>NC_090439.1:1036070054-1046070054 GCF_031143425.1 Pleurodeles waltl
AATAGGATGTGTCCACGTTGTGTTTTGGGGCATTTCCTGTTGCGGGCGCTAGGCCCTACCCACACAAGTGAGGTATCATTTTTATCGGGAGACTTGGGGGAACATAGAATAGCAAAACAAGTGTTATTGCCCCTTATCTTTCTCTACATTTTTCCTTCCAAATATAAGAGAGTGTGTAAAAAAGACGTCTATTTGAGAAATGCCCTGCAATTCACATGCTAGTATGGGCACCCTGGAATTCAGAGATGTGCAAATAACCACTGCTCCTCAAAACCTTATCTTGAGCCCATTTTGGAAATGCAAAGGTTTTCTTGATACCTATTTTTCACTCGTCATATTTCAGCAAATGAATTGCTGTATACCCAGTATAGAATGAAAACCAACTGCAGGGTGCAGCTCATTTATTGGCTCTGGGTACCTAGGGTTCTTGATGAACCTACAAGCCCTTTATATCCCCGCAACCAGAAGAGTCCAGCAGACAAAACAGTATATTGCTTTCAGAAATCTAGCATTGCAGGAAAAGTTACAGAGTAAATCATAAAGAAAAATGGCTGTTGTTTTCAGCTCAATTTCAATATTTTTTTTTATTTCAGCTGTTATTTTCTGTAGGAAAACCTTGTAGGATCTACACAAATGACCCCTTGCTGAATTTAGAATTTTGTCTAGTTTTCAGAAATGTTTAGCTGTCCAGGATGCAGCATTGGTTTCACACCCATTCCTGTCACTAACTGGAAGGAGGCTGAAAGCACCAAAAATAGTAAAAATGGGGTATGTCCCAGTAAAATGACAAATTTATGTGAAAAATGTGGTTTTCTGATTCAAGTCTGCCCGTTCCTGAAAGGTGGGAAGATAGTGATTTCAGCACCAGAAACCCTTTGTTGATGGCATTTTCAGGGAAAAAACCACAAGCCTTCTTCGGCAGCCCTTTTTTCCCATTGTTTTGGAAAAAACTAAATTTTCACTGTATATTGCCTATTTTCTTGGTCTCCTCCAGGGGAAACCACTAACTCTGGGTACCATTAGAATCCCTAGGATGTTGGAAAAAAAGGACGCAAATTTGGCGTGGATAGCTTATGTGGACAAAAAGTTATGAAGGCCTAAGCACGAACTACCCCAAATAGCCAAAAAAGGGCTCAGCACTGGGGGGGGGGGGGGGGGGGGGGGGGGGGAAAGGCCCAGCAGCTAAGAGCTTAAAAAATGTGGCTTTTCAAGCTTGTTCTAAATGTTTGGAATACTTAGGTATTATTCTTCTTACCAATCCAATCAATGTTCTTACTATAAATACTGAAAATGACGGTGCTAACGTGAAATTAATCTGCCAACAATTGAAGAAAATTAATCTAACATGAAGGGCCATATTTATACTCCGTTTGCGCCGAAATTGCGTCGTTTTTTTTTGACGCAATTTCGACGCAAAACTAACGCCAACTAACGCCATATTTATACTATGGCGTTAGAGGCGAATAGCGCCAAAGTTCCCGGAATGTGCGTCATTTTTTAGCGTGAACCCCTTCCTTGCGTAATGATATGCAAGGGAGGCGTTCCCGTCTAAAAAATGACTCCCAGGCCTTTACGTGGTATTTATACTCCCGGGCAAAAGAGACGCCCGGGAGTTGGCGTGGCTAAAAACGGCGCATTTGCGCCACTTTTTAACGGCCTGCTCAGGGCAGGCGTTAAGGGGCCTGTGGGCTCAAAATGAGCCCACAGGTGCCCTCCCATGCCCCCAGGGACCCCCCCTGCCACCCTTGCCCACCCCAGGAGGACCCCCAAGGATGGAGGGACCCACCCCAGGGACATTCAGGTAAGTTCAGGTAAGTATAATTTTTTATTTTTTATATTTTTTTTTGGTGGCATAGGGGGGCCTTATTTGTGCCCCCCTACATGCCACTATGCCCAATGACCATGCCCAGGGGACAGAAGTCCCCTGGGCATGGCCATTGGGCAAGGGGGCATGACTCCTATCTTTACAATGATAGGAGTCATGTTGATGGGGGATGGGCGTCGTTAAAAAATGGCGCAAGTCGGGTTAAGACGATTTTTTCGACGTAACCTGACTTGCCCCCATTTTAAGACGCCCATGCGCCATTTTCCCCCTACGCCGGCGCTGTCTGGTCTACGTGGTTTTTTCCCACGCAAACCAGGCAGCGCCGGTCTGATTGCGCCGTCTAACGCCATTCCATAAATACGGCGCCCGCTTGGCGCTTCAGAATGGCGTTAGACGGCGCAAAACTTTTTGACGCTAAACTGCGTTAGCGCAGTTTAGCGTCAAAAAGTATAAATATGGGCCGAACAGTCCAAATGAAACAGTGCAACATGATTGCTCTTCCAGAAATTATTTACTAATTCTGCAACATGAGAAGCAAATGTATATTTATATCACTCTAAAATATGATGAGCTCTTTTTGTAGTATCTTTTACAGAATGTGAAAGTTGAGATTGACAAAGAGGAAATATTGTTAACACAAGGATGTTGCTTTTCATATTTATGAATGCAAAAAGTACACTGTTCCTAACTCTAGGGTGAACAATTAAAGTTTAGAAGCTAGAGCCCTCACACACCCAAAGGGTGTCATGCTTCATCATCGGGAAGCTCCTCGTCAGACCGGCAGGTGCAATGTCTGACGGGCTCCCCTTTCGGGGGCTCTTTGCCGGAGATCTTTTTATGTATGGTGGCTGCCGTTGAATCAAGAAGGTCAGGCACTCAATATGGCAGGAGAGTAGAGAAAATATTAAGATTGATTAGGGACCCCTCAACTGGTCTGTTTACTGGCAATATAAAGGGGGTCACGATCAAGATTAAAAACATAGTTAAGTGGACAATGAGAATAATGCTCAACCACTTAAAAAAGCCTGGAGTACTGGGAAATTGTCACCTGACCCCTAGGGTCTGGTCAACATGTTTCGCGTAAATGTGGTCATTAAAGATCCTCTAACGCTTCATCAGGACCTATATCAAATTAGACTTCTCCTGGCTATATATAGATGAACTCACTAACCTATTATGTATGTGAGAAAAATTAGGTATCAGTCACTTACATTTTGAGTAAACTGTCCCGTCAAAAGTCTCAAACAAAAAACGGGTCGCCCTAGAGAAAATAGAAAGTAGAAATACAAACAAAACTGAAAGCACGGTTAAATGACCAATCACACCCAATGTGGATCTGTGCACAAAGTGATGTCAAACAAAAGAAAACTATGCTTACCCGCCCTCTTCGTGTGGGGGGCCCCTTGGGAAGTAGCACGGTCCAGCCTATTTACTTATAGCAGAGGTTAAACGTTGTCAGCACAATGAAAAATATATCTATGTAATTATTATATGCAGTGGAAAATTCCCTCTCACGGATGGTATTAGTGTTGACAATCATCAACATAGCAATGCAGTGTTAACTCACAATATATTGACATAATTACTAGATAAAGGAAGTGGTAACCACGTGTAGTTTCCTGCTTATCTACAGTAAGTATCTGTCAAATCAGCTGAATCACCAGAATGATCTAATTACTGGTTCAGTACAAACATTCAGTCATGATCAAGCTGGAGTAAAAGTCGGAGGAAAAACAAACCCGATATGAACATATTAGTAGCAGTGAGAAATGATCAATACAGTAAAAATCCTCAAAGCGATGTGCCCAACAGACTTACTTTTAAATAGGCGTCCTCGATTCGGGAAACCTACCCTCGGCCGTGCTCTCCCCAGAGACACTGTGCCGAGGTTGGGTCAGGGTATTTAAAGCCCCCAGTGCGGGAGCTAATTGCTTCTGCGTTGCCTGGAGACTGATTTCATTGAAAGGGGAAACGGACTCGCGAGACTCCAGATGGTGAGCTCGCATCGGCTTTCACTCTACTAGAATGGCGGCCAAAATGCTCAAAAATTAGACTTCTACGTCATGGGTATTGAAAAGGAGATATAATGTCAGCATTATGGATAGTGATAACACGTAATAAATTAGAAAAACTCAAACCTAAATCGGGGTGACTCCAAGTAATAAGTGGCATCGAGTAGTTCTCTGCTTAGTATGGCGGGCCATCTTAAAAGGGTAAAAAGGCTCAACTCAAATAACTTAAGGAGGTAAAGAGGGAACACTTAAACACTAGATATATTTTATAGTACTAGGTAGGTCGTGATTAAAACATAACGAAGTGATCCACTGTCAGGATCAAAGCTTATGATTGCAGATAGTATCTCGTGGTCAAATGAGGCTACGAGTCGTAATGGAGAGAGATAGATATCAGGTCCAAGACCCAGAAAGGTTGCAGCTAAGTCCATCGTTAAGGGCATTAGGACGGTTTGTAAGACAATAGTCCTAACTTTAATGTGAATAGGTCATTGGTCTCATAAGGCTATTAGCGAGACAAGGCCACCCAAGGGATGTCGTCGTTCAGCCCAATGGTGTTAGTGTGTAATTTAAATACCCAGCGTTGTTCAAGCCTGAACAGTGATTGAGATGAGTCATTAATAAACTTAGGAGCTTCCAAAACAACCCAGCGTAAGTCATCTGGATTATGGGGTTTCTCAAGGAAGTGAGCACATAGTTTGGTGGTTATACGGCCACATCTGATGTTGCTCCTGTGTTCATTAATCCGTGTCTTGACAGGTCTAGAGGTCATTCCGATGTATCGTAGACCGCATGGACATGTTATCATGTAAACACAATTCTTTGTGTTACAATTGGTATGTTTGGTCAAGTTCCATCGGCCGATGGGTGCCAAGTCGAGTGTTTTAGTCTGTTGTGTCAAAAAACAAACGTTACATTGTCCACATGGATAATGTCCTGACACTGGAGGGAGATTCCAAAGTGTCGACTGGGTCTGGATAGTATTTCTGGGACGGGTATGAATTATCAAGTCCTTGATGTTCTGTGACCGTTTAAAAGCAAATAGAGGTCTAGGAATAGTACAGCCGCTGCTGCTAAGTATTGACCATCTTTTCAGGATGAATCTCTTGATCTTATTAGACAGAGGGGTAAAGGTGGTAACACATGTCAATGACTTGCTGTTATTCCTAGTGTTCGGTGCGAGTAATGCTTCGCGATTATTATTCTCTCGCTCTTTTACGGGCTCGATTGACAATCTCCCTGGGATAGTTGCGTGCTAACAACTTGGTTTGGAGGTCATCAGCCTGGGTATTGTAAGTGTATGTTGAGCTGCAGTTGCGTCTTAGTCTCAAAAATTGGCCAAACGGTAAGTTATCGCGTAAGGATTTGGGATGATGGCTGTCGTATGTGAGAAGGCTATTGCGATCTGTTGGTTTGTGATATGTGCTGGTGATTAATTTACCATTCTGAATGGTAATCAGTAGATCCAAAAAACTAATCTCATTGGTAGTCATTGTTGATGTAAATCTCAAAAAGGGGTTGAGTGTATTGATCCATTCGGTAAAGGTAGAAGCAATATCCAAAGGACCATGCCACACTATCAAAATGTCGTCGATGTAACGACGCCATAATTTGATGTTGGCAAAATATGGATTTGTGGGTGGTAGAATGAATTGTTCCTCAAAATTGTACATGTACAAGCATGCCAGGCTGGGAGCAAAAGTGCTGCCCATACATGTCCCCCTTATCTGGTGATAGAAATCATCCTCAAACTGAAAAAAGTTTTCAGTCATTGCTAGGTGCGCACATTGCATGATGAAGGAAACCGGTGACGTGAGGTCCTCACTATTTTCTAAAAGAGTTGTTTCAACTACCTGTAGGGTTGCATCCTGTGGGATGTTTGTATACAGCGCTTCAACATCCAAAGTGATTAGACCGTGTACATCGACCGTCTCATTAATTAGATCGATCAAATTTAGTACATCCTTGGTGTCTTGTAAATAGGTGGACGATTTTTTGACCAGTGGTTGTAAAAAATGGTCGCAAAATATGGACAAAGGTTCCAAGAGGGAACCAATACCTGACACAATAGGCCGTCCCGGTGGTGGTGAAATGCCTTTATGAATCTTGGGAAGGTAGTAAAAGTATGGAATTTTAGGGTGAAGTGTGTCTAAGAAGGCAGCTTCTTTTGGAGAAATCCAAGTGTTATTAGTTGCTTCAAGTATCATTGACTTAATCTTGGATTGTAATCTAGGGGTAGGATCCCTGTTGATTTTAGCATAGTAAGTATCATCACTGAGTAACCGTAGGCACTCATCCCGGTAATCTCCGGAGTTCATTATCACTATCGCTCCTCCTTTATCAGCCTGTTAATGACGATAGGTGGTATCTTCATTCAGTGTCTTAAGGGCCTGCCTTTCAGTAGTGGAAATATTGATAAAAGGGCGTTTAGGATGTATTGTCGCTACGTCGGTTTAAGACCGCTTTCTCGAAGGCTAACACCTCGCATGGAATAGTTGGAGGTGGCGGAGTGAACGTAGATTTAGGCCTGAGTCCCGAGTCGGTCTGGACACTGTCAGATGGTGTATCTGAAAAGTAGAATTGTAATCTAATTTTGGCGGAAAAATTGTGAAAGTTCGCAATTTAACCTGAAAAGATCTTCAGTCGGTGTGGGCACAAAGCCCAGACCTCGATTAAGGACCCTGGTTTCTATCACAGAGAGTTGTCTGGTAGAAAGATTCACTACTAGGTTCTCGGGGGTTGGTTCTTCCCCTGGCTTCTGGTGATCATCTGGGGTTCTTCCATGGCCCATTGAACACGTCTGCCTCTGCCTCTTCTTCTGCCTCTGCCTCTGCCCCGGCCTCTGCCTAAAAAAGGCATGTATGGCATAAAAGGGCGAGGTTGGTAGAAGGGATAGGGTGGCTGCTATGGTACATGTTGATTTACAGGGTAAGGAGAGTAGTTATAGAACGGTGGAATGGGTAAATTCTCATCCGTGCTCCATCCATCGGAGGATGAACTATTACTGATTTTGCGTGGTTTTTTGAAAGAAGATTGAGAGTCATCTGATGAGTGCGACTGTCCGTCTGTCTCAAAATCCTCAAGAGTATAGGGATAGATTTTTTCTCGACTAAACCTGGTGATGTCTTTTTGAAGTTTTGTGATCTTTTGGTTCGTCAAAAAGACTTTTGTCTCATTTAGTTCTGTATTGATCTCGGCTAGCCGAGTCTTAAATGCCGCCAGAGTCACGGTGGTTCTTAATGTGCCTTCTAAAGAATTAATCTGGATGGTAATGGAGTCTGCCAACCGTCTGGAAGTATTGATGATAAGTACTAACCAGTCTCTGGTGCATTTCCACGCTATCTGAGCCCAGTCTTTCCTAAATGCAAGATCTTGCAGGAAGATCCTGGGTATATTGGACACTAAAAGGCCATTGGGGGCGATATTGGCTCTCAGGTATTCGGTCATTATAGTCCCGTGCATAACAGTTTTAATAAGGTCACGCTTCAAGGTAGACAATTTGTCCCAATCTTCTTTAAGACTGCCCATAGGAGCTGACCCATCATTGTTTAAAATTGACGGTGTTTGCAAGATTGCTGCAACCATTTCATCGTCAAAACTCAAACCCTGGAAAGTGTCAATTGTGTCGGAGACACTGGGTGAGTATTAATGGCTAATCCCACAGTAAAAAACTGTGCAGAAGTATCGACAAAAAGGAGGGATCGGGAGAATTATAGGTCCAGTGTACGTACTCCCAATATGATAAATGAATGCAAAAAGTACACTGTTCCTAACTCTAGGGTGAACAATTAAAGTTTAGAAGCTAGAGCCCTCACACACCCAAAGAGTGTCATGCTTCATCATCGGGAAGCTCCTCGTCAGACCGGCAGGTGCAATGTCTATTTTCTCTACTCTCCTGCCATATTGAGTGCCTGACCTTCTTGATTCAACGGCAGCCACCATACATAAAAAGATCTCCGGCAAAGAGCCCCCGAAAGGGGAGCCCGTCAGACATTTACAAGACACCAAGGATGTACTAAATTTGATCGATCTAATTAATGAGACGGTCGATGTACACGGTCTAATCACTTTGGATGTTGAAGCGCTGTATACAAACATCCCACAGGATGCAACCCTACAGGTAGTTGAAACAACTCTTTTAGAAAATAGTGAGGACCTCACGTCACCGGTTTCCTTCATCATGCAATGTGCGCACCTAGCAATGACTGAAAAACTTTTTTTCAGTTTGAGGATGATTTCTATCACCAGATAAGGGGGACATGTATGGGCAGCACTTTTGCTCCCAGCCTGGCATGCTTGTACATGTACAATTTTGAGGAACAATTCATTCTACCACCCACAAATCCATATTTTGCCAACATCAAATTATGGCGTCGTTACATCGACGACATTTTGATAGTGTGGCATGGTCCTTTGGATATTGCTTCTACCTTTACCGAATACACTCAACCCCTTTTTGAGATTTACATACAATGACTACCAATGAGATTAGTTTTTTGGATCTACTGATTACCATTCAGAATGGTAAATTAATCACCAGCACATATCACAAACCAACAGATCGCAATAGCCTTCTCACATACGACAGCCATCATCCCAAATCCTTACGCGATAACTTACCGTTTGGCCAATTTTTGAGACTAAGACGCAACTGCAGCTCAACATACACTTACAATACCCAGGCTGATGACCTCCAAACCAAGTTGTTAGCACGCAACTATCCCAGGGAGATTGTCAATCGAGCCCGTAAAAGAGCGAGGAATAATAATCGCGAAGCATTACTCGCACCGAACACTAGGAATAACAGCAAGTCATTGACATGTGTTACCACCTTTACCCCTCTGTCTAATAAGATCAAGAGATTCATCCTGAAAAGATGGTCAATACTTAGCAGCAGCGGCTGTACTATTCCTAGACCTCTATTTGCTTTTAAACGGTCACAGAACATCAAGGACTTGATAATTCATACCCGTCCCAGAAATACTATCCAGACCCAGTCGACACTTTGGAATCTCCCTCCAGTGTCAGGACATTATCCATGTGGACAATGTAACGTTTGTTTTTTGACACAACAGACTAAAACACTCGACTTGGCACCCATCGGCCGATGGAACTTGACCAAACATACCAATTGTAACACAAAGAATTGTGTTTACATGATAACATGTCCATGCGGTCTACGATACATCGGAATGACCTCTAGACCTGTCAAGACACGGATTAATGAACACAGGAGCAACATCAGATGTGGCCGTATAACCACCAAACTATGTGCTCACTTCCTTGAGAAACCCCATAATCCAGATGACTTACGCTGGGTTGTTTTGGAAGCTCCTAAGTTTATTAATGACTCATCTCAATCACTGTTCAGGCTTGAACAACGCTGGGTATTTAAATTACACACTAACACCATTGGGCTGAACGACGACATCCCTTGGGTGGCCTTGTCTCGCTAATAGCCTTATGAGACCAATGACCTATTCACATTAAAGTTAGGACTATTGTCTTACAACCGTCCTAATGCCCTTAACGATGGACTTAGCTGCAACCTTTCTGGGTCTTGGACCTGATATCTATCTCTCTCCATTACGACTCGTAGCCTCATTTGACCACGAGATACTATCTGCAATCATAAGCTTTGATCCTGACAGTGGATCACTTCGTTATGTTTTAATCACGACCTAGTACTATAAAATATATCTAGTGTTTAAGTGTTCCCTCTTTACCTCCTTAAGTTATTTGAGTTGAGCCTTTTTACCCTTTTAAGATGGCCGCCATACTAAGCAGAGAACTACTCGATGCCACTTATTACTTGGAGTCACCCGATTTAGGTTTGAGTTTTTCTAATTTATTACGTGTTATCACTATCCATAATGCTGACATTATATCTCCTTTTCAATACCCATGACGTAGAAGTCTAATTTTTGAGCATTTTTGGCCGCCATTCTAGTAGAGTGAAAGCCGATGCGAGCTCACCATCTGGAGTCTCGCGAGTCCGTTTCCCCTTTCAATGAAATCAGTCTCCAGGCAACGCAGAAGCAATTAGCTCCCGCACTGGGCTTTAAATACCCTGACCCAACCTCGGCACAGTGTCTCTGGGGAGAGCACGCCGAGGGTAGGTTTCCCGAATCGAGGACGCCTATTTAAAAGTAAGTCTGTTGGGCACATCGCTTTGAGGATTTTTACTGTATTGATCATTTCTCACTGCTACTAATATGTTCATATCGGGTTTGTTTTTCCTCCGACTTTTACTCCAGCTTGATCATGACTGAATGTTTGTACTGAACCAGTAATTAGATCATTCTGGTGATTCAGCTGATTTGACAGATACTTACTGTAGATAAGCAGGAAACTACACGTGGTTACCACTTCCTTTATCTAGTAATTATGTCAATATATTGTGAGTTAACACTGCATTGTATGTTGATGATTGTCAACACTAATACCATCCGTGAGAGGGAATTTTCCACTGCATATAATAATTACATAGATATATTTTTCATTGTGCTGACAACGTTTAACCTCTGCTATAAGTAATAGGCTGGACCGTGCTACTTCCCAAGGGGCCCCCCACACGAAGAGGGCGGGTAAGCATAGTTTTCTTTTGTTTGACATCACTTTGTGCACAGATCCACATTGGGTGTGATTGGTCATTTAACCGTGCTTTCAGTTTTGTTTGTATTTCTACTTTCTATTTTCTCTAGGGCGACCCGTTTTTTGTTTGAGACTTTTGACGGGACAGTTTACTCAAAATGTAAGTGACTGATACCTAATTTTTCTCACATACATAATAGGTTAGTGAGTTCATCTATATATAGCCAGGAGAAGTCTAATTTGATATAGGTCCTGATGAAGCGTTAGAGGATCTTTAATGACCACATTTACGCGAAACATGTTGACCAGACCCTAGGGGTCAGGTGACAATTTCCCAGTACTCCAGGCTTTTTTAAGTGGTTGAGCATTATTCTCATTGTCCACTTAACTATGTTTTTAATCTTGATCGTGACCCCTTTATATTGCCAGTAAACAGACCAGTTGAGGGGTCCCTAATCAATCTTAATATTTTCTCTACTCTCCTGCCATATTGAGTGCCTGACCTTCTTGATTCAACGGCAGCCACCATACATAAAAAGATCTCCGGCAAAGAGCCCCCGAAAGGGGAGCCCGTCAGACATTGCACCTGCCGGTCTGACGAGGAGCTTCCCGATGATGAAGCATGACACCCTTTGGGTGTGTGAGGGCTCTAGCTTCTAAACTTTAATTGTTCACCCTAGAGTTAGGAACAGTGTACTTTTTGCATTCATTTATCATATTGGGAGTACGTACACTGGACCTATAATTCTCCCGATCCCTCCTTTTTGTCGATACTTCTGCACAGTTTTTTACTGTGGGATTAGCCATTAATACTCACCCAGTGTCTCCGACACAATGGACACTTTCCAGGGTTTGAGTTTTGATGATGAAATGGTTGTAGCAATCTTGCAAACACCGTCAATTTTAAACAATGATGGGTCAGCTCCTATGGGCAGTCTTAAAGAAGATTGGGACAAATTGTCTACCTTGAAGCGTGACCTTATTAAAACTGTTATGCACGGGACTATAATGACCGAATACCTGAGAGCCAATATCGCCCCCAATGGCCTTTTAGTGTCCAATATACCCAGGATCTTCCTGCAAGATCTTGCATTTAGGAAAGACTGGGCTCAGATAGCGTGGAAATGCACCAGAGACTGGTTAGTACTTATCATCAATACTTCCAGACGGTTGGCAGACTCCATTACCATCCAGATTAATTCTTTAGAAGGCACATTAAGAACCACCGTGACTCTGGCGGCATTTAAGACTCGGCTAGCCGAGATCAATACAGAACTAAATGAGACAAAAGTCTTTTTGACGAACCAAAAGATCACAAAACTTCAAAAAGACATCACCAGGTTTAGTCGAGAAAAAATCTATCCCTATACTCTTGAGGATTTTGAGACAGACGGACAGTCGCACTCATCAGATGACTCTCAATCTTCTTTCAAAAAACCACGCAAAATCAGTAATAGTTCATCCTCTGATGGATGGAGCACGGATGAGAATTTACCCATTCCACCGTTCTATAACTACTCTCCTTACCCTGTAAATCAACATGTACCATGGCAGCCACCCTATCCCTTCTACCAACCTCGCCCTTTTATGCCATACATGCCTTTTTTAGGCAGAGGCCGGGGCAGAGGCAGAGGCAGAAGAAGAGGCAGAGGCAGACGTGTTCAATGGGCCATGGAAGAACCCCAGATGATCACCAGAAGCCAGGGGAAGAACCAACCCCGAGAACCTAGTAGTGAATCTTTCTACCAGACAACTCTCTGTGATAGAAACCAGGGTCCTTAATCGAGGTCTGGGCTTTGTGCCCACACCGACTGAAGATCTTTTCAGGTTAAATTGCGAACTTTCACAATTTTTCCGCAAAATTAGATTACAATTCTACTTTTCAGATACACCATCTGACAGTGTCCAGACCGACTCGGGACTCAGGCCTAAATCTACGTTCACTCCGCCACCTCCAACTATTCCATGCGAGGTGTTAGCCTTCGAGAAAGCGGTCTTAACCGACGTAGCGACAATACATCCTAAACGCCCTTTTATCAATATTTCCACTACTGAAAGGCAGGCCCTTAAGACACTGAATGAAGATACCACTATCGTCATTAAACAGGCTGATAAAGGAGGAGCGATAGTGATAATGAACTCCGGAGATTACCGGGATGAGTGCCTACGGTTACTCAGTGATGATACTTACTATGCTAAAATCAACAGGGATCCTACCCCTAGATTACAATCCAAGATTAAGTCAATGATACTTGAAGCAACTAATAACACTTGGATTTCTCCAAAAGAAGCTGCCTTCTTAGACACACTTCACCCTAAAATTCCATACTTTTACTGCCTTCCCAAGATTCATAAAGGCATTTCACCACCACCGGGACGGCCTATTGTGTCAGGTATTGGTTCCCTCTTGGAACCTTTGTCCATATTTTGCGACCATTTTTTACAACCACTGGTCAAAAAATCGTCCACCTATTTACAAGACACCAAGGATGTACTAAATTTGATCGATCTAATTAATGAGACGGTCGATGTACACGGTCTAATCACTTTGGATGTTGAAGCGCTGTATACAAACATCCCACAGGATGCAACCCTACAGGTAGTTGAAACAACTCTTTTAGAAAATAGTGAGGACCTCACGTCACCGGTTTCCTTCATCATGCAATGTGCGCACCTAGCAATGACTGAAAACTTTTTTCAGTTTGAGGATGATTTCTATCACCAGATAAGGGGGACATGTATGGGCAGCACTTTTGCTCCCAGCCTGGCATGCTTGTACATGTACAATTTTGAGGAACAATTCATTCTACCACCCACAATTCCATATTTTGCCAACATCAAATTATGGCGTCGTTACATCGACGACATTTTGATAGTGTGGCATGGTCCTTTGGATATTGCTTCTACCTTTACCGAATGGATCAATACACTCAACCCCTTTTTGAGATTTACATCAACAATGACTACCAATGAGATTAGTTTTTTGGATCTACTGATTACCATTCAGAATGTTAAATTAATCACCAGCACATATCACAAACCAACAGATCGCAATAGCCTTCTCACATACGACAGCCATCATCCCAAATCCTTACGCGATAACTTACCGTTTGCCCAATTTTTGAGACTAAGACGCAACTGCAGCTCAACATACACTTACAATACCCAGGCTGATGACCTCCAAACCAAGTTGTTAGCACGCAACTATCCCAGGGAGATTGTCAATCGAGCCCGTAAAAGAGCGAGGAATAATAATCGCGAAGCATTACTCGCACCGAACACTAGGAATAACAGCAAGTCATTGACGTGTTACCACCTTTACCCCCCTGTCTAATAAGATCAAGAGATTCATCCTGAAAAGATGGTCAATACTTAGCAGCAGCGGCTGTACTATTCCTAGACCTCTATTTGCTTTTAAACGGTCACAGAACATCAAGGACTTGATAATTCATACCCGTCCCAGAAATACTATCCAGACCCAGTCGACACTTTGGAATCTCCCTCCAGTGTCAGGACATTATCCATGTGGACAATGTAACGTTTGTTTTTTGGCACAACAGACTAAAACACTCGACTTGGCACCCATCGGCCGATGGAACTTGACCAAACATACCAATTGTAACACAAAGAATTGTGTTTACATGATAACATGTCCATGCGGTCTACGATACATCGGAATGACCTCTAGACCTGTCAAGACACGGATTAATGAACACAGGAGCAACATCAGATGTGGCCGTATAACCACCAAACTATGTGCTCACTTCCTTGAGAAACCCCATAATCCAGATGACTTACGCTGGGTTGTTTTGGAAGCTCCTAAGTTTATTAATGACTCATCTCAATCACTGTTCAGGCTTGAACAACGCTGGGTATTTAAATTACACACTAACACCATTGGGCTGAACGACGACATCCCTTGGGTGGCCTTGTCTCGCTAATAGCCTTATGAGACCAATGACCTATTCACATTAAAGTTAGGACTATTGTCTTACAACCGTCCTAATGCCCTTAACGATGGACTTAGCTGCAACCTTTCTGGGTCTTGGACCTGATATCTATCTCTCGTTATGGATCACTTCGTTATGTTTTAATCACGACCTAGTACTATAAAATATATCTAGTGTTTAAGTGTTCCCTCTTTACCTCCTTAAGTTATTTGAGTTGAGCCTTTTTACCCTTTTAAGATGGCCGCCATACTAAGCAGAGAACTACTCGATGCCACTTATTACTTGGAGTCACCCGATTTAGGTTTGAGTTTTTCTAATTTATTACGTGTTATCACTATCCATAATGCTGACATTATATCTCCTTTTCAATACCCATGACGTAGAAGTCTAATTTTTGAGCATTTTTGGCCGCCATTCTAGTAGAGTGAAAGCCGATGCGAGCTCACCATCTGGAGTCTCGCGAGTCCGTTTCCCCTTTCAATGAAATCAGTCTCCAGGCAACGCAGAAGCAATTAGCTCCCGCACTGGGCTTTAAATACCCTGACCCAACCTTCGCACAGTGTCTCCGGGGAGAGCACGCCGAGGGTAGGTTTCCCGAATCGAGGACGCCTATTTAAAAGTAAGTCTGTTGGGCACATCGCTTTGAGGATTTTTACTGTATTGATCATTTCTCACTGCTACTAATATGTTCATATCGGGTTTGTTTTTCCTCCGACTTTTACTCCAGCTTGATCATGACTGAATGTTTGTACTGAACCAGTAATTAGATCATTCTGGTGATTCAGCTGATTTGACAGATACTTACTGTAGATAAGCAGGAAACTACACGTGGTTACCACTTCCTTTATCTAGTAATTATGTCAATATATTGTGAGTTAACACTGCATTGTATGTTGATGATTGTCAACACTAATACCATCCGTGAGAGGGAATTTTCCACTGCATATAATAATTACATAGATATATTTTTCATTGTGCTGACAACGTTTAACCTCTGCTATAAGTAATAGGCTGGACCGTGCTACTTCCCAAGGGGCCCCCCACACGAAGAGGGCGGGTAAGCATAGTTTTCTTTTGTTTGACATCACTTTGTGCACAGATCCACATTGGGTGTGATTGGTCATTTAACCGTGCTTTCAGTTTTGTTTGTATTTCTACTTTCTATTTTCTCTAGGGCGACCTGTTTTTTGTTTGAGACTTTTGACGGGACAGTTTACTCAAAATGTAAGTGACTGATACCTAATTTTTCTCACATACATAATAGGTTAGTGAGTTCATCTATATATAGCCAGGAGAAGTCTAATTTGATATAGGTCCTGATGAAGCGTTAGAGGATCTTTAATGACCACATTTACGCGAAACATGTTGACCAGACCCTAGGGGTCAGGTGACAATTTCCCAGTACTCCAGGCTTTTTTAAGTGGTTGAGCATTATTCTCATTGTCCACTTAACTATGTTTTTAATCTTGATCGTGACCCCTTTATATTGCCAGTAAACAGACCAGTTGAGGGGTCCCTAATCAATCTTAATATTTTCTCTACTCTCCTGCCATATTGAGTGCCTGACCTTCTTGATTCAACGGCAGCCACCATACATAAAAAGATCTCCGGCAAAGAGCCCCCGAAAGGGGAGCCCGTCAGACATTGCACCTGCCGGTCTGACGAGGAGCTTCCCGATGATGAAGCATGACACCCTTTGGGTGTGTGAGGGCTCTAGCTTCTAAACTTTAATTGTTCACCCTAGAGTTAGGAACAGTGTACTTTTTGCATTCATTTATCATATTGGGAGTACGTACACTGGACCTATAATTCTCCCGATCCCTCCTTTTTGTCGAGGCTTTTCATATTTAACCAAATATAATTGTACATTTGGTCTATCGTAGTTAAGACTTAAGATATCCCCTCGAACAAAGAAACTTTCAAATGGTTGTAATAAAAATGTGCAGTCTAAAGAACAGGCTTTTGAGGTTTGCGTTACTCTCTTATGGTTGGTCATGTACTCCTCTGGATAACGTTACCTTCATTTATCTTTACCAAATATGATTAAATCCAAATACATTTCACATAATACCTTTGGTTAACTTTCAATCTACCATAACCCTCTGATGTAATTGCAAGCCAAATCCTTTTAATTAGGAAAATGTCTTGATTGCGATTTTTAAACTACAAAGTACAGCTAGGCCTAGACTGAAATTTCGGGTATGTCACAGTGATCTTGTGGATCTTTGTTAATTTTGTATTGTAGTAGATTCTATTTAGTTTTCAGGGGAATCTGGAGTTTAGTTTAGCCTTCTGGCTTGCAGGCCCATACCATCTAGTGACTTTTAACCTACTTTGCTTGCTCTGTTTTAGCACATATATTTAATTATTTCTTTCAAGTCGGCTACCATGTTTATGGTTAGGAAGATGTTTGAGTTTCACGTTATCTGTGCCACTCTGAAAAGGCATCACTATCAGTGTCAAAGATAAATGAGATACGTAGGTATACTTTCCCACTTTCGTGTGACAGTAACATAATGTAACTTTTCAGGGAATTATTTATATAATTGCCTCCCCAAGCATGCCTTCTTATCTATTGTTTGGGAACATCCCTGCGTCAGGGGTCCTACGAGATCTTTATAAATAAATCTCACACAGACATGATTATCAGAGGGATTCCTACCAGATGCAATCAATGCTATCTATGCTACACTTTGCCTTGAGGCAGACCCAGCCTTTGTGTCCCCACAGAGTCTGATCTAGAGACCTCACTCCAAGGTAACAATGGTTGGGGGGGCTCTTCTCATGGACATGGTACTAGCAGATTTGGTTTAATGCACCTAGCTCTCTTTTAGGATAGAGATTAGGTTTATCATGCTAGGTTATTAGGATTTATTTCACACCTACTTTACATCTTATGTTATTGCAAGATGGTGGGGGTCTTTGTATTCATGACTCTCGTTTTTACCATTCTGTTTCTTGCATTTCATTATCCTAATCATTGCAGCCCATGCAATTTAAAGTAGGTTGCAATCTTGTTAATAAAATCTATTGAAAACTTTACTGCATCTCTTTCATTGCCCGTGTGTGACTGAGACATGTTGCTCATGTGAGAAAAGGGTAATCTCCGCTTAACCACGAGTCCCATGAGATGTTGCACTCTTGAGTCCATGCGTAAAGGCTGACACAAAACACCTTTTACTGTTTGGGTTTTTGGTGAGATACTGCTTGTGAGCCGGGAGGGTTGGGCCGACAGTTGTGACTTGTTGTAGTATTGGCCTAGTCACCTACGAACAAAAGTGCTCTCATCCCTAAACTAGCAGTCTTGCCTAGAGCAAGAGTCAAACTACAGCAGTATTATCTTTGAGATGCAAAATTCCTGAAATTACACAATGCCACATCACATAATTATTAATTGTTGTTAGCAGTAGAAATGTAGTGCATATGAACAAAGCAAACTACCAGACCACGAGTGGCTTCTGTTTGCTGTGCTTGTGATTTTTGGTGTTTTGTTTTCGCGTAAAATGCATCCTCGCACCCAAAATGGGTTCATGCTAAACTATATGATCGTTGTACTTATCCACAGGTGATTTCTCGTTATGTTTCAGAAATGTTGCATTATTATGAAAATTGAAATAACACGTATTTCACATACCCCTATCTACAACGTGCACAAATCAGAACTTTGCAATTATTTTATGTTAAGGATTTGCATTTGACAATTGTTGCTTCTTGTCATCTTCCAGCAAATGAAGTTCTTATCACTACTCACTACTCTGGGAATGATCGCAGAAGAGGATTCCAAGAAATTTAAATTCTCTCTCTTTTACAATGAAATCATTTTCGACATTCCGCAGCTGCGAAGAAAGCTTATATTAGAAAGTAAGACTGACTAAGTTTTGTCATTTCAACTTGAATTCCTTTAGCGTCATTGCTAACAGAAACGTTAATTTAAGTCTCTATCTAAGGCATGGTTCAGACAAACCCTCTTTTTAGGTTATTAGAAAGGATACTATCATTAGTGAAAATAAAAAGTTAATGCATTACGCTTTAAACGAATTACAGGACACTTGTAGGTGACAGGTAAAAATTAGGAGTTCTGCTTTTAGTCCAAGACCCGCCAGGGACCTGGAAGGGTACACAAAAGTCAGCCCTTGTAGTGAGCTAGTGGCCGTGTTTGGGGTTCCTCACATGAAGCGGGGTGGCGGCTTTAGCTTTTCTACTTTTTATAGTTTGATTAGACCTTTTTATCACTGTCAGAAAGAGTGTGCCCTACTGACCACTCTTGGGTGAAATTCCACCTTTATGTGAGATCTAACATGTTACGCTGACTTAGCCTGTGTCTGCCAAGTGTGCGTGGATGTGTAATGATTCTGTTATACATAGTGGTAGGAAAACTTTGGATGTGCACAAGTTTAAGTACTGTAGTGAAGCCAGTGGAATCCATATTGGATCCCCTTCTTTAGCTTTGCACAACGTTAGGGTCAGGTTAGCTTCTCCAGGCAGTAGAAATGTGTTGCTTCTATTTCTGTGGCTGGAGCGAGGAGTTTGAGACACTGACTTGGCAATGATGGGGAGGGGGACAACTCTAAGATATTCCATAAAGACTTTTTAACAAGGATATGCTGATTAGTTCTTTCTGGGCTCGGTAGGGGTAAAGATTGGAAATGTAGTTTCAGTCAACAGAAGGGAAGGACGTTTCCATGCAAGGCCTGCCCTGTTGTCTCTACTTGATTGTTGCTTCAGAAAATCCGAGGATCTGCCTTAAGAAACCTAGAAGCCCGCCTGCCTGCTGGCTGACAGAAGGAAGATGTGTGCATGGCCCTGCAAGAGGAGAGACTATCCAGGAAGGAGAAGTAAAACATGTTTATAGCACGAGGGATGCCAGAATGATTCAGGAGTGACCTGTGCTAAGAAGGTGTCCCTGGGCTCTATGCACAGTTTCTGGGGAGGTGCAACAAAGACTGCACTCGAATGTGTCTTCTTGATTTGACTCTTCAGCCAACTGTGAACCAGAGTAAGTGGTGATACTTCTGCTGACAAGAAAGTCTCAGCACCGCCGAAGTAGAAAGCTCCAAATTGGTGTGGCGGCTGCTACCGTCACAATGTCTGAAAAAGAAGGAACTGGCCTGGAGACTGTTGCAGTTCATTATAACTCTGATCAATCTGCACCTGAGCCTTGTTCCTGCCTGTCACATAACTTATGGGATCGGAATAGTGGGATCCCCAACCTCAAAAGAAGGTTAAGATGATTGCAGAGGGAGGTGATTAGTGCAACTTACAACCCTGAATAATGGATCAATTGAATTGTAAAGGTTTGAGTTTTGCTGTGCAACTAAATGTACTTCTATTCCTAAATGGTAAGCACTGGGTTGGTCATATATTATTGTGTCTGTTGTTTGTCTGTTGAGTTTGGAGATCTTGCATCCTGCACTACTTCCCTGACAACACCTTTGACTGCTCACTGTCACTACCCTGAGAGTCAGGTGTGTAAAGGGTTGTACTGTCACGTGGGCTCTCATTATCTTAAATGAGACTAATGGATTTCTAGGCAGCAGGATCGATAACGGTGTGGGGGACTGAGTCTGACCCACGTGTAAGGAACTCTGTCACCCTAAATCCGGTGTTTGCTCCGGCTAACTAGCAGTGCCTCATTTCTCCCACGGGGAAGAGATGATTGGGCAGCCTAGCGCATGACATCTTTGGAACTTCTCAGGGAAGTCGTGGTCACTCAGGTCCAAACCAACTCTCTCATTTACAATATGATCTCATACACAAATGTCAAAGATAGTATAAGTTTTATATAATGTTTTAATAAAATGACTGTATTTTAGATAATAAGGCGTGAGCCGCAATAACCAGAACAATACAACACAGTAGGATTGAAATAGTCACCAGGAGAGTAAAACATAAGAACAAAGCTATCATAGTGCCTAACAGTTTCTAATCTCCCTCTGCTTGTTCTATTTAGAGCACAGCATGTTAAGCTTCTAGCTTGCCTTTCCGAATCACTGAGGAGACATCAGCCCTCATACCTGAGCAAAGGCCTGTGATCTGGTTCAGCATCTGCAACGAGGCAGTCAGCGTCTAGTTGTGGTTCCATGGTCGGAATCTCCCTCTTGCGTGTATTGGGACAAGGAAGTGTTCTTATAACTAACATGTCAGCGTGATCACAAAATGTCCCTACGCAGGAATGCCAAAGACTAAACTCCTACCACGTCTATCGGCAATGTGCCAGACTGTATCCTTGACTGAAGCACAGAGTTAATGTGTTATGGAGAACTCCAGTGCTGAAGTAGGCTAAACAGTGTGATATGAATAAAAAACAAGACCGTAGAACTGGCTATTTGAAAAATAACAGTACGAAGCCTAATAAAAAGCATTTAGAGCAAAGTGCACAGAGGCTCTAAGCTGCAAGCAAATGAATAAAAAACATCCTGAGCAAAGTGCACAAAGGCCTAAAGCCTGAAGCTAAATGTGCAAAGGATACGTAAAACTAACCACACTACACCCTCCCCTTGTCGGAAGCAAGTGGTTCCAATAATATAAAAGTATGCCCCAAATATAAACAATACATAAAACTATATATTTCGACAAGGTCAGAAGACAACAAAGTCATAAATTTAGGAAACATGTGACGATAAAGCCAAATTCAATATAAAGTCAATTTTGCTGGAGAGGAAAAACAAAAATCCAATTGTTAAACAGAAGCAATAGAAAGTAGGAGCTCCTCCACTTCGATATATGTCAATATCGGAAGATCCACGCCACAAAGTACCATGGAGCAGGTGTGTTCCAAAGCCCCAAAACCATTCAGGGCGGCACCCCGTGCAGGGCCTATGAATGAGACAAAACCATCTTCCTCCAGGAAGGGAATCTCATAAACTGCCTCACGAAGCAAACGCAACCGTAGTGCACAAGTCTGGGAATGAGCCCTAATCGGGAACATCAACAGATCAGGATCGACCACTGGAGGGCGCTGCAGCGAGAGACAGAAAGCCAGTGCATGTTCAAACGAGCACCAAAGGCACCGAAACACGGGTTGCACACAATCCAAAACCGGTCGGAATGACAGAGACCAGTCACACTCCAAATGGGCCAGGAGTGTTGCTCCAAAATGCTGCATCATGCGTTCACGACACAGCTGCGCTGACGGGAGCAGCAATATAGAATCTTGTCATGGCGGGACAGCCATTGCGAAAAAATAGCAACAACAGCAAGACACCAGCCAATAAAGCCAAAGTAATCGGGAAACCCCCAAAAATGCTTCCGAAAATAGAGTGTATAGCCGAAGGTATCAAACCGAATATGGAAGAGAAGGTGTGAGCAAAACCAACACCAACGGCTTTGAAAAAATGTGCAATACCAGCAGTGCTGGATGCATTAAATATACGTCCCACAAGTTCACCGGAGTGACTTGGAAAGTTAGTATTCAAAAGGGACTGTATTTCCGCCGATGACCTTGCCACCTGAAGTGCGTAGGTCTCGCTCGCAGATGTAAGGGCCACATGCTTTTGAAACAATAAAGCCTTCAGTCTACTCAACTTGTCGAAATTAACCTTGGAAGTAGCAATATGAGGCCAGATGTCCGCTACCTCCCTAATTTGAGTGGGGGGAAACAACACATTCCCGCAGCACGTAACGGCCTTGTTGACAACGACAACGTAAACTATTCCGGCACGCATGCCACAGCAGCGTTCGCTGTTAAGAACAATGTAACTGCCGTTAGAAAGCACCTGGAAAGTGTTTTTAATAACCGGGACTGGAACTCCCTTCAGATAACAAGCTAAGTTATCAATTGAAGCGTTACACGCTCCGTGCAAGGACAGCTGTTTACAAACCATAGAATGGCTGACAGAAGTTTTGCATTCACTACCGCTAAGAAAAACCTCCCTGAAACCATTAATACATCTGTATTGAAAGGGAAGCTCCCACACCTCGTGTATGTAACTGTCTCCCAATAGTTCATATCTACCAACCGGAATGTGCTTCAAACAAGAAGTAAATTGCAGAGTGGAGATAGGCAGATTAATAACCCCATGAATCAACCACTCAGCTGACGGAATCTCAGCAACCGTGAAAGGCAGTTTCTCCAATTTCTCAATATTCAACATGACATACGTTGCTTCCTTTTTAGCCATCACCTGTTGTTGACGAGTTAAATTAAAGGAGACAAAGATCTCTCTGGCACGAATGTGCTGCCATGGAACGTTACCTGCCTTCAAGGTCTGAAGAGTCCCACCCAGCTGCATGATGGACCGCGTCTGACTTTGCCCATGATATAAAGAAGACATGTCCGATTTAATAATGTCAATAGCAGAGGAAACAATGCTGTCAATCGTGTAAACACGGTCAGAAAGGGTATGCATGCCATTATCAACAACAGACAAAGGGGGTCATTCTGACCCTGGCAGTCGGTGACCGCCAGGGTCACCGACCACGGGAGCACCGCCAACAGGCTGGCGGTGCTCCCGAGGGCATTCTGACCGCGGCGGTTCAGCCGCGGCCAGAAAGGGTAAACCGGCAGTCTCCCGCCGGTTTACCACTGCCCTTGTGAATCCTCCATGGCTGCGGAGCGCGCTACGCAGCCATGGGGATTCTGACACCCCCTACCGCTATCCTGTTCCTGGCGGGTCTCCCGCCAGTAACAGGATGGCGGTAGGGGGTGCCGCGGGGCCCCTGGGGGCCCCTGCAGTGCCCATGTGGCATGGGCACTGCAGGGGCCCCCGTAAGAGGGCCCCGCAAAGTATTTCAGTGTCTGCTAAGCAGACACTGAAATACGCGACGGGTGCAACTGCACCCGTCGCACCCCTGCAACTACGCCGGCTCAATTCTGAGCCGGAGTCCTCGTTGCAGGGGCATTTCCTCTGGGCCGGCGGGCGCTCCTTTGGAGAGCGCCCGCCGGCCCAGAGGAAATGTCTGAATGGCCGCCATGGTCTTTTGACCGCGGTGCGGTCATTCAGCGGCGGTACCTTGGCAGACGGCCTCCGCCGTCCGCCAAGGTCAAAATGACCCCCAAAGTCTGCAGCAGGTTTTCCTGATCAATCTGCCTCAACCGCGCTGCAGCCTCCTGTTGTGAAAGCTTCTAAATCTCATTATAAACTTCGTATAAAAATCTTTTCTTCCGTGGTACCTTGGGACCTGACAAAAAATCTTGTAAATCAGTATCATTAGACAGTAACGTGAGATGTGACTTAACTGCATCCAGCGTGGATGACTTCAACCATTGCTGACAAAGCTTCCCCACGCTGTATGTAGTCATAACATCAGCATGCTCTGGTGAAATGTAATGAGGGTCTGCCCTACTAGTCCTGAACCCCCCTGAAGAGGTGACAAAACGTTGATGACACTTATTAGTGTCTATAGGCCATAATAACCACCCGCCCGGATGTATCGATGAAGTGTTAAGCGTACCATTCTGGACCCAATGTGTAAATTCACTAAAAGTAGCATTCACATAGTGCTGCCAGTTGTTTAATTTGGAAAGGACAGGTATACTAGGCAAATTTAACTCTCTAATTGTTGCCAAGCCCAAACAGCTAGTCTGTTGTACTGTGTCATTGAGGAAAATCATCTGCACAGGGATAATACATGCTCTAAATAATGTGTCCCTGCCTCGCATCTGCCAATTTTTCGTACCCCAAACACTTTTCAAGTCAACAGTCTTAAACCAGTATTCATACCCCTCGACCGAAAGTTTAGATACAAACAAATTTGAATACAGTAATTTAGTATCGGTCAATAACATTTGCTTATTAGAAAACGGAGTAACTTTAAAATAGTAAGACTTAGCATTTCATTGATCATGCCCAGAAAAATATGCAAATTTATCATAATACGTTTTCGAACTCCCTTGTGGAGGAGTCGAGCAATGTTCCCATTGTACATAATTAAATATGGACTTAGGGCTACTAGCCTTATGAATAAAGTGGTGTCCATAATAGTTGTAGCAAAACATGTCACCATGATTATCTCTAAATTAGTAAGCATCTTCATCGTCATAGACAGTATAATATTGCAAATCTGTCAGCATAGAATCTACTGTCTTCACATCCCAATCATCAGAAACAATGCCTGGTATAACAATATCATTCATTGATAACTTGAGGACATACAGTATTTGAATCAATTCAGTGGGACCATATATATCAAACATTACTTTATCCCACACAATCCCATCCAGAATCGGTATTGCAGAAATGTTTACATTGGACAAGTCTCTTCGAACCATATGAGACGAAAAATGTGGTTTTAACACAGTCTCCACATGCTCAATGTCAGACCGATCAGGAAGAAAATGACCATGTATTACTAGAAAAAAAGTAACCACAAATCCCAACCACAAAAAAACAGTCATTACAGCCATAAAAAGCCACAAATAGTTCCAAGGAAAAACAAAATATGTGCGTTTAAGCCATCCCAGCAGCTTACGTAGACCTTGGATTGAAGACATCGAGGACGAGGAGCCGGACACTGCATCATCAGTGTCGTTGAAGCAGCCAGAGGCAGTTCTTGCAAAAGGTGCAACTGTGAACAAAGAAGCAGATGGAGGCTCTCGCCTTGGCACACTATAAACCACATGTTCAGAAACATCAGTAGAACGTACAGCAACTTGATCAAAAGATTCCATATTAATCGTTGTCTGTGGAACAATCGCAAGATCATCTTCCACCCTCCCCAAGCTCGGAGAGGAAACAGCGTCAGTGTAAATCACCTGCAGCGGGACCTCTTCCCCAGTAGTGAGAGGGATTCCGGAACTACTGGGTGTCCCTCTTGGTCTGCTGTGCAGAATCGGCCACATGTTGTAACTTGACATTATCAATGGAAACAAAGCGATTTCCTTTGGCCCCTTGCAGCGGCGGTAAAATCACAGTTCTCGTGCCGCTAACCCCTAACACAGGGACAGGTGCTCGATAAGAAGGACCAAATTCATTCTTTACTGCGACCTTTTCACGCACTAGATCCCCAATCTTGGGTATCCAACCAGTAGGAGTTACTGGCTCATCCTTAATTCCTGAGGAGGCAGCACTTGCAGAAGAGTTATCTTCACGGAATTGTTGTAAATCCTGCAAAACAGTGACACGATCATTTATGTCAAAGGGCATATCCACCGCCTCCACACCAGGACCATCTAGATCAGGAACATACATACGTGTTCCAAACAGGCACTCATATGAAGTACGACCCCCCAGTGACCTTCTAGGCAAGTTATTAAGTGCTCTCTGTACTCCATACAGGTGGGCTAGCCAACCACGACCCGTACCTATAACTCTGGCCGTTAAGGATTGCTTTAAATCACGATTTAAACGCTCCACGACAGAATTTCCCTCGGGATGAAATGGAGATGAGAATTGGAGTTGGACCCCCAGCGAAGCCATGGTGTCCCTGAATGCCTTAGAGGCAAAAGCAGGGCCCTGGTCCGAATGAAAAGCTGCAACTGCAAATGTATCGACAAAGATACGCAAATCTTTAATAACAGTTCGAGCGTCAGCCGAGCGTTGTGGCCATACCCACAAAAATCTGGAGCACGAATCTACAGCAACCAATATATATTTGTATGCACTATCTGGTGTCAGCGGACCACAAAGATCCAAGTACACACACTGTAAAGGTTTATTTGAAATCAGAAGGGGCGTCTGCTGCGGGCCTCTAGCCGACGAAGCTTTAATTTGTTGACAAACGTCACAACAAAGGACATACTGCTTTGTCTCTTTATAGAGACCAGGCCACCAGTAACGGGCCTGTAAAAGTGAAATCGTGGCAGCCACACCAGCATGTGCAGATGCCACCCCCTCATGTGCTGCAGAAATTAATCGAGGTCTCTCAATTTTATTGGGTAGTTCACGTACACCAAAGCCTGGAATATTAACAACAGCATTTAGCGCACTACTCAAGCAGTAACCATATTTAGAAGGAAATCCTTTAGGAAATGGCGTGCCATCAGCCGTAGCTTTTATGGCGGCCGAAATCTCTGTGTCTGGTTTGGAACTCGAACGAGTCACTGCGGCCACAGTGGCGACAGCCACTGCTAATTTTGCGGCTTCATCAGCCAAAGTATTCCCAGCAACATGTATTCCAACGCGCTGGTGTCCAAGTGTATGCACAACATGGACCTTAGGAAGCGTTTCTTTCAGATCCGCAACCTTACCCCACAACAATTTATGTTTAATGGTGTTGCCTTTAGAATCTCTGAACCCATTCAACTTCCAATAGTGCAGATATTCATTGAAAGACTGAACACAGTAGTAGGACTCACAGACCAGCAAGGTCAAAATCGCCGAATCCGCGTGCTCCAACGCTAACAATAGAGCTTTGAGCTCAGCCAGCTGTGCTGTGCAATCTCCCAAGGTTTTAGTATAAGTATGTCGGGGACAGAACACTTCCCCCTCCATAGTGCCGCTCACCACCGCACATGCAGCAGAATACTGTTGTTTAGTCCCAACCTCTGGTTGCGCAGAGCCATCGGTATACATGACCACCTGATATTGGTCAATAGGCAACGTACCAGCAGGAACTGGGTACTCCATTTCATATTGAAGAAATTCTTGAGTCTGCAGTTTAGGGTCAAATATGTAATCTACATCAGTGGCTGTCAAAGACGTAGCCCATTGTATCCATCGCGGGTGTAAAGCTTTCGAATTAGGAACACTCGCTTTTGTAACAGCCTCTAAGGCTGGAATCGGGGAAACGACAATGATGCGTTGGCCCTGGGCAAGGGGTCTTTCTTTAATCACAGCCATCTGTACTGCAGTGAGTATTTTCTCAGTCTGTGCAAATCGTTGTTCTGCAGCAGAATACAAGTGGGACTTGTATGCAATCGGTACTGTCTCACCCTCATTAAAAGTGACATACGTAAACCCAACAGCCCCAGGTATCACCCTGATGACTAAATGTGTCTTATTGTCCCGTGTATGTAAGTGTTTAACTGCTAAGAGATCAGTCTGTAACTCTCGTAGTATGTGTGTATGCTCAATCGTCCAAAATCTACTAGAAAAATTCAGGCGAATCAATTCGTACAAGGGTTTTATACGCGTAGCATAATCAGGAATGTAAGTTCTGCCAAAATTCAGAAACCCCAATAATGACTGGAGCTTCCGAACCGTATTAGGAGGCTGCAATAAAGCACATTTCTCCAAAAAATTAGGCGCTAAGCTTTTGCCCTCACTCGACAATTCATATCCCAGAAAAATGACGCTGAGGAAGGCAATCTTCGATTTCTTAAAATTAAACTTATAGCCAAGTTCAGCAAACCCCACAACAATGCGCGATACATGCCTTAGATGTTGCAGTATCTCATCGTCTGTCAGATATATATCATCAACGTATGACAACGCTTCAGGGTCCAACTCGAATTTCAGTTACACGAGCCGAAAACAGTCCTGGACTATTCTTATACCCCTGAGGCAAACGACAAAACTTTTTTCTGAGAGCCAAACGCACTGAAACTGGTATAGTCCCAACTTTCGGGCGCTATATTTTGGCAGAAAAATCCATTCGAGATATCCAACGTTGTTTTGTATTTTTTATGCACTATATTATTCATAAGCGCTGCGCTATGTGAATTCTGTATTGCATATGTGCATGCATGACTATTCAAATGTCTGTAATCCACCACTATTCTATAGGAATGGTCTGGTTTGGCAACCGGAAACAAGGGATTATTAATCGGCGAGACACAGGGCTCAACTACACCCTGGTACTCCAATTGCGTAAGAATTTTCCTAACCGATGCCCTTGCTTCAAATTTGATAGGATACTGCGGCTGCGGCTGAGGTTCGCCCTTTATCGGAATTACATGATAAGGTGATTGTTTATCCCACCCCACATTATTTCTATATAGAGCGGGGGCCTGTGTAAGAGCCCATAATTTACTATAGGACTCCACAAGTTCTCTCGGAACAAGTGGTGAGAAGGAAGGTGTAATAACCTCTTCCCCCACTGGACAATCGCGAACAAAGTCAGGTGGCCAATCCTGTTCGGCCAACAGAACATCATATGATTATACCACATGGTCCCAAAAGATGGCGTGTACTATGCGGTCAATGTCCCCTTCTAATTTCAGAGTCACCTGATATACTCTATCAGGATCAGAGACTCGCATGTCCGCCGTTTCGACTTGTATGAAGTCATCAGTTGCTTTCACCTCCAGATGCTCTAGAAGACTCCGGCGAACTATTGTGACCTCTGCCGCACTGTCTAACAGTGCTAACGCCCATGTCTTGTTCATCAAGAGAACTCTCTTCTTCTGTCTAACTGAGACTGCTGCCACTTTCTTCTTTTTAAATTGTTGCTTTTGTTGGAGCGGTTTCTCTTCCTGTTTAACAGAAACCTCTGTTGAGCGTTGTGATTCCTGTCTCGGTTTCACGTACTCAGTTCTCCGCTCTGATCGCCCACCTCTCTCAATTCTCTTCTCTGAGGAGTCCTGAAAGGAACGAGATTGGCGTGTATCAGTATATTGATATCTTTCAGGCGTCTTCAAATTATCCCTATTCCTGAGATTATACCTATTCTGCGGGATCTCCGGTTGCGGAGACTGTCCCCCATCTTTCTTAGGTGTTTGCTGTTTCTTTTCCCAGCGCTTTTTAGTACCCTCAGGTTGCTGTTGTTTAGCATTATCTTTATTATTTTTACCCTGCAATTGGGGTTTTTGTGGTCTAGCCCCTAGGCTATCGCGACCAATACTGGAATATGTCTCAGCTATTATTCTCGGAAGTTCCCGCTCCTGATTAATCTGCGGAACGTCCCGAAGATGCATTCGCACTGCCTCTCCCTTGAGATTACTCAAAATAATAGAAGAAACTGCAGCAAAATTGCCCATTAACTGCATGCCCAAATCTAAGACAGGGGCAGCCCCATATTCATCTTGAATTTGTTTAAGCACTTCCGGTAAATTAGCTAATGTCGGTGTACCGTGTGCTGTAGTGTAAAGTGCGGCAAACACCGTGCCCCAGGTATTACAAAGGTCCACCGGAGGAACCATCACATATGGCAAACACATCGTCAATATTCTATGTTTATCCTGAGGTCCCGTATGGGGAAATACTGCTTCCAGTGTATTAATTTTCTGTGCCAGCCAAAATGGAGTCTCCTCACGTTTAGCCGGTACTTTACCCATAACTGAGTGTACAGTGGCTGGATTAATATCCGGAATCACTGCTTGTGGGTGCGCCGGAGCAGCACGCGCTGCATTAGTATTTAAGGTTAAGGTCTGCATTACAAACTGAACTAATCGTCTATATGTAGCCATTAAGTCTGTATATAAACGACGAACTTCAACCACTGTCAACTGAGCAGCAGCAGGATGAGGTGTATATGTAGCCAATAAAGGCCATCATTACTTAGTGGACCTAACCTAACTTGTGCTATTGTGTGTGGGAGGGCGCAATCAAGCCAATTATGGTGTTCTTGATAAGATAAAGGTATCTCTAAGTATGCATATGCCCTGTACTGTCCAGGGACATTCGCAACAGTGTATTCGTGAAAAGTGTTTGTACCCCCATCAACTGCTGGAAATATGACCCAAGAATAAAAAAGTTTTGTTCTATAGGCTGCATGGGCATCCACCACAAAAGTGACCGGACCCCCCTGGACCATCAGGCCATGTGCCACCAGATGTCCCGTGAGAGGTTGTCGCATATTGATTGCTATATTCACTACATTAGGATTTGCCATTTGTTAAAAAAAAATAGCACTAGGTCAGAGAAGGCACACCAATATCGGGGTTTTCCTTTTAAAGTTCAAGCTTGAACAACCAACCGCAATTAATAGAATCTACCTATATTGCGGTGGCGGAAGTCCTCAGTGCCACGGACGTCTTCGTATACGGAACCAAGGAGTCAATATATATATGAGACCGAGAGAGTCAGCCGGACCCGAAAATTTGAGCCAGACCAATCGTTGGCGGCGCCATGTCGCGTGGGCTCTCATTATCCTAAATGAGACTAATGGATTTCTAGGCAGCAGGATCGATAACGGTGTGGGGGACTGAGTCTGACCCACGTGTAAGGAACTCTGTCACCCTAAATCCGGTGTTTGCTCCGGCTAACTAGCAGTGCCTCATTTCTCCCACAGGGAAGAGATGATTGGGCAGCCTAGCGCATGACATCATTGGAACTTCTCAGGGAAGTCGTGGTCACTCAGGTCCAAACCAACTCTCTCATTTACAATATGATCTCATACACAAATGTCAAAGACAGTATAAGTTTTATATAATGTTTTAATAAAACGACTGTATTTTAGATAATAAGGCGTGAGCCGTAATAACCAGAACAATACAACACAGTAGGATTGAAATAGTCACCAGGAGAGTAAAACATAAGAACAAAGCTACCATAGTGCCTAACAGTTTCTACTCTCCCTCTGCTTGTTCTATTTAGAGCACAGCATGTTAAGCTTCTAGCTTGCCTTTCCGAATCACTGGGGAGACATCAGCCCTCATACCTGAGCAAAGGCCTGTGATCTGGTTCAGCATCTGCAACGAGGCAGTCAGCGTCTAGTTGTGGTTCCCTGGTCGGAATCTCCCTCTTGCGTGTATTGGGACAAGGAAGTGTTCTTATAACTAACATGTCAGCGTGATCACAAAATGTCCCTATGCAGGAATGCCAAAGACTAAACTCCTACCACGTCTATCGGCAATGTACCAGACTGTATCCTTGACTGAAGCACAGAGTGAATGTGTTATGGAGAACTCCAGTGCTGAAGTAGGCTAAACAGTGTGATATGAATAAAAAACAAGACCGTAGAACTGGCTATTTGAAAATTAACAGTACGAAGCCTAATAAAAAGCATTTAGAGCAAAGTGCACAGAGGCTCTAAGCTGCAAGCAAATGAATAAAATACATCCAGAGCAAAGTGCACAAAGGCCTAAAGCCTGAAGCTAAATGCGCAAAAGAATACGTAAAACTAACCACACTACAGTACCTAGCCCAGTTTGCAGAGCTAGAGCAGGATGGAATGCAGACCACAAGTGGGAAACAACGTCTACCACCAGAGTTGTGCCCCAGTAGTCGCTGTGAGATGTATGGCCCCTGCAAATGGTGTTTGACATTTCATGTCCAACAGTTCCTTGTTCACTTAATATATTAAGGCCCTCAAGAACCCACTACCACTATTAAATCATTTCAACCATTTCCATCCATCAGTTCAACCATTCTTTTTGGTGATTTCAATCTGATTCTGAACAAAAAGGTACAACATGCCCCCGTCTCTCGACTTCTCAGATGTCTCATTAATCAACACACACTTCATACCAACTGATAATCTAGAGGCACGCCTACTTCTCAAGTATAACTATCTAACACTCTTCTAATGATTGACTCCTCCTCTTTCAGTCACTCCATCAATCATTCAATCATATGTTTTAAAGCTCACTACTCACCCATAGTGATCCTCAGAGATCAGTTGAAGAGCCAGGTCTTGAGGTCCTTCCTGAACTGAGGCAGAGATGACTACTGTCTGAGTTAAAGGGGTACAGTGTTCCAACCTAGTTCCGCCAGGTAGGTGAAAGATCTGCCTCCAGCCAAGGACTTCTTTATGTGGGATATGTTGGCGAGTGACTGCTGAGACAAACGGAGAGGTCTGGATTGGGAGTACCAGGAGATGCAGTGGTTAAGGGCGCTGGGTCCACTGTCATGAAGGCCTCTGTAGGCGTGCACAAGGAGTTTGAAATTCATCTTCTTCTCGACTGTGAACCAGCGGTGGTTTTTCAGGTGTTCTGTGATGTGCTCTGGACAGGGAATATTTAGGATGAGTTAGGCGGTGAAGTTCAAAATTTGTTGCAGCTTGCTCAGGTTATTGTTGCCAGTTCCAGCATAGAGGGCATTGCTGTAGTCAAGTCTGCTCATAATTAGTTCATGTTTCACAGTTCTTCGGCAGTCGGTTGGTATCCATCTGAAGAGGGTGTGGAAGCAGGTGGAGGCGACAGAGTTGACATGCCTGGTCATGGAGAGCATTGAGTCGAGGATGATGAGAAGGTTACGTACGTGATCTGTGGGGTTGGCGGGCCCACCGAGTGTTGAGGGCCACCAGGAGTCATCCAAGGCTGAGGCTCCATCAAAAACATTCTACTTAACAGCCCTGCAGCACTGCTTTCTCCCACTAATACTCTCCACTTCAGATTTTCTACAAGGATTACTGAATTAAATGCACAAAATCTTAGTCCAAATTAATGCAATACACCAGTTTATGTAATCAATAATACCCGCATCAAGTTGTTTATTTACATTACCATCTTTGCACTTTCTCTTCTACTGCCCCACATGTACAGTGTTAAAGATCAGATGAGTCTGAATTCAGCTTCAACCCAATTTCCCATTTGTCAGTGTAAGTGATGCTGAAGCACTGGGTTGGGAGAAAAGAGAGGGGAAAGATTGAGGCATTGGGTTGGTGGTGAATGGGGAGGGAAAATAGAAAGAAATACAACTGCAGTGATTATTCGTCCAGGGATGATATACGTTCCTATCTCTGTTCTGGTTGTTTGTCAAAGCACCCAGTCACCTCTCTTGAACCAGACTGTACCACTTTTAACAGTGAATGCTGGTGTGATCACACCTCAACTTCCACGAGTGGTGCTGTAGTGATCATTGAGGAAGGCCTGGAGATATACCCATATACACCACTACCAGGAGAAAGTCAAAGATGTGAACATCTGCTCAAGAGTAAACAAACATGTGGCAGAGCAACAACTTTCCACACCAAGCAGGTATAATCACAACTGATGGGAAGGGAATGCTGAGTGGGGAAATGGATTGATAGCCAAAGCATCTTAGCAAAGCTCACAATTTCCAGGTGAGGAGTGACTTGTCTATGCACCTTTTTATCTATAATGACTCAGATGTAAATGCCATACCTCTATGTTCACCTGCTGACTCAACATGCTAGAATAGTAACCTATGCTTAAGGTTTCATTTTCATGTTTTCCGAAATTGCTAAGTTTCCTGCTTTATGATACATTTTGATCATTTTTAATTCTGACACACATCTATGTATAATCTAAAATTCATGATCAAAAATTCTTTGTAACATGGACTAAGTTGAGAAATCTTCAACCCGTGAGGTGTGCAAGCAAGGTATGATCGCACTTCTGATACCCTTGACATTGCCAGGCCCTTGTACCTTCAAAGCCTAAATACCTCACTTATGTATTACCCACAAGAATGTTCACACACAATCAATAATCTACTCTCACCTCATCTTTCACAACCTCATTATCTTCAGACAATGAATTTATTTACCATGTCGCCTCAAAAATATTTAATAGAAGAGAAACTCTTGCCACATTACTCACTGTTCAAATTCTATTCTCTTACACTCCTAGTACTCCTCAACCTTACTTGGCTATATTCTCCTGTGTCATCACATTATCTGACTGAACTGATTCATATAATACATGCTGCCAAAATATCCTGTGCCACATCGAAGATTTTAGTCCATGAGCCATCAAACCTCTTGCTCTTTTGTCCAGAGCTTCTCTTTGCCTTTCCTGGCATGCATTTGGCACCTACTCAACACACTTCCCAAAATCAGTAGTTTGTAAGAAACCTACTGCTGATCCCTTGACTGAATCATACGATTCACCGGTGCCGCAGACATTCCCGGCCTCTATAAAACTAGAACAATTGATTGTGGACTGTCTCATACTTCCAAGCTTTGAACACCTTAACTATTCCCCTCCTGTTGGGTTTCCATACCCTTCACTCAACAGAAGCTAAAGTTTTGCACACTGCCTTTTCTATCAATGCATGTTACATTAACTTTTCAGTGACCACATACTTCTTGACATATCTGTGGAAATTGGTTCTGTAGATCATTCTACTCTTCCATAGGCCCTTAGATCACTATGCATCAACAAATACTAATTTGCCACACTGGATAAGTCCTAAACCTCACCATGAATGCACTGTACAGTCGTTCTCCCACCTCATTTTATCAACATCAAGCTGGCTGACTCAGTCATAAACGTATAAGTCCTAAACAAGCTACTGATTTATGCATTCAAACCATGGAGATGTGCTAACGTTAATATCCTAGTGGCTTCCAAGTCACCCTGTACTGTCTCCAAATTCTGCTAATTTTACCTTCTAGACGCTCTTCACTGGAACTCTTTAAAACCAAACATTCTGACAATCCCCCCTATCCATGAGCTCAATAAAAAAACTGAGAGGTAATGTCTTAAAATGCATTTTAAATTACTTCCCCATTTGCTCCATAACACTGAGTATGTGTACATCGGACCAGCATGTCTTTATTATTATATATATATATATATATATATATATATATATATATATATATATATATATATATATTATTATTTTTTTTCACCCAAATGCTGCTCATTGTTACCGAACTCTATCAGGTGGGTGCCTCCTTCGTGCAAGCAGCACTGCACGTAATTAATGTCCAAACCAAGCAGCTCTACTGCAGAGCCAGGGGCACTCTTGGATTCCACTTCCTCACCACAGCATGACGCGTTTCGGCGAACTGCCTTCTTCAGATGCTGGTAATTACAGGACACATGCCCACTAGTGTTTAAATACATTTTTACTCCTCCTTCAATTCATTCATGATTACAAACAGACTTCATTTCCCATAATGCACCAAGCTGGATATGCTACCACTCTGATTTTTCTTAATTGTTTTTACACAGTCCCAATCATATTTTCTCACAGTGGATTGTAATACCAAGAACATTTTGGTTTTGGGCACTTAGCTGTACTGTAGTGGCAAGTGCATTTCCAGCCTCCATCTCTCTCGTACTCAAATTTCGAAACGTAAGTGTGTCCCTTTATCAGTAGTTCTAATGATCCATTTCACATTGCCACATCTCACCCCTGAGACTCCTCACACAGCCTGGAAACGCAGATTATAGTAATCTGCGCCACTTCATGTAATTCATATCCTGTCTCTGCAGCAGGCATGTGTTTGAAAAGGGGACAATGGCGGTTCAGATAGCAAACAAAAGTACATTCACCCAAATGCTGCTCATTGTTACCGAACTGACCAAGTTGGATTGGGTTCTCAGGACTTAGAAAGGTTCAGGGAGGGGGACACACAGGCCCCTCCCCTTTAAAATATATATAGCCCAAGGGGATTGGGACCTTGATGGAGGTGAATGCATTGTGATTTATTAGACCGCAATCTCTTCTGTAGTGACTGGCCAGGATGAGTGGATTCTTTCTTGTCATCTTCTGGTCTGATGGCAGAGTCCATGGTTCTCCCTTTCAATTGCTGCTGAGTATGCACCTTTAGCAACACAAAAGGATGATGGACGAAGTGCTGAACAATGCAAACACCCACCCCCAGTCACAGATCTGGGTTAAATCCATCGTTCTTTTTCTCACCATGCCACCCCAGTTTGGACCCAGCCATATGCAAATCAGTCTTGATCCTGTTCCTCATGGGAACACTCTAGCCCAAACTGCCAAGCCAGGTCCTCCCTGGACCGGAAACAAGCATCCTGGGACCGGTTTCAGGGTTTCACCCTTCATCAGCCAGGCTAGCTTGAATCCAGTGGCACAGTGAGCAAGGGACCCACGTCTGGGCATACCCTTCCCACTTAGGGTAACTTTAGCAACACAAAAGGGTGCTGGACGGAGTGCTGAACAATGCAAACACTCACCCCTAGTCACAGATCTGGGTTAAATCCATTGTTCTTTTGCTCACCATGCCATCCCAGCTTGGACCCAGCCATATACAAATCAGTCTTGATCTTGTTCCTCATGAGAACAGTCCAGTCTGAACTGCCAAGCCAGGTCCTCCCTGGACCGGAAACAAGCATCTTGGGACCGGTTTCAGGGTTTCACCCTTCATCAACCAGGCTAGATTGAATCAAGTGGCACAGTGAGCAAGGGACCCCTGCCTATGGGGGGTTTGATACCCACTGGACTTCACTCCCTCCAAGCGATCTTCTTCACTTCACAGGGTGCATGGATCTTGTGTCAGGCAGAAAGTGGTGCTGCAGGTGAGTGTTCTTGATCATCCTGGGTGATATCCACTTACCCAACATGGGAGACTGACAAACCCTTAGTCCACAGTCCTGGTGGCAGCCGGCAGAACTTGTGCTGAGCTATTCCATGCTGATGTAAAGCTTAAGTTTGATGATTTGGGAGGCTCACACGCCCCTTTCATAATTAATTTCTAGATGCACATGGGATTTAGGGCCAATAGATTCATATTCACCAAGGAACGCAAGGCCACCCTACGTGGCTTGGTAATTCAGGTATAAATCAGCTCAAGTCGCTTGCTTGTATTACACTGCATAGTAGGGGAGTTACATGACTGGAGTGTGGGTGTTCCAGTGCATCTACTCATGTATTCTGACACATTCTCAGATTTACCAACACCGGAAGACCTGGGAATGCATCAGAATTGTACACCTTCCAACCATAGGCAAAATGAGGAAAAATATATTTATTTCTCCTTATTCTGCAGCACACTTAGAAAGAGGAAAATGCCTCTGAGGATTGTTTTTGTGCAGGAAGGGGCCCCTTCATGCACAAAAAAATCCTGCCAACAACACAGGCACCCTTGCATCACAGTGCAAGGGTGCCTGCACTTGCACAAGGCAGCACATTGTGTGCCAGACCAAGGAGAGCACAGGAATGCACCATATAGTGTTAAATATTGCTCACTCCTGTCCTATCAATTCACGCATTGCAGTGCAGGAAGGTGTCTTGCTACTTTGCAATGGAAGGAACCTTGATAAATAGTTCCACTATTGTCTTTGTATTTGAAGTTTGTGTTCTTCCTCCAGAGAGCAGTATTTCACTGCAGGATAGTCTTCAATCTTGCTAACACCAAACATAGCCCAGGGGAGTGACTGCAGGTTCACACCTGGATGTAGGGCTTAGTGACATGTGCTTCAAAAGGTTACCAAAGGGCTTCAGCCCTACTCTTTATGATTCTCTTATCAGCCCCATCTCCTTACTTAAATATGTCCAGGACCATTTGACCACTGGCCTACTTTCAGAATCAAAGAGCACCTACTGAAGTGCACTGAAGAGCTTGACTTTTCCTTCTTCCAATGTGTGTCTAAACCAGCTCTCAGGGATACAGTAATCCACAAATCTGTCTGGGGGAAACCTTTACCTCTCCCTGCTCTACCAGCAAGCCCTCCATCTCCCAAAATAGAACACAGTGTGTTCTGTGTATTGTGCTGTTCACAAGCCCACACATACCTCTGGGCAAGCAAGCATTCAAATGTGAGCAGTCTGTACTTCTTACTGGGCACACATATGTCCTAGTGTGCTCCTGCAATATCACACACTATTATCAATGTGCAGTACTTTCATGTAGATGCATATGCAACTCTTAATGCTATTTCTCCCACACTGTACTATCTCTCAGGCACACATACATCCTTGTGCACATATGCAACTGCTCATGCTATTTCACCTGCACAGTGCCATCACTCAGGCGTACATATATCCTCGCACTGCACACAGCTCAATTCAAGCCAAGGTTTGGGTTGCACAGAGTAACAGAATTTTACTTGGATGAGCCCAGAGGCACCGTTCTAGTGACACCGGTAAAATGGATCTATATACTCTACTGATCACTAACAACACAGTATGCTGTCACCATTGTGCTTGTTGAAGGTATTCCAGGTGAAGGCAGTAGCCTTACACATCCTGAGGGTAATGCTTTGGGTGCCACTCCTGATCTAAGCAGACCACATTCCACGAGACCAGTTAAGGTCATAATGCACAGGAATGATCCTTGTGCGCTCATTACCAAAAGTCATTACCAAGGATCAAGATAACACCGTAGCTGGGGCCCTCAGGGCAGGAATACATGCCCGTCGCCATGCAAGGGACTTTTGTGTTCCAGTAAGGACACAACTCTACACCAGGCTACTAGCCTGAAGATACTCTACTTTTAATCTTTTCGTGATCTATTGTGGCTAAATCAAGGAAATGCTGCTGCTTCACCACAGTTTATAAAACATATGTTATTTGCCTCGCAGAAACTTTTATGTTTCTGGTCATTTTATTTATTACATTTAGATTTTAAGGGGCATTTCAAACGCTATGGTGTGCAGCAGCCATGAATGTTGTAACAGGACCTGTTCCAATGATAGCAACAGCCTTTTCTTTAGGATTTATATAAACGTTTTTTTTCAACCGAGTTAAAACTAAAAATGGGTTACATCACATAATAATGAATTCATAGCTTCAACACGTTCATTAGTCACGTTCAAAGTCAACATATCTGCTGTACATGCACTTTCTAGTTTCTCTTGCTCTGAAATCCGACTGATAATGTGAAAACATTTATGAATCTGCATACAAAATGAAATGTCTCTGGTTGCTAATAAATTGTGAAATATGAACCAATCAAACCCTCATACTGTTAAGAAACCAATCGTAGTATAGATCTAATTAGAACAAAAGAAATATCATAGAGATCTTACATTTCTACAGCTGTATTTGATGTACTAATAGCATTGAGAAAAGTACATTAAACAGTTTGTTTATTTTTCAAAGGACAATTCTTTCTAAAACATTGACACCCTGCTAACTATCTGAGGGATCAGGCATTGCTTATTCACATAAATCTTTCGTATTTCATTTTCCTAAATATGTCACAAACATAGATAGATACTTTGTGCACCATGTAGAATGTCCTGTCTGTCCAGGTGCTACAGATTGACATTGACATCATCCGCTAAACTCTTGTCGTAATCAAACATTCCATGTGGACAAATTCCTTTCAGCCTCCTTGTCTCAGAATACAGATATCAGATGATGATTTGTGTATATGAGATGATGGGAACGTCATCCATTCTGGCAGTTTTTCCTGACCTCTCAGTAGCATTTGTTACGGAACACAATAGGCTTTCTATCCTTATCCTTGCTATTAAAATGAATTTAAGCAGGATGGAACTGGACTGTTACTGCAGACCTCCCTTTCTGAAGATTAAAACAGAGGGGATTCCAATGGACCCTGGCTTGATCCATACCATTCACGGGTATTAGGCCCAGCCACAAGTAGGGTCGCATTTTTATTGGTACACGTGGTGGAACACTGGGTGATAGGAAGTTTGTGGATCCCTACAGATTCAGGAAGTTTACGTCACCGAAATGCAAGGTAAAATAACCAATTTTAGTCAAAGGTTGAGGTTCACAGGACATTTTGGAAAGAAACTATTGTGGGACCCACACGAGGCACACCACCTTGTCTAGTTTTCAGAAATCTCTAAGTTTAGCAGGTTTCCCTGGGTGGCCATCCAGCCAGGGACCAAACACTGCCACCAGCCCTATTTCTGATTTTTCAATACTTTGTTTTGGGGGCTTTTGTTCTGCGGTGTTAGAGTCAGACCCACAACTGGAGTAAAGTTTTTTTCGGCACCAGTGGGGGAACGCTGGATGGTAGGAAATTTGTAAGCCCTCATAAATTCTAGAACTTTCCTTCACAGAAATGTGTGGGAAATGCATGATTTTAGGTAAAGCTTGAGGTTTGCAGTTCATTGTGGGAAAAATATTATTTGAGATCCATGCAAGGAACACCTCCCTGCTGTCTAGTTTTCCAAATGGCGGAGTTTCATTGATGTCCCTAGGAAACATAGCATGGTCCAGGACAGTGCAACCATTCACCGTGACAAGTAGGAGGAAATTAATGATCAGTCCCATTCTTCTGCCCCATTTGTCAAAACTATGGCAAAAAGATTAATATTTCCTCTTCCTGGCCATAGGAATAGGGCTCTGCCTCCCACATGAAGTCCCAACTCAAGGGGGGTCCACCCACATACCAAATGTGTTTTTTGTCTTTATACCCCCCAATGGAGGAGGGGGGACAGACTGGTGGTGAACACCCACATTAACCCCCGGGGATAGAAAGACTAATCGTGTGGGGAAGCATGGGGGGCATTCCTCTCCAAATAACAGTGGTGTCTAGCAGGCTTTTCTCACCCCATTGGAGGATGGGGAGATTCAGGTGAATAACTCCATTGACCACAGGGAGGAGCAGAAAGACTAAGGGGGCCCAGGTTTGGAGAGCACAAAAAAATACTATCACCTAAAAACAATCCCTAGTGTCTAGTGAGCTTTCTGCCCCTCTGGGGGCAGATTTGGTGTGAACACCACATCCACCTTCCCAGGGGCTGGCAGAGTTATGGTGCCTGGAGCAGGGGGAGCAAAGGCCTATGGTGAGGGGACCTCTCCCTCCCAAAACAAATACTGTGCGCTACTTTCACTGGAGTGTAAAGGTCTTTCTCACTCTATCAGGGTGCAGATCGGGGTGAACACCTCCATTCACCCCTATGGGGCAGAAACAAAATAGACCCGGGGTTGGGTGAGCACGGTCCCATGCCCGGGGTGGGCCGCGCCTCCTCCTGAGGGGCAGATTGGTGGTGAAGACCTCCATATTCACCAACCTGTGAAAGTCAAAATACTTATAGGGGCCAAGGCGGGGGGAACAAAGGCCTATGCCAATGCAGGCCACTCTGCCTAAACATATAATGTGCGCTAAATTCCCTGGTGTCTAGGGGATTTCTCTCGCCCCCCCCCAGGGCAGATTGGGTATGTACAGCCTCATCCACTACCTGGGGGCAGAAAGTCAAAAGGGCTGCGGCTGGGAGCACAGGACCACTCAAAAAACAGCCATTCCATCTGCAACAATTCTGTCCTTGGTGTCTGTTTGGTGGATCCCTGCTTGGAGATCGGCCTCCTACGGCACCTCCCAAGCAGGGATCCCCTAGGGAGACATATAATTGGAAAGGGGAGCTTCTCCCCTTTCTAATTATACCTGCCTCATGCAAATCAGTGCTCAGGGTGAAATGAACCGTTAGGCTTATTTCAATTTAACTTTCAGAGAAATAACGTCAGTGCGCTGATCGCCATTGCCTCCCAAAAATAAACAAGCATTGGCATAGCCAATAGGTCTCGCCTCTGGGAACTTTTAAGTGGTTAGCTAGAGCTATTGGTTTTTGCCATTGTTGGTAAGCTCTGTTGTATAGTATTGTGTCTGCACCCACTCCCTTAGCACCATATTACTAAGAAATATGCAGCCTTTCCCCTTAAAAATATCTTTATACTTATTTCATTTCTAATCCCCAGTTTTGTAAGTTTGCGCTGCTTTTGCGTCAAAAAGTGACGCAAATGCGGCGCAAAAAAAGTATATATATGGGCTGCAATTGTATTTTGTAAGTTTGTGGCGCTTTTGCTGAAAAAAATTACGCAAATGAGGTGCTAAAAAGTATATTTACGGGCCTATATTTTGTATGTTTGCGCCGCTTTTGCATAAAAAAATGACGCAAATGCAGCGCTACAAAATTACAAGTATGGGCCTTAATGCTGAAAATAGTGAACTGGGGCTGCCATGAGTCAGATGCTGCTCTGAGTAAGTAAATCGAAACACAAACACATAAGAGTGGCTCATTGTCTTTATTGAAAACGTTTGTTTCTACATAATCCTTCCCACATACCGAAAAATACACATACAGCATGTGCTTTGGAGTTATACTCTGGCATGATTTGCAACTGTGAAATGATTTCAATTTAGCTATTCTGGTTCACTAATTAGGGGTGTTTGTATTTGCATGTTGTAGCCTATTTTGAGTCTTAGTCTGACCCTGGTTAGGCAGATGAGGCCTGTTGCGTGTGCCTACTGAAAATGGCAGTAGTGCCAGGAAAGTGGTCACCATCCACCTGGAATAATAATGCCAAAAAACAAACAGGTTAAGGTTCCTAACAATATCATGTTTGTTCAAGTTATGAGCCCCTTGTGCTTTTTTTGGGACTTGACAGTAAAGTTAACATTGGCCCCTCTGTTTCAGAAAGGAGGAGCGCATAACCTGAAAGAAAATGCTTTGGGGGTAGCGTACTACAAACCACATTAAATTTGGGAAATCAACTCAGTGCTCTGAATTTAAATACAAATGTGGCATTTTAACCAATCTTTCTATCAGCTGAACACGCTGAATGGGTTTAATTTAGCAAATACCATCAGCTGTAAAAAAATACATCACAATTAAAAAGCACGTGAGAAGCGTGAGAGGTCTTTGGGGGAGCACTGTTCATAAAATAATGAGAACTACATATTTTGAACGACCAAAACTCACCATACTGTCTGAACTATTTGTACTTAGCAAGTAACTGCAAAGCGGGAGATGTTTGGGGAACGAAGAAAAACCATGTCTGTGCAACTGTATCATATAGGGTACTGCAAACCAAATTACATTTGTGAGTTTACTTATATGCACAGTACCAAATTTAAAACTAAATAGAACATTGTGTAATGTTTCCTAACAATATCGTGCCTGTTCAAGTTTGGAGCCCCTCATGTGCTTCTTTTTGGGGATTTACAGTAATGTTAACACCGGCCCCTCCATTTCGGGAAAGGAGGAGAAAAGATTTCAAAACAAAACACTTTGGTGGTAGTGCCCGGCAAAAACACCAAGCATTTGGAATGCAGTAGTCTTGTGTCGCTCGAGTTAGAGCTCAGAGCAGCACTGATCGGCGAATGGTCGGAATGTGCTGCTCCCTCCGTCCAGCCCTCCTCCCTTTGATTCTGATGGGCCTCTTAAATGGTGACATGCTGCGAATGGGCAGTGGAGAGACCAGCTGTTTCATGTTTCTCGGGAGAGGTGTATCCAGCCGAGGATTTGTTTTTGAAATCCGGGACATGTTTTAGATCATAAAAGCAGGAAGACATGTCCCCAGATGCCAACCAAAAACAAGCATTTGAGCTGAATGGGTTTCACGTTCGCTCGAGTTAGAGCTGTTAGCGTTATCCTGCCACACAAACTGAAAATAAAAAGTAAAACAGTTGACATCAGCAGCAGGTTCAAAGCGACCCGGTGAGCTCACAGAGACAGACAAAAGGAACAAGCAATTGAAATGCAAGAACAGAAAATGTGCGAGGGAGAGTAAGGAATGGAGTAAACAAAGTCACACATGACTGCAGATGAAAATAAGCAATAGACTAGAGCCCTATAAACAGAAGCAGCCTGTAGCCACTGAAACATCCATCACTCTGGTCAAATGCTATTAGCCTTTGAAAAAGGTAATCCCTAACCACATGCTACATAGGCACAAGTGGAAGGGTACAAGTACTAGGGCCATGCTCCATGGGAGTGTACAACTGTGGAAAAGGTGGGACAAAGAGCAAAGATTGACCACTAGCAAGCAAGGATTGTTTAAGGGCACTGAAACAAACCAGTGAAAAGGCAGAGACCCCACAAAGAAGTATAGAAGTATATACTAAAGTATATACAAGAGGTCTCGAATGCTCGACCTAAAAAGGCTCATGGCTGGTTGGGAAGCTACTACCCAGCAGTCAGAGCTAAACAATGTAAAAAGCAAGACCTTTGGTGCTCGTGTCAGAGGGTCCCTTTCTGGCCTTCCCAGCTTCATCTAATCGCCGTCAGATGCACTGGGGAGGGAGTGCGGGGACCAGCCACTGACTGTCGGCGCATTTAAAACATTGAATATTAACTTGCAAAGTATTTACTCTGGCCTAAACACTTATTATCATGTTTTGCCATTGCTGGAGATTAGAACTTGTGCTCTATTAAAAAAATACTCAGAAGCATTACACTTAAAAATGACTTGAGTACTTCAGTATCATTTGGCTTGGATTTCAATTAAATTGATAATGTAAAATATTGCTTTTGACAGACTCAGAAATAACAGTAGCACCAATGATACCATCTAATTTCACATCTGTGATAAAGCCCTGCAAGAAAGTTGTTTTTTAGCTGGAATAGAGGGCGCCATGAGGAATGAGACCACAAACACATTGGGTTAAAGACACAGTTCACTAATTTAGACATATGTGCTACCCCTGCTAGCTATGACACAGAATAGACAGCCTTAACTTTGGAAAAGTGTGTAAAGTATTTAGCAGTATTACAGAAATTAAATAGTCACAATACAAAAAAAAATCCCACAACCAAAAAAATAACAAGAACAATGATCCAAAAAGATTAAAATCCAAGCAAGGGAACCAGAGATATGTTTTTTTAACAGGTTTTATTAAAAAGATCCAGGAAACAACATAGCATCTATGGCTAAGGTTGACCCTAACCTAAGCAAAAGTTGATGCTGACTGTGGTGCACCAGAGGACGGCTAAGCTTGGTACAAAGGCCCAATCACAGAAGCTATCTTCTGTCCTAATCTTTTTTCCTGGAATTCAAAATCCTCCAGAAGGGCAAAGTTGAAGACTTTATTCAGTAAAGTCCTCTCAAGCTCAAATAGCTGTTGGATGAGGTTGAGCTGAAGCAGTTTATTTTGGTGGGAAAAGCTCAGAGCATGAAAACTCGAATTTTCCACCAACCGAAGCCCTCTCATCAGCTGAATTCATTTCATGCCTTCACATAGTAGAGATTTCTATATTTGGATAAAGGGATGATTTACAGTTTGGTAGAAGGTCTCTTCTTTCACAAACATGATGGAGATCCCATCTACCTTATAATAAATACACTGCATAGGTTATAATGTACTTGAGCACATCTGACACATTTGTGATGGAGTATCCTGTCTGCCAAACTCTAAGTAAGGACAGTTGTTTCTTTTCTGGGATCAAAATCCTTCAGTGCAACAAGGCTGAAGGCTGTATCTGAGGAGGTCATGCACGGTCAGGTACATTTCCCAGGCTGTCCCACTCAGTGCTCTGAAGGTCTTTACGTCCAGTTTTTTTCAACTGGAGTAGCTTCTCTTGGTCACTCTAAGGCTCCTATGATGTCAGCAGCAGCAGATAGGGGCCAGGAGACATTTCAGGAGAGGCTGTCAGAGGGGCCAGTCATGTTCCAGGTATTACTGGTCAACTTCCAGAGAATGGTCTCTTGCAGCTTTTGATGTATGATAGTTTTACAGGTGCTCAGCCAACTGACCCTTTTAGACCACTCCCACCCCCTGTGTACATGCAGGTCCAGGCCTTGAGGTACCCTCACAAGGCACAAACAGGAGACGTCTTTCTCTTTTGGTTATACACAGAATCAGAAGTGTTCTGAGGACCATGGGTGAGGTGCAACTTTTGTAAAATTCACTACCCATTAGGTGGAGTGACTCCAGTGTTCACAAAGTTCCTAGTAGTAATCCCTCACTCGTTTACAGTACGTTCTGTTTGTCTTCTTGCAAACTATTCCTATCATGGATAATGAAATCCAACATGGCAGAACCTATTTACTCCTGTAAGAGGCTTGTGGCACAAAAGGGGTATGTCTAGAAAAATTAGCAGATCTCTCCTCCTCAATCACAACAAACTGGTTTTGTGACCAGCTCACCATTCCACTGGGATCAAGCCAGGATGGCTATAATATATGCAGGAATCAAAAGGCCCCTTAGCTAGATCTCACTTTATTCTATGAATGTGCAGGTTTCACCCTGGTCACTTTCAAGTTAATGAAATTCCTGAACTCTTCCTAGCTGTCCTACCAAACAGAGCATGGGTCATATACCTCACACCCAACTATTCCTGCCAAAAGGCCCAAACCATTGTAGGTGCTCTGGAAGCAGCTTTCACCCTTAATCAAGAGAGAATCATTGGTAGAAATGGTGTATCTGTAATGCGTGTCAAGTTTTCTGAGAATTAGAGGGAACAGTATCTCTTGATGGTTTCTTGTTGACTCTTATGTACCCCAAATGTATCAGTAAGAAATCCACTGATGGGCCAGTATTGCCATTTTCAAGCTTCTTTTATTCATCACCATTTTATTTGCAGAATGATTCATACCAAGTGAATACAGCTAACACAGGTTTCATCCAGTTACAATGTCTGTTAGGCTTGGGCTTTCTCAAGACCGAAAATTCAAATAGTGACAGTTTTTAATACAAGGATGTTTTCAAACCTGTCCTATCACCACTAGTGCAAAGAAGGTTGGATCAGGTGATGTTGTCCAGAACTGCACTGGAAAAGAAATCACACTCATGGAGAGATTTCATCAGGAAGACAGTGTTTTGAAACATCTATTTAACCCATCACACATTGGTTATGAAATAGAAGTCAATCTTGAAAGTAATGCCAGGGAGACTAATATGAGAGAGAGGGACAAGCAGGAGAATGGTGGAAGAAATCAGAAGAGAGAGAAGGCTGAAAGAAAGAGTCAAGTAGTTAAGGGAAAAATAGGGTGGGAGAGGGTGGAGGTTTAAGTAAACCTCCTAGTCACATGGGAGTTTTGCATGTAGCAATACTACAGATTAAGGTAAAAAAGAACTCATTCACACTGCTGTTACCTCAGAGTTATACTCTGTTGAAAAACATAATCTTCAAAATATGGTCTATTTCTGCAAAAGGTCAAAGTATAATAAAGTATAGCTGGATGGAAAGAAAACAACACAGACGAAAAATATTCAGGCAGTTTTCATTTTGTGTTGTTACCATTGGTGTGGCTGTTATTATCAAGACCATGGATATTGGGGTAGTCTTTCACATATGAAGACAAATGTATGTCATATAAGCATGTGCGGTGACCAAATGAGTGATAACCTGAAGTCTTTTAAATGTTACTCATTCACATATGAGGAAAAGTTTATGTTACAAGGTATGTGGGGAGACCAAATGAATGATAGCCATTTTTGTGAGAGCGCTGAGAGGGGTTGTCATGACATTGTAATTATTTCTGGCAGGTAAAACGAGAAGAAAATATTAGAGAGATTTGTAACAAATGGTTGTGGTTTGTATCCATAACGAGTGGGGGCAATTACATGGGGTCTAGATGAGTATTTCATAGCCCAAATCAGGTGTTTCTTATACTCCTAATCAGTAGCTGCCAGCGTTATATGGTGTTGCAGTTGTAGTATTCCACAGTGGGTATTCAACTGCTCATTATTCTGATATGTCTTATTATGACAGTTTAGTACTAGCATATTCTGGTCACATTACTGGTAGTGTAAGGTGGAGAAGCAAACTAGTGTCAACATTCTCGTGCTAGAGACCGATAGGCAGGCTAGTGTGTTCAGAGCCCTGGTAGGAATGGTAGCGGAAGACAGGCTAATGCTAATGCTAATTAGCCCCATGGAGCTTTAGGCAGGAAATATCTACTTTCCTAAGCATTCCTTTTGCTGTATATGTATCTAAAAGCCAACTTCCCTATTGAATGTAATGTTTAATAAATATTGAGCATTGTGACTGACTGAACTCTGTTATATTTATTACAAACCAAAGTAACAAAAATAGTATTAAATTGTACGTTAGTTTAAAAGTCTATACAGTGTCACTGTACGAGCATGCTATCCTTAAATTTATACATGTTCCAAGTTTAAACACTTGGTAGGCTACTCTGTGCGTTACAAGACCTTTTTAGGGTGTGACTTAAATAGGGCATGATTTATAATTTAGTGCATGCAGTTAGGTTGTCAAAAGCTGCCTGTTTATTTGTCGGACATATTGGAAGTCTACACATCAGATTTAGAGTGTAGTAGTTAAACGGACAAAAGTCCACCAACTGTCTGCTACCTCTAATATGTTCTCTCAAAATATTGAGGTCAGTTTTCTGGATCGTCTGTCAGGAAGAACTTAATCTATGTGTAATTAGAATCAGAAAAACAGTTGTATTGCAATCAGTTCATAACCCACGGAGAGGTATTTGTGTGAGATGTGTTTCAGGTAACAATAAATACAAAGAGATATTACAGTTTCTATGTAAAGAAGCGTTTGTGCACATTGGTGACATGTCCTTCTTTCTTGCTGGCTTTTGGATGCATACAATTTTTCTATTAAACTGAAAATGTTACAAACTACTAAAGATGTTGCTAGACATGCTTAGATGACAGCAAATTAAATTGTGTGTTATGATGGCATGTATTGTGTTTATATAATAATGTTTGGCAAATATGTATAAGTTCTTAAATAGTGTCCAATGTTTCCATAACACATCAATGTAACATTAAATTGTTACATGTGAAGAAGATCATAACTATTTTTATTAGGGTGATGTATTGGCATCTTTATAACCTGACTAATATCTGCCCTTCTTGACCATTAAACAGACAACTGCTTTGGTCCAAACTATTGTATTTTCAAGACTTTATTGTTGCATGGCAATCTGAATGGCTCACAGTTTTCTAGGGCCAAGCTTCAAACTATCCAAAATACATCCACAAGATGAGTGTCTGACAAATCTTTCTGTAACTATGTTTCAAGACTAAAAAAGAGCCTGGGATAGCCATAAATATCCCTTCAGGTTTGTTTGAGAGTACTTTGAATAATCGAAAATGCCCTTAATGGTTCACTGCTAATTATTTTTCAATTTCGCTCCTTCAAAAAAAGCCTTGCGTACTGCAGCTGACCTGAAACCAAATGTTCATAGACAACAGCATAGAATTTTTCAGCTCCATCATGTTTCGGAATCATTGCATAAAATTGCTTGCAAGGCAGACTCCAAAAAATGGAGAGGGTCCAAGGCACTAGCTTCCTGTATAGACTGCCAACTTAGTTAGTGTAGAGGGACTTTACCGGAGGACATGGACCCAAATCCTCCTAAGGTACAAGTATATGAGGACTGGTAATGGGAAGGTCCCTCAAAAGAGTCTTTACCAAGGAGTCCAAATAATTGAAAATTTGATGAAAGTAAGACGAACTAAGATGAGCATCAAGAATTAATCTATAAGTTCCTTATTTATTATTTTAATAATTTTTTGTTGGTAGAACAAGGTTATTTCCAAAGTAAATTGCATCAGTTATTAAGTCCAGAGCAACGGCACAAAAAAAGGATCAGCCAACACGTGTTTCGCCCCAAATGGCACGTAAGCCGGGGCTTTCTCAAGGCTGGAAGAAAAAAGGAAACAAGGTCCAACTGAGAATAAGTTAATCATAATAAAGAAGTTCTAAAAGTCAAGCGCCACCCGAAGGTGTAGGAATCCATGGTGCAGATTAATGATTAGTATTTATCTAACACCGGTGATGACTGAGAAACAAGTAATAGACATCATTATTACGGAAAGAAACCAAAGAGGAGAATCCAAAGCGCGGAAATGCTAATTAGTAATTAGCTAACTAATGTGAGTAATAAAAACCACTGTGAGCTGAAAAACCACAATATGAGAAACCCCTATAGTCGTGAGCATCATGCAATACATACGGAAGGTAATATTAAGACAAATATCTAAGGGAAGTGTTAGCTGTGGACTCCAAATTAAGAAGAGAAGGGTAAGGGAGAGTGAAGTTATCCATACTACTACTGCAAAGGCCTCTAGGCAGGAACCAGGGCCAAACTCCAGAAGAGGCAGCAATGCATCCAGAACGCCTTGGCAAGCCTCATCCTGGACATCCCCCGCAACTGACACATCACAGGCCATCTGAGAGACCTACACTGGCTTCCAGTCAATAAGAGCTCACAAAGCACTGTACTACACCAGACCAGAATACCTCAACAGACAGCTCTCCTTCTAAACCCCGACCTGGCATCTCCTCTCCGCTGACCGCTCCCTCGCAACTGTCCCACGCGTCCGTAGAACTACAACCGGCAGCAGATCATTCTTGCACCTCGCCGCCAAAACGTGGAACACTCTTCCCACCCACCTGCGTCAGACCAAAGACCTCCTTACGTTCAGGAAACTTCTCAAGACCAGGCTGTTCCAGCAGTAGCAGCACCTCCCCCCTGCCTCCCCCTCCTCAGTGCCTTGAGACCCTCACGGGTGAGTAGTGCGCTTTACAAATTTCTGATTGATTGATTGATTGATTATAGCTGTTTCATATATGTCTTTTGCTTAACCATGCTCAGTTTATGATTGGCTGGCACCCAGAAACTAGTGATCTGATTGAAGAAAAAAGTAGTGAAAGTATTATCAGAGTTTTGTAACTCCACTTAAACATAGTTTTATAATTTTGTTTTTAAACTTACAAACAATCCCAGAAGTATTTCTGGAAAGCTGTGCCATGTATATGCTTCCAGGTGAAATGCTGGGAATGGTTATGCAACATCTACTAGGGGCTCGTATTACTTCTTTAAGAAAATCTACCTATTGTAGATTTCAGGTCAGATGAAAAGGAGATCACTGTAGAAACTTACATTTCTCTTCTTTTACTTCTCACTGTGAGGAAAACATTTTGGACAAAGCCCTTTCCTTACTCAAACACCACATTTGTGGGTGATCAGTCCCCTATCCTTCCAAAATGGAAAGTTACTCTAGTCCTTAGCTGGAAAAACTTTCTATTTCCAGTAGGGGAAGGGGCTGGGTTACTGTTGTGAAGGCCTATATATAATATATATGTTTGTAAGAGTTCACAAAGTTAGAAGGCAAACTGCAACCTATAACACCCACCTCCCAACCCTTGTGTGGGATTTACCACAGTGTATTTTGCTACATTTTTGGTGGAGTAATCTGCAGTAGTAAACGTATTTGCACCTGCCAAGAATGAAATTATGAATTCCTTGCAGAAGTGAATATGGTACTTTTACAGTCAAAAATATATTTGTGAATAGTCTCTTGTTTTTTCCTGCTATGATTTAACTAAATACATAAACAAATAAATGCTAAATTCATCCCAATCTCACTCTGAATCTTCCTTCAACTAAACAGTTAATTCAGCAGCCTTTCACCCACATACAGTTGAGGGAGTGAATTTAGAATTAATAAATGATGTGTGTTTAGTAATCATGGATAGGTAGCAATGTAATTGAGTTGTGTTTGATATAACAATGCTTTTAAAAGTGGACATTATTAGGCCTCAAAGCCACCTTCATTTGTTTTGCAGTGCACATTTTTAAATCATGCACCTTCCTGCTTCACATTTGCGTCATTTTTTACGTGTGCTGTGCGGTATTTACAAAGTAGTGCAATGCTCGCACTGCACCACTTTGCACCCCCTTGCGCCACATAATGCCTGCACCAGGGATAATGTATTCAAGGGGGGCGTTCCAGCACTAGGAGGCCTGCAAAAATGGTATAGTGAAATTTACGAGATTTCACTGCGCCATTTTATCGTCACTTTTAATGCCTGCTCAAAGCAGGCATTAAAATGACACACTCATAGAAACCTTTGGGCATCCTTGCACTTTGCTGCACTAGCATCACTGTTTTTGACTCTAGTGCAGCAAAGCTCCATAATAGTGTCAACAATGTTGATGCTATTGGCCGAATGACCGCCATGGGGCACCATTTTGTAAATACAGCGCAACTATTGTGTCGTTAGGTGTGGCAGGGGTGACAAACGAAAACTGGCACATCAGCACTGATGCACCAGTTTTCTGTAAATATGCCTATGGTTTCTTGTTTCTCTGACTAGGCAGCTCAAATTAAACTGTGTCGAACAGCATTTTGTAAAACACCCTTAATTTAAGCAATTTATGGTCCTGAGTCTCTTGAATTTTAAAATGAATTGTTCTTTATGTTCCTATTATTTCTAAATTAAAGTTCAGCTAGTTTGTGAAACTAGGTTAAAAGGTGCCTTCTTTTTCATCTTTATGACTATTCACCAGTTGTCTAAGGGTAAAAAGTAATTCTTCATTATTAATGCATGATAGTTTTCAGATTTTTCATATGATGTGTCTTCTGTTTTACCATTGGATATTGTGATGTATCATTTGTTTCACACCATGCCAAAAGAATTGTGTCACTGTCTGAAAAACTACATAACATGCTGAATTTGGCAGTTGAGGCAAGTTCTTTTTTGTTTTCTCGAAAGAGGACTTTCTGCTGGTCTGTCTATTGACTCAACACTCAGAACCTTTTTGAGAGCTTCCTTTTGACTTTAAACTGGACAGACATTGGGCCTCATTTAGACTTTGGTGGTTGTTTTGCAAGACCGCCGTGGTGGCGGGCACCAAAAGACCGCCATGTTCACGGTAATCCGACCGCCGTATTAAGAGTCACACTGTGAAAAACGCCAAAAAACAGCCACAAATCTGACACCACCAAGACTCAGGAGGTCAGGAATGAGGAGGTTCCACCACCAGCACTGCCACGCCGACAACCATCCACCCACCAGAATATGGCCCTCAAATCACCACAGCAGTTTTTTTCATGGTGGAAAACCTTCAGCGGTCCGAACCGCCGCGCTCATAACCCACTTCTGTCAGAACACAACACCACATTAGACAGTTTAAATACCCCACACCTGACACATATCCACATATCCACACACCAGGCATACCTACTCACTGCAGTATATAACACACCCACGCACAACCCACAATCCTTTGCAACTAAAACAACCACCACATACAACAAGAAGCCACAATCTTGTCACTTTGCACTCATACACCATAGACACATTTACACTTCACACCCACCACACAACTGCATGAACAACACTATATACACATCACAACTACACACAAACACCACAGCCTACCAGCACTCACAACCAAACACCCCAACCCACCAAGCACCTACACACACAACACCCAACACAACCACCATGTCACGTCAAAAGCACCCACGCTTCAGTGACAATGCGTTGAGGGTCATGGTCAATGAAATCATCAGGGTTGAGCCACAACTCAGAGCACAGGTACAGCAAACCTCCGTAGCCAGGAAAATTGAGTTTTGGCAGAGAATAGTCAACAGGGTCAACTCATTGGGCACCCATCCACGCACAAGGGAGGACATCAGGTAGAGGTGGAACGACCTACGAAGGAAGGTGCGTTCCATTGCATCACGTCATCAGATTGCTTTGCAGAAAACTGGCAGAGCTCACATCGTGGTAGGAGAAGGTCTTGGACATCCTGCACCCTGAGGGCCTGACTGAAATACCTGAAGGACTGGACTCTGGTGAGTAACTACCACTCCCCTGGCACTAATTCGACCTGTCCAGCATGCCTCCTCACCTCCCAGACAGTCCCCAATACACCCCATCTCCCTCTACACCTCCCACTGAATCACCTAATGCACCTCTCCTGCATGCCACACCACCAGCCTGCCCCAATGCTCACACACTCCCTACCAAGTGCACGGATAGCACAGCCAATCACTATCAGTACCACTCCCACAATGCGCTAGCCTCTCTACCTCAAAACCTGCAATGTTTCATTTCACATCACATCTCTTGCATGTATAACGATTGTAATAGCTACAACAACTGGATGCTTCAACTGAGGACCACTACATGGCAATGACAGCGATGCAATGGCACAAAACAATGCCAAACAACCAATATGGAGCATGGTACACATGTCACAATCCACTATCCACAAACTGTGTTAGCACAGCTGCACCTGTCATTGCCATTTCTGGAAATCAAGTCAAGCCACTGCATGCATCGGACAAACAGACAACCAATCACACCTCCACCATTTAACCATCTCTCACTCCAACCACAGATACCCCTGCCACTGCCACCCTGGAGAGTATACAAGAGACAGCCAACCCTCCTCAGGATGAAGGCCCCAGGGAGGAAAATGCCAATGGATGTCTGGACAGTGATGGTCTACCTGGCCCATCTGAGACCCCTACCACTCTCTGCCTTAAACTCACTACATCAACCCTCCCACCCGATGGCCCTACCATCTCAGCCAGCCCTTCGTTCCCAAACCTGAGAGTGGGCACACCGTGCCAGTGGAACAGGCACATGGGGGCAGGGGGTGCCGGAGGGAACCTGTGGACCAAAGGACGGGGCAGCCAAGGCAGTCACCTGGCCAGGAAGCCATCTCCCACGTCCTGGGAACATATCATCAATCCCTGGACAGGATGGGCCAGATCATAACCATGTTGGGGGAAAACCAAATGTTACAGAGGGAATATCACCAGGAGTTCACGTAGCAGTGGCAGGCACACAATGCCGTCATGGTCTCCATTGCAGGGGTGTTCATGGACCTCACCACCTTCACTAGTACTTCCTCCACCCACCTGCTAGCCCTTTCCACTAGCCACATCACATCAGAGCCCTCTACATCTGTGGCTGCTAGTGGAAAGGAGGACGTGCTAGGGGAACCACAGGCCTCGAAACCCTTCCCTCTGTGACTGAGGACCCACCCCCTGCAAACGTGGACATCCACCCAGACATCCTGCTGGAGCAGATGTCAAGACCAAACCCGCTGCCAGGAAGTGTCGCTCTCCTGATTACTCTCCCTTGTGTGCCACTAGGACACCCTGTTGACTGTTCAATGACATTACTCGATTTTCCACTGGCTCATGGACACTGGACCTGTGCTACCTACAGTTTTGAGGATCCCATCTACCATTACCCCACTCATCACCTGGTTGCCACTGTATGCACAATAAACTCTATAGATCACAGCTGCTGATTTAGTGTCTTTATTTGTACACATACAAATGCTTGGTCTGCAAAATGGTATGTGGGTATGGCCCCCTAATCCAACAGGCAGTGTAATGGACTGCAGAAGGAGGCATCCTCTGCAGGAGACACAGTACAACAGATATGGCCCAGGGTAGATGTCAGAGGAGTCACTAGTATAGCCACACACCTGAGTTAATCCAGTTATCCAACCTGCAAAAAGATCATGACAGAGACTACCATCAGGATTGTAGGCATGGTACCACCCAAAGCACATATGCAGTTCATAGTTGTTGTGTCCAGTGTAAATAGCCATCTGAACAGGGCCCAACAGATGTCACTTCCACAACACCAGTCTCAGGTAACACATCACAAAACACTGTGGTCTTCATTACAACCCTGGTGATTGGTATAATTACCGCCAAATTATGACTATGGTGGTGAGAACTCAGATAGACAGCCACTTTACCGCACCGACCACCAGGGTGGAAACAACAGCCACCACGGGGTTGCCGCCTACAGCCAGGTGGAAGCCAATGTCCCGTCCACCATCTTAAGCCCTCCAATCTGCCACCTTTTCCGGGGCGGTACCAACGATAACAATACCCCTGGCGGAAACACTTCACAGAAGTGAAAGGACTCACCATTGGAGATACAGGGAACAACCACGCCGCCAGGACCCTGAGCTGCATGTCTTCCCCATGCTCTTCTATGTGCTGCTCCACCACGAATACCAATGACGGAGAAGACGACAACAGTGAGTACAGCAACCTAGCACACAAGGGAGGGGGAGGAAAAAGAGAGTGACACACACATGAACAACTCACACCTGACATACACACACCATACACACAACCAGATGCACAAGAAAACAAGTTCATGCCCCTAAATCTGCTAAATAATGCAAGGACAAAATTAATTTACTAAGTGAGTGTAATAATATCAACACAGTATAAAAAGAACTTAGCCAATGTTGCAGATATTTACAATTGTACAGTTCAAGGGACACTGCCCAGTCCTTAGTGTGCGTGGGCCACAGGGCCACAGGCCAAAGTCCAAGGCCCCACTTGTCACCTGCATCAACACAGAGAGAACACTGCAGGGGCATCAGTTGGTAAATAGGCAGGCACCTCAGGGGACAGGGAACGGGTGGGGGGCACCTCAGCTGGGAGATGGAACAAGACCACTGGTTCTGGAGGTGGCAACATGCCCTGTGCTTGGTCCTGGAGAGAGCAAGGCCACAGTCTCTCAAGTGGGTGACTTGCCTACTTGCTCTGGAGGGGGAAACATGCCCTGTGCTCTTGACCCTGGAGAGACTGGGGTTGGTGGGTGTCTTACCCACTGGTTCTGGAGGGGGCATAGTGCCCTGTGCTCTTGATCCTGGGGAGACTGGGCTTGGTGGGTATCTTACCCACTGGTTCTGGAGGGGGCATCGTGCCCTGTGCTCTTGATCCTGGGGAGGCTGGGGTTGGTGGGTGTCTTACCCACTGGTTCTGAATGGGGCATCATGCCATGTGCTCTTGATCCTGGGGAGGCTGGGGTTAGTGGTTGTCTTACCCACTAGTTCTGGAGGAGGCAACGTGCCCTGTGCTCTTGATTCTGAGGAGTGCAAGGTCACAGTCTCTCAAGTGGGTGTCATACCCACTGGATTTGCAGGGGGCAGGCCGTACAGCAGCCCATGGGCACAGGATTACATACCGTCCGCCGGCGGTGACCGCTGCCCAGTGGTGGTGGTGGTGGTGCTGCTGCTGCTGCTGGTGGGGGGAGGCTCCAGCCCATCCCCTGCAGCCTCGGATGGCTGCCCACTGGTGGTGGTGCTGCTGCTGGTGCGGGGAGGCTCCAGCCCATCCCCTGCAGCCTTGGATGGCTGCCCACTGGTGGTGGTGGTGCTGCTGCCGCTGGTGGGGGGAGGCTCCTGGCCATCCCATGCAGCCTCTGACAGTTGCTCACTGGTGGTGGTGGTGCTGCTGCTGCTGGTCGGGGAGGGAGGCTCCGGCCCCAGACCCCTTGTCCTTCCTGCCTGCTGATTCCGGCTCCTTGCCCTTCCTGGCAGCAGCTGGTGCTGGCTTCTTGCCCTTCCTAGCAGCAGATGGGGCCACTTCCTAGCAGCAGCTGGGGCTGGCTCCTTGCCCTTCCTGGCAGCAGCTGGGGCTGGCTCCTTCACCCTCTGCACAAGTGCCCTGGATCTTTTCCCACCATGAGTGGGTTTTGAGACTACTGGGCCCATGGACTGGTTGGCTGAGGTGCTTGCCTGGGTTTTTGCAACCCTGGCCAGACGTAAAGGACGGGGGGTAGGGAAGAGGTCAGTGGTGCAGAGGAAAAGCTTCTTAAGGACATTGGGGGCAGGAAGAGGGAGAAGGCTTGGCAGTGGAGCAAGAGGGAGTGGTTGTAGGAGGTGTCTTTCTGCTGATTTTGGGTACAGGTACATGGGCTGGATGATGTTGTGAGGTGGATGGCTGTTGGGTGTTTGAGTGCTTGCGTTTGTGTACTTTAGGAGGGGGGACAGACACAGTGGAAGAGGACACAGGGGACGTGTACATGGCTGTTGTAGAGGGGTCTGCCAGTGAGGTGTGTGTTCTGCTAGGTGTGGTGGTGATGGTGGTAGTGGATGAGGATGTAGTGCATGCAGGTGTGTGTGTAGACGGAACTGGGGGGGAAGTGAATGAGGAAGAGGGAGAGACAGTGGAAATTGTGGATGTTGGTATGTCTGCATCTGGATGCTGTTTATGTGAGTGCCTGTGGGATGATGTGTGGTGCATGTGTTTGCCTGTGCCACTCTTGTGTGTTGTCTTGTGTGCATGCTTTTCTGCCTGTGTGGTGGGATAGGTTGGGGATGAGGGGAATGGGATTGGGGAGAGGAAGTTGGAGGGGGGAGGGGGGAAACAGGGACAATGGCTGCCATCAGAGAGGGGGCAAGAGCCTGGAGCGATCTCTGTTGGGCCGCCAATCCAGTGTGAATGCCCTCCAGAAATGCATTATTTGTTGCATCTGGTCTGGCAGACCCTGGATGGCATTCACAATGGTTGACTGCCCTACAGATATGGATCTCAGGAGGTCAATAGCCTCCTCACTCAGGGCAGCAGGGCTCACTGGGGCAGGGCCTGAGGTGCCTGGGGCAAAGGAGATGCCCTCCCTTCTGGGTGAGTGGGCATGGGCAATTCTATGAGGGGCTGCTGGGAGGGCGGTTCTGGTACGAGATGGCGGACATACCTGTAGCTGGAGCGGTCACAGATGTGTCCGCCACCACCAGGGAGCTTCATCGGAGGAGGTATCTGTCTCTGAACTGTCCCCTCCAGTCTGCACTGTGGTGCTCCCCTCGCCCTCTGTCCCACTGTTGCCCTCAGCATCGGTGGACTCTGCCTCCTGGGTCCTGTGGGATGCAGCTCCCTTCCTCACCAGTGCCTCATCTCCTCCACCAGATGATGCTAATGCACATAAGGACAGGGTGACAAAACAAAAAGGGGGGGAAGAGACAAAGGATACACCTGGTCAATGGCTGCACCAACTCCACTATTGGCATGCACACCACTCTCACACACAGGGAACAGCCCTACACACTATGCATTGCACTGCCAGTTATTTTGCTAGCCACCAAGGCATGGGGAGGGAAACACACTGCCAAATGCAGTACACCTGGGACCCACGCAGCCCTGACCAGTTGTGGATGCCTACAAGCTAGGTAGCAGGAATATCCCTTCAGGACCCTTTCCACCAGGGGACCTACTCTGCAGTGTCAGGCCTGGGCTAGGGGCACCCACTGACACACATCCCCCACACAAGTACCCCCCTACCATGCGTAAGTTGTAATGATGGGCACTGTATTCACCCCCTTGTGGCTGCTGTGATGCCCTCAAGCACCCATCCAGCTCTGGTTAGGCCACTGCCAGTATGCGGGCCATCGGGGGGTCAGCGTTCGACGGGAACTCCTTCCTCATTGGGAGGTCATCCCCAGCTGGGCCTCCACCATCTTCTGTGCCCAGCGTCTCAGGTCCTCCCACCGTTTCCGACAGTGGATGCTCTGCCTGCCATAGACCCCCAGGGTCCGCACGTCCTTGGCAATGGCACGCCATATACCCTTCTTTTGATGGGCGCTGACCTGCAAAGGTAATACACACAGGATAATAGTATCAGTCAGACAGTGCTGCCTGTTACACTTATGGCCCACGATACCCCTTCACATCACTATTTGCACACACATTGCCCAGCACACAACTAATATGCCGCCCAGAGGACATCCACCCACCCCCTTTACATGAGGCCTTCACACACACCATTCCATGCATTCATGCCACATGCATTGTGCCCACAGTGCACTCACCTGTTGGTCTGGAGGCCCATACAGCAGTCCATACTGGGGTAGGACCCCATACACCAGTCGCTCCAACTTTGCCAGGGTGAAGGCAGGGGCCCTTTCCCCGGTCCCACGAGCCATGGTAGGTTCAAGACACAGGTCACAGCAGCACGTGCAGTGTAGGTCCTCTTCTGTTGAATGTCAGGTAGCAAGTGAGTGATCAGATAGAAAATGGCAGTCATGTCCGCGGCGGTGCATGCCGTCACCACCGGCGTAGATCACCATTGTCCACTGTACCCCATAGGGCCAATGTTAACCAATGAGGGGTTGCACTGCGGTTCCCGACCGCCTCCTGCAATGGCGCACAACATCAACAAAATTACCTCACTTCCACCTGTCCATCCACACAGGACAGGCGGACGCCATATTGGGGGGAGAGCAGGCCCTGGATAATAACTGCTTCACAGTTAAACTTTGGACACACAGGAGAAATCCCACTTAACCATTACAAATGTACATCATGCATTGTACTGTTGTGGCTCCAATGTACAGTTTGTGACCGGCTCCTCACTCTTTTGTCCCTTAGATTGCTCCCGCTGTGGATGAGTAGGAGATGGAGACATACCCCGGTGTAGGACTTGGCAACCATGGAGGACAGGCACATCATCCTCACCTATGGACTTGACTGGGCCACAATCACAGAGCTATGTGCCCAATTGGAGCCTGACCTGATATCTGCTATCCGTCACCCCATTAGTGTCCCCCCTCTTGTGCAAGTTCAATCTGTGCTCCATTTCCTGGCAACTGGTTCTTTTCAAGTGACAGTGGGCTTGGCAGCAGGAATGTCACAGCCAATGTTCTCAATAGTGCTGACCAGAGTGTTGTCTGCCCTGATTAAACACATGTGCAGCTACATTGTTTTCCCCCGATGAAGGATTTGACCACAGTGAAGGCTGACTTATATGCAATGGGAAATATCCCCAACATAATTGGGGCGATTGATTGAACTCATATTGCGTTTGCCCCCCCCCCCTCGTCACAATGAACAGGTGTTCAGAAATCGTAAGAGTTTCCACTCCATAAATGTACAGATGGTGTGCTTGGCGGACCAGTACATCACCCATGTCAATGCTAAGTATCCTGGGTCAGTGCATGATGCCTTTATCCTGAGGAACAGCATCCCAAATGTAATGGCCCAACTACAGAGGCACAGGGTGTGGCTATTAGGTTCGCCCAGGTTCCCACCCAGTAGATGTTGGTGTATGGGTATGGTGTGGGCCATATGTGATAGTGTAGCTGACCCCTGTGAGGAATGCCAGGACAAGGGCAGAAGAACATTACAATGAGGCACATGGGCGAACAAGAAGGATAAATAAAAAAACCTTTGGCCTCCTGAAGGCCAGATTCAGGTGCCTCAATCTAACAGGTGAATGATGTGCCTCTCCTCCAGGGTTGCAAGTTCCACTAGCAGTCAGTACACTGGTGCATGTCTCAATATCCTCATGACAGGGTATCTAGGATAGAGAGGAGAGAATGTACAATGTGATATGCATTCCACACGTTAGCAGAAGATATCATTATCGCACACACATAACACTGTAGACGTGCCGCACACTGCTGACACATACTGTTTTGGGCATGCTGAAGTGGCATGGACTCCATCCTTGCTGCACAGTGCTGCTCCTGATCAATAGTTTCTGACATACATCACATGTGTCGGGTTCCGTATGTGGTACACTGAGCTGTCCTGCACTGAGCATGTAAGTAGCCATGCTATAAACCTAAATGGTTACACCACCTCTGAGCCGACCTGTATCTGTACATGCACATCATATGACAACCGGCAGTATAAGGTCACTGTGCCACGCATTTCACATGTATGAGCCAAACCATGATGCCACAACATAGGCTTACTCTGCTTTAATGTGAAAAACGTGTATGGCACACTTATTTTCATGCATCAGGGCATGATCTGAGCATAAAATTGCAGCCACCTGTCCTGCATTACTTAGAAAGATGGGAGTGACCTAAGTCTGCTGGTGTCTGTATTCATGGCGGTAGGCAGTCACAACCTCCTCATTGGGTAACATTGCTGCCTTTGGGGGCCTGGAGCCAATGGTGATCACCTGTGCGCCGTGGCCATGACTGCCATTTTCTGCAGCCTTGCTCACTTGACTACTGATACTCTTGCAAGCAAGACCTCCATAAGCTGAGCTGCTGTGTACTGTCTCTGGGAGCCATCATGTCATGTCCTGCAGGAGATAGGGCCCCAGCCTTCACTCAAGAAGAGCTGGAGAAGCTGCTGGAAGGGGTCCTACCCCTGTATGGATGCTGTATGGGGCGTCAGAGGAACAGGTGAGCCCAATGCCATAGTCCTGTGTGATGGGTTGTGTGTGAGGGTGAATGGCATAGGTGTTCCGCTCAGGGAGTACATGCATGCGGGGGTATGGTGTTTAGGCGTGTGAACTGTGAGGATGGGTATGTGTGGGCATTTGCTGGGTCTGCTGGTGTTGGTATGATGCCAGTCTCCATAGCTTTCTCCTTCTGTCTGTGTCACCCATGCGGGTCAATGCCCATCAGAAGAAGGGGATCTGGCGTGCCATCGCCAAGCAAGTGCGGTCCCTGCGGGTCCAAGCCAGGTGGAGCAACCATTGTCGCAAGAGGTGGGAGGACCTGAGGCGCTGGGCCCGGAAGACTGCTGAGGCCCAGCTGGGGCTGTCCTCCCAATGAGGGAGGGGTGCCTGTCAGATCCTCAGCCCCCCTAATGGCCTGCATGTTGGCGGTGGCCCACCCTGAGGTAGATGGGTGTTTGAGGGCAGCACGTCAGCCACAAGGGGGTGAGTACTGACTGCATCCTGCCACCTGGCTGGCGTTAAATGGAATTGGGTGCCTCACTGCAGGCAAAGTGTCATTGACGTGAATACCACATGTGTATCAACGATTGGAAATGGGTACTAGGCATCCTGGCTGAGTATATGTTTAGCTGTGTCAATGGGAGGTATATGCTAACCATTTTGTCCCCTTCCTCTCTCTCTCTCTCTCTCTCTTTCTCTCTCTCTCTCTCTCTCTCTCTCTCTTACTCTCTCTCTCTGTCTCTCTGTCTCTCCCTCAGTCTCTCTCTCATTGTGTACATCAGCATCGTCTGGTAGAGGAGAAGGGGCACAGGCGAATGGGGAAGCAGCAGCCCATGGGATCCAGGAAACTAGCACCACCGACACTGAGGGATCCAGTGGGATGGAGGGCGAGGGGAGTGCCATAGGGAGACTGGATCAAAAACCTCATCCTCGGAATTCACCTCCAGTGGACACTCCCCGGTGGTGGTGGATCCATCTAGGACCACCCCAGCACCATCTTTGTCTGCCACCCATTTACTAGCACTGCACTCCCTCTAGCTCCCCACCCAGTTGCCTTTGCCCCCTCACCCAGGAGGGTGGGCATCTCCGCTGGAGACACCTCTGCCCTAGTCAGCCCTTCTGCCCTCAGTGCGGAGTCTATTGACCTCCTGAGGTCCATCTCTGTGGGTCAGTCGACCATCATGAATGCCATCCAGGGACTGGCAGCTCAAGTCCAACAGATCAATGCATTCCTGGATGGCATTCATGGTGCCATGGCTGGCCTACAGAGATCCTTTCAGGCTCTGGCCTCCTCTCTGACAGCAGCCAGTGCCACTTTGTCTCCCCCCCTCCAACTGCCTCTTCCCAAACCCCTCTCCCCATACTCATCCAAAGCACATGTACACACAGGCATGCATCCACCTCAACAGACAAGGGTTCCACAGACAAACATAAACACCACAAAACCCACCACCAGCATGCACATAAGCAACAGCCTCCTGCAGACACACCAACATCCACTCCCTGCACTGACTCCCCGGCCATCCCCTCCCTCACAGACACTACACCAGACACACCTGCGGCCACCACACCATCATTGATGGATCCAGGCACCAGTCCCATCTTACTCACAGTCAACACAATATCAGACCGCAGGTATCTACCTCAGTCACCACATCCGCACCCACCACAACCACCGACACCCCTAAATGCAGCACATGTACCATACCTGCAGTCACAACCCCAACAGATAGTCACCCATCAACCACGGCATCTCCCAGCACCTCCTCCCCACCTCCTCCCAAAAACACCTAAACGCCCGCACTCACCCACCCAACAGACACCCAGCACACACAAGAATTCCACGCACGCACTTGTACCCAAAACATCTAGACCGACACATCTGACAACCACTCCCTCTCCCTCCACTCCCAAACCCTTTTGCTATGACCCCCCATGTGTGTAAATAGGTCTTCCCCTCTGAGTTTTCCCTGTTCCCTAACCCTCTCCCACCCTGTGAGACCCCCTAAGCGCTCTATGTCCCTGCCCAAGTCCAGCTCTTCCACCTCCAAGTCCTCCCCTATCCTCCCCTACCCCCCTGTATTGCCCATGCCCCTCCCCCAGCCAAGCAGTCAACCCCTCCCAAGCCCAAACCCACGGACCCCCCTCCCAAGCCCAAGAACCCCCTCTCAAGCCCAAGCCCAGAACCCCCTGAACCCTCCTTTATGCCCCTACCCTGTGGAGGACATTTTGCAGTCAGGAGTCAAGTAGAGGCACAGTGTGGTGCCATTTGTGCCTTGGGCATCTGAGACTTTCGACTGGCCAATGGCCTTCGAATTGTATATAGTTTTTATATTTTTATCACAGGACATATATTAATACATCTGGGCCAACCTGCAGATGGATTTGATGGTAACATACTTGCCCTGCTTTCCTTCTACATGGCTATTTAGTGTTAGTGGGCTTCGGTCTGTGTGTGACTTGTGTATGTGTGTGTTGATTGTGCTAGCCATAGTACTTGGGCTGCATGCGTGTGTGTGTGTGTGTGTCGCCCTGCCATTGGTCCTGCTGTCATTGCTGTATTTTCTGTGTTGGATATGTTTGTGTTTGTTCCATGCATATGTGTAGCCAAATTGTGTATAGTTAGTGTTGGCATGTGTAATGATGGTGTTGTGTGTCCTTGTGTGGTTGTTGTTTGTGTGTGCATATGTGTGGTGTTGGCTATGTCCTTTGCATTGTGTGTGGTGTGGGTGTGATGTTAGTTGTATGGCTGTGTGATAGTGATGATTGGTTGTGTGGTGTTGTTACGTGTTCTATGTATGTATTGTCATGTGAAGTTGTGCAGTGAGAGTGATTGGTGAAACATTTGTGTAGTTGCGATTGTGATGTGGTGTCTGAGTTGGTGGTGTTGTATATGATTGTGTCAGACAGTGGCAGTGCTGTCTGTTTGCGGGTTAGTGTGTGTATGGCACATGTGTGTTGGCCATGGTGTGTGTAGTTTGGGTGTACGTCTGTGTAGTATGTGTGTGTGTATGTAGGTGTGTGTGTGCATATGGGTGTGTGGTCACATGTGTGTGTGTCTGTCGCAAGCCGTCCCGGATGTGTGTGTTGTGTGCAGGTGTGTGCTAGTGCCTTTCCCTCCAGTGTGTGCTACGTGTGTGTGTACTTACGGTTGTTGTTTTCATCACCGTCCCTGGTTCCGGAGTCTTTGTACGAGCAGGAGAAGTGGGAGGACTTCGTTCAAGTTCAGGCTCCATCGTGGCTCCGGGCAGGTCTGTGTTCCAGAAGGTGAGTGTTTCCTTTTATAGAGTGGGTTTCCGCCAGGGTTTTGGTGGCGGTGCGATCAGTGCAGAAACCCTGGTGGTGTGCAGCCTCATATTATGTCTGACAGAACAATGCTCCCAACCGCTCTGAATGTGCCTACTGCCGACTGCCGCAGCCTGTCCGCACTGGCAGTACTTGCTGTAGTTCGGCTGCGTTCTGTTGAAAACACCGCCATGGTCATAATTTGGCGGTCTTCACCGCTGGGCCATCAGCAGTTCGACCGTCGCCACCAACATGGCAGTCCTGAGACCACACAACTCGTAATGAGGGCATTTATCTCTATCATCTTAGTAATGCAATATTTTGCTTTGTGCTAGACCTTATTTGGTTCTCGCTAATGAACAAGAATAGATATTGAGCCTTATGCTAATTCCCATTTATTTGCATTTTGAGATTTATTAACATCTTCATTTGATCTGTTTAACTATTTGTTCCTTATATAATGATTCTAAATGTAAAATAATCTTTCATTGTTTTGACTTTGAAATTTGAATGGTGTAAATGATTTCACTTGGTTTATCTCTTTTCCAGGATCATTGTCCTTTGAGACCTACAAAAGGCCCCAGATCCCGACAACGAGCACTTATGAATAATATTTAGTGTCAATAGTTTTGGCAGAACAAATTACTGTCAGCACTCACTTAAACCAGCCAGCCTATAATATACTGTACAATCACTTGTCTTTGGTCATCTACATTTGGGAAAGAAATAGAAGTACCTTTCAGCATTGTTTAATTCAGTCAGATACTCTCTTTAGTGTGCTTTCGTTATAGAGTTTATTGTGTCATACGGAAATCCTAGATGTTATACAATCACTTCAGTTTTATTCTGATGCTGTTGTTCACCTTACTGCCAAATATGTATTATACTCAAGGGGAAAGTATCCCGTACGTGTATGTCACTAGCAGTGCTTTAATTCTATGTAAAGAATGCTTATACCTTTATCAGTACCGATGTGCTTCATAAAATAATTTAAAACAAAAACAGTGACATATCAGCTATGTCAAAATGATATGGTGAAACATTAATGAATCTCTTCAACAAATAAAATGCATTCAATAGGAAAAAAAATAAAACAACCACCATGTCCTTGAATAATTTCTAGATACATAAATTCAATGCAGTAAATTATTTCAAGTGTTCCATATCTCCTACCCATATGCATCCATGCTCTTGATTGGCAAGTCATTCTTATGTGTTGCAGAAACATCACAGATACTCTATGAATTTTCAGAATTCATACAAAACTGAACAACCTCCTTAGATGTGCATATCCCATATCCCTTCTTCCAGAAATATTTTTCACAACTTCTATCATTAATTAATACCTGGATATGCAAAATATGTGTGTCAAGGTTGCCTTTACCTCTCTTTACTACATGGCCTTTTGAAGCCGGATTTACTGGTAAAAGAGAGACAATTCTTTCTGAATTTTAAATTTTCAAGAAGCAAAAATCTCATTCTCTAAGTGTCATGCCTAGCCCTACAATCTACAGGGGAATAAAGATATGGCTGTGTATGGTTCACTGTACAAGAGCCATGAGGTATAGACTCCCTTAAAAGAGACTCCCTGAGACTTTGTCAGGTTTTGTGAGATACAACCAGGCTGATTTTGCTTAAATAAGAAAAAAGCTGGGATAGTCCAGGTCTAAAAATATTTTCTTTTGCTCGTGGGTTATTCCTACTTTCAGCTTGTGGGGAGTTTAATGAAATAGTCCTAAGCATCACTGACACAACAGAATCTATCCTTCCTCTAAAGGCATGCCTTACAAGCTGGGAAAACACAGCTGAGTCATGTTGACAGTGAGATATTACTGAGGTAAGGTAGCATGTAAAACATTCACTACCAATGATTGTAATCTTCTATATAGTAAATGTTGTCATCTATGGTCTTCGATGCTGTTTACTATGACCCAAATTTACTAAGATTTTGTGTTGGGGTTGCATCACATTTATGGCAAACCTAGGCAGAAACCTACGTTGGTATTTACAAAGGACACAAGCCCTGATTTGTGTGCCTTTGCTGTACTTTGTTAAAAAATGTAACACAAAGCAGCGCATAGCACTGCCTTTTTTCCTGATACTGTACTTTTTATATTACTGATGTTCTGGAACTGAAGGACATTGCTTCAGGTAGGCATTGCTCCATAGACGGAGCGTGGGTGTCCATGCACACACCCATGTTTTTTTTACTCAAACTCATATTTTCAAAGCCTTGCAAACATGAGTTTCTGCCAAAACAGTGTGCCTATCCAAGGCTGGCATAACAAGGAGAAGTATCCTTATTTTTTTTCTTCATACATCCTCCTTACATGTGTGCTCTGCAGCATACATTATAAATACGCCTCATAAGCCTGCTCAAAAACCTTTTCAAGGCCCCCAGTACAAAAACTATCTTGACATCAAAGCAGGCACCCTAGCAGTATGGTGCATAGGTGCTTGCGTTGGTACTAGGCAGCTCAAAGTAAAACAGTGCCACGAGAGCAGAGCTGCATCACATTTTCATTTAAATATGGAGTAGTTCTGCTCTCTCACTTCCACGGAGTGCAGCAACTTTACTTGCTTCTTTGCATTGCATGAGATCTTAGTCAATCTGGGCCAAAATATTTAACATGAAGCTCTCGCCGCGAGACTGCTGCTGCCAGTCAGTGAGCAAAGCTTGCTAAAGGAGAGGGGCCTTCACCTTCTTCTCCTTCAGCGACAGGGGAATCTGTGTTATATAACAACCGCCCAGGATCTTTGCCTTTTCTATGTCTTTAACTCTACCTAATCACTGCCGGCTTTCACGCCTCCATGATTTCAATGTCGCCCCTTAGTATTAAAGTTGTGTACTTTAAACAGCAGTTTTATTGATTTCAAATGTTATACGCCCGACAGATTAGTGTATGTGCGCATACAGTATTAAATTGCACGCCAAAGCGTCACTTTTTTCGAAAAAAGTCTTATTTTGTTTAAGGAAAAAGTCACCATTGAAAAGTATTATGTGCTCAGACGCACCACGCACTCGGTGCACAAAACATGTAGCTGCACTTGCAAACCTTAATATCTTAATAAATGTTTGTGTTTGCCATGGGTGGAAGAATCATCCTAAAAAATACATTCTGCCTACAGCGAAATATATTTTTTTCGTGTATCCTTTGGAAAGAGCAGATCACTTTACTTTGTGACATTTTTCATACGTGACACCTCTGCAATTCGTGGAAGACGCCATGCCGAATCCCGTGATTGATGTCAATGAAAGGATAATTGATGTAAAGATGGGTATTAACAACAAGAAAATTGCACCTAGATAATCTAAAGCGAAATCCTTTGTGGAAAGGGAAACTTCTTTCATGTACTGTAAAGTGAATCATGTCAACTGTGAGAGTGTTTGAACGACTTGCCTGTGTTCGAGACTTACCTAAGTACCACTTTTTATTTCTGCTCGGGGCTCACGCAGTCATTTTACTGTCTCCCGTCTTTTTCCTCTGACATGTCACTCGGTGTAAGCTCCAACCCGAAAGGCATGACAGCAGTGTTTCAAAAGACAACACCCTTTATCGCGCGACAATTAACATCCCCTCGAGGGCATAGTGTCATACGCATGTTGCTCCAGCCCTGCACAGCGTACAGCATGGGCCAATGGGTCAGGCCGCGTCAACCACTGTATCTCTTCACCGTGAGTGAACGTGGAAGCGATCTTGCATCTCAAAGCACGCCATCCTGCAGCTCTGGCCCGGCGTTGTTTGTTGTTCACATGAATTAAGTGATCCTAGGTTGCGCTCCAGGCTCCAGTGGGTACCTTCGGCGAAATTGGCCATTTTTTTTGGAATACTTTCTAATAGTAGTCCATCTTTTTTGTCATTGATCTATTGTTGGTGAGAGGTAACAGCGTGTGCTTCCGGCACTTTTAGATACACTTGATGAGATTGACGTTTTCATGGTAATTTTTATGAAACGCACGTTAATAGATTTTGTGGATTTTGACATTGTGTTGGCTGAGGTGTTCTTACAGGAATTTGATGTCAGAAATGGCCATTAAAATGCAATGTAGCTCCTGGTCTCAGTCTGAAGTGGTTCAGATCAATGTTATGCAACCCTACATAGCTACCACAATTATAAGGTCTCTCGCTAGTTTCAAACACATCTCCTTGGAGAGGTTATTAGCAATGATAAGAAGTCTCAAATCAGGATCTCCTGCTGATCCCTGCTCTCCCAACCTATGAGCAGTAGGGACAAAAATTATTAACCCACTAGCTAATAAGTTGTTTAACGAATCGCTGTCTACAGCCATAGTACCCCATTCCTGGAAGCACGCTAAAGACTGCTCAAGAAACCGCTATGTGGGCTCCGGAGAGCAATCCAACCTATATTGTTACTACCGACCCTGTCTAAAGTGCTGGAAAAACATGTAAATCATCAGCTCTCCCAGTACTTGGAAACTAATATCAGGCTCCACCCAAGCCAGTCCGGCTTTAGACCCGACTTTAGCATGTAAACAGCAATAGTGGAGGGTGCTGATTACCAGGAGCGGCTTGCAGCACATGGCAGGAGCAGGGTGGCTTGTGGGGGGGGAGAAAAATTAACTAAGAAACAAAAACAAAACTTACCTCAATTGCTGCTGCCACCACGCCGTTCCTCCGCCAAGGCGCTCTAAGGCAGACTGGGAGTGTCTGCTTGGTCTCTCCAATTGGCAACACAGTGCCGGGTTGGAGAGAGCTTTGTGCACATGTGTGTTTGGCCGGCCCGAGACGGCTGGCCAAACATACACGCGCACTGAGGAGTGCTGTGCACTTCCCCTCTGTCCCTGTCACGTCTGTGGCCCTACCCCTTTTGCAGTAAAACAATATTAAACATAGCTGCTGCTGCTGGCGGGGGGAATGACACTCCTCTGCCTTAGCGGAGGAGCTGCGCCTTCTGATCACATCAGAGGCACCTTAGATGTTGGTGGAAAGGCAGTGATGATCATGTTAGATCTGTCAGCTGCCTTTGATAAGGTCCCCAATGCCAAACTTCCAGCACATCTACAATCCACTGGAATAGTTGGTCCAGCCCTGGACTGGCTGGCCTCTCTGTTGGAGGACAGAGGAGAAGAGATATGGATCCCTCCCTTCTCTTCAGAGTCCCGTGAACTATTAGTGGAAGTGCCACAGGGTTTGGCCTTGAGCCCTAAAGTATTCAATGTATATCTTACACCATTAGCTCAGCCGGCCAAAGCCTTGGGAGCAAGAGTGATCACTTACACTGATGATACTCAGATATTTTTTTCCAGGGGCAGGGAAGCAGAGTTACCAGGCAAATCCATCAGATCCTGCCTAACAGCCATGCTCCACTGGTTAACCTCCCATCAACTTAAACACAACGCTGACAAGACTGAATTACTATTCTTTGGTCTAAATGCCTTTGAGTCACAGTAGACTTTCTGGCCAGATGATCCTTCCCCCACCGGGTCCACAGGGAGGAACAATTAAGACTTTGGGGGACAATTTTGATGACTATCTGTCCTTTCACCTACAGATTAAAACAATAATAGGTACACGTTTTGGGCTGTTGCGTATTTTAAGGACGTTTTTACCTTTCCCCTCATTCTCAGAAAGGCAGCTGGTTGTCCATGCACTTATAACCTCGAGGCTGGACTACAGAAAGGTCCTTTATCTGGGCCTTCCCACCTACTTTATTAATAGACCACAGGTGGTTCACAATTCAGTGGCCTGCATTCTTCTGGGTCTTCCTCTGAGAGTGCACATGTCCCCGCATTTGTGGGCTCTTCACTGGCAACCAATAAAGAGAAGTTTATGTAAAACACTTGTCATTGCACCATACAGGTGCAGGCTACCTCAGGACAAGAATTAGGAGCAGAATTAAGAAAGGTGGCACTGCACCCAGTGCAGCACCACTTTTCATGCACCCCATAGCACCCCTTACCGCCACCATGTATGCACTGCACTTAAAATACGGCACACCAAGGTGCAGGGTAGGGGACAATAGCGTCAGCATTTTTGGTGCTAATGGTGTATTGTGCAGGGTTAGCACCAAGATATTGGTGCTGACCCTGAGCAGTACATAGGCTCCATTGTAACCAATGTTGTGCCCCCTTTTAGCACCTGCTCTGAGCATCTCTTAGTTTCCACTGTGCCATTTTTGTGGTGCAAAGATTTACAAAGTGGCGCAATGTATGGGACCATAGCCTGTGGCCAGCAGAATTCGGACCAACACCCACTCTATCCGACCACACATAAAACCTTGACATCATCCTAGATAGCCAAATGCCCCTGAAACAGCAAGTAAACTCAGTTACCTCCTCCTGCTTCTACATACTCTGCTGAATCTTCAAATGGATCCCGACCGACACTAGAAAAACCATTACGCACACACTGGTCATGGCTACATCCATGCTCTCTAGGCCTGAATTCCCACCCAGCTGCTCAAAAGACTCCAGACCTTACAGAGCACCGTAGCTTGACATATCCTGAACCTCCCAAAACCCACCAGCATCACCCCTCACCACAGGGACCTCTCCATGATCCAGAAGAGATGCCAGTTCAAAATCCTCATACTGCCGTACAAAGCTCTACATAATCAAGGGCCGGCCTACGTTAACCACCGACTAAGCTTCTACGTCCCGGAAAGACAGCTACACTCTACCACCTTTATTTAACCTTGCACACATCCCCTACATACATCGTGCCTGCATCGGGGGCTGCTCCTTCTTCTACATTACAGCCAAGTCCTGGAACAACTTGCTCCTCCACCTCCGGTCAGCTTCCTCCTTGGCGGTTTTCAGACGAAGGCTCAAGACATAGCTCTTTGACAGAGACAGGACACCCTCACCATCCAGATACCCTTAGGGGTGATAGTGATGCACTTTACAAATGACTGATTGATTGATTGATTGAACTCTCACTTCAAAACATAAACTAGTGTCAAATACTTTAACATCTTTTTCCAGGAGCTAGTGATTTAAGCACTATGGAACCCAAAACTGTTGCTTCTGTGTTAAAGAAAATTGTGTGTCCGAGTCAGCAAATGATAGATTGTGATTCATAGAAACTGAGTTGTAAGAAACTTCCAGTAGCATGCTTCTGTGAATAGGCTGTCATTATTGTAGAGAATTGTGAAAGCCATTAGTGGTAGCAGAGTTCGGGGAGGTCAAATGTGTTATTGTGAGAGAGCTAGTGTTTGTATTTCCCAACCTCTACTTCACCTGCAATTGCATGATTCTTCCAGTGTGGATTATGGATAGCACTTTCCCCTTCCAGGGCATGAGGTTGAGGGGCCCGAGAGACCCATAATCATTTGCCAGGGCCTCTTCTCTAGGTGTTCCCTAGAAGCAAGGGAACACATTCTCTTCAGCAGATTGTTCCACTGCTTGCAAGTGTCGTTGTGTGTGTCTTGGGGCATTTTGGAGAAAGTATTGACTTTTCTGTCCCACATTTACCACCTTTGGCTTGTGTATTTTTGTCTGGACATGTGCTCCAAAAAACTAGGGCTCAACCCTAATTATCTCATCCTCCATGCCAGTTAACTTATTTACTGTGAACCTTGATGGTTTTCCTCCAGACATTTTAAGCAATATTTAAGTAGCTCTACTGATGGTGGTTTGTGTTGTGAGTGATACATGGTTTGTCTGGTTTGAGGAGCGTCTTTTTTAATGAGAACTGCAGGGGTTGTTGGGGAGTAGATTTTGAGCAGGTGTGTGTTGAATATTGCTGGGTGCATCCATTGTCAGAAACTCCATCCGTCACTTAATTTCTCCATAGCGAGGGCTTCTCAATACCATGACAGACAACTCTAAATATTGACAGATGTCTGCCGCACCAAAGTTAACGGAGTAGTGTCTCTCTGTCAAAAAACTGACATGAGAGAAGCCTATCTACATGGAAGAATTTCAGTCTGCTTTGCAAAGATCTGTAGAGCGGAGTCTCTAACTTTTCCTTGAATCTCTGGGACAGAAGGCTTCTCCCAGAGTTACAAGAACTAGCCTCTTTTTAATCAGAGGACCTGCCTGCTGTTGGTCCTTCAGACAGAGAAAGCTGTGTCTGGTTGGAAGGAACCATCAAGCCAGTGGTGGCTGAACATTTTACTGTGGATCTAATAGCAAATTCATTAATAATGTGCTTGTTTGTGTCCTAGCACTGTGCATTACATTCAAAGAGTCTAACAACTTAATATACTGGACCAAAGCCTGGGTTGCTGTCACGTGCCTGCCTACTTAGCTCTGTGCCACAGTTCAGTATGGAAACAGTAGCTTGTTTATCTGGGCATACTGAAGTGTGGAGCATATTTGGTTTATAGGCCTGGACGGAATTTCAATTACGCCATAGTAATTGGAGTAATTTTGTTAATTCTGGGGGTCATTACGACCTCAGCGGTCTTTTTGCAAGACCGCTGAGGGACCGCCGTGCGGAAGACCGCCTGTGCAGGCGGTTTGCCGCTCGACGTATCATGACTGTTGGCTGCTGTCCGTCGTTATTCAGATGGAGCGCCGCCAACAGCCATACTTGCGGGCGGCGGGGAAGTGGAGGTTGCTCCACCTCCACCGCCAAGCCAACAGAACACCGCCCAGCGAATCACGTCCTGTGATTCGCCGTGGTGGTGTTCTGTTGGCGGTATGGTGTAGGCGGAGCTGCCCCCATGGCTCCCGTCCCCTCCCGGAGGATCGACGGAACAGATAAGTCGATCGTCCGTTAGGGGAGGGGGGTGGGGGGTTGTTGTGTGTTGTGTGCGTGCATGGGTGTGTGCGTGTGTGTATGTAGAGGGGGTGTGTGGGTGCGTGTATGCTTGTGGGGGTGTTGTGTGTATGGGAATGAGTGCGTGTATGGCTGTGGGTATGGCTGTATGGATGTGTGCGTGTATGTTTGAATGTGGGTGTGCGTGTCTGACTGTGTGTGTGGATGTAGGCATGTATGTCGGGGTGTGAGCGTGTGTGTGTTGGTGGTGCCTGCATGCGTGTCAGGTGTGTGTGAGTAATGTTTTGTTGGGGGTCGGGGTGGGGACGGGGGCCCTGCCACCTTTGGGGAGTTGCAGGAGTGGGGGGGGGGTGCAGGGGAGGGAGTCCGGGTGGGGGCTGGGGGCGACCCCTATCAGTGCCAGGGAAGGAATTTCCTGGCACTGATAGTGCTTACCACCATGGATTTCATGGCGGTTGAAACCGCTGGAAATCCACGGCGGTAAGCCGGGTCCAAATACCGCCGGCGGTATTGTCACGGCCGCCGGGCTGGAGACCAAGGTCTCCAGCCCGGCGGGCGGGACAGAGAACCGGCGGATGACCATGGCGGTAACCGCCATGGTCATAATTCGCCAAGGTAAGACCGCCAGCCTGTTGGCGGTCTCACCGCCGGTTCTCCGCCATCCGCCAGGGTTGTAATGACCCCCTCTGTGTTACTCTTCACTGTGGAATGACTGATAATTACGTGATTACTCCTCCTCACATAATTAAGAGTAATTTGGAGGGGGGAATCCTAACACAAGAGTACATTAAGAGAGCAGCTGCACATGTTCGCTATTTGTGTTCTGCTGCATTTAGTTCTGTTTCATAGTGCAAAATGCATTCTTGAATGCATTTTTGGTGCAAGAATGCATTTTATGCTAGGTGTCAGAAATGGGTTATCTAGTTGGCAGGGGTATGCACCCAGTCCATGTCGGGACAACAACTGTAGTCAGGGTAAGTCAGTTACACCAAAAGATAACCTGTGCTCACCCTCTGATAGCTTGACGTAGAGTAATCAGGCTTATCTCAAGCAGCAACATGTCATGTTTTTGTGCAACACACACACACAGTAACAGAATGAAAACATCACAAAAAGTCTCCACATAGGTTTAGAAAAATAGATATTAATTTTATAAATAAATCAAGACCAAAACAACAAAAATTGAATTAGTAGAAGTTGAGTTATTAATTTGAAAATAATAAGGGCCTGATTTAGAGTTTGGTAGATGGGGTTACTCCGTTACGAACGTGAGGGAAAGATCGTCCCTCATTTTATGATTCCATTATATCCTATGGACACTTCAGTGAACCAGGCACAGAAATGGGGGTAGAGACTTTGAGATCCCTGAGTCTCAAGCAACAGGAGGCAAGCCAGCATGCCCTGGTAGATCACTTTCTGGTGCAAGGCAGAGTTCATCTCTGACAAAGTCACAGGGCAGCAAGCAACAGGACAGCACAGCAGAAAAGCAGTCCTTTAAGGTCAGCAGTCCAGCAGAGTATCAGTCCTTGGTGCAGCACAGCAGTTCTTCTGACAGAGTCCAGTTGTAGGTCCGGATCTGTCTGTTTTGGTGGGGCTAGAGCCCTAGTACTTATCCAAAAGTGCCTTTGAAGTGGGGGTGTCTTCAAAGAACGATCGTTGAAGTGCAAAAGTACCCTTTCTTCCTAAGCCCTGGTTCCAGACTCTCAGTAGGGTGCAATCAGTCCTTTGTGTGGGGACAGACACTGCCTACTTAGGTTTTAGTGTCATCCCACTCTGTCCCTTCCTGCCCAGGAAGAGCCATCAGAATACAGATGAATTCAGATGAGCTCTAATACACATCTAACCTTCCTGTGTTTGTGGCTGTCTAGAGCTATGCACAAAGTGAGGCTGTCAGCCAGTAAAGAGGATTTATCATTACCACTCCAATGATATGAAACATGACAAAGATACTCCTTCTTAATCAGGAATTGCAGCTTAAAGGTATGTTAAGGAATTCACATTGTTTACCTATGAGAGGGGTAAGCCTCACAGTAGTGAAAAACAACTTTGGGAGTTTTTCACTACTAGGAAATGTAATTTTTGTTTCACTACAAGGACATGTAAAACATAAAAGTACATGTCCTACCTTTTAAGTTTAAGGGTTGGCAAGGGGTTGTAAATATAAAGTTGCAGTGGCAGTCAAGCTGCACACACAGGCTGAGCAGTGGCAGGCCTGAGATGTGTAAAGCCTACTTAAGTGGGTGGCACAATCAGTGCTGCAGGCCCACTAGCAGCATTTAATGTGCAGGTCCTGAGTATGTGGTATACCACTTTACAAAGGATGTACAAGTAAGTTAATATCAACAAAGAGAGGGATCGGGAGAATTAAAGGTCCAGTGTACATGCTCCCTATACATGTAATCAACAACAAAAGGTACACTGTTCCTGGCTGTATATATATAATATTACCATGTTTTAGTGGAGAAGCACATGCACTTTAATACCGGTTAGCAGTGGTAAGGTGCTCAGAATCCTAAGGCCAACAAAAAGAATCAGCAAAAATATTAAGCAGGCAGGCAAAATGTTTGGGGAAACTAAGGCTGACAGGTCTATTACTAAGAAAACAGTGCTAAATATTGGTAGTAAGTTGGGAGAAAAACTTACATTAAATGCACAGTTAGCAAGTAAGAGTGCCCACTTCCACTTGCTACTCTTGTTTTGTTGCATTTAGCACTATTTCTAAGTGTAAAATGCATCCTCATGTCAATTTTGGATGGAAGGGGGTATTTTGTGCTACAAAATAGCACTAAATGCAGAATTTGTCTTTTCATGTAATTCAAGCGTAATTTTGCAGACTTTTTAGGTAATTGCGCATGATTACGCTGCACTGATTGCATGAGTTACTCCCACCCCTGCTTATTACTCCATAAGGTAGGCTTCATAACGTGGCTTAAACAACAAGGTCATAGTCTTAGGAAAAGAACATGTTGTGCTTGTCACAGCACAGCAGTAAAAGCAGTGACTAATTTACAATCACAAACCGAGTTCATATAAAAGTTTCACTTAGCACTATTTCTCAGCACAAAATGAAATCCTGCATCCGTTTTGGATGAAAGGGTGCATTCCTACACTAAAAAATAGTGCTAAACATAGAATTACTCTTCTTGGATAATTTAAGCAGAATTTCACAGAATTCTTGGGTAATTCCACATGACTATGCTACACGGAATTACACGAGTTACATCCACTCCTACGTTATCGATTCATTCTTGTCATATACTTCTAAACATTTCTGGTAAGATATCTCACTGATGTTTATTTAATAAGGTGGCTCGAATTACTTATTGCACATTGTCTCTAAAATTTAGAGAAGGTCTCTGTAGGAAAATGTCCTCATTTTTTGTTAGATTTTATTGCTGGTGCATGATTTCTGAGCACTGTGGCACTGCCGTCAAGCACTCAGTGTACGTGTTCTGACTCCCTAAAAACATGTAGAATTAGCTAATCACTGGTTGGCATATTTAATATATCTATAAGTCCCTAGTATATGATACTTTGTGTAGCTAACGCAAGTAAATGTCACTAGTGAACTGCAGCTCATGTTGTGCAACCACTAAAGTGACAATGCAAAGCATGCCTTCAGGCCTGCTCCTGCAGCCTCAGTGTGCAGTTTTAAAACAGCAAACCTTTGCTAAGGCCTAAACCTTTCTTTTAAATATTTATAAGTCATCCATAAAGTAGCCCTTAAATGCTCATAGTGCAGGTGCATGGCATACAAAAAGGAAAAAGTGTACTTAAGTTTTACATGTCCTGGCAGTGAAAAATCTCTGAAAATGTTTTTCACTGTACCAAGGCTAGCTCTCCATAGATTACATAGGTACATTAAAACACCTTATAGTGCATACGTTCAGCTCGGGAATAACCACAGCCATGGCTCAAGAACTCTAATTATTAGTAATTTAAAATCCAATCTGATGGTAAAGTTTGATTATAAATTACTATATTTAATATGGCACTTTCAGAAAGTTGGATTTCTTCTGCCTAAAGCCTCTGGTAGCCTTTTCAGAATTAATCCCCAACTGTCACCTGGCATCCTGCTGGGAGGTATGAATTGCCTTCTGGGGAAAGGGAACAAAATGCCCATGGTTGGGTGGAGGAGGTGTGACCTCCTCCTGACATGATGGTCTGGGAGATGTGCCCACCAACTGCTCAAGCTTCAAAGAGGCACCTGTTGTCACAGGCAGATGTGATTCATACTTATAACTGCCCCTGCCATTGCCTATGTATTCAGAGCGGCACTAATCCCAGTGTGGGGGAAATCAGTTCCAGAACAGGGTTCTAGTGGGAGTACCTCATTTCCCTAGATACACCTCAGGGATTGGTCCATAGAGCTCTGGCCAGTGAAAATAATGGTTCTGCAATGTTGGATTGTGGCAGACAAGTGCACTGTGGGATAGTTTCTGGCCACACTTCCAGTAAGAGATGTCAATGGGGGTAGAGTTGCACTTGGAAACTTTCTCCATATCAATCAGTGAGTCACCCCCAGTGCACAGGTTTCTGCCAGGCATACATGTGGCACCCCTGGATACTCTCCACAAAACATTGATGGATCTGAGGAAGACAGAAGAAGGACTGCACCTGTGGAACCCTGACTACAGAAAGAGGACTGCACCTACTGTAACCTGTGATGAGAAACCCCAAAGGCTGGGCCGGCTCCACTTGAACCCAAGACAGAAGAGCAGACTCAAAGGGCTAGCTGGCTAGAACCCTGTTAAGCTACAAGGGCACAAAAAGCTTTAAGAAGCCCACCTTCCTGAAAAGCCCAGCTCACCATTTCCAACTGGACTTGCCCTGGACCTTGCTAGTGGCTTTCTGTGGCATGAATGCCTAAGGTCCCCTGGATATGTTCCAGAGTGTACTTATCCTGGCTAACCCTACATTCTGAGGCTTTTGCAAGGGTTTTTGCCAACAGAACCAGAGTCAACCTCCCGACCACTGCTGAGCTGCAGCTGTTGACATTGCCTCACTAGGTGGATTCAACTTTGTGGTTTGCCCCACCCGAAGATGTTTAACTTTCCAGAGGGAGACATTTTCAGAAGGAGACAATGATGAAAGTATCTGGCCAGTGAGAAACCTTCCCTAGGAGCGAGTTTCAAATTTCTCCTGCTCTGAGGTTTTCTACCAAAAGTCAGTGTCTTCACTGGGATTTCATCCAATGGCTATCTGGCCTTCTAGAACCCATCTGAGCAACATCTGGCTGCCTTGCCCTCTTGATGATCTTCAATGTCCATTATGTTTCTAAGTCAGAAGGTAAAACATTCTTCCGGACTGAACGTGGTCCCCATATCTGACTTGTGCTTATTGCCATAACTTTCCACTTTGAGCTAGTCCGACCATACGTGCAGTTGGCACTTTGCACTTTGTTGCTCTAGAAACATCTAAAAGTTTGAAAACTCATACCTCTGGTCCCCTCCATCTCATTTTTTTTCATGTTGGTGTCTATTTGCTCAATAAATTGTGTTTGTATAAACTGGAGTGGGGTTTTTATTGTGTTGTGCTTTCCACTTTTTAACTGTTTTGCTACTGATAAATGTTTTACACATGTATCATAGGTCAATCCTGTCTGATTTGTGCTACAGCCACCAAGGGTTGAGCTCAGGTTTCAATTATTGAGACCAACAGGAATAATGCCGTTATTACTTGAAGAGGACTACAATCCAGTTCAGCTAACCATCCACTTGTTCACAGTCTCCCTCATCTCACTGCTAGTAATACTTGTGTTTAATTACTCACTTCACTATATTACATACTTATTGGTCAATAATCACTGCCTTCCTCTTATTTGTTTTAACATATTTTATAGACGGACATCATCTGCCTTGATTAGACCCAGGAATTCAATCCAATATGTGTTGAACAATTAACTATTTTCCCAATTAAGACTAACTTAATATATTAATGTTGCAAATAAGAGACAAGCACATGGACAAAGCACATTTGAACGTGTGGTGTGTTTTTTAAGAATATTTGAAGGTGTTATTTGCCTACAAGTTTGACTTAGGGAGCAATCGGGTCTCTATTTTGCTCATATTCCCCATGATACTGATTTAGTTTACGGCCAATATGACCAAATTCTGTGTGAGTTCTTATATGGAGTTAATTAAGCCATCAGATATGAATTTAAGTTCAAAAGCGTATACGTATGAGCAACATTTGTACTGGGTGATCACCACTGATCAAATTTGAGATTGTAGGTGAGAAAACTGAACTCTAAAATAGAGCAATAATATTAATCCTAGATTGACTAATATCTGTGTTGGCCAATACAATGCGAGAATGGTTCTAGTTCACCAACACCATATTGCTCTACTGGACCCACACAGCGTTGCATAGAAATTACATCCACGTAGTTGCCCGTGCAAAAAGGAAAACCACACATAAAATATTGCTCTACATCGTGAGGCAAAGCAAAATAACCTCACCAGAAACCAATCCAACTTTGTAAAAGTGTCTGCAGAGTAACAACACATCAAGGGGGTGTTTAAGTGCCAAATGTGGTGCGGTCTGCCAGCGAAATGCAGCTATGGAGCCAGGAACAACAAGGGGCTGATGGCAGAGAACGTAAACTGTGTGCACTGTGCAGATATGAATGACATTACTGAATATTATTTCCAATTAAGGGACACAAACGAAACTGACTGAAAATCTAGCAAACATGTCATAGTAAACATACAGCAAAATTTAAACAGATGGCTTAGGACATGATAATTAAAACATTATGACAAGTCATACCAAAGTGCTACACACAGAAAGGTGGAAAGGAGCTCAAAAAACACAAAAAACCTCTCCATGAGATCAAAACTGATTGTGAGACAAATGATACATTGTGAAATGGCGTTCTTAAAATAATGTTTGGAGTGACACCCACCAAAATACCTGTTATAGTGATTAAAGAAATGTGACATGAATAACGGGAATTCCGTGCAAGAAACAAGCAGTGGGCAAGAAACTCAGAAAGGACTGTGCAAATGGGACACAGGTGGCATCCAAAGGAAGAGACGGCTGTTGAAGTGGAGGAGGAAACCACACCAAGTAGGAAAATCTATACAAACGCATATAAACTCACTGTACCTTAAATTAATTGTTTTCATTGGGAGCGCAAAACATAATTATGACCTTTACAGAAACGACCCAAACTAAATGATTTTACTGTCTGTAAACAAATGAGTGTGAACCACTGTACTGATTCATACAAATGATACATTTTAAATGTCACACTTTCAAACTAAGTTTTAAAACTGTTTGGCATTTCATTGCGATCAGCATAAGCACTCATGGACTTTACAGGCTGCATGGTTCCATGCATAGGTGGCTTGCCTACTCCATAAATAATTGTGTATTCTGACACTCAAATGCTACAGATATAACATGTATTAGATCAACTGAAGCTCCTGCAATGTATGAAAGGAAGGATGTAAAAGAGAGGCAGAGGAGTGAATGATGATCTCAGTGAACGGTTAACTCAGCAAATGAACACTATGACAAACATCAGCCATGGAAGGAAACCACAGAATTCGAGATGTGAAAAGTACTTTGAAGTATTAATGATCCACACATCAGCAGTGTTGTACATTCATAGTCAGTGGCGTAGCGTGGGTTGTCAGCACCCGGGGCAAGGGAAGTAATTTGCGCCCCCCCCTAACCCGTGGATTTAGGCCCGTATTTATACTTTTTGACGCTAAACTGCGCTAACGCAGTTTAGCGTCAAAAAGTTTAGCGCCGGCTAACGCCATTCTGAAGCGCCATGCGGGCGCCGTATTTATTGAATGGCGTTAGCCGGCGCTAGCAGACCGGCGCTGCCTGGTGTGCGTGGAAAAAAACCACGTACACCAGGCAGCGCCGGCGTTGGGGAAAATGGCGTTAGGGCGTCTTAAAAATGGTGCAAGTCAGGTTGACGCTAAAAAATCGGCTCCACCCGATTTGCGCCATTTTTAACGACGCCCAGACGCCATTTACATGACTCCTGTCTTAGTAAAGACAGGAGTCATGCCCCCTTGCCCAATGGCCATGCCCAGGGGACTTATGTCCCCTGGGCATGGTCATTGGGCATTGAGGCATGTAGGGGGGCACAAATCAGGCCCCCCTATGCCAAAAAAAAATATAAAATAAATAAAAATGTATACTTACCTGAACTTACCTGAATGTCCCTGGGATGGGTCCCTCCATCCTTGGGTGTCCTCCTGGGGTGGGCAAGGGTGGCAGGGGGGGTCCCTGGGGGCATGGGAGGGCAGCTGTGGGCTCATTTTCAGCCCACAGGTCCCTTAACGCCTGCCCTGACCCAGGCGTTAAAAAGAGGCGCAAATGCAGGGTTTTTTGCCCCGCCTACTCCCGGGCGTGATTTTTGCCCGGGAGTATAAATACGACGCATTTGTGTTGCAGTCATTTTTTTGGACGGGAACGCCTACCTTGCATCTCATTAACGCAAGGAAGGCGTTCACGCAAAAAAATGACGCTCTTTCCTCATACTTTGGCGCTAGACGCGTCTAACGCCAAAGTATAAATATGGCGTTAGTTTTGCGCCGAATTTGCGTCGAAAAAAACGACGCTAATTCGGCGCAAACGGAGTATAAATATGCCCCTAAGTCTCTTCCAAGATGTTGCGCCCGGGCGGCCGGCACCCCCTGCACCCCCCACGCTACGCCACTGTTCATAGTAGATGAGTATTGTGACCACATGATTTATGTGCTTAGTGTCAGACATGATTTACGTGCTAGGTGTCAGACATGATTTACGTGCTAGGTGTCAGACATGATTTACGTGCTAGGTTTCAGACATTTCAGCTGCTCGTGGAAAATGACTGTAAAGTGCCTTGTTCATGATCTGCTCTACTACAAATTCGTGCTCTGTAATACATTGAGTGCAAAATGTTACGGAGTACACTGCTGCAGCACAAGTAAACCATGCCAAAATTGCAACATATGCATATGCTACAGCATCTCTCAATGGAAATAGTTTTAAAATGCATGAAGAAACGACAAATGTCCCTCCTCTGTAGGGATACCACGTATGGCAGTCTAAGGCCGAGAATCTACTAAAGACATTGTTATACCAAGTCCAGTGATTGATTAATGCAGTGATGATGACACGGTGGTGTTGCTGCTGACACACATATCAGTATCATCTGAGGAACACACCATTGGCCCATAGCAGCAAAAGCCACAGCAAAAGCACCATCCATGCTAGCTACTGGGAAAGATGTGCCTCCAACAGCCAGGATGTCAACTGAACTACGAGACTCTCTTATCAGCTTTAACAACTGCACTGTAGAATAACAGAATTATACTGACACTGTTGTTGAGGATTGCCCGGCATGCATCCATGCTTATTTGGAAGAATATGGAACACTTGGGTGTATTATTAGGACAGGCAAAGAATCAAAACACCTTCATGACAGGTTTGGAGTATATTTTGATAAGTCTTAAGGGAGCCTTCGTAGACAATATAGTAGTGAATGGCACTAAGTGGCCCGTCGATGGCATACTTGTTCTGCTGAGAAATGCTACTGCCTCGGAAGACAAGAAGAGGTCTACAGTAGGCAACACCAATGAGTTACTGGGGACACTGACTAGAAAGTTCAACAGTCTTCCATGTGGCATACATATGTTGGGAAGGCACAAATATACAGATCACTAGAGAGCATTGATATGGCAATGCAGCACATACCTGAAGTGTGAGATCCTTATACCACCCACCCCAATTAGGTCTCAGAGCTGGAGTGATGCAACAATCTTTGTCTAGCTCATCTTCAGCTGTGAGGGCAGGCTATTGATGACATGAAACCAGTAGCAAGGTGTACTGTGTGCAATCTACATAAAACTATTACACACACAACCTCAGCCTGAAAGAAAAATATTCCTGCTTAGATTTTGGCGCTGTACATCAAATTTGCTCACACTGTATTCCATTTCAATGGATACCTTGAATGTTGTAAGTTTAGTCATTTGCATGCTAAGTTGTGTCTGGGTATGCTTCTGTCGTATTAGTAGAGGTATGCAACTAAATAGTTGTGTGACTCTTCCGGAGTTGTGTAACTCTTCCGGAATTGTCGATGGTCACGTTTGTATTATGATGTCTGATGTTTGAGGCAAAATTCCACATTCAGCAGCAGTCGTTTTGTAGATAAAAATATGTTTACAATGTGTGCATAGACTGAGAATTACAGTGTGATTGGTGTCTCCTCATCATTCTAGCCTATGATTGTCTGTCAATGCTGTGATCTGTGTGCTAAATATCACATTTCATTCTGTTTACTCATTATGGAAAATTTCACCTGCTACTGTAAGATTATGTAAAATGCAACTGACTCCTATCTTTTCCCGTGCTATTTTAAGTCTGTAAAATAGTCTACAATCAGACAATCATAAAAGTCTAGGCATCTGAATCATCAGTTCAGAATGCCAAACACCTCTCTTGTATGGTGTACAGTGATGTATGTTTCTTAAGGATTACTCACAGGAGGTGAAATCTGTCACCAGTCATGGAGTCCAGGTATCGTTCTGGTCTTACATGCCTCGGAGTTAAGAACATAGTGCGCATGCTGTATGACATTTGGCATCTGCTTTCAAATATTGTATGTGCCTATGTGTGTCATATATACTTAGCAAGAGGCTTTGACTGTACATTCAATTTTTAACCATTGATTGACTGTATAAATTATGTGTGTTCCCTGAGATTTTGGGAATGGAATTTGAAAAGCAGACCCTTGCATCACTTTTCGATTTTTCATTATTGTTGTGTGTGTGTCTCCTGGTCCTGTAAATGTCTTCCATATCACAACTTGGTACGAATGCCTTGTGCCATCTATCGCATCTGTGCGATGAATGAAATTGGCTAAGACACAGTAGCAAGTCTTTGTTAGCTACGTATTGATGCCTCGTTTAGGGAACCTCAGGAGCTCAGTAGTGATGTTCAAGGGTGCATGCAACATGGAGGCACACATACAGCTAGTGCAATGTGTTGTACACCAGCTGCCTATGCAGTATATTGACATGCATTAACCTTGCAAAGGACCTACTTATTATTGGCTAATTTAGTTGAAGGAGGTCTAACACAATTGTACTGCTCAGTCTCTGGCTGTACTTGATGAGGTGTTCTGGGATACCGGTTGAGACTCATTCATATTTTCCACAATACACAGCCATCTACTGAGTTATTTTATTGTCAGTTGCAAGTATTGGCATATTATGACCTCTATTGTAGTTCATTGGGAGAGTGCTTTTATGTACCTTTCATATGGATGTAATTGCTGCCCATTTGGTGCACCTATTGATTTGGGTGCAAAGTTTGTGCACTATTTTCACAAGCGCTCTGTAAGTTTATATTGCATGGAATTTGTAAATTCTGGTTTGTGCGACTGATCATTGATTGTTCTTCATCAGCTACTCTCAATTTTGTTTAGTTGCACCCACTTGCATGTTTAATTAGGCTTGGGTAAAACACTACACAATGTAATTTCATGCAACATTAACTTGATTTTTGATGATGATGTGCACGTTAGTGCAAAAACCATACACCAAACAACAATAAGTGCATCCAATGGGCAACAGTTAAAGTCATCTAAAGGGTTCTGATTGTTGCAGATTGGTTACATCTGTTTATGCTTGGTATAGGGTTTTTGCACTATTTTTCACAAACATCAAAGGACATATGGACAAGCCCCTCGCGCCTTCTGAGCGTCATTTTTTTTTAATGCTTATGTGGCATTAGAATTTTTTTTTTGCTGCACCATATTTACAAAGTGGCGCGATACAAGCATTGCGCCACTTTCAACCCCCTTGTGCCACTTTATGCGTGAGCCAGGCACAATGTATGCAAGGGATGTTCCAGCACTAGGAGGCCCATAAAAATGGTGCAGTGAACTCTACCAGATTTCACTGCACCATTTTTGCCATGAAAGCAGGTGTTAAAATGAGGCACCCATAAAAACCTATGGGCCTCCTTGCTGCACTAGCGTAAAACGTTTTGACGCTAGTGCAGCAAAGCGCTGCAGTGGCATAAAAAATGACGCTATTGGCCTAACGACTGCCATGGTGCGCGATATTGTAAATACTGTGCACCCATTGTGTCGTTAGGTGGGGCAGGGGTAACACAAGAAAACTGGAGTATCAGCACTGATGCGCCAGGTTCTTGTAAATATGCCCCCAAGTACTTTAAATTGTGTGATATTAATAACTTCCAATTTGTGCTACTGATTATTGATAAGTTCTGATCAATTACGCCTAGTTGTTATCAATTAATGGCCCTGGCATGTTTGAATGGGGTAGGGCGGTGCACTGAAAAGTGTAATTTCATGGAGCACTAACTTGATTTTTGATGCTGGTGGACATCGACCTCTGACTTCGGCAGCAGAGGAGAGTCCCGTATAAAAGTAGCAGCGGCTTCCCATTTCAGAGGATTGTTCTATTACCAGCCACATCATAGAACAACTAGGATAAAATGCAGACACAAACGTCACTGGACACACTCAACGTAAATACGCATGGGAATTGTGAAACAACAGCAAATCATGACAGAGTTTAAAAAAATGCAGTAAGTCATCTAGAAATAACAGCACTGAGGCAAACGTAGGCAAGAGAGCTCTGTGAAGGGCCTCCACAAAGTGTGCAGTACTCGTGCTGTAGTAGAAGCAAACTTCAACAGTCATAAATACGCCCCCTGGTTTCTAACCACAGCTCGATTTCCAAACTCATCAGCACCTGTTGCCTTATATAGTCTTTTATTTCTCTTCATCCAGGCATTCACTAGGCTGGTGTGTGGAATGTACCACGAGGAATCCGTGGGTGACAGTTGATTTGTGAGCTAAGAAACGTGTAGGATTGAACGAAGGCTTACCGTGTACTGGCTCCATTCCATCTTTGTTATATTGGCAATGACTGCAGCTGCCACCTGGCTGCTGTTCCGCACAGGGGCGGGAACAGTGTTAGAATACCCTGCAATGAAATTGGCCCATAGTATTCCTCAGAATGCAGGACAAACGTGGTTCACTCCAGCGATCCTCCTGTGATAGGTAGCAGCATAAACGTGGCGACGTCACACTGGAATCTTATACTGTAGATCAATAAAAAAGGAGTGGATTATTCTGGATCACGAGATGTTCACACAAGTACATCTATTCAATTCACGCAATTTGTGAATTCTTACACATTTGAGTGAATTAAAGCCATAGGAGCATGGTCAGGAAGAAAACATAGCTTTCACTGACAAGACTGACTTGTGTCTATTGCATTCACATTGTTCATGTAGGACTGCGGAAATGATTTTAAAAGCAAGTACATGTGGACGAAAAGAAGCACCACTCCCAGAGATGTGTTTAGAAAGGCTGCTACTCTACACCTATTTCATCCAGGGGCTGCAGGCTGATGTTGGTGACATTAATACGCTTTTAACTAAGACAGTGCGACAAATGTACTGTTTCCCGTACAGTTTATGAATAACTTTCAAAGCTTAATATGTACGTGTTCACTTACGAGTTTACAGTACTTCTTTTTTCACGGTCATAGTTTTTTTCCTAAATACTGTCAAGGTACCAAGCTTCATGGAACTCATTTTTTTCTGTAATGTGCACGCATGATTGCATGCACATCAGAATTCATAAAATATATATCAACAAGCTCATGCAAGGACAACTGTGAAGTGTAGACATAGTCATCCTTAGCACATCCAGTAATTGAACACAACATTTTCCACAAATTGATTGACTAATCACCATCAGTAATTCTGTATATAAATCTGTGGTGTGCACACATTGATTTCTATAAATTGATTGACTGTAGTCTACTCATCTTGTGCTAACTTGCTTATTTTTGGTGTTCACAAATTAGAACTGAGAAATGTTAGTGTGAGTATTTCAGATCTACATGCAGTTTGATGCGCCTTCTAAATTTCTCTAGTGTAAGTGGGAGCCTCCGGTTCCGTGGAACAGGCTGAAAGAAGAATATTTGACTTAAATGAGAACCAGTGAAGCTGAAAAAATGTCAGAAGGAAAAATTAATTTTTACTTCATTTGGGTTCTAACGAAGAAGTAATTATTTGCACCCTTCCAACAGTGTTCCTTATAGGGGCAAAAATGCTATGATAAGAGTGTCGGCAAGGTTCAAGCCCTATGCCAGTTTAACATTAGACAAGTAGAAATGTTATATTAGAGCACACATTAAAGATGAATATTTAAATTCACAGCATTAACAGTGTTGTCAATGTCATGTAATTTTGTAGTAATGGAAGATGACATTATTAGAGACCAAATTATAGTCAACGTCAGACGCAAGACAACTCAGGCGCAGATACAGGGTTTTCGGGATGCTAAGTTACAGGATGATACAGCAATTTCTAGAGCTATTGAACAGTCTTATAGGTGGATGAGGACTGTTGATGAAGAAAAGAACAATTGAAGTGTGTGGGGTATGTAGTGTGAATGATGTGCATAACCACTTGGATTATAAGAAACAAAGGCGACTAAATCTTGGCATGTTACAGGTGTGGAACTAATAGTCATCTAGAAATTTCAATTTTTGTTTCCAGAGTGCAGGAATTGTGGTAAATTGGGCCACTTTGCTTGAGCGTGTAGAGATATAAATAATACTAAAGTCAAGAAAGGTAGAATGGCTCGTGTGTCCAAGCATGAAGAGTCAAATGGTTCTTGTAGTTTAAAATCATGTAAATGCCGTTCAGAGGAGGCAAAGGATTTTGGCCCTCATTCTGACCTTGGCGGTCTTTTCGCAAGACCGCCGAGTTACCGCCGCGGTGAAGACCGCCGACCGCGGCGGTATGCCGCTGTGCGCATTCTGACCGCAGGGAGCGTTCCGCCGGAAAACCGCCAGCAGCCACACTGGCGGTCGGCGGGAAAGTGGAGACTGGTCAACCTCCACCGCCACGCCAGCAGAACACCGCCCACAGAATTACGACCCACATTTCTGTGTGGCGGTCTTCTGTTGGCGGTCTTCTGTTGGCGGTCACCTCCCCATGGCTCCTGTCACCTCCCGGAGGACCAACGCACAAGGCAAGTTGATCGTCCGTGAGGGGAGGGGGTGGGGGGGTGTTGTGTGATGTGTGCGTGCATGGGGGTGTGCGTGTGAGTGTGTAGAGGGGGTGTGTGAGTGCGTGCATGCGGGCGGGGAGTGCTGCTGTGCCTATGGGCAATGTGTGTAGTTCGGCGGGTGCGCATGTCGGCATGTATGTGTGCGGGTATGTGTCCCCGTTGTGTATGTGTGTGTGTAGGGGGTGTGTATATGGGCATGTTGGGGGTGTGTGCATGTCGGGGTGCGTGTATGTGCATGTCGGGGTGGGGGTGGGGAGGGGGTTCGTACCACCTCTGGGGGGTGGCAGGGGGGTGGAGGGTGTGGGGGGAGGACTCGGGGGGGCAGTGGGGGGTGGGGGAGACCCCTATCAGTGCCAGGGAAGGAATTCCCTGGCCCCGATAGTGCCTACCGCCATGGTTCGCATGGCGGTTCCCGACCGCCAGAAACCGCGGCGGTAAGCAGGGTCATGATACCGTTGGCGGTCTTGGGTCGACCGCCGGACCGGAGTGCGCAGACTCCAGCCCGTCGGTCATGACCGCCGTGGCTGTCGGAGTGGGGAAGTGGCGGTCGGTCGCGGCGGTGACCGCCGCGGTCAGAATGCCATTTTTAATACCGCCGGTCTGTTCGCGGTCCGACCGCCGCCTCTCCGCCGACCGCCAAGGTCAGAATGAGGGCCTTTGTGTTCTTAAAAATTCTGAAGAGCAAAAGAGACAGCAAGTGTGCAAACTACTAGTTCAACTACCACCCAAATGCCAGGCTGTGCTTTTAAGAAAAACTTAGTAACTGCTTGCAGATTCAGGGTCTCCTTCATTGATAATTACAAGGGATCTATTTTAAGAAAAGTTCAGGTAAATGATTTGCCGAGAATGATCTTGAACTGTCAATCGTTTTTGCAGAAATGATTGATATGGTAGGTTTTACCAGTGGTAACATGAAGTTCAAAGAAAAGCAGAAAGACATCTGTGCCTGTTAAAGGAGTTAATGGATTAAGTAGGAAATATGTGTGGACATTGGGGGTTAAATTGAATCCCAGGAGCATACCACCAGTTCTGGTAGATGATGAGTCTGGCAAGGAAAGTTGGTTTACTGAACAATTAGTGGATGTATTTGCTGGCAATTTGAGGACATTGGAGGGGGTTTTGCCAAAATGTAAACTAAAAAGTTATGCAGTACCTGTGAAACAGAAATGAAGAGGTGTTCGTATAAGTGTGATTTGAGGACTCTCATTGAGAAAAAAAAGAAAGTAGATCTGATTGAGGATTTTGATCCATCTGAATGGGCGTCTCCAACAGTTTTAGCCAGAATATCAGACAATAATTTGAGTGAATCTTAGGTCTCTGTATGCAAATATAATAATTGATTGTCATGAAAAACATAAAAAAAATTAAGTTATTTGTATCCTGGAAGGAGCCACATGTTTATCTACTCTTGGCCTATATTCTACGTACAATCGGGTGTTACTTACACCTGACTCCAAACAGTTCTCGATCTTTCTGACTCCATTTGGTTTGTATCAATGGAAAAGAATGCCTTTCAGCTTGGCGTAATGTTAGAAATGGGGTTTTTGGTTGGCAGTCAGGTTGCCCTCTGTCCAAGCAAGAACCCTCACTCTAGTCAGGGTAAGTCACACACAATCCAAAATCAGCCTGTGCTCACCCTCCGGTAGCTTGGCACGAGCAGTCAGGCTTAACTTAGAAGGCAATGTGTAAAGCATTTGTGCAATAAATCATACAACACCATAGCATAACACCACAAAAATACACCACACAGTGTTTAGAAAAATATATAATATTTATCTGGGTATCTTCAGGTCAAAACAATCAAAGTTGCAATATGAATTTGTAAAGATATCACTGAAAAGTGATATAAAGTGTCTTAAGTCTTTAGAAAGTAAACAAAGTCTCTTTCAAACACAAAGTACCTGGTTTCAGGTGGAAAATCTCCTCAGAGGGCCACAAAGGAAGAGGTGCGTGGAAAAAGGGTGTGTGCTTCGATTTCTCCCCAGCACATACGGACTTGCGTCGTTATTTTCCACGCGGGGAAGTCGTGCGTCGTTTTTCGGCGCGCGGACAGTCTCTTTCTGTGGGTCGCGGGGATTACCAGATGTCCCGGGTCTGTGCGTGGATTTTCCTGCTTGTTTTCCGGCTGCGCGTCGTTCTGCGGGGCTGCGCGTCGAAGTTTCGATCTCACGGCAGGCGTTGCGTCGATTTCTCCTGCGGAGTCGGGCGGCGTTGTCCTTGCGAGGCCGTGTGTCAAAGTTTTGATCTCACGGCAGGCGTCGCGTCGATTTCTCCTGCGGAGTCGGGCGGCGTTGTCCTTGCGAGGCCGTGCGTCAAAGTTTTGATCTCACGGCAGGCGTCGCGTCAATTTCTCCTGGGAAGTCGGGCGGCGTTGTCCTTACGAGGCCGTGCGTCAAAGTTTCGGTCGTCCCGAAGGCATCGCGTTGATCAGCGTCGGTGTGCGGCGTTTTTCTTGCCGCGGAACAAGCTGTGCGTCGAAAAGTTCGGCGCACGGAGCGTCCAAGAGGAAGAGAGAAGTCTTTTTGGTCCTGAGACTTCAGGGAACAGGAGGCAAGCTCTATCCAAGCCCTTGGAGAGCACTTTTACAGCCAGGCAAGAGTTCAGCAAGGCAGCAGGCCAACAGCAAGGCAGCAGTCCTTTGTAGAAAAGCAGACAGGTGAGTCCTTTGAGCAGCCAGGCAGTTCTTCTTGGCAGGATGTAGTTTCTGGTTCAGGTTTCTTCTCCAGCAAGTGTCTGATGAGGTAGGGCAGAGGCCCTGTTTTATACTAAGTTGTGCTTTTGAAGTGGGGGTGACTTCAAAGAGTCTCTAAGAAATGCACCAAGCCCCCTTTCAGTTCAATCCTGTCTGCCAGAGTCCCAGTAGGGGGTGTGGCAGTCCTTTGTGTGAGGGCAGGCCCTGCACCCTCCCAGCCCAGGAAGACCCATTCAAAATGCAGATGTATGCAAGTGAGGCTGAGTACCCTGTGTTTGGGGTGTGTCTGAGTGAATGCACAAGGAGCTGTCAACTAAACCTAGCCAGACGTGGATTGAAGGGCACAACAAGATTTTAGTGCAAAGAAATGCTCACTTTCTAAAAGTGGCATTTCTAGAATAGTAATATTAAATCCGACTTCACCAGTCAGCAGGATTTTGTATTACCATTCTGGCCATACTAAATATGACCTTCCTGCTCCTTTCAGATCAGCAGCTGCCACTTCAACAGTGTATGAGGGCAGCCCCAATGTTAGCCTATGAAAGGAGCAGGCCTCAAAGTAGTGAAAAAAACGAATTTAGGAGTTTTACACTACCAGGACATATAACTACACAGGTATATGTCCTGCCTTTTACCTACACAGCACCCTGCTCTAGGGGTTACCTAGGGCACACATTAGGGATGACTTATATGTAGTAAAAGGGGAGTTCTAGGCTTGGCAAGTACTTTTAAATGCCAAGTCGAAGTGGCAGTGAAACTGCACACACAGGCCTTGCAATGGCAGGCCTGAGACAGGGTTAAGGGGCTACTGAGATGGGTGGCACAACCAATGCTGCAGGCCCACTAGTAGCATTTAATCTACCTGCCCTAGGCACATGTAGTGCACTCTACCAGGGACTTACAAGTAAATTAAATAGTCAATCATGGATAAACCAATCAGTAGTACAATTTACACAGAGAGCATATGCACTTTAGCACTGGTTAGCAGTGGTAAAGTGCCCAGAGGTCAAAAGCCAACAACAACAGGTCAGAAAAAATAGGAGGAAGGAGGCAAAAAGTTTGGGGATGTCCCTGTCAAAAAGCCAGGTCCAACATGACCCCCTACCAGCCTAAAGCCAGGGGAGAACAGTCAATATCCTGATGTACTTCCCTGTTTGAGGCGACAGAACAAGGACCCAGGCCCACAACAGCAGGGGCATGCTCCAGTTCTTCGCCTTCCTGACTCCAATTGGATCCCTCTGTCCATACTCTCAGGGCCCACTAAGCCAACCCATGGGGAACTTTTCTCCTTACCTGCGGATCCCATCTGTGCAGCACCTAACCTTACCTTGCTCACAGATGTATCCCAGGAGCAGGATAGTACCACCATGACCAACACAGTGGTGTTGCCCACTCTACCCCCGGGGTGGGACACTTGTCCCCTCCCCAGGGATAACTCTGTCCACCCGGACAGCAAGCCACAGTGATTACTGACAGCTGCCAGGGATGAGAGCCAGGCCCCAGGCCTCTCAAAGCTCTCCAACCACTGTGGCTGTGGAGAGTGGGGGGCGGTAGCCCCAGGTGCTGGGCACCGTTTAACCACTCTCCCTTCCACCAGGTCAGGGATGACAGCCTGAACCTGGTCCTCCCCTCTGGGGCTCTGTACCCTCCCTCCTGGAGCGGTACCCCCAGAGTCCAACATGGCCAGGGTGCTTACAGAAGTCGCCCTGTACCATTCCTCCACCAGTGCAGGGCTGTTAACCTGCAACTGGCCCTCCAACCTGGGGCCTGTACCTTCAAGTTGGACTAGGGCCCGGGGTGAGGCTTCCCTCCCCCTGCCCTCCCTTCTGGGGTCCAGCACCCTCCAACTAGGAGTGGCCTCCTCAGAAGACAACATGGTAGGGGCACTGTTATCAGTAGCCCCTCCCTCCAGGTCGGGGGGACACCCTGAACCTGGTCTTCCAGCCCAGGGTCTGTACCCTCAGACTGGATCACTGCCTGGCAAACCAGGACTTCCTGGGAGGCACACCTACCCCCCACCAGGTCAGAGTTTAACCTCTGCACCTGACCATTCAACTCAGAGTCACCACCCTGAAGTTGAACAATTGCCTGGCACGCCAGGACTTCCTGGAGGGCACACTGACCCTCCACCAGGTCAGAGTTTAACCTCTGAACTTGGCTATTCAACTCAGAGTCACCACCCTGAAGTTGAACAATTGCCTGGCACGCCAGGACTTCCTGGAGGGCACACTGACCCTCCACCAGGTCAGAGTTTAACCTCTGAACTGGGCCATTCAACTCAGAGTCACCACCCTGAAGTTGAACAATTGCCTGGCGCACCAGGACTTTCTGGGAGGCACACCTACCTCCCACCAGGTCAGAGTTTAACCTCTGAGCCTGGTTCCCCAACCCAGGGTCACCACCCTGAGGTTGGGCAATTGCCTGGCACGCCAGGACTTTCTGGGGGGCACCCCTACCCCCCACCAGGTCAGAGTTTAACCTCTGAACCTGGTCATCCAACCCAGAGTCAACACCCTGAGGTTGGACAATTGCCTGGCACAGCAGGACTTCTTGGGAGGCACACCTACCTCCCACCAGGTCAGAGTTTAACCTCTGAACCTGGGTATCCAACCCAGGGTCACCACCCTGAGTTTGAACAATTGCCTGGCACGCCAGGACTTTCTGGGGGGCACACCTACCCCCCAACAGGTCAGAGTTTATCCCCTGAACCTGGTTAGCCAACCCAGAGTCACCACCCAGAGGTTGAACCATTGCCTAGCAGGCCAGGACTTCCAGGGAGGCACACCTACCTCCCACCAGGTCAGAGTTTAACCTCTGAGCCTGGTTCCCCAACCCAGAGTCACCACCCTGAGGTTGAACCATTGCCTGGCAGGCCAGGACTTCCAGGGAGGCACACCTACCTCCCACCAGGTCAGAGTTTAACCTCTGTGCCTGGTTCCCCAACCCAGGGTCACCACCCTGAGGTTGGGCAATTGCCTGGCACGCCAGGACTTTCTGGGGGGCACACCTACCCCCCACCAGGTCAGAGTTTAACCTCTGAACCTGGTCATCCAACCCAGAGTCAACACCCTGAGGTTGGACAATTGCCTGGCACAGCAGGACTTCTTGGGAGGCACATCTACCTCCCACCAGGTCAGAGTTTAACCTCTGAACCTGGGTATCCAACCCAGAGTCACCACCCTGAGGTTGAATCTTTGCCTGGCATGCCAGGACTTCCTGGGGGGCACTCTCACCCCCCCCAAGGGACACACCGTCTCCAAGGGCCACACAAGAGTCTGGTTGGCGCAGGTCTCCCGACCTCTGCCCATCCAGCAGAGTCTGGGTTTCCCCCAAACCAGAAACGGTTTCACCTGGGTCATTCCTGGGGGGCTCTGCTCTCAGAGCTGTCCCCTGACTCTCAAGGTCCTCCATTGGGGTCTGCAACCCCCTCTCAACCCTATGTTTGGACTTCTGCACCCCCTCACTAGGAGGGGTACTGCCAGACACCAGAACTGTTGGGATGCTGGCTCCAGTCACCCCCCCAAGTTCTTCTGACACTGCGGGCTTCCCTCAAAAGGTGGCCCTACGGTACAGGCTAGGCTTCCCTCCTGGTGTTCCCTCATGGAACCCTCTAGGACCTGGGACCTACCTGGGACACTACAATCCTTTCCCACCACACTCGGTTGGGAACCACCTAGACCACTCCCTTCAGGAGCACCCCCAAATGCCTCTTCAGACTCTCTGGTACTCACCCAGAAGTCTGCCTCCATTGTAAGTTCCCTGGGGTCAGAGAACTCACACTCCACCTGGTGTTGGCGTAGCTCTGGAAAATAAGGACCAGACATATGCTCTCCAGCAATTACATCACTCTGCCCTTCACATGTATTAACCACAGTACCCTTCACCCAACCACCCAGTAACTCAACCTTGGAAAAGCACTCTACTTCACCCTCCTGAGACTGGTGAGACAGTATCTGTCTGTCCCTGACACTCAACCCATACTCTTCTGGGATGTCTCTACACTCTATATCCAGGACGTCCACCAGGGGGGAACCCTTTTCTCTGTCACTCTCTGCTAGAGTCAGTAAAGTGTCCCTCCCCCCAGTAGGAATATGACTCCCTGTGCCAGTCCCCCAACCCTTCTCAGGGACCCTGTGCATAACGGGAACTACCTCATACCCTTGAACCGCCTGGGGTGTGTCAACTCCCTTCTTCAAGTTGGGCACCACATCTCTGGGCTTGTGCCCTCCTTCAGCAGTACTAGATGCAAGATTTTTGCTGCCACCATCTGAACTGGACTCAGCCCTTCCGGCCTCCAGTTTCAGCTCTTTACAGCTCAGCTCTTGAGCTGCAATCTTTTCTTCTTCCAGGGCTAAGAGTCTTTTTGCCTCAACCTCTGCAAGATACTCCTCTAATTGTTGCTCCTGTCGCCTTTGACCTCGGAGCCATTCATCTATTTCTGGGTCACTGTCCAAATCTGAGTAGTCTTCCTCCTCAGGTGCCTAGTCCTCCTCCTCATCTGAGGGGTACTTAGTCATTTGGTTTCTTGCTGCCTCTGCCTCTCTCTCTGCCCATCTTTCCTCCTCCCAGACTATGTAGTGATGTAGCATCTCCACCTTAGTAGATCTCCTTGCTACAGGAAGGCCCCATTTTCTGCAAAGCTTCCTTAGGTCAGCCTTAGTGAGGTGGTCAGTACGAACAAAGAATGAGTAGGTAAGCAATCCCATTCTGATAAGATCTTATCAGCAAAAACCAAAATCCAAAGTCCAAAATATCAATAGTATATCCAGGAGGACATCAGAGAACCAAAAGCCCAAAAAGATGAAAAATCAAGTTGACCTTCAACTGTGGGTAGGTAGTGAAATACTTAGCTACTGTATGTCACTGCACAAACACAAGTCCTATCCTCACCGCTGATCACCAATGTAAGAAATGGGGTTTTTGGTTGGCAGTCAGGTTGCCCTCTGTCCAAGCAAGAACCCTCACTCTAGTCAGGGTAAGTTACACACAATCCAAAATCAGCCTGTGCTCACCCTCCGGTAGCTTGGCACGAGCAGTCAGGCTTAACTTAGAAGGCAATGTGTAAAGCATTTGTGCAATAAATCATACAACACCATAGCATAACACCACAAAAATACACCACACAGTGTTTAGAAAAATATATAATATTTATCTGGGTATCTTCAGGTCAAAACGATCAAAGTTGCAATATGAATTTGTAAAGATATCACTGAAAAGTGATGTAAAGTGTCTTAAGTCTTTAGAAAGTAAACAAAGTCTCTTTCAAACACAAAGTACCTGGTTTCTGGTGGAAAATCTCCTCAGAGGGCCACAAAGGAAGAGGTGCGTGGAAAAAGGGTGTGTGCGTCGATTTCTCCCCAGCACATACGGACTTGCGTCGTTATTTTCCACGCGGGGAAGTCGTGCGTCGTTTTCCGGCACGCGGACAGTCTCTTTCTGTGGGTCGCAGGGATTACCAGATGTCCCGGGTCTGTGCGTGGATTTTCCTGCTTGTTTTCCGGCTGCGCGTCGTTCTGCGGGGCTGAGCGTCGAAGTTTCGATCTCACGGCAGGCGTTGCGTCGATTTCTCCTGCGGAGTCGGGCGGCGTTGTCCTTGCGAGGCCGTGTGTCAAAGTTTTGATCTCACGGAAGGCGTCACGTCGATTTCTCCTGCGGAGTCGGGCGGCGTTGTCCTTGCGAGGCCGTGCGTCAAAGTTTTGGTCGGCCCGAAGGCGTCGCGTTGATCATCGTCGGTGTGCGGCGTTTTTCTTGCCGCGGAACAAGCTGTGCGTCGAAAAGTTCGGCGCACGGAGCGTCCAAGAGGAAGAGAGAAGTCTTTTTGGTACTGAGACTTCAGGGAACAGGAGGCAAGCTCTTTCCAAGCCCTTGGAGAGCACTTTTACAGCCAGGCAAGAGTTCAGCAAGGCAGCAGGCCAACAGCAAGGCAGCAGTCCTTTGTAGAAAAGCAGACAGGTGAGTCCTTTGAGCAGCCAAGCAGTTCTTCTTGGCAGAATGTAGTTTCTGGTTCAGGTTTCTTCTCCAGCAAGTGTCTGATGAGGTAGGGCAGAGGCCCTGTTTTATACTAAGTTGTGCTTTTGAAGTGGGGGTGACTTCAAAGAGTCTCTAAGAAATGCACCAAGCCCCCTTTCAGTTCAATACTGTCTGCCAGAGTCCCAGTAGGGGGTGTGGCAGTCCTTTGTGTGAGGGCAGGCCCTCCACCCTCCCAGCCCAGGAAGACCCATTCAAAATGCAGATGTATGCAAGTGAGGCTGAGTACCCTGTGTTTGGGGTGTGTCTGAGTGAATGCTCAAGGAGCTGTCAACTAAACCTAGCCAGACGTGGATTGAAGGGCACAACAAGATTTTAGTGCAAAGAAATGTTCACTTTCTAAAAGTGGCATTTCTAGAATAGTAATATTAAATCCGACTTCACCAGTCAGCAGGATTTTGTATTACCATTCTGGCCATACTAAATATGACCTTCCTGCTCCTTTCAGATCAGCAGCTGCCACTTCAACAGTGTATGAGGGCAGCCCCAATGTTAGCCTATGAAAGGAGCAGGCCTCACAGTAGTGAAAAAAAAACGAATTTAGGAGTTTTACACTACCAGGACATATAACTACACAGGTACATGTCCTGCCTTTTACCTACACAGCACCCTGCTCTAGGGGTTACCTAGGGCTCACATTAGGGATGACTTATATGTAGTAAAAGGGGAGTTCTAGGCTTGGCAAGTACTTTTAAATGCCAAGTCGAAGTGGCAGTGAAACTGCACACACAGGCCTTGCAATGGCAGGCCTGAGACAGGGTTAAGGGGCTACTGAGGTGGGTGGCACAACCAGTGCTGCAGGCCCACTAGTAGCATTTAATCTACCTGCCCTAGGCACATGTAGTGCACTCTACCAGGGACTTACAAGTAAATTAAATAGTCAATCATGGATAAACCAATCAGTAGTACAATTTACACAGAGAGCATATGCACTTTAGCACTGGTTAGCAGTGGTAAAGTGCCCAGAGGTCAAAAGCCAACAACAACAGGTCAGAAAAAATAGGAGGAAGGAGGCAAAAAGTTTGGGGATGTCCCTGTCAAAAAGCCAGGTCCAACACGTAAGTATTTCAAAGAGCCATGTTTCACATCTTAAGAGACATTGAGAAGTATGTAGCAAAATTAGATTCTAGTTTTGTTATGTAAACTTCTTTGAAAAAATAGATTGACCGAGTTCATATTTTTTTAGATACAAAGTGGACTATTTGGGACATACAATGTCAGGAAATGTAGGGCTAAACACGACAGGGCAATTAAGAAAACTCCACCTTCTTACCATAAGGAAAAGCTTCTTTCTATCATGTAACTATGTACATAATATAGGAAATGTGTTAGTAAATTTTGGTGACAAACTTTACCGCTGACACTATTGTTGAGGAAAATGTTGAATTTTAGTGTGCAGAGGTACAACAAAGAGCATTTGAAAAAAGTCAAAAAGCACATTGTTGCAGCAACAACTCTCAAACCTCATTGTTTGGGCAGGGAATGCAAAATAGCCGTGGATCATAGTGGGGGCTGTTTCTCTGTAAAATCAGTGAAAACTTAATGTTCCCTTTGCATCAAGGTGTTTAAATGCTTCACAATGGTGGTATGTGGAACTGAAGAGAGAGCCATTGTCATGTGAGGGGGGGGGGCAGAACAATTTCACAACTGTGAATAGGGTAATTGTTTCCTTATACAAACTGACCACAAGCTTCTGGTTGGTGCTTTGTCACTTGATGGAGAATGGAATGCCTCCACCCAGGTTGCAGGATTAGCTCCAAAATTACAAGAATATTGTTTTCTGGTGGAGTATGTGTTTTGAAAAGTCAATGTAACAGATAATTGTCTTTCTAAATTACCCTTGTATATGGAAGCTTTCACAAGGTAGTCAGAAACGAAACCAATAATGATATTTAAGTGGTAGCAATTGTTTCTCTGGTTGTGACAATTGTTTCTGAGGAAAATATGAAACATGCTAAAAACGATGATCTGTTGAACAGTACAGTGACAGAATGAATATAAGTTTGCCCAGAAAGGACAAATATTCAGGTGCAGTTCCTTCGTTTGGGTGGAGGAGCTCTCCTCTCCGCCAGCAGCAGCCGCTGCAAATCCTGTCACAGGGAACGGATAATAAACTCTGTTTATTATCCTTTCCTTGTGAATGGGGTGGGGCATTGTGGGTGATGAGCAGAGGGGAGTGTACTGTGCACTTCCCTCAGAGCACATGTGCGTTTGGCCGGCCGTCTCAGGCCGGCCTAACACACTTGCACACAGGGCTCTCTCCAGCCCAGCAACACAGCCGTCACAGGCTCCCAGTCTGCCTAGGAGCACCTGGCTTGGCACTCCCAGCCAATCCTGACGCTGCTCTGAGCAGCGTCAGGATTTGCCGCAGGGCAGGCTGGGAGCCTGTGCCTGCATCAGCGATGGGAGAGGAGCAGCGCAAAAGCGAAGCAGGTAAGTGATTTAAAAAAAATGTTATACATTTTCTCCTGCACACCTCGCACCCCGCCAAGACAAAGCCCAGCGAGCCGCTCCTGCAAATATTCGTCCAGAGATATTAGCATTCTGGAATGAGGCAGATTAACTCAAAGTAGAAGGAATGTTGTTGCCTAAGGAGGGTAATTGTGTGCCTCTTCTAGATATTTGTAAGAGTATTAGTTAAGTTGCCCATGAACAACATTGCTGGTGGTCTGGTAACGATATAATGTTGGCTATGTGGGTAAGAGAATGTCAGGAGTTTGACAACAGTGATAAAATCTTAAACACGGCTCAGCACTCCTAACTCATGTTCCTTGGCTAGGGCAGTCCTGGGAGTAGGCTGTTTATGATATTTCAGGGTCATTTCAAACCTTGCTGACTGATTTCTGTGAAGCATTAGTTCTAGTGGATTACAATTCAAAATGGCCTCAAGAAAAGTTTGTTGGAAGAGTCACCACAAGTGTGGTAGTTCATTTTTACAAGGAAGTATTTACTAGAGGGGGATGCCTGACTACCATAGTAACGGTTAGTGAGATGCAACTAAGCTAATGTGAAATGAAAAGAGTACCAAATTAAGGGTGGTATTAAGCATACTACCACAACCAAACATGACCGTCAGTACAATGGTCGAATGGAAAGATTCAATTGTGTTTTTAAGGATTGCATAGTGTGGGTATGCACATCTGTACTTAAGACTGGAAAGAGTATGTTTATGAGAAATAATGGTTATAGCATGCCACGCCCCTAACTGAAGTGAGCGCATTCTGTCTAACAACAGCAGGGAGCCTATCACCAAGACGAAAATTGGTTCTAAAATCATAATACCCTTTCACCAGGTAGAAGTGGCTAGAAGTATAGTTGACAGACAAGAGTGTGTTACGCAAAGCATTATTGTGGAAAATGTGGTGATTCCTGACCTCGAGTAAGTGATTGGGTGAGAATTCTGAAACTTCGTTGGATCAATAAAGGCAACTCGAAATTTGGTAAACCTATTAAGGTTGTGAAGGTCAATCCTGATAGTGTGTTGTGTCAAGATGGATGGGTCTGAAATGTTAGGTGGATCGGGAAAGGTGAGAAGAAAATGTCATTCAGGAGTGGATCTTCTTAGTTGAGATTCGATATCCAACTGCACCATTCTGGAGAAGGAAATGTGGTTGATGACAAAAAATCATATGCTTTGGGGTCCCCTGGGAAGTGCTCTGTCACTGGTACCAGATGTTCTAGTGAATGTATACATTTCCAAATGGTCAGATTTTTACACTTTAGCTAGCAGAATTAAACACAACAGTAGAGTGAAAGCTCTTTCTGTAACATCCTTTTTCAAGGCAGTTGCTCTTTCTCTTTTACCTTTTGTTAGAAATTGGGATCTTTGGTTGGCAGTCAGGTAGCCCCCTGTCCAAGCAAGGACCCCCACTCTAGTCATGGTAAAGGAGAATCACACTCAGTTAACCTCCGCTCACCCTACCGAGCAGGTAGGCTTAACATCAGAGGCAATGTGTAAAGTATTTTTACCAACACACATAGAAATACATGAAAAACATTACAAAATGACTCAACACAGTTTTAGAAAAATATCCAATATTTATCTAAACAGAAAAAGACCAAAATGACAAAAATCCAACATACACAAGTCAGGTTATGAATTTTTAAAGATTAAACTCAAAATTAGCGCTTAGACACACAAATGCTTCTATGAGGTGATATTGCAGCGTCGTGAGGGAGTTGTTCCCAACAATCCGATGCCAATGGCACTGGTCACGGAGTCACGCAGCTCCCAGGTACAGTACCTTAGTGAAATGTGAAAACAATACCAGCACCGCCCTCCCAGCAACCCCTCAGCCTTCGCCCTGTGCCCGCTCACCCACGAGGGTGGGCATCACCTTCGCCCCAGGCATCTCAGCCCCTGTCACCTCTGCTGCCCTCAGTGAGGAGGCCATTGACCTCCTCAGGTCACTCACTGTTGGGCAGTCTACCATTTTGAATGCCATCCAGGGTGTAGAAAGGGAATTGCAACACACAAATGCATTCCTGGAGGGCATTCATTCTGGTCAGGCTGCCCTTCATCGAACCCTGCAAACTCTGGCCTCAGCACTGATGGCAGCCATTGTCCCTGTCTCTAGCCTCCCCCTTCCAACTTCCTCCACCCAGACCCAATCCCCTGTACCCCAGCCTATCCCAAGCACACCATCAGACCAGCATGCACACACGTCAAGACACAAGGGAAGCTCAGGCAAACATAAGCACCACACATCCCACAGGCACTCACGCAAGCATCACACACATACAGACACACCAACATCCACTGCCTCCACTGTGTCCCCCTCCTCGTCGTCTCCCTCCCAGTGTCGTCTACACTCTCACCTGCATGCACTACCACTACAGCCACTACGTCCCGCACCAGCACACCCACCACCACACCACGTTCACGTGCACTCACCACCCCCACTCCCATTTACACATCCCCTGTGTCCTCTCCCAGTGTCTCTGTGACGCCCCCTCCCAAGATACACAAACGCAGGCACACACCCACCCAACAGCCGTCCACCTCACGACAGCCTCCAGCGCATGCACCTTCATCCAAAGTCACCAAACGTACACCTCCTACAACCACTACCTGTTCCTCCACTCCCAAACCCCCTCCAGCTACCCGTCCAAGTGTTCCTAAGAAACTTTTCCTGACCAAGCTTGACCTCTTTCCCAACCCCCCTCCAAATCATAGGTCCTGTACTAGCACCTCAGCCAAAAAATCTCCGGGACCAGTGGTGCCTGTTGTTACAGGTATGTGGAGTGCACCGGTCACCAGGACAGCCAGTGTGACACGGAGCCACAGCACAGCCAGTCCCCCCCCCTGTGAAGCACCAGAAGTTGGACAGTGCCCGGCGGGAGAGGGTGAAGACTCCAGCCAGCAAAGCCGCTCACAAGGGTCCCGGGGGGAGTGTCAACTCAGCTGTGACTCCTCCCAAGGTGGGGAAGGGGCAGAAGAAATCTCCAAAGTCTGGGAGGAGCAGCACGGTGGAGAAGACCGCCATCATCCCTGCTGCCCAGGATGCCACCGCCAGCCCAATCGTTACTGGCCAGGAGGCCACCGCTAGAGTCTGTGCCCAGGAGGGCAGCCCGATCGTCACTGGCCAGGAGGCCACCGCCAGAGTCTGTGCCCAGGAGGGCAGCCCGATCGTCACTGGCCAGGAGGCCACTGCAAGAGTCTGTGCCCAGGAGGGCAGCCCGATCGTCACTGGCCAGGAGGCCACCGCCAGAGTCTGTGCCCAGGAGAGCAGCCCGATCATCACTGGCCAGGAGGCCACCGCCAGAGTAAGTGCCCAGGAGGGCAGCCCGATTGTCACTGGCCAGGAGGCCACCGCCAGTGTAAGTGCCCAGGAGTCCACCGCCAGCCACAGCCCAGCTGCCCAGGAGGGCCCCGCCAGCCCCAGCCTAGCTGGGCAATGAAGGACCGCCATGGCAAGCTCCGCTGAACAGGGTAAGCACCGCTGAACAGGTCAGAAATTGCAAACTCAAGCACCGCTGAACAGGGCAAAGACCGCCATGGCAAGCACCGCTGAACAGGGCAAGCACCGCTGAACAGGTCAGAAACTGCAAACTCAAGCACTGCTGAACAGGGCAAAGACCGACATGGCAAGCACCGCTGAACAGGGCAAGCTCCGCTGAACAGGTCAGAAACTGGAAACTCAAGCACCACTGAACAGGGCAAAGACCGCCATGGCAAGCACCACTGAACAGGGCAAGCACCGCTGAACAGGTCAGAAACTGCAAACTCAAGCACCGCTGAACAGGGCAAAGACTGCCATGGCAAGCACCGCTACCCCATGGGCAGCAGGGGCAGTGATGCAACTGGGACCGTCACGGAGTGAGTGATGCACTCTGGGCACCAGTCCCCCTCCAGAACCAGTGGAGACATGCATCCACTCTGTCTGTCCTTCACAGGATGAAGCACTATGGGCATCAGTCCCCCTCCAGAACCAGTGGAGACATGCATCCACTCCATCTGTCCTTCACAGGATGAAGCACTCTGGGCACCAGTCCCCCTCCAGAACCTGTGGAGACTGTTATCCACTTGAGAGACCATGGCTTTGCACTCCCCAGGATGGGACAGTGGGCAACCCACCCACTGTAGAGACTGGAGAGACTGTGGCTTTGCACTCCCCAGGATGGTACAGTTGGCAACCCACACCCACTGTAGAGACTTGAGAGACTGTGGCTTTGCACTTCCCAGGATATGGCAGTGGGCAACCCACCCACTGTAGAGACTTGAGAGACTGTGGCTTTGCACTCCCCAGGGTGGTACAGTGGGCAAACCACCCACTGTAGAGACTTGAGAGACTGTGGCTTTGCACTTCCCAGGATATGGCAGTGGGCAACCCACCCACTGTAGAGACTTGAGAGACTGTGGCTTTGCACTCCCCAGGATACATCAATGGGCATGGAGCCCCTCGTGGATCTGGCGTGGTGCACTCATCCGGCTGAGGTGCCCCCCCTTCCCTTCCCCTTGAGGTGCCTGTTGCATTTCTATCTGATGCCCCGGCAGTGTTCTCTCCGTTTTGATCAGGTATCTGGTGTGGGCCTCGACCATGCATTTTGGGCCCAGTGGTCTACAGACAATGAATGGTGCATTACGTGCACTACTAATCGTGATGTATATTTTGTTTAATGTGTATATATATATATATATATATATATATATATATATATATATATATATATATGTATATATTTGGTTACTATATTTTGATATATTACAATGGTTCCACTCATTTCCTTTTGTCTTTGCATTCTTCCAGGGGGTCGGGGGTTGTTACTGTATTGTTTGGATATGCATTGGTGTGTGTGTTGTAGTGGGTGAGGGTCTGGGTGGGGGTTGGGATGTTGGTTGTGTGTGTCCCTGTCTTTTGCCTCCCCCTCCCCTATGTCGTAGGTGCAGTACTCACCGTTGTCTTCGCCGCCGGCGTTGATGATCGTCGTATAGGAGCAGGAGGACTAGTGCAGGAAGAATATGCAGTTCCGGCTCCATGGTGCCCTCCTTCCTCATGGAGTGTGTAGAGGTGAGCGTTTTCCCTTTGAAATGGCTGTTTCCGCCGTGTTTTTATCCGCGGGGAATCCGCCCCGGAAAAGGTGGCAGATTGGTAGGTTGTGATACTGTGGGGGCTACATTGTCTTCCACCTGTCTGTTGGCAGTGACCGCCGCGCTGTTTTTCTGTACCGCCGTGGAGGTCTGAGTGTTAAAGTGGCTGTCTTTGTTGGCGATTTCCGCCACGGTCATAATTCCCATTTTTTTACCGCTGGCCTGTTGGCGGTCTTACCGCCGCTTTAACACCATCCGCCAGGGTTGTAATGAACCCCTGTGAGTTCAGAGACCCTAAACTCCATATTTCCATATTTCTGTCTGCTCCCAAAGGGAATCTGCACTTTAATAATAGTTAAAGGCAGCCTTCATGTTAACCTATAAGAGAGATAGGCCTTGCAATAGTGAAAAACAAATTTGGCAGTATTTGACTTAGGACATATAAATCGCACTAGTACATGTCCTACTTTAAACATATATTGCATCCTGCCCGTGGGGTTAGCTAGGGCCTACCTTAGGGGTGCTTTACATGTAGAAAAAGGGAACGTTTAGGCATGGCAAGTGAGTACACTTGCCAAGTCGAATTGGCAGTTTAAAACTGCATACACAGACACTGCAGTGGCAGTCTGAGCCATGTTAACAGGGCTACTCATGTGAATGGCACAATCAGTGCTGCAGGCCCACTAGTAGTATTTGATTTTCAGGCCCTGGGCGCCTCTAGTGCACTGTACTAGGGAAGTACTAGCAAATCAAATATGCCAATCATGGAAAGCCAATTACATATACATTTTACTTGGGATCACTTGCACTTTAGCACTGATTAGCAGAGGTAAAGTGCCCAGAGTACCAAAAACAGCAAAAACAGGGTGCAGCACACATCAACAACCTGGGAAACAGAGGCAAAAAGTTAGGGGAGACCACGCCAAGGATGCAAAGTCTAGCACCTTTGCTAAAGGAGTATTTTGTCCTCCTAAATTTCCATTCCTTATTGCCATGTTGTAAGTTCTGTTTTTTTCTCTGCTGTTTATTTCTTTCTTCAAGATGGAAGATGTGTTATATAGTTTTCTTATATGGGGTCACGTGTAGGAAGCATTTGCGAATCAGTAATCAGTCGCAAATAGGTTAGCAACTGGGAAAATGTAAGTTTGGAATTTGTTGATGCGTATTTCTTGTCTAACCACAAAAATAGAGATGCAACCCAAATCTTACTGACTCAATATTGTTCTGAGTAAAAATAGCAAATAGGTATTAATAAATGTCAATTTGCATTTCTTATTTTGGAATGTACAAATGGGTCTCAAATTGCAAATAGTCGAAGAAACAGGTTTTAGCACTTGCAAATTTGCATGAGGTGTAAGCTGGTGAGAATCAGGCACAAACTCTAAATGCAGCACAAAACTCGATTTTTTCCACAATAGTTGCTTTGTATGCTATGCTAAGGAGAATGAGGGTTTTTGCTCCATACCAGCAGGGGACAAAACTAAGATAGGAGTGCATTTTCAGAGTTAGAATGAATTGTTCCAGCAGACTGAAAAATGTGCTTCTTTATGCTCTTTTGTTGTTTGTCATATATGCTATATAGACATATGTAAAAGTGATCACATGATAAATGTATGTTGCAATCTCATTTTATTTCATTTGTTTTTTTAACATAAATATTGAACAGGAAATGAATTACTTTATTTTTTATTATAGGATCTTATTATTGAATCATATATTAGAGTGTCAATTAATGTTGCCCTGAAAAAAATACACTAACTGACATGTCTATATTGAAAGTCCATAACTACCCTCTCTAGATCAAGTGCTGTGAGTGGACGCTATGGGAGTCATTATGAGTTTGGCGGATGGAAAAGACCGCCTGCCAAACTCCTGAGGTCAGGTTGCCGCCAGTGCGGCCACCTTCTCACGGGCCCCATTACGAGTATCGTTTCTACCCCATGGCCCAGCGGGGAACAACCCACAACATTGACGCTGGCTCATAATTGTGCCAGTGGCAATGCTGCGGTGCGCAGGGTGCACTAGCACCTGTCACTCTGTTAACTGTCCGCAATGCAGGCAGTGAACAGAGCAACAGGGCTGGCCATGGGGGCCTCTGCACTGCCCATGCTAAGTGTATGGGCAGTGCTGGGACCCCCTCCCGGGCCCCTGCACCCCGTCTCCACCAGCCTTTACGTGGCAGTGCTACTGGCTTGTTAAAGCTGGCAGATAGGGGGGTCCTAATCCCCAGGGCAGCTGTCCTTGCAGTGCTGCCCTGGAGGATTAGGACTGCCAGCACCGCCAGATCCTCCTGTGGAGGAGAACTGGTGGTGCTGGCGGTCTGACCGTGGCACAACTGCCATGTCATAATCTGGTGGTCAGACTGCCGCCAAAGCAGTCAGACCACCGCTTTGGCGGTGGTCAGATCACCACCGCGACCCTAGTGGTCTACTGCCAGGTTCATAACGGCCCCTTATGTGTGGATGGGCCCCGTCTAGTACAAGCAGCTTCGTTCCTCTGGCTTGCCAATTTCTCCTTCATTCTGGAGCGAAGGTCATAGTTCCTTTTTCCGTATTTCAGTCACACTGCATGTAGTAACCAAAGATAGAAAAAATGATTATTGGGAGCCAGAATAGGCTCCCTTAAAAAAGGAATATGCTGTAAAACCACATGTAGATTTTTAAATGGGTGTTGTCACTTCAGCAAAAATGTACTGTGTTTTAATCATGATGGAATGAAAACAAGTAGTCTTGTTGAAACATTCATGTATATTCTCAACCAGTCAATGGCATCCCTGCACAATGGAAATGCAAAAACAAATGCAAAATTGCTCTGGAGTAGGTGGTAGATATTGCAGTTGTGCATTACCCCAAGACTAAGACCGATGCATCTCTGCAAAATAATGCATAACCTCAGAAGTAATTTAAAATTAAAAAGGTGAAATTATTTATTCCTGCATGAGCTGTAAATATATAGAGACGAATGAACACATCTTAATAGCATTTTAGTATATTCAAAGTCGCCAACCAGGATGCAAAGTTCAGAATCAATTGTAGAGTACAGACCCTGGAATTAGAAATTGTGTTCTTCAGGTATTCAGCATTTGCATGACGCATCTGTTGAAAATCGGCACAAGTTTGGAAAAGCCACAGTACATAAAAATTGTTACATACGTTTTAGATGTGGCTACAGAGGGCACCTGCCTGCTGACTTTTGTTACCAATTCTTACAAATGTGCAAGGAGTAGGCTTTGGCTCCTCCAGAGAACGTTTTCTCCCTTATGTCATGTTAATAGCTGTTTGGTGTAAGATACACCTCCTACAGAAAGATTACTTTGCAATGCATGACATACTATTAGAAGTATTAAAACCACACTGAACCATCATACATTAACTTTTTTTATCTCATAACTACATACTGTTCAGAAAGCAATCATCTGTTGTGTTGCTTTTTTCAATGAACTAAGCTTTTTAATGCTATAACCAGGAATCAAAATGCTAGCCAGTCCTACTGCCTTTGTAATGCTTGTTCATTAAGGTTGTTGTTCCAAACTATGGCCATACTCTCTGTCCATCTTTTTTCTTGATATTGCTTGTGCAGAAGAGGTGATTAGGTTTCCATGATTAGAGAACAGTGCGCTGCTTCCAGCTCATTAAGAATGGCTGAACAGCATGGAACAGGCTGTTCCCTAGTCTACAAAGCGGTGTAATCCATCAAACAAGAATTGTTATACACAATTTAATAATGGCTTCATCGCACCATTATAAACTGCCCTGCGTGCCACATACAACGCCAGCTACATGGAAGACTTGTAGAAAGGGGATGAGTGGACAAACATGCACCAAGCAGAAGCAAACGATGAGACTACTCTGATCAACACAAACAAATTATATGTGTGGACTTACACGCATGGCTCACCCTCCTGATTAATTGGTTATCTTGTTATATACATGTGTACTGATTCCTTATCTTAAAACATTTTAAGTTGCATGGTCATCGATTGGGAAGAATGCCCATTGGGACGGTTTGCATAATGTGGGCATCTGCCCCAGGAATCTGACAGGAGCTAAATCAAATCAAATCAAATCATTAACATTTATAAAGCGCGCTACTCACCCGTGCGGGTCTCAAGGCGCTAGGGGGGAAAGGGGGGGTTATCGCTGCTCGAACAGCCAAGTCTTTAGGAGTCTCCGGAAAGCGGAGTGGTCCTGGGTGGTCCTGAGGCTGGTGGGGAGGGAGTTCCAGGTCTTGGCCGCCAGGAAGGAGAAAGATCTCCCACCCGCCGTGGAGCGGCGGGTGCGAGGGACGGCAGCAAGTGCGAGGCCAGCGGAGCGGAGGGGGCGGGTGGGGACGTAGAAGCTGAGGCGTCTGTTGAGGTATTCCGGTCCCTTGTTGTGGAGGGCTTTGTGTGCGTGGGTGAGAAGACGGAAGTTGATCCTTTTGCTGACTGGGAGCCAATGCAGGTGTCTCAGGTGTGCGGAGATGTGGCTGTTGCGGGGTACGTCGAGGATGAGGCGGGCCGAGGCGTTTTGGATGCGTTGCAGGCGGTTTTGGAGTTTGGCGGTGGTCCCGGCGTAGAGGGTGTTGCCGTAGTCCAGGCGACTCGTGACAAGGGCGTGGGTCACGGTTTTTCTGGTGTCGGCGGGGATCCAGCGGAAGATCTTGCGGAGCATGCGGAGAGTGAGGAAGCAGGCGGAGGACACGGCGTTGACTTGCTTGGTCATGGTGAGAAGAGGGTCCAAGATGAAGCCGAGGTTGCGGGCGTGGTCTGCGGGGGTCGGTGCGGTGCCGAGGGCCGTGGGCCACCAGGAGTCGTCCCAGGCGGACGGGGTGTTGCCGAGGATGAGGACTTCCGTTTTTTCAGAGTTCAGCTTTAGGCGGCTGAGCCTCATCCAATCTGCGACGTCCTTCATACCCTCTTGTAGGTTGGTCTTGGCGCTGGCGGGGTCCTTGGTGAGGGAGAGTACAAGTTGGGTGTCGTCGGCGTAGGAGGTGATGATGATGTCGTGCTTGCGTACGATGTCGGCGAGGGGGCTCATGTAGACATTGAAGAGTGTCGGGCTGAGCGATGAGCCTTGAGGTACGCCGCAGATGATCTTGGTGGGTTCTGAGCGAAACGGAGGGAGGTAAACTCTTTGGGAGCGGTTAGCGAGGAAGGAGGCGATCCAGTCCAGGGCCTGGCCTTGGATCCCGGTGGAGCGTAGGCGGGTGATTAGGGTGCGGTGACAGACGGTGTCAAAGGTAGCCGAGAGGTCGAGGAGAATGAGGGCGACTGTTTCACCGTTGTCCATCAGGGTTCTGATGTCGTCTGTGACTGAGATGAGGGCGGTTTCCGTGCTGTGGTTGGTTCGGAATCCGGTTTGTGAAGGGTCGAGCAGGTTGTTGTCTTCCAGGAAGGTGGTCAGCTGTTTGTTGACGGTCTTTTCTATTACCTTGGCTGGGAAAGGTAGAAGAGAGATGGGGCGGAAGTTTTTCAGGTCGCTTGGGTCAGCCGTAGGTTTCTTTAGTAGGGCGTTGACTTCAGCGTGCTTCCAGCATTCGGGGAAGGTAGCAGAAGAAAAAGAAGAGTTGATGACGGTCTGGAGGTGCGGGGCGATGATGTCGTCGGCTTTGTTAAAGATGAAGTGCGGGCAGGGGTCCGAAGGGGCGCCGGAGTGGATAGAGTTCATGATGGATTTGGTTTCTTCCGTGTTGATGTGGGTCCAGTTGTTGAGGGTGATGTCCGGGGAAGCGGGTTCAGTGGTGTATGGTTGGGTCTGGTGTCCGAAGCTGTCGTGGAGGTCGCTGATCTTGCGATGGAAGAAAGTGGCGAGGGATTCGCACAAATCCTGTGAGGGCGTGACGGCGTTGGCGCTGGCGCTGGGGTTGGAGAACTCTTTGACGATGCTGAAGAGTTCTCTGCTGTTGTGGCTGTTTTTGTCTAGTCTGTCGGTGAAAAAGTTCCTTTTGGCAGTGCGGATCAGGTGGTGGTGTTCGCGTGTAGCGTTCTTGAGGGCGGTCATGTTGTCAGCGGTGTGGTCCTTGCTCCAGGCCTTCTCAAGGGCACGACAAGTTTTCTTTGATTCTTTGAGGGTGTCAGAGAACCAGAGAGGTTTTTTGGTGTTGGTCTGTCGATGCGTGCGTTTGAGGGGAGCAAGGTTGTCAGCACAGTTGGAGATCCAGTTTGTGAGGTTGAGAGCTGCGTCGTTGGGGTCGGTGGTGAGGGTGGGTTGGTTGGCGGCGAGAGCGGAGAAGAGTTGCTCTTCAGGGATCTTGTTCCACTGTCGATGAGGGATGGGTTGAGTGCGGAGGTGGGAGGTCTCGCGTCGGAATGTGAAGTGGACGCAGCTGTGGTCGGTCCAGTGTAGGGCAGAGGTGTGGCTGAAGAAGACGTGTTTGCTGGCGGAGAAGATAGGGTCGAGCGTGTGTCCGGCGATGTGGGTGGCGGTGTTCACCAGTTGTTTGAGGCCGAGGTTGGCGAGGTTGTCGAGCAGGGTGGTGGTGTTGGGGTCGTTGTTTTGTTCCAGATGGAAGTTGAGGTCGCCTAGGAGGATGTAGTCCGGTGAGGCGAGGGCGTGCGGGGAGATGAAGTCGGCGATGGCGTCGCTGAAAGAGGCGCGAGGTCCGGGAGGACGGTAGACGAGGGATCCTCTGAGGGTGGTCCTTGGGTCGGTGCGAATCTGAAAATGCAGGTGTTCAGCGGCGAGGGGGGGGTCTTCGGTGGAGGTGGTGACGCTGATGGAGTCTTTGAAGATGATGGCGACACCTCCTCCTACTTGGTTGGAGGAGGTGATACCAAAACAGGTGAGCATATGTGAGCATATGTGAGAGATTATTGAGAAGAAATCATTTCCTAGCATTTGAAAGCAAAACGTTGGTAATATATAGAAAGCATTGTGTAGAGATACAGCAACGAAGTGGCACAAAGCTGAGGGAAACATAAGGCTGAGGGGAATACAATAGATGTTATCTTTTACTCCAAAACCAGCACAATTCCAGGACTCAAAAACATATTTGACTTTCTGATGAATAATCACGCGAGACCACATGAAGAGGAATGACACTGTAAAGATTACAGAACCATGGCTAATGGAATCAAAGTAGGGGTGAAAAGACGTTCACATGACAATTTAAGCTACAACTGCAATATCACATTTTTTTGCAGTGCTTAATTGAGCCAGTGGATTCCAGTGCTCGGCACAGGCACTTAATTTTCAACACTGGCATCTATGAGAGTCTACCCCATGGTGGTGCTATCTACTGAGCATATTAACAGTTAATCAATTCAATATACTTAACAATGATTGATACCTGCTGCCGAAGCCATTGTTATAGCTTTGTAGGCCTGGAATAATCTGAACTATTGCACTTGTAGGAGTGTGATGGTTACTAGTTGTGTTGGTAGTGTCATTGGCAGCGCTGCCAAGGGCAATGGGTGCTTCAGGCTGCAATCGCCTCATGATGCGGCCCTGGCACTTAGGCCCTCATTACCATCCTGGCGGTAGGTGTTCAAGTGGTGGTTATACCGCCAACAGGCTGGCGGTAACTATGGCGGTTAGATCTCCGAAAGACAGCCAATGTACCACACCGATCGCCAGGGCGAAAACAACAGTCACCAAGGCAGTAGCCACCTACAGCCAGGTGGAAGACAAAGTTCCGCCCACCATATTATGACAACACAATCCACCACCTTTTCCGTGGCGGTACCAACGCCATCAAGAGCCTGGCGGAAACATATCACAGAAGTAAAAGGACTCACCATTGGAGGCACAGGGAAGAAACACACTGCCATGGAACCAGAAATGCAAGTATTCCCGATGATCTTCTACATAATGCTCCATCATAAACACCAACGCTGGCGAAGATAACGACAGTGAGTACAACTGCCTAGCACACAAGGGAGGGGGGAGGAAACGAGAGTGACATAAACACGCACCACACACAACCCATACACACACACCATACACACAACCAGCTGCACAACAAAACAATTTATCCCAGTAAATCGGCTGAAAAATACAAGGACAACAGGAATTGACTAAAGTGATTGTAATAAGATCAACACATAATTAAAAATTCGATTTGGCAATGCAACAGATATGTACAAATGTACAAAAAAGAGACACTGCCCAGTCCTCAGTTCACAAGGGCCACATTGCCACAGGGCAAAGTCCAAGGCCCCACTCGTCCCCTGCACCAATACGGAGAGAACACTACACGGGCATCAGTTGGCAAATAGGCAGGCACCTCGAGGGGGGGGCACCTCAGCTGGATGTGGAAACAAGGCCATGCCCATTTCGTGGTCTGAGGAGTGAAAGGCCACAGTCTCTCAAGTGGGTGACTTGCCCACTGGTTCTGGAGGGGGCAACATGCCCATTGCTTGGTCCTGGGGAGTGCAATGTCACAGTCTCTTAAGGTGGTGACTTGCCCACTGGTTCTGGAGGGGCAACATGCCCTATGCTTGGTCCTGAGGAGTGCAAGGCCACAGTCTCTCAAGTGGGTGACTTGCCCACTGGTCCTGGAGGGGGCAACATGCCTATTGCTTGGTCCTGGGGGAGCGCAAGGCCACAGTCTCTAAAGTGGGTGACTTGCCTACTGGTTCTGGAGGGGACAACATGCCCATTGCTTGGTCCTGGAGAGTGCAAGGCCACAGTCTCTCATTGCCCACTGGTTCTGGAGGGGTCAACGTACCCTGTGCTTGGTCCAGGGGACCGCAAGGCCACAGTCTCTTGAGTGGGTGAATACCCCACTGGTTCTGGAGGGGACAGGCCCTACATCAGCCCATGGAGGCTGGATCATATGGCGTCCGCCGGCGGTGACAGCTGCACTGTGGTGGTGGTGGTAGTTGGAGGCACCTGCTCAGACTCTGCACCCTCCGATGGCTGCACTGTGGTGGTGGTGGTGGTGGTGGGAGGCACCTGCTCAGACTCTGCACCCTCCGATGTCTGCACTGTGGTGGTGGTGCTAGTGGGAGGCACCTGCTCAGACTCGGCACCCACTGATGGCTGCACTGTGGTAGTGGTGGTAGTAGGAGGCACCTGCTCAGACTCTGCACCCTCCGATGGCTGTACTGTGGTAGTGGTAGTGGGAGGCACCTGCTCAGACTCTGCACCCTATGATGGCTGCACTTTAGTGATAGTGGTAGTGGGAGGCACCTGCTCAGACTCTGCACACACCGATGACTGCACTGTGGTGGTAGTGTGAGGGTCTTACTCAGCCCCTGCTTTCACGACCACGGCTGGCGGTGTGGGCTCTGTGACAGCTGCAGGTGCAGGCTCCTTCCCCTTTCTGCTGGATGGTGCAGGCTCCTTTCCTTTTTTGATGGCTGGTGCAGGCTCCTTCCCTTTTTTATGGCTGGTGCAGGCTCCTTCCCCTTTTTGATGGCTGGTGCAGGCTCCTTCCCCTTTTTGATGGCTGGTGCAGGATCCTTCCCTTTTTGATGGCTAGTGCAGGCTCCTTCCCCTTTCTGCTGGCTGGTGCAGGCTCCTTACCCATTTTGATGGCTGGCGCAGGCTCCTTCCCCTTTTGATGGCTGGTGCAGGCTCCTTCTCCTTTTTTGATGGCTGATGCAGGCTCCTTCCCCCTTTCTGCTGGCTGGTGCAGGCTTCTTCCCCTTCAGTATTTGTGGCCTGGAATCCTTTCCACCACAGGTAGGTGCTGATGGAACTGGGCCCATGGACTGTTTGGCTGAGGTGCTTGGCTGGGTTCTTGATACCCTGGCCATATGTGCAGGATGAGGAGGGAGGGGTAGGGAAGAGGTCAATGGTGGAAAGGAAAAACTTTTTAGGGACATTGGAGTAGGAAGAGGGAGAAGAAATGGGAATGGAGGATGAGGGAGTTGTTGTTGGAGGTGTTTGTCTGCTGGATTTGAGTGGAGGTGCATGGGTTGTATGCTGTTGTGAGGTGGATGGCTGTTGGGTGTCTGAGTGCTTGAGTTTTTTTACTTTAGGAGTCGGGGACAGACACAATAGAAGAGGACACATGGGACGTGTGCATGGATATTGTGGATGTGTCTGCCAGTGAGGTGTGTGTTCTGCTTGGTGTGGTGATGATGGAGGTAGTGGATGATGATGTAGTGCATGCAGGTGTGAGTGTGGACGTAACTGGGAGGAGGAGGAGGAGCGGGAGACAATGGAAATTGTGAATGTTGTTGTTTCTGCAACTGAATGGTGTTTGTGTGAGTACCTGTGGATAAAGTGTTGTGCTTTCCTGTGACACCTTTGGGTGTTTCTCCTGGGTGCATGCTCATCTAGCTGTGTGCTTGTGATGGGCTGAGGTTGAGAAGAATGGGACTGGGAAGTGGTAGTTGGAGGGGGGACGGTTGACACAGGGACAATGGCTGCAGGGTCTGAGGTGCCTGGGGAGCAGGAGCCAGCATCATCTGGCGGAGGAGCAGAGGTACCGGCGACGGAGGGAGCTGCATCCCACAGGACCCAGGAGACAGAGTCCACCGACGCTGAGGGCACCAGTGGGATGGAGGGCGAGGGGAGCTTCACGGCGGAGCGGGCAATACAGACTCAGATACCTCCTCCCGTGCCCGCTCACCCAGGAGGGTGGGTATCTCCTGCTCCCCAGGCACCTCAGACCCTGCAGCCATTGTCCCTGTGTCAACCGTCCCCCCTCCAACTACCACTTCCCAGTCCCATTCTTCTCAACCTCAGCCCATCCCAAGCACACAGCTAGATGAGCATGCACCCAGGAGAAACACCCAAAGGTGTCACAGGAAAGCACAACACTTTATCCACAGGTACTCACACAAACACCATTCAGTTGCAGAAACAACAACATTCACAATTTCCATTGTCTCCCGCTCCTCCTCCTCCTCCCAGTTACGTCCACACTCACACCTGCATGCACTACATCATCATCCACTACCTCCATCATCACCACACCAAGCAGAACACACACCTCACTGGCAGACACATCCACAATATCCATGCACACGTCCCATGTGTCCTCTTCTATTGTGTCTGTCCCCGACTCCTAAAGTAAAAAAACTCAAGCACTCAGACACCCAACAGCCATCCACCTCACAACAGCATACAACCCATGCACCTCCACTCAAATCCAGCAGACAAACACCTCCAACAACCACTCCCTCATCCTCCATTCCCATTTCTTCTCCCTCTTCCTACTCCAATGTCCCTAAAAAGTTTTTCCTTTCCACCATTGACCTCTTCCCTACCCCTCCCTCCTCATCCTGCACATATGGCCAGGGTATCAAGAACCCAGCCAAGCACCTCAGCCAAACAGTCCATGGGCCCAGTTCCATCAGCACCTACCTGTGGTGGAAAGGATTCCAGGCCACAAATACTGAAGGGGAAGAAGCCTGCACCAGCCAGCAGAAAGGGGGAAGGAGCCTGCATCAGCCATCAAAAAAGGAGAAGGAGCCTGCACCAGCCATCAAAAGGGGAAGGAGCCTGCGCCAGCCATCAAAATGGGTAAGGAGCCTGCACCAGCCAGCAGAAAGGGGAAGGAGCCTGCACTAGCCATCAAAAAGGGAAGGATCCTGCACCAGCCATCAAAAAGGGGAAGGAGCCTGCACCAGCCATCAAAAAGGGGAAGGAGCCTGCACCAGCCATAAAAAAGGGAAGGAGCCTGCACCAGCCATCAAAAAAGGAAAGGAGCCTGCACCATCCAGCAGAAAGGGGAAGGAGCCTGCACCTGCAGCTGTCACAGAGCCCACACCGCCAGCCGTGGTCGTGAAAGCAGGGGCTGAGTAAGACCCTCACACTACCACCACAGTGCAGTCATCGGTGTGTGCAGAGTCTGAGCAGGTGCCTCCCACTACCACTATCACTAAAGTGCAGCCATCATAGGGTGCAGAGTCTGAGCAGGTGCCTCCCACTACCACTACCACAGTACAGCCATCGGAGGGTGCAGAGTCTGAGCAGGTGCCTCCTACTACCACCACTACCACAGTGCAGCCATCAGTGGGTGCCGAGTCTGAGCAGGTGCCTCCCACTAGCACCACCACCACAGTGCAGACATCGGAGGGTGCAGAGTCTGAGCAGGTGCCTCCCACCACCACCACCACCACCACAGTGCAGCCATCGGAGGGTGCAGAGTCTGAGCAGGTGCCTCCCACTACCACCACCACCACAGTGCAGCTGTCACCGCCGGCGGACGCCATATGATCCAGCCTCCATGGGCTGATGTAGGGCCTGTCCCCTCCAGAACCAGTGGGGTATTCACCCACTCAAGAGACTGTGGCCTTGCGGTCCCCTGGACCAAGCACAGGGTACGTTGACCCCTCCAGAACCAGTGGGCAATGAGAGACTGTGGCCTTGCACTCTCCAGGACCAAGCAATGGGCATGTTGTCCCCTCCAGAACCAGTAGGCAAGTCACCCACTTTAGAGACTGTGGCCTTGCGCTCCCCCAGGACCAAGCAATAGGCATGTTGCCCCCTCCAGGACCAGTGGGCAAGTCACCCACTTGAGAGACTGTGGCCTTGCACTCCTCAGGACCAAGCATAGGGCATGTTGCCCCTCCAGAACCAGTGGGCAAGTCACCACCTTAAGAGACTGTGACATTGCACTCCCCAGGACCAAGCAATGGGCATGTTGCCCCCTCCAGAACCAGTGGGCAAGTCACCCACTTGAGAGACTGTGGCCTTTCACTCCTCAGACCACGAAATGGGCATGGCCTTGTTTCCACATCCAGCTGAGGTGCCCCCCCCTCGAGGTGCCTGCCTATTTGCCAACTGATGCCCGTGTAGTGTTCTCTCCGTATTGGTGCAGGGGACGAGTGGGGCCTTGGACTTTGCCCTGTGGCAATGTGGCCCTTGTGAACTGAGGACTGGGCAGTGTCTCTTTTTTGTACATTTGTACATATCTGTTGCATTGCCAAATCGAATTTTTAATTATGTGTTGATCTTATTACAATCACTTTAGTCAATTCCTGTTGTCCTTGTATTTTTCAGCCGATTTACTGGGATAAATTGTTTTGTTGTGCAGCTGGTTGTGTGTATGGTGTGTGTGTATGGGTTGTGTGTGGTGCGTGTTTATGTCACTCTCGTTTCCTCCCCCCTCCCTTGTGTGCTAGGCAGTTGTACTCACTGTCGTTATCTTCGCCAGCGTTGGTGTTTATGATGGAGCATTATGTAGAAGATCATCGGGAATACTTGCATTTCTGGTTCCATGGCAGTGTGTTTCTTCCCTGTGCCTCCAATGGTGAGTCCTTTTACTTCTGTGATATGTTTCCGCCAGGCTCTTGATGGCGTTGGTACCGCCACGGAAAAGGTGGTGGATTGTGTTGTCATAATATGGTGGGCGGAACTTTGTCTTCCACCTGGCTGTAGGTGGCTACTGCCTTGGTGACTGTTGTTTTCGCCCTGGCGATCGGTGTGGTACATTGGCTGTCTTTCGGAGATCTAACCGCCATAGTTACCGCCAGCCTGTTGGCGGTATAACCACCACTTGAACACCTACCGCCAGGATGGTAATGAGGGCCTAAGTGCCAGGGCCGCATCATGAGGCGATTGCAGCCTGAAGCACCCATTGCCCTTGGCAGCGCTGCCAATGACACTACCAACACAACTAGTAACCATCACACTCCTACAAGTGCAATAGTTCAGATTATTCCAGGCCTACAAAGCTATAACAATGGCTTCGGCAGCAGGTATCAATCATTGTTAAGTATATTGAATTGATTAACTGTTAATATGCTCAGTAGATAGCACCACCATGGGGTAGACTCTCATAGATGCCAGTGTTGAAAATTAAGTGCCTGTGCCGAGCACTGGAATCCACTGGCTCAATTAAGCACTGCAAAAAAATGTGATATTGCAGTTGTAGCTTAAATTGTCATGTGAACGTCTTTTCACCCCTACTTTGATTCCATTAGCCATGGTTCTGTAATCTTTACAGTGTCATTCCTCTTCATGTGGTCTCGCGTGATTATTCATCAGAAAGTCAAATATGTTTTTGAGTCCTGGAATTGTGCTGGTTTTGGAGTAAAAGATAACACCTATTGTATTCCCCTCAGCCTTATGTTTCCCTCAGCTTTGTGCCACTTCGTTGCTGTATCTCTACACAATGCTTTCTATATATTACCAACGTTTTGCTTTCAAATGCTAGGAAATGATTTCTTCTCAATAATCTCTCACATATGCTCACATATGCTCACCTGTTTTGGTATCACCTCCTCCAACCAAGTAGGAGGAGGTGTCGCCATCATCTTCAAAGACTCCATCAGCGTCACCACCTCCACCGAAGACCCCCCCTCGCCGCTGAACACCTGCATTTTCAGATTCGCACCGACCCAAGGACCACCCTCAGAGGATCCCTCGTCTACCGTCCTCCCGGACCTCGCGCCTCTTTCAGCGACGCCATCGCCGACTTCATCTCCCCGCACGCCCTCGCCTCACCGGACTACATCCTCCTAGGCGACCTCAACTTCCATCTGGAACAAAACAACGACCCCAACACCACCACCCTGCTCGACAACCTCGACAACCTCGGCCTCAAACAACTGGTGAACACCGCCACCCACATCGCCGGACACACGCTCGACCCTATCTTCTCCGCCAGCAAACACGTCTTCTTCAGCCACACCTCTGCCCTACACTGGACCGACCACAGCTGCGTCCACTTCACATTCCGACGCGAGACCTCCCACCTCCGCACTCAACCCATCCCTCATCGACAGTGGAACAAGATCCCTGAAGAGCAACTCTTCTCCGCTCTCGCCGCCAACCAACCCACCCTCACCACCGACCCCAACGACGCAGCTCTCAACCTCACAAACTGGATCTCCAACTGTGCTGACAACCTTGCTCCCCTCAAACGCACGCATCGACAGACCAACACCAAAAAACCTCTCTGGTTCTCTGACACCCTCAAAGAATCAAAGAAAACTTGTCGTGCCCTTGAGAAGGCCTGGCGCAAGGACCACACCGCTGACAACATGACCGCCCTCAAGAACGCTACACGCGAACACCACCACCTGATCCGCACTGCCAAAAGGAACTTTTTCACCGACAGACTAGACAAAAACAGCCACAACAGCAGAGAACTCTTCAGCATCGTCAAAGAGTTCTCCAACCCCAGCGCCAGCGCCAACGCCGTCACGCCCTCACAGGATTTGTGCGAATCCCTCGCCACTTTCTTCCATCGCAAGATCAGCGACCTCCACGACAGCTTCGGACACCAGACCCAACCATACACCACTGAACCCGCTTCCCCGGACATCACCCTCAACAACTGGACCCACATCAACACGGAAGAAACCAAATCCATCATGAACTCTATCCACTCCGGCGCCCCTTCGGACCCCTGCCCGCACTTCATCTTTAACAAAGCCGACGACATCATCGCCCCGCACCTCCAGACCGTCATCAACTCTTCTTTTTCTTCTGCTACCTTCCCCGAATGCTGGAAGCACGCTGAAGTCAACGCCCTACTAAAGAAACCTACGGCTGACCCAAGCGACCTGAAAAACTTCCGCCCCATCTCTCTTCTACCTTTCCCAGCCAAGGTAATAGAAAAGACCGTCAACAAACAGCTGACCACCTTCCTGGAAGACAACAACCTGCTCGACCCTTCACAAACCGGATTCCGAACCAACCACAGCACGGAAACCGCCCTCATCTCAGTCACAGACGACATCAGAACCCTGATGGACAACGGTGAAACAGTCGCCCTCATTCTCCTCGACCTCTCGGCTACCTTTGACACCGTCTGTCACCGCACCCTAATCACCCGCCTACGCTCCACCGGGATCCAAGGCCAGGCCCTGGACTGGATCGCCTCCTTCCTCGCTAACCGCTCCCAAAGAGTTTACCTCCCTCCGTTTCGCTCAGAACCCACCAAGATCATCTGCGGCGTACCTCAAGGCTCATCGCTCAGCCCGACACTCTTCAATGTCTACATGAGCCCCCTCGCCGACATCGTACGCAAGCACGACATCATCATCACCTCCTACGCCGACGACACCCAACTTGTACTCTCCCTCACCAAGGACCCCGCCAGCGCCAAGACCAACCTACAAGAGGGTATGAAGGACGTCGCAGATTGGATGAGGCTCAGCCGCCTAAAGCTGAACTCTGAAAAAACGGAAGTCCTCATCCTCGGCAACACCCCGTCCGCCTGGGACGACTCCTGGTGGCCCACGGCCCTCGGCACCGCACCGACCCCCGCAGACCACGCCCGCAACCTCGGCTTCATCTTGGACCCTCTTCTCACCATGACCAAGCAAGTCAACGCCGTGTCCTCCGCCTGCTTCCTCACTCTCCGCATGCTCCGCAAGATCTTCCGCTGGATCCCCGCCGACACCAGAAAAACCGTGACCCACGCCCTTGTCACGAGTCGCCTGGACTACGGCAACACCCTCCACGCCGGGACCACCGCCAAACTCCAAAACCGCCTGCAACGCATCCAAAACGCCTCGGCCCGCCTCATCCTCGACGTACCCCGCAACAGCCACATCTCCGCACACCTGAGACACCTGCATTGGCTCCCAGTCAGCAAAAGGATCACCTTCCGTCTTCTCACCCACGCACACAAAGCCCTCCACAACAAGGGACCGGAATACCTCAACAGACGCCTCAGCTTCTACGTCCCCACCCGCCCCCTCCGCTCCGCTGGCCTCGCACTTGCTGCCGTCCCTCGCACCCGCCGCTCCACGGCGGGTGGGAGATCTTTCTCCTTCCTGGCGGCCAAGACCTGGAACTCCCTCCCCACCAGCCTCAGGACCACCCAGGACCACTCCGCTTTCCGGAGACTCCTAAAGACTTGGCTGTTCGAGCAGCGATAACCCCCCCTTTCCCCCCTAGCGCCTTGAGACCCGCACGGGTGAGTAGCGCGCTTTATAAATGTTAATGATTTGATTTGATTTGATTTAGCTCCTGTCAGATTCCTGGGGCAGATGCCCACATTATGCAAACCGTCCCAATGGGCATTCTTCCCAATCGATGACCATGCAACTTAAAATGTTTTAAGATAAGGAATCAGTACACATGTATATAACAAGATAACCAATTAATCAGGAGGGTGAGCCATGCGTGTAAGTCCACACATATAATTTGTTTGTGTTGATCAGAGTAGTCTCATCGTTTGCTTCTGCTTGGTGCATGTTTGTCCACTCATCCCCTTTCTACAAGTCTTCCATGTAGCTGGCGTTGTATGTGGCACGCAGGGCAGTTTATAATGGTGCGATGAAGCCATTATTAAATTGTGTATAACAATTCTTGTTTGATGGATTACACCGCTTTGTAGACTAGGGAACAGCCTGTTCCATGCTGTTCAGCCATTCTTAATGAGCTGGAAGCAGCGCACTGTTCTCTAATCATGGAAACCTAATCACCTCTTCTGCACAAGCAATATCAAGAAAAAAGATGGACAGAGAGTATGGCCATAGTTTGGAACAACAACCTTAATGAACAAGCATTACAAAGGCAGTAGGACTGGCTAGCATTTTGATTCCTGGTTATAGCATTAAAAAGCTTAGTTCATTGAAAAAAGCAACACAACAGATGATTGCTTTCTGAACAGTATGTAGTTATGAGATAAAAAAAGTTAATGTATGATGGTTCAGTGTGGTTTTAATACTTCTAATAGTATGTCATGCATTGCAAAGTAATCTTTCTGTAGGAGGTGTATCTTACACCAAACAGCTATTAACATGACATAAGGGAGAAAAAGTTCTCTGGAGGAGCCAAAGCCTACTCCTTGCACATTTGTAAGAATTGGTAACAAAAGTCAGCAGGCAGGTGCCCTCTGTAGCCACATCTAAAACGTATGTAACAATTTTTATGTACTGTGGCTTTTCCAAACTTGTGCCGATTTTCAACAGATGCGTCATGCAAATGCTGAATACCTGAAGAACACAATTTCTAATTCCAGGGTCTGTACTCTACAATTGATTCTGAACTTTGCATCCTGGTTGGCGACTTTGAATATACTAAAATGCTATTAAGATGTGTTCATTCGTCTCTATATATTTACAGCTCATGCAGGAATAAATAATTTCACCTTTTTAATTTTAAATTACTTCTGAGGTTATGCATTATTTTGCAGAGATGCATCGGTCTTAGTCTTGGGGTAATGCACAACTGCAATATCTACCACCTACTCCAGAGCAATTTTGCATTTGTTTTTGCATTTCCATTGTGCAGGGATGCCATTGACTGGTTGAGAATATACATGAATGTTTCAACAAGACTACTTGTTTTCATTCCATCATGATTAAAACACAGTACATTTTTGCTGAAGTGACAACACCCATTTAAAAATCTACATGTGGTTTTACAGCATATTCCTTTTTTAAGGGAGCCTATTCTGGCTCCCAATAATCATTTTTTCTATCTTTGGTTACTACATGCAGTGTGACTGAAATACGGAAAAAGGAACTATGACCTTCGCTCCAGAATGAAGGAGAAATTGGCAAGCCAGAGGAACGAAGCTGCTTGTACTAGACGGGGCCCATCCACACATAAGGGGCCGTTATGAACCTGGCAGTAGACCACTAGGGTCGCGGTGGTGATCTGACCACCGCCAAAGCGGTGGTCTGACTGCTTTGGCGGCAGTCTGACCACCAGATTATGACATGGCAGTTGTGCCACGGTCAGACCGCCAGCACCACCAGTTCTCCTCCACAGGAGGATCTGGCGGTGCTGGCAGTCCTAATCCTCCAGGGCAGCACTGCAAGGACAGCTGCCCTGGGGATTAGGACCCCCCTATCTGCCAGCTTTAACAAGCCAGTAGCACTGCCACGTAAAGGCTGGTGGAGACGGGGTGCACTCACAGAGATCTAGGTATAATCCATCCTTTTTTTGGTCCACCACACCACCCCAGTTTGGGCCCAGCCATATGCAAATCAGTCTTGACCCTGCTCCCCATGGAATAAATCCCACCTAAACTGTCAGGCCAAGTCCTCCCTGGAACAAAAAGAAGCATCCTGGGATCGGTTTTGGTGTGTCATTCCTCATCAGCCAGGTTAGTTTGAATCCAGTGGCACAGTGAGCATGAGACCTACGTCTGGGCATACCCTGCCCACTTAGGGTGAAAAAACCCCACAAAAAAACAGATGATGGATGGATGGAATGCTGAACAATGCAAGCATTCATCCCCAATCACAGAGATTTGGGTTTAATCTGATTTTTTGCCCCCTATGCCACCCCAGTTTGGACCAAGCCATACGGAAATCAATCTTGACCCTGCTCCCCATGGGAACAGTTCAGCTCAAACTGCCAGGCCAGGTCCTCCCTGCACCAGAAACAAGCATTCTGGGACTCGTTTTGGGGGATCCCCCCTCATCAGCCAGGCTTTTAGAAAGTTGCAATTTTCTTGTGCATAGTTCTAAACCATTTGGTGGCTGCTGTCTATATCTGGGGTCACATGTCTAGGTGTAGCTGGCAGTTGGTGTTTGCATATTGCTCCCATACACTCCCACACTTGCACATGAAAAAGGCTCACTCGCAAAGGGTTTGGCAGTAGTCCATTGTGGACCCAGACAATCTGGGGCCAAGACAGGGACGCAAAACATTCCAGAAACATCTCTTACTTCAAACTGGGCTCCATGTATAATAACTGGACCATCATAACCAATTCTTCAGTACACCTCTGGACCTGTGGAAGACTCAGATGAAGGACTGCTGTGCTGTTTTTTCTAAAAAGAGGGCTGCTCCCTGCTGTAATGCTGCTCTGCTGTTCTCCTGCCTGAATGAGAATGACTGGACCTGCATTTTGAACCCAGGACTACCAGAGTGACTCCAAAGGCTAGTTGGCTAGCCTCTTGATCAGAGACTCAGGAACACAACAGGCTCTAACAATCCCAGCACCACAACTCTGTCAACTGAGAGTTCTGCCCACCCAAGTGGGTCCACCCTAGTCCTGGACCCTTGGAAGGAGCCTGAAGGTGCTCTGCCAGCCCCGCTGTGGTTCCAGCAGAATCAGCATAGCACAACACATCCCCTGCCAGGACCACAGCATGAAGCATCACCTGAACAGTTGTGCGACGCATCCCTGGCGAAGGACTTTGCGCGACAGTACGTGGCCGCCTTGGAACCACTGCTGCATGACGCATCTTTGAATCAGGACTTCGCAATGCTACCCAGTCTTCAAAAGCATCCTCAATAATAACGCAGGGTCTTGCATCATAACCTTGCAGCTTTCTGGAACCGTCCCTGCACAACACATCTCCACACCTGGACCTCTATTTTTCTAAATTGGTGTTGAATTTTTCTTCTGTTGTGTTTCGCTGTATTACTGTTTGAATTGCTGGATAAATACTTTACACATTGCCTCAAAGCTAAGACTGCCCGCTCTGTGCCAAGCTACTAGAGGGTTGAACACCGATTGATTGGGGTTTGCTTGTGACTTCACTCTGACAAGAATTGTGGTTGCTGCTTGGGTAGGGCTTCGGCCCCTCCACCCAACCAGTGACCCTCCTTTTTACAGTTCTGCTTCGAAATTGGAAGTGCCTCTTCAGTCTTGTGTGTGAGATATTGTTGACTGCTGAATGCAAGAAGGAGTTAATGGTTGGATGCATAGCTGCATGGGTGCAAGAGTGAATGAATGTGAGCATGGATAATGAGTAACTTAGTGTGTGAATAATCAGTGAGTGATTAGATGAAGAGAGAGTGATTGCTTAAGTGCAAGAATTCATCCACCCTTTGTTATAAGCCAGAGCCATATGTTTGTTAAGTGTAGTCTGGAGACAGCCTTGGGTGTGTCACCAACCTCCAATATTGGAAATAGTTCATTAAAATGCATATGTAGATGGGCTTTTGGTCATGTGTTTATTGGTCTGTTCAATTATCAGACAACTTTTGCCAATGAGTCAGGGGACTACTGTCATTGGCTCTCTTGAATCGCAAGTGATGACATTTTTGTAGATGATGCATTTTGCTAAATCATATGTGCACCTCCGCTTAAAAGGAAGTGACTTCAGTCCTTTGCTGGTAGGTCAATTTTTTACATTGACAATTTGTTTTGCTAGTCTTTATTTTTTTCCATTTTTTGTTAGTATTGGCCAGCCTACTATGTTTATGTAAGGTTACTGAAAATTCAACACCAATGATACCTTTTGTTTGTCTCCAGTCAAAATCATATTTTCCTGTGAAGTGCATTGAAGATAATAAATATGTTCTGTTATATTAATTTATGTAGTGCACTGATCACTAACAAGGGTATTGTATGAAAATTATTTGTGATTTTCTTTCATTTAAACACTTTTTTGCAAGCATATGGTTGCCATGTGCTTTTTTCTCCTTTTTAATGTAGTGTATACTTTCAATACAAAAATAAAAATAATAATTCATCCCCTCAACTTGCCAAGGACAAGCGTATTGGCTTGCTGTTGCTTGTTACACAATGTGGTTAAGTGTTGTTGCTATGACTCTATGGTAAAGGAATGTGTGAAAGGTGAATAAAGAGTTTATTTGATAATAGGGATCATTTTTGAGAGGTGATGTTCATTAATAATTTGTTGATGTTCAAGTTGCCATGTTTAGCTTCTGCATACATGCCTAATTCCTTGCTCTGTCAGGAGAGAGTAGTTCTTTTTCACAAATTCTGTTAACATATTATTTGTGCCATGTATTAGTTTCTGTGTACAAAACAGTGCTTAATTTGTAAATAAAACTGAGGCCCTCATTATCACATTGGCAGTAAATCCCGCTTACCGCCACGCTGATGTCCATCAACTTACCACAGGGGCAGCGGATATCCGTTCACCATATTATGACACACACACACCAATCGCCAGAATTTAGCCACAGACACAAATTTGCCAGACCAAAGGTCAGTGATAAAGTGGTGGTATCACAACCCACACCGTGACGCCAACAGAACAACGCCCAACACGTTATAACGAATCACCACGGCGGACATTCAACGGCGGAAACCATTGGCGGTACATACCCTTGTGCTCACAATAGACACCCATAGACAAAACAACACCACATTGAACAATTCAAACAACACACACCATACATACACCACACTCACACACCCTCACCACTATAAAATACACCCCCACATTACTCACAACCCTTTACGATTACAGTTCATTGACACGAGACTGACACCAAGACCACTGACACAACTACATGCACACACCACATACACCCATACATCCGTCACGCACCCCACTTCACACACCCCAACACGTTACCCAACACACCCTCAGCAACACACATCACATAACATCCAAGGCACCCCCGTTTCACACAGGAGGAGTTAAGGGTCATGGCGGAGGAAATTGTTGGGGTAGAGCCACAGCTATTTGGAGCACAGGTGCAGCAGATATCCATTGCAAGGAAGATGGAGTTGGCGTGGAATCGTGGACAAGGTCAACGCCGTGGGACAGCACCCCAGAACAAGGGACGATATCAGGAAGAGGTGGAACGACCTACGGGGAAGGTACATTCCATAGCAGCAAGCACCAGCTTGCTATACAGAGAACTGGCGGCGGACCCCCACCTCCTCCCCAACAACTCACATCATGGGAGGAGCAAGTCTTGGCAATACTGCATCCTGAGGGCCTGGCCGGAGTCGGAGGAGGATTCTGGTAAGTCAGCTTTCAACAATTATCACTCCCCATTTTTTTTTAAAATCTGTTTATTGAACGCAAACTGCACACATCAATACGATAGCTGTATGTTATTTTGCAATACATTTACACAATTGTATAATTTTTTTTTCACAGGATTGCCACTACAAGAGGGTAAAAGAGAAAGGAGGGGAGAGGGGAATTGGAAGAAAAAAGCGGGGATATCAGGAAGGGAAAACTTTAACAACTTAACTTAATAATGTGAGAGAGTTAAGGGCGCTGTATAAGGAGAGTGCAGTGACATTTAACATGCGAGCTGTTGTGAGGGCTGATTGCAGCTTACGGGGATTGGCCAGATACTAACGATATCCGTAACTAATATAGTAATCACTTCAGGGGTATTAAGGGTGTCTGCAGTGTTGACGGGTTCAGGGGCAGGACTATTTTACTTGTTGTGATTGTATATTACAGGCTTGTATAAGCGTGTGAGGAGTAATTGGGCACAGGTTAGGAATATCTTCCGAGGGAGAGGAAGAATAGTAGTAATGAGTGTGTTTAAGAGCAAACCAAGGTTGCTGCTGTGTGGTCCCAGCTTCAACAGCGTCAGCTCAGGCTGTGGTGTGCAATGGATCGAGACCTGTTCATGAGGGATACATGTCGTCTCTGGCCTCCATTGCAACCACGAATGTGTCCCAGATCTCCGGGCCAGCTAGGATGAGACCTCTGTGTTGTAGCAAGTGAAGTGTCTGGGCTTCAGCCTGAGAGCGGCTGTGTAAATCTCGTAGCCATGACGTGTGGTAAGGAGCATGTGGAGCTTTCCAATGTATTGCTATCAAGCGTTTATACACCACGAAAGCCAGGTCGATAAACCTGTGCGTGTGTTTGTCTGCTTTAATACGATGCCTTATGCCAAGTAAGCAGGAATCAGGAGTGGACACAAGGGTGTGGGATGAGATCTCTGCTGTAACCTCCGTCACGCGTTGCCAGGCCAAGTTTATGGATTGGCATTTCCAAACCATATGGTAGAAATCAGCTGCTGGTGTAGCACATCTAGGGCATGTTGGTGTTGTATGGGGGTAGATTTTTTGGATGCGGGCTGGTGATAAGTATGATTGGTGAAGATAATTAAATTGAGTATACCGTAGGCGAGGATTGCGGGATATTGATTTGATTGTTGTGAGAGCAGTGATCCAGGTCTTCTGTGGTAGTGGGGTAGGAAGGACAGCGTCCCAGCGCGCCTTTGCGTTTGGTAGTGTTGCGCATATTACTTCAAGCAGTGCTTTATATAATGTGGTAATAATGCTCTTTGAGCTGCCAATAGTTAGTATAGTGGTAAGCAGCGAGGATTCGGGAGGTTCCGAGTCTACTGCGCCCCAGATCTTGTTAAGCAATAGCCTTATAGCGTTAAATGTTAGGAAGGCCCCGTTTTGCATAGTGCCTGCAGTTACCAGTTCAGCGAAAGTGCGCAACACGGAACAGGAGTAAAAGTCACCCAGTTGGAGCATGTTCATTTCGCGTGTATCATGGTGTATTGACAGGTTTTGGGTATCCGGGAGTTGAAGTAGTGGGAGCAGAGGCGAATAGGGGAAAGATGTGGACTTAGTTTGGACATATCTGCGCCAGCAGAATCGAGCCGCCTCTAGTAATATTAGTCTTGGAGACGTATGGGGGGTGCTAGTTAGTATCGAAAGTAGCAGCCTCTGTGATGGTATATGTGTCTGTAACATCCTGCTTTCGGCCGACGGGGTGTCGCATAGCCATGTAGACAGCCAATGTAATTGGGCGGCTGCGTAATATCTTTCGAAATTAGGCATTCCCAATCCGCCCATCTCCTGCAAGTGTTGCGTTATTGACAGCGCCACTCTACGTCTGTCTTTACCCCAGAGTAAATCCGTTAGTATTGATTGCAGCTTATTAAAAAAGAAACGCGGTAAACACAGCGGGAGAGCTGTAAAATAATATAGAAACCTTGGAAGGATGAGCATTTTGGCTATTGCCACACGGCCCATTGGAGATAGGGGGAGTGAGCTCCAGAAGGGAATTGAGCCGCGAACGGAGCCAAGGATTCTATCTATGTTTCCTTCTTTTAGATCCGTGATAGAGTGATAGATTTACACACCCAGATATTTAAAGGTGATATGTGACCAGGGCAGTTTGTATTGTGGTAGCGACATATGGTGAGCTACAGGGGATGGAGAAATGGGGAATATGCTTGATTTGGAACAGTTGACGTGCAGTCCGGAGGCGACAGCAAAGGAGTCCAGTAACTGCAGGACCTCAGCCATGTAGGCTGAATGGTCACGCAGATATATTAAGGTGTCATCTGCATACATAGATACGACGTGGTGGGTGTTACCCTCCGGTATACCCCATATGTGTGCGTAGCTCCGTAGTTTAATCGCTAGTGGCTCCATAGCAATAGCGAACAGCAATGGGGATAATGGGCAGCCCTGTCTGGTACCTCTGCCTATTGGGAATGCTTCAGAGATAACACGTCCATTTTTAAAACAATTATCACTCCCCATACCTGCATGCCATCACACACCCCACCCTCACTCCGTTCACTCCACTCCATCCCACACACTCCACCATCACATCTCACTAATCCCAATGCCAAGCCCTGCATGCTGTACCAATGCATGGATACCCCTCACAGCCCTGCATGGATACTCATAACTAAAGCATGCATAGAAGAGAAAACTAACAATCCCACCATACACCATCATACACAAGTAAAAGCTGGCAGGGCAACACCAATCATAGGCCCTCATTACAACCCTGGCGGTCAAAGACCGTCAGGGCTGTTTTGGAGGTTGCACCGCCAACAGGCTGGCGGTGCAAACTTGCATATTACGACAGTAGGAACCGCCATGGAAAGGCTGGTGGAAAGGGGAGTAGCGGGGCCCCTGGCACAGCCCCATAAAGCTTTTTACTGTCTGCACAGCAGACAGTGAAAAGCGTGACGGGTGCAACTGCACCCGCCGCACGGCCGCAACACCGCCTGCCAAAGTTGTAATGAGGGCCATAGAGTGGAAGGCAAGAATGCACAATATGTCATACACATTAACCATAACACATCATTTACATCCCCACAGGCACCCCAGCCAATGTCACTGGTGAGGAGGTGCCAGCACTATTGAGTCCCCCAACGGAAGAGGCCCACAGTGACAACAGTAACTCTGGACTTCAGGATCTGGACAATATACCTGGCCCATAAAGGACCACTGGACAGCCGGTTACCCAAACCCAGTAACAGACCACCACAGAGCCTCCCCCATCAGTACCCAACACCACAGCACCCACCCAGCGTACCCAAACCTCTACACCTCTCACCCAAGACAATTAGGGACCTGGGGCCAGTGGCAGTGGGCACACAGTTCAGGGGACAGAGGTACAGGCCACCAAGGATACTGGAAGGACTGCTGTGGGCCAGGGGAGGGCAGGCTCAGGGAACCGACTCTTCAGGAGGCACTCTCCAAGATCCTGGGAGCCTATCAACATTTCAAGGACACGATGGGCCAGATCCTGGACAACGTGCAGGAGAACAGGCGGCTGCAGGAGGGACAGTACCAGGGGATCAGGGAGGACTTGCAGGCCATCAGCAACACCCTGATCTCCATAGCAGGGGTGCTGGCAGACATGGGCAATATTATGAGGGAGGCAGTCTCACACGGGCAGGCCACTGCCATTAGCCAGTCATCTGAACAGCCTTCCACTTCTGCTGCAGTTAGTGGCCAGGAGGCCCCGCCACAGGACTCACAGGCTACCAGCACCCCACAAACGTTCCCTGCAATCCAGACAGAAGCCAGAGACACTTCCTAAGACCCCCACCAGGAAATGAGACTCTCCTGATTGTCCCCCTTTTGTCCCACACAGTCACCCTGTCCACCTTGAACTGCCATTGCTCCCCTTCCTATGTCCCCTTGGACAATGTGCCTGTGCTACAGACTGGAACAATACCCTGGACTTTCCTCCATCATCACCCCATCCCATTGCACTTTCCCCCTATATGTTAGCACTTCAATAAACACCCTATGATAAAAATAAAATTTAGAGTATGTCATGTATTTCAAATATGTATTGATTGAAACAGGTACAACTAGTGCAGAAGTACTGTACATAGAATGAACACAGAATTAATGACCTGTGGCTGGCTGTTGTGATGACACTAAGAATATTTGTCAAATCACCAACATCTGGAAAATGAATAGCCAGAGCCAACAGTAAGTGGGCATATAAGTGGGAAATACCAGCATGCCAATGCCACAAAGAATACAGCCAAAGTCATTGAAACGTAAAGTTACACTGTCCCACCTGTGTTTCATTGGAAATACTGACGGATTACAGTTGTTCTGTTGTCCTCATCCTCATCCTCTGCCTCCTCATCCTCACTGTCCACAGGGTCAACTGCTGCCACAGGGGCATCTCCAGTCTCCTCCACCTGCAGAAAAGCGACACGGCGTCTGAGGGCCAGGTTGAGCAACATGCAGCATGCCACTACTATCAGGCAGACCTTCTTGGGTGAGTAGCACAGGGATCCACCTGTTCGATGGAGGCACCGGAACCTGGCCTGCAGGAGGCCAAAGGTTCTCTCAATTATCCTTCTGGTTCACATGAGCCTCATTATAATGTTCTTCTGCGCTTGTCCTGGCATTCCTCACAGGGGTCAGCAGACATGATAGGTTTGGGTAACCAGAATCGCCTGTAAATATTGAGGGACAACATTTAGCCACACACTATCCTGTATGGCCCACACCATACCCATACACCAACATATACTGGGTGGGATGGGAGAAAATGCAATATGTGTTCCGTCAATCGCCCCATTTGTCTTGGGGATATGTCCCATTGCATAAAAAGCAGCCTTCACAGTGGCCAAATTCTCAAACTAGGAGAATGCAATATAGCTGCACATGTGTTTTATCAGGGCAAACAATACTCTTGTCAGCACTATTGAGAACATTGGCTGTGACATTCCTGCTGCCAAGCCCACTGTCACTTGGAAAGAACCAGTTGCCAGGGGATGGAGCACTGATAGAACTTGCGTAAGAGGGGGGATTCCAGTGGAATGACAGATACCAGATAGCAGATATCAGGTCAGGCTCCAATTGGGCACACAGCTCTGTGACTGTGGCCCTGTCCAGTCTATAGGTGAGTATTATGTGCCTGTCCTCCAGTGTAGCCAAGTCCACCAGTGGTCTGTACATGGGGGTATGTCTCCATCTCCTATTCATCCGCAGCGGAAGGAATCTAAGGGACAAAAGAGTGAGGAGCCTGTCACAAACTGAACAATGGAGACACAACAGTAGTTTGCAATCTGTATATATGAAATGCGTCAGTATGATCTGTCCAGTATGTGCCTATTTCTCCTGTGACGCAGCATTATTCCATAGGTCTTCCCCCCCTGAAATGGCGTCTGCCTGTCTTGTGTGGAGGGTCAGGTGGAAGTGATGTAATGCCACTGATGTTGTGCACCGTGGCGGGAGGCAGTCGGGAACTGCCGTGCAATTCCTTTTTGGTTAATATTGGGCCCTATGGGGTACATGGCCAATAGTGCTTGACACCAGCGGTGACGGTATGCACCGCCGTGGACATGTCTGCCATTTTCTATCTGATTCCTCACTTGTTTCCTGAACTTCCATAGGAGAGGACCTACACTGCATGTGCTGCTGTGACCTGTATCTGGAACCTACAATGGCCCGGGTGACTGGGGTAAGTGCCCCAGCTTTCACTTCTGAGGAGTTGGAGAGACTAGTAGATGGGTTCCTACCCCAGTACGGACTGCTGTATGGGCCTCCAGACCAACAGGTCAGTACACTGTGGGCACAATGCTTGTGGCATGTATGTATGGAGGTATGTGTGAAGGCATCATGTAAGGGGGAGGGATGTCCTCCTGGCTGGGTACACATTGAGTGCTGGGGTATGTGTGTACCAATAGTGCTGAAAAAGGGTATGTTAGGCCATTTGTGTAACTGGCTGGACTGTTTGTCTAATGGTGTTCTCCTGTCTGTATTGCCTCTGCATGTCAACGCCCATCAAAACAAGGGTATAAGGCATGCCCTCACCAGGAAGGTGCGGACCCTATGGGCCTATGGCAGGCGGAGCACCCACTGTCGCAAACAGTGGGAGGACCCGAGACACTGGGCTCAGAAGACCGCGGAGGCCCAATTGGGGATGGCCTCCCAACGAGGAAGGGGTGCCCGTCGAACCCTGACCCCCCTGATGGCCCGCATATTGGCGATGGCCTATCCAGAGCTGGATGGGCACTTGAGGGCATCACAGCAGCCACAAGGGGTTGAGTACAGTGGCTGTCATTACATTACAACTTACGGCTGGTGCGGTGGTATCCTGGTGGTGGCTGTGTGTCAGTTGGTGCCCATAGGCCAGGTCAGACATAGCAGCATAGGTCCTCCGGTGGCTAAAGGTCTGAAGGGAAAATACTGCCTACATAGCTTGTTAGCATTCACTACTGGTCAGGGCTGCATGGGTCCCAGGTGTGCTGTAGTTAGCTCCTCTTCATGCCTTGGTGGTACCTCTGCTCCTCCGCCAGATGATGCTAATGCACATGAGGACCGGATGACAAAACAAGAAAGGGGGGGAGAGAGACAAAGGGTACACTGGGTCAATGACTGCACCAACACCACTGCTGGCGTACACAGTACCCTCACACACAGGGAACAGGCTTAAGCACTATGCATTGCACCACCAGTGGTATTGCTAGCCACCAAGGCATGAAGAGGAGCTAACTACAGCACACCTGGGACCCATGCAGCCCTGACCAGTAGTGAATGCTAACAAGCTATGTAGGCAGTATTTTCCCTTCAGACCTTTAGCCACCGGAGGACCTATGCTGCTATGTCTGACCTGGCCTATGGGCACCAACTGACACACAGCCACCACCAGGATACCACCGCACCAGCCGTAAGTTGTAATGTAATGACAGCCACTGTACTCAACCCCTTGTGGCTGCTGTGATGCCCTCAAGTGCCCATCCAGCTCTGGATAGGCCATCGCCAATATGCGGGCGATCAGGGGGGTCAGGGTTCGACGGGCACCCCTTCCTCGTTGGGAGGCCATCCCCAACTGGGCCTCCGCGGTCTTCTGTGCCCAGTGTCTCGGGTCCTCCCACTGCTTGCGACAGTGGGTGCTCCGCCTGCCATAGGCCCATAGGGTCCGCACCTTCCTGGTGAGGGCATGCCTTATACCCTTGTTTTGATGGGCGTTGACATGCAGAGGCAATACAGACAGGAGAACACCATTAGACAAACAGTCCAGCCAGTTACACAAATGGCCTAACATACCCTTTTTCAGCACTATTGGTACACACATACCCCAGCACTCAATGTGTACCCAGCCAGGAGGACATCCCTCCCCCTTACATGATGCCTTCACACATACCTCCATACATGCATGCCACAAGCATTGTGCCCACAGTGTACTCACCTGTTGGTCTGGAGGCCCATACAGCAGTCCGTACTGGGGTAGGAACCCATCTACTAGTCTCTCCAACTCCTCAGAAGTGAAAGCTGGGGCACTTACCCCAGTCACCCGGGCCATTGTAGGTTCCAGATACAGGTCACAGCAGCACATGCAGTGTAGGTCCTCTCCTATGGAAGTTCAGGAAACAAGTGAGGAATCAGATAGAAAATGGCAGACATGTCCACGGCGGTGCATACCGTCACCGCTGGTGTCAAGCACTATTGGCCATGTACCCCATAGGGCCCAATATTAACCAAAAAGGAATTGCACGGCAGTTCCCGACTGCCTCCCGCCACGGTGCACAACATCAGTGGCATTACATCACTTCCACCTGACCCTCCAGACAAGACAGGCAGACGCCATTTCAGGGGGGGAAGACCTATGGAATAATGCTGCGTCACAGGAGAAATAGGCACATACTGGACAGATCATACTGACGCATTTCATATATACAGATTGCAAACTACTGTTGTGTCTCCATTGTTCAGTTTGTGACAGGCTCCTCACTCTTTTGTCCCTTAGATTCCTTCCGCTGCGGATGAGGATGAATAGGAGATGGAGACATACCCCCATGTACAGACCACTGGTGGACTTGGCTACACTGGAGGACAGGCACATAATACTCACCTATAGACTGGACAGGGCCACAATCACAGAGCTGTGTGCCCAATTGGAGCCTGACCTGATATCTGCTATCTGCTATCTGTCATTCCACTGGAATCCCCCCTCTTACGCAAGTTCTATCAGTGCTCCATCCCCTGGCAACTGGTTCTTTCCAAGTGACAGTGGGCTTGGCAGCAGGAATGTCACAGCCAATGTTCTCAATAGTGCTGACAAGAGTATTGTTTGCCCTGATAAAACACATGTGCAGCTATATTGCATTCTCCTAGTTTGAGAATTTGGCCACTGTGAAGGCTGCTTTTTATGCAATGGGACATATCCCCAAGACAAATGGGGCGATTGACGGAACACATATTGCATTTTCTCCCATCCCACCCAGTATATGTTGGTGTATGGGTATGGTGTGGGCCATACAGGATAGTGTGTGGCTAAATGTTGTCCCTCAATATTTACAGGCGATTCTGGTTACCCAAACCTATCATGTCTGCTGACCCCTGTGAGGAATGCCAGGACAAGCGCAGAAGAACATTATAATGAGGCTCATGTGAACCAGAAGGATAATTGAGAGAACCTTTGGCCTCCTGCAGGCCAGGTTCCGGTGCCTCCATCGAACAGGTGGATCCCTGTGCTACTCACCCAAGAAGGTCTGCCTGATAGTAGTGGCATGCTGCATGTTGCTCAACCTGGCCCTCAGACGCCGTGTCGCTTTTCTGCAGGTGGAGGAGACTGGAGATGCCCCTGTGGCAGCAGTTGACCCTGTGGACAGTGAGGATGAGGAGGCAGAGGATGAGGATGAGGACAACAGAACAACTGTAATCCGTCAGTATTTCCAATGAAACACAGGTGGGACAGTGTAACTTTACGTTTCAATGACTTTGGCTGTATTCTTTGTGGCATTGGCATGCTGGTATTTCCCACTTATATGCCCACTTACTGTTGGCTCTGGCTATTCATTTTCCAGATGTTGGTGATTTGACAAATATTCTTAGTGTCATCACAACAGCCAGCCACAGGTCATTAATTCTGTGTTCATTCTATGTACAGTACTTCTGCACTAGTTGTACCTGTTTCAATCAATACATATTTGAAATACATGACATACTCTAAATTTTATTTTTATCATAGGGTGTTTATTGAAGTGCTAACATATAGGGGGAAAGTGCAATGGGATGGGGTGATGATGGAGGAAAGTCCAGGGTATTGTTCCAGTCTGTAGCACAGGCACATTGTCCAAGGGGACATAGGAAGGGGAGCAATGGCAGTTCAAGGTGGACAGGGTGACTGTGTGGGACAAAAGGGGGACAATCAGGAGAGTCTCATTTCCTGGTGGGGGTCTTAGGAAGTGTCTCTGGCTTCTGTCTGGATTGCAGGGAACGTTTGTGGGGTGCTGGTAGCCTGTGAGTCCTGTGGCGGGGCCTCCTGGCCACTAACTGCAGCAGAAGTGGAAGGCTGTTCAGATGACTGGCTAATGGCAGTGGCCTGCCCGTGTGAGACTGCCTCCCTCATAATATTGCCCATGTCTGCCAGCACCCCTGCTATGGAGATCAGGGTGTTGCTGATGGCCTGCAAGTCCTCCCTGATCCCCTGGTACTGTCCCTCCTGCAGCCGCCTGTTCTCCTGCACGTTGTCCAGGATCTGGCCCATCGTGTCCTTGAAATGTTGATAGGCTCCCAGGATCTTGGAGAGTGCCTCCTGAAGAGTCGGTTCCCTGAGCCTGCCCTCCCCTGGCCCACAGCAGTCCTTCCAGTATCCTTGGTGGCCTGTACCTCTGTCCCCTAAACTGTGTGCCCACTGCCACTGGCCCCAGGTCCCTAATTGTCTTGGGTGAGAGGTGTAGAGGTTTGGGTACGCTGGGTGGGTGCTGTGGTGTTGGGTACTGATGGGGGAGGCTCTGTGGTGGTCTGTTACTGGGTTTGGGTAACCGGCTGTCCAGTGGTCCTTTATGGGCCAGGTATATTGTCCAGATCCTGAAGTCCAGAGTTACTGTTGTCACTGTGGGCCTCTTCCGTTGGGGGACTCAATAGTGCTGGCACCTCCTCACCAGTGACATTGGCTGGGGTGCCTGTGGGGATGTAAATGATGTGTTATGGTTAATGTGTATGACATATTGTGCATTCTTGCCTTCCACTCTATGGCCCTCATTACAACTTTGGCAGGCGGTGTTGCGGCCGTGCGGCGGGTGCAGTTGCACCCGTCGCGCTTTTCACTGTCTGCTGTGCAGACAGTAAAAAGCTTTATGGGGCTGTGCCAGGGGCCCCGCTACTCCCCTTTCCACCAGCCTTTCCATGGCGGTTCCTACTGTCGTAATATGCAAGTTTGCACCGCCAGCCTGTTGGCGGTGCAACCTCCAAAACAGCCCTGACGGTCTTTGACCGCCAGGGTTGTAATGAGGGCCTATGATTGGTGTTGCCCTGCCAGCTTTTACTTGTGTATGATGGTGTATGGTGGGATTGTTAGTTTTCTCTTCTATGCATGCTTTAGTTATGAGTATCCATGCAGGGCTGTGAGGGGTATCCATGCATTGGTACAGCATGCAGGGCTTGGCATTGGGATTAGTGAGATGTGATGGTGGAGTGTGTGGGATGGAGTGGAGTGAACGGAGTGAGGGTGGGGTGTGTGATGGCATGCAGGTATGGGGAGTGATAATTGTTTTAAAAATGGACGTGTTATCTCTGAAGCATTCCCAATAGGCAGAGGTACCAGACAGGGCTGCCCATTATCCCCATTGCTGTTCGCTATTGCTATGGAGCCACTAGCGATTAAACTACGGAGCTACGCACACATATGGGGTATACCGGAGGGTAACACCCACCACGTCGTATCTATGTATGCAGATGACACCTTAATATATCTGCGTGACCATTCAGCCTACATGGCTGAGGTCCTGCAGTTACTGGACTCCTTTGCTGTCGCCTCCGGACTGCACGTCAACTGTTCCAAATCAAGCATATTCCCCATTTCTCCATCCCCTGTAGCTCACCATATGTCGCTACCACAATACAAACTGCCCTGGTCACATATCACCTTTAAATATCTGGGTGTGTAAATCTATCACTCTATCACGGATCTAAAAGAAGGAAACATAGATAGAATCCTTGGCTCCGTTCGCGGCTCAATTCCCTTCTGGAGCTCACTCCCCCTATCTCCAATGGGCCATGTGGCAATAGCCAAAATGCTCATCCTTCCAAGGTTTCTATATTATTTTACAGCTCTCCCGCTGTGTTTACCGCGTTCCTTTTTTAATAAGCTGCAATCAATACTAACGGATTTACTCTGGGGTAAAGACAGACGTAGAGTGGCGCTGTCAATAACGCAACACTTGCAGGAGATGGGCGGATTGGGAATGCCTAATTTCGAAAGATATTACGCCGCCGCCCAATTACATTGGCTGTCTACATGGCTATGCGACACCCCGTCGGCCGAAAGCAGGATGTTACAGACACATATACCATCACAGAGGCTGCTACTTTCGATACTAACTAGCACCCCCCATACGTCTCCAAGACTAATATTACTAGAGGCGGCTCGATTCTGCTGGCGCAGATATGTCCAAACTAAGTCCACATCTTTCCCCTATTCGCCTCTGCTCCCACTACTTCAACTCCCGGATACCCAAAACCTGTCAATACACCATGATACACGCGAAATGAACATGCTCCAACTGGGTGACTTTTACTCCTGTTCCGTGTTGCGCACTTTCGCTGAACTGGTAACTGCAGGCACTATGCAAAACGGGGCCTTCCTAACATTTAACGCTATAAGGCTATTGCTTAACAAGATCTGGGGCGCAGTAGACTCGGAACCTCCCGAATCCTCGCTGCTTACCACTATACTAACTATTGGCAGCTCAAAGAGCATTATTACCACATTATATAAAGCACTGCTTGAAGTAATATGCGCAACACTACCAAACGCAAAGGCGCGCTGGGACGCTGTCCTTCCTACCCCACTACCACAGAAGACCTGGATCACTGCTCTCACAACAATCAAATCAATATCCCGCAATCCTCGCCTACGGTATACTCAATTTAATTATCTTCACCAATCATACTTATCACCAGCCCGCATCCAAAAAATCTACCCCCATACAACACCAACATGCCCTAGATGTGCTACACCAGCAGCTGATTTCTACCATATGGTTTGGAAATGCCAATCCATAAACTTGGCCTGGCAACGCGTGACGGAGGTTACAGCAGAGATCTCATCCCACACCCTTGTGTCCACTCCTGATTCCTGCTTACTTGGCATAAGGCATCGTATTAAAGCAGACAAACACACGCACAGGTTTATCGACCTGGCTTTCGTGGTGTATAAACGCTTGATAGCAATACATTGGAAAGCTCCACATGCTCCTTACCACACGTCATGGCTACGAGATTTACACAGCCGCTCTCAGGCTGAAGCCCAGACACTTCACTTGCTACAACACAGAGGTCTCATCCTAGCTGGCCCGGAGATCTGGGACACATTCGTGGTTGCAATGGAGGCCAGAGACGACATGTATCCCTCATGAACAGGTCTCGATCCATTGCACACCACAGCCTGAGCTGACGCTGTTGAAGCTGGGACCACACAGCAGCAACCTTGGTTTGCTCTTAAACACACTCATTACTACTATTCTTCCTCTCCCTCGCAAGATATTCCTAACCTGTGCCCAATTACTCCTCACACGCTTATACAAGCCTGTAATATACAATCACAACAAGTAAAATAGTCCTGCCCCTGAACCCGTCAACACTGCAGACACCCTTAATACCCCTGAAGTGATTACTATATTAGTTACGGATATCGTTAGTATCTGGCCAATCCCCGTAAGCTGCAATCAGCCCTCACAACAGCTCGCATGTTAAATGTCACTGCACTCTCCTTATACAGCGCCCTTAACTCTCTCACATTATTAAGTTAAGTTGTTAAAGTTTTCCCTTCCTGATATCCCCGCTTTTTTCTTCCAATTCCCCTCTCCCCTCCTTTCTCTTTTACCCTCTTGTAGTGGCAATCCTGTGAAAAAAAAATTATACAATTGTGTAAATGTATTGCAAAATAACATACAGCTATCGTATTGATGTGTGCAGTTTGCGTTCAATAAACAGATTTTAAAAAAAAATGGGGAGTGATAATTGTTGAAAGCTGACTTACCAGAATCCTCCTCCGACTCCGGCCAGGCCCTCAGGATGCAGTATTGCCAAGACTTGCTCCTCCCATGATGTGAGTTGTTGGGGAGGAGGTGGGGGTCCGCCGCCAGTTCTCTGTATAGCAAGCTGGTGCTTCCTGCTATGGAATGTACCTTCCCCGTAGGTCGTTCCACCTCTTCCTGATATCGTCCCTTGTTCTGGGGTGCTGTCCCACGGCGTTGACCTTGTCCACGATTCCACGCCAACTCCATCTTCCTTGCAATGGATATCTGCTGCACCTGTGCTCCAAATAGCTGTGGCTCTACCCCAACAATTTCCTCCGCCATGACCCTTAACTCCTCCTGTGTGAAACGGGGGTGCCTTGGATGTTATGTGATGTGTGTTGCTGAGGGTGTGTTGGGTAACGTGTTGGGGTGTGTGAAGTGGGGTGCGTGACGGATGTATGGGTGTATGTGGTGTGTGCATGTAGTTGTGTCAGTGGTCTTGGTGTCAGTCTCGTGTCAATGAACTGTAATCGTAAAGGGTTGTGAGTAATGTGGGGGTGTATTTTATAGTGGTGAGGGTGTGTGAGTGTGGTGTATGTATGGTGTGTGTTGTTTGAATTGTTCAATGTGGTGTTGTTTTGTCTATGGGTGTCTATTGTGAGCACAAGGGTATGTACCGCCAATGGTTTCCGCCGTTGAATGTCCGCCGTGGTGATTCGTTATAACGTGTTGGGCGTTGTTCTGTTGGCGTCACGGTGTGGGTTGTGATACCACCACTTTATCACTGACCTTTGGTCTGGCAAATTTGTGTCTGTGGCTAAATTCTGGCGATTGGTGTGTGTGTGTCTTAATATGGTGAACGGATATCCGCTGCCCCTGTGGTAAGTTGATGGACATCAGCGTGGCGGTTAGCGGGATTTACTGCCAATGTGATAATGAGGGCCTCAGTTTTATTTACAAATTAAGCACTGTTTTGTACACAGAAACTAATACATGGCACAAATAATATGTTAACAGAATTTGTGAAAAAGAACTACTCTCTCCTGACAGAGCAAGGAATTAGGCATGTATGCAGAAGCTAAACATGGCAACTTGAACATCAACAAATTATTAATGAACATCACCTCTCAAAAATGATCCCTATTATCAAATAAACTCTTTATTCACCTTTCACACATTCCTTTACCATAGAGTCATAGCAACAACACTTAACCACATTGTGTAACAAGCAACAGCAAGCCAATACGCTTGTCCTTGGCAAGTTGAGGGGATGAATTATTATTTTTATTTTTGTATTGAAAGTATACACTACATTAAAAAGGAGAAAAAAGCACATGGCAACCATATGCTTGCAAAAAAGTGTTTAAATGAAAGAAAATCACAAATAATTTTCATACAATACCCTTGTTAGTGATCAGTGCACTACATAAATTAATATAACAGAACATATTTATTATCTTCAATGCACTTCACAGGAAAATATGATTTTGACTGGAGACAAACAAAAGGTATCATTGGTGTTGAATTTTCAGTAACCTTACATAAACATAGTAGGCTGGCCAATACTAACAAAAAATGGAAAAAAATAAAGACTAGCAAAACAAATTGTCAATGTAAAAAATTGACCTACCAGCACAGGACTGAAGTCACTTCCTTTTAAGCGGAGGTGCACATATGATTTAGCAAAATGCATCATCTACAAAAATGTCATCACTTGCGATTCAAGAGAGCCAATGACAGTAGTCCCCTGACTCATTGGCAAAAGTTGTCTGATAATTGAACAGACCAATAAACACATGACCAAAAGCCCATCTACATATGCATTTTAATGAACTATTTCCAATATTGGAGGTTGGTGACACACCCAAGGCTGTCTCCAGACTACACTTAACAAACATATGGCTCTGGCTTATAACAAAGGGTGGATGAATTCTTGCACTTAAGCAATCACTCTCTCTTCATCTAATCACTCACTGATTATTCACACACTAAGTTACTCATTATCCATGCTCACATTCATTCACTCTTGCACCCATGCAGCTATGCATCCAACCATTAACTCCTTCTTGCATTCAGCAGTCAACAATATCTCACACACAAGACTGAAGAGGCACTTCCAATTTCGAAGCAGAACTGTAAAAAGGAGGGTCACTGGTTGGGTGGAGGGGCCGAAGCCCTACCCAAGCAGCAACCACAATTCTTGTCAGAGTGAAGTCACAAGCAAACCCCAATCAATCGGTGTTCAACCCTCTAGTAGCTTGGCACAGAGCGGGCAGGCTTAGCTTTGAGGCAATGTGTAAAGTATTTATCCAGCAATTCAAACAGTAATACAGCGAAACACAACAGAAGAAAAATTCAACACCAATTTAGAAAAATAGAGGTCCAGGTGTGGAGATGTGTTGTGCAGGGACGGTTCCAGAAAGCTGCAAGGTTATGATGCAAGACCCTGCGTTATTATTGAGGATGCTTTTGAAGACTGGGTAGCATTGCGAAGTCCTGATTCAAAGATGCGTCATGCAGCAGTGGTTCCAAGGCGGCCACGTACTGTCGCGCAAAGTCCTTCGCCAGGGATGCGTCGCACAACTGTTCAGGTGATGCTTCATGCTGTGGTCCTGGCAGGGGATGTGTTGTGCTATGCTGATTCTGCTGGAACCACAGCGGGGCTGGCAGAGCACCTTCAGGCTCCTTCCAAGGGTCCAGGACTAGGGTGGACCCACTTGGGTGGGCAGAACTCTCAGTTGACAGAGTTGTGGTGCTGGGATTGTTAGAGCCTGTTGTGTTCCTGAGTCTCTGATCAAGAGGCTAGCCAACTAGCCTTTGGAGTCACTCTGGTAGTCCTGGGTTCAAAATGCAGGTCCAGTCATTCTCATTCAGGCAGGAGAACAGCAGAGCAGCATTACAGCAGGGAGCAGCCCTCTTTTTAGAAAAAACAGCACAGCAGTCCTTCATCTGAGTCTTCCACAGGTCCAGAGGTGTACTGAAGAATTGGTTATGATGGTCCAGTTATTATACATGGAGCCCAGTTTGAAGTAAGAGATGTTTCTGGAATGTTTTGCGTCCCTGTCTTGGCCCCAGATTGTCTGGGTCCACAATGGACTACTGCCAAACCCTTTGCGAGTGAGCCTTTTTCATGTGCAAGTGTGGGAGTGTATGGGAGCAATATGCAAACACCAACTGCCAGCTACACCTAGACATGTGACCCCAGATATAGACAGCAGCCACCAAATGGTTTAGAACTATGCACAAGAAAATTGCAACTTTCTAAAAGCCTGGCTGATGAGGGGGGATCCCCCAAAACGAGTCCCAGAATGCTTGTTTCTGGTGCAGGGAGGACCTGGCCTGGCAGTTTGAGCTGAACTGTTCCCATGGGGAGCAGGGTCAAGATTGATTTCCGTATGGCTTGGTCCAAACTGGGGTGGCATAGGGGGCAAAAAATCAGATTAAACCCAAATCTCTGTGATTGGGGATGAATGCTTGCATTGTTCAGCATTCCATCCATCCATCATCTGTTTTTTTGTGGGGTTTTTTCACCCTAAGTGGGCAGGGTATGCCCAGACGTAGGTCTCATGCTCACTGTGCCACTGGATTCAAACTAACCTGGCTGATGAGGAATGACACACCAAAACCGATCCCAGGATGCTTCTTTTTGTTCCAGGGAGGACTTGGCCTGACAGTTTAGGTGGGATTTATTCCATGGGGAGCAGGGTCAAGACTGATTTGCATATGGCTGGGCCCAAACTGGGGTGGTGTGGTGGAACAAAAAAAGGATGGATTATACCTAGATCTCTGTGAGTGGAGGTGAATATTTGCATTGTTGAGCATTCTGTCCATCATCTATTCTTTTTACTTTTGTTGCCCTAAGTGGGAAGGGTATACCCAGACGTGGGTCGAATGCTGACTGTACCACTGTATTCAAGCTAGCCTGTCTGATGAGAGTTGATACCCAAAAACTAGCCCCAGGATGTCTGTTTCTGGTCCCGGGAGGACCTGGCAGTTTGGGCTAGACTGTTCCCATAGGGAGCATGGTCAAGGCTGAGTTGCATTTGGCTGGGTCCAAAGTTGGGTGGCACAGTGAGGAAAAAAACTGTGGATTAAACCCATATCTCTGTGACTGGAGGTGAATCTTTGCATTGTTAAGCATTCAGTCCATCATCTGCTCTTTTTGCTTTTGTCACTCTAAGTGGGATGGGAATGTGTAGGAAGTTGGCTCTGTATGTGCTATTTCAAAGTAAGGAATAGCATGCACAGAGTCCAAGGGTTCCCCTTAGAGGTAAAATAGTGGTAAAAATAGATAATACTAATGCTCTATTTTGTGGTAGTGTGGTCGAGCAGTAGGCTTATCCAAGGAGTAGTGTTAAGCATTTGTTGTACATACACATAGACAATAAATGAGGTACACACACTCAGAGACAAATCCAGCCAATAGGTTTTTATATAGAAAAATATCTTTTCTTAGTTTATTTTAAGAACCACAGGTTCAAATTCTACATGTAATATCTCATTCGAAAGGTATTGCAGGTAAGTACTTTAGGAACTTCAAATCATCAAAATTGCATGTATACTTTTCAAGTTATTCACAAATAGCTGTTTTAAAAGTGGACACTTAGTGCAATTTTCACAGTTCCTAGGGGAGGTAAGTATTTGTTAGATTAACCAGGTAAGTAAGACACTTACAGGGCTTAGTTCTTGGTCCAAGGTAGCCCACCGTTGGGGGTTCAGAGCAACCCCAAAGTCACCACACCAGCAGCTCAGGGCCGGTCAGGTGCAGAGTTCAATGTGGTGCCCAAAACACATAGGCTAGAATGGAGAGAAGGGGGTGCCCCGGTTCCGGTCTGCTTGCAGGTAAGTACCCGCGTCTTCGGAGGGCAGACCAGGGGGGTTTTGTAGGGCACCGGGGGACACACACGTCCACACAGAAATTTCACCCTCAGCGGCGCGGGGGCGGCCGGGTGCAGTGTAGAAACAAGCGTCGGGTTCGCAATGTTAGTCTATGAGAGATCTCGGGATCTCTTCAGCGCTGCAGGCAGGCAAGGGGGGGTTCCTCGGGGAAACCTCCACTTGGGCAAGGGAGAGGGACTCCTGGGGGTCACTTCTCCAGTGAAAGTCCGGTCCTTCAGGTCCTGGGGGCTGCGGGTGCAGGGTCTCTCCCAGGTGTCGGGACTTTAGGTTCAAAGAGTCACGGTCAGGGGAAGCCTCGGGATTCCCTCTGCAGGCGGCGCTGTGGGGGCTCAGGGGGGACAGGTTTTGGTACTCACAGTATCAGAGTAGTCCTGGGGTCCCTCCTGAGGTGTTGGATCGCCACCAGCCGAGTCGGGGTCGCCGGGTGCAGTGTTGCAAGTCTCACGCTTCTTGCGGGGAGCTTGCAGGGATCTTTAAAGCTGCTGGAAACAAAGTTGCAGCTTTTCTTGGAGCAGGTCCGCTGTCCTCGGGAGTTTCTTGTCTTTTCGAAGCAGGGGCAGTCCTCAGAGGATGTCGAGGTCGCTGGTCCCTTCGGAAGGCGTCGCTGGAGCAGGATCTTTGGAAGGCAGGAGACAGGCCGGTGAGTTTCTGGAGCCAAGGCAGTTGTCGTCTTCTGGTCTTCCTCTGCAGGGGTTTTTCAGCTAGGCAGTCCTTCTTCTTGTAGTTGCAGGAATCTAATTTTCTAGGGTTCAGGGTAGCCCTTAAATACTAAATTTAAGGGCGTGTTTAGGTCTGGGGGGTTAGTAGCCAATGGCTACTAGCCCTGAGGGTGGGTACACCCTCTTTGTGCCTCCTCCCAAGGGGAGGGGGTCACAATCCTAACCCTATTGGGGGAATCCTCCATCTGCAAGATGGAGGATTTCTAAAAGTCAGAGTCACCTCAGCTCAGGACACCTTAGGGGCTGTCCTGACTGGCCAGTGACTCCTCCTTGTTGCTTTCTTTGTTCCCTCCAGCCTTGCCGCCAAAAGTGGGGGCCGTGGCCGGAGGGGGCGGGCAACTCCACTAAGCTGGAGTGCCCTGCTGGGCTGTGACAAAGGGGTGAGCCTTTGAGGCTCACCGCCAGGTGTCACAGCTCCTGCCTGGGGGAGGTGTTAGCATCTCCACCCAGTGCAGGCTTTGTTACTGGCCTCAGAGTGACAAGGGCACTCTCCCCATGGGGCCAGCAACATGTCTCTGGTGTGGCAGGCTGCTGGAACTAGTCAGCCTACACAGACAGTCGGTTAAGTTTCAGGGGGCACCTCTAAGGTGCCCTCTGTGGTGTATTTTACAATAAAATGTACACTGGCATCAGTGTGCATTTATTGTGCTGAGAAGTTTGATACCAAACTTCCCAGTTTTCAGTGTAGCCATTATGGTGCTGTGGAGTTCGTGTAAAACAGACTCCCAGACCATATACTCTTATGGCTACCCTGCACTTACAATGTCTAAGGTTTTGCTTAGACACTGTAGGGGCACAGTGCTCATGCACTGGTACCCTCACCTATGGTATAGTGCACCCTGCCTTAGGGCTGTAAGGCCTGCTAGAGGGGTGTCTTACCTATACTGCATAGGCAGTGAGAGGCTGGCATGGCACCCTGAGGGGAGTGCCATGTCGACTTACTCATTTTGTTCTCACCAGCACACACAGGCTTGTAAGCAGTGTGTCTGTGCTGAGTGAGGGGTCTCTAGGGTGGCATAATACATGCTACAGCCCTTAGAGACCTTCCCTGGCATCAGGGCCCTTGGTACCAGAGGTACCAGTTACAAGGGACTTATCTGGATGCCAGGGTGTGCCAATTGTGGAAACAATGGTACATTTTAGGTGAAAGAACACTGGTGCTGGGGCCTGGTTAGCAGGGTCCCAGCACACTTCTCAGTCAAGTCAGCATCAGTATCAGGCAAAAAGTGGGGGGTAACTGCAACAGGGAGCCATTTCTTTACACAAGCCCCCCCCAGCCCACAGGCCAGGAGACTCAGCCAACGCTGGAAGAGTCTTCCTAGTCTGTCAGGCGAGGAAGAGTAGAGGAAATGGCTGGTTTGTTGCAGGGCCTACTCTGCCTTACATCCTCCTGTTCAGGTCATTCCCTCTGGAGAACTGACCCACTTCCACAGTGATAGGACCTAGTCTGAACTGCCTCTTGTCTGTGCTTTTTATGTCTTCACCCATTCTTTCTATTTTGAGGTCAGAGGTATCCACCTCTGCTAATCTTATCTTAGCCAGGGTCACCCCTAGCTTACCCAAAGAGGTTACCCAGAGCTGGAGTAACCCCACCATGACCAACAGGGTCAGGGGGCCTAACTTGTTAGTTGGCATGGGGTCAGACCACCATGCCAAGGATAGTGCAGCCATAAAGGCTAACACCCAGCAGAGGCCACTGACAGCTGTCAGTGCCCAGAACCACACCTTTAGCTCTTCACCTACAAGGGAAGGGGCTAAGTTACAGGCTTCTTTGGGTTCAGGGTGCCTGTCTGCTGTATTAGAGTGGGGGGTTACCACATCTTGTAGTAAACACCCTTCTTCCACTCTTTCTTCTGTTAGCTGAGGAGCCACCCACTCAGGCTTAACAGTTGCCTGACTAGCCAGGACTTCTTGTGGGTCAGGTTGGACTTTATCAGAGCCATTTTTGGAGTTCTCCCCTACTGGAGCAGAATCTCCTTGGCTTGCTGGAACCTTGGCTAAAGGTTGTCCACCTTTCCTACTCTGTTTCCTTTTCTTTTTCCTCTGGGGCCTACTTGCATTTACTGCAGAGGCAGGCACTCCAGAATCCTTGGGAGAGGACTGGCCATGGACCAGTTCTTCTCTTAGGCTCTGACTAACCTCTGGGCAGTCATTTCCAAGGAGACAATCAAGGGGGAGGTCTGTACTGACTACCACCCTTCTCCAGCTAAAAGTTCCACCCACTTCTATGGGCACAAGAGCCACCGGCCTATTAGTGACCCTGTCTGGGCTAACTCTTACTCTGGCCATCTCACCTGGGATGTACTGGTTTGAGAGCACCAGCCTGTCATGCACAATAGTGTGACTGGCACAAGTGTCTCTCAGGGCAGTGGCTGGGATTCCATTCACCTGTAGGTGGTGGAAGTGTCTACTTCCCTCTGGAATCTCCAACTCACCTGTTGGGCCCATTTTCCAGTTGAAAGCTATGAAGACCTCCTCATCTGAGGAGTCATCTCCCATGGCTACACTGGTTACCCCTGGAATTTTGTTCTGGGGTTTGTTTTTGGGACAAGAAGTGTCCTTGGTGTGGTGCCCAGACTGTTTACAGTTGTGGCACCATGCCTTAGTGGCATCCCAGTTCTTACCCTGGTACCCACCTTTGTTTTGGGTTGTGTCTTGGGGCCCACCCACCTGTTCTGGTTTTTGGGGGCCTACAGAGGACTCTTTTTCTTTGTTTCTAGTGTCACCCACTTTCTCCTGGGGAGTTTTTGTAACCCCTTTCTTTTGGTCACCCCCAGTGGAAGTTTTGGTTACCCTAGTCTTGACCCAGTGGTCTGCCTTCTTTCCCAATTCTTGGGGAGAAATTGGACCTAGGTCTACCAGATACTGATGCAACTTTTCATTGAAGCAGTTACTTAAAATGTGTTCTTTCATAAACAAATTATAAAGCCCAACATAGTCACACACTTCATTTCCAGTTAACCAACCATCTAGTGTTTTTACTGAGTAGTCTACAAAGTCAACCCAGGTCTGGCTCGAGGATTTTTGAGCCCCCCTGAATCTAATTCTATACTCCTCAGTGGAGAATCCAAAGCCCTCAATCAGTGTACCCTTCATGAGGTCATAAGATTCTGCATCTTTTCCAGAGAGTGTGAGGAGTCTATCCCTACACTTTCCAGTGAACATTTCCCAAAGGAGAGCACCCCAGTGAGATCTGTTCACTTTTCTGGTTACACAAGCCCTCTCAAAAGCTGTGAACCATTTGGTGATGTCATCACCATCTTCATATTTTGTTACAATCCCTTTGGGGATTTTTAGGATGTCAGGAGAATCTCTGACCCTATTTAAGTTGCTGCCACCATTGATGGGACCTAGGCCCATCTCTTTTCTTTCCCTTTCTATGGCTAGGAGCTGCTTTTCCAAAGCCAATCTTTTGGCCATCCTGGCTAACTGGATGTCCTCTTCACTGGGGCTATCCTCAGTGATTTCAGAGGTGTTGGTCTCTCCTGTGAGGGAACCAGCATCTCTGACTATTATTTTTGGAGTCAGGGTTTGAGGGACCCTGTTCTCCCTAGATAGGACTGGTAGGGGGGAATTGTCCTCCAAGTCACTATCCTCTTCCTCTGAGTTGCCACCCTCAGAGGGGTTGGCCTTTTCAAACTCTGCCAAAAGCTCCTGGAGCTGTATTTTGGTAGGTTTGGGGCCCATTGTTATCTTCTTTATTTTACAGAGTGACCTTAGCTCCCTCATCTTAAGATGGAGGTAAGGTGTGGTGTCGAGTTCCACCACAGTCACATCTGTGCTAGACATTTTGCTTCTAAAAGTTGGAATACTTTTTAAGAATCTACAACTGGTTCTAGAATCTAATTCAAACTTTTACAAACTTTTAAACTCTAAAAAGAAATGCTAAACAGGGACTTAACACACAAGGCCCTAGCAGGACTTTTAAGAATTTAGAAAACTTTTCAAATTGCAAAAATCAATTTCTAATGACAATTTTGGAATTTGTCGTGTGATCAGGTATTGGCTGAGTAGTCCAGCAAATGCAAAGTCTTGTACCCCACCGCTGATCCACCAATGTAGGAAGTTGGCTCTGTATGTGCTATTTCAAAGTAAGGAATAGCATGCACAGAGTCCAAGGGTTCCCCTTAGAGGTAAAATAGTGGTAAAAATAGATAATACTAATGCTCTATTTTGTGGTAGTGTGGTCGAGCAGTAGGCTTATCCAAGGAGTAGTGTTAAGCATTTGTTGTACATACACATAGACAATAAATGAGGTACACACACTCAGAGACAAATCCAGCCAATAGGTTTTTATATAGAAAAATATCTTTTCTTAGTTTATTTTAAGAACCACAGGTTCAAATTCTACATGTAATATCTCATTCGAAAGGTATTGCAGGTAAGTACTTTAGGAACTTCAAATCATCAAAATTGCATGTATACTTTTCAAGTTATTCACAAATAGCTGTTTTAAAAGTGGACACTTAGTGCAATTTTCACATTTCCTAGGGGAGGTAAGTATTTGTTAGATTAACCAGGTAAGTAAGACACTTACAGGGCTTAGTTCTTGGTCCAAGGTAGCCCACCGTTGGGGGTTCAGAGCAACCCCAAAGTCACCACACCAGCAGCTCAGGGCCGGTCAGGTGCAGAGTTCAAAGTGGTGCCCAAAACACATAGGCTAGAATGGAGAGAAGGGGGTGCCCCGGTTCCGGTCTGCTTGCAGGTAAGTACCCGCGTCTTCGGAGGGCAGACCAGGGGGGTTTTGTAGGGCACCGGGGGGGACACACGTCCACACAGAAATTTCACCCTCAGCGGCGCGGGGGCGGCCGGGTGCAGTGTAGAAACAAGCGTCGGGTTCGCAATGTTAGTCTATGAGAGATCTCGGGATCTCTTCAGCGCTGCAGGCAGGCAAGGGGGGGGTTCCTCGGGGAAACCTCCACTTGGGCAAGGGAGAGGGACTCCTGGGGGTCACTTCTCCAGTGAAAGTCCGGTCCTTCAGGTCCTGGGGGCTGCGGGTGCAGGGTCTCTCCCAGGTGTCGGGACTTTAGGTTCAAAGAGTCGCGGTCAGGGGAAGCCTCGGGATTCCCTCTGCAGGCGGCGCTGTGGGGGCTCAGGGGGGACAGGTTTTGGTACTCACAGTATCAGAGTAGTCCTGGGGTCCCTCCTGAGGTGTTGGATCGCCACCAGCCGAGTCGGGGTCGCCGGGTGCAGTGTTGCAAGTCTCACGCTTCTTGCGGGGAGCTTGCAGGGATCTTTAAAGCTGCTGGAAACAAAGTTGCAGCTTTTCTTGGAGCAGGTCCGCTGTCCTCGGGAGTTTCTTGTCTTTTCGAAGCAGGGGCAGTCCTCAGAGGATGTCGAGGTCGCTGGTCCCTTCGGAAGGCGTCGCTGGAGCAGGATCTTTGGAAGGCAGGAGACAGGCCGGTGAGTTTCTGGAGCCAAGGCAGTTGTCGTCTTCTGGTCTTCCTCTGCAGGGGTTTTTCAGCTAGGCAGTCCTTCTTCTTGTAGTTGCAGGAATCTAATTTTCTAGGGTTCAGGGTAGCCCTTAAATACTAAATTTAAGGGCGTGTTTAGGTCTGGGGGGTTAGTAGCCAATGGCTACTAGCCCTGAGGGTGGGTACACCCTCTTTGTGCCTCCTCCCAAGGGGAGGGGGTCACAATCCTAACCCTATTGGGGGAATCCTCCATCTGCAAGATGGAGGATTTCTAAAAGTCAGAGTCACCTCAGCTCAGGACACCTTAGGGGCTGTCCTGACTGGCCAGTGACTCCTCCTTGTTGCTTTCTTTGTTCCCTCCAGCCTTGCCGCCAAAAGTGGGGGCCGTGGCCGGAGGGGGCGGGCAACTCCACTAAGCTGGAGTGCCCTGCTGGGCTGTGACAAAGGGGTGAGCCTTTGAGGCTCACCGCCAGGTGTCACAGCTCCTGCCTGGGGGAGGTGTTAGCATCTCCACCCAGTGCAGGCTTTGTTACTGGCCTCAGAGTGACAAGGGCACTCTCCCCATGGGGCCAGCAACATGTCTCTGGTGTGGCAGGCTGCTGGAACTAGTCAGCCTACACAGACAGTCGGTTAAGTTTCAGGGGGCACCTCTAAGGTGCCCTCTGTGGTGTATTTTACAATAAAATGTACACTGGCATCAGTGTGCATTTATTGTGCTGAGAAGTTTGATACCAAACTTCCCAGTTTTCAGTGTAGCCATTATGGTGCTGTGGAGTTCGTGTAAAACAGACTCCCAGACCATATACTCTTATGGCTACCCTGCACTTACAATGTCTAAGGTTTTGCTTAGACACTGTAGGGGCACAGTGCTCATGCACTGGTACCCTCACCTATGGTATAGTGCACCCTGCCTTAGGGCTGTAAGGCCTGCTAGAGGGGTGTCTTACCTATACTGCATAGGCAGTGAGAGGCTGGCATGGCACCCTGAGGGGAGTGCCATGTCGACTTACTCATTTTGTTCTCACCAGCACACACAGGCTTGTAAGCAGTGTGTCTGTGCTGAGTGAGGGGTCTCTAGGGTGGCATAATACATGCTACAGCCCTTAGAGACCTTCCCTGGCATCAGGGCCCTTGGTACCAGAGGTACCAGTTACAAGGGACTTATCTGGATGCCAGGGTGTGCCAATTGTGGAAACAATGGTACATTTTAGGTGAAAGAACACTGGTGCTGGGGCCTGGTTAGCAGGGTCCCAGCACACTTCTCAGTCAAGTCAGCATCAGTATCAGGCAAAAAGTGGGGGGTAACTGCAACAGGGAGCCATTTCTTTACAGAATGCCCACATGTGGATCCCATGATCACTGCACCACTGGATTCAAGCAAGACTGGTTGATGAAGGGTGATACCCCAAAACCGGTCCCAGGATGTTTTTTTCTGGTCCAGGGAGGACCTGGACTGGCAGTTCGGGCTGAACTGTTACCATGGGAAGCAGGCTCAAGTGTGATTTGCATATGGCTGGGTCCAAACTGCGGTGGTGTGGTGGTCCAAAAAGCAGTGGATTAAACCCAGATCTGTGTGACTGGGTGTGAATGTTTGCATTGTTCAGCATTCCGTCCATCATCTCTTCTTTTAACTTTCTAAAAGTGGCATTTTCAGAATTATGACTTCGTCATTACAGAGGGTTTTAAATTAAAAAAATAATAATAATTGTGATAGTGATTTTCCTACCAGCGCCCATTTGAAAGTTATCACTTATTAAGTGTAATCGGACAACTCAATGTTTTTCTGGAGTGGTAGGCCTCACAGTAGTGAAAACAAATGTGAGAGTTTTTCACTACCAGGACATGTAAAACTTAAAATTGCATGTCAAAACCTTTACATACATTACACACTGCCCTCTGGCTGCTTAGGGCCTAGCCTAGGGATTACTTATGTATAACACAAATGGAGGTTTGAGCATAGCAAGATGCTTATCCTGCCAGGTCCAAACAGTGGCTTAAAACTACACACACAGGCTGCACTCCGGCTCTTTGGCAGTTCTGGATATTCGGGTCTAGCGACGGCGGTCCAAAGTTCCTGAAAAGAGACGAAACTAAAATCGTACGCTTACCTCAAGCGCATCCAGTTCACAGGGAATACAGGTTAGTGCACAGAACAATTATAATTACAAGTGGCAGCTGGGCGAAGCGGGCCACACTGTGTGTACCTTCCGACTCCAAGCAGGTGCTTGGCCGCCACGCCGAGGGCTCTTCAGGGCCGCACCTGTGCAACTTGTTTGTCCGGTGGAAATCGTTCTTTGTCCAGGGAGGCGCTGGAGCTTACTGGGCGCTGTGGCTGCCCCGAATGTCGTCTGGGTCAAGACGGGCGCTGCACTCTTCCCCCGCAGGCCCTGATCGCCGGTGACATCATGAAAGATACTGAGTTGAGCCCTGTCCCTCACTGACTCTGCTGCTGGATGTGGGGCTGGTTAGAGGTGGACAGGTTGTTTCACAGGAAGTTTTGGACCACAGGCTCACCTTGGACCGAGGCGGTGACAAGTCAGCGGAAACTGGTCTGCCGGGGACACGCTGCTTTTCGCTGGGCACTTCCTTGGTGGCACTCCTGGGGTGGGACAACATCCCCCAGGCTCCTCTGCTTTCTCAGGTGCTTATAAGCGCATCAGACTCGTGCAGCGCGGGATGCGCTGCTTTTCGCTGGGCATTTCCTTGGTGGCACTCCTAGGATGGGACCACATCCCCCAGGCTCCTCTGCTTCCTCAGGCACTCAGAAGCACATTAGACTCACGTAGCGTGATACGTGCTGCTTTTAGCTGGGCTCTTCCTTGGCAGCACTCCTGCGGCGGCACCACATCCCCCAGGCTCCTCTGCTTCCTCAGGCGCTCATAAGCGCATTAAACTCACGCAGTGCGGGACGCGCCCGGGCATGTGCCCAGGCGAAGGCTGGGCCAAGACGGGCCCATCTTCGCCCGTCTTTGCCCAACAGAAGCTGGACTGGGTGCACTCATCTAACCCTTGGGAAGTAAGTCTTTGTTTTTGGGAGTTGCCTTGGTTACGCTCATTGTTTCTGATTATATCATTGACTGAACAGATATGGGGAAACATAAGGCTGTGGATGTACCGGCATACCCCAGTGGAATAAAAAAAACAAAAAAATGGTCTGATATTAAAACGAGCTGCCTGTCTAACAAAGGAAGTAACCCTTTAGAAGACATTGATATATTATTTGAAGAGGTGGAAGCCATTTTGAGAAGTAATTCCAACATACCATCCACAGAACATGGTACTTCTGATACTTCTGCTAAAAAGATTCCTGATATATTTAAGAAAAAGCTACAACTGTCCAATCCCCCCATAGAGAATAAACTAAACAAGGCACCTCAAGCTTTGAGACCTAATTCTCCACTTGTGTCAAGCATTCCCCTGCACAGTGATCTGGCAATCATAGGTGGCTCTCCTACGGGGAAAAAGGCTCCACGTCCTCCATTAAGTCCTGAGGTCTTGGTGACTTCCAATATCCCATGTTTTAATCATTATGGGCCCCTGTTAGAGAATGTTGGGTCTCATGACTGTGATCTACATTTAAATTCTGGAGCTTGTACTGATGACAATGCTGTGACCAGTTTGCCCTTGGACTTGGACAGACTGTCACGGCCTTATGGGAAACCTGATCTGGCCTCCATCCTTCAGAAATGAGACAAACTAAAGAGCTTGGTGTTGTTGATGATGGATAATTTTGCGGCTGAACTGGCACAGAGGTGTGCGTGCAAATGCTTAAGGGTAAACAGGGGTGGGATCTTGCCTGCTCCAGGTGGCTTGCCCACTGCTCCCCTTATGTCTGAATCCAGCACTCGAGTGGACAAGCTTCCCCTGGGGCCGGCTATTATCTCCCCTCCTGAAAGCTCGCCTGTACCCCATGTAGAGGGTCTCCCGATTGTGCCAGCAACTGTAAGCCAGAAGTTTAATTCTTGTTTTAAGGACAGGAACATATGTGGGCCAGAGAGGCCGTATAAAGCACAGTCTGCCCATCATGTTAAGGGCCTTTGGGGGACTAATGGTACCCATTTGCAGGCTGGAACAACTATCTCCTCTACTGATTTTATTAAGCTATCTGATGATGCTTTATATCAGGCTGGAATGAGTCGACCTGTTGTTAAGAACCAGGGTCGAGGTTTGTGGAGCAAAGGAGGTACTAGTTATATGGTTGGGGTACCAAAACTGCCCATCGGCTCTCTGGAAACTCATGATTCCCTCATACATAAGGTAATCTATTGGTTACGAGTCCAGCAAAACTGCCTCTCTGTTATCGGTGGAGATATTCTTGAGGTGGGCAGACACAGTCAGCTTGGTTCAAACTTTGATTTAATCTCTATTCATTTTGTAGACAGGCTGCTGGTGGATAACCTCATTAATTTCGAACTACGCACCTGTTATCTCAGGAATTCCAGAGGGGTTGGTATTAGACTTAAACTCTATGCGCCCTCTGGTAGGGCACCAAATTTATGTGATGGCCTAGCAGGCGGGAAATGTGATCCTGGTCAAAAGTGTGCTTTGGTCTCGCTAGCAAATCATCTTCATACACTATCAGAAGTAGATTGACTACTTACTGATCCTCACCTAATGTCCCCAACTGCGATTCCTGGGACTAGTTTTGGATAGGGGTCCGGAAATCATAGGGAAGCCCAGTGATCTAGGCCTAGTGTTTTGATAACCAGTTTGTAACTCTCTATCATGTCTTGGAATCTGGCTGGGTTAGGCAGAAAGTTGGGAGACCCGAGTGGGTCAATTATATAAATAAGCAGGACATATGCCTATTCCAGGAAACTTGGGCCAAGGACCCGGTTTACCTGGATGGGTTTCTGTCATATTTTCCACGGCCCAGCCAGCAGCGGGGTCTTTGGCAGTGCTAAGGGGGGGGCTCATGATGTTGTTAAACAAGAAATGACAGTGTGTTCATTTTGTGTTAAATATAGACTCCCCCGACTTATTGGGTGTCCAGCTTGTATTTGACCACAATTTTAAGATGACTATAATTAATGTATATGCCAGGTCTGTCTTGCGGGGATTAGAGTCTCAGACACTGGCTCAGCTGTCCGAATATATGGACACTCTGCATTCTTCAACCAAATTAGTGGTCGCAGGGGATATGAATTGTACTTTTGAATCTCTCTGTTTAAGTAGTAATCTGACGGCCGAAGAGGATGAATTCTGGGGCATTCCTCAATTGATGAATAAGCCACAGTGTACTCACTCATGTGCTGCCTTACAGTTAACTTCCCTTTGCTTTAAACATGGATTTAGGGCCTGCAATGGATGCACCTGTTCTGATTTGAATATTGCACTTGTTCTCCAGCGTTTTTGACTATTTTTTAACGGATGTTAGGCTTTGGTCATTATTAATAGACATGAAGGTGGTTTTTCGTCACAAGAGTGACCATAATCCCCTGCTTCTTACCCTACATAGTAACGTATTTAGGAGATCGCAGAACATCCATCTCACTGTGGTTCCAGGGCCAATAGTCATACTCGTGTCAGCTGGCCAAAAGTAATGTCTAATCCTTATTTGATCAAGAAAAGTTATCAACTGTTTATTGATGTTATGGCTGATTATGAGGAGCGAGAGGTCAGTGACATTCCAATCCTCAGCATTCATGAAGAAATGATGAGGAATCTACAGGATATTTTCTATAGGAAGATTACTATTATGCAATCTCCTGATAATTACAAAACTAGGGAGTGGTTTAATAAGGATTGTTCTGATGTCAAATTAGCTCTAAAATCAGCCATTTTGACTCGCTCACAGGGGGCGATTAGAACAGCTAGATTCGCCCATAATAAAACCCTAATACAGGCAAAGAAAATCTGGGAAGACATAACGTGGCAGAAATTGCTTGATGCAATTAAATACAATGATAATGTGACATTCTGGAAGTTATTGTCCAATAGACATAGAGGGGGCAAAGGCATAATCTGCACTTATATCCAACCTGAAAGTTGGGTGAAATATTTTTTAAAACTTGTGATGCAGGAATCCCCCCCCTTGCAGCCGACTAAAACGTGCTATCTGCCCGACGATCAAGGAAAGGACATTTCTAGTTATGATGATTTTATTGTTTTTACGCTGGCGGAAACCACAGCTGCTATAAACTCTCTAAAATCTGCCGAAGCACCAGGCCCTTACAAGATACCGGGGGATCTTTTAAAATCTAAACGAGTTATTTGGTCCTGGTACATAAATATGATCTCAAATGCCATAGCTGCAGGAGGCCCAATTCCTAGCACCTGGAAAGGGGCTGAAATAATCTCCATTTACAAAAAGGGCGATGTGAGCTCCCCTGCCAACTTCAGAACAATTAGCCTTATTGACAACCTTCAGAAAATCTTTGCCAAACAGCTTTTGGATAGGCTATTGGACTGGACACAAGCCCATCAGGTGCTATCCCCACTTCAGACGGGCTTTCACCCGAAAACCAGTTAGGTGGACCAGGTTTTTAGGCTTACCCTCCTATATTGGAAATATGTAGTCCTGGTGAAGCAAAACTTTTATGTTGTTTTTGTGGATCTTAGGTCTGCCTTCGACATGGTCCCCAGAGAAAAGGTATGGGATGTTCTGCACAGAATAGGTACCCCTGGCAACATAATGTATTTACTACAACAGTTGCATGAGAACATATGCCCAGGTGAGATTGTGTAGTCTGGGAGAATTAACTGATCATATAGCCATTCAGCGGGGGGTTCGTCAAGGATGTGTTCTTGCACCAACTCTATTTACCTTATTTAAAAATGAGGTGGTGCATGCTGTGTCCACCTGTCAAAATGACACCCCCTCCCTTAACACGTAGAAAATTCCCATATTACTTTTTGCAGATGACTCCCTCCTCATCTCTAAAACCCCTATTCTTCAGATTCTTGTTGACAGGTTCAATGCTTTCTGTGTGGACTATGGCCTGGAACTCAATGCTAGTAAAACCAGACTGATGGTACTTAGTTCAGGACCAGTTAGAAGATGTACCATTAGTTTAGACGGGCCCCCCTTAAGTAAGGTTTGCTCATTAGATTATTTAGGAATAAGAATTACAAACAACTTACGTTTGGAGGATCAGATCAGTAAAAGTGTATCACCTCTTCAAGATAGGTCAGGCGCCATTCTGCGCTTTCATAAAAGCACTGCCACGAAAGCTGTTTCTCCAGCTATCAAGATCTATCTGGCAAAAGCACAGAGTGCTGCGGCCTATGGTGCTGAGGTGTGGGGCTTCTCTAATACTAACAAATTGTCTGTGGGCCAAAACAACTTTGCCAGAGCTCTACTTGCGTGTCCACGTAGTACACCCTTGATTCTGGTCTTTCTGGATCTTGGGCTTAATCGCATCTCTGATGTGATAGCTCTGAGACCCTTACTCTTCTGGGTGAGGATCTGGACCATACCAGAGCTCACCATTTACAGGGACTCCCTCCTTGACATTCTAAATAGACCTAATGCAGCTTCCATCCCATGGCTCAGGCATGTGTCAAAATGGTTTTGCACCCTGGGACTTGGGAAGTACTGGGAAAACCCTCAGAATCTAGGAAAGGCCCAGAAACAACTTCTGAAATCTGCCTATTGGTCCTTTGTCGGAAATAACTACCTTCTTTGTAGATCATATGGATGACTGACTACTCAATTCCTTGATTTTAAGTGGTATACACGTTCGAATCCTATTTAGATTTTATTCCTGACTTATTGGGTATGCTCGTTTTAGATTCGGGTGTTTACCGCTAGTGCCCTTAACAGGTAGCTGGAGACCACTATCATGTCCTGGCTGTAATGATGTTTCAAATCTGTTGCACATTTTATGTTTTTTTTGTCCAGTGTTCGCCTTTCCCCGGTGTAAATGGATTTGTCCAATTTGCCGGAATATGGGCATAAGACAATGTAGTATCGCCCTTAGGATCTTAAGGAGCGATACCTCACTTGCCTTAATTTGTACTGTTAGTAAGTTCCTTGTGGCCGCATGGCACACACGTATTTGTCTTTTAAAAAATAGTAATCTGTAAATATGTATGCTGCAGGATATGGAATGAGAGTTTTATCTTATTATAACTGTTGATTGATTTTTTTAATTTTCTTATTTTTTTTTATCAAGTATGTCATTTTTGGATTGTTGTGGTTTTATGCTTTGATGGATATTTATGAATGAATAAAGCTTGTGTTGATTGATTGATTGATTCCCATTAGAAGGGCTCAAGCTAAAACTTTAAGCAAGGATAAAAGTAGAGAATAGAAGACTGATAAGTATTTAGATTTTACACCACCTTTATAAGAGGGTGTAGCCAATGAAGTTTTTGTGCACACAATTGTTCAGACTAATTCAACAAACTCTGTTCTGAAGATTACCTTTTTTCTCCATTTGTAATGAACCTGCAAAATCATAAGTACTGTGGTGGCCTCTGAAATCCCCTACACAGCCTCCAGACCATCCAGAACATCGCCGTAAGACTCATAGGCAACCTCCCACACTACATTCACATCACACCTCACGTCAAGGGGCTTCAAGGTCTCCACATGTACACGAACAGCCACATACACTTACACCAGCCTGTCAGACACCTACATTCTGGCTGACTTTCACTCACACACACCCCACATTCATAGAAGCAGTGAAATGGGGTCTCTAGTTGGCAGTCAGTTTACACCCAGTCCAAGTAGGGACTCTCACTCTAGTCAGGGTAAGGGAGCTACACAGCTCAGATAGCTCCTGCTAACCCCCTTGATAGTTTGGCACCAGCAGTGAAGCTTAACTCGGAGGCAATGTCTAAAGTACTTCTAGAGACACACACAGTAACACAGTGAAAACACCACAAACGGAATCCACACCAGTTTAGAAAAATAGCCAATATTAATCTAAATCAAACAAGACCAAAATGACAAAAATCCAACATAAACAAGCAAAGATATGAATTGTTAAAGTAAAAAGAGTCTTAATCCGTAGAAATCAATGGATGTTTGGTTTAGCACAAAGTACCTGGTATGCGTGAAAAATAATGCTGTATGGGTGAGCATGCACTAGAAAAGCTAGCGATGCGTCGATTTCATATTCACAAGTGAGGCTGTGCGTTGATTCTTTTGCCGCTGGGCAAGCGATGCATCGGTTTCCAGACCACCAGCCTCAGGTCCTTGCAGTGGTGTTGAAGATTTTGATGCCCGGGGATGATGCGTGGAAAATCCAGACACAAAGCAGCAATGAATCTGTGCTGAGCTGGTGATGCATCAATTTCACCAGGACTACGGAGATTTTTCAGTCGCAGTTCAGGCGCTGTATCAACTTTTCTGCCTCTCAGCTCCAGTGCGTGGATTTATTCTCTGATTCTGCTAGCTTCTCCTTCCAGAGGCCCAGGGACTGGATGTGGCACCACTTGGCATTCAAGGTGGTCTCAGTAAGAGAACCCAGGTACTGGTAGGTGAAGTCCTTTATGTCCCTGAGACTTCTTAACAGGAAGCAAGCTCAGTCCAAGCCCATGGAGAAACTTCACAAAAGCAGCAACTGCAGGTCAACCCAGCAAAGCAGACACAGTACTCCTCCTCCTGCTCTTCAGCTCTTCTCCTTGGCAGAGGTTCCCCTTGATCCAGAAGTGTTCTAAAAGTCTGGGGTTTTGGGTCAACTAATATACTCATTTCTGCCTTTGAAGTAGGCAAACTTCAAGGGAACGCCCCTCCTTGCATACATTATGCTTGGCACAGGCATGGTGTGGAGCAAGGGTTTACAAAGTGGGGCAATGCGTGCATTGCCCCACTTTGTAAATATGGCTCTGCTTTTTTCTGCCACACTATTGCCACATTAGTGTAAAAAAATGTACGCTAATGTGGCAATAGTTGGCGCTAGGCCCTTCATAAATCTGTGCATATGCACTTTGCAAGATTAGCACCAACATTTTTTGGCGTTAATCCTGCTAAGTACAATTACCACAAACATGATTATGCTGTTGTCCCTAACCTGCACCATAGTGTGCTGTATGTTAAATACAGTGCACACATGGTGGCTGGGGATAGGGGGCGCAATGGGCCACAAGACATGAAGTGCCACCTTTCTTTCATCGGGGCCAATGGTTCAGATGGTGGTAGAGTTCAAGCGTTGCTAGTAGCCCAAGAAACAGTACAGAGCATGTCAGCCACTACACCAGACAAGCACCGTAGTGGCTGCTGGAAGGGAGTGTAGTACAATTGCCACTGCAATTGAAGGTACCCAAAAGAGCATTGGGGAAGGCAGTGCCTTTCATCAACATGCAAAGAATAATAAGAATTGTTAGCTGCAATGCAATACTGCGCACATGCGGTGTCTAATGATCACAGCAATGTTGTACTAGGTACACGAAGGATGACAATAGCAAAGTGTAAAATAACTAACAAGACTGGTAATAATGCAGCATACTTTTGTGTGAGGACGATATTGTGGTTTTGCAGCATGGCGATGCTTATGCAGAAGTGGACTGACCAACTGCTCCGTGCTGTATGCTGTAGTGGGAAGATGCAAAATCTCAATTACACTACAGCAGACCAATGGATAAAGAAGCTCGCTTCAAAGGCCCTAAATGTAAGTATATTATGTCTACATATTTTTTTTGTTATAATCAAAAGGCCTTGGCTTAAGCCACACCTAAAAATCAATAAAGTCCTCCTCTGTGATATAATCTAATTGCTGCTCTCTACATCAGGGACCTAGAAACTCTTACATTACACCAAACACACAATTCTAAGACACAGCCACATGTTTTCTTTTGGCAGAATGTGCTAATAAACACACAATATAAGACACTCAGGGTAGCTCCTCTGTTAGGGCGGAGGAGCGTCGCCCCCGCCAACAGCAGAAGCTGCAAAACTGCAAAGGGGTGGGGCATCTAGGGTGAGGAGCTATGAGGGGGAGTGCTCAACACTCCCCCTCACTGTGCATGTATGTTTGGCCATCCGACTTGGGCCGGCCAAACACACATGCGCAGTAGGCTCTCTCCAGCCCAGCAGCACAGTTGCTGGGCTGGAGAGAGCCTGCACAGGCTCCCAGTCTGCCTGGGAGTGCCCAGCCAGGGCACTTCCAGCCAATCCTGATGGTGCAGGGAAGAGGAGCGCAGCGCAGGACCGCACCAAAAAGGTAAGTGTTTTTTTAAAAAATTTATTTAATTTAATTACATTTTAGATGCCCCACCACACGCCACACACGCCCCGCTCCTTTTGAGTGAAGCAGGCTGCGACTGAAGACACTTCTGCCCTGGACCACACACAAAGCATCGCACTAAGACATAACAACCCCTCAAATTATATCACTATTCATAAAAATCCTAAACTAGAAGAAAGAGCAAAGTAGGCTTAATGTTCCAGCCTTCTGAAACACTTTCCAAAGGACACAACTCGGGCCAGTTATGTATCTCATTGATTAATATTTACAAACATTACTATAAGTGACATCCCAATCTTAGGAACATCGAAAATATAAAATATTTCATAACCCTTATAAAATTGCCACAGAAGACCCTTAACAAAGAACCTGAAATGGGTTAATAACGCTGGCGTTTTAATGTGCTTTAAAGTGCATGAAATGCTCCCACGCAGTTAAAATATTAAGCTGGCATAATAAACTCAAAAATAACCGGTCAAATTACCAAGATTAAGAAAGAAAGAATGCAATACTAATTGGAATAAAACTAGCAACAATTTTGCATTTTGTATTATACTGCTTTCATGTACCAGGCCAGCATGCTACAGGTACATTAGCAGATGTCATGCTGAACTGCATACAGAAATCATGTTGAAAGGGAGAAATAGCACTACCCCTGCAAAACACAAAGAAATGCAATCAAAGGATCAGTAAAAAAGCATAGACAAAATAAACCCACTGACTAACAGAAATAATAATACAGTTAATTAGAATGTTGAAAAAACGTTTTTTTGTTAATATCAACATTTGTAGAGGTTAGTAATTTTTACTTCGGAACACAAGTGTGCTAAAAAATCACATTCTCTGCAAACCCCAAGCACTTCAAGCAATAAAGGATAATCACCACATATTAAAATTCTTCTTAGTATCATTATTATTATTATTATTATTATTATTATTATTATTTTCATAGTTGTTGTTGTTGTTGTTAGCATTATTATTAGCATTATTATTGTTTTTATTTATGCAGCACAGACTATGATTCCAAAAGAACACTTGGCCAATGGAATCTAGTGAAGAGCATTGAGGGACACTGTACAGTGCCATAGAGTGGGTGATCTAAAATACTCTAGGCTGACAGACTGAGCACATCCTTGTAGAAATTACTCAAACTATTTGGATATAACTCCAGCAACACTAATTTCCTCCAGCCAGGACATTAATATGCTATGATAGACAGCATCAAAATACAGCATAGATGTCCTATAGGACCATCCTTCCTACAAGATAAATCTCAGTTCATCTACTGTCCCTGATGGGGGTGCCGCAGTGACACTATCAACCCACCATCAAAAGTAAAATATCCATTTACGAGGTCATCTTTAAGATTGCAAATTATATCTGCCTAGTCCTCCTATTTAGAGCCATAAGGAACATTGAGGATATTTAATGATTGTATTAATAACATCAGCAGAATTTGCTCTAGATTTTTAACTAAATCTAGGTGCCCACTGTCCAGTTCCCAGTCATGTCTTCATTTACTGGCATATGACAGATCAGTAATGGACCATTTCATTCTCACACACACAAAAATATTTCTGTCTCAAACTCTTGAAAACATCTTGTTAATTGTGCTTCCCCTGACAACAACAACCCAATCCCGTGCTTGCTATCAATGAAACTGACCTGTGTGTTTTGGTCTGAATGGATTGGGATTTCCATTTGTAGACTATGTACATGGCTAACATTATTGGACTTCTCTTTATTCTTGAAATTGCCTGTTCTTCTCCAAAAACTTGCAAAGCCTCATGGTTGGGTTTGTTTCCCAGTACACTCTTCTTTTGTCTCTGAAACAGGAGGTATTCCCCTCTAATGAGGCATTTTTACTTTAGTAGACAATGTTCTTCTTCACTCTCTTGATATCTTGTGAGACCATTTCTGAAAAATGATTTTTAGAAATATGCTGACATTCCTTTAATTAATTTTACTGGGTGATTGCCTGATACAATTTTAGTGGTCTTAATTTTAACAGTGTAGATTTTTAGGCCCTGATTTCGAGTGAACGGTATAATTGTGACTCTTGTTACTGAACACAGTAGAAAAACCACATATGACTCAGTTTTCCCCAAGTAAATGTAAGCAGGTCAAATATGCTGAAAAGCATCAGGGTAAAACGTACAGTAATTACCAAAATGCACATAATAAATTAAGAATGGGGAGGTGGATTTTATCGGGTGCAAAGAATATAGTATCAACCTTGGGGCCACTAACCATGAGGGTCATAGTTACACCTCACATAACTGTGGTCCAGCACAGTATGAGTTTAAAGTATGAAACAGTGCATCTCCATTCACTGCCTAGGTAGAGGCAGGACATACATACAGATGGGTTAAACCCTTCTTTTCACTACTGCTGTCATGAAAAACACAGATGATGAGGACTTTGGGACACTGCAATTTCTGCACAGCTCTCCAAGCGGTAGTCTATGAGGTGATGACTTGACTAATAAGGTTTGTCTTGGGGATAATTAACTTGGCATCCATGTCAGCTGGGTATTTTCGAAACAGTATTTCTTGTAATAATGCATAGGCACCATACAAAAGGTAAACAGAAATAATTCAAAAACAAAAAGCATCCACTACAAAGTACACAAATCACTGCCTTCACTATAATTGCCTACTAGTCTCCTTGTTTGCACTCTTCTATATAGCCCTTATTAGTCCAGGTCACCACATTGTCAGGTACAAGTAGAATATAGGAAACAAACATACAACACACCTCCCTAAATATAAAAATGCAAACACCCACATAATAATATGCTCACACAATAAACTATAGAAACCAAGATTTACAATAAAGCATGAAACATTCCGATTTACAAACACAAGAATAAAACAAATAAACATCTAAAATACAGTTATAAAATATTATATGGATAAAGCTATTGAGCATAAAACATGAGGAAAGAGTTACTTTGACCCATGTGGTGGATCCCTTCTGGATTTTAGATGTAGATTGAGTTGCTTTAAAACATATACATCCATCCATTTTCATATCCATCCATTATCACTATATTTTATAACACATGTATTCTAGATTATGTACACAAAATGTAAACTACATTATTATATTAATTGAACATCAATAAATTAAAATATTTCCAAAATTCCATCATTGCTTCAAAAGCTATCCAGGATTTACATACACATACAATTCAATTAGCTCTTGATCATTCATTTGCTCATAGTTGGAATTATGTGTTTTCCAATATTCATTCCAAATGAGTATGATTTCTTTATAATGTAACATAATTGAGTATCTACATCCATGTTACATAGATAGCCTTTTCTATTTAGTTCTGTAATTCTCAGCTATCTCCCCTTTACTTTAAGGTAGTTAGTTGACTACTCCTTGCCAATATCATGCTCTTGCTTTGTTTAATTTCTATAAATTAATCGCATGTCATGAATGAGTGATCTTTGTGTAACAATGTAAAATATTTTTACATGGCCCTTTCATACTTAGTGTTAAAAAGTAGTAAAACATACAGACAGCTTCCTGTAAATCAGGTGTCATTAGGTTTATTGCAAGATTAAGCTAGGGGTGGGTGGGGAACTCCTCTCTGCTTGTGGGGTTTACAGAGTTTTTCCCACTCAGAAAAACTCTGCAGACCGGAGTTTTTACCTTGTTCCAGCTCGCCAAATCTTGGTTCAGACCACCTCCCAGTGAGATTTCTCAATGTGGGTGGTCACAAATGGTCGCTACCGCTCATGTTCTGAAATCTTCCGTTCGCATTGAGGAAGCTGCCGCTCGAGTAGAGTGTCCTCTTGCACTGCTCGTGGTGCTGTTTGCACTGATTTTTCAAACACAAACACTCAGCACTAAAAATCAGCACAACCTGACGCACTCTACTGCTTGCGGAACTCCGCATAGCGCGGCACAGTTTTTTGGTCAATTAGTGGAATTCTGCATTACAGAACTCCGTGAACTCTGCCCAGGCCTAGATGTGGCAAACACAACAGGAGCCTCATGATGTAGCTAGTAAACTTCCTTCACCATCCCCAGCAACTGTATCAGTTTCACCTGCATTCTTCGCACAAGCTTACACTCCAGAATCCAACAAGCGTATGCAGAGAATACTACCAACCTCCCTTATGTATAATTTACATGACATTCCAAATTGTTATTACAAATTATATTGCAATAACCAGGACCAAAGCATAAATAAAACTGCATAGAAATATTAAGTGAAAACACAGCAAATTAAAATCTATCCTCCAATATAATTTTTTTTCTTCTAAGAAACCAAATCCATCATGAACTCTAACCACTCCGGCGCCCCTTCGGACCCCTGCCCTCACTTCATCTTTAATAAAGCCGATGACATCATCGCCCCGCACCTCCAGGCCATCATCAACTCTTCTTTTTCTTCTGCTACCTTCCCCGAATGCTGGAAACACGCCGAAGTCAACGCCCTCCTAAAGAAACCTACGGCTGACCCGAGCGACCTGAAAAACTTCCGCCCCATCTCTCTCCTGTCTTTCCCAGCCAAGGTAATAGAGAAGACCGTCAACAAACAGCTGACCACCTTCCTGGAAAACAAGAACCTGCTCGACCCTTCACAAACCGGATTCCGAACCAACCACAGCACGGAAACCGCCCTCATCTCAGTCACAGACGACATCAGAACCCTGATGGACAACAGTGAAACAGTCGCCCTCATCCTCCTCGACCTCTCGGCGGCCTTCGACACCGTCTGTCACCGCACCCTAATCACCCGCCTCCGCTCCACTGGGATCCAAGGCCAGGCCCTGGACTGGATCGCCTCCTTCCTCTCAAACCGTTCCCAAAGAGTTTACCTCCCACCGTTTCGCTCAGACCCCACCGAGATCATCTGCGGCGTACCTCAAGGCTCATCGCTCAGCCCGACACTCTTCAATGTCTACATGAGCCCCCTCGCCAACATCGTACGCAAGCACAACATCATCATCACCTCCTACGCCGACGACACCCAACTTATACTCTCCCTCACCAAGGACCCCGCCAGCGCCAAGACCAACCTACAAGAGGGTATGAAGGACGTCGCAGATTGGATGAGGCTCAGCCGCCTAAAGCTGAACTCTGACAAAACGGAAGTCCTCATCCTCAGCAACACCCCGTCCGCCTGGGACGACTCCTGGTGGCCCACGGCCCTCGGCACCGCACCGACCCCCGCAGACCACGCCCGCAACCTCGGCTTCATCTTGGAGCCCCTTCTCACCATGACCAAGCAAGTCAACGCCGTGTCTTCCGCCTGCTTCCTCACCCTCCGCATGCTCCGCAAGATCTTCCGCTGGATCCTCGCCAACACTAGAAAAACCGTTACCCACGCCCTCGTCATGAGCCGCCTGGACTACGGCAACACCCTCTACGCTGGGACCACCACCAAACTCCAAAATCGCCTGCAACGCATTCAAAACGCCTCGGCCCGCCTCATCCTCGACGTACCCCGCAACAGCCACATCTCTGCACACCTGAGACACCTGCATTGGCTCTCAGTCAGCAAAAGGATCACCTTTCGACTTCTTACCCACGCACACAAAGCCCTCCACAACAAGGGACCGGAATACCTCAACCGACGCCTCAGCTTCTACGTCCCCACCCGCCTCCCCGTTCCTTTGGCCTCACGCTCGCTGCTGTCCCTCGCATCCGCCGCTCCACGGCGGGTGGGAGGTCTTTCTCCTTCCTGGCAGCCAAGACCTGGAACTCCCTCCCCACCAGCCTCAGGACCACCCAGGACCACTCCGCATTCCGGAGACTCCTAAAAACCTGGCTTTTCGAGCAGCAGTAACCCCCCCCCTTTCCCCTAGCGCCTTGAGACCCACACGGGTGAGTAGCGCGCTTTATAAATGTTAATGATTTGATTTGATTTGATTTATAACACATTTTAAGAATGAATCATCATAAATTATAAGAACAAACACTCCTTGAACTTATCATAACAAATAATCCTTGAATATTGCAGGTATACGTCAAGTGCAAACACTGTTCTGCACTGCTTGGTGTTCCATGGGGCCATTCGCCCTTCTTTATGGTGAAACTTGTTTTACAACATCTCTTTATTCTGTTTGCAACTATCACACAAAGATACTCTAGCTAAATTCCATACAGTTCTTTATGTTAACAATCTGGTTTGCAAAGCTTTCTTCCAATTAAGCCCCCCTTTCATAGCCAACTGGGAAGACTCTTTACTCTATGAAATCTTTCTACTTGCTCATTAGCCTCTGGCTAGAATACTGATATCCTATTGTGCTTTATGCTACATGTGGAGAAAAACAGTTTCATCTGTTTCTTAATGAACTGGGGCCCATTGTCTGACACAATGACTTTCAGAATACCTTCTTTACAAAATAGCTCATCCAAAAATTTCACAATTGCCTCAGAAGTTACTTTACCGACCATTTTGACTTCTGACCATTTCGAAAAATAATCACTACCACTATATCGTAGCACTCTTGTATAGAAATGACCGAAATAGGACCAATATTATCAACACACAGTTTTTGCCGTAGCCCCTTCTGCGATTCAACAAGCATTGACTCTGTCACTTGATCCGGCTAATTTATAACTAGTGCACAGGGAACACAAGATCTCACCTATTGGTCTGCCATTAGATCAATTGCAGGCCACCAATATTATTCTCTCAACCTCCGCTAGGTATTGGATATTTCACAATGTCCTTCATGGGCAAATCGTATCAATCTATTTCTTAAGGTCAGTGGACGTATAATTGTATCCCCTATCAAAATTATACCAATCTCTTCACCCAACTCTTCACCATTTTATAGAAACCCTTGAGTTCTCCTGTAAAATCTTTCCCTGTATATCATTGAACTCCCTACAGTACTTCATCTTTTTCAGTTTCATTAATCCACTCCTCCTCTGATATGACATGCAGACCAACACCTTTTCAACCCAAGTCTCTAATGTTAGCAATGTATATGGCACTTTGCATTCCATCTCTTCTGCAAAATATTTAAACTTCTTTACTACGGGTAATCTAGACATACAATCAGCATGTACATTGTTACATCCTGGAACATACTCAATCTTATATTGAAAGAAATGTACTTTGGATGCAAATCTAGCTAATCTTGCTGTCATTGATCTGCCCCCACATGGTGACAACATATTTATTATTGGTTTATAGTCCATCCTTGTAGCAAACTTGGTCCCCCACAGAAACATTCTATAATGTTCAGCTCCTGACACACAAGCTAATAGCTCTTTTTCGATGACAGAATAAGGTCTCTCCGATTCCCTCAATGTTGTTGACCAATATGACACAATCCATTCTCTTTTCCCCTCCTGTTGCATCAACATCACTCTTAATCCACAATTGCTAGCATCCACTCCTAGGATGTATACTTTCTGTACTTCAAAAAGTTTCAAACATGGAGCATTAAAAACTTATCTCTTTATTGATTCAAATGCTTCATTCTGTAAATTTCCCTACTCAAATTTGATTTCTGTGAGTATTTGTCTTAATGATTTCACCTTAGTCGCATAATTCTGTATCAATTTGGCATAGAATTCAGTTAGCCCTAAAAAGGCCAACAACTGCTCTTTACAAAGAGGCTTAAGAACATTCATAATAGCTGCCACATGACATTTCTTTCGTCTTATGCCAGAATCTGAGATTAAATTACCTATGTATTCAACTTTTTGCTTCTGAAATTTACATTTTGACAACTTCAGAGACAAACCCTTCTCTGAGAGAGCTTTCAACAATTTCCCTCAAAATATGATCATATTCTACTACATTTCATCCAAAGGCTAATATGTCATCTTGAAATGCAACAGCTCTCGGAATGCCTTCCAACGTATCCTTCATTGGTCTTTGAAATACTGAAGTTGTACCAGCTAGACCAAAAGGCATTCTGCAGTAGTGAAACATTGTGAGCAAACGTTGTGAGGTATTTGGAATGATCTTCTAACACCACCTGATGATATGCGTTTGTTAACTGAAGATTGGGTATTTGATGGGAACACTCTAAATTACTGTTGGGTCATGCTGCACCTTTGACAAATACTCATTATTTTCTTAATCTTCAACTAAATAGATTTGTTTTTAAATCAAAGGAAGTTTTGCACACCCTTCTTAGATGGCCTCTTTTTTTACATTTGGAGCAAATCTTATCGACAGCTTGACAATTCCTATTATTTCCTAAACGTGTTTGACTTCCACATCTAAACATTGGAAACTATTACTTTTCTTTCTTCCTTTCCCATAGCAGTGTTCTTTGTACCCATCCCAGTGTTCTTTGTGCCTTTCACATCTTTATTTTTTTTGTTTACAACATTTACTTGAGGTTTTAAATTATTCTTATTTCTTGAACAAATTTCTCATAGTGTTACACTCCTTTAGCTATTTCTATTGCAGCATTTAATGACGTCTGCTGATACCCACAACCTCTCCGGTCCTTTTTTCTGCTAGTTTTCATCAAAATCTGGTCTCGCAGAACCTGCTCATAGTTTATATGTTCAAGTCGCATGTGGTTGCTAATGCTTTCCAAGCTGACCCAAATCCTTTTCATGGACTCATTTTGCCTTAAATCCTTTTTATAACGTTTATTCATTTTTTTAGACCCATACTGATATGCAGCAGTATCACCAGGTCTGTTTAAATGTGGCAAAATATTGCACTCTTTTAAGTCAAAACTCAGGCAATGCTTTAACAGTAATAGTTTTCTTTCCGGTTCACATGTATCTCCCTCCAAAACTTCTACTTATGCTAAAAATACTTCTTCCCATGTTTCCCAATCAATTGGTGGTTCTCTTGGAGCTGGCAAAAGCACAGGTGGTGGTACAATACTTCACATTATCCTAAAGAAGGGACATTATTAATAGATAAACAAACTAAGAAAACAGAAGCAGCCACCGTTTTCTATGGATGTAGAAAAATAAATAAAGTGGTCACTGTAGTTTATAGATGTAAAGAAATAAGTAATGTAGAAATATAAATAAGATAATCACCATTGACTATCACAGTAGAAAAATAAAGTGGTCACCATTGTCTATTGGTGCAAAGTAAATGAGGATGAGAAATGTTAATCACCATTGTCGTTTCAGCTTTCTCTGAAGGTTGCTCGCCAATTAATATCATCTTCAATATGACCAAAATTGAATTAAAAAAAATACCATGTCCCCAAAAGAAAATATTCCTCATTAATTTTAACATGTTTTGGACAATTTCCCTACACAAAATGGCAATAATATGGATATAAATATCAAAACAGGCCAAAGTCAGGCAGCAACCAAATTCAAAATGGCCTCCATAAAAACGTGCAGAGTCATACTAGAAACAAAACTGCATAGTATTATGGGGTGGGATTTCACATGATGCACAGACAACAAATGTGAAGTTAAGGCTGCTATGTGCTGGATCCTGCCACAAGAGCATAAATGTCATAAGCTTCCCTAACTCCCATACAGTTGCAACACTATAAATAAAAATGTACAATGTAATGAAAAATTCTTACTGCCAATGTACTGAAGTCTAACTGCAGTTCAATGGCAATACAAGTCACACAGCCATTTCCAAGGCTCCTGTATACTCCTGCTTGTCACCAGTGTTACAGAGCAGAAATAAATGCAGACATGTAGTGGTAAATCATGAATTGTCCGGTTTATTGTAAGATGTGGCAAACTTTAACTTGCATTCGCCACACAAACCCACACTCCAGAATTCAACAGGTCGTGCACAGAATACCACACTTAGGCCCTCATTACAACCCTGGCGTTTGGCGGTGAAGTGGCGGTTTTACCGCCAACAGGATGGCGGTAAACAAATGTGATTTATGACCATGGCGGTTACCGCTGTGGTCATCCGCCACTTCTCCAATCCGACCGCTGGGCTGGAGACTCATGTCTCCAGCCCAGCGGCCGTCACAAGACCGCCGGCCGTATCACGACCCAGCTGACCGCCATGGATTTCATGGGGGTGGGAACTGCCATGAAATCCATGGCGGTAAGCCCTATCAGTGCCAGGGAATTCACCCCCCAACCCCACTTCCTCCCCCCACACCCCCCCACACCCTGCGACCCCCCCAAAGGTGGCAGGACCACCCTCCCCACCCCTATCCCTAACATTCCAACCCAGACACACACCGTACACGCATGCATACACCACCAACACACATATCACCAAACATGCAAACAGCCACACACACAGTCATACATGCACACCCACATAAAGACATACACACACACATCCATTCAGACATATATACAAAAAGACACGCACACATTTCCAAACACAACCCCCGCATGCATACACGCACTCACACACCCCCTCTACATACTCATACGCACACCTCCATTCACGCACCCAACACACAACACCCCACCCCCCTCTCCTAACAGACAATCAACTTTCCTGGTCCGTTAATCCTCCGGGAGGGGACGGGATCCATGGGGGCTGCTCCGCTGCCAGCACCCCGTCAACAGAACACTGTGGTGGGCGGTGTTCTGTTGACGGGGCGGTGGAGATGGAGCAACCTCCACTTCCCCGCTGACAGGAAAACCGCCTGCACTGGTGGTCTTCAGCACAGCGGACCCTCAGCGGTCTTGCAAAAAGACCACTGAGGTTGTAATGACCACCTTAGGCTTTTTTTGAGACAAGAGTCGTATTTGTTTTGTTGTTTTTTCAATGGAATCTTTAAGAGGTTAATCAATGCACTTCAATCTTCTGGAAATCTGCATAGGTCTAGTTTTTCTATCCATTGATAACTGTGTTTTATAATGAGTATATATATTCACCTTATTTAGGCTTCACATTTTTCAATCATTGTTATTCAACCTGGGAGCTGTATAATATTACTGGTGTCACATTTGAGGCACACTACCACCCCTGTAATTTTGGTTGCCTTTTTTTCGATCCCATTTGCTGGATATCCTAATTTTATATTCAGCTTGATTATCTAACTCCATCTTATATCCTTGTATTAACTCCAGGTACTTATATTCATGCCCTCTGTCCAGTGTTTGCATATTAATGTACCAGGATCATTTAAAGGTAGATTTCCCAGATTTTAAGACTTGGCTTTTTTCAATATTTATTGTTAAATGGTTTTACGTGGCATACTCACTAATGTGGTTAGTACACTTTAAAGTCATACCTCAGTGGGTTGCATCAATAAGAAGATAATCCACATAGAATAGCACTTGGATATGATCCCTAAATGTGATACACTGGAAGACTTACTACCCAATGAGGAGAAGTCCCTCATGAATATGCTTAATAGGTATGATGCTAGAAATATTATGTTATTGTTGTGTTATGGCACTCTATTAACCCATGAAGACATCCAGGCACCATATAGCAAGTATGTGAGGCCAGCACAGGTATCTTACTCGAAAAGCCAGGCCTTCAGCTTCTTGTGAAAGTCACGAAGAGAAGAGGAGGCTTTGATGTGTTGTGGGAAGTAATTCCAGGCTTTAGGTGCCAGGTACAAGAAGGCGCATTCTCCTGACCGGGGTCTGCATTCTTCTTGTGAGCCGGTTGGTACCGGGAGTCAAAGGACTCACCCTTCTCTTACGCAGTCATGGATTTTCCGCAGTTCACTGGTTCTGTCTTAGTTGTTTTTAATGTAATGATCACCCAGCTGAGATCAGGTAGTTGGGTTAGTATATATACTAAATAGCTTGTTTAGTATTTTTGTTCATGGTGAGGGCCTGAAAATGTTGTTGAATAATTTAATACAGCTGATATAGTCAAAGTATAAAGGGCTTGCTTCTTGGATGAGGGTTCAGCTTGTCATTAATTTTCATTCTTGGCATTATGTATTGTTGACCTACTCTCTTTTAATCCTGTTTTATCATATTAATCTAATTATGTTTTATCTTTCCAACAATTCACTCAGAAACATCTGAGTGAAACTTTACTTGGAGGATATATTACAGGTAGTAGACGATACCAGACAATGATTGTTAGGATCTTGTTTTAGGCCCTTTTCATTAACCGTAAAAACCCTTGCACCTTTCCACTGACCAGATATTTGACCTGATTTTAATGCATTTTGAAACTGGAATGATAGTAATTTAGTCCACCAGTATGGAATTGCCTTCAGATGGGTATTGGCCCATTCTCTTGGGTCTGCTGCGTAGGAGGATTTTAGATTTTCAATTTTTCTTTAGAAGTCTCCAGTCCTAATGTTTTATCATACATCAATGTATATCTCTTATTCTTCGTTCCTCAAAGATTATACATATCAAATGTTGAACAAGCTGACATTGTAATCTCTTTGTATTCGTGTATTTTATTTATTGGTCTAATTGCAGTCTAAAGCTCTAAAACTGCTTGTTATAGATGTTATCCATTGTTGCTTTCTGCATTAAAATCCAGTGCTTATGTTTTACCTAACTTTCTTTTTAGCTCTTGCTTACTGGCTCTAATGCCTTTTTTGTCTGTTTGCAATAGAGCGTAATACTTAATTGCTCTATTTCCCTCTCCTTGGTCTAATTCAAAGTGTTTACCTATGTGTCAATGTTCTCCAGATATGAACAGGCAATGTGTAATCGATTTGAAATCTCCATGTACCCTTGTATAGTTCACAGGTTGGTCTGAACATAATCTGCCCTTTAGGTGTTTCAAGTTTTTGTCCACTAAATATAATGTTAAAGTTATGCATCAGGTTGACAGTTAAAAGTTTGAGATATTTGAATATTACTGAATCTCTCTCTGATGTGGTAATCCAAGCAGACCCAAACACTGCAGATCAGCCCTGGGATTCCCCCACCTGTGGGGAGGATCTCAAGACTTTACCAACATTGAAGGAGCATCCAGGACTCCCTCAAATGCTGGCTCCACAGGAACTCAAGGACACCCGACTGCTGCCCCGCCAGTGCTGAGTGTAGAGAAATTATGAAGACAGCTGTCAAATGGGTGCATTCTGAGAATCCAGTCATTTATATCCTGCTAATGCGGGTAATAATAATTTAGGAGCCTGATGGCCTTAGGGGAACCTACCTGTCATATAGAGCTTCGTAGCAGCAAAACTCTTATTTTTTTAATTAAGAATTAGGGTCATATTTATGCCTAAGTCACGCAGTGCAAATCTGCATGCTCCAAATATTTGACTCAGAGGTTTGCATCATGAGCGACTTTGTCACTAGAGTCGTGACTGTAGGAGGCTGGCCTGGCTTGTAGTGGGTACCAAGGGTCCAGTTATCCCTTATTAGTGTAGAAGAGGTGTTTCTAGCAGCTTAGGCTGATAGAAGGTAGCTATAGCAGAGCAGCTTAGGCTGAACTAGCAGACATGCAAAGCTTCCACTATACCACTGGTGTCATATGCACAATATCATAAGAAAACACAATACATAGATATACTAAAAATAAAGGTACTTTATTTTTATGACAATATGCCAAAAGTATCTCAGTGAGTACCCTCAGTATGAGGATGCCAAATATACACAAGATATATGTACACAATACCAAAAATATGCAGTAATAGCAAAAGGAAGTAATGCAAGCAATGTAGAATTATAGTAGATTGCAGTAGGAGCACATAGGTATAGGGGCAACACAAGCCATATATTCCAAAACTGGAATACGAACCACGAATGGACCCCAAACCTATGTGAGCTTGTAGAGGGTCGCTGGGGCTGTAAGAAAACAGTGAGGGTTAGAAAATTAGCCCACCCCAAGACCCTGTAAAGTAGGTGTAAAGTGCACCTATATTCCCCAGAGAGCACAGAAGTCGTTATAGGGGAATTCTGCAAGGAAGACCAACACCAGCAATGCAACCAAAGTGGATTTCCGGACGAGAGTACCTGTGGAACAAGGGGACCAAGTCCAAGAGTCGCGACAAAGTCGAGATTGGGCAGATGCCCAGGAAATGCCAGCTGAGGGTGCAAGGAAGCTGCCACCGGATGGTAGAAGCTGTGGATTCTACAAGATGAAGAGGGCTAGAAACTTCCCCTTTGGAGGTTGGATGTCCCACGTCGTGAAGAAGCTTGCAGAGGTGTTCCCACGCAGAAAGACTGCAAACAAGCCTTGCTAGCTGCAAGGGTCGTGGTTAGGGTTTTTGGATGCTGCTGTGGCCCAGGAGAGACCAGGATGTCGCCACTTGGATGAGGAGACAGAGGGGGCGCCCAGCAAGTCAGGGAGCCCTCACAGAAGCAGGCAGCACCCGCAAAAGTACCGGAACAGGCACTTGGAAGATGAGTGAACCGGAGTTCACCCGAAGACACAAAAGGGAGTCCCACGATGCCGGAGGACAACTCAGGAGGTTGTGCACTGCAGGTTAGAGTGTCGGGGACCGAGGTTTGGCTGTGCATGAAGAAAATCCTGGAAAAGTGCACAGGAGCCGGAGCAGCTGCAAATCACGCGGTACCCAGCAATGCAGTCTAGCGTGGGAGGCAAGGACTTACCTCCACCAAACTTGGACTGAAGAGTCACTGGACTGTGGGAGTCACTTGGACAGAGTTACTGAGTTCCAGGGACCACGCTCGTCGTGCTGAGAGGGGACCCAGAGGACCGGTGATGCAGTCTTTTGTTGCCTGCAGTTGCAGGGGGAAGATTCCGTCAACCCACGGGAGATTTCTTCAGAGCTCCTGGTGCAAGAAGGAGGCAGGCTACCCCCAGAGCATGCACCACCAGGAAACAGTTGAGAAAGCGGCAGGATCAGCGATACAAGGTTGCAGTAGTCATCTTTGGCTACTTTGTTGCGGTTTTGCAGGCGTCCTGAGCAGTCAGCGGTCGATCCTTTGGCAGAAGGTGAAGAGAGAGATGCAGAGGAACTCTGATGAGCTCTTGCATTTGTTATCTAAAGAATTCCCCAAAGCAGAGACCCTAAATAGCCATAAAAGGAGGTTGGGGTGACAATTCCATGATCTTAGACATGTTACATGGCCATGTTCGGAGTTACCATTGTGAAACTATACATAGGTAGTGACCTATGTATAGTGCACGTGTGAAATGGTGTCCCCGCACTCACAAAGTCTGGGGAATTTGCCCTGAACGATGTGGGGGCACCTTGTCTAGTGCCAGGTTGCCCACACACTAAGTAACTTAGCACCCAACCTTTACCAGGTAAAGGTTAGACATATAGGTGACTTATAAGTTACTTAACTGCAGTGGTAAATGGCTGTGAAATAACGTGGACGTTATTTCACTCAGACTGCAGTGGCAGGCCTGTGTAAGAATTGTCAGAGCTCCCTATGGGTGGCAAAAGAAATGCTGCAGCCCATAGGGATCTCCTGGAACCCCAATACCCTGGGTACCTCAGTACCATATACTAGGGAATTATAAGGGTGTTCCAGTATGCCAATGTGAATTGGTGAAATTGGTCACTAGCCTGTTAGTGACAATTTGTAAAGAAAGAGCATAACCACTGAGATTCTGGGTAGCAGAGCCTCAGTGAGACAGTTAGGCATCACACAGGGAACACATACATATAGATCACAAACTTATGAGCACTAGGGTTCTTGCTAGCAGGGTCCCAGTGACACATAACAAACATACTGAAAACATAGGGTTTTCACTATGAGCACTGGGCCCTGGCTAGCAGGATCCCAGTGAGACAGTGAAAACACCCTGACATATACTCACAAACAGGCCAAAAGTGGGGGTAACAAGGCTAGAAAGAGGCTACTTTCTCGCAATGACCTCCGGGGACTGTGTGTATTGTTTGTGGATGCCGTATTTTACTTTGTTTTTATTTTTATTGTAAACGTATCATGTCCCAAATGAACATGAGCAGACATCTAATTTCATTTCATGCACATCATAGAATTATAGCAGAGTTCACTATACAATAAAAATCCCATATTAAGTCCATTTAAGTAGCACCAATATTGCACAGTTCATTCCATTCTTGAAGGCTGAATGAATGTGCTGGATGTGGGTTAAAAAAAGAATACCCATTACATACCAAATACAGTTCATACTAATTTAGCAACAACTGGTCATAGATTCAGCCTGAAACTAGATGTATTACTACCAAAAGCTTATTCAGAGACAATCCACTCATCATATCCAGATTAATTTAGCGTAGGTGAAATACAATCTAAACATCGTTTTGTAGTGTTCTCAAATGAGAAAAGAGAATGACTTTATTTTCTAAACTGATCGATGTCTGTAGATCTACAACCTACACCCCAAGCTTCTGTGCCCAGTACACGTCCTGATGTTCTAAATCATCCAGTATAGTTTTAATTAGAATATTATACACTTGGCCTATTTGCTTTCTGAGAGCTGAATTACATCTAAGAGGGGTACTCTTTCCAGTGAAAAAATAGTCTGTCCAATTTTGCCCATAAAATCTCTTATCTGTAGGTATTTCAATAAGGTTCTATCACCTAACCAATAAACCTGCTGCAGACCAGTAAAAGAGAATACTCGGTCAGTCAGACAGAGATCATGTAGTTTGTTAAGGCCAGATTGACCCTATTACTGAATGATGAAATAATAGGATATTGTCTAAATAGCTGAGATCACCACAGGGGAGTATACAGGTTATACCGTTTACCACCCATTAATTTACAGACCTTATGCCACACCCTTCAGGCAGCTGCCAGAATCTTGAAACTCACTTTCTTATAGTTGTTGGACTGTATCTAATGTAGAAGATAACCACGTGGTGACCTCCCGGGCGCTAGCCTATAAATCAAAGGGGGCCCTATATCATCTCCCAGCCCAGCTAAACTGCCCTTTTCACCAGGAATAACACTGCTATCTGCTGTAGGATGGCAGCCCAGTAGTAAAATAAACAATTAGGAACTGCCCAACCCCTACGCTCTCATGGGAGGTTTACAAATTTGAGGGGCCCCCTAAACTTCATCTATTGCCAAACAAAACTAATACATATAGAGTCAAGTTTCCTAGGCAAAAACTGGTTCAGTTCAAGGTATATGGTTTGGAACAAGTAAAGCACGTTGGGCAGAACCAACATTTACAAAACATTACACTTACTGGTCAGGGTTAAATGTAAACCATTAATACACCTTAGGCCACAGCTGATCTTGCTTATTAAAGGATCAAGATTGATCTGGTATATAGAATCAACCTGCCTGTCAGATTGATAATGGCTGTGCACACAATCTGCAATGTTTTCTTATTAAAAGGGTAGCTAGAGCTTCTCCCAAATTCCCCAGCCAGTTTCTTAACCTCAGGCATAGCAGTATGCGGGTCTGAAGTAATTATTGCAATATCATCCACATAGGCTAACACCGTGGTATCCAACTCATTTATCTGGACTGGTTTAATAGTCTGGTTTTGGGTAAGTTGCTTTATAAATAAATCAATATAAAGGGCAAACAGAATTGGAGAGCAGGGCCACTCCTGTCTTGTGCCTCTTGCAATAGAAATCCTCTGAGATTCTTGGTCCATTACTTGCAGTCTGGCAAAAGGAATACAATACAGCACAGTTATTGCCTTAACCAGCCGTGGGCCGAACCCTTCAGTTTCAGAACTGACCATCGATAACACAGGCTTTTCCTGTATCGAGGAGGATCATAGCCATCCAAGCTCCTGTGACTTCTGTTATATCAAAAATAGTGATGACCTTTCTGATGTGGTCTGATGTTCCTCTACCAGGTATAAACCTGTGTTGCCATGGCAAGACCAGATGGGTTATGACTGCCCCCAAGCAAACTGTTAAAACCTTGGCATATAGTTTAAAATCGGAATTAATCAACAAGATCAGCCTACCAAGAACCTGGGTTATCTGGGGGTTTATTCTTTTTTTGGAAAGATCACGATATTTGTGCCCTGCCAAGATGGGGGAGGGACCCCATTCTGTTGAACCACTAAGGGAAGCTCCAATATAAACGGGGCTAACTCAGGGCACAATGTTTTGAAAAATTCAAGAAGAATTCTGTCAGGGCCTACCGCTTTCCCTGATAACAGGGACTTTAGTGCACTAGCAACTTCTTCTGGGGTGATAGCTTCTTCTAAGTCCCTACTAATCTCTTCGCTAAGAAGCCGACGTCCCTCTTAAAACTGACTTCCTTTTAGCAAAAGAGTTGTTTGCGGGGTGCCTCCACTATATAAAGTACTATAATAATCTTCAAAAGTTTTGACAATATGCACCAGTTCTGTGGCAAAGGACTCATCAATCCTTTTAATGCAGTCAATATTTCTATAAACTTCCTTTTGCCTGGTGTGCAAGGCTAGACGTCTAACAACTGTTTCACCATATTCATAGCACTGATTTTTCTGTGATTGAAAAATGTCCTCCGCCCCCTTAACATAGTAGCTGTTAATCTTAGCCTTTTCTACTGCAATTTCCAGTTGCGTTTGTGCAACACCCTGCCTCATATAATCCCATGAGTGTGGTTCTCCACCAATACAGCAACTATCCATGAAGACCCCTGATTTCTGCTTCCTGAAGGTTCTTCTGACATATGACATAAGAGATAGTCCCACCGATTCCCCTTCTTTAAGATCATCCCACACCATCTCCCATGAGGAGCTATATCTGTTTAGGTCAACAAACTCTTTTACCCAGTTCCTCCAATGTTTGACGTAGTGAGGATTTAAAAGCAGTTTCCTACCAAATGTCCATTTTACCTGAGGTCTAACTCCTCCCAGCTCCCCCTTCATCAAGAATTATGATGAGAACAAAACACTGAGAGCTTCCTAACATCATCCTTACCTGCTAAATCAGTGGAAACCAAAAAGTAACCTAACTGAAAATACTTCCTGCGTGGGCAAGAAAAATAGGTGAAGTCAGGATCAGGGTTCTTCCTGTGATCCATATGCCCACCAACCCATGACTATCCACTAACGAAATCAGATCTCAAATACCTGTGGTTTTTCACATAGCATTTAGTTATCTGTCTCCATCCAACATCTAAATGCAGATTTACATTCCCACAAACATTCAGCAGGGTGGGCCATGTGGCCAATTTGACCTCTATCTCTTCAAAAAGACCTGGATCATCCTGGTTAGAACCATAAATCGAGCAAATAGTATGACTGGTCCTTGCGCAAAAGCAATCTACTACTGCCCACCTCCCCAACTAGTCGACCAGCTTCCAATTAGCAGGTCTGATATGGTTTTTAGCCACTATAGTTACCCCCGATTGTGGACGCCTGAGTAGAACATGCTAACAATGGTTATCCATCCATAGCTGGCAACTATTGCTTTCCTCAAGAGATAGGTGTTCCCTGTAAACAAATAAGGTCCAGAGCCGGTGATCTGAGTATCTCCGCCAAGCTTTGTTGCTTCGATCTGTCATTTATGCCAGCCACATTGAACAAATGGAGAATTTACTAATTCATCCTAAAGTAAAACCAGTGATGTGTGATAGATAGCTTATTAATAGGTCAACCCAAGCTAGCTGCTAGCACATCCAAGCCTCCCTATGGACCATTTGAAACAATTGGATTTGTCTCACACCGTTGCTCATTTTTTTAGGATATACTTTTCCCTCTGCCCCACCTACCCCAGCCAATCACAACCTATTCCCCCCTACGCTACCCACTCCCCCTCTAGCCCATTGTTCCCTCCCCCACCCTACCGTGCCTCCATGCATCTCTCCACCCAACACTATCTTCCTCCCACAGCCGGTGCCCTCCCATCCCTACTCTACCCCTACACTTCATGAGAAGCAAACAGACCACTTGTTGATCTGATAAGATGCGGCCAGCCACAGTGCCCAGTATCTGGAGTAAGCACAATTAAATACTTATGACCTGGGCACCACCTAGAGGGTCCCTTTGTATACCTATACATCTACCCCTGCCACAAAAATCACCTGTTCAGGTTCAATCCACCCAATGTGTACATTTCAACGTGTTATTCCTAGGTCACCCACTAGCCACACGGTCCCCCGCCCATCCTGCTGTGTTAACTAACTCATAATTACTGTTCCTGCATGCCTTCCATATACTGCTTAGCTTTGGCTTTGGATGTAAACATCCACATGCTAATATTCCCGACCACTTTCAAGAGATCAGGCTTTAATGGGAAAGCCTGCACTCCTTTGTCCTGAAATCGTTTAATTATCTGCCGGAGGCGCCATTGCCAAAAATATTGTTGAACTAAAAACTAAATGTTGTTGACGGTTTTCTTAGCATCCGGTCATGTTTTCTTGTAGACTGCCTGTTTTAGCAGATAGTTTCTCATATAAACTAATATCGCCCTAGGTCTTTCCACATTTGTTTTAGACTGTTTCAGCAACAGGGGTACTCTATGAGCTGTTTCATCAGCAGGGGTACTCTACGAGCTTGTTGAACCTCTTGAGACAAGTTCCAGCCCACAAGTCCAGGGCATGCCTTTTGAAGTAGCTCCACAACAAACAACCTTGTATCAGAGCCTTCTTTGCCTTCTGACACCCCTAAGATCTGCAGATTGTTTTGGCGCTGACAGTTTACTTGATCTTCTACTTTCGATTGCACATCTATTAGCTGAGCCTTATGTGCATTTTTTTTATCTTGGGCCCTCGACATATCAGACTCAAGCGCAGAAGTTCTAGTTTCTAAGTCAGACAATCAATCAACAATAGCAGCACAGGACTTAGCCATTCTGCTAACTACTACCTGCAGTTTGCAGGTTGCCACTTGTGCCCTGCGGCTGTCAAGCCTGGTTTCCTCTCTGTCTGACATAATACACTGACAAATTGCTTACAGAGTTAGAGGGCTAGAGTTATGCATCTTCCCGGGGCCTTCAGGGAAACCTCATACTAGCTGATCTGTTGGAGAGTAGTCCCATTTCAAGCCTTTCCCAGAGGTAGTTATTGGTGCATTATTTTTTCTTGTGGATGGTAAGTGCAATATCCTGATCACCATCACTTGGGGAGTGATCACTGGAATCAGAAGTCCCCTCAGATCCTAGACCGAGCGACCATTTCATTCTATCTGATAAAGAAAAAAATTGCTTGTTTCCATCTAAGTCAGACCAAGCTTTTTGGGCCTAAAGTTGGGCCCAGTAATTACTGCTTGCTCCATGGACCTCTGAACGGGGTTCTGGCATGTATATATTGGCTTTCATCAAGGTCTTGCTTTTTTTATATGCTATGTTCTAGATTTCACATTTTTCTAGTGGTCCACTTCATTGAGTGATGTGTCTAGCAGATTTTCAGTGCTTGCTAAGGCTAATGCTCCTTTCATTTGCCTATTTTTATTCACAATGTTATGGATATGGTTCTTAACCTGAAATGCAATTGTTCTGTCATTTGCTTTGTTGTTTGGGTGAATTCACTTCTTCTTTCGGGACTGTATGTCAAACCATTTGGTATTAAAAGAATTGTATTTCTTGGCTCTTCTCCTATTACTTTGGTGTATTCAAGTTATTTTCTTTCTCTAGTTCTCTTATGTTCTCCTCCTCATCGAGAAAGTGAAATTCCTCATCCTTTCAGGTTGTTTTACTGTCTATTGGTGATTCCTCTTAGGCCCATATTTATTTATTTATACTTGCATTGCACTGAATAGCGTCATATTTGTTTTTACGCTAATTCAGCGCAAACTTAATTACATATTTATATTTTGACGTTAGACATGTCTAGTGCCAAAATACTTGAGTTAAAGACATTTTTTAGATGCGTGAAACCACCTTGAGTCAATGATATGCAAGGTAGGCATTCCCGTCCAAACATTGAACCAAAGCCCCTAGCGCATCATTTATCCTCCAGTGGAAAAAAGTGCACGGAGGGGAGGGAAGCCTGCTTAGCGCCATTATTTAACTTCTGGGTCAGAGCAGGCATTAGGGGACCTGTGGACCCATTTCCATGGTCAAATACCATGAAAAGAGCCCACAGGTGCCCACCCCAAGCTCCAGGAACACCCCCACCCACACCAGAGGGACACCACAGGATGGGAGGGACCACATCCTAGGTACGTAGGGTAAGTAGAGGTAAGTATCTTAAAAATTATTTTAAAGTGCCATTGGGGGCCCTGAAATGGGCCCCCCTAAATGGCACTGGGTGCAATAGCCATGCTCAGGGGACCCTTGTCCCCTGAGCTGGCCATTGGGGTGGTGGGCATGACTCTTGTCTTTTATAAAGACAGGAGTCATGTGGTATGGATGGTTTTGCATCAGGAAATGACGCTAGGCTGGTTAAAGGCATTTTTTTGCTTCTAACCAGCCTAATGTCATTTTTGGGTGCAAAACCCCCTTCCAACATACCGCCCCCCCACCTGGTCAACATCATTTTCCCAGATGCTAGCCCAGCCTTTGCGCCGGCTTGCGGGATTCCATAAATTTGGTGCCCGGCTGGCACGCTGGAATGCAGCAAGCCGACGCTATACTTTTTGACACAAAACTGTGCAAACGCAGTTTTGTGTCAAAAAGTATAAATATGGGCCTTAGTAACTTGAATTCTGTCACACTGTCCATATGAAAGGCTATATATGTATTTCTCATCACTTGTTTATTTTGAAGCCGTTTTGCTTTTTACTTGGGAGAGAATACATTTATTCATTGTGTTGGTCATTTTCAGTATGTCCCTTCTTCCCACCTTACCTTGCTTATTTCACAAAATTTGCACCATCCAAATACACTCGCTAACCCTCTCTTCTCACTACCTACATCCTTTGCTAATTCCATATTCTACGAACCTCCATCCTAAAATATTTTTGTAATAACCTTCTAAGGGGCAATATATGCACATTTGTGTTTACAGAAAGCTCTAGGAACTTCTGCATATAGTCAAATCCACCACCTTTACTGGCATATTATTGGCATTGTTTTGTTTGTCAATTCTCACAGCAACTCATTTACACATTCTCTTCATCATGTCTCTCACCCCCCCCCATTCACCATTATTCATCCTGCTTTGCTCATCAGTCCTTGGCACAAGCTAAAATTTGGCTTTCTCTCTCTTAGGCTTTGCAATTGTGGGACATTCGTTGAGGGGCTAGACTGATCACAGTCACTCTCTTCAACAATGATCTTTTTTCAGGTTCTACCTGCACTTGTACTCAACATACTTCCCTTCTCCAGCAGTCTTCCCACTACCCAAGCCTGAGGATGAGAAAATTCTGTCATTTTATGCATAATATCCTTTTAAATAGCCTTCTATTTTTAGGCATTGTAGTCTTGTCTAAGTACTATATCCAGAAACTTGTAGCACATGGTTTGTTAATATGTGAAACACTGTTTTTCATTCTGGCAACTTGGAAAAATGGTCATGTAACATCAGCAGACTTCCACGTCCTTCTCTGCTGCAAAAATGCCCCAAAATGTCTAGCCCAGCTCTTTCCCAAGACTTCACAGCAGCAGACTTAGGAAATCTGGACATAGCCTTACATACTTCACATTCTTATCATTCTTCACACAGTCAGTTCATTTCCTGCCTGGCCTTTCTTACCTCCGTCTTGCCTCCAGGATAGCAAAATTCAGGTCCACTTTGTCTTGATTTTATTTGTAGTCCTTTGTACAACATCCCATCCTTACACCATAACTCGTCCTTCACCATTCAAAACATATTCCTTGCTTTCTTCAACACCTCATCGTCTTGCTGTTCTTCCACTACTTCTGCTTAATCAGCATATCTTATATCTCAAATTACTTTCATATTATGCTCCTCCAATATTCATTTGTTCATTGCACGTGTTGGTACTGCATAAATGGTAAATCATTTTAAGATATAACAAACAGAGCCTGCTACACTGTTACCAGATCACTTCCTGTGCTGTAACCGCATGCCACTCCCTTTCTTTGATGGCCCAGAAGGTGTTCTCTGGAACGCTGCACAATGTTAATTCTGTTTTAGTTTTGTTGTTATGAAGAGATGAATGGTAGCCCTGGCTAATGTTCCATCATACTGTATATTTTGTTTGGAGCAAAAGAAGACACCTACTATGGACTGAGTAGTGCACTGAAGCTTGGGAGAGGAAGCATGGCAAAAGGGATAACAAAGTTTTCTTTAAAAAAATTATTTTGTGAAAGATGTAAATTAATAAAAGTAGATTTGAAAATTAATATTTACAATGTACGTTTTAAGATACATTGTTTTGAAGCTTTCTTCCAAAAAGGTTGTTTTGAATTTTGATTTGCTGCTTTATCTTTAAATGTTTAATAGAAAAGTCTAACATCCCTAAACTCCCATGGATTCCCACTATTTCCTTGGTTAATAGTTTGGTGATTTGGCCAAAGTAAGAAGTGTTGTCTGATGGCAGATGAAAGAAGTTGTTCTGATTGATTGGTATTAGCGGTGTGATGTGAGGATCCACTTTGTTTAGCCTAATGTATGGAAGATATGGGCTAGCCAAATGTGGGTTGTTAAGCACTGCAGATTCTTCAATATGTAGACACCGGCCCCAGATCTTGTACATGGGTAAAAAAAATGATCCATAAGGTTTTCATTAGGCCATCGTTACACCAGGAATCCTTGGTGTGGTTTCCCACTGACTTTTTGCCTTCTGACCTATTTTTTAACTTCGTTTTTGCCGGATTTAGGATTCTGGGCACTTTAACACATCTGATCAGTGCTCAAGTGCCTGTGCTCTTACCGCAAAAACATGGTAACATTTGTCTATCCACAATTGGCATAGCCCCTAGTATAGTGCACTACATATGTCCAGAGCCTGTAAATTAAATCCTACTACGTGAGCCTGCAGCACTGATTATGTCACCCACTTCAGTAGCCTTTTAAACATGACTCAGGCCTGCCATTCCTGAGCCTTTGTGCAGTTTTAAATTTCCCAGTCGACCTGGCAAGTTAACCCACTTGCCAGGCTTAAGCCTTCCTTCCTAATACTTCTAAGTCACCCTTACGTTTGGCCCAGGATAGTCCCCAGGGCAGGGTGCAGTGCATTTAAAAAGTTGAACATATATTTAGAAGTTTTACGTGTCCACATTGTGAAAAACTCCTAAATTCATTTTTCACAACTTATGGTCAAGATGGAGTTTAAGTTGAACGTTTGAAAATGCCACATTTAGAAAGTTGGCATTTTCTTACTTTACCCATTCTGTGCCTTTTGCCTGTCTCTGAATATTCTCTGGAGTAGGTGCCAGCTGGGATTTGTGCATTCCCTCTAAACAGTCATACACAAAGGGAGCTGTGGTGTGTCTTTCACATCCTGATGGATGATCACCAGGCTGGTAGGTCTTCCTGAGCTAGATGGGATGGAGGAGCTGACACTTGCACCCGAACATGGCTGTGCCTGTCCGCATACAAAAAGCTACATAACCCCCTGTAGTGTGCCTGGGAAGGAAGGGAAGGGACTTTGTGCACTTTAAAGGTCTTTCTTTAGAGTCTCTCCAACTTCAAAGGCACACCTGGGTATAAGCACTGGACCCCAAGCCCCACCACATTAGTACACTTCTGGACCTCAGGGCATTCTGCCAGGAAGAAGGACTGCAGTGCTGTTGAAAGGGCTGTCACTCTGCTGGACTTTCTGGACTCCTGCTTTGCTGTGCCTGCCCTGCTGCCTGCTGCCCACCTTGCCTGGTAGTGAGAAGCAGTGGGCCTAAATCTCTACATCCCCGCAACCAAGCCACTCTAGGGGCTTGCTGGCTTGCCTCCTGTTCTTCTACAGTCTCAGGCACATCAAAGACTGCTTACAATTCTCCAACAGCACCTAGACTCTGGCATCTGTGAGTCCTGCCCTGCCAAGTGGTGCCAATCCAGTCCTGGACCCTTGGAAGTGGATTCTGCACTGTGTACTGAGAAAATGTACACACTGCCGTCACTGCACCAATGGAATGAGATCGCTGCCAAGAAACAGCCTATGTACAACTATGGAACATGTTGCACAGTTTCAAATTGGCTTTAATACACACACACACATACAAAAACATACATGGTTCTGATGGTCTTCCTGAACTAGATGGGATATGTGTGTGTGCCTGTTCCTGTATGTGTGTGTTTGCGTGTGTGTGTGTGTGTTAGAGCCAATTTGTTGACTGTGCAACATACAACATAGGTACTGTCTAAAGCCATCTAATTTGTTAAAGCTTCTTGTGTATCAACTGTGTGGTATCTAATGTTTTGTTTAGCTATGTTGTGCCATAAGTTATTATGTGATGTTAAGTTATGTTATGTTATGTTTTACCAAGGTATTTTATTGCCAATTTGTTTATCGATCAACATATGCATTGTGGAGTCTGCAGCTGTCTGTTTTATCAACCTTTACCAAGCATATGTTAAGGAATGCCATATTTTGTAATGCTGCATTATGCTATTTTGTTACTGCTAAGCTATGTTGCCTTGTTCCAGCCCATTTACTGATATTGCATTGTGAAATGTGTATTGTCGAGGCTGCTTTACACACACTCATACACACACACACACATATATATATATATGTATATATATATATATATATATATATATATATATATATATATATATATGTTAGTAATGAGATCTCTGGTTGGCAGTCAGTTTGCACTCTGTCCAAGCAGGGACCCTCACTCTAGTCAGAGCAATGAAGGTACACACTCAAGATAACCCCTGCTCACCCTCTTGGTAGCTTGGCACAAGCAATCAGGCTTATGTCATAGGCAATGGGTAAATATTTGTACCAACACACACAGTGATACAGTGAAAACACTACAAAATGGACACCACACCAGTTTAGAAACAAAGGTAATATTTATCTAAATCATACATGACCAAAACAACACCAATCCCACATACACAAGCCGAAATATTAATTTTCAAAAGAATAAGAGTCTCACTCCATAGGAAAGAATGAAAAGGTTGATTCTACAGAAAGTACCTAGTTTGCATCAAAAACAAAGCTGCACTGGCGAGTGTGCATAGGAAAAGTCAGCGATGCATAGATTCATTACTTCAAAATGAGGCTGTGCGTCATTTCTTCCTTGGTCGGACCGCAAGAGAGCGATGCATTGATTTCCAGATGGGGCACCTCGGATCACCACAGTTTCACGATGCCTTTGATGCCCAGTGACGATGCATGAGAAATTCAGTCGCACGGTGTTGGAAAACCACATTACATGGTATTTGCGTCATTATCAGCAGCCGCAAGTGGGTGTTGCATCATTTCTCCAGCCGTGATGCATCAGTCTCATAGTTGCAATGCAGGTGAAGCACTGATTTTAGCCGAGAAGTGGGTGGGGGGACTGGATAGCACACCACTTGGTAGGGCAGGAGTCTCAGCAGAGAGTCCAGGTGCTGGCAGAGGAAGTCTCTGATGGCCATGAGACTTCAAAACAGGAGGGAAGCTCAGTTCAAGCCCTTGGAGATTCTTCACAAGCTGGAATACAAAACAAAGGCTTCACCAGTCCTCTTGATTCCAGAAGTAATCTAAAAATCTGATGGTTTGGGCCCAATACTTATACCCCTTTCTGCCTTTGAAGTAGGCAAACTTCAAAGGAAAGACTTTGTTGTCCACAGGATCGTGACATGACCAGGGTGTTGGAGACTGCATTGAGTGAGGGCAGGCACAGCCCATTCAGCTGTGTGTGACCACTCCTTCCTCCACTCTAGCTCAGATGGCCCATCATGATATGCTGGCTACACCAAGCTCCCTTTGTGTCCCTGTCTAGCAGTGATTCGCAAGCAGCCCAACTGTCAGTCTGACCCAGACAGGGAATCCACAAACAGGCATAGTCACAGAATGGTTCAAGCAAGAAAATGCCCACTTTCTAAAAGTTGCATTTTCAAACTCACAATCTTAAAAAAATTGTAAGTTCAGAGACACCAAGGCCCATATTTATACTTTTTTAGCGCCGCGTTTGCGCCGTTTTTTTACGCAAAAGCAGCGCAAACTTGCAAAATACAATTGTATTTTGTAAGTTTGCGCCGTTTTTGCGTCAAAAAGCGGTGCAAACGCGGCGCTAAAAAAGTATAAATATGGGTCCAAACTCCTTATTTCTATCTGGTCCCAAGGGGAAACTAAACTTAAAAGTTAATTAAAGACAGTCACTGTGTTACCCTATGAGAGAGATAGCCCTTGTAACATATAAAACCGAATTTGGCAGCATTTCACTGTTAGGACATGTAAAACACATCAGTACATGTCCCACCTTTAACATACACTGCACACAGCCCATGGGGCTACCTAGGGCCCTCCTTAGTGGTGCCTTACAGGTATAAAAAGGGAAGGTTTGGGCCTGGAAAGTGTGCACACTTGCAAGGTTGAATTCACAGTTTAATACTACACACACAGACACTGCAGTGGCAGATTTGAGCCATGTTTACAGGGCTACTTATGTGGGTGGCACAACTAATGCTGTAGGCCCACTAGTAGCATTTGAATTACAAGCCCTGGGCACCTCTAGTGCCCTCTACTAGGGACTTACTAGTAAATCAAATATGGCAATCATGGGACAGCCAACGACACATACAATTTACACATGAGCACTTGCACTTGAGCTCTGGTCAGCAGTGGTAAAGTGCCCAGAGTACCAAAAACAGCAAAAACAGAGTCCAGCTCACAGACAAAACATGGGTACAAGGGAAGCAGAGGGAAGCAGAGGCAGAGAGCAGAGGCACAAAAGACAGGGGAGACCACTTTAAGGATGCCAGGTTTAACTATATAAACATATATAGGTATACATATTTTCACTTAGAAAACAAAGGTTGCAGGGACGTTGTAGTTAGGACCACATTTTAAATGTGCAAAATCATGGGATATTCACCAGTTATAGTTATAGTTATCTCAAGTAACTATAAATCATGCCCTAAGGTAACAATAACTCACCTCCCTGCCATGCACAGTTTTTTCATAATTTTTTTTACTGCAAATATTACATTGATATAATCAATAATGTTATCAAATATGTCATGAGTGTCGTAATTTGTAGGGTATTTACCAGTGCATGCCGAGGGCGCAAGTTATAGTTACCTTAGGGCAAGCAAGGCCTTGCAGCCAACCCCTATATAAACCCAACCCCACGCGGCCCCTCCCTACCCAGGCCGATCTCGGTCCCAGGGACCCTATTCCCCAGGGCCCAGCCTAAATATTTATTTTTTCCTTGGGAAGAAGGCCGCAGGCTGAATTCTCATAGGGATTTTAGAAATGACTATAGCCCAAACCGCTGGACGGAATTACACCAAATTCCGCAGAAAGGTAGCTCTTGGTCCAGAAAGAGTGCTTTTTATGGGCAAGCGCAAAGCGCTCAGTCCATTCAGTAATCTCTCTCTGGGCTTCAAATCATGCCCATGTCACATCAGTCACTTACATTGGTTTGTGGGCTTGCCTTTCAAAATCCGCTTGCTTTCATTTGTGAAAGGCATGCATACGTTATGTCTTTTCCGGTGTTTAGCCCACCTACACAGCACCGGTAAACTACTAGAAACATACGAGGCTCGATGTTTTGAGCCTGGGGTCCGGACTACTTTATCTGTTTATTTTCCATGCAGCGCTATCGCGCTGCATTTTACATAGTGCGATGGTGCTCCGTTTTTTTTTCTTTACACCGCTAATAGCTCTAACTCGAGCAAATGAGAGACCCGATGCATTGAAAATGCTTTTTGTTATTTGGGGTAAATCCATTCAGTAGTTTTTAAGATATTAAAGTAAAAAGAAATAAAGATATCTAGAGGCACAAAGGGTTATTGAATAATAACGTGCTCATGCAGGAAAATGCAGAGCTCTGATTGGCTTCAACACTTCAACAAGAAAGTGTTGGCAGCCATCTTGGGACTCATCTTCATCCAAGTCCCACAAAAAAAGATTGAAAAATGAAAAGGAGCCAGGGTAGGGACACCCTGACCCCTTAGCTCTTGTGCTGGGGCAGAAAAGTTGTGGTGGATCAGCAAATCCACATTAAAGATTGAAAAGAATACAAGCACAGCCTCAGGTGATTGTTTTACTAAAGCCCTCGGTGGTGCACAGGCCCCCTCCTAGGGCATTTGATGCCCCAGGGACCAGCACTTCCACCTGGCTTAAATAGCAATGTATGCAGGGACCACGTACCCCACTGAAGCCCCAGTGACTGCCACCTCTCTCAGGCTGAAAAATAAATAAATGCCAGGGGCCACACAACCCCCCACAGTCCCAGAGACTGCCACCCTAAGGTAGCTATAACTCATGCCCACTCCATGCACTGCTAATTACCCCAGATATTACAGTAATCATGACATCTTTTATATCATTGATTTGATGATATCATTGTAACATTTGTTGTAAAATTCTTCATTAAAAAACTGTGCATGCTGGGGGCACGAGTTATAGTTACCTTATGGCAGATGTTTTAGGGCCAGATGTATCAAAACACTTTTCATTCGCAAACGGTGCGAATAGCAAGATTACACCATTTGCAAATGCAAAATAGTCTTTCACGATGTATGAAAGGCATCGCAGTCCAATTTAGGGAGTTGCAATTTTTAACAATTTCTTTAGCCCCATAGGAACAAATGGAGTCTCATCCCCTAATAGTGATTGTAAATTTGTAGAAATTGCTGTTTGGGAATCGCTATTTTGTTACATTCCATTTTGCATGACCTAAATAGCAATTTCTTCAAATCCGCTCTTTAGGTAATGCAAACTGGAACTTTGATACATCTGGCCGATAGTTACTTGAAATAACTATAACTATAACAGGTGAATTTATAAGGTTTTGCATGAGTGAATTCGGAACCTAACTATAACATCCCTGTAACCTTTGTTTTTTTAAGGGAATATATATAAACACACTCACATACACCCTTTGATATATATATATAGATAGATATAGATAGATATATGCATATAGAGATAGATAGATAGATAGATAGATAGATAGATAGATAGATAGATAGATAGATAGATAGATAGATAGATAGATAGATAGATAGAAAGATAGATCCTGACATGCGAAGACATGAGCTAGAATAACAATAAACCATAACATTACTGAACATAAACTTTGCCAATTAGAAGCCCATATAAATTAGATCGCTCACATGGAGCAACATCAGCTTCCTTCCATATTGGCAAGTTCTCCTCGACGTAAAAAGAAAAAACAGTAAAGTTAAAGCATTCACATTAAATAACCGTATCAGAAATGGATAAAACAGCAGAGCCTTCGAATGCAGGCAATAATAATTTCATAATTATGGCTATTGAGCTGGAATAATATCTCCTAGCCTGAGTGTTCTGTCTGCGTTAATTACTTTCACACTACACTGCTTGGTAGTGAACCGGAAAGCGTAAATCCCTGACCGCCCTTACTCTCCAGTACGACCTCTCAATCTCAATAGGCCATTTCCTGAATAATCATATTCAAAAATAATATCCCTTCTTGTGGGAAATGTTAATGACATGCATCTGGGGCACTTCCGATAAAGCTAGGACCATTAGGCATCAAAGCGCCATGTGAGTATAAGCAGAGGTATAATTAATCCGGCCAGCCTCTTAGAGTCATAAACCTATGCATTGCCTTACCTTGAACCAGAACCGAGGCAGTAGTCCCTTCTCATTGGCTGGGGATGGGAGGGATCATGACTTATTACAGGCCTGAGCCTTGATCCCTCCGTCTGGCTGTGAACTTCTATCATATGTGTTATTGAGGAGAGGCTTTTATGCCCAATTTAGGAAGCCAATTTTCAGGCAAATTGCTATATTTCAATTAATACACTATATTACGTTAGGACACATTTGCTGGCTGGAAAGCTCTTTGTAGTCTCGGCAGAAGAGGCACTGGTTACAGCCCTGTTGGCTGGCCTCCCGCGGCAGTGGACCACTTAAGAAATCAGAGCTTAAAAGCTGTGCCTTCAAAATAATAAAAAGGGATTCTTTATAAAAGAAAATTCGCAGGCTGCGGTGCGCTCTTCAGATTGTGCGCTCTATGAATGCTGTTCTTCCAATTTCTAAACAAATGGAAAAATATAATTTGTCTCGGGGGACAGTAAAGCCTACCTCCGAGAATATCTCCAGCATACATGGAAAATACTAAGGAAGATGAGTAGAGACGGGAGCGCACGTGTCTCTGACTTGGCAAGCCATGCGGTTTGATTTTATGTTTTTTTTTTTTTTTATCCTACTGTATCCTTACACCAAGCTCACTGATTAGATTTCGTTTTTGGGCTTCTGGTGTATCCTATCCAAGTGATCAGCAATTTAGTACTAACGGCTAACCTCACGACCTACGGTCTAATAGCGGCAGGGTGAAATGTGATGTGATCCCAAATTTACCGGGCGGATTTAAGAGCCCTCTAGCGCCTTCCTGCACAACATTAGTGTCCTTTTGTTACGCTAATGTGGCCCATGAGACCAAAATCGCCGGACCAAATTAAACAAGCATTTGCAATGCAGCTGGTCTCGCGTTTGCTCATGTTAGAACTGATAGCGTTGCAAACTCCTCACCCGACTTTTCACCTATTGGCAAAAGTGTATTTCTGTAAGTAACCCGAAAAAGTGCAATTAGCTGTGTAAAGTGCTCGACTTCTGCCAAGTGAAATCGCGCTAGCAAAATAGAGAAAAAGTAGCCCACGAGCTGGACAGAAAACAGCGAGCCTTGCATGTTTTCTGTACTTGGTCGATGTGCTCGAGGAGGGCTAGCCACCGGAAAAGGCATGATGTGTGCATGCCTTCGACTAATGAAAGCGAGCGGATTTTAATAGGCAAGCCCACGAACCAATGAAAAACACTGACGTGATGTCGACAGGGCTCCGAGCCCTTTTCTAATAACTAAAGCGTCTCGCTGCGATACGCATGCGCGAGCGCATGCAACGCAGGCTCGACCCTAAAAAGTGGTGCAATGCATGCATTGTGCCACTTCGTAACCCCGTGCGCCCGTCATAATGTATACAAGGGGCTTTTCCTCCGTTAGGGGGGCTGAAAAAATGGTCCAAAGAAATCGAAGAGATTTCTTTGCATCATTATTTTCAGCACTTTTAACGTCTGCTCAGAGCAGGTATTAAAAAGAGGTGCACCATTTTTTACAATGGGCATCTGGGTGCTTTGCAGGATTGGCACCAACATTTTTTAGGCTAATCTTGCAAAACTCTAAACTAGCGTTAAAAATATTTTTAAAAAATGGTAGTTCCTTAACTATTGCCATGGTGCACCATATCCTAGATATGGCGCACACATGGTGGCGTCATGGGGCGCTAAGGGGCAGAAGAAAAGTGGCGCTGCACTGGGTGCAGCACCACTTTTCTTAAATCAGGCCATAAGTGTCTTTACGAAATACCGAACTGAGTGACAGAGCTTGTTGTGGCCAGCTAGGTTTGTGCTATATAAACAGCAAACAATATATCACACAAAATGGCGGCTAGTGCTCTATCATTCTTGCCTGGCATTAAATGCATAGGTAAGGAACCTCATCCAAATATAGCGGTATATTCATGAGCTGGTTTGCGTCATGTTTGTACTATGCAATGTATGTGGTACATGCATGATACAAACCTTAAATGCGATTTATGAAGCCACACAAGGCCACTTTTCGTGGCTCTGAGTGGCTCCAAAAATCTGGAGTAAAGCAATGTAGCACAAATAGCTGTGTTGCCTTACTCTGCCCTTGAAGGCATTCCTTGGGGACTGTGTGGGTGTTCCCACGTAGCTCCCATAGATTTTGACGCATTCCCAGATATACCAGAATTGGTAAGCCTGGGAATGTACCAAAATTCTACACCTTCCCAGGGCAGGCATAACAAGGAAAAATATCTTTATTTGTCCTCATTACTTCCTCTTACTATTTGTGCTACAATCTGCAGCACACATAGATAGAGGAATATGCCTCATGGAATTGTTTTATGCAGGAAGGTGCCCTGCACAAAAACAATTCTGCATGCAACGTAACACCATGGTGCAGGCATCCTTGCACCATGGTCCAAGGGTGCGTGTGCTGATTGTAGGCTACCAAAAAGGCACCAGCACAGGAGAAAAGGCAGGAATGTATCCTATTGAATTAAACATGCTGCATCACTGCCCTTTCCGTCACACAGTGAAGTGGAGCAAGGTGACTTGTTGTGGTGCGTGACAAACTCATAAATATGCCCTATAATTTCTAAAATCTTCCCATACTAATGTAACTATTTGCATAACATCTTGCTATCCACAAAATGATACAGTTATGTACTCAGTGTTCTTCTGGAAGCAAAAACACTGAAATCGCAGTATAGAGCACAATAATTACATCTGAAGAAGTGTTTGTGCTTTCAGTCAAACACCTCCATTCTCCTTTTGTTCACCTGTCAAAGAATGCTTTTAGAACTGTTTGCTGAGTGATTTACTAGTTCTCTTGCGCAAAGTGTCTGTCAGATTTATACACTTAACAGTGTGTTTACTATGGATCATCTATAAGTCACAGGGGTATGTTAAAAATTGTTCGTTTTTCTTCAGGATAACCTTTTATGTTAGTGTGTTTGGTATCATGTATCGCGGCACCCAACACTCAAAGCCTTCACAGGGAAGTAGTGTTGCGTAACATTCTTAGTTTTTTTTTAAATACATAGATGAAAGAAAATATGTTCGGCTTTCTGTTAATGTGAGCAGCTGATGATGAATTTCACCTAAATGTCCATGTCCATTCAATTGTAGATATGAAATAAATCCTTGTCAGATTTTAGTTTGAGTTCAGATCTAAAGTGATACCATCAGAAAGGGAAGAGGAAGTGGATTTGATCTTCTGACAGTCACATTTGCCTTATAAGGTAAATGAGAAGGGCTACTTGTTGGCAGGATATTTTTCTGATCTGAAGCAACATCAACATGCTAACCTACAGAAATGCTTAGCTTCTATCAAATGCTAGATGTCCTGAGTAACTCCAAACATCTGTTCTTTTACTCCTAGTCGGTCACCTCTTCTCTCTACCAATACTGTTTCACAAAAATCTACTGTTAGAAATTGGGTCTCTAGTTGGCAGCGGTTTGCATCCTGTCCAAGTAGGGACCACAATCCTAGTCAGGCTAAGTAGGTTACACTCCCAAAATTAACCTGTGCTCACCGTCTGGTAGCTTGGCACGGAGCAGTCAGGCTTAACTTAAAAGTCAATGTGCAAAGTATTTGTGCAACACTTAAAATAGATCAACACAGTAAAAACACCACAAAAATACTAAGTTGGGAACCATGGAGATTGTTTATCTGAGTAAAACAAGACTAAATCATCAAAAATCCAATCAGTAGAAGTAGAAATATGTTTTTTTAATGATTAAGGGGGATATTTATGAGCCCCTATGGCCACCAGAGCATCACTTTTTGTGATGTTCCTGTGGCGCTATGCCCTGCGCCGTATTCACAAGGAGGCGTTTACCGCTTCACATGCTGCCCTTTGCGTGGAAGGGGCACGCAATGGGTGTTGCTATGGGCGTGCCACAGCAACACACATTGCATTTTGACGCTGCCTCAGATTTACGAGTTTTTGTAAACCTGAGGCAGTGCCAAAATCTACTGCCACCCAAGGGGTGGCGTTAGCAAGGCGCAATGAGGAGAAATACTGTTAGTACTCCTTGTTTTTTGCTTTTTCTATTTATACTGCATTCTGCAGTATGCATAGAAAGAGCAACATGCCAGACATGCCTGTTTATGTGCGGGACGGTGTCCCTTCCTGCACACAAACAATCAATTGAAAATGACACTTTGGCACTTCTGTGTGTGCTGCATTCTGCAGCACACACAGAAGTGCCAAATCTCCATTAGTGATTGTTTATGTGCAGGAAGGTACGCCTTCCTGCACATAAACAATCACACCCCTCATCGCAGAAATCCTTGCACGATGGTGCAAGGATGCCTGAGTTGGGGCAGGCAGCTAAATTTAGCACCAGTGCAGGTAACAACACAGGGGCGCTCCATATTCAATTAAATATGGCGCATCCCTGCATTGTGAAAGTGAGGGAGTGTGCACTGCCAATTTTGAGACAGCATTGCGCTCCATCATTTTCCCATAAATATGGGCCTAAATGTGAACACAGTGCTTAGAAATCAATAGCAGCTAAAAGGTTACTTGAGATCGCAAAGGACGGGTGCAAAGCTAAAATCCAGGTTGGGTCTACTGAAACAGTACCTTCAGAGGAGCAATGTGTCATCGCCAGGGACACAATGCGTCGACATTTTGCTCTCACTTGGGGAGGTTCTGTGGAAGTGGATGTGATGCGTCGTTAGTGGGCTGTGCAGAGTGTTGTTATTGAGTCTCACAATGGTGAAGCAGCTGTCATTGGGTAGCCACTGCATCGTCGACAGGCATGCGGAGTGCAAATTTCTGTACCACGCTTAGGCGATGTGTCACTTTTGAGCTTTGTAGCAGATGCAATGCGTTGTTTTCTTGAGGTGGCTCATCAGTTTTTCTGCTGCAGATAAATGTGTGGGTGATGCGTCACTTTTTGAAGGTTGCTGCTGCAGAACCCACTTCTCAGGCCCAGGACTGGATGGGGAACCTCAGGAAAGGTTAGGACTCACAGACGGCAGACTCAAGCAGCACCAGGAGAGTTGCAGGCAGTCTTTGAAGTCCCTGATACTGTAGGACAACAGGGAGAAAGCCAGCAAGCCCTTGGAGATCCTCTGGTCAGCAAGATGGGTCAAGTCTTTGTCCTCAGCAGGGCAGAGATCAGCAGGCAGCAGGGCAGCTCAGCAATGCAGAGAAGCCGTTCCTTGGAACAGTAAGTCCATGCAGAGTGGCAATCCTTACAGCACAGCAGTCTTTACTCCAGCAGAGTTCTTACCACGTCCAGTAGTGATATGATTTCAGGGGATCAGAGACCCAGTGTGAATACCCAAATGTGCCTTTGATGCACGGGATGGCTTGCAGGGACCTTTTTGAAGTGTACAGATCTCCTTTGCAGCCAAGCGCTGACTCCAGACTATCAGTTGAGGGTAATCAGCACCTTTGTGTGGACTCAGGCCACTACCCTTTGTAGTGTAGTGTGAACCCTTCCTAACCTTCTCCCAAGGAAGACCCATTAGTATGCAGATGAATGCAGATGTAGCTGAGTATCCTCCATTGTGGGTGTCTGAAGGGAATACACAAATGTAGCTGGCACCCAGCACATGCCAGATGTGTATTGGAGACAGGCTTTCAGGCCCATGGGGTAGTGAGGGCAGAAAAAATGCCCACTTTCTAAAAGTTACACATAAACAGGGCAACACAATATTCCCCACAGAACTGGGTAGTCTAAACTGTAAAGCACACAATGTTCATGGCGGAATAATTTGCATACAAATATTTCAGCAATATTAAATACTCTTAATGTTGTAATTAACCGTAAATCAAATTCCATAAATGAATAAATCTTCAAAGAGTGTGTGTAATTCATCTCTAGAAAATTAAAAAAAACTATATATTCACTAATATATACATCAATATAGCAAAGCAACAAAGATAATTTTTAGCGTTTTTATACAAACACACTTGTGACCCCTCTAGTCCACAATCCCTTCACATCCAAGGGACAGAAGGATATCACCAACCCTCCTGAATCTCCAACCACAAAATGTTTGAGTCCTATATGCAGTCTTTCAAAAAATCAGAAATCAGTCCTACTGGACTCCAGCAGCTCATGCTATGAATTGCGTCAAGTAGAGTATAAGGGCGCTGTTAAGGTCTCCCAAGGCTCAAACCATGGATGAGACCATCTTCAGGACAATCTTTCAAAATGGATTAAATTCCAATTATTGGTGCTCTACAACACAATAAATAACCCACATTAATAAAACACTATACAACACTAAAAGGCAGCAGAAAACCAAACCTTGTTATACATCCAAGTGAATCACCCACTTACAAGGCACCTTAAAAACAGCCTACAAAACCCTCAGTTTAAAACGTGCATTTTTCACATCGTCATAACATGCAACACCCAATTTACACCAAAAAGTGTATATACATATATATGCACACACATATATATATATATATATATATATATACCTCCTCATGTTTTCTTCCGTAGAAAAAAACGTCTCTGTCACACTGCCACACGATGTCATCATCCAAATTCAGTTTATTCCAGCAAATCTACAAATCGCCCAATGCGTTTCGGGAGTCCCAGCTCCCTTGATCACAAGCAATTTCAGTCCATATCTCCATTGCTATAAATTCCCTTCACCATGATCACAAACATAAATGACGGTCAAAAAACCTCGTACCCAGTACAGAAGCCATCTTTAAACATGTGTTCTATCCCTTCACCATATAACAAACACAAATGACGGTCTAAAACCATGTATCCAATTTCGCGGCCATCTTTAAACATATTATCTATTACCTTTATGTCATACTAATACATTTGTTTTATGAAAATACACATATCCCATTTAATCTACTATCAATCTATCAACCTAATCACTATCATAACACAATTATAATCATCGCATATTGATATTTATCATTCATTTTGATTTCAGCAAAGACGAAAAACAATTCCAAAATGTTACCGGATATCATCTCTATTAACTCGACAGCTCACTCCCCCAATTCACATTGTATTAAATCATTTTATATCATTTTATCTCTACATATGAATCACAAATTCATTCATTAAATTTCACAATCCTACAACTATTCCGTCTTTTTCTCAAACCTACTGATTAGTACTCATTGGTTTTGCCCAAGTGGGCATAAATCTATTGTTTAGTTCTTATTATACTTTCATCCTTGCCTTCTCTTTATAACTTATCCATCATTATTCTCACTAAAAATGGTTAACCTTTACATCACCACATGATCTCAATTCAATATATTAGCTCCTTTGCTTTTCGATGACCGTTACATTTATGTCTTCTTATCTAAAAGGAAAAGAAAGAAGAAAACACTTTGGGCCTGATTACAACTTTGGAGGAAGGTGTTAATCCGTCCCAAATGTGACGGATATACCACCAGCCGTATTACGAGTCCATTATATCCTATGGAACTCGTAATACGGCTGGTGGTATATCAGTCACATTTGGGATGGATTAACACCTCCTCCAAAGTTGTAATCAGGCCCTTAATGTTAAAAACCTAAACGTGAAAAAACCCACCTTAAAATCTATTTCAATGTCTGCTACATATATCAAATCTACTCTTTTCCATTGCATCGTGCAAATTTTTCAGCAATATTACATCATATTTATCAATCAATATATCAAATGTACAGCTAGTTCTTCATCTTTATTCAATCCTTCAGGAACAATGGTGTTGTACTCAATAATTAAACGAAATTCCAAATTTCTCATTTCTAATATTTTCTACGGAAGAAAACATGAGGAGGTATATTTAAGGGATTCGCAATCCAGTCTCTGTCTAACGTATGGGCGCAGACCGACGCAAATGATAAAGGAAGAATATATATATATATATATATATATATATATATTTATATATATATATATACAGGTACATACAAACCTACATATACACATACATAAAATAAAATAAAATCACCCATCAGTGCGCTTCAAACAACTGACAAAAGTTAAATATTCCCACCCAAGCAAAGTGAGCCATCTAATACCCAAAACCAATTCCAAAAAAAAAGCAACACAGCATATTAATATTTGCTTCAACATCAAATTCCTAGAAAATCATTGCTTAATCCTTTTGGCCCGCACATCCAACTAAACAAAAAACAAACCTAGTCAAGAGTAAAATTCTAACTTCCCAGCTACAGTAGCAGGACTCCCACAGGACCATGCTTACTGCTAATGAGTTACTCTAATATAAAGAAAGGACGATGTAATCTACATACAGACAAAATAAATGCCAATCCATTAACCAGATTCCCACAAACACACTCAACTTGAGGTCGCTGTGGAACATAAATCCATTAGACACAAATATTACTTACTTCATCACAGATACGTATACTCCCTCTGGGTTCGAATCAATCCTAAAGCGCAGGCGTGCAAACAATTTGTCCCTTTTAACCAAACGCCTGGTGGGCATATTCCATTAGAAATCACATGACCTATCCACTAAACTGCGGCGGCCATCTTGGAACAGAATATCTTTCATCAAACCTATTGAATTCCTGATCGGTCCTAACATTCCATACAAAAAATCAGCAACAATATGATGCATTCAAACATCAAAGTGAATGCAGAACTTATTAAACACAGGTATACAGTCATAACTTCCTCGGTGATCAAATAGTCCCTCTCAACCAAACGCTTGGAAGGCCTTACCCCTTAAAAATCACCTGACCAGTCCACAAAACTGTAGCGGCCATCTTGGAACTGAGTATCTTTCATCAGATCTAATCAGGATAGACCATCTAACTTCCTGTGAAGGCCTGAGCAATTGTCTAATCTGCCTACTCCAACCAGAAATGCATCCATTACAAAGTTCCTAAATTCCTTAAAAATCAACATCAAGTGCAACAGACCAGAATTTCCCTCTGCTTTATTCACCATAAACTATTACCCATGCCCTGCTCCGAATCCTAAGAGAACAACTCCAGAAGAATGTAGCACTTCACAGTTTCAGACTCTAGTAGTTAAACTCACCTCCCACTGACTTCCGCACTGAGAAACGTCACTGGAAAGTATAAAGGAATGAAACATCCACAAATTGCAAGCTGTGTGATTTTCTATTGACGATTAGCCTTACTGTACTGCCAAAACAAGTTCTTCTAATATTCAATTATTTAAAGGTTATTTTTTTTATTTTGGTTTAGTCCTTGAGAGAGGGTGCCAAAGGCAGTGTAATGATATTCAGTGAGAAACACTTGCGCAGCATCTTCCTCAGCCCTGGAACATGCATATCAATTAAGCCACACTAGAGCTGTAATCAAAAATTGCTTTATTCCTCAGCACACACTAACAAACTGTACATTACATCATACTTTCTGATAAGCACACCTTAACATCTCCCAATCCATTATGTACTTGCTGTTCAGAGTCCGCCCAGTACCACGAGGATTCTAGTGTGCATAACATCAAGATGCTAAATGTACCCCTTCAGTGAATAAAGAGGTGGACATCACCAAAATCACATTTCCTAGATTAATCATCAAGGCATTCTCACTTGTCTGCCAATGCAGGTGATTCCATATTGATTGAGGTTCACCCTGATACGGCAACAGTGGCATCAGTTGATGCTCTTTAGCTGGATCGGCTGGTTGGGTCACTTCCCGTACTTTTTCAGGACTCATGAAGTGTCTCAGTGGGTGTTGGACCTGGCCTTTTTGACAGGGTCATCCCCAAACTTTTTGCCTCCTTCCTCCTATTTGTTCTGACCTGTTGTTGTTGGCTTTTGAACTCTGGGCACTTTACCACTGCTAACCAGTGCTAAAGTGCATATGCTCTCTGTGTAAATTGTACTTTTGATTGGTTTATCCATGATTGGCTATTTGATTTACTTGTAAGACCCTAGTAGAGTGCACTATATGTGCCTAGTGCCTGTAGATTAAATGCTACTAGTGGGCCTGCAGCACTGGTTGTGCCACCCACTTCAGCAGCCCCTTTACCTTGTCTCAGGCCTGCCATTGCAAGGCCTGTGTGTTCAGTTTCACTGCCACCTCGACTTGGCATTAAAAAGTACTTGCCAAGCCTAAAACTCCTGTTTTTCTACATATAAGTCACCTCTAATGTGTGCCCTAGGTAACCCCTAGAGCAGGGTGCTGTTGGGTAAAAGGCAGGACATGTACCTGTGTAGTTTATATGTCCTGGTAGTGTAAAACCTCTAAATTCGTTTTTACACTACTGTGAGGCCTGCTCCCTTCATAGGCTAACATTGGGGCTGCCCTCATACATTGCTGAAGTGGTAGCTGCTGATCTGAAAGGAGTAGGAAGGTCATATTTAGTATGGCCAGAATAGTAATACAAAATCCTGCTGACTGGTGAAGTTGGATTTAATATTACTATTTTAGAAATGCCACTTTTAGAAAGTGAGCATTTCTCCCCACTTAAATCTTTCTGTGCCTTTCAATCCACGTCTGGCTAGGTTTAGTTGACAGCTTCTTGTGCATTCACTCAGACACACCCCAAACACAGGGTACTCAGCCTCACTTGCATACATCTGCATTTTGAATGGGTCTTCCTGGGCTGGGAGGGTGGAGGGCCTGCTCTGGCACAAAGGACTGCCACACCCCCTACTGGGACCCTGGCAGACAGGATTGAACTGAAAGGGGACCTAGTGCATTTCTTAGCCACTCTTTGAAGTCTCCCCCACTTCAAAGACACATTTTAGTATAAAACAGGGCCTCTGCCCTACCACCTCAGACACTTGCTGGAGAAGAAACCTGAACCAGAACCTGCATCCTGCCAAGAAGAACTGCCTGGCTGCTCAAAGGACTCACCTGACTGCTTTCTACAAAGGACTGCTGCCTTGCTGTTGGCCTGCTACCTTGCTGAACTCTTGTCTGGATGTAAGAGTGCTCTCCAAGGGCTTGGATAGAGCTTGCCTCCTGTTCCCTGAAGTCTCAGGACCAAAAAGACTTCTCTTTTTCAACTGGACGCCGAGTGCGGCGAAAAATTTGACGCACAGCTTTCTCCGTGGTGAAAAATTCACCGCACGCCGATCCGGAAAGACGCCGCTCGACGCGACGCCTGCGGTGCGACTGGAACTTCGAGGCACGGCCTCGCATGGACAACGCCGCCCGACTTCCAGAGAGGAAATTGACGCAACGGCTGCCATGAGAAAGAAAATTCCACGCACAGGCCCCCCGGAACGACGCGCAGCCGGATAACAAGCCGATGAATCCACGCACAGACCCTGGGACATCTGGTAATCCCGCGATCAATAGAAGAAGACGGTCCTCGTGCCGGAAAACGACGCACGTCTTCCCCGAGTGAAAAATAAGGACGCAAGTCCGTGTGTGAAGGGGCAAAACCAACGCACACACCATTTTTCTTCCCGTAGAACGACACACGTCTCCCCGTGTGAAAAATTACGACGCAAGTCCATGTGTGAAGGGGCGAAACCAATGCACATACCATTTTTCCACGCATCTCCTCTTCTGCGGCCCTCTGCGGAGATTTTCCACTCCAAACCAGGTACTTTGTGCTTGAAAGAGACTTTGTTTACTTTTTAAAGACTTAAGACACTTCATATCACTTTTCAGTGATATCTTTACAAATTCATATTGCATCTTTGATTGTTTTGACCTGCAAATACCCAGATAAATATTATATATTTTTCTAAACACTGTGTGGTGTATTTTTGTGGTGCTATATTGTGTTATTGTATGATTTATTGCACAAATGCATTTATTGTAAGTGCATCGTGGCAAATGCATTTCGTTGCATTCACCGCGATGAAAGTGATGTTTCCCATGCACATTCATCTTCTTCACTGGTACTTGACAATGATTTTGAAGAACCTTTGCACAATGAGCTCGATGACAAGTGATTTTGCCTGTTTTGCACTGGTCATAGCTGATGTTGCTTTTCGATTTTAGGTGTGTGCCACAAATGCTTCTGGAACATTTTTGCAGCCATTTTCTCTTGCCATCATGAGGCACTTGATTGTTCGTTGGCTAGGCAGACAGTTATGAAGTGGTTCTCTCTTCAACAACCCTTGCAGACCTGTCCTATGGCGGAGCATTTACCTTCATGGGAATGAAAATCCACATTGGAAGCATAGTTTTGTTTTCTTTGAAGTCATCGACCTGCATGTATGTTGTATACGTTTGTGCTTGTTTTTCACAGTCAGTGCTGATTCATGGAGTGCTGTTCCTGTTTCCAGCTTGTCAACCTGCTCATTCTTCTGCTCTCGCAGCCATCAGCATTTTCTCTAGACTGTGTGTTTCTCTTAGTATCCACCTTCTAAATTAATTTTAACAACAGCCATCAATGATTTTGAGGCACAGGGCTTCTTCATCATTAAAGTCGCAGAACTTGCAATGTTTAATGAGTGCATCAAGTCTTTCAACAAACTCATCCATTCTTTCACTGACCTGTTCTCACACTTGGTTGAGGATATACCTTTCATAGTTAACATTCGCCATTGGATTTAACTTGGCCTGTAATGCTTCTTTTACCTTTTGGTACAATTTTGCATCAGTTGCTGAGATTTTCTATAGCACTTCTTTCACTCTGTCACCTGCAAGATTTTTCAAATATTTGATGATCTTCTTGTTATCTTCTTCCTCTAGTGCATCTATGAAGTCACCAAATTTTTCAATCCACACAGCCTACCTAGCACCAATGTTTTGCTTCTTAGAAGCGGCCAAAGGTGGTGGTTGCTTCAGAAACATGGCCACATTCTATTTCCCGCTTCTTTCTGCCACCATTGAGAGCATGTGCTGGTCAGATACCAACAGCTTCTGCAAGCAGAGGTCCCAGTTGGAGTGTGTGCCGCTGTATGATTTAATCACCCTTGACGGTGAGTGAGTTTTCTGTGTTTTGTACCTTGCTGATATGATTGTTATTTCTTGCTTTGTCTGTTTAATCATTCGGTATTTGATGTACGTGCAGTGTCTGTATCGACCACGTCCTTGGCAGTCTCAACTGGCATTTTGAAAGTGCTTCTTTGCAGGGTCTTCTATCTTTTCCATGGCTGTGTACATGCTAAAGCAGAGCTTTGACTCCACATGTGTCAGTCGCAGACCACTCTATATTGAATCTGGGCACACGTGGCATGCACAAGGAGTTTAGTGTATCGTTACAAACTCTCAGGGAGAGCACTCTTGGTTTATCAGTCACCTATTTCCTACTCATCGCCAGTTGTAGCATCTTCCCCATCCCTGCAACATACATATAAATTAAGCCACATAGGAGCTGCGATCAAACATTACTTTTGTATACACTAACAAACTGTGCATTTCATCATACTTTCTGTTAACCACACCTTAAACCTCCCCATCCATTATGTACTTCCTGCTCAGAGCCCGCCAAGAACCATGGGGATTTTATTGTGCATAACATCAAGATGCTACAACTTGTATCTGATGCAAACAATATTCTTAATGGCTTCTACTGTAGACCAACAGAACCTTGTCTTGATTCATTACCTGTTTTACATGGTATTGTGAAGTTTTTTTTTTAAATAAAGTTTTATTATTCATGTATATTCAATAACTTGCAAATCCACTTTTTAGCATTATCTGTACATCCCAACAAGTTACAACAGCCAAATGCTAATAGCACTGTAACTTTCTCTAGAAACTTCCTCCTCCCCTCTTGCTGCTCCAACGATGTGTCTTCCTAGTCCTAAATGTTGAGACCATACCATGCCCGAATCCTAAATCAAGACCTGTCCATATCGTGTACAACATGGCATATCTTCTACCACCTTTCCAAAGGCAAGGATCCATGCACTCACACTTAACATGTGCACTGTCATACTTGTTTTGATGCAATAAGTCAGTTCATCTTAGGTGTCAAAGACCTGGCACCTCACAGAGCTGTCATTCATCCTTCCATCCCAGAATCCCCCATGTATTTTCCAGATCTGTTAACATTTGCACCCACACAGCCAAGTTGTCTGCTAGTTTATCATCTTGGTACACATGCTTCACCCTCACCACCTCCGTCACTGTCCATTCCTGCATATCATGGAGCCATTCACCATATCTGGGAGGCCACCCCCACTCAGCCACTTAATGGCAATACAACATTTTGCCAGTATGGGCCCTAACACGACAAAATTTATGACTAAGCTTCTTTCCCTTAGGCACTGGGACCAGTCCTAGTAGGATTGTCTGAGGTGTAGGCATATTCGTCCAACCAGTAGCCTTATCTAAGTTCGTCACCACGTCACCTCAGTAATGAGTTAGGGAGGGACATTGCTAGACCATATGTATAAAACCTTTCTCTGAGCCTCCGCATCATGGGCAATTGCCTGTTCTGGCAGGATAGATATGGTGGGGCCAGGTATAGTCGATGAGTGAAATTATGTTGTATGAGTTGACAATGCACATGCTTACCCCTTTAAACCCTCATGGACTTTCTGCCACTTCTGTGTCATCAACTTGCCTTCTAGTGTGTCTTCACATTTCAACCGACTTAGGTATCAGCTGAGAGAGATCCTCTAGTAATGCCCTATATATGTGTTAAATCAGTCAGCATCCTCCTGTCATGTCTAACATTCTCGACAAGGTGTGTGAAACTGGCAGCTCTTGAGGGAAGCAGGGAGACAGTGATCACGCTGTGGCTGATATTTTGGCATACTGTAGGTATTGTCCTGGACACAGCCAAAAGCAGTCAATGCATCCTCTTGGATGATAAACTTTCTACCCAGGTATAGGTCTCCCAATATTTCACACCTGCCGTCTTTCAATTTTTTTATGGACATGTCTTTGGCAATCCTGGTGAACTGTCTGATGTCCCACAGCAGCATATCTCTCTCATATGGGGCTCGTCTTATGATGTAGGTGACAGTCCATTCTCATACCCGCCAGATGTGGTGCAACAGGTAGTGCATGTCTGCCCATGAGCAGCGCAGGCAGTAACTTGTCACCATAAGTGCCTCTTAGTAGATTCTTCCCCCAATTGTCATTGTTATCTAGCCAGTGAACCACATGTTGCAAATGTGAGGCCATATAATAAAGTTCTAGGTTTAGGAAGTTCAACCCCGACCCTCTCCCAGGCCTGCTTAAGCATGGTAAGGCTCACTCTCTTCCTCTTGTTAGCCCAGAGTAGGTTTAGTATCATCCTGTCTAGTCACTGTAAAAAGCATCTGGGGATTTCATAGAATGTATTTTATAATCCATACAGACATCTAGGAAGCACCACCATCTTAACAACAGCAGCCCCACCCAGTACTGAAAGGGGGAGCTCTCTCCAGAATTGAATGGATGACTCCAGCCCTCTAGCAATCGTCCCAGATTGAGTTAATAAAATGAATGTTCTGTGCAGGTCAGTCTCATTCTCTCTAAATCCCAAGGGTGCCCCACCCTTGGAAGGGTGGCCAAAGGTGCCATCAGCAGGAGGCCTAATGGAACCACATGGGTCTTTTGTCGATTCCTCCTTCAGCCCTGACCTCCCCCCAGAGAGCTGCACGGCATTCAATAGTATAGGAATCAAGTATTCATGGCTGCCCACATATATCATTGCATCATCTGTGCAGAGAGAGACCACGTGGGTGGTCTCGCTCACCCGTATCCCCCAAGTTATCAACACTTGGCACAGCAGGACTGCCATAGGTTCCAAAGCTATGGCAAATATTAGGGAAGACAATAGGGCCCGTATTTATACTCCGTTTGCGCCGAATTAGCGTCGTTTTTTTCGTCGCAAATTCGGCGCAAAACTAACGCCATATTTATACTTTGGCGTTAGACGCGTCTAGCGCCAAAGTATGGGCAAAGAGCGTCATTTTTTAGCGTGAACGCCTTCCTTGCGTTAATGAGATGCAAGGAAGGCGTTCCCGTCTAAAAAAATGACGGCGACGCAAATGCGTCGTATTTATACTCCCGGTCAAAAATCACGCCCGGGAGGTGGCGGGTCAAAAAAACCCGCATTTGCGCCACTTTTTAACGCCTGGGTCAGGGTAGGCGTTAAGGGGCCTGTGGGCTCAAAATGAGCCCACAGGTGCCCTCCCCTGCCCCCAGGGACCCCCCCTGCCACCCCTGCCCACCCCAGGAGGACACCCAAGGATGGAGGGACCCACCCCAGGGACATTCAGGTAAGTTCACGTAAGTATAATTTTTTATATTTTTCAAATTTTTTTGGGTGGCATAGGGGGGCCTTATTTGTGACCCCCTACATGCCACTATGCCCAATGACCATGCCCAGGGGACATAAGTCCCCTGGGCATGGCCATTGGGCAAGGGGGCATGACTCCTGTCTTTACTAAGACAGGAGTCATTTAAATGGCGTCTGGGCGTCGAAAAAATGGTGCAAATCGGGTTAAGATGATTTTTTAGCGTCAACCCGACTTGCGCCATTTTAAGACGCCCTAGCGCCATTTTCCCCCTACGCTTGCGCTGCCTGGTCTACGTGGTTTTTTTCCACGCACACCAGGCAGCGCCGGTCTGCTTGCGCCGGCTAACGCCATTCCATAAATACGGCGCCCGCATGGCGCTTCGGAATGGCGTTAGACGGCGCTAAATTTTTTGACGCTAAACTGCGTTAGCGCAGTTTAGCGTCAAAAAGTATAAATATGGGCCTAGGTACCCCTGTTGTGTCCTTCCAGTAAGCTGAATTCTATCTGACACTAGGGTACGCGTGCACACTCTGGCCCTTGGGTCCGTATACAGTAACTTGACCAAATCTATATATTGTGATCCTAGACCCATCTTCTCCATTACAAGTCACAAATAATTCCACTTCAATGTGTCAAAGAAATGTTTAATATCGAGGAGGGTGTAGGATCCTCCTTTTGGTGTACAGTGTGATAGACATGAGCCAGCCGGCGCAGATTATACATAGTACTGTACTGTGGTATAAAGCCACACTGATCAGTGTTGATGAGCATCAGCAAGTGTGCAACAAACGAGCTGCCAATATTCCACTCAGTATTTTTGCATCTTCATTGAGGGGTGACAGTTGCCTATAGGATGAGACATCCAGTGGGTCCTTGCCTGGCTTTGATACCAGCATGATTAGTGCCTCCCGTATTAAGGCAGGTAGGCGTCCCCCCTTCTGTTCCTCCAGATGCGCCTCCAGCAGCCAATCTGACAGGACCCCCACATAATATCGATAAATTTCCATCTGGAAACCATCATCCATGGCGTTTTTGTGGTTTTTATGCAATGGATACTGGTGATTATTTCTTCCTTGGATATGGATTCTCCCAGCACGGCTTGCTCCTCCTTCCCCAACCTGACAAGTTCTTTATCCACCAACAAGGCAGCTCCACAGTCACTCGATGCCCCATTGCGGTTCACGTAAAGTCTGTGTAGGTGGGTTGTGAACATTTTGTTAATAGCTTTTGTCCCAGTAGTATCCTGTAGCAGCGTAAACAGTTTGTGGACTGTCTGCTGCTTGAGCAGCTGAGTGAACATGGACCTGGAAGTGACACCGTAGACGTCAAGCCTCTGGCAGCATGCTGTGTAGACATGTTTTTCTAGTCTGCAACACTCATCTAAAAGTTCCCGGCTGGCTTGTTGCCAGTTCTTCATTTTGTGCAGCTGTGTGAAGAGAGCCTCCTCTAGGGCAAGCTATCACTGTTTCAGTAGCTACAGTAGCATGTTCTAATATTGGTGCCATATTGAAAAATATGGCTTTCTATTTCCAGCTATTGAAACACATTAGTGAGAGCAACTGATGATACAAGGAATGTCACAACAAAGACAGCAGCAGAGACCTGTCTAGAACCATCACAATCCATAATCCATAATACTGAAAACACTCTATTAGTTCCATGATGGTTCAGGATAGATATTCAATTATTGTCATCCAAATCAAACTCTCAAGTGGTTTAATTTGTGCCTGTGGTTGTAGATGATGGCTTTTGGCATGGATTGAGAACTGAGACCAATTTTTAGTCATCATACTTTGATATTCAGAAAAGGGAGAAACAGAGAAGGAAAACATAGGACAATAATGACAAAGGTAGAAAGTAGGTATGAAAATGAACCTCCAGGAGAGAGCTAAAGAGGATCATGAATAAAAGAGGCATAAAGTGGGATAAATGCTTGACTGCCTTGATATTTTGCATCCTATAAATTTTTCTGCACTGGCTCCCCCCAAAAATGTTGCTCTCCTACTCTTATTGACTTTACAAATTAAACACTGACTTTCTGCTAATGACATATTACGAGATTGATGTGGACAACAGCATATATTCAAATGGTCAAGCATGAATGTAAATACACTGTACAAATATATAATAAAGGTAATGTGGAAAAAGTGAAAGATGTACTGCAGAACAAGACAAAAGAAGTAATATATTGTGACCAAATTTGTTTCAGAAGGGATTGGTCAATTGAGAGGACAGCTAGAATGTAACTGGCTGTGCCTTTTTTCAGCAGCTTACTCTGAAGTAGCAGAAGAGCAAGTTCAGGCTTGACGACTGATTGATGGTGCAAGAAGATGAATAACCTTATTTTTTTTTAAAGTCACTTATAAAGAATCCAAGGTAAGGAGTTGGGCGATTGGCTCTCCTCCTTCTGATAAGATCAATCAACATGAAATTGCTTGATATGCATTCAACTTGGACACATTGCATGGTGATGAATATGACTGGGGTTAAGATGATGATAATGATGATGACAATAGGAATATTGATGAAGATAATGATGAATAGGCTTTGCGGACAAAAGAAGATTCTGCAACTTAACTGTGAATACACTCATTAGCGCAGCCACAACCTTACGATGATATTGGATACACATATGTGTGGGGCATGATGCCTGTTAGTAATATGATACTGCATTTCTGAGCGTCCAAGGCACTTAGAACTGCAGACTGGGTGAAGCACAGGTTACAAAATAGGTTCACCACTTGCAAGGTCATGCCAGCCTTCCATGCAGATAAGAGAGGTTCTCTGCCATAACTTGCATTGGCATCCATGAGCCACAAGGACATAGTGACAGCAACATGCACACAAGGCCTAAGTAATAGAGTAATTGAAATGTTTAGTTCTTATCAATGAATTGTATGGCATATATACATCTAATTTGAGTGCAGAGAAATAATACATTAGAGTAATGCACATTTAACTTGTTTCATTATAGTGCAGTGTTTTGCAGTAATGACTGTGATATTTATGCCCCTCTCTCAATGCTGGACATTCCCTTGCACCAAGCAGGAGATGAGTAGTGGAATGGTGTTGAACCTGGCCCTCTTGGCCAGGGTCACTCCCAAAATATATGCCTCTATTCCTCCTGTTTTCGAGAGCTGTTTTTTATTGGCTTTAGGACTTTGCACAGTTTACCACTGCTAACCTGTGCTAAAGTGCTTGTTCCTGCTCCTATAAACATGGTCAATTTTGCTTACATCAAATTGGCATATTTAATTTACTTCTATTTCCCTAGTAAAGTGGTAATCCATATACCCAGGGCAGGTTAATTAAATTCTACTTGTGGGCCTGGTGGACATATTGTGCCAGCCAATTAAGTAGCCCTGCAAAACAGCCACTGTTGCCTGTGTGTGAAATTCTAAACTGCCATTTTGACCTGACAAAGCAAAATTTTGCTAGGCCTAACCCTTTCTTTTGTAATACATATAAGTCACCTCTTGGGTGGACCCTAAACAGCTGATAGGGCATTTAATTTGTATTTACAAGGTGGGGTATGTAATCTTAAGTTTCACATTTACTGGTTGTGAAACACTCCCAAATTCATTATTCACTCTTGCAAGGCCTATCTCTCCCATAGGATAACATTTTGTTGCCTTATTACATTTAATAAGCAATAACGTTTGTTTGGGAGCAGGTAGGAGTATAATGTTCAGTCTCTTAAATCCCTCTTTAATAGTAAATCTAGATTTTAAGTCGCAATTCTGAGAATGCCACTTTTAGAAAGTTATTTTCTTGCCCTAACTATTTGATGCCTGCAGCCTGTACCTAGGTTACATAACTAGGTGTAGTTGGCAGTTCGCCTTTGTGCATTGCTCCCAGACAGCCACAAAATAGAGGGCCTTGGTGTGGCAAAATGGGCCTTTCGAATTTGATGAGGGGGTGAAGCTGTCTTCTGTCACGTTTGAACTTCAAAGACACTGCTTCAACTCACACAAAGGACTTCACACTAGCCTATTGTGCCTACAAACAGACTGACACCAGAAGATGGAGGCTGGAAATTCCAGACACTTATGTAAAAGTAAGATTCCAGAGGTTTCTTCCACTTCATAGTGAGCAACGGGTATAACAAGGGGACCCTTAAACCCAAACTTCAGTACACCGTAAACCTGTGGATAATACATAAAAACTACCCTGCTGCCAGAGGACTGTCCTGTTGCCTGAGGCCTGGCCTGCTATCTGGGAATGAAAGACTGGACCTATGTCTTTCATCCCATGCTACCTGATTGACTCCAATGGTCAGCTGACTGTTCTGAGCTACAGGGACACAGCAAAACTCCAATAGCCTCCCGCAACTGCCCAGCTGACCTGCTGCTTTGGACCTGCCAGAGCCCAGCCATTCTCTGCTGGAGTGAATTCCTGATTCCTTGGCTGACATCAGAGAGAGCTCCATCTGGCCTAACTAAAGACTCCACAGAATCTGGCACAAAGAGACACAAAGCCTCACCACACAGCGGTGAGCTTCATCAGAACCGATGCCCAGAGACACAAAGCCTCACAAAGCCTCAACATAGAGCTCATTGGAACCAACGCAGAGTGACTCAAAGCTCAGCAAAGCCTCGCTGTATAGCTTCATTGGACCAATGCCAGACTACGCAAAGCCTCACAAAGCAATGCAGTGCAGGCCACACACAAGGATGTAAGGTACAATCCTCAGTGGGCCAATCTTGGTTCTGTGCTGGGTCTCGACTCCCTCGTGGTCAGACTGAACTTGTGACTTTGTTATGGTCCAGTGCGACCAGATACCCTCGCTTGGCTCTGTGAATCTTGTGGCACTTCCTTTATCTCATTCTATTAGGTCATATATACAATTCTACTGATAGGAGTTTTGTTGTTTTGGTCTCACATTAAATATTCAATTTTAATCTATTTTTCTAAAATGGTGTGGGGTGTAGGAAGTAGGGATGTGCAATGTAAATTGTGTTTAGTTTTTATCATGTTCATCTAATTCAATAGTATGGCTGCTGAGATTACTATAATAATTTTCATCATTCTGAGAAACATTCTGTATGTTGATTGTACATTACAAATAACCTAATACTATGAAATACCACAAATATTTTGTGTCTACTGCATTTAGGGGTCAGGGTAAGGGTCCACTTATCTACAAATAGCCCCAGCAGATAAAAGCTTCTCTGTGGGTATGTCTGACTTAAATCTGTTGTAGGTTTTGTGCATTTAAATCAAAATGTTAATTATTAATAGTGTACCAAAAAATTAATCTACACTTGGATTCACATTTGAATGCTGACATGGAATTATCACAATTTAAACACATTTGCTACCACGTTAAATTGTTAAAGTGTGTTTTCCTGGCTTATGCTAACTAGGCCTCAGTTAGGCCTCAATGCCAGCTTGTAAAAAATGCATGCTGTGCCGTGTTTATACTTTGTTTAGATTTCAAAGACCATTTTGTCCCGGTTGCCTACACTTGATTCTTGTCTACATTCCTGAGAGACCATATTTGGATTAATTGCTAAATCCCTGGGCCAGGGGAAAACCGGCGGGAAACCGCCGGTTCCCCTTTTCTGACCGCGGATTTACCGCCGCGGTCAGAATAGCCCACGAAGCACCGCCAGCCTGTTGGCGGTGCTTCCACCACCCTCCGCCATGGTGGTCATGGACTGCCAGGGTCGGAATGACCCCCAATGTCCATTCGGTCCAGTGACAGGCTCCCTCCATCAGCAATCCGCCGTTATAACACAGCTGAAACATCTAAATATGGTCGACGGGAACCCGTCTGCCTGACAGCTAGGAAGAGTGCTCCTTCGTGGCGTTCTTTAGCTCCGCCGCAAAATATCTAAATACGGAGGGCAGAACACCGTCAACTTGACGCCTTTTTGGGTTCACCGCCGATGCGCCTGGCGGTATCACCACCAAGACTTAAATCAGGCCCCAAGTGTAGCATTCAGAGCAGCACTTTGATGTAGGATATGGTGGAAGTGGGTAGAGTTTTCCCTGTAATAGTTAATAAATCAGACAAGAAAAAAGATGAATCTGACAGGCATGAAAAGAAATAAGGAAATTGATTCAGATGAGGAGAATAATTTCTTAAATCACCTGTTGAATTCTAGACTTCCTCCTTACACAGATGGGCCACAGACACAAAGATCATCAGTACCTGATAAGTGTGCAAGTGGTGAAGCAGGTATGAGCAGCCAGGGAATAACAATGCATGCAGTGTAAGTACTACTGCAACTGCAAGTGCTCAACCTGAGAATACACTTTACCTGGTGCACAGTCACAAATTTATATTGTGTGATTTAAGTCTTTTTTAATTTGTGTGGTAAAGACTAGGGACCTCATTACAAGGCTGGAGGTCATCAGACCACCAGCGGACCCTGCGGTAAAGACTGCCACATCACAAGTTATGGGGTTTGGCAAAAGCCATACCTCCACAAGGCAACCTGGTGGTGAACACCTCCAGCCCGGCGGCAGGCCTCAGCGTGCCGGCCTGATTACTAGTCTGCAGACCGCCAGACTTTCCAGTGGCCGTCACCCCACCACGAAAACCCTGGCGGTAACGCACCCAGCGACAGGAATCCACATTCCTGTCGCCAGCACACACATGTGCATGTCCCCACACCTCCATGCACCCCCACCACCCCTTGTACAAACCCCTCCAGCCCTCCACACACTTCCAAACACCCCCAATCATACACATCCATCCAAACACCCACACCTTCACTCACACTGACACACACACCCGCACTCACACATACGCACCTCCTTCTGCAAACATTCACCCCTCCATCCCCCTCCCCCTGCACCGCATTCATACACTCACCCATCCCCCCTTTCACTCACACAAACACATGCAAATGCATGCATGCACCCACAAACACCCCCCACTTCCCCATCCACAATCATTCACACCACACCCCCTCCACGTATGCATACATTTACACACTCCCCACTCCGCATATGCACACTTGCACACATGCACCCCACTCACTTGCAAACTTGCACACATGCACCCACATTCTCACACATACACATACACAGACACACCACACACATGCACCCAACACTCCCCTACCTTTCAGACGATCACTTACCTTCTCTGTCGAGGAGGTCGTCCAGGAGGGGATGGGTCCTGTCGGTTTTGCACCACCAGTGCCACTACGCCAGCAAGACTCTGCCAAGCCGTAGGATGTCTCGGTGGAGTCTTGATGCTGTGGCGGTGCTGGCAATGTACCCGCCTCTGCAAATTCGTCGGCCATAAATGGGCGGAATTCTTCCAATGAGTCCAAATATGGCTGTCAGCATATGGCAGTCTGTTGGCTGCAGCGGGTTCGGCAGTCTTTGAAAAAGACCGCCAAAGTTATAATTAGGGCAAGATGAATTGCATGATTTATTGCACACCAGATGGTATTGCAGTTGAAACCCAAGATAAAGATTCAGAATGTAAAATAAAATAATAAGAATCAAGAGTTAAGCTGTTTCCAGCTCTTACAAAAGATTATCTGCCTCTTGATTTAAGATACAAAGTGAAAGAAGAGGTTTTGGATTTCACAGGGAAAGAGATAGGTGTGATAAAAATTGCATAACCAGTTAGTAAACAAGTAAAACAAAATCATTTTTTTCCCAGAATTTTGCAATACACACTTTCAGATGAAGCAGGAGAGGGAATGTAGCTTATCATAGAGAAAATGTTAGAGCTGTACGTTCTCTGAGAGGTTCTTGGTAGTCCTTGCAATTGCTTTTGATGGGCATCAAAAAATGAGTGGTGCAGGATTGTACATGATCAAAGAAAAAATGATATTGTTTCAGGTTCTTCTGAACTCAGAATGGTACACAGGTAATGGATCTATTACTTACCAGTAATTCTCATTACTCTGAATACACAATTTCTTGTACCAATACCTACTTACATGATGTGTTCTACCTCTACCCAGGCCCACATACCTTAGCCAGAACCAATTCAAATAGGCTCTACACAAAAACCCTCCTTCTCCTTTCCTAATCTCCAATCACCTTCCACCAACATGGTATCAAAAGGTATGGAGCCCAGAAAACATCCTGTTTTCTTCTTCTGCTCACAGGATCCATGTTGGTACTTTGAGCCTTTTCTAATTTTTTACAAACTACTGAACTGATTTTCACCTAATCATAAAAGCACGCTTTCTGGACCAAGATTTAACTTTCTGCCAAATTTGGTTTATTCCTTTCACCTGTTTTGGCCTTACCCCTTTCCAAATTTCCCTATGGAAATTGCATGGGGAAAACATGTTTTGGGACTACACCTAGTTTCTTGGCCCTTGCTTGATGGATCACTCTTAAACCTTCCTGGAAGGAGCTGAGGAAATTAGATTGTAGATGTAGATGTGAATTTGTCAAATGCAGAAAAAGTTATTAGCAACCCAGAAACCCCATTTCAGATGGAGACCTAGGCCTAACTACAACTACAGTGTGCAACTGCCACTCTGTCTCTGATATATATATATATATATATATATATATATATATATATATATTACTTACTGGCAATCACCAGTAGGTAGTTATAGTAAGGGCCTAGTTTCCTTGTGATGTTGTGTATAAAATGTTTCAAGGTGATCATCAAGCGGGGGCCAGGAAAAAAGGGGTTCAAAAAAGTGGTGTTTCCCAGGCTAATACCAAATTTGGCAGAAAGATAGCTTTTAGTATGCAGATTCTGCTTTTGGTTATTTGGTGTAAATCTGTTCAATAGTTTTTGAGATATTAAATGAAATCCAAATTTGTATTTTAGCAAATGCACGTGCGAAAAGAAGCGCTGTACTTGACTGACCGCAACCTGACTAGAAAGTTGCAGCTGACATTCAATTTCACGGGACACAGTTCCCTGGGGTGAAAATCCTAATTGAAAGTGGCATAAAGGGTCAGGGTGGAGGTACCCTGACCTCATGGGTGTGATATAGGTGTGTTTCAGGGGCAAATTATGAGTGTAAAATAATTTTGGGTCTCCGTGCCTGATATTCATGAAAATTATTCACAAACATGAACAGATTTGGGAGAGAAACCACAGACTCATTCGTACACTAATTAATTCACTTATGCATGCACTCAGAGACTATGCACCCACTCAGGCACCCACTCAAACACTTATGCCCCCACTCAGACCTTCATTCACCCAGTCACAGACTTACTCAGACACTTACTCAGACACTAATACACCCACAGACAGGCCCAGTGAGACACTGATGCACCCACACACAGAACAACTAAGGGACTCCTACACCCACCCACAGGCCACTCAGAACCTCACACACCTACTCACAGACCCACTGAAACCCTCACTCATCCACTTACAGACCCACACACAGACCCACTCAGACACTGACACACCCACTCACTAACCCACTCAGACCCTCACATACCCACTCACAAATCCACTCTGACCCTTACACACCCTGTCACAGACCCACGCAGACACTCAAGATACCACTCACAGACCCACTAAAACACTGATGCACCCCCTCACTGACTCAGTCAGACCCTCATGCTCCCACTCACAGACCCACAAAGACACTGACACAACCACCCACAGACCCACTTAGCCACTGACGCACCCAATCACAGATCCACTCAGACACTGACACACCCACTCACAGACCCACACAATCCCTCATGCACCCACTCACAGACCCATTGAGACCCTCACTCACCCACTCACAAATCAACTCAGACTCTCATTCACCCAGTCACAGACCCATACAGACACTGACACATCCACTCACAGACCTACTCAGACACTGATGCACCCACTCACAAACCCATTGAGACCCTCACGCACCCACTCACAAATCTACTGAGACCCTCATGCACCCACTCACAGACCCATTGAGACCCTCATACACCAACTCACAGACCCACTTAGAGACTGATGCACCCACTCACAGATCCAGTAAGACACTGATACACCCACACAGACCTACTGAGAGACTCATACACCCACTCACAAACCACTCTGAGCCTCATGCACCCACTCACAGACCCACTCAGACACTGACAGACCCACTAAGACACTGATGCACGCACTCTCGCACCCTGACAGAGACTCTCAGAGCCACTCTCACCCCAGATACACCCTCTTACACCTATTCCCACACCCAGAGAGATAGGCTGTGGCCAACTCTCTTTGGTCGTGTGTGGCAGTGGTTCGATTAACATATAGCAATGAAAATTATTACACGTTTAAAAAAACATAGAAATTCAATGAAAAAAACAAAGGTCACAGGGACGTTATAGGTGGTCCTGAATTTACTTCCACAAAACCAGGGAAATTCAGCAGTTATAAGTACCTGAGCTAACTATAACTTGTGCCCCTGTACTGCACTGCTTATGACTTCACATATTACATTACTCATGTCATAGTCAGTGACATCACTGATGACATCTCAAATGATATTGGATTAACTTATCTAGTATCTGTAAGTGGTTATATGTATGTATGACTGAAGGTGTGAGTTCTTGTCCCCTGCAGCCCTTTCGGCTCCACTGTGAGTGGTTGTGTCTGTGTGGGTCTGTGAGTGGGTGCATGAGAGTCTGAGTGGATCAGTGAGTGGGTTTATCAATGTCTGAGGCCCTACCCCCTTTCTCAGCCCCTGCTTGACAGCACCAGAGCACCCCCAGTAAAGTAGTAGCTTGAAAGTGGTCCGGCGGTCCTGCGGCCTCACCTGTGGCCCACAGCAGTAAAACAACTGCTGGCTTGCGCTCTTAGGCCCCCCAAACATTAGAAAGGGTGTGGGCACCCCCTAAAAGCCACCCTGGCACTGATATTTCTGGAGGCTGGTGGTGCTCCTAGAAATGGTAGGGGTACCACTAAGCATTTTTAATGTTATGAGTGACTTCAGGTAGTGTTTTAATAAATGTATTTTGGCAATCACTTTTATTAAACATTGTAATGTGTGAATGTTTATAGTATACATTCCATTATAATTATTGGTAACTTTTTGACAGAGATAATAGGTTTGCTTCATATAATTTATTATGCTGGCCCCTTGATAAAGCAAATAGATCTACTTTTTTATTTTGGTGTTCTGACCCTTTGACAAAGTCAGTAGGTCTGCCTTACTTAAAATTACACCATTTATATTGTAACATCATAAAGTCAGACTGCCTTCAGCGTCGTCATGTTTTTGGATGCAAGGCCTAGCTGAAGGCATGGTCAGGCCCTGCTCCAAACCCAATAAAATGCATGGCCAAAGGCTTTGTGTTGCGATAAGTAGAGCACCAAAAACATGCTATGCTTGGCCGGAGGCCATGTGCAGCTGCTGTTTGGGCATCAGGGCTAGACTCTGCACTCAACCTCATGCCATGCACGGCCAAAAGCCAGGCAAAAGACGTAGTTTGGCACCAGTGAAAGGTGGAGGCCCCCCCCCAAAAGCTGGCCAAAGGATGTGCACTGTGGGGGGGTCGGGTGCTGATCAGAGGTCAGACATCAGCTGGGGTTCATTTTTTTGTTTTAGAAAATGTATCTAAAGGTTGAATATATTTTCAATATTTGGAATATCATCCAGAGTATATGAGAGGGTCACATAATTTTATGCCAAAAGTTAGTGAAGTCTTTACTAAATTATGCCATGCACACGACCTGCTTAACCTATTCTGTGCCGAGGACGTAGTGGTTACGTCCTTCGGCACAGTGCTGCTGTGACGAGGACGTAACCATTACGTCCTCGGCACACAGCCCAGAGGGAGCGCTCTCGCTCCCTCTGTGTTCTTCCCCCCACCCCCCCAAAGGCAGGGATGGAAGGGGAAGCCCTTCCCCTTACACCCCCGACCCCACACACCCCCCCTGTGACATCAGCGCGCGAGCGCGCGCTGAATGTCACAGAGCCTCCCCCATCGCGCTGGAAGCTCAGCTTCCAGCGCGATCGAAAGAGAAATGCTTTGCATTTCTCTTTCGATCACGTGGGGGAGGCCCGGAGAGGTTTCAAAGGGAAGGATACATTTCCTTCCCTTTGAAGTCCCTCCAAGAGTTTCAAAAGCCGGATTGCTTGCAATCAGGCTTTTGAAACGCCCACTAGACACCAGGGATTTTTTTTTTTTTAAATTGTCATGAGGGAGCGTCCTCTTGGGCAAGGGTCGCTCCCAGTGGGGGCATTTTTTGGGAAGGCCTTTTCTGCCCCCCCTGGGGGCAGATCATCCTATTATTAGGCAGGGGCAGAAAGGGGGGCCCCCAGAGGGGCACCAGGGATATATATATATTTTTTCTTTTGTTTTTGTTTACCCCCCTAGGGGTCAAATTATATTCAGCCCATTTCTGCCCCCCTTGTGGGCAGATTGGCCTATTTGAAGAGGCCAATCTGCCCCCAAGGGGGACAGAAACCACTAGTCACCAGGGAGTTCTTTTTTTTTTTTTTTACGTGAATTTCACGCAAGGGGAGCGACCCCTTAGGCAAGGGTCGCTCCCCTGGGGGGAGGGGAATTATTTTAGGCCATTTCTGCCCCCCTGGGGTGTAGATCAGCCTATTTTGATTAGGCTGATCTTCCCCCAAGGGGGGCAGAAACCACTAGGCACCAGGGATTTTTTGTTTTTTTTGTTTAACAGATGGGGAGCGACCCCTTGGACAAGGGTCGCTCCCCTGGAGGGGAAAATTGTATTTAGGCCATTTCTGCCCCCTTTGGGGGCAGATCGGCTGATTTTTGCTATGCCAATCTGCCCCCAAGGGGGGCAGAAACTACTAGGCACCGGGATTTTTTTTTTGGCGCCAATGTCACGCAGGGGGAGCGACCCCGTAGGCAAGGGTTGCTCCGGGGGGGTGGGGGGGTTGTAGGGGCAGATCGGCCTATTAGTATTAGGCCGATCTGCCCCCAGGGGGGGCAGAAACCTCTAGGCGCCAGGGCAAATTTTTTTTTTGTTTGTTTGTTTTTTTAGAGATGGGGGGTGACCCATTAGGCACGGGTTGCTCCCCTGGGGGGCAAATTGTATTTAGATCATTTCTGCCCCCCTTAGGGGCAGATTGGCTGATTTTAGGTCAATCTGCCCCCAAGGGGGCAGAAACCACTAGGCACCGGGGATTTTTTTTTTGGCGCCTATGTCACGCAGGGGGAGCGACCCCGTAGGCAAGGGTCGCTCCCGGGTGGACGTTGGGGGGCTGGGGGGGTCAAATTTATTTTAGGCCAATGCTGCCCCCCCAGGGGCAGATCGGCCTATTGTTATTAGGCCGATGTGCCCCCAGGGGGGGCAGAAACCTCTAGGCGCCAAGGCAATTTTTTTTGTGGGTTTGTTTTTTGTTTGTTTGTTTTTTTAGAGATGGAGAGCGACCCAATAGGCAAGGGTCGCTCCCCTGGGGGGCAAATTGTATTTAGACCATTTCTGCCCGCTGATTTTAGGTCAATGTGCCCCCAAGGGGGCCGAAACCACTAGGCACCGGGGATTTTTTTTTTTTTGGCGCCAATGTCACGCAGGGGGAGCGACCCCGTATGCAAGCGTCGCTCCCGGGGGGCGGTTGGAGGGTGGGGGGCAAATTTATTTTAGGCCATTTCTGCCCCCCCGGGGGCAGATCGGCCTATTGTTATTAGGCCAATCTGCCCCCAGAGGAGGCAGAAACCTCTAGGCGCCAAGGCAATTTTTTTTGTGTGTTTGTTTTTTGTTTGTTTTTTTAGAGATGGGGAGCGACCCATTAGGCAAGGGTCGTTCCCCTGCGGGGCAAATTGTATTTAGACCATTTCTGCCCCCCTTGGGGGCAGATTGGCCGATTTTAGGTCAATCTGCCCTCAAAGGGGCAGAAACCACTAGGCATCGGGGATTTTTTTTTTGGGCGCCAATGTCACGCAGGGGGAGCGACCCCGTAGGCAAGGGTCGCTCCCGGGTGGACGTTGGGGGGGTGGGGGTTCAAATTTATTTTAGGCCATTTCTGCCCCCCCAGGGGCAGATCGGCCTATTGTTATTAGGCCGATCTGCCCCCAGGGGGGGCAGAAACCTCTAGGCGCCAATGCAATTTTTTTTTTTTTGTTTGTTTGTTTTTTTAGAGATGGGGAGCAACCCATTAGGCAAGGGTCGCTCGCCCGGGGGGGCAAATTGTATTTAGACCATTTCTGCCCCCCTTGGGGGCAGATTGGCTGATTTTAGGTCAATGTGCCCCCAAGGGGGCAGAAACCACTAGGCACCGGGGATTTTTTTTTGTTGGTGCCAATGTCACGCAGGGGGAGCGACCCCGTAGGCAAGGGTCGCTCCCGGGTGGAGGTTGGTGGGGGTGGGAGGCAAAATGTATTTTAGGCCATTTCTGCCCCCCCGGGGGCAGATCGGCCTATTGTTATTAGGCCGATCTGCCCCCGGGGGGGCAGAAACCTCTAGGCGGCAGGGCAAAAAAAGATTTTTTTTTTTTTGTTTGTTTGTTTTTTTTTTAGAGATGGGGAGCGACCCATTAGGCAAGGGTTGCTCCCCTGGAAATCAAATTGTATTTAGACCATTTTTGCCCCCCTTGGGGGCAGATTGGCCGATTTTAGGTCAATCTGCCCCCAAGGGGGCAGAAACCACTAGGCACCGGGGATATTTTTTTTTTTGGTGCCAATGTCACACAGGGGGAGCGACCCCGTAAGACAAGGGTCGCCCCAGGGGGGGGTTGCGGGGGTGTGGGACAAATTTATTTTAGGCCATTTCTGCCCCCCCTGGGGCTGGCTAAGCTAGAGGCCAAAATCCACAGGTAGGCACTGTTTTCTATGAAAAAATTTGATGTGTCCACATTGTGTTTTGGGCCATTTCCTGTTGCGGGCGCTAGGCCTACCCACTCAAGTGAGGTATCATTTTTATTGGGAGACTTGGGGGAACGCTGGGTGGAAGGAAATTTGTGGCTCCTCTCAGATTCCAGAACTTTCTGTCACCGAAATTTGAGGAAATTTGTTTTTTTGCCAAATTTTGAGGTTTGCAAAGGATTCTGGGTAACAGAACCTGGTCAGAGCCCCACAAGTCACCCCATCTTGGATTCCCCTAGGTCTCTAGTTTTAAAAAATGCACAGGTTTGGTAGGTTTCCCTAGGTGCCAGCTGAGCTAGAGGCTAAAATCTACAGGTAGGCACTTTGCAAAAAAACCTCTGTTTTCTTTCAAAAAATGTCATGTGTCCACGTTGTGTTTTGGGGCGTTTCCTGTCACGGGCGCTAGGCCTACCCACACAAGTGAGGTATCATTTTTATCGGGAGACTTGGGGAAACGCTGGGTGGAAGGACATTTGTGGCTCCTCTCAGATTCCAGAACTTTCTGTCACCGAAATGTGAGGAAAACTTGTTTTTTTGGCCAAATTTTGAGGTTTGCAAAGGATTCTGGGTAACAGAACCTGGTCAGAGCCCCACAAGTCACCCCATCTTGGATTCCCCTAGGTCTCTAGTTTTCAAAAATGCACAGGTTTGGTAGGTTTCCCTAGGTGCCGGCCGAGCTAGAGGCCAAAATCTACAGGTAGGCACTTTGCAAAAAACACCTCTGTTTTCTTTCAAAAAATCTGATGTGTCCACGTTGCGTTTTGGGGCATTTCCTGTTGCGGGCGCTAGGCCTACCCACACAAGTGAGGTATCATTTTTATCAGTAGATTTGGGGGAACGCTGGGTGGAAGGAAATTTGTGGCTCCTCTCTGATTCCAGAACTTTCTGGCACCAAAATGTGAGGAAAATGTGTTTTTTTAGCCAAAGTTTGAGGTTTGCAAAGGATTCTGGGTAACAGAACCTGGTCAGAGCCCCACAAGTCACCACATCTTGGATTCCCCTAGGTCTCTAGTTTTAAAAAATGCACAGGTTTGGTAAGTTTCCCTAGGTGCCGGCTGAGCTAGAGGCCAAAATCTACAGGTAGGCACTTTGCAAAAAACACTTCTGTTTTCTTTAAAAAAATTTGATGTGTCCACGTTGCGTTTTGGGGCGTTTCCTGTCGCGGGCGCTAGGCCTACCCACACAAGTGAGGTATCATTTTTATCGGGAGACTTGGGGGAACATAGATTAGCAAAACAAGTGTTATTGCCCCTTGTCTTTCTCTACATTTTTTCCTTCCAAATATAAGAGAGTGTGTAAAAAAGACATCTATTTGAGAAATGCCCTGTAATTCACATGCTAGTATGGTCACCCCGGAATTCAGAGATGTGAAAATAACCACTGCTCCTCAATACCTTATCTTGTGCCCTTTTTGGAAATACAAAGGTTTTCTTGATAGCTATTTTTCACTCTTTATATTTCAGCAAATGAATTGCTGTATACCCGGTATCGAATGAAAACGCACTGCAGGGTGCAGCTCATTTATTGGCTCTGGGTACCTAGGGTTCTTGATGAACCTACAAGCCCTATATATCCCCGCAACCAGAGGAGTCCAGCAGACATAACGGTATATTGCTTTCGAAAATCTGACATTGCAGAAAAAAGTTACAGAGTAAAACGTAGAGAAAAATTGATGTTTTTTTACCTCAATTTCAATATTTTTCTTTTTCAGTTGTTATTTTCTGTAGGAAACCCTTGTAGGATCTACATAAATGACCCCTTGCTGAATTCAGAATTTTGTCTACCTTTCAGAAATGTTTAGGTTTCCAGGATCCAGTATTGGTTTCATGCCCATTTTTGTCACTGACTGGAAGGAGGCTGAAAGAACAAACAATTGTAAAAATGGGGTATGTCCCAGTAAAATGCAAATTTGTGTTGAAAAATTGGGTTTTCTGATTCAAGTCTGCCTGTACCTGAAAGCTGGAAAGCTGGTGATTTTAGCACTGCAAACCCTTTGTTGATGCCATTTTCAGGGAATAAATCACAAGCCTTCTTCTGCAGCCACTTTTTCCCATTTTTTTGAAGAAAACGAAATTTTCACTGTATTTTGGCTAATTTCTTGGCCTCCTTCAAGGGAGCCCACAACGTCTGGGTACCTCTAGAATCCTTAGGATGTTGGAAAAAAAGGACACAAATTTGGCTTGGCTAGCTTATGTGGACAAAACGTTATGAGGGCCTAAGCGCGAACTGCCCCAAATAGCCAAAAAAAGGCTCGGGACAGGAGGGGGGAAAGGCCTGGCAGCGAAGGGGTTAAGGAAAGTGTCATGATTCCATATATCCACGTTTTGCTCACTGTAATAAAGTAGATTATTACGTGGGGTGGGTTATTGCCCACCTCAAGAAATAATAACACAAACTTGTTAAAATGAATCCTAAACTGACTGAATTAACTAGAGCTTAAACCCCCGTAGCTATGGCACAGAGCAGACAGGCTTAACGTAGGACAATATGTAAAGTATTGGGGCAATATCAAAACATTAATAAATTCAAAAAATCAAACAATAATAATCCAAAACTAAGGTAGAAAAAATATGTAAAATTTTGTAAAACATTTTACCCCAAAATGCAAAGTAATCATTCTGGGGAACCGGATATATGACACATACTTTAAAGCCAAAAATGAACATTGCTGTGGAGTATGCCAGGGGACTACTGTCTACTTTACTGCAGTTTTAATTACGTTGAGTTTTGGCTAACTAGTGATACTGAGGACTTATAGCACAAGGAAATAGGACTACAGAAACACTGTAAACAGTAAAATAAAACAATCATATGTGAAGTCAATCAAAGACTGCTGCTTTTTACAATACAACTAATTCATATTGGTGAAATATGTTGGTTTCACAAATTCTATGAATATGTTTTAGACATTACTAAAGGGAAGCAGTTACAAACAACTTAAACATACTCAAAATGTGTAAATATCAACAAACTGAGGTAACATTTAGAATTATTTTGTCTGTTTTATAAGCACATGCTGGACCATATAATTCTTGGCCTTTCACTTTGATTAATTATAGTGACACATATTTGTTTCCTGTACCAAATGGATACGCATGCTTTACTAATAACTATATACTTTCTTATATTTATCAAATACATTTATGACCGTATGCACTCAGTGGCCTGTTGTGTTATGAACCCTAGGCCGATCCACACAAATGGGTTTGCGTTTATATTGGGACAAATGGGAACACTCAGTGGTGGGAAATGTGTTGCTCCTTTCAGACTGTAATTCTCTCTCAGATATGTGATGAGAATGCATGTTTTTGCTTAAGTTCAGGGTTTGCAGGGCATTGTGGGTAAGAACACATCATGTAAATACATACAATATAGAACAGTGTAAAATGGGAACAATTTTAACATGTGCTCTGAAGTGACCAGCGCTGGCCGTTTCATAGCACTTTGTAGGCGGAGATTGCAGACACTGAGGCTGAGGGGAAGCATGAGAAGAACCAGACAGAGGATGAGAAGAAACAGGGATTAAGTTAAAAACAAAAATATGGGGTGGATTAGAGGGAGGAGAAGCAATTGTGATGGGAAGGAGTGAAGAAGAAACAAGGGGGGCATGATTAATTAAAAAAGTTAAAGAAAAAAATGTGGCACAGCCAGCATTGAATACGTCATATCTCAGAAATAGTAATTGTAATTATATAGCACTTACTACCCTTGACGGGGCATTAAAATGCTTTATGGTGAGTAGCACGTTTCTCTAGTTACTTTGTGATTGATGATATAATGCCATGATCATTAGAGGGACCCTACTACCACGCCAACCATGTGTTGTAACCCTGGAATGAGATACTACATAACATTACATGTGGAAATAAAGGAAATAATATAAGCAAACAAAAAAGTGAAAATCACAAATTGAAATACTGTGGTGGTTAGATGAATGGACCATTTCACCCTAAAGACTCCAGCTCGCCCTCACTTCATCCCTTACTCCTGCCTTTACAACAGTCTTGCCACTAAGCTGATGTCATTGTGCCCTATGCTCTGATGTCACAACTGCCCAAGGCATACCCCGCAAGCAAATCCCTGGGATGATATCACCACCTCTTAGTTTTACCTCATTGCGTGCTGCTCAAATAGTTTAGACTCTGAAGATAAGAGCAAAGCAGCTAAAACATTCTTCCAGGTCTGGCTCAATGATCGCTGGCCGATAATTCCAGCAAAGAAAGAGGTCATGTTAAAAATACATACAAAGTTTTCTATAAAGTTCTGTTTATGTATCATGCCCGAGCTTTTGCGGAATGTAAAAGGTGAACAAATTGCCGGTATTTCTTACTGGGAATGATGGCAATCCTATCATGAACTGTCTTTCAAAGATCATAGTTAACCATTGTGAAGAATTAGAATGCTCTCCAATACATAAAAAAATATATAAAAAACATAAAAAGCATACAATTAGAAGATGAGCAATTTGGTGTGATTTTTAATACACTCTAAATATAGCAAGATAGCCCGGTGTGTTTAAGAAGCTGCTTGAGAGGACAGTGTCACACATCTGGTGGTCAATAACAAAGGGTGCTTTCGGGACATAAACACTCGACACCTGTCTCAACAGTGTAAAAGGCCATTTATTAGGACATGCTTGCTTCATAACATAACATTAACATAACTGGAACTTTGATTGAACGCTTTCTTCTTTTATCTTTTGAACTCCCCTGTCTTCCAATCTCACTTCATTCCCCACTTTTCTCTGTTCACCCAGCTTCCCCTTCCATTCTCACATGCATCACACTTTTGCATTCGTCTCCTGCCTGAAACAGGCATCCCCCACTCTGTCATCCTTCACCTGCTTCTTTTTCCCCGTTGGAAGGGTGGCCAGGCCCGACTCTGACCCTCCACCTTCCCCATTGTTGGAAAATGGGCTATTGGTAAGGGCAGGTAGGTACCTACACTTAGCAATAGGCCACTAACCTCCACGTAGGTCCAGTTAGGTCTCAGTAAATTAAACCCAGCTCAACCCTTGGTAGCTTGGCAACGAGCGACAAGGCTTAACTTAGGAGACAGAGTGTAAAGCATTCAAATATCACAAAACAGTAATTAAATAAAACACAGGAAACAGTTTAAAAATCCAAAAAACAAATTATAAAAATAGATTATATTTGTATCTTTAAAATGACACAAAAAATGAATAAAATTGGATAAGGGAACCTGAGATATGAATTTTAAACAATTATTGTTTTCTAGTGCCTAGAAACAAAAAGCGCCAATCTGGTCATCTGGTCTCACCTCGACCGGGGCAAAGTCAAAGTTTAAGGCCGACCGCGATGGAGCCCGGCTCAGCTACATCCTGCGGGAGGCCTCGGTCAAAAGTTTACCTTAGGACTTAGTAGTTTTTCTGAAGATTTTCTTCAGCGGGACGAACCTGCCAGTCCAATCCGACCTCCTGGAACTCTTCTTCGGATACGCGTCGCGGGAGCCCTCTGTGGAGATTTTTACCTTCGGACTTAGTTGTTTTTTCGAGGTGAAAATCCTTTGACTGGGGGCAAACCTGGATGTTGATCCGACGTCCTTGGAGCCCTCCTCAGATACGCTGGCTGGGAGGTCCCAGTCAACTTCCTACATTCGGACTTACTCTCTTTTTTGGAGATTTTCTTCACTGGGACGAACCTGCAAGTCAGGCTGGGTCGCGGTTGAAGCAAGCCGGCTAGAGTTGCCGGGGCGGTCGGTCCCTCTATGGAGCTTTTTTCCAAAAGTTCTCCAAACTTCTCCAAACCTCTGGATCTTCTTCCAGATGTTCCTTTAAGGTTCTTTTGGGGTCCACAGCTCACCCCAAGGTTCCAGAAGCTCTGAGATGCTCCTTGGGGGTGTGGACTACAACTCCCAGAATGCACCTGGTGCAAACTCCTTTTTGGCCACTGGACAGTGGTCAGCTGGTTGGTTTCTTCTGGAGTTGGTGCAGGGGACTCTGGTTAGCAATTTTTCACCTGTAGCAAACAGGGAGTCCCTCCTTGAACCATTTGAAGCCAGGCAAAGTCCTTCTTGTGGTGAACCCAAGTGTGCAGCTGGTGCAGTCCTTCAGAGTGCAGGGTCCAGGTGCAGGCCAGGGGTCCAGCAGGGCAGTCCTTCTTCTTCTGCAGTTCTTCCTGGTAGGGATATGGTAGGGAACTGAGGTGTGGGTGCAGGTCTGCCAGTTTTATCCCTGCTCCTGGGTGAAAAACAGGGGGGTCCTGGTTCTCCAATCAGGTGCAGGGTCCTTCCCCCTGTGATAACCACTGGCTGTGAAGTGTGGCAAAAATCAATCCCAGGGAGCAACATTCCTCAAAAATCCATCATGGCTGAAAGTGATTTTTGGAGGTTACATCTGGCTGAGCCCACCCACTGGTGTGGCTAGAAATCCTAAACACACCCCTCTCCTGCCCTCTCCTAATCTAATCAAGGCGGCACCTAATTGTCTGGGTTTGCAGGATGTGGGGGTGTTCCTGAGTCACTCCAAATGTCCTTCTCTGCCTTTGAAGACCAGTTTGGTAGCCCTCCCCCTTCCTGCTTCACCATCTGCTGAGGGGAGACCTCCTCCCCCAGGCACATCTCTTTGTGTGGAGCCAAGCCACTTCACACCTCATCAAGGCAGCCTGGCCAAGCTACCAGAGGCTGGCCAGTCAGAGCACAGCAGCAAAAACACTGCAGGTCTGAAGTTGGCAACTTTTCAGGTAAAGTTTAAAACTCTTAACCTGAACATGTTGTATTAAATCCCACAACTGGAAGTTGTGGGATTTACTATAACAATTAATTTGATACCAAACATCTGGAATCTGTTACTTAAGGGGACTTTTAAAATTAAAATAAAGTCTCCCCATTCTAGCCTATGGAGGCCATTCACTACAATGACGGAAAATCACATTTGGCTATTTTACCCCACCAGGGCTTATAAAACTATTTTTACAAGGTCCCTGCTTATAGTAACATGGCACCCTTCCTTAGGGGCACATAGGGCACACCTTAGGGGTGACTTATATGTAAAAATAAGGTAGTTTAAGACTTTGGAATTACTTCTAATTCCAGAGTCGAATTTGCATGTAACTTTAATTTAAAAGCAGCCAGCAAGGCAGGCCTGCCTTTAAAATGACACTGGGCACCTCAGCAGTGCACCTATGGGTGCACTTCCTATGCTGGGGTCCGTAAACCTCCATGCCCTACCATATACTAGGGACTTATAAGTAGGATGACTTAGCCAATTATAATTAGCCTAATTTGGATACTGAGTTTACACAGAGCACAGGCCCTGGGACTGGTTAGCAGTACCCAGGGCACCATCAGAGTCAGGAAAACACCAGCTAAAAGTGGAAAATGGGAGCAAAAAGTTAGGGGGCCTCTGCAATCAGCCCTGTTCGCTCACACCCATCTACTGCCCCCACTAGCAAGCTGCCCTAATACTGTCATACAAACAGTACACCCCCCAACCCCTGTCACCCAGTTTCTCCCTTTCACTGAACACTTACCACACTCGCTGTCATCCTGTAGGGTGGGTGAGAGGCCAACCTTGCTGCAGCGCGACAAGCTGCAGAAGAGGCCGATCCCCACTCCCCTAGCTCCATCCCCTTACCCCCCAGCCTATCCTGTCCCCGGCAGTCTCCTTCCGGTCCTGAAGCTTCCCGAAGAGAGACTGGACTGCGTCCATCTTTCCACGGGACCCTCCAGTCTGAGAAAAAGAATGATGAGTTACAACTTTGTGAAGCGCAACTCTTGCAGCATGTGCAATGATTAGTGGTCCTATGCAGCCTCTGAGACAGGGAAACTCTGGTAACATAGCTTGGCGTGACAGCTCTTCTGCTGCTGATACCTGCATGTAGCCTGAAGGCATGGTTCACATTTCACATTTCATCTGCATATCTTTTCATCTTTCTGGAATCGATAATTGACATCACGGCTGAAGGTCTATTATGATATTGCAAGACGATGGTGGAAAGTTATGCATTAATGCATGGTCTTAGTGTTTTGACACCAAGTGATGTGAAAAGCAGGATGACTTCTTCCTAGGCGAGACCAGATGGGTCCCAGCAGCAAGATTCGCCTCTTCTGAGAAGTGATGCCCAGTGAACTTCTGAAAGCTGACTTTTTGAGTCATTGACAGATGACACATGACAAGGGAAAGGAGAACTAAAGCGCAGAGATTCTATCACTTCATCTCCACGTGCTACATGTGCAGAATATGCAGCAGCATGTACGTCTTCTGTCCAAGCTGGTTATTTTACCGAAGAACTGCCTGTCCATGTACTCCCTGTTCTTTGTAATGTTCTCAACTTTCTTCTGTATTATTTGAAATCAGGGTGCTGAAGTGCCAGGTGGCTCCTGAATTCCAGCCCGAGCAGCAAATGGTCAACAAAGGGGCACTTTATGAAAGCTAATTAATCTGCACTTGGTCCGGGCGCCACTGCAAGAAAAGGAAGTGACTCGTGGCCATTGAGAAGGCAGCAAAGAAGAATTCTTTTGCATTCAAAGGTGGGTAAGGCAAGGTTGCGTTCTTGCACCCTTCCTCTTCACACTATACATCAACCATCTGGAGAGGGAATTGGTTTCAAATATGCAGGGACTTGCCCCAAATTAGACAGTATCCTGTTCCAGCTCTGCTGAATGCAGATGATGCTGTCCTCGTGGGGTGCACCCCCAGCTCTGCAGCACCTCCTATACCGTTTCTCAGCCTCCGTTGAAGGGTTAGATCTTGAAGTCAACATCAGTAAAGCATTTGCCATGTCTTGCTGTCCTAAACGTGTGGTTGAGTCAAACTATTTCCTGTATTCTAAACCCATCCAAACTACAATTGATATAAGTTATCTGAGTCTGGTCTTTAGTAACCCTGGGTCTTGGCACCAGGAGTTTGAAACCAGAAATAGTGAGTTTGCACAGAGTATTAACGCTCTCTTTCGATTTACTGTTACATTCGCAATGAAACCACTCCATCACATGCTAGCTATCTATCTGGCCAAATGCAATAGCGTGGCTACTTATCAGACCTTCCAGGATATTGCAGCATAGATTTGCAAATATTGCGGCTCAAAAATTTAATTTTTGTAGCACAAAATGCAAATCTTGCAGCATTATTGCAGCACTTTATTTTACTTGTAATGATTCCTTTTCACCCGTAAATGAATGAAAACTGATTTGGCAGAGTATTCTACTTTGAAATAAGCATGTGTGAAGTGTCTGAGAGTGTTTCTTTGCTATATTCCCCTTTGTGGTAACGTTCTGCATCATAGGTTAAGCCAAGCACAATAGCACAGAGTTGCTAGTCACCCTGTCTTCTGTAGCATTGTGCTGACTTGTAGCTAGCAGTACCAAGCCCCAGAGCCATCTGCTGTAGGACATCACAATGAAATATTCCTAGTTTGTGCAAAAGCCAAACTCAGGGTTTTCCAGCAGCTGCTCTGCAATTACCCAAGATTACCCTTCCACTTCTTCTTCACTTTGCCTCCTACTTGTTAGATTTCAGAAATAGACATATTCCTTTATTTGCCTTGTAGTATGCCAAGGGTTTGGGGCTTCAAGAACAGTTATGTGATTTTATGTGTTTTTTAAATTTGCATTTTCACTGTATTGTTGATGTTTTATTTTTTGTAGAAGAATTCTTGTTTAGATCTCCATGAGGTATTCGGAACCGGTCACACAAAATTAAATATAATAAAATAAAATAAAACCACCAGAAAAGATGAAATTGCAACATGGTATTTGAGGTGCACCCCTGGAGCTGTTGCAGGACAGGATAACTGGCATGGGACCACCAGCGTGCTGTACGTAAGAACTTTGAAAAACATAAAAGATATTCAACACCCAGTTAGCATGAACAACAGACATGGACCCAAACACACCACACATAAAGATGTTACTTAAAGGAATCCATTCATAAGGCGCTTAGCATCTATTAGGGGTCTGCAGACTGTTTTCTCACTAGCGGCATGAAAAAGTTTACAAACGTTCCCTGATTTATTTTACACCAGTACCACCCACAAAAACAAATAAAACAGCTCTTTTTCCTCACCTTTCCTTCATTCGTTTCTCTGTGAAATGGATCTGAGAAATAAACACACGTAGCTGAAAATGTTGTCTTTTTCAGACATTTTTTCCTTCCAAAGTGTAGCCTTTGGAGAGAGAAAAAAAAAAAATCCATCCAAATATATATAATAAATAAAACCGGACAAAGTGCTGTCTAATCCTCCTGTCAAAGTGTTCATTGGTGACAACGGACATCCTTGTCTTGTACCTCTAGTTATTTTAAAGGGGAAAGTTAGACTCCCATTAACCAATATCCTTGCTGATGGAGCTTGATAAATCTGGCCAACTGTCCTACAAAATGTTTCACGAAGGGTATAGTTCTTTAAAATTGTACCCAGATAGGCCCAATTGACTCGGTTGAAAGCCTTCATAGCATCCAATGTGATAATCGCAAGAGAGTCATACATTGTAGCCAGATCAATAGCCCCATTTAAATTGAAAGTTAATTTGGGAAGATTTCTACCCTTGGTAAACACCTTCTGATCTTTATGCAGGAGTCCTGCCACCACCCCATTTAATTCGTTTGCCAGCACCTTAGCAAACATTTTATACTCTCTATTCAAGAGTGATATCGGACTATATGACGCACAACATGACAGACTCTTTTCTGGCTTCAAGATCAAAGTAATAATTACATCATTCCAAGATAATGGCACCCCATTCTCGAAAATCTCCCCAAACAAAGCTGTCATAGCTGGTACTATGGAATCCCCCAATGCTTTATACAGCTCCACCGGGACGCCATCTGGACCCGCAGCTTTACCCCCCCTTACTTACTTTCAGCACTGACCTTATTTCTCCCTGAGATTTTCTATTCACATGGGCCTGTTCTTTAGGCAATAAACTAGGTAAAGTATCTACACCCAACCAATCCCTCACCTCTTCCTCATCTACTACCTTCTCCTCCATATAGAGCTCTGAAAAAAAAACTTTCAAAGGCCTTCTTTATATCAGCACTTCTTGTCCACTTCTCTCCAGTCTGCCCACAGGCAATCTCTCTAATGGCATCTCGAATTTGCTCTGTCTTAGATTTCCACACCAACAGTTTTCCTGCACTTTCTCCATATTCAAAATGAGCCAGCTTACTTGCCTCCCATCTCTTTGTCAGTCTAGCTTGCAGTACTTCCTCAAGCTGCATCCTCAGTTGGCTCAACCTTTCCCCAAGCTTGCCTGCCACCCCTACCCGACTTTTAATTGTTTCTCACATTAAAGCATTTCTGCTTCTAAAAAGCTTACGTCTGTCCTATATTTCTTGTTTCTAAAACTTGTGAAGCTGATAATTTTACCTCTTATAAACGCTTTATAAGTATCCCAAACCACATTTCTGGAGGCTGATCCCAAATTGACTTTAAAGACTTCTTCTGTCTCCATGCAAAGTTGTGATTCAACATCACTACCCAGCAGTGGTGAGCGTTCTAAAGTCCACCTCCTCACCTCATCTTTTAAGAGCAACTTAATTGTTAATACCACTGCTACATGATCCAATAAATGGGCTGCTGAATAGATTACATTCCCAACCACCTCTACCAACATTTCATCAACAAGAAAATAATCTATCTAAAAGGCAAGACCATACATTTTATTATTAAATGAGAAACACTGCTGCACCCCACTCTCTGTCTCCAAAGATTACACAATCCAAATTCCTTCATCATCATTTTAAGATAAGCCTATGATTTTGGTATACCTACTGACCTACATCTCACTGATCTATTCAGTATATTATCCAAAATCACATGGCAACAGTCTTTGGTAAAGTGTTGGGATGCCATGTTAATGCAGGGAAAACATAGATTATGGTTTGGAACCAGAGGAGGGACAGTCCACAAATTAAAAAAGAAATGCGATATTTGGGTCTTAAGATTGTGCAGGACATCAAGCAGATTCCCATGGTGAATTTGAAAAATGTTTTAGCAGAATGTAGTAAATTGATGCTGGGGTAGGTACACCTCCCTCTGACGATACTCGGGAGAGTAAGCTTGATAAAGATGGTGATCTTGCCTAAGGTCAGTTTTTTGTTTAACTCGATTCCACTACAAATGACTAAAGTGTATGAAGGGAAGATCGAACAGTCCATCAAATTGTTTATATGGTCATATAAAGGAGCCAGGATCTTTGGAAGAGGTTGCGTAGAAGGAGAGAGAAGCTTGGGCTTTCCAACTTAAAAATGCAAGGATGATTTTCCTCTCTCCGGACTCTTCAGAGGTTGGGTGCATGTTCAAGGCTGTGGTAGAAGGTATAAAATGGACAGCAAAACATTTTTTTCTTACATTTGGAGACCCAAAATTCTTTAAAAATGTAAAGCTGAAAGTGTTGCAATATATGGCAATGGTTTGGCATAGTAAAAGGTCAGTAATAAAGGTATTGGGCTACTATTTTGGACTCTCCAGGTACTCCAGAGTGTTTTGCAGATAAATTAGCTATCCCAATAAGGAAGACAAGTACGGAATATTAGGGGGATCTCTTTAGAAATGGCAGTTTAGCTCCTTGGGATGAATTACATAAGGAGACTGGGGGGAAATTGTCAAGACTAAAATATGTCCAACTGAAAGGTTGGTCACAGAGAAGTCAAGCGAACCTAGGACTGATGAATCATTTAGAAGAGAAGATAATGAGTGGACCCCCTGCCACAAAGGAAGTGTCTATCTGGTATTGAGGTATTGAGAAATCCTGGACTCGGTGGATGGGGACTTTAAGCTGGCAGAAGATCTTTGGGGAGGTTGCTTTCCTAGGGAGCAACTACAGGATTTGTGGCAGGTGTCAATGTGTACTTTATTTGCTGTGGTCATACCCACCTCCATAAGAAGAAATCACCTTTTTTCTATTCACAGAGCTTACCTGTCCCCACATAAGCTCTCAAAAATGAGGAAAGGGGGAGTAGCTAAATGCGTAAAGTGTGGCTTAGAAAATGCAACAGATATCTACATGTTTATGGAGTGTCTATTTTGGGAAGAAGTGGGTAAGACTCTTTTGAACGTTGAGGGGGTCGATATCAAGGTATGTTTCTCTTTAATTAACTTTGGAATATTAGAGAAGTCTGGAGAGCTGAGCAGTGATATGCAGAGATCGCTTTTCTATGATCTACTGTTGGCTAGGAGAGAGATATGTCAAAATTGGGTAGGAGAAAAACCTCCTATATATGCAGAATGGCTTGAAGCACTTTGCTATGTTTCGAAAATGGACATGGCCGGTGGAGTGTCCAAGGCAAAACGATTTTGGCTTCCCCTGGTGGAGTGGATGGCAAAACAATGTAGTAAATAGGCCCAAAGGGAATAAAAATAGGAGGATGTTTTCTTGTCCAATGATTACACCTTATCTTCGCTCTCTTAGCTGCAATGGTAATGCGGCTCCCCATTCAGGGTAAGTGAGAGAGGTGTGGCCTCCCATGGACAAGGTCTGTTTCTGCAAGCAAGAGGGTGAAAACTAAGATGGCTCAGTGAAGGACTGGAGCCTGAGGTGAATGAGGTAAAAAAAAAAGACAAAGTGGCCAGATTCACACTCAAACACATTAGTGCCACTTTACAGATTTGGCAATCAAGCACTGCTTTTCTTTTCTCATTTTTCTTTCAGCAGCATTGTTTTCCCCTTTGTCCGTGAGGCATGGGCAAGTCTAGATCCTCACTCCAGAAAATGCAAGCACTGAACAGACTCATTGACACTATAGTATTATCACTTCTGCAAATCCTAATGGGGGAAGCAGTTAGCTATTACAGCTGTACATCGCCACGTAGTGACGTGTGCACGTACAGCCAATAAGAAGTCACCATTTTTTATGCTGTCTGCTGAAGACCTACTTTGCGACCACAAAGATAAATATTGTGGTCATCATGCTTTGTAGCTGATTTTGTGATTATTTTGTGAATCGGGAAATCATGAAATGTTGTAGGGTCTGACTTGTGGGTCTGAGGACTCTGGCTTTAACAAAATAACCGGGTTACAGATTACTATAAGCAAGTTTGCCCATTCCTTGCTCTCCCTTCCCCAATGTACTGCCACTTTTACATGTCTGAATGAGTTGGGGTTAATCTTCTCAAAGAACAAAATATGGCTGTGCTCTCTTATGTTGTGGCAATGAGTTTGAACCAACAGGGCTCTGGTACTAAACAGAGTGCTCATTGAAAATTGTCTGTCATTGGATTGGGGCCTTGACAATCCTTGGCTGAGGGATATTAGGGACTTAACTCAGGGACTATCCGGACCAGAGCTGTTGAAAGTCCTTCATTCCTTTTCTTACTCAGTAAAAGGTCATGGGGGATTTGTGTTATGCAAAGTACGGGGCAGCAAAGTGGAACAAGGTTGGAAACATGCTTTTAAAAATTGGGTCTCTAGTTGGCAGAGGTATGCACCCTGTCCAAGTAGGGACCACAATCCTAGTCAGGGTAAGTCACAACAGAACTTACATTATCATGAGCTCACCCTGGGGTAGGTTGGCGCAGAGCAGGCAGGCTTAACTTAGTAGTGTAATGTAAAACAGTGAAAGTACCACAGAAAGTACTTCACAGCAGTTTAGAAAAATAGATAATATGTATCTGAATAAAACAAGACCAAAATGACAGGAATCCAATATGCACCAGTCAAGATATCACTTTTTAGAATTTTAGGTAAGTCTTAATCGATAGAAATCAATTGATGTATCTTTTTAGCACAAAGTCCCTGGGATGCGTAAAAAATAACAAAGCAGAGGGCCACAGAGCAGGTGATACTTTGGACTGTAAAACGATGTGTCGATTTTTCCAGCATGGCAGAGTTGATGCGTTGATTTGTTCCTCGCACACACATGGTGGCAGTAGGGGGGTGCTAAGGGGCGCAAGGAAAATGGCACTGCAATGTGTGCAGCGCCACTTTCCTTAAATCTGCCCCTATGTCTACTGATAATCACAAGCATTTTGTTTTCTTGCTGCCCCAGTAAACCTCTTCTGCTATTTCTTATGCTGCATATTTTTAGAAGCATTTTTAATCCAAACTTATGAAATATAGTTTAATAAATGTTTTTGTTGTAAATGAAAATGCTAGATCCTGTGGGTGCAGAGCCTGGTCAATTGCACCATGTTTGTTTCTGAAAATGTGATGCTCCAATGGACCTAACTCTGCCACATTTTAATGTACTGTCACATTTCCATTTCTTTTTCTGCATCTTGACGAGGGCCCAAAATGTCTCCTGGTCCTTTTAGCAACAAAACTACTCAGTATATTGTGTATGGCCGCTGGAGTGTGTTGCTTGAGATGTCACCTGAGAGTAGCGTTTTATGTTTCATGTGTGAAGGGATAAAGAAGTGTTCCAGACTGGACTATCGCCACCCCGCAACACCGTACCTATGGATCAATATAGAAAGGGTTGTTAGGGAAAGTTTTGCAGGGCCCATATACAAACCATTAGAGCTTGTAGGATTATTTACTAAGGTTTAGGTGGCACTCACAGTGCACAGCAGTATTTTTCGCTGAGCTCACAGGTTTTTATAATCTATAGTATATCAGTGCTGTAAATTGCCCTACACACTATTGCAATAAGTGCTTTTCTCACTTGCCTGTTCATCCAAGGTCGTTATTTCGAGAAATAAAATCACAATAAAACATGCAATGCGAGTGACACAATGTAGAAAATCCAATAGTATAGCTATAATCATATAATAGAAAATACACAGCTTTTAACTACTGCAATTCATGGAGTATACTTAAAGCATTTAAAAACATTAAAACTAATATAAGGAATAATCTGTGATTGTTTTCTTCATACGTTCCCCACAAAAACTGTAACTGTTGATCCTTATTCTCTTTGGAAGCAGTGCTTAATTTGTGCTTCTTGTTTCCGGTGCTGAGCACCGACACTTATTTTTGAGGGCCGGGGCTTATTCTTCTGCCTCAAGCATTTGCTGCGAGCACAAGACACATATGGGAAAGACCGAGGAAGAGAAAAACGAAAAAGCGTCACAATGGGAGAAAGCAGAAAGCTGCAAGAGTGAGCTCAAAGGGCAGGGAGTGGCTTTATATGGATTGAAGAGGCCCAAGATGGCTTCAGTTTTACGCTGCTTGAGTATTTCGTGTTCACACATTTAATTGCAGCAGCCGCGTGTTTGAGAAGGGCTTTCAGCACCTTTTTATTTACAAATTAAGCACTGTTTGGAAGCATGTTTTAAAGCGTGAAAGCCAGAACAAGGGAGCAGCTCTCCTCTAGATATGTTTTTTGGATGACGTCCATCAAAGGGGCGAAATAAGCTCATCATCTGGAGGAACTGTAAACCCGTCAGGAAGCCCAGTTTGTAGTCAACTAAGGAGCAATGTATGCAGGGTTGTAGCTTGGTCAGTAAGATTGGGGGGCTGAGCTTCAGAGTTTCCACAATCAGGCTTGCATATAATGTTTAACTACATTACACAACAAGCAGGGTGCATGGGAGGGGGCAAAGGCACAATACAAAGCAAGAGGAATGTGGACGGGTAGGGGTAATCAATGACGGAAAACACAATATTTTGTAAAATTAGCAATATTTCTGATGACTTTAAAAACTGAGAGGGAGGCAGTGTTTGTGCTTTTTTGTCTGAATGTATGTAAAAATTCCTGGTGAAATCCGGGAGATGTCTCACCATACCTGACTGAAAGCATCTGTACCCAACTATTTATTACAAAATGCATTTATTAGGGGGGTGTAGCACCCCACACAACCCCCTGAAGCTATGTCCCTGAATGTAAGCCCATCCCCTGGAGGCCATCTTCACTGCACACCTCGTGGTCTGTGTGATTTTTAATAGTCTCAGGAATTTTCAAATTGATGCTGCTGTGGAACGTAGACTCCATGTACAGTCCACATCATGATAGCAAGCTTTGCCTCCAACAAACATATACACAATCTCTCTCTCTCTCTCTCTCTCTCTCTCTCTCTATGTCTCTCTTTCTCTCTCTTTGTGATGCATTTAAAGGTTCTCTAGTGACTCACCTACTGTTTGATGCAGCATGTAACCGCTGCCATATGGGGCATAATGAATCAAGACCGGCCATGTTTGACATGCCCAATAAAGGTGCCATTCTAAGTATTGCTGCTGCCAACCATTATAGTAATTAAAACATTACACATCCACTCATCCTCATCGTATCCTCTTCTGCACACATAACCAGGGTCAAAATGCATTTGTTTTATGAATTGCAATAGTTGCTATCAAATCCTAGGATTACATTCTCCTACTCTATTTCATGATTGATTTTAATGTGTGAAAGTTTCTTTATTTTCCTGAAATGTCAAAATTCTTTCTACATCACACGTTTCTTGCACACTTTATAGACGGCAATGTTCACTTGCTGTTGTTCGCCATAAACAGAACTTCAGCAATATTGGTAGCAAAATGCTTCATGGATCTATAGGTATCTTTAATCCATTCATCAGAGGTCAATTCACCTTTGGAGTTGAGCGGGTGCTCTGGAAAATAAATATGATTTAGCTCATGGTGATTGCCTTAAATTAAAAAAAGGTATTTGTTTACAGCTATACTATTGTTCACCACAGCGTTTGTCAACTGATCATCTCTTCATTGAATGACTTCTTACTCTATGGAAAATAGTTAACACGGAATTGCCGTTTTATTTCCACCGAGTTCGCAAATTGGCAGAGTATTTGTTGAAAGCGGTGAGACCCACTTCAAATAATAGTCCCAAACCTTGTCAGGATGAACCACTGAAGTTAATAAATCTATGCTTAACCAGCCAGTAGCTTGGCAAAAAACAGTAAGGCATTTAGGTATAGTGCAATGTATTTCTGCTGCATTTTAAGCAGTAAAACACAACACAATTGTTTTAGAAAAACAGAGAACATTTTAATAATAAAATTGTCACCAAAATGACAAAAATCAGATAAGAAGAACTGGATATATGATTTTTTAAAGTTAGAAAAAAGTGGCGAAAGGCGCAAAGCACCAGCAGCTGTTTTCTGGTCACATTAGAGTCAAAGATGTTACGCAGACTGTGATGAGTTGCTGTCAGGTAAAGGAACCTGTACCTTGAGAATTAGAAACGTCAATGGACAAAACGTGGTTGTCAAAGAGTCGCTGATGGGGCAAGCTGCAAGCTGGCTCTGAATGGGACTTGATGACAATGGGCTGCTGAAAAGCAGGGTCCCATTCTGGTCGTTGATGAAAGTGGGGATGCTCTGAGGAGGTGAAATCTGAAGGTCACCCTCAGGAAAGCCTCAACATCTATTCAATGCTACTTGGCGTCTGTCCTGATGAAGCCCTCTGCAACTGAACTTTTCTGGAGGTGAGATCATTGTCAATGTAGCAAACCATCAAATTGAGGCCAATCAGCAATTTGACTTCAATGACTTCAGTTTTGACAGTCGATTCACCAGGTAGAAAGTTGGGAACAAGTTTCTAAGTCCCACTTCTTCCAGTTTTTGGTAGCAGAAGTGCACTCTACCACAACACCTTGGGCACACCACATGAGGATTAGGAGTCCCTCCAACAGATCCCCACAGCAGGCTCCAGGGTAATTCCTGTTCGAACTGGTCAGCTGGGCAGTTGGAAGCTTGTTGTGTTCCCACAGCACAAACAGGTCAGCCAAATGAGCATTGGAGTCACTTCTGGAGTCCTGATTCAAACAGAGCATGTCCAGTCTTTCTCAGGTTTCAAACAGAATGGCAGTCCTTCTGATCTTCACATTTAAAGGAAGTACTCTCTAGGGACTATATATTTTTGCCCAGTGTCAGTTTGTGGTTGGGGGAAACTCCAGCCCACTCAATAACCAATAGATGAAGTTCCTAAGGGTGCAACAGCCCACATTTGCAGCACTCCCTGTGTCTTTTACTAATGGCCCTTTCTGCAGGGTTACCCACAAACCTTTTGTCTTTCTTCTCATATTTTTCAGACCCTCTTTTTGTTGTCATTAGACTCTGAGCATTTTGCCTCTGCTAATCTGTGCTAAAGTGCATGTGCTCTCTCCCCAAAATACAGTATGATTGGCTTATACCTGTTTGGCATATTTAATTGACCTGTACATCCCTCGTAAAGTTGCATACCATATACCAAGGACAGGGCCACAATCATTGAACTGTGTCAACATTTGGAGCCAGATCTAATTTCTGCTATTCGTAGTACTGCAGCAATACCCCCTGCAGTACAGGTGATGTCTATCCTCCACTTCCTGGCCAGTGGTTCTTTCCAAGTGACTGTGGGCTTGGCTGTAGGTATGACACAGCCAATGTTTTTAAATGTGCTGAGTAGAGTTTTGGCTGCCTTGCTGAAACACATGAGCAGCTATATCGTATTCCCCCACAGTGATGATTTGCCCACTGTCAAGGCTGCATACTACACCATGTGACACATACCACATGTGATTGGGGCCATAGACGGGACCCATATTGCCTTGGTCCTACCCAGGACAAATGAGCAGGTCTATAGAAATAGGAAGAATTACCATTCAATAAATGTCAAGGTGGTGTGCCTTGCTGATCAGTAAATTTCCCACGTTACTGCCACGTTTACAGGATCTGTGCATGATGCCTATGTATTGCCTATGTATTGAGGAATAGCAGCGTCCTACAGATGATGGCACAACTACAGAGAGAGAGTGTGGCTCATAGGTGAGCTTGAGGTTTCACCCAATGTATGTCACTGTATGTTACCTGGAGTGTTCCTCTGTGCTATTATACATGAGTAATGAGTGTCTCTCACTACTTCCAGGTGACTCCGGCTACCCAAACCGATCCTGGCAGTTGACACCAGTGAGAAATCCGAGGACAGGGCCAGAGAATCATTACAATGAGGCACATGGTCGGAGCAGAAGAGTAATCGAAAGGACTTTTGGCCTACTGAAAGCCAGGTTTAGGTGCCTCCATATTTCTGGTGGATCCTTACTCTACGCCCCTGGGAAGGTCTGCCAGGTAGTGGTGGCTTGGCGCATGCTGCACAATTTGGCCCTCAGATACCATGTGCCATTCCTGCAGGAGGAGGGGTAGACAATGCACCTGTGGCAGCAGAGGACCCTGAAGACAATGATGAGGATGGGGAGGAGGAGGATGAGGACAACAGGACACGTCTGATACACCAGTATTTCCAATGACACTCAGGTAAGACTGTACTTCTGTTAATTCCTCCATTACAACATAGTGCTGTGTGGCTGCTGTGTTGTGCCGAGCACAAATGTGTGCATTATTTGACCTTACACTGTTCCATCTGTGGTCCGTCGTGCCAGTGTCATGGTGATAGTGATTAAGCTTATTCAGCCCATGCAATGTATCAGTAGTTTAGCATCTTCAAATACATGCCCACTGCAAACTGTGTCCTCATTTCATACAGTACTTAGCATTTTTTGCTGAGAATGTTATGTGAATTACAATGTACCTACACAACCTCTCTGTGACTTCATGTTCCCTGACTGTGTGGTCCAGACTAGGTGGTCCAGAGGAGGAATTAGCATACAGACTACATGGCATAGCTAACACTGGGGTATCTTGTGTGAGGGCCTGAGATGAGTTGTTTCCCCTCACTTATGGAGTTTGGAGTCAATTGCTGTGCAAATTTCTAAGTTGAAGTGACCAGCTGAATGTAGTCTGTTATGTTACAGGGGCTCTGCTCTCCTTCCTTTACTTCTGATTTGAATGTCACTAATGGTTCCCTTTTCACAGATGTTGGTGTGGTTACTACTGTGAACTCATGTGATGCCTACAGAGTGCTTTCACACAGTTTAGTGAATGGTGACTTGTGGTATGCTCTCACACTGGTTTTGTGTACCTCAAACTTTGGATGGATGGATTCACACTTTATGTTACATATGTGCATTGTAATACAGGTCAAGACATTGCATATTGTTGTAATTAAAGCACAAAATCTTCAGTTGTGTTAAAGTGTGCTTATTGAATTGACAAGAGGGAAGGGATAGTACAATAGAGTGGGGTGATGGTGGACAAAATCTTCAGTGTAGTGGCCCAGTTGGTTTGTAGCACAGGTCCAGTATCCCTGGGGCCATAGGGAAAGACACAATGGGAATCCAAAGTAAACAAGGTGTCTCTGTGGCACACAAGGGAGACAATTAGGAGGGGCTCACTTCCTGGCTGTGGTTTTGGTCTTGGCTACAGTATCTGGTGTCTGTCTGGGTCGCAGGGAACATTTGCGGGTGGTTCTTCTGCTGTAGAGGGAGGGGTGCTGGTGGCCTGTGAGTCCTGTGGCAGGTCCTCCTGTTCACTAGCTGCAGCAGATGTGGAGGGCCGTTTAGTACACTGGCTAGTGGAAGGAGCCCGCTGGTGTGTTGTGTACTCAAGCATGATGGTAGCAATGTCACTCAGCACCCCTGCAATGATGGTCATGTTGGTATTTAGGGCCTGCAACTGCTGCATGACTATCCTGGTGGTGTTCCCCCTGCAGCCTCTGGTTCTCTTGCAAGATGGTAATTGTCTGGCCCATACTGTCCTGGGATTTCTGGTATGCTACCAGGACATGTGTGTGTGTGCTTCCTGGGCAGTCAGTTCCCTGTGTTGGACCACCCCTTGGAGCACAGCTATACTCCCACTGGCCCTGGCCCCCTATACCTGTGTCCTCTGAACTATGCGCCCACTCCCACTGACACCGGGACCTTCATTGTCTTGCCTGTGTGTCAACCCGGGTACCTGTACAGGTAGGCACACTGTTGATTGACGTTGAGGTACTGGGTTTTTCAGAACCGGTACTGATCCGGTAACCCAGTGGTGCCAGGGTACACCCAAAGACCTCGGGTACTTTCCTGATTCAGACCACAGAAACTCAGAGTCTTCTAGGTGAAGTCAAAGATCGAATTTATTGGCTGCAACCAAGTAACAAGCGTCCTAGAAGTACAACAGCACGGTTTGTATGTTCTCAGGAGACTGTGTTTCAATGCAAAGTCAGGTTTCCTTATATACAGTTTTTTAAGCTTCAGGCAAACATTCTTGACATTTTGGTTGGTCATTCACATGTTTTCACTACAAAGGAAAAAACAGTGTCATGATGAAACCTCATATTTCATGTCATCCAACCCATAATAAATTACCCAGCAAGGCCTAGTATTTTACATCAGATAAGTGTGGACCCCCAATAAAAACGGGCACCTCCCCCTCGTAAAGTAAGAAGAAGAAAAAAGCAGGTGCAGGTGTGAGCAAGATTAGGCAGGGTGTGTGAGCGATAATAAGGGTTTTATGGCATGGTGTGCCTTGATGCTATCTGATTTGGCCACTGGGAGAGGGACTGACCAAACAGGTTTGGCCTGAGGCAATGGTTCCAGCTTGCCCAGGTCAGAGAAAAGTCAATCAAGGTGTACGTGTCCTTGGAATCAAATCTGACTGTATTATAAGCCTATGTGAGGGCAACTTTTAAAAATGGCTGCCGTGTATAAAATGGGAGCCACGAGTGCAGGACGAAAATGGCGATTGCGAGGTGAAAACGCTGCTGGAATTGAGCGAAAATGCTCATGCTTAGTTTATTAGTCATTATCGGTCTTTTGATACTAAAATCGTACTGCTGTGTCACGACTTACGTGCTGCTTGCGCCAGGAAACCGCAGATCTAGTGGCGTGGGTCTTGAAGGTTCGGCTTTGGCCCAGAAAGGGGCGACTCTTTCTAGTAGCCACGGTGCTGTCGGCAATGGAACCGCCAAGAACAGACCGTGCCCTTTAGAAATAGTGCCAGAGGGAAAAAAAACCAAAAAGGGGTAAAAACCTCCAAACAGTGGATTCCTGAAACAAGAACAAAAACAGGAATCAAAAAGATACAAAAATGCTGGTAGATACAAATTTGACAAGATCCAAAACCGAAGGCTAAGAATCAGGAGCGAAGACACAATCAGAGCAGAAAGTGATGCAGCGCAAGGAAAGGGAGAAAACAGAGCCCTTATATGCCAAGAAACAGGAAGTAAAAAGACACCATCTTAGATAGGGAAGAGTACATAGGATAGAATAGAACAGGAACCATAGAAAATAGGGAACAAGGAATTCTGGGAAGAAAAAGGTAACATGGGAAGGGGGAAAGACATAAAGAAAGGACAGAAAAATGCCTCAGAAAGGAAAGAAGAAAAAGAAGAAGAAAAAGAAGAAAAAGAAACAGGTAAGGAGGGGTCAGGGGAAAACGGGGACGCAACAGAAGGCAGAGCGAGGCCCCAAGTAAAATCTGGGGCCTCGCGCTGTGCAGAGAAGGCTCGGGCGCGCCGCGTCCTGAGAACGCGCTGTGTTGGGCGAGCCGAATGCTCGGCTCGCGCCGCGTGGCGTGGCGCGACAGTAGGTCCCCCCCCGAAGGTCCAGGTTTGAAGGGAAACAAACGATGAAAACGAGAAATCAAAAGAGGGGCGTGGACAGAAGATGCATCTTCCCATGAGCATTCACTAAGAGGATAACCCTTCCAGTGAATCAAATACTGAAGACGTCGGTGAAAAAGGCGAGAGTCACAAATTTCCTGAACCTCATATTCAGGGACATCATTCACCAACACAGGAGGAGGACAAGGAAACTGACGAGAGAAAGGATCAGGGACATAAGGTTTGAGTTGGGATACATGAAAGACCGGATGAATTCTCCAAGTATGAGGCAAGCGAAGACGAACAGTGACAGGATTGATCAACTGAAGAATACGGAAAGGCCCATAATAGCGAGGCGTGAACTTATTTAGAGAAAGGCGAGAGGGCAAGAATTTGGAAGAAAGCCAGACTTTATCTTGAGGGTGATAATCTGGAGTGGGTCCACGTTTCTTATCAGCGATCTTCTTCATATATCTCTTGGTGTTCAATAAATTAGATCGAATTAGTTTATGGAGTTGCAGGAGACGTTTGGAAAAAGATGTAATTGCAGGCAGAGGAGAGGTAGATTGAGGAGAAGTAGGAAAAGAGGTAGGATGATAGCCATAGGAACAGAAAAAAGGAGTGACCTTAGAGGCACTATGGACAGTATTGTTGTAGGAATATTCAGCAATAGAAAGATAAGTGTTCCAGTTGCTTTGGGTGGAATTACAAAAGCAGCGAAGGTATTGTTCTAATCCTTGGTTCAAACGCTCGGTTTGCCCATTGGTCTGAGGATGGAAACCAGATGATAGTGCTATATTGATATTCAGTGTCTTGCAAAAATGTTTCCAAAACCGAGAAATATACTGAGGTCCCCTGTCAGACACAATGGTATGTGGCAGTCCATGGAGACGGAAAATATGGTCGATAAATATCTGGCTCAATTCTTGGGATGTAGGTAACTTCTTAAGGGCAGTGAAGTGAGCCATTTTAGTGAAAGAATCAACAGTGACCATGATAACCTGGTTTCCAGCTGATGGTGGAAGCGAACACATGAAGTCAGTGGAAATAGTATGCCATGGAGTTGGTGGAACTGGCAAAGGCTGTAGTAATCCTGCAGGTCTACTACGGGGAATCTTGACTTGAGAACATATGGGACAAGCCTGAACGTATCTTTGGACATCTGATTTCCAGGTAGGCCACCAGAAAGATCGCGAAAGAAGTTCTTGTGTGGCCTTGATACCTCTATGACCAGCAATCGGTGAATCATGGCACATCTGTAATGCCTTGTCTCGAACTCTGTTAGTAGGGAGGAATAACAGATTTTGATGATAATAGTATCCTTCCTTCTTGCATAAAAAGGTTCTTAATTTCTCTATTTCGCTATTAGACAGGCTGGAGTACTCCAGTTGTATCTCCTCCAGAAAAGATTGAGCAACTCCAATGATCTTACTAGGCTCCAGTAGAAACTGAGACGGGGAAGGAGTACAATCAGGATAACGGCGAGACAGAGCATCAGCCAGAATGTTTTGAGATCCAGGAATATAGGTGATGTAAAAGTCATACTGACTGAAGAAAAAGGCCCAACGGGCCTGGCGACTATTTTGGCATACAAAATTACGTAGACATTGCAGATTACGATGATCTGTTCTCACCTCGAAAGGCTCCTTGGAACCCATCAGAAACTGTCTCCATTCGATGCAGGCTGTCTTCAGAGCTAACAACTCTCTTTCTAGCACTGAGTAATGTTGTTCTGCTGAAGAGAGAATATGGGACAAATAGAAAACAGGATGTTCAAGACCATCATCCTCTTGTAGTTGGAGTAAGACAGCTCCAATAGCTCTTTCGGAAGCATCAGTAACTACAATAAACTGTTTGTTGGTATCTGGGTGTCTTAAGATGGGAGCTTGAGTGAATGCCTTTTTTAAATCTTGAAAAGCTGTTTCAGCCGCCTTAGTCCAGACAAACCCCTGTTTAAGATTTTCCTTCTTTAAAGTATGGGTTATATGGCTGGTCTGTTTAGCAAAGTCCTGAATGAACTGCCGGTAAAAATTTGCTAATCCTAGGAAACATTGTGTTTCTTTAATAGAAGAGGGAGAAGGCCAATCGAGAATTGCTTGTACCTTTTCTTGGTCCATAGCTATGCCGGTGGGACTTAAATGATAACCCAGATACTTGACTTCTGTCTTATCGAACTCACACTTTTCGGGTTTACAGGATAGTTGATGTGCTCGGAGTCTTTGAAGGACTTGTTTCACATGAGAAGAATGGAGTGCGGGATGTCTGGAAAAAATAAGGATGTCGTCTAAGTAAATTACGACTGTCTGGTTCAAGAGATCGGAAAATATGGAGTCCATAAATCTTTGAAATATTGCAGGGGCGTTCGTAAGACCAAAGGGCATGACTTTATACTCAAAATGACCAAATGGTGTCCTGAATGCTGTTTTCCACTCGTCTCCTTCTTTTATACGTAAGAGGTGGTAAGCTCCTCGAAGATCCAACTTGGTAAAATGTTGAGCCACTCTGACTGCCTCTAGAATATCCTTGATGAGGGGCAAAGGATAACGATCCTTGATAGTTATTTTGTTTAGGCCTCGAAAATCTAGGCAAGGACGAAGATCTTTGGTCTTCTTTTGTACAAAAAAGAGAGGAGCCCCTGCCGGAGAAGACGATGGAACAATGAGACCACTCTGTACATTTTCCTCCAGATACTCCTTAAGAACTTCTTTTTCAGGTTCCGTGAGAGAATACATCCTCCCAAAGGGGACTACTGTTCCAGGTTCCAAAGGAATAGCACAATCGTACTCTCGATGTGGAGGTAATACAGGTCTGGATGGTTTTAGAAACACGTCTTGGAACTCTAAATAATGTTCAGGAACTCCTTGGACAGTATTGATGGAATACTCCGTAGTACTCTCAATAGGTGTTAATCTGTTTGGTGACCAATATTTATCGGAAGCAAAGCAGTTTTCTTGACAAAACTGTGAGGATAAAGAAATTGTCCGGGTTACCCAGTTCACATATGGATTATGTCTTGCAAACCACGGAATTCAGAGAATAATGGTATGGTTGGGAGACGAAATGAGATCAAAGGAGATGTGTTCTTGATGATTACCAAACTGTAAATTTAACATCAAGGTCGTAGTGTCGACTGGACCTGAGGATATCAAGGATCCATCCACGGTGTGCACTTGTTCAGGAATGTCTTTGGGTTGTGTGGGAATCTGTTGCTTAGTGGCCCAAGTCTTATCCATGTATATACCACTAGCACCACAATCCAACAATGCCATAGTTCTTTCTTGGCGGCCATCAGGTAGTTGTAATATGACAGATAACACGAACAAGTATGTAGTATTGTCATTAAATGAACTGATGGAAGGTATAGCCGATGATCCCGTCACCTCCCTTCTTACAGAGGACGGGAAGTGGCGTTTCCCGAGGGTCTAGGTGGACGTACAGGACAGGTACGAAGCATGTGACCAGCAGAACCACAGTATAGGCATAATCCTTTCTTCCGTCTGTCTTCCTTCTCACTAGCGGAGAGCGGCCCTCGAGTAGTATCCACTTGCATGGGTTCCCCTTCTGTGTCTCTAGCAGGGGGACGAGATTCCTCAGGACGAGGTAGATACATCCGTGAAGAGCTTGGCTGAGAAGATCCTCTACTCCTTCTCTTCTCCATTCGTCGTTCTTGAAGACGATACTCGATGGAAATTGCTTGATCCATCAAGCCACGAAGATCTTCAACTCTAGTGGAATGTACTAATTCATCCTTTATTTCTTCCTTAAGTCCTCTGCGGAACAAAGTTACCAGGGTACGCTCCACCCAAGTGGTCTCTGCCGCTAACTGACGGAAACGTGTTATATATTGAAGGACATCTTGGGAACCCTGCTGGATATCACATAATGCTTCCTCTGCCGAGGCTTCCAATCCTGGACGACTAAACATTTGTTTGAAGCGGGTCACGAAGGCAGAATAGTCCGACAATACCGGATCGTTGGACGACACCATCGGGGTTGCCCAGGCCAAGGCAGGACCGGATAATGCACTAATAAGATATCCCACCTTTGTCCTGTCATGAGAGAATTGGGTAGGTCTGAAGGCGAAGTACACCGTTAGTGCATCCAGGAATTCACGCAGTTTAGTTGGTTCACCAGAGAAGCGAGGAGTAGAGGCGGAGATAGTCGGAACATCGCCACTGCGGAGGGCCAAAGCCTGTCGTAACACCGCATTCTCATTGCGCAATTGTTGCAATTCCTGAGCTTGTTGTTGAATGGTAGTCAAAAGAGATGGATCAGGATCTGCAGCCGCCGCCACTGTATCATCCATAGTGTCAGAAGACGGCGGAATGGTTTGGCGCTGCATTCTGTCACGACTTACGTGCTGCTTGCGCCAGGAAACCGCAGATCTAGTGGCGTGAGTCTTGAAGGTTCGGCTTTGGCCCAGAAAGGGGCGACTCTTTCTAGCAGCCACGGTGCTGTCGGCAATGGAACCGCCAAGAACAGACCGTGCCCTTTAGAAATAGTGCCAGAGGGAAAAAAAACCAAAAAGGGGTAAAAACCTCCAAACAGTGGATTCCTGAAACAAGGACAAAAACAGGAATCAAAAAGATACAAAAATGCTGGTAGATACAAATTTGACAAGATCCAGAACCAAAGGCTAAGAATCAGGAGCGAAGACACAATCAGAGCAGAAAGTGATGCAGCGCAAGGAAAGGGAGAAAACAGAGCCCTTATATACCAAGAAACAGGAAGTGACCAACAGGAAGTAAAAAGACACCATCTTAGATAGGGAAGAGTTCATAGGATAGAATAGAATAGAACAGGAACCATAGAAAATAGGGAACAAGGAATGCTGGGAAGAAAAAGATAACATGGGAAGGGGGAAAGACATAAAGAAAGGACAGAAAAATGCCTCAGAAAGGAAAGAAGAAAAAGAAGAAGAAAAAGAAGAAAAAGAAACAGGTAAGGAGGGGTCGGGGGAAAACGGGGGCAGAGCGAGGCCCCAAGTAAAATCTGGGGCCTCGCGCTGTGCAGAGAAGGCTCGGGGCGCGCCGCGTCCTGAGAACGCACTGTGCGGCGCGAGCCGAATGCTCGGCTCGCGCCGAGTGGCGTGGCGCGACAGTAGGTCCCCCCCCCCGAAGGTCCAGGTTTGAAGGGAAACAAACAATGAAAACGAGAAATCAAAAGAGGGGCGTGGACAGAAGATGCATCTTCCCATGAGCATTCACTAAGAGGATAACCCTTCCAGTGAATCAAATACTGAAGACGTCGGTGAAAAAGGTGAGAGTCACAAATCTCCTGAACCTCATATTCAGGGACATCATTCACCAACACAGGAGGAGGACAAGGAAACTGACGAGAGAAAGGATCAGGGACATAAGGTTTGAGTTGGGATACATGAAAGACCGGATGAATTCTCCAAGTATGAGGCAAGAGAAGACGAACAGTGACAGGATTGATCAACTGAAGAATACGGAAAGGCCCATAATAGCGAGGAGTGAACTTATTTAGAGAAAGGCGAGAGGGCAAGAATTTGGAAGAAAGCCAGACTTTATCTTGAGGGTGATAAGCTGGAGTGGGTCCACGTTTCTTATCAGCGATCTTCTTCATATATCTCTTGGTGTTCAATAAATTAGATCGAATTAGTTTATGGAGTTGCAGGAGACGTTTGGAAAAAGATGTAATTGCAGGCAGAGGAGAGGTAGATTGAGGAGAAGTAGGAAAAGAGGTAGGATGATAGCCATAGGAACAGAAAAAAGGAGTGACCTTAGAGGCACTATGGACAGTATTGTTGTAGGAATATTCAGCAATAGAAAGATAAGTGTTCCAGTTGCTTTGGGTGGAATTACAAAACATGCTGTGGCAAAGTAAATTACATGGGTCCAGAATTTTTAGAACCACAAACCCTTCTTTTGCCCTTACATAGGCAATAAACCTATTCTCATGCTAATCTGAGTCCAGGTCTATGTTTCTAAAGTCGTTGAGATGTTGCTGTAACATCATCCTAGTATTTAGTTTGTCTCTTGGTGCAGGTTTCCTTATGCATGATGTAACACAGAGGCCACATATGGCAGGACAAAGTAAGGAATACCTCTATCTGCAGTAGGTGGCATAAGATCACACACCCAACAATTAGTGATGTTCACTACTAACTAGTGTTGATGCAGAAGCTGTACAAAATAATTGCTTACGAATTCTGATCTTCTAACCTGCTCATGTTCAGGAAAAGGGTGAAAAGAGTGCAAAGAAACAATAGTAGGAAAAGACATAGGTTGGGAAGTGGGTGCAGAAGTCAATTGAGTAGAGAAAAACAATCCCACCCATAAATGACAACGTCATGTTTAAAAGACACTAGAAAACACGCTATTAAGAACATATAGACAACGGGAGAAAGTAGTGACCACTATTACAAATGAAATAATAATTTTTCACAACCCTAACCAAAAAGCAAATCCTAAAATTATCTAGTAACATTTTTAGGGCTCCTCTGCATTTCAGTAATTTTGGTATGTTCAGGTGGAACAGTGGTGACTCTCATCAATGCTCTAAGGTGAAAAGGGGGTACTCTTTCCACAGAAAATGGACTTTATTCTGCTTTTACTAAACAGAATAGTACTTTAAAACAATGCCAGCAAAACAATCAGTCTCCTAACACCTAGTCTATACAATCACACGGAAACCTCTTGTGAAACCAACTATGCCCAGAGTCCGTTCAAAAAGCCTCTCTGGCAGGCTTCTATTGTCCATCAAATTTTCTTTTGTTGTTTTCTTTCGCATGGGCCTCTCAATTCAGGCCTCTTCGTGAGAAAAGTACTGCTTAGTTGGAGTGCCCTCCTGGCAAACACCCACAGCTCACTCGAAAGTCTCAATGTCTTAAAGCAATGCACCAGTGTCTCTCCTTTGTGGCAGACACTACAAACAATGTGCTCTTCATTGATCAAGGGCACAAATCATCTCGTGCAGACCCAAGCACCATTAATTGGGAAATAGCTCAAGCTCAGCAGCACTTTCAGACTCCAACACTCATTATTTAGTGTCAGAGGACGCTCAAGCTGCTCTTTCATGGGTACCACAATATAGTGCCTTTTTCCAAACTTGAAATCTCCGGTGCACTGCCCTTCTTCCGTTGGAGCAAAGAAAAGGGGGTGTGTGGCCAAAACTCAGGCCAAGGGGCTCAAGGGATTGCACACTGTCAGAGGTTACCAGCACATGACAGGTAGAGAAATGAAACCTCAAAACAGCTCTGCCATCAACAACAGGAATCCTTCTCTTTAGCTCTTTTACACTGAAACTTTGGTTTTGTGATGTCCAACGCCGTCTGATGGAGCAAGTACGATACCATGCGCTGGCGATCGCTGTCCAGCTTTGCTACTTTCTGGGTGCTGAGACTGTAGGGCCAAAACGTCCGTCTTTCCTCTGTAGCTGTCACTGATGGGAATTAGGCTTAAATCAATGTCCTGCAGGTTATTATGACTTGATACCCGCAGAATCTAGTGACGTAGGAAATGTGCCACAGTTGTTAGTTCCCTTCAATTTAGTACAAAAACAGTTCATGGTTTTTAACTAGGGGACTGCAAGCAGGTGGTCTGCAATCTTCAAAGGAGTAGCCATACACCATGGGCATAAAATACAAAGACAAAGGCAGAAGGGCAAAACAGGGTCTCTAGCATCTTTAATTGGGTTCTCTCCATTATTCTCTGCCATCTATAGCTACATGAGAATTCTATCTGAATGGATTTCCTCACACAGTGGCATTGTCTAATGGTGTAAACACATATTTTCCTCAATGATTAAGTCTAGGTGTTCCTCCTTATCTTAGAACATCTCAATAGAGAAATCACATGATACCGATTATCAGGGACATGTAGAAACCTTCCTTTAAAAACTGTGCATCAGGTGCACTATGAATACACAGGCTAATAGTCAAATGTGCAAACAAAAAGACAAGAACTAGAGGGTCCTGATATTTGCATGATTAGGACACATCTGATCCCACCAAAAATTAAAGTAGCAGGAACAGAAGGGAACCGAAAACCAAATTAAAATAGACATTGAAAATTCGTCATGTTCAAAAAGGTAAACATAAGATATCTCCTATTGAGATGGAAAACTTGTCTTACTATAATATTGAGTCAGTTAACCAGTCTATCGCTACCCTGACAGTCAGGCTGGAAAACATTGAAGCAGGCCTAAGGCAAATTCTTGAAAACCAGTCTGGTCATACCAAAGGGAATTATACATAACATGGGGGTCCCTGGTACATCACTGCAGTCTGGAAATGTGAACCTGAACAATACATCAATAATAATAAAAGGTCTGACTGGTGAAAGGAATTTGAAAAAGAGAAATGGGACTAGGACATAGCTAAAATCTCAATAACTAAGCATGATGCGACATTGGTCAGGGGAAGTAACAAAAGAAAAAATCTATAGGAAGAACAAAAAAATTATTTGGGTGATAGTCAGGCATGTGACACAACACCGAGAGTACGGGTGATACACAAAGGCCAAAGTTACACAAATTTTAACTCTACCGTTGGTGACTACACCATATACGGTATTCCTAGCTAACGTTTCACTTCCTTCTTCAGGAAAAAATGAAAACCTGGTTTTCTTTTAAGGAACAAAAGCCATATGCTACTTAGGAAACAGAACATCATTAACTAATGTAATATAGAAATTAGGCCACCTTGAGTCACAGATCTATAATTTCATCCTTAGGTCCAATCAAGGCTACTTAAATGTAGGGCTGCCTGTTCCTTTAAGGGAAGGGGCAGTAACGTGACTAACTGCAGGTGACACACTTTGATCCTGTATATCTCTTTTTATTTTCCTTCAATACCATTATAGCCAAATAGACATGCACTGGTGAAGTGTTGTCTCTTATGTTCACAGCATGAAATATCATTATCTGTGGAATTTAGTAACCAGAACAAGTTCAACCAACTGTTGCGTAGCGATGGGCATCGTCATGACCATCCCCTCACAACACAGGGGAGCTTGTAATAGTATCAAAAGCAGCAACAAACATGCAAAAAAAAAAAAAAAAACGCACAAAACGTCAAGCTATCAGATATACTTGCTGTGTATCAAGCTCAAAAAGCATAGACAAAACAATAGCATGTGTGAATAAGCGGTGACACACAACACCATGTCATGTACTTTATGCACTGTAAACCTGCAGCCCAAAACCCAATATTTGGGCCTGTTTAATTTGTCAGGTTTAAAATCCTTACCCTCCTTTTGACAGTAGATCACCAGGCAATGGAAATCTGCTGTCAAATATAACTTTACTGTTTCTCTTCTAACATACAGGACCAGCAAGAACAATTCATGATAGGACCAAATACACGAAAATAAATTTCCATTACTTAACTGTTACCCTCTTGTCAGTTACTTCGCAACATCAAGCCACCTTAGTTTTACCTTTCTAAAAGTAAAAATTGTTACACTGACACTCCATATTAATTTGGCACCTACAATTTCCACTGTGAAAAATAAGTCTTAATTGGTAAATCGTTCTCATTAAGGCATGTAGCCTTCAAAATTTTAGAAAAGGGCTGCATCTTATTTTCTGTCTAAGACTTAATGCAACACTTCGTTTTCTGTCAAATAAAAGCAACTAGCAGGCATCATTTTATTTTTTGAGAGCGGAGACACAAATGTATCAGTTCTGCAGAGCATTTAACATGATGTTGGGACTTTCGAAGAAACCCCTTTTTTTTATATTTTCCCTTTGGAATTAAGTTCTTTAATTGTATTGATGTTCTTCTGGAGAAACCAGAAATCCCACTTTTAGAGGCCCGTAGGGTCATTCTGCATTTCACAGAGACAAGGCCCTAATTTAAAAGGTCACAAGTGTCAACATGACAGCCTCCTCCATTGTTTATGGGAAAACTAAAGATAGCATCTCAGCAGCGTGACTTGAGCCAGCCTCTGTAGCGCTCCTAGCTTCTGCCACTCTGAATCTGTCAAAGACAGTAGGCCTTCCTGTTTTCCTTCTAACCTGCAATAATTCACTCTATTTAAAAAAAAAAAAATCCTTTTTAGGCGCTAAAAACATTTATCTCTATTTCCAGATTATTAAACTACATTTGCTGTGAATAATTCACAAACCTTAATAACACACATACCAGTTGTTAGAATAAATGCTTGTTGCAATCCCATGCAATGGTACATATTTCATCAACCTCGAATGAATGAACGTCTCAGTAGGGCCAGCTGAAGTTAGAACCTTCAACCTCGATATTAAAACAAGCCTTTGTACTGGCACATTGACTCATTGAATCATAAGAAGGCACAACCTGCAAATATATATCAAACCTAAATGTATGCATTTACTGAAGCCTGAGACACTTTAAAAAGTACTCTGAATGAAAGAAAATGCAGTTTAAACAGTGCTTTTGCCCAAAATCGACTTTGATATTTTAGGCATTAAAAATCAATATCCTACAATTTTCTTGCATAATATGCATTACCAGAATGTCTATTACACAATCCATGAGTCAGCCATTGAAAATATTAACTTATACTTTATAGAAATGAGCTTGTTTGCTCCTGCGCCAAGGGAAAATTGCACATACAAATGTCATTTTAGCGGTGCAACATAACTTAAATTAAATTTTAATGCTAGGAGGTCATAGTATAGGTATTAAGCTTTATAAATATTAAAAAACGATTTTGAAAGGCACTTATTTTTTAAATAATTTTTCCATAATTAATAATTTTCTTTTTTTTTTAAAAACCCAATTATTCTTTTTTTTGGTGATAATTCCACATATAAAAGCAAGCTGCATCCCTTGCCTATTATTTGGGATACATTAACTCACAAGCCTAAGCGCATAAGCCTAACTTGAAATGCGTCACATTTTTGGGCCACTTTCATTTAAAAGGAAGGTTATGCAAAATTCCACCCGTGTTTAACTGGGAAAGTGCTGGCTGAATTGAACATTCCTATCAAATATACTGCAGCTGAAAAGTTTGCCTGTGAACATCTAATACAATGCATCTAAGAAAAATGCTGTAAATGTATTTATTTTTTTGCAAAAATAGATAATTTCGTTTTTTTTTTGGGGCCCTATTTATATCTATTGAATGTGTTTTCTAATTTATTAAGCATTTAACGGCAGTTTTGTATATGTGCACAATTGCTCATTCTATAAATTAAAGAGCAACATATAGCTATGTTAGCACATCACATGGTTCATTTCTGGATTTTTTCTAAGTTTCTACTTAATATTAATTAACCAACATTTTACTTAACAAACTGAAAACATCAAGAAGACCCACAAGCACACATTGAGCTCATTTCAGATATAAACAGAAAACACTCAGGACACACAATACAGCGCGCTTTAGCCATTTTTCATGAATAGCGCCGTCGCAATTTACTTACAGAACCGTTTGCAGATCCTAGTTGTAAGTCATATTTACAAGAGAAAATCAAACTTTTCTCAATAGTGTTCCAAAAAACTGCAAAAACAGCCTCACAGACATTTATTTCCAAGAATAGCGGACCCATACTTTATTAAACGTGATGGGGCCCACTCCGTGCTTCACATATAGTTCATAGGTTGGAGTTCCAATCGGAGGAACCGGACATGAGTCCTCCAACTGGGAGTCCCTTTTACAACCAAGACAAAACAAATTTCCAAGTCTGCTAAGACCAGGCATCTTCGCTCACTAGTCTAGCTTCAAACTTCAAAGGATTATCGTTTACGATAGTCTCGTGAATACACGAGTCCTTCGGCTTTGGTACTTGCAAGTTCCAAATCAAAGTGATCCCGAAGGGATACCAAACCAAATGTCCAACTAAGGACCAAACCAAGTGTCCAACTAAGGACTAGGAGACGCTCCACTTATACTTAACTGAAAATATCAATGACGTCACCAGAAGACTCGTCTTATCGTTTCGCTCTACCAAACATCAAGGGTCCAAATCAGGGCGATAGCCAGGGCAGCAGTCCTTCGTAGCCGTCGGGAAGCGGGGAACCTCGCAGCAAAGACTTTCGGACCACGTCGACATGCAGGGGTCGATGAAGTGGCGGCCTTCCTCCAGAATTTTCACACGAAGCTCCTCACGGACCTCAGGCTTGGACCGGTACCGCTGGTATCGCCCCACGTTGGGCGCCAACTGAGGTACTGGGTTTTTCAGAACCGGTACTGATCCGGTAACCCAGTGGTGCCAGGGTACACCCAAAGACCTCAGGTACTTTCCTGATTCAGACCACAGAAACTCAGAGTCTTCTAGGTGAAGTCAAAGATCGAATTTATTGGCTGCAACCAAGTAACAAGCGTCCTAGAAGTACACCAGCACGGTTTGTATGTTCTCAGGAGACTGTGTTTCAATGCAAAGTCAGGTTTCCTTATATACAGTTTTTTAAGCTTCAGGCAAACATTCTTGACATTTTGGTTGGTCATTCACATGTTTTCACTACAAAGGAAAAAACAGTGTCATAATGAAACCTCATATTTCATGTCATCCAACCCATAATAAATTACCCGGCAAGGCCTAGTATTTTACATCAGATAAGTGTGGACCCCCAATAAAAACGGGCACCTCCCCCTCGTAAAGTAAGAAGAAGAAAAGAGCAGGTACAGGTGAGAGCAAGATTAGGCAGGGTGTGTGAGCGATAATAAGGGTTTTATGGCATGGTGTGCCTTGATGCTATCTGATTCGGCCACTGGGAGAGGGACTGACCAAACAGGTTTGGCCTGAGGCAATGGTTCCAGCTTGCCCAGGTCAGAGAAAAGTCAATCAAGGTGTACGTGTCCTTGGAATCAAATCTGACTGTATTATAAGCCTATGTGAGGGCAACTTTTAAAAATGGCTGCCGTGTATAAAATGGGAGCCACGAGTGCAGAACGAAAATGGCGATTGCGAGGTGAAAACGCTGCTAGAATTGAGCGAAAATGCTCATGCTTAGTGTATTAGTCATTATCGGTCTTTTGATACTAAAATCGTACTGCTGTGGCAAAGTAAATTACATGGGTCCAGAATTTTTAGAACCACTAAGTGTCCTAGGGAGAGAGGTTTGGGGATGTTGGGGGGCTGCTGTGGCATTGGCATCCAATGTAGGGTGCCTTGTGGTGGACTGGGTGTTGGCTGTGGTGCCCGACTGACCAGTGGTCCCAGATAGTCCAGGGAGATCATCCAGATCCAGACATCCACAGTTGCTGTCATCACTGGAGCATTCTTCTGGTGGAGGACTTGGTCGACATGGCACAGCCGCTGACATTGGCTGGGATACCTGTGGACATGTATGAGAATTGCAACAATCATTGTCCGTTACATATTCAGAATTTCTAACTTTTCCTATGTGATGGGTGTTGTTGTTCCACCTATGGTTTGTGTATGGTGATGGATTGTGGGATTGGAAGTGCTACAAGCTGCCCATGCATTACTGATGTGTGTGCATGCTGAGCTTGGAGGGGTGTGCTTGCAGTGAGTAGGGCATGCAGGGGTACACAGTTAAGGGTGGTTATGGGGGTGGTTTTTGTGTTTAAGATGGAGTTGGGTGAGGTGAAGGGAGTCAAGGTGACAGGGTGACATGGCATGCAGGTGTAGGTGGTGGTGGGGTCGTAATGGTGACTTACCAGTGTCCAGCCCTCCAGTGATTCCAGTGAGGCCCTCTGGATGCAGAATACCCATGAGTCTCTCCTCCCATGTTGACAACTGTGGGGGAGGAGGTGGGAGTCCAATACCACTTCTCATGATGGCAGTGTGGTGCCTGGATGCCATAGCATGCACTTTCCCCCGTAGGTTATTCCACCTCTTCCTTATGTCGTCCCTTGTGCGTGGATAGGTTCCCATAGAGTTCACCTTGTCCACGATCCTCCGCCATAGCTCCATCTTCCTGGCAATGAATATCTGCTGGACCTGTGCACCAAACAGCTGTGGCTCACCCAATACGATTTTGTCTACCATGACCCGCAACTCATCAGTGAAACAGGGGTTCTTTTGTGGGGAAATGCCTATTGTGTAGTGGGTGTGGTGTGGTGTGTGTGATGTGCAGAGGGCGGAATGTTTTGTCGGATGCGCCACTACTCCTCCACAGAGCTCCTTGCTCTCAACCCTGGCCGGCACACCGCCTGCGCCCAGGCCAACCCCAGACACACACACGGACCTTTCACATTCCACTCATGCCACTTCTCTTGCACTCATACCAACACCAACAAGCACCACAACAACAGCAAACCCCCTAATCACCTCAACTGCATCCTCCTTAACACCCGCTCCATCCACCAGCACGCCATCAAAGCTTTGGGACCTACTCACCACAAACTCTCCATGACTCAGCAAATCAACGCCATATCATCCTTCTGCTTCAACACCCTTCGCCTGCTACGCAAGACTTTCAAATGGATTCCTTTAGAAACAAGAAGAATGGTCACTCCTGCCCTCATAAGCAGCACACTGGACTATGGCAACAAAGGGACCACAGCCAAGCATCAGAGAAAACTCCAGCAAATCCAGAACGCAGCCGCAAGTCTCATCCTCAACCTCAGATCCCTACACTGGCTGCCCATCAACAAAAGGGTCATCGTCAAAATCCTTATCCACGCTCACAAAGCCCTCCACGACACCGGACCAGCCGACCTCAATGAACGAATCAACTTCCACAAACCAACTCGACAGCTCTGCTCCGCCGACCTCACCCTCGCTACAGTCCCCCGCATCCAACGCACCACCTCCGGTGGCAGATCCTTCTCCCACCTCACCGCCAAAACCTGGAACTCCCTCCCCACCAACCTACGCAAGACCCAGGACCTCCTAACCTTCAGAAAGCACCTCAAAACATGACTTTTCGAGTAGTAACGCCCCACCCCAGCGCCTTGAGACCCTACTGGGTGAGTAGTGCGATTAAGAAATTTGTTTGATTCATTGATTGATTGATAGCGGTACTTTTCTCCATAATATGAAATTGGCTACCACTCCGTCCCCCACAGCGATAACAGCCGCCAGGCTGGAGACTTCAGCCACCAGCCAGCCGGCCGTCACTAGCCCGCCTGGCCTACTGCCATGGTTTTCGTGGCTTCCTTACCGCCATGAAAACCATGGCGGTAGGCACTATCAGTGACAGGGAATTCCTTCCCTGTCACTGATAGGGGTCTTTCCCCCCTTTCCTCCTCCCCAGGTTTTCCCCCACCCCCTCCCACTCCAGACTCACCCCCCAACATACACGCACCTTCATGCACCATCGTACACACTCATACACACACTCATACCCACATGCACCCACGCATGCATACATCCATTCACACACACATCCAAACACACTGACATACATACAAGCACACACGCATTCACACAACATGCACCACTCACACATCCACACATGCACATACATACAACACGCAATACACACCCACATTCACCCACGCACAAACATACACACACACACACCCACCCACCCGCGCACACAACACCCCCGCCCCCTCCCATGTCAGAACCCCAACTTACCTGATTTCAGGGGGTCCTCCAGCAGGAGATGGGATGGGGCTCTGCTGGCAGCAGCAGGGTCCACCAGCAGAACATCGCCAGGCCATATCATGTGTCATGGTACGGTCTGCAGCGGTCTACTGGGCTAGCGCCACCTTACCGCCATCCGCCACCATGGCTGCAGACAAAATATGGCGGATGGCTGGTAGCCGGGGTGATGGTATTTTGATGGCCGTCGCCACGGCGGTAGGCGGTTTTTACTGCCAATGTTATAATGAAGGCCTTTATGTCCAATTACAGGATCAGATTTAACCAAATGCCAATGCTTTGAAATCATTCTGCCTGAGTGAACCACTGCGTCTACTTCCACACCCTAGCCAGCCAGATCCCTCTGCTCCACCCAACTGGCCCTGGCCACCTTCCCTCCCATTTGTGAAACCAACACAAGAGGACGATCCTTCACCTACATCGCAGAAAAGAGCTGAAACAGCCTCCCTATTCACCTCAGACAAAGCCCATCGCACACCATCTTCAGGAAGAGCCTCAAGACGTGGCTCTTCCGATGATGCCCTCTCCCCCCCAACACCTTGAGACCCTCACTGGTGAGTAGCAGCGGTTTACAAAAACTGATTGTTTGATTGAGACCATTCCTCCAACAATTTTGGATTAGGATTTTGGTATGTAGGTGTGATTAGTATCTGTAGTCCTCTTGGCACCCGGCAAACCTCAATGTAATTTTCCAAAGACGTAGTTTCCCACCAACTAATAATCTCTCACATAGGGACAAATATTGCTTTAAAGTTTTTACAGGCTCCCTGCCACTGTTTATCTCCCTTGTGTCACCCTCAACATCCTCAGTCTCTTCATTAAATGGATTACATGCCATTTTGGCGCATTTCTGTCATGCCTCATCCACACCTAAAAGGGTTAATCACTTCACTTCCAACTTAACTCAAAACGTCTCTTCACTTGTGGACTGCTGTTCCACAATAAATTCCCAACTTCAAGCCAAAGCCACCCAATATCCTCCTAGATCGGGCAGGACTCCGACCATACTTAACAGAAGGTACAAACGACGGACGGCAGCAATCAATAGTCATACTGTGAGCATTACATGCAGCCACACGCTGATGTTCATAGTAACGCTGCTCTCCTCGGCAGCTTGCTGATTTTCAAAATAATGCTGCTCTCCTCGGCAGCTTCGACTGAGTGTAGAAATGCTGAATCAGATTACTCAATCATATTCAATGGTGGTGGGAGCCAGGTTGAAGAGGATACAAAGTGCAAAATCCGGCACCTCCCGGCCACATCCACCAAAATGGGGTCGGTGTGAGTTGCGGATGCCGTCAGCCGCCAAATGCATACAAGAAAAGGGTGCCGCAAGTTGCATGCAGCTAAACCCACACTCCAAGGCTTGTTGTTTGAAAAAAATAATTTAATGGCAACACCTTACTGTTAGTAGCGGTGAACAGTAGAAAAAAGTGGCAGTCGCACTAACAATAACACTCATTATGGGCAAACGTTTTTGAACATTGTTTTAACTATTACTATGTATTGAAGACATTCTATTATAGTCAGCACAGGCATGCTTTACGTATAGACGCGTTTCACTGAATGTCCCTTGGCAAAGTCTTGATGACAAAACACTTGTCAGCTGTTGTTATTGAAATCATCATGTCTTGGAAAGAAATTCTAACCAGCAATAATACGTGTTCAGAACTTTGTGTACACATTATGTACAATATAGACTCTGTGGACTATTGAAGTGTGCCTTGGTAATCTTAAAAAAAATAATACATCAATTAGTCACTGGAAAAATAAAGAATCATTTCTTTAGACACAATTATTATAATTAATCAAACTCACATAAAAGCCTGTTACTTAATGAACCGGGTGCCTGATGTATGAAAACATCATATCTGCTGCAACAAAACATACAACATACATCAATACATCTCTAAAGAACAATTAGATAACCAAACAATTTTGCCAGACTTCTAGCAAGGAGTCCAAATCCAATTCGATACAGTCTTACTCCACTCTTCCAAGTTACTCAACACAGTGTGGCTGTGATCCTAAGTTTATGGAATCAGTCCACATTGGAGGTAGCTAAAACAGGGAATACACCTAAGAGATGCTCCTGTCCATTCCTTTTCAGAAGATGTGATTTAGTGCCTTTTTGATTTCAAACAATTCCTCCAAAACATGGTGTTGACACATTGCAGCCCCTGGAAACTATTGGCCTCCTCAGGACCATGAAGAAAGAAGGACCTGTGACAGGGCAGGGAAAAAGCACACACTACATCCACTCAAGGCTATCCTGCTCAGATTGTGGCACAACACTGTATCTGCTCCTTGAGTAGTCAAGCTGCATTCGACCAGTAAGTGGTCAACATATTGGGCCAGTGAACAGCCAGATTCGAACAGAGATGGTAGAGTGGCATGTGTTACATTGAAAAAAGAGAACGTCTCCTGTGATGGGGTGAAGTCAGCTCCTGTGTCTCACCAGAAAGCTACTAATGGTCAAAAAGTCAAATGCAGTTGTCAGGGACCGGTGAAAATTCAAGTTCAGGCTGACTGCCATGGAGGGTAGGTTGGCTCTAGGACCAAAACAGGTCGCCGTTGAGCCCCACAAAGGGGGTCCAGAGTCATTGTTACGCTCTGTTGAAGTGAATGCAACGGGTTGTTGTCAAACCGCATTGAGTGTTGTCATCGAGCCACGCAGGATGTAAATCTGATGTCATCGAGCAGCCTATGCCTCAGATTTGGTGGACCATAGACGGTGATGAGTCAAGAATGATGCCAAGGTTGCTGGTGTGGTAAGTCAGAGGTTGGGCAGTGAGCGGGGTCATGTAGATGTTAAAGAGGATGGATTTCAGGGAAGAGCACTGGGAAACTCTGCATCTGGTTTCCATTGGCTTCGAGGTGAAAGGTGGGAGCCTGACTATCTGGGTTCGGCCGGTAAGGAAGGAGTGGATCCATTCCACTGTCCAGCTGCGGATGCCGGCGTTGTGTAGTCTGGTGCACAGTGTGGTGTGGGAGATGGTGTGGAAAGCAGCGGAAAGGTCAAGGAGGATGAGGGCAGCTGTCTCAATGCGGCCCAATAGGTTGCAGATGTCATCTGTGGCTGCGAGGAGTGCTGTTTTGGTGTAGGGGTTGCTCCTGAATCCGGATTAGTAGGGGTCAAGGTCGAGTTCGATGAACTAGGCGAGCTGTGCATTAATCACCTTTGAGTTTCCTTTGCTGGAAAAGGGAGCAGTGAGGTAGGTCTGTAGTTTTTCAGCTCCATAGGTTCTGCAGAAGGCTTCTTCAGGAGGGGCTTTATCTCCGTGTGTTTCCAGGCGCCTGGGAAGGTGGTGGTTTTGATGGAGCAGTTGATGGTGCAGTATAGCTCGGGAGCGATGGTGGCACTGGCTTGATTAAAGATGTGCTGGAGGCATGAGTCAGGGGTGCCCCAGAGTGGGTGGTATTCATTAGCTTGAGGGTGTCTTCTGGGATGAAGAGGGTCTAGTGTTAGACGGTAGGTTGGTGATCAGTGTCCATGGTGGTGCTGGTGGGTGGGGGGCAGTCATTTGCTTGCAAATCCTTTTTAGATGTCCTGAATTTTCCAGTAGAAGAAGGTGGTGAGACTGTCGCAGAGGTCTTGAGAGGCTGGGATGTCTGTGGTGTCCGAGTCAGGTTTTGTGAATTCCTTGACTGTGGTGAAAAGTTCCTTGCTGCTATGCACACTGGTGGAGTCTATCCTGAATGACTGATTTCCTAATCGATCTGATGAGTCGGTGGTGTGATGTGAAGGCATTTTTAAGGCTTTTGTCAGCTGTGCTCTTGCTGTTTCTCCACTTTCTTGCATGTCATCTGCATGTACTCTTGGATTCTTGGAGGTTGGGGAGAACCAGGTGGATCTCCTGTGATGATGATTGCCGGTGGATTTCCTTAGGGGGCTAGGGTGTTGGCGCAGTCAGTGGTCCATTGGTGGAGGTTGGGGACCAAGGCATTGGCGTCCACGGTGTCTGGTGGTGGGCAGAACATGAGTGCAGTGGTGAGCTGGGCTTCCGTGACCTTGGTCCAGTTCCTGCGCTAGGGTGGTGGGCTTGGTGCTGTTCAATCGTCTTGGTAAAGGTGATGTGGACACATTGGTGGTTGGTTCATTGGCGTTCAGATGTGTGTGAGAAGGAGATGTGGTTTCCGGTGGAGAAGACAGGGTTGAGGGTGTGTCCTACTGAGTGCATGGGGGGCGGGTTGACCAGTTGCATGATTCCGAGTGTGGCAGGTAGAGATGTTGGGGTAGCAGTAGATGTAGAGGTGAAAGTTAAGGTGGCCAAGGAGAATGTAGCCCATTGAGGTGAGGGCATGGGGGGCAATGAAGTTGGTCATTGCATTGTTGAAGAGTGGGTGGGGTGAATGTAGATGAGCGTTCCATGGAACGTGGTGTTAGGATTAGTCTGGATCAGAAAGTGAAGGTGTTCGGTGATGGGGGTCTGGATATCGACGCTGGTTATGAGGTGGAGGAACTTTTTGTGGAGGCTGGCGACACCTCCTCCAGGTTGATTGACGCAGTCTTGGTGTGTGATTTCGTAGCAGTCAGGGATGGCATTGGCGATGTCAGGAGCTGAGTCGGTGGTGATCCAGGTCCCACGTGAAGAAGGTGACGTCAGGCAGTGGAGTTGAGGAGGTCCCAAACTTCTATGGCGTGCTTGATGAGGGAGTGAGTGTTGAGTAGTATACATCTGAGGTGTCTGGGAGGTCCAGCGGAGGGAGGGTTTAGGGTACGAGGATAGGTGAAGGTGCAGTTGAGGCAGGAGAACGGGCCTTGGGTCTCCTTGGGCAAGGCACTGTGGCAGGCAGTAGAGCCTCCGGTGTTGAGGGTGTGCAGGGTCCTGGCGTTGCATGGGTGAATGGAGTGTGAACCAGGGTCTGTGGCGCTGGGGCAGTCCAGGCATGGACAGGCGCAGTTATGCTTTATATGATGAGCCAAAGGCACGCTGGCGGCACGCCTGCTGCGTGTCCGCACAGATGCTGCCATTAAGAAGGGGAAGGAGACGGGAGGGGTCACTAAGCTGGGAGGCAGGAGGGCTGGAAACACACAGCTGTGAGGGGGTGGGGTTGCAGGGGCAGAAGTGGCAGGGGAGGCACGGGAATGGAAAATGGAGAAAAAAAGGCATAAAGGAGTAAAAAAACAGAAAGAAAGGCAACAGAGCAAAAAAGGCAGAAAAAAGGGCACATAAAAGCCAGAAGACAGCAGAGAGAGAGACAGAAGGCAACCACATGGCCATCAGGAATGAGGCGCAGGTGGGAGCCTGCGAGTAGAGGAGGACTTCAAACACAACAAGCCAGGCAGGCTCAGCTGGTGAAATGCAGCAGCAGGTGGAGCTGTGCGGTGGAGTGAAGCTAACACTGGCCAGAGACCCTTTAAAGTGTAAGTGTGATCCGTTACCATTCTCCCTGCCCAGGAAGACCTATAAGTGAGACAATGAATGTAGATGCAGTTGAGTGTCCTGTGTCGTGGCTGCTTTTACTTACATAGCACCCTGCCCTATGGGCTACCTGGGGCCTAATTTAGGGGTGACATATGTAATAAAACAGGAGTTTAAGACTTGTCTAAAAGGGTCTTAAATTCAAAGTCGAGTTTGCAGTGAACATGCTCACACAGGCCCTGTAATAGTAGGCCTGAGAAATGATTACAGGGCTACATGATTAGGTGGCACAATCAATGCTGCAGGCCCACTAGTAGCATTTAACTTATAATACTTGGGTATATGGTGTGCCAATTTACAAGGGACTTACAAATAAATTAAATATGCCAATTGTGGATACACCAATGTTATCATGTTTCGGGGAGAAGCATGTGCACATTAGCACTGGTTAACAGTGGTAAAGTGCTCAGATCCCCCTAAGACCAACAAAACTATACAGCAAAACCAGAAAGGGAAAATGTATGGGGTAAGAACACCCAAAGATGCTAGGTCTAACAGCTATCCTGAAAACCTGCATGAATTTTGTCATTTTAGTATCCAAGGGATTAAGTAACTGAAAGTATATTAACCACCATTGATGCCCACTGAATTATAGATTCTCTTCGCTTTTCTGCTTGGGTTTGAAGATGTTGCTACAAGTAGTTTTGCAGTCATGGCAAACAAATTACTAGGTAACATGGAAGGATATAAACTTTCTGTAAAGTGCTCTAAAGTGTGTCTTTCCCACAGCAATGTTCTAATTACTTATTACACACAAGTAGTGATAGGACAATGGCCATATCCGAGCATCAGCAAAAGAAGCGAGTGTTAGAAATGGGGTTTTTGGTTGGCAGTCAGGTTGCCCTCTGTCCAAGCAAGAACCCTCACTCTAGTCAGGGTAAGTCACACACAATCCAAAATCAGCCTGTGCTCACCCTCCGGTAGCTTGGCACGAGCAGTCAGGCTTAACTTAGAAGGCAATGTGTAAAGCATTTGTGCAATAAATCATACAACACCATAGCATAACACCACAAAAATACACCACACAGTGTTTAGAAAAATATATAATATTTATCTGGGTATCTTCAGGTCAAAACGTTCAAAGTTGCAATACGAATTTGTAAAGATATCACTGAAAAGTGATAGAAAGTGTCTTAAGTCTTTAGAAAGTAAACAAAGTCTCTTTCAAACACAAAGTACCTGGTTTCTGGTGGAAAATCTCCTCAGAGGGCCACAGGAGAAGAGGTGCGTGGAAAACTGGTGTGTGCGTCGATTTCTCCTCAGCACCCACGGACTTGCGTCGTTATTTTCCACGCGGGGAGTCGGGCGTCGTCTTCCGGCGCGCGGACAGTCTCTTACTGTGGTTTGCGGGGAGTACCAGATGTCCCGGGTCTGTGTTGGATTTTCCTGCTTGTTTTCCGGCTGCGCGTCGTTCTGCGGGGCTGTGCGTCGAAGTTTCGATCTCACGGCAGGCGTTGCGTCGATTTCTCCCGGGAAGTCGGGCGGCGTTGTTTTTGCGTATGTAAATCTGATGTCATCGAGCAGCCTATGCCTCAGATTTGGTGGACCATGGACAGTGATGAGTCGAGAATGATGCCAAGGTTGCTGGTGTGGTAAGTCAGAGGTTGGGCAGTGAGCGGGGTCATGTAGATGTTAAAGAGGATGGATTTCAGGGAGGAGCACTGGGAAACTCTGCATCTGGTTTCCATTGGCTTCGAGGTGAAAGGTGGGAGCCTGACTATCTGGGTTCGGCCGGTAAGGAAGGAGTGGATCCATTCCACTGTCCAGCTGCGGATGCCGGCGTTGTGTAGTCTGGTGCACAGTGTGGTGTGGGAGATGGTGTGGAAAGCAGCGGAAAGGTCAAGGAGGATGAGGGCAGCTGTCTCAATGCGGCCCAGTAGGTTGCAGATGTCATCTGTGGCTGCGAGGAGTGCTGTTTTGGTGTAGGGGTTGCTCCTGAATCCGGATTAGGAGGGGTCAAGTTCGAGTTCGATGAACTAGGCGAGCTGTGCATTAATCACCTTTGAGTTTCCTTTGCTGGAAAAGGGAGCAGTGAGGTAGGTCTGTAGTTTTTCAGCTCCATAGGTTCTGCAGAAGGCTTCTTCAGGAGGGGCTTTATCTCCGCGTGTTTCCAGGCGTCTGGGAAGGTGGTGTTTTTGATGGAGCAGTTGATGGTGCAGTATAGCTCGGGAGCGATGGTGGCACTGGCTTGATTAAAGATGTGCTGGAGGCATGAGTCAGGGGTGCCCCAGAGTGGGTGGTATTCATTAGCTTGAGGGTGTCTTCTGAGATGAAGAGGGTCTAGTGTTAGACGGTAGGTTGGTGATCAGTGTCCATGGTGGTGCTGGTGGGTGGGGGGCAGTCATTTGCTTGCAAATCCTTTTTAGATGTCCTGAATTTTCCAGTAGAAGAAGGTGGTGAGACTGTCGCAGAGGTCTTGAGAGGCTGGGATGTCTGTGGTGTCCGAGTCAGGTTTTGTGAATTCCTTGACTGTGGTGAAAAGTTCCTTGCTGCTGTGCACACTGGTGGAGTCTATCTTGAATGACTGATTTCCTAATCGATCTGATGAGTCGGTGGTGTGATGTGAAGGCATTTTTAAGGCTTTTGTCAGCTGTGCTCTTCCTGTTTCTCCACTTTCTTGCGTGTCATCTGCATGTACTCTTGGATTCTTGGAGGTTGGGGAGAACCAGGTGGATCTCCTGTGATGATGATTGCCGGTGGATTTCCTTAGGGGGCTAGGGTGTTGGCGCCGTCAGTGGTCCATTGGTGGAGGTTGGGGACCAAGGCATTGGCGTCCGCGGTGTCTGGTGGTGGGCAGAACAGGAGTGCAGTGGTGAGCTGGGCTTCCGTGACCTTGGTCCAGTTCCTGCGCTAGGGTGGTGGGCTTGGTCCTGTTCAATCGTCTTGGTAAAGGTGATGTGGACACATTGGTGGTTGGTTCATTGGAGTTCAGATGTGTGTGAGAAGGAGATGTGGTTTCCGGTGGAGAAGACAGGGTTGAGGGTGTGTCCTACTGAGTGCATGGGGGGGGGGTTGACCAGTTGCATGATTCCGAGTGTGGCAGGTAGAGATGTTGGGGTAGCAGTAGTTGTAGAGGTGAAAGTTAAGGTGGCCAAGGAGAATGTAGCCCATTGAGGTGAGGGCATGGGGGGCAATGAAGTTGGTCATTGCATCGTTGAAGAGTGTGTGGGGTGTCTGTAGATGAGCGTTCCATGGAATGTGGTGTTAGGATTAGTCTGGATCAGAAAGTGAAGGTGTTCGGTGATGGGGGTCTGGATATCGACGCTGGTTATGAGGTGGAGGAACTTTTTGTGGAGGTTGGCGACACCTCCTCCAGGTTGATTGACGCAGTCTTGGTGTGTGATTTCGTAGCAGTCAGGGATGGCATTGGCGATGTCAGGAGCTGAGTCGGTGGTGATCCAGGTCCCACGTGAAGAAGGTGACGTCAGGCAGTGGAGTTGAGGAGGTCCCAAACTTCTATGGCGTGCTTGATGAGGGAGTGAGTGTTGAGTAGTATACATCTGAGGTGTCTGGGAGGTCCAGCTGAGGGAGGGTTTAGGGTACGAGGATAGGTGAAGGTGCAGTTGAGGCAGCAGAACGGGCCTTGGGTCTCCTTGGGCAAGGCACTGTGGCAGGCAGTAGAGCCTCCGGTGTTGAGGGTGTGCAGGGTCCTGGCGTTGCATGGGTGAATGGAGTGTGAACCAGGGTCTGTGGCGCTGGGGCAGTCCAGGCATGGACAGGCGCAGTTATGCTTTATATGATGAGCCAAAGGCACGCTGGCGGCACGCCTGCTGCGTGTCCGCACAGATGCTGCCATTAAGAAGGGGAAGGAGACGGGAGGGGTCACTAAGCTGGGAGGCAGGAGGGCTGGAAACACACAGCTGTGAGGGGGTGTGGTTGCAGGGGCAGAAGTGGCAGGGGAGGCACGGGAATGGAAAATGGAGAAAAAAAGGCATAAAGGAGTAAAAAAACAGAAAGAAAGGCAACAGAGCAAAAAAGGCAGAAAAAAGGGCACATAAAAGCCAGAAGACAGCAGAGAGAGAGACAGAAGGCAACCACATGGCCATCAGGAATGAGGCGCAGGTGGGAGCCTGCGAGTAGAGGAGGACTTCAAACACAACAAGCCAGGCAGGCTCAGCTGGTGAAATGCAGCAGCAGGTGGAGCTGTGCGGTGGAGTGAAGCTAACACTGACCAGAGACCCTTTAAAGTGTAAGTGTGATCCGTTACCATTCTCCCTGCCCAGGAAGACCTATCAGTGAGACAATGAATGTAGATGCAGTTGAGTGTCCTGTGTCGTGGCTGCTTTTTACTTACATAGCACCCTGCCCTATGGGCTACCTGGGGCCTAATTTAGGGGTGACATATGTAATAAAACAGGAGTTTAAGACTTGTCTAAAAGGGTCTTAAATTCAAAGTCGAGTTTGCAGTGAACATGCTCACACAGGCTCTGCAATGGTAGGCCTGAGAAATGATTACAGGGCTACATGATTAGGTGGCACAATCAATGCTGCAGGCCCACTAGTAGCATTTAACTTATAATACTTGGGTATATGGTGTGCCAATTTACAAGGGACTTACAAATAAATTAAATATGCCAATTGTGGATACACCAATGTTATCATGTTTCGGGGAGAAGCATATGCACATTAGCACTGGTTAACAGTGGTAAAGTGCTCAGATCCCCCTAAGACCAACAAAAATGTACAGCAAAACCAGAAAGGGAAAATGTATGGGGTAAGAACACCCAAAGATGCTAGGTCTAACAGCTATCCGGAAAACCTGCATGAATTTTGTCATTTTAGTATCCTGGGATTAAGTAACTGAAAGTATATTAACCACCATTGATGCCCACTGAATTAAAGATTCTCTTCGCTTTTCTGCTTGGGTTTGAAGATGTTGCTACAAGTAGTTTTGCAGTCATGGCAAACAAATTACTAGGTAACATGGAAGGATATAAACTTTCTGTAAAGTGCTCTAAAGTGTGTCTTTCCCACAGCAATGTTCTAATTACTTATTACACACAAGTAGTGATGGGATAATGGCCATATCCGAGCATCAGCAAAAGAAGCGTGTGTTAGAAATGGGGTTTTTGGTTGGCAGTCAGGTTGCCCTCTGTCCAAGCAAGAACCCTCACTCTAGTCAGGGTAAGTCACACACAATCCAAAATCAGCCTGTGCTCACCCTCCGGTAGCTTGGCACGAGCAGTCAGGCTTAAATTAGAAGGCAATGTGTAAAGCATTTGTGCAATAAATCATACAACACCATAGCATAACACCACAAAAATACACCACACAGTGTTTAGAAAAATATATAATATTTATCTGGGTATCTTCAGGTCAAAACGATCAAAGTTGCAATACGAATTTGTAAAGATATCACTGAAAAGTGATAGAAAGTGTTTTAAGTCTTTAGAAAGTAAACAAAGTCTCTTTCAAACACAAAGTACCTAGTTTCTGGTGGAAAATCTCCTCAGAGGGCCACAGGAGAAGAGGTGCGTGGAAAACTGGTGTGTGCGTCGATTTCTCCTCAGCACACACGGACTTGCGTCGTTATTTTTCACGCGGGGAGTCGGGCGTCATCTTCCGGCGCGCGGACAGTCTCTTACTGTGGTTTGCGGGGAGCACCAGATGTCCCGGGTCTGTGCGTGGATTTTCCTGCTTGTTTTCCGGCTGCGCGTCGTTCTGCGGGGCTGCGTGTCGAAGTTTCGATCTCACGGCAGGCGTCGCGTCGATTTCTCCTGCGGAGTTGGGCGGCGTTGTCCTTGCGAGGCCGTGCATCAAAGTCTTGATCTCACGGCAGGCGTTGTGTCGATTTCTCCTGGAAAGTCGGGCGGCGTTGTCCTTGCGAGCCCGTGCGTCAAAGTTTCGATCTCACGGCAGGCGTCACGTCGATTTCTCCTGCGGAGTCGGGCGGCGTTGTCCTTGCGAGGCCGTGCGTCAAAGTCTTGATCTCACAGCAGGCGTCGCGTCGATTTCTCCCGGGAAGTCGGGCGGCGTTGTCCTTGCGAGGCCGTGCGTCAAAGTTTTGATCTCACGGAAGGCGTTGCGTCGATTTCTCCCGGGAAGTCGGGCGGCGTTGTCCTTGCGAGGCCGTGCGTCAAAGTTTCGGTCGTCCCGAAGACGTCGCGTCGATCAGTGTCGGTGTGCAGCGTTTTTTTTGCCGCGGAACAAGCTGTGCGTCGAAAAGTTCGGCGCACGGAGCGTCCAAGAGGAAGAGAGAAGTCTTTTTGGTCCTGAGACTTCAGGGGACAGGAGGCAAGCTCTATCCAAGCCCTTGGAGAGCACTTTTACAGCTAGACAAGAGTTCAGCAAGGCAGCAGGCCAACAGCAAGGCAGCAGTCCTTTGTAGAAAAGCAGACAGGTGAGTCCTTTGAGCAGCCAGGCAGTTCTTCTTGGCAGGATGTAGTTTCTGGTTCAGGTTTCTTCTCCAGCAAGTGTCTGATGAGGTAGGGCAGAGGCCCTGTTTTATACTAAGTTGTGCCTTTGAAGTGGGGGTGACTTCAAAGAGTGTCTAAGAAATGCACCAAGCCCCCTTTCAGTTCAATCCTGTCTGCCAGAGTCCCAGTAGGGGGTGTGGCAGTCCTTTGTGTGAGGGCAGGCCCTCCACCCTCCCAGCCCAGGAAGACCCATTCAAAATGCAGATGTATGCAAGTGAGGCTGAGTACCCTGTGTTTGGGGTGTGTCTGAGTGAATGCACAAGGAGCTGTCAACTAAACCTAGCCAGACGTGGATTGAAGGGCACAACAAGATTTTAGTGCAAAGAAATGCTCACTTTCTAAAAGTGGCATTTCTAGAATAGTAATATTAAATCCGACTTCACCAGTCAGCAGGATTTTAAATTACCATTCTGGCCATACTAAATATGACCTTCCTGCTCCTTTCAGATCAGCAGCTGCCACTTCAACAATGTATGAGAGCAGCCCCAATGTTAGCCTATGAAGGGAGCAGGCCTCACAGTAGTGTAAAAACGAATTTAGGAGTTTTACACTACCAGGACATATAACCACACAAGTACATGTCCTGCCTTTTACCCACACAGCACCCTGCTCTAGGGGTTACCTAGGGCACATATTAGGGGTGACTTATGTATAGAAAAAGGGGAGTTCTAGGCTTGGCAAGTACCTTTAAATGCCAAGTCGAAGTGGCAGTGAAACTGCACACACAGGCCTTGCAATGGCAGGCCTGAGACAAGGTTAAGGGGCTACTGAGGTGGGTGGCACAACCAGTGCTGCAGGCCCACTAGTAGCATTTAATCTACCTGCCCTAGGCACATGTAGTGCACTCTACCAGGGACTTACAAGTAAATTAAATATTCAATCATGGATAAACCAATCAGTAGTACAATTTACACAGAGAGCATATGCACTTTAGCACTGGTTAGCAGTGGTAAAGTGCCCAGAGGTCAAAAGCCAACAACAACAGGTCAGAAAAAATAGGCGGAAGGAGGCAAAAAGTTTGGGGATGTCCCTGTCAAAAAGCCAGGTCCAACAGCGTGTGACATCCTTCATTCACAGTTCATGAAAGAAGCTGGTAAGCATGTACCATAGCATATTCACTGTGCACCAGAGCAGGACAATCAATGTGTGTGTGTGTGTGTGTGTATGTGTGTGTGTTTGTGTGTGCATTTGTGTGTGTGGGTGTGTGTGTGTCGGTGTGTGGGGGGGTTGTGATCCTGCTTGTAACATAGACATACAAGGCTTCGGTATCAGCACACCTTCTTCCCTCTAAGCACTGAGGAGGCATGTGCTTCTGCACTGTCAACTGTTGCTTACACCCAAGGCTCGACTCCAATGTTGAAAAAATACAGTATACCATGGAATGTGTGTAGGATGCCATCGTCCTTGTGTTCCTGTGGAACGCAAACACCTCTCTTACATAAATAAGCTATCACAGCAGTTTAGAAAATAGCATCACCTTTCATAGTTAGCTTTTGTGACTGCCCAATTGCAGCATATTCAGCAATTATGTTATCCATCAATGTCTTAGAAAGACTTTTAGCCTTAGGCATCAAGCTTTTCTGTTAGTTTCGAACTGTATAGTTTAAATGCTTCCTGGAGAATAATTGTCACCCATTGATAGATGACCTTGTCATGTGAATGTCTCCACTTGTGTGCTTACAATTCATTAGTGTCAAAGCTTTGGAAGTTTAGTACATGAATGTATGATTGCGTGTGTAATGTCTTCCTGCCCTTCCCTTTCTGTATTTACGAGCATTTTTATTTGTATTCAATCTTACTAGCACATCCAAGTCCCATGCTAATTAAAAGTTACAACAATTTCAATGGTACCTGTAAGAATGCTCATCATTTTTGGTGGGGTACCCCCTTTTCCTGTCTAGTATTTCTGGCTTTAGGACTATGCATGCTATACCACTGCTAAAACACGCACTTACTATACATCGGAGTGCACTATTTAGTTTATTAAACTTTCCTGTAAGGCCATAATTAATGGCACCTAAAATATACCAATTACATTAGAGTTAAATGTCAAACACACACACATACATACACCCACATACATATGCGTACATAGATAGAGGAGAAAAATACATGGCTGCCAGGAGCACCAATGTGCAGTGGCTTGGCTGCAATTTAAATATACTGCAGTAACATATGGCTTGGAAAAGTGCGTTTGCCATGTGAGCCAAGTATTAATGCTGGCCATAAAGTGTGCTATGTCTGTCGAAATGAGAGAGGGCCTAATATATATAAAAAAAATTGACAGACTTTGAACCTGATTTAGATCTCGGTGGCTGAAATACTCTGTCACAAACGTGATGCATATCCCGTCACCTGTATTACGATCTCCATGGGATATAATGGGATCGTAATATGGCATACGGTATCTATTCATCACATTTGTGATGGAGTTTTCCCCTCTGCCAAGATCTAAATCAGGCCCTTTATTTTAGAAGTTGCTGCCTTCACAGTGAATGAATCCCAAAACGCTATTTCTACTGCTAGCTTGAACTCTGTTTTACATAGGACAAGCCTAAGTGTGATTCATTTTTTTATACCTCCACTTGAGAAAATGTTAGAAAATAATTGAAAGGTATTTGCAAACTTAGTTTTCTAAATCTGATTAAATCGTAAAATCACATTTTTTTAAACTTGGTGAAAAAGTAATCTTTTATAAATGTATTTTTGCTCCCTAAGTCAAAACTGGAACCAGTCTGAATAATCTTCTTACCTCCAGCGGCTGACTACACATTTCCAGCTGCAGTTAATAAACCTTCTCTCCAGATGACAATGGCTTTGACCTCTTGACCAAGGAAGTTAAAGGTTTTGTAAATAAATGGCCCTTGGCCATCTTGAAGTGGTTCAGGACAGCTGGCAGAACAAAGGACAGCCTCAGCAGTTCTACATGTTCTGGCCCAAACCCCAACAGGAGGAAGTATGAAGTCTGATCTTTGGCAAAGGATGAAGGCTCTTCTAATCATCTTCTAATACGGCTAAGGATCTGCTTGTAGCTCTTCCAGTGGAAGGAAGGATTGAGTCGTCTCAAATTTAGGGCTTCTGGGATTTTTAATGTAAAGCAAAAATTAAATAGTGCAAAATTATGTGGGCTTAGAGTGTGACAGTAGGCAGAATTATGCAGGAAAAGTCTCCAGTCACTGACTAGTGCACAGGAAGAGGCTTACATCTCACCACCTCCCCCTCAGAACATTCCTAACCATACTACACTAAAGAATTAGGTCTGCTAGAAAAAGGAAGACTCCTGGCTTCGGCCTGACACCCAGGTACTGGAACTGCTCTCTGAGGGTAAAGTGGCTGATCTCTTTTTGTCTACTTAATTGGCATAAAAAGCTGAATAACTCCTGAATCCAGAAAAGCCCAGCTGATCTTGTGGTGTAGATCCTGCAGATGCTGTAGACTAGACCCTTCAGGAGAGAAACGTGATGCCTAGTAGCATGCAAATAGACATTTAGGGGCAGATTTAACAGCCCCTAGCCCCACCTTAACATCACATTAGCGTACATTTTTTATGCTAAGGCTGCGCTAAAGTGCCATTTTCTCTTTGCTATATTTACAAAGTGGTGCACTGCATGCATTGTGCCACTTTGTAAGCCCTTGTGCCACATTATTCTTGCACCAGGCACAATGTATGCAAGGGGGGCTGAAAAAATTGCAGAAGGAAATCTAAGCGATTTCCTTGCACTATTTTTCACTGCACTTCTAACGCCAGCTCAGAGCAGGCGTTAATAGGAAGCTTCCATTATTTATAATGGGCCTCTATGTACTCTGCAGGAGTAGTGCCAATATTCTGGTGCTACTCTTGCAGAGTATGTCAATAGCGTAAAAAAAATGATGTCATTGCCCCCTGCACCATGGTGCGCCATATCTTAAATACAGCACACACATGGTGGCGGTAGGGGAGCACTAAGGGGAGCAAGGAAAGTGGCACTGCACCAGGTGCAGCACCACTTTTTCTAAATCTGCCCCTTAGTGCTCCAGGAGTGACCAGGAGAAAGGATTCCAGCAGATAAAGAATAGTAAGTCTAAGGCATGTTTCCAACGATAAAAGACTGTGGCAAGATGCAGAGGCTTGCCAGGAAAGTTGCACCCAAAGAAACCAAGAAATCTATGTTAGTCCTACTATGAGCTTTTTTGCTGCTCGGATAATGGGTTCAGTGGGCAGTGGGACCCTGCAGTGAAGGTATCCAGCCTCAAGGAGCCCCGTCCGGCTACAGACTTTCAGCTTTGCCCTAATGAAGATGGATGGATTTGGAGTGAGGCACCAAATCCATCCCGATGATGAAGCAACCTCAGTGGCTATTAAATCAGGCTTTATATTTTGTATTGCTTTTGGCACCAAGTGGAAGCTTGGGAATGACCTGTTCATCTTTGAGGGACCCTTGCCAGACTTAGTCTTGGACTTTGTCCTGCTGAAGGATTTTGACTTTCATTTCAGAGACTAAGTGCAAAGGTAAAAACTTTCACTGGGGTGACCAGCCTTGCGTATCCAACCTACGCTCCTTTGCAATCAGCTTAAAATTGTGCTTTGGTCCTGGTCAACCCTGAACTGTGGCCAGGGGTTAGTACTTTACCTTTTATAAGTGCCTTTCCTTTACTTCTTCAAACAAAATCATATCTCCGTGCATTTGTTCTATTTCTCTAAACTGGTGTATGTATTTTATGTTGTTGTTTTCTTGATTTTAAACGTGTTGATACTGCTTGAACTGCTTGAACTGATCACACAGTTCTCTGGGGAACTACTTTTTACTTGTGCCATTGAGAAGAACTGACAGATGTATGTTTATTAAGTAGGTAAGGGTCCGCCTTTCTAATTCATAATCAACAATATTTCATCACCTACACATTGAAAAAGCATTATAACTTGCAAAACAACTAAAAAAGTCTTCTTATTTGGACCTTTTTCAATTCTTTCTCTAGAGCTTCTCCTTCGTAATTTAAAGTCTTAAGAGGATTTCAAAGGAGTGTAAGCAGAGAAAACAAAATATAATGGGGCATATTTATACTCCGTTTGTGCCGGATTTGCGTCGTTTTTTTTACGCAAATTCGACGCAAAACTAACTCCATATTTATACTCTGGCGTTAGACGCGTCTAGCGCCAAAGTCCATGGAGTTTGCGTCACTTTTTAGCGTGGACACCTACTTTGCGTTAATGATATACAAGGTAGGCGTTCCCGTCTAAAAAATTGACTCCGAGGCATGTGCGCCGTATTTACACTCCCGGGCAAAAATCACGGCCGGGAGTGGGCGGGTAAAAAAAAATGACGTCCAGCCGCTTTTGCGTCGTTTTTTAGCGCCTGGTCAGGGCAGGCGTTAAGGGACCTGTGGGCTCGGAAGGAACCCAGAGGTGCCCTCCCATGCCCCCTGTCACCCTTGCCCACCCCAGGAGGACGCCTAAGGATGGAGGGACCCATCCCAGGAAACATAAGGTAAGTTCAGGTAAGTAATTTTTTATTTTTTTTTGTGGCATAGGGGGGCCTGATTTGTGCCCCCCTACATGCCACTATGCCCAATGACCATGCCCAGGGGACAGATGACCCCCTATGTTGACACTATGGATGGAAAGATGGATCTTGCCCCTTGTGGTCAGCGTACAATCTAGAGCTGAGGCAGAGTTTCAACTGTAAGATAATCTTTACCCATTAGGCAGAACTGGGTGGGGTACACCTGGTACATACGTTCATCACAGGATGAAGTATTTACCAGGCATAGGTCATAAAAGGCAGAATCAGTATTAAATCCACCCAATTCTGCACATTGTGGCTATTTCTAGACCTATTATCCCAATATTTGTTGACAGGTTTGACTTGCTATAATCAAGGGACAATTCTAAAGGTGTGATAACTATAACACAACTCGTAATTCCGATCCCTGTTCAAACTCAAGCTTACTCAAGTAGGTCAAGTTTAAAAATAAGAAATATTGTCTACTAGCTGATGGATTTACTCATTGCCATAGCTTCAAAAACAGTGATGTATAATAGCTAACCCACCAAAAAACTGTCAGTACATGCATGGTGGGAATGAGTAACTTATGCCAGTTCACATGAGAAACTCATCTACAGAATGAATATACAAAAAAATCACTAATGTAAACTAACTATGGAAAAAGGGAGGGCACTTGCTTGCAACAGAATAAACCTATGTGAATAACAAGGCCTCCCTCGAAGTGGAGCACACGCACTGTACTAGCTTGTCCTCAGACACAGAGCCATCTTTATAGACTAGGGTAACATATTTACTCCCCATGCTTCGAGCCTAACATCGCATTTGCCTTTAAATGAATTCACTGGATATCTGAAGATCCCCAGTAAATAGTCCTCTTATAATTCCTTTTGAAAGCCATTGAACTTTACTTGCCTTGCCTCTAATATTTATTTATCTAGATTTAGTGATACATACAAAGAGAAGTATATACCTAAGTATCTGGACTTGAGTTTATAGGACCAAGGCAAGGCTGAAAGATTAAATGGCAAAAATGCAAGTGAACAGAAAACAAATATCTGTTGCAAAGGTCTATGGGCATAATTATGAGTTTGGAGGGTGGCAGAGGCTGTTCACCAAACTTATAACCCCACTACACCGCCATTACAGGCTAAACCCCAACGGCCCTATTTTGAGTTTCTAGTTGGGCCGGCGGGTGGAAACAGTGTTTCCGCCTGCCGGCTCAGCAGGGAACAGGGCCATAACATTTCAGCCGGCTCATAATCGAGCGGGCTGCAATGTGGAGGTGCAGCAGGTTCAGCATCACCCGTCGCACATTCCATTGCCCGTAATTCGGGCAGTGGAATGCACAACGGGGCTGTGGATGGGGGCCCTTGCACTGCCCATGCAATTGGCATGGGGGCCCCTGCACTGCCCCTGACACCGCTATTCCACCAGCTTTTCCATGGCAGTGTTAACCGCCATGGACAGGCTGGTGGAGGGGGACTCGTAATCCCCAGGTGGATCACAACCGCCGGGACCGCCAGGCTGCAGGCTGGCGGCAGCCTGGCAGTGTCGGCAGTCGGACTGTGGTGGCCCCATCCCAGACATAGGTGGTCATTATGAACATGGTGGTAATTACCGCTGACCACCGTGGCAATGGTGAACAGAAGACCGCCATTGGCGGTGAACAGAAACCCGCCATATAATGAACCAAAAACCAGAATTTGCCAAGAATCACCAGTCCACCAGTCACCGCCAGGATCCTGTCGGCGGAAATGCCAGACTTCCCACCCTGACACCGCCGAGCACACCCACATCCCGCCCTCTAAATAATGATGCCCAAATCACCATGGTGGTCAGTGGAAGCCGAAATACCATTGGCAGTGCAGACCACCACGGGTGGCAAGTGGACCCAACAGTAAGAAGTGTACACATTGGATAAGGTAGAAACCAACACACCTAACACACATCCACAACACCATAAAACACTCACAGACACACCCCACAATCCTTTGCAACGAAAGTAGGCCAACAAAGACAGAGAACACCAGAAGCAGACACCGAATGCCACAATACACAAGACTCACACTGAACCACAGAGGAGCACCCTCACTGCGATTCCACCCCGACACCATTCACCACACTCACCATGTCACCCCCTAAACATCCACGCTTCACAGAAAGGGAGCTAAGGACCATGGTGGACGAGATCCTGAAGGTCGAACCACAATTATTCAGGGCTCAGGTACAACACACACCCATCGCCAGGAAGATGGAGCTATGGCAGACCATTGTCAACAGGGTCAATGCAGTGGGACACCATCCACGCACCAGGGACGACATCCGCAAGAGATGGAACGACCTGCGGGGGAAGGTCAGGGCCATGGCATCTAGGCACCACATTGCAGTCCAGAAGGCGGGGGGAGGACCTCCACCAACACCACCCGACTACACTGCATTCGTGGAAAAGGTACTGGCCATCCCGCACCCTGAGGGCCTCACTGGATTCACTGGAGGAATGGACTCGGGTAAGTCGTCTACAATTACCCCATATTCATCACACTTGTAATGCATGCACCACCCCACCCCTCCGACAGCCACCAGGACCACTACCCGACCCTGGCCACAACCATTACATCCAGTCACCCTGCATGTCCACAAACCCTCTAACAGGCCTACATCCCTCCCCCTGTGCACAGCCACCTATCCCTGCAAGGAATAACAAAGGCACTACACCACTCACAATGCACCTCCACATCCTAATCAAAATGCAGTGCAAACCTCACCAAAGCACCCTGCATGGCCCCAAAGTGTAAAACCTACACAAAACAGCCCAGCCCTGTGCACCCCATCTGATCATGCATTTCTAATAGACAAGTCCATTTCCCTCAACAGGCACCACCACCCATGCCACCCTGACTGACAGGACAAGGAGTGCCAGTGCCCCCCAGGGAGACCGGGGCACCACACAGTACACTGGTGATTGAACCCTGGACACTGATGAGCAGGCTGGTCCCTCACACAGTCCTGGACTGTCCCCATCCAGCAGCCCCACCCAGGATACCACTGACACCCCTACCACCAAGGCAAGAACATCAGCCCAGGGCAACCATCCACAAACCTGTGTATCCAGGCCACAGACTGGTGGAACACATGGACATAGGCCACAGTCACCCCGTACCAACAGGCAGGAAGACTATGGCCCCAGTACAAGTGGCACCACCAGACCTGTGCAGGGGACACAGGCACAGGGGCTAGGCCCGGTGGGAGGGCATCAGTGGCCAGGGGGGAGGCCTCAGGATGGATACCTCAGCCCAGGACGTGATATCTGAGGTCCTGGGGGCCTACCAGCATACCCATGACAGATTGGCCCAGGTAATATCCACCCTGGAGCATAGTCAGAGGATGCAGCAGGAACACCACCAAGAGGCCATGGAGCAGTGGAAAATGTACAACGCAACAGTCCAGCATAGCAGGAGCGCTGCTGCAGCTTGTCCGAACCCAGTCTGAGACTCACACAGTACAGGAGGCCCCCACTACAGCACAGGAGACAGACCGGACAATGACATCATCAGCAACAACATTCCACGAACTACCCTCAGAGGAAACACAAGGAACAACCATGTCACCCCTATAGGTCAACAGCAGGCGCACAAACGGACCCCAAGGCCAAGATATGGGACTGGAACCCCTGCCAAAAACAAGGCCCCCTCAAAGAAGTGACTCTGCAACAATCTGTCCACCAACTATCCCACAAACACCAAACAGTGCTAACAATCAATAAGAACTCATGTAAGCATTGATGGACCTACCAATACTTACAACAAGGCTGACACCATGTTGGCATTTAGGATAACCACCCATGACCAACTGCCATCACTTTAATGTGCACTATTCAATCCCTGCACCAAATAAAACATATATCACACCTGTAACCCTGTCCCTGCCATAATGTGTGAATAAAGTGAAGTATGGATGCATCTGGCTGAGAACTACTTTATTTGTACCTGCGTAGCATGAAAGTACACACTCACCTTACATGTTGTTGTGCCTAAATATGTAAACAAAAATAACCACTAAATTTTATTCTGTCCTATGCAGACCTGGACACAGTTGCAAGTAGTATATTCAACCCCCCCCCCAGATGACAAGGCACACTGACAGTATGTTTCACAAACACAAATGTCAGCCCTTAGTCCCATTTAGTTGCTGGAAGTAGAGTTGCATCAGTTGGGTCCTGGAATTGACATCTTCCCCTTCCTCATCATCACCATCACTCTCGTCCCCTCTCTGAGGAAGCTGGTCTGGATATAGAGCACCATCTACCTCCAAGAGGGGGATAGAGTTTCTCACTGCCAGATTGTGCAGCATGCAGCAGGCCACCACTATTCTACACACCTTTTCAGGCCCATAGGCCCGGGAACCCCCAGAGATCTGTAGACAACTAAATCTAGCCTTCAGGAGACCTATTATGTGCTCTATCACCATCCTAGTACGTCCATGGGCCTCATTGTAATTCCTCTCTGCATCTGTCCCCGGATTCCTCACTGGTGTCAGGAGACAACGCAAGTTGGGATAGGCCGAATCGCCTAGAAAAAGGTGCAAAACTGAGTAGTCATTGTCAAGCCTCAGAGTCAGACAGTCTGGCTGTCTGCTAGGTGGCAGTTAGTGACAGAAACACCTACCTATGATCCACCCTCTGTCCTCTTGTAGTTGTTCCATCTTGGGTGTTCCTCAGCACAAAGGAATCATGGACTGAACCGGGGAACATGGCATTCACATGTGAAATGTACTGGTCTGCAGTACATACCAATTGAATGTTCATGGAGTGAAAGTTCTTCCTGTTTCTGTACACCTGTTCACTGACTCTTGGGGTGATTATAGGTATGTGGGTGCCATCGATGGCACCTATCACATGGGGTGTGTTGGCAAAGGCATAGAAGTCAGACTTGATGGCAGGGAGGTCAGTACTTTGGGGAACCCTCACAGAGGACTGCAGGTGTCGTACAAATGCATTCAGAAATCTTGTCAGTATCATGCTGAACATTGGCTGTGAAAATCCAGCATCCATGCCCACTGTCACTTGAAAAGAACCAGTGGCCAGGAAATGGAGTGCAGAAAGTACCTGCACTTCAGTAGGGATGGCATGCTGATTACGATTTGCCGGAGTCAGTGCTGGATCCAGTAATGCACAAAGTTCCAGAATAGTTGCACGGGTGAGTCTGTAGTTGATTATGATGTGACGCTCCACCATGGTCCGCATAGTCACAAGTGGTCTATACACCGATGGGGCCCTTCCTCTCCACAAGGGTCTGTACCTAGGAGGATATTGAAACATGTGTGAGGAACACACATACATCAGCACACATCGTCAGTCATTGAGCACTGCTGACTTGATTGTAGGGACTCAAATACTAAATGTTTTCGACATAACATCAACTAGACCTTGAATATTGATCAGGGTTTGTAATGTGTGGTATTGTGAATGGTCACATGCATAGGTGTGTTAGGTGAACATTAGGGCCTACATTGTGCAGATAGCAGTATTATGAATGCGTAGTTAAGGCCAAAATGTCTGCCCCCTGTACTCCAGAACTGTTGTGGTGGAAGTGACCTCATACCGCTAGCGGTTGACGTTACAGCGTAAGTCGGTGTTTACCGATGTGCGCACAGTCATTGGTTAACATGGATGCCAATGGGGAATCCTGGCGTATCATGATCGCCGCCGCCGGTGACGGTGCACACTGCTGCGGTACATACACCATTTCGTCACCCCAACTCCACTTGACTCCCTGATCTCGTGCAAGCAGGTACTCCACTGAGTGTACTGCTGTGTCCTTCCTCTGGTCATGGAAGTGCCTCGTGTTGCAGGGTAAAGGGCCCCGGCCTTCACCCAGGAGGAATTAGAGAGGCTAGTGGACGGAGTCCTGCCCCTGTACGCCAAGCTCTACGGACAGCCAGAGGTACAGGTGAGTCGTTGGATTGGGGACAATGGCTGTGTGTAATGGATGGTGTTGGCAGTACATATGTGTGCACCTCTGACCATGCACGGGCCATGGTTCATGACATGCTGCGTGCGTATGTCCTGTTATTCTGTTTGTACTGTCCGTCCCATTATGGACGTCTAGCCAGCTGTATATATTTGCCAAGTGCCTGACCCCAGTGTTACATTTTGGTGTGTCCCTCTTAGATAAGCGCCCACCAGAAGAGGGCACCTTGGCATGCCATCGCCAAGGAGGTGCAGACCCTGGGGGTCCACAACCGGCGGAGCACCCACTGCAGGAAGAGATGGGAGGACCTGCGACGCTGGGCGTGAAAAATCTGTGTGGCCCAGCTGGGGAAGTCCTCCCAACGGGGAAGGGGTGCCCATCGGGCACTGACCCCCCTCATGCTATGCATCCTGGCGGTGGCATACCCAGACCACATTTTTAAGCCCTGATGGATGTCTGTGTGTGCATTTGGGTTTATGCTGCTTAGTTGCAGGGACTCTGACTGATGTCCATCTACATGATGGCCCCCATAGGTAATTGGGGTGTTTGGGTCAGGTCTCCTACACGTCGGGTCCTCACGTTGTTTAGGGAATGGGTGTAGAGCAGGGTTCTGGTCACTTGTCAGGGGCATGACCATAGGTATAGTTGAAGGTGCTGCCTGTTGGAGGGTCTTCTGGGTGGGTGTATGTATGACCACTATGTTCACTGTTTTCAGCTATTTACAAGTGTCTCTCCTGTTTTGTCTCCCCATCCTTGTTCTCTTGTGTTGTTTATGTATCATCTGGTGAGGGAGCTGAGGCACCGGCGAGTGGGGATGCAGCCGCCCACGGATCCTCAGAAGCAGAGTTATCCAATGCCAAGGGGACCAGTGGGTTGGAGGGCGAGGGGAGTACCACGGGGGAGACAACTACCACTGGAGGTAGTGACTCTGATACCTCCTCCGATGGGGACTCCCTGGCGGTGGTGGACCCTAGTGGGCACACCCTTACTGTATCATCTTCGGCCACCCCCCATGCCAACACCGCCCTCCCATTTGCTCCCTACCGAGTTGCCCGTGCCCGCTCACCCAGAAGGGTGGGCGTCTCCTTCACCCCAGGCACCTTTTCACCTGCCCCAGTCAGCCCTGCTCTCACGGAAGAGGCTATTGACCTCCTGAGAACCATCTCTGTAGGGCAGACAACCATCGTCAATGCCATCCAGGGGCTAGCATCAGAGATGCAGCAGACCAATGCCTATCTGGATGGCATTCACGGTGCCATGTCTGGCCTACAGAGATCTTTTCAGGCTCTGGCCACCTCTTGGATGGCAGCCAGTTTCCCTGGTCATTCCGTTCCCCCTTCCAACTTCCTCTATCCCTTCCAGCACCCCACTCCCTTCACCCACCTAAAGCACACAATCTGACATGCAGTCAAGCACCTCAACACACAAGAAGCATACTTCTAAACACAAGCACCACACCTCCCACCGCAAGCATTAACACAGCCAACATACACATGCACACATAGCAACATCCACTTCCCCTAGTGTGCCCACCTCTTCCGCCTCCCTGTCTGTCTCCTGTACATGCACACCCCCAGCACTGCACCTTCAGTCACTGTTGCTGAGCCTATTCCTGCACTCTCCACAATAGCACACATCTAGACATGCACCCCAGACACCACACCTGCACTCACCACAACTACTGTAGTTGACACATGCAGCACACTCACCAGACTTGCAGACACCCACACAACATACATTCACACTGGCAGCCTGTCTTGTCCCACTGTGTCCACCCCCCCTCCAAAAACACACAAATGCACCAAAACACCCACCCATCACACATCCACCACACCTCAGCATACTGTCCAGTCACCTGCACCCACAACACGCACTCCTACACCACTTACGTCCACACCCTCTGCCTCCACTCCCACACCCTCCTCCAGGTCCAACCCAATTGCTCCTAAAAAACGTTTCTTCTCCCGTGCTGACCTCTTCCAACTCAGTGGCCCACCCCATCTTGTCCCTAAACGTGCGCACCTCCTGGCCCTTTCCACTCCTTCCACTTCACAGCCCGCTCCTGTCCGCTCTTCACATTCCCATGCCCCTTCCCCAGAGAGGAAGAAGCCCGTGCAGAGCCAATGCCATTTGGCTCCACCTGTTCAAAGCACACTCCCCCATCTTCCAAGGCCAAACCCAAACCCCCTGCACCTTCCAACCGCAAATCAAAGGCCCACCCTATTGTAAATCCCCCCCCACCCCCTACCCCTGTTCCCTGAGGTGCCTGGATGCCCCATTGTTGCCCCTGAAAGGTAGAGTACCATAGCACTTTTGGGAGTCAGGCTGGGGCCATTGTAGCCCAAAAAAGTCTGGCACTATGGACTGGCCATTGGCCTTAATGTGAATTGTTCGCTCAGAGAGCTGCATGAAACGTTTATGTGTGGCCTGTGTTTTGGCGGCACACTCTTGATCCCTGGTCTCTCGTTTCATTGTTTGTGGGTGTGGGGCATTTGTAGGTACTATTGTCAGGTTGGATTTGCCTTGTGTCGGGTAAGTACCTCTTGCTGCAGGATGTATGGGTTGTGCTGTTGTGAAGGGTTGTGGGAGCATTGCAGAGTGGGTGGAGTGGGTGGGTATGTAACTGTGCCCTTTCTTGCCTTGTTTCGTAGGTTGCGGTACTTACCGTCGCCGTCTTCGTTTGCGGTCTCGGTCGTGGAGGTATATGGCAAAGAGCAGGGCTGGCATGATCTGCAGCTCTCTATCCATGTCTCCTTCGGCGTGTTGTGTGATCCTCCGGTGAGTGTTTCCTTATATTTGGTTTGTTTCCGTCTGGCTTTACGTGGCGGTGGTTCCCGCCCCGGAACTGACGGCTGTCTAGTGGTTCATTATTTGATGGGCAGGTCGGGCCTTTCCGTCGGCCTGTCGGCGTGCTCTGCCTTCGATGTCGGCTCTCCTCTGCTGGCGGTGAGTGGTTTTCAGGATGCCAGTGTTTCAGTTGGTTCATTTTTTGGCGGTCCCGACCGCTCCTCAGTTGGCGGTTTTTACCACTGTGTTCATAATGAGGGCCATAATGTGGCAGTCACACCGCCCACAACTGTGGCAGTCCGACCGCCACCGTGAGTCTGGCAGTCTGAAGACCGCCAGACTCATAATGAGGCCCTATGTGTTTTAATTTTGAATTACTTGTGTAAGCTTTCATCTCCATCTCAGGCACCTCTACTCCCCCCCCCAAAAAAAGATTCCTTAAATATTGCATTGTCAAATGATATTTTCTCAACTAATCAAACGCCCAACACTGACCTCTGCTGTGACCTTCAGAATATGAGTTTGAACCACACCAAGGCTTTCTCTGCCTTCCATCCTCAAAAGATCAGTAAATGCAGTAATACTAAATAACCCATGTTATTTATAATCCTTCATGGTGGTGTCGTTTGCAGTATGAAGTAATACTGTGAAAAAGTGACAAGAACAAGTCATTATTTAATAATTAGGCTACATTTTCTGGTTTTGGGCACTGCTGCAGCTCATCAAGGAGTATGGTGGGAATGTGACTCTTGAACTAAGATCCAGTGATGAGAAATAAAGTAACTTACGTGGACGAAAAGGATGACAAATGTTGCAAAACTTCAAGCAGTCAGTTGCTATACTAGCTACTTGTCTAGGTTTGTAAAGCCAGGAGACAAGCAAGAACAATTGTCCTTCGGAGGTAAACAGTAATGTCTAGGAACTGGATTTGAAAAAGGACTGAAGTGACCCAATGATAATAAGTGTAGTCACTATAGTGTTAAATAAAATAAAATCTTTGAGAATGGAGTCTTGCATATTGTAGAGTACTGTTGGGAAATTTATAATCATATTGGCATCGGGTTACTTGCTGACCTAAAGTTACTGGGACACAGCCATTTCATTTGAATGCTTTCCTTTTAGAAACCATTGTTATCAGTTTCTCCAATTGGCTAATTAGCTGTAGCACCCAGAACGCACTTATTCATTAAAGGAAAGCTCAGCACTGTAAATGAGGTGTCCCACAGATAACTAGTCTGTGAATCCTATTATAGAATCTTGTGCTAGGGACCAGACAAGGATGCTAGTCTCAATGTTTTTTGGCGTTGAAAAATGATGACCTTGATATCCATTTATTGCTCATGCATCAGTCTCTGCAGGACAACTTAGTCTAATATGGCATTTTGTTTTAGGTTCAAACAATTACACAGAGCTAGATAGGAAATATGCATGGAGATTCTTAACTATAGTCGCAACTAATATAATGTATTTCAACATTTGTCCCTTTTTTAAATAATTAAAAAAAATCTTTGTGTGCCTTTCCAATACAATACTAATTCATTTGTGGTCCTTAATTGATTACACAAGGATCTGTAATATATATGGGATAAAATTTCCCCTGCAGTACTGTTAGACTTTTCATCCTTGGCGTTGTCTCCCTTAACTTTTTGCCTCTGTTCCCCAGGTTGTTGATGTGTGCTGGACTCTGATTTTGCTGTTTTTATTACTCTGGGCACTTTACCACTGCTAACCAGTGCTAAAGTGCAAGTGCTCCTTTACAAAATATGTATGTGATTGGTTTATCCATGATTGACATATTTAATTTACCAGTAAGTCCCTAGTAAAGCGCACTAGAGGTGCCAGGGCCTGTAAATCAAATGCTACTAGTGGGCCTGCACCACTGGTTGTGCCACCCACATGAGTAGCTCTGTAATCATGACTCAGACCTGCCATTGAAGTGTCTGTGTGTGCAGTTTTACCTGTAAAGTCGACTTGGCAAGTGTACCCACTTGCCAGGGCTAAACCTTCCCTTTTCTTACATGTCAGACATCCCTAAGGTAGGCCCTAGGTAGCCCCAAGGGCAGGGTGCAGTGTATGGTTAAGGTAGGACATATTGGGCCTCATTCCGACCCTGGCGGTCCTTGACCGCCAGGGCCGGAGTCGGCAGGAGCACCGCCAACAGGCTGGCGGTGCTCCTAAGGGCATTCTGACCGCGGCGGTTTGGCCGCGGTCAGACACGGAAAACCAGCGGTCTCCCGCCGGTTTTCCGCTGCCCTGAGGAATCCCCCATGGCGGCGCAGCTTGCTGCGCAGCCATGGGGGATTCCGACCCCCTCACCGCCATCCTGTTCCTGGCGGTTTTGACCGCCAGGAACAGGATGGCGGTGAGGGGTGTTGTGGGGCCCCTGGGGGCCCCTGCAGTGCCCATGCCAATGGCATGGGCACTGCAGGGGACCCCGTAAGAGGGCCCCCCTGAGAATTTCAGTGTCTGCATAGCAGACACTGAAATTCGCGACGGGTGCTACTGCACCCGTCGCACACTTCCCACTCCGCCTGCTCCATTCGGAACCGGCTTCCTCGTGGGAAGGGGTTTCCCGCTGGGCTGGCGGGCGGCCTTCTGGCGGTCGCCCGCCAGCCCAGCGGGAAACACAGAATAACCGCGGTGGTCTTCTGACCGCGCAGCGGTATTCTGGCGGCTCCCTCCAGCACCGCGGTTACCGCGGCCGGCGGGAGTCAGAATGACCCCCATAGTAATGTGTTTTATATGTCCTGACAGTAAAATATTACTAAATTTGTTTTTCACTGTTGCAAGGCCTGTCTCTCTCATAGGTTAACATGGGGGCTACCTTTAAATCTGATTAAAGTGTAGATTCCCTTAGGGAGCGGATGGACATGTGGAGTTTGAGGTCTCTGAGCTCACAATTTAAAAATACATCTTTTAGTAAAGTTGATTTTAAGATTGTGCGTTTGAAAATGCCACTTTTAGAAAGTGAGCATTTTCTTGCTTATACCATTTCTGTGACTCTGCCTGTTTGTGGATTCCCTGTCTGGGTCAGTTTGACAGTTGGGCTAGTTGCACCACACTCTAGACAGTGACACAAAGGGAGCTGGGGTGTACCCCGCATATCCTGATGAGCCATCTGTGCTAGGAGGGAGGGGAGGAGTGGTCACTCACACCTGAAAGGGCTGTGCCTGCCCTCACACAATGCAGTCTCCAACCCCCTGGTGAGTGTCTGGGGCCTTGCCTGGTCAAGGCTGGATTTCACATTCCAAAGAGACTTTACTTTGAAGTAGGCCTACTTCAAAGGAGAAACTGGGTATAAGAAGGGCAAACAAAACCACAGACTTTAGAACACTTCTGGAAACAAGAGGAACCTCTGCCTGGAGAAGAGCTGAAGAGCTGGGGAGAAATGCTGTCCTGCCTGTGACTGTGCTTTGTGGAGCTATCCTGCAGTTGCTGCTTCTGCCAGAGTAAGAGGGCAAAGACTGGACTTTGTGTGCCTTCCATCTTGTGAAGAAATCGCCAAGGGCTTGATTTAGAACCTGCCTCCTGTTGTTTGAAGTCTCAGGGACAGCAAAGACTTCTCTCTGCCAGCACCTGGAGTCTCTGGAGAGACTCCTGCTCTGACAAGTTGTGCCCTATCCAGTCCCTGGGACCTTGAAAGGAAAGCTGGTGTAAATCCAAGGAAATCGACTTTGGACAACTTCGGACCGACGCCGCTGCTAAATCTGTTGACGCCGCCTGCACCTGACGCCGTGACCTTTGCTGGAACGCGACGATCTTCGCAGGCCCGACTCCGCTGCAGCCCCGCTGAAGTCCGCGACTCCGTGGAAGTCGCTGCACCACGTCGTGACCGATGCCGCTCGAAGTGCGCGGATTCAACATTTCGCACCGACGCTGCTATCCCCGACTTCGTGCATCGACTTGTTTTCACTCTTCACCAAAGGTACTGTACTTGGGGGTCTACACGACTCCGTGTCCGGCGCCGCTGGTGTCGGCTTGTTGGGAATGACTCCGTCACGACGCCGTGTTAACACCTCATGGAAGTATTTTTGTTTCTAAGCGCTATTTTTGAATTTAATCTTTAAAAATTCATAACTTGACTTGTTTTGTCGGATTTTTGTTGTTTTGGTCTTGTTTTGTTTAGATAAATGTTTCCTGTTGTTCTAAAATGGTGTTGTATCATTTCGTTGTGTTTTCATTACGTTACTGTGTGTGTTGGTGCAAATACTTTACACCTAGCACTCTGAAGTTAAGCCTACTGCTCTGCCAAGCTACCAAGGGGGTAAGCAGGGGTTAGCTGAGGGTGATTCTCTTTTACTCTGACTATAGTGAGGGTCCTTGGTTGAACAGGGGGTAACCTGACTGTCAACCAAAGACCCCATTTCTAACAAGTACATTACAACGTTTATAAGAATTTTGCAAGTAATCATTGAATTGTAGCTCAGAGATACTCGTAGGTGGCAGGAGGCAAGGTGAAATAAAACAACTGCCTAGGATACCACAATTTGATCAAACGAGGAAGCTGGGATGGAGCCCAGGTTTTCTGGGTTTATGTTGTGCAATTGAACCACTATAAGTGTGTCTCTTTCTTTCTTTTGTGTCACATCAAAAGGCAATGCTTTGTCTTTAATTTGGCACAGGAGGAGGCCGTGATTAATAAAATAAAAAAATGTTATCTGGTTCATAGTTTTCATCTCACTCATTACACAACAGGGGTGTGATTGGTTCAGAAGGTGAGACTACTCTTAGGAACTACTTTCACCACTGAAATGCCACTGTGTTGTAAAACCTACTCAGATTTTTTAACCCGTGCTGTGCCGGGGACGTAACGGTTACGTCCACCGGCACAGTGCTCCTGTGCCGAGGACGTAACCATTACGTCCTCGGCACTGAGCTCATAGGGAGCTAGCGCTCCCTCTGTGGGCTTCCCTCCCACCCCCCCAAGGCAGGGATGGGAGGGGAAGCCCTTCCCCTTCCACCCCGCCCCCCACCACCCTTAATGATATCAGCGCGCGATCACACACTGACATCGTTACAGGGTGCTGGTCGCACTGGAAGCCATTTGCTTCCACTGCGCATCGGGGAAAAAGGTGAGTTTCTCCATCAGCGGGTGGGGTTTTCAGTTAAAGAGGCATTGGGGGAAAGGAAAGGGTTTTCCTTTCCCCTGGTGTCTCTTTGAGCAGGAATGCCCACTAGACGCCAGGGATTTTTTTTCTTTTTTTTCTTTGGTTCTGTGTGTTTCTGTGTCAGAGAGCGGCCCCTTGGTCAAGGGTCGCTCCCATTTGAGCGGAATATTTGCTGTGGCCATTTGTGCCCCCGTTGGGGGCAGGTCGGCCTATTATTTTTAGGCTGATCTGCCCCCAACCACTAGAACGCTGGGGCTTATATGTTTATTTATGTGGGGGGGCATAGAACTGTTGGCCATTTCTGCCCCCCTTGGCCTATTTTTTGTAGGCCCATCTGCCCCAAAGGGGGGGCAGAAGCCATTTAGACACCAGGGATAGTGTGTGTGTGTGTGTGTGTGTGTCTTTAGGGGATGGGGGGCCCTTGGACAAGGGTCACCACCCTTTGGGGGCACATATACTATGGCCATTTGGGGGCAGATCGGCCTATTGTTTTTAGGCTGATCTGTCCCCAAGGGGGGCAGAAACCACTAGAACGCCAGGGATATTTTTTATATGTTTATTTATGTGGGGGGCATAGAACTATTGGCCATTTCTGCCCCCCCTTGGGGGCAGATCAGCCTATTTATTTTATGCCCATCTGCCCCCAAGGGGTTCAGAAGACACTTAGACACCAGGGATAGTGTGTGTGTGTTTAGTGGATGGGGGGGCAGCCCCTTGGGCAAGGGTTGCCCCCCACGTGTACTATTGCCATTTCTGCCCCCCTTGGGGGCAGATCGGCCTACTTCTTTTTAGGCCCATCTGCCCCCAAGGGGGGCAGAAGCCACTTAGGCACCAGGGATAGCCTGTGTGTGTGTGTTTAGTGGATGGGGGGGCAGCCCCTTTGGCAAGGGTCGCTCCCCTTTGGGGGACATGTGTTTTATGGCCAGATCTGCCTATTATTTTTTGGCTGATCTGCCCCCAAGGGAGGCAGAAACCACTGGAACGCCAGGGATGTTTTTTTGTTATTTGTTTATTTATGTGGTGGCACCCCCTTGGGCAAGGGGTGTCCCCCCCAAGGAGGCATAGAACTGTTGGCCATTTCTGCCCCCCTGGGGGGCAGATCGGCCTATTGTTTTTTTAGGCCCATTGCCCCAGAGGGGGGCAGAAGCCACTTAGGCACCAGGGATAGTGTGTGTGTGTTGTTTTTGTTTGGGGGGTGGTCCCTTGGGCAAGGGTCGCTACCCATGGGGACACACTACTAAAGGTATTTTATGCCCCCTTGGGGAAGATAGGCCTATTTTTTAGTAGGACCATCTGCCCCTGTGGGGGACAGAATCCACTTAGGCACCAATTTCTAAATGCTTGATGGTGGGGTGTTTGTCAAATGGCAAAGTATTTTCTCCTTTTTGTTTTAGTTCAAAGCTTTTGCTTTCTTTGCTGTGGCTCCTTGCGGTTTTGGCGGTGGTTGGCCTGCGGTTTGCATAGTTGCATATTTTAGGTAAGTAAAAACAATTTACTCCAAAGGAGTCTTGTTGCCGTGAATGAATGACATGTTTGTAGGTGTTGTACCAAATGCAGGATTGTGTGTGAAATTGTCCTTAGATTTGTGCACAATGATATTTGTGTTGTCTTATTTCTAATTTGCTTTTCTTTCTTTCTTTTTAGTGGGATATCATTGGTGATTGCTGTGTCTGTGCAGAGTAGTTGCTGGTGAGTCAAGCTTTTTCAGGCAAGTGATCGTTATAGTTTTTGAGTTTATAACTCTTACTGATAAAGTTACACTTTATTACTTATCTTGCACAGTGCTGGTTGTTGGTGGTGCATTTGTCCAGTTACTTTTCATAGGAAAGATCATGGCTAGCCGCAGGATGACCGCTCAGCATGTGGTTGGTATGCTTTATGAGTCATTGTCTGATCATGATTATGAGACGGACTCTGCATCTGAGGCAGAGGAGGAAGTGAGAGATTCTGGCAGTGAAGTTTCTGTCGGAGAGGAATCTTCTGATGAGGAAGCCACTCTCAGTGCAGATGAAGGGCCTGTTTTAGAGAAGGACACTGATGTGCCATTAGTGCAGCAACCTGGGGCTGAAAGGTTTCCCGTTAGAGGACCTAAACTCTGGGTTGCCCCAAACATGGAGCAGTCAGAGTTGCCTGCCTTTACTTGTCTCCCGGGGCGTAGAGTCAATACAGAGAACTTTTTGCCTGTCAATTTCTTGAAGTTATTTGTGGATGATGTGTTTTTGGAAGAGATTGTTGAGCAGACTAATTTGGGTGCGGAGCAGTATTTGAGGGACAATGCTGCTAGACTTGGGCCACACTCTAGAGCTACCCAGTGGATTCCCACATACCTGGAGGAGATGAAAGGTTTTTGGGTTTGCCTCTTTTGATGGGGTTGATAAGTGAGCCGTCAATGGCCGCTTGATGGCAACAGCTATATTTCCTGAAACCATGAGTCGTAATCGGTATTTGCTTCTTCTTAGGATGCTGCATTTTGTTGACAATGCATTAGACTTGCCACAAGATCACCCTGATTCTGACCATCTTTTTAAGATTAGGCCTGTCCTTCATCATTTTGTAGATCAGTTTTAAGAGATTTATGTTCCAGGCAAAGAAATAGCTGTGGACGAGTCTTTGGTCCTCTTCAAGGGTCGTTTGGTTTTTAGGCAGTACATTCCTAGCAAGAGGGCATGATATGGAATTAAATTGTATGTGCTGTCTGAAAGTAGTACAGGATATGTGTATAGTTTCCGTGTCTACACTGGTAGGGATTCCAGTATTGACACCCCCTGGTTGTCCTCCCACTTTTGGAGTTACTGAGAAAATTGTGTGGGAACTTGGTCGATGACTGTTCACCAAAGGTCACCATTTGTATGAAGATAACTTCTACACTGGAGTGCAGTTGTTCAAGGAATTGTTAAGAGTGGACACTGTTGCTTGTGGCACAATTCATTGTAACCGGAAAGGCTATCCAAGGGAGCTTGTCTATAAAAAACTTGAGAGGGAACAGTGCAGTGCCTTGCGGAATGATGAGCTGCTAGCTTTGAAACTTTTCAGACAAGAGGGATGTCTACATGCTAAATACCATCCATGATGAGAGTACTTCCCCCGTGACTGTTTGGGGCCAGGTTGCTGAAGTGCGCAAACCTGTGTACATTTTAGATTATAATAAGCACATTGGAGGTATAGATAGAGTTGATCAGAGGTTAGAACCTTATTCTGCTATTTGCAAGTCTTACGTTTCGTTTAAGAAGTTAGCAATTCACCTCTTCCACTTTGCAACTTTCAATGCTTTTTTGTTTAAGGATAGGTCTTCAGAGTCAAAGATGACATTTGTAAAATTTCAGGAGTCATTGATAGAGAGCCTTATTGTGATGGAACAGGCAAGGGTTCCTAGAGAAGCAATGATGGAGGATGTGGCTAGATTGCCACTTTTCTGAGCACATTCCTCCCACGCCCAAAAAAGACTTTCCAGCTAAGAAATGTAGAGTCTGTGCTCGAAGAGGTATCCGGAGAGAGACTTGAATGTACTGCCCAGATTGTCCTTCAAAGCCTGGGCTGTGTGTGGGTGGTTGTTTCAAGAATTACCACACCCAGAAGAATTACTGGGAACTACCACAGCCTGTTTTATATTTTCATGTGTTCAGTTTCATGGTTGGCATTTCTGTCATGTACTTAGTTCAAGCTTTTGTGTTTGTAGTTTTATAATTATTTCTAATTGGTGGTTTCTTTGTTTTTGAAACAAAAATAAAAGTGATGCCATTGTGTGGAGTGGCGCTTGGCTGACGGTGTACATATTGACTTGCTGTTGGCTACTGCAACACACTGCCAGCCAAATGCCAGTCCACACACTCCCATCAGCTGGTGTGATTGCTGTATCAGGCTTGTGGGCATAAGTAATTACTATGTAAATAATGGGCCCTTGAGTGGCGCTGTCTGTCGATGCGAGTGTTGTACTGTGCTGGGCCTGTGGCTGGCAGCATGAATGGTCTTGTGCATGTCATGTATGAAAGGTGTGTGAATGGACTGTAAAGAGGGTGGTGCCGTGCCGTGGCTTTACAGCTCACGAGCTGTGAGTCATTGGTTCCGTTTTTTGGCCTTTCAGTTATTAACAGTGCATTTCTTTTTTGTGAAATTTTTTTTAAATAAAATTTAATCCACTGAACCATCACTCGCCCTCGTGCCAAATCCAACCAGTATGTGTGGTAAAAATGATAAAACCTGCTCTGCTGTAATCAGGCATCGCAGCACACCTGTGACACGCTAGGTGTCTCAGGTGGGACCCCGATGATGAAGCATGCCACCAACTTGGTTGGTGGGTGAGGGGTCTTTTTAACATAACCTAAGTGTGTTTCCTTTCACAATTTTAGTGTTTGGAACATCACATAAGTATGTGGACACACCAAAATGATCTATTGCAAAACTACTTGTGTTTGGGGGGGCACATATGTTTTTGGTCCCAGGTGCGGCCTTCATCTAGGGAAACCGACCAAACCCAGACATGTTTTAAAGATAGAGACCCCAAGGAGTCCAAAAAGGTGTTGCTTGCCTGGATCCCCCAACATTCTCTTACCCAGACGCCTCGGCAAACCTCAAAATTTGCTTAAAAAATCATATTTTCCTCACTTTTCTTTGTAGGATCAACGCTGCGGCACAAATTTCCTACCACTCAGCATTCCCCTCAGTCTCCCAAGTAAAACGATACCTCACTTGTGTGGGTCCCCAAAGCAGAGTCAGCCTAAAAGATGTATAAAAAAATATATATGTGCTTATCAACTTGCTGTGCTATCCCTTCAATCTCTACACTTTGGCATTTTTCTGTTGCAGGCACCGGGCCACCCTCACAAGTGAGGTATCATTTTTATCAGGAGACTTGGGGGACTGCTGGGTGGAAGGAAATTTGTGGCTCCTCTTAGATTCCAGAACTTTCTGTTACCGAAATGAAAGAAAAAAGTGTTTTTTTTTTGCCAAATTCTGAGGTTTGCAAATGATTCTGGGTAACAAAATCTGGTCAGAGCCCCACAAGTCACCCCATCTTGGATTCCCCTAGGTGTCTAGTTTTAAAAAATGTGCAGGTTTGCTAGGTTTCTGCAGGTGCCGGCTGAGCTAGAGGCCAAAATCCACAGCTAGGCACTTTGTAAAAAACAGCTGTTTTCTTTCTAAAAATGTGATGTGTCCACGTTGTGTTTTGTGTAATTTCCTGTCACTGGCGCCAGGCCTACCCACACAAGTGAGGTACCATTTTTATCGGGAGACTTGGGGGAACGCAGAGTAGAAGGAAATGAGTGGCTCCTCTCAGATTCCAGAACTTTCTGTCACCGAAATGAGAGGAAAAAGTGTTTTTGGGCCAAATTTTGAGGTTTGCAAAGGATTCTGGGTAACAGAACATGGTGAGAGCCCCACAAGTCACCCCATCTTGGATTCCCCTAGGTGTCAGGTTTTCAAAAATGTACAGGTTTGCTAGGTTTCCCCAGGTGCTGGCTGAGCTAGAGGCCAAAATATACAGCTAGGCATTTTGTAAAAAACAGCTCTGATTTCTTTGTGAAAATGTGGTGTGTCCACGTTGTGTTTTGGGGCACTTCCTGCCGTGGGCGCTAGGCCTACCCACACAAGTGAGGTACCATTTTTATCAGGAAACTTGGAGGAATGGTGGGTGGAAGGAAATTTGTGGCTCCTCTCAGATTCCAGAACTTTCTGTCACCGAAAAGTGTTTTTTTGGCCAAATTTTGAGGTTTGCAAAGGATTCTAGGTAACAGAACCTGGTCAGAGCCCCACAAGTCACCCCATCTTGGATTCCCCTAGGTGTATAATTTTCATAAATGTGCAGGTTTGTTAGGTTTCTTCAGGTGCCGGCTGAGCTAGAGGCCAAAGTCCACAGCTAGGCACTTTGTAAAAAACAGCTCTTTTTTCTTTGTGAAAATGTGATGTGTCCATTTTATGTTTCCTGTCGCAGGCACTAGGCCTACCCATGCAAGTGGGGTACCATTTTTATCGGAAGACTTGGAGAAACACAGAATAGCAAAACAAATGTTATTGCCCCTTGTCTTTCTCTACATTTTTTCCTTCCAAATGTAAGACAGTGTGTAAAAAATACGTCTATTTGAGAAATGCCCTGTTATTCACATGCTAGTATGGGCACCCTGGAATTCAGAGATGTGCAAATAACCACTGCTTCTCAACACCTTATCTTGTGGCCATTTTGGAAATACAAAGATTTTCTTGATACCTATTTTTCACTTTTTATATTTCAGCAAATGAATTGCTGATACCCGCTATAGAATGAAAACCCATTGCAAGTTGCAGCTCATTTATTGGGTCTGGGTACCTAGGGTTTTTGATGAACCTACAAGTCCTATATATCCCAGATGAGTCCAGCTGACGTAAAGGCATATTGCTTTCAAAAATCTGACATTGCAGGAAAAATTTACAGAGTAAAATGTGGAGGAAAATTGCTGTTCTTTTTCTCCTCAATTTCAATATTCTTTTATTTCAGCTGTTATTTTCTGTAGGAAACACTTGTAGGATCTATGACCCCCTGCTGAATTCAGAATTTTGTCTACTTTTCAGAAATGTTTAGCTTTCTGGGATCCAGCATTGGTTTCTCACCCATTTGTGTCACTAACTGGAAAGAGGCTGAAAGCACAAAAAATAGTAAAAATGGGGTATATCCCAGTAAAATGGCATAATTGTGTTGAAAAATTGGGTTTTCTGATTCAAGTCTGCCTGTTCCTGAAAGCTGGGAAGATGGTGATTTTACTACCGCAAACCCTTTGTTGATGCCATTTTCAGGGAAAAACCATGAGCCTTCTTCTGCAGCCCTTTTATCCCATTTAAAAAAAATTAAAAAAAATGTTGCTGTATTTTGGATAATTTCTTGGTCTCCTTCAGGGGAACCCACAAAGTCTGGGTAACTCTCGAATCCCTAGGATGTTGGAAAAAAGGACACAAATTTGGCATGGGTAGCTCATGTGGGGAAAAGATTATGAGGGCCTAAGCGCAAACTGCCTCAAACAGCGAAAAGAAGCATCGGCACAGGAGGGGGAAAAGGCCTGGCAGCAAAGGGGTTAAACAGAGCTCACTAACAGCATATGTTGGCAAGTGGTAAAGCCTGGATTGAACTTCTACTGCCATGGGTAAAGTTTTTCCATTGTACCATGTAAGTTGGTGGTATTTGGCTGTTTGAGTCTGCCCACCTTAGTGAATTGCACACCTTGTTGAAGGGGTCTTTGTGATAGATTTTAATAGCACTCACTTCCTTAACTGAGCCTGTTTCTAAGAACTCCTAAGGTTTACAGATACTAAAGACAAAAAGTGATTGCGAAGACTCAAATTCTATTTCATTACAATTTAATCATCAAGTTACTTCCCTTGTGCATTCGACTCAACAAAGTTAGCAATAGAAAGCAAAGAAGTCAAATCCAGGGGAAGGTACATTGACAGCATTTCAGATATACTAGACCTGTTGTCAAATCTATGTCTCTCCTAGAGACTAGTGGCTTAATTTAGAGGACACTATGGAACAAAACCTTAGAAGAACTCCATGATTCACAGTCCACACTGTGTACGTACTTCGCTCCCCCTATGCACTCCTTACATACCACCGTTCACAGATCCCATCCTGCTGGCAGCTCTTGGTCACCCCATCTACCCCACTTTTTCGACCCTAGCAAAATGTTTGTGAGCACTCAGGATGCAAAGAAATGAAGGCGAACGCCTATTTCCTTTACAAGGGTATAGAACTGTGTCAAGATGAGAAGTTTATTTTTAATGTACTTAAAAATAAGGTATTTCATTAATAGATATGATCCACAAACCACTAATATTCTTGGTGTCTTGCATTTTCATATAAAACAGATAGTATGTTTTCAGGCATGAAGAATACAACAAGAATCTGGAGAGCAAAATTGAACACATCAAAAAGCAGTTAGCATATATGCTGCCTATACCTGCCATTGTCGGCACTCTGCGGGGACCCGGCTCTCAGTGCTAATGAGACAAGTCAGTGACCCCTGTACTAGAGCAGAAGACATAACAGTTAAGACTTATTCGATCACAGTCTCTGGACACCTAGTGGGTGGACCTGTCTTTTTGAGCCTAACCTTGTCCAAGGTCCGTCCCCTCTCCCTCACTTCCCTTTGCCATTGCCCCCTCCAGGTCTTTTTTCCCTTTCTCCTTTTCCTTCACCTTTTCTCCCTGCTAAGACCCCCTTCCTTATGGTGGGCACAGTTCTAAACGTATTTTTATCTCCTGACAAGATGGTGTGAATAACTGTATTTTTGACTCTCGAGGGCTCTCCCAGCTCCGTGTACGCTCAAGCACGAGAACACTGGACCTCAGTAAGGTTGAGTCACTGGCATGTTGACTGAGCAGTGTTGTACTTTCCCATATCAACCTAGTGAAACCTAAAAAAAAGTCCATCAAAAAGGAAAAAACACAGCAACGTGTTAAAAAAGATATTAGGATCAGTGTAATGTAAGTTGAATTAAAAAATAGTGTAACGCAAATTGTAGCAACATGCAGAAATTCTGTCTTTTCTTCAATGATCTATTGCTTGGAACAGATAAACAAGTTGTCATACATAGCTCCTTTCTGCTGATATCTTTTCATTATAGAAAAACAGATCAGACTACGGATTATTATAACGAAAATACTTTTTTCTTGTTTCTTTAAACTGCAACTGTAGTTATGCTCTGGCAGCAGGCGTCATGGGAACGTAATGCTGGAAGCAGAAATCTGCTGATCAGTGCCAAGTCGCGCTGTATCAAATGAGCACCGAGGCTGAATCCATTTGAGCAAGATTAAACACAATAACTTCCAAATTCCAAACGTACATTTTTTTATGTTTTATGAATAAGTTGCCTTAATGCAATATATTCTCTTCTAACAAACATCATTTATTGTGGACCATGAATGTTCAATTATTCCGTAAATCAAATACATTCCACTGTTCAAAGTTCCAAATCCCAAAGCATTTTGGGTCAGAGTGACTCTTCATAAGGGGACGGTAGGGACAAAAAAGATGTAAAGTATCACCTGTAGAACAATGCACAGCGGTGGGACACACCTCATCAAACCCGAGTAAAAATCCAGCAAGCTGACCAACTGTGGGACAACATGCTCATGAGGGATGCACATAGCCGCATGGCCTAATTTTGATAATGCAACCCAATGAGGCATGTAGTTATGTCAGTGCAGGCTAACGAACATGCTTAGAATAATACCACCTGAGCTCACTGCCTGATGTGATCAACACTATCAAATGTCAACAAACCTCTGCTCGAAATACCATGAGTCTCAACTACATAACACAAATATCAAAGTAGCAGTGTACGTGGCAATTTCCTGGTTCTGCTAGGTGATATCTCCCCATAAGAAATTCTGTGAATAGTCATCCATCACCAAGTGACTGTCAACCCCCTCTCAATTTGTAGTTATCAATAGCCACAAACAGCATTTGTAAAAGAGTAATATTATATGAGTAGTGAAAGTTGCCTGAAATCCTGTGAGCTTGATGGAACTCTCAGTGAGTTCCTGTCGCATGCTCATCTAAAATGTAATTAGGGCCATATTTATACTTTTTGACGCAAAACTTTGCCGCTAGACGTGTCTAACGCCAAAGTATAAATATGGAGTTAGTTTTGCGCCGGAATTGCGTAAAAAAAAACGACGCAATTCCGGCGCAAACAGAGTATAAATATGCCCCTTAGTGTGCATGTGCTCAGTGTCCGGAAGTGAAACGGCTGCCATGCAGCAGCCCTGCCAAGTATCACGCATCAGGCATGCTTCTAACGCATTTCAGTTTGGCGGTCCTCATCACCACACTGAAATGGAAAACCACGCATTACAGCGCCTCCTCAGCTGTTAAGGGTGGGGTGCTATAATGCACAGGTCAACTGTGAGCTGCAGTGCTTGGCTGAGTGCGCTGCACTGCCTGCCCCTGGCAGGCCAAAGGCAGGTGGCTAGCTGTGCACGCAGTAGAGTACACACTCTGTGTAATGTTACAATGGGGCATATTTATACTCTGTTTGCGCCGGAATTGCGTTGTTTTTTTTTACGCAATTCCGGCGCAAAACTAACTCCATATTTATACTTTGGCGTTAGACGCGTCTAGCGGCAAAGTCCATGGAGTTTGCGTCATTTTTTAGCGTGGACACCTACTTTGCGTTAATGACATGCAAGGTAGGCGTTCCCGTCTAAAAAATTGACTCCGAGGCATGTGCGCCGTATTTACACTCCTGGGCAAAATTCACGCCCGGGAGTGGGCGGGTCAAAAAAAATGACGTACGGCCGCTTTTGCGCCGTTTTTTAGCGCCTGGAAAAGGCAGGCATTAAGGGACCTGTGGGCTCTGAAGGAGCCCAGAGGTGCCCCCCCATACCCCCAGGTACACCCTCTGTCACCCTTGCCCACCCCAGGAGGACACCCAAGGCTGGAGGGACCCATCCCAGGGACATTAAGGTAAGTTCAGGTAAGTATTTTATTTTTATTTTTTTGGGTGGCATAGGGGGGCCTGATTTGTGCTCCCCTACATGCCACTATGCCCAATGACCATGCCCAGGGGACAGAAGTCCCCTGGGCATGGCCATTGGGCAAGGGGGCATGACTCCTGTCTTTGCTAAGACAGGAGTCATTTCTATGGGGGTTGGGAGTTGAAAAAAATGGCGCAAATCGGGTTGAGGCGAAAAATTTGCCTCAGCCTGACTTGCCCCATTTTTTGACGCCCAAGCTCCATATCCCCGTACGCCGGCGCTGCCTGGTGTACGTCGTTTTTTTCACGCACACCAGGCAGCGCCGGCGGCTAACGCCGGCTAATGTCATTGATTAAATACGGCGCCCGCATGGCGCTTCAGAATGGCGTTAGCCGGCGCTAATTTTTTTGACGCAAAACTGCGTTAGCGCAGTTTTGCGTCAAAAAGTATAAATATGGCCCAATGTATCTAAGTGAAGTTAGTGTGAACAAAGAGACAGTGACCCACATCCCCACCCCCTAACCTAGCGGCCCGGCCAACACACGCGCATTACAAAACTGACATCACTGTTAGTGCGCGCCAATGGCCAGACAGTAGTATCTGCGCTTTCAGCACGTTCATTTGTCCTGCCTGTGTTTCGTTTGGCGGCAATCGCTAAGACGTTTATGGGGCACTGCTGCCCCCATGGAGGCTGAATAATCTTCCCACCCCCGTGCTCGCCGAAGAAGGCCCCGATGGCAGCCAGCGATGGTGGGGGTGTGAACCACGGTCGGATCAGTTCCAGTGGAAAATAATTATGAATTATTATCCCATGACCCACTGGCATGGGCCTGTCACTGTGGCTGACTCTGGTCTGTGGTGCTGTGGGTGGCCAGTTCACCTCAGAGATGTCCCTGCCCAGCTGTACTGTGTTAGCTGCTCTAACACCACTACGGCCACAGGAGAAAATATGCTGTCCTGCGATGAATCATCCATTCCCCCCAGTGCAACACTCGTCTCCCAACCCCAGCTTCGGGGTCAGTAATGCCCTTCCAGTTCTGGCATTTGGCAGCAGTTTCAAAATCTTCTAAGAGTTTTTTGTTGCTCAAATGATCGTAATATGTGATATTTATGTTCCCCTCTTTTTCATTGCTCGCAAGAAAGTGTCACTCATAGTCGTTGAAATGTCACTCATAATTACAATGAAAATATGAAAATGTCCCACATAGCAATCTGAAACCTTGGCAGCTCTGCATGCACTCGGAAGTGGACGGTGATGAAGTACCCAGAAACAAACGAAAATCATTGTTAGAAGTGTAGAAATTTGGAAAGTGAGGTTTCAAGAAGTGTGACACACAGTTTCCCACTCGCGTGAATTGTTTTACGGGTAATGTTTTATATATTTATTTGCCCTTTGCTTTCCCTGATGAAGGGTCACTCTCCCATGAAATGCATTGGGATTTCGATCTTAGAACAATGGCATGTATTTGTGTTAGAGATGTATTGAACCCTCATGTTCCATAATGGATGATGTTCGCAAGAAGAGATTGCCTTCTTATAAGGCAACTTTATCATAAAGCATTAAAGAATGCACGTTTGGAATTTGAAAGTTATCATGCTTAAACTTTCTCAAATGGATTCAGCCTTTGGGCTCATCTGATGCACTGTGGCTTGTGACTGATCAGCAGGTTTCTACTACCAGCGTTATTTCAGTACGACTGGTGCAGGTATGGACAGAGAACACACCACGACTGCATGTTTTATTCTGTGTTTATTTGACTGATATTTGAATCTTCAAATTGAGTGCACCAATCGGACTTCATCTTTAAACAGGCATTATGATGTCACAACTCTGCTGCACTAAATTACTACAGGTGAGCAGCTATGTTATTTTGTTATTACAGAAGTCATCACAGCTGCAATAAGGAAATACACCTGGTAATTATTACAAGTGAACTACGAAGGCTTGTTCGAGCACAGCACTAGCATAGAACTGGTTCCTTTTGTAATATTTATGCATTTGTACTATAAGGAGTTGTGACTTACTCTTCAATCTGATAGTACTTCTCAAAAGTATGCCTTGCTTATCCCTGGAATTCAGAAGTTAAGCTAGTATACTACAGGTATAAAATTGTCAGAATATCAGCCGACATAACTCTTGCGTTTTTAAATATAATCTACAAAACGTTGTCCTTTCTGGAGTTAATGACATAAAATCTACACTCAATGGAACAATTTTTTTCAATGATCATTAGCACTTGATATGTGGTCAGATGATTTTCGTTGTATGATATTCTGACATACGGCCATGCTGCTTGAGTAAGCCAGAGCAATTTGTTTGTGGTTCGGGGTCTTTATTCTCCTGTGGTGGTCATCAGTGACAATAAGCCTTGTTCTATCAATATCACGTACATTTTTTTAATCATCTACTGTCATATTAAGGTCGGAAGACGTGGATCTTTTGTATCTTAGAACTATGCATCTGCGGTTACAATGTGTGTGATATTGCTGCAAAAATTATAATAAGTCACTTTAATGTCATTGTGGCTAATTAGGCAAGACTATTAACATGCATAGTTATAATTTACCTCCTGCCTTGCCTGGTAACTGAAGGGCAGAGAGAGGGTAAATGCATATTAGATTTTAGAAATTATGACACTGTACTTACAACTAATACAATTAAGTTGTGCCATCAATGTTTCTTGATATATTTACAGCCTCTGCTACCATCATCTAATTGCAGCTGGTATAATTTAATTAGTGAAGTCGTGCAGATCTGTTAATATTGTTTAGATGAAGAACAATCTATCAGCGTAGTGCATGGATGGAACAAAAGGTGACTGAAGCTGGTACTTCACGCCCGGAAACCTTATTAAGACATGGAGCAGAGATTAAAGGAAGAGTACAATAAAAAGAAAAAATATATTGAATTAGAAAAAGATAACTGAATCTATGTAAACAAAAAGCTGCATAAACTGCACATTTGTCGTATACATCAGCTTATAAAAATGTTCATTTCTTCTCTTCGGTAGGAATATTCTTCAAAACAGATTGATGAGGCACATCCTGTGTTAAGGTCACACCAGTGCAGTCATTTACCCTCAGAAACCATGACAAAATTGAAATTCAGTGAAATGAGCAAAGACAAACGCAATTGGAAAGCAGTAGATGAAAATATGAATAACAAGAAGAAAAAGATAAAATGATGAACCCTTGATGATATTTTTTTTTGCATGTTTTCCTTTAAGCCATAATGAAGAAAATCCATTAAATATCAGAAACACATACTTAAATAATGTAAGCGTTATTGCATGCTTCTGCGTCTATTAATAGTTGTTAATTACCCAACCCAGAGTTATGGGCTCGAGCCCCAGGTGAGGGCCCGTAAAAAGGGGAAGTAAATAATATCTTTTATTGCCCTAGCACTCAAGGGTAATAAGTCTGTCAGCAACTACTCAGTGGCAACACACCTGTTTCTTTTGCGGAGGTGCTGCTGAAAGGGAAGCTGTTTGCGTCAGTAAGCTAGCTCCAACCATAGCTATGCTGCGGGGACAGGAAGCTCTGTCCACGACAGAAGCACTGTTAGGGGCATATTTATACTCTGTTTGCACCGAATTAGTGTCATTTTTTTTTCTCTAATTCGGTGCAAAACTAACTCCATATTTATACTTTGGTGCTAGACCCCTCTAGCACCAAATTTATGGAGTTAAAGTCATTTTTTGAAAGTGGAGACCTACTTTGCCTTAATGAGATGCAAGGTAGGCGTTCCCGTGCAAAAAATGACTCTATGGCCTTAACGCCATATTTAAGGGCATATTTATACTCTGCGGCATATTTATACTCTGTTTGCACCGAATTAGTGTCATTTTTTTTTTTACTCTAATTCGGTGCAAAACTAACTCCATATTTATACTTTGGTGCTAGACCCATCTAGCACCAAGGCCCTGATTTAAACTTTTTTTGCACCGCATTAACGTCCTTTTATGACACAAAAGTGGCGCAAACTTACAAAATATTGGCCCTTATTTATACTTTTTGTTGCAAAACTGCACTAACTCAGTTTTGCACCAAAAAGTTTAGCACCGGCTTGCACCATTTCTGTGCACCAGCCAGGCACCATATTTATGGAATGGTGCAAGCCGGTGCAAAGGGTAGGCTAGAGTTTGAAAAAATGACTTTAGTCGGTGGGGCTGGCAGTATAGAAGAAGAGGGTTTAGCACCAAAAAATGGCTTTAGGCAGGTTAGAGTAAAAAAAAATGACTCTAACCAGATTAGCGTCATTTTATGGTGCTAAACCTACCATGCCACATGACTCCTGTCTTAGAAAAGGCAGAAGTCATGCCCACCACCCCAGAGGCCAGCTCAGAGGACAGGGGTCCCCTGGGCTTGGCCATTGCACCCGGTGCCATGTATGGGGGCCCATTTCAGGGCCCCCTATGGCACTTTCAAAAATAAAATGCACTTACCTGTACTTACCTGGGATGGGGTCCCCCATCCTCGCAGTCCCTCTAGTGTGGGTGGGGGTGCCCCTAGGGCCTAGGGAGGGCACCTCTGGGCTTATTCCATGGTGTTCCACCATGGAAATAGGGCCACAGGTCCCCTAACACCTGCCATGACCCAGGTCTTAAAAAATGGGGCAAAGTAAGCTTTGCCCCATTTTTTGACTGCTCCTCCCTCCCTTGCACCATTTTTACATGGGAGTATAAATATGGTGTTAAGGCCATAGAGTCATTTTTTTGCACGGGAACGCCTACCTTGCATCTCATTAAGGCAAGGTAGGTTTCCACTTCCAAAAAATGACTTTAACTCCATAAATTTGGTGCAAGACGGGTCTAGCACCAAAGTATAAATATGGAGTTAGTTTTGCACTGAATTTGAGTTAAAAAAAAATGACGCTAATTCAGTGCAAACAGAGTATAAATATGCCCCTTAGCGTCAAAAAATGATGCTAATCTGGTCAGAATCATTTATTTTGACTCAAAACTGCCTAATGTTATTTTTTTTCAAGCTAGCCTACCCTTTGCACCGGCTTGCACCATTCCATAAATATGGTGCCCAGCTGGTGCTAAAAAATGGTGCAAGCCGGTGCAAAACTTTTTGGGGCAAAACTGCCTCAGTGCAGTTTTGCACCAAAAAGTATAAATAAGGCCCCTAGTGCTTAATATCAGCGTGTGGTTTCCAGTGCGGAGCACGAGCACTTATTTTTGAAGGCCGGCACTTATTTATCTGCCTCAAGCATTTTCCTGCGAGAAAAAGACGGGAAAAGATGGGAAAGACGGAGGAAGAGAAAAATGAAAAAGCCTCACAAAAGCTGCAGGAGTGGGCCAGGATGGGGCAGGGAGTGGCTGTAAATGGATTGAAGATGCCATAGATGGCTCCAGGATTACTCCAGCCCATATAATTGCTGCAGCCGCGCGTTTAAGAGGAGGGCTTTGGGCACCGACACGTTTTTATTGACAAATTAGGCACTGAGCAGTGTAAAATAGTTTGTTTATTTTTTCTGTTCATATTTGGTGAATAGGGCTTGTGTGATAACTTAGCAATACTGTGGCACCTTAGTGCTGTTGAATCTTAGTAGTGCAATGTTAGTAATGGGCTGCCCAGGGGAAATTCGAATTGTGGCAGTTGGTGATGGCTATGTGAGGGTGAGGTCTTGATTAAACCTATTTACTTCATACACCTTATGTGTGTATTATTCATCTAATTTTACAGCTTAATTCCCCCCTCAATACAGCAAGGGATGAAGACCAGCTTGTCTTTCAGCCTTGATGGCACATATAGACACACCGTTGCATCACACGTACACTGGACTGACTGGCACAATTAGAAAACATCCTAAGAGGAACCATATCAATAGTTATTGTCTACAAAGGAAGACTTCTGTTTGACTGGCTAGCCCTGAACACCCGATTCAGGCTGCTAGTGGATTGTAAGATATGGGTGAAGGATAGCATTAGACTTAGTACTGTTTACAGATTAGAGAGTTAGTAGGTTTTAGGTTGTAGTTATTTCTAACCTAGTATTGTGGCTATGTTTAATAAGATTAGAGGAAGTATTTTTACAAGAGCACCGTGGTCTCTGCATGGTTCAGAAGGAGTGGAAGTGAGACATCAAGGGACATAAAGGGCAGACAACTTTCCACTAAGGTCTACAGTTCTCTTAATTGCAGCCAATAAAGCTAGAGCTGCACAAATTCTTGGTGTCTCACAAACATTGGTTCCCAGACTCTCATGGATAATTGAGCTATGGCGCATACTTCTTGCACTCAAGTGGAAGGAAGGGACTTATGGCTTTATTGAGAGTTCAGACCACAGATGCCCTATTCACTGTACTTGCAGTGCCAGTGACTATTACACCTTGTAATACAGAGGAGGAGATGTCCGCCATGTTTTTACAGTGCCCGGTCCACCAAACTCTCATTAAGACTAAGGGGGTCATTCTGACCCTGGCGGTAAAATCCGCCAGGGCCAACGACCGCGGGAGCACCGCCAACAGGCTGGCGGTGCTCCCATGGGCATTCTGACCGCGGCGGTACAGCCGCGGTCAGAAACGGAAAACCGGCGGTGTACCGCCGGTTTCCCGCTGCCCTGGGGAATCCTCCATGGCGGCGCAGCTTGCTGCGCCGCCATGGGGATTCCGACCCCCATACTGCCATCCTGTTCCTGGCGGTTTTGGCCGCCAGGAACAGGATGGCGGTAAGGGGTGTCGTGAGGCCACTGGGGGCCCCTGCAGTGCCCATGCCAATGGCATGGGCACTGCAGGGGCCCCCGTAACAGGGCCCCACAAAGATTTTCAGTGTCTGCCATGCAGACACTGAAAATCGCGACGGGTGCAACTGCACCCGTCGCACCCCTTCCACTCCGCCGGCTCCATTCGGAGCCGGCATCCTCATGGAAGGGTGTTTCCCGCTGGGCTGGCGGGCGGCATTCTGGCGGTCGCCCGCCAGCCCAGCGGGAAACCCAGAATACCCGCGGCGGTCTTTTGACCGCGCAGCGGTATTCTGGCGGTTCCAGCCAGGCCGGCGGCTTCCGCCGCCAGCCGGGGTCAGAATGACCCCCTAAGACTCGTAGTCATGACAGACTATCTGCATTTACTTGACTTTGGAGAGCTGAGAAAGCGCGTGCACGCTCCCGTTATCTATGCCACCGTCTGATCAGGAGATGGTAGACACCCACGTCAAAGAGAGGCAGCTGTTTTCAAAACCCTGAGGTGCACCTGCCAGGTGGTGACATGAGTTTCTCTGCTAATGAAAAAACTGATAAATTGGAAATTATAATTTGCAAGGGACTTACTACCCCATGCGCATTTTCATTTTAACATCCTCAAATTCAATCTGCGAGAAATACACCTGAAAAATAAATGATTCTCCTAATCTTGGCGGTAATCACCTTGTAGTTGACTTCACTTGTTTTGTGCAATAAAAATAAACAAAAAAAAGAATAAGTTCTCTTTAACATAACGGCGATCTCTTTCTTTGGCAACATAAACATTGGTCTTCGTTGAAGTGACTGTCTAAATATTTATTTATTTATTTATTCTTCCGAAGATTGTTATACATATACTTTTGCCTGTATTCAAATGATCCCTGTATATAGTACCACTAAAGAAGAAACAAAATTGCATCAAGCATAAAATCATCAGTCTAGCGGTTAGGTTCATTTGAGGTCATACAATTTAGTTAGAAGGACATAATTTTATTCAATATATATTATTTCACTAGTCAAATGTATGGTCAACAATATGAAAGAAATCATGGCATCTGTGTCTAAACATGTATTGCCCATACCATATATCTTAACATTCAAGAGCATTTTACAAAAACACACACATATATATATATAATTACTTTTGAATAGCGCTTTGTACACACTTCTGCCGTTTCTAAACGCTGGAAATAGCAGGTGTTATACTCACACAATATGATAGCCACCGTATACAGCAAAAAAACAATGTCCAGACTGCTCCATTTGTGTTACAAAGCATTGGGACTGTGCACAGAATTGCATCTTTTTATGATACAATGTTAACCACATAAGGACATTTTAGAGAACTCTCTACGGAAAGTTATGAAATAGATTAATGCCATGCTCGTGGACTCTGCAGCAGCCCTGATTACATTTCAGCACATTTTCTGCTCGTGTTTTCAGATGTAAGCTGTGATGGCTTATAAACTACCAAACACGGCACAGTAAAAGGCTGGATAGAGTAAACATCTCAATTATCGCCTCCACAGAATCCTTATGACTCGAGCCCCCGATGTGTACTTTCCATACCTGCCCTGTGAGCTAACCTGCCGATATAACACGTGAACGCTCACTTCGGATAAGCGCTGCTTTAATGTGAACGTCGCCCTCTGGACTGAGAAAGCGCATGGCATTCCTAATGGAAAATGAACCACCGCCTTTGAAATACTTTCAACCGGGTGCATCACAGACTTGTACTGAGAAGATCATCGTGTCGCTGCAAGCTTGTAAATAAATGAACTAGCGGTGGAGGCACGGTTTGGTGCTGCAGGAGGCAAAAGATTGCGGCACCAGTCTGGACCATTTCACTACCTTGTGAAATTAAGTATTTTAAAGGAGTAGGAGTCTTGGGGTACAAGTTATAGTTATATGTTTTACTGAGTAGGTAAATTAACACGTGAGGGCATGACCCCCATCCCTCAGACAAGGTGTATTAATACTGAAAGTATGGGAACATTTGCCACACTTTTAGGAAAAACATGTTAAAGATACATTGTAATACTACATAAATGATCTGTATTATAATGCACCCCTGCTTCAAAATGTACATGAGAATCACCATACGACTACTGAAAATTAGGATAAGAGAACATTACAGAAACATACATAAAACTAACGCAAGTTCTCCACTGTCAGAACCTGCTCCTACTCCTCCTTGTACTATGCCACAGCCAGTGATATGGTTCTCGACAAACAGTCAGAATGAGGATTGGGGCTCTGACCCACTATTACTGCCCTAGACCACGATGCGGTTTACAACATTTTTGGTCCCATTCTATAGGCCTGGTTAAACTTTGTCCTGCCTCTTGGAGCACCTGCTGTCATTTAGGATTGGGCGTGGCCCTACAATAAAAGTGGACCGCACCCTGAGTCACCTGACATTGAATCGAGGCTTAGCTCCACAATAAAAGGAGACCACGCCCTGCTTCAACAGCCATACTCACGGTTGCAGTTGGACTGCCTCAATCTTGCCGGTCTGACCTCCATTTTAGGATGCTGGTGGTCGGACCAGAAGCACACCGTCACCACGACCAGGATCTGAGAACCCAATGGGTTGGTGGCGATGCAAGTCGCGGTCAGCCACAGCGGTGCTGAGTTCAGCACCACCGTGTGGATTACAACTTGCATTTTTGTCCGCCTTTCCATAGTGCGGACGCCACTATGGAAAGGCTAGCGGAAAGGCAGGGACGGAGCCACAAGGTGGTCTCTGCACTGCCCATGCCCATGGTATGGCATGGGCAGTGCAGGAGTACCCCTGTCAGCACCCTCGGAATGGGCACTGTCTGCCACAGCAGACAGTGCTCATTCCAAGGGTGCTTGGGGCACTGCCTGTGCAACAGCATTGGCCTTCGTTCCCTGAGAGAAACATCCCGGCAAAAACATCATAGTACAGTGATTTGGAGGCCAGCGGCTTGGCGTCCGCCTTCCCATCGCAGTATTGGTGATCCGGCAATTGGACCACTGATATCGTAATAGGGCCCTAAGTCTCCATCCGACAAAGCAGCAGCATTTCTCGAGAAAAGAGAAACAAGATTTAAAGGGATTAAGGTATGCCTCAATTGAAGACAAATATGTTTTCTTAAAAGAAAAAAGTGAGAGTACCAAGACTTAGTGAGATTTCTTAGAGAGAGAAAAATACGTTGTTTGAATTTACACAGTGAAAAGGAAATGACATTGTTTAAGGCAGTGAAGTAAACTACATGGGCTAGGAATCTAGGATTCTGTTTGTGAAACTTAGGGAGACAAAGACTTATTTTAAAAGCAGGAAGAATCCTTATTTTGGAAAAAGTGAAAAGAGTTTAGGTCAGCACTGTTCCCAAAGAATCAGAAGAAAACCCTGAAAAGCAAATAATGAGGATCAAAGTTTAAAAGGACTGATTAGAAAACAGAAGAGAAAGATTGTATTATTCTTGAATAAAGAGAATCACTCATTGACTCATTGCCACAATAGAGACTGCATATCTTGTAAAGAATCATCAGGAAAAGATTTAATTAAGAAAGTTCAGCAAAAGTCTAAACAGGTACTCTGATACTTTGTTTAAGTGAGAGTTTAATATGTGAAATGAGAGCATGAGTCACATGCTAATTGAGGTCAATGTGTTTGTGATTATGCCTATGTAATCTGGTTGCTAATTTTTTGCACAAAGGCATCTAAACGGTCTTACTACAACTCATACCTCCTTCCATCACCACACTGGGAAAAGGACAGAGGGGGTCATTACAACCCTGGCGGATGGCGTAAAACCGGCAGTAAGAACGCCAACAGGCTGGCGGTCTTAACTTGGTGTATTATGACCATGGCGGTTACCGCCATGGTCATCCGCCGGTTCTCCGTCCCGCCCACCAGGGCGGAGACGACCGCCGGGCTGGAGACCTGGGTCTCCAGCCCGGCGGCCGTCAGTATACTGCCGGCGGTATTTGGACCCGGCTTACCGCCATGGATTTCTAGCGGTTTCAACCGCCATGAAATCCATGGCGGTAAGCACTATCAGTGCCAGGGATTTCCTTCCCTGGCACTGATAGGGGTCTCCCCCACCCGCACCCCCACCCCAACTCCCTCCCCAACACCCCCCACCACCCCTGCCACCCCCCAAAGGTGGCAGGGACCCCCTCCCCATCCCGACCCCCAACATAACATTACTCACACACTCCCGACACGCATGCAGGCACCACACACACACACACACCCCGACATACACGCCTACATCCACACACACAGTCAGACACGCACACCCACATTCAAACATTCACGCACACATCCATACTGACATACCCACAGACATACACACACTCATTCCCATACACACAACAACCCCGCAAGCATACACGCACTCACCCCCCCTCTACATACACACACGCACACCCCCATGCACGCACACAACACCCAACACACCCCCACCCCCCTCCCCTAACGGATGATCGACTTACCTGGTCTGTCGATCCTCCGGGTGGGGACGGGAGCCATGGGGGCAGCTCCACCGACACCACACCGCCAACAGAACACCGCCGCGCCGAATCACAGGACGTGATTCGGTGGGTGGTGTTCTGTTGACGTGGCGGTGGAGCAACCTCCACTTCCCCGCCGCCAGTCACTATGGCTGTTGGCGGCTCTCCGTCGGAATAACGACGGAGAGCAGCCAACAGTCATAATACGCCGAGCGGCAAACCGCCTGCACAGGCGGTCTTCCGCATGGCAGTCCCTCGGCGTTCTTGCAAAAAGACCGCTGAGGTCGTAATGACCCCCAGAGTGTTCAGTCTCCACTGTTGGTTTTTGAGGTCCATCTGTCAGGTAGAAGATGTCTATAATTATATAATACTCACCAATTTGAGAACATAATCCATAGACCACACTCTGAGTCTTTGCCTTTAACATGATCTACTCCTTGGTGTTCCCTTTCTGAACTAATCCTCCATGCTTTGAGCCAGTTTGCCTTTTGATTGTATCCAAGGCTTCTGCAGCAAGGTGCGTATGGCAAGTAGTTGCATTCTGCTTCCATGACATTTTCACATTCCATAACACCCATTGCCTGAGCAGTACTACAAACTCCATGAACATGACCAGAAATTTACATTCTTTGGTTTGGAATGTATTCTTCAACACCCATGAGGGGGTAACCAGGAACTAGTGATGTGCCCAAAAGGAAAGTAGGTACAGATTACAGCTGAATACAGTACACGATTGCCAAACAAAGATGCTGAATTACACTTTTGGCTTAAATACATTTCTCCAAAAAATGCCAAATCCCACTTCCAATTCCATATAACTGCATTTGCATAAAACTTTTGGATGCATCCTCTTCCTTTTGCATATAATAGCTTTAGGGACCAGATCCACAATGACAATATATCATACAGCCCTGTCGAGAAATGTAAATTGCACATGTGAATTGGATATGTAAATTGTACCATGTGTTCTTGAGAGGAAACAAAAAATATATATTACATACTGATTATAGACAGACCGTTACTAATGATTGCTACGTTTACAACCAACACAATTTGAGTATTATTGTTAATGATTTAATACCATTTCAAAGTAGTTTATCTCTGGAAATATTAATTGAATATGTAATTTGCAAATCATTAGATACAGATTGTCAGATTTCATCTTTTGATTTATATGTAAATGGACCTTCTGTCACTGTATATATTTGGTTACTCCATATATTGCTAACATCTATGAACAAGATTAAGTATTTCAATGTACATTATATGAGAATTAGCAGCCATCTCATTGCTTCATAGTCCTTCTGCCACACATTGACTCAGCATACACATTACCTATAACCCTACAGTATTACTTTATTCCAATATGTCCATCGACGAATTAATTTGCTTATTTTGAGGTTTATGAACACTTGTAGCACCCCTCTGACTTTCCTTGTAGAATGGAACATATATACCTTTTAGCTTCCTTCTTCCTTGATTTAACAACATACAAAGCAGACATTAGACAAGTGTTAGAAATGGGGTCTTTGGTTGACAGTCAGGTTACCCCCTGTTCAAGCAAGGACCCTCACTCTAGTCAGGGTAAAAGAGAAGCACCCTCAGCTAACCCCTGCTTACCCCCTTGGTAGCTTGGCAGAGCAGTAGACTTAACCTCAGAGTGCTAGGTGTAAAGTATTTGTACCAACACACACAGTAACTTAATGAAAACACTACAAAATGACACAACACCGGTTTAGAAAAATAGGAAATATTTATCTAAACAAAACAAGACCAAAACGACAAAAATCCGACATACACAAGTCAAGTTATGAATATTTAGAGGTTAAACTCAAAAATAGCGCTTAGAAACAAAAATGCTTTGATGAGATGTTAACACGGCGTCGTGACGGAGTCATTTCCCAACAAGCCGACACCAGCGGCACCGGACACGGAGTCGTGTAGACCCCCAAGTACAGTACCTTTGGTGAAGAGTGAAAACAAGCCGATGCGCGAAGTCGGGGATCGCGGCGTCTGTGTGAAACGTTGAATCCACGCACTTCGAGCGGCGTCGGTCATGACGTGGTGCGGCGACTTCCACGGAGTTGCGGACTTCAGCGGGGCTGCAGCGGCGTCGGGCCTGCAAAGAGCGTCGCGTTCCAGCAAAGGTCACGGCGTCGGGTGCAGGCGGCATTACCGGATTCAGCAGCGGCGTCGGTCCGGAGTCGTCCGAAGTCGATTTCCTTGGATTTCCACCAGCTTTTCTTTCAAGGGCCCAGGGACTGGATAGGGCACCACTTGTCAGAGCAGGAGACTCTCCAGAGACTCCAGGTGCTGGCAGAGAGAAGTCTTTGCTGTTCCTGAGACTTCAAACAACAGGAGGCAAGCTCTAACTCAAGCCCTTGGAGATTTCTTCACAAGATGGAAGGCACACAAAGTCCAGTCTTTGCCCTCTTACTCTGGCAGAAGCAGCACTGCAGGAAAGCTCCACAAAGCACAGTCACAGGCAGGGCAGCACTTCTTCCTCAGCTATCAGCTCTTCCCCAGGCAGAGGTTCCTCTTGGTTCCAGAAGTGTTTCTAAAGTCTGTAGATTTGGGTGCCCTTCTTATACCCATTTTAGTCTTTGAAGTCACCTTTCTTCAGAGGGGACTCACACCTACTTGTGAAATCCTGCCTTGCCCAGGCACGGCCTCAGACACACACCAGGGGGTTGGAGTCTGCATTGTCAGAGGCAGACACAGTCCTTTCGGATGAGAGTGACCACTCCACCCCTCCCTACTAGCAGAGATGGCTAATCAGGAAATGCAGGTTACACCCCAGCTCCCTTTGTGTCCCTGTCTGTGAAAAACAACCCAACTGTCAAACTGACCCAGACAGGGAAACCACAAACACGGCAGAGTCACAGAATGGTTTAAGCAAGAAAATGCTCACTTTCTAAAAGTGGCATTTTCAAACGCACAATCTCAAAATCAACTTTACTAAAAGATGTATTTTTAAATTGTGAGTTCAGGGACCCCAAACCCCACATGTCCATCTACTCTCTAGAGGAATCTACACTTTAACCATATTTAAAGGCAGCCCCCATGTTATCCTATGAGAGAGACAGGCCTTGCAACAGTGAAAAACGAACTTGGCAGTATTTCACTGTCAGGACATATAAACCACATTACTATATGTCCTACCTTATCCATACACTGCACCCTGCCCTTGGGGCTACCTAGGACCTACCTTAGGGGTGCCTTACATGTAAGAAAAGGGAAGGTTTAGGCCTGGCAAGTGACACTTGCCAAGTCGAATTGACAGTGTAAAAATGCAGACACAGACACTGCAGTGGCAGGTCTGAGACATGATTACAGGGTTACTTATGTGGGTGGCACAACTGGTGCTGCAGGCCCAATAGTAACATTTGATTTACAGGCCCTAGGCACCTCTAGTGCACTTTACTAGGGACTTAACAGTAAAACAAATATGCCAATCATGGATAAACCAATTACATATAATTTACACAGAGAGCATATGCACTTTAGCACTGGTTAGTAGTGGTAAAGTGCTCAGAGTTCAAAAGCCAACAGCAACAGGTCAGAAAAAATTGGAGGCAGGAGGCAAAAAGATTGAGGATGACCCGGCATAAGCAAAAAAAGTCCAACACGACCCCCTACCAGCCTAAAGCCAGGGGAGAACAATCGATACCTTGATGTACTTCCCTGATTGGGGCGATAGAATAAGGACCCAGGCCCACAACAGCAGGGGCATGTTCCAGTTCTACGCCTTCCTGACTCCAGTTGGATCCCTCTGTCCATACTCTCAGGGCCCACTAAGCTAACCCATGGGGAACCCTTCTCCACATCTGCAGACACCATCTGTGCAGCACCTAACTTTACTTTGCTCACAGATGTATCCCACTAGGTAGATAGTACCACCAGGGCCAACACAGTGGTGTTGCCCACTCCACCCCCGGGGTGTGACTCTCGCCCCCCCCCGGGGCAACTCTGTCCACCAGGACAGCAAGCCACGGTGGCCCCGGACAACTGATAGGGATGAGAGCCCGACCTCAGGCCTCTCCAACCACTGTGACTGCGGAGAGTGAGGGGCGGTAGCCCCAGGTGCCTGGCACCCTTTGACCACTCTCTCTTCCACCAGGTCAGGGATGACAACCTGACCCTGGTCCTCCCCTCTGGGGCTCTGTATCCTCCCTGCAGAAGCGGCACCCCCAGAGTCAAAAACTGTCAGGGTGCTTGTAGAAGCAGTCCGGCACAATTCTTCCACCAGTGCAGGGCTGGTAACCTGCAACTGGTCCGCCAACCTGGGGTCTGTACCTTCAGGTTGGACCAGGGCCAGGGGTGAGGCTTCCCTCCCCCGCCCTCCCTTCTGGGGTCCTGCACCCCCCCAACTAGGAGTGGCCCCCTCAGAAGACAACATGGGATGGGCACTGTTAGCAGTAGAACCTGATCCTCCAGTCCAGGGTCTGTACCCACAGACTGGACAACCGCCTGGCAACCCAGGACTTCCTGGGGGGCATACCTACCCCCCACCAGGTCAGAGTTTACCCTCTGAACCTGGTCATCCAACCCAGAGTCACCACCCTGCGGTTGAACCACTGCCTGGTACACCAGGACTTCCTTGGGAGCACACTTACCCCCCATCAGGTCAGAGTTTACCCCCTGAACCTGATCATTCAACCCAGAGTCAAAACCCTGCGGTTGACCTTTGCCTGGCACACCAGGACTTCCAGGGGGGCACACTAACCCCCCTCAAGGGACACACTGTCCCCAAGGACCACACAAGAGTCTGGCTGGCGCAGGTCCCCTGACCTCTGCCCATCTGACAGAGTCTGGATTCCCCCCAACCCAGAAATGGTCTCACCAAGGTCATTCCTGGGGGGCTCTGCTCTCAGAGCTGACCCCTGACCCTCCAGGTTCTCCACTGGGGTCTGCAACCCCCTCTCAACCCTCTGTCTGGACTTCTGCACCCTCTCACTAGGAGTGGTACTGCCAGACACCAGAACTGGTGGGACGCTGGCTACAGCCGCCCCCCCAAGTTCTCCTGACACTGTGGGGTCTCCCTCAACAGATGGCCCTATGGTACAGGCTAGGCTCCCCTCCTGGTGTTCCCTCAGGGAACCCTCCAGGACCTGGGACCGGATCTCGGGCACCTTGGGCCTCAACCCATCCCCATTCCCTCTCCTCTGAGACTGGACATGGGGTCCCTCACCCATCCCACTACACTGGGACCTACCTGGGACACTACAATCCTTCCCTACCTCACCTGGTTGGGAACTACCTAGACAACTCCTCTCAGGAGCACCCCCTTCAGCCTCTTCAGACTCTCTGGTACTCACCCAGAAGTCTGCCTCCATTGTAAGCTCCCTGGGGCCAGAGAACTCACACTCCACCTGGTGTTGGCGTAGCTCTGGAAAATAAGGACTAGACATATGCTCTCCAGCAATTACATCACTCAGCCCCTCACATGAATTAACCAAAGTACCCTTCACCCAACCATCCAGTGACTCTGCTTTGAAAAAACACCCCACATCACCCTCCTGAGACTGGTGAGACAGTACCTGACTGTCCCTGACACTCAACCCACACTCTTCTGGGATGTCTTCACATTCCATAACCAGGACTTCTAGCTGGGGGGAACCCCTCTCCCTGTCACTCTCACCTAGAGTCAGTAGAGTGTCCCTCCCACCAGTAGGAATATGACTCCCCATGCCAGTTCCCCAATCCACCTCAGGGACCCTGTGCATCACTGGAGCTACCTCATACCCCTGAACCTCCTGGCGTGTGCTAACTCCCTCCCACAAGTAGGGCACCACATCTCTGGGCATGTGCACTTCTTCAGCAGCACTGGATATAAAATTGTTGCTGCCACCATTCCAGCTGGACTCAGCCCTTATGACTTCCAGCTCCTTCATTTTGAGCTCATAAGCCCAAATCCTCTTTTTGATCTCCAAGTCCCTCCTCCTTTCTTCCAACTCCTTCTCCCTTTGCATCCTCAACTCCTTGAACTTCAACCGGCGAGCCCTCTCTGCCTGTCTGTCCTGTAACTCTTCAGGAGGCAGACCCTTGGATGACACCCTGCTACCCCTCCTGGGGACCCTCCCCCCAGGCGTAACAGGTACCTCCAATACACCACTGTGTATCCTCTGCACTTCCCCACCCACATTCTCCTCCTCTGTGTGCCCTCCAGCCTCCTTGAGTGTCTCTCAGGCCCTCTGTGCCTTTTGCAGCTCCCCCTCCCTGGTGGAGCTCTCAGTGGGACAGTCAAGATCTTTAAGGAACTGTTTCAATTGAGCAACTGAGTACTCCTTCAGTTTCTCTATAAGTCCAACAACAAGTATGCTCACATACAAGGCTGCCAAACAGGATGTTCTCACCCACACTCAAATGTATATGAAATAGTGATATATTAAAGGGTTTTCCAACTTTAGTCTCTATATTCAATAACCAAATAGGCCCAAAAACTCTTAACATTGAGAAGAATAGAAAAACACACTCTTTTTTTAAAGTCTTTATTTATAATTTTGTAATAAACATAAAAAAGCAGATCATCACCAAAACCATATATAGTAGCACAGGACAATATTGTTACATCAGATCAGCGCACACATGATAATGGACAGTCAGGTATATGAAGTATTGTAATAGCAATGAGGGTAAGGAACAATAAGAATTGTATTGCGACATTAGAGGAGTCCGAGGTTAGAGTCTTAGTAATGTATTGCAAACATTCTGGCCCGTAGGGAGCCAGGTGGATGTAAAAGCGCAGCGATGAAGTTATTAACTGACGGCATTTATTTATCATCAGAACTCTCATGCAGCGCCAAGTAATTTCTGAGAGGTTGCCATATGTCTTGTGGCCTAGAAGTAGGAGGTAAAAGAGATGTGTAAGCCTCACTGGTTGTGTGGCAGTATATCAAACTGCTTATCCAGTCAATCTCCCTTCTGGCCAGTAGTAGGGCTTTCGCCACAAAGTGGCAGTCTCCCTGTGGTATCTCAGCTACATAGCTCAGTAGGGCCAATAAAGGAGTTGATACTCTTATGATGTTGACTATCGTGGATAGTTGCGTGAACGTAGCCCTCCAATATAGGCCAATATTTACACAGTTCCATTTCATGTGAGAAAAATCAGAATTTGAGGCTCTAAATTTTGGGCAGTGAGAGGAACGGAAGTGATTCCATTTGGCCAAAGTACCGGGCCAAAGATAAGTGCGTCTAAGAATTAGTAATGTATCAATTTGTGCTTATGACTAGGGGAGATCAGCCTGGATTGAGTCCAGCAAAGGTTCCATGTCTTATCAAACAGCTGGAGTACTAATTCTCTTTCCCATATCTTCCTCAGTCTGGAGTCAAGAGCTGGCAACAGCCCTATCGAAGTATGATATGATTTAGATAATAGCCTTCTTCCCTCATGATTATCGATTACCAAAGTCAAAGGAGAAAAATCATCAGGGGTAAGGGGATATGTGGAGACTTGGGTACACAATGCGCTGTGTATGCGACATAATGCAAAGTGATCAAGCAATGTAGAATTAGCGAATTGAATATTGTCGTCATGAGACAGGGCATGCCCTTCTGGAAATAAGTGACCAAATGTATGTAGTTTTGATGTATGTGTGTACATTGTACTAATTTATCCTTAGTAGGGTGTAGCCACTGATTGTTCACCAGAGGAATTGATGCAGAATAGAGGAGTTATTCTCCAAGTAAAACGTAGGAGTCGCCACTACGCCCAGCAGGTAGTGGAAAGGGGTTGTATATCAACATGGTCCATCGGGACAGTCTTCAGAAATATGGAAGCTAATGGCACAGGGAACACCTGACCCCACTCAGGAATGACGTAAGGGAGGCAGGTGTCCAGATGAAGCCAGTGATGCGATTATTGACACTGAGCAGCTAAATAGTAAAGCTGAAAATGAGGGACCCCAATCCACCCCTGTCATAAGGCAGCACCAATGCTTTCCAACCCATCCTGGGTCGACGGCCCGCCTATATCAAACAGAACAATAAAGTTTTGATGGTTACAAAAAAAGCATCAGTGAGAGGAATTGGAATAATCTGAAATAGGTACAGAAAATAGGGGAGCACCACCATCTTAATAATGGTGATGCGTCCCGCCCCAGAGAGAGGGAGATGACACCGTTGCTCAATCGGGGAGATTAAAAGGTCGATCGCAGGGCCATAGTTCAACCAAACTATTTGTTCCATGTCCACATGTACCCAAAATTCCCAAATAGTGAATAGGACCAGCACTCCACTGCCGTGGATAAGGGCATGGAAATGGACTTGTTGAATCCGTGAGGGGAAACAACTCGGTCTTCTCCCAGATACTACAAAGTCCCGAGAATGAACCAAGTCTGGTGATCTTCTGTATGAGAGAGGTCATATTTTCTGCAGGATGTCGGACAAAGAGTAAAATATCGATCGCATACAAAGAAAGGAGACGGAGACCAGTGCAGAAGTGCAGTCCGCGTTGGAGATGCTTGTCACGGAGTTGTCGGGTCAATGGGTCCGGAGCTAAAATAAAAAGAATAGGTGACAGGGGGCACCCCTGTCTCATTCCTCTTGTAATATCAAATGGGCAGTAGTAGCTCAATTGGCTCAAATGCGAGCCTGCAGCTGTGTGTACAAAAGTTGTATCAGAGATACAAAACCTCGAGGGACGCCCAACTTATGCAGGACTGCCAGCAGGAATGGCCACTTGAGGGAGTCAAACACCTTCTTGGTGTCAAGAAGGGCAACTACTGCAGGCACCTCAGGTGAGATTCTGTGGAGTAGCACAAAAATGATATGTAAGATATGAGAAGAGGAGCACCTGGGTACAAAACCCGACTGCAGCGGAGATATAATTTAATCAAGCAGTAGGGACAAGCATGTGGCCAATATTTTCACCAACATTTTCGTATTTAAATTAATCAAAGAGAGCGGGAGGTAAGACGTTCAATGTAAGGGTTTTTTGCCCGGCTTAAGGAGCAACACTATTACTGCTTCACACAGGGATGGTGGGAGACTGCAAGTCTCCAAAGATTCTGCGTACATCTCCAGGAGCTGAGGAGCAAGTAAATCCTTATACTTTTTTATAAAAAGAGCCCATAAGATCATCCAGTCCAGGGGCCTTGGCACCTGCCAGAACATCAAATGCTTGGATTATTTCTTCACAAGGGATGGCTTCACTGAGTAGTTGTTGTTGGGGGCGAGATAGCCAGTCCATTGCAAGCTTATAGAGATATTGAGCTAGAGCCAATTCCTCACATGATCCCTGCATGCTGCATAATGCTATATACAAACAAAGTAGTTCTTGCAAAATCTCTATTTTGTCGGTAAGCCTAGTACCAGTGCCTTCTATCAGGTCTGGTATGTGCGAACTGCCTCAGGGGGGGACAGAGGAGTCGGGCCAGGGTGTGACCAGGTCTTTCCCCCTCACTGTATTACAAAGCCATTGGTGTATTTTCCAAAGAACAGGACACCACAATCCGCTGTTTCCCTGAACTCCTCGAGGAGCAGATGTTGTTTGGCCAACTGAGGGCTGTTTTGAGAAACAGAGTCAGGGACATCAATGGCTTGGAAATCATTTTCCATATGGGTAAACAAACTACAAATTGTTTTCAAAACCCAGGAATGTTTGGGGATTACAATGCCCCTTACATAAAATTTAAAGACTTCCCAGAGGACTGCCTGTGTCGACACTGAGCCCTTGTTCAGGTCAAAGTAGTCTGTGATGGAGGTGTAGAGCTCATCACAAAAATCTGCATCCCTCAAGGCAGAGCAAGGAAATTCCCACTAGCACTCCCAAACCCCGCTGTAAGGGATTCGGACCACCAAGCTCACCGGTGATTGATCGGACAATATACGTGGTAAGTTGCTGATCTCTCCTAATGAGGGGGTAATAGTGGTGGATAGTATCGATCCGTGACCAGTTATCATGGGGTGCTGAGTAAAATGTGTATCCAGGGCATTTGCCTTGCAGGAGGGGTCAGGCGTCCCAAACGGTATGCCCCTCTCATAGGGAATAGAACGCCTGAATTAATGTGGTTTAGAATTGGGGGCCTGAGATGTGGAATCTAAACAAGTATCAATAAGTAAATTAAGGTCATCGCACATAATGATGTGCGAAGTGTCTACCCTATCTAGTACAGCCTTTACAGTGTGAAAAAAACCTGGATCATATGTGTTCAGGCAGAGCGCAACATATTTCCCATCGTTGTTGCTGTATTGTGCAGTAGGGTGAAATGGTATAGATTTGTGGATTAGCATACCTACACCGCTGGAATATGTGCTGTAATTTGAGAAATATCTGTGCGGGCCCCAGTGAGATGCAAAATTCTGAGGGCCGTTGGGTGGGGGCAGATGTGTCTCCTGAAGGAATGTGACGTTGGTCACCTGCCTAGTGAGATATTGGAGAGCCAGCTTGTCCTTACCTCAGTTGTTGATGCCTCTGATGTTCCACATTTAAGTTCTAGTGTGGCATTATGAGCCTTGTGTGACTGCATGTATAATAGTCAGAAAGTGTGTGTGCAATGTGTACCCATTGTGTTTCCGAGTCTATACAGACCAGATATCTGAATCTGCAATGATCATTCACAACCAACAATACATAAAGATAAAACTCCCACCCCTCCACCCACACTGGATTCAACTGTGCCCAGCGTATCCCAAAAGTATCAGCAAACAACATCCATTTAAACAAAAGCATAACAATGCAACAAGGAAATCATCTTAGGGGGCGATGGCAACCCTACAGCCCTATGTGAGGATAAGTCTGAAGTATTCATGGTGCTGCGAGAAATCAGCATGGATGCAATTAGGCCAGGTTCCTGCAATGTAGTCGAAAATATCTGGGATGACCCAGTGACTAAATGGCAATGTTATCTTAAATATAATCAGTCCAATGTAGCCTGTTCAGACCACTGAGACAGTTGTTGTGCTATGTTAGGGGACACTGGGGCCATTTTTCGGTTTGGAGTCTTGTTTTTCCTCTATAGTTCACAGAATGTTATCACGTCTTCTGAGTTTTTGAAAAATCGAGTTTTGTCATCCACCTGCACTTGCAGCTGAGCCGGATATAACATAGCTAACATGAGATTGTGAAGCGTGGACTTGATGTCATTGAATTTGCAAAGGGCCCATTGTACGGCAATGGTACAGTCAGGGAAGAATGCAATGTGCATACCCTTAAAAGTAAGTGTCCCAGGCTCATGCGTCAACCTCAGGGTAGTATCACGATCACAGTAATTGAGCAAACATGCTATGACAGGCAGTGGTGGGGTACCTGGAAGTGGCCTGGGGCCAAGTGACATATGCACCTGCTCCACAGAGAAAGTAGAAGAAAATCTGTCCTGTCCAAACAGATCGAGGAGGAGGCGTTCACAATGTCCATTGTCTACGCTAGGCTAACATTGCGTAGATTGTTCCGTAGAGATCGTGCCTCAAGGTCTTTGTTTTTTATTGCCACCATTTTTAAGACCTTTTCCACTTATTTCTGTATGCTGCTGGCGTCATCTTCCAGGGACAAGATGTGGTCTTCAGCCCCGCCTAGCCGCTGCTTTTAGTGATCTTGTCTATCCCCTATGCGATCTATGCCAATCTAGGCAAGCATCAATGCCCTAAAGCCTGTGCACAGCTTTGTTGTGATTGTGGTTGTTTTCGAAGGGGAGTCACCTTCAAGTGAATCAGTAGCGCCATCCCCGCACACTTATCACTGACTTAGCATTCTGGATCTCTGGTGCGCTCGAACAGCAGCTTTCGTTGCTTTGGGTCCCCTCGAACCATGATGAACTGGTGAGATTTACTAATTGCTGTATTGGGCATGGCACCACCTACCCTTCAAAAGGCAGATATTCCAGCAATGCTCACAGTTGTGTGAAATCCTGTGCATGTGGATCAGATCCTACTTCTAGAAATATGGGTCTTATGATGCCCCAGGGGAACTGCCCCTGGCAATACGGATCCACGCCCACTCCATTCTAATGGGAAAAAAGCAGAGCTAGGCCAACAATACAAAAGCCACTGGAGTCCAGCACAAAGCAATCATGCATGGTCGTAATTGGTGAGATTGTGTAGGTTGAATGTCTCAGTCCACACACCTACTGCAGTGAAGGGGTTGGGGGGCAACACTCCAGCGTCCCAACGTGGGCCCAACAATGAAGTATTAATGTACCGCCCAGCTGAGCATGTTGTCAAATCCCCACCAGACTTCAACGTCTCCACACCGCTTGTGAAGTGACAGAGGTTGTCGCCATCACCACAGATGTCTTTGGGGCGCGCTTCTCACTCCACAGCCTCATAGTCAGCCTCCATGGATGTTGCAGTGAATCAGCAACACTGGCGTCAACACTGAAATGGTGGGAGCGAGGGTGGCCTCCCCACCAGCGCAGTCCCAGCACACGGCCTCCTTCAGCCAAACTGCACGCTCCGCCTCAGTGGCTCACTGCCTACACCACAGCATCACCCTCTCCTCTGGGCTCATCTGGATGTGGTTGGTGGGCCGTGGATCCAGGCCCGATGCGACAAAGTCCCAGCGCCCCAGCAGGAGGCTCTTAGCCTGATGGCCTCAGGCTCACCAGCAGTCCCTGTCACGGCAGGGCCTCCGAGACAGGCATGGCCACAGGCCATGCACAATCACGATGGGACTCAGCCGCCGAACGCCATGCCGCCAAGTCTGCCCAGCAGTGAGCCAGGATTTAGGGGCTCATTGTGCCATAGAATAAATTGGCGATGCCATGATGAGGCTAGATTTGAAGGGCCAATTAAGGGCGATCAGTGGCAGAGCTTTACAGCAACGCGGCCATCTTGGTCACTGGTGTGACCACGCACCAGAAAAACCACACTCTAATATGGCCGCACAACTGAACAATTTCTCTCGCATTTGATGAATATTCTATCTCAGACATGATCACTTCTAGGTCAAACTACAGTCCATAACCATGATGAAAACTTCCCCTATGAAAAATCATACAGACCATATAAAACTTGCCACATCTTCATTTCAGTGGCCACTACAAGGAGGAACACCTCTCAGCATTACCAGGACCTGAGAGGCTCTTATCTAATTAGCCCAGGTACGCTCTAACCTATCACAAATCTGCAGTGGTAAGACTACAACTTGGCTCTTCTCATCTAGTTACTTTCAGTGCACTTAGGTCTATACTGCATTTCTTTACAGTGAGGCCAAGTAAAGGAATACCTCCACAATTAAGAGGTAATTAATAACTCTCGGGCCAGCACCAAATGTTTCTGAAAATATATTTTCAAATCTACTTTTATAATCCTTTTTTTAGAACCAACTGCTAGTGACTCAAATATGAATTGGCCTTGACATATACCGTATAGGTGACGTATGTCTTACTTTTATCCACTTTCCACTTATCAATCCTTACACAAATGTTGTCTTCCCACCAAGCTCATTTTCTCATAAAATGACACCAAATTTGGTTTCTCTCATCTAATCAACATATCACAAGTGTGCAGTGTCTTACATGTGTGCATAAATTTGATTATGAGTTATAGGATATATCTTATCACTCCCTCACCATTGAGTCCATGTTAAGAACTTCTCTAATGTTTCATGACATTTTTCCAGCATTGAAAAAGCACCACGCCTGCATTGCCATCACAAGGCCAATCACATGTTTGCTTTTGTTATCTCACTCATGGACTACAATGATTTTCTTCTTTGAAGAAAATAACAGAAATAACATCTAATCACAAGTTCACCATAATGACATCTCTGCAAAGAACGTACACGTAAAGGAATGTTATCACCAACCGATTTCTAGTATGCACTATATATTTAATGTGATTCTGGGATTATCTCTAACATTTTTTCGTAATAATGTAATTTTCCTTATAGTTTCAGCATTTAACACACTTTGTGAAATGAGGTGAGGATATTTATACACACAGATATCCACATATATACATATGCCACAATGTTTCTTGCTGCCATGATATTGGTACATTGTCTGCATCCTATCCACAGCAAATCTCTCCCCTCCCACGAGTGGGAAATATGAATGAGCACTCTGAAGTAATCAGTAATGCTAGTTCATTTAATGATGAGGCAACAACTGTTGATGTCAAGGTTGTAGGTGAAATTAAATTCATGGGATGTGGGTTGGGAACCCACACTCTTGAGGAGGGGTGAGCCTGGGTCTCACCTGGATCTGCATAATAAAGCATGAGCCAGGCCTTTGAAGGATGTAAATCAGGCAGCAAATAGTATTAACAAATATGAAAAAGGCCCCTTAAAGTGAAGACAATGGATGTTTCAATATTTCCCACAGTCTCAATTCAGTACACATTATTATATCACTGAATTGAGTGACATTTCTTAACAGTAATATTACATTCAAGAATAACCCCATGGACTGAGGACTTTGCCAACAGTTATCCAAAACATGTCAGTTTATCACGTTCTCAATTTAAGTGGCCTCTATTGTTATTAAAAGTGAAGCAACTTTATTTTATATTAAACATATTAAAGTGTGTGTTTTGTAAAACACAGATCCTGAATCAAAATACTTAAAGGTGCTGAAGCGACAATGGCTCCCAATCCAGAATAGATGTTGGCCCACGCATACAATGCCCTGCACAACGTAGGACCAACATGCATCAGCAAACACATAACCTTCCGCCAACGGACCAGACACCTGCCATCCACCACCCTCTCCTTCGCAGACACCCTCTAGATCCACTGATGCAACAATGGAGGGCGCGCCTTCTCACACTTAGCGACAAAAGCTTGCAACAACCTGCCCCTGCAACTCAGGACTGCCTCAATGCTCCGAAAATTCAGGAACTTACTCAAAATCTGGCTGTTCGAATTAGCAGATCACCACTAAGAAGTGAGCTACTCCTGTGCCTTAAGACCCTCATAGGTGATTTTCTGTGCTTTAGAAATCCTTGATTGATTGATTGATTGTCTATGCACTATGATGAGAGCTGGAAGGAAAGTGTCAAAATTGTTTACCCTTGGTAGGAGAATGCAGCAGGGGTGCCCCCTCTCACCACTCCTTTTCTCGTTAGCAATGGAGCCCCTGGCCGAGCCCCTCCAGTGACCGTGCATCCTTGGGGTATTACTATTGGGGATACCACTCATGTGGTTTCTCTGTATGTTGATGATGCTCTAGTTTACCTTGCAGGCCATCTGAGTCAGTCCCCATCCTTTTGTCTATGATGCAAGACTTTGAAAGGGTTTCTGGCCTTAGGTTCAACCTGCCAAATCTAGATTTTGGGCCTGATTACGACCTTGGCGGATGGGATGATATCCTGCCCACCGTTTTACAAGCTCCATAGGGTATAATGGAACTTGCAATAGGGTGGACAGCATACCCGTCACGTTTGTGAGGGAGTATCCCATCTGCCAAGGTCATAATCAGGCCCTATAACCCCTGGGCACCCTAGAATGTTGGCCGCAAGAGGATCCTTCTCCACTGGTGATTCTCTGAGAGATTACTAACGTCCGGTATCTAGGGATCTGACTGGCACCCACCCCACAATCTTACCTAGGCCTAAATATAGAGACGGGATACAGGTGGTTTGAATTTCCGGGAGGTTTTTGCAGGAGCTGCCCCTGTCTCTTATGGGGCGGATTGCTGTAGCCAAAATGATACTGCTCCCTCAATGTCTTTACACACTCCAGGGATCATTTTATGTTATCCTCAGTGTAAACTTTAAAATGAATAATAGTATCATCATAGATTAGCTGTGGGAAAATAAACGGAAATGCACCAGCCTTTCCATACTGCAACAGACATGGAAAAGAAGGAGTCTAGAAGTCCCTAATATAGAGCTCTGTTATATGGCTGCACATTGTTGCGTGACTGGACCCAGAGGGCTCCTGAGAAGGCCCTGCTGAGAGGCTGTGTTGGAAATGTCCTTTCTGCAGGGTCACCCCCAAACATTTTGCCTTCCTCCTCCTCTTTTTCTGACCTCATTTTTGCTGGCTTTAGGACTCTGCGCACTTTACCACTGCTAATAAGTACTAAAGTGCATGTGCTCTCTCCTTAAACATGGTGACATTGGCTCATACCCAATTGGCTTATTCAGTTAATTTGTAAGTCCCTAGTCAAGTGCACTGCATGTGCCCACAGCCTGTAAATTATATGCTACTTGTGGGCTGCAGCACTAGTTGTGCCACCCACATAAGTAGCCCCCTAACCATGTCTCAGGCCTGCCACTGCAGTGCCTGTGTGTGCAGGTTCACTGCCACTTTGACTTGGCATTTAAAAGTACTTGTCAAGCCTTAAACTCCAGTTTTTCTACATATATGTCACCCCTAAGGTAGGCCCTAGGTAGCCCATAGGACAGGGTGCTATGAAGATAAAAGGCAGGATGTGAACATGTGTGTTCTATATGTCCTGGTAGTGTAAAACTCCTAAATTCGTTTTATACTGCTGTGAGGCCTGCTCCTTTCATAGGATAGCATTAGGGCTACCCTCATATACTGTTTGAGTGGTAGGTCCTGATCTGAAAGGTGTAGCCAGGTCATATTTAGTATGGCCAGAATGATGATACAAAATCCTGCTTAATGGTGAAGTTGGATTGTATATTACTATTTTAGAAATGCTACTTTTAGAAAGTGAGCATTTCTTTACACTTAAATCCTTCTGTGCCTTCCAATACATGTCTGGCTAGGTTTAGTTGGCAGCTCCCTTGTGCATTCACTCAGACAACCCCAAACACAGGATGCTCAGACATACTTGCACACATCTGCATATTGAATGGGTCTTCCTGGGCTGGGAGGGTGGAGGGTCTGACACTTACATGTCAAAGGACAGCAGCCTGCCCTCACACAAAGGACTGCCATACCCTCTTCTGGGGCCCTGGCAGACAGCATTGAACCGAAAGAGGACCTTGTGCACTTCTAAGCCACTGTTTGAAGTCTCCCCCACTTCAAAGGCACATTTGGGTATTTAAGCAGGATCTCTAACCCTACCAACTCAGAAACTTCTGAGGTAGACACTTCTACTTCACAGACACTTCCTGGAGAAGAGAACCTGAACCAGAACCTGCAACCTGCCAAGAGGAACTGCTTTCTGTCCAAAGGACTCACCTGACTGCTTTCTGTGAAGGACTGCTGCCTTGCTGTTGCCCTGCTGCCTTGCTGCTCTCTGGCTGTGCTGAGAAGTGCTCTTCAAGGGCCTAGATAGAGCTTGCCTCCTGTTCCCTGAAGTCTCAGCACCAAAAAGACTTCGGGCATATTTATACTCCATTTGCGCCGAATTTGCGTTGTTTTTTTCGACGCAAATTCAACGCAAAACGAACTCCATATTTATACTTTGGCGTTAGACGCATCTAGCGCCAAAGTTCATGGAGTTAGCGTCATTTTTTTGCGTGAACACCTTCCTTGCGTTAATGATAAGCAAGGTAGGCGTTCCCGTCTTAAAAAATGACTCCAATGCATATGCGTCGTATTTATACTCCCGGGCAAAAATGACGCCCGGGAGTGGGCGGGTCTAAAAAACCCGCATTAGCGCCGGATTTTAGCGCCTGGGTCAGGGCAGGCGTTAAGGGACCTGTGGGCTCAGAATGAGCCCAGAGGTGCCCTCCCCTGCCCCCAGGGACACCCCCTGCCACCCTTGCCCACCCCAGGAGGACACCCAAGGATGGAGGGACCCACCCCAGGGACATTAAGGTAAGTCCAGGTAAGTATTTTTTTTATATTTTTTTTGTGGCATCGGGGGGCCTGATTTGTGCCCCCCTACATGCCACTATGCCCAATGACCATGCCCAGGGGACAGAAGTCCCCTGGGCATGGCCATTGGGCAAGGGGGCATGACTCCTGTCTTTGCTAAGACAGGAGTCATTTCAATGGGGGATGGGCATCGTAAAAAAATGGCGCAAATCGGGTTGAGGCGATTTTTTTGCCTCAGCCTGACTTGCACCATTTGTGGACGCCCATACGCCATTTTCCCCCTACGCCGGCTAACGTCATTGAATAAATACGGCGCCCACATGGCGCTTCAGAATGGCGTTTGCCGACACTAATTTTTTTGGCGCAAAACTGCGTTAGCGCAGTTTTGCGTCAAAAAGTTTAAATATGGCCCTTCATCTCTGCAAGAAGAACTCCTTTTGCGGTGAAAATCAATGCACAGTCTGCCAGAAACAACGCATAGCCTGCATCGCAGTGAAAAATTCACCACACGCTAAACTGGAACAACGCAGTCCGACTTCACAATGAGAAGTTTGATGCAGTGCCAGCGTAGCGACTGGAAATTCGATGCACAGCCCACTGGATCACAGCACAGCTGAGCCGGAACTATGCAGCCCGACTTCCAGAGAGGAATCGACACAGCGCCTGCTGTGAGGTAGAAATTTCCACCGAGCACCCACCGGATCAACACAGCCCCTGTGACATCATCCTGGCAGCGCCGGAATTCAATGCATCGTGCCCAGGGTGTCCAAAAACCCTGCAACCCAAAGAAGATCCAAGACCGAGTATCGGAATTCAAAGCAAAACCTTCCCTGCATGAAAAATAAACTACGCATCACTGTGTGCGGCACGAGAAATCGACGCAAATCTCCCTGTTTTCCACGCATCTCCTGCTCTGCGGTTCCTTGCAGAGATTTTTCACGCAAACCAGGTACTTTGTGCTTGCAAGAGACATTTGTTGCTTTTAAGAGACTAAAGACACTTTATATATTTTTACAGTGATATCTCAAAATATACTTATTGCATTTTTAATTGTTTTGACCTGCATTTATCCAGATAAATATTATATACTTTTTCTAAACACTGTGTGGTGTATTTTGTGGTGATCTACTGTGATATTGCATGATTTATTGCACAAATACTTTACACATCGCCTTCTAAGTTAAGTCTGACTGTTCAGTGCCAAAGTTCCAGAGGGTGGGCACATGATAATTTGGATTCTGTGTGACTTACCCTAAGTAGAGTGAGGGTCCTTGCTTGGACAGGGGGTAACCTGACTGCCACCCAAAGACCCCATGTCTAACAGGCTCACATTTGGAAGAGGAGCTACCGGTTCTGTTGATGCGCTGCTCCAGTGTCCCCCAATATACCCCATATTTAATACGGCAGGTAGCAAGTTTGGGAAAATACTGTGAAGAGTATTATCCATCAGGCTCCTTATGCCCCAGACATAACTCTCTGGGCCTTATAGCCGTTCTGTAAGATAAGGGATTCCATGTCTGTCCAACGCTGGAGAGATGGGGGGTGTACTACTCTTGGTGACCTCCACCCAGAGGGGTGGTTCATCTCGATAGCGGAGGCGTTTGATACCTTCCGCCTTGGACCGGGACAATTCCTGCTATACTGTACAGTAAGATCTCCGCAACGGTGAGGGAGATCTGGCCCTCTTTCCCGAGGGCTTCTCTGTGTTCGGCCACATTGTCTACACTCCTTATGAGAGCAGGGGGTAGGCACCTTGTTTCACACGTATATCGAGCATTGCCCGAGGACTTCACAGAGGCTTGGTTGCAGGTACAGGCATGATGGGAAGGGGTGGTCACAGGGGTGGTCACAGAACCTATTTCCGATCGGGACTGGGAATAATTCATATGGGGATGCACCTGGTCAGATCTAATCCCTCTTTCAAACTCACACAATACAATTTTCTGCACCAGACCTACATGCCAAATATCCTACGTGTCCTGATGAGTGTCCGCGGTGTCATACCCCAAAAGCAGATTTTGTCCATATGGTATGGAAATGTGAGGCCTTAACCTCATATTGGAGACAGATTCTTGTTGCTATTAACAAAGCTTCCGGCTGGACGCTACAACCAATGGTGCAGCAAATAAATATAGGCTGTATACCCGCACCTGTCACTAAAACACTCAGTAGAAAGGTTATTCTGTTTTGCCGCACGTTAGTGAAACACTACATAGCTATACACCGGTTGTCTTCGACACCCCCCAGTCAAAAGGTATGGTTGAGGGATGTAAATGAATAGGCTGTTGCAAAAGAAATACAAATAAAACATGTCTGCACTGATGACAGACGAGAGGAGAATCTGCAGGTACCCGCAACATTGCTGCTTGTCCTAAATCACTCCACCACAGTATACACAGTAGGCTCCTCCTCAGACAGACTAAATGGCAATTCTGGCATTCCAGCACTGTCACCTTCTAAGACACATGGATAGCTGACTCTCTTCTCTATATTTTATCCCTTCACCCAGTCAAGACTGACTCCAGGGATGCACAAGTCAATACGTTAGGAAGTTTAATAATCATCGCAAGATGTGTATTGTGACATAATCATGTATTCCTGAGGGGTTGGTTTTTTGTTTTGTTTTTTCAAAAAAAGATTCTTTGAAGAAAAAGTCCTAATAGGCCTGAATAAGATGTAAATTAGGTATGAAATTTCTCCTAGGAGTTATACAGTAGGCCACGGTGATTCAGAGATCAACCTAAATAGGCAGGGATGACTCTTTTGAGCTCAACAGAAGCTGTGCCCCTCCTGTTAACATCAGAGTGTCAAATCCTATGATATATAACTTCTGCACCCCTCAAAGGTAGGAGATAGGATGCCGGGAACATTCTTGTATTTAATGTGTCTGCTAAAGGACCCCGCTGTTGTCCTACCACAAATCTGTCTCCTGGTTTGCTGTGGATACAGGGCATCATTCAAACTGGATTTTAATGTTAGCTGTTGGTGCACAATGGTGATTTTCATAGTCCACTCCCCTACACAAACCCAGACTTCAGAGCCCAAGTATAGTATTGCTAAAGATTTCAGCCATCTCAACACTGTCCTGGCACATTCCATTTTGGGACTGTTTGCGGTAAAGCAAAAAGGGACCACTGAAAAATGGGTTAGGTTGCCCTCAGAAACCTTCATCCCATTAGTCAGTGAATGCTCATGAGTTACCAGCCACCCACTAGCTGGTGCAGGCATAGATGTGGCACCTCAAGGCACCTCCAGAGAACAGTTTGTTCACCTGTAGAAGAACACTGATGGACTTGAGAAAGGATACCAGGCAGACTGAACCTACCTCACTTGGCACTTGTGACCAGACTTTGCTGTTTACCTCTGTCTGACACCCTCAGAATCTTTACGTGCTCCCCCTGAATTCCTGGGGGTCTTGGAATTGTTATCCTGTGTTCTTTTAGGCACCACAGACTTTCTCAAAATATTTGCTTCAGAAGTTGAACGGCACAACTGTGAAAAGTTCCAGAGCTGCAGTTCCACACCATCAGATTCAACGTTAGCTTTGTCCTAGGTTTCGAATGGTTTTTCCAAAAGAAAAAAACAAAGTCCCCTTTCAGATTGGGACTTAAAAGCTTTTTCAAACTTCCTTAGTTCCAAGCCTTAGTGGGGTCAATGTACTTGATGCATTCAGGTTGCATAACCACACTGTCAGCATCAAATCATGTCTAGGTTGCAGTCTACTGTGACCATTGACTATAAATCTTCACAAATCCACTACTCTTTTCCCGAAACTGGATTTATTGGAGACAGCAGATATGAAAATAGGATCCTCAGGCTCACTCTTCAGATCACGTCTGAACCTGTGAGAGATTCAGAAGAAGGACTGCTCTGCTGCAAGAAGGGCTGCTTTGCTGCTGTGCTGCTGTGCTGCTCTGCTGCCTGAGTAAGGAGAACTGGACCTGCACCTTGAACCTAGGACCACCAGAGTGATTCAAAGCGCTAGTTTGTTGGCCTCCTGTTCAGCTCCTCAGGGGAGAAGAGGCTCCAAATATCCTAAGACCCCCCCCTACCCAAAAGCGCTGCTTCTCCAGTTCTGGACCCTTAGAAGTGGGGGTAAACATACTCTGCCAGCCCAGCTCTGATCCCGTCAGAACCAAAGCAACATGACAGAGCCCTCACACCCCACCCCAATGAAAATGACACAGTGCAACGCAACTTGCATCACAGCTCTCGCACCTCCTCATCAAAACTCACACAGTGTGACACAACTTGAAATGGACCACACATCGCAGCCCTCACAGCACCTCATCAGACCTTACACAGTGACACCCAACTCAACGTGGACCCCAAATTGCACCTCATAATCACTACTACGTGGAGCAACACCCCACATCAAGGGCATAAGCTCCAATTCTCAATTCTGTGTGGGCCTAACCTGGTCCCTGTATCTGGCACAGGCTCCATCGCGGTCAGCCTGAACTTGTGACTTTGCCCCAGTCCAGCGCAGCCAGATAACCACAGTTTATGATTTGCGGTTTTAAGAACTATTTTTACCTAAATGTTAAAACTGCATATCTCTAGTTCTACTGATTGGATTTTCATTGTTTTGGGTGTCAGATAATTGATCAAAATACACTGTAGTTTTCTAAATTGATTTGGGATTTTTCTTCTGTTGTGTTATTACTTTGTTACTGTTTGAGTGCTGCATACATACTTTACACTTTGCCCCTAGTTTAAGCCTGACTGCTTTTCTGCCATGCTCCCAGAGGGTTAAGATAGGATGATATATTTACTTTTTGTAATTTACCCTGACTGGGATTGTGGCTGTTACTTGAGAAGAGCTCACTGGACCCCTCAACCAACAACACGATTTCTCACAGAAGCATTTTACTTTTAAAATACGAACAACTAATTTGCTAAATTAGTCACCTCATGCTCGAGTTAAATCTTGTGTGGCTACTTTAGCAAATCAAATGCTTGCATTTTAAATAGAAAATGCAAGTAATTATTATTATTGCGTCCAGGCAAACAGATGCTGCTGAAACAAGGTAAAATGGCAAACACAAATTGCAAAACTACCGAATAGTGTAACAAATGCAGTCAAACACTAGGATTTTTTAAAAAGACAATTTTGGTGGTATTATGCCCTCAAATTGATAGTAGAACAGTATTTCGCCTCCATCAATTACAAAAATGTTTTTGAATCTTGGTGGTGAGATGAAACAACCAAAACTTCTTTGTTAAGTGATCTGAGATAAATACATAAATGTAGATCACACGATGCACGTGTGGCAATAACTTATGGAGTAACCCCCGCAAAATAGAATCCTAGGGTTCCAAAATTAAATAAGTGAGAAATAGTAGATTTAGAAATATTAAAAAGTGGCCTGGATTCTAAGTGTAAGTCCAATGAATTAAAAAAAATACCAACATAATCCAAGTCAATATTATAATAGGTAAATTGTGCAAACTTTACAAAGAACAAATATGAACCAGATAAGAAAGAGTGAGGAGAAGATCCCTGTTTTATGCCCATTTGTTTCAAGAGAGTGAAGTGCCACTGCTCCTGCTGCACCATTCAAATCATTCCCCTTTTAACTGCAAGGTAACTGCAATTGTAGCTGCCATGTTCATTAGTAGAATATAGCAATATTTGGTATTAGAGGAGTTGTAACAACTTTTGGCCCCCGTACCACTGCACCTGCTGCACCATTCAAATCATGACCTTAAGGCCTGCAAGGACAATGCACTTGTGAGTGGCTGTTTAGTAGTAAAATTCAGCAATAATCTGTATTTAGAGGGGTTCTAACACCTTGTGGCACCTGTGCCACTGCACCTGCTACACCATTCAAATCATAACCCTAATGCCTGCACGGTAACTGCATTTATGACTGCCTCTTCAGTAGTAAATTATAACATAATTTGGGGTTTAGAGGGGTTCCTAGACATTTTGGCCCCAGTGTCACTGCTCCTGCTACACCACTAAAATATAACCCTGGTGCCTACAAGGTAACTGCACTTGTGACTGATTGTTTAGTAGTAAAATATAGCAATATTTGGGGGCATATTTATACTCTGTTTGCGCCGGAATTGCGTCGTTTTTTTTACGCAATTCCGACGCAAAACTAACTCCATATTTATACTTTTGCGTTAGACGCGTCTAGTGCCAAAGTCCATGGAGTTTGCGTAATTTTTTAGCGTGGACACCTACTTTGCGTTAATGATATGCAAGGTAGGCGTTCCCGTCTAAAAAATTGACTCCGAGGCATGTGCGCCGTATTCACACTCCCGGGCAAAATTCACGCCCGGGAGTGGGCGGGTCAAAAAAATGACATCCAGCCGCTTTTGCGCCGTTTTTTAGCGCCTGGTCAGGGCAGGCGTTAAGGGACCTGTGGGCTCAGAAGGAGCCCAGAGGTGCCCTCCCATGCCCCCAGGGACCCCCCCCTGTCACCCTTGCCCACCCCAGGAGGACACCCAAGGCTGGAGGGACCCATCCCAGGGACATTAAGGTAAGTTCAGGTAAGTATATTTATTATTATTTTTTGTGGCATAGGGGGGCCTGATTTGTGCCCCCCTACATGCCACTATGCCCAATGACCATGCCCAGGGGACATGGCCATTGGGCAAGGGGGCATGACTCCTGTCTTTGCTAAGACAGGAGTCATTTCAATGGGGGTTGGGAGTCGAAAAAAATGGCGCAAATCGGGTTGAGGCGAAAAATTTGCCTCAGCCTGACTTGTCCCATTTTTTGGCGCCCAAGCTCCATATTCCCCTACGCTGGCGCTGCCTGGTGTACGTCATTTTTTTTCACGCACATCAGGCAGCAGCGGCGGCTAACGCCGGCTAACGTCATTGAATAAATACGGCGCCCGCATGGTGCTTCAGAATGGCGTTAGCCGGCGCTAATTTTTTTGACGCAAAACTGCGTTAGCCAGTTTTGCGTCAAAAAGTATAAATATGGCCCTTGGTGTTTAGAGGAGTTCTGACAGCTTTTGGGCCATGTGCAACTGCACCTAGTGCATCATTATAATCATGACCCTAGTGCCTGCAAGATAACTGCACTTGTGACTGCCTGTTTGTAGTAAAATATTGCAAAATTTGGTGCTTAGAGGACAACTTTTGGCTCTGGTGCCAGTGCACCTGCTGCACCATTCAAATCGTGACCCTGTTGCCTGCAAGGTAACTGCACTTGTGATTGCCTGTTTAGTTGTAAAATATATCATTATTTGGTGTTTAGAGGGGTTCCTAGAGCTTTTGGTGCCGGAGTCACTGCACCTGCTGCACCATTAAAATTATGACCCTTGTGCCTATAAGGTAACTGCACTCTGAACTGCCTGTTTAGTAGTAAGATTTAGCAATATTCTGTGTTTAGAGGGATGCTGCACCAATAAAACCTTGACCTTAATGTCTGCAAGATAATTGCACTTGTGACTGCCTGTTTAGTAGTAAAATATAATAATATTTGGTGTTTAGAGTGGTTCCGACACCTTGTGGCACTAGTTCCACTGCACCTGCTGCACCATTGAAATCATGACTCTAATGCCTGCAAGGTAACTGCACTTGTGATAGACTGTTTAGTTGTAAAATATATCATTATTTGGTGTTTAGAGGGGTTCCTAGAGCTTTTGGTGCCGGTGTCACTGCACCTGCTCCACCACTAAAATCATGATCCTAGTGCCTGTAAGTTAACTGCACTTGTGATTGCCTGTTTAGTAGTCAAATTTAGCAATATTCTGTGTTTAGAGGGATACTGCACCTGCTGCACCAATAAAACCTTGACCTTAATGTCTGCAAGATTATTGCACTTGTGACTGCCTGTTTAGTAGTAAAATATAATAATATTTGGTGTTTAGAGGAGTTCTGTCAGCTTTTGGACACGGTGCCACTGCACCTGCCTCACCATTATAATCATGACCCTATTGCCTCAAAGGTAACTGCACTTGTGACTGCCTCTTTAGTAGTACCATTTTGCAATAATCTGCGTTTAGAGGTGTTCTGACAAGTTTAGGGCTTGGTGCCACTGCCCCTGCCCCTGCTGCACCATTCAAATATGACCCTTCTTGCCTTCACAATAACTGCCTGTTTAGTTGTAAAACACTGCAATATTTGGTGCTTAAAGGAGTTAATGCAACGTTTGGCTCCGGTGCCACTGCACCTGTTGCACCATTCAAATCATGACTCTATTGCTGCAAAGGTGACTGCACTTGTGACTACCTGTTAAGTAGTAAACTACAGCAATATTTGGTGTTTAGAGGGGTTCCTAGAGCTTTTGGCCCCAGTGTCACTAGCACCTGTTACACCACTAAAGTCATGACACTAGTGCCTGCAAGGTAACTGCACTTGTGACTGCCTATTTAGTAGTAAAACCTAGCAATAATCTGTGTTTAGAGGGTTTCTGGCATCCATGGCCCTAGTGCCACTGCACCTGCTGCACCATTAAAAGAATGACCCTAATGCCTGCAAGATAACTGCACTTGTGACTGCCCGTTTAGTAGTAAAATATAGCAGTATGTGCTGTTTGGAGCAGTACTGACAAATTTTGGCCCTGGATCTACTGCACCTGCTGCACCATTCAAATCATGACCCTATTGCTTGCAAGGTAACTACACTGGTGACTGACTGTTTAGTAGTATAATATAGCTAGATCTGGTGTTTAGAGGCGTTCTGCCAACTTTTGGCCCTTGTACCACTGCACCTGCTACATCATTCAAATCATGACCCTAGTGCCTGCAAGGTAACTGCACTTGCAACTGCCTGTTAATAAGTCACTGAGAGAATAACAATTTAAAAAAAAAAATTGCCCAATTATACAAACAACTTTCCTTTTAGAATGAGTGAGTGGTATTTTAAGAAACAAGCACACACATAATTGTAATATTTATAACTGTCATCCTTCAGAAATGTAATTAAGTAATGAAAACACAACATAACGAGCCACTCAGTGCTAAGCTTTACATCTGAACTTTATAATCCATTGCAAGATGACCGACATGCTTACACACATTTCAACACAAATTGATTTCCATTCAGTTCATCTTTTTGCGTACAAACACCAACAAGTAACCCATCACCATAAACCAGAAGGTGTACTTCAGGCATGCACCAGCGATGGCAAAAGCAGAACAGAAAGCAGAGCAGAAGAGCAGGAGGTGACCTGCTAGCCAATAAAAAAACAAGTAAAACCACGAAACGTAGAACTGTTAAAATCCTAAATTTAGAAACCCTGCTAATAACACACCCATTTTGGGCTGACAGATTTAGGGGCATGTTAGAAATCGGGTCTTTGGTTGACAGTCTGGTTACCTCCGTCCAAGCAAGAACCCTCACTCTAGTCAGGGTAAGTCACACACAATCCAAATTATCCTGTGCCCATCCTCTGGTAGCTTAGCACTGAGCAGTCAGGCTTAACTTAGAGAGAAATTTTCAAATTGTGCAATAAATCATGCAATAACACAGTATAGCACCACAAAAATACACCAGACAGTGCTTAGAAAAAATATGTAATATATATCTGATAAGATGCAGGTCAAAACGATTAAAATGCAATAATTATATGTTGAGATATCACTGTAAAAGTGATGGAAAGTGTCTTAAGTCTTTTAAAAGCAATAAATGTCTCTTTCAAGCACAAAGTACCTGGTTTGCATGAAAAATCTCCGCAAGGAACCACAGAGGAGGAGATGCGTACAAACACCAACAGGTGTGTTTCAATTTCTCGTGCCGCACACGGCCATGCGTCTTTTAGTTTTCACACAGGGACGGCTGTGCATCGATTTACGGCACTCAGTCATGGATCCTCTTCCCCCACAACCTGGGGAAAATGCATGGGGGAGAGTTCAAAGAGTGGCTTAGAGGTGCAGAATGTCCCCTTTCAGTTCAATCCTGTCTGCAGGCCCAAGTAGGGGGTGTGGCAGTCCTTTGTGTGAGGCCAGGCTACAGTCCTTTGACATGTAAGTGTCAGGCTCTCCACCCTCCTAGCCCAGGAAGACCCATTCAAAATGCAGATGTATGCAAGTGAGGCTGAGTAGCCTGTGTTTGGGGTGTGTCTGAGTGAAAGCACAAGGGAGCTGTCAACTAAACCCATCCAGACATGGATTGGAAGGCACAGAAGGATTTAAGTGCAGAGAAATGCTCACTTTCTAAAAGTGGCATTTCAAAAATAGTAATATTAAATCCAACTTCACCAGTCAGCAGGATTTTCTATCACCATTCTGGCCATACTAAATATGGCCTTCCTACTCCTTTCAGACCAGCAACTACCACTCAAACAATATATGAGGGCAGCCCCAATGTTAGCCTATGAAGGGAGCAGGCCTCACAGCAGTGCAAAAATGAATTTAGGTGTTTTACACTACCAGGACATGTAAACTACACAGATACATGTCCTGCCTTTTGCCTACACAGCACCCTGCCCTATGGGTTACCTAGGGCATACCTTAGGGGTGACTTATATGTAGAAAAAGGGGAGATTTAGGCTTGGCAAGTACTTTCAAATGCCAAGTCGAATTGGCAGTGAAACTGCACACACAGTGCTGCAGGCCCACTAGTAGCATTTAATCTACAGGCCATGGGCACATATAGTGCACTTTACTAGGGACTTATAAGTAAATAAAATAATCAAATTGGGTATGATCCAACGTTCCCATGTTTAAAGGGAGAGAGCATAGGCACTCTAGCACAGGTTAGCAGTGATAAAGTGTGCAGAGTCTTAAAACTAGCAAAAACAGTATCTAAAAGTGAAGGGAGGCAGGCAAAAAGTTAGGGGTGACCACACTAAGACCCATATTTATACTTTTTTATCACCGCATTTGCGCCGCTTTTTGATGCAAAAACGGCGCAAACTTGCAAAATACAATTAAACTGGTATTAATGAGGTCAAATCTTTGCCTAGACAATATTACCATGTGTAAAAGTGACAAAAATGAAGTAATACTATTAAAATTGGTTGTATTATGTTACATAATCTGCCTTTTCTTGCCACATAATTTAGTCAACCTGCTGGTACTCCCCTGGTGCATAACTCCTGTAGCGCTGCCTATTGCCAATTTGTTGGAACCAAAACCCACTTTGCTACAGGGTCTAAAACCCCACATTAGAAGTTGAAGCCTGGGAGAACTCGCTGCTTTTAAATGCCCTCTTTCTTGTCCTTTGGATATAGTTTTGGTTATGAATATGGGCAAGCAGAGCTAAAATACAAGTGTTCCAGCAATACAGGGAAGATGTTAGGGGTTTTTCAAAAGGAGACAAGTCAAGAGACTAAAAGAAGATGTGTAATGTTCTGTAAAAGGGCTTGTAAAATGAACTGTTCATCTCTGCGCAAGATAAGAAAGCAGTGAACAGTTAGGTTTGTATGTAACTGTAGCCGAAGTTTCTAAAGCTCGAAAGCTCCTGTGGCAGAATGTGAACATCCTGAAGTGGTGAATTCCTGTAGGAAACACATTTCCTCACAGCTATTCTTTCCTTAAGATGGACAGACACATAGGATTGGTGGCAGCGCACCTTTTGGACTTCAATGTACCACTCAAACAGTTTTTAAAAGATCACTGCACCTTAAACTGGGGCACTATAGTTTGAAGTAACTATGGAAGGCTTCATCAATATTGCTCTCATAGGAAATATGGCTAACAACACTGCATTTATACACACAACACGCAGACACAAAGTTATCTGGAATCACTATAATGCAAGCGTAAAATACAATATCCTGGATCAATCAATCAATCAATCAATCAAAAACATTTATAGAGTGCGCTACTCACCCGTGAGTGTCTCAAGGCGCTGGGGGGGGAAGAAGGGTCACTGTTCGAACAGCCACGTCTTGAGGTTTTTTCTGAAGAGCAGGAGGTCCTAGGTCCTGCAGAGGTTGGTGGGGAGGGAGTTCCAGGCCTTGGGGGCGAGGTAGGAGAAGGATCTGCCTCCTGTGGTGGCGCGTTGGATGTGGTGGAGTGTGGCGAGTGCGAGGTCGGCAATCGGAGGTGGCGATTGGGAGTGTGGAAGTTCACTCTTTCATTGAGGTAGATTGGGCCGGTGTTGTGGAGGGATTTGTGTGCGTGGATGAGGATTTTGAAGGTGATCCTCTTGTCGATGGGGAGCCAGTGAAGGGATTTGAGATGTGATGAGATGTGTTCATGGCGAGGGAGGTCCAGGATGAGGCGGGTGGCTGTGTTCTGGTTTCTCTGGAGTTTGCGTTTGAGTTTGAGTGTGGTGCCGCCGTAGAGGGCATTTCCGTAGTCCAGCCTGCTGCTGATGAGTGTGTGGGTGATGGTCTTTCTGGTCTCTATGGGAATCCATTTGAAGGTTTTTCGCAGCATGCGGAGTGTGTTGAAACAGGAGGAGGTGACGGCGTTGATTTGCTGGGTCATGGAGAGGGAGGGGTCCAGGATGATTCCGAGGTTGCTTGCGTGGTTTGTGGGAGTAGGTGCAGGGCCAAGGGCGGTGGGCCACCAGGAGTTGTCCCATATGGTTTTGTTGAGGCTGAAAATGATTATTTCGGTTTTGTTGCAGTTGAGCTTGAGGTAGTTTGCTGTCATCCATGTGGCGGTGTCAAGGAGTGCAGCGCGGAGGTTAGTTTTGGTGTTTGTACGGTTACGGGTGAGGAAGACGATGAGTTGGGTGTCGTCTGGTAGGATATGATGGTGATTCCGTATGGTCGGAGGATGTTGGCGAGCGGGGTCATGTAAATGTTGAAAAGGGTAGGGCTGAGAGAGGACCCTTGGGGGACTCCGCAGATGATTTTGGTGGCTGTGGAGTGGAAGGGAGGGAGGTGGACTTTTTGGGTTCTATCGGTGAGGAAGGAGGTGAGCCAATCTAGGGCTTTGTGTCGAATCCCTGCATTGTGGAGACGTGTGCGGAGTGTATTACGGCAGACAGTGTCAAAGGCAGCGGAGAGGTCCAGGAGGATGAGTGCGACGGTCTCGCCCTTGTCGACTCTGGTTCTGATGTCGTCAGTACATGCGATGAGCTGTGCTGTGGTTCTTGCGGAACCCAGACTGGGAGGGGTCGAGTGTGTTGTTTTCCTCAAGGAAGTGGGACAGGCAGGTGTTCACTAGTTTCTCAGCAACCTTGGCGGGGAAAGGGAGGAGAGAGAGAGGGCTGTAGTTGGTGAGGTCGTCAGGGTCAGCTTTGGGCTTTTTTAGGAGTGCAGTGATTTCTGCGTGCTTCCAGGGGTCTGGGAAAGTGGCGGTGTCGAAAGAGCTGTTGATTATGTTGTGAAGCTTGAGGGCAATGGTTGGGCTGGCTTTGTTGTAAATGCGATGGGGGCAGGGGTCAGAGGTGGAGCCAGAGTGGTGGAGCCAGAGTGGATGGATTTCATCGTTTTTTCAGTTTCTTCGTCGGTGGTCGGGGCCAAGGTGATTAGTAGGTTGGGGGGGTGTGGGAGGTCTGTGTTGGATGAGTCGGAGGTGTGTGTGCGTGTGGTTTGAAACTGTTGTGTATGTCTGAGAGTTTGCGGTGGGATGTCTTGTGTCCTCTTCAGAGGTGGAAATGTCATGCCAGGTTTTGTATTGAGGGCATCCCCAATGTACTGGATCTTTTGAGAGCTGCTGTGGAGAACTCTGGTCGCTAGAGAACATAAGTTTGGCAAGCAGAGGCTGGAGGGGAAGCGGCTGTGCCAGAAGTGGAAACACAGCTCCCTGCGATGTACCTTTCACACCTTACCGTGAAGAATTATGGAAGGCAGCCTGGGGGCTGATAAGACAGAGTTTTAATTCTTGCCTGCTCGACATGTACTACATAGCCCCCGGGTGTGGTGGCTGATGCTGGAATAGTTTAATTAGGTAGAACTTTACAAATGGAGTGGTAGATTACAAGCTAAAAACAAGTGGAAAGAGACGAGTACCAGAAGTAGTACTTGGGCCCGAGGCCAGTCTTCACAGCACAATGACTCAGGAGAGGCGAGGAGGAGTTGATCAGCAAAGACCCCACGTGGGAGAGCCAGCAAATGGTGAGTAGTGCAAAGTGGAGACCAAGTGGGAGCCAGCCAATGGTAAGTAATGTGGAGTAAAAGCCACGTGGGAGCCAGCCAATGGTAAGTCAAGGTAATTAATGGGTTGGCTCTAATCCCCCTTTAAGATTTTCTTTTGAGCACAAAAGATTTTGCTAGCACGGCACAAGCACTGTGCAGGCGAAACCTAAAAAAGAGTCCAGGTGTTAACCTAATCGCAATAAAAGGTAAGAAGGAATTTACAGCAGCCAGTTAAATCTAGAAATTCCATGGGGAAGCTGTTTAGAATACTCAGCGTGATTGCAGACCATGTGGCACATTCCCCCTCTGAGAAGTGAATGCCGCAGAATTATTTTGAAGATAAATCATTATGTCCATGCAAACCGTTGCCATCAACAGGAAAAAGGTAAGGGGATTAGATAAAGTCAAAGAGTAGGAGAAACATAGGCATTCCTTAGCCAAGTGACCCTACCCTTTCAATATGGTATGGCCAGAGAGTTAATTACAGCTATGAAGAGAATGAGTCACACAGGATGTATAGAAGACCCTTGTCCTTAAATACTCATTGGTGAATGGTCTGAGGAATTGGCTCTTTCTCTTTATTAAGTTCATCAATGAGTCATTTTGCCTGGGGAACATCTCAAACGAGCTCAAACAAGTATGGTCGACAACCCTAATTAAGAAACCACCCGTAAGGCCTTCAGTTAAGCATATTACCCAACCTTAGAAACAAGAAGCAGGGACCAAAGTAACCTGCTAGTCAATGCAATAATGGCCTAAGCTTAATGATAGCAGAGAAGAGCTCCAGAGCCATAACATTACGGCTAACTCCATTAAAATTTAAAGAACACACAGTGTACTCATGAGGATAGCTTCATTCTCCACTATCACAGAGCCATAGTTGCACATTGAGCATTGCATGCCTCTCCCACTCAAGCTTATGATTCAGACTCAGCATTGTATCCCCAGGCCAGTGTACTCTACCCTCCACCGCCAGGCCAAAATGTTTTCAACTACAATAGGGTGATGTATGAAATTCTTGAATTAATCTCAGTCACTCAGATCACATTCTGTTCCACAGTCTTTCACCCAGCATACCATGCTAGACAAATGTTCGCCTTACACAAATCAGTACGACTCCATTAGCCCTGAGATCAGTCCATCTTGAATTGCCAGGCAAGGCTCCCCCCAGCAAGGACCACAATCAACCCCAGATCCGGTTTCACCCTACTTGGGGCTCATTAGTAGAGTATAGCTTCAGACCTATGGCTCAGTGAACACAGGACCCACAACTGGCATGCCTGTCACACTTAGAGAAATAACTACAACAGCAACAACAATGACATGGATAAAATATTTGAATTAATCTCAGTCACTGGCAATCATTCCCATTTACCGTCTTTACCCAGCATGTCACTGTAGACAAAGAGATGGCCTAATTGCATGTAGTGGTACTTCCCCCATCCGTTATACTAAACCAATGTGCACATTCCTTCCACTCACATTGTGTGCCTGATTTAGATCTCGGCGGAAGGGTTAGTTCGTCACAACGGTGAAAAATATCCCATCGGCTGAAGTCTATAACTCATTATATCCTATGGAATTTAGATTTTGGTGGAAGGGCTATCCATCACCATTGTGACGGTGTAACACGTCCGCTGAGTTCTAAATCAGGCCCTATGTCTCTCAAACTTCTCACAATGTAGTCCAAGACTCATGAATCATGGATAGTTTGCTACCCAAAACAGAGCACATTTAAATCCAACATGCTCATCACGTATCCTCATACTGAAATTACTCACACATACCTAGATCTAGCCTACTTCTGAACTCCTGACTTGTCAGCTTGAAAAAAAATACCTTCTATCAAATCTATTCATTACCTACAGTAAGAGCAATACATCTCTGCTGCAACCTCCGAAACCCCGCTAATACACACAATTTGTTGACCATAATTATCTCTAAAATTGGTCCACAATGTTCCAGGCAAACCAATCCTTCTGTCATCCCATCATCAAACTAAAATCACTTGCAAGTGACTATCCCTTCCCGTAAGCTAGGCTCAATATATCTTACACAAGCTTCAACCTCTACTTCACATACTCAGCCCACTCTCTTCGATGATCGATCATTCCTCACCTTGATTTGGGCAGGCACATAGATAGATAGAACGATAAACCCATGTTGCGCTCTCACAACCATATCTCTTTAGCAAAGTGTAAATGCCAAGTTCCATCAATCCTGTAGATCGATAGATAGATAGATAGATAGATAGATAGATAGATAGATAGATAGATAGATAGATAGATAAATAGATAGATAGATAGATAGATACTTTTGACTGCTTTTAGGTGAAACCTAATTAGCAATCCATATTACAAACAAATACCATGTTGCAAAAATAAATAAATGTAATATATAATCAATGAAAGAATGAAAATAATAAAGTGATTGTAGTCAGCAGGCTCTTTTAGCAGAAAATAAAAATATTAGTCACAGCATGCTATTTACAAATTTCACAGACAATTGACCATGTCTAAAATTCCTTAAATAATTTTAGATGATCTCTTTATAACAACCTCCAGTAACTTTAGAATGAACAAACATATTTTATTGCTCTTGCTCCAATCAAAACATTCTCATGCAAAACTATTACTATGTCTAAGCATTCTTCTCTGGTATTCCTATCTCTAGTAAATAACATACATACAGGGGCAAATAAATAAGATATAAGATAATGATTCATCATCCATCCTATAGAATCCACAGCATTTCAATACACTGGTGGTAAAGAGTCATGGTGCAGCTATCATTACCAGTATTTGATGAAGGTGAAATCTCATCAATTCTTCCCAAATCCAGGAGAGTAAAGGTTCTACAGTGCATCTCCAGAGAATAAGATCTATACAATGACTAAATAGTTCTATCATGCTTTTTATCTTTGTAATTAATGGAACATAATTGGCAAATAATTTAAGATAACAATGCAGTCACCGAGACTTTCCTGAGCTGACATTTGGATAATGCAAATCTTATCCAACTATTAAATTTAATAATTCTCCAGATCATATAAAATTATAAATATTAGCTAAAATAAGGAAGGATTTCTGATTTTTGAATGTGTGCTAATGCACTAGCCTTGTATGGATTTTAAGTCATTTAAACTTCAGACCAAATCAGCCCCAAAAACGACTCAGAATATGCTCTTTTTATTGAAATAAAATGCAACTGACTAAGCAGGTAGCAAATTTAAAACTGTTCTGATCATTTGCAATCTCAGAAATACTTATGAAGTTCTTCAAGAAGATTTGAAACAAGCCACAATGCACTACATCAAATATGTTTTAATTTCTCAATGATAGTACACACATTCACAGCCACGTCGTACAATATGGTGGCAATGATTTTAGCTGAGAAAGCTCATGAGAGAGGTACTGGTAAGACATTTGGTTTCACCTTTTACAAGAAGGAATTAAGGCCCAGCTTTAACAAAGTGGAGCTTCATGGCATGAAGCGCCACTTTTCTTGCGGCCCATTGTGCCCCTAACGCCACCATGTGTGCGCCGTATTTGACATATCAAATGTCAAATAATGGCACTAATGTGGCAATAGTTGATGCTAGGCCCTTCTTTAATTTGGGCCTAAGATTCTTGCCCCAGTATAGTTTCAGCATAAATGTTGTCCCTAAATATGCATTGGCATTCACATGTTCAATCTGTGGTCCCTAGTGATACCAATTGAAATCAGAATTTTCAAGATTTATTTTTTTGAGAGGATTATGGCGAAGTAGTTAATTGCATTATAAGACACCAAACTGTTAATCAATTTCTTGAGTCTAAAATGTGTCTGAAGGATCAAACGCAGGTCACTGAGCATACATTAATAGTTATAGTTGAAACCCCCCACAATTTGTAGGTAATGATGATATTTTATAAAAATGGAAAGGGAGGTCAGTGAGATGCAGGTTTAAAATAATTCAGTGTCCACATACATCTCTGTTTAAGGCTATTTGCCATAATTATAAAATGATATTGGCTTCTGAATTACTCTTCTTGACAATCACCTATTGGGCATTTTGAAACCTCTGGATCAGAGAGAGAAGAGACCATTGCATTCCCGAATTCACTAACTTCACCCTAAGACAGTTTCTTTCACCTTTATCAAAGGCATTTGAGAATTCCATTAGATGGCAGTATACATTCATGCCAAATTAGACACTCTTAGCTGCAACTGGTATAGCATAAGGAACTGGAGCTCTGGAACTATTTGAGCAATTCATTACTTCACGAATATCAGAGCTAAAATCTGAATATGATTTACTGAATGGAAATGTAGTGACAAACAACAAAGTGATGGAAGGGATACTTGAACTAATCTCAACCACAGGCAATTGCTCAGGGCCGCATTCCATACCATTCTTTTTTACCTGCTACATCACTGTTGTGAGAGACTTACCACATACAAATCAGGCACTGTCCCCCTCCAAAAGGAACAGTCAACCGCAAATGACTAGGTCACATTCTTATTGATTGCAAGAATATACAATCTGGATTCAACACCTTGTACAGAGTCATTAGGAATAATCTAATGCTTTATTGGACACCCGTTATCAAAGCAAGATCCACAGCTAAAAAGCCCTCAACATTTACAATCTCACTCTCAATAACAGCGTCTGCTTCCTGAACATTGTGGAAACCTGGTTCAATACCTGTTCACTGACTGATATAGTCAATTTCATTCCTCGAAAATATAACATCCTGACAAAAGACAAAGAACAGAAAGGACAACCGCTGTCAAAAGCCCAGTCACCTCCCATGTCTGTGTGGATATCTATCATACAAACATGGCATGCCTCACCATCTCACAGTGTCATTATCTTTACCTTGCATGATATTCGGACCGTCTGTGAAAACACTTAAATCCTGAGTGACCTTAGTACCTGGTGAAGTGAAATATGTGTTTTTGACCACTGACTTTGTGTTTCACCACTTTGCATCTGGATTAGTTGTTCAGTGTTCACCAATTGCAGATTACATTTTGTATTCAGTTTAGCTGCCTATTGACTTTATCATAGCGTTAGACACTGCCATGTTAAAGGCTGCACATTGTAAACTGTGCTTGTTTTCGTATTCTTTCTCACCGAAGAGCTAGGACATATTATCACCAAAATATATTATGAAGGGGGTAGGCAGTCTGCATAATAAGAATGTACCAGACTTCGGTTTTTTAGTGCAAGTAGGGAACAGTTTGGCCTTGAGAGAGACAATTTGGTAGACTAGCCAGTTCCAACATGTTTCTTTCAACTCTGACCTACATTAGCCAGCATGTTTGAATATTTATTTTTTATGGGAGGGTTTTTTCCAGAAAGCCCTTCTACAGTTCAAGGGTTAAAAAGGAGGCCCTGCTCAGTAGCTGTGGAATTTCCGAGACCTCGGTCAGGATTGGACATCAAATGCATGACATTTGTCCCGTGAGGGTGGATATCTCTTTCTCACAGTCGAATGAGGTCATCTTCTTGCTGGCATGAGAAAGATGAAGAGCTTGGCAGGCCCTACGGTGATGAATTTTTACTTCATTCTTTGCTTTGCATAATCATAACTACATATATTTGTTGTATACATTGCAGTTGAGAATAATTTTGGTATATTTTCCTTTCATTGCTGTGACTATTGTTAAACGTGTGCTTTCGACCTACTAAGCTCCTTTTTTAGGAACCTCATGGTGAAATAATAATGAATGTCTTCTTTGAATTGAGAAGTGCATTCCAGAGACTTTTGTCAGCTCGGTCATTAGTAAAAGCAAAACACCTGGGCCGCTCAACTATTTAATGGGCATAGGCAAAAACTCACTCAAGTTTTAGGCTCCTTTAGTTATACCCAGTTGGACGATGAACTTGGTAATTCAACAAACTCTTTTTTTACAATATCAGAGGTCCACCATCTTCAGATCCAACAGCTATGCAGGACTGACCTCTAGCTAGTGAAATATTACAATATCAAAAATATAGGCAGCAGACTTTATAAATTCCCCAACATTAGCCAGCACGTCAAGTGGTGCTTTTTTAAATGACAAATCCTCATCCATTCATTGTTGCTAAAATTCTAGTCCACCTGAACTCAACTTAACTAATATCCCAGATACTGTGGTGCCTGTCACTGTCTGGAAACAGTGCCTTTGCAAAATAACGAGAGGTTCACTAAAGGTCTATGCCAACCGAAACATCAAGCATAAGTGCTGGAAAGATGAAACAAAGCAAAATAATAATCTAATCATAAGGCCTGCCTTGCTGACTTCAGAGATTGTAAAAAGACCTGTATGAAGGCAAAGAAGACATTTTCCACATCTGCAGACTCATGGGTCACCTCAGAAAACCTGTTCTTCCTCATCAAAAATATGGTGCATCCAAGGTCCTCTTAAAGCAGGTCAACTCTGCCATCTGAACTCTGTTATCATTCTTTAAGAATAAAATTGATGCTCTAAGGCTTGTCTTGTAGTCACGCACCAGCTGTCTTTCCACATGTTCTAAGTTTGCCTTCTAAGTAGCTTTCAGACAGGAACCAAACCTCTTAGGGACACAGAGACCACATTTTTAAACATTAGGCTTGAAATTACCACTTATTCACTTGGGGCACCACTGATGGGGTTTAGGTTGGTCCAGCTCTCAATATTTATTCAAATTTTTAGCCTGTGATGTCAGTTAAGCAGGTGGTAGTGACAGCCCCTTACATGTAAAACTCAATGCCCACTATGGGTTCATTGTCAGCAAAATGCATAATGCAGGCAACCGATAATGCATTAATTGGGCCAAAAACCTTTAAGCACTTCTGGTAGTATTATCATGTACATATTTTTAATGATATAAATATGCCAATTTCCTCACATACATATTATATATCATTAAATCAGGAGATGTGATTTATGCTGGATGATTATTTAGTTTCTCTTAGTTGATTCTATGCCATTTCTACATCCCTTTTAGGGCCCCCCTAGGTATCTCTGTTAGATTTTATGACATTATCATTTTCCATGTGGTCACCCAAACCAGAGATAAAACCCACTTCTTAACCTGCACTCTTAGAAGGAATCCAGATATATTCACCAGACCCATGCCTATTAATTGTACACGTTCTACTCGGTTTCTGCATCAGTGGAAGTTTTTGTATTTATAAAAAGGGCATGCTAAGCCACTGTCTTTCACTAGGGGGCATGGAGATGTTTGTGTCATCTTATTTATTTTGGTAATGATTTTGCCTCTGGGATTCTTACAATGAATTATGTTCTTTGAAATACCTACTCAACTCTAAATGCTTTCCTGGGCTTTTTGAGTAATATCTCCATTTTGCATCAGATAGTTGTCACCAACACTGACTACCTTACAAAAGATGCCATGTTGAGGTATCTTGGAAATCCCACCTGCATGAGAGGGAGTACATGCTTTGAGTAATCACCATACTCTTAACAAAGGTTTTTTTTTTTTTTCTATGGTTTTTACTGAGTACTCCTATTTGAGTTCTTACACCAAAAACTAGAAGTTTTGAACTAGAAACTTGCAAAACACTTAGGCCCTCATTACGAGTTTGGCGGTCCTAGGCCTCCACATTATGACTGTGGTGAACACGCCACGGTCAGACCGCCAGCACTGCTTCTTTTTTGACACCCGACACCCTGGGGATTACGAGTCCCCTCTCTGCCAGCTTTTACATGCCATTTGCACTGCCATGTAAAAGCTGGCAAAGACGGGGTGCTGGGGGTCCCATTGGGGCACCTGCACTACCCATGCACTTAGCATGGGCAGTGCAGGGGCCTGCGTTGACAGCCCCGTCACACTTTTCACTGTCTGCTTAGCAGACAATGAAAAGGGGGACTGTTGCTGTTACACCCTATGCACTGCAACATTGTTGCTGGCTCGATTAGAAGCTGGAGTCAATGTTTTGGGCTGTTTCCCGCTGGCCCAGCGGGCGGAAACTCATAATAGGGGCCACGGGAAGGTCCCCGCACAGGCAGTGACCTGACCGCAGGAGTTTGTTGGGCAGCTGTTTCCACCCACCAAACTGGAAATGAGGGCCTTAATGTGATGCTTTCTTATCCAAAGCTTTGTTCAGATTTTTCCAGTTAGCGACTATTCGATCATGGCAGGTCAGATAAATACGAGGGAAATGACTCCTTGTGCCTCCCTGGTCTCTTTAGATATGGACTACCAACTGTAGGTTATTTTTTAACTGCATTGAATAGTATGAGTAGGGACACATTGGACTTTCAGATTGATTAAAGAGAGATTCATCCACTGCAAAATTAAAACAGAATTATAGCCACTGGCTTTTTCATCCATCCCATCTTCTTCCACTGTCCTTGATCACCCAGTTCTAAACCATGGCTCATTCATTCACTCTCGGTTTTCTTACTAGAAATCAAGGCCTGTGCCCACCAATGATGTCATCCACTAATTTTTTTTAATCATGGGTGTAAGGGACTGTCCTTTGTTTACAGGCATTGTATAGTGCACAATTTTCTTATTCAAATATTTTGTAGTATACTCGTTTGTGTCATGAGTCACTTTATATGATTGCTAATTATGATACATCATGCTGAGAATAAGGGCCAACCCCTTTCTCACCTATATTCAGTGATCGAAGGTGAGGTATTTTGTAATGTGCTGGTTTGTGGTTTGTGACTTAAGCCACTTTACAACATTGCTAATGAAGAGGCATGAAGTGAGGAACACAGGCCACCCCACTTACCTTCTACATCCAATAATTGAGGGTGAGACAGGGTTAGTATTTTAGGATGGTTAATTTAGGGTTGCCCTAAGTCTTTAGAAGCTCTACATTACATGTGGCCCTGTCCCTTGTTTGCTAGGGAATGGGGCGGTCTCAAGAATTTAACTGGGTGAAGAGAAAGTCTTTTTGAGGAGGTGTGATTTTAGGTTTTTGAAATATGCTTGGATGTTTCTAAGGATGGCTTGCAGACCAATGTCTTTATCAATCTTCAACTGCACTTATTGTGATTGGGTGAGATTTGCAGAGCCAATTTTCTTTAATGAATTTCACATTGATCTGCAGGGAGGAGATTGTGCATGGATGCATTTTTGACATCTTGCCTCCTGTGATTTAAAGGTGGTGGAACATATTTTGAGTTTTACTCTCTGCTCATTTTCAAACAAAGCCTGACCATCTGATTTTGCAAACAGTCTTTGCAGCATCATCTTTGGGGCTCCCACATATTGTAATAATTGAACCTCAATAGAGTCACGGACATGGTCGATTAGATGTGGTATATTGCTTGGAGCAGTGGATACAATGTTTAAATAACATTGACTAGAAATCCATGCTCTTGACCTCATTATTGATTTGTTGGCCAACTGAAAGCTTTTCTTCAAACTAAATCCCCAGTTTGTAGATTGCACAAGTTGGAGTAAGGAAGGATCAGGCTCCTATGCCCAGGGGAAGACCATTAATTTCTCTGAAGGATCCCTGATTCTAAGGATTTCAGTCTTGGAATTGTTCAGGCAAAGGTAGCTCTCCCCCAACCAATGGTATATATGTGTGGTATCTATTTACTTGATTATGTTAGAATGATTCTTTGAATTGTAATGATGCTTAGAATTAAGAATGTAAAGTGATAGAATGAACAGAAATGGGCAGTTGGATGCTGGATGTTGTGGTGGTTGGGTCAATTCATGCTTACTGCTAAACATTTTTGTAAGTTAACTTGCTGTCATTTATCTTCATGTACAGTTTCACTTCGTCACATCAGTGCAAAGGGAAGTCTAGATCATTTGTGAACCCAGGTAAGGAAAGGAAGAAACGTCTCAACACCTTAAGACTTTGCAGATAAAGCATATGGAAAAATTTAAGGTACTGTTAGACAAGTGGGTCATTCTATTTATTTATTTATTTAAAATGTTTTTAAAGTGCAAACTTTCACCAACACTGGCATCATGGCGCTGAGCTAATTAGAGACACAGACTGCAAGGCCGAGAATCTAAAACCGCAAGCAACAGATAACATAAAGCAGGCAGTGAAACCCTAAGTCAGGTTTTTAGCAAGCGGGCAGCAAGTTCCATGTTTGAGCCACCTTAACTTGAAGGCACGGCTGCCTCTTCTAACCATGCAAAACGTCTTTATCATAGGTAGATTGGCAATGCTCAAATGGAGGCACTTTCTAGGTGTATAGCATTTCAATTTCTGCTGTAATGTAGATGGACCAAGTCCTTGTAATGCTTTAAAAACAATGCACAGAGCTTTAAAAACAATCCTTTGGTCAACTGGGAGCCAGTGAAGGTCTTGCAAGGCTTTTGAGGCCGAAGATATGCGAGGTCTGTTTAGTGCAAGCTTAGCTACTACTACTTGAACTCTGGGCAGTTCACATTTCAGTGAGTCTGGGACCCCTAACAGGAGGGCATTACAATATTCTAACCAGCTCAATATACTGCTATGCATAATAGTAGAGCAGGCTTTCTTAGGTAGAAGAGGTAGCACCTTCCTAAGGTACCTTAACAGTGCAAAACAGCAGTTCTAGTAACACTCCTCTCCAAAGATAACTTGTTGTGAAAGAGAATCCCCAGATTGCGAACTGTACTAAAGGGGAGCAGATCATTTTCCATCTGTATAGGCCAGACGTGAGGGGGAATGTGCATGTGAATTTTATTAGCAAAACAGCAAATCAGCTCTGTTTTATCCCAGTTGAACTTGAGGGCATTTTGATTCATCCACTTGACGACATTCAGAATACATTTTTGAAAACTTTCCATACTGTTCTGTTGTTTTGCTTCCAAGGAAATCTTTAACTGTGTGATGTCAGCGTAATTGACCAACGTAATATCATAGGATTTCACCAGCAAGATCAACGGTCTCAGATTTATGTTAACAAAATTGGGCTCAGAGCTGAGCCCTCAGGGACTCCTGACAGCAAACATTTGAATTGAGAGCAGTAGGGAGATAAGGCAACGGCCTGAGAACGATTAGTTAAATAAGATTCAATCCATTTCAGAGCCATCGGCCAACCATTTTTTTGTGGTTGACCATATCAAGGGCCACAGAAAGGTCTAACCTAACTTGAAATGGCCACTATCTCCTCTCATATGGAGTTCATCTAGTGTAACAAGAAGTGCAGCCTCGGTTCCATGCCCTGGTCTAAACCCATACTGTTCCTCTTCTAAGAGGGTCTGCAATTCCACGTATTGTGGGAGCCTTTTACTCACATATCACTCCAAAGTTTTACATGGAACGGGAGCAGCGAGATAGGCAAAAAGTTGCTCAGTACTTAAGGATCTGCTGTAGGTTTGTTTAAAAGTGGCATAACAATGGCTTTTTTCAATATTAAATCTGACAAATCTGACAAATCCTGAAACTTGGAATACACACTAGTATTTATTATCTAAAAAGGAACTTACAACGTTGAGTCATTTTTGTGATCGTGTGTAACTTGCGAGGGCTGCACAAGATTAAGGCGTGGATGCGGCTTCAGAGGATCACCAAAGGTTGCACAAGCAACCCACCTCATACCGAGAAGCCACATCAAGGTTATGTTTTTTCATAGAAGTCTGACTAGGCTTGTGCTTCCATACGTACTCTTTGTGTACATTTTAATACCACAAGAGAAACAGGCACTCAGCATTGATGTCACCGTGAAGCCCATGATAGTTGATTTTTAAACTGGTTGCCTACTAACCTGCATTGCGAGGACCACACAGAGACTAATAAGACCACTGATTTCTTCCACATTCAAGATAATCACTTCTCTGCATCATGCTCACAGGAATCTTTTCCAAGAAAATTTGTTTGATTACAATTTTCATTGAAAAAAGGGGAAATTCCAATTTTATTTTGGACAATTGTGATGAACTAATTTTATTTTACAGGAAAGTCGGGCACCGGAGTTCTTAGCACAGCTTCAAAAGTCATGTCTTGGGAATTGGATTGCGTACCCGCACAAATGTTCACATGTATGAAACATATACTGTACACGTCGTTGTGCTTTGATGCAGTTTTTAAGTTTTGCATTCTCTAAAAGAAAATTAACGTGTTTCCCTTGGAATTAACACAGTGCTCTATTGTTTATATTCCACATTTGTGAAAGCAATTGTATAGTCTATTGATTAAGAAAGTAATAAAGTGTTTGTCATGCACAATATCACCCCACTGCCATTGTTTTTATCCTAAATCAAGATGTTAAAATAGAAAAAAAAAACATGGGTATGTGGGTCTTTCCTTAGTGTGTACTTCTTCATTGTCTTGGTCCTGAAGACCAAGAGGTCTTAGAACATCTTCACGATATTGAAGTTAGTGAGGTGGAGTAGTTGAATGAATTCAAAGTGTGCATTAAAAAACTAGATAAGCATTATCTGCCCAAAGTAAATACAATCTTAAAGCGGTATTAACTTGGAAGAATAGTACATAGACCACAGGAATCTGTGGAGAATGATGTCAAAGATTTATGTATTAAGCGTATTCGAGACTCGTCCATATTAGAATGCAACATAGAAAAGGCCAGGGATGAATTGAGGCAGAAAGATGACTCACAGCTAGATGAAGTATTGTTGATTGACAAAATGATTGAACATTCTCTTGCCTGTGTGGATGTGATTAAAAAAGAAAAAGGTTGTGACTCATTGGAGAAGGTACACAGTATACGTAAACACAAACAGACACACAAAAAAATCTGTGGTAACTGCGTTAAGTGTGGCTCATTTGGCCATCTAGCTAATGATGAGAATGATGAGAATAGTCCAGCACTATCAGTCAAGTGTCAGATCTGTGGCAAAGTTGGACATTTTGCCAACTGATGCAAGTGTCAGAATACAATGAAGAGAGTTAAAGAAGTTGTGGCGGATAATGTATGTGTGTTTGGTGAACTGCATTTTGGAGAAGTTCTGCCTCAGGTGGAGCAGCAAGGAAAAAAGGTCCAATTGATTGGGTCAATGTGAATGGGCTCACAGTAAAAAAAAAAATTGATACTGGAGCTCAAATCTTGTAAGTCCCCAGAGAATTTTATACACGAAACTTGTTAAACAAAGTTAAAATGTTCAAGCCTGTTAGACTGCTATCTTGTGGTGGTCAAGCTACAATATTAATTGGATTTTTCATAGGAGAAATTGAACACATGGGGCAGTTGACAGCAGAAAAGATTTATATTTCTTGCAAAGTTGATTTCTATTATCAGTTGGTTCCACCGAAGGGGTTTAAACAAGATGTTGGATCCTAACAGTGAACCTTGTTTTGTGTTGAAAGAATTGCTATCAACTATAGAGTCTACATATGCACTGGTGGAAGATGGTAAAGATGGAGATGCTCCTGTTAAAGAGCTGAATCACAAATTCACCAATGTTTTTAGTGAGAGATAATCTGTCTGATTATTCTCATAAAATTGTGTTGAAGGAGGGTGTGTCTCCAGTGGGGTGCAAAGTATGTAGGGTTCCTTTGACTCTGAGGCAAGTCATGTTTACAGAACGCATTGCCATTGAAGCTGAGGCAACAGAATGGATTGCCCTGGTTGGTCTCTGACTATGTGTGAATTTAAGGGGATTGAACAGGGCTGTAGTTGTAGACAGGTATTCCCTTCCCGATATTTTAGAGATGCTTGCTCAACTAGAGGGTGCTGTGGTATTCTCCACCTTAGACCTTAAGGCTGCATATCATATGATTATATTAGACAGAAGCTCCATGGATCTGACGTCCTTCATCACACCATTTGGGATGTTGAAGTTCACTAGGATTCCCTTCGGGCTGATTTCTGCAGCCTCGTTTTTTTCAAAGGGCAATATAGGATGTACTGTAAAATAGTGCTGGGGTAAAAATTTACTAAGGTGATGTACTGATTTACAGTTCCACGCGTGATCAGAGTTTGAGGTCAGTTCTGGAAAGGTTCAAGGTGAGAGGACTCACTTTAAGGTAAGCTAAATGCAAACTTAACCAGAAAGAGATAGTGTATTTAGGACATAAACTGACTAGAGGCGGTGTCAAACCAAATGAGCATGTGGTAAAGATTATTGGGAATTTACCAATTCCAGACAAAAAAGATGATTTAGTTAAGCTTTTGGGGATGGCTGAACATTAAAAATAAATTTGTCCCATGCTTTGCCAACTGTATGTCTAATCTCTAAGCATTACAGAAAAAGTGAGTACAATTTTTGTGGACTCCGCAATGTGATCTAGAATTTCAGGATATAACTAAATGTCTTGTCTAATGCTCCTTCTCTACAGAGTTTTGACACCACACAAAAGTCAATTCTAGTCACAGATGCGAGCTCCAAGCAGGAGTGTTACTTAAACAAGAATTGGGTGAAAAGCTATTATGTTTATATTCAAATCCTTAGTTGGCCCTAAAAATAGGTATTCTGTCATTGAAAGGAAGTTGCTATGTATTTATTGGGCAATAAAGAAATTGAAGAAATTTCTATGGGGAACAACCTTTGTGGTAAGAATTGACCATAAGCTCCTTAAAGATATATTTTGTAAAAGAACGTGGACATCATATCAAGCATAATATATAAATAGGCTGTGGCTGTGACAAGCCGACCTCCAAACTTGCAGGGATGAGTCGGCCATCAACCCGGCTGCCTTATCCCTACTGTATTATGATGTTCCCACCAGACTGACTGGTAGGAACATTGTATTATGAAGTTCCCACCCACCAGCCCAGTGAGAACAGTGTTACGTCATTGGTCTTGGCTCCCTTAAGGGAACTGAGGCCTATACCGTAGCACAACAGCAACCTCGGAATGTGACCTGTCTACAAACAGTGCACATTCCGAGGGTTCTGAGCAGCGGCCCCCTGAACTGCCTATGCCATGGGCATGGGCAGTGCAGGGGCCCCCCTGTGGCCCTCAGCACTGGGATTCCACCACCATTTTCATGGTGGGGTCCCACAGTGGAAAGGCTGGTGGAAACAGGAGTTGTGATCAGCACGGAGGCACTGAGTTCAGTGCCACAGTGGCTGATCAAGGGTCCGATAGCCGTCAACCCGTCGGGATACTTGTTCCCGGCAGTGACAGCAGTCCCCTGTTGGTCCGACCACCAGGGTAGTAATGTTGTGGTTGGACGGCCTGGAGTGCGGTGGTCCAACCGCCACTGTGAGTCTGGCGGTCCTTGGACCACCAGGCTCGTAATAAGGCCCACAGTTGCCAGTTCTGAACCTCGCTATGAGGCATTCGTTTAACAGTTTTACCTATTTTATATATGTATGACCCAGCCCTATTGCTCCCAACAGCTGCTAGACATAATCCCAACATACCAAATTAAATGCCTGTTTTATATATCTAGAAAGACTAATGCGTGGAAGTCATCTACCAGTTCATGGGTGTGCAAGAGAAGCGTCAATCGCCAAATATTTTGCAGAGTGTTCTGATGCGGAATAAAGCTCGACTGATCATCATGGATCAGTCACGCAAGATATGGCACAGTCTGGCTGTGTATCTTCTGGTCAACATTCAACATTGATATTGAGTGATAGGATCCCACTATCACAAGGTCCTTCCCACGTTTCAGAATCAGGTCTATGAGGGCCTCTCTCATGGCAGCAGGAAGTAACCCTTTCTCCAGGATCTTCTCATAAGCTAGTAAGAGTTTGTCCATAAGGAAGCCTGAGAAAACAAAATAAAATAATACTGGCAACCCATCTCCTCCAGACAATGTGGTATTTTTCATTGAATCTAATGCTCTTTTGTAACTCATGTTTAGTTAATGGGGCTCTTAGTCCCTCAGCCTCCTCTTGTATCTATTTCGGTAGTAATGGGCCTGCCAAGTAGTCAGGGAGCGTGTCTAGATCAGAATTCAGTGGTGCTATATACACCTTACTTAGGTGGTCAGCAAATACTTAATTAATTGCCTGCTGAGTGACAATGATGCCTCACGGGACTTTAGTGTTAACACAAGCTGGATTAAAGTATCAGAGCTTATTAGACATGCAAGCAGGCAACCGGTTTTGTCCCTCCCAAAGTACAGTCTACAATGGCTGGCAGTCTGAATGTGTTTATGTAACTATCCCACACTTCACATACTAAATGTCTGTCTCCCCATCTGGTCATATTTCCCTGCGGACAAGCCAGCACCTTCTTTAACCCCACCAACTCTGCTTCTTCCTGTGTCAATGCACTGAAAAAATGTCCACTGATTTTGGCACACACACACACCTATAAGGACCACCGTCATTGCCTCCCATTCAATTGCCCTGTAGCTTGCACTCTACCAATTATTATCAAAATATTGATTAATGGCTTCCCTTGATGTATCAAGAAAAATAGGGTCCCTCAATGCCGCTGCCCTGAGCCACCATAATTGTATCTTTAACAGTGTTCGTTGGAGCGAGTATGTCAATAACAGAGGTGAGTGATCAGAGATGTAGTACCCCCAAATATGATGTAGCTAGTATTTGTTGTGTTACTGTTATATTTGGGACCAGAAAGTAGTTAAGTCTACTTTACATGCCTGACGCGGGGTATAGAAGGAATACTCTTGGGTGTTCGGGTGGTCAATGTGCCAGATATCAATCAGTACCAACCTTGTCCATATCTGCATGAGAGCCGTTGTCATATTTGTTTTGGTATTTGGCCATAGGATAGGTCTAGCCATTCTGATGTTCAGTATGTGATTAAAGTCTCCTGCCATAATATCTTCAGTCGTGTAATGCACCTGTGCTGCCATCAGCACCCTACCAAAAAATGCACCATCATTTACATTAGATGCATAAATATTAATTAGACAGAATTTGTGCCTACCGAGCATATCCATGAGAATAACAAATCACCCCTCAGTGTCCATTTGTGCCTGAGATTTGTGAAATGGTATCCCCGGCACTATCCATATGAGTATCTCCCGTGCATATCCCAAGTAGGAGGTGTCATAGATCTGGCCCGCCACCTTCTCCTGAATGATGAAACGCAGTCCCCCCAAACATGTGTTTCTTGAAGAAATGGTACATCCACTCCATATCTCGTGAGGTATGCGTATATTCTATTTTGCTTCTTAGGATTATTTAAGCCTCTAGCATTACATGTGAGGAATTTATACTGAGTTCCTTTTTCTTTCATGGGAGACATTTACACACTAACAAGTGCCTGTAGAACTAATGAGCGCTTATAGGTCATCACACTGTGGCATTTGACCATGGAAGGTACCCCACACAACAACCATATAAATGTAAACATGTCCCCCAACTTTCCAACACACATACCCTCCCACAGGCAGAACAAACGGAGCACCACAACACAACCTGTGGATGAGAAGGTCCCAAATCCTGCCCCAATTGCCCACTGTAAATAAACCCAACTAAGCTGTAAAAAATAGGAAAGTGGACTGTGGTTGTAGGTACTGTCTGAGTTGCTAGGGCCCCCACAAACTGCAAGACTGTCAAGGGTCAAAGCAGTCCATAGGAGGTAGAGCTCTCAGCCTCCCTCTTCTGTGAAATGAAAAAACAAAGGGGAACATTTGCAATCAAGTTAAGGATACAATGGTCGGTGGTCTCCACCAGTTCCATCTGATGAGTTGTGGGCCCTATAGACCTGTCCACCCATCTCTACCTCCCTGCATGGTCTTACAGCATCTGTACTATCAGTCAACATGTCTGGTACTTCTCAGATTTGAGAAAAGGGGTTCTGGGTGAACACCTCCGCAGGCGCACTCTGAAATATACTGTCTGGACAAACTGTGATGTGGGCATCTGTCTCCTCAACACAAGCCTTGTGTTTTCGTTTTGTTTCTATCAGAATGGTGTAGACCACTCTGTCTTGGTTCTATCTTTGCTGGGGCTCGATGCGCCTTTCCAGTGTCCAGCATGTCAAGCCATGCTAGTGCCTCTTGAGCTGATTCAAAAAAGTGGGCTTAGCTATTGTGTTGCATTCAGAGCTTAGCTGGATACAAGAGGCTATACTTAATGTTATGGTCTTGGAGCCAATTATTAATTGGCAGAAAGTTCTTCCACAGATCTTGCACTTTACAGGTATAATCCAGAAGAAGGAGGATTAGTTTGTCTTCAAATCTCGGAGGGCTCATATGTGCTGAAAGATGGAGTCCCGATCTCTGTAGTTGAACAAGAGTCCAATGAGGGCTGAGGGGCGTGCCTAGCCCGGGGGGCGCAGTCAATGCACAGTGTGCATGCTCAATAGTGAAGAAATTAGAGAGTTGCTGGGATTTAAGTATGTTGACTATCAAGTCCTCTAAAGAAAGTTCCCCAGAGGGGCCCTCCACCAGCTCTGGAAAGCCAATGAGGCATATAATGTCCCACTGACCGTGGCTCTCCATGTCCTCCAAGCGGTCCTCCATGTGTGGGGCACTGTACTTGAGTCCTGCCACAGTGGTTTAGAGCATCCTGACCTCCCATTTGAGAGTTATGGTGTCATCTTCGGTGCCCAACAAGCCCAAGCATAAGTAGCTCACATCAATTGCTATAGTGTCCATCTTCAATTCAAGGCTTTTCTGGTACCTTGGATAGCTCCCAGAATCTCGGTCGTGGCCGGCGACTGCTCCTCAGCCCGAGGGTCAGATCGTTCTTCATGCACTGTGCCCTGGGGGCCCGGGCCCGGGACCGCTTCTGGTTGATCTTATTTGACTGCACCACCTTAAGTTCTTCATCCTTCCCCATAACAGCAGGAGCAGATGGACTTGTGCTGCTTTATAGAATACGCTGCTTAGTGTCCAGCATCAAGGTGAGGAGGGGCAAGAGAGGAGGCCCATACCACATCGGTCTGAATTCATGAGTCAAGTGGTGACAAAACTCCCCACCACAGCGCCCCTCACCAGGCAGGGTAGAAATCCACCTCACTGGCTGTCGGTTGCATCCAACTGATCAGGCCCCACGGGCAGGAACAAACACCATGGGCAACTCCAGTACACTGCTGTCACCATCCAAGGGGGCCACCACGGGCCAGACCCGGTAGCTGCAGGAACAGTGCCCCAGTAGAGGTCGCTGCCATCCAGTCAATCACACAGGAACCCCCAGGGCCCCCCCCTAACAACTCAGCCCAGCGGCTGAAATCCAGAAACACCACCTCCATCCCAGAGCTGCAGCAAAAGCAGGAACCCAAGCAGACCATACCCTCTGGATCCAGCATGTAATAGGGCTTCTCTGCAGTCTGATGTGGGGCCTAGGCTGAATCCCACACAGTGGAAGAACCGCACCCAGGCAGAATAGCCCCTCTCTGCTATTCTAAATGGGCAAGACAGCTTGTCTTTTACTTCAGCAACCAGTCACTTGCCTCTATCAGTGCAGGACCATATCTTTCTTCCATTGCCAAGTGTTTTGTGCCCCATTATGTTGGGCCCCTGCAATTGATGTCTACAGCTCCCCCTGCCGGGGTGCAGGCCAGCGGTTGTCCCCACAAGTGCCTAGGCAATTGTCCAGTAAGTCCCAAGGGGGCTTCACACACCACCCCGACAGGGCCCCACACCAGCCACCTCAGGCTGCCTCTCGTTGTATGCCTCTGCAGGGCTCCACACTCAGCAGTGGTCAAGCCCAGTGGAAGAACTTGTCCGCCTCCTCCTCGACTAATCCCGGTTGCCAGAGACGAAGTGCCAATGCAGTACGAGCCACTAGCGCATTGTGTCATCCAACTGCCCATCGCTCGTCATCCTGGAGAGAAAGTCCACGTGGCCCAGCTCCAGCACAATCACTAACGGGCTCCCCACTGGTCATCTCAATGTCCTTCGGACAAGACCTCAGCAGCTCCAGATGGTCCTGGACCCAGAGCATCTCCACTCTGACCCCAGGAGCCGTCAATACACTCTTTGACCATAACTGAGGCCCCTCTTCACTTGTAGGCCGTTGGCTCACACACTGTCAGTACTCTTCTTCGCTCAGCATTCAGTCCTGGTGTGCCATTTATGGTACAGATGGGGGCATCTGTAGGCTTTTGTATACTCCCCTGACCTCACAAATTGGGCTACAGGTGCCGGTTGGCTTTCCAACCGTTTCACATCAGATCACTCAGGATTATTTCATGGCGGGAGCCTCAGCAGAAACGTCTAATCTGCCATCTTGACTGGCCACGACTCTCACTCGGATGCAGAGTTGAGTAGCATTTAGCCCACTGAAATTTGCATCAGTAGATGGTTGTTGATAAATCTCTCATCTGAATGTTGAAAAGTAGAGGCAGTATCTGCAATTGCTTGGGACATTGCAGCTGAAATGTTTTACTGATGAAGATGCTGAGCCAATTCTGGTTTGCATGCTAAGATTAGATTAGAAAGATTGGTACTATTCAAGTGCTGTGTTGTTAACTTTGCCGCACTTTGAAGGGGTTCGGCATAGTTTTGCGGTCCACTGTGTCATATGCCACTAACATTAGAGGCATGATGAGTGTTTAGGAGTGTCCCTCATCAAAGGAGGGAATCATACATTTTTCACTGTTGGCTATTGCTGTTACAGTCAGTCCACATGGTATGAAGACTCATTTTAGTTTTTGTAGGATGTTGTTAGACTTAGAAATTATAGAAGCAATTGAGTTATTTTTCTTTCTTGGATTTTACAGATGAACTGGAGTGTCAACAGGGGTCTGTAATTTGCTTGTTCATTTTGGTTTTGGTGACAGATTGTTCATTAGTGAGGTTAGTGTGACATGTTCACACATGCTGTAGCAGTACCTTTTTAGAGAAATTATGTATAAGTTCTGTTATCTTCCACCTTTAGGAAAGGGAAGTTGTCTTTTATTGTTAAAACTATGTATGGTTTTGCATGTGTTGATTAGGTTTGTTGCTTCTTAGACAACTTAAGTATGTTACAAGCTCTGCTCTAAGATGAAAGATAAATATTTGTAAGGCAGTTCTATAAGTTCATGTACTGTTGATTCAGTTCTTTTGGCTAAGACATTTCAGGTCTCAACAAAGTTCATCACGTTGTCTTGATGTTGTTGGACACTAACGAGTCCTCCTTCAGGATGTCTGGCTCTGTGACTTCTCTGATTTTATTAAAGGTTCTCCTGATTACTTGGGCACAAATCTGATTCGATTAGCATGATAGTCTTTCTTTTCCTAAAAAAATGTACTGTGATAGCTACTTTGATGGAATTTATATGCTTCTGTATCAGATGCTGCCAAGAAATGTCACCACCTTGCTTATAAATATCAGTCTACTACATTCAAGGGGCAAATTTATAACAAAGACACGCAGTGCTCCACAGCAAGTCACCTTGCTGGGCTGAGTGACAGGGAAAGGGCAGGAATGCCCCATACTTAAAAGAATATGCCACATTTCTGTCTGGCATCATTTTGGCTGCATAGTGCTAACACAATCACCCTTGCATTGGTAAGATGCCTGTGTTGCAAGAATAATTGTTTTTATGCAAGAAGGGATGTACCATCTTGAACATAAATAATCCCCTAAGGCATTTCCCTCTTTCTATATGTGCTGCAGAATGGATCTGCAGAAGAAGGACTTAACAAGGAGAAATAAAAATATTTCTCCTTAATACGCCTCACTTGGGAAGACATAGGCCCTCATTATGATCTCGGCATCACCCATCCTGGCGGTCAATAGATGACCGTCAGCACGACTACCACCCCCGCTGGTCGTATAATGTTTTCCAGATGGGCCGGCGGGTGGAAACAGTTTTTCCACCCGCCAGCCCAGTGAGGAAAAGGGCCGTAACATTGACAGCGGCTCCAAATGGAGACGCCACCAATGTTGGTGTGCGGTGGGTGCAGCTGCCTGTAAATCGGGCAGTGACCTGCGTGATGGGGCACTGCACAGGGACCCCTGCACTGCCCATGCCATGTGCATAGGCAGTGCAGGGGCCCCCAGGGGGCTCCCAAATCGCCCCAAGATACCCATACCACTAGCCTTTTCCTGGCATTGTGAACCGCTGGGAAAAGGCTGGCAGAATGGGTATCATTATCCGGAGTTGCTTGCAGTGCTGCCCTGTCGAATTGGAATACACCGCCCCCGCCAGCGTATCCGTTGGCGGTGTATTCCACTGTGTGGTTGAAGGCGGATTATTATATGGCGGTCTGGGCGGCCATGCCGGATGGTGGTATTTTCCGCCACCGCCGACATGGTGGGCCAGACCGCCAGGATCATAATGAGGGCCATAGTACTTTGGTGCATTCCCAAGTCTACCACTTTTGGTAAATCTGGGAATGCATCAAACTCTATGGGTGTTGCATGGGAAGAATGATGCAGCGATTTCCGCTGTGTTGCCTTGCTCTGGATTTATCAAGCCACTCAAGCCATGTAAGCTGGACTTGCGTGGCTTGATAAATATCATTATGAGCTTGCGTTGTGAATGTACGTGTTGCCTGGTGCAAGAGTGATGCAAACCCTCTCATAAAAATGCCCCAAATCTGTATTGTACCACCTATTTTCAGCCATTCTTTGTGCCTTCATTAATTTAACATATTGTGGTGGATGGGCTCAGGAAGTCTTTTCGATTGGAGTGTGTTGTCAGGATGATGGATCAGCACTGATGAGAACTGCTTGGCCCCTTTCGTTGTTAACTTACCCTTGACTTAACTTGGGTTGAACTTGTCATTTGAGCAAATATTTGCTTTCAGTTACAGCTACAGCCAACCCTTTACTCCAGTCAAACCATTACTCTTCTTTCCCCAACTTGAGAGTAGGGAGGGGGTAAAACGTGCTCTTGCCCAAAATAGGTTTCAACTTGAATTTACACAAAACTTTAACATTTACACCTATGAGTGGCCCAAAAATCAGTCAACATATTTGTAACAAGGTATAATATAGGGCTTCTACCCCTATTCTCCTGTTGGCCTCTCTATAACTTCAGCAGTAGCATTGTAGCGCCCAGTGGTGTAAACATTGTTACTTTTGGAATTGTTAATATTAGTGTTGACATTTCCATTGTCAGGATTTCACACAACAATATGATTAAAGTGAAAATCTGCCTCCTCATTAGTAGCACAGTGATCCTCCCTGCCCAGGCCTGTCTATATAAGCTGGACACAGAGTCAATCTCCGTAATATCATGACAAGAAACTTGGGATTCAATCACCATTTGCTGGCATAATGTTTCAATGGCCTCTTCACATTCAGGTACACCCACACTAAATAACATTGCATGACAAACTTCTGTAATTTACCATTGATGCAGGGTACCCCTGTACAGGGGCAGATTGTTAGGTTTAAGTTTAAGGTGGCTGTTGGCGAGGACTTCCCCCTATGTGATGATTTTTCATCACAATGTTTTGGAGTTTAGCCTTTGGCTCAACATTCACTTACAAGAGAAGGGCTCTTGTAGTTGTCCATGTACTTATCCTTACAGTTCTTTATATTGTCAAAAGTGTAGGACTTCTTCCTGCAACCCCCAGTTGCTGAACTGTCGAATTGAACTTCGCAGCAATTATAATGCCTTGAGAAATCGACGTGTGTCCAGCAATGGCTTTGAATATGCCAGAGAGGAAGCCTATCTATATAGAGCAATTAGGAGCTAACTCAAGAGGGATATAGACGGCCATTGGGTTGGGACACTCTGTGGGTGCCTAAGGAGAAATATATTGGCAACGAGAATAAGACATGGATTAAAAGACATCAACTGTCATTGAGTCTGGCTGGTACTTTGTAGCACATATAGACGATATATATAGTACTGATCCCTCAATTTGATGATGCCCACATTAGACAAAGGCATTGATTATGATTGCTGCAGATCAGGCTGAGGTATTTACTCTACCCCATAAATAACACAGCAGGATGATTTATTACTAGGGATAGGGATAAGTTGCGTACCTCTAAGTAGTGTAATCACACAGGGCAATATGTGCCAAAGGTTTTAGCATTTCATAATGGACCGAATTGCAATTTTCGGTCCGTTAAGAAATGCTGAAATGCCTTTCCATATGTACAAAGGCAAATGGGGAATCGCAAAATGCAATTTCTACCTAGTAGAAATCGCATTTTGCAATTCCCTAATTTGAAATCACAAATAGGGATTTCTTATTTGCGATTTCCTAAGCACATGTACAAAGCATTCCCTAAATGTGAAATGGGCATTTAGGAAGTGCATTACTATTGAATCCAAGTTGATGGTAACCATGTGCAATTTAAAAAAATGCATTTTTTAAAGTGCCATGTAGGTCACACATGCCCCAGGGGCATTTGTGCGCTTTACATGTGCACCACTTTTTTTAGGGTGCATCAAGAAAGGCCCTAGGCCCATAGGCACCCTTGGTTTTGCATTTTCCTCTTAGGAAATCAAAAATGTGGAAAAGCAAAACCATTCGTACATATGCGCCTTTAGGCCCACAGGAACAAATGGTGTAGCATTTCCTAAATAGGGATTTCCTAATAGCGAGTCCTACTCTGTAGGAATCACTTTTAGGAAATCTTGTACATTCCATTTTGCATTTGCTAAATAGCGATTTCTTAGATTTCTTAGAAATCGCTATTTAGGTAATGCAAAAACGTAATTTTGTACATATGGCCCCGCAGTTACCTAAAAATTCAGTGAGATTATGCAAGAAAATTAGTTCTGCATTTTGCACTGTTTTCAAAGTGCACAAATCCCCCTTGCATCCAAAATGGACACAAGAATATATTTTGCACTAAGAAATAGCACTAAATGCAAACAAATGTGAATAGCAGTGTGAGCAGTTGCCCGCACTCACAAGGGGAAAGTCACAAGCCCCGAGCACCACCGGAGTGTAACTTTTTTTTACGCCCTGTGGCGCAGACTGCAGTGCCATATCTAAGAGGCCACACAAAGCCACTTTGTGTGTCTTTTCATGGCCTCATAGATATGGAGTAATGCAAGGCAGCAAAACACGCTGCGTTGCCTTACTCTGCGCCAGGGTGTCGTTCCAAGGGTGGGTTTTCCCACGCAACACACATGAATTTTGATGCAATTCCAAATTTACATGGACTCGTAAACCTGGGAATGTGTCAATATTTTACGCCTCCCCAGGGAGGAGTAATAAGGAGAAATGTATTTTTTTCTCCTAGTTTTTTCCTCTTTCTGTGTGTGCTTCATTCTACCTCCATGGACTGTTTTTGTGCAGTAAGGTACCCTTTGCTGCACAAAAACAATCCTGCATGCAACTGAGGCACCCTTGCACCATGGTGCAAGGGCACCTGCGTTGGCGCTCGGTAGCCAACTCATCACCAGTGCAGGGGGAAAGGACAGGAGTGCCCCATATTTAATAAATATGGTGCACTCCTGCCCTATCCCTGTGGAACAGGGCAGCACATCAAGGTAACTTGCTGCGCTGCCCTGCACCACTGTTCCTGTAAATATGCCCCTAAAAGTGCACTTGGGTTAGGATTTTTGTCAAACTTACTCCTGGCTTCTAATGCTAGTTTGTTAGTGCAAATAGCACCCTGGTGTCCAAAATGGAAAATAGCACTAAATGCAACAGAACATAACAGCAGTGCTAGCAGTCACTTGAGGTAACCAAATGTGCTCAGCCAGTAGGATTTCCCCCCAAATTACTCTTAATTATTCAAGTGAGCATAATCATTTTAATATTGGTAATTGTGCTTGAAAGAGTAGCACACAATTACAGATAATACTACGATTATTCTTGCATAATTAAAATGATTCCCAGGCCTACTATTAACTGTGTGCAGTAAATACCTTCTATTTAGGAATAGCAAGCAGAATTCAATTTTTAATGCATATTTCCCATAACACGTGGCTGGTCAGGAAGTTTCTCCAGCAACTAGCAGCAAATTTAGCCTGCTGAAGCGTACCTGGTGAAATGATCAGTAAGTGGGGCAGTGACAGGAAAACTCAGAAGAGTAACCACACATATCAGATTTCATCACAGAATATAAACTCATACTGTGTCCCCATGTGTCACACAATCATCTATCTTCATGTGGTCTCCCAGTGAATAGTCGATATCACACAGTGAGATGGAAACCCCTCCAACGAGTGGGTTTCCAGCTCACTGAGTGGAGAATTTGACATCCAGAGTCTATTGGGAATTTTACAACCTCTCCAAGATGTAGGTGGCAGCCTCAGAAGCCTGCAATTGTTTTGGGAAAGGTATGGAGTGTCTGCTTGGACACTGGTGGACTCTAAGACCCCCTCCCCCAAGCACACCCTCTTGACCTCTGCCTCAGTCCAGCTATGGACGTGGTCTTCAAACTTTTTAATGTTGCGCCCTTTCCAGTGGAAAAAAAAAACATTGTCCCCCTCCAAATTTTTCACAATTGCTCTATTAAATTGACAATAGTTAAATATGTTTACACTCATTTGAACATTGTAGTTAAGCTCTGTTACTGTTTAAAAAATGCAAACAAGTCCATAATGACAAACATACTATTCTGGTCAGGCAGGCCTTACTACCATGTAAAAGTATCTACAGTTTGATTATTAGAAGTGGGGGTGGGGTTTTGAAAAGTAACTGAGGTCCCTTCCCTTTTGACACATACCACCACCTTGGATGTAAATGACAAAAAATGTTAGTGGTCTCCAATCTAAGAGCAGTTTACTGCTGCTCATTTTTTTCTCATTTAAACAAAGCTCTTTTAATAGAATAACGCTGCTTTTGGGCAGAGCCCGGAACCCAACCCACCCGGGATCACTTGAGGCCAGTTTGAAGACCCCTGATCTATGGATAGCCATGTGGTGATGAGTTCAAAGTCCTGCCATCCACACCTGACCCAAACAGTGGCGTAATGAAACTGGAGGTACCCTTCTGCAAAGAACATGGAGGGGAACCCTCTGGATTTACCCAGGCCAGGTGCCATGCTCAGGGGGGCCCTGGATTTCAGGGGTTCCCCCACACCGCAGGGGCAGCAAAGGCCTTCGTTACACCAGTAGACCGACCTTTCATGGCCATGTCCCTTCTCACAAGCTAAAGAAAATTTGGACGGTTGTTGGCCAACCCGGAATCTGGGTCATAGTGGCATATTTCATTGAGAAAGGGTGAAATCTACCAATACAAGGTAAAGCGGAAAGAAAAGGAAGCACTGACAAGATACAAATAGATGAAATTGCATACTCCTTAAGCAAAACATGTCACATATATATATTTTTCTGTAGTAATAAACATTTAGTGAAGATTTAATGTCACTATTGTACATCACTTGCTTTATTGTGATCGCTGTGTAATTTGATTGTACGACGGAAGGTATTAACCATGTTCATTTATACATCTAGAAAACAGAATTTGGCGATTTAATCTTCTTATTCAGTGCTGCTTCTGTCAGGGCTAATTCAGCTTGATTGGGCAGTATTTGTTCTGAAGTGGCAGTTATTGCCTTGGGGGTTGTTTTATATAGGAACCAAATTTAGCAGTACAATAATGCTTTTGGGCTGTCAGGGCAAATTTGCTGGTATTTGCAGTTTGAAGTAAATACGGTCAATAATGTTAGGGAGACTACAGACTATGGTTAATGGTAATGTTTGATTAGTACATATTTTTACAGAAACAGTTGTAATCATTCCAGGTTTCCATCTGACAGCGAAGAGACTTCCAATATGCTTTTTGACAAGAGATTCTGTACACATGCAGCCCACTCAGAACCTCAGGCTTCCCCTCACAGACCCACTGAGACCCTCCCGCACCCACTTGCAAACCTACTCATACACTCATGCATCCACTCACAGACCCACTCAGTCACTCACGCACCTACTCAAGATACACTCAGGCACTCATGTACCCACTCATAGCGCAACTCAGAGATTCATGCATTCACTCACAGACCCAGTCACAAACTCATGCACCCACTCACAGACCCACTCAGACACTCATGCACCCACTTACAAACTCACTTATACACTCATGCACCCACTCACAGACCCACTCAGACACTCATGCACCCACTTACAAACTCACTTATACACTCATGCACCCACTCACAGATCCACTCACACACTAATGCACCCACTCACAGACCCACTCAGACACTCATGCACCCACTCGCAGACCCACTCTTGCAATCACACAGCCACTCAAAGAGCCACTCATGCACACACTCATAGTGCAACTCAGAGACTCATGCATTCACTCACATACCCAGTCACAGACTCATGCACCCACTCACAGACCCACTCAGACACTCATGTACCCACTCATAATGCAACTCAGAGACTCATGCATTCACTCACAGACCCATTCAGAGAGTCAAGCACCCGGTTACAAACTCTCACACATCCTCTGAAAGAGCTTCTGAGACAGTTATGCACCAATTGACAGTCCCACTCAAAGTCTCATTCATGCAGTCACAGACACACTCAGGGAGTCATTCAAGTGCTTATAGAGTTTTTTTAGAAATTGATGTGCCTAGTGTGATGAAGAAAATTCCATTTATATGTAGTTATGAATTTTGAATGGTCTAGTGTCTATTGAATGCCTGCTTTTGTTCTGCATAGTCACAACCATGATGAAAAGATTGGGAGCTTGTCGTGAACATTTTAAAACATTGAAAAAAAATATTTTAATAAAGAAAATTAACAACAATTTTGGGCAATAGGTTTGCCCTACGAAGGGTCTTTGTGTTTATTGTGAATATGACAGCTACTTTATCCCGAGGAGGCAAGATGGCGCTTATGTAATGCCGTTGGTGCGCCCCTCCTCCCAACTCCATACAATCTGCCACTTCAGTGCAGAGTCCTGCACGGAATACAGGAGATGTGCGGCCCGCGCTCGGCAGTCCATGAAAAGTGAAAGGCACAATTTCAGCTCCAGGAGGCTTTGTGATACTGGGAGCGCCTCCTGGAGTTTGCTTATGCCGGAAAGCTGCCCGGTTTCAGGGCATTAAGAGGACAAGCGGTGGGGAGCATTTGAGTTTCTCCCCAGAGAATATACTAATACTCGTGATCTGTGCCAACCAGATACTGAGGGCAGGTGAACTCTGGGGCTGGGGCACGGCAGTGCCAGGAGGCCTGCTTGGCTGCAGTATGTTAAGGATGGCACCCAAAAATACTCAGATTTCAGGGGGGAAAGCAGAGAAAGGTGAACGCACAAATGTTAATGGCCGTATGGTGACTGGAGGAACACAACAGAGGTGGGCTGGGATGGACACAGGCAGCTGCAGCCCTGGAGGTGGGCGGTCTCTAACAAGGCAGAGTACATTATTTAATAAAACTGATGCTGGGAGAGTGAAGGAGGCAATTGAAAATGGCAGCGGTAGGAGCGGTGGGACACTAACTGCGGATCAGACAGTGAGTAGCGAATTAAAAGGTAACCCGTAGCCTGTAATTACTGACTTCCTTATTAAAGGGGCTGAAGGCACCGGGAGCACGGAGCTGCCACTCCCGCAAGAAAGCAGTAATGCTTATCGTATGGTAAATGGTGGCTCTAATAATTGGATTCTGGGGCCTGAATAGTCCGGAGCAAAACCGGTGCTCATCCCCGCGCAGATGATGGAGATGCAGAACAGGGTGGAAAATCAGACAATTGAGCTTATGGGAGTGACAGAGAGGGCTGGTTCAGCTGGACATATCACCAATATTGATAGACTACATTCAGAGTATAAAAGGGATCAAGAGGGCAATCCTGCTGATATTTTGATAGAGCCTAAAGGAATAAGGGCTAGCAGGAATTGGAATCCGGTTATAGAGGAACTCTTTATCACAGAGAAACAGGATGCAGAATCTGGACAGGCTGAGGGAGTTGGCAGGGATGTAGACTGGTCTAAAGAAGGCAGAGATACGTTTTACTCACTCACTGAAGACTCAGAAGGCAACTGTAGCTATGGTGTACAAAGTGATGCAGAAGATAACGTCTCATCTGAGCTTGAGACTAGCCTGTCATCAGCCATCGGCCCCACTGTTAAGCAGCTACAGCGACAGCATAAGCATACAAAAAAACTGTCAGGAACGGCTGCAGCAGAGAAGATAGGAGTAGAACATAGCGCAGCACCCCTTAAATGGGATTATTCAGGAATTAGTCTCTGTACCCCAGAGAAGGCTCTTGAGATTTGCCCAGCACATAACAATGACAGAGGAGGAAGCGGAGATACTGTGTCTAAGGAGCATTCAGAGGAAACAATGCTTCAATTAATATATGGTACAATAAAGAAATTACAAACAGAAACTCGAGCAAGGAGCCACAGGGCCAGGTTGGCAACCAAGTAACTTCAGGTTACCGTGCAAAAGGTAGCTAAATCCTGTGGAGAGATCGACGAAAAGCTAAACACAATGGAGAACAGAGCCTCCCTGTTGGTGGCAGATATGGAGATACTGAAAGATCAGGCGGATACGCAAAGCAAACAGCTAAAGGATATAATGTGGAAGCTGTAAGATCAGGAGAACCGGCACCGGAGGAATAACTTACAATTTCTCGGCATAGAGGAAGAGGTAGAGGGCAAGGACATCAGAAATTCATGACTGATTTACTCCAAAAGGCATTTCCCGATTTAACGAATTGGGATTGGGAAAACCAAGTGCAAAGGGTTCGTAGGTTTCTTCCTGTTAGGCAACCTAGCAAACATATACCTGGCCCCAAATACCCAAGAGCTATTCTAGTCTTCTTTGGTAATTTTCTGTTAAGGCAAGCAGTTTTTGAAAAGGTGCACCCTAATGCTCCAAAAACAGTGAATAACATAACTTTATTTCACAGCCAGACTATTGACACATTACTGTAGAGCGTAGATGGAGACTTCGACAGCTGATCAAGCCCTACCAGGATGTGGGTGGGCAGTCCTTCTTACTTGCTCCGGCGCATTTGAAAACTATAACTAAGGGACTTATTTACCTTGGAGATTCAAGCAAAACAGCATTGAAGTGAAATTAGCATGCAGAATGTGTAAAGCTGATAGGCTTCTCATGTATATGTTGTTTAAAAAAATGTGTGCTATGTTGAGTGTGGGGGGAGTTCTTGGATGACACCACGAGAGCCGTCACTCAGACCGTAGGGGGTCAGATTGTCTCGAGCGGTGGGAGGGGTAGGGGTGGTGGTAGGGTAGGGGAGAAGGTGGTAGTGGGGTAAGGAAAGGGTGGGTTTGGAGGGGTGGTTGGGGAAGGGCCTGTAGGTGGTGCAAAAAAAAATGGGTACCTGAGAGACGAACAACACAGAGGATGAGGAGCAATAGAATGAGGGAAGGTATAAAATGGGAAGTGGCAGGTGATAAGGCTGCAGTAACAGATCTTAATTATAGCCGTAGGAATAGAATGATCATGTGGGAATGTGGCGATGCCAGGAACCTTTTGAATAATAGTATATATCACTGGCTAAACTTCAGTTAGCATCAGTAAATATATGTGGTTCAAACAACCCCTGAAAGAGAGGGAAAATAGCAGAAGATTTGAAAACAATAAAAGCGGACAAATATTGTTTAGAAGAAATGCATATTGAGCATTGCGACAGAGCTGTATTGGATACTTTTGGGTTGAAGTTAGTGGTGTGTACTGAACAACATGTTAAAACAAAAGGGGTAGCTATTTTAACAAGTAATACAAGATGTGTGGTCATCCGGTGTAGAGCGAATCAGCCTGGGAGATGGGTTGTAATAGAGTGCCAGCTGAGTAAAGGGAGTTTTACCTTATGTTCTGTGTATGGTCCAGTGCTCGATGACCCGACACTGTTAGATTTTCTTTCAATTGAACTAGCAGAATGGCCAGCCCCTTATATTACATGCAATGATTTGAATTGTAATGGTACCTTGGATGGATTAAAAAACATAATTGATGTTAATAGTAAAAGTTACTCAGGACATAAACCCAGAGTGTTTCATGCCCTTTGTAATTTGCAAAAGGAAGTAGGTTTAGTAGATGCATGGCCAATACTGAGGGGACCAGATCCGGGGTATACGTACTATTCAGCTCCACACAGAAAATTGGCCCGGTCAGATTATTTTTTTATTTCACCTGAATTATTAGAAGGGGCAGAAATGAAACTATATCCACGGTTTATGTCAGATCATAATCCTCTAATTTTGGAAATTAAGAGGGAGGATATCAAGAGCTGCAGGAAGTGCTCGACATTCAAGAGAAGTCTGTTGAATGATCCTTCATATCTCAATCACATTAAAATATGGCTGAGTGAGATTTTAGAAGTCAATAGAGAGTCCTTCCCAGCAGAAATTGTATGGGATACAATAAAAGCAGGTATAATGGGGTGAAACGCTAAGCTTCAGTATAAGACATCAGAAACATGCAGCAGAACAGATCCAATAATTTTATTCAAAGCTTCGGTAGGCAGAAAAGCAACTTTCTATGGCTGTTGACGGTGGCACGGATGTGAATGATGTTTTACAGCAGATAACAATTGCAAAAACATTATTTAATAATAGGATGACAGAAAGTGTGGCGGAAAAATACCTAGCAAGATGCAAGGAGTGCTATGAGTATAGCGAGAAAGTGTGACGCTTATTACCGGTACGTGCTGGCCAGAAGGCAGCCTCTGGTTTAATCAGATTAATTAAAGATAGGCAGGGTAAGCTAGCTTCAGACCCTGAGCAAATCAGGGAAGCCTTTCGGGGGTATTATGCAGAATTATATAAAGCCATCCCTGTAGCAGAGGAACAGGTTGGGTATAGCTTTTTAAGCAATGCAGAGAATGGTAGGATTAACCCCAACGAACAGAAGAGATTAGGAAAGGAGGTTAAAATGGAGGAATTAGAGGAGGTGATGCGAGACCTACCCAGTCGGAAAGCCGTAGGAATGGATGCAATCCCGTTAGAACTGTATAAGCAGTTTGAGGCCTTGTTGACGCCAATTATCTTAGAACTGTTTATTCAAGTGCAGGTACGGGGTACTCCGACTCCATCTTGGGCTACCGCCAATGTAATAGTGTTCCTGAAGAAGGGTAAAAATCCACTATGTTTGAGTTCTTACAGACCCATCACACTTATTAATAGTGACGCGAAGATCTACTCTAAAATTCTTGCAACACGCTTATCTGCTTGTATCCGTAAGCAAGTTACACAGAACCAGCATGGGTTTGTCCAAGGGAGAGACACCACCGACCATATTAAAAGAGTTATTACATTGTTCGATGTGACCAATGTCACGGAAGAACCCATGGCAATGGTTCTGCTGGATGCCAAAAAAGCTTTTGATGGGGTCAATTGGAAGTATATGTGGGAAATACTAGGGGCATACGGATTTGGAAGTATCTTTATTACTGCAATCAAAGCTTCTATATAAGCATCCAAATGCCCAGATTAAAATGCTGAAAGGTCAATCAAAGGTCATACAAATCGAACGTGGCACAAGACAAGGGTGTCCATGTTCCCCCTTGTTATTCACACTTTATACTGACCCATTGTTACGGCAACTAGAAAAGAATACAGCAATTATGCCCATAACCCGCAATGGTTGGGACACCAAAATCTTAGCTTATGCTGACGACGTTGCCGCTGTCACAGCTAATCCGGATCTGGCTTTCTGTGAAATTGAAAAAGCTGCATATAATTTTGGGACCATATCTGGTTATTTACTAAACAAAGATAAAACTCAAATTGTGGTGAATGAGCAAGCTAAGACAAGTGATATTCGAAGGGTGGAAAACGCAGTCTATTTAGGGACTGATATTAGATCTAATGCGGAGCAACTTGTACAGGTCAATCTGACACAGATTTAAAAAAAAGCTCATTATAATTTTAGTAGATGGAATAACCTACATGTGTCTATTGTGGGGCGATGCAACATGGTCAAAATGATGTTTCTTCCCAAGGTGTTCTATTTATTCCGGGCAATCACATTGGAATTTGAAAAGTCTTGGTTTAAAATGATGGATCAGCTTGTGATGAGGTTTATTTGGTCATATGGCCTGATTAGGAGAGCTAGCAAATACATGACTTTATCAAGGGAGAAGGGGGGATGGTCTTTGCCAAATTTTAGGTTATATCACCTGGCAGCCGCATTACGATTTATGCGTCTATTGCTAACTAACAGAGGAACCTCAAGAGGGGTAGGATACACTCAGGATACTTATGAATTGTTAATTGGACACTTTGCCAGTGGTGGATTGCTGACATTAACTGAACCTAGCTATTATAAGAAAGTGCAATTTATTGTACTAAATGCCGCTTTTAAATGCTGGTATCCTTGGCGGAAGAAAATGGGATTAGGTCAACTTTATCGCTATACTTTGATTCAACACAACCCATCTCTTCTGGAGATCGTTAGGGATAGATGTATGGCAAAGTGGAATGGGAAGGGAGTTCAAAAGTTAGGAGATCTCCTTGAAGGATTAGCGATAGGTACATTTGAGGATTTGAGGAAGAAATATTGCTTGGAGCAGAGGGACTTTCTTAAATATCTACAAGTGAGAGAATTTATGCATAGGAAAACCGGCGGGCTAGCAGGGTTTACAAAATGTCCTCTTATCGAGATGATGGTAACTGGCACACGGATGTCTATAAGCTCAGTATATGCCATACTAAATGAGGAACAGACAGTGGATTTAGAGAAGCATTGTAAGAAGTGGGAAGCTCGATTAAACATCAGAGATGCAGAATTGTATGAATCCCTAGAATTGGGGTGTAGCATTTTGATCTCTGCAGCACTCCAGACACATCATTATAAAACAATCTTTAATTTATATTTCACCCCAGATAAAATAGCCAAGTGGGGTAGGATAGAGGGGATACATTGTCCGAGATGTCAACTTCTTGGTGCCGATCTAATCCATATGTTTGCCACATGTCTGAAATTGGCAACTTAGAAAAGGGATCTTAGAAAATATTTTAAAGACGTAGTTAAACAGGATGTGGAGTTAACCCCTGAGATTATAATTTTATGTGCATCTGATGCAATTGGAAGTGCGGGCATATGATCTCTAAGTTTGTTTTTGTTTCAATGGCTGTTTATCAGTTATGTATTGCCTCTGTGTGGCTGGATCAGCAACCTCTAGCATTTCAATATTGGCTAGAACTGCTTATCACTATACATCAGCTCAAGTGCTCACTGTACCAACAGAAGGGGAGGGAAGCGAGACGGAAGGGGCAAGCCACCTGGGGATTGCTCGGTGAGTGGATTAGAACTAAACAGCTGGCAGCATGGAATAAAATGATGATAGGGAACATAAGTGTATGATTTTGAGGAATATCTATATTGCATTTTATGTATGTATTTCCCTCTGCCGTATTTTTTATTAAGATTTGCTGCATGGTTTTACTTTTGGTGTATTGATACATCACTGTGGAGAGCTCTTTTTTCCAATGTGGATGTTATTGATGTAATTATTGTAATGAATCGTATCTCAAGTATAAAAAAAAAAAGAATATAACAGCTACATATAAGACCGGATACAGAGTTTCAAGTTGTTAAGAAACACCCTGTTGCCTTTGTCTGTGATGTGCACACCATCACTTCTATAGGTACCATCCATGTCAAAGCGCAGGTTGTTGTTGTAAATACAGCCCATGTTAAGGTCTCTGAGAAATGTTGAAACAGTTTTATTAACATGTTTCCTTACTTTGTCAATCTGTGGACAGAACTGATTTGACAACTTCCATTCTGCCTTCAGCAGATGTTGGAGTACACCAAGACAGGGTGACGGAAAAGTGACATCAATTGTGCGAAGGTATCCTTCATTAGGATTTCCAGTCCTATCCCAGTCATTGTGCCTAGGTCATTATCACCACAATGCACAATCATAAGGGAAGGGGCTGGGAACCCACAATGCTCTCTACCAAAGGGAGCAGCTGATGCCACTTTTACACTCTCTAGTCAATCCAATTAATGTACACATTAGCCAAACCCAAGTCTCTGTCTATACCACTCTTTCTAGCTGCCTATCTCATTCAAAAGACATAGCTGTGGTCCACAATCCACACTCTAACCATTTTGAAGTAAAGCAACAGTAGCAGCCAGGAGAAGGCTGGAGCTGAATGAGGAAGTTTAAAAAAAATGGAAGGCAGCTAAGGTGGAGATGTGCTCCTGGTTTAAAAAACATATTTGATTGGATGCTGTGAATACACAGATTAATAAAATTATGTAGATCTGGAAAGGATTAGTAAATTGATCTATGATTGGCTCTGGTAAAAATAAAAAATTGTAATACATACTTGTATATACTTTTCAATCTGTACAGTAAAGCACACCTGCTGCAGCTCATTTTGTAACTACTATGGCCCGCATTACAACCCTGGCGGTCAGTGTTAAAGCGGCGGTAAAACCGCCAACAGGACGGCAGTAAAAAAAATGGAATTATGACTGCGGCGGAAACCGCCAACATAGACAGCCACTTTAACACTCCGACTGCCACGGCGGTACAACCAAACAGCATGGCGGTCACCGCCAACAGACAGATGGAAGACAATGTACCACCCACACCATTATGAGAGGCCAATCCACCACCTTTTCAGGGTGGATTCAACGCGAACAAAAACACGGCAGAAACAGGACTTGGAAGGGAAAACTCTCACCTCTACACACCCCACGAGGAACAAGGACGCCATGGAGCCGGAACTCCAAATTCTCCCTGCGATAGTCTTCCTGCTCCTCTACCAGGAGCACGACCGATGGTGGCGACGACCACGGTGAGTACTGCACCTAAGACACAGGGGAGGGGGGAGGGAAAAGAGAGTGACACACACACGCAACACCCCCACCCCCACCCTCACACACAACACACACACCAATACATGCTGAAACATTACATTCTTCCCCCAACCCCCCCTGGAAGAACTCAAGGACAAAAGGAAATGAGTTGAACGATTGTAATCATGAAAAATCCATTACTCCAAAATATATATATACTATTAACAAATATGTACACCAAGACTTCAAGTCCATGTACTGCACCTTCATAGTCTGTGGACCACTGGGCCCAAAATGCATGGGCAAGGCCCACACTCAATAACCGATCCAAATGGAGAGAACACTGCAGGGGCATCAGATCGAAATAAAACAGGCACCTCAGGGGGAAGCGAACGGGAGGCACCTCAGCTGGATAAGTGCACAACGCCAGCTCCACAAGGGGGCTCCATGCCCATTGATGTATCCTGGGGAGTGCAAAGCCACAGTCTCACAAGTCTCTCCAGTGGGTGGTTTGCCCACTGCTTTATCCTGGGGAGTGCAAAGCCACAGTATCTCAAGTCTCTCCAGTGGGTGGTTTGCCCACTGCTTAATCCTGGGGAGTGCAAAGACAGTCTCTCAAGTCTCTCAAGTGGGTGGTTTGCCCACTGCTTTATCCTGGGGAGTGCAAAGCCACAGTCTCTCAAGTCTCTCCAGTGGGTGGTTAGCCCACTGCTTTATCCTGGGGAGTGCAAAGCCACAGTCTCTCAAGTCTCTCCAGTGGGTGGGTTGCCCACTGCTTTATCCTGGGGAGTGCAAAGCCACAGTCTCTCAAGTGGATAACAGTCTCCACTGGTTCTGGAGGGGGCTTTGTGCCCAGAGTGCTTCATCCTGCCAAGGACTGAGGTAGTGGATGCCTTTCTCCACTGGTTCTGGAGGGGGCTTTGTGCCCAGAGTGCTTCATCCTGCCAAGGACAGAGGTAGTGGATGTGATACTCCACCGGTTCTGGATGGGGCTTTGTGCCCAGAGTGCTTCATACTGCCGAGGACAGAGGTAGTGGGTCCCTTTCTCCACTGGTTCTGGAGGGGGCTTTGTGCCCAGAGTGCTTCATCCTGTCAAGGACTGAGGTAGTGGATGTGAATCTCCACTGGTTCTGGAGGGGGCTTTGTGCCCAGAATGCTTCATCCTGCCAAGGACAGAGGTAGTGGATCTGACACTCCACTGACGGTGGGGCAACATGGAAGCTGTCCAGGCCCCTGGAACTGACCACCAGCCTCGTACGAATGACCACTGGCGATGGCAGCAATGTCTGCAGTGGTGCACCGGCACAGGATGTGGCGTGGCCACTGGCACAGGATGTGGCGTGGCCACTGGTGGGGCTGGCGGTGGGCTCAGTAGCGGCGGTGCTTGCAGCGCTCATTGGGCAGCGGTGCTGGTGGGTGGCTCACTGAGCGTGCTGCTGGCGGCGGTGTCCTGAGCGGCGGTGCTGGTGTGGGGCTCACTGAGCTTGCTGCTGGTGGCAGTTTCCTGAGTGGCAGTGCTCGTGGGTGGCTCACTGAGCGTGCTGCTGGCGATGGTGTCCTGAGCAGCGGTGCTGGTGGGCGGCTCACTGAGCTTGCTGCTGGCGGCGGTGTCCTGAGCGGCGGTGCTGGTGGGGGGCTCACTGAGCTTGCTGCTGGCGGCAGTGTCCTGAGCGGTGGTGCTGGTGGGGGGCTCACTGAGCTTGCTGCTGGCGGCGGTGTCCTGAGCGGCGGTGCTGGTGGGTGGATCACTGAGCGTGCTGCTGGCGGCGGTGTCCTCACCGGCGGTGCTAGTGGGGGGCTCACTGAGCTTGCTGCTGGCGGCAGTGTCCTGAGCGGCGGTGCTGGTGGGTGGTTCACTGAGCTTGCTGCTGGCGGCGGTGTCCTGAGCGGCGGTGCTGGTGGGTGGATCACTGAGCGTGCTGCTGGCGGCGGTTCTGGTGGGGGGCTCACTGAGCTTGCTGCTGGTGACGGTGTCCTGAGCGGCAGTGCTGGTGGTGGCCTCACTGAGCTTGCTGCTGCTGATGGGCACAGTGTCTGCGGTGCAGGTGAAGGGCACAGTATCCTGGGTGCTGGTGGCGGTGCCCGTGGCAGCGGTGCATGTGGCAGTGCCGCTGGCGGTCTTGTCTGCCATGCAGGTTGGCGGCGACTTCCCTTTCTTTCTCTGGCCCTTCCCCACCTTGGATGGTGGCGCAGCTGTCTTGCCACTCCCAACTGTTGTCTTGCCTGAGCCCTTGGTGGCAGGTGTTTTGGCCTTCTCCCTCCAGGCTGTGGGCAACTTCTTTTGTTTTGGAGGTGGGGGAATGTCCTTGGCCTCGCTCCTTGGGACACTGGCTGCCCTGCTGCTTGGGGCACTCCAGAAGCCGGTTATTGCTGGCACCACTGTTCCCGGTGATGTGGTGGCTGAAGTGCTGGGTTGGGAGCTGGAAAGGCGGGCCCTAGGGGATGAAAGGGGTGGGGGGGTGAAGGGAAGAGGTCAAGGTTTGACAGGAAAAGTTTTTTAGACACACTGGAACGGATAGATGGAGGGTGTTTGGGAGTGGAGGAAGAGGTAGTGGTTGTAGGAGGTGTTCGTTGGCTGACTTTGGGTGAAGGTGCATGGGCTGGAGGCTGTCGTGAGGTGGATGGCTGTTGGGTGGGTGTGTGACTGCATTTGTGTAGTTTGGGAGGAGGGCTCACAGACACACTGGTAGAGGACACAGGGGATGTGTGAATGGTAGTGGGGGTGGTGACTGCACGTGAGCTGTGTGTGGTGATGGACGTGCTGGCGATGGAGGTGGTGGCTGAAGATGTAGTGCATGCAGGTGTGAGTGGAGACGGGACAGGGAGGGAGGAGGGAGACGTGGAGGAGGGGGACACAGTGGAGGCTGTGGATGTTGGTATGTATGCATGGGTATGATGCTTGTGTGAGTGCCTGTGGGATGTGTGGTGCTTAGGTTTGCCAAAGCTACCCTTGTGTGTTGAGGTGCGTGCATGCTGGTCTCATGGTGTGCTTGGGATAGGCTGGTGTACTGGGGATTGGGTCTGGGTGGAGGAAGTTGGAGGGGGGAGGCTGGACACAGGGACAATGGCTGCCATCAGTGCTGAGGACAGAGTCTGAAAAGCTCGCTGTTGGGCTGCCTGACCAGAATGAATGCCCTTCAGGTATGCATTTGTCTGTTGCAACTGCCTCTCTACACCCTGGATGGCATTCAGAATGGTAGACTGCCCAACAGTGAGGGATCTGAGGAGGTCAATGGCCTCCTCACTGAGGGTAGCAGGGCTGACTGGGGCAGGGGCTGAGGTGCCTGGGGCGAAGGAGATGCCCACCCGCCTGGGTGAGCGGCCACGGGGCACACGCTGAGGGGCTGCTGGGAGGGTGGTGCTGGTAGGGGGGGTGGCGGCTGTACCTGTACATTCGGTGGGCACAGAGAGGCCCACCACCACAAGAGAGCCGTCATCAGAGAAGGAGTCGGTGTCGCTGGTCTCCTGTCCCTGCCGGGGAGCTCCCCTCGCCCTCCATCCCACTGCTGAATTCTGAGTCCGTAGTCTCGCCCTCCAGGGCCATGTGGGATGCAGCTCCCTCCTGCTCTGGTGGCATAGCTCCCGCCTGATGATGCTAATGCACACAAGAACAGGGAGACCACAAAGGGGGGGGAGAAAGCAAAAAGACATGTTCAGTGCATGCAATACCGCTACCGTTGGCGGACACTACAGACACAGCAGCCCTCTGCACTACGCCATGCACTTTGAGTTCCCTAATTGATCACAGAGACATGGGGTAAAAGGCCTATGCCCAATTGCTGCACACATGCAAGTCACAGGAGCCTGACTAGGTGTAGATGGCTCTTACCACTGGTGTGGATGGGGTGCCACTGAGCCTGCTTTACAAAGGGTCCTTGCCTACAAGGCTCGCCCTAACCTAGGGGAACCCACAGCCCACCTCCTCCACCCAGACACCTCCAATGCACGCGGAATCAGATGGATGTGAGTGTACACACCCCCTTGTGGCTGCTGTGATGCCCTCAAGCGCCCACCCAACTCCAGATACGCCACCGCCAGGATCCGGAACATCAGGGGTGTCATGGTGTGATGGGAACCCCTCCCACGTTGGGAGGCCATCCCCAGCTGGGCCTCCGCCGTCTTCTTGCTCCAGCGTGAATGTCCTCCCATCTTTTCCGGCAGTGGGTGCTCCGTCTGTGGTGGACCCCCAGGGCCCGGACGTCCTTGGCGATGGCACGCCAAATATCCTTCTTCTGGTGGGCGCTGACCTACAGGAATAGTACAGGGAAAGGGAAAAACAATAACCGTCCGGACCGTCGCAGTCATTGGCCCACATTCCCACACTTGCCCTGACGCACATCCACTCACCATCGTTTCATGCACGCCTCATTCCCCCCTCCTATCTCCCATCCACACCACTCCAAACAGGCATTGCCCATACAGCATGCTCACAGTGTACTCACCTGTTTGTCTGGAGGACCGTAGAGTAGCGTGTACTGGGGGAGGATCCCATCCACTAGTTTCTCCAACTCCTCCGATGTGAAGGCAGGGGCCCTTTCCCCAGACACTTGAGCCATTGTCGCTTCCAGACAGAGGTCACAGTGGCACTTGCAGTGTAGGTCCTCTCCTGTCGAAGATCAGGTATCAAGGGAGTGAACAAACAGAAAATGGCAGTCATGGCCACGGCACTGCGTACCGTCACCACCGGGGTACATCGTCATTGGCTCCTGGGACCCATAGGGTCCAATGTTAACCAATGCAGCATTGCACTGCGGTCTTCGACCACCTACCGCGACGGTGTACAACACCAGCGCAGTTACCTCATATCCCCTTGTCCCACATTACAGGTCAGGCAGCCGCCATTTCAGGGTGCCACATGGCATTAATTTTAAATGCGTCACACATATCTAGGCCTTGCATACACACTAAGACAGGCACATAGCGGATTGACAATTGTGTGCAATAAAATTGTTTATTTCGAACCTCAGTGTTGGCTGACCCTCTGATCGCTGTTCTCTTCCATAGAGCACGTCCGCTGGGGCAGGTGAGGAGATGGCGGCATCCTCCGGTGTACAGACCGCTGGAGGACCTGTCGACAATGGAAGAGCGACATGTAATTGTCACCTACAGACTTGATTGTGCCACATTCCAGGAACTGTGTGCCCAGTTGGATCCAGACCTGATGTCAGCTATCCGCCATCCCACAGGAATCCCCCCTCTAGTGCAGGTCCTGTCAGTACTCCATTTCCAGGCAAGTGGTTCCTTACAAACAACAGTGGCCATTGCATCAGGCATGTCCCAGCCAATGTTCTCTAACGTGTTGTCCAGAGGGTTGTCTGCCCTGCTGAAACACATGCGCAGCTACATCGTTTTCCCTCAGGTGGAGGATTTGCCTACATTGAAAGGTGACTTCTATGCCCTGAGACATATCCCCAACATCATAGGTGCCATTGATGGGACACATGTGGTCTTGGTACCCCCCCACAGGAGTGAACAGGTGTACAGAAACCGGAAGAGTTACCATTCAATGAATGTGCAGATGGTGTGTTTGGCCGACCAGTACATCTCCCATGTGAATGCCAAGTTTCCTGGCTCAGTGCATGACGCTTACATTCTGAGGAATAGCAGCATTCCTTATGTGATGGGGCAACTCCAGAGGCACCATGTGTGGCTATTGGGTGAGGACATGGACCCTATACAGTGTGAATAGTTGTCTGGGTCTGGGGTTGTCCCTAAGGGTTAGTGTGTGTCTAACAGTTGTCCCTCGACATTTGCAGGTGACTGGCTACCCCAACCTGTCATGGCTACTGACCCCAGTAAGGAATCCCAGGACAAGGGCAGAGGCACGCTACAATGAGGCACATGGGTGGACTAGGAGGGTTATAGAGAGGACCTTCGGCCTCCTGAAGGCCAGGTTCAGATGCCTCCATATGACAGGTGGTTCCCTATACTACTCACCAAAGAAGGTGTGCCAGATCATCGTGGCCTGCTGTATGCTGTACAACTTGGCTTTGCGATGACAGGTGCCTTTTCTGAAGGAGGATGGTCCTGAAGGAGGTGTTGTGACAGCTGTGGAGCCTGTGGACAGTAAAGAAGTGGAGGCAGAAGAAGAGGACATAGACAAGAGAAACACTGTGATCCATCAATACTTCCAGTGAGACACAGGTAAGAAGACATCACTGCCTCCTACATCTGATAAAATTGTTCGACCTCTCATCTGTCTGTCACTTTCACCCAGTGTATGGACCCTGATTTGTCACTTTCCCTTTCGATTTCACAGATGTGGGTCCCACTGTGTGACCTCTGCTATGTTACCTCATGTACTAGAGCTGTGTGACATAGGTATGTTGACAATACAATGGACATTGCTATTTCCCTCAGTTATTGCATATATTGTGAAAGCACAGACTAACTCCAGATTGTTTCATGATTTAAGGGTGTTTACTTGAGTGCTAAATAGTGGATGGGGTTGTAAAATGGTCAGGGGTGATGGTGGAGGAATGTCCATGGAAGAGTCCAGTCTATTAGTCTCACAGGTGCATTGTCCAAAGGGGCATAGGAAGTGGAGCTAGGGCAGTTTAAGGATGGACAGGGTGACAAAGTGGGACAGAAGGATACATTCAGGGTGGTCTCATTTCTTGGCGGGGGTCTTGGCATTGTTCTCTGTCTTTGTCCTGGATCTCAGGGACCACTTGCGGGGTGGTTCTCCATCTGCAGGGGGTGGGGTGCTGGTGTCGTGGTCCTGTGGCGGTGCCTCCTGTCCACTAGCGCCGGCGGAGATGTTGGGCAGTTCGTCGTCCAGGCTAGTGTCAGGGGCCCTTTGTTGTGCCACAGTGTCCCTCCTGGTGTTCACGAGGTCCTTCAGCACCCCTACAATGGTGCCCAGGGTGGTATTGATGGATTTGAGTTCCTCCCTGAACCCCAAATACTGTTCCTCCTACAGCCACTGGGTCTCCTGAAACTTGGCCAGTACCGTTGCCATCGTCTCCTGGGAATGATGGTAGGCTCCCAGGATGTTGGAGAGGGCCTCATGGAGAGTGGGTTCCCTGGGCCTGTCCTCCCCCTGTCGCACAGCAGCCCTCCCAGTTCCCCAGTTTTCCTGGGCCTATGTCCCCTGAACCGTGTGCCCACTACCACTGCCCCCAGGTCCCTTCTGTTCTTGGGGTGGTTGGTTAGCCTGGGTTCCCTGTAGTGGTGGACACACTGCTGCTTGACTTGACTTGGGGACAGAGGTATGGACCCGCTGGGTGGGTGCTGTGCTGGTGTTTCCTGAGGGGTGAGGCTCTGTGGTGGCCTGTGACTGTGTGAGGGGAACCGACTGTCCCAAGGACCCAGATGGGCCGGGCTGGTCATCTAGATCCAGTTGGACAGAGCTGCTGTCATCACTGTGGGCCTCTCCTGTGGGTGGAGTGGACATGTCTGGAACCTCCTGTCCGGTGACGTTGGGTAGGGGTCCTGCAGGGGTGTAAAGGCATGATTATTGCATCTGTGTGTGCCATGCGTGCAATGGGTGAGTGACCCTGTACCCCAGTGCTTGCATTCCTGTGTAGGACCTTGTGTGCTAATTGTTTAGGGGTCTGTGTGGGTATGTGTAGTGGATATGTATTGGTGATGGGTGTCCATGCTTTGTTGTTGCATGCAGGGCTTGGTGTTGGGATGTGTGGTTTGTGATAGTGGGACATATGTGAGGAGTTGGAGTGATGGGGTGAGGGCGAGTGTGGGGGTATGTGATTGCATGCAGGTGGGGTGGGGGACGAAGTAGTTAAAGCTTTGACTTACCAGAGTCCATTCCTCCAGCTACTCCTGCCAGGCCAGCAGGATGCAGTATAGCCAAGACCTGCTCCTCCCATGTTGTTAGTTGTGGGGGAGGAGGTGGGGGTCCGCCGCCAGTCCTCTGAACCGCAATGTGGTGTCCTGAGACCACGGAACGCACCTTCCCCCGTACGTCGTTCCACCTCTTCCTGATGTCATCCCATGTTCTTGGGTGCTGTCTCACTGCGTTGACTCTGTCCACGATTCTGCACCATAGCTCCATCTTCCTAGCTATGGTGGTGTGCTGCACCTGTGATCCGAATAGCTGTGGCTCTACCCGGATGATTTCCTCCACCATGACCCTGAGCTCCACCTCAGAAAACCTGGGGTGTCTTTGCAGTGCCATGGGGTGGTGTGGGTGATGTGTGAGGTGGTGTGTGTTGTGATGTGTGGGGTGATGTTTAGGGGTGTGTGGTGTTTTGTGTGTGGATGTGGATGTGTGATGGTGTTGTGTGCCTCTGTATGCTGGTGTTGTCTTTGCTTTGCTGTCTCTCTGGCCTTCTTCTAAATTTGTGGTAGTAAGGGTTTCTGGGTAATGTGGGTGTGTGTTTTATATTGTATTGGGTGTGTGGGAGAGGTGTGTGTATGTGTATCAGGTGTGTGTATTTCGATTTGTCCAATGTGGTTGTGTTTTGTAAATGTGTGTGTATTTTGAGCGCGGCGGTGTGTACCGCCAATGAAATACCGCAGTTGAAAGACCGCCGCTTGGATTCGTGGGTCGTGGTCGTGTGGTCATATTCCTGTTGGTGTGGCGGTGGAGGTTTTGTTATCGCCAGTTTATCACTCACCTTTGGTGTGGCGGACTTGTGTGGGTGTCTAGATTTTGTCAGATTCTGAGCTGTGGGTCGTAATAGCTGTGGCGGAATTCCGCGGCCGCGGCGGTGCGTTGGTGGTCTTCTGCACGGCGGTAAGCGGCATTTACCACCAATGTTGTAATGAGGGCCTATATTCATTGTGGAATGTGCTGTGAGCTTGTGTCCTACTGGTTCCAGTGCGTTGCTATGGAGTCTGTGCTGAGTGTATTGTGGGAAGGGTGTTAAAGAGACAGTTCTCTTTTTGTAAAAATGTAACGGTGTATAGACTTGTTGTTTTTTAATAAGGGGTTCCTTTCCGAGTGAAGGATTACTAATAAAGTGTACTGTGCTCTTAAAGTCATAATACTACCAAGATAAATATGTTTTTGGACACCCGTTATTTTTTGTGAATGCGTCACGAACATTGCGAATATGTACAAAATGTCTACTATACTGGGCTTCTTTAGAAATGTGCATGAAAGTGCATGAAAGGGTTAACACATACTAACCATTCACAGCTGGATTTACAAAACTAAAATATGAAAGATATGTTTTTATTTTCTGCCTTCCACAGTATCAAACAGTGCAAATTTGAAAAGGTTGCCATTTATGGTTGATTTGCATGAGATTGGTGTGTCATTCTTATGCTTAGTTTTCACAATCCCTGAGACTATTGAATCGATCTAAGAGCAAAGAAAAACTATTTCCCCAATGAACTCAAACTTCAGATATGTGGATTACATTTAATTCTGAGAAAAAAGTGATTAAAAATGCATATGTTAATGTGAGATTGCTAAAATAGAGTATGACATATATAGGAAAGTACTGAAAGTACCTGTGATGATCTATGAGTAAAAGGGTGAGTGTTTTTATATATTTATTATTAGATGAAGTTTTTTCTGAGGTGTACACTAGGTGTGTGAGAAGTTGGTTCATAAACTGTCTCCATGAAACTGCATATTATACATGTCCTGCTTTACTGCTTTACTGCATGTCCTAATTGCTAGGAAAAAACAAGCACGCTAATAGTTAGATTTATACTTAACAATGTATTAGAAGATGCATTCCTATACATGATATGCTGCTTACAAAGAATGTTTTTCTTTGAATTCTGGAACTTGTAGTCCTATTTATTCCAGTCCATAAAAGAGGACTACAAGACTCAGAATTGAAAGGGAAACCATGCCCTGTGAAAGTTGAGAGCAATGTATATACTCTTTAGGGTTGGTATTGGTAAATATAAGGCAGGTGTCTATGTGCTTGTATGGTAAGATTTGTTCTTTAAACTAATACTGAGTCAAATGTGCAGTACAAGACTGCTAAATAGTTAAACATGCAGGGGCATATTTAAGAAAAGTGGCGCTGAAAAGAGCCACTTTTCTTGCACCCATTAGCGCCCTCCTAACACCACCATGTGTGTGCTGTATTTAAAATATGCCGCACCATGGCAGCAGTTAGGGGACTAGCGTCAAATGTTTTGACGCTAGTTGCAGGATTAGCATAAAAAATGTTGATGCTAAACCTGCAAAGCACCCAGAGGCCCATTGTAACCAATGGAAGCCTCCTTTTAATGCCTGCTTTGAGCAGACATTGAAATTGCCGAAAAAATGGAGCAAGGAAATATCTTAGATTTCCTTGCACTATTTTTTTGGCCCAGCCTAATGGGGGAATGCCCCCTTTGCATTCATTATGCCTGGTGCAGGCATAATGTAGCAGAAAGGATTACAAAGTGGCACAATGCATGCATTGCACCACTTTGTAAATATGGCAGTGTCTTTGGCCTTCTAACGCCACATTAGCATCAACAAATGACACTGATTTGGCATTGAAATGGTGCAAGGGCTCTTAAATATGCCCGCACTGTTTAAATCTGGGTCAGCACTACTAATGCAGACCCTGTCTATGTTCTCACACTGGCAGCTTCTCATGGCATGTCAACTGTCAAATCCCTGTTTTATTAGAGATTACTCAATTCTGAAATATGATGTAGGTATGTCTTAAACTAAAGCGTATTGTGCTTAAAACAAGATAGATTTTTTAGATGAATAAGTCACTCATTCACTTGCAGGCCATTATGCAAAGTAGTATATAGAGTATACCACCTTTTAGACTTTTCATCCTTGGTGTGGTCTCCCTTAACTCTGTTTCCCAGGTTGTTGATGTGTGCTGGACTCAGTTTTTGCTGTTTTTGTTGCTCTGGGCACTTTACGACTGCTAACCAGTGCTAAAGAGCCCCTATACAAAATGTGTATGTAATTGGTTCATCCATGATTGGCATATTTGATTTACTAGTAAGTCCCTAGTACAGTGCACTAGAGGTGCCCAGGGCATGTAAATCAAATGTTACTAGTGGGCCTCCAGCATTGGTTGTGCCCCCCACAATAGTAGCTCTGTAAACATGGCTCAGGCCTGCCACTGCAGTGTCTGTGTGTACAGTTTTAAACTGTAAATTCGACTTGGCAACTGTACCCGCTTGCCAAGCCTAAACCTTCCCTTTTCTTGCATTTAAGACATCACTAAGGTAGGCCCTAGGTAGCCCCAAAGGCAGGGTGCAGTGTATGTTTAAGGTAGGACATATAGTAATGTGTTTTATATGTCCTGACAGTGAAATACTGCTAAATACATTTTTAACTGTTGCAAGGCCTGTCCCTCTCATAGTTTGACATGGGGGCTACCTTTAAATATGATTAAAGAGTAGATTCCCTTTGGAAGTGGATAGACATGTGGAGTTTGGGATTTCTGAGCTCACAATTTAAACATACATCTTTTAGTAAAGTTGATTTTAAGATTGTGGGGGTCATTCCGACCCCGGCGGTCCGGGATGCGGGAGCACCGCCAACAGGCTGGCGGTGCCCCGCAGGGCATTCTGACCGCGGCGGTTTGGCCGTGGTCAGACCTGGAAAACCGGCGGTCTCCCGCCGGTTTTCCGCTGCCCTAGGAATCCCCCATGGCGGCGCAGCTTGCTGCGCCGCCATGGGGGATTCCGACCCCCTCACCGCCATCCTGTTCCTGGCCGTTCCGACCGCCAGGAACAGGATGGCGGTGAGGAGTGTCGTGGGGCCCAGGGGGCCCCTGCAGTGCCCATGCCAATGGCATGGGCACTGCAGGGGCCCCCGTAAGAGGGCCCCACTTTGAATTCCAGTGTCTGCTTTGCAGACACTGGAATTCGCGACGGGTGCCACTGCACCCGTCGCACATCCTCCACTCCGCCGGCTCCATTCGGAGCCGGCTTCCTCGTGGGGAGGGGTTTCCCGCTGGGCTGGCGGGCGGCCTTCTGGCGGTCGCCCGCCAGCCCAGCGGGAAAGCCAGAATGGCCTCAGCGGTCTTTCGACCGCGGAGCGGCCATATGGCGGCTCCCTCCAGGCGGGCGGCTCCCGCCGCCCGCCGGGGTCAGAATGACCCCCTGTGTGTTTTAAAATGCCACTTTTAGAAAGTGAGCATTTTTTTCCTTAAACCATTTCTGTGACTCTGCCTGTTTGTGGATTCCCTGTCTGGGTCAGTTTGACAGTTGGGCTGGTTGCACCTCTCATTAGACAGTGACACAAAGGGAGATGGGGTGTAGCCTGCATATCCTGATGAGCCATCTGTGCTAGGAGGGAGGGGAGGGGTGGTCACTCATACCTGAAAGGGCTGTGCCGGCCCTCACACAATGCAGTGTCCAACCCCCTGGTGTGTGTCTGGGGCCTGGCCTGGGCAAGGCAGGATTTCACAAGCAAGAGAGACTTTCCTTAGAAGTAAGACTACTTCAAAGGGCAAAATGGGTATAAGAAGGGTACCCAAAACCACAGACTTTAGAACACTTCTGGAAACCAAGAGGAACCTCTGCCTGGAGAAGAGCTGAGGAAGAACAGCTGCCCTGCCTGTGACTGCTTTGTGGAGCTATCCTGCAGTTGCTACTTCTGCCTATGCTAGAGGACAAAGACAGAAATTTGTGTGCCTTCCTTCTTGTGAAGAACTCTCCAAGGGCTTGATTTAGAGCTTCCCTCCCGTTGTTTGAAGTCTCAGCAACAGTAAAGACTTCTCTCTGCCAGCACCTGGAGCCTCTGCTGAGAAGTGGTGCCCATCCTGTTCCTGGGACCCTGACGTTTTGGTCTTGTTTTGTTTAGATAAATATTTTCTATTTTTCTTAACCTGTGTTGTGTCATTTTGTAGTGTTTTCATTAAATTACTGTGTGTGTTTGTACAAATACTTAACACCTAGCACTCTGAAGTTAAGCCTACTGCTCGTGCCAATCTACCAAGGGGGTGAGTAGGGGTTACCTGAGGGTGATTCTCTTTTACCCTGACTAGAGTGAGGGTCCTTGCTTGGACAGGGGGTAACCTGACTGCCAACCAAAGACCCCATTTCTAACACCACCCATATATCAATGTTACACATGCACTTGCAGGCCCCTATGCCAAGTACTATAAAGAGTATTTTACCCATAAAGTAAGTAACATGCATGTTCACAAAAGCATAGGGCCTCTATTATGCCCAGTGAAACAGCTACAAAAGGACTTATACATTCAGCCACATACTCAGAAACTACTTATGTACACTGCAGCTTCAAGGGCAGGTCAAGACACACCCACATACCCCTCTATTACCTAACACTGGCAGTGAGGTATTTGTTCAGCTACTTACATACACATTTAGAGAGCCATAGAAGTACTAAAACAGACAGTCACATACCAGCACATTTATTAAATCATCTCATGGTACTTCCTACATTCACTCAGATAAATAAGCAAGTAGTGACACAATCTTGCCATGTATCCAGACAAATGTAGCTTTAACAAAGGTTGAGACCTACTAGTTCAGAGCCTGTGTGTGCACTCTCACTGCCCACTCAAGTTAGCCTCTAAAAGCCCTCTTTCAAGTCTTAAACTAACATTTTAGTAGAAATAACTCACCTCTGAGATATGCTGAAGGTATGTCATCATGCATGCTGCTTTGTGCTTAAGTGATTGAGAGATGTCCTGTTACAGTTTTAGAAACTTACTCATCACATGCAGACCCCTAAGCCAAGCACAACATAGAGTATACCACTCATAAAGGAACTGACATACATGTCCAAATCATAGTTCCTCTGTCTCACCCAGTCACAGAGCGACACAGAGACTTCTACATTCACTCACATATTTAAAAAGTACTTATGTATGTAGCAGTATCAAATGCAATTTGAGACACACCCACATACCCCTCTATTCCCTAGCACAGGCACTGAGGCATTCGTTCAGCTACTTACATACACATTTAAAGAGCCATGGAGGTCTTAAAACAGAGAGTCACGTACTGGCACATTTACTTGAACAACTCATGGCCCTACTACAGGTGGACTCCTACAGTCACTCTGTTATGTAGGAAAGTAGGGACACACCCTTGTTATCCATCCAGAGAAATTGTCCTGAGATAAGGTGTAGGTATGCCACAAAGTATGATGCTTTCCACTTAAATGATTAAGAAATGTCCTTTTTGTAACTTACTCGTACATCCAGAAGTATGAAAGGTAGCTGCACTCACCTACATACCCCTCTATTCCCTAACTCTGGCACTAAGGTACTTGTTTGCCCACATACATACACATATAAAGAACCATTGAGGTAGTAAAGCAGAGAGTCACATACTAGCACATTCACTTGAACATCTCATGGCACAACTATAAGTGTACTCCCATGCTCACTCAAATGTGTAGGCAAGTACTGACACGTTAGTCATCCATTCAGACAAATAGTCCTTTTAACATGATTCAGGCCTATTAGTGTAGACCGTGTCTATGCACACACACTGGTAGCTTGACTTGGATGTTAAAGAGCTTCACCAGTCTTAAACACACATTTTAGTACAAAAAACTCACCTCTGAGGTATGCTATAGTATGCCATCAAGCAGGGTGCTTTGTGCTTAAGTGATCGAGAAATGTCCTTTTGAGTTTTAGAATCTTACTCATGCACTTGCAGGCCCCTAAGCCAAGCACTACATACACATTTAGAGAGACATAGAGGTGATAAAACAGTCACACAACGGCACATTTACTTAGACATATCTTGGGACTGCTATAAGTAGACTCACTCATTCAGATATGTAGGCAAGTAGTGAAACAACATGGTCATCCTTCCCCATACTGTGGGGCAGATTAATGAAAAGTGGCACTGCACGTAGTGCATCACCACTTTTCTAGCATCCCTTGGCACCCCCCTATCGCCACCATGGTAGCGCTGTATTAAAAATATGGTGCACCATGGAGGTAGTTAGAGTGAATAGCGCTAGTCCAGCGCTAGTCCGGCGCTTTGCAGGATTAGCATAAAAAATTATGACGCTAATCCTGCAAAGCACCCAAAGGGCCAATTGTAATAATTGTAAGCCTCTTTTTAATGCTTGCACTTAGCAGGTGTTAAAAATGCCTATAAAAATGGTGCAAAGGAATCCCATAGATTGCTTTGCGCCCTTTTTACCGGCCCCCCAGCACCGGAACACCAACCCTTGCATACATTATGCCTGGCGCAGGCATAATGTGGCACAAGGGATTACAAAGTAACACAATGCAAGCCTTGCATTGTAACTATGGCGCTGTGTTTTTCCCCTTCCAACACCACATTAGCGTAAAAAAATTACACTATGTGGTACTGGAACAGAGCAAGGACAGCATAAATCTGGCCCATAGTCCTTTGAACATGGCTCAGGCCTACCATAAAAGAACTCACATACATGTTTCCAAAGCATAGAGCTTATCTCTCACCCCCTCACAGATTGACAGAGGCGCTTATTCATTCACTCATACACCCAGAAACGACTTATGTATGCAACAGTAGCAAAAGCAGTTGCAAACACACATACCCCTTTATTTCTTAACTTAGACCCTAAGATATTACTTCAGTCAGTTTCATAGACCTTTAGATACTCATACAGTTAGTACAACAGTCAGTCGTATACTGCCAAATGTATTTAAACAACTGGACATATAGACTGAATCATATATGTAGGCACATCCTGACACACCCTATTTACCCTATTCACCTATGCAGAGTAGTAGTTCTTTAAAATGTGTATATATATATATATATATATATATATATATATATATATATATATATATATACACATATATATATATATCCAACACCAACAATTGCAAAACAATTGATTCGTATGCAATCCAGGAGAGTTTTATTGCTTCTATTCAAGAAAAGTGTAAGAAGACACCACCAACGCATTTCAACCTCTCGGTCTTGATCACAGTTTACAAAAAAGCCTTCCCATGAGTTTCTATTTATAGTTTGTTTTCCTACCACCACCCAAGTGCATTATGGGACACGTAGTCCCCTATAAAAACGTATAACAATTACAACATAATCAGAATTCACTAAACTTCACTATTACTACTAAACATCAAAAAAGAAGTTGAATGATTAAATATTGAAATATCTCTAAGTCCAAGGCAGATTAATGATAGTTTACATATATACAGAGAAATAAATAACGATTGTGAGGTAGATGTTACCATATTTGTCATGTCAGTGGGATGTTGGGCTGATAACTAGATCTTATGAACAGTACATTGTTAGCAATATTCACATTATAAGATTAATAATGTTCCACCAATTCTCGGAACATTTATCTTCCTTGTGTCTATCAATCTACTCTATATACCTGGTATAATATTTGAAGCCTCATATTATTTGATTTATATATATCTCTCATCTAGACATAATACTCATCTTAATACATGTGAATGCCTTCAATCTCTATACCTTCAGCCTCATGTCTCCCTATGGTTACGCAATGTCTATTACCTCACAAACATTAAATGTTTATTCATCCTTCATAATGTCACTACATTGGATGGCCTCTAATTGCACTGATTGCTTTTATAGCCACAAGTCATCATAAATGGTAATGAAGTTATACATCGCTATTTAATCCCCTTGGAGTGTTTGTTTTAAGTTGTACTATCAGTCTAGACTCCAACTGTCTAAGCCTGAGCTCACGATCCCCTCCTCTTTCATTTTGCTCAATGGTCGCGATCCCGAAGAACTTCATATTCAACCAAGTTTTCCTTCATGTGTGACTAAGGGGGTTATTCCAACTTTGGAGGAGGTGGTAATCCGTCCCAAATGTGACGGATTTACCACCAGCCGTATTACGAGTTCCATAGGATATAATGGACTCGTAATACGGCTGGTGGTATATCCGTCACTTTACCGTCACTTTTGGGACGGATTACCACTTCCTCCAAAGTTGGAATAACCCCCTAAATGTTTAGCCAGAGCATAGTTGACATCCTTGTTTTGCACAGCCCTGATGTGTTCAAGTATACGTTTTTTTAAAGGACAGATTGTGCTTCCCACATAGCGAAGACCACATTCACATTCAATTATGTATACCACGTGAGTAGTTTCACATGTAATTCTCTTATGATCTTCCTTTAGAATCTGGGTATTCCTTCGTATTTACACCTATCCGACAGGACTTACACTTCCCACAGCATGTAAACCCTATTGTCTGAGTCTGTAACCAATTTAAAGGTTTGTTAAACTGGAAGTGACTGTTCACCAGAAGGTCACGTATCAATGGCACCTTCCTGTATGTTACCATAGTTCTTTCCCCAATCAGTTTACAAATGTCTGGATCCTTCATTAAAATCTCCCAATACTTATTAAGTATTTTTAAGATCAAATGATTTTCTTTACTATATGTCATGATCATCCTAATGATGGAGTTCTTGTTGTCCTTCTCAAAACTAGATTTGTTCAAAATTTCATCTCTTGTTTTAGATCTAGCTTTGCGTTCTCCCAAATTTATCACAATTACAACATAATGCACACATACATACCCACACACCGCAGCACACACCAACATACCTTGTCACACACATGCATTCACAACACACAACACTCACAATCACTCCTTCATGCATGTATCCAACGCGACTCACACATGCATGCACGCATACCAAAACATACACACACACACCCCACATACACACAACACCCCCACCCCTCTCTCCTGTCGGCTGGAGATGGTCTGCGGCGCTGCTGTCAGCAGCAGCGCCCACCAGCAAAACACCGCCAGGCTGTATCATTGGTCATGACCGTCGGCAGTGTTCCGCCAGCATTCAGTGGTCATGATATGGGTAGACATCTGGTAGCCATGGCGGCGGTATGTAGGCAGCCGTTGCCATGGTTGTAGGTGGTAGCTACCACCAATGTTGTAATGAGGGCCTTGGTGTTGAATAGAGACATACTTCTAGTACTGAGCCTTTCTTTAATGAAGAAAGGTACTTGCAAGGAAACACATTAGTTCATTAAGTTGATGCATCCAGATGATGTTATGAGATGAAAGATGGTTCTCCTATTCCAAAAGAGGTAATGATACCTAGAAATGAAGAGAAAGTCATAGCTGAAGAGATACAGGGACAACATAGTCAGGCTCCTATACATAAGTGGAACTGGAGCAGTACTTGTAGTGTTCAACAGCAATCAAATGACATATTGAGACATTTCCTACATATCTTTCCATGCAAAATTCTTAAACAGAAAGGAAATATATAAATCTACAGGGACATTCTCTAGCATGTTTATCAAAGAAGGTGTGCCAAAGCACTTTTCATCATTTTAGAATGTTAGCTATACATCACTCGCAAATGCAAACTTTAGTTAGTAAGCTTTCCCATGTGAAGACTCCTACACTAAGTTTAGGAGAAATGAATGGATCTCTTTTGCATGATGCAGTGGCAGAGGTAAAAAAGGTTTGTGATGATGTTCCATTTCATTGTTTTGGAGCTGAAGAGGAGTGTAGGGAAAATGAAGACTTGGTATTTGGAGGTGCAGCAGAACAGGAGATAGGTTTTATTATTGATAACTTTCATGAAGAAAAATAATCTCTTCAGAGAAACCAGACTGTTTTTGTATATGTTGTTGATGCACTCACTACAAAAGTCAAACTCGTTTTGTTATTGTGTCTTCAAAAACTGAAGAAGACAATAAGTGGCGAGGATTTGCAGTTTATTTATTTGTAGAGCAACGCTTTGATTGTTCCACACAATAAATTAAATGTAAATATTGTTATAAGTTAGAAGGCAATACAATGCCGGCTAGAGCAGTGCATAACAAGTTAGAACTAGTTTCAGTTTCACAGGAACTTCAAGATTTGAATGTTAGTGAGTCCATACGTATAAAATATATACATCAATTTCAAGCTATTGTCCATATGGAGCCAAACACAGGAAAGTTACATCCAACTAAGCTTGAGAAAGGTCTTAAAGGTAGAGTTGTGGTATTTACTTGCCATTAGATTTCAAGCAGAATATTGAAACTGTACGGGTGCAGAGAAATTTGGAAGAAGGACTTGTAATTCTACTCAATGGTATCCCTACCAAGTAAGAGAAAAAGATATGGCAAGCATTAGTAAATGTTAGTAAAGTAAAAAAGCAACATTATGGCCCTCATTACACCCTGGCCGTCAGTATTAAAGTGGGGGTAATACCACAAACAGGCCGGTGGTAACAAAAATGGAATCATGACCACGGTGGAAACCGCCAACAGATGCAGCCACTTCAACACTCCGCCCGCCACGGCGGTAGCAACAAACACCGCAGCGGTAACCGCCAACTGCCAGGCGGAAGACAATGTACCACCCACCCCATTACAACCTGCCCATCCACCAGCTTTTCCGGGGCGGTACCAACGCCATTCAAAAGCACGGCCGAAACAGTACTTTGAAGGGAAACCACTAACCTCTCAACACTCAAGGAAGAACCAGGACGCCATGGAGCCCAAGCTGCATGTCTTTCCCATGCTGGTGTTTCTGCTCATATACCATGGCGGTGACGATGACCACGGTGAGTACTGAACCTAGCACATAGAGGGGGGGAGGAGAGTGACACACACAAACGCAACACTCAACACCCCCACCCCCACCCTCACCCCTAACACCATACACACAAACACATGCAACAACATCACATATACACCCCGTAACCCTCTGAAATAACACAAGAACAAAAGGAATTGAGTCAAATGAGTGTTATATTAGAAAAAGTTAGAAATATGTCAATAATTCAAAAACAGTATTTACAATATTTACAAAAGGCGGGACAATGTCCACTCAAAATTCCGTGGCCCACTGGGCCAAAACACATAGGCCAAGCCCACACTCGTCTCCTGCTTCAATATGGAGTGAACACTGCAGGAGCATCAGGTTGAAAACACACAGGCACCTCAGGGGGATGGGGAAGGGGGGCATCTCAGCTTGGAAAATGGCACACCGCCACTGCTCCTGGAGGGGGCTCCATGCCCACTGCTTGGTCCTGGGGAGTGCAAAGCCACAGTCTGTCAAGTCGGTGGGGTGCCCACTGCTTAGCCCTGGGGAGTGCAAAGCCACAGTCTCTCAAGTGGGTGGTTTGCTCACTGCTTTGTAGTGTGGTCAATTGTATGTATCCTTTGCGCATTAGCTTCAGGCATTAGGCCTTTGTGCACTTTGCCCTGGATGTATTTTATTCCTTTGCTCGCAGCATAGAGCCTCTGTGCACTTTGCTCTAAATGCATTTTATTCAGCTTCATACTGTTATTTTTCAAATAGCCAGTTCTACGGTCTTGTTTTATTTTTTATATCACACTATTTAGCCTACTTCAGAACTGGAGTTTCAATAACACATTCTTGCTCACTCTGTTCTTTAGTCAAGGATACAGTCTGGTACATTGCCGATAGACGTGGTAGGAGTTTAGTCTTTGGATTGCAGATATACATTCCTGCGTAGGACATTTTGTGATCACACTGACATGTTAGTTATAAAAACACTTCCTTGTCCTAATACACGCAAGAGGGAGATTCCGACCAGGGAACCACAACTAGACGCTCACTGCCTTGTTGCAGATGCTGAACCAGATCACAGGCCTTTGCTCAGGTATGAGGGTTGATGGCTTCCCGGGGAATCTGAAAGGCAAGTTAGTAGCTTAACATGCTGAGCTCGAAATATAACTAACTGAGAGAGAGAATAGAATCCATTAACATCATGATAGCGTTGTTTTTATGTTTCACTCTCATCGTGACTATTTCAATCCTACTGTGTTGTATGGTTCTGGTTATTGCGGCTCATGCCTTATTATCTAAAATGCAGTCGTTTTATTAAAAGCAATATATATAAAACTCAAACTGCCTTTGTCATTTGTATATGAGATCATACTGTCAATGAGACAGCTGGTTTGGATCTGAGTGACCACGACTTCCCTGAGAAGTTCCAAAGATGTCATGTGCTCGGCTGCCCAATCATCTCTTCCCCTTGGTAGAGATGAGGCACTGCTAGTTAGCTGGAGCAAAACCGGATTTGAGGTGACAGTGGTCCTTCCAAGTGGGTAAGACTTAGTCCCCCACACCAGGAACAACCCTGCTACCCAGAAATCCAGTAGTCTCATTTAGAATAATGAGAGCCCACGCGACAGCTTGGTCCTGGGGAGTGCAAGGCCACAGTCTCTCAAGTGAGTGGTTTGCCCACTGCTTGGTCCTGGGGAGTACAAGGCCACAGTCTCTATAGTGGGTGCCGGTTTTCCACTGGTTCTGGAGGGGGCTTGGTGCCCAGTGTGCTTCATCCTGCCAAGGATAGGGTGAGTGGATGCCTTCTTCCACTGGTTCTGGAGGGGGCTTGGTGCCCAGTGTGCTTCATCCTGCCAAGGATAGGGTGAGTGGATGCCTTCTTCCACTGGATCTGGAGGGGGCTTGGTGCCCAATGATGCAGCACATGGAGTGTGCAAAGTCACACTCACCTAGGTGTCAGATCCACATGATTTTCTGTGGGCAGGATGCATGACACACCATGGATGCATGACTACAGTCCGTCCACCGACAGGGATGGCTGTACAGTGGTTGCAGTGCGGTGCAGGTGGCGGTGCTGCCAGTGGTAGGGGGATGGCTCCAGCCCTTCCCCTGCAGCCTCCGATGGCTGCCCACTGGGACTGCTGCTGCTGGTGGCGGTGCTGCTTGTGGCGGTGCTTGCGACGGTGCAGGTGGCGGTGCTGCCCGCAGTGCAGCTGGCGGTGGTGGCCGCGGTGCAGGTTGCGGTGCTGCCAGTGGAGTGGGGAGGCCTCAGCCCTTCCCCTGCAGCCTCGGGCAGCTGCCCACTGGGGCTTCTGCTGCTGGTGGTGGTGCTGCTGTCCGCGGTGCAGGTGGCGGTGCTGGCCGTGGGGCAGCTGGTGCCCGCGGTGTAGGTGGTGGTGCTGACCATGGTTCAGCTGGCGGTGGTGGCTGCGGTACAGGTTGCGGGCGGTGCTGCCAGTGGAGGGGGAGGTTCCAGCCCTTCCCCTGCAGCCTCAGACAACTGCCCACTGTGGCTGCTGCTGCTGCTGCTTCTGGCAGTGCAGATGGCAGTGCTGCCAGTGGAGGGGGAGAGGCTCCAGCCCTTCCCCTGCAGCCTTGAATGGCTGAAGTACCCTGGCTGGTGTTTTGTGCCCCTTCCTGCCCTTGGCAGATGGGTGCCTCCTTGCTTTTGCCAGATGGAGTCTTTGCCTTGGCCTTGCTGGCTGGTTGTGCCTCCTTCTCCTTGCTGGATGCTCTCCCCTTTTTTCCCTTTCCTGGTGGCGGAACCTTTTTGTCCTTGGCAGGTGTTGGTGGCATACTGGCTGGGCTGATGTGTGCCTCCTTGGAGCCTCTAAGAGCTCCAGAAACCACAGCGAACATGGACTTGGTGGCTGAGGTGCTGGGCTGGGTTCTGGCACCCTAGCCTGAGGTGAAGGACATGGGGGGGAGGGTTAGGGAATAGTTGAAGGGTGGTGAGGAAAAGCTTCTTAGGGACACTGGGGTAGGAAGAGGGTGAAAGTTTGTGAGTTGAGGAAGAGGGAGTGGTTGTAGGAAGTGTCAGTCTGCTGTGTTTGGGTGCAGGTGCATGAGCTGGATGCTGTTGTGGGGTGGATGGCTGTTGGGTGGGTGTGTGTTTGCGTTTGTATACTTTGGGAGGAGGGGTCACAGACACGGTGGGAGAGGACACAGGGGATGTGTGCATGGATGTGGGGGTGGTGACTGCCAGTGAGGGGCGTGTAGTGATAGGCGTGCTGGTGATGGAGGTAGTGGATGAGGATGTAGTACATGCAGGTATGAGTGGAGACGCTACTGGGAGGGAGGTGGACAACAACGAGGAGGGGGACACAGTGGCCGACAGTGGATGTTGGAGTGTCTGCTTCTGGATGGTGCTTGTGTGAGTGCCTGTGGGTTGATGTGTGCCGCTTCTGTTTGCCTGAACCACTTCTGTGTGTTGATTTGGGTGAATGCTGGTCTGAAGGTGTGCTTGGGATAGGTTGGGGTTGAGGGGATTGGGACTGGGTAGAGGAAGTTGGAGGGGGGAGGCTGAAGACAGGGACAATGGGTACCATCAGTGCTGAGGCCAGAGTCTGAAATGCTCTCTGTTGGGCCGCCACACCAGAGTGAATGCCCTCCAGGTATGCATTTGTTTGTTGCAAATGCCTCTCGACACTCTGGATGTCATTCAGAATGGTTGACTGCCCAACAGTGAGGGATCTCAGGAGGTCAATAGCCTCCTCACTGAGGTCAGCAGGGCTGACTGGGGCAGGGCCTGAGGTGCCTGGAGCGAAGGAGATGCCCACCCTCCTGGGTGAGCGGGCACAGGAAACACGCTGAGGGGCTGCTGGGAGGGTGGTACTGGTAGGGGGGGGTGGCGGCTGTACCTGTTGTTTGGGTGGGCACAGAGGTGTCCGCCACCACCAGGGAGCTTCCATCAGAGGAGGAGTGGCTGTCGGTAGTGTCCCCTCCTATCTCCATCGTGGTGCTCCCCTCGCCCTCCGTCCCACTGGTGCCCGCACCGTCAGTGGATTCAGCCTCCAGGCCCATGTGGGATGCAGCTCCCTCCATCGCCGGTGCCTCTGCTCCTCCACCAGATGATGCGAATGCACACAAAGACAGGGTGACAAAACAAAAAGGAGGGGAGAGACAGAGGTTACACTTGGTCAATGTCAGCAACACCACTACCGTTTGCATACACAACAGACAGGGAGCCGCCCTATGCACTAGGCCATGCACTACCAGTTACAAAGCTAGTCACCAGCACATGGGGTACAATGCCTAACGCCATTAGCTGCACACCTGAAACCCACAGGACCCTGCCCATTAGTAGATGCCCACTAACACTATTGGGGTTGGAGTGCTTCAGAGCCAGCCCAACAAGGGACTTACCCTGCCAGTTCGCCCTGGCCTAGGGGCACCCACAGCCCACACCCCCCACCCAGGTAAAATCTCAATGCGTGCAAAGTCATGATTCTGAACCTGTACTCACCCCCTTGTGGCTGCTGTGATACCTTCAAGAGCCTATCCAACTCCCGATAGGCCACCACCAGGATGCGAAACATCAGGGGGGTCAGGGTACAATGGGCACCCCTTCCTCGTTGGAGGCCAGCCCCAGTTGGGCCTCCACCATCTTCCTTGCGCAGCGGCATTTGCGGAAGTGGGTGCTCCGCCTGTCAAAGATCCCCCAGGGTCCGCACCTCCTTGGCGATGGCCCCTTTTTCTGATGGGCGCTGACCTGCAGGTAAATATGCATAGAAAAAAGGGATTAGTAATACCGTCCGGACTGTTACACTCAAGTACCACAATTTCCCTCCCATCCCCTTAAGCACAAACATTGACCACCAGACATGCAGCACTTTACCCAGGTCCCCTCAGCCCCCCTGCATGAGGCATACACACACAGCACTCCATACATTCGTGGTCCACGCATCATGCTCACAGTGTACTCACCTGTTTGTCTGGAGGACCATAGAGTGAAGCAGCACTTGCAATCTAGGTCTCTCCTGTTGAAGGTCAGGTTGCAAGTGATTGAGCAGTTAGAAAATGGCAGTCACGTCCACTCTGACGTACATTGCCATTGGCTCCTGGAACCCTTAGTGCTCAATGATAACCAATGTGAAGTTGGGCAGCGGTCGTGGACCGCAACGGCGCACAACGCCAGAGGAATTACCTCATTTCCACTTGTCTCTCCTCAGAGGTCAGGCAGCCGTCATTTCAGGTGGGCAAAGGCCATGGCACCTAACTGCGTCACAGCAGACATTGGCACATCAACTTATTTTCAAATTCACATACTTTTTCTGTAAAGGAAGAAATGCATTTTTATTGCAACATATGTGTGAATATGACCCTCTGCTCACCGTTTTCCACCCTAGAGTTCAACCACTGAGGATGAATAGGAGATGGAGACATTCCTCTGTATACAGACCCCTCGTGGACCTGGCGACTATGGAGGACAGGCACATAATCCTAGCCTACAGACTGGATCGGGCCACAATTTAAGAACTGTGTGCCCAATTGGAGCCAGACCTGATTTCAGCTATCCGCCACCCCACAGGTATCCCCCCCTCTAGTACAAGTCTTGGCAGTGCTTCATTTTCTGGTAAGTGGTTCCTTCCAAACAACAGTGGCTATGGCATCAGGGATGTCTCAGTCAATATTCTCCAACTTGTTGACCAGAGTGCTGTCTGCCCTGCTGAAACACATGCACAACTACATCGTATTCCCCAAGGTGGAGGATTTGGCCACAGTGAAAGCTGACTTTTATGCCCTGGGACATATCCCCAACATCATTGGTGCATTGATGATACATATGTAGCATATGTCCTCCCCCAGAGAAATGTGCAGGTGTGTTTGGCGGACCAGTACATCTCCCATGTGAATGCCAAGTATCCTGGCTCTATGCATGATGTCTTTATCATGAGGAATAGCAGCATCCCATATGTGATGGCTCAACTCCAGAGGCACCGGGTGTGGCTTATAGGGAGCCCAAGGTCCCCACCAGTATATGTTGGTGTATGGGTATGGGGTTGTCCCTAAGGGTGAGTGTATGGCTAACAGGTATCCCTCGATATTTGCAGGTGACTCTGGTTACCCCAAACTCTCATGACTACTGACCCCAGTGAGGAATGCCAGGACAAGGGCAGAGGAACGTTACAATGAGGCACATGGGCAAACAAGGAGGATAATCAAGAGAACCTTCGGCCTCCTGAAGGCCAGGTTCAGGTGCCTCCATCTGACTGGTGGATCCCTGTACTACTCACCCAAGAAGGTGTGCCAGATCATCATTGCATGTTGCACAACCTGGCCTTAAGACACCAGGTGTCTTTTCTGCAGGAGGATGAGCCTGGAGATGGTCTTGTGGCAGCGGTGGAACCTGTGGACAGTGAGGAAGAGGAGGCAGAGGATGAAGATATGGACAACAGAGGTTCTCTCATACAACAGTACTTCTAGTGACACACAGGTAAGACACTGTAACTTCACTTTACATTGCAGTTTTGTGTTGGACATTGGACATGGCAGAATGATTTCCCTGTGTCTATGGCCACTTACTGTTCCCTTTTCAGACCTCTGTGCCCCACTCTGGCTCCTGGTGTGTTTACTGCTGCCCACTACAGGTCATACCAATGTATATATAACTGTACATATGAATTGCAATGTTTACAGATTGTTGAACTAATACATATTTCACTCAATTGACAGACTCCAGACTTGTATTTGTTCCAAGAGTGTTTATTCAAGTGCTAAGAGGTTGAGGGGGATGTGCAATGGGCTGGGGTGATGGTGGAGGAATGTCCAGTTAGAGTCCAGTCTCTTTGTATCACAGGTGCATTGTCCAAGGGGGCATAGGAAGGTGAGTAATGGCAGTTCAAGGTGGACAGGGTAACAGAGTGGGACACAAGGGTGACAATCAGGAGAGTCTTATTTCCTGGTATGGGTCTTGGCAATGTTCTCTGGCTTCTGCCTGGATTGCAGGGACCGTTTGTGGGGTGGTTCTCCTTCTGCAGGGGGTGGGGTGCTGGTGGCCTGTTGTTACAGTGGTGGGGCCTCCTGTCCACTAGCACCCAGTGTGGCTAGTGTCAGGGGCCCGTTGGTGTGCCACTGCCTCCCTCATGGTGTTGGCCATGTCAGCCAGCACCCCTGCAATGGTGGCCAGGATGGTGTGAATGTGTTTGAGGTCCTCCCTGATCCCCAGGTGCTGTCCCTCCTGCAGCCGCTCGGTCTCCTGCAACTTGGCCAGTATCTGGTCCAAGGTCTCCGGGGAATGGTGGTACACTCCCAGGATCCCTGCAAGTGCGCCATGGAGAGTGGGTTCCCTGGGCCTGTTCTCCCCCTGTCACACAGCAGTCCTCCCAGCTTCCCTGTTGTCCTGTGCCTCTGTCCCCTGAACCGTGTGCCCACTGCCACTGACCCCAGGTCCCTGATTGTCTTGGGTTTGTGGGGTTGCCTGGGGTCCTTGTAGTGGTGAACACACTGCTGATTGACGTGCCCTGGGGACAGTGGTATGGGCCCGCTGGGTGGGTGCTGTGCTGGTGTTTCCTGAGGAAGGATGGTCTATGGTGGGTTGGGAATGTGGCAGGGTAACCGACTGTCCAGAGGTCCCTGATGGGCAAGGTTGGACATTGTGATCCAGGCATGCAGAGCTGCTGTCATCACTGTGGGCCTCTTCTGTGGGTGGACTGGATGTTGGTGGCACCTCCTCTCTGGTGACATTGAGTGGGGTTCGTGCGGGGATGTAAATGCAGTGCTATTGTATCTGTGTGTGCCATCTTGTGCATAGGTGTGTTTCCCTGTATGCTTGTGATTGCCCTGTCAACTTTGCCTTGTGTGTGTGGTGATTTTGTGGGCTAGGAGATTCTCTCTAATGGGCATTCTTTAGTGATGGGTGTCCATGCAGGTCTGTGATGGTTGTCCATGCATTGGTGTTGCATGCAGTGCTTGGTATTGGGTTGGGTGGGTTGTGATAGTGGGGTATATGTGAGGTGGTGGAGTGATGGGGAGAGGGTAGGGGTAGGAGTTTGTGATGGCATGTAGGTAGGGTGGGGGATATATTAGTCAAGATTTGACTTACCAGAGTCCAGTCCTCCTGCTACTCCTGCGAGGCCCTCAGGATGCATGATTGCCAAGACTTGCTCCTCCCATGTTGTTAGTTGTGGGGGAGGAGGCAGGGGTCCACCACCAGTCCTATGTACAGCTACCTGGTGTCTTGCCACCACGGAACGCACCTTACCCCGTAGGTCATTCCACCTCTTCCTGATGTCACCCCTTGTTCTGGGGTGCTGTCCCACGGCTTTGACCCTGTCCACGACTCTCCACCAAAGCTCCATCTTACTTGCAATGGAAGTCGGCTGCACCTGTGACCCAAATAGCTGTGGCTCTACCCAGATGATTTCCTCCACCATGACCCTTAGCTCCTCCTCTGAAAACCTGGGGTGTCTTTGGGGTGCCATGGATGTGGTGTGAGTGGTATGTTTGAGGATATGTGGGGTGATGCGTTGTGGTGTGTGCTGTGAGGTGCGTGGATGGTATATGGGTGATGGGTTCTGTGGCTCAGATTGAGTGGGTGCTTCTAGCTTTTCTCACACTCTGTTAGTAATCTTTTTTTTCATTGAAAGGGTTGTGGGTAATGTGGTTGTGTGTTTTATAGTGCTGCGGGTGTGTGTGTGTGGTGTGTGTATGTGTGTCAGGTATGTGTAGTTTGAATTGTCCAATGTGGTGGAGTTTTGTAAGTGTGTGTGTATTTTGAGCGGTGGTTCGTGGGTCCAGATACTGTGGGCGTATTTCTATTGGCGTAATGGTGTGGGTTCTGGTACAGCCAGTTTATCCCTGACCTTTGGGCTGGCGGACTTGTGTGGGTGTCTGTATAGTGGCAGATTTCTCTGTGTGGGTCATAATTTCCATAGCGGTATACCGCTGCGGTCACGGTATGTTGGTGGCCGTCAGCATGGCGGTAGGCGTCATTAACCGCCAATGTTGTAATGAGGGCCTATATCTGATACAAATAACATTTAATATAAAAATGTTGATGTTCTTCAAGATATTACACATGTGGAGGATGACACATAACAAGCGAGAGGTCAAACTGAAAAGATAGATTGATCCAGATCTGAAGAAATTTGCAAACACTACAATATTCATCCTCTACATTCTAAGGAGATTAATGGAGATGCTTTTGATCTCTATCAAATGAAAGAAGCAAAAGGAGTTCCCTTACGTGTGTGGGTGATTGAGACAACGAGTTCCACAATTTTAAAATCATAGGTGTGGTAACTACTGTCACTGAAAAACAGATTAAAAGCAAAATTTTAAATGAGATGCGTTTTTTGATTCCCAAGACCTGTGATCTCAGAATATAGAGTGAACAGTTTTTTGTCTGCAGTTTTTTGTCTGCAGTTAGACACACCCAACACGGAAATCCACTGAAAAATACATATAACTTCAGAAGAACAGAAGCTTTGAAAATATATAATGCTGTTATTCTGAAGACGTGGAATGCAAATATAGATGTATGGTTGTTAGCAGGTAACTCCATTGCTGTTGTCAGACAAGACAGAGATGAAAGAGATGTTGGAGGAAATTTCTGCAGAAAAGAGTTTTACCAAAACATTGTACAGTTTCAGTTTGAAAATGCTTTCCCACATGAAAACTGGGTCTTAAGAATGCACAGATATGTTGAGCTTGGCAAATGTGTTCTCCAAGTCCAGAGGAAACACTTGGATAACCTTTGCAAGCGGTCGTAATAGAGTATTAAAGTCTTTCCCAGAAATACAGTACCTTGCAACATTTGATCCTGAGAGTACAGGCATTCTAAAGACTAACATGCTTGATGCATACTACCCAAGAAGAAGTCCCCATCTTCAAAACGTGTCTTCATGAAGTAATTCAGCATTATATGTATAGAACTAATGTAACTGAAAACATAGAAGAAGGAATATTTGCAGTCCTTGGAAGTCATGATTGTTTGGTGAGGCACAACAAAGGAAATCTAATTGACAACACAAAGCTTAGTTGCCAAACTCCAGAGAGAAGAGAGTTTTTCTACTATGGCACTTTAACAACTGTTCAAACCATGGTGTGCTGAATCAGATTTACCTGGATATTATGGGGCAGATTTAAGAAACGTGGCGCTGCACCCAGGGCAGCGCCACTTTTCTTACGCCCCTTAGCGCCCCCTACCGCCACCATGTGTGAACCGTATTTAAAATATGGTGTACCATGGTGCAGGGTAGGGGGCATTAGTGTCAATATTTTTTACGCTATTGATGTACTGTTCAGAACATAGGAGCCCATTGTAACCAATGGTGTGCCCCCTATTAACGCCTCCTCTGAGCAGGCGTTAAAAGTAGCCACAAAAAATGACCTGTGGAATCTCTTAGGGTATTTTTGTGGTCCCCATAATGGGCGGACACCCCCTTTGCACACATTATGCATGGTGCATGAATATTGTAGTGCAAAAGGTTACAAAGTGGCGCAATGCATGCACTGCATCACTTTGTAAATATGGCGTGGTGATTTTTTAAGTCTAACGCCACATTAATGTAAAAAAATGATGCTAATGTGGCACTAGGGCTTCTTAAATCTGGGCCTATGACTGCTATGAAGGCTCATTAAATATTGTCAAAAACAGTGGAGGTTATTTACAAGCTTCTAGCGCCACCGGAGCATCACTTTCAGCAACACTGCGGTGGCGCTGTGTGCATTTTCACATTTGTAAGGTGGCGCTAAGCCAATTTGCATGGCTTTACACTGCCTTGTACATATGGGCCCCCCAACGTCGTTGTCTGCGGCAGAGGGGTGTGCAATGGATGTTGCTGTGGGCGTTTCCACACAACACCCATTGCTTTTGACATTGCCCCAGAATTACGTGAAATTGTAAATCTGAGGCAGCGCCAAAAAAATAACGCTACTCCAGGTACTTTTATTTCTCCTCATTTTTGCTTTTTCTTGGTGTGCTGCATTCTGCACACCTAGAAAAAGCAAAACATAATTAATGATTGTTTATGGGCAGGAAGGGGCACCTTCCTGCACATAAACAATCATTCCCTGCAACGCAGGCACCGTTGCACTATGGTGCATGTGTTGGTGCGAGGCAGCTAACTTTTAGTGCCAGTGCAGGGGGAGAGGACAGAAATGTGCTGTATCTTGTAGATACAACACATTTCTGCCTTTTCCCCATGGTACAGGGAGGTGCAGCAAGACACTTGCTGCACTGCCTTGCTCCACACGAGCTTATAAATAAGTCCCAGTATTTAGTGTTCTGTTTTTCCAAAGTACTTGAAAATGTTGAAAGATGAGATTGAACAGAAAGAAATCATTGCTGCTGAGATAGACAGGGAGAATTCACAAAACAGCCAAAGTTCTGCACCAGCAAGTCAAGATCCTCTTGGAGATCCAGTAATTCAAAATGATGCTGCTATAACTATGAATGAGGTGGAGATTGCAATGCAACAGGCAAGAGAGGATTCTGTGGATTTTGTCAGTGGAACAACTGAACACTGAACAGAGACAATTTTACAACAAAGTTAAAGATAAAATAGAGCATGGATTTCTCCACAAGAAGAAACAATGCAAATGTTTTTCAGATAAACCAACATTACTGTATATCAGTGGACAAGCTGGCACTGGGAAAAGCTTTCTAGTTACAGTCCTGACCAGTTATCTACAGAAGGCTACAGATTCAAATTTGTCATGTGTAGTGACAGCACCAACAGGATTAGCAGCACATAAAATTAAAGGAATTACTCTGTGTCGTCTACTAATGCTATATGTTGAACATGACAACAAACTAGAATATCAGAAATTATCTGGTGATGCTAGCCATGAGGTATTGAGAGTACTGACAAAACTGAAGCTTCTAATCAATGATGAAGTGAGCATGCTATGGGACATACTGCTTGTCTTCATACACTTAAAGATGCAGCAGATTTTAAGAACAAACTATGATTTACTCTTTGGAGGAAAGCATTTCATTGTGTTTGGTGACCTACTCCAACATACCCCTGTAAAAGGACAACCTGTTTTCAAAACATTTTTGCTATATGAAAAATTAAATTCTCAGGGAAGTATTGGCAGTGTGAATATTTGGTTACACTTTGAATATAAAGAATTTGTGAAAAACATGCACCAAACATCTGATATGGAATATGGATATATGCTGAAAAACATTAGTGTGGGAGTGCTGACAAACCAGGGGAGACATGCTTTGGAAAGTCACCTTATAAAGAGTCCATTCCCAACTGATTTTACAGAAGCAGAACTAATGTTCAATTTCATTAAATAAGAGAAATCTATATTTTGTTTAATACCAACACTACAGGAGTGTTCCAACTTTAGTGAAAAATTACTACAACTGGAAGAAAATATTTTAGAAATTACAGCTATTAATAAAATGGAACATGAGGGTGTCACAATACTACTGGCAGATAAACTGAAAGCAAAATTGGATTCTTTGGAGAAATCTGTATCCAGGACAGCGGGCCAGAAAAGCATTTAAGTGTCTGAAAAAGCTGACAAGTTATTTTGTGGTGTGATTTAAATGTTGAAGAACGGTTAGTACAATGAGTAAGGTTATTGATTTAGTGAACTTTCCCAATAGATCTGAGGTAGAATATCTGGCTATAAAATGTGATCATATTGACGATGTGAAGAAGATTGGCGGATCAATTGTACATTTTTTGCTTGTAAAAGACTTATAAATCAAGCGGCAACAGTTCCTACTCTCTCTAGCTTATGCCGTAACTATCCATAAATAACAAAGTTTAAGTGCAGATGCAGTTTTTGTTAATTTTGGAAGTTCTGTATTCAAAGAAGGAATGTCATATGTAGCATTGTCGCAAATTTGAACGTTGTCAGTTTTTTTTTTATTGACTTTAATGAGAAGAAAGTTTGTACTGATGCAAGCTGAATAAGAGAGAATAATCGAATAAGAAGTCTATACACTCCTCATTTAGGCCAGTACCCTGTTTATGAGAAAGGGATAATCTGGCTGAAGTGGAAGATTACAAAACAGCCTACAGACCCTCAAGAAAAGAAAGCACTGAAGGACAACACGGATGGTGCTAAAATTGGAAAATGACAAAGAAATTGTAGGTTATCAGTTAGAAAACAGTTCAAGTGCTATGTGAATTGTGCTCTCAGCGTACGGTTCTATTTACCGTATGTAGTAAACTAAATTGAACAAAATTCTAATAAGAAAATGTATTCTGCACTATATAATTTGCTGCAATGTTTAATAACTGACAGAAGTGTAATACATTCTGCTTCAAGGATCCAACATCTTTTGGATACATGTAGTGGATCAATAATGTTTACTGTTAACACTCAACAAGCTGCATAAGAATTTATTATGGCCACCCTTGGAGTCTTAGAATAAGAAGAAGTAAATATTGATGATTTATTTGAACTCAGTTATAAATGGAACCATGACTATGAAGATTGTACTTTCACATTTAGCATTGTAATCAATTCTGAACAATGTCTTTACTTAACATTGCTGGGTTCTAAAACTGTGCCTTTGACAAATTGTACAAAAATGCTAACCAAAATATGACCTGCCCAAACTGCACTTCAGGTATTATGGCTACATTATTTCTACAAAGAACTGGAAAATACCTTCTAGTAATGCTACAATGATGCAGAGTGGATGGTTCCAAATTGGAAACTCAAATTTCTTACTTCAAAGCCAAACAAATATCACTTTCAGGAAGAACTTTTGCTACTTTGGCTATCATCTTTCATGAAGGAGTTAATACCACCTCTGGACACCACACTATCTATATATAAATTGGATAGATAGAATGCCATGACATCAACCTAAAATACAAACTAAAACATCTATTCAAACTACCAAACTCATGTATTTTCTTTCTTTAATTTAACCCAAGTTCTAAGGAATAATTCTGGTTAACAAAATGGCATACGGTGTTTCCTCTATGTGGTTCATATCTTTTTGGGAATTATTCGGTCTATGAAGGGTAATGTTTTTTTAAAATATCTTCGAAATAAAGAGTTTTTTTAATGTTCCAGAAAAGACCTAATATAACAACTCAATACAGTACTCTCTAATTAACATCTGCAACTGGATTAACATACTCCAATTACAGGTGCCTTAAGATTAAACAAAAAAATGCCTTTAAAACAAAAAAAAGTCTCCTTTTGTTTATCCAACCACACTTATACATTGTAATTGTGGAAAAAAACGACTGTGTGGGATTTTGTTTAGATGGATGATCAGCAGTTTAGACATCATTTGCCCTAACAAGAATGATGTTTTCAAAAGGATCTCTAGAATTCAAGAGTACTTTACATTTATTTCTGATATTGTACCAGATATAACCAAATAGTTTTTTTTTTTTTTAAAATATGCTTGTTTAGAATAATATGGTAACTCTAGAAAAAGCCATTAATTAATTAATTGTAGTGAGTTCAATGCATAGTATCACTTATTTGTAGTGATCGACTGTGCAGCTTTGGGGATATTATTTGCAATCCATTGATTGTTTTTTCTCAAAATTACATTTTTACTTCATTGTAATACAGTCCTACAGTGTAAGCAATGACTATTTTTATGTTTGTGTAACTTTGAAGACTAAATAGTAACATATCTTTATGTTCTTTTTCTTTTTCAATAGCGCCTGCAGTTGAACAATGTTGCATGTCTCAAAACACTTGTTGAACCTCAGACAGATTGCTCAGAGATATCCATGGAGAGTGTTTTTAAACATAAACTGCTCTTGCCATACCTTTCCTTTAGTTTCTTCTGCCTGTTTCCTACTTAAACTTTCACTATAATACAACAGATTTTCAGGTAGTCACACAACAATTTATTCAATCATGCAAGAAATTGTTTATGCAGACACTCACACAACCAATGACTTACCCATGTAGCCTCTCAGAGAAACAGCCAATCAGTGATAGAGACACAGCCAATCAGTGATAGAGACATCACATTTACAGTAGATTATACCCCCACTCATTCACTAAAAGAGCCACTGACACACCCATTCACTCACTCACTCATAATCCACTCACATCATATGACTAACCTATACAACCCTTACATAGACACTCACCCATACAGTCACTCACACAAGTACTCACTCACCCACCAAGTCACTCGCAGAGGCACTCAGTCTCCCATACAGACACTCACACAACCATTCCCTCAACCATATAACCTCTCAATCAACCGTTCACTCACCCATATAGCCATTCATGCAACCACTCACCCATACAGCTACTCACACAGCCACTAACTCACCCATACAGAATCTCATGAACCCTCTTACTCAGTCCTACAAACACGCACACGCTCACTCCCTCGTACAGCTATTCACACACCCACTCACTCACCCATACAGCCACTCACAATGGAGTTCACTTACCCACACAGCTACTCACACAACCACTCATGCACTCATAGAGCAACTCACACAGGCACTCACTCTTCCATACACATTCACACAACCATTTGCTCACCCATACAGCCACTCACACAACTATTCAATCACCCTCACAGCCACTCACACAGCCACTTACTCTCCCATACAGCCAGCTACACAGCCACTAATTTAACCATGCAGCCACTCACACAGGTACTACCTCAACCATACAACTAATCATTCACACTCTCACTCACTCAAACAATACTCACATAGTATACTCAAACATTTATTCATACACCCACTCACTAATACAGCCACTCACACTAGCACTCAGCCACCCACACAGTCAGTCACTCTAGCACCTACTCACTCATACAGCCACTCACAATAGCACTCACTCACCCATGTATCTAGTCACACAGGCAAAAACTCTCCCATCCAGACACTGGCACAGCCATTCACTTACCCAATAAGCCACTCACGCAACCTTTCACGCACCCATACTACTCACGCAACCACTCACTCTCCCATACAGCCACTCATACAGACAGTCACTCAACCAAACAACCACTCATACAGACACTAACTTGCCCATCCAGCTACTCATGCACCCTCTCACTCACTCACACAAGCACTCACACAGTCACTTACTCATTCATACAGCAATTCACACACACATTCACTCACCCATGCGGCTACTTATACAGTCACTTAGCCATACAGCAATTCATGCACCCTCTCACTCACAAACATTCACATGTCACTCACTCACCCAGCTATTCATGCACTGAGCCACTCACTCACCCATACAGTTACACATGCACCCTCTCACTCGCCATACAGCTTCTTACACAGTCACTAAGGCAACTATACATCTCCTCACACTAGCACTCACTCACCCATACATCCAATCACACCAGCACTCACCCATACAACCACTCACACTAGCATGTACTCAACCATATCGCCAGTCACTCACTCTCCCAAACATGCACTCACACAACAATTCACTCACCCATACAGGCACTCACACAACAATTCACTCACCCATACAGCCATTCACACAATCATTCGCTCACCCACACAGCCACTCACACAACCACTCACTCTTACTCTCCCATACAACCACTCACTCAACCAAACAGCTACTCACACAGCCATTAACTCACCCATACACATTCTCACATAGTCACACACTCACTCAAACAGCCATTCACACACTGACCCACTCACCCATAGAGGTACTCACTCATCCTCTAACTCACCCTTACAGACTCCTACACAGCCACTGACTCAACCATACAGCCCCTTATACTAGCACTCACTGACTCATACAGACACTCACACTAGCACTCACTCACCCATACAGCCAGTCAAATAGGTATTTCCTCTCCCATACAGGCACTCACACAACCATTCACTCACCCATACAGCCATTCACACAACCACTCACTCTCCCACACAACCACTCGCTCAACCAAACAGCCACTCACACAACCACTCACTCTTACTCTCCCATACAACCACTCACTCAACCAAACAGCTACTCACACAGCCATTAACTCACCCATACACATTCTCACATAGTCACACACTCACTCAAACAGCCATTCACACACTGACCCACTCACCCATAGAGGTACTCACTCATCCTCTAACTCACCCTTACAGCCTCCTACACAGCCACTGACTCAACCATACAGCCCCTTATACTAGCACTCACTGACTCATACAGACACTCACACTAGCACTCACTCACCCATACAGCCAGTCAAATAGGTATTTCCTCTCCCATACAGGCACTCACACAACCATTCACTCACCCATAAAGCCATTCACACAACCACTCACTCTCCCACACAACAACTCGCTCAACCAAACAGCCACTCACACAAGCACTAACTCTTCAATACAGCCAATCATGCACCCTCTCACTCACCCATACAAGTACTCACACAGTCATTCACTCAGTCACACACCCACTCACTCACCCATGCAGTTACTCACATACCCTCTCACTCACCCATACAAGACTTACACAGCCACTAAGTCACTCATACAGCCACCCCTCTAGCAGGCCTTACATCCCTAAGTCAGGGTGCACTATAATGCATGTGAGGCTATATGTGCATGAGCAGATATGCCCCTACTGTGTTTTTGTCAATTCTGGAACATTGTAAGTGTAAAAGGAAGCCATAGCAAATGCATGTGCTGGACACTTGTCACTACAAATGTGCTTGACACCGGTCACTATGAGTTCCCGAGCTACATGATGGCCTCTCTGAACCATGGGTTGTTTGGTATGAAACAGCTCATAATAATAAACAAACACTGATGCCAGTGTGGTATTTATTATGTACCCAAAGGGCACCTTAGAGGTGCCCCCTGCAAACCTAACATCCCTGGCATGGTTGCTGACTGGTCTCAACCAGCCTGCTACCACCAGACACGATTCTGGACTCCTGGGGTGAGAGCCCTTGCTCTCAGGAGCCAGAAGACAAAGCATTTCCTGAGCGGAGGTGTCACACCTCCTCCCCCAGGCAGGCACCCTGCTCCAGTGGTCAGCTTCAAAGGCCTTGCTGCCTTCTAAATCTGACCCTGTCTTTGTTGCTAGCACCAAACGACGGCCCAATGGTTTTACCCCCCACTTTAGGTGGGAAAGTCAATGGGAAACATAGCAAGAATAGGGTAATGGCCACCTTCAGCCTGTGCCACCCCTCAGGTGAGTTGACCACTCCACTTCATTTTCTTCCATCTTGGATGGTAGGAAAAATAGCCAATCAGGGTCAGTGGTGTGTCCCATTCCCAGATGGACTGCAATGTTTAGAGGGCATCCCCAGATGAAGTTTTTAGATTCAATCGACATAAGAAGACCAGGACAAAGAACTAAAGTTGAGCTGAACAAAGAAAAATACGCCAAATCCTGCCTGCTGCTCCAAGGACTCGACCATACCCGCTGAGTTGTTGCCTGCAGGACTCTACATAACCCCAGAGCACCTCTAGCTTTCTAAACATTGCCAAGAACCTCCCTCAGAGTGAAGCTATCACTCTCCTGCACCCTGCAGGCACGGATCCTGTGAAGTACGGTTTACTGGCCGCTACTGACCAATGACTCAGACCCAGCAGCCCAGTCACAAACTGTACAGCAACTCGAGAGGACCAGACCTGCCACCCTGCAAAGTTTGGTGGCACTAGGACTTTCTAAGGCTGTAGCATACCAATTCCCCAGGTATCAGACCCCCAACATTAGACACCCAGAAGCCGGGTACACTCCTGACTCCCTAAAGCCCAGGTACAAGCACCAGTCCAGGGACTTCAGGACACCTGAGTTCCACCCCCTCAGTGCGAGGACTCCAAGATGCACAATGCCTGGCACACTGCCTGGCAGGCCTAAGTGCATTGCACCCGGCCTCCCTGGCGTCCTGCACCAACCACCCAGCTGTGCTTTTGTGGTCCCTAAGCACTTCTGACCTCCCACCTCCATGGGGACCCAGCAGACTTACCTTTAGTCCCTCTGTTTAGTGTGTTTCCAAGTTCCCCCCTTCTCCTCTGTGTGCCAGCTCAAAGACCTTCAGCCAATGTTGAACTAGGAACTCCCTGAACTTCTCCTGCTGGACTATTGGACCTGTCCATGACCTCGACCTAAAAACAGAAGGTGATACTTGTGAGAGCATCGCCAGATTTTATATGCATTTTTTTAATTTCTACGATTGATTCTCATAGTGTGTAATTAAGCACAAAAAAAGTCCATTTTCTAAACTTTGAAAAATCATAATTAAAAAAGTACTTACTGTAGAACGACGATCTTGGTCTTAAAAATGTATAAAATTATTTTTGTAACTTGGTCTTGAGTTATTCTTCCAAGTATGTGTCTTCATTTATTGATACTGTGAGTACAACAAATGCTTAGTACATCTCCTGGATTAGCCTAACTGCTCGCCCACCCTACCACAGAGTGTTAGGTGGTCTGCTTTTTATCTCTGGATACCAAAGTAGGGTTTCTTGGACTCTCTGCGCAGTGCACGTACTTTTCGTATAGTATATAGAGAGTCAGTCTCCTACACTCTTCCATACAGACACTCACATAACCATTCACTCACCCATTCAGCCATTCACACAACCATTCAGTAACCCAGACAGCCACTCACACAACCACTCATTTTCCCATACAAGCCCTCACACAACCATTCACTCACCCATACAGCCACTCACAAAGGTACTAACTCACCTATACTGCCACTCATCCATCCTCTCCCTCTCTCACTAAAAACACTCACACATTCATTCACTCACTCATACAGCCATTCACACACCCATTCTCTCACCCATTCAACCACTCACGCTAGCACTCATTCATCCATACAGCCACTCACCCATAGAGCCAGTCACACAGGAACTCACTCTCCCATACAGGCACTCACACCACCATCACTCACCCATACAGTCACTCACACAACCACTAACTCTCCCAGACAGCCACTAGCCATTTACTCAACCAAACAGACAGTCACACATGCACTCACTCTCCCATACATACACTCACACAACCATTCACTCACCCATATAGCCACTGACACAACCACTCACTCTACAATACAGTCACTAACACAGCCATGCACCATCTCACTCACACGTACAAGCACTCACACAATCACCCACACATTCATAGAGCCATTCACACTCCCACTCACTCAATGAAGCAGCTACTCAGACAGGCATTAACTCACTGAGACAGCCACTCATGCACCCTCTCATTCTCTCATACAAGCACTCACACTCATACTCACTCACCTATGCAGTTACTCACACACCCTCTCACTCACCTATACAACTACTTAAAGAGCCACAAACTAAACCATACTATACTAATGCACCTTCTCACTCACTGATATAGAATCTCACACACCCACTCAATCACCCATGCAGAACCTCACACACTCACTCACTCACCATAGAGCCACTTACCCATACAGCCACTAACATACCCACTCTCTCACCCACATAGCTACTCACATACACACTCACTCACCCATACAGCTACTCCCACTCCCTCTCACTCACCCATAAACCATGTATCCACTCACTCACCCATACATGACTCATGTACTCACCAATACAGTCACTGAAAATCCCATTCATTCAGCCATACTCCACTCACGCACCCTCTCACTCACTGATACAGTTACTCACACACCCCTCACTCACCCATACAGCTTATCATGCACTCGCTCTTTCACAAATACAGTCACTCACACACCCACTCACTCATGCATACAGCCACTGACAGAACCCACTCTTTCACACACACAGTTACTCACTCACATACTCACACACTCATACTACCACTTGCCCACTCACTATCTCACTCTTTTACCATGTATTACAGCTACTCATTCACTCATAAAACTACTCATACACTCACTCACTCAGATACTAATACAGGCACTCATCCATCCAGTCACTCACCTTTATAGACACTTGCAGATCCAATCAGTCACCCATTCAGCCACTAGCACACTAAATCACACACTTATTCAACAACTCTTTGTATCTACACACAGACATACAGTTTATGTTTTTTTAACCATAAAAGTCGGTTCTGACAAGAACCTTTTTTTTCTTCTTTTTTCTGGAACTCTGTTTTGTATTTTTTTTTCTAACATTTTGTATTTTTTTATTTATTATCAAAGAAAATGACAAGGAGGGAAAAACATTCTAACTAGAAACACAAAGCAGTGCAAATACTGGAATAAATTATGAAAAAAATTAGCAAGCATGTTGCCTTGCTGCCTCCAAGATAGCATCGCCAGACGACTCACCAGCTGTCACTGTTCTGCATTCAAGGCTCAATACATTGTAATTTAGGAGCAGTTTGTGGCTGAAGTATCTCCTCTTCAGATGGCACTCTCTCCCCAGGAAAAGGTAGTGTGGGCCTGGATGTGGATGGCCCCTCGCTAACTCGCTCCTTCTGTGCCCTCTTTAAGTAATTCCTGTGGTAGGTTTTCAAGTGACACAAATTACTAGTTGTACCACTGGAATATTGCTTGGCTGTTCCTTTTGAGAGGGTCTTGTTACACAGGCTGCATTTCCCAAACTTTACAACAATTTTTGATTCCCCAGATGGGATTGTGAAAACATCCCAGTTGGTGGAAATTGGGTCTTTGGTTGGCAGTCACATTACACCAGTCCAAGCAAGGACCCTTTCTCTAGTCAGGGTAAGTCACACGTAATCCAAATTATAATGTGCCCACTCTCTGGTAGCTTGGCAGCAGTCAGGCTTAACTCAGAAGGCAATGTGTAAAGTATTTATGGAATAAATCATGCAATAACACAGTGCAAAAACTACAAAAATACACCATACAGGTTTAGAAAAATATAAGATATTTATCTGAGGAGATTAAGGTCAAAATTATCAAGGTTTGATAAATACAACTTGAGATATCACTTTTGTAATGATAAATAGAGTCTTTTAGGCCGTAAAAAAAAACAATGGTCTCTTGTGAGTGCAAAGTACCTTGTTTGCATCTAAATTATCCACACGGGACCGCAGAGGAGTAGATGTGTGGACAATGGGGAGGTGTGCGTCGGTCTCTCCGGGTGCACACAAATTATGCATTGATGTTTTTCCACGCAGCAAGGGCTTTGCTTCGATTTCTGGTGTGCAGACTTTGATCCTCTTCGGGTTGCGGGGTATTTGGACACCCCGGGGATGATGCGGAGAAATCCTGGGCGTGCAGAACAAAGTCACAGGAGCTGCGCCGATCCGGTGGCCGATGCAGGAATATTTCTGTTGCACAGTAGGCGCTGCGTCGATTCCTCTCTAAGGAAGTAGGGCTGCGTCATTCCTGCTTGGTGATGAGTCGATCGTGTGGGCTGTGCGTCGAAGTTTCGGGCACAACGCTGGAGCTGCATCGATCTCCACTCGGGGAGCCGGGTTGCATCGTCTGGTTCGGCAATGCAGTGATTTTCTCACCGCAAGACAGGCTGTGCATCGATTCCGTCAGGCTGTGCATTGATTTTCACTGCACAAGGAGTTCTTTGCAGAGAATAAGGGGGACATTACGATCTCAGCGGATCTACAGAACCCCCCAGCGGCCACATAAAGAACATCCAGCTAGGCCGGCGGGCGGAAACAGTGTTTCCGCCTGTCGGCCCAGCTGGAAACAGGGCCAAAACATTAACGCCGGCTCCAAATGCAGATCCTTAATTGGGCCAATGAAATGCAAAACGGGGCAGTGCATGGGGGCCCGAGTCAGTCATTCCGCCAGTCATTCGCTGGCGTATAAACTGCCAGGGAAAGGCTGGTGGAATTTGACTCATTATCCGGAAGGCAGCGCTGCTTGCAGCGCTACCCTGTTAGATCTGAAGTGCCGCTGCCTGGTGGCTGGAGCCTGGCGGTGTTTCAACCGTGGCAGTTCAGCCACATTCGTAATATGCTGTCTGGACCGCCATACCGTTGGCAGCAATTACCGCCACCGCCGGCATGGGGGCCCAGACCGCCATGTTCATTATGAGGTCTTAAGTCTTCTTGGCCCTGAGACTTCAGGAAACAGGAGGAAAGCTCAATCCAAGCCCTTGGAGAGCACTTCTTAGCAGAGCTAGAGTGCAGCAAGGCAGCAGGGCAACAGCAAGGCAGCAGTCCTTTACAGCAAAGCAGTCAGGTGAGTCCTTTGGGCAGCCAGGCAGCTTCTCTTAGCAGGTTGCAGGTTCTGGTTCAGAGTTTCTTTCCCAGGAGGTATCTTGTCAAGAAGTGTCAGCCTTGGTAGGGTCAGTGACCCAGTTTATATACCCAATTGTGCCTTTGAAGTGGGGGAGACTTGAAAGAGTGGCTCAGAAGTGCACAAGGTCCCCTTTCAGTTCCATCCTATCTGCCAGGGTGCCACTAGGGGACCTGGCAGTCCATTGTGGCAGGGCAGGCCACTGTGCTTTGACATGTAAGGGTCAGGCCCTCCGCCCTCCCAGCCCAAAAAGACCCATTCAGTATGCAGATGTGTACAGGTGTGACTGATCATCCTGTGTTTTGAGCATCCGGTGCTTGGGGTTGTCTGAGTGAAATGCACAAGGGAGCTGTCAACTAACCCAGCCAGATGTGGATTGTAAGGCACAGAAGGATTTAAGCAGAGAAATGCTCACTTTCTAAAAGTGGCATTTCTAAAATAGTAATATTAAATCCAACTTCACCAGTGAGCACGATTTTGTATTACCATTCTGGCCATACTAAATATCAATCAAATCAATCAATCAAAAAAAATGTATAGAGCGTGCTACTCACCTGTGAGGGTCTCAAGGCGCTGGTGAAGGTGGGAGGAGGGTTACTGTTCGAACAGCCACGTCTTGAAGTTTTTTCTGAAGCGCAGGAGGTCCTGAGTCTTGCGGAGGTTGGTGGGGAGGGAGTTCCAGGCCGTGGGGGTGAGTTAGGAGAAAGATTTGCCTCCTGTGGTGGCGCATTGGATGCGGGGGACTGTGGCGAGTGTGAGGTCGGTGGAGCGGAGGTGCCGAGTGGGAGTGTGGAAGTTCACTCTTGTCGATCTTGTCAATCGGAAGCCAGTGAAGGGATCTGAGGTGTGACGAGATGTGTTCATGGCGTGGGAGGTCCAGGATGAGGCGAGCGTCTGCGTTCTGGATTCTCTGGAGTTTGCATTTGAGTTTGAGTGTGGTGCCGGCGTAGAGGGCATTCCGTGTGCTGATGAGTGCGTGAGTGACGGTCTGTCAGGTCTCTATGGGAATCCATTTGAAGGTTTTTCACAGCATGCGGAGTGTGTTGAAACAGGAGGAGGTGACAGCATTGACTTGCTGGGTCATGGAGAGGGAGGGGTCCAGGATGATGACGAGGTTACGTGCGTGGTTTGCAGGGGTTAGTGGGGGGCCTAGGGTAGTGGGCCACCAAGAGTCGTCCAATATGGTTTTGTTGGGGCCGAAGATGATGATTTCGGTTTTGTTGGAGTTGAATGGTTTGCTGTCATCCATGTGGCGGTGTCAAGGAGTGCAGCGTGGAGGTGGGTTTAGGCGGTGGTAGGGTTACGGGTGAGGGAGATGATGAGCTGGGTGCCGTCTGCGTAGGATATGATGGTGATTCCGTGTGCTCGGAGAATGTTGGCGAGCGGGGTCATGTAAATGTTGAAGTGCGTAGGGCTGAGGGAGGACCCTTGGGGGACTCCGCAGATGATTTTGGTGGCTGTGGAGTGGAAGGGAGGGAGGCAGACTTTCTGGGTTCTTTTGGTGAGGAAGGAGGTGAGCCAGTCTAGGGCCTTGTGTCAAATCCCTGCGTTGTGGAGGCGTGTGTGGAGTGTTTGGTGGCAGACAGTATCAAAGGCAGAAGAGAGGTCCAGGAGGATGAGTGCGACGGTCTCGCCCTTGTCGACTCTGGTTCTGATGTTGTCAGTACATGCGATGAGGTCTCAATGCTGTGGTTCTTGGGGAACCCAGACTAGGAGGGGTCAAGTGTGTTGTTTTCCTCTAGGAAGTGGGACAGGCGGTTTTTCACTAGTTTCTCAGTGACCTTGGCGGGGAAGGGGAGGAGTGAAATAGGGCGGTAGTTAGTGAGGTCATCAGGGTCAGCTTTGGGCTTTTTCAGGAGTGCGGAGCCTTCTGCATGCTTCTCCTTTCAGATCAGAATCTACCACTCAAACGGTATATGAGTGTAGCCCTAATGTTAGTCTATGAAAGGAGCAGGCCTCACATCAGTGAAAAACAAATTTAAGCAGTTTTACCCTACCAGGACATATCAACTACACAGGTATATGTCCTGCCTTTTATCTACATATCACCCTGCCCTATGGGTGCAGGTCCACTAGTAGCATTTCATCTTCAGACCCTGGGCTCATGTAGTGCACTTTACAAGGGACTTATAAGTGAAATAAATAAGCCAATATGGTATGAGCCAATGTCACCATGTTTTAGGGGTGAGACCATGTGCACTTTAGCACTGGTTAGTCCTAAAACCAGCAAAAACAGTGTCAAAGATTGGAGGGAGACAGGCAAAAAGTTGTGGGTGACCACCCTAAGGCCGTCAGGTCTAACACAAGGTAATACTTTGTCTTTTAGCTGGTGGTACCTCATACTCAGAGTCTTCCTGTTGTTCCTCCTCCTTCTGCTCCTCTGGCTGCTTTGGCACCTCCTGCTTCTCATAGCCTCCTCTTGCCATTCTGTTTGGAAAATAAATGACCAAAAATTAGCCCTAAAGAGAATTCTGCACTAGTAGCACAGGACAGCTCCAAAGAATGATTCAGATATGAACTGGAAGATTCAGGAAGAAAGAAATAGGTGGCAACTTCCTTTGAAGATTAATGAAAACTGTCTCCTCCAATCATATCTCTTTGTTTTCAAATCAAATTATCTTCGTGACTACCAACGTCACCGTAACTATGGGTGCCGTCGAGAATCAGGAAAAAGTGGACATCATTAAAAATAATTACGGAAAGGAAGGTTTACACACTATGGCCCTCATTCCAACCCTGGCGGTCATAGACCGCCAGGGTGGAGGGACACGGAAGCACTGCCAACAGGCTGGCGGTGCTTCCAGGGCCATTCTGACCGCGGCAGTAAAGCCGCGGTCAGAAAAGGGGATCCAGTGGTTTCCCGCCGGATTTCCCCTGGGACGGAGAATCCTCCATGGCGGCGCTGCTTGCAGCGCCGCCATGGGGATTCCGACCCCCTTCCCGCCAGCCTGTTTCTGGCGGTTTACACAGCCAGAAACATGGAAACAATTCTATCTTCTTACACTGGGTGAAAAGAAAGCAAAAAAGTGCTCTCTTAAAATCCATATTGAAAAATTATCTCTAATCCATGAAAAAGTGAATACATTGAAAATACATTGTAGTAAAATCTGAAGTCCAGTGATTGTGACAAGTAAATTATTTAATGATACCTCTTTCTAACACCAGAGAGCATAGTTCCATCCTTTAAATACACTAAGGCCCTCATTATGACATTGGTGGTAAATCCCACCGACTGCCATGCCGACTGCCGCCAACATAACGCCGCTGCCGCGGGTAACCGCTAGCCATATTATGACACACACATACCAATCTGTCACTATACAGCCACACACACAAGTCCACCAGCCCAGACGTCAGTGATAAACTGGCAGTATCAAAACCCACACCGTTACGCCAACAGAACAACACCCATCACTCTATGACCCACGAATCACTGCGGCGGACATTCAATGGCAGTAAACCATTGGCGGTACATACCACAGCGCTCAACATACACATACATATACAAAACAACACCACACTGGTCAATTAAAACTACACACACATGACACCCATACACACACCACACACACCCACACCACTATCTGACACACACACACATTTCCCACAACCCTTTACAACTACAAACAATTGCCAACAGAGAGAGAGACAGCAAGAGCACCCACACAACCAGAGCCACATACCACCATCACCTGTACACCACCCACACACCTTATATCACACATCCCAACACCTCACCCCACACACCCTCACTCACACCACTCACACTACAGCCATGGCACCACAAGAACACCGCAGGTTCTCAGGGGAGGAGCTAAGGGTCATGGTGGAGGAAATCATCCGGGTAGAGCCACATCTATTTGGATCACAGGTGCAGCAGATATCCATTGATAGGAAGATGGAGCTATAGCGGAGAATCGTGGACAGGGTCAAAGCCGTGGGATAGCACCCCAGAACAAGGGATGACATCAGGAAGAGGTGGAATGAACTACGGGGGAAGGTACATTCCATTGCAGTGAGACACCAGCTCGCATCATAGAGTACTGCTGGTGGACCCCCACCTCCTCCCCCACAACGTACAACATGGGAGGAGCAAGTCTTGGCAATCATGCATCCTGAGGGCCTGGCAGGAGTAGGAGGAGGACTGGACTCTGGTAAGTCAACTCTCTATTACTAACACCCCCCCTTACCTGCATGCCATCACATACCCCCACCCTCACTCCCATTACTGCACCACCTCCACATACCCCTCCATTACAACCCACTCATCCCAATACCAAGCCCTGCATGCAACACCAATGCATGGACACCCCTCACAGATCTGCATGGACACCTATCACCACTGCAAGCATACTGGAGAGAATCACCTAGCCCACCAAGTAACAACTCACACAAGACAAATCTGCCAGGGTAATAACAACCATAGAGGGCAACACACAAATGCACAATATGTCACACGCAAAAACAAGAACACTGCAATCACATCCCCACAGGTATCCTAGCCAATGTCACTGGGGAAGAGGTGCCAGCTACATCCAGTCCTCCCACAGAAGAGGCCCACAGTGATGACAGCAGCTCTGCTCACCTGGATCTGGATGAGAACCCTTATCAGGGATCTCGGGACAGTCGGTTACCCAGACACAGTCTCACACCACCACAGAGCCTCCCTCCCCAGGAAACACCACCACAGCACCCACCCAGCGGGCCCATATCTCTGTCCCCAGGGCACATCAATCAGCAGTGTGTCCCCCACTACAGGGACGCCAGGCCACCCCAGAAACACAGGACGATCAGGGACCTGGGGTCAGTGGCAGTGGGCACATGGTTCAGGGGTAAGAGGCACAGGACAATAGGGAAGCTGGGAGGACTGCTGTGCGACAGGGGGAGGACAGGACCCGGGAACTGACTCTCCAGGAGGCACTTACCGCGATCCTGGGAGCATACCAACATTCCCAGGATACGCTGGGCCAGATACTGGAAAAGTTGCAGGAGAACATGAGGCTGCAGGAGGGACAGTACCCGAGGATCAGGGAGGACATCAACACTACCCTGGTCTCCATTGCAGGGGTGCTGGCAGAGATGGGCAACACTATTAGGGAGGCAGTGGCACACCACTGGGCCCCTGACATTAGCCAAACTGCTGAACAGCCCTCCACCTCTGCTGCCGCTAGTGGACAGGGGGCCCCACCACAGGACCAACAGGCCACCAGCACACCTCCCCCTGCAGAAGAAGAACCACCCTGCAAACGTTCCCTGTGATCCAGGCAGAAGCCGGAGACTATTGCCAAGACCCCTGCCAGGAAATAAGACTCTCCTGATTGTCACCCTGGTGTCCCATTCAGTCACCCTGTCCACCTTGAACTGCCATTGCTCCCCTTCCTTTGCCCCCTTGGACAAGGCACATGTGATTCAAATAGACTGCACTCTATCCTGGACTTTCCTCCATCATCACCCCAGCCCAACTGCACTTCCTCCTCTACTTCTTAGCACTTAAATAAACACCCTTTGAAAAAATAAGTATGGAGTATGTCAAATGATTTAAGTATGTATACGTTTAACAAGGTTTAAACATTGTAATTCAACTGTACAGTAATGCATACATAGGAAAGACCTGTAGTTAGCTGCAGTGAACACACTAGGAGCGATAGTGGGACACCAACATCTGCAAAAAGAGTTGCCAAAGGGTAATGTAAGCGGCCATAGAAGTAGGAAATCACAGACTGCCAGTGACAATGTCAAACACAAAACTGTCAATTAAATGTTAAGTTACACTGTCTCACATGTGTGTCATTCGAAGTATTGATGAATAATTGCACTTCTGTTGTCCTCATCCTCATCCTTTGCCTCCTCATTTTCACTGTCCACAGGTTGGGCTAACCAGAGTCACCTGCAAATATCGCGGGACTACTGTTAGACACACACTAACCCTTAGTGCCCACACCATACCCATACACCAACATATACTGGGTGGGAACCAGGAATCACCTATTAGCCATACCGTGTGCCTCTGGAGTTGAGCCATCACATTTGGGATGCTGCTATTACTCAGGATAAAGGCATCATGCACAGATCCAGGATACTTCGCATCGACGTGGGAGATGTACTGGTCCGCCAGGCACACCCTCTGCACATTCATGGAGTGAAATCTCTTTCAATTTCTGAACACCTGTTCATTTTGCCGGGGGGGGGGGCAAATGCAATATGTGTTTCCATCAATAGCCCCAATAATGTTGGGGATATGTCCCATTGCATAGAAATCAGCTTTCACTGTATCCAAATCCTCCACCTGGGGGAAAACAATGTAGCTGCACATGTGTTTAATCAGGGCAGACAACACTGTGGTCAGCACTATTGAGAACATTGGCTGAGACATTCCTGCTGCCAAGCCCACTGTCACTTGGAAGGAGCCAGTTGCCAGGAAATGGAGCACTTATAGCACTTCCACAAGAGGGGGGATCCCGGTGGGGTGGCGGATAGCAGAGATTAGGTCAGGCTCCAATTGGCACACAGCTCCGTGATTGGGGCCCTGTCAAGTCTATAGGTTAGGATAATGTGCCTGTCCTCCATTGCTGCCAAGTCCACCAGGGGTCTGTACACGGGAATTTCTCCATCTCCTATTCATCTGCAGCGGTTGCAAACTATGAGGTAAAATAGTGAGCAGCTGGTAATTATCTCAACATTCCAACCACTACAGTTCAATGCATGTTGTGATTGTTACAGTATTTTGTTGGAGATGTACAAATGGTGCATTTGTGTACTGTGATGCAGTTAGGATCAATGGCCTGCACTCCCCCTGAAATGGCGTCCGCCTGTCCTGTATGGAGAGACAGTTGGAAATGAAGTAATTCCGCTGGCGTTGTGTGCCATTGCGGGGGGTGGTCGAGAACCGCCGTGCAACTCCTTGTTGGTTAACATTGGGCCCTATGGGGTACAGTGGCCAATGGTGATGTACGCCAGTGGTGACGGTATGCACCGCCGCAGACGTCACCGCTATTTTCTATCTAATCCCTCACTTGCTACCTGACCTTCAACAGAAGAGGACCTACACTGTATGTGCTGCTGTGAACTGTGACTGGAGAAAGGGCCCCTGCCTTCACTTCGGCGGAGTTGGAGCAACTGGTGAATGGGGTCCTTCCCCAGTACTGATTGCTGTATGGGCCTCCAGACCAACAAGTGAGTACACCGTGAGTACGATGCATGGGGCGTGAATGCATGGAGTGCTGTGTGTGAAGGCCTCATGTAGGGGGTTGGTGGTGGATGGGCCCTGGGCAGCATTCAGCATGTATGGTGGGCCATGTCTGTGCTAATGGAGATGGGAAGGGGCATGATGGGCCACGAGTGTAACAGGCAGGACGGTCAGACTAATACCTTTCCCTGTGTCTATTTCCCTGCAGGTCAGCGCCAATCAAAAGAAAGGTATATGGCGTGCCATCGCCAAGGACGTGCGGACCCTGGGGGTCTACGGCAGGCGGAGCACCCACTGTCGCAAGCGGTGGGAGGACCTGAGACACTAGGCACGGAAGACGCCCCAGGCCCAGCTGGGGATGGTCTCCCAATGAGTAAGGGGTGCCCGTCAAACCCTGACCCCCATGACGGCCTACTGGCAGTGGCATATCCAGACCTAGATGGGCGCTTGGGGGCATCACAGCAGCCACAAGGGGTGAGTACAGTGCCCTTCATTACTATTTATGCCTGGTGGGGTGGTATCCGGGTGGGGGGTGGGCCCTGTGGGTGCCCATAGCCCAGGCCTGGCATTGCAAGGTAGGTCCCATGTTGGGCAGGGTTCTCATGTGAAAGTACTCCAACCAAGCTAGTAGGTATCCACTACTGGGCAGGGGTCTGTGGGTCTCATGTATGCTGCAACTGGCATTAGGTGTCCCTATCCATGGGCTGGTGACTAGCATTGTGAATGGTAGTGCATTGCCTAGTGCGTAGGGCTATTCCCTGTGTGTGATTGTGTCATGTACACCAACGGTGGTGTTGTTGGTGCCATTGACCAAGTGTATCCTTTGTCTCTCTCCCCACCTTTCTGTTTTGCCACCCTGACCTTATGTGCATTAGCATCATCTGGCGAAGGCGCTGAGGCACCGGCGACGGAGGGAGCTGCATCCCACAGGACCCAGGAGGTCGAATCCACCGACGGTGAGGGCACCAGTGGGAAGGAGGGCGAGGGGAGCACCACGGCGGAGACAGGAGGTGACAGTTCGGACACGGATATCTCCTCCGGTGGGAGCTCCCTAGTGGTGGTGGAACCTTCTGTGACCACCCCAGCTAGAGGTACAGCCGCACCCCATACCAGTACCGCCCTCCCAGCAGCCCCTCAGTGAGTTTGCTGTGCCCACTCACCCAGGAGGGTGGTCATCTCCTTCGCCCCAGACACCTCAGGCCCTGCCCCAGTTAGCCCTGCTGCCCTGAGTAAGGAGGCTATTGACCTCCTGCAAACCATCTCTGTTGGGCAGGGCAGTCAACCATTGTGAATGCCATCCAGGGGCTGGCAGCCCAAATGCAACAGACAAATGCATTTCTGGAGGGCATTCACACTGGCTTGGCAGCCCAACATAGATCAATACATGCTCTGGCATCCTCTTTGATGGCAGCCATTGTCCCTGTTCCCAGCCTGCCCCCTCCAACTTCCTCTTCCCAATCCCATTCACCTTAACCCCAACCTATCCCAAGCACACAGTTAGACAAGCATGCACCCAGGACACCACACAAAAGTGGACATGGCATACACAAGCACCACACTTCATCCCACAGGCACTCACACAAACACCATCCAGAATCAGACATACCAACATCACTGCCTCCATTGTGGCCCCCTCCTCCTCCTCGTCCACTTCCCTCCCAGTTGCATCTCCACTTACACCTGCATGCACTACATCCTCATCCACTACCACCATCACCAGCACACCTAACAGTACACACCCCTCACTGGCAGTCACCACCCCCACATCCATGCACATGTCCCTTGTGTCCTCTCCCACTGTGTCTGTGCCCCTCTTCCCAAAGTACACAAATGCAAGCACTCAGACACCCAACAGCCATCCACCTCACAACAGCATCCAGCCCATGCACCAGCACTCAAACACAGCAGACAGACACCTCCTACCACCACTCCCTCTTCCTCCACTCCCAAACCATCTCCCTCTTCCCACCCCAATGCCCCTAAGAAGCAATGTCCCTAAGAAGCACCATTGACCTCTTCCCTATCCCTCCCCCCGTCCCTCATGTCAGGCTAGGGCGGTCAAAACCCAGGCAAGCACCTCAGCTACCCAGTCCACAGGCACAGAAGTGTCCCCAAGTACTCCAGGTGGGAAAGAATCCTGTCCCCCAGCCAGCCAGATGGACAGGGTGCCAGCTGCAAGTGCAAGTGCGTCAAGGAAGGGCAAGGAGTCAGCCCCAGCTGCAGGAAGGAAGGGCAAGGAGGCAGCCCCAGCTGCTGGATGGAAGGGAAAGAGGCAGCCTCAGCTGCAGGACGGAAGGGCAAAGAGGCAGCCTCAGCTGCAGGAAGGAGGGGCAAGGGGCCTGCAACAGCAGGCACTAGAGACAAGGGGCCTGGTGCAGGGACTCAGTTGGAGCCCCCACCACCAACCATGGTGGTGCAGCCATCCGAGGCTGCAGGGGATGGGCTGGAGCCTACCCCCACCACTGCCAGCACCGCCACCAGCACCACTGCCAGCAGCAGCAGCCCCAGTGGGCAGCCATCCGAAGCTGCAGGGAATGGGCTGGAGCCTCCCCCCACCACTGCCAGCACCGCCACCAGCAGCAGCAGCCCCAGTCGGCAGACGTCCGAGGCTGCAGGGGATGAGCCTCCCCCCACTGCCAGCTCCCCCATTAGCAGCACCACTGCCACCAGTGATCAGTCGTCACCACCAGCAGACAGTGTGTAGTCCTGCAATCCTATGTGTCTGACACCCAGGTGAGAGACTGTGACCTTGCACTCCCCAAGATCTGCATCACAGGGCACAATGCCCCCTCCGGAACCAGTGGAGAAGCCATCCACTCACCCCATCCTCCACAGGATGAAGCTCACTGGGCACAATGCACCCTCCAGAGCCAGTGGAGAAGCCATCCACTCACCCCATCCTCCACAGGATGAAGCTCACTGAGCACAATGCCACCATCCACTCACCCCATCCTCCACAGGATGAAGCTCACTGGGCAAAATGCCCCCTCCAGAACCAGTGGAGAAGCCATCCACTAACACCATCCTCCACAGGATGAAGCTCACTGGGCACAATGCCCCCTCCAGAACCAGTGGAAGAAGCCATCCACTTGAGAGACTGTGGCCTTGCATTCCCCAGGGACCAGCACAGGGCATGTTGCCCCCTACAGATCATGTGGGCAAGTCACCCACTTGAGAGACTGTGGCCTTGCACTCCTCAGGACAGAGTAATGGGCATGTTGCCCCCTCCAGGACCAGTGGCGTTGTACCATTCCCCCTCCCCCTGAGGTGCCTGCCTATTTTCGACCTGATGCCCCTGCAGTGTTCTCTCTTTGTTGTTGCAGGAGTGAGGTGGGGCCTTGGACTATGTGATGTGGCCCTGTGGCCCACGGACATTGAGGACTGGGCAGTGTCCCTACATTTGTAAATATGTATATACGTTTGGGTTTTGATGCACTTATTCCTAGTATTTTTTCATATTACACTCACTTTCTTCAAATAATTTTGTCATTGCATTATTTCTGAGGTGTACGGGGTGAATATATAATGTTATTGCATCTGCTTGTGTGTATGGTGTTGGGGTGGGGGTTTTGCGTGTTGCATGTGTGTTACTCTCTTTTTCCTCCCCCCTCCCCTGTGTGCTTGGCGGCAGTACTCACCGTGGTGTTCTTCGCCGGCGTTGGTGGTCGTAGTGGAGCACGACATAGAGGAGCATGGGGAAAGCATGCAACTCGGGCTCCATGGCGGCGTGGTTCTTCCTTGAGTCTCCAGAGGTGAGTCGTTTCCCTTCTGTGCAGTGTTTCTGCTAGGCTTTTGATGTTGTTGGTACCGCCCCGAAAAAGGTGGTGGATTCGTGTGTCATAATGCAGACATTGTCTTCCACCTGGCTGTAGGCAGTTACCGCTGTGGTGCCTGTTGATTTTACCCTGGCGGTCGGTGTGTTAAAGTGGCTGTCTGTCTGAGCAGTTTCCGCTGTGGTCATAATTTCATATTTATTATCGCCAGCCTGTTGGCAGTATTACCGCCACTATATCACTGACTGCCAGGGTTGAAATGGGGTCTTAAGTATGGAATGCAGAAAAACTAATGGCATCATTCACACAACCAATCATACACCCATATGCTGAAAAATCCAAAGCAGAACTCACACTACCTCTCACAGATACACACAGGCTATGACGGAACCAGTGACACACCTAGAGAGACATTTACGCAGCGACTTACAGAGGTCGGGAGACCTGCGCCAACCAGACTCTTGTGTGGCCCTTGGGGACGGTGTGTCCCTTGTGGGGGGTGAGAGTGCCCCCCAGGAAGTCCTGGCATGCCAGGCAAAGATTCAACCTCAGGGTGGTGACTCTGGGTTGGATACCCAGGTTCAGAGGTTAAACTCTGACCTGGTGGGAGGTAGATGTGCCTCCCAAGAAGTCCTGCTGTGCCAGGCAATTGTCCAACCTCAGGGTGTTGACTCTGGGTTGGATGACCAGGTTCAGAGGTTAAACTCTGACCTGGTGGGGGGTAGGTGTGCCCCCCAGAAAGTCCTGGCGTGCCAGGCAATTGCCCAACCTCAGGGTGGTGACCCTGGGTTGGGGAACCAGGCTCAGAGGTTAAACTCTGACCTGGTGGGAGGTAGGTGTGCCTCCCTGGAAGTCCTGGCCTGCCAGGCAATGGTTCAACCTCAGGGTGGTGACTCTGGGTTGGCTAACCAGGTTCAGGGGTTAAGCTCTGACCTGTTGGGGGGTAGGCGTGCCCCCCAGAAAGTCCTGGTGTACCAGGCAGTGGTCCACCCTCAGGGTGGTGACTCTGGGTTGGATACCCAGGTTCAGAGGTTAAACTCTGACCTGGTGGGAGGTAGGTGTGCCTCCCAAGAAGCCCTGCTGTGCCAGGCAATTGTCCAACCTCAGGGTGTTGACTCTGGGTTGGATGACCAGGTTCAGAGGTTCAACTCTGACCTGGTGGGGGGTAGGTGTGCCCCCCAGAAAGTCCTGGCGTGCCAGGCAATTGCCCAACCTCAGGGTGGTGACCCTGGGTTGGGGAACCAGGCTCAGAGGTTAAACTCTGACCTGGTGGGAGGTAGGTGTGCCTCCCAGAGAGTCCTGGTGCGCCAGGCAATTGTTCAACTTCAGGGTGGTGACTCTGAGTTGAATGGCCCAGTTCAGAGGTTAAACTCTGACCTGGTGGAGGGTCAGTGTGCCCTCCAGGAAGTCCTGGCATGCCAGGCAATTGTTCAACTTCAGGGTGGTGACTCTGAGTTGAATGGTCAGGTGCAGAGGTTAAACTCTGACCTGGTGGAGGGTCAGTGTGCCCTCCAGGAAGTCCTGGCGTGCCAGGCAATTGTTCAACTTCAGGGTGGTGACTCTGAGTTGAATGGTCAGGTGCAGAGGTTAAACTCTGACCTGGTGGGGGGTAGGTGTGCCTCCCAGGAAGTCCTGGTTTGCCAGGCAGTGATCCAGTCTGAGGGTACAGACCCTGTGCTGGAAGACCAGGTTCAGGGTGTCCCCCCGGACCTGGAGGGAGGGGCTACTGATAACAGTGCCCCTACCATGTTGTCTTCTGAGGAGGCCACTCCTAGTTGGAGGGTGCTGGACCCCAGAAGGGAGGGCAGGGGGAGGGAAGCCTCACCCCGGGCCCTAGTCCAACCTGAAGGTACAGGCCCCAGGTTGGAGGGCCAGTTGCAGGTTAACAGCCCTGCACTGGTGGAGGAATGGTACAGGGTGACTTCTGTAAGCACCCTGACCATGTTGGACTCTGGGGGTACCGCTCCAGGAGGGAGGGTACAAAGCCCCAGAGGGGAGGACCAGGTTCAGGCTGTCATCCCTGACCTGGTGGAAGGGAGAGTGGTTAAAGGGTGCCCAGCACCTGGGGCTACCGCCCCCCACTCTCCACAGCCACAGTGGTTGGAGAGCTTTGAGAGGCCTGGGGCCTGGCTCTCATCCCTGGCAGCTGTCAGTAATCACTGTGGCTTGCTGTCCGGGTGGACAGAGTTATCCCTGGGGAGGGGACAAGTGTCACACCCCAGGGGTAGAGTGGGCAACACCACTGTGTTGGTCATGGTGGTACTATCCTGCTCCTGGGATACATCTGTGAGCAAAGTAAGGTTAGGTGCTGCACAGATGGGATCCGCAGGTAAGGAGAAAGGTTCCCCATGGGTTGGCTTAGTGGGCCCTGAGAGTATGGACAGAGTGATCCAATTGGAGTCAGGAAGGCGAAGAACTGGAGCATGCCCCTTCTGTTGTGGGCCTGGGTCCTTGTTCTGTCGCCTCAAACAGGGAAGTACATCAGGATAGTGATTGTTCTCCCCTGGCTTTAGGCTGGTAGGGGGTCATGTTGGACCTGGCTTTTTGACGGGGACATCCCCAAACTTTTTGCCTCCTTCCTCCTATTTTTTCTGACCTGTTGTTGTTGGCTTTTGACCTCTGGGCACTTTACCACTGCTAACCAGTGCTAAAGTGCATATGCTCTCTGGGTAAATTGTACTACTGATTGGTTTATCCATGATTGACTATTTAATTTACTTGTAAGTCCCTGGTAGAGTGCACTACATGTGCCTAGGGCAGGTAGATTAAATGCTACTAGTGGGCCTGCAGCACTGGTTGTGCCACCCACCTCAGTAGCCCCTTAACCCTGTCTCAGGCCTGCCATTGCAAGGCCTGTGTGTGCAGTTTCACTGCCACTTCGACTTGGCATTTAAAAGTACTTGCCAAGCCTAGAACTCCCCTTTTACTACATATAAGTCATCCCTAATGTGTGCCCTAGGTAACCCCTAGAGCAGGGTGCTGTGTAGGTAAAAGGCAGGACATGTACCTGTGTAGTTATATGTCCTGGTAGTGTGAAACTCCTAAATTCGTTTTTACACTACTGTGAGGCCTGCTCCTTTCATAGGCTAACATTGGGGCTGCCCTCATACACTGTTGAAGTGGCAGCTGCTGATCTGAAAGGAGCAGGAAGGTCATATTTAGTATGGCCAGAATGGTAATACAAAATCCTGCTGACTGGTGAAGTCGGATTTAATATTACTATTCTAGAAATGCCACTTTTAGAAAGTGAGCATTTCTTTGCACTAAAATCTTGTTGTGCCCTTCAATCCACGTCTGGCTAGGTTTAGTTGACAGCTCCTTGTGCATTCACTCAGACACACCCCAAACACAGGGTACTCAGCCTCACTTGCATACATCTGCATTTTGAATGGGTCTTCCTGGGCTGGGAGGGTGGAGGGCCTGCCCTCACACAAAGGACTGCCACACCCCCTACTGGGACTCTGGCAGACAGGATTGAGCTGAAAGGGAACTTGGTGCATTTCTCAGAGACTCTTTGAAGTCACCCCCACTTCAAAGGCACAACTTAGTATAAAACAGGGCCTCTGCCCTACCTCATCAGACACTTGCTGGAGAAGAAACCTGAACCAGAAACTACATCCTGCCAAGAAGAACTGCCTGGCTGCTCAAAGGACTCACCTGTCTGCTTTTCTACAAAGGACTGCTGCCTTGCTGTTGGCCTGCTGCCTTGCTGAACTCTTGCCTGGCTGTAAAAGTGCTCTCCAAGGGCTTGGATAGAGCTTGCCTCCTGTTCCCTGAAGTCTCAGGACCAAAAAGACTTCACTCTTCCTCTTGGACGCTCCGTGCGCCGAACTTTTCGAAGCACAGCTTGTTCCGCGGCAAGAAAAACGCCGCACACCGACGCTGATCAACGCGACGCCTTCGGGACGACCGAAACTTTGACGCACGGCCTCGCAAGGACAACGCCGCCCGACTTCCCGGGAGAAATCGACGCGACGCCTGCCGTGAGATCAAAACTTTGACGCACGGCCTCGCAAGGACAACGCCGCCCGACTCCCCAGGAGAAATCGACGCGACGCCTGCCGTGAGATCAAAACTTTGACGCACGGCCTCGCAAGGACAACGCCGCCCGACTTCGCAGAAGAAATCGACGCGACGCCTGCCGTGAGATCGAAACTTCGACGCGCAGCCCCGCAGAACGACGCGCAGCCGGAAAACAAGCAGGAAAATCCACGCACAGACCCGGGACATCTGGTAATCCCCGCGACCCACAGAAAGAGACTGTCCGCGCGCCGGAAAACGACGCCCGACTTCCCCGCGTGGAAAATAACGATGCAAGTCCGTGTGTGCTGGGGAGAAATCGACGCACACACCCTTTTTCCACGCACCTCTTCCTTTGTGGCCCTCTGAGGAGATTTTCCACCAGAAACCAGTTACTTTGTGTTTGAAAGAGACTCTGTTTACTTTCTAAAGACTTAAGACACTTTATATCACTTTTCAGTGATATCTTTACCAATTCATATTGCAACTTTGATCGTTTTGACCTGAAGATACCCAGATAAATATTATATATTTTTCTAAATACTGTGTGGTGTATTTTTGTGGTGTTATGCTATGGTGTTGTATGATTTATTGCACAAATGCTTTACACATTGCCTTCTAAGTTAAGCCTGACTGCTCGTGCCAAGCTACCGGAGGGTGAGCACAGGCTGATTTTGGATTGTGTGTGACTTACCCTGACTAGAGTGAGGGTTCTTGCTTGGACACAGGGCAACCTAACTGCCAACCAAAAACCCCATTTCTAACAATTTGGTTGTGGTCAATATAGAGAGTAAGATCCAAGAATTCAAGTGACACTTTTGAGATGTGAAAGGTCACCTCAATTTCCCATTTGTTGGGTGTCAGGTTCCTGGGAAAATTTTGGAGAAGAGACTCAGGGCCTTGCAAGATGAGAAGTATGTCATCTACATAACGTCCCCAGAAAAAGATGTGCTTGATAAATCCTCTGTATTCTCATTCCACAGCCAATATCTTCCAACTTCTCCCATCAGTATACAGGCGTACAGTGAAGCTAAATGTGCTCCCATTGCAGTTACTTGTTTTTGAAGGTAGTATTCACCCCTAAACAGAAAGAAGTTGTTTTCCAAGCAGAAGGTTAACATTTCAATGACCATGTTGTTTCTTTCCAGAAAGTGTACTGATCATGTTGAAAGACATTTATGTACTGCTTCAATACCATCTTGATGTTTGATTGAAGTGTAAAGACTAACTACGTCTATGATTGCTAGTATGTAATCTGATTGCCAGTCAATGTTTTGAAGTTTCTGGATTATGTTTTTGGTATCTTCAATGAAGGAGGGCAGATTTCTCATAAAAGGTTGTAGTTCTGCATCAATAAACTTACCTACATTGGAATAGATGGAATTAATACCCGCAAAGATGGGTCTACCCTTGGATGGAGAACCACCCTTGTAAATTTTTAGTAGGTGGTACAGTGTTGCAGTAGTTGGATGTTTCACAAAGAGATGGAGCTTTTTTTCCAGGGTAAGTAGGTCCCTAAAGTACCAATTATCTAAAACACATTTTAGTTTGTTTTGTATCTCCTGAGTTGGATTATTGGGTAACTTCACTTAGCAAGTGTTGTCCTCTATTTGACGATATGCTTCAAAAACGTAATTCTCTTTATTGAGGGTGACAAATTTGTCTGCTTCTTTGATTATAATTGTATTATCTTCCTGAAGTTCCCGTATAGTTTGTCTTTGTTTGTAGTTGCTGTTCAAATGAAGGTATTTACGTTGGGTGGTGCATGTTTGATATTCCTTATCCAGATCATTTATCATGGCAGTGAAAAAGAGGTCAATTGTATTGCCAGGAGATAATATCAGTGTGAAACTAGATTTAATAGGTAGTTTTGATTGTTTAGAATGTGACATGTCAATACCAAGTTCTAGCGCTATCTCTGATGTAGACTGTTCAGGCTCTTCAGTCCTTGAGATATAACTCAGTAGGTGGACTGTTTCCAGGTCCTGAGCAGTGAGGCCGCTTGTTATAGTTGATGAGTATAACTAGTGATCTTCAGTTCCTTGGTAGCGAAAAAAGATTTCAACTTCAATTTCCCAGTAAATTTAAACAAATCAGTTTTAGTTTCAACTAGATCCCATCCAGAAGTTGGGCAAAAGGGGAGCCCTTTTGTCAAAATCTCAATCTGTGATCTGGAAAGATCTTTATTAGAGAAATTTACAATTAAGTATTTGTTCAATATTTGTTTCTGGCTTCCCTGCTTTGGGCCCTTGTCTGAACGCCCAAGGTTCTTGAATTTTGGAACTCAGTGGTCGTGTGTGATTGTCTTGTGCCGTGCCCAAATGAAGTCTCTTTACTTCCTCATAAAAACTTACTTCTGGTCGTATGGTCTTGCATATGTCTGTCTCCTCTAATGATTCCACATCAGCTAATGGTATTGTCTCAGAGCAACTGGGTTACTTTTAATTCAGGGTGGGCTCATCAATCTCTCTTTCTACTACAAGGAATTTACTTGAGGAAAAGTGGTCCACTCGTCATTTGGTGACCCACAGCTTTATGAAAATGGGCATTTTTAAGTTGAAGAGAGTTGGACAATTGGAGCAATGTATCTGACTTCTGACTCTTCAATCGGTCCCACTGCACTTTCTTCTGGAAGAGGCTACCCTGTTGAAATAAATAAAAAAAAAAAAACAGAAGAAGAGAATGACAAAGCCCAACTCTATAAAGCACTGGCATTTTATTGTAGTTGGAATAACAGCATATCAATCCTGACACGTTTCGGCCGTAAATGGCCTTGTTGACAGGTGAGCCCGATCTTAGTGCACTTAATCACATGCCTTAAATCACAGATCACACATGACAATCGTGCAACCTACTAATCCCATAATGCACCTGAAATGTCAATATACAATTGCTGACTGAGATATATATACATACAAATCATGCTTAATAGCATTTTTTTATCACAGTCTCACAATAAAATATAATCCAGGTGTAAATATTTCAAAATTTTGTGGTGCGGCCAGTCCCTGTGGCCAACCCACCCAACCACCCAACACAATGCTTCACACAGCCTTTGACCGTATGTGCTGGGAGTTGACTGCAGGGCCTGTCCCTCTGGGTATGAGAATAGGTGTGGGAGGGTGTCACTGTGAGTGGATGTGTGAGTGTCTGTGTGGGTCTGTGTGGGTCTGTGAGTGTATGTGTGAGAGTCTGACTGGGTCTGTGAGTGGCTACCTGAATGTCTGAGTTGGTCTGTGAGTAGGTGTATGAGTGTCTAAGTGGGTCTGTGAGTGAGTGTGAGTCTGAGTGGGTCTGTCACTGAGTGTGTGGGTCAGAGTGGGTCTGTGAGTTAGTGTGTGTGTCTGAGTGAGTCATGGAGTAGATGCATGATTATCTGAGTGGATCTGTGAGTGGGAGCATGAGTCTCTGAGTGGGTCTGTGAGTGGGTGTGTGAGTCTTTGAGTGGGTGTTTAAGTCTCTTAGGGCCATATTTATACTTTTTGAGGCAAAACTGCTCTAACGCAGTTTTGCGTCAAAAAATTTTTTCGCCTCAACCCGATTTGCGCCATTTTTTTCGACTCCCAAACCCCATAGAAATGACTCCTGTCTTAGCAAAGACAGGAGTCATGCCCCCTTGCCCAATGGCCATGCCCAGGGGACTTCTGTCCCCTGGGCATGGTCATTGGGCATAGTGGCATGTAGGGGGGCACAAATCAGGCCCCCCTATGCCACAAAAAAAAATATATATATATACCTACCTGAACTTACCTTAATGTCCCTGGGATGGGTCCCTCCAGCCTTGGGTGTCCTCCTGGGGTGGGCAAGGGTGACAGGGGGTGTCCCTGGGGGCATGGGAGGGCACCTCTGGGCTCCTTCAGAGCCCACAGGTCCCTTAACGCAATTCCGGCGCAAACAGAGTATAAATATGCCCCTTAGTGTGTCTGTGAGTGGATGCATGAGTGTGTAAATGGGTCTGTGAGTTGTTCCATGAGTCACTGAGGGCATCCGTGAGTGGACATGTGAGTGTCTGTGTGGGTGTGTCAGTAGCTGCAGGAGTGAGTCTGCCACAAAGGAACCTCGCCTACCCTTTTATCTAACAAGAGTCCACAGCTCTGTATGAAATATCTACCCAAGTAGAGTTCTTTCTGCCTCCTTGGATAAATGCCCAATATGTATTATATACTACAGCTGTATAATGGAGCACAAGGAAATGTCACTAGTGACCTTGTGTGCATTTTGGCAGCATGATTGTTCCTGTTCTCTAGAATTTTGTGATAACATGAATTCTCCTATAGAAAGGCCAACAAGACTACAAAGATATAAATTGCCACAAAACCAGTGTCATTCCTCTTATCTATATGAAGTAAGGGCTTCTTTGTTTTGTGGAGTTGTCCTCATATTCTTCGGCTTGAAGAACATGCCATACAAATTGGTGGGAAATGCACAGGGAGCCTTTGGGGAATTTGGTCATCATCCCGGCAAAAGGGAAGAAGACATATGCATACTACTAAGGTAGACGGTGCAGGGCCAGACAGGCAAAGCTTCCAGGCGATTTGCACATTTGCATACTCTTAGCAATGTCATGTAGGGGAGAAGGGGGGCCGAGCACCCCCCCTCCCCCCACTCAGCTGATTTCAGTTCTGGGGACCTCATCTTCCTGGGCCCACCTCCATTTAGTGATGTCACTGACCATGTTGTGAGTGATGTCATATGTGAGGTCATAAGCAGTGCATTGTGGGGGCATAAGTTAGGTCAGGGAGCTATAACTGCTGAGTTTCTATGGTTTTGTATGAGTGAAATTTGAGCCTAACTATAACATTCCTGTAAACTTTGTTTTTTTTCAGTGAAGTTTAAAAAAATTCTATTTCATAACTATTACCCGCCACAAAAACCCTGGTGGAAAGGCTACTGGTAACAGGGAATTTCTTCCCTGTCACTGCAGCGCCCAGCCATCCCCTCCAGGCACAGTGCTTCCCTCCGGATGTACAGCATTTCACTCCCTCTCCCTGCATACATGCACATGCACAGACACCCAAACGCACCACGCATATACTAATTCACCTACACTTACATACACACATTCACTCACATGCATCCATACTCCCATTTACCTCAGCATTCATACATGCATTCAAGCATGCATGCACACACCCATCTAAACATGCATACTCACACCCATCCTAACACGCATACTCACATGCAGACAAACACGAATTCACCACAACTCTCATACTCACATACACACATGCATACACACTTACATGCATACACACACTCACTTCTACATTCAGACATGCATAGAACCACGCATACACCCATTCATGCGCACACGCAGGCAACACACACACACGCACAGTCACACACGCACACACAACACCCCCCACCATCGGGAGGTCGTCTGGCAGGGAACGGGCGCTTCTACCTCCGGCTGCACCCTGCCATCAGGACACCGCCATGCTATATTATTGCACATAATACGGCGGGCGAAGTCTTTCTGGTAGGGCGGAGCCGGTGGTGGAACCGCCCCCACCCGCCAGCACGACTACTGCTGGATTTCCTCCAAAAAAGTCATGGAAATCTAGCAGGACCCGTAATATGACCACCAAAGTCATAACGAGGGCCTATATTGGGAGTAAAACTGGACCACTGAAAAGAAGAATTCAAGAACACTTTTGCAACATACCCAAAGAGGATTTGAGTCTCCACTGGTTGAAGATTTTTTGTCCTGTCATCCTTACTCCAGAACCTTTTCCTTTTGTGGCATTCAGAAATTAAAACAACATCCTTGGGGCAGAGATCTATAATTAAAATTACGTCATCATGAGAGTGCCTTAATTATCCGTCATGACACAGTGCGATATGGTCTGAATAAAGATGCAGAATGGCACTACTTGGTCCAATAATTCTCAATTGACCCATGTGGGTCAAACATGCAGTGTTCTGTCTCCTTCAAATATGATAATGGGGCTAAAATACCATGAGTTTCTCCTTTCCATGCCTTTTTCCTGTGCCCTACTACAACTTGATTCAATATGCAGTAGGACACTTTTGACACCAACTACCTTTCATATCTATTATATTGACCTTGTTCATCTGTAACTTTATGATGTCCATACATGTAATTAACTTTTATTCTTTGGGTTTTTGTTTGTTGTCTTCAGGTTTAGTTGTTTTCCTTATATCTATCTACTTTTTTACCGGGACCTTGCCTTCACTAGAACACCCTAATTAGACCTATTATGATGGTTTCTGAGTTAACCTCCTCCTTTGAACTACTTGTCCTTGATGGTACATCCTGAGGTCATCCAAACGCCTTTTGACATCAACATCTTCTGTCTCAACTGCTAGACTTGTTGGGCCAGGTTGAGTCTGTTCCGTGTATAACATCACAGCATTCATGTTTTAAACGTAATGAATATCGAGTCACTTGACGTTTACGCTGGGCTTGTAACACCCTAAGCAGTACTGTTTCAGGTTTTATAACTTTAGTGCTTGTGAAATGAATTTCTTGTATTAATAGGACTTAGCCTACTTTTCGTGACATAAATTAGCTTTCGCCTAGGCGGCCATAGAATTCGGCACAATTCCAACATGACTGCCACAGTTTAAGTAAAACTGCTCAGTGTGCCAAACTGAGGAAACAATAGAAGGACGTCAAATTCCCCTTATCAAATATGGCATGGTACTAGGATGCCGCCATGCTTGTCCTAGGCACCCGATACACGGCAATCAAAGGGGGCCATAACAATAACAGATAATCTGTCCGGTAAGTGGATACGATTGACATAAGATTTTACTGGCTCCATATGCGCAACTGGGGCCTTACAGTATCTACCTTTCGGCCTTATCTTTATGCATATCTAGCCTTGATAAGCCATATTAGTGCACTAGTAAACCATATTAGTGCACTAGTAAACGGATGGCTAACTTACCTGGACCTGTGGTAAACGCATCTCGCTCCTTTATGTTCATGTTTGCCTTGTTGTAACAACAAACCCGACCTTTTCCCATTAAGGCAAACACATTCTGCACCACCACCCATATTTGGCCCTGTATCAATGCACTAATAGCGTTATCGACTCGAAACACTAACGGTATACTTACGCTGAATTTGTCTGGTTTCAAAAATGTATCGTGACTCAAATTAAATATTGGGTTCCCAGCAATTTAAAAATGTGTACTGAGATCATTTTAAAATGTGTACTGATATCAATAATTTAACTTAAGCTTCCTCAATAATAAATAATGTTTTCAAAAAAAGATAACGTTCTCTAAAAACTTAGAGGTAGAGTTGGTTTCTCAGTTACGATCTGGATGGCAATATTTGCAGGCTTATCTCTCCAATACCCCCTGCATACCCAAACAACACTATTAAGCTCGAGTTGCACAAAGTCCTCTCTAGCTCTTTGTAAATCCTTTGTGAATGATAATTACACACTGGGACCATTATTAGATACCAATGTTGCGTTCAACTAAATGCGATGCATCAATTCGGCATTTTGGATGTGAATTCTTATAGTCATTCTACCTTATAGTATGTATGTAAATATTCCATATGCTTTTCTATGTATAAAATGTATACACTGGGCAACAAAATCCATACACTGTGACTATCAATGATCTTTTGCTTTCTTTGTTTAGGTTTTGTAAATGATAATTATACACCGGGATCATAAATAGATACAGACGCTGTGTTTAACTTAATGTGATTAGTCAGTCTGACCATTTGAATGTTAATACTTATAGCCATTCGATCTCTTAGTCTCGATGAAAATGACCCTTATACTTTTATGCACAAATGATTAAATACTGGGACTATTAGTATGTACTGATGTGCGTAATTAAAAGCGATGCATTGATCTGACCTTTTGGATGTCAACTGTTTTAGCCATTCTATTTTATAGATTTATGTAAATAATCTATATGATTCTAAGGGCAATTAGATCTTTTTTGGATACGTTAAGTGAGACTGCTAGACTCGGAGTTGATTCTTACAATTTAGACTATTAGTTCACCAGATGTAACCATATGTCATTGGCATCTGTCCCTCTTAAAAACTACTTATATATGTTCGACCAGTTGGGTGGATTTTAATGCACATATTATTATATATTTCTGTCAGTACAGATATACATTTGACCAGTTACCTACCTAATCTGTGCTAATCAGAAACGGATAATTATTTCTGAACGTATCAATAGGTATTGTATGATTCTTTGGGAATTTGCATGGGGCAAAGGGTTCTTTCTCTTTTACTTCTTGCTTAAGTTCCATATCTCATCACACGCTCATCCGTTCAAAGTTCTTATTTTTACTGAAATTAGATTCTTTCAACCTCAACCATTAATCAATTGCCAACATTCCTGTTTTTAACAAACTTGTGTATTTTTAATACTCTGGGATTCTTAATCTTCTTCTTCATATCACCTTTTCCTCTATTGATCACCATTGTTGAATGGCTTCCGTCTGAATAATCACTTCTTACATTGGACAAAGAATCCCTGACACACTCTATAATTCTAGCACTTCAGGTGATGGTCATACCTGTTGAGTTTAAGTTCACTCTTAACCTATTCCCCATGTTCTTGCAGCTTTGAGAAAGCCCCAGGTACACAAACCACTTAGGGGGCGAAACACGTTTCGGCTGTTGCCTTTGAAGCTTTTGTAATAAAAGACCGCTGGATTTACTGATATCACTCTGCGTACTGATTGAGAAAACTGCTGCGTGTGAGGATTGGACCCTTACGTTTGATTCAGGGTGAGCTCATCAATCTCTCTTTCCACTACAGATTGAAGAGTGTTTAGAAGAGGAGACAGTGGGTCCCTTCAATGCTAGGAAGTTTGCGTCAGACGTTCCTTGCCCATTGTCCTCTAGAAGAACTACCCCCAACAGATGACCTGTAGTTGAGGGAGGAAGCCTGAGGTTTCATATCAAAATATGCCTAATAAAAACATCATGCTACCAGAATATTGTGGCAAAAATATTGAAGCCCAAAATATTGAAAAGTAGAAAAGTAACTGTGTGCATATATATATATATATATATATATATATATATATATATATATATATATATATATATATATATATTCCAAAGAGACGAGATTTCACTCGTCATACGACCGCACCATGAAGATTTCACAACTGCCATCACATAGAAAGGACAATCATCCATATGTTGATGATTATTCATTTATTCTGAATACGGTGCAAATATGGTGCTACTTTTAAAGAAAAAAGGGAAATGTCAAAGTGTTTCGGCTAGCGCCTTCTACTGGACATATATATATTTATTACAGGGTAAACACTCTGTAGTTAGAGTTAGGGGCACCAGAAATCAGGATTTTTTTTTTTTGCTCCTTCAGATTTTGGCACTCATTTAACAAATGTCAGCAAAAAACTTCCAGACAGGTGCCCTTATTTAATTCTTGAAGGGCTGAAAGTTTTACGGGATTAGGTCAAGGGGTGCATATAAAAAAAGGGAGGTCCCAAAAGGGACATACAATATAATGCTTTTTATATAGAGTTTTGTACTTTGCGTAATGCACAAGCTGTCAGTTGGAGTTTGGCGTAATTTGGTGGCATTAACTGTTGTGGAGCACAGATGATTCTGTGGGGTAGTGCAAGTAAGTAGGGCAAATATTTCATTAGTTATAAGTTTTTTTTTAACTTAGTGATATCTATTGCCACTGTAGTACTGCAGTAGTACTGTGGTACATAGCAATGACAAGTCATTAGGTAATTGGCTAATGACTACCTTTACAAAAGTTAAAGGCAGCCATGTTGTTTTTTGGTCAGGTTTTCTGTTGTTGTGTGTTACACCTTGAAATCTCAGTAAGTATTCGGTTTGGTATTTTTCTTCTACCAATTGTCACTTTAGTAAAATGGTACCACATAGGGAAAAATATTTATATGCTTGTACACATTTTTATAAAGAATACAGAGTACCGCGGTACTACCACTGTACAAAAAAGAAAATTAAAAAAATGTTTACAAAATTAAAAATACACAAGTGGTAATAGGTAATGAACAACACTAAAACCTAATACTTATCTATATATACGACCCTAACACACAACGCAGTGAAACGCATAACACAGAATAATGCAAAATTGTTATAAAAAATACATGGCTGCCTTTTACCAGAACCATAAACCAATTACGCAATCACTTTTTACCCTTCGGTACCATGTTATACCATAACCCTATCATGGTATACCAGGCCACAATATTTCACTATATTTTATACAACCTATAACCTTTGTATTACTTACACTATTTACATGTGCTACCAAAAAGTAAGATTTACAAATTATAAATTTGGGTCACATAATATTAATATACTTTTACACAGTTAACAGTATGTCTTATTGAACTAACACACTCCACTCTACATCACTCCACTCTATAACAGTTCACTTTATGCCAAACCACTCTGCGCTATTTATTGTATGCCAACCCACTTTATGGCACTTCAGTATATGCCACTAAACTCTAAGCTAATCCACTGTACATCACTCCTTGGGACTCCACGCCACACCAATGTACACCACTCCACTCTGCATCACTGTACTCTAGGCTATTATGATGTTCTCCACTCTATTACACTCCAGTGTATGTCACTTTATGCCACTTTACGCCTATATGCTGTACAACCCACAACTGTACACTATTCAACTCTAAGCAGCTCCACTTCAATGCTACTGCACTCTGCCCCACTTCATAGGACAGTACGGCATGGCAGTTTACGCTATTTTACTGTACACCACTTATTAGAAATGGGCTCACTACTTGGCAGAGGTATTCACCTTTGTCCAAACAGGGACCACAATCCTAGTCAGGGTACGTCACACACAATCCAAATTATCCTGTGCCCATCCTCTGGTAACTTGGCACTGAGCAGTCAGGCTTAACTTAGAAGGCAATGTGTAATATTCAATGTGCAATAAATCATGCAATAACACAGTGAAAACACCACAAAAATGCACCACACAGGTTTAAAAAATATATAAGATATTTATCTGTTTAAATTAAGGTAAAAACGATAAAGTTTTAATGATATCAAGTTGAGATATCACTTTTGCAAGTTCAAAAATAGTCTTAAATCTTAGAAACAGTTGTCTCTTGTTTGCACAAAGTACCTGGTTTGCATCAAAATTACCATGCATGGAGAATGCAGAGGAGGAGATGCGTGACAAAATAAAGTGTGCATGGGATTTTCCGACACAGCACACATGATGCGTTGTTTTCTTCCATGCTGCAAGGGGCTTTGTGTCGATTTCTGGCACGCAGTCTTGGTTCCTCATTGCGATGCAGGGATCTTTGGAAGCCCAAGGCCGATGCTGGTAAAAATCTTAGGCGTGTGGGAAGAATTAACAGGTGTTGTGTCAATCCATTAGGCGATGCTGCAAATTTTCTGTCACAAAGCAGGCACTGCGTCGATTCTTCACTCAGGAAGTCGGGCTGCATTGTTCCGGCTTGGCTGTGTCGAGCCGGTAGAGCCGTGCATCCAATTTCTGGTTGCAATGCAGGTGCTGCGTCGATCTTTGGTCGGGAAGTCAGACTGCGTCTTTCCGGTTTGGCTGTGCAGCGATTTTCTCATCGCAGGGCAGGCTGTGCGTCATTTTCGGCAGGCTGTGCATCGATTTTTGGCACACAAGGAGTATCCTTGAACAGATGAAGTCTTTTTGGCACTGAGACTTCAGAAAACAGGAGGCAAGCTAAATCCAAGCCCTTGGAGAGCACTTCTCAGCAAAGTCAGAGGCCAGCAAGGCAGCAGGGCAACAGCAAGGCAGCAGTCGTTCACAACAAAGCAGTCCAGGTGACTCCTGTGGGCAGCCAAGCAGTTCCTCTTGACAGGTTGCAGGATCTGTTCCAGTAGTGTCTGATTTGGTGGGGTCAGGGACCCAGTTTATATACTCAAAAATGGCTTTGAAGTGGGGGAGACTTCAAAGAGTGGTTTTGAAGTGCACAAGGTCCCCTTTCAGTACAGGTCTGTCTGCCAGGGTCCCAGTAGGGGATTGACAGTACATTGTGTGAGGGCTGGCCACTAGCATTTGAAATGTAAGTGTCAGGCCCTCCACCCTCCCAGCCCAGGAAGACCCATTTAGTATACAGATGAGGGCAGGTGTGACTGAGTATCCTGTGTTTGTGGTTGGCTGGGTGAAATGCACAAGGGAGCTGTCAACCAGCCCAGACAGACATGGATAGGAGAAAGGCTGTAAGGCACAGATGGATTTTAAGCCCAGAGAAATGCTTCCTTCTGAAAGTGGTATTTCTAAAATAGTAATATAAATTCCAACTTCACGAATAAGCAAGATTTTGCATTACCATTCTGGCCATATTAGATATGACCTGGTTACCCCTTTCTGATCAGAATTTACCACTCAAACAGTATATGAGGGTGGCCCTAATGCTATCCTATGAAAGGAGCAGGCTTCCAGGTCAGAGACATGGTTAAGGGGCTATTTATGTGGTTGGCACAACCAGTGCTGTAGGCCTACTATTAGCATTCAACTTACAGGCCCTGGGAACATGTAGTGCACTTTACTAGGGACTTACAATTAGATCAAATATGCCAATTGGGTATGAGCCAATGTTACCATGTTTAAGGGAGAGAGCAAATGCACTTTAGCACTGATTAGCAGTGGTAAAGTGTGCAGAGTCCTAAAACCAGCAAAAACAGTGTCAGAAAAGTGGAGGGGGTCAGCCAAAAAGTTGGGGGATGACCACCCTAAGGCAGTCAGGTCTAAGACCACTCCACCGTATGCCTCTCCATTGTACTGAAATGCAGGATAAACCTCTCCACTCTACCACACTCCACTGTATACTATACATCAATAAATTCTACACCACTCCACTAAACTCCTCTCCACTGTATGTCACTAAATGGTCCGTGTCCACGGTTAACCATATTCCACTGTATGGCAATGTGCTCTATGCTTCTCCACTATATGCCACTCATATGTATGTCACTAGAATAAACAAAGCTAAACTAAACCTTAGTCCACTCAACAGTACTGCAGTATGCGCTACTCCACTGTATGTCACTCTACTGTACGCTACTGCACTGTATGCTATTACACTGTAGCATACTACAGTGTACGCTTTTTTGCTGTACAACACTCCACTGTATGCCACTACACTACACACTACTTCACTTTAACATACTACAGTGTACCTCTCTCCACTCTACGCAAGTCCACTGCAGACCACACAACAGTACACTACTACAGCGAAAGGTAATCTACGCCATGATATTACACTGTATGTAACTCCACTATTCAACTGTATGCCACTACACTCTACAACCCCCATTATACTCAACTGCAGTATACACCAGTGCACTCTATCACAATCCGTGTGAGATATTACACTTCATAACACTGCATTGTGCCCTGCTCTACTGTACATTAGTACACTCTGAGCTTCTACAGTTCACCCTATTCCACTGTGCAACACTGTAATTTATGCGACTCCACTATATGCCATTCAACTGTATGTCTTAAAACATAATAGCACTACCTATTAAACTCTGTGGTTCTGCTGTATGCTTCTCCACTGTACACCACTCCAATCTCCGCCACTTCAGTTTACGCTATTTAACTTTCCACAAGTACACTGTACCACACTGTGCCACTGCACATCACTGAACTGGATGCCACTCTGCTGTATATCACTACACTCTATGCCACTCCAGTGTTTGGTATTCCAGTTTACGTGACTCCACCCAACCACATTCCACTGTACACAATTGTACTATACAATATTCCAAAATATGCCCCTACACTGTACAAGACTGCAGACTATGCCACTCCACTATACGCTGACTCACTGTAAGCAAATACAGTCTATATCAATGAGAGGACTTGACTACATTCTACCACAGTGCAATGTATTTAATCCCACTCATAACACTCCAGGGCACGCTACTCCAATTTAGGCCAAAGCACTGTATGCTCTTCGTTGGTATGCCATTTCAGTATACACCACTCCACTGTACGACACTCTATTCTACTTCACTCTACGTCAGTCCACTGTACGCAACTCCACTCTATGCAACTCCGCTGAATGTCATTCCAGTCTACACCACTACGTCTACCTTATTCCACTCTATTCCGCTCCAGGGTACGACTCTATACTGTACCACAGTCTACTTTACAACACTATCCTCCACTAAATTCTAACACACTCCACTTAATGATACTCCACTCAACATCAGTAAACTGTCTTTTTTTTATTTACATTATAAAAAACTTTGAAATTATTTAAAAAAAAAAGGTTAAAGATAAGCTATAGTTAGGAAAACTTTCTTTATGTTTTGTATACAAACCCGACGTAAACTACACAAGTAGTAAAATGTTAAAGTTGCAGTTATCTGTTAAATTTGTCATTTACGCACCTCTTTGAAATTACTATAAGTCATCCTTATAACTCACATTTATACTTACGTACCTCCTTCAAATTAATATAACTCGTGTATCTTCGTAAACAGTCTTGTCACCTCACTCGCCACTCATCACACTATATTAACTATAACTTGCTCTTAGAGGAGATCCATCTGATCCCTCGGCATATAGGCCACTCACGATAATTAATACAGACACCAAGATACTTTGTAAATTGCTAACTCTCAGGCAGAGGCCATAGATCTGCATTAAAATCAAAAACAACATGGCAGTCTCCTGAACATTTTAAATAAATGCTCCCCTGGAGAAGGCCTGAGGAGGCTATTAGCTCCCCTCTTTGAGTCACTAGAAGGCCCCAGGGACCCCATCCTCCCATGTCCATGTATAGTTTAGAGGGAGAGGGCATCTGAGCCATCCAGTGGTTCCGGGGACCCCATCCCCTGGGTTGCAGTGATTTTGATTGGGAGGGAAGCTGCAGCACCCCCCTCCCCGAGACTAGGAAGGCTCCATAGATCTCATCCCCTGGGTAAAATTTAATTTTTGATGGGAACTTGGGGTCCCCCTCCCTGAGCCATTCAGTGGCCCTGGAGACCTTATCCCCCAGGGCAAGAAGAGAGGCAGTATCCTGGTTAGCCCATCACCCAGGACACTAGCTGCATGGGGGCAGGGAGCATAAACTTAACTCCCTGCCCTTCCTCTCCTGGGCAAGAAACACAGCTTTGTTCCTGCTCTGCACGGGACCAAAGAAACAGAGCTGGATCCCACCACACTGAGGATGGGTGCCTGCTAAAGTGCTAGCAGTGGTTGCTTGGGCTTGGGGATCCCCCTCGGTGTTCCCCAACATTTGAAAAGCTCTGGGTTGCACCCGGGCATCCATGGTAAAACAATGTTAGGCTCCTGCCAGCACCCAGAATGGGTTCTGCCTGGGGTGCCGGTTTAGGCCAGCAGAGGCCGCAGAGGCCTTTGGGCTCCCCCTGTAGCTCCAAAGTGAACATAAAGCGCGGGTTTCCAGGATGGGACTGGAACACACCAAAAAAGGAATAATACAGCAGCGACAGGAGCTCATGAACTACAGGAGCTCTGAGAACAATAGAGGCAAAGTGCAGGCGTAGCCTGAGCTATAAGAAGCGTTTTTTGTGCGATCAGGGCCACTAACTCATTCTACAATAAAGCAGTGCCATGCGACCTTTCCGAGACAGCTGCAGTATATGACATTATCTAGTGGTGGCTGGCGAGTCCTGCATGATCATGGAATACATTTAGCAATTGTAGTAACAGCGGGTCCTAGGGCACGCAGCTCTAGCCCTGCATGTGCCCTTATTCCACCCCTGAGGAGTATCTCTGTCACGGAGAAACCGTGTGTTCCCAAATACACCCCCGGCACTTTCCAGCTTCTTTGTCCTCGGCCCTGAATCACATCGGGAAATAATTCAGTGACAGCTGTTTTAGTGTAAAAGGTCATTTATTAGGACAGGATTGCATAAGTAACATAACCATTAACTTTCAAACGTAACCGTAACTTTAATAACGCCCTCCTATTAACCTCTCCTCGCTCATCCTTCTCCTTCAAAACCTTTATCTTGTTTCCATTCCCCTACGCACTCCCCTTTTCCTTTCATGCCCCATTTGGTTCGTGCGTACCCCCACTCAGAGCCTTCACCTGCTTGTTTATTCCCTGGAAGGGTGGCCAAGCCCGCATCTGACTCACCACCCTCCCCCATCTACTGCCAACCAGCACAAACCCATTTGGCGTTTTGCTGCCCCACCCCACAAAGGCCACGCTACTGCGACCCAGTGCTTCTCATTTCTTGTTTGTAATCCACAAATTTTCTCCCCCCAAATCTTCCACCAGCAATCTCAGATCTGTCAAATATTATGCGTTTCCCATTGTGGACAGGTGAAACCATTGTTTCTGAAAAGTGCAACCTCCTGCTCTGTAATGTTCTCGTGTTTCAGTAATTTTTTTTTTTTTTTTGCGCCCAGCAAAAACCTTTACTCCTTTGAGCCCGCTCCATGGCTCCATACTTAACTGCCCCTTTCCACCCTCTACGTGGAACAAATTCTGTCCACCCAAGTATGTACCATGCCATTTTTGCTTGAGAATCTCCAAATCCCTCTGCATGTGTTGCAGTAACGTGAGTTCTGACAATTTCACAAAGCCATCCCCTCCAAATGTATGATTAACAACATCCGCAACATCCCCAGTTCAATAAATTAGCAGTGATGAAAGGAAACAGGTTACCCCACCGCCTTCTGCTCTTTTCCCACCATAGCACCTTGTGCCGCCTGCTGGATAGTCCCAGGACCCGATCATATATCTGTTTTCTCCGCGAACCTCGCTGCCCAGTGGACCAATGAATGGCCGACCAGCCATGTAACCATCTTGCTCTGTGATGGACCAAACGCATCTCCTGCAATGGAAAAATAACTGTAACCTGTGTTTTTTGACAGAACAAACCCCCCCCCCCTTCTAAAAAACCCTTCCAACTGTATCGCCCCACCTTTCGGGTCTTAACTTAAAGTTCACAACACCTTGATCGCTAGCGGAGTCTCGCCTTGATCTTTTTCCCAGTCCCAACCCAAATGCGCTGCGGCCGTAGCTGCCCCAATCCTAAACAAATGCGTGCCGAAAAAACCATGGCCCGGCGGCCCACACGTCCCAAAGCCATCCTCAACACTCGTAAGAGCTGAAAACTAGTGAGCTTGGACCTTGATCTGTGCACAAAAACCCCGGCTGCCTTATTTGACAACCGTGAGGGTTGACTAAAAGCTCCAAAACATCCACCCTGCCGAAGCGGAAAAAGTGCTGGCTCGTATTCATCTGCGCAACATACCGGCAATTCGTGTAACAACTCTAGTAACGACTCAAATCAAAGGGTTCCCTGGCCGTTCTACCCCCCACCGCTCTAATTCTGACAAAAACTTTCCTGTAGCTGCTCAAAAAACTGGAAAAAACCCCAACCAGGACAGCCGGTAACTTCGCCGAGTGGAGTCCGCTAAAAAACATCTCCGCCCACCCGTGATCATCATACCCCCCATTCCCAATTGTCTGCCGGGGACCCCTGTCTTGGTCTGCTCCGTTCCTGCCGCTCGGTTGCAAAAACGCTGCCACTGTGCACGGACAGGGAAACCGCAATCTCGTTGACAACTCCTGGTATAGGGACAGCTTTAAAGATCACAATTCAGAGATAAGCCCTGCAACCTGAATCAGCGCAACCAGCGCAAAAACCTTCACATCCCTTGCTTTCTGTGCGTTCCTAAATCCACGACAGCCATGTTGTTGGTTCTGAAGAAAACTGTCCTAATTGCTAACTCGCGCCCCCCATACTGCCATGTCCACCAGAAAGGAAAAAGTAATTTCCAGCAAAGCAATGCTCCTCCTTAGTTGTCACCAAAATTGCTGGCCACGCCTCCGGGCACCATCTGCCATCCCCTAAAATCACTAAAACCATGCGCTCCTGCCGCATCTGAAAATATCTGCACCTGCCATACTGTCTCTTCTTCCCAGAACCACCTGGATACCCCAATTAATTGTTTCAGAAATATTTCCCACCTTAACATCCTCCGAATCCCCTTGACCCACTTATTCTGTGGTGTGGCAAAACTGCACCTGACATGTACACCCTAATTACCTGCAAAATGTCCCCCCCCCCCTTAACTGTCCTACAAGCAAAGTTAAGGTACCCCAACCCCTTCTGGGTTGTCTCAAATCGATTTTTCGTACTTCCTATCAATGTGACCAAGAAAAACAGGATCTCCGTTACTGTCTGTGCCGGTAATCTGGCCATCATTATACTGGAGTCTTAAATCCCTACCCAGAAAGGTGAGAACCTATGAGGGGCCTTTGGTTTTTCTGGGTGCCTACGGCAGTCCCATCTGCTGTGCCATATCCTGAAAGTCTTCCAGAGCCGTCCGGCACTCCCCACGAACCCTTCCTTCCCGCAAAGGAAGTCATCCAAATAATGGGTCACCGCATAATGCCCACTACTCTTGACAGAGACCCACTGCATGTAGGTGCTAAAAGCTTCGAACAACGCGCATGAGATCGCGCAACCTCTGGGCAGGACCCTGCCCACATAGACTGCCCCTTCAAGCTGCATTCCCAACAATTCAAAACTCCCCTGGGTGTATCGGCCATAACCTGAAAGCTGATTGCATATGGCATTTTCCATTTCTGCCGCATGGCCGCACGCCCTGACCAATTTTTTTTTTTTATTTATTTATTTTATGGCATCATCCACATATGCATACACCAGTCTGGTGTCTTCCGCTGCCATGAAATCGTCCACAGATGTGCCCTCCGGCCATGAGAGGTGATGTATCAACCTGATTTCACCCGGGGCCTTCTTCGGCACGACTCCCAGCGGGGATATCCTCAAAATCTGACTTGGCCACTCATAAAAAACGGGCCCGCAATTCTGCCCAATGACCGTTCCTTGTCCAGCTTTTTCCTTACCACCTGTGGTAATTCCTTTCCAACCGCCAGTTGTCTGCCCAGTGTCTCACCCGTGGGCCGTGGTCACTGACCCTGAAACCTTATTGAAACCCTTCTGCTAACTCAAGGCAGCTGCCCTATCCGTGTATATACGCAGCCCTGGTAAGATAAAAACTAACCTACACTGGCGTAGGCCCCTTTTGGATCAGTAGCGCCCTGTGTCCCTCCCCTTTTGCCGCCCTCCGTTGTACGGAGGGACTGTAGAGTGAAAAACATTGCGTAACCTGGTGACAACCCCCGCACTTGGAGCAGTCATGTTTCATTTTTACAATGATGTCTGGAGCAGAAAACCCTTGTTGAAATTCCCGCACACTCCTGTAGTGTTAAATGTTGTTCTTTGTCCCCCCCCACCCCGGGGCTGGACGTGCCTGAAACGGCTTATATACCACTGGTAACCCCCTGGCCGTATGTGTCGCTGCTGCGGATTGCGATGATACCGTCCACTGCCTCCATAATTCTGGGTCTACGTCCCCCCATGGCTCATCTGGGTTAATGCTCATTCCAGCTCTGAACCCCCAAAATGCATCTGCGCTTTCCTAATGATATCCATGTATTTAAATAGCGCTATAGCCCTGTCCGGGTATTTCTTGCAATAAATGCTTGCAAAAATTAAACGCTGATGTCCCATTGTCCATATTAATTGGCACCCTCGGCCTAGTGGCCAACTCCCATTCCTCTTCCGTAGACCCTTCTGTGGCTTGTATGTCCCTATGTAACAGTTTTAAAAAACGTCTACGTACTCGTGTCTCCATATTCTGGCCTTGTTTTCTCCACTATGTGTGGGCCCAATGGCATAGCCAGACCCATCTAGGGTAGCCTCCTCTTGTGTTCTCCCCCTTCCTTTTCTTCTGTGCCTGACTTCTCTCCGCTGCCTTGTCCCCCCTAAGTTGTACCTCTGGCTTGCAGCTCTGTGCCTTTTTCCCTGCCTTTCTTATCTTTACCTGTTAGCGTGTCAAATATCGAACCTTCTCCTACCCCCACCGACTTGTAAATTGGAGTGTCGTCCCCTTTTGCACCGTCCCCCAAACCGACCACCATTGCCCTTTACCTCTGCCATGTGCAGCCCCCGGCCGCGAAACCTTTCGGCCCCGTGCTTGTTCTTGCCTTCTTTCCTGTGGACCACTGCTGTTGTCCCGCTCCTGAAAAATAGAAACGGAGAGAGGGGTTGCGCCGCTCCTGCGTCCTCTTCCCCTCCCCCTTGTGGTGTGAACCTCTGTTTCCTTGATCTCCCCCACTTCCCATTCTTCCAGATCATCTTCATAGTCAAGTTCCCACACAAACCTCTTCACACACATCCATCCGTTTTTCAACACTCCCACTCCTCATCATGTAGTTATTAGACATGTCATTGTGACCCACATGGCGTCTGCCATCTCTGTGTTGTCCCCGATCCTGCGGAGTAGAGAAGGCCGCCGGAGACCCCTCTAGCGCTTCTGACCAACGTGCCGGGGCCGTATTGCGTCCCGTTGGTATCGCCTTCCTTCTGCCAACCTCTTGCGTTGGCATTGACCTTCCGCGCGCCGCATGGCCGTATGCGCCACTGGCTCCCATCGCGCTGCCTAAACCACCATCCTCCCTGCCTTCTTATCCCCTTTGGCTCCGAAACCCATACCCAGCTACCGCTCCGCCCTTAGGTAAAGACAAAAATCCCCAGGGCGTAGTTCCTAACCTGCCTGTACCCCCCTGCTGCAGGCCACAAAGGGCGTGCTGAGAAAGGATATGTGGGCCCTGCGTGACCTGGCGCCTCCCGTGGGGTCCTGCGGGGGTCCTGGCAAGGGGGGGGGGGTCCCTATAGTGCGTTGGTTTTGCCTTGTGTGATAACCTCCTTGTATGAAATTGTAATTATTATATATATATATATTTTTTTTTTTTGGGGGGGGGGCTGTATTGTCCCTAAATCACTTAATTGTGCCTTAAGGGCAGGCGGCGGGGGCCCCCACTGAATGATGTGAGGCTCCCCACCTGGATAATTGTAGTAGCCAAACCCGAGTCTATCGCATAGAATTATATATATATATATATTTTTATTTCTATTTATTTCTTCCTATTTCCTTATTTTTTTTATTTATTTTTTTATACTATATTAGGCCCCCACGTGGTCAGGGCCAGCACAATCTGGCCGCTGCTCAATCAAGGATATGTTGGGCCTATAAAACAAAAAGGCCTGCTGGCGGGGCCCCCAGGGGCCGTCAGTGGCTTAAAAACCAGCCACCTGTTACCGCGGCCGGCCGGCCAGCAAACACGTGCCCTGATTCCTGTGAAAGGGGGGGGGGAGGGTGCGGCCGCTCGAAAAGGAGCGTATGGCCGCCCCCCGTAATTGTGAAAGATGAGAGGAGGGGGGGGGGAGGGGCGCGAGGGCTAAACGCGCACCCCGGCCTACATAAATACTGCCCAAGTGGAGATACCCGCATACCCCTTCCCCGCCCTACCTGCACTTCAAAAGAAACCCGCAGTGGAGAGCCCCAGGGACCGGCGTCTCCAAATTAAAACGCGCGAGGGAATCGCGGCAAAGAGGCCGGTCCCTCCACCCCCAACCCCTTTTATTTCCTCCCCCTAGACCCGCCCCCACTTACCTTTTCCCCAATCCCTGTCCCTCGCCGTCACTTCCTTTCCCGAAATGACCCGCGGGAAGACTAGAGCGTTGCTCTTGCTTTCCGCGGGCCCCTCCATTTATCGTAGACATACTTTGAAAATACGATTTTCTTAATTTCAAGACCATTTTTCATTTAATGTGCAGCGGTTTTACTTCTCTTCTGTTTAGCGTTTTTCTCTACATAGCTTGCTGTTAAGCACTTAGGCTTTTAACACATGAAAGGTAACAGTGTTTTTCATCTTCGATCTGTTACTCTTCCTCAGTTGTGATTAACTGTTCGCAAAATCAGTGTTTTAAAACAGACGCTTTAATGTTACAGATGTGTGATCTCTGTTTTTGTGATTTTTTTTGTGGAGAAAGAGGTTTTAAAATAATCCTTTCGTGATGACATGATATCCTTTTAACGTGCCTGGTTTAAAAGATCAGATGCTTCGCTCCCGCATCTAAAAACGGATGTGCTGAGCACGAGACAAAACATGGAGGCTGACATCTGGCAGGTACTCTGTGGGGAATGGTGCAGACGACAGTATGAACCAGTAAAAGCTGGCTGTGAAACAGGTATTGCCGTTGCTCTGTAAAGCCTCCCTTTGCCTAAGCCCATTTTAATGAGGAGCAGAGTTGCTTGCTTATTCAGCTGTTGTGCCTGGGAGCATATTGTAATTAACTGCTTGAGCAGCTGCGGAATGCCTTGTGACGCCATTAAGAGATGCGACTCTGTTGATGTTATTGGTGGTAAAATGTTTCCTCCATTGGCAAGCGGGTCTTTTCTTGATATTTATGATAGGAGCTAAAGTTTAAACCACATCTGACATGACATAAAGCTGTGGTCTACCTCAGCAGTCTTTAAATGGCAACTGAAATCTCCAAGGCATAATCGAAGAGCTAAGTCCCAATGGTTATAATAACTCACGTGTTTGGCATGCATGTCAGGGAGATAACTTATTTCTAAATGCCATTTTCACTGTCTAGATGTCAGGGAAACTCCGGAAAGCATTGCATGCCCTTTTTCATTAGGTTTAACATTATGGATAAAAAATAATTAAGCAATCATTCCAACAAATAACTCATATTTATGTTTTTCTTCGAACGTTTTGAGATCCTAGTATAGTGCAGACCGTGAATATATATGAATATATTATTTAAATACTGAATGGATTCATTCTCAAAATGGAACAGATCCTTCAGAGCAGAAAAAAGGTTGTTGGCTAGCAAACAGGAACGCTCTTAAGGGAGTAACCAAAGCAGGAGAGGGAACATGAAAATGGAGAGTAAAATCACAGCATATTTTTTCATTTGAAGACTTGCGAGTGGTTATGTGGATTTTGACATATTTCTGATCAGGTTACAACGACATGCCTCATACAGCCACCATTTCCTAAATATGCATCATCCATTTTAAGCCCACTGACAAGCGGCGGTTTCTTCTCGAGGGTGGGGGAGAGTCTCCCCCTGCCCGCAGCAAGCCACACAGGCGCAAATAAAATGGCAAAGAAAAGCTTTCGTTGACATTTTATTTTTACCTACGCAATGCGAACCAGCCCAGAGACATGCTGGGCGTGTCCTCTGCTGCCGATTGACAGCAGAGGACAGGAGCAGGGCTGACAGGATGCTCCAGAATGTGCATGTCATTTTGGCTGGCTGTTGTGTGCCGGCCAAAGTGACATGCACACTTTGAAGCTCTCCACTTAGCTGTATTAAGACAGCTGGGTGGAGACCAAGCACAGGCCTTCTATTCCTCTGATTGTGGGGAACTCTATGGTTAGTAACCCTGAGGCCTTGCGGGGGGCCCTCAAAGGCTGGTCACACACAGCTGAGGCACTAATGCTCAGAACTTGTTGCCATCCCATATCAGACCTAAATGTTTTATGTCTAGCTGAGGACAGCTTTAGGTGTCTGGGATTATCACTACACAAGCATTGTAATTGTATTGTATTGTAATTGTAGTTATAGAGCACTTACTACCCCTGACAAGGTGCTGGAGCACTCTATGCTGGGCAGTGGGCCACTCTGGAGCCCTAATTCAGTTATTACTCCATTGTTATTGATTATTGTTGGATGCTGGGATTAGTCTTATGTGCTCAATCAAACCATTCCATACATTCACTGCAGTTTCTTTGTGGTGGATTAATTTAATAGGAGTTAGTTGTGATCATTAGTGGGAGCTATGTCAGCTCGTGTAGCTGGTTGGTGGGATTAATAGATGAGCTAGTGAAGATTACATACTGTTGGGCTGCAGGTGCATGACTTTCAGAGAGGAGAGGGTGTGATGTTGTGCATGGGATGTTGACATTTTGACGAAATGCAATAATAGAGGTTAAGGCATGCAGTGGATGGAAGGGAAGGAGAGTAACATTTGAGAGAAAAAAGAAGAGGCAACTATGAGAAGTTTTAATTAAAGGTCAATTTTTCATGACAATGTTTAGGGATATAGATGAAATTTTTTCAGATAGCATGCAGTCTGAGGATGCAAGACTGTAGAAAGAAATAACATTATTTTCAAGTGACGATTGTACTACATTGGGTATTTTTGATAGGCACTGGGATCAGGCAGTCTGCCAACAGCTAGACTACTGCTAGACTACTGCTCCAGTCAAGTCAGCTGATCAGCTCAAGGGTTGAAAGTGAAAAGTAATGGCTATACACACATTTAAGGAAATATGGAGAGCCGAGGCTGCACTCAGGGCAGTAACCCTTAAGATGATAGCAATGTTAGAAAATATATAGGTAACAAATGCAAACAGTGAAAATACAAGAGCAGATTTCTTCTGATATTCATCCTTCAGTTTGGCTCATATTATTATTTACAAAGAGCAAAGTAGGATGCATGTGGGTGTGTCTAGTTTAGCAGGGCACAAAATGCAGGGCGAGGGAAGCTACACCAGACAGTAGAAGTGTATTGCTTGCATTTTTGTGGCTGAAGGGTGGAGATGTAGACAATGAAGTGAGGTGAATGGTAAGTTGGCCTCCTGTAGAAATTCAGTGAAGACTTTATTAGCAAGAGACTGCTGATTAGATGCTCTGAAGCACTGCTCCTCCGTAGATAGTAGGGATGAGTGGTGGATTCTGTTGTGGATGGTGTAAGAACAGGGCCATTAATTGTGTGGCTTGCACAAGTAATAATTCCACATTTGCCATCCACTGGGAACCAAACACTCCATTGTAGCACATGACTCTCTCAGGGTAGTGAAGCAGAGTAGTCCACGGCCTCCTCAAGGGCAGTGGCGTTGGATAGTAATCACCATTCACTAGCACACAATAATAACACTCAGTAAATGATTGTCCAGTCTATGCTTTTTCTTTTGAAAAAAGAAAAAGTACATTTATTGCCCTCACAATACTCAGTACTATGCAGTAATTTACAAATATACATTAGGTGCTAGAAATACTTCTTGATGACATTGTGCAGTCACTTTTGCTCCTCCCAAAGAGAGTCTAGTGCAACAAATCACATGGCAAAACAGTCACTTGTACTTAAATGCAATGATTGAATATAACTTTGAATGGCCACACTTTGATCACAAGTGGCTGTCAGCATCCTTATTTCAATAAAACATTTCCAAGAAATATGTTTATGCATGTCTGAATGATTGGTGCACTCATAATTACTTTTTACATGAAAAATGCAGTTAAAACATAGCCCACAGAGTCCATGACATTTCTGATCACAACATGTGTAATTACAGACGCTTGTCCCTAGAGGGCACTGCACAGAATGAAAACTCATGTTCCCTACCTTCAGGCCACAGAGACTTCAGCTATAGACCCTACAAATAGAGGACACTGCACTCCCAGTTGAAGAATTTGAAATTGGAAGCAAAATCCAGTGTTAGTCAGTCTTTTGGAGTCCCACCCAACTTAAGGTGGGGATTCCTACAATTTGGGGTGGGTGGAACTCGCAAAGTTTTATTCCACAGAAATCCACAGAGTGACATAGAAACACAGAGAGATTCCAAAGAGTTCCGTCCACCTCTAGTTTTGAGTTGTGGAAAGTCAGTTCTTGTCAGAAAGCCCCGTCCCTTCATGCAAGCACTAGGCTTGAGGCCCTGCCCCTCTAGACCACCAGCCTCCTCATGCACTAAAGTTTCTCTTAAAGTTGACAGAGGGCTACTGCTGAATTACTATAAGGAGAATCACAGAAACTCGTATACTAATACCTTTCTGCACTGTGCACTAAAATGTACCAGTAGTAAGTTGGCAGGGGCCTTGTGGATAGCATCTATCAGAAAGGGACTGAGGCTTCAGCGAGTAGTGCAGGGACGAGAAGATTCTCCAGCAACGAGAAGCCACATTATAGGAGTAAATAGGAGAAGATGAGCCATTTGGATGATTGCCCATCAATGTAGGTAAGTGTGGTGCATCAACCACTCCGATTGAAGGCCCATGGGTACCACTACTATCACCTGTGGTCTTTTTTACCACACTTTCACACTAGTTTCATGTCATAGGTGCCCGTGGACTTCAGAACGGATGGTCTCTGACTATCAGCATAGAACAGAAAGCAGGCTAGCTCCAGCCAAAGAAATTCATAAGGGAAGTAGAAAAGTAATTGGGAAAACTTACAACGTGGACATCACAATGGAGAGTCCAATGGGAAAGAAACTTCGACTACTGTGACCAATAAAGTTAAACAATCTAGTTAATCAGTTTGGGCCCTGATAATTGTCAAATACTATTGCACAGGCTATACACTCACCTGGTGGTCGGTGCAGCCCCAAGCCAGGACCTGCAAGATCCGCAGATCAGCCTCCAGTGCGCCCTTCCACACAGCTCACAAAGAGAAGCCAAAGAAAAGGTGAAGGCGTCAGAGCCATCCTCCTGCAACCAGCTGAACTCAACGTATTCCCTAGGATAATGCCTGCAGCAACTGACGCCACTAACAAGCACCGTAGACACAAAATGAGGAATCAGCCCTAGAGAGTGGGTACATCATTAAAATCAGGCTCCGGAGCCCTGGCAACTGAAGAAGGATTACATTTGACAGCTGGAGTCTGTGTCACATGATATTGCCTTTGTTTTGTCTTCTGGTACAACCCAGAACATTTATATATGTTCATATTGGCAACAGTATAAGGGGATTCTAGAACTGCCAGCTAAAAATATATTTCCCCCCATGTTGTGCAGAAGGAAGGTGGTGCTCAAGTCAAGAACTGACTATGTCATTGCCAACACACGTGGTCTCACCGTAACACACAATATTGACTTTGCTCACTCTCTCCCGGTGCTGAGACTGTTTTTTACATGCTGGTAGACAAAATAAGCTAAAAACCCCTGTGCAATATTGTTAGACCTGACAGCCTTAGGGTGGTCACCCCTACATTTTTGCCTGCCTCCCTCCACTTTTTGAACACTGTTGTTGCTGGCTTTTAGACTCTGCGCACTTTATCACTGCTAACCAGTGCTAAAGTGCATATGATCTCTCCCTTTAAACATGGTAACCTTGGATCATACCTGATTGGACTATTTAATTTACTTATAAGTCCCTAGTAATGTGCACTATATGTGCCTAGGGCCTGTAGATTAAATGCTACTAGTGGGCCTGCAGCACTGGTTGTGCCACCCACTTAAGTAGCCCTTTACCTTGTCTCAGGCCTGCCATTGCAAGGCCTGTGGGTGCAGTTTCACTGTCACCTCGACTTGGCATTTAAAAGTACTTGCCAAGCCTATACCTCCCCATTCTCCACCTATAAGTCACCTCTAATGTGTGCCCTAGGTAACCCCTAGAGCAGGGTGCGGTGTGGGTGAAAGTCAGGACATGTACCTGTGTAGTTTACATGTCCTGGTAGTGTAAAACTCCTAAATTCGTTTTTTCAATACTGTGAGGCCTGCTCCCTTCATAAGCTAACATTGGGGCTGCCCTCATACAGTATTGAAGTGATAGCTGCTGATCTGAAAGGAGTAGGAAGGTCATATTTAGTATGGCCAGAATGGTAATACAAAATCCTGCTGACTGGTGAAGTTGGATTTAATATTACTATTCTAGAAATGCCACTTTTAGAAAGTGAGCATTTCTTTGCACTTAAATCTTTCTGTGCCTTACAATCCACGTCTGGCTGGGCTTAGTTGACAGCTCCTTGTGCATTCACTCAGACACACCCCAAACACAGGGTACTCAGCCTCACTTGCATACATCTGCATTTTGAATGGGTCTTCCTGGGCTGGGAGGGAGGGGGGCCTGCTCTCACACAAAGGATTGCCACACCCCCTACTGGGACCCTGGCAGACAGGATTGGACTGAAAGGGGACCACATTTGGGTATAAAACAGGGCCTCTGCCCTACCTCATCAGACACTTGCTGGAGAAGAAACCTGAACCAGAAACTACATCTTGCCAAGAAGAACTGGATGTCTGCTCAAAGGACTCACCTGTCTGCTTTCTACAAAGGACTGCTGCCTTGCTGTTGGCCTGCTGCCTTGCTGAACTCTTGTCTGGCTGTGAAAGTGCTCTCCAAGGGCTTGGATAGAGCTTGCCTCCTGTTCCCTGAAGTCTCAGGACCAAAAAGACTTCTCTTTTTCACTTGGACGCTCCGTGCGCCGAAATTTTCGACGCACAGCTTGTTCTGCGGTGAGAAAAATGCTGCACACCGACGCTGATCGACGCGACGCCTTCGGGATGACCGGAACTTCGACCCACAGCCTCGCAAGGACAACGCCGCCCGACCTCCAGAGGAGAAACCGACGCGACGCCTGCCTTGAGAGCGAAACTTCGCCGCGCAGCCCCGCAGAACGACACGCAGCCGGAAAACAAGCAGGAAAATCCACGCACAGATCTGGTAATCCCCGCGATCCAAAGAAAGATACTGTCCGCGTGCCGGAAAACGACGCACGACTTCCCCGCGTGGAAAATAACGATGCAAGTCCGTGTGTGCTGGGGAGAAATCGACGCACACACCATTTTTCCACGTATCTCTTCTTCTGTGGCCCTCTGAGGAGATTTTCTACTCCAAACCAGGTACTTTGTGCTTGAAAGAGACTTTGTTTGATTTTTAAAGACTTAAGACACTTGATATCACTTTTCAGTGATATCTCTACAAATTCACATTGCAACTTTATTCGTTTTGACCTACAATTATCCTGATAAATATTATATATTTTTCTGTGGTGTGGTGTATTTTTGTGGTGCTATATGGTGGTATTGTATGATTTATTGCACAAATACTTTACACATTGCCTTCTAAGTTAAGCCTGACTGCTCGTGCCAAGCTACCAGAGGGTGGGCACAGGCTAATTTTGGATTGTGTCTGACTTACCCTGACTAGAGTGAGGGTTCTTGCTTGGACAGAGGGTAACCTGACTGCCAACCAAAAACCCTATTTCTAACAAATATGACCTCCCATCTCATGTTTGAGGCCTGGGAACTGCTGATGACTTCCTTTGGTGGTTTGCAAAGTTAACAAGACATTAGCAGCAGTCTTGGAAGCTCTTGTTTTGAGTAGGGTGAGTGGCAGGTGGTAAACATTCCTGCAGCTCCCCACACACTTCTTATGTCTTTTGGTGGTGACCCCACCATTCTGAGACCACCACAGACTGAAAACAAGTAGTTGAAGTTTCAGCACACTGCAGCTCACCTTTGCTCAGGAGTACCTGGTCTCACCCCGGGCACCCCGCACTGTCCATTCATTGGGGGACAGCCCTCAAAGCCCACCCCTGGCTGTCCCAGCCGGTTCTCCATGTTGGCAGCATTCTCACTTGAGCAGTTCGGGCTGGACTGTTCCCATGGGAAACAGGGTCAAGACTGATTTGCATATGGCTGGGTCCAAACTGGAATGGCATGGGCAGCAAAAAAACGATGGATTTAGGCCCAGATCACTGTACTGGGGGTGAATGTTTGACAATGTTCAGCATTCCGTCCATCACTTGTTGTTTTAGCATTCTCACATGATGCCATGGGAGCTGGCAGTCGTCTTGACGTGGCATTGGAGGCAGCCTCCCGCTCCCCCCAGTCATGAGCAACGGAAGTGAGTTGAGTCAGCCATACTTGGGGGAGCGCAGCAACACCCTCCCCACTGTTTAGAAGCCTAGGGTTTTGTGGTCCTGGACCCCTCCTCCATGACTCATGCGGGGGGAGTCTCAGAGATGGGGTCCTGGGCTCGTAGATGAGTGAGAAGGCCTGAGGTTAGGCTCCCAGGCCCCCTTGAACACTAGGAAGGGGGCCCACCACATGCCAAAATCATCATTCCACCTTGTAGCAACCACTGTGCCCTGGACCAGCCAGTGGCCATCAAAAGCAGCCAGCATTGGAGCTCCTTGCACTCCAAATTCACGCTTGGGGGGGGGGAGGAAAATGTCAGAATCCTTCTTGTGCAAATATCTCTGGCCCATTTTGCCTTGTTTTGGTCTCTTTTCACTCCTGGAGGCTCGCTGTAGGCACCCAGAGCAATTTCCTTAGGTCTCCTGGCCTCAAGGGTGACAAACATTGGAGGGAGCTGGTTTCACTGGCCCCCTGCACCAGCATTTCTCTTTGTTTTTCCTCTGGGCCGCCTTCCTCCTTCGTGCAGAAACCCAGATCTTTCCCCCAGCTAGTCCCATGGGGTTTAAGGGGACCAGCTTCCCTGGTCCAGGGGTAAATTAGAGTCAGAGTTCTTACTCAAGATGTCCATCAGAGGGTTCTTCCATCCAGTTGTCCATGGCAGCTGCCTGCAGATCCAGTGTCCCATAGAAAAGCACACCCAGGAGAGATCTCTCTCCCATGTGCAGGACCTCTAAAATGGGGGCAGGAGGTTCAAGCAGGGATGCACCTCGGGACTATCCTGGGTTGCCACATTACCTCTCTGACCCAGTCCCAACTTTCCTGCGCAGCCCCCTGGAATATTTCCAAATGGCGCCACTGACTAGTCACTTGCCACATCTGCTCTGGGGGTCTCTGCTCTACCCCTCTCTGACATCACTGCCAGGGCCTTTCTATCACAGTGTGACAGCTGGCTGATTGATGTAGAGCAATCCACCCCACTCCTTTCCTTCTCAGGAGCTTAGTGATACACTGTTAAATGCTCTCTTTAGTGAGGGGAGGCCTTTGTTCTTGCCAATGGAGAGGAAAGTAATTAATCCAGCCCAGCAGCATGAAAAAAGGCCTGGGATCTGATCCTGAGCTGAGCCAGAGAAATATGACATTCGTGGATGAACAATAAGCTGTACAAATATGTCTTTGGACATTGCAGAATGGATCTTTTCACACAGGTTATGCTCTAAATCAGTATGACTCTGGTGTCTGTAGAATAAGGAGATGCGGAGCTACACTGTAAGGTATCCTTTCCCATAAGTGTCTAATGGAGTGTAACTGCCGACAAGACAGTGAACAATGCTGACTTTCTCTTTGTATGCGTACACAAACATTATAAGGCCTATCCCAGTTCAACACACAATCCTGCAATGTCCCCTCTGTGCCAGGCTACCTGTCTGCAGTTACTGGGCTGCCCATGACAGGAGTCTCCCACACACAGCTCTCACATGTGCTCACCCACGAGTGCACACATATTGATGTGTAGGTGTCTCTTACCCTTGCTGCCCAGCAGCAGCCTTATCTTGAAAGGCAGACATTGACGGTAAACTCATGCAGCCCATTTGCCATGAGTTTACTGTGGTTGACTCACTGGTCATGAGGATGTACTAAAGTAAAAGGTCTAACACCAGGTGATCAAAAAATGCAAAATATCTGGTCAGATTAGATGGATCCCCTCACTACAAATAGGGGGAAGGGCCATTCAGGGGAGGCCTACCCATTTGCCTTCTTTGATCACACTTTTAGTTGGGCTGCTGACAAGTACAGGACGCTCACATGTTTCTGGGTCTTGGTTGTGGGAGACTGGTGGTTGGAGACTACTGTGCTGTGATGGACATCACTTCTCAATGGCTGTGCTTGGAGAGCATTCTGGAAAGGACATTTGAAAGGAGGAAAAGGGGGACCATCAAAACTGGTATTGTGACAGTGGACACAGTTGCAGTGTAGGTCAAGTAAAATAAGATGTTTTTACAGTGTTTAATACACATCTCACAAGCAGGGTATGCTTTCTTATGTCTACAACAAGAAGCCTATGAACTTTCTCTTTCAAGAAGGCACATGACAGCTATCAGTCTTTTGTGTATCGTCGCATTTTTGGTAAACCCTCAAAACTTTCTATGAGGTACTTGTAAAATCCCATTTGACATGGGTAGGAAACCCTTGCATTCTCCTGGCATTAAAAAGAGACATTATTTTAACTGATCTCTGCCATGCCCCTCTCCGCTTTACCCACTGCTAATCCAGTTTATACATCATTCTATGTGTCTCCATAGGCTTTGTGTGGTCCACAGAGGAGCATAGGAAAATAGGGCTCTCTGCTCCCGAGTTTACAGGCTATTACAGCCATTAATCCACTACCTGTACATGGGGCAATTTATGTGTTGACTGTCAGCAAATATTTGTATTAATGCACTATTGGGCATATTTATAGTCCCCTAGCGCCACTTAGCGCCACATGAGCATCATTATTTTTTATGTTAATGTGGCCCAACAAGGCCGTAATATCTGCACCGTATTTACAGAGTGGCGCACTTCTAAGCCACTCTTTGAAGTCCCTCCCACTTCAAAGGCACATTTGGGTATTTAAACAGGGACTCTGACCTCAACTCAGACACTTCTGAAGTCAGACACTTCTGGACCTGAACCTGCAACCGGTCAAGAGGAACTGCCTGGCTGCCCAAAGGACTCACCTGACTGCTTTTCTGCAAAGGACTACTGCCCTGCTGTTGCCCTGCTGCCTTGCTGCACTCTGGCTCTGCTGAGAAGTGCTCTTCAAGGGCTTGGATTGAGGTTGCCTCCTGTTTTCTGAAGTCTCAGGGCCAAAAAGAGTTCATCTCTGCAAAGGACTCCTTGTGCAGCGAAAATCGTCACACAGCCTGCTGGAATCAACGCACATCCTGAATCGCGGTGAGAAAATCACTGCAGGCCGATCCGGAATGACACAGCCTGGCTCCCCAAGTAGAGATCAATGCAGCACCAGCGTTGCGACCAGAGAGCATGGACCACTGGATCAATTCATAGCCGAGCCTGGACAACACAGCCCAATGTCCTGCAAGAGGAATCGACGCAGCGCCTGCCGTGCAACAGAAATTTCCTGCATCACTCACTAGATCGACGCTGCCCCCTGTGACTTCGTCCTGCATGCCCAGGATTTCTCCGCATTGTCCCAGGGGCATCCAAATATCCCGCAACCCAGAAATCAACGTAAGGCCCTTGCGTGGAAAATATCGACACACCATCTGTGTGCGCCCAGAGAAACCAACTCACACCTCCCCGTTTTCCACGCATCTCCTCCTCTGCGGTCCCTTGCAGATGATTTAGAAGGTACTTTGTGCTTGCCAGAGACACTTAGGGCCATATTTATACTTTTTTACGCAAAACTGCGCTAATGCAGTTTTGCGTCAAAAAATTTAGCGCCGGCTAACGCCATTCTGAAGCGCCATGCGGGCGCCGTATTTAATCAATGACGTTAGCCGGCGTTAGCCGCCGGTGCTGCCTGGTGTGCGTGGAAAAAAAGGACGTACACCAGGCAGCGCCGGCGTAGGGGGATATGGAGCTTGGTGCCAAAAAATGGGGCAAGTCAGGCTGAGGCAAATTTTTCGCCTCAACCCGATTTGCGCCATTTTTTTCGACTCCCAAACCCCATAGAAATGACTCCTGTCTTAGCAAAGACAGGAGTCATGCCCCCTTGCCCAATGGCCAAGCCCAGGGGACTTCTGTCCCCTGGGCTTGGTCATTGGGCATAGTGGCATGTAGGGGGGCACAAATCAGGCCCCCCTATGCCACAAAAAAACAAAAATACCTACCTGAACTTACCTTAATGTCCCTGGGATGGGTCCCTCCAGCCTTGGGTGTCCTCCTGGGGTGGGCAAGGGTGACAGGGGGTGTCCCTGGGGGCATGGGAGGGCACCTCTGGGCTCCTTCAGAGCCCACAGGTCCCTTAACGCCTGCCTTTTCCAGGCGCTAAAAAACGGCGCAAAAGCGGCCGTACGTCATTTTTTTTGACCCGCCCACTCCCGGGCGTGAATTTTGCCCGGGAGTGTAAATACGGCGCACATGCCTCGGAGTCAATTTTTTAGACGGGAACGCCTACCTTGCATATCATTAACGCAAAGTAGGTGTCCACGCTAAAAAATGACGCAAACTCCATGGACTTTGGCGCTAGACTGGTCTAACGCCAAAGTATAAATATGGAGTTAGTTTTGCTTCGAAATTGCGTCAAAAAAAACGACGCAATTCCGGCGCAAACAGAGTATAAATATGCCCCTTATTGCTTTTAAGAACTTAAGACTCTTTTTTTATCATTTTCTGCAATGATATTTCTATGTGTACTTATCAAATCTTGATAGTTTTTACCTGCATTTAATCAGATAAATATTCTGTATTTTTCTAAACCTGTGTGGTGTATTTATGTGGTGTTTATACTGTGTTATTGCATGATTTAATGCACAAATACTTTACACATTGCCTTCTAAGTTAAGCCTGACTGCTCAGTGCCAAGCTACCAGAGGGTGGGCACAGGATAATTTGGATTGTGTGACTTACTCTGAATAGATTGAGGGTACTTGCTTGTACAGGGGATAACCTGACTGCCAACCAAAGATCCCATTTCTAACAGTATGCAAAGGGGGGCCAAAAGAAAGGTGCAGGGAAATCAATGAGATTTCCTTGCACCATTTTTCACGGCACTTTTAACGCCTGCTCAGGGCAGGTGTTAAAAGGGGGCTTCCATTATTTAGAATGGGCCCCTATGTACTCTGCAGGAATAGCGCCAACATTTTGGTGCACAGTACATCAATAGTGTCACTTTGAATGACGCTATTGCCGCCTATCCTGTGCCATGGTGCACCGTATTTTAAATACGGTGCACACATGGTGGTGGTAAGGGGGCGCCAAGGGGCGCAGGGAAAGTGGCGCTGCAATTGGTGCAGCACCAAGTTTCTGCTGTTTCATTAAGTCCTGTGGGTTCAAAAGCAGGACAAAAATATCAGAAGCACTTGAGGCTAAATGTAGCCCTCTCATCTGTGCCCAGATGGAAGTGTGTTCTGGAAAGGAGGACCTGTGAAAGGCAAGGGGAGCCCATGGGCTGCAGAGAGTCTTTTTAAAGCCATTTGACCAAAGACTGACCTGTGTCATGATCCAGGCAGAGAGGTATGAGGGGATGTTTGCATCTCTCAGAATATCTGATATTCTGTAAAGTGAAGTTCTTCCTTTAAAATAGGCCTTGGCAGAGTTCGCTATGAAGAACTCCACGAAGTGCCGAAACTCAGCCATGCTACGTGGAGTTCAGCGAGTGGCAGACTTTGGGTAAGTTGCACTGTTCACAGTGATTTTCAACACCAGGAGTTTCTCCTGCGCTGTATAATCAGCAGAAATTGCATTATGCGCCATGCCAAAGGGTGCTAACTTCTTTCTGCCGCTTGAATAGATTTTGTACTCAAGCAGTCATCCTCAAAGCAAGTGGCAGCTTTCTCAACACTGATGGTAGCAACCTGCTGCGACCACCCAAGTTCAGAAATCTTGCTCCCCAATATGGTGATTTCTCTAGCTTGCGCTTGCCAACTTAATGTTGCCGAGCTGCACAAGAGAAAAATCTCTGCTCTGCATTACTTCATGGACAAAACTCTGTGAACTCTGCTGGCAGTGCAGAATTCTTCACCTACGCCTACTTTAAAACCAAATGGCATAGCCATGTCATCAGCTGCCATGAAATAGGATTACACCGCACATGTTGCAACAATATAGAAAGATGGAAAACCTATTTACGACAAACAGCCAATTTTGTTTGAGACACACTGATAAAAAAATCTCTGCCAAACTTTTCCTTCATTTCCCATAAAACTATCCTTTGCTTGTATTTGAGGTTTGCTGGCAAGTAATGCATTTAAGGGTTTTCAGACAATGCCAGCTTTTGGGCAAATTCACAACGTACCCAGCATGTTAAGTATAGTGTGAACAGCCCCTGTGTCTTTCTAAAACTTAGTGAATAGATGACCCATTCCTGTTATAAACCATCAGGAGTATTGTTCTGGACATGCCCACTGAATCTACCCTGATCCTATTCCTGGAAAAGAGAGATAAGACAATAAGGCCCATATTTATACTTTTTTTGCGCCACATTTGCGTCGTTTACTCTGTTTGCGCCGGATTTGCGGCCTTTTTTTTTACGCAAATCCGACGCAAAGCTAACTCCATATTTATACTTTGACGCTAGACCCGTCTAGCGTCAAAATTCTTGGAGTTTGCGTCATTTTTTAGCGTGGACACCTACCTTGCGTTAATGAGATGCAGGGTAGGCGTTTCCACGCTAAAAATGACTCTAAGGCCTTTGCGCCTTTTTTAAACTCCCGTGCAAAAATGACGCACGGGAGGGGGCTGGCCTTAAAAAATGACGTGCAGCCGCATTTGCGTCATTTTTTAACGCATGGTCAGGGCAGGCGTTAAGGGATCTGTGGGCTCGGAAGGAGCCCAGAGGTGCCCTCCCATGCTCCCAGGCCCCCCCCTGCCACCCTCGCCCACCCCTAGAGGACACCCATGCATGGGGGGACCCATCTCAGGTAAGTACAGGTAAGTAGAGGTAAGTATTTTTAAAAAAACATTTAAGTGGCATAGGGAGGCCTAACTTGGGCCCCCCTACATGCCACTGTGCCCAATGGCCATGCCCAGGAGACAGAAGTCCCCTGGGCATGGCCATTGGGCAGTGGGGCATGACTCCTGTCTTTGCTAAGACAGGAGTCATTTCCATGGTGGTTGTGCGTCATAAAATGACGCGAGTCAGGTTAGCGTCAACATTTTTGACTCTAACCTGACTTGCACCATTTTTTGACGCACAACCCCCATTATTCCCTACGCCAGCGCTGCCCGGTTCGCGTCATTTCTATTGACGCTCACCAGGCAGCAGCGCCGGCTAGCGTCATTCCATAAATATGACGCCCGGCTGGCGCGTTGTAATGGGGTTAGCCTGCGTTAATTTTTTTGACGCAAAACTGCGTTAGCAGAGTTTTGAGTCAAAAAGTATAAATATGGCCCAATGGTATTTTGTAAGTTTGCGCAGTTTTTGCATCAAAAAATGACGCAAATGCGGCGCTAAAAAAGTATAAATATGGGCCTAAGCAATTTGTCTGACTGCATGCGGTGCCAGCTACACACTTGCATGCACTGGAAGTCAACCCATTTCCTGGCATCCAGAGGCCCAAATCAGCATCACTGTACCCAATTTTGGTGTTTAGTGTGTGGCACTGTGAATTACAGCCTCAGGGCTTCCCGTGTCATTTTTGCTGTAATGCTAGGGCTCGAGAGCCCTCAACATCACTCTAGTAAAAAATAGAAGCTGATAGACGCCAATCTGAAATGTAACATTTATCCATTTCACCTCATCCCTGTGTGATGCTGCTGGAGAAGCAGCTTTCAGGTGAGTCAGAAACCACAGAGGGATCATAACATTTGTCTGCATGTCTCTGACAGAGGCTAGTGCATGACACATCACAGACTTCCACACCCCCTGAACACTAATACTGCTAGAGACACCATGGCATTGTATGCACTACAAATCCAAATCAAACAATAAAGTGTCTGGCACCTGGGATATCAAGACACTTGGAATCTTACAGGCCACTCGTGCTATTACTTCACAAAAAATCTTGCCGTTTCAATTAAGTAATTTATATCGCACATTCAAGTGCACCCTGCATCTGCACTGAAACCTCACCACACACCCACTGGAAAAACCTGTTTCAACAGCCAATATAATTTTTGTTTGATTTCATTTTTTTTATCAACCCAGTGTGTCCTAAAAACATGCAGGAGGCACTCTCCAAGTAGGGATGGCAGTATTATGCATAAAACTGAATCTTAATCAACATGGCGGGCTGCTGCTGTGCCTTGGCATCCACAGCCCTCATTGCTTACCATGTCCATGGGGACAGAGTGTCACCTGTGCATGGCAGGGCTGGTGCTAGGCATGGGCAGTATGGGCAGCTACCTAGGGCCCCATACGCAGCTGAAAAATAGGGGACCCCTCTTCCATGTGAAAGGCCACACTTTCAGTCATTCACCTGCGCTTCTAGGGCCCCCTCCTCCACCCGATCACAGTAGCAATGTGAGGTGACTTAACCTCTCTGATCAGGGTGTGGTGCCATTCCTAGGATGCAGGGGTGTGGGGAGAGGGAAAGATGGGTTGGGGGATATGACAGCGGCAAAGCCAACAATTATGCTGGGTCACAGTATCAGGGGCAGTGCTGTGAATTCCCCTCTGTCCTTCCTGTATTCCATCTGCAGGCAACCAAAGACTCCTGTGTTTTCAGGACCAGCCGAAAACCGGTAGGGAACAGTGGGCAAGGGGAAAAAGGAGCAGCCAGATCAAACTGGCATTTTGCAAAGTGCCTCACTACTCTTTTGAGGCACAGAGAAGGAGGTCCCCATTCCCTGAGTCTCAAAACACTGGATCAGGCTTAAAAGTCCAGGTGTGGGCTCCCTTCTCTGGGCCTTGCAGCCATTGTCCAGTGCAGCAAGTCCCAGGGCAGGTGGGCCCCTTTGCCTGAGCCTTGCAGCGCTCCATCAGGCTGAAAGGTCCAGGTGTGGGGACCCCTTTCCTGGGATTTGTAGCCATCACATGGTGTTAGGAGGCACAAGGAAGGAGGTTCCTCTCCTTGGCCTTGCAATGCTATATTAGGAAACTGGGAACCAGTGTCACTCCTTGAGTCAGCTCAACATCCTCTGATCCTTGGCAAATCATTCAAATTCACATATCTAAAACAAAATATTCTGACGTTTTGTAATGTAACTGGTGCCCGTGTAAAGCGATCCAAAGACGTTAGGCTAAGTTTTTTCTATATAAACTGTAAAAAAAAAAAACTGCAATGCCATGTAACAATCAACCTAAATCCTGGGGGTGCAGAGCTAGAAGACGAAGATGGCAGCTGCGTAATTTCTGGGCTCTGGATTGGCCCGACATACATCCTTAGGAAAGTGCTGTAATATCTGGCAGTGTGCCCCAGAGAATGGTGCCCGAGGGTCTGTGGGGAACTGCAACGCACCTGGCAAGTGTTGGGAACCCCCTGGTGCAGGATACAAATGGATCGGCCGCAGCGATGTTGATGGCAGGTCACTAAACATGGTGGCCCCTCTGAGGAATTAGGCCGCCTCTGCAGCACCGTACAAGCAAATAGTGTGCCTACCCAATCTCATCCCTGAGGAGGAATGTGGGAGCCGTGACGTGCCCCCCATCGGTGCGGTTGGAGATCTCCTCACATGCCACCCTCAGAGTGGAGTTGGCAGAAGAGGTGAGACAGGGCAGCGGTGCAGGCCTGGGAGCCTCTATGAACGTACCCTTGACCTTTGCAGTCGGGATCTATATGTGGCTGGGGATCACTCCCCGGACCTAGCAGGCTTGCCCTAAAATTGAGACTTCCTGATACCAAGATTCCCCCCACCAACCCTGGCGCCGGCCAGCCAACACCCGCAGCGCACCTCCAAGTTTTCCCTGATCAAAGCAGGGACAGATGAAGGCTGAAAAGCAGCACAAAAAACAAGAACTATATGCACATGGGGATGATCATAGAGGGATTATGGGAAATATCCTGCATGACTGCAATACCATAAGTGAAATGCTGGTGTAGTGGGGCCACTTCCTGAACACAAGCCTCACAAGTTGGGGGAGTGCAGGTCAACTCAACTGCTTCAATATACAGCAACCTACGCACATCCTCTGGGTTGGACAGTGGTGCACTGCTGCACAGCATCCCCCCAAATGTAAAGCTTCCCCCATTTTGCTCAGGCTGTAGTGACCTTCACCTAACCACCCGCTGCAATAGGCTGTACATAGGATTTCAAATAATTCAGGCCCCTGTGACTCTGAGCTGCATCTCCACGTGTTAATGTACATGACAGCACAGCTCCTTGACAGCTTTTCAAACTAGGGGTGACCAACATAGGTGGCAAAAAGTCACCTCTGGTACATCCATTGGTGACATTGTGCAGCCCGGTGGTGACCAGTCCTTGACTGCACTGATACCCACTGTACCCATGGTAAATAGTGCCTTAAATCTCAGGGGTTGCGGATGGCCAACCTGACACTGGACGGCCTGCTCGAGATGAGATGCCACGACTGGAACGCTCCTGCACAAATGCAAGACACCCTGAACAAGATTCTGGGGGTGATTGAGGAATCCAAGAACAGGAAATAGGGAAGGTGTCAGTGGAGCTGAGCCTACTGCAAACAAATCACCAAAACTGTCCAACGGGGCGAGAAGCAGTGAAGACAAATTGGCTGATCTGTGGCCATCCCACCAAGTGCTGCAGATCCAACGCACCCAACTCACGGACCGAGTACAGTGGCTAGAGCACTGAGCCGAAGATGCTGAAGGCCATAATCAGTGTAATAACACATGCTAAGTTGGTCTCCTGGAGGAGGACGAGAGCCCAGACATGGTGGCCTTCCTTGAACCCTGGCTGAGATCGTTCATGGGCACACAACAACTCACACAGTCTTGTCTTGGAGCGGGCGCATAGAGTCCTGGCCTGACCCCCAGCACCAGGGAGACCACCCAGACCTGTGGTGGTAAAATTATTACACCAAGAGCTGTAGCTGCAGAGAGCACGAGAAGCTGACACCTTTGTGGTGAAGAACATGAAGGTCACAATGTTTCCTGACATTACAGCAGCAGTGTGGGCAAAGCGTGTGTCCTATGCGGAGGTGAAGCGGGCACTACTAATGGAGGGGATATAATACTACCTGAAGATTATGTTGGATGGTCAAACTCTCTTCTGCCAAGACCCTGATGAAGCTTGGGCCTGGCTGGAAAGCTACAAGTCGGGACCGATGGGCCGAGAAGTAGGGACCCTAAAGTACCTTACCACCTCAGGGAGATAAAGCACTTGGGGGACCAACCTCGAAACAGCAAAGTGACGAATCTCACACAACAACATACACACAGAGGGAAGAAGGCAGCTCTACAAGCTGCAGCATCACTGACGGAGATAGGCCCCTCTGAAAAAATAATGGAGCAACAATACAGATATTCCTGAGACTGAGGACACGTCCGACTTGGACTTAGACTCTAGCGCGCTGGGTGTGCTCCCCCATGTGACAGCAGGAGACATTATGTGACAGGCAACAAACAACTCTATGCACCAGGAATGGTCCTTTACTTGAGGCGGATCACTATGGCTGTCTCAACCACTCAATCATCCACGGGACAAACCGGAAGGATGATGACTTTGGATAGCCAGGTACTGGTTTTAATGGTTTTGGTGGCCAGGTTGCTGTGCTGCCCTGGGGAAAGGGAGTTGGGGTTTGCTTGTTACTGTTGCTGATGCCCTTGACTGCCTTTGTTATATTGTTGTGGGGCTAATGTGCTCATGGGGAGGAAATGGGGGAGGAGGTGTAAGAAATTAGGTCTTTGTTTGGCAGTCAGATTACCCCCTGCCCAAGCAATGACCCTCATTCTAGTCAGGCAAAGGGGAAACACACCTGGTTAACTCCTGCTCACCCCCTTGGTAGCATGGCATGAGCAGAAAAGGCTTAACCCAGTGACAATGTGAAAAGTATTTGTACCAACACACACAGTAATAAAGTGAAACACTACAAAATGGATACCACACAGGTTTAGAAAAAGAGTAAATATTTATCTAAGTAAACAAGACCAAATACGATAAAAATCCACAATACACAATTAAAAATATGACTTTAGCAATTAAAAACATCAAAATAGTGCCTAGAAGCAGAAATGCTGCAATTTGATGTTGAACGGTGTTGTGATGGAGTCATTTCCCACAATGCGACACCACTAGCATCATTTATGGAGTTACACGGATCCCCAGTTAAAGTACCTTAGTAAAAGTTTGGAAAACAGGCTGGTGCACGGAGTCTGGGAGAGAGGTGTCGCTGGATCCGATGCGGCGTCGGTTCCAGTGCTGCGAGGCAAAGGAGCGGAGGCTTCATGAAGAGGCGTTGGATCCTTGTTGCGAAGCGGTGGAGGTGAGGCACTGTCGGTTGCAACGAGTTGGTAGCTGGGCACCTCTGGCAAAGTTAAGTCTGGCGAAGTCACAATGCTGCGGGGCGACCTCACAGGTTTGTGGTCACATCACAAGATAACAGGCACTGCGACGGAGTCAGGTGTCATGAACATCGGTGCGACGATCTTGCAAGTTCTTGGGACGTCAGCAATGTTGGTGACGCGGCACCTGTGATGTCATGGGGTCGTCACACTTCTGCGAGGTCCACGGCTTCTGGTGCAGGAGGTATTACAGGTTCCGTGCAGCAGTGTCCTTACGAAGTTGCACAGCATCATTTCACAAACTTTTACCTGAAATTCACTCTTAGGGGCCCAGGAACTGGAATGGCACCCTCTGACAAACTAGAGTCCACAGCATGCAGAATCAGAGACTGGTTGGTGAAGCCTTTGCTGTCCCTGAGGCTTCAACAACAGGAGGCAAACTCAGTCTAAGCCCTTGGAGATTCCTGTCAAGCAGGAATGCACAACAAAGTCCAGTCTTTGTCCTCTTTCACAGGCAGAAACAGCAACTACAGGATAGCCTAACATAGCACAGTCACAGGCAGGGGCAGCACTTCTCCTTAGTTCTTCAGCTCTTCTCCTTGGCGGAGGCTACTCTTGATTCCAGAAACAAATCTTAATTAAATCTAAAGTCTGGGGTTTTGGGTCCAATACGTATACTCCTTTCCACCTTTCAAGTTGCCCAACTTCAAAGAAGTCTCTGTTGTTCACAGGATCCTGTCTTGTCCAGGCCAGTCCCCAGACACACACACCAAAGGGTTGGAGACTACATTGTGTGAGGGCAGGCACAGCCCTTTCAGATATAAGTGACCACTCCTCCCTCCACTTCAGCCCAGATGGCTCATCAGGATATGCAGGTTTCACCCCAGCTCCATTTGTGTCATTGTCTAGAGGAGATTCCCAAACAGCCAAACTGTCAGTCTGACCCAGACAGGAAATACACAAGCAGGCAGAGTCACAGAATGGTTTAAACTAGAAAATGCCAACTTTCTAAAAGTGGCATGTTCAGACTAACAATCTAAAAACCACCTTCACTAAAAGATATATTTTTTAAATTGTGAGTTCAGAGACCCCAAACTCCAAATCTCTATTTGCTCTCAAAGGGAAACTGTACTTTAAGGATATTTAAAGGCACCCCCATGTTAACCTATGAGAGAGATAGGCCTTGAAACAGTGAAACCTGAATTTGGCAGTATTTAACTGTTAGGACATATAAAACACACCAGTACATGTCCCACCTTTAACATACACTGTACCCTGCCCATGGGGCTACCTAGGGCCTACTTTAGGGGTGCCTTACATGTATAAAAAAAAGAAGGTTTGCATCTGGCAAGTGGGTACACTTGCCAGGTCAAATTGGTACTGCAATACTCCAGACACTGCAGTGGCAGGTCTGAGACATGTTTACAGGGCTACTCATGTGGATGGCACAATCAGTGCTGAAGGCCCACTAGTAGCATTTGATTTCCAGGCCCTGGGCACCTATAGTGCACTTTACTAGGGACTTACTAGTAAATCAAATGTGCCAATAATAGATAAACCAGTCACCAAAACAATTTATACAGAGGGCATTTGCACTTTAGCACTTGTTAGCAGTGGTAAAGTGCCTAGAGTCCTAAAGCCAACAAAAACTGGTCAGAAAAAATAGGAGGAAGGAGGGAAAACGTTTGGGGTGAACCTGGAAAAAGGGCAAGGTCCATAAGGGGGATTCTTGCAGACTAGGGAAAACGATTCTAAAACACATGGCAGACACCTATAGAAACCTCAAACTGATCGCTTGGAAGGTTTGAGGTTTGGGCTCCACATCTAAGTGGCACAAAATCCTGATGTACATGAAGTGGTGGGGGTTCCACATTGCCTTGCTATAGAAGTATCACCTTACCACGGTTGAGGGAGATCATCTGCGCAGGCGCTGATGGTGACAATTGTATGCCACCACGTACTCGGCATATGCATGGGGGGATTACTTTGGGAGACTGCTGAGTTGCCCTTCGAAGCCTCCTCAATAGATATAGACAAAGATGGCCGCCATGTGCTAGAGGAGGGCCTCCTCAATGGCAGGCCTGTGGTCTTAGGAAGTGTATATACCCCCAACCAAGATTAGATCCCATTTTCCCACACCCTGTCATCATGATTGGCCCGCTTTCCCAAGCATCAACCGCCTTTACTGCCTGGCGCAGAGCCCTCAAGTGAACACAAACTGCGACCCAGTACTACCCAGCGATCCCGTGGATAGGCCTACTCCACGGTGAGCCATATTCCTGCTTCACTGCAAAACAATTAAAACCCTGGACAGAAGTAGGATTACAAGTCCTGGGGAACTGTTATCAAGAGTGAATGCTCACACCTTTTGGTGACATAACAGCTCAAACAGGATCACCCCATGGTCAATTCCTAACATCTGAGGCCACAATGAGAGCACAAAAGGAAGTATGGGGTGACAGCAATGAGGAACCCCTCACAACTGCAGTTCTACAAACCATGCTAACTGACGGCAGGGGATCCCACTTGATCCCATGGTTATATAGAGCACTCGACAGGATGGTGTAAAGGTCTCTGGACGGCCTCCGACACAGGTGGGAAATGGACATAGGAACAGAAATGACAGACCCTGAATGGACCAGGGTTCTAGCTTATGCTCATAAGGTATCACAGAACACACACCTTAAATACATACAATACAATTATACACACTGGACTTGCCTTGCCCCCATAGAATCAACCTCATATATGGTGGAACCTCGGGGGCATGCCACCATTGTCAACTGCTAGATTGAGATATTTGCCATATGACATTGGGGTGCCCTGAACTGAGAGACTACTGAGAAGCAGTTGTTTCAAGGATTACCCATACATTAAACAGGCACCTGGATAATACACCAGCGATATGCCTGTTGGGCCTCTTTAACAAACCGCAACCCAAGAAGGTGGGAAATAGATTTGTTGACCTGGCCCTGGTTTTGGCACGACGGAGAGTGGCAATGGCCGGGAAACAGAGGAGTGGGCCGCGGCTGGAGATATGGGTGGCAGATGTCACATGCTGGGTAAAGGCAGAAGAGAGGGCACTATAGAGGGAGGATACACAGGGGATCAGACGCACAATCAGCGCAAACGTTGCCCCGTATTTAAACTTTGACGCCCGCGGACGACAAAATTCAGCCGTGTGCGTCATTTTTTGGATGCGGGAACCAGCCTTCTGTTAGTTATATGCAAGGTAGACGTTCCCGTCCAAAAAATGGCTTAAAGGGCCGTGCGTTGTATTTATGCTTTCGGGCAAAAATGACGCACGGCCGGGAGGCGGAGCTAGAAAATGACGCACAGCCTGATTTGCATCAAAAATTAACACCTGGGTCAGGGCAGGCGTTAAAATGGGGCAAACACACCTGTATTTAATCAGAACACACAGAACAAACAGCAGAGCAGCAGAGCAGCAGAGCAGCAACAGGGAGCCATGGAGGTGATACTAATCCAGCGTGCACGCAGACGCAGAGCCCAGCAGCAACAACAGTAGCTACAACAACACCAGCAGGGACCCAAAAGGCAGCGCAGAAGGCAGGAGAGGATATTCCGCCCAAGAACCACCCTTCAGGGCCTCAGGGAACACAACATCATCCAGAGGTACCGGTTGAACTGGCAGGCCATTCAGCAGCTGCTGCGAAACATTGAACAGCAGTTGGCCCCCACTTTGGTGACACCCCGCACCATCCCAACAGAAACAAAGCTGCTTGCCGTACTTCATATGCTGGCAAGTGGCTCTTTCCAAACAACTGGCGCCCTGGTTGGCGGAATATCACAACCATCATTCTCCGCCTTTTTGCCCAAAGTACTGGATGCCATCATTGGACTGACACCCCGCCACATCTGCTTCCCTAACACACTGCAGAAGCAGCAGGAAACAAAACAGGGGTTCTACCTCATCAGTGGCTTCCCACGCGTCCTTGGTGCAATCGACTGCACACATGTATGCCTTGTGCCACCTGCTGCAACTGAACACCTCTACCTCAACAGGAAGCACACACATTCCATCAACGTGCAGGCCATAGTCGATCACCAGGGATTGATCAATAACATCGTGGCAAAATATCCTGGGAGTGTACATGACTCATACATCTTCCGTCACTGCACCATCAATGAACACTTCCAGGATGGTCGGTATGGCAATGGACTACTTGTTGGTAAGTACAAAAACCTACTTATATACACACTGCACAGCAACCCTCAAGGACACACAACACATACACCACAACAGCAACATGTCAACAGGAACACACTGAGGTTGTGACATCACTAGCCATGTTTCTTAAGTCACCATTGAACCTGTCACACATCGGAAATTACTGTACAGCCTTATGTTAAGACGTCGATGAGTGTGGTTGCCTAAATGTCACCTTGCAAATTGTAAGTGTCCCAATGACCTTTTCATTATTCCATTGCATAAGTCTAAAGGTGTGGGATGTCCAGGGCACATTGATATGAACGTGTTAACAACACTGTCAATTTTAACTGTGCATGGAACTATCATCTCACCCCCAGTGAAGACACACGGACACCTGTATGACAAGTCACAATGCTAGGGAGGGCACACTGTACTGCAAAACCCAAAACATACTACTGACAAACGGTCAGCAGACAAACACTCATTCAGCCAAGGAAACAACACAATGCAGATGGTACATCCTACAAGCATAGGATGCCACATTAGTACACAAAAGATTGACAGACAACGCAAGACTACTACTGCCATGAAAGGTCTTTTCAATAGTGCCAGCTACATCAACATGATCCCAATCATTTTCTCTTGCAGCTGATCAGGGGTATGGCATCCAGCCATGGATCATGACACCATTTGGCAACCCAAGTACTGCTGCAGAGCGTGCCTACAACGACGCCCATAGGAGGACACGCAGCATTGTCGAGCGGACCTTTCGCATCCTCAAGTCAAGGTTCCGCTGCCTCAACATCACTGGTGGTAGCCTCCTATATTCCCCGGAGATGGTCTGTAGGATCATCCTCACATGTGCAATATTGCACAACATTTGTATCAAAAGAAACATTCCCCTCTTGGTACCAGAGCCACACATGCCTGAAGAGGAGGAAGAGGAGGATGCTGGCCTGCAACAGGAGGGGGAACTACAGAACACGGCCACTGGTATACGCAGGCGGCAACAGATCTTAAATAATTTCTTTTGAATATGATCACCTTCACCACTTTAGTTAACGAATTTAAATAAACACCTATTCTAATCACCATATCATGGTCTGGCCATTGCTTTTTGCACACCTTCATCTCTACTTATCAGAATAAGAGTGTTGCCTCATGGAGCATTGCTGAGATACTGAGTAGGACACAGAACATCCCAGAGCTAATGTGATGCCTAACATACAATGGTCACATACACACACACTCTTAATGACATATATCATGTACATATCTCCTTTGAAGGCCAATAGCAGAGGACCACAACTATTTCACACATACATGTTGAAATCAAGGTCCAATGCAGCATATGGCACACAACTAAGACACCATCACTCAATAAGGGGAAAACAAGCCTCATACATGAGGCAGACAATGTGCTTTGGCATCAGTAACAGGAATGCCTGACCAGACACTTGACAGCAGTAAGTCCAACTGCATCCAATCTTTGCAAGGACTATCTGTGACTAGAGTTCCCTAGAAGCAGAACATAGACAGCACAAGTGCCACACATATGACAAGCATTGCGCACATGACATTCCATGTACATGTCAGCCCATTTCCTAACTCCTGACACACCCATGCACCTAGTCACAACCCACCTGTCGGAAGAGGTCCCTGTAATACTAAGATGTTTACCCTGATATTACCTCCTCTACACACACAGACCAACATTAGCAAACCAGTGTGCTACACCCTTTTCTATGGTATGCCATTGTCATAGAACATCTGACTGCAAGGACATCAGGTCAATTTATACACTGTCTTCTAGTTTCAAAGCCCTGTTAGCACATGTAGATTGCTTACCCTTGTGAAAATGTCTGTTGGCCCTTAGGATGCAAGTCTCACCTACAGGACTGGTGAGAAACAGATGCAGCCCACACCTGTGATCACCTCCATGCACACAACCCATTTCAAAAAGCACTGTCCCTGATGATGCCTGGAACAGCATAGGAGTTGCCATTATGTCAAATACGCCGTCAAGCATTGATACTAATTAAGCCGTGTAACACAACCCTTGGGTTCATTTGTGTAGGAGGCTGGCCTGGCTTGTAGTGGGTACCAAGGGGAACTTACACTCTGTACCAGGTCCAGTTATCCCTTATTAGTGTAGAAGAGGTGTCTAGCAGCTTAGGCTGATAGAAAATGGTAGCTTAGTAGAGCAGCTTAGGCTGAACTAGGAGACATGCAAAGCTCCCACTATACCACTGGTGTCATATGCACAATATCATAAGAAAACACAATACACAGATATACTAAAAATAAAGGTACTTTATTTTTATGACAATATGCCAAAAGTATCTCAGTGAGTACCCTCAGTATGAGGATAGCAAATATACACAAGATATATGTACACAATACCAAAATTATGCAGTAATAGCAATAGAAAACAGTGCAAGCAATGTATAGTCACAATAGATTGCAATGGGAGCACATAGGTACAGGGGCAACACAAACCATAGACTCCAAAAGTGGAATGCGAACCACGAATGGACCCCAAACCTATGTGAGCTTGTAGAGGGTCGCTGGGACTGTAAAAAAACAGTGAGGGTTAGAAAAATAGCCCACCCCAAGACCCTGAGAAGTGGGTGCAAAGTGCACCTAAGTTCCCCAGAGAGCACAGAAGTCGTGATAGGGGAATTCTGCAAGGAAGACCAACACCAGCAATGCAACAACGATCGATTTCCAGACGAGAGTACCTGTGGAACAAGGGGACCAAGTCCAAGAGTCACACTCAAGTCGGGAGTGGGCAGATGCCCAGGAAATGCCAGCTGTGGGTGCAAAGAAGCTGCCACCGGATGGTAGAAGCTGTGGATTCTGCAAGAACGAAGAGGGCTAGAAACTTCCCCTTTGGAGGATGGATGTCCCAGGTTGTGAAGAAGCTTGCAGGGGTGTTTTCGTGCAGAAAGACCGCAAACAAGCCTTGCTAGCTGCAAGGGTCGCGGTTAGGGTTTTTGGATGCTGCTGTGGCCCAGGAGGGACCAGGGTGTTGCCAACTGCGTGAGGAGACAGGGGGGCGTCCAGCAAGACAAAGAGCCCACTCAGAAGCAAGCAGCACCCGCAGAAGTGCCGGAACAGGCACTATGAAGTGGAGTGAACCGGAGCTCACCCGAAGTCACAAAAGAAGGTCCCACGACGCCGGAGGACAACTCAGGAGGTCGTGCACTGCAGGTTAGAGTGCCGGGGACCCAGGCTTGGCTGTGCACAAAGGAAATCCTGGAAGAGTGCACAGGAGCCGGAGCAGCTGCAAATCACGCGGTACCCAGCAATGCAGTCTAGCGTGGGGAGGCAAGGACTTACCTCCACCAAACTTGGACTGAAGAGTCACTGGACTGTGGGAGTCACTTGGACAGAGTTGCTGAGTTCAAGGGATCTCGCTCGTCGTGCTGAGAGGAGACCCAGAGGACCGGTGATGCAGTTCTTTGGTGCCTGCGGTTGCAGGGGGAAGATTCCGTCGACCCACAGGAGATTTCTTCGGAGCTTCTAGTGCAGAGAGGAGGCAGACTACCCCCACAGCATGCACCACCAGGAAAACAGTCGAGAAGGCGGCAGGATCAGCGTTACAAGGTCGCAGTAGTCGTCTTTGCTACTTTGTTGCAGTTTTGCAGGCTTCCAGCGCAGTCAGCAGTCGATTCCTTGGCAGAAGGTGAAGAGAGAGATGCAGAGGAACTCTGATGAGCTCTTGCATTCGTTATCTAAAGAATTCCCCAAAGCAGACACCCTAAATAGCCAGAAAAGGAGGTTTGGCTACTTAGGAGAGAGGATAGGCTAGCAACACCTGGAGGAGCCTATCACAAGGAGTCTCTGACGTCACCTGCTGGCCCTGGCCACTCAGAGCAGTCCAGTGTGCCAGCTGCACCTCTGTTTCCAAGATGGCAGAGGTCTGGAGCACACTGGAGGAGCTCTGGGCACCTCCCAGGGGAGGTGTAGGTCAGGGGAGTGGTCACTCCCCTTTCCTTTGTCCAGTTTTGCGCCAGAGCAGGGCTGGGGGATCGCTGAACCGGTGTAGACTGGCTTATGCAGAGATGGGCACCATCAAAGCATTTCCAGAGGCTGGGGGAGGCTACTTCTCCCCAGCCCTGACACCTTTTTCCAAAGGGAGAGGGTGTAACACCCTCTCTCTGAGGAAGTCCTTTGTTCTGCCTTCCTGGGCCAAGCCTGGCTGGACCCCAGGAGGGCAGAAACCTGTCTGAGGGGTTGGCAGCAGCAGCAGCTGCAGTGAAACCCCAGGAAAGGCAGTTTGGCAGTACCCAGGTCTGTGCTAGAGACCCGGGGATCATGGGATTGTCTCTCCAATACCAGGATGGCATTGGGGGGCCAATTCCATGATCTTAGACATGTTACATGGCCATGTTCGGAGTTACCATTGTGAAGCTATTCATAGGTATGTATAGTGCACGCGAGTAATGGTGTCCCCGCACTCACAAAGTCCAGGGAATTTGCCCTGAACAATGTGGGGGCACCTTGGCTAGTGCCAGGGTGCCCACACACTAAGTAACTTAGCACCCAACCTTTACCAGGTAAAGGTTAGACATATAGGTGACTTATAAGTTACTTAAGTGCAGTGGTAAATGGCTGTGAAATAACGTGGACTTTATTTCACTCAGGCTGCAGTGGCAGGCCTGTGTAAGAATTGTCAGAGCTCCCTATGGGTGGCAGAAGAAATGCTGCAGCCCATAGGGATCTCCTGGAACCCCAATACCCTGGGTACCTCAGTACCATATACTAGGGAATTATAAGGGTGTTCCAGTATGCCAATATGAATTGGTGAAATTGGTCACTAGCCTGTTAGTGACACTTTGTACAGAGAGAGCATAACCACTGAGGTTCTGGTTAGCAGAGCCTCAGTGAAACAGTTAGGCATCACACAGGGAACACATACATATAGGCCACAAACTTATGAGCACTGGGGTCCTGGCTAGCAGGGTCTCAGTGACACATAACAAACATACTGGAAACATAGGTTTTTCACTATGAGCACTGGGCCCTGGCTAGCAGGATCCCAGTGAGACAGTGAAAACACCCTGACATACACTCACAAACAGGCCAAAAGTGGGGGTAACAAGGCTAGAAAGAGTCTACTTTCTCACAATTTGTCACCTTCAAAAATACAGGACGTACACAGTTTGACATGTCAACTGTCTAGTTTGTCCTCCAAACAGTCTCAGTCAGACCACTGATTACAAAACTTGTCAAGTAACTGGATTCTGAATCACCTTGCATTCTGTCAGCCTGACTGGCAACTGTCTGTGCGGCACACTAAATTATCCCTGTGTCTACATATGTACCACACTTGCGTTAGCAAACCTCTCATTCATCAGGGGGCATTGGGCATGGGCTTCTTCCATGCATACCCAAATACATTGTATAGCATCATCTGCCTTTTAACTGTACCATTTGAGTTACATCCTCTTGGAAAAGCAAAATTCATGGCCCATCCATTGTCTGGGTTGCATTTATGCATGAATGACAAAGTGTGACAGTGTCCCAGGGCCGTAGGCGAGGATTGGGTACGGGGCTTTCAGCACAACCAGCAACCTCTGATAATGTCCATGAAAAATACACAAATGTCATTACCATGACAGTTCACACACAGAATCACAGTGCGCACAACATAGTGATGGGCCGTGTGTGGTGAATAGCTGCGAGAATAATCAGCACAGAGGCTATGATGTTCCCAGATGCAGTGGGAAGTGCAGAGGCCAAACTGTGTACAAATGTTGTTGCCGGAACATGACACCTGAGACATTATCTCACTCAGCACACCAAGGTTGCCCTGTTGACTGTCTCATTACACGTCTTTAGCGACAGGGTGGGACCATCCAGATGTTGGTTCACATGTCCACATCCACTTTACTCACATTGATCAACCAAGGATACTCAGTAGATACAGGAATAGCTGCCACTGACTCATGATGAGTCGTGGACCGAACTGTGACAAATTACACCCCAAAAAATATACAGGATCATCATTGGATCACACACATGAACAAGACACCTATGTGCAATTGATCACTGGAAATAAGTGGACACGTGCTGTCTTGTATGCTGGTCCACCACAGCTACTTGATAGTTGGGGCTCACTTCTATGGCCTCAACTGTGGTGTCATCATACATTTGATATTCACCCTTGTCTGTCTGTGCAAACAACATGGTACCCACTTCCTCAATGCATGTGTATGACTCACTGTGGGATTCTCCAAGTAGTGCCTAGGAAGCTCTCACCAATACTCTAGGACATAGGATGTAGAAAATGTGGACCATTGACATGAACAAGCGTCTGCCATCCATCTGGTGCATGCCATGTCACATGTGGTGTCTACGTGACCCTAAAACTTGGAAGTACACTTTACGGGTGTTGTTACATGTATGACTAACACATGCCCTCGCTCATTTCCAATATGACTTGCATCTAAGGATTGGACAAATGGACGTCACATTCATACAACCATATGTACAATTATGCTTCATGTGATACACACTCACTTGGTCAACCAACACATTAGTTGTCAAAGCACACAATTTGAGCCAAAGGCATTTAGGTATTGTACATATGTGCGTCACATTGCTATCCTCTCCTTATGCCAAACATGCACAATTTGTGCAACACATATATGTAGGCCACACTTATGACCATCTATTGCGTCAGCCAACTGTAAAAATACTGTGAAGGGAGTAGTGGATCATGTTCCACTGCAGTATGATGTCACACATGTGAACATACACCATCAACACCATACTGTCTTCAATTAGCCAATCTCTGATGTGTCCCAAATGTAAAATAACCAAAAAACAAGTAAAAATGCCCCAAACCAGTTAATGCACTGTAATTTTGACGTCCCTAGCGTTGTGCGTCATTTTTTGACAACCAAAACTGTATTTGCGTCATTTTTTTTGACGCACAGGAGTGAAATTTAGTCCGCATCCAGATATTTGTACAGTCCATGTATCATTATGTGGATGCGGGTTAATATTCACGTCTGTGCGTCAAAACAAATGACGCAAATACAGTTTTGTGAAACAAAAAATGACGCATAACGCGAAAAAGGCGGGACTTTTCATACAGGAAGTGATGTCATAGGATATCCTGTTTACAGATCATGTACAGTGGGTGTACTTTCACTTTCACTTTGCAGTCTATGATCCTTCTAGACTGTGTGGCTGTCTAGAGAGTGTTGTCCTGATATTTTGTGCTGTTTTTGTCCTGTGTGTTATCTATATTGTCAATTTGTGAAATAAATATTGTTGGTGTATACTGTACTACTGTGTTTTGTCTACATTTGTCCATTTATCTTGTGTTTTTCTTGTTTATGGGAGTCTGTTGTGGGTAGTGTTAGTTTGGGGATAGTTGGGCTCTTTTAGTGTTTAGGTTTACTTTTTTTTTGTCTTTGTACCCCTACTTTCCCCCTTTTCCCCTTTCTATTTCTTTTACCCCTATTCCATTTCACTTATAGGTATGTCTGGTAGGCCACGTCTTGGCAGGATGGGGGAAGACAGGTTGGGTGGCTTCATCTGGCTTGTGACGCATTTCTTGCTGCTCATGATCCAGACAGGGTGATACAGGGGTATCCGACAGAGGCGCGCAGAATCCGGTGGGGATAGGTGCTGCATCACCTGCAGCGTGTGTATGCCAGCCAGAGGAGTGACCACCAGCTGAAGCACCGGTGGGCTGACCTCATCACCAGGGAGCAGGATCTCTTGGACCACCTGGGAATCATGATTGGTGGCACTGTTGGTGAGTACGAATCATGTTAATGTGCACGATTAAATGCTCTGTTGTGACATCAGGGGATTAGTACAATGTCTGCCAGCTAACTTGCTGACTGTGTGGAAAGCGGGGGAAATACAAGGGGATCATTGATGCACTATGGCAAGGATCACAATTGCTAGCTGTCAGGTAGCACGTGCTCAGCAAACTTACAGGTTACTTTTCCATGAAGGAAATTGGTGCTGGCTTTTTGTCAGAACAGCTAACAAAATAGGATCCAATCATGTCTATATAGGGTACTATTGACAGAGAAGTACAGATGTACCAACATTTAGGCCAACTCTGTTGACGCAATTGCTAGACTGACTTTAGAATCACTACATGATGCTGAAAATGAGTGCTGCCTTCACGTCAATTGATAAAAGCAAAGTGGCTCAGACATATGTCTCATGTGAGTCTGGTGAGTGTGGGAGGAAAGCGTTCACAGAAGTACTATGAATGTGTGGGATTATTGTGTTCCTTGATCTTTTTGGATACATGTCAGTTCTTGATTTGAAAACATCGTGAAAAGGTGTAAGGTGCCCTCAGGTAACATCTTAAGATGTTTTTTGGAATTAGTTGAGCCACAATCAAAATATGGATGGCAGTCCAAGTGTATGCACATGGCCTCACATCTCCATGGTTGGTGCAAATCACCATAGCTGGGCCACATCAATTGACTATACTGTAACAACAGGATGGCTTACAAAAGTCCCTGCCCCTCCCTCTGTACATTGGGCCTATGTGCAATAAATGTGTCATGGCCACAAGGCATGTTTGACTGGTAATGCAGTCCTCAAGTAACCAGGCTTTGGATGTCTCTCTTGGATGCACATGATGAGACGATTACACTCCATATTTTGTAGTGCTCACCAATTATGGGGCATGTTTGCAACCACATGATAGTTAGGGCCAAAGTATGTGTGCAGATATGTGTGTAACTGTCACAGGAGACCCATGCTATGTACAAGTTGGCCGTGATATATCAGATGCAGTACCATCATGTCTGAATGGCTGCCATTTCCTTATTCAGCCTACACATTGTAAATGTTTATGAAATTGTTGCACTGTGCACAGATTTTGAGCACATTTCTTCCTTCCATACCTTACAGGTGGACCAGCACCCTACACTGTGGGAGAGGTGGCGACATTTGAGGACCCCGACCACTCCAGTAAGTGTTGATATGTCTGTTATGTGTTGTGTTTGCTGGTTATGGACTCGTGTGAGTTGGACGCATAGCAAGGTGTGATGTGTTGGGCAAGCTTTTCTCTTGTTCCATGAGTGGGAATGCAGTTCTCACATGTTTTGAGTTTGCCAATGCGTATCCAATGGTATCATGTCGGGATTGTAGGACATCCCTGTAGGCCCCACTGTGAGTACAGGGGTTAGTCATGTGTATGACACTTGTATCACCAAGAGTCGCAATGGAAGTCAGCCCCAATTTAGTCAGCCTGTCAGACCCACATTCTCTAAGATTGGTACATCAAATAGCTTTCCAATAGACATCTGCTTCCCTATTTACCTACATTATTTTGAAACAGTAGGTTCAACCTCCTAGCAGCATGTACTTCCACATGTAGTGCAACAAGTCTGTAGAACCTGAGTGCAATGGCCTAGGTGTGCATGCAATTCATGATCATGGGTGTTGTAGCAACTCTGTGTCTGATGTAAGTCAGGCCTCACTGGAAGTATATGTTGTGTACCAAGTTCTGCATTTCCTTACATGTCTTACCCTATGAGTGCTCTAGGGTTTGCTGACTCCTAATTGTAGATAGACCTTACCTGTGGTGTATCTGTAGAGACAAACATGTGTGGAGTTTCCTATACACTCCTCGGTGTACATGTTGTTGGCAAATTATAGTTGTGTGTCCACCGCCCCCCCTCAAACACAGCAATGGGTTTGTGAATGGGGTACCTAGTACTGATGCTACGAGTATGTTACACATACATGTGAATAAGTGACTGTTTGGTTGCATACTAGTATACACACTCAGGTTTGGCACTTGGTACTATACTGGCAAGTCCAGTTACAACTTGCAGACCATGTGGCTTTAGTTTTGCCTTCCGTACACTGACATTTGTAGCCCAGGTCTTGGCGGAGGATATGCAGCATAATTCTTAGATAATAACTGGCAGAACTCAGATTGCAAGTCAAAGCCAGTTATTACCCATCTTGTAGGTTATGGATGTGCTTTGTGTGATGTGACCTTTGTAGTCTGGCCTGCCATATACTTCCTCAGGGACATTCAATGCTCTGTATTGTGATATGAGCTGTTACAAGTACAGTAGATGTAATGTCTGATTAACTTGCTGTGCCATTTCACACAATGCAGTTACTAATGTAGAATATCTGCATTTGTCTTCACAGCTGCTAACATGACTCCAGACCAGGTCCGTGAATTTCAGCGCCGGGCCATGCGATATCAGCACATCCTGCTGGTGGAGTCGGGGTTCCGGAGGATGGCCCGGCGATATCGCCATGAACGGGCCTCTGGGGCATGGAGAGCCTTCCCACAGGGTGGGCCTACTTTGCCCACACAGCCACCACCAGCACAACCACCAATACGAGCCAGGTAGCCCCACCCGCAGCTGCCACTGTTGGTCCAACATCTGCTGGACTTCCTGGCCCCAGCATTGCCACCGGTGCAGGACAGCCCAGATCCACACAGACCTCCTCCACCGGTACCCAGACTGCCACTGCTCCATCTGTTGACCCTGCAGCCTTCAACCGAATGGAACATAAGATGGACAAAGTGCTGCGCAAGTTGAGCCACCTGAGCCAGGACGTGCGGCACATTAACCGGCGGGTTAAGTCCATTAAGAGGACCCTCCAGAGGGCCAACCTCTAGACACTTTTTTGATGGACATGATTCCCTCCCCTCCCTCCTCTTTTCTTGTTCTTATAGTTAGTGGGCTTAGGGGGCTTAGTGTTAGGTTAGTATAGGCTGTTAGTTTAGTTAGTGTTAGTGGGTGGGCGGTCCTCATTCTTTATACTTTTACTTATTAAGTGTGTTGGGCTATGTTGGGGTTCTTGTGTGTTTAAAAAAAAGAAAGAAAAAAAAACCATTAAAAAAATTTACAAAAAAATATATATTTGTATAGGATAGTATAGTATGTGTTTAGGTTAGTATGTGTTGTCCTTCATGTGTCCCGTCTCATAAGGGGGGTAGATGTTTAGAACGTTTCGTTACATGTGATAAGTAAGTGTAGCTTAGGTTAGTTAGGGACAGTTGTGAGTAATGAGTAGTCAGGGTAGATTAGGGTAGGTAAGATTTTTCCCTCAGTTTCATCATCTGTGATTAGCATTTAATAAATATTTGGTTACCCCTTAATAGTATGTGTTGAATGGTACTTGATCGTGGGTTTGGATTCAGTGTACATCAATTTGGTACTATAACATCTGTGTCCTATGCTACAAACAAATCCCAACTGAGCTGTACGATTGGCAGCTAGCCCAGAGCTACCTTGCAAAGTGTCGACCCTTTGTTGCAACCACCAATCACAGTTAATATGGATCCCAATAAGTTTCTGTTGATAAGTGTGTTTTCAAAGTCAATAACAGTGCATCCAGACATGATATTGGGGAAACAGTTTTAGGTCTGACTGCAGTGTGATGATCATGCACACCCTTATAAGAGTTCTCATTGGCAATCTTGTATTCTTGTCTTCATGACCCTCATACATCATTTGTGACACAGTTCGGCATCATTAGCTATTTGTATGTTAACTCAGACAGCTTCATTTGTGCAGTTTTTTTAGTGTTTACTTAGATTAGTGTGGCATGTTTATTGTGTTATTTTTGCATGTTTACAACATTTTGCGGCCACTATTTGATGACTTAGTTATCCCCTGAGGAAGCATTCTTCTGTCCAACACAGCATGGTGGTGTATGGTTTCTCACTTCATCCGATTTGTCCCTCAGGAAGGGCAGAGTATGATGTAATCATGGGCACTGGGCAGAATTCTCTGACTACATATTATCAGGACAGTTGTATTGACAAGCTACGTAATTTGACAGTAGGCACATTTCAGTTATCTACTTCACAGTTGATATGTCACATTACCCAGAGACAGATTTGTTGTGTAAGTGCTATTTATTGAAACGTGCTGTAGTGCTATCTGTACATTGTCCATGATTGTGAGTCCATTATAGTGACATTTTCAATTGGGATCCAACAAAAGGGGTTACGGAAATGCTTTTGACATGCTGGGGTTGATGTTTCAGACAGTGCAGAGGGACAGGATTTGGCAATGAGTAGGAGAGAGACAATCACTGGGCTGGGTGACAAGATATACAGTGGTTTGCAGAACAGTGCTCGAGTAAAGTTGTTGCAAGACTGGCAAGTTACAATGCGCGGGACCTTGGTAAATGTGGGCCATGTGGCAGGGACTAGTGCTTCCGGGTCATTTTCCTTGTGAATGTGATCTGTTCCATGTCTTCTTCTTCTGATGTGTGTGTTGCCTGCTTTGTCCTTGTTGTTGTTGGTTGTGAAGGGGTAACACACACTTCAGTGTTAGAAGACGTGGAGTCAGAAATCCCGGTCGCTGCTGTCTGTGAAGGTCTTAAGGGCAGTACTGCAGCAAGGAGGGTCTGCTGGTTCTTGAGAATAGCAGCCACATCACGATGGTAGGCAGCCAGGTCGGCCCTGAGGGAGTCATGATTGCATTCGTGCATGCAGTGGAAGGTTTGGGGTGCGAGGTGTTGTGGCAACTCCCTTACTGCAGTGGTGAATTCCTTGACAGTTTCTTGTAGTCCTTGCAGTATGGATGTTAGGGCTTGCATAGCTGCTGCCTGATCTGCAGATGACATCATGCACGAACGCATCCCCTCAAGGCTGGCTGCCATAGTTTGCATCCCCACCCGCACCTCCTTGGCCAGCTCCCGCTGTACTCCAACTACAGTTCTCTCAAAGCTGGTGCCAGTGTCGTCTGAGTCCTCAACTGTATTGGAGCTGGCAGGTCTTACAATTGGGTTGATGGGTGGATCCTCTACGATGGCTGCTTGTTCTGTGCTCATCCTTGTGATTGAAGGTGGGGTCTAGAAGGTGTCAAGGACCTTTTGGATAGTCTCCTGGGGACTGTTTATCGGCTCATCATCCATGTCATCAGGGAAATCTGGGACAGGCATATCAGCAGGAGATCCATCTTCCTCTGCAATGAAACAGGGTACAATTAGTGTGTCTGTGTTGTGGCAATTTTGATGTGACGTGCCTGCCTTTTGATGAATTCACTTTGTGATCTTGTTTTGTGTTAATTTCTCCAGTCCTTCAGATGGGCATTCTTCCAGGCCTATGACCCACCTGTGTGTCACATGTATGTTATTGAGTTATCTGACTTGTCAGCCTCATTGCCTCTAGGCGTTGGGTTATGCCAAATAGTGAATTGCCACCTTCTTTTCCTACTCGACCCTCCGTGTACATCCATTCTCATGGTGAGACCTTTCACTGGCTGTGGATGTTCTGATGGCCCTGGCAGCACACTTAACAACCTGGACCTGCCCCAATCTCCGACCTTTCACATCCACTTAACTGTAATTGACATGTGGCATATCCTATGCATGGCAATGTTATGATCCGATATGGATGTTGACATTGGTAATGTGTCCTGCTGATGTTGGGGAATGTGTGTTACATTGGATTGCCCTGATAATCGTATCAGTGTCCTATTTCCTCCTCTGACTGTGCAGGTGTATTTCAGTGACCAGTTCCATGTGTCCCCCCCTCAATGCTGTTGTCTGAGCAGTATGACATTTGGGATGTTGCATTGTTACCCAGGCACAGGATGGACCCGGACATATGCAGCATGGGTGTGTCCTTAGTGCTGTGTAGCTCCTATTGATGTTTACATTGGCTGATGTTTGCGACAACTATGGGCATTGACATTTGAGAGTACTGGGGCCTTTGTCTTGTTTCTGGGGACTGTTGCAGTTGTCATCCTCACCCCCTAATTTAGGTGTGTATGATCCATGGGGAGGTTACTGCCATTGGCTACTTGAGCTGCACACAGAGCAGAGGTGGTAGTGGCACCTGTTGTCGCAGTTACATTCCAGTTGTCGGTATGGCTAGAGGTTGTTAATAGGGCCCTAGTTAATGTAGGGGGTATGTTGGCTGACGTGTGCTGGGATGTCAGTTTGACTTAGTGGCCTTCCCTCCTTGCGTGGCTTTCCCTTTGCTCCATCGTTGGCATGAGAGCATGCCCCCCCCATGGGACTGTTGTTGGTGTTGTGAAATGGTGTGCCCCAGGTCTTCTCAGAACGGGCCATGTCCCCCTGCCGTGCCCCTTTACCCATGCCACTCCATGTATTAGATGACTTCCATGCATTTAGTAGTAGGTATATCCCCCTGCTCACAGTTGACATTAGTGCATTTTAATTCCCCATGCGACTTACCCTGCATGTGCGTTGTCTCCTGGTAGTCTGCGCTGTCCTGTCCTCGAATCCCTGGGACGATCTCTTCAGGGATGACGGCTGCGACCATCTCCTCCATGTGGTCCAGGGCCTCCTGGTGTGCTGGACTCCCACCTCCAGTCTGCAGTGCTGCCTTCCTGTTCCTGGCCATCTTTTCCTTGGTCCTGCGCTTGCAGTCATGCCAGCGTTTCTTGCACTCGATGACTGTTCTGCGTACTTCAGCCACACTGTTAATCTTGTCGACAATTTGTTGCCATGTAGCCTCTCTCCTACTGATTGGCAACGTTGATGTGACAAACAGTTGGTGCTGGTGTTCCGTCACCTCTTTAACCAGAATTTCCTGCTCCTCTGCACTAAAGCGACACTTTCTTTTCTTCTTAAAAGTGTCCTGGTTCTTGTGTGGGACATCCTGGCTGGTTCCTGGTCTGCTGTCATCTTCCTGGGGTCTGTAGTGGCATCTGGGATCCATTTTGGCTCTCCTCTGGTGAAATGGCTGTGCACGCTGGGTTTTTTTACGCTATTGCGTCAAAAAAACGGCGCATATCCGGTTTGCGGTGTTGTAAATCGACCCACAGTCATTTCCGCCGCGTTAACGTCGTTTTCCTTTACGACTTGACGCCGCGGTGTGCGTCAAAACTAATGACTCCCACCTGTTATTTGCGCCGCTGTGCGTCAAAGTATAAATATGACGCCCGCACGGCACACCAAAATGGCGCTAGCCGGCGGTAATATTTTTGACGCAAAACTGCGCCGGCGCAGTTTTGCGTCAAAAAGTATAAATATGGCCCAAAGTGTTTAAAAAAAAACAATCAACTCAAATTCTGGCACTGTTGCTTCCACAGTCCATACTGAGTGGTAGCTGGTAAACACAGGAGAGGATTTACTTTCTCTGTACATTTATGTTGTTGGCAGTGTGGAGGAGTTCCCATAGACACTTGAGGTGCAGATGAGGCGGGTGCTGTAGCATCCCAAATATAACCATACTAATAACCATGATGCAGTTCCACAGTGAATGAGCATAAATATGACTTTAAATTTGGCTTTTATCTTCACACATTTAAACTTGTGTTGAAAGGCAGAGGTCAATTGTAAGACAGTGTTCAGACAAATTGCTGCTTATTCTTTTAACCCCTTTGCTGCCAGGCCTTTTCACCCTCAGGTGCCAGGCCTTTTTTTGGCTATTTGGGCAGTTTGCGCTTAGGCACTCATAACTTTTTGTCCACATAGGCTACCCATGCCAAATTTGCTTCCAACATCCCAGGGATCCTAGAGGTACCCAGAGTTTGTGGGTTCCCCTGAAGGAGACCAAGAAATTAGCCAAAATCCAGCAAAAATGTCTTTAAAAAAAAAAAAAAAAATGGTAAAGAAAAAGGGCTGCAGAAGAAGGCTAGTGTTTTTTTCCCTGAAAATGGCACCAACAAAGGGTTTGTGGTGCTAAAATCAATATCTTCCGAGCTTTCAGAAACAGGCAGACTTGAATCAGAAAAGCCCAATTTTTCAACACAATTTTGGCATTTTACTGGAACATACCTCATTTGTACTACTTTTTGTGCTTTCAGCCTCCTTCCAGTTAGTGACAGATATGGGTGTGAAACAAATGCTGGACCACAGACTGTTAAACATTTCTAAAACATAGACAAATTCTGAATTCAGCAAGGGGTAATTTGTGTACATCCTACAAGGTTTTCCTGCAGAAAATAACAGCTGAAATAACAAAATATTGAAATTGAGGTGAAAAAAAACAGCCATTTTTCTCCACGTTTTTCTCTGTAACTTTTTCCTGCGATGTCAGATTTTTTAACCACTTCGCTGCCAGGCCTTTTCCCCCTCCTGTGCCAGGCCTTTTTTTGCCTATTTGGGGCAGTTCGCGCTTAGGCCCTCATAACTTTTTGTCCACATAAGCTAACCAAGCCAAATTTGCGTCCTTTTTTTCCAACATCCTAGCGATTCTAAAGGTACCCAGACTTTGTGGGTTCCCCTGAAGGAGGCCAAGAAATTGGCCAAAATACAGTGAAAATTTCGTTTTTTTCAAAAAAATTGGAAAAAGGGGCTGCAGAAGAAGGCTTGTGGTTTTTCCCCTGAAAATGGCATCAACAAAGGGTTTGCGGTGCTAAACTCAGCAGCTTCCCAGCTTTCAGGAACAGGCAGACTTGAAGCCGAAAACCCAATTTTTCAACACAATTTTGGCATTTTACTGGGGCATACCCCATTTGTGCAATTTTTTGTGCTTTCAGCCTCCTTCCAGTCAGTGACCGGAATGGTCATGAAACCAATGCTGGATCCCAGAAACCTAAACATTTCTAAAAAGTAGACAAAATTCTGAATTCAGCAAGGGGTCATTTGTGTACATCCTACAAGGGTTTCCTACAGAAAATAACAGCTGAAAAAGAAAAATATTGAAATTGAGGTGAAAAAAACATCAATTTTTCTCTACTTTTTACTCTGTAACTTTTCCCTGCAATGTCAGATTATCGAAAGCAATATACCGTTACGTCTGCTGGACTCCTCTGGTTGCGGGGATATATAGGGTTTGTAGGTTCATCAACAACCCGAGGAACCCAGAGCCAATAAATGAGCTGCACCCTGCAGTGCGTTTTCATTCTATACCGGGTATACAGTAATTAATTTGCTGAAATATAAGGAGTAAAAAATAGCTATCAAGAAAACCTTTGCATTTCCAAAAAGGGCACAAGATAAGGTGTTGAGGAGGAGTGGTTATTTGCACATCTCTGAATTCCGGGGTGACCATAGTAGCACGTGAAATACATGGAATTTCTCAAATAGATGTCTTTTTTACACACACCCCTATATTTGGAAGGAATAAATGTAGAGAAAGACAAGGGGCAATAACACTTGTTTTGCTATTCTATGTTCCCCCAAGTCTCCCGATAAAAATGATACCTCACTTGTTTGGGTAGGCCTAGCGCCCGCGACAGGATATGCCCCAAAACACAACGTGGACACATCACAGAAAACAGAGCTGTTTTTAGCAAAGTGACTACCTGTAGATTTTGGCCTCTAGCTCAGCCGGCACCTAGGGAAACCTACCAAACCTGTGCATTTCTGAAAACTAGAGACCTAGGGGAATCCAAGGAGGGGTGACTTGTGTGGCTCGGACCAGGTTCTGTTACCCAGAATCCTTTGCAAACCTCAAAATTTGGCTAAAAAAACACATGTTCCTCACATTTCTGTGGCAGAAAGTTCTGGAATCTGAGAGGAGCGACAAATTTCCTTCCACCCAGCATTCCCCCACGTCTCCCGATAAAAATGATACCTCACTTGTGTGGGTAGGCCTAGCGCCCGCGACAGGATATGCCCCAAAACACAACCTGGACACATCACAGAAAACAGAGCTGTTTTTAGCATAGTGACTACCTGTAGATTTTGGCCTCTAGCTCAGCCGCCACCTAGGGAAACCTACCAAACCTGTGCATTTCTGAAAACTAGAGACCTAGGGGAATCCAAGGAGGGGTGACTTGTGTGGCTCGGACCAGGTTCGGTTACCCAGAATCCTTTGCAAACCTCAAAATTTGGCTAAAAAAACACATGTTCCTCACATTTCTGTGGCAGAAAGTTCTGGAATCTGAGAAGAGCCACAAATTTCCTTCCACCTAGCGTTCCCCCACGTATCCCGATAAAAATGATACCTCACTTGTGTGGGTAGGCCTAGCGCCCGCGACAGGATATGCCCCAAAACACAACGTGGACATATCACAGAAAACAGAGCTGTTTTTAGCAAAGTGACTACCTGTAGATTTTGGCCTCTAGCTCAGCCGCCACCTAGGGAAACCTACCAAACCTGTGCATTTCTGAAAACTAGAGACCTAGGGGGATCCAAGGAGGGGTGACTTGCGGGGCTCGGACCAGGTTCTGTTACCCAGAATCCTTTGCAAACCTCAAAATTTGGCTAAAAAAACACATGTTCCTCACATTTCTGTGGCAGAAAGTTCTGGAATCTGAGAGGAGCCACAAATTTCCTTCCACCCAGCGTTCCCCCATGTCTCCCGATAAAAATTATACCTCACTTGTGTGGGTAGGCCTAGCGCCCGCGACAGGATATGCCCCAAAACACAACGTGGACATATCACAGAAAACAGAGCTGTTTTTAGCAAAGTGACTACCTGTAGATTTTGGCCTCTAGCTCAGCCGCCACCTAGGGAAACCTACCAAACCTATGCATTTCTGAAAACTAGAGACCTAGGGGAATCCAAGGAGGGGTGACTTGTGTGGCTCGGACGAGGTTCTGTTACCCAGAATCTTTTGCAAACCTCAAAATTTGGCTAAAAAAACACATGTTCCTCACATTTCTGTGGCAGAAAGTTCTGGAATCTGAGAGGAGCTACAAATTTCCTTCCACCCAGTGTTCCCCCAAGTCTCCCGATAAAAATGATTCCTCACTTGCGTGGGTAGGCCTAGCGCCGGCGACAGGAAACACCCCAAAGCACAACGTGGACACATCCTAAATTTTGGAAAAAAACAGAGGTGTTTTTTGCGAAGTGCCTACCTGTAGATTTTGGCCTCTAGCTCAGCCGGCACCTAGGGAAACCTACCAAACCTGTGCATTTCTGAAAACTAGAGACCTAGGGGAATCCAAGGAGGGGTGACTTGCGGGGCTCGGACCAGGTTCTGTTACCCAGAATCCTTTGCAAACCTCAAAATTTGGCTAAAAAAACACATGTTCCTCACATTTCTGTGGCAGAAAGTTCTGGAATCTGAGAGGAGCTACAAATTTCCTTCCACCCAGCGTTCCCCCACGTCTCCCGATAAAAATGATACCTCACTTGCGTGGGTAGGCCTAGCGCCCGCGACAGGATATGCCCCAAAACACAACGTGGACATATCACAGAAAACAGAGCTGTTTTTAGCAAAGTGACTACCTGTAGATTTTGGCCTCTAGCTCAGCCGCCACCTAGGGAAACCTACCAAACCTGTGCATTTCTGAAAACTAGAGACCTAGGGGGATCCAAGGAGGGGTGACTTGCGGGGCTCGGACCAGGTTCTGTTACCCAGAATCCTTTGCAAACCTCAAAATTTGGCTAAAAAAACACATGTTCCTCACATTTCTGTGGCAGAAAGTTCTGGAATCTGAGAGGAGCTACAAATTTCCTTCCACCCAACGTTCCCCCACGTCTCCCGATAAAAATGATACCTCACTTGTGTGGGTAGGCCTAGCGCCCGCGACAGGATATGCCCCAAAACACAACGTGGACATATCACAGAAAACAGAGCTGTTTTTAGCAAAGTGACTACCTGTAGATTTTGGCCTCTAGCTCAGCCGCCACCTAGGGAAACCTACCAAACCTGTGCATTTCTGAAAACTAGAGACCTAGGGGGATCCAAGGAGGGGTGACTTGCGGGGCTCGGACCAGGTTCTGTTACCCAGAATCCTTTGCAAACCTCAAAATTTGCCTAAAAAAACACATGTTCCTCACATTTCTGTGGCAGAAAGTTCTGGAATCTGAGAGGAGCCACAAATTTCCTTCCACCCAGCGTTCCCCCACGTCTCCCGATAAAAATGATACCTCACTTGTGTGGGTAGGCCTAGCGCCCGCGACAGGATATGCCCCAAAACACAACGTGGACATATCACAGAAAACAGAGCTGTTTTCAGCAAAGTGACTACCTGTAGATTTTGGCCTCTAGCTCAGCCGCCACCTAGGGAAACCTACCAAACCTGTGCATTTCTGAAAACTAGAGACCTAGGGGGATCCAAGGAGGGGTGACTTGCGGGGCTCGGACCAGGTTCTGTTACCCAGAATCCTTTGCAAACCTCAAAATTTGGCTAAAAAAACACATGTCCCTCACATTTCTGTGGCAGAAAGTTCTGGAATCTGAGAGGAGCTACAAATTTCCTTCCACCCAGCGTTCCCCCAAGTCTCCCGATAAAAACGATACCTCACTTGCGTGGGTAGGCCTAGCGCCGGCGACAGGAAACACCCCAAAGCGCAACGTGGACACATCCTAAATTTTGGAAAAAAACAGAGGTGTTTTTTGCGAAGTGCCTACCTGTAGATTTTGGCCTCTAGCTCAGCCGGCACCTAGGGAAACCTACCAAACCTGTGCATTTCTGAAAACTAGAGACCTAGGGGAATCCAAGGAGGGGTGACTTGCGTAGCTCGGACCAGGTTCTGTTACCCAGAATCCTTTGCAAACCTCAAAATTTGGCTAAAATAACACATGTTCCTCACATTTCTGTGGCAGAAAGTTCTGGAATCTGAGAGGAGCTACAAATTTCCTTCCACCCAGCGTTCCCCCACGTCTCCCGATAAAAATGATACCTCACTTGTGTGGGTAGGCCTAGCGCCCGCGACAGGATATGCCCCAAAACACAACGTGGACATATCACAGAAAACAGAGCTGTTTTTAGCAAAGTGACTACCTGTAGATTTTGGCCTCTAGCTCAGCCGCCACCTAGGGAAACCTACCAAACCTGTGCATTTCTGAAAACTAGAGACCTAGGGAGATCCAAGGAGGGGTGACTTGCGGGGCTCGGACCAGGTTCTGTTACCCAGAATCCTTTGCAAACCTCAAAATTTGGCTAAAAAAACACATGTTCCTCACATTTCTGTGGCAGAAAGTTCTGGAATCTGAGAGGAGCTACAAATTTCCTTCCACCCAGCGTTCCCCCACGTCTCCCGATAAAAATTATACCTCACTTGTGTGGGTAGGCCTAGCGCCCGCGACAGGATATGCCCCAAAACACAACGTGGACATGTCACAGAAAACAGAGCTGTTTTTAGCAAAGTGACTACCTGTAGATTTTGGCCTCTAGCTCAGCCGGCACCTAGGGAAACCTACCAAACCTGTGCATTTCTGAAAACTAGAGACCTAGGGAGATCCAAGGAGGGGTGACTTGCGGGGCTCGGACCAGGTTCTGTTACCCAGAATCCTTTGCAAACCTCAAAATTTGGCTAAAAAAACACATGTTCCTCACATTTCTGTGGCAGAAAGTTCTGGAATCTGAGAGGAGCCACAAATTTCCTTCCACCCAGTGTTCCCCCACGTCTCCCGATAAAAATGATACCTCACTTGTGTGGGTAGGCCTAGCTCCCGCGACAGGATATGCCCCAAAACACAACGTGGACATATCACAGAAAACAGAGCTGTTTTTAGCAAAGTGACTACCTGTAGATTTTGGCCTCTAGCTCAGCCGCCACCTAGGGAAACCTACCAAACCTGTGCATTTCTGAAAACTAGAGACCTAGGGGGATCCAAGGAGGGGTGACTTGCGGGGCTCGGACCAGGTTCTCTTACCCAGAATCCTTTGCAAACCTCAAAATTTGGCTAAAAAAACACATGTTCCTCACATTTCTGTGGCAGAAAGTTCTGGAATCTGAGAGGAGCTACAAATTTCCTTCCACCCAGCGTTCCCCCAAGTCTCCCGATAAAAATGATACCTCACTTGCGTGGGTAGGCCTAGCGCCTGCGACAGGAAACACCCCAAAGCGCAACGTGGACACATCCACAATTTTGGGAGAAAACAGTGCCTACCTGCGGATTTTGGCCTGTAGCTCACCCGGCGCCTAGGGAAACCTACCAAACCAGTGCATTTCTGAAAACTAGAGACCTAGGGGAATCCAAGGAGGGGTGACTTGCGGGGCTCGGACCAGGTTCTGTTACCCAGAATCCTTTGCAAACCTCAAAATTTGGCTAAAAAAACACATGTTCCTCACATTTCTGTGGCAGAAAGTTCTGGAATCTGATAGGAGCCACAAATTTCCTTCCACCCAGCGTTCCCCCAAGTCTCCCGATAAAAATGGTACCTCACTTGTGTGGGTGGCCCAGGTGCCTGCAACATAATAAGGCCCAAAACCTGAAGGGATAGAAGGGATAGCACAGCAAGTTTATAAGGGCATATTCTTTTATACATCTTTAGACGGACTCTGCTTTGGGGACCCACATAAGTGAGGTGTCATTTTACTTGGGAGACTGAGGGGAAAACTGGGGAGTAGGAATTTTGTGCTGGAGCGGTGATCCTACTAAGAAAAATCAGGAAAATATGCTTTTTTATGCAAATTGTGAGGTTTACAGAGGAGTCTGGGTAAGAAAATGTTGGGGGAGCCACACAAGCCACACCTCCCTAGACTCCTTGGGGTGCCTAGTTTTAAAAAGTTTCTGGGTTTTGTAGGTTTCCCTACATGACGGCCGCACCCAGGACCAAAAACATAGGTGGGCCCTCCCCCCCAAACACAGGTATTTTTGGAATATATCACTTTGATGTGTGCACATACGTCCGTGATGTGCCAAACACTAAAATTGTGAAAAGAAACACACTTAGGTTATGTGAAGAAGACCCCTCACCCACCAACCAAGTTGGTGGCATGCTTCATCATCGGGGTCCCACCTGAGGCACCTAGCGTGTCTCAAGTGTGCTGCGACGCCTGATTACAGCGGAGCAGGTTTTGTCATTTGTACCACACATACTGGTTGGATTTGGCACGAGGGTGAGTGATGGTTCAGTAGATCAAATTTTATTAACAAGAGATTTCACAAAAGTGAAATGCACTGGTAATAACTGAAAGGCCAAAAAACTGAACCAATGACTCACAGCTCGTGAGCTGTAAAGCCACGACAAGGCACCAACCGCTTTACAGTCCATTCACACACCTTTCATACATGACATGCACTAGACCATTCACGCCGCCAGCCACGGGCCCAGCACATTACAAGACTCGCATCCACAGACAGCGCCAGTCAAGGGCCCATCACTTTCATACGCCCACATGCCTGATACAGCAATCACACCAGCTGATGAGTGTGTGGACTGGCGTTTGGCCGGCACTGCCAGCCAAGCGCCACCCCACCCACACCACCAGCCAAGCGCCACCCCACACACACCGCCAGCCCAGCGCCACCCCACACACACCGCCAGCCAAGCGCCACCCCACACACACCGCCAGCCAAGCGCCACCCCACACACACCGCCAGCCAAGCGCCACCCCACACACACCGCCAGCCAAGCGCCACCACACCCACGCCGCCAGCCAAGCGCCACTCTACACATGCCATCCCCTTTTTTTTGTTTTTAAACAACAAAGAAACCACTATTAGTACAAAACTACAAACACAAAAGCTCTAACTGAATACATGACTAATGCCAACCGTGAAACCGAACATATAAAAATATAAAACACCAGTTTACGCTCACGGAATTTCCCAATAATTCTTCTGTGTGTGGTAGCTCCTGAAACAGCCACCCACACACAGCCCAGGCTTTGAAGGACAATCAGGGCAGTACATCCTAGTCTCCTTCCTGATACCTCTTCGAGCACAGACTCTACATCTCTTAGCAGGAAAGTTTTTTTTGGCCGTGGGAGGAATGTGCTCAGCAAAGTGACGATCTTTCAATCTAGCCACATCCTCCACCACTGCTTCTCTAGGAACTCTTGCCTGTTCCAGCACAACAAGGCTAGCTATGATAGACTCCTGAAATTTCACAAATGTCATCCTTGACTCTGGAGAACTATCCTTAAACACAACAAAAGCATTAAAAGTTGCCAAGTGGAACAAGTGAAGCGCTAATTTCTTATACCACACATAAGACTTACGAGCAGCAGTGTAAGGTTCTAACCTCTGATCTACTCTATCAACACCACCCATGTGCTTATTATAGTCTAAGATGCACACAGGTTTGCGCACTTCGGCAACCTGACCCCAAACAGCCACAGGTGAAGTACTCTCATCATGGATGGTGCTTAGCATGTATACATCCCTCTTGTCTACAAATTTCAGAGCTAGCAGCTCATCATTCCGCAAGGCACTGCACTGTCCCTTCTCAAGTTTTTTACAGACAAGCTCTTTTGGATAGCCTTTCCGATTAGAGCGGATTGTGCCACAAGCAACAGTGTCCACTCTGAACAACTCCTTGAACAACCGAACTCCAGTGTAGAAGTTATCTACATATAAATGGTGACCTTTGTTAAACAGTCGTCTACCAAGTTCCCACACAATTTTCTCACTAACTCCAAAAGTGGGAGGACAACCAGGGGGGTCAATATTGGAATCCCTACCAGTGTAGACCCGGAAATTATAAACATATCCTGTACTACTTTCTGACAGCATATACAATTTAATTCCATACCGTGCCCTCTTGCTAGGAATGTACTGCCTAAAAACCAAACGACCCTTGAACAGGACCAAAGACTCATCTACAGATATTTCTTTCCCTGGAACATAGATCTCTGAAAACCGATCTACCAAATGATCAAGGACAGGTCTAATCTTAAAAAGACGGTCAGAATCAGGATGATCTCGTGGCAAGGCTAAAGCATTATCTACAAAATGCAACATCCGAAGAAGAAGCTCATACCGGTTACGACTCATGATGGCAGGAAATATAGCAGTTGCCATCAAGGGACTAGTAGACCAATATGAAGACAGCGACGGCTTCCTTATCAGCCCCATCAAAAAAGTTAAACCCAAGAACTTTTTCAACTCTTCCAGATTTGTGGGAATCCACCGGCTAGCTCTAGAGTGTGGCCTAAGTCTGGCAGCGTTGTCCCTCAAAAACTGCTCTGCATACAAATTAGTCTGCTCAACAATCTCTTCCAAAAATATATCGTCCATAAACAACTCAAAAAAGTTGACGGGCAAAAAGTTTTCCGTATTAACTCGACACCCTGGAAAACCAGTAAACGCAGGCAACTGTGGCTGCTCCATGTTTGGTGCAACCCATGCGTCAGGTCTTCCAATGGGAAGCCTTTCAGCCGCTGGCTCCTGCACCATTGGCACATCACTGTCCTCCTCTAAAACAGGCCCTTCATCAGCACTGAGAGTGGCTTCATCATCAGATGATTCATCTCTGACAGAAAATTCACTTCCAGAATCCTGCACTTCCTCCTCTGCCTCAGATGCAGAGTCAGTCTCATATTCATGGTCAGAAGATGACTCAAAAAGCACACTAACAACCTGCTGAGCGGTCATCCTACGGCTGGCCATGATCCTTCCTACTAAAATTAACTGGACAAATACACCACCAACAACCAGCACTGTGTAAGATAAGTAACAAAGTATAGGTTTATCACTAAGAATTATAAACTCAAAAACTATACTGCTCACTTGCCTGAAAAAGCTTGACTCACCAGCAACTACTCTGCACAGCCACAGCAATCACCAACGATATCCCACTAAAAAGAGAAAAAAAAAAGCAAATTAGACATAAGACAACACAATAATCATTGTGCATAACTCTAAGGACAATTTCACACACAATCCTGCATTCAGTACACCACCTACAAACATGTCATTCATGCATTGCAACAATACTCACTTGGAGTAAATTTATTTACTTACCTAAAACATGCAACTACGCAAACCGCAGGACAACTACTGCCAAAACTGCAACAAGCCACAGCAAAGTCAGCAAAAGCTTTGAACTAAAACAAAAAGGAGAAAAACTGTTATTATCATAAAAGTAAATACTTCGCCAGTTGACAAACACTCCGCCACTAACCATTTTTTCATTTTCCCGTGTCTAGTCTTCTCTGCTTGGGGGAAGATGGGCCTAAAAAAAAATAGGCCAATCTACCCCCAAGGGGAGGGGGCAGAAATCGCCCAGATTACATTGCACCCTTTGGGGGGGGGCGACCCTTGCCCAAGGTGCCACACCCCCACACAAAGCACACACACACATACATAGTATCCCTGGCGCTATGGGGATTCTGCCCCCCTTGGGGACAGAAAGGCCTAAAAAATAGGCATATCTGTCCCCTAGGGGGGCAGAACTGCCCAAAAATACATGTGGGCCCCTGGGGGCGACCCTTGCCCAAGGGGCCACCCCCCAACACAAAAAATAAAAATCAACAATAAAATCCCTGGTGTCTAGTGGCTTTCTGCCCCCCTTGGGGGCAGATCGGCCTAAAAATAGGGCCAATCTGCCCCCAAGGGGGGCAGAAACGACAATAAATACATTGCGCCCCTGGGGGGAGCGACCCTTGCCCAAGGGGCCACCCCCCAACACAAAGCACACATACATACATACTATTTCTGGCGCTATTGGGATTCTGCCCCCCTTGGGGGCAGAAAGGCCTAAAAAAAATAGGCCTCTCTGCCCCCAAGGGGGGCAGAACTGCCCAAAAATACATGAGGGCCCCTGGGGGCGACCCTTGCCCAAGGGGCCGCCCCCCAACACAAAAAATACACATCAACAATAAAATCCCTGGTGTCTAGTGGCTTTCTGCCCCCCTTGGGGGCAGATCGGCCTAAAAATAGGGCCAATCTGCCCCCGGGGGGGCAGAAACGACGTAAAATACATTTGCCCCCAAAGGGGAGCGACCCTTGCCCAAGGGGCCGCCCCCCAACACAAAAAATACAAATCAACAATAAAATCCCTGGTGTCTAGTGGCTTTCTGCCCCCCTTGGGGGCAGATCGGCCTAAAAATAGGGCCAATCTGCCCCCAGGGGGGGCAGAAACGACGTAAAATACATGTGCCCCCAAAGGGGAGCGACCCTTGCCCAAGGGGCCGCCCCCCAACACAAAAAATACACAGCAACAATAAAATCCCTGGTGTCTAGTGGCTTTCTGCCCCCCTTGGGGGCAGATCGGCCTAAAAATAGGGCCAATCTGCCCCCAGGGGGGGCAGAAACGACGTAAAATGCATGTGCCCCCAAAGGGGAGCGACCCTTGCCCAAGGGGTCGCTCCCCTACACTAATATTCACACACACACACACACATACAGAAATCCCTGGTGTCTAGTGGGCATTCCTGCTGCCCGATCGCATCGCGATCGGGCAGCAGGAATGCTCAAAGAGACATCGAGGGAAAGGAAAACCCTTTCCTTTCCCTCGATGCCTCTCTGAGAGCACCCCCACCCCGCAGGAAGGTGAAATACTCACCTTCTCCCTTGACGCGCTGGAAGCAAATGGCTTCCAGCGCGTCATTCCCCCTTTCCATGAAATCAGCGCGCGATCGCGCGCTGACGTCATGGGGGGGGGGTGGGGGGGGTGGGCGTGAAAGGGGAAGGGATTCCCCTTTCAGCCCTGGCCTGGGGGTGTTGGGGGGCGGCCCTCGGGGGAAGCGCTAGCGCTTCCCCCGACTGCCAGTCCCTGGACGTAATGGTTACGTCCATGGCGCCACACGGGCGCTGCCATGGACGTAACCATTACGTCCGTGGCGGGGAAGGGGTTAAAGCAATATGCCGTTACGTCTGCTGGACTCTTCTGGTTGTGGGGATATGTAGGGCTTGTAGGTTCATTAAGAACCCTAGCTACCCAGAGCCAATAAACATGCACCTGGCAATGGGTTTTCATTCTATACCGGGTATACAGCAATTCATTTGCTGAAATATAAAGAGAGAAAAATAGGTATCAAGAAAACCTTTGTATTTCCAAAATGGGCACAAGATAAGGTGTTGAGAAGCAGTGGTTATTTGCACATCTCTGAATTCCGGGGGGCCTATACTACTACTAGCATGTGAATTACAGTGCATTTCTCAAATAGACGTCTTTTTTACACACAGTCTTACATTTGAAAGGAAAAAATTTAGAGAAAGACAAGGGGCAATAACACTTGTTTGCTTTTCCCTTAGCCCCCAAACCTCCTGATAAAAATGGTACCTCACGTGAATGTGTAGGCCTAATGCTCGGGACAAGAAACGCAACATGGACACATCACATTTTTACATTGAAATCTAATGTGTTTTTTGCAAAGTGACTAGCTGTGGATTTTGGCCTCTAGCTCAGCCGGCACTTAAGGAAACTTACCAAACCTGCACTTTTTAAAAAACTAGACACCTAGGGGAATCCAAGATGGGTAACTCTCGCCAGGTTCTACTACCCAGAATCCTTTGCAAACCTCAACATTTCCTTCAACCCAGTGTTCCCCCAAGTCTCCTGATAAAAATGGCCTAGTGCCCATGACATAAAATGCCCCAAAACACAACGTGGACGCATCATATTTTCCCAAAGAAAACAGACCTGCTCTTTGCAAAGTGCCTAGCTGTGGATTTTGGCCTCTAGATCACCCGGCACCTAGGGAAACCTACCAAACTTGTGCATTTTTGAAAACTAGACACCTAGGGGAATCCAAGATGGGGTGACTTGTGGTGCTCTCACCAGGTTATGTTACCCAGAATCCCTTGTAAACCTCAAAATTTGGCCAAAAACACACTTTTTCCTCACATTTCGGTGACAGAAAGTTCTGGAATCTGAGAGGAGCCACAAATTTCCTTCCACCCAGCGTTTCCCCAAGTCTCCTGATAAAAATGGTACCTCACTTGTGTGGGGAGGACTACTGCCTGCAAAAGGAAATGCCCCAAAACACTATGTGGACACATCAAAATGATCAAATACTAAACTACCTCTTTTTGCGGGGAGGGCTGCGATTTTGGTCCTGGGCTCAGCAGCCATATAAGGAAACCTACTAAATCCAAACATTTCTGAAAACTAGACACCTGAGGGAATCAAGGGAGGTGTGACTTGCATGGATCCCCCAATGTTTTTTTACCCAGAATCCTCAGCAAACCTCAAATTTAGTAATCACATTTTTACCACATTTCAGTGTGGAATCACTGCATCAGGACAAATTTCCTACCATCCAACGTTCCCCTCAGCCTCCTGGCAAAAATGATACCTCACTTGTATAGGTGGGCCAAGTGCCTGTGACAGGGAAGGGCTGAAAACATGTTGAAATTGAGGGGGAACTAAAGCGGGTCCAAAAGGGCAGTTTGAAAAACATTTTTCGAAAACTAGACACCTTGGGAAATCCAAGATAGGGTAACTTGTGGGGTTCTCACCAGGTTCTGTTACCCTGAATCCTTTGCAAACCTCAAAATTTGGCCTAAAGAACTCCTTTTCCTCACATTTCAGTGACAGAAAGTTCTGGAATCTGAGAGGAGACACAAATTTCCTTCCACCCAGCGTTTCCCCAAGTCTCCCGATAAAAATGGTACCTCACTTGTGTGGGTATGCCTAGCGCCCGTGACCAGAAATGCCCCAAAGCACAACGTGAACACATCACATTTTCCAAAAGAAAACAGAGCTGTTTTTTGCAAAGTGCCAAGCTCTGGATTTTGGCCTCTAGCTGAGCCGGCACCTACGGAAACCTACCAAACCTGTGAATTTTTTAAAACTAGACACCTAGGGGAATCCAGGATGGGGTTACTTGTGGGGCTCCAACCAGGATCCTTTGCCCAGAATCATTTGCAAACCTCAACATTTGGTTCAAAAAACACTTTTTCCTCACATTTTGGTGACAGAAAGTTCTGGAATCTGAGAGGAGCCACACATTTCCTTCCACCCAGCATTCCCCCAAGTCTCCCAATAAAAATGGCACCTCACTTGTGTGGGTAGGCCTAGCGCCTGTGACAGAAAATGCCCCAAAACACAATGTGGACGCATCACATTTTCCCAAAGAAAACAGACCTGCTCTTTGCAAAGTGCCTAGCTGTGGATTTTGGCCTCTAGCTCAGCCGGCACCTGGTGAAACCTACCAAACCTGCACATTTTTGAAAACTAGACACCTAGGGGAATTCAAGATGGGGTGACTTGTGGGGCTCTCATCAGGTTTGGTTACCCAGAATCCTTTGCAAACCTCAAAATATGGCACAAAACACTTTTTCCTCACATTTTGGTGACAGAAAGTTTGGAATCTGAGAGGAGCCACAAATTTCCTTTCACCCAGCGTTCCCCCAAGTCTCCTGATAAAAATGGTACCTCACATGTGTGGGTGGGCCTAGTGCCTGTGAAAAGAAATGCCCCAAAACACTATGTGGACACATCAAAATGATCAAATACCAAGCTACCTGTTTTTGTGGGGAACCTGCGTTTTTGGTCCTGGGCTCAGCAGCCATAGTCCAAATATTTGTGAAAACTAGACACCTGAAGGAATCAAGGGAGGTGTGACTTGCGTGGATCCCCCAATGTTTTCTTACCCAGAATCCTCAGCAAACCTCAAATTTAGCTAAACAAAATCACATTTTTCCCGCATTTCTGTGTGGGATCACCACACCGGGACAAATTTTCTACCATCCAACGTTCCCCTCAGTCTCGCAGCAAAAATGATACCTCACTTGTGTAGGTGGGCCAAGTGCCTTTGACAGCTAAGGGCCAAAAACATGTCTAAATTCATGGGGAACCAAAGCGGATCAAAAAGGGCAGTGTGGAAAAAAACATTTTTAGGCTGACAAGTGTGGTAGAATTTTTATCGGTATAGATGAGGCAATGCTGGGTGGTAGGAATTTTGTGGATTCCTGCAGATTCTGAAAGGTTCCATCACAAAAATGTGGGGAAAATGTGTGGTTTTCAGCGAAGTTGGAGGTTTGCAGGGGATTGTGGGTAAGAAAATGGTGCAGGGTGCATGTGAAGTACACCACCCTGGACTCACCCAGATGTTTAGTTTTCAGATGTGTCTAGGTCTTGTGTATTTTTCTACATGGCAGTATCCCAAAGTCCAAAAAGTGCAACCCTCACCATTCCAAGTAGGACGATTTTGAAAGTTAGCCAAGCTCTCATGGCCCAAATGTAAAAGCAAAAACCCAAAATAATCAAATGTCCTCTTGCTTGCCGTGGGATAAGATGTTTCAGTGTGCAGGGGTAGATCTGAAAGACTGTTACCCCCTACTGGTTGGTAGCCACCACCACACTTTTTTTTTTTTTATTCCCTGGAATTTTGTAGACTTTCTGCCCCCTCGGGGTGTGGATCAGGGTTAATTGCCCCATCTGCCCACTGCTGGGCAGAACAACTTTCGGCCCAAAGGGGGCAGATATGGCCAAAAGTAATGTGCCCTAATGGGGAGTGTCCCTTGCCCAAGGGACTGCTCCCAAACAAAACACACCGGTCCCTGGTCCCTAAGTGGTTTCTGCCCCCAAGGGGAGCAGAATTGGCCTAAAATAAATTTGCCCCTGAGGGGAGCCCTTGCCTAAGGGGTCACTCCCCTTGCGTGAAATTGGCACAAAAATAAAATCCCCGGTGTCTAGTGAAAGGCCTTTCCTTTCCTTTCATGCCTCTGCCTGCACCCTCCATTTGAGCATTTCTCTTCCACATCGCGCTGGAATGCGATCGCGTGTTGATTTCATCAGACGTCAGGGGGAGGATCGGGGGAGGGGTCAGGGAGTGGAAGGGGAAGCGATTCCCCTTCCATCCCCAACTGGAGGGTGTGGGACGGGTGCAGGACGAGCTGGTCTAGCTGGTTAACAAGGAGAATTTTGTTCACTATTCTTTCTCTTGAGTGCAATGAGGGAGGATTTCTTAAATTGAACTATGTGACAATCTTGCTGGTGAGAAAGGAAAGTATATTACATGTGTTTTTTTGAAACACACATCAAAATATAAACAAAAATGAGTGCATGGGGTGAGGACAGGTGGAATGGAGGGTGGTTGATGGTCACTAAAAGGTCAGCCCTGAAAGTTTCCTGGGTCCATGCATGATATGCTGCTCGAGTCCAGGTTTGTTCTTGAATTCTGGGAATTGTCGTCATGTGTATTCAATTATGAAACAGGACTACAATTTCCAGAATTCAAAGAAAAAAATCTGGACTGGGGTAGCATGCCACACATGGGACTGGGAAACTTGCTAGCAGCGAGGGGCTTGAAAACATTTCTGGGTATTAGTAGAAAGTATCTCAAGAACTCTGGCGGCTTTACAAATGAGTGCAGGACTAACTATTGGTGAGTACAGTGGGTCATAGCCACAGTCATTGTAACCAGTTTAACTCAGTCTGGGAAATGCTGGGTGTGTTGGCTGCACTATATATTTTGGGGCAGGTCCCCCATTGATCTAGGACTGCTTCACTGCATGGGTTCTTCTAGTCCTTCCATATCTGCATCAGTGCTTTACCCTTTGAAGGACATCACTACAGAGTGAGAAGACCCCCTTTCAAAGTCATATTTTGATTACTAATGGGCCCGAGACCTAGAGGGACCTGCCTCACTGAAAGTCATGATACTGGGTTTATGAAGCTCTCTTTGATTTGGTACAATCATGCCTTTTAATGAATGTTTTTCTCTGCCCTATGTCTCGCAGCCACAATGTAGCACAACAAAGCCTAGATGAAGGGCTCCCTTCCTTGGGTCTGGCAGCCCTGGATAATGAGTGTCAAAACCAGAAGAGCCCCCCCCCACCATCAAACTAGACCTTATCACTGCCATGAATCAGTTCTGTGAGCCTCAGGCGAGGAAGACTCTCTCATGTGCCTGATAGTGCCACCTTATAGCTGCAAGGCCCAGGGCAGAATAAACCATTCATTAAAAAGCAAGGTTTATATCCAGGATCAAGGCTTTCAGTGAGGCAGGCCACTCTGGGTCTCTGGCAAAGCAATAATTAAATTCGGACTTTCATAGACGTATATATTGTGATCTAGTTTGTTACCATTTATATAGATATCTGAACAATGCAACAATGACTACAAAAAACATTACAGTAATCCATGTCAGTCATTTCAGTGAGGTTGCTCCTATTTAAATTTTACAGACTGCGCTTAGTTTACATACATAAGAGTATTACATTTTTCCTGGATTTTGTTTTAATGTATTTTTCAATGCAGTTTATCAATCTTGTATTTTGGATACCATGAACAGAATCACTCAAAGGTGTCTGTGTGAGTTCAGGTTGTAGGTAGGTGTTTATAACTGGCCATGATTGAGATTACTGGAGGTGTGTATAAAGGCCATCGGAGATACTCACAACGGCTGCAGTGGGTCACAAAGGTGTTGTTGACGCAGATATGCTAATTAGAAATTATTAATGAATGTTTATGTGTTTTGATTAACGAAAAGTTCATACAGAAATTAATCGTAGAGAAAACTAATGTGCATGTTTTGGAAAATGTGCCCACGGGGTATGTCAGCCACATATCCAAACTTGTACTAAAAGAACTAAAAATGCGCGAAATAATGAAAATGTGTAATATTGATGTTGTAATATGCCATGATGAGATGTATAACATATGTTTTGTATTATATTGTAGAAGCTAACTTAGCCGAAGCTGTGGCCTACTTGCCAGGCATCATGCAGAAGTAGAATTAACAAATGTATGCTGTAAAAGTTGCTAGTGCCTGTGAACCGACCACGAACTGTGTGCTTAGCTAGAATTTTCTGCAATGTACCGACGGACAGGAGGTGATGAAGTCAATTTGATACAATTATGTGTGGAGTAGGCTGAATGTACTTTCCCAGGACTTGAACAATAGAGTCACTGACTGAAGAGGAACATGCAACATTTTCAATATCTGGAGAGACGGATGATGAGGACAATGTACAGTGGACCAATCCATGAACTGAGAAAGACAAAATAGTAGAACTCATAGATATGTAGAATAAAAAGTATTGGGCAACGTAACCTATGAGGACTAATTGACCAATTAGGAATTAGGGGGATGGACTGAAATTCTCTAATAAAAAGTCATGACAAGGGGCTAAAACTTCAGATGGGAGAACTTCAGATGGGAGGGGATAATTGATGAAATCAAGAGACGCGGTTTGAGATTCTGTCATTGGGCTCATGCTATTGAGAGTCTGACACGTTGCTGATCGATTGATGACCTGAGGACAAAGAGTGACTTTGTTGCTGATCCATATCGTGGATAGGTAGCTATGACGATGTGCCTGATTAAGTTTAATGCCTTTCTTTTTAGGTACCAGCTGCGCTGTTTTATAGTTTTTCTCTTAGCCAGATGTTTTCCAAATTCACATTTTCTAAATTGTTTTTGCATGAAGTCCCCCATGCTAAATGCTAATTTGGGTTAGGTAAGGATTCTTTTGGTGACTCTGACAGTGACAAGTGATTGACGGACTGATTGGTGAACTCTGCTGTTAATGCTGTTATATTCATCTTAGTTGGCTTATGCTGAAGCATTCAAGCATATGTTTTCTCAAGTTCTGATTAGAATATGTTATTTGTGGTCATTAATGAACTAATTCTGAGTTGACTGAGTAAAGTTTGATCTAACTTGATGACCTAGCATTGTAACTAATAGGGAAATAAAATTGATAAAGCGTATAACTGAGTTGTGGTTATTCATGAATTGTTGATTTATTGTCTTATTTTTAATGATTCTCTTAGTGGTTGTTGATAGATTACATTGATAATTGATGTTCATCGATTACTACATAGCTAGGATACTTCATGCGATCCAAAATGTTCATCCGTCTATACGCGTCCCCTTGTAAGTTCACTTACTAAGGACAAGAGGCACTTGCAGTTTTTGGTAGCAGCTTGATGGTTAGTTTCCTTGGAGACCTAGTTATATGGTGACCGATGGTTATGGTGGTACTTTAAGTTAGGGTTAGTTGTTCATTTTTATGAGGTTTGAATTTTGGTTTTCTGAAATGGCAATTGTAGCAAAGATGATGTCCCCTTAAGCCCAGAAATGACTTTCGCAGATCCTAGATCCCGGTATTAAAGATGGGTATGTTCTCTGTGTTTTTGTAATAGTGTGAAAGTGGTAGGATTGTGCTTGCAAAGGCTTATGCAAATCACAGGTTAATCGTGATGTATGTGAGGAAAGTAGGGAGTTTGTGTACTCCAGTTGAGGTTTAGTAGGAGTGTGCGTACTCCGCAACATGAGAGTAGGGAAGGTGTTGAACTTCATATGTGTGTGATGCTTTGGGCTCAAAAATTGTCCACGTAGTTGTTGGTGATGTACGGACCCTGCATGGTCTAAGACTCCGGAGTATATTGACAAGTGTAGGAAACAGTTATATGTTGGAAATGGTCTGGTTTAGTAGGTTGATTGGGTGCGATCAACAAATTGGTGTGTGAGTTAAGTGAGTAAGAGAAATTTTTGACTGAGATTTGGTGAGCCCTATGTGCCGCAGGACAGACCTATTGATCAGTTGAGAGTGAAATTCACAGGTCAAATTTTGCTTGCGACTGTGGGAGACTGAGAAAGAGGAATAGCTATATGAGCGAAAGGGCCATTAGTGAAAATCCGTAAGGTCTCTGAAGCGATTGTGTACCTTTCCTGTAGTAAACCAGCAGGTTTGTTTTGGTTATTAGTTGTTGGTCAGTGCTCACAATCATTTTGCATTAGTTCCATTTGAGTTGAAGATTAGGAGGACAAGCCGCAAGACTTTGTCAGCTGCAGTGTGTGAGTGTGACGTCAGAGTGAGCCGCGCTGGGATAGGTTGGTTAGTAAGAAGAGTCGCAAGCGGATTGGCAGCCGTCCATAAGAGGCAATTGGTTGAGTAAGCAGGCAAAAGGAATCTTGGGAGTAAAAGTCATCTCCTCATTGAATTAAATACATAAAAGATGGCAAGATGAAGTTTTTCAAAGCGTTCAGAAGAGCCATGAAGGGAGATTCTTACATTAAGGCAAAAGTTGGGGAGCCTACCCCACCGGGAAATTCCCCGGCATTTATAGTGATGGAGGAGCGAGGTGTCGTGCCATGTCTATGGTTAAAGCAGTGGTGCAAATTGACAGAGAAACAGGGAGCTTTAGCGTTTCCAGAATTTTGGATCATTTGCGAATGACATTATATGAGACGAAGTCCCTTCCAAGACCAGCACAGTTTGAGCCTTTAGCAGTTTAGTTTAGTTTAGTTTATAGATTTGTAGAGCGCATGGCTACCCGGGGGCATCCCAGCGCTAAAGTACACCATGAATGTCGGAAGAGCCAGGGGAAGCAGATTAACTGGGAAAGAGAATGGTTTTCAACTTCCTCCTAAAGAGACGTTCAGAGGATTCCTGACGGCATTCAAAGGGCAGGGCATTCCAGAGCCGAGCAGCCCTGATGGAGAACGAATTACCTCCCCATGATCTCTTGACCGAAGGGACGTAAACCTGTCGAGAAGAACGAGATCTAAGAGGTCTAAGGGGCGAGTAAAGAAAGATCCGTTTTCTAAGGGAAAGGGGACCCTTATTGTGTAAGGCTCTGTGAACAAGACACAGAGGGGGTCATTCTGACCCTGGCGGTAAATACCGCCAGGGCCGGGGTCGGCGGTAGCACCGCCAACAGGCTGGTGGTGCTCCGCCAGGCATTCTGACCGCAGCGGTACAGCCGCGGCCAGAAGCGGAAAGCCGGCGGTGTACCGCCGACTTTCCGCTGCCCATGGGAATCCGCCATGGCGGCGCAGCTTGCTGCGCCGCCATGGGGATTCTGACACCCCATACCGCCATCCTGTTCCTGGCGGGTCGCCCGCCAGGAACAGGATGGCGGTATGTGGTGTCGTGGGGCCCCTGGGGGCCCCTGCAGTGCCCATGCCAATGGCATGGGCACTGCAGGGGCCCCCGTAAGAGGGCCCCACAAAGAATTTCAGTGTCTGCTTTGCAGACACTGAAATTTGCGACGGGTGCAACTGCACCCGTCGCACCTTCCCACTCCGCCGGCTCCATTCGGAGCCGGCTTCCTCGTGGGAAAGGTGTTTCCCACTGGGCTGGCAGGCTGGACTTTTGGCGGTCGCCCGCCAGCCCAGTGGGAAACCCAGAATCACCGCCGCGGTCTTTTGACCGTGGAACGGTCTTCTGGCGGTTCCCGCTTGGCGGGCGGAGAATCAGGCCCAGAGCTTTAAACTGAATGCGCTGCTTAATCGGGAGCCAATGAAGAGCTGCAAGTGCTGGTTTAGCGGAAAGATGCCTTGGGGTATTCATGAGAAGTCTAGCTGCCGCGTTCTGCGTAACCTGCAGCCTCTTTATGACATAATCTGGAGAACTAAGATATAGAGAGTTCCCGTAGTCCAGGCGGGAGAGAACTAGGGCTTGTACAAGAATTCTTCTGGCAGCGAATGGCAGAAGTCCAAGAATCTTCCTGACACTTCTAATTAAGCCGACGCAGATCGAGGAGATTCTTTTAGCTTGTGGCTCCATACTTAAGCGTGGGTCAAGCAGAAAGCCGAGGCTTTTTACTTGTGTTATTGGAGGAGGTAGGCTGTTAAAAGCCTCAGAGTACATAGTCAGAGGGGCGGTAGGGTCACCATTACCTATAATCATTACCTCTGATTTGCTGTCATTAAATTTCAGTTTCGACAGGGTCATCCAGTCCCCAATATCTTTCATGCAGTCGGCCAGGTTGGCAGAGGGGGAGTCCCTACTAGTAGAGAGGGAAACCACCAATTGCGTGTCATCAGCATAAGTGACCATAGAGAGGTTATAAGGAGCGACTACTGTGGCCAAGGATGACAGATAGATGTTAAACAAGGTGGGGTTTAAAAATGAACCCTGCGGGACTCCACAAGATAGAGACCTGACGTCAGACAAAAAATGAGCGATCCAAAACTTGAAAGGATCTTCCCGTGAGGAAGGAGGAGAGCCAGGCAAGGGCTGGACCTCCTAACCCTATCTTGGAAAGTCTATCAAGGAGAAGAGTATGATCGACAGTGTCAAATGCTGCACTAAGATCAAGGAGGATAATAGCAGCATGACCACCTTGATCTAGAAGTTGCCGAGCAGATTCAGTTACAGTAAGGAGTGCCGATTCTGTACTGTGATGGGTTCTGAAACCCATTTGAGAAGGATGTAAATGATTGTGGCTCTCAAGATGCCTGGTCAATTGCAGGTTCACGTGCTTCTCCAGAATTTTTGCCAATATAGGAAGAAGGGCAATGGGTCGATAATTATCCAAGACAGAGGGATCCAGCCTAGGTTTTTTTAAGAGAGGCTTTATGATTGCATGTTTGAGGGAACTGGGAAGAATACCAGCGGACAAGGAATTATTAAGTATTTCTGTCAAAGGACCAACAACAATATCTGCTGCCTTCAAAAGAATAGAAGGAGGGGCCGGGTCCAAGGGAGAACCCGATTTGATATTAGCAAGAAAATTCCCAATCAGAGTACCTGTGAGGGGGGAAAAATTGGTTAACTGGGTCATACCCGTAAGAAAATTCATCTCCTGCCCCATGAGATTATTCTGAGAGGGAGATGGAGGAAAACCGGAGTATATCTTGTTAATCTTGTCTTGAAAGTGAGCCGCTAATATATTACTATGCATAATAGAAGCTTCCACTGTTTAGGAACTCATAGCCAGACAGCAGCAAGAGATGAAGTTCCAGAGGAGAATACGGAAGGTAGAAAAGTCCTTAGCAGAAGCAAGGTGGGATTGGGGACAGAAAAAGTGGAGAATAAAAACATTACAGGGTGTTAGATTGTTTCCTGCTATTCCAGAGGAAGATGAGTCAGATGAAAAAGAGGATGATGACAAGAGGGAAAAGGGTTCAAGAGATGAGAAGAAGAAAAAGACTTATGTAGACGAAGAAGACTCAGATGTTGAGGATCTTATTACACAGGTATTGAGGGATCGACCTCCGCCATATGTGGCGCATGTAGGGGGTCCAAGTACTAGCTCAGTTCCGACTGCTCCAGCACAAGTGATGGGAACAGTGGGACTAGTGCAGACAGATAATGGACAGGCACAAGGGGTAGTGCAGAGTACTCCTAATGCAGTGACTACTTTGGTGGTCCAAGCGCAGATGCACCCACTATTAATACAGAAAATGTATCCAGATGTGCCAGTTCTTGAGACAACTTCGAACTTAGTGGTGCCGACGGAGCACATGGTTCCGAGGCCAATGCTAGTTCAGACTGAGCCGACTCCAATGTTGTTGCCACAAGCAGAGCCACAGGGTTTGCCGAAATTCACACCAATGACAGGGACACAGTCAGATGTGACACCAGTAATGAATCAGAATATGGGAGTAATCCTTTCACAAAATGCGGGTGTCAGAACAGCACCAGATGCAATATCGCTACCGATTACTGTCGGTCCAGCGGTACCATTGTTTGCGCAAAAGAAAACAACTGCAGGAGAACAGGGTGAAATATCACAGAGCCTCGTGAGGAGGGGAGTGAGTGACCATGTGCAGGTGGTATCGTCTATGGGGCAGACCTTTGATGGATCTAGACCGTTAATGGATATTAGTCCACTAGTTGCGCTTCCAGATGCCATAAATGGCCTGAGTGCAAGTCAGAGCCTGAAGCTTTTGACACCCCAGACTCCAGGTGCAGTGGTACAACAGGCACCATTGCCGAATACAAGTAATATCTTGTTGCAGGAATTGACAGCACAGCAATTGAATGAGTGGTTGGATAGTCTGAATACTCCTTAAAACACTGCCAAGAGTGAAGAGCAGATAAACAGTGTAAGATTGGCTACAGAAATAACCGGGCTAGTTGAAGGGAGGATGGGAGTGAACAGGTTAGAATCCTATACAGAAGAAGAGCTGAGGTACTTGTGTCCGAGGATTACGAGAGAAGTGGGCAAGATACACCCGAAATTGGCAGACTTAGCAGATAAGCATGACATAGAAATTGAGAAGACAAAGCATTTGAAACAAAGCTACAGGTTAGATTTTGAGGCAAAAGATTTTGAACATCTGAGGTCAGCAGGAATGAAGGCGCACCTTAAGGAATTATTGCAGAGTGCTCAGATTTGGGGAGCATTAGAAAAGTGGGAAGGCAGATGGGCAAAGAAGAAGGATAAGTAAAAATGAGATTCACAAGAAGGGTCTGAAAGTGCTCAGTGATATTCTGTCATTCACAAATGATTATCCAAAGCTGAGAGAGAAACCGGTTGAGTGGTAACAGAAAACAGATAGATTTGTAAAGCTATCTAAATGTCTGTGGGAAGACTTGAATACTTTGTCAGAGATAGTGGTTCCAGCTGACGTATGGGTTGAATGTAAGAGAGCAGTGGATTGGCCAATGAGTGAACTGGAAAGGGATAAAGTTACAGGCACACCATCACCTGAAGTGATGAAACATTACTATAGGGTGATTGAGTTCCTGAAGACGAGAATCTCACCTTAAAATACCGACTGGTAGAGGATTGGCAGGACAGTACAGGAGACGAAAGAGTCAATGCATACCTATTATGAGAGATTGTTGAAAACATTCAAGGAATACAGTGGTAAAGAAGCAATTGAGCCGAAAGACATGTTGCACTTTGTGTTCAGGTTCGTTGAAGGTTTGAGACCAGAAATATGGCAGATGATTAGGAGTCATTTGATTTCTTGGCAAGCGAAGCCAATTGATGAGGTGTTGCAGTATGTGAAATACTGTAGTGATGAGATTGAATTGAAGCAGAAAAAGCTGAAGGAGAAGGCGATGGTGATACAGATCAAGGCAGCTCAGACAGGAGTGCAAGGAGCTTTAGTGCAACAGATGCCGCAGCAGCAGGGAACTGTCATGTTCTAACCTCAGATGAGAGGTAGGGATCATGGAGTCAACATAAATCGAGGTCCGGATTTGAGTACTTTAGTGGTTCAAAATGATGTGTAAGGGATGAAAAAGATGTTACTGTGTCATCTGTGGGGAAAAGTGGGACACTGGAATCAGGAGTGTCCGATGATGGTGCAGGATGGTGTTGTTCAGGAAGGTGGTGATGTCAATACATTTCAAACTGTGAAAGTCCCTAGAATGAGAGGACTTAATCCGGATTTGCAAAACCAAGTGCAGAATTTTCAACCCGTGCAGCAGGTGCAAATGCCTCGTGCACAACTGACACAGATACAACTAATGCAGCTGCAGGTTCCTATGGTACCTAGACAGCAAATGCAGATACCTCGACCCCCGATGGAACAGCAACAGATGATGCTTACTCCACAGGTCAGAGACAAGAGAGAAGTAATGACACAGTGCACCAATTCCCAATACATAGTGAGAATGAAATAAATGATAAATGGATGAGTTGCATCGTCCTTAGAGGTAGATCAGAGAGGAACTTTTGTGAAGGGAAAAGTGATAGGTCACAGAGTCTCATTCTTAGTGGACACAGGAGCTACACGCTCTACAGTGAGAAGTGCAGAAGTTCCAAACTTACATCTTTCAGTCAGAACAATTCAGGTTGTGGGAGTAGCAAACAGACAATTGACAAATCTGATCACAGATCCAGTACAGGTTGAGATTGGCAACTTCCAAGTATAGCATAAGTTTGTAGTCTGTGACTCAAGTCCAGTATCCTACTGGGGAGGGACTTACTGTGTAAGACTAAGGGCCTCATCACGACCCTGGCGGCCGGCGGTGTTCCGCCAGCTATTATGACCATGGCACAATAGCCACGGCCATACCACCGGCCCCTCCACTATACTGCCAGGCGGGCAGTGGTGCGAACACCGCTGCCCTGGGGATTATGAGTCCCCTACTGCCAGCCTGGCTACGGCGGAAAACACCGCCATGGAAAGGCTGGCAGTAAGGGTGACTCGGGGTGCCCCTGGGGACCCCTGCACTGCCCCTGCACTTGGCATGGGCATTGCAGGGGCCCCCAGGCACAGCCCCATGGTGCATTTCACTGCCTGAATTTCAGGCAGTGAAATGCGCAACAGATGCCACTGCAAACGCTGCACATCAGCTTTGCCGCCGCCTCTATTACGAGCCGGCAGCAATGTTGATGTGGCTTTTTCACTGTTACCGTCCCCTGGCCCAGAGGAAAAGTCCAATTAGTGAGCCAGAAATACCGCCAGCACTGGCGGTATACTGGTGCCCACAGATTTGGCAGTCTTTACCAAAGACCGCCGAAATTGTAATGAGGCCCAAAATGTTCAATTAGTTGTTCAACCTCTGGAATAAAGGTTCAGACAAATAGCAATGATGAGGAAAAACAGGTACCTGATACTGAGACTGAAAGCGTTAACGAAGAATACCCATTGATTGAGTTTTTCCCGATGTTTACTGTGAAAGAATTGCATGCAGACTTGCAGGGAACAGTACAGGAAAATGTGTGGAATCTGCTAGGTAAAGAAGTGGGCTTAATCAAGGGAGTGGAGCCGATTAAGATTACCTTGAAGCCAAATGTAGTGTTTCCGCACCTTCCACAGTATAACATGGCACAGGATATTCTGATGAAAGTGGCACAGATAATTGGGGATTTTCTAAACAAGGAGTTTTGAAAGAAGTATTGAGCAATCCATGTAATTCACCGATAATGGGCTTAAAGAAGATGTGTTGGAAAATACGCATCATGTAGGACTTGCGAAAAGTGAACAACATGGTGGTCAAGTGCTGTTCTGTAGTGCCGAACCCAGCAGTGATACTGTTCCAGATTCCTTGTGATGCTGAGTGGTTCACAGTGGTTGACTTGTCACAAGCTTTCTTTTCTGTGCCTCTTCGTGAGGATAGTCAGTTTCTCTTTAGTTTCAAATTCCTAGACAGAGTCTACAGCTGGTGCAGGCTTCCACAAGGGTATACGGAGTCACCGTCTCTGTTCAATCAGATCTTGAAAAATAATTTTGAGTCATTGGAACTACCGTACCAATTGACTGTAGTTCAGTATATTGATGACTTGCTAATTGCATCCAAGACAAGGGACGAGTGTAAGTATGACTCGATTGCCCTGTTGAATCATTTGGGAAAATTCGGACATAAGGTGTCACCTTTGAAATTGCAGTACTGCCAGAAGTCAGTGAAATACCTGGGACACCAGATTGAGAAAGGGTCAAGGAGAATCTCCAGAGAGAGGATTACAATGATACTGCAGAGAAGTCCTCCGACTTCATAGAGAGATGTCAGGATGTTTCTGGGAATGGTAGGCTATTGTCGACAGTGGATTCCAAATTTTGCTGAGATTGCTAAACCATTGCAGCAGCTGAGACACAAGGATGTTACAGACCCCGTTATGCTAGATGAAGATCAGATGAAAGCATTCACTGAGTTGAGCGAGAGTTTGTGCAGAACTCCAGCTTTGGGATTGCCTTATTACACAAAGCCATTCATATTGTTTTGTCATGAATGAGATACTTGTTCTCTGTCTGTTTTGTCACAGGTCCATGGAGGTGCTTATCGCCCAGTAGCCTATTTTTCAGCTACCTTGGACCCAGTCGCAGCAGCTTTACCAGACTGTTTGCGGGCAGTTGCAGCAGTTGGTCAAAGCCTTTCTCAATTTGAGGGAATAGTGATGGGATACCCTTTGATGGTAATGGTTCCTCATTCGGATGAGATTTTACAGACAAGGACGAAAACACAGTACTTGACTGGTGCACAATTGACAAGATATGAGACGAGCATACTAGGTGCTCCAAATGTAACATTGAAAAGATGTACAGTGTTGAACCCAGCAACTTTATTTCCAAGTGATACTGTTGAAATAGAAAAGGAGGAAGATATTGAGCATGATTGTCTTGAAGTAACTGAACTGTGTACAAAACCAAGGCCTGATATCAGAGATACTCGATTGGAAGAAAATGGCCAAATTGTCTTTGTTGATGGCTCATGTCTCAGAGATGGTATAGGGACATTGAGAGCAGGATATGCTGTATGGACAATCACAGGTGCATTATAAGCTTCCTGGCTTCGAGTTCTATATTCTGCACAAGTAGCAGAATTGGTAGCTCTTATTAGAGCATGCCATGTTTTTGCACGACTGAGAGTTACAATCTATACTGACCGCCTATATGGATTTGGAATTGTTCATGATTTTGGTTAATTGTGGTCGCAAAGAGGTTTCCTGACCTCTACTGGTACACCATTAAGAAATGGCGACAAGATAAAGGAGTTGTTGTATGCAATACAGTTACCTGAAGTTTCCGTGGTGAAATGCAGTGCACATCAAAAGGCACAGGATTACATCTCACTGGGAAATGGATATGCACATCAAGTCGCAAGGTTTTGCGCATTGAATTGTATATCGTTTCAAAGACAAGTGGAAACTGATGTTGGAAGATGACATTACATGTACAAGTTATGCAATGAAAGTGATCTATACTCTGAAAGAGTTAAAAACATCGCAGAATAATGTTGACAAAGAAGAGAAACATCTCCGGGTTAAGTTAAAATGTGTCCAACGTCCTGATGAAATTTGGGTTTCTGAGGAGGGTCAGATGGTCCTGCCCAATAGTTTATTGTTGCAAATGGCCCGTTACTATCACTGACAGGCACATATTGGGAGAGATGCCATGATTAGATTGTTCAAGATAGACTGGTTTAACCCTAAGTTCAGGCAGGCAGCAGAGGTAGTATGTCATTGCTGTATAATTTGTCAGCAACTTAATGTGGGAAAAGGGACAGTGGTGAATTTGAGCCACATTGGAAGAGCAGGAGGTCTATTCAATAGAATGCTATTGAATTTCATTTAGATGCCTGCCTGTGGAGGTCTGAAATATGTATTGGTGATTGTGTGTGTTTTCAGTCACCGGATCGAAGCTTACCCTACGAGAATAAATGACAGTCTCACAGTAACAAAGTTGTTACTTAAGGAATTGATACCATGTTTCAGGTTTCCGATCTCTTTAGAATCAGACAGGGGAACTTACTTCAGTAATGAGGTGATTAAACTCTTATGTGCAGCACTAAACATTGAGCGAAAGTTGCTTTGTAGCGATGGCCCTGAAGAGTAAGGACTGGTGGAACAGATGAATGGTACCTTGACGTCAACATTTGCAAAGATGTGTGCAGCTACAAATCTGAAATGGCCAGATGCATTATCTTTGGTGTTGATGTCAATGAGAAACAGACCTGACAGGAAAACAGGGCTGTCGCTGCATAAAATCCTCATAAGCAGAGCAATGAGATTACCAGCAGTTCCAGCCAATGCACTTGTGAATATCACAGATGATATGGTGTTGGACTACTGCAAGGGTCTGACTGATGTGGTTTGCTTTCTCTCAGCAGGTGCAGGCCACCACCCTGCCACCCATCCATGATCCAGGGCACAACCTGAGAGCCGGTGACTGGGTCGTTGTCAGGAAGCATGTTCGCAAGACCTGTTTGGAACCGCGTTGGAGGGGTCCTTACCAGGTGGTGTTAACAACTACAACAGCTGTGAAGTGTGCAGGACTCCCAAACTGGATACACGCAAGTCATACAAAGAGAGTGGTATGTCCACCAGATCATGAAGAAGCATTGTTGAGAGCACCAACAACAGGGAAACAGGTTGCTACACCTGAGCCAGAAAAAGAGCCAATAGAGTCTGAAGTTGAACAAGAGCTCGTAGAAGATGGTTCTATTACCCCTGTAAGAGACGAAAGTGAAGAATTACAGGAGGGTGTGCAAGAACCAATTTCAACGGATACAGCAGAAGAGCCTAGCTCAGCAGAGCTTCTCCCAGAAACAGAAGGTGCTGAAAAGCAGACAGAGCAAGTGCCAGACCAAGAGGGGGAAAGAGTTAAGACGGATGAAATCCAAAGTGATCTGACTCCTCCTGAACCCGTTGCAGGTCCATGGAGAGAAAACACCATAGAGAAAGAGAAGGAGAGAAGGAGAGAAGTCCAATCTTGAAAAGAATATTAACCGAAGAGGTGGCGAGAAAAGATGATGATTGGTCTGAATCGCAGATAAGGAAGAAAAAGGAATTGGTCTTAAATGAAACAATAGAGGAGGAAGTAGATACTACGAGGAAAAGAAGAATTGAGTGCAGGGGAATTAAGTGTCGATTGAAGGTTGAAAAGAAAGAGAATAGCAAGTCGACGTTAGGCAGGTCCTGAATGGGCATATGCAACTACCAATGAATGGCAACACAAGTTTATGTCTTTTTCTTTTGATAGAGAAGTTCTGAGTCAGTACTTTGATGTAACCTGAAGGTGATCAAGGAAGCTGAATTGTTGAGCCATTCTGAAAAACCCTAAAAGAGACTGTTTGGAAAATAATACTGGAAGACACACTGATAACATGATTTGACACCGAAAGCTGGATGTGACTACCTGCTAATCGATTTTGACAAAGGAAAAAGGGTTCCTGGATGTGAAACTGAACTGTGAGAGAAGAATTTTTTTTTTGATTTTATGATTTTTACTGCACTTTATATAAGAGTTACTTCTGCTTTCTGATTTTTTATAGATCATGGCTGAGCTAAATGATCAAGATAGAATTGCTAGGCACTGTAAATACACGAGTGCTGGATTGGTAGTTATATGTGGAATGATGTTTATAATAATGATTGTGGGAATGTCCGTTCATGATATGAAAAGAGCTACTTTTACTTCTGCTCCTGAAACTACAACACTAACAGCTTTAGAGAGGTTCAAGCTAGATGAGAAATATTTGCATGATTATACTAATGCACAAGGAGAGCTTTCTTCTAATGTTTTCTATTGCTTGCTTAGTGAGTATGTTGAGACGATGGATGCGAGGAATTGTCTTGTGTATCGCAAATTCCTTCGTCAGTAGAGGAAGAGGTTACGTACCTTAGTCTTCCTTTAATTTACGGAATAAGCTGTAGTTTGCTACTAACAAGATTTTATAACCAAGAGTATATACAGTATTTTTATTCCAATCATGATGTTGTGTTTTCGTTTGTTCCTATTAATATATATCTGAGTAAAGTAGCTAGAGAACATGATATAGTACTAGTTTGAGGATTCTTTGAGCCAACACTAACATTTGGGACTGCCTATGCACACAAAAATAATCTCACATGTTTGCTTACGCCTTTAGAAAAGAGCTTTATAGGTCATACTGATGATAGGAGAAAGGCGTTAAAAGAAACATTAGAAAAAGGTTTAGAGAAAAGGACTTATAAAAATGATTATGCTTACACTGCTGGTAAAACGCAAGGGAAATTAGCATTAGATGCACTACATGTAGGGAAGCTTTGTGTATATATAGGCCAAAATCACGCACTGACACTTTATTTTGGGAACAAGTGAATGTAGGCATGTGTTTTTGTTTCAGAGTAAGTGGATGTTTATGCGGAATGGTCAGGACCCTGCTATTCCTGGTATCTATTATATATGTGGATTTAATGATTGTTACCGTCTTCCAAGAGGATGATATGGGACATGTTATTTGGGGATAGTTTTCCCTAAAATGTATCAGATAGATGACTTAAAGATGTTTCTGAAATTAACTGAGTTACATCATAAGCGACACAGGAGGGAAACCTCTTCTGCAATTGTGGGAGATATCTTTGGTGCAGTGATTCCTTCAGTGGGAGTCATTCTGAATTCAATCAAGATATGAAAGTTGTCTACTATTGTCTACTATTGTGGATAACATGCTGACGAATTTTACAGGGGCAATACTCCTGATAGATACTGAATTAGCCATGGGTAGAGCTATGACGCTTCAAAATACGCTTGCTTTCGACATTCTTTTAGAGAAAGACGGTAGAGTCTGTAAGATGATTAATGCTAGACATTGTTGTTCGCATCATCCGAACAATTATAAGGAGATAAGAGACTTACTCACTAATCTGACTAACTTAAGTAAGGATTTGGAGGAATTGAAAGAACCAGGTGTTTGGGAGAAAGTTGGAAAGGGATTTGCTTCAGTGGGAAATGTGCTTAGTCAAATTTGGAATGGGGTATTATTAAAAATCATACAAGGAATATTAATTGTGATTGCTTGTATACTAGGATTAATAGTAGATTATGTCAGAAGATAAAATTGAAAAGATCTAAAAATAATCAGAGGAGGGATGAACGAAACAGGTAAAGAATTTATAGGGAAGATTTGAGAAGGAGACAAAATACAGCTGAAACAGAACATTGAAATGATAGGGAAAGAAGGGTGTGATGACATATTTAGTCATCAGAGGAGGGACTGTTGACGCAGATATTCTAATTAGAAATTAATAATGAATGTTTATGTGTTATGATTAATGAAAAGTTCATACAGAAATTAATTGTAGAGAAAACTAATGTGCATGTTTTGGAAAATGTGCCCAGGGGTTATGTCAGCCACATTTCCAAACTTGTACTAAAAGAACTAAAAATGCGTGAAATAATAAAAATGTGTAATAATGATGTAGCAATATGCCATAATGAGATGTATAACCTATGTTTTGTATTATATTGTGGAAGCTAACTTAGCCGAAGCTATGGCCTACTTGCCAGGCCTCAAGCAGAAGTAGAATTAATAAATGTGCGCTGTAGAAGTTGCTAGTGCCTGTGAACCGACCATGAACTGTGTGCTTAGCTAGAATTTTCTGCAATGTACCGATGGACAGGAGATGATGAAGTTATTTTGATACAATTATGTGTGGAATAGGCTGAATGTACTTTCCCAGGACTGGAACAATAGAGTCACTGACTGAAGAGGAACATGCAACATTTTCGATACCTGGAGAGATGGATGATGAGGACATCGTACAGTGAACCAATCCATGAACTTTGAAAGACGAAAAACTAGAACTCATAGATAGGTAGAATAAAAAGTATTGGGTAACGTCACCTATGGAGGACTGATTGACCAATTAGGAATTAGGGGGATGGACTGAAAAACTCTGTCGTCAAGAGAAGCGGTTCGAGGTTCTGTCATTGGGCTCATGCTATTGAGAGCCTGATGTGTTGCTGATCGATTGATGACCTGAGAATGAAGACTGACTTTGTTGCTGATCCATTTCGTGGATAGGTAACTATGACAATGTGACTGATTAACTGTTATGCCTTTCTTTCTAGGTACCAACTGCGCTGTTTTATAGTTTTTCTCTTAGCCAGATGTTTTCCAAATTCACGTTTTCTAAATTGTTTTTGCAGGAAGTCCCCCATGCTAAATGCTAATTTGGGTTAGGTAAGGATTCTTTGGGTGACTCTGACAGTGACAAGTGATTGACGGACTGATTGCTGAACTCTTCTATTAATACTGTTACATTCATCTTTGTTGGCTTATGCTGAAGCATTCAAGCAAATATTTTCTCAAGTTCTGATTAGAATATGTTATTGGTGGTCATTAATTTAACTAATTCTGAGTTGATTGAATAAAGTTTAATCTACCTTGATGACCTAGCATTGTGACTAATATGGAAATAAAATTGATAAAACGTATAATTGAGTTGTGGTTATTCATGAATTGTTGATTTATTGTCTCATGCTTAACGATTCTCTTAGTGGTTGTTGATTGATTACATTGATAATTGATGTTCATCGATTACTACATAGCTAGGATACTCCAAAAGGTTCATCCGCCTATACGCGTCCACTTGTAAGTTTACTTACTAAGGACCAGGCGCGCCTGCTGTGTTTAGAATACCTGCTCATCCAATCATGCTTGGCTCTTGTGCAGAGCACACAAAGCAGTGGTGACATGTCAATTATAATTGTAAATATATGCAAAGGCGTGTAAATCAGGATGAGGAGCAGTGGAAGATGGAGTAGCATGGTCAGACTGGCATGGTAGGGCTCGCTCTGGTGTTTATCATCAAAATGATACACTACAGCTCCAAGAACCAGGGGAAAGGCCTCTACTGCCCTAGGCCTCGCAGAGTTTGATCATTGCAGCAAGGTCCTGCTATGCAGCCCTCTTCACTAAGCCTTGGAGCCTTTATCTAGTGGTCTAAGTGGTGCATTACACTCTGGCTGTGAAGCCCAAGGCCTGAAACCCATTTATCTGGGCCTCACAATTCATGGAGTAGCTTGATGCTGTTTACAGTCTTTTTGAGATATAGAGCAGTCCTTTGCCATGTAAAGAACATCAATACAGAGCCTAGAAAGTTACAGTTTTATTACTGCCAGGCCTGAGACCCTGAGAACCTTCCTTGCTAAAAACCATGCATGACCCTGGGTTTACACTTCCCACCTTGCTTTGGTCCAGCCTGCCTTTTGATGAATGCTTTTTTTATGTCCTGGGCTTCAAATCTACAGTGTGGCACCTCAGGGGAGGACCTCCATCCCCTGGGCCTCATATCACAGGATCATGGCTGCAATGAGGCCTAGTGTCAGTGAGGGTCCTTTCCTCGTCATGGCACCTATTATCCAGCACTGGAAGACCCAAGGGAAGCACCCCCTCTCCTGAGCCTCGTAGCGCTACACTATGGCTGGAAGGCCTAGGGCAGAAGAAAGCTTTCATTAAAAAGCAGCACTGAGTCAAAGCAAAGTGAGCAACAAAAACCCATTGTTAGGAATTCAGAGAAGAAGGTCACTCTGGGTGACAGGCCCTGCAGTAATTAAAATCTGACTTTGAAAGGAGCATATATTGTGCTCTATGTTTATATCATTTACAGAGCAAATCATTGAAAGATATCTTAACAATGACTGTAAAACATTTTACAGCAATCCTTGTCAGTCAAGCCAGTGAGATTGCTTATATTTATGTTTCACATGTCTTGCCTACTTTACTAACCTAAGAGTATTTGTCCTAGATTTTGTTTTCATGTATTTTTTATGTATTTTTTCTATGCAACATAACAATATTTGATTGTGCATATTTTGAGTCATCTCACCTAAATTTATCTCTGTGAGTGAAGGTTGTTGGTGGGGAATTATAACAAGCCAGGATTGAGAGCACTGGAGTTGAGACTATAGGCAGTGCAAGATTCTCACAGAGGCTGCCAGTGGGTCACAAAGGTGTTTAGAATCCTGCTCATACAATCATGCTTGGTTCCTCTGTAGAGTGCACATAGTGGTGGTGGCATGTGCCTATTGTACTTGTAATTATATTCAAAAGAGTATAAAGGAGGTTCAAAGCTCCTTATAAAATATTGACTGGGCAAAAGTAAAAGGAAATATGGTGCTCGCAGGTGAATAGGTGTGTTGAGTGTACATATGGAAGAATTGTAAAGTGAAGCAGATGCAAGAAAATATGTGCAGAAGGAGAATGTGAAAGGAGTGTATGGAAGAGGAAAGAGATGAGGCTCGAAATGTGTAGATGGAAGACGTCAGAAATATATTGGTCAAAAAGAGATGGCAGAAGAAAGTGTTGTGAAAATGAGAACATTAATGACTGGGACATTCTAAAGGGTTCAATCCCATTTTTCCAGAATTGAAGCTATTTTACTTCTAGTTCTTCACAACAATGTTGATACTCTAACTCATTAATCTGGTACTGCTAACAGGCACTGGTAAAGCCGATAGGTCTGTTGATACAGGTATATGCTCAACTTCATCTCGCTATACCCTATTGCAAAAGTTTTACGAGTGATGCCATTCAATTTATTTTTTGCTCTGGAATTTTTTATCATGCACTAATGTGGAATAGTCAGTTAACATGCAGCTAGCTTTTCTGTCCAATGTGACTACTGTAATCCACTTAACAGTTATCAAATAGATGGCTTTTTTCATTTGGATAATTATCTTTTTATCCATGTTTCTGATGTCGATACTAGGTCTCTTCAGCAATGCTAAAGAAAATCAATAGTCATGTGATATCACTTGTTGTGGTGTCACTTCTTGTGATGTTGCATGCAAAATAGAGGGGCCTCACATCTACCTTTTCCCAGGGCCGTAAAAGTGCTAGGACTAGTTGTGTTGCATGATCAATGCTCCAGTGCACAAAATTCCAGAACCTTCAGAACCTCAACAGTTCCAGGCTGTCAGCAGCCTTGTTTAAGAGTGTCAGAGACCTTTGGCTTTAGCTGACCTTCCAAGGGCTGATTGCATTTCCTCTGAAAGCGATGGAAAGCAGCAACAGGATGGAGCTGCTGTGAACAAAAAACAAGTACATGAAGCAACATGCTCAGTTCATCAATGACATACATTACTGTGTTCGCAAAGTATTAAATAGCAGTCATTTATATTAAATGCCATACCTTTTGAATACAGTAGAATATGTGATGAATGGAGGGATTTGTGCAGCTACATGGAGTTTTTTGTGTATCATTATAAATAAGCAGCACAATGACTGGATGGGCAGACAAGTTCATTGTAGCTGGCTCTCAACAGACACTGAATGAAAAGAGGGGCAATAGAAAATGTGAACAAGTCTGGGCAGAGTTAATGGTGTTGAAGCCAAATCAGCTCAGGTCAGCTCAAAAACCAAAGACCAGCCTGCTCCGTAGATAAAGTAAAGTTATTTATTACGTGTAGACGGAGACTGAACAGCCTGGGCGATCAAGCCCGAACAGTCTAAAGAAGGAAGTAATACATGATCTTTTATATTATCAAACCACAAACAAATTTGTACATTTCATTGGTTCTTGACATTGACATATGATCATTTTTTCAACATTGCTAAAGGTGTTCCTGTTAATTCTTCATAATGCACCACATATAGTAAACTAAAGCACAGACAAGAAAATTACACAATACGTCCTACGTGTCTAATATCGCTTATACATCTTAAGACAGAACTTAGAACAACACATACACAGGATGGTACGTTCCAGAAGGAAGATTGCTTCAGCTAGCATGCAGTGATGTTTCATGGTGGTTGTTCTAGTAGCAAGCCTTGCAACATAATGTGTTTCAAGCAACAATAAAATACATCACTAAGCACAATTCACGTTGGTTATAAGTTATTCAGCAGAAACAGGCCTTGTTGCCATTGGGTATCACAGGGCCCAACAGGCCCAAAATGGGTCCAGGGAAAATGTGATTCCACATGATACTCAATGACAACCTAAATTCTGTGATGGAGAGGTGTTATTTCTGTGGTGTTGCCATCCCTGGCATTGCCTTCACTGCCTAGTTGGCAGTGATACGCAGTATCCTTGCTGCAGATATTCTTTATAAGGACTGTCAGGAAGGAGGGACACACCCTTATCAGCCCACACAAAGTTATTGTTGCCATTATCCCTATTACCAGCACTTCTATCAGCCATGATCTCCAACCACTGGACCAGGCTACAAGTGTCCCCAGCATTCCTCCTACCACTTTTGAAACTGGCACTTCTTTTGCCCCCTTTTCTACCTTCTTAATCTCTACTATTGCCCCTCTCATATTACGCTGTTGTCCGGAATTTATACACAGCATTCTTGATGGATCACTTGATAGACACCACCATCTTTTGCTAGAATGATGTCTAACGCCAGCCTATTTTGAATCACAACAGCTCTGAGATCTGTAAGTTCTTCAGTAATATTTCCCAGGGCTGCAGCTGTGGAGCTCACCAATTCTTCCACTAAACTGCTAATTTGTGTATTTGATATTCAGAATGCATGACCCCCAGTGAGAGCATTAGTACTCCTAATTTAGCTATAGCCTTATCTATTAGTTGGGACAAATCTGTCACATGTGAAATGCGAGGTAATACAAACGCCGGATAGCAGCTGCCTCACCACCCTGCTGGCAGCTTAAAGTATTCAGACGTTCCACACACAAAAAAATATGCCTTGTGGTGCTGAGATGCCCACTGACAAGCCCTTGAGGCTGTCCTGTATTTTGTCTAAATTAGAATATTTGTAGTATTTGCTGACCCCACATCTATGTTGATGTTGCAAAATATACCAGTGTTCGTACATGTCACCGATGTTGGAGACAATACATGTGAGTATGTGAAAGCTGAGCATAATTAACTATTCAACTTATTTCTTACTGGGGCATTGCCCATGTGGTATCGAATGCACCATGGTGCCTTTTTCTTCTCATTTATTCCAGGAGATGGTGTTTTCACCTCTACAGTTTTCTCGTCTTTTACATATCTCTTGTCCCTTTCTTCGTTAAATGTGGCAAGGAATTCACTTCCTCCCTGTCGAGGGGCCAGTTTCCCACATACTGTTTCATTTCCCTGTTTTTGTTTTCTACTGTCTCTTTTCCTTTCTGTACGTTGTTTAACGTTCTTTAAAACCCTTTCTATCAATGTGTAATTCTCTACAATCTTCAATCGTCGAGCTAACAAAGTCATTTGATACCTCCCTTCGTACTTCGGTGCCACTTTTTATTCTTCCCTTAAATTATTTTCCATAATATTGTTCACTATATGGCATTCAACATATTGGCTGAGCAGAATGTGTATGTAATTTGTAGTCCTCAGGACAGTAGTGGGCAGATGGGTGCATATATAGCAATCTGAGACATTCGCAACTTCTTTATATAACCTAACCATTTGTACAAATGCGTTATCAGCATAAGTTTCCTGATTCTCATCCCACGATGTTTAGCCCTTGCTCCCCACCTCTTCCATCAGGCTTCTGTCCCTTCCCTCTGACGTATTCACAAGCCCTTGTTTACTTTTAATTATATAACTGTCCTCATCTAAAAATGGTATGTATATATCATTTGCATATACTATTATTATTATTGTCAATATTATTCCTGGAACTGGGGTACATATGGCAGTCAATACTGCAGGCCACTTCCATTCTTCTTTCTTCCATCCAGGCTTTGTTTTTCTTGTTGGCAAAGCTATGCACAATCTGTAGCTACACTATGGTCGTTACCTGAAGTCTCAAACGTGATGTTCCCTTGGTGGTACCTTGCAGTGTGGTGTCAGAGGTTAACTAACACTTGACACCAACCTAGGTACATTGCAGATGTATGCAGACAGGACCCGCTTGCACCCTACGTCTCCTGAGGTGTGCAGCATGAACAGTCCTATGAAGAATCTCTGCAGGACCTGTTTGCACCTCCTTACTCCTGTAGGGGTGCAGCATAAGCAGTCCTGTCAATGTTGACTTGTATAGCTGGTCGATTGGAGATTGTACCTCTGCGGTGGTGGTGAATCTTTCATGGGCACCGCAGATGGCTGTTGGAGATCCGTTGGTCCTGCGGCCTTCTGGGTGTAAGCTGTGGGTCCAGGATGTCAGCCCCTCACACTTGACCGCTGTAGCTGTTGTTAATAAAATTTGATACGGTCCCTTCCACCTCGGTTGTAGACAGTGGCGCCTGGTGTGGGCCTTGACCCACACCCAATCCCCAGGCTGCAGTCCATGATCTGGTGGTGTTTCTTCCTCCAGCAAGGCCTGCAGTACCTGGCGGTGGAGATAACATAATGTCTCTGTTATTTTTCTGCAATATTGTAACAATAGATGTAGGAAAATGCCACTGTTGGCATGGTTACCCCCTAACGTTTTGCCTTTTGTTGATGCCAGCTTTGATTGAAAGTGTGCTGGGACACTGCTAACTAGGCCCCAGCACCAGTGTTCTTTCCCTAAAAAAGTACCTTTGTCTCCACAACTGGCACAGCCCTGGCACACAGCTAAGTCGCTTGTAAAAGGTACCACTGGTACCAAGGGCCCTGTGGCAAGGGAAGGTCTCTAAGGGCTGCAGAATGTATTATGAAACCCTGGGAACCCCTCACTCAGCACATGCACACTGCCTCACAGCTTGTGTGTGATGGTGGGGAGAAAAACACTAAGTTGACATGGCACTCCCCTCAGAGTGCCATGCCCACAACCCACTTCCTGTGGCATAAGTAAGTCACCCTTCTAGCAGGCCTTACAGCCCTAAGGCAGGGTGCACTATGCCACAGGTGAAGGCATAGCTGCATGAGCACTATGCCCCTACAGTGTCTAAGTCAATTCTTAGACATTGTAAGTGTAGGTTAGCCATACTGAGTATATGGTCTGGGAGTTTGGCAAAAACAAACTCCACAGTTCCATAATGGCTACACTGAATACTGAGAAGTTTGGTATCAAACTTCTCAGCACAATAAACCCACACTGATGCCAGTGTGGGATTTATTGAGAAATGCACACAGGGGGCATCTTAAAGATGCCCCCGCGTGCCAGCTCTGCTGTTAGTGTGTGACTGACTGGTCTGTGCCAGCCTGCCACTTCCAGACAAGTTTCAGGCCACATGAGGTAAGTGCCTTTGGGCACTCTGTGGTTCGAAACAAAGCCTGTCCTGGGTAGAGGTGCTTAACACCTCCCCCTGCAGGAACTGTAACACCTGGCGGTGAGCCTCAAAGGCTGAAGCCTGGTGTTACAGCACCCCAGGACACTCCAGTTAGTGGAGATGCCCGTCCCCTGGACACAGCCCCCACTTTTGGCTGTAAGTCCGGGGAGCTAATGAGAACGTCAAGGAGGAGTCACCCCATCGGCCAGGTCCACCCCTAAGGTGACCAGAGCTGAAGTGAACCCCTCCTTGGAGAATCCTCCATCTTGTTTTGGAGTAATTAGCCCAATGGAGATAGGGATGTGCTCCCTTCCCCAAAGGGAGGGAGCACAAGGAGCGTGTAACCACCCTCAAGGACAGTAGCCATTGGCTACTGCCTTGTAACCCTAACACATCCCTAAATTCAGTATTTAGGAGCAATCCTGAACCCAGGATTTTAGATTCCTGACAACCTACAAAGAAGAAGGACTGCTGACCTGAAAAACCCCACAGAGAAGAAGGAAGACAACAACTGCTTTGGCCCCAGCCCTACAGGCCTGTCTCTTACTTCAGAGAACCTGCACCCCAGCGATGCATCCTGCGGGTCCAGCGACCTCTGCCGACTCAGAGGACTTTCTTGCAACTAAAAAGGATCAAAAACTCCTCTGGACAGTGAACCTGTCCTACCAAGAAAGAAGAAACTATCTTTAAAAGGACTCTCACCTCACTCCAGAAGCGTGAGTCCCCACCACTCTGCACCTGACGCCCCTGGCCCGTGTCCAGAGTAACCAATGACCCAAAGAGGATCCCCAGGTGACTCCGACGACGTGTCCACTCTGGGCTGACCTCTCTGCATTCCCACGACGACGCCTGCTGAGGGAATCCCGAGGACCCCCTGACTGCGATTGCCCGGGACAAAGATATCTGACGCCTGAAGAAGCACTGCACCCGCAGCCCCCAGGCCCAGGAGAAACCGTCCACTGGTGCAGCAATGACCAGCAGGTGACCTTCACCCTTGCCTAGTTGGTGGCTGGCCCGAGAAGCTCCCCTGTGCCCTGCCTGCAACGTCTGAGTGACCCCCGGGTCCCTCTATTTAAACTTATTGAACACCTGACGCCCTCTTTGCCCACTGCACCCGGCTGCCCCTGTGCCGCTGAGAGTGTGTGTTGTGTGCCGACTTGGGGCCCCCCATTGCTCTACCAACCCCCCCTGGTCTGCCCTCTGAGGATGCAGGTACCTACCTGCCAGCCAACCGGAACCGGAGCCCCCCGTCTCTATAGGCGCCTATGTTATTTTGGCTCCTTTTTTACCTCTGCACCTGACCAGCCCTGTGCTGCTGGTGCTCGGTGTTTGTGGTTGACTTGAAACCCCAACTGTGGGCTACCTATGCCTCGGAGACTGGACTTATGAGTGCTTTACTTACAGTAATAGCTAAACTGTACTCACCTCCCCCAGGAACTGTTGAAAATTGCAGTGTCCGCTTTTAAAATAGCTTATTGCCATTTTATGAAAAAATGTGCACATTACTGTTTTGGTTCAAAGTTCTAAGTATTACTATGCAAATTACCTTTCATTTAATGCACTTACCTGCAATCTGAATATTGTAGTTCTAAAAATAAAATAACAAAAGAATTTTTTTCTATATAAAAACCTATGGGCCTGGAGTTAAGTCATTGAATGTGTGTTTTCACTAATTGCTTGTGTGTGTACTACACATGCTTAACACTACCCTCTGATAAGCCTAACTACTCGACCACACTAACACAAATATAGCATTAGCATTATCTTTTATTGCCTCTGTCGAGCCTCTTGGGGAACCCCTGGACTCTGTCCACACTATGGCCCTCATTACGACCCTGGCAGTCGGTGATAAAGTGGCGGCAATACCACCAACAGGCCGGCGGTACCTACCGCTAAGTTATGGCCATGACGGAAATATCTCTGAAAGACAGCCAATGTACCACACCGACCGCCAGGGCGGAAACAACAGCCACCACGGCAGTAGCCGTCTGCAGCCAGGCGGAAGTCAAAGTTCCGCCCATCATATTAAGACCCTGCAAACCTCCACCTTTTTCGGGGCAGTACCAACGTCATCAAAAGCCTGGCGGAAACAGAGCACAGAAGTCAAAGGACTCAATATTGGAGACGCAGGGAAGAACTATGCTGCCATGGAACCCGAACTGCATGTTTTTCCGATGATATTCTACGTTCTGCTCCACCACGAACACCAACGCTGGAGAAGAAGACAACGGTGAGTACAGCAGCCTAGCACACAGGGAGGGGGGAGGAAAAAGAGAGTGGCACACACACGCACCATACACTCACCTCATACCCACTACCAGATGCACAAGAAAACAAGTTAATCCCCCTAAATTGGCTGAATAATGCAAGGACAATACAAATTGACCAAAGTGAGTGTAATAATATCACCACAGTAGGAAAATAACATAGCCAATGTTACAGATATTTACAAATGTACAGAAAATGGGACACTGCCCAGTCCTCAGTTTGCGTGGGCCACATGGCCACAGGGCAAAGTCCAAGGCCCAACTTGGACCTGCATCAATATGGAGAGAACACTGCAGGGGCATCAGTTGGCAAATAGGCAGGCACTTCAGGGGAAGGGGGCACCTCAGCCGGAGACGGAAACAAGACCACTGGTTCTGGAGGGGGCAACACGCCCTGTGCTTGGTCCTGGGGAGTGCAAGGCCACAGTCTCTCAAGTGGGTGTCTTGTCCACTGGTTCTGGAGTGGGCAACATGCCCTGTGCCTGGTTCTGGGGTTTGCAAGGCCACAGTGTCTCAAGTGGGTGTCTTTCCCACTGGATCTGGAGGAGGCAACATGCCCTGTGCTTGGTCCTGGGGAGTGCAAGGCCACAGCCTCTCAAGTGGGTGTCTTGCCCACTGGTTCTGGAGGGGGCAACATGCCCTGTGCTTGGTTCTGGGGAGTGATGGGCTAAGTCTCTCAAGTGGGTGTCTTGCCCACTGGTTCTGGAGGGGGCAACATTCCCTGTGCCTGGTCTTGGGGAGTGCAAGGCCACAGTCTCTCAAGTGGGTGTCTTGCCCACTGGTTCTGGAGGAGGCAACATGTCCTGTGCTTGGTCCTGAGGAGGGGAAACATCATTTACAATGTAGTCTTGACTACGCAAGACTTTTTAAACTAAGCCAAAACAACGCAGGTGGCTTTACAACGAAAGGCATGAAAACGGAGGTAGATTAGAATGCGTTGTAATAGCACGAACGCTATTGCAACTTTTTTTGTTACCACGCATGTTGTTTTAACGAGATGCTTGTACAACGCATGTTTTGATAACTCATCCGGTTACAATGGAAGTCTTTACAATGATTTACGAGTATGAAAAGGAAGGGACGTTGATTATTTATTAATATGTGTTTTATATATGTATGTGTGTGTATATGTTTATATATATATATTTATCTATGTATATATTTGTATATTTACTATGTGTATATACATATATATATATATATATATATATATATGTGTGTGTGTGTGGATATATATATATATAAATATATATATATATATTATATGTATAAAAATATATATGTATATATAATATGTATTTAAGAAAAACAATATTTATGATTTTGGGTCTTGATGTAGAGGATTTGGTAGTTATATTTAGGGAGGCTTGTTAATGCTCTAGTATTTCAGATTTTTATATTAATACCTGGGTATTACATTTTTTAATGTTGTATACATACATTCATATATGTATATTTTTATTTAAATATATATATATATATAAAGTTAAGTATTATTTTGTAGGATGGGTTGTCAATGAATTTGGGTCAATGGCTGTGTAAGTATGATAATAGTCTAGTATTAAAAATTATTATTGGAGTATTAAGCTGTACATATTTCTATGTATGTATATATATATATATATATATATATATATATATATATATATATATATATAAATATACAGACGCCTATATGACATTTTTATGTATGATATGCATAGTTTTAGTATTGTATTTTGAAATATTTAGTGGGAATAGGTGAGACAGTACATTAATACTGTTAGAACATTTTTTTTTAAATTAATTTAAATGTATACTTTTTAAGTTTGTTTTATATGAACAGATCCATAAATATAATTACTAAATGTAACGTTTACCTTTAGGGGCGGGTTGCATGGGATTTATATTTGTGTTATATCTGTATTTATACCTATAAATATATATATATGTATATATTAATATGTCTTTTTTTAATAAATAATATTTGTGTTTTTGGCTCATGATATAGAGTATTTCACAGATATATTTGGGGAGGTTTCCTAATGCTATAGTAGTCTAAAATTTTATTTTAATACTGAGTATTTAAATTAATAATTTCATCTGCATATATTTGTGTATATACATATATGTTTCTATATACATACATACATATATATTAAGGTAAATATACTTTAGTGGGATGGGTTGTCAATGAATTAGGGGTAACGGATGGGTAAATATGATACTACTTTAGTTTTAAAAATTACTACTATAGTATTAACCTGTAGGATATATATATTTTTTTCATTTATTGGTTTAAAAGCATAGTATAGTAAACATGATATATTGTACATACCTTTTAGGGTCGGGATGTAAGGGATTTAGGGGTAATGGGTGGGGGAGCGTATAAGTACTCAGGTATTAAACTTTGATAACTGAGTAATAATATTTATGCTAACATTTGTACATAGTTGTATATGTTTATATATTTGTTGAGTATTTATTTATCTATAATTTTAAATTTTATTTGATATCAATAGAGACATATATATGATTGTTAAATGTAATGCTTACCTTTAGGGGCGGGTTCCAAGGGATTTATGGGTTATGGGTGGGTAGTGTATTAATACTCAAATATGAAAATGCAATACCTGAGTATTATTGTTATATTTTCTTTAAATATTTAAATATATATAAAAGATATGCATGTGTAAATAATTATCAGACGCTATTTAAAATATTGTGCACAGATAGTGGCGTTATGGTGTGCAGAATAATTTTTATTAAATATGTTAGCAAGATTAGTGGTCGGCAGAATGCATTAATTAATTTTTGTAAATACTAATGTTTTGTTTTTACTTACCTTATGTTTAATTATTAATTCATAATGCATGAATATTGTTTTAAAAACAATGTTGCTAAATCATTCAAAAAATATTTGCATTTTAAATTTAAAAAATCAACTACAGTTTAATATTTTTAGCATTTTTTTTTTTTTCCAAAGCAAGATATTGAAGACACATTTTAAAAGTATTTTGTATTCACTTCCATTTAAAACAATGGATAAAATAGTCCGTTTTTTGTTTCTACTATTTCCTTTGCAGTACGACGCTCTGCGTCTGTTTCCACAGTTGATGGAGGTTCCGCTCGTGTTACGCAGGGAAACAGAGCTCCGATCAGGCAAGCAACCTTTCAACATTGTTTTCTACTATATAGTGCATATATTTATTGGAATGAAAGGTGGGAGTGGGGGTTAAACAATGTCTTATCGTGTTTTGATGTAATTTTTTTATCTGTACTCACATTTTAATCCCGAAGCACGTTCCTGTTCATAACGCTACATGGGATGGCCTTGTCAGTATAAAAAAAATACACTAAAAGGTATTTTTCTTTTTCAAAATATAACGTTTCTATGTGGTGAACTGTTGTTTTTGTGAAACGTTTGCTTTTTTTAATCGAAAAAAAATGTGTTTTATTTAATTAAGCTAATGATTTACAATTTTAGATGGAGTTTTTATTTTAAATATATATATATTTGGGAAACATTTATTTTTAAACATAATTTTCTTTATTGGTAGTGGTACAGTTTTGTTTTCCTAAAATGTAACAGTGAAACATATTTATTCCATCTTTTTTTGCTACACTTAGCATGCTGTATTATTCAAAAAAACATTTTTTTTTCTTGAGTACAGTTATACTTTTGTCGTGCAGAATGTTTATTTCATTTTAAATTTTTAATATGAGGGTCTATTATGACTTATGTTGGTCGGTGCTGCACAGTAAAAATCCATTATTTGAACTCTGAAGACATCTTCTGGTAGGAATATTTTTTTACATTATTTAAAAAAAAAAAGTTTAAATTGCCAATTGTAAATGTGGTTTTTGGTTTAAAACAGGCAAGTAATCTTCTATGTCAATAGAGACAATTAGTAGTGTAATATGTAAGAAATATTTTCTAGGTACTCTGAAGTGCCCATTAGTGCAAATTGTTGTAGTTTTGCCAATAGCTTTTCACTAATTTTTTTCAGAACACCAGAAAATGACTGTGCCCTTCTCATTTCTTGGAAACTTTGTTCTTTTTTCAATATTTCCAAAAAAAGATAGAAGTTAGGATGACTTCTACCTATAGATTTATTAAAAGAGTTATGCCATCCCTCAACAGCATTATTTGTTTTTGCACCCACTTCTAAGCAAGCACAGTAGCAGTTCCACCACTCTTTGGGAAACAGTGGCTTCCTCCTGCGACCAGACCGGCTTAGATTCCCAATCCAGGTTTCCTCAAAGTAATTTAAAATAGGTGCCAATCTTTCATAATTTTCGACAAAATAATTTGATTGTAGAATTGATGTGTAGAATTCATCTACACATTCAAGGGGAACAAAACACAAAGCAGTACGTTTTTTAAAAATCACATTGAAGTTTACTATCTGACACACAAATCCTCTGCTAAGGTTGTTTTTTTAATTTTCCTCCTATACGCCTGGGAAAAGTGGAAAAAACTACCTTGAATTTGGGTTTCTCTATAAAGGTTTGTTATGGTGTTTATCATTTGTATTTCAAAATCAATTATGACTTTCTGAGGACCCTTATTGTTAGTTTTAGATTTTATAATTGACAAAAAATCAATATATGTAGAGGATTGTCTTTCAAGTAACAAACCATATACTAATGGCACACTGGAATTATTTATATTTCCATGAATGGTATACATTTGAATGAATGGGTGGGGTGTAGATTTAAAGGTCCCATCCATCAAATTTCCATATTTTCAAGGGTGGCCAAATTATGTATTGAAGAGAATATTACTATACGTTTTAGAGGGTCTTGATTATCATACAGAAGAAAAGGTTTGTTAGTATATGTAATAGTAAATTCAGGAGGAATGTTAATATCAGAGAACATTTTGGTGTTATTGCATGAGGATTACTTGCCTGTTTTGTTTGTTGTATCATGCGCCTTAGGTTAGGGATTGAAGACATTTTAGTTGCAACGTGCATAGGGATATTTTGTGCGATTTCACATAGGACTGAGCCGCAGGGTTCATTGGAGGTGGATGCCAAATACTATATTTGTTCTAAATTTTCCCTAACTTCTATATCCATTGCAGAGGTAGAGTGGTTGTGCTCTGTTGACATCTTTACCATGACACTCAGAGTAACCACGCCTTTGCAATGAGTAGAATAGTATTCAAAACACCTCCAATGACTCCTGGGCTCAGTGAACCTTTCTGTGCAGTAAATATATCCTCTATATTTCAGAAGTCTATTACCACGTCTTGGTCTTATATACTTAACATGACAACTGCAGTCACTTGCATTTGCAGCTGTGTAGAAGTAAAAAGAAATATAAAAATATAATTTTAAAGTTTAAGAAACATGTTTTAATTTTCTTCTGCTTTTATTTACTACTGTTTTGGTGAAAAAATAATTTCATGAATTCATTTTCCAGTTGACCTTTTTCTTTAATGTGCACTGTTTACATTCATTGCAAAAATAAACCAGTTTGAGATTATGATTACATTTTTATTTCTACAACTTAATATTTCCTATATGTTTTTATTTCATTTTTACCCTAATTCACTATAGGGCAAATTATATGTTTGGTGATACATAGGAAATCACATACATTAAGGTGGCCGCTATATTTGTTCAGAACACCTGTCAGCTCTTATTAGTGTTTCCTGTTAGACTGGCAAGCAGAACTTTGCTTTCTGCCCACTATCTTAATGGGAAACAGGTGGTAGCATTGTCTCTAACCTATAATTGAGACAGTGACAGTGTTATCTCCAGAAAGGTGCATCAGTACTTTAACTATGTTCATTGTCTACACAATAGATAATGAACATCAAAATGGTGCTGGAGACCCTGACCATTCCACTACCCATGTCCAGTGCATGGGTAGTTCATGGGTTGCCTCATGTTCCTCTGTACCTGTAGTCCAACTGCTTCTTCATAGTACTGAAAATGTCTGAAAATGCTTTGCTGTAAACAAAGTCATAATCCATTGCTTTGCACTACATGCAATGCTGTCCTAGTGGATTATGATCTATACCACTATCAGTCCATTGAGTTTAGCAATCCCAGCTGAGATATTGAAACACTGACAGTGACTGTCAGACTTTCAAAGCAGCAGCAGTCCTGTCCATCACCAGTAAGCCAGTGGTCTTTAGACTCACATGTTTGAAATGGTCCATTTTCTCTTTGGCTGAACAAGGCAAAACAATTTCCTTATGAATTTTTTAAAAATCCTTTAACAGTTTTATTCTTTTCACCTGTAGGATAAATATTTAAAATGTATCATTTTTTTTACCTGTAGGTTCCATACTAGATATTTTTTAATTTATTGCAGCTTGATTTAGTTGTTTTTATTCCTCTTTGTTATTTATACTTGTACAGTACAAGAGAAGAAATTATTTAAAATAAGTATCTGACACATATGCTGCTAAACAGTAAAAATGTCCTTTATTGCTTCTTAATCTTTTACACCTGTGTTTCCCATGCTGTAGTTCAGGGAGCCTTAGGGGTCTGCGAAGCATCCTCAGGTGCTCCAAGACTGCTTAAAAAATTAAATAATATTAACATGTTAGGTCCCCAGTTTTCAGTAATGACTCAGTGGGGGGTCCCCAGATTCCAATAATGATTTAATGATTGTTCTTTTGTTCATGTAATGATAAAGTGGGGGTCCATAGAAATCAAAAGGTTGGGAACCCCTGTTCTACAAAATATCTCAATACATTCCTGTTTCTCCCTTGAAATGAAATTCATTTTACTTTGAATGTGTAGGTATCTTGTTGGTGAAAAAACAGCTTTTACAGATAAATATGGTTTTCAAAGTGTATCCCTTTTCTACCTTTCCTCCTTTTCTTCCAAGTTATAGATATTGTTCTTCTGTATTTTTTTATTTGTCCAGCATAACAACTTCTGGATTATGAATGTAACTCAGTTACCTATATAACTTTAGTTTGTAAAAAATAATTATTTGGGGTACAAGTATCTTGTTTTATTTACACAGCGCACTATCTATATTATCTTTATCTATAGCTACTGCTCATTGTAGCACTAAGGTAAGCACTTACTTCATTGAGATTCGTAATTTTTCACCCGTCACTGTCCAGCACCTGCCCCGAGGTAAGTACCCAGTGGAGTTAGAATAGTCATTTTGCCCCAGTCATAGTCCATTACCTGCCCTGAGGTAAGTACCTGGTGGAGTTAGAATAGCAATTTTGTCCCGTACTTACTGTCCAGCGCATGCCCTGAGGTAAGTACCCGGTGGAGTTAGAATAGTAATTTTGCCCCCAGTCACTGTCCATCACCTGCCCTGAGGTAAGTACCCAGTGGAGTTACAATAGTAATTTTCCCCCCTACTCACTGTCTGGTGCCTGCCCTGAGGTAAGTACCTGGTGGAGTTAGAATAGTAGTTTTGCCCCGGCTCACTGTCCAGCATTTGTCCTGAGGTAAGTACCCGGTGGAGTTACAATAGTAATTTTGTCCCCTACTCACTGTCCACCACATGCCCTGAGGTAAGTACCTGATGGAGTTAGAATAGTAATTTTGCCCCAGTCAGTGTCCATCACCTGGCCTGAGGTAAGTACCCAGTGGAGTTAAAATACTAATTTTGCCCCCTACTCACTGTCCATCACTTGTCCTGAGGTAAGTTCCGGTGGAGTTACAAAAGTAGTTTTCCCCAGCACTCACTGTCCGGCACCTGCCTTGAGGTACGTACCCGGTGGAGTTATAATAGTAATTTTTCTCCTTACTCATTGTCCAGCATGTGCCCTGAGGTAAGTACCCGGTGGACTTAGATTAGTAATTTTGCCTCCACTCTCTGTCCAGCACCGGCCCTGAGTTAGATTAGTAATTTTGCCCCCACTCACTGTCCATCACCTGCCCTGAGGTAAGTACCCAGTGGAGTTAGAATAGTAATTTTGCCCTTAGTCACTGTCCATCACTTGGCCTCAGGTAACTACCCGGTGGAGTTACAATAGTAATTTTGCCTCCTACTCACTGTCCAGCATCTGCCCTCAGGTTAGTACCTTGTGGAGTTAGAATAATAATTTTGCCTCCTACTCACTCTCCATCACTTGTCTTGAGGTATGTAACCGGTGGAGTTACAATAGTAATTTTTCCCCCTACTCACTGTCCAGTGTCTGCTCTGAGGTAAGTACCCACTGGAGTTAGAATAGTAATTTTGCCCCCAGTCACTGTCAAGAACCTGCCCTGAGGTAAGTACCCGGTGGAGTTAGAATAGTAATTTTGCCCCCAGTCACTGTCTATCACGTGTCCTGAGGTAAGTACCTGGTGGAGTTACAATGGTAATTTTTGCCCCGCTCACTGTCCAGCGCCTGCTCTGAGGTAAGTACCCGGTGGAGTTACAATAGTAATTTTTCCCCCTGCTCACTGTCCAGTGCCTTTCCTGAGGTAAGTACCTGGTGGAGTTAGAATACTAATTTTCCCTCACTCACTGTCTAGCACCTGCCCTAAGGTAAGTACCTGGTTGAGTTAGAATAGTAATTTTGTCCCCACTCACTGTCCTGCACCTGCCCTGAGGTAAGTACCCAGCGGAGTTAGATTAGTACTTTTGCCCCCAGTCACTGTCCATCACCTGCCCTGAGGTAAGTACCCTGTGGAGTTAGAATAGTAATTTTGCCCCCAGTCACTGTCCATCAGTTGTCCTGAGGTAAGTACCTGGTGGAGTTACAGTAGTAATTTTGCCCCCTACTCACTGTCCAGTGCCTGCCCTCAGGTAAGTACCCGGTGGAGTTACAATAGGAATTTTGCCTCCTACTCACTGTCCAGCATCTGCCCTCAGGTTAGTACCTTGTGGAGTTAGAATAATAATTTTGCCTCCTACTCACTCTCCATCACTTGTCTTGAGGTATGTAACCGGTGGAGTTACAATAGTAATTTTTCCCCCTACTCACTGTCCAGTGTCTGCTCTGAGGTAAGTACCCAGTGGAGTTAGAATAGTAATTTTGCCCCCAGTCACTGTCAAGAACCTGCCCTGAGGTAAGTACCCGGTGGAGTTAGAATAGTAATTTTGCCCCCAGTCACTGTCTATCACGTGTCCTGAGGTAAGTACCTGGTGGAGTTACAATGGTAATTTTTGCCCCGCTCACTGTCCAGCGCCTGCTCTGAGGTAAGTACCCGGTGGAGTTACAATAGTAATTTTTCCCCCTGCTCACTGTCCAGTGCCTTTCCTGAGGAAAGTACCTGGTGGAGTTAGAATACTAATTTTCCCTCACTCACTGTCTAGCACCTGCCCTAAGGTAAGTACCTGGTTGAGTTAGAATAGTAATTTTGCCCCCACTCACTGTCCTGCACCTGCCCTGAGGTAAGTACCCAGCGGAGTTAGATTAGTACTTTTGCCCCCAGTCACTGTCCATCACCTGCCCTGAGGTAAGTACCCTGTGGAGTTAGAATAGTAATTTTGCCCCCAGTCACTGTCCATCAGTTGTCCTGAGGTAAGTACCTGGTGGAGTTACAGTAGTAATTTTGCCCCCTACTCACTGTCCAGTGCCTGCCCTCAGGTAAGTACCCGGTGGAGTTACAATAGTAATTTTGCCTCCTACTCACTGTCCAGCATCTGCCCTCAGGTTAGTACCTTGTGGAGTTAGAATAATAATTTTGCCTCCTACTCACTCTCCATCACTTGTCTTGAGGTATGTAACCGGTGGAGTTACAATAGTAATTTTTCCCCCTACTCACTGTCCAGTGTCTGCTCTGAGGTAAGTACCCAGTGGAGTTAGAATAGTAATTTTGCCCCCAGTCACTGTCAAGAACCTGCCCTGAGGTAAGTACCCGGTGGAGTTAGAATAGTAATTTTGCCCCCAGTCACTGTCTATCACGTGTCCTGAGGTAAGTACCTGGTGGAGTTACAATGGTAATTTTTGCCCCGCTCACTGTCCAGCGCCTGCTCTGAGGTAAGTACCCGGTGGAGTTACAATAGTAATTTTTCCCCCTGCTCACTGTCCAGTGCCTTTCCTGAGGTAAGTACCTGGTGGAGTTAGAATACTAATTTTCCCTCACTCACTGTCTAGCACCTGCCCTAAGGTAAGTACCTGGTTGAGTTAGAATAGTAATTTTGCCCCCACTCACTGTCCTGCACCTGCCCTGAGGTAAGTACCCAGCGGAGTTAGATTAGTACTTTTGCCCCCAGTCACTGTCCATCACCTGCCCTGAGGTAAGTACCCTGTGGAGTTAGAATACTAATTTTCCCACACTTACTGTCCAGCACCTGCCCTTTGGTAAGTAACCGGTGGAGTTAGAATAGTAATTTTGTCCCCAATCACTGTCTAGCACCTATCCTGATGTAAGTACCCAGTGGTGTTTGAATACTAATTTTGCCCCCACTTACTGTCCAGCACCTGCCCCGAGGTACGTACCGCAGGAGTTTGAATAGTAATTTTGCCCCCAGTCACTGTCCATCACCTGCCCTGAGGTAAGTACCCGGTTGAGTTACAATAGTAATTTTGTCCCCTACTCACTGTCCATCACTTGTCCTGATGTAAGTACCCAGTGGAATTAGAATAGTAATTTTACCCCCTACTCACTGTCCAGCGTCTGCCATGAGGTAAGTACCCAGTGGAGTTAGAATAGTAATTTTGCCCCCACTCACTGTCCAGCACATGCCCTGAGGTAAGTACCCGGTGGAGTTAGAATAGTAATTTTGCCCCCTACTCACCGTCCAGCACCTGCCTTGAGGTAAGTACCCGGTGCAGTTAGAATAGGAATTTTGCCCGCAGTCACTGTCCATCACCTGCCTTGAGGTAAGTACCCAGTGGAGTTACAATAGTAATTTTTCCCCCTACTCACTGTCCATCACTTGTCCTGAGGTTAAGTACCCAGTGGAGTTACAAAAGTAATTTTACCCCCTACTCACTGTCCAGCGCCTGCCCTGAGGTAATTACCCAGTGGAGTTAGAATAGTATTTTTGCCCCCAGTCAGTGTCCATCACCTGCCCTGAGGTAAGTACCCAGTGGAGTTACAATAGTAATTTTCCCCCTACTCACTGTCCAGCGTCTGTTCTGAGGTAAGTACCCGGTGGAGTTACAATAGTAGTTTTGCCCCCACTCACTATCCATCACCTGCCCTGAGGTAAGTACCCTGTGGAGTTAGAATAGTAATTTTGCCCCCAGTCACTGTCCATCAGTTGTCCTGAGGTAAGTACCTGGTGGAGTTACAGTAGTAATTTTGCCCCCTACTCACTGTCCAGTGCCTGCCCTCAGGTAAGTACCCGATGGAGTTACAATAGTAATTTTCCCTCTACTCACTGTCCAGCGCCTACCCTGAGGTAAGAACCGAGTGGAGTTAGAATACTAATTTTGCCCCACTCACTGTCCACCACCTGCCCTGAGGTAGGTGCCCGGTGCAGTTAGAATAGTAATTTTGCCCCCTACTCACTGTCCAGCACCTGCCCTGAGGTAAGAACCCGGTGAAGTTAGAATAGTAATTTTGCCCCACTCACTGTCCAGCACCTGCCCTGAGGTAAGTGCCCGGTGCAGTTAGAATAGTAATTTTGCCCCAGTCACTGTCCATCACCTGCCCTGAGTTAAGTACCCAGTGGAGTTAGAATAGCAACTATGCCCCCAGTCACTGTCCATCACTTGTCCTGAAGTAACTACCTCGTGGAGTTACAATAGTAATTTTGCCCCCTACTCACTGTCCAGCACCTGCCCTGAGGTAAGTACATGGTGGCGTTAGAATAGTAATTTTGCCCCCACTCACTGTCCAGCACCAGCCCTGAGGTAAGTACCTTGTGGAGTTAGAATAGTAATTTTGCCCCCAGTCACTCTCCATTACTTGTCCTGAGGTAAGTACCCGGTGGAGTTACAATAGTAATTTTGCCCCAGTCACCGTCCATCACCTGCCCTGAGGTAAGTACCCGGTGTAGTTAGAATAGTAATTTTGCCCCAGTCACTGTCCATCACTTGTCCTGAGGTAAGTACCCGGTGGAGGTACAATAGTCATTTTTCCCCCTACTCACTGTCCAGCGCCTTCTCTGAGGTAAGTACCCGGTGAAGTTACAATAGTAATTTTTCCTCCTACTCACTGTCCAGTGCCTTCTCTGAGGTAGGTACCCGGTAGAGTTAGTATACTAATTTCACCCCCCTCACTGTCCAGCACCTTCCCTGAGATAAGTACCCGGTTGAGATAGAATATAATTTTCCCCCACTCACTGTCCTGCACCTGCCCTGAGGTAAGTACCCGGTGGAGTTAGATTAGTAATTTTGCCCCCACTCACTGTCCATCACATGCCCTGAGGTAAGTACCCAGTGGAGTTAGAATAGTAATTTTGCCCCCAGTCACTGTCCAGCACCTGCCCAGAGGTAAGTACCCGGTGGAGTTAGAATAGTAATTTTGCCCCCAGTCACTGTCTATCACGTGTCCTGAGGTAAGTACCCGGTGGAGTTACAATAGTAATTTTTGCCCCTCTCAGTGTCCAGCGCCTGCTCTGAGGTAAGTACCCGGTGGAGTTACAATAGTAATTTTTCCCCGGCTCACTGTCCAGTGCCTTTCCTGAGGTAAGTACCCGGTGGAGTTAGAATACTAATTTTCCCTCACTCACTGTCTAGCACATGCCCTAAGGTAAGTACCCGGTTGAGTTAGAATAGTAATTTTGCCCCCACTCACTGTCCTGCACCTGCCCTGAGGTAAGTACCCAGCGAAGTTAGATTAGTACTTTTGCCCCCAGTCACTGTCCATCACCTGCCCTGAGGTAAGTACCCGTTCAAGTTTGAATAGTCATTTTGCCCCTCCTCACTGTCCGACGCCTGCCCTGAGGTAAGTACCCGGTGGAGTTAGAATAGTAATTTTGCCCAACTCACTGTCCAGCACCTGCCCTGAGGTAAGTGCCCGGTGCAGTTAGAATAGTAATTTTGCCCCAGTCACTGTCCATCACCTGCCCTGAGTTAAGTACCCGGTGGAGTTAGAATAGTAGTTTTGCCTCCAGTCACTGTCCATCACCTGCCTTGAGGTAAGTACCCGGTGGAGTTACAATAGTAATTTTGCCCCCTACTCACTGTCCATCACTTGTCCTGAGGTAAGGACCCGATGGAGTTCCAATAGTAATTTTACCCCCTACTCACTGTCCACCACCTGCCCTGAGGTAAGTACCCGGTGGAGTTAGAATAGTAATTTTGCCCCCAATCACTGTTCAGCACCTGCTCTGAGGTAAGTACCCGGTGGCGTTAAAATAGTATTTTTGCCCCCAGTCAGTGTCCATCACCTGCCCTGAGGTAAGTACCCAGTGGAGTTACAATAGTAATTTTTCCCCCTACTCACTATGTCCAGTGCCTTCCCTGAGGTAAGTACCCAGTGGAGTTAGAATACTAATTTTCCCACACGTACTGTCCAGCACCTGCCCTTTGGTAAGTAACCGGTGGAGTTAGAATAGTAATTTTGTCCCCAATCACTGTCTAGCACCTATCCTGATGTAAGTACCCAGTGGTGTTTGAATACTAATTTTGCCCCCACTTACTGTCCAGCACCTGCCCCGAGGTACGTACCGCAGGAGTTTGAATAGTAATTTTGCCCCCAGTCACTGTCCATCACCTGCCCTGAGGTAAGTACCCGGTTGAGTTACAATAGTAATTTTGTCCCCTACTCACTGTCCATCACTTGTCCTGATGTAAGTACCCAGTGGAATTAGAATAGTAATTTTACCCCCTACTCACTGTCCAGCGTCTGCCATGAGGTAAGTACCCAGTGGAGTTAGAATAGTAATTTTGCCCCCACTCACTGTCCAGCACATGCCCTGAGGTAAGTACCCGGTGGAGTTAGAATAGTAATTTTGCCCCCTACTCACCGTCCAGCACCTGCCTTGAGGTAACTACCCGGTGCAGTTAGAATAGGAATTTTGCCCGCAGTCACTGTCCATCATCTGCCTTGAGGTAAGTACCCAGTGGAGTTACAATAGTAATTTTTCCCCCTACTCACTGTCCATCACTTGTCCTGAGGTTAAGTACCCAGTGGAGTTACAAAAGTAATTTTACCCCCTACTCACTGTCCAGCGCCTGCCCTGAGGTAATTACCCAGTGGAGTTAGAATAGTATTTTTGCCCCCAGTCAGTGTCCATCACCTGCCCTGAGGTAAGTACCCAGTGGAGTTACAATAGTAATTTTCCCCCTACTCACTGTCCAGCGCCTGTTCTGAGGTAAGTACCCGGTGGAGTTACAATAGTAGTTTTGCCCCCACTCACTATCCAGCACGTGCCCTGAGGTAAGTACCCTGTGGACTTAGAATAGTAATTTTGCCCCCTACTCACCGTCCAGCACCTGCCCTGAGGTAAGTACCGGGTACAGTTAGAATAGCAATTTTGCCCGCAGTCACTGTTCATCACCTGCCTTGAGGTAAGCACCCAGTGGAGTTACAATAGTAATTTTGCCCCCTACTCACTGTCCATCACTTGTCCTGAGGTTAAGTACAAAGTGGAGTTACAAAAGTAATTTTACCCCCTACTCACTGTCCAGCGCCTGCCCTGAGGTAAGTACCCGGTGGAGTTAGAATAGTAATTTTGCCCCCACTCACTGTCCTGCACCTGCCCTGAGGTAAGTACCCGGTGGTGTTAGATTAGTAATTTTGCCCCCACTCACTGTCCATCACCTGTCCTGAGGTAAGTACCCAGTGGAGTTAGAATAGTAATTTTGCCCTTAGTCACTCTCCATCACTTGTCCTGAGGTACGTAACCGGTGGAGTTCCAATAGTAATTTTGTCCCCTACTCACTGTCCAGTGTCTGCTCTGAGGTAAGTACCCAGTGGAGTTAGAATAGTAATTTTGCCCCCAGTCACTGTCCAGCACCTTCCCTGAGGTAAGTACCCGGTGGAGTTAGAATAGTAATTTTGCCTCCAGTCACTGTCTATCACGTGTCCTGAGGTAAGTACCCGGTGGAGTTACAATGGTAATTTTTGCCCCACTCACTGTCCAGCGCCTGCTCTGAGGTAAGTACTCAGTGGAGTTACAATAGTAATTTTTCCCCCTGCTCACTGTCCAGTGCCTTTCCTGAGGTAAGTACCCGGTGGAGTTAGAATACTAATTTTCCCTCACTCACTGTCTAGCACCTGCCCTAAGGTAAGTACCCGGTTGAGTTAGAATAGTAATTTTGCCCCCACTCACTGTCCTGCACCTGCCCTGAGGTAAGTACCCAGTGAAGTTAGATTAGTACTTTTGCCCCCAGTCACTGTCCATCACCTGCCCTGAGGTAAGTACCCGTTCAAGTTTGAATAGTAATTTTGCCCCTTCTCACGCTCCGACGCCTGCCCTGAGGTAAGTACCCGGTGGAGTTAGAATAGTAGTTTTGCCTCCAGTCACTGTCATCACCTGCCTTGAGGTAAGTACCCAGTGGAGTTACAATAGTAATTTTGCCCTCTACTCACTGTCATCACTTGTCCTGAGGTAAGGACCCGATTGAGTTCCAATAGTAATTTTACCCTCTACTCACTGTCCACCACCTGCCCTGAGGTAAGTACCCGGTGGCGTTAAAATAGTATTTTTGCCCCCAGTCAGTGTCCATCACCTGCCCTGAGGTAAGTACCCAGTGGAGTTAGAATACTAATTTTCCCACACTTACTGTCCAGCACCTGCCCTTTGGTAAGTAACCGGTGGAGTTAGAATAGTAATTTTGTCCCCAATCACTGTCTAGCACCTATCCTGATGTAAGTACCCGGTGGCGTTTGAATACTAATTTCGCTCCCACTCACTGTCCAGCACCTGCCCTGAGGTACGTACCGCAGGAGTTAGAATAGTAATTTTGCCCCCAGTCACTGTCCATCACCTGCCCTGAGGTAAGTACCCGGTGGAGTTACAATAGTAATTTTGTCCCCTACTCACTGTCCATCACTTGTCCTGATGTAAGTACCCAGTGGAGTTAGAATAGTAATTTTGCCCCCTACTCACTGTCCAGCGTCTCCCCTGAGGTAAGTACCCAGTGGAGTTAGAATAGTAGTTTTGCCCCCACTCACTATCCAGCACGTGCCCTGAGGTAAGTACCCAGTGGAGTTAGAATAGTAATTTTTCCCCCTACTCACCGTCCAGCACCTGCCCTGAGGTAAGTACCCTGTGCAGTTAGAATAGCAATTTTGCCCGCAGTCACTGTCCATCACCCGCCTTGAGGTAAGTACCCAGTGGAGTTACAATAGTAATTTTGCCCCCTACTCACTGTCCATCACTTGTCCTGAGGTTAAGTACCCAGTGGAGTTACAAAAGTAATTTTACCCCCTACTCACTGTCCAGCGCCTGCCCTCAGGAAAGTACCTCGTGGAGTTAGAATAGTAATTTTGCCCCACTCACTGTCCAACACCTGCCCTGAGGCAAGTAGTCGTTGGAGTTGGAATAGTAAATCTGCCCCCACACACTGTCCAGCACCTACCCTGAGGTAAGTAACCGGTGGAGTTAGAAGAGTAATTTTGCCTCCACTAACTGTCCAGCACCTGCCCTGAGGCAAGTACCCGGTGGAGTTAGAATAGCAAATCTGCCCCCACTCACTGTCCATCACCTGCCCTGAATGAATTACCCAGTGGAGTTAGAATAGTAATTTTGCCCCAGTCACTGTCCATCACTTGTCGTGAGGTATGTACCTGGTGGAGTTCTGGTTCTGGAGGGGGCAACATGCCCCGTACTTGGTCCTGGGGATTGAAGAGCCACAGTCTCTCAAGTGGGTGTCTTGCCCACTGGTTCTGGAGGGCTGCAACATGCTCTGTTCTTGGTCCTGGGGAGTGCAAGGCCACAGTCTCTCAAGTGCGTGTCTTGCCCACTGGTTCTGGAGGGGACAACGTGCCCTGTGCTTGGTGCTGGGGAGTGATGGGCCACAGTCTTTCGAGTGGGTGTCTTGCTCACTGGTTCTGGAGGGGGCAATATGCCCTGTGCCTGGGCGTGGGGAGTACAAGGCCACAGTCTCTCAAGTGGGTGTCTTGCCCACTGGTTTTTGAGGGGGCAACATGCCCTGTGCTTGGCCTTGGTCTTGGGGATTGATGGGCTTCAGTCTCTCCAGTGGGTGTCTTGCCCACTGGTTCTGGAGGGGGGAACTTGCCCTGTGCTTGGTCCTGGGGAGTGCAAGGCCACAGTCTTTCAAGTAGGTGTCTTGCTCACTGGTTCTGGAGAGGGCAACATGCCCTGTGCTTGGTCCTGGGGAGTGATGGGCCACAGTCTCTTGAGTGGGTGTCTTGCCCACTGGTTCTGGAGTGGACAGGCCGCACAGCAGCCCATAGAGGCAGGATCACATGCTGGTGGTGGTGGGAGGCTCCTGCACATCCCCTGCACCCTCGGATGGATGCACTGTGGTGCTGCTGCTGGTGGTGGAAGGCTCCTGGGTTTCTGTCTGCTGGATTTGGGTGCAGGTGCATACGTTGTATGCTGTTGTGAGGTAGATGGCTGTTGGGTGTCTGAGTGCTTGCGCTTATGTACTTTAGGGTGGACAGTCACAGTGGGTGAGGACACAGGGGACGTGATCATGGGATGTTGAGGAGGTGTCTGCCAGTGAGGTGTGTGTTCTGCTTCATGTGGTGATGATGGTGTTAGTGGATGCTGATGTAGTGCATGCAGATGTGAGTGTGGACGTGACTTGGAGGGAGGTGTTTGAGGGGGAGGAGGGTGTGACAGTGGAGGCAGTGGATGTTGTAGTGTCTGCAACTGTATGGTGTTTGCGTGAGTGCTTGTGGGAAGAAGTGTGGTGCTTGTGTATGCCCGTGACACTCTTGGGTGTTGTGCTGTGTGCATGCTTGTCTGGCTGTGTGCTTGGGATAGGTTGGGGTAAAGGAGAATGGGACTGAGAAGAGGAAGTTGGAGGGGGTACGGTAGAAACAGGGACAAGGGCTGCCATCAGAGAGGAGGCCAGAGCCTGGATCAATCTCTGTTGGGCCGCCAATCCACTGTGAATGGCTTCCAGGAATGCATTTGATTGTTGCATCTGGCCTGCCAGCATCTGGGTGGCATTCACAATGGTTGACTGCCCTACAGAGAAGGATCTCAGGAGGTCAATAGCCTCCTCACTCAGGGCAGCAGGGCTAACTGGGGATGGGCCTGAGGTGCCTGGAGCAAAGTAGATGTCCACCCTCCTGGGTAAGGGGGCACGGGAAACTCAATGAGGGGCTGCTGGGAGGGCGGTGCTGGTACGGGGGTAGCGGCTGTACCTGTAGCTGGGGTGGTCACAGAAGTATCCGCCTCTACCAGGGAGCTTCCATCGGATGAGGCATCTGTGTCAGAATTGTCCCCTCTAGCCTCTGCCGTGGTGCTCCCTTCGCCCTCTGTCAGACTGGTGCCCTCAGCGTCGGTGAACTCTGCCTCCTAGGTCCTGTGGATTGCAGCTCCCTCCGTCGCCGGTGCCCCTGCTCCTCTGGAGATGGAGATGATGCTAATGCACATAAGGACCGGATGACAAAATAAGGAAGGGCGAGAGAGAGAGACAAAGGATACACTGGGTCAGTGGCTGCATCAACACCACCGTTGGCGTAAACAGCACCCTCACACATAGGGACTAGGCCTGCGTACTATGCATGGCACCACCACTGATATTGCTAACCTCTAAGGCATGAGGAGGAGCACACACTGCCACTGCAGCACACCTGGGACCCATGCAGCCCTGACCAGTAGTAGATGCATACAAGCTAGGTAGGTAGGATTATCCCTTCAGAACCCTAGCCACCAGAGGACCTACGCTGCTAAGTCAGGCCTGGCCTAGGGGCACCCACTGACACACATCCACCACCCGGTTTCCACCCCACCAGCCGTAATTTGTAAAGATAGCCACTGTACTCACCCCCTTGTGGCAGCTGTGAGGCCCTCAAGCGCCAATCCAGCTCTGGATAGGCCACCACCAGTATGCAGGCCATCAGGGGGGTCAGGGTTTCCACATTTCCAACAATGGGTGCTCCATTTGCCATAGACCCCCAGGGTCCACACCTCCTTGGCAATGGCATGCCATATGCTGTTCTTTTGATGGGCACTGACCTGCAGAGGCAATACACACAGGAAAACATCATTAGACAAGCAGTCCAGCCTGTTACACATATGGCCCACCATACCCGTTTCCATCACCATTGACACACACATAGCCCAGCACACAGTGGGTACACCGCAAAGAAGACATCCACCCTCTTACATGAGGCCTAACTACACACAACTCCATGCATTCATGCCACGTGCATCGTGCCCACAGTGTGCTCACCTGTTGGTCTGGAGGCCCATACAGCAGTCCATACTGGGGTAGGACCCCATCCACCAGTCTTTCCAACTCCTCCAAAGTGAAGGCTGGGGCCCTTTCTCCGGTCACACGGGCCATGGTAGGTTCCAGACACAGGTCACAGCAGCACATGCAGTGTAGCTCTTTTCCTATGGAAGGTCAGGAAGCAAGTGATGAATATGATAGAAAATGGCAGTCACGTCTGCGGCGGTGCATACCGTCACCACCGGCGTAGATCACCATTGGCCACTGTACCCCATAGGGCCCAATATTAATGAATGGAGAGTTGGACGGCAGTTCCTGATCGCCTTCCGCCACGGTGCATAACGTCAGCAGAATTACCTCACTTCCACCTGTCTCTGCACACAGGACAGGCGCATGCCATTTCAGGGGGGGGGAAGCCCTATGGATTCATGCTTCGTCACAGGAGTAATAGGCACATACTGGACACATCACACTGACCCATTACAAGTGAACTGATTGCAAACTCCTGTTGTGGCTCCAATGTTAAGTTTGTGACAGATTACTCACTCTTGTGTCCCTTAGATACCTACCTCTGTGGATGAATTGGAGATGGAGACATACCCCTTTGTACAAACCCCTGGTGGACTTGGCAACACTGGAGGACAGGCACATTGACCTCACCTATAGACTGGACAGGGTGACAATCACAAAGCTGTGTGCCCAATTGGAGCCTGATCTGATATCTGATATCCGTCACCCCACTGGGATCCCCCCTCTTGTGTAAGTGCTATCAGTACTCCATTTCCTGGCAACTGGTTCTTTCCAAGTGACAGGGGGCTTGGCAGCAGGAATGTCACAGCCAATGTTCTCAATAGTGTTGGTAAGAGTGTTGTCTGCCTTGATAAAACACAAGTGCAGCTACATTGTTTTCCCCCAGGTTGAGGATTTAGCCACTGTGAAGGCCGAGTTTTATGCAATGGGACATATCCCCAACATAATTTGGGCGATTGATGGTACACATATTGCATTTGCCCCCCCGCCAGAATGAACAGGTGTTCAGGAATCGTAAGAGTTTCCACTCCATGAATATTCAGATGGTGTGTTTGGCGGACCAGTACATCTCCCACATCAATGCTAAGTATCCTGGGTCGGTGCATGATACCTTAGTCCTGAGGAATAGCAGCATTCCAAATGTGATGGGCCAACTACAGAGGCACAGGGTGTGGCTAATAGGTGAGCCCTGGTTCCCTCCCAGTATATGTTGGTGTATAGGTATGGTACGGGCCATGTAGGATGGTGTGTGGCTAAATGTTGTACCTCATTATTTGCAGGTGACTGTGGTTACCCAAACCTGTCAAGGCTGCTGACCCCTGTGAGGAATGCCAGGACAAGGGCAGAAGAACGTTATAGTGAGGCACATGGGCGAACCAGAAGGATAATTGAAAGGACCTTTGGCCTCTGGAAGGCCAGGATCTGGTGCCTCCATCTAACAGGTCTCACCCAAGAAGGTCTGCCAGGTAGTAGTGTCAAGCTGCATGTTTCACAACCTGGCCCTGAGACGCCATGTCCCTTTTCTGCAGGAGGAGGAGACTGGAGATGCCCGTGTGGCAGCAGTAGACCCTGTGGACAGTGAGGAAGAGGAGACAGAGGATGAGGATGAGGACAACAGAACAACAGTTATACAACAGTACTTCCAATGACACACAGGTAGGACAGTGTAACTTTACATTTCAATGACTTTGGGTGTAATCTGTGTGGCAATGGCATGCAGATATTTCCCACTTCTATGCCCACTTACTGTTCCTTCTGGTAATTCATTTTGCAGATGTTGGTGACTTGACATAGACTCCTGGTGTGATCACTACAGCCAGCTACAGGTCATTGATCTATGCTCATTCTATGTACAGTTAGTTTGCAATGTTTGTAACTGTTTCATATAATACATATTTCATATACATGACATACTCCAAATGGATTTTTTCAAAGGGTGTTTATTGATGTGCTAACATATAGGGGGAAAGTGCAATGTGGATGGGGTGATGATGGAGGGAGGTGCAGCGTATTGTTCCTGTTTGTAGCACAGGTGCATTGTCCAAGGGGCATAGGAAGGGGAACAATGGCAGTTCAAGGTGGACAGGGTGACTGAGTGCGACACAAGGGTGACAATCAGGAGAGTCTCATTTCCTTGACAAATTTCTCTGGCTTCTGTCTGGATCACAGGGAATGGTTGCGGGGTGGTTCACCTTCTGCAGGGGGAGGGGTGCTGGTGACCTGTGAGTCCTGTGGCGGGGCCTCCTGGTCACTAGCTGCAGCAGAAGTGGAAGGCTGTTAAGATGTCTGGCTAGTGGCAGGGGCCCGCTGATGTGACACTGTGAAGAGGCTGCAATGCATCCAGAATGCCTCTGCACGCCTCATCCTGGACATCACCCGCCACTGCCACATCACAGACCACCTGAAAAACCTGCACTGGCTCCCAGTCAACAATAGAATCACCTTCAAGCTCCTCACCCACGCTCACAAAGCACTTCACAACCCCGGACTAGAATATCTCAACAGACGACTCTCCTTCTTCCCCCCCGACCTGGCATCTCCGCTCCGCCGACCTCGTCCTTGCAACTGTACCACGCGTCTGCAGAACTACAACCGGCGGAAGATTATTCTCGCTCCTCGTTGCCAAAACATGGAACACTCTTCCCACCCACCTGTGCCAATCCAAAGACCTCCTTACCTTCAGGAAACTTCTCAAGACCTGGCTGTTCGGGCAGTAGCAGCACCCCCTCCCACCATCTCTCCCCCTCCTCAGCACCTTGAGACCCTCACGGGTGAGTAGTGTGCTTTACACATCCCTGATTGATTGATTGATTGATTGACACTGCCTCCCTCATAATGTTGCCAGCACCCCTGCTATAGAGATCAGGGTGGTGCTAATGGCCTGCAAGTCCTCCCTGACCCTCTGGTACTGTCCCTCCTGCAGCCGTCTGTTCTCCTCCACGTTGTCCATGATCTGGCCCATTGTGTCCTGGGAATGTTGGTAGGCTCCCAGGATCTCGGAGAGTGCCTCCTGGACAGTCGGTTCCCTGGGCCTGTCCTCCCCCTGGTGCACAGCAGTTCTCCCAGTGTCCCTGTTGGCCAGTGCCTCTGTCCTCTGAGCCGTGTACCCACTGCCACTGACCTCAGGTCCCTGATTGTCTTGTGTGCGAGGGGTGGCCTGGGGTCCCTGTAGAGGTGGACACACTGCTGATTGATGTGTCCTGGGGACAGAGGTGTGGGTACGCTGGGTGGGTGCTGTGGTGGTGTTTCCAGATGGGGGAGGCTCTGTGGTGGTGTGTGACTGGGCTTGGGTAACTGGCTGTCCAGTGGTCCCTGATGGGCCAGGTAGGTCGTCCAGATCCTGAAGACCAGAGTTACTGTCATCACTGTGCGCCTCTTCTGTTGGGGGTCTCAGTAGTGCTGGCACCTCCTCTCCGCTGACATAGGCTGGGGTACCTGTGGGATGCAAATGATGTGTTATGGTTAATGTTTCTGACATGTTGTACATCTTTGGCTTCCCCTCTATGGTTGGATTTGCCCTGCCAGCTTTCATTTGTGTGTGTTAGTGTATGGTGGGATTGTTATTTCTCTATGGTGTACATGCTTTGGTGATGAGTGTCCATGCTGGGTTGTAAGGGGTGTACATGCATTGGTATAGCATGCGGGCTTTGGTATTGGGATTAGTGAGATGTGATGGTGGGGTTTGTGGGATGTAGTGGAATAATGGAAGTGAGGGTGAGGGTATGTGATGGCATGCAGGTAGAGTGGTGATAATAGTAGAGAGTTGACTTACCAGAGGCCAGTCCTCCTCTGACTCCGGCCAGTCCCTCAGGATGCAGTATTGCCAAGACTTGCTCCTCCCATGTTGTGAGTTGTGGGGGAGGAGGTGGGGGTCCACCGCCAGTCCTCTGCATAGTGAGCTGGTGTCTTACTGCTATGGAGTATACCTTCCCCCGTAGGCCTTTCCACCTCTTCCTGATGTCATCCCTACTTCTGGGGTGCTGTCCCACAGCGTTGACCCTGTCCACGATTCTCCACCATAGCTCTACCTGCCTATTTATAGATATCCGCTGCACGTGTGCTCCAAATAGCTGTGGCTCTACTCTGAAAATTTCCTCCACCATGACCCTTAGGTCCTCTTCAGTGAAACGGGGGTGTCTTTGTGGTGCCATGGGTGTTATGTGATGTATGTTGGTGAGGGTATGTTGGGTAATGTGTTGGGGTGTGTGATGTGGCATGCGTGAGTGGTGTATAGGTGTGAGTTGTGTGTGGCTCTAGTTGTGTCAGTGGTCTTGGTGTCTTTCTGGTGGCAATGGTTTGTAGTCGTAAAGGGTTGTGGGTAATGTGGATGTGTTTTATAGTGGTGTGGGTGTGGTGTGTGTATGGGTGTCAGGTGTTTGTTGTTTGAATTGTCCAATCTAGTGTTGTTTTGTATATGAGTGTCCATTGTGAGTACAGCGGTGTGTACCGCCAATGGTTTACCTCTGGTGATTCGTGGGTCATAATGCAGTGGGCGTTGTTCTGTTGGCGTAACAGTGATGTTGATACCGCCAGTTTATCACTGACCTTTGGTCTTGCGGATTTGTGTATGTGGCTGTATTCTGTCAGATTGGTGGGTGTGTGTGTGTCATAATTTGGTGAACGGATATCCGCCGCTGCTGCGGTAAGTTGGCAGCCGTCAGCATGGCGGTAAGTGGGATTTACCGCCAATGTCATAATGAGGGGCTATATCTCATTTTGATATAGTATATACAGATCCAACTTCCTACAATAGATCATCTGTCACTGCTAGTGGTGCGACGGACATGTGGTCTGGTATGTGCATGGGGTGCCCGACCACCACTTCATGGGGGCTTAATTCTGTAACTCTATCGGGGATGCGTCTTATGGCAAGCAACGCCAGCGGCAGTGCATCTATTCAAGACAGTTCAGCCGTTGCACATATTTTCCCTATTTTGTTTTTCAGTACCCCATTTTTTCTCTCAACAGCTCCTGCCGCAGGTGGGTGGTATGCTCAGTGCAACTTCTGGGTACTTCCTAACACTTTACAAAAGCCCTGAATCACAAGTGAAATTAATTCTGGTCCATTGTCAGAGCTCAAAAGAGGCGGTACTTCAAAGCGTGGAATTAGCTCTTTCAGCTGTCTGGGCATAGCAGTTCTTGGTGGGGTAAGCTTCTGTCCATTTGCTGAACATGCACACTATTACTAGGACGTAAATGAATTTATGCAAGGGGGCATTTCAATTAAATCCATTTGAAGACTGTCAAAAGGTCCATGTGGTGGTGGGAAGTGGCCTGGAGCAGTAGGTGTACCCTTGCCTGTGTTACACTGTGCACAGATAGTGCACTTCTTACACAACTGTTCTGCAAATTGCCGGAACTTGATGTTGAACCAACATTGGGAAAACAAATGGATCATCCCATCCTGCCCCACATGTGAGGGACCATGAAAAAGGAGGGCCCAGGAGGGAAGCAATGAGGATGGCAAACATATCTTACCATTGGGGGCTACCCAAACTCCCTCTATATTCTCCCTGCAGCCACCACTCCTCCAACCTTCTATCTCTTGCATCCCAGGCTGCTTTGGAACACTTTTGGGATCAAAGTATGCACTTTCTTCTTTAGCCAAGGGGCCAGGCGTGACCTGTACCATTTCATAGTCACTCCCACTTAGAGCTATCATTCTTGCTTCCTTGTCAATGACTGCATTCCCCATGGAAATGTAATCCCTAGCGAAGGTGTAAGATGTACATTTTACAATTGCAATGCTTTTGGGCAGGAGTAGAGCTTGCAACAAATCAGCAATCAATGATACATGCTGGACGTGTTGGCAAGCCGAGGTGAGGAATCCCTTCATTGCCCACAACTGGCCAAAGTCGTGTGTGACCACAAAAGCATATTCGCTGTCTGTGTAAAGTTTTCCGGCCTTCCTTCTGCCAACTTTCATGCTCTTGTAAGTGCTGTTAATTCTGCTGCCTGGGCACCTCTAATTGTGGGTAACCTTCCTCATTCCAGTAATCTTTTGGCCATCCCTACAGCAAAGTGGCCTGCGGCATCTCAGTGTGTTCCCTAATGCATGACTCATCGACAAACAAATCACTCTCTGCATCTGGGAACGGGGTGTCTCTGATGTCTGGCCTCACCTTCATGTGCCTGTCGACCGCTATAATACAGTCGTGGAAGGAGTTGTCTATGGAGCGGTCATCATGGTCATGTTCCATAGGCAGAAGGCAGGAGGGATTCAATGTGGTACACCTCTTAATCATTCTGTTTGGTGCCGACAATATTAGCTCATATTGTGAGAGGCAAGAATTTGTTAGGTGTTGAGTCTTGGTGGTAGTTAACAATGTATCAACTGCATGCGGGTCATGTAACACCAGTGTGTGAGCCAGTACAATATTCTCTGATTTTTCTACTGCTAGAGCACCTGCTGCTACCGCCCTCAGGCCCACCACTACTGGGTCTAAAGTGGCAGACTAATAAGTCACTGGGCGATAGATAAAGCCATACTTCTGTGCCAATATCCCCAAAGAGCAGCCTCCCTTCTCATGACAAAATAGGTAGAATTCCTTCGTGTAATCTTGGAGGCCAAGTGCTAGTGCTGCACACAGTTCCCTTTTTATCTTTTGGAAAGCCTCCTCACAATCCTTGGGCCATGATACCTTGTCTGGCACATTATTGTGTGTGAGGTCCTAGAGTGGGCATGCAATCAGGGAGAAATTTGGCATCCAGTGTCTGCTGTAACCTGCCACCCCAAGAAAAGCCCTACCTTCCCTCTGTGTTTGTGGCCTTAGGTAATGTGTTATGGTTGCTATCCTGTCTGGCAGAAATCTCCTCGATCCTTGGGACAGTTTATGTCCCAAGTATTGCTCTTTTGATTGACAGAACTGCAATTTCTTTGGGGAACACTTATGGCCCTTCCTTTTCAGGTGACATAATAGGGCCATTGTATCTTGAACACATGTCGTCCGTGATGGTGAGGCTAATAATAGATCATCAGTGTATTATACCAATGTAGAACCTCCAGGCAAGTGCAATGATGCCAAATCTGTTTGTAGAGCATTGGAAAATATTGAGGGGCTATCGCAAAACCCTTGAGCCAGCCTTTCCCACATTAGTCTTCTTGATTTAAAAGTAAACGCAAAAAGATACTGGCATTCCCTTTGGAGAGGCATTGAAAAGAAGGCATTGCAGAGGTCGAGGACAGTGAAATGGGTGGCTGTGCTTGGAATATTGGACAGGATGGTGGCTGGATTTGGAACCACTGGGAATGATGGTGTAACTGCCTTATTGAGTTCTCGCAAGTCCTGTACAAAACGGTACACCGGGCCCCATTGGGCCCCTTGGCGGCCTTCTTCACCGGGAGAATCGGAGTATCTTCAAGAGGTTCTCTATTACCAGTGCTATGCCCTCCTCCCCCTCTTTGGCTATTTTGTATTAAGGTACCTGTGGCAATGATGCTCCAGGGCGCAGTGTCTCTCGCACTGGAGGGTAATCCAATATCCTCCCCACGTCATTTGGTCCTTGTGCCCAAACCTCGCTAGTGACTGAGTCTTGTAACTCTTGTGGGAGGCCCTGCACTTGCACTTTTTCTTGGTGATCACATCTCATAAATGCCTGTAGCATTATCCCATTCTCCTTACTTTCTAGAAATATCCCTTCAGGTGAGCAACTGATAGTACACTGTAACTTGCATAGGAGGTCCCGTCCCAGCCAATTGACTGGGCAATGTCTACCAACGATGAATTGATGCTTTACAATGATGATGCCTACTTTAAATTTCAGTGGTTGTGTTAAATATTCATTCACAGGTTGTCCTGTCATTCCTACAGCTGTTACCTGTGTTCCTGATAGTGGTGCGTCTGGTATGTCGGATGCTTTCAGCATTGACCTTGTTGCTCCTGTGTCCACTAAGAATGGTACTGTTTTGCTCAACACTGCCCCATCTACATATGGGCCCTCTTGATCCACTGATATTACCGGACCCAGGAAGTATGTGTCTGGAGGAGGTGGATATGTGAACCCGTTCTCCTCCCTGTTCCATTGTCCACCCCCAATCCAAGGTGGCGGTGGGAGTTGAGGTGTCTGTGGCCTGTCTTGGTGTGTGTCATTGGCAGGAGCATCAAATACATTATCGGAGTAAGGTGGGGGTGGTGCCTGGTGTTGTTGTCTGGGCTGACTCCTACATCTCTGTCCCCCCCTTTCTAAGAGGGGGCATTCTGCTTTCCAGTGCCCCTGCTGGTTGCAGTGAAAACATGCAGTACCAGAAGGGGGTTGAGAGGATGGTCGCTCTTTTTGCCTTCTGCCCCGTTCTCTGCCCCTCCCCCTTCCCTCGCTACCACTGTAGAATCGCTCCTGTGCCATCATTTACTTAATCTTGTCTCTTTTTGTTTTTTCTTCATCTGCCTTCTGTAGATGTGTTTGATAGTTTGCACATTACCTGGCTGCTGATGATACCTTTTCTATGGGTTCCTTTTTCCAGTATACAAAAGATGTTTGTAAGTGCATCTGAATGGGCTGTTGTAAGCCATATACAGTAGTGACAAACGCAGGCATCGCCTTCCCTAGTGGATTTTTCATCCCACTGCTTTGCTGATATACCTGAAGGAGACGGTCATAATAACTGTTTACACTCACTTTCTTTTCTTGCTTTGTATGCATTATTTTTGACCAATCTACCTTTTCTTCCGGCACCTTTACCCTCATGTATTCCAGTACTTTTTTTCATGCCTGTTCTACCTCATCTCCTGGTACACCTGCTTTTCCCCTCTGTGGCTCCTCTGTTGGCTACCCCACCACTTTCTTGCAATCTTCCCATAGGTCTCTTGGTACTATTATATTAAACAATGTATCCAAGTCTTTCCAAAGTAACCCTCCAATAGCCACTATCCCATTTAATTCTGTGTACCACTTGTATGGTTCCTCTCTTAATTTGGGGAAGTCTTTGTAAATAAGTCACTCCTATTCCATGGTATATGGACATAGGACGGTGTGGGATCCTCTTCCCCTATAGATAACTTTGGTACTTCTCTTAGGGGTAAAATTTGTACTGTCTCTGAATCTGTTCCTGTTTTTAGATCCTTGAGCACTTGTGCCGTGTCGATGCCCTTCATCAACTCCTTCCACTTTTGTAACTTTAATACTGCATAGTTCAATTTCTCTGTCAGTTTAGCATTGTCACATGATTGTAACTCCGTATCTGTAAAACTTAACTGGGAGGGGTCCCAGCTGTACTCCTGTGGTAGGGAGCCTGTGCTCTTGGCCATCTGTCAAGGAACAGTAATGTCTGGAGCCCTTGTTTAACAGCTATGTGATGTGCTGGGGAATCTTTAGGGGGGCTGGGCTTTTGGGTATCCAAATGTTCCTTACTAAGAGGGTTCCCCCTGACTTATTTGCAACTGTTCCTTATGATGCTACACTAACAATTCAGTTATACTTGACATGGAAAACAAAAGGATGTCGGCAGGCTGTCCTTGCCGCTCATTTCCAGTAACACATGAGGGAGCAGACAGTGGATATGTCATACAATCAGATAGTCACCTGCCAACAGCATTTGTAATTAGTGAAGCAGAGAGCACATTTAAATTGTACTACACTGAACTTTTTCTTGTTCACCCGTAAGCATCCACAAGTTGGAAATAGGTAGGTGCCAAAGGTGCTGTTTCACCGGCATCCTTATGGTGAGAGAAAGATGACAGAAAGGTAAGGAAATAAGCTCTGAATTTCACACCCTTGCTATCCTGCTCGAAAGGAGGGTGCTGCTGTGTGGAATTTTAACCCAGCCAAATCCATGGAGGGTAACGCAGAGGCGAGGCATAGGCGGTGAACTTTACACACAATTACAAACAGGCCAACATAACACGGAAAGCGGGGGCTGGTCCTGAACTGTGACAGTACCTTCTACCCTCTGCACTGGTGACTGCTAACAGTGTAGTACCCTGGACAGGAGCCACGCTGTGACGGAAATGATAAGGGAATATAGTACTATTATTACAAGGTTGCAACACATGTCTAATGTCACATCTGAAGTATTCCCTAGGTTGTGGTCCCTACAAGAGTTGTAAAGATAATCATAAGCATAACCTTTGGTTCTGGTATAATAGCAGCCTTAGTCCGTCAGTGTGTACTGTGTCAATATACCCTTTTTATTCTGTCAGCCTGTTCTACCATGAACCCACCTACATTCATTGTGATGCATAAACATTTGAGTATTTCATACCATAAAACACAGGCAATCCATCAACAATATAGCACACCACACTGTATTTAACATACCCATTAGTCACCCATACTCACACGCCGCTCAAAATATCACACAATCCACTGGTGGCACAAACATAAACACAAATCTGTATAAAACAAACAGTAATCACAGAACCTCAATGTTAGAAATGGGGTCTTTGGTTGGCAGTCAGTTTACCCCCTGTCCAAGCAAGAACCCTCACTCTAGTCAGGATAAGTCACACACAATCCAAATTATCCTGTGCCCACCCTCTGATAGCTTGGCACTGAGCAGTCAGGCTTAACTTAGAAAGCACTGTTTAAAGTTTTTGTGCAATAACTCATGCAATAACACAGTATAACACCACAAAAATACACCACAAAGTGTTTAGAAAAAATATATAATATTTATCTGGGTAAATGCAGGTCAAAACTATCAAGAATCAATAAATAAACATTGAGATATCACTGTAAAAATGATCTGAAGTGTCATTAGTCTTTAAAAGCAACAAGTGTCTCTTGCAAGCACAAAGTACCTGGTTTGCGTTCAAATTCTCCACAAGGGACCGCAGAGTAGTAGATGCGTGGAAAACAGGGAGGTGTGCATCGGTTTCTCCGGGCGCACACAGACGATGTGTTGATAATTTTCCAAGCAGGGAAGGCTTTGCATCGATTTCTGGTGCGCTGACTTGGATCCTCTTCGGGTTGCAGGGTGTTCGGATGCTCCGGGGATGATGTATTGAAATCCTGGGTGTGCATGACGAAGTCACAGGAGTTGCGTCAATCCGGTGGGGGATGTGTGGAATTTTTGTCGCACAGCAGGTGCAGCGTTGATTCCTCGTATGAAGACGGGCTGTGTCGTTCCAGCTCGGCTATGTGTCGATCCAGTGGGACATGAGTTGAAGTTCCGGTTGCAATGCTGGTGCTGTATCGATCTTCTCTCATGAAGTTGGGCTGCGTCAATCCGGTTCGGTGTGTGATGATTTTCTCACTGCGATACAGGCTGTGCGCCATTTCTTGTAGGCTGTGCATCAAATTTTCACCGCACAGGGAGTTCTTTCACAGGATGAAGTCTTTTTGGTCCTGCGACTTCAAGGAACAGGAGGCAAGCTCTATCCAAGCCCTTGGACAGCACTTCTCAGCACAGCAAGAGGACAGCAAGGCAGCAGGGTAACAGCAGGGCAGCAGTCCTTTGCAGAAAAGCAGTCAGGTGAGTCCTTTGGGCAGCCAGGCAGTTCCTCTTGGCAGGTTGCAGGTTCTGGTTCAGGGATTCTTCTCCAGTGGTATCTTGTCCAGAAGTGTCCGCGTTGGAAGGGTCAGAGACCCTGCTTAAATATCCAAATGTGCCTTTGAAGTGGGGGAGACTTCAAAGAGTGGCTTAGAAGTGCACAAGGTCCCCTTTCAGTTCCATCCTGTCTTCCAGGGTCCCAGTAGGGGTTGTGGCAGTCCATTGTGTGAGGGCAGGCTACTGTTCTTTGACATGTTTCAGGCCCTCCACCCTCCCAGCCCAGGAAGACCCATTAACTATGCAGATGTGTGTAGGTGTGACTGAGTATCCTGTGTTTGGGGTTGTGTGAGTCAAATGCACAGGGTAGCTGTCAACTAACCTAGGGAGAAGTGGATTGGAAGGCACAGAAGGATTTAAGTGTAGAGAAATGCTCACTTTCTAAAAGTGTAATTTCTAGAATAGCAATATTAAATCCAACCTCACCAATAAGCAGGATTTTCTATTACCATTCAGGCCATGCTAAATATGACCTGGCTATTCCTTTCAGGTCAGAATCTACCACTCAAACAGTGTAGCCCTAATGCTATCCTATGAAAGGAGCAGGCCTCACAGCAGTGTAAAACGAATTTAGGAGTTTTACACTACTAGGACATATAGAACACACATGTTCATGTCCTACCTTTTATCTACATAGCACCCTGCTCTATGGGCTACCACCTAGGGCCTACCTTAGGGGCGACCTAGATGTAAAAAAGGGGAGTTTAAGGCTTGGCAAATACTTTTAAATGCCAAGTCGAAGTGTCAGTGAAACTGCACACACAGGCCCTGCAGTGGCAGGCCTGACATGGTTAGAGGGCTACTTATGTGGGTGGCAGTGCCTTGCACCCCAACCCCTTCCTGGTTAGAGGCACTGGTGTCACAGCTCCTCTAGCTGTGACCCTAGACAACTCCTCCAGCTGTCTACCACATGCAGCCCCACTAGCTGGCGTTAACCAAAAAGGACGTCCATAGCAAATACTTAATTATAAAGAGAACAGGAACTACACACTTAAAAGAAAAGGGGGAAGGAAATGCTGCAATGAGACAGAAACAATAATACTAATACAAAATCCCAGAATCCGACAAGTGGCGAAGGGCCACCAACGGGAAGTCTGGAGCAACCAGCGGAGAGGGGCCAGAAGTATCGGCATGCCAGCGAAGGCAAAGGAGAAACATGACAAGAAAGAAGAGCGAGCTCAGAGGAACAGAAAATATCCAAATAATCCCCAACTCCATTAAACCTAATATGGTGCTCCACCACAACCCCCCTTTTTATTTGTGTCACCAAAACCCACGCAGCAAGGGCATGAAAAAAAGCTACACGAGAGGTGACTAAGGAAGTGACAGATACTCACGACAGCCCCGGCTCCATGTCCAGGTGGGGCCTTCCGAGCACTCCCACGGGTGCTGGTCCCCTCATACACAGAGCTGGAAGACGGGCTGGGGAGACCGTCAGTCCAAACACTGCATTCTTCACCAAGATGTTGAAGCCAAATCAGCACAGTTCAGCTCAGGTCAGCTCAGAAACCAAAGACCAGCCTGCTCTGCAGATAAAGTAAAGTAATTTATTACGTGTAGACAGAGACTGAACAGCCTGGGAGATCAAGCCCGAACAGTCTAAAGAAGGAAGTAATACATGATCTTTTATACTATCAAACCACAAACAAATTCCTACATTTTATTGGTTCTTGACATTGACGTATGATCATTTTTTCAACATTCCTAGAGGTGTTACCGTTAATTCTTCATGGCGCACCATACATAGTAAATTAAAGCACAGACAAGGAAATTACACAATATGTCCTACGTGTCTAATATCACGTGATACATCAAGACAGAACTGAGAACAACACGTACACAGTATGGTACTTTCCAGAAGGAAGATTGCTTCAGCTAGCATGCAATGATATTTCATGGTGGTTGTTCTAGTAGCAAGCCTTGCAACATAATGCGCTCCAAGCAACATTAAAATTCATCAGTAAACACAATTCACGTTGGTTATAAGTTGTTCAGCAGAAAAAGGCCTAGTTGACATTAGGTATCACAGGGCCCAACAGGCCCAAAATGGGTCCCAGGAAAATCAGATTCCACAATGGGTCTGGCTTTATTGTGCCAACTTATGCAACCACAGACATTCACAAATGCTGTTCACAATTGCTGTTTACATATGTTGCATCCACAAATGTTATTTATTATATTAAAGCTAGCAAAACATGATTCAAAAAAGCTTGTAGGAGACAAAGGGACAGATTCATAAACTGCATTTTGTAATTTAAGGAAGCTGGTTCGCTATATGATGCGTAGGTGGGGGACTCCTACCTGGAGGGGGGTTGCGGAGTCCTGTTGTGGCGACAGGAATCAGTATTTCTGTCACCAATATCCTTTCTACCAGGGATTTTGTGGCAGGGCTACAGCCACGGAATCCCTGGTGTTACGGATACTCATAATACTGTTGGGTGGTGTTAGGTGGACTGACGGTTCGAAGGTGGTCAAACTTCAACCAGGCGGTCCCACCACCCTGATGGTACAGGCGGTGAACTGGCTGTGATGCAGCCAGTTCACTGCCATGGTCATAATTTGGCGGTCCTGCCTCACCACGCTGTCAGTGGTCTGACCGCCACCGCCAGTGTGGTGGGGCAGGACCACCAAAGTCATAATGACCACCTATATCTGTAAAGCTCCTATACCTCAAAAGGCCACAAAACACTCACAAATATAGCCCAACTCAGTTTTGAATTACACATGGCCACTCACGGGTACTGCAACACACACCCGTAGAAAATAATAGAGACAGAGGCTTAGTAAATCTGACCCCTCCTAAGTCCAGCACTTTCCCTACTGTTGCTTACATTGGAGTGGGAATAGTAAAACTGATCCCTCCAAAGTTCAACACTTTCCCAACTGTCGCATACATTGCAGTTCAAACAGTAAATCTAACCACTCCAGTGTCTAACACTTTCCCTTACACCGAAGTGGGAACAGAAAATCTGACCAGTCGTAAGTCCAGCACTTTCACTACTTACTCTCAGGTTGGAGTTGGAGTAGTGAATTTTACCCTTCAAAATCTATTTTTATTTGATTTTCTATGTTACATTAATCTATATGTATTGTTTTAATTCCAAGTTAAGTTAGTTTAATGTAAATTATTTGTATTGTGTATTTTCGTATTGCTTTCTATTCATGTTCTATGTCTTATTGTATAGTTTATTACTATCTAACGTTTGTTATTATAATTCAGTTGTGCTAGTGTTTTTCATTATTTAGCTTTCAAATAATACTTTTTAAAATATTGTTTCTTATTTTTCATTATTTTATAGTTCTATGCTTGTTAATTATATTTTTCCTACATTTTTATATTATGAATGTATTTTTCATGTCATTTTCTTATTTTGAAGTTAATATAGTGTATAATAGTTAATATTTATTATACCTAGCCATTTTATGGGTGATATTTTGGCCTTCTTCAGTTATGTTGTTATTTTTTTTTACTTTACATACAAAGTGAATACAGTTGATATTTTTTCCTAATAGTTTTATCACAGATACTTCTTAATGATATTTCATGAGACAATCATTTTTAGGTCTTACATACTGAAGCTTTTAGTTGTCTTTTTTGCGAAAGACCTTTTTGTGGACCATACCAAACACTTACAGTGAGCTTAGAGCCAATTTACTGCTTCTCATCCTCATTTTCTTGCTTTTTATTCAATGTCTTTCCTATCACTTCTTTTGTTGGTCCCTCCTCTAGAGTATAGTTCTTTACAATCAATTTAATTGTATCACTTATATTCACCCACTGCTCACTTTTAGGAGAACATTTTTTTTTAAGTACTTTATGAGAGTTTATTTTCTTGCTCTATCTTTCTCTCTTGTGTACTCTCTCCTCCACTCAAATACTCACCCTCATGCAGTCCGTGTTCCACCTTCTTCTCCCACTCGCTCCCTCCCTAGTGTGCTGCTTCTGTTGTTCAATAAATTAACTACATCTAGCACCTATAGATGTGTTTGAAGAATGGCACATGTGCCAGCAGCAGCCACATCATCACACTTTTGTTGTTTTTTTCCCAATGCTTCAAAGCATATTTTGCTTTGTGCTGATCCTGCACAACATTGGTTAAGTCAATAGGTCCGAAAGCTGAGACCGATTTGCTTTGCCAATGTTCATTTCAAAGAGGTGTTAGTATTTTTTGAAAATGATCAATAATTAGTGTGAATCATTTAAAGGTGGAAGGGCAAAACTTGCAGTATATTTGTAGTTTATCATCCATGAGGGGGGTTCATTTTATTATGATTTATCATTGCAGTTGTGCATGGACATAATAATCAATAGTACAGCTGGTGCAGTGGCACTGCGGCACAGGGGGCTAACGGCCCTCTGCACACCAATTATGGATGACTTTCCCTATCAAACTATATCAAGGACCATTCAAATTATAGCTTAATGGCCCTTGGATGAGGAGCTGGAGAGACTAGCAAGGGGCAGTAGTGATGTAAAGCTTGGTGGAGGAAGACTGGGGTCAGAAGAGAGAAAGAAGCAGTGTAATCATTAATCATACTTCTTCTACAGATAATGCCTAGAAAAAGCAGCACTTGTGCGGGGTTGTAGTTATTAATAGTACAGCAGAGCTTTGTCACCAGGGCTGTAATGGCTGGCATGCCAATTTTGACATATTTTAACTGTATCGCTGGAGGTTTGAGATGAGCGGCATTAAAGGATAATTATAGGAGAGAGAAGTGAGGGTGTGTGAGATAAAGTGTGTGAGAAAATTGGGCTTTTTGCAGATATTTCCTCACCTTTTGCTGCCATTTTTAACTGATACTTGTGTTTTGTGACTCTGATTGTGCCCTGGGCTCTGCTAACCAGACCCAGGGACGGTGCTCTATGAAAAAAGGTATATAGTAATTAGGTACAATTCCAATCGGTACTGACAACCTACCTGTAAGTCCCTAATATATGGTAGGGCATTTAGGGTCCTGGTAGGTTTAATGAACTTAAGTGTGCACTACTGTGGTGCATGCTGTCATTTTAAAAGCCAGCCCTGCCTTGCAGGCTGCTTTTAAAATAAAATTATGTCCATGTTTGAGGAGTTAAAAATATTTTTAAAGCCTTAAACTACCTTATTATTACATGTAAGTCACCCCTGAGATCTACCCTAGCCCCCCCCCCAAAGGTAGGTTGCAATGCAATAATAAACAGGGGCATTATAAAATTTGTTTTATAAGCCCTGGTGAGGGAAAACTGACAATTTAATTTCTCCCCATTGTAGTACATTAGCTCCATGGACGTACACGGGAAGGCTTTTTTTTAACAATAATAAAGTCTTATTTGTGATAGGAGTAAGCTAAAGATACCATTCAAGGTGTCAAATTAATAGTTAACGTAAACCCAACAACTTGTCAAGATTAGATTTATCATACCTATTACAGGAAATTAATTTTAGAACTGATTTCCTAAAGATACCTAAAATCATCCCTGTAATAGCCTTTTCTGAAATGGTCAGCCTTTGACAGGCTGAGCCAAGCTAACTTAACGAGGTGTGAAGTGGCCTGGGCTGAGACAAAGCAGACATCTGGTGGGAGGAGTCTGCAGCAGGAGATACTATAACAGGAAGGGGGACGGGTAGCCAAACTGGTCTTTAAAGGAGGGAAAGACAGTTTGGAGAGAAACCAGACCCCTCCCATTTCCTGCTCTCCCAGCCAGGTGGGAGTAGGCAAGGGTCTGGAAGGGCAGTGCAGGAGAAAGTTATTCACACGTGTGAGTGGGCTTAGCCAGACCTGAACCTTGAGGAGATATCTTCTCTATTTTGGATTTTTGTGAGAATTGCTTTCTGAGACATAAATATGCCACATTTAAGCACGTGGTCATTACAGAGGCTGGCACCCTGCACCCCATTGGCCAGGTGGACCCCTCTTCTTGCCAGTCCAGAAACTGCAATAAATATGGGAGAGCTGCCCAGCAACTCAGGGCCCTGCTGGAAGAAATCAGAAGAAGAAGGGCTGCTCTGCTGAACCCCTGGTCTGCACCATAAGGATTGTACTCTGAAGGACTGCACCTGCTGCATACTCTGGGCTTCACCGAAAAAAGGACTTTGACCTGCTTCAAAAGATTTAGGAGAAGACACCCCGTAAATAACAGGTACAAAGGAACTACCAAGAGTCCCCTGCATCAAATCCTGCAAGAACAGCCCAGCTTCCTAGGTCCAGTGGACCTTTAAGGATTTAACCTCAGACCCCTAAAGGACCTTCTGGAAAAAGATTCAGAAATTTGAGACCATTTGAATTTTTTTTTATAAAAAGCTCCATAAGTGGACTGACCCATCGTCAACAGTCAAGCTGGCAATGCCGAATCGCGACCCGGCCTGTATGACTCTGCACTTGGCCTTCTCTGCAGAGTCATACAAACCTTTCACCTTCGCTGCCTTCGTTTCCTGAACCTGTTTTTATTCCTGAACCTGTTTTGTTGGCTTTTAGGACTCTGTGCTCTGTGCTCTTTACCACTGCTAACCACTGCTAACCAATGATAAAATGTTTGTGCTGCTTCCTTCAAATATGATAAAAAGGGACACATAATAAACATATGCGCCCATCTACTCAGGGCCTGTGAATTTAATGCTACTAGTAGACCTGCAGCACTCATTGTGCCACCCACTGACGTGGCCTTTTAAAACATGTCTCAGACCTGCCACTGTAGCCTTACGTGCAGTTCTAAACTCTCATTTCAACCTTGCAAACTAAACCTTTGCCAGGGCATCAACATCACCTCAAAAGTAAGCTTTAAAGACTCATAGCACAGGGTGCATTGTATTAAAAAAAAGTAGGACATGTGGATTTACATTTTACATAGCCTAGCAGTGAAAAATTCCTAAAGTTGTTCTTCATTGCTGTATTACCTAGCTCTCCCACTGACTAACACTAGGTTACTTTATTCTATTTAATAAGTGATAACCTTTGATTAGGAGCAAATAGAGAAATGGGCCCTCAATATGACATTGGTGGTAAGTGCCGCTAACCGCCATGCTGACTGCCACCAACACACAGCGACCGCAGCAGTATACTGCTACGCGTGTTATGACCCACACATAGAAATCCACCACTATACAGACACACACACAAGTCCGCCAGCCCAAAGGTCAGTGATGAAATGGAGGTACCAAAACCCACACCGTTACACCAACAGAAATACGCCCACAGCATCATGACCCACGAATCACCAGGGCGGACATTCAACCTCGGTAAACCATTGGCAGTACATACCGATGCGCTCAAAATACACACACACACTAACAAAACAACACAATTTTGGACAATTCAAACTACGCACACCTGACACACATACACACACCACACCCACACACCCACACCAATATAAAACACACACACACTACCCACAACCCTTTACAACAACAAAAATTGACAACTGAGAGAGAGACAAGCCAGGAGCACCCACTGAATGAGAGCCACAAAACACTATCACCCATATACCATCCAGGCACCTCACAGCACACACCCCAACACATCACCCCACACACCCTCACACACACCACTCACACTACAACCATGGCAACCCAAAGACACCCCAGGTTCTCAGAGGAGGAGCTAAGGTTCGTGGTGGAGGAAATCATCCGGGTAGAGCCGCAGCTATTTGGATCACAGGTGCACCAGACGTCCATTGCTAGGAAGATGGAGCTATGGCGGAGAGTAGTGGACAGGGTCAACGCCGTGGGACAGCAACCCAGAACAAGGGATGACATCAGGAAGAGGTGGAACGACCTACGGGGGAAGGTGCGTTCCATGGTAGCAAGACACCAGATAGCTGTACAGAGGACTGGTGGTGGACCCCCACCTCCTCCCTCACAACTAACAACATGGGAGGAGAAAGTCTTGGCAATAATGCATCCTGAGGGCCTTGCAGGAGTAGCAGGAGGACTGGACTGTGGTAAGTCAAATCTTTACTACTTTATCCCCCCCTACCTGCATGCCATCACAAACTCCTACCCCCATCTTACCACCTCACATACACCCCACCATCACCAAAAGCCACCCATCCCAATACCAAGCCCTGTATGCTACACCAATGCATGGACCCCCATCACAGACCTGCATGGACACCCATCACCACAGCATGCACACTAGTGACAATCACTTAGCCAACCAAATCACAACTCACACAGGCCAAAGCTGCCTTGGTAATAACAACCATAGAGGGGAACATACCCATGCACAATATGTCACATGCTGAAACAATAACACTGTATTTACATCCCCACAGGACCCACGCACAACGTCACTGGAGAGGAGGTGCCAGCAACATCCAGTCCCCCCACAGAAGAGGCCCACAGTGATGACAGCAGCTCTGCATGCCTGGATCTCGATGACCAACCTGGCCCATCAGGGACCTCTGGACAGTCGGTGACCCAGCCACATTCTCAAACCACTACAGAGCCTCCCCCCTCAGGAAACACCACCACAGCACCCACACAGCGGGCCCATCCCTCTGTCCCCAGGACATGTCAATCCACAGTGTGTCCACCACTGAAGGGGACCCCAGGCAACAGCACAAACACAGGACTTTCAGGGACCTGGGGTCCGTGGCAGTGGGCACACGGTTCAGGGGACAGAGTCACATGATAACAGGGATGCTGGAAGGACTGCTGTGCGTCAGGGGGAGACAGGCCCAGGGAACCGACTCTCCACGAAGCACTCACCAACATCCTGGGAGCATACCACCATTCCCAGGAGACTATGGGCCAGATACTGGCCAAGCTGCTGGAGACCCAGCGGCTGCAGGAGGGACAGTACCTGGGGATCAGGGAGGACCTGAGGGACATCCACACCACCCTGGTCACCATTGCAGGGGTGCTGGCAGATATGGCCAAACACCATGAGGGAGGCAGTGGCACACCAACGGGTCCTTGACACTAGCCACACTGATGAACAGCCCTCCACCTCCGCTGACGCTACTGGACAGGAGGCCCCATCACTGGAACAACAGGCCACCAGCACCCCACACCTTCAGAAGGAGAACCACCATGCAAAGGTCCCTGCGATCCAGGCAGAAGCCAGAGAGCATTGTCAAGACCCTTGCCAGGAAATAAGACTCCCCTGAATGTCACCCTTGTGTCCCACTCTGTCACCCTGTCCACCTTCAACTGCCATTGCTCCACTTCCTATGCCCCCTTGGAAAATGCACCTGTGATACAAATAGACCAGAACTTTACCCTTGACATTACTCCACCATCAACCCAGCCCACTGCAATACCCCCTACACTTATAATCACAGAAATAAACACCCTTGGAACTAATACAAGTATGGAGTATGTCAATTGATTGAAAAATGTATTAGTTTAACAAACTAAACATTGCAATTAAATGTACAGTTACGTATACATAGGTATGACCTGTAGTGGGCAGCAGTAAACACACCAGGAGCCAGAGGGGGGCACAGATATCTGAAAATAGTGATGCCAAAGGGTACAGTAAGTGGCCATAGAAATAGGAAAATCAGGCTGCCATGTATAATGTCCAACACAAAACTGCAATGGAAGGTGAAGTTGCAGTGTCTTACCTGTGTGTCACTGGAAGTACTGTTGAATTATAGTAGTTCTGTTGTCCACATCCTCTTCCTCCTCTTCGTCACTGTCCACAGGCTCCACCTCTGCCACACGACCATCTCCAGCCTTATCCTCCTGCAGGAAAGGTACCTGGCATTTCAAGGCCAGGTTTTGCAACATGCAACAATGATCTGGCACACCTTCTTGGGTGAGTAGTACAGGGATCCACCTGTCAGATGGAGGCACCGGAATCTGGCCTTCAGAAGGCCAAAGGTGCGCTCAATGATCCTCCTTGTTCGCTAATTTGCCTCATAGTAACGTTCCTCTGCCCTTGTCCTGACATTCCTCACTGGGGTCAGTAGCCATGAAAGGCTGGGGTAACCAGAGTCACCTGAAAATATCGAGGGATACCTGTTAGCCAGACACTCACCCTTAGGGCCAAACCCACACCCATATACCTACATCAACTTGGTGGGGAACATGGGCTCACCTATTAGCCACACCCTGTGCCTCTGGAGTTGAGACATCACATATGGGGTGCTGCTATTCCTCAAGATAAAGGAATCATGCACAGAGCCAGGATACTTTGCATTGACATGGGAGATGTACTGGTCCCCCAAACACACCATCTGGACATGCAGAGAGTAACAGCTCTTTCGATTTCTGAACACCTGTTCATTTCTCCGGGGGGGGGGGCAAAGGCAATATGTGTACCATCAATAGTACCAATGATGTTGGGGATAAGTCCCATTGCATAGAAGTCAGCCTTCACTGTGGCCAAATCCTCCACCTAGGGGAATACGATGTAGCTGCGCATGTGTTTCATCAGGGCAGACAACACTCTGGTCAGCACGTTTGAGAACATAGGCTGTGACATCCCTGATGCCATGGCCACTGTCACTTGGAAGGAACCACTTGCCAAGAAATGGAGCACTGACAGGACCTGCACTAAAGAGGGGAGACCTGTGGGGTGGCGGATAGCTGAAATCAGGTCTGGCTCCAATTGGCCACCATGCAAAGGTCCCTGCGATCCAGGCAGAAGCCAGAGAGCATTGCCAAGACCCTTGCCAGGAAATAAGACTCCCCTGAATGTCACCCTTGTGTCCCACTCTGTCACCCTGTCCACCTTCAACTGCCATTGCTCCACTTCCTATGCCCCCTTGGACAATGCACCTGTGATACAAATAGACCAGAACTTTACCCTTGACATTACTCCACCATCAACCCAGCCCATTGCAATACCCCCTACACTTATAATCACAGAAATCAACACCCTTGGAACTGATACAAGTATGGAGTATGTCAATTGATTGAAAAATGTATTAGTTTAACAAACTAAACATTGCAATTAAATGTACAGTAACGTATACATAGGTATGACCTGTAGTGGGCAGCAGTAAACACACCAGGAGCCAGAGTGGGGCACAGATATCTGAAAATAGTGATGCCAAAGGGTACAGTAAGTGGCCATAGAAAAAGGAAAATCAGGCTGCCATGTATAATGTCCAACACAAAACTGCAATGGAAGGTGAAGTTGCAGTGTCTTACCTGTGTGTCACTGGAAGTACTGTTGAATTATAGTAGTTCTGTTGTCCACATCCTCTTCCTCCTCTTCATCACTGTCCACAGGCTCCACCTCTGCCACACAACCATCTCCAGCCTTATCCTCCTGCAGGAAAGGTACCTGGCATTTCAAGGCCAGGTTGTGCAACATGCAACAATGATCTGGCACACCTTCTTGGGTGAGTAGTACAGGGATCCACCTGTCAGATGGAGGCACCGGAATCTGGCCTTCAGAAGGCCAAAGGTGCGCTCAATGATCCTCCTTGTTCGCTAATTTGCCTCATAGTAACGTTCCTCTGCCCTTGTCCTGACATTCCTCACTGGGGTCAGTAGCCATGAAAGGCTGGGGTAACCAGAGTCACCTGAAAATATCGAGGGATACCTGTTAGCCAGACACTCACCCTTAGGGCCAAACCCACACCCATATACCTACATCAACTTGGTGGGGAACATGGGCTCACCTATTAGCCACACCCTGTGCCTCTGGAGTTGAGACATCACATATGGGGTGCTGCTATTCCTCAAGATAAATGAATCATGCACAAAGCCAGGATACTTTGCATTGACATGGGAGATGTACTGGTCCCCCAAACACACCATCTGGACATGCAGAGAGTGACAGCTCTTTCGATTTCTGAACACCTGTTCATTTCTCCGGGGGGGGGACAAAGACAAAATGTGTACCATCAATAGTACCAATGATGTTGGGGATAAGTCCCATTGCATAGAAGTCAGCCTTCACTGTGGCCAAATCCTCCACCTAGGAGAATACGATGTAGCTGCGCATGTGTTTCATCAGGGCAGACAACACTCTGGTCAGCACGTTTGAGAACATAGGCTGTGACATCTCTGATGCCATGGCCACTGTCACTTGGAAGGAACCACTTGCCAAGAAATGGAGCACTGACAGGACCTGCACTAAAGACGGGATACCTGTGGGGTGGCGGATAGCTGAAATCAGGTCTGGCTCCAATTGGGCACACAGCTCTTGGATTATGGCCCTATCAAGTCTGTAGATTAGGATAATGTGTCTGTCCTCCATTGTTGCCCGGTCCACCAGGGGTCTGTACACGGGGGTATGTCTCCATCTCCTATTCGTCTTCAGCGGTTGAACTCTAGAGTGAAAAATGGAGAGCAGAAGGTCATATTCAAACATATACTCAGATTAATATGCTATTTTTGTTTTACAGAAACAGTATGTGAACTTGTAAGTCCGTTGATGTGCCTATGTCTGCTGTGACGCAGTTAGGAGCCATGGCCTGTGCCCCCCTGAAATGGCGGCCGCCTGACCTGTGAGGAGAGACAAGTGGAAATTAGGTCATTCCGCTGGTGTTGTGTGCCATTGTGGGCGGCGGTCGATGACCGCTGTTCAACACCGCATTGGTTATCATTGGGGCCTACGGGTTCCAGGAGCCAATGGTGAAGCACGCCGGCTGTGACGGTATGCACCGCCACGGACGTGACCTCCATTTTCTATCTGTTCAGTCACTTGCTACCTGACCTTCAACAGGAGAGGACCTACACTGCAAGTGCTGCTTTGACCTGTTTCTGGAAGCGACAATGGCACAGTGTCTGTGGAAATGGCCCCTGCCTTCACTTCGGAGGAGTTGGAGAGACTGGTGGATGGGGTCCTACCCCAGTACTGTTTACTTTATGGTCCTCCAGACCAACAGGTGAGTACACTGTGAGCATGATGCGTGGGGTATGAATGTATGGAGTGCTCTGTATGTAAGCCTCGTGTAGGGGGGGCCTGAGGGGTCCTGGGCAGAGTGCTGCATGTATGGTGGTCAATGTATGTGCGTAAGGGGATGGGAGGGATATGTTGGGCCATGAGTATGGCAGTCCGGACGGTATGACTAATACCTTTTCTGCTGTATCTTTTTCTGCAGGTCAGCGCCCATCAGAAAAAGGGTATTTGGCGTGCCATCGCCAAGGAGGTGGGGACCCTGGGGGTCTTTGACAGGCGGAGCACCCACTGCCGCAAATGGTGGGAGGACCTGCGCGGCTGGGCAAGGAAGACGGCAGAGGCCCAGCTGGGGCTGGCCTCCCAACGAGGATGGAGTGCCTGACCACCCTGATGTTCTGCATCCTGGCGGTGGCCTATCCGGAGTTGGATGGGCGCTTGAAGGCATCACAGCCTCCACAACAGGGTGAGTACAGATTCAGAATCATGACTTTGCACGTGTTAAGGTGTTACCTGGGTGGGGGATGTGGACTGTGGGTGCCCCTAGGCCAGGGCAAACATGGCAGGGTAGGTTCCATGATGGGCAAGCTCAGATGCACTCCAACCCCAATTATGTTAGTAGGCATCTACTACTGGGCAGGGTCCTGTGGGTTTCAGGTGTGCAGCTAATGGCATGAGGAATTGTACCCCATGTCCTGGTGACTAGCATTGTAACTGGTAGTGCATGGCCTAGTGCATAGGGCTGTTCCTTGTGAGTTGTGTGCGCCAACTGTAGTGTTGTTGCTGGCATTGACCAAGTGTATCATCTGTCGATTCCCCCGTTTTTGTTTTGTCACCCTGTCCTTGTGTGCATAAGCATCATCTGGCGGAGGAGCAGAGGCACTGGCGACGGAGGAAGCTGCATCCCACATGGGCCTGGAGGCCGAATCCACTGACGGTGATGGCACCAGTGGGACCGATGGTGAGGGGAGCACCATGACGGAGACAGGAGGGGACAGTACTGACAGCGACTCCTCCTCTAATGGAAGCTCCCTGGCGGTGGCGGACACCTCTGTGCCCATCCCAACTACAGGCACAGCCGCCACCCCTGTACCAGCACCGCCCTCCCAGCAGCCCCTCAGCGTGTTTCCTGTGCCCGCTCACCCAGGAGGGTGGGCATCCCCTTCGCCCCAGGCACCTCAGTCCCTGCCCCACTCAGCCCTGCTGCCCTCAGTGAGGAGGCTATTGACCTCCTGAGATCCATCTCTGTTGGGCAGTCAACCATACTGAATGCCATCCAGGGTGTAGCAGGGCATTTGCAACAAACAAATGCATACCTGGAGGGCATTCACTCTGGTGTGGAGGCCCAACAGAGAGCATTCAAGGCTCTGGCCAACTCACTGATGGCAGCCATTGTCCCTGTCTCCAGCCTCCTCGCACCAACTTCCTCTACCCAGTACCAATCCCCTCCACCCCAGCCTATCCCAAGCACACCTTTGGACCTGCATTCACCCACACAGACGTGGCTCAGGCAAACACAAGCACGACACTTCATCCCACAGGCACTCACACAAGCACCATCCAGATGCAGACACACCAACATCCACTGCCTCCACCTTGTCCCCCTCCTCCTCGTTGTCCACCTCCCTCCCAGTAGCGTCTCCACTCACACCTGCATACACTACATCCTCATCCACTACCTCCATCACCAGCACACCTATCACAACTCAAGGCCCCTCACTGGCAGTCACCACCTCCGCATCCATGCACAATTTCCTCTGTGTCCTTTACCACTGTGTGTGTGACCCCTCCTCCCAAAGTACACAAACGCAAGCACTCAGACACCCAACAGCCATCCACCTCACAACAGCATCCAGCCCATGCACCTGCACCCAAGCACAGCAGACTCTCACCTCCTACAACCACTCCCTCTTCCTCCACTCCCAAACCTTCACCCTCTTCCCGCCCCAGTGTCCCTAAGAAGCTTTTCCTTTCCACCCTTGACCTATTCCCTGCCACTCCTCCTGTGTCCTTCACTTCGGGCCAGGGTGGCCAGAACCCAGCCCAGCACCTCAGCCACCCAGTCCATGGCCACTGTAATTTCTGCAGCTACTGCAGGTGTGAGAAGCTCCAAGGAGGCACCCGTCAGCACAGCCAGTGTGCCTGCACCACCTACCAAGGGCAAGAAGGGGCCGCCACCTAGCAAGGGCAAGAAGGGGACACCAGCCAGCAAGGGGAAGGAGGAACCACCAGACAGCAAAAGCAGGAAAGGAATACCAGCTGGCAGAAGCAAGGAGGCTCCACCATCCGCCAAGGGCAGGAAGGGGCAAACAACACCAGGCATGCCCTTCAGCCGTCTGAGGCTGCAGGGGAAGGGCTGGAGCCTCCCCCGACCACTGACAGCACCGCCACCTGCACCGCGGCCAGCACTGCCACCAGCACCACTGCCAGCAGCAGCAGCCCCAGTGGGCAGCCGTCTGAGGCTGCAGGGGAAGGGCTGGAGCCTCCACCCACCACTGACAGCATCGCCATTTGCACCGCGGCTAGCACCGCCACCTGCACTGCGGCCAGCACCGCCACCTGCACCGCCACCAGCACCACGGCCAGCAGCAGACCCAGTGGGCAGCCGTCCAAGGCTACAGGGGAAGGGATGGAGCCTCCACCCACCACTGACAACACCGCCACCTGCACCGCAACTGCCATCCACTGAGCAGCTGTCACCACCGGCGAGCAGTGTGTCGTCGTGACTACATGGGCTGCAGTGCATCCTTGCCCCTGCAGCACCTGTAGGTATGACACCCAGGTGAGAGACTGTGACCTTGCACCATCCAAGATGAAGCACACTGGGCATAAAGCCCTCTCCAGAACCAGTGGAAGAAGGCATCTACTCACCCCCTCTTTGCCAGAATGAAGCACACCGGGCACAAAGCCCCGTCCAGAACCAGTGGAAGAAGGCATCTACTTGAGAGACTGTGGCTTTGCACTCCCCAGGACCAAGCAGTGGGCAAAGCACCCACTTGAGAGACTGTGGCTTGCAATCCCCAGGACCAAGCAGTGGGCAAAGCACCCACTTGAGAGACTGTGCTTTGCGCTCCCTAGGGCCAAGCAGTGGGCAAAGCACCCACTTGAGAGACTGTGGCTTTGCACTCCCCAGGACCAAGCAGTGGGCATGAAGCCCCCTCCAGGAGCAGTGGCGTTGTACCATGTTCTGGCTGAGGTGCCCCCCCATTCCCCATCCCCCTGAGGTGCCTGTGTGTTTTCGACCTGATGCCCCTGCAGTGTTCTCTCCGTATTGAGGCTGGAGTCAAGTGTGGCCCTGGCCTATGTGTTATGGCCCCGTGGGCCACAGATATATTGGAGTGGGCATTGTCCCTCCATTTATATATATTGTACATACTGTTTATTGCTTTCAGGATGTATTTATGTAATATTGTACTATTACACTCAATTTAATCAATTCCTTTTGTCCTTGCATTATTCCTGAGGGTTGGGGGTGTATATGTAATGTTGTTGCATCTGTTTGTGTGTATGGGTTTGGGGGTGGAGGTGGGGTAGGGGGTGTTGTGTGTTGCATGTGTGTGTCACTCTCTTTTTCCTCCCCCCTCGCTTGTGTGCTAGGTGCGGTACTCACTGTGGTCGTCTTCGCCGCTGTTCGTGTTCCTGGTGTATGAGGAGGTAGACCAGCATTGGAAAAATGTGCAGCTCGGCCTCCATGGTGTTGTGGTTCTTCCCTGAGTGTCGAAAGGTGAGTCGTTTCCCTTCTGTGTACTGTTTCCACCGTGCTTTTGATGGCATTGGTACCGCCCCGGAAAAGCTGGCGGATTAATCTCTTATATTACTGTGGGCGGTACACTGTCTTCCGCCTGGCTGTTGGCGGTGACCGCTGCGGTGTTTGTTGCTACTGCCGTGGAGATCGGAGTGTTAAAGCGGCTGTCTGTGTTGGCAGTTTCCGCCATGGTCATAATTCCACTTTTTTTACTGCCAGCCTGTTAGCGGTATTACCGCCGCTTTATCACCGACCGCCAGGGTTGTAATGAGGGCCATGTTGTTTACACTCTAATGAATTGTAACTTAAAATCCTCACTAGTGGTAAAGTTAGATTTTAGGTCACATTTCTGAATATGACACTTTAAGAAAGTTGGCATCTTCTTGTTTTAACCATTTGTTTCTTCTGCAATTGTCCTGGAACACATGGCTTTAATTGACTCTGGTGTTGAAGTTTGTGTATTCCTGCCAGACAGTGAGACAAAGGGAATTAGGTGTGAACAGGAACGCCCAACCTGCCAAGATGATTTGGGGAGAAGCTGGGCCTTGACCTACTTACACTTCAAAGGGTCTTGCCCCCAGCACACACACCTGTCTTAACACTACTCTTTTGTCACCTTAGACTTCTTGAAGACTAGACTGGGGAAGGGATGAGCTTTCCAGAATCAGATGTGGTGTCACTATTGAAAGTTCACTCCACCCCACTACAAAGGGGGGCACCAGATATACATATTGTAATTCCAAAGCCACTCTTCAGTACATTTCTGGACCTATGGCCATCACAGGAGAAAGACGGCCTTGAGCCCTAGAGTACATCTCTGCTGAATGAGGATTGTCTTGCTCTCTGAGAAGGAAGACTGTAACTGCTTTGTTCATACCAGGCTTACTTGATGACTCCAAGGGTCATTTGGCCGCCCTCTTGTCTGAGCAACAGTGACACAACAAGTTGCAGAGGCTACCCAACTGACCTGTTGCACTAGCCCTGGACCTGCCTGAGACATGCTGGCCTTTACTGGAGTGAGCTCCTGATTCCCAAGAGGTGCCTTCCCGGGTGCTGGACCCTTGGCTGGTATCATTTGAGTTCCTCCTGTGACGAAGGGTGACATTCTGAGGTTTTGGGCTTTTCTTGACAATGAAAGGGCCGGTTCATGCTGAGACTCTTCCACCTGTGATGACCACCAATACATACTTTGGCAAACCCAACTGTTTTTGCTACAGTGCTGACCGACAATGCAAGATCTGCACTTCGTGTTACAGCAACAACAGCCCACAGTGATAGTCAATGCAAAGCTCCAGCAATGACTATTTACGACATCCAACCTAATCTTCACTCTATAGTGATGACTTTCTGCAATGCCAGGCCTACTCTTCACACAACAGTGATGACTACCCATGACACCCTCTCTACTGCTTGTTGCCTCCTTTACTGCGAGTGGAACGCTTCACACCTGACTTTGACGAGGTAACTTTTCAGTGGGACTAACCTGGTCCCTGTATCCAGCCCACACTGCATCGCAGTCAGCCTGAACTTTTGACTTTCCTCTGGTTTAGGATGATCAGATTACCATGAGTAGCACTTTGTGCTTTTAAGCCATGCATCCACCCTCCCCAAAAAACATTTAAGTAAATAGACCAGGCCCCGTAAGACAGGGACTCTGGGGCCAAGATCGGCCTGGGAAGTGGGGCAGCACGGCCCCCCTCCCCAAAAAAATAATATTTAGGCTGGGCCCTGAGGGGTAGGGTCCCTGGGGAGGGGGACCATGTGGGGCTTGGTTGGTATAGGGGTTGGCTGCAGGGACTGACCACAGGCCAAGTGCCGCCGACATGGTTGGATTAACATAGAGTAATGAAAATTACTTGAAATAAAATTTAAAAAACATAGAAATTCACTGAAAAAAACAAAGGTTACAGGGACATTATAGTTAGGAAGTAGAATTTGAAAAACCATAGAAATTCACTTTAAAAAACTAAGGTTACAGGGACGTTATAGTTAGGCTCACATACATATAAGTTCACTGAAAAAAACAAAGGTTACAGGGATGTTATAATTAGGTTGATGTTTTACCCATACAAAACCATAGAAACTCAGCAGTTATACTTATATGTATACTTATGTTAAGAAACTATACCTCATTGCCCAAAGTTACTTTCAGGCACAAGTTATAGGGCCAGATGTATCAAACATTTTTGCACCGCCACCTGCACCCAATGGGCCATTTGCGATTGCAAAGATGCCTTTTGGTATGTAACAAGTCCAATTTGCGATTCGGTAACTTGTTACCAAATTGCAAATTGGATGTGCAACTACATACCGATTTGGTTTTAGGAAGGGGCGTGTCAAGGGCATCCCCTCCTAATTCTGAATCGCAGAGGTATGTGTGATTGTTTTGTGACCGTGAATGCGGTCGCAAAAAACAATCGTAGTTACCACCTACTTCAAGTAGATGGTAACCCATTGGCAAAGGTGAAGGGGTCCCCAAAGGACCACTTCCTCTTTGTGAATGCATGCGAAAACATTTTATAAGAGCAGGCAGTGGTCCCACGGACCACTGCCTACTCTTAAAAAATTAAAAGAAAACTTTAAATTTTTCATTTTTAAACGGATCCCGTTTTCCTTTAAGGAAAACGGGTTGCATTTTTAAAAAAAAAGATTGCTTTATTGATAGGCACTCACAGACATGGTGGTCTGATGAGCCCAGCAAGCCACCAACCCTGTGATTGTAGCTATTCGCAATGGCTCGCAAATTGCGACCTACCTCATGAATATTAATGAGGTAGTTCGATTTGCGAGCCCTTGCAAATCGCGGTATGAAACTCCTGGAGTTTCATACATTCCAATAGCGATTACTTAATTGAGATTCGCTAAAAATCGCAATTAGGTAATCGCTATTGTAAAAAAATGATACATCTTGCCCATAGTTTCTTCAGATAAGTATAACTATAAGTATAACAATAACTGCTGAATTTCTATGCTTTTGTATGTGTAAAACATCAATCTAACTATGACGTCCCTGTAACCTTTGTTTTTTTCAGTGAATCTATATATATATACATATGGAGTATAGCTTAAAATGTATCTGAGAATAACACAAGTTTAAAAGTGATCACTTTCAAAACCTTTGTTCTTTTTCTAATTCCTGAATGTCTTTTCAATTCAGGTAAAAATGTTGAATAACATAAAACAGCCACAGGCCAACATGTTTCATGCAAAGCAAATTCTTCAGGGCTGTTAAATCAAAGAATACAAAATATACAAATGTATATCCATTGATCAAGCAATGAACAAACATTACAAGACAACATTAAACATTAAATTAGAGCTGTCCTACGTACTGTACATATATCAAGTCATAATTTGGCTAAACATCTACAGGATACACCTCGGTGAGAGATGTGTAAACACTGTTCATACATTAAATTATAATGACTGAATAACTACTATACAAAATTGCATTGCACGAAGAGTTAAAGAAATTGATATTATAGTAAGCTTTTAAACATGACCATACACCAGATGGTAACCATGATGCACATTGTATTGCCCTATTCAGTTATTATCAAGACATCATTCAAAACAGGAAAGTAAAAGGGTAAAAATGCATTTGATTGCAACACAGCAACAAATAATAAAACAACATTTGGTGTAATTCCGTCCATTGGTTCGGGCTGAAAAACACAACTTTTTTTTACCCCCCTTTTTCTCAGCTCCCACTTGACAGATCACCTTGAAACTTTCTGTGCGCAACAAGAATGACCGGGACACTTTTTTGGGGGAAATTTCATGAAGATTCTTCAAACGGTGCCAAAGATACAGTATATATATATACTTTGTTTAGAGTCAGCCACGTTGGAAGCGCTCATGACCGCTGTAGGTGCTCTGCAAAGCGTGACGGCCTGTACGCTAATAATTATCTTAAGCGTTTCCTCTTACAGGTGAACGAAGCAGCACTCAGTACATCAAAGGTCTGCAACCATCTTGTTTACTTAGCCATTCCACATCAACACGTTTCGGTCCCACGGGGACCATGTTCATGATCCTTTTAACATTTCGTGATCTGCATCATAGCAATAAACATCAACAAAGGTTCTGGTCCTTTGGACCTCTAAGTCAACACCCCACACATCTAGAACCAGGCAAGGAAATCGCCATTGCTGTATTCTCGTAGGTCTGTCCCTAACACAGAAAAATGTTATAGCATCTAAGCCTGGGCTGAGATGCAAATGCTTACAGGAAATCCTTAGTAATTCACACCTAAAACAGGAGCAGGCAATTACTTTCTGGGATGCTGCGGTGGATTTAGTGGACTCATGGTCTGCTACTGTGTCTTCTTTTAGACAGTGAGTGTAACAGGAAGTTGTGTGTGCTAGCCTATTCTTCTAGACTGTCTTGTATAACTTGTCATGCCCTCCAGTCTCTTTTTATGCTCAAATTAATGCAGTCAGTGGAACGCTTTGCCTTGTACTTAATTTAACAGCCAATACAGCCCAAACAATGTGGGTAGGTTTAATACAATCTGTACCTGGATCAATAAAACACAAATGTTATTAAATGACTTGTTAATTCACTACCTCTAAACTGTAATTCAGATTAGCAAACTCTTCAGGGAAGACTATCGAGAAGGATAATGCGTCGTTCTATAAACTTCAATAATCTGGCTCAAAAGGAGGAACGCTCTTTAAGGTAATAGCATTACTGAAAGCACCAGTGTTGAAAAGAGGCCGTGGAATGTAATCAGTGATGTGATAATAGCTTTAATGAATTCCTGGAAAACAGAACTATAAAGGCAGCCCTTTTAAAACGGAAAGCTACAAAACAGGGACGGAAACCAAAGTTATCATGCGGGAGTGTAAGAAGCTCATTTGCTCCTCTACGACACTAAAACTGTTTCTACCTTTTTGATACCCGAAAATAATTCAACGAAAGCATGTTTCCAATGTATTCATCCATGTCTCTCTTTGTTTCTCTGCCTTTAAAATGCATTCAATACATGTTAATTCTGTAATGTCAACAGAGTATTACAATTGTTTATAGCATTCGCAATATGGCTCTGATCACAATTCCGGATTCTGTCTGTAATAAATCCCAGAATGAACGTCTACACATTCAGTGTGTGCACCTGATCTTACTTATCATGTATCATTGTGATGTGTGTGTCCATGCCTGAACCTATAGCACAGTACCGATACTGTGGTCTTCAGGTCACATATTTTTGTGTCTAATGGGGTGTGCAAAGAGAACAGATGGTGCTATAGTTTTCTCTTGGTCGAGTCCAAAATACCCAAGAAGAAATGAGTAACAAGAAACTATAAAGTTATTAAAAATTGATTTTATGTTGTTTACCCCCTCTAATCCCTGCACCATATTATGCCTCCCAATGTATTCTAAGTGGTTAGAGGCCTGCATCAATTACTTCCTCACATTAGCTTAGTAAATCTAATATGTGTGTTCTTTCGATCACGAACCAATTTTTTGCAGGAGTCCTTTTAATGAACACAAAAGAGATCCACGATGTTGGACCTGGCCCTTTAACAGGGTCATTCCCCAGACTTTTTGCTTTTTGCTTCCTTATTTTTCTGACCTTTGTTCGCTGACGTTTTGACTCTGAGCACTTTTTCATTGCTAACCAGTGCTAAAGTGCATGTGCTCTCTCTTACAAATTTGGTATGATTGGATTATACCTGATTGGCATATTTAATTTACCTATAAGTCCCTTGTAAAGTGGTATCCCTATACCCAGGGCCTGTAAATGAAATAATACTAGTGGGCCTGCAGCGCTGCTTGCGTCACCCACTGAAGTAGCCTGTCAAACCGATCTAAGGCCTGCTAGCGCAGAGCCTGTGTGTGCAAATTACTGCCACAGGGACCTGGCATCTAAATTTAATTGTCAGGCCCAGAACTCCCCTTTTACTACATGTAAGTCACCCCTAAGGTACGCCCTAGCTAGCCCTTTGGGCAGGGTGCCATGTATGTAGAAGGCAAGACATGTGCCATGTTGCGTGGCCTGTCCTGGTAGTGACAAACAGCCTAACTTGGTGTCTCACTGCTGTGAGTGCTGACCTCTCATAGGATTGCATTGGAAATGCCCTGCCTTAGGTGTAAGGGGTATTGTCTGATTTATGAGGGGTAGCGTAGGCATGTTTGGTATGGTTGTGACAGTGGTAAGAAATGCTCCTTACTGGTGTCGGTGTATTTTTTATTACTATCACAGAAATGCCACTTCAAGAAAGTGCGCATTTATCTGTGCTTATGACTTTGGTGTTTTGCAGCTTGTCTCCAATCAACGTCTGGGCAGACTGACAGTTGGGGCTTTGTGCATACTTCTCAGACAGTCTGAACACAGGGAGGGTGGAGGTGACACAGAGGTGCATCTACATATTGTAAAGCCTTCCTGGGCTGAGAGAAGGGAGAGGCGGGGCACACCTGCATTTGTAAGGACTGTGCCCTGGCCTCACACAATTGGGTCGTTAACCCCCCACTGATGTTTGGAGCCTGTGCTGAAAGGAGAGAGGGGGCACTCCCAGAACCAGTTGTAACTGGCTGGAACCTCCTCTCCCTACCATTGTGAAACACTGTAAGAACTGACTATAAGTACAGGGGAATTTTCCCCACAATTTGAACACTCTTGGAACTTGAAACTGGACACAGAACGCCGATGAATGGACTCACCAGGAAACCACCTTGGACTGCTGCTGCTGTGCTGACCTGTGACCTGCCTGGTCACTAGAAGGACTGTCACCCTCTGCAAACCTTGTGCTGGCCTGTAGCTGGGCCCACCAGTCTGTGCTCCCCTTGTCTCCTTGTTGCTCCCAGGGGCAGGGTGCTGTGGCCCCTCAGCCCTGCCAAACCTTCTACAGACTTTGGCCTCAAGCGCTTTTCAAAGGGCGCTCGTCTTGTTGCTAGAACCAGATCACCGTTGCAGCCCGGGCTTCAGATTGGCCGTAGCGCCTTAAAAAGCGCTTTGTTTCTGTTCCCGGAATCACCGCCACAACCCGGGCTTGGAAGAGAACCTTGGTGCCTTCTTAAGCGCTTCGTTCTTGGGAAAAATCACCGGCACGACCCGGGCACCGCATCTGTGACTAGACAAGGACCGCGTTGTTTGTTGTGCCCCCAGGGCACTTGCTGAGGCTAAGAAAGGAGCTGGGCCGCTCCTATTGTGCCCCCGGGTGGCGCGCGCTTTACGGAGCGCCCCGGGGCACACAACGGCACCAACTCCCTGAGCTGCCTCCCTCGTGGACGAGGGACGGAGGCAGTGCGGCTCGCGCACCAGACCAGGTGCGGCCACCGCAGGAAGCAGGCGAGGAGCCTCAACGGAGGCCCCTGCTTCCTTTACCTCCTTTGGGCAGCTGCACCGCGGACAGGGGCGGCTGCCCCCTTGCACGCAGGACACGGGGAGAAATGGGAGTTCCCTTCTTCACAGTCACTGCCCTAGGGGCGCGATCGCCCCCTTTAATCTTTGTGGTACTTTGGGCCCCCTTCTGAGAGGGCCATTAGAGGCCAGGGGGGCCCCACATGGATCACGGGTCCCCAGAGGGGCCCGTTCTTTCTTTTGTTACAGTAGGGAGGGTGCAGATCACCCCTGTCTCCCAGGAGACCGGCGAGGCCCCCGTTTTCCGCTCATAGGAACGCCAGGGGCCCCCATACTCCTCCTTAGGCACTGGAAGTGCCTCTTCATCCAACCAGGTACTTTTTCTAAGGGACCAGTAATAGTGATAATCCAAAGTTCTTTGGTTCATATATTACCTACCTGTGTTTGATGTTCTCTTTACATATATGTGCTAATGTTCCTGTTATGGGCATGTCTAGCTGATATGTATATATATGACTTGTGATATATTCTCTAAGGGTTCTTTTATTCAGAAATTGTTCATAGCAAGTGCATATATCTTTTACTCTAATTCCTGACTATTGCTTATGTTGCAGAATCCTGAGTACTTACGTGTTCTAATGTGACCATGGAATGGGTCCACAGGTGCCCTCCTCAAGCCCCAGGAATACACCCACCCACACCAGAGGGACACTGGAGGTTGAGGGACCCCATGCCAGGTAAGTTGGGTAAGTATAGGTAAGTATTACTTTTTTAAAATTAAAGTGCCATTGGGGACCCAACTTGGGGCCCCCTGCACGGCACAGGGTGCAATGGCCATGCCCAGGGGACCCTGATCCCCTGAGCTGGCCATTGGGGTGGTGGGCATGACTCCTGTCTTTTATAAGAAAGGAGTTATGTGGTATGGATGGTTTTGTGTCAGAAGATGACGCTAGGCTGGTTAGAGTCATTTATTTTTTACTCTAACCTGCCTAATGTCATTTTTTGGTGCAAAGCCCACTTCTCCCATACTGCCAGCCCCACCTCGCTAACGTCATTTCTTTTTTTACGCTAGCCCACCCTTTGCACCGGCTTGTACCATACCATAAATATGGCTCCCAGCTGGTGCTCAGGAATGGGTGAAGCCGGTGCTAAACTTTTTGGTGCACCAAAAGTATAAATATGCCCCCTAGACTCAATAACTCTAACATGTCACAGGCCTAAATAGTCTGTAGTAGGAGCAGTTATCCCATAACACCTCTCTTCCACACGGAACCATCATCCCCATCTTCCCTTCAGGTCACAGAAAGAAAGACTTCTTCTGACTTGATGTTTTCTATGCCATTGGATTAAGGTGGCTCAACACAGGCCATGGCATACTTTGTTGCAAATACTACTAACTCTTTCACAAAGCCTCCTTCCTTTTAGATAAACCTGAAAAGTAACTACAGTTAATTATGTAAGACTAGCTCCTTCTCAATTGATTTGTGTGCTAAAATCGACGTGTAGCCAAATTAACTCTGTCTTCTGACAAAAAGACTATTTTTCTACACTTTCAAATTGTTCTGCGTCTTCCTCTTTGGAAAAACACAATCAATTTCTACAACACAGCCCTCCAGCACACCTAACAACTTCACTAGTCCAAAAACTATAGGAAACCTGTCAATGTAAAAACTAAAACCCAATGTGACCACAGACCCATCATGTGCTGAGATTCAGTCACACTCTCCTCTATAATATTAATTACTGATAGAATTAAGACAACACATCCTCACAACTGCATACCTAAGAATTAGTTTATGCATCAGAGTAAGAAAGAAGCAAATCAAAATTATTTTCCAAAGAGTTCTCTCTAAAATGGTAATTTGTCATATTTTGTTCTACCAAGAAGGATCAACTGGAGCTGTCTAAGTTCTTAAACACAGAAGACTAGAGCTACTTTTCATCACAAAATTAATACTCATTGACTCCTCCCAAATTATCTTAAATCCTCTTGTACTTAAAACTCACATTGTTCTATATGAAGGTTGAGTCGACAAAACAGATGGATTGCTTTTAAATAAAAAAATCTCCGATATAATAAAGTATCCTCGTTATTCATCTTTCCCTTTGAATGCTTTGTTACCTTTACAATGACTTTCCCCAATAAACCACCCGTTTCCCAAGTAGTAAACCACCTGCTAAGAAAAGGCTGTGAATTTGTTGTGCAACGAGAAAATGCTATACACTCTAAAAAATGTATTAATTGATGATCTGAATCATGGCTGAAGGAAAACAAACATTTTCCTCTAAGTAGCCCTTAAAAAATGATCAACGCAGAAATATACAACAATCTGCCTACACCATATGTATTGGAAGGTAGACCTAGGGCCTCATTTATATTTTGGCAGAAGTCCTGCGGTTCCGCCATTGGGATTGAATAAATTACTCTACCCCCCATGACGGAGACACCGCCCGTCAAATTAATAAATGACTGCCAACGAGGCGGTCACATATAAAGCTTGGGCTGGAACTGCCTTCTCAGCGGTTCCCGTCAGTGCATCCCGCTGTCTGGAGCAGGGCTGTGTCAGCATGAGGCAAAGCTGCACCATACAGTATTATTTTTTAATTTCAAAAAGGAAATCCCAGAACGGTATTTTCTTTTTGAAAATAAAAACAATCTCCCATCTCCGTGGGAGCCATCTCACACGGCAGATGGAGCATTATTTCATTTTTACTGTCCCTTCCCGTTAGGGTTTGCTTGGTGGTTACAGACAGTAACAAAAATGTCCACCCATCCTGATTGGGAAGGGAGACTTCTAGCCATTTCTGAGGTTTGGCTTTGCAGTAACAGAGTAGTCGCAGCCGTAGCCAAACTGAAGGTCTACTCGCAGGTACATCAGGAGGGTGGACTTTTATGTGGGCGGTATATATACTGCACTTCCGTTTGAGAGGGAGTAAACATAATGCCAATATAATAATTGTAACCCTAATGATCAAGGAAAATCCCACTGAAATCGCAGCCATTTTTTTCTCTTTCCCTCTCTTTCCCTGTATCGCTTTTTCTCTCTGTCTTCCTTCCTTAATGGAAGAAACAAGAAGGAATATAGAAAAGATTCCTCAAAAATGACAAGTCAGAAACATTACACACCACACTTTCCACAACATTATCACAACACTTTCCACAATGAATTTTGACGTGAATATCAGCACAGTAGGTAACAAGTACCTTGATGTGTCTTGGTGTAGACCCCACAGCAGTGAGGTGTGATCTCCAATGCACTAATGGTGGCTGCAAGGGCCTTTTGAAAGTGGGCCTGGAGGTGCGACTGCCAATTAAGGCAGGTGTCCCGAAGAAGCGTGGCTATGAATTGCTGTTGTCTGAGGATTTTTTTTTTTTTTTTGCTGTGCACCTGGGTAGCTTTCTTCCACCCTCCATTTTCACAGCTGAGCCACGGCACAGCAAGTGGTGCTTTTTGCCCTGCTGGGCGGTTGGTGAGACCTGGTGGCAGTTTGGCTCCAGCAGTTTACTCAAGCTTCCTAGGCTGTACTAGATCTGGCCCATGTCTTGAGTGTGCCTTATGAAGTTGGCCAGACTGTTGATTGATGAAGGCATCCATTCTTGGAAGTTTGGAAAAAAGGCAGTGATGGCAGCCCTTCAACCCGTTCCTCCCCCCGGATACTGATGTCTGACAGCTGCAGGTTTTGACTGCTACTTGATTGTTCCCACAATGTCAACGCATGTCTAACTCTGCGGGCTATATGAACATGGTGGCCCCACCAGACTGCATTCTTGATCACACGGAGGTGCTAACTGGCCAAAGTATTGCACTATTCACTGGTCACATGACGAATGACATGCCATAAACAAGGTTAGTTTTGCCGTAGCATAGAGATCTGGATTGCCTGTTGCCCCGGGGCAGTTTCTTGCTCTGCATCTGCATGGGATCCTGGTGGCAGGTTTTTTGATAACAGGGACTGTAAGTGTCTTTCTCTCTCTAGTTGGCTGGTTGGAAGTCAACTTGTGGCTTACTGCTGAATCAAGTCAACCTCTTCACCCAAATATGGTAAAGCCAAAGACAGCCAAGTTGGGGTGGCGGGTGAATCAGTGTAGACTCTGTAAGAACACACAAGCAAATTTGTAAGGCTACTACAAATATTAAAGCCACCACTGAAAACTTAATACTTTGAAGATTAAGGAGGGCTTTATGAGATACGGTCATAAAGAGCTCAAAGAAAAGGTGGAGAACAACAAGCCCATTCTGACAGCATTGTGACCCTTCATGGAACACATGTAGAATCAGCTTAAAGAAATGTGAGACGAGGTGAGAGCACTCAAAATAAGGGTAGAAGACTCAAAAGGTCATTCATACCATACTAATATTGAATCATGTGCCTCCCAGAAAAATTAGTAAGCCACAGTATGTATTTTGTTTTTAAGAATGGCTGGTGCACACAGTACTTGAAGGTAAATGATCTCGGACCATTGTGGTACTTCCTGGGGCACCTGCCAGGCTAGTAGTAGCAAGCCTATGCAATTATTGTGATAGCAATCACATTTTTCAGGTGGCAAGAAGTGAAGGCCTTTGGTCATTGGAAACTGGCTGGGTCAACCTTTTCCCAGACTATACCACTGAGGTGCAAAAAAAGAGGGCATACCTTCTGGAACGGAAAAGACAATGGCATCAAATAGAGGTGTGTTATCACTTATGTTCCATGCCAAGCTTCAGATAGAGGATGGGGGGATGCATGTTTCCTTCTTACTCTTGCTGAATGGTTGGCGTGCCTGGAGTCAAGGGATATGGACCAGTAAACGATAAGTTGCTGCCAGGTGATGGATGGCTGCCTCAGAGATCCAGACATCAACATTCTGCCAGGCTACAGAGTAGACCTATTAAAAAACATGCTGCAATTGCTAGGGCACTGGTGGTTGCAAAAGTATTGGAATACAATAATTCGGATGTCTGAACTGCATCAGTTGATGAGGGCATAATGGGAAAATCAGTGAAGGATGTGTTTGAAGACCTTGAATGGTTGCCACACCAATGATGACTGACATGCTGTCATAGGTACATATAATAGTATCCTTGATGGAAGATTCTTTCTTTTTGGATGTGGAATGGGATGTGCCTGGGTGAGGGAGTGGCTCTTTATTGGGATTAGCTGTATGTGTGAAAGAGGCATAGACAGTTATTAGGGCTTAGATATGTGGTACTCTGATGCGTGTGGAAGCCCCTCTTTTTTCAAATTAGACTTTTTATTTAGAAGTAGTTGATGTGTTGACAACACAAAGGTTGTTATTTCTGATAAGGAGAGGGAGTTAAGGGTTAGTTCTTAGTTATTGGTGGGTGCCTACTGGCCTCCTCTGTGCAGTTCACGATGTGAATAAAAACAGACCCCTGGACCCCAACATTTCCTTTCATTGTAAGTGAGTGACAACTTTTCCACGCCACAATGTTCCCATAATGCCCAATTGCTCCCCTGTTGCTTCAAGTGTATGAAAAAGCCAAGCATATTGGGGCTTTGCCTTCCACAATGCAGGAACCTTTAATAGTGGTCTTGTGCAAGCAGGGGAGGTATCGTTTGAATGTAAGTTCATACAATCCCCCATCTCAGTGAAATCTTGATTAAAAGATCCTTGGTAAGATACTGGTCAATCTCTTAAAACCCAAAGCCAGCAGAGTAATCCACCCAGACCAGAACAGCTTGATACTGAGGAGAAATACTTTCTTTAATTTAAAGTGACTTTTCAGAGTGATGGACTGATGCAGCAGTCTGCAGGACAAACACTGGGTGGCCTCATAAGATATTGAAAAGGCTTTCGACACTCTTAGTTGGGCTTATTTGTTTGAGCTCCTGAAGAGAATTGACCTGGGACATGGGTACTTGAAATGGGTACACCTGTTGAACTTGTGCCCAGTGGCGTGATTTTGAATGGGAAGAGTGATATCAGAGATGACGAGTGGATGGGGCACAAACCAAGGGTGTTCATTGTTGCCCAATATTTTCACATTGGCGATGGAACCACTGGCTTGCTTAATGAGGTATACGGATCCAGAATTAGGGATCATGATTAATGATATCTGGCAAATAATTTAAAGTCATAAGGGGAAATAGGCACAACTTACCTCAGTTTATGCATGGTTCAGATATCCGTGCAAATTCACCCAATATTTTTATTGATTGTGGTAGCAACCTCTTGCTTTCCCATGGATAAATATGCTGATGATGAACTTATTTATCCCTGGAAGTGCTGGAGGTTGCTACCAGAAGTAATTAAATTAATGGATGAGTTTTCAAAGCTATCTGGACCATGCATAAGCCTTGGCAAATTGTGCCAATTTCCCCTTAGGAAGTTATTGGATGACCCCGTAGGTTGCTATCAGAAACTAGGCAAATGTAGAGATGTGAGACCATGAAATATTTGTTGCTGAACATTTATGATGACCAGGAGAACTTTTCATTGAGAAAAGTAAGCTTGTAAAACCAATTTTGAGTGCCAGTCTTTATTGTGAATTGTTTTTATGGTCTGCTGCTTTAGATGTAGTTATTATATATTTTTGTACAGGTCAACGTGTTATAATGACTGTTTCTTATCATACCTACACACTGCAATTTAGATTCAGTCTACCTGAGGGACTGATTGTGGATTTTAGTCTGATTTTAGTGATTGGCCAAGAAGCCCGAGGAGAAGCATGAAGTATAGCGCCACCTTGTAATAGTTATTGTTCCAGATGAGCCAGGGAGACTTTATAAGCATGCTTGCTGTGGAGGCACTTTCTTTGAGAGAAGTACTTGTTTGTGAAGCTGATTTGGAGTACCAGCCTTTGTTGTGAATTGCTTTAATGGTCTACTTCATTAGATATATTTTTTTATCTATCAAGGTGATTACGGAGTCTAACAAGGGTCACCTCATATGTTTAACATCTGTATTCAACCACAGATAAAGACATTGACTAATCAGGTATGTCAACATTTCATTTACACTGATGATTCTTGGATTTTACTATGTCTCCTAGGTCAGGTTTCATCTCAGAGCCTATTTCAAGACATGATGCGTTTCATCAGGGGTAACTACCTAAAGCTGAATGTAGTAAAAAATGAATTTGTGTGTTTATTCTACGAACGGTCAAGAAATGACAACCTTTTCTTTCTCTTGAAGTCTTAAAGACTATTATGCAGCAGTTATATGTGCTAGGCGAGATCATTCTAATGGCATTTTTCTTGGTATCCCGAAATGTGGTATTGCTACACAACATTTGATCCAGCATAGGGCATCAAGGCCGGTGTTTTATGCACCTCATAGAAAGCACACCACACCCCTCCTGAAATTACTTCACTGGGTACCAGTGAAACAGTGCATTCAATCCAAAATCTGCTGTTTAGTTTTTGAAGTTTTGCATGGGTTGGCCCCTGAATTCTTTATCGGTCGAGTGAGGGGACCCGATGAGAGAAGCAAATCTACTTGTGGTGCAGAGATTTTGTAAATCAAGGGTTGGAGGGTATGGGTTTTTAATATTAGTTGCTATTTAATGGAACTTCCTTTTTCTTTCAGCCATCTGATCCCTTACTGAATTAAAAGCTTTCCGGAATGCTTCAAAAACCTGGGTCTTCAAGAAAGCATTTGATTCATACTCTTAATATTTGCTTCACCTACTAATTTTCCATCTATACTTCTCATTTATGTTACAGCGCCACAATACCTGTGGATGAATGTGCGCTTTATAAATATACCTAAGGTTATCATTACCATTTTATATGGTAATTTGGGAAAGGTGGTGGTGGCTATTCACCAGTAGGTGTCCTTGTGGAACAGACTCCCATTATTGCCCATGGGAAGAGTGTCAGTTTTGAGAATGGTGGTACTGCCTGGATTGCTTTACTACTATGCTTCTACTACTACTTCTTGCTGTTTGGATTTGTACTGTATGTGGTCATTTGATTAGAACTTTGACCATTTGTGCTCACCTGTAATAAATATCCAGCATCACCTACTTGCCGGACTTGTATTCAATTCTTGAAACACCACTTGGATCTACCATACAAAGTTTTACTTTGGGTGTGCCCTGGCCTTCATTTTCTAATTACACAGGTTACCACTCACTGATTCCAGTGTGTGTTCCTTTGACACCTGAGGTGGCAGGTGCATGGCCAGCCTGGCACCCGCTACTAGCTGTTGCTCGAAAAAGACATTCACTGATGAACATTTGATAAACCTATGTTGATGTGCGAGCGCCTTTGGCATTCTCCACCTGTGTTTGCCGTGATTTCATTGGTTTATACCCAATTGGCTTATTTAATCTACTTGTAAGACCCTAGTAAAGTGCATTACATGTGCCCAGGGCCTGTAGATTAAATGCTACTAGTGGGCCTGCCCACATAAGTAGCCTCTTAACCATGCCTCAGGCCTGCCATTGCAAGGCCTGTGTGTGCAGTTTCACTGCCACTTCGACTTGGCATTTCGAAAGTACTTGTCAAGCCTTAAAACTCCCCTTTTTCTACATATAAGTCACCACTAAGGAAGGCCCTAGGTAACCCATAGGGCAGGGTGCTATGTAGATAAAAGGCAGGACATGTACCTGTGCAGTCTGTATGTCCTGGTAGTGTAACACTCCTAAAGTCGTTTTTACACTGGTGTGAGGCCTGCTCCTTTCATAGGCTAACATTAGGGCTATCCTCATATACTGTTTGAATGGTAGATTCTGATCTGAAAGGAGTAACAAGGTCATATTTAGTATGGCCAGAATGGTAATACAAAATCCTGCTGACTGGTGAAGTTGGATTTAATATTACTATTTTAGAAATGCCACTTTTAGAAAGTGAGCATTTCTCTGCACTTAAATCCTTCTGTGCCTTACAATCCACGTATGGCTGGGTTAGTTGACAGCTCCCTTGTTCATTCCACTCAGACAAACCCCAAAGACAGGATGTTAAGTCACACTTGCAAAAATCTGCATATTGAATGGGTCTTCCTGGGCTGGGAGGGTGGACAGCCTGACACTTACATGTTAAAGGACCGTAGCTTGCCCTCACACAAAGGACTGCCACACCCCCTACTTGGCCCCTGGCAGACAGAATGGAACTGAAAGGGGACCTTGTGCACTTCTAAGCCACTCTTTGAAATCTCCCCCACTTCAAAGGGACATTTGGGTATTTAGACAGGGTCTCTGACCCTACCAACTCAGACACTTCTGGAAAAAATACCACTGCTGAAGAATCCCTGAACCAGAACTGCAACCTGCCAAGAAGAACTGCCTGGCTGCCCAAAGGACTCATCTGACTGCTTTTCTGCAAAGGACTGCTGCCCTGCTATTGCCCTGCTGCCTTGCTGTTTTCTTGCTGTGCTGAGAAGTGCTCTCCAAGGGCTTGTATAGAGCTTGCCTCCTGTTCCCTGAAGTCTCAAGACCAACAAGACTTCATACTGCAAAAGAATTCCTTGTGCGACAAAAATTTTATGCATAGCCTGCAAGAAACATGCACAGCCTGCATTGTGGTGAGAAAATCACCGCACGCCAAACCGGATCGATGCAGCCCGACTTTGCAAGAGAAGATCGAGGCAGCACCAGTGTTGCGACCGGAACTTGGATGCACGGGCCACTGGATTGACACAAAGCCCAGCTGGAACGATGCAGCCCGGCTTCCTGAGAGGAATCGACGCAGCACCTGCTGTGCAGAAGAAATTTCTATGCATCGCACACTGGATTGATGCAGCCCCTGTGACTTCGTCCTGCATGCCCAGGATTTCAACGTATTATCCCCGGGGCGTCCATAAACCCCTCATCCTGAAGAGGATCCCAGTCTACGTGCCAGAAATCGACAGAAAGCCTGCCCTGCGTGAAAACTCACCGACGCATCGTCTGTGTGCGCTGGAAAAATAGATGCACACTTCCCTGTTTTCCACGCATTTCCTCCTCTGTGGTCCCTTGCAGAGAATTTGAACGCAAACCAGGCACTTTGTGCTTGCAAGAGACACTTGTTGCTTTTTAAAGACTAAAGACACTTTATATAATTTATATTTCAATGTATACTTATTGAATCTTGATCGTTTTGACCTGCATTTATCCAGATAAACATTATATATTTTTGCTAAACACTGTGTTGTGTATGTTTGTGGTGTTATACTGTGTTATTGCATGATTTATTGCACAAATACTTTATACATTGCCTTCTAAGTTAAGCCTGAATGCTGAGTGCCAAGCTACCAGAGGGTGGGCACAGGATAATTTGGATTGTGTGTGACTTACCCTGACTAGAGTGAGGATTCTTGCTTGGGCAGGGGCTAACCTGACTGCCAACCAAAGACGCCATTTCTAACACACACCTGGTTAGAAAAATAGAGCTTAATATAATGGACAAAACAAGACTAAAAACAACAAAAATCCAAGAAATGGAGATCAAGAAATGAATTTTTAAAGATTAAGGTGGTCATTATGACATTGGCAGTGAGTGACAAAGTGACTGCCAACAGACTGGCGGTAATTACCGGCAAATTATGACCATGGCGGTGATAACTCCCATAGACAGCCAATGTACCACACCAACCGCCAGGGTGTAAACACCACTGACCACGGTGGTAGCCATAAATAGCCAAGCGGAAGACAAGGTACCGCCCACCATATTATGACACAGCACACCGCCAGGATTTCTGGGGTGGTACCAACACCATCAAAAGCCTGGTGGAAACAGAATACAGAAGACCAAAGTCTCACCCTTGGAGACACAGAGATGTACAATGCAGCCATGGAACCGGAACTGCAAGTCTTCCCAATGCTGTTCTACGCCATGCTCCACCTGGAACACCTACACCGATGAAGACGACGACGGTGATTACAGCCACCTAGTACACAAGGGAGGAAAAGGAGAGTGACACAAACACGCACAACACACACCAGACACACACACACACACCATACACATAACCAGCTGCAGAGTAAAATCAATATGACAGGATACACATCATAATAATGCAAGGACTACTGCATTCCAGAACAGAAAGTGTAATTGGATGAAAACAGCCACCATATTGTCAATGTGGCAAAATACACATGAGTCACTGTGCAGAAAGGGCCAATGTCTAGTCCAAAGTACAAAAGGCTCACATGGCCACAGGACACAGTCCAAGCCCCAACTCTTTCCCTGATGTAATCGGCACTACACTGTGCAGGGGCATCATGGTGGGAATGGCCAGGCACCTCAGGGGGCACAAGGAGACACCTCAGCTGAGTTTGGGGACTTGTCCACTGGTTCTGGAGGGACTCCATGCCAAGAACATTTAGCTGGGGAGTGCAAGGCCACAGTCTCTAAGGTTGGGGACTGGCCCACTGGTTCTGGAGGGGGCTCCATGCCCATAACAATTAGCTGGGAAGTGCAAGGTCACAGTCTCTGAGGTGGGGGACTTGCCCTCTGGTTTTGAAGGGGGCTCCTTGTACAACAGTCCCTGGGGGTAGCCACCATGCCCTCTGCTGGAGGTGAGGGCTGCTGTGTCCATCCTGAGGTGAGGGCTGCTGTGTACCAGCCTGAGGCGAGGGCTGCTGTGTCCCAGCTTGAGGTGAGGGCTGCTGTGTCCTAGCCTGAGGTGAGGGCTGCTGTGTCCCAGCTTGAGGTGAGGGCTGCTGTGTCTCAGCCTGAGGTGAGGGCTGCTGTGTCCCAGCCTGAGGTGAGGGCTGCTGTGTCACAACCTGAGGTGATGGCTGTTGTGTCCCAGCTTGAGGTGAGGGCTGCTGTGTCGCAGCCTGAGGTGAGGGCACCTTGACCATTGCTTTTCGGGGAGGCCTCTTGCCACTTTTAGTTGGTGGAGTGGGATCCTTCCCTTCCTGGCTGGTGGAATGGGATCCTTCCCTTTCCTGGCTGGTGGAGTGGGATCCTTCACTTTCCTTTCTGATGGAATTGGATCCTTCCCTTTCCTGGCTGGTGGAGTGGGATCCTTCCCTTTCCTGGCTGGTGGAGTGGGATCCTTCCCTCTCTTTCCTCCATGACTAGGAGGTGCCTCCACTGTCCCCGTGGCTGAGGTGCTGGGCTGGGTCGTTGAAACCCTGCTCTTACGGGCAGGACGTGGGGTGGAGTGGGATGGAAAAGGAAACATTTCTTAGGGACGGTGGGGCAGGATGAGGGAGGAAGGATGAGAGGGGAGGTTGAGGGAGTGGTTGTCAGAGGTGTAGGTGCAGGTGAATGGGCAGTGTGCTGATATAAGGAGGAAGGCTCACCGGTGTCTGTGTGTGTGTATTTGTGTCTCTTAGGAGGTGGAGGGGCAGGCAGCGTGGGAGAGGACCCAGGGGACGTGTGGGTAGATGTTGTGGAGGTGTCTGCAAGTGAGGTGTGTGTGCTGCTTGGTGTGGTGATGGTGGCCGTTGATGCACTGCATGCAGGTGTGAGTGCTGATGTGAGAGGGAGGGTGGAGGAGGAGGAGGGGGAGACAGTGGAGGCAGTGGATGTTGTCATGTGTGCAACTGTCTATTTTTTGTGTGAGTGCTTGAAGTGTGCTGCCTGTGTTTGTCTGTGCCTCTCTTGTGCATGGGATGGGTTGGGTTGAGAAGACTGGAGACTGGGAAGTGGTAGTTGGAGGGGGATAGTAGGAACAGGGACAATGGCTGCCATCAGAGAGAAGGCCAGAGCCTAAAATTATCTCTGTTGGGCCGCCATTACACCGTGAATGGCCTCCAGGAATGCATTGAATTGCTGCATCTGGGATGCCAGCCCCTGGATGGCATTCACAATGGTTTTCTGCCCTACAGAGATGGTTCTCAGGAGGTCAATAGCCTCCTCACTCAGGGCAGCAGGGCTCACTGGGGCAGGGCCTGAGGTGCCTGGGTTGAAGGAGATGCCCACCCACCTGGGTGAGCGGTCACGGGCAAATCAGTGAGGGGCTACAGGGCGGTGCTGGCACATGGGTGGTGGCTGTACCTGGAGCTGGTGTGGTCCCAGAGGTGTCCCCACCATCAGGGAGCTTCCATCAGAGGAGGTACCTGAGTCAGTGTTGTCACCTCCTGTGTCAGCCATAGTGCTCCGTCCCACTGGTCCCCTCGGCGTCAGTGGACTCTGCCACCTGGGTCCTGTGAGATGCAGCTCCCTCTGTCACCGGTGCCCCTGCTCCTCCGCCAGATGACGCTAATGCACACATTGACAGGATGACAGAAGAAAAAAGGGAGGGGGTTAGAGAGAAAGGGAGCACTGGGTCAGTTACAACCCCAACCCACATATGGCATACACATTACCGTCACACACAGGGATCAGGATTGTGTCCCAGGCATCCCACTGGCATTACATTGGCTAGGTACCACAGCACAATGAGAGCCAAACACCACCAACTGCACCCCTCCTGGGACCCCCTACACCCTATCTGACATGGTACGCAAACTAACTATGTTACCAGATTTAGCAATACACCCATTACCCCTGAGCTGGATCACACTGCATTCTCTGAGCTGGCATTAAGGGGCACCCACTAACTGACACCCACCACCAGGTTCCCAAGCCACCTACCAATCTAGATGTAACGCACACTATACTCACCCCCTTGTGGCTGCTGTGATGCCCTCAAGCTCCCATCCAGCTCTGGGTAGACCACCGCCAGTATGCGGGCCATCAGGGGGGTCAGGTTCCGACGGGCACCCCGCTCTCATTGGGAGGCCATCACCAGCTGGGACTCCGCAGTCTTCCGGGCCCAGCGTCTCAGGTCCTCCCACCGCTTCCTACAGTTGGTACTCTGCCTGCTGTAGACTCCCAGGGTCGGCACATCCTTGGCGATGGCACACCACAATCCCTTATTCTGGTGGGCACTGACCTGGAGAGGAAACACAGACAGGAAGACACCATTAACCAGACAATCCAGCCTGTAACACATATGGCCCAAAATTCCCCTTCCATCCCCATTAGTGCACACATTACTCAGCGCCCACCATGTACACTACCACCAGACATACGACCTCCCAAAATGACACGATGCTTGCACACACATCTCCATGCAACCCTGACACATGCCTTGTGCCCAAGGTGTGGTAGGACCCCATCCACCAAATGCTCCAACTCCTCCGAAGTGAAGGCAGGGGCCCTTTCCCCGGTCACATGGGCCATGGCAGGATCCAGACACAGGTCACAGCAGAAAACGCAGTGTAGGCGTTGTCCTGTGGAAAGTCAGGAATCTAGTGAGGTCATGGACAGAAAATGGCGGTCATGTCTGCGGCGGTGTAGACCGTCACTGCCGCCGGTGATCCCCAATGGCCACTGTACTCAATAGAGCCCCATGTTATCAAATGAGGAATAGCACAGCGGTGCAAGACGGCCTTCCACCATGACATGCTACACCGGCAGAGTTACCTCACTTCCACCTACTCCTACATACAGGACAGGCGGACGACATTTTATGGTGGTGGACAATATTCAGATAATCAAGAACTGCTTCATTTCAATTTTTTGCACATGCATTGCCATTCTGAATGTCCCATCACATTCCTGCTTTATATCCATTGAGGTGGTGGTTCCATTGTTTAAATTGTGACAGCCTACTCAAGTCCCTTAGCTACCTACTGCTGCGGCAGAATCAGAGGACAAGACAAGCCCCCGTGTACAGACCCCTTGTGGACTTGGCTACACTGGAGGAGAGGCAGAGAATACTCACCTATAGACTGGACAGGGCCACGATCACAGAGCTATGTGCTCAATTGGAGTCTGATCTGATAACTGCTATCCGTCATCCCACTGGGATCCCCCCTCTAGTGGAGTTTCTATCATTGGCAACTGGTTAATTCCAAGTGACAGTGGGCTTGGCAGCAGGAATGTCACAGCCAATGTTCTTAATCGTGCTGTCATGGGTTTTGTCTGCCCTGGGGAATCACATGTGCAGCTACATCGCCTTCCCCAAAGTGGAAGATTTGGCTACTGCGAAGGCTGGATTCTATGGAATGAGACATGTACCCAAAATTATTGGGGCGATTGACGGTACACATGTCGCATTTGTCCCTCCCCCCACAATGAACAGGTGTTCTGGAATCTGAAGAGTTTCCACTCACTGAATGTGCAAAATGGTGTGCCTGGCAGACCAGTACATCTCCCACATCACTGGCAAGTATCCTGGGTCTGTGCATGACACCTTCGTCCTGAGGAATACCAGCATTCCACGTGTGATGGCACAATGACAGACGCACAGGTTGTGGCTAATTGGTAAGGCTGACAGTAATGTATGTCAGTGTATGCATTCTGATGTTGACCCCATACAATTGTGTAAGGCTTTTTGTTTAACCCTCAATACTTGCAGGTGACTCTGGCTACCCAAACCTATTGTGGCTCCTGACCCCTGTGAGAAATGCCATGACAGGGGCTGAGAATCGTTATAATGATGCACATGGGCAAACCTGGAGAATTGTTGAGAGGACCTTCGGCCTCCTAAAGGACAGGTTAGAATACCTCCATCTAACTGGTGGATCCATGCGCTACTCCCCCGAGAAGGTCTGCCAGATAGTAGTGGCAGGCTGCATGTTGCACAACCTGGCCCTCAGACGACATGTGCCTTATCTGCAGGAGGAGGAGAAAAGAGATGCACATGTGGCAGCAGTGGACCCTGAGGACAGTGAGGATGAGGAGGCAGAGGATGAGGATGTGGACAACAGAACATCAGTTATACATCAATACTTCCAATGACACACAGGTGAGACAGTGGAACTGACCATTCCTCTGATTATTGATGTGTTTTGTGCGGCTGTAGCAGAATGGCATTCACTTGCTCTGCATCTCTACTTACTGTCACCTATGGCTTCTCATTCTGCAGATGTTGGTGATATGACAACAGTGTACTGATGTGATGTCTATAGACAGATGTAGGTCTTAAAATGTGTGCTATCACAGTGTTCAGATCATTTGCACAGGATGTGACTGTTTTCATATATGCACATTTTCATCACAGAAAACACTTTCACTTAGGTCGTGTTCAAGGGTGTTTCTGTAGTGCAAATAATTGACGGAAAAGTGCAATGGAATGGGGTGATGGTAAAGGAAATGCCAGGGAATTGTTCCAGTCTGTTTGTATCACAGGTCCAGTGTCCAAGGGGCCATAGGAAGGAGAGCAAAGGCAGTTCAGAGTGGACAAGGTGGGACACAAGGGGACACGCAGGAGGGTCTCATTTCCTGGTGGTGGTCTTGGCAAGTATCTCTGGCTTCTGTCTGGGTCGCAGGGAACATTTGCGGGGTGGTTCACCTTCTGCAGGAGGAGGGGTGCTGGTGGCCTGTGGGTCCTATGGCAGGGCCTCGTGCCCACTAGCTGCAGCGGAAGTGGTGGGCTGGTCAGTAGACTGGCTAGTGGTAGGGGCCCACTGGTGTGCTGTCCATTCCCTCATGTTGATGGCAATATCTGCCAACATCCATGCTATGGAGACCATGGTTGTGTTGAGGGCCTGTAAATCCTCCCTGATCTCCTGATGGTGTACCTCCTGCAGCTGCTTGTTCCCCTGCATGTTGGTTAGTATCTGGCCCATCTTGTCCTGGGATTGTTGGTAAGCCCCCAGGACATTGGTGAGTGCCTCCTGGAGAGTCGGTTCCCTGTGCCTGTCCTCCCCACTGGTGCACAGCGATCCTCCCAGTGTCCCTGTTCCCCTGTGCCTCTGTCCCCTGAATGGTGTGCCCACTGCCACTGACCCCAGGTACCCGATTGTCCTGGGTGTGAGGTGTGGACTGGGGTCGCTGTATTGGTAGGTACACTGCTGATTGACGTGTCCTGGGGACAGAGGTGTGGGGATGTTGGGTGGGTGCTGTGGTGTTGGATATGATGGGGGAGGCTCTGTGGTGGACTGTGAGTGGGCTAGGGTGGCTGACTGATCAGTGGTCTCTGATGGGCCAGGTAGTTAATCCAGATCCTGAAGTCCAGAGTTACTGTCATCACTGGGGACATCTTCTGTTGAGGGACTGATTAGTCGTGGCACCTCCTCTCCGCTGAGATTGGTTGGGGAACCTGTGGGGATGTAAGGGATGTATTATACTTTATGTCTGTGACATGTTGTACAACCCTTGTTTCCCCTCCATTGTTGCTGTTGCCCTGACACCTTTGTTTGTGTATGGTGATGTATTGTGTGCTTGTTAGTTCTCCATGCTGTGCATGCTTTGGTGATGGGTGTCCGTGCTGGGCTGGGAGGGCTGTCCATGCATTGGTATGGCATGCAGGGCTTGGCATTGGGGTTAGTCATATGTGTAGGTGCAGTGTGTGGGATGGAGTGGAGTGATGTGAGTGAGGGTGAATGGGTGAGATGGCATGCAGGTATGGGGGTGATAAGTAGTAAATATTGACTCACCAGTGTCCCGTCCTTTGGCTACTCCAGTAAGTCCCTCAGGATGCAGTATTGCCAAGACTTGTCCTCCCATGCTGGGAGCTGTGGTGGAGGAGGTGAGGGTCCACTACAAGTCTTCTGGATTTTGTGCTGGTGCCTTGCTGCCACGGAATGTACCTTCCCCCGTAGGTCGTTCCATCTCTTCCTGATGTCGTCCCTTGTTCTTGGATGCTGTCTCACGGCGTTCACCCTGTCCACGACTCTCGGCATTAGCTCCATCTTCCTGGCAATGGATATTTGCTGTACCTGTGCTCCAAACAGCTGTGGCTCTAGCTTGACTATTTCCGCAACTCCTCATCTGTGAAATGGGGGTGCCTTTGTGGGGACATGGGTGTTGTGTGGTGTGTGTTGTGCAGAGGGTGTTGAGTGATGCGGTGGGGTGTGGGATTTAGGGTGTGTGACGGATGTATGGGTGTTTGTGGTGTGTGTGTAGATGTCTCAATGGTCTTCTTGCTGTTCCTGTGGTGCTTACTGGTATTCGTAAAGGGTGGTGCGTGATGTGGGTGTGTGTTTTATAGTGCTATGGGTGGGTGGGTGTGGTGTGCATATGAATGTCAGGTGTGTATTTAGTTTTGGCCAATGTTGTTTTGTTTTGAATTACGGTAGCCATTCTGAGCACGCTGGTGTGTACCGCCATTGAATGTCCGACGTGGTGATTCGTGGGTCTTAATGTGGTGGGCGTTGTTTTGTTGGTGTGACAGTATGGGTGTTGGTACTGCCACTTTATCACTGACCTTTGGGCTAGCGGATTTGTGTTTGGGGCAGTATTCTGCCCGTTTAGTGTGTGTGTCATAATATGGTGAACGGATATTTGCCACCGCAGCGGTATGTTGACACCCGTCACCGCGGAGGTAAGCAGGATTTAGCGCCAATGTTATAATGAGGGCCTAAATGTGCTAGTAGGACTTAGAAGCAAGATGTGCCTATTAGGAAATCAGGTCATGCTGGACTGGGAGAAATCCAAAAGTTCAGGCTGACCGCGGTGGAGAGTGAGCCAGCAACTGGTACCATGCTTGTCCTGCTGAAAAATTACCATAAGTGGAGGGTTGCTTCAACATCGAAGTTCAGATGTGAGGAGCAGAGGGATCAATGTGAAGGTGATTCATCGGTTCCCATCCGCGCAGCCCAAGATGCATTGTGGTTGAGCCGCTCAGTTGTTGATGCAGTGTCCTCAATGGTGCAGCATTGAAAATTTAGCGATGAAGGCAATGCGTTGTCATCAAGCCACGCAAGTGAGGGCGATGCACTGGTTCCGGGCTGCGCAGTTGGTGATGCAACGTATTTACCCTCAGCTGCAGTGGTGAGCGATCTGATCGGCACAGTGACAGTGATGCATCGATTTCTGTAGAAAATAGTGGCAGAATCCAATTTAAAATTCAACTTCACCATAATTTGTGATTTTAAATTGTGAGTTCAGAGAAACCAAATTTGATTAATTGAACTTTTCCAGACTGGGAATTACACTCATAAACTGTAATAAGGTAATCCCAATGTTATCCTATCGGAGAGATAGTCCTTGCCGTAGTAAGAAACTAATTTGTTTTTTTTTCACTACCAGGGTATGTAAAGCTTAAAAGTACATGGCCTTCCTATTAAATACATGACACCCTGCCCTGTGGGTCACATAGGCCCTACTTTAGGGTTGACTTATATATCATAAAAAGGGAAGGTTTAGGCCAGGCAAGAGGTTTAACTTGCCAGGTCGACATGGCAGTTAAAACTGCACAGATAGGCTTTGCAATGGCAGACCTGAGACATGGCAATAGCTAGTTAGGTAGGTGATACAATCAGTGCTGCCAGCCCACTAGTAGCATTTGGGTGCATATTTATACTTGTTTTGCACTAAATTTGCATCTTTTTTTTTACACAAATTCGGTGCAAAACTAACTCCATATTTATACTTTGGCGCTAGACCCACCAACACCAGAGGGACTCCGGAGGATGGGTACCCCATCCCTGGTAAGTATAGGTAAGTAAAGGTAAGTATTTTATAATTTTTTTGACAGTGTCATTGGGGGCCCTGAAATTGGCCCCTGTACATGGCACTGAGTGCAACGGCCATGTCCAGGGGACCCTGGTTCCCTGTTCTGGACACTGGGGTGGTGGGCATTACGCCTGTCTTTTATAAGACAGGAGTCGTGATATGGAGGGTTTTGCGTCAGAAAATGACCCTAGGCTGATTAGAGTCATTTTTTTAAACTCTAACCTGCCTAACGTCATTTTTTGGTGCAAAACCCCCTTCTCCCATACCGCCACCCCCATCCGGCTAACCTCATTTTTTTTATGCTACCCTATCCTTGACACCGGCTTGCACCATTCCATAAATATGGTGCAAGCCGGTGCAAAATGTTTTGATGCAAAACTGTGTTAGTGCAGTTTTGCACAAAAAGGTATAAATATGTCCCTTGGTTTACTGGCCCTGGGCATATGTAGTGCAATTTATTAGATACTTACAATAAAATTAACTGTAGCAATCGGGTATGAGCCAACGTTACCATGTTTAGGGGAGCGAACACAAGCACTTCTCACCCTGGTTAGCAGTCGTCAAAAGAGTCCTAAAACCAGCAAAAAACTTGAGGGAAGCAGCAAAAAAAATTGGGGGTAAGACCATCCGAAGGCTGTCAGCTCTGACAGTGACCAACGTTCTTTTGAAGGTGACAGCCTGGTGTTGGAAGACCAATGTGCGAATTAGTATTTGACCACCAACTATGTGCGAATTAGTACTGGAATACCACCATCAGTGACTGAATTGCCACTGTAGGTGGTTCTGGATTTTGCAGAATGCAGCACACATAGAAAAAGAAAAACATGAGGTGGAATAAAAGTATTCCTCCTCGTTGCGCCTTGCTAACGCTACCCCTGGGGTGGCGTTAGACTTTGGCGCTGCCTTAGGTGAACGAAAAAACGTAAATATGGGGCAGCGTCAAAAAGCAATGGGTGTTGCTGTGGCACACCCACAGCAACAACCATTGCACGTCCCTTCCACGCAAAGTGTTGCGTGTAAAGGAGCTGTATTTACAAGGTGGTATTAAGTCACAAAAAGTGGCTTACCGCCACCTTTTAAATACAGCACAGGGCATCTCTGGTGGCGCTAGAGCTTTAGTTGCTGCAGGAGGCACATGTTTCCCAAGTTGGAACTCAAAACACAAAGGCCCGCCAGATATAAAGACTTTTTCTAGATACTATTTAAGATCATATAATTAGAATTTTGATATCGCACATTATTACTGAAGTCATCCTTCCAAGGAAGATGAGCTCTAATTGGACTGACTATTTTACAAAAGTAATCCTGAACTTGTACAGACGTTGTTTACTTTCGACTCACATTAGATAGCGGGAAAGTGATTGTGTGTTGTCAAAGAGGAAAGGTACATTGCTAATTTGTGTTCATTTTTTTAGAACTGATGATGTAAGGGCTTGAATTAGATTTTGGAGGATGGGTTACTCCATCATACGGTATCGTATAGCCCACACGCCAAAATCTAAATCCCATTATAGTCCATGGGATTTAGATTCGGTGAACTGGCTATCCATCACCGTTGTGAAGGAGGAACACGTCCACTGAAATTTAAATCAGTCCCTAAGTCTGTTAATAACCATTAAATGCACATACTCAATTTACAAATCATTGAAGGTAGTTGTCAATATAGAAAGAAGCATAACAGTTCAGCTATTTCCTTGCATCCATTGTATAGGTTTCATTTCTATTTCATCCCTATGAAGTTGCAGTGTTTCAAACACCTTTAGAATGTCAAAAATAAAGAGGTTGCGACAAGATATATTATATATCACATTAGGAGCAGGGATTTGGAATTTACATGGTGAAATACTAAAATATTTATTTTCTGTTTTATATATAAATGCTTCCACAGCGCAGGCTGAGTCCAGAACTAAAAACAGGCAGACAGAAGCTATCCAGTGCCTCTGCTTGTCTCTCCTGCCCCACTCCCCTTTACCTGGGTGTACTGCAGCTCAGCATAATACCCACTGCATGGCTGTTAGTGGATTAGAAGATTAGAATTGCTGCTGCTGGATTGCCAGGTTAATGCAAACTTGAAAAAAAAATCATCAGACTGTTTCTCTCCTTAATAAGGTAGAGGCAGCTGCTGTAGAGTTTTGAAATAAAGCCCTAAATAATCCGCCTCTGCACAGCATATTCACTAATATTCTGATACCAAGGATATATCATACTGCAAATGCTGTCAGTCCACCTTTCATTTGCTTGTGTCTTAGATACATCTCCAGATAAAAGCGGTACCTCTCTTGTGTTGCTGGGCCTATCACACACGATGGGATAGGCCTCAAAATGCAACATGGAGACATCATGCCTGCTTGGTCCCACGCTTGGCTGTCATTCAAGGAAATGTACCAAACCCTGACATTTTTTTAAACTAGACATCCAGTGAATCCGGTGTGGTGCAACATGTGTGTATTCCACTAGATTTTCTTACTCAGAATGGAATGCCCACCATGCATCACAGTTGCTTAAAATCACACATTTTCCTCACATTTCTGTGAGGAAAGGTACCAAAGTTTGTGAGGATATACAAAATTGCTACCGCCCAGCTTTCCCACATTTCTCCAAATAAAAATGGTACCACACTTATGTTGTTGGACCTATTCCCTACGACACAAAAGCACCATATTGTTCCCTTTCACAATGCTACATCTCTATCTTTGATTGGTGCTCTGGGGCTGATATATGCTTTATTTTCATGTTCATCAACATACAGTGCAAAAAAGTGATGTTAGGTTGCAAAGGAAGCTCTTTCCTCATTTATTTTTAAAGAGTAAAATCCTTCTGGTGCAAGCACCAGAAGGGTTTTCTACCCCTGTGTGAAGTACGAGAAGTTCACATCCTCCATAATCCAGAGGTTAATGTATCATCCTCAACAGGAGCGTACGCTACAGACTTCTAATATAATCAGTCACCATATAGGCTTCTAAAATGATCATTCATTACATCACATATTATCTTTCAAAGGTCCCATATTATCTGCTTATCTGCCAACTGCTGCTACCTTCTCTTCTTCTCCAAATAATGTGTGTGCTGAGATGTGGACTGACGACGGATGCAGGGGCTCTCCCTCAGGATATCCATAATTTCGAATCCAGATTACCATTCCGAAATTCTCAAAGGGATCAAAATGTCAACCCAAAACAGGAACCCTTTGCATTCTCTGTATTGTGCTGACAGGCTCTGCTGTTCTTATTTATTTGGTACACAATTAGATCACGATTTATCACTTTTGAGTATCTCCTGGGTTATTGTCTCTATATTAGTTTTTCATTTTGTGTTTTTTTGGTGTTTTGATTAAAATGTAATTTGGTTATAATGGTTGTGATTTTTGTAATCAGGGACCATTGTCTCCATTATTCTTCAAATAAGGCAGCATAAGAGACATTTATTCATCAATTCAACATAACATTTTACAGGACAGCATAGAGTACACACAATATGGACATAAAAACGCATGAAAATGAGAGATGACAGAAAAACTCTTTCTAACCATGAATGAACATGTTATCTGACGACAAAGATCAGACTCACCTTTTTTCTGCTGTTTATCCGCCACCCGCTGACAATAAAAGTCAGCCAGGCTGTTTTAATGGCACTCCTGTGCAGAGGTGTAAGCCTGAGGTCCTTCATATGTGGCTGCGAGGAAGAGCCCTAGCATTTCCTGTGTCTTCAGCCTTGTTTGTGTCAGTGGTCCTCCCAGCGGCTGTAGCATTCCCAGACTCTGCATTTACAGGTGTGAACATCTATTGCACGGAAGCAGGTGGTGTTGTTCTGCCATATTTGGCTTCATGCTGCATTGCTCAGTTGGATGTTTGTCTGCCCCTACAGCTGGCGATACTTTTGAAGGAAACTGCACCATGATTTCCAATTCCTATAGGGAAAAGCTTCTGGTCCTACCCTCACAATGTTCAACAAATATAAGACAAAAGGAATAGTAATATTGTGGAAATGTTGTGGTGGTCAATGAGTGATTCATGAAAGGTCTGCTCCCTGTTCCTGTATGACATGTTCTGTTCTTTGCAGGTAAGCGGAGAGCTTGTTCCAAATTGATGAGTTCTCCTACAATGCTATGGAGTTCTCTGCCTTCACAGCAGAGATGGCGAAATCGTATCTGGAGGTGGGCTACATTGGTATAATACTGAATGGAAAGGGAAACACATGTATATATGCATAAAATGATGAACAATTACATAAGACATGTTAAAGCATTAAAAAGTATTTGTATGTCCAAATAAAGGTGTGAATGTATAATCAACTATAGTTTTATTTTAATAAACATATAGTGCATGTGCATTGTTAGACTATAACAAGAACATGATATTGTATATGAATAAGGTATACAGTCATAACATGTAATACATGAATGAATAAGTGAGTACGTGAATTGTTAGTGGATTCATATTACACTGAAACTAGCATGTTTAGATAAGAAATCATGATGATGCAATTTCTGTCTCGGGTTGGTATTTGTGGATGGTGTCAGAGACCAGCATTCATTATTGCCTCAATATTGTCGAACCAATCAAGTGGAAAATGAAGTAACTTGTGGGTCACACATATGCAGAGCAGGCCTCTGTCCTGTGATCCACCACAGTTCCATGGACCGGGCCATACTTCAGAGATAAGGTCTATAATATAAACCCTGACACAGGCCACTGTAGTGTAACAACCTGTACTATTCTTGGACACTACTTCTGGGCCGTACTGGAGCAAATACCAGTATGGTCAGGATATCTAAAGGGAGATTTGAGGATGCAACATTGAGCTAAATGATGACCTGTACATGTGTTTGTGCACCCTTGTATCTCTGTGGCGACTTTGTGGTTGGTCATGCGAAGGTTCTGAGGAGATGGGGAGAGAGGGACACCTTTCATCACCTGTAACAAAGGCATGTTACTTGTTTAATGTTGTTTCATTTGGAAATTCTGCAGATTTTCTTTGCATGTATGCATTTAATTTTTAGGGTATGTATTGCAATGGGTGAAGTGATGAATTTCTATATTTGTGATGCTAAATTGTGATGCTAATCCTAAAGTATAGATGGAACCCCAGTTTAAGTTAGTCAAACGTACTAGGTAGCATCAATTCACTGAAATACACAGCATAGCGAAATAATTTGTTTTTGTCTCTGTCTTTCTTGTTTGGTGGCCTTTTGGTGATTGGTTGCTGGTTCCAGTGAGTTGCACTTGATGGGTGATGCAGAATTCTGACTATTCAATCCCTCCGCCCTTAGAGTAAAAGGTATGCTGAATATGATTGAAGCTGCTTTGCAACATGTTCCTTTCAATGTTTGTTGCTACAGTTAAGGCTGTTTATTATTTAAGGTTTCTCACGTAAAATTATACAGATAAAATATTACCTTGCTTCATTCTAAATCCACCAGTTGGTCCACATACTTCAAAATGTGTTAACCTTGAAGAGTCACTGAAAGATTTCTAAGCTATATCTCAGACAATATAGTTTATATTGTGAAACATGCTACAATTAGCTATGTGATTGCAGCTACATCAATTGCCAAGCATTGTTAAACTTAAAACTTTCTGTATTGTTTCTCTAATTAATAACCAAGCAGAGGTCTTCTCTACATTTTAGCATATTTCAGTGGCCTAATCCTTGTGTTGGTTTATAAGGACCCATCCCCTCTTTTCATGCAGCTTTAGGAATGCTGTGCAGTGCGATTGTTGCATAGCTTGACCAGTTGGCAGCTTCATAACCTATAGGTTTAGTGTGGCAGAAGCTGCACCTACTATGTAACTGGCTCATCAATAACCGAGGTTTGTATCAGTCACTCCTCGGTTCCTAACTTGTGTTACACAATGTGTTTTGCAAAATGCAACACACATAGAAAAAAGGAACTAACGAGGAGAAATAAATATATTTCTCCTTGTTACACCTCCCTTGAGAAGGTACATCTTTTTGGCATCTACCACTTTTGATAACCATGGGAGTTTTGTAGGAACTCACATGTGATGCCCATGAAACACCTTCACAGAGGAAGGCAATGAAGTGATTTGCTCTTCGTTGCCTTACTCCAGATGTATTGAGCCACTCAGGGATTCACCCAAAGTGGCCTTGCATGGCTTTTTAAATCTCTATTTTAACTTGGTTGTGTTTGCACCATGGAGCAATTGCTATGCAATGGGGCTCACAAATATGTCCCTAAGTTCAAATGTAGAAATCTTCAACAAGCAAAGACGCCAGCTGGTGAGGTGCAAAATTAAAATTTCTCCTGCTCAGAGCTTTCCTGTCAAAAGTCAACAGCTTCACCAAGACTTCACTAGTTGCTACAGTGGCTGTCTGATAACAAAAAGCCCTCTTTGCCCACAACCTGCTACCTTGCCCCACTGAGGTTTTCTGGTTTGAGACCAAAAGTAAAAACTTCCAACTCTGTCAGTCTGGGCCAGTCATGGTTTCTGTGGGACCTGTGCTTCATCGCAGTTGGTTTAACTTTAGCCTATGTACCTGTCAAGTGCCAAATGATGACTGTGGTTGGTGCTTAATGCTTTGATATTTAAATTTTAAATTAAAAAAAATACATAACTTGGTTTCCCATATTGGTTTTTATATTGTTTTTGTGTCATTGCATGCATTCAAATTTACTCTATCTTTCTAAATTGGTTTGCGATTTCTTAAGGGTTTTGCTTTGACTTCATTACTGCTTTGGACTGCATAAATACATTTCATTGCCTCTAAGTTAAAACTGTCTGCTCTAGTTACCTTAGTGACTGTGAGGCTTCTCCCTAAAAAGGGTGTGATACTCACCGTCTCAATTGATTTTCCTACTGAAAATCATTAAATATATGACTGAAATTGTGGGCCACTACATCCTGGTGGCAACTATTCTGTAGTATCAGATGGGATACTTGTATTTGCCTGAACGTACTTTTTCCACTTTTTGCTCTTCGTAAACATTCCCAGGAGTAAGCTTGTAAGTTGCACCTGTAGAAGGTCACCAGGTATACTCTTGACATAATTCTTGGAGTGTGAAGTGTCTTTCTCACTGGGCCACTATTCCAGCTTTGCAGAGTTCTCCATAGTGTACAACTCCACACAGGTCCTTAGGTCTCAAATGCATGTTATTTTTTCTAATCCATTCCCCTTCCCGTCCTGAAAGGGGAGTTACTTTAGCCCTGATCATGCAATATATCTCCACCTATTCCAGTGTAGCAAAGGCTTTGGCCAGAGCTTGGGAAGAAACCTCTTTTTTTTCTCCTTGTTACTTCCCTTTCCTATGCATGCTGCCTACTGCAGTACACAGAAAGTGAAAATTGCTTCTAAGGATGATTTGTGTGCAGGAATGTATCCTTTTCTATGCAAAATGAATCCTGCCTGTAAGACAGACACCCTTACACCATGGTGCAAGGGTGCCTGAGTTGGTGCTAGGCAGCACAGTGAACGAGTGCTAGGAGACAGCAAAAATGCACCATATGTTAGTAGATATAATACATTCCTACTGTCTCCTTTTCATGCAATGTAGCACAGCAACTTTGGTTGCTGCCCTGCTTTGCATAAAATGTTAGTAAATATTCCCCAACATTTTGAAAAATCATCATTCCCTGGGAATAATGAATCTGGGACAATCCAGAAGGGTCTGTGTTGGGACAGATTGTTTCACTCAGGATATTACCTATTATTAAATTAGACAATGCCTGTTGTACAATAGTGTGTACAATACTGGGACATGTATAACTTTTAAAAAAATCGAAAAAATAACAACTGCTAAATTACTGCTAAATTACAAGAGCCTTCTGGTGCACCCTGTATATTTATTTCCTCATGTAACAGGATATTCAAACAATTAAATGTTATTCAAGTTTCGCAACAAAAATAATACACCTGCTCCTAAATATCAGTCATAATAAAGCAGAAAATATATTTGTAGCTACATTATTAATCAATAAATTATCAAAGGGTATTTACGTTTGTATTTTTATTTATTCTGCTATAGATGTAATGTACATATTGGTGCAAATATTAGGTGCTGATAACTCCAACGCAAACATCATTTATGATGAGGACCAGATTTACACTATATGGTAGTAGCACGGCAGACACACTAAGGTGTTATTAATGGAGAGTAAAATTCACAAATTAAAGTAATTGTGCACATTTGACACTTGTCATTCTCATTTGCACACTTGTCATCCCGTGCAATTACCCCAGAGAAAATCTGATGATCAGTACCTGAGGAGTGCAACTTGTACATACCTCCTGATGAGATTTAGTGATAAACGGGACACAGTTGTAATGAACCCCTTGCATTTTATGCCAATTTTAGCACACAATCAAATATCTAAATAGGCCAAAAAGAGCTCAGATATTTATTGAACTTCAGTGAGAGAAACTGAATAATGATAAACTAAACTCAATTATATGTTGAGAAATGTACTTCTTACCTCAAGCTGTAAAATTACCTCACTTGAATCCCTATTGTGTTCCGAGGGTTGTGTGGATTAATTCAAGGTACGCAGGGCGACTCATCATACTTTGTTTCATGACTGATGGCCTGCCATCAAATTGCACCTTAGGAAAAAAGGCTGACAGTTTTTGTTTTGAAAATGCCCGAACAATAATTTGATTTGCAGTCCTAACAAGGACCCTGCCTTCATCCTGGTTCTCCATTACCGGCAACAGTCACGTCAGCTGATTCTATATCATGGCACACCTTCCTGACCTTTCCGATGAAAGGCAGAACCCCCATTAATATCTGTCACTCGTGCAGTGATGCAGTGACCTAGATATGTTATATATAGCAATCCACTCGTTTGTTGGTGTGATAAACTGTGTTTTTAGGCATAATAGCGATTGCCTACCATGCACACCTACAACTAATATTCAACTTATAAGGAAAATAAACATAGTTTCTATATACTATGAGAAAAAGGAAGAAATGTCAGTGAAAATAAAGAGTTTTCACATGTAAATTTTTCCCCAAAATTAGGTGATCGAGACACTGCTCAGATTTCAACCACTGTAGTCTAATTTGCATTCCCACTGCTCGTACACAATTCATTTCACACCAGACTAAGGGCCTGATTTAATATGACATGACAGATATCCCATATGCCGTATTACGATGTCCATAGGCTGTAATGAAATTTTAATACAGAGGATGGGGTATTCGTCATGTTCGATATGGAGTAACCCCATCTGCCAAACTCTAAATCAGGCCCTAAGTCTAAAGGGTCTCATTTAGAGCCTGGTTGAGGGGGGGCACTGGGCCACCAGGTTAGTACAGGTTATAGCCTTTGCTGCTCTGGTGGATGACAACAAAACATGTTTAGAGATGCCTGACAGGCAAGCTGAGACAGTGGGGTCATTTAGTTTTTTGGTTGATCAGGCTTCGTGTCTGATTTGTAGGTTCAGTAAAAGTTTTAGTTTTCTGAAAACAAACTCTTAAAGTGGGAGCGCTGTGAGAAAGTCATCCTTTTAGCATGTTCACTCCAATGGTTCTGACTGATACTGGTGGTAACTTACCCTGACTGTGCCCTAGGATCTGCTAAACATGCCAAGGCCAGCTCTTAATAAAAGGTATATGGTAAAATGGTACAATTACAATTGCCAATGACAGACCCCTGTTAGTCCCTAGTAGATAATAGGCCATGGGGGATTCAAACTACCTATAAGTCCCTAGCATATAATAGGGCAGGGACTTTTAGAGGCCTAGTAGATTTCCTGCACTGGAGTGTCAACTTCTGTGTTACCTGCTGTCATTTTTAAAGACAGCCATGCCTTGTAGACTGTCTTTAAAAATTATGATGTGTGCAAATTGGACTTTAAAACTAAAGTTACCTTCAAAGTGATAATCAACCTTATTTTTACATATTGGTCACACCTAAGGCCTATCCTAGATGCCCCAGGGATGGGGGCCAGGCAACTATAAGCAGGGACATTATAAAATATGTTTTATATGCCCTGATGAGGAAAAAACTATACCTTTTATATTTCCACATTGTTGGTGCTTAGCTCCATGGGCTAACATGAGAATATCTTTCATAAGCATAAGTAAGGGAGGAGCTGAATGTGTCATGAAAGGATTCAAAAGAATGGTAAGGATAAGCCCAACAACTTGCCACTGTTGAATTATTCATCATAACCGAAGACAGAAAATAAGTTATAAGACTTTCTTTTCTGTAAGCCCAATTCCAGGCTGCTAGTGGCCTCTCCTAATTGGTCAGCCTTAGCAGGATTGGCCAGGCTGCTTTGAAGAGGTGATAAGTGGCCTACACTGTGCAGAGGTTATCTGATGGGGGAGTTTGCAGCTGCAGAGGTCAGGTCAGAAAGAGGGCTGGGTAAATCAAACTGGGCTTCAAAGGAGGCAGGACAGAAAGGAATGCTAGCCAGACCTGCCCTCTCACCCTGTACTCCACAGATAGATAGAAGGACCAGGAGAGGAATTTGCTGATGTCCAGAGGGGGAGTGTTAGTGGATATGAGTCACACCAGTGGGTTGGTTTAGGCAGGCCTGGCTCCTCTGGAGGAGAATGGTCCATCTTGGAACTGCAGTGCTTTATCGGAAAAGAAAATGACACTCTTTGGAGGAAGCTGTCATGCTTGTTCCCCAAGATGATTGAATAAAGTGGCTGATCTGCATTGCAAAAGATCTGTTGACTGAATAAGAAGAAGGACTGCACTGCTAGAACACTGGTCTGCAGCCCCGAGTACTGCTCCTGCTGCACACTGGAACAACAGTCATACTTTGCCTTGCTTCAAAATGGATTCATCAGGAGTGGACTTCCTGAAAGCAACAAGCTAACAGAGCTTGCATGCTTTAAATATCACAAACGTCCCCAGCCTGGAGTGCGTACAGTGGACTTTTAAGGTTTTTGCCAGGTGCATTGTGGGAATTGTGGTCCTATACTTCAAATGACCATCTCAGAGCTTCCAGACCATTGGAGTCATGTTTTTAACACTTTCAACCCTCAAGAGGAGCTTCAGGAAAAAGTTCCAGAAGTTTGGAGAAGTTCAGAGCAACTTTTGGAAAAAGCTCCATAAGTGCACTGACTCGCCTTTGTGAGTTAAGCCGACTACTGCAACCTGTCCAGGATTTCAGGTTCATACTGCTCGAAACTCCGAAGCTCCAGACTTCCTGGATGTGACTGAGGTTCTACAAAAAAGCAGTCTGATGAAGTCACATCAAAATCAGCTTGCTGAGGAGAACTGCAAAATATCAAGAGAGAAAAGCTCCAGAAAAGTTTCTAATTGCAAAGGTAAGATTTTGACCGAGGTTTCCCGCTCGTGTATCCTAGCAGGACTCTTCAAGGTTGGCCTCAAACTCGACTTTGTCCTGGTCAAGGGTGACCAGATGTCCCGGTTGGCGTTATTGATTTGTAAACACTACAAAGCACATTTATTTTATAAGATTTTTAAAAATTCATAACTCCGGCTCTCTATCTTAGTTTTTGTGGTTTTGGTGTCATTTTAAACATAAAAATATATAGTTTTTTATAAATTGGTGTGGGATTTTGCTTCTTTCTGTTGTGTCTTACTTTTTTACCATATTAGTGTATTTGAATGCTTTACATGCCTGTGTCTAAGTTAATCCTACCTGCTCGTTGCTAAGCGACCGGGGGTTGAGCCAGGAGCTAATGTTTTGAGACCTTGACTGGACCTAACATTGTCTTGGGGGCATTATTACTAGTGGTAGGTGCGTACCTACCTCTATTAATAACCAGCCTACAACATATTTGGTGTTCAGCAGTGTGGATGTGGACTTGTGTTTGAATTACATCATACAGTAAAGTGAGTTAAGATCAGTAAAAATCAGCTAAATTGACTTATAACAAAACGTTTGATTTTGGATTTTTTAAAGCTGGACTAAAACTGATTTTTAATCCATTCTTTTGATTTGTCCAAATTTGTTCTTTTTCTGATTGTTTGGTTTGTGTGACCCAAAACTAGGGATATCAAGGAGCTAGATCCGATTAAGCTGAACAAACTCAAAGTGGATGGGCTTAGGATTCAGTGTAGTTCCAGGTGGTTACTACCCCATATGACTCCAAAGGTCCAGTGGAGAGATTCAATAAGACCCTGAGGGCATGATCACTGGTTTGTCTGACAAGCTAAAGAGGAGATGGGAAGTTCTCCTAACCATTCCTACTGTTTGCCTACAGAAGGGTTCCACAAAAGGGGTTGGCTTTGGTCCCTTCAAATTGTTGTTTGGGCACCCTCTGAGAGACCCATTTTGTCTGGTGCGAGAGTCTTGGGAAAAGCCTCTGAATGAAGCCACTCGCAATGTACTGGACCTGAGATCTCGCATGGCAGAGTACATGTACAAAGTAATCAGAAACTTGGAGGCTAGCCAAGAGCTCATGAAGCTCTGGTATGACCATAAGACTACTATGCCTGAATACAAACGAGGACAATTGTTTAGGGTGTTGGAGTCCGTGGCTTCTAGGGCCCTCCAAGGGGACTGGGCATTATCCAGTCCTAGAGAAGGAGGGTGAAGTTATCTATCTGGTAGACATTAACACCCCCCAGGCACCCTCACAGGGTCTTGCATGTTAATAGGTTGAAACCCCACCAAGACAGGGCAGACATGACTATTCGGATGGTAAGAGAAAAAAGAAGAGAAGAGGGAATTGAGCAACTGCCAGACATCTTCTCCCACAAAATGAGAGATGTGTCAGTGGAGGGAGTTGTACTCTCTCGCAAATTGACAGACCAAGAGCACAGAGATTGCAAGCAGATGCTGGTTTGTTCTCCCTGACTCCTAGATTCACCACTTGGTGTGTCACTGGTGGCCGCCTACCTGTCAAAAGCAAGCTGTACAGGTTATCTGACCAGGTCAGAGCCAGTATCAAAATTGAGGTAGCTAAGATATGGTAATTGGGGGTAATTGAGCCTTCTGACAGTCCATGCCTGTTAAAAATTGGATGTCTAGTTGGCAGAGGTATGGACCTTGTACAGGTTCGGACCACAATCCTAGCCAGGGTAAGTCACAACTCAACCTAAATTATCATGTGCTTACCCTCTGGTAGCTTGGCACAGAGCAGGCCGGCCTAACTTAGAAGGCAACGTGTAAAGTATTTGTGCAGTAACTCATACAGTAACACAGTGAAAACACCAAAAAAGTACTCCACAGCAGTTAGGAAAATAGATAATATGTATCTGACTAAAATAGGACCAAAACGACAAAATCCAATATGCACAAGTCAAGATATCACTTTTTAAAGGTTAAGACAAGTCTCAAACCTTAAGAATGAGTGAGTGTGTCATTTTAACACACAGTACCTGGGATGCCTAAAAAATAATGATGCAGAGGGCGACAAAGGAGGCGATGCATTGGAAAATAAAGCAATGCCTGGTTTTTCTGGCGCGTCAAAAGCGATGAATCATTTATTTCCATGCAGCAAGGTGATGCGGTTTCTGGGAGCTGAGCCTTGGTTCTTCACTGCACGATATTTTGACACCCAGGGACGATTTTTGAAAAGCCAGAACGTGCTGGTAGGATGGAGCAGGCATTGCGTTGATCCAGTAGGCAATGGGGTGATTTTTCAGCTGCAAGCCAGGCGCCAGTCAATTTTTGCAGACATTGCATCGATTTTCCATTGTGCTGGATTTTCTCTCTTTGGTGAAGACTTTGATGGCTCTGAGACTTCAAAACAGGTGGCAAGATCAGTCCAAGCCCTTGGAGAACACTTGTGGGGGAAAGCAGAGTCCTTCTTGTCGCGTCAGGGACAAGCAGGCAACAGGGAAACAAGTAGGAGAGCAATCCTTCCAGCAAAGCAGTCCAGATGAGTCCTTTGGGCAGCAAGACAGGGCCTCTGACAGAGTCCAGATGTAGATCCAGAAGTGTCTGATATGGTGGGGTCACAGACCCAATATATATATATATATATTTATATATATATATATATATGCATATATCCAAATGCTCGAAATAGCTCAATCAGCCCAAGAGGGGTGGTGCGAGAACTGGCATGAGCAAGCCGGTAATTCATAAACCACAAAAGAAAAAGATAATGTGGCCTGACCTCACACAAAGGACGGATCACTCCCCCACAGATCTCCCGGGAGACAGGGCTGGGGTCAAAGGGTAACTTGTGCACTTTAAAACCACTCTTTGAAGTTTCTTCCACTTTAAAGGCACATTGGGTATACATATATATATATACCACAAAAGAAAAAGATAATACTCTCACACTCAGGAATCAAGGAAAGCAGAATGCTGTTTAATCCAAACACAACGCATTTCGGCTGACACAGCAGCCTTGATCATGTGATAATTACCACCAATGAACCACCATTAAATACTATCTCAAAATAAACATAGAAATAAGACAATAGATTAGTGACTCCACACAACACAACCTCTTTGCATATACAGACATAAAATTTATGCTAATAGTAAATCACATTTAAATCATAGAATATAACCTACTAAATTCATGATAAATGCATATTAATATGTATTATCTTCCAAAAAAGGAAGAAGAAAACAAGCAAAAAACAGTGTGACATAATAAAGTTGATATTCATCTGGACCACACTATAAACAATAAAATATTATAATTTTAAGCCCAAATAGAAATATAAACAAATTAATGAAAAAATCATACACTGTAAATTTACGTCTTCACCCTAAATAACTACAAAGGTAATTATAAATCTCCTAGATCTTGTAAAGAAGCCATATTCCTGTTAACAAAACAACTACTATACTGTATTAAAAAATATTCTTATCTGAAAATCTGCAAAGAGGATCACCCAACGATAGCGTGAAATATAGGGAAAAACGAATGATGACAAGCAGATTTCAGTGGCTTTCCATCCGACCCACTAAATCTGAAAAAAATATATATGCACACTGAAGTAATGCCATATAAATATACGCAGAGGACACTATAAAATATGATTTATATGAGGGAAAAACTGCCCCTTTCATTTTTCCTCATTGTAGCTACTTAGCACCTTAGGCTAACATGGGACCATTTTCAATAAGCGTACATATTGCTAGAAAGGAGCTAAATATGTAATGAAATGACTCACAAGAATAGTAAGGATAAATCCAAAAACTTACCACTGTTGAATTTATCATAACTAATACAGAACAGAAGTAATAAGACTTTCTTTTCTGTAAGCCAAATGCCAGCTTGCTAGTGGACTCTCCTGATTGGTCAGCGTAAACAGGATTACCCAGGCTGCTTTCATGAGGTGTAAATGGCCTGCACTGTGCAGAGGTTATCTGGGGGGAGGGTTTGCAGCTGCAAAGGCCAAGCCAGGAAAGGGGCTGGGTAAATCAAACGTGATTTAAAATGAAGGACAGAAAGGAATGCCAATCAGGCCTGCCCTCTCACCCTGCACCCCACAGATAGATAGCAGGCCCAGGAAAGGAATTTGCAGATGTCTAGAGGGGGAGTGTCAATGGACATGAACCATACATGGTTGGTTTAGACAGGTCTTGCTCCTCTGGAGGAAAATCATCCATCTTGGTATTTTAAAGTACAGTGCTTTATTAGACAAGAAAATACCACACTTTGGAGGAAGCTGTCATTCTTTTGGGTGGCTCCCTGTACCTCATTGGACAAGGGTGCACCCTTGCATGTCCCCTAAGATGATTGAATAAAAGTGGATGATATGCATTGCAACTCAGATGTTTTGCCTGAAACATCAAGAAGAGGAAGGACTGCCCTGTTGCAACTCTGGTCTACAATCCCAAGGACTGCACACTGAAGTAATGCTCTTGTTGCACACTGGAACAACAGCCCCAAGGACTTTGCCTTGCTTCAAAAAGGACTAAGGAGCAACTCCCTGAAAGCAACATGTTAATAGAGTTTGCCTGCAACAATTAGCACAAAGGTCTCCATCCTAGAGTGCTTACAGTGGAGTTTTAATGATTTGGCCACGTGCATTGTGGGAATTGTGGTCCTAAACTTTCAAGGACCATCTCGGAGCTTCTAGACCCTTGGATTTGTGTTGCGGACACTTTCAACCCTCAGGAGGAACTTGAGGAAGAAGTTCCAGAGGTTTAGAGAAGTTAGGAGCTACTTTTGGATAAAGCTCTATAAGTGGACTGACTCACTGTCGTGAGTCAAGCCAACTATTTTCAATCACGACCTGGCCAGGATGTCAGGTTTATGCCTCTGGAAGCTTTGGAGCTCCAGACTTCCAGGATTTGACTGGGACCCTGTGGAAAAGCAGTCTGAAGATGTTGTATCAAAATCAGTTTGCTGAGGAGGACCACACATCGAGAGAGAGGAGCTTCAGATAAGTTTCTAAGTGTGAAGGTAAAATTTAGACTGAGGTCTCCCACTAGGTGTATCCAAGCACGTCTCCATTGCAGTCGGCCTCAAACTTTGACTTTGTCCAGGTCAAGCTCGACAAGATTTTCCCGGTTTGCTCTATTGATTTCTAAGCACTAGAAAGCAAATCTTTTTAATTCATTCTTTAAAAATGCATAACTACTGTTCCCTATATTGGATTTTTGTTGTTTTGGTGGCATGTTAGACATACAAATATTTACTATTTTTCTAAATTGGTTTTGGATTTTTATTGTGTGCTGTGTCTACTTATTTCCTGTATTGGTTTATTTAAATGCTTTGCATACCTGTCTCCTAAGTTAAGCCTGCCTGCTCGTTGCCAAACTACCAGGGGTTGAGCCAGGGGCTAAGGTTTTGAGACCCTGACTGGACCTAACACTGCCTTGGGGGCATTATTGCTAGTGGTAGGTGCGTATTTACCTCTACTAGCAACCAGTCTCCAACAAATCTGTGTCCCGAAAACTCAAATAAACAATGGCCCTTTACCTACCTTATCCATGCCATTGCTATCCTAATTAGGCAAAATGAGTGACAGCTGTCCCACCCTAAATAGAACAATGTGGGTTGAGCTCTGATCTGCAGATCCTCTGGGCAGGTGAGGCTGTTCAGTTGTAAACACAGTGCTTCCCCTAAACCCAAAGCGATCTAGGAAATCACAAGTTTGATGGGGCAAGGGCACCACTGATTTAAAGCAATGTCCTTGCTCTGCCAAACTCTGAATGAACCCCAGAGTATTATATTTGTTTTTAATGTGTATGTTGGAGAGAAATAGTGATAAGGCATTTTTAATAGGATTGCCTTTGGTAATGGAAAGAGGACTATATATTTATGGTAAATAATAGAGAGTTTTAATGAACATTAATGGAGATTGTAGGCTAATATATCTCTTCCTTATTGCTTGATTAGTTTTGAAAGTCAGTTGGGTTTTACAATTTAATAGATATGCTTACACTTGTGTGTTGCTGCAAAGGTGATGCTGTATCATTGGCCACATTTGCTCCATCACTAATATCAACACAGTATAACTCAATATGTGCACATTGTGAGCACTTACAAGAGGCAAGCAACAGTGCTTGCTCACTGTTTAAGAGGGCCACACACTTTGGAGTTTTTACATCTTCCTTGAACTGTATTGCTACTGTGGCGTTTTCCTGGTGGTTATAAGCATTGTCAATTTGATGGTCTGTGCATCTCATATTCAGGCCCTTCCTCATGGCTATTTTTACTGGCCAGTTTTTGTCCCAACCCTGTCTCTGCCTGGTGAGAGTTCTAAATGTCACCAGAATATTGATGTGAGGCAATCTAAGGCTAGTTGGTTTGCTTTAATAAAGACAAACAAGTATGAGGTTTTGAGGGTGGATGCTCTAGATTCACTCTCTTGCCCCCCCGGACTCACCTACCTTGAGTGTGGGACAGGCTGGGTTAGTGTCCAACAGGTTATCACCTGAGTTCTTAGGGTCTAGGGTTTTGTTGCGACGGTCCGTGATACCCATGAATTCGGATTCAATGTGTCTTCTGTTGCTAGTAACAAGAGTGAGGGCACTTTGGACAGTTTTGGGGTTAATCCTCCTATTGTTACAACAGAGAGCCTCACGCTACTGAACAATAGTATTGTTACTGGGGTTTCTAATGTGGGCTCTTGGGATGTGGCTGGAGTGAGAAATAAAAACAATTTAACCCAGACTAGCTTGCTTATCTTAAAACATTTGCTATGATGTGTCTATGATTGAGGTTTGTTTTTTGTGGATAGTTATACTTCCTTTTTTTACCCTTCTGTGCCCTCTTTTAGGGGGGCAGTCTGAAGGTGGCCTGCTAACTGTAGTTTTCCTGTCTCTAGACTGTAAGGTTGAACAACTAATCATGTATTCTCCTAGTATGCAAGCCATTTCATTTTCTTCTACAGTGGTTGGTGGCTTTACATTGCTGAATTACTATAAGTCTACCAATAGTCACACTTTTTGCAATACACTTTTGGCACTCAGGGCTCAATTACTGGATATTGAACATATGGAGGTTGTTAGAGCAGGTCTTATTTTATTGGGAGACTTTAACATACACCCTTGCCCACTTTCTTTTTCTTCATATGACCATATGCTTGGTGCTAATAATTTACATCTTGAACATAATCAGACGAGTGTCTGTCTAAACAATATTCTGGTGGAGTGTAATCTGGAGTGTGTCATGACCGAATCATTCCTAAACTCAGACGGTAATTTTGCCTCTACTTTTGTGGGTTGCGGAGCTAAATCTACAATAGATTATATTTTTTTTTACCGTCTCATTGCGATATTAGCTAGTTTCTTTTGATATTAGCATTTCTGGTTTTAGTGACCATTATTGCATTTCTGTCGATATTTGTAACCTTTTAGCCTGTGCTCCTGCCCAAAGTATTACATGACAGTTGGATGGTAAAGTTACAGACCAAGGAAGAAGATTAAAGTCGGTGAAAATTCTTACTAATGATTTGCTGAGGAGCCTTGTTGTTGCCAAAGGCAGAGAATTTGAAACTTGTCTGGAGATCAGCCTGATAATGCTGCCTTCTGAAGTGCATTTCAGGCAATTCCTGCAGACATGTGTTCTAGATTGTCCCTTCCTCCCTAAAGGTTTGCCAACAATAAACCTAGACGGTTTAACAAATATTGGGGGTCGTTCTGACTCTGACGGGCGGCGGAGGCAGCCCGCCAGAGTACCCCCCTCCAGAACACCGCTCCGCGGTCATAAGACCGCTGCGGTGATTCTGGCTTTTGCACTGGGCTGGCGGGCGGCCGCCAAAAGGCCGCCCGCCAGCCCAGTGCAAAAGAGCCTTCCCACGAGGACGCCGGCTCAGAATTGAGCCGGCGGAGTGGGAAGGTGCGACGGGTGCAGTGGCACCCGTCGCGTATTTCAGTGTCTGCAATGCAGACACTGAAATACAATGTGGGGCCCTCTTACGGGGGCCCCACGACAACCCATACCGCCATCCTGTTCCTGGCGGGAGAACCGCCAGGAACAGGATGGCGGCATGGGTTGTCAGAATCCCCCATGGCGGCGCAGCAAGCTGCGCCGCCATGGGGGATTCCCAGGGCAGTGGAAAACCGACGGGAGACCGCCGGTTTTCCCTTTCTGACCGCGGCCAAACCCCCGCGGTCAGAATGCCCTGCGGGGCACCGCCAGCCTGTTGGCGGTGCTCCCGCCGACCCTGGCCCCGGCGGTAGTGAACCGCCGGGGTCAGAATCACCCCCCATTGTTCTTTTAGTCATAAACAACTATGTCTGCACTTAAAACCAATCCTTTGTTGACTTATTTCTCATAGACGTAGAGCCTATAATCAGGCGACTGATGAGAGGAATGCCTGGGCTGACTTGCTGAAGGCATCCAATAAGGCAGACAGTGTCCTATTTTAGAAGATAGTTATCATCCTCTTTTTAACAATAACAGAACCCATGGCACTTCTCATATCAGCCCGGAGAAATGGGTTGAGCAATTTGAAGGTGTCTATGGTGGCAGGTATAATATTGGTACTATTGAGCACCCTATCATGTTTGTAGCACACAAACAGAGTATGCAAATGTTGTTATGTAAAAGAGGTTGAGCGAGCTTTAAAGGAGATGACAAGCCACAAAGCCCCTTCCTGCTGGGATTCCTGCCAATTTTTTTAAGTCGTTACTTAGTCTATGAGCCCTGATCTAAACCGATTATTTGATTTAGCTATTCGGATCAGGTTTCCACACTCCTGGTCCGAGTCTATTATCATTGCTGTTTACAAGAAGGGCTCTAGGGATCTTCTCAGCTGATATAGGCCTATTTATTTGATAGGTTCCGTTGTGAAGGTAATAGGCAGGGTGGCCCTCGAGAGGACTATGACATGAGCACAGGACTGGTATATTTTATCGGACTTCCAGTATGGTTTTTGACCAGGTTTAGGCAGTTGTGATCAATGTCTTAATTTCTACATGCTGATCAATAAATACAATGTAGCCAAACGGGGTCACTAGTTAATTCTTGTATGGACGTATCCTTTGCCTTTGATAAGGTTAAAAGATCTAAATTATGGCAGATTCTCCTGGGCATGGCTCTTTTAGACTGAAGAGTGGAGTAAGACAAGGTTGTATTAAAGCCTCTTTCTTGATCACGTTGTACATGAAGGACTTAAGGCTAGGCTGACGGACCAGACAGTGGATTATCTGTGAATAGGTTCTCCCCAGATCCCTACATTAGTGTATGTGGATGACACTGTCTTGTTGGCAAGGACAACCTTGGGGCTTCAGAAATTACTTGATGGTTTTGTCTAATATATCAATAAATTAGATCTTTCTACTAATTACAGTAAATCACAGGTGATGGTGCTGGGCCCCAAAAAGACTAGGTCAAGATCATTCCATGTTCGGGGTATAGGCTGTCCAGAGTCTAGCCATACACTTACCAAGGTGTTGTCTTTGATGATCCAACTACATGGGTCCCTATGGTTATAGCAAAACAATTAGCCTTGTCAAAAACCATTGGTGCCTTGTTTTCCTTTTCCACAAGAATAGGCATTGAGCCACTTGGGAACCTGTTGAAGATCTACCAGGCAAAATCTGTCTCAGTGCAGTGACCACCTCTGGCAGTGAAGTATGGGGCTACACCAATGTTGAGGAACTTCAATTGGCTAAAAATGGTTTCTGCAGGTGTCCACTAGCAGTTCCTGCCTCTACATCTGCTTGCATGTTTCTTGAGGAGTTAGGGTTATCATTTTTGTTGGACCTCATTGCCCTTCGCCCTCTGATTAGGTGGTTGACCACCTGGGAGTATACTGAAAATCATCTAGGTAGAGAGATAATTAAGGATTGTTTGGAACTTGACGGGTGGAGATCAATTAGTTGGTTAAAGTAAAGTTAAGGGCACATTTGTGAAATTAGGAAGTTCTGCTTTGTTTGAGTTGCCTCTTTCAATAACGAAGGCAGACATTGAATTGCAGACATTGCATGGACTCGGGAAAACCTTATACTGTGGAGATTAACTGAGGGGGAGGCAATTGAGCTAAAAAAAACTCTGGTCTGTGATCATGCCCTGCTTGTGACTCATCCCACCATTGAATCCTATCTGCCTAGTACTTTCAATCTATGCTATTGCCTTCTCCTAACTACATTTAGATTTAATCAGTACCATATGCTGTTGGCATACCAAAACCTGTCACATGGAGTAAAAAGTTTGGTCCTTGTTCTGCCTATATTTTCTCTGCACAAGATGCCTTGCACTTTTTTTTTTTCTGTAGTTTTTATGAGATCCCTCATAGAATGTTTTTCCTCCCTCTTGTAAAATCCTTGCATTTTGTACAGGTGAGGCCAGCCCTCACGTTTTTACATTTACTTCCAGATGATTATACAACTTATGCCGTTACTTGTTTTCTAGCTTCTTCATTGAGCTTAACCCCTTAGCTGCCAGGTCCTTCCCCCTCAGGTGCTGAGTGTTTTTTGGCTATTCGTAGCAGTTCGAGCTTAGGCCCTCATAACCGTTTGTCCACATAAGTTACCCACACCAAATCGTTTTTTCCAATATCCTAGGGATTCTAGAGGTACCCAGAGTTTGTGTGTGGGTTCCCCTGGAGGACACCAAGAAATTAGCCAAAATACAGCATTTTTTTAATTTTTTTATGGGAAAACAGGGATGCAGAAGAAAGCTTGTGAAATCTTGGCATCAACAAAGGGTTTGTGTTGCTAAAATCACCATCTTCCCAGTGTCAGGAACAGGCAGACTTGAATCAGAAAACCACATTTAGCAACACAATGTTGGCATTTTACTGGGACTACCCCATGTTTACTATTTTTTGTGCTTTCAGTCTCTTTCCCGTTAGTGACAGAAATGGGTATGAAACCAATATTGTATCCCAGGCAGCTAAACATTTCTGAAAAGTAGACAAAATTCTGAATTCAGCAAGGGTCCTTTGTGAAGATCCTTCAAGGTTTTTCTACATAAAGAAACAGCTAAAATAAAATAAAATGAAATTGAGGTGAAAAAGAACCATTTCTGTCTACATTTTCATCTATAACTTTTGCCAGGTATTGCAGATTTTTAAAAGCAATATACCATTACATCCTCTGGACTCTTCTCGTTATGGGGATATATAGGGCTTGTAGGTTCATCAAGAACCCTAGGTACCCACAGCCAATAAAGGAGCTTCACCTTGCAATGGGTTTTTATTTTATACCAGGTATACAGCACTTAATTTGGTGAAATATAAAGAGTGAAAAATAGGTCTCAAGAAAACCTTTGTATTTCCAAAATGGGCACAAGATAAGGTGCTGAGAAGCAGTGGTTATTTGCACATCTCTGAATTCTGGGGTCCCCATACTAGCATGTGAATTACAGGGCATTTCTCAAATAGATGTCTTTTTTACACACTGTCTTACATTTGGAAGGAAAATATGTAGAGAAACACAAGGGGCAATAACACTTGTTCTGCTATCCTGTGTTCCCCCAAGTCCCCTGATAAAAATGGTACCTCACTTGCGTGGGTACACGTAATGCCTGCAACAGAAAACGCAACATGGACATGTCACATTTCCCAAAGAAAAGTGACTTGTTTTTTGGAAAGTGCCTAGCCGTGGATTTTGGCCTGTGGCTCAGCCGGCACCCCAGAAAACCTACCAAACCTGTGCATTTTTTTAAACTAGACACCTTGGGGAATCCAGGATGGAGTGACTTGTGGGGCTCTCACCAAATTCTGTTACCCGGAATCCTTTGCAAACCTCAAAATCTGGCCAAAAAACACTTTTGCTTCACATTTCAGTGACAGAATGTTCTGGAATCTGAGCGGAGCCACACATTTCCTTCCAACCAGCGTTGCCCTAAGTCTCCCAATAAAAATTATACCTCACTTGTGTGGGTAGACCTGTCGCCTGCGACCGTAAATTCCCCAAAACAGAACATGGACACATCACATTCTCCCAAAGAAAACAGAGCTGTTTTTTGCAAAATGTCTAGCTGTGGATTTTGGCCTCTAGCTCAGATGGCACCTAGTGAAATCTACCAAACCTGCACATTTTTGAAAACTAGGCACCTAGGGGAATTTAAGATGAGGTGACTTGTGGGGCTCTCACCAGGTTCTGTTACCCAGAATCCTCTGCAAACCTCAAAATCTCGGTGACAGAAAGTTCTGGAATGTGAGAGGAGCCACAAATTTCGTTCCACCAAACGTTCCCCCAAGCCTCCAGATAAAAATGGTACCTCATTTGTGTGTGTATGCCCAGTGCTCGCGACAGGAAATGCCCCCAAACACAACATGGACACATCACACTTTCCCAAAGAAAACAGAGCTTTTTTTTTGCAAAATACCAAGCTGTGGATTTTGGCCTCTAGCTCAGCCGGCACCTAGGGAAACCTACCAAATCTGTGTATTTTTTAAAACTAGACAACTAGGGGAATCGTGGATGGGATGACTCGTAGGGGCTTTGACCAGGTTCTTTTACCCAGAATCCTTTGCAAACCTCAAAATTTGGCTCAAAAAATACTTTTTCCTCACATTTCAGTGACAGAAAGTTCTGGAATCTGAGAGGAGCCACAAATTTCCTTCTAGCCAACGTTCCCCAATGTCTCTCGATAAAAATGGTACCTCACTTGTGTGGGTAGGCCTAGTGTTCGCAACAGGAAATGTTCCTAAACACAACATGGACACATCACACTTTCCCAAAGAAAACAAAGCTGTTTTTTGCAAAGTGCCAAGCTGTGGATTTTGGCCTCTAGCTCAGCCGGCACCTAGAGAAACCTACCAAATCTGTGCATTTTTTAAAACTAGACTACTAGGGAAATCCAGGACGGGAAGACTTGTGGGGCTCTCGCCAAGTTCTGTTACTCAGAATCCTTTGCAAACCTCAAAGTTTGTCAAAAAAACACTTTTTCCTCACATTTGAGAAGGTTATGGAATCTAAGAGGAGGCACAAATTTCCATCCACTCAGCGTTCCCCCAAGTCTCCTGATAAAAATGGTACCTCACTTGTGTGGGTATGCCTAGTGCCCGCGAAAGGAAATGCCTCAAAACACTATGTGGACACATTACCTGTTTTTGCGGGGGTTGGGGAACACTCGGTTTTGGTCCTGGGCTAAGCAGCCATGTAGGGAAACCTACTGAACCTAAACATTTCTGAAAACTAGACACCCAAAATAATCCAGGGAGGTGTGACTTGCGTGGATCCCCAATGTTTTCTTACCCAGAATCCTCAGAAAACCTCAAATTTAGCTTAAATTTTTTTAAAAAAATCCACATTTCTGTGTGGGATCATTGCACCAGGACAAATGTCCCACCAACCAATGTTCCCCTCAGCCTCCCGGCAAAAATTATACCTCACTTGTCTAGGTGGGCCAAGCGCCTGCGGCAGGGAAGAGCCAAAAACATGTCTAAATTGAGGAGGAACCAAAGCGGGTCCAAAAGAGCAGTTTGAAAAAAAACATTTTTGGGCTAACAAGTGGGGCAGAATTTGTATCGGTATAGATCAGAAAATGCTGGGTTGTAGGAATGTTGTAGATTCCTGCGGATTCCGGAAGGTTCCATCACAAAAATGTGGGGAAAATGTGTGATTTCCAGTAAAGTTGGAGGTTTGCAGGGCATTGTGGGTAAGAAAATGGTGTGGGGTGCATTTGAAGCACACCACCCTGGAAACACCCAGATGTTTAGTTTTCAGATGTGTATAGGTCTTGTGGATTTTTTTACATGGCAGCGTCCCAAAGTCAAAAAGGTACAGCCCTCACCCTTTCAAGGGGACGATTTTGAGAGTTAGCCAAGCTCTCATGGCCCAAATGTAAAACCAAAAGCAAAAATAATCAAATGTCCTCTTGCTTGCTGTGGGATAAGATGTTTTAGTGTGCAGGGGGAGCTGAAAGACTGTTACCCCCTTCAGTTGGAGTCATACTGGTTGGTAGCCACCACCCCACAATTTTTTTGTTTTTTTAAATTCCCTGGCATCTAGTAGACTTTCTGCCCCCTCGGGATGTGGATCGGAGGTAATTGCCCCATTTGCCCACTGGTAGGCAGAATAACTTTGGCCCCATTGTTTTGGGGTGGGGGTATGGCCATACTCCTACCCTCTTATTTTGAAAAAAGACCTTCCCTGGCCTCTGGTGGGCTTTCTGCCCCCCTTGCAGGCAGATGGGCCTACCAAAAATAGGCCAGGGGGGCAGATATGGCCAACAATAATGTGCCCCCATAGGGAGAGACCCTTGTCCAAGGGGCTGCCCCCCCAAACATAACATACGCACCAATCCTTGGTGCATAAGTGGTTTCTGCCCCCGGGGCCAGATTGGCCTAATAAAAATAGGCCAATCTGCCCCCAAGGGGGGCAGAAATGGCCTAAAGACAATTTTACCCCAGGGGACCGACCCTTGCCTAAGGGGGTCGCTCCCCACATATAAAAAATAAAATTAACAAAAAATCCCTGGTAGCCTGAGTTTTCTGCCCCCCCTGGAGCCAGATCAGCCTAATTACAATAGGCCAAGGGGGGCAGAAATGGTCTACAGCAAATTTGCCCCCGCCAGGGAGCGACCCTTGCCTAAGGGGTCACTCCCCTCACATGAAACTGAAATAAAAATAATCCCTGGTGTCTAGTGGTTTCTGCCTCCTTTGGGGGCAGATTGGCCTAATAAACATAGGCCGATCTGCCCCCCAGGGGGGCAGAAATGACCTAAATACAGTTTGCCTGAGGGTTCGCTCCCCACATATAAAAATAAAAACACACCAAAAGAATTATCCCTGGTGTTTAGGGTTTTCTGCCCGCTCGGGGGGCAGATCGGCCTAATTATAATAGGCCAGTCTGCCCCCAGTATATAGACCTAATGCTCCTGATTGTCAGTTCTGGTCTAATATCTCCCAGAACCTTTTACAATATCCTGATGATAATTTAGTTTTAGCAGGTGACTGTAATCAGCTTATTGATAGGTTTCTCAACAGACACTCCACATCACATTATATCCCAAATCAATCAGATTCCGTCAATCAATGTGACCTCACAGATGCTTGGCTGCTGTGCAACCCCACCCTACAAGAGTGCTCATATTTGTCCCCAATATATCATACACAATCTCAAATCTATTATATTGTTTTGTCCCATCATCATACCCAGACCTTACATTCTGCAGATATTGGTTCCAACTTGATATTCGGGTACACTCCTGTCTTTATACATTTGGACAGTCTATATAAATCCACCTCTACCAAACAATTGAGATTTAAGAACTCCCTGTTCTTGGACGCCACTTTTAACTCCTCTTTTACTTTTTTTTTTACATTAATATTTTCATTGTAACCAGACTGATGCCATTCTCTTTCAGACCATATGGGATGCATTGAACGCCTCAATTTGGGATCTTTTCATTAATTTTGTGTCCAAGAAAAGAAAACGTTTTCAGATTCAGTCTAAACAACTTTTTTTTCAGGACATTAAACAACTTGAACACTCCTATTATACTTCTTGTACACTGCACTCTTTACAACAACTCATTAATGCTGAGCTTCAATCTAACAAGGTCTCCACTGAAAAGTCATTGTCTTACATTCTCAAAATTAGTGCCAAATTCTATGTCAAAACAAATTAGGGAAATTACTGGCAGGCAAATTATCTTAAAATTAGGGACAGCAAATTACAAATTGAATCAATAATAGATGATGATTCAGACATTTTAACTCAATTAAAAAAAATGTATAACAATTTATACACACCAGATCATGTTCCCTCTGACCCTGACATCTTACAGTACCTGTCCTCTGTTAAAAAACTGGATACCTCCCCAATTGATTTTTCACCCTTACACACAGAACTTCATCTTGCACTGCTTTTTCTCAAAAAGGATAAGGCTCCAAGACCAGATGGTTTCAGGGCTGAATATTATACATATTTTACAAACTTACTCCTCCCCAAATTATACATCCTAATTCATCCCTTTAATAGTTCTTCTAATTCATCATGCTTTTTTCTAGATGCCCTGATGTGTCTTGTCCCAAATGAGGGGAAAGACCCCCAATATTGAAAACATTCAAGACCTATCTCTTGTTGTGAGGTTACTTTCGCATTTACACTGGCACATTATTTAATCCTGGGCATGAGGCCAGTGCCCTCTCACCTGGTCACATGACACTTTTGCTCCTTCTAATATTATAAAAAAGCTTCATTTTAGTGGAGTTTTTTTGAATTCTTTTATCAGTTGCCCTTCCAGACTGAATTTTTTATTCATTTCTTCGCACAAAATTCTCATCCTCTGCTTAACCCAAGGCTGTACACAATATATACTGTGTATTGCCGGTCCATAGTGTACATTATCTACCTTCATTGAAAAATACATGTTGTCATGTCAAGACAGTTCTTAGAATAACAGATATGTTATTAGAAAACATCACACTGCCTACACCTGGGTAGTGGGGACATTCCAGCCAGCTTACCATGTTATGCTGCACATTGTCTCAGTTTTTGCAGAAACGTTTTAATTCCTCTTCATCTAGGTGGAAGGACTCTCAGCAGACTAACAGAGCTTTTCTTCACCTCTGAATGCAGGTATGGGGGTTGGGCTTCAGTCCCAGGACCAGAAGGGCAGATTAAGGCTACCAGTGCTACTTGCTCGCATGTAGAAACTTAGGGGGTCATTCCGACCCTGGCGGTAAAATCCGCCAGGGCCGGGGACCGCGGATGCACCGCCAACAGGCTGGCGGTGCATCCCTGGGCAGTCTGACCGCAGCGGTACAGCCGCGGTCAGAAACGGGAAACCGGAAACCGGCAGTGTACCGCCGGTTTCCGGCTGGTTTCCCGCTGCCCTGGGGAATCCTCCACGGCGGCGCAGCTTGCTGCGCCGCCATGGGGATTCCGACCCCCTTACCGCCATCCTGTTCCTGCCGGTTTTGGCCGCCAGGAACAGGATGGCGGTAAGGGGTGTCGTGGGCCCCCTAACAGGGCCCCACAAAGATTTTCAGTGTCTGCTTTGCAGACACTGAAAATCGCGACGGGTGCCACTGCACCCGTCGCACCCTTTCCACTCCGCCGGCTCCATTCGGAGCCGGCATCCTCGTGGAAGGGGGTTTCCCGCTGGGCAGGTGGGCGGCCTTCTGGCGGTCGCCCGCCCGCCCACCGGGAAACTCAGAATAACCGCAGCGGTCTTCTGACCGCGCAGCGGTATTCTGGCGGCTCCCGCCGGCCCTGCGATTACCGCGGCCGGCGGGAGTCAGAATGACCCCCTTAGTAGTGTAGGTAGGGATATTAGGGACACTATTGAGACAATAGGGTGGGACTCTTCTTGTGTCTCACTTTCCTGGTCACTGCTTTGATAATGCTGTGTCATTATACTCATAATCGCAATGCATGCCTTTTTACATAAAATGCAGTTTCTTCAATAAAATATATATTGAACCAAGATCCTGCTTCTGTTTGCCCTTGCATGTGTGAGACATGTGTAACTGATAGAAAGGGGTACGATCTGTTCCACCATGACTTCCCTGAGGAGTTTGAGTGTCATGTGATAGGCTGCCACAAATCATTCTTACCTTTGGTATTGGTGAGGTGCTGCTAGCTATCCGGATGGGCTAGACCAAGAGCTGACACACAGTGTGGGATCAGACTCAGTCCCCAATACTCGGTGGTGCTGCTGCCCAAAATCCGGCACTCTCGCTGCTACAATGGGAGTCTACGACACTCTCTTTTTAACTTAGATTACAACATTTTTTCCAGGGCATTAATCTCCAGGTTGGAACCCTTCCTTCCCGATCTATTGGGAAAGGAACAATCAGATTTTTTTAAAGGTAGATATATGTTGAACAACATGCACTTGTTCTTTGATATTTCTAAATTCGCTGTTATGTCTGAACCTTTAGCACCCATTGCTTTAGATGCTGAACAAGCATCTGATTGTGTGAATTGGGCATTTCTTACTTAACACTCTCAATTGGTTTGGTCCTCCTATTTCACCTTAGGAAGGGTAGTTCGACAAGGTTATCCCCTCTATTCTTTTCTCTTTGACTTGGCCTTAGAACCATTCTTATCTTGGTTCAGGCAAAACATTGATTTACATGGTTTCACTCATAATGCTCAGCATATTAAATTAGCTGCATATGCTGAGGAGTTTTTAATGTTTTTCTCTAAACCTTCCACTTCACTCTCTGCTATTTTGCCCAAAATAACTTTTTATGCCTTAGTATCTGGCTGTAAATTAAAACATGACAAATGTAAAATATTACCATAAATAAATTCACTTTAAATCATGATTTCTCATCCTCTAACTTTAAGTGGCAGTCTACAAAAATTCAATATCTTGGCCTCCAATTCACTGAATCCCTTACTACTTTCATTTCTATGAATATAGACAATTACATTTATAAAATTACTTCACTAACCAATAAATGGCATCCCTTACACCTATCTTGGTGAGGCCGACTTGACACTATTAACATCATGTTTGTGCCCATTATTTTTTATACTATCTCTAACATTCCATTACATATTCCTCTTATGCAAAAATGTATTCCATACTATCCTCTTTTCTTTTAAATGATAAAAAAAGCCCTATATATCTTTATTCAATGTCTTTATTTAACCTAAAATGCCCCAAAGCTGAAGGTGGAGTGAATTTCCCTGATTTTTACAAATATCATGCAGCTTTCTTACTTAAACAATCTGGACATTGGATCATTCCTTCTCCAACACACTAATCCTTGAGGGTTTATTTGGAATGTACATTCTTATTGCTTCTTTCATCTTATGAATATTTAGCATTCATGCACAAGCCTCAAACGCTCTTCACTCCAATCGTTAACAATACCTGTAGATTACTAACCTGCGTGATTTCACACTCTCACAAAGACTTACACACTTTTCTTGGATCCATGATTTGGCATAACCATTTCATACAGGTGAAAAATAGACTTTTTTAATGGCAAACATTAATTTGGGCTAATTTGGGTTAATCACTTGTTCCAGACTCCTTTATTTCTTTCTCACAAGCCCAAACACTCTTCGGCTTTCCATTTTCATTTCAGAATAAATTTACAAAACATCATTTCAATTGCATACATACACCCATTTCAAATCCACCTCCCCATCCATTTCAACAGCTCCCCATACTCTTGCTGACCTTCTATACAAAAACCAAAAGGCTTCTACAGTGTATTCACATTTACAAAGTGTCTCTATTGATAGACCTGAATCAGACACTGGGTTATCATGGGAACAAGATCTTTCCATCACCCTACATTTGGAAACAGATTTGATTTAGATCAAAGGTAGAAATTCCTCCCAAGCTGCCAACACAATGCAAACGCCCTTTTACATGTATAATAGACTTTTCATGTCCTGGTATACTTGCACAAAATTAACCCGGACATTCCTGATACTTGTTGGACTTGTTCAGCATAACATGCTGATTTGAAACACCTGCTTTTCACGTTGTGAGAAAGTAGCCTCTTTCTAGCCTTGTTACCCCCACTTTAGGCCTGTTTGTGAGTGTATGTCAGGGTGTTTTCACTGTCTCACTGGGATCCTGCCAGCCAGGGCCCAGTGCTCATAGTGAAAACCCTATGTTTTCAGTATGTTTGTTATGTGTCACTGGGACCCTGCTAGTCAGGACCCCAGTGCTCATAAGTTTGTGGCCTATATGTATGTGTTCCCTGTGTGGTGCCTAACTGTCTCACTGAGGCTCTGCTAATCAGAACCTCAGTGGTTATGCTCTCTCATTTCTTTCCAAATTGTCACTAACAGGCTAGTGACCATTTTAACCAATTTACATTGGCTTACTGGAACACCCTTATAATTCCCTAGTATATGGTAATGAGGTACCCAGGGTTTTGGGGTTCCAGGAGATCCCTATGGGCTGCAGCATTTCTTTTGCCACCCATAGGGAGCTCTGACAATTCTTACACAGGCCTGCCACTGCAGCCTGAGTGAAATAACATCCACGTTATTTCACAGCCATTTTACACTGCACTTAAGTAACTTATAAGTCACCTATATGTCTAACCTTTACCTGGTAAAGGTTAGGTGCAAAGTTACTTAGTGTGAGGGCACCCTGGCACTAGCCAAGGTGCCCCCACATTGTTCAGGGCCAATTTCCCTGACTTTGTGAGTGCGGGGACACCATTACACGCGTGCACTACATATAGGTCACTACCTATATGTAGCTTCACAATGGTAACTCCGAATATGGCCATGTAACATGTCTATGATCATGGAATTGCCCCCTCTATGCCATCCTGGCATAGTTGGCACAATCCCATGATCCCAGTGGTCTGTAGCACAGACCCTGGTACTGCCAAACTGCCCTTCCTGGGGTTTCACTGCAGCTGCTGCCAACCCCTCAGACAGGCATCTGCCCTCCTGGGGTCCAGCCAGGCCTGGCCCAGGATGGCAGAACAAAGAACTTCCTCTGAGAGAGGGTGTGACACCCTCTCCCTTTGGAAAATGGTGTGAAGGCAGGGGAGGAGTAGCCTCCCCCAGCCTCTGGAAATGCTTTCTTGGGCACAGATGTGCCCAATTCTGCATAAGCCAGTCTACACCGGTTCAGGGGACCCCTTAGCCCTGCTCTGGCGCGAAACTGGACAAAGGAAAGGGGAGTGACCACTCCCCTGACCTGCACCTCCCCTGGGAGGTGTCCAGAGCTCTTCCAGTGTGCTCCAGACCTCTGCCATCTTGGAAACAGAGGTGCTGCTGGCACACTGGACTGCTCTGAGTGGCCAGTGCCACCAGGATATGTCAGAGACTCCTTGTGATAGGCTCCTTCAGGTGTTGCTAGCCTATCCTCTCTCCTAGGTAGCCAAACCCTCTTTTCTGGCTATTTAGGGTCTCTGTCTCTGGGGAAACTTTAGATAACGAATGCAAGAGCTCAGCCGAGTTCCTTTGCATCTCTCCCTTCACCTTCTGCCAAGGAATCGACTGCTGACCGCGCTGGAAGCCTGCAACACTGCAACAAAGTAGCAAAGACGACTACTGCAACTCTGTAACGCTGATCCTGCCGCCTTCTTGACTGTTTTCCTGTTTGTGCATGCTGTGGGGGTAGTCTGCCTCCTCTCTGCACCAGAAGCTCCGAAGAAATCTCCTGTGGGTCGACTGAATCTTCCCCCTGCAACCGCAGGCACCAAAAAGCTGCATTACCGGTCCCTTGGGTCTCCTCTCAGCACGACGGGCGAGGTCCCTCGAATCCAGCAACTCTGTCCAAGTGGCCCCCACAGTCCAGTGACTCTTCAGTCCAAGTTTGGTGGAGGTAAGTCCTTGCCTCACCTCGCTAGACTGCATTGCTGGGAACCGCGACTTTTGCAGCTACTCCGGCCTCCGTTCACTTCCGGCAGAAATCCTTTGTGCACAGTCCAGCCTGGGTCCACGGCACTCTAACCTGCATTGCACGACCTCCTAAGTTGTTCTCCGGCGACGTGGGACTTCTTTGTGCGACTTCGGTGAGCACCATTTCACGCATCCTCGTAGTGCCTGTTTCTGGCACTTCTCCGGGTGCTACCTGCTGCTGAGAGGGCTCCTTATCTTGCTCGACGTCCCTTCTCTCTCCTGGTCCAATTTGCGACCTCCTGGTCCCTCCAGGGCCACAGCAGCGTCCAAAAACGCTAACCGCGCGATTTGCAGCTAGCAAGGCTTGTTGGCGTTCTTTCGGGGGGAAAACACTTCTGCACGACTCACCACAGCGAGAGGGATCCGTCCACCAAAGGGGAAGTCTCTAGCCCTTTTCGTTCCTGCAGAAATCTCAGCTTCTTCTGTCCAGTAGAAGCTTCTTTGCACCCGCAGCTGGCATTTCCTGGGCATCTGCCCATCTCCGACTTGCTTGTGACTTTTGGACTTGGTCCCCTTGTTCCACAGGTACCCTAGATTGGAAATCCACAGTTGTTGCATTGTTGGTTTGTGTCTTTCCTGCATTATTCCTCTAACACGACTTCTTTGTCCTTAGGGGAACTTTAGTGCATTTTGCACTCACTTTTCAGGGTCTTGGGGAGGGTTATTTTTCTAACTCTCACTATGTTCTAATAGTCCCAGCGACCCTCTACAAGGTCACATAGGTTTGGGGTCCATTCGTGGTTCGCATTCCACTTTTGGAGTATATGGTTTGTGTTGCCCCTATCCCTATGTTTCCCCATTGCATCCTATTGTAACTATACATTGTTTGCACTGTTTTCTAAGACTATACTGCATATTTTTGCTATTGTGTATATATATCTTGTGTATATTTCCTATCCTCTCACTGAGGGTACACTCTAAGATACTTTGGCATATTGTCATAAAAATAAAGTACCTTTATTTTTAGTATAACTGTGTATTGTGTTTTCTTATGATATTGTGCATATGACACTAAGTGGTACTGTAGTAGCTTCACACGTCTCCTAGTTCAGCCTAAGCTGCTCTGCTAAGCTACCATTATCTATCAGCCTAAGCTGCTAGACACCCTATACACTAATAAGGGATAACTGGGCCTGGTGCAAGGAGCAAGTACCCCTTGGTACTCACTACAAGCCAGTCCAGCCTCCTACACACGTGTCCTTCCATTTCTATTTTTTGGATGCGAACGTGGGACCATATCAATTCTATTTTTCTTTCCAACATACCATACTCTGATGTCTTTTTAGGAAGATGACTCGATAAATGTTACATTAAATGTGAAAATATTGAATTTGTTATTACCAGTTACCTTTCAGCAAATATCATGAACCTGGAAAGACTACACAATTATCATATAAAGCATGGTGGTATGCAGTTTGTCACAACAATTAAATGGACACTGCCTATATGCACACTTTATCACTAGTTTTAAAACAGAAAGAGGACCCCAGTTACAAATGTTCTCAACAAATCCGCAAACTCATTGTTTGCCCGTCCCTCCAGCTCTCAAGAGGTTCTTTAATCTCCTTGACTTCTCTCTCCTGAAAATATTACTTTATTATTATGTACCTTGCTCTGTATATTTCATTACTTATCCTATGTATACAATCAGGAAACAGTTCATTTAAATCATATATATGACCTCTCTTTTCCTCTTCCCTATTACAAATTTGTATTTTGCTATTCTAATATATTTTTCCCCATTCTTCTTACACATTTTGTTTAATCTTATTCATCATGGTAAACTGACTTAATAAAAAAAAACTTTTTCTGAATTCGAGAAACAACATCATATTTGTAAAAGTACAGGCTATTTATGCCCACACGCTGAATGCACGTTCTAAGATTGTGTGCCAAAGTATTGTCACAAATGAAGAACACAATATTTTAGAATTACAAAATAACATAAAAAATATTGGCCCTCATTACAACCCTGGCGGTTGGTGAGAAAGTGGCAGTAATACTGCCAACAGGATGGCGGCAAATACTGCCAAATTATGACCATCGCAGAAAGAGCTCAGACAGACAGCCACTTTACCACACGGACTACCAAGGCAGAAACAACAGGCACCACAGCAGTAGCCGCCTACAGCCAGCTGGAAGTCAATGATCCACCCACCATATTAAGATCCTGGAAACCACCACCTTTTCCAGGGCGGTACCAATGACATCAAAAGCTTGGCGGAAACACTGCACAGAAGGGAAACGACTCACCTGTGGAGACTCAGGGAACAACCACGCCACCATGGAGCATGAACTGCATATATTCCTACTGCTATTCTACGTCCTATGCTACCACGAACACCAAACGACGGCCGAAGACGACCACGGTGAGTACACCCGCCTAGCACACAGGGGAGGGGGAATAGAGTGGCACACCCACGCACAACACACACCCCACACACACACACATACACACAAGCAGATGCAGTAATAAAACATATCCACCCCGTACACCTCTGAAAAAATGAAAGGACAACACGGATAGATAAAAGTGAGTGTAATAAGATAAATAAAGTGGTAATACGTGCATCCAATCTAAAAGTATATACATATTTACAAATCAAGGGACACTGCCCAGTCCTCTATGTTCGCGGGCCACAGGGCCACATCAGAAAGTCCAAGGCCCCACTTGACTCCTGCAACAACATGGAGAGAACACTGCAGGGGCATCAGTTCGAAAATAGGCAATCACCTCACGGGGATGGGGAGCAGGGGGCATCTCAGCTGGCAGATGGAGCAAAACCACTGGTCCTGGATGGGCAACATGCCCTTTGCTTGGTCCTGGGGAGTGCAAGGCCACAGTCTCTCAAGTGGGTGACTTCCCCACATGCTCTGGAGGGGGCAACATGCCCTGTGCTTGGTCCTGGGGAGTGCAAGACCACAGTCTCTTGAGTGGGTGACTTGCCCACATGCTCTGGAGGGGGCAGAATGACCTGTGCTTGGTCCTGGGGAGTGCAAGGCCACAGTCTCTTGAGTGGGTGACTTGCCCACATGCTCTGGAGGAGGCAACATGCCCTGTGCTCTTCATCCTGGGGAAGATGGGGTGAATGGATGGCTTCTCCACTGGTTCTGGAGGGAGCATCGTGCCCTGTGCTCTTCGTCCTGGGGAGGATGGGGTGAGTGGATGGCTTCTCCACTGGTTCTAGAGGGGGCATCGCGCCCTGTGCTCTTCATCCTGGGGAGGATGGGGTGAGTGGATGGCTTCTCCACTGATTCTGGAGGGGGGATCGCACACTGTGCTCTTCGTCCTGGGGAGGATGGGGTGAGTGGATGGCCTCTCTACAGGTTCTGGAGGTGGCATTGCGCTCTGTGATCTTCGTCCTGGGGATGATGGGGTAAATGGATAACTTTTCTACTGGTTCTGGAGGGGGCATTACACCCTGTGATCTTCATCCTGTGGAGGATGGAGTGAGTGGATGGCTTCTCCACTGGTTCTGGAGGGGGCATCGCGCCCTATGATCTTCATCCTGGGGAGGATGGGGTGAGTGCATGGCTTCTCTACTGGTTCTGAAGGGGGCATTGTGCCCTGTGATGCAGGTCTTGGGGAGTGCAAGGTCATAGTCTCTCAGCTGGGTATCAATCCCACAGGATTTTGCCCGCACAACAGCCCATGGATGTAGGACTACACACTGTCAGCTGGCGGTGACAGCTGCTCAGTGGTGGTGATGGTGATGTTGCCGCTGGTGGTGGGGGGAAGCTCCTGCCCATCCTCTGCAGCCTCAGACGGCTGACCACTGCTGGTGGTGGTGCTGGTGTTGCTGCTGCTGCTGGTGGTTGTTGTGGGAAGCTCCTGCTCATCCCCTGCAGCCTCGGACGGCTGCCCACTCCTGTGGTGTTACTGGCACTGCTGCTGCTGCTGCTGGTGGTGGTTGTGGGGGTGGAAGCTCCTGCCCATCCTCTGCAGCCTCGGACGGCTGCACCACCACAGTTGGTGGTGGGGGCTCCGAATGAGTCCCAGCACCAGGCCCCTTGCTCTTCCTGGCAGCAGCTGGTGATGGCTCCTTGCTCCTCGTGGCAGCAGCTGGGGATGGCTCCTTGCTCCTCTTGGCAGCAGCTGAGGATGGCTCCTTGCTCCTCTTGGCAGCAGCTGGGGGTGGCGCCTTTACCTTCACGGTAGCTGCTGGGGGTGGTACCTTGACCTTCCTGGCAGTACTTGGGTCAGGCACTCTTTCTGTGTTGCTGCCTGGGATCCCTTCCCACCACGAGTTGCTGGGGACACTACTGGGCCCGTTGACTGGGTGGCTGAAGTGCTTGTCTGAGTGTTACACACCCTGGCCAGATGTGAAGGATGGGGGGAGGGAAGAGGTCAATGGTGGAGAGGAATAGCTGTTTAGGGACATTTGGGCGGGAAGAGGGAGAAGGTCTGGGAGCGGAGGAAGAGGGAGTGGTTGTAGGAGGTGTCTGTCTGCTGTGTTTGGGTGCAGGGGAATGGGCTGTATGCTGTTGTGTCATTGGGTGTCTGAGTGCTTGCGTTTGTGTACTTTGGGAGGAGGGAGCACAAACACAGTCGGAGAGGACACAGGGGACGTGTGCATGGCTGTTGGGGTGGTGACTGCCAGTGAGGTGTGTGTTCTGATAGGTGTGCTGGTGATGGAGGTAGTGCATGCAGGTGTGAGTGTTGACACAACTGGGAGGGAGTCGGAGTACGAGGAGGAGGGGGCCACAGGGGAGGCAGTGGATGTTGGTATGTCTGCATCTGGATGGTGTTTGTGTGAGTGCCTGTGGGATGATGTGTGGTGCCTGTGTTTGCATGTGTCACTCTTGTGTGTTGTCTTGTGTGCATGCTCGTTTGCCTGTTTGCTTGGGATAAGTTGGGGTTGAGGGGAATGGGATTGAGTTGAGGAGTTTGGAGGGGGAGGGTGGAAACAGGGACAATGGCTGCCATCAGAGAGGAGGCCAGAGCCTGGTTTTGATTTCTGTTGGGCCACCAAGCCACTGTGAGTGCCCTCCAGAAATGCATTGGACTGTTGCATTTGGGCTGCCAGCCCCTGGATGGCATTCACAATGGTTGACTGCCCAACAGAGATGGATTCCAGGAGGTCAATAGCCTCCTCGCTCAGGGCAGCAGGGCTAACTAGGGCATTGCGTGAGGTGCCAGGGTCAAAGGAGATGCCCACCCTCCTGGGTGAGCGGGCACAGGCAACTCACTGAGAGGCTGCTGGGAGGGTGGTGCTGGTGTGGGGGTGGTGGCTGTACCTGTAGCTGGGGTGGGTACAGAGGTGTCCACCACCACCAGGGAGCTTCCATCGGAGGAGGTATCCATGTCCGAACTCTCACCTCCTGTCTCTACTGTTGTGCTCCCCTCGCCCTCCGTCCCACTGGTGCCCTAACCGTCAGTGGACTCTGCCTCCTGTGTCCTGTGGGATGCAGCTCCCTCCGTCACCGGTGCCTCTGCTCCTCTGCCAGATGATGCTAATACACATAAGGACAGGATGACAAAACAAAAAGGGGGGAAGAGACAAAGGATACACTGGGTCAGTGTCTGCACCAACACCACAGTTGGCGTACACAGCACCCTCACACACAGGGAACAGCCCTACGCACTAGGCAATGCACTACCAGTAACAATGCTAGTCACCAGGGCATGGGGAGGGACACATACCGCCCACTGCAGCATACCTGGGGACCCACACACACACCTGCCCAGGAGTGGATGCCTACTAGCTAGGTTGGAGGAATATCACATCAGAACCCTTCCCAACACAGGACCTATACTGCAATGTCAGCCCTGGCCTAGGGGCACCCACAGGCACACTTCCCACACCCGGATACCACCCCACCAGGCATAAGTAGTAATGATGGGCACGGTACTCATCCCCTTGTTGCTGCTGTGATGCCCCCAAATGCCCATCCAGCTCCGGATAGGCCACCACTAGTATGCAGGCAATCAGGGGAGTCAGGACTCGATGGGCACCCCTTCCTCGTTGGAAAGCCATCCCCAGCTGGACCTCCACTGTCTTCCGTGCCCAGCGTCTCAGGCCCTCCCACCGTTTCCAACAGTGGGTGCTCCGTCTGCTGTAGACCCCCAGGGTCTGCCCGTCCTTGGCAATGGCACGCCATATACCCTTCTTTTGATGGGCACTGACCTGCAGAGGAAATACACAAAGGGAAAGGAATTATTTAGACCATCCTGCCTGTTACACTCATCGCCCACCTTAGCCCTTCCATCCCCATTAGCACAGACATGGCCCAGCATACATGCTGCACGCTGCCCAGGGCCCATCCACCAACCCCACCTACACGAGGCCTTCACACACACCACTCCGTGCATTCATGCCACATGCATCGTGCTCACAGTGTACTCACCTGTTGATCTGGAGGCCCATACAGCAGTTCGTACTGGGGTAGGACCCCATCCACTAGTCTCTCCAACTCCGCCGAGGTGAAGGCAGGGGCCCTTTCCCCAGTCACACAGGCCATTATAGGTTTCAGGCACAGGTCACAGCAGCACATGCAGTGTAGGTGCTCTCCTGTTGAAGGTCAGGTAGCAAGTGAGTGAACAGAAAGAAAATAGGATTGACATCCGGCGGCTGTGCATACCATCACCACCGACATACATTGGGCCCAATAATAACCAATGAGGAGTTGCACAGCGGTTCCTGACCGCCTCCAGCAACGGCGCACAACGTCAGTGGAATAACCTCACTTCCACCTGTCCCTCCATACAGTACAGGCGAACACCATTTCAGGGGTGAGTGTAGACCATGGATCATAACTGCGTCATAGATCACAATTGTACATTCAAGACATATGCCACTAATACATTAAAAATCACATCATGCATTTAACTGTGGTGGCTACAATGTACAGATTATGACCGGCTACTCACTCTTTTGCCCCATAGATTGCAACCGCTGTGGATGAATAGGAGATGGAGACATACCCCTGTGTACAGACCCCTGGTGGACCTGGCAACAATGGAGGTTAGGCACATTATCCTCACCTACAGAATTGACCGGGCCACAATCACGGAGCTCTGTCCCCAACTGGAGCCTGACCTGATATCTGTTATCCGTCACCCTACTGGGATCCCCCCTCTTGTGCAAGTGCTATCAGTGCTCCATTTCTTGGCAACTGGTTCTTTCCAAGTGACAGTGGGCTTGGCAGCAGGAATGTCACAGCAAATGTTCTCAATAGTGCTGACCAGAGTGTTGTCAGCCCTGATTGAACACATGTACAGCTACATTGTTTTTCCCGAAGTGGAGGATTTGGCCACAGTGAAGGCTGACTTCTATGCAATAGGACATATCCCTAACATAATTGGGGTGATTGATGGAATACATACTGCATTTGTCCCCCCCACAACAAAATTAACAGATCTTCAGAAATTGAAAAGGTTTTCACTCGAATGTGCAGATTGTGTGTTTGGCAGACTAGTACATCTCCCATGTCAATGCTAAGTATCCAGGCTTGGTGCACAATGATTTTATCCTGAGGAATAGCAGCATCCCAAATGTGATGGGCCAACTACAGAGGCACAGGGTGTGGCTAATAGGTAAGCCCTGGTTCCCACCCAGTGGATGTTGGTGTATGGGTATGGTGCATAGTATGTGGCTAACAGTTGTCGCTCGATATTTGCAGGTGACTCTGGTTACCCCAACCGCTCATGGCTACTGAGCCCTGTGAGGAATGCCAGGAAAAAGACAGAGGAACATTACAATGAGGCACATGGGCGAACAAGAAGGATAAAAGATCGTACCTCGGGGCCTCCATCTAACAGGTGGATCCCTGTGCTACTCACCCAAGAAGGTCTGTCAGATAATCGTGGCGTGCTGCATGTTGCACAACCTTGCCTTGAGACGCCATGTGCCTTTTCTACAGGAGGAGAAGGCTGGAGATGGCCGTGTGACAGCTGTGGACCCCTTGAACAGTGAAGATGAGGAGGCAGAGGATGAGGATAAGGACAACAGAACTGCAGCGATTAGACAATACTTCCAATGTCAACCAAGAAAGACAGTGTAACTTCACATTTCATTGACAGTTTTATGTTTGACATTGTCACTGGCAGGCTGTGAATTCCCACTTCTATGCCCACTCACTTCACCCTTTGGCAACTCCTTTTGCAGATGTTGGTGCCTGATAGAAATGGTGTCTTTGGTTGGCAGTCAGGTTACCTCCTGTCCAAGCAAGGACCCTCACTCTAGTCAGGGTAAAACAGAATCACCCTCAGCTAACCCCGGCTTACCCCCTTGGTAGCTTGGCACGAGCAGTAGGCTTAACTTCAGAGTGTTAGGTGTAAAATATTTGTACCAACACACACAGTAACTAAATGAAATCACTACAAAATGACTCAACACAGCTTTAACAAATTTGAGAATATTTACCTAAACAAAACAAAACCAAAATGACAAAAATCCACAATACACAAGTCAACTTATCATTTTAAAAAGCAAAATGAGTCTTCATGTAGTTTTAAACACACACTAACACTGTTAACATGAAAATTTACCTTGGGTGCGTCAAAAATAACCACGCACGGGCGAGTGTGCGTCAAAAAGGGCTTGCGATGCGTCGATTTCACTCACCAGTGAGACCTTGCGTTTCTCCTTGTGCTGGGTCGGGCGTGTCGTTTCTTCTCTCCGCAGGAGAGCGATGCATCGATCCGGTCCACACTCTCGGGTCCGGGCAGGCCTTGCGTTGTTTTTACACGCCCAGCGGTACTTGCATTGGAAATCCAGCCGCACGATGATCTGAAAACCATGTGATCTATCCAGCCTCTGTCAGGGATGCTGCACGCCATTTCTACAGCTCCATGTGTCGATTCTTCGGTCGCGTTGCAGGCAAGCGTCGATTATCAGCCACGAAGCTGGCGGCACACCGATTTTTCAGCCGCAGATCAGAGTTGCGTTGATCTTTTCCCCGCACTGCGTTCTGTGCGTGGATTTCATCCTCTTAGGCTGCCAGCTTCTCCTTTCAGGTTCCCAGGAGCTGGATCGGCACCACTTGGCAGAGTAGGAGTCTCTCTAGAGGCTCCAGGTGCTGGCAGAGAGAAGTCTTTGCTTTCCCTAAGACTTCAAACAATAGGAGGCAAGCTCTAAATCAAGCCCTTAGAGATCTTCACAAGATGGAAGGCACACAAAGTCAGGGCTTTGCCCTCTTACTGTGGCAGAAGCAGCAACTGCAGGATAGCTCCACAAAGCACAGTCACAGGCAGGGCAGCTATTCTTCCCCAGCTCTTCGGCTCTTCTCCAGGCAGAGGTTCCTCTTGTTTCCATAAGTGTTCTAAAGTCTGTGGTTTTGAGTGCCCTTTTTATACCCAATTTCTCCTTTGAAGTAGGCCTACTTCAAAGTAAAGTCTCTTTTGAATGTGAAATCCTGCCTTGCCCTGGCCAGGCCCCAGACACTCACTCGGGGGTTGGAGACTGCATTGTGTGAGGGCAGGCACAGCCCTTTCAGGTGTGAGTGACCACTCCTCTCCTCCCTCCTAGCACAGATGGCTCATCAGGATATGCAGCTTACACCTCAGCTCCCTTTGTGTCACTCTCTAGTGTGAGGTGCAACCAGTCCAACTGTCAACCTGACCAAGACAGGGAATCCATAAACAGGCAGAGTCACAGAAATGGTATAAGCAAGAAAACGCCCACTTTCTAAAAGTGGCATTTTCAAACACACAGTCAGTAGAGTCCTAGAGGTAATCTACACTTTAATCATATTTGACGTTAGCCCCCATATTAACCTTCAAGAGGGACAGGCCTTGCAACAGTTAAAAAACAAATTTAGCAGTATTTCACTGTCAGGACATATAAAACATATTACTATGGGCCTCATTATGACCCTGGCGGGCGGCGGAGGCCGCCCGCCAGGATGCCGCCCTCCATAATACCGCTCCGCGGTCAGAAGACCGCGGAGGGTATTATGAGTTTTTCCCTGGGCTGGCGGGCAGTCGCAAAAAGACCGCCCGCCAGCCCAGGGAAAAACTCCCTTCCCACGAGGATGCCGGCTCGTAATCGAGCCGGCGGAGTGGGAAGGTGCGACGGGTGCTACTGCACCCGTCGCGTATTTCACTGTCTGCTACGCAGACAGTGAAATACTAGCGGGCCCTCTTACGGGGGCCCCTGCAGTGCCGTTGCCATTGGCATGGGCACTGCAGGGGCCCCCAGGGGCCCCACGACAATCCCTACCGCCATCCTGTTCCTGGCGGGCGAGCCGCCAGGAACAGGATGGCGGTAGGGATTGTCAGAATCCCCTCGGCGGCGCAGCGAGCTGCGCCGCCTTGGAGGATTCTTACGGGCAGTGGAAAACCGGCGGGAGACCGCCGGTTTTCCCGTTCTGACCGCGGCCAAAGCGCCGCGGTCAGAATGCCCAAGGGAGCACCGCCGGCCTGTCGGCGGTGCTCCCGCCCCCGTTGGCCCTGGCGGTTCTCTACCGCCAGGGTCATAATGAGGCCCTATATGTCCTACCTTAACCATTCACTGCACCCTGCCCTTGGGGCTACCTCGGGCCTACCTTAGGGGTGTCTGACATGTAAGAAAAGGGAAGGTTTAGGCCTGGTAAGTGGGTACACTAGCCAAGTTGAATTTACAGTTTAAACCGCACACACAGACACTGCAATGGCAGGTCTGGGACATGATTACAGAGCTCCGTATGTGGGTGGCACAACCAGTGCTGCAGACCCACTAGTAGTATTTGATTTACAGGCCCTGGCACCTCTAGTGCACTTTACTAGGGACTTACTAGTGAATCAAATATGCCAATCATGGATAGCCAATTTCATACACATTTTGAACAGGAGCACTTGCACTTTTGTAAAGTGCCCAGAGAAACAAAAACAGCAGAATCAGAGTCCAGCACACATCAACAACCTTGGGAACAGAGGCAAAAAGTTAAGGGAGACCACACCAAGGAGGAAAACCCCATTTCTAACTGTGCCCCACTATCGCTCCTGGTGTGTTCACTGCAGCCAACTACAGGTCTTTCCTATGTTTATTTACTGTGCAGTTGCAATGTTTAAACCTTGTTAAACTAATACATCCTTAAATCATTTGACATACTCCATACTTGTACTTTTTTTAAAGTGTGTTTATTGCAGTGCTCTGAAGAAAATTTGGAAGTGCAATGGGCTGAGTTGATGATGGAGGAAAGTCCAGGGTAGAGTCCAGTCTATTGGTAGCACAGGTGCATTGTCCAATGGGGCATAGGAAGTGGAGCAATGGCAGATCAAGGTGGACAGGATGAAAGAGTATGACACGAGGGTGACAATCAAGAGAGGCTTGTTACCTGGCGGGGGTCTTGGCAGTAGTCTCCGGCTTCTGCCTGGATAGCAGGGAACGTTTGCAGGGTGGTTCTCCTTCTGCAGGGGGAGGGGTGCTGGTGACATGTTGGTCCTGTGGCGGGGCGTCCTGTCTACTAGCTGCAGCGGAGGTGGAGGGCTGTTTAGTAGTCTGGCTAGTGGCAAGGGCCCACTGGTGTGAGACTGCCTCCCTCATAATATTGGCCATCTCTGCAATCACCCCTGCAATGGAGACCAGGGTTCTGTTAATGGACTTCAAGTCCTCCGTGATCCCCTGGTACTGTCGCTCCTGCAGCCGCATGTTCTCCTGCATCTTGTCCAGGATCTGGCCCAGCATATCCTGGAAATGTTGGTATGCTCCCAGGATCGTGGTGAGTGTCTCCTGGAGAGTCGGTTCCCAGGGCCTGTCCTACCCCTGGCACACAGAAGTCCTCCCAGCTTCCCTGTTGTCTTGTGCCTCTGTCTACTGAACCTTGTGCCCACTGCCACTGACCCCAGGTCCCTGATTGTCTGGGGTTTGTGGTGTGCCCTGGGGTCCATGTAGTGGTTGACACACTGCTGATTGACATGTTCTGGGGACAGAGATATGGGCATGCTGGGTGGGTGCTGTGGTTGTGTTTCCTGAGGGGGGAGGGTCTGTGGTGGTGTGTGACTGTGGCTGGGTAACCAACTGCCCAGTGGTCCATGATGGGCCAGGTTGGTCATCAAGATCCAGGTGAGCCGAGCCGCTGTCATCACTGTGGGCCTCTTCTGTGTGGGGACTGGATGTTGCTGGCACCTCTTCTCCGGTGACATTGGCTGGGATACATGTGGGGATGTATATGCAGTGTTATTATTTCTGTGTGTGACATATTGTGCATGAATGGGTTGCTCTCTGTGGCTGTTATTGGCCTGGCAGCTTTTCCTTGTGTGAGTTGTTATATGGTGGGCTAGGTGATTCACTAGTGTACATGATTTAGTGTCCATGCAGGGCTGTGAGTGGTGTCCATGCATTGGTGGTTCATGCTGGGCTTGGCATAGGAATGAGTTGGTTGTGATGGTGGGGTGTGTGGGAGGTGGTGGAGTGATGAGAGTGAGTGTGGGGTAGTGGTATGTGTTGGCATGCAGGTAGGGGGTGATAGTAAGATAGATTTGACTTACCAGAGTCCAGTCCTCCTGCTACTTCTGCCATGCCCTCAGGATGCATGATTGCCAAGACTTGCTCCTCCCATGTTGTTAGTTGTGGGGGAGGAGGTGGGGGTCCACCACCAGTCCTTTGCACTTCCCCCATAGGTCGTTCACCTCTTCCTGATACCATACCTTGTTCTGAGGTGCTGTCCTACGGCGATGACCCTGTCCACGATCCTCCGCCATAGCTCCATCTTCCTAACAATAAATATCTGCTGGACCTGTGATCCAAATAGCTGTGGATCTACCAGGATGATTTCCTCCACCATGACCCTTAGCTCCTCCTCAGAGAATCTGGGGTGTTGTTGTGGTGCCATGGGTGTAGGTTGAGTGGTGTGGGCGAGGGTGTGTAGGGTGATGTGTTGTGGTGTGTGATGCAAGGTACGTGGGTGGTGTATAAGTGATGGTGGTATGTGGCTCTGGTTGTATGAGTGCTCTTGATGTCTCTCTCTGGTGGCAATGGTTTGTAGTCATAAAGGGCCGTGGGTACTGTGGCTGTGTGTTTTATAGTGGTGTGGGTATGTGGGTGTGGTGTGTGTATGGGTGTCAGGTGTGTGTAGTTTGTATTCTCCAATTTGGTGTGTATGTGTGTGTGAGTTTTGAGCGCGGTGGTATGTACCGCCAGTGGTTTACCGCCACTGAATGTCTGCTGTGGTGATACGTGGGTCATAATGTTGTGGGCTTTGTTCTGTTGGCGTAACGGTGTGGGTTTTGGTACTACCAGTTTATCACTGACCTTTGGTGTGGCGGACTTGTGTGTGTGGCTGAATATGACAGATTGGTGTGTGTGTGTCATACTATGGTGAACGGATATCCGCTGCGGCAGCGGTATGTTGGCGGCAGTTAGCATGACGGTAAGTTGGATTTACCGCCAATGTCATAATGAGGGCCATTATGTTTAAGTTGCAGAAAGGACAGCTATACGAATTCAAGTTATTTAATCAAATGTCGATTTCTGTGTCTGGTAAAATGATTTATCCATTTATTTAGTGATGCATTTAAAAACTGGAAAGATGTTACCTTGTCATGATGGTGTATATCAGAGGATCCGTTGGCCACTTGTATTATTGTTGTTGCTGTCTTCTTTTCAAACAGGAAAGCCTCAGTTCAGGGAGTGTTTTCCCTGACCAGGCTGTCTGAATGAATGCTCAAGATAAATTCAAATCAGGCAATCCCATTTTACGAACACAAAAATGTCAAGTTACCAATTCTTTTTTAACATTATGATATAAATGAATGAATTGTATAAGACAAATTGGTATTTTTCATTATTGAGCAGGTCCATATAAATCATACAAATAAAGAAAATGTTTCACTTTCACGAAGTTGTGATTTTTGCTATGTGCACTTGCAAAAGAGTGGAGAGTAGGTAAGCTGCATCATTTATTGTTCATCAGTGTCAATGTACTAGTAAATCACGTCATAGTATAACATTTTTTAAGTGTGGCCAGGTTTGCATGTATTCAAAAAGCAGGATCTCAAGGTTTGAATTCCTTTCTATTACTTAAAATATGGTTCCTACAGAAAGAACGGATGTGATTTGCTGATGTAGGTCTTTATAATGCATATTGTTAGTATTTGCATGCCAATCACCCCAAAAACAATTACATTAAAAGTGAACAAAGAAACAGTGTAGTATGCAGCTGTCCCACGTGTTCATAGCCCAGAAAGGCAGGATGTGAGCTCAATCTTAATAGATTCTACGTAAGTGAAGGAACCTGTAATAACCAAGACAATATTTCTCATGCTTTGGCAAACGTATGTGTGATAAACCTAATCAAAATCAATTTAAACTGAGCACGGAAGATACAGAAACAATAGTGTAGTCTTATTCCATTCTATTTCTTACATTGCTTGACCATAGCCAACAGCAGCAGAGAATTGATCAACTATTAAAAGACATGTCCTGAAATCATCTTGACCCAATTGGTTAATACAGTGCTATGCACATAATTTTATGAATAGGTGAAAGCAGATTTCCTCCTAATTCTGTCCATCAACATGATGAGTGCAAGCTTTTGGTGAAAACCATGGTCAGCATGGCAGCAGTAGTTACATCCTAGCTAGGTGCACACAAAGGGAAATACAGCTCCATGCCATGGATAAATAACATTGTTGCTAATTCTATCGTCATGGATGCAAGTATCTTTTTCAAAAGAAAGTGTATTTTAAGATATGCCTGAAAATTGTCAAAGGTAAGCTGCCCATATGCATAGGCAATGAACTCATGCTACTTTTTTACATCTTCTCACTATTCAACCTGTTGACAGACAGCTTCCTTCACGTAATCCCTTTTTTTACCATGCAATACTTCAGGGAGTATGATCTTCATGCTTTCTCCAAATTATTCCAGCATGTGTTCAGAAAAGAGTTTAACATTTTGTAGGAGATTGTAATTTAAGATTCATTAAAACTTTCGATGAGCTAGCTAACCCATCACATTTGGAGTCCAGTTTGGAGAGATTGTGTTCATTGAATATATCAGGTCAGGCAGTTGGGCTTATAAACATCAAAGCTTCTCTTGGGTTTTTCAGTTGTGTTATAAAGTCTCCTTTTTGGATGGTCATCCCCCACTTTTTGCTGCCTGATGTTGTCGTTTTTGACCAGTCAGTGTTCTGAGGCCTGCTAACCAGACCAATGCTGCTTCCATTAAACTGTATGTTGAATTGCATAGGGCAAGTGGAAGGGACTTTACTACCCGTGTAAGTCCCTAGTAATTGGTACCAGTGGTACCCAGGGCAAGGGTGGTAACAGAGTCATCGGGGCTGCAGCTCTGATTGTGCCACATTGGGTGACCCGAGTAATAGTGAGACTGCAGAGCTGCCATGTCCGCATGCACAAGCAGCCTGCTGCTTGACTACAACTCTGTCAACACTAAGTGCAGGCAGAGTGCCTTTACTGTCCATAAGACAGTTCAGAAAACCCTAACGCAGGCCTCCTAAAGCCCAGAAGGCACTGTGCACTGTACTATGAGTGTGGACATATATGCAGGAGCATGTATGACCCAGTCATAACATTTAAAATGTAATGCTCCCATGGGTAACCAGTGGTCCATTGGATAACATGGACTGGCACCTGGGCAGTACCCAGAAGCCCAGCACCATGATGGCCCGAATGATTCCTCCTGAGTTTAGTATCAAACACCATGCTTTTAACACTGAGCATGATGCCTGTGCCCAGGATTAGAAAGCATGTGCCCTGGTGGCACCCTCAGAGTGTGCCCACCAAGTTATCAAGCTCTCTGTTGTTTTGGGGGGCTCTCTCGATCCTCTGCCATCACAGACAAGGGTCTGCCCTCCTTCTGGCTGGCCTGTCACTTCCACAGGATGGAGACAAAGTGCCTGGGCAGGCAGGTGGTCACACCTCCTCCCTCCCATGCTAGCTAGTGTGAACTTACTCAAGCCTCAAAGGCTTCTACCTCGCTTGATATGTAATTCCTTGTCCCCCACTCACGGACTCAGCCCTTCCTGCCTGTCCAGTCTGTCAGGTGGGAAAATTAGCTGTGCAGGAGGCCTGCACCTCCAAAAGGCTAGTCACACCTTTAGTGTGGGCTAGGGGATCTGTACAGCCAAGAGAGGGTTCTACCACCCTGGCAACCCTTGGGTTTAGTAGATTCTGGGTTGAAAAGTGACCCACTCGCACAGGCAGTGGTCACTCCAGGGGCAGACTAGCTGCAAGGACCAGCACCCCTTACACCAGAACCACAGTTCTTACTTGAAAAGAAACAAGGACCTAGACTCCAGCCAAAGCGCAATGAGAGAACACAGAAGTGACGAAGGAGCCCACCACTGGAAGTGAGTGACGGATGAGTGCCTGTGGTGAAAGCTCATTTGTCCCAGCAAGAGGCACCCCTGTGGACACCAAGATGCCAAGCAAGATTCCCCTGAGTGTTGGTATCAGTCCCCTGCAACTTGCAGGAGTAAACACCATGCTGAAGTCAAAGAAGTGTGACCCGACAGGCTCCATGTGAGTGAGCATAAAGAAACTCAGTGTCCAGCATCCAAAGAGGTTTAGTGAGGTCTCTGCCAGGTTTCAAGCCTCTACTTCCTTCCAGATGACCTCTAGCCATTGAGGTGCCACTCGACCACCTTTGCAGCTACCAAGGCTTGTCTCACACCAATCCAGGAACCAACAGCCACTCGGACATGACCGACTGCAGAGCAGACCCCCAGTATAGAGACCATCAGCAGCAGCAACCCCTCTCCTGCGGTTCGGCATCCTGAAGAGAGTGACCTCAAGAGGAGCAGCATCTTTGAAGCAGCCCCCATGATTGACAGCTAAAAGTCACCTCTGCACCCGGAGCCACGGGATGTGGTGGTGAAGTTCCATCTGTTGACTCCTGGTCCTGGCTCCCCAAGGACCTCTACATCCAAAGGGTAGAATGTGTGTCCACCTCCAAGTTCCCATTTGTCAAGTGGTACAACTTGCCAACAGCTGGGTACCCTGTCAGCACCAAGGACAGCTAAAGCACCTCTGTACCCGAATCCCCTGGGAAAGGTAATAGGAAACTGACCATTCACTCTTGGTATAGGAACCTGCAGAACCTTAAGTCCAGGTGGGTTCCAAGGAACTCACCGCAAGTGCCTGAGTGCCCACTTTGATTTTCCCAATTTACTTAAATGGTAACTGTGTACAGCAATAATTACAGTGATTTTTTATTGCTTGTAAAATTCATAACTCGGGTTACATGTAAGATAAGAAGTTCATTTTTGTACCTATATTTACAGAAAAATAAGCTTTATTTTTCTAACTTGGTGTCAGCTTCTTTCGAGTTGTGTCATTTATTTATTGTTAGTGTTGGTATTGTGAAATGCTTTACATATGTTCCTCTAAGTAGCCTGACTGCTCTTTGTTACTCTACCAGGACTGAGCTAAGGTTTGCTGGTTTGAACCCAAGGTCCACTACTGGCTAATGTGATAGTGTTACATGGTAAGGCTCCCAGGTCATATCACATGATACACCTTACTACAAGTTCTATTTCAATTGCTGATGATTGTCAAAATAAGTGGTGATGTTCTTCCATTCCTTCACACCTGATTACTATCAACTAGTAGAAATAGGTTTGAGCTGGACATGTGGCGGTCTATTCATAATTTAAAAAAGTAAATTTTCCATACTGGAATTTAAAAAAATAAAATTATTTTTGTTCTTGGCAACCTCCCATTAACTGAAATTAAAATGTAAATATCTCATAACTTCTCAGAGCCCATCCTTTTTAGTACAATATATTTTATTTTCTAAAGTGTGAAACAGATCAATGCCTTTTGATAAAAATGATGCTTAATAGATACAGAAAACAAAGAAACATAGGAAAATATAAAAGCCCATCTGTTTACCCTCTTTTAATTGCTTCCGAGGTGGGTCACCACAGTTTAGCATATTGCACATCTTTTTCACATGAGCAAAATCCACACCGGAGTTGAACAAATATATTGGATCTTTAAACCAGTCGACTACTTAATCACACAATTAATATTTTACACATTTATCGTCTGTACGTTCACTGTCATGCTACACAGAGCCAGCATTTGGTAGGCCCTTAACAGCTCTATATCTTCTGTTTTAACTGGTATTTCTTGAATACATAACCCATGGTCGGGGGGGATAAAATGAGTCAGCTGTATCCTTGCTCTGCAATTAGTTAGGATAGGAATCACTAATACTTTAAACCAGAGTTATGCATGCCTACCTAGACAGACCTAAATGAGTACAAAGTGCTTTTAGCATCAGGTTCAGGTAACATATTTTGTTCATTTAATCATTCGAGCATCATCCTGCTGGTAGGGGCTTTGTGTCCTAGTTTTTGAACTCCTGTAACATGTTTTATTTATTTGCACCAATTATTTGGTATCGTATTTGTTAATTTGGGTTGGTGCCAGTCACAACACTGCGGTCTGATGTTTTCATTTCAGAATTGTTTCCTGTCTTCCAAACACATATTTGTATTACCTTTAACTTTCCATTTCATCATACACTAACATAATTTGCTCCCACACCCATTTAACTAATTTTATGTGTTTTGCTCTATGGCAATCTTACCCTTGATAGTTTGTATGGCTAAACATAAATATTTACTGCAATTTACAAAGGATATCTGCATATGAACATGCACTACACAGATAAACATATAAAATCATATATTCTCTTTGGTTTGAGCATTAAAGCACATGACCTAGCGCCTCAGTTAGAGTTTGGTGGATAGGTACTTCTTCACAATCGTGAAGGATATCCTGTCTACCACATTACAAGTACATTGTGTCCTAATTCACTTGCAATAAAGCCGATGAGATATATTTTATGTTTATGTTTATGACTAAGAAACTCCTCTACTAAACTCTACATCAGGGCTTGAAATGTTTTAATCTTTGTTTCTTTTGAATATTTATAAAAAGCATAACACAGTCACAGCCAACAAACTGTTGAAAACACCTGAACATCAGTCATCATACATTTTTGATCAATTAGTATAGTTATGACTGCACCAAATAGTGACCACCTCTTGTTTTGCATAGAGTGGCATTAGTACTAAAATAGAAAAGTCAATGTGATCCCCAAAATGTGCAATTCATAGAGTAATTGTTAGACCTGACAGCTTTAGGGTGGTCACCCCGAACTTTTTGCCTGCCTCCCTCCACTTTTTGGGCACTGTTTTTCTGGTTTTAGGACTCTGCACACTTTACCACTGCTAACCAGTGCTGAAGATCATAAGCTCTCTCCCTTAAAATAAGGTGGCACTGGATCATACCCAATTGGATTATTTAATTTACTTATAAGTCCCTAGTAAAGTGTACTATGTGTGCCCAGGGCCTGTAGATTAAATACTACTAGTGGGCCTGAAGCACTGATTGTGCCACCCACTTAAGTAGCCCCTTTACTATGTCTCAGGCCTGCCATTGCAAGGCCTGTGTGTGCAGTTTCACTGCCAATTCGACTTGGCATTTAAAAATACTTGCCAAGCCTAAAATTTCCCTTTTTCTACATAAAAGTCACCCCTAAGGTGGGCCCTAGGTAACCCCTAGGGCAGGGTGCTGTGTATGCAAAAGGCAGGACATGTACCTGTGTAGCTGACATGTCCTGGTAGTGTAAAACTCCTAAATTCATTTTACACTGCTGTGAGGACTGCTCCTTTCATAGGTTAACATTAGGGCTACCCTCATATACTGTTTGAGTGGTAGCTTCTGATCTGAAAGGAGTAACCAGGTAATATTTAGTATGGCCAGAATAGTAACACAAAATCCTGCTGACTGGTGAAGTTGGATTTAATATTACTATTTTAGAAATGCCACTTTTAGAAAGTGGGCATTTCTCTGCACTTATGGCCAGATGTATCAAGGTTCCAGTTAGCGATTCTCCAATTGCGATTTTTAAGAAATCTCTAATTAAGAAATGCAAAAAGCAATGAATCAAAATTGAAAATCGCTAATAGCGATTTCTTAAAATTCGCAAACGCAATTTGCGAGATGCAAATATCAAATCGCAAAAGAAATTGCGATTTAGTAATTGAAAATTGCAAATAGCAAAAACGGCAAACCGGAACAGCCTGATGACATCACAACCAGGAAGTCAGTCAGCCCATGCTATTTCCAGGAGCCACACCCACAGGAGCAGGGAGAGAGAGACACAGCCCAGCACCAGGGAGCCAGCATTGTGAGCAAGCCAGGACCAAACAGCAACATGGCCAATGCTGGAAATGGGAAGGAGAAGGGAGACAGGAAGAGGAAGCTCAAATTCAGTGAGCCAGAATTGGAGGAGATAATTGAGGAGGTTGTTAGGAACCATGATAGACTATTTGGCAAAAACTCACTCCAAGTACCTGAGAGTGAGAAGCGGAAACTCTGGTCTGACATCCAGACAAAACTATGTGCTGTAGAGGAGATACGCAAGCGATGGTACGACTTGTGGTCCCATGCCAAATAGAGGGTGGTCAGCAGGCTAAAGGAGGCAAGGAGCACCGGAGGTGGACCATACACCCCTATGGAAGGCCTGGTGGAGTCCACATTGCTTCCAGAAGCTGTCAGTGGCGTTACTGACATTGACACCTCAGGGACACCCAGCACCAGCAAAGGTATGGCCAGTAATTGTGTGGATCCCCATAAGTGCATGTACAAATGCCCCTTAAGAAATAGATATTAGCTTGATGCACAGTGAAAGGTAGCCCATGTCACATCTTACATACAACACAACTATGCCTTAAGGGAGTGGTAGTACACAACCCTAAGGTGAATACACAACATAAATAGCAAGATAGTGGTCAGCCACATAGAGAAACACCACAAATGACTTATGGTGACACAATTTAATTGTACATTTAAAGCAACACTGTTGAAATCTGTGAAAAATGCTAGAACTGACATGCTGCACATTGTCCTTGCAGATGACCCGGTCCCTGCTGCTGAAGGGTCAGAAAAAGTGGGGGAAGCAGAGACACAGCCACAGTCAGACTCAAATACCAGTGAGTCTTACAGTATTGTTCCTACTAGACGCAGAGCAAGGGTGTTACCACTGCCAGAGTATAACCTGGACTCAAATGAGATGCCAGAACACAAACCGACACCACCACCAGAGTTTAGTCCCACAGGAAGACAACAGTCCCAGCGCTAGTGCCAGTCATCTCCCCTCAGGAGGAACCACAATGCAGGCAGACAGTGCACAGATGAAGGAGTGGGCCCATGAATCTTTGGCGGCCTTGAAGCTTCCATGCTGAAGGTGCAGCGCCTGCAATGCAAACAATTAAAGTCACTGCACAGACAGTTTGTGTCTCACAATAACAATATGGGGTTACTACACAAGCAGTTGGAGACTCTGATTGAGGACAGCAAACAGCAGCTGAAAACACCAAGGAGTTGACACACGCCATTGAGGAACTCTGCACTGAGATACGGCAGGAGCGTATCAGCCAGCGCAGGCGCCATCACCAATATTTGGGAAGGTTTGATAGCTTCTGTAGATCCGTCAATTGGCTGGCAAGTTCAACAGCCTTGATATCATGGTGTGCCGTGGCCACACAGGTGGAGGTGGCACATTGCAGCTGGGACGTTGCACTAGGAGTGGTGCAAATAACCAACGTACTGGATGCAATGCAAACAGCACGCAGTGCCACAACCAGCGAACTGGGTGTTGGGGATAGTGAGGAGTCCTCTAGCCTCAGCAGTCTGATAGTCCCTGTGATTGATCCAAGGCGTTGCAGTGCCAGACACAGTACTGCATGTGAACATCCTACTAGAGGTGCCAGCGAGGGCAGTGAGCACTCAAGTGGAGTGCATGGACGTAAGAAGTGATGTTGAGGGCTACAGGGGACAACCTAAACATGTAGCAATACAGTTGTACTATGATGCTAATAGTGTGACACTGTTAATCGTTCATGTCTGCCTATTGTAAATAGCTATGTCCTATTGACACATTTGTTACCTGAAGTCAAGGTGATAAAGATGCCAACTACAGAAATACATTTCATTGAAGTGGAGATGTCATTACTTACATCAAAAATGGTTGTGCGCGATGTCAGCATGTCTTTGCCTGCCCTCGGCTGCACTGGTCCTGTGTTCTGGTTGAAGGGGTGGTAAGGGATCATCATCCTCATCTGAGTGAGTTCCACTCGTATGCCCCTGGTGGTTGCTATGTTGTGCAAGATAGCACATGTGGCCACAATTTTGCATGTTGTCTCTGGGCTGTACTGTAGTGCACCTCCACTCTGATGGAGGCACCTGAAGCAGCTCTTCAGCAGCCCAAAACTGTGCACCACCACATTGCAGGTTGCCCTATGTGCAGCATTGCACCTCCTCTCTGCTGGAGTTGCAGGCTCAGGTAGGGCGTACGCATATAGGTGCGCACAGCATAGGCACTGTCTCCTGAATGCACAGAAAGTAAAATGAGTATTTGTGATATCTGACGTCACACTTCCATCAATTCATAATTCTAAACTATCAAATTACCTAGTAGATATCCTTCACCAAACACCCCAGCTAGCACTCTTGTGTGTATCCTGCTGTGGTGAAAGATGTAAGATTCATGTGTGCTCCCTGGGTATCTGCCCACAAGATCAGTAATGATGTGGGAGGCATTGCATATCACCTGTCTGTTCATTGAATGATTGTTTTTACGGTTGCAATACACATACTCGCTGGCTGATGGTTGACAGATTGCTACATGTGTCCCATCAATGCCACCTAGGACATGTGGGAACTGTGCTATCTGGTAGAAATTAATTTTAGTTTGTTGTAATGCCTGTGGGGTGTTGGGGAATCTTATGTACAGTTATATTCTGGTCAGCATGGCATTGAGAAATGTGTTGAAAATTCTAGAGAGGGCACTCTATGATATCCCCCAGCTGCTGCTATGACCCCTTGATAGCTCCCTGAGGCTATTAGGTGCAGGGAGCAGGTTACCTGTACATAGGTGGGTATGCTATTGGTCCTGTGTGTTGTGCACTGCAGCATGGGTTGTAGCTCAGCTATCAGGTCAAGTATCATGGCTGAGCTTAACCTGTACTTCTCATAAATTTCCTCCTCAGTCTGGTCAAAAAGGGTTTTGTGCACTCTAAAAATGTGCTCCTGTCTCCTCCTCCCTCTCCTCAAACCTGCCAAGATCCTCATTCTCCTCGCCATGACGTAGAGTGCAGCTATTGTGGAAGAGCAGCTGAGGCATTCTGGGCCTCTTTATATAGTTTGCACCTGGTTACTACCTGGTTTCAATTCGTGGTAAGTTGCATGTGCAAACAGCCATTCTGCAAATAATAACAAATTGCGATTTTTTGATGCATCGCATTGCGAATTCGTTTTGGTGTGTCACAATCTGCGTATCACAAATAGAGTCCCGATTTAGTGGATCACTATCAGCGATTCGCTAATCAGTGTCCCAAATTGCGTTTCGCAATTAGCGATTCGGTAATTCATATAATTTTTTGCAAAACGCTGTTTGCGACACGCAAATTCATGTCTCATTCACAAAAAGTTGCTATTTTTGCATTTCCTTATTTTCGCATTGCGAATGCCTTTCATACATCGCAAAAGCCATTTTTGCATTCGCAAACGGCCAATTTTTGTGATTCTCACCGTTTGCAAATGCAAAAAGCTTTGATACATGTGGTCCTTAATTTCTTCGGTGCCTTACAATCCACGTCTGGCTAGGTTTAGTTGACAGCTCCCTTGCGCATTCACTCAGACAAACCCCAAACACAGGATGCTCAGTTACACTTGCACACATCTCATATTGAATGGGTCTTCCTTGGCTGGGAGGGTGGAGGGCCTGACACTTACATGTCAAAGGACAGTAGCCTGCCCTCACACAAAGGACTGCCACACTCCCAACTGGGACCCTGGCAAAGAGGATGGAACTGAAAGGAGACCTTGTGTACTTCTAAGCCACTATTTGAAGTCTCCCCCACTTCAAAGGCACATTTGGGTATTTAAGCAGGTTCTCTGACCTACCAACTCAGACACTTCCTGGAGAAGAAACCCTGAACCAGAACCTGCAACCTGGCAAGAAGAACTACCTGACTGCCCGTAAGCACTCACCTGGACTGTTTTTCTGAGAGGGACTGCTTCCTTGCTGTTGCCCTGATGCCCTGCTGCTCTCTGGCTGTGCTGAGAAGTGCTCTCCAAGGGCTTGGATAGAGCTTGCCTCCTGTTCCTTGAAGTCTCAGGACCAAAAAGACTTCATCTCTGCAAAAGAACTCCTTGTGCGGCGAAAATCATTGCACAGCCTGCAAGAAATGATGCACAGGCTGCATTGCAGTGCAAAATTCACTGCACACCGAACCGGAACGACGCAGCCCGACTTTGCAAGGAGAAGATTGACATTGTGCCAGAGTTGCGACCGGAAATTCGACTCACGGCTCACTGTATTGATGTAAAGCCGAGCCGGAATGACGCAGCCAACTTCCTGAGAGGAATCGTGCAGCAGAAATTTGCACGGATCACCCACTGGATCAATGCAGCGCCTGTGACTTCATTCTGCAAGTGTCGGATTTTAACGCTTCATCCTCGGGGTGTTCGAAAACCCCGCAACCCAAAGAGGATCCCAGTCTATGCGCTGGAAATCAATGCAAAGCCTGCCCTGCGTGAAAACTCAACAACACATCGTCTGTGTGCACCGGAAAAATCGGCACACACCTCCCCGTTTTCCTCTTATCTCCTTCTCTGCGGTTTCTTGTGGTGAATTTGAACGCAAACCAGGTACTTTGTGCTTGCAAGAGACATTTGATGCTTTTTAAGAATGAAAGACTCTTTATATCATTATCTAAGTGATATTTTAAAGTGTACTTATTGAATCTTCAACGTTTTGACCTGCATTTATCCAGATAAATATTATATTTATTTCTAAACACTGTGTGGTGTATTTTTGTGGTTATTGCATGATCTATTGCACAAATACTTTATACATTGCCTTCTAAGTTAAGCCTGACTGCTCAGGGCCAAGCTACCAGAGGTTGGGCACAGGATCATTTGGACTGTGTGTGACGTACCCTGACTAGAGTGAGGGTCCTTGCCTGTACAGGGGGTAACTTGACTGCCAACCAAAGACCCCATTTATAACAGTGGTGTTACACATCTTTGGTCCATTATATGTGTCTGTATTCCATCAATGAGTCTGGATGGCACAACAAGTATTTCTCTGCATGTTTCTTTTAAATTAAGTGACTCCAGTTGTCAGCCTAGAATGTTAACAGATACATTTTAAAGTAACCCAACATTTTAAAGTGCCTTAGCATACCTTTAGCATGTACCTAGAGACAGTATTTTCACCACAGTTTGAAGAAATCCTTATATGGAGCAACTGAATTTATAAAAGAGACAAAATGTTTGCCTCATTTGTATAATAAGAGGCAGCAATGACAGACATAGTTTCCAGGTAACTCCTACATTAATCTCATGTAATCTATTAATATCATAGTATAGTGGGACCCCTCCACACTGTAACAGTAAATAATATATTACTAGTTATATTTAAGATACCTAAGTGCCTTCTCAAAACAGTGCACATCTCAAAATATGTTTCATACACAACAGTTCCCAGGTGCCATTGTTGATTATTACTCTTTTTATGATGACACCTACATTCTTATACAATTGAGTTCATTCTCAAGTGTATAGTGGTTATTGTCATTATCATCCCATTTATTTTTACACTTGTTGGTCTGGGAGGAAATATGTCCAAGGAAGGTTTATTTCTAGAAAGAGTCACTTTGAACAATGCCAAAGAAATGGTGTAGTACCCTTACCTTTCATACCAAGCTGTGCACCTTCCTTAATGCCTTTGTGTATCACTGTGAAGCATATATGTCCCAAACAACTAGTCTGTGTGTTATTTTTAAATGTATAGAGAGGGATTTCATTGTTAAAGTTTCTGAGAAGAGAGAAACATCTTATTCAGGTACCAATGCCAATTATTGTATTTAATATGTGTTACACATAATTCTTTCGAATTTAGTTATTTTGTAACCTGTATCGTATCAATCATTTACAGTGTCTCCATGTAAAAAAATGCACTACTGGTTCTGAGAAGGTGAGCGTAATAAAAATAACATGTGCATACATAGGCTTGATGTGATGGTTCCCTGGACCATTGTATCCGCTGCAAGGATCTGTTTTTGGCATACGGTCAAGGTTTAAATCCAGAAAGGAAAACCCAGCATTTCATCATTCTATTTTTGAGGTTAAAAACTTTATTTAGTCAAAACAGCTCCATACAAAAGCAACATTCACTTACATTGATTAACTATACCAGCTACATCACACACTAGTATTAGGGTGTAAGTACCCAATGATGATAAAGAAAAACATATATTCTGTTATTCTTAAAATAAGAAAAGTTGTGCACAGAAGCTTTTACAACACTATAAAATTAGATGTGGTACAAATTAGGGAGAACAAAAGAGAAGGAAGGGAAAGTAGATTGGTTTCATAATATCAAATGACATAAATAGTACACAACTTGAAGAAAACATTGGACCAAAAACTGTTACTTAAAGATAACACTATAAATATCAATATAAAAGTTTGAGTATATAATAACAGAGAGTATAACATATTTATGGGGGTTTAGAATCTCTTTTCGACCATTTCTTGTAAAATAAGTTTGGCTCACTAAGAATGTTTGTCATAGGTGGCCACTCAGTTTTTATTTATTAAACAGTGATAATGGAGAACAATATGTGGTATGTAGCCTATGGTTATGACAAACGGAATCCCAACATCCCTTCAAAGATACAGTAAGAATAATTTTTCCAGTTGCTTGTAATTTATGGGCAGACAATGAATATCAACAATTTAATTAGATTATTACCAGAAAGATCCCAGGTTCAAATAACTGCTAAATTACATGAAATAAATGTATAATCAAAAATGGTAATTTACCTAAAAAAAACAGTAACTTATTTCCAAACTCTTCTCCACAATAACGCCACATTTGGACAGCAAAATAACACGTAGAGGTAATTACACTGAGTACCACTACAGGATAAACTTTTAGCATTAATGGTTTCAAAGGAAATCTTTTTATGTTGATATTGGTGTAGCAAGCAAGTGATTCTAAATTAAATACATTTGTGTAGTATTCATAGCTCTTGATGTTTTCATCAACTTAAGCCAAATTTTATTTCAGAATGTAGCAGACCAACACTGTTATACCTTGCATTGTTGCTATGGTCCCACCCCTAACTTTTTGCCTTTCAGACATCTGTTTTTGCTGACTTTTTTTTGATGGCCTTAGGACTCTGTGAACTTTACCACTGCTAACCCGTACAAACATGCTTGTGCTCCACGCTCAAAATATTGTAACACAGGCTTATACCTAATTGGCACATTCAACTTACTTATAAGTCCCTTGTAAAGTGCACTACATATGCTCAAGGCCTGTAAATTAAATGCATTGACCATGCCACCCACTAAGCAGCCCTTTAAACATGGTCCAGGCCTGCCATTGCCGAACCTATGTGTCCAGTTTTAAACTTACATTCTGACTCGACAAAATAAACCTTTTGCTAGGCCCAAACCTTCCTTGTTAATATATATGTCACCCAGAGGGCAGGGCAGGGTTCAATGTACTTTGAATTTTCACATGTCCTGGTAATGAAAATCTCTTAAATCAGTTTTTCACTACTGCAAGGCCTATCTCTCCCATAGGATAACACTGGAGGTACCTTATTACATTTTATAAGTGTAATTTCCAAATGAGAAGAGTTGACTCCTTCCTCTTTAGTGTCTTTGGAATCACAATTTTAAATCCTAACTTATGATGAAGTTGGATTTTAAATTGTAATTCTGAAACTGCCACTTTTAGAAAGTTGGCTTTTTCTTGGCTAAGCCTGTAGTCTGTCATTGGTCACATGCCTTGGTGTAGTTGGCAATTCAGCTTTGTGTAGTCCTCCTAGACAGTCACACACAATGGGAGCTTAGGTGTGACTGAGATGGCCATCATTGGCAGGATGGGAGGGAGGGGCAGGGCCTAGCCTCACTTATACCTGAATAGTCTTTGATCTGTCTCCACAGAAAAGACTTCATACCCCTTGCAGTTAATAGGCAACCAGTGCTAGGAAGGCAGGGCATCTGTGCACTTCAAAGGCACGCCTATAGAAGCTTCTTCCCACTTCAAAGGCACAACTGGGTATAAATGCTGGACCTCAAACACCACAACTTCATTATACTCCTAGACCTGTGGATATTCTGCCATGAAGGAGGAGTGATGTGCTGCTACAAGGACTGCCACTCTGATGGACTACTGATATTAAGGAGTGGCTGCTCTGCTGTGCTGACCTGCTTCTTGCTGCTGTCTTGCCTGTGTGAGAAGGACTGGACCTGTACCTCTTGAACCAAAAACCCAGAACCCAGAGTGATTCCAAGGGCTAGCTGACTTGCCTCCTGATCTGAAGCCTCAGGGATATAATAGGCTTCCACCAACCTTGCATCTGCACCTGGACTCTGCTGTCTGAGTCTACCCTGCTAAGTGTTCCCTCCCCAGTCATAGAGCCTTGGAAGTGGTCCTAAGGTGTTCTGCCAGTTTGTGTTACCTTGGAACAGGTGCATCTCCACTGCTATGCAGCACAAAAACAGAGCAGAACAGACTTATCACAGCTGCTGTGTGGATTGGACCCATCCCAAAAAACTTGCATCCCCACTGCAGCCACATCCCATCACCACCACCAAGGATGTGACATCTCTTGTTGAGAGCTGCCCCAATGTCGCCAGACTCTGTTTCACAGCCTCGCAGCTCTTTGGAACCAACACATCTCCCTGACTGTGCACTGAATCTCCCACACCAATCTTCACACCACAAGTCTTGTCGATGGGACAGTCAATGACAATGCAACAGGACCTTGCACTGCAGCCTCACTGCATCTCGGAACTGATGCATCAGTTCGGCTGCGCAACACATCTTCAATACTGATCCATGCAATGCTCTGCAAAACACAATTTAAGGTACTCTTTTCAGTGGGCCTAACTGGGTCTCGGTAGTCAGCCCGTGTTCCATCGCTGCCATCCTGAACTTGTGACTTTCTCCTGGTCCAGTATGATCAGATATCTACAGTTGGCACTTTACACCTTCTGGCACTATTTTCTATAAAAACTTTAAAATTCAATATCTCTAGTTCTCCTGATTGGGGGTTTCTCATTTTGGTGTTGTTTTCTTTATTAACTTAAGCTCTATTTTCGTAACCTGGTGCAGAATCTCTTTGTGTGCTATTTTCACTGTTTGAAGTGTTGCACAAATATGTGGCACATTGCCTCTAAGTTAAGCCTGACTGCTCCGGGCCAAGCTACCAAGTGGTTGAGAACAGGTTAATTTGGGGATTGCTTACGTCTTACCTTGACTAGGGCAGTGGTTGCTGCTTGACCAGGACTCACACCCAGTCTTCAAGTAACCCAATTTCTAAAAAATACGCAGTCGAATCTTGTTCTCAATGCAATTCCATGTTAGTTCTCTAGTCCATATACGAATAAGTAGGCAAGGCATTTGTATATAAGGGAGGCTTTAGGACTAGACATTATTATCAACATTAGATTTTCATCTGAAAAAGACTATGAATTAAGTGACTCTATTAACAAAGAATTAGTCACAATTATTTTTTAGACCAAACTTACTTCAAAATGATGAAGGGCATTTATATTCCAAATGAAAATCTGGGAATAACAGAGGTAAAGAATCATGAAAGACTGACAAACACACATTATAATCATATTTTTCCAGGAGTTCCCAAAGATAGATTTATTATTAAGCTTAACAGTTTCATTACACCAAATTAGGTTTTAACATATTTCTCTTTTGCTATTTTATCATAGTTAAAATAGCGATCTAAGAAATTTACATATGAATTTAAATACTGAAGTAGAAAACCAGGGAGGTTGAGAAGTAAAAAATAATTGAAGGAAACTAGATCAACAAGGGTTTTTTTCAATATCAACCCACAAGAGAAATATTATATTAACTAATGAGAACCCTGTCTCTAATTAAATGTCTTGTAAAATAAAATCTGGAATTTTAACTCTGGCATATTGATACTCTTTTTTAAAGTTTAGCCATCACTAGTTTTTGTTATTATTATTTCATAGAAATTTTGATATAAATGTTTTAATTTCAAGGGATGTTCACTGGGATCATAGAAGTTGTGTAAATAAGAAGAGGACTAAGCATTATGTTAATGCAATCTGATCTACCCCATCAGCAAAGATATATTGTTGCTTCGATTGAGTTTGCGAACCATGCACTCAAATATTTTAGTTTGGTAAGAGCAGAATAGAAAATAGAGGGTGGAAGCATCTGCTTAATAAAAACGTTATTTAAAGGAAGAACTTCAGTTTTTATCAGTATTAATTTTATAACCAGAAACTTTGAAGAAATAATATATTTCCTGTAAGAGAGAAGGAACAGAAACGTCTGAATCAGACGCAAAAAGAAAGATGTCATCTGCATAGGCTGCCAGTTGTTTTGAGACATAGCTGAAAACTGAAATATCAGGACTCTCTAATGCAGGAAAGAAAAAATTCCAGTGCCAAAATAAGTAATAGTAGGAAAGAGGACACCTTTGACACACTCCCCTGGGTAAAGAAAAATACTATTATTCAATGTCAATCCATTAATTCAAATACCAGCTTTAGGGGAATTACAAACTACAGAAATCATGGACATTATTTGTAGACCAAAAACATTCCATATTAATGTCTCAATAAAATCCTAACCAACTCTATCAAATGCTTCAATATTGACTGCTGCTAAGGGTCTTTTAGAATTAACGGCTTTACTTAATACATCCAAAAATAATCTTCTACTTTCAGAAGTTAATCCCCACTTAACAAAACCAGACTACTCCTTCCTATCATGTTTAGGGGGACAGTTCCAGGTGAAGCATCAAAATATTTGCGTACATTTTATAGTCAATGGTAACTGGTGAAATAGGCCTATGCTTGTTACTTTGATTAGGGTCTTTGCCATCCTTTGGAATTAGGCAAATAATGGCATCTTGAAATGTTCCACAGGAAGAGACAATAGAAAGAAAAGTAATTAAACAACTTCAGTAACTAGGGAAATAAGATATTCAAAAAATGAAAGTAAAACTCAGCAGAAAGCCTATCTTTACCTTATTTAAGTTAGAGGTAGCTTTAACTGAATCCTCCAGAAAAAAATGTTTCTAAAGAAAATAATTCGAAATTTTGTCCACTAGATTTCTGAGTTTAACATAAATATGTCTGAACATCTAATGCTTCAGGAGAAATCACTGGAAAGTATAGGGTTTCAAAAAATGTTACGACTTTGTCAGCAATGTCTTTATCTTTATATATTAAAGCACCACTACTCATTATCAATGACTCCACTTTTACTCATGCCTTCTCATTCTTTAGATAATTGACTAATAATCTGCCTTACTGTTTTACAGAAATCTAACTTTTCTTTAACTAAATCCTAAAGAACATATTTTAAGTTGATGTGTAAAACTGATGTTCTCATTTTATTGATTCTGTCCTAGGATAATTTATTATTTATTAGAAATAACTTTTTGTCTTTGAAACAAAATATATCATAAAGCCTTGAGTGTCTGCCCTGAATGCATCCCAAATAATCTTAATAGGAGAATGAGAATGTTTATGTAGATCAAGAACTTCACTAACAAAGTCTTGAAAAGTGTTTGTGAATCTTGGATTATTTGTCTGTATTGTTAAATCACCAACAGTTAGAATATTTTTGATGAAGAATTAAGGGGCTCATCACGAGCGTGGTGGTCCCAACATTTATGCCGGCCTGACCTGGCTTACCGGTCGAAACCTTGAAATAGAGCGTTCCTGAACGTCTGACCGGTGTGAACAGTGCTACAAGATAACAGTCGGCTCCCTTAAAGGAGCTGAGTGCTATCTCGTAGCACTGAAGGGGCTGACCAGTGCCCTCGGAATGCAGTGCCCATGGCCTGGGCAGTGCAGGGGACGCCTGCACTTGCTCTTTGGCAGCCTTTTCATCGTGGGGAAACCGCCATGAAAGGGCTGTTGGAGAACAAGGCTGATTACAACCAAGACTGCCATCACCCCATCAGGCTCATGTATACTGGCAGAGATGGCAGATGGTTGGCAGTCCGACCGTTAAACCTGTAATGAGGTGGTTGCACCAGTGGTCCGACTGACAAAACAAGGCTGGTGGTCTTGTGACTTGTAATGAGGCCCTAAGCCAATGTTTGTGATCAGTATGGATCCATTTTTAAAATTTACAAAATGTTGCGTCAAATGTTTATTGAGAATTATATGATCAAGTCAGGACTGTGAATGATGGGTCGGCAAGAAAAATTAATATTCTCTCAAGAATTTCTTTAATGTATGAGTCAAATTGCTAATGCACTTTATTATGTGGAATTTAACCTTAGAATCGATTTCTTTAAAAGGATCCATATCTTGATTACAATCACTGCACAAGATGAGACATTGTCCATCAAACCCCCGGAATCCTTTGTAACATCGGGCCAAAATCAAATCAAATCAAATCATTAGCATTTATAAAGCGCGCTACTCACCTGTGCGGGTCTCAAGGCGCTAGGGCAAAGGGGGGGGTTACTGCTGCTCGAATAGCCAATGCATAGTCATTCTGAATGGAACCAAAAATATTACCTGTGTTCATAGGAGCACAAACCCATCTACCATCATTGTCATGTAGCAATCTAATAAAAATATCTAGATAGGTATTACACAACATGACAGTACTATTTTTGTTGTTTAAAGTAGGAGATGCCAGAACCTTTCCCACCCATCCTCTCTAAATTGTGTGTGCCTCTAAATCTGATAAACCTGTTTACTGCAGTAAGACAATATCACGTTTAAATGTTGCTATGTTGATAGGAATCCCTGCTGTTTACCCAGATGATTCAGTCCCTTAGCATTTCAGGAGATAACCCGGAATTCTGTATTAGAACAAGGATATATGATAATGTGCATCTACATACCATTTCCAGAAGGTATAAAGAGAGGAAAGATGATATCGTAGAGAGAAATAATTTAAAGGATAACAAACAAGAATAAAAAATAAAGAGGACAATGAAAAACAAAGACGAAGGGAGTGTATTGAATAAGAGGAAGATAAGGTGTCAATGTACAGACTTCATGTACCCATTACTTGGTGATTATAAGACATATCTGTAGAGGAGTATGAGGTTGAGGAGTGGGAATAGCACATTACAGGGTATCACTGGTGTGACAAAAGAACGGTGATGCAAAGCATAACGTCAGCTCAAAGACAGCACTTTGAAACCTGTATTGAAAAGGAGCAAATATGAACATCTACAGGAAATTGCAAATGAACCATTCTCAGCAATGTGAGGAAGGGTTTGACAAATTCATTTTCACAGTAAAGTGACACACATGGATAAGACCCTATCTGGCCTGAACTGAGCGACGAGCTCCGTGAAGATCCAGAATGTTCCACTTTCTATTTGCAATTTCTTTAGCAACATATTGAGAAAGAAAAGAAAATCTATCAACGAAAGTTGATTCAAAATAAAGAATAACACCTTTGGTTTAGAATAAATTGTAGAGAACTGTTTCTCTGACCCAGTCCATGAACTTATTGAATATAATCTGTATAGAGTTTGGCAAATATAGTAATTTAGGAAAAAAGGAGGGAAAAAGCAAGATTGAATTTCTCCCTTCTATTTCTTCTGGCAGACCATACATTCTTGTTATATGAAGGTTCTTACAATTTTAAATGATATCATTTATTTCTGCATGGACTCAATTTTACCTTTTACCAAGATCATCCTAAATATCACTCTCAGTTCTTCTTCTCAGACCCTTTTTTTCCAAGAAGGACCCGTTAATTATCTAATAAATGTAAGCCTGTGTTTGGTTTCTCAACTTGAGGGCAGAAGGCTCTTGTTTCGTCTATGAAGATCTCCATAGAGCAGTTCAATGGGGCAGGCTGGCATTTCCTTTGGTCAAGATGCCTCAAGACCATGAACTCTGCAGCTAGGCAGCTAGCAAGCATAGTGCCATAGCGACACCCTCCAGACTTCTGTCATTCCGATGTTAATTAAATGAGCATTCACTCATACTTACCACCCAGGCTATTATCAGGTGTATAAAAATGCTAATACCTGCACTACTGGTATTGTCACTGCTGTGTTTTTCCACCTTTTATTGCGTCAAGAAACTAAATTACTCTGCTAATTGTCAACGATAAAAAAGTCACGCTCTTCACTAGTGCTGTTGCACAATCAGGCTTCTTAGTGTAATGCGCACACCTTTGCACCATAGTGTAAAGGTGCCTGTTGATGTCTAGTGTAGGTCTTTTAATGCAAGGGTACTATTCTTAGAACATTTAAACAAAATTAATACCCTCATGTAACTCAGTGGGCCAGGGTCTGTATATGATTCTCCCCCTTTTTATGTAACAAGGATGACCCTCCAACAGTGGAATTAATAAAAGACAGGCAGTGAAATTCTAATTTATTTTGCTATTCAACAGCTGCGAGGAGCCAGATGACAGTGGGACCCACACAAAATACTGTTGCATGTGGGTGATATAGATTATAGAAATGTTGCACATATAATACACAGCCAATGGGGCATTCCCCGGTGTAGGTGCTTTACAAGCATTTATCTAACCATTAATCTGTATTCAATGAAAGCCTGTTAGGAAATGGGTTGTTGGTTGATTGGGGTGTGAGCCCTGGTTAAGCAACAACCACAATCCCTTGCAGGATGAACCAAAAGAGTCAATACATTAACCTGTACTTAACACTGGGCCTCTTGGCACAAAAAGCAGTCAGGCCTAACTCAGAGGCAATGTGAAAAGTATTTATGTAGAACACAAGGAGTAGTAAAGCAAAAACCCAACACAAGAAAAATCCCAAACCAACTTAGAAAAATAGAGTACATTTGAATAAAGTATTTGACACCAAAATGACAAAGACCAATCAGTAGACCAGGAGTCATCAATTTTAACTTTTTTGTGTGAAAATTATCCCCTAAAAGATCAAAGCGCCAACTGTGTACATCTAGTCGTGCAACATCCGGGCAAAATAAGAAAATATAGCCTACTGCAATAGATTGTAGTTAAGATACAAGAAGTGGATTGGGCCCAGTCAGCGCTTATTTTCAGACTTTGAAGAAACTGTGAGAAAATATTCTGAGATGGTAAAGTTCAGTGGGGCAAGGCTGCAGGAGGTGTCTGATGAGGGAACATTGTCACCAGATAGCTTTGAGTCAAAGCTGCAGTGATGATTTATATGTTGGGACTTAGGGCATGATTTAGATGTTGGCAGTAACGGTCCTGGGGTTGAGTTTTTTACTGAAAACTTGTCTGTCGCTGTGAGGATCCGCCTGTCATAATTAGATGTTGGTGGTCGGAACAGCTGCTTCTGCCAAAAGACACCGCCCGTGTTGACGGCGGGAGAGGGAAAAGGGAGTGCTAGTGGAACCCCAGCCACCCTTCCCACTGCATAGATTTGGATGTGCCCTACTGCCAAGGAAAAACTAGTTGGCGGTCCGACCTACATGTCTGAGTTGGCAGATTGGGGGCAAAGGGGTGAAAACTCACCTCTTCTCCCCATTTGAACGCCATCTTTGACTGGACACAAGTGGACAACACCTTCCTATACTTCTGCCACTGACCCAGAGAGAAAATATGGCCCCCCAACGCTGAGCATAAAGTAGGGAACTCACATTACCAGGGTTTGTTGGGTGGGCAATGCACGAGTGGTCGGGACCACTGCAGGCATATGCATGTCATAGTAATTTTTTTTAATTGCTCTGACATGCATAAGTCAGGGAGACAATTGTGTCACACATGGTTGGGGATACACAGGCACAAAATGCATATTGCATACATACACAACTTTCATTGTGGTGTCACCATTCATTGCAAAATGAATGCTGGCACCACAATGACGGTACAATCAAACTAGCCAATGGTGTCCATGTGTGCGCATTACAAAGGGACCTATATGGGTAGGTTTGTGCTATCCGTTGTGTATGTCATTCAGTATGTGTATGTGTGTGGATTGGCTGGTTAAGGTGGAGTGAGCTGGAGTGGATGAGTGTGTCTGTATGTGTGTCACTTGTATGTGAGGTTAATGTTGTGCATGTTGTGTTGCAGTGTGAAATTTTCAGGTGAGTTGCAGTTGTGCATCAGACGTTGTCATGATGTGTGTAGTTGTGCTTGTGGGTGTTTGTGTAGCTAAGTGTGCAGTTGTGCTGGATGTTGTGGTTGTGTTGTGTGTAGGTGCAGTGTCAATGTGTGTGTGTTGTGTCATGGATGTACATCAATTTGCGTTTTCAACATGCACGGGTTGTGTTGTGTTGAAATTGTAATGGATGGTGTGTGTATGTGGTGTGTTGTGTAGTGTGTATTGCAGGAGGACACATATGGCTAAGGGATAGTGTGTGTGTGTTAGTTACCTCTATTCCATAGCTCCTGCATTGCACAAGGTCCCTGGGGTCCCACTGCCGTCATACTCTGTCAGAAATCGGTCACCAGCCCACCACTTGCAGGGCTGTAACATCTAAATACAACAGGCAGGACACCGTCTACCTGACAATCTAATGGTCTTCTTGGGACTGCCGTCAATGCAGCTTGGCAGTAACACCACCAAGATCTAAGTCAGGTCCTAAGTCTCTGAAATTGAAGTAAAAAACCTTCACCGGGACAAGGCAGAGGGCTATAGCCAAAGACAGTTCCACAAGGTTTGATACCCCTTTGGCAGCGGACTGCTGAAACAGATATGCTACTGAGGAGAAGAACTTAGTGGGAAAAGAAGCAAAGCCAATGCAACCATGGGCAGATAGTTGAGCAGCTTATCCTGTCTCCTCCTGGTAATTATGGTACTTTTCACACAAACATACTCACTTTTTCAATTTTGCCTATCTGGACCCCTTTAGTATTACTTCCAAAGGCCCAGGTTTGGAGGGGCACCACTTAGAGTGTTGAGACTCAATCAGACTTGGTTCAAGGGTGGGTTCAAGATGGAAGAAGCCTTTTGTGTCCCTGTGACTCTGAAAAGGAGGTCAGCAAACTAACACTTGTGAGTCACTCTGGAGGTCCTGGGATAGTTTAACCCCTACGGTGCCTTGGACGAGGTGATCTCGTCCAAGGCAACCGGGAACCCCCATGTGCTCAAAGGCAGGGATGGAAGGGGAAGTCCTTCCCCTTCCACCCCCGATACCCCCCCGTGGCGTCAGCCGCATCACGCGCTGACAATCACAGAGGGCCTCCTCCCATCAGCTTCCAGTGCGATGAAAGAGAAATGCAAAGCATTTCTCTTTCGAACACGCGGGGGAGTCCCAGAGAGGCTTTAAAGGGAAGGAAACGAATTTCCTTCCCTTTGAAGTCTCTCTGAGCGTTTCAAAAGCCGGATTGCAAAGCAATCCGGCTTTTGAAATGCCCACTAGACACCAGGGATTTTGTTAGTTTTTTTTAAATTGGCATAAGGGAGCGACCCCTTGGGCAAGGGTCGCTCCCAGGGGGGGAATTTTTTTGGATGGCCTTTTCAGCCCCCCCTGGGGGCAGATCGGCTTAATATTAGGCCGATCTGCCCCCGGGGGGCAGAAACCTCTAGGCACCAGGGATCATTTATTTGTTTTGGAGGTGGGGCGTGACCCCTTAGGCAAGGGTCGCTCCCCTAAGGGGCAAATTATATTTAGGCCATTTCTGCCCCCCTTGGGGGCAGATTGGCCTATTTTTATGAGGCCAATCTGCCTCCAAGGGGGACAGAAACCACTAGACACCAGGGAGTTTTTCTTTTTTTACGTGAATTTCACGCAAGGGGAGCGACACCTTAGGCAAGGGTCGCTCCCCTGGGGGGGAAATTTATTTTAGGCTATTTCTGCCGCCCTGGGGGGGCAGATCAGCCTATTTTGATTAGGCCGATCTGCCCCCAAGGGGGGCAGAAACCACTAGGCACCGAGGATTTTTTTGTTTTTTTGTTTTACAGATGGGGAGCGACCCCTTGGACAAGGCACATTTATTTTAGGCCATTTCTGCCCCCCAGGGGCAGATCGGCCTATTGTTATTAGGCCGACCTGACCCCAGGGGGCGCTGAAACCTCTAGGCGCCAGGGCAATTTTCTTTTTTTTTTGTTTGTTTTTTTAGAAATGGGGAGCGACCCATTAGGCAAGTGTCGCTCCCCTGGGGGGCAAATTGTATTTAGACCGGGGGCAGATCGGCCGATTTTTTAAGTCAATCTGCCCCCAAAGGGGCAGAAACCACTAGGTACCGGGGTTTTTTTTTTTCCACCAATGTCACGCAGGGGGAGCGACCCCGTAGTAAGGGTCGCTCCTGGTGGGGGGGGGGCACATTTATTTTAGGCCATTTCTGCCCCCGGGAGGGCAGAAACCTCTAGGCACCAGGGCAAATTATTTTTTTGTGTTTTTTATTTTTGTTTGTTTGTTTTTTTAGAGATGGGGATCGACCCATTAGGCAAGGGTTGGTCCCCTGGGGGGTAAATTGTATTTAGACCATTTCTGCCCCCCTTGGGGGCAGATCGGCCGATTTTAGGTCAATCTGCCCCCAAGGGGGCAGAAACCAATGGGCACCAGGGATTTTTTTTTTGTGCCAATGTCACACAAGGGGAGCGACCCCATAGGCAAGGGTCGCTCCCGGGGGAGGGGTTGAGGGGTAGGGTGGCAAAGTTATTTTAGGCCATTTCTGCCACCCCCTGGGGCCGGCTGAGCTAGAGCCAAAATCCACAGGTAGGCACTTTGCAAAAAACACCTCTGTTTTCTGTAGAATAATGGGATGTGTCCACGTTGTGTTTTGGGGCATTTCTTGTCACAGGTGCTAGGTCTACCCACACAAGTGAGGTATTATTTTTAACGGGATACTTGGGGGAACGCTGGGTGGAAGAAAATTTGTGGCTCCTCTCAGATTCCAGAACTTTCTGTCACCGAAATGTGAGGAAAACGTGTTTTTTAGCCACATTTTGAGGTTTGCAAAAGATTCTGGGTAACAGAACCTGGTCAGAGCCCCACAAGTCACCCCATCTTGGATTCCCCTAGGTCTCTAGTTTTCAAAAATGCACAGGTTGGGTAGGTTTCCCTAGGTGCCGGCCTACCCACACAAGTGAGGTATCATTTTTATCGGGAGACTTGGGGGAACATAGAATAGTAAAACAAGTGTCATTGCCCCTTGTCTTTCTCTAAATTTTTTCCTTCCAAATATAAGAGTGTGTAAAAAAGACGTCTATTTGAGAAAGGCCCTGTAATTCACATGCTAGTATGGTCAACCCGGAATACAGAGATGTGCAAATAACCAATGCTCCTCAACACCTTATCTTGTGCCCATTTTGGAAATACAAAGGTTTTCAAGATAGCTAGTATTCACTCTTTATATTTCAGAAAATGAATCGCTGTATACCTGGTATAGAATGAAAACCCACTGCAGGGTGCAGCTCATTTATTGGCTCTGGGTACCTAGGGTTCTTGATGAACCTACAAGCCCTATATATGCCCGCAACCAGAAGAGTCCAGCGTAGACGTAACGGTATATTGCTTTAAAAAATCTGACATTGCAGGAAAAAGTTACAGAGTAAAATGTGGAGAAAAATTTCTGTTTTTTTCACCTCAATTTCAATATTTTTCTTTTTCAGTTGTTATTTTCTGTAGGAAACCCTTGTAGGATCTACACACATTACCCCTTGCTGAATTCAGAAGTTTGTCTACTTTTCAGAAATGTTTAGGTTTCTGGGATCCAGCATTGGTTTCACGCCCATTTCTGTCACTGACTGGAAGGAGGCTGAAAGCACAAAAAATCATAAAAAGGGGGTACGTCCCAGTAAAATGCCAAATTTGTGTTGAAAAATTGGGTTTTCTGATTCAAGTCTGCCTGTTGCTGAAAGCTGGGAAGCTGGTAATTTTAGCACCATAACCCCTTTGTTGATGCCATTTTCAGGGGAAAAAAAACACAAGCCTTCTTCTGCAGCCACTTTTTCTCATTTTTTTGAAAAAAACTAATTTTTCACTGTATTTTGGCTAATTTCTTGGCCTCCTTCAGGGGAACCCACAAAGTCTGGGTACCTCTAGAATCCCTAGGTTGTTGGAAAAAAAGGACATAAATTTGGCTTGGCTAGCTTATGTGGAGAAAAGGTTATGAGGGCCTAAGCTCAAACTGCCCCTAATGGGAAAAGGCCTGGCAGCGAAGGGATTATGACATTGGCAGTAAATCGCACTTACCGCTGCGGTGACGACCGCCAACATATTTAATATTCATTCGTCACATTATGACACACACACACCAATCCCACAGAATACAGCCACATACACAAATCCACCAGCCCAAAGGTCAGTGATAAAGTGGCGGTAGGAACACCCATACCGTTACGCCAACAAAACAACGCCCATCACATTATAACCCACAAATCACCATGGGAGACATTCAACTACGGTAAACCATAGGCAGTACATGCCGCCACGCTCGGAATGGACACCCATATACAAAACAACACTACATTGGCCAATATTTAAAACACACACCTGACGCTCCTACACACATCACACCCGCACACCCACAGCACTATAAAACACACAACCACATTACCACATTACCTACAACCCTTTACAAATACAAATTATTGCCACCAGACTAACACCAAGACCACTGCGATAAACTAGACACACACACTACTTACACCCATACATCCCTCACGCACCCCACAACACACACCCCACCACATTACTCAACACACTCTCACCAACACACACCACACAACACCCATGTGCCCACCAAGGCACCCCCATTTCACAGATGAGGAGTTAAGGGTCATGGTGGAGGAAATAGTCAGGGTAGAGCCACAGCTGTTTGGAGCACAGATACAGCAAATATCTATTGCAAGGAAGATGGAGCTAGGGCGGAGAATCATGGACAGAATGAACGCCGTGAAACAGCACACAAAAACAAGGGAAAACATCAGGAAGAGGAGGAACGACGTACAGGGAAGGTACATTCCATAACAGCAAGGCACCAGCTCGCCATACAGAGGACTGGCGGTGGACCCCTACCTCCTCCCCCACAGCTCACAGCATGGGAGGAGCAAGTCTTGGCAATACTGCATCCTGAGAGACTCCCTAGAGTAGCCAGAGGACTGGACACTGGTGAGTCAACATTTACTACTAATCACCCCCCATACTTGCATGCCATCTCACCCCCCTCACCATCACTCCCATCACTCCACTACATCCATACTGCACCTACACATATGACTAACCCCAATGCCAAGCCCTGCATGCTATACCAATGCATGGACGGCCCTCCCAGCCCTGCATTGACACCCATCACCACAGCATGCATAGCATAGGGAAACTAACAATCACACAATACATCTCCATACACAAGTAAAAGGTGGCAGGGCAACACCAACAATAGAGGGGAAGATAGGGATGTACAATATGTCACAGATGTGAAGCATAAAACATCACTTACATCCCCACAGGTAACCCAGCCAATGTAAGCGGAGAGGAGATACTACATCTATCCAGTCCTCCAACAGAAGACACCCCCAGTGAGGACAGTAACTCTGGACTTCAGGATCTGGACCAAAAACATGGCCCATCAGGGACCACTTGACAGCCAGTCACCCCAGACCACTCACAGTCCACCACAGAGCCTTCTCCTTCAGTATCCAACACCACAGCACCCACCCAGCATACCCTCACCTCTGCCCCCAGGACACGTCAATCAGCAGTGTGCCCACCTGTACAGGGACCCCAGTCCACACCTCATACACAAGACAATCAAGGACCTGGGGTCAGTGGCAGTGGGCACACCATTCAGGGGACAGAGACATAGGCCATAATGGACACTGGGAGGACTGCTGTGTGCCAGGGGGAGGACAGGAGCAGGGAACCAACTCTCCAGGAGGCACGCTCCAAGATCCTGGGAGCCTACCAACATTCCCAGGACAAGATGGGCCATACCTTGAGAATGTGCAGGAGAAAAGGTGGCTGCCAGAGGGACAGTAACAGGAGATCAGGGAGGACTTGCAGGCCAATAACACTACCCTGCTCTCCATAGCAGGGGTGCTGGAAGACATGACCAACATCATGAGGGGGGCAACAGCACAGCAGCGGGCCCTTACCACTAGCCAGTCCCTTGACCAGCCCTCCACTTCAGCTGCAGCTAATGGGCAGGAGGCCCTGCCACAGGACCCACAGGCCACCAGCACCCCTCCCCCTGCAGAAGGTGAACCACCCCACAAACGTTCCCTGCGAGCCAGGCAGAAGCCAGAGACACTTGCCAAGACCACCGCCAGGAAATGAGACTCTCCTGACTGTCCCACTTGTGTCCCACACAGTCATCTTGTCCACTTTGATCTGCCTTTGCTCCCCTTCCTATGGCCACTTGGACACTGGACCTGTGCTACAAATAGACTGGAAAATACCATAGACTTTCCTCCATCATCACCCCATTCCATTGCGCTTCCCCTCAATGTCTTAGCACTACAATAAAAACCCCTGAACACAACTTGACTACTAGCGTTTTATGTTTTGAAAATGTACATTTATGGAAACAGTAACATCTATTGCAAATGATCTGAACACTATGAGAGCATAGAAATAAGGACCTGTAGCTGTCTGGAATCAGCACATCAGTACACAGTTGCTATATCACCAACATCTGTAAAATGACAAGCCATAGGTGACAGTAGGTTGAGATGCAAAGAAAGTTAATGCCATCATGCTACAGCCACACAGAATACACCAATAGTCATAGGAATGTTCAGTTGCTCTGTCTATAGGTGAGGATAATGTACCTGTCCTTGAGTGTAGCCAAGTCCACAAGGGGTATGTACACGGGGGTATGTCTCCACCTCCTATTCATTCACAGCAGTAGATCTCTAAGGGACACAAGAGTAAGTAGGCTGTCACAATTTGAAGAATGGAACCATAACTTCAGTGTACATGGTGCATTAATGTTATGGGACAGTGTTAATGGCGAGGTATGTGCCAATCAAGTCTGTGACACAGTTAATGTTGATATGACCATTGTTCCCCCCTTTAAGTGGCAACGGCCTGTCCTGTATGTAGGGACAGTTGGAAGTGAGGTAATTTTGCCGACGTTGGGCGTTGTGGCGGGAGGCGGTCTTGCACCGCCGTGCAATTGCTCATTGGATAATATGGGGCTCTATGGAGTACAGTGGCCAATGGGATCTGCGCTGGCGGTGACGGCGTACACTGCCGCGGACGTGACCACCATTTTCTATCTGATTCCTCACTTGTTTCCTGACCTTCAACAGGAGAATACCTACACAGCGTGTGTTGCTGTGACCTTTGTCTGGAATCCACCATGGACCGTGTGACCGGGGAAAGAGCCCCTGCCTTCACTTCGGAGGAGTTGGAGTGACTGGTGGATGGGGTCCTACCCCAGTACAGACTGCTGTATGGGCCTCCAGACCAACAGGTGAGTACAAATTGGGCACGATGCATGTGGGAAGGATGAATGAAGATATGAGTGCAAGCATTGTGTCATCAGGTGGGGTGGGCGGAATATCTTGTGGTGGTGTACATGGTGTTGGAAAGGGGAATGGTGGACCATATGTGTGACAAGCTTGACTGTTTGTTTAATGGTGTTCTCCTGTCTGTATTGCCTCTGTAGGTCATCGCCCATCAACAGAAGGGATTATGGCGTGCCATCGCCAAGGACATGCGGACCCTGGGAGTCTATGGCAGGTGGAGCACCCACTGTCAGAAACCGTGGGAGGGCCCGAAACTCTGGGCACAGAAGACCGGTGAGTGTTGTTTCCGACCTGGCAGTTGGTGTGGTACGTTGGCTGTCTATGGGAATTATCACCACTATGGTAATAATTTGACGGTAGTTACCGCCAGCCTGTTGGTGGTATTACTACCACTTTATTAATCACCGCCGGGTCATAATGAGGGCCTTATTCATTGTCCCCAGGTAGAAGGGAGCAGCACAGCAAGACAAACAGGGCAGCAACCCAGGCCAGTCATCAGTCTTCTAGAACAACAATCCAGCAGAGAGATAGTCTGTGTAGCAGCACAGAAGTCCTTCTCCCTGGCAGAGTATCCATGGGTCCAGAAGTGTACTGAAGAGCTGGTGTCTGTGGTCCTCTTTTTATACCTTGGTGCCCTGGTTCTGGAAGACGGAAAAAGCTTCTAGACAGCGGATTTAAAGTGCATGGGATTTCTTGTGCCCACTGCCCTGTCTTCAAGATGGCTGAAGTGACAATGCTATTTGTGAGACCTTTTGTGTGAAGGTAGAGCACAGGCTATTCAGTTGCAAGTGAGGCTGTACTTGGCCTCTTCTCCCCCATCCTGAAAGAAGATGGTCTATTCAGGCACACCTTAACCCAGTACTGTGTGATTATCTGGGAGGAAATATGTCAGTTACACCCATTCATGAGGCCCAAGCAGGACAAGCACAAAGGGCTAAGCGCAGGAAAATGCCAACTTTAAAAAAACAGACTTTACAAAAAAATAGGGCTCTTATCCACAAAGACACTAACCATGACATAACCACTAGCTCCCAATTGGAAATTACATCTTATTAAATATAATAAGGATTCCCCAATGTTACTCTATGGGAGGGCTATTGGTGAAAAACAAGCTTAGGAGTTTTTCTCTACTAGGACATGAAAAACTAAAAAGCACATGTCCAACCTTTTAAATACACAGTTTCCTGCCGTATCAGCTACCAATGCCCTACCTTAGGTATGACATATGTAACGAAAGGGGAGTTCAAGACATTGCAAGTGGGTTTTACAGGCAATTCAACATGGCAGTTTAAATCTGCATTCAGTCTTTGTTAGCAGGTTTAAGATATTTATTTAATGCTACTTAAATGGATGGCACAATAAGGGCTGCATGTCCACTAGTATACCACTCCTCAATGAGAATTACAAGTAAATTAACTATGCCAGTTGGGTAGACACAAATTAAACCATGTTTAAACATGAGAGCATGGGCACTTTACCACTGCTTACCAGTATTAAAGTGCACAGAGTCCTAGGGCCAACATAAATTAATTCCGCAAAAAAGTGAAGGATAAAGGTATCACATTTTGGCTGATCCTGCAGAGAGGGCCTGGTTCAACAAGGGTATTCAACTAAAGGAAACTTGCATAAGGCAGAGCAATAGCTTGTCATGTGCACTTGCCACTTGGTCATTTCTCAAGGCTTGTGGTTACAGCAAAAGTACAGAAGTGCATAAACAGGTGTAGTGTTATAAGTCAACGGTTTGATGTGCAGCTGAAGGATCGGGAAAATTACAGAAGTAGCAAAAACATGTGAGAAACTCTAACACATTTGCAGGCTTCTCCATTGAGTGTGACAAAAGAGAAGTGGTGAGGCTTTCTTCTTCAATGGAGGGCCAATTTGCCTTGTTTGGAGCATGTCAGGAAACATGACTTGCTTGAGAAAGTTGTTGTCTGTGTTTAGTAGTAGTTCAGAGCTTCATTGGGATGGACTATACTATGGAAGAACGGGTGGTATCATCCTGATGATTTACTATATCATTTTCATAGATTTTTCCAGTAAGAGTTTTGTAGAGGCTTGTCCGGTAGTCCAAATTTTGGGAGGTGAAGTGTTTTCGGTTCGGTACCTGGGTGAATAGAATGAGAAAGATGGATGCTGCTGCCTCTGGGCTTCCAGATATTGTCCATTTCTTCTTATTGATTACCTAGTACTTGCCCATGGAACTACCCAATGCAGGGTCAGTGTTAGGGTAGGTTGGCACAGTACTTGATCACCTTGATGTCTTCTGATATCAAAACCTGCTTTGTTAGTGCTGTAGTAGTATTTTGTTTTGATGATGGGTTTATGAAACACAAAATGGAGGTGGTTCTGCATTCAAACAAAGCAGTCCAGACGCATTGCACAACGAAGAGCAGGAGTTGGAGCAGGTGTTGAAAATCCAAAACAAAGAATAGTGTCAAGACCAGAAACCAATTAAGGAACAAATAAGTCATGTTTGGTCCCCGATAGAACCACCAGTAGGTGAGAATGGTGAAGGCACTAGTAACAGTGTACACATAGAAACTAATTGTGAAGACTTAGGACTGGATTTTGATGTTTGCAGGTGTCCTAATTTGTCTGTCCTGGAGATGGAGTAAACTTCTCTTTTGCCCTGATTGAAGTACCACCTGACAATTTGAGAAATCACCACAAAGCAGGCGGTTTTATTGAAACGTTACCTGAAACTACTGTCATGACAATACTAGTCAATGCTTTGTGAAGTTTGGTGCACAGCTCCATCAAAATGACTGAGCCATGCACCAAACTGTGTTCTTATGTATTTTCAAAAAGAAAATCCAGAAGCAGGATTTTCTTTTTGAAACTACAAAAGAAAATGCTCCCCTCGTTATTGAAGTCTTATATCATGGTAATAGGAGCATTTAGCAGTTTTCACTGATCCTTACCATACGTGTTTTCTACGGCAGTGATGGGCAAGCGTAACTGACTTGTAATTCTGCCCATCTAAATAAGGAAGGCAGAACTACAGCTCTGCCTCTGACAGAAGTGTTTAAGAGCAAAGATGTAGTGATCTCTGCTGTGATCAAATCAGATTTCTGACAGCATCTAAATTTGGTGGAAGGACCACATTCTTAGCTGTAAATATACTCCATTACTGTTGCAATGGAGTATCCTTACTTCCAAGAATTAATTCAGCCCCTTATTTGTTAACTTGTCTGATCTCACTTTGAGAGTGAGGAAACAGTGTCCTAAATAAGGGACTTATGCCCTCATTACAACTTTGGCGGGCGGCAAAGGTGTACAGAAACCAGAAGAGTTATCATTCCATGAATGTGCAGACGGTGTGTTTGGCCGACCAGTACATCTCCCATGTGAATGCCAAGTTCCCTGGCTCAGTGCTTGACGCCTACATCCTGCGGCATAGCAGCATCCCTTATGTGATGGGGCAACTCCGGAGGCACCGTGTGTGGCTATTAGGTGAGCACCTGGAAGCAAGTCAGTGGGAATGGTGGTCTGGGGATATCCCTACAGGTTAGTGTGTGTCTAACAGTTGTCCCTCGCCATTTGCAGGTGACTCTGGTTACCCCAACCTGTCATGGCTACTGACCCCAGTGAGGAATCCCAGGACAAGGGCAGAGGAACGCTACAATGAGGCCCATGGGCGAACTCGGCGGATAATAGAGTGGACCTTCGGCCTCCTGAAGGCCTGGTTCAGGTGACTCCATATGACAGGTGGATCCCTATTCTACTCACCAAAGAAGGTGTGCCAGATCATCGTGGCCTGCTGTATGCTGCACAACTTAGCTTTGCGATGACAGGTGCCTTTTCTGCAGGAGGATGGTCCAGATGGCGGTGTTGTTGCAGCTGTGGAGCCTGTGGACAGTGAAGACGAGGAAGCAGAAGAAGAGGACATGTACAACAGGAACTCGGTGATCCTGCAATATTTCCAGTGAGACACAGGTAAGAATACAACCCTGCCTACTACATGTACTTTAACACTACTACCTCTCTACTGTCTGCCGTTTTCACCCAGTGTATGGTCACTGAGTTGTCACTTTCACTTACGATTTCACAGATGTGGGTCCCACTGTGTGACATCTGCTTTGTTTCCTCATGGACTAGAGCTGTGTGACATAGGTATGCTGACATTACAATTGAAAGAGCATTTTGCCACAGTAATTGCTAATACACTATTCCGAAATCACAGACTGACTCCAGATTGTTTTGTGCTTTCGAGGGTGTTTATTTAAGTGCTCAATATTGGAGGGGGTTGTAAAATGGTGAGGGGTGATGGTGGAGGCATGTCCATGGCAGAGTCCAGTCTATTAGTCTCACAGGTGCATTGCCCAAATGGGCATAGGAAGTGGAGCTGGGGCAGTTTGAGGATGGACAGGGTGACAAAGTGGGACAGAAGGATGACATTCAGGGCGGTCTCATTTCTTGGCGGGGGTATTGGCATCGTTCTCTGTCTTTGTCCTGGATCTCAGGGACCGTTTGCGGGGTGGTTCTCCCTCTGCAGGGGGTGGGGTGCTGGTGTGGTGGTCCTGTGGCAGTACCTCCTGTCCACTAGCGCCGGCGGAGGTGGTGGCCAGTTCATCGTCCATGCTAGTGTCAGGGGCCCCTTGTTGTGCCACAGTGTCCCTCCTGGTGTTGAGTACTTCCTTCAGCACCCCTACGATGGTGCCCAGGGCGGAATTGATGGCTCTGAGTTCCTCCCTGAAGCCCAATTACTGTTCCTCCTGCAGGCGCTGGGTCTCCTGAAACTTGGCCAGTACCGTTGCCATCGTCTCCTGGGAGTGGTGGTAGGCTCCCATGATGGAGGAGAGGGCCTCGTGGAGAGTGGGTTCCCTGGGACTGTCCTCCCCCTGTCGCACAGCAGCCCTCCCAGTTCCCCTGTGTTCCTGGGCCTCCGTCCCCTGGACCGTGTGCCCACCACCACTGCCCCCAGGTCCCTGCTGTTTTTGGGGTGGTGGGTTAACCTGGGTTCCCTGTAGTGGTGGACACACTGCTGCTTGACGTGTCCTCGGGACAGAGGTATGGGCCCGCTGGGTGGGTGCTGTGCTGGTGTTTCCAGAGGGGGGAAGCTCTGCGGTGGCCTGTGTGAGGGGAACCGACTGTCCAGAGGTCCCCGATGGGCCGGGATGGTCATCTAGATCCAGTTGGACAGAGCTGCTGTCATCACTGTGGGCCTTTTCTGTTGGTGGTGTGGACATGTGTGGACCCTCCTGTCTGGTGACGTTGGGTAGGGGTGCTGCAGGGGTATAAAAGGATGTTTATTACATCTGTGTGTGCCATGGTGTGCAATGGGTGGGTGTCCGTGTACCCCAGTGCTTGCAGTCCTGTTTAGGACCTTGTGTGATGATGGTTTAGGGGGGTGTAAGGGTATGTGCTGTTGTCATGCTTTGCTGATGGGTGTCCATGCTTTGTTGTTGCATGCAGGGCTTGGTGTTGGGATGGGTTGTGATAGTGGGACATTTGTGAGGAGTAGGAGTGATGGGAGTGAGGGTGGGGGTATGTGATGGCATGCAGGTAGGGTGGGGGATGTAATAGTTAAGATTTGACTTACCAAAGTCCATTCCTCCATCTACTCCTGCGAGGCCCTCAGGATGCAGAATCGCCAAGACCTGCTCCTCCCATGTTGTTTGTTGTTGGGGGGGAGGTGGAGGTCTGCCTCCAGTCCGCTGAACCACAAGGTGGTGTCTTGAGACCACGAAACACACCTTCCCCTGTAGGTCGTTCCATCTCTTCCTGATGTCATACCGATTTCTTGGGTGTTGTCCCACTGCGTTGACCCTGTCCACTATTCTGCATCATAGCTCCATCTTCCTAGCAATGGAGGTGTGCTGCACCTGTTATCCGAATAGCTGTGGCTCTACCCAGACGATTTCCTCCACCATGACCCTGAGCTCCTCCTCAGAGAACCTGGGGTGTCTTTGCTGTGCCTTTGGGTGGTGTGGGTGATGTGTGGGGTGGTGTGTGTAGTGATAGGTGGGGTGATATTTAGTGGTGTGTTGTGTGAGGTGCGTGGAAGTTCTGTGGGTGGTGGTATTGTGTGCCTGTGGATGCTTGGTAGTTGTTTGTGGTGTCTCTCTCTGGCCTTCGTTCGGAATTTTGGTCGTAGGGGTTTGTGGGTGATGTGGGTGTTTGTTTTATATTGTATTGGGTGTGTGGCAGTGGTGTGTGCATGTGTATCAGGTATGTGTGTTTCGAGTTGTCCAATGTGGTTGTGTTTTGTAAAAGTGTGTGTCTTTTGAGCACAGCGGTGTGTACCGCCAATGGAATACCGCGGTTGAAAGACCGCTGCGTGGATTCGTGTGTCGTGATAGTGTGGGCGTATTTCTGTTGGCGTGACGGTGGAGGTTTTGTTTTCACCAGTTTATCACTGATCTTTGGTGTGGTAGACTTGTGTGGGTGTCTCAATTTTGGCGGATTCCGTGCTGTGGGTCATAATAGCTGTGGTGGAATTCCGCGGCCGCGGCGTTGTGTTGGCGGTCTTCTGCACGGCGGTAAGCATCCTTTACCGCCAATGTTGTGACAAGGGCCTTAGTTTGGCAAAAAGATGACATGTTCTCAGCACAAATTGGATGTGTGTTCTTTTAGAATATTAATGTGGCTTGGGACAAGGTAAACACAAGAGTTTTTAGCTGCATGGCTAGATAGTTCTCAGTGCCAGGATACCATCCCAGATGATGGTGCACTCTGTAAATATGCATAGTTCATTTAGAGACTGCACTGATTAATATGGCCCTAAATATATAGAATGCCTTCTGAACCATGGACCCTTGAGCTAAAAAGAGACTGCATTTTGAAGCACTGTGTGACATGCATTTCATCTATATGGCTTGGTCTAGGTAGTGTGGATGTGTATTACAATTTGAATATCCTATTAGGAAGCATAAGGGTACATGTAGGATAAATTGTTCGATAAATTGCATTGATTGCATTTTGTGTCTTTATATTTTTTCTTTTTTTTACTATATCAAAATTGGATTGGATGAAAACTGTATGTGTTGATATTGCGAACAAGATTAATGGTCTAGCACAATCATCTTTGTGTTTTGATTCTTATTAGAATTTGATTGGTCAAATTAAGTGCATATTGTCATTGAGTATGCAATCAATAGTTAGGTTTTTCATTTATTCCAGTCTGATTGGTTGAAATAAGTGCATATTACTGTGACTGTTCTCAATGGTCCTGTATTCTTACTCTTGTGATTTTACTATTATAACTAGATTAATCTATAGTAAAAGTGCATTATCACTAAGTACGTGAGCAATTGTTCCATTACAAGCAGCCTTGGTATTGACAATGAGTATTTACACAAATTTTCCATAAGAATGTTTAGAAACTCCTTGGTTTAGTAGAATACTTTAGTGTTAGATGTTACACGATCCACAGTGTGCACACCAGTCCCTATAGGGCAATACTTATAGATCTTAAGTCTGCACCACAGGATGACGGCAGTTTTCTTAGAACTGGCTCCTCTATATATGAAACAAGTTGCTTGGCTCAAGTGATCACATAAAGTGTGCTTCATGGCTGTTTGCTTTATGCTTCCACGTGATGTGTGGACCAAATATGCTATTTTTCCTTATCCTAATGGAATATATGAGGCATTAGACTCATGAGCTTTGTCATTAACCACAAAACGGTATTGTATGCTTGTTATCTTACAGACTACTAAGAATTGGCGTTATTATATACCATTGAAGTGTTTTGTCATGGCAAGGATGTCTTGTGAGTGCATGGTATATTATTGGACCTAATAGCCTATCAGAGTTTCAGAAATAATGACAGTGCTACTATGATATATGTGTATCAATGCTATCATTTGTCCCTTGATGAATAAATATATGCTGTGGGTAATTATTAGTAACATATGATACATGGGACAGGCCAAGTAATATTGACATTTTATTAACACAGTACGAAGGAATAATGGTTCTATACTTTTACTTTGATTCCTCCAACTATATAAGTGGCGACTTCATACGTCATGTTTTTTTGTTGATAATCAAGGCAGCCATATATTGAGTGATTTTTTGTCACGTGTGGATGATGAAACATTTCCTAGCTGTTATATCAGAATGTTTCAATTCATTTAAGGACTCGGAGGTGAGGATTATGTTTTCTTTTTTTGCTTTATTTTAATGCAGCCATTTTTAGCAAAAATAACAAAACTATCACTCTCATAATCACTTGGGAATGAGTCAACTTCAAAACCAATCAGGAAGTAACAGTCCCAACAAAGTCCTTTCTCAGTATCAAAGTTCCCTCTTTCTCCGCTCGAGGTATGCCACTGCATGATCTTCAGCTATCTTGGTTAGAACCTTCAATTCCTAGTGAAAAGAAAAACAGCTCTGCAACCCAGCCTGTATATATGTCCCCAGACAGAAATCAAACAGCCAGCCATGGTACATTGCCCACGTTGTTCACCCACATCCAGATCACCAATGAATATACCTGACAAGCACTACATTGAAGATAGAGACTTACTAGTCACGGGGAGGGTTGAGGTTCATCCTTGCCGAGTGAGTTCATCCTTGCTTTTCAGTCCTTACTAGAATTGAAACTTTCTGTTATGACAGCTAGGACATTTTTCATTCTATGCCAGGACCGGAGGTGAGGATTATGCTAGTTCAAAGCTTACTCACCACCGAATAAGCCACATCCGCCATCGGCTTAAAATAGAACCTTTTAAAGATGGAGTCTGAGGACCAATCTGCTGCTTTTATGATGTCCTCTAATGGGGCTTCTAGGCTAAACACATTTGAAGCCATTACTCCTCTTGACAAATGCACTCTGAACACTTTGTGGCCAAGACCCACTTCCTCTATGATCCATCTCACCAGTGTGTAATAGTGGGTGACAATACCGCCTTATGCGGTTTTCTAAGAGCAATGAGGAGTTGCCGCTTACCAAGTGGTCTAAAGCTTCTCTGTCATTTTCTCATAGGCCTTGAGGCACTGTACCAGACACATTTTAAGAGCATCAAGAAAAGCTGGGCATGTGGTGACTCTGGTACTAAACTTTACCCATCTACGTAAAGTAAAATAAACCCCCACTGGAGAGAATACTCTACGGGTGATATCCATGGCTTCCACGTCCGAGACCCTTCTGCATGATACCAGGCATAAAAACATGGCCAACTTTACCGAAAGATCTTTTCTAGCAAGGAACCTGTTCCGTTGTTAATAGAGGGACAGATTAAGCATTTCATTAGTGTCCTTCAGCACTGAGTAACACAGTTCTGGCAGCAAGACAAATCCCTGGAAGGAGCCTACAGACAAAAGAATGCCCTTAAACAGGGGCCCCTCCTCTGGAGTATGGCTCGTCGAGATAGCAGAGCGGAACGTATCAACTGAGCAGTAAGCCAGACCTTTCGATGCTGAGCTGGATGTGAAATTGAGCAACAGCATTACATTGGCACCCAGGTGATCTACACCCCATTGCACACATCAATGTGCCTATCTTTTCCAAGCTGACTCATAGCACTTGACTTTCAGTGGAGCGGGGATACCAAGGAGGTCCCCCAGGTGTTAGGTCACTCCTGGGAAGTATAGCGCATGCCTTCACTATCTGCCTTGTAAGGCACAGTTCCATTGGGGCCATAGCCTCTTCAACCACCCTGTAAATTGAGGTTTCTACTGCCTCATAGAAGTCAGTATCCCATGCGAAACAAGCCAGGGCGTACCCTTCCCCATGCAGGCCCTCAGACATCTGCATGACCTATGCTCTAAGAGTAGGAGTTCAACAGGGGCAGTGGTGCCAGATAAGCCACTGGGGGTCCATTAAGGTTTTAAGTGGGCCAAGCCACACAGTTTATTGGGTCCAGTCCCTGGGGTAGGCTTGTGACTAGTCCTCCAAAAGCCTAAAAGGCCACCAAGACTGCAGACCACAGGCGTCCAGAAACAGGGAGTACACAGCATCAGGCGGGAAGCTGCAAGTAAAATACAGACACCAGTGCCCAGAGCATCAGTCTCCAAGTCAAGGCAAGGCTCAGATGGTTACCATGGTGCGCGGTCAGTTTAACTTCAAGAATGTGAAGAATGTGTGTTGCAGAGCCAAAATTGAAGGTCGTGCTGGACTACAGTGGTACCTGGTGGGCAGTGGGCCGCACACCAGTCCTTTCTAAGCAACAGAACAGCCTCAAAATGGATGCAGGACATTCCCGTGGATAGGATTAATTGCACAATCTGTGAAGCAGATAATCACTGCATAAACCCACCAAACCACACAAATAATACACTGACAGGGAACAAGAGAAAATAGGACTCATGTCTGGCTGTGAGCAGCGAAGAAAGAGGGAGCTTTAATACTGAGAAGGGACTTTGTAGTGACTGTTATTTCCTGATTAGTTATTGAAGTTGCCTCATTCACTGATTATGATGATGGTAGTTTTGTGGTATTTGTTAAAATTGCTGTTATTGAAATAAAAGGAAGGAAGAAAGCATAATCCTTGCCTCCGGTCCTGACATAGAATTCAGAACACTGATGTGCACATGCATAGAGTAGAAAGCAAACTCATCTATACTCATCAAAATTCGAATGTCACACACATCTATGTAGTTATGCAAGTTCTTCATGCTTCCAATATTTTTGCGAGTGATTGGCTCTGTTAAAAAAAATGAATCTCTAATAATTCTTTTAACTGATATGTTCAGCCATGGCATGACTTCATGTACAGTCATTAAAACATATCACACATGTAAGTATTTATGCAGATTATTTTTGTTTCCAGTATTTTTCGTGAACGCATAATTCTTCATGAGCACAGAATACATTAATATTATTTAATCATATATTAATTTACCTTCACGATACATACGCATGCTTTGACTTCTATAAATCTGATGAATGGTTACATACAGGGAACATAAATTTAAGAAGTAGCCATTGTTATGTGGCATTGTTGATGGCTGTCCTTTTGTACTATTAGAAAGGTTATTTTATTTGTCAGTAGATTTAGGTCTTCCAACCAGGGTTCAAAATCTAGCACTAAAAATATGTTGTTTACATTCTGGTCTGATACCACACTCGATCACATGAAGAATATGAATTGTGTGTAATACACATGACATAATGAAGTAACTGGGCTTGTTCACTATTAGTAAGGTTGGTTAGTTTGCCTTATAATTTACGTCTTCCAATTATGGTTCAAAATTCATCATGATTATGCACTGACGGGTCCGATATCAGACTTGATTAGATGTAAATATAAAATGTGTGTAACATGCATGACAATATCAAGGAACCAATGTCATTTGCTCTCGTAAAATGATACTTCCTAATTTAAACCCTTGAGCATACAGTTGATGATTAGTAGCACTATAAGAATCTGAATTCATAGTTACAAGTGATGTGTCATATAATCTTTCAGCTTCTCTCATCAATTTGTACTACTCTTGCTGTATGTATATGTCAGTGTGCTCCATGCATGACTCACAGAATTGTTGATATTTACTAAAACATGACAGCGCTTTAGATAGAAAGCCTTCTGAATTGTAGTTACAATTTAGGATTTTGCTATTTATTGAAGTATACATGGTAAGAATTTGAGTTGTTGCATGCGTCGGGTGTGAGCCCTTCTCATGCAACAGCCATCATGGTTGTCTGGCTGAACCACAAAAAGTAATTAAAATAACTTGTGCTTAACTCGCGGACATTTTGGCACAGAAGCTGGCGGGCTTAATTCAGAGGTAATGTCTAGAATATTTATGCAGCACGTAAACAGTAAAAAAGTGAAAATACAACACATTAAAAACCCCACACCAACTTAGAAAAATAAAGTAAAATTGAATAAAGTATTTGACACCAAAAAGACTAAAATCCAATCAATAGAGCAAGAGTTATAGTTTTTTAAAGTGTAAGAGAAAAATTGCCCCTAAAAGATCCAAGCGTCAACCGCAGACTTCTAGTGGTGTGAGAACAGAGCAAAGTTGAAAATTGTGGGACACTGTGCAGTTTGAATGCACAAGGTGGACTCGGCCAGTTCTCGGCTTATCTTTGAACTTAGAAGAAATTTTGGAGAAAAATGTCCGAGAATGTAAAGTCCAGCAGGGCAAGGCAGTCAGCATTGCCCGAGGAGGAGGCATCGTTGGGGAGCCACTGGATGAAGTTGCAGTGAAGATTTCTGTGCTTGAACAGAGGGGTATATTGCTCTGAGCAGCGTCAAGATTGGCGCAGGGCAGGCTGGGAGCCGGTGCCTGCAGCGCCAGCGACGAGGGCCAGAGTGGCGGCGGCAATGGAGGAGGTACGTTTTTTTCTTTCTTTTTTAAAAATGATTAAATGTGCCTCCCACCCTCCCCCGTCCCCACGCGCTGCACCCCTCCCCCCCTTTTACATAGGAGCGAGGCGCAACTGGAATGATGACTATTTGCTTTTAGGAAAGAGCAGTTTATTCTGGGTGACTATATGAACCATGTACAGATGTAATGGTAATAATGTAAGGCATTTTAATCTCAATTAAGAAAATTATGTCTATAATTGTTGCAGCGCTTACCACTGAAAAATTCATAAACATATTACAATTCTTCATATTTGTTACTAGTACAAAACAATTCAAACTATAGCAAATTGTGCTACAAGATGAATATGTAGAGAAAGACAAACGATTAAGGTTTTAAACATGCAATTAATTACACTGCCACTGAACCCCAGTGCGTGTTGTTCTGCCTAGGGCTGCTAAACCAAATTATGGGTTATTGTGTAACAGAAATATAATTATTTAAAAATATGTCACCAAAGGTAGCTCCCTGAAACCAATTTGCACATCGTGTTAAAAACAATAAAATCATCTGAGCTACAATCTATGCTCTCTTACTATGCATAATGTTAACTACTACATTATCCTCGCCTTAAGAAATACATAATAAACGACACAGATTAATTTAAAAAAGTTATTGTATCTTTTTCATTATAAATGTCTTGATGATTCAACTGAGATTAATTTAATCCCAAAACCAACTTTACTTGCAATTAGTAAGCCTTAGGGTTTGTTTTATTACTATGTGTGATTGAAGCCACAGTGCACCATGTGTGGGTTTCTAATTTCTTGAGACTATTGTGGAAAAACACAACAGTTTAAAATGGTTATTGTCATGAAGCAACTAGCTAATGGAAGTCGTGAGGAGTTTTTGGCATGATTAGGAGAACAGGTTATTTTCTGATTTCTGCACAACTTTAACTAACTTACTTCTCTCCCACAGTTTTCCCCTATTAAAAGATGATACGTTCAATGACCCAAAATTTACACCGAGAAAAACTCGGATACATCTAGGTATGCTAGGCAACCGAGCACCTTTATTTCCTCATGAAATTCTCTTTTTTCCTGTGTCAACTTTGAATACGAGGCATTTCTTGCGCTCAGTACTTTCAGCACCCCAGAGAATCAGTATTTATTTATATATGCAGTAAATACCTCAGCCAATTCTGGCCCATAACTCATCTTCAGCGATTTAGTGAAAAGTTTGAGTATAGGGGCAGACCGCCAGTTTGTGATGTAATGGCAGACCTGCATCTGCTGGCCCAGTGGTGCACTGACTGCCATATTTAAAGATCACTGTAAGGTTGGTGGGTATTTGTCATCGACAAGGCAGGAAGCTTGTCACAACAGGAAAAATCAACCTGCTGCATAGTTCAGAACCAAGTATTCTTGAGGGAGCTACATCATTCATATTAGGCAACTTGGTAGAGATCAAGGCATCGCACTTCTACGTTGACGTTAAAGGCAGGAGTTGGGTAATACTGGGGGCCATATTCACAAAGTTATGCTTACATTTTTGTGTAAGTTTACATTTTTCATGGTTTTCACAAACTACACGTTTATAGTAAGAGTGTCCTGTCTTTTTTCAGTATGGAGTTCTCTGGCATGACTGTAGAGTCCCTGGAGTTGTAAAGTTACTATTAACTCATAGAGGGTCATTACAAGTTTGGCTGTCGCAGGACTGCCATGTTGGCAGGGGTAGTCATACCGCCAACAGGCCGGTGGAGAAGACCATCAAATTATGACCATGGCGGTATTCACAACTGAAAACAGCCAATCCACCGCCGGCACCGCTACTGTGGGCAGCCTGACATGTGCGGTGGTAGCCACCTTCAGGACCATGTTCCCACCAGGCAAATTATGAGGCTGCACACCACCAAGGATTCCGTCGCAGTTGCACCACCACGGAAACCCTGGTGGAAGGCAACTCTATAAAAGGAGACACCCACCTTCAGAAACACACACCTCTCTGGGGCCGCCATGGAACTTGGACTGCACGTCCTTCCACTGCTCCTGCTCACCCGACTCCAGAACCAGCGACACCAACCACAAGTACACACACTGACCTGTCCCTGTTGCAATTTGCGAAAGTACCTACGCACACACCATACACATCTGGGACAGGTGGCAAGGGTGACACACAGGTACCCTCACACTGATACGCTTGTTCACACACAGCCACATACACACGTACACACATATACTACACATACTACACACACCACAGCCAACACACATACCAACTTGCAGACACAGCACCGTCACAGTCGAGCACAACAATATCCAACACCAGCAATTCACACAACTACACCACAACCACAACATGTACCAACACCTGACAACCAATACACACAATCACACAACTATACAACGAAGCATACGTCAAACCACGCAAACACACCACGCAACGGTTCTGATATACCAATCACGACACACGCGTACTCACACAGTACAACCACACAAGGGCACACAACACTGCGAATAACAGGTCAACACAACAATACACACAATATCAACATACATGCATGTTTCAAACACAAACATGTCCTACAAACAATACACAACCATTACTGTGGGACAAATGCTAAGGCCACACCCACACATGCTGCCCAGACGCAACTGGTATGCCCAACCAACACACACACAAAAGTTACTCACACACAAATCAAAGCAGGAAAGACCAAAACAGCCATGTTGAAAGAAAAAGAGGACATACATGTGACCATGGGACCAACAAATGGTTGGCCTAGATATATTATAAATATGAATATGCAAATAAATAAAGAACTATGTACAAAATAAAAGGTCATAGGCCAGTCCAAACAACAATGTGCACAATGCACATATGACACATTAGTCTGCCCCTACATGACTCCTGACTGCTATATGACCTCCACAGGGTAGGGCCATCAAGGGGGCAGGCAGGGATTAGGCAGAGGGATACAGAGGGTGGTGTGGGCTTTGGTTTTGGAGGGGTTTCTTTTGGCTTGGGGGGGTGGCTTAGGGTGAAATTTAGGGGAGGACTGGGACCACTTGGGAGGGGTTGACTTCTGGGCAGGGGATGGACCAGGGGTACCAGCAGGGGGGCAGAGGAGGGCTTGGAGGTGAGAGGGCTGGACTTGGGGAGGGGCACAGAGTGTTTAGGGGTATCACAGGATGGGAGAGGAGTAGAGAAGAGGGAAAACTGTCTGTTGGGGTGGTATCTGCAGGTATGGACAATGTGCTGCACGTGGGTGTGTCAGTGGTTGTGGTGTCTGCAGATGTGGTGACGGGGTGGATGTCTGCGGGTCTGCTATTATGCTGAATGTGGGTTAGATTGGAGTGGTGGCTGGATTGGAGAATGTTGATGTGGTGTCTGCAGGTGTGTCCGGTGTAGTGTCTGTGAAGGTGGGGGGGGTGTCTACAGGTGGGTGCTGTTTGTGTGCATGCTGGTGGTGAGTCTTGTGGTGGTTGTGTCTGTCAGCTGTAGCCTTGGATGTTGAGGTGGGTGCATGCTTGTCTGGCTGTGTGCTTTGGCTGAGAAGGGGAAGAGGAGTGTAGGATTGGTAAGAGGTAGGTGGAGGGGGAGGGAAGACAAAGGGTGACTTGCTGCCATCATTGAGGAGGCCAGAGCCTGAAAGAATCTCTGTAGGCCAGCGAGTGCACCATTAAAGCCCTCCAGGATCGCATTGCTTTGTTGCACTTGAGTTTCTCATCCCTGGATAGTATTCGCGATGGTCAACTGACCCACAGAGATGGACGTCAGGAGATCAATAGCTTCCTCACTGAGGGCAGCAGGGCTGACGTGCAGGGGCAGAGGTGCGTGCAGCGAAGGAGACACCCACCTTCCTGGGTGAGCGGGCATGGGCAACTGGATGGGGAGCTTCAGGGAGGGTGGTGGTAGTAAGAGGGGTGGCAGATAAAGATGCTGAAAGGCTGGTCCCAGAAGGGTCCCCCCTGCCAGGAAGTGTTCACTGGAGGAGGATTCCAATGATGAAGTGGAAGATCCAATCTCCCCCATGGGAGAACTCCACTCACCCTCCGTGCCACTGGGTCCCTCGCTGTTGCTGTTCACAGCACTCCGAGTCCCTTGAGCCACACAAATAGAGAGAGAGAGTGGGAGAGAATGGGAGGGAGAGAGAGGATTAACATATTCCTCACATACACACATTTAAACATGCACATCTGCAGGTAAACATCTTCTAGCTAAGCTATCTCTGTTGGCATTACACATATCCCACATCATGCTACATCATGTCACAATATGTCACTACTTGACACCCCTGCATGTCAAGCCTCACACCCACATCAAATTCCAAGTAAGTTAGTACGACTGGAGTAATCCACATGATCACCAGCAAAGTCATGTCTGCATGCACATCAGGCCCTGGCTGAAGTACAAATTACTACCTGATTCCTGAACATACCTCCCCATACCACCTATTGGAAGAGCAGGTGACTGAACAAAACACATCAGGCTTGTTCTAGAACTACACCTGATCAGTCCATGTCCAATTGTAATGTCCCTTGATGGTGAAGACTGCTCCACTCACAGACCACACATCACCTGCCAGTCAGATAAAACGGCTGACCTATTACTCTGTACAGAAATGCCAATCTGGATCCATAAACTGAAGTAGTTGGACTCCCATACAGGACACATCTGTTGGGTAGAATACACGTCTTGGGTACAGCCATGTGATAAGTTGGCCCCAATCACAGAGGAAGATCTGCAGACACCAAACACATATACACTACAACTATTCATACATCTATGTGCATCTACAATGGCCTACATTGCACATGTGATACATCCACAGACAATCACTGAGTGCAGGGTCACAACTAATGAACTTCAGGAAGCCACATGTTACATCACAGAACACCTACCATTCCACCTGACATGCAGTTACATGAGCAACTTTACATCACTCACACCATTCCTTACATGTGATTACCTGTACCTAAGCCCAAACAACACACACATCAGATGTAAATGACATATACGCATCATGCACACATGGACCTACAGGACTGCCATTGCACTGACAACATATCCCACTACTACATAGGGTAGCTACAGGAACGATGATACAACATAAAGATCATATCACCATTTCATCAGTCAAAGAAAATATTATCCTGTCAAAATTACCCACTTCAGCAGGCCAAGGTTAGCTGTCATTGTCCCACTTCTTCAGATGTGCCCCCAAATAACCATTGAGACATAATGTAGGTTGCAACTGAGCTATGTTGCACTGTAATTTGTAGGGCATTGGCACACATGTCATTGACATAGCATATTGTCAAAGGTGAGATCTGCCTAGGTTCATACCTCTTCTAGAACAAACCAATTGGCTTGAAGGTAATATCCCCACAAGTCAAGCACATGGAAATGCAAGAGGAGTCCAATTATACCAAATCAGACACCTAAATCATATTAGCCTACTGTTACTATCTTCACATACCACATAGACTGAAGATGAACAGACAATTGAGATACACCTACTAAGCCATACGTACAGTACTATACAGGCCATAACTGTGGTGTAAATTAGATGGCTGCTTCACATGGAGTCCATACCTGTACCACTACTAGGGGTCAATAGTCCCCGTACCAAAAATGAGAGTCAGCCAGTTGCAAATACGTATGATCAATACATATGGGAGTGGACAGACACTTTAGAGCCACTAATGCTCCTATGCTGATGGATGGACCAGGTCATACTCAATGGGTAGGGTGATAGACAAGCTCACATCCATAGAAATGGCAGGATGGAGTCACATATGTGCCATTGTCATTTGAGCATCTCTGCATTCAGACATGGAAATGTCTTGATACAGGAGATGTAAATTTAATAATAGCAAACCATGAAGTCACATCTATTACTCGAGCAAGGTGGGAACTACATATGTCTACTAGTCTACATACATGTTGCACTTACTGCATTGTCACAGAAGCTACAGTGGGGCAGCAAACATCATCCAACCACAGCCAAGTGCCTGCACACAGTCAGTACTCACCCCCTTGTGGCTGCTGTGCTGCCCTCAAATGCCCATCCACCTCAGGGTAGACCACCGCCAAAATGCAGGCCATTAGGGAGGTCAGGGTCCGACGGGCACCCCTCCCTCTCTGGGTAGACATTCCCAGCTGGGTCTCTGCAGTCATCTGGGACCAGCGTCTCAGGTCCTCCCACCGCAGGTGACAATGGGTGATCCACTGGCTGTGGAACTCCAGGGTCCACACTTCTTTGGGGATGGCACACCAGATTCCTTTCTTCTGATGGGCGTTCACCTGCATGGATGGCACAGACGAAAGGAGAAACTCATGTACACATGCACCCTACCAACAGGAGTGGACACTACACATCTGTCACAGCAAGTGCCCACACATACCCATCCTCTCTGCTCACAGAACTTCATTATATGGCCTCTGCATGCATATACTCCGTCACCAGTACACATGGCTGAATCAACGTCACACGCAACCTCTACCACACATGGCTGGTCCATTGGACTCACCTGCTTCTCTGGTGCCCCATATAGCAGTTCATACAGAGGTAGGACCTACTTTACCAGCTTCTCCAATTCCTCCGGGATGAAGGCAGGGGCCCTAACACCTGCAGGATGTAGCATGATGGCTCCCAGAGGCAGTATACAGCAGCTCACGTCATGGAGGTCTTGCTAGCAACAGTGTCAGGAGTCAAGTGAGCATGGCTGCAGAAAATGGCGGTCACGGCTGCCACGTACAGGACCATCACTGTGCGCGGTCACCTCCATTGGCCCCAGTCTGCCACAGGAAACAATGTTAACCAATGACATGTTGCACAGCGGTTGTGACAGCCATGACAACTTTCATTGGCAGATTTAAGTCACTTCCACTTGTCCACTACAGCAGGACAGGCGTCTGCCAATTTGTGCACATTTAATTGATGGATGAGCCTAATTAAGTGAGCTATACACAGACTCACCCAAATGGCAGTGTAACCCTATGTTGTGCCCTCATGGTAGTGCTTCAGATTGTGACATTCTTGACACAATGACATGTTGAGGCTTTAAAGCTATGTTTAGATACTCAGAGGCACATATGTGAGGGCTATATATTGGTAGATTCCAATAATACATGTGTGATCAGTGGAGGACAGCTCAGTCAGCCACACATGTTCAATTACACATGTGACATATGTCCTATACAACTTACATGTAAACCAATGTGAAGCAATGAGCGTGTAACATGCATAGTCATGGTCATTATTGTATATGTCTGCAGTGCAACACATCCCCTATGGTGTTAGGTGTGAGCTAATATACCATGTGGTGCTTGCATGTGCCTAATGGTTTACTCATTGTACATTCTCTCCTCTCAACATAGATATCCTGCCATGAGGAGATTGAGAAATCCACCAGTGTACCATCCAATAGTTGACCTCACTACCCTGGAGGACAGGCATGTAATCAAGACATATCGTCTGAATCGTAGGACCATCATGGATCTATGTACACATTTGGAGCCAGATCTGTTACTGGCCTTACGCAATCCCTATTGCATCCCTCCCATTGTACAACTCTTGTCAGTGCTACACTACCTGGCCACAGGCTCCCTTTAGAACAAATGCCTTAACAGCAGGGCTGTCTCAGCCCATGTTAAGTCTTGTCTTGAAGGATGTTCTGTGTGCTTTGTTAAAGCACCTGGGCAGCTGCATTACGTTCCCCCAATGTGCAGACTTGGCCCATGTGAAGGCTGGCTTTTGTGATATGGGACACATTTCTCATGTGATAGGGGCCATTGATAGCACCATTGTAGCCCTGGTCCCTCCCAGTGCTAATGAACCGGTGCATAGGAACAGAAAGAACTACCACTCCATAAATGTTCAGGTGGTGTGTCTGGCAGACCAGTACATCTAACAAGTGACAGCCAAGTTTCCAGGATCTGTGCATGACTCCTACATTTTGCAGAACAGCAATGTCCCACACATGATGACAAGACTACACACAGAGAGGGCCTGGCTCCTTGGTATGTATGCATATGAAAATGTTTCACTTCCGTGCCAGTCGCTGTACCAATTTTTTCAGTCCTATATTTGTGCAGACAGGTGAATCTGGCTATCCAAACCTTCCTTTGCTATTGACACCAGTGAGGTACCCTGCCACAGAAGGAGAATTCTGTTTCAATGAGGCCCACAGGAGAACAAGACGTGTAATCAAGATCACTTTCGGCCTCCTGAAGGCAAGATTCAGGTTCCTGGACCTATCTGGATGTACCTTCCTCTACTCGCCTCAAAAGGTATGCCAAATCATCGTTGCCTGCTGTATGCTCCACAATCTAGCCTTGAGACATCAGATACCATTGCTAGCTGATGATGTGAGGCAGCTGGACCAGTGTCTGGAAAAGCTCAAATGGCAAGTGATGACGATCCAGAGGAAGACGGTGCAGTCGACTGTAGGACAGAGCTCATCAATCAGTACTTCCAGTGACATACAGGTATGGAGAGTCGTGTTTTTCAAGTCTTGAATGCCCACATTCAGAGGTGGATTAGTGACAATAGTCCTCCTGACGTGATTCATCACCGTGTAATGTGTTCCTATCCCTATGTGTGAGTTGTAGAATCTGACTGATAGAATGTAAGGTGCACTGTAACAGTGTTTCAGCTCTAACATATGTGTTCATTAGTTACCTACATTCACTTCTCAAATGGACAGACCAGTATTGAGCTATGTTTGCTGCATTCTCCTGTTCTCATGTCTTTCCACCCACTGACTGTGGTTTTTAATCTGTGCCTCTGCTACCTATGGCTTGAGGCATTCATAGTCATTACATGACACATGGCAGGTAAATGATTTGTGTAAATAGTTTGTGACTGGTGATGTCTGGTAATATCTGGGGAGCCCTTCTTAGGAGGTATTCTACACTGAGCACACCACCTATGATCTGCATATGTGCTTTGGATGGCACCATGCCTTCCATTTTGATGGCACTCTCTGTCATGGTCTTTTTACAAGTAGGAATACTGACTATACTCTTGTGTGGCCATGGATTTCTACCTCTATGACATTTGTCCTAGGATATATCTGGTTTGTTTGTCTCCTGCTGACGGTGCCTCCCTCTGCTGTCCATTATACTGCCTGTTCGATGTAGGGGGGCATCACCAGACCACAGTTGGTAAGCATGACAATTGCTGATGTTTTATTAAAGACACATATACAGTAGCTACATTCTATGGTGATTTATTGTGCATATCATACTAATGAGAGTCAAAATAAAGGTGCATAAATTTAAATCTAGGTGATGAGTGAGGTCATGGTAAATGGAATCATCAGAGTAGCAGCTACAGCATTTGGTTGCACAAGCCCAGTTTCCAAGTGCCAGGGGAAAATGGAGTCATGTCTCTGAACAGTTAACAGGGTGTCTCAGTGGCACACAATGGAGACAAATCAGCTGAGGTTCACTTCCTGGCAGGGGGTTTGGTCTTGGCATCTGCTCCTGCTGGATGTCTGGGTGGATGCCCACATTTGTGGGGTGTTCTTCTGCTACACAGGGAGGGGTGTCTGAGGCCTGTGGTTACCCTGGCAGTGCCTCCATTGCACTCGCTCCTGCTGATGGAAATGGGGTTGATGTAAGGTTGCTAGTGGAAGGGGCCTCATGGTGGGTCAAAGAACCACGCAGGGTGGTGTTGATGTCCCTCAGCACCCCTGCAATGGAGGCCATGGTGATATTGTGGGCCTGCCACTGCTGCATGACCTCCTGGTGGTATTCGCTCTGCAGCCTTTGGTTTTCCCCCAACATGGTAATAATCTGGCCCATCCTGTCCGGGGAACTTTGGCATGCTCCCAGGATTTGGGAGATGGTTTCCTGGTCAGTCGAGTCCCTTGAGGGCCCCCTCCTCTGGCCCACAGCTTCCCTCCCATGCCTCCTGCCCCCAGGTGCCTGTGCCCCTGGCACAAGGTGCCCACTCCAGTGTTAGGACCTTTATTGTCTGTGGTGTAATGAATCAACTCAGGGCCCCTCTACTGTGGGGCACTCAATAGTTTGAACAGTCCTTGGTACACAGGCTTGGGGACAAAGGGTTGGCTGTGATGTTGCAGCAACAGGGGAATTGATATGGACAGGGTGAGGCAGGGAGTCATAGGCTGACCAGGTGTCCCAGATGGGCCAGGTAGGTCATCACTGTCCAGACATCCAGACGTGTTGTCCTCACTGGGGCCTTCATCCTGAGGAGGGCTGGCAGTGTCTGGTATCCTCTCCATAGTGGCACTGGTAGAGGTACCTGTGGATAGAGTGAGACACTGAGCTAAATATTGAATATGTGTTTGGTTATCTCTTTGTCAGATGCATACAGTGTCTTAACATGATTCCCAGCTTTGACATTGACAGATGCTGCACAGCATGGCTTTGGTGATACATACTAGTCTGTGACATATGTTCCATACTCCATGTTGTGTGCTGTCAGTCATGTTTGGTACATGAGGCACTGCAGATGGGTTCAGGTACTGTCTGATACTTCACATTTCTGTTTAACACTGTTACCTTGTGAATAATGCTAGATGTCACACAAAAGGACTGGACATTGCACCATGGTGTCCCAGTGGGAGAAGAGTATGTGAGTATGCAAGGTTAAATATCCTGTCACTGCATGTTATGCATGTGCTTCTAGTCAGCCATCTTACTTTTCATACAATGTTCAGTCCATTTCAGAATTGGAGATCTAGATAAGTGGGCATTTGGATTTCTCACAAAGCTGTATCTGTGTTTAGCCTTGGTTGCCATTGCGGTGTGCCATTGCATTTCTGTCATTGCCATGTAGTGGTCCTTAGTCGCACCATCTAGTTGGTATAGTTCGTACATTAGTCATACATGCAAGAGATGTGACGTGCACTTTCCAGGTTTTCATATATATGGGCTAGTGCATTGTGGGAGTAGTAGTGATAGTATTAGCCAATGCTCTCTGTGCTTTGCCAAGGGCTGTGTGGGTAGTTGGGTTGCGTGGAGGTGTGGCATGCAGGAGGGGGGCATTAGGTGAATAGGTGGGAGGTGTAGTGAGACATACAGTGAATTGGGTAGTATTTGGGTGGTGAGGAAGCATGCAGGACACAACAATTGTGTGACATGGAAGTTGCGCGTACTTAGCAGAGTCCAGTCCCCCAGGTATTCCAGTCAGGCCCCAGGATGCAGGATGTCTAAGACCTTCACATCCCAAGATGTGAGCTGTGGTGGAGAAGGAGGGGGCCCGCCGCCAGCCTTGGGCCCAGTGATCTGGTGTTGTGAAGCCATGGAACGTACCTTCCCCCGTAGGTCGTTCTACCTCTTCCTGATGTCGTCCCATGTGTGTGGATGGTTGCCTACTGAGTTCACCCTGTCAACAATTCTTTCCCAAAACTCCATTTTCCTTGTAATCAACATTTGTTGTGCCTGTGCTCCAAACAGTTGTGGCTCTACCCTGACAATTTCATCCACCATAACCCTCAACTCGTTGTCTGTGAACCATGGGTGCTTTTGTGGGGACATGGTTGTGGCTGTGTTGGGGAGGGGTGTTGTGTGTGTTTAGGGATGTAGTGTTGGGTGATTGATAGGGTGTGGGTAGTGCGTTGTGTGTGATGGATGCCTGCCGTGATTTGTGTGTGCTTGTTATGTGTGTTGTGTGTTAGTTGTGCTGGTGTGTGTGTGTGTGTGCATGGCTATGGTGTATGGGTGCTCTCTCTCTCTGTAGTTGCCTGCTCTTGGAGTATGTTTTTGTTGCAAGCGGCAGCCCCTGGACAGCCCCTCCCAGACGGAGGAGGGTACTCATGGGTAGCAGACCCTCCTCTTTTTACTGCTGTTGCTTGGGAGGCCCACAGAGGGCTTCCCCATATTCCCTTGCCTCTGGGCAGGGGCTTGGTTTGCGTTTCCCTTGCAGGACGGGGCAGAGTCCTCAAAGGAGGCCCTGTCCTGATGAGGACAGTTTACCCTGTTTACGGGCACAAGCCCCCAGGATCTCAGGAGCCCGACACGGTGAACCTGCAATTACTGTAGTTCCCCTAGAACAAGCGCTGGTGTGCTGCATCCTTCGGGTAGAGGGTGTTTGTTGGGGACAGTTTTGTTGCAGGACTTAAGCACTTGGGAGATGTAACTTCTGATGTGTGCATTTAGGATCATGCCTTGACATTTATGCTATTGTGTTTATTCTGACCTATGCCAGATGGTATTTTTTTATCGTATGTACCTTCTTGATGGTGTTTTGCATCTTTGGTGATATGTTTAGTATGACCTGTGCATTTAGGAAAATTACAACCTGACTACTAGTGTATTGCAGGACAATAAGTCCTGTGTTTTATTATGACTACTGTTGGTTTCCACAGAGTAATAATATCTGAGTAACTTTCTGACAAGTGCTTGTGTAGCAGGATACTACTGATGCATTTTGTGCTTGGTCTAATGATGTTTTGTGCAATACGGTTTATTTTTATATAACTTGGGGCCAGATGTATCAAGCGATTTTGCATTCGCAAACGGTGCGAATTGCAAAATTCGGCCGTTTGTGAATGCAAAAATGCCTTTCAGAATGTATGAAAGGCATTCGCAGTGCAATTTTAAGAAATCGCTAAAATAGCGATTCCTTAAAATTGCGACCCCATTTAGAGAATCGCAAATTGCGATTCTCTAAATAGGAAATCGCAAATAAGGAATCCTTATTTGCGATTTCTTAAGCACATGTATCAAGCATTTCCTAAAATGCAAATTGGGCATTTAGGAAATGCAATTACCACCAACAAAAGTTTGGTGGTAACCATGTGCAAATTTTAAAAATGCATTTTAAATGCATTTGTAAAATTGACATGTAGCGCACACATGCCCCTAAAGCATGTGTGTGCTTCACATGTCCGTAAAAATATTTTTGGGGTGCAGCAGAGGGGGCCTTAGGCTCCCAGCACCCTGGGATTTGCATTTCCTAAATTGCTAATTCCTAACTGGAATTCGCAATTTAGGAAATGCAAAACCATTTGCAGCAGGACCATAGGTGCAAATGGAGTTGGATTCTCTATTTGCGATTCGGTAATAGCATTTGCGAATTTTAAGAAATCGCTATTACCGAATGGCAAAAATCATACATACCATTTTGCATTTCTTAAATATTGATTTCTTAAAATTCGCTATTTAAGAAATGCAATTTGTTTTTTTGATACATCTGGCCCTTGGTGTTGTGTTTCCTTTGTGGTAGGGATAGTGCATCACGTGTGTTGTGTGTGTTGTGCAATCGCTTTACACATTGCCTCCGGGTTAGGCCTTATTGCTCGTGCCAAGCTACAAAGGTGGTGAGCAGGGGTTCTCCTGGATGTGTAACCCCCTCGCCCTGACTAGAGTTGGTGGGTTCTGCCTGGCTTAGGTGCATACCTTAGCCAACCAGATACCCCATTGCTAACCATATATATATCTATATCTATATTGAGCTCTATCTCTCTCTCGCTATATATATACACATATATATATATATATTTATATATATATATATATATAGAGAGAGAGAGAAAGCAATCGATATATATATATAAATATATATATATTGCTTTCTTTTGTTTTTTACCTATTGGCTGTTGCCACTTTATACTTAAAGTTAGGACCTCGGGCCCGATTCATGCAGGCCTTGCGCCATTCCAACACCACATTAGTGTGATTTGTTTACGCTAATGTGGCGTTGGAGGGAAAAAAACAATGCACCATATTTACAAAGTGGCGCAATGCCTGCATTGTGCCACTTTGTAACCCTTTGCGCCACATTATGCCTGCACCAGGCATAATGTATGCAAAGGGGGTGTTCTGGCACTAGGGGAGCTGTGAAAATTTTTATCTGCATTTTTTAACACCTGCTAAGTGCAGGCATTAAAAAGAGGCTTCCATTGATTACAATAGGCCTCTTGGTGCTTTGCAAGATTAGTGTCATCATTTTTTACGATAATCCTGCAAAGCGCCAGACTAGCGACAAAAATCATACCAGTCACCCTAACTGCCTCCATGCTGTGCCATATTTTAAATACGGCGCTACCATGATGGCATTAGGGGTGCACTAAGGGGCGCAGGAAAAGTGGCGCTGCACTAGGTACAGTAGCACTTTTCATAAATCTGCCCCCTAGTTTTTAAAGTTTTGGTAATAACTTTCGGGCTGTTTGATTAATCAAAATTTTCCAAGAAAATGCGACGCTCATTTCAGCATCTTTCTGGAAAGTTCTGAGGTGATCCGTCAAAGTGGGGTTCTGAGAAAATGGTGGGGGGGGGGCAAAATGCAAATTTGGCAGAAAGGTAGCTCTTGGTCCAGAAAGTGACCTTTTTGTTATTTGGTGTATATCAGTATTTTTCGGGAAATTAAAGAAAATCCAAAGTTGCATACATAGCGATGCAAAGCCACTGCAAGCCCTCCCGATCTCGTGTTGAGATTTGATTGGCTGCTAACACTTCAACAGCACTTCATGTTGAGGCTCGGCTTCCGATGAGGCGCTAAAAAAAGATTTTAAAAAGAAAAGGGACCAGTGTAGGGACACTCTGACCCCTGATCTCTGGTGCTGGGGTCCCAGAGGGACCACTCCCTGGAACAATTTTTTTTTTTTTAAATGGTGGGAATCGCAGCGGATTCATGGATCCACCAAAATTGTTTTTAAAAAACAAGCGCAGGCTCCTGTGCTTGTTTCACTAAAGCCCCTGGGCGGGCCAGGTCCCAGAGGCATTTACATTTTGAATGGACGATATGTCCACCCCCCACAGCCGACTCCCTGGGGCCAAGGTTAAATCCAATGCAGGGGGCTGCCCAGCCCCCTTGCATCCCCAGGGACCACCACCTCCCCAGGGCCAAGTTTAAATCCAATATCGGAGGCCAACCAAGCAAAAGCAAACAGAGTCCGCTGTCGGACAGCAGGAGCTGTCAAACATCTCCCGCTGGTAGAAAGCTGTGTTTTCATCTGTTTCCCTGGGTCATTAGTAGTCCTCATGCAAGGACTACTGTTGACCCTTGTGTGAGACATTCCTGCCGTTGGCAATAGACCCAGGCACTACAGTGGGGTGGCATTTTTATCAGAACGAGTTAGGGAACCCTGGGTGGCAGGAGGTTTGTGAATCCCTGTACATTCCTATAAGTTACGTTACAGAAATGAAAGGAGAAATAGTGTTTTTATTCAATGTTTCGCCTTTGCAGAGTATTCTGGGTAAGAAAAAGTGTGGGATTAACACCAGCAGTACCTTCTCGAAATCCCCATGATGTCTACTTTTCAGAAATGTCTGGGTTTGATAGGTTTCCCTACATGGTTGCCAATCCCAGGAGTAATTAGTACACTGATCATTGTTATCATAAATGCCACAATACGTTTTGGGGCCTTCTTTGGGGTGGGCACTTGGCCCACCCACAAAAGTGAGGAACCTTTTTTCTGGTGAGATTTGGGAAAATGCTGGGTGGTAGGAAATTTGTGACTGCCTGCAGAATGCAGCACTTTCCATCACAGAAAAGTGAGGAAAATGTGTTTTTTAGTCAACATTTCAGATTTGTAAGGGATTCTGGGTAACAAAACATGGTGTGAGTCTTGCGAGTCAGCCCACCCTGTATACCCCTAGGTGTGTAGTTTTCAATAATGTTCAGGTTGGCTAGGTGTCCATAGGTGCCGGCTGAGCTAGGTACAAAATTTCAAGCTGCTCACATTTGAAAAAAATAACAATTTTTCAGTGGAAAAAATGTGTTGTGTCCATGTTGCGTTTTGAGACGTTTCCTATTCCAGACACTAGCTCTACCCACACAAGGGAGGTTCCATCTTTATAGAGATACCTAAGGGAATGCCGGGTGAATGAAAGTTTGAGGCTCCCCACAGATTCCAGAGGAAAAAGTGTTTTTTAGTTAAAGTTTGAGGTTTACAAGAGATTCTAGGTAAAAAAATGTGGTGTAAGGCATGCAAGTCAGCCAACCCTGGACACCCCTAGGTGTCTAGCTTTGAAAAATTTACAAGTTGGCTAGCTTTTCTTACGTGCCGGCTGAGCTAGCGTCTAAAATCTCAAGCTTTGGGAAAAAACGGACCAGTTTTTGGTGGAAAAATGTGATGCATCCATGTTGCATTTTGGGACGTTTCCTGGGTAATAGGCCTACCCACAAAAGTGAGGTACCATTTTTATTGAGAGACTTATGGGAGTATAGAACAGTAGAACATTTGTTATAATTTATTGTATTTTACTGCATTTGTGCTTTTCAAATGTAAGCCAGTGTATAAGAAAGATGACATTTTGAAACCTACCTCCAAATTATACACTACTATGGGTAATAACAGGTTCAGATATGTAGAAATGACCACTACTCCTAAACTCTATATAATGTGCCCATTTCAGGAATATATGTTTCCTTGGTAACCATTTTTCACTCTACCTATTTTGTTATAATAATTGGTCTATAGTTGGTACTCAATGAAAAACCATTGTACGGTGCACCTCAGTTGTTGGCTTCAGGCACCTTGGGCTCTTAGAGAACCTACAAACCCTATTTATCCCTGCAACTAGAAGGATTTAGTAGACATAATGGTATATTGCTTTTGTCAATCGGCCATCGTGACAAGAAGTTACAGATGAAAATGTTGCCACAAATGCCTGTTTTTTCCTACTCATTTTAAATATTTCTTAATTTCAACATCCATTTTCCTTTGCAAATCCTTTAGGAATCTACACGTATGACCCCTTGCTGAATATGGAATTTTATCTAATTTGCAGGATTCTATAGCTTTTCTAGATCACACATGGGTTTCACACTGGTTTCCACAACAAACTGGAAGTAGGTTGAGGGCCCAAAAAATGGGGAAAATAGGCTACGTCTTAGAAAAATACCAAAACTGTGATACAAAATTAGGTTTTTGGATTTAGCTCTGCATGTTCCTAACTTTACTTTGAAGCATATTTTCCTTATTTTTCTAGAAAAAACTCAAAATGTATCTATATGTTGCTTTTTTTTCTGCATCTCCTCCAGGGGAACACACAAACCCTGGGTAGCTTTACAATCCCCAGGATGTTTGAAAAAAATGACACACACATTTGGTGTGGATACCTTATGTGGAAAATGTTATGGAGCCCTAAGTGCAAACTACCCAAAATACCCAAAAATGGACTCAGCACTGGTGGGGAAAGGCCCAGGAGCTTTGGGGTATGCAGTCTGTTCAGTACCTGGCAGCACAACAAAACAGGTCAAAACAGAGGTTAAAGTGCTGCTTTCACTTCAGTGAAAGTGTTGATTTACTGGGCAGCTGCTAACTAGCACCATTTTACCTACTGCATTAGTGCGCAGTTCAGTTCAATTTTTATCAGCAGGATTGGGATGGAAATGACAGCTAGAAGATGGCTAACTTTTTAAAGAACTCATAACAACTATTACATCTTTTTTAGTCCAACATGAAACATGAATCAGTTCACTTGAGATGGCATGAAAGAATTGAGAAAAATGGGAGAAAGCCTAAGAGGCAAGTGTTGTCTAATGGATGGCAGAATTCCTTTTACTTTGGTGCAAGTGGTAAGGTAAAGTTCACATGTATTAGTATTTGACTTGCACATAGCAGACAGTGCACACTCCAAGGGTGCTTGCGGAGGGGCCCGGCACTGCCCAAACCATGGGCGTGGGCTGTGCCGCTGCCCCTCTGTGGCCCCAGCACTGGCTTTTGGCAAGCCTTTCATTGGCAGTAAAACTGCCATGGCAATGCTGGTGAAAAGTGGACTCGTAATCAGCACGGCGGAGCTGCCATGGGCACCACTGTGGCTGACCACAACTCTGACCACCACCATCCCATTGGGATCCAGGATCCATGATCCTGGTGGTGGAGGTGGTCTCCTTGTGGTCTGACTGCCAGGGCTGTAGTCTGGCAGTCGGACCACCAGGAGTGCGGAGGTCTGACCATCACAGCGAGTCTGGCCGGCATAAGACTGCCAAATTCATAATGAGACCCTTAGACCAAAAGTTTTGTTATTCACAAAGGTAAAATTAGACCAAAAGTCTAACTTAGACCAAAAGTTAACGTTATTGCTTTTCGGTACTCACAAAGGTAAGTTACTACTTAACCTTTGTGAATACCAAAAAGTAATAAAGTTAGACTTTCGGTCTAAGTTAGAATTTTGGTCTAACTTTATCTTTGTGAATCGGGCCCTGCATATTTATTTTCATTTGTCATTTTTTTACGGTTAGTATAGTAATTGTGGGAAAGGGGCAGCCAAAGTGGGTGTTTCCAATTGATTATCCTTTCCAATGTGGGAAACCTACATATTCATAGCTTTGATGAGTTAATGTCACAAAACGTTTCTAAGACCCAAGTTTCAAAATATTTTAGGAGGCATAAACTTTGACACAGTCAAGGGTCCCAGGACCTTGCAGACAGTACTAAGTGGTCAAGACACACTTCACAGTTGCCAGCAACAGTGTCCAGGGCAGGTCTCATTGGAATTGATCCTCTGGGCAATTGCATGCAAGGCCTCTTGTAGCTTGTTGTGTCCCTGTAGCTTGAACAGGGGGTAAGACCTATGACCATAAAGTTAATTTCTTTGGTCTGGGTACAAGAAGGATAAGAGGGAAAGCAGGTCCAGTCTTTCTGGATCGTCCCTGGTCTCAGACATCAGGTTCAGTCCTTTTCTGATCTTCTACAGGTCCAATAGTGTTCTGAGGAGAGTACTTGGATGGCACATTTATGCCTGCTTCTAGCTTGTGGGTTTCGGTGTCTTCTGCCCCCTCCCTAACCAATAGGGTAAAAGTTCCCAGAGGTAACCGTACCCACTTTTCCAGCACTTCCTGTGTGCCCTACAGCAAACAATCCCATAGTGCCCCTCATTGCGTAAATCCAAGATGGCGAAACCATTTTTCCCATGTGCCACCCCAGAGGTGTGGACAGGAAAAAGAGCAACCATTCCTCTGCCGTCACTCTAAATCAGTTCTGGGGTCAGCTCCTCTCCCATTGGGATTGGGGCCTTCCTGACTGGGCAAACAAAGAGTAATCTTCCCAAGATGTCAGTTAACATTTACCTGTGACCGGGTAGACCTCTTTGAAGATAATCAAGATCCTGGCACACCCCACATAGCCATCCTCTGATAGGAACAGAAACACCTCCTATATCCAAGACTTTTGTCCTGCTGTAGGAGCAGTTTCACTCGTCGTCAAGGGGCTATTATGCTCCCAGGCAACAGTTGGTGCTCTTGCAAATAAGCCTTCATAGGCTTTAGGCAGGGAAAAGGTAACTAGAAGTACCTTTTCCTTCAAAGTTATTACAAGCTTGAGTGTAGCATTAAAATGGATTTTGAATAAGAAAAAGAGTAATTGAATTATATTTCCTGCTGTTTACTAAGATATATTAGTATTATTAAATATAATAGTGTAACCCAGTGTTTTCTGATGGAACAGCCAGCTTTGCTAGAGGGAAAATAGCTTTTGGGGCTTTTCACTGTAAAGACATATTTAAAATTAAACATTTACATGTCCTCCTTTTAAATACCATGCACCCTGCCTTATGGGCAGTAAAGCCTGCTTAGGGAAGAGGGATAATTCTTTAATTAAACAGCCAGGTTACAATGGTAGTCTCGCAATTATGTTTGCACTGTCACTGTAGCAGATGACGGCACAAGGAGTGCTGCAGTCCACTAATGACTTTTAACTTACTGACCCTAGGTATACATTATACATATACTTGGAACTTATAGGAAAGGTAAATATATCAATTAGGCCTCTACCAATTTCATCATGTTGAAAGGGGGAGAGCAAGCACTTTGCCACTGGTTACCCAATGTAAGGTTCACAGAGGTCTTCAAGCAGCAAAACAGTTAAGCCACAAATATTGGGATATATCACACAAAAAAGTATAATTTCCTACAGGTAACATTTGTGTAAGTAGACTTTCTACTAGGTGGAAATTTCACCATATGAACATTGTATCACAAAAGAGCTGTAATAATAAACTATGGGGCATATTTATGAAAAATGATGCAAAACTGCGCTAACGCAGTTTTGTGTAATTTTTCAAAACGCTGGGTAACACCATTCCTTAGAACCATTTTAGCGCCATAATTATGATATGATGCAAGATGGCACTAAGGAATGGCTAGCGTCTAAAAAAAAGACGCTAGCCAGTAAGGGATGGTTTTAGGGAAAATGGCGCTAGTGGGTCTGAAATGAAGTTAGGATGATTAGCGGCAAAAAATATGCAGCTAACCAGCCTGGCGTTTTTTTATGATGCCCAAGCAGCCAAAAAATGACTCCTGTCTAAGGGTAGACAGGACTCATTACCACCACCCCAAAGCCCACCAGTGTCCCTTGGGTAAGCCCAACATACCCCATGGCAGGCAGGGGGCCTGTGTAAGGGGCTTTAAAAAAAAATTATACTTACCTCAACTTACCTGGGATGGGGTCCCCCTCCTGTAACGTCCTTGTGGTGTGGGTGGTGGTGTTCCTGCGGTTTGGGGAGGGCATCTTTGTGCCCATTCCATGATGCTCCACCATGGAAATAGGCATACCTGTACCCTAATGACTGGTCTGATCCAAGTGTTAAATAATGGTGCTAAGCGGGCTTAGTACCAATATTAAGGTCTACCTCCTCCTTGCGCGTCATTTCCTCGCCTGGAGATAAATATGGCGCTAGGGTGTAGCGTTGCATTTAGAACGGGAACACCTACCTTGCATCTCATTGATGGGTTCGTGCATCCTAAACATAGCGCTAATGCCAATATTTTGATGCTAGATGGGTCTAGCATCAAAATGTAAATATGGAGTTAGGTTAGCACTTTTTTAGCACCAAAATTAATGGGGCTATATATGTCCTTATAACTTATTTTGACTAAGATAATTTTTGTACAATGGAAAATACTCTTCCTCATTAAGTCAAATACTGGGCCCAGCTAGCATCCTCACATGAATATATGGGACTTACACGCAATTTTTTCCTAGAATGTGGCATAAAAATAGTGTTCTTGGACAAAATGAGATTTCATGGTGATTTGTATTGGGATAGCGTAGTCCTTGGTTATGAGACTGACTGCTATTCTCATTTCGTAATCTTAAGAAGGCCCTATTACTGGAGAAAAGCACACTGTTGGTAACAGTAACTAGTACAAGATTTGTATTCTTTTAATTGTACATTTGACTGCTGGACTATTCGACCTGACAGACGTACCTGATAATGTAGTGGTATCTCAAGCTTGTTATACACTGCAGCCACTTGGTGTCTTCAGATTAATAAAAGCTGAATGATATATAGGTGCCACCACAGAGGGAAGAGATGTAACTGAGTAAATCATTCCAACTTCAAGACCCATACCTCCATACTGGGTTTTCATTCAGCAAAAGAGTGTGCATGCCAGTTAGTCGTGTAGTTTTTGTATGATGTGGTCAATTATGATGACGATTACAGCAATCTGCTTATTCTCCTTTGAAGTGATTAGAAGATTTTCTCTTTTATGTGTTAACCTCTGAGGCTTACCTATCTACTGGGCAGCAGTGCTTGGAAAGTAGGGCCAATTGGTTACCTAAAGGACATTGATACAAAGAGTACTTCAGATTATTTGAATTGTTTACAATACAGTGTGTCCTAATGTCTACATATAGACTTGGTTTCCAGTAAGCTAAAGCACATGCACATGTCCCGTAGGCTTGAACTTAATAGGAGGCACTTACTGTAGTCTTAATTGGGTCAATTACTGCAAAAGACCCTCAAGACCATAGACCCTCATGACGAAACTCCTCGCACTTCTCCTGGAATATGTTCTGAAGGATTCTGATTGCCTGTGTGGCATCAGACTGGACTGATTAATTAATAACTATTGTTTGTATTAGATAGTCAGGGGATTGGTGTTGTCCTTGTGTCCTCTTGATGTGAAGTTAGTGCTAATGGAGTAGATTACCTGTGCTTGCCTACATGATTAATCAGTGTTGTTGATTGCTGCTCTAATTTCTTGTATAAACTTGATTATCATATAAAGTCTGCCACTGGAGGAGAAGATGGTGTTGAGGGTGTGTCTGACTGTGGGTTGGTTTGGAGACTAGTTGAGTGAGTCTGAAGTTGTTTAGGTTCCCTAGTAGGGATGTGGAGTTGGAGTCCTTGGGGTCCTCGATGTGGAAGTTGAGGTTGCCGAGCAGTAAGTAGTGGAGTGAGCCAATGGCAAGAAGGGTGATGATGTTGCTGATGGCATTGCAGAACGCTGGCCAGAGTCCTGGTGGTCTGTATGGGAGGGTACCTCTTACGGTTGTCTTGGCATCAATCTGTAGCAGGAAGTTCAGGTGCTCCATGATAGGCACTGGGTCATTGTTCATGGTGGAGCATTGGATGTTTTTCTTGAATATTTTGGTGATTCCTCCAGCGTGCATTGAGTGCAGAAGTAGCTGGGGGGGACATGCTCTTTTAAGAGCTACTTTAGTGGGTGACACAATGGCACTGCAGTGCCACTTGTGGCATTACATTTACAAGCACTGGATACATAGAGTTCCATTTCGTAGGGGCTTGCGGTAAATTAAATGTATCAACCAGTTAGATGCCAATTTTACCAGGTTTAAGGGAGAGAGTACTAGCAGCATACCACAGGTTAGCAGGGAAAACTTATGCAAAGTCCTTATACCAACAGAAATGGTGTCAGGAGCAGAAGGCAAAAAGCTGCGGTTGATCCTTCTAAAAGGACTAGGTACAAGAGGGTGAATCAATTTTTAGTGTACTTGTGCTGGGTTGCATTTAAAGTTGATTTACGTTTCTCTTCTATAGCCAAGTGCTGCACATTGTCCCTTAGATTTAAAATGTAATGTATCTCTACTGTGCAGGTCAACTGATAATACATGAATTATAACTGCTCACGTTTAGGAAAGAGCATATTATTGTATGTGATGTATGTGATTATATAAACCATGTATAGATTTAATGTTAATTATGTATGGCATTTTTACCTCAAGTAAGCAATTTATTTCCTTTAAGTGTTTCATTGCTTACCAATGAAAAAGCCATAAACATATTTCAACACTTCATAGTTGTTACTTATACCAAACAACCACTATAGCAAATAATCCTACCAAATGAATATGTAGAGAAAGACAAACTTTCAAACTTTTAATCAAGCAATTAATTACATTGTCACTGAAAAGCTGTAAGCGCTCCTCTGCCTAGTGCTGCTATACCAAATTATGGGTTTTCAATTATGGGTTTTCAATAGAAGGAATGTTCATTTAAAATGGTTTCACCAAATGTAGTTCTGTGAAACCAATTTTCACATCATGTTAGAAACAATAAAATCATTTTCTGGGCTACAATCTTTGCTCTCCTATTATACATAAAGGTAATTGCTACATTATTCTCGCTTAATGTAATACATACATATTAAATGACACAGATTAATTGAAAAAAGTTATTGTATCTTTCTCAATATGAATGTCTTGATCATCCAACTCATGGTAATTTACACCCATGCCTTACTACATATGTAATTTGTTAGCCTTAGTGTTTGTTTTATTATTTTGTGGGATTGCTGCCATAGTTCACTATGGGGGTGATTCTCACCCTGGCGGGCGGCGGAGGCCGCCCGCCAGAGTTTCCCCCTCCAAAATACCGCTCCGCGGTCGAAAGACCGCTGAGGGTATTTTGGGTTTTGCACTGGGCTGGCGGGCGACCGCCAAAAGGCCGCCCGCCAGCCCAGTGCAAAACACCTTCCCACGAGGACGCCGGCTCAGAATTGAGCCGGCGGAGTGGGAAGGTGCGACGGGTGCTGTTGCACCCGTCGCGTATTTCAGTGTCTGCAAAGCAGACACTGAAATACAAAGTGGCAGAGCCGCCAGGAACAGGATGGCGGTATAGGGTGTCAGAATCCCCATGGCGGCGCAGCGAGCTGCGCCGCCATGGAGGATTCTTATGGGCAGCGGGAAACCGGCGGGAGACCGCCGGTTTTCCTCTTCTGACCGCGGCCAAAGCGCCGCGGTCAGAATGCCCTGCGGGGCACCGCCAGCCTGTTGGTGGTGCTCCCGCCAACCCTGGCCCCGGCGGTCCATGACCGCCGGGGTCAGAATGACCCCCTATGTGTACTGTTAAACCTGTCAGCCCTAGGGTGGTCTTCCCCCAAAACATTTGCTTTCACCCCTCTATTTGCTCATCTCGTTTTTGCTGGTCTTAAGATGCTGCACAATTTGCAACTGCTAAGCACTGCAGTAGTTCTTTTGCTCACGCCTTAAAATGTGGTAGCATTGACTTATCCTCAATGGGCATATCTAGTTTACTGTAAGTCTTTAATAAAGTGGCACTACATGAACCCAGGTCCTGTAAATGAAATGCTGCCAGAAGGATGCAACAGGGATTTCTCCCCCCCATAACTCAAGGAGCCCTTTAAACATGTCTCAGGCACACCATTGCAAGCTGTGGGTGCAGTTTCAAACTGTAATTTCAACCTGGCATAATAAATCTTTTGCAAGCCCAAACCTTCCTTTTTAATACATGTAAGTCACCCATAGGGTGCGCCCTGGAGAGCCTGGATGGCAGGGTATACTGTATTTAAAAAGTAGGCCACATACTTTTAAGCTTTTGATGCCCTGGTTGTAAAAAACTCTTATAACATGTTTTTCCCTACTACAAGGCCTGCATCTTTTCTAGGAAAATTGGAGTTACCTTGTTACATTAAGGTCCTCATGATGATTTTGGTGGTCGGACCGCCAGACTGCCATAGTTGCGGCCACCGAAAGGCTGCCACGTTGGCAGTCATACAGTCCACCATATTATGAGTTACACAGGGAGGAGTGCCAAAAGCAAGCCAAAAAAGCCACATGGCCCGTCTCGTTGAGGGTGGGAAGTAGGAGGTCTTGCACCAGAACCGACAGACCATCAACCAACCACTGAATGTATTACAAGTCAAATGTCACAGTGGTGGACACCTATGGCAGTCAGCCAATGGTGGTCTGAACCACAGTGGTTTGGGGTCACCAAAGTAATGCAGAGCACTACATTGGATGGATTTGAAAATAACACACCTAACACACATTGCTACTCCTGACAGACCTGCAAAGCACACCATAAAACACACTGTCAAGCTACCAAGCCAAAGCACATCTAAAAATCACCAGACCACTGATTAGTGTTGTTTTTTTCCATATGTCAGTTTGTGGGCAGTGCTGGTGTCCCCCAAAAAAAGGGTATATGTTGTGTGTATAGGTATGCATGTGTGAATACAATGGTGGTACAACAAAGTAAAATAACGTTACATTTCTTTACCTAAAATGTTTACATTTTGCAATTTTTGTTGAAAAGATTATCATCAATAAAATATTTTACCACTTGTTAAGTTGAAAATTATGATGCCATTGTAGAATTATGTTTTTTTTTAATTTTCATTTTATAATTTGGTTTTATATTTTTCCTAATTATGTGATTGTTATTTTTTATTATGATTTTATTTGTTTATGGTTCATAGTTAAAAAATGCATTAACTATTAATAGTCCTAAAAGTATTTTGATATGTTAATGTTTGAATATGAATATACAGACTTGTAGTTTTGATTAATGCATTTCTAACCTGCAGCCTGCAGTTTCTTGCCTAAAATGTCATGAAATGTAGTCCAATGGTAAGTGTCTTATTCCACACACAGGTTGGCATGCACATATGACACATGCTAACATGTAGGCACAAGGAGAGTTGGCAACAGTGATGGCACATAATTCATGTCAATAGACATTCCTCACTTAGCAAGGGAAAGTAGTGATCTATGGTTGCACCCCCAAAAAATGTCTACATAAACAACTACTCATCTACTGTGTTACACATGGTCCATCCATAATTGTCAGGGAGAGCTGTCAGAACCTAACACATTCACTTGGTAATGTGACAGACAGGAATGTGCTCTGCACTAACCCCTTTGTGCCTGCTGTTCTGTCCTCAAATGCCCATGAAGGTCTGGTAGGCCACAGCCACAGCCAGAATGTGGGCCATTAGGGAGGTCCACGTTGGGAGGGCAGCCCTAGATGAACCTCAGTGATCTTCCAGGACCAGCGTCTCAGTTCCTCTCACCTCTTGCGACAGTGGGTGATCTGCCGGCTGTGGACCACCGGGGTCCACACGTTCCAGGTGATGGCTATCCATAGCTCCTTCTTCTGATGAGCAAGACAAAGAAAGAGATTACAATCACAACTTTTGGCACAAATGGTTGAGCCACATACATGTTTGAAACACCAAGCTAGAACTTTTCAATTTGTTAACATTCCACAAGTGTAAAACACACAAGCCAATCAGTACAGGGACATGAGTACAGACATGTGTGTTTCCATCTGCAGACTAAACCACTACCCTCTGCAGGGCCTACAATGACTAAGCAAGCTTACTGACATCAGGTAGCCTATGCTCCAGCACCATGTAATATGTTGTGAGCCACAATGAAACACTACACACCTATGTGCCTTCTGAAGGGTAAACTCCTTAGGTCCTTAGGCCTGAATGAACCAACACATTTACACTCTGTTAGATTGACTCTCTGCATATAATCCCTACAGGCAGCTGCCATAGTGCAACTTCACATTACACTTGAGTGACAATCAAGGGGCTGGCATGGTGGGTATAGAAAGCGAATATGTCCTGAAGGATTCTGATTGCCTGTGTGGCATCAGACTGGACTGATTTTATAGACCCTGGTCTCTGCAGGTTTCGCAAACAGAACCTACATGACACTCCATTTCCATCATGTTCATGAATGATAGCACATCATGTGGCCAAGAGCAATTTGTCATGTGGCTTGTCTGTCAACCTGAAGGGCAGAGTGATTCATGATATGCCTTCCACAAAATCATTTTGCAAGGCAAGATGTGGGTTGAAAGATCTATGGCACTATAAACATTGCTCACACGATTCTCAAATAACTCTTACAAGATGCATACACAGCTCATGCCTTCATGCACATACATGTTGTCCAACATATAAACAGTCATGGAGAAAGAGATGCCATTGGATCATAGTAATGTCTCCTTACCTAGCTAGGTGCATCCAACACAAGGAGGATATAGGACCCCATAAACCTCACAAAAGACAATGGTGGTCATTACAACCCTGGTGGACGGTGTTAAGGCAGCGGTAAAACCGCCAACAGGCCACCGGTAAAAGAATTGGAATTATGACCGTGGCGGGAACCTCCAACAAAGACAGCCACTTTAACACTCTGACCGCCACGGCGGTACAGACAAACAGCGCGGCGGTCACCGCCAACAGACAGGCGGAGGACAATGTACCGCCCACAGTATCACAACCTACCAATCCTCCACCTTTTCCGGGGTGGATTCACCGCGGATAAAAACACGGCGGAAACAGCCATTTCAAAGGGAAAACGCTCACCTCTACATACTCCACGAGGAAGAGGGTCACCATGGAGCCGGAACTCCATATTCTGCCAGCGATAGTCTTCCTGCTACTATACGAGGATCATCAACGCCGGCGGCGAAGGGCACGGTGAGTACTGCACCTACGACATAGGGGAAGGGGGAGGCAAAAACACAAGGACACACACAACCAACATCCCAACCCCCAAACCGACCCTCACCCACTACAACACACACACCAATGCATATCTATACATTACAGTAACACCCCCTCAACCCCCCCGGAATAATGCAAAGACAAAAGGAAATGAGTTGAACCATTGTAATATATCAAAATACAGTAAGCAAATATATACATATATATATATACACATTAAACAAAATATACACCACGATTAGTAGTGCAGGTAATGCACCATTCATTGTCCGTGGACCACTGGGCCCAAAATGCATGGGCGAGGCCCACTCAAGATACCTGATCAAAACGAAGAGAAAACTGCAGGGGCATCAGATAGAAATACAACAGCCACTTCAGGAGGAAGGGAAGGGGGGGCACCTCAGCCGGATGAGTGCACCATGCCAGATCCACGAGGGGGCTCCATGCCCATTGATGTATCCTGGGGAGTGCAAAGCCACAGTCTCTCAAGTCTCTGCAGTGGGTGGTTTGCCCACTGTACCATCCTGGGGAGTGCAAAGCCACAGTCTCTCAAGTCTCTGCAGTGGGTGGGTTGCCCACTGTACCATCCTGGGGAGTGCAAAGCCACAGTCTCTCAAGTCTCCACAGTGGGTGGTTTGCCCACTGTACCATCCTGGGGAGTGCAAAGCTACAGTCTCTCAAGTGGATAACAGTCTCCACTGGTTCTGGACAGGGACTGGTGCCCAGAGTGCAGCACACACCCTGTGACGGTCCCAGTTGCGTCACTGCCCCTGCCGCAAATGGGCAAGCAGTGCATTCCATGGCGGTCTTTGCCCTGTTCAGCGGTCCCTGGCCTGTTCAGCGGTGCTTGCGTTGCCAGTGCCAGACCTGTTCGGCGGTGCATTCCATGGCGGTCTTTGCCCTGTTCAGCGGTCCCTGGCCTGTTCAGCGGTGCTTGCGTTGCCAGTGTTAGACCTGTTCAGCGGTGCATTCCATGGCGGTCTTTACACTGTTCAGCGGTCCGTGGCCTGTTCAGCAGTGCTTGCCAAGGCGGTCCTTCATTGCCCAGCAGGGCTGTGGCTGGCGGTCCTTCATGGGTCAGCTGGGCTGTGGCTTGAGGGGCCCTCCTGGCCATCTGGGCTGTGGCTGGCGGTGGCCTCCTGGCCAGTGACTCTGGGGCTGGCGGTGGGCTCCTGGGCAGTGACTCTGGGGCTGGCGGTGGCCTCCTGGGCAGTGACTCTGGGGCTGGCGGTGGCCTCCTGGGCAGTGACGATGGGGCTGGCCTCCTGGGCAGTAACTCTGGCGGTGGCCTCCTGGCCAGTGACAATGGGGCTGGCCTCCTGGGCAGTGGCTCTTGCGGTGGCCTCCTAGCCAGTGACGATGGGGCTGGCGGTGGCCTCCTGGGCAGCGGGGATGATGGTGGTCCTCTCCGCCGTGCTGCTCCTCCCAGACTTTGGAGATTTCTTCTGCCCCTTCCCCACCTTGGGAGGAGTCACAGCTGAGTCGACACTCCCCCCGGGACCCTTGTGAGCGGCTTTGCTGGCTGGAGTCTTCCCCCTCTCCTGCCGGGCACTGTCCAACTTCTGGTGCTTCACAGGGGGGACTGGCTGTGCTGTGGCTCCGTGCCACACTGGCTGTCCTGGTGGCCGGTGCACTCCACATACCTGTAACAACAGGCACCACTGGTCCTGGAGATTTTTTGGCTGAGGTGCTAGTATGGGACCTATGAGTTGGACGGGGGGTGTGGTGGGAAATAGGTTAAGGGGAGACAGGAAAAGTTTTTGGGAGACACTGGGACGGGTAGATGGAGGGGGTTTGGGAGTGGAGGAAGAGGTGGTGGTTGTAGGAGGTGTACGTTTTGTGGATTTGGGTGCAGGTGCATGGGCTGGAGGCTGTCGTGAGGTGGATGGCTGTTGGGTGGATGTGTGCCTGCTTTTGTGTATCTTCGGAGGGGGCGTCACAGACACACTGGGAGAGGACACAGGGGACGTGTAAATGGGAGTGGGGGTTGTGAGTGCACGTGAGCGGGGTGTGGAGGTGGGTGTGCTGGTGCGGGACGTTGTGGCTGTAGTGGTATTGCATGCAGGTGTGAGTGAAGATGAGACTGGGAGGGAGGAGGGAGATGACGAGGAGGGGGACACAGTGGAGGCAGTGGGTGTTGGTGTGTCTGTATGTGTGTGATGCTTGCGTGAGTGCCTGTGGGATGTGTAGTGCTCATGTTTGCCTGAGCTTCCCTTGTGTGTTGACGTGTGTGCATGCTGGTCTGTAGGTGTGCTTGGGATAGGCTGAGGTACAGGGGATTGGGTCGGGGTGGAGGAAGTTGGAGGGGGGAGGCTACACACAGGGACAATGGCTGCCATCAGTGCTGAGGCCAGAGTTTGCAGGGTTCGATGAAGGGCAGCCTGACCAGAATGAATGCCCTCCAGGAATGCATTTGTGTGTTGCAATTCCCTTTCTACACCCTGGATGGCATTCAAAATGGTAGACTGCCCAACAGTGAGTGACCTGAGGAGGTCAATGGCCTCCTCACTGAGGGCAGCAGAGGTGACAGGGGCAGGGGCTGAGGTGCCTGGGGCGAAGGTGATGCCCACCCTCCTGGGTGAGCAGGCGCGGGGCGAAGGCTGAGGGGCTCCTGGGAGGGCGGTGCTGGTAGGGGGGGTGGCGGCTGTACCTGTAGAAGTGAGGGGCACATATTTTGCCGCCACCACAAGGGAGCTCCCATCAGAGGACGAGTCCGTGTCGCTGGTTGCAGATCCTGTGACCGCCGTGAAGCTCCCCTTGCCCTCCGTCCCACTGGTGTATTCTGAGTCCATGTTGTGGGCCTCCATGGCCATGTGGGATGCAGCTCCCTCGTGCTCCGGTGCCACTGTACCTCCACCTGATGATGCTGATGCACACAAGAACAGGGAGACCACAAAAAGGGGGGGGGGCGACAGAAGAAAGACAGGTTGAGTGCATGGCTTACCGCTACCGTTGGCGGACAATACAGACACAGCAGCCCCCTGCACTACGTCGCGCTGTTGGGCTCTACAGATGCAATTCCTGGGACATGGCCTACATGGCTATGGTCGACTTCTGCACACATAGATGACACAGGGGCATGAATACCTGTACTTGGCACTGCATTACGGTGGGGCATAGCCTACAGAACTCGCCCTGGCCTAGGGAAATCCACAGCCCTCCTCCCCCACCCAGACACCTTCACTGCGCGCAGAGTCTGCTGAATGATAGTGTACTCACCCCCTTGTGTCTGCTGTGATGCCCTCATGCGCCCATCCAACTCAGGGTAGGCCACCGCCAGGATCCGGAACATCAGGGGGGTCATGATTCGACGGGCACCCCTCCCGCGTTGGGAGGTCATCCCCAGCTGAGCCTCCGCCGTCTTCCTGCTCCAGCTGCGAATGTCCTCCCATCTTTTCCGGCAGTGAGTGCTCCGTCTGTGGTGGACCCCCAGGGTCCGGACGTCCTTGGCGATGGCACGCCAAATATCCTTCTTCTGGTGGGCGCTGACCTACATGCCATGTACAGGGAAAGAAGAGAAGTGATTAACAACTGCACCGTCTAAGTGAGTGGCCCCCATCCCTACCCTTGCCATGTGGCACATGCATTCACAGTCCTTCATGCACACAGAACTGTGCCCCCTTCATTCTTACAACCAGCCATCTCCACACAGGCATAGCCCATACAACATGCTCCCTGTGTACTTACCTGTTGGTCTGGAGGACCGTAGAGTAGCGTGTACTGGGGGAGGACCCCGTCCACGAGCCTCTCCAACTCCTCTGCAGTGAAGGCAGGGGCCCTTTCCCCAGACGCACAAGCCATTGTCTCTTCCAGACCGAGGTCACAGCAGCACTTGCAGTGTAGGTCCTCTCCTGTCGAAGATCGGGTATCGAGTGATTGAACAGATAGGAAATGGCGGTCACGTCCACGGCGGTGCGTACCATCACTGCCGGCGTACATCGTCATTGGCTCCTGGGACCCATAGGGTCCAATGTTAACCAATGCAGCATTGCGCCGTGGTCTTCGACCGCCTACCGCGACGGTGTACAACGCCAGCGCAGTTACCTCACATCCCATTGTCCCACTTTAGAGGTCAGGCAGCCGGCATGTCAGGGTCCCATATGCCCTAATTACCAACTGCGTCACACAGACCTAGGCCTTGTCGCACAACACCAATACAGGCCACATTTTGTGTATGAATGGTGTTCTGTGTAGACTGTGGGTACATACCTCTGAGTCGTTTGACTCTGTGGTCGCTGTTGTCATTCCTAGGCACCGTCTGCTGGGACATGTGAGGAGATGGCGAAATCCTCCGGTGTACCGACCGCTGGTGGACCTGTCGACAATGGAGGAAAGACATTTGATCATCACCTACAGGTTTGACCGTGCCACAATCCAGGAACTGTGTGCCCAGTTGGAGCCTGACCTGATGTCAGCAATCCGCCATCCCACAGGAATCCCCCCTCAAGTGCATGTGCTATCAGTGCTCCATTTCCTAGCAAGTGGGTCATTTCAAACAACAGTGGCCATGACATCAGGGATGTCCCAGCCTATGTTTTCCAACGTGTTGTCCAGAGTGTTGTCTGCCCTGCTGAAACACATGCAGAGCTACATCGTTTTCCCTCAGGTGGAGGATTTGCCTACAGTTAAAGGTGACTTCTATGCACTTGGACAGATCCCCAACATCATAGGTGCCATTAATGGGACCCATGTAGCTCTGGTCCCCCCCCACAGGAGTGAACAGGTGTACAGGAACCAGAAGAGTTATCATTCAATGAATGTACAGATGGTATGTTTGGCAGACCAGTACATCTCCCAGGTAAATGCTATGTTCCCTGGCTCAGTGCATGACGCCTACATCCTGCGGAATAGCAGCATCCCTTATGTGATAGGTCAACTCCAGAGGCACCGGGTGTGGCTATTAGGGGACTCTGGTTACCCCAACCTGTCATGGCTACTGACCCCAGTGAGGAATCCCAGGACCAGGGCAGAGGAACGCTACAATGAGGCCCATGGGCGGACTAGGAGGGTGATCGAACGCACCTTCGGCCTCCTGAAGGCCAGGTTCAGGTGCCTGCATATAACAGGTGGATCCCTATTCTACTCACCAAAGAAGGTGTGCCAGATCATCGTGGCCTGCTGTATGCTTCACAACTTGGCTTTGCGACGACAGGTGCCTTTTCTGCGGGAGGATGGTCCAGATGACGGTGTTGTGGCAGCTGTGGAGCCTGTGGACAGTGATGAGAAGGAAGCAGAGGAAGAAGACATTGACAACAGGGAATTAGATATCCAGCAATATTTCCAGTGACACACAGGTGAGAACACATTCCTGCCTACTACAAGTACTTTCACACTTCTACCTCTATCCTGTCTGTCTATTTTAACCAGTATATGGTAACTGAGTTGTACATTTCCCTTACGGTTTCACAGGTGTGGTTTCCAATGTGTGTCATCTGCTTAGATTCCTCATGGACTTGAGATGTGTGACATAGGTATGTTGACATTACATTTGAAAACGCATTTTGTCACTGTCATTGCTAATACACATTTTCAAAATCACAGACTGACTCCAGATTGTTTTGTGCTTCAAGGGTGTTTATTGAAGTGCTAAATATTGGAGGGGGGTTGTAACATGGTGAGGGGTGATGGTGGAGGAATGTCCATGGCAGAGTCCAGTCTATTAGTCTCACAGGTACATTGCCTATATGGGCATAGGAAGTGGAGCTGGGGCAGTTTAAATATGGACAGGGTGACAAAGTGGGACAGTTGTATGACAATCAAGGTGGTCTCATTTCTTGGCGGGGGTCTTGGCATCGTGCTCTGTCTTGTTCCTGGATCTCAGGGACCGCTTGTGGGGTGGTTCTCCGTCTGCAGGGGGTGGGGTGCTCGTGTGGTGGTCCTGTGGCGGTGCCTCCTGCCCACTAGCGCCGGCGGAGGTGGTGCGCAGTTCATCGTCCAGGCTATTATCAGGGGCCCCTTGTAGTGCCACAGTGTCCCTCCTGGTGTTGAGTATTTCCTTCAGCACCCCTACGATGGTGCCCAGGGCGGAGTTGATGGTTATGAGTTCCTCCCTGAACCCCAAATACTGTTCCACCTGCATGCGCTGGGTCTCCTGAAACTTGGCCAGTACCGTTGCCATCGTCTCCTGGGAGTGGTGGTATGCTCCCATGATGGAGGAGAGGGCCTCGTGGAGAGTGGGTTCCCTAGGCCTGTCCGCCCCCTGTCGCACAGCAGCCCTCCCAGTTCCCCTGTGTTCCTGGGCCTCCCTCCCCTGGACTGTGTGCCCACTACCACTGCCCCCAGGTCCCTGTTGTTGTTGGGGTGGTGGGTTATCCTGGGTTCCCTGTAGTGGTGGAAACACAGCTGATTGACGTGTCCTGGGGACGGAGGTATGGGCCCGCTGGGTGGGTGCTGTGCTGGTGTTACCAGAGGGTGGAAGCTCTGTGGTGGCCTGTGACTGGGTGTGGGGAACCAACTGTCCCGAGGCCCACGATGGTCCGGGCTGGTCATCTGGATCCAGTTGGACAGAGCTGCTGTCATCACTGTGGGACTCTTCTGTGGGTGGGGTGGAGATGTCTGGACCCTCCTGTCTGGTGACGTTGGGTAGGGGTCCTGCAGGGGTGTAAAAGCATGATTATTGCATCTGTGTGTGTAATGGTGTGCAATGGGTGGGTGACCGTGTACCCCAGTGCTAGCATTTCTGTGTGGGGGCTTGTGTGATGATGGTTGAGGGGGGTGTTATGGGTATGTGCAGTGGGCATGCTTTAGTGATGGGTGTCCATGCTTTGTTGTGTCATGCAGGTCTTGGTGTTGGGATGTGTGGTTTGTGTTATTAATACATTTGTGAGGAGTTGGAGTGATAGGGGAGGGAGCGAGGGTGGGGTTATGTGATAGCATGCAGGTAGGGTGGGGGATGAAGTAGTTAAAGGTTTGACTTACCAGAGTCCATTCCTCCACCTACTCCTGCGAGGCCATCAGGATGCAGAATCGCCAAGACCTGCTCCTCCCATGTTGTTAGTTGTGGGGGAGGAGGTGGGGGTCCGCCGCCAGTCCGCTGTACCGCAATGTGGTGTCTTGAGACCACGGAACACACCTTCCCCCATAGGTCGTTCCACCTCTTCCTGATGTCGTCCCGATTTCTTGGGTGCTGTCCCACTGCGTTGACCCTGTCGACTATTCTTCGCCATAGCTCCATCTTCCTTGCAATTGAGGTGGGCTGCACCTGTGTTCCAAATAGCTGTGGCTCTACCCAGACGATTTTCTCCACCATGACCCTGAGCTCCTCCTCCGAGAACCTGGGGTGTCTTTGCCGTGCCATGGGGTGGTGTAGGTGATGTGTGGGGTGGTGTATGTGGTGATAAGTGTGAAGATATGTAGTGGTGTGTGGTGTCTTGTGCGTGGAAGTAGTGTGGGTGATGGTCTGGTGTGCCTGTGGATGCTTGGTAGTAGTTTGTAGTGTCTCTCTCTGGCCTTCTTTCTGTGTTTTTGTCGTAGGGGTTTGTGGTTGATGTGGGTGTGTGTTTTATATTGTATTGGGTGTGTGGGAGTGGTGTGTGTATGTGTATCAGGTGTGTGTATTTCGAATTGTCCAATGTGGTTGTGTTTTGTAAATGTGTGTATATTTTGAGCGCGGCGGTGTATACCGCCAATGGAATACCGCGGTTGAAACACCGCCGCGTGGATTCGTGAGTCGTGATAGTGTGGGCGTATTTCTGTTGGCGTGACGGTAGAGGTTTTTTTTTCGCCAGTTTATCATTGACCTTTGGTGTGGCGGACTTGTGTGGTTGCCTGGATTTTGTCGGATTTCGAGATGTGGGTCGTAATAGCTGTGGCGGAATTCTGCGGCCACGGCGGTGTGTTGGCGGTCTTCTGCACGGCGGTAAGCAGCTTTTACCGCCAATGTTGTAATGAGGTCCAATGTGACTAAACTTAACATACTGGCCACCAATACCTGCATGTTGTACATCCCACTGATGCTGCATAGATCCCACTGATGCTGCATAGATTGCACAAACAGGCACACAAGAAGTGTAACTGGCACAAAGTGGAACATTGTGGTCTGTGAGGAGCAAAAGGATGGTGAAGTACAGATAGAATTGTGCACATGAGGTACTCACATGCTCCTCTGGTGAGCCATAGAGCTGTTCATACAGGGTTCGGGCCTCATTAACAAGCCTCTCCAGCTCCTCTGAGAGAAAGCAGGGGACCTATCACCTGCTGGACATGGCAGGATTGCTCCCAGAGGTGGCACGCAGCAGCTCATGTTGTGGAGGTGTTGCTGGCAGCAGTATCAGGAGTCAAGTGAGTGAATCTGCAGAACATGGTGGTGACGTCCACCATGTACGTGCCTGTCACTGCCGGCGGACACAGACATTGGTCCGCGAACACCACTGACAACAATGTTAGCCTATGGCTTTGTCCGCCTTGATTGCATACGCCTACTGCTGGTAGTCCCATGTGGTTCCAGATGTACAGTGGAGTAGGTCAGGTATCTGCCATGAAATGCTATATTGGGCTTTATAAACTGTGTCACACCTACAGAACATGTTTTGTTACCTCACAAACATTCTTATCCTGTCTTGTCATGTAGGTTCTTCCACTCGAACATCATTGTAGTATGTTGCAGGACACAGATGGCATTTAACAGTGGTGCAAAGTCCACAACTGCCGACGGTCATTTCAGCAGTCAGAATATACATTCACATTTCAAGGGAAAATTGTGTTGCACATTTTTGAGTTTGGTCCAAATCCATTTTGTGGACAGGTGTTGAAAATCATGGGGGTCACATCTGACCCTTGTGTAGTTACTAGCTGTGATGTGTACTGGGTACCACATCTATAGAGTCAGAAATGCTTTGTCATGTGATACTATCGGCATGCATTATGTATGTTGCTGTAGACACATTGACTAATGTTACAAATTATGGCCCTCATTACAACATTGGCGGTAAGTGACACTTACCGCTTGCTGACTGCTGCCAACATACCGTGACCGCGGCGGTATACCACTACCCGTATTATGACCCACACATAGAAATCCGCCACTATACAGACACACACAAGTCCACCAGTACAAAAGTCAGTGATAAAATGGCGGTACCAAAACCCGCACCATTAAGCCAACAGAAATACGCCCACAGCATCATGACCCACGAATCACCGCGGTGGTCGTTCATCAGCGGTAAACCATTGGCGGTACACACTGCTGCGCTCAAAATACACACACACTAACAAAACAACACCACATTGGACAATTCAAACAACACACACCTGACATATATCCACACCACACTCACACACCCACACCAATATAAAACACACACCCACATTACCCACAACCCTTTACAAATACAAACAAGTGCCACAAGAGAGATAGCAAGACCAAAGACAAGACACACACCACCATCACCTATACACCATCCATGCACCCTATATCACACACCCCAACACAGCACCCTACACACCCTCACCCACACCACTCACAATACACCCATGGCACCACAATGACACCCCAGGTTCTCTGAGGAGGAGCTAAGGGTTATGGTGGAGGAAATCATCCGGGAAGAGCCACAGTTATTCGGATCACAGGTGCAGCAGACGTCCATTGCTAGGAAGATGGAGCTATGGCAGAGAGTTGTGGACAGGGTTAACGCCGTGGGACAGCACCCAAGAACAAGGGATGACATCAGGAAGAGGGGAACAACTTACGGGGAATGGTACATTCCATGGTAGCAAGACACCAGCTCGCAGTACAGAGGACTGGCGGTGGACCCCAACCTCCCCCCCCACAACTAACAACATGGGAGGAGCAAGTCTTGGCGATCATGCATCTTGATTGCCTGGCAGGAGTAGCAGGAGGACTGGACTCTGATAAGTCAAGTTTGTACTACTTTATCCCCCACCCTACCTGCATGCCATCACAAACAACAACCCCTACCCTCACCCCATCACCCCACCACCTCACATATACCCCACCATTACAACCCACCCATCCCAATACCAAGCCCTGCATGCAACACCAATGCATGGACCCCCATCACAGACCTGCATGGACACCCATCACCTCAGCATGCACATTAGTGACAATCACTTAGTCAAACCAAGCACACCTCACACAAGCCAAAGCTGCCTTGCACACCATGGCACACACAGATGCAATAATCATGCCTTTATACCCCTGCAGCACCCCTACCCAACGTCACTGGACAGGAGGTTCCAGAAATGTCCACTCCACCCACAGAAGAGGTCCACAGTGATGACAGCAGCTCTGTCCAACTGGATCTAGATGACCAGCCCGGCCCATCTGGGACCTCAGGACAGTTGGTTCCCCTCACACTGGTACAGGCCACCACAGAGCCTCCCCTCTCAGGAAACACCAGCACAGCACCCACCCAGCGGGCCCATTCCTCTGTCCCCAGGACACGTCAAGCAGCAGTGTGTCCACCACTACAGGGAACCCAGGCTAACCCACAACCCCTTGGGTAGGTCTCTTCCCCACCGCTGCAGCTCCGCTTGCTCTGTCCGCTCAGCCCCGTTTTTTTCTTCCCGCCGCTGCCTCCCGTGCGGCCCCGCCCCCCTGCTCCCATTCGCTGTCCTTCCCTCCCGTCTCCCGCCTCCCAGCTGACCGCTCCTCCGCTCCTACCCTCTCATGGCGGCCGCGCCAAAGGCAAGCCCGTCTGTGCCCATCTGCGCCTGGACCGCGCCCAGCACCAGACCCCCTGCCCCCCACCGCACACAAAGCACCCAACTGAGATACGACTCCGCCTCCCTCAACGCCCTCAACACCGGACGAACAGCCACCTGCTACCAAGCCACCCCAAAGCGAACCCATGGACCCTTCACCTGTCAAGCCTGCAAATACATATGCCTCCGAACCTGCAGACCACCCACCGGCCCTCGCAACAACAACAACCACCTCAAGTGCATCCTCCTCAACACATGTTCCATCCACAAGCACGCCATGGAACTATGAGATCCTCCTGGACACAACAGCACCAGACGTCGACTTCATCACAGAAACCTGGATGAACGCTTCCTCAGCCCCAGACATCACCATAGCCATCCCCGACGGCTACAAGATCACCCGGAAGGACCGTGTCAACCAAACCGGAGGAGGAATCACCATCATCTACAGGAACACCAACAACATCACGACCACCACCGAAGACATACCCCTCGCCGCCGAACATGTACACTTCCAGATTCACACCGACCCCAAGGCCACCCTCAGAGGAACACTCATCTACAGACTCCCGGGCCCACGCGCACAATTCAGCAAAACCATTGCAGACTTCATCAGCCCGCACGCCCTAGCCTCACCAGAATACATCCTCCTTGGGGACCTGAACTTCCACCTGGAGAAAAACAACGACAACAACACCACCACCCTGCTCGACAACCTCGCCAACCTCGGACTCAAGCAACTGGTGAGCACCCCCACCCACATCGCTGGCCACACACTCGACCCCATTTTCTCCGCCAGAAACCACGTCTCCTTCAGCCACTCCTCCGGACTACACTGAAGCGACCACAGATGCGTCCACTTCACCTTCAAACGGGAGACTCACCACCATCGCACACAACAAATCCCCCGCAGATGCTGGAGCAAAATCACCACAGACCAGCTCCTCTCAACACTGAGCCAGAACCCACCAGCCAGCATCACTGACGTCAACAACGCAGCCCACAACCTCACACAGTGGATCACCAACTGTGTCGACAACCTTGCACGACTTAAGAACCCCCCAGACGGGACCAGCAACAGGAAAACCCCATGGTTCACGGACGCCCTCAAAGAATCTAAGAAATCCTGCCGAACCCTCGAAAAAATCTGGCGCAACGAACGAACCACAGAAAACATGACAGCCCTCAATATCGCCACCCGTGAACACCACCAGCTGATCCGCTCCACCAAAAGGACATCATTCAAAGAGCGACTAGACAACAACACCCACAACAGCAAGGAACTCTTCAACATCATCAAAGAGCTCTCCAACCACAGTGCCAGCTCCAACAACATCACACCGTCACAAGAACTCTGCAACTCCCTCGCCACGTTCTTCCACCGAAAGTTCGCAGATCTACACGATAGCTTCGGACCCCAGACCCCGCCTCCTACCACCGAACCAGCAGCCCCCACCACTACCCTCAGCTCCTGGACCCCTATCAGCTCAGAAGAGACCAGAAGCATCATGAACACCATCCACTCTAGCTCCCCCTCGGACCCTTGCCCCCATCACATCTTCAACAAAGCCGACACCAGTATCGCACCCCATCTCCGAAACATTATCAACAGCTCGTTCGCATCAGCCACCTTCCCCGAGAGCTGGAAGCACGCAGAAATCAACGCCCTCCTGAAAAAACCCACGGCAGACCCCAATGACCTGAAGAACTTCCGCCCCATCTCTCTTCTTCCCTTCCTGGCCAAGGTCATCGAGAAGGCCGTCAATAAGCAGCTGACCGCTTTCCTCAAGGCTAACAACTCACTCGACCCATCCCTGATGGACAACGGAGAAACAAGCGCCCTCATCCTCCTGGACCTCTCGGCAGCCTTCGATACCATGTGCCATCGCACCCTAATAACCCGTCTCCTTACCACTGGAATCCTAGGAAAGGCCCTGGACTGGGTCATCTCGTTCCTCTCCGACAGAACCCAGAGAGTCCACCTCCCTCCCTTCCGCTCAGAGCCCACCGAGATCATCTGCGGCGTACCTCAAGGAACCTCGCTCAGCCCAACCCTCTTCAATATCTACATGAGCCCCCTCGCTGCCATCGCACGCAAACACAACATCAACATCATCTCCTATGCCGACGACACCTAGCTGATACTCTCCCTCACCAAAAACCCAGCCACCGCCAAAACCAACCTACAGGAAGGAATGAAAGACGTCACGGAATGGATGAAGCTCAGCCGCCTAAAACTGAACTCAGACAAAACGGAGGTCCTCATCCTCGGACAATCCCCATCCGCCTGGGATGACTCCTGGTGGCCCACGGCACTGGGCACCGCACCAACCCCCTCGGATCACGCATGCAACCTCGGGTTCATCCTGGACTCCCTCCTCACGATGACCAAGCAAATCAACGCCGTCTCGTCATCATGCTTCAACACCCTACGCATGCTCCGGAAGATCTTCCGGTGGATCCCCGCCAAAACCAGAAAGACGGTTACCCCTGCCCTCGTCACAAGCCGACTGGACTACGGAAACACCCTATACGCAGGAACCAGAAATGACTACAACGCAAACAGAACGCCTCCGCATGCCTCATCCTCGACATTCCTCGCCACAGCCACATATCCGCCCACCTGAAACACCTGCACTGACTCCCCATCAACAAGAGGATCACCTTCAGGCTCTTCACCCACGCACACAAAGCACTCCACGACATGGGCCCCGAATACCTCAACAGCCACCTCTCGTTCTACACACCCACCCATCAGCTCAGCCTCGCCTTCGCCACCGTCCCACGGATCCGCAGAACCACCACCGGAGGAAGATCATTCTCCTACCTGGCAGCCAAAGCATGGAACTCCCTCCCCGCACACCTAAGAACTACCCAGGACCATCTCGCCTTCAGGAAACACCTCAAGACATGGCTCTTCGAGCAGTAGTAACCCCCCCTCCAGTGCCTTGAGACCCTCACGGGTGAGTAGCGCGCTCTATAAATGGACTGATTGATTGATTGATTGATTGACCACCCCAAGAACAGCAGGGACCTGGGGGCAGTGGTAGTGGGCACACGGTTCAGTGGACAGAGGCCCAGGAAAACAGGGGAGCTGCTGTGAGACAGGGGAGGACAGACCCAATGAACCTACTCTCCACGAGGCCCTCTCCAACATAATGGGTAGCTTACCATCATTCCAGGAGACGATGGCAACAGTACTGGCCAAGTTTCAGGAGACCCAGAGGCTGCAGGAGGAACAGTATTTGGGGTTCAGGGAGGAATTCAAATCCATCAATACCACCCTGGGCACCATTGTAGGGGTGCTGAAGGAACTCGTTAACACCAGGAGGGACACTGTGGCACAACAAGGGGCCCCTGACACTAGCCTGGACGTTGAACTGCCCACCACCTCCGCCGGCGCTAGTGGAGAGGAAGCACCGCAACAGGACCACAACACCAGCACCCCACCCCCTGCAGATGGAGAACCACCCCGCAAGCGGTCCCTGAGATCCAGGGCAAAGACAGAGAAGAATGCCAAGACCCCCGCCAAGAAATGAGACCACCCTGATTGTCATCCTTCTGTCCCACTTTGTCACCCCGTCCATCCTTAAACTGCCCCAGCTCCACTTCCTATGCCCCTTTGGACAATGCACTTGTGAGACTAATAGACTGGACTCTGCCACGAACATTCCTCCACCATCACCCCTGACCATTTCACAACACCCTCCACTATTTGGCACTTTAATAAACACCCTTAAATCACAAAACAATCTGGACTCAGTCTGTGTTTTCACCAATGTATTTGCAATAACTGAGGTAAATAGCAATGTCAATTGTATTGTCAACATACCTATGTCACACAGCTGTAGTCCATGAGGAAACATAGCACAGGTAACACAGTGGGACCCACATCTGTGAAATTGAAAGGGAAAGTGACAAATCAGTGTCCTTACACTAGGTGAAAGTGACAGACAGATGAGAGGTAGAACAAGTGTATCAGATGTAGGAGGCAGTGATGTCTTCTTACCTGTGTCTCACTGAAAGTATTGATGGATCACGGTGTTTCTGTTGTCTATGTCCTCTTCTTCTGCCTCCTCTTCTTCACTGTCCACAGGCTCCACAGCTGCCACAACACCTGCTTCAGGACCATCCTCCTGCAGAAAAGGCACCTGTTGTCGCAAAGCCAAGTTGTGCAGCATACAGCAGGCCACGACGATCAGGCACACCTTCTTTGGTGAGTAGTAGAGGGAACCACCTGTCATATGGAGGCACCTGAACCTGGCCTTCAGGAGGCCAAAGATCCTCTCTATAACCCTCCTAGTTCTCCCATGTGCCTCATTGTAGTGTTCCTCTGCCCTTGTCCTGGGATTCCTCACTGGGGTCAGTAGCCATGACAGGTTGGGGTAGCCAGAGTCACCTGCAAATGTCGAGGGACAACTGTTAGACAAACACTAACCCTTAGAGACAACCCCAGACCCAGACAACTATTCACACTGTATAGGGTCCATGTCCTCACCTATTAACCACACACAGTGCCTCTGTAGTTGCCCCATCACATAAGGGATGCTGCTATTCCTCAGAATGTAAGCGTCATGCACTGAGCCAGGAAACTTGGCATTCACATGGGAGATGTACTGGTCGGCCAAACACGGTCTGCACATTCATAGAATGGTAACTCTTCCGGTTTCTGTACACCTGTTCACTCCTGCGGGGGGGCCAAGGCCACATATGGCCAATCAATGCCACCTATGATGTTGGGTATATGTCCCAGAGCATAGAAGTCACCTTTCACTGTAGGCAAATCCTCCACCTGAGGGAACACGATGTAGCTGCGCATGTGTTTCAGCAGGGCAGACAACACTCTGGACAACATGTTTGAGAACATAGGCTGGGACATCCCTGATGCTATGGCCACTGTACTTTGAAAAGACCCACTTGCCAGGAAATGGAGTACTGACAGGACCTGCACTAGAGAGGGGATACCTGTGGGATGGCGGATAGCTGACATCAGGTCTGGCTCCAACTGGGCACACAGTTCCTGGATTGTGGCACGATCAAGTCGGTAGGTCACAATTACATGTCGCTCTTCCATTGCTGACAGGTCCACCAGCGGTCTGTACACCGGAGGATGCCGCCATCTCCTCACCTGCCCCAGTGGACGTGCTCTATGGATGAGAACAGTGAGCAGAGGGTCAGCCAACACTGAGGTACGAAAACACAACTTTATTGCACACATTTGTCAATCCACTATGTGCCTGTCTTAGTGTGTATGCAAGGCCTAGATATGTGTGACGCATTTAAAAATAATGCCATGTGGCCCCCTGAAATGGCGGCTGCCTGACCTGTAAGGTGGGACAATGGTATATGAGGTAACTGCGCTGCGCTTCCTACACCGTCACGGTAGGAAGACGAAGACCGCGGCGCAATCCTGCATTGGTTAACATTAGACCCTATGGGTCCCAGGAGCCAATGACGATGTACGCCGGCGGTGATGGTACGCACCGCCGCGGACATGACCGCCATCTTCTATCTGTTCACTCACTTGATACCTGATCTTCGACAGGAGAGGACCTACACTGCAAGTGCTGCTGTGACCTCATTCTGGAAGTGACAATGGCTACAGTGTCTGGAGAAAGGGACCCTGCCTTCACATCGGAGGAGTTGGACTAACTAGTGGATGGGGTCCTCCCCCAGTACACGCTACTGTACTGTCCTCCAGACAAACAGGTGAGTACACAGTGAGCATGCTGTATGGGCAATGCCTATTTGGAGTGTAGTGGATGGGAGATAGGGGGAGGGGAATGAGGCGTGCATGAAACGACTGTGAATGTATGTGCGTCAGGGCAAGGGTGGGAACGTGGGCCAATGACTGTGACGGTCCGGACGGTTATATTTTCTCCTTTTCCCCTGTACTATTCCTGTAGGTCAGCGCCCACCAGAAGAAAGATATCTGGCGTGCCATCGCCAAGGAAGTCCGAGCCCTGGGGGTCCACCACAGACGGAGCACCCACTGCCTTAACAGATGGAAGGACATTCGCCGCTGGAGCAAAAAACTGCGGAGGCCCAGCTGAGGATGGCCTCCCAACCTGGGAGGGGTGCCCATCGCACCATGACCCCACTGATGTTCCGGATCCTGGCGGTGGCGTATCCGGAGTTGGATGGGCGCTTGAGGCATCACAGCAGCCACAAGGGGATGAGTACACTCTCATTCAGCTGATTCAGGGCGCATGGGAGGTGTCTGGGTGGGGGAGGTGGGCAGTGGGTTACCCTAGGCCAGGGCGAGTTTTGCAGGCAAGGTCCCTTCATGAGGCAGGCTATGTGGCACCCCACCCCATCAGTGTTAAGAGCCATCTACCCCTAGTCAGGCTCCTGTGACTTCCATGTGTGCAGCAATCGGGCATAGGCCTTGTACCCCATGTCCCTGTGATTAATTAGGGAACTCAAAGTGCATGGCGTAGTGCAGAGGGCTGCTGTGTCTGTAGTGTCTGGTATCGGTATTGCATGCACTGAACATGTCTTTCTACTTTTTTCCCCCCATTTTTTGTGGTCTCCCTGTTCTTGTGTGCATTAGCATCATCAGACGGAGGAGCAGTGCCACCGGAGCAGGAGGGAGTTGCATCCCACATGGCCCTGAAGGGCGAGACTACGGACTCCGAATTCACCAGTGGGACAGAGGGCGAGGGGAGCTGCACGGCAGGAGCTGAGACCAGCGACACCGACTCCTCCTGTGATGGGAGCTCCCTTGCGGTGGCGGGCCCCTCTGTGCCCACCGCATCTACAGGTACAGCCGCCATTCCCCCTACCAGCACCGCCCTCTCAGCAGCCCCTCAGCGTGTGTCCCGTGGCCGCTCACCCAGGAGGGTGGGCATCTCCTTCGCCCCAGTCACCTCAGCCCCTGCCCCTGTCAGCCCTGCTGCCCTCAGTGAGGAGGCCTTTGACCTCCTCAGATCCCTCACTGTTGGGCAGTCTACCATTCTGAATGCCATCCAGGTTGTAGAGAGGCAGCTACAACAGACAACTGCATACCTGGAGGGCATTCATTCTGGTCAGGCAGCCCAACAGCGAGCTTTTCAGACTCTGGCCTCAGCACTGATGGCAGCCATTGTCCCTGTGGCCATCCTCCCCCCCTCCAACTTCCTCCACCCAGACCCAAAACCCAGTACCTCAGCCTATCCCAAGCACACCATCAGTCCAGCATGCACACACCTCAACACACAAGGGAAGCTCTGGCAAACATAAGCACCACACATCCCACAGGCACTCACACAAGCATCATACCCATGCAGACATACCAACAGCTACTGCCTCCACTGTGTCCCCCTCCTCCACGTCACCCTCCTCCCTCCCTGTCACGTCTCCACTCACACCTGCATGCACTACATCTTCAGCCACGACCTCCATCACCAGCACGCCCATCACCACACACTGCTCACGTGCACTCACCACCCCCACTACCATTCACACATCCCCTGAGTCCTCTCCCAGTTTGTCTGCGAGCCCACCTCCCAAACTACACAAACGCAGTCACACACCCACCCAACAGCCATCCACCTCACGACAGCCTCCAGCCCATGCACCTTCACCCAAAGTCAGCAAACGAACACCTCCTACAACCACTACCTCTTCCTCCACTCCCAAACCCCCTCCATCTACCCGTCCCAGTGTGTCTAAAAAACTTTTCCTGTCAAACCTTGACCTCTTCCCTACACCTTCCCCACTTCTTCCGTCCCCTAGGGCCCGCCTTTCCGGGTCCCAACCCATCACCTCAACCACCACATCACCGAGAACAGTGGTGCCAACAGTAACTGGCTTTTGGAGTGCGCCAAGCAGAAGGGCAGCCAGTGTGTCAAAGAGCCAGCCCAAGGACATTTCCCCACCTCAAAAACTAAAGAAGTTGGCCACAGCCCGGAGGGAGAAGGCCAAAACACCTGCCACCAAGGGCTCTCCCAGGACTACAGTTGTGAGTGGCAAGACAGCTGCGCCACCATCCAAGGTGGGGAAGGGCCAGAGGAAGAAAGGGAAGTCACCGCCAACCTGCACGGCAGACAAGACTGCCACCGCCACCGCCACATGCACCGCTGCCACGAGCACCGCTGCCCAGGACACTGCCACCAGCAGCACACTCAGTGAGCCACCCACCAGCACCGCTGCCCAGGACTCTGCCTCCAGCAGCACGCTCACTGAGCCACCCACCAGCACCGCTGCCCAATGAGGGGCCAAGCACCGCCGCTACTGAGGCCGCCGCCAGCACTGCCAGCGGCCACGCCACATCCTGTGCCAGTGGCACTATCGCAGACATGGCTGCCATCCCCAGTGGTCAGTCGTACGTGGCTGGTGGTAAGTTCCAGGGGCCTGGACAGCTTCCATGTTGGCCCACCGTCAGTGGAGTATCACATCCACTACCTCAGTCCTTGGCAGGATGAAGCACTCTGGGCACAAAGCCCCATCCAGAACCAGTGGAGAGATACATCCACTACCTGAGTCCTTGGCAGGATGAAGCAATCTGGGCACAAAGCCCCCTCCAGAACCAGTGGAGAAAGGCTTCCACTACCTGAGTCCTTGGCAGGATGAAGCACTCTGGGCACAAAGCCCCCTCCAGAACCAGAGGAGACTGTTATCCACTTGAGAGACTGTGGCTTTGCACTCCCCAGGATAAAGCAGTGGGCAACCCACCCCCTGGAGAGACTTGAGAGACTGTGGCTTTGCACTCCCCAGGATAAAGCAGTGGGCAACCCCTTTGCACTCCCCAGGATAAAGCAGTGGGCAACCCACCCACTGGAGAGACTTGAGAGACTGTGGCTTTGCACTCCCGAGGATGCAACAGTGGGCAAACCACCCACTGGAGAGACTTGAGACACTGTGGCTTTGCACTCCCCAGGATAAAGCAGTGGGCAAACCACCCACTGGAGAGACTTGTGAGACTGTGGCTGTGCACTCCCCAGGATACATCAATGGGCATAGAGCCCCCTCGTGGTGCTGGCATCATGCACTCATCCGGCTGAGGTGCCCCCCCTTCCCTTCCCCCTGGGGTGCCTGTTTTATTTCGATCTGATGCCCCTGCTGTGTTCTCTCAGTTTGGATCGGGTATTGAGTGTGGGCCTCGCCCATGCATTTTGGGCCCAGTGGTCCACGGACTATGTAGGTGCAGTACATGGACTTGAAATCTTGGTGTACATATTTGTTAATAGTGTAGATATATTTTTGACTAATGGATTTTTCCTGATTACAATCGTTCAAATCATTTCCTTTTGTCCTTGCGTTCTTCCAGGGGGTATAGGGGGGAGTAAATGTAATGTTTCAACATGTGTTTGTGTGCACAATCCTAGCAGCCCTGAACAAAATAGTTTACGTTTTTCTAAGAGTGGCCTGTTAAATAATGTAACCACCATTTGTAACTCAGACTCCCTAGTCAACAGGGAATCAGTAAGAGATGACTCTGTTTTATTGATGAGGCATTTTGGGGCACTTTTGGTACCTGAGTCAACTGATGGAACTAGAGCCCCTCGAAGCATGGGAGTATACAGTCACTCCCCCATTTTTTGCCAAACAATAATGATAGCCAAAGGGGAATGAACATGGTCATGTGGAACAATGTAGGTACGTGCCATACACTGGATAATTTGGATTGGCTACCTTTCATATCCGCATTGTTTCAGACAAAGTGTATCTCAGCTGCTGCCTATGGGACTGGTGTCTGGGGTTACCAAAATCTGGATGCACTGCTGCACATCGAAAAAAGTTTTGCCAGTAGACTGTTGGCCATTCCTAAAAAACTCAGCTAATTGAATCAACCGTGAAGAGCTGGGCTTACCCTTTGTGGAGGACCAGATAACAATTGCCCCTCTCTAACTATGGGTGAAATATTGGCTGAACCCTGAAGAAAAACTAGTGAGAGAGTGCATCTCAGATTGTCTATCACTTCAAAATACATGGCTGGTGTACGTAAAAGCACTTTTTGGAAACTAGAGCTCCTGGAAATGTTTGCATGCCCATTATCGATGAAAAGTGACACTAAAGTCACTGTGAAATCTTGCCACACTGAGTTCTATATGAATGAAAGATTAATCAATGTATCTAGATTGAAGACAGTGGAGTTCTATATACCCTTAGTTACCGCAAATTACGAAGAACTATATTTGTCTTGGTTTGTGACCCCAAGCCACCATCTTTATTTAACTTTTTATAGATTGAAGCTGATACATTTTAAAGCTGCCTTTCCTAACCAAGGCCCATGGAAACATGATCTACCCGTTTGCCATTTCAAACACATAGCAAAGCAAAGCAAAGCATGTGCCACTTTATCTTGTTTTACCCTTTCTATTTAATCCCCAGAGGTGCCTTTGTTGCACCCCTTCTGCAAAAGACTGTTTTTTTATCTGTAGATTTAAGTTGTGCAGTTCTAAATTTCATTAAGAGTGCTCTCCAGGTAAGAAATTGGCACAAACAGGTAACCATCTTAATTGGCTGCAAGACAGGCCCCATTTTCAGGTGTTAGGCTTATCTATTCCTTATTTATAAATGTTATTGATCTTGTTTTGATATTATAATTCTAAGATTTAAAATTGTTTTATTGCTTTTGCATATTTATGTTTTATGCTTTTATGGTGAAACATTCCGATTAAAGATGGAATGATGATGATGATGACTGATGTGATAAAATATTATGAGCAATATTTATATAAACAATTGAGTTGTTGGTGTAAATCATGTGATAGGTTTTTGGGACTTTTGTAGGTTACTATTTATTTCATTATATGCTTTTTGCTATTTTGCTATTATTTCTAAGTATCTACTCCTTTGTTGTTTATGAAGAGTTTGATTTTAAATTGCAGCATGTCGTACATTCTTTTGGTTTGTTTGCAATTTCACTAACAGATTGCTCCATTTGTAGTTAATTGTAACTTTGTTTTTTTGTAGTGCTTCTATAAATGTATTTACTGTAGGTTGGGTTCTGCCTAGTGCACGTTGAAAGGCATTGTGCCATCCTTCAACTGTGTTGTTTGGTTTGTCTTCCCGTGCCAAGGTTCTGCCATAGATCTATCACACAAATGTTTTTTGAGGAGGTTTAAAGACCAGCAAGGGTTGGTTCCCCTCTTCTCAAATACTCACAAAAAAGAAACTTTGGGTGTAAACTGGTTACCGTTACAAAATCAAACCTAGCTAAGGTCGAATGTCCTTTCAAAAGAGTGAATTCCCTCACCCACCATAGGTGGCATGCTTCTTCTTTGGGAATCTCCTCGTACTGTGATGTCTAGTGACGGTACAGGTTACAACCCCCTCTCTCTGAGGCAGGAGCTTGGGGATTTTTTAGTTCTAGAGGATGGTACTTGTTTTGCTTTCCTTATCTTATGACTGAGCTGACAAAACTTCTCTGGAATGCACTTCTTAGTCTAAAGAAGACATTTATTATTATTACTTCACCACAAGGTTCCTGAAAGACGAGATTAGTAGGTTGGAAGCACACGTTTAAAAGTAGTCGCAGCAATGAAAGCAAAATATATCAAAGTACTTCCCAATTGCAATGTACACAGCAAATACATGGGATTATATTATAGCATAACTTCAAAGCAAATAATAAAAGTCAAAATGTCATCACCGTAGGGCCTATCGCTCCGCTTCATCTTTCTTATGCCTGCAAATTGATGACTCCTGTTCAACTGCGAGAAAGAGATTTTCCACCCAAACGGGAGGTCAGGCAGCTGACGTCCGCTCCTGACTGAAGTACTGGAAAATTCCCAGTCGCTGCTGCCCAGGGACACCGTTAAAAAGCCTGCTAACAGGCCCCTTAGTCTAAACATGCTGGCTCAGTGGGGGAACGAACAAGAGCCTGGAGAGTGGCCAAGTCTCCATTAACTTTGCTCGTTCCTAGGCTGGATAGAGAGGTAAACACAAAATATACGCTCTCTTATCACGTTAGGGTTCGATGTGAATTCAATTCGAAAAACACACCTTGGAAAAACACAGCTCATCTCCAGTGTCTCAACTGCAATGTCTAACTCCACGTTACAGCCAATAGGTTGCTAAACTGAATACAAAAAGTAATGTCTAATGCCACATTAAAGCCAATAGGCAGCTAAACTGAATACAAAATGTAATGTCTAATGCCACGTTAAAGCCATAGGCAGCTAAATTGAATACAGAATGTAATGTCTAATGCCATGTAAAAGCCAATAGGCAGCAAAACTGAATACAACATGTTATGTGCTACTGATGAACATTGAACAACTAATATGCGCAGTGGTGAAACACAAAGTAATTGGTCAAACACAATTAATGGCATAACAGTACTCTAATTCCCACAATGATGAGCCTAAGGTGGTATGGACCGCAGAGCATCAATTTGAAAGTGGAGGTTAAAACTAGCTCCAGGATATGTGATTCCTTTTATTTATGCTTTCCTGGGCATGGGTTAAAAACCAAGACACTCTGGGAAAACAATCTAGACCAAGTGTTAGTGTCCATATGAGGTTGCCATGTTTTAGCCTACTAATCCTCCACAGAGGTGTTGAGGCTTTCTTCAGGACCAAATGTTCTTCCTCTTAAGTGTGTTCAATCAGAAATAACGTGCCTGCTAGTGTAAAAAGTGAGAAATACAAAACGCGCGGTTCTATAGGTCGTCATAAGGCGAGAGAGTCACTGGTGACAACTAAAAAAGAAACTGTACATAAAACTCCAGACAAAAGAGGGGCCAGGTCTAACACTTTGAGCAGTTCTTGTAACTCTATGTATTTAGGCTATACAATCCTGGGCATCAGCAAGGACAATCTAGGGACACAGTTCCATGAATAGTCATAGCGCCAAGTGCAAACATCATGAGGTGTTCCAAGGGGAGGAACCAAAGAAACGTGACAAGCACCTAAAGTCACGGTCTCCGTGTCAAGCCTTCAATGCAAAACCGCTTGATTCAATGGAGCTACCAAGCAGTATCTCACCAACATAACTAGGGCACATTAAATAGCTGTGTTTCAAGTATGCAATATAAAAATGATCAAGACAGTGCCCTTGACCTGAACAAAGGAAGAAGGTCAATCCAGCGACCACTCTTTGCCTTCAAATGGAGTAATAATCTCAGGGACAAGTTGGTGCACAAGAGAACTCGAACACCCAGGAAAACGCAACCGGATACCTTTTGGTGGTTGCCAATGGTTAAGGGACATTTTCCTTGTGGGGCATGCAGTGTGTATGCTCATACTGCTCAAACAAAGGAGAATCACATTGGTACTGATAAGCCATGGGATCAAAGACTGCACACTAACTGTAACAGTGAGAGGCTGATATACTTGATCACATGCCCATGTAGCCTCGATATGTTGAAATGACCACACACAAGGTTAAGATCCGCATAATGGAACATAAGAGCACTATTACATGCAGAAAACAGGCAACTAAAGCATTTCATTGAGTAGGGGCAACTTGCCATAGATTTGCGATGGACAGTGTTGGACAAACTCACCATTTCACCATCTGCCACTGATATCCCCCACTTTTTATTTACACGTGAACCCAAGTGGGTTTATAGATTACATAGTGACAGAAATTTACTGACTGACAATATCCCATGGCAATCTATCCCTTGAGACACATGGGTATCTCTATTTGAGTACACACATATTATAGACAGTTTAGACCCGTCTCAAGCACTTAGATCTGGACATAACAAATCTTCTGTCCAGCTAGTCTAGTTGTAGAACTTATTACTGAATGGGAATGAGGATAGTCCCTATCTGTTCTATCAGAATACCTGTATTATCTTTCCTCATTATCTTTCTACAGGCAACACACATTTATCTAGTTCACAAAGCGTGTTGACTTAGCTTCTATGCTCAAGAGCCTGAAGCTACATTTCCCAGGCACACATGTTCATGTGACCGCTGCTTGTGGTGAACAAGAGATTGATAGCAGTGAGGTTTGATTATAAAGAAGCCCTTTTTCCAACTTGAAGGATTTGATCTATGGCCCCGTGGTCTGGATACATGGGGACTGGATACAGGGGTGGTCCACCACATTCTCTTGGATCATGGTTGATTTTGTAATTTGAGGACTACATTCCCCAGAAACATTAGGCCATACGGCTGCCAGAGTAGGGATCATGTGTACAGCATCCATTTTAGGACATCCTCATTCCTCACTCTTGATCTCTACTTCTCATTGCTATTTCTCATCCTTCATCCCTACTTCTCATCCATCATCCCTATATGTCATCCATCATTCCTACTTCTTTTCTATCACCCCTACCTTTCATCCATCATACATCATCCCTACTTTTCATTCATCATCCCTACTTCTCTTTCATCATCCCTACTTTTCATCGCTGAATATCATCCCTTTCTTCTCATCATCATCCCTACTTCTCATTCATCATACATCATCCTTACTTGTTATCCATCATCTTTACTTCTCTTCCATCATCCCTACTTCTTTTCCATCATCTCTATTTCTCTTCTATCATTCCTACTTCTCATCCCTCTTCCCTGCTTCTCAGCTATACTTCTCATTCATCTTCCATAATTCCTACTTCTCATACCTCATGCATCATTCCTATTCCTCATCCATCATCCCTACTCCTCATTCCTCATCCCTCAGTCATACCAGCACATTTTCAGTTTTGTGAAATACACCTTTACACTGATTGGTTGACAGCAGCCAATCAAAGTTAAGAGAGAGAGCTGCATTCTATTTAACTGAAAACCAGCCTTCTCATTGTAAGTGCTGAGTGAAGAAGGAGCAGAGGAAATGCAACTGGTTGTTTCCAGTGAATTCAAGGCTGTACAACATTTCCTTTTATTTAGCTAAGTGTTCTTATGTTTACACAGGCCTCTGCAGAAGGCTCTGCTGGTTTGGGGAAGACAAGGAGCCCACAGCTAGGAGAAAGGGTTTTAAAGTTTGTCTACAGTTCATTGAAAATATCTCTGGTTTCAGTTTGATATGTAGAAAGAAAATGTTTAAAACTAAATCTGGTGACAGTGCAACCCAATTCATCCAAACCTTTTCTGGTTTCATTTTTATTTGTAACAGGTCTGACACCTGTTTTTTCTTTTCTTGCAGTATGCAAATTTCAGGACCAACTGAGCTTCATTTGTGTAGGAAACCAGGAAGAGCAAGGCCTGAACAAAGGGAAAGATATAAATAAAAGAATTCCTTTTTAAATGTTTCATTTACAAACCCTTAATGTCAGTAGCATGCAAACATCTCTTATTCGCTCATAAATAGCATGCATTTATTATTTTCTTGATGGATTTAAAGTAAACATTAGGGTCAGGGAGAGTATTAGCCAATTAGGGAAATTCTCACCTTCATGTTTCCCTTTTTTATGTTAACACACTGCATCTGAATGGTGTTTTGATCTCTTCATCCCTAATTGCCACACTGTTTTGATTTTTAAGTACAACATGTTGCAAGACTATGGCGGTCATTCTGACTGCGGCGGGCGGCGGTTGCCGCCCGCCATGCGGTCACCGCCGAATGACCGCCCCGCGGTCAAAAGACCGCGGCGGCCGTTCCAACTTTCTCGCTGGGCCGGCGGGCGCCCTCCAAAAGGGCGCCCGCCAGCCCAGCGGGAAAGCCCCTGCAACAATGAAGCCGGCTCCGAATGGAGCCGGCGGAGTTGCAGGGGTGCGACGGGTGCAGTGGCACCTGTCGCGATTTTCACTGTCTGCTAAGCAGACAGTGAAAATCTTTGTGGGGCCCTGTTAGGGGGCCCCTGCACTGCCCATGCCAGTGCAATGGGCAGTGCATGGGGCCCCCAGGGGCCCCACGACACCCGTTCCCGCCAGCCTGGTTCTGGCAGTGAAAACCGCCAGAAACAGGCTGGCGGGAAGGGGGTCGGAATCCCCATGGCGGCGCTGCAAGCAGCGCCGCCATGGAGGATTTCCTGGGCCAGGGGAAAACCAGCAGGAAACCGCCGGTTCCCCTTTTCTGACCGCGGCTTTACCGCCGCGGTCAGAATAGCCCAGGAAGCACCGCCAGCCTGTTGGCGGTGCTTCCGCTGCCCTCCGCCCTGGCGGTCAGAGACCACCAGGGTTGGAATGAGGGCCTATATGCTATGATATGTATAACATTATAACTAGGCTTCAAAAATACAAGGTATAGCCGTTTTATTAAACATCATTTCTCCAGATTTTGATATTTTCCCATCAGATTTCAACATGTTGCACCAAAAAGTTGTATAGATATTTTTACTGTCTGTCCATGGTTTTGTTGAAATCTAAGTCTAACATCACAGATAGGTTGGGTTGACTATTTATTGCATGGTCTTTTTTTTTGTTTTATTTGTGGGATTGCAACAATGGTTGAGCAAGCAATATTTACATGTGTTGGTGTTAAATGTTGTCTGAGTTATTTTATAAAAGTTATTTTACCAAAGCGGCTGTATTATGTGGTATGATTAGGCAATCTTACCATATATTACTAGAACGTTACCCAGAAGTGGGCCTCGGGTTCAAACCAGTAAACCTTATCTAAGTCCTGGTAGTGTGGCAAAGAGCAGTCAGGCTACTTAGAGAAACATGTGTGAAGCATTTCACAATACCCACATGTACGATAAATAGATTTTTATCCTAAATTAGACCCCAAAACAAACTTTTTATCTTACATACAACCGAAGTTGGGAGTTTTTAAGGCTTTGGGAAATAGTGTACCTTTAATGGTCAGACCACACCCATTGAAGTCAATAGGAAAAAGAGCAGAGTGCAATTGGTCACTTGTAGGGTGAGCTCGTAGAAACCCACTAGGAGTAAAGGTCTTGCGGGTCCTTAGACCAAGCCTCAACAGTCAGCTTTTAGTTACCTTGCCCTGGGAGTCCGAGTGCAGAGAATTGCAGTGGCTGTCCTTGGTGCTGACAGGATCTGCTGGTGCTGTAAAATTGCAGTACTTGACAAAAGCACACTCCAGAGTGGACTCACTCTCTATCCTTGGAGAGTAGAGGCCTTTGGGGGGCCAGGACCTCAAATATATAGTTGGAACTTCGCCACTACGTCTGGTGGCTCTGGGTGCAGAGGTGGCCTTCATCTGTCAATCATGGGGCTTGTCATGCCAAAGGTGCTTTGCTGCTCCTCTCAAAGTCGCCTCCTCAGGATCTCAGAAAAGGGGTGGTTGCAGACATCTGTTTATATGCTGGGAACTGCTCTGGAGTCGGTGATGTCCAAGAAGCTGCTGGTTGCCATGCTGGTGACAGAGAAGCCTTGGCAGCGGCAAACGTAGTCTATTGGCACTCCGGCAGCTGTAGTTTGTCTGGAAGAGGCTAGCGGCTCGAAACTTGACGAGAGCCTCACTCCCACTCCCAGGTACAGGTAACAATCTTCTTTGGGCTCTCTCACAGGGAGTCCAACAGATTGCAGTTTTCTGAACAGAGTAAGTCATTACTTCTGCAGATTGCAGGTGACTGGTTCCACCAGTCAGGGGAGTGAGTCTTGGCTTCTTGGTGGCCACTGGGGTCCCTCTTGCTGGGACCTATGAGCTTTCACCACAGGCACACATTGATCACATAGTTCTAGTCTCTTCAGGGCACTTGTGTTCTCGCTTTGCATGTCTGCAGAGTCCTAGGCCCTGTTGTCAGTGACAGCATCTTCTTTTTGCCTCTTCTCGGTTGCAAATCAGAACTGGGATTCTGGTGTCAGGGGAGTCCCTTAAATCCTAGGGCACATGGTTTTAAGGGTCTGAGGGACAGTGGCCAATGTGCTACTGGTCCATGTGGTTAGTCCGCCCCTGAAGTGATGACTTCCTGTTGGAGTAAGTCACCTTTCTACCCAGCCAGAACCCATTATTACTAAGGTTTGCCAATCTGGCAACACTTTTTATCTGCTGTACATACTTCCTAGCCCACCCTAAAGGTGTGGCTAATCTTTTGGAGGTGCATTCTCCTGCCTGTCAAACTGGACAAGGCAGGAAGGGTTTTGTCCTCGAGTGGGGGACAAGAATTTACACATCAAAGGTGGTAAAAGCCTTTTAAGCTCACCACCTTCATTACTATCACACTAGCCATCCTGGGAGGGAGGAGTTGTGACCTCCTTCCTGCCCAGGTCCTTTGTCTCTATCCTGTGGAAGTGCTAGCACAACCAGCAGGAATGCAGACTCTTGTCTGTGGTGGCAAATGGCTCGGGAGACCCTGCCAAAGCAAGAGAATGCTGGCAACTTGGTGGGCATCCTCTAAGAATGCCCCCAGGGTACATGCTAGTTAATCCTGGGCAGGAGATTTGTGCTCAGGGTTCAAAAGCACAGCGTTTGATGCCAAACACGGGGGAATCAGCCAGGCCATCATGGAGCTGGACATCTGGGGTTTCCCCGGCAGCCAGCCCATGTTATCCTACGGACCGGCGATTACTCGTGATAGCATTTCATTTTAAATGCTACCACATAGTCATATATACTTATGCATATACGTCCACACTCATAACACAGTGCTCCCTGCCTCCTGGGCTGTAGGAGCCTGCTTTGGGACTGACTGACCTGGTTAGCCGGTCCCAGGGCACAGAGTCAAAAACCAGCACCTAGCAGTTCAAATGGGGGCAAAAAGGTCGGGCGGGTGCATCTGCAAAGAAGCCCAGTTTGCTACAGTTATATATTAAAATATTGCAAGCACCCCTTCACAATTAGCAGTCAACATGTTTGAATTCTGTGATTAAAATACTTACAACTCACAACTGTTTACATTGTCCTAGCAATACCGCTAACAAAATCAAATACCTCTCACTCAAAAGTTGTTTACATTATTATCCCCACTGCTTATTGCCTCTCAGTGAAGCATGGTCAATGCGCCCTAGTGATTCACTAATGAGCCACCAGTTACTTTATTACTATGAACATCACTCATCATCAGTGAACCCCAGTGCTGCAGTGCACCACATCCTATTATTTCTATACTGTGACCCACACACCTTCTTGCCAATTCAACTTGCTAATGATGTGTATCATCTGCTACTATTCTAGTGCTAGCAATCTTGCTACTTTTTGACAACTTATAGAGCTCCTAGAACTAGGCATAACGCTGACAAGAAATGCTATCTGGTTTTCTCCTGTAGGAGTAATATTTAAAATTTAAGAGCCAGTGCTTAATTATAGACTGAAATCTATATCAGCACTAGATGACAGTATACATAAGCTTAGGCACATATCACTCAGACTCAAGACCACCACACATCCACTCACTCAGCTCTGTTTAGGTAGTCCTCACAGCAGTCACCAAATATACTTACCATAATCTTGGCTATTGGTTTGATAATATGCAGAAGCCCTCAACTATATCAGCAAACAACATTGTTCTAGACAGAACAAAAAATGCTCTTTCTCTGACATCACAACATAGACAGATCTTTAAACTGTGGTAGGCACACCAGAGCCCCTAAGACATCTAGGTCCTGATTTAAGTTGATTGCAGTAGTGTCACTGGGTGTATCTAGTGTTTATGCACTAGGATTTTCAGGGTCCAGGAACACTGAACTTGAAACTACCAACCCACATATCGCTTAGTGGCTGGGTTGCAAAGACAGCCTGGCCCTGTCCTTGCCAACTGTCTTAGCTTATAGTGGTGCACTCGGGAACTTGAAAGGGTTCCCCTGCCAGAACACACTCTCCCCTCTCTCTCTGCCACTCTTCACATCTGCCTCTATGCACTTGCCACCTGAACCTCCTTCCACTCTCATTTACCAACTGTCAAAAGCAGATTTTAAATGTGGGTGTTAATCCTCAAACAATGAGGAGCTTTAAACAGTTTCTCTCAGAAAAACTGGGCTAAACCATGTATTCCCCTTTGCAAAAAAATTAATTTGTAATAACCCGATTTATGTGCAGGGATACTTTTGAAAACATTATTTCCAGCCACACTTTATCCCCAACATAAATACACTTACTTTGCAATTAGGGCCATAGTTGGCAAAGCGCTACCCAACCAACAGCACTGTCAACAAAATACCAACATACACCCTAGAACTTCTCCAAAAAACAGAATACATTTTTCATAGCATCAAGAACTCAAAACCGTGTCACAATTATCTTCCTTGATTTTGTTGCATATATGGAGAGCACCTTGGACCTCCCAGAAAATTGACATTTGACAACACAATCTGAAAATGGACAAACCATTCAGTGCGCCAATCTGTTCATATAAAACACCAAAGTCCCCCACAAGTAACTTTTAAAATGAACTTTGAACAAACTCTTTACTAACCTAACACATACCTACTTCAATTTGCAGTAAGCACACATGTTTGATGGACTTTCCATGTCAGTTTGAAAAGGAGAGAAGGCACTACTGTGCCACAATAATATCAGTAGGCTTTACACAAATGCACATAACATACTACATCAAAAGATCATTCTCAAACTCCACACAGGTTTGAAATTTTACATCTACAGTTTTATTGAGTCCTCACCTGGTCTCCTACCATTCTACCAAGAATTACCTTCACTATGCCACAGAAATGTATTGGGTATTGGGTATTCTGTAATAGACATGATCATGATGAGTTTGATGGCTCTAATATATGTGAACATATTACACCTAAATGAAATGAATTAAGCCCATATAATCCATTGGAAGACTCTTTGTTTTATCATTTTTTATCATGATTCCCTTCCTATGGTTCCCATATAGGGTGGAGAGCCCCTGAGCCACATGCCAGGGTGATTTGAGGCCCACTTCCGATGATAGTGGGTAAGCCTAAAATATAATATCATAATAGTTGCAGTTTCCTATTGTTACCTTTCTTCCTTCTATGTTACCTGTCTATAATATACGTCATATAGGCTACAGGATAAAGTAGTGGCACGTGAGATTATCTTTACTGATGCCCAGGACTGTTTAGCCTGAATACATAGAGTGACAAGAACTGTTCAAATTGTTAGACCTGGCCCCTCCTTTGCCTGGAGTTTTATGTACATTTCGTTTTTCAGGTGTCACCAGTAAAACTCTAACCTTATGACGACCTATAGGATCACTGGTTTTGGATGTCTCACTTTTTACACTAGCATGCACACTATTTCTGATTAAACACACTTAAGCAAAAGCAAATTTAGGTCCTGAAGGAAGCTGCAACACCTCTGTGGAGGGTTATTAGGCTGAAACTTGTCGACCTCATATGGACACTAATGGTGGAACCAGATTATTTTCCCGTAGTGTCTTGGTTTTTAATCCTGGCCCAGGAACGTATCAAATAAAAGGACTCCACTTTTACATTGATTCTCTGCTGTCCTTGCCACCTTAGGCTCAACATTGTGGTAATCAGAATACCTTCCTCTATAATTAAAACATCCCTGAGCTCCTCCCTCTCAGAAAGGGGGTTGTAGCCCATACCAAGACTAGGCATCACAGTATGAGGAGATTCCCAATAATGAAGCATGCCACCTACGGTGAGCGAGGAAATTCATCCTTTCAAAAGGGTATTCCACCTTAGCAAGGTTTGCATTTGTAGCAGTAACCAATTTAGACCCAAGGGTTGTTTTTGTGAGTATTTGAGAAGAAGGGAGTCAACACATTTTTGTCTTTAAACCTCCTTGAACCTCATTTGTGTGATAGACGCATGAGCAGCTATGGCTGCGGGTTTTTCCCATAAATAAATGAAGTAGTCTTAGGCTGCTATACAGGGCTTACTTTGGCATTTCCTTTTTTCACGTTCTCATTATACATCTTTATAGAGGGATGGCAAACTTTCAGGATCTCACTTTTGATTAATCGATGGTCCAGACAATTTTGATAACACCTACCTAGGTGGACATAACACGGACAGGTCGGTATAATCTGACGACTGGACTAAACTGTTGAATTTAAATAAAACATATATGTTAGAAATGAGGTTTCGGGTTGGCTAGGGTATGCACCTCAGCCAGGCAGAACCTACCCACTCTAGTCAGGGCAAGGGAGTTACACGTCCAAGATAACCCCTGCTCACCCCCTTGGAAGCTTGGCACAAGCAGTCAGGCCTATCCCAGAGGCAATGTGTAAAGTGTTTGCACAACGCACACAACACACGTGACGCAAGATGTACCCCACACAGTAAACACAAAACTGAGCTATGTAAAAATAAACTGTATTGCACAAAACATAATTAGACAAACATTACACGTAAGTAATACCATGCTACCTTAGCAGTTGTCAGAATGTTACACAAGTTACTAATACAAGAATATGCAGTTGTCACATTAGAACACGTAAGTACTCAGGATTCTGCAACATAAGCAGTAGTCATGAATTACAGTAGGAATTCTATGCACTTGTCATGAATGACTCCTAAATACCCATAAAAGGAACAATAGAAAACATCTCACAAGTCATAAAAAATACATATCAGCATGTCATGCCCATAAAAGGAACATTAGCACATATATGTTATGGCAGGAAAGCAAGTAAAACATATAAATCCCCCTAGGTCCATACTTGGCTCACTGAGCCACTATATCCTTAAAAAGTACCTTGTTTCCTGGTGAAGAGACACTCCCAGTGCCTAGAAGAGCATGAAGGGGCCCCTGGTGCTCCTGCGCGTACTACAGAGGCCACACGATAATCCTGGGGGGGAGGGGTGGTCGGTACCCTCTCCTGGTAGAAAACAGGCCCCTCCGGGGTCCTGCGATTTTGATGGGGGCCTGCCTTGATCTCCTCACACCCTGACCTCGGGGTGGGGGCCAGGCGAGGCCCAACAAACAATTAAGGACGAGGGTGAAGGGACCTCCGTCAAGGTCTCCCTGCCTGTTTTTTTCACAATGCCCGTTTTGTATTTGTAAAGAGAAAAGGAGCGTCCTGCTCCTACTGCAGAGACCGGGGAAGGGGGGCGCTCCCCGTTCTTTACCCGAGTCCTGCTTTGAGGATGTTTGAAGCTCGGACCCCTCCGGGGACTCGAGGAGGCACTCGCCCGCACCCGATGTGGTGCGCGAGTGTAGGAAACTGTTCCCGGGCTGCCGCGGTGATCCTGAGGGAATTGAAGGCGGCTGGTGCCTCGGGGCGCTCCCAAGAGCGGACTGTGCCCCGGGGGCACCAACAGGAGCACGCTTGCTCCGTTTGGTTTCTTCTGGTGCCCCGGGGGCACCGGAGAGAGCGCAATCCTCGCGCTGGACAAAGATTTGATGCCTGGGTCATGGCGGTGATTAGGGGGGCAATTGAGAGGACGCTTTTAGAAGCGTTTCAGACTAAATCTACAGCCTGGGCGGTGGCGGTGATTTTCCTTCAGGCAGCAAGACTCGCTTGTAGAAAAGCGCTTTGAAGTTCAAAAGGAGTGCTCTAGAAACGCTACACAATCGCAGCAGCTCCCTTAAGGTGCAGACGTTTTACAAAGGTCAGGGGCCACAGCCCCCTGCCTCAGGTGACTACAAATAAAGAAGGGAGGCGCAGGACTGGAGAACCCAGCATCAGGTCAGCACAGCAAGGAGGTGCAAGCACAGCAGCAGCAGTCCAAGGTGGTCCTGGTGAGTCCTTTCAACAGAGTCCTGTCCAGCTCCAGGTAAGGTTCCTGGAGTCCAAAGTGATGTCAAATGGTTTCTAAATTGTGGGGAAAATTTCCCTGTACTCATACTAAGTTTTCAGAGTCTTTTACAATGGGTAGGAGAGGGGGTTTCAACCAGATACAACTGGTTCTGGGAGGGTCCTTTCTCTCCTCCAGCACAGGCTCCGAACATTAGTGGGGGGTAAACAACCCTATTGTGAGAGGCCAGGACACAGCCTTTACAAATGCAGATGTGCCTCGCCTCTCCCTTCTCTCAGCCCAGGAAGGCTTTACAATATGTAGATGCACCTCTGTGACACCTCCAGCCTCCCTGTGTTCAGGCTGTCTGAAAAGTATGCACATTGCCCCAACTGGCAGTCTGCCCAGACGTGGATTGGAGGCAAGCTGCAAAACACCAAAGTCATAAGCACAGATAAATGTGCACTTTCTAGAAGTGGCATTTCTGCGATAGTAATAAAAAATACACCTACACCAGTAAGCAGCATTTCTCAACACTATCACAACCATACCAAACATGCCTACGCTACCCCTCATAAATCATACAATACCCCTTACACATAAGACAGGGCATTTCCAATCCAATCCTATGAGAAGGCAGCGCTCACAGCAGTGAGACACCAAGTTAGGCTGTTTGTCACTACCAGGACAGGCCACGCAACATGGCACATGTCCTGCCTTCTACATACATGGCACCCTGCCCAAAGGGCTAGCTAGGGTGTACCAAGGGGTGACTTACATGTAGTAAAAGTGTAGTTGTGGCCTGGAAAGTAAATTTAAATGCCAGGTCCCTGTGGCAGAAAACTGTGCACACAGGCCCTGCGCTAGCAGGCCTTAGATAGGTTTGACAGGCTACTTCAGTGGGTGGCGCAAGCAGCGCTGAAGGCCCACTAGTAGCATTTAATTTACAGGCCCTGGGTATAGGGATAACACTTTACAAGGGACTTATAGGTAAATTAAATATGCCAATTAGGTATGAGCCAATCATAGCAATTTTGTAAGGGAGAGCACATGCACTTTATCACTGGTTAGCAGTGAAAAAGTGCTCAGAGTCAAAAGGTCAGCCAACAAAGGTCAGAAAACTAAGGAGACAAAAAGCAAAAAGTCTGGGGAATGACCCTGTAAAAGGGCCAGGTCCAACAATATACCTGTGCAAGCGCACATGGGGCAATTATGATGGAATGCCTATAAGGTAGTTGTGCATCCACTGGCCTCATTGTGACAAATGCCCCCATACTTTCCTTGAAGATAAAGCATTTAAGAAGGATTGGTCCTTGATCACGTGGTGATGTACGAGAGACTGGATGCTTCTCATTATGAGCCCAGCCAAATGGATACTTTAGGACAAGTCCGAGGCAGGTCAAGAGGCAGGATGAGGCAACTACAACAGTAACCACATGTGCACTGAAGTCGTCCCTCGTCTCCTCAACACACTAGGAGCATGAAGAAGATGAACCCTCAACTTGGCACTAGCACCAAAACAATTTGGTAGTTGAATCTTAGCAGTCAAGAGATATCCCCCTACAAATAGAATGTCCTCAATAGGGGCTTGGGATTTGTTCCTACATACAAGGGCAATGAGTTTCAGATCCACCAAGAATTGGCGCAGCTCTTATGCAAAATTAGATTGGACTTTTTTACAGACAACATTGCCACCACCAGTATTGAGCCAACCCAAACGAACACTGAGGAAATCTACTTTCAGTCCTCTGGCCCACATGGTAGCAGGTACCATGTGGGCCAGAGGACTGAAAGTAGAGGTGATGACCTTTGAGAAAATGGTATTGAAGGAGTTTGAATCAAGCTTCAGAACTAAACAACAACCGTTCCACAGTTTGCCCAAGGCGAAACCCTTGGCTTTGAACACCTTGAGCAGCGAAGACTCCATCATCATCAAACCGGCTGACAAAGGGGGAGTAATGGTGATAATGGTCACTTCGGCATACAGAGTCAAATGGCTCAGGCAATTTGAAGGATAGATTTTCTTATAGACCTCTTGAAAGTGATCCTACCAAAAGGCTATCTGATATTATCAGACGGATGGTCGAGGAGGCTAAGGTTGATGGTTGGATCAATGGAAAGGAAGCAGACTTTATATTTACAACACATACAACTGTTCCATACTTCTAAGTCCTCCCAAAAATCCACAAATCTTACACACCACCTCTGGGTAGGCCAATCATTTCATGCATTGGCTCCCTAGTAGAGAAACTTTCCCAATTTGTGTTTTGTTCTGTGGCCGCTCATTCCTGAGATGCCCACATGCCTACAGGACATGAGGGATGTTCTTCGACTCTTTACCAATGTGTCTTTTATTATTGAGACAGATTACTTGGTCTCTTTTGACATGAAGTTACTATACACCTGCATCCCTCAGGATGAAACTTTGGCTACATTTGGGGCCAGATGTAGCAAACAAAAAATTTGCGACTCGCATTCTGTAAATTGATGCGACTCGCAAAATGCGAGTCGCAAATCGAAATGCAGGTAAAATAACAGAGCCGAAATAGCGACTCGCACCCGGAGTCGCAACGCAGTGAGCGAGTCCGCCGATTGCGAGGTTGCTTTTTGTGACCGTGCAAAAAACGAACTCGCAATTTGCGAGTGTGTGTCGCAAATTGCGATTAGTTGTTAATTGCTTACAGGTGCTACAGAACACTCCAGAAACCACTCCAGAACACTCTGGAAACACTTCCTGGCACATGATGATGACATCACAGCCAGGAAGTTTACAAATACACCTGGGAGGAGGGAGGACCACACCCTTTTTAACTGCTGAACTGCACACAGAATAAACAGCAGCTGCAATGGAAGGAACTCCAAGGAAAAGAAAACTGAAGTTCTCAGAGAGGGAGCTGGAGGTGCTGACAGATGAATGCTGTCAGCACTATGATGAATTATTTGGGAGGTCAGCCCTCAATGTGCCTGAAGCCACCAAACGACAGCTGTGGCAGGACATCCAGGATAAAATTAACTCCCTGGGGGTGAGCCACAGGAGTATAGATGAAATTAAAAAAAGGTGGTATGACCTCCGCCCCCGGACCAAGGAGAGGGTGGCTGAAAGGCTCCGGGAGATGAGAGGCACAGGAGGGGGACCTTCGTCAGTATCACCACCCACACCCCTGGAAGAAAGGATGGAGGAAACCCTGGAGCAGGAGGCAGTATCTGGATTTGGGGACCTGGACACCTCAGAGCCCACCACATCAACCGGTGAGTACCATGTGACATGCCTGTACCCCTATCAATGCCATACCCCCACCCACCATGTAGACAGGGGCATGCTCAACCAAAATAGCTCCATTTCAGGGTAGCAAACACCAGAATGATGCATTATGGGAAATGTAGTCAAGTAGGCAGTTCATAGGCAAATGTTTATTTGGAAGTGTGCAACAGATAGGAGACACTGACAGTCTGTTCCCCATGTCCCACAGGTCTGCCACAAGACACCACCACAACTCACAGCAGCCAGCCCCATGAGGACAGCTCGGACCCGCCAGCACTCCCACCTGCACGGCCAACATCATCCCTGCAATATCCACACCTGCTGCACCTGTGTCCCAGGAGGCTGCGCCAGCAACAGGCAGGAGTGAGAAAGTGGAAAACACAGGGCAGCCACCGCTGCGCAGGCGACGCAGGTCCAGAAGATCAGGGCTGCAGGCTGCGTCCGGCCATCAACCTCCCAGCCACAGTGAGGCACAGCTGCTGCGTGGTCAGCGCCTACAAAACAACATTTTAGGGAGGATTAGTGGTGTGCTGCACCGCTTTGTCCGCAACAATGAGGCCAGCATGCAGCAACTTAACTCAAGAATCGACACGATAGCCACAAACACTGGGGACCTTGCCCTGGCCATGAGGGATCTTGCGGCAGGACTACTGGCCCAGGCCGAGGGTGGGCGGCGGAGGGACCGTCAGCTCCTGCACAGACTGGATAGGATGGCCACATCCATCGGCAGGCTGGCTATGAACACCACAGGCCTGTCGAGGAGGACAGTTGGCCTCCAGGTCGAAATGGGCCATTTTGCAGGGGATGTGACGAGGGGCCTGGGACGTCTCACACACGTCATAGACCTAATGGAGGCACAGCATCTGTCCAGGGGCACAGGGGAAACACCCCAGGACAGTGAGGAGGGCTCTACAGTGAGCAGTGTCTCTGCCACAGACACTAGGGTGCTCCGGAGTACCAGGCAGAGCACAGCAGAAGCACCAGGGACCAGCCAGGCTGGCAGGAGCCGCAGAAGGACATAGACATTACCCTGGCCCTGTTGATGTGGCACATGAGAGCAATGTGCCCCATGCATGTTTTGCATTTACATGCCCATGAACAGTCATTACTTGTATATAGTTCTATTACTGCACTAATTAAATAGTTTTTCTGTTCCACTTAACAAATGGTGTTTTTGGTCAATAGGTGAGTATGGATGGAGTTAACACGTACCTTCCAAAGTATTGTGTTGCGATGTGTTCCCGTCTCAGTCTGCCTTGATTAGCTATACTCCGATCCCCATGATGGCGATGTGACTACTCTTGCTCTTCATCATCAGGATCTGGGTCTGCAGGGGTGAGAGGTAGCCCACGTCGGGTGGCTATGTTGTGGAGGATGGCGCATGCGACCACAATTTTGAATGCTGTAATGGGGGTATACTGGAGGGCACCTCCACTGCGGTGGAGGCATCGGAATCTTGCTTTCAGGAGTCCAAAAGTGCGCTCCCTCAGGTTCCTGGTCCTCTTATGTGCATTGTTGTATCGCCTCTCACATTCATTGCTGGGTGTTAAAAAGGGAGTCATAATCCATGGCCTTAGAGCATATGCACTGTCACCTGTTGGGCACACAAAGTACACTGTTAGAAAGTCCTGGTTGGTGTGCACAGTGACCTGTGTGTATGTCTGCAAGGTGTATGTAGCTCTACCTAGGAGGTATCCGTCTCCAAACTCCCCACGTTCCAGGCGTTGATATATCCCACTATGCCTAAAAATGTAGGAGTCATGGGTACTGCCTGGAAACTTAGCTACAATGTCAGTGATGACATAATGGGCGTCACAAACAACCTGAATATTCAGTGAGTGGGTACACTTTCTGTTGCGGAAATGATGTTCCAGGTTTCCAGGGGGGCATATTTGAATATGTGTCCCATCTACACATCCTATGACATGGGGAAAGTTGGCAATGCGGTAAAAGTCCAGCTTGGTGCTGTTTATTTCTGCCTCATTCCTTGGTAGGTATATGAAGTGAGACATGTGTGTGAGTAAGGCATCTAGGAAGGCCCTGAGGAACCTTGACACTGCACTTTGGGATACCCCACCTGCCACAGCAATGACCCCCTGATAGCTCCCTGAGGCCAAGAGGTGCAGTGAGCATAGAACTTGCACATGCGTAGGGATGGCGCAGCCACGCAGAGTCTGGTGTTCTAGCTGTGGTTTAAGTAAATCAATTAATTCTAGTATGGCAGCGCTGCTAAGGCGGTATTTGTCATATATCTCATCCTCAGTTTGCTGAAAAAGGGTCTGCCTTGTTCTATAAATCTTCTCCTGTCTGTGGCCCCTCCTCCTCCTCTGCTGGGCTGCGTGGACTCTCCTCCTCACTGCTATCAGGTATATCTCTGCCATCTTGAGTAACCCAGATGGCTTCTGGGTCTCCTTTTATACTTTGGTACTGCTTACCACCTGCTCTGAGTTAGTGGTAAATTGCAAGTGCAAAATAGGCTTTTTGCGACTAGTCACAATTTGCGAGTTGCTATTGCATATGGTTTGCGACTCGCAAATTGCGACTTGCTACTAGCGGGTCGCAAAATGGGGTTGCAAATTTTGCGAGTCGCAAACGGCTCACATCGCTTTTTGCAAGTCGGAAATGGGATTTTTGCATCCCATTTCCGATTTTGCACAGTCGCAAATAGCGATTCGGGCCATTTGCGACTCGCAAAACTTTGTTACATCTGGCCCTTGATCCTTTACTTCAAGAGAAGGATCTAGGTACCATCACCCCAGTATGCTTCATCATGGAATGTGCACATCTGGCAGTGAAAGACAACTTTTTTCAGTTGGAGGACTGCCTCTATCACCAGATGTCTGCTACATCTATAGGGAGTACCTTCGCTTCTACTTTGGCGAACCTGTATAGACACTCTTTTGAGACCTAACAGGTACTAGTGCCTGGCAACCCGTATTGCTCCAATATAATCTTGGGGATGCGCTACATTGATGATGTTTTGTTCATTTGGCGTGGAGAAGCTGAGTCCATCAGCTCTTTACATCAATGGCTGAATGTACTGAACCCCTACTTGAAATTCACATGTGAATTCAGTAAAGAGCGCTTTCTGTTCTTAGATCTACTCATTTATCCTTCTGCAGGAGCCATGTAGACAGAGCTATACAACAAACCTGTGGCTCAGACTGCACTATTACCATATATGAGCTATCATCCCAAATCTCTGAGAGACAATCTCCCGTTTGGGCACTTTTTGCGTCTTAGGCGCAATTGCTCCTGTATCCTGAAATATAGAGAGCATGCTACAACATTATTTGGAAACCTGCTGAACAAGGAATATCCATTTTTACTCATATGAAGAGCAGCTAAGACAGCATGTAACAATAATCGCAACACTTTCCTGGATACCTCCCACCCTAAGGAACCCACAGGAAGCTAGACATGTGTGAGTACCTGCTGTACCCTGTCTAGACAGGTCAGAAAGTCGATTTCTAAAAACTGGCGATGCTGATCAAAGGAGAAAGGTCAATCCAATGTCCACTCTTTACCTTCAAACAGAGTAGTAATCTCAGGGAGAAGTTGGTGCACACTAGACCTCGGACACCCAAGATAACGTAGAAAGAGACCATTTGGTTATGGGACATTTTTCTTGAGGGGCATGCAGTGTATGTTCTCAAACTACGCACACAACAGAGATTCTTCTTGGTTCTAGTAAGCCATCGCAGCAAAAACAGCACTTTAACTGTTATAGTGAGAGGCTGATGTACGTAATCTCATGTCTCTGCAGCGTCTGATATGTTGGAATGACCACAAGCAAGGTTAAGGCCCTCATAATGGAACATAAGAGCACCATTAGATGAAAAAAAACAGAAGACCAAATTGACTAGCTATTTCATTGAGAAGTAGCACCTTGGCAAAGATTTGCGATGGGCAGTGTTGGACAACCCCAACATCCCACCGTCTGTCACTGATATCACCCACTTTTATTAATATGAAGGGAGTGTATAGATTACATAGTGACAGAAATGGACTGAATGACAATATCCCATGGACACATGGATACCGCTATTTGAGTACACACATACTATAGGCGGTTTGGGCCCTCTTCAAGCACTTGGATAGGATCTGGACATGATAAATCTTCTGTCCAGGTAGACTAGTTGTAGAACTTATCACAGAATAAGAATAAGGATAGCCCTTATCTGTTATATTGGGGTACCTGTATTCTCTTTCTTCATTATCATTATCTTTCGACATGCAGCAACACATTTATCCAGTTCACACAACTTGTTGATTTAGCCTCCGTGCTCATGAGTCTCAAACTACAATAACCAGGTACACGCGGTCCTGTGACCACCGTTTGTGGTAAACAAGAGAATGTTGGCAAGGTCACACTGGAAAAGTTTTTTGGCAACATGAGGATGGTCATCAGAAGGGTGATAGGATTTGGAGATTGAAGGAGTGGTTGTAGGCTGTGCAGGGGTGGATGTCTTGGGTGCGTCCTTAAGCAAGGTATGCTTGTGTGTGGTGAGTCTCTTTTGGGTGTGTGAGAGAATGTTTGTCTGTCTTGGGTCTAGGGGGGTTGGAAGTGCTGGAGGTAGTCTCACCCACAGAGATCATTTTCAGGAGGTCTTTAGCCTGCTCACTGAAAGCAACAGGGGTGACAGGGACTGGGGCAGAGGTGCCTGTGGCAAAGGAGATGCCCACCCTCTTTGGTGTGAGGACACCACCAACTGGGTGGGGAGTAACATGGAGAGCGATGATAGAATGGAGGGTGGCATACAAGGATAGTGCTGGGGGGTCCACTATTGGTCTGCCACCACTAGAGAGTGGCCACTCGAGGAAGAATCCGATGATGAGGATGTAGATCCCGTCTCCCCCGTGGCACTCCCCTTGCCCTTCAGGCCACTGGGTCCCTCTGTGTCGGTGGATTCTTGACCCGAGGTCCCATGGCCAGATGCTTCCCCACTCAGTTGTGCCCCGCCTCCTTTGCCTACCTGTTCTGCCAGAAAAAAGGGATATGGGATCATAATACATACATAACACCTCAGTCACAACTCTGACTGACAAACCATACCATCATGTCAAGTAGGCTCAATAAAAATATTTATTCCAAGTGGCACTTTCAGGTGCCATGCCAAATGTATGCATGCCATCTAAATTTACCAAAGTTTACCACAGACTAATCAGGATCCCAGACTACTATAAGCGCATGGCTGAAGTTTTGTGACCTCAATGACCATACAACAACTAGGTGACCTCTCCATCCCTACAGCCACATGCAGCAGACTTCAGTTCACTTGTAGTTAACAGTACAATCCCTTGTTAAAGTAACTCCCCATATTTCACACACGTTTATGCACACATCTTTTTTGCACATACATGAGGTACCAACATTTTGAGATGACGCCAATGAAATCCAGCTATCGCAGAGACAAAAGTGAAACATTCTGGAGTAGTTGACATGGAAAATACCCATGTCATAACGGACACATTTCAACAATGTACAGCTCAAAATGTGACACCTGTCCCAGTAGAGTCAAGGTGGTATTATCAGTGTCACTCAGATAGGCCGCACATGGGTCATTGGAAGGAACAACATTGACATCAGGTCCAACATGTTAGGGAGACATTTCTCTAGAATACACACAGCAATAAATCAGTCAGATCCAGGATAGTCACCACTAATGAATGGCATCCATTACATGGACACCATCCGAATGTGTCTGTGGTACACATCTGTATCTTGTATGTTGGAGATATAGACCTTGCAAGGAGAAACAGAAGGGCCCCAACCTGTTGCCCAAAGAGAAGCAACATCACTACATCTTAGACATGCCAACTCTGATATCTGTCTGGGGATAAATGCCTGAACCCAGACACATGTGATGTCAACATCACTCCAAGTCACTCCATGATGCATGACAACGGTCATGGAACAATCCTCAATCATTTGACATGTGCAGTGCAATTTTCAACAAGATTCCCCAACAAGCACATAGTCAAATACAGAATGGTTTTGCAATCTGGGCCTAAATTGCAGTCCTACAGAACAAATTACATCCTATGACACTTGAAAGTATCCATCAGACAATAAACAATGCTGACACACTCCGGTCTGTGGCATGCCCTGATATGGATCAGCAATTTAAATTTGGTATTCCACTAACAGATTTCCATGCATATATATGTGAGGGAATACAGACATCACCCCTTCAACATGAGTAGAAAATGCATTACATTGCAGATTTAGGTTGTTTCCAGAGGAGAAAATGACACATACTGACGTGTAGACACAAGGAATGTTGGCTACAGTCATTGGACATAATTCTACTCAATGGACACTCCCCACTTACTAGTGAAAGTACTTTGTTACAGCTGCAAACCATTAACCATGTAAGCCACGTCACACAAACACATCACAGACTGCAGTGAGGCACCAGCATACATCATTCACCAAAGATAAATTGCTTCTGGGTGGCGGGTGTCTACATGCACATATGTCCAGACACATGGCAGAGGACAGTGATCCATAACCCACTTACATTTTGGCTGGTACTTTCAGTGGAAATGATCTGTGGGTTACACATTACACCCACTACAACAACAATAACAACAACAACAATAAGTACATGAGAGACCACGGGAAACAGCCAGTTTTGGTCTCTGCAGAGAAATTTGTCTGCAGATTTCGCCCAGGTTTGAACATGTATCCTGGTACAGAAGACAAGGTAGACCAGTTTGATACAAATGACAAGTCAACACAAACAATCTCCCATCTACTCTGTGACACATGGCTTATCCCTAATTGTGTGGTGGAGCAGTCAGTACCCCACCAATTGCTGTCTATTAACCCCCTTTGAGGCTGCTGGTCTGCCCCCAAAAGCCCATCCAGCTCCAGGTAGGCCACCGCCACAATGCAGGTTATAAGGGGGGGTCATTGCCCGACGGGCACCCCGCCCATGTTGGGAGGACTGCCCCAGCTGGACCTCCATGATCTCCTTGGTCCAGCGTCTCAGGTCCTCCCACCTCTTTCTGCAGTGGGAGCTGCATCAGTTGTAGACCCCCAGGGTCTCCAAATTGGCATTGGCTCTCCAAATCTCCTTCTTCTGATAGGCGTTGACGTACATGGGTGCAAAAGAGAAGACAAGAAGTTACATCCACAAGTCCCATTCAAGATGGCTAAGTCAGACACATGTCAGAACACAAAGCTATGAACATTCTTTTATGTAGGCCAAACTTCCCAGGTGTGCCACATGTAAGCCACTGAGTACAGACACATGACTACATACACTTCCAAATCTGAAGACCTATCCACTACCCTGCTCAGACACTCCACTGACTAGGTGGTCAACTGATATCTTGTGGTACATGCTCTAGCAATCTGACTGTTAGCTGAGGAACCATGGGACACATTAGACATAAAGGCATTGAAACACTCACACTCTGTGAGAAAGATTCCCTGCATACAATTCGTACAGGCTAGTGCCAGATCACAAACTCACACATTACACATGGGTGCTGGTGAATGGACTGGTCTGGTGGGTATAGAAGGTGTCCAACCTGCCCATGTATGGATATGTCATGACAAATGCATTCTCATGCCAGCTAAGGTGGTGGGGTTCTGTACCATGTCCATATGACACAGAACATGCTTCTGGACATATGTGTCTATTCTTCAGAAATGGCATCCAACAAACAAAGGCATGCATTGTTAATCATCTGCTATTTGAACAAACCAATGAGTCACATATCGTGGGTTCCCAGGATTCATCATACTGTCCGCACTATGGGACTATCATATGTGCAATAAGCCCTCACAGGACAAATATGACCAGTGTGATGCTGTCAACAGGGTTGTGGGTATAAGGAACCTGTCAGGGGTCAGAAATACACATTGACAGTGATGCCAAGAGCACATAAAACACAGATCATTGTCTGTCTACTCAAACAATTTACATACTCATCAGGGAAAGAACCTCAATAAGCTGAATTTCTTAACATAGCCTAGATTAGATCATATGACAGGACATACTTGGATACAGGGAGTGGGCACTGTGTCACAATTGCATAGTTAAAATTACTGTACACCAGCCTAGACTTGGACCCATATTAGGAGATATACTTTTACAGGGCCTGGTCTCTGCAGGCTGAGCAAACAGAACTTACATAGTGCTCCACTCCCTTTACTTCCACCCATTACAGTACATCATGTAATCAACAGCATATTGGCATGTGATATGAAAGTGGTAATCTGAAGGGCAGAATGAGTCATGATATACCTTTGTAATAACAATTCAGTAAGGCCAGATGTGGTCTGATATCTCACAGGCAACATACACATAGCTCACTTGACACATAGCTGACACATGCCTACACAGCTCATGCTTTCATACAAATACATGCTGTCTCACATTGATAACATCCATGTGTCAAGTGATGTATTAGAATGGCTGTGATGTCACCTTACCTAGTTTTGTGCAGCCAACATAAGATACACCCGGATACACTTAAAACAGACACACACACCAAAGTCTTAGGACCCAACATCTTGCACTAAACCCAGTCACATAAACATTGACTCGCCCATTGTTGCCATACCCGATTCAACCTCCATGGCTTTGACTTTTCATCCTGGTACACATGGGCACAACCTACATTACATTGATTAGAAGTGGACATGAGGCACTTACCTGCTCTTCTGGTGCACCATAGAGCTGTTCCATTAGCATCTCCAGCTCCTCTGGGGAGAAGGCAGGGGTCCTATACCTGTTGGATGTGGCATGATTGTTCCCAGAGGCATTACACAGCAGCTCAGATCGTGGAGGTCTTGCTGGCAGCAGTGTTGGGAGTCAAGTGAGGAAAATCTCTGAGCATGGTGGTTACGTCCGCCACATACGTGGCTGTCACCGACGGCGGACACAGCTATTGTGCTGTGACTGCCACTGACAACAATGTTAGCCTATGGCTGTGTCTGCCATGGAAGGAACCGCCATTATGACTGCCGCCGGTGGTCGCAGGTAGTTCATAGCATCCAGGGGAGTAGGTCAGGCAGCCGCCATTTTATAGGCATGCAATGCATCATATGGCTATTTAAAATGCATCACAAGTCCTAAAAATGTTGTTGATGCCAATGATACGTGTTTGCCCTGTCCTTTAATGTGGGTCCTTGAGTTGGACACCATTTTTGTACATTGCCTGACACATGTGGCAATTTGCTTTGCGATACAGGCCCCCTCACCCAGGAAGTTAGGTTTTGGGACATCAAGTCACTGTCTGAGAAGCAAGTATTATGCACAAATCCCTGCTGTCCAGATAGATAATGTGTACACATTTGTGGCAAAGCAAGGGGGAAACGTGTATTTTGTGTCATTGACAGCGGCGATGTGTACTGTGTATCATATCCTCAACTTATGCCATACCTTGTTACAGTTTTTCATTGACATGCCTAATGTATGTTGCAAGGAACAAATAGAATGATGGCTAAACTCATTACTTGTCTTACATAGGTTCCCAGAGATAGGACATCTTCCTGTCTACCGTCCACAGCCAGACCTTCAGGCCATGGCAGAAAGACAAATTATCCAGGTCTACCGACTGAACAGGCAAACAATTGTGGATCTCTGTTGGCAGTTGGAGCCAGATTTGATGCCTGCCATTCGTCATCCAAATAGCATACTACCCATTACACAAGTGATGGCAGTGTTGTACTTCCTGGCCACAGGGTCCTCCCAAAATACAGTGGCCTTGTCTGCTGGGATGTCCCAGCTTATGTTCAGGCCATTATTGAAGGATGTAATTTCAGCAATATTAAAGCGCCTGGACAGCTACATCTGGTTTCCTCAACATGAGGATTTCAAACATGTGAAGGCTGTGTTCTATGGTTTGGCACACATCCCACATGTTGTGGGAGACATTGATGATACACATGTTACATTGGTTCCACCGCATGGCAATGAACAAGTCTTCAGAACAGGAAGAACTACCATTCCATCAATGTCCAAGTTGTTTGTCTGGCAGACCTTTACATGTGACAGGTTTGTGCCCGTTATCCGGGTTCAGTCCATGATGCCTTCATCATGCAGAACAGCGCAATTCCACAGCTGGTGTCATGACTGTACCCAGAGAGGGCCTGGCTGGATGGTAAGTCACATATGTTCTGTTTGTTTGTATGCAATATCTGCAGCAATTGTTTTGGATGAGAGGGACTCATAGTTGCACATTTGTCCCATTCCATTACAGGGAACTCTGCATACCCAAACCATCCATGGTTATTGACACCAGTGAGGAACCCAACTATGCCAGGGGAAGTCCGCTTCAACGATGCCCATGGAAGAACTCGTGATGTCGTGGAGTGGGCTTTCGGGCTCCTGAAAGCCAGATTTCGCTGTCTGGACAAGACAGGGGGAGCCCTCCTCTACTCACCCAAAAAGGTTTATAAGATCATTGTGGCCTTCTGCATGCTACACAACATTTCCGTGGGGAGAGATATCCCATATATTTCAGATGAGGGGGGCTAGTAGTGCCACGGGGTCAGAATCCTGAAATGCCAATTGAGGATGACTGTGATGAAGAGGAAGGTGAAGACTTGCGGGCATATCTCATCAATCACTACTTCACTTGAGTGTAAGTATGTAATGTAATGTGATTACTATGACTGCATGATGACCTGTAGGGGTCAGGATGTGTTGAATAGGTTATTTGTTTCCTATCAACAGGGGATACGAAGCTAGGCAGTATGCAACCAAGGTTTGCTTGCTAAGTCTGTCTTGGAAATGTTGCAACCTTGATGATCTGCTTTATTTGTGTCAGTCCCCTCGCAATGTGAGTAGATGTACTACAGTTTGTAACGCTGTATGGGTCATGTGTGTGAATTTTCATGCCTAGACTTATTGGTTTGTGTTTCCTCCAGGTCTCTTTCCCAAGCCATCCTCATAAGGGCATTTCAGAGTTGTAACATTGGCAGGTATCTGTTGCTGTTCTGACATATAAATGAAAACGGATTGATCCAGGTAATGTTGGTCACAGATATGGGGTTTGGGGTGTGTGAGTCCTGTGCCAAAGCAGCTTGGACATGGGGTGCATGGAATTCTGTAATGCACAATACACTTGTTTGATGTGGTGAGTTGGTCCAATTGTCTCATATGTGTGATCATGTGCCCTTGAAACATGCATTCAGCGCAATACATGCATTCTCCTTTCAGATTCTGTTGACAATGATCCTGTATTAAGTTTGTGTAGCTGTCGATGTGTGTTTTCATTGCAGGCCACAGTACCTGTGCCACACCACTGACATAGGTTTGTATCATGCCACCAGATGCTTGGTCATTGTAATAGGATGGACCTATATTCCAGGACTGTCGTACTGCCCTCTTTCTGTGCCATGACATATGTTAAGTTGGCAGACATGGTTTTGGTATGTCATAAGGCTCAGGCAAGTGACACAATTCACTGGTCTGTTAGCCTATTCTATGGGACAAGGTCTGACAAAGCCCTTTCTTCTGTGGTCTTGGGACAGTACCTTTGGGATATCTGGCCTGACTCAAGATGGTTCAGTCATTTTTTGCTATGACTGTCCAGACATTGTAACAGCCTGTGTGCTGTACTGTGCAATAAAACGTTTGGTGTGACCACGCACTTGTGTCTGTGTGTTGCTGATTATCCTCAGCATGATGCTATCTTGAGACATATCCCTCTTTCCATTACCATCTTATGTCTTCCTCATGTGCATCACATGGGTTTGTAAGAATAAGAGAAGAATAAAGTACGTAATATGGTGCCATATTTATACTTTTTGATGCAAAACTGCGCTAAAGCAGTTTTGCGCCAAAAAAATTAGCGCCGGCTAACGCCATTCTGAAGCGCCATGCGGGCGACATATTTACTGAATGGTGTTAGCCGGCGTTAGCCGACCGGCGCTGCCAGGTGTGCGTGAAAAAAAACGACGTACACCAGGCAGCGCCGGCGTAGGGAAAAATGGCGTTTGGGCGTCCCAAAATGGGGCAAGTCAGGCTGAGGCAAAAAAATCGTCTTAACCCGATTTGCCCCATTTTTTTTGGGCGCCCAGACGCCATTAACATGACTCCTGTCTTAGCAAAGACAGGAGTCATGCCCCCTTGCCCAATGGCCATGCCCAGGGGACTTCTGTCCCCTGGGCATGGTCATTGGGCATAGTGGCATGTAGGGGGGCACAAATCAGGCCCCCCTATGCCACAAAAAAATTTTTAAAAAAATACTTACCACAACTTACCTTTTCTTCCCTGGGATGGGTCCCTCCATCCTTGGGTGTCCTCCTGGGGTGGGCAAGGGTGGCAGGGGGTGTCCCTGGGGGCAGGGGAGGGCACCTCTGTGCTCATTCCGAGCCCACAGGTCCCTTAACGCCTGCCCTGACCCAGGCGTTAAAAAGAGGCGCAAATGCGGTTTTTTTTGCCCTGCCCACTCCCGGGCGTGATTTTTGCCCGGGAGTATAAATACCACGCACATGCCTGGGAGTCATTTTTTAAGACGAGAACGCCTACCTTGCATCTCATTAACGCAAGGAAGGTGTTCACGCAAAAAAATGATGCTAACTCCATGAACTTTGGTGCTAGACGCGTCTAACGCCAAAGTATAAATATGGAGTTAGTTTTGCGTCGAATTTGCGTCGAAAAAAACGACGCAAATTCGGCGCAAACGGAGTATAAATATGCCCCATGATATCTTAAACAAAGACTTCAGGGAAACTATAATCAAGCCTCATTGTCGGGCATAAATGAATATTTAGCATTCAAGTGAAAACTTAACATTATAATCAAGCATAAGTAGAGCTCTGTAAAGTCGACATAAACGCTTGACTGGAAAAGTTATGTTCTAGATAGTTGATAAAAATTCTTGTCTTATTCTTTCTCCCATACCAAATGGGTGGCTATCTATTTTTTCTGGTTACATCAATAGAGGCTGTAGGAAAGTACAAATATTTACCCTTTTAGCCAAACTAAAATTGTTCTGCTTTGCTTGAATTACAACTGTATTAGTATAATAGACCGAACAATCTTTTTCAAAGGTTAAAAATACAGCATTTTTGTATTGATACTCCAACATTTTTATCTAGACTGACTGCACTAATTAAAAAATGGAAGTTCCACTGAGAATGTATCTCTTGCCTTGAAAAAGCCCCGGGTTAACCGACCAAACAAAAGGGGCGAAACATGTGTCGGCTGTTCTTCACTATATGTCATGCACTGTTATGTTTGTGTCTTCGTATCTAAGCTTCAAGACTCTTCATGTGGAAGCCATGACATTCTAGTTTTGATAGTAATAAATGAAATCTATTCGAAAATAACACTGGAATGTCCTCACGCTTGACTATAAACTGATGGAATTTTGACATCATTGATTTTCTGAGTTAGTTACACTGTCATTTGGAAATCTATTCTTGTATTCTGCGGGCAACCGGTCCATACCCCTAGTTTTAACCCAATGAAAAAGTACAGGGCACTCACCAGGCTGGGAGATCTGGACAGTCAAACCGAATGCTTTGACATCTAGGACCTATTTTGATTATCTCCACCCTACTAAGCCCATTATATTAATTCATTCAACCTAATTATCCTTACTTTCATCGAATAAACATGGCAAACTATCAAGCCAGACGTAACCAAAGGAGCAGGAGACTTTATCAAGTTTTCAACACTTCGGGAGCTGGCCTAAATCGCTCAAATACTAATGTTTTTTCAGCAAAAAATGATTTTTCCTCCTATTGAAACTACATCTCAGGATAAACGTCAACAGTGAAAAACAAACCTGCAGACAGCCGCCAAGAATATGGTACGACAATTATACAAAATTACCGTATTGAAGTTGATACACTAAACAAACAAATTGATGAAGCCAAATGGGGAGATAATACTACCAACAACTATGATATTTTAAATAATATTATCGATCATTATGAGGAAGACATCATACAGAGAAAGAACAGAAAATTCAGACGTGACGACTGATTATCAAGTTAGTAGAGTTGACACTTTTGCGAAAAAATATGACAATATTAAATCTCAAACGCCAATCCCAGATCCACCCAGTCGATCTGAAACAACAATCTCATCTGAACTAGAATCACCAGAAGCCATTGAACAGAGACAATCTATTAGACCACCAGTACATTTTTACGAGGAGGTCAGACGAATTCTTATGGGAACAGCACAAGACGCTCACACAAAACCACCAGGTTCTACAACGCAAGAACCAACTAATACAGGCATACAGACAAGAGCCCGCAGCAAGGAAGCCAGACACAAAGAACTAGTGAAGAATTAATTGTAAACCTTTCAGACATTACTCTTTCGACATCTCAACTGGAGATTCTTACAAAAGGTCTCTCTTTTTGTCCCACCGTGGGCTGGGACCTACTACAAACCAAAATTGATCTGTTTCAGTTTACGCGCAAAATCAAATTGAAATCCAATTTTTCTTCATTAGACTCCACCAAAGAAACATTTTGTCCTCAACAACAGACATCTGATCCTACAGTTGCTGACTTAGAAATCATTCAACTACTTAGTAATCTTTCAGAGAATGAGGAACAAGAACGATCACAAGCTGAAATAGCACACGATCTTCATACAGATCTGTCACCATACCAACAAAGCAAATTACCCATTAAATCTACTTTTACACCTACATTACCAGCAGGAATTTCCATTGATCTATTTTTTACTGCCATGATGGAGAACCTCGATTATGAATATAGTAAATATGTTAAAAAATCCAAATATCTTCCTTCAAACATCAATTCAAAACAAACAGCGAAAGGCAATCCACGATCTAACCAAAGACAACACCATTATTATTAAAGAAGCCAATAAAGGTGGCAATATAGTCATTCTAAATAACAGAGACTATCTCCAAGTAGTGTTTCGACAAATCAATGATCCCATCTGCTATAAGAAACTTCCAAACAACCCTACCGAAGAGATTCAGACTAAACTCATGTAATTACTGGATTACTGGTACACTAAAGAAATTCTCACTTTGGAAGAAAAGAAGTTCTGTTTCATAGAACATCCTTCTACTCCCACTCTATATCTCTTATCTAAAATTCATAAAGGTGGCTATCCGCCAAAGGGAAGACCCATCATCTCCAGGATTAATTCCATCTGTTCCAATTTAGGTTTCCTCATAGACTTAGAACTTCAACCTTTTATGAGAAATTGACCTTCCTTCATCCAAGACACGAAATACATTTTACAAATGTACTTCAAGACATCGTATGGCAACCTGACTTCATACTTGCAACTATCAAACATCAAGATGGGATTGAAGCTGTTCGAAGATGTGCATCAACACGATCAGCACATCTCTTTGAAATAAATGAAATGATCATTGATATGCTTTCCTTCTGTCTTAAAAATAACCTTTTTCTTTTCAAAGGTCATTATTTTCTCCAACTACAAGGTACTGCGATGGAAGCTCACTTTGCTCCACGGTACGCCTGCATCCTGATGGCTGAACGCGATTGGCTTTGGAATGAAGATCAGGAACACCTGACAGAACATATAGTATTTTGGGGTCGTTACATATATGATATCCTTCTCATTTGACAGGGTCCCAAATCACTGCTACAGTGTTTTCTTGATTCTCTCACAAGGAATAGATGGAATATAGAGGTGACATATCAATTCTCTAAAACCATGCTTGAATTTTTAGACCTTACCCTATATGTCCACAAGAATAATATACTACACACCAATTTCCACCGGAAAAGTACAGCAGCAAATTCTATTCTGCATGCCTCATGCTGTCACCCATATAGTACCATCCAAAATATACCAGTTGGAGAGTTTAGATGAGCCAGACTTAACTGTAGTAAGCTTGAGGATTATGAGATAGTCTCCACTGACATTGTAGAATGCCTCTCTTCACGAGGATATGCACCTAAAAAACGTAATAACATTAAGGACTATTTTGCTAAGATCGATCTTACTACCATCCTGAAAAAAACAAAAAAAAAAACAACACCATCCTCCAGTCCACACCTATTCATTTTGTCACAGGATTTCATAATGGCCACAAATATATTCGCAAACTTTTGTACAAACATTGGCACTTACTTAATAAAAACCCTTCCATTTCTCAATACATTTCGTCAACTCCTCAGATGAGCTTTAAACGAGCTCCCAAACTTTGTTCTTCGTTTTATCAGGTAGCAATTCCTACTCAACATCATATGAGACCTCCAAGTGGGTTCTACACATGTACCAACTGCTCTATCTGTAAATTTGGAGTATCTAATTCTAAAAACATTACTATCAATGACCAACAATTTAGGATAAGTGAATTTATTAACTGTGAAAGCACTAACACAGTTTACCTCATTAACTGTCCATGTAATAAAGCTTCTGTAAGTAGCACCACTAGAGCTCTCAAAAAACGTATACAAGAACATTATCAAAACATACAAAAAGATGACACCAGACTTCCTTTAGTTGAACATTTTGTCAACTGTCACCCTGAGAGAAGATCTTTTAAGTTCTATGGATTGGTCAGACTTAGGCCACATCCCAGGGGAGGCAACCTCGTACTAAAATTACGACAAATTGAAAGCAAATTAATTACTCGTTATGACACGGTCCACCAAGGATTCAATAAACATCCGGAATGGCATTATTGCCTCCTTTGACTTTCACAATTATACATAATAAGGACCACTATCCAGGTTTAAAACAACCTTCTGGAGACTAAAATATTCAATAGAATTTTTCTTTTCTTCTTTTCATATTTTAACAGAACTAATAAGATTGCCTAACACTGGTAATGACCAATACCTTTCTAAAAAAGTTTCAAGACTTTCACTTGTAATTATTTATGAATCGCCATGACCACTTTCTATTATCAAATGCTATTATAAATAGGTTCATATACTATGTCTTCTCTTATATCATAAACATTCCATTCCAAGATGGCTTACGATTTTCAAACATGCCATTGTCCTCGTCAAGATCGTAAAAAGGGAGATGGAACCATTAAAATATTCTATGTACTAAAATTAGCGATATATTGAGTCCTGATTATGCTGCACATCATGGACCTTTTTCTCGTTATCCTTGACACGGGTTAGTAAATTCCTCTAATAGCATATACCTAACCACTCATCAGTAGCATAATTAAATATATTTAGATGATATATAATATTACCATATACTGCGATATAACATATGAGTCCCTCTTCACATCTAGACCTGTACATTCAATAATGGCTGACGTTTTTCATACATAAAATTGCTCTTACTGGGTTCATTACAAGAGAAATATGACTATTCCGTCTACTAAGTATTTAAACAGAAACGTAGGACTTTTTAAATAAAATACCTTCATTTCAAAATTGCGCCGGACTGAAACGCCGCACCGAACAGTACAGACTTTATTTTGCAGCGTTATTGTTCTGGTAAGTGTAAACTTGGCAATAATGCACATAAATATGGCGATTGACTTAAATATCATTGTCTCCTTATATACTAAGCAGGAGAGGCTACCTCCTCATAAACCTGAAATTTTACCTCCATGGTTCGAACTGCTGTTGGCGGATCACCATGGCAGACTGCCACTGCGACTTTGTACTTGTAATATGTTCGGTGGTTGGTTGACGGGCTGTCAATACTGGTGGTCGGCCGCCTTTTTTCCACCCTCTAAAGTACTGGTGGTGTTGTATATTTGCTAACAAAAAGGGGAAGAAGGAGGGTTGGATGGGACTGGGGCTATCATCCTTAGAACTTTGGTAATTTTACAAAAAAGCCCAGTCCGAAGGGACTTCCACAGGGAGAGAATTTATTTTATGAAACACCCTCACCCACAAGGGTTACCCCTTGGTGGCATGCTTCATCATTGGGTTTCCTCCCGTTCTACTACAGAACGAGGCATGCTGTCTAGAACATAACTTTTCCAGTAAAGCGTTTATGTCGACTATGGAATATGTGGGAGCACTGATGGTTTCAACAATGTGAATGCTAAAAAGGGTTTGGAGTGGTGGGGTCTTGGTGAGTTAAAAATACCGCCCTCTGGATGGTATTACTAATTTGATATGTATCACAGGGGTGATATGGTTAAAAAGGGGTGTTGGAGGGGGGATATGTTATGTACCTTTCCTCCTAAGTGGTCTACATGTTTCGGAGTCTACCCCCAGACTCCTCATCAGGAGAAAGGTGAACTACCTAGTGTCACTCCTTGTACACCTACCACTAATGAAATCACTATTACTACATGCTCTGTGGTGTGGTTCAATATATACAACTAAAATGAAAAAATACCCATTGGTATTAATGTTCTGCTGGACAAACTTCCAGTGTCTACGCCATTCACCTCTTAGATCCTCCGGGAGGGATGTGTGCTTGTAGTCACACATTCATCAAAGCAACACTCCCGCTTGCAGCTAATTCTCACCTCATTGCGGTCTGAAAACACGGGGTCCCGGAGGATCTAAGAGACGTTTTTTAAGTATTAAGTTGATAATTAGTGTGACTTTTATATTGTTGATTCAATTGTTTGTCTAATTGTATTGGTTACTGCTGTTTATTTTATGGTTTCATTTTTTTGGATAGTTTAGTTTTAGTTAGATTTTTTTTAATCAAGTTTATCCTTATATGATAAATGTTAACTTAGGTTTGATTTATAATGTTTGATATAGAGTTTGATAGTCTCAAATATGATTTTATATATATATATAAGTATATATATATATATATATTGCCTAGTAGCGGTTGCCTCCATGTGTGCAGGAAACAGAGATGAAATGCTTCAGCAAGGACGGGGCTGGTGAAGCGACGGCACAGCAAGGGAAGACTTAAGCCCAGATAGCCTGAAAGGGCGTTTTTATTGACCTTTTTTTATTCTAAGTAAATCATACAATATTTGTGCTTTCAATATAAGTAAAAAAAAAATTATCTTTGTTCTTGATTTTTGTGGACATTTGAGTCTGTTTTTAGAAAAACCAAACCCCTCTGCTGTACAACGGTTTTCCCAGTGCGCATGATGGATCCATTCCAACACGGGGACCATCACAAGTGAGATACAATTTTTATTGGGAGACTGAGGGAAACGCTGGGTGGTAGGAAATTCATGCTGGCTTGGTGATCCCACACAGAAATGTGAGAAAACATTTATTTTTTAGCTAAATTTGAGTTTGCAGGGGATTCTGGTTAAGAAAACATTGGAGGATCTACACAAGCCACATCTCCCCGGACTCCCCTGTGTGTCTAGTTTTCAGAAATGTCTTGGTTTGGTAAGTTTCCCTAGATGGCCACAGAGCCCAGGAGCCAAAACACAGGTTACCCCCTTGCAATACCAGGTTGTTTTTTGATAATTAATTTTTATGTCTCCACAATACGTTTTGGGACATGTCCTGTAGCAGGCCCAAAGCCTATCCACACAAGTGAGACACTTGTCAGGAGTCAGCAGACTTGGGGGAATGCTGGGTGGAAGGAAGTTTGTGGCTCCCCTCAAAATCCAGAACTTTCTATCACAGAAATGTGAAGAAAATGTGTTTTTAGACACATTTTGAGGTTTGCAAGGGATTCTAGGTAACAAAACCTGATGAGAGCCACACAAGTCACACTATCCTGTATTACCCTGGGTGTCTAGTTTTGAAAAATTTACAGGTTTGATAGGTTTCCCTAGGTGCCGGCTGAGCTAGGACCCAAAATACATAACTAGGCACAATGCACAAAAACTGTCATTTTTCTGTAGAAAAATGTGATGTGCCCGCATTGCATTTTGGGTTGTTTCCTATCATGGCCACTAGGACTACCCACACAAGTGAGGTACTATTTTCATCGGGAGACTGGGGGAATGCTGGGTGGAAGAGAGTTTGTGGCTCCCCTCATATTCCAAAACTTCCCATCACAAAAATGTGAGGAAAATATGATTTTAAGACAAATTTTGAGGTTTGCAAGGGAGTCTTCTGGGTAACAGAACCTGATGAAAGTCACACAAGTCACCCCATCCTGGATTCCCCTGGGTGTCTAATTTTAAAAAAATGTACAGCTTTGCTAGGTTTCCCTAGGTGCCAGTTGAGCTAGGGCCCAAGCTCCACGGTTAGACACTTTGCAAATATAGGGTCAGTTTTGGGTGGAAAAATGTGATGTGTCCATATTGCATTTTGGGCCATTTCCTGTCACGGGCACTAGCCTACCCACACAAGTGAGGTGACGTTTTTATCAGGAGACCTAGGGGAACTCATAACAGTAGAACAAGTGTTATTGTCAATTGTCTTTCCCTGCATTTGCAACTACCACATGTAGGACAGTGTGTAAAAAATAAGTAATTTGGAGAAATGTGCCCAAATCCACATGCTAGTATGGGTACCCCCAATGTCAGAGACGTGCAAATAACCACTGCTCCTTAACTTCATATCTTGTGCCCTTTTCTGAAATACACAGGTTTCCTCAATACCTATTTTTCACCCTTTATATTTTTTTAATGAATTGCTGTATATCCGGTGTACAATGAAAAACCATTGCAAGGTGCAGCTCAGTTCTTGTCTCGGGGTACCTGGGGTTCTTGGTGAACCTACATGCCCTATATATCCTGCAACCAGAAGGATCTAGTGAACAGAACAGTATATTAATTTTGAAAATTTGCTATAGTTAGAGAAAGTTACAGACGAAAACATAGGCACAATTTGCTGTGTTTTTAACTCAATTTCAATATATTTTCATTTTAACTGTCACTTTCTATAGGACAACCTTGAAGGATCTACACGAAGCACCCCTTGATGAATACAGGATCCACCATTGGTTTTACACCCATTTACACTGGAAAGAGGTTGAAAGCACAAAAAATAATAAAATGGGCTCTGCCCCAGTAAAATGGCAAAACTGTGTTGAAAGGTTTGGCTTTCTGACTCAAGACTGCTGTTCCTAAAATCTGGGAAGATGGTGATTTTTACACCATAAACCTTTCATTTGTGTCAGTTGCAGGAAAAAAACATGCACTTTCTTCTGCAGCACTTTTTACAATTTTTCCCAAAAACCCCAATATGTAGCTGTATTTTGGCTAATTTCTCAGTGCCCTCCAGGGAAATCCAAAATCCCTGGGAAGGATGTTGGAAAAAAAGGACACAGATGTGGCATGGATACCTTATGTGGACAAAACGTTATGCAGGCCTAAGTGCAACCTACCCCTAGTAGCCAACAAAAAACCTTAGCACACGGAGGAGAGGCACAGCAGCAAAGGTGTTAAGTATAAGGAGATCTTTTGTTTACAATATTTATTTTTGGGTGTTTTTTTTTATCTCAATATTGTGTGCATCAATGTTATGTTAGTGATCCACTGCCGGTGGGTTCAGCACAGGTTAATTTGGGGTTTGCTTGTGACTTCACCATGACAAGGACTGCGGTTCATGCTACAGTCGGGTTTTACCCACCTCAGCCAGCAATCCAATTTCTTACATATAGGTTTCTAATTTTATTAGACTACTGTGGAAAAACAGGATGGTTTTAAAATATTAGCGTTACAAAGCCACTGGCAATAGTGGAGACTCTCTGACCTGATTAGGAGTACAGGTAAATTATGATTTTGGCACAAACTTGTTTTCACAGGTATCATTACTATGAGTAATATGATAACTATTACATTACTACAGTTTTCCCCTGATAAGTGAAACATCCTACCTGCCAACGTTTACCAGAGCAAAATATGGAGTGGTATGCTGAGCAGTTGAGCACCCTTATTTCTTCATGTTTTTTGTCAATTTTAAATATGAGGCATCTACTGCATCCAGCACATACAACACCTTAGAGCATAAGTATTTGTATGTGTGGTATATACCTCAACTGATTCTGGCCCACCAATCATCTTCAGCAACTTAGGTGGGGACATTTAAAGTATAGGTGCTGCCCATCAATCTGCTAGGGAATGGTGGCCCTGCCTCTGCTCGCCCAGTGGTACACTGCCTGCCATATTAAAAGATCACTGAGTGGTTGGTTGGGGAATGGTGGGAGTACTTACAGAAAAAATGCAATGTCAGGCAAGCAGCCTCTAATGATGGCAGACTCAGCATTGGTTTAGTTTTATGGAAAACAATACTTTGTTTCAGTAAATATATGTTCAAGGAGGTGCCTCTGTGTGGGGTAATGTGTGTTTTTCTAGTTTGCAACCATAATACTTGTTGCAGCAGTTGCAAAAAGGACAGATCAACCTGTTGCATAGTGGAGAAAAAAGGATCCTTGAGATAGCCTATGGCATTCCTTTCAGATATCTCAGTTTAGCTCAAGGCTTGACACTTCAAGGTTGAGGACAAAGACAGGAGCTCATTGACACTTAGGCCCTCATTATGTCATTGGCGGTAAAAACCACCTACCGCCACGGCGACGACCACCAAAAGACTGTTGCCACTGTTGCGTATTATGACCACAGCCAGATTTCCACCAGAAGGATGGTGGAAATCTAGCTGTGGCCATGCCGGCGGATGGCGATAAGGTGGCGCTCCTGCCAGCAGCAGCGCCATGCCAGTAGACCGCCGCCGGCCGTATTATGACCAATAATACGGCCTGGCGGTGTTCTGCTGGCAGACGCTGCTGTTGGCAGCAGCGCCCCTTCCTGTCCCCTAAGCACAGGTAAGTGGGTGCTCCAACAGGGGAAAGGGGTGGGGGTTGTTGTGTGTGTGTGTGTGTGGGTGGGGGGTGTATGTTTGTGCATGCTTGTATGCAGGTGTGTATTGCATGTTGAATGTGTGTGCATGTATGGAGGTGTGAGTGTGTGTATGTTGTGTACTGTGAATGTGTGTCTGCGTGTATGTATGAAAGTGTGTGTGAATGGATGTATGCATAAGTGGATGAATGTGGGAATAGGTGTGTGTATGCGTGTGTGTGTGTGTGAATGGGTGGAAATGTAGGGGGGGTTTGGAGAGGAAAGGGTTGGTGGGGGGAATCTCGGGAGGAGGGGGGTTTTTGAAGACCCCTATCAGTGACATGGAAGGGCTTCCCTGTCACTGACAGTGCGTACCACCATGGTTTTTGTGGCGGTAAGGGAGCCAAGAAATCCATGGAGGTAGGAGGGGTCATAATCCGGCAGTCAGTAAAGTGACGGCCGCTGGGCTGTAGATTGATATCTCCAGCCCATCGCCTGTTACCGCCGTGGCGGTTGGTGCGGTACAGTGACGGTTTGGCATTAGCCAAACCACCAATGTCATAATATGGTGGAAAGTACAGCCAGCCTGTTGGCAGTACTTTCCACCATATTACCGCGACCGCCAGGGTCATAATGAGGGCCATAATGTTCATAGTTTCCAATACAGAGAATTGTGTGTGTGGTTTGTTTAGAACCTAGCAGCACAATAAAAACCTTCACCAACTCTTTGTACAGCTAAGTACTTTGTTTATGTATGATACAACAAGTTACACCATGTCTCAAATGTTAGGGGGATAAAATTGATCCATTCCAAAGTTATACATAGGGCCATATTTACAAGAAAGTGTGCCACTTTCTTGCGCCCCCTTGCGTCCCCTAATGCCACCATGGTAGCACTGTATTTACAATACGGTGCACCATGGTGCATGTTAGGGGCAATAGTGTCATTTTTTTAATGCTATTGTAACGCTATACTGGATTAGTATAAAAAAAAATACGCTAATCCAGTATAGTGTTAAGAGGCCCGTTGAAATCAATGGGAGCCTCATTTTAACGCCTGCTTTAAGCAGGCGTTAAAAATTACTCTAGAAACGGCACAATAGAATCTTGTAGATTCCATTGCTCCATTTGTAGCAAGCCTCTAGTGAGGGAACGCCCCTTTGCATACATCATGTATATATTATGCATGGAGGGGGGCAAAGGGTTTACAAGGAGGCGCAAGCCTAGTTTCACATTTGCCGCAAAAATGTTGCCGCAAATGTGGCGCTAAGGGGTGCAGGAGCCTTGTAAATCTGGCCCATAATCTTGCTACTGGTAGAGAAGGTCTTGGACATTCTGCATCCACAGGGCCTGACTGGAATACCTGGAGAATGGACTCTGGTACGTATCCACAACTTCATGTCACACAATTGTCGTGCCCTGCATGCTTCCTTACCACCCAAATAAACCCCAATACACTGGATGTCTCACTACCCCTCCCACACATTCACCTATTGCCTCTCTCTTACATGCCACCTAGCCCAAGTGCCCACACAGCCCTTGGCAAAGGCACGGATACCGATGGATAATACTATCAGTATGACTCCCACAATGCACTAGCCCATCTACGTGTATACCTTGAATGTGCCCATCACATCACAACCCTTACATGTATGACTAATGGACTACCCATACCAACTAGATGGTATGACTGAGGACCACTGCATGACAAAAACAGCAATGCAATGGCACACTACTATAGCTACCAAGGCTGAACACTGCTACAGCACCGTGACTAATCACATATGTCACTACCAGAAATTGACCCAGCCTGATTTGGAATGTAAGATGGCAGACTCCATGCACATGCATGACATGCCCAGACAGGACAAAACCTAGCAAACTCACATACACTTCTCCCCCTGGGACACCATGCTGCAATGTCCAGCCATTATCTCTCACAACTACCAAGACTGAATAGACACTAGAAAACAGGGCAGAACACTTATGTGAACTAACAGTTACTACCAGAACCCATCCACAGAGCCTACGTTAACAAACCTGAAGGACACCAACCTAAATGGAGTATGGCTCACATGTCACAGACCACTATCCAACAACACTGGTATGCTGTGCAGCGTCTGTCATTGTCATTGCTGGGAATTATGTCAAGTCACTGTTTGGATTTGAGAAGGAGATAACCAAACACACCTCCTATATCTTAACTCTGTCTCACACTCTATCCACAGGTAACCCGCCCACTGTCACCATGAAGAGGATACCAGAGACTGCCAGTCCTCCTCAGGATGAAGGCCCCAGTGATGACAACACGCTTGGATGTCTGGACACTGACTACCTACCTGGCCCATCAGGGACACCTGGTCAGCCTACGACTCCCTACCTAACCATGCCCACAGCTATCTCCCCAACCCTGTGGCCACAACTTCACTGGCAACCCTCTGTCCCCAAACCTAATTCCCAAAGACTGTTCCAACTATTGTGTGCCCACAGTACAGGGACCTGAGTTGACCCCTCACACCCCAGACAATGAAGGGCCTGCAGACACAGGGAGTGGGCACACTGTGCATGGGGCATAGGCATCTTGGGGCAGGGGGCGTGGGAGGGAATCTGTGGGCCAGAGGATGTGACCCCAAAGGGACTCTATTGGCCAGGAAGCCATCTCCCAAGTCCTTGGAGCATACCAACAATCCCAGGACAGGATGGACCAGATCATAACCATGTTGGGGGGAACCAAAGGTTGCAGAGGAAATACCACCAGGAGGTCATGCAGCAGTGGCAGGCACACAATGGCACCATGACCTCCATTGCAGGGGTGCTTAGGGAAATCAACACTACCCTGCGTGCTTCCTCCACCTACCAGCAGACCCCTTCTGCTAGCTATCTAACATCTGAACCATCTACATAAGTGGCAGCTAGTTGAATGGAGGCCTTGCCGGGGGAAGCACAGGCCCCAGACACCCCACCCTCTGTAGCTGAAGAACCCCCCGCAAATGTGGTGGTCCACCCAGGCATCCGGCTGGAGCAGATGCCAAGACCCAATCCACTGCCAGGAAGTGACCCTCACCTGTTTTGCCTCTCTTGTTTGCTGCTGAGTCACACTGTTGACTGTTCAATGACACAACTCCATCTTCCCATTGGCACATGGACACTGACCTGTGCAACCAGTTGATGTACCACCTACTCTGATGATTTTAACTACAATGACCCCACTCGTCACCTGTTGGACAATGTATGCACCATATTAATTTGTCACTTTTTATGTATATGCAAAATAAACACAAATGGAACACAGCTACTGTATATGTGTCTTCATTACAAGGTAAACAAATGTCATGAATCCTATTACAGAACTGGTTATGCCCCCTATATCCACCACTCAGTGGAATGGACAGCAGAAGGAGACATCCTCATCAGGAGACACTACAACAGATATGTCCCAAGACAGATGTCAGGCAGTCAAATACTCCAGAACCACACAAGAGTGCAGTCAGTATTCTAAGCTGCAGAATGACAATGACAGAGAGTACCATCAGGTAGAATTCATGTAGCCACACAAAGCACGTATGAAGACATAGGCATTGTACCCAGTGTAGGATACCTCCGAAGCAGGGGCCACCAGAGATTACATATACATCACCAGTCATAGCATTTACATCTAAACTCCCTTCAGCTGCCATTTGTCAGGTACAAACTTCAAATCTAAATGTAATCTAGCAATGGCTAATGACTGTGAAAGCCTCAAGCCATAGGTGGCTGAGGCACGTATTCCAATACCACAGTCAGTGGGTGGACTGACATGGGAACAATAGAATGGAGCTCACATAGCTCAATATTGGTTTGTTCATTGGAGATGTGTATCTTGGTAACCTCAGTAAGTACACTTGTTAGAGTTGAGACACTTTTACTGAGCAAATCACATGCAGGCAGTCAGCTCCCCCAACACACACATAGGGAAAGGATAATATTACACCCCGACTGTTGCAGCTACTCAGGACGACTATTGTCAGCAAATCATGTGGATATACAATACTTGCAAACCCACACCCAACATACCTGTATGCCACTGGAAGTACTGATTGATGAGCTCAGTCCTAGAGTCAGCTGCACCTTCTTCCTCTGCCTCCTCATCACTTGCCATGTCAGCATTACCAGCCACTGGTTCAGCTGCCTCATCCGCATAAGCTAGCAATGGAATCTGATGTCTCTGGGTTAGACTGTGGAGTATGCAGCAGGCTACTATTTTCTGGCATACCTTTTGGGGCGTGTAGAGGAGGGCACCTCCCAATAGGTACAGGCACCTGAATCTGGCCTTCAAGAGGCCAAATGTTCTTTCTATAGCACTCCTCATCCTCCCGTGGGCCTCATTGAAACGGACTTCCCCATCCATGGCAGGGTAACTCAGTGGTGTCAACAGCCAGGGAAGGTTAGGATAGCCAGAGTCACCTGTGTGTATAAATAAGGGACCAGTGAAATGACAGGTTCAGCGACAGGGTAGATTGTGATGACACATGCCATCATGCATAAACAACTACATATGCATACATACCAAGGAGCCAAGCCCTCTCTCTTTGTATTCGTATTTGTATGTGTGAGACATTGCTGTTCCCCATAATGAAGGAGTCATGCACAGATCTAGGATACTTGCTATGACCTGTGAGATGTACTGGTCTGCCAGACACACCACCTGAACATTTATAGGGTGGAAATTCTTCCTGTTCCCATACACCTGTTCATTGGCACTGGGAGGGACCAGGGCTATATGGGTGCCATCAAGAGCCCCTATTACATGAGGGATGTGACCCATATCATAAAAGCCAGACTTCACATGGGCCAGATCAGCACCTTGGGGGAACCGGATGTAGCTCTCCAGGTGTTTCAGAAATGCACACAGTGCATAATTCAAGACAAGACTGACCATGGGCTGTGACTTCCCTGCTGACAGGCCGACTGTATTCTGAAAGGAGCCTGTGGCTAGGAATTGTAGCACTGACAGGACCTGTACTGTGGGAGGGATGCAATAGGTGGCTGGTAAGAGATCAGGCTACAACTGTTTACAAAGATCCATAATGGTCTGACAATTCAGACGATAAGTTAGGATGATATGCCTCTCCTCCATGGTTGCAAGGTCAACTAGTGGGAGGTACACTGGTGGTTATCTCAGTCTCCTCTTGTCAGGATACCTAGGATAGAGAGGAAATAATTGCACATGATTAAATGCACTTCACACAAGTATGCAGGACATGTCAAAATTGCACATACCTAACACTGTAGGACATGCGTAGCACATATACTATAATGTACATGCAGAGGCGCATTGGGCACCAGCTTTGCAGCACAATGCTGAACCTGTAAGTAGCATAGGACAGATGTCACATGTGTAGTGTACCATATGTAGTAGACTGGGCTGTCCTGCATTGATCATTACAAAAGTAATGGGATACATCAATATAGTGTCACCATCTGTGTGCCACCGAGTATCCATGCAAGCCCTTCAGCAGATATACTGGAACATCACCTCACTGTGTAATGCATGTCATATGTGACAGCACCACCATGATGGCACACCGTGGGGTTACTTCGCAATTTGGTCAGAAATGTGTATGGCACACTTATATTGGCAGATCATTACATCAGATGTGCACAAAACGGCAGCTGCCTGTCCTGCAGCACTAGACAGAGGGAAGTTACCTAAGTCCGCCAGTGTATGTCGTCATGGCGGTAGGTGGTCACAACCGCTGTGCAATTTGTCATTGGTTATCATTGCTGCCTTTGGTCGGATGATCGCTGGTGGTGATGGTCTTGAAGGTGGCAACCATGACTGCCTTTTTCTGCAGCCTTGCTCACTTGACTCCTGACATTGTTGCTAGCAAGACCTTGGTGACCTGAGCTGCTGTTTACTGTCTCTGGGAGCCATCATGCATTGTCCTGCAGGTGATAGTGTCCAGAGGAGCTGGAGAAGCTTGTAGACAATGTCCTACCCCTGTATGAACAGCTATATGGGCCCCAGATGAGCAGGTGAGCCCAATGCCATAGTCATGTGTGATTGGGGTGCATGTGACGGTGAATGGGGTGAGTGCACTGGTGAGGGAGTATAGATGCATGCAGAGGGCATCAAGTGTAGGCGTGTGGGCAGAGAGAATGAGTATGTGTGGACACTTGGTGAGTGGGATAAGTATAGGCCACTCCTGCAGGTATGGAGCCAGTGTACATGACTCTCTCCTTTTGTTTGTCTCATCCATGCAGGTGAACACTCATCTGAAGAAAGGGATCTGGCCTGCCATCGCCAAGGAACTGTGGACCCTGGGGGTCCATAGCCGGCAGATCATCCACTGTAGGAAGCGGTGGGAGGACCTGAGATGCTAGGCCAAGAAGACTGCAGAGACCCAGCTGGGGATGTCGTCCCAACGAGGGAGGGGGTACCAGTCAGAGCCTAACCCCTCTATTGGCTCACATTCTGGTTGTGGCCTACCCTGCGGTTGATGGCCATTTGAGGGCAGCACCGCAGCCACAGGGGGGGTGAGTACTGAGTGTATCCTGGGATTTGATTCGGGGTTAGCTGCTTCACTGTAGCTTATGCAAAAATGTAATCTATGCAACATCTATGTAGACTTTGGGGGAATGGGTAGTAAATACCCAGCCTGACTATTAGTTGTAGAAGTGTATTGATGGTTTGCTGTCAGTGGAAGTACATCTCCCATATCCTGACTTCTCCATGTCTGCATTGTGGAGATGGTCTAATCCCATTGACACATGTGTGACTCCATCCTGCCTTTTCTATGAATGTGAGCTTGTGTATCGCCCTACCTATTGAGTATGACCTGCTCCATCCATCAGCATTTCGCCATTTGTTGCTCTAAGGTGTCAGTCAACTTCCATCTGTATAGGACACCTGTTAATGCAACTGTGGAACACAGATTATATCATTGGGAATACATACATCAGGTACTGGTAATGTTGTTGACTCCATGTGAGGCAGCCTCTACCTTTCCAGCACAGGTATAGGACTGGAGTGATGGCTTGACTGTTGTATCCCCATATCTTGCTAATTTGCTATGTATTTTTGATGTGGTCGAGATTACAATTATCATGCATTTCAAAGTGCTAGACTTGTGGGGTATAAAGCTTGAACACAATGAGATGGTAGTAGAGGTGGTAAGTGCCTAGACAGACCTCTTCATTCACAATATGTAATGTCAATGGCATGGATGCCACAGCCCTGGCAATTCCAGTGCAACATAGCATATTAAGGGGGTCATTCTGACCTCGGCGGTAAAAGGCGCTTACCGCCGGTCAGAAGACCGCCACAACACCGCCGCGGCCGCGGTAAACCGCCACGGTCAATCTGACCTGCAACTGCCAACCCGCCGAAAACCCGACATCCTCAATAATCCGCCACACCAAAGGTCAGCGAAAAAATGGCGCTGACCAAACCTCCACCGTCACGCCAACAGAAACACGCCCATACCATTCAGACCCACAAATCCACGCGGCGGTCTTTCAAACGCGGTCAAAATACACACACCCATAGAAAACTCTGCCACATTGGTCACTTCGATATACACACACCTGATACACATACTAACACCACTCCCACACACCCAACACAATATAAAACACCCACCCACATCACCCACAAGCCCCTACCAGCCGAAATCATTGCCGAAGGCTAGAGACAGAGCACAGAATAGAGAATCCCACAACACAGAGGCACACAACACCATCACCCACACAGAATCCACGCACCAAACACCACACGCACCACACTCATCACCACAAACGCCACCCCACACCTCAACCACACCACCCCATGGCACCCCAAAGACACCCCAGGTTCAGTGACGCCGAACTCAGGGTCATGGTGGAGGAAATAGTCCGTGTAGAGCCCCAGCTCTTCGGGGCACAGGTGCAGCACACCACAATTGCCAGGAAGATGAAGCTATGGCAAAGGATAGTGGACAGGGTCAACGCGGTGGGGCAGCATCCACTCAATCGGGAGGACATCAGGAAGAGATGGAACGACCTACGGGGGAAGGTGCGTTCCATGGTATCAAGGCACAACATAGCGGTGCAGAAGACTGGCGGCGGACCCCCACCTACTCCCCCAGAATTTACCGTGTGGGAGGAGGAAGTCTTGCACATCCTGCATCCTGAGGGCCTCGCAGGAGTAGGCGGAGGAATGGACTCTGGTAAGTCAAATCCTCACTACTGCTTCCCACCCCCACCCCACCTGCATGCCAAATCATACCCCCACCCTCACCCCCACCCCATCACACCAACACCTAGCAAAAGGCTCACCATCACAACCCACCCATCCCAACACCTAGCCCTGCATGCGACCCCAAAGCATGGCCACCCATCACCAAAGCCCCCACAAGGGAATGCCTGCACTTGGGTACACGGACACCCACCCATCACACGAAATCCCACACACAGAAGCAATAACCATACCTTTATACCCCTGCAGGACCCGAACGCCACCACACCGCCACGGAGGGTCCAGAGATGTCCATCCCACCCCCAGAAGAGGCCCCCAGCGATGACAGCTGCTCTGTCTCCCTGGAGCCAGACGACCAGCCCGGCCCATCGGGGACCTCTGGACAGTCGGTTCCCTACAGACCGCCACAGGCTACACCAGACCCAACCCCCTCTGGGAACACCAGCACAGCTCCCACCCAGCGGGCCCATGCCTCTGTCTCCAGGGCACGTAAATCAGCGGTGTGTCCACCACTACAGGGCACCCAGGTTGACCCACCACCCCAACAACAACAGGGACCTGGGGGCAGTGGTAGTGGGCACACCGGCCAGGGGACAGAGGCCCAGGAACACAGGGGAACTGGGAGGGCTGCTGTGCGACGGGGGGGACAGGCCCGGGGAACCGACTCTCCAAGACGCCCTCTCCACCATCATGGGAGCATACCACCGCTCCCAGGAGACGATGGCGACGGTACTGGCCCGGTTCCAGGAGATCCAGGAACTGCAGGAGGAACAGTACATGGGGTTCAGGGAGGAACTGAGGAACATCGGTTCCGCAATGGGGACCATCGTCCTGGCCCTTACCCAGATCGTTACCACATTGCGGGACCATGTGGCACCCCAAAGGGCCCCTGTCACTAGCCCAGGCCAGGAACAGCCTACCACCTCTGCCGGTGCCAGTGGACAGGAGGCCCCCACACAACGACAGGCCACCAGAACCCCACCTCCTGCAGAAGAAGAACCACCCTGCAAGTGGAACCTGAGATCTCACAAGAAGACAGAGTAGGATTGCAAGACCCCCGCCAGCCTAAGATACCCCCTGATGTCATCCCACAGTCCCACCTTCTCACCCTGTCCAACCTTGAACTGCCCCTGCTCCATCCTTCCACAGGCATATGGACAATGCACCTGTGCGACTGAGAACTGGACTCTGCCATGGACATTACTCCACCCCCACCCATCCCCGCTTCCCAATCATTTACCTATATCTAGCACTTTAAATAAACCACTTATTCCATTTAAATAAACAGGAGTCTGCTTGTATTCTTAACAAATGTATTACACATAACTTTTCAATAATGTCCAGTTACTTTGTGATGACAACATACCAATTTCAATAAGCTTTAGTCCATGGGCAAACAAAGCTGAAGTCAGGCAGTGGGTCATACAGCTCTGAAAAGGGGAGGGAAAGTCACAAATCAGTTTACAGGAACTGGGGGGAAACACAGACAGTGGAGACGCATGAGGCCTCAAGTAAATGTAAATTGGGGTGGCTGTTTCTTACCTGTGTGCTACTGAAAGTATTGTTGTATGACTGTATCCCTGTTGTCTGTGTCGTCCCCGTCGTCTTCCTCTTCTTCACTCTCCACAGGCTCCACAGCTGCAACAACACCACCATCTGGACCATCCTCCTGCAGAAAAGGCACCTGGCGTCGCAATGCCAGATTGTGAAGCATACAGCAGGCCACGATGATCTGGCACACCTTCTTTGGTGAGTACATGAGGGATCCCCCTGTCATATGCAGGCACCTAAACCTGGCCTTCAGGACCCGAAGGTCCTTTCTATGATCCTCCTAGTTCGCCCATGGGCCTCATTGTAGCGTTCCTCTGCCCTTGTCCTGGGATTCCTCACTGGGGTCAGTAGCCACGACAGGTTGGGGTAACCAGAGTCACCAATTAGCCACACACGGTGTCTCTGTAGCTGTTCCATCACATAAGGAACAGCTGCTATTTCGCATGACATACGCGTCATGCACTGACCCAGGGAACTTGGCATTTACATGGGAGATGTACTGGTCAGCCAAACAGACCACCTGGACATTCATCGAATGATAACTTTTCCTGTTTCGGTACACCTGCTCACTGTCTTTGGGGGGAACCAAAGCCACATGGGTCCCATCAATGGCCCCAATGATGTTGGGGAAATGTCCAAGGGCATAGAAATCACCCTTCACTGTAGCCAATTCGCCCACCTCAGGGAAAATAATGTAGCTCCGCATGTATTCCATCAGGGCAGACAAAACTCTGGACAAAACCTTGGAAAACATAGGCTGAGACATCCCAGATGATATGGCCACTGTTGTCTGAAACGACCCACTTGCCAAAAAATGGAGTACTGACAGAACCTGCACCAGAGGGGGAATCCCTGTGGGTTGGCGGATGGGGGACATCAGGTCTGGCTCCAGGAGAGAACCTATACTGCAAGTGCTGCTGTGACCTCGGTCTGGGAGGTACAATGGCTGCTGCGACTGGGGAAAGGGCCCCTGCCTTCACTCAATTGGGGAAACTTGTTGATGGTGTCCTCCCCCAGTATGCGCTACTCTACGGTCCTCCAGACCAACAGGTTAGTACACAGGGTGCACGCTGAATGGGCTATGCCTGTGTTGAATGGGGTGTATGTAAAATGTTGGGGAGGGGAGCGAATGAGGAGTGCAACGCACGTCAGATGGGAACATGTGCCACATGGCAAGGTTGGGGAGGGGGGGCCACTCACATCTACCATGCTGAAAAGTGATGATATTTCCTTTCCCACCCTGTACATGTCAAATAGGTCAGCGCCCATCAGAAGGTCGACATTTGGCGTGCCATCGCCAAGGACGTCCGGGCCCTGGGGGTCCACAACAGACGGGGCACCCACTGCCGAAAGAGGTGGGAGGACATCCGCCGCGGGACCAGAAAGACCGCCGAGTCTCTGCTGGGGATGGCCTCCCAACGTAGGAGGGGTGCCAGCCGCCAATTGACCCCCCTGAAGTCCCGGATCCTGGCGGTGGCCTACCCCGATTTGGATGGGCGCGTGAGGACATCACAGCAGACACAAGGGGGTGAGTATCAGCACATTCTGCTATCTTTGCGCGCAGTGGAGGTGTCTGGGTGGGGGAGGAGGGCTGTGGGTAACTCAAGGCCAGGGCGCTTTCTGTAGGCTAGTCCCCTCCGTTAGCCATGTTCCTGTGCCCCCGCCCCCACCTCTGTAGGGTGCCAAGTACAGCTATCCATGGTCCTGCATCACCCATGTGTGCACTTGTCGTCCATAGACCTGTAGGCCTAGTCACAAGAACTGAGTAGTGTACCCCGATTGCGCAGCGTAGTTCAGGGGGCTTCTGTGTCTGTCCTCTCCGCCAACGGTGTTGCCAATGCATGCACTCAACCTGTCTTCATTTTTCCCCCCCACCCATTTTCTTTTTCTCCCTGTGCATGTGTGCATTAGCATCATCAGGCGGAGGAGAAGTGGCATCGGCGCACGAGGGAGCTGCATCTCACATGGCCCCGGAGGGCCATGCAATGGACTCCGAGTTCAGCAGTGAGACGGAGGGCGAGGGGAGCTCCACAACGGGGACCCGTCAGCGACACCGACACGTCCTCGGAAGGGAGCTCCCTTGCAGCGGCGGCAACATCCGTGCCCACCGCAACTACAGGTACAGCCGCCACCCAGCGCACCAGCTCCGCCCTCCAAGCAGCCCCTCAGCGTTCGCCCCGTGCCCGCTCGCACACCAAGGCGGGCATCTCCTTCGCCCCAGGCACCTCAGGCCCTGCCCCAGTTACCCCTGCTGCCCTCAGTGAGGAGGTCATTGACCTCCTCCGGACGCTCATTGTTGGGCAGTCTACCCTTTTGAATGCCATCCAGGGGGTGGAAAGCGAGGTGCATCTGAGCAATGCATACCTGGAGGGCATTCATTCGGGTCAGGCTGCCCATCAGCGATCGTTCAACGCTCTGGCCTCAGCACTGACGGCAGCCATTGTCCCTGTCTCCAGCCTCCCTCTTCTAACTCCCTCCACCCAGTCCCAGTCTCCTGTTCCTCAGCCTATCCCATCCACACCATCAGACCAGCCTGCACACACCTCAACACCCAAGGGAAGCTCATCCAGACATAAGCACAACAGATCCCACAAGCATTCACACAAACAACATCCAGATGCAGACATGCCAACAGTCACTACCACCTCTGTGTCCCCCTCCTCCTCGTCTCCCTCCTCCCTCCCTGTGACGTCTCCACTCACACCTGCATGCACACCACCATCAGCCAGTACTTCCATCACCAGCACACCCTCCATTACAGTCAGCACACGTGCAGTCACCACCCCCACTGCCATTTACACGTCCCCTGTGTCCTCTCCCACTGTGTCTGTCACCCCCTCTTCCAAAGCACACAAACGCAGGCAGCCACCCACCCAACAGCCATCCACCTCACGACAGCCTCCAGCCCATGCACCTGCACCCAAAGACAGCACGCTTGACTCTCCTACAACCACATCCTCTTCCTCCACTCCCATACCCACTGCACCTTCCGTTCCCATTGCTCCTAAAAAACTTTTCCTCTCCAAAATTAACCTCTTTGCATCACCTGACCCACCCCCTCCATCTCGTAAGAGTCCAAAGAGCACCTCAGCCACCACCAGCCCTGCATCTAGTGTCACCATAGTGCAGGGCTATTGGAGTCCACCAGCTCCTAGGGAAGGAACATCGGCCAGCAGCAAGGGGACAGCCAGCCCACCCCCTGGGAAGAGGACAAGAAAACTTAAGGGCCAGCGCGAAAAACCTGAGACGGATGCCACCACGGAGAGTGGCCTTGCCACGTCACCTGCCACATCATCTAAGGGAGGCAAGGGCCCGAGAGCTGCAGCGAAGGAGGGCAAGGGCAGCAGGGCGGAGAAGACAGGCAGCAGCCGAGCGCACCAGGAGGGCCCCACCAGCCCCATACCGGGTGTGACGGACGACACCCACGGGCACAAGACTCCATCACAGGAGGGCCCCGCTACCGGAAGGTCGGAGGGCGACTAAGCGGGGAGTCTTGGCCAGGTGTGACTCCCTTGAAAGACAGGACAAGCACCGCTGAAGAGGGCCCCGCCGTGAAGAGCACCGCTGAACAGGGCCCCGCCAAGACAGGCACCACTGAACAGGGCCCCGCCGTGAAGAGCACCGCTGAACAGGGCCCCGCAGGCACCGCCAAGACAGCCACCGCTGAACAGGGCCCCGCCGTGAAGAGCACCGCTGAACAGGGCCCCGCCAAGACAGCCACCGCTGAACAGGGCCCCGCCGTGAAGAGCACCGCTGAAGAGGGCCCCGCCAAGACAGCCACCGCTGAACAGGGCCCCCCGTGAAGAGCACCGCTGAAGAGGGCCCCGCCAAAACAGCCACCGCTGAACAGGGCCCCGCGGTGAAGAGCCCCGCCGAAGAGGGCTCCGCCAAGATAGCCACCGCTGAACAGGGCCCCGCCGTGAAGAGCACCTCTGAAGAGGGCCCCGCCAAGACAGCCACCGCTGAAGAGGGCCCGCCGTGAAGAGCACCGCTGAAGAGGGCCCCGCCAAGACAGGCACCGCTGAACAGGGCCCCGCCAAGACAGGCACCACTGAACAGGGCCCCGCCGTCTCAAGCACCGCTCCGCTGGGCCCTTCCTGTCAAGCACTGCTCCGCTGGGGCCTTCATCTCAAGCACCGCTTTGCTGGGGCCTTCCTGTCAAGCACCGCTCCGCTGGGGCCTTCATCTCAAGCACCGCTCCGCTGGGGCCTTCCTGTCAAGCACCGCTCCGCTGGGCCCTTCCTGTCAAGCACCGCTCCGCTGGGGCCTTCATCGCAATCACCGCTCTGCTGGGCCCTTCCTGTCAAGCACCGCTCCGCTGGGGCCTTCATCTCAAGCACCGCTCCGCTGGGGCCTTCCTGTCAAGCACCACTCCGCTGGGCCCTTCCTGTTAAGTACCGCTACGCTGGGGCCTTCATCTTAAGCACCGCTCCGTTGGGGCCTTCCTGTCAAGAACCGCTCCGCTGGGCCCTTCCTGTCAAGCACCGCTCCGCTGGGGCCTTCATCTCAAGCACCGCTCCGCTGGGCCCTTCCTGTCAAGCACCGCTCTGCTGGGGCCTTCATCTCAAGCACCGCTCCGCTGGGGCCTTCCTGTCAAGCACCGCTCCGCTGGGCCCTTCCTGTCAAGCACCGCTCCGCTGGGGCCTTCATCTCAAGCACCGCTCCACTGGGCCCTTCCTGTCAAGCACCGCTCCGCTGGGGCCTTCATCTCAAGCACCGCTCCGCTGGGGCCTTCCTGTCAAGCACCGCTCCGCTGGGGCCTTCATCTCAAGCACCGCTCCGCTGGGGCCTTCCTGTCAAGCACCGCTCCGCTGGGGCCTTCATCTCAAGCACCGCTCCGCTGGGGCCTTCCTGTCAAGAGCACCGCTGAACAGGGCCCCGCCAAGACAGCCACCGCTGAACAGGGCCCCGCCGTGAAGAGCACCGCTGAAGAGGGCCCCGCCAAGACAGCCACCGTGGAAGAGGGCCCCACCGTGAAGAGCACCGCTGAAGAGGGCCCCGCCAAGACAGCCACCGCTGAACAGGGCCCGCGTGAAGAGCACCGCTGAAGAGGGCCCCGCCAAGACAGCCACCGCTGAACAGGGCGCCGCCGTGAAGAGCACCGCTGAAGAGGGCCCCGCCAAGACAGCCACCGCTGAAGAGGGCCCCGCCGTGAAGAGCACCGCTGAAGAGGGCCCCGCCAAGACAGGCACCGCTGAACAGGGCCCGCCGTGAAGAGCACCGCTGAAGAGGGCCCCGCCAAGACAGCCACCGCTGAACAGGGTCCCGCCGTGAAGAGCACCGCTGAAGAGGGCCCCGCCAAGACAGGCACCGCTGAACAGGGCCCCGCCAAGACAGGCACCACTGAACAGGGCCCCGCCGTCTCAAGCACCGCTCCGCTGGGCCCTTCCTGTCAAGCACTGCTCCGCTGGGGCCTTCCTGTCAAGCACCGCTCCGCTGGGGCCTTCATCTCAAGCACCGCTCCGCTGGGGCCTTCCTGTCAAGCACCGCTCCGCTGGGGCCTTAATCTCAAGCACCGCTCTGCTGGGCACTGCCGTCTCAAGCACCGCTCCGCTGGGGCCTTCCTGTCAAGCACCGCTCCGCTGGGGCCTTCATCTCAAGCACCGCTCCGCTGGGCCCTTCCTGTCAAGCACCGCTCCGCTGGGGCCTTCATCTCAAGCACCGCTCCGCTGGGCACCGCCGTCTCAAGCACCGCTCCGCTGGGCACCGCAGTCTCAAGCACCGCTGGTCCATTGATAGTGCCGGTTCTGTGTCGAGCAGGTGTTCACGAAGCACTCTGGGCACCATGCCTCCTCCAATGCCAGTGGAGTCGGTTATCCATCTGATGGACTGTGGCTTTGCACTCCCCAGGATGGTACATTGGCCATGGAGGCCCCTCGTGGATGTGGCGTCGTGGACTCATGTGGCTGAGGTGCCCCCCTTTCCCTTCCCCCTGAGGTGCCTGTTGTTTTCTCATCTGATGCCCCAGCAGTGTTCTCTCCAATGGTTTCCGGTCTCCTGTGTGGGCTTTGCCCATGTGTTTGTACACATTGGCCCACGGACTATGGATATTGAACGGACTGTGCCGGACTTATTGACTATGTTTATACTTTGCACTATGTTCATTTTTTCTTTTGTATATTTCATATGGCATATTTACCATGACTTAAATGAACCTATTTTATCCATAAATTTGAAACTTCATTTGAATTATGTCTTTGCATTCTTCCGGGGGGTTTGGGGGGTGTCACTCTGACATGTTGCTCTGCATTGGTGTGTAGGTATTGGGGGGGTGGGTGTATCGCATATGTGTGTGCCCGTAATCTTTTCTCCTCCCCCCTCCCCTGTGTCATAGGTGCAGTACTCACCGTTGTCGTCTGTGCCGGCGTTCGTACTCCTGGTAGATGAGCAGGTAGACAATAGCCGGTAGGATGTGTAATTCGGGATCCATGCTGTCCTCCTTCCTCGTGGAGTGTGTATAGGTGAGCGTTTTCCCGTTCGTAGTCTGTTTCCGCCGTGTTTTTATCGGAAAAGGTGGCAGATTGGTGAGTTGTGATAGGGTGGGCGGTACATTGTCTGCCGCCTGCCTGTTGGCGGTGACCGCCGCGCTGTTTGTCGGTCCCGCCGTGGCCGTCGGAGTGTTAATGTGGCGGGCTGTGTTGGCGGTTCCCGCCAGGGTCAGAATTCCATTTCTTGGACTGCCTGCCTGTTGGCGGGTTGGCCGCCGCTTTATCACCGACCGCCAGGGTTAGAATGACCCCCTAAATGCCTAAATCATGTCTCAATGGTTACTTGGGGGCACATCTGATGGTGTGAGAAAATGTATTCCACCCTTGGCCTAGCTGACATGGGTGATTAGGAGAGGATTGGGCATAGTATGACTTCTGAGATTAGGATGTCTAATGAATGTTGTATTATCTCTTCTAAGGCTGCCCTATGCAGTAGTGTGATGTGTTGTCAGTGTAAATGCAGTGGTGTTGGTCCATGTTTGCATAATGCTTACATGTATGTTACGTCTGAGATGAGTGTTGTCTGGATTAGGTACAGATATTCCCAAAACTGGAATGGTGTCAGTGAGGGCGATGTCATCATTTTGTGAAGTGCTACTGATGATACTGCATGTGTTTTGCTATTGTATGTGGTCCCTGATGGCATATGTGTGTTCCTGATGTACATCAGTTGTGACACTGCACTCAGTGATTGGCTACGGCTGTGTGATATGTGCAATATGGGCCATTGTAGATGCACATGTTGAATATGGATAGGTGTGATACATATGTGTTTCGTGACTGCAGCTCTTCCTCTGTGAACGGGTCAGACTAGTCACTTGCCTGTTCCCATGACTTGTATTATTCACATCAGATGTTACCTGTATGGCTCTCTAAGTTGTTGGGCCTTAAGCACTTCTTATATCTAAATTGCCATTATTGTACAGAATGTTATGTCAGCCATTTATTGTGACAGCCAGATGCTATGTAGGGGGTGTGTGTAGTAGGAGTCACTGTGATGGACATATTGGCTGTTAAAACAGTACAGGTCTGATGTGTTTGGATCAGTCAACTGCACTTCCAATGGGTGAAAGGAGTATGGAGAGGTATGATGTGAAATCAGAGAGACATTTGTAGTTCATCCAGGGCATGATGTCCATGCTGACATGGCTATGGTGGTGATCATGTGGATAACTCCAGTTGTGCAGACTTACTTGGATGATATGTGTTGTGTAGACAGTTTAATTATAACTCCATGCACATTATTTTAGCACACTAGGCCTGCTGCTGTGCCCTTTAACCTAGATCTATTTTATTCAGATTTGTTTAGTTTTTTAGCAATAGCCACATGTGCGGTCTTGTTTTATTTCTCTCTATCTAGCTGTTCTTTGCCTAGGCCAGCACTGCATTCTTAAACAAGACATTTCTTTCACTCTGTGCTTTTCTCAAGGCTGCAGTAAGATAGGTTGCCAGTAAAAGTGGTAACGTTTTGTCTCTGGTATTCATAGAAACATACACATCCTTACGTAGGAACATATTCTCAGAACATCAGCTGTTCTATTATAAAAACACTTGTCTGTCCTATACACATAAGAGGGAACCTGAAGGGGAGAACTAGAGCTGAACATGCTGTGCTCTAATATAACCTAAGCAAGAATTATTTTAATGACTCTAGTGACAACAATTTTAATCCTGTCATGCTTCATCGTCCTGGTTATTGCAGTACATGCTTTATTATCTAAGATGCAGTTGCTTTATTAAAACCTTATTGAAACATATACTGCCTCTGACTGTCCTTGCATATGTGAGACTAATGTAACTGAGAGAAACAGATGCGATCTGAGTGACCACGATTTCCCTGAGGAGTCAATTGTGCCATCTGTTCAGCTGCCCAATTATCCCTGCTTTTGAGTAGAGATGAGGCATTACAAGTTAGCTAGAGCAAAACCTGGATTAGGCCGACAGATGTCACCTGTAAAGTGGTTAGACTCAGTTCCACACACCGCAGGCGATTCTGCAGCTCAAATCCAGTAGTCTCATTAGAATAATGAGAGCCTATGCAACAGATGTAGGTGTGAGGGTTGGCATACGGGGGTGGGCAGTCGTGACATTGTGACATGATGTAGGATGTGTATTGGCACATGAGGTATGCTAGGCAGGACACAGTGTGTATGTGAGGTATATGTTAACCCTCTCTCTCCCTATCTCTCTCTCTCTCCCTCCTTCTCTCTCACTATTTGTGTGCATCAGCAGGCGAAGGAGAAGGTGCACAGGTGAGTGGGAATGCTGCAGGCCATGTTACCCCAAGTGCTGCTATCAGCAACAGCGAGGGACCCAGTGGCACAGCACAGAGGGAGAGGGAAGTGCCACGAGGGAGACTGGATCTACCACCTTATCTTCGGAATCATCCTCCAGTGAATACTCCCTGGTGGGCGGACCCTTCTGGGACCATCCTAGCACCATCATTGTCCACCACCCTCCTTACTACCACACCCTTCCTGTAGCTCCCCGCCCGTGCCCGCTCACCCAGGAGGGTGGGCTTCTCCTTTGCTGCAGGCACCTCTGCCCCTGTCCCACTCAGCCCTGCTGCCCTCAGTGAGGAGGCTATTGACCTCATGAGGTCGATCTCTGTGGGTCAGTTGACCATTGTGAATGCCATCCAGGGACTGACAGCTCAAATCCAGCAGAGCAATACATTCCGGGAGGGCATTCACAGTGCCCTGGCTGGCCTATAGAGATCCTTATAGGCTGTGGCCTCCACACTGACAGCAGCCAGTCACCTTTTGTCTACCGTCCTCCTATACCAACCTCTTCCCAAACCCAGTAAAAGCACCCAGACACACAAGAATGCATCCACCTCAGCAGCCGAGGGTATTACAGACAACCACAAGCATCACAAGACCCACCACCGGCATGCACGCAAACAACACCAACAAGCAAACACACCAACATCCACAACCTGCACAGATTCTCCCACTGCCCCCTCCTTCACAGACACTACACCAGACACACCTGCAACCATCACACTAACATTCACTGATCTAGCCACAACTCCCATCTTACCCACAGTCACCACAATAGCAGACCCACAGACATCTACCCAGTCACCACATCCGCAGCCACCACAACCACTGACACCCCCACATGCAGCACATATACCATACTTGCAGGCACCACCCCAACAGTCACCCATCCAGCATCTTATCTCGCAGCACCTCCCCCTCCACCTCATCCTCTCAAGACACCTAAACACCAACACTCACCCACCCAACAGACTCCAAGCACCCACAAGCACTCATTGCATGCACTTGCACCCAAGACATCCATGCCAACACCTCCCACAACTACTCCCTCTACCTCCACTCCCAAACCTTTTAGCCATAACCGCCCTGTGTGTCTAAGAAGCATTTCCTCACAGAGTTCTCCCTGGTCCCTACACTCCCACCCTGTGATATCCCCAAACAGTCTGTGTCCCTCCCCAAGTCCAGCCCTTCCACCTCCAAGTCCTCCCCTGCCCCCCACTAGTACCCATGCCCCTCCCCGGCCAAGAAGTCCATCCCTCCCAAGCCAATCCCAAGCCCACGGACCGCCTTCAAAGCCGAAGCCCAAAGAACAACCCCCCAAACCCAACCCCCCTTATCCCTGAGGTGCCTGCCTCCCCCTTGATGTCCTTCCCCTGTGGAGGTCATTTAGCAGTCAGGAGTCAAATAGGGCTACACAGAGGTGCCATTTGTGCCTTTGGCATGTTGGACTTTGGACTGGCCAAGTGCATTATTATTGAACAAAGTTATTTATTTATTAACCAACTTTTTATATTTATTATATCTGGGCCAACCAGTTGTGTGTTGGATGGTAACATGCTTGTCCTGCCTTTCTTTCCTTTTGGCTGTTGTGTGATTTGTGGCTTTGGTTTGTGTGTATGACATTTGTGTTAGTTGTGCTAGCTGTTGGGTTCTGGGTTGCATGTGTGTGTGTGTGTTTCTGCCATTTGTGCCGCTGAGATGGGTGTGTTTTGTGTATAGGATATGTTTGTGTTTGGTACATGCATGTATGTAGATGAATTGGGTTTTGTTTGTGTTGACCTGTGTAATGGTCTTATTGCGTGCCCTTGCATGGTTGTTGTGTGTGCATGTGTGTGTGGTGATGGAAATGTCAGCTGCGTTGTGTGTTATGTTAGCGTGGTATGATGATTGTTTTGTTGTATGGCTGTGTAATTGTGTATATTGATAGTCAGGTGTTGTTACTTGTTGTATGTATGTAATGTCATGTGGAAGTGTGTAATGAATTTGCATGCTGAAGCGTTTGTGGTTTAGTGCGGTGGTGGTTTCCTTGTGTGAATATGTGCAGTTGTGTTGGACTGTGCCAGTGCTGTGTATCTGCATGTTGATGTGTGTATAGTACGTGTGTGTTGGCCATGGTGTGTGTAGTATGAGTGTGCGTCTTTGTATGTGGGTGTGTGCATGGGTGTGTGGTTACATGTGTGTGTCACCATAGCTGTCCATCCTGGATGTGTATGCTGTGTCTGCGAGTTTACTTTCGGTTTTCCCTACAGTGTTAGGTAGGTATGTGTACTCAAGTTTTCATACTTCTTTGCTGGTTGCGGATTTGGTGTGTGAGCAGGAGCAGTAAGAGAACTTCCAGTTCGGGTTCCATGGCGGCTCCGGACAGGTATGTGATCCAGAAGGTGATTGTCTGCTTTTATAGAGTTGGTTTCTGCCAGGGTTTTCGTGGTGGTGCGACTGTGGCAGAAACCTTGGCGGTGTGCATCCTCGTAATGAGTCCGGCGGGAACATCATCACCGCCGGCCTGTAGGTGGCTACCACTGTCCGTGGAGGCCTGACCACACTGGCGGTAATGGCGGTAGTTTGGTTGTCTTCTCTTGGGAAGACTGCCATGGTCATAATTTGGTGTTTTTCTGCGCCGGCCCGTTGGCGGTACGACCACTGCTGCCACCATGGCGGTAATGGAACCGCTAAACTTATGATGACCCCCAAAATGTATACAGTGTTGTGGTAATTCATTAAGAAGATGGTGGATTTAGTGGGTAAAGTCACATTATATTTTGTTAGATCTGAGATACACTCACTATTTTACTCCAAACATCTATTAGACTCTTACTTTGTCCAAGCACATGTACTTAATCTGCTGCCTCTGCATGTCAGGAAAGGCATTTCAAATTCTTCCAGCATTTTAATTTGTACAATTTCAACGGTGTGTAATAAGTCATAATAAGTATTTTGAATTGTTGCAGGTGGAGCATACAATACACGCAAAAGGTGTAGAGAGCTAATTGTTATGAACACTCTCAATTGGGTTGTGACCATAACACTATAAATGGCTTCTTAGAAATTCTAATATGTTGATAGATCTATGGGGGATTCCTCCTTTACAGAAGAAGTGGTCTCACACACTTAATTGTGTCATACTTCATCGTAGACCACCCCTCCCCACCCTGGTAGGGCAGTGCCACCTGGGCAGACTCAACTTCTTGGTTTGGACATACCAGAGGGAATTCTTAGATAAGGCTTACTGGATAATACTGGGATCCACATCAGTAAAAAACAAACTACCTGTAGTTTTGACCTTCAATAAGAATTTCAGTTGGTATGATTTTAAAAAAAGTGTGATGGTTGGCATGAGTATAATGGCTCAACCATCATTACAACAGCCAACATGTGTCTGCCTTTACTCTGAGCCTGTACAGGTCTGGGGCATTCTTCAGGGCTATGGATCCCTAGTTATATGGAAAACTAGCACTTATTTCAATTAGAAGGTTGCGAAAACAGGGGAACACACTCAGATCCTACCTGAGTGGTACGTCGTCATAAAAACATGAGTGGTAATAGACACTGGTCTGGGGAAGGGACGAAGGCCCCTTATAGCCTTAGCCTTAAGACAAGCGACCGGGAAAGGCGGTCAACAGGTACATTCACACGCGGTTCCCTTTGATGTATGTGTGACTATAAGGGACGTTGTCAGCAAAGGCAAGGGAAAGGAAAAGTTCCAAAAAGCCATAGAATCATGGAGGGAGAAAATGATGAGGAGGAGGATGATGATGAGCCAGTCATTGAGAAAGCTGGCACAGATGGTACTATTCAAACTGCTCCGAGGGACGTTGCACAGTCAGCACCACCAGCTCCCATATTTGTAAGTCCACAGCAGAGACCTGCACCAGCCTGTACCTCAGTAGAAGTATGCACTGCAGAGAGGCAATCAACCCACCTACCTCCAGTTCTTCAGGCATTGGCAGTGACCCAGTAAGAAAATACTCCTAACCAGTTTGGGTCTTTTTTACTATTAACAATCAGAAGGAGAAAATTGTGATATGCTCCATTTGCCACACAAGTGTTTGTCGAGGTAAGCTGGTTCATATTATGGTAGAAGGGTCCTGATGACCTATATGACAAAACATCACAAAATCCAGTGGGAGGAGCACCTTAAAAAATGGCTGAACTTGGTTACGGTGGTGAAGATGAGGAGAGCTGGGAAACATCAGCTAGAACTGGTCAAATCATGGTGGATGGTGTGGAAGAAGGGGGTGACATCTTCATGTAAAGCAGCCCTGTCCCCAGCAGTCCACCAGAATAATCCCCATCAGTGAAATTACAATGGAACAGGAAGAACCAGAGTCAGATGTATACCCCACGCATACAGTATCTGCACCAAAACACACATTGAGTTTACCACCACCTACATCTCAAAAGTCACCTGCGTCAGTGGCCCCACAAAAGAAGAAAATCCAGGCTGTAATTATGGGCATATTTAGGCAGGAGGAGCCCCAGGACCGCAACCACCCAATCACATATTTGTACAATGGGAAGCTGGCAAAAATGTTAGCTCTGGACCTCCTCCCTTTTTCTTTTGTGGAAGGAGTGGGATTCTTAGAGTGTGTGGCAGCTATCTGCCCAAAATGGAAGGTTCAAAGTCGGACCTATTTAGCCTGAGTTGCTGTTCCAGTACTGCATCACTAAGTACAGAAATTGGCTGGACAAGCTTTTCAGCAAAGTGTTGTTCACACTATCTACACGACGACAGACATGTGGACCAGTTGTCAGGCTACTCATGACTGCACACTGGATCTTTTTTTTAGTGAGCAAAGCAAAAGCTAGCCACTGTTCCTGCTCTGAAGAAATTTCTTAAAAGCATTCAGGAGCATGCAACGGTAGCCATGTTCACCCTGGAGAAATCACATATAGCTGCAAACATCTTGGATTAATTTATTTAAAAGCAAAGGTGTCTGGATGGCAGTGACACAGAGGCCTCTGAAATGGATTTGTTCAGGGTCCCGTGTTTGGCACACTGCATCAACCTGGTTGTGCAAGACTTCCTAAAGAAAGAAGACTTAGGTGGTCATTACAACCCTGGGGGTCGGTGTTAAAGCGGCAGTAAAACCGGCAACAGGCCGGCGGTAAAAAAAATGGAATTATGACCGTGGCGGAAACCGCCAACATAGACAGCCATTTTAACACTCTGACCGCCAAGGTGGTACAAACAAACACAGGCAGAGGACAATGTACCGCCCACTATATTACAACAGGTCAATCCGCCACCTTTTCCGGGGCGGATTCACCGCAAACAAAAAAACGGCGGAAACAGGACTTGGAAGGGGAAGCGCTCACCTCTACACATCCCATGAGGAACCAGGACGCCATGGAACCGGAACTTCAGATTCTTCCAGCCTTTATCTTGATGCTCCTCTACCAGGAGCACGAACGCCGGTGGCGAAGACCACAGTGAGTACTGCACCTACGACACAGGGGAGGGGGGAGGGAAAAGAGATTGACACTCACACGCAATACGCAACACTCCACCCCCACCCTCACCCACGACAACACACACACACTAATACATCATGATACATTACAGTTACACTCCCCAAACCCCCCTTGAAGAATGCAAGGACAAAAGGAAATGAGTTGAATGATTGTAATATATTCAAATACAGTAATCAAAAATATATACATATATAAAGATATTCACACTATAAACAAATATATACACCAAGAATACAAGTCCAAGGTATTCCACTATCATAGTCCGTGGACCACTGGGCCCAAAAGGCATGGGCAAGGCCCACACTCAATACCCGAACAAGACAGAGAGAACACTGCTGGGGCATCAGATAGAAATAAAACAGGCACCTCAGGGGGAAGGGAAGGTGGGGGCACCTCAGCCAGATGAGTGCACAACGCCAGCTCCACAAGGGGGATCCATGCCCATTGATGTATCCTGGGGAGTGCAAAGCCACAGTCTCTCAAGTCTCTACAGTGGGTGGTTTGCCCACTGTTCAATCCTGGGGAGTGCAAAGCCAAATTCTCTCAAGTCTCTACAGTGGGTGGTTTGCCCACTGTTCAATCCTGGGGAGTGCAAAGCCACAGTCTCTCAAGTGGATAACAGTCTCCACTGGTTTCTGGAGGGGGCTTTGTGCCCAAAGTGCTTCATCCTGCCAAGGACAGAGGTAGTGGATGCCTTTCTCCACTGGTTCTGGAGGGGGCTTTGTGCCCAGAGTGCTTCATCCTGCCAAGGACTGAGGTAGTGGATGTCTTTCTCCACTGGTTCTGGAGAGGGCTTTGTGCCCAGAGTGCTTCATCCTGCCAAGGACTGAGGTAGTGGATGCATCTCTCCACTGGTTCTGGAGGGGGCTTTGTGCCCAGAGTGCTTCATCCTGCCCGTGGAGACGAGACAGGGAGGAAGGAGGGAGACGAGGAGGAGGGGGACACAGTGGAGGCAGTGGATGTTGGTGTGTCTGCATGTGTCTGATGCTTGCGTGAGTGCCTGTGGGATGTGTGGTGCTTATGTTTGCCAGAGCTTCCCATGTGTGTTGAGTTGTGTGCATGCTGGTCTGATGGTGTGCTTGGGATAGGCAGAGGTACAGGGGTGTGGGTCTGGGTGGAGGAAGTTGGAGGGGGGAGGCTAGAGACAGGGACAATGGCTGCCATCAGTGCTGAGGCCAGAGTCTGAAAAGCTCACTGATGGGCTGCCTGACCAGAGTGAATGCCCTCCAGGTATGCATTGGTTTGTTGCAACTGCCTCTCTACACCCTGGATAGCATTCAAAATGGTAGACTGCCCAACAGTGAGGGACCTGAGGAGTTCAATGGCCTCCTCACTGAGGGCAGCAGGGGTGACAGGGGCAGGGGCTTAGGTGACTGGGGCAAAGGAGATGCCCACCCTCCTGGGTGAGCGGGCACAGGACACACCCTGAGGGGCTGCTGGGAGGGCGGGTTGGTGGAGGGGTTGCGACTGTACCTGTAGATGCGGGTGCACAGATAGGCCCGCCACCGCAAGGGAGCTCCCATCAGAGGAGGAGTCCGTATCGCTGGTCTCAGCTCCTGTCCCCACCGTGGAGCTCCCCTCGCCCTCTGTCCCACTGGTGAATTCTGGCTCCGTAGTGTCGCCCTCCAGGGCCATGTGGGATGCAGCTCCCTCCTGCTCCGGTGCCACTGCTCCTCCGCCTGATGATGCTAATGCACACAAGAACAGGGAGACCACAAAAAGGAGGGGGGAAGACAGAAGAAAGACATGTTGAGTGCATGCGATAACGCTACCGTTGGCGGACACTACAGACACAGAACCCCCCTGCACTACGCCGTGCACTTGGAGTTCCCTATTCAATCCCAGGGACATGGGTTACAAAGCTATGCCCGATTTCTGCACACATGGATGTCACAGGAGCCTGACTAGGTGTAGTTGGCACTGTACACAGGTGGGGTGGGGTGCCACAGGGCCTGCCTTAAGAAGGGTCCTTGCCTACTAAACTCGCCCTGGCCTAGGGGAACCCACAGCCCACCTCCCCCACCCAGACACCTACAATGCGCGCTGAATCAGCAGATTGAGAGTGTACTCACCCCCTTGTGGCTGCTGTGATGCCCTCAAGCGCATATCCAACTCCGGGTACACCACTGCCATGATCCTGAACATCAGGGGGGTCATGGTGCGACGGGCACCCCTCCCACGTTGGAAGGCCATCCCCAGCTGTGCCTCCGCCGTCTTCTTGCTCCAGCAGCGAATGTCCTCCCATCTTTTACGGCAGCGGGTGCTCCGTCTGTGGTAGACCCCCAGGGTCCGGACTTCTTTGGCGATGGCACTCCAAATGTCCTTCTTCTGGTGGGTGCTGACCTACAGGAATAGTACAGGGGAAAAAGATGAGTTCTTGCCGTCCGCATCGTCACAGTCATTGGCCCGCATCCCTACCCTTGCCATGACGCATATGCACTCACAGTTGTTTCATGCACGCCTCATTCTCACCCCCCCTCTTTCATCCACACCACTCCACACAGGCATTGCCCATACAGCATGCTCACAGTGTACTTACCTGTTTGTCTGGAGGACCCTAGAGTAGCTTGTACTGGGGGAGGACCCCATCCACAAGTTTCTCCAACTCCTCCGTGCTGAAGGCAGGGGCCCTTTCCCCAGACACCCGAGCCATTGTCTCTTCCAGACTGAGTCACAGCAGCACTTTCAGTGTAGGTCCTCTTCTGTTGAAGATCAGGTATCAAGTGATTGAAAAGAGAGAAAATGGAGGTCACGTCCGCGGCAGTGCATACCGTCACCGCCGGCGTACATCGTCATTGGCTCCTGGGACCCATAGGGTCCAATGTTAACCAATGCAGGATTGCGCCGCAGTCTTCAACCGCCTACCGCGACGGTGTACAACGCCAGTGCAGTTACCTCATATCCCCTTGTTCCACATTACAGGTCAGGCAGCTGCCATTTCATGGGCCCACATGGCATTATTTTGGACTGTGTCACACATATCTAGGCCTTGCCTAAACACTCATACAGGCATATGTCGATTTGCTAATATTTTCAGAGTAAGCTGTGTTTACGTACCTCAGAGTTGGTTGACTCTCTGCTCGCTGTTCTCCTCCATAGGCACCATCCGCTGGGGCATGTGAGGATATGGCGGCATCCTCCGGTCTACAGACCACTGGTGGACCTGTTGACAATGGAGGAGCGACATGTGATCATCACCTACAGACTTGATTGTGCCACAATCCAGGAACTGTGTGCCCAGTTGGAGCCAGACCTGATGTCAGCTATCCGCCATCCCACAGGAATCCCCCCTCAAGTGCAGGTGCTGTCAGTACTCCATTTCCTAGCAAGTGGGTCTTTTCAAACTACAGTTGCCATAGCATCAGGGATGTCCCAGCCTATGTTTTCCAGTGTGTTGTCCAGAGTGTTGTCTGCCCTGCTGAAACACATGCGGAGCTACATCGTTTTCCCTCAGGTGGAGGATTTTCCTACAGTGAAAGGTGACTTCTATGCCCTGGGACATATCCCCAACATCATAGGTGCCATTGATGGGACACATGTGGCATTGGTCACCCCCCCCCGCAGGAGTGAACAGGTGTACAGAAACCGGAAGAGTTACCATTCGATGAATGTGCAGATGGTGTGTTTGGCCGACCAGTACATCTCCCATGTGAATGCCAAATTCCCTGGCTCAGTGCATGACGCTTACATTCTGAGGAATAGCAGCTTCCCTTATGTGATGGGGCAACTCCAGAGGCACCGTGTGTGGCTATTAGGTGAGGACATGGACCAAATACAATGTGAATAGTTGTCTGGGTATGGGGATGTCCCTATGAGTTAGCGTGTGTCTAACAGTTGTCCCTCGCCATTTGCAGGTGACTCTGGTTACCCCAACCTGTCATGGCTACTGTCCCCAGTGAGGAATCCCAGGACAAGGGCAGAGGAATGCTACAATGAGGCCCATGGGCGAACTAGGAGGATTATAGAGCGGACCTTCGGCCTCCTGAAGGCCAGGTTCCGGTGCCTCTACATGACAGGTGGTTCCCTATTCTACTAACCAAATAAGGAATGCCAGATCATCTTGGCCTGCTGTATGCTTCACAAGTTCGCTTTGCGATGACAGGTGCCTTTTCTGCAGGAGGATGGTCCAGATGGAGGTGTTGTGGCAGCTGTGGAGCCTGTGGAGAGTGAAGACGAGGAAGCAGAAGAAGAGGACATAGACAACAGGAACACGTGATCCTGCAATACTTCTAGTGAGACACAGGTAATAAGACAACACTGCCTGCTACATCTGATTTAATTCTACTACCTCTCATCTGTCTGTCATTTTCACCCTGTGTAGGGTCACTGAGTTGTCACTTTCCCTTTCGATTTCACAGATGTGGATCCCACTGTGTGACATCTCCTTTGTTTCCTCATGGACTAGAGCTGTGTGACATAGGTATGTTGACATTACATTTGATATAGCTTTTTGCCACTGTAATAGCTAATACACAAAGCGAAAGCACAGACTGACTCCAGATTGTTTTGTGATTTAAGGGTGTTTATTTAAGTGCTCAAAATTGGAGGGTGTTGTAAAATGGTCAGGGGTGATGGTGGAGGAATGTCCATGGCAGAGTCCAGTCTATTAGTCTCACAGGTGCATTGTCCAAAGGGGCATAGGAAGTGGAGCTGGGGCAGTTTAAGGATGGATAGGGTGACAAAGTGGGACAAAAGGATGATAATCAGGGTGGTCTCATTTCTTGGCGGGGGTCTTGGCATTGTTCTCTGTCTTTGTCCTGGATCTCAGGGACCGCTTGCAGGGTGGTTCTCCATCTGCAGGGGGTGGGGTGCTGGTGTGGTGGTCCTGTGGTGGTGCCTCCTGTCCACTAGCGCCGGAGGTGGTGGGCAGTTCATCATCCAGGCTAGTGTCAGGGGCCCCTTGTTGTGCCACAGTGTCCCTCCTGGTGTTGATGAGTTCCTTCAGCACCCCTACAATGGTGCCCAGGGTGATATTGATTGATTTGAGTTCCTCCCTGAACCCCAAATACTGTTCCTCCTGCAGCCGCTGGGTCTCCTGAAACTTGGCCAGTACCGTTGCCATCGCCTTCTGGGAATGGTGGTAGGCTCCCATGATGTTGGAGAGGGCCTTGTGGAGAGTGGGTTCCCTGGGCCTGTCCTTCCCCTGTCGCACAGCAGCCCTCCCAGTTCCCCTGTTTCCCTGGGCCTCTATCCCCTGAACCATGTGCCCACTGCCACTGCCCCCAGGTCCCTGGTGTTGTTGGGTTAGCCTGGGTTCCCTGTAGTGGTGGACACACTGCTGATTGACGTGTCCTGGGGACAGAGGTATGGGCCAGCTGGGTGGGTGCTGTGCTGGTGTTTCCAGAGGGGGGAGGCTCTGTGGTGGCCTCTGCCAGTGTGAGGGGCACCGAATGTCCCGAGGTCCCAGATGGGCCGGGCTGGTCATCTAGATCCAGTTTGACAGAGCTGCTGTCATCACTGTGGGCCTCTTCTGTGGGTGGAGTGGACATGTCTGGACCCTCCTGTCCGGTGACGTTGGGTAGGGGTCCTGCAGGGGTGTAAAAGCATGATTATTGCATCTGTGTGTGCCATGGTGTGCAATGGGTGGGTGACTGTGTACCCCAGTGCTTGCATTCCTGTGTAGGACCTTGTGTGATGATGGTTTAGGGGGGTGTATGGATATGTGCAGTGGTCATGCTTTGGTGATGGGTATCCATACTTTGGTGTTACATGCAGGGCTTGGGTTTGGGATGTGTGGTTTGTGATATTGGGACATGTGTGAGGAGTTGGAGTGATGGGGTGAGGGAGAGGGTGGGGATATGTGATAGCATGCAGGTAGGGTGGGGGAAGAAATAGTTAATGATTTGACTTACCAGAGTCCATTCCTCCAGCTATTCCTGCGATGCGCTCAGTATGCAGTATAGCCAAGACCTGCTCCTCCCATGTTGTTAGTTCTGGGGGAGGAGGTGGGGGTCCGCTGCCAGTCCTCTGTACCGCGATGTGGTGTCTTGAGACCACGGAACGCACCTTCCCCCGTAGGTTGTTCCACCTCTTTCTGATGTCATCCTTAGTTCTTGGGTGCTGTCCCACTGCGTTGACCCTGTCCACGATTCTGCACCATAGCTCCATCTTCCTAGCTATGGTGGTGTGCTGCACCTGTGATCCGAATAGCTGTGGCTCTACCCAGATGATTTCCTCCACCATGACCCTGAGCTCCTCTTCAGAGAACCTGGTGTGTCTTTGCAGTGCCATGGGGTGGTGTGGGTGATGTGTGGGGTGATATTTAGAGGTATATTGTGTGAGGTGCGTGGATGTTGTGTGAGTGATGGTGTTGAGTGCCTGTGAATGCTAGTGTTGTTTCTGGTGGTGTCTCTCTCTGGCCTTCAATCGCAATTGTGGTCGTAAGGGTTTGTGGGTGATGTGGGTGTGTGTTTTATATTGTATTGGGTGTGTGGGAGTGGTGTGTGTATGTGTATCAGGTGTGTGTATTTTGATTTGTCCAATGTGGCTGTGTTTTGTAAATGTGTGTGTATTTTGAGCATGGCGGTGTGTACCACCAATGGAATATCGCGGTTGAAAGACCGCCACGTGGATTTCTGGGTCGTGATAGTGTGGGCATATTCCTGTTGGCATGACAGTGTCGGTTTTGTTATCGCCAGTTTATCACTGACCTTTGGAGTGGCGGACTTGTGTGGGTGTCTGTATTTTGGCGGATTCTGAGCTGTGGGACTTAATGACCGTGGCGGAATTCCATGGCCATGGCGGTGTGTTGGCGGTCTTCTGCACGGCAGTAAGCGGCTTTTACCGCCAATGTTGTAATGACCCCCTTAGTCAGCATCATACTGCCCACCTACAGATGAAGCTGCACTCATTTCAGCCATTCTCTTAAAGCCCCAAAACTCTTAGAGATTATTTAGCATGGTAGCAGAGTACCAGTTAAAGCCCAGACACAGGAGGAACCAACATGTTGGAATTCAACCTATTATATGTTGCATCATCTGTTTGAGCAATACAATCAGATCAAAGACTGTGGGCCTCATTACAAGTTTGGCGACCAGACTGCCATGTTAGTGGTCTTCTAGACCACCCTAATACGAATTACACAGGTAGGACCGCCGACCACCAAGCAAAAATGCCAGACCGCCAGTGGCACTGCGACCTGGAAATAGACAGTCCGACCTCCAGCGCCAACAGTACTCTGAGCAACCACTGAGCATATTACAAGCACATAGTCGCCATGGTGGATGCTTCTTGGCGGTCATCCAATGGAGGTCTGAACCATGGCGGTTCGCGGTCAGCAAAGTAATGGACAATTCCAAATTGGATGAATTTGAAAACAACATGGCTGACACACATTGGCACAGTGGACACACCTGCAAAGATATTATGAAATACACACCTTTACAGACCACAATCCTTTGCATTTCCAAAGCAAAACACAGCAGGCGGAGCACCTTATTTTCCATACACTTCATAGGTTGGGCACACCTTTTTTCACCATCCAATAGAACACCCTGCATACACTTTTGTCCATTCACACCCCTTTGTACTTCTCCTGTTTAGTAAGTCACTCTAACCATTTTATTTTTATTGTTCCATCATGTCACATTCTAAAAATCTCAGTTTTTCAGAAGATGAGTTAATAGTCGTGGTGGATGAAATCATAAGAGTAGATCCACAATTGTTTGGATCATACTCATCTCAGTAGGAATGTATGCTGTAGACACCACCCTGCACACAAAGGACATAACGAAGAGGTGGAATGACTCGAGGGGCAAGGTCCGTTCCCTGGTCTCCAGGCACCAGCTGTAGGCCAACAAGACTGGTGGTGACCCTCCAAGTGCCGTATTACATCTCTTTCCCAAGAAGGAGAAGGTCTTATCCATCCTGCATCCTGAGTGCTTGACAGGAATACCTGGGGGAGTGGATTCTGGTAAGTTACAACACAAAATATGTGACAAAAATGAAATGATATGCATGGTAACAGCTCACCTTTTGCCACTGTTTTGTTCATGTACCTCACCAACATTCAAAGTCCAGAGTATCTGAGTGTAAACACTGTCAATCTGCATTGTTGGACCCAACATCACAACTACTAATGTTCATCATACAACATTGGTCCAAATGGGGCCTTTAAATCTTTCAATATACACTTATAATAGAACTCATGGCATGTGTGCCCAAACCTAAACGCAGTCTAAATACAGATATGTAATGCCCAATGTTTGTTTAGTGTTTGTAGTAGAGAATATTACCTGACTGCAAATCCCAGGAGGCACTGTTTCTATAACTCCAAAAACCCGGCCTAGTGTTCACTTGTCCACATACCCCTGCTTGGTAACACTCAATTGAAGTTTACTTACCTACCTGGGAGAATACCATTAGTCAAGTGTGGAAAGTAGAGACGGTGACCTGACTTCTGAGGCCAGGAGGCCTTGTGTCTGTAATTCCAAACATCAGCCCAGTGTTCACTTGTCCAAATACCCCTGTTTGGTTACACCCAATTGAAGTGTACTCAACTGGGAGGATAACAGTTGTAGAGTGTGTGTATTAGAGAGAGTTACCTGACAGCAACTTCCAGGAGGCACTGTTTCTCTAACTCCAAACACTAGAACAATGTCCAAATACTCTTGTTTGGTAACTCACAAACAAAGTGTACTCACCTGTGGAGATCACATTTGTATAGTGTGTATAGTACAGGGAGTGACATGACTTCTAAGGCCAGGAGGCTCTGTAACCGTAACGCCACTCACCAGCCCAGTGTTCTCTTACCCAAATGCCATTGTTTGGTAACCCAGAAATGAAGTGTACTCACCTGGGAAGATAACATTTGTATAGTTTGTGTAGTACACGGAGTGGCATGACAGCTAAAGCCAAGAGGCTCTGTTACTGTTACTCCACTCACCAGGACAGTGTTCTCTTGTCCAAATACCATGGTTGGGTAACTCAGAAGAAATGAAGTGTACTCATCTGGGAGGATACAACTTGTAGAGTGTGTGCAGTAGAGAGAGTGACATGCCTGCTAAGGCCAGTGGGCCCTGTATCTATAATTCCAGGCAGCAGCAGGTCAGTGTTCACATGTGCAAATACCCCTGTTCCTCGACTCTCAACTAAAGTGTACTCACCTGTATATATTGTGTGTAGTAGAGAGAGTGACATGAATGTAACTTCCAGGAGGCCTTGTGTCTTTCACTCCAAATACCAGACCAGGGTACGCTTGTCCAAAGACCCCTGTTTCATAACTCCTAATTGAAATTTACTCACCCGGGAGGATGCTATTTGTCAAGTGTGTGAAATAGAGGGAATAAACTGCAACTCCCAGAAGGCACTGTTTCTCTAACTCCAAATACCAGACCAGTGTTCACTTGTCCAAAGACCCCTGTTTGCAACTCTCAATTGAAGTTTACTTGCTTGGGAGTAGAGGAATTGGCATTACTGCAAAGCCCATTAGGCCCTGTTAATTTAACTCCAACCACCAGCACAGTTGCCACTTGTATAAAGACCCTTGTTTTTCAACTCTCAAATGAAGTATACTCACCTGGAGGTGATCAAGCACAGAGCATGCCCAAATTAGAGACATATCTGTCAACATAGCTCCATCTTGACTTGCTAACCCAAGATGAAATACTTGAGGACAGGAATGACACCTTATCCAGTGTGCATAACAAGATTCACAAGGCCTCAAGATGCCTCACCAGATTGTTATTGGCAGAAGACGCATTCACATTGCACAGTGCACATAATGACTCGGGTCATATATACAACAAAGTCCTGGGATTGCCTGCATCAAACTCGACTACGCCTCCTAATGGGCAAATCCATATCTTTTCTAGCCACTGTTTTGACTGCACTTGTAACAAGATGTCATTTTCAGGGCATCCTCTCAAGTGCCAATGTTCTGCACATTGCAGCAGCTGCTTGAGTCAAAATGAACTTGCATGCTTCACACGTCATGTCAAATCACCCAGTTGAATAGTTACTTGCCACAATTGGATTAACTACAACTTAACTTTGCACAATGTTTTTGCTTACTGTAACTCTAAACCATAGGAGGTAGATGTCTCAATACAACCAGTAACATTGTACGTTTTATGTCAACAGGTTAAGCTGCCACTGGGCACCCAGAGGCCACAGAACAGACTGCCATTGCTTCCTTAGATGAAGCCCTCAGTGAAGAAGACACTCCTGGACATCTAGACACCCAGGACGGTTCTGGCCTACCTGGGCAACTTGGTCAGATGGCAACAGTGAGTCTCACTGTGCCCACATCAACACCTCTCAGCCCTGTTGCCTCAACATGACAGGCAACTATTCACCCCAACCTGTGTACCGAGCACAGTGCCTACCATATCGTGCCCCCAGTACTAGATCTTGAGTTGCAGTGCAACACTTTTGACAATGAGGGTTCAGGACTAAGTTGAGAGGGCACCCTGTGGCAAGAACAGAGGCCCTGGGGGTAGGGTGTGTGGGAGGGATACTGGTGGCCAGTGGGGTGAGGACACTGCAGCGTGGATTTTGTGCACCTTTGATGAGCAGCAGCAGTGGCAGGATGTGTGTGATGGGCTCCATCGCAGCACAGGACGTGTAAAGCTGCTTGAAAGTAATTTGCTCCCATAATACTCTACATTTCTGTCTGCTGAGACATGGTGGTTGGACCGCCATGGTAACATTGGCGGTGTGCACCCTCATAATGTGTCCAGCAGAAACACTGTCTCCACTCGACTGTTTGCTGCTGCTTCGTCACTGCTGCAGTCTGCGGTGCTTCGAAGTGCCGTGGGACAAGGCAGTCTCTGCTCCATAAGCCTGCATGACTCGTAATACAGTGGCCCGACTGCCAAGCTGATGATGGTCAGAGTGCCACCATGATGGTGCAAGGACCACCAACCTTGTAATGAGGCCCTGTGTCATTCTAAGAGGAAGGGATGCAATTGGGAAAGCTATGGGACGTTAGCAATCCCATTGTTGCATCTGCTTCTGGACCAGATAAAGAATGTGTCTGAAAGGTTCACACTCAGAAGTGTGACCGAAAACCCAGAGGTGCATGCTTTGGATGAGAGCCTAAGCTATTGCTTGACTTGTAATGCAAGGCTGCAAAATGACAATATATCATCCAAAGTGTACACCTGTACCACTCTACTTGATCCACACTATAACAAATTATTTCCTCTTTCATTCCTTTTTCTGTTTCAAAATGCAAGAGGTGGAATGCTGTGCAAACCAGATAACTGGAAGAAGAACTACTGGAACTTAGAGTCCAACTCTGCATTTCTGGGGTGCCGCCTTCAACTTCCAGAGAGGGCAGTCTTGTCTCACTATAGCCAATACCAGCAACATGAACCCCAGCAATAACAGCATCAGAAGAATCGGACCCAACCTCTGCATTGGCTTGGTTTCAAGTGGCAGTCCAGTGCAGAGGCGAAGGCAAAAGAGGTTGAGCAGCAGTGCAGAGGCGAAGGCAAAAAAGGTCGAGCAAGTGGCAGCACCAATGACACTTCAGAAGATGTTCCAGGAGTATCTGGATGTCCCAAAAGAGGTGTATGTGGATCAAAATCCTTTGTTGTATTGGTATGGGAAGATGCTGCAATGGCCAGAGCTCAGCAGGCTGGCAATACAGTATCTGGCTTGTCCTGTAGCTAGTCTGTCTACCGGGCATGCGGTCAGTGCAGCTGGTGCCATTGTTACAGTGAGAAGGACCAGTCTCTCACCTCAAAACATGGAGAGATTAACAATGATCAAAATGAACCCGCATTTAATACCATCTTAATACACTGTTTCAGAAACACCACTAGAGGGGAAAGAGAATGAGTGGTCTGAATCAAGTGTGTTTGCTGACCAACTTCTGGGTGAATCACCTGAGTTTGAGGACGAACTCTTCTTCCAGCACGAGTATGCCAGTCCCACCATAGAACCTTTTAATTATTTATAGTTAAACCTCTTTCTTTACAAAAAAATGCAAGTGGAGCATTATGTTTGTGTATGATTTATGCTGCCCCACCATTTTTTAGTCACATATATGGCCGGATTGGAGTTGGACCCGTGTGCAGTAAAGAAACCCGCACATTCCCTTCAGACATTGAAGACAATGCCTGCCTCCCTCACATACCATTGCATATCCTTTTTTTACATCACCTAGCAGGGTTGCTCTAGAAAGATCATTGATTAAAAGACTGCCAGTGCCAATGCCAAAGTCCACTGTGTTGCTACCATCAAAGAGGAGATAATATTTTGTGCAACTGCTGTGCTTGGATTGGAACAAGTAACAAGTAACAGCTAACCATTGCACCAATGAGTGGGTGATATATTGAGTGATTGTGATTGATGGTTGATGATGTATATCATGGCTGACACTGAGGGAGGGAGGTCAACACATTTTTAAACTTATTTCCGAAGATTTACAATGTTTGAGGGCTGATGAGTGATCATGTTTTAATAAAAGTGGTTGGCCTTTCACACAATTTTCCTGCAGGGTCCACTCCATTATCCTGGTTCCTCACACCAGACCAGTCACTTTAGTTACCAAACATAAATCTACACTCGCTCAGTTTGGGACTGGGACGGAGTTACTCAGAAACAGGAGGAGGAGGCTGGAAGGACTCAGGGCAGGACTACCTCAACAGCTAGAAGGAGAAAGTTATCAACTTCAAAGAGAAACCATGCTGATGGCAAAGACTCTGAGGCCTAGTGCACACTCAGCTATGTAGACTGGAGAGAGGTGTGCTTTTTGGAGAAATGCTGCTGAGTATGTGTTTGCTGCACTGCTAGCTCAAACATGAAACTCCTTTTATGTTCTTGCGCTACCTCTGAGACTTCTTGGTACAATCTGACTCCTCATGAAGCTTACTTTGCTTCCTTTTGTCCTTTTCCTTTACTCTATAATACAGTTAATGTTTTTCAATGTGCAGGCCTTCCTACTGGAAAAGTTCAGCCAGGCACCTGTGAGTGACGAATGTTCTAAGAAGAATGGAGATGCACAATCCAATTTGGCTATAAAGTATCATTTTCCCTTTAACAATCATAATTTTTAAAACTGGGTGGGTTAACTTCAATCCTCCATAATTTGTATTTTTCAAATCTAAAAGACAGAACATTTAGAGATACACTATCTTGGGCCTCTCTGGGGCTGAATGACTATTTACAATACATTTAACTGAACTGTATCATACTTGTCCTTTCAGCATATCATTCTACAACAGATTGATGACATGTGCTGATCAGTGCCCCGATCAATACTGTTGTTGTTTCTTTTGTGTAGTGTTTACCTTTGTCACATCTTTCCCTAAATCTTCATTCCCATCCATTCATCAAGCCCCTAACTCTCTTCCCTCAGGCTGTGTCATTTTTGAGGTGTGACCTATTTTTACACCATAAATGGAACACACACTTGCTGGGCTAGATGTGGTGAAAGCAACACCAACTCACTGCCTCACCTTCTATCACTTGAGTAAAATTCCACACCAGCCCCATCAACAACATCATTCAGGCCCTGTGTTTTGTGTTGCATAAAGGCTTACCCTTGTTCAACCACTCCTGACTCGGAGCCCACTTCTCCTGACTCAAGGATTTCATTTAACTAAGTTTAGTTTCCATTAAGTACTAGCTCCCCATTACTTAGAAGAAGTTGATATTGCTAGTTTTTATTATCATATCAGGTCTTCTTTCTTGTGTGTCAAATACTGTCATAAACGTAGTCTGGTCTCAGTCTTTCTAAAATGTGATATAATATATAACCTCTAACTGTTTTATTTCAATCTAGTTGACAGTGATGGATAACCCTTTGATGAATCCTGCAGTTTGCATAGCTGGGAGTTCCACCTTATGTCTTCCCTAGCCTGCTACTACTACTACCCCCTTATGTTAAGGTAATGTGCTGCCTTTGGAAAACTCGGCAGTAAGAAGAAAGAAGAATGAGGTATCAGCCTTCTTTCATGTTTTGAGTTGAGAGAAGAGCTATGAATTGAAGTGAACTTGTTTAGTTAGTAATTAACTTTTACTGAAGAATATGTTGTTTGTGTGTAGCTAGGTTTTTGTAGGCAAAATTAACAATGCAATCATCCCCTAGTGGTTAATATAGTTACAGACGGCAGAAGGGCAAGTCTTTCCGTAAATGACAGACTTTTTTAGCAGATTTAAAAAACAGGCTGTACTAAAAGACAGCAGTGCAAACTAAAACACCAAAATAAAGAGATGAGGCTTACATGGGGTATAACAAATGATCCCCCTTTATTTTTCACAAAGAGAAAACCCACCATTTCCACTCACAACAGGTCCACCCCTCTACTAAAACAAATGGCCCCATCCCCCCAATCCAATGAAAATCAACAATAAAAGAAAAAAAAGTCCACAACAAAAGTGCAAAACCCGCTCCCAACTCCCTTTCCAACCCCTCCACCAAAAACAAGTGTCCCTCCCACCAAAACGATAAATTGAAAAAAGAGTCAGTGTAGGGGGTTCTCCACTGCATGGGCAGTGCAGGGGCCCCCAGGGGGGCCCAGAGTCACCCATTCCACCACCCTTTCCATGGCGGTGTTAACCACCATGGAAAGGATGGCGAAATGGGAATCATAATCTTCAGGGCAGCACTGCTTGCAGCCCTGCCCTGTCGGATTTGAAACACCGCCACCGCCACCGCCAGGCTGCATGGTGGCACCAGCCTGACCGCGTTTCCGCCGTGGCATTTCCACCATGGTCATAATAGGGCGGGCGGACCATCACTACCGCGGCGCTCCGCCCACCACCGTGAGTCTGACAGTCCAGGGACCGCCAGATTCAAAATGAGGGCCTAAGTTTTCAATGCATTGACAACTTTGTAAATGCTGCATTAACTGAAGGAGATGCACATTTCACAGACAACATCCTTTGAAGTGGTGAATTGAACCAGGCTGAGCTTACATCATAGTAGAATGGGTGACTAATGGTGGGGAGGTATGATGAGGGGTGGGAAGATATATATCTGCCTTGCTTCAACTACAGTGCGTTAAGTGAGAAGACAGAAAATTAAAATACCCCCACTTTGAACCAAAGCTTTGCTATCCAGGCAGACCCAGTGAAGTAGGTAAACAGACACATCCCTCTCTTTAAGAGCTCCCTTATTGATCCAAGCAATTATACATTCATCTTTTCATTAATCTATTCTGTTCATCATTTGATACCCACCCTTTGAGCTTTACGCTCTCTCGTCCAGTCTTTTACCATTCAATCCAGCCATCAATATATCCACCCATCCATACAATCACCTCTCCAGTATCCACTATCCACCCTTTCCAACACCCTACTTTCGCCTATCCATCTATTTACCCATGCATCTTTCATTACCATTGTTCGGTACCATCCACACATTCCATACCGAGCAACATTTTACCCATCCACCCTTCCACGAGTGAGATATACTATCATATATCCTTCCAACCACCCATGCATCTCTTATCACTCACCTACACATCCTTTCCTTTCAACCACACATCCTTTCACTCATATACCATTTCACCCATTCTTTCTTTTAGCCATCCATCTTACATTCACTTTTCCATCAAGCCATTATTTGTAGCATCCATTCATTATGAGCTTTTGTCTGCTGATTTGCAGGGAGAAGAGGCCATTAAGAACTCGATCCCCACTGTAGCTGCTGAACCAGGGGCTTCACAAGCAACACCCTTGCAGTGAGTGTATTAGTAATATCAATGTGCAAGAGCAACATGACTTACCAACGTGTCCCTGCTGCCACCGGTTGTCCCCCTCCAACTGCTGCCATGTCGAGCACACTGGTGCTTCCAATGGCACATGCACTGGTGGTTAGTGTGGCTGGAAGAAACATTACACATTTTAGATTCCAACAAAATACAAGCACAATGGATCACTACAGTTCGATCTTCTTCTATCCTTCACTTTAGGAATTTTGTCGGTTGTTGGAAAAGCCAGGTAGACAAATAAACCACACATGTTTTGTAATGGAGGCGTAGAGCTACATCACTGAAGTGCAATAACGGGATGAAATTCTTTGCCAATGTAAGAGCACCTATGATGAGGCCTTGGTTGGTGAATGCAATAGGCATGAGCAAGGCAAAGAAAACCTTCACAAACATGTGCAGAAAAGCTGACTTGGGCATGCAATCTTGTCGGTAGAGTACCTGTCCTAAAAATCTGTCTTCTTAGTAATAAAGTACCAGTCCACAAGACATATAAGGGGAGAAGGGAAAGCTAAGCTAGCAACAAATCAGAAGAAAGTTAGTACAGACAGGAGGAAGTCAGGTACAAAAACATGAAAAACAGATACATGCAGTGATAACAAGAATTTAACAAAGCCTAAATAGAATGAAAATAAGTACAAAAAAAGGTAGACAAACACATTAAAACTAAAAGGAAAGTTTTTCGAAATGAGGAGAGGTGAAAATTAGGGAAATAATAATGATAATATAATAGGAAGACTTACTGGGGCCAGCAGATCTGCCAGCATCTGTACTGGTGGTGGCACTGGCACCCTCGTCTCCTCCTGGACCCACCTCAGATGTTGCCCTCTTCGTTCCCTTGGGTACTGAGGTAGGAAATAAAGAAGATTTTAAAAAAAGATTAGTGGTACAGTTAATCTCCCAAAAAATATTTTGACAAGCGGAGGCAAACACAGTAACATTGTATTTTTCTAAATCAGGTTGCCGAGTATTAATCAACTCAATTCAAGTTGACCTACTACTGATACTTTCCTAATTCCCACACCTAAGCCCTACTCCAAATATCCTAAACTATGGGCCATATTTACAAACTTTTGATGCAGGGCAGCGTAACAAGCCTGTATGCAGCACAGCCCTCCATCAAAACGAAAGGGCAAGAATGTGCCGTATCTACAAGATATGGCACATTCCTGTCTTTGTCCTCTGTTTTGGCACACAATGGGCTGCCATGTGCCAATGCAGACACCCCTACACCATATTGTAAGGGTGCCTGCATTGCGGGGATAATTGTTTTGTGCAGTAAGGGACACCATCCTGCAAAAAAACAATCACAAGAGGAGTTTTACTTTTTCTATGTGTGCTGCAGAATAGGAAAAAGAAAAAAATGAGGAGAAATAACTGTATTTCTCCATGTAGCTTGTCATTTATGCCTCCTCTGGGGAGGCAAAGGCTTTTGACGTATTGCCAGCTTTACAAAACCTTGTAAATCTGGGAATGTGTCAATTGCCATGAATGTTACGTGGGAACATCCACCGTAACACCAGTGGCACGCCTCCCTGTCGCAGGCTGACTCAACACAGTGACTCAGTGTGGCTTTAGGTGGCCTTAGAAATATGGCCCTGCAGTGTGCACTGCTGGACCATCACTAAAGGTGGCATTCTGGCAGTGCAAAGGGCCTTGAAAATATGGCACTACATTTACAACTAAGTACCACTAACAATGCATTCATATTGCAACAAATGATCATTGCTTCTCAACCACCTTTGATGGGACGACTCAGCCTACACTTTTATCATACATATTATGATGCTATACTACACATCACCAGGAGATTGCGATTGAAAGGGACTGCACACGTTACATAAAGAAGGGCACATAGAAGTGAATGCAAGCTCACCGATATTACTTATTACTAATATCACTATCTTATTCTTGGTGACAGGTGGAGTCTCTTGCCTGCATGGTTTCTTAAATAATCAGCCCAAACGCATGCCCACAGGTACATTTAGGAAGCACTGACTCACCTGGCTAGCTCAAACTGTATCACATAATAAATATTCATTGTAATGTAAACTTAACTTACCTCTACAGGTCTGCACTGCTTTTAGAAAAAAAAATAGTATTGTGGAACACACACAACAAATGAATAAGTACTATTCAGTGAGCCCCAACACCTCGATGCCCAGCAGGTTGAGCAGGTCCTGTTCACAGTCAGTTTTGTCCGCCCAGCAGTGCATCACCTGCTGCTACGTGCCCTGGACCCCAGTGTGATGATGAATCAACTGGCATACCCTCCCTCACAGCAGTTGATGCTCCCAAAGGGCATAACTACTCCCAGGCCTGCCACCTGCTGCCAGCATGGAGGGGAAGAGGTGCTGCACAAAAAAGACAAGGGCTACCACCTCCACCTCTGTGAAAATGGAGTAGGGCTGCACCCCTTGGCGGCGCCAATGCCCTCAAGGTAAGCGGCTAGCAGCCGCATTGGCACCACCACTCCCTCTGCTGCCCTCTGCCATGGCTCTGGGTAGGAAAAAGAAAGGAGAAGAAATAGAAGGAAGGAAGAAAGAAAAAATATAAAAAAGTAAAGTGAAAAGCAAACAAAAAATAAAGTATTCAAAATGTCACAAAAAACACACCAAAAAAATGCAGAAATGTAAAATACACACACAAAGACACACACTGATGAAATAAATGAAAATGACGGGTAGGTAATTTAGAAAAGGTTGAGATTGAAAAGATTAAGGTTGCATTCAAAGTTGGGCCCAACACCATTCACAGAGAGCCTGAGAAAACAAAATGGCCACACCCATGTGAACTATGGTGTCATTAGCATGATATTTGAAATTCAAGAACACAAATCGCGCAAAATGGCGTGCCGAGCAACTACACCCGCTGGTGGAATTCCATGGAGCTCACAGAGATTTTTAACCACTTTGCAGAATTCCACATATTGGGACTCCACTCACTCACCCTTAATCTTGAACTGATATCTCTTCTGAATTGGGAGCCAGTGTAGTTTTTGAGATGGGATGTGATGTGGGTCCTTCTGGGGAGGTCGAGTAAGAGTCTTCCTGCTGACTTGTCTTGTCTGAAGTTTCTTCAGGAGGAATGCTGTAGTTCCTACATAGAGTGTGTTTCAGTAGTCTGGCCTGCTGGTGATGAGGGCCTGCATGATGGTCCGTCCTTCTGGTGCCTGCTGAGAGCTACCTAAAGATCTTGCAGAGCATGCAAAGGGTGTAAAAGCAGGTGAATGAGACTGTGTTGACTTGTTTCTTCATGGATAATTTGCTATCTAGGATGATGCAAGGTTTCAGGCATGGTCTGTTAGGGCTGGAGGGGGGTGCTGAGCTCTGTAGGTCACAATATGTCAGTCCATGGTGGGTTATTGTTCCCAAAGATAAGCAATTCTGATTTTTCGGTTTTGAGTTTAAGACAGTTGTCCTTCATCCAGTCTGCAATGTTCATTACACATCTGTGAAAGTTAGCTTTCATGGTCGAGGGATCTTCGGACAGTGAGAGGTTGGACTGTGTGTCATCAGCATAGGAGATGAAGTTGAGTCCATGTGATCTGATGGTGATGGCCGGGGGGGTAATATAGGTAGTGAAGAGGGTCGGCTGGTGGGTGATCCTTGGGTTGCTCCACAGATGATCTTCTTGGGCTCCGAGGTGAGTGGTGGGAGACTGGTCCTTTGAGTTCTGGTAAAGTATGTGGCAATGAATTTGAGCGCATTTCCTTGAATCCCAATGTGGTGGAGTCTGTTTATCAGGATGTGGTGGGAGACAGTGTCAAATGCGGCAGACAGGTTCAGGAGGATAAGGGCTGCTGTTTCCCCATTGTCCAGGAGGGCTCTGATATCATCTGTGGCTGCAATCATGGCTGTTTCAGTGCAATGGTTAGCTCAAAATCCAGATTGAGAGGGGTCTTCTAAGTGTTGGGTGATTTGCTGGTTGATTGTTTTCTCAAGAACTTTTGCTGGATAGGGGAGAAGAGATATAGGGTGGTAGTTTTTCAATCTGGGTGGATTGGTTGATGTTTTTTCCAATGAGAGGCCTCACTTCAGCGTGTTTGCAGACCTCCAAGAAGGAAGTCACAGTAATGGAGGTATTCAGGACTCTCCTGAGCTCATTGATGATTGTCTTGCTTCTGAGGTTGAAGACGTGGTGGGGGCAAGGGTCCGTGGGTGGAGTTGATGATGGAGATAGTGTCTTGCGTGGTGACGAGTTCCCAGTGGGTGAGAAGGTGCTAGGGGTTTGTGTTGTGCATATGAGCTAGTTAATGCTGTCTGCTCCGGAGGGCTGGCATATAACATTTTCGTAGATAGCCAAGATCTTGTTGTGGAAAAACTCTGTGAGATTGTCGCACAGTTCCTGGGAGGGAGTGATGTCGTTCTCAGTGACTGCAGGGTTGGGGAACTCCTTCACGATGGTGAAGAGTTCTTTGATGTGGTTTGTGCTGGCTTTGATGCAGTCTGCTAATTTCTTCTTCCTGGGTTTTTTCAGAAAGTGGTGGTACTGCTGGAGGGCAGTCCTGAAGGTGGTGCAGTCTTCAGTTTTTTTTTACGATGCACCATTTCCTTTCAAGTTGTCATCAGTTACGTTTGGAGAAGTGCAGTTCCTCGGTAAACCAACTGAATGGGGATGGGGAAGATGTCAGTTAGGCTCTAGTTGCTGTCAGACCCACTGAACATATCCCTCCCACATGATATAAGAAGCTGACCCATGTGAATGGAGGACTTCTGGTGATATACTCTCAGTTCCTACATTCTGCACTGATATTAGGGCTTAGGATTGCCTCCTGTATAAAGCAATACCTGCTGTCCATAAATTGGACTACATACTGTTTCCATCATCGTGGTAAAGTGTGGGTTACACAGTTTTCAGGCAGTGGTGTCAGCGAATGTAGAGTTCGGATCTGCTCCTCACAGCAGTGGACTGGAGGCAAGCAAACTGACATGTCCACCCAACCACAATCAATCACCCACAAGGTCTGCCGTACAAACCAGCAGTTAGTAGTGTTTGTGCCTGCACATCTCGTGGGTGGAGTGGAAGGCCAAGGGAAACCAAAGCAAATTTACAGATTAGTGAGTCTGACATAAATGAGGATGAAGAGCCAGCCCAAAGTAGAAGCCCCAGCCACCTTATCGAGATCACAGATGGCAGAGTCAGTATCAACAACTGCTTACCTTTGCTGCCTGCTAACCTATGACTGGGAAGTGAAACAAGCAGCAACAATGTGACTAGTGGGAATAACAGTGTTAGGCCAGTGACAAAGATGAGGATGGAGAGAGTCGTACAAGGGAAGATAAGGAAGTAAGTGGGAATCAGAGTGCTAAACTATAATCACTGCCTCAATCAATTATATAACAAATATAGTCAATAACTCTGACAGCAGAATTGGTAGTGCTAGTCCAGGTTGCAGCTCAAATAGAAGAGAGAATCATGTTGGGATTTACAGCAGGGCTGAAACTAGTGTCACCTGCCCACACACATTGAAGCTTCTAATACACCTAATCCCAGTAATCTTAACAATACAATCAGTAATAAGGATAGAAATATCACTGCTGACAAGCATTCGCAGGACTTAGGGGGAGGGGTTACTAAGCCAAGTGAGAAAAGTATGGATTTGATTCATCCTACCCAGATAATGAACAATGAAACAATATTCCTGCAACTCTGCTCTTGATATACCTTGCCAAGCCAAGTTGCTCACATAAGCACTATCAAAATTAAGAGAAGCCTGGCAAAAAGTCTGCCACTCTCATTAAATGGTGTTTGATATGTGTAATACATCCACTCCTGAAAATTGTAAGGGTAATGCTGTAAAGAGACAGCAAGCTCGAAGTAAACCACATAATTTCACTGATGTGTCAAATATAATCTGAATATCAAGAACTTGGATGAGCAACTTCCCTTAAATGTTAGCAGAGACAGAGGTTCAATAACCAATGCATCACAGCCTATACGTGTAACAAAAGTCGCAATGAGTGGTTCCACAACACATATGATAGAGACAACCATAGTGGTCGGTTGAACAAGGCAATCAGATATTTAATCTGATATTGGTGTCAGAGCAGGAACACACTCTGTTTGCATTGTCTTTGCTAAAGCTCAGTGTCACACGTTTACTGAAATATTCTAGCTCTTCCAGAAACGTAGGGAAGAGACACAGAAAACAGTGCATGAGATTACAGAGGACATCAGCATAGTTGCTGAGAAAAATAAACAGCTAGAGCAAAGAGCAGCTAAAAATAAGGATTCGGTAATCAGGTTGCAGGCAGACGTTGATGAGCAGAGCAGGACCTTTTAGGTATTAAGGACAAAAATTGATGATTTGGAGAATAGGTAAAGCTGGAATAACCTACTAGTCACAGGTATTGAAAAAGGCTGAGAAAGTGGAGATCCTCATACCTTCATAGTGGGTTTGTTTCGAACAAACATTTCCAGATTTGTCAGACTGTGATTGAGACTCCCAAATTGAACATTCACATCAGTTTTCCTTGTAAAAGAAGGCTAGGCTAATTAAGGAAGATCCCACCATTTTCCTGGCACTATCCTGGAATATATTAGGAACTTTATATTCTGCCAGAGTTGTTCAGCCCCAGCATAGCGTGAACATTTTCATTTGATCAGATTTTTGCCACAGCCCACTAGGGAGCTAGTGAAACTTCTCAAATCTATAGTACAGAGGCCGGATGCACAGGCTTAACTGTAGATTCAAAGCAATAAGGTATGGATGGCACATACATGTGATCATGATCAGAAAGCCAAAGTATTAATATCTAAATATACAAAGACAAACACATCCTCTGGCACTGATGTATGTAATATATTGAACAATGACCAATACAGGAATAGATAGAGATGTGAAAAGTGATTTGAGAACAGAGTCATAAAAAGGGACACGTGGTCCAGAACAGTATAGAGAGTGAATGCTGTAGATACCACCCTGTGTGTGCACACAGGAGGGAATTAGGAAGAGGAGGAAATTTGAAAGAGAAAGAAGAAGGTGCATTCCCTGGCCTACAAGCAACACCTGGAGGCCAATAGGACTAGTGGTGGTCCTCCCAGCACCCCAATCAAAATGTTTCATTCAGAAGAGAAGGCCTTGCAGATCCTACACCCTGAAGGCTTGACAGGAATACCTGGGGAGTGGAGTATGGCAAATTACACCTCACTAACTGTCACAATACCTCAATGTCCTGTTTGCTCTTAACTCAACCTTTGCCCTTGTGTTGTGTACTTAGTTTCCTAACATGCAATCCACAAAGTTTAAGAGATGTTGAATTTTCAGTGTCAATGTGTATTGTTGCATATAAGATCACATGTATCAATCTCCATTACATGCCACATGTTGTAATGGTGTCTGTAATTGTATTCCTACAAAAAAATCAATCTAGGACCCATGATATGGTGTTAATATGTAAATGTATGTATGTAAATGTATGGTCCATCCCAACCACATTTTGTGAGCAGATATATTACACAAACCACTTTGTAAGTGTTGTCAAGTATAGATTGAAATGACTACAACTAACATGAGGTAAGAAAATATATGATGTCAGTAGTGGCATTAATGCCACACCTTTAATAGGATAAGTAATAAAAGTAGTTGGTGTATTGGAATACAAAACAGTCTATGTGGTGCTAGTCAGGTATGCAGGCCCTATTACCCAGAGCTGACAGATCAGAGTCTCAATATGGAACCATTGCAACTCGTTTCACCAAAAATACCCTCTGCACACATATAATAGAGCCCAGTTCCAGTCAATAACCATTTCAAGGTAAGGATGCATAGAAAAGGAGGTGATATTCAAGTTGTTTTATTGGCATATAATGTTAATCCTCTACAGACGACATTTGTTTTGCCACCTGCGTGACTTTTTCAAGGCTGTGAAAAGTATAGAAAAACAAAGATATGTAAAACACATATAATCATCCGACAACAATGTCAAGGCTACATATGTTTGTTTTAAACAAAAAAAAAAAAAGAGAAACCACTGCTCTGTGAATGCATCACAAGGCTGGTGCAAGCCTATGTGAGGGCCAATCCATGCAAATGTGATGATAAAAACAGAAAGTTTATTACTAGCCCAAACAATGTTGTGTACAGTACAGAGTGAAGGGATTATTGACTGTAACTGGACTCTATTACATGTGTGTAGAGATTATTTTTTATAAAACAACTACCATGAGGCCCTATTTCTGTAACTCAAAATAAGATGGAATTGTGATTGTACCCATTCTCACTTGTCTGACATATTGCAACGGATGTTCATTTCACATGGAGCGAATAATCTACTTACAATGCTCAACTCCAGGACATTTCTGCCTACTTTACTTTATGTTGTCCTGGTTGCCTCAACAGAAACAATTGATGGAATGAGTGACACCATACCAAGTGTGTGGCTCGAGTATATGCAAGGCATGAAGTTAACTCAGCTAATTAGAAGTGGCAGGTGACCTTTTGTTCACATGATGACTAATGCTAAATATACAACCAAGTTGTGTGATTGCCTGTTTTGTAGACAGCTAGACCTTGGAATGGTCAAATACCTCTCCACTGTGTTGGCTTCAATGTTTGGGAGATGTCATGCTTATTCTGTATCCCAAAATGCAACATATAAGGACATCTAATGAGCTGCTTTATTCAATTACATGTATTCAAGTTCTACAAATGTCGGTAACAAGTTCAATACCATTGAAATATATCACAATAGTAATCTCTACCTTTTTTGTTTTCCTAGGTTTCTACTTACTGTGTCACAAAAGATTTGGATGTAGATCCCACCCTTCAACCAATAACAATGTACTCTATTTTACATCATGTTATCTGGCAGAACACCTGCCCAGAGCGAGGCCACAGAAGAAACACCCACTCCACCCAGGGACCAAGCCTTCGGGGATAAAAACACTTCTAGTGAGCCGGATGAGGATCACGGTCCTGGTCCATCTGGTCTGCCTGGGCAGACAACAAGTGCAAGTCTCACTGGGCCCACAACAACACCTCCCACACCAGCTGCCAGTCCCTACAATCTGTATACCTAGCATAGTAACAACCATTGTTTGCCCCCAAGCCCTGAACCCTGATGTGAAAATTACTACCCCAGCTAAAGATGAGTCAGAACCCCATGGGAGAGGGCACCCTGAGACAAGCACACAGGTTTGTGGGGGTAGAAGTCATGGAAGGGTAACTGTAGACCAACAGAGGGAGGTCACTGGGTTCACGGACACTCAGGACATCATCGACCAAGTCTTGGGTGCAGCCACAGGAATGGAGGCCCAGCCAGAGTAAGACATACCTGCACACATCCCTGTCACTTCAGCTGTGGATCCCCCTCCATTGGCAAGTGGCGCCATCCACGCAAATTACAGAGAGGTGCAGATGACAAGACCTCCACCACCACCAGCAAGAAACCCTGAATCTAATTTCCTCCAGTGTGTGTAACACATTCACTATGTAGACTACGGGGGTCATTGTGACCCTGGCAGTCTACTGACCACGAGGGCCATGGTGGTGGTTTCACCGCCAATAGGCTAGTGGTGAAGACTGCCACATATGAGTGTGGTGGGTTGGCATCTGCCAACCTGCCACATCTCCGATCATACCGCCATGGCGGTCAGAACCGCCGGGCCGGAAATGATCATCTCTGACCCGGCAGTCCACAGAAGACCAACAACGGTATTAGGAGCCGGCCTTCTGACATGGTTTCTGTGGCAGTAGCACCGCCACAAAAACCATGGTGGAATTCCTTCCCTGTCACTGGTGTCTCCCACCCCCAGGAAGCACTAGACCTCCCCCCCTTCAGCCACATCGCTCCCCCCGCACACATGCCACTTCGCCTCACCCCTGCATACATACACACAGACATGCACCACACATACACCCATTCACCTACGCTTACATACATGCATCAACTCACACGCATCCATGCAAGCATTCACAACTCCTTTGATACACACATTCACAACACCTTTCATACAAGCATTCACAACTCCTTTCATGCATGCATTCACAACAACTTTCATATGCGCATTCTTGCACACATACTCACACCCATCCAAGTATGCATACTCACAGGCAGACAAACATGCATTCACCACAGCAGTCACACTTGCAAACTCACACGCAAACACACTGACCTGCAAACATGCACTCACTTCAACATCCAGACATGCATACACACACACACACATTCATTCACACACGCAGGCACCACACACTCATACACGCACACACAACACCCCCCTGCCCCTGTCGGATGATCACCTTACCTGTTCCGGGGAGAAGGTCGTCCAGCAGCGAACGGGATGGGGTACTTCCATTGCCGGCAGCCGCCACCAACAGGACACCGCCAGGCCATATTATGGCCCATAATATGGCGGGCGGTGTCCTACAGGTGGGGTGAGGCCGGTGGTGGAACCACCAGGGCGCCTCTGCCCGCCAACACAACTACTACTGGATTTCCACCCAAAGTGTGACGGAAATCCAGCAGTACCCGTGATATGGCGGGTGGGAGATCACCAGCACTGGTGGTCTCCTGGCACCCGTGGCTTTGGAGGTCTTGTAAAAAGACCGCCAAAGTCATAATGCGGGCCTATGTCTGGACACATTTACCTTCCTGATGGTAGAAGTATTTTGGGCATTGGACTTCAGATAACTTTGCATCTACATCTATGGTTTCATTCACCATGACTGACTTCTCCAATTTTCAGTTTTCCTGTTTGGTTTTCGCAATGTGTCTTTTCTCCTTGTTCACTTAAATAAATCCATTTGTCTGAAAACTCATTGACTGCTGTAGTATATCTCACTTCTAGCAATGTATATATATACTCCCATCTCAACCTTACAAAAGCAAAAAATATCTTCTTCTGTAAGCCTGGATATGTTGCATGTACACAATGTTTAGCTTAGGGTCACAACCATGTCTCACCAAATCATACATACAAGTGTATTCTCATATACAATCTTTATGCCATTGTATCAACAGTAGACTGGCATTATGTCAGAAACATCGCAAATCATACATGACACCAATAATCTGTGCCAGTGGTCACATGTTCAGTTGCAGACCTTAACAACATAGGAGCAGGGGATGCATCTGACAATTCCATATTGAATAGGCAAAATAAAATAGGTCAGTATAGTCAGCTGGAGCCATATCACCCATCTTACAAATGGAAGCCCACATCAATAACACAAACAGACAAACACATGGCAGTACTACATTTTCTGATCACAGGATCATTCCAATCCATTGTTCCAGTATCTGGTGGAATGTCACAAACAAATTTCTGTGTGAACCACAAGCACTTTGCCCTAAAATGAGGAGACGCATCAACAGCTACATACACTTCACACACAATTATTATTTAGCCAATTTAAAGGGAGAATAGCATGATTTGGCTCCCAAAGACCCTTTTGTTGGAACACATGATGGTACACATATTGCAGTAGGACCACCACATGACAAGGAACAGGTCCAATGGAGTTCTCATAACTATCACTGTGCAAGCTGTCTTGGTACAGGATTTGTACACCCAAAGTCTGTGTATGTAATTTCCCTGAACAACCTATGTCCACTTTGTATTTCCAAACAGCATCATATACCCACAAATTTCACAACTCTGAAATGTTCAAATGAAGATGCGATGTTGAAGAAACCTGAAACAGACCAAAACAAAGGAATTAGCTATCAAACCATACATATAAGACAATTCATATAGTCAACATCTGGAAAACACAGTCTCTGACAAAAATGTGAGCAAAACAAGGAAACAAAAACAAAATGACCATGTGTCAAAGCCTTATTCGACAAAGACCTTTCACCTGGCTTTCCCAGAGCTTGCCCTCCCTAATGTTTTCCCTTCACAAACTCCTCTCATCATCATAATAAGAGTAGCTGTAGCAGGCAAAGTTGTGACAGTTGACAAAATTATTACTCTCATGAGAAGAAGTTGTTGATGAGATGTTGACACATGAGAGCTCTTTCCTCACCACCATCATCATCATTTGGCATTTCAGGATCTTCTCCCAGTGGCCCTTCATGGTTGCCATCCTCTGCAATATAAAGGATGTGCCATCACAGGGCGATCTTGTGGAGCATGCAGCAGGCCACAGTGATTTGACACACCTTCCCCGGTGAGTAGAGGAAGGTTCTCCCAGTTTTGTTCAGACATCTAAATGTGGCCTTGAGGACCCCAAAAACCCACTACACTGGCCGCGGTGTACTTCCATCGGTCTCATTGAAGCAGACTTCCCCTGGCATTGTTGGATTTTTCAGCTGTGCCAACAGCTATCGCCAGTTGGGATATGCTAATTCTCCTAGATAGAAGACAGACATACGTACAACAACAAGTTACACACTTTCTGAATATACTACCTGACATAACCCACACAAAATTTGGATAGATCATACTTACCAATAAGCAAGGCCCTCTCCAGTAGTAATTGTACCATTAGCTGGGGTATGGTGCTGTTCCATAGTACAAAGGAATCATAAGCTAATCCAGGGAACCTGGCATAGACATTTGAGATATACAAATGAGGTAACCAAATAACTTGCACGTTGATAGAATGGAAGTTCTTCCTGTTACGGGAAACTTGTTCCCTGGCTGGCGAAGGTACTAAGATATGTGTGCCATCAGTGGCTCCAAACACATGTGGTAGGAAAGCAAATCCATGGAAGCCAACCTTCCCATTGGCTAAATCCTCATGACTGGTCAACTAGATGTAGATGTCAATGTGTTTCTTCATTGCTGAAAGCACGTCTTTTAGTTCACTACAAAAACTTGGTTGTGGCATACCACCAGATATTGCCACAGTGTAATGAAAGGAACCTGTTGCCAGAAAGTGCAATACTGCAATAAGTTTCTTAATTGGTGTAATATATGTGGGATTAGTGTTGTGAGGCAGGAGATCAGGCTCCAACTGATGACATAAATCCAGCATAGTTTGCCCATTCAAATTAAACTTCTTGATGATATTGCTTTCTTCAATCGTCTGAGGGTCTGGAAATGGGTGGTACACTGGAGGCTGTCATCTTCTTCCTTTCCCAGGGTACCTATGTGTGAATCTAAAACAGTATATGAATGTTGTTCACAATGTCCACAGTAACATATGTGAAGAGTAAGCCAAAACTCAAGTGAAAGTACATAACTATTTCAGACTGCAATATACACATATCACTTTTAAATTGTATATTGTGCAACATCCATCACCAAGCCCCATTGTGGCCTTGACGTGTGTCTTGACCATTTATGTGTGAATAAAATATCTCTGATGTATTATTTGCAACTTCTTTTTTGTTTGTTTTGAACAAAATACTGTCAATGGCGGTGTACATTGCACCGTGTTCAGATAGCCTATATGCCCACTAAAGCACTAGACAAATAAAAAGTGGAGAAACATTTATATGTCAATGGATTTGTACATGTTTAAACATGTAACCCCTCATTTAGAGTGGTGATGACGCATTTAATAGTCACCAATGCAGTACTTTCAACCTCAAAAATGGCGGCTACCTGACTTCGCATATAAGACACTGTGCATCTGACACCGCTAGTGGAAGTCAACCACACAGTGGTTGGGTGACTCCATGATGGACACAGCAGTAACGGTAGAGGGCCAATGGTTGTGTCCATATACGCTGATTACTGCGTACTTCGCATACATGTATGCTGATGTTTGAAAAATACCTCACTTGCCGTCTGACAATGCTGCTATCAAGACCTCCTCCGCTTTAGCTGAGAGCAATAATGGCAGGTCAAGCAGGTGAGAGGGCATGTGCCTTCTTTGCAAAGGAGCTAGATTTGCTGGCTGATGAGGTCCGTTCCCTGGATGGCCAGCTCCATCACTCACCAGAGAAACATCTTACATACACATGTTACTCTGTTTTACTCCATCATTTCCATTTCCACAGGCTACAATGTGCCTCTGAGTTCCAGAGTTATGTCTAAGTACTGTTGTAACATTTTGTGGTTCCTACATAGGACAATCATGTCAGGGGTTGCTGAGCACTGTACATTGTGTACTTAAAATCACCACTGGGATGTGTGAGGTGTGAAAAGACCATTGATTCTATTTGTGATGCATGGATATATCTATTCATGTATACATTTCATGGTACCCATGATATATTTACTAATCAGATCATGCTAACTGTGCAAACACATGTATAGCTTTTATGGCATGAGCTGTGTATGTGTTCTCTAAAAAGCAGTTGAAGATGATGTTAGGTATGTGTACAGTGCCACATATCACTCAGCCTATATCAGGGCTTACCAAACTGTTGCTCACAGACCCCTTCAGAGTGCCCCACAGCCTTGAGGTTACATATTGGATGGCCACAAGCTGAACGTTAATATATTGAACTGGTGGAAATGTGATGTTCATGTGGGATGAGTATGCTCAGCCTATAGAGAGCAAGACCTGACAATGAGTTATGCCCAGTCTGAACTATGGGCTAGGCAGGGACAGAGTTCTTATGGCAATACAACTGATGCACAGAGTAAAGTACTGTGGGATTGTGGATCCTTGGATGATCACAAAAGGTGGGTTTACAAACAATAGCACTGATTGGTGTTACATGGACTACACCTCATTCCTTTGACTCACATTCTCAATGTGTACCATTTACTAATGAAAGGACCCTTACTCTCACAGGTCTGTTTTCACTGTTCCATAAGTAATGCTTGCACTGTACAGGCCTATTTCACATGTGACACATTCACAGTGCAGATAGCTGGTTACTTCAGAAGAGGTTGTGATATGTGAATCACTAGCTTTTTTACAATCAACCAAACAAGAAATACAATGGTATGTTGATGCCATCCCTGTAGCAGTGCCACGAATGGCAAAAGGTGTGTCCTGTTAAGCCAGTGCATACCACACAAACTCAATCAGAAGTAGTATGATAGCACATTAAGAAGTCCACATGTCCACTCATCCTCAGAGAGGAAGCTCTCACTTACACACGTAAGCCCTCTCATAGTGACCGAAGTCTTAAGATGTAGTCTATACTATGGTTCCAGGCTCTATGGACCATATGGATCAAGTCAATGGGCCTGGCTATAAAGGTGTCTGTACAATAATATACAAGTTTTGTACTCTTCAAAAGTGCACAATGGTGTGTCATGTTTCATAGTAGCTCACACCACAATACATGTAGGATCGCCCAGGGCGACATGTTAGTGGACTTACTTAGTCAGTGTAGGACATGACCAGGGATGAGGATAGTCAGCAGATGACTATAAAATTGTGTATTCATGTCTTTGTAGTGCTCAGCATGTGAAAATTACACATGTTGTGTGTTAACTTTGAATTATGCTTGTGCTAGATGTCTACAAATTGTGTGACAGCAAAACAGATATCCAAAAGGTTGCAGAGACATTCTGTTTTTTCCTCTCTTGTCTCCATACAGGTCAATGCCCATCAGAAGTGGGCTATTTGTAAGGCCATTGCCCAGAAGGTGAGGACCCTGGGGGTCTATGGCTAGCGTAAGATCTATTGCACAAAAAGGTGGCAGGACCTGAGGTGCTGGAAACAGAAGATCACAGAGGTCAAGCTAAGAAAGCCCTCCCAATGTGGATGGAACGCGTGCCACAACCAAAAAAAACCTAATGGCCTAAATACTAATGGTGGCATATCCAGAGCTTGATGGAAAATTGAGGCCCAACAACAGTCACAAGGAGGCGAGTCCTGGACAGAGTTTTAGATGTTAAGCCATTTCCAACACACAAGAAGAGTTCTGGATTGTGTAGGTCTGGCAGTAGGTGCATGATGATGTGCTTGGCTTATTGTTTTTACGACCAGGAACCCGTCAGAGTCCAGTTCACTACCAATTTGCAGTTTTGAGCAGATGCATGGCTGAGTAAAGTCATAAATCACCTCATGTTGATTGATGTTCTAGGTGACAGTTTTACCGAATAGGCCACTTGTCTTCAATATGTTAGGAGTGATGCTCCCTTACTAATGTGTCTCATGTCATGGTAGCCCTATTACATGTGACATAGAATACAGTGCACTTTTGATGCAGTGACTGAACAGGATTTCCCACTTGTAACTTGGGATTCTATAGTAACATGAGTGTGCAATCATAACTGGTGACATCGGCATTAGTGCCTACATGTGTCCTTTCCTTGTTGTTGTTTCATCTGCAATACTGTTTCAAGATTCATTCACTGACTGGTGACATTCATCAGGGAGTGACATGCAGAAATATAGGGATCATATGTGAGTGTCTACTTTCCATCTTACAAGGCAATTGATGTTTGCAATACAAAATGGTGCTATGACGTGCCATGCCATTAGGACTGAAGTGATTCCACCTCTTCATGTCATAGATATTCACTGACACACAACAACCTTCAAAGGTGATCTAAGAATGGTGTTATCATCAGTACCAAGCAGGATTGGAGATGTTCAAAGGGCTATATGAACTCTTATAATGTGTTTATTTGTAGCATATTACTCCCAATACGTTGACCCCGGATGTCTCCAGGCTACTGTTCTATGCTACATGTGATATGTAGCTAAACTACTTTAGTACAGCTTTCATTTGACTGTTTTTACAGTGGACATATCAGGAGGTTTCAATGAAAAATTGACATCAGTGTGAAGTGAGCCTGTGCATGTGACATGCTTTCTGCTACAGCACATATTGCACTTACATTGCTGTATTACTTCACCATCATTACGTCATGATGTTGTTTAAGGTAAAGGAACATTTGCTAAATTCAGGGGCTTGTGTGGACACTATGGAAATGTATTTTTGTAGCCATCCTATTTGGTGACATCAATTAACTATGGTATGCTACAAGGGCCAAAGTATAGAAGATGATCAACTATCCTAGTATATACATTAGGATGGGGGTATAGACAAGTTAATTCACGGTATTGGAGCTGTCTGGGATTATAACCTTATTGTGACCAACTGTTTTCAAACAATGTAGCATGCATGTGCTCATGCTAATGTTGAAGCCCATGTAGTGAACTATGTAGCTGGTGTAATCTGTTCATTCTATGTTGTAATGTTTTGTTTTAATCCGATGGTCAGTTGTGTTAACGCAGATGCAATAAACCATTTTTTATATGTCATTTCACATTCATCCCTGGCAAGCGAAGGAGAAAGGGTCAACATCGTTGGGGAAACAATTGGACACAGTAGTTCCTGTCCTACAGTACCGACACAGAGGGACCCAGTGGCCAAGAGGTAGTGGGGAGTGCCATGGAGGTCGCAAACTCTACTTCATCATCTTCAGTGTCATCCTCCAGTGGACTCACCCAAGTGGTGGCAGACCCCACAGGATGTGTTCCAACTTCATCCTTGTCTACCACCCCCAGTTCCATATCCACCCTCCCTGTTGCTCCCCACCCAGTTGGCCAGGCCCGCTCACCTAAGGGGGGAGACATCTCCTTTGCTCCAGGCACCTCAGCCCCTGTCCCTGACCCCCGCTGCACTGCACAGAGTGAGGAGGTTATTGACCCTGAGGAACATCTTGGTGGGTCAGACTGCCATTCTGAGTTCCATCCAGTGGAAAGGCAGCCATCTGCAGCAGATGGTAGCCTACCTGGAAGGCATTTACAGTGCAATGTCTGACCTACAGAGATCACTTAAAACTCTAGCCTCTTCCCTCAGAGCAGCCTTCCATCGCCTCAACCTTGTGTCCCTCCACCCACCCCCTACCAATACCAATACCCTTTTCCCAAACCTGTGCAAAGCACACGCAAACATTTGCACACACCACCTCATACAGACCCAAGCAACTCATCCACACATAAGCACCAAAAAAAAAAAACACAGCAGTGCATCCAAACAGATAGACATGGACTCACCACCACACCCACAGGCATCCCACCTGCCCTCAGATCCACAAACACCACTGACAACACCACACCCACATACTCACACCACACCACATCACACCCCCACATAGGGCTCAGATGGCAGCTCACACACACATGCACACACCACAACCCTAGCCAATACAGGCAACAGCACACCCACATGACCCCCAACACCACACACAACCACACCCACTGTCACCACCACATCAGCATCCACAACACCCACACCCAACGCTTGCACTGCAGCAACCTCCACAGATCCACCATTCATATTTTCACACCCTTAAACACAGACGCACACAATCAAGCACTCAGCAGACACCACAGATACAAGACACACCCATACTGACAGCACATATACCTGACACACATGAAACTGCAAAAGACCTAGGTACATCACACACAATCACTCTGTCCTCCTTCAAGACCCTAATCCTTCCCATTCCCACTCCTAAGTACCCCTCTGAAGATCCTTCCTTTTTCCTTCCCATCAACCCTTCCAAACGTACAATCAACATGCCCAAGAAAGTGTAACAAAACTGGAGAAGGCCCCCGCAAAGAACATGGAGAAGCCCCCCTCTGGACTCACTATGGAAAGGTGCTGTGCTTGGGGGCACCCAGCACCGTGGGGGCTCTGAGGCCCTTTGTTATGCCAGTGTCCCATATCCAAAAACACCTCTTCCACCTCCAAATCCAACCATATTATCCACCCATCTGCCCCTACAACTTCCTAAGGCACCTCTGCCAAATGTTGTTCCATCCCTTCCACTTCCCAATCCCCCATTGTAAATGTAGGCCCACCCCTTCCCAACCCACCACTTCCCAAACCAAGGACAACCCCCCAAACCCAAATGTACCCCTCACAAATACCATCTTTGAGGTGACTGTCATGCCCAATGGATGCTCCTTTATGAGGAGGTTACCCTGCCAGTGTCTTTCAGGGCAAGTGTGGTAACAGTGGGGTGTGCTAACTCACACAATTTCTATATGGACTGGCCACTGGCCTTTTGTTATGTTTTGTTTGTGTTTTTATTTGGACAAAACAGTTTCTGTTTGTTTTTTTAACAATTTGGTCCAGGAATTACTTTTCCCTAGCTAATTTTGGGAACCTTGCAAGGTTGCATCAGTTAGATTGTGACACAATGTTATTTTGTTTACCCATTATAGCAGGTTGTGCTACATATATTTTTAGAGTGTACTTTGTTGTGTACATGCATCATTTGATATGGTATGAGATGGTGATTAGCTTTTATGGGCAGGCATTCATGTTATGTTATGTTAATCGGTTTTGTAAAGTGCTCAAATACCCGGAGGTGTCTTGGTGCTGAGCTTGACTGGCAATGTGGGAAAAGGGGGGCTTAAAGAAGTGTTGACCAGCAAGGTTTTCAGAGCCTTTATGAATGTTAGTAGGTTAGTTGACCCTTTGATGTACAGAGGCTGAGCACTCCAGGCTTCAGCTGCCCCCAGTACAATACTTTTGTCTCCCCAGGTCAAGCTTTTGAACCTGGGGATAACTGCAAATTTGGCTAACACCCAAATGTCTGGGTGTACCATTTGAAACAGTATTTGAGAAAATTGAGGCCAGAGTCATGTAAAGCTAAGTAGGTAATACATGGTGGCTTAAAGGCGGTTCTCTGCGTTATGGGGAGCCAGTGAAGTTTTTCCTGGATTCAGACACTAAAGGGGTCATTACGAACCCCGGCGGTTCAGCCTGCCATGCCGGCGGCGGCTGAAAAGCCCGCCACCGGCATGATGGGCTGAATCGCCATATAATGAACAGCGTGAGGGCCGCCATAGACAGGCAGCCTGATGGTGGAAGGTATCATTATCCGACAGGGCAGTGCTGCTGCCCTTCGGATAATGATCCCTTCTGCCCCCAGCCTTTCCCTGGCAGGTTCCCCCACCAGGGAAAGGCTGGCGGAAGGGGTGCTCCGGGGCCCTCCTGGGGGCCCCTTCGTGCAGGCCACTGCCCAGTTTACAGACAGTGATCTGCGCGACAGGTGCAGCTGCACCCGTCACACAGAGGCATTGACGCCAGCTCCATATGGAGCCGCCGGAAATGTCCCAGCCAAGCATTCTGCTGGGCCGGCGGGCGGAAACAGTGTTTCCGCCCACCGGGCCAGCAAAATGTTTATTATGCGGCCGGCGGGATCCCAGGGGGGCTGGCCGTCAGTAGAATGACGGCCAGCCAGAACACAGTGGTGAAAACCCCCGTGTTCATAATCAGGGCCTAAATTATGTTTTGGGATCCTCAATAAAGGTCTGGCTGCTGCATTTTGCAGTGTTTGGAGTTTGGTCAGTAGATACTGATGAGCAGTAAGAAGTAGGCCATTACAATAATATAGTTTAGCCATTATCAGCAGCATGACCACCATTTTCTGAAGGTTGACTTAAATAAAAGGAAAAATCTTTTTTATAGTACTAAGCATAAAAATGTTGGAAGAGATCACCAAATTGACATGATCATTATAGCTCAGTTCATCATCAATTAGGATTCCCAGATTCCTGTTTCTTTTAAGCGTTGTGGGCAGAGGGCCCATATCTTGTGGCTACCAGGTAGGAATCCAGAAGGCGGTATTGGGTCCAAACAATAAGACTTTGGATTTCCCTACATTAAGTTTAAAGCAGTTTCTGCTCATCTATGAGTTGTCAGCCTGCAGGCAGTCGCAGAATCTTTGCCCTATGTCAGTGACACCTCAGTGAGATAAAGATTTGGGTGTTGTCGGCATAGGATATAAGGAAGAAACCAAAATATTTTGTTTGTTTGGGGTCACGTACACGTTGAATAGTGTTGAATGGTATGTTCGCTGCCAAGAAGAAATTAATTAATCAGTTTCCAGGTTGTTCCTGTAACCCCAATATTGGCTAGATGGTCCATCAGCAGTCCGTGATTAACTGTGTCAAAGGCTGCTTATAGACAGAGCAGGATGAGGGCTGTGCTGCCCTCTTGGTCAAGTGATGCCCTGATCTCTTTGGTGGCCTTAATTAGTGCTGTCTGTGTACTGTGGCCACCTTGAAAGCCAAATTGAGTAGAATCCAGTAGATAGTTGATAAGGATATGCTAGACAAGTTTTCTATTCAAAATTTGTTCCACACTCCTAGTAGGCAGAGGTCGGCAGGAAATGGGACGGAAGCTGCTAGGATCCTTAGAATCAAGAGAGGGTCTTTTAAGAGAGGGGTCACATTACAGGGAAGGTGCCCAAATTGACCATTAGGTGATAAATGTCAATTGGCTTGGAAGCAACTGTTTCTGGTACTATAGTACCACCTCTAGGAGGGCAGGACTCCTGCAGGGATCCGGAAGATGTGGATCTAAGAATTCTTGTGACTTCCTTCACTGATGGCAGAGCGGACTCACTAAAAATATTGCACCCTTCCTGCATTATTGAGCAGGACCTGACACTGAGCGATGGTAGAGTAATTGTTGAGAAGCGTCTGTAGACTGCATCAACCTTTTGAAGGAAAAATTGGCCAAGGTGTTCCACAAAAATTGAGTAGTATCTTCTAGGTTCTTTGTTACATCCTTTGTCAGCATAGTGACAGTTCAGAACAGAACTTTTGTAGAATTCTTAGCTTTGTCTATATTTTTAGTAAAGTAGGTGGTTTTTCTGTTTAGGACAGCAGCCTTATAAACTGCTATGCAGTTCTTGTACTAGATCTTCTCTTCCGACTTGTATTCCCTCCCCCATCTCATCTCCTGGCATCTACAACTCTGTTTCAGCGCCTTATGCTCTCCTGAGGACCAATTAGTCGATATAGGAAGTCCTTGGGATTTTACGATTCTAAGAGGTGCAAGTGGATTGGCTGCCATATCTAACCAAAGTGTGTATTGAGAGAATGCTGTGTCAAGGTCCTCTGGGAAGACGGGGGATGATGTGTCTTGTATTTTGGGAAAGATGTCTGGTTGAATACTATGCAAGGTCCGAGAAGCTAATGTATTTGAATTGGCCTTAGTACTGGAGCCAGGGGAATTATGGAGTAGATCGAAAAAGATTGTGCTGTGGTCTGTCCACCCTAGCAGGAGAATGCTTGCATTAATCAGCGAAGAATTGTTGGTAAGTATGACATCCAGGGAATGCCCCACCTGATGGGTAGGGCAGTATACCATCTGTGAGAGGCCCAAACCTGACAGAGTCTGAAGCAAGGCAACGGTATCCTTGTCTTGATGTTCCTTCAAATAGATATTGAAGTCTCCTTAGACCATGTAGTCAGTAGCTAAAATGCTAGCCTCAAGAAGGCTGCTGATGTACTATGAGAATATTTGTCTGGGACCAGGTGGGCAATAGATGACCATACATTGCACGTTTGGGTTTTTGTAACTTCTATCTTGAAGGAGACTGCTTTGCAGTGAGGGGATAGGGTGGGATTGCTGCTAATATTTAGGTCCTCTCTATAAACAATGGCTATGCCACCACCAAGTTTCGCTGCTCTGTCCAGTATAAAGATGGCATATCCCCTCCTGTGAGGCCACAAGGATGTTCGGATTAGATGAGGAATCAGCCCACGTTTCTGTGATAAAAGCAACAGAGGGCTTAAACGTGCCCATAAATAAAAGGAGCTGTGTGCTGTGCCTAACCTATGTCCCGGCATCCTATGTCCCGAAGAATTGGTGTTTGACACTAAGGCAGAATTCAAGTCGTCAGTGGCCTCTAGCTCGGCTGGGCTAACAGTAACGGTGAGTGCCACATACATGACATTGCTGAATTTAATCAGCTTAAGCAGTGAGGAAATCCAAGTCCAGGCAGTCAATCCTCTTGTCTGGATTTTGTGTAAGTAACTCATCCCAAAGTAAACTGTGGAATGAGAGTCTGCTCCAAAACAGTCAGGGGGGACTGGTGCTAGGCACGGTCCATGCGTGTATAGGCACAGATGGGCTTGCCTTTGGCGGGTCAGCAGCTCACCAGCTGCTTGAATCTGCTTTGTGCACCCGCTGCTCAGACACGCTATGGAGCCTTTGCAGGAACTCAAAATCAGAGGGGCCTGGCAGGGGGTGTGGCTTGAGTGATTATCAAAGTGATGAACACTTGCAGCACCTAAATGATGTGATTTGATACACTGGGATGTGTGACTACAGTTTTGTTTGTATCACCATGATTGGTGATCAATATGAACAGGTTTGTATATTTAGAGCTTGGGACCAGTGTAGGACTTACGCAGGGCAAGGGGAAATGTTATATGTATGGATATGTGGGATCTCCACACATTCGGACAGACATTGATTTGGGAGGGATTTCAAATGGTAAAGGTTTCAGCTCGTCATAAGCAATGCCAACATAATTTTTCTTGCACTTCTCCCTATGATGTATGTTGGATATGTGTTGAATGTGTTCAAGTTAGTTATTTGTTGAGCCACACCTGGAGGTTGGTTAGTTGTCATACCTTTTTTCTTCTTTTTTGGACATGTGTCCATTATTTTATGAGTACCTTACACCTACTTTAGTTGTATGAGAAGAATGTTGTCAGTGATGTGCTTGTTTTAATATCTTGCACTTACAAATTATGCACATATGCATGGCACTTGGTGATGCTATTGCTTGTCCCTGATAAACTTAAAGCCAGGGGCCTATGCACAGAAATGTTTTGAGGCATGGCTAAAGTGGGCTCTGGCCCACGGACCCAGACATTTTTGGGGGCCCCCTGATTGAGCCAACCTTAAAATACTTCTTAAATAGATTGTTTTAAATACCATTTTCCCCATATTACTTTTTAATGTGTGTGATGTGTGAGAGTCTATTACAGAAATTTTGCATAGAAGGTGTGTTTCTATTTCATGAAACATCCCTACTTTAGTTAATTTTCTATAAATACAGGACCTAGCATGTGGGAAACTGGAGGGTGTCACAGAGATTATTTGGTGTAATATTAGTGAGGAGCTGCTGTTGTCTTACAATACTGTAAACACACATCACTACCCCTGAATATTAGTTGTGAATGCATTTAGAATTTGGATGATGGTCCCTGAGCAGTGCCAGTGACCTGGCCAAACAGGGCATTAAAGAGCTGAATTTGGATCATACATTCAAACCTGTCCCGAACAGGGACCCACAAAGTAGGTTTGGCCCAGGGCCCCCATACACCTTACGATGTACCTGCCTGTGCATCTGTTAACTGAGACGTCAATGGACACAGGTAAGATTCTGGCTTACCATTGGTTGCATCCATGACTGTGTGGGCTTTAGAAGTCATCCAGCAGCAGCAGCAGTGACAGGATGTGTACATTCAGTTCCATGGTGGAACAGGACATGTGCAGCTGAGTTCAGGTGAGTTCCTGCCTTATATTCGTCACTTTCCGCCAACTCAGGTGTGGAGGTTTTGCAGCCACAGTCACGTCAGCAGGAAGGGACATAGTGATTGGGCCGGCAGAGAAACTGACAGTCCGGCCTCTGACAAACACATTGGCCTATCCAGCCACCGTCACGGCCGAGATTCTCTGGTGGTGACGACAGTGCTGCGGTGGTCTACAGTCTATGTACCTGCTTGCTTTGTGATTGGCTTGGTGGACTGCCAAGTTGGAGGCTGGGTAATTTAACACTATTTCGACAGTGAGACCTGTTTCCCCACACTCGTAATCAGGCTCTCAGTCCAAAAGTAGAAATCTTCACTATGAATTCTTTTAGCGGTTCCCCAATGACGATGCATCCTGCTTGGAAACTACCTGCAGCCTTGCCTCACTGAATTTCTATGTTCTCAGAACATATTTCCTTCAAATTTCTTCCAAGTCTGAAGGAAAGTGCCAACAGGGCCCAATCAACTTTTTGTATCCAGCATGTGCTCCATCGCGATCTGCCGTATGACATATTTTTTCACTCTGACCAGGTCTTGTGTGACTAGATATCCGTAGTTTGCACTTTGATATTTTAGGTACTAGTTTTTACCTATAAATTTTAAATTCATAACTCTGCGTCTTCTGATTGGATTTTTGTCATTTTAGTGTCAAATAATTAATCAAGGTTTAATCCATTTTAAACATATTGGTGTGGGTTTTTTCTTGTGTTGTGTTTTCACTTTATTACTGTTTGTTTGCTGCGTGAATACTTTACACATTGCCTCTGTGTTAAGCCTAACTGCTTTGTGCCCAGCTACTACCAACGGGATAACCCCAGGTTTATTTAGTGGCTTCAATGCCTCACTCTGAAAAGGAGTGGCTATTGCTTAAGCAGGGTTTACACCCCATTCAACCAACAACCAAATGTCTCTCAGAGAAGCATAAACTATTCAAGGATAGACAATGGATTATTGCACAATTTAAGGTAGAGCTGCAGATGTTTGTGCTAAGTGCAATAGATGGTACCATTACAGATAATCCACAACTTTTTGATAAACTCTCAGTTTAGCTGTCTGAATGGACTGGGGAAGTCACCCTATTTGGGGACTTCAACTGTGCCATCATTATTCTTCAATAGACATGACATTTGTATCATCTAATGTGGCGTATCAGACCTCCATTGAGATTCATCCGATGGTAATATATGATGATAACCCACTTCTTGTCTGTATTGATTTAAATGGAAATAGTAAGAAATATAATAGGTGGACTTTTAATAGAACATTGATTTGAGATCAGCCAAATATTAAATTCATGTGCCTAACTTCAAAATATGATAATATTTAATATGTATTGTTATTATTATTAATAATAATAATAATAATAATAAATAATAATAATAATAATAATAATCATAATAATAATATAAATGCAAATAAAAATTTAAATAGTCTCCCGATAATGATATTATGGGAAACGATGAAAGCATACACCCTGAACATGACAGCAGTATGTTATAGCTGGTAAAAAAGGCTCACCAAGGAAATTACGAATCTTTGAAATAATCCACACAGCGTCTAATAAACATGGGGATGTTACAACATCGAGCTGTATCGATAACTTTTTGAAGTAAGGTTTTAACATAATCGTAGTCGGAGGGAAAAAGCTGCTTCTCCATTTTCACTCAGGAAAAGCTGGGCCCAGGAATATGGGAGTCACGTGGTTCTGTTTTAGCACATAGGCGCAAGGATTATAGTAGAACTACTAGCAATATTATAACTGATGTTTGTGTGAAACCATATGCAAGAATACGTGTGAAATCTTATAGACATTTCAAGAATTTTAGGAGAAACTGTATGTAGCTGGCATAAACATAGAAGAGGCATACATGCATGTTAATACGACTGGGCTGCCACAGCTATTTCAGTTAGATGCTGAGAGGTTAGATAAAGGAATATCGGGTGCAAACATTTTACAAGATATTTCATCAATCTCCAGTAGAAAAGCTGCTGGGCCAGGTGCAATTCCTGAAGCATTTTATGAAGCTTTGTCTTCAGAGACCAGCTCGGTAACCTGACAAGGGGATAGGCATTGCGAGTCATGGAACAACATCAATATAGCAGTCTTGGTTAGGAAGGCGAAGTCGGCAGATGAATGTAGGTCTTATCGACCAATATCCCCATTAAACGCAGATGCAAAATTATATGGGAAACTCATAGCGATTAGGACTTCATAGTTAGTTGGGCAGCGAGTGAGTGTGGAACAACATGGTTTTATCCTAGATTGGGACACCACTGTACACATATAAAATGCTGTTAGCATGTTTGGTAGAGGAAAACTAATACATAAAACATGCGAGTCTGGGGATGATTCGGTTGGACGCTGAGAAGGCTTTTGACCATGCGTCATGCCAATATTTGTGGATACTTCGGCACAAAGTAGGTTTTGGGAGCAAATCGATTTCTAGCATTCCCACACTCTTCAACCTCAGACCAGGTGAGTTCACACTGTCCAAAGGTTGGAAGTACTCTTGTGTCAAGTCTGATGTAGGCCGGTGACCTAGTCTTGATAAACCGCACAACGATTGGTCTTCAAAAACTCTTGAATGCCACTGCTCAGTACTCCAGGACGAACTCAATGGAAATAAACATGAAAAACTAAACATCTTAGTCATGGGAAGGTCGGCCATTAGCTCTTTATATTGCCACTTCGAAACAGAAGCAATTGAGGTACAACTAAATATAAATACCTGGGCCTGCTGTTTGACAGACTGGGCTCCTTTAGGCAGCACGAGGAGCACACGTGGTTTTAAGTCAATTCCATTCAGTGGCTTTTCATCGACATAAACCCAATTTGTTCAGATTACATAGGCCAAACTATTACCAACCCTAGCCTATGACAGCGAGGCCTTACTGGGGAGAGATGCCCCCAGCTAGACAAGAAATCAAGCTCTTTAACTCGGTATTCCACCTACCACAGCACATCAGAGATTGAAGTTTAGCCTCACGAAACAAAACTTCGCCAGGCAAGGGGCGTTTATGAATTACTTTTACAAATTAAAAAACACCGCCTGAAAAACTCTCAACCACCATCTATGGGAGGAAATAGACAAAATCTCCCCAACCAGGAGTTAAAACAGATTACTTTAATCGCCAAAAGACTGAGAACAAACTCTCACCAATGGAAAAGAAATGTTACAAAAGTGGTATTAAATGTTTGAGGATCCTCTCTAAGCACATCTAAGAAAATGAAATGAATTACATATTTTTCTATAGTATAAACTATGTACACAATAAAATGGAATGTTTCCTAACCCCTGGTCTTTTGAAATCAACAGGACCTTTCTACACAACTTTCAAAGCAAAATAATTCAAATTTTACCATACAATACTTTTACAAGAATAAAATGTTCTGAGGTATTTACATAAACTAGCATTAGGAATATTGTGATGTTGAAAATATTAATAAGTATACATGGGAATCAATGTTGTTTGTATATGTGTACGCTGGAAAGACATTTGATTAATCATTTTGTGACTTTCTGAACTATAGTGTAATATGACCATATGCAAGCACATCTTGGATAATTTAAATAAGCATGGGAGCACGTTTTAAAGACAAACATGTCAGTAAGCAAACAAATGCTTAGATTAAAAATGCTCAGGTTCTCACGAATTGAAGAAGAAATGGAATGCCAATATGGCAGTAAAACATTTGTGATACAGGGAGGTGTGGGTATCAGCAGAATGCTGTAACACGGTCGTAAGCAAGGTCAATGTCTTCTTCTCTGCATGAATTGAAAGTGTCAGTTAAAAGTACTAGAAAGTATGAATTGTCAACAGTAGACAAACAACTTGTTTACATTAAAGAAGGGGGGAAACTCTTAAGTTCAAGGGCCACTACTTTGTAAAGGCAGCAACGACAGAACAGACGACTTCATTTGTGTTAACCTTCATACATCCAGCTTCTCGATCTAAATCTAGAAGCTGTCACTCTTTTCATGGCTAAATTTTACTGGTCATCCAAAAGGGGGGCAAACGCATTCTCAGGGACATCAGAAACATGGGCCAGGTAAATGAGAGCCAGTAAACGTGTGTCCATGCAGTGAGGATTTTTCACCCATTTATCCAGAACAGCTTCTTTTACTTTCTTGATTAAACGCTGAATAATGTTGTTGTTGGTGAGAGGATGGGTAGTCAGGTCAAAAAGAAGAACGTTCTGTTTTTCAGTTGTCAATACACCCTTTTCCACTAGATTTTTTTTGCTAATCGTTCACGGACATTTCCAAACTGACTACAATTTCAAAGGGTTCCGGGTCTCACCACTAAGCAATTCAATCCAGTTCTGAACAGTTTCTGGAGTCTGCCTCTTTCACATGCTTTAGTGCTTCGTCAGGCATAACATCTCCAGTAGGTGCATCAGATTTTAAGATACCCTTCCTTGTTAGGCCTCATTCCACAAGCCTCCATGTGCAGAAGAAATCTAAATGATAATTCGATCAGCATACAACCTCGTAATTCTTATGATTTACAGCAGTGCTTCCCAACCTGTAGTCCAGGGACCCCTGCGGGTCCACGAAGGGCCCTCAGGGGAACCTTGACTGCTTAGAAAATGTAAGAATATTAACAGATTAGGTCCCCAGCTTTCAGTAATGACTCAGTGTGTGGGGGGTCCCCAGATTCTAATAATGATTCAGTGGGGGGTCCCTGGGTTCCAGTATTGATAAAGTAAGGGTCCACAGATGTCAAAGATTGTGAACCTCTGATATACGGTAATTCCAAAAAGACGTGTAACCCCCGCTGTCCTTGACCCAGGGCAGCAGCACCTCCTCCATCAGTGTGAGCCGGGTCTCCTTGTTGTCCCCCTTATCCTCGTCCTCCGTGTCCTTGGGGTGAAGGGTCTCCTACTCATCGGCTGGGCGCTGCACCAAACCCGAGCTTCACTGACTGAGGGCTGCATTGGCTCCCCTGTACCCTTGCTCAGAGAGCGTTGGGCACTGCCTGGCCTGCGCTCACAATGCCACAGGCCCCACTGCTTTTCATGCCAGGCTGATGGGGTTCATGCGGCTGGGGTGCTGGAGACAGCAGGTTTTCCCTGCTTCCCAACCAGGAGTTACCTCTTCTTGTCCTTAACATCTCTTGGACTGAATCAGTTATGGGAATCAACTGGCAGCGGCTCTTGATCTAAGAGCATTGTAAACAAACCAATCAAGTGGGCCTCATTCCTGGCTGATGAAGAGATATTCTCAAATTGAAGGCATGCCTGGCTAACGATAGCTACTTACAAAACTCTTGCACCTCAACCATACCTAGGCATAGGCACCAGTAGTCACACTAAAAGAAGATTCCTGAAATAGCATCTGGATTGCCTACCTTCGCCCTTACACATGCTGCCATGTCAATGCACCGACAGCACGGAGTCATGCCAACTATGCAGCCAATGCCCTGAAACCATGGTACACCAAATCTGCATTTGTAAATCAACACTAGAGGATCAGAAAGCTATACTAAAACATTAATTCATCAACAGGAGGCTGAGACTGCAGACAGGTGGTTAAACCCTGTTTCAGCCCTTCTGATGTATAGCTAAACTGCAGATTGGGGAAATATCTGGCACGAGTTGAGCAGAAACTCAGAATCAAGACAGCTGAAAATAATTACAGGCCCAGGCTGAAAATTGAATCTTGACCTCTTTTTACATAAGAACAGTTAAGCACCATCACATTACTGTACTTTTTGTACAGCTGAGCACAGCTACTTTATGATTTCCAATCTTAGCAGACATATCACAACGTGAGTGTTCCTGTCTTGAAGGATAACCTCCCTGCATTTACTGTATACTGATCAGCAACATGCCACAAAGTCTCAGCGAATCCAAACCTGAAGCTCCATGCTCCACAACACCAGTGCTGACCACTGCTTCTAAGGAGTACATGGTCTGTGATACCATTAGTGAACTTTTTAATTTGAAAAAAGTTGAAACTATAATTGAATGTTAACTGTGAACTATATACATTAAAAAGTCTCTTTCTGCAAAGAATAGTGACTGCAACAACTGCATTGCTGTAACCCATGACTTACAGTGCTCGCCACTTTGCATCAGTTGTACTCTTTTGACTCATACTGCTTTTAAATGTTGTATACATTATATCGACTGGTGCTACAGTTTTAATTAACTATGCACTTTAAATGAATAAACTTGATTTGTAGCATTCAGCAATGTATGTTACGCCCACAGAAGATGTGGTCATGATGGGGAACAAATCTAAAATGTTTAATTTTACTTGGGGCATGAGACAGGTGTGCCCCTTATTCCCCTTATCATTTGCACTATACATAGACACTTATGTGTTAGCATTAAGAAGGAATCCCAGTATAGTTTCAATTTTTCTTAATAACGTCAAACTTAAGGTCTCGGTTTATGCGCACTACATTGCTGTATATTGAAAGAATTGAATGGAACATAAGGCAAGGAAGTTCAAAGAAATTTCAAGATATGAACTTAATATTGAGAAGGATCAAAATATGTTGTACAGCTCATGGTCAGGAAACATGGTTGCTAGAGGTAGCTACCTATCTTGGGATTAAGATATGTTAAAATGTAAGGCAAATTCTCAAGGTTAACTTTGAATCGCTACTCGTAAAGTGCCGTCAGTACTTCAGGAATTAGAATTTACTGCCTATTACTACAGTATAATGGGGTGTTGTGGTATTAAAATGAATGTCTTACCAAGATATTTATATGTTATTAATCCGTCCTATTACATGCTCGTGATACATTAATACATCAATAGTTTTATAGCGCCATAGCGGATTTTGAATTGATGTGTTAAAGCCAACTACAATTTTGCCACAATGTTTGAAATGGGGATGGCACAAAGAGTATGTTTTAATAGCATATTTAGTCCCATAGATACCTGGGACAAGTGGATAAATCTGTATGGGATTAAGCATTGAAATTAGTGCTCAGCATTACATGATACTCTGCTTCTCTCAAGCATTTTTAGTGATAGAATTTTAAAGATGTGAACTGTATTAGGCATTGTCAGAAGGACAATTATTTCACAATAAAACAATCATGAGTGATTGTTGATTTACTATTAGCTTCTCACTATCAATATTTGACATATGGGTGCGCTGTTAATTCTATCTCTTGGAGATGGATAGCCTCTGATGGGGCACTAAGCCCTTTCGATAATTTGGTCTCTATGAATATTTTTTATCTCTGTTCTGAGGGACGAGGAGAACCTGCATCAAATTATTCAGAGCAATTACAGTGTAACTCAATGAGCCACACATTAAGTCCTTCATTCACGGTCGCATTATGACCGTGGCATTACCACCATGGTCAGACTGCCAGCAGTGCCAAATTTCGGCTGCCTGATGGCCTGGCAGTGCCAGCGCTCCCAATCCGCCAGGGCAGCCATGCAAGCAGCGCTGCCCTGGGGATTACAACCCCTCTCTGCACTGGTGTTTTCATGATGGTTTCACTGGTATGTAAAGGCTGGCAGAGACGGCATGCCACACTGCCCATGCACTTGGCATGGGCAGTGCAGGGGCCCCCCAGCCAGCCCCGTTGCACAAATCAGTCTGATTTGCAGACAGTGATTTGCGTGACTGGAGGTGGTGCACCCGACGCACAACAGCGTTACCGCCATGGTCGGCCCGCCAGCACCCCTACTTTTCGGCCACCCGATGGCCTGGCGGTGCCAGTGGTCCCAATCTGCCAGAGCCGCGCTGTAAGCAGTACTGACCTGGAGATTACAATCCCTCTCTCCGCCGGTGTTTACATGGCAGTTGCACCGTCATGTAAAGGATCGCACAGATGGGGTGCCGGGGGCCCCAGTCGGGCCCCTGCACTACCCATGCACTTGGCATGGGCAGTGAGGGGGCCCCCTGGCCAGCCTCAAATCACTGTCTGCATGATGGGAGCTAGTGCACCCGAACCACAACAGCATTGCCGCCAGCTATATTATGAGTCAGCGTCAATGTTGTGCGTTTTACGCCGGGCCAACGGGCAGAAACTGTATTTCTGCCCTTTGACCAGCGGGAAACTCATAATTGGGAAGGAGACCGCACTGGCGAGTTTGGCGGGCGGCCTTTTTCACTCACCAAACTTATAATTAGGGCCTAAATCTCAGAGACCATCTTAAAGTGTCAAAGGGCTTTATTACAGACTCAAAGTCAAACTTACATAAATGAGTCTCAAAACCATGCTATAGACATACACAATCACCAAAGGAGAGTTAAAGCATCGTACTATATTAAATTTCACAAGCATATAAAAGACAAGTATCTCAAAAATGGTAATGCAGAAAATCTGAAATAAAGACTGATGCTTAGATTCTGAAATCAAGTTCTCCTGCCTGACCACTTAATCCAAGTTTAACTGTTCTAATACTAAAGATGTCAGAGTAAAGAGACAGCAAACAGAATCTTCAGTAGACATTTCTGTTAAGAGAGGCGCAGCGGCATGAAGCCAGAGAGAACCTAGGTATAAAGGTATGTCTTAGAAAGGTCTGCTCCCTGCTAAGGACAAAGGGAATCTGAATCTTTTACTGGGTAGACCACACTATTATGTCCCTATCCTTCAGAAGCTTACATCAGTAAATTATTTATAATTGCAGGTTGACTTCAGAAACACTCCATTGCAACCGCCTCACATTCCCAGGAACTTCAGGAAAGTTACAACTACCATTCCAAATGACTGCCTTCTTGGTAATGGCACCCCTTGCAAATCTTCTTATCTCTAGAGCACAATGGACTCTTTATTAGTTGAGCCTCGGATCATGGCACCTGCAGTTTGTAGAAAAACTTGAAAAAACAGCCTCACGTTGAAGGTTAGGGAAGAAAAATAACTGTGGCCTTCACTCCAGCCAAGCTAAGGAAAACACAAATACACTGCAGTTTAAATGCATTCTGTTGCTTATAGCTGAAACAAAATGATTATACAAAATAATTGTTGGACTTTTTTTTGCTTATGCAGGGTAATTCCCAATCTTTTTGCCTCCTGCCTCCTATTTTTTCTGACCTGTTGCTGTTGGCTTTTGAACTCTGAGCATTATACCACTGCTAACCAGTGCTAAAGTGCATATGCTCTCTGTGTAAATTGTATGGTTAATTGGTGTATCCATGATTGGCATATTTGATTTACTAGTAAGTCCCTAGAAAGGTGTACTAGAGGTGTCAGGGCCTGTAAATCAAATGCTGCTAGTGGGCCTGCAGCACTGGTTGTGCCACCCACATAAGTAGCTTTGTAATCATGTCTCAGACCTGCCACTACAGTGTCTGTGTGTTTAGTTTTTACTGTAAATTCGACTTGGCAAGTGTACCCACTTGCCAGGTCTAAACCTTCCCTTTTCTTACATGTCCAACACCCCTAAGGTAGGTCCTAGGTAGCCCCAAGGGCAGGGTGCAGTGTATGGTTAAGGTAGGACATATAGTAATGTGGTTTATATGTCCTGTCAGTGAAATATTGCTAAATTCGTTTTTCACTGTTGCAAGGCCTGTCCCTCTCATAGGTTAACATGGGGGCTACTTTTAAATCTGATTAAAGTGTAGATTCCCTTTGGGAGCGGATGGACATGTGGAGTTTGGGGTCTCTGAGCTCACAATTTAAAAATACATCTGTTGGTAAAGTTAATTTTAAGATTGTGTGTTTGAAAATGACACTTTTAGAAAGTGAGCATTTTCTTGTTTATACAATTTCTGTGACTCTGCCTATTTGTGGATTCCCTGTCTGGGTCAATTTGACAGTTGGGCTGGTTGCACCTCACACTAGACAGTGACACAAAGGGAGCTGTGGTGTAGTCTGCATATCCTGATGAGCCATCTGTGCTAGGAGTGGGGGGAGGAGTGGTCACTCACACCTGAAAGGACTGTGCCTGCCCTCACACAATGCAGTCTCCAACCCCCTGGTGAGTGTCTGGGTCCTGGCCTGGGCAAGGAGGGATTTCACATTCAAAAGAGACTTTTCTTTGAAGTAGGCCTACTTCAAAGGAGAAATTGGGCATAAGAAGGGCACCCAAAACCACAGACTTGAGATCACTTCTGGACATCAAGAGGAACCTCTGCCTGGAGAAGAGTTGAGGAGAAGTGCAGCCCTGCCTGTGACTGTGCTTTGTGAAGCTATCCTGCAGTTGCTGATTCTGCCTTTGCGAAGGGACAAAGACTGGACTTTGTGGTATATTTCTGCTTGAGAAGGACTCTCCAAGGGCTTGGACTGAGCTTGCCCCCTGTTCTGAAGTCTAAGGGCCATCAAAGACTTCCCTTACCAGAACCTGGACTCTCTGCTTATGCCCCTACCCTGACAAGTGGTGCCCTATCCAGTCCCTGGGCCCTTGAAAGGAACAGCTGGTGAAAACTCAAGGAAATCGACTTCGGATGACTCCGGACCGACGCCGCTGCTGAATCCGGTGATGCCCCCTGCAACCGACTCCGTGATCTTTGCTGGAATGCGACGACCTTTTCAGGTCCGACACCGCTGCAGCCCCGCCGAAATCTGCGACTCAGTGGAAGTCGCCGCACCACATCGTTACCGACGCCGCTCAAAGTGCGCGGATTCAATGTTTCGCACAGACGCCGCAATCCCTGACTTCGCGCTTCGGCTTGTTTTCATTCTTCACCAAGGTACTGTACCTGGGGGTCTGCGTGACTCAGTGGCCAGCACCGTTGGTGTTCGATTATTGGGAACGACTCCGTCACGACGCCGTGTTAACACCACATCGAAGCATTTTGTGTTTTTAAGCGCTATTTTTTAGTTTAATCTTTAAAAATTCATAACTTGACTTGTGTATGTCAGATGTTTGTCGTTTTGGTCTTGTTTTGTTTAGATAAATATTTCCTATTTTTCTAAATTGGTGCTGTGTCATTTTTGTAGTGTTTTCATTAAGTTACTCTGTGTGTTGGTATTTATACTTTACACCTAGCACTCTGAAGTTAAGCCTACTGCTCGGTCAAGCTACCCAGGGGGTAAGCAGGGGCTTGCTGAGGGTGATTCTCTTTTACCCTGACTAGAGTGAGGGTCCTTGCTTGAACAGGGGGTAACCTGACTGTCAACCAAATACCCCATTTCTAACAATAATACTTCCAAAATATTATAGAACTAACAGAATTTCAAACAATGATTATATGCAGCTTATTTAAAACATTATATCCGACTGTGAACTTTGTTAATATGTATTGCAGTGCACCACTTAAATGAAAACATCTCTTCACATTATACAGATATGTGATGTGGGAAAGTACCATCTTGCCTGGCATGTTACCCCCATTTTTCACTGTATGTGTGTTGTTTTAGCCCTTGTGTCACTGGGATCCTGCTAGGCAGGACCCCAGTGCTCATAGTATGTGCCCTGTATGTGTTCCCTGTGTGGTGCCTAACTGTATCACTGAGAATCTGCCAACCAGAACCTCAGTGTTTATGCTCTCTCTGCTTTCTAAATTTGTCACTGCAGGCTAGTGACTACATTTACCAATTCTCATTGGCACACTGGTACACCCATATAATTCCCTTGTATATGGTACTTAGGTACCCAGGGTATTGGGGTTCCAGGAGATACCTATGGGCTGCAGCATTTCTTTTGCCACCCATAGGGAGCTCAGGCAATTCTTACACAGGCCTGCCACTGCAGCCTGAGTGAAATAACGTCCACGTTATTTCACAGCCATTTTTCACTGCACATAAGTAACTCATAAGTCACCTATATGTCTAACCCTCACTTGGTGAAGGTTGGGTGCCAAGTTACTTAGTGTGTGGGCACCCTGGCACTAGCCAAGGTGCCCCCACATCGTTCAGGGCAAATTCCCTGGACTTTGTGAGTGCGAGGACACCATTACACGCGCGCACTATACATAGGTCACTACCTATGTATAGCCTCACAATGGTAACTCCGATCATGGCCATGTAACATGTCTAAGATCATGGAATTGTCTTTTATTGGGGGGACAATTCCATGATCCCCCGGGTTTCTAGCACAGAACCCGGGTACTGCCAAACTGCCTTTCCAGGGTTTCCACTGCAGCTGCTGCTGCTGCCAACCCCTCAGACAGGACTCTGCCCTCCTGGGGTCTGGGCAGCCCTGGCCCAGGAAGGCAGAACAAAGGATTTCCTCTGAGAGAGGGTGTTACACCCTCTCCCTTTGGAAATAGGTGTGAAGGGCTGGGGAGGAGTAGCCTCCCCCAGCCTCTGGAAATGCTTTGATAGGCACAGATGGTGCCCATCTCTGCATAAGCCAGTCTACAACGGTTTAGGGATCCCCCAGCCCTGCTCTGGTGCGAAACTGGACAAAGAAAAGGGGAGTGACCAATCCCCTGACCAGTACCTCCCAGGGGAGGTGTCCAGAGCTCCTCCAGTTTGTCCCAGACCTCTGCCATCTTGGAAACAGAGGTGTTGGGGGCACACTGGACTGCTCTAAGTGGCCAGTGCCAGCAGGTGACGTCAGAGACCCCCTCTGATAGGCTCTTACCTTTCTTGGTAGCCAAACCTCCTTTTCTGGCTATTTAGGGTCTCTCCTCTGGGGTATTCTTCAGATAACTAATGCAAGAGCTCACCAGAGATCCTCTGCACTTCCCTCTTCGACTTCGGCCAAGGATTGACCTCTGACTGCTCCAGGACGCCTGCAAAACAGCAACAAAGTAGCAAGACGACTACCAGCAACATTGTAGCGCCTCATCCTGACGGCTTGCTCTACTGTTTCCTGGTGGTGCATGCTCTGGGGGCTGTCTGCCTTCACCCTGCACTGGAAGCCAAGAAGAAATCTCCCATGGGTCGACGGAATCTTCCCCCTGCTAATGCAGGCACCAAAAAACTGCATCACCGGTCCTCCGGGTCCCCTCTCATCCTGACGAGCGTGGTCCCTGGAACACAGGAACTCTATCCAAGTGACTCCCACAGTTCAATGATCCTTCAGTCCAAGTTTGGTGGAGGTAAGTCCTTGCCTCCCCACGCTAGACTGCAAACCTGTGTACTGCGTGATTTGCAGCTGCTCCGGCTTCTGTGCACTTCTCCAAGGATTCCTTCATGCACAGGCTAGCCTGGGTCCCCAGAGCTCCATCCTGCAGTGCTCAAGCCTCTGAGTTGGACTCTGACGTCGTGGGACCCTACTTTGTGACTCTGAGCCAGCTCCGGTTCACAAATCTTCTAAGTGCCTGCTCCGGTACTTCTGGGGGTGCTGCCTGCTTCTTTGGGGGCTCTTTGAGTTGCTGAGTGCCCCCTCTGTCTCCTCCTCCAAGGGGCGACATCCTGGTCCTTCCTGGTCCCCAGAAGCACCCAAAAACCTCCACCGCAACCCTTGCCACTAGCAAGGCTTGTTCGCGGGATTTCTGCGTGGGAATACTTTTGTAGCCTTCAGCATGCCGTGGGACATCTTCCATCCAAAGGAGAAGTTTCTAGCTCTCTTGGTTGTTGCAGGATCCTAAGCTTCTTCCATCCGGAGGCAGCTTCCTTGCACCTTCATCCAGGGTTTCCTGGGCTCCTGCCCCCCCCGGACACTATTGCGACTCTTGGACTTAGTCCCCTTGCCTTGCAGGTCCTCAGGTCCAGGAATCTGTCTTCAGTGCTTTGTGGTTCTTGCAGAATCCCCCTATCACAACTATTGAGTCCTATTGGGGTGGTAGGGGTACTTTACTCCTACTTTTCAGGGTCTTGGGGTTGGGTATCTTGGACACCCTGACTGTTTTCTTACAGTCCCAGTGACCCTCTACAAGCTCCCATAGGCCTGGGGCCCATTCATGATTCGTATTCCACTTTTGGAGTATAAGGTTTGTGTTGCCCCTAGACCTATGTTCACCTATTGCATCCTATTGTAATTCTACACTGTTTGCATTACGTTTCTGACTCTTACTTACCTGTTTTGGGTTTGTGTACATATAACTTGTGTATATTACTTACCTTCTTACTGAGATACTTGTGGCATATTGTACCTTTATATTTAGTAACTCTGTATTGTGTTTTCTAATGATATTGTGCTTTATGATATAAGTGGTATAGTAGGAGCTTTGCATGTCTCCTAGTTCAGCCTAAGCTTTGCCATAGCTACCTTCTATCAGCCTAAGCTGCTAGAAACACCTCTATTCTACTAAAAAGGGATAACTGGACCTGGCACAGGGTGTAAGTACCACAAGGTACCCACTATAAGCCAGGCCAGCCTCCTACATGTGACCACCAACTTGCGATCAACAGAAAAGTGACCACCCTTTTACGTTTATGTTTCAGAGGAATATCGACACAGCCGACTACACTCTTGCACCTGCAAACGACAGCTTAAAGATGGCTAACCTTCTTTTAATGAACTCATAAGAAGCATTACTTTTTTAGTGCAACATGAAACATCATCGAATACACTTAAGATGCCTTTGAAAAAAATTGAGAACATGGAAGAAAAAGCATATGTCTAAATGACAAGTACATATTGTTTTCTGTGCCAAGTCGTTGGGAGCCACAGGCACTCATTTATGGCACAAGAGCGTATTTATTTCCTGTTTAGATACATCCCGGGAGCAAAAGTGAAAAACACAGATGAGGGCAAGAGAGAGGAAGAAAAAGACAAGAATAAGTCACAAATGGGGAAAGCAGAAACCTGCTAGCATGAGATAAAAGGTAGGAGGGTGTCTGGTGGTGGATTAAAGAGGCATTCAAGACTATGCTGCCTTGAAATTCAGAGCGCTGAACACCAGCATGCTTTCTATCCGAAACTAAGCACAGATTGTTTTTATTTAGCAGGATAGATTTAAAAAACAGTAAGAAAAATCCATACTCCAAATATAGTCATAAATGCACCAAAAGGAAGGGCTAGAAAACTAGGGCTGATTTAGATTTTGGCAGACAGGGTTACTCCATCACAAACATGATGGATATCCCGTCTGATTTAGTACCATTTTATTACAGCCTATGGAAATCGTAATAAAGTGAATAGGATAGCTGTCACATTTGTGACGGTGTAACCCATCCACCAAGCTCTAAAGTAGGCCCTAAATATGGCAAAGTTCCACTCTTCTGTGAGATTGGCCAGTCCTATTGTCATGTGGTACAATTAATGTGCTATCTCCCCCTAAAACATTTAGATTAGTATGTTTTATCCTGGGTACAATCAATCTGTGTCCTGAGGCTATACAATTCAAAAGTAATGGATCCATCAAATCTCCTTGTATAAGCGCACTCTGAAACATTGTTTACCTCTCCCAAGAGTCTTCTCGTAGAAGTAGATCACACCCATAGCATATCACCCCATTCAGACCCCTAATGTATTTTGCATTTTACAAAATAATTAATAATGTTTATCTAACTACTATGACCTTTTTGGGGGGATGATCATGCATTTTCGACGTAGTGCTTTACTGTTCTACTAAAGATCTAGGGGGACCTCTATCTGTCCAAGCCCATTATTAAGAACGTTAGAAATGCAGCCCTCAAACCCTTGCGAATACTACCATGACCCAGAGACACACGATCCACAAACCACTGCACTTTGAGCATTGACTTCACGCACCCCCACAAAATGTCACGCAACAAGCACCCACGCCTCACCGACAATGAGTTACGGGTCATGGTGGACGAGATCATCAGAGGAGCCGCAACTGATGGGAGCACAAGTCCAACATCTATGACCAGGAAAACAGAGCTATGCAGACGATCTTCAACAGGGTGAACGCAGTCAGCAGTTATCCACGCACAAGGGAGGACATCAGGGAGGACATCAGAAAGAGGTGGAACGACCTCAGGGGGAAGGTCTGTTCCATGGCGTCCAGGCACAACATCGCCCTCAACAAGACTGTCGGTGGACCCCACCTCCTCCCCTTGACTTGACATCCTGGGAGGATAAGGTCTTGCACATCATGCATCCTGAGGGCCTGATTGGAATCATCGGAGGGATTGACTCTGGTAAGGAAGCAACACCCCCCCGAGCACTAACCACTCCAGTCCTGCATGCCTCCCAAGCACCCACCACTCCCCATTCTATCACAACCCACAAGAATGCACCCCCACTATCACCCCACTTTCCTTCTCCGCATGCCACACCATCCCTCTCCCACCATCCACACACCCACCCCACACAATGCACATGAAACCTTCACGATATCCTCTCCTCTAGTACCACTCCCACAATCCATCACTACACATGCTGGATCCGAGTCACACTCACACCTCACAATCAAGCACCTGCATGGACAATCATCCAACAGCCCACCCCGACTGCTAGCCAACACTGCCTCACAACCTATGGCAAATACAGCAATGTCAAACAGCAAACCCACGACTTCATATGATATGACAGGCATGGCCCAAAGCCCATTCACCATGCGATGCCTGCATTGCTGCAAATGTCATTGCTATCTCTGGGTAACAAATCCACCCACTGCAAGCAGCACACCATGACACACAACGACAAATCCACGTACTAACTCTCACCCTCCCCTTTCACCCTGCTACTGCCACCCAACAGAGGATGCCAGGGTCAGACAGCCCCTCCAGGATGAAGGTCCCAGCGAATGTATGGAGGATGACAAATTGCCAGGGCCATCTGGGGTAACTGGCCAGTCTACCCGCAGCACCCCAACCAGGACACCCCAGGCTCACCCTCCTCTGCTGCTACAACACCTCAGCTAGCCCCTTCTCCCCAAAACTGTGCCTCGGGGACCACTCAATTAGGGGTGTGCCCCACAGTACAGAGGCCTGAGTCAAGGGCACCTGCCCCAGACAATGAAGGCCCTGGTGCTACTGGGCGTGGGCAGACTGTGCCAGGGGCACAGGCACAGGGGGCCAGGGCTAGTGGGGGGGATCGGTGGTCCAAGGGAAGGGGCAGCAACAACATCAGACTGGCCAGGAGGCCCTCACCCAAGTTCTGGTTGCATGCCACCAAACCCAGGACACCAGGGGCCAGATCCTCACTACCCTGCAGGAGACCCAGAGGCTTCAAAGGGAGGACCATAAGGAGGCCATGCAGCAGTGGCTGACCCACAATGCCACCATGACCTCCATAGCAGGGGTGCTGACAGAACTTACCACCATCTTGCATCAGTCCACCTCCCACCAGCAGGCCACTACCATTAGCCAGATCACATCCGAGCCCTCCACGTCAGCCTCAGCCATGAAATGGAGGCCCTGCCACAGGACACTCAGGAAACCAGCACCCCTTCCCTGTAGCTGAGGAGCCCCATGCAAGTGAGGACGTCCAACCAGACATCCAGCCTCCACTGATGCCAAGACCACCACCAGGAAGTGAGCCACTTCTGGACATACCTCCTTGTGTGTCACAGCAACACCCTGTTGACTGTCCACTGTCATAACTCAGTTTTTACATGGCCATCATACTGGACTTTGACTCCCCAAAGGTGGGCTAAGTAATCTGATGATCCCATCACCATGACCCCACTCATCAGCCCTTGCACTTGTATAATTAAAATGAACACCTTTGAGCACAGTTTCTGCCTACGTCTTTATCTACCATGAGTACAAAATATACAGCCATGACATTTGTAACAGGCAGACCATTGTCCTACCAATGTATGTGACACTGCCAGAAGAGGGAGCAATCATTTACAACAATGTGGATATTGGGTGAACACGTCTGAAGTAATGGGTTCACCCAATACCCACAGTGAACACACAACCCTGGAAGCAGCGGTCCAAACGGCAGACATTGCTACTGGTTACATAGCATGGCTTTTACACATACCTGTATGTCAGTGAAATTATTGTTGTATCAGCTCTGCTCTGGAATCAGCTGCATCCTTGCGATCCTCCTCCTCATCAATCCTCATTTCCCCTTCATCAGCCAATGGCATAGCTGCACCCTCCTCAGCATCCAGTAATGGGATGTGACGTCTGAGAGCCAAATTGTGTAACATGCAGCCCGCTACAATGATCTGGCCCACTTTTGCTGGTCTGTACAGTAGTGCCCCTCCAGTAAGGTGCAGGAACCGGAATCTGGCTTTCAGCACTCTGAAGACACGCTCGATGACCCTTCGGGAGAGGTGTCAGTAGCCATGGCAGGTTGGGATAACCAGGGTCACCTGTGTGCACAGAGGTAATAGGCATATTGAAAACTGTAGGTAAATCTGGAAGGTGGGTTAGAGTGTTCAGAATACAAAGGCACACATTTGACACGTTACATACCAATGAGCCAACACGATCCCTTTGCGGTGGTGCTATCAGGTTTGGGATGCTGCTGTTCCGCAGAATGTAGGCATCATACACTGAACCTGGGAACTGGGCAGTCACTTGTGTGATGTAGAGGTCTGCGAGACATACCACCTGAACATTGGTTGAGTAGAGGTTTTTTACGGTTCCTAAACACCTGTTTACTCCTCCTGGGTGGCACCAGGGCAATGTGGGTCCCATCAATAGCCCCAATCACATGTGACACGTGCTACAGCATAGAAGGCTGCTTTCACTGTGGGCAGATCATCACGTTGGGGGAACCTGAGATAGCTGCCTACATGTTTGTGTAGGGCACATAGGACATTCTTCAAGACGTGGCTGAACATGGGCTGGGACATTCCGGCAGCCCAGCCCACTGTAATTTGGAAGGACACTGAGGCAAGGAAGTGGAGGACTGCCAACACATGTACTGTGGGTGTAATGGCATTGGGATTATGGATATCAGGCCGCAGATCCGGCTCCAACAGCCGCACAAGCTCCATGATGGTCTGACGGTTTAGCCGATAGCACTGGATGATGTACCACTCTTAAAGGGTGGCAAGATTGACCAGGGGTCTGTAGACAGGAGCATTCCTCACCATCATTCTTCCACCGTACCTGCGAATAGGAAGGAGTATCAATCATTATGTGCATAAAGGACTGTGTGGATGCAGTAGAGCTGTGCACAGGTCACTGTAAAACATCCATGAGACACCTCATAAACCCCTCTATACACATTGTAAAAGTAAAATGACAGCCACCTGTCCTGCATGCACAGGACTAATGGAAGTGAACGAATCCCACCGGCGTAGGGGATCATGGTGGTAGGTGGTCACAACTGCCGTACAACTCATTGGTTAACATGGTTGCCTATGGGAGACATGAGCCAATGGCTATCACCGCCAACGGTGATGGTGATGGTGATGTCTGCGGCCGCCGTGACCACTGTTTCATGTACTCATGTTCACTTGACTCCTGGCACTTGTGCTGGGAATACCTCCACTGCATGTGCTGCTGTGTTCTGCCACTGGTAGCCAAAATGCCACGTCTTGCAGGGGATAGGGCCCCAGCCTTCTCACAGAAAAAACTAGAGAAGTTTGTGGAGGGTGTCCTACCCGAGTGTGTCCAGTTGTATGGGGCACCAGGGCAGCAGGTGAGTCCACTATGATTGTACTGTCTATGATTGGCACGAATATGGATGGGGGCCTTGAGGCGAGCATGAGTGACTTGTGGAAGGACCTGGCTGAGGTCTGTGAGGACAAATGGAATGTTGAAATGTGTGTATGTTGAGGAGATGTGTTGTGTCCAGTGCAGTCCCTAAGATACCACGCTACATGACTGTCTCCTTTTCTACCTGTCATCCATGCAGGTGAGCGCCCATCAGAAGAAGGGGATTTGGCATGCCATCGTCAAGCAAGTGCAAACCCTGAGGGTCCATGCCCGGCGGAGCACCCACTACAGGAAGCTGTAGGAGGACCTGAGACGCTGGGTGAGCAAGACTGGTGAGGCCCAGCTGGGGACGTCCTCCCAACAAGGGAGGGGTGCCCGTCAGACCCTGACCCCCTTATGTCCCGCACTTTGGCAGTGGCGTACCCTGAGTTGGATGGGTGCTTGAGGGCAGCACAGCAAACACAAGGGGGTGAGTTCACATTCGTACTTAGGTTATGTGGTGAGTGATAAGTGCAGCCTGTGCAATGTGTGAAGGCTGTGGAATGTGTGCCAAGTATCTACTCTCTGACTAGGCTTGGGACACATAGAGGCCGGATGTGCTACATCCATTTGTTAAAAATGCTATGCAGGATGTGAGTTAAGGTTAACTTAACTGCTAAGTAGTATCGATGACATGGCAACTGTGTAATAGATGAGCAAGGTATTTGATGTGGACAGGGTTCCTGCTTCTGGAGTTCACACACATTGTACTCCCAACTATCCAAAGAGTGTTGCTGGGGCCATATCACTATCTGCTGTCTGCTGGCATGTGGTGTATGTGTAGTCTGTGAAGTCTGAGGTTTCACATCACAAAGCTATATGTGCATGGGTTTTGTGGCTGTGCAAGTATGCCTCCAAACGCCTGTAGAGTATTTAGTTTGGGTCTTGTGATCGTCAAGAGCCATGACCCAATGGGCTGGTTCAGCCATATGTTGAGGGTATGGCTTTCATTCTGTGCAGGACTGAATGTGTGTCAGCATGAGTGAAACTTGTGTGCATGACTGAGGTGGCACACATGTGGTGTTATTGGAGTGGCATCTGTGAGGTAAGGCATGCCATATAATGGCATAGCATTAGAGTATGTTGTAGTGACTTGTGTGTGGCTGTTGTGCTGGCATTGACCAATTGCTCCCTGTCTCTCTTTCTCCCACCCTGTCTCTCACTGTACCACCCTCCCTCCCTGTCCGCCTCTGTCTTTGTGTGCATCAGCATCATCTGGCAAAGGAGAAGGGGTACTGGTGAGTGGAGGTTGATACTAGCGGAGCCGAGGGGACCAGTGGGACGGAGGGCGAGTGGAGCACCACAGGGGAGACAGGAACATCTACACCATCATCAGATTCTTTTTCCGATGACGACTCCCTGGTGGTGGTGGAACCTTCAGGCCCTATGCCTGAACCATCCCTGTCCGCCACCCCACTTACCAGCACCGCCCTCCCTGTAGCTCCCCACCTAGTTGCCTGCTCACCCAGGAGGGTGGGCATCTCCTTCGCCACAGGCACCTCTGCCCCTGCCCCAGTCAGCCCTGCTGCCCTCAATGAGATGGCTACTGACCTCCTGAGGTCCATCTCTGTTGGGCAGACAACCATTGTGAATGCCATCCAGGGACTTGCATCCCAGATGCAACAGTTACATGCGTTCCTGGAAGGCATTCACCGTGCCCTGTCTGCCCTTCAGAGATCATTTCATGCACTCTGGCCTCCTCATTGATGGCAGCCAGTGTTCCTTCTTCTTCTGCCCCTCCTCCAACTACATGTTCCCACTCCCACATCCCTCTCCCATTTCCCAACCAAAGCACACTTTCATTCCAGCATGCATCCCCTCCAACAGACCCACAGTGAAGGACAATCACATGCACCACAAACGTCACCACCGCCATGCATATACCCACCATTCAGATGCACACACAACAACATCCACTCCCTACACTGACTCCCCCGCCTCCCACCCCACAGTCACATCGGCACTCACACATGCAGACACCACATCATCAGTCCCAGGTTCAGCCACATGTGCCATCACTGCCACCACAACAGTGGAACCCCCACACAAGCACCCCATATAACACATCTGCACGCAGTCAACACAACCACATGCAGCACATCCACCCTACCTGCACACACCTGCACTCACACATCCCCGCCATCTCCCTGTGTCTCCTCCACTCATCCTCCCAACACACACCCAGCACACACATATCATACACCCACGCACCAGCACCCAAACCACATCCACATGCACACATGTCAACCATCCCCTCTCCCTCCACACCCAAACACTTTACCCATGACCTACCAGCTGACCCTAAAAAAAGATTCCTCCATGCATTTTCCCTCTTCCTGTCCCCTGGTCCAGTCCCTGTTCTGCCCAAACGCCCTGCTACCCTTGCCAGATCCCTGCCTTCGACCTCCCTGTCCTCCTCAGGGCTGAGCCATGCCCTTCAGACAGCAGTATGCAGTGCCGCCACAACAGGCACACCTGTCCCTCACACCTACAGCCCTGGTAGCACTCCATCTGTGTACCCTGCTGTTGTGGCCTCCACCGCCGTCCCACCAAAGAAGGCAGGAAAGAGGGGCAAGGCTAAGGCGTCTCCCCGAAAGCAAGACAGTAAGAAGGGGAAGCCTAAAAAGAAGAGTACGGTACCCCCATACAAACCCTGATCACACCTCCCTTCACCCCCATCACTGAGGTGTCTGTATGCCCCATTGATGCCCCTGCCTTGTGGAGGTCTGCACATTGCAGTCAGGAGTCAAGTTGGGCACTCCTCATATACCCAGTGTGCCCAGGACATTTGGACATTCATGCACTGGCCCTTGTGGCATTTTGTAAATAGTTGTTTTATTTCATATTATATTTACCTACAATGGCACCACTGGTGTAAATGCTACATAGCTTGTCCTGGCTTTCCTTGCACATGTATGTGTGGTGACTGTGCGTTTGTGCGTGTGTGTGTGTGTACTAATGTCCTTTCCTCCAGTGTGTGCTAGGCTGGAGTACTGACGGCTGGTGTCTATGTCAGCGTCGCTGGTCCTGGATATCAATGGCCAGCAGGAGCATTTGAAAGACTTGCAATTTGCGTGCCATGGTGCCTACGGATGTGCCTGTGTTCCAGTAGGTGGGTGCTTCCTTTTCTGTTGTTCGTTTCCACCATGGTTTTCGGGGCAGTTAGACCACCCCGGAAATCCTGGCGGTGTGCAAGCTCGCAATACGGTGGGTGGAAACTGTCGGGCTGCTGGCCTTAAGAGGCCTTCCGCCGACAACAGCGGTCCATTCACAGTGGCAGTCCGGACAGAAACTTGACTGTGTTCTGCAGGTGTCTTCTCAGTACTCGTAATATGGCACTTTATATCGCCTGGCCCACGGCTGTGCGACCACCATCTCCACAGCTGCGGTCCACTGACCGCCAAACTCGTAATGAGGGCCACAGTCTGGAAGTACCAAGCCATTCGCCATGAGTCAGCCCTTATATACTCACTTCATACCATTCCTGTTCCAGCATTCAAAATAGTATACAACTGACTAGTGGAAACCTTCATTTCCCGCCAATTTCTAAAAGGGCTACTTGTAGTCTACCAAATTATATGGGCATAGAAAAGGATGCAAGTTGTACCATTCTGACATCATTGCAGTGAATAAGACGTCATGACGCTGATTTGTGTCTTGCGCTCAATTGAATATTAACCTATGTGTGCAGGTGGCATAGACTGCCTTAAATCAACTTGTACTGGCAATCATTTGGGGGGGTGAATAAATAACACAAAGCCTGTGAGATATAGCGCTATGGCATGACTGTACATCATGATGTGATTGTGCTCACTCACTAAACCTAATTGGTGTGTGCTACACTGCCCACCAAAACAATGCCACGTATTAGTGACTATGTTTATGAACTCAAATAAAGAAATAGTAAACAATAGAAGTAATTGACTCTTAATTGAAAAGAAGCTGGAGAAATGAATTAAATAATCATCCCCTACATACAACACTGTCATAACTCAAAAATATTTGGAAGAACCCTAACTAAAGAGGAGGTAATCTGCATATATAGATTAGGTCAGTGATTCCCAACCGGTAGTCAGGAACCCCTGGGGGTCCACGAAGCCTCCTCAGTGGGTCAGTGCCTGCTTAGAAAATTTAATAATATTAACAGATTAGGTCCCCAGCTTTCAGTAATGACTCATTGGGGTGTCCCCGAATTTCAATAATGATTCAGTGGAGGTACCCAGGTTCCAGTACTGATAAAGTGGGGGTCCACAAATGTCAAAAGGTTGGGGACCGCTCAACTATGTTATTAGGCATTGTCTAGCAGTCTGATGCCTGAAAATCCAATTAAGTCTCTATGCCGAGCCATTTTGCATTTTCTGTAACACTGCCCACTTTCAACTTTTTTGAGTATGGCCTAACTCCTTAAAATGTGCAACCAATTCTGTAGTAAGAGTTTCCCTTTTGGTGGTACTCTTTAGCTTGGATTTTGACTCTTCTCATTGTCATTGCCACATGTTGTTTATGCGTTAGCTGATTACAATAACCACCCCCCTGTAGTTGAACGTGCTGAAGTCCTTTCATATCCATGACGTACGAAGGCCCAGTTTTAAAATCTTGGAAGTTTCAGTCTGATTACAAATATTAGAGTGGCCGGAAGTTAAAAATACGAGCACAAGTCATATTTAAGCCAGGTGCTGCCTGTATATTTACAATGTCAATGGGGAATTACATACACAAATGGGTTATTCCTTTTCTGACCATGCACCAGCATTCAAAGATGGCTGCCACAGATGTGGCCATCACTGAGCCCATTTCCTAAAATTGCTAATAGTTGGAGGGACCTGGTTCAAATATAGCCCCCAAAGATGTGCAAGCATCCACAGCAGCCATCTGTGAGTGCATTTCAAATAGTATTTAGAAATGGAATGAAAAGAGGGCAAAGCTTGCTGCCAATTTCTTGAATCTTCAGAATGATAAAAATGGGAATTATTGGCTCTGCACTCACAGTAAGAAGGATATGCTCCTCAATGTTCCAACAGCCAGAATAAAAGAGGTGGAAATCGCTTGAGTCAAAATAATGCCTTTTTTCTCATCAAGAATTTTAGATAATTTGGGAATTTACAGAGGAAGACAAGGGTGGATCCCACAGGTGATTTGGCACCCTTGAATAATCTGAAGTAAATTAAATACAGAGCCATCAGGCCTACACTCAGAGCACCATTCCAATGCCACATTAGCGTAATTCATTTTACACTAATGTGGCGTTGGAAGGCCAAAAACCGCAGCAACGATATATTTACAAAGTGGCGCAATGCTTGCATCGCATCCCTTTGTAGCCCCTTGCGCCATATTACGCCTGTGCCAGGCATAAAGTATGCATGGGGTGCATTCCGGTGCTAGAGTGGCTGAAAAAATGGCAGAAAGAAATCTAAGAGATTTCTTTGCGCCATTTTTATCTGCATTTTTAATGCCTGCTTAAAGCAGGCATTAAAGGAAGGCTCCCATTGTTTTCAATTGGCCTCTGGGTGCTTTGAAGGATTAGCGTCAACATTTTTTACGCTAATCCTACAAAGTGCCAGACTAGCATAAAACATTATGACCCAAGTACCCCTGACTACTGCCATGGTGCTACCTATTTTAAATATGGTGCACACATGGTGGCGTTAGGGGGGCACTAAGGGGAGCAAGAAAAGTGGTGCTGCACTAGCTGCTGCGTCACTTTTCAAAAATCTGCCCCCTATATCTTACTGAAATAATTTGTTTCCAGTATCTCCAGTTGATTTAGTGGTTAGAAACTACACTCCTCATCAGGAAAACATAAATTAGCAGAGCTAGGCAGAATAAAATATTGGAAGCGTGTACCCAGTTAAGAAGAAATTAATTCTTGATCAAAAATAAGGTAAAAAGTGAATTTATTACAGAATAGTCAAAATGTGTTACATAGAAAATGAATATAATGCCTTGAAGGGTCAACTACAGAAGAACAGATAAATGCAAAATCATAAAACTTGATAATACATGGCCAAGCAGAATTTGAACAAAAACAGTCTTGGGGTCAAACTTATAAAGGGTGCTGACAGCATCCCATTAGAAAGTTTAAGGCAATTGGACATCTTAGAGGAAAATGGTAAGTCGCTCACAAAGAAAATGGGGAAGGAGAAAAAAATAAATAAGATTTCCTAAAGAAGGCTATATAGATAAATCACACACCCTGTTAATAGATTCTGCAAGTTCAGCATGGTATTATTATGGTTAAATTCACAATGGCAAATCAGAAACATCGTAATTTTCTAAATATTTTAATACTAATTCATATCTTAAGGTTAGAGAAATATACAGCTTGCTCCCTCATCAACTGTACTCCGGAGATGTACAGCAAAAATGCAACATTTCTTAAACAATCGCTCATAGAATCATGACAAATGACTACACTAAGGACAGTGAAGTCCTTGAAAATTATACTTTGAGCACACAAGAGAAATTCCATTCACAATAAACGTTTTTTAACATTAATGTATATCGCTAATACATTGAAGTAATACATGCTCTGTGGAAACAAGGAGAGAGACTGCTTTACAACGGGACACTGATAGGGAGGGGGAATGCTCAGGATAAAATTGAGTAGAGCACTGGCAAATATATCCATTTTAAACATAATGGAGTAATACTGGAAAATGTGCCATAACTATTCATAGCATTATTTTACACTATTAAATGAGCTAGCTAACTTGTTCCAAGTGCGTCATTATTAGTTCTTCGGATATGTAAGGGGCAGATTTGTACTTTTTGACACAAACCTGCAACCTGCTTTAGCGCAGGTTTGCGTAAAAAAGTATAGCGCCAGCTAGTGCCATTCCATGATGCCGATCGGGCGCCATATTTATGGAATGGTGCTAGCCGGCGCTAAGGCCCTGTGAGTGTCCTTGGAAAGGATGCTAACAGGGCCGGGGAGGCGTAGGGGGAACCAGGGCCTGTGCACCAAATTATGATGCTACACTGTTTAGAGGCAACAAAAAAATCCTCTAAGTAGTGTAGCGCCATTTTCTGGCGCACAACCCCCAAAGGACAAGGCTCCTGTCTTCGTAAAGACAGAAGCCATTCCCACCACCTCAATGGCCATGCCCAGGGGACGAATGTCCATTTCTCAAAAGAAGTTGTATGGTTTCTGCTGACAAGTGGACTATTTATATGAATGTCCCCTGGGCATGGCCATTGGGGCCAGCACCGTGCAGGGAGCCCCAAGTCAGTGCCCCCTAGCGGTGTCTGGAAAAAACAAATACTCACCAAGACTTACCTGGGATGGGTCCCCCATCCTTAGGTGACCTCCTGGTGTGGGGCCACCATGGATATCTGCCTACTGGTCCCCTTACGCCTGCCCAGACCCAGGCATTAAATAATGGCGCTAAGCGAGCTTAGCACAATTATTTAAGGCCCCATCCTCCCGTGCTGGATCTTAGCACGGGGGATAACAATGGCGCAAAGGCCATATGGTCCTTTTCTGGACAGTAGCACCTAACTTGCATCTCATTGATGCAAGGTTGGTTTTCCCCTCCAGAAAACAACGTAAACTCCATTACTTTGGTGCTAGACGTGTCTAGCATCAAAGTATAACTATGGAAAATGACGCTAATTCAGAGCAAACCAAGTATAAATATGGGCCTAAGTATCTTAAAAAACACATTTATAAAATATAATTCTTCACACAATATGACATTGTTTGCATATTTTCAAAAAACACTACAACCGTTTTGAGGTTTAATTTTTGTGAAATGTGCAGTTCTGCCCGGATGGAAAGGTTTGTACATTTTTCTCTATAAATAGTCTGCTTGTCAGCAGAAACCATGCAACTTCTTTTGAGAAATGGTATCAAAAAGAGGGCAGAGTTTGCAAGTGAATTGGTGCATTTCAATCCACCGAAGTGATAAAAATGGAAAACCATTGACTCTGCACTCTGAGCAAGAGAGGAGTCGAGAATATTCATTCATCTTTGCACTGCCAGCCAGAACGGCAGTGAATGACTCTTAGGTCAGGACGATGGATTTATTTTAATTAAGGATTTAAGAACCTTTGGAATTTATAGAGGCACAGCTTCAACTGGTGTATCTGAAATATTAAGAAATGGTGGGAAAAGAGGTCACTTGCTTTTAGATGATTTGGCGCCCTTGAATCCTCTGAAGATATAAAAAGCGGGATGATCAGCTCTGCACTGAGAGAAAGAGAAAAGTAGAAAGGACACACAGTCTTTGCCCTTACTGCTGATTCGAAGTGATTAAGATTGCTTATGTCAGCACAATGGCTTTAGTACAGTCAAGAAGTGTTTCCTGTTTAAGTTTAATTCTGTGAAATGTTCATCTCTTCCAGAATTGAAAAGTGTATATAGTGATGACGCAGAAAAAGAGGGTCCAACATATACTGTATTCATACATATCGTGTAATCAAAACGTATAATGTAGTGTGATTTTAGTAAAGAAAATAATGTACGAGGGAAATTGTGCCCTCGGGGTAGTTCGCCATCATTGTAAACGAGTTTTATTAATCATTAAGTATTGAAAATGTAGTAATCCGTCATAATTGCAAATGTATGCCATGATTTCTTGTTTGAAAACTGTTTTGCTTAGCTTAAATTTAGTAGAGGCTTTGGCCTAGTTGCCTGGTCTCAAATTCTAACTGCGTGGCTTTTCCTTGAACTAATGAAACATATATTCTTGCTTGAAGTTGTATTTTTCCAGTAGAGCTGACTAATACACTTATCTCCAGGGTTTCGTACTAGGCTGGTTTCATCCCCTTTGATACAAGGTCAGTCTGCAGGTGCGGACAATGAAGGTACAGATAGTAAAATAATTGGCAACCCATGTTACAACTTGTGTTCCAAGGCTCCAAGGACAGTGTATGCATTAATGAGCGCTAGTAAAGGACAATTTTCATTGGACAATTTGAAGCCAACCTATGAACCCTCCAATGGAGGACCCTGCAGAATTTGGAATGTTTCTTACTTAAACCCACTGGACAAAGAGAAGTTAGCCATTTTCCTCGATGCCAGTTTGAAGCCAGATGCCAGACTCCATTTTGGACGACACCCTGATGCCCTTTTCTCTATCTGAGAGAAAGAGACTTTAAGAATTCTCACCCTAGAGACTTTAACTTTGATTTGCCCCGTCTTGCCCATGCAGTAACTTTGCCCCATTCTCCTTGCCGCTGCAAGGAAGCTTGCCCTTAACTTTGCCCCTTTGAAACTTGCCCCATGCTGATCGAACCGGTACCTGAAGGACGAAGACTTTTCTTGAATGCTGATTGTATTTGGTAAATATGAAAGGATAAATGTATTATGCATTGTGTTTTTCCTTTTAGGTACCAACTGCTATTTTGATAGGGTCCTAGCTAGAAGTTTTCCAAATTTGTGTTGACTAAATTCGTTTTGCATGAAGTCCCACATGCCAATGCTAATTAGAGGTTAGTCGAGGGATTCATTTGATGCACCATGTAGATTTGAAATCTTGTTATGCTGACCAATGTATGAAATTAGTCAAATACAGTTAGTCATATTAGTGATTTGCATTGCGATAACTGAGTGTATCATTATTCAGATTTTGCGTAGATTGCGTTTCTTCCGCCGTTATGGACAGCCAGTAATGTTCATATACGTATATCATTTGGTTTTGAGACTTATATACATCATGTTAGCTTTGTTAATATAGGGAAATAAATTCACTAACTTTTAATAAACTGGTGTGGTTATTCATGACTGAAAGGTCATGGTGCGCCGAATTACAAACTGTTATTGATTTCTGATGTGATATATTGATCTATTAATCGAGTATTGATTACCGATTACAATAGTTATTGATTATGGACCTGAGTGACTCGACTATTTTAGGATGAGGAGAGCCCGACTCGGTTAAAAGATTCACCGACCTCCAACGTGTCCAGGTAATTTATAAGGGCTGGACGCGTTATCAGTAGATGGTAGCAGAGATTGATGGTTTAGCCCTTTGGGACCCCATCCGAACAATAGACAGAGTCAAGTTAGAATTTTCTTTGATAAAACAAGTTGGAGGGATGATGATGCCCTAAGTCCCCAATGACTTTCCCGGGATCTCAGAGCTTGCGAATGGAGGACATGGAGGTGTGAGAATGGTTTTGGCGGTTCTAGTGACGGTATGAGTGAAGTTAGGGTTTCACGCTTGCACAGCTTATTGCCGCAGATTAATTGAGAAGTTTGTGAGGATTTTAGGGGGTTAAAAGATATTCAAGGAGTGTTACTCCAAAGTGTGAGAGTAGGGAAGTAGGGCACACCTTATTGCCAGATTGTGCAGTGAGACGAAAAAGCCTGAAATGATCACGCACTCTGCCGATCTGTACTGCATGAGTTAAATGCCAAAAATGAATTGCGCACACTGTTGCCGATTAGTACATCAAGATTCAAATATCATGTAATGATGACGCACTCTGCCGATCTGCACTGCAAGAGTTAAATGCCAAGAATCAATCGTGCACACTGCTGCCGATTTGAACATAAAATTTTAAATGCCAAAATTACGATTGCACGTTCTGCCGATCTGAACTGTAAGAGTTAAATCCAGGAATGAATCGCGCACACTGCTGCCGATTCGAACATCAAAGTTTAAATGCCAAAATTATGATTGTGCGTCCTGCCGATCTGAACTGCAAGAGTTAAATGCCAGGAATTAATCGCGCACACTGCTGCCAATTTGAACATCAAAGTTGAAATGCCAAGATTACGATCGCCCACGCGATCAACCCAAAAGGCCCAAAATTCGAATGTGTCTGATAACGGCGTCTGGGGCCTAACCCGTCCTCCGTCTTACCGCCCTGCTGGAGGATCACCAAGATAATGAAGGCAGGGCCTGGAAAAGCCTAAGTAGGCCTTTGGCACAAGAGCTCAGGAAAATGCTTCTGCTCTGCACCGGGACCTCTGAATAGTGAGCACATGGAGCTGGGCTGGGTCCCTTAAATAGACCCAAGCCCTGCCCACATGTCACACCCAGTCTGACTGCAGGAAGGGATTCTAGAAGGGTTCAGAATAAAGACCACACCCTGCAGTCCTGCAGCAAAGCCTTGAAAATAAGCAATACATTGCAAACAGTATTAAAGACATTTCAGGATAAATCTCTGCAATGCAAAAGGTTAACATTTTGCATCAACACACAATGCATCAGTTATTACCTTACATAAGGATTGGCTTTTTGCACTATGTCGCCCGTAGAGCGCGCACTGTCCTGATGTTGACACAGTGGCAATAATAGTGGACTTTGGAATAGCCAGATGCCACAGATTGCAGGAAACACATCACCAGAAGGGAGGGGACGTAGTAGCCTATAGGCTATTGACCGCATGGTGCCCTCAGGACACTTCCCTGGGATAGATGTGGCACCCCTGCCACTCTGCCTGTCGAGACGGATCCACTCACCTGAAAAGCAGGATGTCTGCAGGGGTGATGGTATGCCCCCGACCTCCTGGAACACCTCTCAGCACTTCCTGGTGGACACAGAAACCCCATCAGGTGTCCCAAAATGGGAGTGGAAGAGAAAGAGACAAAACACTGCCACATCTTGCCGGTCCAGGCAGGCACCTTGTATCTTCGGGGGGCAGATCATTGTTGACAAAGTGATATTAGAGTTAGTGCACTCAACGTCCTTGAAACTGAATCTCTCTTTCTGATATGGGCACGGGAGCGGTAGAAGAACACTGGGATGCTCCAGCACTTTTCTTGGATAATAATAACTGTTGGCACGATTACTAACACTGCATTACCAAAACCCAAACTGAGTACCATAACAATAAGTACTGCAACACTAGGGCTGGCTTCACAGAGGTTCACTGTTGCGCACTACAATTAGAACTGTGGTTGCACTTATCATGCAAAAGAAAGACGAACAAGGGCATTAATTACATCACATATAACTTTCCTGCATGCATAGGGTTAAACTAAAAGGAACAAAAACAATCCAAGAAATACAAATGTCCACTCAGGGTTTAAACAGTTAGGGTGGCGCAGTTTGGTTTGGTTTCACTGTGTGTGTGAAAAACCCTTCAAAAGCAAATTCCTCAAACCTGAAACACAGGCATGAATGACACAATTTAAATCCAAGAGTTATGCTATTAGAGAAAGAAAAGTCACGTAAATGCTCTTTTAAAATTGCACTATCACTTTTTGTAGTACTTGAGCTCAAGCAGATTTCACGAAGCACAGTTTTAAGTAACTACAATAATAATGTAGAATGTTCAGAGATGCATTTGTCTCTTCAAGATAAGCACTCTGCCAAAATACAAGGTCTGAAATACACCAGCTGTTCTAGGAAAGCACGGCGCTCAAAGAGCAACCTCACTGGAGGATACTAGTCACTTAGCTGCAGTCTTTTCCAGAGTGCTGGAGGAATGCCTGGTGTCAGCTGGTACAGGAACAAAAAAAAGAATTGCCTCAAAAGTCCTGAATACGGGGGTGACAGCAGGGGCTGGACTGCCAAATCAGATGCTGAGATCAGGAAGCAAAACAAAGCCAAGCAGGGAGGCATGCCTCTCTCTGCTATTTATAGCCAATCAGGAACGCAGTTGAGTTTCCACATGTGGATGAGTCACCACACCCAATTAGAAGCACATGTCTACACCACACCCAATTAGAAGCACATGTCTACACCTGCTCACATTAGCAAACAAGCATTGGTAAAACAAGCATTGATAAAACCAATTGTGTAACACAGCACATTATGTTTACTTAGAAACATGAAGGTTTAACCAAGAACAGAGATAGGATTTAACCCTAATCCCTGGGGATGCTGACAGATAACGCAGGAGGCACCTTGGGGATCACTGACACTGCCCCTCAGATCACATTGGATTTAATTAAAGGACTGCTAAACTGCCCTTAAACCTGCACAAAGAGAAGCTGCACCATTAGAAGGACTGCACCTGCTATACTTTGGGCTGGTTGAAGTTTGGACAGTGTCTGTGGCCCAAGGCTCAGAGAAAAAGTTGATTCCAGACCCCGGATCAAAGCAGTGACTCCGAGGATCAGGAAAAAGGTGATTCCCTTCCCCAGATCAAAGCAGTGACTCCAAGAATAAGTTGGCTGATCCCTGGAAACCAGCCTCAGGGACAAAAGAGCTGAAGAAGCCCAACTCAATGATTTGGAAGCCACCGCAGAGCTTTTGCCACTACCAGTCACTGGGTGCCCCAAAGTACAAATCCAAGATAGCCAAAAATTCCACCCAAGCTTGCCGGACCAAGGGGTGCTTTCAGATTCCCCAGCATCAGGACCAACCTTCCAGTGAAGCCTATGGCAGCGGTCCTGTAAAATTTGGAACTTGCCTAAAAAATGTTCTGGTGGCCAGGTAACTGTCCATAGTATCCTTTCTGGATCCCTAGACCGCCATCCTGTTGGATTTGGTCGCCCAAGCTGGGTTGGAGTAGCCAAACTAAACTTTTCAAAAGTTTTCAATTTTTTTGTTGATCAGTGCTTGTTTGAGGTTGCATTTAAAAGTGATATCTTCAAAAATCTGTATCTCTGGAACACCCTGATGGATTTTGCTCATCAAGGTCTCTAAAAATTCATAAAACTATACTCTATCTTAATAAATTGGTGTCCTGGTTCTTTCATGTCGTGTGACTTTGTAGTGTAGCCATTTTTTAATATAGCTTCATGCGCGTTAGCTTAACAGATTAGGCCTCTGTGCACTTTGCCCTAGATACATTTTATTCAACCTCGCACTGTTATTTTACAATAACCAGTTTTACGGTCTTGTTTTTATTTCATTCTATCACACTGTTTAGCTTAGTTCAGCACTGTTCTCAAACAATGCATTCTTGCTCACTCTGTGCTTCAGTCAAGGCTACAGTCTGGTACATTGCCGGTAAACGTGGTAGAAGTTTAGACAGGTAGGGATATTTTTTTAGAACATCTGCATGTTAGTTATAAAAACACTTTCTAGTCCTAGTACAGGTCAGAGGGAGATTCCGACCAGGAACCTACAACTAGATGCTGACTGCCCCATTGCAGATGCTGATGCAGATTACAGGCCTTTGCTCAGGTATGAGGGTTGATGTCCTCCCGGGGGAACCTGAAAGGCAGGTTTCGAGCTTCACATGCTGTGCTCAGAATATAACTTAGAGAGAACTTAATATAGTTGCACTATGATAGCCATAGCCTTATTCTTGTGCTTCACTCTCATCGTTACTATTTTAATCCTACTGTGTTGTGTCGTTCTGGTTATTGCAGCTCACGCCTTGCTATATAAAATGCAGTTGTTTTATTAAACCAATCTTTAAAACTTAAAACTGCCTTTGTCATTTCTATAGGAGACTGTACTGTGAATGAGAGCACAGGTTGTGACCTGAGTGACCACGACTTCCCTGGGAAGTATTAAGATGTCATGCGCTCGGCTGCCCAATCGTCTCTTCCCTTCGGGAGAGATGAGGCACTGCTAGTTAGCCGGAGCATAACCCGGATTTGGGGTGACAAGGGTCCTTCACTGTGGGTCAGACTTAGTCCCCCACACTGCGAACGATCTTGCCGCCCAAAAATCTAGTAGCCTCATTAGGATAATGAGAGCCTACGCGACAACTTTCTTATTTTGTTGTTTGGTACTGTTACATGCTTTACAATAGGTTCATTTGTTAAGCATTTGTGCTCAAAGCCACAGCTAGCTAGGGTTTAGCTAAAAGTGAAACAAATGAGCCCAACTGAATCTAAGACAATTTTTGTGTGTGTATTCCATGATAAGGCCCCACAGCCACATTATATAATACACCGAAATCCTCACAGGTATGAACACACCAATCAATCAATCAATTTATAAATCGAGCTACTCACCCCGTCAGGGTCTCTAGGCACTGGAGGGGGAGCTATTGGTTGAATAACCATGTCTTGAGGCGTTTTCTGAAGGCCGGAGGTCTTGGGTCTGGCGTGGTTGGAGCGGTAGGGAGTTCCAGGTCTTAGTGGCGAGGTAAGAGAATGATCTTCCTCTGGTGGTGGTGCGGTGAATGCGGGGGACGGAGGCGAGGGCGAGGCTGGCGGAGCGGATGGGGGTGTAGAAGGTGAGTCTGTCATTGAGGTAGGCCGGACCAGTGTTGTGGAGGGCTTTGTGTGCGTGGGTGAGTAGTTTGATATGGGTAGCCAGTGTAGCTCTCTGAGGTGGGCAGAGATGTAGTTGCGGCATGGGACGTCAAGGACAAGTCGGCAGAGGCGTTTTGGATACGTTGCATTTTCTTTTGTAGTTTGGCCATGGTTCCGGCATAGAGTGCATTGCCGAAGTCCCGTCGGCTGCTGACTAGGGCGTGGGTGACTGTTTTTCTGGTTTCGAAGGGGAATCCACTTGAAGATCTTGCTGAGCATGCAGAGGGTGTTGTAACAGGAAGAGGTGACTGCGTTGACCTGCTGCGTCATGCTGAGTGAGTGCCGAGTAAAGGATGATGCCCAGGTTCTGTATTTGAGTGGTAGGGGAGGGGGAGGCTCCGAGGGAGGTATGCCACCAGGAGTCGTTCCAGGCCGAAGGGTTGGTGCAGAGGATGAGGACCTCTGTTTTGTCTGTTTTTAGCTTGAGGCGGCTTGATTCCATCCAGTTGGAGATGGCGTGAAGTCCCTTGTGGAGGTTGTTTCTTGCTGTTGTGGGGTCTTTTGTGAGGGAGATGATCAGCTGGGTGTCGTCTGCGTAGGATACTATGTTGATGTGGTGGGATCGTGCAATGTTGGTGAGGGGAGTCATGTAAACGTTGAAAAGAGTTGGGCTGAGGAAGGATCCCTGAGGGATGCCACAGATGGTTTTGGAGGATTCGGACAGGTAGGGCGGAAGGCAGACTCTCTGGGTTCTGCCGGAGAGGAAAGAGGAGATCCAGTCGAGGGCCTTGCCGTGGATCCCAGTGTTGTGGAGGTGTGGTCGAAGGGTGTGGTGACAGACGGTGTCGAAAGCTGCGGAAAGGTCCAGGAGGACGAGCGCTGCAGTTTCACCTTTGTCGAGCATGGTCCTGATGTCATCTGTGGCAGCAACGAGTGCTGTGGTTCTTTCAAAATCCGGATTGGGAGGTATTGAGGGCTTTGCTATCTTCCAGGTAGCGGGATACTTGGCTGTTCATGATTTTTTCAATGACCTTCGATGGGAAGGAGAGGAGGGAGATAGGCCGGAAGTTATTGGGGTCGTCTGGATCTACTTTGGGTTTCTTCAACAGGGCGTTGACGTCGGCGTGTTTCCATCTCTCCGGGAAGGTGGCTGTCTCGAAGGAGCTGTCGATGATTGAGCAGAGGTGGGGTGCGATGATGTTGCTGGCTTTGTTGAAGATCTGGTGCGGGCAGTGGTCCGAGGGGAGCCGGAGTGGATGGTGGCCATGGTGTTGATGGTGTCTTCATTGTTCACGTGGGTCCAGGAGCATAGAGGGTTGGTGTTGTTTGATGCGTTGGGTTCGTGGTTGTCTGTGGTTGGCTGATGGGACTGGGGTTCGAAGCTGTTGTGGATGTCTTCGATCTTTTGATGGAAGTGAGTGGCGAGGGAGTTGCAGAGTTCCTGTGACGGTGATGGTTCGTGGGAGCAGGTCCTGGGGTTGGAGAGTTCTTTGATGATGCCGAAGAGCTCTTTGTTGTTGTGAGCGTTGGTGTCTATTTGGCTTTTGTAGTTGGTTCTTTTGGTAGTGCGGATCAGCTGGTGATTTTTGCAGATGGCAGTCTTGAGGGCGGTGTGGTTGGATTCGGTGGGTGCAAGGCGCCAGGTCTTCTTCATTCTTTGTCATTCCCGTTTGGAGGCCTGCAGGTCGGGGGTGAACCAGCTGGCCTTGGGTGTGTGGTGGGTGTCCGAGGGTTGTTTGAGTGGTGCGAGGGTGTTGGTGCAGTCTTCTATCCATTTATGCAGGTAGGTGGCGGCTGTGCTGGGGCCCGGGGCCTGGGAGGAGGTGCCTGGGTGAGGGTGGGGGTCAGCTGTTCTGTTGAGATTCTGTTCCAGTAGCGGCGGGGGGGTTTAGTGGTGAGGTGGTGAGTGACCGGCTTCTGGAAGGAGAAATGGATGCAGCGATGGTCGATCCAGAGGAGTTTGGTGGCGTGGCTGAAGGAGACGTGGTTGCTGGCTGAGAAGATGGGGTCGAGTGTGTGTCCTGCGGTGTGGGTGGGTGATGTGACGAGTTGCTTGAGGCCGAGGTTGTTGAGGTTGTCGATTAGGTTGGTGGTGTTGATATCATTGTTTTTTTCTAGGTGGAAGTTCAGGTCGCTGAGGAGGATGCAGTCCGTTGCCTGGGGGTCTATAGACCAGTGTTCCTCTGAGGGTGGTGTTGGCGTTGATGTGGATTTTGAAATGGAGGTGCTCGGCGGATTTGATGGTGTCGTGGGAGTTGGTGGAGACTCTTATGGTGTTTTTGTGGACCATGGCAATTCCTCCTCCTGGTTTGTTGCTGCGATCTCTTCTGGTAATCTTGTAGCTTTCTGGTATGGCCATGGCTATGTCTGGTTCCGAGGCCGAATTCATCCAAGTTTCGGTGAGAAATGCGACGTCAGGCGAGGATGTGGTCAGTAGGTCCCAAAATTTGATTGCATGCTTGTGGACGGAGCGGGTGTTAAGCAAGATGCATCTTAGGCGGCTGTCTGAGGCTTTGAGTTGGAGCATGGAGGTTAGGGTGCAGGGGAAATTGTAGGCTTTGCAGGAGAAGGGTCCTTTGGTGTGCATCGGAGTGGACTGGAAGCAGATAGAGGAGCGTCCTGGATTGTGGGCGTGGAGGTCATTGGCAGTGTAGTGGTGATTGGTGGTACGGGGGCGTGTCGGCCAGGGGTCTGGCGCTGGGCACGGTCTTGGCTCAGACGGGCGCAGACGGGCTTGCCTTTGGCGTGCCATCGGCGTGTCTGTGCTGCGGCTGCCATAAGAGGGGAGGTGGAAGGGAGTGGCAGCTGGGAGGAGGGAGGGCAGGGGGGGCGGGGCAGCAGGGCTCTGAGGCAGGATGGAAAGGAGATTCGAGGTGGATGGAGGGGGGCGGAGACGCGGTGACGCAGCGGCGAGGGTGTGCGGCAGAGCCGAAAAACGAGGCAAATTAAAAATTAGGAATGGCACCTGAGTGGAGCAGTGGTGTAGGGAGCGACCTGCCTGCCAGAAGCAGGGTCAAAGGTCGCTTCTTTCACCATGGTGCGGCTGCCATAAGAGGGAAGGTGGGAGGGAGTGGCAGCTGGGAGGAGGGAGGAATCGTCAAATGGGAGAGTGGGGTGGCGGGCAGCAGGGCTCTGCGGCGGGAAGGAAAAGGAGATCCGAGGTGGAGGGAGGGGTGCGGGGACGCAGCGGTGAGGGTGTACGGCAGAGCCAAAAAACAGGGCAAATTAAAAATTAGGAATGGCACCTGAGTGGAGCAGCGGTGTAGGGAGAGACCTGCCTGCCAGAAGCAGGGTCAAAGGTTGCTTCTTTCACCGTGCTGCGACTGCCATAAGAGGGGAGGTGGGAGGGTGTGGCAGCTGGGAGAAGGGAGGGATCGTCAAATGGGAGAGCAGGGGGGGCGGGCAGCAGGGCTCTGAGGCGGGAAGGGAAAGGAGATTCGAGGTGGAGGGAGGGGGGCCGGCCGCAGGGACACAGCGGCGAGGGTGTGCGGCAGAGCTGAAAAATGGGGCAAATTAAAAATTAGGAATGGCACCTGAGTGGAGCAGCGGTGTAGGGAGCGACCTGCGTGCCAGAAGCACATATGTTATATCATTTTACTCTAGTCCAGAAGTCAGGTTTGATTTGTTCTAGTGTGCTTAAATCAATCCATAAGTAAAATATTATTCTTATAAATACAATTGGTACTTTATAAATCTTCAAAATTGCTCTCTGTTGACATATGTTCTGTTAGCAGTGTAATTGAATAAAATGTACACCAAATGTGATGTACATATCATTTAAGTACATGTAATTTTATGGAGGTATTGTAAAGAAGGAAATACATAGCTAAGCATTGAAGGAGTAACCAAGAACATTAGAATAGATCACATAAAAACAACTTATTATTTGACATGACCTGACATGTCATGTGCATTGTGAAAAGGGGACACATGGTCAAAGTTGTCTTTTCCATTTTGCAAATATTGTCTGAAGCATAATGATTTGAACCTTTCCCTTCCCATTGTATTCTAGCTTTCCTAGCCTTATAATAGAGGACTCTTGCATAACTACAGTGCTATAAGGGGACCACAAGGTGATTTACAGAGCTCTGTTAGATACTTTGAAATCCATCAATGAGATACTTATTAAGTGGTTTTGAGAGCTTCAGTCAGTGCAGTTGATTAAAGAATTGTGTAGGACTGGATACATTAAAAGCTTTCATGTACAAGCAAAAAGCAGACAAAAGTTCACAATGCCACACTTATCCTACCCAGCACAATCATAGTATACACATTATGTACATTACACTTTCTCACTGGAGTAGGAAAGTATGAAAAGTATTAATTGCATGTAGATGGCATTCATACATGAACCAATTTTATTACATGAGTCCATTACACCCAAGTCACACTTTAGTGTATGTGATGAGAGAACTTAGTCAGCACACCTTATGCTTTGGGTACATATTTGTGTTTTATTCTCTGTAACTTGTCATGTTATTTTCAAGCAAAACAGTTAAGTTCACTGAGCCTGGCACAGCTGCTGATAAAATGAAAATTAAATGGGGCGATGTGCACCAAGTATGTTTTGTCACCAATACTTTCAGCCTACACCAACAGTTAGTCATTTACACTCTGATTCACAAAAGCATTTCTGAGCATGTCAATTAGTACTATATGAGTGCTCTTTATGGACTGTTACATGCCTTAGGTGAATTGCTCTCGAAAAAAATCCACCTCCCTCTTAGCAAAAATATAAAACAAGGTCGCAGTCCTTTCTATTGGTACTAATTCTGTATGATAGTGCTGTGAGGTCATTTTACCATTTACACAGGCACATTATTTAGTCCTAGGCCTGTACCCTCTCACCTAGTTACGTTTCACTTGTATTCCTTTTATTTTATCAAAACTTAATTTTAGTGGAGATGTTTTTTTAATTCCTTTATCAGGTGCCCTTCCTCGCAAAATTTGTTATTCATTTCTTTGCACAACATTTTTATCCTATGTTCAACCCAAGGCTGTACATGATATTTACCGGATATTGCTGGTCCAAAGAGTACACTGTCTACCCTACACAGGAAAATATGTGTTGTTACATCAGGGCAATTCTTAGAATATCAGATATGTTATCATAAAACATCACAGTACCCACACCATATTAGAAGGGACATTCCAGCCAGCTTGCATCTCATGGTGCACGCCATTACAGTTTCTGCTGAGACCCTTTGGTCCCTCTTTGTCTACGTGGGAGGTTTCCCAACAGACAAACAGACCTCTTCATCCCCTCTGAATGCAGGTATGGGGTTGGGCTTCCTTCCCAGACCAGGAGGACAGATTGGGGCTACCACTGCTACTTGCTCTCATGTAGAAACTCAGTAGTGTAGATAGGGATGTTAGACATGCTACTGTGACAACACGGTGGAACTATTCTTGTGTTTCACTTTCCTGGCCACTGCTTTAATAACACCGTGTTTCATTATCCTCATAATCGCAATTCATGCCTTTTTACGTAGAACACAGCTTCTTCAATAAAACCTATTGAAAAAAGCTTCTGCTTCTGTTTGTCTTTGCATGTATGAGACTCGTATTACTGAGAGAAAGGGGTACGATCTATTCTACCAGAGTGTCATGTGATAGGCTGCCACAAATCACTGCTATCTTTGGTATTGGTGAGGTACTGCTAGCTAGCTGGAAGGGTTAGGCCAACAGCTGTCACTTCGTATGGGATCAGACTCAGTCCCCTACTCTCGGTGGTGCTGGCACCCAAAATCCAGCTGTCTCATAACTACAACACAAGTGTACTTTCTATACACAACCACATTTCTATTCTCATTTTAGATTTCTTGGGGGCAGTTCTCAAAGGAAATAAAAGTCTACCACAGGTATACTAGTTTGCATACTCAAAAATGTCTTTTATATATAGGTCTCTTCTATATCATGTGAGAGTATGAAAAAATACCCATGCTCCACACTTAAGAATCACTTTCAGTACCTGGCAAAAGTGCAAGTTCTGACAGACCAACATAATGTACAACGCCTACATCAGTAGCTACATATTTTCTTAAATAATTATGGTTTGCTTGTTTCCATGGTGATGTATTATCTTTTTAGTCTATCATTTTTGGCGTGTCTTTTGCCTGCATTCCACCATGAATTGATTACTGAGGGGGATGCAGACAATTAGAAACACACTTTTATTGTACTGTCCTGCCCACAGTAACAATAACACGAGCACAGTTCACCTCTGGCCTGTATAGACAATCAGTCAATAAGCAGACTCAAACATCCAACAGCGCTGCAAAACTGTGCTGTCTGAACCAATTGAAAATCTATGCAAAGATCCATTTTAGGAAGATTCTAAGCTCCGTAGACATTTCCTTGATCTGAATTAAACGCTGATAGTATTATAAACGTTTCTTACTGTGAACGCCATGTGGTACAATTTTATCAGAGCCCACGGAGAGCGTCTATACAATTGAACCACCGTTGCTTGTGTTAATGTGTTCTGTATTCTCCGTTCCTTTCACAATACCACTGATGGCAGAGAAATACAATCTCGCCCATCCTGAATCTACAACGTACCCACGCAAACAGCTATTACCGAAAAAGCATTGTGACACGGAAAAACCGGGAGAAGTGAATTTTAATGAGAATAATATGCAGCTGTAATGGTACCCACTTACCTGTCGAACAATAATAGCACAGGGGAAACGCATGTCCTCTGACCCGCCATTTGGGAAGTAGATATGTCACTGGAATATATAATCAGGATTCACAATGCTGCCATAGGCGAAAGAACTGCGTATGAGGAAAACACGGTTTTCTAATCTTATGTTCATAATTGACAACTGCACGTGGTAAAGCATATTCCTATATATTTGCTGGCCTTGACTGTATCATCTTTCTCACTTTCAATTCATTCACATCTTGGTTTATTTGAACTTCTAATACCGAATCCAAATGGTATTTATGATTATTTTGTGACCGCCAATGCAGTCGCAAAACAATCGCAGTTAGCAAACTGGTGCTAACCCATTGCAGCGAAAATATTTTTTCAGAGCAGGAAATGGTCCCACGGACCACTGCCTGCTCCGATAAAAAGAAAAGAAAACTTTTAATTTTTGCGTTTGAAATGCATCTCGTTTTCCTTTAAGGAAAACGGGCTGCATTTAAAAAAACTGCTTTATTCAAAAGCAGTCACAGACATGGTGGTCTGCTGTCTCCAGCAGGCCACCATCCCTGTGAGGGTGGCCATTCCCAAGGGGGTCGCAAATTGCTACCTACTTCATGAATATTCATGAGGTAGGCCATTTGCGACCCCATTGGAAATCGCAAACAGTTTAAAGTACACTGTTGTACATCTGGTTTTGCGACTTGCAAATTGCGAGTCGATAAGACTCGCAATTTGTAAGTCGATAAGACTCGCAATTTGGAAGTCTCAAAACCGGATCTTTGTACATGTGGCCCCAAATATTTTGGTGTACCGTTGCGTGCAAGCCATAACATCGACAATACCACAATTTCCCTTACCTTGACATGACTCCAGTGTCCAACCGCTATTGAATGGGGTTAAAGTTTAGAACTGGTAGGCAGGTGAGGGTCATGATAGAGTTTGACTTTGATTATTGTGATGTAATGGTCAACTTGGTACTATGGTTCAATGTTATAATGTAAATATTATGTCATAAATGTAAGTATTGGATACAGAGTTTCTATTATTAACTTTGAATGGAGCAATATTTGTGTAAACGAGATTCAGGGCATGATATTTATGTCAGATAATATTTCGGTTATGATATTCACATAAATAGATATTAAAAATATATCTACACTAGTCAATTTTTCTGTAGCGTTTATATCTATTGTTATTTTTTTCTATAGAGTGCTTAAATTTAAGCTACTGGGCCCTACATTTTTTTTTCTCTAAGGCATTGGGGTGAGTGAGATCTTCATCTTGCCTTGGTAAAAAGAGACATTTCACAGAAACAACCCTGTGCCACACTGAGCGAGTTCATTTAGAGTGTCAACAGATAACATCATAAGTGATCTCTCATGAGTGCATGTGCAAGGGAGACATGATTAATCTCTTGCTGACTTCCAAAACTGAGGGGCATATTTAACAAACTTTCACGCAGCACAGCAAGCCATCTTGCTGCGTTGCGTGAAAGGGAGAAGGCAGGAATGTGCCGTATTTAACATTATTTAGCTCATTCCTGCTGTCTGCCTGCACAGGCACACAATGTGCGGCCTAGCGCCAACCCAGGCACGGTTGTACCATGGTGCAAGGGTCCTGCATTGTAGGCAGGATGCAGCTCACTCAGTAAGAGGAAACAACAAGGAAAAATAAAGATATTTTACCTTCTTGTGCCTCTTGAGGGAAGGTATACACTTCTGACCCATTCCCAGGACTACCACTCCGTAAATCTGGGAATTCACCAGAATACCTGGGTGGGTGCCTGGGAACACCCAGCTTCAACCCATGTAATGCCCTCACCATGCAGTGTAAATCAAGCCAGCAACTTGTTTTGCCTTGTGTTACACTAGATTTACCAAGCCACACAGGGGAACGCAGGGTGGCCCGGTATGGCTTGATAAATCTCATTATAGGTTTTTCACCTCCCTGCGTCGCCTTGCATGCTGCCTTGCATGGTGCATGGTGAAACCTATAATAAATATGCCCCTGAGTTTAGAAGTGTCGTATTCTATCAGTAATGGTTAGTTCTTCTGTGTTTTAGTCACCCCTCATAGTTGTAGTGGCCCTTTCTTACTAAAGAGACTAGCAGTGTTATCTTTATAGTTATATAAATGAGTCTAAGATTGACCACGTATTATATTTGCCTGTATCTCTTAGCTAATTATTATTGCCTTATCATTTGACAAGTTCATCAGGGCCTGAGAATCATCATTCATTTGATTTCTTTGGTGAGGTCATCAGTCTCTGATGAATTTGCCAAACATCATGAATGTTGTTGATAGATGGGGCAGTTTTTGACTTAGCAGTGATTGATTTCATGACTTCATCATTCACACCTTCACTCCTTCGTGTCAGAGGCATGGATCCACTGCGGGGCTCCAGCACACTTCACAGCAGTGTTAGTTAGATTCATGACTTGATAAGTGCCACACCTTCTGTCTTCTAAACCATTTTTTGGACATGTCTTTTGATAATCATCCAGTCTCCTGGATTCAATGGATGGCATTGGATTTCTTTGGGCAGTGCTGTTGCCAAGTTCAATTGAAACAAGTGTAGCTGGAAGAGTATAAACCAATCTCATTGCTCTGCCCATTAATACTTAATGGTGGGAGACACCAGTCTTTTTGTGCGGGGTACTTCTGATACTCATCAAAGCAAGAAGAAAGGCATCAGGCCATTTCAAACCTGTGTTAGCAGATATTTTAGCCAGTTTGCTTTTGATTCATCCTCTCAACTAGTCCTAAGGATGACGACAAATCCTATAATGAAACCTTTGGTCAATATGGAGAGCTGTAAAATCAATTGCAAAATCAGTTTTTTAAAATGGGAGCCTTGATCTGTCTAAATTGATGTCATCAGGCCCACCCTTCTAATTAGTTCCTTTGGCAAGAGTTTGGCAACTGTCAGACGGTACAGTTGTTGGTTACGATATGCCTCAACCTATTGAGAGATCCTATTGAGAGAGTACTCTTTCATTTCGATAAAATCTGCCTGAAATCTTGTAAATGGGCCCTTTGATTCGCCCATTTAATTCATCAGGACACTAGTCCGTTTGCGTTGAACATTTTTCTGACATGGTCAAACAATAATTACACAAATCTTCCACAACTTTTCTAAATTTTGTATTCGCCCAATATGAGTTAAATGTCCTTACCATTGAACATGTGACTGATTATGCAAATATCCGCAATAGAATGTATCATTTTATCTGCAACACATATAGTGAGGAGAAATGTAGATGTACTGGCATTTCTTTTTGTAACCTAACATTTCTCATTTTCTTTTCTCATCCTCTTGAGCATCTTAATAGAGGTCTTTCATTCCACCAAAGGAATGTTGAATCAGACTTAATAAGAAACAACATACATTTTTTGTGTCTACTGCAGAATTTTCTAAAGCTTCACCTTGTTCTGCTCACTGAATGTAATTTTTGAGTGTACAGTTTCTGACCAGTATCTATTTCCATGAGGAACCATATTCTTTCCTACCTTATGGACAGCTCACTTGATCACAGTAATTTATTTTGGCTGTTGTATTGCTTTTGCAATTAATTAAGTATATAGAGGCTGTTTCTAATTGGAGTTCCAGAGGATTTCATACACCTCTTTGTGACCACAGTTGTCCAGCATCATGGGCTACTCAAAAACTCATGCTGGTTGTCTGTATAAATGGCCACATTTACATTTTCTGATAAGCAACACGTTCTTGTCAATGCAACTAACTCAGCCACTTACGCTGTGCTTTTATTCTGCAGGTCTGATGTTTCAAGGACTTCAAAAATGCATAAGCAGCCATCAAGCCTCAATAACGGTCTCTTAAATATGACCCATCAACAAACAGATAAACCATGTGGTCTTGGTTTGGTACATAGTTCTGTAACACTACCATCATTATCAATTCTGGCTTTGTCTTCACAGTCTTTATTTGGAACAGGAAGCAATGGTGTAGGGTTGATAAAATTACACTTTCTGTTAGAAATATTCTGAGCTGTCAGTAAAACGTGTTCATATCTGGGGAGACAACTGTTTGTCATGTGCTGGGTTCCAGTACAAGTCAGCAACATCTCAACAGAGTGTGGAACAAGCACAATCAATGTTTGTCCCACCACAATCCCTTCTCTTTGCTCAGCTGCAATGCAAACAGCTGCACTTGTTTTTTAACAACCAGGAAGCCTTACAACTACTGGATCCAACATAACCGCATTCCTCATGATTTCTCCATGTCTTTGCATCAAGGCTGAAAGTGCACAATTCTCTATCACATGACAGAAAATAAAAAACTCTAAATCATAACCAGGCATTCTAAGGGTGTGTGCATTTTGTAAATTTTCCTTCAATGCCTGGAAGGCCTCCTAACATTCTTCATCAAATGGAATTTTTCATATCACTGCCAGCCTTCCTAAATGCTTTGGAATCAAGGAAATGTTTGGAATCCCCCTGGTGACAGTAGCCTACGATTCCCAGGAACATCTTCACCTCCCATTAGGTGGTGGGAGGACTCATTTTTTTAAATTGAATTTCAGAAATGAGTTGTAAGACTTTCCTTGTTCTGTTTTCAATGTGATGACCAAGATAAAACACTTCTTTTTTACAATGCTGCATTTTTGTGGGGGAAACGTTGTGACCATTGTCAGCTAAATGATTCAGCAGAGCAACTGTGTCAAATTTACAATTCTATTTCATCATTGATGCTTTCCAGTAAGGCATCTATATATTGCACCTAGGCTGAGTTACAGAGCAACTGTATATTTTTTAGTTCTTAATTTAGAATCTCATTAAACATCAAATGACTTTCAGTATACCCTTGTGTGATTCAACAACAAACAGGAGCTTTATTTTGGAATTGAAACACAAACACAAACTAGCTATCTTCATAGAAAGGAATCTAGAAGAACGCTTTGCATAATTAAATGACTGTGTACCATTCTGCATCTGATGGAATCTGAAACAGGATGACTGCTGGATTCGATACCACTGGACAACATGAAATCCCTGTTTTGTTTATTTTTCTCAAATCCTGCACTGTTCCCATTAAGGGAGAGTTGCGAGGACTACCAAGTACTTCCAGAAGAATTCCCTGTTCAATCATTTATTTCTATAACAGGCTTCATTTGTTCTTCCCCTTTTCTTGAAAGTTTGTATTTTTCAGTTCTAGGAAAAACAGCATTGGTTTTAAAGTTTGATCCTAACAGGCTTTGCACTTTTTATTCATACTCTCTCCTTAGCAGAGAAATTCTGTATCTCTTCTTCGACAACACGTCTTAAATCAAGAGGGAAATCATCTTTGGTCATGACAGGGAATAGCTGAACTGTACAGTCTTGTGTTGCAATTTAAAGTACAGAATCTTCATCCTGGGTTTCAATTGCAACACTATCTGGTGTACAACAATTATGCACTCCAGGATTCTCCTCCCCACCCCTCAGACACCATCACTGGAAATTAATTTCTGGAGAAAACTGAGAAGAATCATTAATCAGAATTGATGGATCGTCTTGGTACCCTGCATTATATGGCATTTATTTCCAAATTTTGCTGCAACACAGGAGCTGTGGGCAGATTAATGCAACACCGTCTCTGATCTTGCATACCCTGCATAGAAGCCAGTTGCTCTTCTTCAACATGGTAATATTTGCATTAATTCCAGAATTTGTATAACTCCTCTTCCATGACCCTGTATCTGCACCATCCCATTTCCCATCTCTACACCATGCATTGGAAAAATCACATTAATTCCAGCATTGTCAGATTACATATAACCCAACTTAGAACCCATCAATTGTTTCCTGCCTGTAGCATCTTTCCCAGCCTGGCACTTGCTGAATAACTAGGCCACACACAGAGCTGTAAATCACATGTCTTCATTCCTCTATATGTACCTGTGAAGTCCAGCATTCTTAACCTGTCTGCATACACTTTAATTTTCTGTTTTTGAACCAAGTCCCTTGTACAAATCAGGTTTTCACTAGTATCTCTTTCTGTGGTCCACTGAGGTAACATTGTTGCCATTGCTCTCCTGAACATCATAGTCGCAGTACTTTCACCTGTGGTCCAGTTAGGTGTCGAACAATAAGCTTGTAAAGTAAAGTAATACTGTTTTCAAACTGAGCTTTTCAAGAGTTGCACACTGTACTTTCTTTAGCATACTCATAAAATGCTCAACAAGTCCATTGGCCTCTGGCCATTAGGATGTGATCTTTTGATGTTTTATGTTCAGATTCTCAAGAAAGTCTTTAAATTCTTTACGATTTAAGGGTGGACCATTGTTAGACTTTACAATAGCTGGTGTGCCCAATGGTGCAAAGATGACATCAAGTTTTTTAATTAAGCGCTCACGTGTTGTGGACGCAAGATCTTCGACCAAAGGAAAGCATGAATATTCATCTACAATCACCATTAAATGATGTCCATTATCAAGTGGCCCAAATAAATCAATGGTTATTCTCTTCTGTTTAGGGAGTACTGACATGTTCACACTATATTGAGTATCTTTGGCTGACAGACAATAGCATATGTGATAGGCCTTGAGTTCCTTTTCAACTCTTACATCTAAGTATGGAAACAAAACTCGTTCTCAGAGAGCTCACTTTGTAGCAACAACACCACAATGTCCTTCATGAGCCACTTCGATGTCCTTTTGTTGTAGATTCTCCAGAATCGGGATTCTCGCTCCTCGCAGCATAACTCCTTCCTGAGGTATAGACAATTCATCTTTAACATTCTTGTACTTTTGATATTCACCATCATTGCTGATGGGTTGAATGTGCTTATTCCATGACTGATGTGCAATTATGTTTTTGAACTTCAGCAACTCACTATCCTAGCTCATGGCAGTGACCAACTGGGCTAATGATACAGCAGCTGGTGTACTTGGCTTGACAATGAAATTGATGTAGGTCTCCCCGTTTTGGATGAAGTACCATAACCTCGAATAGGAACTCTCAAAAAGTAGCAAGATTTTGATACTTTCCTGGTTGATGTACGATTGTATAGTCATGCTCTTGCAATTGTAATCCCCATTGTTCAATTCGAGGAGGCATATTGGCTTTTAGATTGCCGAATATGGTCAACAAAGCTTGATGATCAGTCACTAGCGTAAAAGATTTTCCATGCAGGAATACATGGAAATGTTCACAAGCCTATACTACAGCCACACTTTCCTTTTCACGCTCTGAGTAAGCATGTTCTGATTGAGACAAACTTCAACTAGCGTAGTCCGCAATGGGTTGTCTTGCATTTGTGCATCTACTATCCTGTGCAAGTATAGTGTCTAACCCAAAGGGGCTAGTGTCCACCACAATCTCGGTATGGAGCTTTGGTTTGACATACATTAGAATTTTCAATGGCATGTTTGATTATCTTGAAACTCTTTTCACATCCTCACGATCATTTAAAAAAACCTCTTTTGTTAGAAATGGGGTCTTTGGTTGGCAGTCAGGTTACCCCCTGTCCAAGCAAGGACCCTCACTCTAGTCAGGGTAGGTCACACACAATCTAAATTATCCTGTGCCCACCCTCTGGTAGCTTGGCACTGAGTAGTCAGGCTTAACTTAGAAGGCAATGTGTAAAGTGTTTCTGCACTAAATCATGCAATAATACAGTATGACACCACAAAAATACACCACTCAGTGTTTAGAAAAAAATATAGGGGGTCATTCTGAGTCTGGCGGGCGGCGGAGGCCGCCCGCCAGACTTCCCCCCTCCAAAATACCGCTCCGCGGTCGAAAGACCGCTGAGGGTATTTTGGCTTTTGCACTGGGCTGGCGGGCGACCGCCAAAAGGCCGCCCGCCAGCCCAGTGCAAAAGACCCTTCCCACGAGGACGCCGGCTCAGAATTGAGCCGGCGGAGTGGGAAGGTGCGACGGGTGCAGTGGCACCCGTTGCGTATTTCAGTGTCTGCAATGCAGACACTGAAATACAAAGTGGGGCCCTCTTACGGGGGCCCCTGCAGTGCCCATGCCATTGGGGCCCCACGACAACCCATACCGCCATCCTGTTCCTGGTGGGAGAACCGCCAGGAACAGGATTACGGTATGGGCTGTCAGAATCCCCATGGCGGCGCAGCGAGCTGCGCCGCCATGGAGGATTCTTAAGGGCAGCGGAAAACCGGCGGGAGACCGCTGGTTTTCCGCATCTGACCGCGGCCAAACCGCCGCGGTCAGAATTCCCCTGCGGGGCACCGCCAGCCTGTTGGCGGTGCTCCCCACCCCCATAATATTTATCTGGTTAAATGCAGGTCAAAACGATTAAGATTTGATAAGAACACTTTGTTATCAATGTGGGAAATTATAAGAGAAGTCTTTAGTCTTTAAAAAGCAACAAATGTCTCTTGCGAGCACAAAGTACCTGGGGCCGCAGAGGAGGGGATGCGTGGAAAACGGGGAGGTGTGTCTCGTTGAGTTTTCACACAAGGCAGGCTTTGCATCGATTTCCGGCACGTAGACTGGGATCCTCTTCGGGCTGCGGGGGTTTTGGACCCCTCAGGGACGATGCAGAGAAATCCTGGGCGATGCATGGAAATTTCTGTTGCACAACAGGCGCTGCGTCAAGTCTTCTTGCAGGAAGTCGGGATGCGTCGTTACGGCTCGGCTTTGCGTCAATCCAGTGGGCTGTGCGTCAAAGTTCTGGTCGCACGCTGGCGCTGCATCGATCTCCACTTGGGGAGCTGGGCTGCGTCATTCTGGTTTAGCCTGCAGTTATTTACTCACCGCAATGCAGGCTGTGCGTCGTTACTTCTAGGCTGTGGATCGAATTTTCACTGCACAAGCAGTTCTTTGCCCAGTGAAGTCTTTTTGGTCCTGAGACTTCAAGGAACAGGCGGCAAGGTCTATCCAAGCCCTTGGAGAGCACTTCTCGCAGAGCCAGAGGGCGGCAAGGCAGCAGGGCAACAGCAGGGCAGCAGTCCTTTGCAGAAAAGCAGTCAGATGAGTCCTCTGGGCAGCCACGCAGTTCCTCTTGGCAGGTTGAAGGTTCTGGTTCAAGGATTCTTCTCCAGTGGGATCCTGCCCAGAAGTGTCTGAGTTAGTACGGTCAGAGGCCCTGTTTAACTACCCAAATGTGCCTTTGAAGTGGAGGAGACTTCAAAGAGTGGCTTAGAAGTGCACCAGGTCCCCTTTCAGTTCCATCCTGTCTGCCAGGGTCCCCGTAGGGGGTTTGGCAGTCCATTGTGTGAGGGCAGGCCACTGTCCTTTGGCATGTAAGTGTCAGGCTCTCCACACTCCCAGCCCAGGAAGACCCATTCAGTATGCAGATGTGTGCAGGTGTGACTGAGCATTCTGTGTTTGGGGTTGTCTGAGTGAAATGCACAAGAGACTTGTCAACTAACCCAGCCAGACGTGGATTGGAGACAGGCTGTAAGGCACAGAAGGTTTTGAGTGTAGAGAAATGCTCACTTTCTAAAAGTGGCATTTCTAGAATATTAATATTAAATCCAACTTCACCAATAAGCTGGACTTTCTATTACCATTCTGGTAATACTAAATATGATCTGGCTACTCCGTTCAGATCAGAATCTATCACTAAAACAGTATATGAGGGTAGCCCTAATGCTATCTCATGAAATGAGCAGTCATCACAGCAGTGTTAAACTAATTTAGGAGTTTGCCACTAGCAGGAGATATAGAACACACATGTTCATGTCCTGCCTTTTACCTACATAGCACCCTGCCCTATAGGCTACCTAGGGCCCACCTTAGGGGTGACTTATCTGAAGAAAAAGGGGAGTTAAAGGCTTGGTAATTACTTTTAAATGCCAAGACGATGTGGCAGTGAAACTGCACTCACAGGCCCTGCAGTGGCAGGCCTGAGACATGGTTAGAGGGCTACTTATATGGGTGGCACAACCAGTGCTGCAGCCCACTAGCAGCATTTAATTTACAAGCCCTGGGTACATGTAGTGCACTTGACTAGGGACTTATAAGTACATTAAATAAGTCAATTAGGTATGAGCGAATGTCACCATGTTTTAAGGCGAGAGCATATGCACTTTAGCACTGATTAGCAACGGAGGAGTCCTAAAGCCAGCAAAAATGATGTCAGAAAAAGAGAAGGAGGAAGGCAAAAGGTTTGGGGGTGACCCTGTAGAAAGGCTATTTCCAACAACCTTTCTTTGTTCACTCTTGTAACGGAACAGGGATAGTGGCAAAGTCCTTTATCGTGAACAGTAGTTGGCCATTCCAAGTAAGGAACATACTAATAAAACATCTTGTGGGGGTTCAGCATTTGTCAATCCTTAGACTTTTGCAGGCTCAGGCATCATACCCCTATCAGAAAAAATATCAGTAAGAATTTCAATATTGAATTATTGAAGTCACACTTGTGTGCATTTAAGGTTAAACCTGCATCATTGAGTGATTGACATACTTATGTGAGGGCTTTATCATGCTCCTTCTTTGTAGCCCCAGGAACTAATATGTCATCACTATAATTGAATACATTTAAAACAGGTTGTATGATGCGTTGCATGACGTCTTAGAAAAGTCCATAGGATATAATAGGATCCTAATATGGCAGACGGAATATCCGTCACGTTTGTGATGGAGTATTCCCTTCTGCCAAAATCTAATCAGGCCCATAGTCTCTTGTATCTAAACAAACCAACATGTGGAGAAAAGGTTGTAATATATCTATCTGCAGCTTTCTTCAAGTTCTAACTAATGATATCCTATATTCAAATCAAGTCGAGAAAAGATTTTGGCACCATTCAATTGCGTGATCATGTCAGCACTGTGCGGCCCTGGATCTATTTCTCATTCAGTTGCTTTGTTGGCCTGGCACATGTCAATCCAAATGCGCATAGCTTCTTCATGGTCATTTTTAGGCACTACTACTATAGGACAAACCCATGGTGTTGGATCAATGGAACATTCAAGAATGTCATGCTTAAGTAATGATTCAAGTTCTTTTTCAAAAGATTCTTGCAAACGAGAAGCAACTTATCTATGTATCTGAGCAGCAGGACAGACATCCTCATTAATATGCAGTTTTACAGTGTTTAAATGTCCTAAACATTGAAAAAAATGAAGTTAATTGACTATTTCATGATCAGCATTAATTTTCACAGAAATAAGTCCCATGTCAGCGGCCTTGTTGAAAATCAGCAAGAAGGCACTTGCTGCTGTGCCTTGAAGAACACATGGGTGCTTGTCCTTTTGTTTTCTTATGTTTCACTATTGTTATAACCAAACCTCAACTCTTCATGGGGGTAGACATAGCCCTAGTGTAGACTTTGGTCTTTGATGGCATAAGCTGTGGTAATGGAGACAGTTAATTGTACTTTTCTTCAGGCATTATATTTATCGAGGCACCACTATTGATAATGAATGGAATGGAGCATCCATTTATTTTCAATGTAATCTTTGGAGAGTGTTTGTATGATTTTGGTGCTTTGACACGTTGACTTTTCTTTGACTGACTTTCCTCCTCACAGGTGAGCAGTCCAACATGTGTAAATTTTTCTGAAGTAAGCATTGACATAGCACAATCACTTTCATCACTTTCACTTGTTATTGAGGCTGAGGAACTTTCTGTCGATGATTTAGATGATGATCAACTTCATTTTGTATCTATTAGCCTCAACTGATGTTGCCCCTTGGCTTTGTGGGTATGTGTCGAACGTTGCTTCTGGAATGTTGTGGCAGACATTTTTTCTTTGCGCTTTGATGCACTTACTTTTTCCTTCACTCTGCACATCGTCACAAAATGGTTCTCTTTACCACAGGCTTTGTATATCTGACCAATGGGGAGACATTTTCCTTCATGTGGAAACGCAAATCCACATGTAAAACGCGACTTATTTTTGCGTGTAGACATCACTTTGTGTCCTTCAGTCGTTTGTTTTGAATTACTTTTCACACTCATGACTGACTCGCTCTGGGCACCTCCGGCCTCCATGTTGGCAGCTTGTCTCTCAGCATGTTCATCAGCTCTGGCAGACATCAACACTCACTGCAGACTAAGAGTTTCTCTCAGCATTCTTTGTCTGAATGAATCAGACAAGCATCCTTCGATCACTCTAAGCCATATGGCTGTAATTGAACTTACAGTGTTCGATTTGTACATTGAGTCTTTCCACTAGTTCATCAATTGTTTTGCCACTCTTTGATGTTCTTGACTGAACACGTATTGTTCACAGTCAACATTTGATAATGGATCAAACTTGAGATTCAGTGCATTCTTAATCTGACAGTATGTGACTTCTTTGTCAGTTCTTGGCATTTTCTTTATAACTTCTTTCTCACCAGCAAGATTTTTGAGATATTTGACAATCTTCCAGTTATCATTCTCTTCAAGTGCATCTATGTAAGCTTCAAATGTCTCTGTCAATGCAGTCCATTCATCACCAGTATTTTGCTTTTTGGCAGTGTCAAATAAAGGTTGTGGTTTCAGGAAGTGGCAGCATTGTAACTGTTCATGGGAGTGGCTGATGTTGAGGGTGGAGCTCGATAAAATTATTTTGACTCTCCCTGGGGATCTACATCCTCACTGAGGCCTGACAATGCTTCAGCCTCTGGGTCATCCAGGACAGTCTTTGGAGTTTTGACCTTCTTCTTGTTGTCCATTGGAGCCCTGTCATTCATGGAGTCCTCTGGCGTTGTTCTGAGCCACCACCCGCCAGGTTTATTGAGGTGCCACTTAAGTATTGGACAGCTCATTAAGCACAACCCCAAAGCTTCTTATTGGGACTTCCCGCCCTGTTCTGAAGGTGCAATGCTCCAATATCCAGACTCAGGTAAGAGTAATAAAAGTATGTTTCTTTTTTTACTTGTTCTGTTAGCCAGCACTCTTATTCGTAGTAATAAATGGCAACCCATGATTGTCTTTATCCAGACTGCATAAGTCTGTTTGTATCCGCCTTCAGCATTAACGCTCCGTATATGCTGTATAACTTTATTTTGCTTTGCAGCACAGTAACTTTTTGTATGATCTTGATCATAGTTTTTTGACAAGCTATGCATGGACTTTTCCGTGAAAATGTCTTTCCATTCACATCAAGTCAAGTTGCTTGTCCTCCAGCCTGCCTCCAGTCGAGTTCCAGTGTTCCTCATTCTTCGACCAGCTTCCAGTCAAATTCCAACATTTCATGTCCTCCAGACAGCCTCTAGTCAAGTTTTGGTGAACCTTGCCCTCCGGTTGGCTTTTTGCAGAGTCTCAGATCTCCTCTTCCATCTTCTGCCTACAACCCTGTATTTTCTGCAAAGAGAGAGAATAAGAAAAATGCAAAAACCCAATTTGGGTTCTTCAAAAATTTTCCAACAAGTAACTTCATTTCAAGGTCAATAAAGATTAATCGCTTCAATGAAACAAAACAGAGCTCTGTCTTTTAAATAATTTATGACAATAAGAACTAGCGTGATTTATCGTTTGGGTGGGAATCCGAGATACCGCTAAACAGAGATTAAGGAAAGACATATTTCCTGTAACACCCACTCCCCTGATAATTAGGAGATTGGAAATATAGCAAGTTTATCAAAACTGCTATTGTCAAGAGATTACGCCCGAACAGAGAGGAGCCCTTTAATCAAGTTGATTGTTTTTGAGTTTGGACAATGCTTCGGAGACTCTGAAAGTATGGAAAAAAGAGGAAGAGACTTGTTCAGCATTATAGACACGTATGCACAATGTGTCAACAATGTATAATTTCTCAATATTTATGCAAGTTCATTGCATTAATGAAGTAATTCTTTTGCAGCCCAGAACCCTAAAAACCAAGAACCCAGTATTTTGAAATATCAGAAGTCCTGACACCCAACACGACACGCAGTCGAGGGTCCAGGAATCCAATTCTGCAGTCCACAAAGCAGGAGCTGGTATTTTCTTTTTTACTTTTCCCAAAAAACCTTCCCCTTGAGGACTTGTGAGAATGTACTCTTCATTGTGGTCACGTTAGTCCTCACTGAGATTGGGGAATTGTAACCACCCCATCGGAACGCCTGAAATTCAGGTGAGTGGCTTACACAGAACACATGCTTCACATTGGCTGGAGTTGTGCTTTGACTTCACATTTGCCAACTGTTGACTTCGCACTTTGACAAAGCCTTCTTTGGGTTACTTCTCAGCTATCTTGTCACTAGTTGCAGCATCTTCCCCATCCTGGTACCAGTTGAATACCTAGGCCGCACATGGGGCTGTAAATCACACATCTTTATTCCTCTGTGTGTACCCGTGAACTCCAGCATTCTAAATCAGGTGTTCATTACCTTCTACACAAACAAAGAAAAGAGGGACCGGGAGTATTCAGGTCCAGTGTACAGCCTCCCAACAGTAATGATAGAAAAAGAGTACACTGTTCCAAACAAAAACACCAGGAGACCTGTGATCTCAGGAGCTAGAACCCTCAAGCATCACATTGGATGGCTAGCATCATCATTGGGAATTGCTCCTCACTAGACTGGCGCTGCAATGCCTAGTGGGCACTCCAGTACTAGGGTGCTCTCAGCCAAAATCACGTGATGCTCAAAAGTCACCACCAAAATGTGCAAAAATGAGTTAAAATTAGTTATTCATCCATAAACCGCCATCATTTATTCAAATTCAGATAACATGGGTGAAGACCAAGATTAAAAATGATGAAAGAAACAATGAGGTTAATGCTCAAAGTCTTTCAAAGGTGATCAAATCAAGGCTCAATAAGATTAAAAAGACCTTAATTTAACTGGTCGACATGTTTCGAGTCCATTGGTCCAGCCGGATCCAGTGACGCTTCATCAGGACCTAAACAATTCATTTGTGAAAGTAAATATCATGAACACGAATATGTTCAAAGATATGTAAGTTGACTTGAAATCAAGTTAACTGGTTGACACAGGTAACCTAGGAAACAAAGGAACAAATAGACAAATGTCGGAATATCGAATGAGTTACATAAAGACTCAACAAGGTACACCACACATATGAGTATGCTTACCGATCCCTATTCGAGATCAGGTTCCAATGGGTGGTGCGTTTCAAAGACTCTTGATGACGCTGTATGTGATTGATGACAACACTATGTTAAATGGGTAGCTATTACGAAGAAAAATCACATATCACTAAGTGAAAAAAATGGTCAATCTCATGGACAGTAATAACAACGGACTAGAGGTCAAAAAAGAGGTAGAGGAGATAGCTGCTGCAAAATGTCAACACCGTCAGCACGTGACTAACTAATCAGTTAAACTAACCAGAAAACAAATAGATCTATAAGTGGTCGATCTATTGTATGCAACAGAAGATGTAGCCCTCCAGCCGGCATTTATCCTGTAACGAGCCCAATAGCCAAATGATCGAACGGTGTTGACATTTTGCAGCGTCATCAAGAGTCTTTGAAACGCACCACCCATTGGAACCTGATCTCGAATAGGGATCGGTAAGCATACTCATATGTGTGGTGTACCTTGTTGAGTCTTTATGTAACTCATTCGATATTCCGACATTTGTCTATTTGTTCCTTTGTTTCCTAGGTTACCTGTGTCAACCAGTTAACTTGATTTCAAGTCAACTTACATATCTTTGAACATATTCGTGTTCATGATATTTACTTTCACAAATGAATTGTTTAGGTCCTGATGAAGCGTCACTGGATCCGGCTGGACCAATGGACGCGAAACATGTCGACCAGTTAAATTAAGGTCTTTTTAATCTTATTGAGCCTTGATTTGATCACCTTTGAAAGACTTTCAGCATTAACCTCATTATTTCTTTCATCATTTTTAATCTTGGTCTTCACCCATGTTATCTGAATTTGAATAAATGATGGCGGTTTATGGATGAATAACCAATTTTAACTCATTTTTGCACATTTTGGTGGTGACTTTTGAGCATCATGTGATTTTGGCTGAGAGCACCCTAGTACTGGAGTGCCCACTACGCATTGCAGCGCCAGTCTAGTGAGGAGCAATTCCCAATGATGATGCTAGCCATCCAATGTGATGCTTGAGGGTTCTAGCTCCTGAGATCACAGGTCTCCTGGTGTTTTTGTTTGGAACAGTGTACTCTTTTTCTATCGTTCATTACATTCTATTCTAGAGATTATGTCACATTGATACGGAGTCTTTGGAGAGCCAGAAAGGTTCCGTTGTAATTCAGTCAAGACTCTACACTGCCGTTCCTCTGAAACTGCTCTGTCTGAGCAACCATCCATTTTTCTTTGATCCTTTTCTGCTTTGCATCTTCAGTCTCCACTGTACTTAGCAAATTTCACAGTCATCTATAGTCTTTGTTTGCAAGCACATCACACTTTGCTGTGAGAAATGAGCTCAGGATGTAAACCAATACTAAAAGGAGAAACAACAACACTAGCATGATCTTTCTCGGGATCCTCTACTCCACAGTGTTTCTTAAATATCTGCATGAGTCTTTCATAATAGGCATGCACTGACTCTTCTGGCTCGTGTGATGATCTCAAAATCTATGCCCATTTAATGTCTTTTGCTACTAAAAGGAGAAACAACAACACTAGCATGATCTTTCTCGAGATCCTCTACTCCACAGTGTTTCTTAAATATCTGCATGAGTCTTTCATAATAGGCATGCACTGACTCTTCTGGCTCGTGTGATGATCTCAAAATCTATGCCCATTTAATGTCTTTTGCTAGCAAAATCTTTTTCAAATGCTCTATCACATCTTTGTATCTCTCAGAAACCATATTGGAAGGAGCATTATTAGGTGTGATTTAGCTGGTTCATCAGTTGGTCAAGCAGCAGCAACCCTACAGTCAGACCACAAGTAAATAAGGACTACACTCTCGAACAAGTTCAAATCAGTTAAGGGAATTTTCAAAGTAGTACTTAACCTATGAATACTTTCAAACCACTTTTCATGTTTCTCTTGCCATTTTGGAAAATTTGTCACAAACGCATAAAGATCACCTCTCGCCCAAGGCACATGCACATAATTCCTTTAATGTACTCCTATTAAGGGAAATTTTGAAACCACCACTATTTCTGAAGCACTAGTTGGCCCCTTTGCCTTCTTTCCTGTCTCTGAAGCTTTCCTTTTTATTAATAACTACTTTCTTTCACTTTTCTCTGACTTTCTTTAAATCACACCATTTCCTTGTTCTTCCAGTCAGATCTGTAATGTGAGCTATTATGATCATAAAGCCTAATTCTTCTATTTCATCATTTTTCTGATCCATTTTGTAATTTCTCCCAATAATTTTCCATTTACTCATGTGTACTCCACACTCATCAGCCAATTCTAAGAGGTTGTCATGTGCTTCATTTGCACATCTTGCTGCTTCTTTAATCAAGAGCCTCATTTCATCAACGTGGTATGAAAATAACCTGTTCAGGGCAATTGTTCCTTGTAAAACATTCCTTAATTTGCTTTCTTGAAAGCTCAACATTAATAGCTCTCTCTTTTACATGTTCTTCAATAACAGCAGTAGGACAGGCAGGTTGATTAGAACTAAAGAAATAGCTGGAGTATCTCTACTAGTCTGCAGCAAAGCTGTCATTGCAATTTTTTGCTGCACCCATGTCTGCTACTACTTGTTCTCCAAAACTAGATCCCTGCTTCTGTACTCCAGCGGAATATGGATGAGGTCGGGAATTCAAAACATTATTTTAAAAGTTTAAAAAGTTATTCTCCTCATCTAATTTTGTTTTTCGATGGCTCCCTCATCAGTTCTGCTTTTGTCTGTCATCTCTGACTATTTCAGGAAAACTCTTACTCTCTGCATCATATCCTCCCTCCACCTCTCAAATCGATCCCACTTGCCTTCAGGTCAGTGTCTAAATAACCCTTCACCTGCTTTAAGATTTTATTTCTCTTCTTCTTAGTAGCCATTCAATACTGTTAATCCAACTTTCTAATGTTAAAGGTGCCCTCTAAAGGAAACTGCAAGTCTGTCAGAAGAGGTATATTCACGCCATTCAGAAATCTGGGTACATGTTTAGAACCAAGAGTCTGTCACCATCTCATATGCAGGCCTTCCTTCAGCAGGTAATTGCGAACATCAGTAGCACATACGCTAGAGTTTTTAAGGCTTTTTCAATGCAACACCCATTATTTTCGCTCAAAACAATCTAAAAATCACACAAAATAAGCTGGCTAACATAGTGTGGCTGTGCCACAGGTCAACCAATCACAGGGTGGCTCTGTCAGAAACCAACCAATGACAAAATGACTTACTGGTGACAAATGACCAGTCCCAGCATGGTGCCTCAGCTTGCTAACCAATCACAAAGGGACTTCACCTTGAATGAGGAAAACAATTGCACAACCTTTCTCAATGCACTCACACTAAATGAACCGAAATAAACCTTGTCTGCTCAACCAAAATAGGATGAAAGTCAACAAGTTAGATTCAGAAAAATTAAACAAACAATCAAATAAAAGCAGCACCTGTGCAACACCAGTTAAATGTAATTTACACTAATCAGACCCTCGTCCAGCAGCAGTCCACCTTTGATTAATGTACTTTCTCCTGTGTACTTAGGAGCAAGAGACACCAACGTAGAGTAGACACACAAATTCAAGAAAGAAATTCATTAATTCAGAAAAACCTGTCTGTGCGCATATGCCACCTTGCAATACACATTACAGTTGTGCAAGTAAAAACACAATATCTTGGCCATCAATGAATCTGATAACCAAACACTAATAAACTACATTTTTGGAGTAAGTTACAAATAATACTTCATAAAAACAACAGTAATCAAACCATCATTTGAACCCAAAATCAAAATTGCATACAACAAATACCTCACATGCAGCATAGCAATCCATCTCTCAGCACAAAACCTGATACCTCAATAGCACACCCAAAAACACCCACAGTCACCATAATCACTCCACCCTAATCTTCTTATTCTTATTATTCAGGAACAGTGCTACAATTCAAGTTTCTCAGCAAAATAATCCACACTAGAAATCCTACTGTCACTAAGGACTGTTTAAAAAAATAATTTTAAAAGTAGAAAGGAGGTCCTCTGTAATGTTCGACTATCCTCTGCTACCACAATTGTAGGCGTACGGAACCCCAAAATGTTACCTTAATCACAATGACTGGATCGGAGATGGTGTTGAAACTCAATTTCATAAGGCAATGTGGCTCCAAGTTAATGCACTTCTGAATGCATCAAAATCAGAAATAACATTTATTAAGAAAATAGTCCCACTAATTCACTTCTAGATCATCAAACAGCTAAATTCAAAAGTAAGCATTAGAGATTCAGTGCCATGAAGGTTGTTGATGAAAAGGGGCAATACAGAGAAATGCAAAATCAGAAACTATTCTAAGTCACAAGTGGGCAGCAAAATCATGAGTGCAACGGACAAGACAGCATTCCTAGTGGAACAAGAAAGTCTTCTGTCTTACCCCCACAATGAAGGGGTTTTGTGCATTATTGTTGCATGTGAAATTACAGAAACTGCAAAATAACTGTGGTGTGATAAATTGTATCACTTCACCAGCAAATCAGAGCACATGAAATATAAACGTCATACTGCACATTCCCTCTACATGAATAATTATACACCATCCTCTATGCTAACATTGTCCAGAGATGCTAGAACAAACTAGATAAATTACCAATAATGTGTCAGCTGAATGAAAAGGTCACAGTGAACCATTGGAGGGACCATAAAATAAAAGTTGCAGGTTGAAAATGAGCTGGGGAAAATTCATCAAGAGCAGCATAAACAAAGACAGCGGAAATAGACCAGTACACTTCAGTTTGACTGTGTGCTGCAAAATTTGCATGGAGTGATGTGGGCAGGGGAAAGAAAGCATGAATGACAGGGGTGACTTCTGTTTTGAAAAAGTTGGCTCCTAAATTCAGCCCTTTATAACACATTTCAGAAAATCACACTTCTACGCATCATAGAGAATGTTTTCAAAAACAACAGTACAATATCAGTATATAAATGCTGATTAAGTGTGACAAGGCATTCCGCACGTTATTGATGATGCACAAAAATATAAACTCAAAACATCTCTCACACCAGAGACCTTTCTTCAAGGGAGCATGAGTTCACCTTAGAGAATGGCTACAGACGAGGATGCCAGTCTTCTTTGAAAGAAATCTTAGGACCCATACAAAGTTTGCAGGCACGGGTTATCCGGTGCAGACACAGAGATCACTATTTTGGTACCACTCAGTGGACCTGCACCAATGCATCCCTGACCTGTGTTTGATGAGCCAGAAGCACACTGTATGCAGTCTGTGACTGTTGCTGAAGACCTATGGAAAGTAGATGGAAACCCTATGGCCACCATCTCCAGAACTCCTTCTTGGTTGTTTACAATGTGTTCTGTCTGATGGAAACCGAGGTCCACAGCAATGTTCCAAAACAGGCATGCTCCAAAGACATTTCCTAATTGATTTTAGAACAGTCCGTGCAAATGAGGGAAGTCTCCTCCTCTATAAATGTACCAGTGAATTATCCCAGTTGATGTACTCCATGTTGGGGAACTAACTGCTGGGCCTCTGCTGTGTGGCTAACACATTCTTGATCCACACTAATCAGGGCCATCATTGGCTTTTCCGGGCTTTGAATACCAAAATACACTTTCTATAATGATTTTTAAGAGCAGTGACTCTCATATGGTTATGGGTGCTTTAGAAATACAGAGAATCATTCACTCACTCGCTCGACTTGTTCGATGCTGATCAAAAATTCACACGAATCATCCAAAGAAAATATATTGAGCCCCAAAAAGCAAAGGCGTTTTTGCCCTGGAAACCTATATCTGACCACGCTTTCCATGAATAATATTCTACCTTGTTAAATATGCTCAGGTGAATTTGTAGAACTGCGCACTTATCTCCCTGACTGTTGTCATTCGTGCACTCTAACTCAAATTACGCTCACGTTTTAGTTAGCAAGAAAGCACTTTGAAATTAAAAATGTGTCAGAAAGACGATATAAAATTCCATTTGTCAATAATGGTGTCATGCTTATTAAAAGCAAAAACAAGCGGAACTGCAATAGTATGAAGAACCCTAAACAGTAGATGACTGATAACTACTACTAGTCGGTGCCCATGAGCAGCCTACTACCCTGGAAAGACACGTCAGCTATGTAAGTGCCATAACATACATTATGTTAGAACATTGGAATGCCGGGGGCTTTATTGAAAACAATGGAGTGCTGCGGACTTTTACTGGCCGGTAAAAGCCCGCAGCGCCAACATTCCAATGTTCGCTTTGTTCACAGCAACAGCTGTGAACAAAGCCTCACGGAGCCCGAGGGGATTTTAATCCCCTCGGGCTCCGTGAACATTTTTTTTTTTTAATAGAACATTCTGCCCTGTGTGGCAGAATGTTCTAATAGCCTTAGAACCCGCCGTAGCGGGCTCTACCGGCTATTAAAGTCCCTCTCCCTTGTTAAATGCCCTCACCTTCGTCTCAGGCATTTAACGCGGGGAGCGGGCCTTTAATAGCCGGTAGAGCCCGCTACGGCGGGTTCTAAGGCTATAATACAAACATTGATAGAGTCACTAAATGTATCAGAAACTGCCTACTCATGCAAAGACATGCACTAGTCTGTATTTATACATGCATGTGTCAGCATTTTTTAAAGCAATAATGACAGATATTTTGGCTTTACCTATACTGGTTGCGACTGCACTAGAGGAAAGTCACTGTATATCGATTGATAATTACTATGTCTTTAGTGTATAAGATCAAATCAACAGTACAGGTTAAGCAAACATTGGTGACAGGATAAAGAAATATCTGTCAAAAGGCCTCCTTGTGTTTCACATGTAGTGATATTTGTTTAACTGAGATAGTATTAACAAAACTGGGCAACAGTTGCAGTCTGCCGCTGTCCAGTCATAGTGAATTTATTTTCATGACACTTGAGATGAGATTACATGTCTATAATGTTACCAAGTTTCACTAAATTGCGAGCTTACATATTAATATCAACAATGATAAAAATGTGCATAGATATAGTGCTTAGTAGAATCAATGTATTGTTTCTAGGTACTGTGGAAAGCTGCTGTTTGCTTTTATTCAGTTTATTAATTTCAGTTTGATGAAAGGCTCAGTTGGCCCTTTCATGATTTAAAATAGTGAGCTACAGGTCACACATGAGTGTAATGATGTCTACACTGAACGTTATTCTCGAAACCTGGCACTAAAAGTAACAATATTATCCGGTAATAAGATTTTTTTTATTTTATTACTGATAGTTTTATTCAAGATCGTTATTGGAGAACAGTGTGAAAGATCGATAAAGACCCGATTGTTTTCACAATATGTTAAAGACGTATGTAAAATTGAGTTTTGATTAGGTAAGTATAATATTTTTCCACAGAAATTGCAGTACCAGATCATGAGCATAGTGAATGACAAGAGATGCCTATGCCGCATTACTGTAAAATGTGGGTTGCTTCCAACATGCAATAGGAATGTGAGGATTATTTTTTTGAGTAACTTGAAATCCTCACTAATGAAGTGTAATTTCGCTAAACCATCGAACGCTACTTCGAGCATATTCTGGTGAATGGTCTCCCTGCTAATCATGAACTGATACCTTGCCTTCGTTCTCCATATTGGACTGAAATTTACTTTTACAATGACACTACCAGCCCCCAAACATGGTTGAACCTTTTGGCGACCTAGAGCTGACTTGGTGTGACAAAAAAGTGAAATGAAAAAACGGATCCTAGTAGCATGAGCAAACCGAGAATTCACCAGCTGAGGTGCTATGCCAAAAACATTGTTGTGAACAGACGTCGGAGGTGAGCATGTCAGGGATAGGAGAAGGGCTGTGTGAGGTTGAGCTTTGGGTTCGGAGGGGCTAGGACAGACTTCAGGGTTGGTAGCCTTCACTGCAGTTGACAAGGGCCAAACTGTGGCTCTCCAATTGAGACTGGGAGCACCGAGTGCCTCATGGTGCACTTAGAATTGGCCTAGGGAAGGAGGGCCTGGAGGGGGCAGCTTTGAGCTCCTTACGGCTCTCAAGGCCGTCACTGTTAGTAGGCCCAAAGGAAGGTCGCATAGGACTGACCAACTCAAGCTGCTGGCCTTACGAAGAACAGAGTGTGCTGAGTGCTGCAGAGGACATCTTGGATTGTCCTGGAGATGAGGCCTCGACAAGGCTGTTTTGGTCAGGGCTGAGGGAGTCCCAGACAGGTCACAAAAGAGCAAAGATAAAACAAAGCACCATGGGAAGCCTGAGACTCCCAACAACATATATTATGCCTTGCCCTCAGAGATTATAGTTCCTGTGTTGTTTTACCCGCTAAAAACATTGCAAAGAGAGACAAAGTTGCCAGAGTCAACTTTGCATGCCATTTCTCAGACTCAAGAGATTCTGAAGATGTTGAAATGTTTTGTATGACAACATTTTTTCCTCATGGCAGAGGTAATACTGTGGTAAATTGTAGGGAAAAAGCAAAAAATGTTAACTGACATACAGGAACAGCTCAGAAAACAACTCACAGGAATCGCAACCTGTGTAATGAAGACATAGCCACAGTCATGATCATGTCTTGGAATACCAAAAATCGGGGAATTAGATGTATGAATTGATTTTATTGATTTATTAAATTCACAGAATAAACAGGCATCATTAAAAATATAGATTGTACAGTTATTTTGTTGTCTGAGACTTTTTGAGCAACCTTCACAGTTGGTATCAACAACGGATGTTTTAAAGCCCTGTCCAAAAAGTCATGAATTTCACTGTGACGATTTTTGAGCATTTGCTTAAAGAACCTTCCCCTCACATCCCTGCAGTCATCAGTTCATCGCTGGTGTCTCATTATATCTAGTCATTTATCCATTATAGTAAATAAGGTGGCTCATTTCTGGCTGGTGTCTTAGAAAGCTGTGTGGAGATTAAAACCTTTAAAGAGTGATACTCATTCCTAATTGAGCTTAATTGAGGCTTCAAATGATGTGTCAGGTTTTATGTGGGCAGAAGGAATATACTGCCCACCCACAATAGGAACAAGAGAGCAAAGGGATTAAGTTGAGTAGGAAAGAGTAGATGGTCATACTGGACTGGAGTCTGAAGCGGTGTCTTTGTCTGCTTGGATGCAGCATCAACCTCTTATATGTTCCCAACACATACGACCTGACTATAAGGTAAGAAGATAACATCAGTAACTGATATAACAGATTTTAGACATCAAGTTCTGGCTTGCTGATCTCTTGGCAGAGAGATTTGGTCACAAGCCCCGTACTGACCAAAAATATTTACAGCCCCAGATGGCAATATGATTTGTCTTTTCTGTAAAGTATAAGAAACAGAGGCACTAGGGAGGAGTACAAATACGCATAAAGGGAGAAAACAAAGCCATCAGGTAAAGAGTAAGTAAAGTTCTAACTGTGGGGGAATCAGAAAGAGAAAAAAGGTGAGGGACAACAAAGTTGGGTGCAAACAATAGACCCAAAGCAACTCATGACATGTTGCCAATCATTTGATGCATGTCCTCTTTCTCTAGTCATAGTGTTGTGTATAAGCTACTCGCAGTGATCTTACTGACCTGGATATAAATGTCTATAGAAAGCCTATCAGGCAGTCCAGACTTTTGTGGAGCTCAAGTCTTCACTATCCTATCTTCCACACTTACCACTCCATTCTCCACTTTTGAGTGGTCATTTAAGATCTGCTTCATTTATTATTATTATTATTTAATTTTTTTGCATTGGTACATAGTCTGAACTTGGCTGAAGAGCATTGGAACACTTTACATGAGCACAAGTTACATCATACTAGATCATGTTCTCTTTTTTAGACAGAGGAGATTAAGTGATTTGCCCAGAATCACAGGATGTTGAGCTGATATCAGGACTTGAATCTGTTTTCCCAGTTCGAAAGTAGGCAACCCTGGCCATAACACCACAGCCTGTCCCTTTCTTGAGGAATGTGGTCATTTTCTAACTGGTGTGCTGATTCTGATAGGATGCAGCATGAGGGGCCAGATGTAGGTAAGTCCGAGTTTGCGACTTGCAAATTGCGAGTCTGAGCGACTCGCAATTTGCAATTCGCAAACCCAGATGCAGGATGGTGTCCCTGACACCATCTGCGAATCTCAAGGGGGTCGCAAAGACCCACCTCATTAATATTAACGAGGTGGGTCACAATTTACGACCCCCTTGCGATTTGCAGAACTCACAGGGATGGTGGCCTGCTGGAGACAGCAGACCACCATGTCTGTGCCTGCTTTTTAATAAAGCATTTTTTTTTTGTATTGCAGCCCGTTTTCCTTAAAGGAAAACGAATTGCAATACACACGAAAAAATGAAACGTTTTTGTTTCATTTTTTCAGAGCCATTCACAAAGGGGAGGGGGTCCCATGGGGACCCGTTCCCTTTTGCGAATGGGTTAGCACCCATTTGAAATGGGTGCTAACTGCGAACTGCTTTGCGACCGCATTCGCGGTCACAAAGCAATTCTACATCGAGATGCGAATGGCAAATAAGAAGGGGAATACCCCTTCCTATTTGCGAGTCGCATTCCCATTTTGCGAGTCGGTAACCAGGTTACCGACTCACAAAATGGGAATGAGCATTGCGATGTGCGTTTTGCATGGCGCAAACAGCGAAATTCGCTGTTTGCACCATGCAAAACGTTTGCTACATCTGGCCCGAAGTTCCTAATTTTAAAGGTAGATGATTGTGTTCTTTGCTTTTTGGATGAATGTGACAATTACCTCCCAATCCTCCATGATCAGTACTGTCACTTCAACATGGTCTACCTCTCCACTATCCTGAAATTCTTAAGGAGAGAAGGCAGTCCTCTGATGGTTCTCATCACACCTACACGAACACTGTCAATGCATTAAAATGGCAACTCTCTCTCTCCACAAGATGATGGACAGAGTGCTGAAACTTTTCAAACACTCACCCCCAGCCACATATCTGGGTTAAATCCATCATTCTTTTGCTCACCATGCCACCCAGGTTTTCACCCAGCCATATGCAAATCAGTCTTGACCCTGCTCCCTTTGGGAACAGTCCAGTCTGAACTGCCAGGCAAGGTTCTCCCTAGACTGGAAACAAGCATCCTGGTACCGGTTTTGGGGTATCACCCCTCATCAGCCAGGCTAGCTTAAACCCAGTGACACAGTGAGCAACGGACCCACGTCTGGGCATACCCTGGCCACTTAGGGTGAAATAAGCAACACAAGAAGACGATGAACGGAGTGCTAAAACTTGTCAAACACTCACCCCCAGATTGTGGGGTCTTTCCAAACAAAGGCCCATATGTGTCTTGCTGTAGATCCACCTGAAGCTTGTGACTAACAAATTTAAATATACCTTCCCAAAAGTAGAAAAGAGATGAACTTGTGCAACATATTTGCAGCCAGTCATTCTTAGTATTGCCACATCTGAAACATGCAGCTGACCCAATAGAATACATATTTTGAATTTGATACCGGAAAGAGGATAACATCCATTTTGAAAAAATTGACATCCTTTTATAATTAGCCCCACAAGTGGCTTTATGGGCCATTTGATTACATCAGGCCGACGAATGTCAATCGATCTTCCAATTTGTGGAAGCGGCAACATTAACTAGAAACAAAGGTACCATTTCTTCCTGTAATTTCTGGTATAATTGATGATCCTATTTGCTTATTCATTTAAGACATGTTACAAAGTGGGCTCTGCTAATATTCTTGGTCTGCTTACTGGATGCCTGTCTGCTCTCCCGAAGGAAATGGCTAATTTAATACTAATTTAAGGGAGTTAGCGGGGTGATTGTAGACTGGCTGTTGCCAAGATTGTACTTCACCTGCTAGCATAAACTCTCCAAGTATGCACTATCCCACCCTTTCCCAGTCCTCTACTGCTGAAGCCTTTAACCTACCGTATTATAATCTCTTAGTCACATAGATGGAACAAACTGGGGAATCTGAAACTCATTCCTTGTCCTCTCCAACCTGAAAGCCAACACATAAGCTAGCCTGTATCTGGTTCGATTCAACTGACTTTGGCCCAGATTTATACTTTTTGCCGCAAAACTGCACAAACGAAGTTTTGTGGCAAAAAGTATAGCACCGGCTTGCATCATTCCAAAGCGCCAGCCTGGTGACAAATTTATGGAATACCGCAAGCCGGCGCTCAGGTTGAGCTAGCATCAGAAAAAATTACATTGGCCGGGTGGGGGTGGCGGTAGGGGTGAAGGGGGTTTGCCTAAAGAATGATGCTGGGCTGGTTAGAGGCAAAAAAAATGAAGTTAACCTGCCTGCGTCATTTCCTGACACAGAACCATCCTAACACATGCCTCCTGTCTTAGAAAACACAGGAGTCATGCCCATCACTCCAATAGCCAGCACAGGGGACCAGGGTCCCCTGGGCATGGCCATTGCGCCCAGTGCCATGCAGAGGACCCCAAGTTAGGGCCCCAGATGGTACTAAAAAAATAACAAAATACTTACCAATACTTACCCTACTTACCTGAGATGGGGTCCCCCATCCTTTGGTGTCCCTCTGGTGTGGGTGGGGGTGTTCCTGGGACTGGGGGAGGGCACCTGTGGACCCAATTCATGGTGTTTAACCATGGAAATGGGTCCACAGGTCCCCTAACGCCTGGTCTGACCCAGGAGTTAAATAATGGTGCAAAGCAAGCTTTGCACTATTATTTAGCCCCTCCTCCCAACTTTGCATCATTTTAGCACAGGGGATAAATATGGCGCCATGGGTATGGCACCATTTTTCAGATGGGAACGCTTACCTTACATCTCATTGACACAAGGTAGGTGCACGCATCCAAAAAATGGTAAAAACTCCAATATTTTGACACTAGACGTGTCTAACAACAAAATATTAATATGGAGATAAGTTTGCGCTGAATTTGCGTCACATAAAATGAGGCAAATTCAGTGCAACCATAGTATAAATAGGCCCCTTTGTATCTTTAGGAAAAATACATTTACCTCACTTAACATCATTTTAAGATAGAAATAATTAGAGTGAGCGCTAGTAGATGCTGGTCGAACAAGCCAGTCCTGAAAGGTGGCCTGATAGTCTCCAGGTTGGCACGAGATTTCTTACCCTATTGGAAGTGGTGCATCCTTTGGTCGGCCTCATTAAAAAATGATTGATACATTTTGATCATTGCATTTGAAAAAATGAATATAAACAAAAGGAGAATAGCCATTTTAACTAGAGCAGCCTGACCAACAATGCTGAGGGCCAATAAATGCCATTGGTGGAGTAGCCTGCAAACCATATTCAATGTGGTAGTACAATTTAAGGGGAACAGGTCCTCATAATTGCTTGTGACATGGATCCCCAAATATCTGATGGAACACATGTGGAAATATTTTGTCCTTTTTTCGTCAGGAAGAACTGAAGGGGCACAACTGAATAACAGGGCTTCAGGTGTGGAATGATTCATTTTGTACCCACCTATACCTGTGAATTCTTTAATCTCAGCGACCACATTTGTAATATTTTGCTCATCACCAGGGAAATACAATATCATGGTGTCAGCAAAAGTTTTACTTTTGCAACGCCTTGGACCGGAGCCATTATGCACATGTCTTGCCATAATGCTGCAGCAAAGGGCTCAAAAACAGTAAAAATTGCATCCTTGTCCCATTCTTCTCTTGATTGTAACCTGCCCCTGGATTGGGAATTGACTATTATTTTATCGTCAGCTTTCTTATACAAATTCTGGAGCAAATGTAGCAATTTCAGGGAGAACCCACTGGACTAAATTGAAGGCTTTTTTCAGCATCTAACATGATAATTGCTGCATTAATGCTGTTCACTGAATAATAATCAGGAGCGTGCACCAAAAAGTTAGGATTAGTGGAGATCAATCTAGTTTGTAAAAAGCCATTTTGATCTGGGTGGACCAAGGTTTATGCCAGTGGCGGCCCGTCCTTTAGGGCGGAGGGGCCACGCCCCCCCCACCTTTTGCCCCCCATGAAAAGTGTCTGTCAGGCTGAACAAAGGTCAGCCTGACAGACACTCTTCATGTTCAGGTCAGGCAGCCAGGAGCAGACATGCGCGATTTGCGCAGACTCCTGGCTGCCTGAGCTGAACTTTGCTGGGCTGAGGAGATCACAGCTCCTAGGGGCGTGACCTCCTCGGCCCAGCAAAGGTGCCTCGAGGCCCTCCCCTGGGTGACGAGGAAAGCGTCTCCAATTGACACTCTCCCTGGGTGCTTTAGTTTAAGCCCTGAAGTGCCCAGGGCGAGTGTCAATCAGTGACACTTCGTCACAGAGTGGGGTGGGGTCAGCAGTCTCTCTAACCCTATCCCACTCTGTGAAGAGGCTGTGACTGCTTCCTACCCTCACTGGCTGACCAAAGGTCAGCCAATGAGGGAAGGCAGCAGTCCCAACCCTCCTGGGACCTGGAGGCCAAAGGTAAGTGTGTGTGTTTGTGTGTGATGTTTCAAATTGAATGTTTGGTGCATGTGTGCATGTTTGAATGGTATGAATGTTGTTAATGGATGTGCGTGCGTGCGTGTGTGAAAGAATGAGTGTGTGTGTGATGTTTTAAAATGAATGTCTGGTGCGTGCATGCATGTTTGAATTGTATGAATGTTGTTAATGGATGTGCATGCGTGCGTGTCTGTGTGTGAAAGAATGAGAGTGTGTGTGTGCGTGTGTGCCCCGCCCGCCCCCCTCCCTTCTAAAGCTGCCAGCCGCCACTGGTTTATGCTAACGGGGCCAGTCTGTTCATAATTAATTTGGCAAAAATTTTCTAATCGATGTTCAACAAGCTAATTGGACGATATAAGCTCGAAATCTCAGAAGGTTTATCCTTTTTCAGAAAGCTTGCAATAACTGTTTCAGTAAATGAACTTCGCAAATCGCTGCCTTCTAAAATTTAATTGAAGAGAGTCACCAAAAATTAAGCCACTTGTTTTGGCTTGGCTTCTATATTTCTGCAGGTGGGCCATAACTCCCACAATCCTCTATGTTAGGAGATGTTTTCATTGCATCCTCCACCTCAGATAGTGTGATGGGGCAAGCGCTATGGATTGTAATTCATTTGCTGAAAATGACAGCTGAATGGGGTAGAGAAATTCATCAATACTTTCAGGGGTGGGCTTATCTGCTAGTGTATACAACACGGTAAAGTGTTTAAGGAAAACATTACTGATTAAATCAGGCTAGGTAACCACTCTATCTCAGCTGCATCCAAGATTTCTTTGGTGATATTGTTATTTCTTCTCTTCTTAATTGACAATGCCAAATACCACCCCACGTGTTTACTTTCTTTGTAACTTTTCTGAAAAGGTGGGTTTTTTATTTACTAATTCTATAGCCATAAAATTGTCCCTTAAATGTTGATCTGCTTGTTACAAATTTAATCTAGTTAATGGTGTATGAAGTGCAGAATAACAAAGGGTAGCAGTATCCAAAGCGAATTGTAAATGCATGGCCAACACTTTTCTTTGCTTACTCACTTCAAGGCAATCGCTTCCCCAAATAAAGGCTTTTAATGCACCCCAGACCGAAAAAGATGGAGCTGTACCAGTGGTTGCCAAAAAATCAACTATCACCATATGCATGCATGCAACCCAATTTTCAACAGTTATTAGGAATCTATCAAGGCACTATCTAGCCAATCAACCCGAAGTTCCTCCACCTGCAAATCGATAATTGTAGCTGTATGATCCATAAAGGAGTTAGCTAATACACAAGATGTTCCTCTATTTCAATTATGGGACATCAACAAAAATCAATCCTGGAGGCAGAATTATACTGCTTCGAAAAACAGGTATATTCCTCGCCCTGAGGTAGGTCTGCCTGCCATGGGTCTATTAAAGTGAAGTTGAATCTTAGTTTTTCTAAGAAACTAGATAAACTCGGCTTATTTATTTTGCTGCTAATTCATTTGAGAGCGATGTAGTCTGACATCTTGGATTTTTATTTAGAATTACATTTCTTATCCATTTAAGAATATAGGCAGGGGGAGATCGTTGATTTGCCCAGTATCACACTATTTCAAGTCAAATGCTGTAGCTATGATTTGTATCAAGGTCTCCAGGTCCCAAAAGTAGCGATGAGACCACGTAGGACAACTGTGGAAAACATGGGCACTACAGACCAATGTTTTTCAACAGTACATAAGTAAACACAATTATGACTAATTAAGACGTCAGTGCAAGTTCAGTAACAGATCACTACAGCAGAGTACTGGCGACAGGTATCTGTGAGTAACAAAAATATGGTATTCCCTGAGTGAAGTATTTGCATTTTCAAGGTTCAAGCACGGATAACCCATCAACCTCTCACTGCAAAAAAAGGGCAAGGGCTTCCCAATTTCTAGCAGCACAGGTCATAAACCAATATTTGTACAATTTTCATGGCAAATGTTTTCATAAGGCACGAGTTTACATAATCTAACTTGGAAGCTTCCACAAACTCCTGATATACACTCTTGCAAAACTCCCTAATGGCCCATTGGTTTTATTGTATTGTACTGTAATAGGAGTCAACTAAGGGCCCTGTAAGCATGTTGTAATTTTCAAGAATCCCTGGCTAATAGCCTTTGCAGTTTTCTTTAATACTCAAAGTCTTTAAATCTTCATTCATTACATCAGTGTGAAAAAATGCTCCTTCTACTGGGGGCACTCTCATTTTTTGCCGAATTGCATTGGAGATATTTGGGGGCATATTTATACTCTGTCTGCGCCGGAATTGCGTCGTTTTTTTTGACGCAATTCCGACGCAAAACTAACTCCATATTTATACTTTGGTGTTAGACGCATCTAGCGCCAAAGTCCATGGAGTTTGCGTCATTTTTTAGCGTGGACACCTACTTTGCGTTAATGATATGCAAGGTAGGCGTTCCCGTCTAAAAAATTGACTCCGAGGCATGTGCGCCGTATTTACACTCCCGGGCAAAATTCACGCCCGGGAGTGGGCGGGTCAAAAAATATGACGTAGGGCCGCTTTTGCGCCGTTTTTTAGCGCCTGGAAAAGGCAGGCGTTAAGGGACCTGTGGGCTCGGAAGGAGCCCAGAGGTTCCCTCCCATGCCCCCAGGGACACCCCCTGTCACCCTTGCCCATCCCAGGAGGACACCCAAGGCTGGAGGGACCCATCCCAGGGACATTAAGGTAAGTTCGGGTAAGTATTTTTTAAAAAAAAAATTGTGGCATAGGGGGGCCTGATTTGTGCCCCCCTACATGCCACTATGCCCAATGACCATGCCCAGGGGACAGAAGTCCCCTGGGCATGGCCATTGGGCAAGGGGGCATGACTCCTGTCTTTGCTAAGACAGGAGTCATTTCTATGGGGTTTGGGAGTCGGAAAAAATGGCGCAAATCGGGTTGAGGCGAAAAATTTGCCTCAGCCTGACTTGCCCCATTTTTTGACGCCCAAGCTCCATATCCCCCTAAGTCGGCGCTGCCTGGTGTACGTCGTTTTTTTCCACACACACCAGGCAGCGCCGGCGGCTAACGCCGGCTAACGTCATTGATTAAATACGGCGCCCACATGGCGCTTCAGAGAGGCGTTAGCCGGCGCTAATTTTTTTGACGCAAAACTGCGTTAGCGCAGTTTTGCATCAAAAAGTATAAATATGGCCCTTAGTCTCTGTCCACTGGGGCACTGCTGTCCAGTGTACGTGCTGTGGCCCAAAATAAATTAATCAGACCTGCTCTAACTTTTCTAGAAGCCCATAGTACATTGTGCAAAAATACACCCGTGGCATGGAAAATTAAATATCACATGTGGCAACCACTAGAGCTACAAATGAAAACATGGCTTCAGGCATACCATTGTGGCCTGGTAGCTGCAGTTTAAATTTACAGCTTATCTCTCCAAATAACCCTTTGGCAGTGGAAAAACCTTTCTATTAAATATCTATGTAGACTCTGTACCCCACAAGGTGGGGTGCATTGTATTGAAAATGGCCCTCTTTTCATGGCCACTGTCACATATTTTGCCTTTTCCCTTCACTTTTTTGCTGAATTAAATTTTGTTGGCGTTAGGAATCTCTGCATTTTACCACTATTGACCTGTGCTAAAGTGCTCTCGCCCTAAAACATGGTTTCATCGGTATATACCTAAATGTCATATTTAATTGAGTCCACAGTAAAGTGCACTACGTGCCCAGTGCCTGCAAATTAAATGCTACTAGTATGCCTGCAGGACTGATTGTGCCACTTTCTTAAGAAGCCCTGTATACATGTTCCAGGCCTGCCATTGCAGCCCGAATGGAGGCATTTGAAACCCCTTAGCAAGCCTTAGACTGTCCTTTAATTACATATAAGTCACCCCTAACGTAGGCCATAAGTAGCCCATAGGACAGGGTCTACGTAATTAAAAGGTAGGGCATGCACCACTACCCATATAACATGTCCTGGTAGTGAAAAACTCCCACTAATGTAAGGCTAACCCCTTCTTAGGATAACTTTGGTAGTTCCCTATTACTTTTAAAAAGCTGCAATACCTCATTAAGAAAAGGTAGATCTGTCATGTTTAGTGCCAATGGAATTGTAATGATAAATCCTCTTTCATGAAAAAGTCGGATTTATTGTTACAATTTTGAGAATGCTACTTTTAGAAAGTTAGCATTTTTCTACTCTTAGCTCTGTGTGCCTGCAACCTGTCTCTGATCACATGTCTGAAGTGGGTGAGAGCTAGGCTGTGTGTATTCCCTCTAGACAGCCACATACAATGGGAACATAGGTCTGACTTGATGGTCCCTGATGGGCCATCAGGACAGGATAGGAGGGAAGAGCTGGCCACAGCCTCTCACTTACACCTGAATAAGCTGTGTCCTGTCCCCACACAAAAGACTGCATACTCCCCATGTAGTGAGTCTGGAGTCAGGGCAGAAAGGTAGGACCTCTGTGCACTTCAAAGGCACCACAGGGTATAAGAACTTGACCTCACTTAGTACACTTCTGGACCTGTGGATACCCTGCCACGAAGAAGTACTGCTATGCTGCTACAAGGACTGATACTCTGCTGGACCTCTGCCCTGCAAGAACTGCTGCGAAGCTACACAGACCTGTTGCCTGCCGCCACCCTTGCCTGTGTGATAAGGACTGGACCTGCATCTTTCCAACTAAGAACCCAGAGTGACACCAAGAGCCAGGCAACTGGTCTCCTGATTTGAAGTCTCAGGGACAAAAAAGACTTCCAACCCATCTGGACTCTGCCAGCTGTAAGCCTGACCTAGCAAGTGGTGTCACCTGGGTCCTGAATCCTCGGAGTCAGATCTGCAGGTGCCTACTCCAGCAGAACCAGTGCATCTTTACCGCTGAGTGGACAGAAGCGGCGCATCTTTGCGGTTGCGAGGATAAAACTGGTGCATCTCTTTTGGAACCAGTATTGCGGCGGTTTCTGCAGCGTAAGGTTCCTGCTTCACAGTCAACGACAACTTTGAGGATGATGCTGAACTCTGTATCACATCCACTGTGCTCATCAGAATCAGTGTATCACCTTGATGTCGACTCAGGCACTCCTGAACCCAAGCTCAATTGCATCTTAGCTCCAGTTTATTGCCACTGCTGTGTGGGGAACTTCAACGCATATCCTTGACTGCATGGGGAAAATGAATGCACCTCACTCAGATTTTGAGGTACTTTGGTTCAGCGGGCCTAACTGGGTCCCTGTAGCCAACTCGTGCTTCGTCTCGGTCGGACTGAACTTTTGACTTTGTCGTGGTCCAGCACGACTAGCTGGGGTTTGTTGAAGCCTTTTGCTTCTAAGTATTTTTCTACAGGTCATTCTTTAAAAATTCTAACTCATATTCTATGTATTGTATTTCTGTTGTTTTGGTCTTTTTTCATTTACTAAATCAAATTTTATTTATCTAACCAGGTGTGGTATCTTTTTGTGTGGTGTTTTCACTGTTTTATTGTTTGAAGTGCTGTATACATTCTTTTTTCAGTGCCTCTTAAGTAAGTTAAGTCTGACTGCTCTGTGCCAAGCTACCACAGGTATCCTGAGCACAGGATATTTTATGGTGTGTTTGGAACTTACCCTGACCAGGATTGTGGTTCCTGTTCTATGAGGATGCATACCTCTGTCAATCAAATGCGCAATTTCTAACACATGGGGGGTCATTCCGACCCTGGCGGTCCATGACCGCCAGGGCCGGGGACCGCGGAAGCACCGCCAACAGGCTGGCGGTGCTTCCTGGGCCATTCTGACCGCGGCGGTAAATCGGTGGTCAGAAAAGGGCAACCGGCGGTCCCTGGCCCAAGGAATCCGCCATGGCGGCGCTGCTTGCATCACCGCCATGGGGATTCCGACCCCCTTCCCGCCATCCTGGTCCTGGCGGTAAATATCGGCAGGAACAGGATGGCGGGAACGGGTGTCGTGGGGCCCCTGAGGGCCCCTGCACTGCCCATGCCACTGCCATGGGCAGTGCAGGGGCCCCCTCACAGGGCCCCATAATGATTTTCAGTGTCTGCAAAGAAACTGCACCCGTCGCACCCCTTCAACTCCGCCGGCTCCATTCGGAGCCGGCTTCATTATTGAAGGGGCTTTTCCGCTGGGCCGGCGGGCGGCCTTCTGGCGGTCGCCCGCCGGCCCAGCGGGAAAGTCAGAATGGGTCGGAATGACCCCGCCGGGGTCGGAATGACCCCCATGGTAGTTAAAAATGGACATGTAGAAATTTAATTGTGGCATGTCCCTGCTGTGACAAGCCCTACAATAGCTATTTCACTGTGGACAGCTATACCTGCCTTATGAGAAAACTAGAGCACATAATAAAACATTAATTCTCCTTTCTGACATTCGGGACTAGCTATAAAAATGATCAAACCAACTATTTTTAATATCTATTAAAATTTTATGAGAAATCTAATGGTAAAGTTAGATTCTTAATAAATATTTAGAAAAACTATCTTTTCAGAATGCTACCTTTTTCCCCTGCCTGGGCAATCTGCATTAGCCTTCCACCATCTGGCCTGTAAGTGCTTGACCTTAATGAGATGTGGTAAGTGCTACCAGAGAAGCACAATTGCTTATGCCTGGTGACAGGATTTGCTGGTTGTGGGGCAGGTGATTCCTATCATTTCAGGAAGAGCAGTAGGGAGATTTCAGGAAATTCATTAATTTGAAAGCAAGCCTGGCCATAAGGGGAAACATACGCTCTTTAGAGCTAGGGGAGGCAATTGTCCAGTGGTAGAAGGAGCTGGTTCCCAGAACCAGTTTGTGGTGACCTAGTAGGAGTGGACTGGTTAATTCACTCCTGCCTTGCATGAAAACTCACTTCAAGGGCAAAAGTATTGTGCCATCCTAGACTCTTCCTAGAATAGTGCAATCTGGGCCAAATAAGCTGTGTTGCAAAAGCAAATTGTGGTTGCTCCTGGGAAGTTTATAATAATTGGTTAGTTACTGTCCAGGAATCACCACACCCACAAGCAAGAGAAACCTGGAGAACCAGCACTCCAGTCACTGCTCCTCACGATACTTTCTGGACCTGCGGATGGACAGAAGAACAACTCCACCTGCTATTTGAGGCCTGTGAGGAAACCTGTAAGAATGTACCTGCTGCTAGGACAAAGACATGTACTCAAGGAGTCAGTTGGATGACCTCCTGCGTGGCTACAGGCACATTTGCTGCAAGAGGCCTTTTCCTGGAGTGGCCAGTGACCAGTTGTGACTGGAAGAGGACTAAACTCCTAAATGCTGAGCCTGAGGTCCTCGGAGCCTTAGTGATGTCCAGAAGACTACAATCTCACAAAAAAATGGTATTAGAAATTGAGTTAGTGGTTGACTGGGGCATGAGACCGGGTCAAGCAGCAACCACAACACCCTCAGGTAGCTTGGCACAGAGCAGTCAGGCTTATCTTAAAAGCAGTGTGTAAAGTATTTGTGCAACATTCCAACCAGTAAAACAGTGAAAACAACACACAAAAAGATTCCACACCAGGTTAGAAAAATAAAGCAAAATTAAATAAATAGAACAACACCAAAATAACAAAAATCAATCATTACAACAGGAGTTATACGTTTTTAAAGAATAAACTGCAATACAACATCTAAAAGGATAAAGTGCCAACCGCCGCCATCGGGTTGTGCTGGTCCAGGTAAAAGTCAAACATTCAAGATAACCACAATGGATAGCTGGCCAGATGCAGGACCAGATTAGTCCTGCTGAAATTTTACTTTCTCAAAAATTGTGGCAAGAGTCTTGTTGGTGGGGAAGAAGTTTGCCAGGAGCAAGGAGAGCATAGTGGGCGATGGACAGTGGGGTGTGAGGAGCAGGCTTGGTGTCGCGGGCGGACGATCTGGAGCCTCGCTGTGGTGGTCCGTGTGGGTGGACGATGCTTGCTGTGCGAAGAGACAAACTTGCAGCTGATTGTTCTGAATTTCTGGTTGAGCGACTAGGTTCCAGAGTGAATGGGCCTGTTTGTGTTGGCGAAGACCCCAAAAGCTTGACTTTAAGAGCTTCAAAACCACTTTCAAAGTTCCAAGACCTGGGAGAAGCCTCTTGGGGGTCAAGGGCTTCTTGAAGATGAGTCCAGGAGCTGCGGGGCGCCTGTTATGTCTCTGAGGCTCACATCAGGAGACCAGCAGACCTGCATTTTGAGTAACTATGGGTTCAAGATGTGCTCCAGGTCCAGTTCTTCCTCTTTAGACAAGAGGGCAGCAGGTCAGCACAGCAAGGCAGCAGCTCCTTCAGAGTGGCAGTCCAGCAGAGTGGCAGTCCTTTCAGCAGCACAGCAGTCCTTCGTCCTGGCAGAATATCCACAGGTTCAGAAGCATACAAAAGTGGTGGTGTCTGAGGTCCAGTATTTATAACTTGGTTCCCTGACTTTGCAAGGTGGGAGAAACCTCTAGACAGTGGCGTTGAAGTGTGAGGGGATCCCTGCCTCCCCTTCCCTGGCTCCAAGCAAGCTGAAGTGACAATACAGGATTGTTAAGCCCGTTGTGTGTGGACAGGACATTGCCTATTCAGGTGTGAGTAAGGCTGTGCCTAGCTCCTCCTTCCCATCCTGATCAGGATGACCCATTAAGTCGCACCTAAGCACCTAAGCTGTTTGGCTGTCTAGGAGGAATACACAAAGCTCAACTGCCAACTACACCCAGTCATGTGAGCAGAGACAGACTACAGTCACCAAACAGCTAAGGCAAATAAATGTTAACTTTCTAAAAGTGCCATGTACAGTATTTCAATTCAAAATATGACTTCGCCATAAGTTAAGATTTTAAATTGCGATTTCAAAAACACCATACAAAAAGGGGTCATCATTTACATTTTGGAAATCACACTTATTTGATATAATATAATAAGGCAACTCCAATGTTCGCCTATGGCAGGGATAGGCCTTTCAGTGGTGAAAACCAAATTAAAGAGTTTTTCACCATCAGGGCATGCAAAAAAATATATCTTACTTTTTAAATACTTTGTACACTTGCTTCTGATCTGTTCAGGGCTTACCCTAGGAGTGATATATATGCATTATAAAGGGAGGTTTGGGCCTGGCAAAAGGTTTATTTTTCCAGGCTGAAATGGGAGTGTAAAACTGTACACATAGGTTCTACAATGGCAGACCTGAGGCATAGTTAAGGGGTTACTTAAGTGGGTACCACAATCAGTGCTGCAGACCAACTAGTAGCATTTGATTTACAGGCCCTGGGCCGATGTAGCACATTTTACTAGGGACTTATAAGTAAATTAAGTATGCCAAATGGGTATATGCCAATGTCACCATGTATTAATGAGAGAGCACAAGCCATTTATCACTGGTTACTAAGGCAAACAAAAATGCATTCAGCAAAAAGTGGAGGAAAAAAGAAAAAAAGGTTTGGGCATGACCCTGCAAAAATGGCCATTTGAAACAACGGTACTTAGAAAAATGTTGGACCTCCGGACCCCTATAGAACTGGAAAAACTATACAAGTCAATGAACCCAACAAGTGATGTCCTGGAGCAGTAAGTGCAGCTTTTCCGGCTGTGTGCTTTTTGACTCTGGAAAAACTTGCTCAGTGGTCTTTCAAAGCAAGCCTATACAACTTTGGTGGAACATTCCTGGATAAAGTATGCAACCTTACTCCACTGGAAGATTCTGAGCTCCAAAAAAGGGACTAAGTCAGAATGAAGATATCTTAACAGGGCGAAAGTGCTAAAGTATCCTGCCAATGAGGGGGCTTTCCTGTGTGCAAAACTTGACTCTACCCACTTTTCGCACCAAAACCAACAGCTTCAACATGACTTCACTCAATGCTTACACAACGTTGAAGGGATTCTGCCAGATACATTCTGTGGCCTTGCCTTGAAGGAGGATTCTGACTTCCATTACGAGACTATGGGGCATATTTACAAGCCCCTAGCGCCTCATTGTGCCACATTAGTGTCCTTTTTTTACGCATATTTGGTGTTAGGCTGTGCCAGATTTACAAAGTGGCACAGTGCATGCATTGCACCACTTTGCACCCCTTGCGCCACATTATGCCTGCGCCAGGCATAATGTATGCACAGAAGGTGTTCTGGTGGAGGGAGGCCCAAAAAAATTGGCACAGTGAAATCTACAAGATTTCACTGCACCAGTTTTTCCGTAAATGTTTAATGCCTGCTAGGAGCAGGTGTTAAATCAATGGGCCTCCCTGCACTTTGCTGCATTAGCGTCAACATTTTCGATGCTAGTGCAGCAAAGCGCCACAATAGCATCAACAATTTTGACGCTATTGTCCTAATGACCGCCATGGTGTGCCACATTGTAAATACAGCGCACCCATGGTGTCGTTAGGTGGAGCAGGGTTGACAAAAGAAAACTGGCGCAGCAGTGCTGATGCGCCTGTTTTATTGTCAAATCTGCCCCTAAGAACCTAATTTAGGGTTCGGCTGAAGGAGTACAAAGACACAGGGTGGTGAGGCCTGCCTTTACTCCACCCACCAAATTGAGAGCTGTCCACCTCACAGAGATCTCTATACATTGGAAAGAATCTCCCTCATGGATCTTCTTAATGTAGGAAGAGTTTGACAGACAGCACTGTCTAACATGACAAACAGCCATCAAACCTTTCTAAAGCTTTTTATTTTTCATTAAAAGAAATAAAGTGGTAGACTACCTTCAGACTCATGACCCCTAAATCAGATAGGCAAACCAAATGTTTGGTAGCGAGGGTAATATGTCACTGTTGTGATGAGTGCCCTCTCGACTCAATTCTAAATCAGCCCCTAAGACTAGGATGAACCTGCTTGGTGTAAGCTACCCACGGACCATTGCGGACCTAGGTCCTGGTAAACCACAGTGATTACTGATTCACGGTTCATCTTTTTTGAGAAATCAGATTTCCGGTTCCCCTTGTTGGAGTTTTGTTATTTTGGTTTCATTTTGTTCAATAAATGTATTCTATTTTTATGAGAGTAGGAGTGAGATTTTTATTGTGTTGTGTTCTTGACTAGCTAACTGTTTTGGTACTTCTAAATTCTTTACACATTTTTGCTAAGTTAAGCCTGTTAGCTCTGTGCCACAGCAACCAGGGGTTGAACTCAGGTTGAAATTACTGAAAGTTTTTTCCTGGTCCTAGCAGGTTAGAGACGTCTTTACTTGTGGTGGACTACCATCCGCCCTAACTAATAATTCATTTTCTCACAGTCAACTATCATATTTAGCTGTTTTCCATGAAGTTGACACATATTGAAAATATCAGAATGCTACAGTGAGCAGAATGTTTGATGATTCCCTGGCTGCTTGGTGGCTCACTAGACACTCAATTGGTCCACACCTAGATGTTATATCAAAGAGTCCTAGAGAGAGAAACTGGAAAAATTAGCAATACGCTGTTGGTACGGAAAAGTCCCTCGAAGAGGATGGATGTGTGCCCCAGCCATTAGTGCCCCATCTGCAATGATGTCTTGACTCTTAGTGATGATGTTTTTGTCATGTGTGAACATTGACAAAACAGCTGAACAACTGAAGACTTGTCTCTTTTCCCTTTCACAATGGACCCTCCTGCTCAAGTTTGCTTCTTTTGGCTGTTTCTTCCATTGGCAGCGCATTGACGTCTCTGGGCATAATACAAATTCTAAATACAAATACTGATCTTATGTGTTTGTCATGGGAGAGGCCTGTCTCAAGTATTTCAGTGTTTTTGAACAGGGAGCGGCACCCAAAGCACAAACCTCATAGTGGTGAAAGGATGCTGCCTCTGTCAGTTGTCAAGCAGCTGTAAAGCAGGTTGAGTGCGATGGAAGCAGCAGTGGTGGCTTGTGACACTAGAAAATGGTGGGGCATTAGCTTGTCTGGTTTCTTTAAGGTTAAACCAGAAGGCGTAAGGAGCTCTCGGGCACTAGCGTAACAAACAATTGAGAAACACACAATGGCTTAGTGTGACTTTAACAGATAATAATTTACAATAATAATCTTACCTTGAAGTTAGCGATCCTCTGCTTGGCGGGCAGACTCTTCTAATTCAACCTGCATTTTACACGCTGCCTGGCAGCACTGCAGTGCTGAGCATGCCAGGCATACAGAAAGTGAAATTAGGCATCACAAAATCTCAGCCAATAAAATTACTGCTCTCCTACTGTATATAATAGTAAACAGCAAAAGAGCAGTGCAAGTGTTGAGACAGGGGAACACAGTGCTCCACTGGAGACTGATGGGGCTGTGTTTCTGCTTCCCAGCTCTGTTACAGCAAGGACTCGGGAAGCCTGAACCACGCATGCCAGGCTGGTCACAAGCAAAATATTGGCCAACCCGACATGTGCAGTTCAGATACACTGCCCCAGCTGGTTTCTGCAGTAAATGACACCACTAAGCACAGCACGCCTTGCCTGCCAGATGCAAGATAAATAAGGTATTTGTGGGTAATGGGTGACAGGTGTCGGGTCAACTCCCCTGTGCTCATATGAAGAAACTGCCCATGGGTAGCAGCATACCATTTAGAGACCAGTAGAATTTAACAGGCTCTCTGTGTCAAAGAAGTGAGGCCCACATGCTCACTTGTGTAAAGTATTTCTGCTGTGTGCTAAATTATCCTTTAGTCTACAGCAGGTGAGCATGTAATACTGTGAAATGCATGTGTTTATATGAAGGGTCACTGAAATTATGTGATTCTGCGGCTGCAGGCATTTTTCACATAATTATGGATTTGCCACATCTGCTGCATAATTTGCTGATTGTAATGAAACGTGTTTCTAGCTCAAACATATCAAAAGTTATGAAAAACAACACAACATATGTACCTGCACGGAAGATGTAGTGTAGTGTGTATGTTACATGCATATGCTGGTTTCTATGGGTGCCTGTGAATGGTGCAATCCATGGAAGATTTTGAATGTCCTAGGGCTGATTGATGGAGCATTAAGATGTAGAGGAGGAATCCCTCCACACACTTTTGTGGATTTCTGCATTCCTGTTACCTGGGTACTGCACAGTGGGGGAAGGGAGAGCCAGGCTCTTCAGTATACCTCAAAAGTTAAGTTGTGATTCAGAGTGAAGCCGCTTGAAAGGGCCCCGGGCACATCGCAGAAAAGATTTGGGAATAAGGGAATAATAAAGAGTATGGCTGATGCCCTGGGGTAACCTATGATACATATATCAATGTAGCTGACATCCAGGCCTAAACCTCTGGTACCTCCTATGTTCCTTGTTGTTGAGCTATCAGATTTGGAGGTGCTCCTGCCTGACAGACGTCTTTCCAGAGGAAAGCAAAAGGAAGCAGCCCCCCACACAAACTCCTAAGACTCATACCCTAAGTCTGGAAATGGACTGTAAAAAGGGGAGCTCAGCCCCCCAAATTGTCAAGCAGCCAGTCAGGCTATGCAAGGAGAAGAAGCTCTGCAAGACTTCTGCCTGTGACTAGGACTGGAGGCTAAGGCCTACCAGTCTCCCAGCTGGGTGAGAGAGCATCACCCAGGATATCCAAGACCACCTGCCCTTGGAACCTGGAGCACCAGTCTCTGCCCGCTTGTCAAGACCAGCGTACACTGTGACGCAGATGAGAGCACTGGAGGGAGTGACGTCCAGTGAGGGATCCTGATGATTTGATCTCTGTACGAGGTGTGAGGAGACAGCGTCTGCATTAATTGGGTTGCAGCTTCTATGCAGGGGAAAATTGGTAACTGCATATGCCAGGTGGGGCAGCTGTGAATATGACTGCTGTGCCGATTGAGTTGTAGCCCATGTGCTGAGTGAAGTTGGCGATCTCGTATGCTCGGTGGGGGAGACTTGCAAATTGATGCTGTGTTGATCGAGCCATCGCCCGCCTGCAGAGTAAGGACAGTAAACCTGTATGCCAGTTTGGGTCACTGGGAGAAAGGCAAGGAGAGGGGCTTGGTCGAGATCATCGTCAAGAGGAAGAGACTGCTGTGGTAACCTGCGCAGACCCAAGCTAATGGAAGACGTGCATCAGGAGCATCAACTTGCCCTCCCCCCATTTGAGGGAACTATTCAAGGAAGCTCTCCAGCAGCAGAGGATCATTGTGGGCACCAAGCCACTGTCCCTCAGAACTGTGTGTGAAGAACTCAAAGACACCTGTCCACTGCCTGTGCAGGGCCACGTTTGCAGTACTCATCAGAGACTGCAGCTTCAGCACCTTCGAGGGTGGGATGCTTACAGGCTTTGGGCATGCTGGTCCTGCTGGTGTGGGTAAGACTGACTAACAGGCCACAGGGCACCAGGGGATTTTGTCAGTCATACAGCACTTTGGTGGGGCTTATCCTGAATGATGCCCATAGTGAATGGGAAATAACCATTACTGCTATCTCAAGGGGAGTGGTACTCAGGAGCCACCTATTGTAACATTAGAACCCTAACCTCGGTGGACTGTGTATATTGCTTGTGAATAATGTATTTAACTTTGTGATGTTATAGAAATACTCCTTTTTTCATAAGAGCCACCATTTGACTGAATAGTCATTTTTTGCTGCAATTGAGCGTATTTTGAGTTGTGACCCTGTATTCTCCTCCCTGTCTCTACCTCCCCAAGAGACTGCTCAACCCTGCACTACGCCTGAGAGTCAAGTGCTGAAGAGATATTTGGCCCAGTTACTCAAGATCCATAGTATCTCGGCCCGGAGACATTGAAGATAAAAGGCCACAACCCCCAGCTTTGGTTCAGTAACCTGTGCTTGCCCCGTGGCTCTTTAAACAAGGTTCTTACATGTACTTTGAAGTTTACATACAGCTACTGAATATCAGTGATACTCACTTGCCTGTGTCATTGCATATTCTCATTCTTCTTTGCATAAAAACATGAAAGGGATTTGATAGTCCTTTTGTCTCCAACCTCAAGGTTCTCTATCAGAGACCTTAGCAGGAAGCTTCTGGTTCCCCTTAAGCAGTTACAATCGACAAGAGATTGCAGCTGCACTCTCTAGAGCCCATGGATGCTGTAACAAGAGTGTTTCTGTTTTAACACGTTCCTCAGCAGCAATTATTAGAGAAGCAATAGGAAGAGTGAAGTCCGAAAGGCTCCACAGCCTCTCTTTCACACAAAGAAAAATGTATGCTGTGCAAAACCAGCACACTAAAACTGAGGTATGCAGTCATTGGCGAGCAACATTTTAAGTTGCATAGACCACGAGCAACAGGTGAAAGAAAAGTGATATAAAGGAATGAGGTCGAAGGACAAGTTTCTTTTTAAGGGTATGGAACTCTTTGGGGACCTAAGGCAGAGGGCATGCTCACACCGTAATATTCGCATTAACTGCTTAAACCCTTGGCATCTTGCTCTTTCATATTCAGTGCAGTCAAGAAGGCAGTACTGTGAAATTAAATACTCCAAAAGTAGTTAGTATTTTATACATTAAGGTTTTGGAATCAGTTTAATGTAATTGAGGTTTAAAAATCTTGTGGCTCTGGTTGTGCAAAAACATACCTTTCCTGTAATGACCTCTAACATAGAAAAAATAAACACACGTTGCTGTAAAAATCTCCTTTATACAGATCACTTTTTCTTTACAGAAAGCAGATAAGAAGGAAGACAGTTCCCTTTTGTCCTTGTTTAAACTACAGTTGCTCTGCTCTGTGCCCTGCCTTTTGCTTTGGATTCCAGCTCTGGCAACATTCATTGTGACGTCAGAACTTCACTGTAATAATTTATTACATTTCAGCGGCTACATCATTCTTAATTACAAGTGACTAGGGACATCAAAACTTGTCTATAAGGAGGAAATTAAAGACCAGCTTTTATAAAAGGATTGCACGCTCCCATGTATTATACAGACTGTAATGTACAATAAACTGTAATAAATCTTTAAACAAATCGCTCTCTATCCTGGTTCAGACTGACAAGTGCATTACACACTGCAAGAGCAGGTCACTGGTAGGTCAGTGCTGGAAGGAATCTCACAACTCTGGAATTATATGACAATGCCCCGGCCTCTAAACAGGCAACAAAGTATTAGTTTAAAATGGAATCTGAAATTATGCTTTGAAATAAAAGAGTCTATGTCCCTGAGCTACAGTTTAAAGCGCTATAATTTACATTCACTGTCAAATGTGCCTAGTGTGCGTGATACCCAATTATGTTAGATCTGCAATTTCCATTTATTGTGAAGGAGCCCAGAGACAGCCCTAATGCAATGGCATTTGGTAGCCTGTTGTGAGCAATATTTCATTCAGTTCACATCTTGAGGGTGATGGTGCCTCTCTAATTCTGTGATTTGATTAATCTTTTCTTCTCAGTTCCAAGGGGTAGTGGATAATAGTTATCAAATAATGAAAAATACTTCTGTGCAACTCAAATGTCACACAATAATATTCTGAGTCAAATCAGAAATTTATAGGGGCTTTATTACAGACTCAGAATCAACCTTACATAAATAAGTCTCAGAACCTTAGTATAATATATATATATATATATATATATATATATATTCACCCAAAGGCTGCTCATTGTTACCAAACTCTATCAGGTGGGTGCCTCCATCGTGCAAGCAGCACTGCACGTAATTAATGTCCAAACCCAGCAGCTCCACTACAGAGCCAGGGGCACTCTTGGAATCCACTTCCTCACCCCAGCATGACGTGTTTCGGCGAAGTGCCTTCTTTAGATGCCGGTAATTACAGGACACACGCCCACTGGTATTTAAATACGTTTTTACTCCTCCTTCAATTCATTCATGATTACAAACAGACTTCATTTCCCATAATGCACCAAGCTGGATATGCTACCACTCTGATTTTTCTTAATTGTTTTTACACAGTCCCAATCATATTTTCTCTCAGTGGATTGTAATACCAAGAACATTTTGGTTTTGGGCACTTAGCTGTACTGTAGTGGCAAGTGCATTCCCAGCCTCCATCTCTCTCTTACTCAAATTTCAAAACGTGCGTGTGTCCCTTTATCAGTAGTTCTAATGATCCATTTCACATTGCCACATCTCACCCCTGAAACTCCTCACACAGCCTGGAAACGCCGATTATTGTAATCTGCGCCACTTCATGTAAGTCATGTCCTGTCTCTGCAGCAGGCATGTGTTTGAAAAGAGGACAATGGCGGTTCAGGTAGCAAACAAAAGTACATTCACCCAAATGCTGCTCATTGTTACCGAACTCTATCAGGTGGGTGCCTCCTTCGTGCAAGCAGCACTGCACGTAATTAATGTCCAAACCAAGCAGCTCCACTACACAGCCAGGGGCACTCTTGGATTCCACTAGTATAGTATAATATATATATATATATATAAAATATAAATATATATATATATATAATATAAATATATATATATATATATATATATATATATATATATATATATATATATAAACTCATCAATGGAGAGTTCAAACGTCATACAATATTAAACTTAGTCAACATATACAAGGCTCATTATGAGTTTGGTGGTTCCAATGCGGTACCGCCAAACTCTAGGGGAGGACACCATTGCCATGGTGGTGGAGTCCCTCCGCTCTGTTACAAGGATTCCACCGTGTTGACCTGGCTGACCGGTGGAAACTTTGAAATAGAGCATTCCTGTCAGTCTGACCGTCAGAAATAGTGCTACAAGATAGCACAAAGGGAGCTGACCAGCACCTTCGGAATGCGCACTGTCTGAAAAGCAGACGCTGCACATTCTGATGTTAGTGGGCAGGGGGGGCTGCATTGCCCATGCCATAGACAGTGCAGCCCCCCACTTTGGTGCCCTGCACTTGTTCTCCACCAGCCTTTTCATGGTGAGGAAACGGCCATAAAAAGACTGGTGGAGAACAAGGGTGTAATCAGTCGGGCAGAGCTGTGTTCAGAGCCGCCCCAGCTGATTACAACTAGGACCGCTGTTAGACTTGGAATCCTTGGCCAGGTCTTCCCTAACTTTTTTCCTCTGTTTCCCAGGTTGTTGATGTGAGCTGGACTCTGTTTTTACTGTTTTTGTTACTCTGGGCACTTTACCACTGCTCTACAGTGCTAAAGTACAAGTGTTCCTATGTAAAATGTATGTGTAATTGGATTTCCATGATTGGCATATTTGATTTACTGGTAAGCCCCTAGTACAGTGCTCTAGAGGTTCCCAGGGCCTGTAAATAAAGTGTTACTAGGGGGCCTGCTGTACTGGTTGTGCCATCCACATTAGTAGCCCTGCAAACAAGGCCCAGACCTGCCACTGCAGGGTCTGTGTGTGCAGTTTTAAACTTGCCAGGCCTAAACCGTCCCTGTTCTTACATGTAGGACACCCCTAAGGTAGGCCCTAGGTAGCCCTATGGGCTAGGTGCAGTGTATGTTTAAGGTGGGACATGTATTACCGTGCTTTATATGTCCTGACAGTGAAATACTGCCAAATTCAGTTTTCGCTGTTGCAAGGCCTATCTCTCTCATAGGTTAACATGTGGGCTACCTTTAAATATTATTAAAGCGCAGATTACCTTTGTGTGTAGATGGACATATTGAGTTTGGGGTCTCTGAACTCACAATTTAAAAATACATCTTTTAGTGAAGTTGGTTTTGAGATTGTGTGTTTAAAAATGCCACTTTTAGAAAGCATTTGTTGCCCCAAGTGGGAAGGGTATGCCCAGACATGGATCTCGTGCTCACTATGCCACCAGATTCAAGCTAGCCTAGCTGAAGAGAGGTGATACCCCGAAACCGGTCCCAAGATGCTTGTTTCTGGTCCAGGGAGGATCTGGCCTGGCAGTTTGGGCTGGACTGTTCCCATGGGGAACAGGGTCAAGACTGATTTGCATATGGTTGGGTCCAAACTGGAATGGCATGGTGAACAAAAGAACTGATGGATTAAACCCAGATCTGTGACTGGGGGTGAAGGTTTGACTTGGTCTACATTCCGTCCATCAACTGTTCTTTTTGCACTTTTAGAAAGTAGGCATTTTCTTGCTTAAACCATTCTGTGACTCTGCCTGTTTGTGGACTCCCTGTCTGGGTTAGTTTGACAGCTGGGCTCTTTGCACCTCTCTCTAGACAGTGCCACAAAGGGAGCTGGGGTGTAGCCTGCATATCCAGATGAGCCATCTGTGCTAGGAGGGAGGGGAGAAGTGGTCACTCACACCTGAAAGGGCAGTGCCTGCCCTCACAAAATGCAGTCTCCAGATCCCTGGTGTGTGTCTGGGGCCTAGCCTGGACAAGGCAGGATCTCACAAACAAGAGAAACGTTCCTTTGAAGTAGGCCTACTTCAAAGGCAGAAAGGAGTATAAGAAGAGGACCCAAACCCCCTGAAAATTAGATCACTTCTGGAACCAAGAGGAACCTCTGCCAAGGAGAAGAGCTGAAGAGCTGAGGAGAAGTGCTGTCCTACCTGTGACTGTGCTTTGTGGAGCTTTCCTGCAGTTGCTGCTTCTGCCTGTGAAAGGGGACAAAGAATGGACTTTGTTGTGCATTCCTGCTTGTGAAGAATCTCCAAGGGCTTGAATTGAGCTTGACTCCTGTTGTTGAAGTCTCAGGGCCATCAAAGACTTCCCCTGCCAGCACATGGACTCTCTGCTGAGACTCCTGCCATGCCAAATGGTGCCCTATCCAGTTCCTTGGCCCTGGAAAGGTGGAGCTGGTAGACAAAGACTTTAAATCCACGCACAGACAGCTGTGAGGGGAAATTTTCGACACACCTTCTGTGACGTGGCTGATTAACGACGCCCCACCAGCTTTGCGGCTGAAATCAATGCTCCGTCTGCATCGCGGCTGGAAGATAGACACAACGCGCTGGAGAAACGACACGCAACAACTGTTAACGGAGGCTGACAACGATGTAAACCCCATGCAGAGCGGTTTTGTGATAAGGTGCTACCGGATTTTCAACACAACATTGCTGGGCGTGAAAAAAACAATGCAAAGCCTTCCCTGACCCAAGGTACCTGTCCAGATCGACGCATCACTCTCTTGCGGAAGAGGTGAAATGATGCACGCCGACCGGGCCAGAGGAGAAATAACGCACGGTCTTGATTGCCTTTTTGACACTACCCAGGTACATTTGTATGCTAACAATGTTCTCACTGTTTTCCACAGGTTTTAAGACTTCTATTCTTTGAAAATTGATAACTTGACTTGTGTATGTTGGATTTTTGTCATTTTGGTTTTGTTTTGTTTACGTAAATATTCCCTATTTTTCTAAACCTGTGTTGTGTCATTTTGTAGTGTTTTCACTGAATTACTGTGTGTGTTGGTACAAATACTTTACACATTGCTTCTGAAGTTAAGCCTGCCTGCTCGTGCCAAGCTACCAAGGGGGTGAATGGGGGTTAACTGTGGGTGATTCTCCCTTACCCTGACTAGAGTGAGGGTCCTTGCTTGGACAGAGGGCAACTTCACTGCAGCCAACAACCCCATTTCTAACAACCGCCATCAGTCCAACCACCAGCCTCGTAATGAGGCCCTAAGACTTTGATTGTCACAATACAGAAAATCAGAAAAAAAGCTTTCCTGTCTACCCATTTAAACTAACCCCTAAACTATTCTAAATATATTTAAAATAGTTGAAAAAGGTCAGCCAATAGAAAGTCTGTAGAATATTCTGTCTAGAGAGGTACATGTAGAATGAAGCCACATAAAATTGAAGCATGAGGTCTGTACCTCGGAAGGGTCTGTCAGCTATAAGGGTGAAAAATAATCTGTGTTCTCTCGCAAACTAAAGCTTCTTTAAATTACAGTTTCCCAAGACAATGACATCACAGTTGAAACTTCTCAATTGAACCCCCAATTAATTTTAATTAGAAGCTACAATTTTCAGAGACCCCATACACACAATCTTGATACTCTTTGGCTTCAGCAATTTCAAAAGAGTTATGGCTACCAACTTCCAGAGTATTCCTCTTCGTTCTTGCATGGCTTGTCTCAGGCTTTCTTATCTCTCACACACAAAAAGCTTCTTCTTAATTCTGTCTCAACTCCTAAAACCTGCATCTTGGATCGAAAACATTTAAGAAGAACAAACTCCACATTGAAAGTTAAATGTGAAAAGAAAAATACACGTGTAGGCCTTCACTCCAGTTAAGGTCATTAAACACAAATATACTTTCAGATTAAATGAATTCTGATTATCTTCTGATTATGCAGAATAATACTTTTAAAGTTTTAGTTTCAAATAGATATACATGAAACGTTACTTAAATGTTATATCTAAGGGTGCACTCCACTCTTATACTTTGAAGTTCAGTAATTATATAAAAGCACAAAATGTAACCACCAAATTGTGACCAATAAAAAGTGACAACCCTTCACATTCTTATTTCAGAGACGTAGTGGCACAGCCAAGCTATGCTCCTTCAAGGGTATGATGCCTTCGCCATCTTCACATTACCCAACATTGCTGCCAGCTCTCGGCTTCTATTGTTTGACAAATCATTACAAGCACATTGACCTTTCAATGTACCTATTTTGGCACTTTCATGCCATGCTTGTTGTTCATATTGAGATGAACAAATAAAGCACTACCCAGTTTAAATAAAAACAAAAGTAATGTAAAATGTTGTGGCTGCACAGAAGGCATAGTCCTTGTGAGTGAATGCCATCCACACGGTCAGAGTGAAATGTTCCAAAATTCCATTTATGTCGTCGTACTGGAGAACCCGGACAGAAGGGAGTGTATTTGTTTCAATAATCCAAACTCTCACCTGAACCTGCCTTTCCCCACTGGCCAAGAGGCTTGAAGCTGCTTTTATTGCTGGAAGAGTTGCCACACCCCAACCATGAACTCCCCATGGCCCCCAGAGAGCTGCTGTTTACGGTAATGCAGGGCTGGTTTGGAAAGTCCCGCCCGATAATGTAAATATCAAGTGATTTGGGTTTAAACATATTTTGGAACTTTGGCATCAAGATACTCTCATTTCTTAAACAGAGATTGTGTTAGATTAACATTCTGTATTGATTACACTAAAACATCAGTTCCACACAGTTAACTTGGTTAACCACCTGGGAGCCCCAGATCATTTTCTTCAGATGTCATATACATCTTTGCAATGGATGACACCTCCAACCCAGTTACATATACATTACAGTGAGTACTTCAGTCTATTCCAGTCATCTAGAACCTAACTAGGATTATGAGGTTTCATTACAAGCAGTAGTCTCATCCCACAGGATGTGCTATGCACCTTTCAAAATGAAGAGTGAGATTTTGTTCACAAGTTTATCCTTGTTGTAATTTAACCTTTAAAATGGCACGTGTCTAAGTTAAGAACAGACCAATCCCTCTCGAAAGGTAAAGATATATTGTAACACTGTTATAAAGCCCAGAAATTTAAATGTGTATTTTTGTTACATTATTTAGTTGCTGAATAGACATATTTATATGCAAAGTATTGCCTTAGGAATGTCTTGTATTGCTCAGGTCAGAGCGTGGTCCTTCAAAGGGCTAAGCACACCAAGGGCATTATTAAATAGAAGGGCCCTCAGTATGCAATGGGAGTTGGACCTCATTTTTTTCTCCCCGAAGGATCTGTAATATTACAGAAGTAGCCACAGATACGTGTGCTGCTTGGTCTGTTATACAGATAGCACCAGCACAAGCAGGTCCAGCTTTAGCGCTGGAGGCGCCCAGTGTGACAATTTTTTGGCATCTCTTCAATGGATTCAATTGAAACCTTCTTCATGGATTCCCTCAGTACCACCCTCCAAATTTTCCCCTCATCTCTCCATAGTCTTTCTTTCATATACATTTTATTTGTTTTTTAAAAGCTGGGTGGGGTTGGCTTTAGTAATAAGAATGTATTTCTCTGCAAACTAAGGGGCATATTTAAGAAATGTGGTGTTGCACTGAGTGCAGCGCCACTTTTCTTGCACCCTTTACTGCCCCCCTACTGCCACCATGTGCACGCAGTATTTAAAATATGGTGCACCATGGCGTAAGCTAGGGGGCAATAGCATCATTTTTTATGCCGCTATTGAGGTACAAAATATTGGTGCTACTCCTGCAGAGTACATAGAGGCCCATTATAAATAATGGAAGCCCCCATTTAATGCCTGCTCTGAGCATGTGTTAAAAGTGCCATGAACAATTACACAAAGAAATCTTTTATATTTCCTTCTGCTATTCCCCTCCCCCTCTCCCCCCTAACGGGAGAACGCCTCCTTTGCATACATTGTGTCTGGTGCAGACATAATGTAGCGCAAAGGGTTACAAAGTGGCGCAATGCATGCATTGTGCCTCTTTGTAAATGTGGCACAAAGATTTTGGCCTCGTTAGGCCATATTAGCATGAACAAAATTATGCTAATGTGGCACTAGGGGCTTATAAATATGCCCCTAAACCTTTTCAGCAACATTAGGAATAGATAATGTAAGACTGGAGAAAAAAACATAAAGCCTTAACCATTACTATGGAGTTTGCATGCAACTCTTTGGGGCTCATTTACCCGTTGTGCCGCTGTAGCCTATTTTTTTTCTGAAGCTATGGTGATGCAGAACAGACCCCCATGAAGTATTTACAAACTGGCACTATGGGACCATTGCACCAGTTTGTTAACCCTTGCGCTACATTATACCTGGTATAATGTATGCAAGTAAGGCATTCCCCTGCAAAGAGACCATTAGGAATGGCACAGTGAAATCTACATATTTTTACTGTGTAATTCTAGCATCGTTTTTTAATGCCTACTCAGCGCAGGCATTAAAGTAACACTGTGCTTTGTTCCATGGGCCTCCCCGCACTTGGTGGACTAACGTAAACAATTTTTGTGCTGGTCCAGCAAAGCACCACAACTGTGTCAGAAATTTTGACGCAGCTGTGCTAACGAGCGCCGTGGTGTGCTGTAGTTTAAATACAGCACTACCATGGTGTCATTAGAGAGGCGTAGGGTGGCGCAAGCAAACTGATTCATCATTATCGCTGCACCAGTTTCTTGTAAATGAGGCCACTTGATGGCAGTTCATAATTCACTGTGCTACATTAGGATTGTAAATTATGAACTGCAAGAAACAAAAGGATCTCTATGTCAAAAGCAGTAACCCACTGAGCTAGCCACATAAAATGCAGTTCCGACATCTGCATAGTACAGTTCTTTCTTTGCTACTGGATAATGAGTCAAGCTGCCACTAGACAAAATCTCTCACCAGCAGGAACATTAATCACCTGTAATGCTATCAGTATTTAACCACGAACTCCATCTTGACCACTGAATCCATTTTGTGCTTAGCTTTAGATATCGTCACTTCGGTGGTGGAGGTATTTTTCCACGAATCTTGTTGACTACACTGAATGCGTTTTTGCTCTTATCACCAGAGCAGCGAACATATCGTGAGGGATGTGATAAGAATGTACCAGGATGAGAATGTTTTCAGCAGAGAAAGGTGCAGCTTTGTCTCTGGAATGCGCTTTGGGGCCTGCACATTTTTTTTGCATGTTTTCGACACCGACCAACTACAGCAGGCATTTAAAGACAATAAATAAAAAGAGGAGTTGATTGCTAGGATCTTCCTCTTGAGTTGCTTTAAGGTATATAAAGCGGGGAAAACTTAACACTGACACAGAGGGGCATTTTTTGGGAGTGGACGCACTGTCAAAATCAGATGCCATTGGGGAAAGGTTCACCTGTCTCAGCCTTTCCGGGTTTGGTATCTATTGTACTGCATTTAAGTTAAATGCTAATGCTCATATTTTTGTGTGTTTTATTTGATATCTGGGAAGTGCCTTAATAAATTCATTTCTCAGACTGATTCTTTGGCTCCGTTCCCTCTTAGTTGGAAACTAAGGAGAACATCACTAAAGTTATCTTGACATTTAAATTTTTTCCTTAAATCTGCTGAACACACCAAAAACTCTGCGCAGGTGCTTGTAGACCCATAAGTTATTTTTAACAGCACCCACCAAATCAGAGCTAGGTGTGGCCTAATCAGTCACACAGCCCTAAAGCCGGCCCTGAGCACACGTGTAGCACTAGTACAATGTTAGGGTTTGTATTAATAACCCATACAAATGGAGGAAAGACTTTTACTCTATGCCAGCATCACAATGTGAGAGATGAGAAAACAAAGGCAAAAAGACAGTCATGAGGCACACAGGCTGAGCGCCAAAGAGGTGGCGCATAGGGGCATATTTACAAGCCCTTGCACCACATTAGCACAGCCATGGTGTCGTTTTTTTTTACGCTAATGTGCTCTAAGCTGGTTTTTCTGCCGTGCAACATTTACAAAGTGGTGCAATGCTCGCACTATGCGACCCCTTTGCACCATATAATGCCTGTATCAGGTATAATGTATGCAAGAGGGGCGTTCGGATGCAGGGAGGCACAAAAAATGGCACAGTGAAATTTGCAACATTTTACTGCACAATTTTTTCCATCATTTTTAACGCCCACTCAGAGCAGGCGTTAAAATGATGCACCCATTATGTTCAATAGGCCCCTGTGCTTTGATGCACTAGCATCAAACATTTTTATGCTTTTGTGCTAATGACCACCATAGTGTGCCATATTGTAAATATGATGGTGTCTTTAGGTGCCATGGGGGAGGGGAGCAAGAAACGTGCGGCATCATCTATGATGCGCCACTTTCTTGTAAATATGCCCCATAGTGTGCCCACTTTGGCCAGTCCTCCAGCAAGAATAAGAGGGGCTGCATGGACACCCCACAGACCCAATGCAGGTGGGGGCAGTCACTCATTGAACCCACCTCCAGGAGCATCCCAGCCCTCCTTTGAAGTGTAGGCCAGGTGCTGACTGCACACTGAAGTTGGAGTGGCCGCTTCAAACAGTCGCTCTGGCTTTCACTAATTCAGGGCATCTGAGAGTTTGCAGTTGCAGTGAGTGCAGCATATTATATGGAATAGGGAGCATGATCCCTGTTTACACCGGGCACATCTCATTAAAGGTGCGCTGTTGCGCAAATCATGCTTTACTGTAATATGGTCTCTGATAGCACAGGTGCTCGGGGACAAACAGCAGACCAGGGACAGACAACCGGCTTGAGTGCCCTACATCAGAGTTCCTGCTTGACTTGAACTGTAACAGTCAATCATCTATAACCTTTGTCATCTTTATTTTCTCAGCCAAAATGTGTTCCCTTCTATGTCCACATTACTCAATATTTCCCCTAGCACTGAAAAGAGGCAATGCTAACCATCCCTTTCGAATATATCCATCACCTATCATGCTTAATATTGGTCGGAGGCTGTTGCACTCACTCATATTAAATTTCTAATGTACGTGTCATACAACACATTATTCAAGAAGAAAATTGATTATAAGTGATGTTATTTATTTCAGTGTTCCCGATACATTTAAGCCTATGGACACTAAAAATATTTTTTAAATAGAGGAGAACACTGAGCTGCATCCATCCCTTAAACAGAATGACACGTATACTTCCACTAACACTCTATACATAAAGGGATTGCCACTGTGTCACATTTAATGATTGAGCCATTATGACTCCATCACTGAAAAAATAGTCACTGGCAAGGCTTACAAGTCTGGCTTTATTTGTGCTAAAGCGTGTAAGCATAGATCTGCACTAATGCATACAGATTACTTGCGCTATGTCATTAGGTAACCTGCCATATGGCAAGGTAAGCTTTAGGAATCAACAAACAGAGCACAGGTTTAGGAGAAACAGAAAGGTGTGGATACCACAAACACAACACACAGTCTGCCCCAGAATATTATTTTTTTTTAGTTCTTGTTTGTTTGTTTTTCTTAGAGTGACACCTTTAGTGCAAAGAGTGCTACCAGACACGGGTTCCAGACTCCCTGTGCCTAGGGTTTAAGCTGTACCTCAATTAGGGATGGGAGTAACTTGTCTAATTCTGTGTAGTGTAATCACGCTTAATTACTCCACGATTATGTGGATAACGTGACAAGAGTAATTCTGCATTTAGTGCTATTTTTAGTGCACAAAAAACGTCTCCTCACATTCCAAAATGGAAATGCGGATGCAGTTTGCGCTATGAAATAGAGTTCAATGCAATAGAACATTAATAGCAGGAGTGAGCACTCGCTCACACTCGCTAAACGTGCATTTGTGGTTGGATTTCCCCCAATTTATTCCCAGCATTTAGCTATAATTTCTTAGCGCAAAATACACCCACACATCCAAAATGGATGTGAGGATGAATTCTGAGCCAAGAAAATAGTCCAAAATGCAACAGAACATAAACATCAATGCGAGTAGCCACTGGTGCTCATTATATGTGTTCTCAGAGTAGTATTTTTTCTCCTAAATTATTATTATTTGCGCAAGCGGGCGTAACCATGTTATTATTGGTAATTCTGCGTCAAAGCTTAATATGGAATTACCAAAATTACTCTGAGTGCTCTGGTATAATTAAAATTCCTCCAAGGCCTAACCTCAGTGACGAGCCTAACAGGCTGTTCCTATTGAAAAAGGACCAAGGCTAGATTTCATATGGTTGGTCCTTTTCTGCAGTGGCACTGTCACCACAAAAAGACGAACTGGAGTGCAGTGTACAGTAATTATCAATAGCTGAGACTAATTTAACACGTATCCTAATCAGCTTTATGTATTTGTCAGTGACAATGCTGCCCTACCTTCCTTGCAGTTGTTGTCTCTGCATTGATGTCAGTTATTGTGTTTTTGCTATTATTCCTACCGTGTTTGCAATTCTGGTTAGTGCTTTAGTCACTGCCTTCTTGAAAGCTGCTGGTGTTGCCTTTGCTGTATGTACAGCTGTGGTCACTGCTGTGGTCACTTTTGCTGCTGCCACCTTTGATGATGTAATGAAGATGTTGTTGATGCAGTAGTACCCTCTTTGGATATGATGTAATGCCTCAACACGTGTAATGGGTAGAATTTGTATCAGGAATGCTCCACAGAGTGACGGATGGGAAGGCATGTCCCAGGTACTTATGGCAATCTTCATTACTCTCACTGTGAGCCCTGCTCTTTTACTTTTATTTCTGCTCTCGCCATGCGAGAGCAGAGCTCTGTGCGGGTAGGGAGTTAGACTTCAATTCTATACCTGCATTGTGATGTCCCTATGCCCCATGAGATGAGGTCCCATTAGATGAGGTCCCCAGGACACTGTCTCACTCTGGACTCTGGGGAAGGGGTATACATGGTCACTGAATGGCTTGGGGAGGGGAAGCCATAAAATACACATCATCCCCTGGGGATGGGGTCCAAAGGGCCTTCCAGAGGCTCAGGGAGGAAGGCCACTGACAGCCTTCCCCAACAATAATCACACTACTGACCTCTGGAACCGTGGCCCACCAGTGGGGGCTTTTGTTTAAAAAGGGCAAGAGCAAGCCATTTACTATTTGTATATTTTACAATGGATCTGCAGATCCCCCACAGATTGGACCCCCTCCCTCCAGGTTTTGCAAGTCACATTATCCTTACCCTGAACCCCTAAATATTTCTTTAATATTCTTATGTGACAGGGGAACGTATCCATGAGTCCTAAATAGCTGCTGGAACATCTTTTCTGATGTTGTTGCAGCCTCTCAGATATTATCTTTAGAGCTATTGGGTCTGTGGATCCTCCATGGTGTAAAATATCCATACATTTTAAACCTTAATTTCCACATAAAAGACAGAGTGGATTGAATTAAGACTTTAAGGAGCCTTCCAGCCAGTACTTCTACAGATTATATTGAATTTGCAGGCTCTCCTGTAAGCTTTTATGCAGGCCTATTGGATGTTTAGGGTATAGAGTGGATGGTCTTTCTGAAATATATGAAATCTAAATATCTAAAAGAGTTATATGTGTGAGGATCTAAATATGTATCCTCACACAGTGTTTTGGAATTTGGCCAGTGTTCAGAGCATGATTTAATGATTGTGTCTTTTCCCAGGATATAAAAAGCAAACCCCCTCTGAGCATCCCAACTTTGTAGGTTTGACTATGAATATCCAGTCCATCAGGATATGACATGACAGTTGTGGACATAGAAGTGGACTAGGAAATACTGGGAGATGACGAGGGGGTCCCTGAGAGAGGTGTTTTCTAAAAGCAAATCATAGTCTCCTAGGCTGGAATGGTGCTATTAACACGCCATTCAACTTCTCCCTCTGTATCTTTGTCAGCACCTTGAGGAGAAGGGTAATTGGAGGACATGCATGTAAGAGACCTAGATACCATTGAAACGATAAAGCACCTAATTTTCATGCTTTTTAGCATATGTTCCTAGAGCAGAACACAAGAAGGAGAGCACTTTCCTCTGTTACAATAGATCTCAACCCCATTTTGTTTCCTATGTTTTGCAGGTTGTCTGGATGGAAGTGAAGAGATATTGTTGAGGGACCAAGTCACATTGTCTGTCAAAGTGTTCTGAGCTCCCGCTATCGATGTTGAAGTTAAAGATAGCAGATTCCTCTCTCAAAACATCCCTTTGGAGTAAGCCAGTATTGCTAGCTAGTGAGAATTTATCCAACTGGCCTAACTTTATAGGGGTTTAGCTACCTCACTGTATGTGTGGACCAAAAGTGTTTTTTTAAATTTCTTGGTAGTTATGCTTTCAATGTAAGAAATGTTACAATATGTGGTTTCTGATTTATTTGAGGTCTGAATCGCTTTGCTTGAGACTACTTCTGCTGAACTCAGTGTTTCTAGTGTTACCCCATCTTGTCATACTGGCATCTGAAGTAATTACTAGTAGATTTGGAGGCTACATCGCTACTCCTGAATCAGATTTGTCACCAATATCCACCAACTCATATCCTGTCTGAGTTGTTGAGATACTGGTATTTGATTGGTTATGCTCTAAGAGCCTGGGTTACAGTATTTTAAAGGATGCCGTACTAAGAGCTATGGATATAATTTCACCCCATTTGCTAGTGCCATGCGGCTGGCATATGTCATTTAACCATCAAAAACTCCTTTGGAGATGTAATCTTTCTCTAGAATATTCTGTAACTGGATTCAAAGTGTGCTCTTTTCTTTGGAAGAAATACGTTCCCAATGTCCATCAGGAACCATGGTCCTAAACAAAGTGGGGGAACCAAGTTTGATTTGACTGTGCCTAGGATGAATCAACATTTCTGTAGAGTTTTACACACCAATGCTTTGTTTTCTTTTACCTTTGAGAAAGGGTCTAAAATCATCAGGTCATCTAAATAAGAAAAATAACTGTACTGATGCATGCAACTGTTGGAGTAAATACCTCTGTAAACACTGTTGAAACACTGTGAGCAGTAGAGTTCTGAACAGACATTGGTCCTGACAAAAGTAAATCTCAGGAATATTTGAGAGAGCAAATAGATGTGAACATAGAACTTTGCATACTGAAGAACTGTTGAGAAAATCTTCCTGAGACATAATGTTAATTACTGTCTGCAAAGACACCATATTGAATTGTGTCTCCATTAGCATACTGTTCAGTTTTTTAGAATCCAAAATTGGCCTTATTTTGTCAGAAGGCATCTTTACCAAGAATAAAATTGAGTAAAATGTTTGTTCTAGTTTAACTTGAACATTTGCTCATTTTTTTACAATTGTACAGTGTTTAATAATACTTCTCTCCTGCAGAGATCTGGCAGGGGAGGAGTCACCATAAAATTGTTCTGTGAAGGTTATGCTTGAATTCCATATGGCAGCCTTCTGTCACGTTTTTTCGATATCTTTTTGCTCTACACTTAAACAAAATGACTCATAATCATTTTAGCAGGATTTTGATACCTGAGATGTTCTACCTAGATCTGTGGGTCAGGTTCTTTCTACATGGGCAGCTACACTGTTGGAGTGTAAACATTGTTAATACAAATTGTGTCATTAAAACATAATGTGAAATAACGTTAATTAAAAGGCCTAACTGAAAATGTGTGTTAGAAAAATTGAAACGTGCAACTGATATGGTGGACACCATAAACAAAGAAGTATTATGTGAAAAATAATGTCTAATGAAAATGTATTTGTTTAATCACAATTAAATGTACTGAAAAGATTATGCTTAATAAGCACTAAAAGGTCAATGGTTTACATTTATTATTAAATGTTTTATTCTTCATGCTTAGCACTAGTTTAAAGGCCTTATGTTTTAGTAATTTTTCAGACACACAATGTTTAAATGATCTGCTAACTTTGCAAAATAATGAATCTTCAAACATTCTGTGTGACTTTCACAGTGGAAATGGTTATCCTATTTTGCACATTGTTTTAATGTAATTGTTGTACGGAAGCTGATGTCCTCACATGAGAGAGAAGTGACAGTATAAATCAATCGGAAATGCTGAAGGGAGAAGAGATACATCTGAAGCACTGATGATGTGTTATTGGCTGCAAACTGAATCACCTCATAGTCTTGACCAATAGAAGCTTAGCTAGTAACATTTGGGACTTTAATAAAGCAAAGTTTTAGGTGATGTAAGTCAGATTCCATTTAGCTTAAGTTCTGTTCAGATGCTGCTTAGTCCTTGCCTAAGATTCTAACAGTTCAGATATATTAGGCCCATCTTTACTGAACTCTTTTCCCTCTCATGTCCAGATGCTGACTAATGAAGACTTGGGCCCTCATTATGACCTTGGCGGGCGGCTGTCTGACCGCCGGGCGGCCGCCAATGCGGCCACACTCTCGCCGTGGTCATTTTGAGATCCCCGCTGGGCGTCGGCCCAGCGGGGATCTCGGACGCAACACAGGAGCCGGGTCCAAACAGCATAGCAGACAGTAAAAAGCTGCATGGGGCCCTGTCAGGGGGCCCCACGACTCCCTGTAGTGCCAGCCTTTTCCGGTTTGAACCGCCAGGAAAAGGCTGGCGGTCGGGGACTCGTAATCCCCTGGGCAGCGTTGCAAGCAGCGCTGCCCAGGCGGATTATCACCGCCAGGGCAAATGTGGCGGGAAACCGCTGGCCCCAGCGGTGCGACCGCGGCGCAACCACCGCGGTCGTAATGACCTTGGAAGCACCGCCAGCCTTTTGGTGGTGCTTCTGTCACAACAGCCCTGGTGGGCTTGGACCGCCAGGGTTGTAATGACCACCTTGTTGTTTCTGGCTCTGCTGATGAAGATACTACTGATTGCTGATCCATTTAGGATAGGTATAACCAATGCGTATTTGTTTTTTTCTTTGCAGGTTTTCTCTTTAGAAAATCCAAACGCTTAATTTGGTTAGCGCCATAGTTAGATGTTTTCCAAATTAATTTTTGTCTTATTTTTCTTTCTGCATGAAGTCCACACATGCTTTCTCAATTAGAGTAATAGTTAGGGATGCCTGACCTAATATTTGGTTTTTACTGTATTTTAATGTATTTTGATTTATTCAACTGCACAAATTAAATGTAAACTGTTTCTATTTTTCACTTAATTCTGTTGCTGTTCTGCATTGTTTTTTTGGAGTATTTAATGATAAATGCTTTGATTAGATTGAGATTCTTTAGGTGTTTTGGACAGCCTGTGTTGTTTCTGTATTTCTATTATTTGGTCTTGCGCATGATTTATGTTACTTTAGCATTGTCAATCTAAAGGGCAATAAATGTTAACATTTTACTAAACTGGTGCGGTGATTTATGGCCATATCGGTCATGGTGCTCTGTGCTCCCTTTCCCAGCCAAAGTAGCGGAAAAGGCTGTCAAAAAGCAACTCATTGAGTTCCTCGAGGCACACCAAATCCTAGACCCATCTCAATCGAGATTCAGGAGCAACCACAGCACCAAAACAGCACTTAGAGCAGCCACCAACGACATACACTCCATACTAGACCACAGAGGCACAGGAGCACTCATTCTCTTCGTCCTCTCTGCCACATTTGATCACATCTCCCAATCCACCCTCTGCACCAGACTCCACGGTGCCAGCATCCACGATGAAGCACTGGAATGCATCAGGCTCTTTCTCACTGGAAAAACCCAGAGTGTCAGATTACCGCAGTACACATCAGAACCCAAAGATACATGCTGCAGAATGCCCCAAGGATCTTCACTCAGCCAAATGCTTTTCAACATCTACATGATCCTGCTAGCCAAGATCATAAAACAACACCAGCTAAACATTGTCTCCTACCCTAACACTACCCAACTGATCCTCTGCCTGTCTGAAGACCCTGCAGAGGCCAAGAGAAATTTCCACAATGGGATGAATGAATGAATAACTTTATTTGCATGATTAATTAAAACCTTTGTAAAAAAAAAACACATTGCATAAAAAAATTATTATGATAACTACCGGGCTAAATACCTGTGCATCCATAGAAACCATAACGTTCTCGATGTTCATAATCACACCATTTCCTAAAACTCTCTTGGTATCTTACAAGACATAGGTGCCAATGTAGAGAAGAGTAAAATTAAAAAAATATTTAAATGTTTTTTAACAAATAAAAATTAAAATGTGAATACCCTACGATGCAATGACCTACACCACACAACACCACCCCCTGTGGAAATGACCAGTGCATGGAGCAATTATCCTCCGCTAAAACTGATCGGGATCAGTATTACGGAGGATACAACAGCCACTTTGTTAATAATGTGGCATTAGGTACTGCTGCCCCCTCTTTGATTTCTGAGCCTCTATGGACATGTGCAAGCAGTAGTTTTCACCCTGTGATGATGAAAAATTACCCAAGGCGGGCCAACTCCATGGGAATTTCGGCAGTGAATATGTATTTAACAGCTTTTTTACATGTCCGTAAGCTGTGCTTCAGGAAAAGGGTTTTTAGAAGTTGATGCCTCTCTGAGCCAATCCCGGGCAGCAACATATTAAATGACCAATAGATCTGATATGATAGTTACAAAGTATGCATTGCTGAAAGAGACCACATTTTGGCTTCCAACTAAATCTAAATTCCCAAGCCGGTAGAGTTACAAGACGCATGTGTAGAATGCCCAGAAATGTTGGGACTCTCAGGGCTGCTTTCATATACAGCTGGAGGATGGCCAAGCTATATGAGTCGGCGAAGCCCTCAGCCCCCCCTAATTTCAATGATTGTGGCAATGTTCAACTCTCTAAAGATTTGCGTACCAAATTCTTTCAATAGCTTTTTCAGATGGGCCTTCAAAATTTGATGGTCCGATAGAAGTGCGGGGTCTAGATCAAAAGGAACCACAGTTTGCCTCAGGTAGTTGGCCCAACTACTTGAGGCATCATCAAAAATTACTTGAAGCGAGCTCCTCAAACTGTCGGTATTGGCCCTGCAGACATCCTACGATAACTTGATTATATCCTTTTTGCAGCTTATGTCCATATTTGTTATGTTAAATTCTAAGCGGATCCTTGCATGTCTGGTGAATTTGGGAGCTTGAAAGATTCTTTTGTATGCTCTCATTTGCCATTTCTCCAGGAGTTTTGTTAACCTGCCAGGATATGCTAAGTGGCCATAGGTAATCATGGGTAAAAGTTTTGCTTTTATAACTCTCCTTATTGGTTCGGTTGTAGGTGAGTGAAGCCGAAGATGAAGTTTAGCTAAAGCATAAATGTTTCTCTCTGCCTTGCTTCTCAGTGCCGTTACATGCTGGGTAATTTTACCGGTGTTGGATAGCCACACACCCAGGTACTGATACTTTTCTTCCATGTCTAATAACAGTGAGCTGATCTTCCACAGTCTTGGGTGTTTATTTGTCTGCTGTCCAAAGACCATGACCTTGGTTTTTGCTGTGTTGACCTTCAATTAATTTACTGCGTTATAATCGTGCATGATAGCCAAGCTCCTTTTCAAGCCTAATTGAGTCTGAGCAAGTAGGACTATGTCTTTGGCGTACTGGATTATTAGGACCATAGTCTTTCCCAATTTTGGGGGGAATGTGTTTCCTCTAAGTAACACTTTTGCAGCGATCGGCTGTATGCAGATTAAACAGAGTTGGAGCAATAACACATTCTTGTTTTAGGCCTTTGTTAGTGTATATTCTTTTAGTTACATGCGTAGGAGAGACCTTGACTCTCCCCCATGTATCAGAATAAAGACCCATGGTAGCTGCTAATAGGTTCCCTGGTATCCCCCAGATAGCCAGCTTTTTCCATGCCTTCTACACCGTCAAAGGGCGCACTATAATCAATGAAACACGCAAACAGGGGTTGAACAGTTGGTTTCAAAGTTTTTTGTCCCAAATATGCGAGAGCTGGCACATTGTCAAAAGTTGATGAGCACGGCCTGAATCCTGTTTAGTACGGTGGAGTAATGTTATTTTCTGTAATCCAGTGTTCCAGTTCTCTAAGCAGGACTCTTGCATAGGCCTTGCCATCCACATCCAGTAAAGCTATTAACCTACATCCCTGTAGGGTGGAGTCTCCTTTTTGGAACATTGGATGCAATATTGAGCCTTTCCAATCTGCTGGATCGCCAGAGAGGCAAAGGTAGTTGTTAAAAAGGGTAGTCAAGGGGGCAGCCCAGAAATCTTGGTCGTCTTTGAATATACTACCGGGAAGTCCATTTGGGCCTGGGGCACCATCCCGCCCTAATGCTATTAAGAACCATTTTTGGTTGATTTAACTATGACCGTTAGTGTGGTATTTTCTAGGCCATCAAAATCAATTTGTCTTCCCATAATGCCCTGTGCTTCAGTGCATCCTGGATCCACGTAAAGGGAACCCACGTGTGATTCCCAAGCTCTGGCGGTGATTGCATTGACCTTACTTACTGACCCATGTTCTAGTGAGTTGATGTAGTCCCAAAACTCTCTGCTTTTGTTCAGGGTAACAACGCTTGTAAGTGGATGCAGCATTCTTCAAACTCCTTTTGCTTCAGTTTCTATGCCTTGCCCTTGAGGTCTTTCCTTGCCTGTCTCCTGAGAGTTTCTACTGCTGAGGATTTATTCCTTCCATATCTTCTTTCTAACAGCCTGCACTTTTGTTTGCTCTGAATATATTCCCTTGTTGCGGTTGCCAGCCATTCCTTTTCACTTTTGTTTTTATGGGCCCTTGGAGCACTTGGCAGCTTAAAGAAGTATGTAAGTTCTTTATTGTATGTTCCCACTGTAAGCCCACATTATTAGGTTCTCCACCTAGTATTAAAGGACCAAGATCCTTCTTCCAAAGCTCATATTTTGCTTTGTCCTTCTCACTCCATTTAATTCTCTTTGTCAGTGGGCATAATTTTGTTTTGAGTTGCTGACCGCTGGCCATGTAGGAAGGCAGTCCAGCTCCTTCAAGGGTTATTTCTATTATAACAGGGTTGTGGTCACTCTCCGATCTTCAAGACACCTCATGACTTAGGCGTCCATGCCATAAGGCCTGGCTCAAAAAAATATAGTCTAATGTAGAAACGTTTTTAATGTTTTTAAAAGTTGGAGTAGTTGGGCCCAGCCTCATGGTCTCTACATGTGATGATCTCAGTTGATGTTCTGTGAAAAAAGTTGCTAGGGCGGATCTTAAGGGATCTCCAGGGAGACTCAGAACCTGTCCGAGATATTGGATGTTGAAGTCTCCTGCAATTAGAAGTTCATGCTCCGGATACTTATATACATATTCCTTTAGTGTGAACAGGAATGACTTACATTTTGTCTGTTTGTTTCTCGGTTAGAATTGATGTATACATTTTTAATAGCTATCAGTGTTACTGTTTTGGTCAGGAAAAGACCATATATGGTTATCACATGTACATCGCTGGTTGATTTCTCCAAGGAGCTAATTTCACTGCTCGATCTAATCTAACATATGTTGTGAGACCAACCATATGTCTTCTGGACAGATTTTTCTTTTTTGCTGGAGTATACGTAGTAGCGAAACCAGGTATGGTTTGTGGATCCTTCATCAAGGTTTCCCGCAGGCACAAAATGCCTGCCTTATTCAAAAAATCTTCGATATTAGGGCTTAAGATGAGAGAGGACAAACCTGCCACATTCCAACAAATGAACTTAATCACTTTCTCTGAATTAGTGCATAGGGATCTGATGTTATTAAAGATATGTATTCTCTTTGAAGTTCAAGGCCTTTTTGTTTTCATCATAGCTCTTCTTTTGAGTTTTCTGCTTCTGGGTTGTTACTTACCTTTAGCGCAGGGAGGCCTTCGGGTAGCCATGCTCTTTAAAATTATTTAATGCTAGCCCAAAGAGTAATAGCTCTAGACAGCAAATTGAACGTGCCATGTGAAAAACTAGATAATTGGGATCATAGCCCGAGGAAGCACGAGGCGCTAGTGGGGTTATGGAATGACAAAATAATAGGCTTTGTGACTAGATATAGCCGGAAAAAAGGAGTAAATATCAGTGATCTTTTCCTGGAAAAAAAAGCAACAGATCATTGCTATGTTCTATAGAAGCCTCTATGGGTGGATCATCTGGGGATATATGGGTAAGTTCTTTGAAAATTTGAAAATATGGAATATCTCTTTCTGGGAATTAGCCGATTGTTCTATTCTAGTGCTATAGAATAAAGATTGAGCTGATTAAATACTGTCATGATAAATTCTGGTATCTGCCCTAAATACTTTTTTGGACGAAATACTGTAGTCTTTCCTCCAACTTCTTTCAAGCTTCTTGCACTCTTTTTTTAGTTCTAGCAGTTGAGATGTAAACCAAGGTTTAGGCTTATGTTTGGGCCTTTTAACAATTGTTTTGACCGGCAGAAGAGTATCTAAGGAAGTGGAGATCCAATTGTTAAAGCATTCTACATGATCAGAATTAGATTCATTATGGTTAGAAAATAAAGAAGAGAGAATGTCCTGCCATTCTCTACAATCCAATTTTGACCATTGGCAAGAGGTTATCTTTATGGGAGGTTGGTGAAAGGGGGAGGCTCCGCAGAGTCGTGTAAATGAAAGTAAATAGTGGTCTGTCCAGATGAGAGGCATAGGAGTGTTGAGGGAGAGATCCGAAAGGTCACTGAAGATATGATCAATGGTGTGGCATTTACTATGGGTGGGTCCTGTGATGTACTGAGTTAGATCTAATGCCGACAAATTTGAGAGGAGCGTTTTGACAGAAGAACAGTGTGCATTATCAACCTGAATATTAAAATCCCCGAGTATGGTAAAATTGGGGGTTTTGCAAGAGATGCTCCCTACAAAGTCTGGCAGGGCCTGTAGGAAGTTCCCATAAGAGCTTGGAGGACGATAGACGAGTAGTCCTGAGAAGGCGAATGTTGCACTGAGATATAGAGAGGAAAGCAAACTTTCGCATCCAGGGATGTCCAAGGAGGTAGTGGAGCATTTAATGGACTTTTTATGGATGATGGCAATACCGCCCCCTCTGGCCTGGAGACTATCCACATGAATGATTGAATAGTCCTGGGGTAGGGCCTTTAAAACTTCGGGGGAGGAGTCTTCATTGAGCCATGTTTTTGTCAAGAATAACACGTCTGGGTGATGATCTTCTAGAAGAGAAAAGATATGGAGGATATGAGCAGACAAGGAACGACAATTGACCAAAAAGAGTCTTCCTAAGTATTTGGTGCCGTTAGGAATGGGAGACGGCAGGTCGTGCAAAGGAGTCCAGAGGCAGCTGTGGCATAACCAATTTGCGGATTCAGGGGTATAGACTGGGTGGGATAGGTTCATAAGGATGTTATTATAAGCCAACAGCTGTTGGTGTGAGTAAACTAACCTTTCCAGGGTTTGCTCAGCAGTGTAATTGGCCTCTGGGCTCTCCCGGGCACAGACAGGCTTGCCTTCGGCGCGCCTTTGGCGGGCCAGTGGCACGTCCGCTAGGCGGCCGGCGCGGGGAGTCGTTTATGTAGTGCATCCAGAAATGGATGCCTAACAACTGATGACTAGACCGCCGACCAAAATGGCGGCCAGAAAACGGACCAGCCGAGTAACAATGTCGGTCAGATCCAGGTTAAAACACTGCTAAAAAGAAATGTTGCAGGGTGCCTCTGAACACGGGCACCGGCAGAATGAGAATGAGACAAATGTGAAAATAGATGGATTATAAAATGAGGCCAGAAATAACAAGTCATTTATTTGGGTTAATTCTAAATGGATCTCCATTTTGTGTGCTTGCCAAGTTAATGCTTTAACTGCAGCTAGAAGGGAGGTGTTGATGGTCTCAATGATGTGACTCGTAGCCTCTCCCTTTTCCTTGTTGGGGGGATTTCGTGGTAAGTTTCCCTCCTGAGGGCTCTTGGTCCTTATCTCAGTGCTTGGTACTTCCATGTTTGTAATTCTTGATGGCCATTCACCTTGTCAATCCTCTTTCTCTTCTTACTCTGCTATATTTGGCCATTCCCTTGAAGCTTTCAGTAAGCCATGTAGTGGAGTGGAGCACACTTGACCATTGCCCATCAGTTCATTTACTTGAACCCCCTCTGTTTGCTTCTGCTGGTGGACCTCAACCACTATTACCCAGCTGTTTTCCCTTTGGGGTTCTGTCTTCCTTTGTCCCATTTCTGGGTTGACTCTTCCTCCTGTGGATGCTGGTCCTGGTATCTCTGACTCGTAGTCTAGTTTAATTGGGTGCATGTTGCTTCTTTTTGCTCCCCCGCCGCTGGTATTTTCCTCATTAATTTTGTCATTGATTTTCCCGTTGAGGCTATCCCGGCCCTCTTCCAAGGCTGTACCTGCCATTTTGACCAGCCCTCCAATTATTGAGGAGCCCATTCCGAAGCTTATTGTACCACTGCTAGAGTTCTGCTCCTTAGCTTCCGAGGTCGAACGAGCTCCAATGCATTTGGGATAGTATGGTCGAGATTGCTCCTGCTCCAGCTCTGGTCCTTGTTCTTGTTTATGCTCAGTTCATGTTGGCCCTGTTGCTGGGATAGACCTCAGAGGTGGGTGTAGAGAAATAACTGGTGCCTGTGAAGCGGGGTCCTCCATGGATGAAAAGTGTTCTTTCTGTTCATCTCCCTCTTCCTCTCTGTCCCATGCCCCGCTTCTTGCTATTGTGAAGTAATTATTAATGTAGACTTTCTTCGAGCTAGTGGTTTTCTGTTTGAGGGTAGTATGCCGGGGCATCGAGCTTTTATTCTCATCTACTAGTGACTGGCCGGCCGTATCACTTGATTTGTTGCCCTCACCTTCGTGGTGCTTCATTCCTGTTTGCGCCACTGTGGTCGCTGGGCGCCTAGTAGGACTGATGGAGCCCCGGGACTGAAGGGGGGATTACCACTTGTTCGAGCTGTGAGGCTGCGAGCTGCACCGTCAATGTGCTAGGATGGATTAAGCGCCTCCACACCCACCCTGCGGGTGGGGGCAAGAGCACGCTTATGGCCTATAGCTTGTGGTTGGTTCTGTCTGTTCCCAGTTTGCACTCTACACTCTCACCCCTGTAGGGCTGCGGTTTTGGATCTCTACGTTTCTGGATTTTCTAGATCCACTGTCGCTAGTGGCTGATGACTGCGTTCCACACAGTTATTATTGTTGTAGTTGTTGTTATTGTTGTTGTTATTGGCAAGGGGATCTAAAGGGCCGGGGGACCCTTGACTCGTTGTCGTGGATTGCACTAAGCTGGTAGAATCTGCTGAGATCGTTCTGACTGGCAGGCTTCAACTTGTCAATGGTTCAACAATTTCAGTCGCTTTCTCAGCCCCCTTGTTGGCACCCCACTTCCCAGGTGCACAGTCTTTCAGTGACTCAGTTTTATCGAAGACTGTTGGAAGTTTTTTTGTCTTAGTGTCTGATGTCTGATGTCTTTGGGCCTGATTACAACTTTGGAGGAGGGTGTTAATCCGTCCTAAATGTGATGGATATACCACCCGCCGTATTACGAGTCCATTATATCCTATGGAACTCGTAATTCGGTGGGCAGGATATCCGTCACATTTGGGACGGATTAACATTCTCCAACAAAGTTCTGATCAGGCCCTTTGTGTATTTGTGTCTTTATATCTTTGTGTCTCTTTGTGTTTCTTTTTGGCTCTTTTAAACTCCTTTTCCACGTATTCACCAATCGTCGGACAGGCGGGCGGATGAGAAGGGAAGCACTGGGCGCAAATGGAGCATGCAGCGAGTGGAGGGACCAAAAGGAGTGGAAGACACAGGAAAACGTGAGGCAAGCAGGTGAAAATGGACGTGCCCGCTGGGGGACTCACCGCTTCTTGTCGCTTCTCGAGTGCCGCGTCTCGTTGGACCCAGTCTCCGAGTGCTATTGCTCGAGCTGCCGCAGCCTCCACAGGCCAGCGGGTCGTGCTGGCTCAACACTGTCCTGCTCCACCCCCTCGTCTGGCCCAAGCCCGGCCCTGGCAGTGACACCGACACCAACACCGGCTAGCTGGCAATGGCACAGGCACAAGCGGTTGTAGCGGTGAGTAAACCGTCTACCGGCGTCTCCTGGCTGGGCTGGTACGGGCCCGATCACTCCTCCTGCTCCTCCGCTGCCCTGCTCTGCTCCGCCCCAAACTTTTTCCTCACTGAAGCTTCCAGTTTTTGAAATGCAGAGGTAAGCAAGCCCTCAGGCCTTCTTTCTAAGCAGCACTTCACTGTTTTGGTGTAGTCCACAATTCTCACCACTCTTGCTCTGAAGCGCAGACCACACCAATGCTCTCAGCTCCAGACACTGTGGGTGTGTGTTTCAAAACAGTCTTCGGTGCTTCTAACCGAATGGGATGAGACCAGTCACCACATGCATGGAAGCCTGCTGCCTCAAGCTCAACTCAGACAAGATGGAGATCCTTGCAATTGGCTCCACCCCTGCCACCTGGAACAACTCCTGGTGGCCTACCGCACTGGGACACGCCCCCGGTCCCATAGACCATGCACGCAATCTGGGCATCATCCTGGACTCCTCTATCCATGACCTGCCAAATCAATGCTGTCTCGTCATCATGCTTCAATAGATCTTCAATAGATCTTCAAGTGGATCAGCTCCAATACGAGAAAGACGATCACCTACACACTCATCACTAGCAAACTGGACTACGGTAACACACTCTATGCCTGCATTACCAAGAAACTGCAATCAAGCCTACAAAGAATCCAGAATGCAGCAGCCAGGCTCATCCTGAACATCCTCTGACACAGCCTGTCCTCCACCTTATTGACCTACACTGGCTCCCAGTCAACAAGCGCATCACATTCAAACTCCTGGTCCACACCTTCAAGGCACTACACAACTTAGGACCGGTATACCACCGCCACCATCTCGCCTTCTACGTACCCAACAGACAACTCCTCTCTTCCCAGCTTGCCCTCGCAGCCATTCCCGAGACCTGAAAAAGCACAGCAAGAGGAAGATTCTTCTCCTACCTTGCAGCCCCGACTTGGAACAAGCTACCTCTAAAACTCAGACAGACCGCATCACTGAAGCAGTACAGGAAGGACCGCAAGAGCTGACTTTTTGATTGAGCAGCACGCCCAGAAAAAGCGCCTTGAGACCCTAGGGGTGATTAGTTGTGCTTTAGAAATTACTGATTGATTGATGGTATGTATACATTTCTGACTCCACATTGAATATGTTGATTATTTGATGTTTACTGGCTCCTATTGTCTGATTGGATGTTTTTTCACTCCTGTCTGAGTCAAAAGGTCTGAGTCGACCTCTGAGGGTAATAGATGACTTACCCTATATATGTCACCTTATCATAACAATATAAAACAAATAAGGTCTGACACACCCTCAGCACGGAAGGGCTTTCTGATCTGCTGCTATGTCTTTTGGGTGATTAAAGATATTGTTCTTTTTGCTCTGAATAGTTGTAAGAATGTCTTTTCTTCTGCCAACTTTTTTAGTGTGTTGCCTAAATCCTCTCTAACTTTTGTCCTTTGAAAGGCAAATGTGTTATTAAAGATCTGTTAGAAATTGGGTTTTTGGTTGGCAGTCAGGTTACCCCCTGTCCAAGCAAAAGCCCTCACTCTAGTCAGGGTAAGTCACACACAATCCAAGATTATCCTGTGCCCACCCTCTGGTAGCTTGGCACGAGCAGTCAGGCTTAACTTAGAAGGCAATGTGTAAAGTATTTGTGCAATAAATCATACAATACCACCATATAGCACCACAAAAATACACCACACAGTGTTTAGAAAAATATATAATATTTATCAGGATAATTGTAGGTCAAAAAGAATAAAGTTGCAATGGGAAATTGTAGAGATATCACTGAAAAGTGATATAAAGTGTCTTAAGTCTTTAGAATATAAACAAAGTCTCTTTCAAGCACAAGTACCTGGTTTAGAGTGGTAAAATCTCCTCAGAGGGCCACAGAGGAAGAGGTGCGTGGAAAAAGGGTGTGTGCGTCGATTTCTCCCCAGCACACGGGACTTGTGTCGTTATTTTCCACGCGGGGAAGTCGGGCGTCGTTTTCCGGCGCGCGGACAGTCTCTTTCTGTAGATCGCGGGGATTACCAGATGTCCCGGGTCTGTTCGTGGATTTTCCTGCTTGTTCTCCAGCTGCGCATCGGTCTGCGGGGCTGCGCGTCGAAATTACGATCTCACGGCAGGCGTTGCGTCGATTTCTCCTCTAGACGTCGGTCTGCGGGGCTGCGCGTTGAAATTACGATCTCACGGCAGGCGTCGCGTCGATTTCTCCTCTAGAGGTCGGGCGGCGTTGTCCTTGCGAAGCCATGCGTCGGATTTTCGGTCGTCCCAAGAGCGTCGCGTCAATCAGCGTCGGTGTGCGGCGTTTTTCTCACCGCGGAACAAGTTCTGCGTCGAAATTTTCGGCGCACGGAGCGTCCAAGTGAAAAAGAGAAGTCTTTTTAGTCCTGAGACTTCAGGGAACAGGAGGCAAGCTCTATCCAAGCCCTTGGAGAGCACTTTCACAGCCAGACAAGAGTTCAGCAAGGCAGCAGGGCAACAGCAAGGCAGCAGTCCTTTGTAGAAAGCAGACAGGTGAGTCCTTTGAGCAGCCAGGCAGTTCTTCTTGGCAGGATGTAGTTTCTGGTTCAGGTTTCTTCTCCAGCAAGTGTCTGATGAGGTAGGGCAGAAGCCCTGTTTTATACTAACTGGTGCCTTTGAAGTGGGGGTGACTTCAAAGAGTGTCTAAGAAATGCACCAAGCCCCCTTTCAGTTCAATCCTGTCTGCCAGAGTCCCAGTAGGGGGTGTGGCAGTCCTTTGTGTGAGGGCAGGCCCTCCACCCTCCCAGCCCAGGAAGACCCATTCCAAATGCAGATGTATGCAAGTGAGGCTGAGTACCCTGTGTTTGGGGTGTGTCTGAGTGAATGCACAAGGAGCTGTCAACTAAACCTAGCCAGACGTGGATTGAAGGGCACAACATGATTTTAGTGCAAAGAAATGCTCACTTTCTAAAAGTGGCATTTCTAGAATAGTAATATTAAATCCAACTTCACCAGTCAGCAGGATTTTGTATTACCATTCTGGCCATACTAAATATGACCTTCCTGCTCCTTTCAGATCAGCAGCTGCCACTTCAACAGTGTATGAGGGCAGCCCCAATGTTAGCCTATGAAGGGAGCAGGCCTCACAGTAGTGTAAAAACGAATTTAGGAGTTTTACACTACCAGGACATATAACTACACAGGTACATGTCCTGCCTTTTACCTACACAGCACCCTGCTCTAGGGGTTACCTAGGGCACGCCTTAGGGATGACTTATATGTAGAAAAAGGGGAGTTCTAGGCTTGGCAAGTACCTTTAAATGCCAAGTCGAAGTGGCAGTGAAACTGCACACACAGGCCTTGCAATGGCAGGCCTGAGACAAGGTTAAGGGGCTACTGAGGTGGGTGGCAAAACCAGTGCTGCAGGCCCACTAGTAGCATTTAATCTACCTGCCCTAGGCACATGTAGTGCACTCTACCGGGGACTTACAAGTAAATTAAATAGTCAATCATGGATAAACCAATCAGTAGTACAATTTACACAGAGAGCATATGCACTTTAGCACTGGTTAGCAGTGGTAAAGTGCCCAGAGGTCAAAAGCCAACAACATCAGGTCAGAAAAAATAGGAGGAAGGAGGCAAAAAGTTTGGGGATGTCCCTGTCAAAAAGCCAGGTCCAACAAGATCTCTGTGCTGCATCAATCTTCTGTGGTTCTAACAACGAATGTCTTATACCTATCATAATATCTCCAGCTTCAGTGGCAGTAAATATGAAATACAGTGTCTGATGAAAATGTTGCCATTAACTTCATGTTTCCTAGTACTTCAATGCAATTATCACCACTCTCAAATAATTGCTGAAACTCTTTAATTCATGTCTGAGAGGCATTTGCTGCCTATTTTCTAGCACAAAAAGAAAAAAGCATTTGCAATGCAATCGGTCTCACATTTGCTAGTTAGAGCTATTAGTGTTTTAAATGACAATGTCTTATACCCATGTGTTTTGGTTTGGAGTAGAATGAATGTATGTGGTAAGGAGCAGAATTATGTGGTTGAACTGGAATTGTTAGTGGTTGAATTGTGTGGTGTGGCATTGTGTACTGTGTAGTGTATTTGTGTAGTGGAATTATGTGAATAGCTAGTGGTAAGAGCTGCACAGAATATTTATGTGTACTTATATGGCACCTGTAATTAGCAGTAAGTCACTGCAGCGCTTCTTTGCATTTCATCTTGCCTAGGAAAGTACACAGCAGTGTCCTAACTGTTTCAGTTGGACTTTCTGGTTATGTTTGCCTCAAATTCCTCCCAATTTAAGACACCAAAATAATAATTTATTCTGACTGTAGCTCCTCAGACAAACGGAACGGAATGGGCCTCTGGATAATACTGACTGTGATTTCTATGAAGCCTGTCTGGGGGAAGAAGGGAGTTGGGGCAGTGCAGCTGCAGGGCATGTGATCTGGCTTTTCGGAGGGCCTTGTACTGCAGCTAATGCACAGTATTAGGATGCGCTGCTCATGGATCCACCAGCCCTGCACGAAAGGCTGCATCACACTCTCATAAAACAGGTCCAGCCAGACTTACGCTTAACAAAGCATTTTTCTAACAATTGCTAGTGTAAGTAGAACACCATTGCAGGGGATGAGAGAGATGAGAGAGAGGGAAAAAGAGGGGTGTGTGTGGCCCCTGCATGTGCATGTGCTGGGGCATCAGGGAACACCACATAAACACATAAATACAATAAAGACATCAGACGAATGCTCGAAAGAAGATGTGCATTGCTTTAAAATTCAACCATTTGCAATGGTCACAGTGCCGGCATGCACATTCCCCATATGTACTACTCTTAATATGGTGAAATAAACATGAAATCATATATCAAGTGCTTCCTTTCCCCTTCTCTATCAGACCCCATGTGTATTATTCTTGGGAGATATCACAAATGCAGGCGGACATGGTGTTTCCCATAGACTCATTGTAGACACACGTTAGTGGTCCTGAAATACCACAAAAGAGATGCATTTTTCAAAATTTATACCCAATTTGCATTTGCAAGCAAGAGAATTGTCAGTTCAAACAAGCACTGTTAAAGCCAGCAAGCAGCACCTCAAAATTTTGAAAAGTGGATTGGAAAATAAATTGCTATAGTGTGAAAGCAAAAAAAACACACCTTGGCAAAGAGGGCAGGGAGAGTTGGGGTGGGGGTTGGAAGAAATAATGCCTGCTTCACAGCAGACAGCCACTAATCAAGTGGAATGAATCTGCACTTGGTCGGTGCTTCTCACCTAGAAACAGAAGTGGTGTGAGAACCAATTAGGCCATCTGTGGTAAGCAGCAGGCAGGATCAAAATCCTTTTACTGAATACAGCAGGTTTTGCAGACAGCGCATGCGCGCTGTTTAGCCTCAACCAAAACAATTGCTGGTCAAATGCTCTTTTCAAGGTCCACCATATCTCTGTCCTTATCAGGTCAAAGGCAGCGAGTCCTCTGTATCCAGCGAGAACAACAGCCTAGCTGATAAAGAATTAAACTTCACATTTTTGGAAAGCTTCTTTTTAAAAATTCTATGAAATTATATACTTTTGATGGAAAACGTGGACATTTTAATTGTTCAATGGTTTTCTACACACATTCTAAAATATCTTTGAAGAGGGCAGGAGATCATTAGGTGCAAGACCATACGACTAAAAAAATCATCTGTGCTGCACAAGAGAATCTCAAAAGGAAATGCAGTTTGTTGCTAATATTCTAGAAAACTTTCCATTGGGATCCCTGAACTAATTTCCACCTTTGAGGCTCTGTTTCCATAGTTTCTGTGTCATCATATATAAATATTGTTTTTCGTACAGCTTTTTTAAGGCATTGTTCACTGCTTTATCTGTCATTTGCTGCACATCATTATGTGACAAATATTTCGGCCAATATTTATACTTTTTTTGCGCCGCATTTGCTCTGGTTTTTGACGCAAAAGCGGCGCAAACTTACAAATGCGGCACTAAAAAAGTATAAATATGGGCCTTTATTTCTTCTTCCCCTGAAGCCATTTTAGTGTATCTCCCCTTAGCTAAACAATTTCTGTACTCCATGCTGGAAGGTAAATGACAATGTCACCATCTCTGACAGGCTTAACTACTTTCTGGATTATCAAACTTTCACCCTCCACAAGAGCAGGGAGGTATAAAATAGATCTGAACCAGCGCACCAGCTCTCAACTTGGAGCACTTGAAATGCTTTCACCACTTGGTTCAGAACAGGCAGGTTAGGTAAACACTTCAGTTAGGATCGGGTCCACTGGTGCGGCATAGCTTTACTACTTCACTCTGGCTTCACCTTTGAAGTCTTGCACAGTGCTCATCAAACAAGATGGGACCTGTGAATTAAATGCAGTGACACCACGTTATAGAAATATTAGACTTACCTCGTGAGGGGTACGCTAACTCACTGTTTTCAGCAGAAAATGTTTCAAGAAGTGAGCAATGCGAAGAGCAATATTATGGCTAGGGAAGGGGAAGAACAGATACTATAGTAAAAATAAAGAAAGAGCAACAAAGTAATTTCCTCTAAGTAAAAAAATAACATATCAAAAAAGAGAAAACGTACTTACGCTTAAGGAAACCTTTGTCTCTTATGCAGGACTACTCAAATCAGGACAGTGACGAAGAAGAATGGATGTGGGGGTAATCTTTTTTAAACCTATCACCAATCCCAAAACACAATGCAAAAGTTATAACTGTTCAAACCAGCACGGAAAGCCCATCTCTTATTGGATATCACGAGTGTGAACTGAAACTGTCTCTAGTCAGCCCTAAAAAAATAAAATAAAAATTCTACCTTGTAAATGCTTTGGAGAAGCTAGATATTACAACCACCACACACCTTTCCATGTCCATGTGAATTTTCCAAAAACATGTAAGTTGCACCCGAACAATATCTAGTTTTGGATGCAGATAGAGAGGACATACTCCTCTCCAAATTTAAGGGCTTAGATAATGTGGTCGGTAGATAATGTTGTTATCGACCACCAATGCATGTGAAGCTTTAATATAGTTTAAATATCTAATTGTTCGTAATTAAGGCAGAAATCAATTTAGGTTAAAAATGAGCATGTACTTAAAATATTCCAGTGAGCGCAGTTCACGTACTGGGCAAAAATACAAATGTTAAAAATAGTCTCAGAATTCATACATGTACTTAAGATTTAGAAATTGAGCCAGGATGTTTGGTGCACACTACTCAATACAATGTACAATTACAGCTGTCAATATTTTAGACTAACACTGAGAGATTTCAATTCAGATGCCAGCGCAACTACTCTCGAAAATCTCCAGGGGCGCACGAAAAAGAGGATTTGAAGTGGCTCTTGTACTTTAGAGGAGGCCTAACTTCAGATTTCATGGCCGGTCTTGGCCGCACTACATCTTCCTTTTCATCAGAAAACCTCTTCAGCTCCGATTTTTCTGCCTAAAATACTGAGCAAAAAACTCAACATAGCAAACCCTTTTTGGAAATATAGCATACCTTAAAATAAAAGGGACAATAAAGGTTACATTTTCATAGTTATCTCTTTGTCAAACGAACCTTCACCTATGCATTGATGACAGAAATGTATTAACAATTGGTGACTGCACTTGTAACTTCCTTTAGTCATGTGCAATATTAGCCCAGGATGGTGTAAAGGTGTGAAAGGTAAATCCTACTTCAATGTCAGAGCAGATTTTGCAGAGTAGGCGCTTCCTAGAAATTCTTAAAACAATCTCAAGCCCAAGAGAGTGTGGGGGTGCACCAACCTTTTTATGGCTCATCTGTCCCCTGGAAATGGTCAGAGATGTACACCTGTCAAAGGGCAGGAGTAAATATATTTCAAGCTTGGGTATTGGACTGAAACTCGATCATCAGTTGGTAGAGTGTAGGGAACTGGAAGTGTTTGAGGTCAGGAAAAAATGAGTGAAAATGAATGACAAATGCAAATATGTAAATGTTATGGCATTTCCCGTTGTGGAGTTGTGCAGTGTACATGAATCCGCATAGCCCTAAACGTGAATTCAAAAAGGTTTTCCAGCACTGTTGAAGATTTCCAGAAGTACTTTGCAAATTCTATAAATCCAGGAAGCTGCACTCAATCAAGACTTTAAATCTGCTGGTGAAGGTTTCCAACTTTTTTATGATTCATTCCGCAAATGAAGGACCTCACACTCTACTTATTGTTCATGAAGAAGTGAAGGTACTGTGATGTGACCAAGTGTTAACTTTAGAATATTTGTTCTCGCTCCCTTGGGCACATGAAAACCCAACATCAAAGACCAAATTCCATTGAGCACCAAACAGTTGCAAATTTGAGGCAGGCAATTTTATATAGGCCTAAAAAATGACTGCTGAAGTTGACAAACACTGTGAAATCCTTCGGAGTCACCTTCAACGTTTAAAGAAAATATCACCAAGAGCCATAAAACAGCACAGTACCAGCTATTTTGTCTGAAAAACAGAACCTTAGTTAAGAGCCACAACGTGATCCCTGGTCCTTTCCCTCCTGGGTGACTCAAAGTTCTACTTCTACTCTGAGAAGCTTTCTACATGCTGTCGCACATCTCATCGCCAGCTTGAAAAAGTCCAACAACATCACCTTTAGACTGAAAGATCAACAATGAATCCCATGCAATCTTGTGTCCTCTCTAGTACCAGGTGCATCACTGAAATAGCCACTTTAAACTATCCCACAACATACCCAGCAGAGAATCGGTGGAGTGTACCACCCCAGGTACCATGATATAATCAGACTGGAGATGAGGACATGCAGGATGGAAATGACTAGAAGGCAGTTATCCTTGGTCTATGCACCTAGAATTAGGAAGAACATCCACATCAGCACTCAAGCAGCACTGACCATTGTACAATTCACTTCAAAAAGTACTACTACCCTACAAGATGGGAACTTGCATGTACATGCCACTTTGTGAGCAGTCCTGAATGAAATCACTGGGCTCATGTCCATATATACATCCAGAGTGCAAGAGATTGAATTTGACTTTTGGAGAAAGGCTCCCTTCAAATAAGCAATCTAGCACTTTGTCAGTGTGAACACTGCTCCACAAAATGTGGGACCAGGAGTAACCACTTTACTGTCTGTGGATGATGGTCCTTCATTATTAGGAATTCGGCTGGACTTGTCAGAACTATTTAATGCCTTCTTGACCTTTTGTAATGATAGATGGATAACAATCAACCAAAGCAAAAATAAACATGTGGCACAAGACGTTTGAGAATAATATTAATTTAGATTATTTTAACATAGAGCTGGTCTCAGAATTTGATTGCCTGGGTGTTTTAGAGAGGACCAGAAGTGACATAGTCAGTTCAACAAAAGTGTGGCAAATTTATGCCATGGAGGCAATGCTTTGAGAGGAGGGTTGGCAAGACCTGGAGGTAAGACTCTATCCTGAACAATTAGACCTTTGAACACTAAGGTGGCCAGTGAACATCAAATGGAGCAGAGATATTGGAGCAAACATGCGGGATATGATGCCTACTAGAAAACATTCTGTTCTGAAAATGGCTTCTGAGCTTACCTAAGTGTGCCCTCATTTTGACCATACACAATGACCTAGGCTAAGATTTGGTTAGCTATAAGATCAGTATTAAACCATTAATCAACTCAGTGAAAATATGGAGCTCTCCTGCACATCGTCTTTCCTTGATTCAGTTCATTTTGTGAGAAAAACATTAACATAGATAGGCATGTAAAGGCTATCATTGGGGGGCATCAATATGATGCATATTTTTAATGATGAGTATATTACAGTGGCATATGGTCAGGTATACAGTAACGTCTGCTAAATTGATATTTGCTACTGAAAAATGATTAGGCTGAGGAACCTTTTTTCTTTTGAGTAGGCTACTGAGATCCGGTGACTAAATCACTCTTGATGAAATTATTCTTGATGACTATTACCTCTTGCATTTTACCACAAATAATTGCTGTGGCTTTTACCATCAATCCAATGTATGCCACTTTTGTAATGATAAGATAGATATTGTCCAGCAGCTAGAGAGAAAGGGCAGAGTGGCATGTGGTAAGTGACTATGATCATATCTCCCAACCTCCAGTTCAGCTGAGTCAGTGACAGTGGAAGAGGCACATAGCTCAGTGACTCCCTTCTGGCACTATTGCATGCTGTTTTGGTTTCTACGCTCCAGCAGTTTGTACTTGACTCCCATTTCTTCACCTTTTTTAGGTCGAGCACGCAAGCGGTCTGGCCTGTTGTAATCTATCTGTGAGCTTTTAATCACGCCCACTGCATGCCCTTCACCATTACTCGTTCATGGGCTTGTTTTTCAAAAATCCTTTGTTATCACTGGTAAATGCTTTACGTTTTTCCCTCTTTGGGGTGGTTTTGTTACTGCCTTAGCCATCGACCCAATAGCTTTAACTCGAGCAAATACGAGACCCATTGGATTGTAAATACTTGTTTTCTTTCTTTTCTGGTCCCCCTCTGTCCTCTCCTGATCTGCCACACACAAAGAACAAACACTTGCTCCCTAATCCACTACTTGACGATTTGATACATAAGGTTGAGGTGCAAAAATAGACAAAAGAAGAGGACTGAAATGGAAAAATTCACAAATCACAAAAGAAGAGGGGGATGGAAAGAAGCTAGAGGAGAGATGCAGGGAGAGAGAGAGGAACTAGGAAGGGAGGGAGTAAATTAAAGGGAAATGCAATGTAGGAAGGGAGGGAAGAAGATAATATTCATATTTGTCATTAACCTACAAGCAAGAACCACGCTTTAGCTCTATCGGAACGTTACCGTTCCTGTCTCTGTTCTGAGGGACTGATTAACATATGTGAGGTGATATAAATAGATTGCTATTTCACAATTGCACTTCTTGGAAATGGAAAATATATTGTTTAATGCAGAAGCGTCAGTTTATCTGCCTTGTGTTTTACAAAATGCATTTTTTCAGAACAGGAAAATGTCTTCTGTCAGGAAATTCTACTAAAAAATAACACAATTGTTTAATGTCCGGAATAAAAATTACTCAGTGGAACACTTTGAACTAATAACACTTTAGTAGCATTAAACGTTATTATGTGATACACTGGCATCTGACCTCAGCAGTTCGTCAACCTGCTAGGGCGTTAGCTTTGTTGTAGTTGCTGAACATTTGAGTTACTTGTCCTTATTCATACTGTCCGTGCGCGGGAGAGGTGGACCAGGCAGATGCCATGCACCAGAACACATCTCGGCGTTCAGCCACGGTAACCAGAGGGAACACACTCATATGAGACAGAATCTTACACAGACCATGAGATACAGGGAGAGAATGAAAGGAACAACAGACTCTGACACCCAGCATGAAATCACCTGATCACAGCTGCCAGCAGCTGGACATGTGATAAAGGCTTCCCCCACAGTAAACACAAGGGTGCTAAAGCCATAGTTGGGCAAAGCGCAGGACTTGAACAGCCCAGTCACTGACAGGCAGATCCTGGGCTTAGCCAGTCACTTTGGCTCCATTAAATGTACACATAGAATACGGCGCATCTCGTGTGACAGTCGCCAAGGTATGTCTCATTTGATTTCCTCTCTCTGTATTAATATCTCCTACAGCGTTATTTTTCTTTGTACTCAGTAAGATAAAAAACTCTATGACACCAGATGTCTGCCCTATCTGCTTTGCTGTCTTTAGAGCTCCTTGCACGTCAGCCCTGCTAACCAGGAGTAGAGTGACTGTGCAGCCCTTTTGAATAAGGGTACATTGTTTTTTTATTAGCAGTCACATTTAACTTGCCTGTATGTCCCTAGAATATGGTGTAGAAAGTGCACCCAAAGCCTGGAAGGTAAATGTCACTTGTGGACTGCAGCACCTATTGTGCCATCACCTACACTGGCAGTGTAAACATGGCTATGGGCCTATTGTATATAGATTGACATCTGCAGTGTACAACCTGCAGTATGACTTAAAATAACCCGTTCTGACATGTAAAAACCTACCTTTAACATATTAGTTAGTCACACCTAAGCAAACCTTGTAGCCCACAGGATATTTTAAGTGGGAGATATAGAAATGTAACATTACTATGTGCCTGCAGTGACAAGGCCAAAAATCCTATTTTCACAGTGGCAGGCCTCCATGTCCTATGTAGAAATGAAAAATGAGAGTTCGGATTAAAATTCTGATAAAACTGATACTGCTAGCACAGGAAAGGGACCTACTAGACAAATAAATTGCACCATTATTTCCAGCAGTTAATTAAAATCCAACTAAATGATGAAGTCTGGTTTTTAATAAATATGAAGAAAAAGTAACCTTAGAAAGTTACGTTCTCCCTGCCTGATTGTGACAGAGGTTAATTTGTATTAACTCTTCAGCCAGTCCCAGCCTTTACTTAGCCCTTGATTAAGTGTAAAAGCAGTGATAAATGCCTTCCCGGGGCAAACTAGGCTGACTTGAAAGGATAGAGATGACTCCCCTCCCCTCCACAGAATACTCATAGTAGGGGCTGGAGACATCCTGTGATACAACACTGTTAAATTCTGATTGACAGTTCTGTCGAGCCGCATGTAACACTTGGGGTGCACTTAGAGGAAACAGGATGCTGAAACAATTTTTGTGTGTTCCCTTTGGTTTCTGAAGAGACCTACCACTGCCCTACCAGACTTCTTTCTTTAAATTTGTTTTGGGTTCCCTGTCTGCTTTAAACTATATTTTACTGTTATATATGGGAGGACACTAATGATTTCACTATGACACTGCCACACACACCTTCAGCCCTCAGGGTGCAGGCTTAGTGAGGTCAAAGACTTGCCATCTTGAAAATGCACTGCCACTTGGCATTTTGGGCCTGTTTGCAGGAAGGCAGGAACTACTGAAAAAGTAAGACTGTTGGCCCTGGGATTTTTTATCCCATTGGTTAGGAAGCACACAAGAGTCATGCTCACACACTAGCTGGTACCAGACATAAATGCGGAAACTCCAGATATCAATTTCAGGACAGTTTCTGGGCCTGGGGAAGATTGGACGAGACGTTGACAGCTGTCTGTGACCTGAGAGGAGACCTGCAGCACTTGGCCTGCTCCTTCTTGTACCCAGGAGAAAGAAGTGCACTACATGGTCCAGTTGGCTGACTTCCTCTATGGCTACAGGGGACAACAAGCGACAAGAGACATTTTTCAGCTGACCACTAACAACTGGACCTGAATTAGACCTTGCTGGAGGCCTCTGCTGGAGTAATTGCTGCCCCAGAGATCCTTGGAGCCGTGAAAGTGTTGCAGATGAGTGATTTCAAAATCCCTGAAATGTTCAGACTTAAAAGACTACGGGCTGATATTTAAAGTTTTGCAGACAGATTGTACTCTGGCACCCTGCTGGAGTACCCTCCTGAGAAGTTAGAAATATCTGTCATGCTGATGAACATTTCTACCATTCACAGGAACCATCGTCAAGGTGGTTTCTGGGACTGTATTGGAACTTTGCCCTACGGCTCTGTCAAACATGATTGAGCACTTTTTACTGCCCCTTACAGCCAGGGTCTTCCTGGTGGTGACAGGCTGTGAGTGCATTTTCGTATTTATTTTAAAAAAGAAAAGCCACTTCAGGATTTTCTTTTTGCCTTACTTTACTCTATACTTGGTATCGCGCATAACTAAAAGGAGTATCTCGACGCTGCGCTGTGTAGGCAACGGAAAGTTGACTAAAACAATCATGACTTAAGCAATTTCTTGAAGTTCTTTAAAAAAGCGCAAATGTAAAAAGGGAGGGCATTCCAATGGTAGGGGCCTAGGTTAGAAAAAGCTCTGCCACCAAATTTGGCAGTATGGATACGAGGGATCTGCAGGAGTGTTTTATTAGAAAGTCTTGGCTGTCTGGAGGGCAAATAGATCTTATCTGAGCTGGTAGATTACAGATCAGCCGGGCAGCAGTGGTCTGACCAACCTGTAATTTGAAAAAAAACAGTTTGGTGCAAGTCTCCGTCACATTGATGGAGTCCTGCACTAAACAGCATAATGCAGTAACAGGAACCACCATGACTGTAGTTCCATTTTGTTGGTCATTTCTAAATTAGGCGGACAGCAACTCCATAAGGGTGATGAAGTAATGTGCTCCGTCACCCTGGCAGAGAAATGGGCCTGGCTAAATATAAATCAAGCCACTGGTTCCCAACCCTGGCATAAGGTGTGAATGCCTAAGATTTGGATTTGTTTGGTGGCATTTGATATCAGCCCTGGCATACGAAGGCTTCACCAGCTGTTTTGTAGCATCACTGTCATTAAGTCAGTATTCCCATCATTTAGATGCCAGTGTTAGTATTTGTTGACCAACTGTGAGAAATTGGGTTAATGATTGAGGGCACTGAAACCTTACTCAAGCAGCAACAACAATTGTTGTCAGGGTGAGGCACAAGCAAACCCCAAATTAACCTGTGATCAACCCTCTAGTAGCTTGGCACAGGTCAATCAGGCTTAACTTAGAGGTAATGTGTAAAGTATTTATGAAGCAAGTAATTAAGTGAAACTCAGTACAAGAAAAATCGCACACCAATTTAGAAACACAGAATAATGTTTCAAAAATAAAACAAGACCTAAAGAACACAAAAATAATCCATAGAACCATAGATATGCCAGTTTCAAGATTTCAGTAAATATAGCGCAAAAAAACACAAAGCACTGACTTTGGTTATTTTGCTGTAACAAATCAGGCCAAGGTCAGAAAGTTAGGCCAACTGGGATGGAGGTGGGCTAGCTACGGGGACCCAGTTAGGTCCACTGAACAAGAGTACCATAAAACCTGGTTGCAGAGCATTGCAAGGTCCAGAATCATGGATGTGTAATGCAGCTGGTGCTATGTTTCTGTTCTGAGGAGCTGCAGAGCTTTGATGCAAGGTCCTGCATCGTCATCAAGGATCCCGTCAATGAGGGCTTGCGATGCTAAGTCCGGCATCAAGGATGCATTGCGCATTCAAGGCGATGGGTCCATTCCGAAGAGCTGCAAGCAGAGAACCTGTGTCGTTGTCAAGGCTGCCGTCAATGAGAGATGTGCAATGTGAGGGCCTATGTCAGTGAAGCTTCACAGTGCGGCCGTTCTAATGCAGACTGTGAGGTCGCTGCAGAGTCCTTGCACTGGGAGAAGCCTTGCAGTATAGTTCTCTTCAGGATTGTACTGCACAGCAGAGGAGATGCATTGGCTCTGCTAGATCCAAAAATGGTCAGGAAGAGCACCTTCAGGCCCTCTTCCGAAGGTCCAGGGATGGAGTGTCACCACATAGTAGGGAGGACTCACAGATGGCAGAGTCCAGGTGCTGGGTTCAAAGTTGTTGGAGCCTTCGCTCCCTGAGGCTCTAGTCAGGAGGCCAGCCAACTAGCCCGTGAAGACACTCTGGGGTTGTGGGTTCAATAGATGCAGGTTCAGGCCTTCTCTCCCAGGCAAGAGGGCAGAATGGAGCAGGTTAGCACAGCAGGGCAGCAGTCCTTCCGAGCATCAGTCCAGCAGAGGGGCAGTCCTTTCAGCAGCAAAGCAGTCCTTCTTCCTGACAGAGTATCCAAAAGTGTTCTGAAGAGTTGGTATCTTGGCTCCAATATCCAAACTGAGCCTTCCTTTGAACTGGGGGAAGCATCTAGAGGTTTTGCACTGAAGTTCCCAGGCTTCCTGCCTCCCCTGTCATAGCTCCAGACTAACTACAGGAGATATGCAACCCTTTGTGTGGAGGCAGGATACAGCCTATTCAAGTGTAAGCAGGTATGTGCCCAACTCTGCCCTCCCATCCTGCCAGTTATGGCTCATCCAGGCACACCTAAGCTCTCTGTTGTATGCATCTGTCTAGGTGGAATAAACAAAGCCAAGATATTAGCTACACCTAGTCATGTGACCCAGACAGAGGCTGTAGGCACCAAGGGGGTCATTACGACCCCGGCGGTCGGTGGTATAGTGGAGGTATTACTGCCAACAGGCTGGCGGTACCTACCTCCACTATTATGACATTGGCGGTTTGGCCAAAACCAAACCGCCAATGTACCACACTGACCGCCACAGCAGTAACGAATGCCTTGTTGGAGACTTCAGTCTCCAGCCCGGCAGCCGTCACTAGGCCACCCATGGCATTATGACCCCGCCCACCGCCATGGTTTTCAGTGTTTTTGGTACCGCCACTGAAACTATGGCGGTAGGCACTATCAGTGCCAGGGAATTCCTGCCCTGGCACTGGTAGCGGTCTCTGCCGCCCCCCTCCTCAGAGTCCTTCCCCACCATCCCCCTCCCTCCTCCTTCCTCTCCCGCCCCCGCACATTTACACACATACATATACACCGATACACACATGCATTCACACATTCACCCACACATTCATACATCTTCACAGCAACACTAACGAACATACATCCAGTCACACCCCCAATCTCATGACACAACATGCACGTACACTCACACCCACTCATGCACACACACATTGCACACGCATGCATTCACACACACTCACACACACAACACCCTCCACCGCCCTCTCCCATCGGAGAACCTGACTTACCTGCTTGCAGGGGGTCCTCCGGGAGGAGACGGGATGCGGTGCTGCTGCCAGCAGCAGCATCCACCAGCAAAACACTGCCAGGCCGTATAATGGAACATGATACGGTAGGCGGTGTTTTGCTGGTGTGGCGCTACTGCTGGCAGCAGCACCACCTTACTGCCGTCTGCCGCGATTACCGTATACGGAATACCGCCAGCCTTCTGGCGGAATTCCATCTACGGTCATAATGCCATGGACGGTCGGTAGCCACGGTGATGGTATGTTGGCAGCCGCCTGCCGTGGCGGTAGGTGGCATTTGCTGCCAAGGTCCTAATGAGGGCCTAAATGGCTGAGACAGGAAAATGCCAACTTTATAAAAGTGACATTTTCAAAATTGTAATTAAAAATATGACTTCACTATGAGAGAGGAATTTTCATTACAGTTCCGAAGACACCAATCATGAACTGGACACCTGCTCCTATTTGCAAATGTTCACTTATTAGAGCTAACAAGATAACTCCAATGCTAGACTAAGGGAGAGGCAGGCCTTGCAGTAGTGAAAACGAACGTAAGAGATTTTCACTACCAGGAAAAGTGAAACAAAAAACTACATTTCCTACTTTTTAAATACACCACATTCTGCCCTCTGGGCTGTGCAAGGCCTATTCTAGGGGTGGATTATATGTATTAAAAAGTAACATTTAGGTGTGGCAAAAGGTAGAACTGGCAGTTTAAAGATACACTTACAGGTTGCAATGGTAGACCTGAGACATGTTTAAAGTGATACTTAAGTGGGCAGTACAATCAGCGCTGCAGGACTATCAGAAGCATTTAATTTACAGGCTGGGTCATAGGTAGTGCCAGTTTACTAGGAATTTACAAGTAACTTTAAAACGCCAATTGGGTATAAGCGAATTCTACCATGTGTTAAGGAGACAGCACAAGCACTTTAGCAGTGGCGATGTGAGAAGCCATCAAAAATGAAGTCAGACACCAAAAGAAGGATTCCTGGTCTACCACTAACCATGTAATAGTTTAGGAATCAATGGAGCCTTATGGTAAAACAAGCATTTGCTGCAGTACCTTTCCATGACAGGAGTAGCAATTGTGAGAACTTAATTAAATTAAAGTGACAGGTTCATATTTGGGGATTACATTACTGTATTTACTAAAAATCAATTGTTACAATATGCAGACATGAATAATTACATATTCATCAGTTGAAAACCTTTTGTTTAAGAATAAAAAGCTTTAGGTTGATGCAGAAGCAATGTAATATTGGCGTTCATTAACAGCTTTTAGTAAAATGCCCTTAGCTACTTTTCAACCACTGTAAATTTCGAATTCGAGTCACCAAATAGGTTTCAAAGGCAAAGACCAGAAGATATGACGCTTGAGGATTTCGAGACCCAAACAGGGTAAGAAGCTGAATTCCATCCTGAGGGCTGAAAATCACAAATGCTTCATAAACGTCTTGAAAATAGAGCTGATCAGACTGGCAATTGATATTGACCAAAGGGTTAGAACACTGGATCCATCGGATGCTATTTTTCAGTCACTGTAAACTGTGAAAAGTGGGGTTAACTAGAGGACAGGTCATCAAGGCATACTGCCAGGGTTCAAGTTTCTAGGACCTTCACATCCATGTAATCATATCATATCCTGCGTGAATGCAATGTAATGCCAAATCCTTAGTCATGGTTTCAACTATTTTGCTTCTGGAGACAGCAAGTTCAGGTTTAGGTTAGAAAAAAACATTGTGCATTGAAAAGGAAGGAGAGGCGGGGCAAAGTGATGATGTGGTATACGTACTTCACAATAGGCCCAGAGACAGTGCAGAAGATGTAAGTCTAAAGCCCTTTGAATACTCTCACAATAATATTCTGTGAGTTGTGGGTGTACATTGTACAGCAGTGGTTCTGAACATTTTCTCTTCGGTGGTCCTCCAATGAATCACTATTAGAAGCAAGGGGACATCTGTCTCAGCACTTGCTATGATTTGGACCTCAAAACAATACACAGAAATACAAAGACATGTCTACCTCAAACCAATACACAAGTTATGGACATTATATTTAATTCACAAGCAAAAAACACACAAAATTCAAAATGTCGTTTTCGCTCTAAAGACACAGTGATGGTCTGGACTTCAGCGTATCACTTTTTCTTTTTTGCTCCAAATAAATGTTCTTTTTTTGTTGGTGCATACTAGTCCTGCTTCAATCAGGACACCAATTGTCTATATTAGATTTCATTTGCGATGCTCGCACTGCTCAGGCAAATCAAGATGAGGACCCCAACTTTATTTTTAGCTTCCAAATTCAAATTTTTTACCATTTATAGAGTGTTTTAAACTTTTAGAGTTTTCCTTTAGCTTTTTTCTGTAAATGTTATTAATTAATCTTTAATTTTACAAACCGTCTTGAACCCCCTGAGTAGTGTCACGGAACAAGAACTACTGTTTTTGAGGATGAACATGTACAATTTGCTGGTAACAATGCATCAAGCACATAAAAAATGGATGGAAGAAAGGTTCCTCTGCTTGAACAGACCTTAAACTGAGATCTTAATTGTAGGAGGGACCATGCCTAAATCTCACCTGTCCAAATGGCCTCCAATTTTTGGATCACCTCCAAATCATTATCATGAAGTATTAAAAATAGGATTGTAATTTTCACACTTATTAATGCAGTGTTAGCAGGCATCTATTTTCAGCTATCCAGATTGCAGAAATTCCCCCTTTAATCCCAACACAAAGTAGAGCTAACTAAAGGTAAGAGGAAGGAAAACCATCCGTAAAATAGTGCAGATGTCTACACTTCACACTGGTGAAGCTAGCTGACGATTTTTTAACTTCTTTGGCTAACACTACTGGGCTATTTTGCACCCACAGGATATCTGGCCCTGCAAGGTTGACATTCTGTTGATGGCTGGAGAAGGATCGGGCAAGTGATAGGGGCAGGGACTAGGTCATGGGGAGGCCTCTCCCGAAAGGATGGTGCATGGTGGAGTGACACTCAGATAAGGAAGCTTGTCTGGTGCGTAACAAAAAGGGGAAGAGGTGAGGGAAACATGAAGGGGACACTGACATGGGGCTGCCACAAGAGCCCTGAGTCCACCTGCTGCCCTCCAAGAAAGGCCATTGAAAATTGCATCTCTTTTTAAGTGTGGCCTAGAGATATATATATATATATATATGTATATATATATATATATATATATATATATATATACACTGAAAAAAATAAACAAAGGTTACATGGACGTTATTGTTAGGTTCTGAATTTACTCATACAAAACTGTAGATATTCAGCAGAACTAACTATAACTGGCCTTCCTGTAATGCACTGCTTATGTCCTCACATATTACATGACACCTCATATGACATATATATATATATATATATAATATATATATATATATATCTATATATATATATAGATAGATATTTATATATATATATATATATATCTATTATATATATATTGTAGGAAGTTAGCTCTGTATGTACTATTTCAAAGTAAGAAATAGCATGCAGAGAGTCCAAGGGTTCCCCTTAGAGGTACGATAGTGGCAAAAAGAGATAATTCTAATGCTCTATTTTGTGGTAGTGTGGTCGAGCAGTAGGCTTATCAGAGGCTAGTGTTAAGCATTTGTTGTACACACACAGGCAATAAATGAGGAACACACACTCAAAGACAATTCCAGGCCAATAGGTTTTTATATAGAAAAATATATTTTCTTAGTTTATTTTGAGAACCACAGGTTCAAGATTTACAATCAATACTTCAAATGAAAGGTACTTCACTCAGGTATCATAGGAACTTTGAATCAGCAAAATAGCATGTACAGTTTTGGCAAAAATGGCAATAAGCTATTTTAAAACTAGACACTGCAAATTTCAACAGTTCCTGGGGGAGGTAAGTATTTGTTAGTTTTGCAGGTAAGTAAACCACCTACAGGGTTCAAAGTTGGGTCCAAGGTAGCCCACCGTTGGGGGTTCAGGGCAACCCCAAAGTTACCACACCAGCAGCTCAGGGCCGGTCAGGTGCAGAGGTCAAAGTGGTGCCCAAAACGCATAGGCTTCAATGGAGAAGGGGGTGCCCCGGTTCCAGTCTGCCAGCAGTTAAGTACCCGCGACTTCGGAGGGCAGATCAGAGGGGTTTTGTAGGGCACCGGGGGGGACACAAGTCAGCACAAAAAGTACACCCTCAGCGGCACAGGGGCGGCCGGGTGCAGAGTGCAAACAGGCGTCAGGTTTGTAATAGGTTTCAATGGGAGACCCAGGGGTCTCTTCAGCGAAGCAGGAAGGCAATGGGGGGGGGGGCTCCTCGGGGTAGCCACCACCTGGGCAAGGGAGAGGGCCACCTGGGGGTCACTTCTGCACTGGAGGTCGGATCCTTCAGGTCCTGGGGGCTGCGGGTGCATTGTCTTTACCAGGTGTTGGGTTCTTTGAAGCAGGCAGTCGCGGTCAGGGGGAGCCTCTGGATTCCCTCTGCAGGCGTCGCTGTCGGGGCTCAGAGGGGTCAACTCTGGCTACTCACGGGCTCGCAGTCGCTGAGGAGTCCTCCCTGTAGTGTTGGTTCTCCGCAGGTCGAGCCGTGGGCGTCAGGTGCAGAGTGGAAAGTCTCACACTTCCGGCGGGAAACGTGTGGTCTTTAAAAGTTGCTTCTTTGTTGCAAAGTTGCAGTCTTTGTGGAACAGGGCCGCTGTCCTCTGGAGTTCTTGGTCCTTTTAGATGCAGGGTAGTCCTCTGAGGCTTCAGAGGTCGCTGGACCCTGGGGGACGCGTCGCTGTTGCAGTTTTTCTTGAAGTGGGGAGACAGACCGGTAGGGCTGGGGCCAAAGCAGTTGGTGTCTCCATCTTCTCTGCAGGGCTTCAGGTCAGCAGTCCTTCTTCGTCTTCAGGTTGCAGGAATCTGGTTTCCTAGGTTCTGGGGGCCCCTCAATACTCAATTTAGGGGTGTGTTTAGGTCTGGGGGGGTTAGTAGCCAATGGCTACTAGCCCTGAGAGTGGCTACACCCTCTTTGTGCCTCCTCCCTGAGGGGAGGGGGCACATCCCTAATCCTATTGGGGGAATCCTCCATCTGCAAGATGGAGGATTTCTAAAAGTCAGAGTCACTTCAGCTCCGGACACCTTAGGGGTTGTCCTGACTGGCCAGTGACTCCTCCTTGTTTTTCTCATTATCTCCTCTGGCCTTGCCGCCAAAAGTGGGGCCGTGGCCGGAGGGGGTGGGCATTTCCACTAGCTGGAATGCCCTGTGGCGCTGTAACAAAGGGGGTGAGCCTTTGAGGCTCACCGCCAGGTGTTACAGTTCCTGTAGGTGAAGGTGAGAAGCACCTCCACCCAGTACAGGCTTTGTTACTAGCCACAGAGTGACAAAGGCACTCTCCCCACGTGGCCAGCAACATGTCTGGTGTGTGGCAGGCTGGCAAAACTAGTCAGCCCACACTGGAAGTCGGATATGTTTTCAGGGGGCATCTCTAAGATGCCATCTGGGGTGTATTTCACAATAAAATGTACACTGGCATCAGTGTGCATTTATTGTGCTGAGAAGTTTGATACCAAACTTCCCAGTTTTCAGTGTAGCCATTATGGTGCTGTGGAGTTCGTGTATGACAGACTCCCAGACCATATACACTTATGGCTACCCTGCATTTACAATGTCTAAGGTTTTGCTTAGACACTGTAGGGGCATAGTGCTCATGCACCTATGCCCTCACCTATGGTATAGTGCACCCTGCCTTAGTGCTGTAAGGCCTGCTAGAGGGGTGACTTATCTATTCCATGGGCAGTGTGAGGTTGGCATGGCACCCTGAGGGGAGTGCCATGTTGACTTAGTCATTTTCTCCCCACCAGCACACACAAGCTGGCAAGCAGGGGGTCTGTGCTGAGTGAGGGGTCAACAGGGTGGTATAAGACATGCTGCAGCCCTTAGAGACCTTCCCTGGCATCAGGGCCCTTGGTACCAGGGGTACCAGTTACAAGGGACTTACCTGGATGCCAGGGTGTGCCAATTGTGAAAACAAAGGTACAGTTTTAGGGAAAGAACACTGGTGCTGGGGCCTGGTTAGCAGGCCTCAGCACACTTTCGAATCATAACTTGGCATCAGCAAAGGCAAAATGTCAGGGGGTAACCATGCCAAGGAGGCATTTCCTTACATATATATAAAACACTCCTCTCCATATCTGAAACAAGGCTTGGCACTCTCCAGGTAGTTTAAAAAAAATATTTAGGCTGGACCCCCGGGTGATGGGGTCCCCGGGGCCAAGACTGGCCAGGGGGGCCAAGCCCCACCAAAAAATTTTATATTTAGGCTGAGCCCCGGGACTGGGGCCCGAAAGCCGTGCATGGTGGGGGTTGGATTAACGTATAGTAATGACAATTACTTTATGTTAAAAAAAAGTAGAAATTCACTGAAAAAACTAAAGGTTACAGGGATGCTATAGTTAGGGAATGGAATAAAAAAAAAAAAAACTAAGAAATTCACTGGAAAAACACAAAGGTTACAGGAACGTTATAGTTGTTTTGAAAGTTGTGGGGTGATCCATCAAGCGTGTGCTGAGAAAAATGTGGTGTCTCAAAACGCTTTTTCCCCCTTCATTTTTCTATAGAGTCTTTAGACAAACCTACAGCCGAAACAGCTCAATTTACTCATGAAAAACATAGAAATGCAGCAGTTATAGAGTTCTTTCAAGTAACTATAATTCAGGTCCTAAGATAAATATAACTTGCTCCCTTGCCATGCACTGATAATTACCCCAAGTATTACAGCAGTCATGAGAACTTCTATAACGTCCGTAAAAATACAAATGAAACATTAGCAGTCAAATTTTTTAAATAAAACCTGTGCATGATGGGGGCGCGAGTTATAGGTACCTTAGGATGCAAGTTATACTTACTTGAAATAACTCTATAAGTGCTAAATTTCTATGGTTTTGTACGAGTAAATTCAGAACCTAGCTATGACTTCTCTGTAATCTTGGTTTTTATATAATATATATAATTATCTTTTTTTCAAGTACAACTCATTCCCCAAGGTCACCATACCTTGTACCCACACTATGCACAGTTTTCTCATCAATCATTATATTGCAAATGTTGCAGTGATAATATCAATGATGTCATAGAAGAAGTCAGGAATGATGCAGTGTGTGGGGTAATTAGCTGTGCATGGCGACGGTGAAAGTCATAGTTACCTTTGAGCATGAGTTCTAGTGACTGGAAATAACTCCAACTATATTACCTGCATTTCTATGCTTTTGTGAGTGTAAATTTAGAATCTAACTATATCATCCCTCTAATCTTTCATTTTTTCAGTGAACTTCAAGGGGTTATTTTTATTTCTATTTCCTTACTGTAACGTCTCTGTAGCCTTTGGTTTATTAAGCAAGTTTCTAAGGTTTTTTTTAACACAGCAGGGGATTGGCCAGGCCCCATTTCCACCCCGGCATGCATCCAGTCCCACGCCATGCACAGCCAAAGTCCGAGAGTGGCGGGGTTGGACGCAGGGCCTGGCCTGCTGTCAGGACCTGCGCTCACCCACCACATGCTGCCACTCCCCACATGTATCCAGTCCCATGCCATGCATTGCCTTTGGCTGTGTGCAGTCGGAATTGGCTGCAGGGCCTGACCTTCGGCCAAATGAATGGGGCTTCTAGGTCATTTTGTGCATTTGTACACTCATAGTAGATAAAAGGGAGGCCAATATGCTCTGTTCTCAACAGGAGATTAAAAGAAAATACTCACTTGTCACAGTCACTATAGAAGAGGTTGCAATCTGAAAGAGCAACAATGCATTCACCTCCAACAGGATTTCAGTAAATTTCTGCAGAGAAAACACATTTGCTTTGCGGTGGCCAAAAGCAAATTTGTACTTTATTAAAGCAGAGCTTAAAATGGGCACCTGCTTTGTTTGTATTTGTAAAAGCTTCCAGTTGAGCTTTCTTTTCTGTGAAATGAGCATTGGTGCCAGAAGGCATCCTGACCTACTTATTTATTCAAGAAGAGGCCACAGATTTTCACAACTGTAGTACTTTCTACTGGCTAAATAGTAAGTGCTACCTTGTTGGGTAAAAGCTTAGCGCATATTCCACACTACAGCACGAGGTAATGTCCCCAGAGATTTTGTGTGTCTGTAATTTTTGCAGTGTTATTGTTCCTCAAGCGTATTCATCCAAAATCTGCAATAACACAAATCCTCGTGTAGAGTAGACGAGAAACATTTCTCCTCAGTCTCCTGGGAACCGCAGGGTCCAGCTTTTATCCTCCAGCAGAAGCTAGCATTACTCCTGTATGCATGGAGCAGCTAAAAATGATTCCCCCTGCCTGTCCAAGCACCAGGCCTCGGGGGGCAGGTTATTGCTACCTTGTCCCTTTTCTTTAATTTTCACTTTTTTGGAGGGACTCGGGTGAGTCCGCTGTTTTTCCCATACTGCACAAAATGGCGACCTCAACTTTTCTCTCAGATTGCAACCAGCCAATCAGGACCTTACTTTGGTGTGCAGATTCACAAATCTGCCACGTTGGATCCGCGGAGGATCAATTTCCCTAGACATCTACGTTTATTTTTCCTTTAATATCTCTGAAATTACTGAATGAATTTACACCAAATCACAAAAAGCATGATCTGCATACCAATATCTACCTTCCTGCCAAATTTGGTGTAATTTCGTTCATCGGTTCGGGCTGTAGTCATGTCTAGAGACCCCGTGGGATAATACACTCGGTAAATGCATTTTGGGAGCCCACTTTTTCTCAGCCCAACTTGACGGCTAACTGCAAAACTTCCAAGGCAGCAAAGAAAGTGACTATACTAGTTTTAAACATTTTGTGAACATTCGCCAAATGGTGCCAAAGTTTTTGGCAAAACAGAAAACGCTTGCCTATGGAAACTAGGGGGCCAGGTGTACGTAGTCTTAGCGCCTCACAAATCAGTCACAAAGTGCTTTGTGACCTGTAGTTAACTGAAATGGTATGCCTGAAACCCATTTGCAACCAGGGAATAGCAAAGCAAATGCTTTGCAATTCCCTAAATATTGTGACCGAATATTTGTGACTCACTATCAGGAAATACCAAGTAGCAAGTCGTAAATTGTATGTTTAATACATTTACAATTTGCGAATAGAAAGTCAATCCAATTTAGCACGTGCACATTTGCACCAAGTTAGATCATGTGGTAAATGATTGCAACCTAATAAAAAAAGGCCCAAAATGCATCAGAGTTCTTCTAAATTGGCAGATATGTATGTGATGGCAAGGAGAATGAGGATTTTGGCTCACCTGATGAGGAGGAGAAGGAAGAGGAGGAGGCAAGAGCGGATATACAGAGTCAGGGTGGCCATCTTCAAATAGACAGAGGAGGAAATCTATAACAAATACAGGCGGAGTAGTGCTGTAATGATAGATCTGACTGCACTCCAGAGACCAAAGCTTGAAAGTAACATACTGCACAGTAATGCCATCCCCACACATGTGAAGGTGCTGTGCTCACTACACCTGTTAGCATCTGGTAGCTGTTGTAGTGTGTGTGCATAATCACAGTTTTTTTCGCGCTTTCCTCGATGCCTTATTAGCACATATCAAGCAACACATCTATCTACCAAGAAATGCCACTGAAATCTAAGCCACAAAATTGGATTTCTATAGGATTGACAACTATCCACATGTGTAAGGTGTGTGAATGGAATACAAGTGACCATATGCCCACCATCGCACCTGCATTACATATTCCCAAACTTCAAAAATGCACATTCACTTAACACACAAGTAGTGTGTAATGCACACAACATCATCGCTGACAATGTATCCCAGTATCCCAGAAGCATGCCTGATTCCTTCATGTTCAGGCATAGTGGCATGGGGAGTTTGATGACCGATATATATTAGGTAATGCAGCATACTACAAGGATTAAAAAGTATTATTGTAGCATTCATGTTGTGACTAGACACTTGCGCATGTCTTCAAGAGGTGACAGTGCTGATGCCTTAAGAATCTGGATACTGACACCATGCCTTTCACCAAATAACCCCAGTGAGCAGTGCTACAATATGACACATAAACGCACAAGAGGGATAATTGAGCAGGTGTTGAAGAACAGATTTTGCACAAGAGTGGAGGGGCACTACAGTGTGCACCAGAAACTGTGTTCAAAATTATAGCAACTTGTGCAATGCTGCACAACATTGCCAACAGGAGAGGACTACACATCACAGCCTCAGACTCAGAGCCAGAAGATGACGATATTGCACCTCCACGACAGCAGCGCGTAGAAGAAAGGAGATCAGTGGAATGAAGACGACATTTCCAACAATTTGTTTGGAAGTAAGTCAAAAGTTGACATGTATTTGATCATGATAACAAAAAACAGACAGTTAATGATGCTTGAAATCTCATTACTGTAATGACAAGAATGTATGATAATTGCATCATTAACAAACAAAACAATAGCAAAGTAGGTGATGCTGGTTTATCTACCAGAAATGTCCATTTCCAGATATGGATAACACTCTGACTTAACGTCATCAATACTTTCTGTCCCTGCAGACTGATGGTGTACACTGCTCATGTGTGCCAGCATGAGTGCGGCTGCTGTGTCTTTGGGTTATGGTATTGGTGGTGGACCCACTAATGATGCTAGAGCTGTCCTCCCCTGACCGTCTTCAGCTGTGTAACCTACAAGGCGCTCTGTTTTCAGTGCCTTAAAAGCTGCAATCCCCTCACCACCTCGCCACTGAAGTGGCCCATGTCTACTTGGACATTAATAGTCTTCCTTCATAGGGTAGTCGTGGCACGTGTCAATGGGCCAATTGAGCGGCTTAGTGTGGCCATTTTGGTAGGAAGATGCCTCTCCTTGCACTTCCGGTTTGTGTCACTGTAAGAAAGGTGGACAAACACCAGTTCAATTGAAGCTCTCATGCTGTCCATCCTCATGTCCATATGATTCTGATTTCCTGTCAGGACACACTGGCCAATCTGATTGACATTGTTAGCAGCATGGTCTGCTACCTTCTGTTCATGATTTTATTCTGTTCTTTTGTTGTAGACGTTGAACCTGCACCATTGAGTTCTCTATGCCTCCAAACACCTAGTTGTTGTCAATAGTTTGCGGACTGGAACGATTGCCTGTGCAATAGGTCTTGGCCTACCTCGTGGTCTACCATTTCCCAGAAGAAGCTGCTGGCGTGGTCTCACCACCGGAGCCTTCTCAATTCTCAGCTGTGCTTGGGCAGCAAACCCCTCTTTAGATGCATGCTGTGTTGAACATACAGCACTACAAGTGTGCCTTTGTGGTGATGGGGAGCCACAGTATGTCGGTTGATTGTCCTTCTCATCCATATGAGTGGCATCACCGTCATCTGAGTCAGCCCTTTGAGTCATACCCCTCTGTGTGCTGTGCAGAGCAGTCTGTGGTGAAGAAACTTGCAATTAATGTTTTTGTTTGATTTGTATCTGCATGACATTTATTTGTTGTTACTACGCATTCACATTATATGCATTTCACACTTTGTCCAATGTACTACATGTCCCATAATGCACTTTAAAGCTGTAGTGTCTTTAGGGGGACTGTGGAAGTGCTTTACTTACATGGTTAGGTCCTGCTGTTGAGATGTCTATATGCCCCAATTTACCAACTTCCTCTTGCTCGATGGTGCCTTCCATTGGGCTCTCCATGGCTGTGAGTGGTGATACTGTAAAAGGTCCTCCTCCTGTAGCACAACTCTCGAGCAGGCGAGCAGCCACTTTGTCCTTTGTCCTTGACCACTGTTTGCAAATTTCATCCACTGACCACTATGTCACTCCAACAGCATTGATTCTGGCCTGCATTTCCAGCCAGATGTTTCTTTTTTGACCCTCAGAGACCGTCACTGAGACCTTGCAAAGAGATGCTCATGATGCTTGCAGCATTCCTCAGAGAGAATTTCTAGCTCTTGTTTGTAAAATTTGAGCTTTCTCTTTCTCCCCCCCCAAACCCATTATCTGAATACTGGCTTGCCATCTTTAGTAGGGGTTGTGTCCTCCTTGACTATACACTCTCACTCACAGCAGCTCAACCTCCTTTCAGTAGGCTGCACAGTACAGAAATGATTAATACTTCCTCGTTTGGGGCTCAGGCACTTGACTCAGGAAGTGCTTTCTTGTACTTTAGGGTGCGTATGCAATTTGCGATTCTATTTGCTATTTGGGAATTGCAATTTGTGATTCCATTTAATAAATTGGTAATTGCTAATTGTGACCATCCTATTTGTGACTCATATGAATAGCGAGTCACAAATTGGTATGCATTGAATTGCAGTAATTCCATGTTGTAATTGCCTAATTGCGAATCGCAATTTGTTGCAATAAGGTCATTGCAAAATAGACTGTTTATACATTCGGCCCCAGGTCCTAACTATAACTACCTACTGGCGACTGATTGCGCCTCAGCACATAAAGTCATTTCCTGACAGTAGCTTACGGGGTGTGCCGCTACCTTCATTATATTGAAAGGCTTTTGGATTCATATATACACACACAGAGGCATCTTTTGGTCAAAACTCTTCATCCATTTGTCTGTTCAATTGTCACTGACAATTTGGTTTTGTCCACCACATTTCGCTTATGTCCATATTGCCAGCTGACAGGGGAGTTATTGGGTGATTTGACCCTCAAGCATTCTGAGCAATGGCATTTTCCTTAATTGCAATCTCTACTCAGAGAGACAAGTTTGAGTCTATTTATACAGCCCTCAGAGGAGCACAACTGACAGGCCCATTAGGGAGCAGCTCCAAGTTGCATGCAGGCGGATGATATAAGCATCATTTCCTACAGAGAGCACAAATTGAGTATTTGCATTGCTCTCTGCCAGGAGCGGCATCTGAGGTGGGCTTTGAAGATGAGAGCCATCCCGGCACTACTTACATTACTGTAATAGTTATGAGCAAATAGCATCAGTTTAGAATTGACAGAACAACAAATTCTGAAATAAGAGATTCACCCAGCAGGGCAATGTCAGTCAAAATACCTATAGACATGTAATGCATTAGAAATACGAGTTTAGTTTACCATAGTAAATAATTACTTAACAAGTTTCCTATTTGTAAGGGATTTCAATTGGATTATAAAGAATATATTGCATCTTTGTCATCTGAAGAGAGATCATCATGTTATGCTGATTTTACTGCATGACAATTAGACAAAATGTGTCCCTTTAAGATATTTGAGTGACTGATAATAACTTACTTTACCCTCATTCCAAGACATTCATGGGGTACTTTGTATGGGAGCTCATCTGTCTCCATTCTTTTTTCTGTTTCCATGCTTTGGAGGTAGGACAGCATTTGGGAGCAGATCTCTGTGCAGACGATCCTGCCGGAGGACTGCGCTGACTGCAACTCGGATTCTGTGGCAGAAGTGGGAGCTTTAGAAGATGCATTCTCCTTCCCTCTGTAAACAAATAACAGCCACATTAGAACATTAACCAGCAAAATGTTAAACACAAAGAATTATATGACCTATATTTGTTAGAGAAACACTACCACTCCCAAGATGTCAGTTACCATAACATCTCCTCTATCTTACTCCTCGGGCAATATGATAAGTACTTTTCTTTCCTTCCTAACCTTTGTTTCTTTCAGTTTTGCCCTTTGGTACATGTTTGTGCTATGTAATGAGCGGCACAGCACAGATTCACACCTGCAACACCCTTCCATACTCCTCTTCTTGCTAGCCTGCTGGGCTTAAGTGAACTTGAAGCTCCCTCTGCTCAGTTTTACTTTCCAATTCCCCTCACAATTAGCTCGGAGCCTGGCAACATTTTGTAGGCAGACATGAACTCTCCTCAAACCACCTGCTCTCCTGCGGTTGCCTATCCTCACTGTCTCTACCAGCATGATGGCCTTTGGTTTCCTCTTGCTCAGGGCTGGTGGTCTCCTTTCGCCCCATCTAGAAACAGATATTCCCTCTAAGCCTTATATACCTGCCCCCAGCACACAGAATATTACACTAATTGCTTGATGCCACCCCTATCTTTGAGGCCTACTCTGGAGAAGGTTGGTAGGTGGAACTTTTCCCCTATTGTCATTCTTAATTCTTTGCTGCCCCCAATTGACACCCTGTTCACTTGAGAAAATAAGCTGAAATAATAATTGATTAGGTTCCTTGAAATGTGCTGTAATACATTTTTCAACATAGCCTGCATCACACATGTTGAGGTCTACCCCCCCCCCATTATACACCTTTAAGAGGTCAGTAGCAAGTACCCAGGAAATATTGTGGCTGTCTCATAGTGATAGGGATTTAAATTGAGACTGCCACATTTTTTCCTATTACAAAGATGTCACACAATAACCCTAATAACACCAGTGGCAGTATTCCTGATAAAGCTGAGCAATTTGTGTTCAATAAAGATAGGTCAATCCTTGATCAATCTATTTAGATTTATGTAAATAAATTAATTTCTTCGTCCCTGGGTCCAATAACCTAGTAACTAAAAATCTTCTTTTCCTTATTCCAGTGCCAGAAATGTCTTTCCTCCTAACCCTGAGGCTCCTTCCCTTTGGAAGGGAAGTTGTTCCTAAGAAAAGAGACTCTCTAAATCAGCTGCTGTATGTAGATTAAAAAGGCCCTCTAACACATTTCAGGATTAGGACAAAGCATACTCAGATGGGTCTGAGATGCAGACTAAGATGCATCTGAAAGCAACATGATACACCCATGGCTTCTATCCACAAATGTCCTTGACTGCAGGAAGAGACAAGTAAAGGCACTTCTTATCCTTGTCCTCACACTGCAGATCTTCTCATCAACACTTTTGATCCAGTGCTCATTATTCACCCTCATTCTTCTGATTGGCTTTCTTCTGCTCAAACTGCAGCCTATGTACAAGCAAGGCTCAGAAAGCCTTTCCCAAAAGAATTCTGCAACCACCTTAAAGGGGTGTGGAAGGCAAAGTTATGAAGACCCCAGAGACTGATACAAAGTGATCATGCTTTTCGCGCACTCATACAAAAAAACCCAAAAAGGCATCAATAGGTCCTGATGGACCCGTCAGGATAAACCTCTTGACCTTTCAGGTCTCCTACTCAAGATCTTTTGTCTAGCCTTCTCTGACAAGGAGAAAGGAACGCTAGGACCTGGGCCCTTTCCCCAGTAGCCACAGGGGTCAGATTTCTAACGCCCTGGTGAAAGGACTTAGTTCAATTTACCAACAATAATTAGAAATCCACTTAAACTGCAGCCCATACATCACCTACTGAGCAATACTGTAAAGGGAGTGTCTTGTGGAAACATTTCAGTTCCATTAGATCAATTCAGGGACAGCAGTAGAACTCCAACCCTCTTTCTTTAATAATCACACACACAGGAATCACTAGAAATTTATTTTAAAGTATTTATTTTAAAACTCCTATTTGAGTGCACACAGTATTCCATGGTTACATTGCAAAAGATCAAAAGTAAAGCAGTAAAGCATTTCATATTCAGTGAAAACAACAGGAAAAAGTTGTAGCATGGTGATTTAATTTTGGGGCCCTAACACCCTTACTGTGCTCTTTCAAGGCCCTACGTTAGGTCTACCAAAATCAATAAATAATAAGCCTGTCTTCGAGTTTCAGGGGTAGTGTGCATGCCTGATTTGGGATAACAAGGACTATTGTCTGTCTGGCAGGCTTGCCTGCTATCTCAAGAACAAAGCAAGGACATTGGGCATTGTTACGATTTCGGTGGACGGAAAAGCCCATCCACCGTCATTCTGACGGGGAGTTGCCGCCATTGTGGCTGCCACCGCACCGGGCCCATTATGAGTTTCCCGCTGGCCTAGCGGGAAACAGCCTACACCGTTGTCTTCAGCTTGTAATAGAGCCGGCGGCAATGCTGTAGTGCATAGTTACACCGGCACCCATCGCAATGTTCACTGCCTACAAAGCAGACAATGAACATTTCAGTGGTGCTGGCAAGGAGAGCCCCTGAACTGCCCAAGCCAAGTGCATGGGCCCCCCTGGGCTCCCGTGCACCCGTTCACTGCCAGTCTTTTCATGACAGTAGTACCTCCATTAATTTGCTGGCGGAGAACGTAGTTGTACTCCAAAGGGCAGCACTGCTTGCAGCGCTGCCCTTGAGGATCAGGACCGCCATGACTGCCAGACCCCAGGGAGAGCCCCTGGCGGTGCTGGCAGTCCAATTGCAGCGTGACTGCAGCGGTCGTTATATGGTGCTCAGACCGCCACATTGAAGGTGGTTCAACTGCCACCGCGAACCTAGCGGTCATGAGACCACCAGGTCCATAATAAGGGTGTGTCTATACGAGAAAAATAGTCCCACCACCAGTCAGTGAAGGTTAAATACTTCCTATTCCCAGAGCCTTGGGGAAGTCTCCCGGAGCAGTCTTTGATCAGGGTGGAATCTGGTGCCATGCTTCATATCTTGATATTCTCCCATCTAGAGATCTTCCCCTAAAGTATGGTCTGGAACCTGGCATTTAATATGATTTGACCACTGATTGTATCCAAATTTTAAAAAATAAAACAGTGCTTGGGGGCACTAAGAAACCTTCAAGTTTAAATTAACATGGTGCACATTACATCATCCACATATTTACATTATGTAAAACATGTCAACCTACACACTGAGCAGCTATAATGATATAAGCAGTTCTAAGACACATTTCAAGAACTTCACACTTTCTACTACAAGAATATAAAAAGGCATATATGATTTTTGAACATGTCACACTTTCTATGAAGGAAATTAAAACGTCTGAAAAGACAAGTGATGAAAGTAGAATAGTTTGGAGAGACAAATGAAGGAAATAAAAGAATCTGAATGGGAGGAATCATAGACCCTCATTACAACCCTGGTGGTCGGTGTTAAAGCGGCGGTAATACTGCAAACAGGCTGGTGGGAAAGAAAATGGGATTACGACCATGGCGGAAACCGCCAACATAGACAGCCACTTTAACACTCTGACCGCCATGGCGGTAGAAACAAACAGCACGGCGGTCACCGCCAACAGACAGGCGGGAGACAAAGTACCGCCCACCCTATTACAAGAGGCCTATCCGCCACCTTTTCCGGGGCAGAACCAACGCTATCCAAAGCACGGCGGAAACAGTACACAGAAGGGAAAACACTCACCTCTCGACACCCAACGAGGAACCAGGACGCCATGGAGCCCGAACTACACGTATTCCCATGTTGGTTTACCTCCTCTTCTACCATTAGTACGAACGGTGGCGGCGACGACCACAGTGAGTACTGTACCTACAACACAGGGGAGGGGGAGGAAAGAGAGTGACACACACACGCAACAATGCAACACCCCCACCCTCACACACAACAACAGACACACAAATACATGCAGCAACACTACATATACACCCCTCCACCCCCTGGAAGAACGCAAGGACAAAAGGAAAAAAAAAAATCAATATATATAAATATGTACACCAACTACACAAGTCTGGATAGTGTACTAATCATTGCCCGTGGACCACTGGGCCCAAAGTGCATGGGCGAGGCCCACACATGATACCTGACTGGAAACGGAGAGAACACTGCTGGGGCATCAGATCGAAAATATACACGCACCTCAGGGAGAGGTGAAGGGGGCACCTCAGCCTGATGAACGCACGACGGCACTGCTGCATGAGGGGGCTCCATGCCCTTTGATGTATCCTGGGGAGTGCAAAGCCACAGTCTCTCAAGTCTCTCCAGTGGGTGGTTTGCCCACTGCTTTATCCTGGGGAGTGAAAAGCCACAGTCTCTCAAGTCTCTCCAGTGGGTGGTTTGCCCACTGATTTATCCTGAGGAGTGCAAAGCCACAGTCTCTCAAGTCTCTCCAGTGGGTGGTTTGCCCACTGTTTTATCCTGGGGAGTGCAAAGCCACAGTCTCTCAAGTAGATGCCTTTCTCCACTGGTTTTGGAGGGGGCCTGGTGCCCAGAGTGCTTCATCCTGCCAAGGACTGAGTTAGTGGATGTTATTCTCCACTGCTTCTGGAGGGGGCCTGGTGCCCAGAGTGCTTCATCCTGCCAAGGACTGAGGTAGTGGATGTCATTCTCCACTGGTTCTGGAGGGGGCCTGGTGCCCAGAGTGCTCAACGTGCAGTGTGGCCGGTACAATTCCCTCACCTGGGTGTGCGTGCCACAAGATTTGCGAGGTTCAGGTAGCATGATACGCCATGGAGGCAGCAACATACCCCACACTGCTGTGGCTGCACCTTCCACCTGTAGGTGTAAACAGTGATGGAAGAAATGCCTCATGGAAGCTGCCCAGGGTCCAGGACCTCTCCCCCAGCCTCAGACAACTGACCACTGGGGATGGTAGCCATGTCAGCGGTGGTGCCTGTGTCTGAGAACACCGCGGGGCCAGTGGCTGTGCTTGCGGTGGTGTCTGTTGCGGCGGTGCTTGCGACAGTGCTGGCGGAGGTGCTGGTGGCAGTGCATGGGTCAGCACCTGCAGAGGGACACAGCAGGACGTTTCCTGCAACCTCGGACGACTGCCCACTGGGGAAGAGGCTGGGGACTGTCGCTGAGGCTATAGACGTGCCGGGGGCGGTGCAGGTGGCGGTGCAGGTGGTGGTGCAGGTGGCGGTTTTGGTGGCGGGCAGCTAGCGGTGTTCGCCACCGTACAGGTTGGCATGGTCGTGGACAGAAACTGTGACACTGGTCCCTCAGTCAGTGCCACCATGCCCTCTCCTGACCTGCTCTTCAGCTTGTGGCCCTTCCCCAGCTTTGATGGTGCCGCAGTTGTCTTGCCACTATACCCTTTGGTTTTTGCTGAGCCCTTGGTGGCTGGTACTTTCGGCTTCTCCTTCTGGGGTGTGGGCACCTTTTTCACCTTGGCAGGTGGTGGATTGTCCTTGCCCTCGCTTCGTGGCACACTTGCAGCCCTGATGGGTAGCGCACTCCATGACCCCGCAGTTAATGGCACCGCTGTGCCTGGGGATTTGGTGGCTGAGGTGCTGGGCTGGGACCTGGAAAGCCTGGCCCTAGGGGAAGGATGGGGGGAGATGTAGGGAAGAGAAATTTGTAAATTGAGAATAATTGAGAATAATTGGTGTGCTCCGCTATATATTTTTTTTTCTATTGTTTGTTACTGGTTTTCTGTGGGGAATTCCGGGAAGCACATCATGGCAATGATGTGTTTTAGTGTTTGAGCACCTCTAATCATAATTACATTTAGGAATACTATGGGAATGTGCAGTGATATTCTTGCTTAGTGTTGCCACAAAACTTATTTGTATACATACAAACACCCCCACTCGCTAAACACACTGACATACAAACACCAATACTCATCTGCACACCTTTATACACGCACCCCCACTCATCCACACCCCCACTCGTCCACACACCCTCATACACGGACCCCCACTCATCAACACACCCACTCTCACACTGACATACAGACGCCCCCACTTGCTAACACACTGACATACAAATACCCCCACTCATCCATACACCTTCATACAAGCACCTCCACTCATCAACACACTAACTTTCACACAGATGTACACGCACCCCTAATCGCTCAAACACTGACATACAAACACTCTCACTCATCCACACACCTTCATACACGCACACCCACTCATCCGTACACCTTCTTACACGCACCTTCACTCATCCGCACCTTCATACACACACCCCTACTCATCTACACATTCGCTATCACACTGACATACATGCACCCCCACTCGCTCACACACTGACATAGAAACTCCGCCACTCATCTGCCCGCCTTCATACATGCACCCTCACTCATCCACACACCTTCATTCACGCACCCTCAATCATCCCCACACCTTCATACATGCACCCCCACCCATCCACCCACGTTCATACATGCACCCCCACTCGTCCACACACTCCCTGACATACACCCCCACTGTCTCGCACACACCCGTACAAACACCCTTACTCACATACATCCCAATCAATTAATCAATCAAGGCATTTGTAAGGCGCACTACTCACCCGTGAGGGTCTCAAGGTGCTGGGGGGATGCTACTGCTCGGACAGCCAAGTCTTGAGGTGTCTCCTGAAGGTAAGTAGGTCCTGTGTCTGTCGCAGGTAGGTGCGAAGAGTGTTCCACATCTTGGCAGCGAGGTGGGAGAACGATCTGCCACCGGTGGTCGCTCTGTGGATGCGTGAGATGGTGGCCGAGGGCAAGGTCAGTGGAGCGAAGCTGTCGTGTTGGGATGTAGAAGGAGAGCTGTCTGTTGAGGTAATCTGGCCCGGTGCTGTGCAGTTCCTTGTGAGCGTGGGTGATGAGTTTGAAAGTGATTCTCTTGTTGACAGGGAGCCAGTGCAGGTCTCTCAGGTGGGTTGTGATGTGGCTGTGGCGGGGGATGTCCAGGATGAGGCATGCGGAGGCGTTCTGTATGCGTTGCAGTCTTATCTGGAGCTTGGCCATGGTTCCTGTGTAGAGGGCATTGCCCTAGTCCAGTCTGCTGCTTACGAGTGCTTGGGTGACTGACCCAATACACACACCTACTGACTCGCATTTTAAAACACCTCCCTCCCCTTCGATTCCATTCAGACACAAACACCCTCCATGCACACATACATACAAACATGCACTCACGCACACCAATACTGGTACACATACATGCACACACATGCACAGAGCATCCCCCTCTTTCAGACAGTCCACCCACCTGTCTGGGTGAGGTGTTCGTCCGGGAGGGGATGGGCGTTGGCATTTCCACCGCCAGTGCTGCACCACCGTGCAGGAACCGCGGTGCCCTATTACGTCTCGTGATACAGTGGGCGGAGTCCTTTTGGCACGGCAGTGCCGGCGGTGGACCCGGCGGTGTCGGATTTCTGCCCTTAAGTGGGCAGAAATCCCTGGGTGATTCCAAATATGGCGGTCTTCCGAACGCCAACACTGGCGGTCTTTGGGCGCTGCAGCTTCAGCAGTATTTCTAAAAGACCGCCAAAGTCGTAATGAGGGCCTTAGTCTTTGAATCAAAAGAAAGCAATTTGCAGCACAGTACAACTACCCTACAGCTGTGTCAGAAATATATTTGCTGTAGACATTAAAGGAGGAAGGTACAGCTTAGTTATCAGCCTCAAATAATTCAACACATTGTTACTCTACAGACACTTTAAGATGAATGATATTCACCTACTGAGAGATCTATTGAGAGAAAGTGACGTCATGTCCTTCTGAATCTAAAAAACATGTATCTTTCAGTTCCTATTTTTTCACCACACCAATGCATCCTCAAATTTCCCTAGAATAATTATTTTTACCAAATTGATGAAACCAGTGGTACAATTCATCAGGGAATATGTCTACTAGTATATTTCAACAATATCTTGATCATAGTACAAGACCCACATCTCTCACATCAACATCTTCATTTAACAAACTCCGTCCTTCAAGACACTTTCCTGAGCCACACTGTGCCCAGATCCCAGTCCCCCAAAATCACTGCACTAAATCTAAGCACACTCGTAGTTAGTGCCTCTCAGTTCATAGTTCTAACTTAACAAATACACATAGCACATGTATCTCACTATATAAATGTATTAGAAATGTTTGGTCTCATATACTTTAACATTATTCTTTTAAATGCTATCAATAATATGTCATAAATATCTGTGGACAAGACCTAACTCTAATTCCCTGAAAAGTTTGTTTTAAACCCTATACAGTTTTAACCAATACAAGAGTTGAATATCCTCCAAAATGTCACCTGCATCACCTTTTCTAACAAATTCCTTGGAATAGATTTGACATAGCACTTGTAATTTCTTCCTGCTGTTTTAACCTATGCAACTGGTGCAATAAGACTTAAAACACATCAATATATATCTACCCAGGTTTAGCATGTAATAGCCTCGATACCCTTTCTTAAAATTTCCTTAGATGAGAACCCTGAAACCTATTGGTAAAACTGATTTCAGTTCTTATACAGTTTTGACCTATTTTTCTAGTTGAAAACACTTTAAAAAGTCCTCATTCATGTTTGATCTATTTGGGAGAAAACCAAAGTTCTTTAAATTCTATCTACTCATGACCAGTGTTTCAGAGTAAGGCTCCCATTGTTATTGACAGAATTTAACCTGAATCAGTAACTCCAACTGGAATTCTGTCACCATCAATTCCTACTGTCTCTTGGCTTAAAATTATGATTTCCACAACATCTTGTCCTGATAATTCCAGACATTGGCCCTCATTACAACCCTGGTGGTTGGTGTTAAAGTGGCGGTAATACCGCCAACAGGCCGGTGGTAATTACCGCCAAATTATGACCATGGCGGTGTTATCTCTGATAGACAGCAAATGTACCACACCGACCGCCAGGGAGGAAACAACAGCCACCACACCCACCATATTAAGGCACACTATTCCACCACCTTTTCCGGGGCGGTACCAAGGACATCAAAAGCCTGGCAGAAACACTGCACAGAAGTGAAAGGACTCAACATTAGAGACACAGGGAAGACCAACGCCACCATGGAGCCCGAGCTGCATGTCTTCCCCATGATTTTCTACCCCAACACCATACACACAACCAGCCGCATTACCAAAACATTTGTACCCTGTACCTCAGATGAATAATGCAAGGACAAAACGATTTTGAGAAAGTGAATGTAATGAGAGAAACACATCAAGATAAATAAGTGAGGCAAGACAAGAGATATATACATATGCACATCAAAAGGGACACAGCCCAGTCCACAATGTACGTAGTCCACATGGCCACAGGTCAAAGTCCAAGGCCAAAAATGGCACCTGCTTCAACACGGAGAGAACACTGCAGGGGCATCTGTTGGTAAATAGGCAGACACCTAAGGGGGACGGGGGACGGGGGGACGGGGGCACGGGGGCACCTCAGCTGGGAGATGGAAAAACACCACTGGTTCTGGAGGGGGCAACATGCCCTGTGCTTGGTCCTGGGGAGTGCAAGGCCACAGTCTCTCAAGTGGGTGACTTGTCCACTGGTTCTGGAGGGGGCATCGTGCCCTGTGCTTGGTCCTTGGGAGTACAAGGTCACATTCTCTCAGGTGGGTGACTTGCCTACTGGTTCGGGGTATTGTGCCCTGTGCTCTTGATCCTGGCGAGTCTAGGGTACGTGCGTGTCTTACCCACTGGTTCTGGAGGGGCCATCATGTCCTGTGCTCTTGATCCTGGGGAGTGCAAGGTCACAGTCTCTCAGGTGGGTGTCATACCCACTGGATTTGCAGAGGGCAGGCCGCACAGCAGCCCATGGAGGCAGGATTAAATACCATCCGCTGGCGGTGATGGCTGCTCAGTGGTGGTACTGCTGCTGGTGGGGGGAGGCTCCTGCCCATCCCTGCAACCTCGGATGGCTTCTCACTGGAGGTGGTGGTGCTGCTGCTGCTGGTGGGGGGAGGCTCCTGCCCATCCCTTGCAACCTTGGATGGCTGCTCACTGGAGGTGGTTGTGGTGCTGCTGCTGTTGGGGGGAGGCTCCTGCCCATCCCCTGCAACCTCGGATGGCTGCTCACTTGAGGTGGTGGTGGTGCTGCTGCTGTTGGGTGGGGGCTCCATCACAGTTCCTGCCCCAGGTACCTTGCTCTTCCTACCTGCTGGGGCAGGCTCCTTTCCCTTCTTGGCAGCAGCTTGGGCAGGCTCCTTGACCCTCAGCACATGTGCCCTGGATCCTTTCCCACCACACGTGGGTGTGGTGACGACTGGGCGTATGGACTGGGTGGCTGAGGTGCTTGGCTCTTCCCACCCTGGCCAGACGTGCAGAAAAGGGGGAGGAGTAGGGATGAGGTCAATGGTGGATAGGAACAGTTTTTAGGGACACTAGGGCAGGAAGAGGGAGAGGGTTTGGGAGTGGAGGAAGAGGGAGTGGTTCTTGGAGGTGTCTGTCTGCCTATTTTGGGTGCAGGTACATGGGCTGGATGCTCTTGTGAGGTGGATAGCTGTTGGGTGTTTGAGTGCTTGTGTTTGTGTACCTTAGGAGGGGAACAGACACAGTGGGAGAGGACACAGCGGACGTGTGCCTGGCTGTTGTGGAGGTGTCTGCCAGTGAGGTGTGTGTTCTGCTTGGTGTGGTGGGGATGCTGGTAGTGGATCATGATGTAGTGCATGCAGGTGTGAGTGTGGATGGAACTGGGAGGGAGGTGAAGGAAGAGATGGAGGGGGAGGCAGTGAAAATAGTGGATGTTGGTATGTCTGCATCTAGATGGTGTTTGTGTGAGTGCCTGTGGGATGAAGCGTGGTGCTTGTGTTTGCCTGAACCACTCTTGTGTGTTGTCTTGTGTGCATGCTCTTCAGGCTGTGTGCTTGGGATGGGTTTGGGTTGAGGAGCATGGGACTGGGAAGTGGAAGTTGGAGGGGTGAGGGTAGAAACAGGGACAATGGCTGCCATCAGAGAGGAGGCCAGAGCCTGGATCGATCTCTGTTGGGCTGCCAATCCAGTGTGAATGCCCTCCAGGAATGCATTAGTATGTTGCGTTTGGGCTGCCAGCCCCTGGATGGCATTCAAAATGTTGACTGCCCTACAGAGATGGATCTCAGGAGGTCAATAGCCTCCTCACTCAGAGCAGCAGGGCTAACTGGGCAGGGCCTGAGGTGCCTGGGGCGTAGGAGATGCCCACCCTCCGGGGTGAGCAGGCACGGGCAACTCGATGAGGGGCTCCTGGGAGGGCGGTGCCGGTACGCGGCGTGGCAGTTGTACCTGTAGCTGGCATGGTCACAGAGGTATCCACCACCACCAGGGAGCTTCCATCGGAGGAGGTATCTGTGTCTGAACTGTCCCCTCCGGTCTCTACCGTGGTGCTCCCCTCGCCCTCCATCCCACTGGTGCCCTCAGAGTCGGTGGACTCTGCCTCCTGGGAACTGTGGGATACAGCTCTCTCTGTCACCGGTGCCTCTGCTCCTCTGCCAGATGATGCTAATGCACATACGGACAGGATGACAAAAGAATAAGGGGGGGAGATAAAGGATACAGTTGGTCAGTGGCTTCAACAACACCACCATTGGTGTACACAGCACCCTCACACACAGGGAACAGGCCTACGCAATATGCCATAGCACTACCAGAGAAAAAGTTAGCATCCAAGGCATGGGGAGGGGCACACACAGCCAAATGCGGCACACCTGGGACCCACGCAGCCCTGACCAGTAGTGGATGTTTACAAACTAGGTAGCAGGATTATCCCTTCAGAACCCTAGCCACCAGGGGACCTATGCTGCAATCTCAGGCCTGGCCTAGGGGCACCCACTCACACACAACCCCCACTCAGATACCACCATACCATGCGTATGTTGTAATTCTGGGCACGGTACTCACCCACTTGTGGCTGCTGTGATGCCCTCAAGTGCCCATCCAGCTCAGGATAGACCACTACTAGTATGCGGGCCATCAGGTGGGTCAGAGTTCGACGGGCACCCCTTCTGCGTTGGAGGGCCATCCCCAGCTGGGCCTCCGCCATCTTCTGTGCCCAGCGTCTCAGGTCCTCCCGCTGTTTCCGACAGTGGGTGCTCCACCTGCCATAGACGCCCAGGGTCTGCACGACCTTGGCGATGGCACACCATATACCCTTCTTTTGATGGTCGCTGATCTGCAGAGGAAATACACACAGGAAAATAGTATTAGTCAAACAGTCCTGCCTGTTACACTTATGGCCCACAATGCCCCTTCACATCACCATTTTCACACACATGGCATAGCACACAACCATCATGCTGCCCAGAGGACATCCACCCACCCCTCTTACCTGAGGCCTTCACACACAACTCCATGCATACATGCCACATGCATCGTTCCCATTGTGTACTCACCTGTTGGTCTGGAGGCCCATACAGCCATCAGTACTGGGGTAGGACCCCATCCACCAGTCTCTCCAACCCAGCTGAAGTGAAGGCAGGGGCCCTTTGCCCAGTCACATGGGCCATGGTAGGTTCAAGACACAGGTCACAGCAGCACAAGCAGTGTAGGTCCTCTCCTGTGGATCATCAGGTAGCAAGTGAGGGAATATGATAGAAAATGGCGGTCACGTCCGTGGCAGTGGATACCGTCACCACGTGCATAGATCCCCATTGGCCACTGTACCCCATAGGGCCCAATGTTACTCAATGAGGAGTAGCAAGGCTGTTTCCGACCGCCTCCCGCAACGGCGCACAACATCAGCGGAATTACCTCACTTCCACCTCTCCCTCCAGACAGGACAGGCAGACGCCATTTCAGAGAGGGTGGGGGGCAGGCCCAGGATATTTGCTGCATCACTGTTGAAAACTGGACATACTATACTAGTCATACTTACCCATGGCATGTTAGCAGCATGCAAAGTTCTGTTGTAGCCCCATTGTTCAGTTTGTGACCGGCTCCTCACTCTTTTTCCCCATAGATTGCTACCGCTGTGGATGAATAGGAGATGGAGACATACCCCCGTGTACAGACCCCTGGTGGACTTGGCAACAATGGAGGACAGGCACATCATCCTCACCTATAGACTTGACAGGGTCACAATCACAGAGCTGTGTGCCCAATTGGAGCCTGTCCTGATATCTGCTATCCGTCACCGCACTGGGATCCCCCCTCTTGTTCAAGTTCTATCAGTGCTCCATTTCCTGGCACTTTCCAAATGACAATGGGCTTGGCAGCAGGAATGTCACAGCCAATGTTCTCAATAGTGCTGACCAGAGTGTTGTCTGCCCTGATTAAACACATGTGCAGCTACATTGTTTTCCCCCAGGTTGAAGATTTGGCCACAGTGAAGGCCGAGTTCTATGCAATGGGACATATCCCCAAAATAATTGGGGCGATTGATGGAACACATATTGCATTTGTCCCCACCGTCAAAATGAACAGGTGTTCAGAAATTGTAAGAGTTTCCACTCTATGAATGAATGAATCAATCAATCAGTACATTTTTAAAGCACGCTACTCACCCGCGAGGGTCTGAAGGCACTTTGAGGGGAGTGTGGGGGAGCTGCTACTACTCGAACAGCCAGGTCTTGAGGTGTCTCCTGAAGGTGAGCAGGTCCTTGGTCTGCCGTAAGTGGATGGGGAGGGTGTTCCAGGTCTTGGTGGTGAGGTAGGAGAATGACCTGCCGCCGGTTGTTATCCCGTAGATGTGTGGAACGGTGGCGAGGTCGGCGGAGCTGAGCTGTTGGTTCGGGGTGTAGAAGGTGAGTTGCGTTCATTGAGGTATGCTGGTCCGGCGTTGTGGAGTGCTTTGTGGGCGTGGGTGAGGAGCTTGAAGGTGATCCTCTTGTTGATGGGGAGCCAGTGTAGATCTCTCAGGTGGGCTGTGATGTGGCTGCAGCAGGGGATGTCGAGGATGAGGCATGCGGAGGCGTTCTGTATGCGTTGCAGTCTTTTCTGGAGATTGGCCGTGGTTCCCGCGTAGAGGGCGTTGTCGTAGTCCAGTCTGCTGCTGACGAGGGCCTGGGTGACCATCCCTCTGGTTTCGGTGGGGGTCCACCTGTAGATCTTGTGGAGCATGACGAGGGTGTTGAAGCAGGAGGATGAGACGGCATTGACTTGTTGGGTCATTGAGAGCGATGAGTCTAGGATGAACCCCAGGTTGCGTGGGTGGTTGGTGGGCCTTGGTGCGGCTCCCAGTGTGGTCGGCCACCAGGAGTCGTCCCAGGTGGAAGGGGTGGAGCCGAGGATGAGGACCTCCGTCTTGTCTGAGTTAAGTTGTAGGCGACTTCTCCATCCAGATGGCGATGGCCTTCATTTCTACGTGGAGGTTAGTTTTGGCAGTGGCGGGGTCTTTGGTGAGGGAGAGCATCAGCTGGGTGTCGTCAGCGTATGAGACGATGTTGAGGTTGTGAGATCGGACGATGTTGGTGAGCGGTGCCATGTAGACGGTGAAGAGGGTCGGGCTGAGGGAAGATCCTTGGGGTATACCGCAGATGGTCTTCTCTTCAGATCGGAAAGGAGGGAGGCGGAGTCTCTGTGTTCTGCCGGTGAGGAAAGAGGTGATCCAGTCCAGGGCTTTGTCGTGGATCCCTGCGTCGTGGAAGCATGTGCGTAGGGTGTGGTGGCAGATGGTGTCGAAGGCGGCCAAGAGGTCCAGGAGGATGAGGGCCACTGTTTCACCTTTGTCCAGCAGGGTCCTGATGTCGTCAGTGGCGATGAAGGCGGTCTCGATGCTGTGGTTGCTGCGAAAACCGGATTGGGATGGGCCCAGAGTGTTGTTTTCCTCAAGGAAGTGGGTCAGTTGCCTGTTGACGATCTTCTCGATGACCTTTGCCAGGAACAGGAGCAGGGAGATGGGCCGATATTTTTTTAGGTCCTTTGGGTACGCCTTGGGTTTCTTGAGTAAGGCGTTGATCTCGGCATGCTTCCAGCTTTTCAGGAAGGTGGCGGTCTCGAAGGAGCTGTTGATGATTATCCATAGTTGGGGGGGGATGATGGAGCTCGCTTTGTTGAAGATGTGCTGCGGGCAGGGGTCAGATGGTGAGACGGAGTGAATGGTCTTCATGACTTTGGTGGTATCATCGTCATTGACGTGAGTCCAGGAGAGCAGGAGGTTGGTGTGGCTGGGGGGCAGTGAGTCTGAGGTGCTGGCGACTTCCGGTGGGGTCTTGGTGTTGAAGCTGTCCTGGATGTCTGCGATCTTGCGGTGAAAGAAGGTGGCTAGGGAGTCGCAGAGGTCTTGCGAAGGTGGGATGTCGTTGGTGCTGGAGCTGGGGTTGGAGAGTTCCTTCATGATGTTGAAAAGCTCTTTGCTGTTGTGCACGTAGTTGTCGATGCGTTCCTTGATGGAGGATCTCTTGGCGGTCCGGATGAGCTGGTGGTGCCTGCAGATGGCGTTCTTGAGGGCCGTGTGGGTGACCGGTGTCTGTTCGTGGCGCCACTTCTTCACAAGTTTTCAGCATGTCTGTTTGGAGGTCTGGAGGTCAGCGGTGAACCAGGTGGCCTTTCAGACAGTGCAGTTGTAGGATGGTTTCTTGATCGGGGCCAGAGCATTGGCGCAGTCATCGATCCATTGCCTGAGGTTGTGGGCAGCTGTGTCGGTGGTGTCGGCTGGTGAGGCTCGGGCGAGGGCGGAGATCAGCTGGTCGTTGGTGACCTTGTTCCAGCTGCCGCAGGGGATCCGTTGCAGGTGGTGGTGCGTGGTGGGTTTCTCAAAGATGAAGTGAATGCAGCGGTGGTCCATCTAGTGGAGTTCGGTGGTGTGGCTGAAGGTGACGTGGCTGCTGGCGGAGAAGATGGGGTCGAGCGTGTGTTCGGCTGAATGGGTGGGTGACGTGACAAGCTGTTTGAGTCAGAGGTTGGTGAGGTTGTCGAGCAGGGCAGTAGAGTTGCTGTCATTAGTGTTCTTGAGGTGGAAGTTCAGGTCTCCGAGGAGGATGTAGTCTGTAGAAGCAAGGGCTAGCATGCTGACGACGTCGGCGATGGAGTCACTGAACTGCGGTCGAGGTCCAGGGGATCTGTAGATGAGGGTTCCTCTGAGTGTGGTCATTGGGATCAAAGTGGATCTGGAAGTGCATGTGTTCGGTGGTGCTGAGGGTGTCTTCGGTGTTGGTCGAAATTCTGATGGTGTTCTGGGGACGATGGCGATCCCTACTCCCGGTCTGTTGGTGCGGTCTATGCGGGTGATCTTGTAGCTGTCCGGGATGGCTATGGCGATGTCGGGTGCTGAGGATGGGTTGATCCAGATCTCCATCTGGAAGGCGATGTCCGGGGAGGATGAGTCGAGAAGGTCCCAGAGTTCGATGGCATGCTTGTGGGTGCAGCGGGTGTTGAGAAGGATGCATCTGAGGTGGTTGCGTCCGGCTCTGGTGGGCGGGGTGGTGGCTCAGGGGCTGGTGAAGCTGCAGCTCTGGCAGGAAAAGGGTACATGGATGAGCTTCGGGGAGGCCTGGAAGCAGGTGGCTGATCGGCCGGCATTGAGGGTGTGGAGGGTGTTGGCGTCGTAGTGCCGTCGGGTGACGTGGGGGTAACAGGGGGCAGGGGGGTCTGGCGCTGAGCGCAGTCCAGGCACAAATGGATGCAGACGGGCTTGCCACTGATGCGCCTCCGGTGCTCCAGTGGCACGGCCACCATTAAGAGGGGGGGTGGGAGGAAGGAACAGCTGGGAGGCGAAGCACGAATGGGCGAGCGAGGGGGCGGGGCTGCAGAGGACACAGCGGCGGGAAGAGCGAAGGGGGAGCAGGTGAGGCAAAGGAGACACAGAGAGAGAGCATGAAAGCGCCAAAAGCAGAGAAAACAGTAAAGAGGCAGAAAAAGCCCCAAAAAAGCAGAGAAAACAGTACAGAGGCAGAAAAAGTTGAAAAGCAGACACAAAGGCAGACACACAATACTTACGGCTCACCACTGGCCACAAGGGATGAGGCACTGGCGGGAGCCTGCGGGTGGAGGAGGGCCTCGAACTCACAGCAGCAGCGAGGGCGGGGAAGCAGACACGGGCACAGTCAGGTGGAGCTGCGCAGAGTGGGGAGCTCTCCTAACCTCAAAATAGGTCACGGGTCACTTGGTGGACCAGTACATCTCCCACGTCAATGCTAAGTATCCTGGGTCGGTGCATGATGCCTTTGTCCTGAGGAATAGCAGCATCCCAAATGTGATGGGCCAACTACAGAGGCACAGGGTGTGGCTAATAGGTGAGCCCGGGTGCCCACCCAGTATATGTTGGTGTATGGGTATGGTGTGGGCCATATAGGATAGTGTGTGGCTAAATGTTGTCCCTCAATACTTTGAGTGACTCTGGTTACCCAAACCTCTCATGGCTACTGACCCCTGTGAGGAATACCAGGACCAGGGCAGAAGAACATTATAATGAGGCACATGGGTGAACTAGAAGGATAATAGAAAGGACCTTTGGCCTCCTGAAGGCCATGTTCCGGTGCCTCCATCTAACAGGTGGACCCTTGTGCTACTCACCCAAGAAGGTCTGCCAGATTGTAGTGGCATGCTGCATGTTGCACAACCTTGCCCTGAGACGCCATGTGCCTTTTCTGCAGGAGGAGGAGGCTGGAGATGCCCGTGTGGCAGCAGTGGACCCTATGGACAGTGAGGATGAGGAGGCAGAGGATGAGGATGAGGACAACAGAACATCAGTCATCAGACAGTACTTCCAATGACACACAGGTAAGACAGTGTTACTTCACATTTCAATGACAAGTTTTGGAATTTCTGTGGCACTGGCATGCTGTTATTTCCCACTTCTATGCCCACTTACTTTACCCTTTGGCAATTCATTTTACAGATGTTAGTGACCTCACATATGCTCCTGGTGGGAGAACAATCTAGGAACGGAATTGCGGGACCATGATTGGCTATCTATACTAGGTAACTGCTAGAGGGTCACACGCAATGCAAGCTTACAACTATTACATTACAAGTGTGTATATAGGGGCTATATCATACTGTGCTGGATACACAGACTTGATCTCTCTAAACCTTAGCACTGTCCTAAATGCAAGCTAGCTACAGGTCATACACCTTTGCTCATTTTCTGTACAGTTGAATTGCAATGTCTGTAGCTGTTGAAATGATTACATAATTTAAAATTTTGACACACTCATTTTTTTTTTTTTTCCAGGGGAGTTTATTGAAGAGCTAAAATATGGAGGGGCAAGTGCAATGGGATGGGGTGATGATGGAGGAAAGTCCAGTGGATAGTTCCAGTCTATTTGTAGCACAGGTGCATTGTCCAAGAGGACAGAGGAAGGGGAGCAATGGCAGTACAAGGTGGACAGGGTGACAGAGTGGGACACAAGGGTGACAATCAGGAGAGTCTCATTCCCTGGGGGGGGCCTTGGCAAGTGTCTCTGGCTTCTGTCTGGATCGCAGGGAATGTTTGCGGGTGTCTCACCTTCTGCAGAGGGAGGGGTGCTGGTGGCCTGTTGGTCCTGTGGCGGGGCCTCCTGGCCACTAGCGGCAGCGGAGGCGAAAGGCTGTTCAGATACCTGGCTAGTGGCAGGGGCCCGGTGGTGTGAGACTGCCTCCCTAATAATGTTGGCCATGTCTGCTAGCACCCCCGCAATGGAGATCAGAGTGTTGATAATGACCTGCAAGTCCTCCCTAATCCCCTGGTACTGTCCCTCCTGCAGCAGCCTGTTCTTTTGCACATTGTCCAGGGTCTGGCTCATTGTGTCCTGGGAATGTTGATATGCTCCCATGATCTGTCCTGTACCTGGCACACAGCAGTTCTCCTAGTTTCCCTGTTGGCCTGTGCCTCTGTCGCCTGAACCGTGTGCCCACTGCCACTGACCCCAGGTCCCTGATTGTCTTGGGTATGAGGGGTGGCCTGGGGTCCCTGTAGCGGTGGACACACTGCTGATTGACGTGTCCTGGGGACAGAGGTGTGGGTACGCTGGGTGGGTGCTGTGGTGGTGTTTCCTCAGGGGCAAGGCTCTGTGGTGGTGTGTGACTGGGCCTGGGTAACCGGCTGTCCAGAGGTCCCTGATGGGCCAGGTTGGTCATCCAGATCCAGAAGACTAGAATTGCAGTCATCACTGTGGGCCTCTTCTGTTGGGGGACTGGATATTGCTGGCACCTCCTCTCCACTGACATTGGCTGGGGTACCTGCGAGGATGTAAATGCTGTGCTGTTGTTTCTGTGTCTGACATATTGTGCACCCATGACTTGCCCTCTTTGGTTGTATTTGCCCTGGCAGCTTTTACTTGTGTAAGTTGGTATATGGTGGGATAGCTGATATCCGTAGTGTGCATGCTTTAGTGATAGGTGTCTATGCAGGTCTGTGAGTGGTGTCCATGCATTGGTATGCATGCAGGACTTGGCATTGAGATAAGTGAGATGCGATTGTGGGGTGTGTGGGAAGTGGTAGAGTGATGGGAGTGAGGGTAAGGGTGGGGGTATGTGATGGCATGCATATAGGGGGTGGGAGAAGTAGAGAGTTGACTTACCAGAGTCCAGTCCTCCTCCTACTCCGTCCAGGCCCTCAGGATGCATGATTGCCAAGATTTGCTCCTCCCATGTTGTTAGTTGTGGGAGAGGAGGTGAGGGTCCACCGCCAGTCCTCTGTACAGCGAGTTGGCGTCTTGCTGCAATGGAACGTACCTTCCCCTGTAGGTTGTTCCACCTCTTGCTGATGCCATCCCTAGTTCTTGGGTGCTGTCCCATGGCATTGATCCTGTCCACGATTCTCCACCATAGCTCAATCTTCATAGCTATCGATATCTGCTGCACCTGTGCTCCAAATAGCTGTGGCTCTTCCCGATGATTTCCTCCACCATGACCCTTAGCTCCTCCTTTGTGAATCGGGGGTGTCTTTGTGGTGCCATGGGTGTTGTTTGAGGTGTGTAGGTGAGGGTGTGTAGGGTGATGTGTTTGGGTGTGTGATGTGGGGTGCGTGAGTGGTGTATGGGTGTAAGTAGTGTGAGGCTCTGGTTTTGTCTGTGGTCTTGGTGTCTGTCTCATGCCAATGGTTTGTAGTCGTAAAGGGTTGTGGGTGATGTGGGTGTGTGTTTTATAGTGGTGTGGTTGTGTGGGTGTGGTGTTCGTATGGTTGTCAGGTGTGTGTTGTTTGAATTGTCCAATGTGGTGTTGGTTTGTATGTGCGTGTGTATTTTGAGCACTGCAGTATGTACCGCCAATGGTTTGCCGCCATTGAATGTCCTCGGTGGTGATTCGTGGGTCATAATGTGGTGGGCGTTGTTCTGTTGGCATAACGGTGTGGATTTTGATACCGCCAGTTTTTCACTGACCTTTGGACTGGCTGATTTGTGTATGTGGCTGAATAGTGACAGATTGGTGTATGTGTGTCACAATATGGTGAACGAACATCCGCCGCAGGGGTGGTATGTTGGCGGCAGTCAGCATGGCGGTAAATGGGATTTACCGCCAATGTCATAATGAGGACAATAGATATACTGGACTCTTAAAGGTTTAAATCTGTTTATTTGCTTCCAATGTAAGACCACCAATATCCAAAGGCCTGTGGTCTGGTGGACTAGATAGTACGGAAACAAAAAAAGAAAGAACCAAAAAACAAAGCCCCATTCCCAAACTGAGCTGCAGGCTGCACCTGAACAACTGCTCGTCGTTGCGAGTCCCTAGTCGATATCCCTGGATCCTGCTTACCTGCTGCCTGGCGTCCGCTTCGGTTGCGATGTTCCTGAAACCTGCTTACCTCCTGCCTGGTGCCTGTTACAGTTGTCGATGTTTCCTAGATACCACTTACCTGTTGCCTGGCTTCCTCTCCAGTCATTTCCTCATCTCTTGTAGGTGCACCTGCTTTTGAACTTCTGGCTTCAGTCCACTGCATTTTCTTGCATCGTATTTTGCATCTTGGGACATATAGTGCTGACATGTAAGAAATCAAATACTAACAACACAGCAGCATCCAGGCCTTTATAACAAATTATAGTGCAGATCAATATACACAATGAGGTGATTGTCATTGAGGTTTGGGTTCAGTGGCAATCTAGGTTTTGAATTTGGACCTCAGGTCAGCGGTGTCAATAACATATGAATCGTGAGACAGTGCATGGTGTAACGGTATGGGGGCAGGGGTCACATTACAGGGAGGAAAGGCCACCGATTCAGTCTGGTGTGTTGGGCTCTATTGTCAGTAAATATTCATGCAAGGGCTGCCAGATGTCCTTGGGTCAGGAACATGGTGGTTGTAATGAGGCGTAGGCATCACTAATTGTGTTACAGTATAGCATACTTTTCAGCTACTCGAGCCAGTGGGACAAGGTATGATTCCCCAATGCAATGCTAATCCACACTTCGCGAGCAGCAATGCAATTGTGGTGAATCTGCGGACACTCGACAGGACATCTTTAACATATCCTAGGAGTAACAGCAAGGGGTTTGACGTAAGTGCAATTGCAGCCAGACTTATAGCATTTTGTATATGGGCTGGAGTATGAAATGATCCAAATGTGTTGTATCCCAAGGTGAGTAGTGTTGGTGTTCGAAATGGGGTCTCTAGTTGAAAGAGGTACACACCCTTGTTCAATAAGGGACTACAATCCTAGTGAGGGTAAGTCACACACAATCCAAAGTATCCTGTGCCCACCCTCTGTTAGCTTGGTACTGAGCAGTCAGGCTTAATTTAGAAAACAATGTGTATAGTATTTGTGCAATATATCATGCAATAACACAGTGAAAACACTACAAACATCACCACACAGGTTTAGAAAAATAGAAGATATTTATCTGGTTTAAATTTAGGTCAAAACAATAAAGATTCAATAAGCACAAATTGGGATATCACTTTTGCAAGTTTAAAAAGAGTCTTAGATCTTAAAAATCAACAGTTGTCTCTTGTTTAAACAAAATACCTGATTTGCGTCGAAATTACGACACACAGAGACTGCAGAGGAGAAGATGCATGGAAAAATTAGGTGGGCGTTTGATTTTTCGAAGCAGCACAGGCAATGCATCATTTCTTTCCACGCTGCAAGGGGTTTTGCATTGATTTCCGGTGCACAGTCTTGGATCCTCACTGAGATGCGGTGTTCTTTTGATGCCCAGGGACGATACGGGGGAAAATCCTGAGCGTGCAGGAATAAGTCACAGGTGTTGCATTGATCCGGTTGGCGATGCGTCAAATTTTCTACCGCATGGAAGGCACTGCACCGATTCTTCACTCAAGATCCAATAGGGCTGTGTGTCGAATTTCCGGTCGCAATGCAGGCACTACGTTGATCTTCGCTAGGGAAGTCAGGCTGCGTCGTTCTCGTTCAGCTGTGTGGCGATTTTCTCGTCACAGGGCAAGCTGTGCATCATTTTCAGCAGGCTGTACGGCGATTTTCTGCGCACAAGGAGTTTTCTTGAAGAATTTAAGGTGGTCATTATGAACCTGATGGGAAAGACCACCCCGTCGGCGGTCGCAGTAACTACCGCCAACAGGCTGGCGGTCCTGACCGCCATGTAATGAAGCACATGAGAAGCAGTCAGCAGGCTCAGCCACTCACCGTCATTTTGGTAGCGCCGTCGATGACGGCAGAGACCATCGTCAGCCATGCAGAAAGCCCCTACCCACCGAACATACAATGAAATGCCACACCGCCATCAGTTCTGGGGCAGGAACCACCGCCACCCAAAGCTTGGTGGAAACGACCCATATAAAGAGAAACACTCACCAGAGGCACAGTGAACAAGCCGACACCGACATGGAGCGAGAGTTGGAAATAATCCCACTGCTTCTCCATGCTATATATTCTCCAGGTCTGTGACCACCAACGAAGACGACGATGGTAAGTACCGCAGCCTAACACACATGGGAGGAAAGGGCACAATTACACACCACCCACCACACTCACACTGCAACGCACACCCAACCCCTCCCACCACCCCAAGCCATACATACCCTAACAAAATGTACTTACCAGAAACAAGCCAACAAATACCTGTATCAATGCACACACCTGTGCACACCACACCCCCACAGTGAAACGTTGCACAATGGGTCACTATTGCACCAACATGTCTGCTGGGCACTAAAATTTATTTTAAACAAATAATTATTAATGTACAAACAAGGCCATAGGCTGGTCCATACTGAAGTCCCAGAAGGGCAAATGTAGCCCACACTTGACTCCTATGATGAAAAAAGTCCTCCACTGAGAAAGGGCATCAATGGGGCAGCCAGGCACCTCAGGGATCAGGGACAGAGGGTGGTGGGGTGGGGACTCAGGTTTGGAAGGGGGGTCTTGGGCTTAGGTTTTGGAGGCTTGCCCTTGGAAGCAGGAGGAGTCAGCATGGACCGGAGGAGGCAGAGGGACCAGGGGCAACACAGGCCTTCTTCCTCCTTGGGGAAGGGATACGGGAATGGGAAGGGTGGACTGGGGAGGCCTTTGAAGAGGAAGGAGTGGACTGTGGGAGGCCAAGGGAACATTTAGGGAAAAGACGGGGTGGGCCAGTGGGTTCAAACAGGTCAACACAGGAGAGGAAAAGCTTCTCAGATGCAGCTGGAGGGGTTTTGGAGACAAGTTTGGGAGTGGAAGTACGAGGTGTAGGTGTGCTGGACGTGGATGCAAGTGCCTGTTTAGTATGCTTATATTTGGTGGATGTGTGTGGAGTGGATGAGTGTGAGCATTTGTGTGTTTTGGGGGGGTGGACACAGTGGGAGAAGACAAGATGCCAGTGTATATGGAGGTTGTGTGGTTGTCTGCAGGTCTGGTGAGTGTGCTGCAAGTGCCTGTGAATGTAGTTGTGGTGAGTGCAGGTGTGGTGTCTGGGGTGCATGACTGGTTGTCAGCTGTTGTGGTGACTGCAAGAATGGTGGCAGCAGCAGTGACTGAGGGTGCAGTGCATGTGGGTGTGCATGGTGAGGTGACAGACAGGGAGGAGGGGAAGGGTGACACAGTGGGGGAGATGGATGTGGGTGTGTCTGCTTTGGTATGTTCGGTGTGTGCCTGCATGTGGTGAGATGTGTAGTGCTTGCGTTTTTCTTTGTGCTTCTTGTGTGTTGATTTGAGTGCATGGATGTCTATATGTGTGCTTGGGATGGGTGAAGGGAGTGGGGTGCTGGAAGGGGTATAGGTGGTGGGAGGGGGGACGGCAAAGACCAGGGACACTGGCTGCCGTCAAAGAGGACGCCAGAGCCTGAAAAGATATGTATAGGCCAGGCATGGCACCAGAAATGCCTTCCAGGTAGGCAATGCATTGCTGCATCTCAAATGCCAGCCCCTGGATATTTCTCAGGAGGTCAATAGTGAAGGAGACGCCCACCCTCCTGGGTGAGCGGGCACGGGCAACTCTGTGGGGAGCTACTGGGAGGGCGGTGATGGTATATGGGTGGAGGAAGATGGCAAAGAAGGGGTGGGCCCAGTAGGGTCCTCCACCACCACCAGGGAGCTGCCATCGGAGGAGGTGGTACTTCCCTCGTCCTCCAACCCACTGGTCCCTCAGCGTTGGTGCACTATGCCTCCTGAATCCCGTGGGCTGCAGCATCCCCACTCGCTGGTGCCTCAGCTCCCTCGCCATATGATGCTAAAGCACACAAGGACTCAACAGCACGGGGAGGGCAAAAAAAAAAAAAGATGTCAATTCCAGGAAAAATATACATGTTGGGACACATACACTCCCATCCATCTCAGGCACTAACCCTCAGCAGACACAATGGGGGTCATTACAACCCTGGCGGACGGTGTTAAAGGTGCGGCAATACCGCAATCAGGCCGGCCGACCAAAAAAAGGGAATTATGACCCTGGCGGAAACCGCCAACAAAGACAGCCACTTTAACACACCGCCCGCCACGGCGGTACAGACAAGCAGCGCGGCGGACACCGCCAACAGACAGGCGGAAGACAATGTACCGCCCATAGTATCACAACCCACCAATCCGCCACGTTTTCCGGGGCGGATTCACCGAGGATAAAAACACGGCGGAAACAGTTACTGCAATGGGAAAACGCTCACCTCAACACATCCCACAAGGAACGAGGACTCCATGGAGCCCGAATTACACATTCTTCCAGCCCTTGTATTCCTACTCATCTACGAAGACCAACAGCGGCGTGGCCGAAGACAATGGTGAGTACAGCACCTACGACATGGGGGAGGAGGGAGGCAAAAGTTAGGGGGACACCCACGAAACACTCCCACCCCCACCCCCACCCTCACATATTACAACATACACACCAATGCATCCAAAAAAATCACAGTAACAACCCACAATCCCACCGGAAGAATTCAAAGACAAAGCGAAATCTGTTCAAACATTGTAATGTATCAATATACATGTCTGTCAGAAATATACAGATATATAAGAAAATCTGCCAGAAATATATACATTACGAGAAGTAGTGCAGATATGCACATAGCAATGTCCGTGCACCACTAGTCCAAAAAAGCATGGGCGAGGCCCACAAAAGATACCTGTCCTCAATCGGAGAGAACACTGCCGGGGCATCAGATAGAAATACTACAGGCACCTCAGGGGGAAGGGAAGGGGGGGCACCTCAGCCGGATGACTGCAAAGCCAGATCCACAGTCTCTCAAGTCTCTACACTGGGTGGGTTGCCCACTGCCATATCCTGGGGAGTGCAAAGCCACAGTCTCTCAAGTAGATAACATCCGCCAGTGGCTCTGGAGGGGGACTGGTGGCCAGACTGGATCAGTCTCCTCGTGAAAGTTCCTGTCCCGTCACTGTCCCAGATGTACATGGGATAAGGATGCTTGATGTGGTGGTCTTTACATTCTTACCCGGTGCATGCCCTGTTCAGTGGTGCTTTGCCATGGCGGTCTCTGGACTGTTCAGCTGTGCTTTGCCATGGCGGTCTCTGGACTGTTCAGCGGTGCTTTGCCATGGCAGTGCTTGCCCTGTTCAGCGGTGCTTTCCCATGGCGGTGTCTGGAACGGGCATTGGTGTGTGGCATGACGATCCTTAGACTGGGCATTGGTGTGTGGCATGACGATACCCAGACCGGGCTTTGGTGTGTGGCATGGCGTTCCCTCATAGCGCACCGGGGCTGCGGCAGCCGGGTCCCTCCTGGGCACTGACTCCGGCGGTGGTCTCCTGACCAGTGACGATACTTGGGCCCTCCTGGGCACTGACTCCGGCGGTGGTCTCCTGACCAGTGACGATACTTGGGCCCTCCTGGGCAATGACTTGGGCGGTGGTATCCTGACCAGTGACGATACTTGGGCCCTCCTGGGCACTGACTCCGGCGGTGGTCTCCTGACCAGTGACGATACTTGGGCCCTCCTGGGCAATGACTTGGGCGGTGGTATCCTGACCAGTGATGATACTTGGGCCCTCCTGGGCACTGACTCCGGCGGTGGCGGTGGTCTCCTGACCAGTGACGATACTTGGGCCCTCATGGGCACTGATTCCGGCGGTGGTCTCCTGACCAGTGACGATACTTGGCCCCTCCTGGGCACTGACTCCGGCGGTGGTCTCCTGACCAGTGACGATACTTGGGCCCTCCTGGGCACTGACTCCGGCGGTGGCGGTAGTCTCCTGACCAGTGACGATACTTGGGCCCTCCTGGGCACTGACTCCGGCGGTGGTCTCCTGACCAGTGACGATACTTGGGCCCTCCTGGGCAATGACTTGGGCGGTGGTCTCCTGACCAGTGACGATACTTGGGCCCTCCTGGGCAATGACTTGGGCGGTGGTCTCCTGACCAGTGACGACGGTGCTGGCGGTGGCGTCTCGACCGGCGGGAATGATGCCGCCCTTCTCCGCCGTGAGACTCACAACAGGCTGGGCAGACTTCCTCTGGCCCTTCCCCACCTTTGGTGGAGTCACAGCTGACTCTCCAATCCCCTTGGGACCCCTGTGAGTTGTTTTCCCACTAGGAGTCTTCACACGGTCCCGTCGTCCACTTTCCAATTTCAGAGCCTTTACAGGGGGTGGGCTGCCAGTGCCTTGGCTCCGGGTCATACTGCCTGCCCTGGTGGGCGGTGCACTCCACATACCTTGAACAGGCACCACTGGTATTGGAGGCTTTTTGGCTGAGGCGCTACGACGGGACTGATGAATTGGAGGGGGGGGGCAAAAAGGTCCACTTTACACAGGGACAGTTTCTGACGAACACTGGGATGGGTAGTTGGAGGGGGTCTGGGAGTGGAGGAAGAGGAGGTGGTTGTAGGAGGTGTCACTTTAGGTGTTTTGGGTGCAGGTACTGGAGGCTGTCGTGAGGTGGATGGATGTTGGGTGTGTGGGTGCCCGCGTTTGTGTACTTTGGGAGGGGGCGTCACAGACACACTGGGAGAGGACACAGGGGACGTGCAAATGGCAGTGGAGGTGGTGAGTGCAGGTGAGCGGGGTGTGGTGCTGGGTGTCCTGGTGCGATTCCTGGTGCCTGTAGATGTGGAGCATGCAGGTGCGTGTGTAGACGAGACTGGGAGGGAGGAGGGAGAATAGGAGGAGGGGGACACAGTGGAGGCAGTGGATGTTGCTGTGTATGTATGTGGGTGGTGCTTGTGTGCGTGCCTGTGGGATGTGTGGTGCCTATGTTTGCCTGAGCTGCCCTTGTGTGTTGACGTGTGTGCAGGCTGGTCTGATGGTGTGCTTGGGATGGGCTGGGGTACAGGGGATTGGGTCTGGGTGGAGGAGGTTGGAGGGGGGAGGCTAGACACAGGGACAATGTCTGCCATCAGTGCTGAGGCCAGAGATTGCAGGGTTCGCTGAAGGGCAGCCTGACCAGAATGAATGCCCTCCAGGAATGCATTACCATGTTGCAACTCTCGTTCTACACCCTGGATGGCATTCACAATGGTAGACTGCCCAACAGTGAGTGACCTGAGGAGGGCAATGGCCTCCTCACTGAGGGCAGCAGGGGTGACTGGGGCAGGGCCTGAGGTGCCTGGGGCGAAGGTGATGCCCACCCTCCTGGGTGAGCGGGCACGGGGCGAACGCTGAGGGGCTGCTGGGAGGGCGGTGCTGGTAGGGGAGATGGCAGCTGTACCTGTAGAAGTGGGGCGCACAGATGGTGCCGCCACCACAAGGGAGCCCCCATCGGCGGACGAGTCCGTGTCGCTGCTTGGTGATCCGGTGGCCGACGTGAAGCTCCCCTCGCTCTCCGTCCCACTGGTGCATTCTGAGTCCGTGGTGTGGCCCTCCATGGCCATGTGGGATGCAGCTCCCTCGTGCTCTGGTGCCACTGTACCTCCGCCTGATGATGCTGATGCACAAAAGAACAGGGAGAGCACAAAAAGGGGGGGGGGAGACAGAAGAAGAACAGGTTGAGTGCATGGCATACCGCTACCGTTGGCGGACAAGACAGACACAGCAGCCCCCTGCATTACGCCGTGCTCCTGGCCTCTGCATATGCAATTCCTGGGATATGGCCTACATCGCTATGGTGGACATCTGCACACATTGATGCCACAGGGGCAACTATACCTGTACTTGGCACTGTACTGAGGTGGGGCAGAGTGCCACATGGCCTGCATTACAGAGGGTCCTAGTCTACGCATTTCTGGCTGGCCTAGGCACACCCACAGCCCTCCTCCCCCACCCAGACCCCTCTACTGCGTGCATTGTCCGCAGAATGAGGTTGTACTCACCCCCTTCTGTCTGCTGTGATGCCCTCAAGCGCCCATCCAACTCCGGGTAGGCCACTGCCAGGATCCGGAACATCAGGGGGGTCATAGTGCGACGGGCACCCTTCCCACGTTGGGAGGCCATCCCCAACTGAGCCTCCGCCGTCTTCTTGCTGCAGCGGCGAATGTCCCCCCATCTTTTAGGGCAGTGGGTGCCCTGTCTCTGGGGGGCCCCCAGGGTCCAGACGTCCTTGGCGATGGAACGCCAAATGTCCCTCTTCTGGTGGGCGCTGACCTACATGACATGCATAAGGGAAGAAGAGAAGTCATTACCAACTGCACCATCGATGTGGGTGGCCCCCCTCCCTACTCTAGCCATGTGGCCCATTCATTGACATGCATTAATGTTCCCTGAACTCTGCCCCCTTCCCTCTTCCACCCAGCCCTCTCCACCCAGGCCTAGCCCATACAACGTGCTCCCTGTGTACTAACCTGTTGGTCTGGAGGACCGTAGAGTAGCGTGTACTGGAGGAGGGCCAACTCCTGAGCAGTGAAGGCAGGGGCCCTTTCCCCAGACGCAGCAGCCATTGTCTCTTCCAGACCGAGGTCACAGCAGCACTTGCAGTGTAGGTCCTCTCCTGTCGAAGGTCAGGTATCTAGTAATTGAACAGATAGAAAATGGCGGTGATGTCCGCGGCGGTGACGTCCGCGGCGGTGCGTATCATCACCGCCGGCGCACCTGTTCATTGGCTCCTGGGACCCATAGGGTCCTATGTGAACCAATGCAGCATTACGCCGCGGACTACGACCACCTACCGCCACGGTGTGCAACGCCAGCGCAGTTACCCCACAATCCCATTGTCCCAGTGTAGAGGTCAGGCAGCCGCCATTTCAGGGGCCCACATGGCTTCATTTGATTCTGCGTCACACATAGCTAGGCCTACACTCAACACACATACAGGAAGGGTTTTGTGTGTGGTGTCGTGTTCTGTGTAACTGTGGGTACATACCTGGATGAAAATTGACTTTATCGTCGCTCTTGTCCTTCGTAGGCGCAGTCAGCTGGGACATGGGAGAAGATGGCGGAATCCTCCGGTGTACCGACTGCTGGCGGACCTGTTGACAATGGAAGAGCGACATGTCATCGTCACCTACAGGTTTGACCGTGCCAGAATCCAGGAACTATGTACCCAGTTGGAGCCAGACCTGATGTCACCAATCCGCCATCCCACTGGAATTCCCCCTGACGTGCAGGTGCTGTCAGTGCTCCATTTCCTTGCAAGTGTCTCTTTTCAGACAACAGTGGCCATGGCATCAGGGATGTCCCAGCCTATGTTTTCCAACTTCTTGTCCAGAGTGTTGTCTGCCCTGCTGAAACACGTAAGGAGATACATCATTTTCCCTGAGGTGGAGGATGATTTGCCTACAGTTAAAGGTGACTTCTATGCCCTTGGACATATCCCCAACGTCATAGGTGCCATTGATGGGACCCATGTAGCTCTGGTCCCCCCCCCACAGGAGTGAACAGGTGTACAGAAACAGGAAGAGTTATCATTCGATGAATGTACAGATGGTCTGTTTGGCAGACCAGTACATCTCCCAGGTTAATGCTATGTTCCCTGGCTCTGTGCATGACGCATCCCTGATATGATGGGTCAACTCCAGAGGCACCGTGTATGGCTATTAGGTGACTCTGGTTACCCCAACCTTTCCTGGCTACTGACTCCAGTGAGGAATCCCAGGACCAGGGCAGAGGAACGCTACAATGAGGCCCATGGGAGGACTAGGAGGGTGATCAAACGCACCTTTGGCCTCCTTAAGGCCAGGTTCAGGTGCCTCCATATGACAGGTGGTTCCCTATTCTACTCACCGAAGAAGGTGTGCCAGATCATCATTGCCTGCTCGATGCTTCATAATTTGGCTTTAGGACGCCAAGTGCCTTTTCTGCAGGATGATGGTCCAGATGATGGTGTTGTGGCAGCTGTGAAGCCTGTGGAGCCTGGGGACAGTGATGAGGAGGAAGCTGAGGAAGAAGACAACGACAACAGGGAGTCAGTCATACAGCAATATTTCCAGTGACACACAGGTGAGAACATTTTCAGATTTTACATTACATTCACAGTCACACGTCTTCCTCTATCCTGTATGTAATTACTTGGGATTATTTGGTAATTGAGTTGTTTCTTTCCATTACGGTTTCACAGGTGTGGTTACCAACGTGTGTCATCTACTTGCATCCTTCAAGGACTTTTGATGTGTGACATTGGTATGTTGCTTTTACATCTCACAACGCATTTTCACACTGTCATTGCTATTACATTTTAACAAATCATAGACTTACTCCAGATTGTTTTGTGTTTCAAGGGTGTTTATTGCAGTGCTCAGAATTGGGAGGGGGTTGTTACATGGTGATGGGTGATGGCAGAGGAATGTCCATGGCAGAGTCCAGTCTATTAGTCTCACAGGTGCACTGTCCATCTGGGTATAGGAAGAGGAGCTGGGGCAGTTCGAGTATGGACAGGGTAACAAAGTGGGGCAGTGGGGGGACAATCAGGGTGGTCTCATTTCCTGGCGGGGGTCTTGCCATCTTGCTCTGTCCTGTTCCTGGATCTCAGGGCCCGTTGCGTGGTGGTTGTCCGTCTGCAGGGGGTGGGGTGCTGGTGTGGTGGTCCTGTGGCAGGGCATCCTGTCCACTATCGCCGGCGGAGGTGGTGGGCAGTTCATCATCCTGGCTAGTGTCAGGGGCCCCTTGGAGTGCCACGGTGTCCCTCAGGGTCTGCTGTATGTCCTTCAGCACCCCTACGATGGTGCCCAGGGCGGAGCTGATGGTCCTGAGCTCCTCCCTGAACCCCAAATACTGGTCCTCCTGCAGGCGCTGGGTCTCCTGAAACTTGTCCAGGACCGTGGCCATCGTCTCCTGGGAGTGGTGGTATGCTCCCATGATGGAGGTGAGGGCCACGTGGAGAGTGGGTTCCCTTTGCCTGTCCGCCCCCTGTCGCACAGCAGCCCTCCCAGTTCCCCTGTGTTCCTGTGCCTCCGTCCCCTGGACCGTGTGCCCACTACCACTGCCCCCAGGTCCCTGTTGTTGTTGGGGTGGTGGGTTATCCTGGGTTCCCTGTAGTGGTGGACACATCGCTGATGGACCTGTCCTGGGTAGGGAGGTTTGGGCCCGCTGGGTGGGTGCTGTGCTGGTGTTACCAGAGGGTGGAAGGTCAGTGTTGGGCTGTGCCTGTGCGAAGGGAACCGACTGTCCTGAGGCCCACGATGGTCCGGGCTAGTCATCAGGCTCCAGTAGGGCAGAGCTGCTATCGTCACTATGGGCCTCTTCTGGGGGTGGAGTGGTGTTGTTTGGACGCTCTGGTGTGGTGACGGTCCTTCGTGTTCCTGCAGGGGCATAAGAGCATGATTATTGCATGTGTGTGTGTCATGGTGTGCAATGGGTGGGTGAGCGGGCACCCCAGTGCTAGCATTCCTGTGTGGGGGCTTGTGTGATGATGGTTAGGGGGTTGTTCTGGGTATGTGCAGTGGGCATGCTTAGGTGATAGGTGTCCATGCTTCGTTGTGTCATGCAGGGCTTGGTGTTGGGATGTGTAGTTTGTGTTATTAGTACATTAGTGAGGATTTGGGGTGATAAGGGAGGGTGTGAGGGTGGTGGTGTGTGATAGCATGCAGGTAGGGTGGGGGATATGTTAGTTAAGATTTGACTTACCAGTGTCCCATCCTCCACCGACTCCTCCGAGGCCCTCTGGATGCATGATGGTCAAGACTTGCTCCTCCCATGTTGTTAGTTGTGGGGGAGGAGGTGGGGGTCCGCCGCCAGTCCGCTGAACCGCGATGTTGTGCCTGGAGACCGTTGAATGCACCTTCCCCCGTAGGTCATTCCACCTCTTCCTGATGTCCTCCCTATTTCTTGGGTGCTGTCCCACAGCGTTGACCCTGTCAACTATTCTTCGCCATAGCTCCATCTTCCTGGCTATGGATGTGTGCTGTACCTGTGAGCCAAATAGCTGTGGCTCTACCCGGATGATTTCCTCCACCATGACCCTGAGCTCCTCCTCGGAAAAGCGGGGGTGTCTTTGGCGTGCCATGGGGTGGTGTGTGTGATGTGTGGGGCGGTGTGAGTGTTGATGTGTGTGGTGATGTGTTGTGGTGTATGGTGTTTTTTGTGCGTGGATGTTGTGTTGGTGATGGTGTTGTGTGCCTCTGCGTGGTGGGATTGTCTGATCTGTGCTGTGTCTCTGGCCTTCGTGATCAATTTTTGGTCGTAGGGGTTTGTGGGTGATGTGGGTGTGTGTTTTATATTGCGTTGGGTGTGTGGGAGTGTTGTTTGTATGTTTGTCAGGTGTGTGTATTTTTAATTGTCCAATGTGGTGGTGTTTTGGAGATGTGTGTGTATTTTGAGCGCGACAGTGTGTACCGACAATGGAATACCGCGGTTGAAAGCCCGCCGCGTGGATTCGTGGGTCGTAATAGCATGGGCGTGTTTCTGTTGGCGTGGAGGTGGAGGTTTTGTTATCGCCAGTTTATCACTGACCTTTGGTGTGGCGGACTTGTGTGGGTGTCTGAATTTCGGCGGTTTCCGAGATGTGTGTCATAGTAGCTGTGGCGGGATTCCGCCGCCGCCGCGGTGTATTGGCGGGCTTCTGCACGGCGGTAAGTGCCTTTTACCGCCAATGTTGTAATGACCCCCAATATATGATAAGAATGTGCCCCTGACTGGTAGGCATGATCCCACAGTACACTACATTACCATCCTGGCTCTCTGCTGTGCTACACTTTGCAATGGGAACCAATGAGAGACCATGCCAAGACAACAAATCTGCAAATCCTGAGGCTACATTAAAACCAATAGCCCAAACAGGGTGCCCCTCACAGGCCTACATTCCCAGCCATATCTACCTAAGCACACTATCCCATGGACATAGAGGGGGGCAGGACTGCATGGACACACCTGTTTATGGGCCTGGCACCACAATGCATGCACCCCATAACACTTAACTACACTCATCATAGTAGCATCACAACAGTGTTGGTACTCACCCACTTGTGGCTGCTGTGCTGCCTTCAAGCGCTCATCCAAATCCGAATAGGCCACCGTCACAATTTGGCCCATTGGGGGGGGTCAGGGTCCGACGGGCACTGCAGTGGGTACTCCACTGGTTGTAGACTCCCAGGGTCCGCACTTCCTAGGCAATGGCTTGACACAATCCTTTCTTCCGATGGGCACTGACCTGCATGGGACACACAGAGTAAAGAAACAGATGTCATTGTGGGTGCCCTATACACAAATGCCATACCAGTTCAACCTGACATAGCCCATGGAGACATACATATAGGCAATAGCCAAGCCAAAAACTGCCAGACTCACTGCCGGTAAACATTCAAAAAGCCAACAAAAACACGTACAAGTATCCACCACATTCACACACATTCAAGGAGGATAAATAGCAACTCACCTGGTCCTCTGGTCACCCATACAGCTTTGCATACAGGGACCCCGTCCACCAGCTTCTCCAGCTCCTCCGTGATGAAGGCCGGAGCCCGTTCCACTGTAGCCCTGCCATCTCAAGGACAAGAGTCAGGTAACAGCAGCACAAGCAGTGGAGTTCTTCCCAACTCGAGGTGCAGGAGTCAAGTGGCAAGGGCATGGCAAAATGGCAGTATATACCATGGCGTTGTGCACCGTCACCGCCGGCGGTGATCATTATTGGCCCTACTTCCCCATTGACAACAATGTTATCCAATGATCAGGTGCACTGTGGTGAACACCGCCTACCGCCATGACAACTAACGCCAACGGAATGAGGTCACTTCCTACACTACGCTACCTGTAGGGTAGAGAGCTGCCATTTTGCATCCACCACACCTTCATAGTCTGGCTGGGGTCCTAGTCCATGGCTCCATTCCCTCTCCCTTTCGTTGAATACTGTCATGATTACTGGTCCTCCTCATAGAATCATGGTGGGAAGTGTGCCTACACTGTGATGCAATAAAACATATACCACATTTTTTGTGTCTGTGTGAGGGACAATTGTGTTGCATGTACATCATAGAGGAACCTTGCTATGGAAGTGTATGTCCCAACTCAATGTGTCTCTCTTCCTCCCCCATAGGTACAGACCCATGTGGCAAGGGAGAGACCCATCTGTTTACAGACCCCAGGTAGATCTGGCCACTATTGAGGAACGTCACATCATTATCAATTACCACCTGAATTGAGCAACAATTCAGGAACTCTGTGCACAAATGGAGCAGGATCTGATGCCAGCTAATAGGAATCCCTTTGCCATACCTACAACTGTGCAGGTGCTATCTGTGCTACATTTTTGACCACGGCTCATTCCAAGTGAGAGTGAGCACGGCAGCCGGTGTATCTCAGCCAATGTTGAGCCACATCCTGTCTAATTTTTTTAATTCATTTGTGCAACACCTGCAATGTTATGTCCAGTTTCCTCAAAGGGCTGTTCTCACCAACATCAAATCAGGATTCTATGCTTTTGCAAATATCCCCCATTTGATAGGTGCCATTGATGGTACCCACATAGCCATCATACCCCAAAGAGCAAATGAACAGGTAATCGTAAAAACTTTCTATCCATGAATGTCCAATTGGTGTGTTCTGCTGATCAGTCAATTTCTCATGTCAATGCAAGGTTCCCAGGATCAGTCCATGACTCCTTTGTCCTGAGAAACAGCAGTGTGCCACACATGATGGGACAACTACAGGGGGACAGAGGTTGGCTCATAGGTGAGTGTGTATGACACTGTATTAGTTACATACCTGACAGGCAGCCTGTATGCAAGTAGAAAATGGGTGTTTTAACCCTCTTTCACCCAGTTTTCCAGGGGATTCTGGCTAAGGAAACATGTGGCACCTGTGAGACATGCCAGGACAGATGCAGAAATCCATTATAATGAGGCACATGGTCACACTAGGAGGGTGATTGAGTGACCATAGGACTCCTGAAAGCAAGATTTTGTTGCCTGCATCTCTCTGGAGGATCCCTGTGCTATGTCCCTGACAAGGTGTGTCAGATAGTGGTGGCCTGCTGCATGCTGCACAACGTGGCTGTGAGGAAAGCTATCCCACTTCTGGAAGAGAAGGATGCTATCCATTCACCCCTGCTACCTCAGAGGATGGATGAGAGTGATGAAGAACAAGAGGGGGAAGACATCAACTTCAGAACCCAGCTATTCGGGCTACACTTCAAGTGACTCTCAGGTACATTTTCTATTATGCAAGTGGGTTTACTGCATTGTTTCAGGGTGACTTATGTCCCAAGTACCAACAGAGCACTGTGTGTCCTTGGGTATGGTTCACTAAAGTGTTTTGGGGGAACCACCCATGGGGAACATTCCTGTATTGTAATGTGTGTAATGTTGCTGAGGACACCTCATAGTTACCTGTTTGCAGCGTTGATAGTGGTTAGAATCAACATCCCTCAGACAGGGTTCTTGTCTGGAGTAGGTCTGCATGCTTCATTATGAGACATCAGTGTTGTTTGGGCAGGGGTACACTATTCTTCTGGCATGTTGCCATGTGTCTACACTCTGGTGATGGGTGCAGAAAGCACTTTTCAGGTGCCAATCTACATCACTGTATGATAGAATCTGTGCTAGGTCACATGTTGATAATATTATTGATGACCAAAGTGATACTTATGCACTATCGCCTATGTTCCAATTGGTGTGTGTCTGTACATCAGAAATGGAAATTATGAAGTACTGTGTTTCAACAGTGCAGTACTGATTTGTAACATTTACCTTGCAGACAGATGCTGCTGTGGTGCCCCCTACCAGTAATGTGGCAACTTTATGAATGAAGAAACAGATGTGTGTTACAGCAATGGAATGTACAGTGCGACATACTTCAAACACTACAGCCTGTTAGACCCCCTCCTGCAATAAAAGCAGCATTATGATGGAAACTGGCTAATACATACACATTAACATTTGATTGCTTATATTAAATAAGGACAGATATTTTGGCCCATATTTATACTTTTTGACGCTAAACTGCGCTAACGCAGTTTAGCGTCAAAAAGTTTTGCGCCGGCTAACGCCATTCTGAAGCGCCATGCGGGCGCCGTATTTATTGAATGGCGTTAGCCGGCGCAAGCAGACCGGCGCTGCCTGGTGTGCGCGAGAAAAACCACGTACACCAGGCAGCGCCGGCGTAGGGGGAAAATGGCGCATGGGCGTCTTAAAATGGGGCAAGTCAGGTTACGTCGAAAAAATCGTCGTAACCCGACTTGCGCCATTTATTTTCGACGCCCATCCCCCATCAACATGACTCCTATCATTGTAAAGATAGGAGTCATGCCCCCTTGCCCAATGGCCATGCCCAGGGGACTTCTGTCCCCTGGGCATGGTCATTGGGCATAGTGGCATGTAGGGGGGCACAAATCAGGCCCCCCTATGCCAAAAAAAATTATTAAAAAAAAATAAAAAAATACTTACCTGAACTTACCTGAATGTCCCTGGGGTGGGTCCCTCCAGCCTTGGGTGTCCTCCTGGGGTGGGCAAGGGTGGCAGGGGGGGTCCCTGGGGGCAGGGGAGGGCACTCTGGGCTCATTTTGAGCCCACTTGTCCCTTAACGCCATGCCTGACCCAGGCGTTAAAAAGCGGCGCAAATGCGCCGTTTTTAGCCACGCCCACTCCCGGGCGTCTCTTTTGCCCGGGAGTATAAATACCACGTAAAGGCCTGGGAGTCATTTTTTAGACGGGAACGCCTCCCTTGCATATCATTAACGCAAGGAAGGGGTTCACGCTAAAAAATGACGCACATTCCGGGAACTTTGGCGCTATTCGCCTCTAACGCCATAGTATAAATATGGTGTTAGTTGGCGTTAGTTTAGCGTCGAATTTGCGTCGAAAAAAACGACGCAAATTCGGCGCAAACGGAGTATAAATACGGCCCTTTGTGTGTGCAAGTGGATTTATTTGAAGATAAAACATACATGAGTGATGGGACAGTGGAATGGAGTGGGCACATGGTGAACAATACACTCAGGTACATTTACGTTGGTAGTACAGGGGGAGAGTACATGGGGCCATTGAAAGATGGTGAAATGGCAATGGCGTGTGAACAAGGTAGCTCAGTGGCACAAAAGGGAGACAGTTCAGAGCAGAGTCACTTCCTGGCGGTGGGCTTGGTCTTGGCTGGTGTTTCACTGGGATGTCTCGGTCTGGGGCCATGTTTTGCGATGGGGAACCTGGGCTGCAGGGGAAGGGGTGCTGGTGTCCTGTGAGTCCTCTGGCAGTGCCACCAGTCCACTAGCTGCTGCAGATGTAGATGGCAGGGCAGTGTCCTGGCTAGTGGAAGAGGCTGACAGGTGGTTGGGGGACTCAGGATGGATGTTGGTCTGGTGCTGTAGCACCCCTGCAATGGAGGCCATGGTAGCACTGAGCTGTGTCCATTGCCCCATTGCCTCCTGGTGGTGTGCTACCTGCAGCCTCTGATTCTCCTCCAACGTGGCCAGGATCTGTGTCATCCTGTCCTGGGAATGGTGGTATGTTCCCAAGTCCTCAGCAATGGCCTCCAGGGCAGCAGCATCCCTCCTTGGGCCAGCCCCCTGGGCCAATGATACCCTCCCACTGGTCATAGCCCCCTGTGCCTGTGTCCCCTGCACAGGTCTGGCAGTTCCACTTGCACTGGGCCCTTCAACTTCCTGCCTGGTGGTGGGTGGAGACTAGGGCCCTTGTACAGGTGGGCAGATAGTCCGTGGCCTGGAGACACTGGTGTGGAGGCGTTGGGCCAGAGCTGATGGTGGTGGGTGAATGGTAGGCATGTCAGTGGTGTCCTGGGTGGGGCTGCTGGAGGGTGACAGTCCAGGGCTGTGTGATGGGCCAGGGTATTCCTCAATTTCCATACACCCCTCTGCACTCTCCTGAGTGGGGCCTCTGTCTTTATGTGGGGCACTGGCACTCCTTGGCGTTTCCGTCCAGGTGGCATGGGTGGTGGTGCCTGTGGGGGGGGTGGACATGTGGGCCTTCTGGAGGGTGACTGTCCAGGATTGTGGGATGGTCCAGGGATTTCCTCTGTGTCCAGACATCCCTCTGCACTCTTCAAGTGAGGACTTCGTCTTCAGGTGGAGGACTGGCACTCCTTGAAGTCTCTCTCCGGGTGGAATGGGTGGTGGTGCCTGTGTGTGAGAGAATAGAGATGTGGGTGTCCTGCATTTTCTTGTGCATAATGGTGTGTGTATTTGTGTGGTGGCAGTGCTGTATGGGATATGGCATTCGCAGTACTGTCCCTTGGTCTCAAAGGGGTAGTGTGGGTATTAGTCTGGGGATTAATTGCATTTGTCTTGTATGCCTTCTGTCTACTGCCCCCTATACAGTCATTGCCATATCCCTTGCAGCACTGGTCACCAGTAATAGATGGATACATTCCCATGTAGTAGCATGCATGGTCCCTTCATGTTATTTTTGATGCATTTAGTGAGGGGGTGGTGGTGCATTCTGGGTGTTGTAGTGCCCCTGACATTACATGCATGGGTTGGTGACTGTGCACAGGGAGATGGATAGTGATTTGTATGGGGGGTTGTGGACATGCAGGAAACATGTCTAGGAGTGTCTGGGTGTTATGGGCTGGGTAGGGGAGGGGGCATGGTAGTAGTGAGAGGGATGGGGTGATACATGCATTACATGTGTGGTGACTGGTTGGGTACTGTAGTTGACTTTCCCAAGTCCAGTCCTCTAGGGAGTCCAGTGAGGATAGCCAAGACCCTCTCCTCCCAGTCGGAGTATTCGGGGAGAGAAGGTGGGGGACCACCCCCAGGCTTCTGTACCGCAATGTTGTGTTTGATGCCATCTAACGCATCTTCCCCTGCAGGTTGTTCCATCTATTCCTGATGTCATCCCTTGTTTGTGGATGGTTTCCCACAGCATTGACCTTGTTGACTATCTTGGCCAATGGCCTCTACAGCACCTGTTCACCGAATAGCTGTGGCTCGACCCTGAGTATTTCGTCCACCATAGTCCTTAGCTCCCTGTTGGTGAAGCGGGGGTGCTTAGGGGGTGCCATGCTGTGTGCTGTGGGTGGTGTGTTGTAGGTGAGTTGGTGACGGTGCTGTTGTGTGGTTGGGTGTGGGGTTTGTGATGGCGGGTGTGCAGTGTTTGAGTTTTGGTGGTGGTTTTGTGTGTGTGACTTGTGTGATGGTTAGTGCAAAGGATTGTGGGATGTGTATGTGTGTGTTTTATTGTTGTGTGGGTGGATGTGTGAGGTGTGCGGATGTGTGCCAGCTTATATATCCAAAAATGCCTTTGAAGTGGGGGAGACTTCAAAGAGTAGCCTTGAAGTGTACACGTTCCCATTTCAGTACAGGTTTGTCTGTCAGGGTCCTAGTAGGGAGTTTGGCAGTCTATTGTGTGAGGGCAGGCCACTAGTCTTCGAAATGTAAGTGTCAAGCCTCCACCCTTCTAGCCCAGGAAGACCCATTCAGTATGCAGATGAGTGCAGGTATGACTGAATATCCTGTGCTTGTGGTTGTCTGAGTGAAATGCACAAGGGAGCTGTCAACCAGCCCAGCTCAGATGTGGATTGGAGACAGGCTGTAAGGCAAAGAAGGATTTTAAGTGCAGAGAAATGCTCACTTTCTAAAAGTGGCATTTCTAAAATAGTAATATAAAATCCAACCTTACCAAAAAGTAGGATTTTCTAATATCATTCTGCCTATACTAAACATAACCTGTTTACCCCTTTCTGATCAGAATCTGCCACTTAAACAGTATATGAGGGTAGCCCTCATGCTAGCCTATGAGAGGAGCAGGTCTCACAGTAGTGGAAAACGAATTGAGGAGTTTTCCACTACCAGGACATATAAAGCACACAGATATATGTTCTGCCTTTTACCTACATGGCACCCTGCCCTATGGGTTAACTAGGGCCTACCTTAGGGGTAACATATGTAGAAAAAGGGGAGTTTAAGGCTTGGCAAGTACTTTTAGACACCAAGTCGAAGTGACAGGGAAACTGCACACACAGGCCTGACAATGGCAGGCCCAAGACATGGTTAAGGGGCTACTTATGTGGGTGGCATAATCAGTGCTGCAGGCCCTCTAGTAGCATTTGATTTACAGGCTCTGGGCACATGCAGCACACTTTACTAGGGACTTACAAGAAAATCAAATATGCCAATTGGAAATGAACTATGCCCAGCTGGTAGTAGACAAAATCTGAATATAGGATGGATCCATGGGTAGACCCTTCAAGAGCATGGAGGAGAGTGGTATATCCCCAGCCTGATTCCTCTCAGGTCTAGTGTGGGGCAGATGCGCATCCACATGAACCAATCATATGCAAATTTACATTGCGCTGCAAGATAATACAACTGGAAGTCTGGCACCCCGAACCCTTCTCCTAAGAGGAGAGCATCAAGGTATGCCATTTTATCTGGGGTCTGTGCCCTGCCCAAATAAGGTGGGTTAGGAGGCATCTCAGCGTGTCAAAGAAGCTGTTAGTTAATGGAATCAGTAAGTTCATTTATAAATATAGGAATTGAGGAAGTATTACCATTTTAATGATGGCAATACACCCCAGCATGGACAGGGGCAACTTGATCCATTGCAAATCTGTATGGTCAGTTTGTCCACGGCTAACCCATAATTCAACCGGATCACCATGTCTTTCTGCCTATGTAGTATAAGTCCCAAATATTTTGGTGGTGTCTTCACATCAGGAAAGCGGATATCCCAATGTGTCCAGCGTTGTGGCAGCAGTGAAGGAAATAATTTCCAACTTGGCCCAGTTAACGGTGATGCCATATAGAACCCTGAATCAGATAATTTCTTGTATCAGAGGAGCAACAATAGTTGCAGGGTGCCTTACAGAGAGCATGATGTCATCTGCATACATGGATGTCAACTATGGGTCCAGACCGCATTTTAATCTGTGGTGGAGGTACCTCTCCTGTAAGTGGTGAACCAGGGGGGCCATGGCACTGATAAAGAGGAGCGGTGACAGGAGGCATCCCTGTCGGATACCCCTGGACATTAGAAAGGGGCCACTGAGAGAGCCATTAACCCTCAGTCGGGCCACTGGGTGGGAACATAACAAGAGCAATGTATCCTCAGGGCAATCTTAGCTTGTCCAATATCACCTTCAGAAAAGACTATTCCAAAGAATCAAACACCTTTTTAGTGTCTAAAAGGATGGGCACCACCAGGACAACCGGTGAAATCTAGTACAACACCAAAAGATCGTTCGGAGATTTATGGAAGTGGGTCGATAAGGACAAAGCCTGTCTGCACCAGTGAGATGATCTGCTCTATAAAGAGAGACAGGCTTGTTGCAAGGACCTTAGCTTATCATCAAAACTGAGTAATGAAATCGGACAATAGGAGGTGCACAAGTGGAGTACCTAGCCAGGTTTTAGCAGCAGTGTGATTTCAGCTTCCTTAAGTGTGGATGGTAGAACCCCAGCCTCCAGGGCCTCAGCAAATACCTCCAAAAGATGTGGGGTAACAGGGGTTTATACACCTTATAGAACTCTCCCATGAGTCCATCCAGTTCCAGGGTTTTAAACCTGTCAAGGGTGTCTATCAATTCAACAATGTCCTCAATAGAAATGGGTGTGCTCAGGAATTGTCTATACCCATCTGAGATCTAGACCATCACAGTCTCAGCTAGATATTCTACAATGTTGGTGGCATCGCCTGTGGTCCGGGATGAGTATAACCCCATATGGTGATTCAGTTCTCTAAGAATGCCCTGTGCGACCCAGGCATTCCTCCTCCCTATATCTGCACACTTGGGAATATTTTGCCTTGAAGGCGGTCCCTCTGTCCGCCAGTGCCAGAACTCATCCAAGAAGATGGCCCAGCAGTACATCTGGGTCCCACGTTGTTGACAGAAATCCTCCCAATCAATATTGAGCAACTCGGTTTCAATGCGGGCGAGATGCATGTAAATGTATTGCAGCAATGCTTCATGCCTCAAGTTTCAGACTACACAAACATAGGCTTTAAAGGCCTCCCAGAGGGTAGCTAGAGTGGTGACAGACACTGTGTTAAGTGCAAAATATTCAACAATGGAGTTGCAAAGTTCAGTACGGAAAATGTAATTGTGGCGAGTGGTACCTGGAAAATCACTCTGTTGCTCCAGACATCCTCCATATGATATCTTCAGTACCACGTGAACGGGGGACTGATCTGACAATGTGCGAGGGGGATGACATACATCTGCTAGCCATGGGGTTACATTTGTATGAATTAACCAATAATCAATGCATTTCCAGACACTGTGTGGTACGGAATAGAACTGGAATTCTGATGCCATTGTACTACACAGCTGCCATGCATCGACTAAGGAGTAGGTGTCTATAATGTCCCAAAACATGTGCAGTGCTTGCCATCCATATCCAAGCCTGTGGAGTCTACCCACTAAGTCAGCTTCTGCCCGACCTATAAGTGCTGAAAGTTTGTGGTAAAAGTCTGGAGCACCCACACTGAGGGGCATAAACATTGACCAGCAGTATACGCTTGTCTGCTAGGATTCCAGAGACAAGTTTATCTCCCATAGTATCTATAGAGCTAGCTCGATGTGTAAAAGGAACACTGAAGTATCAGTGTGCATACTGCACAAGAGTAGGAGCTGTAGTAAGAAAAATATATATTGCCCACTTTCCCCACGGTGGATGCAAATGAAAATGTTTATTTGTATGCTAGAAGAGTTTCTTTTAGAAATCCTATTTTAACACCTTTCAGTGTCAAATAGGAAAGGACATGCTTGCCCTGGTGGGGGTTGTTGAGGCCCCTGATGTTCCATGTCATGTTATGTGAGGTCCACCACCAGTTCCCCTCTAGTCTGTGGCGCTGCCATCTAAGGGTGTATGGGATCTAGTATGTGCACAGATAATCAATACAATCATGAATGGCCTCACTGCAGAGAGTAAACACCCCAAAAAAAATCATGCAAACAACACCCCTCCTCCACCCACAATAGATGACAACACATCCGCAAATCCCAGAATAACAGGAAAAAATAACAAAAACACATACCTCATTCATAAGGAACATGGGACCAGATTTATGAGAAGCGACGCAATACTGTGTTGCGGCAGTGTTGTGTCAAAAAAAAAATGCACTGTGTAGCAACATTTCCTTGCAACATAGATGAGCCGGATTTATGTTTAGATTCCCCATGTCACAAGCCTAAAAGATACATCAAAAGGTTTGATGCAGCTTCTCAAAAAAATATGTAACTAGTCGTAAGGCAACTGGCCCCTACGTGATGCAAAGCTGGTTTGTGTGTCACAAAACACTTGTAAGTGCTGCAAATCAGCATTGTGTCAATTTAGAGTGTGTTTCTTTCATGGCAGACAGAACAGCAGAACAAAATTTAACACAAAATGGAGGAAGCACTATCTACCAGTCAGGAGGGCAGCAATCCCAACCACAATCAAGATGGCCAAATAGCAGGCCAGGGAAGGAGGAAGAGGACAACCAATTTCAGTGAATAGGAGAACCAAATATTAATAGCAGATGTGACAAAAAAATGAATACCTGCTCTTTGTCACCTCTGAATCACCATTGTGAAAGAAGGAAGCCATTTGGAAACCCATAGTGGAGAAAATCAACAGCATAGGCAAACATAGAGGGCAGTGCTGGAGTTGAAAAAGAGGTGGCAATACTATAAGTGCAGGACCAAAGGGAAACTGGCAAAGAACCTTAGGGCAGCTGGGAGGGCTGGAGGAGGACCAGACTTCCATAAGGAGTTGGACCCATTAGAGGAGCAGGTTGTGTCACTCGTTCCAACAGAGTTGGTGGCAGGAGTTGCTGAACAGGACAATGCTGTGGTCGAGGTCCAGGAAACACTACAGTGTAAGTGACAACAAGGGACCCTGGAGTATAATAAAGAGATTTGTAATGCAACACAGCACAAGTCACTTTGGCAGTTGGCAATTGATTGCATAACCATATCTTAGTATTGATGTATGTGACGTATATTTTTCATGTTTAGTCGGATTTCCCTACTATATGGTAATTAGGTGTTAAGGCTTATGGTTATTAAGCCGTTCTTACTCAATATGACTTAATAAGTCTATTATTTTTGTCTATAATGGATTATCAACACACTTTCATTTTCACAAATGTAATTGGGTGATTTTGGTACATTCCTATTTATTTTATATCAAATACGAGACGTGACTTTTCATCTACTCATTTCTCTCAACCTTGGTACTTATGGTCCTTTTTTGCTTTGGATGTCACCTTTTGTAGACTGCCTCAATATCAGCCTATATTATGATGTAATTGTATTTATATAGCGCTTACTACCCCTGACGAGGCATCAAATGCATGTTTAAAATAAGGACTTAAACATTCACAGTTCTTTCAGCGACCCCGGTATCTCCAAGTACTAAAAAACATTGGCAAAGCCAACAGGTCTCGTCTGCGCAAGACTTATTGGCTTTGTCAATGTGTTTTAGCCATGTTATACACCAGAGTGGCTGCTGTTCATGGCTATAAGTTAGTGGCATAGTGGTGTGGAGTGGAGTAGAGTGGCATAGGAGCATTGGCGTAGTGGTGCAGAGTACAGTGCAGTAGGGTACAGTGCAGTTGTTTAGAGTGCATTGGAGTGGAATGCAGTGGTTTAGAGTGCAGTGGCATGGAGTGGCGTGGGGCAGAGTAGAGTGGCATAGAGTGGCATGGGGTACAGTAGCATAGAGTGCAGTAGAGTAGAGTGGCATACAATAGAGTGGCAGAGAGTGCAGTAATGCAGAGTGGTGCAGTGTCATATAGTGACATCGATTGAAATGATCATTACATTTGCACAGACATACAGTTTTTCAAATCAAACTATACTGTGCACAGACGATATGTGTGGAAATTGCATCACCTAATGTAATGATTTGTTTTATTCATAAAAAGGTATTTTTTTCCAGCGCAGTTCAGAATTAACAAAAATGTGCTTCATTTGTACTCCTAATTCTGAAATATTCTGAAGTTTATTTAAATGTTTGTCATGGGATAGAAAAAAACTCTTTCCTAACCCAAGTATCCAGCAAGATTGTCGCATAAATCCTCTCACTTTGAAGTCAAAGAAAGAAAAGTAAACACTATGTTCCCACCGAAGACAGAGCCTGAAATTTGACTTTGTTCTTTGAATGCACAGCAAATGTGATGAGATAAGAACAAGATTTACAGGCCTGTTTACAGAAAGGGAACACTCGGAAGGATACTGTAAATAAGGTTTGGTCAAGGAAAGGGACAAACTCAAGCTGCATAGCCTAAAAAAATAAAGCCAGCAAATGGAAAGCAACAAAATGTGAGTTGTAAACCACAAGACCAATGGCAAGCAACAGGCGGAATTCATTCCCAAGTAAGCTCTATGAATGTACTTAACGTTACAGCCGTGGGATACTTTGTGGGTAAAGTCCAGTATTTTAGTCCAGTCCTTATCTTGCAGAGGTTTGGCCACATCAATCACCCAGGTAGTATGACGAGAAGACCTAGAGTGGTTTCCATGTTGCAGGAAAGGTCTGTACACCCATTCTATTGGATTGCCACCAGTTCCCATGGTGTAGAGCTACTGGCACACCTCGTGTAGCGTTAGTGCTAAGTGGCAGACATGAAATAGGGCATTTAATGATTATTTAAGGTGGTTGTAAGTTAGGACTTGACTGGGGTGAAGATGGTAGTCTGCCACAAAGGTTTGGAAATTTAGTAGCTCGCTGTCCAGAAACAAATCCTCCAATTTTAAGACACCTGCAGCATGCCACTGATAGAGTTGCTCTGAACACAGCCTTCCTGTGCGAGTGAGAAGACTTAGCAAAGATAGTGCAGGAGCAGGGTTTCTTCATGTCAGTGAGTTTACAGGTTCTAGCAAGGCAAGAGAAAGCTGTGCATGATAACCCCGGATGGTGATCTGTAGACTGGTCACTAGGAAACAATGAGCAGTGCATTAAGCCTTCCTTAAAAGTCTTAAGTGATAAACCCCATCTCATGCAAGGAGGTGGGCAGAAAGCCAGCGAGCCACCCATTGGATCGGTGCAGCTGAATAATAGCATTCTAAGTCCAGAATACCTAATACACCCTCAGTCACAGGTAGCTTCAGAGTGGATAGAGCTACCTGACGGCGCTGCAGCGACCAAATCAGATGTGTGGCATGTCTGAAGAAGGAATGAAGGACGAGCAGGAGAAGGTTTGCAAAATAATACAATCATCGGGCTAGCACACCATCTTCACTAGTGCCATGTGGCCCACTACAGAAAACAGAAGAGAAGTCCAGAAAGCAAACTATGTTTGGAGGGACTGTGATGCTCTGCCGAGATTTCCATCCTGCAAATCAGTGGGAGACTGGTAGAAATTAATCAGTAGGTATCAAAAGGTAACTGGTTCCCAGTTTAATCTGAGACCTAATTGTATATAAAGGGGTAAACCGTGCCATATTTTATAGAAACACTAATTACTTTTTTAAATTTTTACTTTTCGTTTGTGCAATTTGAATCCCAAATATTTTCAAGATTCTATATGTACTTGACACTTATGAATAACCCAGATCACTAGTTTGGCTTTTGCTCAATTTCAAAATCATTTAAAGGCATGGACAAAGTGGGCAACCTTGCAAGGGTCTGGCCCCTGCTCACCCTTCACAAGCACAAACAGCGGACCATTGCACCAGAAGAGTTTGCCAAGGTGGATGGTGCTTGTTCAACAACTTGAGAGTGCCTCTTCTGTTTCTCTCCTGTGTGCAGAGACAACTCCCCAGGTACCCAATACCTTCCAATAGTCTTGGTGGACCCATCTTGTCTGATTTTAGGAATTGTCCCACCTTGTTCTTCTCTACCTCATTTACCCAGTTCTTAGCAACAGCGCTTTGAATCACTCCCACCTGGGATCTCCCATTTGATGTCGATTTCATCCTCATCTTTTATTATCTTTGATTGGTAGTCCGGGCTCCCATTTCTGAGATAAATGTAGAGTCCCAGACATACACTCTAGTGCTGTGAGACTACAGACAAATTGTGGGTTTCTCACATCCTGACATTAGGTGTGAGACTGAGGTACTGGGTTTTTCAGAACCGGTACTGATCCGGTAACCCAGCGGTGCCAGGGTACACCCAAAGACCTCGGGTACTTTCCTGATTCAGACCACAGAAACTCAGAGTCTTCTAGGTGAAGTCAAAGATCGAATTTATTGGCTGCAGCCAAGTAACAAGCGTCCTAGAAGTACAACAGCACGGTTTGTATGTTCTCAGGAGACTGTGTTTCAATGCAAAGTCAGGTTTCCTTATATACAGTTTTTTAAGCTTCAGGCAAACATTCTTGACATTTTGGTTGGTCATTCACATGTTTTCACTACAAAGGAAAAAACAGTGTCATGATGAAACCTCATATTTCATGTCATCTAACCCATAATAAATTACCCGGCAAGGCCTAGTATTTTACATCAGATAAGTGTGGACCCCCAATAAAAACGGGCACCTCCCCCTCGTAAAGTAAGAAGAAGAAAAGAGCAGGTGCAGGTGTGAGCAAGATTAGGCAGGGTGTGTGAGCGATAATAAGGGTTTTATGGCATGGTGTGCCTTGATGCTATCTGATTCGGCCACTGGGAGAGGGACTGACCAAACAGGTTTGGCCTGAGGCAATGGTTCCAGCTTGCCCAGGTCAGAGAAAAGTCAATCAAGGTGTACGTGTCCTTGGAATCAAATCTGACTGTATTATAAGCCTATGTGAGGGCAACTTTTAAAAATGGCTGCCGTGTATAAAATGGGAGCCACGAGTGCAGGACGAAAATGGCGATTTCAAGGTGAAAACGCTGCTGGAATTGAGCGAAAATGCTCATGCTTAGTGTACTAGTCATTATCGGTCTTTTGATACTAAAATCGTACTGCTGTGGCAAAGTAAATTACATGGGTCCAGAATTTTTAGAACCACAAACCCTCCTTTTGCCCTTACATAGGCAATAAACCTATTCTCATGCTAATATGAGTCCAGGTCTATGTTTATAAGGCCATGGAGATGTTGCTGGAGCAAAATTCTAGTACTTGGTAACTCTCTCTGGACAGGTCTCCTCGAACATGAAGTAGCACAAAAGGCCACATATGGCAGGACAAAATAAGGAATACCTCTATCTGCAGTAGGTGGCATAAGATCACACACCCAACAATTAGTGATGTTCACTACTAACTAGTGTTGATGCAGAAGCTGTACAAAAGAATTGCTTACGAATTCTGATCTTCTAACCTGCTCATGTTCAGGAAAAGGGTGAAAAGAGTGCAAAGAAACAATAGTAGGAAAAGAGATAGGTTGGGAAGTGGGTGCAGAAGTCAATTGAGTAGAGAAAAACAATCCCACCTATAAATGACAACGTCATGTTTAAAAGACACTAGAAAACACGTTATTAAGAACATATAGACAACGGGAGAAAGTAGTGACCACTATTTCAAATGAAATAATAATTTTTCACAACCCTAACCAAAAAGCAAATCCTAAAATTATCTAGTAACATTTTTAGGGCACCTCTGCATTTCAGTAATTTTTGTATGTTCAGGTGGAACAGTGGTGACTCTCATCAATGCTCTAAGGTGAAAAGGGGGTACTCTTTCCACAGAAAATGGACTTTATTCTGCTTTTACTAAACAGAATAGTACTTTAAAACAATGCCAGGAAAACAATCAGTCTCCTAACACCTAGTCTATACAATCACACGGAAACCTCTTGTGAAACCAACTATGCCCAGAGTCCGTTCAAAAAGCCTCTCTGGCAGGCTTCTATTGTCCATCAAATTTTCTTTTGTTGTTTTCTTTCGCATGGGCCTCTCAATTCAGGCCTCTTCGTGAGAAAAGTACTGCTTAGTTGGAGTGCCCTCCTGGCAAACACCCACAGCTCACTCCAAAGTCTCAATGTCTTAAAGCAATGCACCAGTGTCTCTCCTCTGTGGCAGACACTACAAACAATGTGCTCTTCATTGATCAAGGGCACAAATCATCTTGTGCAGACCCAAGCACCATTAATTGGGAAATAGCTCAAGCTCAGCAGCACTTTCAGACTCCAACACTCATTATTTAGTGTCAGAGGACGCTCAAGCTGCTCTTTCATGGGCACCACAATATAGTGCCTTTTTCCAAACTTGAAATCTCCGGTGCACTGCCCTTCTTCCGTTGGAGCAAAGAAAAGGGGGTGTGTGGCCAAAACTCAGGCCAAGGGGCTCAAGGGATTGCACACTGTCAGAGGTTACCAGCACATGACAGGTAGAGAAATTAAACCTCAAAACAGCTCTGCTATCAACAACAGGAATCCTTCTCTTTAGCTCTTTTACACTGAAACTTTGGTTTTGTGATGTCCAACGCCGTCTGATGGAGCAAGTACGATACCATGCGCTGGCGATCGCTGTCCAGCTTTGCTACTTTCTGGGTGCTGAGACTGTAGGGCCAAGACGTCCGTCTTTCATCTGTAGCTGTCACTGATGGGAATTAGGCTTAAATCAATGTCCTGCAGGTTATTATGACTTGATACCCGCAGAATCTAGTGACGTAGGAAATGTGCCACAGTTGTTAGTTTCCTTCAATTTAGTAAAAAAAACAGTTCATGGTTTTTAGCAAGGGGACTGCAAGCAGGTGGTCTGCAATCTTCAAAGGAGTAGCCATACACCATGGGCATAAAATACAAAGACAAAGGCAGAAGGGCAAAACAGGGTCTCTAGCATCTTTAATTGGGTTCTCTCCATTATTCTCTGCCATCTATAGCTACATGAGAATTTTATCTGAATGGATCTCCTCACACAGTGGCATTGTCTAATGGGGTAAACACATATTTTCCTCAATGATTAAGTCTAGGTGTTCCTCCTTACCTTAGAACATCTCAATAGAGAAATCACATGATACCGATTATCAGGGACATGTAGAAACCTTCCTTTAAAAACTGTGCATCAGGTGCACTATGCAATACACAGGCTAATAGTCAAATGTGCAAACAAAAAGACAAGAACTAGAGGGTCCTGATATTTGCATGATTAGGACACATCTGATCCCACCAAAAATTAAAGTAGCAGGAACAGAAGGGAACCGAAAACCAAATTAAAATAGACATTGAAAATTCGTCATGTTCAAAAAGGTAAACATAAGATATCTCCTATTGAAATGGAAAACTTGTCTTACTATAATATTGAGTCAGTTAACCAGTCTATCGCTACCCTGACAGTCAGGCTGGAAAACATTGAAGCAGGCCTAAGGCAAATTCTTGAAAACCAGTCTGGTCATACCAAAGGGAATTATACATAACATGGGCGTCCCTGGTACATCACTGCAGTCTGGAAATGTGAACCTGAACAATACATCAATAATAATAAAAGGGCTGACTGGTGAAAGGAATTCGAAAAAGAGAAATGGGACTAGGACATAGCTAAAATCTCAATAACTAAGCATGATGCGACATTGGTCAGGGGAAGTAACAAAAGAAAAAATCTATAGGAAGAACAAAAAAAAAATATTTGGGTGATAGTCAGGCATGTGACACAACACCGAGAGTACGGGTGATACACAAAGGCCAAAGTTACACAAATTTTAACTCTACCGTTGGCGACTACACCATATACGGTACTCCTAGCTAATGTTTCAGTTCCTTCTTCAGGAAAAAATGAAAACCTGGTTTTCTTTTAAGGAACGAAAGCCATATGATACTTAGGAAACAGAACATCATTAACTAATGTAATATAGAAATTAGGCCACCTTGAGTCACAGATCTATAATTTCATCCTTAGGTCCAATCAAGGCTACATAAATGTAGGGCTGCCTGTTCCTTTAAGGGAAGGGGCAGTAACGTGACTAACTGCAGGTGACACACTTTGATCCTGTATATCTCTTTTTATTTTCCTTCAATACCATTATAGCCAAATAGACATGCACTGGTGAAGTGTTTGTCTCTTATGTTCACAGCATGAAATATCATTATCTGTGGAATTTAGTAACCAGAACAAGTTCAACCAACTGTTGCGTAGCGATGGGCATCGTCATGACCATCCCCTCACAACACAGGGGAGCTTGTAATAGTATCAAAAGCAGCAACAAACATGCAAAAAAAAAAAAATAATAATAATAAAAACACACAAAACGTCAAGCCATCAGATATACTTGCTGTGTATCAAGCACAAAAAGCATAGACAAAACAATAGCATGTGTGAATAAGCGGTGACACACAACACCATGTCATGTACTTTATGCACTGTAAACCTGCAGCCCAAAACCCAATATTTGGGCCTGTTTAATTTGTCAGGTTTAAAATCCTTACCCTCCTTTTGACAGTAGATCACCAGGCAATGGAAATCTGCTGTCAAATATAACTTTACTGTTTCTCTTCTAACATACAGGACCAGCAAGAACAATTCATGATAGGACCAAATACATGAAAATAAATTTCCATTACTTAACTGTTACCCTCTTGTCAGTTACTTCGCAACATCAAGCCACCTTAGTTTTACCTTTCTAAAAGTAAAAATTGTTACACTGACACTCCATATTAATTTTGGCACCTACAATTTCCACTGTGAAAAATAAGTCTTAATTGGCAAATCGTTCTCATTAAGGCATGTAGCCTTCAAATTTTTTTTAAAAAGGGCTGCATCTTATTTTCTGTCTAAGACTTAATGCAACGCTTCGTTTTCTGTCAAATAAAAGCAACTAGCAGGCATCATTTTATTTTTTTAGAGCGGAGACACAAATGTATCAGTTCTGCAGAGCATTTAACATGATGTTGGGACTTTCGAAGAAACCCCTTTTTTTTATATTTTCCCTTTGGAATTAAGTTCTTTAATTGTATTGATGTTCTTCTGGAGAAACCAAAAATCCCACTTTTAGAGGCCCGTAGGGTCATTCTGCATTTCACAGAGACAAGGCCCTAATTTAAAAGGTCACAAGTGTCAACATGACAGCCTCCTCCATTGTTTATGGGAAAACTAAAGATAGCATCTCAGGACAGCCTCTGTAGCTCTCCTAGGTTCTGCCACTCTGAATCTGTCAAAGACAGTAGGCCTTCCTATTTTCCTTCTAACCTGGAATAATTCACTCTATTTAAAAAAAAAAAAAAAATTCCTTTTTAGGCGCTAAAAAAAAATTATCTCTATTTCCAGATTATTAAACTACATTTACTGTGAATAATTCACAAACCTTAATAACACACATACCAGTTGTTAGAATAAATGCTTGTTGCAATCCCATGCAATGGTACATATTTCATCAACCTCGAATGAATGAACGTCTCAGTAGGCCCAGCTGAAGTTAGAACCTTCAACCTTGATATTAAAACAAGCCTTTGTACTGGCACATTGACTCATTGAATCATAAGAAGGCACAACCTGCAAATATATATCAAACCTAAATGTATGCATTTACTGAAGCCTGAGACACTTTAAAAAGTACTCTGAATGAAAGAAAATGCAGTTTAAACAGTGCTTTTGCCCAAAATCGACTTTGATATTTTAGGCATTAAAAAATCAATATCCTACAATTTTCTTGCATAATATGCATTACCAGAATGTCTATTACACAATCCATGAGTCAGCCATTGAAAATATTAACTTATACTTTATAGAAATGAGCTTGTTTGCTCCTGCGCCAAGGGAAAATTGCACATACAAATGTAATTTTAGCGGTGCAACATAACTTAAATTAAATTTTAATGTTAGGAGGTCATAGTATAGGTATTAAGCTTTATAAATATGAAAAAACGATTTTGAAAGGCACTTATTTTTGAAATAATTTTTCCCTAATTAATAATTTTCTTTTTAAAAAAAAATAAAAACCCAATTATTCTTTTTTTGGTGATAATTCCACATATAAAAGCAAGCTGCATCCCTTGCCTATTATTTGGGATACATTGACTCACAAGCCTAAGCGCATAAGCCTAACTTGAAATGCGTTACATTTTTGCGCCACTTTCATTTAAAAGGAAGGTTATGCAAAATTCCACCCATGTTTAACTGGGAAAGTGCTGGCTGAATTGAACATTCCTATCAAATATACTGCAGCTGAAAAGTTTGCCTGTGAACGTCTAATACAATGCATCTAAGAAAAATGCTGTAAATGTATTATTATTGTTTTTTTTTTTGCAAAAATAGATAATTTCGTTTTTTTTTTTTTTTTTGGGGCCCTATTTATATCTATTGAATGTGTTTTCTAATTTATTAAGCATTTAACAGCAGTTTTGTATATGTGCACAATTGCTCATTCTATAAATTAAAGAGCAACATATAGCTATGTTAGCACATCACATGGTTCATTTCTGGATTTTTTCTAAGTTTCTACTTAATATTAATTAACCAACATTTTACTTAACAAACTGTAAACATCAAGAAGACCCACAAACACACATTGAGCTCATTTCAGATATAAACAGAAAACACTCAGTACACACAATACAGCGCGCTTTAGCCATTTTTCATAAATAGCGCCGTCGCAATTTACTTATAGAACCGTTTGCAGATCCTAGTTGTAAGTCATATTTACAAGAAAAAAAAAGAAAACTTTTCTCAATTATTTCCAAGAATAGCGGACCCATACTTTATTAAACGTGATGGGGCCTACTCCGTGCTTCACATATAGTTCATAGGTTGGAGTTCCAATCGGAGGAACCGGACATGAGTCCTCCAACCGGGAGTCCCTTTTACAACCAAGACAAAACAAATTTCCAAGTCTGCTAAGACCAGGCATCTTCGCTCACTAGTCTAGCTTCAAACTTCAAAGGATTATCGTTTACGATAGTCTCGTGAACACACGAGTCCTTCGGCTTTGGTACTTGCAAGTTCCAAATCAAAGTGATCCCGAAGGGATACCAAACCAAATGTCCAACTTAAGGACCAAACCAAGTGTCCAACTAAGGACTGGGAGACGCTCCACTTATACTTAACTGAAAATATCGATGACGTCACCAGAAGACTCGTCTTATCGTTTTGCTCTACCAAACATCAAGGGTCCAAATCAGGGCGATAGCCAGAGCAGCAGTCCTTCGTAGCCGTCGGGAAGCGGGGAACCTCGCAGCAAAGACTTTCGGACCACGTCGACATGCAGGGGTCGATGAAGTGGCGGCCTTCCTCCAGAATTTTCACACGAAGCTCCCCACGGACCTCAGGCTTGGACCGGTACCGCTGATATCGCCCCAAGTTGGGCGCCAACTGAGGTACTGGGTTTTTCAGAACCGGTACTGATCCGGTAACCCAGCGGTGCCAGGGTACACCCAAAGACCTCGGGTACTTTCCTGATTCAGACCACAGAAACTCAGAGTCTTCTAGGTGAAGTCAAAGATCGAATTTATTGGCTGCAGCCAAGTAACAAGCGTCCTAGAAGTACAACAGCACAGTTTGTATGTTCTCAGGAGACTGTGTTTCAATGCAAAGTCAGGTTTCCTTATATACAGTTTTTTAAGCTTCAGGCAAACATTCTTGACATTTTGGTTGGTCATTCACATGTTTTCACTACAAAGGAAAAAAACAGTGTCATGATGAAACCTCATATTTCATGTCATCTAACCCATAATAAATTACCCGGCAAGGCCTAGTATTTTACATCAGATAAGTGTGGACCCCCAATAAAGACGGGCACCTCCCCCTCGTAAAGTAAGAAGAAGAAAAGAGCAGGTGCAGGTGTGAGCAAGATTAGGCAGGGTGTGTGAGCGATAATAAGGGTTTTATGGCATGGTGTGCCTTGATGCTATCTGATTCGGCCACTGGGAGAGGGACTGACTAAACAGGTTTGGCCTGAGGCAATGGTTCCAGCTTGCCCAGGTCAGAGAAAAGTCAATCAAGGTGTACGTGTCCTTGGAATCAAATCTGACTGTATAATAAGCCTATGTGAGGGTAACTTTTAAAAATGGCTGCCGTGTATAAAATGGGAGCCACGAGTGCAGGACGAAAATGGCGATTTCGAGGTGAAAACGCTGCTGGAATTGAGCGAAAATGCTCATGCTTAGTGTACTAGTCATTATCGTCTTTTGATACTAAAATCGTACTGCTGTGGCAAAGTAAATTACATGGGTCCAGAATTTTTAGAACCACAAGACTGTCACCCACACCATCTGCCCTGCCTCATTAAAATTTGTTTACGTTGAAAGCCCAAGGGGGCGGTTGGGATGAGCCAGTTATTTTTGTTCAATTTGTTTAAATTAGCATAAGGTTAATTACCTTAAAGTTTCCCAAACTGTGTGCCAGGGGTTTTTAAATGTTCGGAAGCAATCAAAATGTTGGTGTTTCTCTTCAAGAAAGATTGGGTAGATTTGGGTAGGGGTGATGGCCTTGACACAGTGCTGAAGGGCATTAATTTACTACTGAATAAGGATGTAATGCAACACCTGAATGTAGCATACCAGGAGACAATCACAAAAAGACCACAGTGAATAAATAGTGCTATGTTAAAAAAGATTAAATAAATGCACTGACAAACATAGTGAGGCATGACCTTTCTTGGGTGTGTCTGTAAAATTGACGTTTGTTCTGTGAATGGTTGTCCTGAATTTTGACTCTTTGTCCTGAATGTTTGTCCTGAATTTTGCACCTTTGTCCTGAATTTTTTACACTCCTGTCCAGAATTTGCCTCAGTGCCAGGTGGTCACCCTAGTTGTGTTGGGAAATTCACTGCCTTAGTTATGTCTCCACATGCCCCCGTACTTATTCTTTCTTGTATCTAGGTTCTTAGGCTTACCAAAGTCATTATGCTTTTAGCAAACTATATTCCTTTTGCCGTGATACATTGCACTCTGGTATATGACTTCTCAGGTACCTATGTATGGACCTTTTCTTTCTTTACCATGAATTGTGATGGTAGTCTTTTCCACCTTTGGTTTATCTATATACTAATTCTTTGGTTGGTGTTCACCATGCACCTTGTTATGCGAATAACACATTGAAGCTCCTCTTATGGGTATACTATTGCTGCTACATCACAATATTTCTGACTGTTGCAAATAGACTTCACGTAGTGCATGAACACTTGCTCTCTTGCGATTTGATCATAATACCACATAAAGTCTAGCCTCTGCAACCCTCTACTTTATATAATATCTTTGTTTATTATTGTTATGATGATAAGCTTTATTTACCTTCAAATCTTTCACGTACTATACTAATGGCATGGTCTGATTCACATGATGGATGTGGCATATTGATTTCTCAATTTATGTTTTTTTAAACTGTACTGTTGTCTATTCATGTGGGCTGCTATATGTATGTTTGCAGCCTTGAAAAAGTCCATGGGACAAAACACATGTTGGCTGCTGTTCCATGAAGATTTTGTCAGCATCCATTGTGGTGCTTGAAAATAAACCAGAATTTCAAAACAAGGAACATAATTGTCTGATTTGTACATTACGTAGTGTGCTTTGGGTTCTTCCCTATTTTCAGTTTCTAATCCTGGTAACCTGGACCAGGCTATCCTTCACCCATGGTGGCAGGGTGATCATAACCTATTAGCACCTGTTTATTGTGATACTAGATGATTGTGGACATCTGGTCATGATCATTCCTACACCTAATGACAAGGCTATTATTGATGTGCAGGTGCTGTAGCAAAGTCACCATATGTTCTCATTTATGTTATACATGTTTGCTGCCTTGCACTCTTTACCTTTGAGTCATACAGGGTTACTCCAGAGATTTGTGCATTTTGTGTGTAACATGACTACATTTGATGACAATTGGGATGCACTGTTGGAAGCATTATTCAATACAACTACAAAGGCCACATCCACTGTAAGGGCCAATTCGAATCAGGAGGGATTTAAAAACCAATTTATTAGACTAAAGAAACTAAAGGAACAGGAATTATCCCATTGGTGGGATTACACCATATTATGTAGATACATAGACAAGAAGCAAATTTCAAGGTTTCTTAGGGTGGTAATCTTCCCATCTTTTGATGATTTAGGGGAGAATCCTGATAGAATGGTAACATCTTTTGCTTTTCTTGTCATTTGCCATGATGGATATACTTATCAGAGATGCAATTTGTACAATAAATAAATTGTTAGAGGCATGAATCAACCAGATGTGGCAGAAACAAACTGTACTATCATAAAAGAAGTCCTGCAAAAACACCAACTTTACATTATGGATAAGAACCTGTGCAAGGTGCGTAAAGGTGGCAATGATCATAAAAGCGGGCGTGTTTTCATGTATGCCTGCAAATTTGATGATACTAAGGTGGTCATTATGAACATGGCGGTAAACACTGCCCTGCCAGCGGTGGTGGTAACTACCGCCAACAGGCTGGCGGTCCGGACCGCCAAATAATGAAGCCAATGGGAAACAATTAGCGGTCCATCCACACACCGCCATCTTTGTAGTCCTGACGAGGGCAGATGGGGCCACCCACAGGGCAGTGGAAAGGTCCTACCTGCCCACCAAATAATGAAACACAAGACCACCATAAGTTCAGGCAGAGCGTGGTGGAAACGAACAATATAAAAGGACACATTCACCGGAGGCACACACAACACGCCAACGCAGACATGGAGAGATTTGGAAATAATGCCAGTGCTACTCCTTGCCATGTACCTCCAGGACCATGACCGCTGACGAAGACGACAATGGCAAGTACCGCAACCTAGTACACATGCGAAGAAAGGGCACAGTTACACACCCACCCTGCAACACACTCCCAACCCCTCCCACATCCCAAGCCATACATACCAAAACAAAATGTACTTACCAGACACAAGGCAACAGAGACACGCACCAAAGTACACACATGTGCACATCACACCCCCACAGTGAAATGCTGAACAACGTCACTATATTGTGCCAACAGCACTACTGGACACTCAAATTTTATTAGAACGAAAAAAAATATTGGCCAAATAAGGACATTGGCCAGTCCATTGTAAATACCCTAAAGGGCCAAAATAGGCTGAACGTGACTCCCACATTTGCAAAGGGTACTCCACTGGAAAGGGGCATCAATGGGGAAGCCAGGCACCTCATAGAACAGGGGTAGGGGGTGGTGTGGATGGGGACTTACATCTGGAAGGGGGGTCTTGGGATTAGGTTTGGGAGGTGGAGGGGGTTTGGGCTTGCCCTTGGAAGGAGGGGGAGTGGGCTTGGACCTGGGGGTGGCAGAGGGACCAGGGGCAACACAAGGCTTCTTCCTTCTTGGGGAAGTGGCACGCAAATGGGAAGGGCGGAATGGGGTGACTTGGACATGGAAGGAGTGGACTGGGCAAGGAGATGGGCACGTTTAGGGACGAGATGGGGTGGGCTAGTGGGTTAGAACAGGTCAATACAGGAGAGGAAAGGCTTCTTAGGGGCAGTTGTATTGGATTTTGAGGCAGGTCTGGGATTGGAGGAAGAGGGAGTGTTTGTATCAGGTGTAGATATACCGGACATGGCTGCAGGTGCTTCTAAAGTATGCTGATGTGTGTGTTGTGGATGTCTGTGAATGTTTGAGTGTTTTGGGAGGGGGGGTGGGCACAGTGGGACAAGACAGGCTGCCAATGTACATGGATGTTGTCTGGGTGTCTGTAGGTTTGGTGAGTGTGCTGAACGTGTATGTCAATGTAGTTGTGGTCAGTGCAGGTGCGGTGTCTGGGGTTTATGTCTGGATGTCAGATGTTGTGGTGACTGCATGAATGGGGGCAGCAGCAGTGACTAAGGGTGCAGTGCGTGTGGGTGTGCATGGTGAGTGACAGACAGGGTGGCGGGGAGGATGACACACTGGGGGAAGTGGATGTTATTGTGCGTGCTTTGGTATGTTGGGTGTGTGCCTGCCTGTGGTGGGAAGTGTGGTGCTATTGTTTGTCTGTGTGCTTCTTGTGTGTTGACGTGTGTGCATGGCTGTCTGTACATGCGCTTGGGTTGGGTGAAGGGAGTGGGGTGCTGGAAGGGGTAGAGGTGGTGGGAGGGGGGACCGAAAGACCAGGGACACTGGCTGCCATCAAAGAGGAGGCCAGAGCCTGAAAAGATCTCTGTAGGCCAGACATGGAACCGTGAATGCCTTCAAGGTATCCATTGCATTGCTGCATCTGGGATGCTAGCCCCTGGATGGTATTCACAATGGTTGTCTGCTCTACGGAGATGGTTCTCAGGAGGTCAATAGCCTCCTCCGTGAGGGCAGCAGGGCTTACTGGGGCAGGAGATAAGGTGCCTTGGGCGAAGGAGACACCCACCCGACTGGGTGGGCAGGCACGGACGATTCAGTGGAGAGCACCTGGGAGGGCGGTGGTGGCATGGGGGGTGGCGGAAGATGACAAAGAATAGGTATGCCCAGAAGGGTCCACCACTACCAGGGAGCTCCCATCGGAGGAGGTATCAGAGTCACTACCTCCAGTGGTAGTTGCCGCCCCCGTGGTACTCTCTTCACCCTCCAACCCACTGGTCCCCTTGGCATCGCTCGACTCTGCCTCCTTGGAACCATGGACTGCTGCATCGCCACTCACCGGTGCCACTGCTCCTTCACCAGATGATGCTGATGTACATAAAGGACACATGAGCACAGGGGTGGAGAGACAAAACAATGGAGAAATTGTTCAAAACTGGATATATGTACATCTCAGGCCCACACACACTCCCATCGAGGTCACACACCTACACGCAGCACCAACAACATACGTCATGACTGTGCCCCTGAATAGTGGCCATTACCCCAGAATACACCACATTACCCACAGAAAACACAGACCTGATACACTGTGTTGAGTACATCCATGAGAGACCATGCCCAGCCAATGCACTTACAAGTCCATGAGCCCACAAAGCATACCAGATGACAGAAAGGAGACACCCATGAGCCTATGGAGAATGCCCAAACTAGCCCTCACACCATTCCAGGGACGTTGAGGGGGCAGGACTGCACCTGTCCAAGTGCGTGGCACTAGAATGCATACATACCACAGCACCAACATACATCCATCAAAGCAGTATCACAACAGTGTTGGTACTCACCCCCTTGTGGCTGCTGTGCTGCCTTCAAGCACCCATCCAAATCCGGATAGGCCACCAACAGAAGGCGGGCCATTAGGGGGGTCAGGGTCCGACGGGCACCCCTTCCTCGTTGGGAGGCCTTCCCCAGCTGGGCCTCTCTGGTCTTCCTGGCCCAGCGCCTCAGGTCCTCCCACCACTTCCTGCAGTGGGTGCTGCGCCGGTTGAAGACCCCAAGGTCCGCACTTCCTTGGCGATGGCGTGCCACAGGCCTTTCTTTTGATGGGCGCTGACCTGCATGGGACACACAGAGCAAAGAAACAGACGCCAGTGTGTGTGCACCGAAAACAGGTGGCATGTCATTCCCTATGGAACGGCCATTGTTGAAAGCCATATTATCAACTCACATACAGTACATGCCAGACAGTCTATGGCTGGGCAGTCACACATCGAACCTGCATGCATACAGGCATCCGCCATAATCACACACATCTAAGGATGACAGACGCCAACTCACCTGCTCCTCTGGTCACCCATACAACTTGGCATACAGGGGTAGGACCCCATCCACCAGCTTCTTCAGCTGCTCCGCGGTGAAACCCGGGGCATGTTCCCCTGTGACCTGTGCCATCTCAGGGACCAGAGTCAGGACACAGCAGCTCACGCAGTGGAGTACTACCCTGCACGGTAATCAGGAGTCAAGTGTCAAGGGTCTGACAAAATGTCGTAGGTACCGCAGCAGTGTGCTCCGTTACCGATCATGATTGGCCCAGGTTCCCCATTGACAACCATGTAATCCAATGATCGGGTGCACGGGGGTAAACACCGCCTTCCGCCATGACTAACACCAGGGGAATGAAGTCACTTCCACTCCCTCATACCTGGATGGCAGGAGGCTGCCATTTTGCTACCACCACATCACCATAGTCTGGCCAAGGGCCTCATCCAGGGCCTCCAAATCTCCGACCTTGGTCGCTTGCTGACATGAGTCTAGGATCCTCACATGCACCCATCTTTGGAACTGTGTCCACACTGGGATATCATTATTACAGAGTTAACTCAGCACACATATGCCTGACAGTGTACTTCATACTTTGCATCTGTGTGTGTTACCTACGTGTTGCACTTACAAAGATACAGTGACATCATGTGATACAGGTGAATGTTGACCCTCAAAATGTGTTCTTTCCTCCTCCATATGGAGGAACGTCATATCATTCTCACCTCCAGACTCAGTAGAGCTACTGTCCATGACCTCTGTGCATTAATGGATCCTGTACTGAAACTGGCTAATTGGAATCAGCATGCCATCCCTACAACTGTGCAAGTGCTATTTGTACTCCATTTTTTGGCTACAGGCTCATTTCAGGTGACAGTGGGCATGGGCCTCACAGCCAATGTTCAGCCTCATCCTGTCAAAATTCCTGGATGCATTCGTCCAACACCTGTAAACATATGTCCAGTTTCCCCAAAGGGCTGAACTTCCTGCCATCAAATCTGGATTTTATGCCTTTGCTAACATCCCACATGTGATTGGTGCCATTAATGGAACACACATAGCTCTCATACAGGTGTACAGGAATCGGAAGAACTATCACTACATGCATATACAATTGGTGTGTACTGCTGACCAGTACATTTCACATGATAATGCCAGGTTCCCAGGCTCAGTCCATGATTCATTTGTCCTGAGAAACAGCAGTGTACCACACTTGATGGAACAACTACAAGGGGACAGAGGATGGCTCATAGGTGAGTGTGTATGACACTGGATCTGTACTTAGCTGACAGCAAGCCAATGTGCATGTAAAGTCAGTTTCTTAAGATCCTGTTTCACCCACTTTTGCAGTGATTCTGGCTACCCCAACTTGCAATGGCTCCTGACACCTGTGAGGAATCCCAGAACAGATGCAGAGAGGAATTATAATGAGGCCTATGGATGTACTAGGAGGGTTATTGAGCTCACTATAGGTCTCCTGAAGGCTAGATTGTGTTGCCTCCATATCTCTGGGGGATCCCTGTGCTATGTCCATGACAAGGTGTGTAAGATAGTGGTGGCCTGCTGCATGCTGCACAACTTGGCTGTGAGGAAAGCTATCCCCTTCTAGAAGAGGAGGGTGCTGTCCAACCAGCCCAGCAACCTCAAAGAGGGGATGAGAGTGATGGTGAGGAAGAAGAGGGGGAAGATATCAACTCAGGGAACCAGCTGATCCGCCTATACTTCCAGTGACTCTAAGGTACTGTTCAATGATGCTGATGTCTTCACTGCATAGTTTCAGTCTGACTCATGTAATTGGTAATAAGGTGTCTATAGTCATTGACACTGTTAACTGATGACTGAAGTGGCATGTGCCAGGTAACCCAATATTAGGTACATTGTGACATACTTCAGACACTGCAATGCACTGGATCCCCTCCTGCAATAAAGGTATGATTATGAAATTGACTGGCTAATGCATACACACTAACAATTGAAATCTCATATCGACGAGGGATATACGATTTGAGTGTATAGGTGTATTTATTAAGTGTCAAAATATACATATTTCGTGCGACAGTGATAGGGAAGGGGCACATGGTGCATGTCCATACTCAGTACATATGCTCAGCTGTTGGTAGCAATGGGTTTTGTTCCATGTGGCCATTGGTAGATGGTGTGATGGCTGTGGCAAGTCAACAAGAGAGCACAGTGGCACACAAGGGAGACAGTTCAGGGCACAGTCACTTCCTAGCGGTGGTCTTGGTCTTGGCTGGTGTTTCAGTGGCATGTCTGGGTCTGAAGGCACGTTTGCATGGCTGGGCTGTGGGATAGGGGTGCTGGTTTCCTGTGTGTCCTCTGGCAGTGCCACCAGTCCAGTAGCTGCTCCAGATGTAGATGGCAGGGCAGTGTCCTGGCTAGTGGTAGGGGCTTGCAGGTGGGTGGAGGTCTCAGACTGGCCATGGTACTCGTGCTGCAGCACCCCTGCAATGGTGGCCATGGTGGCATTGAGCTGTCTCCATTGCTCCATGGCCTCCTGGTGGTGTGCTATCTGCAGCCTCTGATTCTGCTTCAAGGTGGCCAGGATCTGGCCCATCCTGTCCTGGGTATTGTGGTATGCTCCCAGGACCTCAGATATTACCTCCTGGGCTGCTGCATCCATCCTTTGGCCACCTCCCTGGGCAACTGATGTCCTCCCACTGGCCCTAGCCCCCTGTGCCTGTGTCCCCTGCACAGGTCTGGCAGTCCCATTTGAACTGGGCCCTTCATCATCCTGCCTGTTGGTCGGTTGAGGCTCTGGTCTCTGTACATGTGGGCCGCCAGTCTGTGGCCGGGAGACACTGGTGTGGGGTCGTTTGGCCAGAGCTGATGATGGTGGCTGAGTGGGTGGGGCTGCTGGAGGGTGACAGTCCAGGACTGTGTGATGGGCCAGGGTATTCCTCAATTTCCATACACCCCTCTGCACTCTCCTGAGTGGGGCCTCTGTCTTTGTGTGGGGCACTGGCACTCCTTGACATTTCCGTCCAGGTGGCATGGGTGGTGGTACCTGAGGTGGGGGGAGGTGGACATATGGATGTCAGGTACCTTTTCAGCAATTGATGTACTGCTCTGCCCTATTTTGTGCTTATATTCCCCTGTTGTGGCATGCAAGATCCCTTTGTGTACATATCTTTGCGTTTTATGTGGGGGCTAGAGGTTCATTGTGGATCCTGTAGTGCCACTGGGAATCTATGTAGGGGTAGGTGACTGTGCACAGGGGGAAGGATGAAGGTCTGTTTGTAGGATAGAGGGCATGCAGGGTAGTTGGATGTGGGTGTTGTGGACTGGCTGGGGATGGGGTCCTGGTGGGAGTGAGAGGGGTGGGGTGATACATGCATTATAGGTGGGGTGACAGTTAAGGTATTGTAGTTGACTTACCCGGGTCCAGTCCTCCAGTGAGGCCCTCCGAGTTCAGGATAGCCAGGACCTTCTCCTCCCAGTCGTGTATTCAGGGGATGTAGGAGGGGGACTGCCACCAGTCTTTTGAAAAGCGATGTTGTGCCTGGATACCATTGACCTAATCTTCCTGTGCAGGTCGTTCCATCTCTTCTGGATGTCATCCCTTGTGTGTGGATGGTTTCCCACTGCATTGACCTTGTTGACAATCATCTGCCATAGCTTCATCTTCCTGTCCATGGGTGTCTGCTGAACCTGTGCCCCGAGTAGTTATGGCTCACCCCTAAGTATTTCGTCCACCATGGTCCTTAGCTCCCTATCTGTGAAGCAGGGGTACTTAGGGGGTGCCATGTGTGTGGGTGGTGTGTTGTGGGTGTTTTGGTGAGGATGCTGTTGTGTGGTTGTGTGTGTGGCTTATTAAGGTGTTTGGGGTTTGTATGTGTTTTGGTGGAGTATTTGTGCATGTGACTTGTGTTATGTTACGTTCAGTGTATGCATGTTGTGTTTTCAATCTCAGTTGTGCTATTGCTGGTGCAAAGGAATGTGGGGTGTGAATGTATGTGTTTTATAGTGTTGTGGATGTGTGTCAGTTGTGTGGGTTTCAAAGTTGCCAATTTTTGCATTTGATGGTGGCGGGTCCCATTGCTCGCCGTGACGGTCTGTACCGCCAATGGACCTTAGGCATTCACTATCCGCCACGCTGATTTGTGCTTCATTATTTGGTGGGCGGAGGATTTGTCTGCATGGCTGTGGCTGGGTGGGGTGCATTGCCTTTCCACTGTTGTGGGCCCTGGCGGTGGGTGCAATATTTTTGGAGGTTTGACTTTTTGGCATCATAATTTGGCAGTGTCCAATCTACCGCCACTGACGGTCTCCTGTTCACCGTCGCCATGGCGGTCGGCGGTGATTGCCGCCAAGTTCAGAATGAGGGCCTAAGACACAAATACCTACAAGTTCTTAAGACACTGCAAAGGGCAGATCTGGCATGACAGCCTCCACTAGTGACTCAAATTTGTCTAGTGTAACTAATCATACAAGTGGGAACTCATTAAATACAACAGGAGCCCTCTCATTTAGCCGCACCAATTGTTCTTTTTTAGTCAAATTGGAAAGGCACCAAAAAGGAACAAGACAGAAATTTACAAAACAGGATACAGGTCAAAAAAGACCGGCGGGGGGAAATCAGGTCACAAGGGAGGAACAAACACCAATGAAGGAATGACCACAAGGTCACTATCACGCAATCAGAAGAGATAAGTTAAATCACAACAAAGATATACAGGGTGATCAGCCTCCAACTGATGATATTGCTATGGTTAATTTGTCTATGTCTTGAACAAAAATGAAATTAAAATCATAAGCAGAGGTTTAGGTTTAGGTTTCTGCCCAACTTCTTTATCAGATTTTGTGGGAACTCATATTGATTTGTTTAAGTTTATATGAAAACTTAAATTGGAAAGATTTTTCCATAACAAGAACTCCACTAAAACAATCAACACTTTGGATATACCTAAGAGTGACATGACTCTTAGAGATGCTAAGGACATACAGACATTATTTAATGGACCTTTTCTTTCTTTACCACGAATTGTGACTGTGGTCTTTTCCACCTTTGGTTTATCTACATACTAAGGTGCAGATTTAAGAGCGCCTTACGTCACTTTAGCACCGTCTTAGAGCTGCCTTGGCATCACTTTTATGACGCAAAGGCGGCACTAAGGTGGCCTTTTCTTGGTGCCATATTTACGAAATGGCGCAATGCATGCTTTGTGCAACTTTGTAAACCCTTGCGTTACATTATGTCTGCACCAGGTATAACGTATGCAAGGGGGACTTTCCCGTTAGGGGGTCCAAAAAAATGGCGTATGGAAGATTTCTTTGCATAATTTTTTTCTGTACTTTTAACACCTGCTCGGTGCAGACATTAAAAGGGGGCATACCATTATTTATAATGGCCCCCTATGTACTCTGCAGAAGTAGCACCAACATTTTGGCACTACTCCTGCAGAGTACATTAATAGCTTAAAAAAATGATGGTATTGCACACTACCCTGCGCCATGGTGCACCATATTTTAAATACAGTGCACATATGGTGGTGGTAGAGGGCGCTAAGGGGTGTAAGGAAAGTGGCACTGCACCGGGTGCACTGGGTGCAGCGCCACTTTCCTTAAATATGCCCCTAATTCTTTGGTCGGTGTTCACCATGCTCCTTGGTATGCAAATAACACATTGAAGCTTCTATTATGGATATACTATTGCTTTTGCGTCACCATATTTCTGACTCTTGTAAATAAACTTCATGTAGTGCATGAGCACTTGCTCTGGTGCAGTTTGATCATAATACCTTGTAGAGCCTAGCCTCTGCCACCCTGTACTTTGTATAATACCTTTGTTTATTATTACTAAGATGATAAGCTTTAATTACCTTCAAAGTTTTCATGTACTATACTAATGGCATGGTTTGCCTCACATGATGGATGGATGGATGGAATTTACATTTTTTTAAACTGTACTATTGTGTATTCATATGGGCTGTTATATGTATGTTTGCAGCATTGATAAAGTACAAGGGATGACATACAGGTAGGCATGCTGGACCATAGCATAATGTAACAAATGTTTGTGGAGTTTTTTTTGATGTATGATATGGGTGTCATCAATGTGTGAGATTAAGTAGTGTCTGGTTCTGAATAATGATTGCCTGAGGAGTCATGTGCAACTAAAATTAGTATGGCTGAGTGGGACTCTGCGGATGAGTATCTTGGGTTCAGAATAAATGGGCTGAGCTTGAGATGTTGCGTATTTGCAATGTTGGCAATGCCATTCAGAGATTGGGATCAATGCATAGTGTTCCGTACTCTGGAGATGAATGTGTGTGCTAGGAAACAACTGGAAATCAAAATAAAGTGCAAGTATGGTGTATATATATGTCCTTACTCATTCCTGCAAAGTAGCAAGGCTGCTTGCTGTGTAGTTATGGATGTGTGAAAAATATTACCACATGGCACATAATTTGGTACAACTGCATGCAAGACGTTACAGCAAGGCAGATGTGTGTGTTTTACTGTGTAGAATAATTTATGACACATAACAAAATAATGGGACTTGGACACTGCTGTGGTATGAACTTATTGCTAGAGGAAATACTGTCACCCTGGTGACATGGTGCAGTGCGGTGAAGAACCTAATGTAACATCAGTGTAGGCAAAAACCACAAACACTATGTTCAATGTAAAAAGTACCCCTTACCTGCACTCACTCTTTCATACAGGGCAGGCCAGCAAGCTGCCAAGCTGTGTTGCGTTGTCTGTCATTAAACTAATGGTACCCCTTGTTCATACAGAGGTTGCCTGAACAATGTTAAGGTTCTGCCATGTGTAAGGCAACAATAGTCTAACATGGTCTCAACTACTTCTTGTAACATATGTTCAACATATCCATATGTTCTTGAAATTGAATGTCAGTAAAATTACTTTTGTCTCCATATATCATGGATCATTATTGATATATTTCTATTTCTTTCCAGATGGTCAAACAACACCTCCTGCAGAGCAGCCTGTCCTGATGACCAACGTGTTAAGGGCACCATCCTGTGCCCCCTATTGATGATGACACCTTCCGAGAACTCCTAGACTCTATTAAATCACGTCCTCCGGTCTTGCCAAGTGAAGACGATGTTGCAGGGTCTTCAATCCAATCAATCAATCAGGGTTCTTATAAAGCATGACTACTCGCCAGAGAGAGTCTCAAGGCTTTGAAGGGGGAGGGGCCAAATCTTTGGATAAGTTGAAGAGCCAGGTCTTGAGGTCCTTCCTGATTTGCGGCAGCGATGGTGCAGAGTTAGGAAGTTCCATGTCTTCGCAGTGAGGTAAGAAAAGGATCTTCCTCCAGCCGTGGTCTTGCGGATCTGTGGGATGGTGACCAGGGCCAGCTGGGCAGATGGGAGATGTCTGGTGGGAGTATAGAAGGAGAGGCAGTGGTTGAGGCATGCATTGTGGAGGGCTTTGTAGGCATGCATGAGGAGCTTCAAGGTCATTCTTTTGTTGATAGGTAACCAGTGAAGGTTTCTCAGGTGGCCGGTGATGTGGCTGCAGCGTGGAATGCTCAGGATGAGTCTTGCAAAGGCATACTGCATGGTTCGTAGTTTTTTTAGGATTTTCTAGGTGATGCGGTCGTAGAGTGCATTGCCGTAGTCGAGTCTGGTGCTGACGAGCGCATGGGTGGCCCTTTTCTTGGATTTAGTGGGGATCGACTTGAAGATCTTTCGAAGCAGGTGGAGCATGTGGAAGCAGGTGGAAGAAACCGCATTGATTTGGCAGTTCATTGAAAGCAAGGAGTCCAGGATGATGCAGAGGGGCTTCGAGCATGGTCTGTGGCTTTGGGGGGGGGGGTTCTGAACACTACAGGCCACAAGGAGTCATCCTAGGCAGAGGGGTTGGAGCCCAGGATGAGGGCTTCGGTCTTGTCTGAGTTAACCTTGATGCAGCTATGCTTCATCCAGGTGGCAACTGCCTTTGTCTCATTGTGGAAGTTGTTTTAGGGGGTTGGCGGTTCGTCTGTGAGGGAGAAAATCAGCTGGGTGTCATCGGCATAGGAAACGATGTTGAGTCCGTGGCTTTTGACAATGGCTGCAAGCGGGCCATGTAGATGTTAAAGAGGGTGGGGCTCGGGAAGGATCCCTGACGTACTCCACAGCTGATCTCTATGGGTTCTGAGTTGAACACTCCAGAGGAACTACAATCCACAGGAAAGGCCTCATCTAGCTGTAGAATCCCAGGGGAGGACTCCGAGGACCCCCAAGTTGAACTTCAGCTGTGAGTGGTAGGAGTCAAGCAGCGAATGGCTGATTCGGTGCTGGTAGGAATGGAGACACAAATGGACACCCTAGAAGAAGTCTGTAAGTGTCTGAGCCCCAATAAGGGTATGGCTAAGGCCATTACAGACACCTACACTTGGCATTATTTGATTGATGAGTCCCTAGCTGACATTGCTGATGATGCAGAGGGAACAACAGAAGACGTCTACGTCTGACACCAGTGAAGTTGCCACATACACATACCTTCCCTAGTGGCAATTTGTATTGAAAACAATTCTTCTCACCTCCATATGTCACATGACATCTCTTACATGGACTCTGACTGGTCATGTATGGTTCTATAACTGTTGGTGTTGGTCCAAATTGGAAAAAGGGACTACTGGAAAAGATTGCAAGGGACTATCAATCTTCAAATTAAAATAACGGTCATACACAAATTTGTACTAAACCTCAAATAGCACTGCATGTCTTTTTGGCTGAAAGGACTACATATACTATGTTGGAAGAATACATTCATAACCCACTTATTTGCATCACAAGAAGAGTGAGTGAAACTCAATTTCACATGTTGTCTTAAGCAATCTGTTCTCTCCCAAAGGTAAGGTCAGTGTGTAACATCAAGCTGTAGTCACCTGACTGACACTTAGTGAGAATCTGTTCCTAATCACAGTAATACTTGGCACCTATAAATGGGAAATGTGAGCCCATTACACTGTTCCACTCATCCATATAAATATCACTTAGTGAACATGATAACTTCATCATCCTAAAATTTATGCACACACTGATGAGATTCTACTGTAAATACATCTGCATTGTTGTACCAATAATAGACAGACATGCCTAAATTCATTATGAATTAGCTTCATTCCTGTGCTACACAAGGTGGAGCAAGGAAAATCCAAGACCTTGATTGTCATTAACAAAGAAATGCAAGGGCTCCATGTTGGGGACCTGTCAACTGATAGCTGTTAAAAAATGTGACATTGGGAAAAGTAAATTAAATGTGTACCTCAGTTCATGAGAGGCCTTATATGTGTTGAGCGTGAGTGTAGCCACATATTGCATTTCTTGTAAGTTGTACATACATTTATCCAATAAGTGCCAAACGATGGAATCAGAAACAACCCAACACCTCTCCCGGGGAAGAGCAAATAGGAGGTATAGAGGCATACAAATCTGAAATTACTTAATCAAAGTGAGTTGTGTGATGCGCCACACTTAGCAAGTAGTCAATGGCAGTGATGATGGACAATCTCTTGACAGCTGTGACTACATACACAATTAGTAACCTGTCAACAGCAAAGACCCCTTAGGACAATCTTACAAAGGTGTGTGCGGTAGTGCAAAACACCAGTGTGTGTTCAGGTGCAGCTAGGGAGTAGCAATTTGTGGTGAAAAACATTCCTACATATACCATGGCATAACACTTTTACACAGGGCACAAGAGTAGAAGACTACCTTTTTTGTGCTGTGTGTGAAATCTCAAATCTGAGGGAGACTAACAGTTGTCCCTTGGCCTCTAACAAAGTTACATGTACCTTAATAGACTGCTAGTCATTTACTACATCATGTATGAACTGCTGACAAACTACTGAAAGTAGAAAAAAGTTTAGGGCCTTATTTTCAAGAACTGACGCTTTGCTGAGTTGCAGCAGCAATGCATCAAAATAACTTGCGCTCCAGTATGACCGAATCCTATGCCATGGATGCATCGTATTTACAGGTCCACGCACCATGGAATAAGGAACCTGGCTGCATCAAAAAATATAATGCATCTGTATGAACCATGTGGTAAGGAAACCTGATGCTTCTGCTGCAAAAGTGACACTGGGCTGACTTGAGGCAAATAAAGTAACGCTAATTGACCCTGGGTTACTTTTGAGTGCAGAATGCATCAAAAAAAGTACAAAAAATTACGCACCTGGGGGAAGAATGGCACACTTCACAGAATGCAGTCATGGAGCAGGGAGCAGACAGCATAGGCAAGGACAACAACCCCAGCACCACCCAGGATGTCCGGACAGACTGTCAGGGTAAGAGGAACACGAGTGCAATTTCAGTGAGGAGGAGAATGACATAATGATCACTAAGGTGACACAGCACTAACATCAGCTCTTTGTCACCTCTAAATTGCCAATAGGGAGCAAAGAGGCCATTTGGCAGTCCATAGCGGAAAAGATCAACAGTGTGGGACAGTGAAGGGGACTGTCACCGACTGCAAAAATGCTGGCATGACTACCAGTGCCAGATGATGGAAACACTGGCCAACAACCTGAAGTAAGCAATGCAAACAGAAGGAGGGAGCCCAGTGCCCCAGGAAGAGCTGGATTCCTTGGAGGAGCAGGTGGCAGGTGTCATCCCAGATGAGTCATTGGTTGGACTACCGGGAGTGGACAATGCAGCACACGAGGAATAACCAGAGCCACAGGTTAATTATGAGCAAGGGGCAATGTGGGCATAAAGGTCATGTTGTACAGTGCAGCTAGTCATGTCCCAGCACTCCACTGCGCTGTGTGCAGGGCAAAGGGCAGGAATCTGTTCATGTCCCGTTAAATAGCACAAAAATGTCAGTCACACTGCCCACTTACGTGTTGCACAGCTCAGTCCTGCTCCATCACATTTCTCCATTCCATGTGTGAAGTGCAGCACCAGTCCAGGTCCACCTTTGTATGCTGGCACGTGTAGTGGAATGTACAAGGTAAGTCACCAGAAGTAGAAGTCGCACAATACAAAGTAAAAACATGGACTGGAACAACATATTATGCATAGACACTTGTACCATGCAGCCCCCTTGCACCAGGAGACCACTGTGTCTTACTTGGACCGACGCACACAAATCTAGAATGTAAAGCAATGGAATGGAATGGGCTTGTCAGAGAAGAAACAGCTCACCTGAAAGAGGAGTCAGGTGTAGGGCACGTGAAGTATCAGCAAATAGGAACATGCTAAGAGCCACATGTATATTAACTGACATGGCACTACATAGCACACAGCTTCTCCGATGTGCGCGGTGAGCACAAACAGGTGTCAGCTGCCATGGTGGGGACCAACAGAACTTGTGTCATGTACTAAGTCAGACTGGGTTGGTGTGAGTGCAAGTGATGCACACCAGCAGACCATGTCTGTTGTAACCAAAGATGGTGTGTGGCCGTGGTGGGCACCTGGTTGTGTAGTGCAATGTAATCACTGGCTGAGTAGGTTGAGCTGCCACTGTGTCTGAATGGGAAGACATTGCATGGCATGGAGGTCAGAATGGATATGTGTCCTGGAAGGACCACTTGTCTGACAGTGTCACATGTATCGCACCTGGGAAAGGATGACAGAGAAGAGCCTACTGGGGTACAACATCCTACATGTGATGAGGTCTTGCATGAAGATGTAGCACGTGGCAGGAGGGAGCCTAAACGCAAATTTTCTCACCATGCCACATATGTCTCCGATGGAGGGTGTAAATCGAGGCTCTTTCAAGCTACATGAAAAACTAGTCTGCCACCACAAAGGACAGGAGTCAGTGACGCTGGAGACGGAGGTGGATGTGCCAAGTTATGTTGCAAACCTGGGTAGGTATATCTAGGAAAGTACCATCTTGCCTGGCATGTTACCCCCATTTTTTACTTGTATGTATGTTGTTTTTGCCTGTGTCACTGGGATCCTGCTAGCCAGGACCCCAGTGCTCATAAAGTGTGCCCTGTATGTGTTCCCTGTGTGGTGCCTAACTGTATCACTGAGGCTCTGCTAACCAGAACCTCAGTGTTTATGCTCTCTCTGCTTTTAAAATTGTCACTGCAGGCTAGTGACTAATTTTACCAATTCTAATTGGAACACTGGAACACCCTTATAATTCCCTGGTATATGGTACCTAGGTACCCAGGGTATTGGGGTTCCAGGAGATCCCTCTGGGCTGCAGCATTTCTTTTGGCACCCATACGGAGCTCAGACAATTCTTACACAGGAGTGCCACTGCGGCCTGAGTGAAATAACGTCCACGTTATTTCACAGCCATTTTACACTGCACTTAAGTAACTTATATGTCACCTATATGTCTAACCCTCACTTATTGAAGGTTAGGTGCAAAGTTACTTAGTGTGAGGACACCCTGGCACTAGCCAAGATGTCCCCACATTGTTCAGGGCGAATTCACCGGACTTTGTGAGTGAGGGGACACCATTACACGTGTGAACTACATATAGGTCAATGGTAACTCCGAACATGGCCATGTAACATGTCTAGGATCATGGAATTGTCACCCCAATACCATTCAGGTATTGGGGTACAATTCCATGCATCCCCGGGTCTCCAACATAGAGCCCGGGTACTGCCAAACGAACTTTCCGGGGTGTCCACTGCAGCTACTGCTGCTGCCAATCCATCAGACAGGTTTCTGCTCCCCTGGGGCCTGAGCAGCCTGATCCCAGGAAGGCAGAACAAATGATTTCCTGGGAGGAGTAGCCTCTCCTGGCCTCTGTAAATGCTTTGAAGGGCACAGATGGTGCCCTCTCTGCATGAGCCAGTCTTCACCGGTTCAAGGATCCCCCCAGCCCTGCTCTGGCAACTGGACAAAGGAAAGGGGAGTGACCACTCCCCTGACCAGCACATCCCAGGGGAGGTGCCCAGAGCTCCTCCAGTGTGTCCCAAACCTCTGCCATCTTGGATGCAGAGGTGTAAGGGCACAATGAAGACCTCTGAGTGGCCAGTGTCAGCAGGTGACGTCAGAGACCCCTCCTGATAGACTCTTACCTGGTTAGGTAGCAAATCCTCCTCTGAGGGCTATTTAGGGTCTCTCCTGTGGGTTTCTCATCAGATAACGAATGCAAGAGCTCACCAGAGTTCCTCTGCACTTCTCTCTTCGACTTCTGCCAAGGATCGAGCGCTGACACCTGTAAAACTGCAACAAAGTAGCAAGAAGACTACCAGCAACATTGTAGAGCCTCATCCTGCCGGCTTTCTCAACTGTTTCCTGGTGGTGCATGCTCTGAGGGCTGTCTGCCTTCACCCTGCACTGGAAGCCAAGAAGAAATCTCCCGTGGGTCAGCCGAATCTTCCCCCTGCCAACACAGGCACCAAGCGTCTGCATCACCGGTCTTCTGGGTCCCCTCTCATCCTGACGAGCCTGGTCCCTGGAACACAGGAGCTGGATCCAAGTGTCCCTGACAGTCCAGTGGCCCTTCCATCCAAATTTGGTGGAGTTAAGTCCTTGCCTCCCCACGCCAGACAGTAATCCTGTGTGTTGCGTGAACTGCAGCTGCTAGGGCTTCTGTGCACTTTTGCAAGACTTCCTTTATGCACAGCACAGCCCAGGTCCCCAGCACTCCGTCCTGCATTGCCCAACTCACTGAGTTGGACTCCGACTTCGTGGGACCCTCTTTTGTTGTGCTGAGATGACCGCAGTGCTCAGATTTCTGATTGCCTGTTCAGGTTCTTCTGCGGGTGCTGCCTGCTTCTACGTGGGCTCTTTGTGTTGCTAAGCGCCCCCTCTGTCGCCTCCTCCAAGGGGCTACCTCCTGGTCCTTCCTGGGCCCTGGCAGCACCCAAAACCTTCAACCATGACTCTTGCAGCTAGCAAGGCTTGTTTGTGGTCTTGCTGTGTGGAAACAACTCTGCATCCTCCAGCACGCTGTGAGACATCTTCTGACCAAAGGAGAAGTTCCTGGCGCCTTCCGTTGTTGCAGAATCTTTGGCTTCTTCCACCCAGAGGCAGCCCTTTTGCACCTTCATCCGGGGTTTAGTGGGCTCCTGCCCCCCCGGACACTCACGTGACTCTTGGGCTTGGTCCATTTCCTTTGCAGGTCCTCAGGTCCAGGAATCCATCTTCAGTGCTTTGCAGTCAGTTGTTGCCGTTGCAGAATCCCCTATCTCGACTTTACTGTCTTTCTAGGGTAGTAGGGTAACTTTACTCCTACTTTTCAGGGTCTTGGGTTGGGGTATCTTGGACACCCTTAGTGTTTTCTTACACTCCCAGCAACCCTCTACACACTACACTAGGCCTGGGGTCCATTCGTGGTTCGCATTCCACTTTTGGAGTATATGGTTTGTGTTGCCCCTAGGCCTATTGTCTCCTATTGCATTCTATTGTGTTCTACAGTGTTTGCACTACTTTCCTAACTGTTTACTTACCTCATTTTGGGTTGTGTGTATATTTTGTGTATATTACTTACCTCCTATGGGAGTATATCCTCTGAGATACTTTTGGCATATTGTCACTACAATAAAGTACCTTTATTTTTAGTGACTCTGTGTATTGTGTTTTCTTGTCATATAGTGCCATATGATACAAGTGGTATAGTAGGAGCTTTGCATGTCTCCTAGTTCAGCCTAAGCTGCTCTGCTACAGCTACCTCTAGTAAGCTGCTAGAACACTACTAATCTTCTAATAAGGGATAACTGGACCTGGAACAAGGTGTAAGTACCAAAAGGTACCCACTATAAGCCAGGCCAGCCTCCTACAGTATATGCCACCAAATTCAGCACTACTACCATGTAGGGTACAGTTTGACCCAAAGCCCTCAATAACAGCCAGCCATGTCAGTCCATTGGATATGGCCACACATAGGGGGTCATTCTGACCCTGGCGGCCGGTGGCCGCCAGGGCCACCGACCACGGGAGCACCGCCAACAGGCTGGCGGTGCTCCCACGAGCATTCTGACCGCGGTGGTTCAGCCGCGGTCAGAAGCGGAAAGTCGGCGGTCCCCCGCCGACTTTCCGCTGCTCGGGGGAATCCTCCCGCTCCGCCGCCATGGGGATTCTGACACCCCCTACCGCCATCCTGTTCCTGGCGGGTCTCCCGCCAGGAACAGGATGGCGGTAGGGGGTGCCGCGGGGCCCCCGTAAGAGGGCCCCGCAAGGTATTTCAGTGTCTGCTTTGCAGACACTGAAATACGCGACGGGTGCAACAGCACCCGTCGCACCTTCCCACTACGCCGGCTCCATTCGGAGCCGGCGTCCTCGTGGGAAGGTGGATTTGCCCTGGGCTGGCGGCCGGCCTTTTGGCGGCCGCCCGCCAGCCCAGGGCAAATCTCAAAATACCCTCAGCGGTCTTGTGACCGCGGAGCGGTATTTTGACGGGGGAACATTGGCGGGCGGCCTCCGCCGCCCGTCAATGTCAGAATCACCCCCATAGTGTTGGTGGTGCAAACACATGATCTGGGTTCTTTTACAGTGTGGCATTAATTTGAGTCCCTGGCACAAAATGACAGGTGGCAGAGGAGGCATGTACATGTACATTGAGTGGGCCTGAGTCAAAGGGTGTGTTATACTATGCAGAAACCCAACTTTGGAATTATCAACTGTAGTGAGTATCAGTATTAGCATCCAAACTAATGCGACTGGGCATCAGTGAGGATACGACTTGTATTTATACATTACAAACAGTGATTGGTGTATACTACTTCCATATCGAAGACTATTTTACCCCGACATACTGGTTTGGTTTTTCTATCTTTGCAACTTTTCTTTTTAATATAGTTTATGTTTTATTATTTTCAGTAGTGCAACTTACATGTTTAACAAGTCTAAAGCCGTGACCCACCTCCTTACAGTCTTCTGATATTAATCTTACAAGTCTCCAAACCTGTTTCTCTATTCCCACCCCATCAGTATTCCATTTCTCATACGCATGAATTGTTCACAATTTCACATGCCACTCGCCAATACTTTTTGTTAGAGAGCACATACAGTACATTCCGGGTCCCCATCATTACTCATTTCTCCCCCATCCCAAATTTCTATGTGCAGCCTCGGTCTTCATAAACTTATTTTTCTATCAGTCTGCAGTGTTCTATTCCCTCTTCCCATTTGTATAGTCTCGGAGGCATTCCAGATGCCCATCTTTGTGCTATGTCATGTTTTGCTACTATGCAACCGTCTTTTGGTAGTGTGTGAGATCTGATGGTCCCCAAATACTTAATAACACTAGCAGAGGATGGAACACTTATGGTTGCCTTATTGCTTTTTCTAGGGAAGCGTGCACTGCCGCCCAGACGTTCCAAAGTCAGGGGCAGCTCCAGAGTGTATGGAAAAAATTAACCCTCCAGCCTGCACCCTCGAAGACAATGTCTGTTATATAGCAATGTGCGTGTGTAATAAACCCTATGTAGGATCTTAAACTGGATTAGGTGAAAGCTGGCTTTAATAGTGATCTCCGCCAGGAACCCCGGTGCCTCTCGCCAATCATCCTCATCGAGATCTCTGAGGTCTGGTTCCCATCTATCTAATAATTTTAGCAGGGGAGGTTGAGTGTTGTGCATAACAGTGCTATATGTTTGATTAGTGTCTTGTCTAAACGCCCAACTAGCAACCTCCTTTCAAGTGGTGCAATTTCTAGTATCTCTTCTTTCAGGGATATGCATAGCTGGAGGGCATGGTTCTGTTGTCTGTATCTCAGCCATTGGGAATTTGACACGTTGTATTCTGTCTGAAAGACATTAAATGATATTGGACCATTGGCATCCCATACATCCGCTAATGTAGATAGGCAGATATTGTCCCACCCTCGGAAACCCTGTGAGGTCACCACTGAGTTCCTTCCCATAGTGGTGTCTTGGGAGTTAGTCTGTTTGTCTACCCTCTCTTTGAAACTTTTGAGTTTTATTCGCAATCATGTCTCCATCTGGTGAGTTATCAGTTGGAGCTGGACATTTGGTATTTGAGCAGAAGAGGTTGGAAACCTATTCGGTACCTCAGCTCAAAAAGTTCCGCTAGGAACTCAAATATCCTATTAAAGGCCTCACTAGGAAGGAGGAACTGCAAACGGCACTGAGGGCTTGGTGGCAGCAAAGAAGGCTGGTGAGCACACAGAGGAGGAGATTGCTATTGTGGATAGAGAGGAGCAGAGTCTGCACGGGGATTTTGTGAAACAGAATCTACCTGGGAGGAAGGCATCTTCAAGGACACGCAGCAGTGTTTCTTCGAGAGGTCTGTCCCCAGAGGATATGCAGGACAGGCATGAGGCTAGGGAGCTCCAGGTGAAACTAGCCAGGTTCAAAAGAGAGGCAGAGAAAGCAAAAATTGCCATGGAGGAGAAGAAAATGGTTCTAGAGCACGAGCTGAGCTTGAAGGAGCTGGAATTAAAGAGTAGGTCCAGTACAGATGGTGGCAGCAGTTCTACAGTGCCCTTTGAAGGACTCTTTCTTTCCTAGGAAAAGCCCCGCTGGTGGCCCATCTATATGGGTGGCTAATGTGGCCTTACAAGAAGGTAATCCCCAGGGGCAGGTCATATAGCATGCCATAATCTCCCTTATTTGGGAGGTGAGGTCAGAGGATGAACTAGTCATCCCAGAGGGGGAGAGTCATCACTTCTAACCCATGAAAGTGGAGGGGGTCTCAGACACTGCTCTGAGGAACACCGGGGCTAGCTGGACCATGGTTGTGGAAAGGCTTGTTTCCCCAGAGCAGTACACAGGTCAGGTGTGCAGAGTGACTCCATCCCATGGGCAGGACTTTTTCCGCCCTATGGCTCTGGTGTCCATAGAGTGGGCTGGGGAGGTAACCCAGAGAAGGGTAATCTTTAGTTCCCTATACTGCATTCTGGGTAATGAGTTGTTACCAGTGTCAGGGGAGGCGGGAGGGGCAGCTGCTAAAGGCGCTCTAGCAGTTCAGTTTTCTGGGTGGAACACCCCAAAGCAGAAGGTAAAGGACCCCAGCAAGAGGGACAAGAGGAAGGAGAGCCCACGTCTGTCCTCTGCTCAACCTGAGGGTACAGACCCTAAGTTGAGTGACCAGTCTCAGGGTACCACCCCTGAACAGGTGGGAGGTGAAGTGGAAAAAAGGTGCAAGGCTCCTGGGGCTACTGCCCCCCCACTTTTTGAATTCACCGATACTTGAGACCCCAGGATAGTCTGGGCCCTGGCTCTTGACACTGATGTTGTCAGTGGCCTCTGTTGGTTGTTGTCCTTGTGGTCAGAGATTTCCCTGGGTTGGGGACCGAAGTCAGACCCATGGGGTGGAATTGACCACATCACACTGTTGGCCATGGTTGTACTGTCTGCCTACTGGGATGCATCTATAAGCAAGGTAAGGTTAAGTGCTGCACAGATGGAGTTCACAGATGAGGAGAAAGGTTCCCCTGAGGCACTTCAGTGGGCCCTGAGAGTGTAGATTGGGGATCCATCTGGCTTCAGAGAGGCGTAGAACTGGCAAGAAGCCCTAAAATAGTGGGCCATTGTCCAGGTTCTATCGCCCTAAGCAGGGAAGTTCAGCAAGGTATTGATTAGCCTACGCTGGCTTTAGACAGGGAGATGGGTGTGTTGGGAATGGCCCTTTTTGCAGGGTTATCCCAAAGATTTTTGTCCCTGATCTCCTGTTTTTGACTGTACTGCATTTTGTGTTTGCTGATGTTATGACTCTGGGCACTTTGCCACTGCTGACCAGTGCTAAAGTGCAAGTGCTCCCTGTCTATATTGTATTGGTGATTCAAATCAAATCAAATCAAATCATAAATATTTATAAAGCGCGCTACTCACCCGTGCGGGTCTCAAGGCGCTAGGGGGAAGGGATTACTGCCGCTCAAAGAGCCAGGTCCTGAGTAGTCTCCGGAAAGCGGAGTGGTCCTGGGTGGTCCTGAGGATGGTGGGGAGGGAGTTCCATGTCTTGGCCGCCAGGTAGGAGAAGGACCTCCCACCCGCCGTGGTGTGGCGGATGCGAGGGACGGCAGCGAGAGCGAGGTTGGCGGAGCGAAGAGGACGGGTGGGAGTGTAGAAGCTGAGGCGGCGGTTGAGGAGTTCGGGTCCCTTGTTGTGGAGGGCTTTGTGTGCGTGGGTGAGGAGTCGGAAGGTGATACTTTTGTTGATGGGAAGCCAGTGCAGGTGTCTCAGGTGGGCGAAGATGTGGCTGTTGCGGGGTATGTTGAGGATGAGGCGGGCGGAGGCGTTTTGAATTCGTTGCAGACGTTTCTGGAGTTTAGCGGTGGTTCCTGCGTATAGTGTGTTGCCGTAGTCCAGGCGGCTCGTGACGAGGGCGTGGGTCACGGTCTTTCTGTTGTCAGCGGGGATCTAACGGAAGATCTTTCGGAGCATGCGGAAGGTGAGGAAGCAGGAGGATGATACGGCATTGACTTGTTTGGTCATGGTGAGAAGTGGGTCCAATATGAAACCGAGGTTGCGTGCGTGGTCTGAGGGGGTCGGTGCAGTGCAAAGGGCCGTGGGCTACCAGGAGTCGTCCCAGGCGGTCGGGGTGTTTCCGAGGATGAGGACTTCTGTATTGTCTGAGTTCAGTTTCAGACGGCTGAGTTTCATCCAATCTGCGACGTCTTTCATTCCATCTTGCAGGTTGGTCTTGGCGCTGGTGGGGTCCTTGGTGAGGGAAAGTATCAGTTGAGTGTCGTCGGCGTAGGAGGTGATGATGATGCTGTGTTTGCGTACGATGTCGGCGAGGGGGCTCATGTAGACATTGAAGAGTGTCGGGCTGAGCGAGGAGCCTTGTGGGACGCCGCAGATGATCTCGGTGGGGTCTGAGCGAAAAGGTGGGAGGTAGACTCTTTGGGAGCGGTTGGAGAGGAAGGAGGTGATCCAGTCCAGAGCCTGTCCTTGGATCCCGGTGGAGCGGAGGCGGGATATTAGGGTTCGGTGGCAGACGGTATCGAAGGCAGCCGAGAGATCGAGGAGGATGAGGGCGACTGTTTCTCCGTTGTTCATCAGGGTTCTGATGTCATCTGTGACTGAGATGAGGGCGGTTTCTGTGCTGTGATTGGCTCGGAATCTGGACTGAGAGGGGTCGAGTAGGCTGTTGTCTTCAAGGAAGTTGGTAAGTTGCTTGTTGACGGTCTTCTCTATGACTTTGTCGGGGAATGGGAGGAGCGAGATGGGGCGGAAGTTCTTCAGGTAGCTTGGGTCGGCCGTAGGTTTTTTCAGTAGGGCGTTGACTTCAGCGTGTTTCCAGCTCTCGGGGAAGGTAGCAGACGAAAACGAGCTGTTGATGATGGTCTGGAGGTGCAGGGCGATGATGTCATCGGCTTTGTTGAAGATGAAGTGTGGGCAGGGGTTCCGAGGGGGCACCGGAGTGGATGGAGTTCATGGTGGCTTTGGTCTCTTCCGTGTTGATGTGAGTCCAGGCGTTGAGGGTGATGGCTGGGGTTGTAGGTTCTGTGGTGGTTGGCTGGGTCTGGTGTCCGAAGCTGTCGTGTAGGTCGGTGATCTTACGTTGGAAGAAGGTGGCGAGGGAGTTGCAGAGGTCTTGTGAGGGCGTGATGGCGTTGGCGTTGCCGTTGGCGTTAGGGTTGGAGAGCTCTTTGACAATGTTGAAGAGTTCTCTGCTGTTGTGGCTGTTTTTGTCCAGTCTTTCTGGGAAGAAATTTCTTTTGGCGGCGCGGATCAGTTGGTGGTGTTCGCGGGTAGCGTTCTTGAGGGCAATCATGTTGTCTGCGGTGTGGTCCTTGCGCCAGGCTTTCTCGAGGGTGCGGCAGGTTTTCTTTGATTCCTTAAGGGTGTCGGTGAACCAGAGAGGTTTTTTGGTATTGGTCTATCTTGGGAGGCGTCTGAGGGGAGCGAGGTTGTCTGCGCAGTTGGTGATCCAATTCGTGAGGCTGAGGGCTGCGTCGTTGGGGTCGGAGGAGAAGGTGGGTTGGTTGTCATTGAGAGTGGAGAGAAGCTGTTCCTCGGGGATTTTGTTCCACTGTCGACGTGGGATGGGTTGTGTGCGGAGGTGGCGAGTCTCGCGTCGGAAGGTGAAGTGGACACATCTGTGGTCGGTCCAGTGTATAGCTGAGGAGTGGCTGAAGGATATGTGGTTGCTGGCGGAGAAGATGGGGTCTAGCGTGTGTCCGGCGATGTGGGTGGGGGTGTTCACCAGTTGCTTGAGGCCGAGGTTGGCGAGGTTGGCGAGCAGGGCGGTGGTGTTGGGGTCGTTGTTCTGTTCCAGGTGGCAGTTGAGGTCACCGAGGAGGATGTAGTCCGGCGAGGCAAGGGCGTGCGGGGAGATGAAGTCAGTGATGGAGTCGCTGAAGAGGGCGCGTGGTCCAGGGGGTCGGTAGATGAGAGTTCCTCTGAGTGGGGTCCTGGGGTCGGTGTGGATCTGGAAGTGCAGGTTTTCGGCGGCGAGGGAGGTGTCTTCGGTGGAGGTGGTGACATTGATGGAGTCCTTGAAGACAATGGCGATTCCTCCACCTACTTGGTTGGTGCGGTCTCTCCTTGAAATCTTGTACCCGTCGGGGATGGCTATGGCGATGTCGGGGGCCGAGGAGGCGTTCATCCAGGTCTCAGTGATGAAGGCGACGTCCGGTGCGGTGTAGTCCAGGAGGTCCCATAGTTCAACGGCGTGCTTGTGGACAGAGCGTGCGTTGATCAGGATGCATTTGAGGTGGTTGTTGGCGCGTGGGCTGGCGGGCGTGGTGTTTTCGAGGTGGAAGGTGAGTTTGCAGCTGTAACATACGAAGGGTCCGTGGGTGCGTTTCGGGTTGGCTTGGAAGCAGGTGCTGGAGCGCCCCGGGTTGAGGGCGTGGAGGGTGACGGGGTCGTAGCGATGCTGCGGGGTTTGGGAGTGCTGGTGGCCAGGGATCGTGGCGCTGGGCGTGGTCCAGGCGCGGATGGGCGCAGACGGGCTTGCCTTTGGCGCACCAGCGGCGCGGCCGCACAGCGGCTGCCATAAGAGGGAGGAGGGGGGGAGGAAGGGTCAGCTGGGGGTGGGGGGTGGGAGTGGGGCGACGAATGGGAGCAGGGGGGCGGGGGCGAGCAGGTGGTGGTGGCAGGAAAGCGGAGGGTGGGGGGGTCAGGTAGAGGGGAGAAAAGATAGGGGAGGGGGGGTTTAAAGGTGGCAGGGAGTTAGGAAGAAATGATAGGAAGATAGGGGAGGGGGGTTACAGAGGTGGAGGGGAGTGAGGAAGGTCAGAGAGAGGAGACAGGAGCAGAAGAGCAGAAGAGAGAGGAGAGAAGAGCCAGGAAGAAGGTAAAGAAGAAGAGGAGCGAGGAGCAGAAGAACAGAAGAGAGAAGAGCCAAGAAGAAGGTAAAGAAGAAGAGGAGCAGAAGAACATAAGAGAGAAGAGCCAAGAAGAAGGTAAAGAAGAAGAGGAGCAGAAGAACAGAAGAGAGAAGAGCCCAGAAGAAGGTAAAGAAGAAGAGGAGCGAGGAGCAGAAGAGAGAAGAGCCAAGGAGAAGGTAAAGAAGAACACAGAAGAAGAATACAGATGAAGACCACAGAAGAAGGACAAAGAAGAAGAAAGCACACGCAGGTCGCGGTGCAGAAGAGAAGGAAGAAACACAGATGAAGTACAAAGAAGAAGAATACAGATGAAGACAGAAGAAAGCACACGCAGGTCGCGGTGCAGAAGAAAAGGAAGAAACACAGATGAAGTACAAAGAAGAAGAATACAGATGAAGACAGAAGAAAGCACACGCAGGTCGCGGTGCAGAAGAGAGGGGAGAAACACAGATGAAATACACAGAAGGAGAGCACAGAAGAAGAACACAGATGAAGAATACAGATGAAGATCACAGAAGAAGGACAAAGAAGAAGAGAGAACACGCAGGACGGGGTGCAGGGAAGAAAGAAGAGCACAGAAGAAGAACACAGATGAAGACAGAAGAAAGAACACACAGGACGGGGTGCAGGGAAGAAAGACGAGCACAGAAGAAGAACACAGATGAAGACAGAAGAAAGAACACGCAGGACGGTGTGCAGGGAAGAAAGAAGAACACAGATGAAGAATACAGATGGAGAGCAAAGAGGAAGATCAAAGATGAAGAGGGAAGCAGGAGAAGAGGTGAGTAGCGCGGGGCAGGGCGAGGGGCTGGGCGGGGGAGTACTTACTGTGGTTTTGCAGGACTTGCTTGGAGGGTTCAGGAGCCTGGGCTGGTGGAGCTGCAGCGGCAGGGGGAGCGACCTACCCTTGGGTCAAGGTGATTGGTTTATCCATCACTGGCATATCTGATTTACTAGCAAGTGCATAGTAAAGTGCACTTTGTGTGCCCCAGGTCTGTAAATCAGATGCTACAAGAGGGCTACTGGTGGGCCTGCAGCACTGATTGTGCCACCTACTTGAGTGGCCCTGCCATTTCAGTGTCTTTGTATGCAGGTTTAAACTGCCATTTCGACCTGGCAAGTGCATCCACTTACCAGGCCCAAACCTTCCTTTTTACTACAGGTGAGTTACCCAATAAATTAGACCCTAGGCAGAGCCATGGGAAGGTGCAGTGTATTTAAAAGGTAGGACATGCAGTGGTGTGCTTTACATGTCCTGATAGTGAAATACTGCTAAACTCAGTTTTCATTATTGCAAGGCCCATCTCTCCTATAGGAGGAACATAGGGATTGTCTTAAAATATCTTTTAAGTATAATTTCCCGTTGGGAGCAGATAGAGATGTGGAGTTTGGGGTCTCTGAACTCACAATATCAAATACATCTTTTGGTGACATTTTTGAACTGTGAGTTTGAAAATGCCACCTTTAGATAACCTTCTGTGCCTCTGCCTATCTGCTGAATACATGTTGGGCTGTTTGTGCATTCACACTAGACATTCACACAAAGGGAGCTGAGGTGTACCCATCATATCCTGATGGCCAATCACCAGGCTGATGGGTCTTCCTAGAGGGGTGGGAGGAGCTGACACTTGCATCTGAATAGGGCTGTGCCTGTCCTCACACAAATCAGTCCCTGACCCCATGGAGTATGTCTGGGGCCAGGGCAGTAATTACACACCATTGGAATCAATGCACAGTTACTTTTAAAAATGCATTATAAATCGTACATTTAGGTTACCAGTCTCTTCTCTTGCAGGGTGGCCGGAGTGGTTGGTGGGCACACTGTGCCAGATGGGGAGCCTCAGGTGGCTCCCAGTTCACGCGGGAACAGCGTTGGAAAACCTCTTGGCACAGGCACATGGCCACCTGGAGGGGCCACTTGGAAAAGGAGCTGGTTTGCAAGTATAAGGTGGGTGCATGGGAGTCCCCTTGGGCTGTTGAGGTCGCAAGGGGTTGGGGACCCGCGGCACACAGCAAATCCGGTGATGCAAGGCTCAGAGCAGCCAGGTGCAGGGTGTTTTGGAGGTCTTTGATGATGTGCACAAATGGACCCTTGGGAGCTGGAGGTGAGGCTTCTTCTTGGGGTCTCACAGGATGTCACAGGTGCTCTGGTGGGAAGTCCAGGGTGTCACTGAAGTCCCCTGACTGGGACTTTCTCCTGGTCGAGTTGCAGCTCTGGGGAAGCTGTTGTTGGCGATGTCCGATGAGCACTGGTCAGTACCTGGGGTATTGCCACAACACAGCCACTGGAGGGTGCTGTGCCACCAAGCTGGGCACAGTTGCAGATGACATCTGGGCTGTTATTGGTGTGTTGTTGGTTCTGGCTGCGACTTCTGATTGCGGAGATATCATTTGGTTGATGAAGTGTCCCTCACCAGTTTGCAGGTTCCTTGCATGTGTAAGGGAGCCCACTAAATACTTAATTTAATGGGTGTTTTAGAGGAAACCTGGTAGTGTCTAATGGGACACTTACCCTGGGGTGGCTACACCCACTACAGTGACCAATTCCTGTGGGAAGGGGCACTTCCCTAAACCCTATTGGACATCTTCCTACCATCCACCATGGAAGAAAATTAGATGGAGGCTCCACTTGGCCTGCAAGCCTCTAGGGGTGGTGCATGCTCAATGAGGCCACTCCCCCTACCCTTTGTCTGGTTTCCCACCTTTGCTCCCGTCAAAAGTGGAGGCTTGTAAAGGGAAAAGCCATCTGCTGCTAGCAGCAGGCCTGGGCGCTCGAGTTTCATGGGCAGTAGCCCTCTGAAGCTCACCCCCAGTGTGTTGCATATTCCTGGGGGGAGGGGGGTGTTAGCTCCTCCGCCCAGGAAGGGCGTTGTCTTACAAACCAGAGAGCCATGGCTCTCCTCCAGGTTTGTATAAAGGCCGTCGGAGTGGCAGGATGGATGGAACCAGTCAGCAACTATGCCAGTTAGGGTTAGCTTTTGCAGGGGGCACCTCTAAGGTGACCCTTGAGGACATTTAGGGTTAAATTCCAACACTGGTGTCAGTTTGGATTTAATATTCTGAGTTGTTTGATACCAAACAACCCAGGGTACAGAGTGGCCATCGTGTAGCTGGGGAACCTGTGTTTGACCAGTGTCCAGCACATGTACTTAAAATGGCTCCTCTGTTCACTCACTAAGTCCCAGGTCTGCCAAAGACAGTGAGGGCATATTGCTCATACAATTATGCCCTCACAGGTAGTATGGCACACCCTGCCTTAAGGCTCTAAGGCCTTCTAGAGGGGTGCCTTGCCCATAGCATAAATGGTGTGGGGTGGAAGGACACACAGGGAGTGTGCCATGTTGAGTTTGATGTTTTAGGTTTGCCCCAGTACACTCAGCCTGTACTGGTAGTGCTGAGGGTACTTGAGTGCAGGACCCTACAGGGTTGCACATCCAGTGCAGCTGTCCTCAGATGCCTACTTCTACTATCTCATGCCCTGGCTTTTGGGGTACCCATTTACTAGGGTCTTAAAGGGATATAGAAGTGTGTATCCAATTGCGCCAAGCATCACAACAGATTTAGGGAAGGAGCTCTGGCCCAGGGAACCTGGTTAGCAGGGGCCCTGGGCGCTACCAGCTTCTAGAACACATCAACATCAGGCAAAGAGTGGGAGCTAACCATGCAAAAAGAGGCTCGCCTCACACTCTGATTTTGTGATGCCTTTTTTCCACAATTTGTAACAATGTCTGGCTATTATTAATTACACATCGGTAGCACCTGTGTCATACACAATTTTGTACATATGCAACATAGGCCTGCCTAAACAAGATTATCAATGTTCAAAAGACTTTGCTGCTGCATATGTTGAAACAGGATGCGTTATGTTTGTACTAGATCTGGAAAAACCAAATTTGTTTGTGCTGAACAGCTGAAGAGTATGGACCAGATGATGGCTCCTGCTCCAAAAGCTTAAAAACTATAGATATGCTAACCTCACCACAAATTTAAAGAAACTTCTATGCTGTGGGCCTGAATACATTCACCCTACATTCACCGTGACATGTCTACTTTTTCATCCCAAATGATTCTGAGGATAAGTTCTGTTGTTATGGCACACTGACTGTAAATTGATTATAGGTGAACAACGATACCTCCCAAAACACATCCCAGTGTTACAATTTACATAGATCACACACACGCTAAAATGCTACATACATGTACTTATTACACTTACTGGTAGCATTTGGGTCTCTGAAGCTCTCCACCTCACCCTGGGTGTATGGGAAATGACCACCTCGAAGATTAAGAGTTGGACATTGCGTTGTAAATAGTGCAGTCACACATGGTCAAAATTCAGTTCTAATAACTGTCATCCCAGCATATATACAACACTCTTGACACACCTATGTATACATTGCATGAATATGTGACGCAGCTAATCAGCTTTCAGGGCTATGTACCTTTCAAGTTTGTGCAAGGATGCATGTCTTTTAACCCCTTCGATGCCAGGCCTTTTCCCCCTCAGATGCCAAGCCTTTTTTTGGCCATTTGGGGCAGTTTGCGCTTAGACCCTCATAACTTTTTGTCCACATAAGCTACCCACGCCAAATTTGCGTCCTTTTTTCCAACATCCTAGGGATTCTAGAGGTATCCAGACTTTGTGGGTTCCCCTGAAGGAGACCAAGAAATTTGCCAAAATACAGCATCATTTATTTTTGTTTTTTTTTTAATGGGGAAAAAAGGGCTGCAGAAGAAGGCTTGTGTTTTTTCCCTGAAAAAGGCATCCACAAAGGGTTTGCAGTGATAAAATCACCAGCTTCCCAGCTTTCAGGAACAGGCAGACTTGAATCAGAAAACCCAATTTTGACATTTTACTGGGACATACCCCATTTTTACTATTTTTTGTGCTTTCAGCCTCCTTCCAGTTAGTGACAGAAATGGGTGCAAAACCAAAAGCTGGATCCCAGAAAGCTAAACATTTCTGAAAAGAAGACAAAGGGGGTCATTCCGACCCTGGCGGTTGACTACCGCCAGGGCCGGGGACCGCAGATGCACCGCCAACAGGCTGGCGGTGCATCCATGGGCATTCTGACCGCGGCGGTACAGCCGCGGTCAGAAACGGGAAACCGGCGGTGTCCCGCCGGTTTCCCGCTGGTTTCCCGCTGCCCTAGGGAATCCTCCATGGCGGCGCTGCAGGCAGCGCCGCCATGGGGATTCCGACCCCCTTACCGCCAGCCTGGTTCTGGCGTTTTTGACTGCCAGAACCTGGCTGGCGGTAACGGGTGTCGTGGGGCCCCTGGGGGCCCCTGCAGTGCCCATGCCAATGGCATGGGCACTGCAGGGGCCCCCTAACAGGGCCCCACCAAGATTTTCAGTGTCTGCCAAGCAGACACTGAAAATCGCGACGGGTGCAACTGCACCCGTCGCACCCCCTCCACTCCGCCGGCTCCATTCGGAGCCGGCATCCTCATGGAAGGGGGTTTCCCGCTGGGCTGGCGGGCGGCCTTCTGGCGGTCGCCCGCCAGCTCAGCGGGAAACTCAGAATTACCGCGGCGGTCTTTTGACCGCGCATCGGTATTCTGACTGCGGGACTTTGGCGGGCGGCCTCCGCCACCCGCCAAAGTCAGAATGACCCCCAAAATTCTGAATTCAGCAAGCGGAAGTTTGTGTAGATCCTGCAAGGTTTTGCTACAGAAAATAACAGCTGAAATTAAAAAATATTGAAATTGAGGTAAAAAAAGCCATCGATGCAAGAAGATCGATGCAACGTCAGCATAGTGACCGTAAATTCGACGCACGGCCCACTGGATCAACACACAGCCAAGCCAGAATGATGCAGCCCAACTTCCAGAGAGGAATCGACGCAGCGACTGGTGTGTGGTAGAAATTTCAACGCAACGCCCCCGGGATCGCAGCAGCCCCTGTGACTTCGTCCTGTCAGCGCCGGAATTCAACGCATCATCCCCAGGGCATCCGAAAACCCCACAACCTGAAGATGATCCACGACCGAGCGCCGGAAATCGATGCACAGCCATCCCTGCGTGGAAAATAAATGACACATCACCGGGTGTGGCCCAAGAAATCAATGCACACCTCCCTGTTTTCCACGCATCTCCTCATGTGTGGTTCTGAACGGAGATTTTGAACGCAAACCAGGTACTTTCTGCGTGCAAGAGACATTTATTTCTTTTAAGAGACTAAAGACACTTTATATAATTTTTACAGTGATATCTCAACATATACTTATTGCATTTTAATTGTTTTGACCTGCATCTTATCAGATAAATATTATATATTTTTCTAAACACTGTGTGTGGTATTTGTGTGGTGTTCTACTGTGTTATTGCATGATTTATTGCACAAATACTGTACACATTGCCTTCTAAGTTAAGCCTGACTGCTCAGAGCCATGCTATCAGAGAGTGGACACAGGATAATTTGGGTTGTGTGTGACTTACCCTGACTAGAGTGAGGGTCCTTGCTTGGACAGGGGGTAACCTGACTGCCAACCGAAGACCCCATTTCTAACACCCGTGGAGTCAGTCTGGGTTCAAGGAATCCATGTGCATTCTTTATCACCTAGCCATGGGATCAGCAGGCAGCACTGCAGCACCTCAACGCAGGAATCATCAGCTGCAATACCAGGGTACACACCTGGATGTCCACCACAGTCATATGTGCATTTAAAGATTGCTGCTGGGCCCTGTGGCCCACTCTATGTATTCCTGCAATGTGTCAGGAATCCTTCCTTGTGATGTGTCAATGATGCAGCACACATTTAAGAAAGCACTGACAAAAGCTAGCTCACCCATACTCCAGTGTATGTCCCACCCAGTTTTCAGATTTACTGAACTTTCTAACTCCACCTGGGGTATTTCCAATATTGAACATGTTTCGTCAGACAGCCATGTGTTACGCGCAGAGCTAGGCAAGGTCCTACATGTAATGTGGTGGTGCAGACACTTATGCACTCAGGGGTATATGTATGAACCAAGTTGTGTGGCACCTGCACAACACAACATGGTATGCGCCCAATGTAAAACTATTATGACATTTGTTTAGCCACCCAAGCCAATCTTGCGCAGCCCTCTAAGGAATCATTCATCTCGAGTGACATATTGCTTCATATATCACTGCATTGCCTAACTCAGCACCAGGGAGAGGTTCCATGACAGTTGCAATGGTGTACGAATGCAATGTCCATAGTCTTAGATTCATTTCCAGACTTACATCAGCAGGTGAACTTGAAAATGCACCAAGTAGTACAACCTTCCCAGAGGCAGTTTAACAAGGAGTTGTAGCGTTAACTCTCCTTGTTACTTCATCTTTCAAAGTTTTCTGCATTCTGCAGCACATGTACGTGGCTGATTATGCCCCACAGGATAGTTTTCTTTACAGGAAAGCACATATTCATGCACAAATACATTTCCGCATGCTGCAAGGGTGCCTTTATTGGCAATAGGCAGCAAAAGCGGCACTGGTGCATGGTAAAAGGCAGGAATTCATTTTTTAGAGGCATTTCAAACTGTGTATGTGTACAGTACAATAAAGCACACATGGAACATTTTGCATTAATAGGGATTGCACATATATTTTCTGCTTAGCCATCAATGGGGGAGCTCACTCATTTTGGGAGCATTGCCTGGTCAATCACATATGTTAAAGAAGGAAATGCTCATAACTCCATGCATTTTCATTGCATACCACCACCCACAATCCATTAATTCTCCCATTTGCCCTGGGGTATGGCACCAGCTAATGCCACTGGCTTGCTTATAGCTGCCTTAATGTAGGCACTCTGAGGAACACAAACTTCCCTTAGGTAGATTAAAATCTTTACATTAATTAATTGCAATGCACATGTTCCACATAATGTGCTGAATCTTATTAGATACAGCCCATTACTGCCCTTTTGATGGCATGCATAGCAGTGCATTAGGGTGACATACAACACTGCAATGTGCGTCATTTGTGTTTGCATGCTCATAAAATGTCTCTTTGTTTATAGTAACCAGACATTCGTGCTACCACCATTTTGATGTCATGCAGCACGCACACTCAGTCACCGCACGCTGTTTGGATCCACACGCCCTTTGGCCTGTACTAGATTGTGTCAAGGCAATCACACACTACCTTCAAACATCTATAAACCACATACACACTCCTGCATTTGAACGTTTGCGTTGTATATGTCTTCCACAGGCGCATGCATTCTACACATGGTTTTATCATGCACAATGTTTAAGATCAACATAATGGGCAGGGGTGAGTGTAACACGCAGGAATAGGCCTTTTGAGGATGTAAGTGAGCCAGTAGACCTGTAATCAGGGTCACATGGTCATGTTCACTACTACTGTTCAGTAAACAGTATGCTGCAACCCCCACTTTATTTTACTCCTGGCAAATGCAGTGGCAGTACATCTACTATGAGGGCAGGTGTTTGTGTGGCCCTCCTGGTCCAAGAAGACTGAAATCCACGACACATTCCTAAGTAATGGCATACACTCATATTCCATGATCCCCTTTGGAATGACACAAAAATTAGTGAGCCCCATAACTATGTAGTTGCACACTCAGAACAGGGGTAACCGACTTTTACCATGCAGAAGTAATTTCATACGCAACACTTCCATGGCACCATGTTCAATTAAATTGTGGATGCAAACATACATTTGTGATTTTCTTTTGCCAACATCACTTCACACTTTTACCATTTCTATATTCTTGAAGTGATGTGATGGTTGGTAAAGCATCACCATTGTTTTACTTCTCTGGCTAAAGCCGATATTGCAAGGTGATCTGTTCATAGGGTTGTTTTACAGGCCTTTGCTCCTCATCAAATTGTTATGCTATGCATGGAAAATATGTATTTTGTCATGTACATATATGTTATGTCTGACAATCTGCTTAGGAAATTAGTCACATTTGTATTGTTTTGAGGATCACCACACATGCATATGTGCCTTCATTAGAAATGACATTTTGACATTGACACCTGGCAGTAGGCCTTTGTCCATGATAACTGTCACCCATGGTCTGTGACTGTATCTGGGAAAAAATGTACTCCTGTAAATTTCCATGCTTGTCTAAAAGTGAGACACCCTAAAATGAGGTGGTTGTCTCAGGTAGAGCAATTTCTGGATATTAGTGTTCCATCAATTATGGAACAACATATGAAACCCACTTTGCTGCGGCAGAACATAGCAAGACTGCTACCTATGCTTCAATGTTCTGCTTACAAAGCTCAGACAATATGATTATGTAAAGATCAACATCTGGTTGAGAAGATGTGAGTAAATTGGTTTTTACATTGACTTTGACAACACAATGAATGAGTTCAAACTTTTATTCTTATGTTAAATAGTTCACAGAATTTCAAATATTTTCAACATCATTTTATATTGCTCATTAAACCTTTTTCCAACAATCTGGTCATGTGCCTGATGACAAGTCAATGTGTGCTTGATCTCTCCTTCATTTCCTTTCTCCTACTTCATTTGCTCTGTATGTTCTGGCTCAAAGTCCCATGGGGCATTAGTTTTAACACAGATATTGTGCAAGATGGCACAAACAAGGATGATATTGCAGACCATTATGGAGAAGTACACAGTTTCCCCCCTGACATGTCCATCTAAACGTGGACTTCAGAACTCCAAAAGCCCTTTCAACGATATTCCTTGTCTTTCTCAGTGCCATATTGTAGCATTTTTCAGGCTTCTGTCTCACAATAGATGATTCGGGTCATGACCATACCAACCATATCCTTGGTCAGCTGAAAGTAAAAAAATACAACAGTTAATAATTATGCACATTGTTACTGACTCATAATTGTGCGTGTGTTATGTAGACTGGCAAACTCATATACATTTCTTACAATAAAGAACAGTGGACCAGATGTACGTTTGATTTTAGCAGTCGCAAACGGAGAATGAGCCCATTTGTGAGCACTGAAATGGCCTCTGGCATGTACAAACCTTATTACCGACTCGCAAAATAGGGTTTGTGAGTCGCTATTAGGAAGGGCGTGTCAAGGGTGTCCTTTTTAAGAGTGAGTCGCAAGGGGATTGTGAGAAAACAGGGCTGATTGCAGAGGCCCCATAACTTTTTGCCCCCATTTTCCTCTTTTTGCTGGTGTTTTCCTGACTTTGATGGTGCCCTGGGTACTGCTAACCAGTCCCAGGGCCTGTGCTCTGAGTAAAATGGATATGCAAATTAGGCTAATTATAATTGGCTAAGTTAACCTACCTATAAGTCCCTAGTATATGGTAGGGCATGTAGGTTTAGGGACCACAGCATAGGTGGTGCACACCTAGGTGCACTGCTGAGGTGCCCAGTGTCATTTTAAAAGCAAGCCTGCCTTGCTGGCTGCTTTTAAATTAAAGTTATATGCAAATTCGACTTTGGAATTAAAGGTACTTCCAAAGTCTTAAACTACCTTATTTTTACTTATAAGTCACCCCTAAGGTGTGCCCTATGTGCCCCTAGGGCTGGGTGCCATGTAACTATAAGCAGGGACTTTATAAAAATAGATTTATAAGCCCTGGTGAGGTAAAAACAGCCAATTTTGTTTTTCCCTCATGGAAGTAAATGGCCTTCATAGGCTAGAATGGGCAGACTTTATTTTAAATTTTAAAGTCTCCTTAAATGTTACATACCAAGAATTTGGTATCAAATTGATTGTTGTAATAAATCCCACAACTTCCAGTTGTTGGATTTAATATAACTTGTCCAGGTAAAAAGTTTAGACTTTACCTAAAAAGTTGCCAATTTCAGCTCTGCATTGTTTTTGCTGCTGTGCTCTGATTGGCCAGCCTGCAGCAGCTTCTGCCAGGCTGCCTTGATGAGGTGTGAAGTGGCCTTGCTTCACACAAAGGAATGTGCTTGGGGGAGAGAATCTCCCCTCAGCAGATGGTGAGGCAGGAAGGGGGAGGGCTGCCAAACTGGTCTTCAAAGGCAGAGAAGGACATTTGCAGCACCCAGCAACACCCCCACATCCTGCAACCCCAGACAATTAGGTGCCCCCTTGATTAGATTAGGAGAGGGCAGGAGAGGGGTGTGTTTATGATTTTTAGCCACACCAGTTGGTGGGCTCAGCCAGATGTAACCTCCAAAAATCAGATTCATCCATGTTGGATTTTTAGAGACTGTTGCCTTCTGGGATGGATTTTTGCCACACTTCCCAGGAAGTGGTCATCACAGGGGGACGACCCTGTCCCTGATTGGAGAACCAGAGCCCCCCTGCTTTTCACCCAGGAGCAAGGATAAAACTGGCAGACCTGCACCCACACCTCAGATCCCCACCAAATTTCAAGAAGAAAGAACTTAAGGAGAAGAAGGACTGCCCTGCTGGACCCCTGGCCTGCACCTGGAACCTGCACTCAGAAAGACTGCACCAGCTGCACACTTGGGCTTCACCACAAGAAGGACTTTGCCTGGCTTCAACTGGTTCAAGGAGGGACTCCCTGTTTGCTACAGGTGAAAAATTGCTAACCAGAGTCCCCTGCACCAACTCCTGAAGAAAGCGACCAGCTGACCACTGTCCAGTGGCCAAAAAGGAGTTTGCGCCAGGTGCATTCTGGGAGTTGAAGTCCGCACCCCCCAAGGACCATCACAGAACTTCTGGACCGTTGGGGTGAGCTGTGGACCCCAAAAGAACCTTAAAAGAACATCTGGGTGAAGCCCCAGAAGTTTGGAGAAGATTTGACAAATTTTGTAAAAAAGCTCCAGAGAGGGACCGACCCGCCGCGAAATTCTAGCCGGCTTGCCTCAACCGCGACCAGGCCTGACTTCGTGGTTCGTCCCGGTAAAGAAAAACATCCGAAAATGACCGCCGGGTTGGTGGACCGCGGGAGCACCGCCGAGAAGCCGGCGGTGCTCCAATGGGCATTCCGACCGCGGCGGTAAAGCCGCAGTCGGACCGGCAACACTGGCGGTCTCCCGCCAGTGTACCGCCGCCCATTGGAATCCTCCAAGGCGGCGCAGCTAGCTGCGCCGCCGAGGGGATTCCGACCCCCCCTACCGCCATCCAGTTCCCGGCGGTTCTCCCGCCGGGAACCGGATGGCGGTAGGGGGGGTCGCGGGGCCCCTGGGGGCCCCTGCAGTGCCCATGCCAATGGCATGGGCACTGCAGGGGCCTCCGTAAGAGGGCCCCGCTAGTATTTCACTGTCTACATAGCAGACAGTGAAATACGCGACGGGTGCCGTAGCACCCGTCGCACCTTCCCACTCCGCCGGCTCGATTACGAGCCGGCTTCATGGTGGGAAGATCGTTTTCCCCTGGGCTGGCGGGCGGCCTTTCGGCGGCCGCCCGTCAGCCCAGGGGAAAAGTCAAAATACCCGCCGCGGTCTTGCGACCGCGGTACGGTATTTTGACGGCGGGACTTTGGCGGGCGGCCTCCGCCGCCCGCCAAGGTCCGAATGAGGGCCTAAGTCCGAAGGTAAAAAGTTGACCGGGACCTCCCAGCCATCGTATCCGAGAAGGGCTCCACGGACGTCGGATCAAGATCCAGGTTTACCCCGGTCGAAGGATTTTCATCTCGAAAAAACGACTAAGTCCGAAGGTAAAAATCACCACCGAGGAAACCCACATCGCGTATCCGGACAAGGGCTCCAGGAGGTCGGATTCAACTGGCAGGTTCGTCCCGGTGAAGAAAAACTTCAAAAAAGAGACTAAGTCAGAAGGTAACTTTTTAACAGAGGCTTCCCGCGACTTGTAGCCGAGCAGGGCTCCATCGCGGTCGGCCTGAAACTTTGACTTTGCCCCGGTCCTGGTGCAACCAGATGACCCGATTGGCGCTTTTTGTTTCTAAGCGCTAGAAAAATAGTAATTCTTTAAAAATTCATATCTCCGGTTCCCCTGAACCGATTTTAATCGTTTTTGTGTCATTTTAAAGATAAAAATATAAACTATTCTTATAAATTGGTTTTGGATTTTTAAACTGTTTCCTGTGTTTTATTTGATTACTGTTTTGTGATATTTGAATGCTTTACACTTTGTCTCCTAAGTTAAGCCTTGACGCTCGTTGCCAAGCTACCAAGGGTTGAGCTGGGATTCATTTACTGAGACCTAACTGTACCTAGGTGGAGGTTAGTGGCTTGTTGCTAGGTGTAGGTACCTACCTGCCCTTACCAATAACCCATTTTCCAACATAATTGGTGGCAGCGGTGGGATCCTGTACTTGTGTTCAATATCACGTTACAGTTTTAAGTAAAACAAATTAAAAATCCTTTAAATTGTCCTAGTGCAAAAATTGTTTTTAATTTTTTATTTGGATTAATTTCAATTATTGAATTTTTGTAATTTTTCTAAATTCTTGTTTCCAATTTTGGCAAAAAGTTTTTGTTGACACAAAACTAGGGAACCATGGAGCTTGATCTGGCTAGCCTACCCACACTGACAGTAGTCCAGCTTAGGGGGTTGTGTATTGAAAGAGGGTTGCCTGCAACCACTGATCTCAGGAAGCAAATCCTGATCACATCCCTGACAGCATGGGCTGAGGCCCAAGAGGTAGAGTCAGAAGAAGCTCCAGAGGAGGGAGAAAGAAGGGAGGATGCAAGCTCTAACCACTCAGGGGAGGGAAGGCATCTGAGCCCAAGTGAGGATGAGGAAGAACGGTCCTCAGTAAATACAGTCACTAGGGGCAGATCCAAAGCTAGTGGTGGGAAGGGGGTCCTTTCAGGAGGAGAGAACCCATCCATCAGAGAAAGAGAGCTGGAGGCCCAGCTAGCATACATAGCTTTGGAAGCAGAGAAGCTGGCCCTAGAAAAGAAAAAGTGGGCATACAAAGAGAAAAGAGATGGAGGCAGCGATAAAGAAGCTGAGGTGTCCATGGGTGGGGGAGTTTGCCCCAGATTACCCAAGGGGGTGGTTCCTGCTTATGTAGAGGGGGATGACATAGATAAGTGGCTGGGGGCCTTTGAGAGGGCACTCCAAATGAGAAGGGTTAGGCCTCAATACTGGGGTTCCCTTTTGTGGGAGTTGGTCCCCAACTCAGGGAGGGATAGGCTTCTGACCTTAAGGGGGGAAGAGGCAGATTCATACCCTAGTATGAAGAGGTGCTTAGCCAAGAAGTTTGGTCTGACCCCAGAGCAATATAGAATGAAGTTCAGGGACACCCAGAAGGTCAGTACCCAGTCTTGGGTTGACTTTGTGGACATTTCACTAAAGGCACTAGAGGGCTGGATTATTGGTAACAAAGTAGATACTTATGAGGGGTTATACAATCTGATCATGAGAGAGCACATCTTGACCAATTGTACCCAAGAAAGGTTACGCCAGCATCTAGTGGACTCTAAGCAGACCAACCCTAGAGAGCTGGGGGAGGCAGCTGATGAGTGGTTGAGAACCAGGGTGGTTGTCAAGTCCCAGGGGGGAGACTCCAAGAAGGGGGGGACAGGTCCCCAAAAACCTAAGGAGGGAAGTGGTAAGCCCACCACAGAGACTCCCTCTGTACCCCAGAACCCTAAGAAGGAGGAGAGTAAATCCCACTCTGACCAGCAGAGACAGTTAGACCCAGGGTTAAAAAAGCTCTTGGACAGTAGGGCTTGCTTTGACTGTCAGCAGACAGGTCACTTCAGAGGAGATGCAGCCTGTCCAAAGAAGGTGGTTAGCACTGGGCTGTCCAGTGTAGCCATAGAGGAGGATTCCTCAGATGATGAAGTCCTCCTAGCATTGAGCTGGGAGACTGGACCAGATGGTAAGCTGGTGATCCCTGAGGGTGGGAGTAGGCACTTCCACCACATTCAAGTGAATGGGATCCCTACCACTGGCCTGAGAGACACCTGTGCCAGTCATACTATAGTGAGTGACCGGTTAGTGACCCCAGACATGTATGTCCCAGGAAAGACAAAGAAAGTCAGGATAGCCACAGGGGAGGTCACCTCCAAACCTGTAGCCATAGTGCCCCTAGAGAGGGAGGGTATCATTGACTGGATTAGGGTGGTAGTCAGTGCTGACCTTCCCCTAGATTGTATCCTGGGCAATGACCTCCCAGAGGTGAGTCTGGTCACAGATGGGGTGGTCGCCCAGGGCGCCCCCCCAACCCAAAGTCCTGGGGAGTCAGTCCCTACAGTTAGGAGACAGGGGTCCCCAAGAAAAGGAAAGAAGAAAAGGAAGGGTAGGCCACTCTTAAAGAGAGTTCCAGGGAGCCAAGGGCCTTCTGCCCCAGTAAGGGGGGAGCCCAGAGTTGGCACTGGTGAGGCCTCACCTGACCCCAAGGAAGTCCTGAGTAGTCAGGCAGCTGTCCAGATGCAAGGTGTTGCCCCTGCACTGACAGAAGGGAGAGTGGAAGGAGGGTGTCTGCCACAGGAGGTGGTAGCCCCCCACTCTAGACAGCAAGAGGGGTGCCAGGACCCCAAAGAAGCCCCTAAAGCAGCTCAGCCACCTGTCAGTGGAGAGCTTAGGGTGTGGTTCTGGGTACTGACAGCTGTCAGTAGCCTCTGCTGGGTGCTAGCCTTCCTGGCAGCAATGTACTTGGCCTGGGAGGCAGACCCCAGGGCCAATAGCAAAGTAGGCCCCCTGACCCTATTGGTCATGGTGGGGTTGCTCAAGTGTTGGGTGACCTCTTTGGGTAAGCTAGGTGTTGCCCTAGCAAAGTTTGGAGTAGGGGAGGTGGGCACCTCACTACCCAAGTTGGCAGAGAGAAAGGAGGAAGACCCCCCTAGAGGGAAGTTTCAGTTTGAGTTGGGCCCTTTTACTGTTGGGATGGCTTCACTACCCATAGGGAGTGACCCTGACAGGAGGATATAAGGCAGAGTAGGCCCTGCACAGGGACAGCCAGTTTTCTTCACTGTCTTCCTCGCCTAACAAGCCAGGAAGACTCTCCCAGGGTTGGGCTGAGTCTCCTGGGCGTGTGGGCTGGGGGGGGGGGGTTGTGTGAGAAAACAGGGCTGATTGCAGAGGCCCCATAACTTTTTGCCCCCATTTTCCTCTTTTTGCTGGTGTTTTCCTGACTTTGATGGTGCCCTGGGTACTGCTAACCAGTCCCAGGGCCTGTGCTCTGAGTAAAATGGATATGCAAATTAGGCTAATTATAATTGGCTAAGTTAACCTACCTATAAGTCCCTAGTATATGGTAGGGCATGTAGGTTTAGGGACCACAGCATAGGTGGTGCACACCTAGGTGCACTGCTGAGGTGCCCAGTGTCATTTTAAAAGCAAGCCTGCCTTGCTGGCTGCTTTTAAATTAAAGTTATATGCAAATTCGACTTTGGAATTAAAGGTACTTCCAAAGTCTTAAACTACCTTATTTTTACATATAAGTCACCCCTAAGGTGTGCCCTATGTGCCCCTAGGGCTGGGTGCCATGTAACTATAAGCAGGGACTTTATAAAAATAGATTTATAAGCCCTGGTGAGGTAAAAACAGCCAAATTCGTTTTTCCCTCATGGAAGTAAATGGCCTTCATAGGCTAGAATGGGCAGACTTTATTTTAAATTTTAAAGTCTCCTTAAATGTTACATACCAAGAATTTGGTATCAAATTGATTGTTGTAATAAATCCCACAACTTCCAGTTGTTGGATTTTGATATAACTTGTCCAGGTAAAAAGTTTAGACTTTACCTAAAAAGTTGCCAATTTCAGCTCTGCATTGTTTTTGCTGCTGTGCTCTGATTGGCCAGCCTGCAGCAGCTTCTGCCAGGCTGCCTTGATGAGGTGTGAAGTGGCCTGGCTTCACACAAAGGAATGTGCTTGGGGGAGAGAATCTCCCCTCAGCAGATGGTGAGGCAGGAAGGGGGAGGGCTGCCAAACTGGTCTTCAAAGGCAGAGAAGGACATTTGCAGCACCCAGCAACACCCCCACATCCTGCAACCCCAGACAATTAGGTGCCCCCTTGATTAGATTAGGAGAGGGCAGGAGAGGGGTGTGTTTATGATTTTTAGCCACACCAGTGGGTGGGCTCAGCCAGATGTAACCTCCAAAAATCAGATTCATCCATGTTGGATTTTTAGAGACTGTTGCCTTCTGGGATGGATTTTTGCCACACTTCCCAGGAAGTGGTCATCACAGGGGGACGACCCTGTCCCTGATTGGAGAACCAGGGCCCCCCTGCTTTTCACCCAGGAGCAAGGATAAAACTGGCAGACCTGCACCCACACCTCAGATCCCCACCAAATTTCAAGAAGAAAGAACTTAAGGAGAAGAAGGACTGCCCTGCTGGACCCCTGGCCTGCACCTGGAACCTGCACTCAGAAAGACTGCACCAGCTGCACACTTGGGCTTCACCACAAGAAGGACTTTGCCTGGCTTCAACTGGTTCAAGGAGGGACTCCCTGTTTGCTACAGGTGAAAAATTGCTAACCAGAGTCCCCTGCACCAACTCTTGAAGAAAGCGACCAGCTGACCACTGTCCAGTGGCCAAAAAGGAGTTTGCGCCAGGTGCATTCTGGGAGTTGAAGTCCGCACCCCCCAAGGACCATCACAGAACTTCTGGACCGTTGGGGTGAGCTGTGGACCCCAAAAGAACCTTAAAAGAACATCTGGGTGAAGCCCCAGAAGTTTGGAGAAGATTTGACAAATTTTGTAAAAAAGCTCCAGAGAGGGACCGACCCGCCGCGGAAATTCTAGCCGGCTTGCCGCAACCGCGACCCGGCCTGACTTCGTGGTTCGTCCCGGTAAAGAAAAACATCCGAAAAAGAGACTAAGGCCCTCATTATGACTCCGGCGGGCGGCAGAGGCCGCCCGCCAGAATTCCGCCCTCCGTAATACCGCTCCGCGGTCAGAAGACCGCGGAGGGTATTATGAGTTTTTCCCTGGGCTGGCGGGCGGTCTCCAAAAGACCGCCCGCCAGCCCAGGGAAAAACTCCCTTCCCACGACGATGCAGGCTCGTAATAGAGCCGGCGGAATGGGAAGGTGCGACGGGTGCTGTTGCACCCATCGTGTATTTCACTGTCTGCAAGGCAGACAGTGAAATACATTTTGGGGCCCTCTTACGGGGGCCCCGCGACTCCCCCTCCCGCCATCCGGTTCCCGGCGGGAGAACCGCCAGGAACTGGATGGCGGGAGGGGGAGTCGGAATCCCTTGGAGGATTCCTTGGGGAGACCGCCGGTTTCCCTTCTCTGACCGCGGCTAAGCCGCCGCGGTCAGAATGCCCCGCGGGGCACCGCCGGCCTGTCGGCGGTGCCTCCGCGTCCAGCGGCCCTGGCGGTTACAAACCGCCAGGGTCGTAATGAGGGCCTAAGTCCGAAGGTAAAAAGTTGGCCGGGACCTCCCAGCCATCGTATCCGAGAAGGGCTCCACGGACGTCGGATCAAGATCCAGGTTTACCCCGGTCGAAGGATTTTCATCTCGAAAAAACGACTAAGTCCGAAGGTAAAAATCACCACCAAGGAAACCCACATCGCGTATCCGGACAAGGGCTCCAGGAGGTCGGATTCAACTGGCAGGTTCGTCCCGGTGAAGAAAAACTTCAAAAAAGAGACTAAGGCCCTCATTCTGACCTTGGCGGGCGGGCGGAGGCCGCCCGCCAAAGTCCCGCCGTCAGGTTACCGTTCCGCGGTCGAAAGACCGTGGCGGTAATTCTGACTTTCCCGCTGGGCTGGCGGGCGGTCGCTTTCAGACCGCCAGCCAGCCCAGCGGGAAAGAGGCTTCCACGATGAAGCCGGCTCGGAATCGAGCCGGCGGAGTGGAAGCTGTGCGACGGGTGCAGTTGCACCCGTCGCGTATTTCACTGTCTGCGCAGCAGACAGTGAAATACATGTAGGGGCCCTCTTACGGGGGCCCCTGCAATGCCCATGCCAGTGGCATGGGCACTGCAGGGGCCCCCAGGGGCCCCGCGACCCCCCCTACCGCCATCCGGATCTCGGCGGTCCGACCGCCGGGATCTGGATGGCGGTAGGGGGGGTCGGAATCCCCGCGGCGGTGCAGCAAGCTGCGCCGCCACGGAGGATTCAATGGGGCGGCGGTACACTGGCGGGACCCCGCCAGTGGTGCCGGTCCGACCGCGGCTTTACCGCCGCGGTCGGAATCCCCATTGGAGCACCGCCGGCCTGTCGGCGGTGCTCCCGCGGTCCTCCGCCCTGGCGGTCAAAGACCGCCAGGGTCAGAATGACCACCTAAGTCAGAAGGTAACTTTTTAACCGAGGCTTCCCGCGACTTGTAGCCGAGCAGGGCTCCATCGCGGTCGGCCTGAAACTTTGACTTTGCCCCGGTCCTGGTGCAACCAGATGACCCGATTGGCGCTTTTTGTTTCTAAGCGCTAGAAAAATAGTAGTTCTTTAAAAATTCATATCTCCGGTTCCCCTGAACCGATTTTAATCGTTTTTGTGTCATTTTAAAGATAAAAATATAAACTATTCTTATAAATTGGTTTTGGATTTTTAAACTGTTTCCTGTGTTTTATTTGATTACTGTTTTATGATATTTGAATGCTTTACACTTTGTCTCCTAAGTTAAGCCTTGACGCTCGTTGCCAAGCTACCAAGGGTTGAGCTGGGATTAATTTACTGAGACCTAACTGTACCTAGGTGGAGGTTAGTGGCTTGTTGCTAGGTGTAGGTACCTACCTGCCCTTACCAATAACCCATTTTCCAACAGGGATGCACAATTGTTTTGCTATTGGAATGCAGTTGCAAAACCTCACCTGGGGAGGTGTATCTTTTTGCCGCATTCCCAGGCTGACCAGGTTTTGACACTCTGGAAATGAATAATCATAAAACATGGGAGATTATTAGAAGCACATATTTAAAGCCAATGGGACACTTCCCTTATGCAGAGTAATGCATTGCAGCAGTGTGTGCTGCATTGTATTACTCCAGATTTTTGAAGCCATTCAAAGCCACACAAAGTGGTTTTACATGGCATCAAAATTCTGACTAAGAGGTTTGCATCATGCATGTACCACAATGTGTGTTGAAAGCATGACACAGACCTCTCGTAAATATGCTGCTAGATCCATAGGCATACACAGAGATAGATATTATGCCATACATTTCTAAATGTCAGTTGGTATGACATATACTTTCCCATATTGAACATTGTGGAAGCGCTCATTGATTATACTGTGTTGGAAGATGTAGACATCATGTGCACTCCCAGCATATTTGGCCACCACATTGAGGAACATCCCTAGATGGTCCAACTATGGCCTGGACATTGATAGAATAGGTGTGCTTCTGGTTCCTGAAAAGGTGGGGTATTTCAACAGGGGGCACCAATTGCACAGGTGTGCCATCAATTGCACCTAGGACATGTGGGAATCCCTCAATGGAATATAAGTCTTGCTTGGTGTCCAGTCATTGTCGGCGGGTCTTGAGGAAGAGGAGGTACTGGGGGGTGGGGGATTCAGATTATGGCATCCTGGTCAGGGGGGAATGCATAAAATAGTCCCTGTGATACCTGTCACTCTGGCTGTTGTGCTCTGGATGTCAGCATGTGACTTCCAGCCATTAGTTTCATATGTGATGGGAGGCTGGTGGGCCTCGCAGTTGGTGGCTGGAGACTTGGCCTAATATTATGGAGCAACTGAATGATGAACTCCATCCTGAGTCTTAAGTATTTTATGACCTCCTCCTCCCTGAGGTCAATGAGGGATATGCCCTGCCGAAATACGCACTCCATCCTCCTTCATTGCCTGCACAGTGGTGTTCTCCTAGCGACTCCTAGCTGCAGAATGATGACATCCATGGCATAGTTGAGCTTGCCAAAAGTTTTTGTGGATTTATTCTTTTTGTGCCACAGTCACTGTGTCATTTCCTACGCCTGGGTTGCTGATGTGCAGCAATTCTGGCCCATTTCAGGCTTTGCCATGAGCTTCCCAACAATGTGTGATGCATTACCAAACTCATGAATATGACTGTGTTACATTTATCACAAATATTGAGCAGGAACACCTACATTGCATATATTATATTGTACATGGAGAAGCTACTTTTGGTCCAGCTTTTGTCCCAAGCAAGCCTTTAAAAACAATACATTTTGGCAAATGTGTTGGTTCATAAATATGACTTACTGCTTGCACTGCCACTGCATCAAAATGTGTGGTGCAGTGCCACTGCAAGCCTCCCATAAATCTGGCCCATGGTGTACACCTCAGGGGGTGGGCAACATCATGGAGGGCGAGGCTCAATTGAAAGGTGAACTCAAGATTTTAAACATTATGCTGGGCTTCAATCTGAAAATCATTCAAAGGTAGTTCAGGTAAAAGAAAACAAATGTACCAATTGTGGGTGTACCACCAGGCAGTCAATAATATGGCACAGAGGCTAGACTTGATGCATTCTAACGCAGGAATTCTCAGTCTGGTGGTCAGTGTTCTGAATCTGCAGGAACCACAGTAGGAGAGCATTTAGGTTTGTTACTGTGGGTCGAGTTCTTGCCTATTCTATGCTGTTTACGAAGGTCCGCAACTTCTGCTGCGGTACTGAAGATCCAATCATTTGCATCAATCTCAACTCACAGCCGAGCTAGGTATAACACACAATAGTTCATCCCCTGCTAGCGTAGTGTTTTTTTGAAATCGCAAACTTGTGCCTTGCTTGCCGCACCATAAGCATGAAATAAGGGAACAGGAATATAGAATATCCTTGCACTTTTATTGCTCCTCGTTCTCTCGCTAGATGCATTGCTGTCTCTGTCCCTGTAGTTAAGCAGGTGAGCTATGAGCTATGAGTGGATGCGGGGTGCACCAGACGGCAGGAGTGGACCAAGTGATCTGGAAATGGGTCGTAAAACTCTGTCAAGTAAAATGTTCTGAGAAGATGCGCTCTATGAACACCTCTTGGCAGCCCGTATCTGTGGCCACCCCAATGATCCATATATTAATACCAGATCTTCATTCTTTACTACAAGGTTTTTGAGGAGTTGTTTCACTTTTCCCATATGTTTTTCAGTCAACAATGTACTATTTTCCAGCTTTGAGATGCACCCCTCAGCTCCATTTAGACAGTTGGAGTGTCTATCTAGTCTCTCACATACACGATCTAGCCTACTGGTGAGGGTATCAAAAAGGGAATAATTTGACTGGAATCCTGCACGCAGTTTGGTCATTATGGCTGTCGTGCTGTCCGAGGGACCAGGTATGGTGTCCCCTGTTGCTCCATCCTCTGTGTCTGACACTAAGGTCTGGTACCTTTGGACCTTGGGCTGTTCAAAAAGGAGCTTGTGCTGTCTGGGGTCTCCCCTCCCTATTATGCTACAAGGGTGTGGGGGGTGACCGATGTGCCCTGGAGTCTCAGATGGTTCACAGCATGGATCACTGTGGGATCAAAGGATGTTGTGCTCCCCAGCTCCAGCCCCCAGAGTATCGCAGAAGTGTGGACGTACACCGGAGTCCACAATCTGCACAAGTAGCCGTCCAGCACTGGCAGGCCTGTCTTGGGGCCCTTAGTAAAGATGTGGGCAAGCACCTCAGGCTAATACAGCATAGGTGAAGAGTCCTCAATCTCACAGCCGGGTGACTCCCAAGGGCCCTGGTCTCATAATTTTATCCTTCCCTTGGCTCAGAGGTTCCTCTGTGGTGGCAGCAATTCAGGCAGGGTATTCATGGGTGCAGATGGAGATGAGGGACACTCACCGGTACTCTTGCAGTTCAGTGTCTACAGCCTTGTCGGCCGCTTTGGCAGACCTCAGGCATCTGCTGTCATCCAGGTAAAAAGGAACAAACTGCGCACCTCGCCGTTTCCTTATCCAGCTGGCTGCCTCAATGCCATGGCCTGCCATTAGTTGGATGTGGGCATAGTCGTGGGTCAGCGCATCAAGGCTCAATAACCTCTGCCTCAGGCTCACCAGTGGCATCTGTTGCCTTCTGTCCTCCAAAGCCACCACTGGGGCACCTCAGCCTGGGACCAGACTACCATCCCTAGGGCCAACGCACTCCACCCAGCAGCATCAGTTCGGACCGCTACATTTAGTAGTGGGTTTCCTGCATCTTGGATGGTTCACAATGTCAGCACATGTTTGAACCTCGCTCATATGAGCACCTGTGTCGGAGCTTCAATCCCAGGCAGCCATCTTGGTCGCTGGTGTGACCACACCTGCCACTGTCACCATTGTTTACTAGTATCTGCCCTGTATCGCTTCTAGTGTATCCAGCAGTCAATGTTTTGTGTTTCCCAGATATCCAACTTTGTGCATATGGAGTGTTCTACAGGATTTAGCAGTGGTGTCTCTGATGGTGTATGGTGTAGCACTCACAGGTATCTGGGGCATGTAAGATCCCTGTAGTCTTGTTTAAGGAAGTTGATGCATGGTCCCCATGGTTTCTCGAAAGCTGTCTCTTTTGCCTCAAGCGTCACTGAGGTCCTTTCTATCTCCAACAGGATCTTAGGTCGATGCAGACTTCCACCGTACTCTGGATACTTATGTTTGCCCCAGAGGACCAAGATAACACTGCAGCAAAGTCTAGAGTGTTCACCTTCCCTCGATGAGAGCGTAGCAGGGACGTACATGTGTTGGGTAATCCTATGATGGGATAGGCGGGGAAGGGGTGAATCTCAGTATTGAATGTTTTGTTAATGCTAGAAAGCACCAGTGTCTAATATAGTCCCAGTGCTGGACAGTACAACAGAAGATATGTAAAGGTGCTGGATAATTTACACCCTCTCCAGCACTTCGGGGACTTATTTGGGAGGCAGTTATTGACTTAGGTGGGGCTGTAGTACCAGTAATGGGTGATTTCAACCATTGTTTCTCTACCTGCAGCCATGTTTGCATTGTGTGTATGGTGTGAAAGCTCCACCCCCCCCCGCCCACTCCCTGCCTAAAAGTCTGCACTCTAGTTCCTTTTCTCATCTCTTTTGGGTTGCTTTTTGTGGCAATGGGATCAATATTAGGAGTAACTTATAGAGCTCAGAGACCAGATGACTGTAATTGGGTTTGTAGATGAGCCATTTCTCGAATGGGATCAGTAGATGGGCAGCAAGTTCTTCTATTGCGGGTTGTGTCACTCAGTGGCATATCTGCATATAGCGAATACGCTCCTTTACTGGTAGGCTGCAGTCTCTCTACAGTTGTTTGAAAGGTTGTAGCCATTTCCGGTCAAAGAGATCCCCATTGTGCTTACAGTTCATTTCCTGCTAGGACAGGAAATCATTGCCGTCTCAAGCTGGCGGGAAGTCAGGGCTGCCTATGATAGGGGTCATCAGGCGGAGATTGATGTCTCTTCCAGTTGGAGAGCTACTCTGTCCCAGGCAGCCATGGTGACCAGAATTATGGGTAGTTATTTAGAGCACCATGGTTTGTGCCTGTTGTGGGAACACTAGCACAACCAAGAGCTTGATTACAGTAAGATGTTGTTGCTTGCAAAATTCAGACTTGTTTGTGTATATTCATTACATCCTTGAATATCAAGTTTGAAATAACCAATGTTTGTTAAATGTCTCATTTGTTATAATCAAAGGTTAAAGAAAAACAGTTTGGGTTCTTCTGATACTTTTAAGCAAGTAAGTTAATTTCAAGGTACAGAAAGATTATTTGCTTAAATGAAACAAAACAGAGCTCTGTCTTTTAAATAATTCATGACAATAAGAACTAGAGTGATTTATTGTTTGAGTGGGAATCCAAGATACTGCTAAACAGACATTAAGGAAAGACGTATTTCCTGTAACAAATGCTCCCCTGAGATTTTGGAGATTGGAAGCAGAGCAAGTTTATCAAAACTATTATTGGCAAGTGAATACACCAGAACACAAAGAAGCCCTTTAGTCAAGTTGATTGTTTTTGAGTTTGGACATTGTTTCAGAGACTCTGAAAATATTGTAAAAAGAGGACTTGAGAAGCGTTCTAGAAATTCATGCACGTGTCAACAATAACTGACATTATGCAATGTACAATAGTTTATGCAAGTTCAATGTATTAATGAAGTAATTATTTTGCAGCCCAGAATCCTCAAAACCAAGAACCCAGTATTTTGAGAAATCAGAAGTCCTTCCACCCAACACAACAGGCAGTCCATGGTCCAGCAGTCTGATTCTGCAGTCCATGAAGCAGAAGCTGGTATTTTCTCTTTTCCTCCTCCCAAAATACCCTTCCCCTTGTGGACTTGCAATCGGGCAATGTATTTATCATTGCGGCCACATTAGTCCTCACCCGGATTGTGGAACTGCCATCGTCCCATCGGAATGCCTGAAATTTAGGTGAGTGGCTCGCACAGAAAAGTGTCTCTTCACTAACCAGAGAATCTTCCACACATGGATGTCAGCTGCTGACTGATCCATGAAACTCCAGTATTTCATTGATGCATTGTGTTGTCATTCCACAAAGTAGGACAGTTGAATGGGCACATGATAGCGCTTGAGACATGGGATTCCAAGCCCTTCCTCCTCCGGCAGAGTGCATTGCTGTTGCTTGGGCATTCTGGCTTTTGTACCCTTCCAGATGAACCCTTCTTTGAGACACTGTACTTTAGGGAGTGTGCCTTGTGGTGGATGAAGCACAAGAACCTGCATTGTGTATAAGATTTTTGGTAGCAGGGTTATCTTGACTGCCGTTCAGCATCACATGTGAGATAGTCCCTCTAACTCATCTTCCAACTCTGCAAGTCCCTAAGGGCTGTGCATAGGTCGATGTAGTTCTATTAGCTGTGTGAGTTATTGTTGAACAGAGGTGATGTCTAAGTAGGTGATGTGTTGATGAGCCCGCAGATATGGACATTTTTCCTGAAGGGCTGCTTGGCAGTCCCAAGACCTGTGATTTTTGCTTATTCACTTTGAACCCTGACATTTGGCCAAATGTGTTTAATTCATGGAGTAATGTTGGGAACACAGTCAGTGTGTTTGTCCAACATCAAAAGGGTGTAATCTGTGTAAAGTGCTATCTTATGTTCCGTTTTCCCAAATGTGATCCTTGTAATTTGGGTTTTCTACATATTCCATCCACTAGGGGTTCCATATCTAATGTGAAAAAAGTGGAGGTAGGGTAACCCTGCTGTGTTCCTCTTTGTATCACAATGGGGACCAAAGTTGTACCATTGGCCCTTACTCAGACGGTCAGTTAGTCATAGCTGCTAAACACCCATCTCTGGAATTTAGGTCCTATTCCACTTATACCTAGACCTTCCCAGAAGAAGGGCCATTGAACCCTATCAAACGCTTTCCCGGCATCAATAGATAAGAGAAAACTTGGTATTTGAACTCGGATTGCTTTGTCCATTATATGTAGCATGTGTTTTCTGTTGTCAAGGCATCCCCTTTCTGGGATGATCATTGCTGGTCCGGGGCCCAAGAGGCCGTGCAAAAAAGGGCCTGAGAGTTGGTCCAGGTTGCCTGTGAATATCTTTGCATCTATAATGATCAGTAAAATAGGGCGGCATGGCAAGCAGATCAAGGGAACTTTGCCTGGTTTGGGTATTACTGTTGTTGCAATTGGTTTCTACCTACTCAGACTGGGTGTGCTTACCTCCGGTATCCGCCTTTTAAGATAAGGGTGCTGTGACCCAGCAAGGGTAAAGGGCACTTAAGTGGTTACATGTGAAGACATGTACACACATGTGTGCACTCGTGTACACTCATGTGCAGGCAGTGCATGGGAGTTTACTGATGTGCCCAGCCCTGTAACTGTGCTGCTGGACTCTGGAACTGCCATGGAGAACTGCACGGATGAAACCAGAAATTAGTAAGAACTCTGTCCAGCTGACCTTAGGACCACTTGTCTCCCCAGGGGCCAATGGTGTTGGCCCCCTTAAACCTTTTTTTGGAGGAAAGCCCTGGACTTCTGCACCCAGAGACAAAGACCAGGAGGAAGACTGGCACAGAGAGCCATGAGAACCAGCTGACTGAGGACTGCACTGCAGTGGAGGGGAGAGATCTTCTGCAACTACCCCTGGTGGCTAGATCTTGCCTCCAGGAGTAAAATGAGCCCAAGGTTGTCAAAATCAGGCGAACGGGGCCTGAATTATGGCATTTTAGTTTGACAACCTTTGACGTTTTTGGCAACGAAGCGAGTGGGTCTCGGCCACTGTTTTAATGTACCCCCAGGGTGGGCCAGGACCCTGGGGTTAACGCAGGATTAATTTATCAAATTTTTCCTAGGGATGGGGTGTGTATGGCCCCCTCCCCAGACTATCCCTCGGGTTCAGGGACCGCATCCTCCCAGGCCATATTGATAATGGAGGAGGCCGGGACTGCACCGTCGACCAATGAGCACCAAGAGCGCAGGGGAGCACTTTTGTGCCCCTCCTTTAGTGGTGGTGGGCCTGCAAGCTCCCTGTGCCCATTTCTTGGGAGAGCAGGCGGTCTCCACCACCCACAGGGACAAGCATGGAAAAAGAGACTGTCAGCTACGGGGGCCGCACACAGAGATTCAGACCATGCAGGGAGCCAGCAGATCAGCCACAGATGGGCTCCCTGGGCTGCCTACACCATGAGGAGAATGCAGAGCACTCGAATGGGACCAGCAACCCCCAAGAAATAACATAAACAAAAGGAAAAGCTACACAGCTCTACTCTGCACAGTGGGAGTGCAGCTACTAAAATATTCACTGCTTCCAGAGGAGTGCCCCATAATGCCCTGCGGGGCTCTTCAGTACTTGTGTTCCTCCCTTTGTTGTAGCCCCCATAAATGGGCAGGGGGGAAACACCAATGTTAAAAAGAAGGCATGTGGGGGCTGAAGAAATACAGCACCCCCCCTTAGAGAATTTTCTTTTAATTAATGACCCTATGTTTGCTGGGCCATAAAATCCAGGACCCATCCACAATTTAATCAATGCATCCAAGCACCCTATTAGACTGGAGCTTTTGTTCTACAGTTAGGAGTGCTGCATACTTTAGAGATTAATTCTATGGTTGTAATTATTATTGTCTAAAAACAGTTTAAAAAAAAAAAGCCCATGTTGTAATAAATGGTTCTCTAAGAGCCTCATTATGAGCTTTGTAGACAGATTGCCAAACTGGCATGGTGACGCCCACCAAAAGACTTCCGTATTATGAGTAACATAACCAGGCCTGCCAAAAGACAGCCAAAAACCCAACACTGCCTCGACTCGGGAGGGTGGGAAATAGGCAGTCTGATCCCCGGAACCACCAGCCCGTCCACCTACCACCGAACCTATTACAAGTCGAAAATTGGCATGGCGCTCATGTCATGCCGGTCATTGGCATGGCGCTCATGTCATGCCGGTCTATCAATGGTGGTGCGAACCACAGTGGTCGGTGGATCCCACAGTAAAATATTATCGTGAGCATTGAAAACCACACATCTGACCCACATTCACACACTCAACTCACCTTCAAATTACAGTATAAAACACACCCCTTCACACACCACAATCCCTTGCATCTACAAAGTCACACACAGAAGACAGAGCACCATTTAATAATACAGAACTATGGAATAGGCACCACTCCATCTTTCACTGGGCACACATCCCACACCCTCACAACGCCCCCACCACACATAATAGCACCCCTACACCAATTTTGCTCCCAGTCACTCCCTCATTACACAGCACCCAAATGTCATTACTCATATTTTTCCTTGTTTCCCACCACCATGTAACCATGGAAACATCCCCGTTTCACAGATGAGGAGTTAAGAGTCATGGTGGATAAAATCATTAGAGTAGAGCCACATTTATTTGGAGCCCAAATCCAGCAGACTACAATTGTGAGGAAAATGGAAATGTGGCAAAAAATAGTTGACAGAGTAAATTCTCTAGGCAGCTACCCATGCACAAGAGACAACGTTAGGAAGAGGTGGAATGACCTAAGGGGGAAAGTACGTTCCATGGCCGCCAGGCACCAGCTGGTGGTCCTCAAGACTGGTGGTGGTCCCCCACCTCCTCCCCTACAGCTCACATCATCAAAGGAGAAGGTCTTGGCCATCCTGCATGCTGAGGGCTTGACAGGAATACCTGGGGGAGTTGGGATGGGTAAGTCACAACAAGACAAATGGCGCAAAAATGTATTGCATGCATGCTCAATGATCACCCTTTACCACTGTAACTGTCACTCCACTCACCAACCCTATGTCCAACTGTCCAAATACCCCTGTCTGGCATGTCACATGTGAAATAGACTCACCTGCAGGGCACAATATGTGTGTGGTGTGTGTAGTACAGGGACTGACAACACTACAACTCCCAGCAGGCATTGTTCTACCATTATAAAAACCTCAACATTGTACCACACCCAAAATCACCTTGCAGTGCAAATCACTTGTGAACTGAACTCACCTGAGAGGGTCCCATCTCTATAGTGTGTGGGTAGGACAGGCAAAGACAGGAAGGCTAACGTCAGCAGGCACTGGGAATCACACTCTACTCAGCAATAACACTGTTCTCTGCTACTATGACCATTCTCTGACTACGCAGCTATTGAACTGTACTCACCTGAGAGGATCTCAGCTGTATAGTGTGTGAGTATAGGACAGGCAATGGCACAAATGCTAAGGCCAGCAGGCACTGGGACTCACACTATACTCAGCAACAACACTGTCCTCTGCTACTATAGCCCCTCTCCCACTACTCAGCTATTGATCTGTACTCACGTGAGGGGATCTCATTGGTATAGTGTGTGGGTACAGGACAGGCAATTACAGGAATACTAAAGCCAGCAGGCACTGTCTACTCAATGCAAAACACCAGTCCACTGTGCATCTGTCCTAACATCCTTGTACGTTAAATTGCAATGGAACTGTACTCACTTGAAGGATGACTTATGTATCCTGTGTGTAGTACTTGCTGTAACATGACTGTAAATCCCAGGGGGACCATTCCCTCTAACTCCAGTGACTAGGACAGTGTCCACATGACGTTTAGATCCCTGGGAGGTACCCAGAAACAGATAATGCTACACCTTGTGATGTGCCTAATCAGCTAGATCTATCTTGAATAGCTAAGCCAAGAAGGAAATAATGTGGACAGGAAGAACAGCCCAACCGGTATGCCAAATCTCTGAAATACAAATCAAAGGTCAGAAGATGCATCATCTAAATGCTTGTAGCAGAACACATCCACAATGCACTGACCACATGTTAACAACAAGATTATTGGTCTGTCTGCATAGCAGTCAACTAGGTCTTAAGATGACCTAAGCAACATCAGGCCCAGCCACTGTTTTAACTGCACTGCTGGAAATATTTTAGTCTATTGACAGACCTGCAAGTGCCAACATACACAGACATCCTGTAGCAAGTTGGCTTTAAATGGAAATGGTCTGCTCACCAAATGTCAGCTCTAAACTGTTGATAGCAGGTGTGCCAGTCACATAAGGAAAAGCTGCAAAGCCAATGTGTACATAGCTCTAAACAAATGTCACGGTAAACTGTTGGAGCAACATGTCACAATACAACCTGTAACATTATTTTTCTCACTTCAACAGGTCTACCTGCCACTGGGACCATTGAGAACACTGCACTTCTCCCACCCCCCGGATGAAGACCTAAGTGAAGATAGCACCCCTGATTGTGTGGATGTTGAGAACAGTTCTGGCCCATCTGGGGAACCTAGTCAGACGACACCTGCCATTCTCACCCTGCCGGCATTGACTCCTCCCAGCCCTGTTTCATCAACATCGCAGGCAACCAGTCGCCCCCAAACCTGTGTCTCGAGGACAGTTACAACTATCTCTTGCCCCCCAGTCCAGGTACTGGAGCCACAAAAGTGCACCTCTGACAATGAAGGATCTCGAACCAGTGCCAGGGAGCAAGCTGTGCCAACAGTGCAGGAAGATGGGGGTAGGGTGTGTGGGAGGGATGCTGTGGGCCAGGGGCACAAGGCTGCTGGGGATAGTTTTGGCCAGGACATAATCACCCAAGTCTTGGGAGCTTACCAACAATCCCAAGGCATGATGGGCCAGGTACCTACCACACTCGAGGAGATCCAGAAGCTGCAGAGGGAGAATCACCAGGAAATTATGCAACGGTGGGAGGCCTACAATGCCCACATGACCTCCCTAACAGGGGTGCTGAGTGACATCAACTCAACACTGAGCAGGGATCGTCAACAACACCACACCCCTTTCATTGTCCAACTAACACCAGCCTCTTCTACATGTGTGGCAGCCAGTGGAAGGGAGGCCCTGCCAGGGGAAAGACCTGCCTCAGACACCCCTGCCTCTGTAGCTGAAGAACCCACCCCCGCAAGCGGTGATGTCCACCCAAACATCCAGGAGGTGAAAATGGCAAAGCCACACCCACTGCCAGGAAGTGAGGTCCTACTGATAGAACCCCTTTGTGTGTCACAGATTCACTCTGTTGACTGTTCTTCAACCACTTACCATTTCCCATGATTTTAGGACACTGGTCTTTGGACTTCAAATCTTATGGCAGCTACTCTAATGATTACATCTACCATGACTGACCCCTTTACTGTTTAACATTTCTTCTTCACATTTTCACCCTCATGTCCTGTGCACATGTAAATAAACACAGCTAATGCACATTCAATGTATACCAGTCTACTAGTTATTTGTGATCGTTGTGAGATGGTCAATGTACTGATAAGATGGTAATGTAAGAAAGGAAATGTCACAGGGAGTGTCATGCTGAGGATCACTTCCAAAACAATGACACAAGTGACGCTCACACAAAACTTTTTATTTACACTGTGTAGCACATAGGCTGCCAAAAGGTCTAGACTGTCATAGCCAAGAATGACAAAACATTGTAGCCTCTGTCGAAATATCTCAAAGTACCATCCTGCTGACCACAGAAAAAAGGGCTAGGTAAGACCCTGCCACATTGAATAGGCTAACAGATTGGTGGATTTTGTCACCAGCTTTACATTTGTCACATACCAAAACCATGTCTACCAATTTAACATACCCTATGACACAGACAGAGGACAGAACAACATTTCCTATTCAGAGGTCCATCCTCTTTTAACGGTCAGCCGTCTGTTGGCAACTTACATTCCTATGTCAGTGTTATGGCCTAGGTGCTGTGGCCTGCAATAAGGAAACACATTGACAGCTACATAGAGGTCATACAGGATCATTGTCAGCACAATATGAAGGGTACATAAAGGTCATACAGGATCCTTGTCAGAACAATATGAAGGTAGAGGAATTGGTTTGCATAGGATGACATGTGACAATGACACATGATCATACACATGAGACCACTGGGCCAACATACTGGGGCTAACGGGTTTATTGTGTAGCTCCGATATCTGCCCTCCCACTGTTCAGGCATTCTGGGTATGGGACTCACACCACAAATCTGCAAACAATAGTACCTGGATCAATCCATGTCCACTTCACATGTCAGACCAGCAACAGCCACCGGTCAATAACACTTCTCTGAAATACCCACATGAGGATGGCATTGTGAAGAGACCCATGAGGAAAAGTGATAAACAAGGACTTTATACCGGTAACGGCTAACATAAGACAGTAAACTCTTCTAAAGATACTGTAGTTTCTATGACAATGCAATGTGACTGCCCCAGACAAAGGAGATCCTCAAGAGAGTTACATCTTCAAGTCTGATGTAGCCAGCAAACCTTGGCTGTATGATGCATAGCAGCAGAGGCCCAGTTTCATGGTGACAGAGATACCCTTCTCCACAAAACCTGACCCCTACAGTACCCCATGCAGAGACAGAAATCACACATCACATACTTACACTCAAGTGAAGTACTGATTGATGAGATCAGCCCGCATGTCTCAACCTTCATCCTCATTACTGTCATTCTCACTTAGTATTTCAGGATTCTCCCCCAGGGGCATAGCAGCAGAGGCCCAGTTTCATGGTGACAGAGATACCCTTCTCCACAAAACCTGACCCCTACAGTACCCCATGCAGAGACAGAAATCACACATCACATACTTACACTCAAGTGAAGTACTGATTGATGAGATCAGCCCGCATGTCTCAACCTTCATCCTCATTACTGTCATTCTCACTTAGTATTTCAGGATTCTCCCCCAGGGGCACTGCCAGCTCCCACTCATCAGGGATGTATGGGATGTTTCTCCTCAGAGCAATGTTGCAGAGCATGCAGCAGGCCACAATGATCTTACACACTTTTGCGGGTGAGTAGAGGAGGTCTCCACTGGTCTTGTCTATGCTCCAGAATCTTGCCTTCAGGAGCCCAAAAGCCTGCTCCACGACACACTGTGTCCTTCAATGTGCATCGCTTAAGAGGACTTCCCCTGGCCATGGTTGGGTTCCTAACTGGTGTCAACAACCAGGGACGGTTTGGGTATACAGAGTCCCCTGTAAGGGAATGCGACATGTGTGCACCCATGAGTCCAGAGCATCGTCTCACTGGCAGCAGACATAGCGTACAGACACACATGACATATGTTACTTACCAGTCCCTCTCTGGGTGAAGTTGTGTCACCAGCTGGGGAATAGCACTGTTCTGCATGATGATGGCATCATGGACTGAACCCAGCTACTGGTCACAGACTTGGGAAATGTAGAGCTCTGCAAAACAGACTACTTGGACGTTGATGGAATGGAAATTCTTCATGTTCTGATAGACCTGTTCTTTGCCAGGCGGTGGAACGGAGGCTACATAGGTACCATCAATGGCTCCCACAACATGTGGTATGTGTGCCAAACCATAGAACTCTGCCTTGACATGGGCAAAATCCTCACATTGAAGAAAACGGATGTAGCTGTCCAGGTGTTTCAACATTGCTGAGAGAACATCCTTCAAGACCAGATTGAACATAGGTTGGGACATCCCAGCAGTTAGCGACACTGTATTTTGGAAGGACCCTGTGGCAAGGAAGTTCAACTCTGACTTGGCTTGTTCAATGGGTGGTATGCTATTTGGAAGACGGATGGCTGGCATCAGATCTGGCTCTAACTGATGACAAAAAACACGATTCTCTGCTTATCCAGGACGTAGATCTGAATCACATGTCTGTCCTCAATGGTCTGCAAGTCTGCTGGTGAATGGTACACAGTAGGTTGTCTGATCCTTCTCCTCCCAGGGTAAATATGTGGACAAACGAAAGATATGGCCATCACTCATTGTGTCCCTTGCAATTCACATAATACATGTCATATACAAACTATGGCATTTCACGTGAGTCACTGAAAACATGAGACACAGCACACACCAAGGCTAACAATAGCACATCTTTACCCCCTTGCCTTTCAAAAAAATGTGTACAAATCATGTCTCTTGACGGCAACATTATGTGCAACTAACTTTCAACTCTGCTTGTGAGTCAGTAACCCAGGATCAGGGATAGCTCGTGAGTGAGAGGGTGGTGACTGTATCCCCAAGTATGTTGTAATATGTGCTGGCAATGTGGTAACTGAAAAGACTGACCTACATGACAGAACAAGGCCAGCATTTAAGAATCGTCTTAGCAACATTTTCACAATTATGAGGCATCCAAAATTAGCGTCTAATAGCAATGTATGCCACTAAAATGGCGGGTGCCTGACCTACTCCACTGGACATTAGGAACCGCCCGCGACCGCCGGCGAAAGTCGCCATGACGGTAGGCGGATGCTACCATGGTGGACCCTGCCATTGGATGACATTTCTGCCTGAGGAGGTCTTCGGCCACTGGCAGTGTCTGGCGGCGGTGACTGTCACGTATGTGGTGGACCTGACCATCATCTCCTGCTGAATCTCTCAATCAACACCTGACACTGCTGCCAGCAAGACCTCCACGACCTGAGCTGCTGTTTACCACCTCTTGGAGCAATCAAACTGTGTCCTTCAGGTGATAGGGCCCCTGCCTTCCCACCAGAAGAGCTGGAGAAGCATGTGGAGGATGTCCTACCTACTGGATGGATAGCTTTACGGTGTACCAGAAGAGTGTAGTGTAGCCATTTTTAATGTAGCTTTCAGCGCGTTTGCTTAAAGTATTAGGCCTCTGTGCACTCTGCGCTAGATGCATTTTATTTAGCCTCGCACTGTTATTTTACAATAACCAGTTTCACGGTCTTGTTTTATTTTCTTCTATCACACTGTTTAGCTTACTTCAGCACTGAAGTTCTCAAACAATACATTCTTGCTCGCTCTGTGCTTCAGTCAAGGATACAGTATGGTACATTGCCGATAGACGTGGTAGAAGTTTAGTCTTTAGGGTTCGTAGAAAGTACACATTCTTACGTAGGGAAGTTTCTTAGAACATCGGTGTGTTAGTTATAAAAACACTTCCTAGTCCTGGTACACGTAAGAGGGAGATTCCGACCAGGATCCCACAACTAGATGCTGCCTGCCCTGTTGCAGATGCTGATCCCGATCACAGGCCTTTGCTCAGGTATGAGGGTCGATGTCCTCCTGAGGGAACCTGAAAGGCAGGCTTAGAGCTTAACATGCTGTGCTAAAAATAGAACTTAGAGGAGAGAACGTAATCTAGTTGCACTATGATAGTATTATTCTTATGTTACACTCTCCTCGTTACTATTTCAATCCTACTGTGTTGTATGGTTCTGGTTATTGCGGCTCACGCCTTGTTATCTAAAATGCAGTTGTTTTATTAAACCAATCTATAAAACTTAAACTGCCTTTGTCATTTATATATGAGACCACACTGTGTATGAGAGAACTGGTTGGGACCTGAGTGATCACGACTTCCCTGGGAAGCACTAAGATGTCATGCACTCGGCTGCCCAATTGTCTCTTCCCTTTGGGAGAGATAAGGCACTGCTAGTTAGCCGGAGCTCAACTCGGATTTGGGGTGACAAGGGTCCTTCACCGTGGGTTAGACTTAGTCCCCCACACTGTGAACGATCTTGCCGCCCAAAAATCCAGTAGTCTCATTTGGATAATGAGAGCATACGCGACATGGCGCCGCCAACGATTGGTCTGGCTCTAATTTTCGGGTCCACCAGTCTCTCTCGATCCCTCAGTTTCTTTAACGGAGACGTCCGTGGCACTAAGGACTTCCACCACCGCAATATAGGTAACCCTAAATATATCGGATGGTTGTTCAAGCTTGAACCTTAAAAGGAAAGACCCAGTCTTGGTGTGCCTTCTCTGAACCATCGCTGTTTTTCTAAATGGCGAATCCCCAGGTAATACAAATAGCTCTTAATATGAGACAGCCGCTCACAACACATTTGCTTGCACATGGTCTTACGATCCAGGGTGGTCCAGTCATGTTTGTGGTGGCCGCCCATGCAGCCTATAGAACAGAACTTTTCTACTGCTGGGTCACATTTCCAGCAGTTGATGGGAATACAAATACATTTCACACATATACGATTGAGAAAGCGCCTGGCCAGTACAGGGCGAACGCATACCTAGAGATACCTCTGTCTTATCAAGAACATAATAATTGGCTTGATGGTGCCCTACCCCATACAATATTGCCAGTAAGGTTAGGTCCACTGAGTAATGATGGTCCGACCTGGCCTTTATTGGCCACATATACACCACATCCTGCGGTTGCAAATATGCCGGTGGCTGAAGTTCGTCGTTTATATACTGACTTAACGGCTACATATAGACACTTAGGGGGGTCATTACAACATTGGCGGTAAAAGCCGCTTACCGCCGTGCAGAAGACCGCCAATACACCGCTGCGGCCGCGGAATTCCGCCACAGCTATTATGACCCACATCTCGGAATCTGCCGAAAAACAGACACCCACACAAGTCCGCCACACCAAAGGTCAGTGATAAACTGGAGAAAACAAATCCTCCACCGCCACGCCAACAGAAACACGCCCATGCTATCACGACCCACGAATCAACGCAGCGGTCTTTCAAACGCGGTATTCCATTGGCGGTACACACCGCTGCGCTCAAAATACACACACATCTCCAAAACACCGCCACATTGGACAATTCCAAATACACATACCTGATACACATACAAACACCACTCCCACACACCCAACACAATATAAAACACACTCCCACATTACCCACAAACCCCTACGACCACAATTATTGACGAAGGCCAGAGAGACTGCACAGCATCGACAACACCACCATACAGAGGCACACAACACCATCACCCACACAACATCCACGCACAAAACACCACACACCACTACACATCACCACACTCATCACCACATACACCACCCCACACATCACCTACACCACCCCATGGCACGGCAAAGACACCCCAGGTTCTCGGAGGAGGAGCTCAGGGTCATGGTGGAGGAAATCGTACGGGTAGAGCCACAGCTATTTGGAGCACAGGTGCAGCACACCTCCATAGCTAGTTAGATGGAGCTATGGCGAAGAATAGTCGGTGGAGTCAACCCAGTGGGACAGCACCCAAGAAATCGGGAGGACATCAGGAAGAGGTGGAACTACCTACGGGGAAGGTGCATTCCGTGGTCTCCAGGCACAACATCGCGGTACAGCGGACTGGCGGCGGACCCCCACCTCCTCCCCCACAACTAACAACATGGGAGGAGCAGGTCTTGACCATTATGCATCCTGAGGGCCTCGGAGGAGTCGGTGGAGGAATGGACTCTGGTAAGTCAAATCTTAACTATCATATCCCCCACCCTACCTGCATGCCATCACAAACCCCCACCCTCACCCCCTCCCCTATCACTCCAACTCCTCACTAATTTACTAATTACACAAACCACACATCCCAACACCAAGCCCTGCATGACACAACAACGCATGGATACCCCTCACTAAAGCATGCCCACTGCACATACCCATAACACCCCCCAACCATCAGCACACAAGCCCCCACACTGGAATGCTAGCACTGGGGTACACGGTCACCCACCAATTGCACACCATGACACACACAGATGCAATAATCATGCTTTTACACCTCTGCAGGACCACTACCCAACGTCACCAGACAGGAGGGTCCAGACATCTCTACCCCACCCACAGAAGAGGCCCGCAGTGATGACAGCAGCTCTGGCCAACTGGATCCAGATGACCAGCCCAGACCATCGTGGGCCTCGGGACAGTCGGTTCCCCTCGCACAGGCACAGCCCACCACAGACCTTCCACCCTCTGGTAACACCAGCACAGCACCCACCCAGCGGGCCCATACCTCCGTACCCAGGACACGTCAATCAGCTGTGTGTCCACCACTACAGGGAACCCAGGATAACCCACCACCCCAACAACAACAGGGACCTGGGGGCAGTGGTAGTGGGCACACGGTCCAGGGGACGGAGGCACAGGAACACAGGGGAACTGGGAGGGCTGCTGTGCGACAGGGGGTGGACAGGCCAAGGGAACCCACTCTCCACGAGGCCCTCTCCTCCATCATGGGAGCATACCACCACTCCCAGGAGACAATGGCAACGGTCCTGGCCAAGTTTCAGGAGACCCAGCGCATGCAGGAGGAACAGTATTTGGGGTTCAGGGAGGAACTCAGAACCATCAGCTCCGCCCTGGGCACCATCGTAGGGGTGCTGAAGGACATACTGAACACCATGAGGGACACCGTGGCACTCCAAGGGGCCCCTGACACTAGCATGGACGATGAACTGCCCACCACCTCCGCTGGCGCTAGTGGACAGGACGCCCCGCCACAGGACCACCACACCAGCACCCCATCCCCTGCAGACAGAGAAACACCCCGCAAGCGGTCCCTGAGATCCAGGAACAGGACAGAGCACGATGGCAAGACCCCCGCCAAGAAATTAGACCACCCTGATTGTCATCCCACTGTCCCACTTTGTAACGCTGTCCCTATTGGAACTGCCCAAGCTCCACTTCCTATGCCCATATGGGCAATGCACCTGTGAGACTAATAAACTGGACTCTGCCATGGACATTCCTCCACCATCACCCCTCACCATTTTACCACCCCCTCCAATATTTAGCACTTCAATAAACACCCTTGAAGCACAAAAGAATCTGGAGTCAGTCTGTGAGTTCGAAAATGTGTATTAGCTATGACAGTGACAAAATCCGTTCTCAAATGTAATGTCAATATACCTATGTCACACATCACAAGTCCATGAAGAATGTAAGGTGATGACACACGTTGGTAACCACACCTGTGAAACTGTAATGGAAATGTACAACTCAGTTACCAAATACTGCTTGAAATTGACAGACAGGATAGAGGTAGAAGTGTGAAAGTACTTGTAGTAGGCAAGAATGTGTTCTCACCTGTGTGTCACTGGAAATATTGCTGGATGACTGAGTCCCTGTTGTCAATGTCTTCTTCCTCTGCTTCCTCCTCATCACTGTTCACAGGCTCCACAGCTGCCACAACACCGTCATCTGGACCATCCTCCTGCAGAAAAGGCACCTGGCGTCGCAAAGCAAGATTGTGAAGCATACAGCAGGCGATGATGATCTGGCACACCTTCCTTGGTGAGTAGAATAGGGAACCACCTGTCATATGGAGGCACCTGAACCTGGCCTTCAGGAGGCCGAAGGTGCGTTCGATCACCCTCCTAGTCCGCCCATGGGCCTCATTGTAGCGTTCCTCTGCCCTGGTCCAGGGATTCCTCACTGGGGTCAGTAGCCATGAGAGGTTGGGGTAACCAGAGTCCCCTAATAGCCACACACGGTGCCTCTGGAGTTGACCCATCACATAAGGGATGCTGCTATTCCGCAGGATGTAGGCGTCATGCACTGAGCCAGGGAACATAGCATTTACCTGGGAGATGTACTGGTCTGCCAAACATACCATCTGTACATTCATCGAATGATAACTCTTCCGGTTCCTGTACAACTGTTCACTCCTGTGGGGGGGGACCCAAGCCACATGGGTCTCATCAATGGCACCTATGATGTTGGGGATATGTCCAAGGGCATAGAAGTCACCTTTAACAGTAGCCAAATCCTCCACCTGAGGGAAAACGATGTAGCTCCTCATGTGTTTCAGCAGGGCAGACAACACTCTGGACAACACGTTGGAAAACATAGGCTGCGACATCCCTGATGCCATGGCCACTGTTGTTTGAAAAGACCCACTTGCAAGGAAATGGAGCACTGATAGCACCTGCACTTGAGGGGGGATCCCTGTGGGATGGCGGATAGCTGACATCAAGTCAGGCTCCAACTGGGTACACAGTTCCTGGATTGTGGCAAAGTCAAACCTGTAGGTGATGATTAAATGGCACTCCTTCATTGTCAACAGGTCCACCAGCGGTCGGTACACCGGAGGATTCCGCCATCTCCTCACATGTCCCAGCTGACGGTGCCTAGGAAGGACAACAGCGACCACAGAGTCAAGCAACTCAGAGGTATGTACCCACAGTCTACACAGAACACAAAACAAAATCCAAAAAGTAGTCTGTATGTGTGTTGAGTCCAGGCCTAGGTATGTGTGACGCAGTTGAAAATGAAGCCATGTGGGCCCCTGAAATGGCGGCTGCCTGACCTCTAAACTGGGACAATGGGATGTGAGGTAACTGCGCTGGCGTTGTACACCGTCGCGGTAGGCGGTCGAAGACCACTGCGCAATGCTGCATTGGTTAACATTGGACCCTATGGGTCCCAGGAGCCAATAACGAAGTGCGCCGGCAGTAATGATACGCACCGCCGCAGACGTGACCGCCGCGGATGTGACCGCCATTTTCTATCTGTTGAATCACTCGATACCTGATCTTCTACAGGAGAGGGCCTACACTGCAAGTGCTGCTGTGACCTCGGTCTGGAAGAGACAATGGCTCGTGCGTCTGTGGTAAGGGTCCCTGCCTTCACTGCACAGGAGTTGGAGAAGCTCGTGGACGGGGTCCTCCCCCAGTACACGCTACTCTACGGTCCTCCAGACCAACAGGTGCGTACACAGGGAGCAAGTTGTATGGGCTATGCCTGGGTGGAGAGGGCTGGTTGTAAGAAGGAAGGGGGAAGAGTTCTGCGTGCATGAAGGACTGTGAATGCATGTGCCACATGGCAAGGGTAGGGATGTGGGCCACTCACTTTGACGGTGCAGTTGGTAATGACTTCTCTTCTTCCCCTGTACATGTCATGTAGGTCAGCGCCCACCAGAAGAAGGCTATTTGGCGTGCCATCGCCAAGGACGTCCAGACCCTGGGGGTCCACCAGAGACGGAGCACCCACTGCCGTAAAAGATGGGAGGACATTCGCCGCTGGAGCAAGAAGACGGAGGAGGCTCAGCTGTGGATGGCCTCCCAACGTGGGAGGGGTGCCCGTCGCACCATGACCCCCCTGATGTTCCGGATCCTGGCGGTGGCCTACCCTGAGTTGGATGGGCGCTTGAGGGCATCACAGCAGACACAAGGGGGTGAGTACACTCTTACTCAGCTGACTTTGCGTGCAGTGAAGGTGTCTGGGTGGGGGAGGAGGGCTGTGGGTTTCCCAAGGCCAGGGCGAGTTTTGTAGGCTAGGCCCCTTCGTAATGCAGGTCATGTGGCACTCCACCCCACCTCTGTAGAGTGCCAAGTACAGGTATACATGCCCCTGTGTCATCTATGTGTGCAGATGTGGACCATAGCCATGTAGGCCATATCCCAGGAACTGCATCAGTAGAGCCCAACAGCGCGGCGTAGTGCAGGGGGCTGCTGTGTCTGTATTGTCCGCCAACGGTAGCGGTAAGCCATTCACTCAACCTGTCTTTTTTCTGTCGTCCCCCCCCCCCTTTTTGTGCTCTCCCTGTTCTTGTGTGTATCAGCATCATCAGGCGGAGGTACAGTGGCACCAGAGCACAAGGGAGCTGAATCCCACATGGCCATGGAGGGCCACACTACGGACTTGGAATACACCAGTGGGACGGAGGGCGAGGGGAGCACCACGGCGGTCACAGGATTAGCAACCAGCGACACAGACTCGTCCTCCGATGGGAGCTCCCTTGTGGTGGCGGCAAAATCTGTGCCCCCCACTTCTACAGGTACAGCCGCCACCCCCCCCTACCAGCACCGCCCTCCCAGCAAGCCTTCAGCCTTCGCCCCGTGCCCGCTTACCCAGGAGGGTGGGCATCACCTTCGCCCCAGGCACCTCAGCCCCTGCCCCTGTCACCTCTGCTGCCCTCAGTGAGGAGGCCATTGACCTCTTCAGGTCACTCACTGTTGGGCAGTCTACCATTTTGAATGCCATCCAGGGTGTAGAAAGGGAATTGCAACACACAAATGCATTCCTGGAGGGCATTCATTCTGGTAAGGCTGCCCTTCATCAAACCCTGCAATCTCTGGCCTCAGCACTGATGGCAGCCATTGTCCCTGTCTCTAGCCTCCCCCCTCCAACTTCCTCCACCCAGACCCAATCCCCTGTACCTCTGCCTATCCCAAGCACACCATCAGACCAGCCTGCACACACCTCAACACACAAGGGAAGCTCAGGCAAACATAAGCACCACACATCCCACAGGCACTCACGCAAGCATCACACACATACAGACACAGCAACATCCACTGCCTCCACTGTGTCCCCCTCCTCGTCGTCTCCCTCTTCCCTCCCAGTGTCGTCTACACTCTCACCTGCATGCACTACCACTACAGCCACTAGGTCCCGCACCAGCACACCCACCACCACACCCCGCTCACCTGCACTCACCACCCCCACTACCATTTACACGTCCCCTGTGTCCTCTCCCAGTGTGTCTGTGATGCCCCCTCCCAAAGTACACAAACGCGGGCACACACCCACCCAACATCCATCCACCTCCAGCTACCCATCCCAGTGTTCGTAAGCAACTTTTCCTCAGCAACCTTGACCTCTTTCCCACCACCCCCCCTCCAATTCCTAGGTCCTGTACTAGCAGCTCAGCCAAAAAATCGCAGGTACCAGTTGTGCCTGTTAGAGGTATGTGGTGTGCACCGGGCACCAGGGCAGCCAGTGTGACACGGAGTCAGAGCACAGCCAGTCCCCCCCCTGTGAAGCACCAGAAGTTGGACAGTGCCCGGCGGGACAGGGGGAAGACTCCAGCCGGCAAAGCCGCTCACAAGGGTCCCGGGGGGAGTGTCCACTCAGCTGTGACTCCTCCCAAGGTGGAGAAGGGGCAGAAGAAATCGCCAAAGTCTGGGAAGAGCAGCAAGGCAGAGAAGCCCGCCATCATCCCCGCTGCCCAGGAGGCCACCGCCAGCCCCATCGTCAGTGGCCAGGAGGCCACCGCCAGAGACAGTGCCCAGGAGGGCAGTCCCATCGTCAGTGGCCAGGAGGCCACCGCCAGAGTCAGTGCCCAGGAGGGCCCTGGCAGCCACAGCCCCGCTAGGCAATGAGGGGCCGCCATGGCAAACACCGCTGCACAGGTCAAAGACAGCAAAGTCAAGCACCGCTGAACAGGGCAAAGACCGCCATGGCAAGCACCGCTGAACAGGGCAAAGACCGCCATGGCAAGCACCGCTGAACAGGGCAAAGACCGCCATGGCAAGCACCGCTGAACAGGTCAGAGACAGCAAAGTCAAGCACCGCTGAACAGGGCAAAGACCGCCATGGCAAGCACCGCTGAACAGGCCAAAGACCGCCATGGCAAGCACCGCTGAACAGGTCCGAGACAGCAAAGTCAAGCACCGCTGAACAGGGCAAGCACCGCTGAACAGGGCAAAGACCCCCATGGCAAGCACCGCTGAACAGGGCAAGCACCGGCAGCTCAAGCACCGCTGGCCCATGTGCGGCAGGGGCAGTGACGGAACTGGGACCGTCACAGTGAGAGTGATGCACTCTGGGCACCAGTCCCCCTCCAGAACCAGTGGAGACATGCATCCACTCCGTCTGTCCTTGGCAGGATGAAGCACTCTGGGCACCAGTCCCCCTCCAGAACCAGTGGAGACATGCATCCACTCCGTCTGTCCTTGGCAGGATGAAGCACTCTGGGCACCAGTCCCCCTCCAGAACCATTGGAGAAAGGTATCCACTTGAGAGACTGTGGCTTTGCACTCCCCAGGATGGAACAGTGGGAAACCCACCCACTGTGGAGACTTGAGAGACTGTGGCTTTGCACTCCCCAGGATGGAACAGTGGGCAACCCACCCACTGTAGAGACTTGAGATACTGTAGCTTTGCACTCCCCAGGATTGAACAGTAGGCAACCCACCCACTGTAGAGACTTGAGAGACTGTGGCTTTGCACTCCCCAGGATGGAACAGTGGGCAACCCACCCACTGTAGAGACTTGAGAGACTGTGGCTTTGCACTCCCCAGGATTGAACAGTGGGCAACCCACCCACTGTAGAGAGTTGATAGACTGTGGCTTTGCACTCCCCAGGATTTAACAGTGGGCAACCCACCCACTGTAGAGACTTGAGAGACTGTGGCTTTGCACTCCCCAGGATTGAACAGTGGGCAACCCACCCACTGTAGAGACTTGAGATACTGTGGCTTTGCACTCCCCAGGATTGAACAGTAGGCAACCCACCCACTGTAGAGACTTGAGAGACTGTGGCTTTGCACTCCATAGGATACATCAATGGGCATGGAGCCCCGTCGTGGATCTGGCATGGTGCAGTCATCCGGCTGAGGTGCCCCCCCTTCCTTTCCCCCTGAGGTGCCTGTTGTATTTATATCTGATGCCCCAGCAGTGTTCTCTCCGTTTTGCTCAGGTATCATGTGTGGGCCTCGCCCATGCATTTTGGGTCCAGTGGTCCACGGACATTGAATGGTGCATTACCTGCACTACTAATCGTGATGTATATTTTGTTGAATGTGAAATTATATGTGCATATATTTGCTTACTGTATTTTTGATATATTACAATGGTTGCACTCATTTCCTTTTGTCTTTGCATTCTTCCGTGGGGTTTGGGGGTTGTTACTGTGATGTTTGGATATGCATTGGTGTGTGTGTTGTAGTGGGTGAGGGTCGGGGTGGGGGTGGGGGTGTTGCGTGTGTGTGTCCCTGACTTTTGCCTCCCCCCTCCCCTATGTCGTAGGTGCAGTACTCACCGTTGTCTTTGGCGCTGGCGTTGATGATGATCGTACAGGAGCAGGAAGACTATCGCAGGGAGTATTTGGAGTTCCGGTTCCATGGTGTCCTCCTTCCTCGTGGAGTGTGTAGAGGTGAGCGCTTTCCCATTGAAATGGATGTTTCCGCCGTGTTTTTATCCACGGTGAATCCGCCCCGGAAAAGGTGGTGGATTGGTAGGTTGTGATACTGTGGGTGGTACTTTATCTCCCGCCTGTCTATTGGCGGTGACCGCCACGCTGGTTGTCTGTACCGCCGTGGCGGTCGGAGTATTAAAGTGGCTGTCTTTGTTGGCGGTTTCCGCCACGGTCGTAATTCCAAATTTTTTCCGCCGGCCTGTTTGCGGTCTTACCGCCGCATTAACACCGTCCGCCAGGGTTGTAATGACCACCTTAGTGCAATTTGTGATGCAGACACTAAATACAAACCCAGCGCGTGCTGCTCCAGCACAACCACATGCAATAACACCAGGTATAAACCCGGTGACTGTACACTCTATCATGGGTAAAGTTCCAACAAAACGGGAGGAGACTCCATTTTGGCTGGCACAGAAAATTAATACGCTGTAGGCGGTATTTCCCCGTACTGGACCTCAGGACAAACATAGAATATTAACTATGTGTTTACCATTTGGCGTGGTTCCCACAGTGAAACATTGTAATACATGGGGCACAGTGTTTGCCGCGCTCTATACAACGGCACACAGGACACCGACCTTGGCCAACCTACCGGAAGTGCTTAAACAGATTCAGGATGAATACGGGGCTGCCCCAGCCTTAGATTTAGGAATGCAACTGATGGGCAACTTTGCCACGGTTTCTTCAATAATACTAAGTAATCTTAAAGGGGAGGCAGTTGCACTAGCGGTACGCATGCGTCTTCGTGACGTCCCGCAAATAGATCAGGAGCGGGAACTGCCTAACATAATAGCGGAAACATATTCCAATATCGGTCGATATAGCCTAGGGGCTAGACCGCAAAAAACACAGTTTCAAGGAAAAATTAGTAAAGACAATGCTAAACAGCAACCTGAGGGTAATAAGAAGTGCTGGGAGTAAAAACAACAGACACCTAAAAAAGAAAGGTGACCCCGCAGAGTAGGTATATTCTCAGAAATAGGGATAATCTGAAAACACCTGATAGTTATCAATACACTGATACACGCCAATCTCGTTCCTTTTAGGACTCATCGGAAAAGAGAAATGAGAGAGGTGGGTGGTCAGAGCGGAGAACAGAGTATGTGAAACCAAGACAGGAATCAAAACTCTCTTCGGAGGTTTCTGTCAAGAAGGAAGAGAAACCGATACAACAAAAACAACAGTTTAAAAAGAAAAAGGTGGCGGCAGTCTCAGTTAGACATGCCACACAGGAAGAGAGTTCTCTTGAAGAACAAGACATGGGCACTAGCACTGCTAGACGTCGAGGCAAGATGGCGGCCGCGAGTCTCTAGCGGTCGGAGGTTTTCTTCTCCTCCGGCTCCTGTTTGGCGTTTGTGTTTTCCCCGCTCGCGGAGAGGATTATGCGGGTGGTTTTTGACTGGGGCACACCTGGCGCAATTTCTCGTGGCTACACTTGCGGTAATTGTCCACCAAGCGGCATTACCCGCGGAAGCAGCAGGAGCTCCCTGTGCGACCTCGGCGATTTTGGCCATAATGGCCGCGGTTTCGTGGTCTTGACCTTTGACATCTTTTTAGCCCCACGAGGCAAACAGCGGCGGATGGCCCCGAAGGCTGCATGCGGCAGCCGGCCAAAACCAGGGTCGCAGGATCGGCGACCTTTGGACTCTCAGCCCCCCGCTCGGGGGGGGGGACATCCAGGAGCAGCAGCTTTGGAAATGCTGGCAGCTGTGAGAGTGCGTTTGAGGGCAAACAGCCAACACCAGGGAGTTCCGCGGCCCTGGGGCAGACGCACAGGGTGAAAAATGGCGCAAAACCGATTGGAGAAAAGGAGGAAGGGGTGACTATACCCCGGATGTTTAAAATTCCTCACAATTCAGCCCCTACTGGGGGTGGTATCACTATAAAGGCCTCTGATTTTGGATCTACACGAGATGTGGCAGCACTGACTGTGGAGGTTGACAGCACTGGCCCAGGACGTCTGGCTTCTCTAGATAGTGGGGGTTTACCTCAGGTGAAAGTCGATGTTGGTGGCAGTCGATCCCTGGACGCGCACAATACTGTAAGTTATACTGCTGGGGGATTTTCACAGGCTTCTGCTCCTTGTACTGGGGGTAATGGTCTTGCAGCAGCATCTGAGGGGGAGGATGACCAGCCGTTACGTGCCCCTGGATACCAGGGTAATGTAAGGCTTGCGCAGGAATCGGTGACAGGGGCAGGGTATTGCGAGCAAGCAGCAGCAGCATACTTATTGCCAAGTACCGACCCGCCAACTCTGGCTTGTACTCTGGAGGCGATCCGTGATTTCCGGCAGGGCAGGGAGGATTTGTTAGTTCAGGGTGAAGTTGGGGAGAATTTTATTTCTCTGTCGGATCAATCTCGAGACTCGGACGAGGCCAGCACCAGCCCCTCCATAGACTCAGAGACATGTGACAGCTCTACAGCCCCTTTGACTCCTATTTCTGTGCTGAGGGGTACCGCAATTAAATGTCGACCAAGACAGAGTGAGGTATCTAGGTCAGACAAAGCTGGAGAGTCTAGTGAGAAGAGGAAAAAAAAGAAGAAGACGTGTAGGACGAGAGCTATGTCCTGGGATTACACAGGAACACAACAGCTACTGCACAGTTTGGATGATCTCTTGGTGGCCCCAGCCCGTTCAGAGACCGACGCTCTGAATGCAGAGACTGTTTCCCTCTCCCCTTCTTTGCATCTTATCTACCAGACCATCATGGCACAACACAAGCAAACGCAGAGGGACAGCAAGAAAGCGAGGGTGGCCACGAAGCAGCTACAAGTGGCAGTCAGCAAGGTTGCAAAGACATGTTCTGAAATTGAAATTGGGGAGCGGATTGCTGCTATTGAGTGCCGGGCGGACGTGCTGGAGTCAGACTTGGGGGCAGTGACAAAACAAGCTGCTATGCATGAGACTCAACTCTCTGATATTCAGTGGAAAGTAGAGGACTTTGAAAATCGGCAACATCGTAACAACTTGCGCTTAATAGGGATACAAGAAGGAGTAGAAGGGCAGGATTCAAGGGCCTTTATAATCAGATTGTTTAAAGCAGCATTTCCGGAGCAGACTGGATGGGAGTGGGAGAAGGAGATACAAAGAGCCCATCGGTTTCCACTACATCTGAGGAATCAACAACTGGTAGGAGTAAACAGAACAGCCCAACAACAGCCTAGGGCCTTCATTGTTTATTTTGGCAATTACTTGCTGCGCCAAATAGTCTTCGAGAAAGCCCGCCCTGATGCAAGGATTAGCTGTGAGGGTTGTACATTTTTCTCCCGTCCCGACTTTTGCCATGCTACGGTAGAGAGACGCTGGCGCTTGAGACAACTGATCAGCTCCTTACAGGAGAAGGGAGCCGAAGCTTATCTACTGTCCCCGGCCCGACTCAAGACAATATATAAAGGGTCAGTACGAGTGTTCTCATCCGAGATCAAAGCCAAGGAGTACTTGCAGTCTTTGACTTAATTGTCTATATGTGGTTTATAAAAAAAAATTAAAAAAAGAGGAGGGTTAAAAAGAAAAATGAAAAGGGGGGGTGATAGGGATGGGCAGCTGGGGAAGAGAAGAGAAGGAGGATGGATTCTCTTCTTAAATGGTGGGCTTATGGGGGTTTTGTCTCTAGGGGAAACAGCTTTTGTTAGTGAACTTTTTTAATTTAGGAGTCACGGCAGGAGCCCTCAAAGGGGGGGGGGGCCTTGTCCATCTTACAGACTACAGTCTGGAAGCCTCATCTGGTAGGGTGGGGGGTGAGGTAGGGTTTTCTTTTTTGGGGACGGTTGGGGCAGGTGGGGTGGCTTGGGGTTGGGCATGTTTTGCATGGGATTTGCACAGAAATATGTACTTGAAGGCACAGGAGTTTATTAGGTGTATGATGAAGCAAGATGTAAGTTTGGGTGTATTTATTAGAGCTTTCAATGGGGGACCGTAATGTTCTGCGGGTGGCCACCTTAAATATATGTGGGCTAAACGATTCCACGAAAAGACGCCTTGCAATTCATGAGCTCAAAACATTAAGGGTGGATATAATTTGTTTGCAAGAGACGCATGTTACCCCGACCAAAAAGCATCTGATGGACTTTCCTGGTTTCCAACTAGTGGCGTACACCACTCAAGAAACTAACACTAGAGGGGTTGCAGTACTTGCACGGCGAGATCTTCTTAAGGTGGTTAAGAAAAGGGTTGATAACATGGGCCGATGGGTTATAATAGAATGTGCTATGGGACAATCACATTTTACTGTGTGCTCGATTTATGGCTCCAATTTTGATGATCCGGCTGGTATTAATATGTTGAATACTGAACTTGTGCTTTGGGCCTTACCGCTTATTATATGTGGGGACTTTAATACACATACTGAGACTAATATCCCCTTACAGAATCAGGATTCATATTTGGGACGGAAACCGAAGGTGTTTCGCGCCTTACAAACGCTGGTGCAGACTCATGGCCTTGTGGATGCATGGCAGCATTGTATGCCTATGGATCCTGGGTACACTTTCTTCTCTTATCCGCACCGAAAGTCTGTCCGGTTAGACTATTTTTTTCTGTTGTCATCGCTATGTGAAGGACTTTTGGTGGAAAAATTTCCTAGGGTCATATCTGACCATAATCCTTTGGTAGTACAATTTCCGGACTTGCGTAAAGAGTGACATTTAAAACCTGGGTCTTTTGACCGGGGTTTGCTGCTTGACTCAGCTTATGTGTCACGGATGAAAGAATGGATAACGGAATTTTTGGGTTTTAACAGGGACACGGTCCCACCGGGGATGTTATGGGATGCTTTAAAGGCTGCTATCCACGGGGAAACCCTGAGCTATGCCCTTAGGCGGGAGAAACAACGCTACCTAGTTATATCTGCGGCCCAGATTGAATTGGCTTCTCTGGAGAGTCAGATAGTGGGGCTGGCAAGGAACAATGCTCCGATACAAGATACTTTGGATAAGATTGTTGCCATGAAGGCCAAGATCACTCAACTGTATCTAGATCAAGACATTATCAAAGCCCAGACTCGCAGGCAGGAGTGCTACGAGTTTAGTGAGAGGGTGGGTAAGGTGCTTGCATATAAGACCAGACAGAAGGCGGCTCGGAGCGCCATTTTTGCAATTAAAGATAGGCAGGGGCAAGTTGTGTGTGGAGATGCGTCGGTATTACAGGTGTTTAAAGAATATTATTCTGTATTGTATCAGCAGGAAAATCTCTCCTCGGATGACAAAGATGAAATGATTACTCAGTATTTGAGTGATATCCCATGTCCAAAGTTAACGCAAGATGAGGATTGTCAACTGACTGCTCCCATTGAGTTGGATGAGATCATCTCGGCTTTAACTGCTTTATCTAATGGGAAAGCTACTGGTCCTGATATGATCCCAATAGAATTCTTTAAAACCTTTTTTGAGGAATTGAAGGATGATATTCTGGCACTCTTTACGTCAGTGCAGGCTGGAGAGTGGGTGCCGGGCTCATGGCTGGAGGCCAATATTGCAATATTCTTAAAAAAAGAGAAGAACCCACTTTTACCAGGCTCCTATCGACCTATTTCATTGTTAAACGCCGGCGCCAAATGGTATGCCAAAATTCTCGCGGTTAGGCTGAGCCGAGTTATTAGTGGGCTTGTTTCCCCTTGGCAACATGGGTTTATTCCTGGGCAGGGGACCGCCGAGCATGTTAGGCGTGTTATTACCATGCTAGATGCGTCTCAGGTTATGGCGGCCCCTATGTCATTAATACTATTAGATGCCGAAAAGGCTTTCGATCGGGTGAGCTGGAAATATTTATGGACAGTGCTCAGTAAAGCTAATATAGGGGCTGGTTTTATCAGGACTATACAAGGTTTATATCAGAAGCCCCTTGCTCGAATTCAACTAGCCGGGGCAACCTCGGAACCCTTCTACATTACAAGAGGAACCAGACAGGGCTGTCCCTGCTCCACCTTACTTTTTGCACTTTATATAGACCCTTTGATTAGGAAGCTATTGCGAAGTACTTTGATCTCGCCCATGGTAATGGCGGAGGGCAGGTTTAAAATCTTGGCATATGCTGACGATATAGCTGTCACTACACCTGAACCAGGGAGGGCGATTGAAGAAATAGAGAAGCTAGCCGCGGAGTTTGGCGAGGTTTCGGGCTATGCATTAAATAGGAGTAAATGCCAAATACTGGGCAATGAGTGGGCCATTATTGAAGACAACAGGAGGGCCAATCAAGTGACTTATTTAGGTGTCAGATTGTTGGCCAATTTGGACCAGATAGTGGAGAGTAATCTTGCCCCTGTCTTAGCTAAAACCAGGAAAGAGTTGCATCATATGAACAATTTACATTTAACGATTGTTGTTAGATGCAATCTTATTAAAATGATCTTTTTACCTAGGGTCTTATATTTTTTCCGCACTATTCCGCTGGAAATTAGCAAAGACTGGTTCAAACACATGGAGAATTTAGCGAGTAGCTTTATTTGGTCCTTTAAAAAAGTATGGCGGACATATAAGTACTTAGTGCTACCCAGAAAGAGAGGGGGGTGGCGGCCCCTCACTTTCTTTTTTATTACTGGGTATCTGCACTGCAATATATTCAACCATTAATTAGCCAACATGCTGATAACAGAGATTTTGGTGAAACTTGTCCTACTGTATATATTATGATTTGGGGAAGATATGCCAATGCAGCTTTTCTGAGAACAGTGGAGCCTAGTTATTTTTAAAAAGTTAAGTTCAAAACTGTCTGGGCTGCATTTAAGGTGTGGACTAATGTTTAAAAAAAAATTGGAATTGGCCGGATTAATTTTTATACCCCAATTTCGAATTCTTCTGTACTTCCTGATATTTTTAAGGATGAATATTGTGCCAGGTGGGCTCAGTTGAGTGTTCGGCGCATTGGTGACTTCTATGAGAACACCCACCTTAAATCCTTTGAAGAATTGACAAGTGAATTTTCATTGGACACTAAGGATTTTTTTAAATATTTGCAAATTAGACACTTTTGGGGGGTAAATTCTAGACCTGCAGCTGGGCAGCTGGGGGATAGAATCCCAGTTATGGAGGTTCTTCATAACCCCACTAGATGGCGGGTCTGCTCGCTTTATCCTCTTTTTCTTAATTTAATGCCAGATGATTTGAGTAAACAGGCGGAGAGGTGGGCTCGGAATATTGGAGTTTCTGAAGTATTTTTACGGACCTCTTTAGATATGGCACAGCGGTTTATATTAGCCGCTGGGCCGCAAGCCCAACATTAAAAAACTGTTTTTCATCTATATTATACCCCCGCTAAGCTATTCAACTGGGGCAGCTCAAGGGGGGTGGTGTGTCCCAGATGTAAGAGTGTATCGGCCGACTTGGCACATATGTTTTTAAGTTGCAGTAGGCTACATGAATTCTTTACTGATATGGCCAACTTTTTATCTAGGCTTATTTATCAGGAGGTGGTAATTACGCCGCAACTGGTATTATTGGGAATTGATGGAGTGGTGTACCTAGAATACTCGCAGAGGTTCTTGTTTTTAGCTATGTCTGTGGCTCGCTGTTGTATTACATCTGATTGGCTGGAGTCGACCCCACCAACTTTTAACCATTGGCTGGCTCGGATGTGTTCAATGTTTTATCTGGAGATGGGCTCTTATGCGCGCAAGGGCCGCACGCGCAGACAGATTGGTGAAGCTATTTGGGCCCCGTTTGCACAATGGTTAGGTAATAACTGAGTCATGTTTGTAGGGGATTTATCTATTTAAGCATGTTCAACTTTTACACTTTATTTGTATTTTACGGTCTCTAATAGGTTCTTCATGCTTCCCTTTTTAGTGGTCTTGTTGTCTGTTGCATATTGATGAAACAAACATATGTAATGATGTGTATTTATAGAACGTATTTATTGTATTTATTTAGCCTTCTCTTTGCTTTGGTTTCTGTACATTGTGCATCTTTTGAAAAAGATTAAATATTTTTTTTTTTTTAAAAGCACTGCTAGACAGCGCGGCAGAGGTCACAATAGTTCACCGGAATCTTCTAGAGCATCTGGAGGTGAAAGCAACTGATGACTTCATACAAGTTGAAACAGCAGATATGCGTGTCTCTGAACCCGATATGGTGTATACAGTGACTTTACAATTGGAAGGAGACATTGAACGCACTATACACGCAATCTTTTGGGATCGTGTAGTCAATATAAATGACATTTTGCTGGCTGAACAGGATTGGCCGCCTGACTTTGTCCGCACCTGCCCAGTTGGGGAGGAGGTTATTAAACCTTCGTTCTCACCACTTGTTCCAGGGGAACTCGCAGAGTCCTATTGCATCAAATAGGCTCTAGCACAAGCACCTGCCTTATAAAGAAATCACGTAGGGTGGGATAGGGATTCTCCATATCATGTAATTCCGATTAAAGGTGAACCTCAGCCACAACTGCAGTATCCCATAAAACATGAAGCAAGGGCACTGGTGAGAGAAATACTTACGCAATTATAATACCAGGGGGTGATTGAACCCTGTGTCTCGCCGATGAATAATCCCTTATTCCCTGTAGCTAAACCGGACCATTCATATAGAATAGTGTTAGAATACAGACATTTGAACGGACATACATGTACATACGCTGTACAAAATTCACATAGCGCTGCGCTGATGAATAACATTGTGCGGAAAAAATATAAAACAACTTTAGACATCTCAAATGGATTCTTCTGCCAGAATATAGCACCCGAAAGCAGGGATCTCACAAGCTTTAGTGCGTTAGGCTCCCAGAAAAAATTCTGTAGTTTGCCTCAGGGGTATAAGAATAGCCCGGGACTGTTTGCGGCTCGTGTGACTGCAATTTTACACGAGTTGGACCCTGAAGCGTTGTCATATGTAGATGATATATATCTCACTGATGACAAGTTACTACAACATTTAAGACGGGTAGCCCGCATTGTTGTAGGGTTTGCCAAAATTGGCTACAAATTTAACTTCAAAAAATCTAAAATTGCCTTCCCCAGCGTCATATTCCTGGGATATGAGCTGTCGAATGAATGTAAGAGCCTAGCGTCACCATTTTTAGAAAAGTGTGCACAATTGCAACCACCTAATACAATGAGGAAACTCCACTCATTGTTGGGCTTTCTAAATTTTGGCAGAACATACATTCCTGATTATGCTACACGCATAAAACCTTTATACAAATTAATCCGTCCTGATTTTTCAAGCAAATTCTGGACAATTGAACATACACATACTCTTCAGGAGTTACAAGCAGATCTTCTAGCTGCAAAACATTTACATACATGGGACAATAAGACGCATTCTGGTCATCAGGGTGATGGCTGGGGCCATTGGGTTTACGTATGTCACTTTTAATGAAGGTGAGACAGTCCCGATTGGATACAAGTCCCACTTGTATTCGGCTGCTGAACAACGATTTCACCAACAGAGAAAATTCTCACTGCTGTACAGATGGCTGTTATTAAAGAACGACCTCTTGCCCAGGGTAAACGCATTATTGTAGTTTCCCCTATACCAGCCCTGGATGCTGTTACAAAAGCTAGCGTTCCTAACGCAAAAGCACTGCACCCGCGATGGATACAATGGGCTACGTCTTTAACAGCCACTGATGTAGATTACATTTTTGACCCAAAATTACAAACTCAAGAATTTCTTCAATATGAAGTTGAATATCCTGTTCCCTCTGACACGTTGCCTATTGATCAATATCAAGTAGTCGTGTACACCGATGGCTCTGCTCAACCGGCGGTGGGGACAAAACACCAATATTCTGCTGCATGTGCAGTAGTGAGCGGCCATATGGAGGGGGAAAAGTTCTGCCCCAACATACTTATACACAAACCTTAGGGGATTGTAGGGCACAATTGGCTGAGCTGAAAGCTCTATTGATGGCATTAGAACATACATATCCAACACAGTTCACACTGATTGTTTGTGATTGGTATTATTGCGTCCAGTCTTTTAATGAATACCTACATTACTGGCGCTTGAATGGGTTCAGGGATTCAAAAGGCAACACCAGAAAACACAGACTGCTGTGGGGGAAGGTAGCAGACCTGAAGGAAACGCTACCCAAAGTCCATGTTGTACATACTCTTGGACACCAGCCCATTGGAATACACGTTGCTGGGAATACTTTGGCTGATGAAGCCGCAAAGTTGGCAGTGGCAGTTGCCACTGTGGCCGCAGTGACTTGTTCAAGTTCCAAACCAGACACAGAGATTCTGGCTGCCATAAAAGCTACGGTTGATGGCACACCCTATCCTAAAGGATTTCCTAATAAATATCAATACTTCATGGGAAGTATGCTCAAAATACCTAGTGTAGGCATACGCGAGATCCCCAATAAAGTTGTAAGACCACAATTGATTAATGCAGCACATGAGGGAGTGGCATCTGCACATGCTGGCGTGGCCGCCACAATTTCGCTATTACAGGCCCGTTACTGGTGGCCTGGTCTCTATAAAGAGACTAAGCAGTATGTCTTTGTTGTGACATCTGTCAACAAATTAAAGTTTCAACAGCTAAGCGCCCGCCGCAGACACCCCTCTTAATATCGAACAGACCATTACAATGTGTGTACTTGGATCATTGCGGTCCACTCACACCGGATAGTGCATACAAATATATATTAGTCGCTGTTGATTCTTGCTCCAGATTTGTGTGGGTGTGGCCACAACGCTCGGCTGACGCTCTAACTGTTATTAAAGATTTGCGTGTCTTTGTCGGTACATATGCAGTTGCGGCATTCCATTCAGACCAGGGCCCTGCTTTTGCCTCAATGGCATTCAGGGACACCATGGCTTTGTTGGGGGTCCAGCTCCAGTTCTCGTCTCCATTTCATCCAGAGGGAAATTCTGTTGTGGAGCGACTAAACCGCGATTTAAAGCAATCCTTATCAGCCAGAGTCTACGGTACGGGTCGTAGTTGGCTAACCCACCTGTATGGAGTTCAGAGAGCACTGAATATCCTGCCTAGAAGGTCCCTGGGGGGTCGTACTTCATATGAGTGCCTGTTTGGAACACAAATGTTTGTTCCGGATCTTGACGGTCCTGGTGTGGAGGCAGCGGAAACGCCTTTTGACATAAATGATCATGTCACTGTTTTGTAGGAATGACAACAGTTCCGTGAAGATAACTCTTCTAAAAGTGCTGCCTCCACAGGAATTAAGGATGTGCCAGTAACACCTACTGGTTGGATTCCCAGAGTTGTGGATCTTGTGCGTGAAAAGGTCGCAGTGAAAAAAGAATTTGGCCCTTCTTATCGAGAACCAGTCCCTGTGTTGGGGATACACGGAACGAGAACTGTTATTTTACCACCGTTGCCAGGGGCCAAAGACAATCGCTTTGTTTCAATTGACAATGTCAAGTTACAACATGTGGCCGATTCTGCACAACAGACCAAGAGGAACGTCCAGTAGTTCCCGAATCCCTCTCACTACTGGGGAAGATGTTCCGCTTCAAGTTATCTATACCAACACTGTTGCCTCTCCGAGCTTGGGGAGGGTGGATGATGATCTTGCGTTAGTTCCACTGACAACAAATAACTTAGAAGCATTTGATCGAGTCACCATGACTACTGACGTTGCGGATGGTGCTATCTACAGTGTACCACCGCAAGAAACACCAACTCCTCCATTGAATACGGCAACACCTTTTGCACAAACTGCCTCTGGGTACTTTGCCAACAACAACGATGGTCTATCGGACTCGTTTGCCTCTTCAGCTACTGACCGAGGTCCACGTAAACTGATGTGTTGGCTTAAAGATACGTATTTTGTTTTTCCTTGGAACTATTTGTGGCTTTTATTGACTATGTCAGCATTTTTTCTCTGGATAGGGTTTGTCATTACCTTTTTTCTGTTGATACATGGTCATTTTCTTCTTGAGAGATCAGCGGTTGAACAGGTGGAGGAGGTGTTGAAGCCACATTTTTCATCACATAAGGTTCGAAGAGACTTGTCCTTTGTGAACATTTCTGCAGTGCCAATTCCGGATGGGATTGTGTGGGATAAAGTAATGTTTTATATATACGGTCCCACTGAGATAATTCAAATACCGTATGTCCTAAAAGTATATATGAATGATATAGTAACACCAGGCATTGTATCTGATGATTGGGATGTAAAGACAGTTGATTCCATGATGACTGAATTACAATATTATATTGTCTATGAAAATGAGGATGTTTACCAGTTTAAAGACAATTATGGTGACATGTTTTGCTATAATTATTATGGGCACCATTTTATACATAAAGCAAGTAGTCCAAAAACAATATTTGACTATACGCAATGGGAGCATTGCCCAACTCCCCCGCAAGGGAGTTCCAAAACTTATTCTGACAAATGTACATATTTTTCTGGGCATCATCAAATGAATGCTAAGTCATATTATTTTAAGTTAACTCCGTCTAAAGATAAGCAAATGTTGCTGACTAATACGAAATTCATATACTCAGATTCGTTTGTTTCCCGACTGTCGATTGAAGGTTATGAATATTGGTCAAATAATGTTGATTTGAAAAGTGTTTGGGGAACAAAACATTGGCAGACAAAGGGTAGAGAAACATTGTTTAGAGCATGTCTCATTCCCGTCCAAATGATTTTTTTAAATGAAACGGTGCAATAGACTAGCTGTTTGGGCTTAGCAACGATTAGAGAATTGAACATGCCTAGTATACCTGTCCCTACAAAAATTAATAACTGGCAGAAATACATAAATGCCACTTTTAGTGTGCTTACAGACTGGGTCCAGAATGGTACATTTCACACTTCATTTGCACGTCCGGGCGGGTGGTTATTGTGGCCTATAGTCACCAATCAGTGTCATCAACGTTTTGTCACCTCCTCAGGGGGTTTCAGGACGAGTCGGGCAGACCCTCGCTATAAATCACCAGAACATGCTGAAATTATTACTACATATAGGGGGTTATTCTAACTTTGGAGGAGGTGTTAATCAGTCCCAAAAGTGACGGATTTACCACCAGCCGTATTACGAGTCCATTATATCCTATGGAACTCGTAATACGGCTGGTGGTATATCCGTCACTTTACCGTCACTTTTGGGACGGATTAACACTCCTCCAAAGTTAGAATAACCCCCATAGTGTGGGAAAATTGTGCCAACAATGGTTAAAATCGTCCTCACTAGATGCAGTTAAGACACATCTTACTCTCCTGTCTAATAACACTGACTTACAAGATTTTTTGTCAGGCCCGAAGACACCCCTAGGAAGCGTTTCTTGTACGAAGTGTACAATGAAATATGGAAACTTTTCCAGCAGGAGGCTGCAGCCCGGTTAAGGCAGATAGATCAGGAAAATTTACAAAAGGCATTAGCTGTTGTGGATAATGGAATTCACACCTTGTCCGACCGAATATATACGATTAACAACATTCTGCTATAGACATTATACGATCTGATATGTCTTCTTTATATCATGGACAAAGTCAGACCCGGTCCATTATGTAGTTGGGTTGGACGCTTCAGACATTGAAGGCGGGCTGCGTTCCGTGGCAGCACATCAGTGCCAGGGAGATATTTTTTTCCTTTAATTTAACGCGACAACAACAACTAATCGCTAAGAAGGAGGCGACTCATGTCATGCTCAACATTGAAAAATTAGAAAGATTGCCTTTTACCGTGGCCGAAATACCGTCTGCATAGTGGTTGATACACAGGGTTATTAATCTGCCTATTTCTACGTTACAATTCACTTCTTGTTTGAAACATGTTCCAGTAGGCAGATATGAGAAGTAGGGGGAATAGTTACATCCATGAGGTGTGGGAGCTTCCCTTCTTGTACAAGTGTCTCAATGGCATGAAAGAGGTCTTTCTTAGCGGTAGTGAATGCAAGACTTCAGTCAGCCATTCGATGATTTGTAAGCAGCTGTCCTTGCATGGGGCATGAAATGCCTCGGTTGCGAACTTGGCTTGCCATCTGAAGGGAGTTCCGGTCCCCTTGATTAAACGCACATTCCAGGTGCTTTCAAACGGCAGCTGCGTCCTCCTTAATAGTGAAGACTGTTGTGGCATGCGGGCCGGAATAGTTTACGTTGTTTCGGTCACTATGGTCGTTACTTGTGCCGGAAATGTGTTGTTTCCCCCCACTAAATTAAGGGAGGTAGCGGATATCTGGCCTCACATTGCTACTTCTAAGGTGAATTTTGACAAGTTAAGTAGACTAAAGGCTTTATTGTTTCAGAAGCATGTGGCCCTTGCATCTGCACGCGAGACCTACTCACTTCAGGTGGCAAGGTCGTCAGCAGAAATACAGTCCCTGTTAAATACCAACTTTCCGAGCCACTTTGGTGAACTCGTGGGACGTATGTTTAATGCGTCCAGCACAGCTGGATTAGCAAATTTTTTCAAATCCGTTGGTATTGGTTTCGTTCACACCTTCTCTTCCATATTCGGTTTAATACCTTCGGCTATTTATTCAATTTTCGGAAGCATTTTTGGGGGATTTCCGATAACTTTGGCTTTATTAGCTGGCATTTTGCTGTTGCTGTTGTTTTTCCACAATGGCTGTCCCGCCGCAACAAGGGCGAATGTGGGTGCTCCCATCAGCGCTGCTGTGTCGTGAACGCATGATGCAGCACTTTGGAGCAACACTCCTGGACCATTTGGGGTGTGACTGGTCTCTGTCATTCAGACCGGTTTTGGATTGTGTGCAGCCCGTGTTTCGGTGCCATTGGTGCGATTTGGAATACGCACTAGACGTCTGTCTCTCACAGCAACGCCCCCCAGTGGTTGGTGCTGATCTGTTGATGTTCCCGATGAGGGCTCATTCCCAGACATACGCGCTGCGGCTGCGTTTGCTTCGTGAGGCTGATTACGAGATACCCTTCCTGGAGGAAGTTGATATTAACTCGTTCACAGGCTCTGCACGGGATGCCGCCTTGGTTGACACTGGGGCTTTGGAACACACCTGCTCTCTGATAGTCTTTGGCGTGGATTTTCCGGTTTTGTCATCTGCAAAGTGGAGAACCTCCTGCTTTCCGTGACCACTGCTTAAATTGGATCTGGTCTCAGTTAACACTGTTACATGAATTTGGCTCTTAGCCACATGCTTATTTTTAAATTGAGGATTAATGTGCTTTGGTGTCCTCTTGACTTGTTGAAATTCTGTAGGGTTTTAATTATCTTTTGGCTTAGGGCATTTTTAGCTTCGGCTTAAACCACTTTCTACCGACAAGGGGAGGGTGTAGTGTAGCCATTTTTAATGTAGCTTTCTGTGCGTTTGCTTAAAGTATTAGGCCTCTGTGCACTCTGCCCTAGATGCATTTTATTTAGCCTTGCACTGTTATTTTACAATAACAATTTATTTTCTTCTATCACCCTGTTTAGCTTACTTCAGCACTGAAGTTCTCAAACAATACATTCTTGCTCGCTCTGTGCTTCAGTCAAGGATCCATTCTGGTACATTGCCGATAGACGTGGTAGAAGTTTAGTCTTTAGAGTTCGTAGAAAGTACACATTCTTACGTAGGGACGTTTCTTAGAACATCGGCGTGTTAGTTATAAAAACACTTCCTAGTCCTGGTACACGTAAGAGGGAGATTCCGACCAGGAACCCACAACTAGATGCTGACTGCCCTGTTGCAGATGCTGATCCCGATCACAGGCCTTTGCTCAGGTATGAGGGTCGATGTCCTCCCGGGGGAACCTGAGGGCAGGCTTAGAGGGAAGGCAGGCTTAGAGGCAAGGCAGTCTTAGAGCTTAACATGCTGTGCTCAAAATAGAACTTAGAGGAGAGAACGTAATCTAGTTGCACTATGATAGCATTATTCTTATGTTACACTCTCCTCGTTACTATTTCAATCCTACTGTGTTGTATGGTTCTGGTTATTGCGGCTCACGCCTTTTTATCTAAAATGCAGTTGTTTTATTAAACCAATCTTTAAAACTTAAACTGCCATTGTCATTTATATATGAGACCACACTGTGTTTGAGAGAACTGGTTGGGACCTGAGTAACCACGACTTCCCTGGGAAGCACTAAGATGTCATGCGCTCGGCTGCCCAATTGTCTCTTCCCTTTGGGAGAGATAAGGCACTGCTAGTTAGCCGGAGCTCAACCCGGATTTGGGGTGACAAGGGTCCTTCACCGTGGGTTAGACTTAGTCCCCCACACTGTGAACGATCTTGCCGCCCAAAAATCCAGTAGTCTCATTAGGATAATGAGAGCCTACGCAACAAGAGCAGGTGCGTGCACCATGTGAACACTTTTCTCTGTACCTCTACTTATCTTAGCATTAGTCAGGCTAGGCTTAGGTCTAGTTTGTCAGATTGTGTCCTCAATAATCTGTAGGTGCCGTCAGTGTGCATCAATGGTAGATTCAGTGGGCATGTACCTATGTCAACTGACAGGTTTGGAGTCCTGAGGCAATATAGAGAGTGTGCAATGAGTGTTCCCTAACCCAACTTGCGTTTGATGCACATGGCTAAGTGAGGTGTCATGACAACCATCCCCAGGCAAATCTTGCCAGTCGATGTAAAAAATGTGTGGTCACTTGTGGTTGCATGATAGTAGGAGAGGTGAGTGCATGTTGTATTGGTCGGTTGCTCGCTATTTGAGGCCTTACTGTGTTTGCACATCTTGGAAAAGATTAACCCATCTCCTGATGTTGCCATACAGCCAACTCACAGCCTTCCTCATTAAGTCAGTCGTAAACTCCTTGGTGCATGGCGCTAGCACCGGAAAATCCTCCAAGACAACCACAGAGGGACAGGCTGCAGGTGATAGGTTGTAAAAGGAAAGATTTGGGTGTAAATGCTGGGAAACAAGCAAAGGGGTGGGCTGGACAGAGGCTTCCTCTTCAGCACAGGAACTTTGAGGATGTCAAAAAGCCCAGACAGATTGATTAGCAAGGCCTCGGGTGATCTGGCCAAAAGCTACATCAACTCCCAACCCTACCTCCTTACCTCTGTACATGCTCTTGTCACATCTCTCAGACCCCGCCTCTTCCTGGTCACTGGTCCTGTCAATATAATCATCACTAGATTGTGGCAAAAGGTCTTCTAACTTTGTTTCAATAGCACCCAGCCGAGCATAAAGAGGGTCCAGTCCTTCCTCAATTCAGAAGGCTGATTTATTGTCGGTCAAAACTGCCTTCATGAACTGGTCTAGGCTCTCGAGGGAGCACCTTGAGTTCAAAAAGCAGTCCTTTGGGGACTATGAGGAAGTCCATTTTTCTCCCTCTATTGATCCTTATCTTGTATGGATAGATACTTTCTGAGATACGTACCTGCTCACCAGATTTAGGTTGATATTTGTGCAGTGAAGTCTGGGGTTTCTCCTAGGCCAATTCCACCCTGCTAAGGTACTTTTATGCCCTTGTGACAAATCCTCCCCACAAACTCTGTTGCATTTTATTTTCTTTTGCAATTATTTTAAAGGTCTTTCTATGCAGTTTCTAGTCCCAATTATCCATAAGTAGGGGATCATATCTGCAAAAACAGCTTTGGTGTATTTACAAACTTGTTTTGAACAGCTGCTCTTTTTTAAAATGTGCACTTAGCAGGTGAAAATCTCTACTATTTTTTATTGTCGATGGATTTTTTTATGACCCCGAGTGTGTGTTATTATCTATGCATGTTTCTTTTTTATTGGTAATTTTTATATATTGTCTGTTGTTTTTACTGTGTGTACTTTTATGGTCGCTCCTTGTGGCTGAAATAAAGTTTTATGATGATGATTATGATGATGCAGTGTTTGCACACTTATCTCTGGCCACATCTGGCCTTGCCGGACTGTTGTTCTGAAACCAGGTAAAGACTAACCCTGCCCCTCAGCTCTGCACAGAGACCCATTGGTAATTGGCTGTAGGCTACATAATGTTCTGGGATGCATGTGATTTGTTGGACATAGTGTATTGTGTAGGTCTGTCTGCTCAGCCTGCAGAGAATGGGCATTGTCAATTGTTACTCACTGCAAAATTCTACATCTGGGTTGATATAGATTCCCTTTTGAGCTGCAAGTGTGACTTTGTGTCCAAACCCTGTATCCCTGGATAGCCTATGTCCACTGACTACTATGGAAATTGCATTGGGGGCATGGTGTTGATCTATGACTGATGTCCTCACATCAACTCTGACAATGCGTGTCACATATCCTTGACAGGTCCCTTGATCCCACAGTTCTGTTGTCTCTTTCATCCAGCTCTGATGTGTCCTTTGCAGGCTCCCTCAATTTCGAACATTGCAGAAGTGCATACGGTGTGTTGTTCACTGATGTGCCATGATATTGGATTGTGGTTTGGCCATGAGGCAGGACATCTATAATGCATGGAGATTTTTTTCTTAGAGTGCTGTAAGTTTTGTATACACACGTGTGGAAGTGTGTATATCAATGCTGATGTGTCACACAGAACCACACCCCCTGAAGTAGTAGGTGCCTGCATCTGTACCTTCACATGTCCACACTTGGACAGGCGTGCCTCTTTGTGTGTTTTACATGTCAGTCTCTTCAATGTGGTACAAGCTCAATGGGTCTGTCTGTAGGCTGACTGTGACCTGTAGAGGCTGTATGCAGCAGGTGACAATCAGAGGTAGAGAATGTTTCTGTGCAATGTTGGCTGTGTGGTGTACCTGTCACTTGCCACTTTCTGTGATATGTTCCATTGTGTTCCAGGTCAATGGCATGTAGTCAGCTCATGTCCCACAAAATACACTGTTTTCCCACCAGGTCAGTGCAGGTCCTGATCTGGGGGGGTGTAGGGCACCCTATTGTGGAGCATTTGCAGTCATGTCCCTGTGTCCAAAGACTGCTATGTGCCTGCCACAGGTGGACAGGATCGTCAAGACAGAATGTTATTAGCTAGGTGCACTGAGATGTATGTGCCTCAGCCATTTTGTGTGGGACTTGTGGACATAATATCTTGTCTTGTCTTTTGCATCCATGCAGGTCAATGCCCATCGGAAGAAGGGGATCTGGAGACCCATCTACAACAAGGTGTGGACCCTGGGGGTCCATAGCCAGTGGATTGCCCACTGTCAGAAGAGGTGGGAGGACCTGAGATGCCTAGCCCAGGCCCAGCCTCAGCTGGGCCTGAAAGACCGCAGAGGCCCAGCTGAGGCTGTCCTCCCAATGAGGATGGGGTGCCCGTTGGACCATGACCCCTCTAATGGCCTACATTTTGGAGGTGGCCTACCCGACCTTGGATGGGCATTTGAGGGCTGCACAGCAGCCACAAGGGGGTGAGTACAATGCAATTACATTATTGACCCTGTACCAGGTGAATGAGTGAGGGACAGAATGATCCCCCTGACAGTGTCATGTTACACAGATCATCTGTGATCATGTTGGTGTAGACGGTCCATGTGTTCCCAACTGGGGTGCTAATCCTTTTGGTTGTGGGACCTGGGACTGGACTGTGGGGACCCCTCAGTCCACTTGCGCAGTAGGGCACACACATGACTGTGTTAAGTGTTCAAGTATTCTGTTTTAACTACCCTGGTGGGTGCTAGTTTCCACCAACAGATCACTCCTCCCAAATGTCACCATACAAAGGTGGGTAGGATGTGGCTCACTGTCCTCTGTCATGTTTCTCGGGATATGTCTAGGTTGAAATCTTTAAGCCAGGAGCAAGTTTTCTCAATTGTATACTGGGTGGTGATGCCCCCTGTGGTCTGTGATGCATGGGTGCCCATCATACATGTGGCATCACTTACATAGCAAAATCTTGACAGGGCAAGTTACTTTCACTTGGTAATTGGGTGATGTGCTTTGTCATGGATGATGTCTCATAGGTGTGGCCAACATGCCTTTTGCATACCTGTGTGCTCAATTTCCACTAGGACTCATATGTATGCATATGTGTGCATTAGATGTAAGCTTCTGCTAGCCATGCCGGTGGTATGATGTCTGAAACTCTCACATGTATGTACATGGTGTCCTGTTGTCTGTATGATACTTCTGCAATGGTTGTCCATTTACTGTGATACCTCAGACAGACCCGTGTCACCATCACATGTAGTAAAATAAATACATTCATGCCTCATGGTGTGCACTTTGTCATGTGTAACTGCGTTAGCTGTGATGGACATGACAGTTAGGGCCAGGGTGTTGATCCACTTCATGATCTATTGTAACCTTTCTTGATGGTGTATGTTGTAGGTGCACAACACCTGTGTGTTGTTTGGAAATGTGCCCTGACATTTGTGATGCATCATGTGATGACTTACACTGATGTTTGCAATACTTGTGTTTGGGGTCAGGGATTCTGCTACAGGCAGATGCCATGCTTGTCATGTCTCATATGTGGGTAATGATGTTGGTTCTCATTGTACAACAATTTGGTGTCATCCTGTTAGTGATTGCAAGGTTTGGCTCCCTCCTTCCAGCACGGTAAGTTGTCAACTACAAACACACTAGAAAGTTGATATGCAAATGGGTGTGAGGCATTGGTGGGTGCTGTTCTGGGCCTTACTGTGCCATTCTTTTGTGTAATCTGGAGGTATTTCCCCCATGATGTTTTAGACCTGACTTCATTGTTGTTCCTTGCAACACCACATATGGGGCACGTCTGCGTAACCTTGCTACTACCTCCTTGACTCAATTAGGGCAGATGTTACTTGCAGAGCTGTCATTTTTTGGGATGTGTCCATAGTGACATGGATGTTTCCATGTCACCTAATGAAGGAATAACACGTTGGTACCAGTGTTGTCAGCCTTTCCCTAGCAACATCTGATTTTGTTGATACATAATATTAGTGCAAGGTAGATGTGTGCAAAAGACTCTGCCTGTGTAATTGGTAGTGTACCTTACAATGGTATCCAATTGTTGGCTACTGGTTTACTGTGTTGTACTGCATGTGGTACAGGTTTGGGGTGGAGTGGTCACCTAGTTGTGGTATGGTTAGTGTGGGTGCTAGACTTCTTCCCTGCTATTGCAGTCATCTGTGACCAAGATTTTCGCATGTGTTACCTTTGTAAATCAATGTGGCATGTATGGTATTGTGTTAGCACGTGATAGTGCCACTTTGCTGTCAATTCATGTGGACGGCCACTTGACACGATGGTATGGTTTGTCTCTCAGAGTTGTGATTGTGAAAGGCGAGGGGAGTGCCACTGGAAGACCAAACATTCATCAACTTCATCAGATTCCTCCTCCAGTGGCCAATCCCTAGTGGTGGCAGGCCCATTGGGGACCACCCCAGTACCATCTTTGCCTACCACCCCTGTTCTATCACCGACCTCTGCCCCAGTCCCAGTTACCTCTGCTGCCCTCAGTGAGGAGGCTATTGACCCCCTGAGGCTGATCTCTGTCTGTCAGTCCGCAATCGTAAATGCCATCCAAGGTCTGGCAACAGCTCACAAACGCATTCCTGGAGTGATTTCATGATGCATTGGCTGGCCTACAGAGATATTTTCAGGCTCTGGCCTCCACACTGATGGCAGTCAGTCACCCCTTGCCTACCTTCATCCCTCCACCTTTCTTTTCCCAGTCCAAAACCCCCATTCCTCGACCCAGACAAAGCATACAGACAGACTCACATGCATCCACCTCAACAGACAAGGAAAGTGCAGATGAACACAAGCACCACAAGACACACCACCAGGATGCAGACACAGCAGCAGTCATGAATTGCCTTGAAATCCCCCACCCCCTGCAAAACACACACAACATATTGCACACCTAAAGACACCACATCAACAGTCACTGATACAGCCACCTCGCCTATCCTACCTGCAGACACCACCCCAGCAGACCCTCAGACATCCACCCCGGGTACCACACCCACAGACACCACAGACACACCTACATGCAGCACATCCACCATACATGCAGTCACCACCTCAACAGACACCCACCCACCACAGCAACCACAGCACTTCCACCCCCTTCAGCCCAAGACACATAACCACCCTCACTGTGCTGTGCTGCCTGGCGTTGACTGTAGACCGCTGGTGGTCTTCTGTTGCCTCCAGCACCAAACTCACAATATGGAAGTCAGCTCAGCCAGCCTCTTGGTAGTTGTACCGCTAAGCTCGTAATCAGCCCCTAAGTCTAAGGTTGCATGGCAATGTAGTCAACATATGGGCCCGTATTTATACTTTTTGACGCTAAACTGCGCTAACGCAGTTTATCGTCGAAAAGTTTGGCGCCGTCTAACGCCATTCTGAAGCACCATGCGGGCGCCGTATTTATTGAATGGCGTTAGCCGGCGCTAGCAGACCGGCGCTGCCTGGTGTGCGTGGAAAAAAACCACGTACACCAGGCAGCGCCGGCGTTGAGGAAAATGGCGTTAGGGCGTCTTAAAATGGTGCAAGTCAGGTTGACGCAAAAAAATCGCCTCCACCCGATTTGCACCATTTTTAACGACGCCCAGACGCCATTTACATGACTCCTGTCTTAGTAAAGACAGGAGTCATGCCCCCTTGCCCAATGGCCATGCCCAGGGGACTTATGTCCCCTGGGCATGGTCATTGGGCATTGAGGCATGTAGGGGGGCACAAATCAGGCCCCCCTATGCCAAAAAAAAATAAAAAAATAAAAAAAATTATACTTACCTGAACTTACCTGAATGTCCCTGGGATGGGTCCCTCCATCCTTGGGTGTCCTCCTGGGGTGGGCAAGGGTGGCAGGGGGGGTCCCTGGGAGCATGGGAGGGCAGCTGTGGGCTCATTTTGAGCCCACAGGTCCCTTAACGCCTGCCCTGACCCAGGCGTTAAAAAGAGGCGCAAATGCAGGGCTTTTTGCCCCGCCCACTCCCGGGCGTCATTTTTGCCCGGGAGTATAAATACGACGCATTTGTGTCTCAGTCATTTTTTTGGACGGGAACGCCTACCTTGCATCTCATTAACGCAAGGAAGGCGTTCACGCAAAAAAATGACGCTCTTTCCTCATACTTTGGCGCTAGACGCATCTAACGCCAAAGTATAAATATGGCGTTAGTTTTGCGCCGAATTTGCGTCGAAAAAAACGACGCAAATTTGGCGCAAACGGAGTATAAATATGCCCCATGATGTCTTGTAGGGGCTGTTTTTCATAATTGCTCTTTTGTGGTTAAAAAGTCTACAAAAACACACAGACACATGTTTTGTACATTTTAAAATGCTTTACTATTACAATAATGTTGATAATGATTATCAATCATAGTGCATATGCTTTATTAAAATAATAAGTGTATTTACACAGAATTTGTATTATTGATAATTGATTTTACCTACACAATGATGTCTTTAATATGTGGTTTGTTGATCTTCAGCCTCTGACCAAGCCAGTAAACGTACCTTATATGTTTGTATGACCTCTTGAGGGGATCAAAGGTGATTATGTAATGTCATCAGTGGTATTTTCAAACTGTCAATGTATATATGTGTAAATTATTGCCTAGTATTTAGTAGTGTGTGTGTGTAATAAATGTAGTTCTCCTTTTTCCGAAGAAAAAGTACTGACTTTTATTGAGTGTTATTATTGTGTGCCAGTGACTGGTGATTAATAGTCCACGCCACATCCTGTGAGTAGGCCTTGGACTGCTCTGCTTCTTTAGCCTGAGAGAGTCAAGTGCTACAGAAGGGTGCTTGGTTCCCTTTAAGAAGGAATTGGGGACCTATTACTTGTGCAGGCTACATAACTAATAATCCTATTTCCTACAACTGTGATCACTTGTGTGTGCATCAAGGGGGTGAGTGATGCAGTATCTGCAAAAATGTTGTTTAATTTAGCCAGTGTGGGAGCTAATTGGGGACGGAATAACTTAAAGAAGATCGCTATAAACCAGTCTGGGCCTGGAACCTTCCCAATATGTAGTTTGGAGATGCTAGTTATGACTTTCTCTACCATTATGTCTCCCTTCAGTGCTGCAGATTGGTGTGGTGCAAGGGTCAGTAGCAGTGTCGCATCCATGTACGTCCATATGGTCCCAGTGGAGGAAGGGTCTGAGGCATAGAGTGCTGAGTAAAATATTTGAAACACTTGAGCAATCCCCTCAGAATTGTGAGTACTGTCCCCGGTGTGGGTGGTGATGTGAGCTACATTGCCTCTCTGTTGTTTTGCCCTGAGCTTGCAAGCTAGCAGTTTACCTACTTTGTCTCCCCTAGTATGGTATTTGTGTTTAATGCTCAGTAGGGCATACTCTGTGGCCTCCCAGTCCAAAGATTTAAGCTGTTGCTTCTCTGTCGCCATAGTAAGCTGGCACCAGGCTCTCTGGGAGCCTGAATCCTTTTGTTGAGTCTCAAAGTCACTCACCTTCCTTTCCATTTCCCTATGCTTTGCCCTCCTGTCTAATTTGAGTTTTGCCACAACCGCTATAAATTACCCCCTGAGGACCACCTTGAGGGTGTCCCATGGAGAAGCGATATGTGAGAGCCACCCTTCTCTCTTCATCAAGTGAGTGGAGATTTGGTTGCAAATGGATTCTATCATGTCGGGACACTTCTGTAGGCTGTTGTTCAGTCGCCAGTGCCTCTGCCAAAGAGGTTTGTCAATGTTGCTAAGTGTAAATAGTACTGGGGCATGTTCAGATAGGAAAATTACCCCAAACATCCTTACTGTATCCCTGTTGTGTTGTGCCTAGATAATAGTCTAATATGGTACATCTGGTACGTGTGATGCTGAGAAGAACGTGTAGTCCCTAGTATTACCAGACATCCACCACCCTGAAGTCCCTAAGCCATGTGCGACTGGTTTTGGAGAAGGCTTCTGTATGCCCCATTCTATGTACTGACTGGTCAAGGTCAGTGTCCATCATCATGTTAAAATGTCCCCCTATAAGTACCTTCACATTCGGTGTCATTAGAGTTTGGGAGACTGCCATCCACGGGAAACTGTCTTGGTTGTCATTGGGAGTGTACACGTTGCAGTGTGTAATGGTGTGTGATTGTTGCAATATTCAACCACTAGTAATCTACCTAGGATCGGAGCGACAGTCGATAAACTTTTCACAGTGAATTTATTAGCTAGTGGTATAGTGACCCCACCATTCTTAGCTGAGCCAGAGGACAGGATCTGTTGGGTAAACCAGAGGTAGCAGAGCTGGTGCAATCTTTTTTCAGTAAGTGGGTTTCCTCCAGTAAGTTTTTGAAGATGCAGAGCACTGAGCCATGTTTTGCTGGGGCATTGAGGCCCCTAGTGTTCAGACTATATGATTCTAGGTATATGTGGTCTTACTATGGTTCTTCAATGGAAGTGGAAAGTGCTATTGAGTGACTCCGGGCTCTCATACAACTGGACCAGTGTAACATAGGAGCGATATTGCCGTGCAGTGAGGGAGTTCCCAACTTTCTCTACAAGTTTAACAATACAAATTAATAAGATTCTATTCCCCCAAAATTGAATATTCTGTGAAGATAGTGGGGTAGTAGGATGCCCGTTGATTCAATGGTCCAGCTTGCTAATCATTTGCTTGCCTCCCATGTGCCCACTGGCCTGGCCCCCATGCTTAGAGTAGCAGCATGATTACCGCCCACTTTCCTCATCATGACAGCATCATGAGCTGATGACCAACACCTCATAGTCCAGTCTTGGGGTCGTCAGTCTTTAATTTATTTAGAATTGCCTGCTGCGCTAATTGTATTTTATCCTCAAAGGGCTTCGTAGTAGAGCTATTACTCGTCACTCTGGTCCATTTTCCCTTGGGTGGCCCAAGGGTGGAGGAGTACTGGGTTGGTTTGTCACTTCCATTGGGATGAGTAGCTCTAGGATTACAGTCCCCTCCGCTAGGGAACGGATTGCATGGGTCTCAACCTTCCAGGTGAATAGCAAGTAGAGGTGTGCCCAACAGTATTTCACAGCTTTGCTTTGGAGGAAGGTGGTGATTGACATTAACTGCAGATGTCCCTGTAAGGTGTCCATTGTGAGGTCCTGGGACAGTCAGATTGTGGCACCCTCAAACAAAATGGTGTCTGTTTGACAGGCCGTCATCACCTCTCTTCTGACGAAAGTAATGCAGGCAACTAAGGATGTACAGGGGGCTCCACCAGGAGCCTTAGCCCTGTTGACTCTGTGGGTCTTAGCTAGTTGTATGTCCACTACTATGAGCTCGGGAAGGTACTGGTAGGAAGGCACTCCATTCATTTCAATGTCCCCCTTCTCTGCCTCCGACAGAGATTTCTGGATGTAGTGTTAGATCTAAGGAATCTGGTTTCTGGGTCCTCCAAATGTGCCTAGAGTTTGAATTTCAGGTCTCGTAAGTCAACCAATTCCTGTCTGCAAGAATTCAGGCCCTGATTTATACTATGTTTTTTCCGCATTACCGTCATTTATTGACGCAAAAGCGGCGCAGACTTACAAAATACAATTGCATAAAAAAATGACGGTAATGATGCGCAAAACAATTATAAATCAGGGCCTCAGTTCTTCCTATTCCCCTTCACTAGCATCCTCCAAACTGGTTATTCTGTGTCCCAGGTATCCCATATTATGTCACTTTTCCTTAATGTCTTTCGAGACGTCAGTCCTGAGCAATGTAATGTCTTGGCAGATTTTTGTCACACACAACACAGGCAGCAGCAAGAAGTGTGACGTAAGAGGCTGGCCGCTGGCTTCGAGAGCATTGCACCCGCAGCAGGTAGGGGACTTTACAGAAGGAGTCCTATGACAGGCACTTGGGGTTTCCACTGCGCAGGACGTGTGTGGGGTGCACCCTCTCATGTCTGTGTGCACGCTGCTTGGTTTAGGGCAAGAGGCTAATGCGTGTTTTATATTGGTGACTGTAGTGTTGTGGCCGGAACTGGCTACCACCACTAAAAGAGAAATGGAAGGGGTGGGTGAGAGAAACCCCCCTGACTGAAGGTGCAAAGTAGACAGCACCGGAGTGACGTAGGGAAAAGTATATGTAGGAGCAGGGAGGCGGGAAAAGGGGGTTCGGAGCGAGAAGTATTGGAATAAAGAGCTCGTACCTGATCAGTGGCTCCGCGCGTCATTTGCTGCTCACGTGCGCGCCGCAGCCCGACCTCTCAGTGACGCTGGAACGAATGGTCATGGTCCTTCGCCCTTGCGGCTCTGTTCCGTTCTGACCACACCCATCATCCTCACCCCATTTATTTATTATTGCATGTGACCCTTGGGCCACGTCATAACACGCCAAGAGAAGGGGTTGCGTCCTCAACACCCCTCTCAACAGCAATTCTATAGTAGTGCCCGCGTCCCTGTTCCGTCACGGGCGCGACACTACACACCTGTGCGTGTGACCTGGCACAGACCAGGCCAAGACAGGCCCATCTTAGCCCAGTTTTGCAGGGCCACATAATTTTCTTCTTCTTTTATTACTCACGTCAGAGAGATAAGCAGCTAGACATCAAGGGTTACGTATGATGACTTAAAGGTATTGCAGAGTGATTTGTTCATTTCTATTACCCCTGTTTGATTCTGAATATCCTGATTACATTCACGCTACAAAATCAAAATGAGGAAGTGGAAACCTACCAGCTCAGGGCCCCCGATAGGCCCTCATCCACACGCAAGATCCACAATTGATGATTTTTTGGTAAGGGCAGTGGATGGTATAACAAATTAAATAAAACTAGCAGAAAGAAGGCTTTATCTGTACCTGACGCATTAGCGGAAGCATCTCAATCTAAGAAGCCTCAAAGAAGCAATGTAGCTTCTAATAATATTACAAACACCCAGCCTTCTTCGCCACTGATATGGTACCCCACAGAAACTATAGCCTATTCCAAAATGGGGGATCTGGAGGAAATGGTGGGAAAAAAGCCTAATAGGGGTAAGAGCCAGCTACAAAGTGACGGAGGTGGGCCATAAATACAAAAGTGACCAAAGATAAGCAAGGCCCGATACTAAAGGCAAAGTAGCATGCCAAAGCTGCATCTTTATTATTATCGGATAGCCCAGAGAATTCAGTATGGAAAGACATTGACAGCCCCATTAGCCAGCTATTGGATGCTAAGTTAGGCCCTGTACTCGCCCGGCTTACAGCCTTTGTGACTGAGTTACAAGGGCTTAAAGAACACTTTGAGAGTCACACACTGCAAGATCTTTGAGCGATTCTCAAAGAAGAAGTGGCAGAAATGCACACCGCTGTAAATGTCAGGTCAAATATTCAATCAGAGACAGTCTTCACAAATGAGGGGCGAGGTAATAGGGCAAGCACATCAGTAGGGAATATGATATGGTAATTAGATGCCAGTAGCAGGCGACAGCGCACACTGACAGCACCTTTAGTAAATCGTGCAAGAGAGACAGCTAAATTACGAGTGATACATCTTCCTCCAGCAGCCTGCCATTATGTAGTCATTGTGGCGAATGTCCCGCCCCTGGAAGATACTGCGGATGAAACAACATCAGCGTTAATAAAGTGGCCCATTGGATATCGCATAATTTGCTGGGACGTTGGGATCTGTGCACTGCAACATCCTAACAAGGAATAAAGAAGAGAACCTTTGGCTCATTTTGCCCACAGGAAATAATCAGAGGTAATGAACTGCATGCCTGGACTGGAAATAAATTTAGCTTACTTGTCTCCTTGGACCAAATTGAATATTGACTGGGTGATTCCTCAATAAAAAGAGTGCTATCTAAAGAAATTTTAACTCTGGCATCAATTGATCAGGGGGCACTTAATCAAGTTTTCCAAGTGGAAGGTCCAAAAGTCACAAGCAGGTTAGCTCAAGGAGAAGTTGATGCCCTTCCGTTGGATTCTTCACAAAGTTGGGCTGTGGGGACTGGTGGGCCTGAGTATTATGTCCTGGAACATTGCAGGTGTACTGCATAAGTTGAATAACCATGAATGGCTAAGTTTCCTATCAATTTATGACATTATCTGTATGCAAGAGACATGGATGACTAGTCCTATTAACCTGGAGGGTTTTCCCCATTAATTCTACTTGCCTTACCCTCGATAGAAGGTCGACAAAGTGGAGGACTTGCCACGTTTGTCTCCATAAAATTTAACAAATTAAAAATAGCTGTGGTTTGGTCAGCTAAAATACTGTGAAGGGTAACGCTAGGCTGCTTACAAACTTGGGCTGAGGAACAAAAGATCTGGTCCAGCTTGGTTCTAGGCTCGGGGTTGGTATCACCAAGCAAATTTTAAATTTGTATCTTATCATTAGTAAGTATGTACATGCAAAAAAAGGGGTCTGTCCATTTGGCCTTTATAGATTTATCAAGTGCCTTCGCCTAGTAAATAAGGATAAACTCTGGGCCATAATGGTGACCATGTAGGTTGAAACCGTTCTCTTTAACTTGATAAAGCTTCTTCTCTATAATTTTTATGTGGTAGTACGCTATGGGCCACAGGGGGAACTGACATCCCAAATTAAATAATCTAGACGAGTAAGACAGGGGAGTATATTAGCTCCTTTTTTATTTCAGGTCCATATAAATGGCATTTTGGACCACCTTAAAAATGATGGGTGGCTCTCCAGTACCAATACCTTTATACGTGGTTGATGCAGTCTCAATGTCCTGTACTCCAATTGCTCTACAAGCGTTGATTAATTCATTTGTAGAATATATGGAGGGGTTAGAATTGAAGCTAAATCTAGCTAAATCTTTTATGTCCTGTGGGCCCAAAAATATAAAAACTATGACCCATGGGATGGGAAGAACTGTTTTGCAAAGAACAAACTTTTTAAAATATTTAGGCATTACTTTTAGTGCCAATACCTCCTGGCAAGCTCACATCAAATTGAAATCCCTGCAGATAATGAAGAATTCGGAGGCAATGTTTCACTTTGCAAGAAATATAAACAATAAACCCTTGTCAGAAATGCTTATGTTGTTTAAAGCGAAATGCATTTCTGCGGCTAAATATGGGGCGGATGTATGGGGCAGCCGCGGCCCGTCCTCATGAAGAGTGACTATCAGGCTGAGCTAAGGTCAGCCTGACAGACACTCTTCATGTTCAGCTCAGGCAGCCAGGAGCGAGACATGCTCGATTTGCGCAGACTCCTGCTGCATGAGCTGCACTTTGCTGGGCTGAAGAGGTCACAGCTCCTATCGACGTGACCTTCTCGGCTTAGCAAAGGTGCCCTGAGGCCTTCCTCCTCAGTGATGAGGGGAAGCATCACCCATTAACTCCAACCTGGGTGCTTCAGGTTTAAGCCCTGAAGCGCCCAGGGCGAGTGTCAATCAGTGACACCTCGTCACAGAGAGAGATGGGGTCAGAAGTCTCACTGACCTCATCCCACTCTGTGAAGGAATCAGGACTGCTGCCTTCCCTCGGTCAGCCAGAGAGGGAAGGCAGCAGTCCCAACCCTCCTGGGACTTCTGAGCTGAAGGTGTGTGTGTATTTTTTAAATGAATGTTTGGTGCGTGCGTGTATGTTTGAATGTTGATGAGTGTTGTGAATGGATGTGCATGCATGCATGTGTGAATGAACGAGTATGATTGTGCTTCCAGCCCACCCCCGCCCTCCTAAAATTACCTGCCGCCTCTGGTATGGGGCTTTCAGTACGCGGAGTCCCTGCGTCAGGTTGAAAATGGTTTTGCATGCCTCCTGCTAGCTATCACCAAAAATACAGCTAACTTTATCTCACAAGAGGGGTTGGGCTTAACTTTTGTGGAGGACCAGAATAAAATTGCCCCCCTTTTACTTTGGATTCAATGTTGGTTGAACCCTGAGGGGAATTTTAGGAAACATTGTATTTCAGATTGCTTAACCTCAGAAAATATGGGGAAAACCCTATAGCTCGTGTATGTGAAATCACTTTTGCTTGAGATTGGGCTCCCAGAAATATTTTCAGAACCAGGGCAAATGCGATGGGATGCCAAAATATTGGTAAGAAACCATTATGCTGAGTTTGCAGGGACCACAAGGGTGCAAACTATTTTAAAACCAAAAACAGTGGAGTCATATATACTGTTTGTAACAACAAATCTCATAGAGCCTTATTTACTTTGGTTTACAGATTCAAATCACTGTGCACTGTTAACACAGTTTAGGCAAAATTTGATACATTTTGAGGTTGCATTTCCCGCCCAGGGAGGCTGGGTGTATGAGCTGCTCCTGTGCCATTGTGACCATTTCACAAAACCAGGCACAAGACATTTTACCCTGTTCTGCCCTTTAGATGAATCCCCAAAAAGAGCTTTCTTAACTCCTCATTTGTGGTGGCTAGCCCTAATAATTATTGAGCAGCTTTGGAATTTTAGCAACATTTTGCTTCATTTGAAATATGTTGTGCAATTTTGAATTTTTATTAAATCCGGTCTTTGTATAATGAAACGGTATGAGCTGTTGATCCTGTAAATAAGGATTTGATTTATATAACTTAAATGGCTGTCTTTATATGTTATTTTTTTCCTTATCTGTTGGTTTATGCTTATTGTCTTTTTTATAAGGCAGTATCTCCTGAATGAAGAAGTTTTGACTTGACTTTGACTTGATTTTTGTCAAACAGTCCTTCCATAAATGCCCTGGTTAGGGTAGGGTTCCGCTCACATTGGCGAGGGTCTTTTCATTGAGGGCTCCCTGCTTTCTCCCCTTGCCAGGCTTTCATCATGATGTGATTCAGCTTTTCTTGCTGGACTGTTTGAGAGCATGTCCCTGAGTGTGGAGTCTTTTTCAGGATTTATCAGCTGCCATGGAGTCGCCAGACTCTAAGCCTGCCTGTTAGATGTAAGAGCCCAGCCCCAGCACCAGTTTGCTGGGCAAAGGACAGCCTGTCCAGCTCACCAAAGCGTTCCCCAAGTTTGGGACTGGGACCATGTTCGGCTACGACTTTCAGGTGAGGGGCAGGCCCAGGCTAAATGCTCCAACATCGGGCATATTACAGAAGGGCCTAGATTCTTAAATTATATTGTTTGTGTCTCAACTTCGAAGTCAGTCACACGTTGATAGGGGAGATGTGGGGTCAAGCGAGATCTCCTGGGGGTGGCCTGGGCTCCACTCAAACTGCAGATGCACCAACAAGCCCTAACGGGATGTGGGTGGTGGCCTAGGCCTTTGCTATTTGGCGGTACTCACATGGGATCCCACTACTGTGGCTCCCGTTCAGATCTTAGTATGGGAGGTGGCTGCCACTGTCTGTCCCTGAAACACAGGCACAGCTCCACTGTTGGTAGTGGGAGGCCAGTCCCTCCACTACCCCATGAGTGACTCCCCGACTAGGCCGGTGTTACAGTGGGCCTGATCTCCATGTCCCAACTTCAGGGCTGCCTGGTAGATGCCGAGGCACCTTCGTGATCAATCCAGTTCTCCTGGGAGCTAGTCAAGGCCCCTCTCAATGTATGGCAGCACCCCATGGTCCATGCAGAGGTGCAGGTCTGCAGCCACGCATGGTACTCATTAGGCGCTGCAGGTGGATTTGGAGGTCTTATAGGTGTTCAGGCGGACTGCACTCACTCCATTCAGCCTGCTACCACCACCCATTCTCCCTCTGTTGTGACTGCCCCACGGGTCACACTCTGGAGCACTATCACCACTGTCTCAGAGGTACAGAGGCATGGCTCGGTGGATGAGCAATGTTGGAACTCCTCAGTCTGGCCTAGTGGAGTCATCTGCTGCTGCTTAACCGCTGCTCATGTGGCTGTTCGCTTGGTCATTGGCCCTCATTATGACATTGGCGGTAAATCCCTCTTACCGACATGCTGACGGCTGCCAACATACCGCCGCAGTGGCGAATATCCGTTCACCATGTTATGACACTGTAAGGAAATGCCTCCTTGGCATGGTTATCCCCTGACTTTTTGCCTTTGCTGATGCCAAGTTATGATTTGAAAGTGTGCTGAGGCCTGCTAACCAGGCCCCAGCACCAGTGTTCTTTCCCTAACCTGTACCTTTGTTTCCACAATTGGCACACCCTGGCATCCAGGTAAGTCCCTTGTAACTGGTACCCCTGGTACCAAGGGCCCTGATGCCAGGGAAGGTATCTAAGGGCTGCAGCATGTCTTATGCTACCCTGGGGACCCCTCACTCAGCACAGACACACTGCTTGCCAGCTTGTGTGTGCTAGTGGGGATAAAACGACTAAGTCGACATGGCACTCCCCTCAGGGTGCCATTCCAACCTCACACTGCCTACAGGTATAGATAAGTCACCCCTCTAGCAGGCCTTACAGCCCTAAGGCAGGGTGCACTATACCATAGGTGAGGGCACAAGTGCATGAGCACTATGCCCCTACAGTGTCTAAGCAAAACCTTAGACATTGTAATTGCAGGGTAGCCATAAGAGTATATGGTCTGGGAGTCTGTCATGCACGAACTTCACTGCACCATAATGGCTACACTGAAAACTGAAGTTTGGTATCAAACTTCTCAGCACAATAAATGCACATTGATGCCAGTGTACATTTTATTGTAACATACACCCCAGAGGGCACCTTAGAGGTGCCCCCTGAAACCTTAACCGACTATCCGTGTAGGCTGACTAGTTTTAGCAGCCTGCCACACACCAGACATGTTGCTGGCCACATGGGGAGAGTGCCTTTGTCACTCTGTGGCTAGTAACAAAGCCTGTACTGGGTGGAGGTGCTTCTCACCTCCCCCTGCAGGAACTGTAACACCTGGCGGTGAGCCTCAAAGGCTCACCCCCTTTGTTACAGCACCCCAGGGCACTCCAGCTAGTGGAGTTGCCTGCCCCCTCCGGCCACGGCCCCACTTTTGGCGGCAAGGCCAGAGGAGATAATGAGAAAAACAAGGAGGAGTCACTGGCCAGTCAGGACAGCCCCTTAGGTGTCCTGAGCTGAGGTGGCTCTAACTTTTAGAAATCCTCCATCTTGCAGATGGAGGATTCCCCCAATAGGAATAGGGATGTGCCCCCCTCCCCTCAGGGAGGAGGCACAGAGAGGGTGTACCCACCCTCAGGGCTAGTAGCCATTGGCTACTAACCCCCCAGACCTAAACACACCCCTAAATTCAGTATTTAGGGGCTCCCCAGAACCAAGGAACTCAGATTCCTGCAACCTAAGAAGAAGAGGACTGCTGAACTGAAAAACCTGCAGAGAAGACAGAGACACCAACTGCTTTGGCCCCAGCTCTAACGGCCTGTCTCCTCACTTCTGAAGACACTGCTCCAGCGACGCGTTCCCCATTGTCCAGCAACCTCTGAAGCCTCAGAGGACTACCCTGCATCTAGAAGGACCAAGAACTCCAGAGGACAGCGGCTCTGTTCCCCAAAGACTGCGACTTTGCAACAAAAAAGCAACTTTGAACCAACACACGTTTCCCGCCGGAAGCGTGAGACTTTGCACTCTGCACCCGACGCCCCCGGCTCAACTTGCGGAGAACAAACACTACAGGGAGGACTCCCCGGTGACTACGAGACCGTGAGTAGCCAGAGTTGACCCCCCTGAGCCCCCACAGCGACGCCTGCAGAGGGAATCCCGAGGCTCCCCCTGACCGCGACTGCCTGCTTCAAAGACCCAACACCAGGTAAAGACACTGCACCCGCAGCCCCCAGGACCTGAAGGATCCGACCTCCAGTGCAGGAGAGCACTTCTCAGCACACCCAGAGAGCAGCAAGGCAGCAGGGCAACAGCAAGGCAGCAGTCCTTCACAGAAAGCAGTCAGGTGAGGCCTTTGAGCAGCCAGGCAGTTTTTCTTGGCAGGTTGCAGGTTCTGGTTCAGGTTATCTTCTCCAGGAAGTGGTAGGGGCAGAAGACCTGTTTACATACCCAAATGTGCCTTTGAAGTGGGGGAGACTTTAAAGAGTGGCTTAGAAGTGCACCAGGTCCTGTTTCAGTTCAATCCTGGCTGCCAGGGTCAAAGTAGGGGGGTGGCAGTCCTTTGTGTGAGGGCAGGCTACTGTCCTTTGACATGTAAGTGTCAGGCCCTCCACAATCCCGGCCCAGGAAGACCCACTCAAAATGCTGATGTATGCAAGTGAGACTGAGCATCCTGTGTTTGGGGTTTGTCTGAGCGAATGCACAAGGGAGCTGTCAACTGAACCCACCCAGATGTGAATTGTAAGGCACATAAGGATTTAAGTGCAGAGAAGTGCTCACTTTCTAAAAGTGGCATTTCTAAAATAGTATTATTAACTCCAACTTCACCAGCCAGCGGGAGTTTTTATTACCATTCTGGGCATACTAAATATGACCTTCCTACTCCTTCCAGATCAGCAGCTACCACTCAAACAATATATGAGGGTAGCCCCAATGTTAGCCTATGAAAGGAGCAGGCCTCACAGTGGTGTAAAAACAAATTTAGGAGTTTTACAGTACCAGGACATGTAAACTACACAGGTACATGCCCTGCCTTTTGCCTGCACAGCACTCTGCCCTGTGGGTTACCCAGGGCATAACTTAGGGGTGACTTAAAAATAGAAAAAGGGGAGTTTTAGGTTTGGCAAGTACTTTTGAATGCCAAGTTGATTAGGCAGTGAAACTGCACACACAGGCCTTGCAATGGCAGGCCTAAGACATGGTTAAGGAGCTACTTAAGTGTATGGCACAATCAGTGCTGCAGGCACACTAGTAGCATTTAATCTACAGGCCTGGGCACATATAGTGCACTTTACTAGGGACTTATAAGTGAATTAAATAATCCAATTGGGTATGATCCAATGTTATCATGTTGAAAGGGAGAGAGCATATGCACTTTAGCACTGGTTGGCAGTTGTAAAGTGCATAGAGTTTGAAAACCAGCAAAACAGTATCTAAAAAGTGGAGGGAAGCAGGCAAAAAGGTAGGGGTGACCACCCCAAGGCTGTCAGGTCTAACACACCTATACACTCCTCACGCACTCCACATCACACACCCCCACATTACCCAACACACCCTCACCAACACACATTACACAACACCCATGGCACCACAAAGACACCCCCGTTTCACTGAGGAGGAGTTAAGGGTCATGGTGGAGGAAATTGTCAGGGTAGAGCCACAGCTCTTTGAAGCACAGGTACAGCAGATATCTATAGCAAGGAAGATGGAGCTATGGAGGAGATCGTGGACAGGGTCAATGCCGTGGGACAGCACCCAAGAACAAGGGACGACATCAGGAAGAGGTGGAACGACCTACGGGGGAAGGTACGTTCCATAGCAGCAAAACACCAGCTCGCCATTCAGAGGACTGGCGGTGGACCCCCACCTCCTCTCCCACAGCTCACAGCATGGGAGGAGCAGGTACTGGCAATACTGCATCCTGAGGGACTTGCTGGAGTAGCTGGAGGACTGGACACTGGTAAGTCAATATTTACTACCTAGCACCCCCCCAATACCTGCATGCCATCTCACTCCCACACTCCCACACCCTCACACCCATCCCTCCACTCCGTTCCACACACTGCACCTCCACATCTCACTAACCCCAATGCCAAGCCCTGCATGCCATACCAATGCATGGACACCCCTCCCAGCCCTGCATGGACACCCATCGCTAAAGCATGCACAGCATAGGGAAACTAACAATCATACAATACATCAACATACATAAGCAAAGTCTGGCAGGGCAACACCAACCATAGAGGGGAAGCTCGGGAAGTACAAATGTAATACACTTTAAGCATAACACATCATTTACATCCCCACAGGTACCATAGCCAATGTCAGTGGAGAGGAGGTGCCACCACTATTCAGTCCCCCAACAGAAGATGCCCCCAGTGCTGACAATAACTCTGAACTTCAGCCAGTCACCCAAGTCCACTCACAGACCACCAGAGAGCCTCCCACATCAGGAACCAACACCACAGCACCCACCCACCCAGCGTACCCAAACCTCTGTCCCCAGGACCTGTCAATCAGCAGTGTGCCCACCTGTACAGGGACCCCAGGCCACACCTCATACCCAAGACAATCAGGGACCTTGGGTCAGTGGCAGTGGGCACACCATTCATGAGACAAGGGGCACAAGCCAACAGGGAAACTGGGAGGACTGCTGTGTGCCAGGTGGAGGACAGGATCAAGGAACCGACTCTCCAGGAGGCACTCTCCAAGATCCTGGGAGCCTACAAACATTCCCAGGACATGATTGGCCAGATCCTAGCCAATGTGCAGGAAAACAGGTGGCTGCAGGAGGGACAGTATCAGGAGATCAGGGAGGACTTCCAGGCCATTAATAACACCCTGATCTCTATAGCAGGGGCGCTGGCAGACATGGCCAACATCATGACGGAGGCAACAGCACATCAGCGGGCCCCTACCACTAGCCAGTCAATTGAACAGCCCTCCACTTCCGCTGCCGCTAGTGGCCAGGAGGCCCTGCAACAGGACCCACAGGCCACCAGCATCACTCTCCCTGCAGAAGGTGAACCACCCTGCAAACATTCCCTGCGGACCAGACAGAAGCCAGAGACGCCTGCCAAGACCACCTCCAGGAAATGAGACTCTCCTGATTGTCCCCCTTGTGTCCCACTCAGTCACCTTGTCTACCTTGAACTGCCATTGCTCCCCTTCCTATTGCCCGTTGGACACTGCAGCTGTGCTACAGACAGACTGGAGCAATACCCTGGACTTTCCTACATCAACACCCCATTCCATTGCATGTTCCCCTCTATTTCTTAGCACTACAATAAACACCCTTGAAAAAAATTCGACTACAAGTATTTCATGTATTGAACATTTTTATTGATTGAAACGGCTACATCCATTGCAAATGAACTGTGCATAGTGAGAGCATAGAAAGAATGACCTGTTGCTGGCTGTAGTGATCACATCACAACATTGTTGTCATAACACCAACATCTGGAAAATGATAATCCATAGGTGACAGTAAGTAGAGGTAACAAGTGGGTAATGCCAGCATGCCACTGCCACACAGGATACAATAGTCATAGAAATGTGAAGTTGCACTGTCTCTCCTGTGTGTCATTGGAAGTACCGACAGATAACTGATGTTCTGTTGTCCACATCCTCATCCTCTGCCTCCTCATCCTCACTGTCCACAGGGTCCACTGCTGCCACAGGAGCATCTCCAGTCACCTCCTCCTGCAGAAAAGGTACATGGCGTCTGAGGGCCAGGTTGTGCAACATGCAGCATGCCACTACTATCTTGCAGACCTTCTTTGGTGAGTAGCACAGCGATCTACCTGTCAGATGGAGGCACCTGAACCTGGCCTTCAGGAGGCCGAAGGTTCTCTCAATGATCCTTGTGGTTTGCCCATGTGCCTCATTATAACGTTCTTCAGCCCTTGCCCTGGCATTCTTCACAGTGGTCAGCAGCCACGATAGGTTTGGGTAGCCAGAGTCACCTGCAACTATTAAGGGACAACATTTAGCCACACACTATCCTATTAGGTTAACAACAGAGGCATACACTAACATACACCGGGTGGGAAATAAGGCTCACCTATAAGGCACACCCTGTGCCTCTGTAGTTGGACCATTACATTTGGGATACTGCTGATCCTCAGGACAAAGGCATCATGCACCAACCCAGGATATTTAGCATTGATGTGGGAGATGTACTGGTCCACCAGGCACACCATCTGAACATTCATGGAGTGGAAACTCTTACAATTCCTGTACACCTGTTCAATCTGGTAGTGGGGGGGACAAACGCAATATGTGTTCCATCAATCACACCAATAATATTGGGGATATGTCCCATTGCATAGAATCCGGCCTTCACGGTGGCCAAATCTTCCACCTGGGGGAAAGCAACGTAGCTGCACATGTGTTTTACCAGGGCAGACAAGACTCTTACCAGCACGATTGAGACAATTGGCTGTGGCATTCCTGCTGCCAAGCCCATTGTCACTTGGAAAGAACCAGTTGCCAGAAAACGGAGCACTGATAGAACTTGAACACGAGGCGTGATCTCAGTGGGATGATGGATAGCTGAGATCAGGGCAGGTTCCAACTGGGCACACAGCTTTGTGATTGTGGCCCTGTCCAGTTTATAGGTGAGTATAATGTGCCTGTCCTCCAGTGTGGCTAAGTCCACCTGGGGTCTGTACACGTGAGTATGTCTCCATCTCCTATTCATCCACGGCAGAAGGTATCTAAGGGACACAAGAGTGAGTAGGCTGTCTCAATTAGAACAACTATACCAGAACAGCAGTCCACATCATGCAAATATGAATTGGGACAGTGTAAATTTCGAAGTATGTGCCTATTTACCCTGTGACACAGCAATTATTGATAGACCTGTTCACCCCCGCCCCGAAATGGTGACCACCTGTCCTGTGTGGAGGGACAGGTGGAAGTGAGGTAATTCTGCCGACATTGGACATCGTGGCGGTTGCAGTCGCGAACCGCCGTGCAATTACTCATTGATTAACATTGGGCCCTACGGGTTACAGTGGCCAATGGTGATCTACTCCGAGGGTGACGGTATACACCGGCACGGACGTGACCGCCATTTTCTATCTGATCCCTCACTTGCTACCTGATCTTCCACAGGAGAGGACCTACACTGCATGTGCTGCTGTGACCTGTGTTTGGAACCTACTGTGGCCCGTGTGACTGGGGAAAGGGCCCCATCCTTCACTTCGGAGGAGTTGGAGTGACTGGTGGATGGGTTCCTACCCCAGAATGGACTGCTGTATGGGCCTCCAGACCAACAGGTGCATGAGGTATGGATGCATGAGGATGTGTGTGAAGGCATTGTGTAAGTGGGGGATCATCTGTTGGTGGTGTCCATGTCATGCGCTGGGCAATGTGTGTGTAAATGGTGATGGAAACGGGTATGGTGGGCCATATGTCTGACAGCCTGGACTGTTTGCTTAATGGTGTTCTCTTGTCTTTATTGCTTCTGCAGGTCAGCACCCATCAAAAGAATGAAATATGGCATGCCATTGCCAAGGACGTGCGTACCCTGCGGGTCTATGGCAGGCGGAGCACCCATTATCAGAAATGGTGGAAGGACCTTTGACGCTGGGCACAGACGACTGCGGAGGCCCAGCTGGGGATGGTCTCCCAACAAGGAAGGGGTGTCCATCGGACCCTGACCCCCCTGATGGCCTGCATACTGGCAGTGGCCTAACCTGAGCTGGATGGGAGCTTGAGGGAATCACAGCAGCTACAAGGGGGTGAGTACAGTGGGTATCATTACAAATTTTGGCTGGTGGGGTGGTATCCGGGCAGTGGTTGTGTGTTAGTGGGTGCCCCTAAGGCCAGGCCAGACATTGCAGCATGGGTCCTCTGAAGGGTAATGGTTGCATGGCAAATGCAGGTAACCTAGCTTGTTAGTAGTCACTTCTAGCCAGGGCTGCGTGTGCTGCAGTTGGCGGTGTGTGCTCCTAATCATGCCTTGGTGACTAGCCATATCACTAGTAGTGCAGTGCATATTGCGTAGGCCTGTTCCCTGTGTGTGAGGGTGCTGTGTAAGCCAACGGTGGTGTTGGTGCAGTCATTGACCCAGTGTATCCGTTGTCTCTTTCTTCCCCTTTCTTGTTTTGTCATCCTGTCCTTGTGTGCATTAGCATCATCTGGCAAAGGAGCAGGGGCACCAGCGACAGAGGGAGCTGCATCCCACATGACCCGGTTGGCGGGAGTCCACCGATGATGAGGGAACCAGTGGGACGGAGGGCAAGGGGAGCACCACGGCGGAGACTGGAGGGGACAACACAGACTCTGATACCTCCTCCGATGCGAGCTCCCTGGTAGTGGCTGACACCTCTGTGACCACCTCAGCTGCAGGTACAGTCACCACCCCCATACCAGCACCGCCCTCCAAGTATCCCCTCAGCGAGTTGCCTGTGCCCACTCACCCAGGAGGGTGGGTATCTCCTTTGCCCCATGCACCTCAGGCCCTGCCCCAGTCAGACCTGCTGTCCTGAGTGATGAGGCTATTGATCTCCTGAGATCCATCTATGTAGAGCAGTTAACCATTGTGAATGCCATCCAGGGGCTGGCATCCAAGATGCAGCAATGCAATGCATTCCTGGAGGGCATTCACAGTGGATTGACGGCCCAAAAGAGATCGATTCAGGCTCTGGCGTCCTCTCTGATCACAGCCATTGTCCCTGTTTATACCATCCCCCCTCCAACAACCACTTCCCAGTCCCACTCCCCTCAACCCCAACCCATCCCAGGCACACATACATACGAGCATGAACACAAGGCAACACACAAGAGTGGCACCACACTTCATCCCAGAGGCACTCACACAGACACCATACAGTTCCAGACACGACAACATCCACTGCCTCCACTGTCTCCCCCTCCCACTCCCGCTCCACCTCCCTCCTAGTCACATCCACCCTCACACCTGCATGCATTAAGTCTACATCCACTATCAGCATCACCACACCAAGCAGAACACATACCTCACTGCAGACACCTCCACAACAACCATGCACGCGTCCCCTGTGTCCTCTCCTGCCGTGTCTGTCCCCCCTTCTAAAGGACACAAACACAAGCACTCAGATACCCAACAGCCATTAACTTCACATCAGCATACAGCCTAAGCACTTGGACCCGAATCCAGCAGACATACACCTCCAGCAACCACTTCCTCATCCTCCACTCCTATTACTCCTCCCACCCTAACGTCCCTAAAAAGCCTTTCCTTTCCCAAATTGACATCTTCCCTACCCCTCCCCCTCGTCCTGCAGGTATGGGTAGAGTACCAAGGACACAGCCCAGCACCTCAGCCAAACAGTCCACAGGGACAGTGGTAGCACCACCTACTCATGGTGGTAAGGATACCAGACCTACAACACAGAAGGGAAAGGAGCCAGCACCACCAGGGAAGAAAGGGAAGAGCTCTGCACCACCAGGGAAGAGTGTGAAGAGTCCTGCACCAGCTGTGAAGAAGGGGAAAGGGCCTGCACCAGCTGTGATGAGGGGGAAGGAGCCTGCACCAGCTGTCTGTCAAGAAGGGGAAGGAGCCTGCACCAGCTGTGAAGAAGGGGAAGGAGCCTGCAACACCAGGCAGAGAGGGAAAGAGCCCATCCACCCCTGCCAGGAAGGGCAAGGGATCCACGAGCCATGGACAGGAAGAGACGAGGCACTCTACACCAGCGGAAGCTGTCAGGGTAACACAGCCACCAGCTGTCATGGGGCCCCCACCGCCAGCTGTGGGAGTGCAGCCATCAGGGAGTGGAGGGGCTGGCCAGGAAGCTCCTCCAACCACCACCACAGAACCAGTGGGAAAATCACCCACTTGAGATACTGTGGCCTTGCACTCCCCAGGACAAAGCATTGGGCATGTTGCCCCCTCCAGAACCACTGGGAAAGTCACCCACTCCAGAGACTGTGGCCTTGCACTCCCCAGGAAAAAGCAATGGGCATGTTGTCCCATCCAGAACCAGTGGGGATGTTCCCGTATTCGGCTGAGGTGCCCCCCATCCCCTTGAGGTGCCTTCTCACTTGAAAAATGATACCCCTGCAGTGTTCTCTCCGACTGTGTCAGGAAACAGGTTGGGCCTTGGACTGTGCCCTGTGGCCTTGTGTGCCCTCATGACTTTGGACTGGGCTTTGGCCCTTTATGGACACTTGTATATATTTTGTTTGTGTGGTGGATATTGCCGTGTGTCTTGTGCGATTGGTTTACATGTGCAGCTTCTTGTGTCTATGGTGTTTGTGAGTCGGGTGTGTGTTGTGCGTGTGTGTGTCACTCTCATTATCCTCTCACCCTCCCTGTATGCTAGGCGGCTGTACTCACCTTCATCGTCTTCATCGGCGTTGGTGTTCCAGGTGGAGCATGACATAGAAGATCATCGGGAAGACTTGCAGTTCAGGTTCCATGGTGGTGTGGTTGTTTCCTGTGTCTCCAATGGTGAGTCCTTTCACTTCTGAGCTCTGTTTCTACCAGGCTTTTGTTGGCATTGGTACCGCCGTGGAAAAGGTGGTGGTTTGCAGGGTCTTCATATGGTAGGCGGTACTTTGTCTCACGCCTGGCTGTTGATGGCTACCGCCGTGGTGACTGTTGTTTCCGCCCTGGCAGTTGGTGTGGTACATTGGCTGTCTATGGAAGTTATCACCCCCATGGTCATAATTTGGCAGTACTTACCACCAGCCTGTTGGCGGTATTACCGCCACTTTATCACTCACCACCAGGGTCGGAATGAGGGCCATTGTATGGAGGGTGATCCGGTGCTTCATGAGTACCAACAGCCAGCTGGTCGCTCTCTGCTACCCAGCACCTGTGTGGGTGAAGTTCTGGACAGAGGTTAGGGTGGTTTAGCCAGTGAAACAGGAGGACTGGCACAAAGTTGAGGAGAGAGGCTTTTATTCCAATCGACATTTTGGCCATATACCCCCCACTTGGCTCTTTTACATGCTGTCAGGCTGCGGGCCCCCACCCAATTGTTGAAGTACTTGGGGGCAGACAGTGCCTCCTGCCAGAGAGGCTGAAGCTGCCCTCATGCATTTCAGTCCCACATCTTCCACATGGCCCTTTCGTTGACACTTTCCTTTTGTTCTGAACAGGGAGAAAATGTCTGCTATTTTGTCCCCATTATCAGGAAGAAATGCAGCTATTGTGCCATTCATGTAGAAATGTTGTAGCTGCAGCAATTTAGTGAGGGAAACCATCCGGAATACAAAATCTTAGTCTCTTTGTATCCTTTCACCAAATTGCGACACACTCACAGTGAGGGCCTAAGTTTGCTTTAGAAGGTCCATTTTGGCACAGTTTTGTTGTCTTTGTGGGAGTGCTCCCAACCAGCCCAGAAAATCTGTGTTAAAAACAGAAACAGGTTAGAACTATGCTAATTCACTGTCAATATAATTTTCAAGTGATTAGATTCCAGACCTGCCAACTCACAGGGTACTACCATGTGTCACACAAATTCAGCTCCCTTCACACAGTCATCAAGTGAGGAGCTGAAATCCCACGGTGTCAGAGAAAGTGAGCTGGAAGCCACTACAGGAAGTGGCTTTTCAACTCGTCTTTCAAACTTTTGAGTAGGCGATGTCCAGTAAGGGGTGTGAAAAAAAACCAGGACATTGGCAACAACCATAGCAACACTTTGTTTTCTTTAACTTTTTTTTGGGCATGGGGTATGGGTCTCAGTAAAGGCAGAGTACCTCTAAGGTATCGCTACGCATGAGGCCATGCCCTGTACGAGGACCTGTGCCCCCTCACCACACTGTGAAATAAGTTTATCAGTTGACAGGTCTGGATTTCACATAAATGATTATTAAAGGATTCAAACTAGTCATTGTACCCTATAGATCAACCCATATGGATTATAGCCTCTAAATGTATAGAGCTGCAATTAATGGGTCTGATTCACAAAGTGAAGAACTCTGCACAAGGCAATCTCATTTCTTTATGTTTTCGCTGCAGGTAAAATGTTTATCCATACATAAGCCATATCCTCATGGATGTCATTTAGGGGTTGCCAGGGGTCGACTCCTGGCCTCAGAGGGGGCAAAATCAGTGCCAGGAACACAAGGACAGCTCCACTTTCTTTGTTTTCTATCAATTTGTTTTCACTAATAGCAAATAATGTTTAATTATCCACTATTAATGTAGTACAAAATGAATTACAATTTCCTGGGATATGACCCTCCCTGGCAGCTGAGCTAAGTAAAAAATGTTTTTGAATGTATGTTGTGTGAGCGTTTGCGGATGAGAGTGTGTTTAAGTGAGAGCAAGTGTGTGGATGTGTAAATGTGCGTGTATGTGTGAACAAATTCTGTGGGCGTGTGATATCCTATGTATGGCTAAAGTGACACATAATAGGGCAGTGATATCCACTACCCTCAGAAGTCAACTCAAATCTTATGACTCAGATGGGAGTGTGAGAACATTCAGTCATACAATATAAACCAATAATCATCATATATAACATCAAATAAGCAACATTATCATCAATGAGTCAGTAAGTTATGCACACCATGACCTATGTGGCCATGAATCAACACACCAGTTTAGTAAAGTTTAAACATTGGTTGCCCTTAAATTAACAGTTCTAAAGTCATGTAAATAATGTGAAAGAGCAAATGATAGAAATACAGAAGAAAACACAGACTGTCCAAATCGTCTGACTAATCTCAATCTTGCCAATCCATTTACTATTAAATACTCTAAATGAACAACACAGTATAACAACAGAATTAGGTGAATAATAGAAACAGTATACATTTAGTTTGTGCACTTGGATCACAATCAATTAATACACATTCAAAATTTAATATAAGATCAGTCATCTCTAACAAACACTCTAATTCAAAATGCATGTGTGGGCTTCACAAATAAAATAAGACAAAAAATAATTTGGAAAACATCTAACTATGCGCTAACCAAAATAAGCGGTTGGATTTTCTAAAAGAGAACACCTGCGAAGGAAAACAAATGCACATTGGTTATACCTCTCCTAAATGGGTCAGCAGCCAGCAGTTTCTTCATCAGTAGAGAAACACCAGGTCTTCATTTATCAGCATCAGGACATTAAGGGGATCAGTTCAGTAAAGTTGGGCCTAGTATATCTGAAACTGTTAGAATCATAGATAAGAACACAATCACTAAACATGTAGAACTGAAAAGAAACTCAGAAAACGGAAAACTAGCTACATCGCCTAAAGCTTTAAAGTCTCAAAAGTTACAAACTAAGCTTCCATTGGACAAGACTATGAGGCGGATTAGTGCACATCCAATCAGGCTATGTCTGCATCTCAAATGTAACTCTTCTCTAATCCCTTATCCAGGACTGGTTCATGTCATCCCTGCATACTTCTCTCTAGTTAGCAGTTTCAGTACAAACATTACAAATTAAACTACATAAAAACATGACATGTTGCTTCCTGCCAAAGACTAAGGCCTATTGTTTAATGTTACAACTATTAACTCGAGGAAATACAAGAAATTAAAGATGAGCAAGACAGAATGTTTCCACTCTGCAAGTCACACAGGATATTTCAAGAAACATTATTTGCAAAGTTTTTAGCACAACATTTAAACATAGTATTTCTGGAAAACGTGGGCCTTTTTAACTGAAGCTAAACACGAAGAATAAAACATTTCTAATAATTTCAAACCATTAACTTTTTAGAACATAGAAATAATCTTCTTTTGCCAGTACATTATGATTAATTAAAATGCATTAACATTTATTATTTCACATAATACTTCATTGTGGCTGATACCATGACAATTACTTTTCCAAAGCCATACATTTATTTTTCTAGCACACGTTTTTAAGTTAGCCTTTTAGTGCAGGTTATTAGACATTATGACCGCCAGGGTCAGGGTTGTGGTCGGACCGCCACCAAAGTGGTCAAACCTCCAACACCGCCAGGCTGCCACCTGCAGCCTGGCGGCCCCATCGATTGTAATCCTCAAGGGCAGCCCTGCAAGCAGCGCTGCCCTGGGGATTACGAGTCCCCATCCGCCAGCCTGTCCATGGTGGTAAACACTGCCATGGAAAGGCTGGCGGAATGGAGGACTCGGGGGCCCCCATGCACAGCCCCATTGCGCATTCCACTGCCTGAATTACGAGCAGTGGAATGTGTGACGGATGCTGCTGTACCCGCCGCACAGCCATATTGCCGCCAGCTTCATTAGAAGCTGGCTGCAATGTTAAGGCCCTGTTTCCTGCTGGGCCGATAAGCGGAAACTCTTTTCCGCCCACCAGCCCAGCGGGGAAGCCATAATAGGCAAGGCGAGATTCGGGCCACATAGGTGGCCAGATGGCGGGATGGCAGAGGCCGCCCGCCAATGTCATAATGAGGGCCTATGTTTTTGTGACTCATTTTTATTAATAATGTTTGTTCTCTAAGAGTGTGAACATGCATGTGTGGGTGAAATTAATGGTTAAATAGCATGTGATGTCACTTCTACCACCCTCGACATTTTGGTGAAGTGACGTTCATGCATATCCTTATGCACCCTACCAAATTTGGAGGTGATCCATTCCCAGGAAAGAGATTTTGCTAGATTCTGACTCCAGTAAGAATATTACGATTTCATGCTGGAAATAGGAATGTGGCCAGCGTGTGGGTTGTATTTTTGGTCCCCTGGTGGACCACACATTTGCCCATTCAAGCTTGGGCCACCTGTCCGTGCCAAACTGTCCGACAGGCAATCTAACACTGCACAAAACGTACACACTTCCGAGGCTAGACCACTACTTCAGAGAAATGTACGGGTGCAGCAATCTCCACAGTGGCAGAGATTTCCACACCCGTAAATGGCTTCTGCCTGCCAAGAATCCCTTTGCGAATCCCTGGCAGGCGTACGTGAGGTAAATTTATTTGTAAACGTACGTTTACGGCTGCTATCTCTTTCTGTATAGGTCCTATGTGTGCATAATTTGCCCAGTCAATTATTTCGCATGGAGTCCTCAACACTTGCCAAGTTAAATGTTGCTTATTTCTAAAAATATTGGAAAGGCAAACAACCAATTTCATGCTCTGATGCGGTTGCCATAAAAAGAGGGAGAGATAAAACATTCCAATCAGCAAAATAAACAGGAATGTGAAAATCCCAATACGCTTGGTGCCCATTTAATCCCGTCCGTAGTGGGTAATAACCCGAAAATGGAGGTAAACGGAAAATAAACTTCCTCTCGTGGTTAAGATGAGATTTGTGTCGTTATCTTTGTGGCGCAGAGTCGAGCGGAAATATTTAAAAAAGACACTTAGGTAGGGCCTGTATTAATAATTCATGTTGGTCCCAAAGGATACGAAGTCGTAAACACGTTTATTTGCTTTTCAGTCGTCTCTCTGAACACCGCTCACACTTCACAATGGCTGACAGGCGACAGGGACAGTGCCTTTGGGCGACTATCTGCGCCTATCAGCCGGAGGAACACATCGCTGCCCTTCCCCTTTCATTCGACTCCTGACATTGCTGTGACAAATGTCGACATCCAGTGTTATCCTGTCAACCTTGGATAAGGAAATCTGCCACAACACTTCAATTGACGCACGGCTGGCTCCATTCGAGACGCCGGTATGATAATGGCCCCCGGTGATGTATCGTTCAGTTTGATGGCTGCGTCCTCCAGTCACATATCTGCTTCGACCATGCCTCAAAAGCAATAGAGACTTACAGAAACCTTCGCTCTCACGGCGCTCCTCAGTCAAGCCGCGTCACCGGCGAGATAATGGTGTCCCATGGGGAGGAAACGCGATGTTCACTTATGCCGAGCTCTGAAAACGGAACTAGACAGGGGATCATAAAAAGGGAAATTGTCTGAAGAGGGCTGCAGAGTTTTTAGAATGTTTGCAGTGTTTAATCTGTCCCTGTCAAGCTGCCAGACTGCATTTCCGTTAAACGAGCAATGTGACCTGTTGATATGTTTTCTTCAGAAGTGGCAGTGAGGGAGCGGACCAATTAACTCCGACCGCATCGTTTTTATGAGAATACACAGAGAGCAGTGTGTTTCTAAACGAACGGTCACAAAACATGTAGTTAAGTTGAGGATATTTCTATTTCTCTTAATGAGAATGGTTGTGTTGCCCTACTGCGTTTTACCATTTAAAATGGTCCAAGGGTTCCAAGTAAACAAATGCGACGTCTTCACCGTGTTATTGTCTTTTTTCCAGATCGAGAGGGGGGTGTTGACAGCTGACAAATCGTTTTTTAAAAAAAAGAAGGTGGCGCACTATTTCACATAAAGATAACAGGGACGCATATGGAATCAAGAGATAGGCCATTAATCCACGCAGAGGCAATCTTTTGGCTAGTCTCTAGGTATTAGCTCACTGGGTTTACTGCACGTCCAGGCAAACGCAGGTCACAACGTTCATAGCCAGTGGAACGAACTCAATTTTTTTTACCACCTGTTCGTCAAACACAGAGACAAAACAGGTCCTGCGCAAAAGTGCCCCGGTAAATTCCGACCACTGCACAAACTTCTGTCTGCAGAGAGCTTTATGGGATACACAAAAATAATCATTTCCTTCCTCGTCTCCACCACAGTAGTGACTTTGTCGAGCTGAGACCGTGGCCAGGAAAAAGGCAATCTTATAACCCATTTAAATTATCAGTTAGGTTGGGCCCTCTCTTCCCCTGGGAACTTTTGAATCTGCCCCTCCAGGAAAATGAGTTTGTTGTTTACAGGGTTATTTATGCACATTGATGAAGCTGCATATTTCCGTCTATTTTTTGCTATTTATTTTTGTCTTCTACTACACCACGTCAGCATCAATCAACTTCTGTCTGCTTCGGGAGGCATTTCCTTAACAAAAAATGCCGGCAATGTTTCGTGTTCTTTTTCTAATTTTAGCCAATATCATCTCTATGGATGTGGGATTCTAAATCCCAAGCAGGGTTTATGTTTTTGGGGATCCCGTCATAACAGGATGTAAAAGGTAGCATGACCTCTCCTGCCCCATTGTCTATTCACAAAGTTGGGGTAGGGTCAAGTATTGCTAATTTTCCATCTTTATTTGGTTATAATGTAGCTCCTGAGATGGAGTGTGTTAATCATTATCACTTCACAGACTCACAGACTGGGAACTTCAGTCCAAGTACTGAGAGATATTCTAACTCTCTCGGTGTTAGTATAACGAGCACCAATTTTAATTCGGTTAGAATGATCATATATAACAAGCTAATGCGTCCGGCCTGTCAAGTTGATTCGATGGTTAAATTGAAAACAATATATTGCAATCATGTGTCGCAAAAATAAAAGAGAAGGACAAAAGGGAACATTGTAACCTAAAGAAGACAGTCATAAGATTGCAATACAAATTTTAAAATATACAAAAATAAGCATTGCACATATTTAAACACTTTCATTGCTAAGCCTTCTCGCGCCCAGTCCTGAGCCTTTTTTGGCTATTTTGGACAGTTCGAGCTTAGGCTTCCATAACTTTTTGTCCACAAAAGGTATGCATGCCAAATTTGCATTTTTTTTCCAACATCGTAGGGGTTCTAAAGGTACCCACGGTTTGTGGATTCCACTGGAGTGGACCAAGAAAATATCCAAAATATAGATACATTTTGAGCTTTTTGGGAAAATTATGAAAAAAATGTTCTGGGAAAAAGTGTCTTTTTTCATAAGAATGGCATCAACAAACAGTTTGATATGCTAAAGTCACCATCTTCCCAGCTTTCAGTAACATGCAGAGCTAAATCAAAAAACCTATGGGCATATGTACAAGCCTCCTGGTGCTGGGCAGTGCAGCAAGTGACCTTGTTACACTGCCCTGCGCTACACGGAAAGGGCAGAAATGCACTGTGTCTACCAGATAGGGTGCATTGGCAGAAACACACTGTATCTCTAAGATACAGTACATTTCTGTCCTTTCCCCCTGCACTGGCATACAAATTTGCTGCCCAGTGCCAACTAGCCACCCTTGCACTATGGTACATGAGTGTCTGCATTATTAGCAGGATTGTTTTTGGTCAGGAAGGGGCATATTCCTCACAAAAACAGCATTGGGAGAAATGTTCCTCTTTCTATGAGTGATGCGGAATGCATCACACATAGAAAGAGAAAACAACAAGGCAAAATGAAGATATTCCTCCTTGTTGTGCCTGGCCTGGGGAGGCAGAGAGTTTTCACACATTCCCAGGTTTACAAATTCTTGTAAATCTGGGAATGTGTCAAAACCCATGGGTGTTGTGAGGGAACACCTGATGTAGTGTAAGGCCACGCAGCAACTTGCGCGGTTTTGCCTTACACCATATCTACAATACCATGAAAAGCCACCCAAAGTGGCTTTGAGTGCCTTTGTAGATATGGGCATGCACTATGTGCCGCCGGTGCATCACAAAAAGTGGCGCACAGGGCTTGTAAATATGCCCAATATTTTTTACTACAGTTTGGTCAAACAGGTAGCCAATTTTTCATATGTTTTTGGCTTCAACCATAAACCCAGTTTATGGTGTAAACTGGTGTGAAACCAATGGGTGATTCAGGAAAGTCATATATTTCTGAAAAGTAGACAACATTCTGAGTTTAGCAAGTGGTCATATGTGTAGATCCCTCAAGGTTTTCACAAAAAATATTCTATTGAAATAAGGAAATATTAAAACCGAGTAGGAAGAAACAGCTACTTGTGACAAAGTTTTCATCTGTAACTTTTTAGCACGCTGGCCAATTTACAAAAGCAATGTATTATTATGTTCACTAGACCTTTTTAGTTGTGGGGATGTATAGGGTTTGTGGGTTCTCCAAGAACCTGAAGTACCTAGAGCCAACAACTGAGCTTTACCGTACAATGGTTTTTCATTGTGTACTGAGTATAGACCAATTCATATGGTGAAATATGAAGAGTGAAAAATAGGTAACAAGATAACCCATGTATTTCTGAAATGGAACAAGATATGGAATTTAGGAGCAGCGGTTATTTCTGCTCTGAACTTGTTGGTATTCGCATGACTATTTGACATTAATGGGATGTTTCAAAATGTCTTCTTTCTAACACACTGGCACAAATGCAGTGAAATCCAATTGGTAATAATTAACATCCTACTATTCTATACTCCCACGTGTCTTGTGATAAAAGTTGTGCCTCACTTGTGCGGGAAGGCCTAGTCCCTACCACAAGAAATAGCCTAAAATTCAACATTGATACATCAAATTTTTCCACTCAAACCTGATCTGTTTTTTGCAAAGTGGGTAGCTTTAGATTTTGGGCCCTAGCTCAGCCAGCATCCAGGGAAACTTGGCAAACCCGTACATTTTTGAAAATGAAACATCTTGGGGAATCCACAATGGGGTGACTTGCATGGCACTTACCAGGATGCCTTACCCAGAATCCCTTGCCAACCTCAAACTTTGAAAAAAACCCACATTTTTCTCACATTTCTGTGATGACAATCTCTGGAATCTCGAGGGAGCCCCAAATTTCATACACCCAACTTTCTCCTAATTCTTCTGATAAAAAATGGTACCTCACTTGTGTGGGTAGGCCTAATGCCCACAACAGGAAACAGCCCAAAATACAATGTGGCGTAATCAACATTTCCAGTCACAAAAATGATCTGATTTGGCAATATGGACAGTGGCATTTTTTTGGCAGGGAATCGAGGGCTACTCTGGAAAACCTACCAAACCCAGACATTTCTAAAAAAAATTGACAACCAGGGGAGTCCAGGGAGATATGCCTTGTGTGGATCCCACAACGTTTTCTCACCCACAATTTCCTGCAAACCTCAAACTTTGCCTTAAACTCCACATTTACCTTGCCTTTCTGTGATGTAAGCTTCTGGAATCAGCAGTAATCCACAACATTTCTACAACCCAACGTTCTCCCACTTGTTCTGATGAAAATGCTACCCCACAAGTGTGACTGGGTCTAGTGCATGTGGCAGACAAGCATCAAACCAAGGTCAATGGGAGTCTTGCGGAGCGACTCTCATTGGCCCTGGTGCAAAGAAATGTACTGTTGGATTTGAATTACTGAAACCTGAAGGAATAGTTTAAACTCCCAAGATTAACTAATACAATTTTTAAAAAAACTATAAAGAATGGAAAGAAAGCCTTAGAAAAATAAAGACTTGTGCCACCAACCCTGGTTCTGAATTGCACTTCTTTTTAGACGGATGAGCACACGTGAGCAAGCTGGAGAGTAAATGGCTGAAGTGGGCCGACCCATTTCCCCATGTTGTAGTGACTGGGAACAAAATGTAAATGACAATCAAATAATTGATTAAGTGGACTAAACTAAAGTGAGTAAGGAGGTGTGTGTGTGTTTAGTTATCATTAGGTCAGCATTTCCATTGGAACTGTGTTTTTTGTGGTATTAATAACTTTGGCACTGTTTGACAAAGTGCTCTTCTTTGCCCAGTTTATTTATGAAAGGTTTTGGGGTGATCCATTAAGCAGGTCTATAAAAAAAGGTGGGTCCCAAAATGCAAAATTGTCATGCATTTTCCATAGCCTTTTTTTAGACAGCGATATCACAAAAACTGCTGAACGGAATTACACTAAATTTGGAAGAATCATAGAGCTTAGTGCAGAATGCGTGCTTTTTGTGATTTGGTGTAAGTCCATTCAGAAGTGTTTGAAAAATAAAGGTACACAAATATTTTCATATGTGAACTATTAAGTCCGAGGGACACTCGCAAGAGTGCCAATTGAAAAATGAAGTGTTCTGAATGGCCCAGGGAGGTTTTGTTCCCTTAGGCTATATCGCGCCCACAGGAGTCAGACTCTCACGGGAGCGAGAACACTAATTGGTTGCTAGCAGCATTAGAAAAATGTTGCTGGCAGCCATTACAGGACTCAGGGATTTAGGGGCATATTTATAAGGCCCTTGCACCTCCTTGCACCACATTAGTGTAATTTTTTTAACGTTAATGTGGCATTAAGTCGGCATTTCCAACATGCCATATTTACAAAGTGGCATTGTGCCACTAGCACAATATACCTGTGCCAGGCATAATGTATACAAGGGGAGCATTCAGGCGCTGGGAGGCCCTAAAAAGTGACGCAGTGAAATCTACAGAATTTGCACCATATTTTGCGTCATTTTTAACGCCTGCCTAATGCAGGCATTTAATGACACACCCATATTAGTCTATGGACCTCCCTTTACTGTGCAGGATTAGCACCATAATGTTTGGTGCTAATGCTGCAAAGAGCCACAATAGAGGCAACATTTTTGATGCTATTGTTCTAACGTGCACCATGGTGCACCGTATTATAAATGCAGAGCACACATAGGGCCATATGTACGAACGCTTTTTCCCATAGACACAGAATGGGTAAAAACCTTTGCTACATCTGGCCCATGGTGTCTTTAGAGTGGCGCAGGGCAATGCAAGAAAAATGGGGCATCAGCCCCTTAGTCCCCTGTCCTGAACTTTAACATAAGGAGGCATTGTAGTGATACCCTGCCCCATGGTCCCCATGAGGGGGAATCAGAGGGAACCCCCCACCTAGGCCCAAAAAAAAAAAAAAGAGCAAATTGTGCCACAATCATGGCAAAAGAAAAACATAAAATGGTAGCTGTCATTTTATTAAATATTGGTTGGGGGAATGGGGTCCCCAGAGCACATTTAGGGCTCTGGGGACCCCACTCCCCTGGGCTGCATGCTATATTAAAGGGAGGGGGCTTGCGGCTCCCTTCCCAAGGTATATTTGGCCCCGGGGATAACATCCCCCGTGGCCAATCCATTTATTAAAGGGAGGAGAAATAGCTATTCCCTCTAGGTGGGAGCAATGCTAGTACTCGTATCTTTCGGGAAGCTGGCTGGTGACTCCCACCGCAGCCCTCAGTTTGTGTTCTTGGTGGCTGCCTCAGGTGGGCACCAGGGCACTCACCTATTCAAAATGCAGGTCACGGGAGATGGGTCCCTGGGGCCAACTGCAGCTCAGGCAGAGGGGCTAAGCCCCTCCTCCCCATGAACATTTTCTAGGCTCCAGGGATGGGGAGTCCCAGTGCTAAAAATGGCTCAGGGAGGTAGGCTATGTGCCCCATCTCCTTGATAAATAGATTGGTCCTCATGAAATGGAGTCCTTGGGGCCAAAATTAGGTTCAGGGAGGGCGGCCATAGAGCCCACCTCCACTTAAAAAAGCACTTGAATGTGGTACTTAGGGCCTAATAAGGTGCGCAACTCCCTTTTTTATTATTATTTGATGCAGAGGATGGTGTTCCCAGGGTGTAATTAGACTCGGGGAGGGGGCACTCCCCCCCCCCCCTTTAATTTACATTTTGGCCCCGGGGATGGTGTTTCCAGGGCCTAATAGGTCTAACGGAAGGGGGATACTTGGCCCTCGGGAATGGGGTGCCCTTTTCTAATAAGGCTTGACGAGGGGGCCGCATACCTTCCCCCTTTTAATTAAAGTTGTCCCGAGCATACAAAAAGGCTCAAGAAGTGGGACTGCATGCTCCCTCCCTTTTTAATTGGCTTTGGCCCCTAGGGATAGGGGTCTCAAGGTCCTGATTAGGCTCAGAGAGGGGGGGGGCATGCAGCCCCCTCTCCATTTTTAAACAAAAACATCCCTGGGGAAGGGGTCCCTGGAGCATATGAACACTCAAGCAAAGGGAGAGGTCCACTGCCCGTCCCCTTTTTTATTGGTTTGACCCCAGGGAATGGGATACCTGGGGCCAAAAAAGGTTTGGCAAGAAGGACTGCACACCCCCTCCCCTTAGATTGTGGCCCCAGTGAATGGGGTCTCTGAGATTTAAGAATGCTTGGAGAGGGGGACTACCTGTCCTCCTCCCCTGTTTAATTGTATTTGGCCCCGGGGGATTGGGTCATCTGTGAGATGTCATAAATGATCAGTGATGACATAAATTATGTCATCGAACATGTCTTGGGTGATGTAATATGTGATGTCATAAGCAGTGAATGGTGAGGGCGCAAGTTATATTTAGCTCTCCTAACTATAAATGGTGAATTTCTGTGTTTTCTTCTAGTTCAAACGTTAATGTTGTCACTGAGATATTTAACCTTTGTTTTTTTGAAGTGATTGCTTTTTTAATAACAGATTCTTTTTCACACCAAACTATAATGTTTCTTTGACATTTGTCAGAATAGTTAGGATCATGTTTCCATAGGAAATGTATATATATATATATATATATATATATATATATATATATATATGTATATATATATATATATATGTATATATATATATATATACAGTATGTACTTAAAAAAACCTGAGGTTACAAGGATGTTATACTTAGGTTCTGAATTCACTTGCACAAAACCAAAGATATTCATCAGTTTTTCCCACTTTTTCCTTACTATATGTTAATCCAACTACTGCTGCGCACTGCCTTTGGCAGTGCATAGCGGGGGTTGGGCGCAGGTCGGCCAAACCCCTATAACCACTCAACCCCACACTGCCACAGCCTTTGACCGTGCACAGTGGGGGTTGTCCACAGGCCCTGGCTTGTAGCCAGAACATGAGGCCAACCCCCTTAACCATCCAAACCCACACTGTGCACTGCCTTTGGCCATGCGCAGTGGGACTTGGCCACAGGGCCTGTCTCTCTGGGTGTGACAATATGTGTGAGAGGGTGTCTCAGGGTGTGATAGTGACTGTGAGAGTGTCTGTCTGGGTGTGAGAGTGAGAGGGTGTTTGTGGCTGTGGGAGTGGGTGTGGGAGTGTCTGATTGTGCTCCGATCGATGGAAGATGCATTCACCTTCAAGGATTTTAGATAGTTTTTTCAATATGGAATTGCGGAGTAAACACACTTGCTTTGCTTTCACCAAGACATGAAGTTAGGATCTTTTGCCCTTTCCAGAAGTGGAGCTTCAACTGGGATACCTGCTACGTTTATATTTAAAAGTGCTTCCTGTTGAGGTTTAATTTCTGTGAAATGAGCATCATGGCTGGAACTGAAGCTCACCTCCTTGTTTATCTATCAAGAGCCCACAGTTTGCAGAAAATGTCTATCCAAGTGGAGCACTTTCTACTAGTTTTGCCTTGAGGAGGTGGTGGTCCCAGGGCATGGGGGCAGCCCTCCACCCCCACACATATTTGTCTCTGATTGCCTCATGGAGTTGGCATCCCTGAGGTTAAGAAAAGCTCTGTGTGCTGCCCTCCTTTTTAAAGCTCCCCATCCTCCGGGACCTGGCCCACCTGGGCGCAAAATAATAGAAAACGGTGGGGATGGTGCTTTTTAAAAAAAACAATCTCAGAAAAATCTGCGGATCCATCTGCAGATTCTTCCAAGTTTAATAAAAATGCTTTTTGGCCATGGCCGAGGCCCAAGATGGCTGCCAACACTTCCTTGTTAAAGTTTCGGCAGCCAATTAGATATCAGCATGAGGAAAGCTGGAACCACATATTATCCGTGTCCTCAGATATCTATATTTTTTGCCCTTTAATATCTCTAAAACTACTGGATGGATTTACACCAAATCACAAAAAAGCACTCTTCCTGGACCAAGAGCTAGCTTTCTGCCAACTTTCTAGCAGTTCGGGCAGTAGTCATGTTCATGTTCCCATTAGCATAGAATGGGGAAAAAGCGGTTCCGGCTGTAGTCACTGTTAAAAATTTCAAAAATACTATTGCCGTAGAATAGGGAAAAAGTGTTTTGGGACCCCAATTTTTCTCGACCACCCACTTGACAGATCAATGCAAAACTTTCAACACTGCTGCTGAACCGACTAAGGTATAAGTTTGAACATTTCTAGAAGATTTGTCAAATGGCAACAAAGTTTTTGGCAAAAAAAAAAAAACATTCTATGAAAAAATAGTCCTAAATATAACTACCTATTGGTGGCCACCAGTATGTTACATATATATATATTACTAGGTAGTTATAGTTAGGACCAAGTTTCTATATAAAAAATATTTTTTAACTTGCCTATATCTTTGGTGCCGCTTGATGAATCTTCATGAAACTTTCCAAAAACAATTGCCAGTCCTGTCAGCTACTGTCTAGAAAGTTATGGGGTGATTCGATCTGGGGGGGTGAGAAAAAGGGAGGGTCCCAAATGTTTCCCCATTCATTTTTCCATAGGGATTTTGAACTGTGATAGCGCAGAAGCTACTGGACGGAATTACACTAGATTTGACAGAAAGGTAGGTCCAGGTCCAGTAAGCAACCTTTTATCATGTAATTATATTCAGTATTTTTAGAGAAATTAAAGAAAGTCAAAAATTGCATATATATAAGGACGCAGAGGATCCATACCCGCTTCAGATCTCATGCTGAGATCTGATTGGCTGACAGCACTTCAACAACGGAAGCTGTTAAAGTGTTGTCAGCCATCTTGGGGCTCGGCTGAAGCTGAGTCCAAAAAAAAAAAAGGTACAAAATAAAGAAAAGGGGCCAGGGTCCGAACTCCCTGACCCCTTAGCTCTGGTAGTGGGGAACCAAATGAACCCCCCAGGGCTAAAAAGTATTTTTTTTAATTTTACCGTCCACGAGACCATCCTCAGGACAATGTGTCAAAGTGGATTAAATCACAATGATTGTTGCTTTATGATTGATTCGAGCCTGGTGGGAGTTGACGTATCTGTGGTGAAATTAATTTGTCCTTTCTTTATACTGGAGTAACTGACTAGCATTGTATGTGGCTGATTAAAAGGATTAAGCAGTGCTGTTCTAGGAAGTTGATGTTGAAAGCAACAATTATTGTGCTGTCATGGATGGTTTGAGACTTGGGAGACCGAAACGTCAAGCTTATACTCTCCATGATGCAATTCTTCGCATGAGCTGCTGGAGTCCCTTAGGAGTGATTTTCTGATTGTTTGAAAGACTGCATATAGGACTTAAACCTTTTGTGGTTGGAGAGTCAGGAGAGTTGGTGCTCTCCTTCTGTCCCTTGGATTTAGAGAGATTGTGGACTAGAGGGGTCACTAATGCATCTGTATAAAAACACAAAAAAATCTCTTTGTTGGTTTGCTATGTTGATGGATATATTATTAGTGAATATATAAAAATTCTTCATTTTCCCAGAAACACGCTGTTTGAAGATTTATTCATTTATGGAATTTGATCTATGGTTAATTACATTAATAGTGTTTAATATCGCTGAAATATTTGCATGCAAATGATTCCTCCATAAATATTATGAGCTTTACAGTTTAGATTACCCAGTTCTGTGTGTAATATTGGGTTACCCTGCATATTTGCAAAATAGCCCATAAGGGCATTTTTGTGAAATGAAAAAAAAGATACAATAAATAAATAGACTCTCACACACCCACTCATAGACCAACTGACAGCCTTATGCATCTACTCACAGACCTACGCACACACTCACACCCCCACTAAAACACTGATGTATGTACTCTCACACCCAGAGACACTCTCACAGCCACTCTCAACACCAACCAGATGCACCCTTTCACACCCATTCTGACCCCCAGAAAGGCTGCAGCCAACTTCCGTTGCACATGGCCAAAGGGCTGTGCAAAGCATGGGGTTGGCCGCAGGGTCTGACTGCAGGCCAGGTCTTACAGGCAACCTCCGCTGCACACTGGCAAAGGCAGTGCATGGTGCAAGGTTGGGTGCCACTTGGCCATGTGTGGCGGAGGTTGGATTAACTTATAGTAATGAAAATTTATATATGTTAAAAAAACATAGAAATTCACTGAAAAAAACAAAAGTTACAGGGACATTATAGTTAGGAAATAGAATTTGAAAAAAAAGTAATTCACTTAAAAAACTAAAGGTTACAGGGACGTTATAGTTAGGCTCACATTTTAAAAATACAAAACCATAGAAATTCACCAGTTATAGTTAGAGTTACCTCACGTAACTATAACGCATGCCCTAAGGTGCCCTAAAGTAACTATAACTAACTCCCTTGCCATGCACTGCTAATTACTCCACAAATTACAGCACTCATGACATCTTTGATAACATCATTGATAAAGTCACTGTAACATCTGCAGTAAAATTATTGTTCACATACCAGTGCATGGCAGGGCGTGAGTCACAGTTATCTTAGAGCACGAGTTATAGTTAATTTAATTAGCAAAACAAGGCCCAAATGACAAAAATACAATCAATAGAACTCAAGTTATGAATTTCTAAACAATGAACAGCTGTAGTGCTTAAAAGCATAAATCACCAACCTGGTCGCTCTAGACCAGGTAAAATTTGAAAAGTCAGGGTGAGCGCGGGTCTGATACATGGACCAGCCTTGGCCCATTGAATGAGTATTCTACCTCGAGGTGCAATGCGAGGACCAATGCGAGGTGCAGCAGTGTTGATGCGTTGTTATCAATCATGGTGGGGTAGGTGATGCGTCAGTTCAGAGCTGTGCAATTAAGGATGCATCAAAGTCAAACCACTAAGATGCAGGTGATGCGTCATCATTCAGCCACGCAGCCAGCAATGCAATGTCTTCTGGATATGTAGAGGTGCCTGTCCAGTCCTTCTCATTCCCAGTCAAGGAAGACAACAGTCAGCAGGGCAGGCACAGCAGAGCAGAAGTCCAGCAAAGTCCAGCAGAGTTCCAGCGCAATGGCAGTCCATTCAGCAGCACAGCAGTCCTTCTTCCTGGTAGAATTATTCAACTGTACTGAAGTGGTGGTGTCTGAGGTTCATTACTCACTTGTGCCTTTGAAGTGGGGAAAATGTTAAAGAGAGGCCTTTTAAGTGCTTAGGGTCCCTGACCTTCCTGCCCTGGCTCCCAACTCACTGCGGGGGTGGCATTCAGCTCTTTCTGTGGGGACAGGCACAACCCATTCAGGTGCAAGTGTCAGCTCCTCCCTCCCATCCTGCCCAGGGTAACTCATCAGGATGTTATTGGCCCATCAGGCACACCTAAGCTCCTTTTATGTGTGGCTGTCTAGAGGGAATGCACCGAGCCCAGCTTTCACCCACCACAGACAGACGGTTTTTCAGAGACAGGCAGAGACACAAAATGGTTAAAGTAAGAAAATACAGACTTGGGCTTCGAAAAAGGGTTAACTTGCACGATTGACATGGTAGTTTAAAACTGCACACACAGGCTCTGCAATGGCAGGCCTGAGTCATGTTTGAAGGGCCACTTAAGTGGGTGGCGCAACCATTGCTGCGGGCCCACTAGTAGCAATGTGTGTGTGTGTGTGCATATACATATAGCCCAATCTTTTGATGTGCGATTGAAGCAATTGATGAGAAAAAAAAAAAATATATATATACATATGCATACATGTATATTTATATATTTGGTGTGGAAATAAAAAAATGTTCTGTTAAAAAACTAAAGTTACAGGGATGTTATGGTTAGGTTGTAAATGTACTTGCACAAGCCAGAGAAATTTAGCAGTTAGAGTTTGTTCAAGTAACTATAACTCCTGGCCTAAGGTATCTATAACTTGTGACCCTGCCATGCATAATTTTTTCTTTTTTAAATTGACTGCTAACGTTTCATTGGTATTTTTATTTACGTTATAAAATTTGTCATGAGTGCTGTAATATCTGGGTTAGTTAGAAGTGTATGGCTAGGGCGCGAGTTATGGTTAGCTTAGGGCGCAAGTTATAGTTACTTGATATATCACTAACTATAACTGCTGAATTTCTCTGGTTTTGTGCGAGGAAATTCAGAACCTAACTATAACCTTCCTGTGACCTTTGATTTTTTAAGTCAATTTCCAAGGTTTTTTAAATTCTATTCCCTCACTATAACGTCCCTGTAACCTCTGGGTTTTTTTCAGTGATTTTCTATACTTCTTAATGTGAAGTAATTTTCATTACTATACATTAATCCAATGACCACTACACACGGTCTTCAGTCATGAGTGGTGGGGGTTGAACGCAGGGTCTGGCCACCAACCCCCAAAACCACCCAACCCCGCACTGTGCATGGCCTTTGGCCGTGCATGGCAGGAGTTGGCCACAAGGCCTGTCTCTCTGGATGTGAGAATAGGTATAAGAGGGTTTCTCTGGGTGTGAGAGTGGATGTGAGAGTATCTGTCTTGCTGTGAGCTTGGGTGTGATAGGGTCTATCTGGGTGTGAGAGTGTCTGTCTGTATGTGAGAGTAGGTGTGGTAGGGGGTCTCTGTGTGTGAGAGTGGATGTGAGAGTGTCTCTGTGAGTGGGTGTGTAAGTGCCTGAGTGGGTGTGTGAGTGGGGCATGAATGTCTGAAGGGCCTGTGAGTGGGTGTGTGACTGTCTGAGTCCCTTGAGGTCCCACCCAGCTCCCCCACTCCTGCGGGAGATGGCACTGCTCTTGCACACAGGGAGCTGCTAATAATGCAGCTTCCTATATGCAAGAGCAATCGTTTCATCTCTTTCTCTGCCCACATCTCTGTGAAAGAGATGAAACCTATGCTCTTACCTACTGAAATCAGAGTTCTCCCACCAAGTAAGAGCAAACAGCTATGCCCCAAGGGTTTGCACCCTGGGATATAGCAGTAGTTGGCCCTGGGGAGTGGCGGTTGCCAAGGCCACAATTGGCTCCATGAGGGGGGCCATGTGGCCCCCGGCAATGTTTAAGATAGCCGTAGGGAAGTGGTGGTCCCCAGGAGTCCAGGACAGACTCCTTCATTATTTATTTTTCAGCACTGGGGAGGTGGCTGTCCCTGGGGCTGTGAGGTGGCATGCGGACCCTCCCACATAACTTTTATATTCAGGCACAGGGAGGTGGTGGTCTCTGGGGCTGTGGGGAGGCCATACAGGCCTCCCCCATTAGTAGTTACTCTTTTGCACCAGGGAGGTGGCGGTCTACAGGGCTGCAGGTGTCATGAGGTTAGTCCTTAGTCACATAAGCACACTTATCTTTGTCTATTTTAGCTTAGGTCTGAGGCCTGTGACCCTTCACCGAGTCACTTGGCATTTAATTTCTTTTGTTATTTTAGCAAAGCATTAGGTGTAATGTTCTTTTATTCTTATCCATTGTCCTTCTCTACAGAACTTTGTTATTCATTGCTTTGCACCACATTTCATTCTGTGCCTGCATCAAGGCTACATATGATAGGTTCCTGTGTATTGCCTGTTCAGAGAGTACTATGTCTTCCATACACAGAAAGGGACGTGTTGTCACATCATGGCAGTTCCTAGAATAACACAATGTTTATCATAAAACATCAGGCTGACTTACTATCCTTAGAGGGGACATTCCAGTCAGATAGCCATCTTATGTTGCCTTTGCAGTTTCAGCATAAACTTGGTTCTTCCTCTTCTGTCGTGGAGGAGGATTTCCAGCAGACTAACCAACCTCTCTTTTGTCTTCAGCCTAGATATGGGGCTTGTGCTAGACTCCCAGGACTAGATGGGGGTGATTAGGGCTATCCCTGCTACTTGCTCTCATGTAGGAATCTTAGTAATGTGTGTAGGAATATTGATAATACTATTGTGACAAATACGGTGGGACTATTTCTATGTTTCACTTTCTTGGTCACAGTTGTCATAGTGTCTAGTTTCATCATCCTTATAATCGCACTTCTTGCATTTTTACATAGAATGCATTTGCTTCAATAAATCCTCTTGAACCAAGATATGCTTCTACTTGTCATTACATGTATGAGACTTGTGTAGCTGAGAGAACGGGGCACGATCTGTTTTTACAACGACGTCCCAGTGGAATATAAGAGTGTCATGTGGTGGACTGCCAAAAATCACTTTTACCACAGTATCTGTGAGAAGCTGCTAGCTGGCCGGAAGGGTTAGGGCAACAGCTGCCACACGGTTTGGGATCAGACTCAGTCCCCTATGCTCAGTGGTGCTGCCACCCAAAACTCAGCAGTCTCGTTATTTTAGCAAGAGTCTCATGGCATGGCACCACCAATGTTGGCAAGGCACTAATTTTATGGATCTCCCAAGTATCTCTATTGCATTATATGGTTATGACACCCTAATTACCGTAGATGTCCATGGTATTAAGGACATCCTCCGCAGCTGAGTAGGTAGCACCTACTGTCGGCTGCAAGTTGTTCAAGCTTGAACCTTTCAAAAGGATTCTCCCCCTTGGTGTTTCTGTCTCTGAACAAGGTATTACACTATAACATTATTACATTTGTAACAATGGCAGATCTCAATATGGTTGCAATCACAGCTAATTTGACACTCCCCCTCACAACACACTTATTGCAACATGGCCTCACAGGGGAGGGAGGAGAATTAACTTTAAGGTTGAGACACATGCAACTTACAGAACAGAAATATTTTACTCATGTTTACCTTTCCAGCAGCAGATGGGAACACACATACCTTTCACCGTTATACCCCAGCAAATGCACCAGCACAATACAGATCTTATGCATATGTAGAAATACCCCTTTCTTATCAAGAACAGCTGAATTAGCTTGATGGCGTCCTACCACATGTCTAAGAGAATGTTACACTAGATCCACTAAGTAACAACAGGGCAGAATTATCCATGTATACACCACCTCCACAGGTAGATACAATGGCGGTAGAAGAAATATGCCGCCTGTACACTAATTAAGTAAAAATATATAGACGCTTAATTCAATTTGTAATGCAGACATTAAACACTGCCCCAGTAAGGGCTGATCCAGCACAACCACATGTGGCAACAGCAGGAATCAACCCCACAACAGTTCACTTAATAATGGGTAAAGTAACCACGAAATGTGAAGAAATTCCATTTTGAGTAGCACAGAAAATTAGCACTTTGAAAGCAGTATGCCACCCGTACAGGACCCCAAGATAAACACTGAATTCTCACAATGTGCTTGCCGTTTGGGATGGATCCCTCAGTAGAAAACTGCACAACATGGGGGACAGAATTTTCTGCTCTCTTTGCTACTGCACAAGATACACCGACACTCACAAATTTATCAGAAGTGTTGAAACAAATTTAAGATGAGTACTACGCTGCCCCATCTTTGGATTTGAGGAAGCAATTAACAGGCAATTTTGCCACAGTGTCCTCAATAATTTTAAGCAACATTAAAGGAGAAGCAGCTGCTCTGGCATTATGCCAGCAGCTCTGGCATTATGCCAGCAGCTTTGGTATGTTCCTGTATGGGACCAAGAACATGAGCTTCCAAAAACTATTGCCTAGTGATAAAGGTCGGGATAGGCTGGGGGCCAGACCTGGTAAACCCCAACTACAAGGTAAATGCAATAAAGATTCTACCCAGCAAGCAGCTGAGTGTTCTAATAGACATTGGGATAAACAAAAACAAAATAATGATACTGTTAAACAAAGAGGACAATCTCCACACCTGGAGACCACTGAAAAACACTATGGGGGTCATTCCAACCCTGGCGGTCGGTGATAAAGCGGCGGCCAACCCGCCAAAAGGCAGGCGGTCAAAAAATAGGAATTCTGACCCTGGCGGGAACCGCCAACACAGGCCGCCACTTTAACACTCCGACCGCCACGGCGGGACAGACAAACAGCGCGGTGGTCACCGCCAACAGGCAGGCGGCAGACAATGTACCGCCCACCCTATCACAACTCACCAATCCGCCACCTTTTCTGGGGCGGGAGCCCCGCTGATAAAAACACGGCGGAAACAGACTACGAACGGGAAAACGCTCACCTCTACACACTCCACGAGGAAGGAGGACAGCATGGAACCCGAATTAAACATCCTACCAGCTATTGTCTACCTGCTCATCTACCAGGAGTACGAACGCCGGCGCAGACGACAACGGTGAGTACTGCACCTACGACACAGGGGAGGGGGGAGGAGGAAAGCTTACGGGCACACACATGCGCCATACACCCACCCCCCACCCCAAATACCTACACCCCAATGCAGAGCAACAAGTCAGAGTGACACCCCCCAAACCCACCGGAATAATGCAATGACACAATTAAAATGATCTATAAAATATATGTATAAATAGCTCCATTGAAGGTATGGGAAATATGCTATATGAAAGATACAAAATAAGGAATGAACATAGTCAAAAATATATACATAGGCAACAAGTCCTGCACATTCTGTCAAAGTTCCATAGTCCGTGGGCCAATGTGAACAAACACATGGGCAAGGTCCACACAGGAGACCAGATACCATTGGAGAGAACACTGCTGCGGCATCAGATGATAAAACTACAGGCACCTCAGGGGGAAGGGAAGGAGGCCACCTCAGCCACATGAGTCCACGACGCCAGATCCACGAGGGGCCTCCATGCCCACTGTCCCATCCTGGGGAGTGCAAAGCCACAGTCTCTACAGTGGGTGGCTTGCCCACTGTGCCATCCTGGGGAGTGCAAAGCCACAGTCTCTCAAGTCTCTACAGTGGGTGGCTTGCCACTGTTCCATCCTGGGAAGTGCCAAGCCACAGTCCATCAGATGGATTACCGACTCCACTGTTAATGGAGAAGGCATGGTGCCCAGAGTGCTTCGTGAAGCCCTGCTCGACACAGAACCGGCACTGTCAATGGGCCAGCGGTGCTTGACACGGCGTTGCCCAGCGGAGCGGTGCTTGAAAGGAAGGGCCCAGCGGAGCGGTGCTTGAGATGAATGGCCCAGCGGAGCGGTGCAGAGACGGCGGGGCCCATCGGAGCGGTGCTTGACAGGAAGGGCCCAGCGGAGCAGTGCAGAGACGGCGGGGCCCAGCGGAGCGGTGCTTGACAGGAAGGGCCCAGCGGAGCGGTGCAGAGACAGCAGGGCCCAGCGGAGCGGTGCTTAAGATGAAGGGCCCAGCGGAGCGGTGCTTGAGATGAAGGGCCCAGCGGAGCGGTGCTTGAGATGAATGGCCCAGCGGAGCGGTGCTTGAGATGAAGGGCCCAGCGGAGCGGTGCTTGAGATGAAGGGCCCAGCGGAGCGGTGCTTGAGATGAAGGGCCCAGCGGAGCGGTGCTTGAGATGAAGGGCCCAGCGGAGCGGTTCTTGTCACGGCGGGCCCCTGTTCAGCAGTGCTTCTCCCGGCGGGGCCCTGTTCAGCGGTGCTTCTCCCGGCGGGGCCCTGTTCAGCGGTTCTTGTCACGGCAGGCCCCTGTTCAGCGGTGCTTCTCCCGGCGGGGCCCTGTTCAGCGGTGCTTCTCCCGGCGGGGCCCTGTTCAGCGGTTCTTGTCACGGCAGGGTCCTGTTCAGCGGTTCTTGTCACGGCGGGGCCCCTGTTCAGCGGTTCTTGTCACGGCGAGGCCCTGTTCAGCGGTGCTTCTCCCGGCGGGGCCCTGTTCAGCGGTGCTTCTCCCGGCGGGGCCCTGTTCAGCGGTGCGTCTCCCGGCGGGGCCCTGTTCAGCGGTGCTTCTCCCGGCGGGGCCCTGTTCCGCGGTGCTTCTCCCGAGGGGCCCTGTTCAGCGGTGCTTGTCACGGCGGGGCCCTGTTCAGCGGTGCTTCTCCCGGCGGGGCCCTGTTCAGCGGTGCTTCTCCCGGCGGGGCCCTGTTCAGCGGTGCGTCTCCCGGCGGGGCCCTGTTCCGCGGTGCTTCTCCCGGCGGGGACCTGTTCCGCGGTGCTTCTCCCGGCGGGGCCCTGTTCAGTGGTGCTTCTCCCGGCGGGGCCCTGTTCAGCGGTGCTTGTCCTGTGTTTCTAGGGAGCCAGACCTGGCCAAGACTTCCCGCTCAGTCGCCATCCGACCTTGCGGTCGCGGGGCCCTCCTGTGATGGAGTCCTGGGCCCGTGGGTGTCATCCATCACAACCGGAATGGGGCTGTTGGGGCCCTCATGGGCAGCTCGCCTGCTGCCTGACTTCTCTGCCCGGCAGCCCTTGCCCTCCTTCGCTGAAGCTCTGTGGCCCTTGCCTCCCTTTGATGATGTGGCAGGTGACGGGGCAAGGCTACTGTCCTTGGTGGCAGCCGTCTCAGGCTTGTCGCGCCGACCCTTTTTTTTTTTGGTCCTCTTCCCAGGGGGTGGGCTGGCTGTCCCCTTGCTGCTGGCCGATGTTCCTGCCCTAGGAGCTGGTGGACTCCAATAGCCCTGCACTATGGTCACAGTAGATGCAGGGCTGGTGGTGGCTGAGGTGCTTTTTTTACTCTTACCAGATGGAGGGGGTGGGTCAGTGATTGGAACGAGCTCAAGGTTGGAAAGGAAAAGGACTTGGGAAGGACAGGGACGGATAGGTGTAGTGGGTATGGGAGTGGAGGAAGAGGATGTGGTTGTAGGAGAGTCAAGTGTGCTGTCTTTGGGTGCAGGTGCTTGTGACGGAGGCTGTCGTGAGGTGGATGGCTGTTGGGTGGGTGGCTGCCTGCGTTTGTGTGGTTTGGAAGAGGGGGTGACAGACACACTGGGAGAGGACACAGGGGACGTGTAAATGGCAGTGGGGGTGGTGACTGCACGTGTGCGGACTGTAATGGAGGGTGTGCTGGTGATGGAAGTACTGGCTGATGGTGGTGTGCATGCAGGTGTGAGTGGAGACATCACAGGGAGGGAGGAGGGAGATGAGGAGGTGGGGGACACAGAGGTGGTAGTGACTGTTGGCATGTCTGCATCTGGATGTTGCTTGGGTGAATGCTTGTGGGATCTGTGGTGCTTATGTCTGGATGAGCTGCCCTTGGGTGTAGAGGTGTGTGCAGGCTGGTCTGATGGTGTGGATGGGATAGGCAGAGGAACAGGAGACTGGGACTGGGTGGAGGGAGTCAGAAGAGGGAGGCTGGAGACAGGGACAATGGCTGCCGTCAGTGCTGAGGCCAGAGCGTTGAACGATCGCTGATGGGCAGCCTGACCCGAATGAATGCCCTCCAGGTATGCATTGCTCCGATGCACCTCCCTTTCTACACCCTGGATGGCATTCAAAAGGGTAGACTGCCCAACAATGAGTGTCCTGAGGAGGTCAATGACCTCCTAATGGAGGGCAGCAGGGGTAACTGGGGCAGGGCCTGAGGTGCCTGGGGCGAAGGAGATGCCCGCCTTCCTGGGCGAGCGGCCACGGAGCGAAGGCTGAGGGGCTGCTGGGAGGGCGGGGCTGGTGCGCTGGGTGGCGGCTGTACCTGTTGTGGCGGTGGGCACGGATGTTGCCGCCACTGCTAGGGAGCTCCCTTCCGAGGACGTGTCGGTGTCGCTGACGTCTCCACGGGTCCCCGTTGTGGAGCTCCACTCGCCCTCCGTCTCACTGGTGTACTCAGAGTCTGTTGTATGGCCCTCCGGGGCCATGTGAGATGCAGCTCCCTCGTGCGCCGATGCCACTTCTCCTCCGCCTGATGATGCTAATGCACACATGAACAGGAAGACAAAGAAAATGGGGGGGGGGAGAAATGAAGACAGGTTGAGTGCATGCATTGGCAACACCGTTGTCGGAGAGGACAGACACAGAAGCCCCCTGCACTAGGCCGCGCAATCGGGGTACACTACTCAGTTATTGTGACTAGGCCTACAGGTCTATGGACGACAAATGCACACATGGGTGAGGCCGGACCATGGATAGCTGTACTTGGCACCCTACAGAGGTGGGGGGCGGGGCACAGGGCTGTGTCTAACGGAGGGGCCTAGCCTACAGAATGCGCCCTGGCCTAGAGATAGCCACAGCCCTCCTCCCCCACCCAGACACCTTCACTGCGCGCAAAGATAGCAGAATGTGCTTATACTCACCCCCTTGTGTCTGCTGTGATGTCCTCACGCGCCCATCCAAATCGGGGTAGGCCACCGCCAGGATCCGGGACATCAGGGGGCTCAATTGGCAGCTGGCACCCCTCCTACGTTGGGGGGCCATCCCCAGCAGAGACTCGGCGGTCTTTCTGGTCCCGCGGCGGATGTCCTCCCACCTCTTTTGGCAGTGGGTGCCCCGTCTGTTGTGGACCCCCAGGGCCCGGACGTCCTTGGCGATGGCACGCCAAATGTCGATCTTCTGATGGGCGCTGACCTATGTGACATGTACAGGGTGGTAAAGGAAATCGCATCAGTTTTCTGCCTGGTCAATGTGAGTGGCCCCCCTCTCCCCAACCTTGCCATGTGGCACATGCTCTCATCTTTCGTGCGTTGCACTCCTCATTCACTTCCCTCCCCACCATCTTACATACACCCCACTCAACATAGGCATAGCCCATTCAACGTGTACTAACCTGTTGGTCTGGAGGACCGTAGAGTAGCGCATACTGGGGGAGGACCCCATCAACAAGTTTCTCCAATTCTTCGGAAGTGAAGGCAGGGGCCCTTTCCCCAGTCGCAGCAGCCATTGTATCTCCCAGACCGAGGTCACAGCAGCACTTGCAGTATAGGTCCTCTCCTGTGGATGATCAGGTCTCGAGTGATGAAGCAGTTAGAAAATGGCGGTCACGGCCGCGGCGGTGCGTACCGCGGCGGTGCGTACCGCGACTGCCGGCGCACATCGTCATTGGCTCCTGAGACCCATAGGGTTCAATGTTAACCAATGCTGCTTTGCGCCGCGGTCTTCGACCGCCTACCGCCACGGTGTGCCACGCCAGCGCAGTGACCTCACATCCCACTGTCACACTTCACAGGTCAGGCAGCCGCCATTTCAAGGGCCCACATGGCATAATTTCTACTGCGTGACACAGGCCTAGGACTTGCATTGCCACTCATACAAGCCTTTCAATGCATAGCGATTCGTGTACTGTGCAAGCTGTGTGAACGAACCTGTGGGTTGCTTGACTCTGTGCTCCATGTTGTCCTTCCTAGGCACCGTACGCTGGGACTTGCGAGGAGAAGGATGAATCCTCCCGTGTACCGACCGCTGGTGGACCTGTCGACAATGGAAGAACGACATATCATACTTACATACAGGCTTGACAGAGCAACTATACATGAACTATGTGCCCAGCTGGAGCCAGACCTGATGTCCCCCATCCGCCAACCCACAGGGATTCCCCCTCTGGTGCAGGTTCTGTCAGTACTCCATTTTTTGGCAAGTGGGTCTTTTCAGACAACAGTGGCCATATCATCTGGGATGTCTCAGCCTATGTTTTCTAAGGTTTTGTCCAGAGTGTTGTCTGCCCTGATGAAATACATGCGGAGCTACATTATTTTCCCTGAGGTGGGCGAATTGGCTACAGTGAAGGGTGATTTCTATGCCCTTGGACATATCCCCAACATCATTGGTGCCATTGATGGGACCCATGTGGCTTTGGTTCCCCCCAAAGAAAGTGAGCAGGTGTACAGAAACAGAAAAAGTTATCATTCGATGAATGTCCAGGTGGTCTGTTTGGCTGACCAGTACATCTCCCATGTAAATGCCAAGTTCCCTGGGTCAGTGCATGACGCGTATGTCATGCGAAATAGCAGCATCCCTTATGTGATGGAACAGCTACAGAGACACCGTGTGTGGCTAATTGGTGACTCTGGTTACCCCAACCTGTCGTGGCTACTGACCCCAGTGAGGAATCCCCGGACCAGGGCAGAGGAACGGTACAATGAGGCCCATGGGCGAACTAGGAGGATCATAGAAAGGACCTTCGGGGTCCTGAAGGCCAGGTTTAGGTGCCTGCATATGACAGGGGGATCCCTAATGTACTCACCAAAGAAGGTGTGCCATATCATCGTGGCCTGCTGTATGCTTCACAATCTTGTTTTGCGACGCCAGGTGCCTTTTCTGCAGGAGGATGGTCCAGATGGTGGTGTTGTAGCAGCTGTGGAGCCTGTGGAGAGTGAAGAGGAGGAAGACAACGGGGACGACACGGACAACAGGGATACAGTCATACAACAATATTTTCAGTAGCACACAGGTAAGAATCACCCACGCCATTTTACATTTACTTAAGGCCTCATGCGTCTCCACTGTCTGTGTTTCCCCCCAGTTCCGGTTAACTGATTTGTGACTTTCCCTTCCCTTTTCAGAGCTGTATGACCCACTGCCTGACTTCAGCTTTGTTTGCCCATGGACTAAAGCTTATTGAAATTGGTATGTTGTCATCACAAAGTAACTGGACATTATTGCACCGTTATGTGTAATACATTTGTTAAGAATACAAGCAGACTCCTGTTATTTTAAGTGCAATAAGTGATTTATTTTAAGTGCTACATATAGGTACATGATTGTAAAACGGTGATGGGTGGGGGTGGAGTAATGTCCATGGCAGAGTCCAGTTCTCAGTCGCACAGGTGCATTGTCCATATGCCTGTGGAAGGATGGAGCAGGGGCAGTTAAAGGTTGGACAGGGTGACAATGTGGGACAGTGGGATGACATAAGGGGGTATCTTAGGCTGGCGGGGGTCTTGCAATCCTACTCTGTCTTCTTGTGAGATCTCAGGTTCCGCTTGCGGGGTGGTTCTTCTTCTGCAGGAGCTGGGGTTCTGGTGGCCTGTTGTTGTGTGGGGGCCTCCTGTCCACTAGCGCCGGCGGAGGTGGTAGGCTGTTCCTGGCCTGGGCTAGTGACAGGGGCCCTTTGGGGTGCCACATGGTCCCGCAATGTGGTGACTATCTGGGTAAGGGCCACGACGATGGTCCCCATTGCGGAACCGATGTTCATCAGTTCCTCTCTGAACCCCATGTACCGTTCCTCCTGCAGTGCCTGGATCTCCTGGAACCGGGCCAGTACCGTCGCCATCGTCTCCTGGGAGTGGTGGTAAGCTCCCATGATGGAGGAGAGGGCCTCTTGGAGAGTCGGTTCCCTGGGCCTGTCCCCCCCCTGTCGCACAGCAGCCCTCCCAGTTCCCCTGTGTTCCTGGGCCTCTGTCCCCTGGACGGTGTGCCCACTACCACTGCCCCCAGGTCCCTGTTGTTGTTGGGGTGGTGGGTCAACCTGGGTGCCCTGTAGTGGTGGACATACCGCTGATTGACGTGTCCTGGAGACAGAGGCATGGGCCCGCTGGGTGGGAGCTGTGCTGGTGTTCCCAGAGGGGGTTGGGTCTGGTGTAGCCTGTGGCTGTCTGTGGGGAACCGACTGTCCAGAGGTCCCCGATGGGCTGGGCTGGTCATCTGGGTCCAGGGAGACAGAGCTGCTGTCATCGCTGGGGGCCTCTTCTGGGGGTGGGATGGACATCTCTGGACCCTCCATGGCGGTGTGGTGGCGTTCGGGTCCTGCAGGGGTATAAAGGTATGGTTCTTGCTTCTGTGTGTGGCATTTCGTGTGATGGGTGGGTGTCCGTGTACCCAAGTGCAGGCATTCCCTTGTGGGGGCTTTTGTGAGGGTGGCTTGTGGGGGTGATGTGTGTGTGCAGTGGGCATGCTTTGGTGATGGGTGTCCATGCTTTGTGGTTGCATGCAGGGCTTGGTGTTGGGATGGGTGGTTTGTGATGGTGAGCCTTTTGCTAGGAGTTGGTGTGATGGGGGTGAGGGTGGGGGTATGATTTGGCATGCAGGTGGGGTGGGGGTGGGAAGCAGTAGTGAAGATTTGACTTACCAGAGTCCATTCCTCCGCCTACTCCTGCGAGGCCCTCAGGATGCAGGATGTGCAAGACTTCCTCCTCCCATGCTGTAAATTCTGGGGGAGTAGGTGGGGGTCCGCTGCCAGTCTTCTGCACCGCAATGTTGTGCCTTGATACCATGGAACGCACCTTCCCCCGTAGGTCGTTCCAGCGCTTCCTTATGTCATCCCGATTGCGTGGATGCTGTCCCACCGCGTTGACCCTGTCCACTATCCTTTGCCATAGCTCCATCTTCCTGGCAATTGTGGTGTGCTGCACCTGTGCCCCGAAGAGCTGGGGCTCTACACGGACTATTTCCTCCACCATGACCCTGAGTTCGGCGTCAGTGAACCTGGGGTGTTTTGGGGTGCCATGGGGTGGTGTGGATGAGGTGTGGGGTGGCGTTGGTGGTGATGAGTGTGGTGCGTGTGGTGGTGTGTGGTGTTTGGTGCGTGGATTCTGTGTGGGTGATGGTGTTGTGTGCCTCTGTGTTGTGGGATTGTCTATTCTGTGATCTCTCTCTAGCCTTCGTCAATAATTTTGGGTCGTAGGGGTTTGTGGGTGATGTGGGTGTGTGTTTTATATTGTGTTGGGTGTGTGGGAGTGGTGTTAGTATGTGTATCAGGTGTGCGTGTTTCAAACTGACCAATGTGGCTGAGTTTTCTATGTGTGTGTGTATTTTGACCGCGGCGGTGTGTACCGCCAATGGAATACCGCGTTTGAAAGACCGCCGCGTGGATTTGTGGGTCAGAATGGTATGGGCGTATTTCTGTTGGCGTGACGGTGGAGGTTTGGTCATCGCCATTTTTTCGCTGACCTTTGGTGTGGCGGACTTTTGTGGATGTCGGGTTTTTGGCGGTTTGCAAGTTGCGTGTCAGAATGACCGTGGCGGTTTACCGCGGCGGTGTTATGGCGGTCTTCTGACCGGCGGTAAGCGCCTTTTACCGCCGAGGTCAGAATGACCCCCTATTACCTTAAAAATAGAGAAACTTTGGAAACTCCTCATAGATACCAATATATTGACACATGCCAATCTTGTTCTTTCCGGGACTCACAGGACAAACGCAGTGAGAAAATAGGGCATTCCAAACAATGAAAGGAGTAGGTGAAACAAAGAAAAGATTCACAATGTTTAGCTGAAACTTCCACTAAAAAGGAAAATAAACCTCCCTAACAGAAAGCACAGTTTAAAGCAAGCATTTGCAATCTAATAGGTTTCACATAATTTGAACAAGTTAATTGTCATCTTTTGACAATAAAGCCCACAAGCAAAAACAAAAGAAAACATGAGTGAAAACTGAGAAAAGGTTACTTAACAAACTAAAAGAAAGTTAGCTTTAAAAAATGAAACTTTGCAATTGTTTTTCCTGTTGGGCACATTTTTGCCAGCCACAAGCCTTCTGTTTGCGGGGCACTGTAAGTTAAAATGAACAAAATAGTACCTCGATCACGTTGGGAGGAGCAGAAGGGCACTAAATAAGTTGAAATTCATTAGTGCTTCATCCCTGTTCCACAGGGAGGAACGGAAATGATTACAGACATGCCTTGACGAATTGTGAGGCTGCAAAGAAGAGTGCCACGCAAACCAACAAATAGTAAGTGACAGGCGGGCTCCATGCCCTTTACTGAACACAACAGTGTCTCGTATGCGAGACGCTGGCGCTAGCTAGTGCATGCACTCGCAGACTCGACCCTAATAAAAGGTGGCAGCTATTTTGGTCTAAAATGCCACACAGGTTGAGAGCTTTAATAAAGAACAGGAAGTGGGCACAGACTCTGCTAGACAGGGCAGCAGAAATTACAATTGTTCGCCAGAATATTCAAGAGCTTCTGGATGTGACAGCAACTAACAACTATTTAGAAGTCAAAACTGCAGACATATGTGTCTCCCACCGACAGACTTTGCAAATTGAAATTGCAACTCGAAGGAGACTCTGAGCGCACAATTAAACTTACATTGTGCTATGATATCCTATTTGCAGAGAGGGATTTGCACCGCAATCTTCCATTTGTGGAAGAGATTATTATGCCTTCTTTCTCACCTCTCATTCCTAGGGAATTAGGAGAAGCCTACACAGTAGATTGGGATTTATCACAAGCCCCCATGATGCATCGCAACCACATAGGTTGGGATAAGGATTCTCACTACCACATAATACTGGTAAGATCTACTCCATTACCACAACCACAATGTCCAATTAAGCAGAAAGCTAAAGCACCTGTGAGAGAAATATATGACTTGAGTACCCTGCGTATCTCCTATGAACAACCCTATGTTTCCTGTAGTGAAGCCAGACCGTTCATAGACAATAGTCTTAGATGACAGGCATTTGAACAGCCACACATGCACATTTGCAATACAACATGCTCACAGCACAGCACTTATGAATAATTTAGTGTGCAAAAAGTACTGAATGACTCTAGACATTTCCAATGTGTTATTTTTTCAAAATATAGCACCTGCAAGCAGGAATTTAACAGTCTTCAGAGCATTAAACTCGCAAAGGAAATTTTCACGACTTCCACATGGGTATAAGAACAACCCTGGGCTGTTGTCAGCATGTGTAACTTCTGTATTGCCTGACATTGACCCTGATGTATTGTCCTATGTTGACAATATCTACTAGACAGATGATGACCTGGTCCAACACCTAAGAAGTTTGGACCGTATTAGGTGGGTTTTGCAGAATTTGGCTACAAATTCAATTTTAAGATAACAAAAATTGCCTTCCTCAGTGTTCTGTTTTTGGGATCTGAGTTATCAGATGAGGGAAAAAACTTAGCACCACATTTCCTAGAAAAGTGTGCGCAATTGCAAGCAACAACCACAATATAAAAAAGATACAATTATTATTGGGCTTTTTAAAGTTTTCAGAACTTACATTTCAGATTATGCACAGCGCATGAAACCACTGTGTGATCTAATACATCCAGATTTCACAAGTAAATTCTGAGCAGTGAAACATACATGCATACCCAGAGCTTTGCAACAAGCCATGCTGGTGGCAAAACACTTACATACATGGGACAATAAAACAAATTTGGTCATCAGAGTAATTGCTGGTGCCATCGGGTTCACCTATGTAACATTCAACAAAGGTGATACCATCTCATTAGCTTACAAATCACATTTATATTCCATGGCTGAACAACGCTTTGCTCCCACTGAAAAGATTTTAACTGCTGTTCAGATGATTGACATTAAATAGAGACACTTGTCCCAGAGGAAACGCACTGTGGTCGTGACCCAGATTCCAACTCTTGAAGCAGTTACCAAAGCTAGCGTTCCAAACGCAAAAGCATTATATCCACGTTGGATACAATGGGCCACCTCTCTGATGACCACTGATGTTGACTGTGTTTTCAACCCAAAACTACAGACATAAGAGTTCTTACAATATGAACTAGAATACCCAATGCCTGCTAACATTTTGCCACTCGACCAATATCAGATGACCATTTACACTGCTGGTTCAGCACAACTGGCACTAAGCACAAAACACCAGTACTCTGCTGCTTGCACAGCAGCGAGTGCTGTAGTGAAGGATGGCCAGTTCCACTGTCAAAACACATACACACAGACCCTATCGGACTAAACTGCACAACTGGCTGAGCTTAAGGCTCTCCTGCTGGCACTGGTGTCGCTTGGGCTCTCGTTGATTTAAATCCTGGTTTCTTCACTCCACAACACTATTTACCTCGGGATGATATGGAGTCTAATAATACAGTTGGATCCCTAATGAAGCCCTGGTGTCCCTGAATGCCCTTGTGGCGAAATCAGGGTCTTGGTACAAGTAGAAAGTCACAACTGCATATGTTCTGATAAAGACTTGAAAAACAGCTTGAGCATCAGCCGAGCATTGTGGCCATACCCATAGAAATCTGGAGCAGGAGTCAACAGCTACTAAGATGTATTTGTATGCATCACCAGATGTCAGTGGACCACAATGGTCTAGCTCCACACCCGGAGACCACTGAAAAACCTATAAGCTTAAAAATAGAGAAACTTTGGAAACTCCTCATAGATACCAATATATTGACACATGCCAATCTTGTTCCTTCCAGAACTCACAGGACAAACGCATTGAGAGAATAGGGCATTCCAAACAATGAAAGGAGTAGGTGAAACAAAGAAAAGATTCACAACGTTCAACTGAAAGTTCCACTAAAGAGGAAGAGAAACCTCCCTAACAGAAAACACAGTTTAAAGCAAGCATTTGCAATGCAATAGGTCTCACATATTTTGAACAGGTTAATTGTCATCTTTTGACAACAATGCCCATGAGCAAAACAAAAGAAAACATGAGTGAAAACTGAGAAAAGGTGACTTAACAAAATAAAAGAAAGTTAGCTTTAAAAAACTAAAACTTTGCAATTGTTTTTACTGTTAGGCACATTTTTGCCAGCCACAAGCCTTCTATTTGCGGGACACTGGAAGTTAAAATGAACAAAATAGTACCTCGATCACGGCGGAAGGAGCAGAAGGGCATTAATTAAGTTAAAAATTAATTAGTGCTTCATCCCTGTTCCGCAGGGAGGAACGGAAATGATTACAGACATGCCTTGACGAATTGTGAGCCTGCAAAGAAGAGTGCCACGCAAACCAACAAATAGTAAGTGACAGGCGGGCTCCATGCCCTTTACTGAACACAACAGTATCTCGTATGCGAGACGCAGGCGCTAGCTAGTGCATGCACTCGCAGACTCGACCCTAAAAAAGGTGGCAGCTATTTTGGTCCAAAATGCCACGCAGGTTGAGAGCTTTAATGAAGAACAGGAAGTGGGCACAGACTCTGCTAGACAGGGCAGCAGAAATTACAATTGTTCGTCAGAATATTCAAGAGCTTCTGGATGTGACAGCAACTAACAACTATTTAGAAGTCAAAACTGCAGACATGTGTGCCTCCCGCGACAGACTTTGCAAATTGAAATTGCAACTCGAAGGAGACTCTGAGCGCACAATTAAACTTACATTGTGCTGTGATATCCTATTTGCAGAGAGGGATTTGCACCGCAATCTTCCATTTGTGGAAGAGATTATTATGCCTTCTTTCTCACCTCTCATTCCTAGGGAATTAGGAGAAGCCTACACAGTAGATTGGGATTTATCACAAGCCCCCATGATGCATCGCAACCACATAGGTTGGGATAAGGATTCTCACTACCACATAATACTGATAAGATCTACTCCATTACCACAACCACAATGTCCAATTAAGCAGAAAACTAAAGCACCTGTGAGAGAAATAGATGACTTGAGTACCCTGCATATCTCCTATGAACAACCCTATGTTTCCTGTAGTGAAGCCAGACCGTTCATAGACAATAGTCTTAGATTACAGACATTTGAACAGCCACACATGCACATTTACCATACAACATGCTCACAGCACAACACTTATGAATAATTTAGTGTGCAAAAAGTACTAAATGACTCTAGACATTTCCAATGTGTTCTTTTTTCAAAATATAGCACCTGCAAGCAGGAATTTAAGAGTCTTCAGAGCATTAAACTTGCAAAGGAAATTTTCATGACTTCCACATGGGTATAAGAACAGCCTTGGACTGTTTTTAGCATGTGTAACTTCTGTATTGCATGACATTGACCCTGATGTAGTGTCCTATGTTGACAATATCTACTAGACAGATGATGACCTGGTCCAACACCTAAGAAGTATGGACCGGATTAGGTGGGTTTTGCAGAATTTGGCTACAATTTAAATTTTAAGATAACAAAAATTGCCTTCCTCAGTGTTCTGTTTTTGGGATCTGAGTTATCATATGAGGGAAAGAACTTAGCACCACATTTCCTAGAAAAGTGTGCGCAATTGGAAGCAACAACCACAATATTAAAAAGATACAATTATTATTGGACTTTTTAAAGTTTGCAGAACTTACATTTCAGATTATGCACAGCGCATGAAACCACTGTGTGATCGAATACATTCAGATTTCACAAGTAATTCTGAGCAGTGGAACATACATGCATACCCAGAGCTTTGCAACAAGCCATGCTGGTGGCAAAACACTTACATACGTGGGACAATAAAACAAATTTGGTCATCAGAGGAATTGCTGGTGCCATCGGGTTCACCTATGTAACATTCAACAAAGGTGATACCGTCTCATCAGCTTACAAATCACATTTATATTCCATGGCTGAACAACGCTTTGCTCCCACTGAAAAGTTTTTAACTGCTGTTCAGATGATTGACATCAAATAGAGACACTTGTCCCAGAGGATACGCATTGTGGTCGTGACCCAGATTCCAACTCTTGAAGCAGTTACCAAAGCTAGCGTTCCAAATGCAAAAGCATTATATCCACATTGGATACAATGGGCCACCTCTCTGATGACCACTGATGTTGACTATGTTTTCAACCCAAAACTACAGGCACAAGAGTTCTTACAATATGAACTAGAATACCCAATGCCTCATAACATTTTGCCATTCGACCAATATCAGATGACCATTTACACTGCTGGTTCAGCACAACCGGCAGTAGGCACAAAACACCAGTACTCTGCTGCTTGCACAGCAGTGAGTGCTGTAGTGAAGGATGGCCAGTTCCACTGTCAAAACACATACACACAGACCCTATGGGACTAAACTGCACAACTGGCTGAGCTTAAGGCTCTCCTACTGGCACTGGTGTCGCTTGGGCTCTCGTCGATTTAAATCCTGGTTTCTTCACTCCACAACACTATTTCCCTCGGGATGATATGGAGTCTAATAATACAGTTGGATTCCTAATGAAGCCATGGTGTCCCTGAATGCCCTGGTGGCGAAAGCAGGGTCTTGGTACAAGTAGAAAGCCACAACTGCATATGTACTGATAAAGATTTGAAAAACAGCTTGAGCATCAGCCGAGCATTGTGGCCATACCCATGAAAATCTGGAGTAGGAGTCAACAGCTACTAAGATGTATTTGTATGCATCACCAGGTGTCAGGGGACCACAATGGTCCAGCTCCACACCGGGAGACCACTGAAAAACACTGCAACCTTAAAAATAGAGAAACTTTGGAAACTCCTGATAGATACCAATATATTGACACATGCCAATCTTGTTCCTTCCAGGACTCACAGGACAAACGCAGTGAGAGAATAGGGCATTCCAAACAATAAAAGGAGTAGGTGAAACAAAGAAAAGATTCACAACTTTCAACTGAAACTTCCACTAAAAAGGAAGAGAAACCTCCCTAACAGAAAGCACAGTTTAAAGCAAGCATTTACAATGCAATATGTCTTACATATTTTGAACAAGTTAATTGTCATCTTTTGACAACAATGCCCATGAGCAAAACAAAAGAAAACATGAGTGAAAACTGAGAAAAGGTGACTTAACAAAATAAACGAAAGTTAGCTTTAAAAAATAAAACTTTGCAATTGTTTTTCCTGTTGGGCACATTTTTGCCAGCCACAAGCCTTCTATTTGCGGGGCACTGGAAGTTAAAATGAACAAAATAGTACCTCGATCACGTCAGGAGGAGCAGAAGGGCACAAATTAAGTTGAAATTAATTAGTGCTTCATCCCTGTTCCGCAGGGAGGAACGGAAATGATTACAGACATGCCTTGACGAATTGTGAGGCTGCAAAGAAGAGTGCCACGCAAACCAACAAATAGTAAGTGACAGGCGGGCTCCATGCCCTTTACTGAACACAACAGTGTCTCGTATGCGAGATGCGGGCGCTAGCTAGTGCATGCACTCGCAGGCTCGACCCTAAAAAAAGGTGGCAGCTATTTTGGTCCAAAATGCCATGCAGGTTGAGAGCTTTAATGAAGAACAGGAAGTGGGCACAGACTCTGCTAGACAGCGCAGCAGAAATTACAATTGTTTGCTAGAATATTCAAGAGCTTCTGGATGTGACAGCAACTAACAACTATTTAGAAGTCAAAACTGCAGACATGTGTGTCTCCCCCCAGACAGACTTTGCAAATTGAAATTGCAACTCGAAGGAGACTCTGAGCGCACAATTAAAGTTACATTGTGCTATGATATCCTATGTGCAGAGAAGAATTTGCCACCGCAATCTTCCATTTGTGGAAGAGATTATTATGCCTTCTTTCTCTCCTCTCATTCCTAGGGAATTGGGAGAAGCCTACACAGTATATTGGGATTTATCACAAGCCCCTATGATGCATCGCAAACACATAGGTTGGGATAAGGATTCTCACTACCACATAATACTGGTAAGATCTACTCCATTACCACAACCGCAATGTCCAATTAGGCTGGAAGTTAAAGCACCTGTGAGAGAAATAGATGACTTGAGTACCCTGTGTATCTCCTATGAACAACCCTTTGTTTCCTGTAGTGAAGCCAGACCGTTCATACACAATAGTCTTAGATTACAGACATTTGAACAGCCACACATGCACATTTGCTATACAACATGCTCACAGCACAGCACGTATGAATAATTTAGTATGCAAAAAGTACTAAATGACTCTAGACATTTCCAATGTGTTCATTTTTCAAAATATAGCACCTGCAAGCAGGAATCTAACAGTCTTCAGAGAATTAAACTCGCAAAGGAAATGTTCACGACTTCCACATGGGTATAAGAACAGCCCTGGACTGTTTTCAGCATGTGTAACTTCTGTATTGCATGACATTGACCCTGATGTATTGTCCTATGTTGACAATATCTACTAGACAGATGATGACCTGGTTCAACACCTAAGAAGTATGGACCGGATTAGGTGGGTTTTGCAGAATTTGGCTACAAATTCAATTTTAAGATAACAAAAATTGCCTTCCTCAGTGTTCTGTTTTTGGGATTTGAGTTATCATATGAGGGAAAGAACTTAGTACCACATTTCCTAGAAAAGTGTGCGCAATTGTAAGCAACAACCACAATATTAAAAAGATACAATTATTTTTGGGCTTTTTTAAGTTTGGCAGAGCTTACATTCCAGATTATGCACAGCGCATGAAACCACTGTATGATCTAATACATTCAGATTTCACAAGGGAATTCTGAGCAGTGGAACATACATGCATACCCAGAGCTTTACAACAAGCCATGCTGGAGGCAAAACACTTACATACATGGGACAATAAAACAAATTTGGTCTTCAGAGTAATTGCTGGTGCCATCGGGTTCACCTATGTAACATTCAACAAAGGTGATAACGTCTCAGTAGCTTACAAATCGCTTTTATATTCCATGGCTGAACAACGCTTTGCTCCCACTGAAAAGATTTTAACTGCTGTTCAGATGATTGACATCAAAGAGAAACCCTTGTCCCAGAGGAAACGCTTTGTGGTCGTGACCTAGATTCCAATTCTTGAAGCAGTTACCAAAGCTAGCGTTCCAAACGCAAAAGCATTATATCCATGTTGGATACAATGGGCCCACCTCTCTGATGACCACTGATGTTGACTGTTGTCAACCCAAAACTACAGACACAAGAGTTCTTACAATATCAACTAGAATACCCAATGCCTGCTAAAATGTTGCCACTCGACCAATATCAGATGACCATTCACAATGCTGGTTTAGCACAACTGGCAGTAGGCACAAAACACCAGTACTCTGCTGCTTGCACAGCAGTGAGTGCTATAGTGAAGGATGACCAGTTCCACCGTCAAAACACATACACAGAGACCCTATGGGACTGAACTGCACAACTGGCTGAGCTTAAGGCTCTCCTGCTGGCACTGGTGTCGTTAAGGCTCTTGTTGATTTAAATCCTGGTTTCTTCACTCCACAACACTATTTCCCTCGGGATGATATGGAGTCTAATAATACAGTTGGATCCCTAATGAAGCCATGGTGTCCCTGATTGTCCTTGTGGCGAAAGCAGGGTCCTGGTAGAAGTAGAAAGCCACAACTGCATATGTACTGATAAAGACTTGAAAAACAGCTTGAGCATCAGCCGAGCATTGTGTCCATACCCATAGAAATCTGGAGCAGGAGTCAACAGCTACTAAGATGTATTTGTATGCATCACCAGGTGTCAGGGGACCACAATGGTCCAGCTAGATACATTGTAGAGGTTTGTTGGAAATTAGGAGAGGAGTCTGTGGTGGACATTTGATGGTGGACCCTTTTATTTGTTGGCAGATGTCACAACAAAGGGCATACTGCTTGGTCTGTTGATTTAGACCTGGCCACAAGTAACATGCTTGCAATAGTGAAATTGTAGTCGCCACACTGCCATGGGCAGAAGCAACTCCCTTGTGTGCTGCTTTGATCAGTTCAGGTCTTTGATCTTTGTTGGGCATGACACGATCACCCACCTCTGGTATTGCAACGGGGGCATTTTTGAGGCTAGATATGCAGCAGGAATATTTAGCAGGATATGCCTTTGGCGTTTATTTGCCTTTATCCGCAGCTTCACAGCAGTCAGTGTTTCATCATCCAACCTCATCCAGGTACCCATTATTGCAGCAACAGAAGCCGTAGCTACTGCTAACTTGGCTGCTTCATTAGCCAAGGTTTTGCAAGAAATGTGTATTCCAACACAGTGATGTCCCAGTGTATGAACTACATGGACATTGGGTAGCTTTTCTTTCTGATCCTCTACTTTCCCCCATAGTAATTTGTGTTTAATGGTGTTGCCTTTTTAATTTCTGAACCCATTCTGGTGCCGGTAATGCAGATATTCATTAACAGACTGGACACAGTAATTCGAATCACAGACGATTAATGTTAACTTTGCTGGATCTGTGTGTTCCAGTACCATCAACAGAGACCTGAGCTCTGCACGTTGCGCAGTTCAGTCCTCTAAGGTCTGTGTATAAGTGTGTTGTGGATGGAATTCAACATCTTTCATGTAACCACTCACAATGGCACATGCAGTAGAGTATTGATGTTTTGTGCCTACTGCCGGTTAGGCTGAGCCATCAGTGTACATTATAGTTTGATATTGTTCACTTGGCAATGTGTTTGCTGGAACTGGGTATTCAAGTTTGTATTGTAAAAATTCTTGAGTTTGTAATTTTGGGTCATAAACATAGTCGACATCAGTGGCCGTCAGAGACGTTGCCTATTAAAACCAATGTGGATGTAGTGCCTTAGCTTTGGGAACGCTGGCTTTGGTAACAGCCCCAAGGGCTGGGTTTGGAGATACAACAATGATGCGTTTCCCCTGGGCCAGAAGTCTCTCTTTAGTAAAAGCCATCTGAACAGCAGTCAGGATATTTTCTGTGGGATCAAAGCGTTGCTCAGCTATGGAGTACAAATGTGTTTTGTATGCAATAGGAATGGCATCTCCTACATAGATTAAATCAATGGTACCAGCAATTACTCTGGTGACCAAATGTGTTTTGTTGTTTCTTGTGTGTAAGGATTTAGCTGCAAACTTGTCTTGTTGTAATGCTCTGAGAATGTGTGTGTGATCAAATATTTTCTAGTATTTCCTTGAAAAGTCAGGACATATTAAATCATATAACGGTTTGATGCATTGTGCATCATCTAGAATGTATGTTCTGACAAAATTTAAAAAGCCCAAGAGTGACTGGAGCTTTTTCCTGGTGTTCGGTAGTTGTAATTGTGCACATTTTTCTAAAAATTGTAGCGCAATGCTCTTGCCTTCATCTGATAGTTCATATCCTAAAAACAGGACTCTAAGGAAGGATATTTTTGCTTTTTTAAAGTTAAATTTGTATCCTAATTCAGCAAATTCCACAACAATGCGGCTCACTCATCTTACATGTAGAGCAAGATTCATAAGGTAGATATCATCCCCGTAGGACACTGACTCAGGGTCAATGTCATGTAAAATTGAAGTAATACGAGCTGAAAACAATCCTGGACTGTTTTAAACCCTTGTGGCAAAAAAACCTTTGGGAGCCTAAAGCACTGAAACTTATCCTACTTCCAGGCGCTATATTTTGGCAGAAAAAAAGTTGGGAATACCCAAAGTTGTATTATATGTCTTGTGCACTACATTGTCGATAAGTGCTGTATTGTGTGCATTTTGAATGGCAAATGTGTGTGTATGACTATTTAAGTGTCTTTAGTCTAAGACTGTACTATATGAATGGTCCTATTGAGCTATGAGGAACAATGGGTTGTTCATTGGTGAGACACAGGGCTCACTTACACTCGGGTATTCTAGCTGTGTGAGGATTTCCCTCACGGGTGCTCTAGCTTCATGCTTTATTGAGTACTGGGGTTGGGGGTTGGCATTTTATTGGTATGATATGGTAGGGAGAAACTTTGTCCCACCCTACATGACTGCAGTGTAACACGTGTGCCTGCCCCATCGCCCAACCAATGGCGTAAGCCTCCCGGAGCACTTTGGGAACAACGTGTGGGAAAGAGGAGTAGATTACCTCTACCTCAAATGGGAGATTTCAGACAAATTCTGGTGGACGATCTTTTTCGGCCAACAAAATATCATAAATGGTAATTACGCAATCCCAAAAGATAGAATCTATTTTGTGTTCAATGTATCCTTCCAACTGTATTGTCACTTTATACACCTTAACAGGTGTGGAGACGTGCATGTCCGAAAGAGTTGTCAGTTGCTTTCACCTCCAGATGCTCTTGAAGATTCCAAAAAACTATTGTGATCTCTGCCTCACTGTCTAGCAGGGCCAGTGCCCACATCCTGTTCTTCAGCAAAGTTCTCATTGTGAGTGGCATTTCGTATAGAAATTGCTGCCCCTTTTTTCTTTCTGAACTGGGTTTTTTTGGGGGGGAAGTGTCCCTTCTTTTTTAACAGAAACTTCTGACAAGCGTTGTGAGTCCTTTCTCGGTTTCACATATTCAGCTCACTGCTCTGGCTGCCCACTTCTCTCACTGCATTTATCCGATGAGTCCTGAAAGGAACGAGATTGGCATGTATCAGTATATTGATATGTATCAGGAGTTTTCATATTATCTCTATTCCTAAGTTTATAGCAGTTTTGAGGGGTCTCCAGATGCAGAGATTCTCCCCTTTCTTTTTTAGGTGTTTGTTTTTATTTAGCCCAGCATTTTTTAGAACCCTCAGGTGCTTTCTTGGTAGAATCCTTATTGGACTTACCCTGTAATTGAGGTTTAGGAGGTCTGGCTGGCTCCTGTAATGCTAACCATAGAGAAGTTAGTAAAGTTGCCTTTTACTGTGGCAGAAATACCATCTGTGGTTTGCTTAATACATAGGGTTATCAATTTGCCCATTTGCCCATTTCAACACAATTCACCTTGTGTTTAAAGCACATTCCCGTAGGCAGATTCAAGAAATTAGGATGCAGTTATATCTATGAGGTGTGGGAGCTGCCCTTCAAGTACAAATGTTTCAATAGAATGAATGAGGTCTTTCTTAGCATCAGCTAAGGCAAGACTTCTGTAAGCCATTCAATGATTTGTAAACATATGTCTTTGCTCAGAGCATGCACTGATTCAGCTAGAAAGTTAGGGCCTCATTCTGACTTTGGCGGGCGGCGGACGCCGCCCGCCAAAGTACCGCCATCAGAAGACCGCCGCGGTAATTCTGAGTTTCCCGCTGGGCGGGCGGGCGACCGCCAGAGGGCCGCCCGCCTGCCCAGCGGGAAACCCCCTTCCACGAGGATGCCGGCTCCGAATGGAGCCGGCGGAGTGGAAAGGGTGCGATGGGTGCAGTTGCACCTGTCGCGATTTTCAGTGTCTGCTACGCAGACACTGAAAATCTTAGTGGGGCCCTGTTAGGGGGCCCCACGACACCCGTTACCGCCAACCAGGTTCTGGCGGTCAAAACCGCCAGAACCAGGCTGGCGGTAAGGGGGTCGGAATCCCCATGGCGGCGCTGCCTGCAGCGGCGCCATGGAGGATTCCTCAGGCCAGGGGAAAACCGTCGGGAAACCGCCGGTTTCCCTTTTCTGACCGCGGCTTTACCGCTGCGGTCAGAATTGGCCTGGATGCACCGCCAGCCTGTTGGCGGTGCATCCGCGGTCCCCGGCCCTGGTGGTCCATGACCGCCAGGGTCATAATGACCCCCTTAGCCTGTTATCTGAAGGGGGTTCCTGTCACTTGGATTATTGTTACTTATTGAATATATGGTTTTCCATTTTTTGATGACTCTTTTTCATCAATTATAAAGTTCTAAATTGTCCTTAACATGATTTGGCTCGCTCTTAGTAAGCCTGGCTTGTCGAGGTAGACATTTTTATCTCCATTTATATATATATTTTAGCATGTTTTTGATTAGTTTGTAGCAACATTAACTGTAGGGTTTTATTGTTAGACCACATAGCACTCTTGAACTGACTATGGGGAGGGTCTCATGAGATTAGTTGTTAGGCCCATACTCACATTTATTTTTGCCTGTTTTAGCTTCGGTCTGAGGCCTGTGACCCTTCACCGAGTCATTTGGCATTTTATTCCTTTTATTATTTTAGCAAGGCATCATTTTAGTGGTGATATTTTATTATTCTTATTTATTGTCTTTCTCTGCAGAACTGTGTTATTCATTGCTTTGCACAACATTTCATTCTGTGCTTGCATCAGGGCTACTTGTGATAGGTTCCTGGGTACTGCTGGTTCAGAGAGTACAGTGTCTTCCTTACACAGAAAGGGTTGTTTTGTCACATGAGGGTAGATCCTAGAATAACACAATGTTTATTATAAATCATCAGGCTGCCTTAGTATCCTTAGAGGGGACATCCCAGGCAGATTGCCGTCTTATGCTGCCACCGCTTTTGCAGTTTCAGCAGAAACTTGGCACTTCCTCTTCTGTTGCAGAGGAGGATTTCCAGCAGACTAACCGACCTCTCTTTTCCCTTCAACACAGGTGTAGGGCTTGTACTACACTCCCAGTACTAAATGGGAGGATTAGAGCTATCAATGTACTTCCTCTCATGCAGGAATCTTAGTAGTGTGTGTTGGAATATTGGTAATTCTATTGTGAAAAATAGTGGGACTGTTTCTATGTTTCTCTTTCTTGGTCATCATTGTAATAGTGTCTGGTTTCATCATCCTTATATCACACTTCATGCCTTTTTACGTAGAATGAATTTGCTTCAATTAATCCTATTGAACCAAGATATGCTGCAGCTTATCATTACATGTATGAGACTTGTTTAACTCAGAGAACAGAGCACAATCTGTTTCTACCACAACTTCCCCTAGGAGAGTAAGATTGCCATGGAATTGACTGCCACAAATCACTTTACCTACTGTGAAAAAAAAACTCCTGCCTCGCGTACTTACCTGAAGCTCTGGTGCGAGATCCTCGAGTGGGGTATCCTAAAGAAAAGAAAAAAAAGACAGTGATGAAAGGGCCCGCTTTGACCCCAGATGTTTTTTGCAGGACCAAGGGAGGCAAGGAAGGCAAGACAACAACCCGGAAGAGGAAGTCAACGGAGAAGGGAAGGAGGATAGAAAAGGAGAATGGACAGCAAATGAGGAGGAGATGTGAGGAGAGACAGGTCAGGAGAAAACTACTGAGTGGAAAATGGAACAAGTATGAGAAGCAGATGAAGGAAGAGGAAAGGAAGAAGGCGAGGAGCGGGCGGTAAGGACGAATGGTATGAGGTCGAGACTGGACTCTGCCAGAGATGCCTAAGCTCCAGCCACGGCTCTGGAGAGTCGTGGCTCGTGCGTGAGTGACAGAGTCATAGATAGTATTGGGGGAGGAGGGAGGAGTCTGAAGACAACACACAAGGGAAAGGGTGGAATACCTCTGTTTCCTGTCACTGCTTTGGGGATTTCACCTGTGTTTCTGATGGGGTCACTTTGTGGGTAGTACCCTGGGTCACTTTTGGATGGGCTCCTCCTTTTTTAAGCCCCCAATGCCACTGGGACCTGGCCCACCAGGGGGATAAAAGAAAAGAAAAGAGCTGGAGACTGACATTTAAAAAATAAAATCTTGGAAAAATCTTTGGATTCGGATCTGCAGATTTCTGTTAGATCTTTTGAAGAAAAATGCCTTTTAGCCCTGGTGGGGTCTGTGAGGGACCCCTAGAAAAGGCTAGGGGCTCAGGGTGACCCTACGTTGGCCCCATTTCTTTTTTTGTTTTCTATTTACTTTTTTTGTGGAATTCGGCTGAAGCCGAGTCCCAAAATGGCTCCCAACACTTCCTTACAGAACTTTCATCTGTTCTCCATACGTGTACGTGCAGGAAAACAAATGAAAACATTGATCCAGCAAGCAGGGAACCAATATTTCAAGCAGGTCCCTGCCTGCTGGAACAATGCCAGATCCCCCTGCAGTCCTCTACTCATGAAAAAGAAGGCCTACTGGGACAGCTATTAGACTATCTTCCAGTAGGTTGAAGGTTCAAAACCTGGTATCTCATGCTGTGTCTGTTTATTGAATAAGTCACCTGTGGCATAGTGGAAGGTCTCAGACCGCCACACTGAGGATTGTTAGCTCTAGTCTATGTGACACTGTGGTAATTTCCATACAAACATTTCTTTTCAACTTCAAATATTTAAGGTACATACTGGAAGGTGAGCTCACTCTACTTACTTGAGGAATGCATTTTTCTTTCAATTTGTCTGAAAATATCTCATTCTAAGTATACAATGCATTAAAGCCTGAAACAGCTCTCTCTCTCTACCTCTCTCAATTTCTCTCTGGGTAGTTATAGAGGCTTGGCTACAGGCCCTACAGTCAACCCCCGCTGCGCACGGCCAAAGACCATGCGTGGTACTCAGTTGAGTGCTTATAGGAGTTGGCCTCAGGCCAGGCACTGTAGCCAACTCCTGTTGTGCACCGCCGAAGGCCATGTGTGGCGCAGGGTTGGGTGATTATAGGGGTTTGGCTGCAGAGCAAAGCAGGCCCTGCAGGCAAGCCTCCCTGCGCACGGCCAAAGGCTGTGCTCAGCGTGGGGTTTAGTGGGTATAAGGGTTGGCCGCAGGGTCTGACTGCAGCCCAGACCCTGCAGCCAACCCTAACTGCGCCTGACCGAAGGCCGTGCGTGCCACAAGGTTGGGTGGTTATAGGGGTTGGGTACAGGACCTGGTGGCAGGCCAGGCCCAGTGATCAACCACTGCTGTGCATGGTCAAAAGCTGTGTGCGGTGGTGGTTGGATTAAGGTATATTAATGAAAATAACTGTATGTTAAATGTAAAAAAAAAAAAAAAGCGAAATTCACTGAAAAAAGCAAACGTTACAGGGACATTATAGTTAGGAAATAGTATAAAAAACATAGAAATTCACATAGAAAATCAAAGGTTACAGGGACGTTAAAGTTAGGCTCACATTTTGAACATTCAACACCATAGAAAGTCACCTGGTATGGTTAGATTTATCTCACAAAACTATACCTCGTGCCCTAAGGTAACTATTACTTGCACCCTATCCATGCACTGTTAATTACCCCACAAATTACTGCACTCATGACATGTTTGATAACATCTTTGATAATGTCAATATAATATATGTAGTAACATTTTGGACAAAAAAACTACATGGTGGGGTTTGGCTGCAGACAAGACCCTCCAGCCAATACCAAGCTGCGCATGGCCAAAGGCCTTGAGTGGCAGGGCTGGTTTTATGCATGGTAACAAATTATTATTTTATGTTAATAAAATCCTGGAAATTCAAAGGTAAAAGCAACATTATACTCAGGTGAATTGTTAAGTAAAAAAAGAAACATGTTAAACTCTAAAAACCACAGAAACTCACCAGTGAGAGTTACCTCAAATCACAATGACTCGTGTCTTAAGGTAACTATAACTTGGACCCTCACATTCACTGGTATTATATATACATATATTATATCACTCATGACATTTTCCATGACGTTATTGATAACACTGCAACAGAGGCAATGAAATTATTGATGAGAAATGTATTCTATTGATTGGATTTTTGTTGTATTTTTCTTCATTTATGTATTAAAATGTACACTATTTTTCTAAATTGGTGTGGAATTTTTCTTGTGTTGTGTTCTTACTTTTTACTTACTTTTTAGTATTGTTTGAAGTAGTTGCAGAAAATACTTTATACTTTGCCTCTAAGTTAAGCCTGATTGCTTTTGTACCAATCTGCCCAAGGATTAATTTGGGGTTTGCTTGTGATTTCACCCTGATGAGCATTGTGGTTGCTGCTTGAGAACCCCCTCAACCAGTAAACTAGTTCAACTTAAGTAATCTCATGTCCTTCACTTTCTGGCAGTTCACTGAGGCTCCACTGTCTCATTATCCACATCATTGGTCATCTGTTTACTTGGCAACTCATCATCCAACAGTTCCAGTGCCGGCCATCTTTCAGAACAACATCTACCACCCTAGAACAGCCCAAGTACATCAGCTACATCTGAGAATATTTGAATTTCCCAGAGGAATTTGTCTTCCAAGGACCACATCATCACACCATTGACATTTTTCCTAAAACAAAGCCACAATTTCTAATCTGCTCTCATCCCTGTGTTGTGCTAGCTGTGCATCTGACATAGCCAAGCAAAGCATCCTGTAAAATTCCCTATCATCTCTAACCACCCCACATACAAAATGAAGATGAACAGCAATCTCTCTATGCAATGCAGCTCCAGTTTGTGCACCATCACTTCTTCTTCCAACAAAGTAACCAGTCCTTGGTTTTTTGACTCTGGAAACCTGGCTTTTATGACTATCATGTCCAATGTGATACCTAGAAATACCAATAGGCCTTCAGGTTTCTTAGATGTCATGGGGACTAACTTGTTTGCCAAAAATTGAAAATCTACCAGTGCCTTACCACATCTGCCTGCCCCACCATTGCCCACAAACAAGGAATTATTCACATAGTATGTAATACATCCATAACCAGAACTAACCACAAAATACCACTGGTAGCACTTTATCAACAACACTCTGTCCTTCAAATTGAAACCCCAGCAAAGGAATGTCCAGCGAGTTCTTATGTAATAGCCTAAGTCCCAACTGAAAGTTACATTTTGGCAATTCTGTTCCAACTCAATAAGACAGCACCATCCCCCTGGCCACATCATCCATTGATAAGTGCACCATTGAATCCTCTCTAGCAATAACATCTTACACCAGCTACCCTTCTAGCCAAGATAAATGATGAATCATGTTAAACTTGCCGGGCTCTTTCTTTGGAACACCACCTACAGCAGAAATCATGAAATGCTCCTATGGCCTATATTGAACTGGGCCTGTCATCCCACCTTCTATTACTTTCTTCCACAGTTTTTCCTTCACAGCCTGCTGTCTTTCATTAGCTGATTTCATATTGTCTACAAATCCCCTTTATCTGGAACCTTGGTATTGTAACCTGTGAAATTTGTTTTGGATTTTTCAGAACATGGTCTTGAAATAGGCTTTCTAGACCCACTGATACTAAAGACTTTGTCAATGTGCCAACCAGTGAAAGGAAGTCAGTTGGACTGCAACTAGCCCACAAGCTACAGAGCACCATTTGAATGAGACACCATCAATTCTACGAGAAACACAGGGATAATTCATGGATGCCAAATTCTCTGTCATTATGAAAAGACACACTCAAAAACTCTAGGAAATCATGGATATGTTATGAAGACATATTAGAGTTAAAATCAAAAATCCTATCCTAGTGCATCCAATATGAATATTAACTATTACAAATATACTAGTGACAACAATGTTTACCAAAAGAGTGAATAGCAAATAATATTGTAGCATATTGGTGATCTCAAAAGAGCTTTCTCTATAATAATACCTCCAACCCCAACCTAACCTCTTTGGCTAAATAAACTAAACTTTGCAGCAAGAGTTTCTAAGATGGTTCAAACCTGAATACCTCTTTTAAACAATAGAACCAATGTTCAGTAAAATAGCAGCTACTGCTATTCTTGTCTGGATTGGTAGGCAGGCTGATAAGCCCACTGAATGAAGGTTAAGTGTGCCTCCTGATAGCCTTCAGCAAGGGAAGGTGATGTTGTTCTTTGTAGCCCCTCTCTCCAGTCTTTGGTACAAAGTTCCTCACTGTCTCATCATACTGTGTTCTTAGTTTATATAATGTGTCTCATCGTTATTAAATAAATAAAGAATTCTCAGAACTTGCCTTGGCACCCTTACACCTACATTCTTTGAAATCATTCTTGTTGTTTAAAAACAATAACCAAGAAGTAAAGTTATCTGCTTCTATAAACCGTGTTCATTCAAAATTCACTGGCACATAGAAACTAACCCATAAAAAGTAACTTCAATACATTCAAGCAGACTTGATTATCATCTCACAATGATTAATGTGATTAATTCATGTGCATTTGATATTTGACACATTCCAAAATAACCAACATATATAATTCATGAAAAGGGATACCTAACAGGGACAAATATTTATGATAATGATAATACCTAAACACCTCTTTTATCCCACATTCCAACAATAAAGCAGCATCTTTGTCAGGGCAGAAGCTCAACCAATTGAACCAAACTTTCAGCTTTAACTGATTTAGAAGCACTTACCTCCAGGCTGTTGTTTGCCCTCCCCCTGAGACCACTGTCCTGGTCCTGACACCTCGCAGAAATATTGTATAATTGAGTGCCTCTTCCCACATTTCAAACATTCATGTCTGTATTTAGAAGGGTTCTGCTAGAAGACCCCTTGTTAAAACCCCATCAAGCTTCTGCATTGAGCCTTTGCCCCTCCTTTGGCTCACCACCTCCTCTACAGGTGGGACACCCCAAATATGACCAATAAGGCACTAGTAGAGCACTTGCGGTGTGCACCTCTGGTGTAGCCTAGTGGGGCCATCCAGTGATCCCATAGTTTGCTGTCCACTTCCCACCATAGATTCTCTGGATATGCTCCAAACCTAGAACTGCAATGCTTATCATATGTTAACCATGCTGGCCACCAAAATCCATTTGGACATATCTAATCATGTCATTGTATTCTAATATGGCCACAACCTCTCTGGAATCTTTTCACAGTTGACACTCACTTAGATCTGAAGACTCAAGTCCTAGAGCTAAATTTAGAATTTGATGGATGGGTTACCTCATCACTGCCTAATGGATATCCCATTGTCTTTATTATAGGTGTCATAGGCTATAATTAAGACTTCCTGATACTGTGTTTAGTGACATTTACAAATAAATACAGACATAAAACATTGTGTTGTTTTTTTAGTGATTCTAAATGATCTCAGTCATGATTCCCAGCCAATAACTGTGCAGATTTACAGGTAAGGGTATTAAAAAGAAGACCACTTTTGTAAGTAAAATGACTAAAAAACCAGTAGATACACAAATAATAATTTAAAAATGTGCATTTTTATTTTTTTTGTTAGACGATTGATTCATCTGTGGGCGTTCATATCATTGAAACCTGTCAGGCATTAAAGCATGAGTGCCCTTTTAATGCTTAAATGAATGTGGAAAAAACTGTTGCATTTTTTACAAAAACCAAAATAAATATGGACAAATACAGATAAAATTATCAAAAAATGAACATTGGTAGGTACGGAAATGTAAAAAAAAAGAAATATCATAAAATCCGGAACCCTAGCTATAATGCACTTGTAATAAGGCAGACAGTACATCCTTCACATTTGAGGAGCAACCCACCTGCTACACTCTAATTAAATATCAGTGTTAATGGGAACGTTAGGTCTACTGGCCAGTTCCCACTTCATCGGAAGGCATATATGTAGGAAGTTGGCTCTGTGTATACTGTTTCAAAGTAAGAAATAGTGTGCACAGAGTCCAAGGGTTCCCCTTAGAGGTAAGATAGTGGCAAAAGTAGATAATTCTAATGCTCTATTTTGTGGTAGTGTGGTCGAGCAGCAGGCTTATCAGAGGGTAGTGTTAAGCATTTGTTGTACACATACAGGCAATAAATGAGGAACACACACTCAAAGACTTACTCCAGGCCAATAGGTTTTTTATATTGAAAAATATATTTTCTTAGTTTATTTTAAGAACCACAGGTTCAAGATTTACAGTTAATACTTTAAATGTAAGGTACTTCACTTAGATACTTTAGGAACTTTGAATGAAAGCAATATCACATACAGTCTTTGTAAAAATGGCAATAAGCTATTTTCAAAGTGGGCACAGTGCAAAAATCCAAAGTTCCTGGTGGAGGTAAGTAAAGGTTAGTTTTGGAGGTAAGTAAAACACTTACAAGTCTCAAGTTTGGGGCATAGGCAGCCTACCGTTGGGGGTTGAGGGCAAGCCCAAAGTTACCACACCAGCAGCTCAGGGCCGGTCAGGTGCAGAGGTCAAAAAGGTGCCCAAAACACATAGGCGCCTATGGGGAACAGGGGTCCTCCGGTTCCAGTCTGCCAGCAGGTAAGTACCTGTGCCCTCGGGGGCAGACCAGGGGGCCTTTGTAGAGCACCAGGGGGGACACGAGAAGGCACACAAAGTACACCCTCAGCGGAACAGGGGCGGCCGGGTGCAGTGAGCAAAGCATGCGTCGGGTTTTAGATTGAAAACAATGGAGGGACCCGGGGGTCACTCTAGCGTTTCAGGCAGGCAGAGGGGGGGCTTCTTGGGACAGCCACCATCTGGGCTAATCAGAGGGTCGCCTGGGGGTCACTCTTGCTCTGAAGTTCGGTTCCTTCAGGTCCTGGGGGTTGCAGGTGCAGTGTTGGTTACAGGCGTTGGGTCCCTTTGGCTGAGGCCTTCGCGGTCAGGGGGAGCCTCTGGATTCTCTGCAGGCGTTGCTGTGGGGGCTCAGGAAGGTCGTCTCTGGTTACTCACAGGCTTGCAGTCGCCGGGGAGTCCTCCCTGAGGTGTTTGTTTTCTGCAGGTCGAGCCGGGGGTGTCGGGTGCAGAGTGTGAAGTCTCACGCTTCCGGCGGGAAACGTGCAGTCTTTGAAAGTTGCTTCTTTGTTGCAAAGAAGCAGCTGGTTTTGAAAAGGGCCGCTGTTCACGGGAGTTTCTTGGTCCTGTAGTCCAGGGCAGTCCTCTGAGGCTTCAGAGGTCAATGGTCCCTGTCGGATGCGTCCCTGGAGCAGGTTTTGGAAGGTGGAGACAGGCCGGTAGGGCTGGGGCCAAATCAGTTGTCGTCTTCCTCCTTCTCTGCAGGCTTGTAGGTCAGCAGTCCTTCTTCTTTCTTCAGGTTGCAGGAATCTGATTTCCTGGGATCTGGGGATATGGACCACCTCAACAGTTTAGGGTTTTCTCCTTTCATTTGCATGAGCCATCTGAGAGGTCTGTGGTCAGTTTGAACTATGAAGTGAGTACCAAAAAGGTATGGTCTCAACTTCTTCAGGGACCAGACCACAGCAAAGGCCTCCCTCTCAATGGCACTCCAACGCTGCTCCCTGGGGAGTAACCTCCTGCTAATAAAAGCAACAGGCTGGTCAAGGCCATCATCATTTGTTTGGGACAGGACTACTCCTATCCCATGTTCAGAGGCATCTGTCTGCACTATGAACTGCTTAGAGTAATCTGGAGCTTTCAAGACTGGTGCTGTGCACATTGCTTGCTTCAGGGTGTCTAAGGTCTTTTGAAAGTCCAAGGTCCAGTTAACTTTCTTGGGCATTTTCTTGAAGGTACGTTCTGTGAGGGGGGTCACTATAGATCCATAATACTTCACAAACCTCCTATAGTAACCAGTCAAGCCAAGGAATGCCCTGAGTTGAGTCTGGGTTTTTGGAGCTACCCAGTCCAGAATAGTCTCGATCTTGGGTTGGAGTGGCTGAACTTGGCCTCCATCTACAAGGTGTCCCAAGTAAACCACAGTACCCTGTCCTATCTGACATTTAGATGCCTTGATAGAGAGGCCTGCTGCTTGCAGGGCCTGCAAAACCTTCTTCAGGTGGACCAGGTGATCCTGCCAGCTGGAGCTAAAGACAGCAATATCATCAAGATAAGTTGCACTAAAGTACTCCAAGCCAGCAAGGACTTGATTCACCAACCTTTGAAAGGTAGCAGGGGCATTCTGTAGTCCACACAGAACCTCATCTCTCTCTTGCCATCTTTTGTGTGAGGTTTGAGGACCAAGACCACTGGGCTAGCCCAGGGACTTTCAGAGTGCTCAATCACTCCCAGCTACAGCGTCTTGTGGACTTCCACTTTGATGCTTTCCTTAGCTTGGTCAGACTGTTTGAATATTTTGTTTTGACAGGCATGCTGTCTCCTGTGTCCACATCATGGGTACACAGGTGTGTCTGACCAGGGGTTAGGGAAAAGAGATCAGCAAACTGTTTGAGGACTTGCCTGCAGTCAGCTTGCTGTTGGCCAGAGAGGGTGTCTGAGTAGATCATTCCATCTACTGTGACATCTTTAGGGTCAGTGGAGAGGAGATCAGGGAGAGGTACACTCTCTGCTTCCTGGTCCTCATCTGTAACCATCAACATGTTTACATCTGCCCTGTCATGAAAGAGTTTTAGGCGGTTAACATGGATCACTCTCTTGGGGATCCTACTAGTGCCTAGGTCCACCAGATAGGTGACCTCACTCTTTTTCTCTAGCACTGGGTAAGGGCCACTCCATTTGTCCTGGAGTGCCCTGGGAGCCACAGGCTCCAGAACCCAGACTTTCTGCCCTGGCTGACACTCAACCTCAACCATAGCAGCCTTTTGGTCATACCACATCTTCTGGAGTTGTTGGCTGGCCTCACGGTTTTTACTTGCCTTTTCCATGTACTCTGCCATCCTGGAACGTAGGCCTAGTACATAGTCCACTATATCTTGCTTAGGCTCATGGAGATGACTCTCTCCCAGCCTTCTTTCACAAGAGCTAGTGGTCCCCTAACAGGATGGCCAAACAGAAGTTCAAAGGGGGAAAACCCTACTCCCTTCTGAGGCACCTCTCTGTAGGCAAAAAGCAGGCATGGCAAGAGGACATCCCATCTCCTTTTGAGTTTTTCAGGGAGCCCCATGATCATGCCCTTCAATGTCTTGTTAAATATCTCAAAAAGACCATTGGTTTGTGGATGGGATGGTGTGGTGAATTTGTAAGTCACCCCACACTCATTCCACATGTGTTTTAGGTTTGCTGACATGAAGTTGGTACCTCTGTCAGAAACCACCTCCTTAGGAAATCCCACTCTGGTAAAAATACCAATGAGTGCTTTGGCTACTGCAGGGGCAGTAGTGGACCTAAGGGGAATTGCTTCAGGGTACCTAGTAGCATGATCCACTACTACTAGGATATACTGATTCCCTGGGGCTGTGGGAGGTACAGGTGGACCCACTATATCCACTCTCACTCTTTCAAAGGGGAACCCCACCACTGGAAGTGGAATGAGGGGGGCCTTTGGGTGGCCACCTTTCTTACCACTGGCTTGACAGGTATCACAGGAGGCACAAAACTCCTTCACTTTCTGGGACATATTGGGCCAATAGAAATGGTTGACTACCCTCTCCCATGTCTTGGTTTGTCCCAAATGCCCAGCAAGGGGAATGTCATGGGCTAAGGTCAGAAGAACCTCCCTAAACTCCTGAGGCACTACCACTCTCCTAGTGGCACCAGGTTTGGGATCTCTTGCGTCAGTGTAAAGGAGTCCATCTTCCCAATAGACCCTGTGTGTTCCACTGACATTTCCTTTCTCTTGGTCAGCAGCTTGCTGCCTTAGGCCTTCATGAGAGGGACAAGTTTCTTGCCCCTAGCACAGCTGTTCCCTTGGGCCCAAGAGCTCAACCTGATAGGGTTCTAACTCTATAGGCTCAGTTCCCTCAGGGGATAGAACTTCTTCCTGGGAAGAGAGGTTCTGTTTCTTTTTCTGTGCTGAAGCGGGTTCCCCAGTCTTCTTTCCTTTTCTCTTGGAGGGTTGGGCCATTATTCCAGACTCCAACACCTCTTTTTCACCCTGAGCTCTGCACTGTGCCCTAGTCTTGACACACACCAGTTCAGGGATACCCAGCATGGCTGCATGGGTTTTGAGTTCTACCTCAGCCCATGCTGAGGACTCCAGATCATTTCTAAGCAGACATTCAACTGGTATAGCAGAATGGACTACCACCTGTTTCAGGCCAGTGACCCCTCCCCATTCTAAAGTTACCATTGCCATGGGATGTACTTTAGTCTGATCGTCAGCATTGGTGACTGGATACGTTTGTCCAGTCAGGTATTGTCCTGGGGAAACCAGTTTGTCTGTCACCATAGTGACACTGGCACCTGTATCCCTCAGGGCCTCTACTCTAGTCCCATTAATAAAGAGCTGCTGCCTGTATTATTGCATGTTAGGCGGCCAGGCAGCTAGTGTGGCTAAGTCCACCCCACCCTCAGAGACTAATGTAGCTTCAGTGTGAACCCTGATTTGCTCTGGGCACACTGTTGATCCCACCTGGAGACTGGCTATTCCAGCGCTAACTGGAGTAATAGTTGAAGTGGAACTTTTCTTGGGACAGGCCTTGCCTCGAGTTTGATGTCCATGCTGACTAAAGCTGCGACGCCAGGCCTTTTTGGGATCAAAGTTTTTACCCTTGTACCCAAATGAGGATTGCGAATGGGCTTTGGACCCACCCTCTCTGCAGGTTTTTGGGGCCCTGTAGAAGACTCTTTACTTTTTCCCTTGGATGTCTCAACACTCTTCCCCTGGGGAAGCTTTGTGACCCCTTTCTTTTGGTCACCCCCTGTGGAAGTCTTGGTCACCCTTGTCTTGACCCAGTGGTCTACCTTCTTTCGCCATTTTTTGGGGAGAAATTGGACCTAGGTCTACCAGATGCTGATGCAGTTTATCATTGAAACAATTACTTAGAAGGTGTTCCTTCATAAACAAATTATACAGCCCTTCATAATCATTTACACCACTGCCATTAATCCAACCATCTAGTGCTTTGACTGAGAAGTCAACAAAATCAACCCAGGTCTGGCTCGAGGATTTTTGAGCCCCCCTGAACCTAATCCTGTACTCCTCAGTTGAGAATCCAAAGCCCTCAATCAGGGTAGCCTTCATGAGGTCATAGGATTCTGCATCTTTTCCAGAGAGTGTGAGGAGTCTATCCCTACACTTTCCAGTGAACATTTCCCAAAGGAGACCACCCCAGTGAGATCTGTTTACTTTTCTGGTTGCACAAGCCCTCTCAAAAGCTGTGAACCATTTGGTGATGTCATCACCATCTTTATATTTTGTTACAATCCCTTTGGGGATTTTTAGCATGTCAGTATTCTCTCTGACCCTATTTAAGTTGCTACCACCATTGATGGGAGCTAAACCCATCTCTTGAACTTTCCCTCTCTATGGCTAGGAGCTGTCTCTCCAGAGCCAATCTTTTGGCCATCCTGGCTAACAGGAGGTCATCTTCATAGAGGCTGCCCTCAATGCTTCCAGAGTTGCTGGACTCACCTGTGGGAGAAGCAGCATCTCTGACTATCACTTGTGGAGTCAGGGTTTGAGGGACCCTGGTCTCCCTAACTAGGACAGGAGGGAGGGAGTTATCCTCCAGGTCACTAGTTTCCCCCTCTGTAAGGTTGTCTTCAGAGGGGTGGTCTCTAGCAAACTCTGCCAAATGCTCCTGGAGCTGTACGTTGGTAGGGTTTGATCCAGTGTTTATATTTTTTATTTCACAGAGAGTCCTTAACTCTGACATCCTAAGATGCAGGGAAGGGGTGAGGTTGAGTTCCACCACCATCTCTTCTGTGCTATACATTAGTTCTCTAAAGGTTGGGATACTATTTAAGAATCTAAATCTATCTCTAGAACTTAATCCAAACTTATACAAAACTTTTGAACTCTAAAAGAAATGCTAACAGGGACTTACACAAGCCACTAGCATGACTTTTAAAATTTTTAAAAAATAGCTCAAATTTCAAAAATCAGTTTCTAATGAAAATGTTTGGAATGTAGAAGTGTGATCAGGTATTGGCTGAGTAGTCCAGCAAATGCAAAGTCCTAGACCCCACCGCTTATCCACCAATGTAGGAAGTTGGCTCTGTATATAGTGTTTCAAAGTAGGAAATAGTGTGCACAGAGTCCAAGGGTTCCCCTTAGAGGTAAGATAGTGGCAAAAGTAGATAATTCTAGTGCTCTATTTTGTGGTAGTGTGGTCAAGCAGCAGGCTTATCAGAGGGTAGTGTTAAGCATTTGTTGTGCACACACAGGCAATAAATGAGGAACACACACTCAAAGACTTACCCCAGGCCAATAGGTTTTTATATTGAAAAATATATTTTCTAAGTTTATTTTAAGAACCACAGGTTCAAGATTTACAGTTAATACTTTAAATGTAAGGTACTTCACTTAGATACTTTAGGAACTTTGAATGAAAGCAATATCACATACAGTCTTTGTAAAAATGGCAATAAGCTATTTTCAAAGTGGACACAGTGCAAAAATCAACAGTTCCTGGGGGAGGTAAGTAAAGGTTAGTTTTGGAGGTAAGTAAAACACTTACAAGTCTCAAGTTTGGGGCATATGCAGCCCACCGTTGGGGGTTGAAGGCAAGCCCAAAGTTACCACACCAGCAGCTCAGGGCCGGTCAGGTGCAGAGGTCAAAGAGGTGCCCAAAACACATAGGCGCCTATGGGGAACAGGGGTGCTCCGGTTCCAGTCTGCCAGAGGGTAAGTACCTGCGTCCTCGGGGGACAGACCAGGGGGGTTTTGTAGAGCACCGGGGGGACACAAGAAGGCACACAAAGTACACCCTCAGCGGCAAAGGGGCGGCCGGGTGCAGTGAGCAAAGCAGGCGTCGGGTTTTAGATTGAAAACAATGGAGGGACCCGGGGGTCACTCTAGCACTGCAGGCAGGCACAGGGGGGGCTTCTCGGGAAAGCCACCACCTGGGCTAAGGAGAGGGTCGCCTGGGTGTCGCTCTTGCACTGAAGTTTGGTTCCTTCAGGTCCTGGGGGCTGCAGGTGCAGTGTTGGTTACAGGCGTTGGGTCCCTTGTTACAGGCAGTCGCGGTCAGGGGAAGCCTCTGGATTCTCTCTGCAGGCGTCGTTGTGGGGGCTCAGGGGGGTTGTCTCTGGTTACACACGGGCTCACAGTCGCCAGGGAGTCCTCCCTGAGGTGTTTGTTTGCTGCAGGTCGAGCCGGGGGCTTTGGGTGCAGAGTGTGAAGTCTCACGCTTCCGGCGGGAAACTTGCAGTCTTTGAAAGTTGCTTCTTTGTTGCAAAGAAGTAGCTGGTTTTGAACAGGGCTGCTGTTCACTGGAGTTTCTTGGTCCTGTAGTCCAGGCCAGTCCTCTGAGGCTTCAGAGGTCGCTGGTCCCTGTCGGATGCATCGCTGGCGCAGGTTTTCAAAGTTGGAGACAGGCCGGTAGGGATGGGGCCAAATCAGTTGTCGTCTTCCTCCTTCACTGCAGGCTTGTAGGTCAGCAGTCCTCCTTCTTTCTTCAGGTTGCAGGAATCTGATTTCCTGGCATCTGTACTGAAGTACTGAATTTAGGGGTGTGTTTAGGTCTGGGAGGGCAGTAGCCAATGGCTAATGTCCTTGAGGGTGGCTACACCCTCTTTGTGCCTCCTTCCTGTGGGGAGGGGAGCACATCCCTAATCCTATTGGGGGAATCCTCCAAACTCAAGATTGAGGATTTCTCGAGGCAGGGGTCACCACAGCTCAGGACACCTCAGGGGCTGTCCTGACTGGTGGGTGACTCCTCCTTGATTTTCTCATTATCTCATCCAGCCTTGCCGCCTAAAGTGGGGGCAGTGGCCGGAGGGGCGGGCATGTCCACTAGCTGGGATACCCTGGGGTGCTGTAACAAAAGGGGTGAGCCTTTGAGGCTCACCACCAGGTGTTACAGTTCCTGCAGGGGGAGGTGAGAAGCACCTCCACCCAGTACAGGCTTTGTTCCTGGCCACAGAGTAACAAAGGCACTCTCCCCATGTGGCCAGCAACATGTCTGGTGTGTGGCAGGCTGGCAGGAACTGGTCAGCCTACACTAGAAGTCGGGTATGTTTTCAGGGGGCATCTCTAAGAAGCCTTTTGGGTGTATTTTACAATAAATTGCACTCTGGCATCAGTGTGCATTTATTGTGCTGAGAAGTTTGATACCAAACTTCCCAGTTTTCAGTGTAGCCATTATGGAACTGTGGAGTTCGTGTTTGACAAACTCCCAGACCATATACTCTTATGGCTATCCTGCACTTACAATGTTTAAGGTTTTGCTTAGACACTGTAGGGGCATAGTGCTCATGCACATATGCCCTCATCTGTGGTATAGTGCACCCTGCATTAGGGCTGTAAGCCCTGCTAGAGGGGTGACCTACCTATGCCACAGGCAGTGTGAGGTTGGCATGGCACCCTGAGGGGAGTGCCATGTCGACTTAGTCATTTTCTCCCCACCAGCACACACAAGCTGTGAGGCAGTGTTCATGTGCTGAGTGAGGGGTCCCTAGGGTGGCATAAGACATGCTGCAGCCCTTGGAGACCTTCCCTAGAATCAGGGCCCTTGGTACCAGAGGTACCAGTTACAAGGGACTTATCTGGGTGCCAGGGTTGTGCCAATTGTGGAGACAAAAGTACAGTTTAGGGAAAGAACACTGGTGCAGGGGCCTGGTTAGCAGGGTCCCAGCACACTTTCAAATCATAACTTAGCATCAGCAAAGGCAAGACATTAGGGGGTAATCATGCCAAGAAAGCATTTCCTTACAATATAGTTAGCCTATATGCCCTCTTTGTAACAGATTAAACAAGTCCAAAAACTGAAGCTTCCAAATCTTCTCTTCAGTCGTTGTGGACAAAGGAGCCACAAACTGCATGTACACTCGCACACATGGCAACACATTCCTGAAATCTTTAGTTTCTTTCTACCTGTCTTGTCTTTACCATCCCCAAAGCCTATGTGTAAGAAATTGGGTTGCTGGTTGACTGGGGTGTGAGCCTTATTCAAGCAGCAACCACAATCCTTGCCAGGGGAAGGCAGAAGCCAACCATAAATTAGCTTGTGCTCAACTCTCTGGTAGCTTGGCATAGAACACTCAGGCTTACCTTAAAGGCACTGTGCAAACTATTTGTGCAACACTTCTAACAGTAACATAATGAAAACACCACACAAAAAGGATCCCATGTCTAGTTAGAAAAATATAACTTTTTTTAATAAATAGAACAAGACTAAAATCCACTCAGTAGAACCGGATATATGCAATTCTTAACATTTTAGTGAAAATAGCACCAAAAAGCACAAAGTGCCAGCTGTGGTTTTCTAGTCAGACCGAGTGGATCAAGATCAGGCCCACATCAATGGAGTGCAGGCTGGCTACAGGGACCCAGTTCGGCCCACTGAGCAAAGTGCCTCAACAACAGGTTTGCAGAGAATTGCGAGGATTCACAATGAAGATGCGTTGTGCAGCTGAAGCGATGCATGGGTTCTGCGATGCATGGAGGCTGTGAAGCGAGGGCCTGTGTCATCACCAAGGATCCTGCTGATGGGGCTTGGCATTGCCATCAAGGCTCTTGTTAACTGGGGATGAGAGGGCCTTCGCCGAGGATGCATAGAGCCATCGGGGTGATGCAGTGGTTCCAAAGAGCTGTGAGGTGATGCAGGTCTTTGTGATAGGTCCAATCCATGAACTTGTGGGATGTGTTAGTTCTACTTGGGTTTGTGCCACTCAGCCTAGGGGATGCGTCAGTTCCACTGGATCCACAGAGGCTGGTAAACACTTTAGGCCCACCTCCAAGGACCCAGAAGAGGGTGACTCTAGTAGGGTAAGCCATTTCCTCCACCTGCATTTGGGAATGCAATATAGGTACTTATGATGTTCCTTATGTGGATGTGATATTGTGCAGTGCTGTCACGTGTGATCACTTGCTTGCCTGTTTTAGAATTTTGTGAGCATTATGGCAAAGCAATGTACTAGCCCACTATTTGTTCATCATTGACATAATGGTATTATATTTTTTAACCTATAGAGGTATCCTAATTGGTGACATTCATGTTGAGCTGTCATCTATTTCCCTGGCATTCTGTATCACAACAAGTATAGTTGCCACAACATCATTAGATTGGGTTACTTCAGTGACACACATCTTGCTTCCCAATCAGGTGTAGGTCAGGTGTCATACTTGAGTTGTCTAAGATCCAGTCGGACCACGTAAGGCAAGAAACATGTTGACCCTGATTCACTTTTTGTGAGCTGTGAGGTTTGATGTCTCCTAGCACGACCACTCTTTCCTTTTAATCATGTCAAGGAGACAGTCATAATAACTCACTCAGCGTTACCCGTAGAAATATTTAATACACAAACCTCACCACTCTACACACTTAGGGGGTCATTCTGACCCTGGCGGTAAAAGGCAGTTAGCGCCGGTCAGAAGACCGCCATAACACCGCCGCGGCCGCGGTAACCCGCCAGGGTCATTCTGACCCACAACTGCCAAACCGCCAAAAACCCGACCTCCACTGAAGGCCGCCACATCAGCGGTCAGCGATAAACTGGAGATGACCAAACCTCCACCGTCACGCCAACAGAAATACGCCCACGCCATTACGACCCACGAATCCACGCGGCGGTCTTTCAACCGCAGTATCCCATTGGCGGTACACACCGCTGCGGTCAAAATACACACACCTTTACAAAACACAGCCACATTGGATAATTCAAAATACACACACCTGATACACATACAAACACCACTCCCACACAATCAATACGATATAAAACACACACCCACATCACCCACAAACCCCCACAAATCGAAATTCAGAGACAAGGCGCAATACACACAGAGAGAGCACAGGGAACGCAAACCACAACACACACAGGAACCCAACATCATCCCCCACACTACATCTACACACAAAACACCACACACCACTACACTCATCACCACAAACACCACCCCACACCTCATCCACACCACCCCATGGCACCCCAAAGACACCCCAGGTTCTCGGACCAAGAACTCAGGGTCATGGTGGAGGAAATAATTAGGGTAGAGCCCCAGCTCTTCGGCACACAGGTGCAGCACAGCACAATAACCAGGAAGGCGGAGCTATGGCAAAGGATCGTCGACAGGGTCAACGCTGTGGGACAGCATCCCAGAAATCGGGAAGACATCCGAAAGCGCTGGAACGACCTACGGGGGAAGGTGCGGGCGATGGTGTCAAGACACAACATCACTGTGCAGAAGACTGGCGGAGGACCCCCACCCACTCCACCCGAATTCACAGCATGGGAGCAAGAGGTCTTGAACATCCTGCATCCTCAGGGCCTCGCTGGAGTAGGCGGAGGAATGGACTCTGGTAAGTCTAATCTCAACTACTTCCCCCCCACCAACCACCAGCATGCCAACCCCCACCCCCACCCTCACCCCCAACCCCCCAGCACATATCCTCCCTGCTAATGTCTCACCAGAACAACCCACCCAAACCAACACCAACCCCTGAATGCCAACACAAACCATGGACACCCATCACCTAAGCATGACCACTGCACATACCCATCCCCCACCCCAAACCACCATCACAACTCCTCCCACAAGGGAATGCCAGCACTGGGGGACAAGGGCACCCACAAATCGCACGCAATGGCACACACAGAAGCAATAACCATACTCTTTTACCCCTGCAGGACCCGAACGCCAACACACCGGCCCGGAGGGTCCAGAAATGTCCATCCCACCCCCAGAACAGGCCCCCAGTGATGACAGCAGCTCTGTCGACCTAGAACCTGATGACCAGCCCGGACCATCGGGGACCTCTAGACAGTCGGTTCCCCTCAGGCAGCCACAGGCCCCAGCAGACCTACCCCCCTCTGCAAACCCCAGCACAGCACCCACCCAGCGGGCCCATGCCTCTGTCTCCAGGACAGGTCAAGCAGCGGTGTGTCTACCACTACAGGGCACCCAGGGCAACCCACCACCCCAACAACAACAGGGACCTGGGGGCAGTGGTAGTGGGCACACCGTCCAGGGGACAGAGGCCCAGGAACAAAGGGGAACTGGGAGGGCTGCTGAGCGACAGAGGGAGGACAGGCCTAGGGAACCCACTGTCCAAGAGGCCCTCACCACCATCATGGGAGCGTACCACCACTCCCAAGAGACGATGGCGACGGTCCTGGCCAGGTTCCAGGAGATCCAGGCCATGCAGGAGGGCCAGTACATGGGGTTCCGGGAAGAACTGCGCAGCATCAGTTCCGCAATGGGTACAATCGTGGTGGCACTCAACCAGATTGTCACCACATTGCGGGACCATGTGGCCCCCCAAAGGGCCCCTGCCACTAGCATGGAGGAAGAACAGCCCACCACCTCCGCTGGCGCTAGTGGTCAGGAGGCCCGACACAACAGCAACGGCCCACCCGGACCCCACCCCCTGCAGAACATGAACCACCCCGCAAGAAAGGCCTGAGATCGAGGAAGAAGACAGAGTAGGATGTCAAGACCCCCGCCATGCACGCATCCCCCCGGATGTCATCCCACTGTCCCACTTGTTCACCCTGTCCAACCTTGAACTGCCCCTGCTCCACCTTCCACAGGCATATGGACAATGCACCTGTGCGAACGTGAGTCTGGACTCTGCCATGGACATGCCTCCACCATCACCCACCACCCTTTTTGAACTATACACCAATTTTTTCACTTCAATAAACACAATTATTGCACAAAAAACATCTGGAGTCTGCTATTTATTTTTTTAAACCAAATGTATTCGATATAACCAACCAAAAATGTCCAAATACATTGTGATGACAACATACCAGTGTCACACAGCGGTAGTCCATGGGAAAATAAACCAGAGGGCACTCCGTGGGGACCACATCACTGAAATAGGAAGGCAAATTCACAACTAAGTTACCATACATTGGGGTGAAAGGTCAGACAGTAGAGAGCCAGTACTGTTACAGAGATAATAAAATGCAGGAGTAGATTCTTACCTGTGTGTTACTGGAAATACTGCAGTATCACTCTGTCCCTGTTGTCTGTGTCGTCCTCTTCGTCTTCCTCCTCTTCACTCTCCGCAGGCTCCACAGCGGCCACAACACCACCATCTGGACCATCCTCCTGCAGGAAAGGCACCTGGCGTCGCAAAGCCAGGTTGTGAAGCATGCAGCAGGCCACGATGATATGACACACCTTCTTTGGTGAGTACATTAGGGATCCACCTGTCATATGCAGGCACCTAAACCTGGCCTTCAGGAGGCCGAAGGTCCGCTCGATCACCCTCCTAGTACGCCCATGGGCCTCATTGTACCGTTCCTCTGCCCTTGTCCTGGGATTCCTCACTGGGGTCAATAGCCAAGGCAGGTTGGGGTAACCAGAGTCACCAATTAGCCACACACGCTGTCTCTGTAGCTGTTCCATCACATAAGGGATGCTGCTATTTCGCATGACGTACGCGTCATGCACTGACCCTGGGAACTTGGCATTTACATGGGAGATGTACTGGTCAGCCAAACAGACCACCTGGACATTCATGGAATGATAACTTTTTCGGCTCCTGTACACCTGTTCATTGTCTTTTGGGGGGACCAAAGCCACATGGGTACCATCAATGGCACCAATGATATTGGGAATGTGTCCAAGGGCATAGAAATCACCCTTCACTGTAGGCAAGTCACCCACCTCAGGGAAAATGATGTAGCTCCGCATGTATTTCATCAGGGCAGACAACACTCTGGACAACACCCTTGAAAACATAGGCTGAGACATCCCAGATGAAATGGCCACTGTAGTTTGAAATGATCCACTAGCCAAAAAATGGAGTACTGACAGCACCTGCACTAGAGGCGGAATCCCTGTGGGTTGGCGGATGGGTGACATCAGGTCTGGCTCCAGCTGGGCACACAGTTCCTGTATAGTGGCACTGTTGAGTCTGTAGGTGAGTATGACATGTCGTTCTTCCATAGTCAACAGGTCCACCAGCGGTCTGTACACGGGAACATTCCTCTGTCTCCTCGCAAGTCCCAGCGGACGGTGCCTAGGAAGGACAACATGGAGCACAGAGTCAATCAACCCACAGGTAAGTTCCCACAGCCTGCACAGTACACGAATCTCTCTGGATTGAATAGCTTGTATGAGTGTCGATGCAAGGCCTAGCCATGTGTGACGCAGTAGGAATTAAGCCATTTGGGCCTTTGAAATGGCGGCTGCCTGACCTGTGAAGTGTGACAATGTGAAGTGAGGTCATTGCGCTGGCATGGCACGCCGTGGCGGTAGGCGGTCGAAGACCGCGGCGCAAAGCAGCATTGGTTAACATTGAACCCTATGGGTTTCAGGAGCCAATGACGATGTGCGCCGGTGGTCGCGGTACGCACTGCCGCGGTACGCACCGCCGCGGGTGTAACCGCCATTTTCTCTCTGCTTAATCACACAAGACCTGAGCATCCACAGGAGAGGACCTATACTGCAAGTGCTGCTGTGACCTCGGTCTGGAAGTGACAATGGCTGCTGCGACTGGGGAAAGGGCCCCCGCCTTCAGTTCCGAAGAGTTGGAGAAGCTCGTGGATGGGGTCCTCCCCCAGTATGCGCTACTCTACGGTCCTCCAGACCAACAGGTGAGTACACGGGGGCCAATGCATAGTGGGCAATGCCTGTGATGAGTGGGGTGGATGTACGATGGAGAGGAGGGGAGCGAATTACGAATGCATGGCACGACAGATGAGAGCATGTGCCACCTGGCAAGTTTGGGGAGGGGGGGCCACTCACATCGAGCATGCAGAAAAGTGATGATGTTTCTTTTCCCCCCCTGTACATGTCACATAGGTCAGCGCCCATCAGAAGATCGATATTTGGCGTGCCATCGCCAAGGACGTCCGGGCCCTGGGGGTCCACAACAGACGGGGCACCCACTGCCGCAAGAGGTGGGAGGACATCCGCCGCGGGAGCAGGAAGACCGCCGAGGCTCTGCTGGGGATGGCCTCCCAACCTAGGAGGGGTGCCAGTCGTACCTTGACCCCCCTGATGTCCCGGATCCTGGCGGTGGCCTACCCCGATTTAGATGGGCGCTTGAGGACATCACAGCAGACACAAGGGGGTGAGTACCAGCACATTCAGCTATATTTGCGCACAGTGGAGGTGCCTGGGTGGGGGAGGAGGGCTGTGGGTATCCCTAGGCCAGGGCGATTTCTGTAGGCTAGGCCCCTCCGTGAGGTATGGTCCTGTGCCCCCGCCCCCACCTCTGTAGGGTGCCTAGTAACGCTATTCATGGACCTGTGTATTCTGTGTGGGCAGTTGTCGCCCATAGGCTTGTAGGGCATGTCCCAGGGAATGAGTAGTGTACCCCAAGTGCACAGCGTAGTGCAGGGGGCTTCTGTGTCTGTCCTCTCCACCAACGGTGTCCCCAATGCATGCACTCAACTTGTCTTTATTTCTCCAACCCCCCCATTTTCTTTGTTTTTCTGTGAATGTGTGCATTAGCATCATCAGGCGAAGGAGAAGTGGCATCGGCGCAAGAGGGAGCTGCATCTCACATGGCCCCGGAGGGCCATGCAACGGACTCCGACATGACCAGTGAGACGGAGGGCGAGGGGGGCTCCACCACGGGGACCCGTGCAGACGTCAGTGACACCGACACGTCCTCGGATGGGAGCTCCCTTGCGGTGGCGGCAACATCCGTACCCACCGATACAACAGGTACAGCCGCCACCCAGCGCACCAGCTCCGCCCTCCCAGCAGCCCCTCGGCCTTCGGCCCGTGCCCGCACGGCCAGGAAGGCGGCCATCTCCTTCGCCCCAGGCACCTCAGGCCCTGCCCCAGTCACCCCTGCTGCCCTCAGTGAGGAGGTCATTGACCTCCTGAGGACCATCATTGTTGGGCAGTCTACCCTTTTGAATGCCATCCAGGGTGTGGAGAGGGAGGTGCATCAAAGCAATGCATACCTGGAGGGCCTTCATTCGGGTCAGGCTGCCCATCAGCAATCGTTCAACGCTCTGGCCTCAGCACTGACGGAAGCGATTGTCCCTGTCTCCAGCCTCCCTCTTCTAACTCCCTCCACCCAGTCCCACTCCCCTGTTCCTCTGCCTATCCCATCCACACCTACAGACCAGCCTGCACACACCTCAACACCCAAGGGAAGCTCATCCAGACATAAGCACCACAGAACACACAAGCATTCACACAAGCAACATACAGATGCAGACATGCCAACAGCCACTACCTCCTCTGTGTCCCCCACCTCCTCGTCTCCCTCCTCCCTCCCTGTGACGTCTACACTCACACCTGCATGCACACCACCATCAGCCAGTACACCCATCACCAGCACACACTCCACACCAGTCCGCACACGTGCAGTCACCACCCCCACTGCCATGTACACGTCCCCTGTGTCCTCTCCCAGTGTGTCTGTCACCCCCGCTTCCAAATCACACAAACGCAGGCAGGCACCCAACCAACAGCCATCCACCTCACGTCAGCCTCCAGCCCAAGCACCTGCACCCAAAGACACCAGACTTGACTCTCCTACAACCACATCCTCTTCCTCCACTCCCATACCCACTCCAGCTACCCTTCCCATGGCTCCTAAAAAACTAATCCTCTATAAACTGGACCTCTTTTCCTCACCTGACCCACCCCCTCCATCTCGTAAGAGTTCCAAAAACACCTCAGCCACCACCAGCCCAGTAACTCCCAAGAACGTTGTGGCTGGTTTTTGGAGTCCGCCCTTTCCTTGTGCAGGGACATCGGCCAGCAGCAAAGGCACAGCCAGCCCTCCCCCTGGGAAGAGGAGCAAAAAACTGAAGGGCAGGCGCGACAGGCCTGATACGCCTGCCCCCAAGGAGGGTAGCCTTGCACCGTCACCTGCCACATCGGGTAAGGGAGCCAAGGGCCACGGAGAGTCTGCCAAGGAGGGCAAGGGCAGCAAAGCGCAAAAGGCAGGGAGCAGCCGACCTGGCCATGAGGGCCCCACCAGCCCCATTCCGGGGGTATCGGAGGAGACCCAGGGCCCCAGGACTCCATCACAGGAGGGCCCCGCAACGGAAAGGTCCGATGCTGACTGAGCAGGAAGTATTGGCCAGGTGTGGTTCACTCGAAACACAAGACAGGCACCGCTGAACAGGGCCCCGCCTAGACAGGCACCGCTGAACAGGGCCCCGCCGTGAGAAGCACCGCTGAACAGGGCCCCGCCGTGAGAAGCACCGCTGAACAGGGCCCCGCCAAGACAGGCACCGCTGAACAGGGCCCCGCCGTGAGGAGCACCGCTGAACAGGGCCCCGCCGTGAGAAGCACCGCTGAACAGGGCCCCGCCAAGACAGGCACCGCTGAACAGGGCCCCGCCGTGAGGAGCACCGCTGAGCAGGGCCCCGCCGTGAGGAGCACCGCTGAACAGGGCCCCGCCGTGAGAAGCACCGCTGAACAGGGCCCCGCCGTGAGAAGCACCGCTGAACAGGGCCCCGCCAAGACAGGCACCGCTGAACAGGGCCCCGCCGTGAGGAGCACCGCTGAACAGGGCCCCGCCGTGAGAAGCACCGCTGAACAGGGCCCCGCCAAGACAGGCACCGCTGAACAGGGCCCCGCCGTGAGGAGCACCGCTGAACAGGGCCCTGCCGTGAGAAGCACCGCTGAACAGGGCCCCGCCGTCAGAAGCACTGCTGAACAGGGCCCCGCCGTGAGAAGCACCGCTGAACAGGGCACCGCCAAGACAGGCACCGCTGAACAGGGCCCCGCCGTGAGGAGCACCGCTGAACAGGGCCCCGCCATGAGAAGCACCGCTGAACAGGGCCCCGCCAAGACAGGCACCGCTGAACAGGGTCCCGCCGTGAGAAGCACCGCTGAACAGGGCCCCGCCGTGAGGAGCACTGCTGAACAGGGCCCTCCTGTCAAGCACCGCTCCGCTGGGCCCTCCTGTCAAGCACCGCTGAACAGGGCCCTCCTGTCAAGCACCGCTCCGCTGGGCCCTCATCTCAAGCACCGCTCCGCTGGGCCCTCCTGTCAAGCACCGCTCCGCTGGTCCCTCCTGTCAAGCACCGCTCTGCTGGGCCCTCACCTCAAGCACCGCTCCGCTGGGCCCTCCTGTCAAGCACCGCTCCGCTGGGCCCTCCTGTCAAGCATCGCTCCGCTGGGCTCTCATCTCAAGCACCGCTCCGCTGGGCCCTCCTGTCAAGCACCGCTCCGCTGGGCCCTCCTGTCAAGCACCGCTCCGCTGGGCCCTCATCTCAAGCACCGCTCCGCTGGGCCCTCCTGTCAAGCACCGCTGGCCCATTGGCAGGCCCGGTTCTGTGTCGGGCAGGGCTTCATGAGGCACTCTGCCCACCATGCCTCCTCCATGACCAGTGGACTCTGTAATCCACCTGATGGACTGTGGCTTTGCACCCCCCAGGATGGCACAGTGGGCAATCCACCCACTGTAGAGACTTGAGAGACTGTGGCTTTGCACTCCCCAGGATGGCACAGTGGGCAATCCACCCACTGTAGAGACTTGAGAGACTGTGGCTTTGCACTCCCCAGGATGGCACAGTGGGCAAGCCACCCACTGTAGAGACTTGAGAGACTGTGGCTTTGCACTCCCCAGGATGGCACAGTGGGCAACCCACCCACTGTAGAGACTTGAGAGACTGTGGCTTTGCACTCCCCAGGATGGCACAGTGGGCATGGAGGCCCTTCGTGGATCTGGCGTCGTGGACTCATGTGGCTGAGGTTCCCCCCCTTCCCTTCCCCCTGAGGTGCCAGTATTTGATTTTTGTGATGCCCCAGCAGTGTTCTCTCCAATGGACTCGATCTCGTGTGTGGGCTTTGCCCATGTGTTGCTGCACATTGGCCCACGGACATTTGAACTTTGCAAAACTGTGCCGGACTTTTGCTACTTGTATATATATATAGTTCTAGATGTGTAATAATTCTTTATATATTGCTAAGTTCGCTATTCTTAATTCTTGCTATAATATAGTTCTATTTTTACAATCATTGCCTTTTGTCTTTGCGTTTTTGTTTTGGGGGTTTGGGGGTGTCACTCTGACTTTTTAATCTGCATTGGTGTGTAGGTATTTCGGTGGGGGTGAGGGTGGGGGTAAGTGTGTGGCGTATGTGTGTGCCCGTAAGCTTTCCTCCTCCCCCCTCCCCTGTGTCGTAGGTGCAGTACTCACCGTTGTCGTCTGCGGCGACTTTCGTGATCCTGGAAGAAGAGCAGGAAGGCAATGGCTGGGAGGATGTGGAGTTCCGGTTCCATGCTGTCCCGATTCCGCGTGGAGTGTGTCGAGGTGAGCGTTTTCCATTGGAAATGTCTGTTTCCGCCGTGTTTTTATCGGCGGGGCTCCCGCCCCGGAAAAGGTGGCGGATTGGTGAGTCGTGATAGGGTGGGCGGTACATTGTCTGCCGCCTGGCTGTTGGCGGTGACCGCCGCGCTGTTTGTTTGTGCCGCCGTGGCGGTCGGAGTGTTAAAGCGGCGGCCTGTGTTGGCGGTTCCCGCCAGGGTCAGAATTCCATTTTTTGGGCCGCCAGGCTGTTGGCGGGTTGGCCGCCGCTTTAACACTGACCGCCAGGGTCAGAATGACCCCCTTAATTCCCTTACTTGCATTCGCCAGCAAAGCATTTTTTCACTGATGATAACTGTTAAAGAGCCCCCCTGAGGGTCCTGCTTCGCATTGCAGTGACAGCCCTACAAGGAGCAGCCTGATGATGAAGCATGACACCCATCTCGGTGTGTGAGACCCCTTGTTTCTGATCTATCGGATCCTCAGATCTGGTTGATCAGGCTCCCCCACTTTTCCAACTGACAATGTCTTCTGATTTCTGCCCCCCCCTTCTGTAGGAAAAGCATACTCTTTTGTTAGTCAGTGCAGTATTTATACTCAGTTGTACTTTGGAAGTGGGGAGAAGATGATAGAGCCATGACTTTGAAGTGCACAGGTGCCCTTCCTTCCTGGCCATGAATCCAGACTGGGGGTATGAAACCCTTTGTGTGGAGACAGGCCAGAACCTATCCAATTGTAAGTAGGGCTGGGTCCAGATCCTTTCTTCGTCACTGTGCCTGGATTCAAGCTAGCCTGGCTGATGAGGGGTGATACCCTGAAACTGGTCCCAGGATGCTTGTTTATGGTCAGGTGAGGACCTGGACTGGCAGTTTGGGGTGAACTGTTTCCATAGGAAACAGGGTCAAGGTTGATTTCCATATGGCTGGGTCCAAACTGAAGTGGGATGGTGAGCAAAAGAACAATGGATTAAACCCAGATCTGCGACTGGGGGTGAGTGTTGAAGAGTTTTGGCACTCCGTCCATCCACCTTTGGTGTTGCTCCTGCTCCTTCCTCTCATCCTGTTAGTGATGGCCCATCAAGTCACACCTACGCTCCTCATTGTGTGTGGAGGAATACTCAAAGTCCAACTGTCAACTTCATCCAGTCATGTGTCCCAGAGACACTCTGCAAGCACCAATTGGCTAAGGCAAGAAAATGCCAACTTTCTAAAAGGAAAAGAACTAGATTAAGGGGGTCATTATGACCCCAGAGGTCGGCATTAATCTGGAGGAAAGTACTGCCAACAGGCTAGCGGTACTTTTCTCCATATTATGACATTGGCGGTTTGGTAATGACCGCCGGGCTGGAGACTTCACTTTCCAGCCCGGCGGCCGTCACTTGCCCGCCTGCGGGATTATGACCCCACCTACCGCCATGGTTTTTGTGGCATGCTTCCCACCACGAAAACAATAGTGGTAGGTACCCGTGATAGGGGTCTTACCTCCACCCTCCCCAGGTTTCCCTCCACCCCCTTCCTCTCCAGACCCCCTTCATACACGCCCCTCCCTTCACACACGCACACATGCATACACACGCCATTCCAACATTCATCCATGCAACATGCATCCATTCACATACACATCCATACATACTTACGTACATACACTCATACACGCATTCACACTACTCAACATAAATGCACTCACACATCCATACATGCACACACAACACGCAACACACACCCGCATGCATGCACACCAGACATACACACACCCCCACACATACACACAACACCCCCTACCTCCCTCCCCTGTCGGAGCAACCGACTTACCTGTAGTTAGGAGGTCCTCTGGCAGGAGACAGGACCGGCCACTGCTTTCAGCAGAAGCGCCCGCCAGCAGAACACCGCCAGGCCGTATCATTCTCATAATATGGCCGGCGGCGGTCTACTGGCATGGCCCTGCTTCTGGCAGCAGTGCCACCTTACCGCCATCCGTCAGCATGGCCACAGCTGGATTTCCGCCATCCTTCAGGCGGAAATCCGGCTGTGGTCATAATCCGGCGGACGGCTGGTAGCCGCGTCGACGGTCTTTTGGCGGCCGTCGCCGTGTCGGTATGCAGTTTTTACTGTTGGGGTCAAAATGACCCCCTAAGGACGGAATGAGGAACAAACTTTCTAAAAGTGGCATTTTCAGAACTGTAATATAAAATTTGACTTCAGTAGAAGTTGGGATTTTTCTTTACAAGTTCACAGACACCAAACATGAAGGATAACATGTTCCCATTTGGAAATTATACTTATAATATGTAATAAGGCAATTCTAATGTTATCCTCTGGGAGAGTTAGGCTTTGCAGTAGTGAAAAATGAATTTACAGGTGTTAGAAATGGTGTCTTTTGTTAGCAGTCAGGTTACCCTCTGTCCAAGCAAGGACCCTCACTCTAGTCAGGGTCACACACAGTCCAAATTATCCTGTGCTCACCCTACCTGGTAGCTTAGCACTGAGCAGTCAGGCTTAACTTAGAAGGCAATGTGTCAAGTTTTTTTGCAATAAGTCATGCAATAACACAGTATAGCACCACAAAAATACACCACACAATGTTCAGAAAAATATAGAATATTTATCTGGATACATGCAGATCGATCGAGATTCAAACTTAGAAAATGATAAAAAGAGTCTTTAGTTCTTAAAAAGCAACAAGTGTCTCTTGCAAGCACAAAGTACCTGGTTTGCGTTCAAATTCTCCACAAGGGACCACAGAGGAGTAGATGCGTGGAAAACGGGGAGGTGTGCGTCAGTTTCTCTGGGCGCACACAGACGATGTGTCGATAATTTTTGACACAGGGAAGGCTTTGCATCAATTTCTGGCGTGCTGACTTGGATCCTCTTCGGGTTGCGGAGTTTTCGGACACACCGGGGATGATGCAGAGTAATCCTGGGTGTGTAGGATGAAGTCACAGGAGCTGCGTCAATCTCGTGGGCGATGTGGGGAAATTTCTGTCGCACTGCAGGCGCTGCATCGATTCTTCTCACAGGAATTTGGGCTGCATCGTTCCGGCTCTGCTATACGTCGATCCAGTGGGCCATGCATCGAAGTTCCGGTCGCAACGCTGGCGCTGTGTCGATCTCCTCTCAGGGAGCCAGGCTGCATTGTTCCGGTTCGGCGTGCAGTGATTTTCTCACCGCGATGCAGGCTGTGCGTTGTTTCTGGCGGGCTCTGCATCGAATTTTCACCCCACAAGGAGTTCTTTGCAGGAGGAAGTATTTTTGGTCCTGAGACTTCAAGGAATTGTAAGGCACAGAAGGATTTAAGTGCAGAGAAATGCTCACTTTCTAAAAGTGGCATTTCTTAAACAGTAATATTAAATCCAATTTCACCAGTCAGCAGGATGTTGTATTACCATTCTAGCCATATTAAATATGACCTTGTTACTCCTTTCAGGTCAGAACCTACCACTCAAACATCATATGAGCGGTCATGGAGAGCTCTCGGCTCTACTGGCCCCATCACCCATACTTTGTCTCCATTTGAGAATTCTACCCAAATGTGCCTTTGAAGTGGGGGAGACTTCAAAGACTGTCTTAGAAGTGCACAAGGTCCCCTTTCAGTTCCATCCTCTCTGCCAGGGTCCTGGTAGGGGGTTTGGCAGTCCATTGTGTGAGGGCAGGCCACTGTCCCTTGACATGTAAGTGTCAGGCCCTCCACCCTCCCAGCCCAGCAAGACCCATTCAGTATGCAGATGTGTGCAGGTGTGACTGAGCAGCCTGTTTTTGGGGTTGTCTGAGTGAAATGTGCAAGGGAGCTGTCAAGTAACCCAGCCGACGTGGGTTGTAAGGTACAGAAGGATTTAAGTTCAGAGAAATGCTCGCTTTCAATACCTACCACTCAAACAGCATATGAGGGTAGCCCCAATGTTAGCCTATAAAAGGAGGAGGCCTCACAGCAGTGTAAAACGAATTTAGGAGTTTTACACTCCCAGGACATATAAACTACACAGGTATGAGTCCTGCCTTTTATCTACATAGCACCCTGTCCTATGGGTTACCTAGGGCCTACCCTAGCGGTGACTTACATGTAGAAAAAAGGAGAGTTTAAGGCTTGGCAAGTACTTTTAAATGCCAAGTTGAAGTGGCAGTGAAACTGCACACACAGGCCTTTTAATGGCAGGCCTGAGGCATGGTTAAGGGGCTACTTAGGTGGGTGGCACAATCAGTTCTGCAGGCCCATTAGTGGCATTTAATCTACAGGCCCTGGGCACATGTAGTGCATTTTACTGGGGACTTACAAGTAGATTAAATAAGCCAATTGTGTATTAGCCAATGTCACCATGTTTTAAGGGAGAGAGCTTAGGCACTTTAGCACTGGTTAGCAGCGGTAAAGTACGCAGAGTCCTAAAACCAGCAAAAACAGTGTCCAAAAAGTGGAGGGAGGCAGGCAAAATGTTAGGGGTGATCACCCAAAGGCTGTCAGGTCTAACAACGCGTTTTTCACTACCAGGACATGTTAAAATACATGTCCACCTTTTCATATACTCTACACCAGTGGTGGCTGTCACTGAACGGGGGTGGCAGGTGGGAATAAAAAAAAGAAAAAAAAGAAAGAAGAAATGCTTACTTGCTCCGAGCGGTGACGGGTTTGTGTCCTCCATCCTCGCACACAGGCTCCTAGACTCCCCTCAGCCAATCCTGATGCTGCTGTCACCAGCATGACAGCAGTGTTGTGAGTGGTGTGAGTGGCCTGCTTCAGGACTCACACAGGAAATGAGACCCTGCCCACTTTCTCCTCCTGGCTGTGCAATACAGCCGGGAGGAGAAATGCAAGTTATGCATGTCTGTTTATCCAGCCCAACACGGCTGGCCAAACAGACATGTGCATTTATGGTCCACTCACCACTCCTCCTCCAGCCTCCTCCAGCCCCCTCCATCCCCTCCCAGCCCGCTCTAACCTTGCTCAAGTAAAAATAAAATGATAATACCGCTCTGTTATTATCATTTTATTTTTCCTTCTGCTGCAAGCAGTTGGGAGGTGCTTCTCTGCCTTAGCGGAGGAGCCGCCGCTGTGTAGAAGTTTGGTCTGAGGTAATTAAAGCAAGGTACTTAATGGCTCAAAACATGCAGGACTCTCTGCTATATGCTTAGATTGTAAGAACACTATTGCTGGCGAGCAATGTCTAAACTTACTCTGCAGTATGTGCTATAGTCAAAACCTGCCATTGGATAAGACCATCTGTGACCGTGAAGCCACAAGCACCCGCTAATTAAAGCAGCACTACCCTTTCTCAATAAGTATAAATATATAAAGGTAGCTGTAGATACCTGTAGTTGCTTTATGCAGATTTAGCCACAGACCCACGACATGGATTTGGGCAGTCGTAATCTACTTCCATTTCATAAAGATAGAAAGAATGCATACCTTTCACTGAGATCAAGCGCAGACTTTGAAGTTCATATTATAAGCAGAGACACTTATCACAATGGGGGCATAACTCGCATGCTTTTAGGTCTAGTTCAAATTGGGGAGTAGTGAGAGAAAACAGTAAGCTTAAACAAGACTTGACTGCAAAGGTCTTAAGTATTGGGGCATCAAATATTGGGGCTGAAAAACCTATATAGTGGACAGGTAGTTTTGCATAACATGTTAGGAAATATTCCATTGAATCATAGTTTTAACTAGATACTGTTTGGCATGAAGGATCATCCCGAAGAGGGGAACCCACATGATCAGTCACAAATTAAGATCTTAAAGTATTTGCAGCTACCGAACAATGTTAAAATGAAGCATGAGCAGTTGCATCCCATCTGTATTTCCTATCCTTGACTGGCTACCCAAGGTTGATGAAGTTGTGCCTGAGAGATTTGAAGTGAAAGAAGAATTGAGAATCATCTACAGACTGCCTGAACTCGTTCAACAATAAACAAAATGAAAGATTCAAAATGGCTTTTAAAACAAATGGTTTTGCACCTATTGAGGACACAATGTACATAGGCACCAGAACATTGAATTAGAAACTACACTTCCTATACAGTCACAGAGCTCTCAAGATGTTTGGAAATATAAGTGGTTATTTTGAAAATCATTTGAAAAAGAGCTGAGTCACATGCTCCAGGCTCCTAATTCCACTCTAGCTCTCATGCACCATTGTCTTATAATTAAATGGTAGCTGCATGATGCCCAGTAGGGGGAAGGAAAGTGGGATGAGGGCGTGAAAAAATCATGCATTCTTCAAAACTGGCCAATGTCTGTCTTCTCTGCACCTGCTGTAAATATGTGTGTAGGAAGCTGGACAAAAATGAGGTCTACTGTGCAAAGAGTCCAAGCAATCCCCAGAGGTATCACAGAGGCACAATTGCCATCCCAAATACTCTGTTTTTGAGTAGTGTGGTTGAGCAGTTAGGCATATTAGAGGGTAGTGCTAAGCATGTAAGGCACACACTCATACAGTAGGCGAGACACACACTCAGTATAGAAGTCCGACACCAATTTATACAAATACCACTTACTTATAAATATTTTGATACCAAGATCACTGGAATCAGATGAGTACTTTTCAATGTATGAATTTTCACAGTTTTCAGAAGTTGAGACAGTGCAATTTTTTGAGCTGTAATGCATTCCTATGGGGGAAAAACATACTGCATACTGGTACTTAATAATGACTTACAGGACCAATCTTCTGGAGTTCAGATAAGTATGTTACAAGGTCCAAAGCAGCACCAAAAGGTCACTTTGGCAGGCACTGGGGCATCTGGGTGCAGAGGAGCTTTTCAGATTCAGGTGCCCAATGTTATATTATGGGGGGGAACATGTACTGCATGTGGGCACTAGAGACAACCTACCCAAGCCCCCCAGTCAACAGGCAAGAAGACTCAGCCCATGTCGGGAGAGTCTTCCTAGATTGTCAGGTGAGGAAGAGAAAGGCTGCAGGGTTGCAGGGCCTACTCTGCCTTACATCCTACTGTCCAGGTCATCTCCTTTGGGAGGCTGACCTACCTCACCAGTGTTTGAACTCCTTTTAGAATGCCCTTTGTCTGTTTTCCCCTTGTCTTTAGGATGAGAGGTCTCCATCTCTGCTAACCTTATTTTAGTCAGGGCAACCCTCAGCTTACCAAATATGGTTCCCCATACCTGGAGTAACCCCACCATGACCAACAAGGCCAGGAGGTGTATCTTAAAATTTGGCATGGGGCCAGACCACCATGCCAAAGACAGTGCAGCCATGAAGGCTAACACTCAGCAGAGGACACTGACAGTTGTCAGTGCTCAGAACCACACATTTAGCTCTTCACTGAAAGGTGAACGGGCTAAGTTACAGGCTTATTTGGGTTCAGGATGCCTGTTTGCTACTTTAGACTAGGGGGGTACTACATCCTGTAGCAAACACCTGCTTGCTGTCTATATGGTGTACTAAAAAGAAGTACACCATGTAGAGAATCCAGGGTATCCCCAATTGGTTTGCAGAGGCAACAGTAGATAGGACTAATGCTCTATTTTGTGGTAATATGGGTGAGCAGTTAGACTTATCAGAGAGTAGTGCTAAGTATTTGTTGTAGTCACAGAGGCAATAAATGAGACACAATCAAAGAATAAATCCGAGATGACATTAGAAGAATAACAATTATTTTATATATGTTCCAAACCCAAGAACTTCATAATCAGGTAAGTAGACAGTGCAATTTCCAGAGTTCTCTCAATGTTATCCAATGGAGGAAAATAATTTTCAGCAAACACAGGGTTAACAATGACTTACAAGGTTGCACACAGGGAGCAAAGGTAAATACTGGGCACTGATCATAATCACACCAACAGTTCACACCAGCCAGCACTGGGGCAGCCGGGTGCAGAGATGCATTAGGGTGTCAGGTGCCCAATGGTGCTCTAGGGGAGTTGGACCTTGTGACAAACAAGCTACAGACTCTGGCTAGGAAGCCAGTCAGGTACAATAATCAGGTAGGTAGTAGACTTGGGGTGATTGGGGACATTGGGCCACCTTTGCATTGGCCCACTATATAAAGAGCCAGCTTCCATCAACGTATATATTAAACTCAGAGTTTTTTTGGCATTTTCTCTTAAACAACCTTCTTTAAATAAGGGGTGGGCAAAATTTGTGTAATTTACTTTAGCACAATTTTTGTCACAAGTATGCATTTAAACATAAACAAAGTAAACAACAACCACTTGCATTCTGTTGGTCCCTTGTGTTTGCTGGAAATGTTTACTGTGAATGGAGTGTTTCCTGGAAATCTTTACCACATATGGTGCATAATTACATGAAGTGGTGTAATGGCATAATTTTGGGAATTTCACCCTGGCCTACTTTGTGGGCCTGATTCACAAAGGTTAACTTACACTTTTGTGTACATTTTTTTGGTATTCACAAATTATGAGTTAATAGCAAATATTTGACTTCGGACACTCCGCAGTCAGAGTGGAGAATTCAGCATATAAAAAGACTGCAGTTGTAAGCTTACTATTAACTCACAGTTTGTGAACACCAAAAGAAATTGTAAACTTAAATAAAGTGTAAGTTTACTTTTGTGAATGAGACCCTGTATGTCAATCTTACTACTTTACGTTATCTTCCCCCACTTTTTTTCTAAATGCTCCACTAATTAAAATCTCTATGACTGAGTTTCCTGCGAATTGCAATTCAACTTTATGATTACAACCTTTACATACTTCTCTAATAACAGATCAAAAAATATTCCCCCCAACATTCACCTTTGTTCATACCTGATTCAAGTTTGGTGAAGACCTTGCACTCAAGAAAGGGAAAATAAAGAAAGTTAAAACAAGGAAATGCAACATTGACGTCTTTCAAAAATTCAGAAATGTCCCCTGCTTTTCAAAATGTTCAATGTTAAGATTGTCTTAACATCTACCCTCATGCTATGTCTCTGTTCTTGTGTTCACTTAAGAGGAATGTTCTCTAAGTGTTTGCTATGCAGGTGAATCTATTTCTTGTCTAAGCGCACATGTATTAATGTTTGTAGAAGTTCTGCAATGTCCTTTTTCTATTGATTTATTTCCCTTTTTGTCAGGTAAGGGTGATGTCAATGTATATTAGAGGTTTTCCAAAGATGAGGACCAAATCTGGAACAAAAGCGAAGGTCTGGAGATCCTCGCAAGTAGGTCTCTTGAAAATCAGGCAACTTTTTGAGGTCAGGTGTGGTTTAAATAACTAATCACACTCAAGATGGCCAATATTCTGGGGATCATTTGAAATTGTATTCAAATACAGTTTTCAAGTAACATGAGCACTGGCCAAAAGAATGGGTGAATCGACCAGCCAGGCTGCCTCCTCTTTTGCATCAAGGGATCATATAAGCTGATTAAGAACCGTAGACTCAGGGGTATTAAGTCTTAGGGGGTTTAATCACCTTCTAGCCTCAGGAGGGCATAATTACATAATGACACTATTTCCACAAAGGTATGAATTACCTCTGCCTGCTCCTTCCATAATGTACCCCCCTCAGAAATCAAGTATAAGTTCCAAGGGGTTCATCATGTCCTTGCTAGGTGATCAACATATGTTGTTGCTGTAACCAGTACCTTGGTACCAGACATTTTGCATTGCAAAGCCTTAGAGACGTTTTCTCCTTTTACCTTGAAGCTTTGAGAAATTGGGTGAATGTTGAACTTCAGTTAATCTAGATTACCTTTCAGAAGGATCCTTGATGGATTATACATTTCAAATTCCTGTTTCCCTTTGTAGATTCTAACCTATTTGAGGAAGTGAAAAGATCATGAACACATATTTATATTTTGGAATGTGTATATTTTTATCTACGTTGATGGTTTCTTCTCAAGAGGGTAAGTCATTGGTGTTAATATAAGATAAACAATGTTTGAAATGTTTGATCAAACAAGACAAAAAACACACATAGAAAGAGCAAAATGCCAGAAATCATTGCTTATGTGCGGGAAGGTGTCCCCTCCTGTACATAAACAATCATTTGTAAAATATGCTTTGGCACTTCCGTGTGCGCTGCTTTCTGCTGCACACACAGAAGTGCCAAATCTCCAGTAGTATGGGGGCCCAAATGGCACACATATAGCAGAGCAACATGAAAGGAAATCCAATGACACACCACAGAGTGGACACACAAATACAGGCAAATTGGCAGGGTTGACGTGATGTCAATGCAGTCCAAGTCCACTGAGTACTGTGTGTAGAAACTTTTATTGTTGTCACATGCATTACAATGTGTTGGACAAAGGCCACCAAATACGTTTGGTTTTGTAGATATGAGTACATCTGTATCTCAGACAGACCAATGTAGTCCACCCCAAATTAGTTTACGTACATATAAATACTCACATAGCACACATGTGCCAACATGTATGTGGACACAGTGTAGCTACACATGCACATGTGCATGAGGTTTTGAATAATCACATGCAGCAGACTCACAAACAAAACCATAAGTCCAATGTACCTTTGTCACCTTAATGACAGATCTGGACATTCACCCACATGTTGACATACCACATGTACACCATTGTTGCTCACCCGATGTAACATGTGAATCGCTCAGGGTTCACTCAAGGCACACAATACAAAAATCCACTCAATGTCGGCATGTATGAAAATGTTTTCATGCATATGCCATACAATACCCCTGAGCTAATAGACGCATAGCCCCTGTGTGTCTATCGCACGTCCACAGGCCTTTTCATGCTAATGGTGAGAAAATATGACGCATGACTGTAATGTGTCAAAAAAACGACGCATGACTGCAAATGTGACACACAGGCCCAGGAAGAGATGTAACAGGACATCCTGCCTCCAAACAGTGTAGTGAGTTAACTTTCATTTTAAAGTCTATTTGTTTATGACTGTAGGAGGGTGTGTGCTGCTGGTGTGGTGGTTGGGTTGGTGATTTGTGGAGTGTTAGTAGTGTTTTTGTACTGTGTCTTGTAGCTTTTGTTTTTGCTTGTCTTTAAAATTGTCTTTTGTAGTGTTTTAGTACTGTTTCTGTCTCTGTATTGTGGGGTGTTTGTCTGCGGTAGAATAGTTGTTGGGGTATTTGGGGTTAGTTCGGTTGGGGTTAGGTATATTTCATATGTTTAATTGGGTGAACTGCACTAGCAGAATGAGTGGTAAAGGGAGGATGCCCTGTATGTCTTCAGATTAACTGGGGGGGTTCATCTGGTTGGTGCAGCAGTACCACCCATTGATGCTGTGATCCTCGGCTACCCCACAGAGGCACAGCAGCTGCGGTGGGGCAAGGTTCTCCATCATCTCAACAGAATTCTCGGCAGTGGCAGGATCAACCACCAGCTTAAACACAGATGGGCAGGTCTGGTGACAAGGGAGCAGGATCTGCTGGATCATCTGGGAATTCAGATTGGTGGACCAGTTGGTAAGTCTCACATTACCATGCAAAGTTCGTAGTTCGCAGTGCGAGCGGTGCAACAGATGAAAAGTCTGCTCCAAGTGGCTGTAGCTGGCCCTGGGGGATAGGGCCCCCAGGGCCATTAATGGCTGCCAAAGGGCCCCCCTCCCATTTATCTGCTGGGTCAGGTCCCAGGGTTTGGGGTCCCTGGGGATGAAAACAGCCTGGAGAAGGAGGCTGCAGACCCCTTCTCCTCAGTTTTCATAGCTGGGCCCCAGGGGGTGGCAGTCCCTGGGGTCAACATCAGCCCAGGAGGGGGGCCTTATGCCCCCCACTATTACTAAGGCTGTATCCCAAGGGATGGGGTACCCGGGACCAAACTAATTCTGAGAAGGGGTTGAATGGCCCCACTCCCCCTTTCATTTTCATGGCAGTCTCAGGGGCCAAATTCAGCCCTTCACAGGGGGGCCACATGTGCCTACCAATTATATATTTTAATCCAAACCCCCCAGGACCTTGCCTACCCAAGGGGCATATAAAAACACACGTGGAAAACCACACTTCTTTCTTTTTTAAATTTTCTTGTAGATTTGCCTGAAAAATAAAAAAAACTAATTTGGCCCTTGGTGGGGTCCCTGTGGGACGCCACCACCAGGCCTCAGGGGTCAGGGTATTTTTAACCTGCCCCTTTTTCTTTTCTTTAATGTTTTTGTCTCGGGGCTCAGCTGAGTCTGAGTGCCAAGATGGCTGCTACCACTTTCTATTTGAAGTGGTGGCAGCCAATCAGATCTCCTTTTGAGATCTCTCAGAATCGCAGACCCACTGCACCCTTAGATATACAATAAAGGTTTTTCTTTAATAACTCCCAAACTACTGAACGGATTTACACCAAATTACAAAAAGCACTCTTACTGGGCCAAGATCTAGCTTTCCGCCAAATTTGGTGTAGTTACATTCAGCGGTTCGGGCTGTAGTCGTGTTCAAAATCCCTTTGGGACACTGTGAGGGAACAACATGTTTTGGGACCCCGCTTTTCCTCAGTCTCCACTTGACAAATCACCCTGAGACTTTAAAAACAGAAACTGAAGTAAGTGCCAAACTGGTTTTGAAAATTTCGTGAAGATTTGTGAAACGGCAGGAAATATAATAGCAAAGCAAAAAGTGCTTTTCCTATGGAAACTGAGTCCACTGAAAGGAGATTAGTGGCAGGAGTCGCAAGCAAAGAGAAAGGAAGTAGTTGGTGAAACAACAATCGAAGAAGAAATAGATACAGCAAGGAGAGAAGATCTAAGTGAAGGAGAATTGAATGGTGATCTAAAGTTGAAAAGAAAGAGAAAAGCAAGTTGAAGATACGCTGGTCCTGAATGGGTGTATGCAACTACAAGTGAATGCCAGAAATAATTTTTGTCCTTTTATTTTGATAGGGACAGTCCAGGTCAATATTTTGGCGCTTGAAGAAAACTGATCAACTGAACTGTTGAAAACAATCTGAGAAATCTTTTGAGAAAGAGACTGTTGAAAGTAACCGGAGAAGACTTTGATAATCTGAATTTACTTTTTCAAAACCTGATTTTGACAAGCTGCTTACCGATTTTGATAAGGGATCCTGGAAGAAAGCCTGAGAGCTGTAAATAACTGCTGAAAGAAGATTTTTGTTTTTATTTTTGCTGCTCTTTTTCTAAATTTCTCCCCTGCCTTCTGATTCTTTACAGATCATGAGTAACATTAGCCAGCAGGGTAGGAAAAATAGGTGCTGTAAATATATGAGTATTGGTTTGGCGATTGGATGTGGGATATTGTTTCTGGTATTGATTGTTGGAATGACTGTTCTTGAAAAGAGCAAACCCAACCATATTTCTGCTTTCAAAATAACTACTGCACTAACAGCAATAGAGAAGTTTAGGTTAGATGAGAAGTATTTGCATGAGGGTACTAATGCCCAAGGGGAACTTTCTTCTAATGTCTTCTATTGCTTGCTGAGTGAGTATGTTGAGACAATAGATGCGAAGAATTGTTATGTGTGTATGCAGTTTCCTTCATCAGTCGAACGAGTTACTTATCACAGTTTAACTCTCACTTATGGGATAAGTTGTAGCCTGTTACTAACAAGATTCTATAACAAGAGTACATCCAGTACTTTTACTCTAACCACAATGTGGTGTTTTCGCTTGGCCCTATAATTAGGTATTTGAGTAAAGTAGCCAAAGATAATGACATAGCATTAGTTAGAGGTTTCTTTGAATCTACATTAACATTTGGTACAGCTTACGCTCACGGGAACAATCTAACATGCTTGCTTACACCTTTAGAAAAGAGTTTCTTAGATCACACAGATGACAGGAGAAAGGCATTGATGGAGAAATTTGAAAAAGGACTTACGAGAATGATTATGCATATAGTGCCATTAAAACATAAGGGAAATTAGCTCTAGATGTGCAACGTAGGGAAACTTGGTATATATAGGCCATAAATCACACACTGACACTTTATTTGTGGGAACAAGTGAATGTAGACATGTGTTTTTGTTTCAGAATAAATGGATATTTATGTTGAATGGACAGGATCCAGCAGTTCCTGGGATATATTACATCTGTGGTCCTAATGCTTATTTCCGTCCTCCAAGAGGATGGTATGGGACATGTTATTTGGGAATAGGTTTCCCAAAGATTTTTCAAATGGATGACTTAAAGAAATTTCCAAAGTTGACTGATTTACATCATATAAGACAGAGGAGAGATTCTCCTTCTGCTATAGTGGGAGATATATTTGGAGCAATAATTTCTTCAATGGGAGTTGTTCTGAATTCGATAAAGATTCAAAAGTTGTCCACTATTGTGGATAACATGCTGACAAACTTTTCAGGAGCCATACTCCTGATAGATACTGAATTAGCTGCTGAGAGAGCTATGACTCTTCAAAATTGCCTTGCTTTAGACATTCTTTTAGCAAAGAATTGCAGAGTTTGTAGAATTCTTAATTCTAGGCATTCTTGCTCATTCATTCCTGATAATAGTAAAGCAATTAGAAGCTCACTCACTAATATGACTAATGAAAGTGCTGATTTGAATGAATTGAAAGAACCAGGGGCCAGATGTATCAAAGATCGGTTTTGCATTTCTTACATAGCGAATTTTAGGAAATCGCTAATTAAGAAATGCAAAATGGAATGTATGAAATTTGCAATTCAGTAATAGCGATTTCTTAACATTCACAGTCGCTATTCTTGAATCGCAATTAGAGAATGAGACTCCATTCCAGTTAGGAATTCGCAAATTAGGTAATGCAAACTGCAGGGTGCTGGGGGCCTTAGGCCCCCTCTGATGCACCCCAAATAAATATTTGCAGACATGTGAAGCACACACATGCCCTAGTGGCATGTGTGCGCTACATGTCATTTTTAAAAATGCATTTACAATGCATTTTTTAAAATTGCACATGCTTACCACCAAATTGAATTTGGTGGTAATTGCATTTCCTAAATGCCCAATTCACATTTAGGAAATGCTTGATACATGTGCTTTGGAAATCGCAAATAGGAATTCCCTATTTGCGATTTCCTATTTAGAGAATCGCAACTTGCGATTCTCTAAATGGGGTCACAACTTTAAGGAATCGCTATTTTTGCGATTCCTTAAAATTGCATAGTGAATGCCTTTCATACATCTTGAAAGGCATTTTTGCATTCGCAAACGGCTGAATTTTGCAATTCGCACCGTTTGCGAATGCAAAATTGCTTGACACATCTGGCCCTAGGTGTTTGGGAGAAAGGGATCTTATTGAAAATTATATAGGGGATGGTAATTATCATGGTTTGCCAAATTGGAATATGGGGAATATGTAAACTGTGTAAAATAATACAGTTGAAAAGATCTAAGAATAATCAGAGGAGGGAAGAAAAGGGAAAATTGTTCAAGGAAAATTAGAAAAGGGAACAAAGATTTGAAGGGATTGAAATGACAGAATTTTAGCTGGTGCAAAAAATTGTGAGTGATAGTTTAGTGTGATGACACATTTAGTCATTAGAGGAGGGATTGCAAGAGCAGGTGTTTTAATACAAATATTAATGGTTATTCATGTATTCTGAGTAATAGATCTGCGTAGAAAATGTAATAATACAGAGAAAAATAATGCACACATTTGAAAATGTGTCCATGTGAGTGGTCGCCAATGTTCTCGAAGTATACTTATTAATGGCTTATTAATATGAAATATGGAGCTTATGTTTGATTAATGTAGTAGTACATCATATTAAGGCTTATGCATTATGTCTTAGTTTTATTAATTGTAGGCCTTAACTTATCGGAGGTCTTCGCCTAGCTCCACGGCCTCACGTCATGCTGTATTTCTTAGGCATTAAGAAAATGTCTGCTTAGAGAATTAAAATTGTAATTTTCCACTGTACTGTCCAAAGGTACTCATAGCTAAAAGTCTTTCTCCTGAGAACCGCTTGCTATAAGACGCTGTTCTTGCTAAATGTAACAATATAAGTGTAATGTGTTTAAGACTGACTTTCTCAGGAAGAGAACAATGGAGACACTGACTGGAGTATAAACTGCAACAATATTGTTACCTGACGAGCCGGACGATGAGAACATTACAACAGAAGCCAATCAGCGATATGTGTACCGAGTACTAGTAGAAATTATAGCTTTGAAGTTTTAGTTTTATTGGACAAAGTGTGAACATGCGATCCCTTGACCAATAGGGACTTAGGAAGTCATTTTAGGAAATGTAGCTTAGCAGGACATCACTGATGGAAGACAGCGCATTTGCCCATTTTATTCTTGCCGAAAGGCCATTACTTTACTGAGCGTCTAGAGAGGTGCTTTACTTTAATGCTTAAAGACTTCGCATTTTCTGAACTTTGATGCTGAATCGAGATGCCTTGCTGACCAAACTGATGTCCTGATGACGAAGTCTATCTTAGCTTGCCGATCTAATTAAGGAGAGGTATACTGTTACGCATGTGTTTGTTATGCCTATTTGCTTTTTCTTTCTAGGTACCAACTGCACTATTTTGATAGAGCCACAGTTCGATGTTTTCAAAATTTGTGTTGACTAAAATGTTTTGCACAAAGCCCAACATGCTAATGCTAATCTGGTATTAGATAAGGATCTTCACTAATGAAAATTTGCTATATGGAGTAACAATCGATGTCTTTCCTTTGCTGAATAAATGTATGTAATATCGTTTGCGCAATTGTTCTTGTTATTAATTTTCACTGTAACCTTAGAATGTGTGATTGTTCAAGCATTGATTAGATTGCGTTTCTTTCACCGCTTTGGGTGCTTTGGGTGATGTTTCTGTATGTTAATTATTTGATTTTGAGATTATTTTACGTGACATTAGCATTGTTAATATAGGGAAATAAATAGTCTAACTTTTACTAAAAGGTGTGGTTATTCATGACTGAAACATCACGGTGTGTGATAATTACTGACTCCTATTGATTACTAATGCTATTGATTATCATTGATTATTAATGTCATTGACTGGTTACTGATTATTGATCTGCATATACTGAATCTATGGTAGGAACATCTAAAATGCAAGTCAAAAGGTTCATCGACCTATTTGCGTCCCCTTGTAAGTTTACTTATTAAGTTCCGATGCGCTAGCACATCCTTTTCTCCCTATCCTTTCCTCACTCCTCTGTTTTATGTCCCTGCCTTGGTGAGAAAGAGAGCAAAAACATGTTGCACAAGCTGTGCGCGGAAAAATACCTGATGGTGCATGAAGGTAAGTCAAACACAAAATGGAGTCAGTGGTCAAAATGGAGCTGATGGTTAAAATGCCAATAGCATTACAGATGCGTATCTGAGAGGGCTCCAGTGAGGTCAGATCAGATTGGTGACTTTGTTCCGCTGAAGAAAATCATCAAGAAAAAGACTAACGGCCACCTTGGCACCACCATAGAGTCATTTCTTTTACACTAAGGTGGCACTAAAGTGGCTTTTTACACATGCTGTAGTTGTGCTACGTTGTAAACCCTTGTGCCACATTCTGCTTGCGCCAGGCATAATGTATGCAAGGGGGCGATCCTCCATTAGGGGGGCTGAAAAAATGGTGCAAGGACATCTAAGAGATTTCCTTGTGCCATTTTTTCCGGCACTTTTAAAACCTGCTCAGAGCAGGCATTAAAAGGGGGCATGCCATTGAATACACTGGGCCCCTATGTACTCTGCAGGACTAGCAACAAAATTTGGGCGCTACTCCTGCAGATTACATCAATAATGTCAGGAATTCTGATGCAATTACCCCCTACCCTGTGCCCTGGTGTACCGGAGTTTAAATGCGGTGCAAACATGGTGGCGGTAGAGGGGTGGTAAGTGGTGCAAGGAAAGTGGCGCTGCACGGGTTGTAGCACCACTTTTCTTAAATCAGCCTTGAAGGTAAACTTTTGACTGAGGCCTCCCACTTGTTGTAGCCGAGCAGGGCTCCATTGCGGTCGCCCTCAAATGTTGACTTTGCCCCAGTCTAATGCGAGCAGGTGACCAGATTGGTGGTTTTAGTTTCTATGAGGTAGAAAACATTAATTCTTTAAAAATTCATATCTCTGGTTACCCCTATCCGATTTTAATCGTTTTGCTGTCATTTTAAAGATAAAAATATAATCTATTTTCATAAATTGGTGTTGGATTTATATTGTGTTTTGTGTTCTAGTAATTTACTGTTTTGTGTTTTTTAAATGCTTTACACACTTGTCTACTTTGTTAAGCCTTGTTGATCATTGCCACGCTACCAAGGGTTGAGCTGGGATTAATTTATTGAGACCTAACTGGACCTAGTGGAGGTTAGTGGCCTGTTGCTAAGTTTAGGTACTTACCTGCCCTTACCAATAATCCATTTTCCAACAGCCAGTAAAACGGATTCCGCATAGAAGGAATACCATGCAAAAGATAATCCTCTCTAACAGCCTGCAAGAGAATTTCTTCTAAATGTTATGAGGACACCGTCAGACAAGTTTTCCTTACTAGGGTCACAGCTTTCATTAAGATTTGTATCTGCTGCAAGTGCATTTTGTGTTTATACATTAACGTATCTTTGAGTTAGTGTGTACCTTGCCTGCAGCAGAACTTGTAAACACAAGGCATTTATTGCTCTCTGTTTCCACCCTTTATTGCCAGCAAAACCTACCCTAACTCAGCGATACTTTTTAGTTAACGGATGCACCAAAATGACCATAACAAACGCACTATTAAAAAAACTCAGATACATCTTGCACTTAACTGGATCATGTCAGAAGTGGTCCCACTGACTGGTGTATCTCACAAACTGACAATGGCACTCCCACATTACAGACGTGACAGTTCTGTCCAGTACTTGGGGATTATGCTTAACAGAGATAGACTCTAAATATTTCTAGATAACTATGGCCCAGCACTTGCCATGTTTTGAGCTCAGATTAAGAGTTTGATAACATTTACAGGCAGGATTGCACTTATCAAGAGGCTAGTCCTCCCCAAATTGTTATAGGTGTTTCAGAATATACCAGTCCTACTAAGCCAGCCACTAATCCTCTTTTGAACAGCTCATGTCTTCTCTCAACACTTGGCAGAGGTGTGGTGAGTAGACTGACGGAGGCCATGGTATGGCAGGTTGGCCAGTTCTTAACAGATGAGACATTTCTTACTCTTGATCAATTTAGAGGGAACCAAACTCTTTCATCCTTAGATGAATTTGACTATATCCACCTATGACATGCAGCACTTGAGACAAGGCCAATGTTCCCTGAAGAATGCCCAAAGTTTCCTCTGCTTCACCCTACTTATCCAAAAATCAGAACAAATAGGCTTGGTCTCTATATAAGTTGTATACAGAGCTCTGTTGTTAGGAATGGGGTCTCTCATTGGCAGTCAGTTTTTACCCTGTCCAAGTAGGTACCCTCACTCTACTTAAGGTAAGAAAGATACACAGCTCAAATAACCCTTGCTCACCCCCTTGGTAGCTTGGCACAAGCAGCCAGGCTCCTTTCAGAGGCAATGTGTAAAGTATTTGTAACCATACACACAGCAACACAATGAAAACACCACAAAAGGACTCCACACTAGTTTAGAAAAATAGCCAATATTTTTCTAATTCAAACATGACCAAAATGACACAAAGTTCAACATACACAAGCAAAGATATTAATTTTTTAAGTAAAAGGAGTCCTAATCCATAGAAATCAACAGATGCAATGTTTTAGCACAAACTACCTGGTATGCATCAAAAATAAAGCTGCACTTGCGAGCGTGCACCAGAAAGCAAGTGGTGCGCTCATTCCTGACTCGCAAGAGAGGCTGTGTGTCGATTCTTTCTCTGCCAGGTAAGCGATGCGTTGACTCTTTCCTCAGAGGGAAGGGATGCATCGATTTCTGTACAAACAGCCTCAGGTCCATGCGGGGATGTTGAACATTTTGGCGCTGAGGGTCGATGCGTGGAAAATTCCCACACACTGTGCGAAGGGTCCGAGTTGAGAACAGGCGCTGCGTCGATCCTTCAGCCGCAACACAGGGCGCTGCATCAAATTTTCAGCTGCAGGATAGGTGCAGTGTTGATTTTTCTGACGCACACACAGCAGTTTGTGGATTTCCTCCCTCCAGTAACCAGCTACCACTTCTAAGGACTGGATTTGGCAACACTTAGCAAGTTAGGACTCTCAGCAGAAGAGCCCAGACACTGGCAGATGAAGTCTTTGATGGCCCTGAGACTTCAGAACAGGGAGCAAGATCGGTCTACACCTTTGGAAAAATGTCACAAGCAGGATTTCAGAAAGCAAAGTCCAGTCATTTCCCTCTGAAAGCAGAAGCAGCAGCAGCAGGCCAGCAGGCCAGCAGACCAAAACAATAGGCAGAGTGGCAGGTCCTCCTTAAACATCAAACTCTCCTCCTTGGCAGAGGTTCCACTTGATCCAGAAGTAATCTAAAATTCTTGTGCTTTGGGTCTACTACATATACTCATTTCTGCCTTCAAAGTAGGCAAACTTCAAAGGAAAGTGTCTGTTGTTTACAAGATCCTGCCTTGCCCAGGCCTGGCCTCAGACACACAACAGGGGGTTGGAGACTGCATTGTGTGTAGACAGACACAGCCCTTTTAGGTGCAGGTGTCAGCTCATCGCTCCCTACTCTAGCACAGGAGGCTCACCGGGCTATGCAGAAAACTCCTCAGCTCCCTTTCTGTCACTGTCTAGAGGGAATTCTGCTGCTTGCAGAGCTGCCCTGGCGGATTAAGACCACTGGCACCACCAGGCTGTCGACCGGTGGCAACCTGCCGGTCGGACCGTGGTGGCTCCGCTAAGGTCATAATGTGGAGGCCGGACCACTGCTTATGCAGCGGTCAGACCGCGAGTCTGGCAGTCCTGGGGCCGCCAGACTCGTAATAAGGGCCTGAGTATGGCATTAGCCTAGATGTCTGGAAATATTGCTGTGCCCAAACCTAGTTGATATCTATCAACTACAGGCATAAGCTGCTCCATTTTATGTTTCTTAAAAAACTAGATTGTTCCCCACAATATCTGCACAGGATTGATCCAGATAAATCCACACAATACCCCAGATGTCTATGTGTGTTGGTTTTTACCACCTACTGTGGGAGTGCAATCCAGTCAGAAATTACTGGGAAGAAATTTTTCACACCGTAGAAGATGTAGTTGGGTCTCCTATAGAATGTACCCCTTGATGGCACTACAAGGACACACTAAACATCATCTGAAAGAAAGTAGGTGGCTGACTGGAGTTTTAATTCTCTTAGCAAAAAAGGACTGTCCCGTGGCTGGATGCGAGGTCCCCCTTCCCAGGGTCATTGACTGGCTGAAAGATGCAGTCCTCTCACAAGAAAGAGCTGAGAATTATGCACAGCTGCAACCTTCTGATCCCTGTCCACACAACATCTGGGATCCTTGGAGAATCTGCACCTTGAGTGATGCGACACCCCACAATGACTCATGTGCATTGTGGTTCATAAAAGGTATCACTGATATCCACACCTAATCTCAGTTTACCGTTAGGGCTACCATTGTAGTTCGGATGTTTGTAGCAAACTTAACACTCGTTTCTGATATCCAGCTCTGCACATTTGCTGTTTATTTTTCTTATAAAATCAATAAAAAGAGGTTAAAAGTGCAGCGCAGAAAATGGGATCATGATGCAGCCGCCAACAGGACAGAAAACTATAGTTGGATCCCATTTTAATCAACTAGAACTGCCAAAGTTAATTAGAAAGTGGAAACATATATATTTCCAACAGATTAGAACCCGTATCATGAACAAAATGTCCCTTTGGAAATATTGGTATGTGCGTCTTCAGATGCAGAAACGTTTCTGTCATTTTTACACTTAATCATGAAGTTGCACAAGAACCCTCGTTGGTGATCTGTGCAGAGGCACATTTTGCATGTTGGTCCCCAACCACTGTTTTTTATGATCCGTGCCTTAGTGAGAATGAGCACAACTCACTTTACAATAGTCTCAGTTAAAAGCAACTTTATAAAAATGTTCACTAGATGGTGACAATTTTAATTAGTGCAATGGTGCTCATCAAAAACGAGGATATGTGCACAACTTTATAATTAGGCTTAAAAATGACAGAAATGCGCCGGTGCAACTGAAGATGCTCATACCGGTGTTTGTTTTTCTGGAGCAGTGCAGAACCAAGCACATGGGTCTGCGAGTCATAAAGTGAATTCATTTAACCTGATATTTTTCATAGTTCCTGCTTTATTTTTAGACAGCACAGCTCAGAAACAGAAAGAGCCAACCCTTCCTCTCTGCTTCCATGCTGTGCTGTCTCAAAATAAAGCGCTAACTCAGAGAACTATCGAATTGAATGAATTCACTCAAACGGGTGCTCATCTTGATACAGACCTGCATGTCTTGCTAGATACCTGGTTTCTGTTTTTAAGGCACAGACTGTATGCACAGAAACAATTCCAGCTAAATGTGGCAGAATGTTGTCCTACAATCTGTTGCCACGAAGTAAGGTGTGTGATTGGCCTGCAAGGACTGTGCAACTATGAGAACTTTTAGCTGAGTTTTGATTTTTCTTGGGTCATTGAACTGTATTGATTTGTTATTGGTCGAGTGCAGTGCTTGATTTGTAAAAGAATGAGTTCTGCTGCCTGAAGCTCTGATCAGAAGACTGCAGCCGGCACTATTGCATGTCGGTGTGCCCAATCCCATGGCTGCTTAATCTTGAATCCACCCTAAGCCTCTTTATTTCAATACCAGCCACCATGTGCCCCTTTATCTCACTCCTGAAAGTCCCTGCTTTCTCCCCTTGTCACAGTTTTTTGTCTTGCGCTTCCTTGTCTTGCAGCTTTGTGTCTTTTTTGTTTGTTTTTCTCTCTCTTGTGGTCCGGAAATGTCTAATGCAGTAAAATAAGTGTCCGTCCCAAAATAAGACTCAAAGGATAGCTTTGGTACTGAAAGCAACCTTTCTGAACATAAACAATCTTGGCCACAACACAGGCACCCCTGCAGGGATGCCTGCATTTCTACTTAGCAGCTACAAGTGCACCAGAGCAAGAAGAGAGCAGAACTGCACCATATCTCCGAAAATATGACAGTTATTCTCTGTTTTTTCAAAGAATGTAAAGCTGCAACTGCACTGTGTGAAAGTTTAGCAAATATGTCCCCAAGTCTTCTAGGGACAGGAAAACCCCCACCCATAATTTGCATTAGCTGCATGCCAATATTTTTAGGTTGAGCAGGCAAGTGCTCTGACGTGATGTAATCTATCTGTAGGCTTTTAACCTTGCCCACCACATGCCCATCACAATCACTCGTTCATAGGCTTGCCTTTCAAAAGTCCTTTGTTATCATTGGTAAATGCTTTATGTTTGTGCCTCCTTGGGGCGGTTTTGTTACTGCCTTGGCCATCTACCCTGTTACATGGATGCACATTTGCCAATGCGTTTGACTGCAAGCAAACTTCTTTTTCCTTTTGTCTGTCTCTTGGCGCTCACGGGGGCGCCTTGAATTGGCTTGCTTAGGTCAACTGTTTTTGCTTTTCATTTTCAATTTATGTGGCAAGAAAAGTCCAGTTAGGAATTTACAACGCTAATAGCGCTAACTCGAGTAAACGCAAGATCCATTGCATTGTAAATGCTTGTTTCCCTAAGCAGCCTCTTTCCCTTCAGAGAACAGGGCTGCTTTAAAAAATAAAGCCAGAAGCCACAATTCACAAGGTGGAAGCTTTTCAGTAAGGATAAGATCCAATTTGGGAACGCCTTCCCCCCTGCTTTGACAAGTCGCTATTCCATCAATTGTTTGCAGCCCCAATTGCCTTTGCCAACCATTGATACTTCAGGTTCTACATGGCATATGCGTGCTGTGCTGAATGTATGTGCAGGGCTCTTTTTAAGGCTTTCTCTTGAGAGTTGATGTAGGTTGTTACTGACCAAAATGTTTCTCCAAATGCAGGAGAAATCATGTAAATGTTGATTTAACATTTTACCTCAGTTAAATGTTTTATGTTGCATTTAATTTGATTTTCTTCACGGTACTCAGCTGAACAAATACACTTTTGGTATACAGCGTCAGCGTAATTTTTTAAATGAACTGGCATTTTTGTAAGAACAGCACATCTGAGAGAAGTGGAAACGCAATGCAAGTACATTTCATTTTTATAAATGTAGTAAGAAATTCAAAAATACTAGGAATGAGATGAAAATGTTCTTTTGTAACCAACTCTAAAGTTATACTCAGCAAACTTCACAGTAAACATAGCTTTAGTCAGAGCTGCCCATTTAAAGAAAATCTTAGAAGGAAACTAAAATGCGGCCTCGTAAAACTTTCTTTTCACTGCTTATTGATAAACCTGATCTGACCGCCTCCATCTCCTTCCCACAGCCTTCCAGCTTCTCAGGAATTAAGGAAAAATAACCAGGGTTTTCTTGCGAGTGACACCAAAACATGGGACTCGCCGCTTCCGCCTTGTGGTGAGATTCATTTTACCAGGTGTACGGTTGCCTCCAGGAGCGATCTATTTTATCTGCTTGTCAGACATTTTAGAACGCACGGAAATAAACTTATGATAAACGCACAACTACTATGGCCCTGAGAACAATCCTTGAACTCAACTCCCTTCCTGTGTGCACCGCCTTCAAATCGGTGGCTAAAAAAAGGCCCAGCACACTCAGACGTCAGTTCCCAGCAGTGATGAATTATTAACAAACGCTTGGTTGTTCACAAACTGCATACCGGGGTTTGTCGCCTATTATTTATCATTATTGACGCCTTCTCTGTTATCCATGCGGTTATCAGTTCTGTTGATATGTGAAGCATTGTTTTTCCAGCGCTGTTAGTTTAGACCTTTAAAAAAAAACACAAAAAAACAGCCCCGGTAAGACAAGGGACTTGACCTTGCCCTTGTATTGCATTGGTTATTTATGTTTGTTAGTACAAGGATACGCCTCTAAACAAAATAAAAGAAGAAACAAATAGAAAATATCCTGCTGCGCACAAAGTAGCAACCATGTGACAAAAAATAACATTTTTAATTAAGACATAACAATTGCATATCATTTTACTAGACAGTATGGGTGCTTTCTAGTAGACAGGTGTACTTAGAACAGCTACAGTAACCGTTTGTAGTGTTACTGTACATTGCAGGGAAATTATTCTTATTGCTTCTAAGAAAATATACTTTTGGATTAGAATTATTATAAACTGAACATATAATTCAAACACAGAAGGACAAACAAATTCAAACCTGGCAAAGAGTGGAAATTACCCACCCCCCTACTTGCCAGCCCACAAACCTGGTTAAAAAGAAGAGCTGCCCAGCAGCAAAGAACTCTACTGGGAGAAATCAGAAGAAGCACTGCCCTACTGAACCCCTGGTCTACACCAAGAAGCAATGCACTATGAAGGACTGCACTTAATGCACACTCTGGGTTTCACTACAAAGGGGACTTTGCCTTGCTTCAAAGATCCAGGAGTGGACTCCCTGTAAGCAACAGGTACAAAGGAGCTATTAAGAATCCTCTTCATCAACTCCTGCTAGAAGAACCAACAGACCAGCGTCCAGTGGACTTTTACGGATTTGACCAGGTGCTTTGTGGGAATTGTAGTCCTAACTCCCCAAGAAGCAACTCAGAGCTCTGGCACCTTGGCTGGTGCTGTGAACCCTTCAAGATGCCAAAAGACCTTCTGCAAAAAGATCCAGAAGTTTGGAGACATTTGGAGCATTGTGAGAAAAAAGCTTCATTAGTCGACGAACCGTCCTCTAGAGTCAAGCTGCCGACATCGCACCGCAACCCAGCCTGAATTTCAGATTTGTCCCACTGGTAGCTCTGGAGCTCCAGGACCTCCAGGACTTCACCAAGATCTTGTGCTGAAGCAAGCCGCCATCGTTGACTCAAAAGCTGGCCTGCCAAGGAGATCCACAGGATGTTAAGGAAAAAAGGATCAAAAAAGTGACTACGTGTGAAGGTCAAAGTATTAACTGTTTTACACACCTGTCTCCTAAATTAAGCCTAACTAGTCGTGGGCCAAGCTACCAAGGTTTGAGTACTGATTAATTTATTGAGACCTTGACTGGATCTTATTTGTGATTGTGGTGTTATTACTGAGTGTAGGTACCTACCTGCCCTTACTAATAAACCACTTTCTAACAATGCATATATCATCAGACATCAAAATGCTATCACTCACATTTCAGGAGAGCCAATGGCTGCAGTGAGCTGACCCATTGACTCATGGATCAGTACCATAATGCGGAAAAGTAACTTGTGAATCACAGTTGAACAAAGAAAAGGATGAATTATTAAAGCTTGTATGCATGTACTTAATATTCTTTATTATTGCATCAGTGTGGACTGACAGCTAAATCTGCATCTAGGACAGACATGTAGAAAACAAGCTGCTAAACTAATAAAGTGAAAATAATTTACTAAAAACACTCAGGAATAGTTATATGAAACAAAACACAATGAATTGTGACTATTTTTATGTCTCAATGTTGTATACACTGAGTCTCTGGCTAAGCTCCACAAGGTTTGTTTTCAAACCCACATGTGAAACGAGTGAATTTAGTTCAATGCACTAATGCTTGAATTATGAAATACAGGTTTTTGTAGCCCCGCATAATCCCACTCACTACATAGCTCAAGTGGCATCAATACTTTTGACTTACTAATAGTTCCCTAGCAGGGATCCAGGGACACCATGGCGATTAGAAACAGATCCTTATTCATTCTCTTCAATACCCCACACACAAATTGTGCTAAGAAAAATACACTAACTAAAAACATGTTTATTTCAACAGGTAAACCTGTTGCTCAACACATCTAAAATAACCACAAAGAATATGATTAAAACAGCAAAAATGCATGCTGCAAACAAGAATAAAATAACATTTCTACCTTGGTGAAAATGCTATCTAATGAACACCGTAATCCTACTTCATTGTGCAATGCTATGCGATCATATAATAGAATAACTTGCATCTAGATTTTCGTAGGGTGAATGAGCACACAGCATACCAGTTTGGATGCAGAATGCTATAATTATGAGGGGTCATGGAGGCCATGCTCCCTGCGAAAGGCAAACATGCTTCACATCAGCTTCTCCCGGACTCAGGCTCGGTATCAGATTTTAGTAAAAAGTGTGATATGGCGATATGGCAGTATATATGACAGGCAGGGGTGTATTTGGCAGTATCTTGCTCATGATAATCTGAGGGAAGAGACCTCTCCCCTCAAATGGTCAAGTGGCGGTTCTTTCAAACTATTTCTGTTCTTACATAGAGCTTCCAACTTCAACGTAGGATTGTTTGGTATAACCAACTAGCATCAATATGCTAGTCAACAAAAAATAATTTGAAAGAAATAGTGTAAAAATATTCTGACTACACTATTTTTCATATTGTCCTTACTTGCCCCTGAAATTCAGATAACAAGGCACAAGGCTCCAGGCAGATATCGCATTAGGTGACTTTTTGATGTCTATAAATGACATGGCACTTTCATTTACATATATATATATATATATGTGTATATATATATACATATATATATATATATATATATATATATATATATATATATATATATATATATATATATATATTTATTTAATTTTTTTCAAAAATGTTGTCAAGACACTGCAGGGTATTAATCTCGAGGAAGAAAAGCAACGAGCCGTGACTCAATGCAGATGCGTGTTTAATTGCCAAACAACAAAAGAAATCCTGACGCATTTCGGAGCGCCAGCTCCTTGTTCATAGTTTTTTTTTGTTTTCTGGTTTTTTTTTTACCTGTGAACAAGGAGCTGGCGCTCCGAAACGTATCAGGATTTCTTTTGTTGTTTAGCAAGTAAGCACGCATCTGCATTGAGTCACGGCTCGTTGCTTTTCTACCTTGAGATTAATACGCCGCGGTGTCTTGATAACGTTTTTGAAAATATGTGAGGGCTCGCCGCCCTGCTTGTGGCTCACCGTAATTTGAAAGTGGCTTGTATGATGGCGACAATAAGGACAGAATATATATATATATATATATATATATATATATATATATATATATATATATACACATATATATAAGTACATGTGTGAATATATATATATATATATATATATATATATATATATATATATATATATCTGACAGCCTTCCTATCTTTAGCTTCTAACAAAAGCATCAGATTCTCGTAAACTCTGTCACTATGCTGTGCATCCAGCAGTCAAGCTGGAGCACAGGGAAGGCAGAGGAAGCCCAGCAAGCTGTCCATTACATGGCAGACAAACTCAAGCTTTCAAGAGGCTCTAGACCGTTGCAAAATGCCAAAGCCTTGCTTCTAGAACCCTCGACCTTTAAAAAGAAATGACTCCTAGCACAATCCTTTTTTGGTAGTGCAACATGAATTTGGAACTCGTTACCTCCCAATCTTTGATTTGCACTACCACCTCGCTGGAGACATGAAAAACGGAACTGAAAGCCCTCCTCTTTCAACAATACTTTAGTTAAGACTTTGCAGCCACTCTCCTCCTATGAAAACTTGTTCAATCACCTTCTAAACAGAGCTGAAGCCCTCCCACTTCAAAAATAATCCTCTCCATTGAAAACATATTCTCTCACCTCCTTGCACAAAACTACACTACCTCCACTCCATCAGGTGCTCACAAATTGTCCACTGCTGTAGACACCTACTGTATAACTTGATAACTTGTTTCTTTTTGTAGAATGATTTATATCTTTGTAATTCTAGATCTTGTGTAACTGTAGTCGGTAATAATTGGTCATTCTTCTATCCATGTAATGACATATGTCTGCTATAACGTGTTCTGTCACCTTTGGGTAATGCTCGCACCAAATAGTAATACATTATTAAATAAATCTACACAAGATGAAGTGCAATTTCCTCAAGATGTTATGAGGGAACTTACTGAGTCATATTAATGAAAATGAACATAACAATACAGGTGGAGATTTACTTCCCTGCCTAAATATGTTCTTATGTTTATTTCCTACTCACCAGCATTCCAAATAGAGCATCTGGAAAGTTCAGTCGGGCACAGGTTTCCAGGGATACATCTAAGAATGTCAGGTGACATGTCCCAAGGGCTCCTAGTTCTACTGTACAGAGTTCTCTGTAGTGATAAAGTTTACACATATTTTCCACAGAAAACTCATGCTTCTCCTTAGGAGTAAGTCCTTCCCATACACTCCCACCATTTTAGGGGTTCTCTATTCCCCTTTCCACCCTGGAAGGAAAAGTACTTCAACATTTGGCTGGAGCACATCTCTGACCATTTAAAAATGGGAAGTGGTCAGATCAAAGTTTTTGAATGCCCAACAATGTACTTTTTTACCTCACACAAGAGCTCCTAGTTTATATAAGTACTGGCACTCTGAATTTCATATGCTTCTGACTTCAGAAGGATTCTCTGATGGCTACCTGAGCTACCAAAGTGCCAGAAGCAGGCCGACTAATTGCAAATTCCTTCAAGTTGGTATTAAGCCTAGAAATGGAGAGAAAATCTTTGGCTGATATCCCTGCACGGCATTGGATGCTCTGGAATGACTGGTGTGGGGCAGAGAAGTCTCTGACTGAGATGATGAAACAGTCAGTGCCCAGCCGAATGATATCTATGTAGAGTACTAGCAACCCAGCGAGACAGCATGCCTTGGAGCTATAGGGCTTTACATTCAGCTAAAACATCTGTATTAACATACCAAGAGAGGGTTGAGAACTCAATTGATGCGTCCAAGGACTGCACCTGCTGGTGAGGCTGCAATGCGCTTTCAATCTGCCCCTCTGTATTTTTCCCCTATAGTTTGATAGTGAGTGCCTGAACAGGAGTTGGACAAAGATTGTCACCCGAAGAAGGTTGCTACAACCTCTTTGACTTTGTCCAAATTTCCGAAGTCCCCAGGATTTTTAACTTTTTAGTTTCTTGTTGAACAGTTGAATCTCATCTAGATATGGGATTCTGAGAAAAGTGGAGCAAGGCTGAAGATGTTTCTGTGGCATGTCGGCTGATTCATGAAAATTGTGATCAGTTGTTTGGGTCATCTATCAAATGTTTTGGGAAATATGACCAAGGGCTTCGTGATGATGATGGTCACCTCAGGATGGGCATTGAATTTGCTTCAGTATGGCCTGGCGCCATTTAATGCTCCCGTTTGTAGTGTTGCGTAGGTGCAGCACAGGTCTGTGCCATTGTTCTGCTTGCGAAATTGCACTGTTTACAACGCAAACATTAGTTGGATAAATCTATTTGTTAGTGCGTGAACTACAAACAACTAAGCTTGGAAACTGAGACCTTTAATTCCTCTCTTCTGTAAAAACAGGATCATGATTCGGCCCTTAAGTACAGCCATGACATCCATTGGCAGAAGCACTGGATTTCAGAGTATTGACTATTCAGGAAAACCGACCCAAAATACAATTGTAAGCCATGATGAAAGGGAAATATCAGACACCGAAGTGCCAGTCCGTCCTCTGCTCCTCATCAGTGAATAACGAAAAAATAATTTCCTTTCATAAAAATTAAGTCACGCAAATCTAGCATTACACCTAAAAAGTGAGATGTTATTCGATGTTGTGCTTTGCAGATGTAATGAGAGGATGGCACAGACAGATAGTGGCCCCACAATTCTGGGCCAAGCCCTCCCATATTTCCTTGAAACTTATTATCGAAGAACCATTGCAGTTTCAAATAATTAAAGTCATTATAAGAACTGCAATTGCTGCCAAAATAATATATATTATGCCCGAGCCCTCCGGAATGCAAAATGAATGGAGACCCTTATTGGCTAGTGGGAACTTGTCACCCAGTCATAATATTCCATTTCCCAGATATGAAGTCAGTGTTAACGGTAAAAAAAATGTTGCTGGGATTTAAGTGCTCTTATTAATGTGTCTAATGGATGCTTCGCCTCCTTACTCCCTCGTTCATTATCACAAGAACAGCAGATCCATCAGCGCTCATGAAATCTGCGTGTCTTGGACATTAGTTCTTAATGAAATATGTGGATTAAACCCCGGCCTGAGATGGTAATGGAGCAATGTTAAAAAGCTATAACAGTTTTTCTCAATTCAGTTTCAGAAGCACAATTGCTTCCCTTTTTACATTATCATTTCTAGGATGTTCTATAACGATTAGGCTCATGTTTTACTCCATTTGCAGTGTCTCGTTCTCAAGGTCACAACTAACCGTATACCTGGGTGCTACACACCCCAGAACATGCGCGGAAGCATTTGGTGAAATGCAGACAAAGAAAGGAGGCGCGATTCTCATAATTTAGTGACAGATCAATTATTTCTTAACACAGCTCAGAAACCAAATTTGCTGCATTGCGTTGAGCAATATGGAGAAGGTTGACCCTGCATGGCAGGCCACAGGGCAGGAATGGGATACTGGACCTCAGCTATGGGGGTTGAGTCATTTACCTCTAATGTCCCCGGGTCTGTTCTACTGTGGCTCTGCAAAAAGGTGCGCAGCCCCTTTAACAACGGACCATCAGTGTTAACCTTGGTGAACAGCCAGGTGCTTTTCATGAATGAAGCCTGGGGTGGTTAGAACTCAACAATCACACAGCAAGGCAATAACTGATTGTCAAAAGAAAAGTACTTTATTATGCGCCAAAAATAAATATTACACAAATACTAATGAGCAAGCACAATATAGTTTACTTTTAAAAAGAAACACCGTATTACACAGTAAAACTAATTACTAGACAAATATTAATCAGTTAAGTACAAACTGACAAACTGAACAGGGGGCTTACTGAGCTCAATGTGCTATCCTTTTCCTGTTCTCTTGGGTTCCCCCATTCCTCTGGTCTAGGCAATTCTCACCCTCTGGAAGGAAGCTCTATGGTAGCATGAAATAACTTTCAGGGGCAGATTAACCCCCTCTAATGCACTCAATGCCCTCACTTTATCACAGTACAAAGATAGTCTGTGAATTCTCATCACCCTGCATGTCCAAGCAGCATGTGGTATAGGTCTGAAACAGCGTACATTTTCTCTCCAGCTTCAGGTAGAGAAGACCTACTTTGTGTAAGATTAAACCTCCTCCTGCAGCAACGAGGTCACAGTCCTGGAATCCACAGGAGCCGATGTCGGAGGTCGTCCAAGTAAAATATTCAAGTAACCTGGAGATGTGGTAGCCCCACAGTATGACTCTCGTCCCAGCCACACTGTTACCCATTTCTGAGTGTTTAGCTTTCACCAGGGCCCACGTCATGGGGCTAAGTTTGGGTGTAGTGAAGCAAAGGAGTGACACCAGCCTCTAGGTAGCAGTGGCAAGGGATGAGCCACAGTTACAGTTATTATAGGCACTGCAACATAGGATGAGATGTGGTTGCACTTCTTTGGGTCACGTTGGTATGAGATGGATCATGATTGTACTTGCTTGGGTCATAGTGGCACAAATCCAGTCTTGTCCCCACTACTGAGCAGCCATGGTTATGTGATTCCCACCTGGAAATGCAACTAGGAGAGTCTGATGCCTGCCAACAACTAGGTCATGCAGCTCATTCTCCTAAATTCTACTTCCTCCAGTAGATCCCACCAGCACTGGGGTTTTGCAGCTTATGAATGGTCCTGAAGTGTCACACTTCGTGCAGGGTTGGAAGGCTCCTTCTCTCTTTGAGCTGGGAGATTGATCCCTACGCAGCTAAGGAACAGCTTATTTCAGCAACGCATGACTTCTGGTGATGTCGTCTCATCACTGTCATTCTTGCTGTCAGGCAGCTATCAGATCTGGTTGCAAATCAGTCCTCTGAGTCCCTTCCTTGGCAAGGGAGATCTTGAAACTGGAGCGACAAATGGGTCAGTCAGTCCAACTAATACACAGCCAAAGCTGACACCAGATGATGATCCATTGTCTCCACTTTCAGAACCACCTTTGGGTGGTTTTCCTTTCAAGTGTCCAGCCCAGGCTGCTCTCCAATCAAAGGTTTTGTTTTAAGTGATGCTTCACAGAGCATGGTAGTCTCTGGTCTGGAGCACCAAGAACACAGGAACAAAGAAGTATGAGCTTTCAGCATCTGTCTGTCTTCAGCCACCCTGAATAGTGATCCAATGAAAGACAGAAGTCTGTTTTCACCTAAGGGGCTCCTTTCACCTTGAACAACAGAGACTGCTATCCCACTCTTCTCCCTCACCATCTACCATATGTCAGTGCTACTGGAAGTCTAATCGGCACCTCCCCTCAGCAAAAGACATAATGGGATTTCTAAAAGAGCCTTGTCTCATCTGTCCCTACTATTGACCAGGTCTCTTTCCTCCAGCTTCAGGAACGTCAGCAATGTACTTTCACTGTCTGGGAAAACAACCTCAGGCCAGGTGATGGCATTCGAAATTGATACCAGAGTCTTCATTACACTGGTTCAAAAAATGCATCAAACATGCTGGAAACATACACAAACATGCAAAACATACACATGGGATATTAGCAATAGCACCTGAGTTAGTGCATGGAGGAAGAATATTATCCGAGTGGGCCAACAGGGCCCCATTGCAGTGACACAAATAAAAAGGTCAGTTCACAACTATGGATTCACAAAACATAGAACGCTGTCACCAACACAGTTTGTACTAAAACAATGACAGGGACAGTAGTCCACTGTAGTAAAATGAGACCATACTTGGTATGCTCCTCCAGGACATCAATCATGTCAAACAACAGGACTAGGCCTCTGCACACACACTCTAAGTTACTTTGAGGCTAGGGACAAAATAAAAAATTAGGATACCAAATATATGCATGGTGCATGACTGTACACAATGCAGGGGAAAATCCCATCCCAGCAAGATTAGAGCCATATTTATTAAAAACTGGTCTTTGGCTTCTGCTGTTATCCCCAGTGCTGCTGCAGTATGAAGTCTGCCTTGCGCCATGTACCACCTTTGCACCTTAGTGTAGAGGTGGGTTTGTGCTATCTAGCATATGATGTGTACTGGAAGCATACTCGCCCAGAAGAAGATCCTATGCCTAGACAAATTGTGAATAATTTCACACATTGCATATGTGCTGTACAGTGCAGCACACACGCAACTTGACAGCCAGAGGGTGGTCTTCGCCCAAACATTTTGTCCTCTGCGCCCCTGTTTTACTGAAATTAATTTTTGTTAGCTTTATGACACTGTACACTTTACCATTGATAACCAGTGCTTAAGTGATTGAACATGGTAACATTGGCTTAAACCCAATTGGCACGCTTAATTTACCTATAACTCCCTAGCAAAGTTGATCAACATGTACCCAGGGCCTATAAATTAAATGCTACTAGTGAGCCTGCAACACTTCTGGTGCCATGCACTTAAGTAGCCCTTTTCAAACTTGTTTTAGGGCTGCCGTTGATTGCAGTCTGTGTGCAGTTCTAAAACTGCTATTTTGACATGATAAAATGCATATTTTTCCAGGCCTAAACCTTCCCTTTTAATATATATGTAACCCTCAGAGTAGGATCTAACTAGCCCTTAGGGCAAGGCACTCTGTGTTTTAAACGTTGGGAATGTACTTTTCAGTTCTACACGTCCTAGTAGTTAAAAAATCCTACATTTATTTTTTCACTACTGTGAGGCCTACCTCCATATAGGATTACATTGTGTTACCTTATTACATTTAATAAGTGTGAGAAATTGGGTTGTTGGCTGACTAGGGTGCGAGACAGGTTCAACCACAAAAAATGGCTGACTAGGGTGGGTTGCAGGTTCAACCACAAAAAGTCACTAAATTAACCTGTGCTTAACCCTGGGTAGCTTGACTTGACTTAACTTAGAGGTAATTTGTAAAGTATTTATTCAGCCAAGGCGATGCATCGATTGCGAGAAGAGACGCAGCTGTGATGCAAGTTCCTGTGTCACTGCTGAGGATCCTAACATCGAGAGCTAACGATGCTAAGTCGGGTGTACCGCCCACCCTATCACAACCCACCAATCCGCCACCTTTTCCGGGGCGGTAGCCCCGCCAATAAAAACACGGCGGAAACAGCCATTACGAACGGGAAACGCTCACCTCTACACACTCCACAAGGAATCTGGCCAGCATGGAACCCGAACTACACATCCTACCAGCTATTGTCTTCCTGCTCCTCTACCAGGAGCACGAACGCCGGCGCAGAAGACAACGGTGAGTACTGCACCTACGACACAGGGGAGGGGGGAGGCAAAAAATTACGGGGACACACATACGCGACACACCCACCCTCACCCTCACCCACAACTACATACACATCAATGCAGAGCAACAACTCAGAGTGACACCCCAAACCCCCCGGAAGAATGCAAAGACAAAATAAAATTATCATGAAATTTGAAGTATATTGTACGGCTAAGTAAAAAAATATATCAAACATCTATAACTATATATACATATGTAAATTGTCCTGTCCAAATTGGGTATCAGCCATTGTTCGTGGGCCAATGGGCCTAAACACATGGGCAAAGCCCACACAGGATACCCGACTCCAATGGAGAGAACACTGCAGGGGCATCAGATAGCAAAACTACAGGCACCTCAGGGGTAAGGGAAGGGGGGGCACCTCAGCCAGATGAGTCCACGACGCCAGATCCACGAGGGGCCTCCATGGCCACTGTTCAATCCTGGGGAGTGCAAAGCCACAGTCTCACAAGTCTCTACAGTGGGTGGATTGCCCACTGTGCCATCCTGGGGAGTGCAAAGCCACAGTCTCACAAGTCTCTACATTGGGTGGATTGCCCACTGTGCCATCCTGGGGAGTGCAAAGCCACAGTCTCACAAGTCTCTACAGTGGGTGGATTGCCCACTGTGCCATCCTGGGGAGTGCAAAGCCACAGTCTCACAAGTGGATTACAGACTCCACTGGTTCTGGAGGAGGCATGGTGCCCAGAGTGCTTCGTGCAGCCCTGCCCGACACAGATGCGGGCCTGCCCCTTCTGGCAATGGGCCAGCGGTGCTTGAGACGGCGGTGCCCAGCGAAGCGGTGCTTGAGTTGAAGGGCCCAGCGGAGCGGTGCTTGAGATGAAGGGCCTAGCGGAGCGGTGCAGAGACGGCGGTGCCCAGCGGAGCGGTGCTTGAGTTGAAGGGCCCAGCTGAGCAGTGCTTGAGATGAAGGGCCCAGCGGAGCGGTGCTTGACATGAAGGGCCCAGCGGAGCGGTGAAGAGACGGCGGTGCCCAGCGGAGCGGTGCTTGACATGAAGGGCCCAGCGGAGCGGTGCTTGAGATGAAGGGCCCAGCGGAGCGGTGCTTGACATGAGGGGCCCAGCGGAGCAGTGCAGAGACGGCGGTGCCCAGCGGAGCGGTGCTTGAGTTGAAGGGCCCAGCAGAGCGGTGCTTGACATGAAGGGCCCAGCGGAGCGGTGCTTGAGATGAAGGGCCCAGCGGAGCGGTGCTTGAGATGAAGGGCCCAGCGGAGTGGTGCAGAGACGGCGGTGCCCAGCAGAGCGGTGCTTGAGTTGAAGGGCCCAGCGGAGCGGTGCTTGACATGAAGGGCCCAGCAGAGCGGTGCTTGACATGAAGGGCCCAGCGGAGCGGTGCTTGAGATGAAGGGCCCAGCGGAGCGGTGCTTGAGATGAAGGGCCCAGCGGAGCGGTGCAGAGACGGCGGTGCCCAGCGGAGCGGTTCTTGACTTGAAGGGCCCTGTTCAGCGGTTCTTGAGATGGCGGTGCCCTGTTCAGCGGTGCTTGACTTGCAGGGCCCTGTTCAGCGGTGCTTGACATGTGTGTCCAGGTCACCAGATCCGGCCATTACATGGATTTCACTCGCCACCTGACATGTGGCTGCCGGGCCCTTCGTGCACATCTATCTTCTCGCTTGCGGGGCCCTCCTGTGCTGCCGTCCCGGGCCCGTGGGTGTCCTCCTGCACACCTGGAATGGGGCTGGTGGGGCCCTCCGGGGCAGCTCGCCTGCTGCCGGACTTGTCGGTCGTGCTGCCCTTGCCACCCTTCCCTGCTCGTCTGTGGCCCTTTCCTCCCTTTGGCGGTGTGCCAGGTGGCACCCCACTCCCTGACGGTGCCAGGGTTGTGCTTTTGGAGCCTGCTGTCTTTGGCCTGTTGCACCGGGCACTGGCTTTCTTGGCTTATTTTTCAGGGGGTGGGCTGGCCGTCTCTTTACTCTTGGCAGAAGTAGCTGGCCTTGAAGGTGGTGGACTCCAAAATCCTTGGACTATTGTCTTTGTAGGTCCAGGTTTTGTGGTGGCTGAGGTGCTGATTGGAGTCTTAAGAGATGGAGGGGGTGGGTCAGTTGTTGGAAAGAGGTCAAGGTTGGAAAGGAAAATCAATTTAGAAAGACAGGGACGGGTAGTTGGAGTGGGTATGGGAGTGGAGGAAGAGGATGTGGTTGTAGGAGAGTGAAGTCTGGTGTCTTTGGGTGCAGGTGCTTGTGCTGGAGGCTGTCGTGAGGTGGATGGCTGCTGGGTGGGTGGCTGACTGCGTTTGTGTGGTTTGGAAGAGGGGGTGACACACGCAAAATCAGCAGAATGTGCTTGTACTCACCCCCTTGTGTCTGCTGTGATGTCCTCACGCGCCCATCCAAATCGGGGTAGGCCACCGCCAGGATCCGGGACATCAGGGGGGTCAAGGTACGACTGGCACCCCTCCTACGTTGGGAGGCCATCCCCAGCAGAGCCTCCGCGGTCTTCCTGCTCCCGCGGCGGATGTCCTCCCACCTCTTCCGGCAGTGGGTGCCCCGTTTGTTGTGGACCCCCAGGGTCCGGACGTCCTTGGTGATGGCACGCCAAATGTCGATTTTCTGATGAGCGCTGTACATGTACAGGGGGAGAAAATAAAAAATCATCACCTTCTGCATGCTCGATGTGAGTGGCCCCCCATCCCCACCATTGCCATGTGGCACATGCTCTCATCTGTCGTTTGATGCATGCCTCATTCGCTCCCCTCCCCACCATCTTTCATTCACCCCACTCAACCCAGGCATTGGGCACAAAGCATGGTCCCAGTGTACTTACCTGTTGGTCTGGAGGACCGTAGAGTAGCGCATACTGGGGGAGGACCCCATCCACGAGTTTCTCCAATTCTTCAGAAGTGAAGGCAGGGGCCCTTTCCCCAGTCGCAGCAGCCATTGTCTCTTCCAGACCGAGGTCACAGCAGCCCTTGCAGTATAGGTCCTCTCCTGTGGATGATCAGGTATCGAGTGATTAAGCAGATAGAAAATGGCGGTCACGCCCGCGGCGGTGCGTACCCCAGCGGGGCGTACCGCGACCGCCGGCGCACATCGTCATTGGCTCCTGAAACCCATAGGGTTCAATGTTAACCAATGCGGCTTTGCGCCGCGGACTTCGACCGCCTACCGCCACGGTGTGCCACGCCAGCGCATTGACCTCACATCCCACTGTCGCACTTCACAGGTCAGGCAGCCGCCATTTCAAGGGCCCCCATATCTTAATTTCTGCTGCGTCACACATGCCTAGGCCTTGCATCAACACTCATACAAGCCATTCAATGCATTGAGAATCGTGTACTGTGCAAGCTGTGGGAACGTACCTGTGGGTTGATTGACTCTGTGCTCCATGTTGTCCTTCCTAGGCACCGTCCGCTGGGACTTGCGAGGAGATGGAGGAATCTTCCCGTGTACAGACCGCTGGTGGACCTGTCGACAATGGAAGAAAGACATGTCATACTGACATACAGGCTTGACAGAGCCACTATACAGGAACTGTGTGCCCAGCTGGAGCCAGACCTGATGTCACCCATCCGCCAACCCACAGGGATCCCCCCTCTAGTGCAGGTTTTGTCAGTACTCCATTTTTAGGCAAGTGGGTCATTTCAAACAACAGTGGCCATTTCATCAGGGATGTCTCAGCCTATGTTTTCTAAGGTGTTGTCCAGTGTGTTGTCTGCCCTGCTGAAATACATGCGGAGCTACATTGTTTTCCCTGAGGTGGGCGATTTGGCTACAGTGAAGGGTGATTTCTATGCGCTTGGACATATTCCCAACGAAATAGCAGCATCCCTTACGTGATGGAACTACTTCAGAGACACCGTGTGTGGCTAATTGGTGACTCTGGTTACCCCAACCTGTCATGGCTACTGACCCCAGTGAGGAATCCCAGGACAAGGGCAGAGGAACGGTACAATGAGGCCCATGGGCGTACTAGGAGGGTGATCGAGCGGACCTTCGGGCTCCTGAAGGCCAGGTTTAGGTGCCTCCATATGACAGGTGGATCCCTAATGTACTCACCAAAGAAGGTGTGCCATATCATCGTGGCCTGCTGTATGATTCACAACCTGGCTTTGCGATGCCAGGTGCCTTTCCTGTATGAGGATGGTCCAGGTGGTGGTGTTGTGGCAGCTGTGGAGCCTGCGGAGAGTGAAGAGGAGGAAGACGAAGAGGACGACACAGACAACAGGGACACAGTAATACAGCCGTATTTCCAATGACATACAGGTAAGAATCAACACCGGCATTTTACATTTTCTTAAAGTCTCCTGCCTCTCTACTGTCTGAGTTTCCCCCCAGTGTATGTTAACTGAGTTGTGACTTTCCCTTCCAATTTCAGAGATGTGGGCCCCACTCCATGACCTCTGCTTTGTTTCCCCATGGACTACAGCTGTAACTGTCCAATGTAACTGGACATTTTGGCACGGTTCTGTGTAATACATTTGGTCAAAAATACAGGCAGACTCCAGATTATTTTTGTGCAATAAGTGTGTTTATTAAAGTGTTCAATTTTTGGTAATGGTTGCAATTCGGTGATGGGTGAAGGTGGAGGAATGTCCATGGCAGTGTCCAGATTTTCAGTCTCACAGGTGCATTGTCCATATGCCTGTGGAAGGTGGAGCAGGGGCAGTTTAAGGTTGGACAGGGTGACAATGTGGGACAGTAATCAGGGAGTATCCTTTCCTGGCGGGGGTCTTGGCATCCTACTCTGTCTTCTTCCTAGATCTCAGGCACCGCTTGCGGGGTGGTTCTCCTTCTGCAGGGGGTGGGGTTCTGGTGGCCTGTTGTTCTTGTGTCGGGCCTCCTGTCCACTAGCGCCGGCGGAGGTGGTAGCCTGTTCTTGGTCCATGCTAGTGACAGGGACCCTTTGTGGTGCCACATGGTCCCGCAATGTGCTGACAATCTGATTGAGAGCCACAACGATGGTGCCCATTGCGGAACTGATGTTTCTGAGTTCTTCCCTGAACCCCATAAACCGTTCCTCCTTCAGTACCTGGATCTCCTGGAACCTGTCCAGGTCCGTTGCCATCGTCTCCTGGGAGTGGTGGTATGCTCCCATGATGGAGAATAGGGCCTCGTGTAGAGTGGGTTCCCTGGGCCTGTCCCCCCCCTGTCGCACATTAGCCCTCCCAGTTCCCCTGTTTCCCTGGGCCTCTGTCCCCTGGACCGTGTGCCCACTACCACTGCCCCCAGGTCCCTGTTGTTGTTGGGGTGGTGGGTTAACCTGGGTGCCCTGTAGTGGTGGACACACCGTTGATTGACGTGTCCTGGAGACAGAGGCATGGGCCCGCTGGGTGGGTGCTGTGCTGGTGTTCCCAGAGGGGGGTAGGTCTGCTGTGGCCTGTGGTTGTCTGAGGGGAACCGACTGTCCCGAGGTCCCCGATGGGCCGGGCTGGTCATCTGGGTCCAGGGAGACAGAGCTGCTGTCATCACTGTGGGCCTCTTCTGGGGGGGGGAGTGGACAATTCTGGACCCTCCTGGGCGGTGTCGTGGCGTTCGGGTCCTGCAGGGGTATAAGAGTATGGTTATTGCTTCTGTGTGTGCCATAGCGTGCAATGGGTGGCTGCCCGTGTACCCCAGTGCTGGCATTCCCTTGTGGGGGCTGTTGTGACGGTGGTTTGGGGGGGGGATTGGTATGTGCAGTGGGCATGCTTAGGTGATGGGTGTCCATGGTTTGTGGTCGCATGCAGGGCTTGGTGTTGGGATGGGTGGGTTGTGATGGTGAGACATTCGCAAGGAGGATGTGTGATGGGGGTGGGGGGGGGAGGGTGGGGGTATGATTTGGCATGCCGGTGGGTGGGGGTGGATGAAGTAGTTGAGATTAGACTTACCAGAGTCCATTCCTCCGCCTACTCCTGCGAGGCCCTCAGGATGCAGGATCGCCAAGACCTGTTCCTCCCATGTTGTAAATTCTGGGGGTTGAGGTGGGGGTCCGCCGCCAGTCTTCTGCACCGCGATGTTGTGTCTGGATACCATGGAACGCACCTTCCCCCGTAGGTCGTTCCACCGCTTCCTGATGTCGTCCCGATTTCGTGGATGCTGACCTACAGCGTTGACCCTGTCCACTACTCTTTGCCATAGCTCCATCTTCCTGGCAATGGTGGTGTGCTGCGCCTGTGTCCCGAAGAGCTGGGGCTCTACCCGAACTATTTCCTCCACCATGACCCTGAGTTCAGCGTCTGAAAACCTGGGGTGTCTTTGGGGTGCCATGGGGTGGTGTGGATGAGATGTGGGGTGGGGTGGTGTTTGTGGTGATGAGTGTGGTGAGTGTGGTGGTGTGTGGTGTTTTGTGCATGGATGTTGTGTGAGTGATGGTGTAATGTGCCTGTGAATGCTCTGTACTAGCTGGTGGTGTCTCTCTCTGGCCTTAATCAATAAATGGTGGTCGTAGGGGTTTGTGGGTGATGTGGGTGTGTGTTTTATATTGTGTTGGGTGTGTGGGAGTGGTGTTTGTATGTGTATCAGGTGTGTGTATTTCAAAATGTCCAATGTGGCTGTGTTTTGGAGCTGTGTGTGTATTTTGACCGCGGCGGTGTGTACCGCCAATGGAATACCGCAGTTGAAAGACCGCCGCGTGGATTCGTGGGTCGGAATGGAATGGGCGTATTTCTGTTGGCGTGACGGTGGAGGTTTGGTCATCGCCAGTTTTTCGCTGGCCGTTGGTGTGGCGGACTTTTGTGGATGTCGGGTTTTTGGCGGTTTGCCTGTTGTGGGTCAGAATGACCGTGGCGGTTTCCCGCGGCCGCGGCGGTGTTATGGCGGTCTTCTGACCGGCGGTAAGCGCCTTTTACCGCGGAGGTCAGAATGACCCCCTAAGTGTTAACTTTTGATTGGGAGCCAGTAAAAATTTCACTTTTACCCTCAAATTAATCGCAACTTAAAACTATCTTTAATAGTAAAGTCAGATCTTAGGTCACAATTCAGAAAACAACATTTTTAGAAAGTTATAATTTTCTTGTCCTAACCATTTGGTGCCCTCAGCCTGTATTCTGAGCCACATGACTAGGTGCACATGGTCTTTGTGTACTCCTCCTAGACAGTGACACAAACGGGTCTAGGTGTTAACAGGACGTGCCATTCTGCCAGGTTGAGGGTGGTGGAGCTGTGCACAGCCCACTTGCATATCAAAGGAGATGCCTTAGCACTCTCACAAAGGACTTTACACTAGTGTTTTATCATCCCAGAAACCCTTGGACCAGGGCAGGAGGAAGGACATTCTAGGAAGATCTCTGGGAGGGGGGAATTCCAGATGTTTCCTCCACTTCAAAGCTGGCACCAGGTATAAAAATAGGACCCACAGACCTGCACTTCAGTGCACTCCTAGACCTGTGCACACTACAGAAGAAGGTCTGCCCTGCTGCTTGAGGCCTGCCCTGCTCCCTGACAAGAAAGACTGGACTTGCTCTCTTATTCTCCGGGAAGAATGACTCTGAGAGTGCTAGTGCAGGTGTTTAATATAATTTTCTTTAATGAGAGTTCATGTACTTTGAGTAACAGATTTGTGTAGAAAAGGTAATAATGCAGAAAATGAGCGCACACATTTGAAAATGTGATCACGATGAGTGGCCACCAATGTTCAGGAAGTATACCTATTAATGGTTTATTTATATGAAATGTTGATTATATGCTAGATTAATGTAGTAATGTGTCATATTAAGAGTTATGCATCATGTATTAGCTTTATTAATAGTAGGCCTTAACTTAGCAGAGTTAACACTGCAAGGGCCAAACCCACAGCAAAGGCGCTACACTAGATGCGATTATAGCACATAAAGATTCCCTCAAGTTCGTTGATATCCTTCCTGTCGACTGGTCAGATCATCATATCATCCTTTTCCATCTCAACTATATCCCCCAACTCACTCCCCATCCCCAAAAATCCTTTAGTTGGAAAAGAAATGTCAGCCAAATCCCCCTATCTACCTTTGAAGAAAAAATCACTTCTCTTCTTCCCCCCCCTTCGACCATCCTCTCCACGACGGATTTAACCACCCACTACAACTCGACTATAACTACCATATTGGATCAGCTTGCCCCTCTAAAACTGAAAAGACTGCGAAACATCCCATCCAGAGCTTGGTTCAACAATGACCTCAACTCAGAGAGAAGACAACTCAGAGCCATGAAAAGACTTTGGAGATCTGACCCCTCCTCTACCCACTTAGATCAGCTCAGAAGTGCACAGAGAAGTTACAAAAAACACATATATAATGAAAAAAGATCCTTCTTCCAAAATACCCTTGACAGAGCCATAAACCGCCCGAAAGAGCTCTTTAACATCATTAAACAACAAACGACCAATCCTGCTCCCAACCCCTTACCCACTACTGAGGCCACCTGCGTTAACTTTGCCAATTTCTTCAACGATAAAATCCCTGAGATTGAACGTTCCTTAGCAAGGGACTCTCCCCCCAACATTGTTCCCCTCCTCCCATCCACTGTCAATCTTATCCCCGCTCTATACCTCCCCGACAACCCTTCCCCCCTAACTGAAATCACTCTCCCCGCCCAGAGGCATCGGCCGGCCTCCGCTAACTGGAGTTCTTTCCAACCCCTCCTGGTATCGGACATCTCCAAACTCATGTCCACCTCCAAAACCTCCTCCCACCTAGCTGACCCCCTCCCTTCCTCCTTGGCAAAAAAACTCCACCAGTCCCTCTCCCCTACTTGGACAATGATCATCAATAGCTCCCTTCAGACGGGCGTATTCCCAGACTGCCTAAAACTAGGCCAAATCACGCCAATTTTAAAGAAACCAGGAGCAGACCCGAACAACCTCCACAACTACAGACCTATCTCCAACCTTCCCTTCCTGGCCAAAGTTCTCGAAAAATGTGCTCTCCAACAATTAACCCAACAAATTGATTCCAACAGCCTCCTAAACCCTCTTCAATCTGGTTTCCGGAAAGGCTGCAGCACTGAATCAGCCATCCTCAACATTGTAGATGACCTCCTCATCTCTCTTGACTCTGACAGACCCAGCCTACTCATTCTCCTCGATCTTACAGAAGCCTTTGACACTGTCGACCACAAACTCCTTCTCGACTCCCTCCAAAAGAGAGTAGGCATTGAAGGCACTGTCCTCCGCTGGTTTCCCTCCTTCCTACAAAACCGTACACAGCTAGTAAAACTTCTTAACTCGACCTCGCCCACCTCCCCCATTACCAGAGGGGTCCCCCAGGGTTCCGTCCTCTCTCGAACCCTCTTCAACATCTACATGGACGCTCTTACCACTATCCTCACTCGAGCTAATATCCCCTTCCACCTCTATGCTGATGACACGCAACTCTATATTGAAATATCTTCCTTAGATGACATCCACCGTCTGAACAATACCCTTAAAGAAGCCCTATGCTGGCTCTCACATAACCACCTCAAACTCAATCACGACAAGACAGAAATACTCCTCCTCTCGAAATCTAACCAGCTTCCTCAACTGCAAGAATGGCTAAAATCTATTGACGCCCTCAAATGTACTCTCTCCCCATCTACCACATTCAAATCCCTGGGAATCTCTCTGGATTCCAACCTGACCTTGCAAGACCATATTAAGTCAAACGCTAATAATGCCTTCCGCAGCCTTAAACTTCTTCACAAAATCAAATCCTTCATTCCCCAAGATGACCTCAAACAGGCCACTCAAGCACTGGCATTCTCAAGACTAGACTATGGGATCTCTATCCTCACTGGCACGACCAAATCCCGACTCGCCCCTATGAGGTCCACTCTTCATGCAGCAGCTAGACTAGTGACAGGAACTAAAATATTTGACCACATCTCCCCAGCCCTGAAGAATCTGAAATGGCTCTCGATTGAGGCCCGCTGCCTGTTCTGCACTGCCTGCCTGACACACAAAGCCCTTCACACTGGGAAACCTGAATACCTCGCTAACAAGCTAGCGAAAGCTGGTCAAACCAGATCTTTGAGAAGCACAAACTCTCTCCTCCTCCTCCTTCCGAAACCCAACAAGCAAAAAACTCGATCATGCTCCTTCTCAAACAACGCTCTGAGAATATGGAACTCCTTACCCATCCACATCAGATCTAACACCTCCCACATGACCTTTAAGAAACTACTGAAAGAATTCCTCCTAAACCAACCCTCTCATTAATAAGGGTCTCTCCCTCACCACCCCCCCTTCCTCGAATTGCCACCCTTCTATTCATGAGAACCCATATATATCCTCATTGTACAAAGTGACTCTTGACTTGTGTGTTTCTTATGTTTATTTCCTGTTCTGTTGTAAAGCGCTCTGTTACCCTCTCGGTCTTGCTAGCGCTATAGAAAACTCTTATAAATAAAATAAAAATAAAAAATAAAATAAGCAGAGGTCTTGGCCTAGTTGCCCAACCTCATGTCAAGCTGTAATTTTTAATGTTTTATGAAATGGCTTTCTTAGAAAATTAAACTGTGATTTTCCATTGTACTGTTTAATTGTCATGGCAGCTAAAAGTCTTTCTCATGAGAACCAATTGCTACAAGATGCTGGTCTTGGTAAATGTAACAATATGAGTGTAATGTTTGTGAGGCTGACTTTCTCAGAGGAGAACAATGGAGACACTGACTGGAGTATAAGCTGCAACAAAATTGTTACCTGACGCGCCGGATGATGAGGACATTACAGAAGAAGCCAATCAGCAACATGTGAATGGAGTAGTGGTAGAATTTATAGATTTGAAGTTTTAGTTTTATTGGACAAAGTGTGACCATGCGATCCCGCGCTAACAGAGATGGTAGCAGAGACGGATGGTTTGTCTCTTGAAGAGCCCATCATAGACGTTCGGTATAGAGTAACAGGTACTAACAGAGACAATAGCAGACACTGATGGTTTGTCTCCTTGAGAGCCCGTCATAGGTGTTCCCAGAGATGGTAGTAGCTTGGTGATTGGTCTTTTGAGAGTTCATTTTTGCTGAGATTTGGATTTTATTTTTCAATTATGTTAATTGGAGAGAAAATGTTCCCCTAAGTCAAAAAATGACCTTCCCAGAATATTGGAGCCTGCCAATGGTTGTTTGAGAATGTTCTTGGCGCTCTAGTGATAGTGTGAATGCAGTAGGGTTTTGCGCTTCCTCAGCTTATGCAAATTGCAGGTGAATTGTGAGGGTTGTGAGGGTTTAGGGAGTTTGCGTACTCTAAATGAGGTTGTAGAAGGAGTGTGCGTACTCCGCAGTGTGAGAGTAGGGAAGTCGTTGAACTTCACATGTGTTTGACACTTTGTGCTCAAAAACTGTCCACGTGGCTGTTGATGTATGGACCCTGTGTGGTCTAAGACTCCGGAGTATATTGAAAAGTGTATGAGACACTTGATTTTATGTTGTAATCTGTCTGGTTTAGTAGGTCATTCGGTGGTGGTCGACAAGTCAGAGTGTGAGTCAAAGTGAGTGAAAGAAAATTTAGACTGAGATCTGGCGAGTCCTATGTGCATCAGGACAGACCCACTGATGACTTAAGAGTAAAATTTGTGGGTCGAATTTTGCTTGCGAATCAGGGAAACTGAGAAAGAAGGAGTAGCTGCAAGATCGAGAGCCGTCAGTGAAAAATCTGTAAAGGTTCTGAAACGGTTGTGTTACCTTTCCTGTAGTAAACCAGCAGATTTAGTTTTTGATTTGGGGTTTAGTGCTCGCAATTTTTGCATTAGTTTTGTGTGAATCAAACTTTGGGAGACAAGCCGCAAGATTTTGTCAGCTGCAGTACGTGTGAGTGTGACATCATTGGAGCAGCACTGGGATAGGTTGGTTAGTGAGAAGGGTTGCGCACGGATTGGCAGCCGTCGGTGAGAGGCAATTGGTTGAGAAAGTGGGTGAAGAGAATTCTTGGATTAAAAGTCACTTCCTGATTTGATTTTGAATAACAAAAGGTCGAAAAGATGAGATTTTTCAAAGCTTTAAAGAGTGCTTTAAGGGGAGATATGTACACTACAGTGAGTATAGGCAAAACTACACTGCCAGAAGGTACACCAGCTTATATTGTAATGGAAGAGAAGGGTGTCACGCCATGTCTTTGGCTAAAGCAATGGTGCAAAGTGACAGAGAAGGATGGGAACTTAGCATTTTTCAACAAATGAGACATTCAATTTGAGGGTTCTAGAGCATTTAAGGATGGTGCTATATAAATTGAAGCCGCTTCCAAGACCAGCACAGTTCAAGGCATTAGTGATTTGGGAGTTAGTAACCAGACAGCAACAGAAATTCGAGAGGAGAATGAGAAAGGCAGAAAAGACTTTAACAGAGGCTAGGTGGGATAGTGCTCAGAAAGTTTGGAGGATGGAGTCTTTGCATGGAATTAAGTTGTTTCCAGCAATTACGCAGGACCATGAAAAGAAAGGAATGAAAGCTACTAGAAAGACTAACAGAAGCCCGTCCGAAAGTAGGGAGGCTAGAAAGTCTTCAACAGTGGAGGAAGAATCATGTGATGATGAATTTATTTTAGTTATTGAGAAATCCCCCACCCCCATATGCAGCACATGAGAGTGATCCAAGCACCAGTGCTGATCCTTCAGCTCCGACACAGATTATTGGGATAGCCAGTCTGATGCAGGTTAATACTAGCCTGCCACAGAGTCTGATGAGGAGTAGTCTTAATATGCCTTCTACTCCTGTAGTGCAAAATCAGGTGCCACCCCCATAGGTTCAGAGTACATACCATGATGTACCCGTTATGGAAACAACTTCGAGCTTAATGGTGCCTACGGAACAGATTTTCCCAAGAACGATGTTGATTCAGACAGAACCAACTCCACTTTTACTGCCCCAAGTGCAGCCACAAGTCATGCAGAGATTCACTCCAGTAACAGGGACACAGTTAGATATATCTTCTGTGATGAATCAGAACATGGGAGTTACTCTCCCACAGAACTTACGTACCATAACAACCCCAGATGCTATGTCTTCACCTACTACTGTTGGTCTAGCCGTACCCTTATTTGCGCAAAAGAAACCTAGTGTAAGTGAACAGGGTGTCATGACACAGAATGTAGAGGGGGGAGGACATAACACAAATGCTCAAGTAGTCTCTCCTGTGGGACAGACTTCTGATGGCTCAAGATCGTTATTGGACCTTAGTCCATTTGGAGTGCTTCCAGATACTATGGTAGGGTCAAACATTAGCCAGAGTTTGAAACTGTTGACACCGCAGACCCCGAATGCAGTTGCAGAGCAGGTGCCACCAATCCAAGCCAGTAACATCTCGTTAGGGTTGACAGCTCAGCAGTTGACTGAATGGTTAGACAAGCTGAATACCCTGCAGAAATAACTCCTATGGGAGAAGAGTGTTTGAATTATGCTAGGCTAAGCATGGAAGCGGGTGAGCTCATTGAGGGAACTATGGGTATGAACAGGTTAGAATCCTACACAGAAGCAGAATTGAGATATTTGTGCCCGAAGATTACAAGGTAGGTGAGCAAGGTGCATCAGAAGCTAGCAGACCTGGTAGAGAAGAACAGCATAGAAATAGAGAAAACAAAGCATTTGAAAAGGAGTTACAGATGAGATTTAGAGACTAAAGATTTTGAACACATGAGTTCTGCTGGAATGAAGGCACACCTTAAGGAATTGGGATGCATTAGACAAATGGGAAGGCAGATGGGAAAAGAAAAGAGATAAAACAAAAATGGATTCTGTGGAGCTGACTGCAAATGTGCAGCACGGCCAAGATCTGGTGAAGATTTTACCAATGAAAGAGATTCTAGGAGGGAATTTTGTTTATATCCCTTGTAGCAGAAGTGATATTCTTTCATTTACAAATGGTTATCAAAAATTGAGGGAGAAGCCAGTGGAGCAGTATCAGCAGACAGACAGGTTTGTGAAACTTGCAAAGTGCCTCTGGGAAGATTTGAACACATTACTAGATCTAGTAGTCCCCGCTGTTCTATGGATAGAGTGTAAAAGGAGTGTAGATTGGTCAATAAGCGAACCAGAGAGAGATAAAAATACAGGTGCACCGTCTCCCGAGGTAATGAAATATTACTATGAGGTTATTGAATTTTTGAAAACGAGGATTACGCCCAAGAATGTTGATTGGCAGAGGATTGACAGGACAGCTCAGGAAGCAAAGGAGTCAATACACGCGTATTAAGAGAGATTGTTACAGGTGTTCAAGCATTACAGTGGTACAGAGACAATTGAGGCGAAGGACATGATTAATTTTGTGTTTGTGGAAGGATTGAGACCTGAAATTAGCCAAATGGTTAAGAGTCATTTAATTTGCTGGCAAGCAAAGCCGATTGATGAGGTGTTGCAATATGAAAAGTACTGTAGTGATGAAATTGAGTTGAAGCAAAGGAAGCTGAAAGAAAAGGCGATGGTGATGCAGATTAAAGCTGCTCAGACACGCATGCAAGAGAACTTTCCACAACAGCTACCACAGCCACAGTAGGGAAACATGATGTTTCAGCCCCAGATGAGAGGTAGAGGTCACGGAGGTAATGACAATCGTGGTCCAGACTTAGATATGCAGTGTTTCAGAATGATGTGCAGAGAATGAAGAGATTATTGCCATGTCACGTTTGCGGAGCCATTGGACATTGGAAACGGGAGTGTACGATGATGGTGCAGGAAGGTGTTGTTCAGCAAAGTAATGACATAAATTTGTTCCAGAACATGAGAGGACTGAAAATGAGAGGTCCTATACCGAACTTTCAAAATAATGTGAATCAAATGCATGGTTTCCAACCCATGCAGCAGGAGCAAATGCCACGTGTACAAATGAGACAATTGGAACCGATGCAGCAGCATGTTCCCACGGTACCTAGAGAGCAAATTCAAATACCTCAAGCCCCAATGGAACAGCAGCAAATTATGCTTTCTCAACAGGTCACAAGTCAGAGGCTTAACCAAAGTAATAACACAGTACACCAATTCCCGTTACACAGTGAGAATGGAATAAGCGATGATTGGATGAGCGAAAGTTCCTATGAGGAGCCATGTGTGCTTGCAACCTCCTTAGAAGTAGATCAGAGAGGTCCCTATGTGAAGAGAAAAGTCTTGGGTCACAGAGTTTCATTCTTGGTTGCACAGGAGCTACACGCTCTACAGTGAGAAGTGCAGACGTTCCAAACTTGCCCTTTTCAGGTAAAACAGTTCAGATTGTAGGGGTGGTGAATCAATATTTGACCAACCCGATTACAGACACAGTTCAGGTTAAAATTGGTAACTTTCAGGGATTGCACACATTCGGAGTCAGTGATTCAAGTCCAGTATCCCTACTGTGAAGAAACTTGTTGTGTAAAACCAAATGATTGATTACTTGTTCAAGTGATGGAATTGAGATTCAGACGAATAGTGATGATGAAGATGATCAAGCCAAAGAGGCCGAATGTGAGACTACAAATGAGGAATATCCTCTGATTAAATTTTTCTCAATGTTCACAGTGAAGGAGCTTCATCCTGCTTTGCAGGGAAAGCTTAAGGAGAAAGTGTGGGATTGGACAAGAAAAGAGATAGGTCTGATGAAGGGAGTTGAGTCAGTTAAAGTTACTGTAAAGCCGAATGCAGTTTTTCCTAAAATTCCCCAGTACCACATGCCACAAGATGTCCTTATGAAGGTCGCCCAGATAATTGCAGTCTTTGTGAAACAAGGGGTTTTGAAGGAAGTATTGAGCAGCACATGCAATTTACCGATAATGGGTTTGCAAAAGCCCTGTGGGAAAGTTCGAATTGTCCAAGATTTGAGAAAAATGAGATTGTGGTCAAATGTTGTCCCGTGGTACCAAATCCGGCTGTGATAATGTTTCAGATTCTGTGTGATTGCCGAATGGTTCACTGTCATTGATTTGGTGCAAGCCTTCTTTTCTGTGCCTCTTCATGAGGACAGCCAAATTCTCTTTTGTTTCAAGTTTTTGGACTGAGTTTATTGTTGGTGTAGAATTCCACAAGGGTTTTCAAAGTCACCTTCCATATTCAATCAGATCTTGAAGTAGAATTTGGATTTTTTGGAATTACTTTCTGATCGACCTTGGTACAGTACATTGATGATTTGATGATTGTGTCCAAAACCAGAGACGAGTGCAAGTATGACACGTTTGCCTTACTGAATCATTTGGGAAAGAATGGTCATGAAGTGTCCCCCCTTAAATTGCAATACTGTCAGAAAGAAGTGAAATACTTGGGTCACCAGATTGTGAAGGGATCGAGAAAGATATCAAGGGAAAGGGCTACGACCATATTGCAGATGAATCCCCCGACTACACAGAGAGATGTCAGGATGTTTTTAGGGATGGTAGGCTATTGTTGCCAATGGATTCCCAATTTTTCAGTCATCTCGAGATCATTGCAGAAGCTGACTCATAAGGAAGTCACTGATCCCATAGTGTTAAACCAGGCTGGAATGAAAGTGTTAACTGAATTGAGGGAGAGTCTATGTAAGGCTCCGGCTTTGGTTATGCCTGACTACACGAAACCTTTCACATTGTTTTGTCATGAGCGTGATGCATGTTCTTTGTCTGTCCTGTTGCAGGTCCATGGAGGTGTAAAGCGCCCAGTAGCATATTTTTCAGCTACTTTGGACCCAGTTGGAGCAGCCTTATCAGGTTGTTTGCGTACGGTTGCAGCAGTTGGACAAAGCCTTACACGATGTGAGGGCATTGTGATAGGATATCCTTACCTATCTTGATCCTCATTCTATTGAGATTCTACTTACAAGGAGGAAAACCCAATATTTGACTGGTGCGAGACTGACCAGACATGAAACGAGTATTCTAGGGTCACCAAATGTGTCATTGAAAAGATGTACAGTGCTGAACCCGGCAACCTTACTTCCAAATAAAAATGTTGAAATTTAAAAGATGGAAGACAATGAGCATGATTGTCATGAAGTAACTGACTTGTGCACAAAACTGAGACCTGACATTAGAGATACCCAATTAGACGAGAATGACCAAGTTATCTTTGTTGATGGTTCTTGTCTAAGAGACAATGCAGAGACACTGGGAGCAGGATATGCCCTGTGCACAATTACTGGTATTCCAGAAGCTTCCTGGCTTCGAGGACTGTATTCTGCCCAAGTAGCGGAACTGGTAGCCCTTGCTAGAGCGTGCCATGTTTCTGCTCAGCTGAAAGTTACAATCTATACATATAGCCAGTATGGATTTGGAATAGTCCATGTTTCATGACCTCTTCTGGTTCACCAGTGAGAAATGGTGAGGGAATTAAAGATCTGTTACATGCTATTCAAATGCCTGGAAAGATTTCCGTGGTAAAATGCAATGTACATCTAAAGTCACAGGACTTCGTGTCATTGGGAAATGGATATGCGGATCAAGTCGCAAGGTTTTGCACATTGAACTGGATATCGTTCAAAGGTAAGTGGGAACTGTTACCTGAAGAAGATGAAACATGTCCAAGTTTTGCATTGAAAGTAATTGACACCTTGGAGGAATTGAAAATGTTGCAGAATAATGCTGACAGAGAGGAAAAATGTTCATGGAGTACAATGAAGTGTGTACAAAGACAAGATGAATTGTGGGTTTCAGCAGAGGGTCAATTGGTTTTGCCTAATAGTCTGTTGTCTCAAATGGCTAGGTACTATCATGGTCAAGCACATGTTGGGAGGGATGCCATGATTTGGTTCTTCAAACATGATTGGTTCAACCCAAGGTTTAGACAGGTTGCTGAAGCAGTTTGCCATCTTTGTGTCATTTGCCAGCAAATGAACGTGGGGAAAGGGACAGTGGTTAATTTGAGTCACATTGGAAGAGCAGGAGGTCCATTCAGCAGAATGCAGATGGATTTTATTGAGATGCCTGTGTGTGGAGGTTTGAGATATGTGTTGGTGATTGGGTGCATTTTTAGTCACTGGATTGAAGCATACCCTACACGAAGAAATGACAGTCTCACAGTAGCGAAACTACTGCTTAGTGAACTGATACCACGCTTTAGGTTTCTGAACTTAGAATCAGATAGGAGAAGTCACTTCAACAATGAGGTAATTAAACTACTCTGTGCAGCATTGAACATTGAGCAGAAGTTGCTTTGTAGTTACCGCCCTGAAGCAACAGGACTAGTGGAACAAATGAATGGTACCTCAAAGTAAAGAGTTGCAAAGATGTGTGCGTCCACAAATTTGAAATGGCCTGATGCGTTGCCTTTATTTCTGATGACAATAAGAAACACACCCGACAGGAAGACAGGATTTTCACCACATGAGATCCTTATGGGCAGAGCCAGGAGGTTGCCGGAGGTGCCTGCAAATGCACTTGTCAACATTACAGATGATGTGTTGTTGGACTACTGCAAAGGTCTGGCTGATGTGGTTTGCGCATTCTCTCAGCAGGTGGCACCGATCCTTGACCCAGGGCACACTCTGAGGGCCGGTGATTGGGTTGTGGTCCGGAAACACGTGAGGAAAACATGTTTGAAGCCTCGTTAGAAATGACCGTTTCAGGTAGTTCTGACATCTACCACAGCTGTGAAGTGCACTGGAGTTCCGAACTGGATCCATGTCAGTCACACAAAGAAAGAGGCACGTACACTGGATCATAAAGAAGGGCTGTTAAGAGTACCAGCAACAGCACAGCAAGTCTCAGGGCCGGAAAGAGAACAAAGAGGAACTGAGACCAGATCTGAGCTCATTGAGGATGGTTCAGTCACTCCTGTGAGAGACGAAGGAGAAGAACTCCAGGAGGGGCGGAGAGAGGTGGAGGAAGACAAAGAGAGGGAGAGGGGGAGAGAGAGAGGAGGGGGAAGAGAAAGAGGAAAAAGGAAAAAAAAAAAAGAGAAAGGAATGAAAAAAAGAAGCAAGGATGACAACGCAGCTGGCCCCAGAATAAAATAAATAAATAAAAAATACAAAGAAAAAAGGACAGGAAGAAAGTAAGGGAAAAGAACGGACTCCTGCCCACGTCAAACACTCGTGGGACCCCTAAACGGACAGGGGACAGCAGAGAGATTAAGGATACACTGCACGGGCCATACAATAGCGGCGCGACGCACTACGTTGAGGCCGACTGCCAGAGGGTCAGCCACGGCCCCAAGCAGCCATGAGCACGGACATAAGAGGTGAGACCCATTTCTCTCTACGTGGTCAGCGGGGGCGGTGAGGTCTCCCTCTCTCGGCGGTCACGGCGCTGGTACCTGGATGGCACAGAGGGAACGGGGATGACCCCACACATCTACAATTAACGCCCACCTGGCCTTCCCACCATACTGATATCCCAACTTCTCTGGACAGGTGGGGGAGTGCCTGGGTCCGTACCTATGCCCGGACACCCAGAATCCTGATCCTTGAAATATTGCCGCAAATGTCAGTTGCGTTACAGCCAGACACTTTTTGGATCCCAGCCTGAACGTGGGAGCCCGCAATGCCCAGGGGCAAGGCGACGGGCAAAGCAACAGGTAAACCAGCCCAACAACTACTATTCTCTGAAGCCCTCCACCAGCAGAAACATCCCTCAGCAGAGGACTCTCCGCCCCTCCCTTGCGCCAACATGGCAGACGACACGCATGGTGTGACAATGGACCGCATATTGCAGGAGATATCGGCGGTGAGCAGTAAACTGGAAGGTATGGACAACGCCATGGTGGCGCTGACGGCAGAGACAAGATCCATGCGCCTGGATATAACCGGCTTCCAATCGCAGATATCCGGGCTCGATCAACGCGTGGCAACGTTGGAAACTCAAGTAGCCTCCTTGACCGATAGGGACCTTGAATTCTCGCATCTTTGCAGTAAGCTGACGGACTTGGAGGACAGGATCCGCAGGAACAATGTTCGCATCCTTGGGTTTCCGGAGGGTGTTGAAGGCGCAGACATATTCTCCTACTCGCGGGACATACTACCCAAGCTAACAGACATAACATTTGATCCCCCCCCCCGGAGTTCCAAAGGGTGCACAGGCTGGGTCCTAAGAGACAAGATGGAAATGACCGCCCCCGCCCAATTATAGTCTGCATGCTACGACATCTGCAGGCCCGCCAACTATTACAGATGGCTCGAACGCAAGGGCCGCTCCCATTGGGCAACCTGGAGATCCGGATATCAGCAGACTTTTCCAAGGAGACTGCAGATCGGAGGAGAGCCTTCCTGTCTTTCCGCACCCAGATCCGTCGCTTAGATGTGAAGTTTGGTCTATTTGAGCCGGCCAGGATGTGGATCACCAAAAATGGGGAATCACAGAACTTCTACAATCCGGAGGACCTGAGAGCATTTTTAGAAAGACTGCAAGACCAAACCCAATCCATGGAAACGACTGCCCAGACCCCCCAGTCCACACGGGGACCACCCCCGGGAACCAGCCACCCTGCACCCGCATCTGAACCTGAAGTGCGTTCTACCACAGACCCCCAAACCAGGGGAAGAGATCTTGAGAGGCTCGCAAAAAGCTACGACGACAGGGGTCAAGTACTTCAAGCGGTGGTGATGCACAAGCAGCTATCGGACAGAGACAAATCCCGCTCCCCTTTGAAACCCACAATGGACCCCACTTGAGGACAAGACAACATTATGCCCCCCCAGAACTCTCCCTACTACAGACCACGGGTGGACGCGACCGCACCAAAGGGACCTCGCCGCGGAGAAGACGAAAGGGAGAGATGAGTACAGTTTTTTGTGAACTCATTGAAATATTATTACTGCAGGCCATTGCCTCTGTTTGTTCTTGATAGAGTTTGAATAATCTTGCTTATTATCACGCGTATTAGTATATCCTCCTTTGCTCTTCCTTTTCTTAGAAATCTAGTAACGCGTTCTCTCTCAGTAACATGACACCCGTTTGTCAGCTAAAACAGATATCGAGCATCTCTCTAGAACTGTTGTATTGTTCTCATTCATTAATAATTTGTTTGAATTTTGATCGCCCTCAATGATGATGGTTGACAAATGTCTACTGCAATTGACAATGCATCATTGCATCTGAATAATCTACATGGCAGGGAAATGCTTCCTTCCTCCTAACAGCAACCCATTTTCACCCCTGTGCCTCCCTCCCCCCCTTGTTCCCCCCTCGGCTTCGATAAAAACCGATAAAATTGACACACGCCACCTTTCTTGAGATGCAGCCACACACATCCTATACACAGCCCTCCCCCTGTGTCCCGCGCCTCCCCCTCCTCTCCCCTTCCCCTTATTGTTACACGGATTCGCGCGGGGATGGGAGAACTAGATTGGGGAAGGGCCGAGGCGCAGCGCGTGCGCCGCCTCCCTTGGTCTGGGGCCCGCTGGTCGGGTAATGGAGCTCGATAGGCCTGGGTTCTAGACCCGCAGGTTACAGTCCTAGAACGTTGGGACTTTTGTCCTGTTTTTATCTTTCTTTCTTTAATTTTCTTTAATCCTCCTTTCCTTCTTCAGTTTGGTTCACCTGTTCTATCCCTTAGCAGCCGCCCACTCTCCTTTTCTCCTCCTCCCTTTTCCCTCCCCCTTACCTGCCCTCCGCCCCCTCCCCCCCTTATTATTCAATCTCCCCATCTCCAAAGTTCCTGTCAAGCCCCCACCCCTCCTCCCCCTGACCCCCCCAGTATCTCCTCTCTGTCCTGCTCCAAGTGCCCCCATACAAGGATAGGTCTCAATAAGGCGCAGGGATGTCCGATCCGAACAGAGTACCAACAGCACCTCTGCGGATTATATCCTGGAACGTAAATGGCCTCACCCACTTCATAAAGCGGAAAAAAGTCCTATCCTATCTTAATTCCAAACAGGCGGACATTGCCCTTTTACAAGAGACACATCTAGATGGTCCGTAATCTGATAAACTGCGACGCGAATGGGTGGGCACCGTCCTATTTAGCTGTAATCCGCCCTCCCCCAGCACAGAGACTACCCCAAGAAAATGCGGTGTGGTGCTATTGCTGCGTAAAACCCTCCCCCATACCGTTCTTAAATCATGGACTGACCCCGAGGGCCATTATGTATTCGCTAAATTAAAGATGGGCGACTCCTCACTGTGTGTGGGCTCGGTCTATGCGCCAACGGCCCAAAAGCCTCTTTTTCTTACAAATCAACCGACTCTTGACCGAGATAGGGGCATCTCGCTATGTAATAGGAGGGGACTGGAACATAGTCAGAGACACAGTACTTGACAGAACGGGCCCCTTGGACATCAGTAACAAGGCAGACAGAGCCCTACAGACTGACATATTATCGGACAATGGCCTAGTAGGCCACTGGAGACTGACCCATCCTATAGAACGAGAATTCACCTTTTTCTCGCCGGTGCACAGCACCCAATCCCGACTTGACTACTTCCTCCTGTCCCACAACCTTGTGGCCCGTACCCATGATGATCGCATACTGGAGGGCGGCCCATTCTCCGATTAGCATAGCTATCCACTTGAATCTTGTATCCCCGGGCCATAAGCCTTGGAGATTTGCGGTCCACCGTTACCACTCTCCCCATGGTAAGTCACAGCTACAGGACCATGCAGCCACCTGCGCTCAAAACAACCTGGGTTCTGTGAACTCTAGCTGAATTATGTGGGCCGCGGCCAGGGCCTCGGTGCAGGGACAACTTATGCAGGACGCGGCACTGGTGAACAGAGACAGAAAAGAGAAACAGGCGGCATTGGAACTTGATATCCGTCGGTTCACTAGACAATACACCACACACCCCTCACTCCCAGGGCGTCGAAACTTAGAGCGTGCCCAATGGCCCTCAACAAGTTATATACTTCCCAGGCAGAGTATGCTCTACAGAGACTACAAGGAAGACATTACGAACAAGGAGAGAAGGCAGGGCGCTTGCTGGCAGCACAGCTCCGACAGAGGACAGCTGCCCTTGCCATCCCAGCTATCCGCGCCTCTTCCGAAGAAATATTAACACACGTGCAAGCTATCCCTAACGAATTTGCATCCTTCTACAGACACCTTTACACATCAGAGACTATATCCAGCCCAGCACAGTGTACAGCTTTCCTGGCGGGCCTTGACCTACCCTCCCTGTCAGAGGAGGGACGTAACTTCCTAGAAGGGGAAATAAGTAGGCAGGAAATAGAAAGATTTATCTCCGACCTCCCCTATCACAAATCGCCAGGGGAGGATGGATTCCCAGCGGAATTCTATAAATGGACAGGGAGGGAGGCAATTGACATATTACACGCGGCTTTGAAAGAAGCCTGCTCAACACAATCCCTGGGGGCTATATCCAATAACGCCATGATAGCCATCATACCAAAATCCGGGAGAGACCCCCTGCTGTGTGGCAGCTATCGACCTATCTCTCTCTTAAACAGTGACATCAAAATCCTAGCAAGTATCCTGGCCAACAGACTGCGCAAAGTCATACCGTCTCTGATACACCACACACAAGTGGGGTTTGTACCAGGTCGCACCTCAAGGAATCACTTGCGCACCTTATGCCATACCTTATGGGCCACCCGGGACTTACAGGAGGAGGCGCTGGCCCTGTCCTTGGATGCAGAAAAGGCATTCGACCGCATAGATTGGTCATACCTGTTCACAACGTTAGAGAGGTTCGGCCTGGGAGACAGCTTTATCTCAATGGTGCGGCTACTTTATGACCAGCCCGCGGCAAGAGTCAACTGTGGAGGCTTCCTTTCAGACCCCTTCCCTATCCGTAGAGGTACACGGCAGGGCTGCCCCCTCTCACCACTTCTGTTCCTGCTAGCAATGGAGCCCCTTGCTGCAGCTATCCGCTCCTCCCCTTCCATCACGAGTCTCACATTGCCGGTAGGTATTCCTAAAATTTATCTATAGGCAGACGATGTCTTACTAACTCTCACGGATCTGGAAAGATCCATACCAGCCCTGCTGGAGATCATCATTGGATTTGCAATCCTTTCTGGCTACAGTATCAATTGGGATAAGAGTGAGGCGCTTCCCCTCTCGCGGATGACTACAAGAGCAGCACTCCTAGGCTTCCCGTTTCGTTGGACACCGAAACGTCTCAAATACCTGGGGGTGCTAGTCAATCCGGGGCTAGTGCATATGGTGGCAGATAACATCGACCCCCTCATTGCACGGGCGAAGCTTGATTTCGCGAAATGGAGTCAATTGGGCCTATCTATGTGGGGCCGAGTACAAGCGGTAAGGATGGTCACAGTGCCCCGTTTCACTTATGTGCTAGGACTCCTCCCCCTACAGGTGCCTCTCCATACGCTACGAAACATAGATGCACTCATCAGATCATTTGTATGGGGCTCAATGCGACCACGCTTATCGTCCGCCAAACTCCTAGCCCGCCGCTCCTACGGGGGGGGCATGGGGCTTCCGTCGGTAGAGCATTACTCAATTGCACTACATTTATCCCAGCTGTCTCACACCTTGTCCACAGTGCCGGACCCGCCCCAGTGGATTGCTGTGGAGAAACTATTGCTATCCGCAAAGGAGGGACTCGGAGGGCCTTATCGCGACGACCTCCCATCCGTCAGTTCGGTGAATCCCATCTTGAAGGCGACACGAGTGGCTTGGCGAAGGGCCCACCGCCTACTTGGGATCCACCCTCTTCTCCACGCCCAAGCACCCCTGTGGCGTAAAAGCGGACTCCGGACAGGCAGTGAACTGCTTGACTGGCCGCAGTGGAGGAGGGCTGGCATCCATACGATTTCCCAGATTCTGGAAAACGACACTCTCAAATCCTTCCTCAGGCTGCTGGAAGAATTCAATCTCCAACCGAACCAAGAGTGGAGATATCTGCAACTTAAACACTGCATCTGCCAGGGGACCGAGGCCATTCGATGGGGATCCCGGTCTTCACCCGTAGTGGCCTACTTACAACAGTGAGGGCAACATAGGGGAGTCATGGCTGGTCTCTATGACCTAATCATCCGACAGCTCTACTCCCAACCCCTCTCGGATAAGCTGCGTTTAAAATGGCAAACCCGACTACAACAGACACTAGACCCGGAGGACTGGGAAGACACTCTAGAGGCGCTGGACAGAGGCACCCGAGAGGCACGTTTAAAGTTTTGTTCAGCAAAACTACAAAGGACAGGACTTCTTCCGCACGCGAAATGCTGGTGATGTCCAGAGACATACTGCGACCTAAAACACATCCTAGCCGACTGTCCAACGGTTCGACCGCTATGGGACACGGTGAGCTCCACCCTGGCTGAATCCATGATACTCCCGGCACTACTCCCCCTCTCTCTCATACTCCTACATGATACATGACCTCTCTCCCAGATTTAACCAGACCACACAAGAGGTTACTACACACAGCGCTAGCCACTGCAAAAATTTGCATTCTACGTCACTGGAGATCGGCTATCTCACCAACCCCGGAGGAGTGGATCATAGCTATGACCCGTATCGCCACGCATGAAAGAATCATCTATAACCTACAAGACCAAGTCCAATTGTTCAACCAAGTATGGGCCCCCTTCCTTACTTGGGGACGCTAGTATACCGCCTGAAACCATCGTCCCTCCCCCTCCCTACCCCACCCCTTTTCTTCCCCACCCTTTTTTCCCTTGATGGATCACCCTCCCTCCCCTCCCCTTATTAGTTCTTCTTTTCTCTTTCTCTCTTTTCCTCTCTCCCTCTTTTTTTTCTTTTCTTTATTCTCTCTTGTCTTTCTTTCCATCTCTTCTCTCCCTTTTCCCCAGTTCCGTCAGGGGCATGACCTAGATCTCTTCTATTCTCACTAGCAAGTTTCGGTCGTAGACCCATGCATCCGAGACAGCATAAGAACACTAAGTAACAAGCATGGACTGGGCCGAGTGAAGCTAAAGAACTCAGGCTCCGATATCCAGACTGATCCACTATCTCGACAACCCACCGCCTAGGCGTACACTACCACACTGATATCCTGCCCTCCAACACAAAGATACCCGACCTCAACTCAATATCACACTATCTACAAATATTGCGACTTGCTCACAATCCAGACACCGACACAGAGAGGAGTGAATTCTCCACTCCCAGGGGGCTGGACGACGAAACACTATCCTTGCCCCCATCCCCCCTTCTACACTAAATTAAATTATCTACCCCTCCTGTTCTCCCCTGCTCTCCTGTACAAAGATGTCCCATAGCACGATGCTCTACTTAATCCCCATCCCTGACCTCTATCTCCCTTTTCCTCCTATCCTTCGTTCCCCTTCTTGTTCTTTCTGACCTTTATTTTTATTATTGTTATTATCACGATTATTGGGATACGTTTTCGAAGAACAATTGACAATGTTCCAACGTTTCACCCGTTGCTCATATTTCTTGATTTATTTTGTACCATTGTTTGTAAATGTTGGGACCTCGATCCCATTTGGATTTTGTATCACTTTTGCAGTATCTTCAATAAAATATTATTTAAAAAAAAAGACCTCCAGGAGGATGATGGAGAGCCTATCGCAATGGAGGCAGCAGAAGAGCCAAGTCAGAGGAGGGCTTTCCCGAAGCAGACAATTTTAAGAGACAAACAGAGCAATTGCCAGACCCCAAGGGAGAAGGAGTTGATGTAGATTAAAGTCATTGTGGTCTGACTCCTCCTGAACCAGTTGCAGGTCCGTCGAGAGAAAACACCATAGAACAAGGAGAAGTTTTGGGTTTGACTCTGAAAATAACACTGATAAAGGGTCCAATGAAAGGAGATAAGTGGCCAGAGTCACAAGGAAAGGGAAAAGAAGTTGTTGTTGACACCACAATTGAAGAAGAAGTGGATACAACAAGGAGAGAAGATCTAAGTGAAGGAGAATTGAATGGTGATCGAAAATTGAAAGGATAGAGGATAGCAAGTTGGAGATACGAAGGTCCTGAATAGGTGTATGCAACTACAAGTGAATGGCAGCAAGAATTTCTCTCTTTTTGTTTCGATAGAGACATTCTGGGTCAATATTTTGGCACTTGAAGGAAGCGGATGAACTCAACTGTTGAAAAATAAAAAGATCTGAGAGAAGATTTTGAGAAAGAGACTGATGAAAGTAACCGGAAAAGACTTTGATAACATGATTTGACTTTTTGAAACCTGATTTTGACAAGCTGCTTACCGATTTTGACAAGGGATCCTGGAAGTAAAACTGAGAGCTGTAAATAACTGCTGAAAGAAGATTTTTGATTTTGCTGCAGTTTTCCTAACTTTTCTTCTGCTTCTGCTTTCTGATTCTTTACAGATCATGAGTAACATGAGTATTGGTTTGGCAATTGTATGTGGGATATTGTTTGTGGTATTGATCATGGGTATGTCTGTTCGTGATATGGGTGGAGCCAACCATACTTCTGATTTTGAGTTGACTACTGTACTAACAGCAATAGAGAAGTTTAGGTTAGATGAGAAGTATTTGCACAAGGATACTAATGCGCAAGGAGAACTTTCCTCTAATGTCTTCTATCACTTGCTGAGTGAGTATGTTGAGACAATGGATGTGAGGAATTGTTATGTGTGTATGCAGATTCCTTTATCAGTTGAAGAATGAGTTATTTACCATAGTCTGCCCCTAACATATGAAATAAGTTGTAGTCTGCTACTAACAAGATTATATAACCAGAAGTACATTCAGTATTTCTACTCGTGTTTTCATTTGTCCCTGTAGCCAGATATTTGAGTGGGGTAGCTAAGGATAATGACATAGTATTAGTTAGAGGTTTCCTTGAACCTACATTGACATTTGGCACAGTTTATGCACACCGCAATAATCTGACAAGCTTGCTTACATCTTTAGAGAAGAGCTTCTTAGATCACACAGATGACAGGAGAAAGGCGTTGAAGGAGAAGTTAGAAAAAGGCTTAGAGAAAAGGACTTACAGGAATGATTATGCTTATAGTGCAATTAAAACGCAAGGGAAATTAGCTCTAGATGTGCAACACTTAAGGAAACTTTGTATATATAGGCCTAAATCACATAGGGATACTTTGGGCCATATTTATACTTTTTGACGCAAAACTGCGCTAACACAGTTTTGCGCCAAAAAAATTAGCGCCGGCTAACGCCATTCTGAAGCGCCATGCGGGCGCCGTATTTATTGAATGGCGTTAGCCGGCGTTAGTCGACCGGCGCTGCCTGTTGTGCGTGAAAAAAAACCACGTACACCAGGCAGCGCCGGCGTAGGGAAAAATGGCGTTTGGGCGTCCAAAAATGGGGCAAGTCAGGCTGAGGCAAAAAAATCGTCTTAACCCGATTTGCGCCATTTATTTTTGGCGCCCAGACGCCATTAACATGACTCCTGTCTTAGCAAAGACAGGAGTCATGCCCCCTTGCCCAATGGCCATGCCCAGGGGACTTCTGTCCCCTGGGCATGGTCATTGGGCATAGTGGCATGTAGGGGGGCACAAATCAGGCCCCCCATGCCACAAATTAAAAAAAAAAAAAACTTACCACTACTTACCTTTTCTTCCCTGGGATGGGTCCCTCCAGCCTTGGGTGTCCTCCTGGGGTGGGCAAGGGTGGCAGGGGGTGTCCCTGGGGGCTTGGGAGGGCACCTCTGGGCTCATTCTGAGCCCACAGGTCCCTTAACGCCTGCCCTCACCCAGGCGCTAAAATCCGGCGCAAATGCGGGTTTTTTAGTCCCGCCCACTCCCGGGCGTCATTTTTGCCCGGGAGTATAAATACGACGCATATGCATCGGAGTCATTTTTTAAGACGGGAACGCCTACCTTGCATCTCATTAACGCAAGGAAGGTGTTCACGCAAAAAAATTACGCAAACTCCATGAACTTTGGCGCTAGACGCGTCTAACGCCAAAGTATAAATATGGAGTTAGTTTTGCGTCGAATTTGCGTCGAAAAAAACGACGCAAATTCGGCGCAAACAGAGTATAAATATGCCCCTTTGTTTGTGGGAGCGAGTGAATGTAGACGTGTTTTTGTTTCAGAGTAAATGGACATTTATGTTGAATGGACAGAACCCAGCAATTCCTAGGATATATATTGCATCAGTGGTCCTAATGCTTATTACCGTCTTCCAAGAGGATGGTATGGGAGATGTTACTTGGGAATAGTTTTCCGGAAAATGTTTCAAATGAATGATTTAAAGAAGTTTCTGAAAGTGACTGAATTACATCATATGAGACAGGGGAGGGAGTTCCCTTCTGGTATAGTGGGAGATATATTTGGAGCAATGATTCCTTCAGTGATAGTTGTTCTGAATTCGATAAAGATTCAAAGGTTGTCTACTATTGTGGATAACATGCTGACAAATATTTCAGGAGCCATACTCCTGATAGATACTGAGTTAGCTGCTGAAAGAGCTATGACATTTCAAAATCGCCTTGCTTTAGACATTCTTTTAGCGAAGGATGAAGGAGTTTGCACAATGGTTAATTCTAGGCATTGTTGCTTGTTCATTCCTAATAATAGTAAAGTAATTAGAGACGTAGTTACTAATCTTAATAATGAAAGTGCTGATTTGAAAGAAATAAAAGAACCAAGGCCCATATTTATACTTTTTGATGCAAACCAGCGCCGGCGCTGGTTTGCATGAAAACATTTACCGCCGGCTAACACCATTCCTATGCACCAGGCGGGTGCCTTATTTAAGGGTTGACGTTAGCCGGTGCTGCGGGCTGGTCAGAGTAAAAAAAATTACTCTAACCAGGCAGCGCCGGCGTAGGGCAAAATGGGGGTTATGCGTCAAAAAATGGTGCAAGTCAGGTTAGAGTAAAAAATCATGGCTCTAACCGGACTTGCGCCATTTTGTGATGCACAACTCCCATTGAAATGACTCCTGTCTTAGCAAAGACAGGAGTCAGGCCCCCCTGCCCAATGGCCATGCCCAGGGGACTTCTGTCCCCTGGGCATGGCCATTGGGCACAGTGGCATGTAGTGGGGGGGCAAGTTAGGCCCAAGTTAGGCCCCCCATGTCACTTAAATGTTTTAAAAAAAAAATACTTACCTCAACTTACCTGTACTGACCTGGGATGGGTCTCCCCATCCATGGGTGTCCTCCAGGGGTGGTAGGGGTGACAGGGAGTGTCCCTGGGGGTAGGGAAGGGCACCTGTGGACTTCTTCCATGGTCAGAGACCATGGACATGAGCCCACAGGTCCCTTTACGCCTGCCCTCACCCAGGCCTTAAAAAACAGCGCACATCAGGCTGGGCGCCGTTTTTTAAGGGCCGCCCCCTCCTGTGCGTCAAAATGACACAGGAGTATAAATAAGGCGCACATGCCTTAAAGTCATTTTTTGGACGGGAACGCCTAACTTGCATGTCATTAACGCAAGGCGGTTTCCCGCATCCAGACAATGACGCACACAGAGGAATTTTGACGTTCGCGGGGTCGGGTGTCATAGTATAAATATGGTTCAAGGTTTGCACCGAATGTGCGTCAACATTTTTGATGCACATTCGGCGCAAACAGAGTATAAATATGCCCCCAGGTGTTTGGGAAAAGGTTGGCAAAGGTTTTGTTTCAGTGGGAAATAGGATCAGCAACCTTGGGAAAGGGATTTTGTGGAAAATTATTCAGGGGATATTAATATTGTGGTTTGCCGACTTGGAATATGCGGAAAATGTAAATTGTGTACAGGGATTAAATTGAAAAGGTCAAAGAATGATCAGACGAGGGAAGAAAAGAAAAGGGAAACATTGTATAGGAACAATTAGAGAAAGGAGCAAAAGTATGAAGGGATTGAAATGACAGAATTTTAGCTGATGTAAAAAATTTGTGAGTAATAGTTTGGTGTGATGACACATTTAGTCATCAGAAGAGGGATTGCTAGCGCAGGAGTTAAATAGAATTTTTTGGATGAGAGTTCATGTACTATGAGTAACAGATTTGTGTAGAAAATGTAATAACATAGAAAATTAATGCATGCATTTAAAAATGTGATCACGATGAGTGGCCGACAATGTTCACGAAGTGTACCTATTAATGGTTTATGAATATGAAATGTTTATTATATGTTAGATTAATGTAATTATGTGTCATATTAAGAGTTATGCATCATGTATTAGCTTTATTAATTGTAGGCCTTAACTTAGCGGAGGTCTTGGCCTTGTTGCCCGGCCTCATATCAAGCTGTATTTTTTAACGTTTAATGAAATGGCTGTCTTAGAAAATTAAACTGTGATTTTCCATTGTACTATTTAATTGTGCTCGTAGCTAAAAGTCTTTCTCATGAGAACCGATTGCTAGAAGATGCTGGTCTTGCTAAATGTAACAATATGAGTGTAATGTGTGTGAGGCTGACTTTCTCAGGAGGGGAACAATGGAGACACTGACTGGAGTATAAACTGCAACAATATTGTTACCTGATATTCCGGATGATGAGGACATTACAGGAGAAGCCAATCAGCAACATGTGAACGGAGTAGTGGTAGAATTCATAGATTTGAAGTTTTAGTTTTATTGGACAAAGTGTGACCATGCGATCCCGCGCTAACAGAGATGGTAGCAGAGACGGATGGTTTGTCTCTTGAAGAGCCCATCATAGACGTTCGGTATAGAGTAACAGGTACTAACAGAGACAATAGCAGACACTGATGGTTTGTCTCCTTGAGAGTCCGTCATAGGTGTTCCCAGAGATGGTAGTAGCTTGGTGATTGGTCTTTTGAGAGTTCATTTTTGCTGAGATTTGGATTTTATTTTTCAATTATGTTAATTGGAGAGAAAATGTTCCCCTAAGTCCAAAAATGACCTTCCCAGAATATTGGAGCCTGCCAATGGTTGTTTGAGAATGTTCTTGGCGCTCTAGTGATAGTTTGAATGCAGTAGGGTTTTGCGCTTCCTCAGCTTATGCAAATTGCAGGTGAATTGTGAGGGTTGTGAGGGTTTAGGGAGTTTGCGTACTCTAAATGAGGTTGTAGAAGGAGTGTGCGTAATCCGCAGTGTGAGAGTAGGGAAGTCGTTGAACTTCACATGTGTTTGACACTTTGTGCTCAAAAACTGTCCACGTGGCTGTTGATGTATGGACCCTGTGTGGTCTAAGACTCCGGAGTATATTGAAAAGTGTATGAGACACTTGATTTTATGTTGTAATCTGTCTGGTTTAGTAGGTCATCCCTTGACCAATACGGATTTGGGAAGCAGTTTTAGGATATCTAACTTAGCCGGACTGCACCGAGGAAAGACAGCCCATCTGCCTATTTTCTTGCTGGCCGAAAGGTCGTTACTTTCGTGAACGCCTTGACAAGAGACTTGCTTCATTTTATTGCTTAAAGGCTTTGCGTTTTCTGAACTTTGATGCTGAATCCTGATGCCTTGCTGACTGAACTGATATCCTGCTGACAAAGACTATCTTTGCTTGCCGATCCAAATTGAGGAGAGGTATATGAATTTCAAAATGTGACTTGCAATATATGTTTGTTTTTCTTTCTAGGTACCAACCACACTGTTTTGATAGAGCCATAGCTAGATGTTTTCCAAATTTGTGTTTGCTAAATTGTTTTGCATGAAGCCCAACATGCTGATGCTAATCTGGTGCTAGTTAGGTATTCTTACTCTAATAATAGGGAATAACGTCTGATGCCTTTCTTTGCTGAATCTAAATGTATGTGATATCATCTGCCCAATTGCTATTATTATTAATTTGTACTGTAACCTTAGAATGTGTAGTAGTTCAAGCTTTGATGAGATTGTGTTTCTTTCGCAGGTTTGGACAGCCAGTGTTGTTTCTGTATGTGTATCATTTGATTTTGAGATTATCATTCGTGACATTAGCACAGTTAATATAGGGAAATAAATATTCTAACTGTTACCAAAGGTGTGGTTATTCATGACTGAAAGGTCATGGTGTGTGACAATTACCAACTCTATTGATGACTAATGTTGTTGATTGTCATTGATTGTTGATGATATTGATTGATTATTGATTATTGATCTGTATGTACTGGAGTTATGGTGGGAACATCTTAACTGCGAAGAAAAAGGTTCATCTACCTATTTGCGTCCCCTTGTAAGTTTACTTATTAAGTTCTGATCCGCTAACAGAGAGTCAGGTGACTGACCTCCTGTTCTGAGCTGGAGGGACACAACAATCTGCATCCAGTCCATACTCCATCGCGGTTGGATTGAACTTGTGACTTTCCTCTGGTCTATCACAACCAAAGGACTACAAGTGATGGTTGATGCTTTCAGCTGCTCTACTTACCTAAATATTTGAAATTGCATATCTCCGGTTCTACTGATTGGGTTCCCCGGGGTCGACATCTGCTCGGGAGGGGGAGCATTGTCCCCCCTTCCCCTCAAAGAAAGTGGCTCCCTCCATTTTTTTTGTTTGTTTTGTTTGTTTGTCTTTGCTCCAATTGTGGGGTAGCCTTACAGCATTGCTGCAAAAAAGCTGATTATATCTTATTTCGGCCCCTGCGGGTGTCTCTCTGCGTCCCACCCATAGGGCCTATGGGTGCAGGGTATCCATACCCTGCCTTCCTATTTCATTTTTTTAAAACTTCAGTGGAAGAAAGATATTGTTACTCAAACAAAACTCCATCATTTCTACAAGCATTTCTGTGTGTACCAGTAAATATATTGGCATTGCCCGCATTAAATACTTACATGCAGATACTTAAATTGTGCTCAATACTTGTATATAAGGTACTTGTATCAAAAGGCATCTACAGACCATTCCAGACTATCAATTTTCCCTTTATGTAGGAAGGAAGACTGGACTCAACGCTCCTGAAAAAATGGTCAGTTGCATCTGACCCCTTTCCCTTTCCTTTACTCTTCTTTTTTCTGTCTTCTGCTTCTTTTCTGTCTTTTCTCCCCGTTTCCCCCCATCGGCACTTTCCTTTCAATTTTAAGTTGTATGTTAGTGTATTTGACGTTTGCTTTATAGGATTGGTGCTGCAAAAACCCACCTAGGTAGACAAAGGCTTACATTTCATGAATTAGGCAGTTTGCCCTCTGAACTTTGCAATTTTTATTACTTGAGAAGACGCAGACTGTATCTCTAAGATTGATTCCTTTGAGAAAAAGAGAAGTTGATATAATATTTATTTATGTGATGTTTGATATAACATGCAATTGCATTATTTTCTCTTTCTCTTTTCATCCTTATTTGTCTTTACGTAATAATTGTGTATGCATAAGGGATTACATTTTTCTTTTCATGTTCATTTATACTTTCAAGATGGCGCATGTATATTCACAGCATTCTTTTTATTTGTGACACTGTTTAAGCAAGACTCTATGGCAAAAGCCAAAACGTGTCTGTTCCTTTGCTGATACACCGATTAAAAATACATATCGAGAGAATTAGAAGGGAGGGCTGTTCATTACAGAAATACTTTAACCTGAAATTATCATTCAAGAAAAGTCTTGTTTATATCAGGTGCTTGAATGCTGTAGGATACATTATTAACTTTTGGGGGGAACTAAGCTTTGGGGTACTTCTTAAGATGCCCTACTGGATATGAAAAAAAGATTTCAACATCATCACAGCCTATCCCTAAGCAAACTCAACAATACTGTCACCCTGATCAACAGGGTGTTCCTACCAAAGATGTTTGTAGGCAGTCACGCTGCCTTCTCTACATCTATCGTTTAGATGGGGAAAACTGCAGTATCTGCTGTGAAAGGTTTGATATTTGTTTCACCTTGATGGATATTTCTGATTGTGAAATAACACATGAGTATCATAGGCATGAGATGTGACAATGTTATTTCATCATTTCACAACTAGTTCAATCACACAAGCTCAATACTCCTTCTCGTACATTTACAGAGACAGAGAGAAGAAGAAGCATAAGATATCTATTTGGGAGGCAAAATGTGCAAGGAATGAGCAAGACAGGATTTAAATTGTGCAAGCCTGCAAATCAAAAATAGCAAATCTTTGTAAGCCCTGATCAACCAGGTAGAGCATGGCTCCACCTTTGCTGCTGGAAATAATGTCTTGCAACAAACTTGTCTTGCTCACATTAAATAATTATATCATAGCAATGAGTTAGCCCTGTTATGTATAAAGAACAATATTGACACTCCAGCTCTTGCTTTGCCCTAAGCAGCTGTCGCAGCGCAAATAGGGAAAATAAGAGGTAATGGGGCGCCAGGTCCTAATGGGGTACCAGCTTCAAACTGCATGCATGACCAGGACTTACGAAGCAAAACACTCTGCCAACCAATTAACTACTGCCTCTGTGAAAATACCATACCAGAGTCTTGGCGAGGGTCAATGCTCCACCATTCTACAAAAAAGGTCCCTATTCGGCCCCAGGCAGCAATCGCATGATCGCATTATTAGACTCAGATGCAAAGATCTTTGGCGGCACCTTACCGCAGGAAATGGAAAACTGGTTGGAGGAATCAGGCCAGCTCTCACGCAATCAAACAGTCTTCCAGCCAAACTTGAGCACCACAGACAATCTTGTTGCCCTCTGTATGCTAATATTGATAATGTGTCCCGTTTTAGCTAATTTAATTAGTCTGGGACTCGTTTTAGGCCAATGGATCTTTTGACCCTGATTGAAGACACCTTAGGACGAGACAGCTAATCAGCATATAAATCACTAGGTCAATAATTGTCTCAATACTCAATATGTGAAGGTAAACCAATCTGGATAAATGCATCAATAAAGTTTGATCACACCATGACCTTTCAACCATGAATGATCACACACAGATTAGTAAGATTTATGTTATTTATTCCCTATTGATTACACTCTACTACTAAGTTTATTAGTCCCAAAACGAGAAAACACATCAGTAACGTCACAATATGGCAACTAGAATAAGATTTAATCAAAGCAAAGATCATGAACAATAGAACAAAACACGACGTCAACATGGATTAACTTTAACAGAGCATCATTAGCACGTTATTCAACAAAGCATTGATTCAGTCATTTGTCTATTTGCGTCCGTTTAATGAACTCCTTAACTAACCTCGAATTAGCATTAGCATGTTGGGCTTCATGTAAAACAATTTATCAACACAAATTTAGAAAACATCTATCTATGGTCTCTATCAAAATGTAGCAGTTGGTACCTAGAAAGGAAAGGCAAACAGACAATTACAATTTCAGTATCACATAGTTAGCCTCCCTAAAGGGTCAGCATACAGAGTCAGTCTTCGTCCTCAGGACATCAGTTGATTTGCCATCGGCCAGGGAACACAGCAAGGTCCAGCAAGGCAGGCAATACGGGGCACTTCCCTCATAAGGAGGAAAAGTATGAATCAGATAGAACAAAGCTAAGGATGGTTCGAAGAATCAAACCGCAAAGACTTTAAGACAGAGTGACAAAGTGTCTAGGCAATAGCAAAGGCACTTAATGGCTGATTTCTCCTCGTGTCATACGATTATATCAAACTTTTTGTACAGTCCCCTAATTTCCAATTGGGCAAAATTTGGTGCACCATTATCTCCATCCAATGAGCAGGTAATCGCCTCATTAGAAATCTCACTTTAGAACAGTTCTCACGTAGTTTATTGGCTCCTGTAATTGACGTCTCCAACGGGTAGAATGTCAAGGACAAATTTTAGTCTCTCAGGCTCAGTCAGTGGTTCCATTGTCTTTACCAGTTCAGGTGACCTTGTACCTGTTGCAAGTTTACACTGTTGCATTCAGCAAGAATGTCTCCTTGAGCAAGTCGAGTCTCATGAGAAAGAATTTACTACGATTAGACACATCTTCTAGCTCCTGGAAAAGTACGGCTACATGTCCTTCAGCAAGTCAGCACATTGCACGTTAGAAAAACACATTTAATATGAGACCGGCAGCTAGGCCCCGACTCTTGCTAACTAAGGCCTAGAAATTTATTCAGCAAAAACCTTAACATGCAATTCTTCATGCTAACATAAAATCATACATTAGTACATTAATAATTCAATATTAGTCAATTTCATTAATCATCGTATACATTGATGGCCACTCCCCGTGGGCACATTTCAAACACGCGTTTAGTAAACCACAGCAATACTATTTCTATGCGACATCATTAGGCATTAGTTTGCAAACATTTCATGTTAATTTTGATTATAATAACTACACTCCAACAATATCGTAACACACTCAGAAAAAACAACTGCTTTACACTTGCTTTATTGATTTTTCAAAGGCTTTGGCTTCATAGACAGGATCTTGCTGTGACATAAATTGGCATCATGGAACATCCGAGCAAATCTTTTGTGGGCACTACAGCTTCTGTCCTCTGAAACTTGGGCAAAGATTAATTAGGGCCTAACTACAACAATACCAACAAGTTGTGGTCTAAAGCAAGACTGTGTCCTTGCCCCAACACTATTTAATCTTTTCATTTCAGATCTGAGTACAGCTCTGGATGAGGCACACCCACATCCCACCAAATTAGGATAACAACCGCTGATATCACATCAATATGCAGATGATATAGTCCTTATTAATTTATTGTCCATTGGCCTGCAAAATTTGCTTAAAACACTAGCTCTTTACTGCACAACAAACCAGATGACAATTAACTTAGACAAAACTAAAACTCAGGCTGACAAAGCTAAAATAGTCATCTTTGGGAAGGGTCGCAAAAAGTATGTAAAATGATTCCTCGGAAGCAGCACAGTAAAAAGGAGTCCAAACTATAAATACCTAGGGGTTCGGTGCCATTTTCCCAAGCTTCATCTAAACTAATAAAAGCCTTGTCTTGCCTCACTTATTGCTGTCTTTCAAAATCTACACAGCAAACTTTGTACACCAGCTTGGAAACCAACTCTGACAGCTATCAAAGCAAAACTAATCCAAATGTTAATTTACAGATAAGTAGCATTTCCGGGAAAATTAAGTCTATTTCTCAACAATGCCTATAGTAAAGAGACTACTGTCTGCAGAGATCCAACCTGAATTTGGGCTTTACGAGCAAGGTCTAGTACAGCAAAGCACTGTAGGAGGCTGGCCTAGCTTGTAGTGGGTACCAAGGGGTACTTACACTCTGTACCAGGTCCAGTTATCCCTTATTAGTGTAGAAGAGGTGTCTAGCAGCTTAGGCTGATAGAAAAGGTAGCTTAGCAGAGCAGCTTAGGCTGAACTAGGAGACATGCAAAGCTCCTACTATACCACTGGTGTCATATGCACAATATCATAAGAAAACACAATACACAGATATACTAAAAATAAAGGTACTTTATTTTTATGACAATATGCCAAAAGTATCTCAGTGAGTACCCTCAGTATGAGGATAGCAAATATACACAAGATATATGTACTCAATACCAAAAATATGCAGTAATAGCAAAAGGAAGTAATGCAAGCAATGTACAGTCACAATAGATTGCAATGAGAGCACATAGGTATAGGGGCAACACAAACCATATACTCCAAAAGTGGAATGCGAACCACGAATGGACCCCAAACCTATGTGAGCTTGTAGAGGGTCGCTGGGACTGTAAGAAAACAGTGAGCGTTAGAAAAATAGCCCACCCCAAGACCCTGAAAAGTAGGTATAAAGTGCACCTATGTTCCCCAGAGAGCACAGAAGTCATGATGGGGGAATTCTGCAAGGAAGAACAACACCAGCAATGCAACCAAAGTGGATTTCCAGACGAGAGTACCTGTGGAACAAGGGGACCAAGTCCAAGAGTCGCGACAAAGTCGAGATTGGGCAGATGCCCAGGAAATGCCAGATGAGGGTGCAAAGAAGCTGCCATCGGATGGTAGAAGCTGTGGATTCTGCAAGAACGAAGAGGACTAGGAACTTCCCCTTTGGAGGATGGATGTCCCACGTCGTGAAGAAACTTGCAGAGGTGTTCCCACGCAGAAAGACCACAAACAAGCCTTGCTAGCTGCAAGGGTCGCGGTTAGGGTTTTTGGATGCTACTATGGCCCAGGAGGGACCAGGATGTCGCCAATTGCGTGAGGAGATAGAGGGGGCGCCCAGCAAGATAGGGAGCCCTCACAGAAGCAGGCCGCAGAAGTGCCAGAACAGGCACTACAAAGAGGAGTGAACCAGAGCTCACCCGAAGTCACAAAAGGAGATCCCATGACGCTGGAGGACAACTCAGGAGGTTGTGCACTGCAGGTTAGAGTGTCGGGGACCCAGGCTTGGCTGTGCACAAAGGAAATCCTGGAAGAGTGCACAGGAGCCGGAGCAGCTGCAAATCACGCGGTACCCAGCAATGCAGTCTAGCGTGGTGAGGCAAGGACTTACTGCCACCAAACTTGGACTGAAGAGTCACTGGACTGTGGGAGTCACTTGGACAGAGTTGCTGAGTTCCAGGGACCACGCTCGTCGTGCTGAGAGGGGACCCAGAGGACCGGTGATGCAGTCTTTTGTTGCCTGCGGTTTGCAGGAGGAAGATTCCATCGACCCACGGGAGATTTCTTCGGAGCTTCTAGTGCAGAGAGGAGGCAGATTACCCCCACAGCATGCACCACCAGGAAAACAGTCGAGATCAGCGATACAAGGTTGCAGTAGTCGTCTTTGCTACTTTGTTGCGGTTTTGCAGGAGTCCTGAGCAGTCAGCGGTCGATTCCTTGGCAGAAGGTGAAGAGAGAGATGCAGAGGAACTCTGATGAGCTCTTGCATTCGTTATCTAAAGAATTTCCCAAAGCAGAGACCCTAAATAGCCAGAAAAGGAGGTTTGGCTACCTAGGAAGGAGGATAGGCTAGCAACACAGGTAAGAGCCTATCAGAAGGAGTTTCTGACGTCACCTGCTGGCACTGGCCACTCAGAGCAGTCCAGTGTGCCAGCAGCACCTCTGTTTCCAAGATGGCAGAGGTCTGGAGCACACTGGAGGAGCTCTGGGCACCTCCCCTGGGAGGTGCAGGTCAGGGGAGTGGTCACTCCCCTTTCCTTTGTCCAGTTTCGCACCAGAGCAGGGCTGGGGGATCCCTGAACCGGTGTAGACTGGCTTATGCAGAGATGGGCACCATCTGTGCCCATCAAAGCATTTCCAGAGGCTGGGGGAGGCTACTCCTCCCCAGCCCTGACACCTTTTTCCCTCTGCCTTCCTGGGCCAAGCCTGGCTGGACCCCAGGAGGGCAGAAACCTGTCTGAGGGGTTGGCAGCAGCAGCAGCTGCAGTGAAACCCCGGGAAAGGTAGTCTGGCAGTACCCTGGTCTGTGCTAGAGACCCGGGGGATCATGGAATTGTCTCCCCAATGCCAGGATGGGATTGGGGTGACAATTCCATGATCTTAGACATGTTACATGGCCATGTTCGGAGTTACCATTGTGACGCTATACATAGGTAGTGACCTATGTATAGTGCACACGTGTAATGGTGTCCCCGCACTCACAAAGTCCGGGGAATTTGCCCTGAACAATGTGGGGGCATCTTGGCTAGTGCCAGGGTGCCCACACACTAAGTAACTTAGCACCCAACCTTTACCAGGTAAAGGTTAGACATATAGGTGACTTATAAGTTACTTAAGTGCAGTGATAAATGGTTGTGAAATAACGTGGATGTTATTTCACTCAGGCTGCAGTGGCAGGCCTGTGTAAGAATTGTCAGAGTTCCCTATGGGTGGCAAAATAATTGCTGCAGCCCATAGGTATCTCCTGGAACCCCAATACCCTGGGTACCTCAGTATCATATACTAGAGAATTATAAGGGTGTTCCAGTATGCCAATGTGAATTGGTGAAATTGGTCACTAGCCTGTTAGTAACAATTTGGAAAGCAAAGAGAGAGCATAACCACTGAGGTTCTGATTAGCAGAGCCTCAGTGAGACAGTTAGTCATCACACAGGGAGCACATACAGGGCACACTTATGAGCACTGGGGCCCTGGCTGGCAGGGTCCCAGTGACACATACAACTAAAACAACATATATACAGTGCAATATGGGGGTAACATGCCAGGCAAGATGGTACTTTCCTACAAGCACCCTTCTCACGTGCCTGTCAGACTTAATCTGAAAGGAGATTCAGGGCAATAGTCAATGTGCTGCTGGGCTCAGGTGAGAAGTGAGGCTTAAGTAGCACTGGCCTCACAACATTTGTGGGAAGCACGCTTACCATATCACATATTTAAATTCGTAGTGAACAATCAAACGAGGCTTCTATCCTGGCTGCACAACAAAAACCCTTTCACAAGCATAAACACTTGTGGTTATGTATTAATGCATACAAATCAACATTTACAAATCTAGATTTGATGTTAATACTTGACCTGTTACCAACAATGGACACAATGCCTCCATGGGCCGCAGAACCATATTCAATGTATTGCAGGCTGTGTCAGGGGTCAGGCAAATCTTTTTTGCACATATTATGCATATCCCCTTTTTTTTGCAATTGGCACACAGAAAGCTTTTACACAACCTTTTTAATGCTAATGGAGTAAGAACATCCCATCAAGCCTTGTTGTTTTGCTTGCAAGGCTGGAGCCCCCAAGTAATAGCTTTCCTGGTGAAATATACGATCACTGTGGAACAACAACTCAAAGTGGTTGTACAATCAAATGGAGGAGTCATGCCCTAAAGGCTTTCCCCTTCTCATCTGTGCCTTCTATGCACCAGCACTTTACTGTGTGTCCAACTGTCTCAACGAAGGAAGAACTAATGCAGAGTCCATTAGTAATTAGCAAGCAAATGTACTTTTTAAACTGTTTTATCCTGGTAACTGCCATCCTATTATTCAGTTTGTCTCCTGTGTATTAGTCGTTTAGGTAGCATCAAGGACAATTACTGAAGAGTTCATGCACAAGCATTTACTTTGTGTAGATTTGTTTCAAGCAGGACATTCACTGAAGTGTCTTCATGTCATAATATGCGCTTGTTCCTTTAACCTGATATCGGACTGATTAACACCGTGTTTTATATCATGTAAATGTTTTAATGAATTAAAACATGATTAATAAACTTTTAATTCTTTAATTCAACTAGTTCAATCAACCTTGGAATTTATTCGCATTGTTAAGGATTCCATCAGGGAAAACAAGCAATGGGTTAATGCTTGTACTACTGATAGGTAATCCACATTAAACAAAACCTTTACTTTTTCACAACATGAATTATTGCATACCATCCCACCCTGTGGCTAGGTTGTGGCAGCAATACATTATTCTTAAGTACAAGTTGCAATTTGTGCCTCCTTCCTCCTATGTTTTTTGACCTGTTGTGTTGGCTTTAGGACTCTGGGCACTTTTCCCCTGCTAATCAGTGCCAAAGGTCATATGCTCTCTGTGTAAATTGTACTGGTGATTGGTTTATCAATGGTTGGCATATTTGATTTACTGGTAAGTCCCTCGTAAAGTGCCTGTAAATCAAATGCTACTAGTGGGCCTGCAGCACTGGTTGTACCATCCACATTAGTAGTCCTGTAAACATGGCTCAGTATCTCACACTGCAGTTTCTGTGTGTGCAGTTTTAAACTGCCAATTCAACTTGGCATGGACCTTCCCTTTTTATACATGTAGGCACCCCTAAGGTAGGTCCTAGGTAGAACAATGGACAGGGTGCAGTGTATGTTAAAGGTGGGACATGTGCATATGTGTTTTACATGTCCTGACAGTGAAATACTGCCAAATTTGGTTTTCACTGTTTCAAGGCCTATCTCTCTCATAGGTAAACATGGGGGCTGCCTTTAAATATTCTTAAAGTGCAGCTTCCCTTTCAGAGCAGATGGAAATTTGGAGTTTGGTGTCTCTCAACTCACAATTTAAAATTACATCTTTTAGTGAAGTTCGTATCTAGATTGTTAGTTTGAAAATGCCACTTTTAGAAAGAAGGCATTTTCTTGCTTAAACCATTCTGTGACTCTGCCTGTTTGTGGATTCCCTGTCTGGGTCAGTTTGACAGTTGGGCTGTTTGCAACTCTCCTCTAGACAGTGACACAAAGGAAGCTAGGGTGTAGCCTGCATTTCCTGATGAGCCATCTGTGGTAGGAGGGGAGGGAGGAGTGGTCAATCACAACTGAAAGAGCTATGCCTGCCCTCACACAATGCAGTCCCCAACCCCCTGGTGTGTGGCTGGGCCCTAGCCTGGACAAGAAAGGATCTTACAAACACTTGAGACTTTGCTTTGAAGTTTGCCATCTTCAAAGGCTGAAGGGGCTATAAGTATTGAACCCAAAACCCCTGCAAATCAGATTACTTCAAGGATTGAAGAGGAAAATTTTCCGGGAGAAGAACTGAAGAGCTGAGGAAGAGTGTTGCCATGACCTGTGACTGTGCTGTGTTGGGCTACCTTGCAGTTGCTGCTTCTGCCCGTTCAAGAGGACAGAGACTGGACGTTTTTTGCATTCCTGCTTGAGCGGTATCTCCAAGGACTTGGAGTAGAGCTTGCCTCCGGTTTTGAAGCCTCAGGGACAAAAAGGCTTCACCATCCAGTTTTTGAGTCTGCATGCTGTGGACTCTAGTTTGTCAGAGAGTGCCATTCCAGTTCCAGGGCCCCTGAAAGTGAATTTCGGGAGAAAAACCTGTCTAACGCCAACGGACGTCACCATGCAATTTTGTAAAAGACAACACTGCCAGGAACCGCGCCTCCGCCTGCCCCGAAGCCCTGGACCTCGCAGAAGTGCAACAACCCGACAATCCGGTAGGCTTTGCGTCACTGCAGCCGGTGATCCTGCCCGACTTCGGTGTCTTTGTAGTGTCGTAAGGCTGACGTCGGTGTCATCCGATGCCATCCCAGCACCTGTGGCCCTGTGACGTCATCATGCCCCCGTGAGTTTGCCCCGCAGCATCGTGACTTCGCCAGATTTCGTACCTGCCAGAACCAAGGGACCAACTTTGCAACTGACTCCGCCTCACCTCCACTGCTCTGCAGTAAGGACCTGACTCCACTGTGCGATGCCTCTGCCCTTCTGCACCGTAGCACCGGAAGCGATGCCGCATCGGATCCAGTGACGCCTCACTCCCTGACCCTATGCACCGGTCTGTTTTCTACTTGTTTGCAAAGGTAACGTACCTGGGGGTCAAACGACTCTATAAACTGCACCATTGGGACCACACTGTAGGAAACAACTATGTCACAATGCTGCATAATACCAACTTACAGCATTTGTCTTTCTAAGTGCTATTTGTGTGTTTAATCTTTAAAATTTCATAACTTAACTTGTGTATGTTGGATGTTTGTCGTTTTGGTCTTGTTTTGTTCAGATAAATATTTACTATTTTTCTAAACTGGTGTGGTGTCCATTTTGTAGTGTTTTCACTGTATTACTATGTTTGTTGGTACAAATACTTAACACATTGTTTCTGAAGTTAAGCCTACCTGGTTGTGCCAAGCTACCAAGGGGGCGAGGGGTGGGGGTTTAACTGATTGTGATTCTCTTTTACCCTGACTAGAGTGAGGGTCCTTGCTTGGACAGAGGGTAACCTGACTGCCAACCAAAGACCCCATTTCTAACAGGAAGTGAGTAAAATCTAAAATGAAGGGATCAATATTTAGATTGGACACTGTGACAGAAAATAAAAACATTTTGCTCTGTTAAAAGAAAGTGCCTATTCACACATAACATAATCATTGATACTGTGGGAATGCCATGCCTGTGGAAACAAGGCTGGCTCTGGGAGCTGCCAAAATAATAATAACCAAAACGTTTCTAGCTATCTATTTTATTACGACCACCTTTTCCATTCCCATGCGAAGATATGGTAAACAGGAGAGTAAGTTGCTTAACCACACAGTAATAAATGTCTCTGATATAGCTTAAGATGATGTACTTACAGTCATTAGCAATTTCTATATGCCCTTTTCAAATATGGGAAAGGGGAATTGTTGCCTAAAATTACAATATTGTCTCTTATGTTACCGACCATTATGGAACATGCAGAGTGTATAAACATTGTGTTGATAAGATCACATTTTCCGTAGTTTTACTCACTGATATACATTTCATCTAGAATAAAATACTAATATAATTCCCTTTGTGCAGCTTGGACGCACCCCTACTAACACCAACTAATGGACCTGGCCCACCATGTACCAGCGCTCAGTGCTTCACATTGATGTGCACAATTCACAGGAAGTAGGTTGGGTGAAGTAACCCGGGCTTTAGGTCAGTGTGGCACGTTGTCAGTAATCATTATTGACAGTGACACACCCACCCATGGCCATGGTGCCTTAGATTCCATTAGGGACATTTGTATGTATTCTGACCCAATCTGTAACACCTAGAAGGGAGACATAGCAAATGGATTTTTTTTGCTGCTAGTGGCAATCTTTAATGAATTAATTTATAGGCATCCCGTTTAGACCTATATATTTTATAGGCCATTCATATTGAGGAGTTATATGTTTTTGATGCCTTACTCTTTGTTCGTTTGGAGAGAGTATTTTGAATAACATGGGAGATTTGGAGGTTGTGGGATTATGGCACCTTTTAGTTTCTCCTCTGCAATTTATGGAGACCATGGTGGGATTCTCTCTGCACTGCAATAGAGATCTCAGAAAGGAATGCCCCTTACAACTCTCTACACTCCATTGGTAACAGAGATTGGGCATGTCACATGCAAAAAAGAGTAAGTTGAGTTTTGGTAAAACTGCCTTTGGTATTCTTAAATCGTTAAACTTTCCCTAGCCCAGTATTGAATTGGAGTGTGCTTTGACATGTAATCACTGAACCCATTTTGAGCCTTACCCTCAAGATGTTTCTATACATAGGCACCACTTCGATGGATGGTGCCGTGACAGAGTTCAATACAAAGGATTTGCTGGGAAATCAGAAAACTTTGCACTGGACAATCCGACCAAATGAAGGTTTGACTTTCAGGTGGGGATAATGCTTTGAAAGTCCAGTGCAGCAGACACTGTCACCTAGCAGAGGGGCCTACTCATAACATAATGAAGCTGTACTTTCAACCCTGCCTCCAGATTAACCTTTGGCGGAACTAACACAACCTTATGGAATGATTATCAATTTTTTATTGTTATAGATAGTTTGAAAATTGTATACAAAACACTGATTTATAATAGAGTACATGACAAATGACCCCAGCAAAATGTTGTTGTTAACCCCAAAAGATTAAAAGAAAAAGAGTAGTAGAAAGAATGATGGAAGAATTAGCTAATGAGGAAGATAATGAATATGATTCAGAGGAGATAGGAGACACAACATAGGGATTTAGCTTAGAAGGGAAGTAGTGGCTAGATTGGAGAGAAAAGAATATAAAGAGGGGTGGGGAGTTAAAATGGGATGGGGGTCAATGGACAGTGAAAAGCAGCAATTTCCCAGGGTCATACCGATTACAGGAAACAAATAAATTCAAAAGAATCTTGAGGGTATTCTGTTTTCTAGTTTAGGGCAGGACCAACTTGACATCTGTTCAATGGGCCATTTTAATCAATTATTTCCTTAGCGTCCTTTCTAGTATTCATGGCCTGCATATGAAGACATTCATCACATTTCATCCTCAACAACAACCTTTGCCTTGCCAGAAAAGACACATTGTGGTAGGCTCAAACTAAACTTCTCCTGAGTCTAAAATTAGCTCGTCAATCACCAAACATGCCTTGACCCAGTCAACTGTTAACTTTGGTCTCTTGCTACCTTATTACTTTTAGGAGGTTTTCTGACTTTTGAATGACTAACATTTTACTCTCTGTCCTTGTTGTTATTAGAATAAGAATTAGAATAAGAAACTGAGGATATGTCAGAAATTAGATGTCTATTGTATTGGGTGGAAGACAGATTTGATGAAAGTCCAGAAGGAAAATGCTCAAAAGGAAGAAAGAATATGAGGATGGTGATCCTGTAGATGATTGCAAGACCACCCTCAGTTTTGAGTGTGCATGGCTGACAATGATTGCACAACAAAGTTTATATTACAAGAGAATGCCCAAGTTTTAATGGGCCAGCAAGATCAGAAGCATGAACTTATGCTGAACAAACATGTGTGCATGGACGAGATAGGAAATGAATACATAAGGAATTGGAAGAATGAGAAGCAATCTTGCTAAATGAGCAAAATACTCTATGAGTTTTGATACCCAAATAGCTTACAATATTAGATATTGATTTCACCCATGGCATGTCCACATTGGTTGCAGGAGATAGTGCTGTTACTAGTGGAGTGCGGAACAAGTACGAAACCCAATTCCACAAAGATTTGTGAAGGACCCGGACCCTTGGTGATCTCTGTTGGAAAGCAAAGCAGTCACAGATGCAGCCCCCTTGCATACAGCCATAATCCTACAACCTTCGCATGTCACAGGGTTTGCAGAATGCTTAGCAGCAACACTGTTTCTGTGAACTCAAATGTTCTATGATGTATCATATATCTAAATTGTATGCCCATGAATATATGCAGTAAATATTCTATTACAAATAATTCCCATTTCATGATATCAGTGTTATTGGGCATATTTTCACTTTCCATATGGAACAGGATGGTTTCAAACAGAGGCCACTTGACCATGGTGGGCATTTTGCATACCATCACTTTGAAGCTTTGAGAACAGGCATATGATAAGGTAATAGTCTAGCTCAATAAAAGGAAAACAATATTCTATTTCTAATTACTTAACAATTAAAATAGGGACTAGTGTGTATTCATTCTTGATCACTGTGAGAAATTGGGTTGTTGGTTGCAGGGAGTGCGAGCCACAATCCTTGTCAGGGTGAACCACAAAAAGTCACTAAATTAACCTGTGCTTAACCCTCTGGTAGCTTGGTACAAACGCAGTCAGGCCTTACTAAGAGGCAATGTGTAAAGTATTTATGCAGCACTCAAACAGTAATAAAGTGATAACACAACACAAGAAAAATCCCACACCAATTTAGAAAACTAGAGTAAAAGTGATTGAATTATTTGAGACCAAAGCAACAAATATCCAATCAGTAGAACTGGAGGTATGGATTTTTAAAGATTTTAGTGCAGTGGCTGGAGTTCTGATTTTTATTTTACTTTAATGCGGTTCCCCAAGTAAGAGGTATCTAACGGGCACCAACTTCATGTCTATGTACATGTAGTCCATGTTTCTCAGACCCTAAGCATCACTAACAAGAGTCCAGGGCTTGGGGCACCATTTGAAGTGTCAGAACTCACTTCAGGCTGGGTCCAGGTGCACTTTGAAAGTTGTTGGAGCTTTTTCTGTCTCTGTGACACTGAACAGGAGGCTAACAAAGTAGCCCTTGGAGTCACTCTGGTGATCCTGGGTTCAAGCAGACAAGCAGGTCTCAAGCAGCAGGGCAGTGCTGTGAGGGCACAAAGCAGACTTCAGGGCAGTCCTCCGGGAGTAGCAAGGCAGTCCGTTGAAATACACAGAAGGCCACAGGAAGCAGAGAAGTCCTCTGAAAGTTCTCTTTATGTCCAGAGCTGAACTGAAGAATGGGTCTGAGGATCCTATTTTTATACCTTGTGCCAGCTTTTAAGTGCAGGAAACCTCTAGAACTTTCCCCCACAGATGGTCCTGGATGTCCTAAGTGCCCAGGCTCACTGGGTCTAGGGTCACAAAAGGCTAGTGTGAAGTCCTTTGTGTGAGTTCCTAGGCAGTTCATTTGAAATTTAAGTGAGGCTATGCTTGTCTGCCAGACAAATCCTCAGGATCAATTTGATGCTCAACAGGGATCCACCTTTTGATAGCCTCAATTCTGTAAGCCTGAATAGCACAGAAGTTTAAGTTGATGAAGCAAGGGAAAAGGAGGGGGGTTAGGACGGGTGGGAGGGAGACCTAAAGAAATCAGAAACAATTACTGCCCCAGATTCTCAACCCTCCATAACTATTTCCAACTCATTATTTTTATCCTTTTCACTATACCTGAAAGGAAAAGGCATGTGCCTTATGCCTAAAGCATATTGGGGGTGATTCTGATTCCGCCCCCATTATACCGCTCCGCGGTCAGAAGACCGCGGAGGGTATTATGAGTTTTTCCCTGGGCTGGCGGGCGGTCTCCAAAAGACCGCCCGCCAGCCCAGGGAAAAACTCCCTTCCCACGAGGATGCCGGCTCGTAATCGAGCCGGCGGAGTGGGAAGGTGCGACGGGTGCAGTGGCACCCGTCCCGTATTTCAGTGTCTGCAAGGCAGACACTGAAATACTTTGCGGGGCCCTCTTACGGGGGCCCCTGCCGTGCCCATGCCATTGGCATGGGCACGTCAGGGGCCCCCAGGGGCCCCCAGGGGCCCCGCGACCCCCCCTACCGCCATCCTGTTCATGGCGGCTTTCCCGCCATGAACAGGATGGCGGTAGGGGGGGTCAGAATCCTCATGGATTCCCCCGAGCAGCGGTAAGTCGGCGGGAGCCCGCCGACTTGCCGCTTCTGACCGCAGCTGAACCGCCGCGGTCAGAATGCTCGTGGGAGCACCGCCAGCCTGTTGGCGGTGCTCCCGTGGTCGGTGGCCCTCATTGTTTCTTCCTTGACCCAGCAATATTCTCCTACTAATGCTTCTCTGCAAGGAAACAACAAATGAGAACCTGTATATCCTCAGTATACCAATGAAAGCACTATATGGCACAACACAGTTAGCGTTTGTTGGTACTGAAATACCCACCAATAGAAGCGAGGTGGCCTTGCATCACAGGGGAGTCGTCAAATGAAGGCACTTCACTTTCCTGCCCCTGTTAAAGTCTTAAAAGGAATAATCACTATGTGCTTCACATCAATTTCAGGGCTGCACATGTGCTTTTGTTTCAAACAGCACTGTGCAGCAATGTCAAATAAACCAACTTTTCAGTTTAACCACTGCATAAAATGTGCTCAAAGCGCGTGCCCCAAAGGTTCCAGACCGTTGCAACTGCATCATGTGCCAGAGGCACTTGCTGTAATTATGTATAGATCGCTTTCCCAAATACACCACAGATGTTTTGCCCACCATTACCAGTGCGATAGGACATGCACACAAGGCGCACTTCTTAATGAGGCAACACCGTCACAACGAAAATGCTGTTGCTTTAATTCTTTTAGCTGGCAGCAACAGTTCACAAGAAATGTGAGGCTTTCAAAATAACTGAAACAGGACTTGTGGTGCATGTGCACCCTTGGCGCTTCGGCACAACTCTCTGCAGCCGCTCTGCGCCTCACCACCGACTTCCTTGAATACCAGGCAGCGAGGTGAAGGCAGAAGTCCTGTGTATAGTTGGGATCCTCCCTAATGTTAGCGCTCTGCTGGCAATTACTCTGCGCGAGCAGAGCAAATGCCCAGGATCATAGGAAATATAGGGGGTCATTACGACCCGCCAGGGGTAATGTAGCGTCCGTACCGCCAACAGGCTGGCGGTACGGAGGCCCTTATTACGACCGCGGCGGTAGCGCCGCAGTCGCACCGCCGGGGCCGGCGGTTTCCTGCCGTTTTAGCCCCGGCGGTGATAATCCGCTGCCCTGGGGATTATGACACCCCTACCGCCAGCCTGTTTGCACCGCCAGGAAGAGGCTGGCGGTAAGGGGTGTGCAGGGGCCCCCTAACAGGGCCCTGGCCAGCTTTTCACTGTCTGCATAGCAGACAGTGAAAAGCACGACGGGTGCAACTGCACCCGTCGCACAGCCGCAACACCGGCTCCTATGTTGCGGCCTCATCCCCGCTGGGCCGGCGGGCGCAAACTTGGTTTGCGCCCGCCGGCCCAGCGGGAATGTCGTAATGGGGGCCGCGGGAGTGCGGCTGCATTGGCGGCTGCACGGCGGTTACCGCTTGGCGGGCGGCAGTAGCCGCCCGCCAATGTCGTAATGACCCCCATAGGTTTTGGCACAAAGCTAGATCTACTAAAGTAATGTGATCTGACTTTGCCTCAAATCCTAATGCCTAGTGACCCGGTCAAGCAGTACATTGCCTGATATACCTATGTTAACACATGTGCTTAACACCATTCACACACATCTCACACTTCTGATCCCGGTACAGTGTTCTACATGAAGAAATTTGTACTAGAGGGATGCATATCATAGGCTAGACACTTGTGGCTTATCTTTGCACCATCACACAGGACAGTCACATTTAACATAAGTGCTGGCAGATACATCAACGGATGGCTACTTTTGCTAAATATTGTTTTGCTCTATTTTATGTGTTATTTTTGGCCCTTTGTGCAATGTAGTGCTGCAATTTTGCATGCAGCACTCCTTTGTGTGATGGTCAGTAAATCTGGGTCCAAGAGCTCTATAATAAACAAAACTGTGACCTGCTAGCAGGATCAAATTTCTCACAAGTCCACATTAAATTGTCTTGTTAGGTTTGGTTTGGTTGAGAGACAGTTTTTAACTGTCTCACCAGATGTATGTAATCAAAAAGCATCAATAAAAAAGCACTATACATAAATAAAGTGGCCTATTTTTGGAAGGCCCATCTGCTCCCAAGGGGGGGCAGACATCCCACCAGAGACCAGGGAAGAGTTTTCTTCAAAATAAGAGGTTGGGGGTATGGCCATACCCCCACCCCAAGTAAATGGGGCCAAAGTTGTTCTGCCCACCAGTGGGCAGATAGGGTAGTTACCCCCGACTCACACCCAGGGGGGACAGAAAGTCTACTAGATGCCAGGGAATAAAAAAAATAAAAGAAAATAGTGGGGTGGTGGTTACCAACCAGTATGGGCCTGGTTATGCCCCCACCCGCACTGAAGGGGCTAACAGTCTTTCAGCTCTCCCCTGCACACTAAAACATCTTATCCCATGGCAAGCAAGAGGACATTTGATTATTTTTGGTTTTTGTTTTACATTTGGGCCATGAGAACTTGGTAACTCTCAAAAACATCCCACTTTGTAATGGTGAGGGCTGCACTTTTTTTTACTTTGGGACGCTGCCATGTAGAAAAATCCACAAGACCTAAACAAGACCTAAACACATCTAAAAACTAAACATCTAGTTGATTCCAGGGTGGTGTGCTTCACATGCAGCCCGCACCATTTCCTTACCCACAATGCCCTGGAACCTTCCGGAATCCACAAAATTCCTACCACCCCGCATTGTCTCATCAATATCAATAACATTTCTGCTGTACTTGTCAGCCTACATTTTTTTTTCAAACTGCCCTTTTGGACCCACTTTGGTTCCCCCTCAATTTCGACATGTTTTTGGCTCTTCCCTGTCACAAACACTTGGCCCACCTACACAAGTGAGGTATCATTTTTTCCGGGAGACTGGGGGGAACGTTGGGTGGTAGGAAATTTGTCCCGGTGCGGTGATCCCACACAGAAATGTGGGAAAAATGAGATTTTTTAGTTAAATTTGAGGGTTGCTGAGGATTCTGGGTAAGAAAACATTGGGGGATCCACGCAAGTCACACCTCCCTTGATTCCCTCGGGTGTCTAGTTTTCAGAAATGTCTGGGTTTGGTAGGTTTCCCTAGATAGCTGCTGAGCCCAGCACCAAAAATGCAGGTGCCCCCTGCAAAAACAAGTAGTTTTTTATTTGATAATTTTGATGTGTCCAGATAGTGTTTTGGGGCATTTTCTGTTGCGAGCACAAGGCCTACCCACACAAGTGAGGTACCATTTTTATCGGGAGACTTGGGGGAACGCTGGGTTGAAGGAACTTTGTGGCTCCTCTCAGATTCCAGAACTTTATGTCACCGAAATGTGAGGAAAAAGTGTTTTTTTAGCCAAATTTTGAGGTTTGCAAAGGATTCTGGGTAACAGAACCTGGTGAGAGCCCCACAAGCCACCCCATCTTGAATTCCCCTAGGTCTCTAGTTTTTAAAAATGCACAGGTTTGGTAGGTTTCCCTAGGTGCCGGCTGAGCTGGAGGCCAAAATCCACAGGTAGGCACTTTGCAAAAAACACCTTTGTTTTCTTTGAGAAAATGTGATGTGTCTACATTGTGTTTTGGAACATTTCCTGTCGTGGGCACTAGACCTACCCACACAAGTGAGGTACCATTTTTATCGGGAGACTTGGGGAAATGCTGGGTGGAAGGAAATTTGTGGCTCCTCTCAGATTCCAGAACTTTCCATCACCGAAATGTGAGGAAAAAGTGTTTTTTTTTAGCCAAATGTTGAGGTTTGCAAAGGATTATGGGTAACAGAACCTGGTGACAGCCCCACAAGTCACCCCATCTTGGATTCCCCTAGGTCTCTAGTTTTCATAAATGCATAGGTTTGGTAGGTTTCCCTAGGTACCGTCTGAGCTAGAGGCCAAAATCCACAAGTAGGCACTTTGCAAAAAACACCTCTGTTTTCTTTGAGAAAATGTGATGTGTCCATGTTTTGTTTTGGGGCATTTCCTGTCGCGGGCACTAGGCTTACCCACACAAGTGAGGTATCATTTTTATCGGGAGACTTGGGGGGAACGCTGGGTGGAAGGAAATTTGTGGCTCCTCTCAGATTCCAGAACTTTCTGTCACTGAAATATGTGGAAAAAGTGTTTTTTTAGCCAACTTTTAAAGGTTTGCAAAGGATTCTGGGTAACAGAACCTGGTGATAGCCCCACAAGTCACCCCGTCTTGGATTCCCCTAGGTCTCTAGTTTTCAAAAATGCACAGGTTTGGTAGGCTTACCTAGGTGCCGGCTGAGCTAGAGGCCAAAATCCACAGCTAGGCACTTTGGAAAAAAACACCTCTTTTTTTCTTTGGGAAAATGTGATGTGTCCACGTTGTGTTTTGGGGCATTTCCTGTCACAGGCGCTAGGCCTACCCACACAAGTGAAGTACCATTTTTATCGGGAAACTTGGGGAAACATAGAATAGCAAAACAAGTGTTAATACCCCTTGCCTTTCTCTACATTTTTTCTTTCCATATATAAGACAGTGTGTAAAAAAGGCGTCTATTTGAGAAAGGCCCTGATTCACATGCTAGTATGGGCACCCCAGAATTCAGAGATGTGCAAATAACCACTGCTCCTCAACTTCTTATCTTGTGCCCATTTTGGAAATACAAAGGTTTTCTTGATACCTATTTTTCACTCTTTCTATTTCAGCAAATGAATTGCTGTATACCCGGCATAGAATGAAAACCCACTGCAAGGTGCAGCTCATTTATTGGCTCTGGGTACCTAGGGTTCTTGATGAACCTACAAGCCCTATATATCCCCGCAACCAGAAGAGTCCAGCAGACATAACGGTATATTGCTTGAAAAAATCTGACATTGCAGGAAAAGGTTACAGACTAAAATGTAGAGAAAAATGGCAGTTTTTTTCACCTCAATTTCAATATTTTTTTATTTCAGTTGTTATTTTCTGTAGGAAACCCTTGTTCTACACAAATTACCCATTGCTGAATTCAGAACATTGTCTACTTTTCAGAAATGTTTAGGTTTCTGGGATCCAGCATTGGTTTCACACCCATTCTGTCACTGACTGGAAGGAGGCTGAAAGAACAAAAAATCGTAAAAATGGGGTATGTCCCAGTAAAATGCCAAAATTGCATTGAAAAATTGGGTGTTCTGATTCAAGTCTGCCTGTTCCTGAAAGCTGGGAAGCTGAAGTTTTTAGCACTGCAAACCCTTTGTTGATGCCAATTTCAGGGGAAACACCACAAGCATTCTTCTGCAGCCCTTTTCCCCGATTTTATTTAAAAAAAAGAACTTTTCATTGTATTTTAGCTAATTTCTTGGTCTCTTTCAGGGGAACCCACAAAGTCTGGGTATGTCTAGAATCCCTAGGATGTTGGAAAAAAAAGACGCAAATTTGGCATGGGTAGCTTATGTGGACAAAAAGTTATGAGGGCCTAAGCGCACCCTGCCCCAAATAGCCCAAAAAAGGCCTGGCACCTGAGGGGGGGAAGGCCTGGCAGCGAAGGGGTTAAAAATCATAGTGTTTTCTCACATTGTTGTTGCTGTGAATCCCATGTGCACACTGTATTCCAAATAGCCAAAGAATAAATTGTAAATATTCAGTCATTTAGGGTTTGCAACATGCTTCTATTTGCTTCGTGCTTTCCCAAGGCTCTCAGTCCGTCAATTCCAAAATTGAGCTGTTGTTTGCCTTTCTTCATTGCACACAAATGCGCCCGTCAGTTTCACAACTATCTACACATATATATTGTTTTATTTGTTGCCGCTCTTTCCATTATTTTCTATCATTTAACTTTTATTGCCCATCAACCTTTGGAATGCAAAGTCTCTTTCAGGAGACAATATTACCAGCACCACGTCCAACCAAGCTATTGATTGGCTCATATAATGTTTAAATCTTGTCTTTTACTTTGGCTCCTGTTACGGTTTATCCCTCGATGAGTCAACCATCTGGGATCAGATATGTCGGTATGCATTTATTTACTCAATATTATCTGCAGAAACTATACAGTCAAAAATAGCTGAAGAAAATAGCACCAACATTACTTACCAGTAAACCCTTGACCTGAAGTCTTCACGTCCTTGTCACATGACATTACAAAGGCCCATAACTCAGGCAGACATGCACCCGTTGTCTCCACTGATCAAAGTGATTAATACATATTTCAGAGTCTTTCGTTCCGACACACCCACAGGGCAGAAGGGTGAGACAGAACTGAGATCACCAAAGAGAGAAGGCTCACAATGAAGGGAATTAGCAATCCATTTATAAAGATTAACCGCTTTTCGGTACATTAAACATTTCTAGAGTAGAGCTCAGTGTGGAAGGTAATTTGAGAAAATAAAGAAGAAGGAACTTAGGGCGAGATGTAGCAAGCAGTTTTGCCCATTCTGTGTCTATGGGAAAATGTGTTCGTACATATGGCCCTTAAACCCAAATACACATGCCAAAAAGAGGTTTATTTTCAAACCCTGCATTATTTAACTGGACATCTCTTTGCAATATGTACCGTCCTGTTTCAACTGATGCAAACTGTGATTTTCTTTCCTTCAATTACAGCTAACCTAATTGCAGCCTATTTTGCTCTGCAGTTGATAACCTAGTTTGTATTAAATGCACTTGGCGTGATCCACTGTGACAAAACTCTGTGGCCATTTCACATGTTCATTTTGTACGATACTGTAAATATCATAGAGAAATGCATGTGTTTGTGCTGAGTAACATCACTAATAATTATGGCTGATATATATTCATTATGTTACTGTCATGATAGAGAGAGTTTGAGAAAACGTAAAAAGCTCAGGGTTAATAAATCCTTGAATATGTCGCTGACTTGGACACTAACCAAATCCCTTTCAGGGCACTTTTTTATTTAAACTACTTGAACCAATAAAATGCTTTCTTGACCACTTTTAAAGATGTGTTTGATCTCCGTAGGCTTCTTTCAATAAGCACCGTGCCCTACCATGTAAACCATGGATCACTTTTGACGTTCCATCACTTAGCTGGGCACTCTCCCATTCCAGTCAAATGGTCCGACCATTTTTAAATTCCCTCAAAAGTCAGTACCCAGGGTTAACATAGGCCTTTCAAGAAGTATCTGGCCCATAAAGAACTTTGAACTATCCCAGTATAAATCTGAATTCAAAACTCAGCTCCCTATCCTGCTATTAACAGGACTTGAGCTTGATGACAGTTGTACAAGGCACCTGCCTGCTTCATTTATTGTGTGCCCCTTATATCCGCTTTCAACAACTCACCAACATGCATCCATTAATGTGACAATCAACTTTATCCCAAAATAGTATTTTTTATATATATATCAAAATGTACTTGGAGAAAAGTATGTACTGACTACAAATTCAGACATGTTCAACTGGGTCACCTCTTTTTTTAGGGACCTTAATAACATCAATCCCCCAACGTATCATTAGTCTTTTTTATACCAAAAATATCAAGACAATCTCTCGATTTTCAGATCCAGGAAATTATGGCCAACATTCATATCTACTCTTTTTCTAGCTCTTTGACTTCCCAGGGTCCTAAAGGTCTTCACACCTCACAATCATTTTTATGTTCACACCTGGTGTTTGTTTTTTAACCTTTACTTTGCAGGGGTTGTCCCAGTGGCGTGCTTTATTGAAGCCACTCCCTTGTCTAGCAAACTCCCCACTTCACTACAATACTCAGGACTTGCTATCTCATCGGTCTCACCTGATCAGTTTATCTCTGGCTGCAGGGCGTTTGTTAAACTCTTGAAAGTGGAACACGTAACCCTTTATCTGAAAAAGGCATCCGTGGACCCGTGGGAAAAACTCAAGGCCGTGATTCTTATAATATGTACTCAATTGCTCATACAAACTTTTCGAAATTTAACAGTCTGATCAGGAACCTAAATTCTAGTGTAGGTTTTGCACTCATAAATTTGTGATTGCACAGGTTTGGCATCTTACTTGGTGAACAATGTGAACAATTTGCACTCAGTTACTCAGCAATCTCTCAATTTGTTGAATGTTTCACTAGTCCAAATCATGTGAACTAACATCTGTGATTTGCACAAACAGCAATATCCAGGTTTTGGCACAAAGAGAAATTCGACCAAAACAGGATTTTTTGTCATGTTGTGATCAAGGCACAAGAACTTTACTAAAATTGTTTTCTCATAAATCAGATAATAACTACCCTTTGTGCACATTAAGGCCCGTATTTATACTTTTTGACGCTAAACTGCGCTAATGCAGTTTAGCGTCAATTTTTTTTGCGCCGGCTAACGCCATTCTGAAGCGCCATGCGGGCGCCGTATTTATTGAATGGCGTTAGCCGGCGCAAGCAGACCGGCGCTGCCTGGTGTGCGTGGAAAAAAAACACGTACACCAGGCAGCGCCGGCGTAGGGAAAAATGGCGTTAGGGCGTCTTAAAAATGGTGCAAGTCAGGTTGACGCTAAAAAATCGCCTCCATCCGATTTGCGCCATTTTTAACGACGCCCAGACGCCATTTAGATGACTCCTGTCTTAGTAAAGACAGGAGTCATGCCCCCTTGCCCAATGGCCATGCCCAGGGGACTTATGTCCCCTGGGCATGGTCATTGGGCATTGTGGCATGTAGGGGGGCACAAATCAGGCCCCCCTATGCCAAAAAAAATATATTAAAAAAAAACAAATTTATACTTACCTGAACTTACCTGAATGTCCCTGGGGTGGGTCCCTCCATCCTTGGGTGTCCTCCTGGGGTGGGCAAGGGTGGCAGGGGGGTCCCTGGGGGCATGGGAGGGCAGCTGTGGGCTCATTTTGAGCCCACAGGTCCCTTAACGCCTGCCCTGACCCAGGCGTTAAAAAGAGGCGCAAATGCGGGGTTTTTTGCCCCGACCACTCCCGGGCGTGATTTTTGCCCGGGAGTATAAATACGACACATTTGCGTCGCAGTCATTTTTTTGGACGGGAACGCCTACCTTGCATCTCATTAACGCAAGGAAGGCTTTCACGCCAAAAAATGACGCTCTTTACTCATACTTTGGCGCTAGACGCGTCTAACGCCAAAGTATAAATATGGCGTTAGTTTTGCGCCGAATTTGCGTCGAAAAAAACGACGCAAATTTGGCGCAAACGGAGTATAAATATGCCCCTAAATATTCTGCAGCATGATACTTAAGCTGCATATCATGTGGTCTGTCTTGTTTGAGATGGGGCTAAGACAGTTTGCTTATGCTTGTTTCCTGTCCAAAGCAGCTCAATCAAACATTACTTTGAGAGTCCTGCTGCACCTGTTGCATCTAGAGGGTGGCTCAATTTGGATTTTACTGAGAGGGAGAAGGTGCCCTGAGTACACACTCCCAACTGCCAAATGCAAACATTAAGGGCCTGATTTAGATCTCGGTAGACAGGTTACTCTGTCGCAATTGTGATGGATATCCAGTCCGCCGAAAGATAAATCCCAATACATTCTATCGGATTTGCATTTTGGCAGATGGATAGCCGTTGTGAAGGAGGAACCCATCCGCTGAGATTGAAATCAGGCCTTAAGAGTACTACAGGCCATTACGTTAAAATAGGTCTTTTCTAATTCACCTTTTTTTGTTGGTAACTACTTCATAGGAAGAATCAACATTTGTAGTTTCCCTTCAAGGATGAGTCAGACCCCTGGTTCTTAGGCATTAGTAGCTTATAGCATCATTGGGGTTGATTCATATCAGCAATGGATGGGCTTGAAAAATAAGGTGTGAGGTCATTCTGATTGCCTCCAGTGATATAGGTTTGCTGTTAAAATTGTGTGTAGCTGGGTTGGATAGTATAATTTATTAGGTTGCCCCTTATAACAAAAAGGCTCAGGTTAATAAAAACCATAAGCTCTACTGTGTTCACATATTTCTTCCTAAATATATATCGCCCCATGGTTCTTAGGCATTCCTCAAGATCTTTGTGACCTCTGCAGCACCCTTTTGTATTCCTGATCTTCCCAAAAGTAGTGTGTAATAGGTAACAGGGCAAGTAAGGAATAAAAGACCTGATCATAGATTCCAACCGGGGCTGCTCTGGATTCCTAAACAAAAAAAAAAACATTGTATGTCCCTATTCAAGAAAGAGTCGCAATATTTCTTCATCACACTAAGCAATAAAATTGAAGTACCCTGATAACTTGGTGGTAAAATGCCCTTTGTTCAATCATTAGTCACCACCACACACAAGTGTTTTCACACAACATGTCCTGTAGCTTCTGCCATGCACTTACCTAATTGACTGTTTGCTGAGACCCAAAGATCAGGGACCAGTGTCTATGGCAGACACAGCTGAATATAGGAATGTTCACATGGAAAAATTGATATTTTCATTTAAGGGGGGGCACAGTGTTAGAGATCACGTAATTCAAATAAGACCAAAGGCTGTCCCCACAAACAATTCCAAAATACTTTATGGGGCATGGCACCTGTCACACGACGTTTTCCAAGTGGCACCTGCAGCAGATGCAAACAGACTAAACACACACACCATGGCAGCAACAATTATATACAAATTGTAATGGTCAAAACGTGATCTTTATGATCACAGGTTCATGACATTTACATTGCATCGCGTGACAACACAGGAGTCAGAAACAGAACACAGGATCTTCAGAACAGCGTTATGTGTTCTAGATTAACCACCAAATCAGTGACCCATTTAAGTCAAATTCGAACATTAGAATGTTTAGAACTCCATTAAAGACAATGGGGCAGCTCTTGGCTTATAATGGCTGGTATTACCCCAAGCTCATTATAAGCTCGAAGCTTCAACATTTCAATGCTTGTCTTTCTATTTCTCCCTTCTCAATGTAGAACATTCTCCCCTTAGCGGGTGGAATGTTCTAATGGCCTTACGGCTCAGACCTAAAATGTGGGTTTAGGGCCTTTAACAACCAGTGTAGCCCTTGGCAGGGGGGTTTAAGGCTATATTAAACACTCTGAGGAAGAACTGAGTTTGACAGTTATTGAAAAAACAAGAACAGGATATGAACAAGTTGGTTTCATGCAAAGAAGAGCAGTACTCCATCAACTCTCCCAAATACCTCCCAACTCTTTATTTGCAAATGTCCTCTATGATGATAGGGGGCACCAGCATGCACAGCAACACTTTTAAACAGCACATAACCTTGTGGTAGCTCCTTGCTAGGAGGTTAAATACCAATTCTTTATTATTTATATTTGTTGAATTAGGGCAAAGGCAAGATGTAGAGTATGTGTTTGGTTCATGGAGGGGTAGATTAGTGCTGGTGTAAGAGCATTAAAGATTTTACGTAGGGTTTAGGATGGAGTAGCCTGAGTAAGGGGTGTTTTCAACAGTAGGAGTGGAAAAAGTCCAACACCTGGCTAAAATCTGACAGGTAAAATACCAGTAAACTACAGGGCATGCAGAAAGCACCCAAATCCACAATGTTATTCCCCATTTGGACGGGAATCCATATGATAGGTGTTATTTATTAGTTCTGGGTATCTGCATTTATTGCAAACCATTGGATAATACATCCCCATTCATTATGAAGATCTAAGCATAATAAGCAGCCGCTAATGAGACCTCATTGACCTTACTGATGAGGGGACATAACTGGCCATTTTCCAAAATTAATCTGTGAATTTGAAACAATAGTAGGGCGAACTTTGGGCATGGTGGAATATAAAGGCTAGGTTTACTGTTTTAAACTACATCCTTGGGCATGAGGGGCGATATAGATTTGACCAAACTTACTGAAAGGGTTGGCCAGAAGGTTAGCACAGAAAGTGTTAGAAAAAATAAAGAATTAATCAGGATTGCACTAGGAACTAAGGAGCATATTTATAAGAATGTGACACATCTCAAAGGCAGGAATGTGCTGTATTTGAAAGAATACACATGCATTACTGCATTTGTCCCTGTGCTGGTGCCGTTTTTGCTGCCTAGCGCCAATACAGGTAACTTTGCACCATGGTGCAACGGTGCGTGCATTGTAAGGAGGATTCTTTTTCTGCAGAAAGGGGCAACCTCCTGCACAAAAACAATACCCTGAGGCACTTTCCTCTTTCTGAGTGTGCTGCAGAATGCAGCACACACAGATAGAGAAAGTAACGAGGAGAAATAAAGGTATTTCTTCTTGTCACGTCTCACCTGGGAAGGTGTAGCAGTTTGGCACATTCCCAGGTCTACCACCTCTGGTAAATCTGAGAATGTGCCAAAATCCATGGGTGTTGTGTGGGAACACCCACGGGAACACCCACGCAACATCCATGGAACGCATCCCTGGGGCAGAGTAATGCAATGCAGTGGTTTGAGCTGTATTGCCTTACTCCAGATTGATCATGCCACTCAGGGCCATGAAAGGTGGCTTTTCCTGGCTTGATAAATTGCATTTTGGGCTTGCATCATGCATGCACCACTTGTGTGGTGTAAGTGCAACACAGCCTCACTCAGAAGCATAGACCTAAAAGCCATGTTGGTGAAGTTTATCACATCAGCCCCTATCCTGCAGGTAGCTAGTTGGAACTGCAACAGAGTTTTGGGGGACATGGTGCTTTCTACCCAGAAATTGGGGTCAGTGAAGCAGACGTACATGTTTCAGTAACAGTAGAAAACCCCTGAGACAGAGTTTAATGTCTTACTAGAGTTTGTGTAGGAGCACAAATGGCATGTATTCAAATTACTTGGGAAGAGGTCAGTCATATCAACCACGTAGCAAAAGGTTGTCCACAAAATTATTTGGTGAACTTTTTCAGAAGAACTAAAAATGGCATGAGCAACACATGATCAAAAAATGAGAAACTATCCATCAATAGATAAGAAGGTAAAGTGCACCATAGGTCGATACGTTGACCAACTTGAGAAGCAATAAGGAGCAAGGGAGGGGTAATGTATGTGTTATTTGTGTAATGAGAACCTAACCAAAGGATGGAGGGAGAAAATGTAAACCCACACCCACTCTCACACACAAAAGAAAGAAAGCATTCTCCTTGGTGTTCCACACACAACACATTCCCCCAAGAGTCTGTTTACAAGAGATATGCCCTAACCAATTAGAACATGAGCATTGATTATGTAAGTACCTACTCAGGTATGCCTGTTCCTAAACTTCACTGGTTTCAAACAAAATCTTAGGGTAATGTCATAATGCAAGCACTACATCTCAATTTTTGGTAATTACATACACGTTTTGGCTTGCTATAGAAATCAGGTCTCTAGTTGGCAGTGGTGAGCACTCTGTCCAAGTAGGGACTCTCACTCTAGTCAGGGTAAGGGTGTCACACAGCTAACATAACCCCTGCTCATCTCCTTGTTTGCTTGGCTCAAGAAGGCAGACTCATCTCAGAGGCAATGTGTAAAGTATTTGTACACACACAGTAACACAGTAAAACACCACAAATGTACTCTACACCAGTTTAGAAAAATAGGCGATATTTATCTGAGTAAAACAAGGCCAAAATGACAAAAATCTAACATACACAAGAAAAGACGAATTTCAAAGATTAAGGGCCTCATTCCAAGTTTGGCTGGCGGCGGGCGGCGCCAGCCAAATGGGAACCGCCACTTGGCCGCTCCGCGGTCAAAAGACCGCGGAGGCCATTCTGGCTTTCCCGCTGTGCCGGCGGGCGCCCGCCAAAGGAGCGCCCGCCTGCCCAGCGGGAAAGGCCCTGCAACAATGAAGCTGGCTCCGAATGGAGCCGGCGGAGTTGCATGGGTGCGACGGGTGCAGTTGCACCCGTCGCGATTTTCACTGTCTGCAATGCAGACAGTGAAAATCTTTATGGGGCCCTGTTAGGGGGCCCCCCGACACCCGTTCCCGCCATCCTGTTCCTGGCGGTAAAAACCTCCAGGAACAGGATGGCGGGAAGGGGGTCGGAATCTCAAGCAGCGCCGCCATGGAGATTCAGCCCAAGCAGGGGAAATCCGGCAGGAAACCGCCGGATTCCCTTTTCTGACCGCGGCGTCAGAATGGGCATTGAAGCACCGCCAGCCTGTTGGCGGTGCTTCCGTGGGCCCCGGCCCTGGCGGTCTTGGACCGCCAGGGTCGGAATGACCCCCTAAATGTAGCATAGGTCTTAGAAACACAATAGCACCAACTGAGGCTATCAAAATGGCTTGATGGAGCTGTTTCTAACAGTCAGGCACCACCCACGAGGGAACGCGGCTGGCCATGGAGTTGTGTACCTTGGAAAATGATGAGGAAACAAAGACATTACATGGAGTCAGGGAGGTGGCATCGGTTCCCCACTGCCACCGGGGAGGTGAGGCGTCAGTTCCTTACAGTTGCTGAGGAGGTGATGCGGCGTTGGCAGTGAGGCAGCGGTTCCTTACAACAAGATGATGTTGATGAATCCAGCAACACAAAATTATGATGGATGGAGTTCTGAAACTTTTCAAACACTCACTGCCAGTCAGAAATCTGGGTTTAATCCATAGTTCTTTTGCTCACCATGCCAACTCAGTTTTCACCTTTCCATATGCAAATCAGTCTAGATCCTGTTCCTCATGGGAACAGTCAAGTCCATGATGAACTCCCTAGACTAGAAACAAGCATCCTGGGACCGATTTTGGGATATCACCCCTCATCAGCCAGGCTTGCTTGAATCCAGTGGCACAGTGAGCATGGGACCCATGTCTGGGCATACCCTTCCTAATTAGGGCGACTTTAGCAACACAAAAGGATGATGGATGGAGTGCTGAAACTTTTCAAACACTCACCTCCAGTCACAGATCTGGGTTTAATCCATCGTTCTTTTGCTCACCATGCCACCCCTGTTTGGACCCAGACATATGCAAATCAGGAGGCAAGCTCAGTCCAAGCCCTTGGAGAACCTTTGGAAGCAGGATGTAGAAATCAAAGTCCTGTCCTTCCAATCCCAGGGCAGAAGCAGCAAGCAACAGGACAGCACAACAAAGCAACAAGCAGAGTGACAGTCACACCTACAGCATCCAGCTCTTCTTTCAAGTAGAATTCCTCAGTCCGGAAGGATTCTAACTATATGGTGTCAGATATCCAGTACTTATAACCATTTCCGTCTTTGAAGTAGGCAAGCCTTTAAAGAGAAGCCTTTGTAGTGTACAAGATGCTGCTTTCTCTGCTCTGGCTCCAGAAATACTCCAGGGTTTTGGGGACTGCTTTGTGTGATGACAGGTGCAGCCCTATTTGGGTAGGTCAGGATGACCTATCAGCCTGGTGAAGGCAATCAGGATCAGCCGGCTTCGGCTCTCTTTGTGTGACTGTCTAGAATGAATGTACAAACAGCCAAACTGTCATCCTGACCCAGACATGTAATCAGCAGACAGGTAGGAGCACAGAATGGTCAAGCAAGAAGGGGCCCACTTTCTGAAAGTGGCATTTACAAACTCACAGTTCAAAAACCAGCTTCACCAAAAGATGTATTTTTAAAATGTGAGTTCAGAGACCCAAAACTCCATATCTCCATGTGCTCCCAATGGGAAATTACACTTAAAAAATATTTCAAGGCAATCCCCATGTTACCCTGTGGGAGAGATAGGCCTTGTAATAGTGAAAAACAAGTTTAGCAGTATTTCACTACCAGGACATGTAAAGAACACCAGTACATGTTCTACCTTTTAAATACACTGCGCCTTGCCCATCCGGCTACCTTGCGCCTACTTTAGGGGTGACATACATGTAGTAAAAGGGAAAGTTTAGGCTTGGCAAGTGGGTGCACATACCTGGTCAAAATGGCAGTTCAAAACTGCACATACAGACACTGCTGTGGCAGGTCTGAGACATGTTTACATGGCTACTCATGTGGGTGGCACTATCAGTGCTGCAGGCCCACTAGAAGCATTTGATTTACAGGATCTGGACACACAGAGTGCACTTTACTAGTGACTTACTAGTAAATCCAATGTGCCAATCATGGATAAACTAATCACAAACACAATTTAGACAGGAAGCACTTGCAATTTAGTACCCGTCAGCAGTGGTAAAGTGCCTAGAGTCCTAAAGTCAGCAAAAATGGAATTCAGCACAGGATAAAAAATGGGAGGTCAGAAGCAAAAAGACAGGGGGAACCATGCCAAGAGCTGACAGGTCTAACAGCTTGTGTGAAGCTTTCCTGTTTAATAACATTGACAAAAATGCCCAAATGAAAAGAAGCATATTCCATTTTAAAACTCAAGCACTATGAACATTTCTGACTAAACTGTCTCAAATTGCTGTGCATGACTTGATGCACAAAGTGGTGAAACAACTGAGTGGTGCCCAGACAAGTGATGGATCATTGACAGAATATCAGAAACAAAAATATTGTGTTGATAGAATATTGTGGCAAAGATATGAAGGACCAACATATTGAGAAGGTAAGTGCAAATAGGTAAGTATAGATTTACTATTCTTAATTTCACATATGCCTAACTTGACAATATGTATAGTGTATAGTGAAGGTACATGTATGTGAAGTTATATATAGTAAAACTTTGCTTACCTATAGACACTTTCCTTCATGATATTTTTGTCCTCGATGTTCTTGATACAATATTTTGTCCTGCAATATTTTTGTTACAATATTCTTTCTAAACAGCCCAAGTGAGCCCAACTAGGCCAGTGTGAAATTCCATTCTTTGCTTCTGAAATTGGGCTGATGAGTACATTTTACCTTTTTTGTAGCACTGCCTACATTGGGGTGCCCCTAGCTAAAGTGGAAATTAAATCAAAGTAAGCACGGCTTTTGGATGCATGTGTGTACTCAGATCCTCGCCCAATGGAAACCCTTAGCTCTCCTTAAAAAAAAGAAAACAACAAACTTATTGGATGCCAAAATGTTTGACAGTCTGATTTTTTACCTGTTTTGCATTCAGCTATATCTCAGCCTGCTGGTGGAAGATATCATCCACATCAGGGAATATCCTGCCCTCAAAATGGGTCTTTTCAGCCATGTGCCTATCTCATTAGAACAGAGACTGTGAGCCAGGAAACTAAATAAATATACTCCCAATCATCTGGGTAAATGCTGTACTCCAGTGTGTGTATTCAGCCACCACTTTGTGCTTCTGTACAGGTGGGAGCCAGCTCATACTGGGGCCAGGGATGCCACCTTATGGGTAGCAGTCATATATTGCACCAATACCTTTGGGATCTGTTAATGTGAATGAATCCGGTTTGTTTTTTTAAATTACCATGTGAAGAAAACGGAGCAGTGTGTCCTAAGCAGGCACTCATATTTCATGATCTCTCTTTCACTGTAATCCCTTACACCCAAATAGATCTACCAAAGGAGTGCAGAAAGTGTAGCAAAAAGCACCTCTCAGCCCAGTGTTTCAGGATGTGTGTAGTAAGGTGTGACACCTGGGACACAAATATTTATTTAAGAAATACTTTTTGACCTATGGGGCTCAGGCTGGAGCGTTATCCCTCTCCCTATGCAAAGACAGAATTTTGAGCATTGGTGTCCCCCTGGGATCTGTTCTTTCCCTTTTCTTATTCATTATTTATGTGCTGCCTCTTCCACCTCTACTACATCCAACAGGGGCCTGCTCATAGATTTATGCTTGTGACACCAAGCTTATTTTTCGACTTTCCTATGCATCTCCTAGCAGATCACTCTACCAGAGCCAAGACATGATGTCTCCTTACTTCATGAAACTGAATCCCGCCACAAGAGGGATCCTTTTCACCCCATGAACTCCTGCTTGCAATACACAACTATCATTCCACCTGCCACTGGTAAATAAGTTCATTAACTTGGTGTTGTAAGTGAAACCATTAAGGAATTCCAAGTTTCAAGAACAGCCAATACCTACTTTGCTCAACTGTGCATCTTGACATGAAGTCAATCATATTTTGACCTGGAGCCAACTGGCCTTCTCCATCTATGCACCCAGATCTGGAACACTATCCCTGTGCCCATCAGGACCACCTTAGCCCTGCTCAAATTCAGGAAAGAGCTGAAGTCACCTCTTTAAAAAACACTACATTAGACTCCAGTAATGGTCCTCATTTCTTCTTAGAAATCAGGTACCACTGCAATCGGATACTGAGGGGCATTTTTACAAGCCCCTTGTGCTGTTGGCACATCATTTCTTTTTTATTTTTACGTTCGGGGGCACAGAGTGCAGACCCATATCTATGAAGCCACACAAAGCTACTCTGCGTGGCTTTTTGTAAAAAGTCTTGTATATATGGTGTAAGGCAACATGGCGCAAGTCACTGCGTTGCCTTACACTTCGTCGGGGGGCATTCCATGGGTGTTACAATGGGGTTTCCCACACAAAACCCATGGGTTTTGTAACATTCCCAGGTTTACAAGGATGTGTGAAACGGGGAATGCGTCAAAACCGTACACCTCCCCAAGGGAGGCATAACAAGGAGAAATATCACTATTTCTCATTTCTTTCCTCAATGTGTGCTACAATCTGCAGCACACATTAAAAGAGGAAAAATCCACCATGTATTGTTTTTGTGCAAGATGGTGCCCCTTCCTGCACAAAATAAATCCTGCCAACAACGTAGACATCCTTGCACTATGGTGCAAGGGTGCCTGCTTTGGCGCTTGGCACCAAATTATGCACCAGCACTGGCTGAAAGGCCAGGAATACATGGTATCTCATAAATACAGTGCATTCCTGCCCTTTCAAACTGGCATTGGGCATCCCAGAAAAAGACTTGCAGTGCTGCTCTATGCCAATTCTTTGTCAATATGCATCTGACTGTGTCTTTCCATTGGACCCATGTTGAAGCATACATTTAGTAATCTTTTAGTGCACCAAAGTCAGCAAAGGGTAACATTTATATTCATGTTTAAAAGTGTAACCTTGAGAGCTGCACTGACACATTTTAAAAGTGTTCACGTTTATATTTAATGGCCCACATTGTGTCTCCATGGCAGGTGTTGCGACTATCAGAATTGACAAAGTGCTAACATGATTTAACAATGTTGACATATATTTTAATCATCAGAATGAATTATTATTAGCAGAGATGAATTTGATTTCTAACGATTTATGATTTATTGGTTTAATGTCACGTGTGTGCAGAAACAATAATGCACATCTCTTTTATACTTAATGTGATGCTTTAACAAAGATTGTCAGCATTAATAAAGTACTTATGCATATTTTGATATATTATCAATGCTGAATTCATAAGTTCTCATATTATGTGTGTTTTAATAATAACAATATAAATGCATTATATTTTTTGTGCTAGCATAACTAGGCCTGAAGTCTTCATATTTGCAGCAGCAGGGAAAAGCTAAATAATTTATTTTACTTTCACATGAATTTTTCCACTAAGTTGTTTCACAGGGTTGGGAAAGAGTCCTATTGTATTATGTGCAAATTTTACATTGTTAGTGACCTTGAGTGTTTCAACAATGGAACATGATTACTAAAAGGAGAGTAATATTATTGTTTAAAGGAACTGTTCCCATGAGAAAGGAGAAAAAGGTCCTGTGCCATGGGAAGGAAGGTGTATATCAACAAGTGTTGTACAAATATTTAAATTATTGGAGTCACACGGAAAGGAGAGATGACTTCACACCAACCCTAAGAGGATTTTCTGATGTTTCAAAATTTTATTTGTGGTTTGATTTCTGTTAGACAGTGCGTAGTGAATCCTAGTTTGTTTTAATGGTCTTCAAGATCATGACTATTGTAAAAAATTTGATGATTGGCTCGTTATACCAAATCCAAAGTGTGCATTTATTGTCCTTAACTTTGACCTGCTGTGCTTGTCACGGTCAACATTATGGTGGTCATTCCGACCCTGGCGGTTTCAAACCGCCAGGGCCGGGGACCACGGAAGCACCGCCAACAGGCTGGCGGTGCTTCCAGGGCCATTCTGACCGCGGCGGTAAAGGCGCGGTCAGAAAAGGGGAACCGACGGTTTCCCGCCGGCTTTCCCCTGGCCCAGGGAATCCTCCATGGCGGCGCTTGCTTGCAGCGCCGCCATGAGGATTCCGACCCCCTTCCCGCCAGCCTGTTTCTGGCGGTTTTCACCGCCAGAACCAGGCTGGCGGGAACGGGTGTCGTGGGGCCCCTGGGGGCCCCTGCACTGCCCATGCCACTGGCATGGGCAGTGCAGGGTCCCCCTAACAGGGCCCCACAAAGATTTTCACTGTCTGCTTAGCAGACAGTGAAAATCGCGACGGGTGCCACTGCACCCATCGCACCCCTGCAACTCCGCCGGCTCCATCCGGAGCCGGCTTCATTGTTGCAGGGGCTTTCCCGCTGGGCCGGCGGGCGCTCTTTTGGAGGCGCCCGCCGGCCCAGCGGGGAAGTTGGAATGGCCGCCGCGGTCTTATGACCGCGGTACGGTCTTTCGGCGGTTACCGACCGGCGGGCGGCACCCGCCGCCCGCCTAGGTCGGAATGAGGGCCTATATCTCTTGATATGTTTTTAGCTATTGATTTTAATATGTTTTAAAGGGGATTTTTTAGTTAGTTTTTTTGCTCTTAGCTTTTAGTCCAGAGCATTTTTTAGCTTTTGGATTCATTCACCTTCGGTGGCGTCAAGATATGGCGTCATACTTATTACGGCAATAGGGAGGGTGTAGTGAATCCTAGTTTGTTTTAATGGGATACATCAGTTAGCTTAGCCTGTGGCTTGCAGACTCGTGCTCCTGTCACCCAGTGACTTTTACCCTACTTAGCTTGCTTTGTTTTAGCGCATTTATTTAATTAAATCTTTTAAGATGGCTGCCTTGTTTTGAGTTAGGCCCATGTTTTAGTTTGAGTTATCAGTGTTACCGCACTAAGGTGTCAAAATCAAGCGACAAAGACAAACAAACTGTAAGTGTTCACTTTAGGTACTTTCCCTCTTCATGCTTTCAAGGGAATTGTTTATATTAATTACCGTCCCAAGCACGCCTTGTCATCTATTGTTTGGGAACAAACCTACATCAGGGGTCCAAGTAGATCTGTATAAATACTCCTCACTTTAACAGATAGTCAGAGGGATTCTGACAAGATGCCATCACTGCTATCAATGCTTCATGTCGCCTTGACGCTGACTCAGTCTTCGTGTCCCTACGGAGTCTGAGCTAAAGACCTCACTCCAAGGTAACAAGGGTTGGGGGCTCTTCTCATGGACATGGCATCGGTAGATTGAGGTTCAACATACCTAGCTCTCTTTTAGTTTAGAGGTTAGATTCACTATGCTAGGGTATTAGAACATATTTCACACTTCATGTCATTTCATGATACTGTAAGATGGTGGGGGTCTTCGTATTAATGACCCTAGTCTTTATCATTCTGTTTCTTGCACTGTTCATTATCCTAATATTGTAGCCCATGCAACTTATCGCAGATTGCAGTTTTGCTAAAATAAAACCGATTGAAAATTCTACTGCGTCTTCTTCATTGCCTGTGTGTGACTGAGACATGTTGTTAATGTGAGAAAGGGGTAATCTCCGTTTAACCACGACACTCCCTGATATGTCACACTCTTGAGTCCATGCGTAAAGGCTGCCACAAATCACCTTTTACTGTTTTGGGTTTTTGGTGAAGTACTGCTTGTAAGCCTGAAGGGTTGGGCCGACAGTTGTGTTTTGTTATAGATTTGGCATAGTCGTCTACAAACATAAGTACTGTCATCCTTAAACCAGCAGTCTTGCTTAGAGCAAGATTCCAACTTCGACAGTGACCTTTCGAGTAATGTGGACTCATCAAATGGACTAATCCAACTGTTTAGAGTATTTCTAATTAAGGAAGGACTTTCTAAGTTTAAGGCAGTCACCTCTTGAATTTTGTTCTGTTAGATTGTCCCCTTGGACGTTTCCTGATTTCCATGTGCAGCCCATGTTCTGACAGACTTTGCTAATGATCTACATCCGTTGCTGATGAAACTGGATTGAATGCGGAACCTAGGAAAGCTATATTTTAATGGAAATGTTATTTTTCCCTTCACCTGCTTTTCTGAATAGAGTTAGCATGCTGACACCTGTCTTTATTTTTCTTAGTTAGTTTAAATTGTTTTCCAAATTATGTTTGTCTTGTCTTTTCGACTTTTGCCCGCATGTGTAGCCCGCTCCCACACATGCTTGTCCTGATTTGGTTAGTAGTAATGAGATCCTATGTCCCAATCCATGAATACTGAATCTTTGCAAATTGTCTTGACTAATGAATTACTTGTCTGAACTGAAATATGTCTCTGTCTCACAACTAATTGCTTTGTTCTTCTTGAATGTCTAATGGTGTTGATGTTGAGTAGATTAAACTTGTTTCATAGATTTATTCAGCCTATTGTGTTCATTTATCTTTATAATTTGGTTTTGCGCACAATATATGTGACTTTGGCTCTGTGGCTCTAAAATAAAGCTTTGAAACTTTCATTGATTGGAGTGTTCTTTTGTGGCCACATGGGTCATGGTATTTAAATTGTTGTTTGGATTGAATTGATTGTAAATGGTTACCACACTCTTCACTGAGCAAAAAGATCCATTGACTTGAGGGAAAGGAAGTATGTTTTTAGCCCTGCGAAGAGTGAGGGAAAATGAGCTAGTACCCGGGGCAGCATTCTGCTGCCTTTCAGCTAGATTAAGGCTATGTTAATCCCACATAAAACATACACTTTCTCTGTCAATGTTCTCATTCAATCAAGATTAGACCATTCCAATTCAAATTATCTGGCCACTCTGAAAAACATTTTTGTCCTCTACAACATGTAGCGGCCTGGATGGACACTTCCACCACAGAGGGACCCACATTACTCTCTTCCCCAAGGCCCCCTTCATTGGTTGGCAAGCCAATCTAGAATCATATGCAAACCTCTAATTAGTGTCCACAAAGAGAAAAATAGCAAGCGCTAATAAGGAGTTAACTTTTTCTTAATTGTCCTACTGATTCACTCCATTGTTCTAACCATCTTGTTCTGGCAAGTCCCAAAGCAAGAACAGTCTCCTACGAGCTTAACTAGTTTGATTCCTCTCATAGTTCCCAGAATCTCTACACATGTGCTCAATAAATACAAATAACATACCATGCCATGAAAAAGAGTTCTGTAAAAAATGAAAATGTATGTTTATCCTAGTATAATGTCTGCATAGCTCACACATTGCCATCCCTACGTACAAGCAGAGTTAGAAAAATAGGCATGTCATCAATTGCAGTGAATAGCCTCAGACACCCTTACATCTCAAGCTGAGTTCCTTACATGAGTTAGGTTACAAATCTAAATCAGTACATTGCTGCGTCTGGCCCTAAGTATTACCCATCACAAAGCACCAAGACGTTCTGCATATCCTGTGTAAACAAACTTATTGCAATCCATTGTATGTAAGCGGAACTTGCTTTCCTGGATGCATAGCTCATTGTTTACATTGTGAAGAGCCCGGACTTTGAACACGGATGTTTGTTGATTTATGCAGAAATACAATCATAGTCCTTCAAGGAGGGTGGTGAGGTTTCAGCCACCTGGGTGAAGGCATCATTTATTATCTGCAAATAATATTTAAGTAAGATTAAGATGCAGTCAAGTTACTTCCACTCAAAGGGAAACAAATCGCGATTTACATGAGATGAGAAAGGTTAGTAAACATTGGAAAGAGACGTCATGCAAATAATGCAGGGTTTGAAATTAAATCTGGTTTTGTATCTTTGACCTGGGGTTTAATTTGGCAACATAATCCCATTGGTTTGTCAAACATCCTGCTTCCCAAACCCAATGTAGAAATATTTATTATATTGCTAAATATCATAGAGTAAAATAAGAGATCATAATAAACTAGATAAATTCAATAGGGATTTTGTTTGTGTTAGTGTCAAGTAGTTAAGGAGAGACGAGGGAAGTGATCTTGCTGATTACAGGTAGAATTTAATGTTTTTTCAAAACATTGAAGTAACAATAAACTGTGGATTATTACATGAATATTCATCTAGGCCTATGGTTACCCGCATTGTTACAAAAATAATACGAACTTTAGGTTGAATATATCAATGCTAATACCTTTTCCCCTTTCACTCTTTCAAATTCGATAGAGAAATACACTTTTGTATAGTCCTCTGGAAAATACACCTGTTACAATCTGAGCTCAGTCTCTTTTCCTTAATCTGTTAGAGGTGCCATTTCTCGTATAATAACATCTTTAACAGCCAGCAATAATCTTCAGTTTCAGTTCACCGAAGGGCGTTTTGGGTTTTCTATTTTTTGGCCCCGAGCCTTCAGGCCACTGAGGTACCCAAGAACACCACATGATCGATTTCCCACCATATGACTGTGCACGCTGACCGTATAACAGGGAGAGCACTTTTAGCACCGAGTACCGGTTTTTAGACAACAAGTTCACTTAAAGCCGTCTGCACTTGAGTCCAGAAAAGTTGTGATATGTGACCATATGTTCCCACGTTCCATACATTTTACACCATGTGCATTTTGGTTTTGTTCTGGATTAATGCAGGTATGATGTAAACAGTAAAACGTGAAGTATAGAGAGTGCCTATTGTTGGATTCCTGAAAAAGGGTAGGCATTTTTATACATTAGTAAAATCTCTGTGAAATATCTGAGTTGGCCAGCTTGATTTCCACCTGCCCATTTATCCTGTATTTCAGAACATGGGGATTCTCCCCATATAGTCTAACAGCGGTAGCTCATATTTGGTGGAAATAATTTCCTGTATGTCAATTTTGAACGTATATTGCCGAATTGGTAAGAATTCCCCTAAAGAAAAGCAAATTTCGAGGCTGGAAATCGAGGTTAAAATGAGCTTAGAGATTGGAGAAATTGAGATTTAGGGCCACGTGTACAAATGTCAGGATTTGTGACTCGCAAATTGAGAGTCGCAAAACCTAATGTACAACAGTGTCTCGACACTGTTAATGATTCCCAAATGGGTCGCAAGAGACCTGCCTCATTAATATTCATAATGCAGGTCGCAAATTGCAACCCATTTGGGAATGGCCACACTCACAGGTATGGTGGCCTCCTGGGGTCAGTAGACCACCATGTTTGAGAATGCTTTTTAAATAAAGCATTTTTTTTAAAAATGCAGCTCGTTTTCCTTAAAGGCAAAAATGTTTGCGGCCCCATTCACAAATAGGAAAGGGTCCCTTTGTGACTCCTTCGCATTTGAGAATGGGTTAGCGCCAATTTGAAATTGGTGGTAACTGCGTTGCAACCTTGTTTTGCAACCACATTCACGGTCACAAAACAAAAAAATTGCGACCTACAAACCTATTTTGTGATTCGGTAAATAGATTACCGAATAGCAAAACAGTATTTGTACATACCAAAATGCTTTTTTCTGTGCGCAAACGGGCCAATTCGCAGAATCAGGCCGTTTGCGCACAGAAAAAAGTTTTATACATCTGCCTCTAAATAGCTTATCCTGCCATTTAAGCTCTCTTGTCACTATCCCCTTTTCCTTGCATATTTGACTATTACAAAACAACTCTGAAGGAATTACATGGGTTCTCTAAGGCAGAGTCAGCCATACGCTCCAATTCTGAATTTTATTATTATTTACTTTTTTTTTTTTTTTTTTTTTTTACAAAATTAGGATAGCCAAATACAAACAAAAAAAATCTTTCATTCCCCTCAGCAGGCACTGTTGTCCATCTCTTTTCTCCATTCCAGATTTAATATTGTGCTAAAATAGCCTAGTGAGGTAGCTACATAATACATTTCTATTTCCAAGGGTGTCGGGCCACATTTTAGCAATGTTCTGCACAGTGTCTTTCTACTCTTCTGACCGCAAAATGGCCTGTTCCAATGTACCATCCCTATTTTGCGAGCCCGCATGCTAAAACCAACTTGCAAAATAGGGATTACGACTCACAATTAGGAAAGGGGGTTCCAAGGGCACCCCTTCCTAATTGCGAGTCGCAGTGTCATGTATGATTGTTTTGTGACCGCAATTGCAGTCACAAAGCAATCGCAAGTACCACAATGCAAATTGGTGCTAACCCATACGCAAACGGGACCCCTTCCCCTTTGTGAATGGAAGCGAACATATTTTTTCAAAGCAGGTACTGGTCCTATTGACTATTGCCTAGTCTGAAAAAATGAAAAGAAAACTTTTCATTTTTTTATTTGAAATGCATCCCGTTTTCCTTTAAGCAAAAATGGCGGTATTTAAAAAAAATGCTTTTTTTTTTAGAAAGAAGTCACAGACATGGTGGTCTGTTGCCCCCAGCAGGCCACCATTCCTGTAAGTTCGGAGATACCCAATGGGGTCGCAAATTGCGACCTACCTTATGAATATTGATGAGGTAGGTCATTTGCAACCCAATTGGGAATCGCAAACATTGTGGTTGACACTTTTGTACAGTCCAGATTGCAACTTACAATTTGCGACTGACAAAAAAATGCAAATTGCGAGTCACAATCTGGAATGGTTGTACATTGGGCCCTTGGTCCCGATGTTTTACCGTAATGGCAGGTTTTGAATAACATGTTCTATTTCTGCTTTTTATAGGGTATGTTAACATGGCTGCTGTTCACCTCTTATCTATAGTATGCTCAAGCCTGGAAAGTAGAAGTTATTTTGCTCAGTGGTTGGATTAAAGGGTTCCTCAGTCAAGTTCCAAGAAGAACTGACGGACAATAGCTGTCACCCCCTCCTGTCCTTTAAACAAGTTAATATCCTTGAGATCTTCTGTACTATTGAGTTCATCATGGAGTTTCTGAATTTTCAGGCAAGCAGTTTACAACTTAACTCTCTTCTTCATATCATTTTAGCTTCTAGCTGTTGTTTATAACTTGTTCTTTAGCATATAGAGTGCCTTTTTCTGTATGTATCTGATCTTACTCTTTTAAAGATCATGCCTGTTGGAAGGTGGATTATTGATAGGGATAAGTATGCACCTACCAATAGCAATAAGGCCAATGCAATATAAGGTCCGGTCAAGGTCTCAATACAGTAGCCCCTGGCTCAACCCTTGGTAGCTGGATGCGAGCAGGCAGGCTTAACTCAGGAGATAGGTATGTAAAGCATTTAAATACAACAATACATTAAACAAGTAAGATGCAAAACGCAATACAAATCCCAAACCAATTTTATATAGGAACTATTTTTATCTTTAAAATGGCACAAAAATTCAACATAGGGAACTAGAGATATGAATTTTTAAAGACTAGATAAAAAAAATGTACTTTCTAGTGCCTAAAAACCAATAGCGCCAACTGGGGACATCTATTCACAATTTGAGGGCGACAGCGATGGAGCCCTGCAAGGAACCACTGAGCGGGAGGCCTTGGTCCAAATCTTACCTGTGATGTTAGAAACTTTTCTGGAGGACTTTCTCTCTTCGTGATGCGGTCACCTCCAGCAAGCTGATTTCAATGTGATTTTGTCAGACTGATTTTCTTTGAGGCCCCAGTCAAATCCTGGAAATCTGGAGGTTTCAGCGGGATGAACCTGAAATTCAGGTCAGGTCGCGTTTGAAGGTAGTTGACTCTCGATTTCGGGTCAGTTCACTTATGGAGCTTATGCCAAAAGTTGCTCCAAACTTCTCCAAACATCTAGAACTTCTACCTGACGTTCTTGAGGGTTCAAAGTGACCAGAACACAAATCCAAGGGTCTATAAGCTCTGAGATGGTCCTTGGAAGTTTGGAGCTACAATACCCACAATGCACCTGAACAAATCCTTACAAGCCCACTGGATGCACTCCAGGCTGGGGACTTCTTGAGGGAGATGGTACAGGAAATCTCGGTTAACCTGTTGCTTTCAGAAATTCCACTCCTTAATCCTTTTAGAAGCAAGGCACATTCCTCAGGGCTCTAATTCCCATTGTGCAGCAGGAGCAGTCCTTCAGAAAGCAGTCCTTTGGTGTGCAGACCAGTGTTCCAGCAGGGCAGTCCTGTTCTCCTTGTAATGTCAGGCAGCAGATCTAAGTTGCTATGCAGCCCCCAATATGTATTCAATAATCTGGAGTGACAAGCGGGGGGGATGTCCAATGAGGTACTGGGTGCCACTAAAAAGCATGACAGCTTCCTCCAAAGTGTGGCATATTTGTGTCCCACAAAGCACTGCACTTTCAAAATCTAAAATGGAGGGTTCCTCTCCAGGATAGCAAGACCTGCTTAAACCAGCCTACTGGTGTTGCTCATTTCAACTAACACTCTCCCGTCAGACCTTCTGCAAATTCCATTCTTGAGCCTCCTATCTGGCTGTGGGTTACAGAAAGAGGGGTAGGCCTTACTGTCCTGTTCTCTTTTAAGCCCAGTTTGATTCACATAGCCCCATTTCTAGCCTGTGCTGTGCAGCTGCAGACCTCCCTCCTTTGCTCTATGCAGGCCACTTATCCCCTCATCAAGGTTGACCAATCAGGAGAGGCTGCTAGAAGGCTGGATTTTGGCACACAGAATAGAAAGTCCTATATCTTCTCTTCTGTATTAGTTATGATATATTCAAAAGTGGCATGTTTCTGGATTTATCATTACCAGTCTTCTGAGTCCTTGAATTACATTTCTAGCTCCTTCCTAGCAATATTTATACTTAAAATATTCCAATGTTAGCCTATGGAGCTAAGTAGCTACAATTGGGAAATATATAAAAAAAAAGGGCAGTTTTTCCCTTACCAGGGCATATAAAACATATTTTATGATGTCCCTGCTTATAATTACATGGCACCCCACCCCTGGGGCACCTAGGCAGACATTAGAGGTGACATGTAAAAAATAAGGTAGATTTCCACTTTGGAAGTACTTTTAATTTAAGTTGAATTTGCATATATTTTACTTTTAAAGACAGTCTGCCTTTAAAAATGACGACAGGCAACACAGGAGGGCACATTCCAGTGAAGGAAATGTACTGAGCCTCTAAACTTTCCTACCCTATTATATAGTAGGGACTTATAGGTAGTTTGAATCCACCTCACCTTATTATATGCTAGGGACTTACAGGGGTCTGTCACTGCTAATTGTAATTATTCCTAATTGCCATGTACCGTTTAAATCACTGAATTGGTCCTGGTCCTGGTTAGCAGAGCCCAGGGCACAGTCAGAGTCAGTTACCACCAGTATCAGTCAAAAGAAAATGGGGTTGAACAGGGCTAAAAGGATTACTTTCTCACGGTGTCTTTATAATGCTGGTTAATCATTTTTACATAATATTGCTGCACGTCCTACATTCAACAGCTTCCCATATGATGCAGCTTCTACATACATCAGCCCTAAAGCCATCTTATGTGACTACTGTACTGGCACTCTTATGTTTTCATTGGAATACATCAGGATAGCTGTCTTGATTTCATCACAAAATTCAGCCCCACACATTTACTCAAACCGGTAGGATGGTGTGGTCATGAGAGTTCATGTCTACCAGGATATCAACGTTGCTCACAGTGACACCCAGGCATCAGAGACCAAGCATGAGCAACAGATGGTCATGCTCAAAATCAAATCAAATCATTAACATTTATAAAGGGCGCTACTCACCCGTGCGGGTCTCAAGGCACTAGGGGGAAGGGGGTTACTGCTGCTCGAAGAGCCAGGTCTTGAGGAGTCTCCGGAATGCGGAGTGGTCCTGGGTGGTCCTGAGGCTGGTGGGGAGGGTGTTCCAGGTCTTGGCTGCCAGGTAGGACAAAGACCTCCCACCCGCCGTGGAGCGGTGGATGCGAGGGACGGCAGCGAGCGCAAGGCCGGTGGAACGGAGGAGACGGGTGGGGGCGTAGAAGCTGAGGCGTCGGTTGAGGTATTCAGGTCCCTTGTCGTGGAGGGCTTTGTGTGCGTGGGTTAGAAGTCGGAAGGTGATCCTTTTGCTGACTGGGAGCCAATGCAGGTGTCTCAGGTGTGCGGAGATGTGGCTGTTGCGGGGTACGTCGAGGATGAGGCGGGCGGAGGCGTTTTGAATACGTTGCAGATGTTTTTGGAGTTTTGCGGTGGTCCCAGCATAAAGGGTGTTGCCGTAGTCCAGGCGGCTCGTGACTAGGGCGTGGGTCACGGTTTTTCTGGTGTCAGTGGGGATCCAGCGGAAGATCTTGCGGAGCATGCGGAGGGTGAGGAAGCAGGAGGAGGACACGGCGTTGACTTGTTTGGTCATGGTGAGCAGAGGGTCCAAGATGAAGCCGAGGTTGCGGGCGTGGTCTGAGGGGGTTGGTGCGGTGCCAAGGGCCGTGGGCCACCAGGAGTCGTCCCATGCGGTCGGGGTGTTGCCGAGGATGAGGACTTCAGTTTTGTCTGAGTTCAGTTTTAGACTGCTGAGCCTCATCCAATCTGCGACGTCCTTCATGCCATCTTGTAGGTTGGTCTTAGCGCTGGCGGGGTCCTTGGTGAGGGAAAGTATAAGTTGAGTGTCGTCGGCGTAGGAGGTGATGATGATGTTGTGCTTGCGTACGATGTCGGCGAGGGGGCTCATGTAGACATTGAAGAGTGTCGGGCTGAGCGAGGAGCCTTGAGGGACGCCGCAGATGATCTCGGTGGGGTCTGAGCGGAACGGTGGGAGGTAGACTCTTTGAGAGCGGTTGGAGAGGAAGGAAGCGATCCAGTCCAGGGCCTGGCCTTGGATCCCGGTGGAGCGGAGGCGGGTTATTAGGGTGCGGTGACAGACGGTGTCGAAGGCAGCCGAGAGGTCGAGGAGGAGGAGGGCGACTGTTTCACCGTTGTCCATCAGGGTTCTGATGTCGTCTGTGACTGAGAGGAGGGCAGTTTCAGTGCTGTGGTTGGTTCGGAATCTGGATTGTGAAGGGTCGAGAAGGTTGTTGTCTTCCAGGAAGTTGGTAAGCTGTTTGTTGACGGTCTTCACTATTACCTTGGCAGGGAAGGGGAGGAGCGAGATGGGGCGGAAGTTCTTCAGGTCGCTTGGGTCAGCCGTAGGTTTCTTTAGTAGGGCGTTGACTTCGGCGTGTTTCCAGCTTTCGGGGAAGGTAGCAGATGAAAAAGAGGAGTTGATGATGGTCTGGAGGTGCGGGGCGATCATGTCGTCGGCTTTATTGAAGATGAAGTGAGGGCAGGGGTCCGAGGGGGCGCCGGAGTGGATAGAGTTCATGGTGGTTTTGGTCTCTTCGGTGTTGATGTGGGTCCAGGCGTTGAGGGTGATGGCAGGGGGTGTGGGTTCGGTGTTGCTTGGCTGGGTCTGGTGTCCGAAGCTGTTGTGGAGGTCGGTGATCTTGCGATGGAAGAAGGTGGCGAGGGAGTTGCACAGGTCTTGTGAGGGCGTGAGGGCGTTGGCGTTGGCGTTGGGGTTGGAGAACTCTTTAACGATGCTGAAGAGTTCTCTGCTGTTGTGGCTATTTTTGTCCAGTCTGTCGGTGAAGAAATTCCTTTTGGCTGCGCGGATCAGGTGCTGGTGTTCGCGGGTCGCGTTCTTGAGGGCGGTCATGTTGTCAGCGGTGTGGTCCTTGCGCCAGGCTTTCTCGAGGGCGCGACAGGTTTTCTTCGATTCCTTAAGGGTGTCAGAGAACCAGAGAGGTTTTTTGGTGTTGGCCTGTCGATGCGTGCGTCTGAGGGGAGCAAGGTTGTCTGCGCAGTTGGTGATCCAGTTCGTGAGGCTGAGGGCTGCGTCGTTGGGGTCGTCGGTGGTGAGGGTAGGTTAGTTGACGGTGAGCGCGGAGAAGAGCTGTTCTTCGGGAATTTTGTTCCACTGTCGACGAGGGATGGGTTGAGTGCGGAGGTAGCGGGTCTCGTGTCGGAATGTGAAGTGGACACAGCTGTGGTCGGTCCAGTGTAGAGCGGAGGCGTGGCTGAAGGAGACATGTTTGCTGGCGGAGAAGATGGGGTCAAGCGTGTGTCTGGCGATGTGGGTGGGGTGTTCACCAGTTACTTGAGGCCGAGGTTGGCGAGGTTGTCGAGCAGGGCGGTGGTGTTGGGGTCGTTGTTGTGTTCCAGATGGAAGTTGAGGTCGCCTAGGAGGATGTAGTCCGGCGAGGCGAGGGCGTGCGGGGAGACGAAGTCGGTGATGGAGTCGCTGAAAGGGGCACGCGGTCCAGGGAGATGGTAGATGAGGGATCCTCTGAGGGTGGTCCTGGGGTCGGTGCGAATCTGGAAATGCAGGTGTTCTGCAGCGAGGGGGGTGTCTTCGGTGGAGGTGGTGACGCTGATGGAGTCTTTGAAGACAATGGCGATTCCTCCTCCTACTTGGTTGGTGCGGTCTTTCTGAAACAAGACAAGACAAACATTGGAAGCTAAAGAAGGTTCTCTAGGTACCGGCTACGTCATGGAACCGGAAAAGCATAAGAATAACAAAAGTGATGAGGAACGCAGGACTGGGTGGAGGAAATATACAAACAGAATACCAATTTAACTATGAATTGTTGCCCGACAAAGAGGCCTGTGTGAAGTGTAGTTACATATGATCTGTACTGACCTGTAAGTGTAATGCAGTCAGGAAGTTATCACCCATGGTGGTTAATGGTCTAGCTTTGTCACTCTTCATTGCCCATTCTTCATAAATTCCAAAGCCTGCATTGTCTTTTAGAGTCATGTGATGAGAAATTATCACAAGGGTCAACACGCTCAGAACTTTATCCCTTCCATTGGTACACTGGGATGGAAATTCTGCCACAGATATGTAAAAATATGATTTGATGCTGTGATGTATGATGCCTGTAGGGAACTGGGCCCCTCCACTTACTTTTTGTCCCTATTTAGAACTACTAGATGCTGTTTTTTAATTCTGGCAGTGCACTGAGGCCTGCTGATCAAACCTCAGTGCCAGTGTTCTTTCCTTAAATTAAAACAAAATATTCCTGATTGTTTCATAATTGACACAAGACTTTAACACCCATGTAAGTCCCTAGTAAATGGTCCCCTGGCACCTAGGGCGTGGGTAATAAAGAGAGTACCTAGAGGCTGCAGCATATCATATGCCACCCTAAGGGACCCATACACAAATTGTACACTGCCTGCCATTGCAGACTGTGTGTTAGGGTGCAAACCCTGAGTGAAAGTCACCCATACAGTAGGCTTTGAGAGCCATAAGGTAGGGTGCATTATAATACATGAGAAGATATGCCCCTGTGATGTCTAGGTCTATTACTAGATACTGCAAGTGACCGAATAGCAATCATAGAACATGTACTGGACTGTGGTCATCCGAGTGACGCAGCTACATGATTGCTGCATGGAAAATTATGGTGTTTCATATCAAACACCTCTTCTGCCAGTTTTGGATTTCTTTTGATATGCACCCAGAGGGCACCTTTGGGGTGTCCCATGAAACCCACTAGTCCTCTGTGCTGGCTGACTGGTATTGACCAGTCTGCCATCACAGACAGGTTTCTGACCTTCTGGAGGTGAAAGCCCCTGCTCTCCGAGGTCAGAAATAATGCCTACTCTTGCAGGATCTGTTATAACCTGTGACAACAGGATGGCTAGTGAATCTGCATACCAGGCTCCTTTGGTATGCAACCCCCAGCTTCCCCCAGACCTGGGAGAGGAAACACCCCCTGCCCTGGGGCCGATTTGGCACCCGGACAGGCGGGAAAGTTAGCTAGTAAGGAGGTGTGTCCATCCCAAGGTTAATGCCACCCCTAAGGTAGGCTACCTGAAATGCACATGACTGGGAAAATTCCACCATCTTGGTTTGTTTTTGGTGGAATTAGGTCCTCTGGTTCAGGGTTATGCCCACTTCCCACAGGAAGTGGTCATATAGAAGATGTAAACACAAGAAAAAGGGGGACGGGGCAAATCAGTGTCCAACATACATGCCCCCAAAAAGGCTATGTAAATAGAAAAGGTATGCAGTTCCTAAGGTTAGAATAAGAAGGAGAAGGTCGAAGATAACCTGAGACAACAGATCAGAACATCTGATTACTCAATAGCAAGAGCCCTCACACACCCAAATGGGTGTCATGCTTCATCATCGGACAGCTCCTCGTTGGGCCAGCGCTGAAATGCACAAAATGTCCCACTCGAGGGCTCTTTGCCAGAGTTCTTCCAGAGCTTCAAGTGTGAGACATCTGTTTCACATTGATAAGGATAAGTGATTGAGTAACATCGCAAAGGTGGCATGGCTGTATTGTGTGGCAATGTTATTTCATTTGTGTCACAGGAGGATAATCTGCAGAAGCATGACCCAATACGGAAAGGAAAGGAATTAAACAAGGAAGATACATGAGACTAAGGGGCATATTTATACTTCGTCTGCGCCGAATGTGCGTCAAAAGTTTTAACGCACATTCAGCGCAAACCTTGCCCCATATTTAAACTTTGACGCCCGAGCCCGCGGACGACAAAATTCCGCCGTGTGCGTAATTTTTTGGATGCGGCAACCTGCCTTGCGTTAATTATATGCAAGGTAGGCGTTCCCATCCAAAAAAATTACTTAAATGGCCGTGCGTCGTATTTATGCTTTTGGGCAAAAAAGACGCACGGCCGGGAGACGGAGCCAGAAAATGACACACAGCCCGATTTGCGTAAAAAATTAACGCCTGGGTCAGGGCAGGCGTTAAAATGGGGCAAACACACCCTGTATTTAATCAGAACACACAGAAGCAACAGCAGAGCAGCAAAAGGGAGACATGGAGGTGCTTCTCATCCAGTGTGCACGCAGATGCAGAGCCCAGCAGCAACAACAGCAGCCACCACAACACCAGCAGGGACCCCAAAGGCAGCGCAGAAGGCAGGAGAGGATATTCAGCTCCAGAACAACCCTTCATGGCCTCAGGGAACATGACATCATCCAGAGGTACAGGTTGAACTGGCAGGCCATTCAGCAGCTGCTGCGAAACATTGAGCCACAGTTGGCACCCACTTTGCTGACACCCCGCACCATCCCAACTGAAACCAAGCTGCTTGCCGTACTTCACATGCTGGCAAGTGGCTCTTTTCAAACAATTGGTGCCCTGGTTGCTGGAATATCACAGTCATCATACTCTGCCTTTTTGCCCAAAGTACTGGATGTCATCATTGGACTCACACCCCGCCACATCTGCTTTCCTAACACACTGCAGAAGCAGCAGGAAACAAAACAGGGGTTCTACCTCATTAGTGGCTTCCCACACGTCCTTGGTGCAATCGACAGCATACATTTATGCCTTGTGCCACCTGCTGCAACTGAACACCTCTACCGCAACAGGAAGCACACACATTCCATCAATGTGCAGGCCATTGTCGATCACCAAGGATTGATCACCAACATCGTGGCCAAATATCCTGGGAGTGTCCATGACTCATTCATCTTCCGTCGCAGCACCATCAATCAGCACTTCCAGGATGGACGGTATGGCAATGGACTACTTGTTGGTAAGTACAAAAACCTACTTATATAAACACTTCCCAGCAACCCTCTAGGACACACAACACATACACCACAACAGCAACATGTTGACAGGAACACCCTGAGGTCGTGACACCGCTAGCCATGTTTCTTAGGTCACCATTGAACCTGTCACACATCTGAAATTACTGTACAGCCTAATGTTAAGACGTCAATGATCACGTTTGGAGTGGGTTGCCTAAATGTCACCTTGCAAATTGTAAGCGTCTCAATTATGTTTACATTAATCCATTGCATAAATCTAAAGGTATGGGATGTCCAGGGTACATTGATATGAACGTGTTAACAACACTGTCAATTTTAACCTGTGTATGGAACTATCATCTCACCCCCAGTGAAGACACAGGGACACCTGTATCACAAGTTACAATGCTAGGGAAGGCACACTGTACTGCAAATCCCAAAACATACTGCTGACAACTGGTTAGCAGCCGAACACTTGTTCAGCCAAGGAAACAACCCAATGTAGATGGTACATCCTACAAGCCTAGGATGCGACATAATAACAAAAAAGAGTCACAGACAACACAAGACAACTACTGCCATGCAAGGTGATTTCAATGGGGCTAGCTACATCAACATGATCCCATTCATTTTATCTTGCAGCTGATCAGGGGTATGGCATCCAGCCATGGATAATGACACCTATTGGCAACCCGAGTACTGCAGCAGAGCGTGCCTACAATGCCGCACAGAGGAGGACACGCACCATAGTCGAGAGGACCTTCGGCATCCTCAAGTCGAGGTTCCGGTGCCTCGACATCACTGGTGATAGCCTCCTATATTCCCCGGAAATGGTCTGTAAGATAATTTTAACATGTGCTATTCTGCACGACATTTGCATAAAAAGGAACATTCCCCTCCTTGAACCAGAGCCACACATACCTGAAGAGGAGGAAGAGGATGATGGTGGCCTGCAACATGAGGGGGAACAACAAAACACGGTCGCTGGTGTACGTAGGCGGCAACATATAGCAAACAATTTCTTTTAAATATAATCACCATCACCACTTTATGGACTAATTTAAATAAACACCTATAATAATCACCATATCATGGTTTGGCTATTCATTTTTGCACACCTATATCTCTAACTATCAGATTAAGAGTGTTGCCTCATGGAGCATTGCTGATATAGCAATTAGGACACTGAAAATCCCAGAGCAAATCTGATGCGTACGATACAACGGTCACATACGCACACAATGTAAATGACATATATCCTGTACATTTCACCTTTGAAGGGCACTAGCAGGGGACCACACCTATTTCACACATACATGTTGGAAACATGGTTCATCGCAGCATATGGCTCACAACTAAGACACCATCACTCAATAAGGGGAAAACAAGCCTCATACATGAGGCAGTTGATGTGCTTTTGCATCAGTAACAGGAATGTATGACCAGACCCTTGACAGCAGTAAGTCCAACTGCATCCAATCTTTGCAAGGACTATCTGTGACTAGAGTCCCATATAAGCAGAACATAGACAGCACAAGTGGCACACATATGAGCAGCATTGCGCACATGACATTCCATGTACATGTCAGCCCATTTCCCAACTCCTGACACACCCATGCACCTGGTCACAACCCACCTGTCTGAAGAGGTCCCTGGAATAGTAAGATGTGTACCCCCATATTCCCTCCTCTACACACACACCTTGTCAATAGCAATCCAGTGTGCTACACCCTTTCCTATGGTATACCATTGTCATAGAACATCTGACTGCATGGACGTCAGGTCAATTAATACACTGGCTTCTAGTTTCCAAGCCCTGTTAGCACCTGTAGATTGCTTCCCGTGTGAAAATGTCTGTTGGCCATTAGAATGCAAATCTCACCTACAGGACTTGTGAGAAACTGATGCAGCCCACACCTGTGATCACCTCCATGCACAACACCCATTTCAACAAGCACTTCCCCTGCTGATGCCTGGAACAGCATAGGAGTTGCCATTTTGTCAAATACACCGTTAAGCATTACTCCTAATTAAGCTGTGTAACACAGCCCTTGGGTTCATTTGTCACCTTCAAAAACACAGGACATACACAGTTTTACATGTCAACTGTCTACTTCGTCCTCCAAACAGTCTTAGTCAGACCACTGATTATGTAACTTGTGAAATTGCTGGATCCTGATTCACCCTGCATCCTGTCAGCCTGACTGGCATCTGTCTGTGCGTCACCCTAAAGTTTCCCTGTAGCTACATATGTACCACACTTGCGTTAGCAGACCTCTCATTCCTCAGAGGGTATTTGGGCATGTGCTTCATCAATGCATACTCAAATACATTGTATAGCATCATCTGCCTTTTAACTGTACCATATGAGTTAAATCCTCTGTGAATACCAAAATTCATGGCCCATCCCTTGTCTGGGTCTCATTTATGCATGAACGACAAAGTGTGACAGTGTCCCAGGGCCGTATGCAGGGATTGGGTACGGGGCCTTCAGCAGACCCAGCAACCTCTGATGATGTCCATGAAAAATCCACACGTCAGGACCCTGACAGTTCACACACAGAATTACATTGCCCACAACATTTTGATGGGCCGTGTGTGGTGAATAGCTGCAAGAATAATCAGCACAGAGGCTGCGATGTTCCCAGATGCAGTGGGAATTGCAGAGGCTAACCTGTGTACACCTGTCGGAACATGACACCTGAGACATTATCTCACTCAGCACACCAAGGTTGCCCTGTTGACAGTCTCATTACACGTCTTCAGTGACAGGGTGGGACCATCCCCATGTAGGTTCTCATGTCCCCATCCACTTTACTCACATTGATCAACAAAGGATACTCAGTAGATACAGGAATAGCTGCCACTGACTCATGATGAGACCTCGACCTAACTGTGACAAATTACACCCCTAAAAATATACAGGATCAACATTGGACCACACACATGAACAAGACACCTCTGTGCAATTGATCACTGGAAATATGTGGACACGTGCTGCCTCGTCTGCTGGTCCACCACAGCCACTGGAGAGTTGTGACTCAGTTATATGACCTCAACTGTGGCGTCATCATACATTTGTGGTTCACCTACATGGTACCCACTTCCTCAATGCATGTGTCTGACTCACTGTGGGATTCACCAACAAATGCCTAGGAAGCTGCTACCAAAAATCTAGGACATAGGATGATGAAATTGTGGACCATTGACATGAACAAGCGTCTGCCATCTATCTGGTGCATGGTCTGTCATCTGTGGTGTCTACGTTACCCAAAATCTTGGAAGTGCACATAATGGATGTTGCTACATGTATGACTAAAACATGTCCTCTCTCATTTCCACAATGACTTGCATCTAAGGTTTGGATACATTGACTTCACATTCATACAAGCATGTGTTCAATAATGCATCATGTGATGCACACACACTCGGTCAACAACTACATTAGTTGCCACTGCAGACACATTGAGCCATAGGCATTGAGGTATTGTACATATGTGCGTCACATTGCTATCCTCTCCTGATGCCAAACATACCCAAATTGTGCAATACATATATGTAGGCCACACATATGGCCATCTAGTGCGTCAGCCAACCGTCAAAATCATGTTAAGGAAGTAGCGGGTCATGGTCCGCTGCAGTATGATGTCTCACATGTGAACATACACCATCAACACCACAGTGGGTGCCATCAGCCTATCTCTGATGTGTTCCGAATGTAACATAACATAAAAACAGAAAAAATACCCAAAACCAGTTTATGCACTGAAATTTTGACGTTGTTAGCGTTATGCGTCATTATTTTTCCACCAATACAGATTGTGCGTCATATTTTTTGACGCACAGGAGTGAAAATTAGGCCGCATCCAAACAATTGTACAGACTATTTACTATTATTTGGATGCAGGATAATTTTCACTCCTGTGCGTCTAAAAATATGACGCACAAACTGTATGCGTGAAAAAATATGACGCATAACGCGAAAAACTGCAGTCATTTTATGCAGGAAGTGATGTAATAGGATATCTTGTTTACAGATTATGTACAGTGGATGTACTTTCACTTTCACTTGTGAATCTTCTAGACTGTGTGGCTGTTTTCTGAGTGGTGTCCAGTGATTTTGTGCTTTTGTGTCCTGTGTGCTATCTAAATTATCATTTTGTGAAATAAATATTGTTGTTGTATAGTGTCCTACTGTGTTTTGTTTACATTTGTCCAGTATTCTAGTGTTTTTGTTGTTTGTGGGAGTCTGTTGTGGGTAGTGCTAGTTTGGGGATAGTTGGGCTCTTTTAGTGGTTAAGTATACTTTTCATCTGTTTTTGTACCCCTACTTTCCCCCTTTTCCCCTTTCTACTTCTTTTACCCCTATTCCCATTTTCATTTGCAAGATGTCTGGTTGGCCAAGTCTTGGCAGGATGGGTGAAGAGGAGTTGGGGGACTTTATATGGCTTGTGTGCCATTTCCTACCACTGATGATCGAGGCAAGGGGCAGGGTGATACAGGGGTATCACACTGAGGCGCGCAGGATCCGGTGGGGAAAGGTGCTGCATCACCTGCAGCGCGTGTATGCCAGCCATAGGAGTGACCACCAGCTGAAGCACCGGTGGGCTGACCTCATCACCAGGGAGCAGGATCTCTTGGACCACCTGGGAATCGTGATTGGTGGCCCTGTTGGTGAGTACTAATCATATAAATGTGCACTATTAAATGCTCTGTAGTGACATCAGATGATTTGTACAATATCTGCCAGCTAACTTGCTGACTGTGTGTAATGCTGTGGAAAAATACAGGGTACTTGATGCACTATGTGAAGGATCACAATTGCTAGCTGTCAGGAAGCATGTGCTCTGCAAACGTAAACGATACTTTTCCATTAAGTAAATTGGTGCTGCCTTTGTGTCAGACAACCAAACAAAATAGGAGCCAATCATGTCTATATAGGCCACATTTGCCAGAGAAGTAAAGATATACTAAAATATTGACTAACTTTGTTGATGCAATAGCTAGACTGACTTTAGAAACACCACATGATGCAGAAAATGAGTGCTGGCTTCACGTCAATTGATGATAGCAAAGTGGCCCAGACATATGTCTCATGTGAGTCTGGTGAGTGTGGAAGGAAAGCGTTCACAGAAGTTCTATGAATGTTAGGGATTATTGTGGTCCTTCATCTTTTTGGATGTATGTCAGATCTGGATTTGAAAACATTGTGAAAAGGTGTAAGGTGCCATCAGCTAACATCTTAGACTGGTATTTGGAGTTAGTTAAGCCACACTCCAATTAGGGATGGCAGTCCAAAGGTATGCACATGGCTTCACATCTCCATGGTTGGTGTAAATCACCATTGCAGGGCCACATCAAATGAAGAAACTGTAACAACAGGAGGGCTTACAAAAGTCCCTGCCCCTCTGTACATTGTACCTATGTGTAAGAAATGTTTCATGGCCACATAGGCTTTTTGACTGGTAATGCAGTCCTCAAGTAACCAGGCTTTGGATGTCTCTCTTGGATGCACATGATGAGAAGATTACACTCCATTATAATTTCTGATCACTAATGACGGGGCATGTTTGCCACCACATGATAGTTAGGGCCAATGCATGTGTGCAGATATGTGTGTAACTGTCACAGGAGACCCAGGCTATGTACATGTTGGCCGTGATATATCAGATGCAGTATCATCATGTCTGAATGGCTGTCATTTCGATATTCAGCTTACACATGGTATATGTCTTTGAAATTGTTGGTCAGTGCACAGATTTTGAGCACATTTCTTCCTTCCATGCCCTACAGGTGGACCGGCACCCTACACTGTGGGAGAGGTGGCTACATTTGAGGACCCGACCACTCCAGCAAGTGTTGATATGTCTGTAATATGTTGTGTTTGATGGTGATGTGTGATGGACTCGTGTGTGTTGAACACATAGCAAGGTGTGATGCGCTGGCAAATCATTTGTCTTGTTCCATGAGTGGGATTTCAGTTTCTCAAAAGTTTTGAATTGGCCAATGCTTATCCTATTGTATTACCTAGGGGTTGTAGGTCATTCCTGTAGGTCCCACATTGAGTAGTGGGGTGAGTCATGTGGATGACATTTGTATCAACAAGAGTCGCACTGGAAGTCAGCTCATATTTAGTCAGCCTGTCAGACCCACAATCTCCCAGATTGGTACTGCAAATTGCTTTCCAACAGACTTCTGCTTCCCTATTCACCAAAGTACTTATTAAACTGTAGGTAGAACTTCCTAGCAGCATGTACTTCCACATGTAGTGCTACAGGTATGTGGAACTTGAGTGCAATGACCTAGGTGTGCATGCTAATCATGATCATGGGTGTTCTTGCAACTCTGTGTCTGGTGTAAGTCATGCCTTACTGGAAGTATATGTTGTGTACCAAGCTCTGCATGTCCTGACATGTGTGGCGCTCTGATTGGTCACAGGTTTGCAGACTCCTAATTGTTGATGGACCTTACCAGTGGTGTGTGTGTAGAGCCAGACACGTGTGGAGTTTTCTATACACTCCTTGGTGTCCATGTTGTTTGGAATTGTTAGTTGTTTCTCCACCCCCCTCAAACACAGGCATGGGTTTGTGAATAAGGTACCTAGGACTGATGCTACCAGTATGTTACACATACATGTGAATAAGTGACTGTTTGGTCGAAACCTAGTATACACACTCAGGTATGGCACATGGGTACTATACTGGCAAGTCCAGTTACAACTTGCAGACCATGTGGCTTTAGTTTTGCATTCCGTACACTGACATTTGTAGCCCAGCTATTGGCGGAGGATATGCAGCATGATTGTTAGCTGATAACTGGCAGAACTCAGATGACAAGTCAATGCCAGTTGTTACCCATCTCGTAGGTTTTGGATGTGTGATGTGACCTTTGTAGGCTGGCCTGCCATGTACTTCCTCAGGGACATTCAATGATCTGTATGGTGATATGAGCTGTTACTAGTACAGTAGATGTATTGTCTCATTGACTTCTTGTGCCATTTCACACAATGCAGTTCCTAATGTAAATTATTTGCATTTGTCTTCACAGCTGCAAACATGACTCCCATCCAGGTCCGGGAGTTCCAGCGGCAGGCTATGAGATATCAGCATATCCTGCTGGTAGAGTCGGGGTTCGGGAGGATGGCCCGTCGATACCGCCATGAATGGGCCTCCAGGGCATGGAGGGCTTTCCCACAGGGTGGCCCTACTTTGCCCACCACAGCCACCACCAGCACAACCACCACTTCTACACAGGTGGCCCCACCCACAGCTGGGACTGTTGTCCCTACGTCTGCTGTAGTTCCAGGCCCCAGCATTGCAACAGCTTCAGGACAGCCCACTGGCCTTGGCTCCACGCGCCCACAAACCTCCTCCACCGGTACCCAGACTGCCTCAGCTCCAACAGTTGACCCTGCAGCATTCCACGAAATGGAACGCAAGATGGACCGTGTCTTGAGGAAGATAAGTAATCTGAGCCGGGATGTTCGCCATATTAACAGGCGTGTGAAGTCGATAAAGCGGACCCTCCGGAGGGCCAACCTCTAGACTTTGGTGACAATGGACATGATTCCCTCCCCTCCATCCTCTTTCCTTGTTCTCATACTCAGTGGGCTTAGAGGGCTTAGTGTTAGGTTAGTATAGTCTGTTAGTTTAGTTAGTGTTAGTGGGTGGGGGGGACCTGATTCTTTCTATTTTTACTTATTAAGTGTGTGGGTGGGTGGGTGGGCGGCTATGTTGGGGTTCTTGTCTGTTTAATAAAAAAACAATATATATATATATATTTGTTTAGGATAGTATAGTATGTGTTTAGGTTAGTATGTGTTGTCCTCCATGTGTCCCGTCTCATGAGGGGGGTGGGGGGGTTGATGTTTAGAACGTTTTGTTACATGTGAGTAAATTTAGCTTAGGTTAGTTAGGGACAGTTGTGGGTAATGAGTAGTCAGGGTAGATTAGGGTAGGTAAGACTTTTCCCTCAGTTTCCTCTTCTGTGATTACCATTTAATAAATATATAGTTAACCCTTTACAGAATGGGTTAAATGCTACTTGATCATGGCCTTGGCATTAGTGTACATTAATTTTGTTTTATTACATTTGTGTCCTATGCTACAAACAAATCCCAACTGAGCTGTAAGATTGGCAGCTACCCCAGAGCTACCTTGCAAAGATTCCACCATTCGTTGCAACCAACAATCACAGTTAATATGGATCCCAACGTGTTTTTGTCGATAAGTATGATTTCTACGTCACAAACAGTGCTTCCAGACTTGGTATTGGGGGAACTGTTTTAGGTCTGACTGCAGTGTGATGTTCAAGGACACCCTTATAAGATGAGTTGTCGTAAGCCCTCTTGTAGTCTTGTCTTCATGACTCACATAGATCATTTGTGACACTGTCCAGCATGATTACCTATTTGGATGTTAACTCTGACAGCTTCATTCATGCAGTTTTTGTAGTGTTAGGTTCGATTTGTGTGCACTGTTATATGTGTTAGTATTGCATGGTGACAACATTTTGCTGCCACTATTTGATGACTTAGATATCCCTTGAGGAAGCATTATTCTGTCCAACACAGCATGAAGGTGTATGGTTTCTCACTTCATCAGATATTACCCTCAGGAAGGGCAGAGTATGATGCAATCCTGACCACTGTGCAGATTTATCTGACTACATGATATCAGGACAGTTGTATTAACAAGCTACGTAATTTGACAGTAGGCACATTTCAGATATCTACTGCACGGTTGATGTGTCACATTACCCAGAGACAGATTTGTTGTGTAATTGCTATTTATTGAAAAGTGTTGTAGTGCTATATGTACATTGTCCATGATTGTGAGTCCATTATAGTGACATCTGACATTGTGATCCTACACAAGGGGTTAAGGAAATGCTTTTGACATGCTGGAGTGATGTTTCAGACAGTGCAGAGGACAGGATTTGCCAATGAGTAAGAGAGAGACAATCACTGGGCAGACTGACAAGATATACAGATATACAGTGGATAGCAGAGCAGTCATTGAGTAGAGTTGTTGTAAGACTGGCATGTTACAAAACCTAGGACCTTGGTAATAGTTGCCCATGTGGCAGGGACTAGTGCTTCCGGGTACTTTTCCGTGTGAATGTGATCTGTTCCATGTCTTTTTCTTCTGATGTGTGTGTTGCCTCCTCTGTCCTTGGTGGTGGTGGTTGTGAAGGGGCAACACACACCTCAGTGTTAGAAGACATGGAGTCAGACATCCCGGTCGCTGCTACCTGTGAAGGTCTTAAGGACAGTACTGCAGCAAGGAGGATCTGCTGATTCTTAAGAATAGCAGCCACATCACGATGGTAGGCAGCCAGGTCGGCCCTGAGGGGTTCAATGTTGCATTCGTGCACGCGTTGACAGGATTGCTGTTGTAGGTGTTGGGTCAGCTGTATTACAGCTGTGCTGATTTCCTTCAGGCTTTTTTGCTGTTCCTGCAAGATAGATGTTAGCCCTTGCATAGCTGCTTCCTGATCTGCAGATGACATCAAGCACAAACGCACCCACTCAAGGCTGGCTGCCATAGTTTGCATCCCTACCCGCACCTCATTGGCCAGCTCCCGCTGTACCCCAACTACAGTTCTCTCAAAGCTGGTGCCTGTGTCGTCTTAGTCCTCAGCTGTATTGGAGCTGGCAAGTCTTACAATTGGGATGGTGGGTGGGTCCTCTGTGATGGCTGCTTGTTCTATGCTCCTCCTTGTGACTGAAGGTGGGGACTGGAGGGTTCCAAGGACCTTTTGGATGGTCTCCTGGGGAATGTTTGTCAGCTCGTTATCCATGTCATCAGGGTATTCTGGGACAGGCATATCCGCAGGAGATCCATCTTCCTCTGCAATGAAACGGGGTACAATTAGTGTATCTGTGTTGTGGCATTAGTGATGTGACATGCCTGACTTGTGATAAATTCACATTGTGATCTTGTTTCGTGTTCATTGCTCCAGTCTTTCAGATGGGCATTCTCCCAGGCCTATGGCCCACCTGCATGTCACATGTATAGTATTAAGTTATTGAACTTCTCAGCATCATCACCTCTAGTATTGTTTTAGGCCAAATGGTGAATTGACACCTTCTTGTCCTACTCAAGCCTCCGTCTACATCCATTCTCATGGTGAGGCCTTTCACAGGCTGTGGGTGCTCTGATGGCACTGGCAGCACACTTGACAATCTGGACCTGCCCCAGTCTCTGATCTTTCACATCCACTTATATGAAGTTGACATGTAGCGTATCCTATGCATAGCATTGTTATGGCACGATATGGATGTTGGCATTGGTAATGTGTACAGCTGATGTTGGGAATGTGTGGTACATTGGATTGCCCTGATAATCGTATCAGTGTCCTTTTTCCTCCTCTGACTGTGCTGGTGTATTTCAGTGACCAGTTACATGTGTCCTCCCCCTCAATGCTGTTGTCTGAGCAGTATGACATTTGGGATGTTACATTGTGACCCAGGCACAGGATGGCCCTGACATATGCAGCATGGGTATGTCCTTAGTGCTGTGTAGCTCCTACTGTTGATGACATTGGCTGGTGTTTGCGACAACTATGGGCATTGACATTTGACAGTACTGGGGCCTTTGTCTTGTTTCAGGGGATTACTGGAGTTGTCATCCTCAACCCTCTAATTTAGGTGTATATGATCCATGGGGAAGTTACTGTCATTGGCTACTTGAGCTGCACACAGAGCGGAGGTGGTAGTGGCAACTGTTGTCGCAGTTACATACCAGTTGTCGGTATGGCTAGAGGTTGTTAATAGGGCCCTAGTTAATGTAAGGGGTATGGTGGCTGACGTGTGCCGGGATGTCAGTTTGACGTTGTGCCCTTCCCTCCTGGCGTGGTTTTACCTTTGCTCCATCGTTGGCATGGCAGCATGCCCCCATGGGACTGTTGTTGGTGTAGTGTAATGGTGTGCCCCAGCTTCTGTCTGTGCAGGCCATGCCCCCATGCCATACCCCTTTACCCATGCCACTCCATTTATATGATGACTTCCATGCATTTTGAGGTCAGTATCCCTCCTGCTTGCAGTTAACATTAGTGCATTTTAATTCCCCATGCAACTTACCCTGCATGTGCGTTGTCTCGTGGTAGTCTGCGCTGTCCTTGAATCCCTGTGACTATCGCCTCAGGGATGACGGCTGCGACCATCTCCTCCATGTGGTCCAGGGCCTCCTGGTGTGCTGGACTCCCACCTCCAGTCTTCAGTGCTGCCTTCCTGTTCCTGGCCATCTTTTCCTTGGTCCTGCTCTTGCAGTCATGCCATTGTTTCTTGCACTCGATGACTGTTCTGCGTACTTCTGCCACATTGTTGATCTTGTCGACAATTTGTTGCCATATAGCCTCTCTCCTACTAATTGGCAATTTTGAGGTGACAAACAGTTGGTGCTGGTGTTCCGTCACCTCTTTAACCAGAATTTCCTGTTCCTCTGCACTAAAGCAACACTTTCTTTTCTTCTTAAAAGTGTCCTGGTTCTTGTGTGGGTTCTCCTGGCTGGTTCCTGGTCTGTTGTCATCTTCCCAGGGACTGTAGAGGCATCTGGATCCATTTTGGCTCTCCTCTGCTGAAATGGCTGTGTTCGCAGGGATTTTTGACGCTATTGCGTCAAAACACGCTGCATATCCGGTTTGCGGGGTCGTAAATCGACCCACAGTCATTTCCGCCACGTTAATGTCGTTTTGCTTTACGACTTGACGCTGCGGTGTGCGTCAAAAATAATGACTCACACCTGTGGTTTGCGCCGCCGTGCGTCAAAGTATAAATTTGACACCCGCGCGGCGCACCAAAATGCCATTAACCTGCGGTATTATTTTTGACGCAAAACTGCGCCGGCGCAGTTTTGCGTCAAAAAGTATAAATATGGCCTAAGCCTGTATTATTTACATATTATCCCTATCAGTGTTAGCTTTTGTATTTTAGTTATAGACAACTTTCTAACTTAAGGACGGTGGATACTATTGGAAGTTTCAAATGAATTATTACTAATACAGGCATTAACATAACTATATTTTACTGCATAGTATGTCTAGACAAAAACTGAATCAGCAAAGGAATGTTCACTGATGTGTTATCTGATACCTGACTCATTATATGAGATGATGGGTAAATATGTTTTCAGGACCCGAAGTAAGTGAGGTAAGTAAATGTAACATAAAACCAGAAAGCAGTTGATGTGGACACCATACTAGGGAATAGTGGAAATAATGGTTGCATGACAGGATTTTAGGTTGCCTCCGCATGACTGAGAATTAAGCGACGATGAAAATATAATTAGGAATTCGAGCTGTCTATCCTGTTTGACTTGTTTCACTGATTTTGTATCTCTGAATTGTTTGCTTCTTCTGTGTCTCAAGGTCTCAGCCGCGTGACGTAGCCATACGATCTGTTGAAATGATGTTCATATAGACTCCAAGTAAAGCCAGGGTGGCTTTGGATGTGTGTGACTGTAAATAGTAGTAACCAACATGCCGCACGTTAACTCACTCTCTTATGTAAGGAGTATGGGCACTGCAGAGTAGGTTGCTTAACCCCACAGTAGTAAACTTGTAACATAAAATATCCCGCTGACAGATTGTAACAGCTGCTGCAGGCCCACGTCTCATATTGTAATGATCGGATGTACTCCATCAGGTTCTAGTGGTACCAATCAATATGAAACTTAGAGCATATATAGAAATTGATATACATATGTCATATCCGAGTTTAAATGTTGTTGTTTTTTAAAGTAATGAGTTATGAAATATTATGGAAAGACTGTGGCTCATATTTATATTTTTTTAGCGCTGCATTTTCGTCATTTTTTTACGCAAAAGTGGCGCGAATTTACAAAATACAATTGTATTTTGTACGTTTGCGCCGCTTTTGCATCAAACAGTGGCGCAAATGCGGCGCTAAAAAGTTATAAATATGGGCGGTGTTCGTATGATCATTCTGCCTTCTGCTCCACTAGGCTCGCATGGCGCACATTTCTAAGCAGCTCTTCAAGGGAGTGTGGCAGCTGTCCAGGAAATACCAGAACTCTAGAAATTTGCGTGGACTGTCCTTTTGCATGAGGTTTCAGATTGCTAAAAGAAGATGAGCAAACAAATCACCTGAAGAGTTGCCCGAAGATGAGGAGGGGCTTGCTTTTCAGACTGAGTTGCAATCTGTAGAGGGTCTGACACCGCTAGTCAATTTGCAGGACTTTGAAGGGGTTAGAAAACTCACATTTAATTTTCCTTGTCCTAAATTAATACATAAGAAATTACATATATCTAAAATCACAAACATTACTATATTTCCATAAACATATATATATATATATATATGCGTGTTTTTAACATTATATAATATGAACATAATATAATTCCAGTAACCACAAAAACAAAATAAAATAGTCTAAAAAAACAACAAAATACATTAATACCACTATTAAATTATTATACAAAAACCCTTTAACATAATATAATTAATATCCAAATTATAAAAACAATTACATATTTAACACAAGTAATTATCTAATCAACCAATTAAATCAAATAAATGTATTACCATATTTGTAAAATTGTCTAATAAATAACTAAAAAAGATCAACATAATTATCTAATTAATAATATATTAAAGCTTTGGGGCGTGCCCTGGCCTGCCAGCAAGATGGCCATCACGAAGTGAGGCTCTGCTGGGCTTAGGGCCTATTTCCTGCATTTCTCCTGCTGGAGCGGCTATTTTTGGAGGTTTCCCTTGCGGGTGCCTTTCCTAGCCAGGTGCACCACCTCCAAGGTCTTTTTGCCAGTTAAACGGGCACTTATCCAGACGGATGCTCGTTTCTCGCTCATCTACACTGCCAAACTGAGAGTACAGCATGGCGGCAAGCAGCATTTCTTTACGGACCCGAAGCAGGCGCAAAATTTGTGAAAGTGATTCTTAGGAGGCCTGCCGCTGCTGCCCCGGGTGCCTCTGGCTCTGGGCGAGCGGACTTGAGTGACACTGATTGATCTATGTGTGATGCTGATGGGCTGAGATGCTCCTGGCTTGCGGTTGGGGTGCACCAATACTGTGTTACATGTACTACTGGCCGCTCTATAGCTTTGTTGACATGAGGTCCTTTGCCCTTCCCTCCCCCTGTTCCATTTGGGATGGTGGGAGATACAGCTTGGCACTCGCCCCTTGGATGTGTCCTAATCTTACGCTACATTTTGAGGGAGGGGTTTGTGTGATTAGAGAGGGTGGGTTTTTTGCTCTGACCCGTTTGGGGGTCTGCGTGGGTGGGGGGTGGGATTGTACCTGTTGTTAGTTTTTCTTCTTCTTCTGTTTCCTTACCTTACCCTTTTTGGTCTGACTTTGGGCTGTCGGCATGGCGGCGAGGTGGGGAGGTGCGGCGCTTTGGCAAGGACTCCTCGATGACGTGAGAGATGACGACACTGGTACACTGTCTTACGTGGAATGTGCGTGGCTTGAATGATGGGAGAAAGGTGAGGCTTATGTCTGCTTAAGCTAAGTGCCAAGAAATTGATATTTATATGCTGCAGGAGATCCATCTGGTGTCGGCTACGCTCCATAGGTTGAGAGCCGGCTGGACTGTAGAATCCCGCGGAGTGGTGTTCTCGAGTTATGCGAGGGGAGTGGCGATCCTGCTGCTCAAGGGACTGCAGTGGCGCACCCAGAGGGCGATCATAGATCCACAGGGCAGATATGTATTACTAAGTGGGACGCTACTGGACAGACCTTGTAGACTCGTTTCCGTATACGACCCCAGTACTGACGACCCTGAATTCTTTTGTGAAGTGTGGCATTTAGTTGAGTCGCTGGGTAGTGGAGCTGTGATTTGGGGTGGGGACTTTAATGTGATCCTAGACCCGATGGCGGATCGTGAGAGTTTAGCCAGGGTGCCGCATGTTGCAGCTGCTAAGGCTCTATCGACTGTGATGGTGGACGGTGCTTTGGAGGACTTATGGAGGGTGAAGCATGGGGCTGCAAGGGAGGGCACTTGTGTTAATTATGTGCATAATAGTTGGTCTCGTATTGACTGTTGGCTGGGTACAAGGGATTTCGAGCTCTGCACCCAGACGGTGGAACACATGGCTCGTACGTTGTCCGATCGCTCGCCAGTTAAACTGGTGTTGGCGGTGCCTGGAGGGCCAGGACGTGCATACATGTGGCGCCTGCCGCACGGGGCGCTTCGGAATGGGGCGTTCCGAGAGGAGATTCGCTAGGCCATTTCTCATTATTTTGCTGAGAATAGTGGGTCTGTGAGCTCGGCGGCTATGCTATGGGAGGCGCTTAAGGTGGTTATCCGCAGGGTTTGCCTCTCAAAACAACACAGTGTATTACGGATGTTGAGGCGGGAACTGGCCGATCTGGAGGTGCGGATCGTGGATTTGGAGAAACAATTTGGTGCTGGACTGGTCGGGTGCTACGTTAGCGGCTCTTCGGAGTGCTGTGTCTCAATATGAGGAGGCCTCCCAGTGAGAGATTTGTTTTCTGGGAAAGTTTGCCAGGGCAAGGCGCTATGGAGAGGGTGAGAGGTCTGGGCGTACACTGGCAAATTTATTGCGTAAGCCCTAGGCCAGTAAGTGCATTACTGAAATTGATAGCTTAGAGGGTGAGCGAGTGATGGGGACGGAGGGTGTCATGCAGGTTTTTACAAAATTCTTTGTGGATCTGTATGCTGAGCCTTCCGGCTGGATTATGAGGTGGCACAAGCTTACTTCTCTGAGATTAGCTTGCTCTGGTTTGACGAGGCTCACCGCTCTTATTTTGATACTCCCTTTTCTGTGAAGGAGTTGAAATCGGCAATTCGTAGTCTACCCGGGGATAGGTCCCCCGGTCTGGATGGATTGACCCCTGCGTTCTACAAGGAATTCTCTGACTTTCTTGCTCCTTAGCTGCTGGAGGTCTATGCGGAGGCCTTGGAGACTGGTGTTCTCCCTCCTTCCCTTCGTGAGGCCTTGATTGTTACGATTCTTAAGCCCGGTAAGGATCTGCATTGCTGTGATTCATATTGCTCGCTGTCAATAATTAATATAGACAACAAAATCTTGGCAAAGATGATAGCCGTGCACCTGCAGCCACTGTTGCCGAAGCTGGTTCTTCCGGATCAGTCAGAATTTGGACCGGGCCGGTCCACGTCGCACAATCTGCATACATATTTCACGGTTGTTGGCTTGAGGATGATGCAGTCAGGATGTTTCTTGATGCAACTAAGGGTTTCGACTATTTAGCATGGAAATAGATGCTTGCACTGCTCACTAGAGTTGGCTTGAGTGTGCGTTTCATAAAATTGATCCGCTTGCTGTATTCTGAGCCCACTGACAGACTGCATTTGAATGGTAGCATCTCTGATCCCTCTAGAGTGGCCCGCTGGATGCGTCAGGGCTGCCCTTTATCTCTGCTGCTATTTGCCATTGCGATAGAGCCTTTGGCGGCATATCTGAAACAGCATCATAATCCAAGAGGCCTGCCGTTTCGGCAGCGACCCATACTGATCTCTATGTATGCCAATGACATTGCGCTGTATCTACGCGACCCACGGAATAACCTTGATGTCTTGTTGGATGAGATTGAGCGGTTTGGTGCCTTTTCAGGCATTGTGATCAACTGGTCTAATTTGATAGTGCTGCCTCTATTAGAGGGGTCGGCGAGAGCTCCCTCTCTGTACCCAATTGGGTGGGCGGATGGCCCTGTACGCTATTTAGGGGTGCGGCTGAGTCGGGATGTGGATACGCTATGGCTGGCCAATTATGGAAGGGCTATCTCTTCGCTGGAAGATAGAGTCGAGACGTAGCGCTCCCTGCCACTATCTCTTATTGATCGCATTGCTATTGCTAAAATGGTAGTGCTACCCAAATTATTATACCTATTTGTGAATATTCCTCTTGCCCTCACTGCCAGCTTCTTGCAGCTTTTATGTTCTGCTTGGATACAATTGGTTTGGGCAGACGGCAGCCTAGAATTGCCTGGGAGAAACTGATGTTGCCTTTTGAACTGGGTGGCCTAGCCGCACCTGATCTGGAACTCTATTATTATTGTGGGCAGGATCATTTTGCGTATTATTGGTTGCGTCCGGGCTGCTATTTGGGGCCTGAAAACGATGTGGTGCGGCCTGACGGCCTGACGCGGGTGTTCGGGTGCCCTTCTCACTCCAGGCCGCGCAGGGTGGACACTGTGGCCTGTACTGCTAGAGCTTGGTCTGCCTTTCAGCGCTGGGATGAGGCTTTTGCTCCCTCGCTGCCTGTGCTGGCTGTTGCGGATGAGAGGATGCATTGCGATGCCCGGCTGCGTGACTTCTTGCGAGATTCTAGTCTAACTGATTTGGGCGATTGGTTTGTGGAGGGGCGATTGATCTCCCCGGCGATGGCCCTCGGGGATAAACGTGACTGTCCATTGCGCAGGCTGTATGTTCTGCGGGTCTGCGCGATGCTTTGCACGCACTTCTCTGGTATGCCTTTGATTCCATTGGCATGCCAGGTTTTGGAGGTGATCTGTGATGCGCGGTCTCCTCGGGGTCTCATCACCAAGCTTTATAACTGTCTGAAAGGGCAGCGCAGTGGCATTTCTGATTCAGATAAAGCCAAATGGGAGGTGGATATCGGCGAGTCCATTCCTGAGGAGGAGTGGAGGAAATTCTGCACGCATATGAGAGCTCTGTCCCCTAACTACTGGTTGAGGCTTATACATTTCAAATTTGTGCACCGGTTATATTACTCCCCCCATGGGCTCCATGCTATTGGTCTGCGTGTGGACTCGTGTTGCGAGAGATGCCGGTCCCCTGAAGCTGACTTTCTGCATCTAGCGTGGTATTGTGGGGAGGTCCATGGCTTTTGGGTGGAGGTCATGGGTATGATTGAGGAGATGATTGGTTTTACTCTCCCCCTCTCACCGAAGCTGGCGCTTCTTGGAATGGTCGACGCAGACCCGTTGCCTAATAGGAGGTTTGTGGGCCTATTGTTGCTGCTGGCTAAGCGCAGGGTGGCGATGTGCTGGGGACGTGGTAGGACCCCTCGTGGGTCGGAGTGGTTGCGCGATGCCTCCTTCTGCCAGAAGCAATTAACAATCTTCTGGGAACTGGTCCCTGAGGGTTCCAGACCCCATGACATTTGGGCTCCAAAGCGCTCTTTCTTGCAGTCCTCTCTGTGAAGCTGATGCTGTGACTCGTCCTGCCACGCGCTTGGCGGTTCCGTTCTTTGTTCCTCCTTCCTTGTGTCGTGACTGCTTTGTGCTCATGAGGGCCTGTGCCTTCCCCCGCCACCTTTCCTTGCCCAATGTTTCTTCCAGTTCTGATAAGGGTGTTTGTCGTTCTGCCCTCAGACTGTGAGGATCCTTGAGCTGGAATTCAGCTTTTTGCGAGATATTGCTGTATGTTTTACGTGATGATGTTATCCTTTGTTAATATTTTTTTGCTGTAAGACTCTTCATTCACTGATACTGCTCGATGTACTGGCACTGGTTTTGTGCATTATCTGTGTCTAGCTCTGTATTTGTAATGATATTGTTGGGCTATCTTGTTCTCTGTGTTTTTATATTTCAAAACCTCAGTAAATAAAAAATAAATAAATATATATATATTAAAGCTTTAAAAAATGTATAATCAATTAAAGAATAAAGCTATAAAAAATTCACACTATTGCCCTACAAAACCGAAAACCCACCAAAAACTACTGACATAAAATAAAAATAAAATTGTTACCAAATCAAAAAGAAGCTAAAAATACTTAACATTAAAATACTAAATTAAAACCCAAAAACTAAGAACACGCAACTAACAAATGGCATTATGTACAACTATATATAATAAAAATAATATATATTTCTTTTAAAATACTTTTAGCGTATGTACCCTGCCCCACAATATTTTGACATCACAATATTTTTGACACAATATTTATGTCTCACAATATTTTTCAAACAATATTTTAGCAGAATACCAAAAGAGATACACTTGTCTTCGTGTTGTAATATGTTGATGTGAAAGGAGGTACTGAGGCACGTTTGATCTGCCTTTGAGGTAGGAAGAGATTCAGCCAAAGCTGCTTTCTGCTATGGAAATTCCGTTTAGCCTCCTTAGTAATTGTTATTTGTGCACAGTGTCATAGGCTATAGATATGTTGAGGATTGGTAGATCAGCTACATTGTTTCTGTTCTATGGTGGACTTCAGGTCATCCCCTTTGGAGAGTAGGGCAAACAGTAGCATTTTCTCTAGGCGTTAGATCTGAAAGAAAATGGCTCCTACTACTAGCTTTCTGACAAACGTTCAATTTGAAATTCACCTGTAATTGTTTAATTCTGGGGGTCATTACAACCCTGGCGGAAGGCGGAGAACCGGCGGTAAGACCGCCAACAGGCTGGTGGTCTCACTCTGTGGAATTATGACCATGGCGGTTACCGCCATGGTCATCCGCCGGTTCTCCGTTCCGCCCGCTAGGACGGAGACGGCCGCCGGGCTGGAGACCTGGGTCTCCAGCCCAGCGGCCGTCACTATACCGCCGGCGGTATTTGGACCCGGCTTACCACCGTGGATTTCCAGTGGTTTGAACCGCCATGAAATCCATGGCGGTGAGCACAATCAGTGCCAGGGAATACCTTCCCTGGCACTGATAGGGGTCTCCCCCACCCCCACCCCCACTCCGACTCCCTCCCCTACCCCCCACCACACCTGCCACCTCCCAAAGGTGGCAGGGCCCCCCTCCCCACCCCGACCCCCAACATCACTTCACCCATACCCACACGACACGCACGCAGGCACCACCTACATACTTACACACACACACGCCAACATACATGCCTACATCCACACAGTCATACACGCACACCCACATTCAAACATACACGCACACATCCATACAGACATACCCACAGACATACACGCACTCACACACCCCCTCTACATACACACACGCACACCCCCACGCACCCACACAACACACAACAACCCCCCTCCCCTCACGGACGATCGACTTACCTGGTCCAACGATCCTCCGGGAGGGGACGGGAGCCATGGGGGCAGCTCCGCCGACACCACACCACCAACAGAACACCGCCATGGCGAATCACAGGACGTGATTCGATGGGCGGTGTTCTGTTGGCGTGGCGGTGGAGGTGGAGCAACCTCCACTTCCCCGCCTCCCGCCAGTATGGCTGTTGGAGGCTCTCCATCCGTAAAAGGACGGAGAGCTAGCAACGATCATAATAGGCCGAGCGGCAAACCGCCACCACTGGCGGTCTTCGGCACGGTGGACCCTCGGCAGTCTTCAAAAAAGACCGCCAAGGTCAAAATGACCCCCATAGTATTTTCATTAATGAGTGGTCATCCACAGGATAGCTGGAGTTCAGCTGAAAATGTTTTTCTGGTTAATGCGTTGTGGATTATGTTCATTGCAAAGATGGCGGCCAGTATTGATGTGTATTTGCAGTGGCCTCTTCATATGGCAAGCCAGCAGGCCCACTAGCATTCACCAGGTCATACAGTTCTGTAAGGGATGGTGCCTTGAATTAATTCAGTGTTGTGGAGTGCTTCTTCTACACCATATTTCAGCTTCAGAGCTGTTTGTTTTGTTCTATAGGTAGAGTTCTCATGTTCTGGCTTCTGTGATAAAGTGATCTGCAATTAGGTCACAGAAGTCTTGTTTTGAGGCGTTGCCACAGGAATGCATTTCAGATTGTGAAATTCATTTTTTATTTTCATTAAAGTTCCTAAATTTTAACAATTTGAAAAATTGATTAGCAAATCAAGCAATATTTTCCACTGATAATAGAAAAAAGATATATACTTAAAAGGACATCTATTCCAAAATTCATAACATGAAAACTTAATGAATTTTGACAAAGTACTTGTATTTATTTCAAATTCCTAAAAACATGTTTTACAACCCCTGATGGTGGAATTCTAATAATAATTTCTGGAGTTCATGTGCTTTAGAAATCTTGTTTTAGTGGGCCCTTTTTTTAAGCGTGTTGTTAGAAATTGGGTCTCTTAATGATGTTGTTAGAAACTGGGCCTCTAGTTGGCAGAGATATGCACCATGTCCAAGTAGGAACCACAATTCTAGTCAGGGCAAGTCAATAAAACCTAATAAATTAGCCTGACCCCCCGTGGCGTCTGATGACATCAGCACGCGGTCGCGTGCTGACCACATCAGAGGTCCTGCCCCTCCGCACTGGAAGCCCAGATTCCAAATGCTTGGGTTTGGTAGGTTTCCCTATATGGCAGCCGAGCCCAGGACCCCCCCTGCAAAAACAGGTAGTTTAGTATTTGATAATTTTGATGTGTCCACATAGGGGGTCATTCCGACCCCGGCGGGCGGCGGGCACCGCCCGGCGGGCGGAAACCGCCCAAACACCACCCCGCGGTCAAATGACCGCGGGGACCATTCTAACTTTCCCGCTGGGCCGGCGGGCGATCTTCAAAATATCGCCCGCCGGCCCAGCGGGAAAGCCCCAGCAAAGATGAAGCCGGCTCCGAATGGAGCCGGCGGATTTGCTGTGGTGCGACGTGTGCAGTTGCCAAGCAGACACTGAAAATCTTAATGAGGCCCTGTTAGGGGGGGCCTTCACTGCCCATGCCAGTGGCATGGGCAGTGCAGGGGCCCCCAGGGGCCACACGACACCCGTTCCCGCCAGCCTCTTCCTGGTGGTGTAAACCACCAGGAACAGGCTGGCGGGAAGGAGGTCGGAATCCCCATGGCGGCGCTGCATGCAGCGCCGCCATGGAGGATTCCCCCAGCCGGGAGAAATCCGGCGGGAAACCGCCGGACCCGGCTGGACGACCGCGGCTTCACAGCCGCGGTCGGAATACCTGATATAGTACCGCCAGCCTGTTGGCGGTGCTACCTCCGGCCTCCACCCTGGCGGTCTATGACCGCCAGGGTCCTAATGAGGCCCATAGTGTTTTGGGGCATTTCCTTTTGAGGGCACTAGGCATACCTACAAAAGTAATGTACCATTTTTATTGGGAGATGTGGGGGAATGCTGGGTGGAAGGAAATTTGTGGCTCCTCTTAGATTCCAGAACTTTCTTCACTGAAATGTGAGGAAAAGGTGTTTTTTAGCCAAATTTTGAGGTTTGCTAAGGATTCTGGGTAACAGAACCTGGTGAGAGCCCCACAAGTCGCCCCTATCTTGGATTCCCCTAGGTGTCTAGTTTGCAAAAATGCACAGGTTTGGTAGGTTTCCCTAGGTGCCGGCTGAGCTAGAGGCCCAAACACACAGCTAGGCACTTTGCAAAAAACAGCTCTGTTTTCTTTGGGAAAATGTGATGTGTCCACATTGTATTTTGGGGCATTTCCTGTCACGGGTGCTAGGCCTACCCACACAAGTAATGTACCATTTGTATCGGGAGACATGGGGAAATGCTGGGTGGAGGGAAATTTGTGCCTCCTCTTAGATTCTAGACTTTCTGTCACCAGAATGTTTTTGTAGCCACATTTTTAGGTTTGCAAAGGATTCTGGGTAACAGAACCTGGTGAAAGCCCCACAAGTCACCCCATCTTCGATTCCCCTTGGTGTCTAGTTTTGAAAAATACATAGGTTTGGTTGGTTTCCCTTGGTGCCGGCTGAGCTAGAGGCCAAAATCTACAGCTAGGCACTTTGCAAAAAACACGTTGGATTTCAATGTAAAAATGTGATGTGTCCATGTTGTGTTTCCTGTCGCAAGCATTAGGCCTACCCACGCAAGTGAGGTGCCATTTTCATCGGGAGACATGGGGGAACACAGAATAGCAAAACAAGTGTTATTGCCCCTTGTCATTCTCTACATTTGTTTCTTCCAAATGGAAGACAGTGTGTAAAAAAGACGTCTATTTGAGAAATGCCCTGTGATTCACATGCTAGTATGGGCACCCCAGAATTCAGAGATGTGCAAATAACCACCACTTGTCAACACCTTGTCTTGTGCTCATTTTGGAAACACAAAGGTTTTCTTGATACCTATTTTTCACTATTTATATTTCAGCAAATGAATTGCTGTATACCCGGTATAGAATGAAAAACCCATTGCAAGGTGCAGCTCCTTTATTGGCTCTGGGTACGTAGCGTTCTTGATGAACCTACAAGCCCTATATATCCTCGCAACCAGAAGAGTCCATCAGATGTAACGGTATACGGTAAAGGTAACGGTATATTACTTTTGAAAATCTGACATCGCAGGAAAAAGTTACAGAGTAAAACGTGGAGAAAAATAGCTGTTTTTTTCACCTCAATTTCAATATTTCTTTTGGTTCAGCTGTTATTTTCTGTTATAAAACCTTGTAGGATCTACACAAATTACCCCTTGCTGAATTCAGACTTTTGTCTACTTTTCAGAAATGTTCAGCTTTCTGGGATCCAGCATTGGTTTCATACCCATTTCTGTCACTAACTGGAAGGAGGCTGAAAGCGCAAAAAACAGTAAAATGGGATATGTCCCAGTAAAATGCCAAAATTGTGTTGAAAAATGTAGTTTTCTGATTCAAGTCTGTCTGTTCCTGAAAGCTGGGAAGATAGTGATTTTAACACCGCAAACCCTTTGTTGGTGCCATTTTCAGGGAAAAACCCTAAGCCTTCTTCTGCAGCCCTTTTTTCTCATTTAAAAATAAAAAAATAATTTTCGCTGTATTTTGGCTAATTTTGCGTTCTCCTTCAGGGAAACCACAAACTCTGGGTACCTCTAGAATCCCTAGGATGTTGCCAAAAGAGGACGAACATTTGGCATTGGTAGCTTATGTGGACAAAAGGTTATGAGGGTCTAAACGCAAACTGCCCCAAATAGCCAAAAAAAGGCTTGGCACCCGAGGGGGAAAAGGCCTGGCAGAGAAGGGGCTAATTCATGCATTCTATCCATTATCTTGTTGTTTTTACAATTGCCACCCTGAGTGCGCCAGGTATGCCCAGACTGGGCTCACTGTGCCACTAGATTCAAGCTAGCCTGGCTGATGAGGGGTGAAATCCTGAAGCTGATCCCATGGTCTCTGCTTCCGGTCCAGGGAGGATCTGACTTGGCAGTTCGGGGTGGACAGTTCCCATGGGGAGCAGGGTCAAGACTGATTTGCAAATGGCTGGGTCCAAACTGTGGTGGCATTGTGGCCATAATTCAAGTATTCCATCCATCAGCTTGTTGTTTTTGAAGTTTCTGAAAGTGGAACTGCAATTTAAAATCTGACCTCACCATAAGTTGTGGTTTTAAATTGTGAGTCTAGAGGTACCAAACTTGGAAAACTTATCTCTTCCAGATTGTGAATTACACTTGTAAAATGTATTAAGGTAATCACAATGCTATCCAATAGGAGAGATAGGCTGTGCAGTAGTGAAAAACAAATTTGGGAGTTTTTCACTACCAGGGCATCAAATCTAAAAAGTACATGTTCTGCCTTTTAAATATATTGCACCCTGCCCTGTGGGTCACGTAGAACTTAACTTAGGAGTTATCTATATGTATAAAAAGGGAAAGTTTAGGTTTGGCAAGAGGTTCATCTTGCCAGGTTGAAATGGTAGTGTAGAACTGCCCACAAAGGCTCTGGGCACATGTAGTGCACTTTACTAGGGACATATAAGTAAATTAAATATGCCAGTTGGGTATGAGCCAATGTTCAGAGGCATAGCTTCGGGGTGGGGGGTTTGGAGTGTTACACCCCCCACTTAGTAAATGTATTTTCAGGAAAATAGTTTGGTACCGATGACTTCAGTCAAGTATGGTGAGGTTTCTGCTGGATTTCACAAGGAATTTTTACATAAACACAGACAGAATCGCACACACACTCTCTCTCACTCTGCTTTGAAAGTCTTTAAAACTTTCGGTTATTTTACAAAGCATTGCATTTTCTTCACTTAGTATCCCATTCGATCCATGTTCATCTCCCTTTCCATTGCCCCTTTAGCCCCTCTATGTGTTCTACTTGTCGTAGAATGTATTTTGACATTATATGCCAGCGTGATTGTTAAACAATATGAAACTCACACACTCCCACCACTTCACCATTTTATTGACCAAGCTACACCCCTGCCAGTGTTACCAGGTTTTAGAGGAGAGAGTGCAAGCATTTTAGCACTGGCTAGCAGTGGTAAAGTGCACAGAGTCCTAAGGCCAGCAAAAACAAGATCAGAAAATGCAGGGAGGTGGGCACAAATGTGGGGGAAAGACCACCCTAAGGCTGCCAGGTCTAACTATAATGACAAGCAGCCTCATAGTCACTTGTTCTGTTTTGATGACTGCATTTGATTCTTTTAATATCATGCCTAAGCCAACTCCCTATGGGCCAAAGGTGGCCTTTCGTTACAGGTATGCCCTGATCGAGTGAGTGTGGCGCTTATGTTTCCTCTAATGTGAATGTAGGTACAAAAAATAGGTGAACAGTCTGATTTGTTGTGTTTCTCACCAGAATCGAATTCACTACATATTGCCTGAAGTCTCTGAACTTATGGCCATTGTGAGCTTACAGATGCATCATTTTCAGTCAGAAAGGTGTCTTGCTTAAATTGAATTACTACATGCTGAGGAACTTAAGGGCTGATTTAAAAGCCCCTAGCGCCTCCTTGCACCACATTAGCGTAATTTCTTTTTTTACGCTAGTGTGGCCCAACAAGGCCAAAATCGCTGTGCCAAATTTACAAAGTGGAACAATGCATGTTTGTGCCACTTTGTAACCCTTTGCGCTACATTATGCCTGCTCCAGGCATAATGTATGCAAAGGTGGCATTCCCGTATTGGGGGGGTGGAAAAATGGAGCAAAGAAATCTAAAAGAATTCTTCGTGTCATTCATTTCGCCACTTTTAGTGCCTGCTCATGGCAGGCATTAGAAGGAGGCATGCCATTGTTTTAAATGGGCCTCGATGGGCTTTGCAGGATTTGCGTCAAAGTTTTTGACGCTAATCCTGCAAAGCTTCCAATTAATGTAAGAAATGTTGATGCTTGTTCCCCTAACTACCGCCATGGTGCGCTGTATCTTTGATATGGTGTACACATGGTGGCTTTAAGGGGGCACTAAGGGGTACAAGAAAGGTGGTGCTGCACTGGGTGCAGTACCACTTTTCTTAAATCAGGGCCTGAGTGTCACCAAGATCTATGACAGGCTGGTAAACCTAGCAAGTTCCTACTTATAAAAGGGAGTGGAAATCAATTAAATTTGTTCATTTTTATTGTTAATTCCCAAACTTTCCTTTGTGTTAGAAATTCCAGTCTGTAGTTGGCAGAGGTATGCACACTGGCCAAGTAGGGATAGGGACCACAATTCTAGTCCTAGTAAGTCACACACAAACTAAATTATCCTGTGCTCACCCTCAGGTAGCTTAGCACAGAGCAGGCAGGTCTATCTTGGAAGGAAATGTGTAAAGTGTTTGTGCAATAACTCATATAGTAACTCAGTGAAATGTCATAAACAAGACTCCACACCCGGTTAGAAAAATAGAGGTTAGTTGTCTGAGTGAGTCAAGACCACAACAGCTCAAATCCAATAAGTGTACATTGAGATATTCACTGGCATAAATATTTACACAGTGCTTTAGAGGGAGAGGGCCTTTGATGGAGCACGCAAACCCAGGCAGTTCAGTACCTGGGAGTGAAGTGTGACTATACTCTGCACTCAGCTCCGGAAATATTAGTGAGCAAAAACACTCTTCCTGAGATGTTTGGTATGGTTCAGTTGGTGCAGATGGCACTGCATTTGCGAGATGGGACTCTAGGTCAGTAGGTACCATTTCTGTAGAGTGACACTGGGCTGCAAAGAGGCACCATGTTTGCTAGCAGGAATCCATGACAGTAGTAGAAGAGTGGCACGAGGGCTGCAGAGAGGCACCGTTCTCACCAGTGATAATCTGGGACAAGGTACAACTTCAGATGAGCTTTGCAAGGGCTCCAGAAAAGCACTGCACTTGATAGTGATAATCCTTGACAAAGTCCCACCTGGTCAGAGCGGAGCTCCGTTCACAAGGTATTTGATGTCCCTGAGACCAGATCACTGTGGTGGGAAGGCAGTATCCTTCCAGGAGGGTCAGAGGGCAACAGGCAGCAGGGCAAAAAGCAGAAGAGTGATCCTTGCAGGAAAGCAGTCCAGTTGTGTCCTTTGGGCAGCACAACAGTTCTTCTGACATAGTTTTAGTTCTAGGTCCAGTAGAGTCTGATCTGAGGGGGTCAGAGCCCCAGTGCCCAAATGTGCCTTTGAAGTGGGGGAGACTTCAAAGAGGGGTTTTGAAGTGCACTAGTTCCCTTTCAGCCATGTCCTGTCTGCTTGGTTATCTGTGGGGGTCATCAGTCCCTTGAGTGGGGTCAGGCTACTACCCTATGAAATGTAAGTGTGAGCCCCTCCACCCTTCTTGCCCAGGAAGACCCATCACTATGCCGGTGAATGCAGATGCAGGTGAGCATCCTCTTTTTATGGCTATCTGAATGGAATGCACAAGGGGAGCTGTCACCCATTACAGACCAAATGTGGATTGGAGACAGGCAGAAAGGCACATAGTGCAGCAAGAACAGAGAAATGCCTACCTTCTAAAAGTGTCATTTCTAAAATAGCAATGTCAAATTCAACTTTACCAATAAAGAGGAATTATCATTACCAATCCAAAGATATGAAACATGAGGTAGCCACTCCTTCCTCAAATGGAATTACAGCTTGTATTTTAAGGAATCTCCAGTGCTGGGCTATGAGAATAGCAGGCTTCACAATAATGAAAAACGACTTTGGGAGTTTTTCACTACCAGGACATGTAAAACCTAATATTACATGTCCTGCCTTTCCATACACTGCACCCTGCCCTGGGGGTCACATAGGGCCTACCTTAGGGATGACGTATGTAATACAGGTGGGGGGAGGGGGTGATGCTTGGCAGAGGGTTTAAAATGCCAAAGCGAGGTGACAGAGGAACTGCGCACACAGACCTTGCAATTACAGGCTTCAGACATGTTTAAGGGGAAACTTGGGTGGGCGGCACAATCAGTACTGCAGGCCCACTAGTAATATTTAATTTACAGGCCCAGTGCACATATACTAGGGACTTATAGGTAAATTAAATATGCCAATTGGCTAGGAGCCAATGTTACCATGAATAGGGCTGGCAACACAAGCACTTTAACACTAGTCAGCAGTGGAAACGTGTGCAGAGTTCTAAAACCAGTAAAAGCTAAATCAGAAAAATGGAGAGAGGCAGGCAAAAAAAAGTTGGAGAAGACCACCCTAAGGCTGTCAGGTCTAACACTATGGGGCATATTTAAGAAAGGTGGCGCTGCACACAGTGCAGCCCCACTTTTCTTGTGCCCCTTGGCACTCTCATAACGCCATCATGTGTGTGTTGTATTTAAAATACAGCGCACCATGGCAGTAGTTAGGGGACTAGCGTCATCATTTTTTACGCTAGTCCGGAGCTTTGCAGGATCGCTAATCCTGCAAAGCCCATTGAGGCGCATTGTAATCAATGGTGTGCCTCCTTTTAATGCCTGCTCTGAGCAGGCGTTAAAAGTGGCACAAAACATGACGCAAAGAAATCGCTTAGATTTCTTTGCGCCATGTTTCGGCCACCCTAACCGGGGGGACGCCCCCTTTGCATACATTATGTCTGGCGCAGGGATTTTGGACTTGTTGGGCCACATTAGGGTAAAAAAATGAAGTTAATGTGGCGCAAGGAGGCCCTAGGGGCTCTTAAATATGCCACTATGTCTTTTGTATATTTAACAACATGGACATATCTTGACGACCCAAACTAAATAATCGTTCCGTAATTTTCGAAAAAGTGCAGGAAAGTAAATGTATTTCCGACTCTGTGTGTGGAGGAAGGGCGTACTTTGCAATAAAAATATTTTTCTCATGAAAAAGGGGAAATAAATTATATTTTAAAAAGTAGCATTTTTTTTCTAAACTAATGCATGTACCGCGCACACCAAGGGAAACAAGGCATGCCCCAGAAATATATACAAACACTATATATTAACATCCAAGGAGGCCTATAAATCCTCTATCCAGCTTATGAAGAACATACTAATTTATTACTTAAAGCTTCTCCTCCGCTTATTCTTTAGCATTGAAAGTGCCCCATGGATCCGGATCTCTCATCGGCATCGCAGAGGGCCATCTGGTACAGCATGTCTCGTAGATAAGCCATTTATTAGACGCCCCGCAGAAAGAGAGTACAGAGCGAGCCAGACTGCTGCTGATCTGTGGGTGAGGTCACGAAAGCAGAGCAAGATTAAGGCAATGCAAAAAAGCTCGGCCTCGACAGTGAGGCGCGAGGGACAGCGCGCGCGCGCTTCATAATTCATACAGCACCGGATCAACAGCGAAAGGAAAAGGCGGCACTTAAGCTAGAGAGACAAAGTCGGAAAGCAGATCACACCGAGATCTTCCCAGCGCTCGTTAAAGCTACAATCTGTCAACATGTCAAAAGCTGGAGACGTCTGGAGAGTGCTTCGCAGTAGCTCCTCTGAAAACGATGCCTTTTGATAATCTTGTTATCCGGCACTTTGTGTACGCCCAGCTCGCACTAACAACGGCAGCACATTTAATTATCCCAGAGTGTGTGTACACTGGCTGACCTTAACCATCCAGGGCAGTGGGAGGTGAATGCATTCCCGAGTCATTAAAGTGCTGCAAACTATGCTGTACGTGAATGGAGGAACAACCATGCTGCCTAGCAAGCACTGATGTGACCTAAACTGACAAGAACTGAACTATATGAATTAAACTGGCATGTGGGATTTGGATAACAAAGTCCCTGTTAAACATTTCTAAAAAGTGCAGTGTCAATACCATAGTACAGGGTATTTGGCACAAATATATGGAGGCCTAATACTCAATGATTAGAACCTAGATACGCATAGAAGACCGTCTGAAATGCAGCCCACATACATAGAGGAAAAAGCTAGGATGTCGGATCAATTCAAATTAATTAATTTCAGCAGACTCTGAGACGCATTTCAGCAGGCCAAGGAACATTTTGGCATATTTACATAAAAAGTAGCACATGAGCTCTCATGCGCCACTTTTCTGGCGTTGCCCTCAGCACCCCTAACGTCACCTTGGTAGTACTGTATTCACTATACAGCGCACCATGGTGCATGTTAGCACAATAGCGTCATAATTTATGACTCTATTGTGGTCCGTTGCTAGATTAGCGCCGTAAATTATGGAGCTAGTCCAGCAAATCACAGGGAGGCCCATAGGTTATTATGGGAGTGTCACTTTAAGGCCTGCCCTGAGCCGGCATTAAAAATGATGGAAAAAACGGCGCAGTCATTTGTAAATTTCACTGTGCCCTTTTTTTGGCCCTCCCTGCATGGGAACACCCCCCTTGCATACTCTATACCTGGTACTGGTATAATGTTGCACAGGGGATTACAGAGTGGCACAATGCAAGCATTGCACCACTTTTCAAATATGGAGCATGGTGGGGGCCTCCTTAATGCCTCCTCAGCGTAACAAAATGACAATAGAGCGGCACAGGAAGGCACATGGGGCTTGTGAATATGCCCCATTGTTCGGGCCAGTAACAAAGGTAACTGTGAACATTTTTTAAAGAATATTTTATTCGCAATTGGCATTTTCAAATTTTCCCAGTTTGCAACTTCATTCTGCAATACGGTATTGCATGTGTGTTCAATCATTTGCCACTGTTGGTTACCTCTCAGTTTTGTTACATGCTTAGAGTTTACCCTTGGAGTGTGGAGGCTTTTAAATCACTTATATGCACAAGGCCAGCTTTAGTGCTGTTGCGCCTTATGCGAGAATCTTTTTTGGTGCTACCTCTCAACCTGTCTCTCCCCCATGACTCCACTATCACCTAGAAAAAGTGCTCCACATCTCTCCATAACCTCTCTCACATACATTTCATGTTCTTAAAGGGTAGGTAAAAGCTGGCTTTACAAATCCACTCAGCTATCTACATAGAATATAGATATCTTCTTTGTAGCAACATATCAAACCTCAGTTCTATTTTATGATGAGCCGAAACTGCCACTAGACAAAACTATGGTATAGCAGTAACATTAGCCACAAGAGTTATCATGACATTTTTATTGCTGCCTGAAAGCCGACGCTCAAGCGATTCTGTAGCTTGTGCTTTTGAATCGTAATTATTGCAAAACACAGCGTCCCTCCCTCAGGTCAGTGCCCCCCCTCCAGGTCAGTGCCCAGTGTGGCCCTACCAGGCACACCATACTAAGGCCGGCCCTGTATATACATGTAGGGGGATATTGGCTATGAAGCTGTGCAGGTGTAGACCTGATCCCATTAGCTATGGTTAAGCCCTACTTCCATCTAGGCACATCCAAAATCTGCCCCCCCTCTGCTTCTCATGTTCGCCACAGAGTCATCTGTGAGCAATGCCGGACTATGCATTTGACGAGTGAGCATTGTGTTGGACCTTCAGCATAGTGTCACTGACAGCACCTAGGGCAGTCAATCATCTTTGTCTCAACTTTCCTTGATGGTGGGAGTCAACTCGTCCCACTGTCCAACAATGAGGTTTTTCCGTTATCCTCTTCTTCTTTTAGGGCCGAGTGCAAAACGCTCCGTCCCCTGTTGTAATGTCTCTTTGGCCTTCTAACCACACCCATTTCACATCAGTCACTTTCATTGGTTTGTGGGTTTGACTTTTAAAATCCACTTACTTTCATTAGTGAAAGGGATGCATACGTCATGCCTTTTCTGGTGTTTAGCTCTCCTCAAGCGCACCGAGCAACTACTGAAAGCATACGAGGCTCGATGTTTTCCGTCTGATTTCTGGACTACTTTTTCTCTTTATTTCGCAGCACGATCTCGCTGGGCAGTAGTCGAGCGCTTTCCATGACATTGATCCTGTTACATAGGTAATTGCACTTTTGTGGTTACGTGGATAATTGCACTTTTGCCGGTTACATAGATAATTGCACTTTTGCCGATAAATTTCACTGCGAGCTGCCATCGGCTCGCTAATGTGAAACGTTTACTTTTCAGTTTTTATGGCAAGAAAAGTCCGGTTAGTTACGTGAAACTTTAAATTTTCAATTTATGTGGCAAGAAAAGTCCAGTTAGGAGTTTACAGTGCTAATAGCTCTAACTCAAGCAAACGCGATACCCATTGCATTGCAAATGCTTGTTTCCCCTTCTGAGCACCCTGCTTTCAACCTCTGCCCATTATAGTATCTTTCTGCTTCAGACTTGCAAACTGGTGGGAAGGAGGCAAGTGTCTTCCATCTTATTGTAATGGCCTTCTTGAATTGTACCATTGCTAGATCTGTGAATTTCGTAGCTACTTTATTTTTCTTCGGTTGTGCATGTACTGAAAGCATAAAACCCTATATGTGCCTTATCTCTGTTCTCCCTGTGGTTCTGCCTCTGTCACCTATCACTGTACTCCAATAAAAACGCAACCCAGGGCAACTCCATAGCATGTGTTGGAAATTAGCGGTTTCACGTTTCAGCTAGGGCAAGTTGTTGGGTAAATCTGCCCTATCTTTTATGGGGTGAACAATGCCCTGTGCAGTACATTAAACTGGATACTCCAGAATCTGGCACTTCTGGATAGATTCTCAGGGTACTCAAGCATATTTTGCCTAGCCTTGCTGTTAAACGCATGCCCCGCAATACTCTCCTGCTTATCTCTGAGTGTCTTGAGTGTGGTCCCTGTATGCTCACCCATGAATTTGCCAAGCATGGTGACCATCCTTCGGCCTCTGCCCATTGTGTGTAGGGTCTGCATCATTGCGTGCACTGGGAGTTCCACTGTGTCCAATCTTCACTGGCACCAAACAGTATGCAGTAGCCTGCCTTATAGCAAAAACGGATGGAAAAATGACTTCCTGATAGGTCCCATTCATTTACAATTGTCTGGAAACATATGAGGATGGCATTTTGAAATAAGAGTTCCAAAGTATCTAGACTCAGTGCTTCCAATATTGCAGGTCTCGGTGTGCTAAATGACCGTTTGTGTCTGTGAGACCCTTCAGGGAGAATGCAGCTGGGTATGTTAACTTTGTTTTTTTATAGGCAATACCTCACTCTAGACTCCCCATCTTTGTTCTGACAAGAAACAGAAGGTCTCTTTGAGTTTTTAGAGATGTGAACAGCAGTGCCTAAATTGCTACCTCCAGTATTTGCCTACTTGAGTAGCCGGGTACCTTTAAACGGTGTTCCATTACTCAAAGTGCAACCCACTGAAGCCAGGTGGTGACTTAATATCCTCTGAAGTCCAGGGCTCCCATACTGCCTCTATCTGTTAGAGATTTTATTTTCGCCACTGCCACTCTGCCTCTACTCATAACACAATTCAAGGTTTCCAATAGAGAATTCATCTCTCAAACAAGCTAATCTGTAGTGCAAATGGAATACTGCAAAGAAGTATAATAGGCTAGGTAGAATGACCATTCTATTTACTGGTATGCACCCCTCTATGGACAATGGAAGTCTATTGCAGAATGCCATCTGTCATCTCAGGTCCTGTATTGCCCTGTGGATGTTGCACCCAAGTTCATCAACTTCTCCGTTGTAGATTTCTTTTACCCAGATAGCGGAAGGTGCAGGGTTGTCAGCTCCCAGAGTTTTTATTCATGGTGTGTGCAATTACACCTTTTGTTCACTGAGCTCATGCCTCTAACATTCCACAGGGTAATGAGTAGCCTATCCTGTGGCCCCATTTGTAATTTTAGTTTGCTATATGACCACTAAATCATAGTTGTTGGACCTGGCCCATGTCCATAAGTACATTCCCAAACTTTTTGCCTTCACCCTCCTGTTTTCTGAACCCATTTGTGTTGGCTTTTAGCTAGTGCTTAATTTGTAAAAAAAAAAAAAAAAAAAAAGGTGCTAGTGCCCAAAGCTCTCCCCTGAAACATACGGATCCTGCAATTAAATGTGTGAGCACTGAATTCTGAAGCAGCATAATCTTACAGCCATCTCGGGCCTCTTTAACCCATTTACAGCCACTCCCTGCCCTTGAACATACTCCTACAGTGCTCCCTTTGTGAAACTTTTTCGTTTTTCTTTTCCTCTGCCTTACCCATATGAGTCTTTTACTCGCAGTAAATGCCTGGTGAAGAATACTAAGTGCCATTCCTCACCAATAAGTGCTGATGCTCCCCAGCGGAAACCACCAGCTCAAATTAAGCCCTGCTTTTAGCCAGCTAACCTGTGGTAAAGTGCTTATTCTCTCTCCTTTAACCCCTTCGCTGCCAGGCCTTTTCCCCCCTCAGGTGCCAGGTATTTTGTTGGCTATTTGGGGCAGTTCAGGCTTAGGCCCTCATAATTTTTTGTCCACAGAAGCTACCCACGCCAAATGTGCATCCTTTTTTTCCAACATCCAAGGGATTCTAGAGGTACCCAGAGTTTGTGGGTTCCCCTGGAAAAGACCAAGAAATTAGCCAAAATACAGCAAGAAATTCGTTTTTTTTTTTTTTTTTTTTTTTTTAAATGGGAAAAAAGGGCTGCAAAAGAAGGCTTGTGTTTTTTTTTCTGCTGAAAATGGACAACAAAGGGTTTGCAGTGCCAAAATCACCATCTTCCCAGCTTTCAGGAACAGGCAGACGTGAATCAGAAAACCACATTTTTTAACACAATGTTGGCATTTTACTGGGGCATATCCCATTTTTACTATTTTTTGTGTCTTTAGCCTCCTTCCAGTTTGTGACAGAAATGGGTGTGAAACCAAAGCAGGATCCGGAAAGCTAAACATTTTTCAAAAGTAGACACAATTCTGAATTCACCAATGGGTCATTTGTGTAGATCCTACAAGGTTTTCCTACAGAAAATAACAGCTGAAATAAAGAAATATTGAAATTGAGGTGAAAAAAACAGCCATTTTTCTCAAAATTTTACTCTGTAGCTTTGTCCAGCGATGTCAGATTTTTGAAAGCAATATACTGTTAGGTCTGCTGGACTCTTCTGGTTGCAGGGATATGTAAGGCTTGTAGGTTCATCAAGAACCCTAGGTACCCAGAACCAACAAATGAGCTGCACCTTGCAGTGCGTTTTCATTCTATGCCGGGTATACAGCAAGTCATTTGCTGAAATATAAAAAGTGAAAAATAGGTATCAAGAAAACCTTTCTATTTCCAAAATGGGCACAAGATAAGGTGTTGAGAAGCAGTGGTTATTTGCACATCTCTGAATTCCGGAGTCCCCATGTTAGCATGTGAAATATAGTACATTTCTCAAATAGACGTCTTTTTTACACACAGTCTTACATTTGGAAGGAAAACATGTTGAGAAAGACAAGGGGCAATAACACTTGTTCTTCTATTCTGTTTTCCCCCAGCTCTCCCGATAAAAATGGTACTTCACTTGTGTGGGTAGGTCTAGTGCTTGTGAAAGGAAACGCAACATGGGCACATCACATTTTTACATTGAAATCTGAAATGCTTTTTGCAAAGTGCCTATCTGTGGATTTTGGCCTCTAGCTCAGCCGGCACCTAGGGAAACCTACCAAACCTGTGCATTTGTGAAAACTAGACACCTAGGGGAATCCAGGATCTGGTGACTTCTGGGGCTCTCACCTGTATCTGTTACCCAGAATCCTTTGCAAACCTCAAAATTTGGCCTAAAAAACTGTTTTTCCTCATATTTCGGTGACAGAAAGTTCTGAAATCTGAAAGGAGCCACAAATTTCCTTCCACACAGTGTTTCCCCAAGTCTCCCGATAAAAATGGTACCTCACTTGTGTGGGCAGGTCTAGTGCCCGTGACAGGAAATGACCCAAAACACAACGTGGACACATCACATTTTTCCCACAAAAAAAAACATAGCTGTTTTTTGCAAAGTACCTAGCTGTGGATTTTGGCCTCTAGCTCAGGCGGAACCTAGGGAAGCCTACCAAACCTGTGCACGTTTGAAAACTAGACACTTAGGGGAACCCAGGATGGGGTAACTTGTGGTGCTCTCACCAGGTTCTGTTACCCAGAATCCTTAGCAAACCTCACAATTTGCCAAAAAAAACAACTTTTCCTAACATTTCCGTACTGTAAAGTTTTGGAATCGGAGGGGAGCCACAAACTGCCTTCTACCCAGTGTTTCCCAGGGTCTCCCGATAAAAATGGCACCTCACTTGTGTGGGTAGGCCTAGTGCCGGTGACAGGAAATGCCCCAAAACACTATGTGGACACATCAAAATTATCAAATACTAAACTACCTGTTTTTGCGGGGTGGGGGAGCACCTGCGCTTTTGGTCCTGGGCTCAGCAGCCATCTAGGGAAATCTACCAAACCCAAACATTTCTTAAAACTAGACACCCGAGGGAATCCAGAGAGGTGTGACTTGCGTGGATCGCCTAGTGTTTTCATACCCAGAATCCTCAGCAAACCTCAAATTTAGCTAAAACATTACATTTTTCCCACATTTCTATGTGGGATCACCGCACTGGCACAAATTTCCTACCACCCAACGTTCCCCCAGTCTCCCGGTAACAATGATACCTCACTTGTGTAGGTGGGCCAAGTGCCTGTGACAGGGAAGAACCAAAAACATGACAAAAATGAGGGGGAACCAAAGCGGGTCCAAAGGGGCAGTTTGAAAAAAAAATATTTTTAGGCTGACATATGGGGCAGATTCTTTATCGGTATAGATATGACAATGCTGGGTGGTAGGAAGTTTGTGGATTCCTGCAGATTCCGGAAGGTTCCATCACAAAAATGTGAGGAAAATGTGTCATTTACAGCAAAGTTGGAGGTTTGCAGGGCATTGTGGGCAAGAAAATGGTTCTGGTGCATGTAAAGCACACCACCCTGGACTCACCCACATGTTTAGTTTTCAGATGCGTCTAGGTCTTGTGGATTTTTCTACATGGCAGCATCCCAAAGTCCAAAAAATGCAGCCCTCACCATTCCAAGTGGGACGATTTTGTGAGTTAGACAAGCTCTCATGGCCCAAATGTTAAACCAAAACCCCAAATAATAAAATGTCCTCTTGCTTGCCATGGGATAAAATGTTTTAGTGTGAGGGGAAGAGCTGAAAGACTGTTACCTCATTCAGTTGGGGTGGGGGCATAACCATGTCCATACTGGTTGGTAGCCACCACCCCACTATTTTTTGTGTGTAATTCCCTGGCATCTAGTAGGCTTTCTGCCCCCATGGGGAGTGGAACGGGGGTAATTGCCCCGTCTGCCCACCAGTGGGAAGAACAACTTTGGCCCCATTTATTTGGGGCGGGGGTATTACCATACTCCTACCTTCTTTTTTAAAAAAAAACATGTTCCCTGGTCTCTGGTGGGCTTTCTGCCCACCTTGGGGGCAGATGGGCCTTCCAAAAATAGGCCAATCTGCCAGATATGGCAAACAGTAATGTGCCCCCATGAGGAGCGACCCTTGCCCAAGGGGCTGCCCCCCCAAACAAAATACACACACACCAATCCTTGTGCCTAAGTAGTTTTTGCCCTCCCTGGGGTCAGATTGGCCTAATAGAAATAGGCTGATCTGCCCCAAAGGGGGCAGAAAGCCCACCAGAGAGCGGGGAAGATTTTGTTGCCCCAAGGGTTGCAGAAATGGTCTAAAATAAATTTGCTCTCTCAGGGGAGCGACCCTGTCTAAGGGGTTGCTCCCCTTGAGTGAAACTGGTGCAAAAAAAAATCCTGGGTGCTCTATGGTTTCTGTCCCCTTTGGGGGAAGATCTGCCTAATGAAAACAGGCCCACCTGCCCCCAAGGGGGGCAGAAATGGTCTAAAATAAATGTACCCCCCAGGGGAACGACCCTTGCCGAAGGGGTTGATCCCCTTGCGTGAAATTGATGCAAAAAAATAAAAAACCCTGGGGTCTAGTGGTTTCTGCCCCCCTTGGGGTCAGATTGGCATAATACAAATAGGCCAATCTGCCCCTAAGGGGGGCAGAAATGGCCTAAAAATATCCCCCCCCCCCTGGGGAGCGACCCTTGCCTAAGGGGTTGCTCCCCACTTTTAAAAAATAAATAAATGATCCCTGGTGCCTAGAGGTTTCTGCCCCCCAGGGGGGCAATAATGGCCTTAAACAAATTTGTCCCTCCAGGGGAGAAATTGACCAAAAAGGGGGTGCCCTAAACAACCCAGAGGACAGGGTGCAATGCATTCAAAGAGTTGGACATGTACTTAAATTTGTTTTTCACTACTGCAAGATTTACCTTTCCCTTATGAGATACTTGGGATACCTTATCACATTTAGTAAGTAAGAATGTTCACTTGGGAGTAGACAGAAATGTCCAGGTTGGTGTCTAAAGAATTGTAATTTAAAACTCTCTTTAAAAGTAAAGTCAGACTTTATGTCCCAACTGTGGAAATGCTACATTTAGAATGTCAACATTTTCTTGTCCCAACCATTAGGTTCCTGAAGCCTGTATCTTAGGTCATATGATTAGGTGTATCTGGCCGGTAGTCTTTGTGTATTTCTCCCAGACAATGAGACAAATGGTTAACAGGTGTTGGCAGGATGGGCCATCCCTGACTTGATAGGGGGGGGGGGGGTGGAGCTGTCACTTACCACACTTGAATATGACAAAACCTCTGCCTCAGCACACTCACAAAGGGTTTCAAATTAAGCTTTTGTTCATATTTCCAGATATACTAAATAGACTTTTGTTCTTCTGGTATCAAATAGTTTATAAAATTGTGCTCTATTCTTCTACGTTGGCCTGGGATTTTACTTGCGTTGGGTTTCCACTTTGTTACTGTTTGAAGTACTGCATAAATCATTTACACATTGCCTCTAGGTTAAGTCTGCATACTTTCTGCCAAGTTAACACAGGGTTAACCACAGGCCAGTTAAAGTTTGCTTGTGTTTCACCCTGACATGAATTGTTGTTGCTGCTTGAGTAGGGCTTCACCCCCTCAAACATTAACCCAATTTCCTACAGTGACCCTGATCAGTGATCATGAAACACAATGGGAATATAACTAACTTTAGAATAGTACCGCCGTGGCACTCACATGTCTCTCTTTCCACAGCTTTGCAGGGTGCTTTGTGTGTATCTCCTTTATTGCCCTGTGAGCATGCAGTATAGCACCCAAAATATGGAAGCTTAGGCAGCATCAATGTCTAATTGTTTTCCCTGGTGGGGGTGTCTCGTGTTTATATGTAATGCATGCATCCTAATAAATCAATGTTGTGAATGACCATATGTTAGTATTACAGACCTCTTCTAGCTCATCAAGTGGTGTTCTACATTGCTTGGTTTGTTGGCCCTTAATAATGCCCACCCTACTGACAGTGTATTAAGCATTTTGCTATCGCTTTTGACCAGCCAATTGACTGAAAAAGAAAGGTGGGTGGAAAGATGCTAAATCAGAACAGATTCCAACCCAGGTAGGTGCCATTACTGTAGCTCAGTCTTTATCCAATTAAAGCCAAGACCTGTATCCTGTTTGCTGTCTTCAAAAAGATAAAGGAGGATTGGTCAAATTTTGCTCATGAAAAAGGTACATAAGAAAACAATGTAGGGAACGTGATGGTCTACGTGAAGGGTAGAGTAAATTTTTACCCTTAGATGCTGCTCACCTAATCACAGACAAAGAAACTTACAGATTACAAACATCAGATCAGCTCAGCTCAGCTCAGCAGGAATTCAGAATGATGCAGGTAAAGAAAATGATCCTAATGTGAGAAGGCACTGTCAGAGCTTGAATCAGCATATGTGCACTTAACTCAGAGTGGCAGGTTTCTACCACCCACTTCACTCATAGAAGGTGTCCTGAAGAAAACCACGCTCAAACAGGGTGCAAGTGGTACCAGAAGAATGGGTCTTGGCCTTATATTGGTGTTGGAAATTGCCCTTTCTGCAGGGTTATTGCCAAATTGTTTGCCTTTCTCCTCCTATTTTTCTGACCCTCATTTTGTTGGCTTTAGGACTCTGGGCACTTTATCACTGCTAATAAGTGCTTAAGTACATGTGCTCTCTCTACTACAACTTGGTATAATTGGCTTACACCTGTTTGGCTTATTTAATTTCCCTGTAAGTCCCTTGTAAAGTGATATAACATATAGCCAGAGCCTGTAAATTAAATGCTACTAGTGGGCCTGCAGCGCAGATTGAACCACCCACAGAAGTAGCCGTTCAAACCTGTCTCGGGGCTGCCACTGCATGGCCTACGTGTGCATTTTACTGCCAAACTGACTTGGAAAACTACTTGTCAAGGCCTAAACTCCTTTTTTGATACACCTAAGTCACCCCACAAGATAGGCCCTGGATAGCCCTATGAGTAGGGTGCTATGTATGTACAAGGTAGGACATAGTAGTGACAATCAGCCTTTTTAGTTTCTCGCTAATGTGAGTGCTGCTTATCTTATAGTATTGCATTGCAAATGCCCTTACACATATCTAAGTGGTATCTTCTGATCTATAAGGAGTACCTTGGGCATGTTTAATATGCCTGGAATGATAGTGAGAAATCATGCTTACTGGTGTAGGTGCATTTTACATTAATATTTTAGAAATGTTACTTTTAGAAAGTGGAGCAAAAAGAGCAAAAACTCCAACAACTGGGTCCCATGCTCACTATGCCACCAGATTCAAGCTAGCCTGGCTGAAGTGGGGTGATACCCCCAAAGTGGTCCCAGGATGCTTGTTTCTGGTCCAGTGAGGACCTGGCCTGGCAGTCCAGGCTGGACTGTTCCCATGGGGAACAGGGTCAAGACTGATTTGCATACGACTGGGTCCAAACAGGAATTGCATGGTGAGCAAAAAAACTGAGGGATTAAACCCAGATCTGTGACTGGGGGAGAATGTTTGATTTGGTCTACATTCCATCCATCAACTATTCTTTTTGCATTTGTCACCCCAAGTGGTAAGGGTATGCCCAGACTCGGGTCCAGTGCTCACTATGCCACCAGATTCAAGCTAACCTGGCTGACGAGGGGTGATATCCCGAAACCGATCCCAGGATGCTTGTTTCTGGTCCAGACAGTTCGGGCTTCACTGTTCCCATGGTGTACAGGGTCAAGACTGATTTGCATACGGCTGGGTTCAAAGTGGTATTGTATGGTGAGAAAAAAAAATGATGGGATTAAACCAAGATCTGTGACTGGGGAGGATGCTTGATTTGGTCCACATTCTGTCCATCAACTGTTCTTTTTGCACTTTTAGAAAGTGGGCATTTCTTTGTGCTTATTACTTTAGTGCTTTGCAGCCTGTCTCCAATCCACATCTGGGGCAGAGTAACAGCTCCACTTGGTGCATACTTTACAAACAGCCATAGCACAGAAGGGGCTGGATGTGACAGAAGAGGCATCTGCATACTGATTTTCTTACTGGACTGATACTGATGTCTAGGACAGGGCTGGGTTAAAAGGGTGTTGTGCTTCACTTGAAAGGTCTCTTTTGAAGTTACCCCCTGAACAAAGGTATTTCTGAGTATACGTAGAGGGGCTGTAGCCTTCTGATGGGGAGAGCACTTTTGGAACCTGGACCAAACCTCTGTCCGAAGGACTGCTGGACTGCACAAAGGATGCATCTGGACTGGTCTTCTGTTTGTTGCCCTGCTGTCTGATGTCTGGTGGGTGGTCTGAAAGACTCCTCTGGATTGCTTTTCTGTACATTGCCCTACTGTCAGCTATCCTACTGAATTTGGCTACCCCAATCATTAGGATACAACCAGGAGGAACCGCCATTGGGACTGCAGGCTTGGTGACTGCTGGAGTACAGGAGGAAATGCCACTCTTCATCTCCCCATATGTGCTGGCCTACCTGCCTACTGGCCCTGGTACCCTAAGTGTTTCTTTGCCCAGCACGTGAAGAGCGACTTTTATCATTATGGTACAAGTGCGAGGTGAGTGTTGCCAGATCCTTCAAATGTTTCCCTTAAGCGGTTGGAAAGCCTTTAATTTGGGGACTAGTGAGAGGCTTGCACAATGTGCGCCGGGCTCCTTGCATTTCCAGTGACCATTGCCCTCAAGAATCCCCCTCAGGGCGGCCCCACTCTCCTGTAAAATGGCCACCCCGCTCTTCGTGGTGAGCACAGTGCCTTTTGAAGCCCATCGGAATTCCCCTCAAGGCGGCCTCAGGGATGCCACAGTACAGAGGGAGGCTGGTGAGAGAGGAGAAGCCATCACAGTCACCCCCTCCAAGAACTCAGAGAGAAGTGTGACCAGGCTGGGAATCCCAGTGTTGTAGCACTGTACACCATCTGTGTGGCCCCCTCCCGGAGAGACATGTTGCCTAGGCAATGCAGGGAGCACTGACATTCTGGGGGTTCTCCCCCATGGCCAGGAAGATGCAAAGCGTCTGGCAAAATTTCCCCTGCTGGGCAGCCCCGGTTTTCCAGTAGCAGTGGCTCGAAAGGCCCCAGATGCGCTGCCCTGAAGGAAAGGTTTTGTTTTAGGGGAGGCTGCGTGGTCAGCAACTGCACCGCACAGAAGCAGGCATCTGCCTTTGAAGACACTATTGCAGGGGAGGGGTAGGAGTGCAGCCTCCCTGCCTGTTGTTTCAATGTGTGTGTCCCCTCACCCCATGTAACATGTACCTGGGGGCACCAGGATCATTAGAGCATAGTGGGGCGAGACCTCACACTCAAGAGTACAAGGTGAAGGCTATGATTGCACAATCTTTAATAGGTGCACAGATGCTCCTGCAGCCAGCAGACTACCTGCAATGCCCAGATACCAAGTAATAATACATTGCAGGAAAGGCCTTTGTGATATATGGGGAGTATACATGCTCTGCTGTAGCCTAACAGCTGCATTCCAAGCACCAATGTGCTGTGATGTGTATCGTGGTGATTCTGGTAGTATCAGCACAATGAAGAAAGACGCAGTACTTGCATACAGAGCACAATCATCAGGCTGCAGTTGATTCTGGTGACATTTAGCAATGCATGTGTTTTACTGTGACATCTCAAGCCAGAGAGTATGTTGTTTACTGTTCTTGCGATGGGCACTCTCAGGGTAACAAGTTCAATTTTAGTAATTGCATAATGTAAGCACTACTTATGATTCATATGTCCACTGGTCTAAAATGCACCTAATACAGAAACATATTTTTTACATAATTACGTGTGGAGTCTCTTTTGTGGTGTATTTATTGTGTCACTAGTGTGTGAATGTTGTGCAAATGCTTTCCACATTGCCTCTGGGGATAATCCTGGCTGCTCTGTGTCGAGCTACCACAGAGAGCGCAGGTTATCTTTGGTGTGTAACTTACTCGCCCTGGCTAGAGGGGTAGTTTCTGACTGGTTGAGGTGTCTACCCTAGCCAACCAGAAACTCTATTGCTAACAATTGGTTTTATACATGCTGCGTACCAGATGTGTCACTGTACAAAACATATCTTCAATGTTATCAGGTGCTGCCAAAAGGGAAACCAGGGTTCAATTTACAATTCATTGATTTTGCTTGAGTAGTTGTTATTGGTTACCAGATTAATTTTCTGTATTTTTTCCCATAAGACAATACTCTAAGCAATAAACACCTTCAGTACTTTTCCTAGTGTCAGCATCATTGGCTCTAGCAAACAGAGCCTATTGTGTTAGATGCACAACACCATTTTAGGTTGCTTGATACTCAGTTTCTGATGTCAATGTTGGGTCTTTTTAGGCTCCTCTTTTTCTTCTTCCTGACAGGCTCTAAATCCAGGCCAACACATTCTTTGCAAGGGGCTGCCTATGTCAGCTGCCCCGTTGAAACTTCCACTGAAGGCATCCTTACTCATTTGATGATACCTGATTCTCTTGTGGACTTAAACCATTAGCACAGCAAAGTTTATCTCAGCAATTAAACATACCCAAATATTTATTGCCATCCTATACCAGGTCTGGATTACGGCTTCTGTAGTGCACTTGCTCCTTGATAATTGTGTCTCTTGTATTGGTTTTCATCTCTTTTCATTGTTTTCATTTCCCTGCAATGACACAATCAAATCTCGTCTATGGTGCAGATTTTCACCTTGGTCCCTGTGTTTTAATGTTCTAGAATGACACAAAATGACCAACCATAACCAACTATCATCCTCTTATCCATCCAACCATCAAATAAAGTGACATATTGTTCACGTGTGTGTGTCTGTGTGCATTCTCGTGTGTGTGTGTAAGTATATCCAAAACATACCACCACAGGCACCTGCTTCTCTCCTTCTCACTTTATTGCTTCCCTTACAGTGATTCTGTGAGATCCTCTATCAGTGCCTCAAAGAGTCCCTCCATTTCCTCTACAGAATCACATGCCTGAACACTCTCTCTGGGGCCTTCTTGGTATGCTGTGAAATATTTTCTTCCTCAATGCTCAGAGGGCTTCTATTTGCTTGCTTTCAGCATGCGAGCAGGTTATTGACTCCAATGAAAAGGTTGAATTTTCCATGTTAGTAAGTGTAGGAAGTTGACTCTGTATGTACAATTTCAAAGTAAGAAATAGCTTGCACAGAGTCCAAGGGTTCCCCTTAGAGGTAAGATAGTGGCAAAAAGAGATAATTCTAATGCTCTATTTTGTGGTAGTGTGGTCGAGCAGTAGGCTTATCAGAGGGTAGTGTTAAGCATTTGTTGTACACACACAGGCAATAAATGCAGAACACACACTCAAAGACAATTCCAGGCCAATAGGTTTTTATGTGGAAAAATATCTTTTCTTAGTTTATTTTAAGAACCACAGGTTCAAGATTTACAAACAATACTTTAAATGAAAGGTATTTCACTTAGGAACTTTAGGAACTTTGAATTAGCAAAATAGCATATACAGTTTTCACACAAATGGCAATAAGCTATTTTAAAACTGGACACTGCAATTTTCAACAGTTCCTGGGGGAGGTAAGTGTTTGTTAGTTTTGCAGGTAAGTAAACCACCTACAGGGTTCAAAGTTGGGTCCAAGGTAGCTCACCATTGGGGGTTCAGAGCAACCCCAAAGTTACCACACCAGCAGCTCAGGGCCGGTCAGGTGCAGAGGTCAAAGTGGTGCCCAAAACGCATAGGCTTCAATGTAGAAGGGGGTGCCCCGGTTCCAGTCTGCCAGCAGGTAAGTACCCGCTTCTTCGGATGGCAGACCAGGGGGGTTTTGTAGGGCACCGGGGGGGACACAAGTCAGCACAAAAAGTACACCCTCAGCGGCACGGGGGCAGCCGGGTGCAGTGTGCAAACAGGCGTCGGGTTTGCAATGTAGTTCAATGGGAGACCCAGGGGTCTCTTCAGCGATGCAGGCAGGCAATGGGGGGCTCCTCGGGGTAGCCACCACCTGGGCAAGGGAGAGGGCCAACTGGGAGTCGCTCCTGCACTGGAGGTCGGATCCTTCAGGTCCTGGGGGCTGCGGGTGCAGTGACCTTACCAGGCGTCGGGTTCTTAGAAGCAGGCAGTCGCGGTCAGGGGGAGCCTCTGGATTCCCTCTGCAGGCGTCGCTGTGGGGGCTCAGGTGGGTCAACTCTGGCTACTCACGGGCTTGCAGTCGCCGGGGAGTCCTCCCAGTAGTGTCGTTTCTCCACAAGTCAAGCCGGGGGCGTCGGGTGCAGAGTGCAAAGTCTCACGCTTCCGGCGGCAAACGTGTGTTCTTTCAAAGTTGCTTCTTTGTTGCAAAGATGCTTCTTTCTTGGAGCAGAGCTGCTGTCCTCTGGAGTTCTTGGTCCTTTTAGATGCAGGGTAGTCCTCTGAGGCTTCAGAGGTTGCTGGACCCTGTGGAACGCGTCGCTGGAGCAGTTCTTTTGAAGTGGGGAGACAGGCCGGTAGACCTGGGGCCAAAGCAGTTGGTGTCTCCGTCTTCTCTGCAGGTTTGTCAGCTCAGCAGTCCTTCTTCGTCTTAGGTTGCAGGAATCTATCTTGCTGTGTTCTGGGATCCCCTAAATACTCGATTTAGGGGTGTGTTTAGGTCTGGGGGGTTAGTAGCCAATGGCTACTAACCCTGAGGGTGGCTACACCCTCTTTGTGCCTCCTCCCAGAGGGGAGGGGGGCACATCCCTAATCCTATTGGGGGAATCCTCCATCTGCAAGATGGAGGATTTCTAAAAGTCAGAGTCACCTCAGCTCAGGACACCTTAGGGGCTGTCCTGACTGGCCAGTGACTCCTCCTTGTTTTTCTCATTATCTCCTCCAGCCTTGCCGCCAAAAGTGGGGCCGTGGCCGGAGGGGGCGGGCAACTCCACTAGCTGGAGTGCCCTGGGGTGCTGTAACAAAGGGGGTGAGCCTTTGAGGCTCACCGCCAGGTGTTACAGTTCCTGCAGGGGGAGGTGAGAAGCACCTCCACCCAGTACAGGCTTTGTTACTAGCCACAGAGTGACAAAGGCACTCTCCCCATGTGGCCAGCAACATGTCTGGTGTGTGGCAGGCTGCTAAAACTAGTCAGCCCACACCGGTAGTCGGGTATGGTTTCAGGGGGCATCTCTAAGATGCCCTCTGGGGTGTATTTTACAATAAAATGTACACTGGCATCAGTGTGCATTTATTGTGCTGATAAGTTTGATACCAAACTTCCCAGTTTTCAGTGTAGCCATTATGGTGCTGTGGACTTCGTGTTTGACAGACTCCCAGACCATATACTCTTATGGCTACCCTGCACTTACAATGTCTAAGGTTTTGCTTAGACACGGTAGGGGCATAGTGCTCATGCACTTATGCCCTCACCTATGGTATAGTGCACCCTGCCTTAGGGCTGTAAGGCCTGCTAGAGGGGTGACTTATCTATACCTGTAGGCAGTGTGAGGTTGGCATGGCACCCTGAGGGGAGTGCCATGTCGACTTAGTCATTTTACCCCCATCAGCACACACAAGCTGGCAAGCAGTGTGTCTGTGCTGAGTGAGGGGTCTCCAGGGTGCATAAGATATGCTGCAGCCCTTAGAGACCTTCCCTGGCATCAGGGCCCTTGGTACCAGGGGTACCAGTTACAAGGGACTTACCTGGATGCCAGGGTGTGCCAATTGTGGAAACAAAGGTATAGGTTAGGGAAAGAACACTGGTGCTGGGGCCTGGTTAGCAGGCCTCAGCACACTTTCAAATCATAACTTGGCATCAGCAAAGGCAAAAAGTCAGGGGGTAACCATGCCAAGGAGGCATTTCCTTACACAACCCCCCCTCCCCCAAACGAAAGAGGATGAGACGAACCTTTCCCACGAGAGTCTTCATTTTCTAAGTGGAAGAACCTGGGAAGGCCATCTGCATTGGCATGGGCAGTCCCAGGTCTGTGTTCCACTATAAAGTCCATTCCCTGTAGGGAGATGGACCACCTCAACAGTTTTGGATTTTCACCTTTCATTTGCATTAGCCATCTGAGAGGTCTGTGGTCAGTCTGAACTACAAAGTGAGTACTAAAGAGGTATGGTCTCAGCTTCTTCAGGGACCAAACCACAGCAAAGGCCTCCCTCTCAATGGCACTCCAACGCTGCTCCCAGGGGAGTAACCTCCTGCTAATGAAAGCAACAGGCTGGTCAAGGCCATCATCATTTGTTTGGGGCAAAACTGCCCCTATCCCATGTTCAGAGGCATCAGTCTGCACAATGAACTGCTTGGAGTAATCTGGAGCTTTGAGAACTGGTGCTGTGCACATTGCTTGTTTTAGGGTGTCAAAGGCCTGTTGGCATTCTACAGTCCAGTTTACCTTCTTGGTCATTTTCTTGGAGGTAAGTTCTGTGAGGGGTGTCACTATGGATCCATATCCCTTCACAAACCTCCTGTAGTACCCAGTCAAGCCAAGGAATGCCCTGACTTGAGTCTGGGTTTTTGGAGCTGCCCAGTCCAGAATAGTCTGGATTTTAGGCTGGAGTGGCTGAACTTGGCCTCCACCTACAAGGTGTCCCAAGTAAACCACAGTTCCCTGCCCTATCTGGCATTTGGATGCCTTGATAGAGAGGCCTGCTGCTTGCAGGGCCTTCAAAACCTTCTTCAGGTGGACCAGGTGATCCTGCCAGATGGAGCCAAAGACAGCAATATCGTCAAGATAAGCTGCACTAAAGGACTCCAAGCCAGCAATGACTTGATTCACCAACCTTTGGAAAGTGGCAGGGGCATTCTTTAAACCAAAGGGCATAACAGTAAACTGATAATGCCCATCAGGTGTGGAGAATGCTGTCTTTTCTTTTGCTCCTGGTGCCATTTTTATTTGCCAGTACCCTGCTGTCAAGTCAAAGGTACTTAAGTATCTGGCAGCACCTAGTTTGTCTATCAATTCATCTGCCCTTGGAATGGGATGGGCATCTGTCTTGGTGACAGAATTAAGTCCTCTGTAGTCCACACAAAACCTAATCTCTCTCTTTCCATCTTTGGTGTGAGGTTTGGGGACTAAGACCACTGGGCAAGCCCAGGGGCTGTCAGAGTGCTCAATGACTCCCAATTCCAGCATCTTGTGGACTTCCACTTTGATGCTTTCCTTAACTTGGTCAGACTGTCTGAAAATTTTGTTTTTGACAGGCATGCTGTCTCCTGTGTCCACATCATGGGTACACAGGTGTGTCTGACCAGGGGTTAGGGAAAAGAGCTCAGCAAACTGTTGCAGGACCTTCCTACAGTCAGATTGCTGTTGGCCAGAGAGGGTGTCTGAATAGATCACTCCATCTACTGAACCATCTTTAGGGTCTGTGGAGAGGAGATCAGGGAGAGGTTCACTCTCAGCTTCCTGGTCCTCATCTGTTACCATTAACAGATTCACATCTGCCCTGTCATGGAAGAGTTTGAGGCGGTTCACATGGATCACCCTTTTGGGGGGTCCTGCTAGTGCCTAGGTCTACCAGGTAGGTGACCTGACTCTTCCTCTCTAGCACTGGGTAAGGGCCACTCCATCTGTCCTGAAGTGCCCTGGGAGCCACAGGCTCCCGAACCCAGACTTTCTGCCCTGGCTGAAACTCAACCATAGCAGCCTTTTGGTCATACCACATCTTCTGGAGTTGTTGGCTGGCCTCAGGGTTTTTACTTGCTTTTTCCATATACTCTGCCATACTTGAACGTAGGCCTAGTACATAGTCCACTATATTTTGTTTAGGCTCATGAAGAGGTCTCTCCCAGCCTTCTTTTACAAGAGCTAGTGGTCCCCTTACAGGATGGCCAAACAGAAGTTCAAAGGGGGAAAACCCTACTCCCTTCTGAGGCACCTCTCTGTAGGCGAAAAGCAGACATGGCAAGAGGACATCCCATCTCCTTTTGAGTTTTTCAGGGAGCCCCATGATCATGCCTTTCAATGTCTTGTTAAATCTTTCAACAAGACCATTGGTTTGTGGATGGTAGGGTGTGGTGAATTTGTAAGTCACCCCACACTCATTCCACATATGTTTCAGGTATGCTGACATGAAGTTGGTACCTCTGTCAGACACCACCTCCTTAGGAAATCCCACTCTGGTAAAAATACCAATGAGTGCTTTGGCTACTGCAGGGGCAGTAGTCGACCTAAGGGGAATTGCTTCAGGGTATCTAGTAGCATGATCCACTACTACTAGTATGTATTGGTTCCCTGAGGCTGTGGGAGGTTCAAGTGGACCCACTATGTCCACTCCCACTCTTTCAAAGGGGACCCCCACCACTGGAAGTGGAATGAGGGGGGCCTTTGGGTGTCCACCTGTCTTACCACTGGCTTGACAGGTGGTACAGGAGACACAAAACTCCTTGACCTTCTGGGACATGTTGGGCCAATAGAAGTGGTTGACTAATCTTTCCCACGTCTTGGTCTGTCCCAAATGCCCAGCAAGAGGAATATCATGAGCTAAGGTCAGAATGAACTCCCTAAACTCCTGAGGCACTACCACTCTCCTAGTGGCACCAGGTTTGGGATCTCTTGCCTCAGTGTAAAGGAGTCCATCTTCCCAATAGACTCTATGTGTTCCTGTTATCTTTCCTTTGGACTCTTCAGCAGCTTGCTGCCTAAGGCCTTCAAGAGAGGGACAGGTTTCTTGCCCCTTAAACAACTGTTCCCTTGAGGGTCCCCCTGGGCCTAGGAGCTCAACCTGATAAGGTTCTAACTCCATGGGCTCAGTTCCCTCAGAGGGCAGAACTTCTTCCTGAGAAGAGAGGTTCTCTTTTTCTTGTTGTGTGGAAGCTGGTTCCCCAGACTTCTTTCCTTTTTTCTCTTGGAGGGTTGGGCCCTTTTTCCAGGCTCCAACACCACTTTTACACCCTGAGCCTTGCACTGTGCCCTTGTCTTGACATACACCAGTTCAGGGATACCCAGCATGGCTGCATGGGTTTTGAGTTCTACCCCAGCCCATGCTGAGGACTCCAGGTCATTTCCAAGCAAACAGTCTACAGGGATATTTGAGGAGACCACCACCTTTTTCAGGCCATTGACCCCTCCCCACTCTAAAGTTACCATAGCCATGAGATGTACTTTAGTCTGATTGTCAGCGTTGGTGACTGGATAAGTTTGTCCAGCCAGGTATTGACCAGGGGAAACCAGTTCCTCTGTCACCATGATGACACTGGCACCTGTATCCCTCAGGCCTTCTACACTTGTCCCATTAAATAAGAGTTGCTGCCTGTATTTTTGCATGTTAGGGGGCCAGGCAGCCAGTGTGGCTAAATCTACCCCACCCTCAGAGACTAATGTAGCTTCAGTGTGAACCCTGATTTGCTCTGGGCACACTGTTGATCCCACTTGGAGACTGGCCATTCCAGTGTTAGCTGGAGTAGAGTTAGAAGTGGAACCTTTCTTGGGACAGGCCTTGTCTCCAGTTTGGTGTCCTTGCTGATTACAGCTACGACACCAGGCCTTTTTGGGATCAAAGTTTTTACCCTTGTACCCAAAATTGGATTGTGAAGAGGCTCTGGACCCTCCCTCCTGAGCAGGTTTTTGGGGCCCTATAGAAGACTCTTTACTTTTTCCCTTGGATGTCTGAACACTCTTCCCCTGGGGAGTCTTTGTGACCCCTTTATTTTGGTCACCCTCTGTGGAAGTCTTGGTCACCCTAGTCTTGACCCAATGGTCCGCCTTCTTTCCCAATTCTTGGGGAGAAATTGGTCCTAGGTCTACCAGAAGCTGATGCAGTTTATCATTGAAACAATTACTTAACAGGTGTTCTTTCACAAATAAATTGTACAGCCCATCATAATCATTTACACCACTGCCTTGAATCCAACCATCCAGTGTTTTTACTGAGTAGTCAACAAAATCAACCCAGGTCTAGCTCGAGGATTTTTGAGCCCCCCTGAACCTAATTCTATACTCCTAAGTGGAGAATCCAAAGCCCTCAATCAGGGTAGCCTTCATGAGGTCATAGGATTCTGCATCTTTTCCAGAGAGTGTGAGGAGTCTATCCCTACACTTTCCAGTGAACATTTCCCAAAGGAGATTACCCCAGTGAGATCTGTTTACTTTTCTGGTTGCACAAGCCCTCTCAAAAGCTGTGAACCATTTGGTGATGTCATCACCATCTTCATATTTAGTTACAATCCCTTTTGGGATTTTCAACATGTCAGGAGAATCTCTGACCCTATTTATGTTGCTGCCACCATTGATGGGACCAAAACCCATCTCTTGTCTTTCCCTTTCTATGGCTAGGAGCTGTCTCTCTAAAGCCAATCTTTTGACCATCCTGGCTAACAAGAGGTCATCTTCATTGAGGCTGCCCTCAATGCTTCCAGAGTTGCTGGACTCTCCTGTGAGAGAAGCAGCATCTCTGACTATCACATTTGGAGTCAGGGTTTGAGAGACCCTGAGCTCCCTATCTAGGACTGGAGGTGGGAAATCCTCCATGTAACTAGGGTTCCCCTCTGTGAGGACATCATCAGAGGGGTTGTTTTTAGCAAACTCTGCCAAAAGCTCCTGGAGCTGTATTTTGGTAGGGTTTGAACCAGTTTTAATCTTTTGAGTTTGCAGAGACACCTTAACTCTGACATCCTAAGATGCAGGTAAGGGATGAGGTTGAGTTCCATCACAATCTCTTCTGCATTAGACATTATGGCGGTCATTCCAACCGCTGCCCGCCATGCGGTAACCGCCATATGGCCGCTCCGCGGTCAAAAGACCGCTGGGGCCATTTCAACTTTCCCGCTGGGCCGGCGGGCGCTAGCCAAGTTAGCGCCCGCCGGCCCAGCGGGAAAGGGGCCTGCAACACTGAAGCCGGCTCCGAATGGAGCCGGCGGTGTTGCAGGTGTGCGACGGGTGCAGTTGCACCCGTCGCGCTTTTCACTGTCTGCTAGGCAGACAGTGAAAAGCAGGCTGGGGCCCTGTTAGGGGGCCCCTGCACTGCCCATGCCAGTTGCATGGGCAGTGCAGGGGCACCCAGGGGCCCCAGGACACCCGTTCCCGCCATCCTGTTCCTGGCGGTGAAAACCGCCAGGAACAGGCTGGCGGGAAGGGGGTCGGAATCCCCATGGCGGCACTGCTTGCAGCGCCGCCATGGAGGATTAGCCCAGCCGGGGGAAATCCGGCGGGAAACCGCCGGACCCGGTTTTCCGACTGCGGCTTTACCGCTGCGGTCGGAATGGGCTATGAAGCACCGCCAGCCTGTTGGCGGTGCTTCAGTCATCCGCAACCCTGGCGGTCATAGACCGCCAGGGTCAGAATGACCCCCTATATTTCCAAAAGTTGGAATACTTTTTAAGAATCTAAAACTATCTCTAGAACTTAATTCAAACTTTTACAAAACTTTTAAACTCTAAAAGAAATGCTAACAGGGACTAACACAAGGCCCTAGCAGGACTTTAAAATTTTTTGAAAAATAACTCAAATTTCAAAAATCAGTTTCTAATGACAATTTTTGGAATTAAGTCGTGTGATCAGGTATTGGCTAAGTAGTCCAGCAAATGCAAAGTCTTGTGTGTCCCCCCGGTGCCACCAATGTAGGAAGTTGGCTCTGTATGTACTATTTCAAAGTAAGAAATAGCATGCACAGAGTCCAAGGGTTCCCCTTAGAGGTAAGATAGTGGCAAAAAGAGATAATTCTAATGCTCTATTTTGTGGTAGGGTGGTTGAGCAGTAGGCTTATCAGAGGGTAGTGTTAAGCATTTGTTGTACACACACAGGCAATAAATGGGGAACACACACTCAAAGACAATTCCAGGCCAATAGGTTTTTATATGGAAAAATATATTTTCTTAGTTTATTTTAAGAACCACAGGTTCAAGATTTACAAACAATACTTTAAATGAAAGGTATTTCACTTAGGAACTTTGAATTAGCAAAATAGCACATACAGTTTTCACACAAATGGCAATAAGCTATTTTAAAACTGGACACAGTGCAATTTTCAACAGTTCCTGGGGGAGGTAAGTGTTTGTTAGTTTTGCAGGTAAGTAAACCACCTACAGGGTTCAAAGTTGGGTCCAAGGTAGCCCACCGTTGGGGGTTCAGAGCAACCCCAAAGTTACCACACCAGCAGCTCAGGGCCGGTCAGGTGCAGAGGTCAAAGTGGTGCCCAAAACGCATAGGCTTCAATGGAGAAGGGGGTGCCCTGGTTCCAGTCTGCCAGCAGGTAAGTACCTGCGTCTTCGGAGGGCAGACCAGGGGGGTTTTGTAGGGCACCCGGGGGGACACAAGTCAGCAAAAAAAGTACACCCTCAGCGGCACGGGGGTGGCCGGGTGCAGTGTGCAAACAGGCGCCGGGTTTGCAATGTAGTTCAATGGGAGACCCAGGGGTCTCTTCAGCGATGCAGGCAGGCAAGGGGGGGGCTCCTCGGGGTAGCCACCACCTGGGAAAGGGAGAGAGCCACCTGGGGGTCGCTCCTGCACTGGAGGTCGGATCCTTCAGGTCCTGGGGGCTGCGGGTGCAGTGACCTTACCAGGCGTAGGGTTCTTAGAAGCAGGCAGTCGCGGTCAGGGGGAGCCTCTGGGTTCCCTCTGCAGGCGTCACTGTGGGAGCTCAGGGGGGTCAACTCTGGCTACTCACGGGCTCGCAGTCGCCGGGGAGTCCTGCTTGTAGTGTTGTTTCTCCACAAGTCGAGCCGGGGGCGTTGGGTGCAGAGTGCAAAGTCTCACGCTTCCGGCGGGAAACGTGAGTTCTTTCAAAGTTGCTTCTTTGTTGCAAAGATGCTTCTTTCTTGGAGCAGAGCTGCTGTACTCTGGAGTTCTTGGTCCTTTTAGAGGCAGGGTAGTCCTCTGAGGCTTCAGAGGTTGCTGGACCCTGTGGAACGCGTCGCTGGAGCAGTTCTTTTGAAGTGGGGAGACAGGCCGGTAGAGCTGGGGCCAAAGCAGTTGGTGTCTCCGTCTTCTCTGCAGGTTTGTCAGCTCAGCAGTCCTTCTTCATCTTAGGTTGCAGGAATCTATCTTGCTGTGTTCTGGGATCCCCTAAATACTCGATTTAGGTGTGTGTTTAGGTATGGGGGGTTAGTAGCCAATGGCTACTAGCCCTGAGGGTGGCTACACCCTCTTTGTGCCTTCTCCCAGAGGGGAGGGGGGCACATCCCTAATCCTATTGGGGGAATCCTCCATCTGCAAGATGGAGGATTTCTAAAAGTCAGAGTCACCTCAGCTCAGGACACCTTAGGGGCTGTCCTGACTGGCCAGTGACTCCTCCTTGTTTTTTTCATTATCACCTCTGGCCTTGCCGCCAAAAGTGGGGCCGTGGCCGGAGGGGGCGGGCAACTCCACTAGCTGGAGTGCCCTGGGGTGCTGTAACAAAGGGGGTGAGCCTTTGAGGCTCACCGCCAGGTGTTACAGTTCCTGCAGGGGGAGGTGAGAAGCACCTCCACCCAGAACAGGCTTTGTTACTAGCCACAGAGTGACAAAGGCACTCTCCCCATGTGGCCAGCAACATGTCTGGTGTGTGGCAGGCTGCTAAAACTAGTCAGCCCACACTGGTAGTCGGGTATGGTTTCAGGGGGCATCTCTAAGATGCCCTCTAGGGTGTATTTTACAATAAAATGTACACTGGCATCAGTGTGCATTTATTGTGCTGATAAGTTTGATACCAAACTTTCCAGTTTTCAGTGTAGCCATTTTGGTGCTGTGGACTTCGTGTTTGACAGACTCCCAGACCATATACTCTTATGGCTACCCTGCACTTACAATGTCTAAGGTTTTGCTTAGACACGGTAGGGGCATAGTGCTCATGCACTTATGCCCTCACCTATGGTATAGTGCACCCTGCCTTAGGGCTGTAAGGCCTGCTAGAGGGGCGACTTACCTATACCTGTAGGCAGTATGAGGTTGGCATGGCACCCTGAGGGGAGTACCATGTCGACTTAGTCATTTTAACCCCACCAGCACACACAAGCTGGCAAGCAGTGTGTCTGTGCTGAGTGAGGGGTCTCCAGGGTGGCATAAGATATGCTGCAGCCATTAAAGACCTTCCCTGGCATCAGGGCCCTTGGTACCAGGGGTACCAGTTACAAGGGACTTACCTGGATGCCAGGGTGTGCCAATTGTGGTAACAAAGGTATAGGTTAGTGGAAGAACACTGGTGCAGGGGCCTGGTTAGCAGGCCTCAGCACACTTTCAAATCATAACTTGGCATCAGCAAAGGCAAAAAGTCAGGGGGTAACCATGCCAAGGAGGCATTTCCTTACAGTAAGTCATAGAATAGGCAGTTTTATTGCGGACGTAACCCTCAGTCCTTAAGAGATTCTTGTAATGCAGAACGCTCTTCAAATGCTGTGATGGCTTCGTGATTTCCAAGGATGCTGATTGAAGTAGTCCATAGTTTGAAAGCATGAAGGGAAACCTCTGCACTTACTTACCGGGTTCTGAAGTCACTAACGTTCAATGATGGATATGCTCCTTTTTTAGCTATCTTTTGTTAGAAATGGGGTTTCTGGTTGGCTAGGGTATGCACCTCAGCCAGGCAGAACTTACCCACTCTAGTCAGGGCAAGGGAGTTACACGTCCAAGATAACCCCTGCTCACCCCCTTGGTAGCTTGGCACGAGCAGTCAGGCTTAACCCGGAGGCAATGTGTAAAGCGTTTGCACAACACACACAACACATGTGACGCAATATCCCCACCACAAAGGAAACACAACACCAGATTATATGAAAATATACTGTACTGTACACAACGCAATTATCAGACCAAACATCACATATTAGTACTATCCTGCCACCTTAGCAGTTGTCAGAATGTTACACATTAGTTACTCTGCAAACTAGCAGTAGTCACATATACACACAGGTTACTCAGTAGTCTGCAACATAAGCAGTGGTCAGGAAACACGTTATTACACCAGACACTTGTCATAAGAATATCATAAAACGCCCATAGCAGGAACATTAGAAACATATGGCAAGTCATAGGAATACATATCAGCAAGTCGTGTCCATAGACGGAACATCTGCACATATATGTGAAAGCATCATAAAACAGGCAGGCAATATATATCAATCAGCAAAGTCTTTAGAAAGAACTTCGATTATAATTATATTGGTCCTTTAAAAGTACCTGACTTGAAGAAGGCACCTCCAGTGCCTATTGAATGAAAAGAAATGGGTCCCCCGGCGCTCCTCTGCGCAAAACGGGGGCCTCCTGACAATTCAGGGTGAGAGGGGGGTGGCACACACCCCCTCTGTACTCCTAACTGGCCCCTCCTGGGGCCCGCGATCACTGGGGCCCCCCCGGCCTCTACCGGCCTCCACAAGGGGGGGGGGCGAAACCCAGAAGAAATGCAAGGGGGAGGGTGGCACCACGCACCCCCTCCGCTTCAAGGCCTGGCCCCTCCTGGGACCCGCGATTGTTGTAGGGCCCCCCCTGGGCCTTAACTGGCCCTCCACGAAAGAAGGGGGGGCAAAGACCCGCACTGGCCCACACAAGGGCCAAACCAAGGACCGGCGGTGAGGGGCGAGCCTCCGGCGAGGCTTCTGCCCCGCCCGCGATCCCACCGAGAGCCCTTCTGGGCTCGGCAGGGCAGGGAGAGGCTTCCTCCTCTCCTGCCCGTCTCCGGCTTCACTCTGGGCCCAGATAAGTGCTTTCTGGTCCCCCGGGGGCTCTCCTCGGGGCAAGCCCTGCCCCGGGGGCACCTCTAGGAGCACGCTTGCTCCAGTTTTTCTATCTTCGGTTTTGTTGGTGCCCCGGGGGCACAAGAAGCAGCAAGTCCTCAACGCGAGGAAAACGATTAGCGCCCGGGTCACGGCGGTGATTCCCACAGCAGCAAAAGCACTTCACAAAGCGCTTTATTCCTTTGGAGGAGCCCGGGTCGCGGTGGTGTCTTTTGGGCATGAAGGAGCATGTTCACAGCGATTTAAGGATTAAAGAAGAAGCGCTTTCCCAAGCGCTAATTTTGGCAAGCATTTGAAGCACTACTCGTGTTTCAGGGTCAATGCAGGGGTCAGGGGCCACAGCACCCTGCCCCTGGGGAGCAAAGTTATCAGAAAAGGCCCACAGGTGGAGGGCCCAACAACAGGCCGGCACAAGGAGTATGTAGCAAGTGGCAAGTCCTCTTTAGTGACCAAACAGGTCACAGGTCAGCCCAACAGCAGTCGTCCATGGCGGTTCCTGGTGTGTTCTTTCAGCAGTCTAGGTCCAGTTCCAGGTAAGTTCAAGGAGTCTCCAAATTGTGGGGGAAATTCCCCTGTACTTATAGTCAGTTCTTACAGTGTTTTACAATTGTAGGGAGAGGAGGTTCCAGCCAGTTACAACTGGTTCTGGGAGTGCCCCCTCTCTCCTTTCAGCACAGGCTCCAAATATCAGTGGGGGGTTAACGACCCTATTGTGTGAGGCCAGGGCACAGCCTTTACAAATGTAGGTGTGCCCCGCCTCTCCCTTCTCTCAGCCCAGGAAGACTATTCAGTATGCAGATGCACCTCTGTGACACCTCCACCCTGCCTATGTACAGGCTGTCTGAAATGTATGCACAAAGCCTCAACTGTCACTCTGCCCAGACGTGGATTGGAGTCAAGCTGCAAAACACCAGAGTCAAAAGCACAGATAAATGCGCACTTTCTAGAAGTGGCATTTCTGTGATAGTAATAAAAAATACACCCACACCAGTAAACAGCATTTATTATCACCATCACAACCATACCAAACACGCCTACGCCACCCCTCATAAATCAGACAATACCCCTTACACATAAGGCAGGGCATTTCTAATGCAATCCTATGAGAAGGCAGCACTCACAGCAGTGAGACACCACTTAGGCTGTTTGTCACTACCAGGACAGGCCACGCAACTTGGCACATGTCCTGCCTTTCTGCATACATGGCACCCTGCCCATAGGGCTAGCTAGGGTGTACCTTAGGGGTGACTTACATGTAGTAAAAGGGGAGTTCTGGGCCTGGCAAGTAAGTTTAGATGCCAGGTCCCTGTGGCAGAAAACTGCGCACACAGGCCCTGCGCTAGCAGGCCTGAGACAGGTTTGAAAGTCTACTTCAGTGGGTGGCGCAAGCAGCGCTGCAGGCCCACTAGTAGTAATTAATTTACAGGCCCTGGGTATAGAGATACCACTGTACAAGGGACTTATAGGTAAATTAAATATGCCAATTAGGTATAAGCCAATCATACCAACTTTAGATGGTAGAGCACCTGCACTTTAGCACTGGTCAGCAGTGATAAAGTGCTCAGAGTCCTAGAGCCAACAGCGAGAGGTCAGAAAAACCAGGAGGAAGGAGGCAAAAAGGCAAAAAGACTGGGGATGACCCTGCGTAAGGCAAAAAGTCCAACACCCTTATACGTCCTTAACAGAGAAGCATAAAGCAAATCCCATTATCTTGCAAACCTTTCAATTTTATGGCAGGAGACTGGCATACTGGAAGAACAGACAGATTAAACGATGTACCATTGTTCATCCATTCCCATTTCAATCGTCTTTATTGCTTATTGTTTCTTCTTCTTAGCTATATCCAGTTTGCTATAAGACGGCATTTCTGATGACCAAATCAGGTACCTCTTGTACTTGCCTCTCATCTTTAAAGTGCATTGTGACGGCCTGTAAAGTTAGTCAACGTATCCTCAAGGCTAACTGACCATATGAAGAAACAAAGGGTGACCCTGTTAGAGAAATGTAGTTTGGTTGGACAAAGGAAGTTCATAACAACCTACACGTTGTTGGCATTGTATACCGATTACCGGCTCTTTAAGACATGTTTTGTTTGATTGTCCTATTATTTCATGTTTTGGGGAAAATGTTTGGGATGTTATAAGGAAAATATTACTGATAATCTTTCTTATGAAATGCTTATTTGTAAATCAGTCTCATTATACACTACATTGTTGGAGCTGCATAACAAACTATTTGCTTTTTGCTGTCTTCTTCCCTCAAATCAATTACACCATACTGGATGCTTCTTTACTATCAGTACACACATGGTGGTCTTTATTTTTACTAGCGGTGGAGCTGATTTAACTACTAAGCGAGTTATTCATAATACATCTGCTTTCCAACTATTTTGAAAACCAGTTGATGATTATATTGCATTATACTTAGACTGTGTACTATTAATAGTTTATAATTTAGTATGTTACATTTAATATGCTTCCTTTGCAGATTAGTAGCTCTAGTTTGCTCTCTGTACACTTGAATTCTTTCTTTCAACCATTAGTATTGTAAATGCTGAATTATACTAATGAATATTCATGTATTCTGAGTGTTGAATTTGCCTAAAAAATGAATTAACATTGAGAAAGATAATATATGCATTTGAAGGTGCGCCCAACTGAGGGGCCACCAGTGTTCACGAAGTGTACTTATTAATAGCTCATTAATATGAAATGTTCAGCTTATGTTTTATGAATGTAGTAGAATATCATATAAAGGGTTATGTATTATGTATTAGCTTTATTAATCATAGGCCTTAACTTAGTGAGGGATGGGGCCTAGTTACACGGCCTCGTGTCAAGCTGCATTTCTTAGGCGACTTATAACATGGCTGCTTAGAGAGTTAAATTGTGATTTTCCACTGTGCTGATAGAGTGCTCGTAGCTGAAAGTCTTTCTCATGAGAACTGGTTGCTAGAAGATGATGAACTAGCTAGGATACAATGTGTAATGTAGTGTGCCTAAGACTCACCTTCCCAAGAGAAGACAATGGAGGCGCTGACTGGAGTATAAGCTGCAACAATATTGATACCTGACAAGTCAAACTATGGGAACAGGAGAAGACGAGTCAATCATCAACATGTGAACTGTGTATTAGTGAAACTTGTAGATTTGGGGTTTTATTTTCATTGGACTAACTGCAAACATGTGATGCTTTGACCAATAAGGATGTGGGAAGTAATTTTTGGAAATCTAACTTAGCCAGACTGCACCGCGAGGAGAACACCGTTTTTCTGTTTGAGACACCGCCATTATTTTCCTGACCGCCCAGAGAAGATATGTGCTTAACTTTATTGCTTAAAGAGACTTTGCTTTTCTCTGAACTTTGATGCTGAATCCTGATGCCTTGTTGACCGAACTGATATTGACGAAGACTGTCACAGCTTGCTAAACTATACTGAGGCAAGGTATAAGACGATGTTACTCATTGTCATGGTAATTTGCTTACGTTTGTAGGTACCAACCGCTACTTTTGATAGAGCCATAGTTGGATGTTTTTCCAAATTTGTATTGACTAAATTGTTTTGCATGAAGTCCAAACATGCTATTCTAATCTGATGTTAGTTATGGTTCTCACTGATGATGTTCGCTACATGTTATAACAGTTGATGTCTTTTCTTTGCTAAATTCTAAATGTATGCTATTTTGTTTGCGCAGTTATTCTTGCTGTTAATTTGTACTGTAACCTTAGAATGTGTAGTGGCTCAATAATTGATTAGATTGTGATTCTTTCTACGGTTTGGTTAGCCAGTGTTGTTTCTGTATGTTTATCAATTGATTTTGAGCCTAAGTTACCTGACTTTAGCATTGTTAATATAGGGAAATAAACATTTTAACTTTTACATAAAGGTGCGGTTATTCATGGCCGAGTAGTCATGGTGTGCGGAAATTGCTGACTCCTATTAATTGTTGATGTTATTGATTGTTCTTGCTATTGATTTGTATTGATACAAGGTTACATGGTGGGAACTATTTGAAGCGCAGTCAAAAGGTCCATCGGCCTGTTCACGTCTCCTTGTAAGTTTACTGATTAAGGTCTGATGTTCTAACAGAGACTTCTATAATTACCTTTCACAGGTACGTTAATCATTACATTATGTACTTAGATCGTCCAATTTTTTATGTATCTTTTCAGTGTTCTTTTCTATTGTATTTTTATTTAAAAAGAATCAATAAACAGCTTTGAACAGGACACTAAAATAAACCTATATTTTCATGATAGAATTGGCTTATTTTCCCACTACCGTTACAGCTGCAACCCTAGAAATTCAAGAGCATTTAATTCATGTCAGCAACCTTCCGATAAGTTCAAGAGGGTTGTCATACATCAGGCTCTGTATATTCACGCACTCCATGTTTAAATATAATTTGAGGTAAATTCACAGCAGCGCAACTAATGAGTCATGACATTCAATAAGAACGCCAAATAGCCCATCTTCGCTGTAAGGCATTTTTGTAACCTCTTTTAATCTTCAGAGGTCTGGACATTGGTAGGAAGGTTTGACCCTCTACGTTCAGAATGAAAGCAATGTTCTCAACAGATTTGATAGCTTAACTTCATGTTTTGGTTATTTCAATTGGGTGAGTTATCGTTTTTCTTTGAATTATGGAGGTACCAAGTGGTGAAGGTGTTCCTGATGCCAATGCCACCGAGCAGATGTGGTGTGACTAAAAAATGGTGATGCCACCACCTGCAAGCACCAGGCAGTATCAGTATTTACTGGGTAAGCGATTGCTGTCATCGATTGCAGGGCACTTGCACTGGGGCTCTTTGCCTTCTAAGAAGTGTTCTGTTGCTGTTCAGTTAATCCAGAAGGGGCGGGGAGGCCTAAATATGTTTTCCTATAGTAGTAAACTTTATTGGTTGATCAATAACAACCAGAACAACTATGTACAAACAACAGTTACATTTACAATTAAAAATGATAAAATTGCAATTTTCTCATTTTCCATTGTGGGAGACAGTCCTCATTTACTGATTTGTGTCCTTAGAATGTTAAAGTGTGCATTGTTTGAGATGAGGGAGTGCTGATTCAGGGAGGTAGGTTGATTTCCCTCAGCATGATCTAGCATTAATAAAAATCAAAGATTTGTTAAGAACCAAACTTAAAATGTTAGATTAGTAGCCCACACCCAGTTATCCTTCATAAAGGATTAGATCCCGGTCCTGGATTTGAGATGCTGTGCATGACACCATTCCCTGTTTAGGTCGCTGTATCGACCCAGGGGCTGCAGGTCAGACCAGCTCGAGGAGAATAGAGCGTTATCAATTTTTAAACTTTCTTTTGGCAGGGTACACCTTCGGGTGGCAGGCGGAGCTCACACCTAAATTCATTGATGAATTTCGCACATCTGACCAGGACCCATGTTGCAGAGTGTGTGAAACATATCTCAGAAGCTTCCTGGCACTTGTGCATCTCTTGTTCAAGAAAAATAATCTTTAGCAGTAATCTCAGTTTCTAGGTTGGGGCAGCAAGCCACGACTTGTGCCTGTAGCTGCACAACTTGCAGTCCCCATTTCTACCTATGCCAGCACAAGCTGGATTGAAGTCCCTCACTAATGGCACAGGAAGTAACACAGACAGGAGCATCCTATGTGTCTTCGCTTTTATGGCTTCCAGGAAGTATGGTTGCGCCTTACCCAACGGGTAAGAGTTGTTCAAGGTTTAAAAAGGGACCGAATTGTCTAGTGACCTTAGGTATTGCTCCTTTGAAGTTTCCCTCTGTTGCCGTTTTATTACTTTTATCCAGGCTGTGCAAGATACTTCCCCTACCCATAGAGGTGATTCTTCTATTTGAATGGATACAATAGCACCCTTTAGGTTAACATGCCATGGATTGTCTGGAGCCTCAAAGATACATTTCAAATGAGCCTTTAGTGAGTTAGTGGGGCCTTCTTTGTCTTGATGTAATATTTTAATAGGGAGGCTTTACATTCTAGGGATTGATTCACAAGGCCACATTCCAGTTTTAGACTTGACCACCAACTGTAATGTGGCTGTTGGAATATTTACCTAGGTGGTGCATTGGATTTGCTCCAAGACAGAATCTAGGACTCCTGCATAAGCATGATGCCCATACTACAGAACTGGAAGAATAGTTGCATTTATAATCCCGAGCATGGGAGCAGCAGAATATCAAATTAATTTGGTTGATGCCATGAATAATTGCTGTGCCTTTCTTTTTCAAGGACTTCATATATGCCGTGGCTTGGAATTTTCCCCAAACCAAAACTCCCAGGTGGTTATATTTCCTGGATGTGTGAATGATCATGCTGCCCGGGTGCAGGTCACGTGCTTTTTATTCCAGTGTTCACCAAAGATGAGAACCTTTGTCTTGGTTTAACAGGATATGATTATTCGCATTATAGAGGTTCGAAGCGTTCAGCACCTGTTGGATACCATCTTTGGTGTGATCCATTACTACAATATCATCCACAAATTAAACAATATGGAGTTTGGTAATCCCTAGCCTGGAGGGTACTAGACGGCCAGCCTCTATGGACTTCCCCAGATCAGCTGTGTATAAATTAAAAAGCAGGGGAGCCAGGAAGCATCCCTGCTTTATACCGTGGTTGGGATACATTTTGGGTGTGGCAGTTCTGACTTCGGTTTTCACACAGACCTATGTCCCTGGATGTAGTGAGATAAGTACCATTAGTAGTTTTGGGGGTACACCCCAAGTTAAATGTTTCAGCCAAAGGGTTACCCAGTCGACCCTATCAAATGCTGCGTGAGAGTCTATGAAACAGCAAAAGAGAAGTAGATGATTTCTTTGTGAGGCTCGGTGTCTCAAGAAAGATAGTGGTATGATGTTATCCACCGTGGATGCCCTAGCCTGGAAGCCTGATTGGAAACGGAGCAAACAGAACATAAGTGTGCACTTTGGCCTCCAAGTCCAATTGTGCTATTTGGTGGAGTTTGAAGCTTTAGACTGGTACCCTTTCTTGCATATGGGGCACAGGATAGACCCTTTCCATGTTTTAGGAACTGTTGCTGTTAGAAAGGGGGAAATTGAAGAGCGGTGTTAACAGCCTGGCCCACATTTCCAGAGCACATTTGAATATGCTGGCTGGGAAGCCATTCACACAAAGTGCTCTAGGCCATATTTATACTTTTTGACGCAAAACTGCGCCAACGCAGTTTTGCGCCAAAAAAATGAGCGCCGGCTAACGCCATTCTGAAGCGCCATGCGGGCGCCGTATTTATTGAATGACGTTAGCCGGCGTTAGCCGCCGGCGCTGTCTGGTGTGCGTTAAAAAAAAAGACGTACACCAGGCAGCGCCGGCGTAGGGGGAAAATGGAGTATGGGCGTCCACAAATGGTGCAAGTCAGGCTGAGGCAAAAAAATCGCCTCAACCCGATTTGCACCATTTTTTTACGACTCCCAACCCCCATTGAAATGACTCCTGTCTTAGCAAAGACAGGAGTCATGCCCCCTTGCCCAATGGCCATGCCCAGGGGACTTCTGTCCCCTGGGCATGGTCATTGGGCATAGTGGCATGTAGGGGGGCACAAATCAGGCCCCCCTATGCCAAAATTTTTGTTTTAAAAAAAATACTTACCTGAACTTACCTTAATGTCCCTGGGGTGGGTCCCTCCATCCTTGGGTGTCCTCCTGGGGTGGGCAAGGGTGGCAGGGGGTGTCCCTGGGGGCAGGGGAGGGCACCTCTGGGCTCATTCTGAGCCCACAGGTCCCTTAACGCCTGCCCTGACCAGGCGCTAAAATCCGGCGCTAATGCGTTTTTTTTAGACCCGCCCACTCCCGGGCGTCATTTTTGCCCGGGAGTATAAATCCGACGCATATGCATCGGAGTCATTTTTTAAGACGGGAACGCCTACCTTGCATATCATTAACGCAAGGAAGGTGTTCACGCAAAAAAATGACGCTAACTCCATGAACTTTGGCGCTAGACGCGTCTAACGCCAAAGTATAAATATGGAGTTAGTTTTGCGTCGAATTTGCGTAGAAAAAAACGACGCAAATTCCGCGCAAACGGAGTATAAATATGCCCCTCTGTCTTTTGGCTGATCGTGGCCATGACTGTATCAACGTTTGTTAATTCTGGAATAGAGTCTTCACTGGGCTGTATTGCTCCAGGTGGTGTGGTGTAATGGGGGAAAGTGAACCGGTCTGAATATATATATGTCACATACCTAGCCCATGCCATCTCTGACACTCCATTTTCACTTATGGTTTTGCAGTTTTTTAGTTTGTTGATGTAATCTCAGAAAAACGCCTGGTTTCGTTCTTTAAGAAGGCTAGAAAATGTTCCTTTTGGTTCATTTCACTATTTTGCCCCCATAATATATATTTTTTTGTACTGTGCTTGCATGTGTTTAACTGCCATTGCTGACAGAAGGCTTTTGTTTGTTTACTTGTTGGGCTTTGCATAAAGCTCTTCTAGTGGAGGCAATAGCATTGTTATAGTGAACTTGTGTCCTCCATTCCCTGCCATTTCTTGTGTGGATCAGCTTGCTCTTGTGGCCTGCCAGATGAGCCTTAAAATCTTCTATCAGGTTGCCCCACACCTGATGCATGGGTTCTGAGCATCTTTTTATTAACTTGACATCCTGAGTATCTATTGGAGTTTGTCTGAGTGTCTTGTCTACTTGGGCCTCTATCCTGAAAGGGAAACAGTCCGAAAGACTGCCCAATTATTGGGCGGTTATAGTTTTCCTCCTGGGAGTCATTGTGTAAGAAGTTGGCTCTGTATAATCTATCTCAAAGTGAGAGATAGTATGCACAAAGTCCAAGGGTTCCTCTTAGAGGCTCTATTTGTGGTAGTGTGGTCGAGCAGTAGGCATACCAGAGGGTAGTGTTAAGCATTTGTTGTAGACACACAGGCACTAAATAGGAACACACACTCAAAGACTTAACTCCAGGCCAATAGGTGTTTATATAGAAAAATATTATTTTCTTAATTTATTTAGAACCACAATATTAAGAATTCAGGTAAGTACATAAATTGTAAGGTACTTGGCATAGGTAAATGTAGAACTTTGAAGTAAAAAAGTAAGGGACACAGTTTTGGCAAAAATGGCAGTAAGCTATTTTAAAAGTGGACACTGCAAAAATCAACAGTTCCTGGGGAGGTAAGTACAAGCTAGTTTAGCAGGTAAGTAAAGCACTTACAAGTTCAGTCTCTGGGGCATAGGCAGCCCACCGTTGGGGGCTTAAGTCAACCCCAAACACCCAGCACCAGCAACCCAGGGCCGGTCAGGTGCAGAGGTCAAAGTAGGGCCCAAATAACATAGGCGCCTATGGAGACTAGAGGTGCTCCTGTTCCAGTCTGCTAGCAGGTAAGTACCTGTGTCCTCGGGGAGCAGACCAGGGTTTTTTGTAGAGCACTGGGGGGGTCCCAAACAGGCACCCAAAATACACCCTCAGCAGTACAGGGGTGGCCAGGTGCAGTGTGCAAAGTAGGTGTCGGGTTTTGAAAAGAAATCAATGGAGGGGCCGGGGGCCACTCTGGTGATGCAGGCAGGGCACAGGGGGGCTTCTCGGGCCAGCCACTGACTGGGCAACGATGAGGGCCACCTGCTGGTCACTCCTGCACCAGTAGTTGGTTTCTCTCGGGCCTGGGGCTGTGGGTGCAGTGCTTCTTCTAGGCATCGGGTTCTTTGTTACCGGGCAGTCGTGGTCAGGGGGAGCCTCTGGATTCTCTCTGCTGGTGTCGCCGTGGGTGTGCAGGGAGGTCGTCTCAAGGTGTACACGTTGTGGGAGTCGCTTGGGGGTCCTCGCTGCAGTGTTTTGTTTCTCTGGACACGAGCTGGTGGTGTCGGGTGCAGAGTGTTGGGGGCTGCCTGAGTGAGGCTGGAGTCCCTTTAAAGATAGTTTCTTCTTTGTTGTTTAGACAGAGCCGCTGTCCACAGGAGTTTCTTGGTCCTTTGGGTTTCAGGGCAGTCCTCTGAGTTGGCAGAGGTCGCTGGTCCTGCTGGATGCATCGCTGTTGCAGGTTCTTTGAGTCAGGAGACAGGTGAATACTGTAGGGCTGGGGCCAAGTCAGTTGTTGTCTCTGTCTTCTCTGCGGGATTTTCAGGTCAGCAGTCCTTCTTCTTGTTCAGGTCATCCGGACATCTGTTTTCCTGGGTTCAGGGTCACCCTAAATACTAAATTTAGGGGTGAGTTTAGGGCTGGAGCCCAGTAGCCAATGGCTACTGTCCCTGAGGGTGGCTAAACCCTCCTTGTGCCTCCTCCCTTTGGGGGAGAGGACACACACCCTAATCCTATTGGGGGAAATCCTCCAAAGCAAGATGGAGGATTTTCTAAGGAAGGGGTCACATCAGCTCAGGACACCTTAGGGGCCGTCCTGGCTGGAGGGTGACTCCTCCTTGTTTTTCTCATTGTGTCCTCCTGACTTGATGCCAAAAGTGGGGGCTTTGTCTAGGGGGTGAGCATATCCACTAGCTGGTGTGCCCTGGGGCACTGTAACACCAGGCTTGAGCCTTTGAGGCTCACCGCCAGGTGTTACAGTTCCTGCAGGGGGAGGTGTGAAGCACCTCCACCCAGGACAGGCTTAGGTCCTGGTCACAGAGCGCACAGCTGGTGTGCCCTGGGCGCTGTAACACCAGGCTTGAGCCTTTGAGGCTCACCGCCAGGTGTTACAGTTTCTGCAGGGGGAGGTGTGAAGCACCTCCACCCAGGACAGGCTTTGATCCTGGTCACAGAGTGCACAAAGGCACTCACCCCATGTGACCAGAAACCCGTCTGGATGTGGCAGGCTGGCACAAACTAGTCAGCCTAGCACTAGTAGTTAGGCTGGCATGCAGGGGGCATCTCTAAGATGCCCTCTGTGTGCATTTCTCAATACACCCCCACACTGGCATCAGTGTGGATTTGTTGTGCTGAGAAGTTTGATACCAAACTTCCCAGTATTCAGTGTAGCCATTATGATACTGTGGAGTTTGTGTTTGACAAACTCCCAGACCACATACTCTTTATGGCTACCCTGCACTTACAATGTCTAAGAATTGGTTAGACACTGTAGGGGCATAGGGCTCATGCAGCTGTGCCCTCACCTGTCGAGACGGGCCACTCACCTGAAAAGCAGGATATCTGAAGGGGCGATGGTATGCCCCCCAACGTCCTGGAACACCTCTCGGCACTTCCTGGTGGACACAGAAACCCCGGCAGGTGTCCCAAAAGGAAAGAGGGAGTGGAAGAGAAAGAGACAAATCACTGCCACGTCTTGCCGGTCCAGCCAGTCACCCTGTATCTTCGGGGGGCAGGTCGTTGTTGACAGAGTGATAGTTGAGTTAGTGTACTCAACTTCCTTGAAACTGAATCTCTCTTTCTGATATGGGCATGGGAGCGGTAGAAGAACACCGGGATGCTCCAGCACTTTTCTTGGATAATAATTACTGTTGGCACAATTACTAACGCTGCATTACCAAAAACCCAAACTGAGTACCATAACAATAAGTACTGTGACACTAGGGCTGGCTTCACAGAGATTCACTGCTGCACACTACAATTAGAACTGTGGTTGCACTTATCATGCAAAAGAAAGACAAACAAGGGCATTAATATATCACATATAACTTTCCTGCATGCATAGGGTTAAACTAAAAGGAACAAAAACAATCCAAGAAATACAAATGTCCCCTCTGGGTTTAAACAGTTAGGGTGGCACAGTTTGGTTTGATTTCACTGTGTATTTGAAAAACCCTTCAAAAGCAAATTCCCCAAACCTGAAACACAAGCATGAATGACACAATTTAAATCCAAGAGTTTATGCTACTAGAGAAAGAAAAGTCACGTAAATGCTCTTTTAAAATTGCACTGTCACATTTTGTAGTACTTGAGCTCAAACAGATTTCCTGAAGCATATTTAGGCAAATAACTACAATAATAATGTAGAATGTTCAGAAATGCATTTGTCTCATCAAGATAAGCACACAAGGTCTGAAATACACCAGCTGTTCTAGGAAAGCGCGGCGCTCCAAGAACAAACTCCCTGGAGAATACTAGTCATGTAGCTGCAGTCTTTTCCGGAGTGCTGGAGGAATGCCTGGTGTCAGCTGGTACAGGAACGAAGAAAGGAATTGCCTCAAAAGTCCTGAATACGAGGATGACAGCAGGGGCTGGACTGCCAAATCAGATGCTGAGATCAGGAAGCAAAACAAAGCCAAGCAGGGAGGCATGCTTCACTCTGCTATTTACAGCCAATCAGGAAAGCAGTTGAGTTTCCACATGTGGATGAGTCACCACACCCAATTAGAAGCACATGTCTACACCACACCCAATTAGAAGCACATGTCTACACCTGCTCACATTAGCAAACAAGCATTGGTAAAACAAGAATTGATAAAACCAATTGTGTAACACAGCACATTATGTTTACTTAGAAACATGAAGGTTTAACCAAGAACAGAGATATGATTTTAACCCTAATCCCTGGGGATGCTGACAGATAACGCAGGAGGCACCTTGGGGATTCCTGACACTCATCTGTGGTATAGTGCACCCTGCCTTAGGGCTGTAAGGCCTGCTAGAGGGGTGACTTACCTATGCCACAGGCAGTGGGTTGTGGGCATGGCACCGTGAGGGGAGTGCCATGTGAACTTAGCCTTTTTCTCCCCACCAGCACACACAAGCTGTGAGGCAGTGTGTATTTGCTGAGTGAGGGGTCCCCAGGGTGGCATAATACATGATGCAGCCCTTAGAGAGCTTTCCTGGCCACTGGCCCCTTCGTACCAGGGGTACCTTTTACAAGGGACTTATCTCAGTGCCAGGCCACTGTGCCAACTGTGGAGACAAAGGTACAGTTTTAGGGAAAGAACACTCGTGCTGGGGCCTGGTTGGCAGGGTCCCAGCACACTTTCAATCATAACTAGCATTGGCAAAAGGCAAAAGGTTAGGGGGTAACCATGCCAACAGTGGCATTTTCCTACACATTGGCATTCTAATTATGAGCAACGCTGTTTCTCCACACCTCTGCCTCATTTCCAGTGGCCACGTTGTATTTGGATACGGATTTGGATGAAATTGGGCTGCAACCGTCACAGAGTCTTGCTTTATTGTGGCTACTGCTGGGGTCCTATAAGTGGATGGCAGTGACCATTGGGGAGAATTCCAGTCTCTATTTGATCCTCCTCACTAGGTTCATAAGTTCTGCCCCAGTTGAGGAACCCATGTGATTACTTCTGTCCGTCATGACAGATGCTAAGCCTAAGGTGAACCTAAGTGGGTTGGGGTCACTTTCTGTCCTGTTTTCTATCTGAAAGTTTGCTAGCTGACCCATTAATCCTTTTGATAAAAAGACATAATCGATCTTCAAGATTCCTTTGCAAGTTGGGGGAAACATCCGCTGGTTTCCTTGTGCCTCTATCTGCTGTTGGGCCGAAGTCAGTTTGTAAGTTGCTAGGAGGTGTTATATAATTTTCCCCTCTTTAGACTGAGAGAAATTTTAGTTGCACTCCCCAAGCCGCACATGTTACAATTACCGACAAGCATGATTTCATGTTGTGGAAAATCAGAGAAAAGCGTCTCCAGGCTCTCACTCAGGTCTTGTACCATGGTTACCTTTGCTTTTAGATAGAGTTAAACTAGCAGTTGGCGAGTAACAAGCCAATTGGTTTTTTGTTGATTTTCATGCCTGTTATGGAGATTGCCTTTAACCCCTTGGAACTGGAATTGATTGAAATAGTCTCTGGTTTGCTTGTGTGTTTGAAAAAGATAGGTAGGCCTCCAGATGGATGCCCAAAGAGGCTTAAAGATTTCATACAAACCAGGCAGGATCGACTGGGAGAGGACCCAGGTCTCATTCTTATTCAGGTAGGCTGTTGCTTGCTTGCTTGCTCTGATGCTTTTGAGGCTAGGCACATTCTATGATGCTATTGTGATGCTAACTGTGGTGTTTGTTCTCAAGGATTGGTGACAGTGGTCCATTCTAGGGCTTGGGATGATACCCCGGTCTCCCATTTACAGGTTTCTCCTGCCACCCCCACTCACGGTGCACACTGGTTGTTTTGTCACAGCCCACCTCCCTCTGGTTGTGTGAACATAACACAATAGGGTGGGTGCTTCCTTGGCTGCTGCTATACACATCAAATCAAATCAAATCATTAACATTTATAAAGCGCGCTACTCACCCGTGCGGGTCTCAAGGCGCTAGGGGAAAAAGGGGGGGTTATCGCTGCTCGAACAGCCAGGTCTTTAGGAGTCTCAGGAAAGCGGAGTGGTCCTGGGTGGTCCTGAGGCTGGTGGGGAGGGAGTTCCAGTTCTTGGCCGCCAGGAAGGAGAAAGATCTCCCACCCGCCGTGGAGCGGCGGATGCGAGGGACAGCAGCGAGTGCGAGGCCAGAGGAGCGGAGGAGGCGGGTGGGGACGTAGAAGCTGAGGCGTCTGTTGAGGTATTCTGGTCCCTTGTCGTGGAGGGCTTTGTGTGCGTGGGTGAGAAGTCGGAAGGTGATCCTTTTGCTGACTGGGAGCCAATGCAGGTGTCTCAGGTGTGCGGAGATGTGGCTGCTGCGGGGTATGTCGAGGATGAGGCGGGCCGAGGCGTTTTGAATGCGTTGCAGGCGATTTTGGAGTTTGGCTGTGGTCCCGGCGTAGAGGGTGTTGCCGTAGTCCAGGCGGCTCGTGACGAGGGCGTGGGTCACGGTTTTTCTGGTGTCGGCGGGGATCCAGCGGAAGATCTTGCGGAGCATGCGGAGGGTGAGGAAGCAGGCGGAGGACACGGCGTTGACTTGCTTGGTCATGGTGAGAAGAGGGTCCAAGATGAAGCCGAGGTTGCGGGCGTGGTCTGTGGGGGTCGGTGCGGTGCCGAGGGCCGTGGGCCACCAGGAGTCATCCCAGGCGGACGGGGTGTTGCCGAGGATGAGGACTTCCGTTTTTTCAGAGTTCAGCTTTAGGCGGCTGAGCCTCATCCAATCTGCGACGTCCTTCATACCCTCTTGTAGGTTGGTTTTGGCGCTGGCGGGGTCCTTGGTGAGGGAGAGTATAAGTTGGGTGTCGTCGGCGTAGGAGGTGATGATGATGTCGTGCTTGCGTACGATGTTGGCGAGGGGGCTCATGTAGACATTGAAGAGTGTCGGGCTGAGTGATGAGCCTTGGGGTACGCCGCAGATGATCTCGGTGGGTTCTGAGCGAAACTGAGGGAGGTAAACTCTTTGGGAACGGTTTGCGAGGAAGGAGGCGATCCAGTCCAGGGCCTGGCCTTGGATCCCGGTGGAGCGGAGGCGGGTGAATAGGGTGCGGTGACAGACGGTGTCAAAGGCAGCCGAGAGGTCGAGCAGAATGAGGGCGACTGTTTCACCGTTGTCCATCAGGGTTCTGATGTCGTCAGTGACTGAGATGAGGTCGGTTTCAGTGCTGTGGTTGGTTCCAGGAAAGTGGTCAGCTGTTTGTCTCTATTACTTTGGCTGGGAAAGGCAGAAGAGAGATGGGGCGGAAGTTTTTCAGGTCGCTCGGGTCAGCCGTAGGTTTCTTTAGTAGGGCGTTGACTTCGGCGTGACTTCGGCGTGTTTCCAGCATTCGGGGAAGGTAGCAGAAGAAAAAGAAGAGTTGATGATGGTCTGGAGGTGCGGGGCGATGATGTCGTCGGCTTTGTTAAAGATGAAGTGCGGGCAGGAGTCCGAAGGGGCGCCGGAGTGGATAGAGTTCATGATGGATTTGGCTTCTTCCGTGTTGATGTGGGTCCAGTTGTTGAGGGTGATGGCCGTGGATGCCAGTTCGGTGGTGTTTGGTTGGGTCTGGTGTCCGAAGCTGTCGTGGAGGTCGCTAATCTTGCGATGGAAGAAAGTGGCGAGGGATTCGCACAAATCCTGTGAGGGCGTGACGGCGTTGGCGCTGGGATTGGAGAACTCCTTGACGATGCTGAAGAGTTCTCTGCTGTTGTGTCTGTTTTTGTCCAGTCTGTCGGTGAAAAAGTTCCTTTTGCAGCGCGGATCAGGTGGTGGTGTTCACGGGTAGCGTTCTTGAGGGCGGTCATGTTGTCAGCGGTGTGGTCCTTGCGCCAGGCTTTCTCAAGGGCGCGACAAGTTTTCTTTGATTCTTTGAGGGTGTCAGAGAACCAGAGAGGTTTTTTGGTGTTGGTCTGTCGATGCGTGCGTTTGAGGGGAGCAAAGATGTCTGCGCAGTTGGAGATCCAGTTTGTGAGGTTGAGGGCTGCGTCGTTGGGGTCGGTGGTGAGGGTGGGTTGGTTGGCGGCGAGTGCGGAGAAGAGTTGCTCTTCGGGGATCTTGTTCCACTGTTGACGAGGGATTGGTTGGGTGCGGAGGTGGCGGGTCTCGCGTCGGAATGTGAAGTGGACGCAGCTGTGGTCGGTCCAGTGTAGGGCAGAGGCGTGGCTGAAGAAGACGTGTTTGCTGGCGGAGAAGATGGGGTCGAGCGTGTGTCCGGCGATGTGCGTGGCGGTGTTCACCAGTTGTTTGAGGCCGAGGTTGGCGAGGTTGTCGAGCAGGGTGGTGGTGTTGGGGTCGTTGTTTTGTTCCAGATGGAAGTTGAGGTCGCCTAGGAGGATGTAGTCCGGAGAGGAGAGGGCGTGCAGGGAGATGAAGTCGGCGATGGCGTCGCTGAAAGGGGCGCGTGGCCCGGGAGGACGGTAGATGAGGGATCCTCTGAGGGTGGTCCTCGGGTCGGTGCGAATCTGAAAATGCAGGTGTTCCGCGGCGAGAGGGGTGTCCTCGGTGGAGGTGGTGACGCTGATGGAGTCTTTGAAGACGATGGCGATACCTCCTCCTGCTTGGTTGGTGCGGTCTTTCCTGGAGATCTTGTAGCCTTCGGGGATGGCGGTGGCGATGTCTGGAGCAGAGGAGGCGTTCATCCAGGTCTCTGTGATGAAGGCGACGTCCGGTGCTATGGAGTCCAGGAGGTCCCAGAGTTCAACTGCGTGTTTGTGGACGGAGCGAGCGTTGACTAGGATGCACTTGAGGTGGTTGATGGCGCGTGGGCTTGTGGTCGTGGTTGTTGCGTGGTGGAAGATGCGTTTGCAGGAGTTGCAGGCGAAGGGTCCATGGGTGCGTTTGGGGTGAGCTTGGAAGCAGGTGTTGGAGCGCCCTGGGTTGAGGGCGTGGAGGGTGGTGGGGTCGTAGCGGATCAGCGGGGTTTGGGAGAGCTGGGGACCAGGGGTCGTGGCGCTGGGTGCGGGACAGGCGCGGACGGGCGCAGATGGGCTTGCCTCGACACATGCTGCCTGTTCCCCATGTTGTGCCCCTCAGTACACTTGTAGCTGTTTGTCTCGGTGGCTGTGGTAGACGGACATTTGGGTATTTCAGTGGCAAAGACTTTAGAAGTTTGATCCCCTATTTAGAAAGTGTGTGTCAAGCTGGGGTCTCTGTGGGCCTCCCTCCTCCAAACTGTGGTGATTATTTCTATGTTTGGGCCTGAGGTTAGGGGATCAAACCTCACCCACGCTAAGTCTTCCAAGGTGAGGTGCTTCAATATGGGAATGTGCAAAAATAACCACAGATGATTAATGCTGTTGAAAATATCATGGGACACTTAGGGCAATAGCCGGGTACGAAGATCAACTCAGAGCCATCACAACATTCCTCCTTATTGGTACTGCCATTTGCAGTCAGTGTTGACAGGTTCTGGCTGGCCAAAAGGCCCTGAGTGTTTGGAATATGCTGGTGCTTGCCCTCTGCTGTTAGATGGAGAAGTGACGGAGTTTGGATTTGATGGGGGCCCCCGATTCTCCTCCCCAAGATGAAGAGTGAATATTGCATCTCAAGAGTAGCTGACTGAGTGCCCATATCAACCACATGATTCACAGTGCCTGAAGGCAGCGTTGTGCTTGCCACAGTGCTCCTTTAATAGCTGGAGCAGACCATTGGCCACTGCATCTTGCCCGTGTTGGTCCTTAACTGCTGGGGCAGGGATTGGTGCCTTTGTTGCGCCCAACTGTGTATACTCTGTGACTCGGCAATTCTCTGTAGGTCATTCACATTTTGGGCTTGTCCTGCTAGGGGGCACTCAATTGTTTTTGGTAGTTCAGCAAGTATGGGAAAAAAGGTTGTTGGATTGGGTCCCCCTTGTGCATTGGTTGTATTGGGTATCACAAGCATCAATGATTTCCGATTCAATAAGTGTTGTTTCTTTTTACGGTCTCCTCCATAGGGTGGTGCCTGTTGGGGGAGCTGGTCAGCCCATATTTACTGTGGCCTTGTGTTGTTCTGCATTTCCTGGCAGTGCTGAAGTGACCAGGCTTCGTGTAGGCTCTTTCCCTGCGGAGTGGTTGATGGATGCTGGAGGAGTATTGGTCTTGCCCACAAATGCTGTTGCTTAAATTGGACCAGTTGTATGATTAAATGAGGTAGGTGACTCGTGTGTGTTGAGGATTTCTTCCTGGTTAGTTGGTGCGACCCTTGGTGCGTTGGCCTTTGCGGTATTCACTAAAGGCCCTAATATCTCTGGTAGAGTGCTTAACTTGACCATAATGGGTGAGCAAGGGCAAGGTTTCTTCTTCCCCATAGCCCTCATTTGGCCCTCCAGGTTGCTTAGTTTAGTTCCTAACTCAGCATGGTGAGTAGTGATTGTATCTAGTAAATCTGAAGCTCCATCTTGTTTGATTGCCAGAGCTACACCCTGGCAACTGTATCCTGCGAGGCTCAGCTGCAAACCTTGACAGTATTGGAGTTTGTCCAAGTGTCTAATCTATTTGGGCCTCTATCCTGGAAAGGAAACGGTCTGAAAGATTGACCAGTTCTTGACTGTGTACTTATGGGAATCATTGAAATCACTGATGTATTGGAAACTGTACCCAATGCAGCAATGTCAGTGGCTTTGTGAAAAAACTGCCTTGTTATGCCCATAGAGCATATTGTTTTCTTCACCGGTATGTTACTTGAGTCCCACTTTTCCCCTCCAGTTTGCCAGACTTAGGAGTAGGGGATGTTTGGCAGGCAAAAGGGGGGAGATGATTCCTCCACCAAGTCTTTTTTCTCAGATCTCCTGCTTCCTCCTATGCATCGCCACTGTTGACTTGTCTTTTATTAACTTGTCTTGTGCGTTTCTTGTTTGTGGCTGGAGAAAGAAAACATTGTCGGGCCTTGCCACCCCCGCAGCTTAATTTTTGGCACTGGTCTGGTAGTGGCAGTGGTCCCTAAGCAGCACAGGTCAATGATTCAAGAGTGGCCAGGAGACTATTAACCCGAAGCAGACTTTCTGTAAGCGCTGCTTTTCCTTCCCTGGTCCTTGTTTCAGACTGGGACTACCGTACAAGAATACTGAGAGCTGAAAGTAAGGGTGTGCATTTTGATTTAGGTCAAGGATACTGTATTGTGATCTCTTCTGCAAAAGATGAGTAGCAAAGTGGACAAGTGGCAAAGTCCAATTCCCAGAGACCAAATGCTGTAGGGGGCCCTGAAGGTCGGTGAAAGCAAGAGAAGGACCGCTGAAAGGAGCCCTTCCCTCCTGGACTGGGAGGGCAGAGCAGCAGACTGGCTGAGCAACTGTGGAAAAACTGCAGGGCAACTTAGGGGGGCAGGGGGATCAAGGAGGTGTAGAACAGCATGAGATGGCCGTCATGACAAGCAGCACTATTGTATTGATTGCAGCTTCTCCTCCATGGGTGACCCCCCCAAATGCCTGTGGTTACTGCGCTTACCACAACAGTCCTCTGCCATCCGGTGACCAGCTTCCTGCGCCCGCCTGAATCCCCCTGGCTGGCCGAGGAACAGAGTGTCACTCGCTCTGTGTACTAAAGGAGTTAGGTGCATCAACCATCATCCAAGCAAGCCTATCGCAGCAGTCAATGCAAAAACGTGGTAGTACTGTGGAATGTGCTAGCGTCTGACACTTAACCTACAACAATTCTGGTAGAACCATAGGTTCATGCTTCAAACAGATTGCACTCCACCCCATGCACAGCCAGTGTTAAGTCTTTAAATCCAGGGTGTGACAATAACGTTGGTTCCATTACCGCTACTGAATATGCAGGGACGGATAGCTCATGGTCACATTCAATCTCGATTTCAAACAATATGAACCTGGTACAGGCTTTGGAAGTTAGAACATTAATGCCAGATGATGACAGGCACAGCTCAGAATCTTCACCCAATACAAACAAAGCAAACAAATCTGGAGCAGGACAAGTGACAGCGGGATTCAAAGAGAGAGGCGCCAGCACAGGACAAGTACTAACTTCAGCAAAAGAAGACAATGTAAATGTGTTTAAATCTATAATGCAGAATCCTGCTCAGGAGAGATCAGAGGAACTAGAGAAAATGTATTCATACTCAAGCACAGATGCCTGTAAAATTCAAAGTAGCTCAGAGGTTAAGGAAAGTAGACTGCAAAACACCTGCCCTGCCAATAATATTCCATCGACAATGGGGAATGCTTCCTTAACAATTTCAGGTAACCAATTACATAATGTCCCACGCTGGTGGGAACAATGTTGCATATATCAATAGACGTTTTATTCAATTCTAGTCAGACAAATTAGACTCACAGCGTGATCTCATGAACCCCACACATATCTGGCATCAACTTCCAACTGGAAACTTTAACAGCCCTAATCTCAAGAGTTCAAGCAGTTTATTTTCCTTTACCTGACAGACTGTACATGTGGTCCAATAATAGATAAACTGTCCATCCTGCCGGAAGCCCTGTACAGCTTTCCATAAGCAAAAAGATCGGAGCTCGTAAGCAAATCAGCCATGTCTGCTCAAACTAGTGTATTAAATGATGCAATGGTAGAGGTGAAAACGGAATTCCTGACAGTCGACTTGACTGCTTAAAGTGCACCAACAAAAAGGACCGATAAGTATTCCACCCCCAATCCCCATCCATCCCCCAAACCAACTAAAAGGCAGTGTAAATGAGCACGAAAGGCCGTGAAACAAGACGCTGCGGTCAAAGGAGGCTGTCCCAAAGAGACTCTAACCAACATTTGGATCAAGAAAAACAGACAGGAGGTGATGACGCAGAAACGAAGGTTTTACATTTATTAGCGCATAAACGTAGTGCCGCAATAATCAAGTGTGACTTTAACCGAACTAATAAAGATTGTACGGGGACAAATGTGCCCTCAGAGTAGTTCGTCAACATTTATAAGCGTGCTTTATATAACGTGATGTATTAGAATTGTACTAATCTGACATAACCGTAAACGTGTGCAATGATTTGCTTGCTTGAAATGTTTTAACTTAGCATAACTTTAGTGGAGGCTTCGGCCTAGTTGCCTTGTCTCACGGCTTAGATGCTCGTGTTTTTCTAATGTGCTAATAAAACGTGTATTCTTGCTTGAAGCTGTACTTTTCCAGTGAGATCGGTTCACATGCTTATCTTTAAGGTTTCGTGCCAGCCTGGCATCTTCTTCTTTGCTCCAAGGTCAATCTGCAGGTGCAGACAATGGACGCTCTGAAAGTGAGTTAATTGGTAAAATATGTTGCAACTTACGTTCCCGACTCCAAGGATAATGTATGCCTAGGTAGAAGCTTGTGAACTGTTGTTTTTGATTGGACAATTTGAAGCCAACCTATGAACCCTCCAATGGAAGACCCTACTGGATTTGAACTGTTGTTTATTTAAACCTGGTGCACGAGAAGAAAGCAGCCATTACCCATCGGACACTACAGCCATTTTTAGCCATTAGCCATTACCCATTGCACCTATCGAGGACACTGCAGACATTGCAGCCATTATGGCTCATTTTGCCGACCTCGTCATTTTGCCATCTTCTACGATGCCAATTGATGTTCGACGCCATTTTGAATGAGACTTTGATGCTTTCTCTAATCGAGAGAAAGAGACTTTAAATAATTTTCGCCCTAGAGACTTTAACTTCGATTTGCCCCTTTGCATGAAGTAATAGTTTTGTCCTTTTATCTTGCCGCTGTGAGGCAATTGCCCCGTCCACCCTGCCCCTTTGCCCCCATCCCATGCTGATCGAAACCGGTACCTGTGAGACGAAGACTTCCTTGAATGCTGATTGAATCTGGTAAATATGAAAGGAAAATGTACAATTGCATTGTGTTTCTTTTAGGTAACCAACTGCTGATTTTTGATAAGAGCCCTAGTTAGGAGTTTTCCAAATTAATGTTGCTAAATTGTTTTTGCATGAAATCCCACATGCAGATGCTAATTTGAGGTTAGATGAGGATTCATTTGTCGCACGATGCAATTTGAGACCTTGTTATGCTGACTAATGTATGCAATTAGCCCATTACAGATTATAGTTTTAGTGGTTTGCGTTGCTATCATCGAATGCATTGTTATTCAAATGCTGCATAGATTGCATCTGTTTCGCCGTTATGGACAGCTATTAATGTTCATTTACATATATTATTTGGTGTTGAGACACATTTATATCGTGCTAGCTTTGTTAATATAGGGAAATAAATTCATTAACTTTGAATAAACTGGTGTGGTTATTCATGGCCGGAAGGTCATGGTTCGCCGAAATGTTTTCTGGATTAATTGTGAAGTGTTATGTTGATCAGGGCATTGCTTATGTTCGTTATTGATTATTGATTTGATTAAATTGCCTAATCTCGGGTGAAGAGAGCCCCACTTGGTCAAAAGATTCATCGACCTAAGAGCGTCCAAATACAGGTAATTTATTAGGTCGGAACGCTCTATCAGAGGCGAGGCGAGGAATTAATACTCCGACTGCTGCCTTGAAACGACATGAAAATCTGACACCACCGCACAAGTCTCCATCGGTATAATGGCCCAGCTGGAAGGAACTATCAATAGTCAAACAAAGGTAACACAGAGAACTCATGTACTGGACGTCAATAGCCACAGACATGAAATAGTTCAAACAAATAAAATACACTAACAAATGTACAACATGACACGGCTGAGGGCCATAGGGGCAGATTAATTGGAGGGCGAGCTGACCATGCTGATAGCCCAGAACAGGTTTCTAACTCAAACAAATCTGATACCACCCCCGAACTGAACTCAACTCCAAGTAAATCTCCAATTCAGTTGGCTCAACCTGACCTGCCGAAATCATTTTTCACTGAAGGGGCTGTGCAACCTAGGTGAAGCTAGACACCCACAAGCCATACATAATGTATATTGTAACCAATGGGTACGACTGAAAGATCTCATTAAAATATACCGATCAGCTAAGGAGTAAACGGGCTAATCCAAAAGATAGAAATCCTGTTGAAAGTATAACAGGCCCAGAAAAACTGCTAAAAAAGGGCGACATCAATGTGTCATCAAAAACATCATCAATAGCACCCCACTTAAGACTTCTTAAATCTTCCAGTTTTCGCAAAACACCCTTTGTAAGGAGAGTAGCTGCAACAAAATCCTACTTAGACCAGAACATATAACACAAGGGTGACAGGATATCCTCAATAGAGGAAACAAAATGAGGCTACTGGCAGAGATCCCAGAACTGAAAGACATAACCTCGGCAGATTTGCAATCAGTGGATTTCCTGGCAAATGATAACTCCTTACGACTAAACCCCATTCTAACAACCTGAGGCACAGGCGACATAGCATCATTAATCCTAACTTGCACTAAAATCTTTGAAAACTGGGGAATAACTTTAGAGAGACACCAGGAACCTTGATACCCATCTCCCCTCTCGCAGAAAGAGAGAGAGCTTGCCTCCCATAGTAACCCCTGCACAATTGGTCTTGCGGTGTGCAAGAAGTAGCTCCATTAGCCAAACTGTGGGTCCAGCACATAAGAATCCATCAGTCAGGTCAACGTGCCTCCCATGGGATCAAAACTACTCTGGGGTAAAGGCCTCAAGTACCTGATGGACTTATCATTGGAAAGAAACAGGATTACATCATATGGGCCTGCACCTCCTATCATGGAACGTAACCGGGACAAAAACTTTGCTGTAAGATGGCTTCCCCCCCCCTGCAGAACTGGAAACATTTTGATATCATCGCTCTTCAAGAAACCTGGTCCAAGGTAGACCTCTCAGTAGAAGGTTTCACACATCATCAAATCAAGGCTACAAAAGTAGAAAGCTGTGGGAGACCAAAAGGGGGCTTAGCAGTTTACATTCTACTTAAATTAGAGATAGCCACACAAAAACTATCCAATATAGATCCTGGCCTCCTCTAAATGATCAAACTTCGTAAATGGGTCCAAGATACGAGACCCCAGGTTCTTCTATTTAATGTTTATGTTTATCCAAACTCGGTTAGGTAAAAAATCACTCCAAGAAATAATAACTACCACAATAAACAGCTATAAGCAAGCTAACCCAATACAGTACATAATATCGATGGGCGATTTTAATTCAAATTTAATTTACACCCCCACACGATGACAACATGCTAAATGTCATCAATATACTTTGGAACGTTCCAATCCAATCAGGTTAAATGGTCAAACGTCAAACTAATATTGAGGAAAATGTTGTTACAGTCCTGGAATTCCTTGGAATTACAGTCCTGAATGGAAGGTTCGCAGATAACACACCCGTGAACTACACCTCTTATGGCCCAAACTCTGGATTTGCTGTACAATTGTTTACTTGCTGTTAATTCCACTGATACAGCATTTCTCCATCAAATGCACAACAGGCAGTGACCACTCATACCAGACTACTCATAGGATTAAGCACACAAACAAAAGCAATGGCTCCAGAAAATATTGGTGAAACAAGCTTGACTAACCTAAGTTGATTGCAATGGAACAATGATCCATAGCGAAGAATTAATGACCTGCAGGATCAACATTACAAGAAATCAAGTAGAAACATAGGCATGTGTTGGTGCCGACTTGTTGACGCAAGTCACCAAACTGATTTCAGGTCAGTCAGCCTCACAAAGATTGAAACTGTGTCTCTCAGCCAAATATGCTGTACTAAGAAGAGAACTAAAGAAAAGTGCCAAGCAATTGACGATAGCCTCTCAGGAGTCCATTCTGGGAGTGTCTAAAACTATTAAAGAAGGAATATAAAAAAATAAGCTTTGGGAAGATAAGAAAGTCATTAAGGACGCTTTCTGGGCTAGGTAAACATTCAATGTCAGGCAGCCCAACCCAAGGAAATTATGGGAGACAATGAACAGGCTCAACAGACAAGGAAAAGTGATAAACAACTCAAATGTCTCACAGCTGTCATGGGTAGCCCATTTTGCCAATGTATTTGCAATAAACCAACGTCGTCCACGTCCTGGTAATCGTGAAGACAAGTACAAGGACAGGAGGCGTTTAACTCCATCAACAATCTATGATGACAAGCCCAATGGGCATATCCATTACCTGATGAAAGCAACTTCTACTCACCACCTCGAGTTGAAAAAGTCCTGCTTGTTGGGCATCAAGACGGAGCACCAGGGCTGCTTGGTCTCCTGCAACCTATTTTTAAAGAGGTCACCCAATTCTGGTCAGCAATAGTGGCTACATTATGTATAAGGAGGTGCAGCTAAGTGGCATCGTACCCGAGAGTTGGCGTGGTTCACTTATAAACCTGGTATTTAAAGGAGGTAACTGGACCAATCTGGTCATTTACAGGCTTAAAGACTTCCAGGATATTGAAGCTAAGCATTATGCCTCCTTCATAGTAGCTGACTCAACTGATTGGTCAAATGTAAAGAATATCATCCCGCCAAACCATAAATGTTTTAGGTAGGGCCAATTCACAAAAACAAACACCTTAGCAACTACCTTTTTCATTGACCAACGTTGCTGGACTAAGAAGCAAAAACATCTTTGCTTTGTTGACTTTAAAGCAGCCTTTGACAGTGTTAACCAGGTGCTGCTGTTGAACAAGCTAAAGAGCACAAGCTGTTACGAGGAATACATCAGCTTTATTTGGAAACCTGGATCCAAGTAAAGACAAAAAGCGGGTCTACAAAGACAAGTTAACATCCTGATATCATATGCCAAACCTAACAATCTCGAGGAACTGCAAACAAAAACAAAAACCATGTCTGTCAGAAACCCGATCGGGCGCACTGCCGAGTTTTCTCTAAATGACATTTGTTTGGTGGTAGTAAATAATTACAAATACTTGGGGCTGTACCTAGATTCAAGAGGAAACTTCTTCCATCAAAAACAATACATAGAAGAAATGGAACGCCTCGATCCACTGTTTCAGCCATTGTTAACAGTCATCTCTGCCAAGCTACTTCCAAACATGGATATGCAAGTGTGGTCATGAGAGCGCAGGATGCAGCAGCATTGGACACGTTGCAGACTAACACCTTTAGACATGTGTTCTCCCTTCCTCAAAGTTCATCCCAGAAAAAATCTGGATTGGGTTTAGCCTTATAAAGGACGACCTGGCTAGAAGGTCGACAACAATAAAAACCTGGCATAAGATAAGTTGGGCTCAATACGTCACACTTAACAACGCATTATAGTTGGCTTTGCAAAGCGATCAGAAGTCGGCATTCCACAAATATTTCAACCTCTCGTCAAGCAGCTGCATTTAACTGAACTATGGGGCTTTTCTGAAATCTTGAAAAGGGCGATGATCAGGGAAGTGTACTTCCAGTCATGTCTAGAAGATAAAGATACATTTAGCCCTCGATTGCATGCATGGATGGTGATGGGACATTATCAGGCTAAAACAGCACCATACCTAACCATTCGATTTCCAGCGCATACAAAGTGCAGACCTATGACTTTGCATTTTGGCAAAACACCAGGACTGGCCAGTCGTCCAACATGGAAATATACTGGCCCTACAGAATGCAGACTTTCAAATGCAAAAAAGGAGGACTTTATCCGTTTGGTCTGTATTTGTCTCAAACTGCACACGTTTCGCATATCTATATTAAAGAGAAGTTTCAATGAGAGGGGCAATTGAAGTTCGATCAAGCGACTCCACTTCTTTCTTAACCTATCGACAACTTTATGACGTTCTTATATATGTAATATTGCCACAGCTTTGATTTACGATATAGTTATGGTAGTAATTAACCGGAAAAAAAAGAATTGATTGATTGATTGCCTGTTTGCTTGTTCTTTCAAATAATGCAATGGGTTGAACCTTTCAGAGCACAACACCAAGATTGTTATTGATTTTGAGTCGAAATATGTCTGCCTCTCTTTCATTTGCAAGTGTCTGTAACTTTATTTCTTGATGAATGCATGAGCCCAAAATGATACACGATGGCTCTGGGGGGGGGGGGGGGGCGGGGTAATAGAGACTGCTGTGGGGGCACTGGCCTAAGAAGGGGTGCCAATATTTACAAGGATCTGAGGATATGGTGGACCTGAAAAGAAATGTGGGAGTAGAGGCTGTTAGGGGAAAATGGGGGTTCGAAGGAGTTGGCAAAGTTCATGAGGGTTTTGAGCTGTGAGCATAAAATAGATTGCTTTCCAGTACCACTAGGGCTGCCACAGATTCAGAGGACTTCTGCATGACGCAACAGTGTGAAAAGAGTTACTCCTGAGCAGAATGCATTCCATTATGGTGGGAGTTATTTCTTGTCAGTCAATAAACTGACAATTAGAGGGATTAAGGGGCATATTTATGAGAGGCTTGCACTGCCAGAACATCACTTTTTTTTACACTCCAGCAGCGCAAGCCTCTCAACCATATCTATGAGGTCACGCAAAGCCACTTTCCATGGCCTCATAGATATGGAGTAAGGCAAAGCAGTGCAAGTCGCTGCACTGCCTTACTCTGCATCAGGGAGGCCTCCACGGGGGTTGCAGTGGGTTTTCTCATGCAACTTCCATGGATTTTGAAACTGCCTCAGATTTACAAAATCTAGTAAACCTGGGGAAGTGCCAAAAACGTACGCCTCCCCAGAGCAGACGTAACTAAGAGACATATTTTTTATTTCTCCTCCTTTTTTCCTCTTTCCATGTGTGCTGTATTCTGCAGCACACATGGAATGAGGAAAGCGCCTCTCAGGATTGTTTTTGTGCAAGAACATGTCCTTTCCTGCACAAAAACAATCCTGCATGCAACACAGACACCCTTGCACCATGATGCAAGGGAGCCTGTTTTGGTGCTAGGCAGGCAATTGTGCACCAGCGCATGGGGAAAGGGCAGGAGCGCACCGTATTTTATAAATAATGTGTATTCTTGCCCTGTCACAGTGGCGTAAGGCAGCGTAACAAAAAGACTTACAGCACTGCCCTCTGCCAATTCCCCATAAATATGCCCCTGACCACTCAGAATCACACACTGAGCATATATAAGGGTCACAATTAGAGCTTAGTTCTCCTAATCCTAATACAGGGCTTCCTGTTTGATTTTTTATGTGGTGTATTGCTTGCAGTGGGTTTGCCCGGGCTCAGGGACTGTGCTCCACAACCTCTTTCCCTGGCATCATCTCTCTCTGCTCAGTGTCCCACCTTTGTTGGCAGCCCAGTGTCACCGTCTCTCTTACCATTGCTCATAGACTTTGAAAGAGCCCACTCACCTCCTCTTCGTAAACTGTGTGTCCCGTAGTGAGCTCTGTGGTAAGTGAGTGCCACCCATATTTCTCTCTGTAGATCATTACTTTTTGTTATATCATAGAAGCACATACCCAGATGTTTTCCTGTGGTGAGAGACAGGACTAATATTTCCAGCGGTGACACAAAGAGGTTGCTGCTTGTGTTAGCACGTCAGAGCCCAGATAAGTAAACTTACCAGGAGACGCGTTTAGGCCGACAAACCTTTGGGCCACGTTTGGAGACTTCACAGTACAAAATATTTTCTTGTCATCACCAATCAATAGATCAATAAACAATCAATAACAACAATCACTAGTCGATAAACATCTAATAAAACTTATTATTGAACACACCATTGACTTCTCAGTCACAATTAACCACACTAGTTTAGTCAAAGTTAATATATTTATTTCCCTAATGATTACAATCTAATATCATGTCTGTTAGTCTCATTAGCAATAAACCCACGCCAAAACAATCCAATCAATAATCAAAACACGATTTAATCAATACATCTACTAATTTCATTTAGCATATTGGCATCTTGGCACATCATTATACGAATCAACTTAGCAGAGTCTCATTAGTACATTGAATCGACAAAGCAAGAACTCAGTCATTTGTCTATTTGCACAAAATATTAGTGAATGCCTTAACTAACCTCAAATTAGCATTAGCATGTTGGACTTCATGCAAAACATTTAGTGAACACGAATTTAGAAAACATCTAAACTAAGGCCTCTATCAAAATAGCACTCGGTACCTAGAAAGAAAAGGCAAACAGACAATTATAATTTGCATCAGATAGTTACCAATCCAACAGATCAGCAAACAGCGTCAGTCTTCGTCCTCAGGACATCAGTCGATTCACCATCAGCAGAGATAGGGCGCGATGGGCAGAGGATGGTTAAAGGTGACAGGACAACTAAACTAAATTATGGCAACGAGCAAAAGTCCTCTAGCAAAAGTCTCATAGCAAAAGAATGGCAAATGGCAAGGGTAAGAGTCCCCGGTAAAGTGGAAGAAGAACTGTCTCCCGTTTTCCTCGGGTTACGCCGTTAAATCAAAACTGTCTAACTATTCCCTAATTCCTCATTGGATGAAGTTTGGTGCATTATTATCTCTATCCAATAATTCGGTAAGCACCTTACTAGAGCTTTCCACAATTTGCAGTTCCCATGTCGCGGATTGGTCCAAGTTATTGGCGTCTTCAATGGTTGGAATGTCAGGTAAAGAATGTTACACTTTGCGCTCCAGTCAGTGTCTTTATTGTCTTCTCCTAGTACGGTTAACCTTGCACCTGTTACAAATTACACTGTTGCATCAAGCAAGAACGTCGCCTTGAGCAAGCCCGTTCTCATGAGAAAGAATTTACTACGGCGACAAACACATAACTCCTGGAAAAACACAGCTTCGTGTCCTTCAGGAAAACAGCACATTACACGTTAGAAAATACAATTCAATATGAGGCCAGGCAGCTAGGCCTAAACCCTCGCTAAGCTAAGGCCCTCTGATTTAATAAAACAAACTCTTAACACACAACTCTAATTATGATATACTAATACAAATTCAAACATTATTGCATAATAATTCAGTATTAATAAGCCTTTTCATTAGTCTTTGTATACATTGGTAGCCACTCCCCGTGGGCACATTTCAACGCGTGCATTATTTTCTATGTTAACACATTTCTATGCGGCTTCATCACACAATATATTGCAAGCTTTTCATTTTAATATTGATACAAAAAAAACACACTCCAACACTTGCACCTTCCATCAGTACAACGCCACAGTAACTGCACCTGTTAGAATGGATACGAGTTCAGACGCAGTTAGGGTTATAACAATGCCAACTTCGAAGTGAAAACTAATACTGGGTAATACATTTAAGAGCTGGAGAAGCAACCATAGATCAACCCCGTGTGTAGATCTCCATTTCTCCACCCAAATGGGCGTTCACCAATCAAATCCTTGCCTAAAATGATGCTTTTGTCCATATTGGGCAGACAGCAATATGATTACCGCCGATTACTTTGTCTTGTAAGCCTAAGCATCAGGTTCTCCATGACAACAGGACGCTGCAAAAGCACAGAGGAGAGAGAAGTACCACATAACAAAGCAACGCCCAACCATCCTTTGCTGCGCAAGGAAACCTCACCCTTCTTCCACAGCAGTGGAGGATTAACACAATTTTTAGCAAATCAAGGGGCATATTTATACTCCGTTTGTGCCGAATTAGCGTCGTTTTTTTCGACGCAAATTCGGCGCAAAACTAACGCCATATTTATACTTTGGCGTTAGACGCGTCTAGCGCCAAAGTATGGGCAAATAGTGTCATTTTTTTGCGTGAACGCCTTCCTTGCGTTAATGAGATGCAAGGAAGGCGTTCCCGTCTAAAAAAATGACGGCGACGCAAATGCGTCGTATTTATACTCCCGGGCAAAAATCACGCCCGGGAGTGGTCGGGTCAAAAAACCCCGCATTTGCGCCACTTTTTAACGCCTGGGTCAGGGTAGGCGTTAAGGGGCCTGTGGGCTCAAAATGAGCCCACAGGTGCCCTCCCCTGCCCCCAGGGACCCCCCTGCCACCCTTGCCCACCCCAGGAGGACACCCAAGGATGGAGGGACCCATCCCAGGGACATTCAGGTAAGTTCAGGTAAGTATAAAAATTTTTTTTTTTTTTTTTGGGTGGCATGGGGGGCCTTATTTGTGCCCCCCTACATGCCACTATGCCCAATGACCATGCCCAGGGGACATAAGTCCCCTGGGCATGGCCATTGGGCAAGGGGGCATGACTCCTGTCTTTACTAAGACAGGAGTCATGTAAATGGCGTCTGGGCGTCGTTAAAAATGGCGCAAATCGGGTGGAGGCGATTTTTAGCGTCAACCTGACTTGCACCATTTTTAAGACGCCCTAGCGCCACTTTTCCCAACGCCGGCGCTGCCTGGTGTACGTGTTTTTTTTCCACGCACACCAGGCAGCGCCGGTCTGCTTGCGCCGGCTAACGCCATTCAATAAATACGGCGCCCGCATGGCGCTTCAGAATGACGTTAGCCGGCGCAAAATTTTTTGACGCTAAACTGCGTTAGCACAGTTTAGCGTCAAAAAGTATAAATACGGGCCCAAATGCGGAGCTGCTATTAAATAGGCTCGCCAACAAAGGCGCTGGCTCAGCGTTCCTCTAGAAATCCTTTTTTCTCTTTTCTCTCTCCTGTGCTTACATGAGCCCAGGCATAGCCAAAGCGGTCTCTAGCGAGATCTATCAACTATAAGCCATGATATCCAAAATAAAAAAATCCAAGCAATAGGTTATTCAAAGACAAAAGAAAACAAGCATTGGCGATAGGTTTGGCGATAGGTTTGGCGTTTACCAATGCTTGCCCTCGTCATGTTCATGTCGGATTAAAAAATAGCCTTAAAAATACATCATCATGTTACTTTTAAATTAAAAGTGAGTCGACCATCATTTGTTTATGTAAGGAAATGTAAAACCAACAATAACAAGATACATATTTTTAAAATCAATCAATTCATCAATTTGCCAACCAGTATGAACCAGGCATAGTATAATATTCTGTTCTCGCTCACGTTGTGTATGAATAAGATATATGCAATCAATTCATCAGTTCGCCATGCAGGTTACGTGCTGTTATTGCACATAATTTCCTTCTCAATATCCAGAAGTTAAAAAATGCACTACTGTATTTAAAATTACTCCATCGGTGCTAGTTCTTAAAATTCTTAGTGCTTCTGCATGCTGACAGAACCATAGCATTAGACACACAGGTAAATCCATTTCCTGCGTGCAGCAATATACGTTACAGAAGAAAAACAAAGTTCAACCAATTCAATCTTTGATTTACTGGGCTTCTATTGCTAGCACTGTATTTCCTGTCCCATTAAATGCAAAAGCTATTAATAGGCAGAATCTCATGTCGAAATTTAGCAAATACGTACTTGGCCATTGAGCATACTAAAAAGTTAAAAAAAAGGCTCAAATAATGGTATGCATCAACATCCCTAACATGCTCAATCATTTCGTCATGAGCTTTAATGTGGCCCTTATTGAATTTATAGGGGTTTGAAGGATGTATTTGGTTTTAAATGTATTTAGTTCCAACCCTCTATTGTCACAAAACGTCAAAAAGCAATCCACCAGTGCTGCAATCATGAAGGAGTTTTTGAGATCAGGAGTGTGTTATCCATGAATAGCTGGTATTTTTTGTGCTCCTATTTTTGGCACATTGTTGTAGGGTGTTTCTAAATATTTCACTACGTCATTTATATATATATAGTGAAAAAAAAGAATCGAGCCCAAACTCCCTTCTCAATGCTGATGAGGCTAGTCATTTCGTCCTTGGTGCCCCATTTCACTCGAGCATAGGTAGTATTGTTTAACTTTATTAATCCCGATAAAAAGTTACCAGGAACATCTATACTGCCCAGGGCACTCCAAAGCTTATAACAAGGGATCAAGTCAAAAGCTGACCTGAGATCGACAAATGCCACATATAAGTGGCCCTTTCCCAGTGCCACAGTTTTCCAATTCACTGGACATAGTCCAGAGTTCCGGTCAGTAGTACTGGTTTTGGGACGACACCCTGTTTGTAAATCCAATAGTATCCTACACAACACAGGTAAATTTCCAAACCACATTAGGAAAATAGAGTACATTTTATTAAATAATTTAATACCAGAAAGACAGACATCCAGTGCTTAATTTGTGCTTGTTGTTTCCGGTGCAGAGCACCGGCGCTTATTTTTCTGCCTCATGTATTTACTGTGAACAAAAGACACAAATGGGAAGATGGAGGAAGAGCAAAACGAAAAAGCATCACAATGGGAGAAAGCAGAAAGCTGCAAGGGTGAGCTGAAGGGACAGAATGCCTTTAAATGGATTGAGGAGGCCCAAGATGGCTTCAGAATTACTCACAAATACCTCAGTATTCGGTGTTCGCACATTTAATTGCACAAGCCGCATTTTTAAGAGCAGGGTTTTGAGCACCAGCACCTTTTTATTTACAAATTAAGCACTGCAGACATCCAATCAGTAGAACCAGAGATATTCAATTTAAATTTCTTTAGTGAAAATATCACCAAAAAGCACAAAGTGCCACAAGGAGTTACCTTCGGAGTCCGGAGAGAAGAGTTCTGTTTATGGTCGGAGGAGGCTGAGGGGAGCAGGTAGTATGCAGGACGGCTCTAGTATTGCCAGTTGTCACTGGTGGTCACTGTAGCATGAAAAGCAAGTCCCACTGGAGCTTTGCATTGGCGGTCATCGTGGGCGGCAGTCTCTCAATGTGAACTGGCTCATTCCATAGACACTAAACTTCAGGTTTTTCATCTTTTCTTGCAGAGTAGTACACTCTGATGCCAGTCAAGGGTCCAAGACCTAAGGAGGCACCTCTGGGGATCAATGACTCACTCCAGCAGATGCCAATAGAGCTCAGCCAGGTCCAGTTGCACATCCAGGCAGGTTGAGTGAGCTGCAGCAGCTTAGCTGAACAGTTGCAGGGATGCCTCTGAAACTTGTTTTGTCTCTGTAGCTTGCACAAGTGGTCAGCCAACTGACCCTTGGAGTCACTCTGGGTAAGTCTGGAATGAAAGTAAATAGCTACAGTCCTCCTTCTAAGACAGCAAGGCAGTCCTTAAAGCAGCAGGGTAGTTCTCTGGCAGCAGAGCAGTCCTTCTTCTGTAATTTCCACAGGTTAAGAGTAGTTATCGAGGACTAATATTTATACCTGGTGCCAGCCATTGTGTAGGGGAACTCCCAGTCGTAATCCCCACATCTGACTCTGGCGAGATCTTCCACTTCCCCTGTCAAAGCTCCAAACGAGGATGACAAAAGAGAGCAGGCCTGGTGTCAGATTGCCATGTGTGTCAGGATGCAAAGCCCTTTGAAGTGTGAGTGGGGCTAAGTACAGGTTCTCCCGGTCATCCTGCCAGGATGGCCCATCTTGTTCACACCTAAGCCCCCTATGTGTTACTGCCTTGAAGCAATACACAAACCTAAACATCAGAGCCATTCACAGTAATGTGACTGAGGACACTGGCAGAAGGCACATATAGTTAGGACAACAAAATTGCAACTTTCTAAAACTAACATTTTCAGAATTGTGACTTGGGGAGATGATGTGTTGTTACTGCTAGAGCTGCTGACTTTGGAACTGGGGAACCAGGGTTGAGTCTTGACGTTGGCTTACCATCCTGTTAATCAGGGTAAATCACTCAGGGGGTTATTACAACTTTGGAGGGGGTGTTAATCCGTCCCAAAAGTGACGGTAAAGTGACGGATAATACCACCAGCCGTATTACGAGTTCCATAGGATATAATGGACTCGTAATACGGCTGGTGGTATATCCGTCACTTTACCGTCACTTTTGGGACGGATTAACACCTCCTCCAAAGTTGTAATAACCCCCTCAATACTCCCGTACCTAAAAAAACAACAAATGTGGCATTCTGCAATGCAACCAGTGCTCATATAAGTACTCCAAAATGTTTGAGTCGAGTTCGTGCTCTATAAAACTGCAAAAAAAACAACAAAAAATTAAAATCCTACTTCACTCTTAAAGATGATTTTACATTACAGTTTATAGGAAGCAAACAACACATTTCTTCCCGCTCCCAATCTAAAGTTATCACTTAACAGGGTTAATAGGAGAGATAGGCCTTGAAAATGTGAAACAGTCAAAAACTACATTTAAAATATAATGCACCCTGCCCCATGAACCTTTAGCTCCTACCTTAGGAGTTTATTTTACCAGGTTGAAATGACAGCTTATAACTGCACTACAGGCTGTGGTTGCAGGCCTGAGACATGTTTTTACAGGGTACTTTAGTGGGTGGCACAGTGAGTGCTGCAAGCTTACTAATAGCATTGAATTCACAGGTCCTAGATACATATAGTACCATCTACTTGGGACTTGCAAGTAAATTAAGACTCATATTTATACTTTTTTAGCACCACATTTGTGTTGTTTTTTTACGCAAAATCGGCGCAAAGTTACAAAATACAATTGTATTTTGTAAGTTTGCTCTGATTTTGCGCCAAAAAACTACACAAATGCGGCACTAAAAAAGTATAAATATTGGCCTAAATATGTCAATTAGGTTTAGTCCAATTTTACCATGTTTTTCAAGGCAAGGGTGCAAGCACTTTAGCAGTGGTAAAGTGTGCAGAGTCCCAAAGACAACAACAACAAATTCAGCAAATAGGAGGTATGAAGGCAAAAGGTTTGAGGGACTACCCTACCAAGGATGCCAGGTCTAAAAGTATAGTATATGTTTTTATTAAAAATAAAACTTTTTTGTTAACTCCCTGTCTTAAAAGAGAAGCAGATCACCTGCGTCAACAAAAATATATGTGAGCTGGAAGGACTTTTAACTTCCAGGCAATAATGCTCAATATAAGCTGCAGGTGTAAGTGACAACACCTATGCATCAAAGCCACCGACCTGACGAAAACCGAAACACATTTTAAAGGGCAGGCGATGAAGGTTATTGTATGTGTCGGTTTCTGCTGCAGTGACAGCGAAGTGTTTAACCTCCTCATTATCCAATCTTGAGGGGCTTGTCATGGGGCGCGCAGCCTTCGGAGACGGCGGGTGTCATCATCGCAGGGGTTTGTTTGAGGCAGCAGCGAGCAGGAGAGCTGTCATTTTACATTCCCTTCCAGATAGAGCGAACTGATGATTTATGAGGAGTCGGATATGATTTAGAGCTATTATCCCTGCCAAGAACGCACCGGCAGACAAGAAGTCAAGGATATTAGCAGAGTATTAAAAGCCTTGGAGGAATAAAGCGCTGAAGCCATTTACCACGGACACCTCGAAGTTTGTCTTTGACATTAGGTCCAATAAGCTCAAAAACACTCTTTCTTTACAGTTTTCATTTCCTCAGCCGTGTGACACTATTTGTTTTGACAAAGGTGACAATGAAATATGTCGCAGTGGCTCAAGAAAAGCACATTACTTTGTCCAAGGCGCATAGACGCCTCCAGTTAGCCACGTTCTCTTGTGAGGGGTTGTTTTTCAGATTAACTGATTGATAATGGTTTGGTCCAGGTAGATATGACAAATTAATAGGTCCCCAATCGATAACAAAGATTGACAAACACTATCACGATGGCTTTGGGACAGTGACAAGATTTAACTGAGCTCCAATAACACACGTAGCGGAGGGACAGCATTTGATAGGCCGCTACAACACAGACAACAGTGTAAGCTTCCTTCAGGCACACATAAAATGAGTACGGCATGAGCCGAAGCTGCACATGCATCCTCTCACACACAGAACAGGGACAGCATGTGCAACAGCAGTGGACGCGACACTGGTGTTTCTAGATGCGAGTCAGATGGGGTCCCTGCACCAGCTCTGTTTGTCCTGCGCCTGGCCCCATAACCATAGCTTTTGGGTGTATCAGGAGGCAACACAGAACTAGACCTTGCCAGACACATTCATTTGTTCAACTTCCTTTCATTGCAAAGCATCCTTATTTTGCTTTGGTTAAATATCACTTTTTGAGTATATATACACTAAATATTCATATGTATATATATATTTTTTTTCAGCAGTTCCAGTTAGAGTTATTTCAAGTAAATATAAGTTGCGACCTAAAGTAACTATAACTCACGCACAGTTTTTTCTTCAATAATTTTACTTCTAATGTTTTGTTGATATTTTTATTGATGTTATATAAGTTTTCATGAGTGCTGTAATATCTTGGATAATTAGCAGTGTATGGCAAAGGTGCAAGTTATATTTACCCTAGGCCACAAGTTATAGTTATTTGAAATAACTTTAACTATAACTTCTGAATTTCTCTGGTTTAGTGCTAGTAAATTCAGAACCTAACTATAACGTTCATGTAACCTTTGGTTTTTGAAGTGAATTTCTACGTTCTTTTTCATTCTATTTCTTAACTATAATGTCTCTTTTACCTTAGTTTTTTTTCAGTGAAATTCTACTTATTTTTTATCGTAAAGTAATTTTCATTACTATACTTTTAAAGAACCGCTGATGTGTACGGCCTTTGGCCGTGCGTGGTGTGGGTTGGCCCCAGGGCCTGGCATGATGCCAGGCCCTTTGGCCAACGCCAATCCCATATAACCACACAATCGTGCGCAGCAGGGGTTGGCTGCAGGGCCTGGCCTGCAGCCAGTCCCTGCCGCCAACTCCCCAACCCCATGCTGCGTACAGCCTTAGGCTGTGTGCGGTGGAACTTGGCAACAGGGCCTGTCTCTCCGGATGTGAGAATAGGTGTGAGAGGGTGTATTTGGGTAAAAGAGTGGCTGTTAGAGTGCCTGTCTGGGTGTGAAAGGGTCTATGTGGGTGTTAGAGTGGGTGTGAAAGTGTCTGATTGACCTCCACAAATAATTTCAGATCATTTTTCAATATGAAATCACAAAGTAAACACACTTGCTTTTCCTTTGCCAAGCCCAAATGGCCTTTCCAGAAGTGGACCTTGAACTGGGACACCTGCTACGTTTATGTTTGTAAGTGCTTTCTGTTGGGGTTTAATTTCTGTGAAATCAGCACCATGGAAGCTCACCTGCTCGTTCATCCAACAAGAGTCCACAGTTTTGCAGAAAATGTCTATCCAACTGGAGTACTTTCTACTGATTAGTTACTAAGTGCTACCTCCTTGGGGCGAATGGCCAGTGTGCGAGGGGGGGTGGAGGCATGTGGCCCCAGGAGTGTGATATAGGTGTGTTTTAGTGGCAAAATATGGGTTTAAAATAATTTTGCATCACCATGCGCAATATTCATGAAAATTCGACACTTTTCACGAATTATTCATTAATATGGAAACATTTGAAAGAAAAACCACAGACTCATTCATATACTAATTCATTCACTCATACACACACTCAGAGACACATGCGCCCACTCACACACCCATACACCCATGCACCCACTCACACCACCTCAGAATCACAAACCCACTTTCAGACGCACTCAAACACTCATGCACTCAAACACGCACCCACTCACAGATCCAGTGATAGAGACAGGCCCTGTGGCCAACTTGTGCTCCCCATGGCCAAAGGCGATATGCAGCGGGGTTATAATAATGTACAGTAATTAAAATTGCTTTACATTAAAAAAAACATAGAAAATCACAAAAAAAAACAAAGGTTACAGGGACATCATAGTTAGGTTCTGAATTTACTCATACAAAACCATAAAAATTCAGCAGTTGTATTTAGAGTTCTTTTAAGTAACTATAACTCCCGCCCTAAGGTAACTATAACTTGCGCCTTCGCCATGCACAGCTAATTACTCCACATATTATATCACTGATGAGATCTTGTATGACATCATTGATATTGTCACCGCAACATTTGCAATAAAATTATTGATAAGAAAACTGTGCATGGCAAGGATGCGAGTTATAGTTACCTTTGGGTGCAAGTTATAGTTATGTAAAAGAACTCTAACTGCTGAATTTCTCAGTTTTGTATGAGTAAATTCAGAACCTAACTATAACGTCCCTGTAATCTTTTAATCTTTGTTTTTTTCAATGAATACATGCCACTGGATAGATATAGTTAGGTCAGAGTTTCAATAGGAAATGTCATTTGACAAATCTTCAGATAAAGCCTATGCATTTTTTGTAGACTTTTTTGAACAGCACTGCCACAAAAACCTCTGAACGGAATTTCGCCAGATGTGGCAGAAAGCTGGATCTTGGTCCAGAGAGCATGCTTTTTGTAATTTTATGTAAATCCATTCAGTATCTTTTGGCATCTTAAACTTCAAACATATTTTGCTATCTGGACTCTTTTGAGGGTCCCTCACACCCAATTTTAAAAAACAGAGCATTCTGATTGGCCAAGTTGATTTTTGGTCCTATTCACTTCCACAGGAGACACATTCCTTTTGTTGGGTAACTGTTTGAGAATTTACCAGTACTTGCATTTGTTATTGCTACTTGCTATTTGTATAGTGTTGTGCCGTCACTTGTGCATTTATGGGTGGAACTTAATGTGTGGTGTTATGCCTAAGATTCTGAGAGATTATCTAAATTGTGTACATTGACACTGTGCAGCAGGAATAGGAAGGGTCAAGCCTTATTGTGTAATCAGAGAGCTTGGACATTATGAGAAACACAAATGTAACAGTTAATGCACTAGAACGCGCAATGCATTCACTCATTTCCTGGCAAATGTGCATTTTGCGAAGATGCTTTGCTTTCATTACAGTTCATCATCCAGCCTACCGGGCTGGCACATTTGTTGTCATTTTCCCTTCCTCAGTCCCTCAGTTCTGTTACTGCTGCACAAATAGGCAGGCTGTTGTGGTGCAATTTCTCTCTGTATAGATACTAGCTCCCACGTCCGTTACTTTCACCTGTCCCTGGTCTTCTACAATGATAATCATTGTTGGAAATGGCCCTCTCTACAGGGTCATCCCCAGACTTTTCACCTTCCTCCTCCTACTTTACTGGATACTCCATGCGCTTTACCACAACTAACCAGTGATAAAGCGTTGTGCTCGCTCCCTAAAGCATAACTTGAATGGCATATACCTGATTGGCATATTTAAGTTACAATAAAGTCCCTTGTAGAGTGGCATACCATATACCCAGGGCCTCTAAATTAAATGCTACTGGTGGGCCTGTAGCACTTATTGTGCGACCCACTTAAGTAGCACTTTAACACATGTCCCAGTCCCAGGCCTGTCAATGCAGCCTGAAGGCAGTGTCTCACTGCCATGTCTACTTGACATTTAAAACCCCTTCTCAAGCCATAAAATCCTCTTTAATTACATGTTAATCACCCCTAGGGTAGGTCCTTGGTAGCCCATAAGCATAGGGCTGGGTGCTGTGTAACTGAAGGTAGGACATACTTTTTACTTGTACATGAAAACCCCCACATTAATTTGTCACTGCTGTGAGGCCTACCCATTCAACATTGGGGATTACTTTAATTATACTTAATAAGCTGTAATTCCTAAACCAGAGGTGGTAGATATGCCATGTTTTGTGTTTATGAACTTGTAATGATAAACCCTCTTTAATGGCAAAGTCGTGTTTATCATTACAAGTACGAAAATTACTTTTAGAAAGTTGGCATTTTCCTGTCCTTAGCCCTGCAGCCTGCCTTAGGTCACATAACTGGGTGTAACTGATATTTAGGGCCTTGTGAATTCCTCCCAGGCAGTCACACAATAGTGGGATTAGCAGAGACTGAATGGACCATTAACTGACTTGATGGAGGGGTGGAGCTAAGCACAGCCCCACTTGCATCTGAAATAGTCTGGGCATTGCCCCCACACAATAGGCTTAATGACCCTGTATTTTCAGTGCAGCCAGCTAGGAGCCAGGGCAGGGGAGGCAGGAATCTCCTGGAACTTTAAAGAACCTTTCTGGAAACGTCTCCCACCTTCTAGGAACACGGCTCCAGGGTCAAAAAAATAGGGCTTTCAGACTCACTCTTCAGTTCACTGCTGGACCTGCAGAAGGACTCTCAGAGGACTGCCTGCTACTGTGACCTGCTGTGTATTCTGCCAGACTGCTGCTGTACCTAGAAGCAGCTGTACCTTTGCTTCCTGGAACCTGCCTTGGAGCTTCAGAGGCCAGCCCTGCTGTTGAGCCCTGCATCTTCATCTGCATCCAGGACTTCAAAAGTGACTCCATGGGGTAGTTTTGCTGGCCTCCTGTTCAGAACCACAGGGACATAACAGGTTACTACCATCTTGAACCTGCACCTAGACCCAGCCTGAGTGAGTTCTGATCCCCCAAGAGGTTCCCATCCATTCTTGGACCCCTAGTTGTAGTGCTAAAGGTGCCTAGATGGCCAATTTCCAAAACTACAAAATTTGGTCAGAAAGTGTTCAGAGTACCACGATTAGACTGGGACCAACCTGTGTATCTATCCACCAGAGGTGCTTTGCCGGTCAGATTGACATCACAGCTTCCTTCGCTACGTTCTTCTCCACAGCAGCAAATCTGTTTCAGCGGTCCTTCGCGAAAAGGTTCTCAGACCTCTTGGAGCTGTCGTCAGCTACAGCCTCTGTTTCATGCCGCTGGAGATTTTCGACCTCCATATCGACGACTAAGTCTGAAGGTAAAAATCTTCATCACAACTTTACTCCAAGGCTATCCAACCATGACGCTGCCTCCTCCAACACTCCTGCAGCCTTCCCCAGCTGAACTTCTACCTTCTCAGAGACTTTTTCTTGAAACAGTTTTGAAAGTGAGTACTGACCGGGCCCAATCCACTTTGGGTATCCGAATCATGCTCTGTCGCAGTTGGCTTTAACTTTTGATTTTGCCCCAGCCTAACACAACCAGATGTCCAAGGTTGGCGCTTTTTGTTTTTAAGTACTATTTTACACTTAAAACTTTAAAAACTCATCACTCTGGTTCTAAAATTGGATTTTGATGGTATTGGTGACAAAAGGCTTTCTCTTTTTTTCTAAATTGTTTTGGGATTTTTATTGTGTTGTGTTCTCACTTTGTTGCTGTTTGTGTACTGCATAAATACTAAGTTGCCCAGGGTTAAACACAGGTTAAACTTGTGGCTTTTTGTGGTTCATCCTGCAAAGGAATGTGGCTGTTGCTTGATCAGGGCTCACACCCCAGTGAACCAACAACCCAATTTCTCACAATCACCAATGCTGAAATTGTCGGTAAGGCTGTTTCCAATTTACTAACTACTATACTACATGCTGTCAGAAACACCGGTAAGATGTAATGTTTGTTTGTCATCTGGGTTTCAATGTTCATTCCAATACATACCTTACAAATGCCATTTCACACCAGGGAGGTTTTCTTTCATCCAGTATGTAATTATACTCTGAATGACCTAAGAGGGAAGTCACTGAACTAGTCTGCACACACCTGCCTGAGAACACTAATCCTCAGGAAAGAGAGGCCCAACATGCCATTTTCAAAAAAGACACCAGTGCAGCTGCGCTTCTCTGTCTCTCTGTCATTCTCCCCTAGCCATTCACAGTGTTAAGTCATTTCTTCTCAGCAGAAAAACAGAGGGCTAGTTTCAAACTGGATTAAAAGGCATTTACTTCTGAACCTGTGCTCAGCCATGCATATTGCTGGAAACTTGAAGCAAGAGTAATACATTCATACATACCTTTAAACACCTAACCATGGGCTTAATGAGTAATGACATTAAAACTTATCTTCATATAGGCTCGCCCAAAAGGCATAACATAAACTAATCTGTGCATGTGTTAATAGCTGGGGTTAGTTTTCAATATCTCTAATCTTTGGCTCAGGTAGTAAAGACCACAGGCTAGTACACTGGCAGACTTTGAGATATGGTGAAGATCAAATGTATGAAGGTTATTGTGAGGGATAGGCCTACAAGCATTACAGCTCATTCAACTTTGAGCAGGAATGGTATAAGATATGCCTGGTCAATTGAGAGCCTACTGATAATTCAAACAATCAGTACTCATTGCTTCTGGACATTGACCCATCAAAGATGTTGCCTGATCAGGAAATGACGAATCACCTCAAAGCACGATGCATTCCCTCCTCTGGATCAATGCATCGTCACCAGGCATTGATGCAACAAAGGTACTGTCAGCGGGTCTGGGTGATTCCTGTACTCAGCCCACGCTACATCGCGGTCGGACTGCACTTTTGCATTTGCCCCCTGTCCACCATGCCCAGATAGCTCTATTTAGAGTTATTGCCTTCTAAGCACTACATTTTGATTCAACCTATAAAAATGTATAACTTGACTTGTCTATGTTGGATTTTTGTCATTTTGGTTTTGTTTGACTCAGATAAATATTGGATATTTTTCTAAACTGGCGTGGAGTCCTTTTGTGGTGTTTTTACTGTGTTACTGTGTGTGTGCACAAATACTTTACGCATTCCCTCTTTAGTTTAGCCTGACTGCTCTGTGCCAAGCTACCAGAGGGTGAGCACAGGTAAACTTTTAAGGTGTATCTTATTTGCCATGACTAACATTGTGGTCCCTACTTGGACAGTGTGCAAACCTCTTCCAACTAAATACCCTATTTCTAACAGAGTCCTTGGTACACTGCTGTGGCAGGTATATGTAATTGTTACAGCAAAATAGGTGAAAAATGGGTATCAAGGAAACATGTATTTCTGAAGTGGGCACAAGATATAGAGTTTAGGAGCAGTGGTTATTTCTACATTTCTGAATTTGTGGGTACCCATACTATCATATGATTTGGAGGGTATTTTTCAAAATGTCATCTTTTGTAAACACTGGCTTACATTTGAAAGGCACAAATGCAGTGAAATTCAATCAATAGTAACAAATGTTCTACTATTCTATGTTTCCACAACTCTCACAATGCAAATGGTACCTCACTTGTGTGGGTAGGCCTAGTGCCTGTGACAGGAAATGGCTCAAAACACAACATGAACACAGCACATTTTTCCAACAAAAACTTTTTTTTTTTTTTACACTGTGGGTAGCCTAACATTTTGGACCTTAGGTCAGCCAGCACATAGGGAAACCTAGCCAATCTGTACATTTTTGAAAACTTGACACCTAGGAGTATCCATGCTGAGCTGACTTGCATGGCTCCCACCACGTTTTATGACCCAGAACCCCTTGCAAGCCTCAAACTTTGGGGGTGATTTCCCCCCTCCAGAATACCGCACCGCGGTCATTAGACCGCTGCGGGTATTCTGGGTTTTACACTGGGCTGGCGGGCGACCGCCAAAAGGCCGCCCGCCAGCCCAGTGTAAAACAACCTTCCCACGAGGACGCCGGCTCCGAATGGAGCCGGCGGAGTGGGAAGGTGCGACGGGTGCAGTGGCACCCGTCGCGAATTTCACTGTCTGCAATGCAGACAGTGAAATTCATTGTGGGGCCCTCTTACGGGGGCCCCTGCAGTGCCCATGCCAATTGGCATGGGCACTGCAGGGGCCACCAGGGGCCCCACGACACCCCATACCGCCATCCTGTTCCTGGCGGGCGAACCGCCAGGAACAGGATGGCGGTATGGGGTGTCTGAATCCCAATGGGGGCGCAGCGAGCTGCACCGCCATGGAGGATTCAGAAGGGCAGCGGAAAACTGGCGGGAGACCGCCGGTTTTCCACTTCTGACCGCGGCCGAACCGCCGCGGTCAGAATGCCCTGCGGGGCACCGCCAGCCTGTTGGCGGTGCCCCCGTCATTTTAGCCCTGGGGGTCGACGACCGCCAGGGTTAGAATGACCCCCTTTGTCTAAGAAAACACACTTTCCTCACATTACTGTGATGGAAAGTTCCAGAATTTGTGTGGAGCCACAAACGTCCTCTGACCCGACATTGGCATCACACTTGTGTGGGTAGGCCTAATGCTTGTGACAGGGAATGGCCAAAAATGCAACATGAACGCAGCACATTTTTCCATAAAAAACTGACCCTTTTCATCCAGTGTGGGTAACTCAGGATTTCTGACCCTAGCACAGCCAGCACCCAAAGAAACATAGCCAATCTGTACATTTTTTTAAATCTAGACACCTAGGGGTGTCTAACGGGGGCTGCCTTGCACAGCTCACACCACGTTTACTGACACAGAATCCCTTGCAAACCTCAAACTTTGACTAAAAAAACACATTTTCCTCACATTTCTGTGATTAAAGTTCTGGAGTCTGCGTGGAGCCACAAGCTTTCTTCCCCATGGCATTGCCCCAGGTCTCCCCAAAAACATGGTACCTCACTTGTGTGGGTAGGCCAAGTGCCCGTGACTGGAAATGACCTAAAACGCAACATGGACACCGCATTTTCCCACTGAAGAGATTTTGGGCCCTAGCTCAGCTGGCACCTAGGGAAACCTAGCCAACTGGTACCTTTGTGAGAACTAGACACCTAGGGGTATCCAAGGTGGTTCACACCTTATTTTCTTTTATCCAGAATCCCTTGCAAACCTCAAACTTTCACAAAAAAAACACATATTTTCCTCACATTTCTGTGCTGGGAAGTTCTGGAATCTGCGGGGAGCAACAAGCTTCCATCTACTTGGCTTTCTCTAGGTCTCTTGAGAAAAACAGTGTCTCATTTTTGTGGGTGGGCCAAGTGCCCATAACAGCAAACAGCCCAAAACATGCTGTGACGATAATGATAACTACGGTGGGTGTACTACTTAGTCCTGGGATCAAATCCAGACATTTCTGAAAGTAGACATCAAGGGGAGTACAGGGAGGTATCGCTTGTGTGGATCCCCCAGAGTTTTCTAACCCAGAATACCCTGCAAAGGTGAAATGTTGAATGAAAATACACATTTTTCTTGCCTTAATGTGACATAGACTACAGGAATATGAAGGATCCACCAATTTCTTAGCACCCAGCATTGCCCAACTTCTCCCAATAAAAACACTACCCCACTGGTGTGCCTGGGCCTAGTGTCCGCGACAGAGATAGATCAACAAGAGCCAATGTTAGTCCTTGCATGAGGACTACTGTTGACCCTGGTGTGATCCATTCCTGACGCAGGCACTCTGCACAGGCACTCAAGTGGGGTAGAGTTTTTTATCAGGACAAGTGGGGGAATGCTGGGTGGTAAACATTTTGTGGATCCCTGCCCATAGGCATAGTTTACGTCACAGAAATGCACAGAAAATAGAGTTATTATTCAACATATCACTTCTGCAGGGTATTCTGGGTAAGAAGCCTTTGGGAAATCCACACAACTCAGACCTCCCTGGACTCCCCTGGGTGTCTAGTTTCAGAAATGTCTGAATTTGGTAGATTTCCTCATACGGCCACCAAGCCCAGGACCAAAACACAGATGCCCACCATACAAAACCAGTTTGTTTTGTGATAGATAATTTTGATGTCTCCACAATGAGTTTTCGCCCCTTCCCTATCACAGCCACTTGCCCACCCACACAAGTGAGGCACCGTTTTTCTTGAGAGACTTGGTGGAACTATGGGTGATAGGAAATTTGTGGAATCCAGGACTTTTCATCACAGAAATGTAAGGAAAATATGGTGGTCATTACAACCCTGGCGGACGGTGTTAAAGCAGCGGTAAGACCGCCAACAGGCCGACGGTAAAACAATTGGAATTATGACCGTGGCGGAAACCGCCAACAAAGACAGCCACTTTAACACTCCGACCGCCACGGCGGTACAGACAAACAGCGCGGCGGTCACCGCCAACAGACAGGCGGAGGACAATGTACCGCCCACAGTATCACAACCTACCAATCCGCCACCTTTTCCGGGGCGGATTCACCACGGATAAAAACACGTCGGAAACAGGAATTTCGAAGGGAAAACGCTCACCTTTACACACTCCACAAGGAAGGAGGGCACCATGGAGCCGGAACTCCATATTCTCCCTGCAATAGTCTTCCTGCTCCTATACAAGGATCATCAACGCAGGCGGCGAAGACCACGGTGAGTACTGCACCTACGACATAGGGGAGGTGGGAGGCAAAAACATAGGGACACACACAACCAACATCCCAACCCCCACCCGACCCTCACCCACTACAACACACACACCAATGCATATCTACACATTACAGTAACACCCCCCAACCCCCCCGGAAGAATGCAAAGACAAAAGGAAATGATTTGAACCATTGTAATATATAAAAATACAGTAAGCAAATATATACAGATATATATACACAATGAACAAAATATACACCACGATTAGTAGTGCAGGTATTGCACCATTCATAGTCAGTGGACCACTGGGCCCAAAATGCATTGGCGAGGCCCACACAAGATACCCGATCAAAACGGAGAGAACACTGCAGGGGCATCAGATAGAAATACAACAGGCATCTCAGGGGGAAGGGAAGGGGGGCACCTCAGCCGGATGAGTGCACAACGCCAGATCCACGAGGGGGCTCCATGCCCATTGATGTATCCTGGGGAAGTCTCTGCAGTGGGTGGGTTGCCCACTGTACCATCCTGGGGAGTGCAAAGCCACAGTCTCTCAAGTCTCTGCAGTGGGTGGCTTGCCCACTGTGCCATCCTGGGAGTGCAAAGCCACAGTCTCTCAAGTCTCTGCAGTGGGTGGCTTGCCCACTGTACCATCTTGGGGAGTGCAAAGCCACAGTCTCTCAAGTCTCTGCAGTGGGTGGCTTGCCCACTGTACCATCCTGGGGAGTGCAAAGCCACAGTCTCTCAAGTCTCTGCAGTGGGTGGCTTGCCCACTGTACCATCCTGGGGAGTGCAAAGCCACAGTCTCTCAAGTGGATCACAGTCTCCACTGGTTCTGGAGGGGGCTTTGTGCCCAGAGTGCTTCATCCTGCCAAGGACAGATGGAGTGGATGCTGTTCTCCACTGGTTCTGGAGGGGGACTGGTGCCCAGAGCACTTCATCCTGCCAAGGACAGACAGAGTGGATGCTGTTCTCCACTGGTTCTGGAAAGGGACTGGTGCCCAGAGTGCTTCGTCCTGCCAAGGACAGACGGAGTGGATGCTGTTCTCCACTGGTTCTGGAGGGGGACTGGTGCCCAGAGTGTTTCATCCTGTGCAGGACAGACGGAGTGGATGCCTTTCTCCACTGGTTCTGGAGAGGGACTGGTGCCCAGAGTGCTTCATCCTGTGCAGGACAGACGGAGTGGATGCCTTTCTTCACTGGAGGGGGACTGGTGCCCAGAGTGCTTCATCCTGCCAAGGACAGACGGAGTGGATGCTGTTCTCCACTGGTTCTGGAGGGGGACTGGTGCCCAGAGTGCAGCACACACCCCATGACGGTCCCAGTTGCATCTTTGCCCTGTTCAGCGGTCCATGGCCTGATCAGCGGTGCTTGAGTTGCCAGTGTCAGACCTGTTCAGCGGTGCATTCCATGGCGGTCTTTGCCCTGTTCAGCGGTCCTTGGCCTGTTCAGAGGTGCTTGCCAGGGCAGTCCTTCATTGCCCAGCAGGGCTGTGGCTGGCGGTCCTTCATGGGTCAGCTGGGCTGTGGCTTGCGGGGCCCTCCTGGCCAGCTGGGCTGTGGCTGGCGGTGGCCTCCTGGCCAGTGACGATGGGGCTGGCCTCCTGGGCAGTGACTCTGGCGGTGGCCTCCTGGCCAGTGACGATGGGTCTGGCCTCCTGGGCAGTGACTCTGGCGGTGGCCTCCTGGCCAGTGACGATGGGGCTGGTCTCCTGGGCAGTGACTCTGGCGGTGGCCTCCTGGCCAGTGACGATGGGGCTGGCGGTGGCCTCCTGGGCAGCGGGGATGATGGCGGTCTTCTCCGCCGTGCTGCTCCTCCCAGACTTTGGAGATTTCTTCTGGCCCTTCCCCACCTTGGGAGGAGTCACAGCTGAGTTGACACTCCCCCCCGGGACCCTTGTGAGTGGCTTTGCTGGCTGGAGTCTTCTCCCTCTCCCGCCAGGCACTGTCCAACTTCTGGTGCTTCACAGGGGGGGGGACTGGCTGTGCTCTGGCTCCGTGCCACACTGGCTGGCCTGGTGGCCGGTGCACGCCACATACCTGTAACAACAGGCACCACTGGTCCCGGAGATTTCTTGGCTGAGGTGCTAGTACGGGACCTATGAGTTGGAGGGGGGTGGTGGTGGGAAATAGGTTAAGGGGGGACAGGAAAAGTTGTTTGGACACACTGGGACAGGTAGCTGGAGGGGGTTTCGGAGTGGAGGAAGAGGTGGATGGCTGTTGGGTGGGTGTGTGCCTGCGTTTGTGTATCTTCGGAGGGGGCGTCAGAGACACACTGGGAGAGGACACAGGGGACGTGGAAATGGTAGTGGGGGTGGTGACTGCACCTGAGCGGGGTGTGGTGGTGGGTGTGCTGGTGCGGGACGTAGTGGCTGTAGTGGTAGTGCATGCAGGTGTTAGTGTAGATGAGCCTTGAAAGGAGGAGAGAGACGAGGAGGAGGGGGACACAGTGGAGGCAGTGGATGTTGGTGTGTCTGTATGTGTGTGATGCTTGCCTGAGTGCCTGTGGGATGTGTGGTGCTTATGTTTGCCTGAGCTTACCTTGTGTGGTGAGGTGTGTGCAGGCTTGTCTGATGGTGTACTTGGGATAGGCTGGGGTACAGGGGATTGGGTCTGGGTGGGTCTGGTTGGAGGGGGGAGGCTAGACACAGGGACAATAGCTGCCATCAGTGCTGAGGCCAGAGTTTGCAGGGTTCGATGAAGGGCAGCCTGACCAGAATGAATGCCCTCCAGGAATGCATTTGTGCGTTGCAATTCCCTTTCTACACCCTGGATGGCATTCAAAATGGTAGACTGCCCAACAGTGAGTGACCTGAGGAGGTCAATGGCCTCCTCACTGAGGGCAGCAGAGGTGACAGGGGCAGGGGCTGAGGTGCCTGGGGCGAATGTGATGCCCACCCTCCTGGGTGAGCGGGCACGGGGCGAAGGCTGAGGGGCTGCTGGGAGGGCGGTGCTGGTAGGGGGGGTGGCGGCTGTACCTGTAGAAGTGGGGGGCACAGATTTTGCCGCCACCACAAGGGAGCTCCCATCGGAGGATGAGTCCGTGTCTCTGGTTGCAGATCCTGTGACCGCCGTGGTGCTCCCCTCGCCCTCCGTCCCACTGGTGTATTCTGAGTCCGTGGTGTGGCCCTCCATGGCCATGTGGGATGCAGCTCCCTCGTTCTCTGGTGCCACCGTACCTCCGCCTGATGATGCTGATGCACACAAGAACAGGGAGACCACAAAAATGGGGGGGGGCGACAGAAGAAAGATAGGTTGAGTGCATGGCTTACCGCTACCGTTGGCGGACAATACAGACACAGCAGCCCCCTGCACTACGTCGCGCTGTTGGGCTCTACAGATGCAATTCCTGGGAAATGGCCTACAAGGCTATGGACGACATCTGCACACATAGATGACACAGGGGCATGAATTCCTGTACTTGGCACTCTACAGAGGTGGGGTGGGGTGCTACATGGCCTGCATTACGGAGGGGCCTAGCCTACGGAACTCGCCCTGGCCTAGGGAAACCCACAGTCATCCTCCCCCACCCAGACACCTTTACTGCGCGCAAAGTCCGCTGAATGATGTTGTACTCACCCCCTCGTGTCTACTGTGATGCCCTCAAGCGCCCATCCAACTCAGGGTAGGCCACCGCCAGGATCCTGAACATCAGGGGGGTCATGTTTCGAAGGGCACCCCTCCCAAGTTGGGAGGCCATCCCCAGCTGAGCCTCCGCCGTCTTCTTGCTCCAGCGGCGAATGTCCTCCCATCTTTTCCGGCAGTGGGTGCTCCATCTGTGGTGGACCCCCAGGGTCCGGACGTCCTTGGCGATGGCACGCCAAATATCCTTCTTCTGGCGGGCGCTGACCTACATGACATGTACAGGGGAAGAAGAGTAGTCATTAACAACTGCACCGTCTAAGTGAGTGGCCCACATCCCTACCCTTACGATGTGGCACATGCATTCACAGTCCTTCATGCACGCAGAACTGTGTCCCCTTCATTCTTACAACCAGCCCTCTCCACACAGGCATAGCCCATACAACGTGGTTCCTGTGTACTTACCTGTTGGTCTGGAGGACCGTAGAGTTGCGTGTACTGGGGGAGGACCCCGTCGACGGGCTTCTCCAACTCCTCTGCAGTGAAGGCAGGGGCCCTTTCCCCAGACGCACGAGCCATTGTCTCTTCCAGACCGAGGTCACAGCAGCACTTGCAGTGTAGGTCCTCTCCTGTCAAAGATCAGGTATCGAGTGATTAAACAGCTAGAAAATGGCAGTCACGTCTGCGGCGGTCACGTCCGCGGCGGTGCGTAACATCACCGCCGGCGTACATCGTCACTGGCTCCTGGAACCCATAGGGTCCAATGTTAACCAATGCAGTATTGCGCCGCGGTCTTCGACCGCCTACCGCGACGGTGTACAACGCCAGCGCAGTTACCTCACATCCCATTGTCCCAGTTTAGAGGTCAGGCAGCCGCCATTTCAGGGGCCCACATGGCCTAATTACCAACTGCGTCACACATACCTAGGCCTAGTCTCACAACACAAATACAGGCCAGATATTATGTATGAATGGTGTTCTGTGTAGACTGTGGGTACATACCTCTGAGTTGTTTGACTCTGTGGTCGCTGTTGTCCTTCCTAGGCACGGTCCGCTGGGACATGTGAGGAGATGGCGGAATCCTCCGGTGTACCGACCGCTGGTGGACCTGTCGACAATGGAGGAAAGAAGTTTGATCATCACTTACAGGTTTGACCGTGCCACAATCCAGGAACTGTATGCCCAGTTGGAGCCTGACCTGATGTCAGCAATCCGCCATCCCACAGGAATCCCCCCTCAAGTGCAGGTGCTATCAGTGCTCCATTTCCTTGCAAGTGGGTCATTTCAAACAACAGTGGCCATGGCATCAGGGATGTCCCAGCCTATGTTTTCCAACGTGTTGTCCAGAGTGTTGTCTGCCCTTCTGAAACACATGCGGAGCTACATCGTTTTCCCTCAGGTGGAGGACTTGCCTACAGTTAAAGGTGACTTCTATGCCCTTGAACATATCCCCAACATCATAGGTGCCATTGATGGGACCCATGTAGCTCTGGTCCCCCCCCCACAAGAGTGAACAGGTGTACAGGAACCGGAAGAGTTATCATTCCATGAAGGTACAGATGGTGTGTTTGGCAGACCAGTACATCTCCCAGGTAAATGCTATGTTCCCTGGCTCTGTGCATGATGCCTACATCCTGCGGAATAGCAGCATCCCTTATGTGATGGGTCAACTCCAGAGGCACCGGGTGTGGCTATTAGGGGACTCTGGTTACCCCAACCTGTCATGGCTACTGACCCCAGTGAGGAATCCCAGGACCAGGGCAGAGGAACGCTACAATGAGGCCCATGGGCGGACTAGGAGGGTGATCGAACGCACCTTCGGCCTCCTGAAGGCCAGGTTCAGGTGCCTCCATATGACAGGTGGTTCCCTATTCTACTCACCAAAGAAGGTGTGCCAGATCATCGTGGCCTGCTGTATGCTTCACAACTTGGCTTTGCGATGACAGGTGCCTTTTCTGCAGGAGGATGGTCCAGATGGCGGTGTTGTGGCAGCTGTGGAGCCTGTGGACAGTGATGAGGAGGAAGCAGAGGAAGAAGACATTGACAACAGGGACTCAGTTATCCAACAATATTTCCAGTGACACACAGGTGAGAAAACATTCCTGCCTACTACAAGTACTTTCACACTTCTACCTCTATCCTGTCTGTCGATTTCAACCAGTATATGGTCACTGAGTTGTACATTTCCCTTACGGTTTCACAGGTGTGGTTTCCAACGTGTGTCATCTGCTTAGATTCCTCATGGACCTGAGATGTGTGACATAGGTATGTTGACATTACATTTGAAACAGCATTTTGTCACTGTCATTGCTAATACACATTTTCGATATCACAGACTGACTCCAGATTGTTTTGTGCTTCAAGGGTGTTTATTGAAGTGCTCAATATTGGAGGGGGGTTGTACAATAGTGAGGGGTGATGGTGGAGGAATGTCCATGGCAGAGTCCAGTCTATTAGTCTCACAGGTGCAGTGCCCATATGGGCATAGGAAGTGGAGCTGGGGCAGTTCCAATATGGACAGGGTTACAAAGTGGGACAGTGGGTTGACAATCAGGAGGGACTCATTTCTTGGTGGGGGTCTTGGCATCGTGCTCTGTCTTGTCCCTGGATCTCAGGGACCGCTTGCGGGGTGGTTTTCCGTCTGCAGGGGTAGGGGTGCTGGTGTGGTGGTCCTGTTGCGGTGCCTCCTGTCCACTAGCGCCGGCGGAGGTGGTGGGCTGTTCATCGTCCATGCTAGTGTCAGGGGCCCCTTGGAGTGCCACAGTGTCCCTCCTGGTGTTAAGTATTTCCTTCAGCACCCCGACGATGGTGCCCAGGGCGGAGCTGATGGTTCTGAGTTCCTCCCTGAACCCAAATACTGTTCCTCCTGCATGCGCTGGGTCTCCTGAAACTTGGCCAGGACTGTTGCCATCATCTCCTGGAAGTGGTGGTATGCTCCCATGATGGAGGAGAGGGCCTCGTGGAGAGTGGGTTCCCTTGGCCTGTCCGCCCTCTGTCGCACAGCAGCCCTCCCAGTTTCCCTGTGTTCCTGTGCCTCCGTCCCCTGGACCGTGTGCCCACTGCCACTGCCCCCAGGTCCCTGTTGTTGTTGGGGTGGTGGGTTATCCTGGGTTTCCTGTAGTGGTGGACACACAGCTGATTGACGTGTCCTGGGGACGGAGGTATGGGCCCGCTGGGTGGGTGCTGTGCTGGTGTTACCAGAGGGAAGGTCTGTGGTGGGCTGTGCCTGTGTGAGGGGAACCGACTGTCCTGAGGCCCATGATGGTCCGGGCTGGTCATCTAGATCCAGTTGGACAGAGGTGCTGTCATCACTGTGGGCCTCTTCTGTGGGTGGGGTGGAGATGTCTGGACCCTCCTGTCAGGTGACGTTGGGTAGGGGTCCTGCAGGGGTGTAAAAACATGATTGTTGCATCTGTGTGTGTCATGGTGTGCAATGGGTGGGTGACCGTGTACCCCAGTGCTAGCATTCCTGTGTGGGGGCTTGTGTGATGATGGTTGAGGGGGATGTTATGGGTATATGCAGTGGGCATGCTTTAGTGATGGGTGTCCATGCTTTGTTGCTGCATGCAGGGCTTGGTGTTGGGATGTGTGGTTTGTGTTATTAGTACATTTGTGAGGAGTTGGAGTGATAGGGGAGGGGGCGAGGGTGGGGGTGTGTGATAGTATGCAGGTAGGGTGGGGGATATAATAGTTAAAGGTTTGACTTACCAGAGTCCATTCCTCCACCGACTCCTGCGAGGCCCTCCGGATGCAGAATCGCCAAGACCTGCTCCTCCCATGTTGTTAGTTGTGGGTGAGGAGGTGGGGGTCCGCCGCCAGTCCGCTGAACCGCGATGTGGTGTCTTGAGACCACGGAATGCACCTTCCCCTGTAGGTCATTCCACCTCTTCCTGATGTCGTCCCTATTTCTTGGGTGCTGTCCCACTGCGTTGACCCTGTCGACTGTTCTTCGCCATAGCTCCATCTTCCTTGCAATTGAGGTGTGCTGCACCTGGGATCCAAATAGCTGTGGCTCTACCCCAACGATTTCCTCCACCATGACCCTGAGCTCCTCTTCCGAGAACCTGGGGTGTCTTTGCCGTGCCATGGGGTGGTGTAGGTGATGTGTGGGGTGGTGTGTGTGGTGATAAGTGTGTTGATATGTAGTGGTGTGTTGTGTGAAATGGTGGAAGTTGTGTGGGTGATGGTGTTGAGTGCCTGTGGCTGGTAGTTTGTGGATGGTGGTGTCTGTCTCTGGCCTTCTTTTGGAAAAAAGTTGGTCTTGGGGGTTTGTGGGTGATGTGGGTGTGTGTTTTATATTGTATTGGGTGTGTGTGAGTGGTGTGTGTATGTGTATCACGTGTGTATTTCGAATTGTCCAATGTGGCGGTGTTTTGTATGTGTGTGTGTATTTTGAGCGCGCGGTGTGTACCGCCAATGGAATACCGCAGTTGAAAGACTGCCGCGTGGATTCGTGGGTCGTGATAGCATGGGCGTATTTCTGTTGGCGTGACGGTGGAGGTTTTGTTTTCGCCAGTTTATCACTGACCTTTGGTGTGGCGGACTTTTGTGGGTGTCTGAATTTTGTCGGATTTCGAGATGTGGGTCATAATAGCTGTGGCGGATTTCCGCGGCAGTGTGTTGGCGGTCTTCTGCGCGGCGGTAGGCGGCTTTTACCGCCAATGTTGTAATGACACCCTAAGTTTTTTAGGCAAACTTTAAGCTTTGCAGGTGATTCTGGGTAAAAGCAACTGGTGAGACCCATGCAAGTCATGCACCCCTGGACTCCTCTGGTTGTCTAGTTTTGAAAAATGTGCAGGTTTGCCTAGGTGCCAGCTGAGCGAGGGCCCAAAATCCACAGCTATCCATAATGACAAAAAAAAAAGAAGTTCTTAGTCAGGGATATCTTACCACCACAGATATAAATCTGGTACTATTTTGTTGAAGTTAATCCACCACTCACACTTGTTAGTTTTGAGGCATAATTTCTTTTCAAAGTATCTGAATATTGAAACCAAGCCTTCTGAAGGTGATCTGTAAAGCCTCTTCACGGCACCACCCTCTTTATGGTCCATTCACATGCCATTAATGCACCACACACAAGACTTTAATACCGTAGGTCATTGGCCCAATCCAACTGATCAGTGCACTCACATCAACTTACCACAACACCAGACAAGGGTTCATCACATTTATACATCACAGGATGGAATACGTTTGACTACATTTTACCACCTGCCAAGGGACCGCCTCCTTCTTCCTGACTATTACTGAATACATGCATAGTGAACTTTTACTAATGGCTCCGATGACAGCCACATGAGGCTCAGGAAGATATGTCTTTCATGCGCCTTTAATGCACTCAGGCCCATATTTATACTTTTTGACGCAAAACTGCGCCATCGCAGTTTTGCGCCCAAAAAATTTGCGCCGTCTAACGCCATTTGGATGCGCCATTCGGGCGTCAAATTTATACTTTGACGTACGGCGGCGCAACCAACAGGTGGGAGTCATTATTTCGTGACGCAAACAGCGTCGGTCTGTCGTAAGGCAAACCCACGTAAAAGTGACGCAAATCACTATGGGTCGATTTACGACAGCGCTATCGTGAATACGCCGTTTTTTTTCACGCTATTGCGTGACATTTTTGCGCGAAAACTGCACTTACAGGAGAGGAGACCCAAAATGGATCCCAGATGCCCCAACAGACCCCAGGAGGATGAGAGCAGACCAGGACCCAGCCAGGAGGAAGCACACAGGAACCAGGACATGTTAAAGAAAAAAAGAAAGTGTCGCTTCAGTGCAGAGGAGCAGGAAATCCTGGTGAAAGAGGTGACGGAACACCAGCACCAACTTTTCATATCCTCAAAATTGCCACTCAGTAGGAGAGAGGCCATCTGGAAAGAAATTGTGGACAAGATAAACAGTGTGGCTGAAGAACGCCGGACAGTCACCGAGTGTAAGAAACGCTGGCATGACTGTAAACGTAGGACCAAAGAGAAAATGGCCAGGAACAGGAAGGCAGCAATGCAGACTGGAGGGGGGAGTCCAGCACAACAGGAGGCTCTGGACCACATGGAGGAGATGGTCGCAGCCGTCATCCCAGAGGAGATCGTCACAGGGATACAAGGACTGGACAGCGCAGACTACCACGACACTACGCACATGCAGGGTAAGTCGCATGGGGAATTACAATGCAATAATGGGGACTGTAAGCAGGGGGGGGATACCTACTACACAATGCATGTAACTTAGCACATATATGAAGTGGCATGGGGAAAGGGGCACGGCAGGGGGGAATGCCCAGTACTGACCATAGCCGGGGCACGACAAAATACTGCCACCACTACAGTCCCATAGGGACATCCTGTAATTACAACAAGAGAGCCAAGGGAAACCAGTGACAGGTGGGAAGGACACTACCCTGAATCCACATCCAGGCACTTGTTTTGCACAAACTATTCCCCATCAACTAGGTCCCTACCTGTAATGCAGTAGCAAATACAACAACTGCAACTTAACTGCCACCACAGTTGACAATAACACCTCTCATCTCTGGGCAGCTATAGTACAAAATGGCAGGAACCCCACCCTGGAACATACATTCCTAAATTAGGGGGTGAGGATGACATCTGCAACTACTCCTAGAAATAAGACAAAGCTACCAGTACACTTAAATGCCGAATGTCCATAACTGACACATACATAAGCCTAAGTAAACAGCAATAGGAGCCACACAGCACTAACGACACACACATGCTGCATACGTCAGGGTCCCTCACGTGCCTGCCTAACAATGCTACATCACAAATGTCATACTGCTCAGACAACAACATTGACGAGGGGACACAGGCAACTGGTCAATGAAACACATCTGCACAGTCTAACCAAAAAATAGGACATTCATACGATAAACAGGCCAATCCAGTAAGACACACATGAGACCCCATCAGATACAAACATCAACAATGTTTACATCCATACCACATCCTAACATTGACATACATAGGTCATGCCCCCTAACATGTACAGATCATGCAATGTGAATAAAAAGTGTATGGTGCAGGGCCTGTGAGGCAAGTGTGCTGGCAGGGCAGTCACAACACCCACAGTCAGTCAAAGTGTAGCGTGGCAAGTGAAACGTATACTTTTTCGCAATAGCCTCAGGCTGGAGGCCTTTGTGCATCTTACCCTGAATGTACTTATACTCATTTGCTCACATCTAAGTGCCTCAGAGCACTTTGCACTAAATGAATCTCATTGCCCTTCCTATCAGTTAATGTAGCAAATAGTCAGTCCTAAGGTGTTGGCAATTAGTCAAATCACCCTGTTTTGCCTACTTCTGCACTGGAGTTTGCCAGAACATATTCACTCTGTGGCCCAGTCAAGGATACCGTCTGGTTCGTTGATGATAGATGTGGTAGGGGTTAAGGTTTGCCATTCCTGCGTAGGGAAACTTTGTCATCACAATGACATATGTCTTTTAAATTCACTTCCTCGTCCCAAGACACGCATGGGGGAGTTTACAAACAGAAAATCACATCTAGATGCTGCCTGCCTTGCTGCTGATGCACAACCAGATCCCAGCCCATTCCTCTGATATGAGGGATGATGTCTCCCCTGTGATTCAGACAGCCAAGCTCCAAACTTAACATGCAGTGCTATATATAGAACAAGCAGAGGGAGAGTAGAAACTGTTAGGCACCATGATAGCTGTGTACCAATGTATTACTCTCCTGCGGACTATTTCAGTTCTAACTGTGTGTATTGTTTTGGTTATTGGGGCTCACACCGAAATTCCTACAAGTCAGTTGTACAATGAAACTTCATATCCAACAAATACTGTCTGTGTCATTTGTGTATGGGAACATACCGGAAAAGATAGAAATGTGTAGGACCTGAGTGACCACCCCTTCCCTGAGAAGTCCCAAAGATGTCATGGGCTTGGACTTCTAAACATTCCTCTGTTGTGGGAGACCAGAGGCACTGCTAGTCTGTCTGAGCTAAATACAATATCTGGGTGACAGAGTTATTTACAAGTGGGTCAAACTTAGTCCCCCACACCATTAGCTATCCTGCTGCCTAGAAAGCCAAGAATCACATGTAGGATAATGAGAGCCCACCCAAACAAATGTCCCTCCATAACAATAGTGAAACACCGAGGGAGGAGTAGGACAAAAAAATGCATATTCCAAAATAATTACAAATCAACACCTAGAGATGACCTGGCAGGCATGTCTGATAGCTCCATATCATATATGTGACACACAGGTGGGCCATAGGCCTACAACAATGCCCTATGACAGACAGCAGATACCAAGACAAAATCAGAGTACAAAGTAAAGGCATCCAAAGGCTTGTATCTTAGTGCTAAATGATCTCAACACAGACACACTAATTGTACCCTGTTTCTTTGCAGAGGAACACGGATCTCCTGCCGATATGCCTGTCCATGAGTTCCCTGATGACATGGATGACGAGAACATCAACCTCACACAAGAGACCATTGACATGGTCCTCGGAAGCCTCCAAACCCCCCCTTCAGTAACAAGGAGGAGCCAAGATGAAGCAGCCACCACTGTAGAACCACCCGCCACCCCAATTGTAAGACCTGCCAGCTCCAACACAGCTGAGGACTCTGACGACACTGGCACCAGCTTCGAAAGAACAGTCGTTGGGGTCCAGCAGGAGCTGGCCAAGGAGGTGCGGGTGGGGATGCAAACTATGGCAGCCAGCCTTGAGGGGGTGCGTTCGTGCATGCTGTCAACTGCTGATCAGGCAGCTGCAATGCAAGCCAGAACATCGCTGTTGGAGGAACTTTTAGTAACACAGAAGGCAATCTGCACAGCTGTCATCCAGTTGACCAAACAACTCCAACAGCAAGCCAGTCAGTGTGTGCACGAATGCAACATCGAACCCCTCAGGGCAGACCTGGCTGCCTACCATCGGGATGTGGCTGCCATTCTGAAAAACCAGCACGCTCTCCTTGCTGCAGTACTGCCCTTCATAACTGGACAGGGATCAGCCCCCGGGATGTCTGCCTCCATGTCTTCTGACACTGAGGTGTGTGTTGCCCCTTCAAAACCAACAACAACAAGGACACACCAGGCAACACACACATCAGAAGAAGAAGACATGGAACAGATAACATTCACACGCAAGAGTACCCGGAAGCCCTAGTCCCTGCACCATGCCCCACTCTGACCAAGGTCCTACGTTTTGACACATGCCAGCCTCACTCCAACTACCCTCAATGACTGTTCGGCAATCTACTGTTTAACTTGTCCACATTGGCTGTAAATGTTTCTCTCCTACCATTTGGCAATTCCTGTTCCTCTGCACCATCTGTGACATCACCCCAGCATGTCAGGAGCATCATCCACACCCTGTAAATAGGATCACCATTTAAGAATGCACCAGAACGGACTCACCTAACATTGTTAATGGACTTTTTGCACTACTCCACCTAAAAATAAATATCACTTACACACCAATTGTGTCTCTGTGTCATTTCACACTTCAACTGTGCAGTACATAACTCCAAAGTGGCTGTGTGGCAACCATGTTGATTCTCTAGACTACTGTCCTGATTTCATGTATGCTGAAACATCTGTGCAGTGGCCAGGATTGCATCATAGCTTTACTAGACTGAGGAAAATAACTGATGTAGGGACTAAGCACACACAATCATGCTGTGTTGGACAGAATGAGGCCCCATCCATAGCTATTCTAGACAACTAATGGTGGATGAGAAATGTAGGCACCTTGCGATACTAACACAATACATTATGCTGTAAAATGAAAGGAATGATAACCAAATTACACTGCATCAATCACCCTTACAGTGTATACTACCATGAAGGAAAGTCATGCTCAAGCAGTACACACATGATGTAGGTCAGCAATGACAGCAACAAGACAAGAGTGTGAACAAATACTCATCTACAAAGCTCTCCCTGAACTTCACAATGCTGTCCGACCTATCTATTTACCTACAAAATCAACTCTGGAAGCACTCTTTGTGAAGTAGGATACATACCAACCCCAAATCTTGATGATCTATGCACACTACCAATGGTGGCTCTCCCACACGGTGGATACTTACCAAGTTAGCACACGGGTAGCTGGCATGTTAAACCTCAATAGCCTGGGGATAGCGAGCATAGGACACAAATGTCATACTAAAACTTTCTGCTACACTGATGTCAAGGCCATGAAAAGGTAGCACCTAACGCATCTGGTAAAGGGTTAACACATTTTTTATTTCCAATAAGTAAGAAAAGAGGCAACTAAGGGAAAGATAAACCTACACTAATCTAACCTGACTACTACTAACCCACAACTGTCCCTAACTAACCTAAGCTAAACTTACTCTACACATGTAACGAAACGATCTAAACATCAACCCCCCACCCACCATTATGAGACAAGACACATGCAGGACAACACTTACTAACCTACACACATACTATACTATCCTAAACAAACATATATTTTTTTATTTTTTTTTTTTTTTTATATTTTTTTTTTTTTTTTTTAATCAAACAGGAATCCCAACATTGCCCCCCACCCACCCACCCACACAAAAATATTAGATAGAAAGTATAAGGACCCCCCACCCTCTTACCTAACACTAACTAAGCTAATTACCTATACTTATCCTACAACTAACCCCCCAAACCCAACTAACAGTATGAAAAGAGGAAAGAGGGGAGAGGGGAGGGGTAAAAGTTCAGGAGGACAAAATAACTAAGGATTTGCCCTCTGAAGTGTGCGCCGGATGGAGCGCACCTTCTTTTTAACCTCCGCCATGTCCTCCGTCAGGTTGTCAACCTTTTGAATTAACCTGTCCAGTTTCCTAGACAATGCCTGGAATGCTGCAGGGTCAATTGGAGGGTCACTGCTGGTCTGCGTGCCGGTGGAGGTGGAGATTGTCGCTGGAGTGGAGTGGCCACGGGACAGCCCTGCTCCCAACACACGGCTGGGTCCAGGTCTTGAGGAAGATGGCTGGTCCGTCGCTGGGTCCCCTTGGGCAGACCTGGTGGTTGTAGGTGGCACCGTTGGTGGAGCCTGTGGTGTGGCATACCACCCCCCGGAGGCCCGTTCCGAATTGTATCTGCGGGCCATCCTCCGATACCCACACTGCACCTGCAGGATGTGCCTGTACCTCATTGCACGGCGCTCAAACTGGTTGCGAGCTGCGGCACTCAGGTTTGCAGCTGTGAAGGGAAAAGGCAAATATTGAGCATAGAATTTACAGTGGGTTGAATACCACAATGGGTAATTTGACCATTACTAGCAATGTATTGGTTGCAGCAATTGTTACAACATATTTCACGGGAAGGCTCAGAGGAAGTACATGTGAATCATGCATACTGAAGGGCATATCACATATAGCATATCCATGTCTCTACATGATGGATGACATCACCCTAAACTACTCCTACAATTCATACCTAAGCCATTATACATTATGGCACCAGCTCGTCCGCATACTGACTTCACTACATATGTCATTCTATGTGATAAGAATCACACTCCTCACTCAATGGCATTTCGAAATAGTTGTGTGCTAAGATTGAACCCCTGGCCATGAATCATATGTCGACACTATGGGCCAGATGTAGGAATTGATGGGAAATCAACTAGCAAATTGCAAAGCTGAACGGTGTCTCTGACACCGTCTGCGAGTCACTATGGGGTCCCTAAATCCCACCTCATGAACATCAATGATGTGGGTTCCAACTTGCACCACCTTAGCAACTATGGGCACTCACGGGGATGGAGGCCTGCTGGGAACAGCAGAACTCCATAGACGTGACTGCTTTTAAATGAAGCAAGTTATTTTTCACCAAGTGTAGGCCCTTTATCTGAAAGGAAAATGAGCTGCGATTTGTTTAAATTCACAACAATTGATTGTTCGTAATTTACACAATAATTATTGCTCCCCTAGACCACTGGCTGTTTTGTGCAGGAGTATTTTGGTCCACTCACAAAGGTGAAGGTTCACAATGAGGACCCCTTCCAGTCAGCAAGTTGGTTAGCAGCCACTTCAAGTGGATGATAACAGCTACTCACTTTGCAACCACGTACTCGTTAGCAAATGGGATTGCCTAACACTGTGATTTGCAAGTAGGGCTGGTAAACTCCTTTATTTTTTTACTTTAGAAAAGCATTTTGCGAATATGTACATGACCACCAAAAACATTTCGGATTAGGAAACAGACGTTTGCAACTCACTAACATCAAATTATGCTATTTGCAATGTGGAGACATTTTGCTACATCTGGACCTAGGTACAAACTCAAGTCACAAAAGGTGTTAAGTACGTGTAACATACTGGTTGCTACAGTCCTAGGTACCCTGTTTCACAGTAACATCCCAGTCTTTGTGGGTGGTGTGGGAAGAACAAACAACAATCCCATGATCAATGCACAACCAGGAGTGTACAGAAAGTGCAACAAGCATGTGCCTTCACACACAACACCTATGAAGGGCTAGCAACACGTTGGAGTCAGCCCAACCTTGTCACATCCCAGGTCCACACATGTCAAAATGATATGACTTAGCCAAACATAACATACTATTAGTGAGGCATGTTTTACAACACACACAGAGGAGGTAGAACACCCATTCACATGATTCAACAGAACACCTAGGCCATTGCACTCAAGTCACACACACTTCGAGGTCACCTTGTGGAAGTACATGCCCCCGGAAGATCCGACCTACAGTGTACACAGTCCATCCTCAACTAGGAAGAAGCACTTGTCATCGAAGCCATGTGCCTAAGCTATCTGGGAGACTGTCAGTCTGATATGCTGACTCAGTTAATGGCAAGTTCCTGACCAAGTCTAACATTGACCAGTGTGTTCAAAATGAGTCATGCTATTCCCAATAGTCGCACTAATTGAATGACCTACTGCCCCTCAATCTGAGAGATGACTAGGGATTGCTTTACCGAAACATTATTCCAATTTGATATCACACCAAAACAACAAAGCCAATGAACGGCCAGCACATCATATCATGAATTGTCCTGAACACACAGTAATCCATCATGCTTCATTTCCAAACAATGTAAATAGCACTTAGGCAACACTCACTGTAGGTATCGGGGTCGTCAAAATGGGCTACCTCACCAACGGTGTACGGGGCTGGTCCACCTGTAAAGCATGAAAGGAAGATTATACTCAGACTGGGTGAACAGACAAATAATTTCTGTTACAATGACAGTGTGTGAATATTACATGGTAATGATACACTTTCACACATGCTCATCCTGCCTGGCTGACTTTGTATTCTAGATTATCATTGGATGAGTCTCCTGCTCCAGTGACACACCCTACTACACTCATGCAGTGGCCAGGACAGTCATATGTCGTCCAAGTTACTCCTCCATTAGTAGGCCCGAACAATCATGTGATCCATACATCTCAGCATGTGCATCCCAGAGAGAAACATTTCACAACTGGTTCCATGAGGACTGCATGACCACTCACAATCAAACAGGCTATGGGGACAGGTTCAACACACAGCAACCAGACACACATGTGACATATGTGTGGACAACATGACTAACTTCATGTGATGTGAAGGCAACACACAGGTGTTGCATCATCATGTGTTTGCAATTTTCGGTCTAGCTATGGCGTCTACATATGTAGGTATGTTGTTTCTACATGACGTACTCACTGGCCATTATGACCAGTAGAGTACAAATAGAGCAGTTCACGTGTTGCTTTTCAGACACAAATGCAACACTACATTCCATGCAGCTACAGCCATCTGGTATGTGTTGCAAAGATAAGGCATCGGCCTGGTAGCATAGGTCTTCATACACACCCGGCAACAAATCCACATTTGGACACATATGTATACCTTTGTAGCGCAGCATTTGCATCATTTTGTGACGCAGAGAGGGGGCTACTTAGCAAAATACAAATAGATGTTGCATTTTACTGCTGTTATTGGGTGTACATGTGTAGCAAAAATGGGGATTTATGTGTATGCCCATGGGCCTAGGTTTCCCTAGTATAACACGCAGTCAGCTACTTATTTTGCAGATTGGCTACCAATCATCACATGTTCACGCACACATTCCTATTATTCCCATGTAATTGATTATTACTCACCAACATAGCCACCAATCCGGAGTCCCAGGTGGTCCAGCAGGTCCTGTTCCCTGCTGATCAGATCTGCCCAGCGGTGCTTGAGTTGATGGACATTCCTCATACTCCCGTAGACCCGGACCAGGTGATGGCGCACCTTCTCCCAACGTATTTTCCTCGCCTCCGTGTGATACCCCTGTATCACACGGCCCCCAGCCTCCAGCATCAGTGGGAGGAAATGGCTTACGAGCCATATGAAGCCCCCCAATTCGTCCTCACCCATCCTGGACAGGCGAGGCCTACCTGACATGATGCAAAGTGTAAAAAAGTACCAAAGAAAAATGAAAGAAAAAGTGGGAAATGGGGAAAGGTAGAGGTGTGAAAGAAAAAGAAGAAGGAGAAAAGTAGCCCAACTAACACCCCAAACTATGCTACCCACAACAGACTCCCACAGACAATACAAACTATCACAGGTATAGACAAAACAACACTAAACAGACTGAGACAATGTTTGACAACAATAAAAGATTGACACAAAGACAAAATACAAGGCACACAGGACACTAAAGCAGTAAAACACAGGACAACACCTTTCACACAACCACACAGTCTAGATAACTCTGAAACTGCAAAGTGAAAGTGAAAGTCAACTCCCAGTACAGATTTGGTAAACAGGATATCCTATTACATCACTTCCTGCATAAAATGGCCGCCGTTTTTATTTTCGCGTAATGCGTCATATTTTCACGCATACACAGATGTGCGTCATATTTTTTTGACGCATTACAGTGCACATGATGCGGAGTGTAAAAATATGCTATGAATATTAAAATTTCAAATTGTACATGAGATGACCAACATATTGTGCATGTAGCGTCAATTACACCACGCATACATCATGGGCGTAGTTTTTTTTACACGTACAGTGGTGCACATGATGCGGAGTCAAAAAATATGATATGAATATTAATAATTGATAATGTACATGAGATGACCAACATATTGTCCATGTAGCGTAATTTTGACCACGCATACATCATGTGCGTGGTTTTTATTACACGTACAGTGGTGCACATGATGCGGAGTCAAAAAATATGATATGAATATTAATAATTGATAATTTACATGAGATGACCAACATATTGTCCATGTAGCGTCATTTTGACCACGCATACATCATGTGCGTGGTTTTTATTACACGTACAGTGGTGCACATGATGCGGAGTCAAAAAAAATGCTATGAATATTAATAATTAATACTGTACATGAAATGAGCAATATATTGTGCATATAGCGTCATTTTGACCACGCATACATCATGTGCGTGGTTTTTATTACACGTACAGTGGTGCACATGATGCGGAGTCAAAAAAAATGCTATTAATAATAATAATTAATACTGTACATGAAATGAGCAATATATTGTGCATATAGCGTCATTTTGACCACGCATACATCATGTGCGTGGTTTTTATTACACGTACAGTGGTGCACATGATGCGGAGTCAAAAAAAATGCTATTAATATTAATAATTAATACTGTACATGAAATGAGCAATATATTGTGCATATAGCGTCATTTTGACCACGCATACATCATGTGCGTGGTTTTTATTACACGTACAGTAGTGCACATGATGCAGAGTCAAAAATATTGTCGATGTAAATAATAATTTGAAGGTGAAATATCAAGACACTTTTGGATACATTTGTATCTGACTCTGCATTGTGTGCACTCATGTACATGAACAAATTATGACGGCCATGCTGTATGCGTAGAATATGGAGCAAATTGATCCAAATGTCTTCATGTGTTTAGCTTTGGAAAGGTGATTTGTCATGGTAAAACGGTGCGATGTGAGACACATTTGTGTTTGTATCTGACAAATGTCCGTACTTTTATGTATAGACGGCCTTCACACTGTGATGTTTGGGATACGTTAACTAATGTATTGACCATATTTGACAACATATTTGGTGTAATTGCTGATGGCTATTTTGAAATGAGGTTTTTGATACCATTATGTATTCCGTCTCCAAAATGTCCCCACCTTTATGATGGGGATGCTTTTATCTGTAGTCCTAACAGGGAGTGGGAGAGTCACTTTCAGTTTTTAGGGGGCTGACCATGTCCCATTATGATTTTGTGTTTCATATTTGTGTAGGACTTGTGACATTGAGGCCACATATGTGCCTTATGCATGTGTTTAGTTCACAAGTACATGATTCCTGTATGTTTTGGGGGTGGTAGAGGTGGAGTTAGTCCCCCAGCACCCTAGGATTTGACCATCCAGAATAGCTACTGTATCCATGGAGTATTTTTATCATATCCTGGCAAACCTGCAGCAGCGGGCGAATGTAAGGCCATATGGTATGAATGACTGTTGACCATTCATTCATCTCATTAGCCCATTTGACGTTTGCAGTATTGATGATTTGGAGCTAAGTTGCATACCATTTTCATATGACTAAGGGGGTCATTCTGACCGCGGCGGGCGGCGGTTGCCGCCCGCCAAGCGGTTCCCGCCGAAAGACCGCGGCGGTCATTCTGGCTTTCCCACTGGGCTGGCGGGCAACCGCCAAAAGTCCGCCCGCCAGCCCAGCGGGAAACACCCTTCCCACGAGGACGCCGGCTCAGAATGGAGCCGGCGGAGTGGGAAGGTGCGACGGGTGCAGTTGCACCCGTGGCGAATTTCTGTGTCTGCAAAGCAGACACTGAAATTCTTTGTGGGTCCCTCTTACGGGGGCCCCTGCAGTGCCCATGCCATTGGCATGGGCACTGCAGGGGCCCCCAGGGGCCCCGCGGCACCCCCTACCGCCATCCTGTTCCTGGCGGAAGACCCGCCAGGAACAGGATGGCGGTAGGGGGTGTCAGAATCCCCATGGCGGCGGAGCGCGCTCCGCCGCCATGGCGGATTCTCAAGGGCAGCGGGAAGTCCGTTTCTGGCCGCGGCTGAACCGCCGCGGTCAGAATGCCCATCGGTGCACCGCCAGCCTGTTGGCGGTGCTACCGCCGACCTCCGCCAGGGCGGTAATTACCGCCAGGGTCCGAATGACCCCCTAAGTTTGCAAGACTCTCAGCGTTCACGATGTGATAATGCGAAGATTGTTTTGCTTGTCTGTGTCCCTTTCTGCATAAACTGGTTTAGTGTCATGTTACAATCTTCCTGCTAGGTTCAAACTGGGACACAACTGTGATGGTCTACTTTCAAATATTAGGTTGGTTGTATGACATATGTGTACATGTGTGTGGGAATGTGGATCCAGTATGACCTGTCTGTGTGTATGTTGTCACTGTAACTTCAAGGTCTCCTCCTGAGTTAGTGGCAGCTGATGTTGTTGCAATTGTGTATTGCTCACATCATACACTTGAGAGAAGCCATTGATGACATGTTCACGTACACATGGATGGTCCCACCCTGTCTCTGAACCCGTGTGATGTGACTTTCAAATGATCTCCAATTTTGGGCTGGATGAGAGACTGTTTCAGTTGTTTGGATCCGGCATGTCTAATTGTCACATTTGTACTCTTGTTGGGCTCTGTGTATGGTAATGTAACATGTCACATCCTACCCTCTGTGCATACAGTTGTGATGTTTATTTTTGGTGTGATGATTTTTAATGGCATTCTTGATCAATGAGACGACATTCATCTTCAGCTATTTCAAACTAAAGGTGGTCAGAAATGAATAGGCCAAAGCATGATGTGGTGTTTGTGATCTGTGTTTATTTACAAGTGTGGAATACAAGTGATTATAATGACTTAAGTAAAAAAATTGTTCACAAGCTGTTGGCGCCTACGCACTCCTGCTGCGGTGTTAGGTTGTTCCCCCTCCTGTTGCAGGCCAGCATCCTCCTCATCATCATCCTCAGGCATGTCTGGGTCCGGTTCAAGGAGGGGAATGTTCCTTTGTACACAAATATTGTGTAATATGGCACAAGTGAGTATAATTTTGCATACCATCTCTGGGGAGTATAGTAGGCTTCCGCCAGTGATGTCAAGGCAGCGGAACCTTGACTTTAGGATCCCAAAGGTCCTCTCCACAATGCTGCGTGTCCTCTTGTGGGCGTCATTGTATGCCCGCTCAGCAGCAGTATTTGGGTTCCCATATGGTGTCATTATCCAAGGCTGGATGCCATACCCCTGATCAGCTGAAAGAGAAACACAGAATGGTATCAATTAGATGTAGGAGGCACTGTTGTACGTATCTTTGATGGCAGTAGTTGTGTTGTGTTGTCTGTGACTATTTTGTGTACTAATGTGACAACCTATGGTTGTTGGTGGAAACTTTGGCATTGTTTTTTTTCCTTGGCTGAGCAAGTGTTTGTTGTCTAACTGTTTGTCAGCAGGATGTATTGGTTTCTCAAGTACAGTGTGCCCTCCCTTGCATTGTGACTTGTGACACAGGTGTCCGTGTGTCCTCACTGGGGGTGTGATGATAGTTCCATGCAGAGTTGAAACATGAAAGGGTATTAGAAACGTCCATATGAACATAGCCAGGCCATCCCATCCCTTAAAAGTTATGCATTGTATTAGTGTACAGGTTATTGTGAGACTTCCAATTTGCAAGGTGACATTTAGGCAACCACAGTCATGAATGTCTTCACACTAAGCTGTGGAGTAAATTCAAATGTGTGAGAGGTTCAATGGTGACTTGTGACACATGGCTAGTGATGTGAGTACCTCAGTGTGTTCCTGTCTAGGTGTTGCTATTGTGGTGTATGTGTTGTTTATCCTAGAGGGTTTCTGTGCAGTGAGTATATAAGTAGATTTTTGTCCTTACCAACAAGTAGTCCATTGCCATACCGTCCATCCTGGAAGTGTTGGTTGATGGTGCAGTGACGGAAGATGAATGCATCATGTACACTCCCAGGATATTTAGCCACGATGTTGCTGATCAGTCCTTGGTGATCGACTATGGCCTGCACGTTGATGGAATGTGTGTGCTTCCTGTTGCGGTAGAGGTGTTCACTCGCAGCAGGTGGCACAAGGCGTACGTGTGTGCAGTCGATTGCACCAAGGACGTGCGGAAAGCCACTGATGGCGTAGAACCCCTGTTTTGTTTCCTGCTGCTTCTGCAGTGTGTTAGGGAAGCAGATGTGGCGGGGTGTCAGTCCAATGATGGCATCCAGTACTTTAGGCAGGAATGCGGAGAAAGATGGTTGTGAGATTCCACCAACCAGGGCACCAGTTGTCTGAAAGGAGCCACTTGCCAGCAGGTGAAGTACGGCAAGCAGCTTTGTTTCTGTTGGGATAGTGCGTGGAGTCACTAAAGTGGGGGCCAATTGCTGTTCAATATTTGTCAGCAGCTGCTGAATGGCCTGCCAGTTCAACCGGTACCTCTGGATGATGTCTCGTTCCCTGAGGCCATGCAGGGTTGTTCTTGGGCGGAATATCCTCTCCTGCCTTCTGCGCTGTCTTTGGGGTCCCTGCTGTTGTTGTTGTGGCTGCTGTTGTTGCTGCAGGGCTCTGCGTCTACGTGCACGTTGAAGAAAAAGCACCTCCATGTCTCCCTGTTGCTGCTCTGCTGCTCTGTTGTTTGTTCTGTGTGTTCTGATTAAGTACAGGTGTGTTTGCCCCATTTTAACGCCTGCCCTGACCCAGGCGTTAAAATTTCACGCTATTCATGCTTTGCGCCATTTTTTTGCGCCGCCTGCCGCGCTGGAGTGATTTTTGCCCTGGAGCATAAATACCACGCACCGCTATGTGCGTCTGTTTTTAGACGGGAACGCCTTCCTTGCATCTCATTAACGCAAGGAAGGCGTTCACGCCAAAAAATGACGCTATTTGCCCATACTTTGGCGCTAGACGCGTCTAACGCCAAAGTATAAATATGGCGTTGGTTTTGCGCCGATTTTGCGTCGAAAAAAACGACGCAAATTCGGCGCAAACGAAGTATAAATACGGGCCTCACTGTGCTAAATCCAACTCCTTCCAGTTTGTGGATGTTGTTGGGGGTGTCCGAGGATGTTTTGCAAGGGCTATTCCTCTAACTGAGTGAGTATATCTACAGTTGAAACTAAGGCAGACATGCTCGGGAATTTCTGTGAAGTTCCCTAAAGAGATCTTCATAGACTATGAAGAAATGTAGTTTTTTGACACACAGGGTAGTACGTGAGAACACAGCATATGTCCCATCCACCATTATGTGCAGTGTTGTGACTGTTGTGCACTTATTATACAGCAAACTGAACATCTCCTACGTTCTGACGGAGGATGAACATGGCAAGCAGGTCAAACATTGACCCATATGTGTCATAGTAATTCAGTGCGAGCGCAGCACCAATGGGTTTAAATCCATAGATGAAGATGAAGTCATGGCAAGTGTATCTGTACTACCTTTACTATCTGCTTTCTACCCATGCAATATCCTCGGGAAAGCACACCTAACCTAAGCTTTTCTTACCCGTCCATGTCTCTGTCCTCATCAGTCCTGACTAATCCTCTATAATTGCCAATTGAACCTATACTAGTGTCTTCCATCTCTAGCTATTTGAAGTAAAAAAAAAGTGTCTTTTATGCACCATTTGCACACTGAGGGCCTGATTTAAGAGGCCCTAGTGCCACCTTTGCATCACCATAGCATCATTTTTTACGATAAGGCAGCGCTAAAGTGGCTTTTTACACATGCCATATTTCCAAGAGAGGAGCAATGCATGCATTGCACCACTTGGTCAACCCTTGCAGCACATTATGCCTGCGACAGGCAGAATGTATGCAAGGGGGCATTCCCCCATTGGGGGGGCAAAAAAATGGTGCACGGAAATCTAGGAGTTTTCCTTGCACCATTTTGTTTGAAAACAATGGGCTCCTATGTACTCTGCAGGAGTAGCGCCCAAATGTTGGCTCTACTCCTGCAAAGTACATCAATAGCATCAGGAGTTCGGATGCCATTGCCCACTACCCTGCACCATGGTGCAGGGTAGTGGGCATTAAATATGGCTCACCCATGGTGGGTGCTAAAGGACAAAAGGAAAGCGGCACTGCACTGGTTGCAGCACCACTTTTCTTAAATCCGTCCCTTACTGTGCTAAACCCAATTCCTTCCAGCTTGTTGATGCTAGTTTGGGTTGGCCGTTATGCCTTGAGAGGCCTATTACTCGAACTGAGCAACCATATCTACAGTTGAAACTAAGGCAGACATGCAGGGGAATACTGCCTAAATTCTCTAAAGTGAAAAGCCAAACAAATGTGCTGTGGGACTCCTTCATTGACCCTTCCACTTTTGCTTTGAAAGTGTGGCGACTAAGTCGCTAACTTGTATCGTACCTAATGTTTTTGAAAAATGGTACAGGACACAATATCTTGTATGGTGATTGTTTCTACATCTTATCCTAAAGATGTGAAAACAATCATCATACAACATGTTGTGTTCTGTATCTCTTTTCATTAACATTGGTTATGATGCAAGTTACTAATTGAGTTTACACACTTCAAAGCAAGTAGAAATATTGGTGGATAAGTCCCACAGGACATTTGTTTGACTTATTACACTTACTCTAGTTATCATGGGCAGTCAGGATGGTCCATATGTAGCATAGATAAGTACCCTATCGAGAAATCCAATAATTAAGTCAAGCCTTTAACATTAACATTTTGCCACACAGGGTGCTCCGTGACAACGTGGCATATGGTCTGTCCACCAGTAAGTGCAGTGTGGGGACTACACTGCACTTGTCAATCGGCGAATGGAACACCTACCACGTTCTGACAGCGGATAAAGGTGTTGAGCAGGCCATAAGGAAGTCCATGATTTCCCGAACTAGAGGAAATAACATTCTGTGACTGCTTGCCTAATGAATAGTGGCCCATGGACGTTAGGTATCCATGCACTGCTATTGAAGGGTTTACCTAACAGCAGCTCCACCTCAGTCAGTTTCCCAGAAGTTTGCTTCAGTATGATACAACATAAAGCAAGTAGGAAGTAGGAAAGCACAGGCCTGACAGAGTTGGGCACTGGGGACAGTAAAAATGACTCTCCTGCCTCTTCGCATGCTTTGAGCACACTTTATAGCAACAGCATGATCAAACTTTTTTGGATGTGTTAGGAATGTGATCAGCAAAGTGTTGCTCCAGCAGCCTTTCCACGTCCTCCAGAACATATGAAGTGGAGGCTGCTGCTTCTGTAGCAGCAGTGAGACTTTCAATCACAGCCAACTGAAAGTCAAGGAAAGACATGACTCTTCCTGTGGTTGTCTGATGAGAAACAAGTTATGCATTGTATGTTGCCATCTAGATCAGGTGGGTAAACAGTTACTTGTACTAAGTGTGAGTTTTATGACTTGCATTATATGACTGAAGAACCTGGTCCTTCATGTCCACTCCGCCCATGTACCTGTTGTAATCAAGTATACAGGTGGGCTTGTGGAATTTGGACATCTGACCCCAAACCATGATGGGGGAAGTGCTCTCATCATGAATTGTAGTGAGCACGTACACATCACACCTATCTGAGAACTTTACAGTGAGCAATTTGTTGAAACGCAAAGCAGTGCTCTTGGATTTCTGGAGCTTCTGCGGGAATCCTTTGCAGTGACAATGACTGTACTGCAGAGAACAGTGCCAGCTCTGTACAGCTCACTGAACTGCTCTACTCTTGTATAGGTCCACATAAAGGTTATAACTTGTGTGAAGGAATTGCTGGACAAGGTCCCGCACAATCTTTCTTGTGACCCACAGCATGGGAGAGCAACACACAGTGTCTAGAGTGAAGACCTTCCCTGCATACACTCTCAAGCTGTACACATAGCCAGCAGAGCCCTCACACACCATGCACAGCTTGATGCCCTAGCAATCTCTTTTGCTTGCAAAGTACTGCCTGAACAGCAGCCGACCTTTCTACAGGATAAAGGACACATCAACAGCTATGTTCTTTCTAGGAGTATAAATCTCTGGAAATCTGGCAGACAAATGTTCCACGACAGGCCGACTTTTAAACAACTTGTCATGGTATGGATGGTCCCAGGGGAATACAGCAGAATTGTCAGTGAAATGCAGAATGCACTGCTCGTGTTTGGTGCAAAGATGGGGATTACTCAAACCGTGTGAATCGACCAGTAGGACTGCAGGGTAGGTTTCTGCACTAAGCCCATTTTGAATGTAAAGCCCAAAAATATCTTCAACTCCTACAGTGAAGTGGGAACCCACTGGTGTGCCCTAGACTGGGGCCCTACAGTGCCTCTATGCTCCCTCAGAAATTTTTCAGCACGCAAATTTGTTTGCTGCACAATTTTCTGAAGGAAGTCAACATCAAAAAAAGAGATGGAAGTAGTCCATTGGAAAAAAGTTGTCCGTATCAACTATACATCCAACATCACCAGTAAAAGGTGGAATTGGGAGCTGAACTAAACTGGGGGGCTGCCAAGAGAGCACTCTGTTTGTGACTGCCGACACATGTGCCTGTTCTCTGGGTTGGGATAACCTGATACCGTTGTCCCACGACACAGATTGTGCTTGCGAAGGGACAGCACAACTGTCATTATCATCTCCCTTAGAATCACTGGAAAAGGAGTAGTCAGATAGGACTCAGCTGACCGAAAAATCACTCCCAGATTCTATCCCATTGTCCTCTCCATCAGATGCCGTCTCAGTATCTGCTGTCTATGACTCTGATCCTGCCTCAGAGCTGTCCTCTATAACCCAGATTAGGGCTTGAGCAGCAGTCATCCAACAAGACACCATCTCTGTTACTGGCTAAACCCTCCTTCTAAAACACTATCCAACGTAGAAGCCAGACATATTGTTCACAAAATGTTGGTGTGTGTGTGTGTGAGTGATGTGTGTAACAGTAAATAATGTTGTTCATCTTACTTTCTCTTCTTCCCTCAATCAGCAGGTTCTCCAAAGACACTGAAAAAAACAAAAAATATATACACTATTACTTCACTTTGCCACATAACCATCATCACAGCCTTTAGCGCTTGTGGAGCCCACTGCGAAAATCGTTTTGGTGCTCTCCCTCCCATGGCCTCCTTCTATTCCCCTACTACCACCCAGCAAAAGTGCCCCTCATCTCTCTATAGCCCCGCTCTCACATGAATTTGATTTGTTTTAAACAGCTGCTAACGGCTGTCTTTACTAATCTACATAAAATGCAGATCTGTCCGTTGCAGCAGGCATATTAACTCTCTGCACAATTTAATGGCAAAACTGCTACTAAACTAAATGCCGATCCTTCTCTCTAGCAGGAACAAAATCGCAAGGGTTAATTTGACATTTTTTCTGCTGCCCGAAAGTTCTTTCATGTAAGTATGCATGTATACATATATATATTACCTAGTGGGGGTCATCTCTAGTTAGTACCTAGTTTCCATAGAGAGAGCGTTTTTTTTATTTTGCCTATAACTCTGGGGCCGCTTGATGAATCTTAAAGAAATTTTCAAAACGTACAATTTGATCAGTTCAGCTGTGGTCTGGAAAGTTTTGGGGTGATCCATCAGGTGGGGACTGAGAGAAAGGGGTGGGTCCTAATACATGTTTTCCCCATTAATTTTTCCATAGGACCTGTAGACACACATACAGCCAAAACCACTGAATGGTAATACACCAAGGGGCATATTTATACTCCGTCTGTGCTGTGACAAAGTTTTGACGCACAATCAGCGCAAACGTTGCCCTGTATTTAAACTTTGACGCCCGCGGACGACAGAATTCCGCTGTGTGCGTCATTTTTTGGATGCGGCAACCCGCCTTGCGTTAACTATATGCAAGGTAGGCGTTCCCGTCCAAAAAATGGCTTAAACGGCCTTGCGTCGTATTTATGCTTTTGGGCACAAATGACGTACGGCCGGGAGGCGGAGCCAGAAAATGACGCACAGCCCAATTTGCGTCAAAATTTAACGCCTGGGTCAGGGCAGGCATTAAAATGGGGCAAACACACCTGTATTTAATCAGCACACACAGAACAAACAGCAGAGCAAAAGAGCAGCAACAGGGAGCCATGGAGGGGATTCTAATCCAGCGTGCACGCAGACGCAGAGCCCAGCAGCAACAACAGCAGCTACAACAACACCAGCAGGGACCCCAAAGGCAGCGCAGAAGGCAGGAGAACCCCAGAACCACCCTTCAGGGCCTCAGGGAACACAACATCATCCAGAGGTACCGGTTGAACTGGCAGGCCATTCAGCAGCTGCTGCGCAACATTGAACCGCAGTTGGCCCCCACTTTGGTGACACCCCGCACCATCCCAATAGAAACCAAGCTGCTTGCCGTACTTCACATGCTGGCAAGTGGCTCTTTCCAAACAAATGGTGCCCTGGTTGGCGGAATATCACAACCATCATTCTCCGCCTTTTTGCCCAAAGTACTGGACGCCATCATTGGACTGACACCCCGCCACATCTGCTTCCCTAACACACTGCAGAAGCAGCAGGAAACAAAACAGGGGTTCTACCTCATCAGTGGCTTCCCACACGTCCTTGGTGCAATAGACTGCACACATGTACGCCTTGTGCCACCTGCTGCAACTGAACACCTCTACCGCAACAGGAAGCACACACATTCCATCAACGTGCAGGCCATAGTCGATCACCAGGGAATGATCACCAACATCGTGGCTAAATATCCTGGGAGTGTACATGACTCATACATCTTTCGTCACTGCACCATCAATGAACACTTCCAGGATGGACGGTATGGCAATGGACTACTTGTTGATAAGTACAAAAACCTACTTATATACACACTGCAAAGCAACCCTCTAGGACACACAACACATACACCACAACAGCAACATGTGAACAGGAACATACTGAGGACGTGACATCGCTAGCCATGTTTCTTAGGTCACCACTGAACCTGTCACACATCGGAAATTACTGTACAGCCCAATGTTAAGTTGTCAAAGATCACAACGTGTGGAGTGGGTTGCCCAAATGTCACATTGCAAAATGTAACTGTCCCGATGACCTTTACATTAATCCTTTGCCTAAGTCTAAAGGTATGGGATGTCCAGGGTACATTGATATGAACGTGTTAACAACACTGTCAATTTTAACTGTGTATGGAACTGTCATCTCACCACCAGTGAAGACACACGGACACCTGTATCACAAGTCACAATGCTAGGGAGGGCACACTGTGCTGCAAATCCCAAAACATACTGCTGACAAACGGTTAGCAGGCGAACACTCGCCAAGCCAAGGAAACAACACAATGCAGATGGTACATCCTACAAGCGTAGGATGCTACATTATTACACAAAAGAGTCACAGACAACACAAGACAACTACTGCCATGAAAGGTAACTTCAACAGTGCCAGCTACATCAACATGATCCCAATCATTTTCTCTTGCAGCTGATCAGGGGTATGGCATCCAGCCATGGATTATGACACCATTTGGCAACCCAAGTACTGCTGCAGAGCGTGCCTACAACGAGGCACATAGGAGGACACGCAGCATTGTCGAGAGGACCTTTGGCATCCTCAAGTCAAGGTTCCGGTGCCTCGACATCACTGGTGGTAGCCTCCTATATACCCCTGAGATGGTCTGTCGGATCATCCTAACATGTGCAATATTGCACAACATTTGCAACAAAAGAAACATTCCCCTCCTGGAACCTGAGCCACACATGCCTGAAGAGGAGGAAGAGGAGGATGCTGGCCTGCAACATGAGGGGGAACTACAGAACACGGCCGCTGGTATACGCAGGCGACAACAGATCGTCAACAATTTCTTTTGAATATGATCACCTTCACCACTTTAGTTAACTAATTTAAATAAACACCTATTATAATCACCATATAATGGTCTGGCTATTCATTTTTGCACACCTTCATCTCTACTTATCTGAATAAGAGTGTTGCCTCATGGAGCATTGCTGAGATACTGAGTAGGACACAGAACATCCCAGAGCTAATGTGATGCCTAACATACAATGGTCACATACACACACTGTTAATGACATATATCATGTACATATCTCCTTTGAAGGCCAATAGCAGAGGACCACAACTATTTCACACACACATGGTGAAATCAAGGTCCAACGCAGCATATGGCACACAACTAAGACACCATCACTCAATAAGGGGAAAACAAGCCTCATACATGAGGCAGTCAATGTGCTTTGGCATCAGTAACAGGAAGGCCTGACCAGACCCTTGACAGCAGTAAGTCCAACTGCATCCAATATTTGCAAGGAATATCTGTGACCAGAGTCCCATAGAAGCAGAACATAGACAGCACAAGTGCCACACATATGAGCAGCATTGCACACATGACATTCCATGTACATGTCAGCCCATTTCCTAACTCCTGACACACCCATGCACCTGGTCACAACCCACCTGTCGGAAGAGGTCCCTGGAATACTAAGATATGTACCCTGATATTCCCTCCTCTACACACACAGACCAAAATTAGCAAACCAGTGTGCTACACCCTTTCCTATGGTATGCCATTGTCATAGAATATCTGACTGCAAGGACGTCAGGTTAATTTATACACTGTATTCTAGTTTCAAAGCCCTGTCAGCACGTGTAGATTGCTTCCCCTGTGAAAATGTCTGTTGGCCCTTAGAATGCAAGTCTCACCTACAGGACTGGTGAGAAACAGATGCAGCCCACACCTGTGATCACCTCCATGCACACCACCCATTTAAAAAAACACTGCCCCTGCTGATGCCTGGAACAGCATAGGAGTTGCCATTATGTCAAATACACCGTTAAGCATCGATACTAATTAAGCCGTCTAACACAGCCACTGGGTGCATTTGTCACCTTCAAAAACACAGGACATACACAGTTTGACATGTCAGCTCTTTAGTTTGTCCTCCAAACAGTCTTAGTCAGACCACTGATTATGTAACTTGTCAAGTAGGTGGATCCTGAATCACCTTGCATTCTGTCAGCCTGACTGGCAACTGTCTGTGCGTCACACTAAAGTATCCCTGTGTCTACATATGTACCACACTTGCGTTAGCAAACCTCTCATTCATCTGGGGGTATTGGGCATGGGCTTCTTCAATGCATACACAAATACATTGTATAGCATCATCTGCCTTTTAACTGTACCATTTGAGTTACATCCTCTTGGAAAAGCAAAATTCATGGCCCATCCCTTGTCTGGGTTGCATTTATGCATGAATGGCAAAGTGTGACAGTGTCCCAGGGCCGTAGGCAGGGATTAGGTACGGGGCTTTCAGCACAACCAGCAACCTCTGATAATGTCCATAAATAATACACAAATGTCAGGACCATGACAGTTCACACACAGAATCACAGTGCTCACAACATAGTGATGGGCCGTGTGTGGTGAATAGCTGCGAGAATAATCAGCACAGAGGCTATGATGTTCCCAGATGCAGTGGGAAGTGCAGAGGCCAACCTGTGTACAAATGTTGAAATGACACCTGCCGGAACATGACACCTGAGACATTATCTCACTTAGCACACCAAGGTTGCCCTGTTGACTGTCTCATTACATGTCTTTAGTGACAGGGTGGGACCATCCACATGTTGGTTCACATGTCCACATCCACTTTACTCACATTGATCAACCAAGGATACTCAGTAGATACAGAAATAGCTGCCACTGACTCATGATGAGTCCTGGACCGAACTGTGACAAATTACACCCCAAACAATATACAGGATCATCATTGGACCACACACATGAACAAGACACCTATGTGCAATTGATCACTGGAAATAAGTGGACACGTGCTGTCTTGTATGCTGGTCCGCCACTTGACAGTTGGGGCTCACTTCTATGGCCTCAACTGTGGTGTCATCATACATTTGAGATTCACCCTTGTCTGTCTGTGCAAACAACATGGTACCCACTTCCTCAATACATGTGTATGACTCACTGTGGGATTCACCAACTAGTGCCTAGGAAGCTCTTACCAATACTCTAGGACATAGGATGTAGAAAATGTGGACCATTGACATGAACAAGCGTCTGCCATCCATCTGGCACATGCTATGTCACATGTGGTTGGTGTCTACGTGACCCTAAAACTTGGAAGTCCTCTTTACGGGTGTTGTTACATGTATGACTAACACATGCCCTTGCTCATTTCCACAATGACTTGCATCTAAGGATTGGACACATGGACGACACATTCATATGTACAAATATGCTTCATGTGATACACACACACTTGGTCAACAAATACATTAGTTGCCAAAGCACACACTTTGAGCCCAAGGCATTTAGGTATTGTACATATGTGCGTCACATTGCGATCTTCTCCTTATGCCAAACATGCACAATTTCTGCAACACATATATGTAGGCCACACTTATGACCAACTATTGCGTCAGCCAATCGTAAAAATACTGTGAAGGGAGTAGCGGATCATGGTCCGCTGCAGTATGATGTCACACATGTGAACATACACCATCAACACCATACTGTCTTCAATCAGCCTATCTCTGATGTGTCCCAAATGTAACATAACCAAAAAAACAAGTAAAATTGCCCAAAACCAGTTAATGCACTGTAATTTTGACGTCCCTAGCGTTATGCGTGATTTTTTGTCTACCAAAACTGTATTTGTGTCATTTGTTTTGACGCACAGGAGTGAAGTTTAGCCCGCATCCAGATATTTGTACAGGCCATGTACTATTGCGGGCTAATTTTCACTTCTGTGCGTCAAATAAAATGACGCAAATACAGTTTTGGTAAACAAAAAATTATGCATAACGTGAAAAAGGTGGGATTTTTCATACAAGAAGTGATGTAATAGGATATCCTGTTTACAGATCATGTACAGTGGGTGTACTTTCACTTTCACTTTGCAGTCTATGATCCTTCTAGACTGTGTGGCTGTGTAGAGAGTGTTGTCCTGAGATTTTGTGCTTTTTAGTCCTGTGTGCTATCTGTATTGTCAATTTGTGAAATAAAGATTGTTGCTGTATACTGTACTACTGTGTTTTGTCTACATTTGTCCATTTCTCTTGTGTTTTTGTTGTTTGTGGGAGTCTGTTGTGGGTAGTGTTAGTTTGGGGATAGTTGGGCTCTTTTAGTGGTTAGGTTTACTTTTCATATGTCTTTGTACCCCTACTTTCCCCCTTTTCCCCTTTCTATTTATTTTACCCCTATTCCCATTCACTTCCAAGTATGTCTGGTAGGCCACATCTTGGCAGGATGGGGGAAGAGGAGTTGAGGGGGGGGGTTCATCTGGCTTGTGACGCATTTCTTACCGCTCATGATCCAGGCAGGGGGCAGGGTGATACAGGGGTATCCAACAGAGGCGCGCAGAATCCGGTGGGGAAAGGTGCTGCATCACCTGCAGCGTGTGTATGCCAGCCAGAGGAGTGACCACCAGCTGAAGCACCGGTGGGCTGACCTCATCACCAGGGAGCAGGATCTCTTGGACCACCTGGGAATCATGATTGGTGGCACTGTTGGTGGGGTACGAATCATGTTAATGTGCCCGATTAACGGCTCTGTAGTGACATAAGGGGATTAGTACAATGTCTGCCAGCTAACTTGCTGACTGTGTGCAATGCTGGGGAAATATAAAGGGATCATTGATGCAGTATGGCAAGGATCACAACTGCTAGCTGTCAGGTAGCACGTGCTCAGCAAACTTGCAGGTTACTTTTCCATGAAGGAAATTGGTGCGGCCTTTTTGTCAGAAAAGCAAACAAAATAGGAGCCAATCATGTCTATATAGGGTACTATTGACAGAGAAGTACAGATGTACCAACATTTAGGCCAACTTTGTTGACGCAATTGCTAGACTGACTTTAGAATCACTACATGATGCAGAAAATGAGTGCTGCCTTCACGTCAATTGATAATAACAAAGTGGCTCAGACATATGTCTCATGTGAGTCTGGTGAGTGTGGAAGGAAAGCGTTCACAGAAGTACTATAATTGTGTGGGATTATTGTGTTCCTTGATCTTTTTGGATACAAGTCAGATCTGCATTTGAAAACATCATGAAAAGGTGAAAGGTGCCCTCAGCTAACATCTTAGAATGTTTGTTGGAGTCAGTTGTGCCACATTCCAAATATGGATGGCAGTCCAAGTGTATGCACATGGCTTCACATCTTCATGGTTGGTGCAAATCACCATAGCTGGGCCACATCAAATGAATAAACTGTAACAACAGTATGGATTACAAAAGTCCCTGCCCCTCCCTCTGTACATTGGACCTATGTGTAATAAATGTGTCATGGCCACAAGGCATGTTTGACTGGTAATGCAGTCCTCAAGTAACCAGGCTTTGGATGTCTCTCTTGGATGCACAAGATGAGACGATTACACTCCATATTTTTTTCTGGTCACCAATTATGGGGCATGTTTGCAACCACATGATAGTTAGGGCCAATGTATGTGTGCAGATATGTGTGTAACTGTCACAGGAGACCCATGCTATGTACAAGTTGGCCATGATATATCAGATGCACTACCATCATGTCTGAATGGCTGCCAGTTCCTTATTCAGCCTACACATTGTATATGTTTATGAAATTGCTGCTCTGTGCACAGATTTTGAGCGCATTTCTTCCTTCCATACCTTACAGGTGGACCGGCACCCTAAACTGTGGGAGAGGTGGTGAAATTTGAGGACCCCGACCACTCCAGTAAGTGTTGATATGTCTGTTATGTGTTGTGTTTGCTGGTTATGGACTCGAGTGAGTTGGACGCATAGCAAGGTGTGATGCGTTGGGCAAGCTTTTCTCTTGTTCCATGAGTGGGAATTCAGTTTCTCACATGTTTTGAGTTGCCCAATGCGTATTCAATGGTATCATGTAGGGATTGTAGGCCATTCCTGTAGGCCCCACTGTGAGCACAGGAGTTAGTCATGTGGATGACACTTGTATCACCAAGAGTCGCACTGGAAGTCACCTCCGATTTAGTCAGCCTGTCAGACCCACATTCTCTAAGATTGGTACAGGAAATTGCTTTCCAATAGACATGTGCTTCCCTATTTACCTACGTAATTTTGAAACAGTAGGTAGAACCTCCTAGCAGCATGTACTACCACATGTAGTGCTACAAGTATGTGGAACTTGAGTGCAATGGCCTAGGTGTGCACAAGTCAGGCCTCACTGGAAGTATATGTTGTGTGCCAAGTTCTACATTTCCTGACATGTGTGGCCCAATGAGTGCTCTAGGGTTTGCTGACTCCTAATTGTTGATACACCTTACCTGTGGTGTGTCTGTAGAGACAAACATGTGTGGAGTTTTCTATACACTCCTCGGTGTACATGTTGTTGCCAAATTATAGTTGTTTATCCACCCCCCCTCAAACACGGGCATGGGTTTGTGAATGGGATACCTAGTACTGATGCTACCAGTATGTTACACCTACATGTGAATAAGTGACGGTTTGGTTGCAAACTAGTATACACACTCAGGTTTGGCATTTGGTACTATACTGGCAAGTCCAGTTACAACTTGCAGACCATGTGGCTTTAGTTTTGCTTTCCGTACACTGACATTTGTAGCACAGGTCTTGGCGGAGGATATGCAGCATGATTCTTAGCTCATAACTGCCAGAACTCAGATTGCAAGTCAAAGCCAGTTGTTACCCATCTTGTAGGTTATGGATGTGCTATGTGTGATGTGACCTTTGTAGTCTGGCCTGCCATGTACTTCCTCAGGGACATTCAATGATCTGTATTGTGATATGAGCTGTTACAAGTACAGTAGATGTATTGTATGATTAACTTCCTGTGCCATTTCACACAATGCAGTTACTAATGTAGAATATCTGCATTTGTCTTCACAGCTGCTAACATGACTCCAGACCAGGTCTGTGAATTTCAGCGCCCGGCCCTGCGATACCAGCACATCCTGCTGGTGGAGTCGGGGTTCCGGAGTATGGTCTGGCGATATCGCCATGAACGGGCCTCCGGGGCATGGAGAGCCTTCCCACAAGATGGGCCTACTTTTCCCACCACAGCCACCACTAGCACAACCACCAATCTGAGCCAGGTGGCCCACCCACAGCTGCCACTGTTGGTCCGACATCTGCTGGACTTCCAGGCCCCAGCATTGCCACTGGTGCAGGACAGCCCACTAGGTCTGGCACCACACCCACACAGACCTCCTCCACCGGTACCCAGACTGACACTGCTCCATCTGTTGACCCTGCAGCCTTCAACCAAATGGACCGTAAGATGGGCAAAGTGCTGCGCAAGTTGAGCCACCTGAGCCGGGATGTGCGCCACATTAACCGGCGTGTTAAGTCCATTAAGAGGACCCTCCGGAGGGCCAACCTCTAGACTTTTTGATATGGACATGATTCCCTCCCCTCCCTCCTCTTTCCTTGTTCTTATAGTTAGTGGGCTTAGGGGGCTTAGTGTTAGGTTAGTATAGGCTGTTAGTTTAGTTAGTGTTAGTGGGTGGGGGGTCCTGATTGTTTCTATTTTTACTTATTACATGTGTGTTGGGCTATGTTGGGGTTCTTGTGTGTTTTTAATAAACAAAAAAAAACTAACAAAAATTACCAAAAAAAAAACCAAAAATATATATTTGTATAGGATAGTATAGTATGTGTTTAGGTTAGTATGTGTTGTCCTCCATGTGTCCCGTCTCATAAAGGGGGTGGGGGGTAGATGTTTAGAATGTTTCGTTACATGTGATAGGTAAGTGTAGCTTAGGTTAGTTAAGGACAGTTGTGGCTAATGAGTAGTCAGGGTAGATTAGGGTAGGTAAGATTTTTCCCTCAGTTTCCTCATCTGTGATTAGCATTTAATAAATATTTGGTTAACCCTTAATAGTATGTGTTGAATGGTACTTGATCGTGGGTTTGGATTCAGTGTACATCAATTTTGTACTATAACATCTGTGTCCTATGCTACAAACAAATCCCAACTGAGCTGTACGATTGGCAGCTAGCCCAGCTACCTTGCAAAGTGTCGACCCTTCGTTGTAACCACCAATCACAGTTAATATGGATGACAATGTGTTTCTGTTGATAAGTGTGTTTTCAAAGTCACAAACAGTGCTTCCAGACTTGGTATTGGGGAAACAGTTTTAGGTCTGACTGCAGTGTGATGATCATGCACACCCTTATCAGATGAGTTCTCACTGGCAATCTTGTATTCTTGTCTTCATGACCCTCATACATCATTTGTGACACAGTTCGGCATGATTACCTATTTGTATGTTAACTCAGAGATATGTAGGCACCGGAATCTAGCCTTCAGGAGACCTATAGTACGCTCTATCACCCTCCTAGTACGGCCATGGGCCTCATTGTATTTCCTCTCTGCATCCGTCCTGGGATTCCTCACTGGTGTCAGGAGCCAACGCAAGTTTGGATAGCCAGAATCACCCAGAGAAATGGTGCAATACAGAGTCATCATTGTTATGCCCCTTAGTCAGACAGGCTGGTTCTCAGCAATGTGTCAGTTAGTGACAGGCAAACTTACCTATGATCCACCCTCTGTTCTCTTGTAGTTGTTCCATCTTCTGTGGCACACTACTGTTCCTCAAAACAAATGAATCATGGACAGAACCCGGAAACATTGCTTTCACATGGGATATGTACTGGTCTGCAGTACATACGAATTGGATGTTCATGGAGTGAAAGTTCTTCCTGTTTCTGTACACCTGTTCACTCACTCTTGGGGGATGCTAGCTATGTGGGTGCAATCGATGACACCTGTGACATGGGGAATGTTTGCAAAGACATAGAAGTCAGACTTAATGGCAGGGAGGTCAGCACTTTGGGGGAATCGCACATAGGATTGCAGATGTTGTACAAATGCATTCATAAATCTTGTCAGTACCTGGCTGAATATTGGCTGTGACAAACCAGCACCCATGCCCACTGTCACTTGAAAAAAGCCTGTTGTCAGGAAATGGAGTGCAGAGAGCACCTGCACCTCAGTTGGAATGGCATACTGATTACGATTTCCGGGAGTCAGTGCAGGATCCAGTAATGCACATAGGTCCTGAATAGCTGAACGTGTGAGTCTGTAGGTGATTATGATCTGACGCTCCACCATGGTCCCCATATCCACAAGTGGTCTGTACACTAATGGTGCCCTTCCACAACCACCAGGGTCGGTACCTATGAGGGGTGGAAAAAAGGAGTGATGTGCACACATACACTGGCATATTTACTACATACATGAACTGCATTCTTCATAGTAGTGTCTGTACAATAACTGCAACCTGACAGATGTACATGTACATCACTTGGAGGGAACGGAGTAAATCATGTGTGATTATATACTCAATGGATAGAGGCCTAGGTGCTTCTTATGGCTAGTAGGCCCAGCATTGTGAGTAATATGAATTTCAAGATGCGTAGGCGATGGCAAAATGTCTGCCCACTGTAGTTCTGCCCCTTCGTTGTGGAAGTGACCTAATATCGCTAGCGGTGGACGTCACAGCATACGGCAGTGTTGACTGCTGTTCGCACCCTCATTGTCTAACATGGATGCCAATGGGGAATCCTGGCGTATCATGATCGCCGCCAGCGGTGACGGTGCATACCGCCGCGGAACATACGCACTTTCGTCATCGTTTTATCACTTGACTCCCTGATCCTGTGCGGACAAGTACTCCACTCTGTGTACTGCTGTGGCCTGCCTCTGGCTATGGATGTTCCACATGGTGCAGGGGAAAGGGCCCCGGCCTTCATCCAGGAAGAACTGGAGAAACTGGTGGAAGGGGTCCTGCCCCTGTACGGAAGACTCTACGGACGGCCAGAGGTACAGGTGAGTCCGGTTTTGGGGGCACTGTGCGTGTGATGGATGGAGTGGATTGCACAGATGTGTGCTCTTGTGAGCCAGGATGGGGCTTGGTACATGGAATGCTGCGTTCCACTGTCCTGCATGTCTGGGAGTACTGTCTGTCCTATGTCTGACAATCTGCCAGCTGTTGCCATCGTGCAGGTGCCTGATCTCTGTCTTCCATTTCTGTGTCACCCTACTAGGTCAGCGCCCACCAGAAGAGGGCACATTGGCATGCCATCGCCAAGGAGGTACGGACCCTGGGGGTCTACAACCGGCAGAGCACCCTCTGTCGAAAGAGGTGCGAGGACCTGCGGCGCTGGGCGCGGAAGATCACTGAGGCCCAGCTGGGGAAGTCCTCCCAACGCTGAAGGGGTGCCCGTCGGGCACTGACCCCTCTCATGTGAAGGATCATGGCTGTGGCGTACCCAGACCTGGATGGGTGCTTGAAGGCTGCACAGCAGTCAGAAGGGGGTGAGTACTCACAACCCATACTTCAGCCTGGAAGGATGATTGTGTGTGCAATAGGGCTCATGGTGCTTAGATCAGGGATTTTGACTGGTGTCCAGCCACTGTCTGCTCCCCAAAGGGTGTAGGGGTGTCCCTGTCAGGTTTCACCTACCTCAGCTCCAATACAATTTCAGGATATGGGTGTAGGTCAGTATACTGCTCAGTAGTCAGGGCCATGGCCATGGGCATAGTGCACGGTCGTGTCTGTTGGGTGTGTCTGCTGGGTAGGTGTATGTCTGGCCATTGTGTATCAGCATTCAGCTACTCACAAGTGTCTCTCCTGTTTTGTCTCCCCATCCCTGTTCTCTTGTGTTTGTCTGGTAAATTATCAACATCAGGTCAGACGAGGGAGCTGAGGCACCGGCAAGTGGGGAGGCAGCGGCCCACGGATCCTCCGAGGCAGAGACAACGGACACCCAGGGGACCAGTGGGTGGGAGGGTGAGGGGACTTTAACGGATGAGGCTACTACCACAGGAGGTAGTGACTCTGAGACCTCCTCCGATGGGGGTCCTCTGGTGGTGGAGGACACTAGTGGACAAACCACAACTGTGAGAGCTTCCGGCACCCCCCCATACCATCAGCGCCCTCCCTTCTGCTCCCCACCGAGTTGCCCGTGCCCGCCTACCCAGGAAGGTGGGCGTCTCCTTCGCCCCAGGCACCTCCTCCCCTGCCCCAGTCAGCCCTGCTGCCCTCACAGATGAGGCTATTGACCTCCTGAGAACCATCTCTGTAGGGCAGACAACTATCATCAATGCCATCCAGGGTCTGGCTTCTGAGGTGCAGCAGACCAATGCCTATCTGGATGGCATTCACAGTGCTACAGAGATCTTTACAGGCTCTGGCCTCCTCTTGAACAGCAGCCAGTTTCCCTGGCCATTCTGTCCCCCCTCCAACCACCTCTACCCCTTCCAGCACCCCACTCCCTTCACCTGTCCAAAGCACACAATCAGACTCGCTTACAGGCACATCAACACACAAGAAGCACACTTCCAAACACAAGCACCACACCTCCCACCACAAGCATTCACACAGCCAACAGACACCTGCACACACAGCAACGTCCACTTCCCCCAGTGTTCCCGCCTCTTCCTCCTCCCTGTCTGTCCCCTCTACATCCACACCCTCATGCACTGCACCTTCACTCACTGTTACTGCTCCTCTTTCTGCATTCACCACAATAGCAGACAGCCATGCATGCACCCCATACACCACACCTGCACTCACCACCTCCACTGTAGTTGATACATGCAGCACACTCACCCGACTTGCAGACACCCACCCAACATACATCCACACTATCTGTCTGTCTTCTCCCACTGTGTCCACCCACCACCTCCCAAAACACTCAAGCGCACCAAGACACCCACCCATCAGAAATCCACCACACCACAGCATACTGAGCAGTCACCTGCACCCACTACACGCACACCTACACCCTCTGCCTCCACTCCCACGCCCTCATCCATGCCCACCCCAAATGCTCCAAAAAAAACTTTCCTCTCCTGTGCAGACCTGTTTGAACCCACTGGCCCACCCTGTCTTGACCCGAAACGTGCCCACCTCCTTGCCCTTTCCTCTCCTTCCACATCGCAGCCCACCCCGGTCCAGCCTTCCCATTCCCGTGCCCCTTCTCCGATTAAGAAGAAGGCCCGCTCAGAGCCTAAGCCATCCAGCTCCACCCGAGCCAAACAGCCCCCACCCCCTTCAAAGGAGAAGCCCACCCTCCCTCCAACCTCCTCACGCAAGTCAAAGCCCCACCCCCATCGTAAATCCCCACCCCACGCCCCTTACCCCCCTTCCGTGAGGTGCCTGGATCCCCATATGTTGCCCCGTTCAGTGGAGTACCCAGCACATGTGAGAGTCAGGTGTGGCCAGTTGTGGCCAAGGACAAATGACTTTTGAAGGACTATCCATTGGCCCTGTTGGCACCATTTCGCTCACTGAGCTACATATTAAAGTTTCGGTGTGGCCTGTTTTTTGGCTGCATGCAGTTCCACCCTGGTGTTTGTTTACATTATTTATGGGTATGGGGCTATTGTATGTACTATGGCCAAGTTGCAGTGGCCTTCGGTCGGGTATGTCCCTCTTGGTGTGGGGTGTCTGACTTGTGCTGTTGGGAAGGGTTGGGGGGGCGTTGCAGGGTGGGTGGGTATGTAACTTTGCCCTTTCCTCCCTTGTGTCGTAGGTTGTGGTACTTACTGTTGTCGCCTTTGTCGGCAGTGTCGGTCGTGTAGATATATGGCAAGGAGCAAGGCTGGCATGATCTTCAGCTCTCTGTCCATGGCTGCCGCTGCACGTTTTGTTGACCTCCGGTGAGTGTTTCCTTCTTTTTGTTTCTTTTCTGCCTGGCTTTGTGTGACGGTGGTTCCCGCCCGGGAACTGGCGGCGAAATGGTGGTTCATAATTTGATGGGTGGGTTGGGCCTTTCCGACGGCCTGTGGGCGGACTCTGCCGTCGTCAGCAGGACTCCTTTCCTGGTGGTGGGTGGTGCGCGGGATGCGTGTGTTTCGTTTGGTTCATTATTTGGCGGTCCGGGCCGCTCCTCTATTGGCGGTTTCTAGCGCCACCGCCGGCGGTGCGGAACGGACTGCCATGTTCATAATGAGGGACTATGGGCCTGATTCTAACTTTGGAGGACGGTGTTAAACCGTGCCAAAAGTGGCGGATATACCACCTACCGTATTACGAGTCCATTATATCCTATGGAACTCGTAATACGGTAGGTGGTATATCCGCCACTTTTGGGACGGTTTAACACCGTCCTCCAAAGTTAGAATCAGGCCCTATGTCTCCAAGTGTCGGCGAAGCTTCAAAGGGTGGAAATTCTCACAGGATCTATGCGTTTGCATGTATCCTGATGATGCCCGGTGCTGGCCAGTTCCCACACCAAGGGGCCTCAGCACCCCACTCTCTACGTCTCCTAAGCAACACCTTGCATGGAAGGCCCACTCAGATGGTCCCCCCGCAGCCTCACTTTCCCATCAGGGCCTGGGGTCTCCGACAGAACTGCTCCAGTTCCACCAACAAGCTCCATCTCCCCAGGCCCCCCAGACCATTGTCTATTCTCACAGGGGTCGGGCACTGTGTCCGACATAGATGGCCGACTGGAGGCAGGCCGGCACACATCCCCAGGTGCGGGGGTTACCAGTTCTGCCCTCAGGATCGGTCCATCCCTCTTCCCGCAGGCCGGAACCCACCCAATATTTTGGTGGGAGTCTCATGAATGGTAGGGCCCGCCCATGGGAGCCCCGGCGGTGCCAGCCGCGGTCAAGGTCTGGGCGATGGGGCCACTGGCAATGCTACAGGGCACTGGGCCGGCCTGCCACCAAGCGTTGCCCAGGCCACAGTCCTGCCAGGGCCCTCGCGCACCACTGAGGCAGCAGCCATCGGGTAAATATCTCTCAGGAGGCCAGAGCACAGGAATCAGAGGTTGTCTGATACAAGAGGGGGCGCACTCCTCACCTCAGAGTCCAGCGCGGGTCGCAGGTGGCTCCACACCCCTCTCCTACCTCATATAGGCTGCTCCTCCACAAGGGAGACTCTCGGTCTCAGACACACCGCCGCCCCGGTGTCTCAAGTGAGTCTCTCTGTCATCAGATTTGTTCCAGGGCAGCACAGGGATGTTCTGGAGGCATAGATGGGTGCAAAAAGATACAGGATCATGTAGGATTAGTTAAAACGGAGATGGAGCTCTCGCTGAAGCATCTACTCGGCCATCTTGCCTTAAAAAACAACTTTAATAAGAGATGTATTTTTAAATTGTGAGTCCAGAGATATTGAACTCCATTGTTCTATCTTTTCCCAATTGGAAATTACACTTAAAAGATGTTTCAAGGTAACCCCAGCATTAGCCTACGGGAGAGATAGTCCTTGCATTTGTAAAAAACTAATTTAAGTTTTCCTCTAGCTGGACAAGTTAAACATAAAAGTGCAAATCCAACTTTTTAAATACAGATGAAACCCTACCCTTGGTGCTAACTCGGGCTAATTTTTGGGTGACTTACATGTAATAAAAAGGAAGGTTTGGGGATGGCAAGTGGGTACACCTGCTACGTTAAGTGGCAGTTTAAACTGCACGCACAGGCTCTGCAATGACAGGCCTGAGCCATGTTTGAAAGGCTACCATAGTGGGTACAAAAACCAATGCTGCAGGCCCACTAGTGGCATTAGACTTACAGGCTCTGGGCACACACAGTGCACCTTACTAGGGACCTACTTGTAAATCAAATATGCCAATCATAGAGAGCTATTGTTACCATGTTTTAGACACAGAGCACTTGCACTTTGGCATTTGATGGCAGTGGTAAGTTGCACAGAGACTTAAAGCCAGCAAAAATGAAGTTCAGCACACAGTCAAAACAGGAGGTCAGACAGCAAAAAGCCAGGGGAAACCATGCCACAAGATGGGAGGTCTAACAGGCTCCATGGTGAAAAGAGCTGTTCAGTGGTACTGCAGGAAGGTTGTCAGATTTATCTAGCCTAAGCAGATCTGCAGTGAGCTTGAAGAATGTGAGGGGCTGCATGGTGAGTAGGGCTCACACTGGTTTAGTGAGGATAGGTTTAACAGTTTTTCACTGTGTTAGTGAGAATACCATTGATTCCATCCATTGTGCAGCTTTGGGTCAAGAATGTTCTCAAGGTGGGTTCTCAAGATGGGTTATAGAGGAATAGCACAGTCCATAAAAGTTCGATGATGTTAAATGGAATCCGCTTCCCTTTGTATATAGGGTTCTAGACTGGCCTTCCCACTGAATGGGGCAGTGGGCCCAGATCCCAGCTCCCTTTATTTTGGCCAACATCTCCTCCACATGGCTTACTAAAGAGGCCAATACTTTCTGTGATAGCGTATAGGCATTTCAACATGTCCAACTTCACCTTAAGGAATAGCTTCATCTTAGGTCTAGCTTCTCAGTTTTTGGTCTGCTACATTTCCTGTTTCTTTTTTTACTGTGGTCTTGCAGTACAGTCTGTCAGTATAAAGAACACTTTTTCTGCCTGGTACCCTGTTGGTTATTGTCTTTAAGAGCCATAGTGGAGGTGATGGTACTGTCTGTCCAGTGGTCACAAGGGACCATGTGTAAAATCGGAGATACACCTATCAGGTAATTTAAATGTAAGAATTTAGGGCCAGTAAGTCCTTCATAAATCCGAACCCTTAGCATTGCAATACATTTTAAACGTGTTTTTTAATGCTGTCCAGTTCAGGGGCGTAGCTTTGAGGGAGGGGGTAGTTTGGGGTGTTACACCCGCCCTAATAAATGTATTTTCTGGCAAATAGTTGGGTAAAAGTGCTTTCACTCTAGTATGGTGAGGTGTCTGTCGGATTACACCACAAATGTTTACATACAAACCGAAAAAACTCACACACTCTCTCTCTTTTTCTTTTTGAAAGTTTTCAAAAATACTCTATTTTCCCTCATTTAATACCCCTACCAATCTGCATTCCCCCGCATTTCAACAGCCCCTTAAGACCCTCTCATGCATCTTGCCCCCCTATAATGTATTTTTACATTATATGCCAGCATTATTGTTGGTAAATTCACAGAAACACCCCTGTACAAAGTTCTTCAAATACTTGCTTGTTTACACCAGTGTTACAAGGCCATTGTTATTTCATATATTCCATTAGTCGCTAATTTAACACATGCGCCTTATAAATGAGAAACCCTAAACTATTTTCAAATCCTTCTCACTGGCTATCAATGTTTTGGGGGTTACTGAGCTTTAAAATGTATCACTTGCCAAATAGTGTTCACAAACTTCATTGGCGTAAACCCCACCACGAGCCCATTATAAAAGTGTTTTAAATTCATACTAATATTCTCAGCAACTCATTGGGGAACACCCCAATTCATCCCCTAAATTGTCCTACTCTTCTATGGAGTTTCCACTCACCATGCTTTTAAAATGCATTATTTGTCGCAGACACTTTTTCCACAAAAAACCTCTGGAAAGAATGATAATCGAATTTGTGCTTTAATCATGACTAATATTGCAACAATGTTTCAAAAATTGCAAAGTAATAGATCCCCTCCACCGCACCCTCCCACCCCATTGTGGCCTGCACCTTGCCTTCATGGTGCCATTACGAGGGGTCATGCTCCCAAAGCTAATACTCCTGGCTGGAGACATAGTGCAATTTATTAAATCCAGCCCCATATACTTCAAATTATGGAGGAGTGGCTGTTACAAAGTGTCTTGAGTGTCTTTCTAACCCTGAGCCCTCCACGCACACTTGAAAATAGGATGTGTGAACACCAGTTTAAGAGAGGCTGATTCAATCTATGTAATCAATTGTGCAGAATCCACCTGCACTAAGCATTCTAAAACTTTCCACATTTCTAGCTCATTCACTTATAGGGTTGTTACATCAACAAATGTTGACACAGACATTTGAGATACATTAAGAGTACAATTGAGATTTTTCTTCTCAAGCAATAATCAATTTCTATATTGAAAATTGAACAAATATTCCCACAAACCTCGAAAGCAACACATGTTGGTTATTAGTTCTCAAAATAAACAAAAATTGCAAAGGGGAACACCACCAAAGTATTTGTTTCTAAGGCCACTGTGGGAAGGGTTAAGTGGTCAAGGGCTAGATGTTAAATGTTTAGTGTATAGAGTTAAGAGTTGTAGTTATGGGGATTGGGGTCAATGGGATAAGGGGTAGGAGTCTAGTGGTTGAGGGTTTAAGAGTTGAGGTCTCAGAATTAGATTTAAAGGTATGGGTTTAGGGATTAAGCATTAAGAGTAGGTTTGGGGTGTAGGAGTTAAGGTTAGGGTTAAAGGCACCGGGTTAAGGTAATAGGGCAGTCAGTCAGTCAGACAAAATAACTTTATTCAGCGTATTGCCATAAAAGTACACATACATACATAAAAATACAGTACTTATTGCATAATTCAAAGGCAAGACTCTTCGATCTGCAAGTCTATAAAATCTAAACATACCACTTAAGTCTACTAAATCAATATATAATAATAAATACTTATAAAATCGTATACAACAGTAAAACAGTATTTGAATTCCCTTAATAAATAGTCATGTTGCTAATTCATATCGATTCCTAATGGTAATAGCGGATTTGATAAAACTTAAAATAGAGCTGCACATTTGTTTGGATGAAAGGCTTTGAATGCCAATCAATCCTTCTTTATAAGAAAGGGTGTGCAAATTACGCAAAATAGGTAATAAAAAGGTTTCTCTAGGAGCTGAGTAGAGTGTACAAAATAAAATAAAGGGACAAGTACTTTGTTTCGAAAAATTGTCACAAGGGCATGGCGGTAATGTTTACGCATTTTGTCGGAAACGCCACTCTAAAATGAATCATGTTAAATCTAAAAAGTACAAGTAAAGAATATAGGGAAGGGATCGGAAACCAAACAAAATAAGGTTCTATCGAATTCGATGATGAAATTTGTACATATAAATCAAAAGAACTAAATTTCTCTGCCACTTGATATCTAAGATTCGTAACGTACTCTTTATATCGGAATTTAACAATTTCTTTCGCATTGGCAGGCAAGAGCTCTGGTTTGAAATACATAAACTCCAAGTCCAAATTTCGAAAACAGTTATGAACAAAATGTAACCATGGAATTTTGTTGTGGTTTGCTAACGAAATACAGTCTTTTACACAATCATGTGTTAAAGTAGCCGCCGGATTTGACCATACTTTTATCCATAACAGAAGGGGGGCAATATCTATCAAATCTGTAATGTAGCGGATTCCCAACTCCTCATGGCATATAATATTCGCTACGTTCTTGGGTACCATAAGTAGCCGGTGGAGAAATTTATTCTCTGCCCGTTGTAATATACTTGAACTGGTGTATCCCCAACGGCCGCCCCCATAAATCGCCGCCGAAACACATTTGGATTTATAGAGCGTGATGATCTGGTGAACCGGTCTATGCCCTAATCTACGGGCAAAGCAAAAGATTGCTTCAACATTTCTTTCTGTTTGTTGGAGCTTAAAGTTCAAATGGAATTTCCATGACAGAGTGGAACTTAGATGCAAACCTAAATAGCAAAAGTATTTTAACTTTGTTAAGGTGTCCCCCCATTATAAAACATTCGGTGCGTGTGTTTTTAGGACCGCAAATCATAACATGTGACTTTTTAAAATTAACTTTCAAATCAAGCTCTTGTGTGTGCGTTAAAAAAAGATCCAAAAGGGTCTGTAGACCATTGGCCATGCGGGCAATTAGAAGGACGTCATCAGCATACAATAAAATCGGCAATTGTCTAAAACTCATCCTTGGGAAATCGTTACCATTTTGAGCTAAATAGCTATACAAGCCATTTATGTACAACAGAAATAAAAAAGGTGCCAAAGTGCAGCCCTGTCTAACACTCCGATTGGATGCAAGGGGATGGGATCTTTCGCCGTGTTGTCCAAATTGAATTATGATAGTAAGGTCAGAGTATAAACGTTTAATCAGATCCAACAAATCTTGCTCAACCCCCATTGTGTCCATTATTTCCCACAATTTAACTCTGTTCACCATATCAAGTGCACTGGACAGATCTATAAAGGCTAAGTGGATAGATTCCCTTTTTGCAATAACATATTTGCTAAGGATAAGGTGTAAGTTTAGGGCCTGATCCACTGTGCCTAATACAGGCCTAAACCCATATTGAATTGGCGATAGAATGTTTGTCCTTGCCACCCACTCCTCAAGCCGGTTCAAAATGACACTCCCCGGAATCTTTGCCGTGGAGTCAATGAGAGAAATGGGTCTATAGCAAAAGGGGTCAAGCCTATTACCCTTTTTAAATATCGGAACAATTATTGCCGTTAGCCATGAGGAAGGGATAGAACTTTGAATAGCACAATTCAAAACATTTGTGATTAGTGGAACCCACAAATCAGGTAAAGATTTAAATAAGTCCACTGGAACCCCGTCGGGGCCAGGGGCTTTCCTTAATTTCATTTTATTTATTGCTGTGGTGATCTCATATGTCTCAAGTAAAATTCCACTCTTAATTGGAATGGAAGTAGCCAAACGTAAAAGCCCACATACCTCCACACCATAATTAGGGTTATTTGTAGACTGAAATACAGATGAAAAGTGTTCTACCCAGACCCCCTCTGGTATCAGACAGTCATCCACCCTATTTGCCTGTCCTGAGAAATATGGGTGATTAACCACCTTCCAAAATTGAAAGGGGTCCCTCAATTCCGTGGCTGCCATGAGATCTTCCCATGCGCCAGTGCGTATATCATTCTTCCTCTCCTCAAGGACTGACTTATATCGGCCCCTAGCCTGTTTACCTAATTCACGACTAAATGGAATAGTTTTAATAGCTGTTTTTAGGTCTCTATGGGCAGCCGTACAGGCCGAATTAAACCAACGTTGAGGTTTTTACGCCTTTGGGATGTTCGGCACACGTCAGTGCCTCAGAAATAGCACAGCTTAAAGACTCAAAAGCAGTTATAAGATGGACGCAAGTGGATTGCAGAGACAAACAAGCATTAATGTGGACCTTATTTTGTGTTATAAGGTCCTCATGAAAAGTGTTAGGGTTTACTCTCTCCCATCTCATACGGGGGACAGAATTTCTTTTAAAAGCCACTTTCCCCTTACATACTATCCTAGGTGAAATTACCCTAGTTTTAAGAGCTAATTTTATGCTCAAGGGATTGTGGTCACTGGCGCAGTGGGATTTGATTTTAAAATCCACAATTGAACGTGAAAGTGAAGAGCAAATAAGGATAAAATCAATAATGCTACCATTCGTGCTCCCTGTATAGGTAATAGGGCATAAGGGTCAAGGGCATGGGGAATTGAGTTAATGATTAAAGGTTTGAACAATCGAATTAAGAGTTACATTTTAGGGAGATATGGTTCAGAGTAGAGAGGTTAGGGGTATCTGTTTCGGGATTGGCGCTAAAGGTACAGGGTGAAGTCTGTAGGGTTAGGCGTTTCGGTTAAAGGTGTGGGTTACAGGTTTAGCATATAGGGCCTTTGGGTTCAGACTATATGTATTGGGATTGAAGCTACAGTGTTAGTGGTTAAAGGTTTATATGCTTATCAGTGTAGTGTATAAGGTTAAGCGTGCAGGAGTAAAAGCTTGGGGTACAAGATAAACTGTTCCTGGTATAGGAGTTAAGGGTTTAGAGGTCAGAGGTACAGGTATATACAATTGGAAATGTGTTTCACATAATATATGTTGATGAGTGCTGCAGTTATTTGTAGTCTATCTGCATCAGAAACACAAGCTTTGCTCAGTAAAGCTGCATTTAATTTGAATGAAACATACTTCAATTTCAAAAATATTTAATTAGAAGAGATTAAAACAACCCTCGATTACCTATGTCAACTGGTCTTACAATCAGATATCTAATGCAGAATTATTCCACGACCTAGATCCAATTACAACTCATCCATCTTCCTCCTTATATTGCATGCTACGCAAACTATAATAATAGAGCCACCTTAAAATAAAAAAGTCTGTCTTAAGAAATGCCTTTCTAGGGCTAGTCCCTACCCTATAAACTTGAATAAAACGTTGACTTATTTATTGGTTAAAAAACCTATTGAATTGGTCTCCTGTGAAATACCACATTATTGTCCCCCAGCCTTTATTTAATAAAAATATACTTTTCCTATTTGTTGCAATATTTTGTTATATAATGACTTAATTCAACATTAACCCTTCCATCATAAAGTAAGAATAATTAAGTGCTATTTGCCACATCAGCAGGCAAGAACAGATATTTAATTGCCCAGATCTAGCAGGGTCTTGAACTGCAGGTGAAGATGGAAGCCATGGGGAGAATTAATAGATTGTATTGCCCTTTAGGTAATGATAATACAGCTATTAGCAGTTTATTTATATTCCCTTTTTTTGGCTGATTAGGCTTCATTCAGAAGATGTAAGCAGGTTCACAGGTGGCTCCTCCGCTTCCATTTGGTGTGGCAAGGCCAGACAAACAACTGTGAACCCACAGTGCTTGAGAAGAGGCTGGGGAAGCACTGTGAGAAAACAGAGCACTTTGGAGCATATTTATTAAATGTTCACCCAGCATAGCACAACAAGCATCCTGGCTGCGCTGCATGAAAGGGAAAGGGCAGGAATGAACTGTATTTAATATAATACCACACATTTCTGTTGTTTCTTTGCTCAGGCACCCTTTTGGCTGCCTAGCGCCAACGTAGGCACCCTTGCCCTGTAGTGGAGGGTGCCTGCATTGTAGGCAAGATTGTTTTTGTGCAGGAAGGGACATCTTCCTACACAAAAACAATCCTCATAGGAATTTTGCTCTTTCGAAATGTGCTTCAGAATGCAGCACACTTAGAAGGCGGAAACAATGAGGAGAAATAAAGATATTACTCCACGCTTGCACCTCCCCTTGGGAGGCCTAGCATTTTGACACATTCCCAAGTTTAAAAGGGTTGTTAAATCTGGGAATGCACCAAAATCCATGGGTGGATGCGTAGAAACACCCACACTCCACACTCCACACATGAACTGCATCCCTGGCCTTGTGTGGCTTGATAAATCTTACTTTAGTGTTGCATCGTTGTTGCACCTCCCACAGGGTGCAAGGGTGACATAATGCAGTGATAAACATGACCCTTTGTTTCACCCAACATTCATGCTCATGGTCCTGCAGTACTCCCTGTTTACCCAGAGCACTCATTGAGGGTCTGTGCTGTTAAATATAGCTTAAAAAGCATTGTAATTTATTGGCAATGTGAAATTTGATTATTACCATTGCATGAGCCAAGATTTTGGCGGGTCCATCCATTTTTTTTTACATGACACCATTATAAGAACACTACATGCATATCCATTCCAAATCTTTGGTAGGTCAATGTACTATCTACATAGAAGGGAATATAATTGCATAGCTTTAAATTAACTACAGAACAAATGGTCACAGTCAGTTCTCTATTTTGTAGTATAACTAAATATTTTCAGAGTCAATGTGACTAATTCTTTTAGGAAGATAACCAAGCTTGAAGATTGTAATGATATAGGGGCACGCAGAAAAGGAACTCTTTCTCAAAACCGCACTTTCAATATAACATCATTCATGGCCAAATGCTTCATATAATTGGAGTCTTTTGATCCCTGGATATCTCTATTTTACTAATCCTGCATCCTATTTAGTTCTTTTTTCCATAGTCTTGAAATTTCACAGGGAATGCACTTATTAGTGCCATGGATTTTTGTGTTTGCACACGGATCGAAATCACAAGTGGTGTGGATTTTACCACACTCAGAAATTAATGGATGTCACAAGGTCTGCATCCCTGGATTAAATTTCAGAAAGTAAAACTTGCTGAATTTTAACATGGGAAAGAGAGATACATACAGAGACATGCAAATTTTGTTAAGGAAAGAGGAGTGCAGGATTGGCATTCATCACATAACCTTCCAGAGTAGAACTTCTAAAGACCTTAGTCATCAGTTCTCTCTTTATTTCTCATTCTGTTCAATATCTCAAAAGACATACTTCTGTCATGCCAGGTCAAGACCTTCTGCAAATACTCATGTTAAGGCGGTCCTTCTTTTTGTACTTTAATCAGGATCTTTATTGTGCTAGATCATATGACTAAAAACCATTATTTGGGTGTTGTCAGCTTCCAAAAGGAAGACAAAGGGGTTTTGGCTAAACAAAGTAGTGCCTCTGATTACATAAGAGTTTAGGGCACATGGAAAGATCACCTGACTGTGTTCAGCTGCTCCTTAGGTCTGTTCACTGTGAGGAAAGGCTTGACCATAGGAGTACAGGGCTGGCACAGGGCTGACACTGTGTTCTCTTTTACTGGATTAAATGGAGAGAGCTAAAACTGGAACAATTCCCAAAAACAGTTGTTAGAAATGGGGTCTTTGGTTGGCAGTCAGGTTACCCTCTGTCCAAGCAAGGACCCTCACTCTAGTCAGGGTAAGCCACACACAATCCAAATTATCCTGTGCCCACCCTCTGGTAGCTTGGCACTGAGCAGTCAAGCTTAACTTAGAAGGCAATGTGTAAAGTATTTGTGCAATAAATCATACAATAACACAATATAGCACCACCAAAATACACCACACAGTGTTTAGAAAAATATATAATATTTATCTGGATATTTGCAGGTCAAAACGATCAAAAGATGCAATGAGAAAATGTAAAGATATCACTGAAAAGTGATATAAAGGGGGTCATTCCGACCCTGGCGGTCCATGACCGCCATAGCGGAGGGCAGCGGAAGCACCGCCAACAGGCTGGCGGTGCTTCCTGGGCTATTCTGACCGTGGCGGTAAAGCCGCGGTCAGAAAAGGGGAACCGGCGGTTTCCCGCCGGTTTTCCCTTGGCCCAGGGAATCCTCCATGGCGGCGCTGCTTGCAGCGCCGCCACGGGGATTCCGACCCCCTTCCCGCCAGCCTGTTTCTGGCGGTCTTCACCGCCAGAACCAGGATGGCGGGAACGGGTGTCGTGGGGCCCCTGGCATGGCACTGGCAGTGCAGGGGCCCCCTCACAGGGTCCCATGCAGATTTTCACTGTCTGCTTGGCAGACAGTGAAAATTGCGACGGGTGCCACTGCACCCGTCGCACCCCTGCAACTCCGCCGGCTCCATTCGGAGCCGGCTTCCTCGTTGCAGGGGCTTTCTCGCTGGGCCGGCGGGCGGCCTTTTGGCGGTCGCCCACCGGCCCAGCGGGAAAGTTGGAATGGCCGCTGCGGTGTGGTTCTAAAAATTCTGGACCCATGTAATTTACTTTGCCACAGCAGTACGATTTTAGTATCAAAAGACCGATAATGACTAGTACACTAAGCATGAGCATTTTCGCTCAATTCCAGCAGCGTTTTCACCTCGAAATCGCCATTTTCGTCCTGCACTCGTGGCTCCCATTTTATACACGGCAGCCATTTTTAAAAGTTGCCCTCACATAGGCTTATAATACAGTCAGATTTGATTCCAAGGACACGTACACGTTGATTGACTTTTCTCTGACCTGGGCAAGCTGGAACCATTGCCTCAGGCCAAACCTGTTTGGTCAGTCCCTCTCCCAGTGGCCGAATCAGATAGCATCAAGGCACACCAGGCCATAAAACCCTTATTATCTCTCACACACCCTGCCTAACTTGCTCACACCTGCACCTGCTCTTTTCTTCTTCTTACTTTACGAGGGGGAGGTGCCCGTTTTTATTGGGGGTCCACACTTATCTGATGTGAAATTCTAGGCCTTGCCGGGTAATTTATAATGGGCTGGATGACATGAAATATGAGGTTTCATCATGACACTGGTTTTTCCTTTGTAGTGAAAACATGTGAATGACCAACCAAAATGTCAAGAATGTTTGCCTGAAGCTTAAAAAACTATATATAAGGAAACCTGATTTTGCATTGACACACAGTCTCCTGAGAACATACAAATCGTGCTGTTGTACTTCTAGGACACTTGTCAATTGGTTGCAGCCAATAAATTCGATCTTTGACTTCACCTAGAAGACTCTGAGTTTCTGTAGTCTGAATCAGGAAAGTACCCGAGGTCTTTGGGTGTACCCTGGCACCGCTGGGTTACCGGATCAGTACCGGTTCTGAAAAACCCAGTACCTCAGTTGGCGCCCAAACGTGGGGCGATACCAGCGGTACCGGTCCAAGCCTGAGGTCCGTGGGGAGCTTCGTGTGAAAATTCTGGAGGAAGGCCGCCACTTCATCGACCCCTGCATGTCGACGTGGTCCGAAAGTCTTTGTTGCGAGGTTCCCCGCTTCCCGACGGCTATGAAGGACTGCTGCCCTGGCTATCGCCCTGATTTGGACCCTTGATTTTTGGTAGAGCGAAACGATAAGACGAGTCTTCTGGTGACGTCATTGATATTTTCAGTTAAGTATAAGTGGAGCGTCTCCCAGTCCTTAGTTGGACACTTGGTTTGGTCCTTAGTTGGACACTTGGTTTGGTCCTTAGTTGGACATTTGGTTTGGTATCCCTTTGGGATCACTTTGATTTGGAACTTGCAAGTACCAAAGCCGAAGGACTCGTGTATTCACGAGACTATCGTAAACGATAATCCTTTGAAGTTTGAAGCTAGACTAGTGAGCGAAGATGCCTGGTCTTAGCAGACTTGGAAATTTGTTTTGTCTTGGTTGTAAAAGGGACTCCCGGTTGGAGGACTCATGTCCGGTTCCTCCGATTGGAACTCCAACCTATGAACTATATGTGAAGCACGGAGTGGGCCCCATCACGTTTAATAAAGTATGGGTCCGCTATTCTTGGAAATAATTGAGAAAAGTTTTCTTTTTTTTTTCTTGTAAATATGACTTACAACTAGGATCTGCAAACGGTTCTGTAAGTAAATTGCGACGGCGCTATTTATGAAAAATGGCTAAAGCGCGCGGTATTATGTGTACTGAATGTTTTCTTTTTATATCTGAAATGAGCTCAATGTGTGTTTGTGGGTCTTCTTGATGTTTACAGTTTGTTAAGTAAAATGTTGGTTAATTAATATTAAGTAGAAACTTAGAAAAAATCCAGAAATGAACCATGTGATGTGCTAACATAGCTATATGTTGCTCTTTAATTTATAGAATGAGCAATTGTGCACATATACAAAACTGCCGTTAAATGCTTAATAAATTAGAAAACACATTCAATAGATATAACTAGGGCCCCCCCCCCAAAAAAAACGAAATTATCTATTTTCAATTCAGCCAGCACTTTCCCAGTTAAACATGGGTGGAATTTTGCATAACCTTCCTTTTAAATGAAAGTGGCGCAAAAATGTGACGCATTTCAAGTTAGGCTTATGCGCTTAGGCTTGTGAGTTAATGTATCCCAAATAATAGGCAAGGGATGCAGCTTGCTTTTATATGTGGAATTATCAAAAAAAAAAAAAAAATTGGGTTTTTATTTTTTTTAAAGAAAATTATTAATTATGGAAAAATTATTTAAAAAAATAAGTGCCTTTCAAAATCGTTTTTTAATATTTATAAAGCTTAATACCTATACTATGACCTCCTAACATTAAAATTTAATTCAAGTTATGTTGCACCACTAAAATGACATTTGTATGTGCAATTTTCCCTTGGTGCAGGAGCAAACAAGCTAATTTCTATAAAGTATAAGTTAATATTTTCAATGGCTGACTCATGGATTGTGTAATAGACATTCTGGTAATGCATATTATGCAAGAAAATTGTAGGATATTGATTTTTTAATGCCTAAAATATCAAAGTCGATTTTAGGCAAAAGCACTGTTTAAACTGCATTTTCTTTCATTCAGAGTACTTTTTAAAGTGTCTCAGGCTTCAGTAAATGCATACATTTAGGTTTGATATATATTTGCAGGTTGTGCCTTCTTATGATTCAATGAGTCAATGTGCCAGTACAAAGGCTTGTTTTAATATCAAGGTTGAAGGTTCTAACTTCAGCTGGGCCTACTGAGACGTTCATTCATTCGAGGTTGATGAAATATGTACCATTGCATGGGATTGCAACAAGCATTTATTCTAACAACTGGTATGTGTGTTATTAAGGTGTGTGAATTATTCACAGTAAATATAGTTTAATAATCTGGAAATAGAGATGATTTTTTTTTACAGTGGAAATTGTAGGTGCCAAATTAATATGGAGTGTCAGTGTAACAATTTTTACTTTTAGAAAGGTAAAACTAAGGTGGCTTGATGTTGCGAAGTAACTGACAAGAGGGTAACAGTTAAGTAATGGAAATTTATTTTCATGTATTTGGTCCTATCATGAATTGTTCTTGCTGGTCCTGCATGTTAGACGAGAAACAGTAAAGTTATATTTGACAGCAGATTTCCATTGCCTGGTAATCTACTGTCAAAAGGAGGGTAAGGATTTTAAACCTGACAAATTAAACAGGCCCAAATATTGGGTTTTGGGCTGCAGGTTTACAGTGCATAAAGTACATGACATGGTATTGTGTGCCACCACTTATTCACACATGCTATTGTTTTGTCTATGCTTTTTGTGCTTGATACACAGCAAGTATATCTGATGGCTTGACGTTTTGTGCGTTTTTATTATTTTTTATTTGTTTTTTGCATGTTTGTTGCTGCTTTTGATACTATTACAAGCTCCCCTGTGTTGTGAGGGGATGGTCATGACGATGCCCATCGCTACGCAACAGTTGGTTGAACTTGTTCTGGTTACTAAATTCCACAGATAATGATATTTCATGCTGTGAACATAAAAGACAACACTTCACCAGTGAATGTCTATTTGGCTAAAATGGTATTGAAGGAAAATAAAAAGAGATATACAGGATCAAAGTGTGTCACCTGCAGTTAGTCACGTTACTGCCCCTTCCCTTAAAGGAACAGGCAGCCCTACATTTATGTATCCTTGATTGGACCTAAGGATGAAATTATAGATCTGTGACTCAAGGTGGCCTAATTTCTATATTACATTAGTTAACGATGTTGTGATTCCTAAGTAGCATATGGCTTTCGTTCCTTAAAAGAAAACCAGGTTTTCATTTTTTCCTGAAGAAGGAACTGAAACATTAGCTAGGAGTACCGTATATGTTGTAGTCGCCAACGGTAGAGTTAAAATTTGTGTAACTTTGGCCTTTGTGTATCACCCGTACTCTCGGTGTTGTGTCACATGCCTGACTATCACCCAAATAATTTTTTTTTGTTCTTCCTATAGATTTTTTCTTTTGTTACTTCCCCTGACCAATGTCGCATCATGCTTAGTTATTGAGATTTTAGCTATGTCCTAGTCCCATTTCTCTTTTTCGAATTCCTTTCACCAGTCAGCCCTTTTATTATTATTGATGTATTGTTCAGGTTCACATTTCCAGACTGCAGTGATATACCAGGGACCCCCATGTTATGTATAATTCCCTTTGGTATGACCAGACTTGTTTTCAAGAATTTGCCTTAGGCCTGCTTCAATGTTTTCCAGCCTGACTGTCAGGGTAGCGATAGACTGGTTAACTGACTCAATATTATAGTAAGACAAGTTTTCCATCTCAATAGGAGATATCTTATGTTTACCTTTTTGAACATGACGAATTTTCAATGTCTATTTTAATTTGGTTTTCGGTTCCCTTCTGTTCCTGCTACTTTAATTTTTGGTGGGATCAGATGTGTCCTAATCATGCAAATATCAGGACCCTCTAGTTCTTGTCTTTTTGTTTGCACATTTGACTATTAGCCTGTGTATTGCATAGTGCACCTGATGCACAGTTTTTAAAGGAAGGTTTCTACATGTCCCTGATAATCGGTATCATGTGATTTCTCTATTGAGATGTTCTAAGGTAAGGAGGAACACCTAGACTTAATCATTGAGGCAAATATGTGTTTACCCCATTAGACAATGCCACTGTGTGAGGAAATCCATTCAGATAGAATTCTCATGTAGCTATAGATGGCAGAGAATAATGGAGAGAACCCAATTAAAGATGCTAGAGACCCTGTTTTGCCCTTCTGCCTTTGTCTTTGTATTTTATGCCCATGGTGTATGGCTACTCCTTTGAAGATTGCAGACCACCTGCTTGCAGTCCCCTTGTTAAAAACCATGAACTGTTTTTGTACTAAATTGAAGGAAACTAACAGCTGTGGCACACTTCCTACGTCACTAGATTCTGCAGGTATCAAGTCATAATAACCTGCAGGACATTGATTTAAGCTTAATTCCCATCAGTGACAGCTACAGATGAAAGACGGACGTCTTGGCCCTACAGTCTCAGCACCCAGAAAGTAGCAAAGCTGGACAGCGATCGCCAGCGCATGGTATCGTACTTGCTCCATCAGACGGCGTTGGACATCACAAAACCAAAGTTTCAGTGTAAAAGAGCTAAAGAGAAGGATTCCTGTTGTTGATGGCAGAGCTGTTTTGAGGTTTCATTTCTCTACCTGTCATGTGCTGGTAACCTCTGACAGTGTGCAATCCCTTGAGCCCCTTGGCCTGAGTTTTGGCCACACCCCCCCTTTTCTTTGCTCCAACGGAAGAAGGGCAGTGCACCGGAGATTTCAAGTTTGGAAAAGGGCACTATATTTTGGTGCCCATGAAAGAGCAGCTTGAGCGTCCTCTGACACTAAATAATGAGTGTTGGAGTCTGAAAGTGCTGCTGAGCTTGAGCTATTTCCCAATTAATGGTGCTTGGGTCTGCACGAGATGATTTGTGCCCTTGATCAATGAAGAGCACATTGTTTGTAGTATCTGCCACAGAGGAGAGACACTGGTGCATTGCTTTAAGACATTGAGACTTTCGAGTGAGCTGTGGGTGTTTGCCAGGAGGGCACTCCAACTAAGCAGTACTTTTCTCACGAAGAGGCCTGAATTGAGAGGCCCATGCGAAAGAAAACAACAAAAGAGAATTTGATGGACAATAGAAGCCTGCCAGAGAGGCTTTTTGAACGGACTCTGGGCATAGTTGGTTTCACAAGAGGTTTCCGTGTGATTGTATAGACTAGGTGTTAGGAGACTGATTGTTTTGCTGGCATTGTTTTAAAGTACTATTCTGTTTAGTAAAAGCAGAATAAAGTCCATTTTCTGTGGAAAGAGTACCCCCTTTTCACCTTAGAGCATTGATGAGAGTCACCACTGTTCCACCTGAACATACAAAAATTACTGAAATGCAGAGGAGCCCTAAAAATGTTACTAGATAATTTTAGGATTTGCTTTTTGGTTAGGGTTGTGAAAAATTATTATTTCATAGTGGTCACTACTTTCTCCCGTTGTCTATATGTTCTTAATAACGTGTTTTCTAGTGTCTTTTAAACATGACGTTGTCATTTATGGGTAGGATTGTTTTTCTCTACTCAATTGACTTCTGCACCCACTTCCCAACCTATGTCTTTTCCTACTATTGTTTCTTTGCACTCTTTTCACCCTTTTCCTGAACATGAGCAGGTTAGAAGATCAGAATTCGTAAGCAATTCTTTTGTACAGCTTCTGCATCAACACTAGTTAGTAGTGAACATCACTAATTGTTGGGTGTGTGATCTTATGCCACCTACTGCAGATAGAGGTATTCCTTATTTTGTCCTGCCATATGTGGCCTTTTGTGCTACTTCATGTTCAAGGAGACCTGTCCAGAGAGAGTTACCAAGTACTAGAATTTTGCTCCAGCAACATCTCCATGGCCTTATAAACATAGACCTGGACTCAGATTAGCATGAGAATAGGTTTATTGCCTATGTAAGGGCAAAAGGAGGGTTTGTGGTTCTAAAAATTCTGGACCCATGTAATTTACTTTGCCACAGCAGTACGATTTTAGTATCAAAAGACCGATAATGACTAGTACACTAAGCATGAGCATTTTCGCTCAATTCCAGCAGCGTTTTCACCTCGAAATCGCCATTTTCGTCCTGCACTCGTGGCTCCCATTTTATACACGGCAGCCATTTTTAAAAGTTGCCCTCACATAGGCTTATAATACAGTCAGATTTGATTCCAAGGACACGTACACCTTGATTGACTTTTCTCTGACCTGGGCAAGCTGGAACCATTGCCTCAGGCCAAACCTGTTTGGTCAGTCCCTCTCCCAGTGGCCGAATCAGATAGCATCAAGGCACACCAGGCCATAAAACCCTTATTATCGCTCACACACCCTGCCTAACTTGCTCACACCTGCACCTGCTCTTTTCTTCTTCTTACTTTACGAGGGGGAGGTGCCCGTTTGTAGCGTGGGTGATGTACAGAGTACACGAAAACGAAAAGAACACTTTACATCCAAATTGTAGATTCTTCTTTATTCTAAGGTAAAGATCCACGACAGCAAAAGAAGTCCTGACAAGTCCAGAGCCAGAGTCTAACTGCTCTTGATTCTGGAATCTCACCAGCACTCCGATGCTATGTGGAATAGAGAACATAGAATATAGAACACAGACAAAGTAAATGTGACACAAACCAAGTAACATATTACATCATTTCCCCCTTTAAACTAAACAAAACTGACAACAAAAATAAAGCTATAATCTTTTCCTAATCAAAACAATGTAACACAAAATCATTAAACTTGGATGGTATTTTAACCACTCTGTTACTACGGGTACACTTCTCATTAGAACAGTCACGTACAATAGCATTGCCTGTAATATTAGGAGAAACATCCTTCTCAAAAGAGATGGGTAATTTGTCAGAATCAGCAGTATCACTTGCTTCACCAGTTTGCACTGTAATTTCCTCACCTCTTGAGCAAGAAGATGTACTAGGGTAAGCAGGGCCAACATGATGAAACAGAACTCCTGAACCATCATTGTTTCTTTCTGAGTAAACAGTCTTAAAGATCTGAGCCTGTCTGTCAGTGATGGGAACCACACTATTTCTATTCCACCAACCCTTTCCCTCTAACAAAACAGAGGCTTTGGTCACTTTTAACACTTTAACTGGCAGGGAGTATCTGGATTCTCCTTTGGCAACTCTTTGAGGTTTCTTGATAAGGACCCAATCGTGTACATTCAACTCTGTGACCTTGACATTGTTTCTCATGTCATAATTATTTTTTTGAATTATTTGTTTCCCTCTGACACGATCTCTCATCACACTCATGGCAAATTCAGACCTATCTGCCTTTTCGCTAATGGAGTTGGCTAACCATGCCGGCACAAGCTTGGACCTTGATTCCCTACCTCTTAGTAGTTTAAAAGGGGAAATACCCGTAGTGGAATGTGGTGTGTTTAGATAAGCCCATACTTTTTCTCTTAAAAAATCTCTAACATTACAATTACTAGCCAAAGCAGTCTGAATACCTTCTTTCAATATTCTATTAGCCCTCTCTACCAATCCATTAGAGGCAGGACTATAAAAAGCCACTTGTAAATGTTGAATACTGAACCTTTCAAGGAAAACTGCCATTTTCCTTGAAGTAAAATGTACTCCATTATCAGAAACAATCACTGATGGAGACCCTTCCAAAACAAATAAATCTGTCAAAAATCGAATTGCAGAATCTGTATCCGTACTATCCACAAAAGAATAATATATCCACTTAGAATGATAATCAATAGCCACAATCATATACTTCATATCTTTAGGTAATAGATCAAAAGGACCAGAGAAATCCAAAGCAATCTTCTCCCATGGTTTGTTTGGTAGAGCAACAGTATGCAAGGGCTTCACACTGTTTCTCCAATGTTTATCAGACACAAGACACGATGGACATAGATTGATGAATTCTGCGACTTGTTTATCCATATTGGGCCACCAATATTTTTCCTTCAAAATTTTACATGTGGCAGAAATACCCATATGACCCTGATGTGCTACTTCAATTAATCTAGGTCTCAATCCTTTAGGAGGCACACACACAGATCCCCTCATGCAAAAACCATTCTCGCAAGATAATTCCATTTCAAGTTGTTTAAAAGTGCTTAACCCTCCAGGATATGACTTTTTGTTGGGCCAACCATGCTTGATATAATATAGTACTTGAGACAATAAAGTATCATTGACCATGGCAGACTCCCACTCTTTTTGTGAAAAAATGCCATCAGAAAAAGAAATTAAATCTAAAACTCCTATCACACATTCTGTGTCTTGATCATCTTCAACCTCTGTGGTGTAAGGCAGTGGTAGTCTGGATAAACAGTCCGCTCTCACATTTCTACCACCATTAATATATTTGACCTCAACATTGTACTCTTGCAGTTTAGATAAGAGACGCACCAGTCGGGCAGACGCTTTACCTAGACCATTGCCATTCAATAAAAATACCAAAGGTTTATGGTCCGTGAACATTTCAAAATGAGTTCCCCAAATATACGTTTTAAACTTTTGAACAGCCCAAACACACGCTAAGGCCTCCCTTTCAATAGTGCTGTAATTACATTCAGCACTAGAAAGAGCTCTAGATGCAAACGCAACAGTATGTTCCTGCCCTTCTTGCCACTGTCCAAAAACTGCCCCCAACCCCTTAAGACTGGCATCCACTGTTATGAAAGACTTAGCAGATGGAATGAACGATTTCAAAGTAGGAGTAGATAAAACAACATGTTTGACATGCTCAAAAGCATCATTAGTTTGCCTATCCCAAACAAATTTGCTACCTTTTTTAAGTAGCGAACGGAGAGGTTGTACAATCATTGCAAAGCCATTAACAAACCTAGAATAATACTCGCACAGCCCTAAAAAGGAACGCAATTCATCTTTGTTAGACGGAACCGGAGCTTTTCTCACAGCTTCCAGATTACACATTTTGGGCTCAGTGCCCTCAGCAGAAATGGAGTGACCAAGATAATCCACACTCCGAACTAAGAAATTACATTTTTCAGTCTTAATAGTTAACCCACACTTTTGAAGAATGGTAAAAACTTTATCTAACACTTGCTCATGTTCCTCCAAGGTTGCTGTGTGAATTAAAATATCATCTTGGAAAGCACAAACTTCCTTAAGATGCCCAAACAAAGTATCCATCATTTTCTGAAAAACACTCGCCGCAGAGGCAAGCCCAAAAGGTAATCTGAGAAATTTAAAAGCACCAAAGGGTGTAACAAAAGTTGTTAGATCCTGAGATTCTTTGCTAAGAGGAATCTGGTGATAAGCTGAATGTAAGTCTACAGTAGAGTAGAGAAAAATTTTGAATTCCCCACTGTGGTGATCAATTCTTGTAAGTGTGGTAGAGGGTGACAATCTACTAAAATATTCTTATTAAGGGATCTTAAATCAACACACAAACGGAGGTCTCCATTTTTTTTCTTTGTAATAACTACTGGAGAAACCCATTCTGATGCATTTGTTGCCGTAATAATCTTGTCCAACACCAATTTGTCAAGCAACAATTTTAGCTGATCTCTAATGGAGAGTGGAACTGGCCTGACTTTGTGAGCAACAGGGATAGCTCCTTTTTTGAGTCTAATAGTGTGCTCGAACCCCTTCACATATCCAACTTTATCAACAAAGATATCAGGAAACTTTTGTGTGTATTGCTCAGGAACAATATTATTAGGAGACACATGCAAAACAGATTCTCTATCAACAATGTGTGGTCTCTCACCTAATCTAATGGGATTTTCCTGACCTGGGTATAATACAATACCCAAGCGTGCTAAATCCTTCCACCCAACTATGTTCCTGCCTTTGAAAGCGACATAAATTTTGGTAAAAATGGATCTGCCTAGTATCTCCAAAGTAGCATAGAAAAAACCCAAAAGATCAATGTCCTGATCACCAAAAGCTTTTGGAGCAACATCAGCTTCACTTAGTTTTTTAGAGTCAGGCCACAATTGATAATAAGTACTGTCTGCCAATATAGTGATTGGAGCCCCAGAGTCTGCCATAACGACTACTCCTCTGGAGTCTATAGTTGCCTCACACACAGGACCCTTAAACTGAATTTTAGAACACCCCCCTTTACTTTGATTAACCATATCAACAGTGAGAACTAGAGTAGAAACTCTCCCAGAACACTGATCCAACTCCTCTACCTCTTCAGCATTCACATTGCTGATTCTCATTTTGGATCCAGAATTTGTTTGTCTGCAAACTACCTGGAAATGGCCAAACTTACCACACTTCATGCACCTTTTCCCTGCAGCAGGACAATTTGGATTGTTCCCTAAGTGATTGCTGGAACCACAACGATAACAGGCCTTGCCTGTTTGTTTTTGCGCCTTCCTCATTTTAATAGATTTCTCCCTTACAAAATTCACTTCGGTTCCCTCCACTAAATGATTGACACTACGCTCGCTATGATCGCATAACGCATGCGCAACACTTTGTCCACATACAACTCTAGAAGTGACAATTGACCTTTCAATAGCCTTGGCTAAATCAATAACCTCATCCAAAGAGGGATTGCGACAAGCTAGGAGACGCTCTTGAATTTTCTTAGAATAGCAATGAAAAACAAATTGGTCTCTAATATACGTGTCAACCATGTTGCCAAAGTCACATTTAGATGCAAGCACCCGTAAATTAGCCAAATATTCATCTACGGATTCATCTAAAGACTGCTTGCACATAGCAAAGTTGAATCTTTCTAATAAAACATTTGAGTCATCCGAATACTGTTTTTTGATCCTCTCCTTTCCTTCAATGTAAACATCCCAAGTTGCATTGTCTCCTTGCGGTGGTTGAATTACTGGTAAATTGTCAAAAACACGCTGACCCGCTATTCCTAGGTGGTTGAAAAGAAGGGCCAATTTCCTGGATGGTGAATAACTAATAGCATCTATTGCCGATAAATAATTTTCAAAAATTCTCAGCCATTCATTCCATCTTATCTCCGGCTTACCTCCTTTTTGCAAAAAAGGAGGAGGCTGCATGACCAGATGATTTGATGCCATGTCAACTCAGTGATATTTGAGTCCAAGAAATACCCAAAAGAGATTGTCCAGAGTTGTAAACTAGCAAATATAAGTTCCTAAAATGAATATATATATATAAATATACATATATATAAATATATGTATTTATTTTTTTTTTTATTTTTTTTATAAATCCACAAATTAGAAAACTTGCTTGAAGATGTCAGAATTCACATTTAAACAATGTCTAAACGAAGAGCAATACTGTGCTTCCCAGTTTTTTTTTTTTTTTTTTCTTTTATAAAACGGTGGCGTTAGCACGTCGTCCTAGCAACTAACGCATGAAACAGGAAGTAGAACGCTGTTGTAGGACACCATTTCCATCACTTTCGTTGGCGTAAGTGCGTTGCCCCGGCAACTGACGCACACAACAAGAGACGCGCGTTGCCCAGCAACAATCAGCGCACTGGACGTACCCACGCATGCGCGCAGGACAGCTGTGCACGCGAGTTTCCACACACACAGCACTGTGCGCTCGAGCGCTTAACGGCACGGGCGCTCCAAAACCTGGAAACAAACTTCACCAAGGCTTACCAGGCTATAGAAAATCGCGGTAAGAAGGCGTTTTTTTTTTTTTCCTTTCCTTTGATCTCTTTAAACTCTGGCAAAACGGCACCATTAAATCTCCGCTTCTGGTCAGGCCGCGCAGTCTCACCTCAAATAGCGGTCGGTGGATCAAAAACAATTCACCCCACTCCTGGTACCAAATTGTAGCGTGGGTGATGTACAGAGTACACGAAAACGAAAAGAACACTTTACATCCAAATTGTAGATTCTTCTTTATTCTAAGGTAAAGATCCACGACAGCAAAAGAAGTCCTGACAAGTCCAGAGCCAGAGTCTAACTGCTCTTGATTCTGGAATCTCACCAGCACTCCGATGCTATGTGGAATAGAGAACATAGAATATAGAACACAGACAAAGTAAATGTGACACAAACCAAGTAACATATTACACCGTTTTTATTGGGGGTCCACACTTATCTGATGTGAAATTCTAGGCCTTGCCGGGTAATTTATTATGGGCTGGATGACATGAAATATGAGGTTTCATCATGACACTGGTTTTTCCTTTGTAGTGAAAACATGTGAATGACCAACCAAAATGTCAAGAATGTTTGCCTGAAGCTTAAAAAACTGTATATAAGGAAACCTGATTTTGCATTGACACACAGTCTCCTGAGAACATACAAATCGTGCTGTTGTACTTCTAGGACACTTGTCAATTGGTTGCAGCCAATAAATTCGATCTTTGACTTCACCTAGAAGACTCTGAGTTTCTGTAGTCTGAATCAGGAAAGTACCCGAGGTCTTTGGGTGTACCCTGGCACCGCTGGGTTACCGGATCAGTACCGGTTCTGAAAAACCCAGTACCTCAGCGGTCTTTTGACCGTGGGGCGGTCATCCGGCGGTAACCGCATGGCGGGCGGCGACCGCCTCCCGCCGCGGTCAGAATGACCGCCAAAGTGTCTTAAGTCTTTTAAATGTAAACAAAGTCTCTTTCAAGTACAAAGTACCTGGTGCGTGTGAAAAATCTCCGCAAAGGGCCGCAGAGGAGGAGAAGTGGGGAAACAAAAGGGTGTGCGTCGATTTCTTAGGTCGCACATGGTCGATACATCGTTTAGTTTCCACACAGGGACAGCTGTGCATCGATTTCCGGTGCTCGGTCGTGGATCCTCTTCGGGTTGCAGGGTTTTCAGACGCCCCGGGGTCTGTGCGTGGAATCCTGGGCTTGTGACAAGCTCTGCGTCGTTCCGGTGGGCGGTGCGGGGAAATTTCTCCCTCACAGCAGGCGCTGTGTTGATTTACCCTCTGGAAGTCGGGCAGCGGCGTCCCAGGTCGGCTGTGCGGCGATCTGGTGGTCCGTGCGTCGAAGTTCTGGTCGCACCGCAGGTGCCACGTCGATCTTTTCCTTGCAAAGTCAAGCGGCATCATCCCGGTTCAGCATGCAGTGAATTTTTCACCGCGGGACAGGCTGTGCATCATTTTTAGCAAGCTGTGCGTCTAATCTTTGCCGCACAAGGAGTCCAGTTGCAAGAGAGAAGTCTTTTTGGTCCTGAGACTTCAGGGAACAGGAGGCAAGCTCTATCCAAGCCCTTGGAGAGCACTTCTTCACCTCAGCCAGGGAGCAGCAAGGCAGCAGGGCAACATCAAGGCAGCAGTCCTTCACAGAAAGAAGTCAGGTGAGTCCTTTGCACAGCCAGGCAGTTTTTCTTGGCAGGATGCAGGTTCTGGTTTCTTCTCCAGGAAGTGTCTGAGGTGGTAGGGCAGATGCCCTGTTTTTATACCCAAATGTGCCTTTGAAGTGGGGGAGACTTCAAAGAGTGGCTTAAAAGTGCACCAGGTCCCCTTTCAGTTCAATCCTGACTGCTAGGGTCCCAGTAGGGGGTGTGGCAGTCCTTTGTGTGAGAGCAGGCCCTCCACCCTCCCAGCCCAGGAAGACCCATTCAAAATGCAGATGTATGCAAGTGAGGGTGAGTATCCTGTGTTTGGGGTGTGTCTGAGTGAATGCACAAGGAGCTGTCAACTAAACCCAGCCAGACGTGGATTGTAAGGCACAGAAAGATTTAAGTGCAGAGAAATGCTCACTTTCTAAAAGTGGCATTTCTAAAATAGTAATATTAAATCCAACTTCACCAGTCAGCAGGATTTTGTATTACCATTCTGGCCATACTAAATATGACCTTCCTTACTCCTTTCAGATCAGCAGCTACCACTCCAACAATGTATGAGGGCAGCCCCAATGTTAGCCTGGGAAGGGAGCAGGCCTCACAGTAGTGCAAAAAACGAATTTAGGAGTTTTATACTACCAGGACATGTAAACTACACAGGTACATGTCCTTCCTTTTACCCACACAGCACCCTGCCTTAGGGGTTACCTAGGGCACACCTTAGGGGTGACTTATATGTAGAAAAAGGGGTGTTTTAGGCTTGGCAAGTACTTCTAAATGCCAAGTCAAATTGGCAGTGAAACTGCCCACACAGGCCTTGCAATGACAAGCCTGAGACAAGGTTAATGGGCTACTTGAGTGGGTGGCACAATCAGTGCTGCAGGCCCACTAGTAGCATTTAATCTACAAGCCCTGGGCACATATAGTGCCTTCTACTAGGGACTTATAAGTAAATTAAGTAGTCCAATTGGGTATGATCCAATGTTACCATGTTTAAAGGGAGAGAGCATATGTACTTTAGCACTGGTTAGCAGTGGTAAAGTGCGCAGAGTCTATAAACTAGCAAAAACAGTGTCCAAAACGTGGAGGGAGGCAGGCAAAAAGTTAGGGGTGACCACCCTAAGGCTGTCAGGTCTAACAACAGTCAAATAGTAGGGCGTACATCTGTACACAATATACCAAATATCATGCAACACGTCATCTCGTGAAGTTCTGATGACCACTCTGGAGGCAAAATTATGCCCCACAATCTTTGATGGAGAAGGGTGATTGAGGCAGAGCTGGTGAATCTCTCAGTCACTGACTGGCGTCATCAAGAGCTAGTGTCGCCCCCCACATTTTGGCCCCAGGTCTTGCCATTCCCCATTTTGGTAGAGTCTGTATGGACACTGCTGATGTCACATCACCTACTGCGGAAGCATGTTCACCTCCACCTCCATCAGCATCCTGTCCTCAGCTACAGACAGAAATGAACTGATCCTATAAAATCAATAGTCATAAAGCAACTAAAAGAGAACTCATACACATACCAAACATTGCATAACACAGCTGAGCACTGTAAACTGTTTCACTCAGTTGGAACTCCCACACTCTTAATGTTCTGAAATGATGCAAAATTCGTGCTTCATGTGACAGCTGTTGTCTACTGTGGTTCTGCTTGAGGAGTTCACTTTGTCTTCAATAAAACACAGTTGTTTTAAGATGACAGCCAGATGACTCATACAAGATGGAAGGCCATGGCACGTCCTGGTAAAAAATGAAAATAAAAAAATATAATTCTTGGGGAGGAGGCTGGGGTGCAGGACAAGGAGTATCGGGAAGCGTGGGTGTGAAAACAGAGTATGCAGAGGAGAGTGGTGAAAGAGAAAATGGGCCAGTAAGCAAAGAAACGCGCATGGAGTGCTGAAAACAAAAAAAACTCAATTATGCAGTGGAATATTAAATGGCATAACACTTAGAGGCCGAAACGCTCCTAGCAGAGAAAGGCACAAGCATAGGGAGGAAAGCCATCGAATCAAGAGCAGCCTAGTAAGCTACACAAGTAATAGTCAGCAGGAGGCTGACACAAAGCCCACGTACGTTTTTGTTATGTAGAAGAAAACACAGGTCTACGTACTGTTTCCAGCAGAGACCTAAAAAACTTATTTTTATTGTCAGCATCCCCACTTGAAGAGAAGGCCATCTCTTGGAAAAGAGACTGCTGCTCCCGGCGTCCATTCTTCTAAAGAGTCTTTGAAATACACAGAAACTGAGTTTTAAAAAAGTCAATCAAAAGACAGAAATTGAACATAAAATAGCTGGAAGATAAAACCCACATCATACCCTTGACAAAAGGGAATTTAAAAGTTTCTTAAGAGCACTGCAGACTACTTCTGTCGATTCATATCTATTTTTCGAGTCGTAACTTGAACTAATAATATTTTTTATTCTTTTCTGGTGTCTGTGCTTCCAACGTGGACCAAAGTAGAAGTATCTTTTTTATCGAGTTGCTTTCATCTTTCAGCTTTACTTTTCAATGGGTGAAAAGGCGGAGGTGCCCTCATGACCAAATGACCAATTCTGACCAGCTGACCAGACAATATTAGAGAAAACAAGGCAAGTTCGCTCTGGCTCAGAAAGGCATGGGTGAGGAAGAGTTAGTAATTAGTATACTTCTTCGATAGTGTGCCTAGCAGCTAAGATACCTGCGTGACCTTCTCATACTAGCCAAGTAGGACTTTATTCTAATGAAAGATACTCAAATTTAATGCCAAAATTTGATACTGCGGACACTGGAGCTCCAGATGTAAGGAAAATGAGCCAATTGAAGGTTAAAAGGTTTGCCCAGGATCACACACGTTCTTACACGAGAAGTGTTACATCAGCTATCCTGAATATTCGTTTTTTTCTGAACGTAAATACTACACCACGTCATAAAGGACATATAACATTATTAACAGTAATGAGAGTGCAATGCTTGTGGGAATCTGCATTCTTTTTAATTTGGGTGAGATAAAAAGATGACCAAGAGAACAGATTGATGAAGGTTATCCAAGAGTATTATACGGCACTTTCAGCTTTGTGGTGCAACCATGTCTCGCTTCTGCTTTTATTTTGTGACGCGTCTACTGAAAAATCTATTTTTTCTTATTGCTTGAGAGGAGGTTGTTGTTCAGCAACGAGTCTGATTGCACTTACATTAGTCTCTTTATGGAGGATACTTTTTATGTTCACTTACACTTGGTCATATCCATGAGCGGTTCTGTTACATAGGATATTGGTGGATCCCAATGAAAGTATTAGCAGTGCAGCTGTAGGCCACTTGATGCCCTAAGGCAGCATAGGATTAATGTTCGAAGATACTCTGTGTAGCCGAATATATTGCAAAGGGTAGAATTCAGAAGTGATGAACAGCTCAGAATTGCAAGTGGCACAGGTCATTGTGAATTTCTCAGGGTCTGATGGCTCAGGGGATTATTGGGTCCACTACAAGGATCACATCTCTGTTTAACCTCATGGTCACAGCTTGAGATCCTTTGTATATCCACTCGAACTTTCATCTCCTTGAGGCTAATAAAATAGTTCGCTTGAGTTGGTAACAAAAACAATGTGTTAAAGGGTGTCAATAAACCAGGTGAACATGTACTTTACAATACCCATGGTAGAGCAGTCTGATCCAGAATCGTGGCACCATGGCATGGGCGTGTTTATTCACCTCTAGTTTTGCATTTGGTTCTTGCACCATGAGAACATTTGTACGTAAAGTGAATGCAGAGTGTAATGAGTGAGAGTTGTTTCATGATTGGGATTAGTTCTCAAATGTATCTTAGGAGCAGGCGGATGCTGTGCTGGTGAAGATTTCTTTAATTAATTTTCATTTTTAAATGTTTTGCTTCAGTATTGACATTCATATGTGCACATGCACAGGTATCTACTTTGTGTATTTCAAATTTGAATTAACCATAGCTAATGCAGGCCTCATTTTGAGATGGCTAACGTTTGGATGCAATTTCTTCCATAACTTGTATATCTCTTTCTTTCAGGCTAATCTGAGCCAGCACCTTTTAATGTTGTATCTAATATTTTCTGTTCTCATGTGGAAATGTTTTCTTTAGACAATCCTTGTAGAATGTGTTAATGAGCTGATGTGAAGCACCTGCAAAGCACAGCCATGGAGAACGTGTATCGAGGAAATTAATGATGCTGTGTTATCAAAATGTACCTTTACCTGATTGGTTCCCCACATTGGAACCGTGTGGAGGTGTAGCAAAATGTTAGAGACGTCTCTTAAAGTAATAGAATGGTAATGAGAGGTCAGATGCCTTTCTATCTGCCTTTACACACAGATTCCTTTCTTCCCTGCATTAGATTAATTAGGGCAGATGCTTGTCTCAGACTTTCAGACGCTTGCTGGCAGACTCCTGCTATCCTTACTTCTTGTTAGATTTTCCTGATTTTCCCTAACTCAGTAGAGTAGGGGGTTCCCTTTATGGGAGGAGAAGATAGTTATATGCTATTTGGCAGAACTTTATAACAGTTTGTCTTTGCTCATATGATTTTGAATTCCTTTGAACATATTGACCTATGCATTCATGTGATGGTTATTGAGTTATAATTAATTCTGATGATTTGAATTGCAGATTTGCATATCTTTTAAGAACTTAAACACTCTCTGTCTTCATTGTGGGGTATATTTCTGTTTCACATTATTGAAATTCATTGAATTTGATGTCAACCTCAGTCAGAACTAAAGATTCATCGGAGGGCACTCACTGAACCAGAACTTACATGGAGCAAAGTTCCCTAACACCAGCTAAATGTTTGATCAAATCCACAGACTTGGGATCAGTGGCGTAGCGTGGGGGGTGCAGGGGGAGCCGGCCGCACCGGGCGCAACATCTGGGGGGGGGGGCGCGCTCGCACTCGCGAGTGCTAAAATCCACGGGTTAGGGGGCGCAAATTACTTGCCTTGCCCAGGGTGCTGACAACCCACGCTACGCCACTGCTTGGGATAGTCAGTAAACCAGTAAAGTCTTGCACTTGTTAATTTTTTAGACCATCCACCCAATATGGCAAATTTCTGGAGGGCTATTAGCTGCAGGTGCAAGCCAGTACCAGCACGTTGCACAACCAAATACTAATGTGACCTGGCTTACAGTATGCCACTGCTGCTACAGATAGCGTTACCTAGCACACCAAGGATCCACCAGGCACTAAAAGGAAATGCATTAAAATGTATTGGACAAGTGCACAGCAGCTCTTGGGCTGAGCCAGCCTTGATAGGTCTGAATTTGCTGTAGGGGGTATTTAATTGTCTCTGTACATACACTTTTTTTTCAGAGTGTGAGGGCATCCTTCTATTATTTTCCCAGAGGTTGCCATTAGGCGTTAAGCATTATGATTTAGAATCAGTTTCATTAGTTTACATTTAACCTAAACATTTTCTTGGGACTGAAAGGACAAGAATTTACTTTACAGGTTTAGATTTAGACTTAGATTTAGGATTAAGATGATAGGCTAAAAAACAGGGTGCTAGACATGGGGATGTAGGGTTCATAGTGAGGGTTATGGATTAGACACAGATGTTTCAGTACCTAGTTGTAGGGTTTTATTTTTAAATTAAGTGACATCTGCCTACAGGTTTAAGTTCAGCCACAGGAACCTAGTATAAAGTTAAGGAGTTTTGGAAATCCTTGGTGTGTAGACATTTTTATATTTAAATGCAGCTACTCACATTAAGGGTGTTTGTTTAGGCATGAGGGATGCCTAGAGGCTGGAGTTTGAAGTTGAGTTTGGGTTTGAGGTGCTAATTGTATGTGCAGTTGTAGTGGAAACACTGACAGTTTGGTAAAATCATGTAGCAATAATGTTCAAGACCCTATTCTGTAACTTCAACCACATCCTTGTGCACACAGCAGAGACAAACCAAGGAGCTTGTTAACTGCAAGTGCACCATCAGATGAAAAGGTGAGAAACGGAGGCAAATACAGATGCAGGCAAACTAAAAGACCCTAGACTCCACCTTTAAGAAGTAAATTATTTAAAATAAAAATATTACAACATTTGTGAGACTCTCACCTTGAGGATAAGGAAGTCCATCTCAATGAGTGGATTCTTCATGTGAATCAATCACCATGTATCAGATTTTTTATGAATCTCACACCAATCATGTTCTAGATCAGTCTCTCATGTTATATGGGAGATGCACAGCAATTAACAACTTCTTAATAGATGACACTGATCACAACAGAGGCGTCGCCGACTAGAGTACAAGATCACCATGTAATTGATTAGCATCTAGCCTATCCAGCAAAATCTGTCCAAAATACTGTGGAGGAACGTGCATCCATGGCCCCAACTATGTGTAGGTGAAAGAGGCAGTACGCTGAGAGATCATTATCACCAATCAAACTCAGAAATGCTACCTCATGTCAGCTGAATGACTGGTGCTGCAACATAGAGGTGGTTGCAGGGCCCAGGTGACCCAGAAGAAAAAAAGACATGGAAGATGTCCCTAAGCAAATTAAGATGACCCCGACATAACCCAAAATGTGACGGAAGGAAGATGAAGGGTTTGATGACTGGTAATGCTTCAGTAGTGGTGAATGTGCCTGTTCTCAGCAGAGGCCCCAGTGAGACCAAGCTGCTTCTCACTAGGAGAGGACCCGGGGGTGTTACTGACATGGTGTATAAGCCCTGGTGATACCCTGGTTAAGGTGAACCATGCTGACTTAGAGGTGCCCCATGGCCAAAGGAGGAAGAGGAGGTGAAGACTTCAATGGGCAGACTACCCGGGAATGCTGGGGGGTATGTCCTGAACTAAAGAGTGCCAACATCTGCATAGAGACTCCCAGCCCTGAATGCTTGGTGATATTTGGCAACAATGAAACGCTTCTGTTTCAGTGGGGAAATTGAAACAATCAAGAATAGAGAAAGAAGGGAGGTAATAAACACCCCCTTGCACTGGTGCTGACCTTCATTCATAAGGCTGTCACTTGGAACATAGTGAAAAAGCATAACAAGTGGTGCTGTAGGAGATCCACAACTGGAGATCCAAGGACAATAAGAACAAATCACAGAAATACCATTCAGGACCTGGCGTTTACTGGTGAGTGGGAGGACACTTGGGGGGCTGAAAAAAGCAATGGCAAATGGGACAGCCTAGTCAGGAGTGGGTCCTGAAGACAGCACACAAGAGAGTGATAAAACCAGACAGCCTAACCATAACACATCATGTCAGCATTGCCAGCTTTACTCCATCCCACAACACTCCCAAATGTCCACTTTCAATCCTAGCACCATGAACATTTTGACAAAATTCCTTTAATATCAGAATGCCACATTGTACCATTGACATCAACACATCACTGATAGTAAAGGGTGTTTCGCCTCTACTTAACAGCGTTAGTGCTTTCTTCACCCATTTGTCTTCCCCATGTCCTAAACATGGGATAGTTCTGGCTAATGAAACCTCATATGTGCCTGCAATTTACCACCAACCCAGTCACCTTCCATTCTTGGGGACAATTATTGAGAATTGCAAAGAGACCTCACCTGACGGACTACAAGTATGATTCAAGACCTTACTGCGCTATGGGGGCTGCCAACTTCCAAGTGGTAAAGAACACTGTTCAAATCTCCATTAGAGGTGACTGTAGACTTCTCTTCCTACTCAACCTTAATCTCCAATTCCTTTTTGATACCTACCCACCCTAAAATGTCGGGCATTGCATCTTAAAACAGTTATTTGCATCATATATGAGGAGCACAGGCCTGCTGATCCAGTAACGTTTGTTCAGATAAAACTACATCTCATCCACGTGCTGCATTCCCCAAAGATCCATTCAACCACAAAACACCAACAACCAAAAGGACAAACCCTGCAATTGTGCCAAGTTTGGCGGCACTGCACCCTCCAGTGACCAGACCGTACCAATACCCTTGGTACTGGTCTTCTGACGTCAGACCCCAGGAAAACCAGCTCATCCGGAGCTGAAAAAGGACCAGGAGGAACCCCAGTCAAGGGACTTCAGGAACACACTGGACCTTCCACCAGAGTGCCCCCATTGTCCTGCAAGCGACCATTAAAGAGACTTACATCCAGGTCCAAAAGGCATCTTTGGCCACAGCTCCTGGATCACCAATCTGCTCTGCATGCAGCCGCCCTTTGACTGCAAAGAAGAACCTGCTGTGCCCTAAGTGTCCCTCACCCCTTGTGACCTCGACACTCCAAGAGGACCCCAAGGAACCACCTCTAAATGTATCTGTGCAGTGCTTTTCCACGTAGTCCCCACAGTGGCCCTGCACCTGCTCGAGAGATTTTTCCCAGCTGCTCCTGCCAGAACTGGAGCCCCCCTGAACATCTCCAGCTGACAGAGTGTGCCCACCGATGACCTTGACCCACCTGCAAAAGGAGAACTTGGTAGCTCAAATGCACCATTTTATATGTATTTTTAAAGGTGACTTTCCACCGATTCCTATGGTGCGTAATTATGAACAGAACGACTATTTTCTTTAAACTTCAAAAATCCATATGTCCAAAACAACTTAGCCAATTTTGATAATCTTGGTCTTAAACTTTATATAAAAATCAGATGTATTTTTTATAAATGGGTCTTGAGGTATTCCTTCAAATGTGTGAGTTGCATGATTAATACTGTGAGTACAACAGATGCTTTGCAGTTTTCCAAGACTGGCCTAAATGCTCGACCAAGCTACCATACAAATTAGAGCATTAGTTGATTTAGTTTTTACCTCTGTAAACCTAAGTGGTTGCCTGGACTCCCTGCACAGTGTTCCTAGCTTTGCACACTACACAGAGGGCCAGCCTTCTACACCGGGTGATAAGTTGCGTGTTATAATTGTCGATTGATTGATTGATTGAATCTCATAGGCCTCAAACCAGTGATCTATGTCTTCCACTACCTTGTAGTCACCTATCAGACTCTTGGGTAAATGTACTCTCCTGTCAGAGAACACTGAAAATGTGCTGCCACTATTGGCACTAGACCCTTCCTTCTGGGCTTTCAGGTCCAGCTCCTTCATGCTCCGCTCATGGGCCAATCTTTTTCCCTCGATAGATTTTGCTTGGTCATTCTCTGTTTTGAGCTTTGCTAGCTCCAACTTGAACCTCCTGGCTTCCCGTCTGTCCTCCAGCTTCTCTGGGTACAGACCTCTGGAGAAAACACTGCTGCCTGCTTTAGAGGGTACCCTCTCTCCACTGATGTTGGCCATTTTCCCCACAGGCAGTTCTGGGATGTCCAACAACCCCAGATGCATATCCTCCTCACCATTTACAATACTGCCCTCCTCTGATCATCTAGCTGCTTCCCTGGCTGCCTGCCAGCCAGGCCCTCAACACCTTTTACAGCTCCTCCACTCCTCCTCGTTAGTAAGGCGTTCAGAAGAGCACTTGAAATCTCTATAGAAACCTTTGAGCTGTGACACCTTGTAGGTTTCCAATTTCTACTGCTCCAATGACACTCCTGCAGTTGCAGCTATTGTCTCTACAGATTGAGACATGGTTGTTGCAAAAACTAAAAAATGTTGCAAAAGAGAAAAATAACGTATATTGGTAAGTAATCGTCTGAGATATGGAAGTAGTATACACCAATCACTGTATGAAATGCACAAAAACAAATCCTATCCTCACCATTGATCACTAATGTTAGAAATTGGGTCTGTTGTTGTCAGAGGTTTGCACCCTGTCCATGAAGGGACCACAGTCCTAGTCAGGGCTAGTAAGATACACACTAAAAGTTTGCCTGTGCTTACCCCCTGGTAGCTTGGCACAGACCAGTCAAGCCAAACTAAAGAGGCAATGTGTAAAGTATTGGTGCACCCACACAATAACACAGTGAAAACACTGCAAAAGGACTCCACATCAATTTAGAAAAATAGCCAATATTCATCTGAGTCAAACAAGACCAAAATGATAAATATCCAACATACACAAGTCAAGTGATGACTTTTTAAAGGTTAAATCAAACTGTAGTGCTTAGAAGACAATAGCTCCAACCGGTCATGCTGGACTATGGCAAATCCAAAAGTGCAGTCCAAACGTGATGAAGCACAGACAAGGTACAGAAGTCATGCATACCCGCTGTGTACCTTTGTTGCATCGATGCTCAGTGATGATGCATTGATTCAGAATAAGGAATGGTTTGTGATTGCAGGCGATGCGTAGTTTCCTGATCAGGCAATATTGTTGATGCGTCAGTGTCCTGAAGCGATGAGTGCTGGTTCTGATGCATTGGTGCTGCGTCGGCTAAGCCCCGGCTATGTTATAAGTTGGGGTTGTTGCATTGTGCAGTTGGCAAGTGGTGTTCATGGTTACGGTGCTGGCATTGGCAAAGCTGCATTTCTGCAGTGAGATGTGCTGGTTACAAGTGACGCACCAGTTTAGTTGCATCAGTTCTTGTGTTGCAGCACCACAATCACCTTCAAGGGCTCAGAAATTGCTTTGGCACCACTTGGCGGAGCAGGGACTCACAGCAGAGAAGCACAGGTGCTGTTAGCAAGATGCAGGTAAAGCCTTGATATCCCTGAGACTTCAGAAACAGCAGGCAAGCTCAGGCAGGCCCTTGGAGAAACTTTAGATTGCAGAATGTAGAGAGTTAGATCCAGTCTTCTCACTCTAAGACAAAAAGTAGCAGACAGCAGGCCAACACAGCAGAGAAAACAACAAAGTGGCAGTCCCTCCTGACAGCACAGCAGTCCTTCTTCCTGGTAGAATGTCCTCAGTCCAGAAGTGTTCTGACTATAGGGTGCCAGAGGCACAGTACCTATACCCAAAATGGCCTTGGATGTAGGGGTAACTTCAAAAGATTTCTCATAAGTGCCCAAGGTTCCCTTTCAACCCAGTCCTGGCTCCAGACTACCAATAGGTGGTAATCAGTCCTTTGTGTGAGGGCAGCTCACAGCCTACCTAGGATGCCTCTCAGTATGCAGATGTATCTCCTATCACACTCAGCCCTTTCTATTTGCGGCTGTCTGGAGAAAATGCACACATGTTTCTGTCACCTAAACGCAGATGTCTATTCAGAGACAGGCACAGAATGGTTCAAGTAAGAAAATCCCAACTTTCTAAAAGTGGCAATTTTCAGACCTGCAATTTAAAAACCAAAATTACCAAAATATGTATTTTTAAATTGTGAGTCCAGAGAAACCAAACTCCATTTTTTATCTCTTCCTAATTGGAAATTACACTGAAAAGATGTTTTAAGGTAACCCCAGCATTATCCTATGGGAGAGATAATCCTTGCAATAGTGAAAAACAGATGTAGGAGTTGTTTCCCTATCTGTACATGCTAAACATAAAAGTGCATGTTCAACTTTTTAAATACACAGCATCCTGCCCTTGGGGCCAACTAGGGCTACCCTATAGGTGACATGCATGTAAAAAAAAGGAAGGTTTGGGTCTGACAAGTGGGTACACTTGCCAGGTCGAAGTGGCAGTTTAAACTGCACATACAGGCTCTCTAATGTCAGGCCTGAGACATGTTTGAAAGGCTACCATATGGGTGCAACAATGAGTGCTGCAGGCCCACTAGTAACATTTGACGTACAGGCCCTGGGCACACATAATGCATTTTACTAGGGACCTACTAGTAAATGAAATATGCCAATCATAGAGAGCCAGTGTTGCCATGATTTAGACACAGGGCACATGCACTTTAGCACTGGATAGCAGTGGTAAAGTGCACAGAGTCTTAAAGCCAGCAAAAGCGAAGTTCAGCACACAGTCAAAATAGGAGGTCAGAATGCAACAAGTCAGGGGAAACCAAGCCACAAGATGCCAGGTCTAACAGGCTCCATGGTAAAAAGAGCAGTTCAGTAGTACTGCAGGAAGGTTGTCAGATTTTTTCAGCCTAAGTAGATCTGCAGTGAGCATGAAGAATGTGAGGGGCTGCAGGCCGAGTAGTGCTCAGACTGGTTTAGTGAGGAAAATTTTAAATGTTTTTCACTGTGTTTGTAATAATACCATTGATTCCATCCATTGTGCAGCTTTGAGTCAAGTATATCAACAATGCTCTCAAGGTGGGTTCTCAAGATGGTTTATAGAGGGAATAGCACAGTCCATACAAAATCTTTGATGCAGCTTTCCTTTGAATATAGTGTTTTAGACTGGCCTACCCACTGAATTAGGGTGTGGGCCTATATGTCAGCTCCCTTTATTTTAGCCAACACCTCCTCCATTTAGCTTTCTGTGCTAGTATACAGGTATTTGAGCGTGCTCAACTTCACCTTGAGGAATAACTTTAACTTAGGTCTAGCTTCTCAGTTTTTGGTCTGCTACAACCCGTGTTTTATTATTGTGGTGTTTCAGTACAGTCTGTCAGTATAAGAACTCTTTTTCTGCCTGCTACCTTCGTGATTACTGTCTTTAGGAGCCTTTGAGGAGGTGTCCATGCTAAATCAGCTTCAGAAGGTACTGTCTGTCCAGCTTCCACAAGGGACCATTGTAAATCGGAGATACACCTAGCAGGTAATTTAAATTCAAGAATCTAAGGCCAGTAAGAACTTGCAGAATCCCAACCCTTAGCATGGCAATGCATTTTAAAAGTGTTCTTTGATGCTGTCCAGTTCAGGGGCGTAGCTTCTTGGGTGGTGTGTGGGGTGTTACACCCCCTAATATATTTATTGTCTGGTAAATAGTTGGGTAAAAGTGCTTTTACTTGAGTATGGCAAGGTATCTGTCGGATTTCACAACAAATGTTTACATACAGACAGAAAGAAACGCACACACTCTCTCCCTTTATCTTTTTGAAAGTCTTCAAAAATATTGGGAAGTTTAAAAAATACCATATTTTCCCTCATTTCCCTACGAATCTGCACTCCTCTCCTTTTCCACAGGCCCTTAAACCCCTCTCAAGCATCTTGCCCCCGTATAACGTATTTACATTATATGCCAGCGTGATTGTTGGTAAATTGAAAGCCAACACCCCCCAACCCTCAAATCTTGCAGACCTGGTCCAGTTTCACCAATATTAAAGGCTAAAGATGGTTGGAAATGTTAAACATGATACTATGGCCCTCATTACAACCCTGGCGGCAATACCGCCAACAGGCCGGCGTTAAAAAAAATGGAATCATGACCACGGCGGAAACCGTCAACACATACAGCCACTTTAACACTCTTACCGCCACGCCAGTAGCAATAAATACCGCGGCGGTAACCACCAAAAGCCAGGTGGAAGACAATGTACCACCCACTCCATTACAACCCGCCCATCCGCCAGTGTTTCTGAAGCAGTACCAATGCCATAAAAAGCACAGCGGAAACAGTACTTTGAAGGGAAACCACTCACCTCTCGACACTCAAGGAAGAACCAGGACTCCATGGAGCCCGTGCTGCAGGTCTTCCCCATGCTGGGGTATCTGCTCATATACCAGGAGTACCAACACCGGCGATTATGACCACGGTGAGTACTGCACCTAGCACTCAAGGGAGAGGGGGAGGAAAAAGAGAGTGACACACACAAGCAACACACAACACCCCCACCCTCACCCTCACCACCAACACCCTACACACAAACACATGCAACAACATTACATATACACCACGTAACCCTCAGGAATTTACGCAAGGACAAAAGGAATAAAATCAAATGAGTGTAATATTTGAAATTGTGAGCAATACGTTCATAAATAAATAAACAGTATGTAAAATATATACAATATAACCAATATGAGGGACAATGTCCACACAAAAATAGTCCGTGGCCCACTGGGCCATAACACCTAGGCCAAGCCCACACTTGATTCCTGCCTCAATACGGAGAGAACACTGCAGGGGCATCAGGTCGAAAACGCACAGGTACCTCAGGGGCACAGGGAAGAGGGGGCACCTCAGCCGGAAGATGGTACTAACCCACTGCTCCTTGAGGGGGGTCTATGCCTACTGCTTGGTCCTGGGGAGTGCAAGGCCACAGTCTCTCAAGTGGGTGGATTGCCCACTGCATGGTCCTATGGAGTGCAAAGCCACAGTCTCTCAAGTGGGTGGTTTGCCCACTGATGGTCCTGGGGAGTGCAAAGCCACAGTCTCTCAAGTGGGTGGTTTGCCCACTGCATGGTCCTCGGGAGTGCAAAGCCACAGTCTCTCAAGTGGGTGGTTTGCCCACTGCTTGGTCCTGTGGAGTGCAAAGCTAAAGTCTCTCAAGTGGGTGGTTTGCCCACTGCATGATCATGGGGAGTGCAAAGCCACAGTCTCTCAAGTGGGTGGTTTGCCCACTGCTTGGTCCTGGGGAGGGCAAGGCCACAGTCTCTCAAGTGGATGGCTTCTCCACTGGTTCTGGAGGGGGCATTGTGCACAGTGTGCTTCATCCTGCCAAGGATAGGGTGAGTGGATGCCTTCTTCCACTGGTTCTGGAGGGGGCTGCGTGCCCAGTGTGCTTCATCCTGCCAAGGATAGGGTGAGTGGATGCCTTCTTCCACTGGTTCTGGAGGGGGCATTGTGCCCAGTGTGCTTCATCCTGCCAAGGATAGGGTGAGTGGATGGCTTCTTCCACTGGTTCTGGAGGGGGCTGCGTGCCCAGTGTGCTTCATCCTTCCAAGGATAGGGTGAGTGGATGCCTTCTTCCACTGGTTCTGGAGGGGGCATTGCGCGCAGTGTGCTTCATCCTGCCAAGGATATGGTAAGTGGATGCCTTCTTCCACTGGTTCTGGAGGGGGCTGTGTGCCCAATGATGCAGCACTTGGGGAGTGCCAGGTCACAGTCCCTCATCTGGGTGTCAGACCCACAGGATTTGCAGTGGGCAGGATGCATGACACTCCATGGAGGTGGGACTACAGTCCACCCGCCGGCGGCTACAGCTGCACAGTGGTGGTAGTGCCAGTGCTGGTGGGAGTGCTGCCAGTGGTAGGGGGAGGCTCCAGCCCTTCCCCTGCAGCCTCGGATGGCTGCCCACTGGGGCTGCTGCTGCTGGTAGTGGTGCTACTTTCAGCGGGCAAGGTGGCGGTGCTTGCGGCGGTGCAGGTGGCAGTGCTGCCCGCGGTGCAGTTACTGGTGCTCCCAATGGTGGGGGGAGGCTTCAGCCCTTCCCCTGCAGTCTCGGACAGATGCCCAGTGGGGCTGCTGCTGCAGCCAGTGGTGCTACTTGCGGCAGGCAAGGTGGCGGTGCTTGCAGCGGTGCTTGCGCTGGTGCAGGTGGTGGTGCTACCAGTGGTGGGGGGAGGCTCCAGCCCTTTCCCTGCAGCCTCGGACGGCTGCCCACTGGGGCTGCTGCTGCTGGTACTGGTGCTATTTGCGGCAGGCAAGGTGGTGGTGCTTGTGGCGGTGCTGACCGAGGTGCAGGTGGCGGTGTTGGCGGTTTTGCTGGTAACCACCAGGCCTTCACCTGCAGGCTTGAATGTTTGAAGTGCCCCGGCTGGTGTTCTGTGTCCGTTCCTGCCCTTGGCAGATGGTGTTGCCTCCTTGGGTCTGCCAGCTGGGTGATTGTGACTCCTTCTCCTTGCTGAATGCTGTTCCCTTCTTGCCCTTGCCAGGCGGCGGAACCTTCTTGGCCTAGGCAGGTGTTGGTGGAACACTGGCTGGGCTGACGGGTACCCCCTTTGAGCCTCTGATTGCTGCAGAAACCACAGCAGACGTGGACTTGGTGGCTGAGGTGCTGGGCTGGGTTCTGGCCACCCTGGCCCGAGGTGAAGGATGGGGGGGAGGAAAGAGGTCAATGTTGGCTAGGAAAAGCTTCTTAGGGACATTTGGGTGGGAAGAGGGTGAAGGTTTGGGAGTGAAGGAAGAGGGAGTGGTTGTAAGAGGTGTTAGTCTGCTCTGTTTGGGTGCAGGTGCATGAGCTGGATGCTTTTGTGAGGTGGGTGTGTGCTTGCGTTTGTATACTTTGGGAGGAGGGATCACAGACACAGTGGGAGAGGACACAAGGGGCGTGTGCATGGTTGTGGGGGTGGTGACTGCCAGTGAGGGGCGTGTGGTGATAGGTGTGCTGGTGATGGAGGTAGTGGATGAGGATGTAGTGCATGCAGGTGTGAGTGGAGACACTAATGGGAGGGAGGTGGACGAGGAGGAGGAGGGGGACACAGTGGAGGCAGTGGATGTTGGTGTGTCTGCATGCGGATGATGCTTCTGTGAGTGCCTGTGAGAATAAGTGTGGTGCTTGTGTTTGCCTGAGCCACTTCTGTGTGTTGATTTGGGTAAATGCTGATTTGAAGGTGTGCTTGGGATAGGTTGGGGTTGAGGGGAGTGGGACTGGGTAGAGGAAGTTGGAGGGGGGAGGCTGGAGACAGGGACAATGGCTGCCATCAATGTGGAGGCCAGAGCCTGAAATGCTCTCTGTTGGGCTGCCACGCCAGAGTGAATGCCCTCCAGGTATGCATTTGTTTGTTGCAAATGCCTTTCGACACCCTGGATGGCATTCAGTATGGTTGACTGCCCAACAGTGAGGGATCTCAGAAGGTGAATAGCCTCCTCACTGAGGGCAGCAGGGCTGACTGGGGCAGGGCCTGAGGTGCCTGGGGCGAAGGAGATGCCCACCTTCCTGGGTGAGCGGGCACGGGAAACACACTGAGGGGCTGCTGGGAGGGCAGTGCTAGTACGGGAGTGGTGGCTGTACCTGTTGTTGGGGTGGGCACAGAGGAGCTTCCATCAGAGGAGGAGTCGCTGTATGTAGTGTCCGCTCCTGTCTCCGTCATGGTGCTCCCCTTGCCCTCCGTCTCACTGGTGCCCTCACCGTCAGTGGATTCGGCCTCCAGGCCCATGTGAGATGCAGCTCCCTCCGTCGCCGTGCCTCTGCTCCTCCGTCAGAGAATGCTAAAGCACACAAGGACAGGGTGACAAAACAAGAAGGGGGGGAGAGACAGAGGGTACACTTGGTCAATGCCAGCAACAATATTACCGTTGGCATACACAACACACAGGGAGCAGCCCTGTGCACAGGACCCTGCCCAGTACTAGATGGCCACTAACACTATTGGGGTTGGAGTGCTTCAGAGCCTGCCCAAAAAGGGACCTTCCCTGCCACGTTCGCCCTGGCCTAGGTGCACCCACAGCCCACATCCCCCACCCAGGTAAAAGCTTATAGCGTGCAAAGTCATGATTCAGAATCTGTACTCACCCCCTTGTGGCTGCTGTGATGCCTTCAAGCGCCCATCCAACTCCGGATAGGCCACCACCAGGATGTGGAACATCAGGGGGGTCAGGGTACGACGGGCACCCCTTCCTTGTTGGGAGGCCAGCCCCAACTGGGCCTCCGCCGTCTTCCTTGCCCAGCGGCGCAGGTCCTCTCACCGTTTGCGACAGTGGGTGCTCCGCCTGTCAAAGACCCCCAGGGTCCGCACCTCCTTGACGATGGCATGCCAAATACCCTTTTTCTGATGGGCATTGACCTGCAGGAAAAATACAGCAGAAAAGGGATTAGTCATACCGTCCAGACTGTCATACTCATGGGCTACCATATTCCTCCCATCCCCTTACGCACATAGATTGACCACCATACATGCAGCACTCTGACCAGGACCCCTCAGCCCCCACTACATGAGGCTTACACACACAGCACTCCATACATTCATGGCCCACGCATCATGCTCACAGTGTACTCACCTGTTTGTCTAGAGGACCATAGAGTAAAGTGTACTGGGGTAGGACCCCATCCAGCAGTCTCTACAACTCCTCTGAAGTGAAGGCAGGGGCCCTTTCCCCAGACACTCGAGCCATTGTCGCTTCCAGACACAGGTCACAGCAGCACTTGCAGTGTAGGTCCTCTCCTGTTGAAGGTCAGGTAGCAAGTGAGTGAACAGATAGAAAATGGCGGTCATGTCCGCAGCGGTGCGTTCCGTCACCACCAGCGTACATCGCCATTGGCTCCTGGAACCCACAGGGCCTAATGTTAACCAATGCAAAGTTGCGCGGCGGTCATCGACCGCCGACCGCTACGTCGCACAACGCCAGAGGAATTACCTAATTTCCACTTGTCTCTCCTCAGAGGTCAGGCAGCCGCCATTTCAGTAGGGCACAGGCCATGGCACCTAACTGCGTTACAGCAGACATTGGCACATCAACTTAGTCTCAAATTCACATACTGTTTCTGTAAAGGAAGAAATGCATCATTATTTCAACATACGTGTGAATATGACCCTCTGCTCACCGTTTGTCTCCCTAGACTTCAACCGCTGAGGATGAATATGAGATGGAGACATCCCCGGTGTACAGACCCCTGGTGGACCTGGCGACAATGGAGGACAGACACATTATCCTGACCTACAGACTTGATAGGGCCACAATTCAAGAAGTGTGTGCCCAATTGGAGCCAGACTTGATTTCAGCTATCCGCCAACCCACAAGTATCCCCCCTCTAGTGCAGGTCCTGACAGTGCTCCATTTCCTGGCAAGTGGTTCCTTCTAATCGACAGTGGCCATGGCATCAGGCATGTTACAGCCTATGTTCTCAAACGTGTTGACCAGAGTGTTGTCTGCCCTGCTGAAACACATGCACAGCTACATCGTATTCCCCAAGGCGGAGGATTTGGCCACAGTGAAAGCTGACTTCTATGCCCTGGGACATATCCCCAACATCATTGGTGCCATTGATGGTACACATATAGCATGTGTCCCCCCCGGAGGAATGAACAAGTGTTCAGGAATAGGGAAAGCTATCAATTTCTGAATGTGCAGATGGTGTGTTTGGCAGACCAGTACATCTCCCATGTGAATGCCAAGTATCCTGGCTCTGTGCATGATGCCTTGATCTTGAGGAATGGCAGCATTCCATTTGTGATGTCTCAACTCCAGAATTACCAGGTGTGGCTAATAGGTGAGCCCATGGTCCCCAACCAGTTGATGAAGGTATATGGGTGTGGGGTTGTCCCTAAGGGTGAGTGTCTGCCTAACAGGTATCCATCAAATATTTGCAGGTGACTCTGGTTACCCCAACCTCTCATGGCTACTGACGCCAGTGAGGAATGCCAGGACAAGGGCAGAGGAACGTTACAATGAGGTACATGGGCGAACAAGGAGGATAATTAAAAGAACCTTTGACCTCCTGAAAGCCAGGTTCTGGTGCCTCCATCTGACAGGTGGATCCCTGTACTACTCACCTAAGAAGGTGTGCCAGATCATCGTTGCGTGTTGCATGTTGCACAACCTGGCCTTGAGACACCAGGTGCCTTTTCTGCAGGAAGATGAGCCTGGGGGAAGTCTTGTGGCAGTGGTGGAGCCTGTGAACAGTGAGGGAGAGGAGGCAGAGGAAGAAGATGTGGACTTCAAGTGACACACAGGTAAGACACTGTAACTTCACTTTCCATTGCAGTTTTGTATTGGACATTTTACATGGCAGCCTGATCTTCCATATTCTATGGCCACTTATAGTACCCTTTGGCATCTCTGTTTTCAGATCTCTGTGCCCCACTCTGGCTCCTGGTGTGTTTACTGCTGCCCACTACAGGTCATACCCATGTATACATGACTGTACAGTTGAATAGCAATGTTTACGGCTTGTTAAACTAATACATATTTGAATCAATTGACAGACTCCATACTTGTATTTCTTCCAAGGGTGTTTATTTATGTGCTAATAAGTGGAGGGGGTATTGCATATGGGCTGGGTTGATGATGGAGGAAAGTCCAGGGTAGAGTCCAGTCTATTGGTATCACAGGTGCATTGTCCAATGTGGCATAGGAAGGGGAGCAATAGCAGTTCAAGGTGGACAGGGTAACAGAGTGGGACAGAAGGGTGATAATCAGGAGAGTCTTATTTCCTGGGGGGGTCTTGGCAATGTTCTCTGGCTTCTGCCTGGATCGCAGGGACCTTTTGCGTGGTGGTTCTCCATCTGCAGGGGGAGGGGTGCTGCTGGGCTGTTGTTCCTGTGGTGGGGCCTTCTGTCCACTAGCACCGGTGGAGGTGGAGGGCTGTTCTTTAGTTTGGCTAGTGTCAGGGGCCCGTTGGTGTGCCATAGCCTCCCTCAAGGTGTTGGCCATGTCTGCCAGCACCCCTGCAGTGGTGACCAGGGCGGTGTGGATGTATTTCAGGTCCTCCCTGATCCCCAGGTACTGTCCCTCCTGAAGCCGCTGGGTCTCCTGCAACTTGTACATTATGTGGCCCATGGTCTCCTAGGAATGGTTGTATGCTCCCAGGATCCCTGCATATGCCTCGTGGGGAGTGGGTTCCCTGGGCCTGTCCTCCCCCGTCACACAGCAATCCTCCCAGCTTCCCTGTTGTCCTGTGCCTCTGTCCCCTGAACCGTGTGCCCACTGACCCCAGGTCTCTGATTGTCTTGGGTTTGTGGGGTTGCCTGGGGTCCCTGTACTGGTGGACACACTGCTGATTGACGTGTCCTGGGGACAGAGGGATGGGCCTGCTGGGTGGGTGCTGTGCTGGTGTTTCCTGAAGGGGGGGAGGCTCTGTGGAGGGTTGGGACTGTGGCAGGGTAACCGACTGTCTAGAGGTCCCAGATGGGCCAGGTTGATCATCGTGATCCAGGCGTGCAGAGCTGCTGTCATCACTGTCGGCCTCTTCTGCGGGGGGACTGGATGTTGATGGCACCTTGTCTCCGGTGACATTGAGTGGGGATCCTGTGGGGATGAAATGCTGTGTTTTTGTATCTGCGTGTGCCATCTTGTGTATGAGTATGTTTCCCTCTATGGTTGTTCTTAGCAAGGCAGCTTTGGCTTGTGTGAGTTGTGATTCGGTTTGCTAAATGATGGTCACTAGTGTGCATGCTGTGGTGATGGGTGGCCATGCAGGTCTGTGATGGGTGTCCATGCATTGGTGTTGCATGCAGGGCTTGGTATTGGGATGGGTGGTTTGTGATAGTGGGGTATGTGTGAGGTGGTGGAGTGATGGGGGTGAGGGTAGGGGTAGGAGTTTGTGGTGGCATGAAGTTAGGGTGGGGGGTATAGTAGTGAATATTTGACTTAGCAGAGTCCAGTCCTCCTGCTACTCCTGCAAGACCCTCAGAATGCATGATCACCAAGACTTGCTCCTCCCATGTTGTTAGTTGTGGGAGAGGAGGTGGGGTTCCTCCGCCAGTCCTCTGTATGGCTACCTGGTGTCTTGCAACCACGGAATGCACCTTCCCCAGTAAGTTGTTCCACCTCTTCCTGATGTCATCACTTGTTCTTGAGTGCTGTCCCACGGCATTGACCCTGTCCACGACTCTCTGCCATAGCTCCATCTTCCTTGCAATGGATGTCTGCTGCACCTGTGATCCGAATTGCTGTGGCTCTACCCTCCACCATGGCCCTTAGCTCCTCCTCTGAAAATCTGGGGTGTCTTTAGGGTGCAATGGGTGTAGTGTGAGTGGTATGTGTGAGGGTGTGTGGGGTGCTGTGTTGGGGTGTGTGCTGTGAGGTGTGTGGATGGTGTATGGGTGGTGGTGTTCTGTGGCTCAGATTGACTGGGTGCTCCTGGCTTGTCTCACTCTCAGTTGGCAATATTATTTTTTCGTTGAAAGGGATTGTGGGTATTGTGGGTGTGTGTTTTATATTGGATTGGGTGTGTGGGTGTGGTGTGTGTATGTGTGTCAGGTGTGTGTAGTTTGAATTGTCCAATGTGGTGTAGTTTTGTTAGTGTGTGTGTATTTTGAGCGCAGCGGTGTGTACCGCCAATGGTTTACTGTGGTTGAAAGACCGCCAAGGTGCTTCGTGGGTCCTGATGCTGTGGGTGTATTTCTGTTGGCGTAACGTTGTCGGTTTTGGTAACACCAGTTTATCACTGACCTTTGGGCTGGCAGACTTGTGTGGGTGTCTGTATAGTGGCGGATTTCTCTGTGTGGGTCATAATGCTCGTAACGGTATACCGCCATGGTCACGGTATGTGGGCGGCCGTCAACACGGCGGTCTGCGGCATTTACCACCAGGGTTGTGATGAGGGCCTATATGTCCCATAAATTCCTTGACAGAGAACAGCAACGCCCCTGTAAAAAATACTTGCCTCTTTACACCAGTGTTACAAGGCCGATGTTATTTCATATATTCCATTAGTCATTAATTTAACACATGCTCCTTGTAAATGAGAGACCCTGAACTATGTTCTAATCCTTCTCACTGGTTATCAATGTTTTCGGTGTGCTTAAGCTTTAAAATGTACCAATTGCCAAATAGTGTTCACGGCGTAAACCCCAACTCAACCCATTATCAAAGTGCTTTAAATTCATACTAATATTCTCAGCAAGTTATTGGTGAAAACCCCAATTCACCCCTCTAAATGGTCACACAAATCTATGGAGTTTCCACTCAACATGCTTTTAAAATGCATTATTTGTCCCAGATAATGTTTCCACTAAAACCCTCGGGAAAGAATGATAATCAGAAATAAAAAGTAAAATCCACCTTGTGTTTTAAAACATCACTAATATTATAAGGTTTGAAAATTTGCAGAGAAATAGATCCCCTCCACCGCACCCTTGCACCCCGTTGTGGCCTGCACCTTGCCTTCATGATGCCATCACGAGGGGCCATGCCCCCCAAGCTAATACTCATGGCTCGAGCCATAGTGCAATCCATGTAATCCAGCCCAATATACTTCAAATTATGGAGGAGTGGATGTTTCAAAGTGTCTTAAGTGTCTTTCTAACCCTGAGCCCTCCCCACACACTTGAAAATAGGCAGTGTGAACACCAGTTTAAGAGAGACTGATACAATCAATGCAATCGATTGCACAGAGTCCACCTGCACAAAGCATTCAAAAGAGTTCCAAATTTCTAGCTCATTCACTTTTACATCAACAACTGTTGACCCAGACATTTGAGATACAATTGGACCATACATTAAGAGTACCATTGAGCTTTTCCCTACCAAGCAATAATCAATGTATACATTGAAAATGGAAAACTGACATCTGCTGATGGTTATAAGCAGGTGATTGAACATGTATTCCCCCAAACCTCAAAAGCAACACATGTTGGTTATTAGTTCTCAAAACAAACTAACATTGCAAAACGGAACACCACCAAAGTATTTGTTTCCAAGGGAAAGGGTTAAGTGGTCAAGGGCTAGAGGTTACAAGTATGGTGTATAGAGTTAAGAGTTGTACGTATGGGGATTGGGGTCAATGGAATAAGGGGTAGGAGGCTAGTGGTTAAGGGAGTTAAAACTTAAGAGTTGGGGTAGCAGATTTAGATTTAAAGGTTTGGGTTTAGGGATTAGGCATTAGGAGTAGGTTTGGGGTGTAGGGGTTAGGGTTGAAGGCATAGGGTTAAGCAAATAGGTCATAAGGGTCAAGGGCACGCGAATTAGGTTGATGATTTAAGGTTTGAACAATAGGATTAAGAGTTACGTTTTAGGGATATATGGTTCAGAGTAGAGTGGTTAAGGGTATGTGTTTCTGAATTAGGGTTAAAGGATCAAGGTAAATTGTGTAGGGTTAGACGTTTCGGTTAAAGGTGTGTGTTATAGGTTTGGAATATAGGACTTCTAGGTTAAGAGTATATGTATAGGGATTGAAGCCACAGTGTTAGTGGTTAAGGGACTATGGGGGTCATTACAACCCTGGCGGACGGTGTTAAAGATGCAGTAATACCACAAACAGGCCGGCGGAGAAAAAAAGGGAATTATGACTGTGGCGGAAACCGCCAACATAGACAGCCACTTTAACACTCCGACCGCCATGGCAGTACAGACCGCCATGGCGGTACAGACAAGCAGCGTGGCGGTCACCGCCAACAGACAGGCGGGAGACAATGTACCGCCCACACTATTACAACAGGCCAATCCGCCACCTTTTCCGGGGCGGATTCACCGTGGATAAAAACACGGCGGAAACAGCTTTTGCAATGGGAAAACGCTCACCTTAACACCCGCCACGAGGAAGGAGGGCACCATGGAGCCCGAACTCCAAATACTCCCTGCGCTTGTCTACCTGCTCTTCTACGAACATCAGCAACGGCGGCGCCGAAGACAACGGTGAGTACTGCACCTATGACATAAGGGAGGGGGGAGGCAAAAGTCAGGGGGACACAAATGCAACACCCCCACCCCCACTCCGAACCTCACCCACTACAACACACACATTAATGCATATCCAAACATCACAGTAACAACCCACAACCCCCCCGGAAGAATGCAAAGAGAAAAGGGAATCAGTATAACTATTGTAATGAATAAAAATACAGTAAGCTCATATATACAGAAATAGATACACATTCCAAATATATACATCACGATTGCTAGTGCAGGTATGCACAATTCAATGTCCGTGGACCACTGGGCCCAAAATGCATGGGCCAGGCCCACACTAGATACCTGTCCACAAACGGAGAGACCACTGCAGGGGCATCAGATAGTAATACAACAGGCACCTCAGGGGGAAGGGAAGGGGGGCACCTCAGCCGGATGAGTGCAAAGCCAGATCCACGACGGGGCTCCATGCCCATTGATGTATCCTGGGGAGTGCAAAGCCACAGTCTCTCAAGTCTCTTCAGTGGGTGGTTTGCCCACTGTACCATCCTGGGGAGTGCAAAGCCACAGTCTCTCAAGTCTCTACAGTGGGTGGGTTGCCCACTGGACCATCCTGGGGAGTGCAAAGCCACAGTCTCTCAAGTCTCTACAGTGGGTGGTTTGCACACTGATCAATCCTGGGGAGTACAAAGCCCCAGTCTCTCAAGTCTCTACAGTGGGTGGGTTGTACACTGTTACATCCTGGGGAGTGCCAAGCCACAGTCTCTCAAGTCTCTACAGTGGGTGGTTTGCCCACTGTTACATCCTGGGGAGTGCAAAGCCACAGTCTCTCAAGTCTCTCCAGTGGGTGGTTTGCCCACTGTTACATCCTGGGGAGTGCAAAGCCACAGTCTCTCAAGTCTCTCCAGTGGGTGGTTTGCCCACTGTTACATCCTGGGGAGTACAAAGCCACAGTCTCTCAAGTCTCTACAGTGGGTGGTTTGCCCACTGTACCATCCTGGGGAGTGCAAAGCCAGTCTCTCAAGTGGATGTAGTTCTCCACTGGTTCTGGAGGGGGACTGGTGCCCAGAGTGCTTCATCCTGTGAAGGATTCAGGTAGTGGATGCAGTTCTCCACTGGTTCTGGAGGGGGACTGGTGCCCAGAGTGCTTCATCCTGTGAAGGATTCAGGTAGTGGATGCAGTTCTCCACTGGTTCTGGAGGGGGACTGGTGCCCAGAGTGCATCACGCTCCTCGTGACGGTCTCAGTTCCGTCACTGTCCCAGCTGCACATGGGCTAACGATGCTTGCCATGGCGATCTTTGCCCTGTTCAGCGGTGCTTGACTTAGCCGTTTCTGACCTGTTCAGCGGTGCTTGCCCTTTTCAGCGGTGCTTGACTTAGCCGTTTCTGACCTGTTCAGCGGTGCTTGCTCTGTTCAGCGGTGCTTGCCCTGTTCAGCAGTGCTTGCCATGGCGGTCTTTGCCCTGTTCAGCGGTGCTTGACTTAGCAGTTTCTGACCTGTTCAGAGGTGCTTGCCCTATTCAGCGGTGCTTGCCATGGCGGTCTTTGCCCTGTTCAGCGGTGCTTGACTTTGCTGTCTGTGACCTGTTCAGCGGTGCTTGCCATGGCGGTCTTTGCCCTGTTCAGCGGTGCTTGCCCTGTTCAGCGGTGCTTGCCATGGCGGTCTTTGCCCTGTTCAGTTGTGCTTGACTTAGCCGTTTCTGACCTGTTCAGCGGTGCTTGCCCTGTTCAGTGGTGCTTGCCATGGCGGTCTTTGCCCTGTTCAGCGGTGCTTGTCCTGTTCAGCAGTGCTTGCCATGGCGGTCTTTGCCCTGTTCAGCAGTGCTTGACTTAGCCGTTTCTGACCTGTTCAGCGGTGCTTGCCCTGTTCAGCGGTGCTTGCCACGGCAGTCTTTGCCCTGTTCAGCGGTGCTTGACTTTGCTGTCTGTGACCTGTTCAGCGGTGCTTGCCATGGTGGTCTTTGCCCTGTTCAGTGGTGCTTGCCCTGTTCAGCGGTGCTTGCCATGGTGGTCTTTGCCCTGTTCAGCGGTGCTTGCCCTGTTCAGCGGTACTTGCCATGGCGGTCTTTGCCCTGTTCAGCGGTGCTTGACTTAGCCGTTTCTGACCTGTTCAGTGGTGCTTGCCCTGTTCAGCGGTGCTTGCCATGGCGGTCTTTGCCCTGTTCAGCGGTGCTTGCCCTGTTCAGCGGTGCTTGCCATGGCGGTCTTTGCCCTGTTCAGCGGTGCTTGCCCTGTTCAGCGGTGCTTGACTTTGCTGTCTGTGACCTGTGCAGTGGTGTGTGGCGTGACGGTCCCTCAGTGTCCAGTGGGGCTGTGGGTGCCGGGGCCCTCCAGGGCACTGGCGCTGGTCTCTGGACCAGTGACGACAGTGCTGCCCTCCAGGGCACTGAGTCTCCGGACCAGTGACGACGGTGCTGCCCTCCAGGGCACTGACTCTGGCGGTGGTCTCCGGACCAGTGACGACAGTGCTGCCCTCCAGGGCACTGACTCTGGCAGTGGTCTCCGGACCAGTGACGACGGTGCTGCCCTCCAGGGCACTGACTCTGGTGGTGGTCTCCGGACCAGTGACAACGGTGCTGCCCTCCAGGGCACTGACCCTGGCGGTGGTCGCCGGACCAGTGACGACGGTGCTGCCCTCCAGGGCACTGACTCTGGCGGTGGTCTCCGGACCAGTGACGATGGGGCTGGCGGTGGCGTCCTGGCCAGCGGGGAGGATAGCGGCCTTCTCCGCCGTGCTGTTCCTCCCAGACTTTGGAGACTTCTACTGCCCCTTCACCACCTTGGGAGGGGTCACAGCTGAGTCAAAACTCCCCCCGGGACCCTTGTGGGCGGCTTTGCCAGCAGGAGTCTTCACCCTCTCCCGTCGGGCACTGTCCAACTTCTGGTGCTTTGCAGGGGGTGGACTGGCAGTGCTTTGGCTCCGTGTCACACTGGCTGCCCTGGTGGCCGGTGCACTCCACAAACCTCTAACACGCACCGCTGGTACGGGACATTTTTTGGCTGAGGTGCTAGTACGGGACCTATGAATTGGAGGGGTGGGGGTGGGGGTGGTGGGACAGAGGTCAAGGTTGCTCAGGAAAAGTTTCTGACGAACACTGGGATGGGTAGCTGGAGGGGGTCTGGGAGTGGAGGAAGAAGAGGTGGTTGTAGGAGGTGTAACTTCAGGTGATTTGGGTGCAGGTGCAGGTTCTGGAGGCTGTCGTGAGGTGGATGGATGTTGGGTGTGTGGGTCTCCAGCGTTTGTGTACTTTGGGAGGGGGCGTCACAGACACACTGGGAGAGGACACAGGGGACGTGTAAATGGTAGTGGGGTGGTGAGTGCAGGTGAGCGGGGTGTGGTGCTGGGTGTTCTGGTGCGAGTCCTAGTGGCTGTTGTGGTAGTGCATGCAGGTGAGAGTGTAGACGACACTGGGTGGGAGGAGGGAGACGACGAGGAGGGGGACACAGTGGAGGCAGTGGATGTTGCTGTGTCTGTATGTGGGTGATGCTTGTGTGAGTGCCTGTGGGATGTGTGGGGCCTATGTTTGCCTGGGCTGCCCTTGTGTGTTGACGTGTGTGCAGGCTGGTCTGATGGTGTGCTTGGGATAGGCTGGGTTACAGGGGATTGGGTCTGGGTGGAGGAAGTTGGAGGGGGGAGGCTAGACACAGGGACAATGGCTGCCATCAGTGCTGAGGCCAGAGATTGCAGGGTTCGATGATGGGCAGCCTGACCAGAATGAATGCCCTCCAGGAATGCATTTGTTTGTCGCAACTCCCTTTCTACACCCTGGATGGCATTCACAATGGTAGACTGCCCAACAGTGAGTGACCTGAGGAGGTCAATGGCCTCCTCACTGAGGGCAGCAGGGGTGACAGGGGTAGGGGCTGAGGTGCCTGGGGCGAAGGTGATGCCCACCTTCCTGGGTGAGCGGGCACGGAGCGAAGGCTGAGGGGCTGCTGGGAGGGCGGTGCTGGTAGGGGGGGTGGCGGCTGTACCTGTAGAAGTGGGGGGCACAGGTGGTGCCGCCACCACAAGGGAACTCCCATCGGAGGACGAGTCCGTGTCGCTGTTTGCTGATCCGGTCACCGACGTGAAGCTCCCCTCGCCCTCCGTCCCACTGGTGTATTCTGTGTCCGTGGTGTGGCCCTCCATGGCCATGTGGGACGCAGACCCCTCGTGCTCCGGTGCCACTGTACCTCCACCTGATGATGCTGATGCACAACAGAACAGGGAGACCACAAAAAAGGGGTGGGGAAACAGAAGAAAGACAGGTTGAGTGCATGGCTTACCGCTACCGTTGGCGGACAATACAGACACAGCAGCCCACTGCACTACGCCGTGCTCTTGGCCTCTACAGATGCAATTCCTGGGATATGGCCTACATGGCTATGAGTGTCATCTACCCATATAGATGACACAGGGGCATGTATACCTGTACTTGGCACTCTACAGAGGTGGGGTGGAGTGGCACATGACCTGGATTCCGGAGGGGCCTAGCCTACGGAACTCGCCCTGGCCTAGGGAAACCCACAGCCCTCCTCCCCCACCCAGACACCTCCACTGCGTGCAAAGTCATGAGAATGTGAGTGTACTCACACCCTTGTGTCTGCTGTGATGCCCTCATGTGCCCATCCAACTCAGGGTAGGCCACCGCCAGGATCCGGAACATCAGGGGGGTCATGGTGTGACGGGCACCCCTCCCACATTGGGAGGCCATCCCCAGCTGAGCCTCCGCCGTCTTCTTGCTCCAGCGGCGAATGTCCTCCCATCTTTTACGGCAGTGGGTGCTCCGTCTCTGGTGGACCCCCAGGGTCTGGACGTCCTTGGCGATGGCACACCAAATATCCTTCTTCTGGTGGGCGCTGACCTACATGACATGTACAGGGGAAGAAGAGAAGTCACAGTCGAAGTGAGTGGCCCACATCCCTACCCTTGCCATGTGGCGCATGCAATCACACTTCTACATGCTCGCAGGACTCTGCCCCCTTCCTACTGACATCCAGCCCTCTCCACCCAGGCATAGCCCATACAACGTGTATACCTGTTGGTCTGGAGGACCGTAGAGTAGCGTGTACTGGGGGACACGAGCTTCTCCAACTCCTGTGCAGTGAAGGCAGGGGCCCTTTCCCCAGACGCACGAGCCATTGTCTCTTCCAGACCGAGGTCACAGCAGCACTTGCAGTGTAGGTCCTCTCCTGTCGAAGATCAGGTATCGAGTGATTGAACAGATAGAAAATGGCGGTCACGTCCGCCGCGGTGACACCCGCCGCGGTGCGTATCATCACCGCCGGCGCACTTCGTCATTGGCTCCTGGGACCCATAGGGCCCAATGTTAACCAATGCAGCATTGCGCCGCGGTCTTTGACCGCCTACCGCGACGGTGTACAACGCCACGCAGTTACCTCACATCCCATTGTCCCACTTTAGAGGTCAGGCAGCCGCCATTTCAGGGGCCCACATGGGTTCATTTACTACTGCGTCACACATACCTAGGCCTACACTCAACACACATACAGGAAGGATATTGAATTTAGTGTCGTGTCCTGTGTAGCTGTGGGTACATACCTCAGGATTTGTTGACTCTGTGGTCGCTGTTGTCCTTCCTAGGCACCGTCAGCTGGGACATGTGAGGAGATGTCACCAATCTGCCATCCCACAGGAATCCCCCCTCAAGTGCAGGTGCTTTCAGTACTCCATTTCCTAGCAAGTGGGTCATTTCAGACTACAGTGGCCATGGCATCAGGGATGTCCCAGCCTATGTTTTCCAACATGTTGTCCAGAGTGTTGTCTACCCTGCTGAAACACGTGAGGAGCTACATCGTTTTCCCTCAGGTGGAGTGTTTGGCGACAGTTAAAGGTGACTTCTATGCCCTGGGACATATCCCTAACATCATAGGTGCCATTGATGGGACCCATGTGGCTCTGGTCTCCCCCCACAGGAGTGAACAGGAGTGCAGGAACCGGAAGAGTTATCATTCGATGAATGTACAGATGGTATGTTTGGCAGACCAGTACATCTCCCAGGTAAATGCTACGTTCCCTGGCTCAGTGCATGACGCCTACATCCTGCGGAATAGCAGCATCCTGTATGTGATGGGTCAACTCCAGAGGCACTGTGTGTGGTTATTAGGGGACTCTGGTTACCCCAACCTGTCATGGCTACTGACCCCAGTGAGGAATCCCAGCACCATGGCAGAGGAACGCTACAATGAGGCCCATGGGCGGACTAGGAAGGTGATCGAACGCACCTTCGGCCTCCTGAAGGCCAGGTTCAGGTGCCTCCATATGACAAGTGGTTCCCTATTCTACTCACCAAGGAAGGTGTGCCAGATCATCATCGCCTGCTAGATGCTTCACAATCTTGCTTTGCGACGCCAGGTGCCTTTTCTGCAGGAGGATGGTCCAGATGACGGCGTTGTGGCAGCTGTGGAGCCTGTGGACAGTGATGAGGAGGAAGCAGAGGAAGAAGACATTGATAACAGGGACTCTGTCATACAGCAATATTTCCAGTGACACACAGGTGAGAACAATTCTTTTACTAATACATTCACTTTCACACTTCTACCTCTATCCTGTCTGTCAATTTGAAGTAGTATCTGCTAACTGAGTGATACATTTCCATTACGGTTTCACAGGTGTGGTTACCAATGTGAGTCATCTGCTTGCATCCTTCATGGACTTGTGATGTGTGACATAGGTATGTTGACATTACTATTGAGAATGGATTTTGTCACTGTCATAGCTAATACACATTTTCTAAATCACAGACTGACTCCAGATTGTTTTGTGGTTCAAGGGTGTTTATTGAAGTGCTAATTATTGGAGGGGGTGGCAAAATGGTGATGGGTGATGGTGGAGGAATGTCCATGGCAGATTCCAGTCTATAAGTCTCACAGGTACATTGCCCATATGGGCATAGGAAGTGGAGCTGGGGCAGTTCCAATCTGGACAGGGTAACAAAGTGGGACAGTGGGATGACAATCAGGGTGGTCTCATTTCCTGGGGGGGTCTTGCCATCTTGCTCTGTCCTGTTCCTGGATCTCAGGGACCGCTTGCGGGGTGGTTCTCCATCTGCAGGGGGTGGGGTGCTGGTGTGGTGGTCCTGTTGCGGGGCGTCCTGTCCACTAGCACCGGCGGAGGTGGTGGGCAGTTCATCATCCATGCTAGTGTCAGGGGCCCCTTGGAGTGCCACAGTGTCCCTCATGGTCTTTTGTATGTCCTTCAGCACCCCTACGATGGTGGCCAGGGCGGCGCTGATGGTTCTGAGCTCCTCCCTGAACCCCAAATACTGTTCGTCCTGCATGCGCTGGGTCTCCTGAAACTTGTCCAGGACTGTAGCCATAGTCTCCTGGGAGTGGTGGTATGCTCCCATGATGGAGGAGAGGGCCTCGTGGAGAGTGGGTTCCCTTGGCCTGTCCGCCCCCTGTCGCACGGCAGCCCTCCCAGTTCCCCTGTGTTCCTGTGCCTCCGTCCCCTGGACCGTGTGCTCACTACCACTGCCCCCAGGTCCCTGTTGTTGTTGGGGTGGTGGGTTATCCTGGGTTCCCTGTAGTGGTGGACACACAGCTGACTGACGTGTCCTGGGTACGGAGGTATGGGCCCGCTGGGTGGGTGCTGTGCTGGTGTTACTAGAGGGTGGAAGGTCAGTGTTGGGCTCTGACTGTGCGAGGGGAACTGACTGTCCCGAGGCCCACGATGGTCCGGGCTGGTCATCTGGATCCAGTTGGACAGAGCTGCTGTCATCACTGTGGACCTCTTCTGGGGGTGGAGTGGGCAAGTCTGGACCCTCCTGTGTGGTGACGTTACGTAGTGGTCCTGCAGGGGTATAAAAGCATGATTATTGCATGTGTGTGTGTCATGGTGTGCAATGGGTGGGTGTGCGTGTACCAGAGTGCAAGCATTCCTGTGTGGGGGCTTGTGTGATGATGGTTGGGGGGTGTTATGGGTATGTGCAGTGGGCATGCTTTAGTGATGGGTGTCCATGCTTAGTTGTGTCATGCAGGGCTTGGTGTTGGGATGGGTGGTTTGTGTTATAAGTACATTAGTGAGGAGTTGGAGTGATAGGGGAGAGGGTGAGGGTGGGGGTGTGTGATAGCATGCAGGTAGGGTGGGGGATATGATAGTTAAGATTTGACTTACCAGTGTCCATTCCTCCACCGACTCCTCCGAGGCCCTCAGGATGCATAATGGTCAAGACTTGCTCCTCCCATGTTGTTAGTTGTGGGGGAGGAGGTGGGGGTCCGCCGCCAGTCCGCTGAATCGTGATGTTGTGCCTGGAGACCACTGAACGCACCTTCCCCCGTAGGTCGTTCCACCTCTTCCTGATGTCCTCCCGATTTCTTGGGTGCTGTCCCACTGCGTTTACCCTGTCGACGATTCTTCACCATAGCTCAATCTTCCTGGCTATGGAGGCTTGCTGCACCTGTGATCCAAATAGCTGTGGCTCTAACCGTACGATTTCCTCCACCATGACCCTGAGCTCCTCCTCGGAAAACCTGGGGTGTCTTTGGCGTGCCATGGGGTGGTGTAGGTGATGTGTGGGGTGGTGTATGTGGTGATGAGTGTGGTGATGTGTTGTGATGTGTGAAATTTTGTGCGTGGATGTTGTGTGGGTGATGGTGTTTTGTGCCTCTGTGTGGTGGGGTTCTCTATTGCTGTGCTCTCTCTCTGTCGCCTTTGTCTCTGATTTTTGGTCGTAGGGGTTTGTGGGTGATGTGGGTGTGTGTTTTATATTGTGTTGGGTGTGTGGGAGTGTTGTTTGTATGTGTATCAGGTGTGTGTATTTGGAATTGTCCAATGTGGCGGTGTTTTGGAGATGTGTGTGTATATTGAGCGCGGCGGTGTGTACCGCCAATGGTATACCACGGTTGAAAGACCGCCGCATGGATTCGTGGGTCGTAATAGCATGGGCGTGTTTCTGTTGGCGTGACGGTGGAGGTTTTGTTTTCGCCAGTTTATCACTGACCTTTGGTGTGGCGGACTTGTGTGGGTGTCTGAATTTCGGCGGATTCCGAGATGTGGGTCATAATAGCTGTGGTGGATTTCCGCGGCCGCGGACGTGTATTGGCGGTCTTCTGCACGGCGGTAAGCGGCTTTTACCGCCAATGTTGTAATGACCCCCTATATGCTTAAGAGTGTTGTGTATACGGTTAAGCGTGCAGGCCTGAGGGCATGGGGTACAAGATATACTCTTCCTGGTATAGAAGTTAAAGGTTATAGGAGTTAGGGGTTTAGAGGTCGGGGTACATGTATACACAATTATAAATATGTTTCACATAATATATGATGACGAGTGCTGCAGTTATTTGTAGCCTATCTGTATCAGAAACACAAGCTTTCCACAGTGAAGCTGCATTTAATTTCAATGAAACATAATTCAATTTCGAAATGATTTAATTAGAAGATATTAAAACAACCCTTGATTACCTTTGTCAACTGGATTAACAATCATATATTTAATGCAGAATTATTCCACGACCTAGAATCAATTACAACTCATCCATCTTCCTCCTCATATTGCATACTACGCAAATTTTAATAACAGTCACCGTAACATAAAAAAAGTCTGTCTGAAGAAATGCCTCTCTAGTGCTAGTCCCTACACCTGTAAACTTGAATAAAAAGTTGACTCGTATGGGCTGAAACAAAATCTATTGAATTGGTCTCCTGTGAAATACCACATTATTGTCCCCACTCTTTATTTAATAAAAAATAAATTTTCCCTATTTCTTGCAATATTTTATCATATAATTATTTCATTCCCTCCATCATAAAGTAAGAATAATTATGTATTATTTGCTACATCGGCGGGCAATAATAGATATTCAATTGCCCAGATCGTAGCATTGTCGTGCACTACAGGTGAGGATGGAAGCCTTGAGGAAAATTAATAGATTTCATTGCCCTTTAGGTAAGGATAATACAGCTATTAGCAGTTTATTGATATTCTCTTTTTTTGGCTGATTAGGCTTCCTTCAGAAAATGTAAGCAGGTTCACAGGTGGCTCCTCCGCTTCCATTTGGTGTGGCAAGGCCAGACAAACATCTGTGAACCCACAGTGCTTGAAAAGAGGCTGGGGAAGCACTGTGAGAAAACAGAGCACTTTGGAGCATATTTATCAAATGTTCATGCAGCACAGTGAAGCAAGTCTCCTTGATGCGCTGCATGAAAGGGAAATATACCACACATTTCTGTTGTTTCTTTGCACTGGCACCCTTTTGGTTGCCTAGCGCCAACATAGGCACCCTTGGCCCATAGTGGAGGGTGTATGAGTTGTAGGCAGGATTGTTTTTGTGCAGGAAGGGATATCTTCCTGCACAAAAACAATCCTTACAGGAACTTTTCTCTTTTTAAGTGTGCTGCAGAATCCAGCACACTTACAAGGAGGAAACAATTAGGAGAAATAAATATATTTCCCTACGCTGGCACCACCCCTGGGGAAGCATTTTCACACATTCCAAAGTTTACAAGGATTGGTAAATCCGTGAATATGCCAAAATCCATGAGTGGATGCGTAGAAACACTCACGCTCTCATATGGACTGCCTCCCTGGGGTAGAGTAACGCAACACAGTGATTTGCTGCATTGCGTTACTTCATATTTATAAAGCTCTGCAGGGCCACACAAGGTGGTCTTGTGTGACTTGATAAATCTTACTTTAGTGTTGCATTGCTGTTGCGCCCCCCCCAAGAAAGACACAACGCATTGATAAATATGCTCCCTTGTTTCACCCAGGTGTCAGACTGCTCATGGACCTGCACCACTCCCTATTTACCCAGAACACTCTTTATGGGTCTGTGCTGCTAACTATAGCTCAAGGAAGCATTCTGATTTATTGGCAATGTGAAATTTGATTACTACCACTGCATGACCCACAATTTTGGCGGCTCCGCCCCTTTTTTTTACACGACACCATTATAAGAACGCTTGATGCATATCCATTCTAGTCCTTGGTAGGTCTATCTACTATCTACATAGTAGGGAATATAATTGCAGAGCTTTAATTTAACTACAGAACAAATGGTCACAGTCAGCTCTCTATTTCATTGTAAAACTAAATATTGTCAGGGTCAATGTGACCAATTCTTTAAGGAAGATAACCAAGCTTGAAAATTGTAAAGATTTAGGGTCACACAGAAAAGCAACTCCTTCTCAACAAAACCACACTTTCAATATAGCATCATTCATGGCCAAACTTTCATAGAATTGGAGTCTTTCGATCACTGGATAACTCTATTTTATTAATCTGCATCCATTTAGTTCTTTTTTCTCCTACTCTTGTAATTTCACAGGGCTGCACTTACTAGTGTCATAGATTTTTGTGCTTGCACGTGAATCGTAATCACAAGTGGTGTGGATTTTCCCACACTGAGTAATTAATGGATGTCACAAACTCTGCATCCGTGGATTAAATTTCAGAAAGTCAAACTTGCTGGAGTTTAACATGGGAAAGGGAGATACATACAGAGTCATGCACATTTTGTTAAGGAAAGAGCAGTGCAGGATTGGCATTCATCACATAACCTTCCAGAGTAGAACTACTAAATACCTTAGTCATCAGTTCTGTCTTGATTTGTCATCTTGTTCAATATCTCAAAAGACATACTTCTGGCCTGCCAGGTCAAGACCTTCTGCAAATACTCATGTTAAGGCGGTCCTTCTTTTTGTACTTTAATCAGGACCTTTATTGTGCAGCACTCCCAGTTTACCCAGAGCACTCTTTGTGGGTCCTGACCAAAAAACATTATTTTGGAATTGTCAACCTCTAAAAGGAAGACAAGGGGGATTTGGCTACACAAAGTAGTACCTCTGATTACATAAGAGTTTAGGGCACACCGAAAGATCACCTGGCTGCATTCAGCTGCTCCTTAGGATTTTTCACTGGGAGGAAGGGCTGAACCATAGGAGTATGGGGGCTGCATAGGACTGACTACTGGATTAGATGGAGATAGCTAAATGTGCACAACGTTCCCACAACAGTCAAGTAACAGGGAGCATAAGTGTTTTATGGAGTACCAAATATTATGCTACACACCATCTTCTGAAGTTCTGGTAACCCTCATGGAGGGAAAATTACACCTCATAATCTATGAACTAGAAGAGTTATTGACGCAGAGCTGGTGAAACTCTCAGACACTGGCTGAGGAGTCATCGAGAGTTAGTGCCGCCCCCACATTTTGGCCCCCAGTACTTGCCATCCCTCATTTTGGCAGAGTCTGTATGGACACTGCTGATGTCACATCACCCACTACAGAAGCATGTTCACTTCCACCTCCATCAGCGTCTTGTCCTCAGCTACAGACAGAAATGAACTGATGCTATAAAATCAATAGTCATAAAACAACTACAAGAGAACTCATACACATACCCAACATTGCATAACACAGCTAAGCGCTGTTAACTGTTTCACACAGTTGGAACTCCCACACTCTTAGTGTTCTGAAATTATACAAAATTTGTGCTTCATGTGACAGCTGTTGTCTACTATTGTTCTGGTTGAGAAGTTAACTTTGTCTTCAAAAACAGAACAAAGCAGTTTTAAGATGGCAACCAGATGGCTCATACAAGATGGAAGGCCATGGCACCTCCTGGTAAAAAATACAAATAACAAAAATATAATTCATGAGGAGGAGGCTGGGGTGCAGAGCAAGGAGTATCGGGGAACATGGGAGTGAAAACAGAGCATACAGAAAGAGAGTGGTAAAAGAGAAAATGCGTGTGTAAGCAAAGAAACACGCATGGAGTGCTGAAAGCAAAAACAAAACCTCAGTTATGCAGTGGAATATTCATAGCATAACACTTAGAGGCCGAAATGCTCCTAGCAGACAAAGGCACAAGCATAGGGAGGAAAGCCATGGAATCAAGAGCAGCCTAGTAAGATACACAAGTAATACGTCAGCAGGAGGCTGACACAAAGCCCACCTACGTTTTTGTTATGTACAAGAAAACACAGGTCTACGTACTGTTTTCAACACAGACCTATAAATAATTATTTTCCTTGTCAGCATCCCCACTTGAAGAGAAGGACATCACTTGGAAGAGACTGCTGCTCCCGGCGTCCATTCTTCTAAAGAGTCTTTGAAATGTACAGAAACTGAGTTTTAAAAAAGTCAATCAAAAGAATGAAATTGGACATAAAATAGCTGGAAGATAAAACCCACATCATACCCTTGACAAAAGGGAATTTAAAAGTTTCTTAAGCGCTCTACAGATCGGTTCTGTCCATTCTTATCTATCTTTCGAGTCGTAACTTGAACTAATAATATTTTTCTTCTTTTCTAGTGTCTGTGCTTCTAACGTGGAACAAAGTAGAAGAATCTTTTTATCGAGTTGCTTTCATCTTTCAGCTTTACTTTTCAATGTGTGCAAAGGTGGAGGTGCCCTAACGATCCAATTCTGACCAGCTGACCAGACAACATTAGAGAAACAAACCGCTGCAAGTGCATTCTGGCTCAGAAAGGCATGGGTGAGGAAGACTTAGGGATTAGTATACTTCTTCCATAGTGGGCCTAGCGGTTAGGTTGCCTGCCTGACCTTCTCATACTAGCCAAGTAGGACTTTATTCCAATGAAAGATACTTAAATTTAATGCCAAAGTTTGATACTGCGGACACTGGAGCTCCGCATGTAAGGAAAATGAGCCAATTGAAGATTAAAAGGTTTGCCCAGGATCACACAAGTGCTTACACGAGAAGTGTTACATCAGCTATCCTGCATATTCGTTTTTATCTGAACGTAAATACTACACCACGTCATAAAGGACATATAACTTATTAACAGTAATGAGAGTGCAATGCTTGTGGGACTCTGCATTCTTTTTAATTTGGGTGAGATCAAAATGTGACCAAGAGAACAGATTGATAAAGGTTATCCAAGAGTATTAGACAACACTTTCCGTTTTGTGGTTCAACCGTGTCTCGCTTGTGCTTTTATTTTGTGACGAGGCTACTGAAAAAACATTTTTTTCTTATTGCTTGAGCAGTGGTTCTTGTTCAGCAAGGAGGCTGTTTGCACTTACATTAGTCTCTTTGTAGAGGATACTTTTTTATGTTCACTTACACTTGGTCATATCCTTGAGCGGTTCTGTTACATAGGATATTGGTGGATCCCAGGAAAGTATTAGCAGTGCAGCTATAGGCCACTTGATGCCCTAAGGCAGCACAGGATTAATGTTTGAAAGATACTCTGTGTAGCTGAATATTTTGCAAGTGGTGTGATTCAGAAGTCATGCACATTGTGGATTTCCCGGGGTCTAATGGCTCAGGGAACTATTGGGTTCACTACAATGATGACATCTCCGTTGAACCTCATGGTCACAGCTTGAGATCCTTGGTATATTCAATCAAACTTTCATCTCCTTGAGGCTAATAAAGTGAGTTCTCTTGAGTTGATAACAAAAGAACACAGTAAAGGGTGTCAAAAACCCCCAGGTGAACATGTACTTTACAATACTCATGGTAGGGTAGGCTGATCCAGAATTATGGAGGAATGTCATGGGTATATTTATTCACCTCTAGTTTTGCATTTGGTTCTTGCACCCTGAGAACATTTGTACTTAAAGTGAATGCAGAGTGTAATGAGTGAGAGTTGTTTAATGATTGGGATTAGGCTCAAATTTATCTTAGGAGCAGGTGGAGTGGAGCCTTCTAGTAAACTACACTGAAAATGACACTGGACTTTTGAAGTAACAAAGCAATCTACACCCGAAGATATCCGGCTAGTCCTATTTTGGCCAAAAATGAGTTATCTGCATGCATCCAGTACTGTCTGCAGTCTCTAAATTGGTATTTTTTAATGCTGGTGCACGGTTTTGGGAATCACCTCATGTAACATGGCCGTCACATCATTACGGTGATGTGCGCCCATCACCATTAGGTTGAGATGTTGACACACGGCCATTTTACATGGCAGTATTACCTCCATAGCACAATGGTTTTCCGTCCAATTCTGACAATAGTCCCCCTCATCTAATACATGTGAGTATCATGTTGCTCATTTGTGACTCAGGATCAGCAGCCAGAGGGCAGTCTCTTTTGTCATAACAACTTCAGGTTAAGAAATTTGAGTTCATCAGCTCAGAGACAAGATAAAAATGTGTTCAAATGTTTAGCTGCAGTAATGTAGTTAACATAATCGTCTCTCTTTGCTTTCCTAATTGCTCGTTGTTTGCATTCTCTACGCACTTGGTATTAATTTCTTTCATCTTTGAGGCTGACTTGTAGAATTGGTGTCTGAAGTATTAATTCAACCAGTTCTAGTTTATCAAATTTGTTGGTCATTTTATTTCCATGTTCTATCCTGTGTTTTTTTAGGTATACTAGCATTTTGCTAATATTGGCCAATAGTGATTCCTGAGACCAAGACATACGTGTGTGAAAACTGGGCTTGTTAAATTGACATGCGTGTGGGGCTGTGTCAAATATCTACCATATTAACCAGCTGGCATATGGATTATGAGTTTAGTGATCAAAGACTGGGTTGAACTGTTTAACACAACAATATTTTACATGAAGGTGATGTCAAAGACTTTGACAAGTGGTGAAGATGTTTTTCATTATTTTTCATTTTTAAATGTTTTGCTTCAATATTGACATTCATATGTGCACGTGCACAGGTATCTACTTTGTGTATTTCAAATTTGAATTAACCATAGCTAATGCAGGCCTCATTTTAAGATGGATAACGTTTGGATACAATTTCTTCTATGTTTTGTATATCTCTTTCTTTCAGGCGAAGCTGAGCCAGCAACTTTGAATGTTGTATTTATTATTTTCTATCCTCATATTGAAATGTTTTCTTCACACAGTCCTTGTAGAATGTGTTAATGAGCTGTTGTGAAACACCTGCAAAGCACAGCCATGGAGAATGTGTTACATTTTGTTACTAGAAAGTGCAAGACTGAAGGACGTTCATGGAAACTTCTTGTGCACTAACTTGAGTAAATTAATGATGTTGTGTTATCAAAATGTACCTTAACCTGATTGGTTCCCCACATTGGAACCGTGTGGAGGTGTAGCAAAATGTTAGAGACGTGCCTTAAATTAATGCAGTGGTAATGAGAGTTCAGATGCCTTTCTATCTGCCTTTCGACACAGATTACTTTCTTCCCTCAATTAGATTAATTAGAACATATGCTTGTCTCAGACTTTAAGACGCTTGCTGGCAGAATCCTGCTATCCTTACTTCTCATTATATTTTCCTGATTTTCCCTAACTCAGTAATGTAGGGTGTTCCCTTCATGGAAGGGTTGGATAGCTCTATGCTATTTGGCAGAACTTTATAAAAGTTTGTCTTTGTGTTGTGATGTGAACTTGGTGAAATTCTAGACTGTTACGCGCGGAGCATTCCGAAGGTGCCAGAAGACTCTGGGACCTCAGAGGAGACTGACGCCAGGTTGTGTGTTTCCAATTAAACATATTTCAAACACCTCTATGTATGCGGACGTTCCCTCTTAACATATTTGGCGACGAGCCAAATGTATATATACATACATGTAATGTATGTATAATAAAACATACATTATTCTTATGTAGCATCCATCTCCATCCTTAACAAACTATTTCGTTTGGCTGGTAAGATCCAGACAGCCTTGCTATTAATCATCGTTCAGTAAAAATAGTAATTCATATTCAATTCCCTTTTTCTATTATAATCACTTAGAGATTTATGTTATTATATATATTGCATATACTATATTCACAAACATTAGCGACCTGCATCTGCGTGCCTCCCCTATTCGTAACTTATAGCTCCTCTAAATATTTCCACATAGCTGAGAACCTTTTCATACTCCTGACATGTTTAGAATATGCCTCCTCGTAATTCTTAGTTGCTATCATTGTTTTCCACCAGTTTCGCATAGTGGGAATAGTCTGAGTGCACCATAACTGAAGTATTAATGATCGAGCTATTGTAAAGATGATTGCTACAAAACATTGTCGGTATTTTGTTAGTTTATGTGTTTTCTCAGAGACTCCAAACAATACTAGATTTGAATTTAGCTCAATCCTAGAGGTGAAAATGAAGGTGTGATTTATTACCTCCTCTATTCCCAACCAGAAAGTTGTTAATTTTAGGCAATCAAAAAATACATGAAGCCAAATCCCTCTCACATCCTGATGACAGCAAAAGTATTGATCAGGAATTGACGGGAACATTTTATGTATCTTTTCAGGAGTGTAATAGGCAATCCATCTAGAAAGAAAAGACATTATTTTATAGTTAGCTGCCCTCAAAGATTTGTAGCCTATTTCAGAAATAATTCTCCACTCTTCATCAGATATTAAACATTGTGTTGTACGAAGAATATTATCTCTGAATTCTATAGTTATTGCCGAAGCGGGTCTTTCACCCTGTACCAATTTCCTGTACCCAGTACTTTACTTCTAATTAGAGCCCTCCATATTGGGTGTTCTACGGTACTTGCCTGAAGTGAAATAGTATTGAGAAAATGGGAGATCTGATAAAAACTCAGAAAGAGTCTAGTTGCCATATCCCCAAGTCTGGTTACAACCTCTTCCCAAGTGATGTATCTATTTCTTAATATAAAATTTCCTATCTCTTTAAACCCTTTGCTCTTCCGTTAGGCAATTGCTGCTTCCAGAAGATGTAAGCCAAAGTATTTACACTCCTGTATTTGTAGATAGCTATAGCCTGGTGGTATTTGATATGCTTTGCTTAGGAGCTCCAGTCTTTTACTAATGTCAGATATATATATCGAGGTTTTGTTTGGGAGCTTCGTCGTTTTTATAAAAGCTGGGAGACTTATTGCTGCTTCTGCAATCATTCTATTGAAAAGGAAATCATCCATGGCTGCTTCAATAGCTAACTGCCATGACAATATATCCTGCAAAGCGGCTTGATAGTAGACTTGAAAATTAGGAAGTGCCAAACCCCTTTGGCTTAGATTCAGACGAATAACTGAAAGTTTCACCCATGTTTTTTTTTTCCTCCATATAAAACGTCTTATTATGGTGTTTAGTTCATGAAAATAAGAGCTGTTTATTCTTATTGGTACAATATTAAATAGAAAAAGGAAGGGTGGAAGAATTTACATTTTGATTAAAGAGATTCTCCCAATCCTGGTCAATAGTAAAACTAGCCATCTATCAAGGAGTGCTTGTACTTTGAGAAGCACCTTGGCATAATTAAGATTAAACAAGCCTCCATAATACTTTGTGATTTATCCCAAGTACTTAACAGGTGCAGATGAATTGGCTTTCTGTTGCAAAACATGAGGGAGATTCTCTAGTCCTGCGTTGAATGGGCAAACCTCCGTTTTCTTTTCATTAATCTTATATCCCCCTTATCTACAACTCTTTGTACGTTATTGATCTCTGGTTTTAGATATAAAATGATGTCATCTGCAAAGAGTTTGATTTTAGGCATCTCTGAGATTGGTGCAATAATTTCCTTTGAACTGCGTATAATCTGTGCGAGAGGCTCAATTAAAAAGGCAAAGAGTATAGGGGAAAGAGGACATCCCTGTCTAGTACCTCTTTTAATCTGAATTGTTCCTCTAACTTTTGAACTGATAACAATTGTAGCCTGAGCACCCTGATATAACCGCCTTATCATAGAAGTAAATTGCGGAGGGAAGGCAAATTTAGTTAAACTATATACCAAGGCTTCCCAATTAACTAGGTCAAAAGCTTTCTCTACATCTAACATAATCACTACTGTTGGGGTTGTGTTGACTGAAAAATATTCAGTTGCCTGCAGCAAAAAGTTTGTATTGGATGTCATCGACTGACCAGCTTCAAAACCATTCTGATCTTTATGTATTAATTGCTGGGCAACTGGTGAGATCCTGATAGCCCAGACTTTTGTTAAGATTTTATAATCCGTGTTCAGCAGACTAATTGGGTGATTTGTGTCGGGTTTCAATGGACTTTTATCTTTCTTTAGAAAACTAACTATTATTGCTTCTTTAAATGTTAAAGGCATTTCTACTCCCTCCAGTATTGCATTACATAATTCTGTCAAGAACGGTGCGAGCTCTTAGCAGAAAGTTTTATAAAATTCTATTGGAAAGCCATCACCATCGTAAGCTTTAGCACTTGGTATTCTCTGAATAGCTCCCTTGAGTTCTGATGGTGTAATTTTCTGTACTACATCGTTCTGAGTCTCTAACGTGGTTTTAGGTAGCGTGATATGGCTATAATATTGACGTAGCTGCGAGAGTGCAGCTACATAGCCTTTCTCATAAATTCTAGAGTAATGTGACATAAACACTCAAGCTATATCCTTGTCTTCATTAACAATTACATTAGTCTCAGGGTCCTGGATTTGGCGTATTGTCTGCTTTTCGTGTTTTATATGAGTGGTCCAAGCTAAGTATTTGCCTATCTGTTGACTTTCTTCATAGATCTTTTGCTGATAGGCCCTTGAACTAGCTACTTCTTCTAAAATAAAAAAATCTTTAAGCTGAGCCCTCTTTTGGTTAAGATTGTGCCTTGCTACATCATGCCCTCCTGATCTGATACATTCATCTGATGCCTTGTTTAATTGCAAACTGTAGTTTTTTTATATGTAATTCTCTTTGTCATGATTGTGCTGCTTTAAACGAAATAATTTGCCCCCTAGCTGTCAAGAAATCTATCCGGGAGGCAGTCTTATAACAGTGTGAAAAAACAAGTATATTGAGCGACAGCAGGGTGTCCTTGTTGCCAAGTGTCTGTGATCTGGAAATCACTTTTCATTACATTACATTCAGAAGTTTTTTAGTTTTAGGTTTTAACCTGGCTAGAAGTATCTAGCGTTATATCTTGGATATAATTAAATTCGCCTCCCATAATAAAGGGATCCGTGGCACTCATTGCTATGTCATACAATTGCTTTAATGGCTCTCGTTCATCCGTAACTGGACCATTGTAATTAACCAGGTTAACCTGGAATCCTGATTGTAAAACTTTGAGCCTGATCCACCTCCCTTTGGGATCTCCAATGACATCTTTTATTGTCCAGTTTAGTCTGTTACTGAGATATATCGCTGCCCCTCTAACTGCCAAGCCAGATGATGTAAATAAAGCTACAGAGAAATGTTTTGGGATTTATATAATGGGACTTTTACTTTTTAGATGAGTTTCTTGAAAGTAAAGAACATCAGGATTAAATTATCTCAACCATTTCACCATTGCCTTATATTTCTTCCTATTTAAGATGCCATTCGCATTGCAGGAAATGACTTTAAGCTTAACCATTGTTATTGGTTAGTTCGTTAATCATTCTCTCCAACCTAAGCCAATATATGCTACTTCTTGATAGAACCTGAATTTTCTCAACTTAGGAGACTGAATCCCCTTCCCTTCCCCATAACCTGACTTACCCGCGTCCCTACGTAAAAACCAACCCCCTTTCCAAGGTGGCCTATACCGGTAGCCCTCCAGTGTGGGCAAACCACGGCCACTCCCCATCTCCTCACTTACTGTCCCATGTAGGTGCCTTGACACAGCACTGAGACAACAAGGGCAGTGGAGGATATAGATAAATAACATAATGGTAGAATGTGCTAAAATTCATCTAAAATCTTCAAACACAAATCTCCCCAATCAATATCCAATTCAACCAGCCCCGTTTCCACTACTTATTGCATAAAGCAAAGTTTTTGCTGCCATCACTGTATGGATTATATTGGAACGCCCCTTGAAAAGAACTTTGAGCTTTGATTGCTGAAACAGACAAGCCTGGGTACCAGCTTTTTGAAATGCCGGAATCATTTCTCTCAATTCCCTTCTCCTTCGAGCAGCGGCCGCAGACATATCGGAGAAAAGTTTGAAAGCATAATCACCAGGAATCTGATGTACTCTGCACTTAATTGCCTGAGATAAAATTCATTCTTTAATACGATAATCGCCACAGTTCACCAAGATTGTGCGAGGATATTTGGCATTGAGTTATTGTGTGGCCAGGATGCAGTGGGCACGCATTATGGAAAGATCCAGTTGATCATCGGCTAAGTCCGGACGTACATGTTGTTTAATGAGATTTGTGATCAGTTCTATAATAGTCTGCCCATTCTCACACCCTTCTGGCACCCCGGTAAATTCTAAATTTGTTCTACGTGAGCAATTTTCTGCATCATCCAGGCGAATCTGTAATTCCAGGCAATTGGCTTGACATTTGGAGACTGATGGCGCTAACTGGGCACTAGCACCCTCCAAATCTGAGACTCGCTGTTCTACCTCCACTATATGTGAATTAAGTTGCTGAATGCTAATATTCATTGAGTTTAACTGTTTCTCAATTTTATGATTCGCTTCCATTTGTGAAAGTTTTAGAGACTTCAATTTGTTTATTATTTGGAGGAGCAGGAAATCCTGAGGTTGTGTACTTGACTGTAGCGTCTCCTGAAATCCTGTGGGTGGCAGTATCTGCTCCTCTCCCTGTTGGCCCTGCTGGTCTCGCAGACATTCCACTTCGGTTTTAGGATACCTGAAAGAGTCGGTTTCATTTATATCCGAGCCATTTAGAACTGAGGGAGAAAGGGTATCTTCCAGTAGTGCTGGGGTGTGACTGGAGGATTGTGGGCCCAAACAGGTCTCCTTAGAGCTCATGCCACCCTGGCGAATAATGGGTATAGTTGCGTCAGAGTGCTGCCGTCCTCATCAGAGTTACCCCTGTCTGCCAGTGAATTGCAGGTTAAAGTAATTTTTAACTGATTGTCTGGAACGGATCTTCCAAACTAGCTTTTGCTAGTGTGCCATAATTGCTGGGTTTTAGCTGGTGTATGCCCGTCGAGCTGAGGGCCATAGCGGATTGCAGATCAATTTTAGCTGTGGACTGAGGTCCCATTTTACTTGTAATAGGCTAATTATTGGCCATCTTCTCTGGGAGTAGAGGGTGGTTATTTTTGATACTGGGCACTGTTTTTAAAGATTTTGACGAGGGGCGGCCCTTGTTCTGTAGATCTCAGGGTGAGCATCTCATCACTGACAGGGGGTGAGATCAATATATTGGTATTATATTGCGATACCTCTTTCTGGCCAGAGACACCTGAGGGCCACAAGCCGCACCTGTGACTCCACAGGCCGCCTCTGTAATTCCTCAATGTGCACTAGCAGCCCAGCGGGAGGACCTAATGTTGTTTCCCACTGGGAGAGGTGAATCTGTTTGGCCGGGAACGTAGAACGTCGAACTTGAAGCTCGGTATTAGGTATGGATGAAGGGCAGAGAAACCTATTTACTACAGGGAGCCGCTAGTGGCCCCCATTGGTCCCTAGAGGGGGATAGCCCACTGTAGGCCTCCCCAGCCTCCAGGCTGCCTCGAGTGCCTCTCACAATGCGACTTTCTCAACTTCTTACGAGGCGGGCAGGGTGAAAATATCTTAGTCTTTATCTCTTCCTTCAGGAGGCCCTCGCCTCTCCCTCGTACCTTTTTAATAACTTTTGTCAGCCTGTTCAGAGCCGCAGATCCAGATTCATTAGGGCCATCACCCTGTCTAAAAATCCTGTTAGAGTAGCGGGTCTGTCAGTGAGAACTCATCCGACACGGTAGAAACGCTGCTTCCTCCACCGCACGTTCATTTTCCTCAGCCGCGGAGCATGAAGGGAGCTCCAGACGCGGCCCATTTCAGAACTTTAAACATCAAAAAAAAAAAAGAAAGAAAATAGTGTGACCTGCACTTTTGACTTTGGCCCAACTACCATTTTTTGTCCAATACATTTATTGAGTGTAATTAATATTATGGCGTCACAAGGAAATATTATTGCTTCACCATATTTTTTGTCACAGACGGAACAACCTGACATCTTTTGGGAGGATTGGGTAGAGATTTTGGAGAGTTACATAATTGCTCTGGTGGTCAAAACTTTTCATCAGCCAGAAAAAAAGCACTTCTACCAAGTGCCCTAGGTAATGAAGGTCAAAGGGTTTTAAAATACCTACCTGTGGCTTTGGGACCAAATGGTCAGCCCATAGACGATGTCTACAAGGAGGCAATTAAAAGATTGGAAAACAGATTTGCAAAAGAAATGAATTTAGTGATGGCCAAATTTTATACGCAACCACAAGACGAACATGAATCTATAGATTAATTTGTTGCTAGACTAGGAGAACTCTCCATTAAATGTCGTTTTTGAAACATGACTGAAGAGCTAATTCGCGACCAGTTGATTCTTCAATGTAAGGAGAAGAAAATACAAGAGAGACTGTAGGCAGCGAAAGATCCCATACTCATGGAAGCTACTGAGATATCTAAAGTGATAGAAGAATCTCAACGATGCATGAGAGAACTGAACAAGACAGATAAGATTAATGATGTATCTCTAGTCAGTGCAGATGTGCAGAGTGGTAACGAAGCTGAAGTCAGCACTGTTAGGAGGAAGGTGAGGAAAGAACATGTGCTTCCAGTGTCAAGAAACAAACGGGACTGTGCTTGTTGTGGCAGTATCCATCATGATTCAGAGTCAAAAAAATGCTTTTCGAGCAATAAAATTTGCAGGAGGTGTGGGCATAGGGGTCATTTTGCGAGGGTCTGCAGAGAAGTTAATAAAGCAATCAAGAATGTGAACTCCAGAGTGGGGGTAATCAAAGACTCAGAAGAAAGTATGGTTGCAGACAGAGTACTTATGGTGAATAGCAACCTCTAGTTTGGGAATGTTCAGTATGCAAATACAGGTGTCATGGGGAAAAATTACAAAGGGAGGATGTCTAGACCCACTGCTACCTTTATAGTGTGTGGTGAGAATGTTGAACTTATGGTTGATTCTAGATCCATGTACACTATCATCCTGGAACGCCTCTTCAACATTCATTGGGAAGGTTTTAAACTTAAGCCCAAAGACGTCAACCCGGGAGAGTATCAGCGTGAATCTATTGACATTTTGGGATACATTGAGGGCGAAATACAGTATGGTACAAAGATCACAAAGGGCAAAGTCTATGTGTCAGTTGAAGGTCCCCCAATTTTGGGGTGGATGCACCAATTCGATTTAAACATTGTATTGAATCCCAGAGCTTCCAAACAAGTGATGGTGTTGAAAGAGATTTCTCTGGAAGATGTGCTGTTGGACGAGAAGAATGTTTTTAATGAGAGACTAGAATATTTGAAGGATTACGTTCACAAAGTCAAGGTGAGAGAGGATGCTATCCCGGTACAACACAAATTGAGGAGAGTGCCGTTGTCTGTAAGAGATGGGTTGTAAGAATTGTTGAAAAATATTTTGAATGAAGAGGTTATTGAACCTGTGGAAGCCTCGCAGTGAATCTCACCAGTAGTTATTACCAAGGAATCTAATGGACGTCTGAGGTTCTGCATGGACTTGCGATCTATGAACCAAAATATTGTGATTGACATGTTTCCGCTTCCCACCATCACTGAATTATTAACCCTAGTGAAGGGTAGGAGGTACTTTTCTAAACTTGATTTGAGAAGCGCATACCACCAGATTAGGCTGCATGAGGACTCCAAAACACTCACAGCCTTTCTAACGTCAGAGGGGACCTTTCAGTTTAAGCGCATTCCTTTTGGACTAGCGTTGGCTGCTTGTGTTTTTCAACAAATAATGGCAGAAGTTCTGGAAGGGATAGATTATGGGCCTGATTCTGACCCTGGCGGTTTATGACCGCCAGGGTGGAGGCCGGGGGTAGCACCGCCAACAGGCTGGCGGTGCTACATGGGCAATTCTGACCACGGCGGGAAAGCCGCGGTCAGAAAAGGGCAACCGGTGGTTTCCCGCCGGTTTACCCCTGCCCAAAAGAATCCTCCATGGCGGCGCTGCAAGCAGCGCCGCCATGGGGATTCAGACCCCCTTCCCGCCAGCCTGGTTCTGGCGGTTTTAACCACCAGAACCTGGCTGGCGGGAACGGGTGTCTTGGGGCCACTGGGGGCACCTGCAGTGCCCATGCCAATTGGCATGGGCTCTGCAGGGGCCCCCTAACAGGGCCCCACAAATTGCGACGGGTGCAACTGCACCCGTCGCACCCCAGCAAATCCGCCGGCTCTATTCGGAGCCGGCTTCATCTTTGCTGGGGCTTTCCCGCTGGGCCGGCGGGCGATCTTTTGAAGATCGCCCGACGGCACAGTGGGAAAGTTAAAATGGTCCCCGCGGTCATTTGACCCTGGGGCGGTGTTTGGGCGGTTTCCGCCCGGCGGGCGGTGCCCGCCGCCCGCCGGGGACGGAATGACCCCCTATGTGATTTACTTTCAAGATGACATTCTAGTCATGGGGAAAACTCGAGAAGAACACAATCTTACTTTAAGATTTGTCTTGAAAAGATTGGAAGAGTTTGGGCTGACACTAAATTGGGAGAAATGCGTATTCTTGACAGAACAAATAGAATATTTAGGATACACCATTTCTATGGGGGCTGTGAAAAGGAACAACATGTCTGTTTTGAGAACATAAAGCGAGAGATACGTGAAGCGGGGATTTTATCAGTGTTCAACAAAGATTTGAAATCTGTACTCACGGTAGATGCTAGTGCGTCTGGCATTGGGGTGGTGTTTTTGCAATTTCATAGTAAGTATGAAAGAACTGTGGCGTTTGCATCTCATACATTGACAACTGATGAGAGAAACTATTTGGTTATTGAATGAGAAGCTCTAGCAGCAGAGTGGGGTGTTGAATACTTTCGTACATATCTATGGGGGCTACCTTTTGTCATGAGGACTGATCATAAACCGCTAGTGAGGATTTTAGCTCCAGGAGGGGCAGGCAAATGTTCAGCCAGGCTGGCCAGGTTGGCGGCCAGACTTCAAGAATACACATATTCAGTTGAATTTCCACACGGGTGGAAGAATGTTCAGGCCGATTGTTTGTCCAGGTTGTCGTTAGACTGGGAAACAGTTGATGATTTAAGGGTGAGGGAGGCTGAGAAAGAAGGGGCAGTGGCATCTATACCGAATGCAGTACACGGGGTGCCGGATCCTTCACAGAGGTACAATGGAAAAAGGAGATGGAGAGGGATGTGGTCATGAAAGACGTAGTCAAAATGGTATGGTGGTGTGAAGCAAGCGAAAGTACTCTTGTGTTGGCGGTGAGGCCATATTTGAAAGTGCTGGATAAGCTATCTATATGTGGTGAGAGTGTGATTATGAAGGGGGATTGTTCTATTCCTCCTGTAGGGTTGAGGTTCCAGATATTTCAGTTAGCACATGAAGGACATCTAGGACAAGGTTTAACCACTAGGAGAGTAAGGGAAGAATTTTGGAGGCCGTGCATGGATAATCAGATCAAGGAATGGGTGGAAAAATGCAGTATGTGCAAAGAGAGTGATAAGAGGTTATTTTTGGGCAAAAGTGTTGAAGGTCATTTAGTGGATCCAGGTTAACCTCGACACACTGTTTGTCTGGATTTCGTCGGGCCTTTGTGGGAGCTACCCAACAACATTAGGTATGCGGTGGTTGTAGTGGATGTACATTCTAAGTGGTTGATTGTGGAATTCTTGAAGGATATCACTACAAAAACTACAATTAAGATTTTAGAAAAAATCTTCAAAGGAGAAGGTGTGCCATTTTTGAAAGGATGGGGTGTTAGACACTCTTGCACCTCATTGTATAATCCCTGGGGAAATGAGTTAGCTGAGAGAGCTATTGTGCTGGTCAAAGGTACTATTCCATTAGCTCTTGCCAATCGTTATGATGTCAGTGTGGCTATCACTGATATGGTTTGGGCATATCACACCACACACCATAGTGTTACGCAGAAAATTCATTTTGTGTCTATGCAAGGGTGGTTGCCAGGGACAAGGTTAGTTCCAGCTTGGTTGAAGGAAGGGGACAGTGTTGGAGATCACACCAACATTAAATCTTCTAAAGAGTATGCGTTGAGGCCAAGCAACGGGTGGAAGTAGGAGACTGGGTCAAAGTGAAGTCAGGCAGGATTCAGGGAGGCTTGTCAAAGTTTAGAGGACCTTTTCGGGTTCAGTGGGTAGGCACATTCTTTGTAATCTTGGATAATGGTGAGAGGTGGAATTTTAGGAATGTGGCATTATATCAAAAGAATGGGGACTGAATGGAGAGAGTTGATGAAGGCTGTTCGGGGCTGATGTTTATGAGAGATGAGGTGATCAAAGAGAATAGAGCAAGTGCTGTACACGATACTGATGTGTGTGGAAAGAGGTAGAAGGGACAAGCGCGTATGACAGGAATGACAGGAATGACTCAGCATTGGGAAAAAGAGTACGTAAGTCACCATCTTATTTGAGAGACTTCATGAGACAATAAATAAGGAGGTGTCAAGGTGGTATTTTTGAATAACATATTCAGATAGTTTATATTTTAACATATGTAAAGTAGTTGTTTTTAGATTTTAAGTATGGTTTAGCTCTTGTTTTAAATTTATCGTGTTGTTCGTATAGTATATCATTAAGTGAACAGGGGAGGATGTGTTGTGATGTGAACTTGGTGAATTCTAGACTGTTAGGCGCGGAGCATTCCGAAAGTGCCAGTTGACTCTGGGACCTCAAAGGAGACCGACGCCAGGTTGTGTGTTTCCAAACAAACATATTTTAAACATCTCTATGTATGCGGACATTCCCTCTTAAAATTTTGCTTATATGATTTTGAATTCCTTGAAAAATGTTGACCTATAAATTCATGTAATGGCTGTTGAATTATAATTAATTTTGATGATTTAAATTGTACCTTTGCAAATCTTTTAATAACTTTAATACTCTCCGTCTTTCTTGGGGTACCATATGTGTTTCAAATTATGGAAATGTGTTGAATTTCATATCAGCCTCAGTCAGAACTAAAGATTCATCTGAGGGCACTCATTGAACCAGGATTTGCATGGAGCAAAGTTACCTAACACTAGCTAAATGTTTGGTCAAATCCACAGGCTAGAGATGGTCAGTAAAGCAGTAAAGTCTTGCACGTGTTCATTTGTGAGACCATCTAACCAGTATGGCAAAGTTCTGGAGGGCTATTAGCTGCAGGTGCAAGGCAGTACCAACACGTTGTACAACCAAATACTACAGTGACCTGGCCTACAGTATGCCACTGCTGCTACAGATAGCATTACTTAGCACACCAAGGCTCCACCAGGCACTAAAAGGAAATGCATTAAAATGTATTGGACAAGTGCATGGCAACTCTTGCATCAAGCCATTCTTGATAGGTCTGAATTTGTTGTAGGTGATTTTAATTGTCTCTGTACATACATTTTCTTTTCAGAGTGTGAGGGCAGCCTTTTACTATTTTCCCAGAGTTTGCCATTAGGCTTTACACTTTATGATTTAAAAACAGATTCATTAGTTTACATTTAACTGTAACATTTTCTTGGGACTGAAAAGGCAATAGTTTACTTTACGGGTTTTGATTTAGATTTAGCATTACGATCATAGGCTAAACAAACAGTGCTATAAATGGGAATGTAGGGTTCATAGTGAGGGTTATGGCTTAGACACAGATGCTTAAGTACCTAATTGTAGATTTTTAGTTTTAAAGGTTTACGTTCAGGCACAGGAACCTAGGATAAAGTTAAGGATTTCTGGAAAAAGTAAGGTTTATGTCTTTGCGTGTAAACATTTCTATATTTAAATGTAGCTACTCACATTAAGGGTGTTTGTTTAGGCATGAGGGATGCCAACAGGCTGGAGTTTGAAGTTGAGTTTGGGTTTGAGATGCTAATTGTTTGTGAAGTTGTAGTGAAAACACTGACAGTTTGGTAAAATCATGTAGCAATAATGTTCAAGACCCTATTCTGTAACTTCAACCACATCCTTGTGAAGACAGCAGAGACAAACCAAGGAGCTTGTTAACTGCAAGTGCACCATCAGACGAAAAGCTGAGAAAATGGATGTGAACACAGATGCAGGCAACTTAAAAGACCCTAGACTCCACCTTTAAGTAGTAAAATATTTAAAACAAAAATATTACATCATTTGTGAGACTTTCCCCTTGAGGATAAGGAAGTCCATCTCAATGAGTGGATTCTTCATGTTGATCAAGCACCATGTATCAGATTTTTTTAGGAATCTCACACCAATCATGTTCTTGATCAGTCTCTCATGTTATAATGAGGGATGCACAGCAATTACCAACTTCTTAATAGATGACACTGATCACAACGGAGGCGTCACCGACTAGAGTACAAGATCACCATGTAATTGATTAGCATCTGGCCTATCCAGCAAAATCTGTCCAAAATACTGTTGAGGTACGTGCATCCATGGCCCCAACTATGTGCAGGTGAAAGAGGCAGTACACTGAGAGATCACTGTCACCAATCAAACTCCAAAATGCTACCTCATGTCAGGTGAAAGACTGGTGCTGCATCATAGAGGTGCCAACACCTACATAGAGACTCCCAGCTCTGAACTATTGGTGATATTTGGCAACAATGGAACCCTTCTGTTTCAGTGGGGAAATTGAGACAATCAAGAATAGAGAAAGGAGGGAGGTAATAACCACCCCCTTGCATTGATGCTAACTTTCACTTACAAGGCTGTCACTTGCACCATAGTGAAAAAGCATAAACACAGGTGGTTCTGGAGATCCAAGGACAATAAGAACAAATCACAGAAATCCCATTCAGGACCTGGCATTTACTGGTGAGTGGCAGGACACTTGGGTGGGGCGGCTGAGAAGAGCAGTGATAAATGGGACAGCCTAGTCAGGAATGGGTCCTGAAGACAGCACACAAGACATTGATAAAATTAGACAGCCCAACCATATCACTTCATGTCAGGCATTGCCAGCTTGACTCCATCCCACAACACTCCCAATTGTCCACTTTCAATCCAGCACCACCAACATTTTGACAAAATTCCTTTAATATCTGAATGCCATATTGTACCATTGACATCAACACATCGTTGATAGTAAAGGGTGTTTCACCTCTACTTAACAGCGTTAGTGCTTTCTTCACCCAAGTGTCTTCCCCATGTCCTAAAAATGGGAGAGTTCTGGCTAATGAAACCTCATGTGTGCCTGCAATTTACCATCAACCGAGTCACCTTCTATTATTGGGGAAAATCATTGAGAAAAGCAAAGAAACCTCACCTGTCGGGCTACAAGTATGATTCAAGCCCTTACTGCACTATGGGGGCTGCCAAGTGGTCAAGAACACTGTTCAGTTCAGTTCTCCATTAGAGGTGACTGTAGACTTCTCTTCCTACTCAACCTCTTGGTGCCCTCAATCTCCAATTCCTTTTTGATACCCACCCACCCCAAAATGTCTGGCATTTCATCTTAAAACAGTTATTTGCAGGAGAACAGGCCAGCTGATCCACTAAAGTTTGTTCAGATAAAACTACATCTCATCCACTTGCTGCATTTCCCAAAGATTCATTCATGACAGCTCAACACACCAACAAACACAAAGACAAACCCTGCAAGTGTGCCACATTTGGTGGGGCTGCGCCCTCCAGTGGCCGTACCGTACCAATACCCTTGGTACTGTTCAGCTGATGTCGGACACCAGGAAAACTAGCTCACCCAGGATCTGCAAAAGGACTAGTAGGAAGCCCCAGTCAAGGGACTTCAGAAACACCCTAGACCTCCCGCCAGAGTGCCTCCAGATCCAACGGGCATCTTTGCCCACAGCTCCTGGATCAATAATTTGCTATGTAACTGCAACAAAGAACCTGCTGTTACCTAAAGGTCCCTCACCCCTTGCGACCTCAACACTCCAAAGGAACCCTAAAGAACCACCTCTAAAATAACCTGTGCAGTGCTTTTCCAAGTAGTCCCCCGCAGTGACCCTGCACCTGCTCCAGAGTTTTTTCCCAGCTACTGCCGCCGGAACTGGGAACCGCCCAAACTTCTCCAGCTGGCACAGTGTGCCCACCGACAGCCTCAACCAACCTGCAAAAGGAGAACTGGCCAGCTCAACCATATGATTTTATGTATATTTTTAACTGTGACTTTCCATTGATTCCTATGGTGCGGAATTACGCACAGACATACTATTTTCTTTGAACTTCAAAAATCCATATGTCCAAAAATACTTAACCAAATTTCATAATCAACTTAAAATGTATATAAAAACATGAAGTATTTTTATAATTAGGTCTTGAGATATTCCTTCAAATGTGTGAGTTGCATGATTGATACTGTGAGTACAAAAAATACTTTGAACTTCTCCAAGATTGGCCTAACTGCATGAACAAGCTACCATAAAAATTAGAGCATTAGGTGATCTAGTTTTCACCTCTGTAAACCAATGTGGTTGACTGGACTCCCTGCACAGTGTGCCTAGCTTTTCACACTACATAGAGGGCCAGCCTCCTACACCAGGTGATAAGTTGCGCTTTATAAATACTAATTGATTGATTGATCGATTGAATCTCATAGGTTTCAAACCAGTGATCTACGGCTTTCCCTACCTTGTAGTCAGCTATCAGACGCTTGGGTAAATGTACTCTCCTGTCAGAGGATACTGAAAATGTGCTGCCACTATCTGCGCTGGACTCAGCCTTCTGGGCTTTCAGGTCCAGCTCCTTCATGCTCAGCTCATGAGCCAAAAGAATCTTCCTTTCCTCAATGGCCAATCTTTTTTCCTCCATAGATTTTGCTTGGTCATTCTCCATTTTGAACTTTGCCAGCTCCAACTTGAGCCTCCCGGCTTCCCGTCTGTCCTCCAGCTCCTCTAGGGACATACTGGGGTGCGTGGCCTGGCTGGTGAAGATGGCAGACACGTGAGAACTCCACTCCATCTAGGACCAAAGAATATCCTCCAAATATAGCCCTGGCGGGGAACCGAGGGGATTGCTGGATGCAGGGAAGAACGGGGACATAAGAGCGGGACCCCAGATACCGGTCGGTTCCCATGCCAAACTACAGGCAAGACGTTGAGAGGCAGACGCGCCTGCCACTGGCTGTGCTACCAGCGCGGAGGACGGTGGGCGCGTGCAGGAGAGTGCCATGAATCGCCTTGGCCGGCGAGGCCTGAGGACGCTGTGGTACGATTGGCGGAAGACGAGAAAGCAGAGCTCTTCCACGTGCGCTGACACCCCTGGATGAGGCTTTGAGGCTGCCTCACTGCGGAAAGCAGGCAGAGACGGAGGAGGGCTGGGAGGCCCCGATCACGCCTCGGATTGCAGCGGCTCTGGACACTGCCAGACCCACCTGAAGCACGGTAGTGTGTCGACGGGCATTGCGCCCCTGCAGCCGCAAACCCCTGGGAGTGGTGTAGAGGCGGTGAAGTGACACAGCTGGGCCTGGGGGTCTAGAGGCGCATGACGACCTGGGAAGGGTGAGGACGTTGAACCAGCTTACAGGGTGGTTCCATGATTGCTGGGAAACGAAGTGGTGGAGGGGCGGTGGCCCCGCGATGAGGTCCATAAGGAAAAGACGGGAGGCTCAGAGGGAGCATACAGGTCCCGGAAAAGGAGAGGCGCCAACACACCTGACGCACTGGGCAAAAGGAGTGTGTGTCTCCTGGGGTGCTGAGTAGTTGGAGCGATGGGCCGGGGCAACAGGGCTGTGATGAGCTTTGTGCTGCAGGATCTGTGAGGCGTGGTCCCCCGGGCAATACCCCGACTGAACTGGTTTATGGAGGCCGCGCTTGGCAGTAGGGTCACTGACTGAGTGCATCAACCCATTCTGTAGATACTGCCGGCGTGGATTTCCCTTCGCACTCCCCCAGTCTAGACGGCTACACTGGGGAGGGGCGAGCAGAGACCGGTGGCGGTCTACTGTGGGAGAGGTCCTGCCCTCCTGGCATTGGGCTCCCTACCAATCGGAACAATATCAGAGAGCGAGTCAGCACCCCTAAAGGTGGGAGCTGGAACCACAAACAATCAGTGGCTAGAGACATCACTGGTCAGGCTATATGCCTACTAAGGGCCGAAACAGAGTGAAGCCGCAGGCGGGGTGCCACGAAGGTGACATGCCCCAAATGGATGTGTCACACCCAGTGCCGCATTCATTGCAGGTCACGCTGGACAAGATCCTGGGGGCCATGGAGGAATCCAAAACTACGCTCCAGAGGAAGATCGGGCAGGTGTCGGCGGAGCTGGGGCTGTTGAGAGCAGACCACCAGAAACTGTCTGACAGGGTCCAGGGAGCAGAGACTGCACTCACGGGTCTTTCCCCTGCCCAACAGGAACTTAAAGCCACCATTGAGCTGCTGATGGAGCGTGTCCATTGACTGAAAATACTGGCCGAGGATGCCGAAGGCCAGAACGACGGAACAATGTGTGAATCATAGGACTCACGGAAGGGGCTGAGGGCACTGACATGGTGGCCTATCTAGAAAAATGTATGAGAGAGGTCGTTCCAAATCAACGTACCCCCTTCTTTACTTTAGAGAGAGCTCACCAGAGGCCATCACGGCCACTTGCCCCGGGGAGGCGCCCGCGGGCAGTGGTGGCCGGGCTGCTACACTACAGAGACAGGGACATATTGCTACAATGAGCCAGGGAGGTCCGGCCCTTCTGTTTGGAAAATGAATCGGTGACTCTCTTCCCATACTTCACAACAGAGGTGCAGTCTAGATGGGCCTCCTACATAGCAGTGAAGAGAGCGCTGCAAGATGAAGGCATACAGTACTCGCTTCTGTTCCCGGCCAGGCTGAGGGTGATCATGGAGGGCCACACCACCTTCCTCCAAACTCCTGAGGAAGTATGGGAGTGGTTGGAGGCGCATGGCTCGGGCAGGGACTCTCGTGCTGCGAAAGACTTGTCAGCACCGCGGGCACCAGGAAAACAAGGAGGCAGTGGACCAACTTTAGCCCACAGAGCACTGGACAGGCAAGCTGCCCTGGAGGCTGTCGCTTCGCTACGACAGGCAGAATCAACGGGAGAGGTCGGCAGAGGAGAGTCGGAACATCGGTCAAACTCCACAGACTCAAACTCTCAACACTCCGATGAAGTACCGAGAGTGACACCTCAATCTGCTGATGACATGGGGTGATCCCTAATTGGTGGTACACACCCCCTGTCCGGGGCACTAGTCAGCAATTGGGGCCGCGACGACCACAGAACCCCCTCCAGATTCTCGACCATTTTTTTCTTAATGGCGAGAACACCACATGACTTATTGATGCTACTATGTTGGTTTGCTATATGATGGACAACCGCCTGTTGCAGTGCTGCCCTTGGGAATGGGAGTTGGGGAATAAGGTTACTAGTTTTAAGCGCACATAGGTGGTTAGATACTCAGGCTTCACTACTGACTGGGGCGATGTGGGGAACAGAGATAGAGGTGAGGTATGAGCGTTACCGAAGGGGTCGGTCATTCCTCCTAGACTTACCACCCACCCAATGGCAGAGTACAAATTAATGATAAGGAATATTCGGGGATGGAGTCACCAATCAAATGCCACAGGATCCTGACATACTTAAAAAGAAGCACTATTACAAGAAACACACCTCACCTCCCGGGAGGTAGACAAGGTGTGACACAGATGGAGAGGACAGATATTCGTCACCACGTATTCGCCGTTTGCATGGGCGCCATGATATGGGTAAGGGCGGGTGTCCCATTTGAACCCATGCACATAGACACGGACCCGAATGGCAGGTATGTAATAATAGAAGTAAGGATGCAAAGTGGACAGGAGGTGTTGGGATGTGTGCACACCCCTAACCCAGAACAGACCCCCTTCTGGCAGGTATTGTCAGGACGACTGGCCAGGTCCCCGGCTGGGCAACCTCTGATTGGGGGAGACTTCAATAGTGTACTGCATATTGTAGTGGACCGTTCTCTCAGCAATGACCTCAGCAATGACACCTCAATTATTGTGAAACCAGCCGACAAGGGAGGTGCCATAGTGATTCTGCCAAAGGACATGTATGAGGAGGAGTGTTTACGCCTACTAGAAAACAACCATCACTACAAGAAATTGTCCAGGGACCCTACACTAGAAATAAAAGAAGAGATAGCCTTTTTAACTAGTAAGGGCCTAGAGAATGGTTGGATAACAAAAAATTAGGCAGCTTTACTTAATCAAGTGAATCCCAAAATACCTTACTTTTACATCTTGCCTAAAATTCATAAGAACAAACATCCACTGCCAGGGAGACCCCTGCTTCCTCACCCTCCGCATGCTCCGCAAGATCTTCCGCTGGATCCCCGCCGACACCAGAAAGACCGTGACCCACGCCCTCGTCACTAGCCGCCTGGATTACGGCAACACCCTTTATGCTGGGACCACCGCAAAACTCCAGAAACGTCTACAACGTATTCAAAACGCCTCCGCCCGCCTCATCCTCGACATACCCCGCAACAGCCACATCTCCGCCCACCTGAGACACCTCCATTGGCTCCCAGTCAGCAAAAGGATCACCTTCCGACTTCTCACCCACGCACACAAAGCCCTCCACAACAAGGGACCAGAATACCTCAACCGACGCCTCAACTTCTACGCCCCCACCCGTCTCCTCCATTCCACCAGCCTCGCTCTCGCCGCCGTCCCTCGCATCCGCCGCTCCACAGCGGGTGGGAGGTCCTTCTCCTACCTGGCGGCCAAGACTTGGAACACCCTCCCCACCAGCCTCAGGACCACCCAGGACCACTCCGTATTCCGGAGACTCCTCAAGACCTGGCTCTTCGAACAGCAGTAACCCCCTTCCCCCTAGCGCCTTGAGACTCGCACGGGTGAGTAGCGCGCTTTATAAATGTTAATGATTTGATTTGATTTGAATAGTATCCGGGATCGGATCTATCCTTGAACCTCTTTCACAGTTCTGCGATTGGTTTCTCCAACCATACGTGAAAAGAATCCCAACCTCTCTCAAAGACAGAAAAGATGTCCTGGTACTACTAGACAACCTAGAGTTTGATAAAGATCATGAACACCTGATAACCCTGGACGTGGAGTCCCTTTACGCCAACATTCCACAGGAAGCAACTCTAGAAGTAATCAGTAATCTGCTGAACAATAGTACTTGGGATTTTATAACTCCTCGAGAATTTGTCTTAGATCTCGCTCATTTGTCATTAACTAGACACTTTTTCCAGTTCAATAAAAACTTCTACCTGCAGATACAAGGTACCTTGATGGGGAGTACCCTTGCCCCAAGTCTAGCCTGCCTATACATGGACCATTTCGAGAGAGAAACTGTACTGACTGAGGATAATCCGTATTTTGATAACATCAAGATATGGAAAAGATATATTGATGACATCTTCCTCATTTGGAAAGGCACTAAGGAGGAAGCGAACACGTTTGTGACATGGCTCAACACTCTAAATCCCTTTTTAAAATTCACATCTACCATGGGGAACCCGGAGATCTTTTTTCTTGACCTCCTCATAAAAGAAAAAAATGGCTTCCTAAAAACCGAGGTATACTATAAGCCAACTGACAGGAACAATCTGTTACAATTCCAGAGCTTTCACCCACGCTCTCTAAAAGAGAATCTACCAGTGGGTTAGTTCTTGCGTCTGCGACGGAATTGCACAGAGTTAACTGATTATAAGCGACATGCCAAAAAATGTACTGACAAATTACAGGCCAGAGGGTACCCCGCATACCTCATGAGAAGAGCCGACAAGCAAGCTCGTTCTAGCAATAGAGATACGCTATTGCAACCTACTATCAGAACGAACAAGAAAGACACCTTAGTTTGTGTGACTACCTTCAATCCTGCATCCAACATGATAAAAAAGATAATTAGTGAGGACTGGAAAATTCTAACCTCAGGAGGCCTTCCTTTCGAACTCCCCCTGAATGTCTTCAAAAAAGCTAAGAGTATTCGGGACATAATTGTCCATACCCGTCCACGGGACAAACCCATCAACAACAGACAAGGAACACTTTGGGACCTACCACCACCGAGAGGACGCTTCCCCTGCAGGAACTGCAGTGTCTGTCAGCTCACCAAGAAGACCCTCCATGTTGAATTGGGCCTACAGACTCCTTGGCAGCTGAAGAATCTTACCGATTGCAATAGCAAGAACGTCATTTACATGGTAAAATGTCCATGCGGTCTCAAGTACATAGGAATGACCACCAGAAGAGTGGGCATGCGAATTTGTGAACACAGAAGCACAATCAGGTGCAAAAGGGACGCCACCAGACCCACTGAACACTACATCACCAACAACCACAATCCCAACGATATGGAATGGGTGGTCATTGATCAACTCAATCGCCTTACCACGAACTTGAAACAGAAGTTACTGTTTTATGAACAGAGATGGGTATGGAGGTTACATACAGATACCATTGAATTAAATGACAACATTCAATGGTCTACACTGGGTTAACACCTTTCCCCTACCTACTGGCAGTCTACATTTTGTCCTGGGGTCTCTTGATCTGTGCAACGTTTTAGACCCTTGGTAGAATTTGCACTCGATGGGTTTGGATCCTGTGCACATTAACCATTGGACACCACAACACTGTCCCTGTCATCCATGACGGAAACCTTTTGGCCCATCTAGGCCCTATCCAACTTCCATTTTTACTGTTATTTTTATTTCTATTTTTATTTTTTATTTTTCCCTTCCTTTTCCTTAGTTTTTCCCGATGTTATATCCACGTCATCCTCCACCGGCATCAGCTGCATCATTTCGCCCAAATGGCACCTCAGATACCTTTATATTCCCAGCGCTTGTCATTTCACCCACTCGAGCAGCTGGGAGACGGACTATAGGTACACTTACCGGTAATTCCTTGGATGTTTTAAGTCTGTATTCATGAATCTATTATTATTTTTTACTTTTGTGGAGGCAATTTTTGCCCCTCCTCCATCGGATTCCTCATAGATATTCTTTTTACTTGTGGAATCTATCACTGGATCACTAGTTTAGCTAGTGACCTCCTATTTTTTTTATTTTTTGATGCGCACCCACATTGTTATGTCCAGACATGCAATATCCTATCTGCTAGTCATTTCCTAAATATTTGATGCACATTTATTTTTATGCCCAAATATGCTATTTCCTACCTGCCTGCATCTTTCTATCCTTTTAGCTCTTGCTTCCTCAGTTCATTTGTTCACTCTCCTAACAGAGTGTGACTACAAGGGCTACCCTCCCTCCGGCAACTCCCAGACCAGAGGCTATTTGCCTCATGCTCCGGGGTAAGTTTTTCTACCCCACAGTGCATGCGTTGTTGCACCTTATTTGATCACCCCGTGTGCTGTGTTGTGTGCTCTGTGTAGTGACACCTAATTCACCTCTGTTTTCATTCTTTTACTAGGCCGACACTAATAATAACAAACAGATCAGGTAGGCCCATTATTCTATTTTTCACTACTGATCAAGCATGTTGTCATGCTTTCATCATTAAGGGATCCATGACCCTGATGAATGCCCCTGACCTTCCAGCACGTAGAGAGGGCAGAAACATGTTGGTCCTTGTTGTTTTTTCGACTTCGTGAGTCATCAATCTCAACTAAGTCCCAAATTGAAGTTTTAACCTTACCTACATGCACCTTGATTAAAGTATTCTTCTAACGTTGATAGGTGACTTGTAAGGTAATTTTATTCACACCCTATCTGGATCCCTGTAAAATATCCAGTTAGACTTACATTTCAGCTCTCCCTCTGTAGTTATTTTAACAATGAGGTTGAGTCTGCCCAGGTAGTACCATCTTACCTGGGTGGGGCTAGGTGGTCAAATGATGAAGCAAGACACTATAATGTGTGTGAGACCACCTAGTCCGTAAAGGGAACTCCCTCTTGTGGATATAGCCATAATCACATTCACCCTACACTCAGCCCTTCACCCAGACTTTACGCGCTGACCCAGCGCCTCGTGAACAGGGTTCTTTAACCCAGTTCCCCCTAACCTATTGCCCAACACTTTGTGTGGTTTATAGTGGACCGTTCTCTCCCCCTCTACCAGGGGCAACAGCACATAAGATGTCGAAAGATCTGAATGAATGGATATCACCCTGGAGATTGGAGGACATCTGCAGGGTGCAGCACCCGCAGGATAGGTACTACTCATATTATTCGGGCCTCCATCAGCTCCACACCAGAGTTGACCGGGTGTTGCGCACAGGCGCGATCACCCCGGAGAGAAAACATTCCGAGTATCTGGGACGAACATTATTAGACCATAGCCCGTTGTTGATGATGTGGCGCAACGTGGAGATGAAGGCCCCCATCCCGCTATGGAGGCTCCAGCCGATGACCCTGGAGGACCCGGTATATAGGGTAGGACTTCGGTCCCATTTGCTGGAGCACACACGAATTAACAGGGGATCAACGGACTTGCGCCGCGTAGATTGGGTACCTCTTAAGGTGATGATGCAAGGATACTGTTTGGGACAATCTTTGGGGATCAGAGGCACCCTCTAAACTGAATTAAACCAGCTGGAAAAAAATATACATGAAAGGGATAACAAACAAGGCCCGGTGCGGCGACAGGAACTCCTTAAAGCAAGGGAGCCCTATAATCAGGTAAATAACGGCTAAGGTGTCACGACTACCAGAGACACCTGACGTCTGTACACGCAGAGGGGGGCAAGTCCAGTAAACTACTGGCATGGTTGGTACGGCCTGGTGGTGAGAGCACCTCGATTACAAGTGTACATGGGGTGGATGGAAGACATGTGCATGCCCCCCTTGACATAAATGAAGCTTTTCAAGCATATTATGCGAACCTCTATAGACAACCTGAGGAGCACTTGCCGAAGTGGCTTGAGGGAAGTCTGCAGTCCCTCCCACTTGGTGCTTTACAGCAAGAGGACGGGGATACCCTGGGTGCACCAATCACATTAGAGGAGGTTCAAACCGCTATTGCACAGTTGGCAGCTGGCAAGACGCCAGGCTCGGACGGACTCCCTATGGAGTTCTACAAGACAAATGTAGATATTATGTAGATATTATGGCACCCATATTGGTTGACCTTTACATTGAGGCATTTGACAAGGGAATATTCCCTCGGACAATGCGGAAGGCACTAGTGGTCCCCCTGCCCAAGACTAAGCGTATTGTGACCATGGCGGTTACCGCCATGGTCATCTGCCGGTTCTCCGTTCCGCCCGCCAGGGCGGAGACGAACGCCGGGCTGGAGACCTGGGTTTCCAGCCCGGCAGCCGTCCCTATACCGCCAGTGGTATTTTGACCCGGCTTACCGCTGTGGATTTCCTGCGGTTGGAACCGCCATGAAATCCATGGCGGTAAGCACTATCAGTGCCAGGGAATCTCTTCCCTGGCACTGATAGGGGTCGCCCCCACCCCCACCCTGACTCCCTCCCCTACACCCCCCACCATCCCTGCCACCCCCCAAAGGAGGCAGGGCCCCCCTCCCCACCCCGGCCCCCAACATCACAGAACTCACACACACACAACACGCACGGAGGCACCACCAACACACACACGCACACACACCGACATACATGCCTACATCCACACACACAGTCAGACACGCACACCCACATACAAATATACACGCACACATCCATACAGACATACACGCACTCATTCCCAATACACGCAATACCCCCGCAAGCATACACGCACTCACACACCCCCTCTACATACACAGACGCACACCCCCATGCACCCACAAAACACACAACACCCCCCACCCCCCTCCCCTAACAGACGATCGACTTACCTGTTCCGTCGATCCTCCGGGAGGGGATGGGAGCCATGGGGGCTGCTCCGCCGACACCACACCGCCAACAGAACACCGCCACGCCAAATCACAGGACGTGATTCGGTGGGCGGTGTTCTGTTGACGTGGCGGTGAAGGTGGAGCAAACTCCACTTCCCCGCCACCCGCCAGTATGGCTGTTGGCGGCTCTCCGTCGGAAAAAGGACAGAGAGCAGCCAACAGTCATAATACGCAGAGCGGCAAACCGCCACTACTGGCGGTCTTCCGCATGGCGGTCCCTCAGCGGTCTTGTAAAAAGACCGCCGAGGTTGTAATGACCCCCTAAGTCACTTGAAGCTTCCGTAACGTCTGTCCATGTTAAACTGTGACTTCAAGATTCTGAGCAAAACCCCAGCTAATAGGCTGTTACGTCATATCCCTGACCTTATACATAAAGATCAGAATGGTTTTGTACCCAAGCGTAATACTTCCCCGAACCTAAGACGGCTATTTACACTACTACATATGCCGTGCGAGGAGCGGCAACCTAGGGCTGTCCTTCTTTTGGTAGAACTCGAGAAAGCATTTGACTTTTTAAGGTGGGATTATTTGCGGGTAGTGATGTCTAGAACGGGCCTAGGGGAGAACTGGACACGATGGACTGACCTGCCATATTGTCAGCCGGAGGCGGGCGGGGTGGAATCGTCCGCTCATCCCATTTTCCATGGCACCAGGCAGGGATGCCCCTTTCGCCTCTGTTGTTCGCACTTGCCATCGAACCACTTGCAGAGCGGTTCCAAGCGGAGGGACGTGGTAGAGGGGTAGAGTGGGGTCAGGTGGAACATGTGATATCGCTATACACTGATGATTTACTAATTTATCTGCGCGATGGCATATCGGGAATCCCCTGGGCGCTTACCCTACTAGAGGAGTTTGGGGGTCCATCTGGCCTCTGAGTAAACAGGAAAAAGACTTATGTCTTCCCACTGACTGTGGGTGCGGAACGCCCCCCCTCCTGTCTGCCGGATATCCCATGGTCCTCCCGCACTTTCAGATACCTGGGCATACAGTTATTTCCCGATTTACGAGATCTACGCGACGGGAATCTAGGCATAGCACTCCGGACCTTAAGGTTGTCTGTGGCGTTCTGGCGCTCTCGTAAGCTCTCCATGATGGCTTGGGTGACATTGTCCAAAATGATTATGGTACCCAGCTTACTGTATTACTTTACCAACCTCCCGGTGATCGTGCCGATGAACTGGTTCAGAGAGTTGAATGCGCTCCTTAGGGAGCTTCTTTGGGATGGGGGCCGAAAGCGGAAGCTATGTCCACCCTTCGTCAGCAGACGGGAGAGGGTGGACTGGCAGTTCCGGACTTCGAGCTAGATTATCTATCATGTCAGCTTCAGTGGGTTGCTAGGTGCCTAGCGGGGGCGAACCTGATGGACCTCGCCATCACCGGAGGCACTGTAGGTACTGACCTTTTATTGGCTGAGATGCTGGGCACCAGGACCACCTCGCCAAAGCGGAATGTCATGCTCAAGGTGGCACTGGCCTGCTGGAAACATTGTCTGAGAATCACGAGAGTGACTGCGGCCTTCTCCCCTGAGATACGATTGACGGGGATACTACTGGGGACACCGAGCCGCACCTTGTTAACGAAGCCAGTTGGGGCTTGGAATCAGGCGAGAGTGACAAACCCCCTTTCGGCAGGGGTTTTGCTCCCATTCCTGAATTTCATGGAGGAGGACAGGGTTCTGGGGGAACAATTCCTGCTGTATCGGACGTTGATACATGATATGAGGACATTACGGCCCACGATTAATGCAGAGCCAGAGACAACATATAGTACTACACCTTTTGGTGACCATAGGGGAGGACACCCACTTGATTGCCCAGCTCTACAGAGCTCACACTGAGGCTGCAATGGAGTCCTTACAGACCCTACGTGCTAAGTGGGAACAGATGCTGGGCAGGCAACTGACGGACTCGAAATGGCAGAGGGTCCTGGCATATCCCTGTAGAGTGTCCTGAAACACACGTTTCCAATACATTCAGTATAATTATGTACACAGAACATACCTCATTCCTCCCAGACTAAGAGTAATATACGGAGGGGAGCCCAGGGGGTGCCCTAGGTGCAGCACTGTGGACCCAGATTTTGATCATATGGTATGAGACTGCCCTAACTTGCAGAGATATTGGAGGGGTGCTCCGGAGGAGCTGGGGGGAATCCTTGGCATGCAACTAAAAATGGACCCTGCCTTGTGCTTGCTGGGTCTCCATACGAGGCCAGCCTCTAGAGTTGGTAGCAGATTCATAGACCTTGCCCTGATCCTACTTAGACGTCAGATTGCCATGGCCTGGAAGTTGGCAGTGGGCCCAAAATTGGGGGATTGGAAACGGGATGTGTCAACCTGGTCTCAGGCTGAATTGATGGCACTGCATAGAGAACAGGCTCGAGGGATGCGGACGCATCATATAGCCCCATTGTGGTCAGAGCTATTGGAGGCTTGAGAAACTCAGAAGAATGGGGAGAGGAGGGCTAGGGAGCTTGGAGAGGAAGGAGCCATCCCAGCGGAGGACGATGGCAATGCTTAAAAAGAAGAGGGGATGTGAGGGGTGATGTAGGATGGTACAGGTGGCATGTGGAGTGGGCTGGAGGAGCGGACATATGACGAGGGAGGTTGGGACCCATCACACCTGCACCACACATGTCAAGCTGAGGTGTCCAGACTAGGGTGGGGGCAGGCATTCCACTGGAGCAGTCCCCATCAACACACTGGTCTGAGGTGAGGACGGCGACTGAGGTTCCTCTACAGACCGCTGGATGACGAAACTCGGCGTGGGCATACGCCCCACTCACACTAGAACAGAGAACTACCCCTACAGCGCACTGTTTCAAAGTTCTTATTAGGTGAGTTAACAGTTTAGAAGGTACAACATATGGAGATAGAGTAAAATGTCAGCTTAAAGTGGACCTACAGCTATGTGACCAAACAAGCAAACTCTGATGTGTTTGAATTATACCTGGCATAGCCATTTAACAGATATATTCTTGCATGTATATCAATCGTAATATACCTGGCAGGACTGTTGTTATGCATGGAAAGTCACAACATTGTGATGATTGGAATTACTTAAAGAGAAAAAATAGGGACCTACTAGTAAATCAAATATGCCAGTCATAGAGAGCCATTGTTACCATGTTTTAGACACAGAGCACATGCACTTTGGCATTGGATAGCAGTGGTAAAGTGCACATGTCTTAAAGCCAGCAAAAACGAAGTTCAGCACACAGTCAACACAGGAGGTGAGAAGCAAAAAGCCAGGGGAAACCACACCACAAGATGCCAGGTCTAACAGGCTCCATGGTGAAAAGAGCAGTTCAATGGTACGGCAAGAAGGTTGTCAGATTTTTACAACCTACGCAGATCTGCAGTGAGCACGAAGAATGTGATGGGCTACAGGCCGAGTAGGGCTCAGATTGGTTTAGTGAGGAAAGGTTTAAACATTTTTCACTGTGTTTGTGGGACTACAATTGTTTCTATCCATTGTGCAGCTTTGGGTTAAATATTTCAAAAATGCTCTCAAGGTGGGTTCTCAAGGTGGATGATAGAAGGAATAGCACAGCCCATAAAAGTTTTATGATGCTAAATTCAATCAGCTTTCCTTTGTATATTGGGTTCTAGACTGGCCTGCCCAGTGAATGGGGCTGTGGGCACAGATGCCAGCTTCCTTTATTTTAGCCAACATCTCCTCCACTTACCTTACTAAAGAGGCCGATACATTCTGTGATACCATGCAGGTATTTCAGCATGTCCAACTTCACCTTAAGGAATAGCTTCAACTAATGTCTAGCTTCTCAGTTTTTGTTCTGCTACATTCCCTGTTTTACTACTGCTTTCTTGCAGTACAACCTGCCAGGATAAAGAACTATTTTTCTGCCTGGTACCTTGTGGTTATTGTGTTTAAAAGCCATAGTGGAGGTGATGGTAATGTCTGTCCAGTGGTCACAAGGGACCATGTGTAAAATAGGAGATACACCTACCTGGTAACTTAAATGTAAGAATCAAAGACCAGTAAGTCCTTCATGAATCCCAACACTTAGCATTGCAATACATTTTAAAAGTGTTCTTTAAAGCTGTTCGGGTTCGTAGCTTTAGGGGGGAGGGAGTTGTTTGGGGTGTTACACCCCCCAAAGAAATTTTTTGATCTGGTAAATAGTTCAGTAAAAGTGCTTTTAGTCAAGTATGGTAAGGTGTCTGTCGGATTACACCACAAATGTTTACATGCAGACAACAAAAACGCACACACTCTCTCCCTGTATCTTTTTGAAAGTCTTCAAAAATGTTGGTAAGTTTACAAAACACTCCCCTACCAATCTGCATTCCTCTCCATTCCAACACCCCTTATGCCCCTCTCATGTATCTTGCCGTCTATAATGTATTGCTACATTATATGCCAGCGTGATTGTTGGTAAATGTAAAGCCAACAACCCCCTTTCCAAATCTTACAGTCTAAGCTACACCATGGTCCTGTTTGGAAACAATTAAAAGCCAAAGATAAAAATATAGAACATGACACTATGGCCTAGATTTACAAGGCCCTAGTGCCACCGTAGCACCACTTTTAGTGACACTACAGTGGTGCTATTCAATGCACCATATTAACAAGGGGGCGTTAAGACACATTTTATGTGTGTTCATTCTGTAGCACACATAAAAGTGCCAAATCACCATTGTAGATTTTTTTATGTTCAGGAAGGAGTCCCTTCCTGCACATAAACAATCACTCCGCTCAATGCAGACACCCTTGCACCATCGTGCAAAGATGCCTGCATTGGCGCTGTTAGCTAAATGTAGCGCAGGGGGAAACACAGGGGTGGCTGTATTTTTGTAAATACGGTGCATACCTGCATTCCAAAAGTGGCACAGCACAGTGCTGTAAATTTTGACACAGTGCTGCATCACTTTTTTTTATAAATCTGCACCTCTATTTCCCATAAATTCCTTGAAGGAGAATAGCAACACCCCTGTACAACATTCTTTGAATACTTGCCCGTTTACACCACTGTTACAAAGCCAATATATATTTCATATATTCCATTAGTCACTAATTTAACACATGCTCCTTGTAAATTTGAAACCCTGAACTATTTTCCAGTCCTTCTCACTGGTTATCAATGTTTTGGGGGTTCTAAGCTTTAAAATGTACCAATTGCCAGAAAGTGTTCATAGACTCCACTGGCGGAAACCCCACCATAAGCCCTTTATAAACTTTTTTGAAATTCACACTAATATTCTCATCAAGTTATTGGGGAAAACCCTTTCTCACCCCTCAATTGTCCCACAGTTCTATGGAGTTTCCATATGCTTTTAAATGCATTATTTCTCCCATACACTTTTTCCACAAAGATACTTGGGAAAGAACGATAATCAAAAATACAAAGTAAAATTAATTTAGTGCTTTAAAACATCACTAACATTACAAAAATGTTTCAAAAATTACGAAGCAATAGATCTCCTCCACCGCACCCTCCCACCCCATTGTGGCCTGCTCCTTGCCTTCATGGTGCCTTTACGAGGGGCCATGAAGGCAAAGCTAATACTCCTGGTTCGAGCCATAGTGCAATCTATGTAATCCAGCCCCATATACTTCAAATTGTGGAGGAGTGGCTGTTACTAAGGCCCTCATTACAACTCTAGCAGTAAACGCCGCCTACTGCCGTGCTAATGGTCGCCAACATACTGTGACCACGGCGGTAATCCGCCACGGGTATCATGACACACACATAGAATACCGCCACAATACAGACACCCATACAAGTCCGCCAGACCAAAGGTCAGTGATAAACTGGCGATAGCAAAACACACACAGTTACGCCAACAGGAATATGCCCACAGTATCACGACCCACAAATCAACGCGGCAGTCTTTCAACCGTGGTAAACCATTGGCGGTACACATTGCTGCGCTCAGAATACACACACACTTACAAGACACTACCACATTGGACAATTCAAACTACACACACCTAACACACATACACACACCACACCCACACCAAAAAAAACACACACCCACATTACCCACAACCCTTTACAAGAAAAAAAAGATTGCGAACAGAGAGAGAGACAAGCCAGGAGCACCCACTCAATATGAACATCATCACCCATACACCATCCACGCACCTCACAGCACACACCACAACACAGCACCCCACACATCACCCCACACATCCTCACACATATCACTCACACCACATCCGTGGCACCCCAAAGACTCCGCAGGTTTTCTGAGGAGGAACTAAGGGTCATGGTGGAGGAAATCATCCGGGTAGAGCCACAGCTATTCGGATCACAGGTGCAGTAGACATCCATTGCAAGGAAGATGGAGCTATGGCGGAGAATCGTGGACAGGGTCAATGCCATGGGACAGCATCCAAGAACAACGGATGACATCAGGAAGAGGTGGAACGACCTATGGGGTAAGGTGCGTTCCGTGGTTTTAAGACACCAGATTGCTGTACAGAGGACTGGCGGTGGCCCCCGCCTCCTCCCCCACAAGTAACAACATGGGAGGAGCAAGTCTTGGCGATCATGCATCCTGAGGGCCTCGCAGGAGCAGCAAGAGGACTGGACTCTGATAAGTAGAATCTTTACTACATTATCCCCCCTACCTGCATGCCATCACAAACTCCTACCCCCACCCCATCACTTCACCAACTCACATATACCCCACTAACACAACCCACCCATCCCAATACCAAGCCCTGCATGCACCCTCAATGCATGGACACCCATCACAGACCTGCATGGGCACCCATCACCCCAGCATGCTCAATAGAGAGGCTCACCCAGCCCGCAAAATCACCACTCACACAAGGCCAAGCTGTCAGGGAAATCACATTCATACAGGGAAACACAGCCATGCACAAGATGGCACACGCAGATACATTGACAATGCATTTGCATCCCAACAGGACCCCTACCCAACGTCCCTGGAGAGGCGGTGCCAGCTACATCCAGCCCCCCCAACCAGAAGAGGCCCACAGTGATGACAGCAGCTCTGCACGCCTGGATGACGATGACCAACCTGGCACATCAGGGACCTCCAGACAGTCGGTTACCCAGGCACAGTCCCAACCCACCACAGAGACTCCCCCCTCAGGAAACACCAGCATAGCACGCACCCAGTGGGCCCATGCCACTGTCCCCAGGACACGTCAATCAGCAGTGTGTCCACCACTACAGGGACCCCAAGTAACCCCACAAACACAGGACGATCAGAGACCTGGGGTCACACGGTTCAGGGGACAGAGGCACAGGACAACAGGGAAGCTGGGAGGACTGCTGTGCGACAGGGGGAGGACAGGCCCAGGGAACCAACCCTCCACGAGGCACTATCAAACATCATGGGAGCATACCACCATTCCCAGGAGACCATGGGCCAGGTACTGGCCAAGTTACAGGAGACCCAGCGGCTGCAGGAGGGACAGTACCTGGGGATCAGGGAGGACCTAACAAAAATATACACCATCCTGGTCACCATTGCAGGGGTGCTGTCTGACATGGACAAGACCTTGAGGGAGGCAGTAGTACAACAAAGGGCGCCTGACACTAGCCAAACCGAGGAACAGCCTTCCACTTCCGCCGGCGCTAGTGGACAGGAGGCCCCGCCACAGGACCAACAGGCCACTAGCACCCCACCCCCTGCAGAAGGAGAACCACCCCACAAACGGTCCCTGCGATCCAGGCAGAAGACAGAGAACATTGCCAAGACCCCCGCCAGGAAATAAGACCATTTTGATTGTCACCCTTCTGTCCCACTATGTCACCCTGTCCACCTTGAACTGCCATTGCTCCACTTCCTATGCCCCCTTGGACAATTCACCTGTGATACCAATAGACTGGACTCTAACTGGACATTCCTCCAACATCACCCTAGCCCCTTGCACATACCCCCATACTTATTGGCACAAAAATAAACACCCGTGAAACAAATACCATACTGGAGTCAGTGTCATGAATCGAAAAATGTATTAGTACAACATTATCAAAGCATTGCAACGTATATGTTCAGTGAAATATACTACAGGATGACCTTGGTGGGCAGCAGTACATATAGCAGGAGCCAGAATGGGGCACACAGATCTGAAATTAGAGAATTCAAAGGGTACAGTCAGTGTCCATAGACAGAGGGTAAGAGGCTGCCATGTACAATGTCCAAAAGATTACTGAAAAGTAAAGTTGAGTTACAGTCTCATACCTGTGTGTCACTGGAAGTACTGCTGTACAATGTTTGTTCTGTTGTCCACATCTTCTTCATCTGCCTCCTCTTACTCACTGTCCACAGGCTCCACCGCTGCCACAAGACCATCTCCAGGCTCATCCTCCTGCAGAAAAGGCACCTGACGTCTCAAGGCCAGATTGAGCAACATACAGCCTGCCACAATGATCTGGCACACCTTCTTCGGTGAGTAGTACAGGGATCCACCTGTCAGATGGAGGCACCGGAACCTGGCCTTCAGGAGGCCGAATGTTCTCTCAATAATCCTCCTTGTACGCCCATGTACCTCATTGTAACGTTCCTCTGCCCTTGTCCTGGGATTCCTCACTGGAGTCAGTTAGCCATGAGAGGTTGGGGTAACCAGAGTCACCTGTAAATATAGAGAGACAACTGTTAGACACACATTAACCCTTAGGGACTAACCCATACCCAGACACCTACTTATAGTGGATTGGGACCTTGGGCTCACCTATTAGCCACACCCGGTGACTCTGGAGTTGACCCATCACATAAGGGATGCTGCTATTCCTCAAGACATAGGCGTCATGCTGTTGTAGTTTGGACTCTTGCTCGAGGCAAGGCTGCTGGTTAGAGGATGACAGTACTTTTGTTTGTAGGCAACTACGTCTTTCCTACAACAAGTTGGAACTGTTGTCCCAACCTTACCGGCTCACTAGCAGCACCTCACCAGAAACACAATAATAAAAGGTGATTTGTGGCAGCCTTTACGCATGGACTCAAGAGTAAGACATCTCAGGGAGTGTCGTGGTTAAACGGAGATTACCCCTTTCTCACAGATATACCATGTCTCATACAAACACAGGCAATGACAAAGATGCAGTAAAGTTTCAATAGTTTTTATTCAGCATAACTGCAATTTGCGATAAGTTGCATGGACTGCAATGATAATGAGTAATGCAAGAAACAGAATTGTGAAGACGAGAGTCATTATTACAAAAACCCCCACCATCTTGCAATGCATAGAAAAGACATAGGAGATGTAATATGCCCTAATACCCTAATGTGAAAGGCCTACCCTTCTACCTAAAGGAGAGATGGGTTTCTTAAACCAAATCTGCCAATGCCATGCCCATGAGAGGAGCCCCCAACCCTCGTTACCTTGGAATGAGGTCTCTATCTCAGACTCCGCAGGGACACGAAGACTGGGTTAGCGTCAAGACAACTGCAGCATCGATATCAGCGATGGTGGCGATGCCCTCTGGTCGGAATCCCTCTGATTATCTGTCTAAAGTGCGATATACTTATACAGCTCTTCAAGGACCCCTGACGTAGGTGTGTTCCCAAACAATAGATAACAGACATGCTTGGGACGGCAATTAATATAAACAATCCCTCGAAAGTATAGAGAGGGAAAATCCCTAAGTGTGAACACCTACTGTTTGATGGTCTTTGGTGCTTGATCTTGACGCCTTAGCGCGGTGACACTGATAATGTAACTCATAACAAATGGCCTAACTCTAAACAAGGCAGCCATCTTAGAAGAAATAAATAATTAAATGTACTAAGACAGAGCAAGCTAAGTAGGTTAGAAGTCACTAGGTGACGGGACACAAGTCTGCAAGCCAAAGGCTAAGCTAACTCCTGTTATCGCATTAAAACGAAGTAGGATTCACTGCACCCTCCCCATTGCCGTAACAGGTATGACAAAGGTATAGGAACCCAAACGCTAAAATTGCTCTGAACTAAAAGCTAAAAGCATTAAAAAATCAGCTAAAGAAATCTTTAAAATGTGTTAAAAAGATAATAAAAACAATGTCACTAAAACACATACAGAAATGTTAATGTCAACCATTACAAGCACAGTGTGCTAAAGCAAGTTAATTGAAGTATACAATTTTAAACGGGAATGGCGAATCAAATCATCAAATTATGCGCTGTACGCATGATCTTGAAGAGTGTCATTGAAGTCACCAACCAAGGACCTCAAAAATGAGTCAACATCATCTGATGTAAACTCGAGTGCTGGGCGGATAAACGGATCCACAGAGCAGTAGTGAGCAGTATTTCCTGGTGTAACGTTATCCGTTGCAGTGTCCTCATCCGTGGTAGATCTAAAAACGAAAGGCTCATAGGTGGCCTCGCGGAGCAACCTCAGTCTCAAGGGGCATGACCGTGTATGAACCCTCATCAGGGACATCAGCAGTGCGTGGTCCACAGGAGATGTCGGTGCATCAGGAAGACAGACCATAGGCAGATGTTAAAGAGACACCATATGCAGCGGAAGACTGGTTGTACGCACCAGAGAAGGGGACGAAATGACAACGATCAGTCATGTCCCAATTCCACCAGCAAGGATGCACCGAAGATCCGAGCCATTCGCTCACGGCACAGTGGAGTTGGTGGGAGCGGCTCCATTGCTCTGTGTTGCTGTAAAGAAACAACCACTGTGAATCAGAAGAAATAGCAGTAGTAGTCCGCCAATCAAAGGCAAAATAATTGGAAAGCCACCAAACACACTTGAAAAGAGCGAGTGGATGGCCAACGGGATGACTCCGAAGACAGATACGAAACCAGACCCAATAGCCTTAAAGAAGTGAACAATCCCAGTAGTGCTTAAAGCATTGAATATTTTGGATACCAGTTCTCCAAAGTGCTTGGGGAAGTTGGTATTTAATAGGGATTGTATCTCGGCTGATGATCTCGCAATCTGGAGAGCATACGTCTCTTTTGCGGATGTCAAGGCGACCTGTTTTTGAAACACTAGCGCCTTTACACTGCTCCGCTTGTCATAGTTCACATTAATAGTATCTATGTGGGGCCACATGTCAGATACCTTTATCTCTCGTGTGGGGGAAACAAAACATGTCCACAACACGTAAAAACCTTCGAGACCGAGATTGCGTAGGCAATTCCTGGTCGCATGCCGCAACCACTTTGATTGTTCAGTACCACATAACTTCCATTGGAAAGTACATGAAATTACGGGTGAATCAAAGGGACGGGAGTACCTCTCAACAAGCAGGCCAAATTTGCGACCCCCGCATTGCAAAGACCATGAAGAGACACCTGCTTGCATATCATTGAATGACGAACAGCAGTCTCACATTCGCTTCCGCTAAGAAAGATCTCTGTTTCGCCGTTCCGACATCTGTAGTCAAAGGACAACTCCCACTCTTCCTTAATATAGCTATCTTCTAGTTGCTCGTAACGTCCCACTTCAAGATGTTTCAGGCAGCTCGAGAAACTAAAGGTCGAAATCGGCAAATTAATTATGCCATGTAAGAACCAGATAGCTGAAGGACTCACTGCTACCGTGAAGGGCAATTTATCTAACTTTTCTACGCGAAGCATGGTGAAACTAGCCTCCCTTTTAGCCATTGTCTGTTGTTCCTTGGAAAAATTAAAAGCAGTGAAGAATTCCCTCCCGTTTATATACTTCCATGGAATGCGGCCATTTTTCAATGTCTGTAGTGTCCAACCCAGCTGCATGATGGAACGTAGCTGTGTTTGCCCATGATATAACCGGGACAAGTCTGTCTGAGTGATATCAATAGCAGACAACACTATATTTGATAGTGAATATATCCAGTTGGACAGTGTATTCATGCTGTTGTCGACATCAGCTAATGCTTTTTCTAAATTTTCTTTATCCAATTGCCTTAAACGCGCAGCAGCCTCAATCTGGGAAAGTTTCAAAATTTCATTGTACACAGCATATAAAAACCTTTTCGAGCGCTTTTTCCTAGGACCCAGCAGAAAATCCTGCAAGTCTATATCTTCAGAAAGAGTGTTCAGATGTTTTTTAACCGCAGCTAACGTGTACCATTGCTGGCACAGCTTACCCACACTGTATGTCGTAACTATACCTGTATGTTGACCCGATACAAAGCTAGGGTCTGGCCTGTTAATTGAAAATCCCCCTGAAGAGTTCAAAAAATGCGATTTACACTCATTTGTGTTAGTGGGCCATATTAACCACCCGCCGGGACTAGAAAGTGAAGAATTATAAGTATCAGACTTAACCAGTGCATCTAGCTTGTCCTCAGTGATATTGAGGAAGTATTGCCAATCTTTAAACTTTGCCGGGGTGGGGATACTGTGCGTATTCAAGCCTTTAATTTTTGCTAACCCCAGACAGGATGTCTGCTGAATTGTGTCATTTAAGAAAATCAGGCATGCTCGGAATAAAGCCTCCCTACCCCATATCTGCCAATCTTGTGTTCCCCATACACTTTTCAAATCAATAGTGCTCTTCCAGTATTCGTAACCTTCAACTGCGTGCCGAGAAACAAAAGGATCTGAATAAATCAGTTTTGTATCAGTTAGCAAAATTTTCCTAAATTGTGCCGGAGGTATCTTAAAATAATATGACTGCTTTTCTTGTGTCATGCCCAGAAAAGTATGTAAATTTATCACTATAATACTGTGGGCTCCCCACCGGTGGTGTAGAACAGTGTTCCCATTGTGTGTAGTTTAATACTGGCCTATATCTAGTGGCATGGTGTAGGTAGTAATGTCCCCAATTGTTATAGCAGAACATTTCCCCATAATTCATTGTATATTCATATACATCATCACTTTCAAAAGCGGAATAGCCCTTCATTTCTGTTAGCATGGAATCAACTGTTTGGACATCCCAATCATCAGAGACAACATCAGGTGGAATTACATTAGTCATTGAAATTTTGAACACGTATGGTATTTGAATAATTTCAGTAGGCCTGTATATATATCGAATGGAACTTTGTCCCAGACAATCCCATCAGAAATCGGTTTAGCTGTAATATTTACAGGGGACAAATCTCTCTGGACCTTATGTGAAGAATGATGTGATGTTAAAACTTCATCAACAGGCTCCACAGAGGAGCGATCAGGAATATAGTGACCATTTATAAGCAAAAAGAAAACAGTCACAAAACCAATCCATAAAAATAATGCAAAAAATGTCAAACAGAACCATAAGTAGTTCCATGGGTATTTCAAATAGTTCTTTTTAAGCCATTGATACAGCTTACTACTTTTCGAAACATTGTCAATCACAGTAGTGGATAAGTCTGAAGAAAAATCATCAATGTCAATGAAATAGCCAAAGGCAGTCTCTGCAAACACGGAAGCCGCTGTACCATCCGTACTTTGGTCCACTTCACATGGGGGCTCTTGATAGACAGGGTCGTTAGTCTGTGATGTGTTTGCATAAAAAACAGCTAGATCTTGAACCGGGGAGGTCACTGAAGTAGTGACTGGAACCAACAAAGGTTCATTTTTCACCCTCCCCATGGTCAAGGAGGTGTCTGGAACAGCAGTTGACATTGTTGCATAGTCTGTAGTAGTGATGTTCATCCTACTATGTAGATGTATGTCCTGTTGTGTAGTGAGAGGGGATCGGGAAACACCCAAGGGACCTCTTGGTCTACTGTGAAGGATCGGCCACATGGTGCAGTTTGATATCATCAATGGAGATGAATCTGTTTGTCTTAGAACCAGGCAGTGGTGGTAAGATGACAGTCCTGGTGCCTTTTATTCCCAAGACTGGTACAGGTGCTCTGTATGATGGACCGAATACTTTCTTCACTGCGATCTTCTCACAAACCAGATCCCCAACTTTAGGAATCCAGCCAGTCGAAATTTTTGCTAAATCCCTTATTCCTAAAGTGGCAGCACTTGCAGATGATTTATCATCACAAAAGCGCTGAAGCTCCTGTAAAACAGTGAGACGTTCATTAATGTAAAATGGTGTTTCTGCTGCCACCATACCAGGGGCATCAAGATCTGTGACATACATAGGTATTCCAAAGAGAACCTCATATGGAGTGCGTCCCCCCAAGGTTCGTCTTGGCAGATTAGTCAGTGCTCTCTGGACCCCATATCGGTGATGTAAACAACTGCGGCCTGAACTAAATACTCGAGCTGATAAGGACTGCTTTAGATCACGATTCCGCCACTCCACGACCAAATTTCCCTCAGGATAGTAAGGTGAGGAGTAAGGGAGTTCAACACCCATCGTCCCCATGGTATCCCTGAATGCCTTAGAGGCAAATGCAGGGCCCTGGTCCGAATGGAATGCTGCAACCGCATATGTACCGATAAAGATCAGCAAGTCTTTTATAACAGTCCGGGCGTCAGCCCACCGCTGTGGCCATACCCACAGGAATCTAGAACAAGAATCTGCAGCAGCTAAAACATATTTGTATGCACCATCAGGCTGTAAGGGACCACAATGGTCCAGGTACACACACTGTAGTGGCCTGTTGGACGCTTAGAGGGATGTCTGCGGTGGGCGTTTGATAATAGAACCCTTGATCTGCTGGCAAATGTCCCAGCAAAGGACATACTGCTTTGTTCGTCTGCATAGACCAGGCCATCAGAAGCGTTTCTGTAGGAGTGTTATCGTGTCCTGTATACCAGCATGTGCAGAAGCGGCACCCTCATGCGCTGCTTTAATTAGATCTAATCTCTGGCCTTCATTGGGAATCACTCGATCTCCAACCCCAGGAATTGTTGTGTAAGCAACATTCTGCGCACTGATATGGCAAGTATAGTTTGTAGGGTATCCTTTCGGAAGGTGTTTGCCTGCTGCCGATCCTTTAATGGCAACCAATATTACATTATCCAATCTCGCCTGAGAATGAGTCACTGCAGCCACAGAAGCCGTAGCTACTGCTGCTTTGGCCGCTTCATCAGCCAATGTATTACCAGTAACGTGTACTCCTACACGTTGGTGTCCCAATGTATGGACTACATGGACATACGGCAGCTTATCCTTAAGATCAGCCACCCTCCCCCACAGTTTTTTGTGTTTAATGGTGTTCCCTTTAGAATCTCTAAACCCGTTCAGTTTCCAATGATTGAGATAGTCATTGTATGACTGGACGCAGTTATAAGAGTCACAGACTATTAAAGTCTGGCAATCTGGCTCAGTATGTTCTAGCACTAGAATAAGAGCTTTAAGCTCAGCCAACGGGGCTGTGCAGTCCCCTAAGGTCTGCGTGTAGGTACTGTGAGTGTGGAAAATTCCATCTTCCATCACTCCGCTCACGGCTGCGCAAGCTGCGAGTATTGATGTTTAGTACCTACAGCCGATTGTGCTGAACCATCAGTGTATATGACAGTATGGTAGTTGTCTAGTGGCAAAATATTTAGAGGAGCGGGGTACTCTTGTTCGTACTGGAGAAATTCTTGTGTCTGAAGTTTTGGATCAAAAATGTAATCAACATCAGTGGCGGTCAGAGACGTTGCCCATTGAATCCAGCGTGGATGTAATGCTTTAGCATTGGGAACGCTTGCTTTGGTGACAGCCTCTAAGGCCGGCACCGGGAAGACAACAATAATACGTTTCCCCTGGGCAAGTGGCCTCTCTTTTATGACAGCCATCTGAACTGCCGTCAGAATCTTTTCTGTAGGTGCAAAACGCTGTTCAGCATTGGAGTATAAATGTGATTTATATGCTATGGGTACAGTGTCATCCTCATTAAAGGTGACATAAGTAAATCCGATGGCACCAGCAATTATTCTGATGACCAAATTTGTTTTATTGTCACGTGTGTGCAAGTGTTTAGCTTCAAACATGTCCCGTTGCATTTCCCTAAGGATGTGTGTGTGTTCAATTGTCCAGGGCCTGATAGAAAATTTGAGCTGAACCAAGTCATAAAGTGGCTTGATCCGTTGTGCATAATCTGGAATGTATATTCTTCCAAAATTAAAGAAACCTAGTAATGACTAGAGTTTCTTTAGCGAGTTAGGAGGGTGTAGATGAGCACATTTTTCTAGAAAGTGCGGGGCCAGGCTCTTTCCCTCATTTGATAGCTCATATCCCAGGAATAATACACTAAGAAAGGCTATCTTGCTTTTCTTAAAATTGAATTTGTAATCGAGTTCTGCAAATCCCAAAATGATCCGATCGACCCTCGCAAGATGAATGTCGAGGACGTCGTCTGTGAGATATATGTCATCCACATAGGATAACGCCTCGGAATCTATATCGTGTAGTATCGATGTTACACGGGCTGAAAATAGCCCTGGGCTATTCTTATAGCCTTGAGGTAAACGACAAAAGCGTTTCTGAGAGCCAAATGAGAATGCGCTCAGGTCCCGACTTTCATGTCCTAAATTCTGGCAGAAGAATCCATTAGAAATGTCTAATGTTGTTTTATATTTTTTATGCACTATATTATTTATTAGTGCTGTGCTGTGTGAATTCTGTATAGCATATGTACGTGTATGACTATTTAAGTGTCTATAATAAATGACTATTCTATATGAGTGGTCTGGCTTTGCAACAGGGAATAACGGATTATTCATTGCAGATGTCCAGGGCTCAATCACTCCGCGGTACTCAAGTTGGGCGAGTATTTCCCTCACTGGAGCTTTCGCTTCATGTTTAACAGGATATTGTGGCTGCGGTTGGGGTATAGACCTAACGGGAATAACATGACAAGGAGACTCCTTGTCCCAACCTACATGATTGCGGTATAACGCAGGTGCTTGCGCTGAAGCCCATTCAGAAGCATAGGCTTCTTTGTCTGCTTCCGGAACAAGATCGGAGAACGAAGGCAAAATGACATTTTCTCCATGCCGGAGCTTGCAGACGTGTTCAGGTGGCCAGTCTCTTTCGGCCAATAGGATATCATTAGTAAGTTCATCCCAAAATATCACACTAATAATGCACTCCACATCTCCCTCTATCTGAATTTTTAAATCATAAACCCTATCGGGGGGAGTACGCGGCCATTCGCTGTTTCAACTGCGATGAAATCGCTAGTTGCTGTCGCATCCAGATGATCTTTCAGACTCTGGCGACATATCGTGACCTCCGCCGCACTGTCTAACAGAGTCACTGCCCACGTCTTGTTCCTCAACAGTGTTCTCAAGTATACTGGCATTCTTAACTGTCAGTGCTGCCACCTTCTTCTTTTTAAACTGTGGCTTTTGCTGAGGAGTCTTTTCTTCTTTTTGAATGGTAGACTGGGGAGAGTCTTTCTTTTCTTTCACATATTCAGGACGTCGATCTTGACGGCCCCCTCTCTCAGTACGTCTATCCGGTGTGTCCTGAAATGGAACGAGAGGGACGAGAATCAGTATATCTGTCTGGAGTTTGAATATTCTCCCTAATTTTAAGATTATGGCGGTCATTCTGACCCTGGCGGTAAAAACCGCCAGGGCCGCGGTCCGCGGGAGCACCGCCAACAGGCTGGCGGTGCTCCTTTGGGCATTCTGACCGCGGCGGTACAGCCACGGCCAGAAACGAAAAGTCGGCGGTGTACCGCCGGCTTTCCGCTGCCCAGGGGAATCCTCCATGGCGGCGCAGCTTGCTGCGCCCCCATGGGGATTCCGACCCCCATACCGCCATCCTGTTCCTGGCCGTTTCGGCCGACAGGAACAGGATGGCGGTATGGGGTGTCATGGGGCCCCTGGGGGCCCCTGCAGTGCCCATGCCAATGGCATGGGCACTGCAGGGGCCCCCGTAAGAGGGCCCCACTTAGAATTTCAGTGTCTGCTTAGCAGACACTGAAATTCGCGACGGGTGCTACTGCACCCGTCGCACCCCTTCCACTCCGCCGGCTCCATTCGGAGCCGGTTTCCTCGTGGAAGGGTGTTTCCCGCTGGGCTGGCGGGCGGCCTTTTGGCGGTCGCCTGCCAGCCAGGTGGGAAACCCAGAATGACCGCCGCGGTCTTTTGACCGCGGTACGGTCTTCTGGGGATGAGGGTGTGGAGAATCAGCTCTCTTATTTCTTTGAAATCTTTTTGCTTGTCCCAGCGCTTCTTAGTGCCCTCTTGTGCCTGCTTTGTACCCTCCTTATGGGCGGTACCTTGTAATTCCAACTTCTTTGGTTTGGCTCCCAAACTATCCCGTCCTATACTGGTATAGGAAATAATTTTTGATAGCTGTCTCTCTTGTTCCTGGTGTGGAGTTTCCCGGAGACGCTGGTGAATTGCCAGTGCTACCGCTTCCCCTTTAATGTTACTGAGTATTATAGAGGATATGGCGTCAAAGTTGCGCACTGATTACATCCCCAAATCCAGGGCTGGTGCAGCCCCATGCTCATTTTGTATTTGTTTTAACACTTCTGGTAAATTGGCAAGTGTCGGGGTACCATGTGTAGTAGTATATATGGCAGCGAAGACTGTACCCCATGTGGCACAGTCATCCACCGAGGGAACCATCCCAAAGGGCAAGCACATAGTGAGCAGTCTATGTTTTTCCTGTGGTCCCGTATGGGGAAACACAGCTTCCAGCTGATTAGTTTTCTGGGCAATCCAGAACGGTATTTTTTCCCGTTTCGCAGGTGCTTTGCCCATAATAAGGGGTAGGAGGCTAGTGGTTAAGGGGTTAAGAGTTAAGAGTTGGGGTAGCAGATTTAGATTTCAAGGTATGGGTTTAGGGAGTAGGTACTACGAGTAGGTTTGGGGCATAGAGGTTAGGGTTAAAGGCACAGGGTTAAGGAAATAGGGCATAAGGGTCAAGGGCACAGGAATTAGGTTTATGATTAAAGGTTTGAACAATAGGATTAAGGGTTACGTTTTAGGGAAATATGGTTCAAAGTAGAGTTGCTAAGTATATGTGTTTCTGAATTGGGGTTAAAGGTACAGGGTGAATTGTGTAGGGTTAGGTGTTTGGGTTAAGGGTGTGGGTTACAGGTTTGGCATATAGGACTTCTGGGCTAAGGGTATATGTATAGGGATTGAGTATTAATGGTTAAGAGTTTATATGCTTAAGTGTGTAGTGTATAAGGTTAAGGGTGCAGGAGTATTCCATTCTATGCAAACCATAATAGTTACCTTAAATGAAAAAAAAGTATTTCTTAAGAAATGCCTTTCTAGGGCTACCCCTACAAACTTGAATGAAAAGTTGACTCATTTATGAGCTAAAAAATCTTTAGAAGTGGTCCCCTCTGAAATACCACATTATTGTCCCCCAGCCTTTAGTTAATAAAGATATATTTTTCCTATTTGTTGCAACATTTTTTTATATAATGACTTCATTCAACATTACCCCCTACATCATAAAGTAAAAATAATTGTTATTTGCACATCAGCAGGCAATAATAGATATTTAATTGCCCAGATTGTAGCATGGTCTAGCACTGCAGGTGAGGATGGAAGCCATGGGGATTATTAACAGATTTGATTGCCCTTTAGGTAAAGATAATACGGCTATTAGCAGTTTATTTATATTCCCTTTCTCTGGCTGATTAAGCTTCCTTCAGAAAATGTAAGCAGGTTCACAGGTGGCTGTCTGGGCTCCTCTGCTTCCATCCCCATGCAGACACACCAACATCCACTGCCTCCACTGTGTCCCCATCCTCCTCGTCATCCACCCTCCTCCCAGTAGTGTCTCCACTCACACCTGCATGCACTACATCCTCATCCACTACGTCCATCACCAGCACGCCCATCACAACACACCCCTCATGAGCAGTCACCACCCCCACAACCATGCACATGTCTGCTGTGTCCTCTCCCAGTGTGTCTGTGACCCCTCCTCCCAAAGTACACAAACGCAAGCACTCACCCACCCAACAGCCATGCACCTCACAACAGCATCCAGCCCATGCACCTTCACCCAAACTCAGCAGACATATACCTCCTACAACCACTCCCACTTCCTCCACTCCCAAACCCTCTCCATCTTCCCATCCCAGTGTGTCTAAAAAACGTTTTCTTGCAAACTTTGACCTCTTCCCTGCGCTTCCCCCCATCCTTCCCCTCGGGCCAGGGTGTCAAGATCCCAGGCCAGCACCTCAGCTACCAAGTCAGCATCTTCTGTGGTACCTGCATGTCCCAGGGGATCAAAGGGGGCATCCGCAGGGCTGCCAGTGTGTCACCGACCCCTGCAAAGGACCAACACATTCCGCCACCTGCCAAGGTGAAGAAGGTGCCAGCATGCAGCACAGCCAAGAAGCACGACCCACCCAGCAAGGCCTCCTCCAAAACTGCATCTGCCAGTGCCAAGGTCCCAGCAACGTCTGCCAAGGTGAGGAAGGGGAAGAAAGCCCAAGGCAAGGCACTTCAGGCCTCGGAGCCTCCAGGTGAGGGACTAGTGCCCACCATCAGTACCCACAGCCCCGCAACTTGTACCGCAGAAAGCACCGCCGCAGGCACCTTTAGGTAAAGATAATACGGCTATTAGCAGTTTATTTATATTCCCTTTCTCTGGCTGATTAAGCTTCCTTCAGAAAATGTAAGCAGGTTCAAAGGTGGCTGTCTGGGCTCCTCCGCTTCCATCTGGTGTGTCAAGCCCAGACAAAGGTCAACACACATTGCTTGAGAAGAGGCTTTGTGTGGGAACTGAGCACTTTAAGGCATATTTATCAGATGTTCACGCAGCACAGTGCAGCAAGTCACCTGACTGCACTGCATGAAAGGGAAAGGGCAAGAAAGAACTGTATTTAATATAATACCACACATTCCTATTGTTTCTTTGCACTGTCATCCTTTTGGATGCCTAGCGCCAACGTAGGCACTGTTGCCCTGTGGTGGAGGGTACCTGCATTTAGGCAGGATTGCTTTTTTGCAGGAAGGGACACCTTCCTGCGCAAAGATATTCCTAAGAGGAATTCTCCTCTTTCTAAGTGTGCTGCAGCACACTTAGAAGGAGGAAACAATGAGGAGAAATAAAGATACTTCTCCACGCTTGCACCGCCCGTTGGGAGGCATAGCATTTTGACACATTCCCAAGTTTACGAGGGTTGATAAATCTGGGAATGCACCAAAATCCATGGGTGGATGCGTAGATACACCCACACTCCACACATGGACTGCCTCCCAGGTGCAGAGTAACGCAACACAGTGATTTGTGCTGCATTGCGTTACTTCTGATTTATCAAGCTCTGCAGGGCCACACAAAGTGGCCTTATGTGACTTGATAAATCTTACTTTAGTGTTGCATCGCTGTTGCGCCCCTCCCTTGCGTGGTGCATGGGTAACACAACGCATTGATAAATAGGCCCCTTTGTTTCACCCAACGTTCAGGTGCCAGACTGCTCATGATCCTGCAGCGCTCCCTGTTTACCCAGAGCACTCTTTTTGGGCCTATGCTGTTAAATATAGCTTAAGGAAGCATTTTAATTTATTGGCAATGCGAAATTTGATTGTTCCCATTGCATGAGACACGATTTTGGCAGCTCCATGCCTTTTTTGTCATGACACCATAATAAAAATGCCTAATGCACATTCATTCCAAATCTTTGGTAGGTCAATCTACTATTTACATAGTAGGGGATATAATTGCACAGCTTTAATTTAACTACAAAACAAATGGTCACAGTCAGTTCTCTATTTCGTAGTAAAACTAAATATTGTCAGAGTCAATGTGACCAATTCTTTTAGGAGGTAACTAAGCTTGAAGATTGTAAAGATACAGGGGAATGCAGAAAAGCAACTCTTTCTCAAAACCGCACTTTCAATATAACATCATTCATGGACAAACGTTTCATATAATTGGAGTCTTTCAATCACTGGATAACTCTATTTTATTAATCTGCATCCATTTAGTTCTTTTTCCCCTACTCTTGAAACTTCACGGGGCTGCACTTACTAGTGCCATGGATTTTTGTGTTTGCAGGCGTATCACAATCAGAAGTGGTGTGGATTTTACCACACTCAGTAATTAATGGATGCCACAAAGTCTGCATCCCTGGATTAAATTTCAGAAAGTCAAAATTGCTGAAGCCTAACATGGGAAAGGGAGATAATACAGAGACGTGCGGATTTTGTTAAGGAACGTGCAGTACAGGATTGGCATTCAACACATAACTTGCAGGGTAGAAATACTCAATACCTTAGTCATCTGTTCTTTCTTTATTTCTCATTCTGTTCAATATCACAATAGACGTACTTCTGACATGCCAGGTCAAGACCTTCTGCAAATACTCATGTTAAAGAGATCCCTCTTTCTGTACTTTAATCAGGACCTTCACTGTGCCAAGTCATATGACTAAAACCCATTCTTTGGGTATTGTCAACTTCCAAAAGGAAGGCAAGGGGGTTTTGGCTACACAAAGTAGTGACACTGATTACATAAGAGTTTAGGGCACACCGAAAGATCACCTGGCTGCGTTCAGCTGCTTCTTAGGTCTGTTCACTGTGAGGAAAGGCTTAACCACAGGAGTATGGGGGCTGCACAGAGCTGACACTATGCCTCTCATTACGACCCTACCGGTCTTAAGACCGTCAGGGCCTCAGTGGCGGTCGGACCGCCGCCAATGTGGTGGTCCAACATCCACAATTACGACTGTGGCGGTTGCGCTATGGTCGGACCACCAGCACTGCTGGAGGTCCGCCCCCCCTCTCCTCCAGCTTTTGTAAAGGCCTCTGCCATGTAAAGGCTGGCGGAGATGGGGTGCAGGGGGCCCCATAGCGGCACATGCAGTGCCCATGCACTTGGCATGTTCTTCTCCACCTCCATCAGCTTCCTGTCCCCAGCTACAGCTAGAAATTAACTGATCCTATAAAATCAATAGTTATAAAACAACTACAAGATAACTCATACACATACCCAACATTGCATAACACAGCTAAGTTCTGCAAACTGTTTCACACAGTTGGAGCTCCCACATTCTTAGTGTTCTGAAATGATACAAAATTTGTGCTTCATGTGACAGCTGTTGTTTACTGTTGTTCTGGTTGAGGAGTTAAACTTTCTCTTCAAAAACAGAATACAGGTGTTTTAAGATGGCAGCCAGATGGCTCATAGAAGATGGAAGGCCATCGCAAACCCTGGTAAAAAATAAATATAAAAATATATAATTAATGGAAAGAAAGCTGTGGTGCTGGACAGGCAGTAATGGGGAGCGTGGAAGTGAAAACAGAGCATGCAGGAAGGAGAGTGGTGAAAGGGAAAATGTGGGCAATAAGCAAAGAAATGCACATGGAGTGCTGGAAACAAAATAAAAACCTCAAGTATGCAGTGGAATACTCAATAGCATAAGACTGAGAAGCCAAAATGCTCCTAGCAGAGAAAGTCACAAGAATAGGGAGGAACACCATTGAATCAAGAGCAGCCTACTAAGATACACGAGTAATACATCAACAAGAGGCTGACACAAAGTCCACCTACGTTTTTGTTAAGTGCATTGTCAGCATCCCCACTTAAAGAGAAGGCCATCTCCTGGAAAAAAGACTGCTGCTCCCAGAGTCCATTCTTCTAAAGAGCCTTTGACATGTGAGTTTTAAGAAGTCAATCAAAAGACAGAAATTGAACATAAAATAGCTGGAAGAGAAAACCCACATCATACCCTTGACAAAAGGGAATTTAAAAGTTTCTTAAGCGCTCTACAGATCAGTTCTGTCCATTCTTATCTATTTTTCGAGTCGTAACTTGAACTAATAATATATTTTTTTCTTTGTAGTGTCTGTGCTTCTAACGTGGAACAAAGTAGAAGTATCTTTTTATCTAGCTGCCTTTCATCTTTCAGGTTTATCTTTCAATGGGTGCAAAGGCGGAGGGGCCCTCACCATCCTATTCTGAACAACTGACCAGACAATATTAGAGAAACCACTGCAAGTTCATTCTGGCTCAGAAAGGCATGGGTGAGGAAGAGTTAGGAATTAGTATACTTCTTCCATAGTGGGCCTAGCGGTTAGGTTGCCTGCCTGACCTTCTCATACTAGCCAAGTAGGACTTTATTCCAATGAAAGATACTTAAATTGAATGCCAAAGTTTGATACTGCGGACACTGGAGCTCCAGATGTAAGGAAAATGAGCCAATTGAAGGTTAAAAGGTTTGCTCAGGATCACACAAGTTCTTACACGAGAAGTAGTACACCCGCAACCGTGCGTATTGTTTTTGTCTGAACGTAAATACTACACCACGTCACAAAGGACATATAACATTATTAACAGTAATGAGAGTAGCAATGCTTTTGGGACTCTGCATTCTTTTTAATTTGGCTGAGATAAAAAGATGACCAAGAAAACAGTTTGATAAACGCTATCCAAGAGTACTAGACAACACTTTCAGTGTTGTGGTGTAACCCTGTCTTTTATTTTGTGACGCGGCTACTGAAAAATCTATTTTTTCTTATTGCTTGAGTAGAGGTTGTTGTTCAGCAACGAGTCTGATTGCACTTACATTAGTCTCTTTATGGAGGAGACTTTTTATGTTCACTTACACTTGGTCATATCCATGAGCGGTGCTGTTACATAGGATATTGGTGGATCCCAGGAAAGTATTAGCAGTGCAGCTGTAGGCCACTTGATGCCCTAAGGCAGCACAGGACTAATGTTTGAAAGATACTCTGTGTAGCCGAAAATATTGCAAAGGGTAGAATTCAGAAGTGATGAACAGCTCAGAATTGCAAGTGGCACAGGTCATTGTGAATTTCTCAGGGTCCGATGGCTCAGGGGATTATTGGGTCCACTACAAGGATCACATCTCTGTTTAATCTCATGGTCACAGCTTGCGATCCTGGGTATATTCACTCAAACTTTCATCTCCTCATGGCTAATAAAATGAGTTCTCTTGAGTTGGTAACAAAAAGCTGTTAAAGGGTGTCAAAACCCCCAGGTGAACATGTACTTTACAATACACATTATAGGGTAGGGTGATCCAGAATTATGGAGGAATGTCATGGGTATGTTTATTCACCTCTAGTTTTGCATTTGGTTCTTGCACACTGAGAACATTTGTACTTAAAGTGAATGCAGAGTGTAATGAGTGAGAGTTGTTTAATGATTGGGATTGGGCTCAAATTTATCATAGGAGCAGGTGGAGTGGAGTCTTCTAGTAAACTATTCTGAAAATGACACTGGACTTTTGAAGTAACAAAGCCATCTACACCCCAAAGATATCCGGCAAGTCCTATTTTGGACAAAAATGAGTTATCTGCGTGCATCCAGTACTGTCTGCAGTCTCTAAATTGATATATTTTAATACTGTTACATGGTTTTGGGAATCACCTCATGTAACATGGCAGTCACATAATGGTGATGTGCTCAGGGTGAGATGTTGACACACGGTCATTTTACATGGCAGTATTACCTCCATAGCACAATGGGTTTTCATTCGATTCTGAAAATAGTCCCCGTCATCTAATACATGTGAGCATCATGTTGCTCATGTGTGGCTCAGGATCAGCAGCCAGAGGGTAGTCTCTTTTGTCATAACAACTTCAGTTTAAGACATCTGAGTTCATCAGCTCAGAGACAAGATTAAAAATGCATCCAGATGTTTAGCTGCAGTAATGTGGTTAACATAATCCTTTCTCTTTGCATTCTTAATTGCTCTGTGGTTGCATTCTCTACGCACTTGGCATTAATTTCTTTTAGCTGTGAGGCTGACTTGTAGAATTGGTGTCTGAAGTATTGAATCGACCAGTTCTAGTTTATACAATTTGTTGGTCATTTCATTTCCATGTGCTATCCTGTTTTTTGATGGATACTAGCATTTTGCCAATAGTGGCCAATAGTGATTCCAGAGACCAAGACATATGTTTGTGGAAACTGGGCTTGTTAAATTGGCATGCATGTGGGGCTGTGTTGCATATCTACCATATTAACCAGCTGGCATATGAGTTATGAGTTGAGTGATCAAAGACTGGGTTGAACTGTTTAACACAACAATATTTTATATGAAGGTGATATCAAAGAATTTAACAAGAGGTGAAGATTGTTGTCATTATTTTTCATTTTTAAAAATTTTGCTTGACTATCAGCATTCGTATGTACACATGCACAGGTATCTATTATGTGTATTTCAAATTTGAATTAACCATAGCTAATGCAGGCCTCAATTTAAGATGGCTAATGTTTGGATGCTATTTCTTCCAGGTCTTGTATATCTCTTTCTTTCAGGAGAGCTGAGCCAACAACTTTGAATGTTGTATCTATTACTTTATGTTATCGTGTGGAAATGTTTTCTTTACACAATCCTTGTAGAATGTGTTAATGAACTGTTGTGAAGCACCTGCACAGCACAGCCATGGAGAATGTGTATCATTTTGTTACTGCAAGGCTGAAGGACGTTTATGCAAACTTCTTGTGCACTAACTTGTGGAAATTAATGATGTTGTGTTATCAAAATGTACCTTTACCTGATTGGTTCCCCACATTGGAATCGTGTGGGGGTGTAGCAAAATGTTAGAGACGTCTCTTAAAGTAATGGAATGGTAATGAGAGGTCAGATGCCTTTCTATCTGCCTTTACACACAGATTCCTTTCTTCCCTCCATTAGATTAATTAGGGCAGATGCTTGTCTCAGACTTTCAGACGCTTGCTGGCAGAATCCTGCTATCCTGAATTCTCTTTAGAATGTCCTGATTTTCCCTAACTCAGTAGTGTAGGGTGCTCCTTTTAGGGGAGGGCTGGATTGCTCTTGGCTCATATGATTTTGAATTTTTGACCTATACATTCATGTTATGCCTATTGAATTAAAATTAATTTTGATAATTTGAATTGTACCTTTGCAAATCTTATAATAACTTAAACACACTCTGTCTTCCTTGTGGGGCTATATGTGTTTCACATTATTGAAATGCATTGTATTTGATGTCAGCCTCAGTAAGAACTAAAGATTAATTGGTCAGTAAATCAGTAAAGTCTTGCATGTGTTTTCTTTTTTGAGAGGATCCACCCAATACGGCAAATTTCTGGAGGGCTATTAGCTGCAGGTGCAAGCCAGTACCAGCACGTTGTACAACCAAATACTAATGTGACCTGGCTTACAGTATGCCACTGCTGCTACAGATAGCGTTACTTGGCACAGCAAGGATCCACCAGGCACTAAAAGGAAATGCATTAAAATGTATTGTACAAGTGCACGGCAGCTCTTGGTCCTATCCATTCTTGATAGGTCTGAATTTGCTGTAGGGGGCGATTGTAATTGTCTCTGTACATACACTTTCTTATCAGAGTGTGAGGGCAGCCTTCTACTATTTTCCCAGATCTTGTCATTAGTCTTTACACATTATGATTTAGAATCAGTTTAATTAGTTTACATTTAACTTAGACATTTTGTTGGAAAAGAAAGGGCAATAATTTACTTTACAGGTTTAGATTTAGATTTAGATTTAGGATTAAGAGCATAGGCTAAAAACAGGGTGCTAGCATGGACATGTAGGGTTCATAATGAGGGTTATGGCTTGGACACAGATGCTTAAGTACCTAATTGTAGAGTTTTAGTTTTAGATTAAGTAGAATCAGCCTACAGGTTAAAGTTGAGGCACAGGAACCTAGGATAGTTAAGGATTTTTGGAAAATGTAAGGTTTATATCTTAGTGTGTAGAAATGTTTTGGTTTAAATGTAGCTACTTACATGAAGGGTGTTTGTTTAGGCATGAGGGACGCCTAGAGGGTGGAGTTTGAAGTTGAGTTTGGGTTTGAGATGCTAATTGTGTGTGCAATAGTAGTGGAAATACTGACAGTTTGGTAAAATCATGTAGCAATAATGTTCAAGACCCTATTCTGTAACTTCAACCACATCCTTGTAAACACAGCAGAGACAAACCAAGGAGCTTGTTAACTGCAATTGCACCATCAGATGAAAAGATGAGGAAAGGAGGCAAATACAGATGCAGCAAACTAAAAGACACTAAACTCCACCTTTAAGAAGTAAGGGCCAGATGTAGCAAACTTTTGCGAGTTGCAAATGGCCCGAATCGCTATTTGCGACTCCCCAAAATCGGAAATGGGATGCAAAAATCCCATTTCCGACTCGCAAAAAGCGATGCGAGCCGTTACCGACTCGCAAAATGTGCGACCCCATTTTGCGACCCGCAAATAGGAAGTCGCAATTTGCCAGTCGCAAACCATAAGCAATATCAACTCGCAAATTGCGACTAGTCGCAAAAAGCCCAGTTTGCATGTCCCATTTACCACTAACGCAGAGCAGGTGGTAATCATTACCAAAGTATAAAAGGAGACCCAGAATGCATCTGGGTTACTCAAGATGGTGGAGATATACCTGATAGCAGTGAGGAGGAGAGCCCACGCAGCCCAGCAGAGGAGGAAGAGGAGCCAGAGACAGGAGAAGATTTACAGAACAAGGCAGACTCTTTTCCAGCAAACTGAGGAAGAAATCTACGATAAATACAGACTTAGCAGCGCAGCTATACTAGATTTAATTGAATTACTCAAACCACAGCTAGAACGCCAGACGCTGCGCGGCTGCGCCATCCCTACGCATGTGCAAGTGCTATGCTCACTGCACCTCTTGGCCTCGGGGAGCTATCAGGGGGTCATTGCTGTGGCAGGTGGGGTATCCCAAAGTGCACTATCAAAGTTCCTCAGGGCATTCCTAGATGCCATACTCACACACATGTCCCAATACATATACCTACCCAGGAATGAGGCAGAAATTAACAGCACCAAGCTGGACTTTTACAGGATTGCCAACTTTCCCCATGTCATAGGGTGTGTACATAAGAGGACCAGGAACCTGATTGAACGCACCTTTGGATTGCTGAAAGCACGGTTCAGATGCCTCCACCGAAGTGGAGGTGCCCTCCAGTATACCCATTTCCACCTGGAGGCCGACTGTTCTTCTTGACAGCCCAGTAGTGTTCACTGCCAGTCTGCAAATAGAGGAGGCCATCCTGTCCAGCCTTTGGAGCAGCTGGCGGTCCCTGCGCCTCGCACCTTCGCTCTGTGTTAGGAGTCCAGCCACCAGTTCACGCATGGACAGGGCTAGGTCACCAGTGTTGTTGCCTATTATGTCCAGTTGTGCATGGAGCTGCTGCATGCTGTTTTCATTGCTCCTTACGAAGCGGTGCAGAACCCCACTAATCCGCCCTAACATTTGATTTTGCAGGCGCTGACCACGTAGCAGTTGTGCCTCTGTCAGTGTGGTGGACGGACGCCCTGACTCTGCCTGCAGCCCTGCTCTCCTCATCCTGCATCGCCTGCGCAGCGGTGGATGCCCTGTGAGATGTGCTGTGGCACTCCTGCCTGTTGCTGGTTCTGCCTCCGAAACCACTGTTGCAGCGGGTGTTGTCATTGAGGGGATGGTGTTGGTGATGCAGGTGGGAGTGGTGGCTGCTCCTGTAGTTTCCTCATGGGGCTGGCTGACTGTTGGCACCTGGCTGCTGTGGCTGGTGGTGGGGTCTTGTTGGAGACCTGTGGGACATGGGGAAAACACTGTCAGTGTCTACTATCCGTTGCACACTTCCTAATAAACATTTGCCTATTAACTGCCTACTTGACTACATAGCCCATAATGCATCATGCTGGTATCTGCAACTCTGAAATGGAGCTATCTTGGTTGTGCATGCCCCTGTGTACATAGTGGGTGGGGTATGGCATTGATGGGGGTACAGGCATATCACATGGTACTCACTGGTTGCTGTTCTAGGCTCAGAGGTGTCCAGATCTCCGAATCCTGTTACAGCCTCCTGCTCCAGGGTCTCCTCCACCCTTTCCTCCAGGGGTGTGGGTGGTGGTATGGACGATGGTCCCCCTCCTGTGCCTCTCATCTCCCGGAGCCTTTCTGCCACCCTCTCCTTGGTCCGGGAGCAGAGGTCATACCACCTCTTCTTTATCTCCTCAACACTCCTGTGGCTGACCCCCAGGGAGTTCACCTTTTCCTGAATTTCCTGCCAAATTCTTTTTTTTGTAGAGTCTGGCACATTGAGGGCTGCCGTCCCAAATAGTTCATCATGGTGCTGACAGCATTCCTCTGTGAGCACCTCCAGCTCCTTCTCAGCAAATTTCAATTTCCTCTTTCTGGGAGAGTCAGCCATGGTTGCTGTTGCTCTGTTAGCTGCGCAGCAGTTAAAAAGGGTGTGGTCCTCCCTCCTCCCAGGTGTATTTGTAAACTTCCTGGCTGTGATGTCATCATCATGTGCCAGGAAGTGTTTCCAGAGTGTTCTGGAGTGGTTTCTGGAGTGTTCTGCAGCACCTGCAACCAATTTTCATTAAAATCGCAATTTGCGACACCCACTCGCAAATTGCGAGTCCGTATCTGCGGTGCGACTCCGGGTGCGAGTCGCAATTTGTCCCCGCAAATTGTACCTGCATTCCTGTTAGCGACACGCAAATTGCGAGTCGCACATGCTCGCAAATTGCGAGTCGCTAATTTTTATGTACCTACATCTGGCCCTAAGTTCTTTAAAGTAAAATTATTTCAACATTTGTGAGACTTTCAGCATGAGGATTAGTGAGTCCATCTCAATGAGTGGATTCTTCATGTTGATCAAGCACCATGAAATCATATTCTACTTCAACCTCAAACCAATTATGTTCTAGATCAGTCTCTCATGTTATAATGAGAGATACTTAGCAATTACCAACGTCTTCATAGATGGCACTGATCACAACAGAGGCGTCGCCGACTAGAGTACAAGGTCACCATGTCATTGATTAGCTTCTCTCCTATCCAGCAAAATATGTCCAAAATACTGATGAGGATTGTGCATCCATGGCCCCAACTATGTGTAGGTAAAACAGGCAGTACACTGAGGGATCGTTGTCACCAATCAAACTCTGAAATGCTACCTCGTGTCAACTAAAAGGCTGGTGCTGCAGCATTGAGGTGGTTGCCGAGCCCAAGCGATCCTGAAGAAAAAAAGACATGGGAGATGTCCCTAAGAAAATTAAGATGACCCCTACGAAACCCAAAATGTGAGGGAAGGAAGATGGAGGATTTGATGGACTGGCAATGCTTCAGTAGTGGTGAATTTGCCTGTTCTCAGCAGAGGCCCCAGAAAGGCCAAGCTGCTTCTCACTAGGAGAGAACCCATGAGGCATTAGTGACATGGAATAAAAGCCCTGGTGATACCCTGGCAGAGGTGAACCATGCTGACTGAGGTTCATCCCATGGCCTAAGGAGGAAAAGGAAGCGAAGACTTCAATGGGCAGACTACCCCAGAATGCTGGGGGGTATGTCCTGAACTAAAGAATGCCAACACCTGCATGGAGACTCCCAGCTCTGAACTCAACAATGGAACCCTTCTGTTTCAGCGGGGGAATTGAGACAATCAAGAATAGAGAAAGGAGGGATGTAATAAACACCCCCTTGCATTGGTGCTGACCTTCACTCACAAGGCTGTCACTTTGGCCATAGCCCAAAAAAGCGAAAAGTGAAAAAGCATAAAACAGGTGGTTCTGGAGAAGCACCACTACTGTAGATCCAATGACAATCACAGAAATACCATTCAGGACCTGACATTTATTGATGTGTGGCAGGACACTTGGGGGGGATGAGAAAAGTAATGGTAAATGGGACAGAAGTGGGTCCTGAAGACAGCACACAAGACATTGATAAAATCAGACAGCCCAACCATAACACATCATGTTAGGCATTGCCAGCTTGACTCCCACAACACTCCCAAATGTCCATTTTCAATCCTAGCACCACCAACATTTTGTCAAAACTCCTTTAATCTCTGAATGCCACATTGTACACATTGGTATCAACACATCACTGATCGTAAAGGGTGTTTCACCTCTACTTAATAGTGTTAGTGCTTCCATTACCCAAATGTCTTCCCCGTGTCCTAAAAATGGGAGAGTTCTGGCTAATAAAACCTCATGTGTGCCTGCAATTTACCATCACCCCAGTCACCTTCCATTCCGGGGGAAAATCATTGAGAAAAGCAAAGAAACCTTACCTGCTGGACTACCAGTATGATTCAATGCCTTACTGCACTGTGGAGGCTGCCATCTTCCAAGTGGTCAAGAACACTGTTCAATTCTCCATTAGAGGTGACTGTTGACTTCTCTTCCTACTTAACCTCTTGGTGCCCTCAATCTCCAATTCCTTTTTGATGCCCAACCCAAAATGTCTGGCATTCCATCCGAAAACAGTTATTTGCATCATATATGAAGAGCACAGGCCAGCTGATCCACTGAAGTTTGTTAAGATAAAACTGCATCTCATCCACTTGCTGCATTCCCCAAAGATCCATTCTCTTGCTGTGATCATTAAACTGTAAATCTAGCTCCTCAAACTTCCACTGACTGAAGATCTTCTCCCACTCCAATATCATCCAATTAATCATGAATCTCCAAGAGCTACTTCGGATTGTAATTGTATTTATTTAGTGCTCACTACTACTGACGAGGACACGCTACTCCGGAACCCAAAGTGGATTAGTATAGGAAAATCTAAGTTGTTAACTCGAGCAATGGACATGTGAGTCTGTTAATTGGGATTGAATAGAATAAAGAAGGGCTAGAGGAGGGAAGAGTCTAGAAAGGGTTTTTTGGGAGGTTATAGTAGTAAAATGAGGTTTGGGATGAGTCAAAGAGGAGGGAAGAGTCTACAGAGGGTTATTAGGAAGCTCATAGTAGTACAATGAGGCTTGGAATGAGTCAAAGAAGGAATAGAGGAAGGGAAAAGCCTAGAAAGGGTTAATAGGGAGATCATAGTAGTAGAATGAGGTTTAAGTCAGGGAGTGGAGTTAAAGGATATGTTGAAAGATTTATAGGATGAATCATAGAGTACTGAATTGGAGAGAGTTGAAGTAGGAGTAAAGAAATAAATATATTACCTCCTGGTGGTCACCCGTTGATAGTTATAGTTAGAACCTAGATTCCATAGGAAAAGCATTTTTTGTTTTGGACTCGTTTGATGAATCTTCACAAACTTTTCAAAACTAGTTTGCCACTAACTTAAGATGACGTCTGGAGAGTTTTGGGGTAATTTGTCAAGTGGGGGCTGAGAAAAGGGGGAGTCCCAAATCTTTTTTCCCCATGCAATTTCCCTTAGGAATTTTAGACACAACTACAGCCCGAACCGCTAAAAGGAACTACACCAAATTTGGCAGAATGCTAGATCATTTTCCAGAAAGAGTACTTTTTGAAATTTGGTATGAATCTGTTCAGTAGTTTTGGAGTTATTAAAGAAAAAAAAAGAAAATGTATGTATATTTGGAGGCACAGCTCCACCACAGTTCCATCATTGTGGGTCTGCAGATCCATGCGCTAACAGCAATGCTCTGATTGGCTGGCCTCAACCTTAGAGACAAAGCAATTTTGTCACCCGAGATATGGTTCCCGTGGGGGTGGTGAAATAAAGATTAAATAGGATACAAGAGGTCAGGTTACAGGTATCAGGCTGAAGTTATTTCAATGTGTCTACCTCACCAGGACAGAACTGCACAGTATGGGACTGATAGCCTTGGGGATTGTCTGAGATATGTCCCATACGTTTTGGCAGTGCCCGCTCTACCTCACAATTGGAGGGAGGTGTTAGGCAGATTAGAGTAAGTGCTGGGTTGGCCCATCCCTAGAAAACCTAAACCTATCCTTTTACCTATAACGGATTACTTGGGTGGCAACAGATATCGAAAGGCGCTACTCTGGCTGGGCCTTAATGTGGTGAAATGGGACATAGCGAGAGCCTGGAAGGATAAGACAGCTCCTCCTCTGGAGACATGAGCCTATTGTGTTGCTTTGGGTTGGATGCCTGCAGGGGTTGACAGCAGGGTCCAGCTGCCGGCCATGAGGCCAATCCACCCATGCACAGCCAAAGACTGTGTGTGGCAATGGTTGGATTAACATATGGTTATTAAGTATTGATTTACATTAAAAATACCCTAGAAATTCCCTGAAATCCAAAGGTTACATGGACATTATCGTTAGGAAAGGGAATTAAAAAAATAGAAATTTACCTAAACATCAAAAGTTATAAGAACGTTATAGTTAGGTTCTGATTTCACACACACAAAACCACAGATATTCAGCAGTTATAGTTATAAGAAACTATGTCCTATGCCCTAGGGTAATCATAACTCATGACCTCGCCATGCACTGCTAATTACCTCACATATTATGTCACTCATGACATCTCCTATTACATCATTGATAATATCATTGCAACATTTGCAATTAAATTATTGATGAGAAAACTCTGCATGTCGGGGTGCGAGTTGTAGATGAGCACAAGTTATATTTTTTATGACTACTGGATTTTAAGGTTTTGTGTGTGATAAATCTGAGCCTAACTACAACGCCCTTGTAACCTTTGTTTTTTTCAGTGAATATATATATTTCCAGTAGGTCGCCATAATTAGGACCTAGTTTCCATAGGGAAAGCATTTTTTGTTTTGCCAATATGTTTCCATAGGGAAAGTCTTTTTTTGTTTTGCTAATAACTTTGGCATTGTTTGAATAATCTACATGAAATTTTCAAAATTAGTACACCACTCATTTCAGCTGCTGTCTTGGTAGTTTCGGGGTGATCCGCCAAGTGGGGGCCAAGTAAAAGTGGGGGTCCCTTAGACATGACTACAGCTCGATCCGCTGATCGGAATAACACCAAATTTGGCAGGATGCTGCATCTTGGTGCGCAGATCATGGTTTTTATTATTTGGTGTAACTCCATTAAGCAATTTGTGAGATATTAAAGGAAAAATAAATAGAGATAGCTGGACAGTTGGTGATTACATATGATCTGATTGGGCAATTTAAAGGAGACTAATCAATCCTGATTGGTTGTTGACAACATGAACTATATGTTTTGGCAGCCATTAGGCATGGTCTCCATTGAAATGCATTGTAGTGAATGGCACAGGGTGAAATACACAGTCCACTGACATGGTCAAATGTCCTTATTCCTTTCTCTGCTACCACTTACTCTTTTGTCCTTAGGCCCTATATAGATCTTTGTTTGGTGGCTGGTATGTATATTATTAGGCTGCAACATAAACCTTAATTAAGCAATATCAAGTTCTATTAAAGTCAATAATGAGAAGTGGGATCGTTTTTAAGTATTTATTGAAAGCGGAGTTATAATTTTTAATAGTCAATAAAATATACAGAACAATTGCATGAAGCATGTCCTGAATATGTCCCCGCTCTACTCATCTCAGTCTATTCAGCAGACGTTCCCTTACAGAAATAATACAGTAACAGCTTAGTCTTGTTGCCTAAAGCAGTATAAGAACATTCAGTTAAAACATTTAAAAATTATTCAACCTTCTATGGCTAACACTGTTTCCCATGGCTATCAGCTCAATGAGTCTCACCTATCACACTTTACTGCATAAGTCTATCTAGCTTCCTTTCTTTCTCACGTACGCAAATAATTATTCTGAAGCAAAATACTTTGGCCAAGTAAAATGAGTTGAATTTGCTCAAACATCTAATCAAGTCTCTCACAGCTCTAGAGATCTCAGCAAAGAAGATCTACGGCTCTTTCCCTAAGATACCTTTTATACATTTTCATTTGTTACAAAACATTAATACAATATAACTTTTAAACACAGCTTCTGTTCATTGCATCATTAGATCAATCTTCTTCCCAGGTTCCCCATGCATTCCTGGGCTCTGAAATAACAAATATATAGATAAATGTCACTTCCATTTTCGTTCCTATCACATTCATTCTTTTAAACCATTCATACAATATGCAATTTAGTATATATGTTTATACACATAAGCACATTCCAAAGCATGTTAGCAGCAACAGGCTATTGTTTTAATACTGCTTCTATTGTTTAAGAGATCGAAATTTTGTAGCATGCATACACCATACAGAGGTCAAGAGTGAAACATTTATTGCAAGGATATGCGAATTAAGCAACATAAGTTTTGCAAAGTTCAGGACTTGGTTAAAACACTGAAAAGCAACTGCAGTCAGGCCTAGCTTCATTCTCTCATTTTAGTAATTCTATTTTAGTTTAGTTTTCATTGAACACCTTAGTAGCTCCCCCACTTTGATGGTTTGACACCATCACAGACTTCACCTTCAACAAATCATTTGTTGTAATGCATTCTCAATTTTCATTGTTATCAGACTCTTGTCTTTTTCTTTTTTAGTTTTTTCTTTCCTTTCTTTTCTTATATTCCTCATTCAATCTGTCATGTCACTCAATTATAGATCTCTTCTCATTCTTCTATTCAGTTATCTCTCTATTTTCTTCATTAATAGCATATTAACAGCTCTATGAACACCTAGTGTGGTTAAAGGACAAACTAATACTACTATGACAGGTTTGCGACTCTCTAAATAAGAAATCGCAAATAAGGATTCCTTATTTGAGATTCCTTAGCACATGTATGAAGCAATTCCTAAATGCAATTTGGGCATTTAAGAATCGCTATTTACCACCAAGTTGAACTTGGTGGTAACCATGTGCAAATTTTAAAAATGCATTTAAAATGCATTTTTAAATTTTACATGTAAAGCACACATGGCCTTTTGGCATGTGTGCACCATACATGGTGAAAAAAATAATTTTGGGGTGCAGCAGAGTGGGCCTTAGGCCACCAGCACCATGGGGTTTTGCATTTCCAAAATTGTGATTTCTAGTTAAGAAATCTCAATGGAAATGCAAAAAATTTGCAGATATGGGCCAACAGGCCCATAGGTGCGAATGGGGCCGGTATCGCAATTTGCGATTCGGTAATAGCATTTGCGATTTTTAAGAAATCGCTATTACCGATTCGCAAATGTGATACATGGCATTTTGTGAATCGGAAATAGCGATTTCTTAAAAATGGCAAATTCTGAATCGCAAAAGGCCTTCATGATACATCTGGCTCATTATGTTGTATGTGCTGACAAATCTTAGGTCTCACACCAAGCACCAAAGTCATACTAAAGAAGCCCATGTCTCTTGGTTCTAAATGTGTTTGCCCTGTATGCTGCTGAAAAGCCTTCATCAATCACTCATAGAATTCATGAATTGTTTCCTTAATTCCCTGCTGCATTTTGTTCAGCTTCAAATAATCCAAATCCTTAGAAGGAATTCTTCCTTTCAGAAATGTTAACACCTCATTACATTTAGTCATTACTCCAGTGACGGTACATTAGCACCAGCCTCCGTTGGAGGCTCTGAGTTTGACCACTGAACAGCAATCTTACATTCTAGCCACAAATCTCGTGGAACTCTAATATCAAAGAAAGTATCCAAATCAACCAACAGCACTTTAGACAACTTCACAAACCTTTCAATCCGTGTATACCACTGCATTGGACTGTCTCTCAATTTTGGAAAGTTGTATGTAAAAGATAAAAGGTCTCCTCTACTACAAAGAACATGTACATATGCTCCACTTAGTGCTTCCCTCAAAGGGCATGATGCAAAAGTACCTTTTTTCTCTAACTGCTCTTTCTTTTTCTCCTCAGCCTCATTCAGCTTGTTTCTTTTTTATTTCTTGTTTTTGTGCCCATTTAGTTTCATGTTTTTTTCATCTCACTCCATTTGTGCACCCATTTCACTAACTCAGTGAGATGTATTCGCAACCTGAAATATTTTCATTTTAATTATCATCTAATTGTACTCTAAAACTTTTCTGAAAAGGCACACTTTTAGAAATGTCCACCTCATATTTATTTGCCAATTCATTGAATTGGTCATGTACCATTGCTGCTTTTCTCGTACTCTCCTTGCACAGGTAAATCAATTATTTTTCCTGATATTGTTTAATGATCTCACAATTCAGACATCCTCTCTAAATTTCCTCTAATTCAACCTTCAATTGTGGCACGTGTATAAGTAGTTCTTCTTATGTAACTGGGCTTGTCTCTGCACTCATACTCGTACCTGGTATCTCTGCATCCTCAACCATTGCACTCTTTCTAAAAACGTCTTCAAACCAAGGAGGAATCAAACTTTCTTCTGTACAGCCTTCGTTTGTTTGTGTAGCAAAAACAAAACGTCTACCTTCACCTAATGTTTGGGTGGTTTGTGGTGGAGTCCACATGACAATCTGTGAATTCTGTGAAGTTGAGATAAACCTATTTACCGGTGTAACCCCAGTGGTTTGCTGAACCACTGCAGTTGGTGCCTGCTGAGTAACTAATCCAGTTGTCTGTGCCACTGTGATCAGGTTAACGGTGCATCAGCAGAAGGTATCATTTGAGAGATTCTGATTTGTACAGGAGTTTTAACAACTGCTTGCTACATTACAGACTGTAATAACAGGGTGTGCAGTAATTGGCTATGTTATCACTGGTTGTGGAAAAATTTACTCATTTGAAACATGATACTGTTACAGGCATTACAGATCGCATCTGGTTAGTGATCTGTGAAATTTCAGGATTCACAGGAGCTGTAGCATCAACTGCATTGCCTTCAGCATTCACCATGGTCGGCTCTATATATGGTGGTGGATGCATTGCTAACATTTCTTCTAATGTATTATCTCCAGAATCTGAACCAATATTGGCCTTTCATTCATTCTGTACCTCACTTTCATCCTTGAATTTCTTTCGAGGTAGTCTTTCGCAATCCTTTGCCCTATTTACCTATTTGTTTGTACACATGGGATACAGCCTAGTACCTTCATCTATCCCTTTTCCCCACACTTGTGCTCTATGATCCCGGATTGCAGTTGCATAGTTCTTTACTGCTCTCTTAGACTTTTTCTCATACCTCTCCTTATCATGTTTCAATGCCATTCTTTCACATTTTCATAAAGCCTCAAATTGCATAGGTCTAGCAGGCGGCTTCACTTTGCATAAAACAACCCTCAGCTCTCCAAGAATTCCCAAATTAAACGATCCGCACTTTGGGAATCTCAATGCTTCCTCCTTCTCAGTAACTCTATTCTATTCGTGAAGCAAATTACATGTATGTAACCCTCAGTCAACCATCATATAATATGCTGGTGTTCCTTCCATTTCTTTCCCATTGCATTCATTCTGTTAAACCATTTATACAAGATGCAACTTAGAATATATTTGTATGCACATCAGCACTGCAATAGGATATTGTTTTAATACTACTTCTATTGTTTACGAGAAAGATGTTTTTTTAACATGCATAAGCCATACAGAGGTCAGAAGCTGAACATTTATTGCAAGTATGCAGTAAAGCCACATAGGTTAAGCAAAGTTCAGGGCACATTTAAAACACTGAAAAGAAATTGCAGTTAGGTGTAGCTTCATTCTCTCGTTTAATAATTATAAATAATTTAATTTTCTTTGAAAGCCTTAGGAAGGGTCACAAAAAGGAGAATGTATAAAATGTGATAAGAGATTTTAACTACTATATAAATCATTTGTTGCTGGGACCATACTAATTTTAGGAATTGTGGTGTGTTCTAAGGTGATTTTACACTGTGAAAAAGCCTTCTGCTGGGCTTTTAGGAATCCCAGCAGAACCATTGTGGTTATGAAAGGTGCTTCGGAAGTTAAGATGAGAGGATATTTTCTATAAATTCACACTATCTTTCTCAGCCATATGTGAATGAAGTCTGACTTTCTCAGTAAAACATGTACTTCCAACAGGGACAGTCTTTCAGTGGATTCCCCTTTTGTTCTACTGCAGCCTCCCAGAGTGTTCTAAAGAACAAGTAGAGCGCTAACAGTCTCACTTATGACAAAAGTGTGGCACACCTGATGCCATCTTGATTGAATCAAACTGGTAATACCTAAAACATGTAGGCCCTCATTATGACATTGGCAGTAAATCACGCTTACCGCCGCAGTGATGGCTGCCAACATAACGCCACAGTGGCGAATATCCGTTCACCATATCATGACACACGCACACCAATCTGACAGAATACAGCCACATGCACAAATCCACCAGCCCAAAGGTCAGTGATAAACTGGCAGTCCCAACGCCCATACCGTTACGCCAACAAAACAACGCCCACCACAATATGAGCCATGAATCACCACGGTGGACATTCAACGGCAGTAAACAATTGGCGGTACATACCACCGCGCTCAGAATGGAAACTCACATACAAAACAGCACTACATTGGAAAATACGAAAAACACACACCTGACAATCATACACACACCACACACACCCACAGCACTATAAAACACGTACCCACAGTACCCACAACCCTTTACAAACAACAATTACCACCAGTAGATTGACACGAACAGCACAGAGACAACTAGACACACACACCACTTACACCCATACCTCCCTCACGCACCCCACATCACGCACACCACCACACTACTCAACACACTCTCACAAACACACACCACACAACACCCATGTCCCCACAAAGGTACCCCTGTTTCACTGATGAGAAGTTAAGGGTGATGGTGGAGGAAAATGTCAGGGTAGAGCCACAGCTGTTTGGAGCACAGGTACAGCAGATATCCATTGCCAGGAAGATGGAGCTATGACGGAGAATCGTAGACAGGGTGAATGCCATGGGACAGCCCCCAAGAACAAGGGACAACATCAGGAAGAAGTGGAATGACCTACGGACGAAGGTACGTTCCATTGCAGCAAGGCACCAGCTCGCTATACAAAGTACTGGCGGTGGACCACTACCTGCTCCCCCACAGCTCACAGCATGGGAGGAGCAAGTCTTGGCAATACTGCATCCTGAGGGACTTGCTGGAGTAGCCAGAGGACTAGACACTGGTAAGTCAATATTTAGTACTTACCACCCACCATCACCCCCCTCACCCTCACTCCCACCACTCCACTCGATCCCACACACTGCACCTACACATATGACTAACCCCAATGCCAAGCCCTGCATACCATATCAATGCATGGACAGCCCTTCCAGCTCTGCATGGACACCAATCACCAAAGAATGTACAGCATAGGGGAAGTAACAATCACACAATAAACCAACATACACAAGCAAAAGGTGGCAGGGCAACACCAATGATAGAGAGGAAGCCAGAGATGTACAATATGTCACAGACATGACTCATAATACAACACTTACATCCCTACAGGTGCCCCAGCCAAAGTCAGAGGAGAAGAAATGCTACGACAAACCAGTCCCCCAACAGAAGATGCCCCCAGTGATGACAGTAACTCTGGACTTCAGGATCTGGACCAACAACCTGGCCCATCAGGGATCGCTGGACAGTCAGTCACCCAAGCCCACTCACAGTCCACCACGGAGCCTCCCCCATCAATATCCAACACCACAGCACCCACCCACACCTCTGGCCCCAGGACACGTTAATCAGCAGTTTGCCCACCTGTACAGGGACCCCAGTCCACACCTCATACCCAAGACAATAACAAACCTGGGGTCAGTGACAGTGGTCACACCATGCAGGGCACAGAGGCACAGGCCAACAGGGACACTGGGAAGACCGCTGTGTGTCAGGGAGAGGACAGGACCAGAGAACAGACTCTCCAGGAGGCACTCTCCGAAATCCTGGGAGCCCCCCAACAGGACACGATGGGCCAGATCCTTGACACCGTGCATGAGAACAGACGGATGCAGGAGGGACAATATCAGGGTATCAGGGAGGACTTGCAGGCCAATAACACCACCCTGATCTCCATAGCAGGGGTGCTACCAGACATGTCCAACATCATGAAGGAGGCAACAGCATAGCAGCGGGCCCCTACCACTAGCCAGTCCATTGACCAGCCCTCCACTTCTGCTGCAGCTAGTGGGCAGGAGGCCCTGCCACAGGACCTACAGGCCATCAGCACCCTTCCCCCTGCGGAAGGTGAACCACCCCACAAATGTTCCCAGCGAACTAGACAGAAGCTGGAGACACTTGCCAAGACCACCGCGAGGAAATGAAACTCTCCTGATTGTCCCCCTTGTGTCCCACCCTGTCACCTTGTCCACTTTGAACTGCCCTTTCTCCCTTTCCTATGGCCACTTGGACACTGGACCTGTGCTACAAACAGACTGGAACAATACCCTGGACCTTCCTCCATCATCACCCCATTCCATTGCATTCCTCTATCAATTTCATAGCACTACAATAAACACCCTTGAATACAACTTGACTACTAGTATTTTATGTTTTAAAAATGTGCATTTATGGAAAAAGACACATCTTGTGCAAATGATCTGAACACTATGAGAGCATAAAAATAAGGACCTATAGCTGTCTGTAGTCAGCACATCGGTACACAGTTTTTCTATCACAAACATCTGTAAAATGACAAGACATAGGTGACAGTAAGTTGAGATGCAAAGGAAGTTAATGCCATCATGCTACAGCCACATAGAATACACCAATAGCCAGAGGAATGGTCAGTTGCACTGTCTCCCCTGTGTGTCATTGAAAGTATTTACGGAAAACTGATGTTCTGTTGTCCTCATCCTCTTCATCCTCACTTTCCTCAGGGTGTGTTGCTGCCACAGGGGAATCTCCAGTCTCCTCCTCTTGCAGAAAGGGTACATGTCATCTGAGGGCCAGGTTGTGCAACATGCAGGATGCCACTACTATCTGGCAGACCTTCTCGGGTGAGTAGCACAGGGATCCATCTGTCAGATGGAGGCACCCGAACCTGGCCTTCAGGCGGCCAAAGGTCCTCTCGATGATCCTTCTGATTCACCCATGTGCCTCATTATAACGTTTCTCTGCCCCTGTCATGGCATTCCTCACAGGCGTCAGCAGCCACAATGGGTCTGGGTAGCCAGAGTCACCTGCAAGTATTGGGGGATAACATTTAGCCTCACACAATGCTATAGGGATGACACCTGAAGGCATACACTGACATACATTGGGTGGGGACCAAGGCTCACCTATTAGCCACACCCTGTGCCTCTGTAGTTGGGCCATCACATTTGAGATGCTGCTATTCCTCAGAACAAAGGCATCATGCACTGACCCAGGATACTAAGCACTGACATGGGAGATATACCGGTCCGCCAGACAAACCATTTGCACATTCAGTGAGTGGAAACTCTTATGATTCCTCAACACCTGTTCATTCTGGCAGGGGGACAAATGCAATATGTGTCCAGTCAATCGCCCCAATAATATTGTGGATATGTCCCATTGCATAGAATCCGCCCTTCACAGTGGCCAAAACTTCCACCTGGGGTAAAGAAATGTAGCTGCACATGTGTTTTACCAGGGCAGACAAGACTCTTGCCAGCACGAGTGAGAACATTGGCTGTGACATTCCTGCTGCCAAGCCCACTGTCACTTGGAAAGAACCAATAGGCAAGAAATGGAGCACTGATAGCACTTGCAGAAGAGGGGGGATCCCAGTTGGATGACGGATAGATGAGATCAGGTCTGGCTCCAATTGGGCACACAACTCAGTTATTGTGGCCCTGTTCAGTCTATAGGTGAGGATAGTGTACCTGTCCTACAGTGTAGCAAGGCCACAAGGGATCTGTACACGGGGGTATGTCTCCACCTCTTATTCATCCGCAGCGGTAGATATCTAAGGGACACAAGAGTGAGTAAGCTGTCACAATTTGAACAATGGAGCCACAACCTCAGTGTACATAGTCCATTTATGTTATGGGACAGTGGGAATGGTGAGGTATGTGGTAATCTAGGCTGTGATGACCGTTGTCCTCCCCCATGAAATGGCGACAGCCTGTCCTGTATGGAGGGACAGGTGGAAGTGAGGTCATTTCGCCGACGTTGGGCGTCGTAGCGGAAGGCGGCCTTGCACCACCGTGCAATTTCTCATTGGATAATATGGGGCTCTATGGAGTACAGTGGCCAATAATGGTTCTGCGCCGTCGATAACAGTGTACACCGCTGCGGACGTCACTGCCATTTTCTACCTGATTCCTCACTTGTTTCCTGACCTTCAACAGGAGAACACCTACACTGCTTGTGCTGCCGTGAGCTGTGTCTTGAACCTACCATGGCCCTTGTGACCGGGGAAAGGAGCCCTGCCTTCAATTCGGAGGAGTTGGTGCGACTGGTGGATGGGGTCCTCCCCCAGTACGGACTGCTGTATGGGCCTCCAGACCAACAGGTGAGTACACTTTGGGCATGATGCATGTGGGAAGGATGCATGGAGATATGTGTGCAAGCATTGTGTCATTGAGGGGGAAATGTCTTGTGGTGGTGTACATGGTGCCAATGGTGATGGAAACATGATGGGTGGGCCATATGTGTAACAGGCTGGATTGTTTGGTTAATGATGTTCTCCTGTCTGTTTTACCTCTGCAGGTCAGCGCCCATCAAAAGAAGTGATTATGGCATGCCATTGCAAAGGAAGTGCAGACCCTGAGGGTCTATGGTAGGCAGAGCACCCACTGTCGGAAACGGTGGGAGGACCTGAGACGCTAGGCAAGGAAGACTGCGGAGGCCCAGCTGGGGCTGGCCTCCCAACGAGGAAGGGGTGCCCATCAGAACCTGACCCCTCGATGGCCCGCATACTGGTGGTGGCCTACCCAGAGCTGGATGGGCAATTGAGGGAATCACAGCAGCCACAAGGGGGTGAGTACAGTGGGCATTATTTAAAAATTTGGTAGGTGGGGTGGGATCCTGGGTGGTGGATGCAGCGTGAGTCAACTCTAGGGTAATGGGTGTTTGGCAAATGCAGGTAACCTAGCTTGTTAGCATTCCAATTCAGTCAAGGCTTTGTGGGTATCAGGAGGGATGCAGTTGGTGGTGTGTGGCCCTCATCTTGCCGTGGCATCTAGCCAAATCACTGGCAGTGCATAGTGCTCAATCCTGATCCCTGTATGTGACGGTTCTGGGCATGCCAACTGTGGTGTTCGTGCAGTAAATGACCCAGTGTTTCCTTATTCTCTCTGCCCCCTCCCCATGCAGGGGCACCGGTGATAGAGGGAGCTGCATCCTGCAGGGCCCAGGAGTCCACTGACACCAAGGGAACCAGTGGGACGGAGGGCGAGGGGAGCACCACGGCAGAGACAGGGGACGACAACACAAACTCAGACACCTCCTCCGATGGAAGCTCCCTTGTGGTGGTGGACACCTCTGTGACCACCCCAGCTGCAGGTTCAGCCACCACCCTCCAGACCAGCACTGCCCTCCCAGTAGCCCCTCAGCGAGTTGCCAGTGCCCCCTTACCCAGGAGGATGGGCATCTCCTTCGTCCCAGGCACCTATGGCCCTGCCCTAGCGAGCCCTGCTGCCCTGAGCGAGGAGGCTATTGACCTCCTGAGATCCATCTCTGTAGGGCAGTCAGCCATTGTGAATGCCATCCAGGGGCTGGCATCCCAGATGCACCAATGCAATGCATTCCAGGAGGGCATCCAGAGTGGATTGGCGGCCCAACAGAGATCGATTTAGCGTCTAGCCTCCTCTCTGATGGCAGCCATTGTCCCTGTTCTTACCATCCCCCATCCAACTACTACTTCCCAGTCCCAGTCTCCTCAACCCCAACCCATTCCATGCACACATACCGACAAACATGCACACAAGACAACACCCAAGAGTGGCACAGGCAAACACAAGCACCACACTTCATCCCACGAGCACTCACACAAACACCAGACAGTTGCAGGCACAACCACATCCACTGCCTCCAATTTCTCCCCTCCTCCTCCTCCTACTCCACCTCCCTCCCAGTCACATCCACACTCACACCTGCATGCACTGCATCAACATCCACCACCAGCATCACCATACCAAGCAGCACACACACCTCACTAGCAGACACCTCCACAACATCCATGCACACTTCCCCTGTGTCCTCCCCGCTCTGTCTGTCCCCCCCTCCTATAGGACATAAAAGCAAGCACTCACACACCCAACAGCCATCCACCTCACATCAGCATACTTCCCATGCATTTTCACCCAAATCCAGCAGACATACACCTCCTACAACCACTCCCTCTACCTCAACTCCCATCCCTCCTCCCTCCTACCACCCCACCATCCCTAAGAAGCTTTTTCTTGCCCAACTTGACCTCTTCCCTTCCCCTCCCCTCTGTCCAGCCCGTAAGAGCAGGGTCCCAACGTCCCAGCCCAGCACCTCAGCCAAACAGTCCACATGGACAGTGGTGGCTCCACCTAGTCGTAGTGGCAGGTCAGTGAAGGATCCCACTCCACCAGCCAAGAAGGGGAAGGATCCCACACCTCCTGCCATGAAGGAGAAGGAGCCTGCACCTCCTGCTTTGAAGGGGAAGAAGTCCTTGACTCCTGCCTAGAAGACTAAGCAACATGTACATCCTGCCATGAAGGGGAAGAAGCCCCAGCCAGGAAGACTAAGGATTCCACGCCTCATGTCATGAAGGGGAAGAAACCCTAGACTCCAGTGGTGGCTGTCAGGGTGACACATCCACCACCACCAGCGGTCACGGGCCCCCACCACCAGCTGAGGAAGTGCATCCCTCACCACCAGCAGAGGCTGCACAGGAGGCACCTCCATCTGCCACCACAGTGCAGCCATCACCACCAGCAGAGGCTGCCCAGGAAGCACCTCCATCTGCCACCACAGTGCATCCATCACCACCAGTAAAGGCTGTCCAGGAGGCACCTCCATCTGCCACCACAGTGTAGCCATCACCACCAGCAAAGGATGCCCAGGAGACACCACAGTGTAGCCATCACCGCCAGCAGAGGCTGCCTTGGAGGCACCTCCATCTGCCACCACAGTGCAGCCATCACCACCAACAGAGGCTGCCCAGGAGGCACCTCCACCTGCCACCACAGAGCAGCCATCACCACCAGCGGAAGCCATGTAGGCCACCCTCCAGGGGCTGCTGTACGAGGGTCCCCCTAAAGAACCAGTGGGAAAGACACCCACCTGAGAGACTGTGGTCTTGCACTCCCCAGGACAGAGAAATGGGCATGGAGCCCCCTCCAGAACCAGTGGGAAAGACACCCACCTGAGAGACTGTGTCCTTGCACTCCCCAGTACTGAGAAATGGGCATGGAGCTCCCTCCAGAACCAGTGGGAAAGAAGTACTATTCTGTTTTTAGTGATGACTGTGCAAGTGTATAACGGCTGGGGCCACAAATGACAAAGCATTCCATTTTAATGAATGTATCTTCAAATGGTTGTAATTTACCCATGATTTGATATCGATAAGTTCTTGAGACAAGACATCATCATTTTTTGGAGAAGAGACTTTCTGATATAGTGGGGCACTATTAGCAGAGAAATATACACTTAATTGTAAATTGATTTGGAATGTCAGCATCTGAATACACATACATGGTAATGATGGGAGTGAAAATGTTGAGCCTTGTGAAACCCCTTAAAATAACATTTATGTGTTGGATATTTTAATTCATTGACCCTAGTTTTCTAGGAGTTATGAGAACCAGCTATGTTATATAGACTGATTATTTTCTCAACCATGAGGGTTAATTATTTGAGTCTAAGGCAGCTGAAAGGTCCATTAGAATAAGAAGGCGCCTTTGTCCAAAATGTGAAGGGCATCACTTACGCGTTTTAAAGTTGGATGGAACACTTTTGGAAAAATGTAACAAGGGTCTTGTCTTACCAAAGGTATTGTGGTATTTATTAGGTCCTCCTATGTGATTTCTTTAAATGAGGACCAGGAAACCTTCAATTTGTGGTATACACGTTTGTGTTTACTAACTATTATGTATTATTATTTTTCCACTTTTGCAGTTAAAAAGATGGAGATGCTTTGGTTTTTCTTTTGAGGAGTTTAAGTAGCTCGTAGTCAGCATCCCAGGCCATTCTACAATTTCAAATATTTGACGGGTCAATTTTAGATTGTTAAATTCGTGCTTTTCTTAAAAAGAGGACGTGGTTTCAGAAGTGTGCTTTTTGCATTTCTTTCTTTCCTGTGGGATTTGAGTGCACAGCTTTCTTGCCTGTTGTGTTCTGGGGCCTAAGGGATTTCCTTTCTTCTTTGAGTTCCTTTCAAACCCAATGAGATGTTTCTACTTTTTCTTTTTGGCGGGTTAGAAGCCATCCTGTCCATGACCCAAGATAAGGTCTCCTTATACTGGTTTGTTACTTAATTAACCTCTGGTACTGAGGGGGTTATTGCAGTGCATAATTACCTCAGAGGAAAGTGTGATTGTATTTACTTATTTATTTTTCACAGCAGATAATAGCCATGGCCCGCTCCTAGCGGCAATGGGTTGAGGAAGGAAAGGATAAGTGAATTTATAGGGAAGTGTCACTAGAAAAAGAGAAACATTAGCGAGTTGCAGACTTAGCATAACATTGAAGGCGAGGAAGCTGCTGACCAGACAGCACAATTATTGGGGATCAAACAGAAGAGGGAGTTGTTTAATTTTATTCTGAAATTAAGCTATTTGCTGGGTAAGCTTTCAGCCTGGATTTCTGTTCTTGATCGAAGATGTGGCGTTGCAGTTAGAGAGTTCCATGATCCAATACCTGCTCTGGAAAGCTGTTTCCCTCCATAACTCTTCCCTTTTCATTCGACTATGGTTAGCTTACGACCCTTACCGGGATAACAAGGTCAACAAGGCATTTGGTTGAACTGAGATTAGTTTTTTTCATATGACACAGACGGTGTTTAATTTAATTTTGTGATTTTAGTAGACATTTCCGTTTGTCTCAAGATTTAAGAACAATAGAGTAATCTGGGTAGCACTACGGCTTGAATGAGGACACAGGAAAGCCAAGCATGGGGCAGACGTTGAATCAGTTGTAAAGTAGAGATTAGGCCTTTCTTTGATATCTCGAGATTGATCAGAGTGTGATAGGTCTGACTCAAATAAAATCCCCAGATTTGTCTGTTTGGGCTGGAGCATTAGAGAGTTTCAGTTTAGCTGACAAGCTAAATGGAATTTCTGCATGATTTCTCACCCCAAAAGCTTAACATTCCTGTTTTGTTTTAACCACATGTAGTTTTAATTAATCCACAGGTTTTAAGTGCCATCGAAGTCAAATCCAATGGTTGATAAATCAAAGCCTTTTTTGTGAAGGTCAACTAACATTTGTGTGTTATCGAGGCTTTATTGGAGTCTACTGCAATAAGTAGGTCTTTTAGATTGGCTGAGGATTTTAGTTTGAGGATTTATTTGAGTGAGAGCCTGATATGTTTAGTCTAATTAAGGAAACTACCTTGGGAATCACATTTTTCTAAATAGGCAGATCCAGCATGTGTATGTTTGTCAAAGAACGTTTGATGAGATTGTAATTGTCTAAGTATTGAAAACAGCATCTACACAGCTGGGTTTGGTTGCCCCACTGTTGGTTCAAATATCTGAAGAATATATTGCTGCCGCGCTGATCGAGTTTCCATAAACACTAAGCTATTCAGAGAAATCATGCTGCTTCCAAGGGGATGGTAAATGGCATGCCTTCTAAAAAGACTTGGGTGAAACTTGTTTCTTTCCAATGCTACCCTTTCAGAAGCCATTAAGTAATCTTTTCATCGATTTCTGCACTTCCACACTATGCCACAGTAGTCCCTGGCAGGGAAGGGAGATACTATGAGTGTGGGTGCGCTCCTGGTAAACCCGCAGAATGTTATCACTTGTAGTGATGTAAGTAAATGGCTGAAATGTGCTGACCCACTGCCAGATGCTGAATGTTGTAGCGTCAGTGCTTAATTTGTCAATAAAAAGGTGCCTGTGCCCAGAGCCCTCCTCTTAAACACGTGGCTGCTGCAATTAAATGTGTGAACACGGAATACTGAGGCAGCGGAATCCTGAAGCCATCTCGGGCCTCTTCAATCCATATAAACATTCCCTGCCCCTTCAGCTCACTCTAGCAGCTTTCTACTTTCTCCCTTTGTGACGCTTTTTCGTTTTTCCCTTCCTCCGTGAAAGACGGGAAAGATGGAAAGCCATATGTGTCTTTTGCTCGCAGCAAATGCTTGAAGCTGAAGAATAAGCCCCGGCCCTCAAAAATAAGTGCTGGTGCTCAGCACCGGAAACAACAAGCACAAATTAAACACTGTGTAGCGGCCGAAGAAGAGTGTAAATGGCACAACAGAGTAATGGATAAAGGAGGAAGGCTGAATCTCCCAGTAAGTAAACATATTATTTATAATTTCAATAGAAATCAAGGCCCATATTTATACTTTTTGACGCTAAACTGCGCTAACGCAGTTTAGCGTCAACAAATTTAGCGCCGTCTAACGCCATTCTGAAGCGCCATGCGGGCGCCGTATTTATGGAATGGCGTTAGCCGGCGCTAGCAGACCGGCGCTGCCTGGTGTGCGTGGAAAAAAACCACGTAGACCAGGCAGCGCCGGCGTAGGGGGAAAATGGCGTTAGGGCGTCTTAAAATGGGGCAAGTCAGGTTGAGGCAAAAAAATCGCCTCAACCCGATTTGCGCCATTATTTTCGACGCCCAGACGCCATTTAAATGACTCCTGTCTTAGTAAAGACAGGAGTCATGCCCCCTTGCCCAATGGCCATGCCCAGGGGACTTATGTCCCCTGGGCATGGTCATTGGGCATAGTGGCATGTAGGGGGGCACAAATAAGGCCCCCCTATGCCACCCAAAAAAAAAAAAAATATATAAAAAATTATACTTACCTGAACTTACCTGAATGTCCCTGGGGTGGGTCCCTCCATCCTTGGGTGTCCTCCTGGGGTGGGCAGGGGTGGCAGGGGGGGTCCCTGGGGGCAGGGGAGGGCACCTGTGGGCTCATTTTGAGCCCACAGGCCCCTTAACGCCTAACCTGACCCAGGCGTTAAATAGTGGCGCAAATGCGGGGTTTTTTGACCCGCCGCCTCCCGGGCTTGATTTTTGCCCGGGAGTATAAATACGACGCATTTGCGTCGCCGTCATTTTTTTAGACGGGAACGCCTTCCTTGCATCTCATTAACGCAAGGAAGGCGTTCACGCAAAAAAATGACGCTATTTGCCCATACTTTGGCGCTAGACGCGTCTAACGCCAAAGTATAAATATGGCGTTAGTTTTGCGCCGAATTTGCGTCGAAAAAAACGACGCTAATTCGGCGCAAACGGAGTATAAATACGGGCCCAAATGTTCTTGGCAAACTCCAGGCCTTAAAACATATTACATTTATTTTCCCTGGATATTCCATTAGTATCTCCTTCATTAGGTCTTGGTAAGGATTGTGCACGGAATGGGACTACGCTCCTTACGAGCTAGTAAATAGAAATTATTTCAATCAAGCCAGTTAGAACGATGCAGAAATTAGGGGCATAGCTAACATTTGTGCAGCAGGTGCAGTGACAATGCAGTCCAGGTGTGATAGGAATACTGCGGTAGTCTTCAATCACAGCTGCAACTTCCCTCAATAATAGGTGTCTTTTGATGTCTAACAAGGGCCTGGGGTAATATAACTTGCTGAAAAAGGACCAATAAGAACTTTGCAGCTCACCCGACGGAAATATGGTGTCAATGCGTCACAACGTCAGTGCACAGCGGCAGACCGGTATCAGAATCCCGACTGATGGTAACAGAGACGACAAGGCGTTCCTTGCTGGAAGTTGCACCCGTCGTCGCTAAGTGCCGTATCCGCTTACCCTCTGTTGTTCACAATACTTCAGAGAACTGTTATGTCGAGTGCTAGCGTTATGGCAGTCACAAGATCATGCGGAACAATGGATTGCTCTGCCGTCTCTTTAGTCGCACGATCTGGCGATCTGTGTTTTGTACTCCGCCGAAGATGATGGATGGGTGCGAACAGCATTTCAGAGCTTCATTCACCGGAGCTATTCATCTGTGAACTAAACTAACACTGCAAAATGTCAGCCCCGGTGAAGATCTATTGAGCCGTTCGTCTGCTGGCAAAGTGTGCGTAAGTGGCAGCAGGGACGCGCCGCGTGCCAAGGAAGGTGCGCGTGCCGTTGGGCGGCTATTAAAGAAATCGTGGAGTCACATCAACATATAAACGTTTAATTACAGCTGTACTTCTTTCTGTTCATGCCTAGAAGGCCCCCAAAAGAAATCCAGTCTCCAAGGGGTAACCCGCGCCTTACTGCATTGCACAGCACCAACCCCATTTGTTATGGATGAACAAGCCGGGTGCCGATCCACCAATCGCTTGCGCTACGAGGGTATACCAAGCGAATGAGATGCAGATATAATTAAACAATTGGTATGGTATGGCGGTGCACCTTAAATAGCAATAAAAGATCTTCCTAATCTGCCGCACCACAGCATTGCTACGAATATTTACAACCAAACCAGGTAAGGTAGCAAAGCAAGAGAGGACTTTTTAATAAAGGATTTAATCGAGCCACACAATCGTTTATAGAGCAACACACTGCTCTGTAACGTCAAGGGAAAAGTTTGCCATTCTCTTTGTAAAGATTTGAAAATAATCCCACCTGCTTTCCTGTAGTAGACAGGGTTATGGACGACGTGCCTTGCGCGAATACTTCATCGATGCTTAGAAGCACACAACCGACGACTCAATAAGCAGCTACTTTCAGTGTCAGGAGGGGAGTCCCCGCTTCGAGAACTGAAACAAAAAATGCATCTTAAATGTACGAAGAGAATTGTAATGCTTACAATGCTTAGTGTAGTTCATGTCATATTTCGTTAAATCTGGGAAGGATTTGACACAATTTAGTTTCTGATCCCGCACAGAGTGGAGGATATTCCCGAGCCACCTCCATGCGTTCAGCCCACACTGATGTGGTTACAAGTCTGGGGCTTTGGCTGCAGAAAACGTGTAGCACTAATTTGTCCCTGGTGAATTCTGACTGCAAAGCGGATTATGCGCTCAAGAGACGGTGTTGAAGACAGCAACGCGGAAAAAACCCTTCCTTTGTATTGTGCTCTTTGGATCTCCGCAGCCCAGCGAATTAACTCTTAGCTCGCACTCCTGTTTTATTTTTTGTCTCTGTTTTACAATGATATCAAATTTCCCCCCTGCGCATTATGGCCCTGATTTATACTTTTTGGTGCAAAACTGCACTAACGCAGTTTTGCACCAAAAAGTTTAGCACCGGCTTGCACCATTTCTGAGCACCAGCCGGGCACCATATTTATGGAATGGTGCAAGCTGGGGCAAAGGGTAGGCTAGCGTAAAATAAAAATGCCGTTAGCCGGGTGGGGCTGGCGGTATGGTAGAAGTGGCTTTTGCACCAAAAAATGACGTTAGGCAGGTTAGATTAAAAGAAAATGACTCTAACCAGCCTAGCGTCATTTTCTGATGCTAAACCATCCATACCACATGACTCCTGTCTTAGAAAAGACAGGAGTCATGCCCACCACCGCCAGTGGCCAGCACAGGGGACCAGGGTCCCCTGGGCATGGCCATTGCACCCAATGCCATGTAGGGGGGTCATTTCAGGGCCCCCAGTGGCACTTAAAAAAATAAAATAAAATACTTACCTGTACTTACCTGGGATGGGGTCCTCCATCCTCCGCTGTCCCTCTGGTGTGGGTGGGGGTGTCCCTGGAGCCTGGGGAGGACACATGTGGGCTTATTCCATGGTGTTCCACCATGAGAATAGGCCCACAGATCCCCTAATGCCTGCCCTGACCCAGGCAATAAATAATGGTGCAAAGCAAGTTTGCACCAATTTTTGACCCCGCCCTCATGCGTGATTTTTGCACAGGAGGATAAATATGGCGCAAGGGCCTTGGAGTCATTTTTTGCCCAGGAACGCCTACCTTGCATATCATTGAAGCAACGTAGTTTTCTGTAGGCAAAAAATGACTTTAACTCCAATATTTTGGTGCTAGACACGTCTAGCGCCAAAATAACAAATATGGAGTTAGGTTTGGGCAGGATTTGCGTAAAACAAATTACTAAAATCCTGGGCAAACAGGTTATAAATATGCTCCTATATGCCCTCGGTACTCTACAACATAGTGAAAAATTATGGATTTGCATTTCACATAATAAACACAAATTTGTGCAATTTTGCCATCATTTTGTGTAGTTAGTGGGAAAAATATACACATTTCGTACACAACTATATATACATGGACATATACATGATTTAGACAGACTATTTAATGTGAAAGATAGAAAATGCAGTATTATTTAAAAGCAGTGGTAAAGTCAATTGGTCTGACTTTTGATTAGTAAAGTGCTTGGTAATTGGTAGGCGAGTAGGTGTATAGTTATTTAAAGCACTGGGATGCACTTTGTATCCATACCCCTATGTGCTGAAAATAGAGGCAGGTGAAGATTCACCCTTCACTCACAAAGCAGGGAAACTTCACTTTCTGTGAAGGTGCTCTTGCTCCCCCGGTTCACTGAGGTTAGATTTTAGTCACTTGACCTGAAGTTTGTACATTAGATATTTTTCCAGCCTCAGGGTGTCCCAGCCTTTGGCTTGCCAAAGTAGGACACATGACAGTGAAAAGGTGGGGGTTGGGGTGACGCTCAAGCTCTGGAAGCAATGTCTATGGGGGTGTAAAACCAAGTAACTTAGCTTGTTAGCAGGAAATGGTGCATCATGTTAGACTCAGAATATGATTTGGAAACATATTTCAGGTAGAGTCTCCAATGGACACCACTGCCAAGCAGCAACAGTCCACCCACTGAAAGTCAGCATTGTAGGAATGGTTTCTCATTGTCAAAGAATTCTGCTGAAGCTGCCACTTAAAAAAAATATTTTGCAATATTGCACTTTGCACAGGTAAAAAAAAAAAGAATGTACATTTTCAAGCTGCTGGAGACTATAACCCCTTTTTCAAATGTCATCTAACTACATTTCACAATTTCACAGAACATGCTGTGTAATTTGCATTCTTTGAATTCATAATTTGTTTTTCCCAGCTGCACAGTTTAGACAATACTGCCCAATACTTTCATACTCCATTTCTGCCTAATTCCATTGGCCCTACCTACAAATAATCCAGTGGAATAAAAATTAACATGTTTTGAACATGTTATCACAATATACTATGCGGTGGAAGCAGCCAGGCTATGGAATGGTCTGCCTCTTTTGATGCGTCCAATACCCAATCACTTCTTCTGTAGGAAAAGTCTTAAAACCTGGTTCTTTACAAATTAAATATTCGGGGTAGCTTGTGTTTGTTTTTCTTTCTTTATGGTCTGCATAGCACTTCGATGCTTTTGCCGGAATGCGCTCTATAAATAATTTAATATAATAATACAATACAATACTTATTAACCCCTTTGCTGCCAGTCCTTTACCCCCTCCTGTGCCAAGCCTTTTTTTTGGGGCTATTTGGGGTAGTTCATGCTTAGGACCTCATAACGTTTTGTCCACATAAGCTATCCATGCCAAATTTGCGTCCTTTTTTTCCAACATCCTAGGGATTCCAAAGGTACAGAGAGTTTGTGGGTTCCGCTGGAGGACACCAAGAAATTAGCCAAAATACAGCAGACATTTCATTTTTTTTGTGGAAAAATTGGGAAAAAAGTTCTGCAGAAGAAAACATGTGGATTGTTACCTAAAAATGGCATCAACAAAGGGTTTGCGGTGCTAAAATCACCATCTTCCCAGCTTTCAAGAACAGGCAGACTTGAATCAGAAAACACATTTTTATAACACAATTTTGGCATTTTACTGGGACATACCCCATTTTAACTATTTTTTGTGCTTTCAGCCTCCTTCCAGTTGGTGACAGAAATGGGTGTGAAACCAATGCAGGATCCCGGAAAGCTAGACATTTCTAAAAAGTAGACACAATTCTGAATTCACCAAGGGGTCATTTGTGTAGATCCTTCAAGGATCTCCTAAAGAAAGTAACTGCTGAAATAAAAAAATATTGAAATTGAGTTGAAAAAAACAGCAATTTCTGTCCACCTTTTCTACTGTGATGTTTTCCAGCTATAGCAGATTTTTGAAAGCAATATACTGTTGTGTCTGCTGGACACTTCTAGGTTGGGGGATAAATAGGGTTTGTAGGTTCATCAAAAACCCTAGGTACCCAAAGCCAATAAATAAGCTGCACCTTGCAATGGGTTTTCATTGTATACTTGGTATACAGCAATTCATTTAGTGAAATATAAAGAGTGAAAAATAGGTATCAAGGACACTTTTGTATTTCCAAAATGGGCACAAGATAAGGCATTGAGAAGCAGTAGTTATTTGCATATCTCTGAATTCCGTGGTCCCCATACAAGCATGTGAATTACAGGGCATTTCTCAAATAGACTTCATTTTTACACACTGTCTTTTATTTGGAAGGAAAAAATGTAGAGAAAAACAAGGGGCAATAATTAACACTTGTTATTCTACTCTTTATTCCCCCAAGTCTCCCTATAAAAATGGCACCTCACTTGTGTGGGTAGACCTAGTGCCTGCAACAGGAAATGCAATATGGACACATCACATTTTTACATTGAAATCTGACATGTTTTTGGGAAACCTAGCAAACCTGTGCATTTTCTAGTCCAGGGTAGGATGACTTGTGGGGCTCTCACCAGGTTATGTTACCCAGAATCCTTTGCAAACCTCAAAATATGGCAAACAAAACACTTTTTCCTCATATTTCGGTGATAGAAAGTTCTGGAATTCAAGGAGAGACACAAACTTTCTTCTACCCAGCATTCTCCCAAGTCTCCCGACAAAAACGGTACCTCACTTGTGTTGGTATGCCTAGTGCCCGCAACATGAAATGCCCCAAAACACAACAAGGACACATACATTTTTTACATTGAAAAGTGACATGTTTTTTGGAAAGTGCCTAGCTGTGGATTTTGGCTTGTAGCTCAGCCGGCACCTGGGAAAACCTACCAAACCTGTGCAATTTTTAAAACTGGAAACCTAGGGAAACCCAGGATGGGGTAACTTGTGGTGCTTTCACCAGGTTCTGTTACCCAGAATCCTTTGCAAACCTTAAAATTTGACAAAAAACACTTTTTCCTCACATTCTGGTGATGGAAAGTTCTGTAATCTGAGAGGAGCTACAAATTTCCTTCCACCCAGCATTCCCCCAAGTCTCCCAATAAAAATGGTACCCCACTTGTGTGGGTAGGAAGAGTGCCCGCAACAGGAAATGCTCAAAAACACAACTTGGACACATCACATTTTTTAAAATTAAAACTGACATGTTTTTTGCAAAGTGCCTAGCTGTGGATTTTGGCCTCTAGCTGATACGGCAACTAGGGAAACCTAGCAAACCTGTCCATTTTAAAAAACTAGACACCTAGGGGAATCCAAGATGGGGTGACTTGTGAGGCTCTCTCTGTGTTATGTTACCCAGAATGCTTTGCAAACTTCAAAATGTGGCTAAAAACACTTTTTCCTCACATTTTGGTGCTGAAAAGTTCTGGAATTTAAGGGGAGCCACAATCTTTCTTCTACCCAGCATTCTCCCATGTCTTCTGATAACAATGGTACCTCACTTATGTGGCTAGGCCTAGTGCCCGTGACAAAAAATGGCCCAAAACACAATGTGAACACATCACATTTTCCCAAAGAAAACTGACCTGTTTTTTGCAAAGTGCCTAGCTGTGGATTCTGGCCTCTACCTCAGCCAGCACCTAGAGAAACCTAGCAAACCTGTAAATTTTTTAAAACTAGACACCTAGGGGAATTCAGAATGGAGTTACTTGTGGGGCTCTCACCAGTTTCTGGCACCCAGAATCCTTTGCAGAGCTAAATATTTGTCTGAAAAAACACTTTTCCCTCACATTTCGGTGCTACAAAGTTCTGGAATCTGAGAGGAGCCTGCATTCACCCAAGTCTCCTGACAAAAACGGTACCTCAGTGCCTAGTGCTAGTTGCCTAGTGCCCGCAACATGAAATGCCCCAAAACACAACAAGGACATATCAATTTTTTACATTGAAAAGTGACATGTTTTTTGGAAAGTGCCTAGCTGTGGATTTTGGCTTGTAGCTCAGCCGGCACCTGGGAAAACCTACCAAACCTGTGCATTTTTTAAAACTGGAAACCTAGGGAAACCCAGGATGGGGTAACTTGTGGTGCTTTCACCAGGTTCTGTTACCCAGAATCCTTTGCAAACCTTAAAATTTGACAAAAAACACTTTTTCCTCACATTTCGGTGATGGAAAGTTCTGGAATCTGAGAGGAGCTACAAATTTCCTTCCACCCAGCATTCCCCCAAGTCTCCCAATAAAAATGGTACCTCACTTGTGTGGGTAGGAAGAGTGCCCGCAACAGGAAATGCTCAAAAACACAACTTGGACACATCACATTTTTTTAAATTAAAACTGACATGTTTTTTGCAAAGTGCCTTGCTGTGGATTTTGGCCTCTAGCTGATACAGCAACTAGCTGATACGGCAACTAGGGAAACCTAGCAAACCTGTCCATTTAAAAAAACTAGACACCTAGGGGAATCCAAGATGGGGTGACTTGTGAGGCTCTCTCTGTGTTATGTTACCCAGAATGCTTTGCAAACTTCAAAATGTGGCTAAAAACACTTTTTCCTCACATTTTGGTGCTGAAAAGTTCTGGAATTTAAGGGGAGCCACAATCTTTCTTCTACCCAGCATTCTCCCATGTCTTCTGATAACAATGGTACCTCACTTATGTGGCTAGGCCTAGTGCCCGTGACAAAAAATGGCCCAAAACACAATGTGAACACATCACATTTTCCCAAAGAAAACTGACCTGTTTTTTGCAAAGTGCCTAGCTGTGGATTCTGGCCTCTACCTCAGCCAGCACCTAGAGAAACCTAGCAAACCTGTACATTTTTTAAAACTAGACACCTAGGGGAATTCAGAATGGAGTTACTTGTGGGGCTCTCACCAGTTTCTGGCACCCAGAATCCTTTGCAGAGCTAAACATTTGTCTGAAAAAACACTTTTCCCTCACATTTCGGTGCTACAAAGTTCTGGAATCTGAGAGGAGCCTGCATTAACCCAAGTCTCCCGACAAAAACGGTACCTCACTTGTGTTGGTATGCCTAGTGCCCGCAACATGAAATGCCCCAAAACACAACAAGGACACATCAATTTTTTACATTGAAAAGTGACATGTTTTTTGGAAAGTGCCTAGCTGTGGATTTTGGCTTGTAGCTCAGCCGGCACCTGGGAAAACCTACCAAACCTGTGCATTTTTTAAAACTGGAAACCTAGGGAAACCCAGGATGGGGTAACTTGTGGTGCTTTCACCAGGTTCTGTTACCCAGAATCCTTTGCAAACCTTAAAATTTGACAAAAAACACTTTTTCCTCACATTTCGGTGATGGAAAGTTCTGGAATCTGAGAGGAGCTACAAATTTCCTTCCACCCAGCATTCCCCCAAGTCTCCCAATAAAAATGGTACCTCACTTGTGTGGGTAGGAAGAGTGCCCGCAACAGGAAATGCTCAAAAACACAACTTAGACACATCACATTTTTTTAAATTAAAACTGACATGTTTTTTGCAAAGTGCCTAGCTGTGGATTTTGGCCTCTAGCTGATACAGCATCTAGGGAAACCTAGCAAACCTGTCCATTTTAAAAAACTAGACACCTAGGGGAATCCAAGATGGGGTGACTTGTGAGGCTCGCTCTGTGTTATATTACCCAGAATGCTTTGCAAACCTCAAAATGTGGCTAAAAACACTTTTTCTTCACATTTTGGTGCTGAAAAGTTCTGGAATTTAAGGGGAGCCACAATCTTTCTTCCCCCTAGCATTCCCCCACATCTCCCCAATAAATATAGTACCTCACTTGTTTGGGTAGGCCTAGTGCCTGCAACAGGGAAGGGTCCAAAACACAACATGGACACATCCAAATTATCTGTTGCAGAACCATCTGGGTTTGGTAATTTTTGCAGGGGGGGCACCTGCATTTTGTGTACTGGGCTCAGCAGCCATCCAGGGAAACCTACCAAACCCAGACATTTCTGAAAACCAGATACCCGAGGGAGTCCAGGGAGGTGTGACTTGCATGGATCTCCCAGTGTTTTCTTACCTAGAATCCTCAGCACACCCCAAATTTAGTTAAAAAACACAGGGCCATATTTATACTTTTTGACGCAAAACTGCGCTAACGCAGTTTTGCACCCAAAAAATTAGCGCCGGCTAACGCCATTCTGAAGCGCCATGCGGGCGCCGTATTTATTCAATGACGTTAGCCGGCGTTAGCCGCCGGCGCTGTCTGGTGTGCGTTGAAAAAAACGATGTACACCAGGCAGCGCCGGCGTAGGGGGAAAATGGCATATGGGTGTCCACAAATGGGGCAAGTCAGGCTGAGGCAAAAAAATCGCCACAACCCGATTTGCGCCATTTTTTTACGACGCCCATCCCCCATTGAAATGACTCCTGTCTTAGCAAAGACAGGAGTCATGCCCCCTTGCCCAATGGCCATGCCCAGGGGACTTCTGTCCCCTGGGCATGGCCATTGGGCATAGTGGCATGTAGGGGGGCACAAATCAGGCCCCCCTATGCCACAAAAAAAAAAAAAAAAATACTTACCTGGACTTACCTTAATGTCCCTGGGGTGGGTCCCTCCATCCTGGGGTGTCCTCCTGGGGTGGGCAAGGGTGGCAGGGGGTGTCCCTGGGGGCAGGGGAGAGCACCTCTGGGCTCATTCTGAGCCCACAGGTCCCTTAACGCCTGCCCTGACCCAGGCGCTAAAATCCGGCGCTAATGCGGGTTTTTTAGACCCGCCCACTCCCGGGCGTCATTTTTGCCCGGGAGTATAAATACGACGCATATGCATTGGAGTCATTTTTTAAGACGGGAACGCCTACCTTGCATATCATTAACGCAAGGAAGGTGTTCACGCAAAAAAATGACGCTAACTCCATGAACTTTGGCGCTAGACGCGTTTAACACCAAAGTATAAATATGGAGTTAGTTTTGCGTCGAATTTGCGTAGAAAAAAACGACGCAAATTCGGCGCAAACGGAGTATAAATATGCCCCACAATTTCCTCACATTTCTGTGTGGGATCATCAGACCGGCACATATTTCCTACCACCAATCATTTCTTCTGATAAAAATGATACCTCACTTGTGTAGGTGGGACAAGTGCCTGTGACAGGGAGGGGCCAAAACATGTTGAAATTGAGAGGGAATCAAAGTGGGTTCAAAAGGGCAGTTTGAAAAAGAACATTTTTAGGCTGACAAGTGGGGCAGAAATTTTATTGGTATAGAGGCAACAATGCTGGGTGGTAGGAATTTTGTGGATTTCTGCTGATTCTGGAAGGTTCCATCACAAAAATGTAGGGAAAATGCATGATTTCAAGCAAAGTTGGAGGTTTGTGGAGCATTGTGGGTAAGAAAACGGTGTGGGGTGCATGTGAAGCACACCACCCTGGACTCACCCAGATGTTTAGTTTTCAGATGTGTCTAGGTTTGGTAGATTTTCCTAGGTGGCAGCGTCCCAAGGTACAATAAGTGCAGCTGCTCACCATTCCAAGTGGGACGATATTGAGAGTTAGCCAAGCTCTCTTGGCCCAAAAGTAAAATCAAAACCTAAAATAGTCAAATGTCCTCTTAGTTGCCATTGGGATAAGATCCTTTAGTTTGCACAAGGGGCTAAAGACTGTTAACCCCTTCAGTTAAGGTTGGGGGCCATAACCATGCCCATACTGGTTGGCAACCCCCACCTCTCTTTTAAAAAAAAATTCCCTGGCATCTAGTAGGCTTTCTACCCCCCGCTGGGAGTGGAAAAGGGGTAATTACCCCATCTGCTCACGGGTGGGCAGAATGACTTTGTCGCCATTTATTTGGGGTGGGAGTATGGCCATACCCCCACCCTCTTTAAAAAAAAAAAAATCTTCCCTGGTGTCTAGTGGGCTTTCTGCCCCTCTTGGAGGAAGGTGGGCCTTATACAAATAGGCCAATCTGCCCGAGGGGGGCACAAATGCCCATCAATAATGTGCCCCCATAGGGAGCAACCCTTGCCGCCCCCCAAACAAAACACACGCACACCGATCCCTGAGACCTAAGTGGCTTCTGCCCCTTTGGGGGCAGATGGGCCTTATAAAATTAGGCCAATCTGCCGCCAAGGGGGCAGAAATGGTCAACAGTAATATGCCCCCATAGGGAGTGACCCTTGCCCAAGGAGCCACCGGTCCCCAAACAAAACACACACAGACACTGATCCCTTGTGCCTAAGTGGTTTCTGCCCCCCTTGGGGGCAAATGACCCTCATAAAAGTAGGCCGATCTGCCCCTAAGGGGGGCAGAAATGGTCAACAGTAATGTGCCCCCATGGGGAGCGACCCTTACCGAAGGGGCAGCCCCCCAAACAAAACACACACACACAACAACCCCTAGTCCCTAAGTGGTTTCTGCCCCGCTTGGGGGCCGATGGGCCTAATAGAAATAGGCCGATCTTCCCACAATGGGGCAGAAATAACCTAAAAAAATATGCCTCCATGGGGAACAGCCCTTGTCCAGGGGGCCGCTCTCATGTAAAATATTTCTTGTTTTAAAAAAATCCCTGGTGTCTAGTGGTTTCTGCCCCCCTTGGTGGCAGATTGGCCTGATAAAAGTAGGCTGATCTGTCTCCAAGGGGAGCAGAAATGGCCTAATATAATATGCCCGCCCCCCCCAGGGAGCGACTCTTACCTAAGGGCACTCCCCTTATGTAAATTATATTTAAAAAAAAATCTGTGGTGTCTAGTGGTTTCTGCCCCCCTTGGGGGCAGACTGGCCAAATACAAATAGGCTGATCTGCCCGCAGGGGGGGCAGGAATGGCCTAAAATAATATTGGTCCCCAGGGGAGCGACCCTTGCCTAAGGGGGTCACTCCCCCCTGTAAAAAACAAAAAAAATAAAAATAGCCTTGGTGTCTAGAGGTTTCTGCCCGCCTTGGGGCAGATCGGCCTAATTAAAATAGGCCAGTCTGCCCCCAAGGGGGGCAGAAATGGCCTAGAAAAAAATGTGACCCATGCCCAAGGGGCCACTTCGTTTATTTGTTTACAAAATGTAAACACAATCCCTTGTCCCAGGGCTCAGGTGCCAAGAATCAGTGAAGGAACAGAAAGTTAACAATGTTCAAAGACTCATGGTACCTGACACTTTTAGAGTAAGACAATCGTAAACAGAATTGTAAACGTATACCAAGTCATGTTGCATCCTTCATAGCAGAGATCAGCTGCAGTAATATAGCATCAAAAAACAGGTTGTGTGACAAATGCTAACGTACATTAATGCCCCTTCTACGAATAACCTACTGCTGTAGGCAAAGTGGCTTAATGACATACTATCAATAACAGGATACCCATCAGAGAAAGCCATATTCAGAAAAGTGTATAACAAATAACTATAAAAGAACAAAAGAAACCTGAGTAGCTGAGGGCGGTAGCTTAATTCGCAAACAGCATAGATGGTCCTCTGTGAGGAGGGAAATCTAGTGGGAATATAGAATCAATCATATGAGTCCTTTACAGGGTCAGTTCTTGTAGAATGGCCTGCTATGGCATGTGGGGAAGTAACAGCCCTACTGGCCCCCAAGGGGCACAATAGGAAGTCATATGAGGGTCTCTCAGGGTTAGCAGCTCCATGGTTGAAGTATAGCCACAGGTAACATTCTCAACCTTTTCCTGCAGGCGGAGCACATATACATCCCACATGGCGCCAGCTCCCTACCTCTCTTTAATGCACAGATTGTGTTTAATAGCATCTGCTTTGGCAGTTGTCCATCGGAGCAACGTCCAAAGCCAACAATTAATCAAGGGTGGCTGCGCTGCCTTCCAGGACATAGCTATCAGGTGTTTGGAGAGTGCCATAGCTAGGTCTGTAAATTAAAAATAATGCTTGGTGCATTACCTGTGCTTCGTGATGCCCAAGAGACAAAGAAAAAGGTCGTGGGACATCTGGACATCTACGATTTCTGAGATATGCGTCATGACCTGTCCCCATACCTGTGCAAGTGGGGGACAGTTAAGGGGCAATGCATGGGATAAAGTGCAGAGAAAATCTCCCTGAAGTCTGTTAGGGGCATAAAGCAAGACAATCATCAGTGGTGAACCATCTAGCGTGCCCTCTAAAAGCACAAATTGGCCTTCCGAGTCTATCACATTCCTACTCTTAACAAATGGGACACCTGGGGTAATCCAAATCAGCACCCCCTTCGCAAACCCTGAGTATCCTGTATTGTAGACCTGTCCACTCCAATGGAGGGTGACCTTATCTCATTCAGGGGCAGTCAGATGTGTCTCCTGCAGACAGGCAATATGGATATGTCTCTGTCTGTGGTAGGCGTATACCCTGAGATGGCGTAGTGGGGTTGCCATCTCTCTGATGTCTGATGTTAATGTATTGTATATTGTGGCCATAACGTGTGTTTATGTTGTCCTCTACCCATAGGCTCAAGAACATTCTCAATGAATATTAAGAATGTATCTCCCACCCCACATTTCCCTCCACTGATACCAGTACCCGGTACTGACTCTTGGTCCAAGTCAGGCACCAGTGCTGAAATCTATTAGTCCCCTGGGGCAATAAATTAGCCACCACTTGCGTGCATTCTTTTGCTGCTTGTTCACTGATGGGTCATGCTCAAGACTTGCATGGGCTGCACCAGGGTCCGTTCTTCCCATTTGACAATCCCCGTAGGTTCCCATTCTCTTCTGCCTCCAACCGTTCCAGGACACCTTGGATCGCAGCCAAGTCTATGGTTTCTCAGGAGATGCAAAAAAATGAGTGGTGTCCTTGTCCACTAATCTGAGTTTCACAGGGAAAAGTAGGGCACAGGAAAGTCCAAAGTCATGCAGTCATGCTTTCACAGTCCTGAAGGTGTTATGATGATGTTGAACTTCCACTATATAATCAGGATAGGCATTGATGGGGTTCCCATTGAAGGACCAAGGTCCTGTTGCACGAAACAGTTAAACAATTTAAGGCCATATGTACAAACACTTTTTCCCATAGACACAGAATGGGGAAAAACCTTTGCTACATCTGGCCCTAAGTCTCTGTCTCTGCAATTGTGCAGATGCGCAATCATTGGCCGTGGTGGGGTCCCCGGTGCAGGCGGACGACTAGGAATGGAATGTTGCCTTTCCACTAAAAATAATTTAGGGAAACAGTTGGCTTTTTGGGGAACCCCAAGAAGCAAACATTGTTGCACATTGAGCGGTCTTCAGTGTCCTCCGCTTGTGCCTTGAGGTCTCACCCTTCCATATGTAGGAGCTTGAGTTGGTCTCGTACTGAGATCAGATAGGGCCATATGGATGTCAGGGTGGATTCCGCCTCGTTCACCCTCTCTGTGAGCTTGGTGTGGTCTTCCCACAGAAGACCGGTTTCCATTTGGATGGCCCACAGCTGGGCTGCGATAACATTTGTGGAGTTGTCTATTGCCTGTACTATTTTATCAAACAATCCAGTATATTTTTCAAGCGTGGTCTCCAGTTGGCGAATTGGGTCCACTGGCAAGGTGAAGGTAGTCAGGATATCGATGATGGACCTCTGGAGAGGTGGAGGGTTGGTGTTTTTTTGGTTTAACCATGCTCCTGCAATCACCGCCACAGGTGGTCATGCTGCTAGAAGATTGAGGACACAAGTCAACTGTCCAGTCACCTCACACAGGATCCCCTAAATAAGGAATCTATCCAGCCGTCAGGGTCTCAGCAGTATCCTGTGGTGTGTGCTGCTCATATTGGAGGAAGAAATGGGGGTCAAGCGGGCACTCTGCACCAAACTGTCATGAATAAAGTCACTTTCTCCTCCAAGATCTGCCGGATGGGCAATGCGACCTGGTGGTTGCTACGTAATAGATGACTGAACTCCCAAGTGGGAGAAGGCAGAGGATAGGGACCTGTCCCCCACCTCCACTAGCATGCAGCAGAGGTGTTGCCCTCCAAGCAGCACAGCACTTGCACACACCTCACCTTTTAGTTCCTGCAGCCTCGCACCACGGAAGAAGGGAGCTGGAAAGAATTTAACAGTGCAGGAGCAGCACCACTCACCTCTGTTTAGCTCCTATGAAAGTCAGATAGGTTGTGCCCGTGGGTTAGGGGCACTTCTGTTGGATCACTGGCCCTGTGGCTAAAGCCTCATCCATCGATAATGTCATGGGCTCAGGTACTGGGACATGGCAGTCTTCAGGGGGGAGGAGAAAGTGGAGCCTATGTGGCTAAAATGGCCAAAGTTTTAGGTCCCCTATCAGCCTAATCCTCTAAAGCAAGCCCCAGCAGTCTATTCTGTCTCCCAATGTTGAAAACACCCTATCAGGCAATGCGCACAAGGAAGAAGCCACCTGAAGCTCCCAGCTCCCTGTCTTTCAATGCACCCTTCCCGGAGGGAGAGGACTCAGCCACGCTGGTAGAGATTTCCACAGGCCTCCTATGGTCCACCCACATCACCCGTGTGAGCCCCTCAGTCTGTGTCAGGTAGGCGGGGTAGAGTGCATACACCTATGCTCCCCCATTGTGTGTGATTCGGCCCGGCTTGTCAGGCTCACCGAGATGGGGACTTTCAGTCGTGAGCACCACAGTGCCCAGGGCTGAGGAGATGTTGAGGTAGGCAGCTCCACAGGTACCCTGATGGACGACCACACCAAAGCTGGCAGAGTGACGCCATGCAGTCTGGACCTCTGGGGGCTGCCACTACCAGATCTCCTAAGCACGAGTCACACAGGGGGACTAAGCAGGCCTTACTGTTGCTGGGCACCCTGCCTTAGCCACTCACGGTCCAAGCAGCTCCATCAGAGAGACACCTCAGCTCCTTCCCTGCAGTCTGTGGCATGAGGGAGTGGGTCACGAGTCACAGGGGACCCACAAGGGTGATGGAGTGGAGGATGATGGCGGATAGCCCTGGAGCAGAGTGGAGCCTCGTTAGAAGATGACTGCTCTCAGCGCCATCTTGGTCCTGCTCCCGCAACTTGTACCAGTGCTTATTATTATTTTTTACTTTTTGGGATATCAGAACTTATTTTTCATAATCACACTTTGACCAGGAACAAAAGAGAGAAAGGCAGAAAAGGAGACAGAAGGAAGAAGAGAAAATTAGAAAACTAGTAACAAAGGGAGAAAGCAGGGATGAAAAAAACTTCCTCTAGAGAGATAAAGAGACAGGGAATGTAGGGTGATGGAGAACGTGCATGTGGTGGAAACTAAACTAGGTCTCCATGGTGTTCAACATCCATTGAATTCAGCAACACCTGCGGCAAGCTCCTACGGAATATTTGGTGCTTATAATAATATTTTTGTTGTTATTATTATTATTATTAATAATCAAAAGAATAAGAATATCAACAACGAAATCAACAACAGAACAAAACAACAGCAATCATAACAATACTGCTACTACTTCTACTACTACTACTACTAATAATAATAATAATAATATTATTAATAATAATAATAAAATATAATTAAGCACTGCTCCTTGACCTGTTTTGGCTCATCAACTTAAGACGAGAAGTTCTTGATGGGCTAAGCATACGATCAACCCTATGAATTCATATTATTGTAGCCAAGATGTTGCTCCATTGTGGTATTTTCTTTCCAGAACATCCAGGGGCACCACAACATACAGTTCCATAACTATTACTAAACAGTTCCTTACAAAAAGCCAGAACTATTAACTTTGACAGCATTTATTTCCTGTCGATAGGGTGTATAATAATTATTGAATGTTTGTCTTCACTACATGCTAGTAAAATGAAATCATGTGTATAATTTGCTCGAAAAAATGCATAATCCATTTGTGTGACAAATTGTGCTTGAAAACTTGCCACCAGTTTTCTTCACCATTGTGCATGGGAGCATGTGGCTCTTTTGTGCTTTATAACCACCACACTCCATATTTCTCCAGGTAAGCGTGACCCAAAGAGTAATGTTGAAGTCTCCAACAACTGGAACGATTTTGCTACTTTACTAGATGTCTAAGACTTAAATTAAGGTACACGGGAGCACCTTCTAATGAGCACGTGCACCTACTTTTTACGCCCCAAAGGGCTTGTTGCTCCCCCATGCCATTTTGGGTTTACAGAAAAGACCATGGATCTTTGCACTGCCACTTTTCTAGTGAGGTCCAGCATAACACTAGGGGGCATAACCCCATTTGCCCTCATTTGCATGGGCATTTGGCATCATGAAAATCAGGAAATTGGTCAAAATTGCACCCGTGATTTCTTACTAATGTGGGAGCAGTGGCAAATATACAGTGTGGGGCACATTGACTGTGTGCCACATACAGATGGGGCACAGTCAATGCGCCCAATGAAGGCCCCAGTTAGACAGGGTTAAGGGAATAATACACTGCACCCACCGGTAGGTCGGATCTCTGCCCCCTTTAAAACTCAGACCAGGATGCTGTGTGCACAGTGAAAGGTAGATTAGCAGCTTTACGTAGCCAGTCTGCCTTTCACTAATGTACTCTTCCCAGTGCAGGCTAGATTTTGTGTCTCCACTGGGAACAACGCAGTCACTGTAATAGGGTATCTTAGTCTGCTCCAAGTTAAATGTGCACCATGGCACAAGCCTAGGCAGTACACCATGTATGTAATCTAGGCCATGGCATGTCTGTTAATAACTTTTCAAATTCTTCCCAAGACTCTTAGTGGCCTTGTTTAAAAATTCTAATAAGGAATTGCAGCTTTTCTTGCATTTGCTTACTGAAAAAATATAATGAGTAACTGAAAATACATGGTGAGTGAAATTATTAATCACTTAAGTATGTACTGGCAGTGGAAGAAAGAAAGAAAGTCATGCATTTGTATTGTTCATACTACGTCATACACTTATATTGGCCATTATATTCACTGTACACCTGAGTCATAATAACGTGTGAAGCATTTATACGTATTAATGAAATGTAATCACTATACATGTTAAATGATTTATGCCCATGTGCACTAATGTTCAGTTGGAATACATATATTTACATGTATTCCTTATTCATGTTTTAAATTGGCACTTCCAGTTACATTTGCATATGTAAACATGTACTCTTTCATTCATGCCTTATATATTTACTCCTTAGGTCACACACGTAGTATAACCATGTGTTTGAAATGCACATTAAATGCATTAGTTGTAGTTATTCTGACTACAGGCCTAATCTTCAAAGGTACTTTGCTTTATCAGCATGTTCTTTTTTGTAGGAGCATTCTCATGATTCTCATTAGCTAGAGAAAGGAGTATTGAATTGATTGGTTCCTGGAGGTGCGAGAAAATATACCAATGTTGCTGAAGTTTCTGTTAGTTTTAACTCATGTTCTTACAGTTAGTAGTTAGGACAGATTCCCTTAGACTGTGAGGGTTTCTGACTTCTCTGATTCCCTTGACTTCTACTGAAATCTACTATGCTGACACTTTACTGAATTTCCTCAGACACCTTTAAAACCTTCCTGATTAACTAATTAGATCCATGATTAGATGACCTTATAACTATTCTATGTTTAGGAGAGAGAATACATGTTTCTTTACAGAACATCTATTTCTTATTCTCAGTTTCTGTATTGCAGTGGCTGTGACAATTCTGTAACTTATTTTGCTATGGCGAACCTATTGAACGCTTTCAGACTGCGTGCTGTATCGCTGTATCTTTGTTAACTACAGTCACTGTTTCCTGGTCCTTACTGTGCAGTCACAATGTCTTCACAAATCTTAAATGTATTATTGAAGTGGACTCCATTTCAGTGCTTCATGTCAACTTATAAAAGTCCATACGACCAACAAGGAAAAATCTTTGAGGACTTTACTAAGAGACTATGCTTTACTTCCCTGCACACTAAGAGGATGGTAGAATGTCAGATGGTTTCATTACTGAAGCAAAAGGAGTTGCCATATCTCTGTAAGAACCCTAGACTTGCCCAAACCCAGTCCTAAGCCCTAAAGCCCATTTCTCAAATTATAGAATTAGCGGTGTTCCAATGGTTCAGAAAGGAGTTGTAGCAGTAGAAGGAGTGAGTATTAATCGAGCTGTGCATTGCAATTGCTTATGTCTCACTTGTGATATCCTGCTGAGACTGTGTGGTGTGATGAGGGGATGTTTTAGTTGTTGTGGGAATGTGGGTGCACTTAATGCTAAGCAGTTGAAGTGGTTATCGGGCTGAATGTAGCCTAAGGTCCAGGGATCAGTATTAAGTTATCAGTGTAGAATACCCTGTGGTGTATTTGTCTGCTAAGTTTGGTAGTGTCAGTCATGAGATGCCATTGGCTACACATTTGAGATAGTAACATATACCTTTGTATGAGAGTAAGGTGTGGTTGGTGTTTTAGATCCTTTTGTTGGGAGGTGAAGCTGCACTGATCTGGATTATTTCCAGGTGCTCGAGGTTCACTCAAGACTGAGTCTGAATAGGACAGAAAGTGCTGCTCTGGACCACTTCTTGTGTGAATTAATACTATCATTTTTTTAGTGGAACATGCAAGATTTTTGTTGAAATTGCTTAGCATTTGTTTGGGTTTGCTTAGAGATGAAAGGAGAGTACGCTAGTGAAAACTGTGCAGGCGGGTGAACCGCTGCAAGGAGTGAAAAATGTCATAGTGTGCCAAGCTGAGATTAGACGGTTGGTGTTAGTGCTGCGCTGTTATTGGTTGACTATGTCATATGGTGCTGCACTTTTATTGGTTGTTATCAAACAAGAATTATGAGTAAATAAATTATTTCCTGTTTTGAAATGAAATTCTATTTGTTACTGTTTATATTATTGTTGAAAAATGAAGTTCTTTAAGGGTATAGGAGGTTTGATTAAGGAATATGTGAGGGTCCCTCTTTGTAAGGAATAAGAAGTGCCACCAGTAGGCACTGGAGGTTATTATATGGCCATCCATATCGGGCTTCACACATGTATTTGGCTGAGTCAAAGGCTCAGGATCCCTGAAAGAAAAGGTGTTTTGATGTTTCCACGCTATGACACATTTAGAGAGAGGCATCAGGGAAGAGTCCAAAAGGCAATACATAGCTGTGCCAAAGCTAGGTAGGATGCAGAACAACAATAATGGAGAGCTTTATGAAATTGAGGGAACTAGAGTATACCCTGCATTGATGAGCCAGGAACCCAAGAAAGATAAAGGAAAGAAACAGAAGAAAAAGGAGAATAAAGAAGGAAACACAGAGAGTTCAGGTGAAGACGGTGATATTGATTCCAGCAATGATTTCCTAGATGTGTTATTGTCAACATGTCCACCTCCTTATAAGTCAACCCAGCCTGAAGGAATAAATAGTGTTGTTACCAGTGGCTGAAGGGGCCACCACCCCAGTAAATAGGAGTCAGAACTTGGACGGGAAGGAGTTCAGAGATAAGTGCCACTGCTAACTCTACTGTTCCTAATACGTCAGACACAATAACTGTTCAGTTACTATTAGTCCCACAGTTCCCTTGCATAAACCTGAGTCATAAGGAACCATGCTGTAATGGTTCCTACTGATGTAAATACATAAACTACTTTTCCTGCCTTTAATTCAGAATCAAGTGACTGCCCTATGTTGCCCCTGTGTCAATATCAATAAATCAGACAGGACCTATTCCTGTAGGAGAGTCCACTAAGGGGTCGCAAATTTATTCTCACCTGCCCATCTGGAATTCACCTCAGAGTGTAACCAACAGTAGCCCCCAAGAAGGGATAGTGTGCAATGATTCTGGAGTATAAAATGGTACTAATTCACAAGTATTGGATGTTTTGATTTTGTTTTTCAATGGGTTCCCAAGATAAGGTGTGGGTTTGGGATTAAGCAAAGAAAATCAGTCTCCTACAAGGGAGAACACAGTGAATGTGGTCAGATTGATATTAGAATTGGATAAGATGATAATGGGAAACCTTGATCTTTCCTGATTAGATACCTACCAAGAGAATGAGCTTGTATTCATATGCAAAGATGTCACTAAACGTGCAGGACAAGCTCACGATTAGCTGTCTGAATTAGCTTGAACATATGATGTAGAAATAAGCAGAACCAAATCATTGCAGAAAAGCTATAGTATCTGTTTTGATGAAAAAGACATTCTCAGTATGAGGATGTCAGGAATGAAAATGCAAATGAAGAAATTAATTGGCAGCATCCGGAAATGGAGTGAGTTGGAAAAGTGGGAAGGCAAATTGGCTAAGAAGAAAGATCAGAAGAAGGCAAAAGGGATGCCTCCATTTTTAATGGATGCGAAAGGTGCTTCAAATTTTTCATCGAGGGAAGTTCCTGGTGGAGGTTACGTTCATGTGCCAATGTGTAGAAGTGATCTGCATCATTCACAAATGATTTTCCTAAGTTGTGGATGGAATTTAATACCTTTTTCAACACTGTGGTACTGAGTGACTTGTGGGCAGATTGTAAAGTGGACATAGAGTGGCCAGAGAAGAAGCCTCAGAGAAATCTCATGCCCCATCAGCGCTAGTGATGGAAAAGTATCAACAAGTGATTACCTTTTTCAAAGGAAAGATAACAGCAAAATATATTGATTGGGTAAAGATTGCTGGAATGATAGAAGATACTAAAGAATCTCTACATGCTTATTATGAGAGATTGTTACGGGTGTTTAAGCAGTGGAGTGGAATGGAGATTCTTGAGACCAAGGATATGGGAAATTTTGTGTCTCAGTTTGTGACAGGATTGAGACCTGAGATTAGTTTGATGATACATCAATATTTGATTTGTTGGCAGAACAAGTTGGTTGATGAGATAATGAGGTACGTGAAATATTGTAGTGATGAATTGAAAATTAAACAGAACCTATTGAAGGAGAAGCTCATGCTGGCACAAATGAAGGTAGCACAGATAGGAAGTCAGAATCCACCCTGTATATGGAATTTTGGTATTATGCAAGGTGTGTGTATTAGTTGGGAGCACCTACAATCTGAGATGAAAATGATTAATCACCACAAGGTGGAGGTCGTGGTATTCCCATAGACCTGAGTACTGGGATTGATGTGGCAATGCTGTAGATTATGTCATTATTATAAAAAAAACAGGGCAATGGAAGTGGGAATGTCATCTTAATCCCAACAGAGTAATGAATGAGGACCAGGTTCAAAATTCAGGTTTACACAGCCCTAGGTTAATAATCCTGTACAGCCACAGAATGTGCTGAGAATGCAAGGTTCTAATATGACACAAGCTCCAGTGAGGCAGATCCCATGAGTCCCAATGCCTCGGAAACGTGCAAATGGGCCTAAATTTTAATCTACCCATGCCCTGAAATTTAATCAGAACTCCATTCATAATCAAAAGCCACATCAGCAGTTTCCCATGTTTGACACATTTGATGGCTACGGCTCAGATCAGCCCCAGTGACTGTGCCTGAGGAGGGAGAAAGATTGCGTACTTGGTGAAGTCTTAGAGGTAGACCAGAGTGGTCCATTTATGGAAGGTGAGGTGAATGGCCACACTGTATCATTCTTGACCAGTGCTGGTGCTACATGTTCCACTGTTAGAACAGTGGAAGTTCAAAATCTACCCCTTTCAGGAAAAAGAATCCGAGTTGTAGAAGTCGCAAATAAGCAAGCGAAAAACCCCAAGACAAAGGAAGTGTCTTGTAAAATAGGGTCCTTTGAGGAGAATCATCAGTTTGTGGTGTGTGATTCTAGTCCTGTAAATCTTTTAAGGATTTACCTATTGTGCAACTTAAATTGCAGCAGCTATTTGAAACCAACGAGTGTGGTGTTTCAGACTCATGATGAAGATGTTGATTTCAATTTGATGAGCCAGGGGCCAAATGTTAGATTATATCCTATGATGACAACAGAGGATTTGCATTCAGATCTTAAAGATACGGTAAAGCCTGAAGTTTGGGACTTTTCAGGAAAGGACATAGGTCTCATAAAAGGAGTTGAGCCTGTCCGCATAAAAGTAAAACCTAATGCTAAATATTCAAGAACTGCTCAGTACAATATGACTACTGAAACAATTGTAGGCATTACTCCAGTGACTGAGTTGATGATACAAAAAGTGTTTTAAAGGAGATAATGGGGAGTCCATGTAACTAACCCATCATGGACCTGCAGACCTGTAGCAGTAAGTACTGCATCATGAAGGACCTTAGAAATATTAATAACATTTTTATTTCCTGTCGTCCTGTTGTACCAAATTCAGCTGTGATTTTGTTTCAAATTCCATGTAGTCATTGATTTGCCCCAGGCCTTTTTCTCTATTCCCTTGCATGAGGGCAGTCAGTACCTTTTCTCCTTGTAGTTTCAGACCGTGTTTTGGCAAGGTGCTGAGTCCCACAGGGGTATACAGAAAGTCCCTCAATCTTTAATCAGATCCTTAAAAAAAAACCTTGATTCCCTGGTAACGCCCTGTAACTATCACAAACTCACCTGCTTCCAACCACGGAGACAATTTTGAATCTCCAATCCCTCTTGAGACATGGACTGATCAAAGGCAAGATCAACCATTATTCACCCACTGCCTCCAAGGAGAAGGGGGGAAATGGATGCACAAGAAAAGATGGGCTTGTGTTACTGAAGTTCTAGATAACTCTCAGATTTGCTATGATGGGGTAGCAAATTTGTTTAAAGACAAGATCGTAAAGATCTATTCTGAATTTCCTGCCCCACATCTTCCTGTGGGAGAACAAAATAGCAATTCTTATGCGGATGGTCCCACGTTGGACAATGTCACTCCCTTAACTACTGAGCTAATCAAGTGCCTGTTACCCATGATTCATTCAGGGTCCCCTGCTGACCCGTGTCCCCCGAGCATGCTGCAACTGGTCTGTGACTCGGTTGCAGCACCACTGGAGAGGATATATACAGAAGTTTTGGAACGGGGTGTTTCCCTCAGAATGGAAAGAAACTATAATAATACCCATTAAAAAAATGGGGAGAGTCCAAGGAGATCTTAAGAATCTACGTCCAATCGCTCTCCTACCCACATTTACAAAAACTTCCTACCTGACCACTTACATCTGCCTGGACATATCCCAACACAGTTTCCGTAAACATCATAGCACAGAAACGGCCCTGATTGCGACTGCTGACGCCATCAGGAAATAAGTAGAGCTAGGTAAAGGTGCTATTCTAATCCTGATCGATTTGTCAGCGGCATTTCATACCATTTCGCCCCTTATATTGTGTTGTATTGTTATAGTGTTTATATAGCACTTACTACCCCTGACAAAGCGTCAAAGCGCTTTTCGGCAAGTAGCACGCTACTCCGGAACCCAAAAGGAATTAGTGGTGGATTAGTATAGGGAAATGTGAGTACAGTTTTAGTATTATTGTGAGTTAATTTCAGCCGTGGATATGTGAGTTTGTTAGTTGGATTGACTAGAGTAATGGAGTGGTGGAGGAGGGAAGAATCCAGAAGTGTTAATTGGGAGTTTATAGTAATGGGATTTAGGCTTGGGATGAGTAAACGGGGGATGGATGAGGGAAGAGTCTGTGGAATGTGTTAGGGAGGTCATAGTAGCAGAGGGGGTTTTGGATGAGTTAAAGGTGAGATAAATGAGGGAGAATTTAGTAGGGTTCTTTGGGAGATCATGATAGTAAACTGAGGTTTGGGTGAGTTAGATGTGGAAGAGGAGGGAAGAGCTTAGGCAGGGTTATTTAGGAGATGAAAGTAGTATACTGGATTTGGGATGAGTCAAAGTGGGAATGGAGGATAGATTGATAGATACTTGACATATGGTGATGGGTAGACAAAGTAAAGCTTACAAGAGAGTAAGAATATAATATTTTTCATTTATAATTATTTATAATTTTCTCTATATATTAACCCATCGTCTTCGTCAGGTAGGATTGAGGGGACCGGCTTTGAATAGTTTGGCTACATTCTTTCAAGATAGATCTTTATTAGTCAAATGTAGGGGGACTTTGGCTCGACTCCACTTCAGCTCCCTGGAGGACTCCCACAGGCTTCTTCGCTAAGCCCGACCCTCTTCAATCTGTATGCCGTGTCTCTGGCGGATCTGGTCGTTCCTTCAGGTTCCTGGTGTCTTCCTATGCCGATGACACCCAAATTATAGTTTCCTTCCAGGATAAGCTTACTATTACAGCTAATAAACTCCAGTCTTGCATTAGAGAAGCTAAAATCTGGAAGGACTAAAATTGGCTAATGATGAATGGAGATAAAACCGCGGTTATTATCTTTGGTGCAAACCCCTCCATCTGGAATTCAAACTGGTGGCCGGAGTCATGTGGGACCCCACTGGTGACTTCTTCAGTGGTAAAAAACCTCAGGATTGTCTGTGATTCTGTCCTAACTTTTGACAACCAGGTGAGTAAAGCTACCAAATACATGCGTTTGAATTATTAAGATGTGAAAGAAAATCCTCGCTTTCATCCCACAGGATCTCAGAGTAACAGTAGTTTTGGCTCCGATCGGGTCTAGGCTGGACTACTGCAACACCCTGTTCCTCAACATTAACCAAGCATTGCTAAATAAGTTACAACTCATTCAGAATCAGAGTGCTCGTCTGGTACTTGGGTTATCCAAGCTTTCATCGGCCAAAGAGGGTCTGAGGGAGCTACACTGGCTGCCGATCAGGAAGCGTATCATTTTCAATGCACTTTGTGTGGCTCATAAGGCCCTTCATTTACAAAGCTCTCGATACCTGCAATCGTCAATCAGGTGGTATACTCCTAATCAGCGCTTAAGATCAGCTGACCTTAGGCTGGCACGCCCTTATAGGAATAAATAAGCTAAGTGGGGGGATAGAGCTTTCTCCATAGCCACCTCTAGATTATAGAATTCTATCCCTTTTACAATTAGGAATTTTCCCCTTCTACTGCCCTTCCGCAAGCAAGTCAAAACTTGGCTATTCTCATCTTAATTGTTAGGTGTAGTAGCTGTTCATGATTACCCTACCAGCCCTTTGATACCTCCGGTCGAAATGCGCTCAATTAAATACCACATACATACATACTGAAGGGGATTGCTCTTCTGACTTGTGAGCTGCCTAGTAGGATGGGACTCCCTTGGCCTCGTTATCCTTGTGCAGGTGTGATTCACTAATAATAACAAAAAGAGGCAAAGTTACCCATATGTTCTCATCTCAACATGATCTATCAATTGTTTACACTATATATACACATACAGACTTCATCATAAAAGTTGCATGTGAGAGAGCAGAAACCATTTCAAGAATAAACTGAAGATTTTCTGGCACTCTGGAACATACAAGGTTCAGATTCAAATTCCAGTACAACTTCAGGCTCTAGAAGTTTCTCCCAAAATACTGTGCTTCATTGCCTGAAATTGATAGCAGGGCATTGCTATAACTACAGAGATATGAAACATTCCTCTTCTCTTTCTCTCTCTAGTGCCAGAGTACAATGAAGCTGCTGAGTGCCACTCACACACCTCTGTACTGTAGTAAAAAGGGGTCTGCATGAGTCTATTACATGTTTTGCCCTGGAAGGAAAGCCTTCCAGTACAAAATAATATGCTACAGATACAACTTGTCAAAAAACATGGTGGTGAACTTTCAGTTTGGGTAAAATTAAGTTCAGAGTACTGCAATACACAAGTCCGGAGCACTGGGCCTAATGGGGTTAATACTCAACAATGACCAAAAACATGCTCATGCCTTCATAGGAATCAGTCTTTGAATTATTTGCTCACCTATGGATTAGTTTGCACTATTCTGAGAGGAAAGTACTTAGCCTTGTCTACCACTTTAACAGGAATCTAGAGATGACAATAGGTTTGGTGCAAAAAGCTCAAGAGGAGGTGGAATCATAGATCATGAAGGAAGACACAGTGTCGGAGATGCCAGGATCACTGGAACATCAGGAAGGCCTGGAGGACTAGAGTGATGGAAGCTCTGGGCGACGCAGGAGTGGAGTGCAGGTATGTTGCTTGCACAGGACTAAAATGAGGCCAAGCACTGATGCAAGTTCAGAGGGGGTATTTATGCTGGAAGAAAAGAGTGTTCTAGAAGGCACATGAACCACGTGGAAGCGTGGAATATTCCAATAAACCAGGGGAAGATCAGGTGCAAATGGTAATTGGCAACAATTAACAAGTATAGCAGAACCCAAAGTGCATGATGGTGCAGTTTAGTCAGTCAGAGTGGATAGTGTAACTTTTCCTAAAAAGCATGTGAATATAGTCAGGTGCAAAACAGACTAAACTTGCTTAGGAGCAGGACAGGGGTGTCAATCGTTCAAGCTTCCTGGGTGGGTGGCCATGAAGTGCTCGAGACAGGAAGGCACCACAAGGGAAGGATGGCTTGGACTGCTTGGGGTAGGGAGGCACCACAAGGGAAGGGTGACTTTGGCCTGGTGAGTAAAACCCACAGCACATAAGGCACAAGATGGAGTCATGACAGTAACTCTGTCCTGGTCCAGTATATTGATGGCCTGTTAGTGGCAGCAGATACCCAGGAAGCCTGTAAACAAGACTCCATTGCATTGTTGAACCACTTGGCTGAGAATGGACATAAAGGGCCTGATTTAGATATTGGTGGATGAGTTACTTCGTCACAACAGTGACGGATATCCAGTCTGCCGAAATCTTAAATCCCATTATATCTTATGGGATTTAGATTTCAGCGGATGAGATATCCATCACCGTTGTGATAGAGTAACTTAGTAGATCAGGCCCAAAGTGCCCCGAGTAAGCTACAGTATTCTCAGAGAAAAGTTCTGTATCTCGGAATTCACCTACCACTCAGAGAGAATTCAGGATGTTCTTGGGAATGGTGAACTACTGTAGTCAGTGGACTCCAAACTTTTCCCTACTGATGAAGCCTTAAAAGAGGCTGACACACAAGGATGTGTCTGATCTGATAGCCTGGGATAACAATTGCTTGATTGCCTTCACGGAGCTTAGAGAAATACTCTGTCTTGTACCACCACTGTGAATATCTGGCGACAATAAAGCTTTTACTCTTTTCAGCAGTAAGAGGGAGGCTGCACTCTCTCAGTGCTTACACTGATGCATGGAAATGCTCAACGACTAGTGGCTAATTCTTTTGCTACTGTTGATCCTGTAGCCACAGGACTGCTAAGATGCCTTAATGTACTTCACTGAATCTTCCCACTTTCTTACCACTGCCTGAAAGTGAAAATGATGATGGAGAGGTAGAGCACGATTGTCTCAATATCACCAAACTATGCACCAAGACCAGGTATAGGAGATGAGCCACTCGTAGAGTCTCATTGTGCACTGTTTGTGTAAGGGTCTTATCTAACACACAATGAGGGAATCCTGGGAGCCTCTTATGTAGTCTGCACAGTTTCAGGCATAGTGAAAGTTTCCTGGCTTCGAGGGGTATTTTCTGCACAAGTGACTGAACTGATTGCTGTTTCTAGAGCCCGCTGTGTCCCTTAACATCTGAAAGTGACTATATTCATGGCTTTGGTGTTTTTCATGACTTCGGACAGTTATATTCACAAAGAGAGTGCATGGCATCATCTGAATACGCAATGCGGAGCTTGTCATGAGACTGCTTGAAGCATTACAGTTACCTTCATAAATTGCAGCTGTGAATTGTTCAGCCTACCGAAGTGGCGATGACTATGTGACAGTTGGCAACCGATATGCTGATGAGGTTGCACAATATTGGACTCATGGGCCCTGAACATTCAGTGGTTAAATAGTAAATGAATCTAAAGTTGAGACCAACTACAACCTTTTGTTGTCAACAACTCATACATGGCAGGAAGTGTAGAGATTGCAGGAAGAAGTTTCCAGAGGCAGAACTGCATAGTTGGATCAGAGCAGGTTGTGTAAAGAGAGATGATGACATTTGAGCTTCTGTTGATAGAAGACCAGTGTTACCAGATAGCTTTCTGTCCCCAGTGGCTAGACACTTTCATGGACCTGCATATGTTGTGAGGGCTGTTCAGATAACATTAGTTCAACCCTCGATTTAGACTGGTGGATAACAAAATTATGTCACAGATGGGCTGAGATATTTCCTAGTGATTGTGTGTGTCTTCTAGAATTAGGTGGAAGTCTACCCAACCAGGAGGAATGCCACTCTGCCAAGCTGTTGTTGGGGGAGATAATACTGAGATTTGTTTTCCCAGCTCCGCTAGTGTCAGACCAAGAAACTAATTTCAATAATGTGGTCCTAAAAGGGTTGTTTGCAGCATTACAAGTGGAACAAAGGCTGCATTGCAGTTATCGGGCAGAGGCTTTTGGCATTGTCGAGCAAGCGAATGGCATGGTGAATTCCAGGGTGGCCAGCGTGCGTGCGTCAACAGCTCTGAAATGGCCTGATGCTTTGCCTCGTTTGCTGATGACTCTTCGCAGTGTTCCTGATCGGCCTACGAGATAGTCATAGGGGGGGCAATGAGGCTGCCTGCAGTGCCTGCAAGCACACGTATGAACATTATAGATGGCATGGTTCTTGATTACCTCAAGGAGCTAGCTGATGTCGTTCATTCTGTGTCCTGCTAGGTTGAAGCTGCTGCTGCCTCACCACATTTGGAACATTGCTATGACCTAAGTCCTGTAGACCGGGTCTTGGTGAAAAAACATGCTCAGAAGATGTGTCTGGAGCCTAGGTGGCGAGGGCTGTGCCAAGCCATCCTTGTGACGAATACTGCTATTAAGTGGGAGGATCTTCCTAACTGGGTCCATTCCACCCACACTCATAGAGTGGTGTGTCCTTTTCATGATGGTACAGTATCTCTCCCTGAGGTGCAACCCGTATTTGAGAGGCAGAAAGAGGAGGTTGCACAAAGTACTGAGACTTGGCAAGAGACTGTGACAGCACAACCTCAGGCTGAGAGGGGTCTTGATGAACTGACTGTTAGAAATGGGGTTTTTGGTTGGCAGTCAGGTTACCCCCTGTCCAAGCAAGAACCCTCACTCTAGTCAGGGTAAGTCACACACAATCCAAAATTATCCTGTGCCCACCCTCTGGTAACTTGGCACGAGCAGTCAGGCTTAACTTAGAAGACAATGTGTAAAGTATTTGAGCAATAAATCATACAATAACACAATATAGCACCACAAAAATACACCACAAAGTGTTTAGAAAAATATGTAAAATGTATCTGGATAATTGCAGGTCAAAACGAATAAAGATGCAATGTGAAATTGTAGAGATATCACTAAAAAGTGATATAAAGTGTCTTAAGTCTTTAAAAAGCAAACAAAGTCTCTTTCAAGCACAAAGTACCTGGTTTAAAGTGAAAAATCTCCGCAAAGGGCCGCAGAAGAAGAGATCCGTGGAAAAATGGTGTGTGCGTCGATTTCTACCCTGTACACACGGACTTGCGTCGTTATTTTTCACAAGGGGAAGTCGGGCGTCGTTTCCGGCGCGCGGACAGTCTCTTTCTGTGGTTCGCAGGATTTCCAGATGTCCCGGGGTCTGTGGTGGAATCCTAGGCTTGTTTTCCGGCTGCGTGTCGTTCCGGTGGGCTGTGCGTGGAATCTTCTCCCTCACAGCAGGCATTGCGTTGCTTTCCTTTCTGGAGTCGGGCGGCGTTTGTCCAGGCGAGGCCGTGCGTCGAAGTTCCGGTCGCACCGCAGGCGTCGCGTCGAGCGGCATCTTTCCGGATCGGCGTGCGGTGAATTTTTCACCATGGAGCAAGCTGTGCGTCAAATTTTTCGGCGCACAAGGCGTCCAAATGAAAAAGAGAAGTCTTTTTGGTCCTGAGACTTCAGGGAACAGGAGGCAAGCTCTATCCAAGCCCATGGAGAGCACTTCAGCAGTAAGGCAAGAGTTTAGCAAGGCAGCAGGGCAACAGCAAGGCAGCAGTCCTTTGTAGAAAACAGACAGGTGAGTCCTATAGGCAGCCAGGCAGTTCTTCTTGGCAGGATGCAGGTTCTGGTTCAGGTTTCTTCTCCAGCAAGTTTCTGAGGAAGTAGGGCAGAGGCCCTGTTTTATACCCAAATGTGCCTTTGAAGTGGGGGAGACTTCAAAGAGTGGCTAAGAAGTGCACCAGGTCCCCTTTCAGTTCAATCCTGTCTGCCAGTACGGGGTGTGGCAGTCCTTTGTGTGAGAGCAGACACTCCACCCTCCCAGCCCAGGAAGATCCATTCAAAATGCAGATGTATGCAAGTGAGGCTGAGTACCCTGTGTTTGGGGTGTGTCTGAGTGAATGCACAAGGACCTGTCAACTAAGCCCAGCGAGACGTGGATTGTAAGGCACAGAAAGATTTAAGTGCAAAGAAATGCTCACTTTCTAAAAGTGGCATTTCTAGAATAGTAATATTAAATCCAACTTCACCAGTCAGCAGGATTTGGTATTACCATTCTGGCCATACTAAATATGACCTTCCTACTCCTTTCAGATCAGCAGCTACCACTTCAATACTGTATGAGGGCAGCCCCAGTGTTAGCCTATGAAGGGAGCAGTCCTCACAGTAGTGCAAAAACGAATTTAGGAGTTTTACACTACCAGGACATGTAAACTACACAGGTACAGGTCTTGCCTTTCACCCACACATCACCCTGCTCTAGGGGTTACCTAGGGCACACATTAGAGGTGACTTATATGTGGAGAAGGGGGAGGTTTAGGCTTGGGAAGTACTTTTAAATGCCAAGTCGAGGTGACAGTGAAACTGCACACACAGGCCTTACAATGGCAGGCCTGAGACAAGGTAAAGGGGCTACTTGTCAACACCAACGCAGTACGCGCTCTACTGGTGACAAAAATGCAAAAACCCAGCACTCTCAAAACAACGTAATTTATGCATCGTGCTGATATGTTGTGGTTTAACCTTTTGCATTGCAGAGTTCAATCCTAAACACTTATTTTTAATATGCTTACAAATACTGTTCCTTTGCAATGTATTGCTGCAGGTTTTCAGAGTGTGTTAGGGTGTGGCCCCTTTCCAGGGCCTTCCAGAGACTTTCCCTGCAACATTCCTGGGCGTGGTTCTGGGCTGGGCCAAGACTCTATAAAAGAGAGCCAGCCCAACTCCAAGTGCTCACTATTCAGAGGTCCTGGTGCAGAGCAGCAGCTTCTTCCTGAGCTCTTGTCCCGGCGGCCTATTTGGATCTTCCAGTCTTCTGCCATCATCCTTCATCTGTGATCATTGTTCCAGGCGGTAAGACGGTGGTTGGACTGTCCCGACACCGTTATTGAGAATTTTCATATTCTTGGTTTAAATTCATCAATGAGTAACAGATTACTTGCGCGCTACCATTTCTTGACATTTATATGGTAGTTTACAAATAGGCAAGACGCGCGATTTATTTTCATAAAGGTTTGACTTTGTTATTCATTGCGCGCTACCATTTCTTGACATTTACATGGTGGCTTATGAATCGGCAAGACGCGCAATTCGTTTTATGGTGTTTAAACATTGTTGTCCATTGCGCGCTACTATTTCTTGACATGTACATGATGTTTTACGAATTGGCAAGACGCACAACTCATTTCATGAGCATTTAAAATTGTTGTTCATTGCGGGCTACCATTTCTTGACCTTTACATGGTGGCTTAAGAATCGGCAAAAGAAGCGCGATTCGTTTCATTGTACTTTGATCTTGTTATTTATTGTGAGCTGTTATTCCTTAACATTTACATTGTGTTTTACGAATCGGCAAGACGCGCGATTCGATTAATGATGATTTGACTTTGATATTCATTGCGTGCTACCATTTCTTGGTATTTTGCATGGTAACACTCGAATTGGCAAGACGCAAGATTCTCTCTTCGAGTTTAATTCATGTTGTTTATTGTATGCCACTATTCTAAGATATTTATTATGTAATATTTGAGTTGACAAGTTATGTGATTTGTTTCCTGAATCCATATTGCGTTATTCATGGTGCACAATCCTTTTATGGTGTTTACTATATATATGTATCTGCAATATGCGCAATTTGTGTTGAAACATTTTAAGAGTACACAGAAGGCCAGAGTTTCTAGATGCAATATTGTATGGTTCTAGTATACATTCTCAAAAACAGGATTTATATGACTGGTTTGAAATTTAGTCAGAATGTTTTTTCTGATTCTCATGTAAAGGAAAGTACTTGAATAGGAAAGTTTTCATGTAATTCATCTTGTTTCCCCTACAGGTATCCGGCCATCTTGAAACTTAGTCTTTTTAAACTTAACTCTTAGATTGTTCATGTTTTCAGAGTGATTCTGGTGACTCTGACACAACTTAAGTGGGTGGCACAACCAGTGTTGCAGGCCCACTAGTAGCATTTAATCTACAGGCCCTAGGCACATATAGTGCACATTACTAGGGACTTATAAGTAAATTAAATAGTCCAATCAGGTATGATCCAAGGTTACCATGTTTAAAGGGAGAGAGCATATGCACTTTAGCACTGATTAGCAGTGATAAAGTGCGCAGAGTCTAAAAGCCAGCAAAAACAGTGTCCAAAAAGTGGAGGAACGCAGGCAAAAAGTTAGGGGTGACCACCCTAAGGCTGTCAGGTCTAACATGTGTCCCCCCCAGCTGAAAATGGGGAGAGCTAACCGACCTCCTGGGAGCTCTCATCGCTAAGGCGGAAGTATCTGGAGAGACCATCAGCATTGGCGTGGTCAACCCCTGGGCGATGCTCCACCGTAAAGTCCATCCCCTGTAGGAAAATGGACCACCTCAAAGTTTAGGATTTTCACCCCTCATCTGCAATAGCCATCTGAGGGGCCTGTGGTCTGTCTTAACCCAGAAGTGAGTCCCAAACAGGTATGGCCTCAGCTTCTTCAGTGCCCAGACCACAGCAAAAGCTTCTCTCTCAATAGCACTCCACCTCTGTTCCCGTGGTAATAGCCTTCTGCTAATAAAGACTACTGGTTGGTGTAGGCCCTCCTCATTTAGCTGTGCTAGGACCGCCCCTCTGCCATGCTCTGAAGCGTCTGTCTGCACGATAAATTCCTTGGAGTAGTCAGGGGCCTTGAGCACGGGGGCCGTGCACATGGCTTCCTTCAGACAGTTAAAGGCTTTCTGACAAGCCTCTGTCCAATTCACCAACCTAGGTTGTTTCTTGGAAGTGATTTCTGTCAAGGGTGACACAATGGTACCACAGCCCTTGACAAATCTGCGGTAGTATCCTGTGAGGCCTAAAAAGGCTCTCACCTCAGTCTGTGTTCTAGGTGGTTGCCGGGCCTTGATAGTTTCAATCTTGGCCTGGAGTGGCTGCACCTTGCCACCACCCACTAGGTGTCCCAAGTACACCACGGAACCCTGCCCAATCTGGCACTTACTAGCCTTGATGGTCAGGCCTGCCTGTTGAAAGGCCTGAAGCACCTCCTTGAGGTGGAGCAGGTGTTCCTCCCACCTGGAACTGTAGACAGCTATGTCGTCCAGGTAGGCTGCACAGAAGGCATCCTTGCCAGCTAGGACCCCGTTAACCAACCGTTGGAAGGTAGTGGGGGCATTTTTCAACCCAAATGGCATCACCAGGAACTGGTAATGGCCATCAGGTGTGGAAAATGCGGATCTCTCTTTAGCCCCCTCAGTCAGGGCGATCTGCCAGTACCCTGAAGTAAGATCAAACGTACTCAGGAACTTGGCAGCGCCCAGTCTGTCAACGAGCTCATCAGCTCGGGGATGGGGTGAGCATCAGTCCGTGTAACTGAGTTGAGACCCCGGTAGTCCACACAGAACCGGAGTTCTGGCTTCACGCCTGGGGCAGTAGCCTTAGGGACCAACACCACAGGGCTGGCCCAGGGACTACTGGACTTCTCAATAACCCTTAAAGCTAACATCTTGGGGACCTCCTCCTTGATGCTGGCCTTCACCTTATCCGATAACCTGTAAATTTTGTTCTTCACAGGGAGACTGTCACCTGTGTCAATGTCATGAACACAGAGGTGGGACAGTCCAGGAGTAAGGGAGAACAGGGGGGAGAACTGCTCCAACAGCTCATAGCAGTCTCCTCTCTGGTTTAGAGTCAGGGAGTCAGAGAGAATGACACCTTTCACTGACCCATCACCTTCTTGGGCAGAGAGGAGGTCGGGGAGAGATTCACTCTCCTCTTCCATTCCTTCATCTGTGACCAGAAGCATGTTGACTTCAGACCTCTCAAAATGAGGCTTCAGTCGGTTGACATGGAGCACCCTTAGGGGGTTCCTAGGGGTTTGGAGGTCCACTAGGTAAGTGGACTCCCCTTTCTGCTCCTTTATTTCAAATGGGCCAGACCAGCGGTCCTGGAGAGCTCTAGGCTTTACTGGCTCCATTACCCACACTTTGTCTCCAGGTTGAAACTCTACCAGGGTGGCCTTCTGGTCATACCAGCGTTTCATTACCTCTTGACTGGCCTCAAGGTTACTTTTGGCCTCTTTCCAGAAGCAGGTCATCTGGTTGTGGAGGGCCAACATTTAGCTGACCACATCCTGAGGGGGTGCCTTTGGAGCTTTCTCCAACCCCTCCTTGACAATGCTTAAGGATCCCCTGACAGGGTACCCATAGAGAAGCTCAAAGGGACTGAACCCTACCCCCTTCTGGGGTACCTCTCTGTAAGCAAAGAGAAGGCATGGTAAGAGGATGTCCCACTTACGCCTCAGGGCCTCAGGGAGGCCACCAATCATGCCTTTCAAGGTCTTGTTGAATCTCTCCACAAGACCATTAGATTGAGGGTGATAGGGTGTGGTGAACTTGTAGGTTACGCCACACGCATCCCACATAGACTTCATGTATGCAGACATGAAGTTAGTACCTCTGTCAGACACTATCTCCTTTGGGAATCCCACACGGGTAAATATCCCCATCAGAGTTCTGGTCACCACCGGTGCAGTTACGGTCCTCAGAGGGATTGCCTCTGGGTAACGGGTGGCATGGTCCACCAAAACCAGGATGAACCTGTTGCCTTCGGCAGTTTTGGGGTCCAATGGACCAACAATGTTGATGCCCACCCTTTCAAAGGGGGTGCCAACGACAGGAAGTGGAATCAGGGGGGCCTTAACCCATTTTCCTGTTTTACCACTGGCCTGGCAGGTAGAACAAGATCTACAGAATGTATCTAAGTTTGTCCTTATTCTGGGCCAATAAAAGTGGGTGACAAGCCTGTCAAAGGTCTTGTCTTGCCCCAAATGTCCTGCCAGGGGAATGTCATGAGCCAGGCCCAGTAGGAAGGTTCGGTAACACTGGGGGACCACCAGAGCACTCGCTGCCCCAATGGCCGGAACCTTAGGCTCACTGTAGAGGAGATCATTCTCCCAATATATGTGGTGATCGCCAGAGGCTTCACCTGCTGCCTGGGCTGAGGCTTGCTTCCTCATACCCTCTAGAGTGGGACATTCTTTCTGCGCCTTGCAGAATTCCTCCCTGGTGGGTCCACCCTCAACTTGCCAGCCAGCAAGCTCAGGTAGATAACCTACGGTGGCAATGTCTTCCCCAGTTGGCTCGGGGGCCTCCTCCTCAAGAACCCCGTCAACCACTGCGGGAACTTCTGGGACCGGTTTCCCGCGCCCCTTGCCCCTCCTCTTGGCAGTTGTCTGGGCCATTGTTCCAGGCTCCAGATGCCATTGACTTCCCTCTCGGTCAGCCATTGACTGTGTGGTCATGCAGACCCACTCAGGCAATCCTAACATTTCCAAGTGTGACCTTAGCTCTACCTCCTTCCAGGTAGTGTGCTCAAGGTCGTTGCCTAACAGACAATCTACAGGCATGGCAGGACTCACATCTACTTTCAGAGTACCAGAGACCCCCCCCCACTCAAAGGGAACCAGAGCTACCGGTAGGTGGCTCTCGCGATTGTCAGTGACTGTGACCTGGTGAAATGTATTGGGGATAACCTGCTCTGCTGACACCAGCTGACCCTTGACAGTAGTCATGCTGGCTCCTGTGTCACGCAGAGCCTCCACCCTTTGCCCATTGATGGTGACCCACTGTCTATACTTGGAAGTATTGGCAGGCATGTGGGCTTTTGGCACCATTTCTGCATCCCCCAGGGACACTAGGGTTACCTCTGTCTGTACCCCAAAACTGTCTGGGACCATCTCCTCCCCGAGCGCTACGCTAGCCAACCCAGGTGTCTGCCCTCCTTGGGTGGGCTGTGCCCTCTTGGGACACTTGGAGTCGCCCGCAGGGTGCCCATACTTATTGCACTCTGAACAGTGGTGTACATACCTCCCTGTCTTATGGTCAGTAAAACCTTTCTTTTGAAAATCAGACCGGGACTGGTTACCATTACTCCCTTGGGAACTATTTTGGGGGCCTTTTCAGAACTCCTTGTTTTTAAGTTTTTCTCCCCCCTCTTTCTTCTGATGGGAACCCTGACCACCTTTGTGTGTGTGTCCCCCAGATACCTTCTTGGACACTCTGGTACTAGTCCAGAGGTCCGCCTCCTCAGCAAGTTTCCTGGGATCAGTCAGCTTGCTGTCTACTAGGTGCTGGCGCAACTCTGTAAAACAAATACCAAGCATATGCTCTCTCATAATTAAATTATATAATCCTGTGTAATCATCTACTTTGCAGCCCCGCACCCATCCATTCAGTGCCTTACTGGGAAAGTCAAAGAAATCTACCCATGTTTGTGTGGATAGTTAGGTGCTGTCCCTGAACCTCTGACGGTATCTCTCAGGGGTCAGCCCAAACTTGGCAAGTAAAATGGCTTTCTGAAGTGGGTATGTGTTTCTATCCTTAGGATCCAGTGTGAGAAGTGTGTCCCTCCCCAGTATTGGTACATAACTCCACATAGCTGTACCCCATTGCCCTTCAGGAACCTCATAAGCCTGTAGTGCAACTTCATAAGCAGCTAACCATTTATCTATGTCATCTCCCACCACAAAACTGGGCCCCACATTTTTGGGTATATGAACCTTCTTTTCTCCAAAAAAATGGTGTGTGTGTCGATTTCTCCCCTGCACACACGGACTTGCGTCGTTATTTTTCACGTGGGGAAGTCGGGCCTTGTTTTCTGGCGCACGGACAGTCTCTTTCTGTGGTTCGCGGGATTACCAGATGTCCCGGGGTCTGTGCGTGGAATCCCAGGCTTGTTTTCCAGCTGCGCGTCGTTCCGGTGGGCTGTGCGTGGAATCTTCTCCCTCACGGCAGGCGTCGCGTCAATTTCCTTTCTGGAGTCGGGCAGCGTTTGTCCAGGCGAGGCCGTGCGTCGAAGTTCCGGTCACACTGCAGGCGTCGGGTCGAGCGGCGTCTTTCCGGATCAGCGTGCGTCGAATTTTTCGGTGCACAAGGCGTCCAAATGAAAAAGAGAAGTCTTTTTGGTCCTGAGACTTCAGGGAACAGGATGCAAGCTCTATCCAAGCCCTTGGAGAGCACTTCAGGAGCAAGGCAAGAGTTCAGCAAGGCAGCAGGGCAAGAGCAAGGCAGCAGTCCTTTGTAGAAAGCAGACAGGTGAGTCCTTTAGGCAGCCAGGCAGTTCTTCTTGGCAGGATGCAGGTTCTGGTTCAGGTTTCTTCTCCAGCAAGTGTCTGATGAGGTAGGGCAGAGGCCCTGTTTTATAGCCAAATGTGCCTTTGAAGTGGGGGAGACTTCAAAGAGTGGCTAAGAAGTGAACTAGGTCCCCTTTCAGTTCAATCCTGTCTGCCAGGGTCCCAGTAGGGGGTGTGGCAGTCCTTTGTGTGAGAGCAGGCCCTCCACCCTCCCAGCCCAGGAAGACCCATTCAAAATGCAGATGTATGCAAGTGAGGCTGAGTACCCTGTGTTTGGGGTGTGTCTGAGTGAATGCACAAGGAGCTGTCAACTAAGCCCAGCCAGATGCGGATTGTAAGGCACAGAAAGATTTAAGTGCAGAGAAATGCTCACTTTCTAAAAGTGGCATTTCTAGAATAGTAATATTAAATCCAACTTCACCAGTCAGCAGGATTTGGTATTACCATTCTGGCCATACTAAATATGACCATCCTACTCCTTTCAGATCAGCAGCTACCACTTCAATACTGTATGAGGGCAGCCCCAATGTTAGCCTATGAAGGGAGCAGGCCTCACAGTAGTGCAAAAACGAATTTAGGAGTTTTACACTACCATGACATGTAAATTACACAGGTACATGTCCTGCATTTCACCCACACAGCACCCTGCTCTAGGGGTTACCTAGGGCACACATTAGAGGTGACTTATATGTGGAGAAGGGGGAGGTTTAGGCTTGGCAAGTACTTTTAAATGCCAAGTCGAGGTGACAGTGAAACTGCACACACAGGCCTTGCAATGGCAGGCCTGAGACAAGGTAAAGGGGCTACTTAAGTGGGTGGCACAACCAGTGCTGCAGGCCCACTAGTAGCATTTAATCTACAGGCCCTAGGCACATATAGTGCACATTACTAGGGACTTATAAGTAAATTAAATAGTCCAATCAGGTATGATCCAAGGTTACCATGTTTAAAGGGAGAGAGCATATGCACTTTAGCACTGGTTAGCAGTGATAAAGTGCGCAGAGTCTAAAAGCCAGCAAAAACAGTGTCCAAAAACTGGAGGGAGGCAGGCAAAAAGTTAGGGGTGACCACCCTAATGCTGTCAGGTCTAACACTGACATTAGAAGAGTCTTAGCCAGAACCACTACCTGAGTCAGACTCACACTTTGACGAACGACATAATGCTGTGTCAAGCCAAGAAGAGACTGGAGAGGGAGAGATTAAGATTGTCTATAGAATATGTGCTGAGTACTGTCCAAGAGGATACTGAGGACTCTGGTCTGAATGACAGTGAAGGCGAGCAACTTACACTCAGGAGATCAAAGAGATCTAGAGTACAATGCCGGAGGGTCGCATCACCTAAATGGACATACTTTACTGCAAACAACAGTGAGGGAGGAACTCATGATCTGGAGGATACTAATGAGATCCCAGTTAAGCCTCTATGAACTTGAGCTTGCAGTTGAACTGTGCTTTGAACTTGCTTTCTTTTTGAGCGAACTGAACTGAGTGCTATTGATATGATCATTTGAACTGAATGTTGACTTGGGTTTCATTAGAGACTACAAATGGACTTTGTTAAGAGGAATTAAGAAGATTCCCTTGACCCGAGGCTGCAGAAGGAGCGTAAAGTTATCATTTAGAAGAAAATGGAGTAGGGTTAGGGAAGGCTCAAAAAGACTTTGTAAATAATTTCATTATACATCACATGAACTCTGCTTCTAATTTCTACTCAATGGTCTGATTCTAGAGAAGTTATGGAAACTAATCACTAATAGTCATAGGTTTATAATAGTTGGAGTAATATTTGTTATTAATGTAGTATTAATTGTTTTGCTTTTAAGATTGTCTTCACATACATTAACACAATAGCTGTGCCTAAGTCTAATGTTTCTCTTAAGATTCAGAGTCCTGCTGGTGATAGTTTGCATAGAATAGATTATAAACCATTATGTGTAGATTAATTAAGAGGAGATTACTCCTCAAACACTTATTTCAAATTGCTTTATGAATACATTAACACTATGGATGCTAAGGATTGCTATGTCTGTACGCAGCTGCATGTGTCGTCTACAGAAGGAAATACCTGTCACCATATGCCTCTTAGATATGGTGCTACATGTAGCCTTTTATTGAGTTTCTTATATGGACAAGGACATTGTCAATATTATTACTCAAGCTATCATTTTGTGATTTCTAAGTTTCCTATGTTTAAGCATTTAAATCGACGTCCCAATGCTAAAATGATGGAAACAGCTGAAAGTTTCTTCAAACCTAATATGACACTAGACATAGCGTATACACATAGACCCACAATTTGACTGGTTCCTCAACTGACGTTGAGAAGAAATGTTTAGATCTGACAGAAGACAGCAAGAAAGCAATATATGAGCAGGAGAGAACAGGATGGGGACAAAGATACAAGTGAATGTGGGCTAAAGGAGAATTAAAACATTGAGTCAGTGGTTATGCCTGCTTAAATTAAGATTGGCAACGCAAGAGAAAACTGTGTGTGCCTGGAGTCAAATCTGTTGTTCACACTAAAAGCATGGGTAGGAGTGATTGTTTTTGTATCTTTGAATATGGAGGAAACTTGCCTTTGTTCATGGGAGGGCAAGAGCCTATTTTTCCTGGAATTTCTTATGTTTGTGGGGAGCATGCATACTTCATATTGCCCCAAGGATGGTATGGTGCATGCTATTTAGCTGTAGTTTTTTCCAAAGACTTATCATGTAGAACATTTAAACTATCATGTGTAGGAAATTAGATGTAGAACTAAACGAAGTAGTAGTGGTGCTGAAATAGAAAGAGACACATTTTGTGCAATGATTCTATCTGTAACTAGCAGTAGTCAGGGAGGAGAAGCACATTACTGCAAAAAAATACACTTTTTGAATTCTGTAAAAGGCGTGGCCAAGTTTAGTGATTTCCATAACCCACTGTGGCTTGGAGAACTCCCCTGAATTTTTTCTCTTACTGTTTTCCGGTGCTCTCTTTTGTTGAAAGTAGTAGTGCGACATGATGACTTAGTTTATGTACGGCGTCCATTGGAAGCCTTTCTCATGAATACCAGATCCTAATCTGGCTGAACACTGCAATGACGTTGCAAAAGTAGGAAAACAAGACTTGCTCCTCACTGTTACTATATCATAAAGGCTGCTTTTTGACAGGGTTATCTGACAGCCGACGGTGCAGCATAGAGTCTGCTCAGATCGAAGGCAGAGAGCACACTTCGAGGGATGGGGAGGGAATGGACTGAGGGTGTTGTGGGTGACAAGAGGCCAAGTATTTATTTATTGACTTATTTATTGTCTTCGGACATAGAGGAGAGGCCATGTTATATAACGTTCCATCATGACTCTGCTCCTGCGTACCGGATGAAAGCAAGGGCGGATGATTTTGAGGGTCATATATTGTATAAATCTGTTGCTGGGTAAAAGGTGAGTGGGGAGGTTTTTACAATGATTCTATCTGTAGGAGTGGGTTTGAATTATCTCAAGATTAGAAAGTTGTCCACTATTGTGGATAAATTGTCTACAGTTCAGCAAGTTCACTATTAGCTCTAGATATGGAAATGATAGCTATTAGATCTATGGGACTGCAGAACCGTCTTGCCCCAGACATCCTACTTCCGAAGTCTGTAAGGTGTTGAAGGTCCAACACGGTGTTACTTATATAAAGAAATATATTAAGAACATTACTAACGTAAAGGGAGACTTGAAGGAATTAGGAGCTACAGCTGCTTGGGGAGCAATTGGAAATGGATTTGCTAATGGCAAATGGTTTGGATTCTTGGGAAGTGGAATACTGGGTTCCATCTTGAAACCGCTTTTTGTAATTACCATCTGTGTGATTTGCCTGTTCATCATCTTTAAGGGACTTAATTGTATAAAGGCAGAGAAGACAAAGTAACATGCAAAAGGGTTGAAAAGATCTAGAAGGGATGTGGAGTCAGAGGGGAGTCAGTGTGGGCTTTATGATGAAATGAAACACTTGGAAAATATCAGTCAACATTTTTTTTAAACCTCGAGGTTTTGAGTTGGTCTCATCTGATAAGATTAATATGTATGTTATTATGATGGCTAACAGTGCCATCAGATGAGTAATTGGAAGAGCACAATTTAGACTCCATTTTTTGCATGTCACCATTGCATAATTTTGCATTTATATTTTACATTATATTCACTGTATATCTTAAACATATTAATGTGTGTGAAGCATTTAAACATGTTAATGAAATATAATCACTATAGAAGTTAAAAGATGTATGCCTGTGTGCACTAATGTTTAGTTGTAAATCATATATTTCCATGTATTCATTATTCACATTTTATATTTATACTTCAAGTTATATTTACATAGGTAAATATGTACTCTTTCATTCATGTTTTGCATTTATTCCTTAGGTTATACATGCATGTATAACCATGCATTTGAAATGCACATTAAATGCATTAGTTAGAGTTGCTCACTACAGGCCACATCTTAAAAGCTACTTTGGTTTGTCAGCATGTTCTTTCTTTGCAGGAGCATTCTCATGATTCTCATTAGCTAGAGAAAGGAGTGTTATTTGTATTAGATGACTGATAGTGAGCCTAATGAGCAGATGAATCCTTCTATTCACCATATCTCAGGAACAAGATATTTTCAAGGGTGTCTATGTTTTGGTGGGATATGAAACCTAGGTGATGTTGCAAATGCACATCATCAGTAATGAATTGATTGGTTCTTTGAGGTGTGGGAAAACATGCAAATGCTGATAAAGTTTCTATTGCTTTTAACTCATGTTCATACAGTTAGTAATTAGGACAGATTCCTGTTGACTTTGATGGCTTCAGATGACTCTGCTTCCCTTGACTTCTACTGAAGTCTTTACTATGCTTACACCTTCCTGAATTTCTTGAGGCCCCTTTAAAACTATCCTAATTCCCTAATAAGAGCCATGATTAGATGACCTTATAGCTATTCTATATTTAAGAGAAAGAACTGAAGTTTCTTTATGAAACATCTATTTCTTATTCTCAGTTTCTGTGTTGCGGTGGCTGTGACTATTCTGTATCTTATTTTGCTATGGCTGACCTGATATATTTTCAGCTTGCCAGGTCTACTGCTGTATCTCTTTTCTGGCATGTCTATACATTGGACTGATCAATAACCAGAAATGAAGCCTTTTTAACACCAGTCACTGATTCCTCGTCCTTATTGTGGAGTCACATTGGCTTAACAAGTCTGACATGTTTTATTGATGTAAACGTCCTTTCAATACTTCATGTCAACTTATGTCCATACAACCAATGGGGACAAATCTTTGACAACTTTACTAAGAGATTGTGGTTTACTTTTCTGCGTGCTCACAGTAGCTTCTGGATACTCATTAGTTGGCTCACATTAAATGAGCTCAACCTAGAAATTATGCTGTATGGGATCCAATACAGACTAGCAGACCAGACATTACCAGCTCCTGCCCAAACATGCTTTAGATATTCATCAATCCCAGTGTTGTAGTGGAAATCTTGGTATCAACATAGCCAGAGATATCAGTGGTACATCAACTTGAGCAAGTGGTCAAGAGTATTTATTCCCAAATTTCATGTATGTGCAAGGTGATCTATGTCATTCCTCCACAACATTAACCCATAGTAGTGCTGGTCACAGTAAACACACATTTAGATTAACAGTGTTCCCTCCTAGCTCATGCAGAAACTACAAATCAGCCAAAATGCTTGAGTAAGAATGACCTTCATTATCCGCAAACACAATAAAGCATCTGGGTGTAGAAGATTCTTTCATAGTTAGGAGTCCGGGAGTATACTCCCTTCCACTACACTCTGTTCAGCTCTACAGCAAAAAACTCCTTCCCACTGCAAGATGCCAGAGTCAAAGAAAGAGAGCTAGAGTGTGGAATATTTTCCAGAACTCATCAGACTAGAAGAATTATTCTTAAGAATGTTTTAGAAATGCTAATTTCTTAATGTTGGAGTAGGGTTGGCCATTATTCATGCTCTTTAGAATCATTCTTTTAATATGATTCCACATTTTATTTCAGCTAGTTGCCAAAGAAGTTACATTTGAGTGTACTTGTAATTGTATTAATCAAAATCAAATGACAGCATTTTTGTCACTTACATCTTTCTTGACAAACTACCTGATCTCACAAAGGCCTTGTTCAAAATGTAACAAAACGTTTTTCTGCTATTTGTACATTCTTATTTATTTCAATGTAAAAAGTCGCAATAGTCATAGTTAAATAGAAGAACTACTTTATGTGCTCACGCCTTTATTTTGTTTTTGAAAACAGACATAATGGTATTAAATGTTTCTCTGCTATGGTCTTGTTATCTTGTTAATATAATCGACAAAATAATGTGCATAAAATGTGCCTCAGTTTAAGAACATTTACGAAAACAAATGTTGCTTGGCTTGATGTTCCTATTACTGCCGATTCATTTTTGTTCATGTGTCTTTTGTAGGACTCCATATTGCTCTTTTTTAAATACTATTTGTGTGGCCCGTTTGGAGCAGTAACTTTCATAATGTCTTACCCTGGTTGCGATGGGAACCATTACTGAATCTTTGCTGCCAGTTGCTTTAGTTAAAATGTAGTTGACTATCATTACCACCACCATTATTCCCAACATTACCACTTACATCATGACTATTAAGCGCCATTATGCCCACCACCAGTGGTACAAGTTTACCACCATTCTCATCACCATATTTATCACAGTTACAACCATCATTATTGTGAGAAATTGTGTTACTGGTTGAGGGGGGTTAACCCTACTCAAGCAGCAACCACTATTATTGTCAGGGTGAAACACAAGCAAACCCCAATTTAATCTGTGTTTAACCCTCAGAGAGCTTGGCACAAAAGCAGCCGTGCTTAACTTAGAGGCAAAGTGTAAAACATTTATGCAGCACACAAATAGTCATAAACTAAAAACACAACACAAGAAAAATCACACACCAATTTTGAAAAATAGAGCAAAATTTAATAATTTACTTGACACCAAAATGACAAAAGTACAATTAGTAGGACTGGAGATATGTAATTTTAAAGATGTTGGTAATAATAGTGCCTAAAAGCACACATGGTCAACAGTGGTCATCTGGTCGCTCCAGACCAGGACAAAGTCACAAATTCAGGCTGACTGCAATGGACCATGGGCTGGCACAGAGACAAGTTAGTCCTGCTTAGAAATGTACCTTAAATCCTAACTGTGGAGCTGTGCGCAGTGCAGCGGTGGTCCCAAGGAACGCTGCGAGGTCCACATTGAAGATGCATTGCGCAGCAGTGGTTCCAATAGGCTGTAAAGACTGTGTTGCAGGCTTGCATCTAGGATGGGTCATGCAGCAGCAGATCTGATGAACTGCAGGGCTGAGATGAGGGCTTTCGTTGAGGCTGCATTGCTTTGCATTGGTTCTGATGAGAGGCTGCGAGGTCCATATCACTCTGGTGGTCCTGGTTTCACGGTCGATGGTCCAGTTCTTCTTAGTCAGGAGCAGGGCAGTCCTTCTTGCAGTAAAGCAGTCTTTCTTCTGAGTCTTCCACAGGTCCAGCAGAGTACTGAAGAACTGATTTTTGAGGGTCCACTATCTATACCCGATGTCTACTGTGAAGTGGGAGAAGCTTCTAGAGTTCTCCCCCTAAAGAGGTGTCTTGAATTCCTGCATCCCTGCCCTGGCCCCGGTTTGTCTGGTGGCACAAAAGACAAGTGAGAAACCCTCTGTGAGTGTGCTAAGGCAGAGTCTATGTAAAGTGCAGGTGTGGTGGGTGACATCTCTGCCCCCCCATCATGTTAGAGATCTCTGATCCTCCCAAAACCTATTCTCCCTTTGTCTTAATGTTGGGAGTACTACACAAAAACAATTGCCAGATACACCTAATCATGCAACCCAGGTTACAGGCTGCAAGCACCAAATGGTTAGGACAAGAAAATGCCAACTTTCTAAAAGTGGCGTTTTCAGAATTGAACTTAAAATCCAACTTTACCTTTAAAGAGAGGTTTGAATTACAATCTCTAGAGACCAAACTCGGCTTTCCTACCTATTTCCAAATGAAAGTTATCACTTATTAAATGTAATATTGTAATCCAATGCTATACTATGGTAGAGGTAGACCACACTGTACTGAAAATAAATTTTTCACTATCAGGATGTGTAAAAACTAAAGGTAAATGTCCAACGTTTTTAATACACTGCACGCTGCTCTATGAGCTGTTTTGGGCTTACCCTAGGGGTGATTCATATGTATTCAAAAGGAAAGTTTAGGCCTGGCAAAAGGTTTATTTTGCCAGGTTGAACTGGCAGTATGAAACTGCACACCCAGGCTGCAATGGCAGGTCTGGGTTATGTTTCAAAAGGCTACTTAAGTGGATAGCACAATCAGTGCTCCAGGCCCTCTATTAGCATTTCATTTACAGGCCCTGGGAACCTGTGCCACCACTTTACTAGGGACATACACATAAATTAAATGTGCCTTTTGGGTGTAAGCTAGTTTCACTGTGTTTAAAAGAGAGATCACAAGCACTTTAGCACTGGTTAGTAGTGGTAAAGTGTGCTGAGCCCTAAAGCCAACAAAAACAATTTCAGAAAAAAGGGAGGGATAAGGCAAAAAGTTTGGGGGAAGACCACCCTAAAGCTGACAGGTCTAACAGTTATCACCACCATAATTACCACTATTAATGTTACTGCCACTACCACCAGAATACACAATTACCAACAGCACCATTACCATTATTACGAAGAAAGTCATCATCTGCACCATTTCTATCACTGTGGCCATCATCATCATGACACCAACATCATTACCACCACCATTATCATCACCATCATTGCCACCACTGCTGTCATTGCCAGCACCACCAAAGTGTGTGTGTGTGTGTATGTAAGAACAGGTTTGTCCAAAATAAGTCCCCATTTGTGCTGTAAGTTTCCTACAGAGGTGTCTGTGTGTTTCTGTTGATTATTTTTTGAATTTCATTGATGAAATAGAAAGGCAATCCTGTTGCTCCATAACAGATTTTTCTCTCAGCTGAAAAAGAAGAGTAAACACAAGAAAATACCCCTCGTTCCACGTTGCTAATTGTTGCATCAGCATTTGCCAGAAAGCCATTTATCACCATGCATCATGGAGCACTACCCTGTTACACCTCAGCCAAGAAACAACGCAGCTCCACACACGTGCGTCTAACTACAGCTTCCATCTTTTAGTTTTCAGTCCTCCTTTCCTGTGTGATAAAGTCAAGAAGATCCTTGTATTCAATTTGGAATGTGGGAGTTGTATTTAAAAAAAAGAGAAAGAAAAGATTTGTTGCATCTTGTCATCAGTCACCCTGTAATACGCAGTGTATTCCTGTACATTTAAATAACATATGTATAGGTATAGTAATAACGACATTCATTTAGCACACAATACAAATAGATCTGTTTTGTCCCTTTCGAGCACTCCCGGCACTTGGGGTCGGTGGTAAACGTATCACATAACTTTATGGCCTGCTTTTGCCTAGCATAGCTACCTGGATGGAAAAACTTAAGGGCGATCTCGGGGTAGAGCTAGGGGAGTGTGAATGGTTGACAGTGATTGGCAATTGCCAGAAATGTACACGAAATGCTTGGCTAAAGATGATCCACTACAAATGTGTGCATAGGGCGTATGTGACACTGCAATGTTTGCACAAGATCCCTCCAGACAGCAGCAGTGCCCTAAGTGCAAGGTTGCACAGGGTTCACACTTACATACGTGGTGGACTTGCCCTGGGGTGGGCACCTTCTGGGGGGAGGTGTTTGATAAACTGAATGATCTGGCAGACCTTGTAATCCAACCGTTCAACTGTGTTTGATGGGGCTTGTGCCATCATCTAAGCAGGCCAAACCCATGGTGAAGGTATTAGAGCTGGGGCTAGCAGCAGCCAAGAAATGTGTTGCTCTGAGGTGGATGACGAATAAGGTACCTACCGAAAAACATTGGATGGGGGAATTCACCAAATGGACATGGGCGAAATGTGGGGTTCGGCACAGATGATTATATATTGGAATATCCCAGGGAGGCCTGGCTGAGTGGGATGTGATAGGAATGCGTTTCCAGGGAGAACAGGTGGAGAACACAGAGACAGGAATGCCCGATTGGGGAGGGGACCAAGGGGTTGATTGGAGAAAGGCAATAAAGCAAGTGGCATACCTGAGTATAGGTATAGGACTGGCATGGCATAGCACTATTGATTACGCGCCAGTGCCAAATCTATTATGTATGTAATGCAAGTGACTGCAATATTTGCTCCTGTTTGGGGGGTAGGGTGGGCATGATTCTGATTGTTGATGTGTATTTACTTATTTTTGAAAACAATAAAAGACATATGAAAAGAAGAACTATTTTGGCCCTAAATAATACTACTGCAATAAATCACTGGCATTCATTGTTAACAACATTCAAAAAATGAATCTGTGGAAGGATTCAAACTTCTATCACCGAAATGAAAAGGGAATGTTTGTTACTGGAAGATGCCCCCTGAACATTTTCGCAGGATTTGAAATTGCCCCACAGGTTATTCACAGATGATCGCATCAACTGCATGAACCCACTGAGCTGTCAGATTTGGATGTGAACCTGTGACCTGCTGGTTACTTGCAGACATTGCTGTGCAGAGGGCGTGTTAATATCGCCACTAAAATGCATGACTGGTGACAAGGCACATGTACACACCTCACAAGTGCAACTGAAGAGTGAACATCCATGCTTGGAGGCTCAGGAGAGGCACTTAGGGCAGGCTGTCAGTACGCCATGTGCACTTTGAGGCCAGGGAAAGTTTATGATGCGATGGTATCCTCAACTGACACATGACTGAGCTCACACAAAGCACCTCGGTTCTCATTTGCAAAGCTTCCCATCAGAAAGTCTGGAAAATATGCAATTTGGCCCCATTATTTTAGATTTATCTTAAGGGGGAGACAAACCATTATTTACTGGATCTGGCTGCTCACCGCGTGGCCTACTGGCTAACAACAATGTTGTGACCTGGCACCTTCCTCAAAAAACGGAATACCACTGTGTAAGGGCATTGCGGCTTGGACATTGTTGTCTTTAACGAAATTATGATTTAAGCATGCCTGCAAGAGACAATGTCCCACATTTCTATCCTTCATGTTGAGGAGCACTGCTTGAACAATAGCAGCATAACTTTGTTAGGTAGAAAACGACGCAGTGCCAGATTTACAGAGAGTCACCTGTTAATGAGTCATTGACGGTGTTCGAACAAAAAAGGCTATTTAGCATGATGCACAGAATTCTGCTACAGGACAAGTTTGAGTCTGGGGTGTTGTGTATAGGATTTGTACTGAAGTGATACATTTTAGGGCAATTTCCTATGCATAACCAGGCCCTAAAGGGCAAACCACATTAGATGTGTTCTTTCCTCTAAAGCTCACAGTAAAGCATAGGATTGGTGGCATAGGAACTGCCTGACGCAAAGCCACGTCAGGCCATTATAGTTGATGTGGTTGTGTCTCAAAATTAGCAGAGACTTAAACCTTCCGGCACAGAACGTTTGATGCTGGGCTATGGTCAACTTTTGGCACTACAACTACTGTGCTCAAAAGTCCATCATCATGGTTCTGTTTGCAGCGCTTTGCACTAAAAACGGTTCTCTGCAACACCCAAACACCTACTCAAACCCAGTAAATCTGGGTGAGGGTGGTGTGGACATGTGTAAGCCAATCAGAAGTAAAACACACATTTGGAGAGCTAATAGGCTTGCCTGTCCTTGGTAAACTGGCAAATTGCATTTTTTCATGCCTGTGATTGTGCACATTACCACATTAAAGCCAGACATATTGCAAGCGTATAACTCTGTTAAAACTAGCAGTAGTCAGGGAGGAGAAGCACATTACTGCAAAAAAATACACTTTTTGAATTCTGTAAAAGGCGTGGCCAAGTTTAGTGATTTCCATAACCCACTGTGGCTTGGAGAACTCCCCTGAATTTTTTCTCTTACTGTTTTCCGGTGCTCTCTTTTGTTGAAAGTAGTAGTGCGACATGGTGACTTAGTTTATGTACGGCGTCCATTGTAAGCCTTTCTCATGAATACCAGATTCTAATCTGGTTGAACACTGCAATGACGTTGCAAAAGTAGGAAAACAAGACTTGCTCCTCACTGTTACTATATCATAAAGGCTGCTTTTTGACAGGGTTATCTGACAGCCGACGGTGCAGCATAGAGTCTGCTCAGATCGAAGGCAGAGAGCACACTTCGAGGGATGGGGAGGGAATGGACTGAGGGTGTTGTGGGTAACAAGAGGCCAAGTATTTATTTATTGACTTATTTATTGTCTTCGGACATAGAGGAGAGGCCATGTTATATAACGTTCCATCATGACTCTGCTCCTGCGTACCGGATGAAAGCAAGGGCGGATGATTTTGAGGGTCATATATTGTATAAATCTCTTTGCTGGGTAAAAGGTGAGTGGGGAAGTTTTTACTTTGGAGTTCTGAGGGATGTCATAGACAACTCAAGCTTCACTCTCAGGAATCCTTGATGAGGACCATGGTTGTTCAGAGTTATACATCCATAATTCTATATGGTATGTTATATCTTTTACTGTGAGCGAGCAAGCATGAATAACAATGTTTCCTCTAGAGTTCTCTATCTGCAGATTTGCTGCTATCTCAAAAAATCCTCGTCCTATTATGTTCCAACCACCCTGCATGGAAAATTCACCTTGACTATAATTATAGACTTAGGGCCCTATTACGAGTTTGGCAGACTGGAACACCTGTCCACCAAACTCCAGACGGGGCGGTCGCCGCCATGCTGGTGATCTCCCCACTGGCCCCATTAAGACTTTCTCACTGAGCTGACCAGTGGAAACTAAGGTTTCCGCTGGTCAGCCCAGCGGGAATGTGGCGGCAGTATTGTAACTGGCTAATAATTGAGGTGGTGGCAATGCTGCAGCATGCAGGGTACACTAACACCTCTGAAATGCACACTGTCTGCACTAGTGTGCATTTTGAGGGTGCTGGGTAGGGGGGCCCCTGCACCTGTTCTCCACCAGCCTTTTTATGGTGGTGGTACCGCCACAAAAAGGATGGCAGGGAACAAGTTTGTAATCAGCAGGGCAGTGCTGCCTTCAGCGCTCCTCAGGCTGATTACGACCTGCACCCACCATCAACCCGTCGGATTTGAAGATACTGGCGGGGACAGCTGTAGGTTGGCTGGTCTGACTGCCAACCTCATAATGTGGTGATCAGACTGCCACAGCCCCGGGGGTCCAACAACCACTGCAGCATTGATAGTCCTCAGACCACCAATGTTGTAATCGGGCCCAAAATTCTCTCTCTTTTTGTCCTGTAGAGTATGATCTATTCCCAAAGGGCTTACTCACTTTAAATGTATAATACCATAAGTCACATACATGTCTGTCTTACTCTGACTTAGTGCAAACTTCCCTAACCCTCATCTCATATTTCACAACCTCTCATTCCAATTCACCTTTGAAACCATATTCAGAAACCTAACAATAACTAAACTCCTCTAGTCAATCTAGTCAACCCAGCAATCATTTGCATGAACCCACACTAATGATCACACCTAAGGCCTCCTAGTTTAATCCACTACACAGAATCTGGAGCAACTGCAATTGAATGGTTCCCTTGTGAAAATAGACTTATCCATTGGGTTCCACAGTAGTGTGGTACATAAAGTGCTTCAAAGCTTCATCAGAGTTAATAATGCATCCCAGCCAAAATCACACAGACCTAGTAGTGCAAAAAAGAGAGAGATAAAGAAAGTGTGGGGTGAAAGAAGAAAGCTGTGAGGTGAAATCAAGACTAAGGGCCTGATTATGAGGTTGGCAGTCAGGGCACTGCCGTCTCAGTCGGAATCAGTGATCCCGACGGGCTAACGGTAGCGGAGGTGAGAAACCAGCCAGGGCGATGCTGCATACAGCACCGCCCTACTGATTACAGCCTGGTTCTCTGACAGCCTTTTCATGGCGGTATAACAGCAACATGGAGGAGAACAGGTGCAGGGGACTACAGGGGGGCCCCTGAACTGCCCATGCACTTGGCATGAGCAGTGCAGGGGTCCCCCTGCCCAGAACCCTTGCAATGCTCACTGTCTGCTGTTCTGTGCAGACAGTGAGCATTGCAAGGGTGTTGGTGCACCCTGGGGAGGCATTGCCGCTGGCTCAATTACAAGTTTCCGCCCGTCAGCCCAGCAGGAAAGTCGTAATGGGCCCAGTGGGGGCCCAGCATGGCAGCAACAGCATGGCGGCAACCTCCTCATTGGAAGTTTGGCGGATGGGATAATGAGGCCCTTGGTATTGGGCAACACATGCCTTCGGTAGGGCCTGTAGGGGGCTCCTAACATACATTTTTGCCCTGACCCATTTTTTTTTTTTAACAATCTGATGTCATATCAGTTTTTCAAAATCTGATGGAGCTAATAGATCACTGATCATCATTGTAACATCAGCCTAAAAAAATATAAATATATGTAATATTACAGTGATAGCAAAATGTACCGTTTGGATGATGCAAAGCAAATACATGTAATTTAAAATATTTCCTCAATTTCAGCAGGTTATTTAGAGGCGGCCTTATAGTTTATTTCAGTATTCTGTCTGAATGTTCGTTTTATATATTTTATATCTCTCCCGTGCCGATAGATCGGCTTGGACTAATCAAGGAAAGATGAGCATATGCATTGCCCCAGGACGATAACCTCAAGGGTCAAACAGATTAATATGTAGAGAATGGCTGCTTGCTAGCTTCTGTCAGCAGTGCACAGTTTGAGAGTGAGGGGCATATTTACGTGGCCCAAATGCAAATTTTATTTTTCGTGCATGGTTTTGCATCCCCTACGGGAGTCGAGGCAAATCAGACTTTCGATGTATTTGTTAAGGAAAGTGTGTGCAATAGAATCCATTTTACTTGGAATGCAGACCCAAGTGCCATATTACATACATTTTAAAGCATGCAGCAAATGCACCCTTGTTGCTGCATTTGTGATAAGGAAAGGAGTAAACAGATTTTGCCCTTTTATGTTGCTCTCATAAAATGAAGCTGAACAAAGTGAAGAAAATGTATCTGTTTGTTTATTTTGCAAACATGGGGAACCTGGTCTCATTAGTTGTTTTACCTTATTGCAAATATATTTATGAATTGTGTACAAGAGCTGAGCACACGAAAGAAAAAGGTGAAAACAGGAGGATCTGAAGTATGCATCTATCTCCAAACGCACCTGCCAGAAACTCAAGAAAAAATGGATCCTCGAGCGCACACCCGACAACCTTGCTACCCTCAAGGAAGCCAACCGCGAACACCACCAACGGATCCGACTCGCCAAACGCTCCCACTTCACAGAACGCCTTAACAACAACGCTCACGACTGCAAGGAACTCTTCTGCATCGTGAAGGAACTCTCCAACCCCAACGCCAACGACGTCCCTCCATCCCAGAAACTCTGCGACGACCTCTCCACCTTCTTCTACCAGAAAATCGCAGCCATCCACGACAGCTTCAACACCACACCTCCGCCAGACCCCACCCCCAACAACTCCTCCCACGCCGAGCGCATCACCACCTGGACCCAAGTAGACGACGCCGAAACCCTAAAGACCATGAACTCCATCCACTCAGGATCTCCCTCTGACCCCTGCCCACATCACGTTTTCAACAAAGCCAACGTCAACATCGCCCCCAAACTCCGCAAGATCATCAACCTTTCCTTCAACACCGCTACCTTCCCGGACAGCTGGAAGCACGCAGAAATCCAACCCCTCCTCAAGAAACCTAAGGCTGACCTCAACGACCTCAAAAACTTCCGTCCGATCTCCCTCCTCCCTTTCCCAGCGAAAGTCATCGAGAAGATCGTCAACGCACAGCTCTCCCACTACCTCGAAGACAACTCCATCCTAGACCCTTCCCAATCCGGTTTCAGAAGCAACCACAGCACAGAGACTGCACTCCTCGCAGCCACAGATGACATCAGACAACAAATGGACAACGGCGAAACTTCAGCCCTCATCCTCCTAGACCTCTCCGCTGCCTTCGACACGGTCTGCCACCGCACCCTACTAAATCGCCTCCACGAAGCCGGTATCCAAGACAAAGCCCTCAACTGGATCTCCTCTTTTCTCTCCGACAGAACCCAGAGAGTCCGACTCTCACCCTTCCACTCCGAAGCCACCAACCTCATCTGCGGCGTCCCCCAAGGCTCCTCACTAAGCCCAACGCTGTTCAACATCTACATGGCCCCCCTCGCACAACTTGCTCGCCAGCACAACCTCAGCATCCTCTCCTACGCTGACGACACCTAGCTCGTCCTCTCCCTGACCAAAGATCCTCTCACCGCCAAAGCCAACCTCCACGAGGGACTGAAATCCATTGCCGAATGGATGAGCAACAGCCGCCTGAAACTCAACTCCGACAAGACGGAAGTCCTCATCCTCGGTCGCACCCCCTCGGCCTGGAACGACTCTTGGTGGCCCACCGCCCTGGGCCCCCCACCCACCCCAGCCAGCCACGCACGAAACCTCGGCTTCATCCTCGACTCCGCTCTCACCATGTCCAAACAGGTCAACGCTGTCTCCTCTTCCTGTTTTAACACCCTCCGCATGCTCCGCAGGATCTTCAAGTGGATTCCAACAGGAACCAGAAAGATGGTGACCCAAGCCCTCGTCAGTAGCAGACTCGACTATGGCAACGCACTCTACACAGGCATCCCAACAAAAGACATCAAACGACTTCAACGCATTGAGAACGCATCCGCCTGCCTGATCCTCGACATACCCCGCCGATGTCACATCTCCCACCACCTGAAGCACCTCCACTGGCTCCCCGTGGACAAGAGGATCACCTTTAAGCTCCTCACCCACGCACACAAGGCACTACACGACACCGGACCCACCTACCTGAACACCAGACTCAACTTCTACGTTCCCTCACACCAACTACGCTCTGCCAACCTTGCCCTCGCCATCGTCCCCCGAATCCAGCGCAAGACCTCTGGCGGCAGATCCTTCTCCTACCTCGCCGCCAAGACCTGGAACTCAGTCCCCACCTCACTACGCCAGACCCAGGACCTCCTCACCTTCAGGAGACTCCTCAAGACATGGCTCTTCGAACGATAGCAGCTACACCCCCCTCCCCCCCCAAGCACCTCGAAACCCTAACGGGTACATAGCGCGCTTTATAAATTTAATGACTGATTGTTTGATTGATTGATGACCGTAGAAGTTTTTTTTGCATAGGATAAGCGTAGGTGCATAGCGAAGGAGTGGTAAACAGACGGCCCTGATGATTGTGTACAAAGGACAGGTTATATATGGTCCCTAATAAATATATATGTGTGTGTGTGTGTGTGTGTGTGTGTGTGTGTGTGTGCGCGCTAGCGCATGCAGGCAGGTCGCCTGGCCTGTGTGAGTTAGCTGTTCCCTACTAAGGCTACTCGGTTCTTAGGACATCAAGGCCCATAATTAAGTAAAAGTGGTGCATTCGCTGTGACTGCGCCCACCTACAGGCACCTAACACACCATGGTTGCGCTGTATTTATAAAATGGAGCACCATGGCGGTCGTTAGCACAATAGCATCAACATTTTTGACACAATTGTCGTGCTTTGCTACACTAGCATAAAACATTTTGACGCTAGTGCAGCAAAGTGCAAGAAGGCCCGTAGGTTGCTATTAGAGTGTCATTTTAACGTCTCCTCTGAGGCGCAGTGAAATCTTTTAAATGACACTGCACCATTTTTGCGTGCCTCCTAGTGCTGGAATGCCCCCCTTGCATACATTATGCCTGGCACAAGCATAATGTGGCACAAGGAGTTACAAAGTGGCGCAATGCATGCATTGCATCACTTTGCAAATATAGTGCTGCTGAAAAGCCACTTTAGCGCCACCTTAGCGTTAAAAAATGATTATATAGCGGTGCTAAGGGCTCCTAAATATGGCCCCAAGGGCCTTGTCTCTGCTAATAATTATAGCCAAGATGATTTGATAACTGTAAAATCACACCTAGGTCTTACATGGAGAGCCAGGGCAGTTCACCATGAGTGCACTGCGTTTTCAGCACCCAAGGTCCATAAGTAATTCAATTGCGTAAGCCACACGAGTTGACACAGTGTGAAACTGCAACTAATGGTCCATAGTAGACCACCCTTGAGAAACAATCATCGATTACATGCGTGGTTCACTCCTGCTGTCGCCCACTCTGTTGCTTTGCCCTCAAGTTTGTTCTTTGCAAAAGCACCTACAAACATTCAAACGTAATCCAGAGCCTTATATTTTCATTTTTCATCAGATCAGCCATCTTTCACTACTTACAAAGAATGGCAGCTTGTGCACACATACAGAATACACAAATATAAACTACATGCATAAAGGCTCAGAAACACATCCTAAAACTATAGTCACAGAAAATTAACTAGCTACCAAAATTTCAACTTGTGCATAAACCCTGCTAGCGCATGTGGTTTAATAAAAAATATTAATGAGTTTTTATGTATTTTAAATGATTACGTTTATGTAGAAAATGAAATAATGTAGAAAAATAATGCACGCATTTGAAAATGTGATCACGAAGAATGGCCACCAATGTTAACGAAATGTATTAAACAATGATTAATACTTATGAAATATTGAATATATGTTAGACTAATGCAGTAATATGTCATATTAAGAGTTATGAATTTAGCTTTAGATTTCTTAATTGTAGGCCTTAACTTAGTGAGTGTCTTGGCCTATTTTGACAGGCCTCATGTAGAAGCTGTATTTCTTAGAGTTTAATAAAAATGCTGACCAAGTGAATTAAACTGTGAAAAGTCTATTGTATTGTTTAAATGTGCTCATAACGGAAGCTTTTCGTGTGAACCGACTGCTAGGAGATGATGTTCTTGCTAATGTAACATTTTATGTGTAATGTGTCTGAGACTGACTTTCCCAGGACAAGAACAATGAAGATACTGACTAGAGTAGAATCTGCAACAATATTGTTACCTGACAAGCCGGATGATGAGAGCATCGCAAGACAAACAAATCAACAATATGAGAACGGAGAAATATTAGAATTCATTGATTTGGTATAGTAGTTTTATTGGACAGAGTGTGAACATACGAATAACTGACCAATAGGGAATTAGGGGATAGTTTAGGTGACTTTAATATAACAACGCACATTCTGAGAGAAGACAGTCATTCTGCCCACATTTCCTGGCCGAAAGGTTATTACTTTCTTATGCGTCTTTACTAGAGATGTGCTTATCTTTAATGCTTAATGACTTTGTCCACATTTTCCTGACTGAGAGCCTGATGCCTTGCTGATCGACTGATGTCCTGAGGACTAAGACTGATTTTGCTTTGCTGATCCATACCGAGGATAGGTATATCCTGAAATGTGATTATTATGCATATGTGTTTTTCCTTTCTAGGTACCAACTGCGCTGTTTTGTCTATGGCTCTACTATAGTTAGATGTTTTTTCAAATTTGTGTTACTTAATTGTTTTGCATCAAGCCCAACATGCTGATGCTAATCTGATGTTAGTTAAGGATCCTGACTTATGACAATAGGGACTAATGCTTGATGGATTTCTCTGCTCATCTTCATGTACTTCATCACATTGATGCAGTTGACTTTGCTATTGATTTGTACTGTAACTTTAGAATGTGTTGTAGTTCCAACTTTGATTAGATTGCGTTTCTTCTGCCACTTTGGACAATCAGTGTTGTTTTTGTATGTGTTTCATTTGATACTGAGATTCATTTACATGACCATAGCATTGTTAATATAGGGAAATAAACATTTTTTTTTTTTTTGTCCTCATTCATTCCAGGCACCAGGTCTTTTTCCTTCGCTCTTATGATAACCATTCTCCTTGACCCGGGGAGGGGGGAGCCTCCTTCTTTCTCTCTCAACAAGTCCACCTCACAATGAAGTTAGAGGAAGGAATTTCGAGAGACAGCAGGGAAGAAATAATCATCGGACAAAATTTATATATTCACCAATTGTGCTTCTAACCAGACTGTAAAAGGTAACCAGATTTCCCTTGACTTAGTGATACCCATTACCGTATCCATTTTAAATACATATTTCACTTGGTCCAACCATTATTTATAGGAGGGAATAACACTACCCACCCATTTCCTACAATTTCTCTTCTGGCTAATAAGACTACATAAAATAACCACTTCTGCATGTCCGCCCTTAAATTTATTAACTGCTCTGATCTACCAAAAATAACTAATAGTGGGGTGATCTCAATCTCAAACCCCAATACATCAGACATCGTATGTCTCACTGCTTCCCAAAAGGGTTGAATCACCAAACACTCAAAAAACATATGGACATCCGACGCCTTTTCCATACCACACTTTCCACATTTGATCACCTCGCCTTTCGCCATCTTTGACAGTCTATATGGAGAGAGAAAAGCTCTGTGTAGTGTAAATATATGATTTTGTCTAAACGGAGCAGGTTGACCACTTGATATAGAGTACGCATAGACACCTCCCAAACCTCTCCGAGCTGTATTTGCGAAAAAACATGACTCCATAGTTCTTTAGGCAGACAAAAATTCGCCATCCCCTGCCTCTACCTACTCCCAATACCATAACGCCACAACTTTGTTTGGGAGAGGATCTACCAACATTTTATCCTCTATCTGAGACTGCCAACCGCATCTCTTATTATCCTTTGCTATCCACCCTTTCAATTGGAGATATTTTAACCTCGACAAGGCCCCGCCTGTATTCTGTGAAATTTCCTCCCAGGACAGTAAGTCCCCTTCCTTAACTAGCTCTCCCCAGTATTTAAAACCTGCCTTTTTAATTGGGATGGCCAAAACATCCTTCAAACACTCTGGTGTGCCTGGCGAATCCCAGATAGGTGACCATTTGCTGTAGCAATCAATCCTAAACAGAGACCTGACACTAAACCATAATTGGGCAGCATCCCGTAGAAGTTTTAGCTTGATTTTTTAAAAAGAATTTGGGATCCCCAAATTTAAACAAGTAATGGTTTAAACCCTCCTTTACTTCTGCTAACATAGCCTTAAACATACATCCCATGTCTGTGGTACCTAAAGAAGAACCCAAAATCCTGACATTTTTAAGTTGGAACACCCAACCACATACTAGCAAATCCGGTAATGCTAATCCGCCTCTTTCCCTTTTCCTCCGCAGCTTTCTCAAAGAAATCCTCACTCCCTTCTGTGCCCAAATAAATGAATTTATTTCTTGCTGAAATCTGCCAATCAAACCTTTATCAAACAATAAAGGAATTGTGTTGTATAAGAAAGTAACTTTAGGTAAAATTATCATTTTAACTAAATTAATTCTACCCAAAATTGCTAAAGGTAAATACATCCAATTTCTCATAAGCTTAGAGCACTCCCTTCGTAACATACTAAGATTAGCGTCTACAATTTGCTCAATATCTTGAAGTATCTTAATACCAAGATACTTCATTTCACTTTTTCTAGTCGGATTCCCCATGCTCTGATTCCATGCCATTATAACTGTCTTGTCAGCATTTATCTGATAGCCCGATACCTTACCAAAATTCTCAATTATATCTGTTGGAAAATGGGTTATTGGTAGGGCAGGTAGGTACCTACACCTAGCAACAAGCCACTAACCTCCACATAGGTACAGTTAGGTCTCAGTAAATTAATCCCTGCTCAACCCTTGGTAGCTTGGCAACGAGCGTCAAGGCTTAACTTAGGAGACAAAGTGTAAAGCATTCAAAGCATTCAAATATCACAAAACAGTAATTAACACAGGAAACAGTTTAAAAATCCAAAACCAATTTATAAAAATAGTTTATATTTTTATCTTTAAAATGACACAAAAATGATTAAAATCGGTTCAGGGGAACCGGAGATATGAATTTTTAAAGAATTATTACTTTTCTAGCGCTTAGAAACAAAAAGCGCCAATCGGGTCATCTGGTTGCACCTCGACCGGGGCAAAGTCAAACTTTCAGGCCGACCGCGATGGAGCCCTGCTCGGCTACAGGTCGCGGGAGGCCTCGGTTAAAAAGTTACCTTCTGACTTAGTCTTTATTTTGAAGTTTTTCTTCACCGGGACGAACCTGCCAGTTGAATCCGACCTCCTGGAGCCCTTGTCCGGATACGCGATGTGGGTTTCCTCGGTGGAGACTTTTACCTTCGGACTTAGTCGTTTTTTCGAGATGAAAATCCTTCGACCGGGGTAAACCTGGATCTTGATCCGACGTCCATGGAGCCCTTCTCGGATACGATGGCTGGGAGGTCCCGGTCAACTTTTTACGTTCGGACTTAGTCTCTTTTTTGGATGTTTTTCTTTACCGGGACGAACCACGAAGTCAGGCCGGGTCGCGGTTGAGGCAAGCCGGCTAGAATTTCCGCGGCGGGTCGGTCCCTCTCTGGAGCTTTTTTCCAAAAATTCTCAAATCTTTTCCAAACTTCTGGGGCTTCACCCAGATGTTCTTTTAAGGTTCTTTTGGGGTCCACAGCTCACCCCAAGGGTCCAGAAGTTCTGTGATGGTCCTTGGGGGGTGCGGACTTCAACTCCCAGAATGCACCTGGCGCAAACTCCTTTTTGGCCACTGGACAGTGGTCAGCTGGTCGCTTTCTTCAGGAGTTGGTGCAGGGGACTCTGGTTAGCAATTTTTCACCTGTAGCAAACAGGGAGTCACTCCTTGAACCAGTTGAAGCCAGGCAAAGTCCTTCTTGTGGTGAAGCCCAAGTGTGCAGCTGGTGCAGTCCTTCTGAGTGCAGGTTCCAGGTGCAGGCCAGGGGTCCAGCAGGGCAGTCCTTCTTCTTCTTTAGTTCCTTTCTTGTTGAATTCTGGAGGGGATCTGAGGCGTGGGTGCAGGTCTGCCAGTTTTATCCTTGCTCCTGGGTGAAAAGCAGGGGGGCCCTGGTTCTCCAATCAGGGACAGGGTCGTCCCCCTGTGATGACCACTTCCTGGGAAGTGTGGCAAAAATCCATCCCAGAAGGCAACAGTCTCTAAAAATCCAACATGGATGAATCTGATTTTTGGAGGTTACATCTGGCTGAGCCCACCCACTGGTGTGGCTAAAAATCATAAACACACCCCTCTCCTGCCCTCTCCTAATCTAATCAAGGGGGCACCTAATTGTCTGGGGTTGCAGGATGTGGGGGTGTTGCTGGGTGCTGCAAATGTCCTTCTCTGCCTTTGAAGACCAGTTTTGCAGCCCTCCCCCTTCCTGCCTCACCACCTGCTGAGGGGAGATTCTCTCCCCCAAGCACATTCCTTTGTGTGAAGCCTGGCCACTTCACACCTCATCAAGGCAGCATGGCAGAAGCTGCTGCAGGCTGGCCAATCAGAGCACAGCAGCAAAAACAATGCAGAGCTGAAATTGGCAACTTTTTAGGTAAAGTCTAAACTTTTTACCTGGACAAGTTATATTAAATCCAACAACTGGAAGTTGTGGGATTTATTACAACAATCAATTTGATACCAAATTCTTGGTATGTAACATTTAAGGAGACTTTAAAATTTAAAATAAAGTCTGCCCATTCTAGCCTATGAAGGCCATTTACTTCTATGAGGGAAAAACGAATTTGGCTGTTTTTACCTCACCAGGGCTTATAAATCTATTTTTATAAAGTCCCTGCTTATAGTTACATGGCACCCAGCCCTAGGGGCACATAGGGCACACCTTAGGGGTGACTTATATGTAAAAATAAGGTAGTTTAAGACTTTGGAAGTACCTTTAATTCCAAAGTCGAATTTGCATATAACTTTAATTTAAAAGCAGCCAGCAAGGCAGGCTTGCTTTTAAAATGACACTGGGCACCTCAGCAGTGCACCTAGGTGTGCACCACCTATGCTGTGGTCCCTAAACCTACATGCCCTACCATATACTAGGGACTTATAGGTAGGTTAACTTAGCCAATTATAATTAGCCTAATTTGCATATCCATTTTACACAGAGCACAGGCCCTGGGACTGGTTAGCAGTACCCAGGGCACCTTTAAAGTCAGGAAAACACCAGCAAAAAGTGGAAAATGGGGGCAAAAAGTTATGGGGCCTCTGCAATCAGCCCTGTTTTCTCACAATATCCAAGATGGCTTGTAAAGCCATGTGTAAATCAGATGTACAGACTAACAAGTCATCAGCATAAAGGGAGGCTTTTTTCACCCATTCCCCGTATACAAAGGAAGAGATTTTCTGCTCCTGTCTGATTCTTCTGGCAAGATATAAATTGAACAATAATGGCGAAAGAGGGCATCCCTGTCTCATACCCCTAAATATTTGGATCAGAGGAGTCAAACTTCCATTCATCAAAACCCTAGCTGCTGGTTTCGAATAAATTAGACACATCACCCGACAAAATGTATCCCCAAAACCATATTCTTTTAAAACATTAAAAAGAAAGACCCAATTCACCCTCTCAAATGCCTTTGCAGCATCCAACATTATTGCAGCTAGAGGGAGGCTAAATGATGTGGCTATATCAATCGTCCCTATTAAACTTCCTGTCAATTCATGTAAATACATCCCCTTCATGAATCCTTTCTGATCCTTATGTATAACACCACCCATCACTTTATTTAGTCTATCTACCAGAACCTTAACAAAAACTTTATAATCAGCATTCAATAAAGAAATTGGTCTATATGACTCACACCTAACTGGAGTTTTGTCTGGCTTCAAAACCACTGTAATTATAGCACTGTTCCATGATTGTGGAAGTTCCTCACCCTTATCGGATATCTCCTCAAACAAAGCCAACATGATCGGAACAATGGCATCTCCCAACATTTTATATAATTCAATTGGCATACCGTAAGTTCCTGCTGCTTTCCCCCCTTACATGACATAATTGCTAACTTAATCTCATCTGCTTTCAGACATAGAAAAGGAAATGATGAATCAGAAAATTATGATGGGAAATAAACATTCTAAGCTTTTACTAAAGCTGTGGTTATTCATGACTGGAATGTCATGGTACGTGACAGTTACTGACTTCATTGATTATTGATGTTATTTATTACTAATGATTATTGATTATTGTGTATTGATTATTGATTATGTACTGGAACTATGGTAAGAACATCTTAATTGTGAGTCAAAAGGTTCATCAACCTATTTGCGTCCCCTTGTAAGTTTACTTATTAAGGTCAGGCGCGCTAACGCCTCTACTGCATGCATTTGGTCAATTAAGCTAGAAAAATTTAGAAAATACCTAATTTATCATGGTCCTTCAATAGGTTGTGTGGAAGTACGAATGAATTTAAGAGTTCCTACCAGGACGAAATTTTTGTAGAAATGTATTTTTGTGTAGCCTTCTTTTTAATTTGAAATGCTTTTCTCTTTATGATTTGAAGTCTATTTTGTTAAATAACCACTTCAACCTCATAATATTGTGGCCAGTGCTGACTCCTAGCTTTACACTGAATTATTGGATTGCATGGCATCCTACCTAGGGCTTTCCCCTCTGACATGCCTAATCGACCTTGCCTCCTTTGGAGATCGGAATTACCCCCTAGCATAAATACATTTTCTCTTAGATATGATTTCAGCAGTTTGACAAAGAAGCAAGCTGCTGAGGTGGATGTGGAACATAGGGCGCTCAGGATCCTGCACTTTGCATATAGAGTGCATGTGGGAAGTGGTAGTGTTGGCTGGGGACAAGGGATATTGCTTACGTTGAAATGAAAGACTATTATATATATATATATATATATATGTGTGTGTTTATTTTGTCAAGCTTTTTTATAAAATGTTAAATGTTTCTCAATGTTGAGTTAGATTTGCTTATTTTTCTTTATTAAATATTTCAGGTATTATTTGTATACTATAGCTACGCTTTGCATCGTTCTGGTAAATTTTATGTAGAATTGAGCAGTGCAGCACAGCTTTCACATGGATTGCGTGGCCATTTGGTGTCAAAAATGTTTTTGTGTAACACACCAATGTAATGTGTGGTTTTTAGGTGCATTGTGTTGGCATGTAGTATGTTGCGTGGACATGCGCCACACAACACAAAATTGCTACTCACATTGTTTTAATATAGATGTTCAGCTATTATACATCATAATTATAGTTAAACTGTGCCAAATATATATATGTATATACATACACATATATATATATATATATATTTTCATATATATATATATATGTGTAGCATTTTACTATCTGTATTTACTAATTTTTTTAAATGTATAACTGTAGATATATTTATCACTATTTCCCTATACTAACAAAAAATTGTGTGATAAAGGTTTGCATTGAAGTAGTAGGCGTTGTAAGGGTATGCGTGGTAACAGTACTTATAATGTAGTCCTATGTATGTTTGTGGTAATGGCATTCGTGGTAAAGATGTGCATGGTAGTGGTATATGCATTGGAAAGACTGTGTGGTAAAGGCATGCGTTGCTCCATCATACAACCATCTGAGCCTAACATCAACATCTTAACTTCAGACGCTGCTCGCAGAGCAGCACGTGGCGGGGTAGGAAATTAATTTAATTAAAAACACCTAAATCATTGCCGCCGCTGCTGCCACCACCACCGCACCACTCCTCTTGTCTTTACTACAGTTTCAGACACAGGTTCCCAGCCTGCCCTGCAGCAAATGTTTGAATTTGTTAGAGTGCCAATCCAGGCTATAATAACAAGGCAGAGTGGGAGGCTCTGCCTGCTGTCTCCAACTCTGCAACACAGTGCCGAGTTGGAGAGAGCCTAGTGCGCATGTGTGTTTGGCCAGCCCGAGATGGCTAGCCAAACATACATGCACACTGAGGTGGAGTGCCATTCACTCCCCCTCAGTCCCTCTCATAGCCCATGGCCTTGCCTCTTTTACAAGAAAACAATAATAATTATAGTTTATTATCGTTTTCTTGGAAAAGTTTTGCAGCAGCTGCTGCTGCTGGCAGTGGGAGGACCCGCGCCTGCTTAACCCACAGAGCAAAACATTTCAGTTCTACTAAGCTGAATTCACAATAGTGAAATTTCTTCAATCAGCCTGGCATTTGAGATCCAAAGTAAAACCCCAGGCTAAATATGCAAGGATATGCTGTCTTATGCTACCTTCTGATAGACTGCTAATATGTTTAGCGAATGTTTATTGAAATGTAAACTCAAGGTACAGAGATGAAATTAATTCTTTGTACTCGTGTAGATTGTATTTTGTACATTTTTTAAACTGTAAGAAGTGGTGTTTTTGCTTTGCTTGCTGAATTATGTTCAGTGCCTTCTAATTCTGTCAATATACAAGGCACCCCTCCTCTCGGCCTAGCTGGCATTGTCATTGTGGACGGATTCAAGCCCCATCCAGCAGGAAGCACGATTTGGAAACAATTCCCGACAGCACCAGAGTGGAGTTATTTGAAATTTCTCTGCCTTGCAGTTCTTCAACTCTTGTTTTAAATTTTTTAAAATTTTCAATCCACTTTGTATGCTCCCGACATGACTTCTCTCCATTTCACAGTTGCATATAATACTATTATTAGCAACAATATCATGTGACAGAAATATCATGCCCTAATTATTGTTTCCAAAACATTGTCCCATTATGTATGTATTAGTATTTATAAAGCACAAACACCTAAGTGGGAAGTAACAGAACTCTGTACATTTCATGGAGGCAGGGTAAGGGGCTTGGAGGCTATCTGCAAGATTGTGTACATCGAGTGGGGGTTACACAGATATATTTCACAGGTTACATTTCACATTTTTAGGTACAGAAACATTAGGTGATTTGCCAAGAATCACATAAAGTTCTGCCAAGTGCCAAGGGCGAGGTTACAAAATCGACTGCGTGTTTTGAATCCATGTTTATTTAAAATGTATGCTGCTTGTGGATTGCATTTGTGTCAAAACGTTTTAGGTATGTACAAACGTGTTTGATGTGCAGGAATTGTAACTGCACATCGTTTACAATATATATCAATTTATGAAGCACTTAGAAGTCCTGAGCAGGGACAGGAGCGAACTACTGCTCAGCCCCATCTTAAAAGAATCCCATTTTTACTTTATAATAGGTGACATAACGAGCAGTTAAAATAAATACAAATTATAATTTTGTAAATTAACTGTTAGACCCATTTCTGACAATAAAATGGATGCTGGATGCATTCCGGCCAGATGTAATGGATTCTAAAAGGTGTTAAAATAGGATGGCATAATAACATTACACTTTTGTGCTGGAGACAGGCAGCATAAAACAACCTGCAGTAGGCGCTAATTAAAGACACAAGTTAACTAGTGGTGAAGCTGCAGTAATTACCCGATATGGGAAGGAGATAATTACCGTATCTCATATCAATTACATCCCCATTAACTCCAACTACTAATAGTGCATGACAATCAGCCTCAATGAGGCTTAACATACATTTTCTCTTACCTTTCAATTTCTTCAAGGTTAAACAATTTCCTTTTGTACAAGATGCATGTTTTTAAGATCAGTATGCCCATCTGCTAAGGTCTATTTAAAATGCAATTTTCTTCAAGATTCTTAGAACTGTGAGCATAACAAAGTGCAGGTTAGTTCAAAATAGGTTATTTTCAAAACACCTGCAATTAAAAGCTTCTTTTGTGTGGGCATTAACCTTTATTAAGTGCTTAATTTTTCTTTCGCACTTAAGTTTTTAAAGGTTACCACGTTTTAAAGTTTGACATAAATTGAGCAGGGAAATCCTGAACTAAATTGTCAATTTCAGGGCTTTAAACAATTTGCATTGTTAAAAGCAAAACTTTCTTGGGAATATATGGGTTTTGTGGATTAAGTACTCTTTCTCGGTATGCGAATGTGCAAATCCTTATGTGGTTCTCCATAAGATCCTGCTATGGGCAGATTATTCTCCCATAAAATTTACGTTCTAGGGACTGTATGTCAGAACGCTAACTATTACTAAGAATATTGTGCTACAAGCATATTGCTGCAAAATATTGATAAGGAAAACATCAGTAAGGAAGGTAAGAATTGATTCACTGTTTGTGGGGTTAAATAGGAGTATAGTGGACCAGTGGATTTGCAGGACCACCAAGAGAATATACAGAGAAGTAGCAAACCTGCCAACAAAACACGATACAGTATGACTTTCCACCTGAGCACATACAACGGCTCTGGGGGTTCATGCCATTAGACAAGACTCCCCAATATTAAGCTCACGAGTAACCAATGAACAGTTAGTCAAAACATGGCGGCCAAGCTAGAGCTTGGTTTGCCTTGGCATGCCTCATCATCTTCTGCACTGTGAATGCTACATTGGCTTCCGGTTGCTAAAAGGATGAACTTTAATTCTTTATGCAGTGTCCATCGATCAATACAAAATTCTGGCACACTTTGCTTGAGGAAGAGATTGAATATCTAGATCCCAACTAAGTCCCCGAATACTATGGATGCCTGTCTTACTATAGTTCTCAAATTTCAGGGAGCTTGCCTAGGTGGGATGGTCTTTTCTGTGGTGGCAGCAAAAGTATGGAACACCCTACCTACCACTTTGCAGAAAACGTTTTGCACCTGCACTTTAGAAAGACCCTGAAAACCTGGTTATACAGCATATAAATGTTTTGCACAGCCGGATAGAAAGCATTGCCTTTTAGCCTTTCATTTGTTCATATTTTTAGATTGTATGAAGGAAACCCGAAGCCAAGGCAGGGCTTTGAAGCAGTCAAAAGAAAGATGAGGAAGATGCATCTGAAGTACATGCTTCTGTTCTCTCAATGACAGAATGGTGGTTGGGAATGAGCGTGGCATGGCACTGGAGAAGTCTGGTGAATAAGGACATGGAGGATGCAAAACTGGTCATTAAGAACACAGCCCAATGGATCCACCCAGGCATTGACAGGCATGTCTACCAGGCAGTATCTCCCAGGATCTCTGCTGGCATAGCTAGAAAACCTTCTTGGAGGTGCTCCCGTGATGAGCTATCTGGCAGTGATGTTCCACTGGGGAAGGGTGGTCTGCAGGAACCACTAATGCCACAGACTTAATGATTGTTTCTTTTGTTTTATTGCTCCATTCCATTGTTGTCAATGATAGACACTTGGATATATGTTGGGCCATCATTTGACTGGGGTGGGGGTTGTGATAACTTCCTTTGGTTGGTTATTATGATTGAACCATAATTACTGTCATGACAATGTCTGAAGTTGAATTTCACTGGGGGTAAGTGAGAGATGCAGAGAGAAATAATGCTGTATTCTTTCTTTACCTTTACCTACATGTTATTATTTAGATTCTCAGGGGTATTACAGGAGTGGTAGATTCTTCTTACATGAAAATGACATATTCATGTTGGGCCCACTACTTTACAATGTTGTTTGGTGTAGTTGAGCAAGAGGTTTCCAAGTGTTTCATTGCACTGATGCTTATCTGTTATTGAAGCAAATTCACCTTTTCTGCATAATGACCCGCAATTTTTTCCCTTTTCTTCTGGACACTGTTTTTGCCTGTATTAGGGTTTTGTTCACTGTGAAACTGCTACTGCCATTGGGTATGTACCACTGTCATACAGTTGTATTGGTGAAATTAGTTTTACCCACTAGAGCTTCTTAATGTTCCTGTAAGCCTACAATAGTTAGCACAGAAAATGTACCAATGGCATGGGAGACGTCTCATGTAGGTTGCAGAGCACATTTACACCACCCATATATATGACAAACATATATGACTACCAGAAGCACCACTGTCCTCTGGCTGTGCTGTAGTTTAAAGGCACTGCAGTAACACATGACAAGGAAAAGTGTATTTGCCTTGTAAGAACACCTATTTCATAAGTTAATAAGTCACCTGTAAAGTCTTCCTGGTAAGCCCAAAAGTCAGATTGCCTAATATATTTATTTAAAAAAGTGGTATATTTCATATGTAAAAAGCATGCCCTCATAGTGACTGAAAGCCTAAAAGGTATTTTACTGTGCAGGTGCAGCAACATTTTTTATAGGATAGGGCTAGATGTGATTAGAATATTTATTATCATGTCTCCACCTGGGAAAAGGTTAGCACTGTCCTTCAAAGATGTTTCCTATTTTATGTTAAAGAAAACGGGTTTAACCCCTTCGCCGCCAGGCCTTTTCCCCCTCAGGTGACAGGCCTTTTTTGGGCTATTTGGGGCAGGGCGCGCTTAGGCCCTGTTAGAAATGGGGTTTGTGGTTGGAAGTCAGGTTACCCTCTGTCCAAGCAAGAACCCTCACTCTAGTCAGGGTAAGTCACACACAATCAAAAATTAGCCTGTGCCCACCCTCTGGTAGCATGGCACGAGCAGTCAGGTTTAACTTAGAAGGCAATTTGTAAAGTATTTGTGCAATAAATCATACAATAACACAATATAGCACCACAAAAATACACCACACAGTGTTTAGAAAAATATATAATATTTATCAGGATAATTGTAGGTCAAAACGAATAAAGATGCAATGTGAAATTGTAGAGATATCACTGGAAAGTGATATAAAGTGTCTAAAGTCTTTAAAAAGCAAACAAAGTCTCTTTCAAGCACAAAGTACCTGGTTTGGAGTGGAAAATCTCCGAAAAGGGGCTGCAGAAGAAGAGATACGTGGAAAAATGGTGTGTGCGTCGTTTTCTCCCCACACACACGGACTTGCGTTGTTATTTTTCACGCGGGGAAGTCGGGCGTCGTTTTCCGGCGTGCGGACAGTCTCTTTCTGTGGGTCGCGGGATTACCAGATGTCCCGGGGTCTGTGCGTGGATTCTCCTGCTTGTTTTCCGGCTGCACGTCGTTCCGCGGGGCTGTGCGTCGAAGTTTCGCTCTCACGGCAGGCATCGGGTCGATTTCCCCTCTGGAAGTCAGGCGGCGTTGTCCTTGCGAGGCCGTGCGTCGAAGTTCCAGTCGTTCCGAAGGTGTCGCGTGGATCAGCGTCGGTGTGCAGCGTTTTTCTCACTGCAGAGCAAGCTGTGCGTCTAAATTTTCGGCGCAGGAGGAGTCCCAATGAAAAAGAGAAGTCTTTTTGGTCCTGAGACTTCAGGGAACAGGAGGCAAGCTCTATCCAAGCTCTTGGTGAGCACTTTTGCAGCCAGACAAGAGTTCAGCAAGGCAGCAGGCCAACAGCAAGGCACAGTCCTTTGTAGAAAGCAGTCAGGTGAGTCCTTTGAGAAGCCAGGCAGTTCTTCTTGGCAGGATGCAGCTTCTGGTTTCTTCTCCAGCAAGTGTCTGATGAGGTAGGGCAGAGGCCCTGTTTTATACCCAAATGTGCCTTTGAAGTGGGGGAGACTTCAAAGAGTGGCTAAGAAGTGCACCAGGTCCCCTTTCAGTTCAATCCTGTCTGCCAGGGTCCCGGTAGGGGGTGTGGCAGAACTTTGTGTAAGAGCAGGCCCTCCACCCTCCCAGCCCAGGAAGACCCATTCAAAATGCAGATGTATGCAAGTGAGGCTGAGTACCCTGTGTTTGGGGTGTGTCTGAGTGAATGCACAAGGAGCTGTCAACCAAGCCCAGCCAGACTTGGATTGTAAGGCACAGAAGGATTTAAGTGCAAAGAAATGCTCACTTTCTAAAAGTGGCATTTCTAGAATAGTAATATCAAATCCAACTTCACGTCAGCAGGGTTTGGTATTACCATTCTGGCCATACTAAATATGACCTTCCTACTCCTTTCAGATCAGCAGCTACCACTTCAATACTGTATGAGGGCAGCCCCAATGTTAGCCTATGAAGGGAGCAGGCCTTACAGTAGTGCAAAAACGAATTTAGGAGTTTTACACTACCAGGGCATGTAAGCTACACAGGTACGTGTCCTGCCTTTCACCCACACAGCACCCTGCTCGAGGGGTTACCTACTTTTAAATGGCAAGTCGAGGTGACAGTGAAACTGCACACACAAGCCTTGCAATGGCAGACCTGAGACAAGGTAAAGGGGCTACTTAAGTGGGTGGCACAACCAGTGCTGCAGGCCCACTAGTAGCATTTAATCTACAGGCCCTAGGCACATATAGTGCACATTACTAGGGATTTATAAGTAAATTAAATAGTCCAATCAGGTATGATCCAAGGTTACCATGTTTAAAGGGAGAGAGCATATGCACTTTAGCACTGGTTAGCAGTGGTAAAGTGCGCAGAGTCTAAGAGCCAGCAAAAACAGTGTCCAAAAAGTGGAGGGAGGCATGCAAAAAGTTAGGGGTGACCACCAAAAGGCTGTCAGGTCTAACAGGCCCTCATAACTTTTTGTCCACATAAGCTACCCACGCTAAATTTGCGTCCTTGTTTTCCAATATCCTAGGAATTCTAGAGGTACCCAGACTTTGTGGGTTCCCCTGAAGGAGACCAAGAAATCAGCCAAAACACAGTGAAAATTTTGTTTGGGGAAAAAGGGCTGCAGAAGAAGGCTTGTGTTTTTTTCCCCTGAAATTGCAACAACAAAGGGTTTACAGTGCTACAATCACAAGCTTCCCAGCTTTCAGGAACAGGCAGAAAGCCCAATTTTTCAACACAATTTTGGCATTTTACTGGGACATACCCCATTTTTATGATTTTTTGTGCTTTCAGCCTCCTTTCAGTCAGTGACAGAAATGGGTGTGAAACCAATGCTGGATCCCAGAAACCTAAACGTTTCTGAAAAGTAGAGAAACTTCTGAACTCAGCAATGGGTAATGTGTGTAGATTCTACAAGGGTTTCCTACAGAAAATAACAACTGAAATAAAAAAATATTGAAATTAAGGTAAAAAAACAGCCATTTTTCTCCACGTTTTACTCTGTAACTTTTTCCTGCAATGTCAGATTTTTTAAAGCAATATACCGTTATGTCTGCTGGACTCTTCTGGTTGTGGGGATATATAGGGCTTGTACGTTCACCCTAGGTGCCCAGAGCCAAAAAATGAGCTGCACCTTGCGGTGGGTTTTCATTCTATACTGGGTATACAGCAATTCATTTGCTGAAATATAAAGAGTGAAAAATAGGTATCAAGAAAACCTTTCTATTTCGAAAATGGGCACAGGATAAGGTGTTGAGGAGCAGTGGTTATTTGCACATCTCTGAACCATGGGGTGCACATAATAGCATGTGAATTACAGGGCATTTCTCAAATGGAAGTCTTTTTTACACACTGTCTTACATTTGGAAGGAAAAAATGTAGAGAAGACAAGGGGCAATAACACTTGTTTTGCTTTTCTGTGTTCCCCCAAGTCTCCCGATAAAAATGGTACCTCACTTGTGTGGGTAGGCCTATCGCCCGTGACAGGCAATTCCCCAAAACACAACGTGGACACATCACATTTTCCCAAAGAAAAAAAGAGGTGTTTTTTGCAAAGTGCCTACCTGTAGATTTTGGCCTCTAGCTCAGCCGGCACCTAGGGAAACCTACCAAAACTGTGCATTTTCTAAAACTAGAGACCTAGGGGAATCCAAGATGGGGTGACTTGTGGGGCTTTCACCAGGTTCTGTTACCCAGAATCCTTTGCAAACCTCAAAATCTGGCTAAAAAAACACTTTTTCCTCACATTTCGGTGACAAAAAGTTCTGGAATGTGAGAGGAGCCACAGAGTTCCTTCCACCCAGCGTTCCCCCAACTCTCCCGATAAAAATGGTACCTCACTTGTGTGAGTAGGCCTTGTGCTCCCAACAGGAAATGTCACAAAACACTATCTGGACACATCACCTGCGTTTTTGGTCCTGGGCTCAGCAGCCATCTAGGGAAACCTACCAAACCCAGACATTTCTGAAAACTAGACTCCCGAGGGAGTCAAGGGAGGTGTGACTTGCGTGGATCCCCCAATGTTTTCTTACCCAGAATCCTCAGCAAACCTCAAATTTAGCTAAAAAATGACATTTTTCCCACATTTCTGTGTGGGATCACCGCACCGGGACAAATTTCCTACCATCCAACGTTTCCCTCAGTCTCCTGGTAAAAATGATACCTCACTTGTGTAGATGGGCCAAGTGTTTGACAGGGAAGAGCCAAAAACACGCTGAAATTGAGGGGGAATCAAAGTGGGTCCAAAAGGGCAGTTTGAAAAAACTAATTTTTAGGCTGACAGGTGAAGCAGAAATGTTATCGGTATAGATGAGACAATGCTGGGTGGTAGGAATTTTGTGGATTCCTGCAGATTCTGGAAAGGTTCCAACACAAAAATGCGGGAGAAATGTGTGCTTTCCAGCAAAGTTGCAGGTTTGCAGGGCATTGTGGGTCAGTAAATGGTGCGGGGTGCATGAGAAGCACACCACCCTGGAATCAACTAGATGTTTGGTTTTCAGATGTGTCTAGGTCTTGTGGATTTTTCTACATGGCAGCGTCCCACAGTAAAAAAAAAGTGCAGCCCTCACCATTCTAAGTGGGACGTTTTTGAGAGTTACCAAGCTCTCATGGCCCAAATGTAAAACACAAACCAAAAATAATCAAATGTCCTCTTGCTTGCCATGGCCCCTTCAGTTCGGATGGGGGCATGACCAGGCCCATATTGGTTGGTAACCACCACCCCACTATTTTCTTTTTTTTATTTTTATTCCCTGGCATCTAATAGACTTTCTGTGCCCCCCTGGGTGTAGATAACGGGTAATTGCCCAATCTGCCCACTGGAGGGCAGAATAACTTTAGCCCCATTTATTTGGGGTGGTGGTATGGCCATACCCCCAACCTCTTATTTTGAAAAACAAATCTTCCCTGGTCTCTGGTGGGCTTTCTGCCCCCCCCCCGGGGGCAGATGGTCCTTCCAAAAATAGGCCAATCTGCCCCCAAGGGGGGCAGTTATGGCCAACGGTAATGTGCCCCCCAGGGGAGCGACCCTTGTATAAGGGGTCGCTCCCCATACATAAAAACATAAAGTAAATAAAAAAATATATATATCCCTGGTGTCTAAATGGCCTAAAAATCATTTCCCCCCTGCGCTCCCCTTATTCGCAAGTACAAAATAAAAAAAATGATCCATGGTGTCTAGTGGTTTAGCAAGGCCGATCTGCTCCCAGGTGGGGCAGAAATGGCCTAATAATAATTTGCATCCCCCCAGGAGCGACCCTTGGCTAAGGGGTCGTTCCCCAAACATAAAAAAAAAAATATCCCCGGTGTCTAGTGGTTTTCTGACACCCCTGGGAGCAGAAATGGCCTAGAAATAATTTGCCCCCGAGGAGCGACCCTTGCCCGCTCCCCTTATTTCATATAACAACAAAAAAAGTCCCTGGTGTCTAGTGAGCATTTCCTCTCCTTTCATGCCTCTCTGTCCCCTCCACGTGATCAGAGGAGAAATGCTTTTGCATTTCACCTTCGATCAGGCGCTGGAATCTCAGCTTCCAGAGCCGGAGGGAAGGCCTCTGATGAGGTCTAGTGGTTTCTGCCCCCCTGGGGGCAGAAATGGCCTAATAATAATTTGCCCCCTCCCCGGGAGTGACTCTTGCCCAAGGGGTCACTCCCGAAACATAAAAATATTTAAAAAACAATATATAAAATTATCCCTGGTGTCTAGGGGATTTCTGCCCCCACTAGGGGCAGATCGGCCTAATAATATTAGGCCGATCTTCCCCCGGGGGGCAGAAATGGCCTAGAAATAAGTTGCCCCCCAAGGAGCGGCCCTTGCCCAAGGGGCCGCTCCCCTTATTTCATATAACAAAAAACAAAATCCCTGGTGCTCAGAGATATGAAAGGAGAGGAAAGGCCTTTCCTCTCCTTTCATGCCTCTCTACCCCCTCCACGTGATCGGAGGAGAAATGCTTTTGCATTTCACCTTCGATCGGGCGCTGGAAGCTGAGCTTTCAGCGGTGGAGGGAAGGCCTCTTATGTGGTCAGCTCACGAAAGCGTGCTGACGTCATCAGACGCCACGGGAGGGTCAGCGCGGAGCGGGGGTGGAAGGGGAAGCGATTCCTCTTCCATCTCTGCCAAGGGGAGGGGGTGCTCGGCAATCTGGGAGAGCGCTAGCACCGTAGGGGCACTGTAGGGGTTAATTGCAAAAACAGATTTTTATTATAACTTGAGTGGAAAATTAATTTTAGAGAAATGTTTTCTTAGGTACCTAAGCCAGAATGAGCTTAAAACCATCTCTGCCAATCATCAAACTCTGGCTCAAACAACAATGGCCTGCCTCTGAGCTTAGAAAGGGCAGAGTGGTGTTAACTGGTAAACTGGAACCACTAGCAGACTGAGGGCAGCTTTAGAAGTGCCTTTTTTGGCTGGGGATGTCGGTTTGGCTTATTATTATTTCCCAAGACCCATCCAGACAGCCAGTCTCCAGCCACAGTGTAGGAGACAACCAGTTTGAACCTGTCATGTGGAAGAAGATCGAAACAGGGAACCAGCAGAAGCTAAAAACAGGCCTTTTAGTGTCATAAGGGCCTTATTGAAACAGAGGATACTGATTAACTTTAGAGCTAGGCCTTTAGCAAGTGCTGCAAAAGTAGGTAGATGATTTATGAGAAAATAGTTAGAATTAGGAGCAGAACTTCTCATTTCACTGGCTAGGGCATAGAGAAAATCTGGCACCTGAACCCCTATCACATCAGAACATTCCTGGGCCTGGGAGGACTCCATCTAGGGAAGGCCCAGGTGGAAGAAACCACCAGTCTGCTGCTGTAAGAAGAGGACTCACTTGCAGACTCCTGACTCCTGCAGGCACTCATGATCTGGAACTACTCTCTAAGTGTTAAGTCACTGGCCTCTTGTTTGCCTTCTTGGAAATGGAATGGAAAGAGACCTGGTACCTAGAAACCTACCATGAGGAACTAGGTCTTCATGACTGACCACAAGGTTATTTCCCACCAGGTGGAGAAAAGTGGGACTTAGTCATTTTTTTAACCTCCAGGGGGCCGGGACAAGGAGTGGAGGATTGTAGGAAGGTAGCACCCACTGTGGGCAAAAACACAGGTCATCTCCCTCAAAGAATTTTGTGAAAACAAGTTCAGCAGGACCTCACAATAAAGGTATCCAGCCTTTGTGGAACACTGCCTGGCTACAACCTTGACCAGATAGAGGGTTTTGAAAAATTTACTACGTACAAAGGTTAAACCTCGCACCATGTGGAGGTGGCAAATTCGTCTTCCATTCAAAGGCTAATTCACAATGTAACTTTGAATGGGATGACCCACTTTGTGTATCAGACCTTCACACTCTTGCAGTTGGGCTGAAATCACACCTAGGTCTTGGTCACTGGAAAATGTTTTTAAAGGCACTTTACTTTGTCTAGATGTGTTTTACCTTTAAATTTAAAAACACATAGCTTTGTTTCCCCTTATGCTCTCTTGATGTCTTTTTGCTCATTAAATATGTCTCTATTTTTTCCAAAGTGGGGTGGGAATTTTATTGAGTTGCATTATTTACTTTATATTGTGATACTGCTTGAACTTCTCTGGGAATTTCCATTTGCCTGCATCATAGGTAACAGAGACCCCCTCAAAACAAAGTTTTATTGTCTATTAAAATGGTCGAGGTCAACTCCACTGAAATAAATAACCCAACTTCTGAGACATGTTAGTTCTCGGTTTGTTGTGAGTGGATGGGTGGTGTGAAAGCAATGGTATAGGGGCAATGTTGAAGGATATCATCATAATGGTGACCAGGAGTACAATTTCATGGTTTACAAGATAAAATAAAACATAGGCAGTCTGCCAGTTTTTCAACAGTGACACATCTGACTTGGTTTTATAAGAGAACCCACATTCATTGGGTACCAAATGGCAATTTATATGGAAGGATAAACACCTTCTGCTGGCTCACATCAGCTTTATTAGGGGCTTGAGACTGTGGCCAGTTGTATGAAGAAAGATCTTTGCAAACAATGGATTGACCCAAATGGTTGTCAAGTGGTGTTGTGTGGAAAATTGAGACATTTGAGTACAACTATTGTTAGTAACTATGTACAACCAATAATTCATGGTGAGGTCTTGTGAAACGTTGGCATTTAGTTGCATAATACCATTGTCAAGTTGCATAGCATCAGTTTGAACTTCAGTCGTATTATGGACATTTTCATACACAGGTTGAGCGTGCTGCACAGCTGAGTTCTGGATCAACAGTACTGTCTGTACACTAGGCCTGGGGAATATGTGGAAACAAATGCACAGATTAAGTAATCAATACTAATTCCCCTCAGGTGCACACAATGTGTTTCTCCAAATGAACCACTTCTTTATTGCTTCTGCTGCTGACATGCCATAACGGATATTGAATTCATGATTAGGAAAATCTCTGACAGGTGTTAAATGTTGAGATTATGTCTGAGAGCCAAAAGATCATGTAATAACCAAGTACCTGCTCAAGGTTTAAACCTAATATTTCCTAGTGTGTTAAATGTAAAGTTTTGGGAAATCTGTAAAGCCTTGAAAGTCTTTCTTTAGGGACAAGCCATATTTAGAATCATTCATGAAAAGTGGAAATAAGTGTGACATGGCAGAGATTTAGAGACTGAAATATTAATGGCTGATAATAAACTAACTTCCTTTAACCAGTCAGTAGAAATGAAATGATTTGTAATAAGAAGTAGGGCCCCATCTAGGCACAAACAGCTCCATCATAAATTACATTCTCAGTGATGTCACATTGTCCTGTTCGCCAGACTTTGAAAGGAAGAGTCTTGATTAAGGCCTCATGCTTGATGGCATCAGCTTGACTAAGGGTGATCTCTGTCGGGGATAAATGCCTGGACCCAGTGGTATTTCCTGCTGAGGTCATCAAATGGATTTCTAACTTGCTATATGTAACGCTTTTGCAGCTCTTTCATGATGCACAGACCAAAATGTTTTGTATGCAATATGGATCAAATGACCATTACACTAATTCATGAAAACGAAAAACCAACTGATGTTGTGCTTCATATGAACCCATCTCCTTTTTAAAAGTGGTGATGAAGATGTTGGCAAAGACCCTTACTAATAGGTCAAAGCCAGTGGTCACATCCTTAGTGTATCCAGATCAATATGTCTTAATTCCCCCTAAATTCATAAGGCTAAATCTCCATGGGTTAAATACCTCCATTGATCGGGTTAGAAGAATTGATAGCTCCCTGGTGATCTGGTCTTGGTGGTTCACAGATGTTCAGCTCTATAGACTTCCTCTGTATACTGTGGAGTATGCAGACGTGTGCAGAAAATAGGATTTGTGGCATGTGTTCTGCTTTAGTACATGTCCTGTGCGTTAGTAAATGGGGTTCTCCATCCATGTTTTGACGTAGGTAGGGTAAAACACAAGGTAGGGTTAATCTCCGTTTTAACATTGCTTTTCACTGGGACCATTGTAAGCTTGATAGGCTGGTTTAGGCAGTGCCACTGAATTATACAGGATCCACTGGTTAATGGGCTTCACTGGGAAAACATGAGATAATACCATATTTCACCCTATGTGCATATCTCAGACTCTTTGGGCATTATTCCTAGGTTTCTCTATAGCTTTGCTAAATTCAGGATGTTTGATTGAAAGACACACCTTACATAATTTGAGGTGAGTATGCCTGAATCAGTTAGCTAGTAAAGGAGACCACGTCCAAAAAAGTAATATTCTAAAATATTCAAAAAAGGCATACAATCTATTGCTTTGTTCTTCGTTGCACTGGGTTACGAGTACAATTATATTAAAAACTATGTTTAATATCTTATACAACAGACCAGTCACTCTTGTCTGGTTGGATGGCATGTTTTTTCAGGTCTTCCCATTATAAATGGGCAAGAAGGAAGGGTTGTATCCCTCACGCAGTTTGCCAATAGAGTAGAAACATATAATTCGGGCCTAACAAGCATGGAACACTGGTGGGTTTGCACAGTAATTCAGTTGCATTTGATTGAGATAATATCCAGTTGATGGTGATGTAGCCTATGTGGTTGGATCTTGACACAGTGGAACAATTCAACCTATCTGGAAATAACATAATGGATTAATCAAAACAAGGGATATTCCCACTCATAGGCCTAGCGTCAGCAAAAAAGTGTCACTTCTTCCTTTTGGTGGGCACCACATGGATTTCTGTTGATGAAGCAATAGTGAACCAACTAAAAATACCTTCAGAAGGGGTGTCCACAATTTGCAAAACTACTGTTGTCCCTGACTGCAGGATTGCAGTAATGATAATGGTGGATACATGTTTCCCTATTTTTTTCTCAGGCAGCAGCCCCAAAAGGCTGTGTCGAATAATAGGATTCATTTCATGACCTGTGCAGGGAGCTAGTTTAGTCAGTACTTTCGTTCACAAACCACCCATCTCCTGACACCCCCAGGCAAGATGTATGAAGTCCGCACCTTCCCCCTGATAACGTGGACATCAGGAAGAGTGCCTCCAATAAATCCTAATGAGCTTGGTAGGGGCCCGGTATGCCATTTGAACATAATTGTATTGGATAACTTTAAAGCTGGCATTTCTAGATGGCTGTCTCACTCCCATACATACTGGGAAAATTGGGGTACTCATTTACATTTTGGCACAGGGCAGCATCACATGCCTTCTTGCCGCACTGTCCTGCGTCAAAACAAAAGGGCAGCAATGCACCATATCTACAAGATACAGCACATTTCTGCCCTTTTCCCCTGCGCTGGCGCAAAACAATTGCTGCCATGCGCCACCAAAGGCACACTTGCACCAAGGCGCAAAGGTGCCTTGGTTGTGTGGATGATTGTTTTTGAGCAGGAAGAAATGCCTTCCTGCACAAAAACAATCATGAGAGGAGTTTTCCTCTTTCTATGTGTACTGCTAAATGATATGATAATGATATTTCATATTTCTCCCTGTTGCACCACCCTTATGCCACCCTTGGGGTGGTGTATGCTTTTGACGCATTACCAGGTTTACAAAACCTTGTATATCTGGGAATGTGTCATAATATATGGGTGTTGCTTGTTAACATCCACCGCAACACCCATGGAACGCCTCTCTATCGCATAGTAAGGCAACGCAGCGACTTGCACTGCGTTGCCCTACTCCATAGCTACAAGGCCATGAAAAGCCATGCAAAGTGGCTTTGCATGGCCTTGTAAATATGGGCCTGCAGCCTGTGCTGTTGGTGCATCACAAAAAGGCACACACCACCACTGCAAACTGCTTGTAAATAAGCCCCTGTGTTTTCAGTTGAGAGGGGTTGAAGCTCACTCAAAGGGTAAATATAAGCCTTGTGAGGGTGAACCATACAAATTACTAATTTAACCTGTGCGTAACCCTTTGTTTGCTTGGCACCACAGCAATTAGACTTAATTTAGAGGCAATGTCTTGCACACTGGTACTGGTACTATATATAACCCCTACAAATCAGCGTGCAAATCATGTATTACCACTGATTATAGTTTTGTATGAGACAGCACAGTATAGCTGGATATGGTCTCTCATTGTCAGTTATGGGTTACGGGCCACCGTATCAGAGGTCATCAAAACAAATGCCTTATGTGCACTGTCATACACAACCTGACATAGCCGGGCAGTATTCATGTAGGCCTGTAGCCTTTTTTAAAACAAAATTTTATTATTTTAACATAAGCAACACAATCCTGGGCACAAAACAGCATAAATAATCGTGTCCATATGAACAGTACATGAATCCTGGAAAGGTTGCAAGTATAACTCTGCGGGGAATGGAATCAACGTGCTTAAGGTAAGAGAACCCAGCTCCAACCCAGCTTCATCTGAGCTCACCCCCCACCCTATCTCCTCATCCCACACCTTCTGCCATGCTGCCCTCAAAATCCCCCCATCATTGATAACACAAAAATCTGTTCAGTCTCCCAACTTGGAAAAAGCTGCGCATTTACTGCACTGTTCCAGGGTCAAAGAATCTCAGGGTTCGTCCTTCAGACCACTCACTTGTAAAGGAGATTCATCTATGGTGTTCTGCTAGGGATCCCTGAGACAATACCCCAGATGCTCCTGAGCATCTGCTATATCAGGCTGCGCACCCTCTTCACTTCTCAAAGCAACACAGCACTTTCAAATCCTGTCCATTTAACAAGTTCTTCTTTCCATTTAACCAGTCATGGACCCCTAGTGGCCTTCAAATGCACTATTTTGCAAGTATCAAAGCCAGGTCCACAAATCTAGTGGTAATTTTACATTTTACATTTATGTGAATGTGGAATCCCCCTAAGTATGCAGGGCAGAGGAGTACATGAAATCGTCCTGTGGGTAATATCATTGATATAGTCTATCATATCCCCACAAACAAAAACACCTGGAAGGGGCAGGTCCACATCATATGAAACATGTCAGTGCTATTTTCACCACACCAGGGACAGACTGCTGCAGCAGTAAGGTAAAATCTATTGAGTTTGCTAGGTAAGAGGTCATCTCTGTGCAAAAGAATAGAGATAGATTAATCTAAACCTGGCATTACGAGAAATTGCAGGGATACTTTCAAGGATCTTCACCCAATGTGCATCTGTAATTTGGAGGCCTAGGTCTTTCTCTCATGTTATCTTTAGTTCTGCTAGAGGGGTAACAATGTAATTGGTCCTGTAAAGACCCATTATCGCCTTGATGTTCAGAGCAGCTGGCAGCATGGATGTGTAATGTGTTCCGCCATTCCCATTCTCTAATGATTTTAAAACATAGCCACCATTGCCTGATGCATTAGGAACTGGCCCCACCGTATTTCAAACTCCACAGCTAGGACCTCAAACAAGAGAAGTTCCCCATCTCAAAAGAAATCGCCAACTCCAAACACCCCATAGGCAGCCCCTGCAATATACCATCCCAAGCCACCAGCTGCAGCTATTAGAATGCAGGTAGGTGTCTGAGTTGAGTTTCACTCCAGGTAGCACTACACACAGTGTCACACAACCAGCAGATCCTGCGAATCACATTGAAGGTGCTGCTGATGGATCAAGAGAACCCAAAACATATCCCTAGAATCTGGTATTGAGCAGGGAGCTTCCGCAGAAGAGTTCAGCTGGGAGTAGATCCACTGGCTAAACCACTGCAGCTGAGCTGACAAGTAATAGGCTTCCAGGTCTTCTGCTGCCAGTCCACCCTTTACCACAGGATGCTGTCATTTAGTTATTGCCACTTGCCGCCTGCCTGTCCCCCACACCAGTTCCATAATTAGAGATTAAAGATCCTGGGATAACCATCTGGGAAAAAGCAGGGGTAACGCAGAGAAAAAGTAAAGCAGCGAGTAAGTACTGGAATCTTGGTCACTGCAATCCTAACTGCCACAGAGAGTGGTAAAGAATTCCAAAAGGTCACACTAGTGCATAGTGCTCTAATCGCTCTTGCAATATTACCATCAAGAAGATCCTGATATCATGATAGATCTTAACAACTAGATATTTCAAACAGGTCCCATTCCAGGTCAAGCGGTGCATAACCTGGGGTGGGAGGGCACAGCTACAGATTGGAAATAAATTTGACTGCAGTCAATTAGTGCGCAAGATGGACACTCTCCCTAAACGCTCCAGTAGAGCTATCGCTCCTGGTTAGTCCACATCAACATCAGTTAGGGATAACATGTCATCGGCATACAATTCCCGTAAAATGAGAAGTTCAACGAACACCCGACCTGAAATAGATACCGCCACTTCTAGCACTGCTAACCGATGACTCTACTGCAATGTCAGAAACAAAAGGGGAGAGTGGGCACCCCTGTCTGGTCCACCACCCAACATCATATGATTCAGAGATTGATCTACCAGAGCAAACCCATGCTGTAGGCCTCGAATAAAGGGGCTGAGTCCATTGTACAAACTCAGGCCCCAGCCTGATCCACAGTATCACCTGATAAGAAATCCCATTAGAGACTGTCTAAGGCCTTATCTATGTCTATTGCCATGAGTGATGCCTTTGTTTGCTCACAGAGTAATCAGCCATGAACGATGGGAGCCTGCGGATATTGAGTGCCATATTACGCCTGGTATGAATCCTGCCTGATCAATGTGATCAAATTGGGCATGTGAGGTAGAAGACGGGTTGCCAATATCTGGCTATGTCTTTTTATAGTTCACATTAAGCATGGACAACAGGTGATATGCCCTAACATCGTTGGGGGGGCAGGTTTTCAAAGGGGGACTATCAGGGCTTTACATGTGGACACAGGTAGGTGCCCCAAAGCCGAACCACAGCTAAAAGATTGACTAGATTAGGTTCCAGTTCTTCCCCATGGATGCCATAAAGTTCTACCGGTAGACCATCTGCATCGAGTATTTTGCCCTGTGTTGTGGTTTTAATAGCAGCCCTCACCTAGTAATGGTGCCACCCAACTCTTCAGCGTCGTCCTGAATGAGCACTTGGAGGCTATTGGGTAAAAAATTCTCCAATTATTCAAAGCTGCAAGTCAGGTGATGGGGAATAAAGGGACATATAATACTCTTTGAATCAAGCATTAACATAGCCCCAGCTATACAAGCACTCATCCATATCTGATTCCACCTCCAGAATTAAGGAGCTCCTAGAAGTAGAGTTAGCAAGCCATGCCAACAGCGTGCCTGCCTAGTCGTGCACTGCATGAGTGCAAACCATGTATTCCCGGTGGTCAAAGCAGCGGAGTTTCTCAACTAAACCCACTAATGACTCCCTGGCTTCCTGCTTTAGTCTCAGGTTCCGTTGCCTCTTCTTCTCAAGATTTCACAGCACTCGCTCTTGGGCCTCAACCTCCCCCACCAATGTGTGTCAAAACCCCCACAACTTCAATAATAGAACTCCCCTAGTAACCACTTTAAAAGTATCCCATTCAGTTAAGTGGGCAGAGCCGTAGCTGCATTGTCCACAAAAAATTACGTATGGCTTCTCCAGTATTGTGTTGAAACACCTGATCATCCAATGCTTCGACACGCAGATGCCAATCAGGGACTCGGGGGCACCCTCTTTCCTAATTCAAAGAGAGCAACACTATGTTGTGGACTGATACCGGTAGAAATTGATAGTGTGAGAAAGGGCCTCCTTCGATATGTTTGCCCCCCATCTTTTTGCCTAGGAAATGGTGTGGTTTCAAAGTATAAGTGCCCAATGCCCCAGCTAAACATGTGCCCAGGGACAGATCTCTTTCCCCAAAAACTGTACTATGTTTGACACTTCAGCCACCCTTGTAAGTCCCTAGTAAATGGTACCCTTGGTACCTAGGGCATAGGTTCTGAAGAGGGCCCCCCAGAGCAGCAGCGTCAACTGTCTCACTCTGAGAGGCCCACATCAGCTTCATGCAGACTGCTACTGCAAGTGCATGAGAAGCTGTATTTAAAAGTTGCAAACTCAACATGGCACTCACCGAAAGTGCCATGTCCACTAACACTGCATGCACGTCACCCCTCTGGCACGCCTTACAGCCCTAAGGCAGGGTGCACTATGGTGCATGTGAGGATATATGTGTGCATGAGCAAATATGCCCCTACTGCGTCTTTGAAAAACCTTAAGACATAGTAAGAGTACAGGGAAGCCATAGCAAATACATGGACTGGACTCTGGTTGTTACGAGTTCCCCAGCTACATGATGGCCTCTCTGAAAATTGGTTTGTTTGGTATCAAACTGTAGTAGCTGTCCTGGTGTATGGTGTTATCATAATATGCCAGGTCCAGGTATCCCCAATTAGTGAGGTGTAGGCAGTGTCTAGGAAGCCAGGGCTCTCTAGCTGTAGCTGTGGATAAGCAGCCAAGTCTTATCCAGATGACATGTAAAGCTTATGCAATACCACTGTAGTCACTCAGCACTTACACACATGAAAGAACCACACAGTGTTGCAAAAATAAAGGTACTTTATTATAGTAACACAAATACTAGAATACTGAATAGGCAATCCCCCAACTGGAGGTAAGTAAACACACTATTATATACACATTAGCAATCAGTAAATAGCATAGAAAGCAATAGGCATTGGTAAAAGCAATAGCAAATAGTGAGGGCCCTAGGGAAGGGGCTAAACCATACACTAAAAAGTGGAATGTGAAAGGCAGTCCCCACCCAAGGAAGTGGAATCAGTAGAAAGAAGCTGGAGGAACTAAGAATCCCGAGAGGTGAGTGCCAGAGTGACCCCCAGCGACCAGGAGAGCAGAGGTAAGTACCTGGTTTTCCCCAAACTTTGGAAAAGGATTATGCAAGACCCAACCAAGACTGGAAGACCTCAAAGGTGGACACTGGCAGAAGAGGACCTGCAAAGAAACAATGTTGCAGAGTGGAATCGTCACTGTGGTTGCAGATTGTCGGTTCCTGCAGGGTCCAGTTTCAGTCCCAGTGGCCAGATAAACCCACACTGATGCCAGTGTTGGAGATATTATAATAAAGTACCCAAAGGACACCTTAGAGGAGTCCCCTGCAAAACTTAACAGTCCTGGCATGGTTTCTGGCTCCTGTGATGACAGCTTCTGCTCTCAGGAGCCAGAACACAAGGCCTTTCCTGGTTGGAGGTGTTGCAGCGCCTCCCTCAAAAAAGCACCCTGCACTAGGGGTCAGCTTCAAAGGCTTTGCTACCTTTGAAATCTGTCTCCCGCTTCTGCTGCTAGCAGCATATGGCTGCCCAACAGTTTTCTCTACTTTGAGCAGGAAAACTGAGCGCCCCTCCTCAGCCTGCACCACCAGTCTAATGTGGCAGACAAGATGACCACTCCATTTCATTTTCCTTCATCTTGGATGGTAGGAAAATAGCCAGACAACATCAGACACCCAGAAGAAAAGTTCACTCTGGACTCTCAAAAGCCCAGAAGCAAGCACCAGTCAAGTGTGCAGGACACTTGAGCTCCATCCCCCAGAGTGACCCGGCTGACCTGCAATCTACCCTCCAAGTGACCAGCTCCTGGCTTCAAGGACTCTGTGATGCACAACACTTGGCTGACCTATCTGCACTGCACCTGGCCTCCCTGACCCCTGCATCAGAAAACCAGCTGTGCTCTAGCGGTCCCTAACCCCTTGCAACCTCTCAACTCCAAAGGGACCATCCAGACTTACCTTTAAGTATGCCTGTGCAGTGTGTTTCCAATTGGTTCCTTTCTCTGTTGTGCACCAGCTCCAAGACTTTCAGCCGCTGCTCCCGCTTGAACCGGTAGCTGCCTGAACTTCTCCGACTGGCCCACTGGACATCTCGATGACCTAGACCTAAAAATAGAAGGTGACACTTGTGAGAGCATTGCCTGATTTTTTATTAATTTTTTAAGTTTTTCCCATTCATTCCTATGGTGCGTAATTATGCACAAAAAACATATATTTTCTATAAAAAATCATAATGAAAGAAGTATTTACCGTATATTGATGATCTTGGCCTTACAAAATGTTATAAAAACAATTTTTTGGAATTGGTCTCAAGTTATTCTTCTGAGTGTGTGTCCACATGTATCGATACTGTTTGTGCAACAAATGCTAAGCACATCTCCATGATAAGCCTACATTCTCACCCACAATACCACAAAACCAGAAGATTAGGTGGTTTGCTTTTTACCTCTGGATACCAAAGTGGGGTTGCTTGGACTCTCTGTACAGTGCTCATCTTTTTTCTAACACTATATAGAGACCCAGCCTCCTACAGATACTTCACATGATACCCAGGGGTGCACGGAAAAGTATCAAGTCGAACATGGAGTTCATGCATAGCAGAGTAGAAAGAATAGCCTCTTGTCATAGGGTGCAGTCGCCTCCAAGAATCTACCAAACCCCACTGTCACTGTCACTGCCACTGCCTAGCTGAGAAGTTGTGAGACAAACAAACCATCGGGAAATCACCTAGAGGTGGATGGGACTGGGTCGGCAATGCTATTAAAGTCACTCCCAGGAATACAGCCTGTGTCATATATAGGGCCAAGACCCTGGATAACTCAGCAAAGAACCACTCCCTGGCACTGAATTAGGGGCATAGATACATGGCCAAATCGCATCCCACCATTCTCCGTGTGACCACTGCATATATACTGTCAGGGTCTACCAGCTCACCCATCTTCTGGAGTGGTACCCCTGGTCTCATCCTCAACAGAACCCCTCTGGCAAAGGCTGAATTGGCCGTAGCAGAGATCTGAACCCGTCTCCTCTTGTAGAGTGTCAGCCTTTCAGCCGCAGTGAGGTGGGTCTCCAGAAGTAGGGCGATGTGTGCCCCTCTCCTCTTAGATAAGTATACACTTCACATCTCTTGGACATGTTATTGAGACGCCAAACATTCTAGGAAATGAATTATACTTCATGGGAGATGCCATAAGGTAGAACAATATCTGCACCACAATTCCTCAAGAAGGGGATGCCACTTCTCTCTCAAATCCATGTTCCAGAACCATATCTGAGGAATCTGGGACCAGCAGGCAGAGGTAAGCCAACAAGAAGCTAGCAAACAAAAACAATTAACCCAAAGCCGTAACCCCAGTATCAGAAGAGAACAATCTTCCTATCCAAAACCAAAGAAATAACATCCAACTCATATATGCATCACACGCATAACTTTAATACGGGGGTGCACCTGCTGAGTTGTCTCTAAGTCCCACATCACACCATTCATAGGAAGCAAACAGGATATCTCTACCCACATTTAACCCCATGGTAGGAGAAAAACATTTGCAGCACTGTCAACACAACCAAGTATAACCCAATTAGAGCCTTGGCATACACGTTCAAGACAAGTCAAATCAGATAATCTTGTGTGAAGTGCCTGATGTAATTCAGGGCAGGGATTCATCTGAGTCCTGTGTGGAGATGGAAGCTCAATCAGAGTCAGTGTCCCTTGCTTCACCATTGTCATAGGGCGGCCGAGAGCACACACCATTCATGGCAGCCACCACCACCCATTGGCGTTCATGCTATGCCTGGGACTTAGCTGGAATCGCTCTATTCCCACCTCTCGCCTTCTTCCTGGGAGGCCTTTGGGTAGTTCGCTTGTCTCCAGCAGCACCAACTGCTCACGTCTGTTTAAGACGATCCATCCAGTCCCAGAGCAACTAGAGTGCACATCATCTCCTGCAGTCACCCTTAACTGGGTAGGGAAAAGCATGGCACATGGGAGAGCCAGCTGTCTAAGAGTTTTTTTGACATCCACAAAGGAGGTGTATGGACCTCCAGCATAAAGTCTGGGAAGATCATGACTTTATGAATTTCCAGCATTATTTCACGCTTAAGTCAGACCTGGTTCAGAATGTATTCACAGTCCTTGAAGTGTAAAAACTTTTGCCCACCACTGGCCTGGTGGCCGTTCCAAGAAGTGGAGGTCTTGCAGGGACATGGTGGGCACATTCCAGCACATAGAAGGGAGAGGGACCCTCCCTCCAGGACCATCACCTCCCAAGAAGCCATTCATACTCGTATTGGGGCCCTCCATGCATTCTTTATGCTCTGTTTTCTGCATCCTTGGCTCGAGCATCCAAAATCTTAACTCTGTCAACCATGGATGACATTAGTTTGTGCCTTTGACACCATTCTTCCAGGAAGCATTCAGTAGTGGTGACTTTCTCAGCCAGCCCTCTCTGGTCATCTTGCAGCAGTCCCACATAGGTCATCACGGTATCGATCATCAGTTCAAGTGCCTCTCGGGAGGCAGCAGTGGCCTGGATGACAGTATCCAGTGTAGCAGCTTGATGTCCACTAACAGGGGGTCCTGACTCAATGACCATCCCATGGAAATCCTGAGTCCCAGTCATTTGGAAAGAACAAGGGTCAGCTGTTTCCCTTTTCCTGGAATATTTCCCCATATATGAACGACCTTTCAAATCAGTCCCAAAGTTCTCAACCCCAACTCAGGGTCCCCAGCCACCCACGTGGTCCGGAGCAGCAGTGGTGAATCGACTGTCAGATCCCCTAGTTCAGTATTACAAGATACGCAGGGCTCACTCTAATGGTCCCTCAGCTAACTCTACACTACAAAGCGGCAGAGGAAGGAGAGAGGGGGCCCTAGTTAACAACAGGCACTGCCCTCAGGCAACAAGAAAGGTGGGGAAGAGGCAAAGCAGGAACCCCCAGTGAGATCCAGGGCCCCAGGGGAGGAGGTGTCAGCAATCACACCAGACCACTCTGAAGGCCAGCAGAACAGAGCAGCAGTCCACAGTGCAGGACACATCTAACGCTCTAGAGATTAGTGCAGACACATGTTCCCCTTTCCGATCTGCTCACAGGTCACTGAGCAAGTTTGGCGGCAGGTCACAAAGGTGCCCCAAGCACAGGCACAACAAGCGCAATGGCCCCTGGTGGGAAAGGCTCGGGTCACGCACTTCAGTGGAGACCAGTCAAGGTTGCACCATGAAGTGCAGGATCCGGTCCACCGCAGTTTCTGAAGTAGCCACAGTAGGCCAAGCTATAGTCTCCATAGTGCAGAAAGTTCAGGTCCCTGGGGCTCACAACAATGGGCCCCTTGGTGGCCACACAGTCCCAAGCAGTGGAGGAGGGGGGCCCAGATCAGGCCACTGGATTCCATCATCAGGGGCAATGACCACAGAGAAACCTCCAGAAAGTGCAGTAGGGGGCCACCAGTAATCCCACAGACTCATCAACAGTCCCAGTAGGTAATTGGAGCAGTCAGCATTCCAGGCCATATCGGGGCCATTAAAAATCCCCACCAGTGTGTAAGTGCAGCCCAGACATCACCTCATTCCTCTGGTCATCCACACCAGTGGGTTACAGATGCACCCCGGCATCTGCATTTCAAGGAGAATGTGTGTGGTTTTGCAGGGGCTCGGTCCCACATTTCAGTGCCCTCCATGCTGAGGACTTAGTAAATGTTTGGCTTAAAACTGCTCTGAGAACTAAGAGGAGACCAGAATCAACTTGCTCATCTATCTGCCCAAGGTCCATCACTGTCAGCCTTAGTTCACCGCTGCTCTCACTATGTTCTTCTCCGCACCTGAAATCCTGTTCAGGGTTCCTTCACCAAAGTGGTTTCCGAGCCCCTGAAACTGTCTTCGGTTACAGCCTCCTGCCTCACCCGGCTGGAGATTTTTGAATTCCAAAAAAGGGATTATGTCTGAATGTACAAATCTTCACCACGGATTTGACCCAAGGCTCCTTGGTGACAATGCCCCCTCATAAGACACCTCTTGCAGCTTTGCCCAGCTGAACTTTACCTTCTCAGAACATTTTTCTCTGAATTTCCTCTAATTTTGAAGGAAAGGACTGAGAGGGCCCAATCCACTTCTTGTATTCGAACTGTGCTCCATCAAGTTCCATCATATTTTTCAACTTTGACCCATTATTATGCAACTAGATGTCCACGGTTGTTGCTTTGATCTTTTAGGTGCTAGCTTTTACGAAAAAATGTAAAAATTCCTAATCTCGGTTCTACTGATTGGATTTTTATTGTTTCAGTATCAAATAAATAAAAAATAATATGTACTCTATTTTTCTAAATTGATGTGGAGTTTTTTTTTGTGTTATGTTTTCACTTTATTATTGTTTGTCCACTGCATACATACTTTACACATTGCCTTTAAGTTAAGCCTAAATGCTTTTTGTGCCAAGCTATCCAGGGTTAAGCATAGGTTAATTTAGTGGTGTTTTGTAGTTCACACTACCAGGGATGGTTGCCATTGCTTGACCAGGGCTCACACTCCAGTTAACCAACAATCCAGTGCAAATAACCAATCATGCTGTGTTCTAGTGTGCACTGTAAGCACTCACACTATGTGCGGCCTGCTACTACTTAGGACCTTCCTCTGACCCTCTGCACTAGCTTGCTCAGAGTTTTGCTGTCTTACCTGCACAATCTTGACTGGTTGCTTTTAGATTTGCTTGACGTGAACGTTCTTAGCTCCTCCTTTGAGGGTGTCCAGGTAAAGGTGGTAGTGTAAGAGCATCTTCTCTAGCACCTTCACTGGGCCTGGAAAGGGCTGTGGTGCAGAATCACTCTCCCTTTGCTTACACCATTGATGTATGTACGTGGAAATCATCAAATCCATAGATGATTACACAAGGATTAACCTTAAAATATTACTGTTGGCTAACAGTGCTTTCTGAGGGTTTGGGTTTTATTGTGGCTGGGGGACCCAAAATAGTAATTAATTGGTGAGCTAAGAGGGCTTCTTCACTCACATGTGGACCCCATATAATGTTTTAATGGTGGCTTACCAGTGCATCTCAGGATTGGCCCCTACCACTCTTGGGTGGAATCTCGCCTACATCATGCCTCTCGCTGTTCAGACGTGAAAGCTTTGAGACTGGCACCCATATCATATTCCATGCTTTCTGGCCAATTTCACAATGTGAATCCCTCTACCAACAGAGCTGCAGTGCTGGCAGGAAGTCTGAGGATTAAAGAGAGCTATCAAAATTCCACTGCATTGCAGAGGTCACAAATCAAGAAAAGAGCAGGAAGGTATTGTAGAGGTATGGCCCACAGGGAGGCAGTATTCAGAACCTAAGGGTCAAATTTGATAACAATCTGTCCTTTATACCACAAATCAAGTCTGTGATAAGCGAATACTGCGTTCATTAAATAAATTTGGATTGGAGATTGGATTATAGGAATGCCCTTTCTTTTGGTCTGCCCGAATACCAGCTTGACAGGCTACAGGTGGTTCAAAATGTGGCAGCTCGCCTTCTCTTGAAGTTGCCAGTTAGAACATATATGTCCTATCAGACCGGGGCGATTTACCTCAGTACTTGGTTTAGCTTCTATGCCCCCTCTAGGAACCTGCGGTCTGCCTATAGATTACTCGATGACACTCCCAGAATTCACCGTGCTTAAACTGAGGGTCAGTCCCGTGCATTTCTAGGATCAGCGGCATGGAATGAGTTCCCTCTCAATCTTCACCCACAAGTCAATGCAGCAGTTTTAAAAAAAAGGTTGAAAACCTAGCTTTCCATGTAGAAAGAGATGAAATGTTCTTTTATTTTATCTTGACTGTGCTCTGCACTGGGACACTCCTCGGAGTAGCTGCACGTGTTACAAGCCGCTTTCATCGTCATCATCATGGCTCTGATTGTGCGCCTCCAGTCATAGACTACCTGGGTATTGTTCTACCCCCCAGTGTTGATGGTGCTCATGAAAGAAATAACTCACCCTAGTTTGGTTTACATTTAAAAAAACGATAGATGTTGAGTAAGTTAAAGCTCTCCTTGATAGCTGGGAACATTTGACGAACAACAAACGTTACGTGTATGTTAGTATATGGAGCTAGTGCTTTCCCCATCCTGTTTTGCACGGGACACTGAGGTTAATCCAGAAAAGACTCTGGAAGTTTATGGTACATAATATAAGGCCCCAAGAGTTGATCATTTGGTTATACGTCAGACTATCCATAACAAAAATACTGTGATATAAATATCATGGCTTAAATATCATTTAGAAAAATAGTGCTCCACTGGGAGTAAATTTTCAATTATTAACTTCAATGTAGCTATATTTTTGTAACGGATACTTAGTACAGAATATACTTTCGTCAGGCCTCGATATTCAGGAATTAGACCTGTTAAATCTTTTTTTTATTCAAGACACCCTAAGAGGCTAGTACAGATGCACAGAATGTAGTACATATATTCTTGCAGGCAATTGAAGCCAGCTCTAGACAGGTCTTCACAGGCCCAGAAATTGGTGGTCATTACAACCCTGGCGGACGATGTTAAAGCGGTAAGCCCGCCAACAGGCTGGCGGTAAACATTTTGCAATTCCGACTGTGGCGGAAACCGCCAACAAAGACAGCCACTTTAACACTCAGACCGCCACGGCGGTACAAACAAACAGCTCGGCGGTCACCGCCAACAAACAGGCGGAGGACAATGTACCACCCACACTATTATGACAGGCCAATCTGCCACCTTTTCCGGGGCGGATTCACCGCGGATAAAAACACGGCGTAAACAGGAATTTCGAAGGAAAAACGCTCACCTCTACACACTCCACGAGGAAGGAGGACACCACGGAGCCGGAACTCCATATTCTCCCTGCGATAGTCTTCCTGCTCCTGTACCAGGAGCACCAACGCCGGCGGAGAAGACCACGGTGAGTACTGCACCTACGACACAGGGGAGGGGGGAAGCAAAAAACAGGGACACACACATGCAACACCCCTAGCCCCACCCCCACCCTCACCCACTACAACACACACACCAGTGCATATCTATACATTACAGTTACACCCCCTGGCCCCCCTGGAAGAATGCAAAGACAAAAGGAAATGAGTGTAACCATTGTTATATATCAAAATTCAGTAAGCAAAAATATACATATATACACTATTAACAAAATATACACCAAGATTAGTAGTCCAGGTTTTGCACCATTTATAGTCCGTGGACCACTGGGCCCAAAATGCATGGGCGAGGCCCACACACGATACCAGATCAAAAGAGAGAGAACACTGCAGGGGCATCAGATAGAAATACAACAGGCACCTCAGGGGGAAGGAAAGGGGGGGGGCACCTCAGCAGGATGAGTGCACGACGCCAGATCCATGAGGGGCCTCCATGCCCATTCATGTATCCTGGGGAGTGCAAAGCCACAGTCTCTCAAGTCTCTACAGTGGGTGGTTTGCCCACTGCTGCATCCTGGGGAGTGCAAAGCCACAGTCTCTCAAGTCTCTACAGTGGGTGGTTTGCCCACTGCTGCATCCTGGGGAGTGCAAAGCCACAGTCTCTCAAGTGGATAACAGTCTCCACTGGTTCTGGAGGGGGACTGGTGCCCAGAGTGCTTCATCCTGTTAAGGACAGACGTAGTGGATGCATGTCTCCACTGGTTCTGGAGGGGGACTGATGCCCAGAGTGCTTCATCCTGCCAAGGACAGACCTAGTGGATGCATGTCTCCACTGGTTCTGGAGGGGGACTGGTGCCCAGAGTGCTTCATCCTGCCAAGGACAGACGTAGTGGATGCATGTCTCCACTTGTTCTGGAGGGGGACTGGTGCCCAGAGTGCATCACTCACCCCGTGACGGTCCCTGTTGCGTCAGTGCCCCTGCCGCTCATGGGCTAGCGGTGCTTGAGTTGGCGGTCCTTGCCCTGTTCAGCGGTGCTTGCCCTGTTCAGCGGTGCTTGACTTGGTGGTCCTTGCCCTGTTCAGCAGTGCTTGCCCTGTTCAGTGGTGCTTGACTTGGCGGTCCTTACCCTGTTCAGCGGTGCTTGCCCTGTTCAGCGGTGCTTGACTTGGCGGACCTTCACTGCCCAGCTGGGCTGGGGCTGGCGGTCCTTCATTGGTCAGCTGGGCTGTGGCAGGCGGGGCCCTCCTGGGCAGCTGGGCTGTGGCTGGCAGGGCCCTCCTGGGCAGCTGGGCTGTGGCTGGCGGGGCCCTCCTGGGCAGCTGGGCTGTGGCTGGCGGGGCCCTCCTGGGCAGCGACGATGGGGCTGGCGGTGTCCTCCTGGGCAGCGACGATGGGGCTGGCGGTGGCCTTCTGGGCAGCGACGATGGGGCTGGTGGTGGCATCCTGGGCAGCGATGATGGGGCTGGCGGGGCCCTCCTGGCCAGCGGGGATGATGGAGGTCTTCTCCGCCGTGCTGCTCCTCCCAGACTTGCCGGGTTTCTTCTGGCCCTTCCCCACCTTGGGAGGAGTCACAGCTGAGTCCACACTCCCACCGGGACCTCTGGGAGCGGCTTGGGTGGCTGGAGTCTTCCCCCTCTCCCGCCGGGCACTGGCCAACTTCTGGTGCTTCACAGGGGGGGGACTGGCTGTGCTATGGCTCCGTGACACACTGGCTGTCCTGGTGGCCGGTGCACTCCACATACCTGGTGGACCACTGGTCCTGGAGATTTTGTGACTGAGGTGCTAGTTCGGGACCCATGAGTTGGACGGGGGGGGGTGGGAAATAGGTTAAGGGTGGACAGGAAAAGGTGTTTGGAGACACTGGGACGGGTAGCTGGAGGGGGTTTGGGAGTGGAGGAAGAGGTGGTGGTTGTAGGAGGTGTAAGTTTTGTGGCTTTGGGTGCAGGTGCATGCGCTGGAGGCTGTTGTGAGGTGGATGTATGTTGGGTGGGTGTGTGCCTGCGTTTGTGTATCTTCGGAGGGGGCGTCACAGACACACTGGGAGAGGACAAAGGGGACGTGTGAATGGTAGTGGGGGTGGTGACTGCACGTGAGCGGGTGTGCTGGTGGGTGTGCTGGTGCGGGACGTAGTGGCTGTAGAGGTAGTGCATGCAGTGTAGTGTAGACGAGACTGGGAGGGAGGAGGGAGACGAGGAGGGGGGGGACACAGTGGAGGCAGTGGATGTTGGTGTGTCTGTATGTGTGTGATGCTTGCGTGAGTGCCTGTGGGATGTGTGGTGCTTATGTTTGCCTGAGCTTCCCTTGTGTGGTGAGGTGTGTGCAGGCTGGTCTGATGGTGTGCTTGGGATAGGCAGAGGTACAGGGGATTGTGTCTGGGTGGAGGAAGTTGGAGGGGGGAGGCTAGACACAGGGACAATGGCTGCCATCAGTGCTGAGACCAGAGTTTGAAAGGTTCGGTGAATGGCAGCCTGACTAGAATGAATGCCCTCCAGGAATGCATTGGTTTGTTAAAACTCCCTTTTTACACCCTGGATGGCATTCAAAATGGTAGACAGCCCAACAGTGAGGGACCTGAGGAGGTCAATGGCCTCCTCACTGAGGGCAGCAGAGGTGACTGGGGCAGGGGCTGAGGTGCCTGGGGCGAAGGTGATGCCCACCCTCCTGGGTGAGCGGGCACAGGGCGAAGGGTGAGGGGCTGCTGGGAGGGCGGTGCTGGTAGGGGGGGTGGCGGCTGTACCTGTAGAAGTGGGGGGCACAGATGTTGCCGCCACCACAAGGGAGCTCCCATTGGATGACGAGTCATTTTCGCTGGTTTCAGCTCCTGTCACCGCTGTGGTGCTCCCCTCGCCCTCCGTCCCACTGGTGTATTCAGAGTCCGTAGTGTGGCCCTCCATGGCCATGTGGGATGCAGCTCCCTCGTGCTCCGGTGCCACTGCTTCTCCGCCTGATGATGCTAATGCACACAAGAACAGGGAGACCGCAAAAAAGGGAGGGGGGAAACAGAAGAAAGACATGTTAAGTGCATGGCTTACCACTACTGTTGTCGGACAAGACAGACCCAGAAGCCCCCTGCACTAAGTCGCGCTGTTGGGCTCTACAGTGCAATTCCTGGGAAATGGCCTACAAGGCTATGGACGACGTATGCACAAATAGATGACACAGGGGCATGAATAGCTGTGCTTGGCACTCTACAGAGGTGGTGTTGGGGGCCACAGGGCCATGCCTTACGAAGGGGCCTAGCCTACGGAACTCGCCCTGGCCTAGGGAAACCCACAGCCCTCCTCCCCCACCCAGACCCCTCCACTGCGCACAAAGTCAGCTGAATGAGAGTGTACTCACCCCCTTGTGTCTGCTGTGATGCCCTCAAGCGCCCATCCAACACCGGGTAGGCCACCGCCAGGATCCTGAACATCAGGGGGGTCATGGTTCGACGGGCACCCCTCCCACGTTGGGAGGCCATCTCCAGCTGAGCCTCCGCCGTCTTCTTGCTCCAGCGGCAAATGTCCCCCCATCTTTTCCGGCAGTGGGTGCTCCGTCTGTGGTGGACCCCCAGGGTCCGGACGTCCTTGGCGATGGCACACCAAATATCCTTCTTCTGGTGAGCGCTGACCTACATGAAATGGACAGGGGAAGAAGAGAACTCATTACCAACTGCGCCGTCAAAGTGAGTGGCCCCCATCCCTACCCTTGCCATGTGGCACATGCACCAACCGTCTGTCATGCACGCAGAACTCTGCCCCCTTCCTTCTTACAACCAGCCCTCTCCACACAGGCATAGCCCATTCAACATGCTCCCTGTGTACTTACCTGTTGGTCTTAGAGGACCGTAGAGTAGTGTATACTGGGGGAGGACCCCATCGACGAGCTTCTCCAACTCCTCTGATGTGAAGGCAGGGGCCCTTTCCCCAGATGCACAAGCCATTGTCTCTTCCAGATCGAGGTCACAGCAGCACTTGCAGTGTAGGTCCTCTCCTATCGAAGACAGTTAGAAAATGGCGGTCACGTCCGCGGCGGTCACGTCCCCGGCGGTCACGTCCCCGGCGGTGCGTACCATCACCACCGGCGTACATCGTCATTGGCTCCTGGGACCCATAGGGTCCAATGTTAACCAATGCAGCATTGCGCCGCGGTCTTCGACCGCCTACCGCGATGGTGTACAATGCCAGTGCAGTTACCTCACATCCCATTGTCCCACTTTAGAGGTCAGGCAGCCGCCATTTCAGGGGTCCACATGGCCTAATTACCAACTGTGTCACACATACCTAGGCCTACGCTCTACACACATACAGGCCACATTTTGTGTATGAATGGTGTTCTGTGTAGACTGTGGGTACATACCTCTGAGTTGTTTGACTCTGTGCTCGCTGTTGTCCTTCATAGGCACCGTCCGCTGGGACATGTGAGGAGATGGCGGAATCCTCCGGTGTACCGATCACTGGTGGACCTGTCGACAATGGAGGAAAGAAATGTGATTATCACCTACAGGTTTGACCGTGCCACAATCCAGGAACTGTGTACACAGTTGGAGCCTGACCTGATGTCAGCAATCTGCCATCCCACAGGAATCCCCCCTCAAGTGCAGGTGCTATCAGTGCTCCATTTCTTTGCAAGTGGGTCTTTTCAAACAACTGTGGCCATGGCATCAGGAATGTCCCAGCCTATGTTTTCCAACGTATTGTCCAGAGTGTTGTCTGCCCTGCTGAAACACATGCGGAGCTACATTGTTTTCCCTCAGGTGGAGGATTTGCCTACAGTGAAAGGTGACCCTTGGACATATCCCCAACATCATAGGTGGCATTGATGGGACCCATGTGGCTTTGGTCCCCCCCCACAGGAGTGAACAGGTGTACAGGAACCGGAAGAGTTATCATTCCATGAATGTACAGATGGTATGTTTGGCAGACCAGTACATCTCCCATGTGAATGCCATGTTCCCTGGCTCAGTGCATGACGCCTAAATCATGTGATGGGTCAACTCCAGAGGCACCGTGTGTGGCTATTAGGTGACTCTGGTTACCCCAACCTGTCATGGCTACTGACCCCAGTGAGGAATCCCAGGACAAGGGCAGAGGAACGCTGCAATGAGGCACGTGGGCGAACTAGGAGGGTGATCGAGCAGACATTCGGCCTCCTGAAGGCCAGGTTCAGGTGCCTGCATATGACAGGTGGATCCCTAATCTACTCACCAAAGAAGGTGTGCCAGATCATCGTGGCCTGCTGTATGCTTCACAACTTGGCTTTGCGAAGACAGGTGCCTTTTCTGCAGGAGGATGGTCCAGATGGCGGTGTTGTGGCAGCTGTGGAGCCTGTGGACCGTGATGAGGAGGAAGCAGAGGAAGAAGACATGCAGAAGAGGGACTCAGTCATCCAGCAATATTTCCAGTGAAACACAGGTGAGAATACATTCCTGCCTACTACATGTACTTTTACACTTCTACCTCTATCCTGTCTGTCGATTTCACCCAGTGTATGGTCACTGAGTTGTCACTTTCCCTTACGGTTTCACAGGTGTGGGTCCCAACGTGTGTCATCTGCTTAGATTCCTCAGGGACTAGAGCTGTGTGACATCGGTATGTTGACCTTACTTTTTCATGAACATTTTGTCACTGTAATTACAAATACACTATTTCGAAATCTCAGACAGACTCCAGATCTTTTGGTGCTTTAGGTGTGTTTATTTAAATACAAAATATTGGAGGGGGAAGTTAAATGGTGAGGGGGGATGGCGAAGGAGTGTCCATGGCAGAGTCCAGTCTATTAGTCTCACAGGTGCATTGCCCATATGGGCATAGGAAGTGGAGCTGGGGCAATTTCAACATGGACAGGGTGACAAAGTGGGACAGTGGGATGACAATCAGGGTGGTCTCATTTCTTGGTGGGGGTCTTGGCATCGTGCTCTGTCTTGTTCCTGGATCTCAGGGAGCGTTTGCGGGGTGGTTGTCCCTCTGCAGGGGGTGGGGTGCTGGTGTGGTGGTCCTGTGGCGGTGCCTCCTGTCCACTAGCGCCGGCGGAGGTGGTGGAGGACAGTTCATCGTCCATGCTAGTGTCAGGGGCCCCTTGTAGTGCCACAGTGTCCCTCCTGGTGTTGAGTACTTCCTTCAGCACCCCTATGATGGTGCCCAGGGTGGAGCTGATGGTTCTGAGTTCCTCCCTGAACCCCAAATACTGTTCCTCCTGCATGCGCTGGGTCTCCTGAAACTTGGCCAGTACCGTTGCCATTGTCTCCTGGGAGTGGTGGTATGCTCCAATGATGGAGGAGAGGGCCTCGTGGAGAGTGGGTTGCCTTGGCCTGTCCGCCCCCTGTCGCACAGCAGCCCTCCCAGTTCCCCTGTGTTCCTGAGCCTCCGTCCCCTGGACCGTGTGCCCACTGCCACTGCCCCCAGGTCCCTGTTGTTGTTGGGGTGGTGGGTTATCCTGGGTTCCCTGTAGTGGTGGACACACAGCTGATTGGCGTGTCCTGGGGACGGAGGTATGGGCCCGCTGGGTGGGTGCTGTGCTGGTGTTTCCAGAGGGGGGAAGGTCTGTGGTGGCCTGTGCCTGTGTGAGGGGACCCGACTGTCCTGAGGCCTACGATGGTCCAGGCTGGTCATCTAGATCCAGGTGAACAGAGGTGCTGTCATCACTGTGGGCCTCTTCTGTGGGTGGAGTGGAGATGTCTGGACCCTCCTGTCTGGTGACGTTGGGTAGTGGTCCTGCAGGGGTGGAAAGGCATGATTCTTGCATCTGTGTGTGTCATGGTGTGCAATGGGTGGGTGAGCGTGTACCCCAGTGCTGGCATTCCTGTGTGGGGGCTTGTGTGATGATGGTTTATGGGGGTGTATGGGTATGTGCAGTGGGCATGCTTTAGTGATGGGTGTCCAGGCGTTGGTGTTGCATGCAGGGCTTGGTGTTGGGATGGGTGGTTAGTGATATTGGTACATTTGTGAGGAGTTGGAGTGATAGGGGTGGGGGCGAGGGTGGGGGTATGTGATAGCATGCAGGTAGGGTGGGGGATATGGTAGTTAAAGGTTTGACTTATCAGAGTCCATTCCTCCACCGACTCCTGCGAGGCCCTCAGGATGCAGAATCGCCAAGACCTGCTCCTCCCATGTTGTTAGTTGTGGGTGAGGAGGTGGGGGTCCGCCGCCAGTCAGCTGAACCGCCTGGTGGTGTCTTGAGACCACAGAACGCACCTTCCCCTGTAGGTCGTTCCACCTCTTCCTGATGTCCTCCCGATTTCTTGGGTGTTGTCCCACTGCGTTGACCCTGTCGACTATTCTTCGCAATAGCTCCATCTTCCTTGCAATTGAGGTGTGCTGCACCTGTGATCCAAATAGCTGTGGCTCTACCCGGACGATTTCCTCCACCATGACCCTTAGCTCCTCCTCCGAGAACCTGGGGTGTCTTTGCCGTGCCATGGGGTGGTGTAGGTGATGTGTGGGGTGGTGTGTGTGGTGATAAGTGTGGTGATATGTAGTGGTGTGTGGTGTTTTGTGCGTGGAAGTTGTGTGGGTGATGGTGTTGTGTGCCTGTGGATGCTAGTTTGTGGATGGTGGTGTCTCTCTCTGGCCTTCTCTCTGTAATAGTGGTCGTAGGGGTTTGTGGGTGATGTGGGTGTGTGTTTTATAGTGTATTGGGTGTGTGGGAGTTGTGTGTGTATGTGTATCAGTTGTGTGTATTTCGAATTGTCCAATATGGCGGTGTTTTGTATATGTGTGTGTATTTTGAGCGCGGCGGTGTGTACCGCCAATGGAATACCGCGGTTGAAAGACCGCCACGTGGATTCGTGTGTCGTGATAGTGTGGGCGTATTTCTGTTGGTATGACGGTGGAGTTTTTTTTTCCGCCAGTTTATCACTGACCTTTGGTGTGGCGGACTTGTGTGGGTGTCTGAATTTTGTCAGATTCAGAGATGTGGGTCATAATAGCTGTGGCGAAATTCCGCGGCGGTGTTTTGGCGGTCTTCTGCATGGCGGTAAGCGTTTTTTACCGCCAATGTTGTAATGAGGGCCATTGTCTTGGTTCACTTTAGAACAATAATCCCCTAAAATAACTCTAAGAAATCCGCCCTGGGTGCCTCCCAAGGCCACATTCATCTATTTTTTAATCTCTTCCACAATAATGTCAACGTATTTGAATAAAGCAGTGAGAGCCTAGCAGATCAGAACCGCTCCAATTTGCCAATGATAATGAGAAACCCGCTTATTCGGGGCCAATGGCTAAATCACTTCATAGGTGGGCAAACAGATTTCCTACTACCTTAGTTATCTTATATGACAACAGCATCTTCAACAAGGTAGGCTGGAGTAATCCAGAATATGGGTTAGAAATGAGTGATGAGTATAGACTGACATGAATCTGTATACTTCATACATTAATTTGTGTTTGTACTGAATGCTCAAAAAGGAAAAACACAAACACAAACATACGAGTAGAATTGATGAAGGAAATTACTAATGGACATTCCCAAAGAATTGTTGGATTACCATTTGGTAGAAAGCACCAAAGTCCTCCACTCGCACACAATATATACATAGTACCTATAAACTGATGCTCAGGTGGTATTTGATGCCATTGAGGTTGAAGGCAATGTTTGGAAGCTCCGACAAGAGCTGCAAAGGCTGTGACAGTATTGGAACTTACTTCTATATATGGTGGATATGACATCAACTTCAAACATTCCGGTTCTGTTGCACATAAAGGACATTACAAAAGTACAGCCACTGTCCAATCCACTGACTGTGGAATTGGGAGATGGCAACGCCACTATATAGTATATTGATTTCACAGCAACTATCAGACAGACAAACAACTGCTCAAAGATAGAACACTCCTGACCTTCCTGATATAGGTTTGTGGTGGTCTAGCATCAATATGAAGGAGAGAATTGACAGAGACTATTAGAGACAGACTATAATGCTTTGAAAATATATGGATCCCCTTTCTCACTACATTAAACAACATAACTCACTTATGGATGCTGCCGTCCTCACAGATAATTCTTACTTGTTAGACATGGGGTCTTTGGTTGGCAGTCAGGTTACCCCCTGTCCAAGCATGGATCCTCACTCTAGTCAAAGTAAGTCACACACAATCCAAACTATCCTGTTCCCACACTCTGGTAGTTTGGCACTGAGCAGTCAGGCTTCACTTAGAAGGCAATGAGTAAAGTATTTGTGCAATAAATCATGCAATAACACAGTATAACACCACAAAAATACACCACATAGTGTTTAGAAAAATATAGAATATTTATCTGGTTAAATGCAGGTCAAAATGATCAAGATTTGATAAGTAAACGTTGAAATATCACTTTAGAAAATGACAAAAAGTCTCTTTAGTCTTTAAAAAGCAACAAGTGTCTCTTGCAAGCACAAAGTACTGGTTTACGTTCAAATTCTCCGCAAGGGACAGCAGAGGAGGAAAGCTTTGCATCAATTTCTTGGATCCTCTGTGGGTTGCAGGGGATTCGGACGCCCTGGGGACGATGCAGAGGAATCCTGGGCGTGCAGGATGAAGTCACGGAAGCTGCGTCGATCCGGTGGGCATTGCGGGGAAATTTCTGTTGCGCGGTACGCGCTGCGTCGATTATTCTCACAGGAAGTTGGGCTGCGTCATTCCGGGATGGCTTTGCGTCGACCCAGTGGGCCGTGCGTCCAAGTTCCAGTCGCAAAACCTCATCGATCTCCTCTCGGGGAGTCGGGCTGTGTCATTCCTGTTCGGTGATTTTCTCACCGTGATGCAGGCTGTGCATCGAATTTTCGCCGCACAAGTCGTTCTTTGCAAGATGAAGTCTTTTTGGTCCTGAGACTACAAGGAACAGGAGGCAAGCACTATCCAAGCCCTTAGAGAGCACGTCTCAGCAGAGCCTGAGGCCAGCAAGGCAGCAGGGCAACAGCAGGGCAGCAGTCCTTTGCAGAAAAGCAGTCAGGTGAGTCCTTTGGGCAGCCAGGCAGTTCCTCTTGGCAGGTTGCAGGGTCTGGTTCAGAGTTTCTTCACCAGTGGTATCTTGTCCAGAAGTGTCTGAGTTGGTAGAGTCAGATGCCCTGTTTAAATACCCAAATGTGCCTTTGAAGTGGGGGAGACATCAAAGAGTGGCTTAGAAGTGAGCCATGTCCCCTTTCAGTTCCATCCTGTCTGCGAGGGTCCCAGTAGGGGGTTTGGCAGTCCATTGTGTGAGGGAAAGCCAATTTTCTTTCAAATGTAAATGTCAGCTCCTCCACCCTCTCAGCACAGGAAGACCCATTCAGTATTCAGATGTGTGCAGGTTTGACTGAGCATCCTGTGTTTGGGGCTGTCTGAGTGAAATCCACAAGGGAGCTGTCAGGTAACCTAGCCAGACGTGGATTGTAAGACACAGAAGGATTTAAGTGCAGAGAAATGCTCACTTTCTAAAAGTGGCATTTTTAAAATAGTAATATTAAATCCAGCTTCACCAGACAGCAGGATTTTGTATTACCATTCTGGCCATACTAAATATGACCTTGTTACTCCTTTCAGATCAGAATATACCTGTTAGCCTATGAAAGGAGAAGGCCTCACAGCAGTGTAAAACAACTTTAGGAGTAATACACTACCAGGACATATAAATTACAAAGGTATATGTCCTGCCTTTTACCTACATAGCACCCTGCCCTATGGGTTATTAGGGCCTACCTTAGGGGTGACTTCTATGTAGAAAAATTGAAGTTTAAGGCATGGCAAGTACTTTTAAATGGCAAGTCGAAGTGGCAGTGAACCTGCACACACAGGCCTTGCAATGGCAGGCCTGAGGCATGGTTAAGGGGCTACTTATGTGGGTGGCACAATCAGTGCTGCAGGCCCACTAGTAGCATTTAATCTACAGGCCCTGGGCACATGTAGTGCACTTTACTGGGACTTACAAGTAGATTAAATAAGCCAATTGGGTATGAACCAATGTCACCATGTTTTAAGGGAGAGAGCATATGCACTTTAGCACTGGTTGGCAGTGGTAAAGTGCGCAGAGTCCTACAACCAGCAAAAACAGTGTCCGAAAAGTGGAGGGGGCAAGCAAAAATGTAGGGGTGACCACCCTAAGGCTGTCAGGTCTAACATTACTGCTTTATTCTATTTAGAGATTATGGTGGGTGAAGAGAGTAGGCTTGGCTTTTATTCAACTCCCAACATTCATCTCTTGTGTCATCCTAAAAATGTGTTGCTGACCATTATATTATTACCAGTTATTGCCAGTTACAACTGTAAAAACACCACAAAATGTCTCAACAAAGGTTTAGAAATATAGCCAATATTTATCCAAACAAAGCAAGACCAAAACAAAAAAATTCCGACATACACAAGTCAAGTTATGAATTGTTAAAGATTAAACTTAAAAATAACCCTTAGAAACACAAAATGCTTCGATGAGGTGTTAACACGGCGTTGTGATGGAGTCGTTCCCAACAATTCAACGCCAAAGGCGCTGGGCACGGAGTCATGCAGACTCCCAGGTACAGTACCTTAGTAAGGTGTGAAAACAGGCCGGTGCATGAAGTCGTGTCATCGCTGGACCTGAGGTGGCGTTGCTTTCGGTACTGCGGGCGAAAGAGCTGAGGTTTCATGAAGAGGCATCGGGTCCTTGATGCGGAGCGGTGGAGGTGAGGCGGCGTCGGTGCGAAGTGCTGAATCTGCGTACTTCGGGCAGAGTCGATATCCGGCGGTCACGACGTGGTGCGACTACTTCCACGGAGTTCAACGGGGCTGCAGCGGTTTCTGGCCTGCCAGGGTCATCGCACTCCAGCAAGGATCACGGAGTCGGGTGCAGGTGGCGTCACAAGATTCAGCAGCGGCATCGGTCCAGAGTCATCCGAAGTCAGATTTCTTGGATTTTCACCAGCTTCTCCTTTCAAGGGCCCAGGGAATGGATAGGGCACCAGTTGTCAGGGCAAAAGTCTCAGCAGAGTCCAAGTGCTGGTGGGGAAAGTCTTTAATGGCCCTGAGACTTCAGAACAGGGGGCAAGCTCAGCCCAAGCCCTTGGGGATTCTTCTCAAGCAGGAATATACTACAAAGTCCAGTCTTTGTCCTCTTTCACAGGCAGAAGCAGCAACTGCAGGATAGCTCCACAAAGCACAGTCACAGGCAGGGCAGCACTTCTGCTCAACTCTTCAGCTTTTCTCCTTGGCAGAGGTTCCTCTTGATTCCAGAAGTGATCTGATCTTCAGGGGTTTTCGGTGCTCTTCTTATACCCCTTTCTGCCTTTGAAGTAGGCCTACTTCAAAGCAAAGTCTCTCTTGTTTGTGAGATCCTGCCTTGCCCAGGCCAGGACCCAGACACACACCAGGGGGTTGGAGACTGCATTGTGTTAGGGCAGGCACTGCCTTTTCAGGCGTGAGTGACCACTCCTGCCATCCCTCCCAGCAGAGATGGCTCATCAGGATATGCAGGCTACACCTCAGCTCCCTTTGTGTCACTGTCTAGAGAGAGGTGCAAACAGCCCAACTGTCAAACTGACCCAGACAGGGAATCCACAAACAGGCAGAGTCACAGAATGGTTTAAGCAAGATAATGCCTGCTTTCTAAAAGTGGTATTTTCAAACACACAAACTAAAAACCAACTTTACTAAAAGATGCATTTTTATATTGTGAGCTCAGAGACCCTAAACTCCAGATTTGTATCTGCTCTCAAAGGGAATCTGCACTTTAATAATATTTAAAGGCAGCCCCCATGTTAACCTATAAGAGAGATAGGCTTTGCAACATCGAAAACCGAATTTGGCAGTATTTCACTGTTAGGACACATAAGTACATGTGCCACCTTTAACATACAGTGCATCCTGCCCATGGGACTACCTAGGGCCTACCCTAAGGGTGCCTTACATGTATAAAAAGGGAAGGTTTAGGTCTGGCACGTGGGTACACTTGCCAAGTCGAATTGGCAGTTTAAAACTGCACTCACAGACACTGCAGTGCAGGTCTGAGCCATGTTTTCCGGGCTAATAATGTGGGTGTCAAAACCAGTGTTGCAGACCCAGTAGTAACATTTGATTTACAGGCCCTGGGCACCTCTAGTGCACTTTACTAGGGACTTACTGGTAAATCAAATATGGCAATCATGGAAAGCCAATTTATACATCCATTTTACATTGGAGCACTTGCACTTTAGCACTGGATAGCAGTGGTAAAGTGCCCAGAGTGCCAAAAACAGCAAAAACAGAGTCCAGCTCACAAAAAACAGAGGCAAAAAGTTAGAGGAGACCACACCAAGGATGCCAAGTCTAACACAAAGCATGGCAGTCCCAGCCAGGAAAAGACAAAAAATGTCCCAGACTCACAAGGGGGGAATCTCCTTGCACATCTGGAACATTCGCTTTTGTTTCACAAAGACAAGCACCACTTCAAGGGGCTTCTTACTGTGAAACAAAACAATCCTGAGTGGCCAGCAGCAACATGGTGTCTTTCTGGCTTTCACTCGCCAAAGCAGCGGATGCATTTCTGGCCAAAGAATCCCCTTCTTACATGATGGATTCTCTAAATGGGGTGGAGAACCTTCCACCAGGCAGGTGAAGATGAGGGTCTCTTCTGCACCAGCAGGCATCACTGCCCATCCTACTCTAAATGATGTATTTAAGCTCTACCACTGACAGCGCATACTGTGTGTTCTACATTTTACTCTAGTATTACAAAAATGTAGTCATACGATTGGATAGAAAATACAACTTACAGTCAAAACTGCTTCAGAAGTGCTTTTGTTGAATATCCTAATTTGAGTAACACACTACATGATCTGATTTGATGACAACCATGTGTTGGACTAAAATTGCCTTTATTTCTGATGGTAGTGTATTTTTAAAGTACCTATAACAATCAAATTAAGTCATTGTAGGGTTGTGAAATGACTGAACGTGATATGGGACAGTCCACACTACCTGGAGCTTCTCCATCTGTTGCATACTGTGGATTCAATTGATTTGCATGCATCGCACGCCCACCCGTCGCCTTGTCAACAAGAAATCTCCCAGGCTTGACACAGCCTGCTGCAAATGTAAAACAGCTAATATAGAAGGATTATCACGATCTGGCTGCGCTGGCTTTTTGTGGTGTTTTAAATATAATTAAAGTGGGAACTCGAAGATTTTTAAAAAAATTATTTTCAGACCTTGAACTGGCAATACAGAGCCACAAACTCCTAACTGTGCATTAGTGATTAGAGTTAAAAGGAGCATATCAAGAATTCTAAAAGGAAAGGTCAATTGCTATAGCTGCCGTTATGAACATTAGTGGTATTTAAACATTTCATCAGGAGAGAGAAATGGCACGGCAAATCCTGCAGAAGCTCTTGTGTTAAATGCTATTTTTTTGCCTGTAATCAAATGAGGTTGTCTTGGTTTCTACCGCCCCACACTGTGATTCCCACTACAAAATGGAAGCACTACTACATCAGTAGATATGCAGACTGACCTTTCTATGATCTAATTGCATCGAAGAGATCTTGTTAGACTGTTTGTTCTTTGTGTATGCCTGCCTCTTCTCTGAAGATGATTTGTCCTCCTGAGAAGTGAAACTTAGGTGTGAGTCTGGTGTAACTCGATAATCTTTCCACAAAATACCATGCTGTACATTCTGCCAGGGTTTGAGTGGGATTCCCAGGTGAGGTATTCACCCCTCTGCAAAAGTTGTGGTACATTTGTATTGGCTTTTTGGCATTATGTCCATTTACCGTGTTACCTTTAGTGTTTGTTTGATGTGATCAGATAGCTGATGGTGACACTGTATGCCAGTGAGAGATAACTTTCAACTTTGTCAAAGAGTAGTAACTGTTATATTTATTTATGTTTTCTACACCTCATCTGTGAACTCGCCCTGCAATAAAGTAATAAACTCCCTAATCCAACTTGTCAGGCTCTTTAGTAAAATCTTAGGTCAACCAGCGGAAGCTAAAAGATTACGTGCAAAGCATTTAAAAACACCAAAGCAATCAAATAAGAAAGAAACATGACAGGAAGGAAATCCATCACCAACATACCAAAATAAATCTTATTCGTATGAATTTGTAGACACCAAATCAAACAAAATCCAGGGGAGGGTTCCAGAGAGAGAAATTATTAAGTAACCCTCATTCAGTGAATTTAATTCCAGTTGAAAACATGCACTGGCAACTACTGTAGTTAGCAGATAACTTTGACAACGTTTGTTAATCTGTTGTTTACTACAGCCTGCCTTGAGCGATCAGCTTAGGCAAGGAGTGAATCACAGGGGCAATAATGCTTAGCAGGATAGTTACCTTGTAGTCAAAGCAGGCTCCACGGGGGAACCACCATAGACATCAATGGTCCTGATGCAAGGGATACGGGATGCTGAAGATGCTGAAGGATGTTGTGGATGCTTTTCCTGGTGCCACCTCTCTGTCTATGGACCTGGTAGGGTGAATTTTGCTGCAGATTTCGATGTCCCTCGAAGTCTAGAGGACGTCCAGCAAAACAAAAACAGTTGCCACTGGTCTTTTGGCCTCCGGTAACAGCGAAACCAGTGGTTCTGTATAACTGAGGTTAGTGTCTGGGCTTGGGCCATTAAATTGAATCCTGATGACTCTCCTGGATCCAGCAGACTCAGGTGCTACTTTTAAGCATCAAAACTCAATCTTCAAGGCTGCATTTCAGTGGGCAGTGGTGATCAAGCAATTGTGGCTACCAACTAGCGAATGCAGTCTTCTTCAGCTTTTGTGGCACTGAAGCTGTGACAGGAAGTCAGCCAACTGAATCCTGGAGTTCAAATCTTCGGTCTGTGCCTCACGGATGACTGTTTTTTGAGCAGGGCATCACAGGCACAGTCCTCTCTTTGTTACCCCAAGGATCAGAAGCTGCAGTCCAGTCTTTAGTGCAACCTTTGTTTGCCAGATTCAGGGAACAGCAGGGCAGTCCCTTTTCGATCCTCTATGCATTACATACACAATATCAGTTCTGGGTGCCTCTTGTATGCCCACATTGTGCCCTCTGGAATACAATGACTACTAGCCAGTGGGCTACCTTACCTCTTCTCTCCTGATGACTACTTCCTGCAAACTGTGGTATCCAGCTATCCCAGAGTGTAATGTTCACCCACTCCTAAGGTGGCAGAACCCTTCTCTTGGTATGTGGAGCTTGGTGGCCCTAGAGGTATAGTTACCTGGGGGCTACACACCCATGGGAAAGGTGGTTTGGCAACTGTTTCCTCTCTCTGTCCCTGACACCAGCCTGTCAACCAGAACACACGAGCAGCCCCTGCCATGTGTGTCCAACATTTGCCCTTCAAAGGTGGCTCCCCTTTGAAACTCACTGTTTGGGTTTACATCCTGTTGGACTTCCTTCTAGAGAGAGGTAACGCCTCTATCAATGGTATGCCTCTCTTGTGTCCTTTCCTGGCAGTGGTACACACATCTCCCTATGAGAGACGAAGGTTGTCTCATTGCCAGCAACCATAAATAGCCACTAGAAAACATGGGTAACAGAGTGGCAACTTGCTAAAGTTGCCTTTTACTCACATGTAACAAATTTGACTTGGGCATCATGTCAGGTTTAATGCAATAATTATTTTGCTGTCTTGAAGTACCATTTTAAAAAGTACCATTCATAAGTTAGCTCCTCTGAGTGGTCAGCGTGTGACCCTGTACTTGCCAATGGGGACACTATCCTCATCCTTGATTTGCTATGTTCACCTCTTGGGCTTCTTGTAGCAATTCACGGTAATAGTTTGCGCTAGTAGTCTCACGCGCATACCGTGTTTTTGAGGTGATTAATGTTAACATGTCTCCTTTTTCACTTCAAACATCTTGCGGCATAATTATTCCCACCTTAGCCTTGATATTTCTCTCCCCTGGAGCACACAGTATACACCATAGTGAATATCCTTGATGACACTTTGTGCATACTTGTATGTATAGAGTTTAACACTGCTACATGTAGACTACTTCTCTCTCACTTGATTATTGTGCCATCAGTATACGCCAGCTCCCCTATTCTTCTTTACTTAGCTTCATCTCGCTATGTCATGACAGAAGGACTTTTAACTGTTATTTTAGATATGAGTTTTGTTGTTGATAACTCACCGTGCCTGTTATGGCCTTTATACTTTTTCTACACAGCCAGACTACCAATTTAACTAATGAATCATTTAAGGTTTTGTTCTTTGTGTATATGTTTAGACCATAGTGGATTTTTCAAGCCTGATGTTTCCCCCGATGAGGCCCTACCTTTAATATTTGGAGGGTAAGCATTGTGGAACCTTCGCCAAGTTGGCCTTTTCTTACTTATTACTGTTGTACCTTTGTCACATGGCACCTTTGGGATTCCTCACAAGTGTATGGGGTAATATCTCAGGATTTTGTAGACACATCACTGTTGACGACAATTAAATGCTTTGACGTTGGTTTCTTTCTTTCCTATTTTTTCTAGGTTTTTGATCTCCCTATAATGGGATTCCTAATTGTTTAAAGGATTAGGTACGTACTAAGGTCCTGACGAATCGCATAAGATCATTTATTGACTAAAAAACAGCGAGAAACATGTTGACCTACGTGACAGAGTAACACAGGGGATCTTGTGTTTACTTTTTTCTTTACTACTCTCTATTACGAGATCTAGTAACTTTACTAAAAATTGCTTTCATATGGGGAGTGTAGACATTATTTTACTATATCCTTATTTACTGTTTTTAATCATGTCAGAGGTATCAACATTAGAATAAATTAATAACTTGTTACCTCTAGTCATTTTTAACCATCCTTACACCAATCCTTAATTATCTTTTGACCGGTTGTGCATTATTTAAAAAAAAAGATCTCCGGCAAAGAGCCCCCGTGTGGGGCCCGTCAGGCATTGCAGCGCCGGCCTGACGAGGAGCATAGCCCTATGATGAAGCATGTCACCGGAGGGTGAGTGAGGACTCTTGCTTCGAATACTTTGGTCTCCTTTAATTGCAGAACCACTAATTTTTAAAGTAACCTTCTTGCATTTTTGGAACCGTGTGTACATTATTTGATTTATTGATTGTCGGGAGCTTTACACACGGGACCAGGAGTCCTTCCTCTGAATCTCCCACGTATGCCCCTCCCTGTTGTTGTTTTTTGACACTATCCTTTCTACAGTAAAAATGACAAATTAGGGGTTTTACTGTTGAGATATATAAAAACATATATGCTACTTTTTCATATACAGTATCCTGCCTTAGGGCTCAACAGCCTACTTTAGGCATGACTTACACATATTGACAAGGAAGGTCTAGTATTGTCATTGGTTTAAATGGAAAAGTTGAGTTAGAATTTTAAAACTGCTCTAGTAGGCAGCAGTGGCAGGCTGGGAGACATGGTTTACTTTATCACACTCGTGGTGACACAATAAGCGCTGCAGTTATGAGGAACACCTTAACGTACAGGCCCTAGGTAATCTGGTATCATGAACTAGGGACTTATAAGTAAGTTAACATGTCGATTGGGTATAAGTCAATTAAACATACACTTTTAGGGGTCAAAGCACTGGCAATAGCAGGCATCCGTGAACTCTCAGAGTAGAAACACCAGCAGTTAATAGTCAAAAAGTGGGGCAAAAAGTGGGCTTAACCTGTAAAATGCCATCGCCTCACATCATCTTTTCCACATCCCCCTGATCTATCCGTAAGCACTAATCGCTCTTGGGGAGTGTTCACTATAATCGTTTTTCCTATTTCTTTGGAAGACACAATAGTGGCTATTCCAGTTCTTAAATCTGGATCATCTTCTGGTCCGTGTCTGACTAATCTACTAGCTATGGGGGCACAGGCAATCAGCCCTTTAGTCAACAAACTACTCAATGAATCGCTCTCTGTGGTGGTAATTCCAGCAGAGTGGAAACAGGTAAAAATTCAATCTCTGTTGAAGAAACAGTCAGAGGACCCTAAGGTATCTTCCAACTACAGGCCAATTTCTTTGCTCCTTGCTCTGTCTAAGATGCTGGAGGAATTTGTCAATCAGCAACTTTCACAGTACCTATATTTACACCAAGTCAATCAGGTTTCACACCTAATTTTAGTACTGAATCCGCTTTGCTTGATATAACAGGGTATATCAGAGACACCCTTGATGCTGGTGGTAAAGCTGGGCTGATATTGTTAGGCCCATCAGCAGCCTTTGATACAGCCCCTCACTCCAGGCTCTTAGCTCGCCTTCAGTCCATTAGACTAGAGGGTCAGGCTTTTTAAATTGCTGGAATCGTTTTAGGAAACAGAGGTCAGGAGATCTGCACCCCACCATTCTTCTCAAGTACCAGCAGGGCTCCACCATAAGCCCCACTCTGTTTAACATTGATCTCATGTCACTGGCATTTCTGTGGGAATTCTATGTGGAAGAAATAATTTCACGTGCGGATGACACCAAGCTCCTATTTTCCTTTAAAATAAAATAAGAAATTGCATCTGATCTTATTAAATCTTGCTTAGCTTCTATCTTTCATTGGATTTGCCTCAACCAACTGAAATACACTGCACAAAAGACAGAAGTTCTGCTCTTTGGCCACAATTTACCTGCAGCCTAAAAGACCATTTGGCCAGAAGGGCCCTCCCAGGCCCACAATCAGGAATGCTAAGCAAATTTTATTAAGTGGTTCAGGGTCAGTTCAACACATCCGCTTTCTACATTGCATGATTATTCAGCTTCTGCATGTAAAATGTAAATGTAAATTAGCACTTGTATAGCGCACTACTCACCCATTAGGGTCTCAAGGCGCTGTACTCATACCGCTATGGAACCCCTCCTGGCTTTTTCCTGTGAGGCACCCACTCCTGAGCACCCCCAGGGTGAAGCCAGGCATCCAAGCACTGTTGGGGCCATTGTGGAGATTAAGCAAGCTATTGCCCAGAGTTGCAGAGTGGGACCCCTGAATCAGATTAGGCACCGAGGCGAGAATTATCTGGTCAAGGGGAATTGAGCCCAAGACCTGCCGAAGCAGGACTTGAACCCTGGTCTTGAGCAAGATCTCTGCTTCAGGGTCTGCTGCTCTAACCATTGAGCCACACTTCTCCACCATGAGGCCTGGCAAATCTAGGCCACAACTTCGGCTAAGTTAACTCTACAATATAATGCAAAACATACGTTACATAGCTCAATATGACATATTACTACATTATTATTACGCATTTTCAATTTTACATATTTTTTATCATTTTTAGTATAACTCGTGCATTCTGGTGGCCATTCTCCGTGGGCACATTTTCAAACGTACACATTATTTCTCTACATTAATTTTCTCTACATATTATTATTATTATTCAAAATGCATAAACACTCATTAATAATTTTAATTAACATATCTGCGTCAGCACTGTGAATGGGTGTGTGCAAGCATGCATATGTGTAAGTGAATATCAACATATTACTTAAATGGCAATGTTAATCTTGCCTAGAGCAAACTTGACAAAGAGAGAGCAAGACTTTCTTGCAGTGGTAGTTTTGCCTATGTGCAGAGTTCTTTTTAAACCAATGAAAGAAATCCCTGGATGCTAACCAATGGGTGGTTCTTGGCTAACATGCACTCTATCAGTTCTCATTAAGCTCTCACTTCTGTTTCCGGGCTTGAGGAAAAGCATATCATACAAATCTAGTTCAGGCAAGACTGCTCCGTAGGCCTGCTGCTTACCAAATGCAAACCTGTCAACCAACCGGCAAACTCCTCGCATCATATACAGGATAGACTCCAGGAAAATCAGAGACCTCAAATGGCTCAGAATGCCTGACTCTCAGAAGTAGAACATGGCTGAAATTTTACAGACAAATGCTGTCCCTTGACAAATCAGTAACCGATAACTGACACTAGACTGGATTTAGGCACAATCCATGTAATGAACAAATAGTCACTCTGAGCAGCAAATACCTGCTCAGCTCCTCTGCTGAAAGCTGAAACGATATTTTAACATTGATTACTGGATAGCTGCAGAACAACATCCTACTGTTTTGAATAATAAACAGAAAAGAAAGACTTATATGTGCACCAGTGGTTCATTAATATACATCATTGACAGGCTTGGCCATATGTTCATGCTGGTTTATCTTGTTATACGTTTAATGTTTCTGGAGATTCCAATTCAGGATAACACTTCTTGTTAGGGCATGTGAGAGTACCCACCCTCCTCCGCTGCTCCAATGAGGGTGAAAGAACATTTGTCTCCTAAATATTAAAAGGTGAGCCTACCAAAAAGAAATGCATTGAATGGGATTGAATCTACAGAACATATCATTGCTCCAAATCCAACCCCTTAGCCTTCTAAAGTGTTGTGAAAGATTTGTATACTTTTCCCCATAAACTCCCAATAATCCCAACATTTCTTATACCCAATGAAAAGAAAGGTATGATTGGTATGAAAGAATAAAAAAAACAATTGGGCTTCAAGCATGGCACCTATTCAGTACTTGACAAAATACCACAAAGGGAAACTAAGAGACCATATGGTATCGATACACGATGCCCAACTGATACTTCACAACTAGATGCAGACCATGCCCTATTAATAGGGGTTACCACTACATGACATCAACTTACCCAGCAAGGGCCACTCATATAAAACCTTGGAAAATCAACTACATTGCTTTTTTATGTGAATGCTAGAGAACACAAAAAACAGAGAGAGAGAGAGAGAGCAACACAATGTAAAGCAAGCAGACCGAATGAATATAACCGCTTTTTATGATTTAAAAGTAGCCTTGAGCACCCAGATTGGAGTCTGCATCATAGAAACAGACAAGCAAGCAAGAGGAAAGGGTAACGCCATTTCACAAGCATGATGATGATGAACCAGGCTTTATAATGCATGCAGCTACTCCTAAGAATGTCCTGGTTCTAAACTCACTGGCAAGGACATTTCAGCTTTGGGAGAGGAACCATGTTTACATCCTTCATTTGAAGATAATTCAGATTCGACTAAGCCACGATCCAGAGGGAAATTATTCCAGGCCCAGGGACCCAGATAATAAAAGGAGCGCCCTCCTGTTCTACCGCTGCATATTTTGGTCACCTTGGCTAAAGCCCTGTTTGAGGAGCGCAAATTCCTTGCTGAAAGGTATGATTGAATTCTGGAAGCTAGATAGCTAGAACCAGTTTATTAAAGCGCTATGTGAGTGAGTACAAGGGATTTGAACAAAATGCATTTCCTCACCAGGAGCCAGTGTATAGAGTGAAGATGACGGGGACACCTGTGGTCTTAATGGCGGAATGAGGAGTAGGTGGGTGTTAGGGTTTGTGCACAGCAAAGAGCATGTCCCCTCTCACTGCACTAGTGGGTTCTGTAATAGCTCCCTTTTAAACTTACTATTCAAACCCTTTCTTGTTATCTCACCTTCCCCCCCCCTTAGGCTTCTGTGTATGTTGTTTAATGTGCTGTTTTGTTTACACATTGGGCCTTGCTTTTACCAAGGCTTCTTTAAAACACTCCTCCTTAGGCCATGTGTTAATTCAACTCATTTGCATAATAACTGAAACTCTGCACACCTTTCAAGAACATGTGCAGCATGTGAGGACCACACCCAGCCCTTCAAACCACACCCAGCTCTTCGAACCACACCCAGCCCTGTCTATAAAAGGCAGCCCCCGAGCCTCACCCAGTGCTTGTGCTCGTCTACCTCCCGCTTACCTGAGAACAGATCCCTCGGCGCTGGCACTCCTGCTCTCTACAGACTTTCATTGGCTTCAATGCGCGCAGCTGCTGGCTCTTCCTTCTTCTGGTTTCCGGTTCCTCCTTGCCTCAGCCTCTCTCCTACAAACAACCTGCAAAAGAGAAAGAAGACAAGGTTAGACTGATCAGTATCTCTTGCCAGCAACAAGTAAGTGCAAAACTTTTTATTACCTGAAGGAACTTTGACAACAATTTCTGGATTTGTGTGTGGACGGTTTGAAGCAAGATACCTTCCACGAACATTGTGATTCAGGCTCTTTGTTGCAAGAATACCTTGCGGAGCTTTGTGAAACAAACATTGTTTTTTTTTTATGGAACTTTTAAGAATCGAACAGTGGAAACCATTAACAGCAAGGCAAACAGTAAATCAAGGACTTGCACAAATTACATGCTGTATTTTGATGTAAAAGTACAGTATTTGTTTTCCAAAAGATTCTGGAGATATGGGAAAAGTGAGTCTGCTATTGGGAATTTAGGCTTTAGTTATATTAAGATGAATGTTTGATATTGGTAATTCTGATAACGGTATTTGTTTAATGTTTTAGAAGCTTTACAGTAATAGAAAGCACATCCCAGAGCAGTAACACATTCCAAACCTGGAAACTCGAGACCAGGATCCAAGAGGTACTTTTAGAAGAGAATTTCTAATAAATAAAGGGATAGTCAGGAACCCATTTAGGAATAGGTTGCACTTATCTGTTCTTTGTTTATGTTTCATTAGGCACCAGTTTCTACGGAATTCAGAAAGGGCCGCAGATTTGTGCAGCACTTCAACAGTGGAAACGCAAGAACAGTGTTGTCTCTCTTTTTTTTTATTTTATCCACTTCCCCCCTACCCTTGAGCTTCTGTTCTTAGTGCACTGTGTTAAAAACTAGTGTGCTGGAACAAGCAGTTTCAGGGTGGGGTCGGATTGTCTTCAACCTCCATCAGAACTGAACAAGAACTCAGGTGAGCTGGGCTTTGACAGAAGCACAAGCCTTAAAAAAAATTCAGTTCTGGTGGACGATGAATACCGGGGAAGAAATAGAGGGCATTGACGTCACGGATATGGCGCAGGCCCTAAATGAGGACTTGGCTCATAATGAATCAGTGTCTGGCATCTTACAACATATGCAAGAGGAAATAGAGAGATTAAAGATGGAGAATACCTCTTTAAAACAGGATTTAAGCAGGTATAAATTTAGGGGATCTCAGTGGAACACAGCTTTTACGCCTTTGTTTAAAACCACCTCAGAGACAGGGGCGCCATCAAAACATACAACTTTGCCTCCCCCAGTTGAGGTTACTGTTAATGTTCCTAATGCTGTGCCCTTAGCAGCACCTGAACGTTTTCATGGAGATAGTAACAAATTCCATGTTTTTATCCATCAATGTCAATTACACTTCGTTTGTAAGCCACAACAGTTCCCTACTGATGCTACGAAAGTGGCATTCGTCTTGTCTTATTTGGGTGGCACAGCAGCCAATTGGTCAATTCCTTTCGTGGATAGAGATGATCCCATCCTCCATAATTGGAATCAATTTAAACGTACCATGACCAGCCTTTTTGCAAAACACACTTTCATGCAGGCAAGTGATAATGAGCTTTTAAATCTTAAACAAGGTAACAAGGATTTATTGACCTATCTCACTAGTTTTAATCGTTTACTCACCGAGACACAGTGGCCAGAAGGAAAGCGTGTCTCCCTTTTTTATAAAGGTTTGAGAGACGAGTTAAAAGACGCGCTGGCTCATATCGTTGATTTGCCAGAAGACTATTCGGACTTTGTAGATTTAGTTGTGAAATTAGAACATAGACTAGGAGAAAGAAAGGGAGATAAATACAAACTGGAATCACGGTTAACTTTTATTAAACACGAGAAGAAAGACACAGATAATAAACTCCCTGAACCTGAGCCTATGCAAATAGGGACACTCAGAGGTCCACTCACATCAGAGGAAAAAGAAAGAAGGAGAAAACTTCAATTATGTTTATATTGTGGCAGGGCAGGTCACTTTGCCAGAGAATGTCCAGTAAAGCCTAAAACTCCACAAAAGGGTGCTGTTTCCTCCACCTCCTCAACTGAATCGGGAAACGATTAAGCTCGACAAGGGGAGAGGTTACTTGTTCGAGAAAACATCTTAATCAAACCTCTAATGCTGCAGCCTTCATGGTACCGCACATTCCTAGACATTTCATAATTCAGGTCGTTTTAATTGTTACTACCCAAGTGAGGCATTCTCTCCCTGTCCTACTGGACTCAGGCGCGACAGGAAATTTTGTGGATAATAAGTTAGCTGAAAACTTAGGACTTCCTATGTGCCTAAAGCCTTGTCCAGAAGCAGTATGTGCAGTGGATGGGTCAGAATTGACCTCTGGATTAATCACAAAACAAACAAGTCCACTTGTTATGGTCTGTCAGAACGGGCACACAGAGGTGATTAGCTTTGATCTGATAGATACTCCTAATTTTGGTTTGATTCTCGGGGTACCCTGGTTAACAACTCATAACCCAAAAATTGACTGGGTGAATAGAACTGTTACTTTGGATTCCTCTTTCTGTAGAACCAATTGCTATCAAGAAGCAGGTACAGAACAGAGCACAGTATTACACTGTGCTAGTGTTACACAAGATGAACCAAGTCTCCCTCCTGAATATTCTGACTTTAAAGACGTCTTTGATCCAGTAAAGGCTAGTGTGCTGCCCCCACATCGGTCTTATGACTGCCGTATAGATCTTATCCCAGGGGCCCCTTTACCTAATAACAGAGTATATGCTTTGACTGACGAAGAAACCAAATACTTAAGAACCTACCTAGATGACCTACTACAGTCTGGGTTCATCCGTCATTCCACATCTCCGGTATCATCTCCACTCTTTTTTATCCCGAAGCCGGATAAATCCCTGCGCGCGTGTATCGATTATAGAGGACTAAATAAGGCTACAATAAAGAATAAATATCCTCTTCCTCTAATACCTGTGTTGTTGGATCAATTAAGACATTCTACTGTATACACTAAACTAGATCTGCGGGGAGCTTACCACCTGGTCCGAGTAAAAGAGGGGGATGAGTGGAAGACAGCTTTCAAGACAAAGTTTGGTTTATTTGAGTACACAGTAATGCCCTTTGGGTTATGTAATGCCCCTGCGGCCTTTCAGTTCTTTATAAATGAGGTCCTACACGAATTCCTGGACGTTTGTGTCATAGTATACATAGACGACATCCTCATTTACTCTAAGAACTCAGAAGAACATACCCAACATGTTCGTGCAGTATTATCAAAGTTAAAAGAAAATCATCTTTTTGCTAAGTTAGAAAAGTGTACTTTTAATGTCAGCAAGGTGGACTTTTTAGGATACTGCCTGTCACCTCAAGGAATAACTATGGATGTAAAGAAAATCAGTGCTATTGCTGATTGGCCAGAACCATCCTCTGTAAAAGATATTCAGAAATTTCTGGGTTTCGCCAATTTTTATAGGAGGTTTATTGCACATTTTGCAGACATTGCGGCCCCAATAACTACCTTGTTGCGGAAAGGGCAACGATTTCTTTGGACTGATGAGGCGGCACACGCCTTTCAACTCCTAAAACAAAAGTTCACTTCAGCCCCAATTCTGAAACATCCTGATCCTGACTTGCCCTTTTTTGTTGAAGCGGATGCTTCACAAGTAGCTTTAGGAGGAGTTCTCTCTCAACGAGATATAGTAGATGGCCAGTTACATCCTATAGCCTTCTATTCCAAAAAGTTATTACCAGCTGAACAAAATTACACTGTGGCTGAAAGGGAACTACTAGCTATCAAAGTAGCCTTTTCAGAATGGAGGCATCATTTAATGGGAGCCAAGTACCCAGTTACAATCTTTTCTGACCATAAGAACCTACAGTTTTTTGGATCACTTAAAGCACTAACACCACGTCAGATGCGCTGGTTAAATTTTTTTAGCACATTTGACTTTGTTATAACCTATAGACCAGGTGCACAACAAATTCAATCTGATGTGTTATCTAGATACGGACATACCTCAGACATGAAACAAGATAAAATAGGAGAACCCATTATTCCTCCCCAAAAGTTTTTGGCACCAGTACAACAGAAGGATTTCATCACAGATCTATATAATGCACACATGCAAATAGCACCTCAGGATTGGTTAAAGGATTCCCATAACACAATACAACGAGGTTTATTGTATCACGACAACATGCTGTTAGTGCCCACCTCTGAATTACAAACACAGGTGATAATTTGGCATCACGCCTCACCATTGGCAGGTCATCCTGGTTGGGTAAAAACCCTGGAAAATGTGCAAAAACACTTTTGGTGGGACACTATAAGAAAGGACATTAAGCAATTTGTCACTACCTGTCCAATTTGTGCAAGACATAAATCTTCTCATAAGGCCCCTGACGGCTTGTTAATACCAATGCCAACACCCAAGCAACCTTGGCACACTGTGAGCGTAGACTTTATTGTAGGCTTACCACCTGTAAAATCCTTCACAACAGTGTTGGTTATAGTGGATTTTTTATCTAAAATGGCACATTTTGTACCATTACGGAAATTACCCACGGCGGCAGAATTTGCCGATATTTTTATAAGGGAAATTGTGCGTTTACATGGTTTGCCAAGCAAAGTGGTGTCAGATCGAGGGAGCCAGTTCAACTCTAGATTTTGGAAAAAATTATGTGAAAAACTGAAAATAGATGTGGCATTATCCACTGCTTTCCACCCAGAGACAGATGGACAGACTGAACGACTGAACCAAACCTTACTTCAAACGCTACGTTGTTTATTGGCTGATTATTCTAGTGAATGGTTGGAAGCTCTCCCTGTAGCGGAGTTTGTTTATAATAATACTGAGCATTCAGCTCTACTTTGCTCACCATTCTATTTCTTGCAGGGGTATCATCCAAGAGCTATACCCATTTTGTTAGAAGAGTCCCTGTTGCCTACAGTAACGGATAGACTAACGAGGTTAGGTGACATACAAGACAAAGCCAGGAAACATTTATTAAAGTACAAGGAAAGCATGAAAAGACAAGCAGACAAACACAGATCTGAGGCCCCAATGTATAAAATTGGTGACAAGGTATGGCTCTCCACAAAGAACCTAAACATAGAGGGATCCCGAAAGCTGCAACCACGTTTCATTGGACCCTTTAGTATAACTGCCATAGTAAACCCGGTAACAGTAAAATTAGATTTACCAAAAGAATATCCAGTACATACTACATTCCATGTGTCCTTGCTTAAGCCGTACAACCCAAAAACCCGACCTGAACCACCACCTCCACCCATACCAATTAAGGGAAATCTAGAATATGAAGTGAAAAGCATAAAAGACTCAAAAAGAATTAGTGGACGTCTGTTTTATTTAGTAGAATGGAAAGGATATGATGAATCTGAGAATTCATGGGAACCAGCATCATATGTACATGCCCCACAGCTGATTAGACGGTTTTATTTAAAAAACCCAGGAAAACCCCGTCCTGTAGGAGGGCCTTTGAGGGGGGCAACTGTTAGGGTTTGTGCACAGCAAAGAGCATGTCCCCTCTCACTGCACTAGTGGGTTCTGTAATAGCTCCCTTTTAAACTTACTATTCAAACCCTTTCTTGTTATCTCACCTTCCCCCCCCCTTAGGCTTCTGTGTATGTTGTTTAATGTGCTGTTTTGTTTACACATTGGGCCTTGCTTTTACCAAGGCTTCTTTAAAACACTCCTCCTTAGGCCATGTGTTAATTCAACTCATTTGCATAATAACTGAAACTCTGCACACCTTTCAAGAACATGTGCAGCATGTGAGGACCACACCCAGCCCTTCAAACCACACCCAGCTCTTCGAACCACACCCAGCCCTGTCTATAAAAGGCAGCCCCCGAGCCTCACCCAGTGCTTGTGCTCGTCTACCTCCCGCTTACCTGAGAACAGATCCCTCGGCGCTGGCACTCCTGCTCTCTACAGACTTTCATTGGCTTCAATGCGCGCAGCTGCTGGCTCTTCCTTCTTCTGGTTTCCGGTTCCTCCTTGCCTCAGCCTCTCTCCTACAAACAACCTGCAAAAGAGAAAGAAGACAAGGTTAGACTGATCAGTATCTCTTGCCAGCAACAAGTAAGTGCAAAACTTTTTATTACCTGAAGGAACTTTGACAACAATTTCTGGATTTGTGTGTGGACGGTTTGAAGCAAGATACCTTCCACGAACATTGTGATTCAGGCTCTTTGTTGCAAGAATACCTTGCGGAGCTTTGTGAAACAAACATTGTTTTTTTTTTATGGAACTTTTAAGAATCGAACAGTGGAAACCATTAACAGCAAGGCAAACAGTAAATCAAGGACTTGCACAAATTACATGCTGTATTTTGATGTAAAAGTACAGTATTTGTTTTCCAAAAGATTCTGGAGATATGGGAAAAGTGAGTCTGCTATTGGGAATTTAGGCTTTAGTTATATTAAGATGAATGTTTGATATTGGTAATTCTGATAACGGTATTTGTTTAATGTTTTAGAAGCTTTACAGTAATAGAAAGCACATCCCAGAGCAGTAACACATTCCAAACCTGGAAACTCGAGACCAGGATCCAAGAGGTACTTTTAGAAGAGAATTTCTAATAAATAAAGGGATAGTCAGGAACCCATTTAGGAATAGGTTGCACTTATCTGTTCTTTGTTTATGTTTCATTAGGCACCAGTTTCTACGGAATTCAGAAAGGGCCGCAGATTTGTGCAGCACTTCAACAGTGGAAACGCAAGAACAGTGTTGTCTCTCTTTTTTTTTATTTTATCCACTTCCCCCCTACCCTTGAGCTTCTGTTCTTAGTGCACTGTGTTAAAAACTAGTGTGCTGGAACAAGCAGTTTCAGGGTGGGGTCGGATTGTCTTCAACCTCCATCAGAACTGAACAAGAACTCAGGTGAGCTGGGCTTTGACAGTGGGCTACTGTGTTTTGCAGCACCTGAAGTACGGTAATTAGATAGTCAGGCAGACCAAGGTACAGGGTATTTGCATAATCCAGCCTGGGTTTGATGAGTAGTTGAATAACTGTTTTTCTGGCGGGGAGAGAGGGGAAATGAAAACACTTTTTCAGTATGTGGTGGAGGACGAAACAGGTCCCTACCACAGAACCTGATTGTGGTCATCGATTACTAAATAGCTAGGATACTCCATGCGAATCAAACGGTTCATCGACCTATACGCGTCCCCTTGTAAGTTTACTTACTAAGGACCAGGCGGGTTAGCAACAGGGATCTGCACAAAGATGGATATCCTCCAGATATGCATACCTTCAGACAATACTTGCCACCTCCACATGAATACACATTCTCATTTACACTTACCTAACACATTTTTGTCTTCCCTTTGAACTCGGCTCGATGAATATACATCATCTAATATATATATGTCATCAATTTTACCCGGGATAGGAGAAGATTTTATTAAACCTGGGTATTCAGGCCCTTGATGAAAATGACCATGAGTCCAAATGTAACCCAATTCATTGTGGTGCAGTAAAACCTCACATGATAATGACCACTGAAGGGAACAGATAGATACCTTTAATCGAACAGGATGGTGTTGTGGAACATTTGAAGAGCTCTAGCCAGTTAACTGTTCTGCTTTTACCATTATGGTTTTGCTATTTTCTTCTTGCTTTCCTCTAATATAAATGTTACTAAGATGTTCCCACACATTGAACATTTGCATTTGTGTTCAGCATGTTGTAAAATTATTTTGATCATTTGATTATTGTTTGGGGTGGTTAAATGGATGAAGAGATAGCTTTATGGGTAGATTGATGGATTGATGAAGTGTGTGGGGGCAAATGGAAATGGTGCAGATGAGTGGATGATAGCCTTCGATGGGTGGTTGGATGAATCGAAGGATAGATCTGGGTGGGTGCGTGAATGAATGGATGAACTGATGCATGCATACCATGATATGAACCAACTCTTGATGTATACAGTACATATTTTGAACAATGTAGTATCAACTCTCTTTTGAGTCTCGGTGTCTCGAGTTGCAGTTTGCTTCTGGTTTGATCTTTTATATAAATAGCTGCCACTGCCCATACAGAGATCAGGAAGGTCGATGATAAACACCAGAAGTAGTTTTAAAATTCTTGGAAGCACTCAGACACACAGAGCCCGATTCACAAAGGTAAATGTAGACTTTTGTATAAGTTTACTATTTTTTTGGTATTCACAAATTGCGAGTTTCATTTTACTAATAGTAATCTTACTACTACGGATACTCCGCACATGAAAAGATTGGCCTGTTATTTCTGTTTAGTGCAGAGTCTCTGCAATCGTAAAATAACTATTAGTAAAATTAAACTCACAGTTTATGAATTTCCAAAATCAGTAGTAAATTTACACAAAAGTCAAATTTGCGTTTGTGAGTGCGGCCGGCCCGTAGTGACCTCTTCTGGTAATACAACCCAAGTGAACATCTGACAAGCCTTGGAGTCTCTCAGTGGTATGGTAATACTACAATGCTACCACATCCTTAAAGAGGTTGTTTGCTTAGTGCTACACAAGCCAGATCAGGCCACTTCCTTTCCTTGCAAAGTGCTCCTGTACCCGGCTCAGCAGTCTTCTAAGGTGTTTTAGATAAGAAGGTAGAGTCTAGTTAAAAGCTTGTTGGTGTTAAGACCAATAAATATTTCTTTTAGAAAACCAAATTAGCAAACATGTAGTGAACGCTTTCCATAGATTGCATTGTGTTGAAATATATATGTCAGTATTATGTCCTGCTTTAGATTTCTTGACTGTCTTCTTTATCTAGGGTACCACTTATCTGCTAATTACACAGCAGCTCATGTTGGGCCGACCTGGCCTCCTGGATGGCTCATTTTTAGCAGTGGCAGGTTTTGGGTTGAATGCAGAATGGTGTATTAACTTTGGCAGATGCAGCCTCTGGGGCCTAGAACATGGCTTCTGCTGTAGCGTAGAATGTGGCTCCTTCAACAGGTAAAACAATGTGGGTAGAGGCAGCACCAGCACTTGACCATTCTGCAGGGTTGCACTATGTTGCTTTCATGCTTGATTTATTAATTACATCTTCTACACGAATCACAATGGGGGGTCCAAACAACCCCACAGTAAGCTGCTTCTGGGTGATCCTCATCTTGAGAACATAGCTAGGCATCTCTTCCTTGATAGTCTGCCCTCCTGCAGGGCCAGGCATTCTCCTTTCCTCTCTGAATAGGTTGACAGACATCCAGGTGCTAGGACAGGGGTCTCCAGCCTTTTTTTGCAGTAAGAGCTACTCCTGATCAGTGAAAATCATTGTGAGCTACTGAAGGCTAAGCCACTTGCACAATGCTACCAGACACTCCGATGTCCAACAACATTGACTATAAACCTAGGGGCATATTTATACTCTGTTTGCGCCGAATGTGCGTCAAAATTTTTGACGCACAATCAGCGCAAACCCTGCCCCATATTTATACTTTGACGTCCGACCCCGCGGGCGTCAAAATTCCACCATGTGCGTCATTTTTTGGAAGGGGGAACCAGCCTTGCGTTAATTATATGCAAGGTAGGCATTCCCTTCCAAAAAATGACTTTAAGGCCTGTGCCCCTTATTTATACTCTGACGTCATTTTGACGCACAGGAGGGGGCAAGCCTTAAAAAACGGCGCACAGCCTGATGGGCGCTGTTTTTTAACACCTGGGTCAGGGCAGGCGTTAAGGGACCTGTGGGCTGGGAAGGAGCCCAGAGGTGCCCTCCCCTGCCCCCAGGGACACCCCCTGCCACCCTTGCCCACCCCAAGAGGACACTCAAGGATGGAGGGACCCATCCCAGGGAAGTAAAGGTAAGATCGGGTAAGTATTTTTTGTGGCATAGGGGGGCCTGATTTGGCAAGGGGGCATGACTCCACAGGAGTCATGTCAATGGAGGTTGGGCGTAAAAAAAAATGGCGCAAATCCGGTTTGAGGCCTGAATTTTGCCTCAGACCTGACTTGCACCGTTTTTTGACGCACAACCCCCATTTTCCCATACGCCAGCGCTGCCTGGTGTGAGTCATTTTTTTTGACGCACACCAGTCCGCAGCGCCGGCTAACGTCATTCCATTAATAAGGCGCCCGCATGGCGCGTTGGAATGGCGTTAGCCGGCGGTAACAATTTTGACGCACAACTACGTTGGCGCAGTTGTGCGTCAAAAAGTATAAATATGGACTCTAATGTCTATAGAGTAAGATACTGGGCCAGATGTAGCAATTTCTGCATTTGTGATTCGGAAATTGCGAGTCGGTGCATCTCGCAATTTCCGATTCGCAAATGCCGATGCAGAACGGTGTCTCAGACACTGTCTGCGAATCGCTATGGGGTCGCAAAGACCCACCTCATTAATATTAATGAGGTGGGTCGCATTTTGCGACCCCATAGCGAGTCCCTGCACTCACAGGGATGGTGGCCTGCTGCAGACAGCAGACCTCCATGTCTGTGACTGCTTTTTAAATAAAGCAGTTTTTTTTTTTAATTGCAGCCGGTTTTCCTTAAAGGAAAACGAGTTGCAATACAAAAAACAATAACGAAACCATTTGGTTTCGTTTTTTCAGAGTAGGCAGTGGTCCATTGGACCACTGCCTGCTCTGAAAAAAACATTTTTGGCAACGTTCACAAAGGGGACCCCTTCCCTTTTGCGAATGGGTTACCAGCAGTGTGACACTGGTGGTAACTGCGAATTGCTTTCGCGTTCACAAAGCAATTTAGCATTGCGGTGCGAGTCGCAAATAGGAAGGGGACACCCCTTCCTATTTGCGAGTAGAATTCACATTTTGCGAGTCGGTACCGACTCGCAAAATGTGAATGAGCATCGCGATGCGCATTTTGCATGGCGCAAACTGCGATTTTCGCAGTTTGCACCATGCAAAATGCTTCCTACATCTGGCCCACTATTGTTTGAACAAAAATACTTCGACTTGGGGCAATTAAAATGCAGAAAAATGATCTGTAAAAAGTTCATAATATGGAAGATGTTCCTGCACTTTAAATTTATCTCACTTAAAAAATTGTTGCATTTTTCAGTTATAATTATGACTCTATGTCTACCAACTACCGGGAGCAAGATGCCTGCCATGCGTAAATGCCGCCCTGAAGAGTTCATTTTATGTTTATATGACATCCATATAACTCATCATTTAAATTTGTTCCCATTTCAAAGTGTCACATTTACAAACAGAGAACATCTTTCACCCAATAGCCTATAGACATGGTGCAATATTTAAAGAAAAATACAGCCAAGTGTTTAAATGGGAGGAATTTAAAGTAAAAATATGCTTCAAAAAATATTAAGTCATAATTGGCTTACTTGATAGTGGAGAAAAACATTTAGGTACTTTCCTGCACATAAACAATCTATCCCCTCAATGCAGAAACCCTTGCACTGTGGTGCAAGGATGGCTGTGTTGGCACTAGGTAGCTTAATTCAGCCCCTGCGCAGGGGGAAACGCAGGGGTGCACCGTATTTCTCTAAATACGGCGCAAATCTGTGTTTCTAAAGTGTTGCAGCACGGCGCTGCTATTTTTGGCACAGCTCAGCGCTCCACCACTTTAACATATATATGGGCCAAACTGCCTATATAAGCAAAACATGAGACCACCTGCATAAAGCATCCCTAAGCATGGCTCTCAAGTTGTACTCTAGGACAAAGGGACTCCTAGTGGTCCAAAATTGTGTTCTAAGCATGTAAGTTCTGCAGCCCCCCCAAGCCTCAAAAGGACCCAGAGAGCCCACCCCTGGGACCAATTACTTTAAGTGAGTGGGGCTGGGCAACCCGCTCCCCTGGCCCACTAATGGTCCTAGGAACCCCATTCCCCAGAGCTTCCTCCCAAGCTTTGCCCTGGGGAGCCCACCACTGAGACATAGTGGTTTTCCTGCCGGCAGTGGCAGGGCAGGGAAACCTGTGCTTGCTCTCGCTTGGTGGGAGCATTTTCAAAGCACCAGCCAAGAAGCAGCAAACACCAAGTCCGCTCCCAGTGGGCGGAAGCTTAAAAAATGCTCTTGCCTGCTGACAGAAGACTTTTGATTGGTTTCCGTGTCCACTTTGAAGCGGGCAGGGCAACAGATGAAAATATTGTTCCCGCCTAGAGCAAGCAGCATTAGCAGCCGCTCCCTGCATGCAGGCCGGAGCAATGCCGGCTTCTGCTGTATGCTACATTTGAGATACATTATGTCACAGAACATGTCATGAGTGATGCCATATGTCAGGTCATGACTAGTGCATTACTGGGGTGCAAGTTATAGTTAGCTCTGTTAACTATAACTAGTGAATTTCCGTGTTTTTTTAGTTAAAAATTCAAACCATCAATGCTCGCCAACTTCAGCATAGATGGCACTGTGTTAATCCTATGCTTAAAAAACTTTGCTAGAGAAACAGGCATTTGAGGTGAGCAAAACTAGAGTACTGCTGGTGTTGCAGGGTGCTCCGTTCTAGAACTGCTATCCACCTAAACTTGGGAAAAACCCAGAGTTCTCTCTTTTTTGTTGCATAAATTATGCACCACTCTAACCCTAAAAGTATCACAAGTTTAATAATCATTATATAATTAATTAAAACCTTACTGGATGGGTTAAACAAAATGAGAAATAAAACCAACAAAACAGTAGAATAAATTTGCTACCATTTTCTGGGAGTGCAGTGTCCTTGAGGATTTACATGGCCAGTGCTAATGGTTGTAGCTGAAATTAAGTACAGTTAAGTATAGATAAATTATGCTTTTAACATATTAAAATTGTTTCTATCATTCTACTAAATGCAGTATCCTCAAACATGACCAACACAGAAATTGTAATACTTCACCAATGGAACAAACATTAGCCGATTGAAAGAGGCTTTTGAATGGGAGCATTTTGGCACATGTCAGAACCCATGGAAGCATAGCAGAAGCTACAGAGTAGTGTCATGAGTCCGTGATGTAAGCCTGCACTAATGCTAAAGCTGTCTTTAATCAGAAAATAGCCGCAGAGTAGAATGAGTGGCAGCCTTAGGCATGCACATTAGTGCAGTACCATTAAACAATTAGGTGTAAATCCCTTGGTAGTACAAAGTGCCTATGCTTGGAAAGGTAAAATAGATAAGTATGATTCCGTAAAGCCATTTGATATGTGACCCTTGATAATATGGAGAACCTAGGGGTGGGGAGGTCCAGTGGATAAGGATTGAGGGCTTCAAAGTGCACTCACTCTCTATGGTTATGCCACTGGTTTGAATTGCTGTACTGCAAGGATGATGAATTTCACCAAACATGCCGTTACTTGAGGATTTGACACTGCAAACAGTATATCAGGGCTTGGCAACATGTTCTGACGCCATTTGCATTGAACAAGTTGTGTAGGAGCTTCCTGCGGGCTGTTAACAAAGCCGGACAGATGAATTCTAGATGCGTAAAAGTTTATTTCGGCCTGTGACATAACCCACACAACACAGAGCATGGTGCTGTCGCCCATGATAGTGTTGCATCCTTTGTCAGGAACAGGCCGAATTGTACTGTTAAGAATCTCGTCTTATAAAAGCCATTCATACAGTTGAGAAAATAACTCTGTAGGTATTAATACATAACCATGAGTGTCTGCTTTTGTGAAACCATTTCTTGTCCTGCATCCAAGACAGGAGCCTTGCTTGTTTATTCATTGTCAGCTTAAAGAGTTTTGTTTTGACTTATACTGGGTGCTCCCTTGTGTATGGAAAAAGCTAAACTTCTGTAAAGAGCTATAATGATATAGGAACGCATGTCAGGGACTGCTTTTGCTCATTCCAGGTTGGCTTGGATGGTATTTCACTGTTCCAAAACTGCAATGCTGTGCCTGGAGTGGTGAAAGGTTTTTGACATTTTACAGCTCAGCGAGCATGGCACTGTGCCAATCCTATGCTTAAAGATTTTGCTGTACAAATGGCAAAATACTTTGGGCCTAATTACCAACTTGACGGATGGGATATTCCGTCACAAATGTGACAGATATCCCTCCCCACATTACACAAGTTCCATAGGATATAATGGAACTTGTAATACGGCGGACGGGCTATCCATCACGTTTGCGATGGAGTATCCCAGCCTCCAAGATCGTAATCAGGCCCTTTGTCTCTTTCTAGCTCAGCATTGGTGGCACTGTGCTAATCCTATGCTTAAAAACGTTGCTAGAAAAACAGACATTAGAGGTGAGCAAATCTAGGATGTCCCTGGTGTTGCTGGGCGTTCCTTACTAGAGCTGCTCTCCACCTAAAGGTAGGAACTACCTAGAGTTCTCTCTTCTTTTTTGCATAATTTCTGTGTAACTCCAACCCTGAAAGGGATTTGTTTTGATTTAAACTGGGTGCTCCCTTGTGTCTGGACAAAGCTAAACCTCGCGCCCTAAGGTAACTATAACTTGCACCCCTGCCATGCACAGTTTTCTCGTCAATAATGTTATTGTAAATGTTACAGTGATATTATAAATGATGTTATAAAAGATGTCATGAGTGCTATAATCTCTGGGGTAATTAGCAATGCATGGCGAAGGTGCAATCTATAGTTACCTTAGGGCGCGAGTTATAGTTACTTGAGATAACTATAACTGCTGATTTTCTATGGTTTTGTGTGAGTAAATTCAGAACTACAGCATCTGTGTAACCTTAGTTTTTTTAAGTGAATTTCAAATGTTTTTTAATAACTTTACAATAATCCAACCACTGACACTCACGGCCAAGGTTGGCCGCAGGGTCTGGCTTGAGGCAGGGCATCTGTTAATGTGGCATTGTGCTAGTGGCAGTGGTGTCGATCTTACCAGTATTGTGTGGTATGGACAGTCTTTATCCTGTCGTACGTGGTTGCGATACAGTGCTGGGGCTTGTGCCAATGCCCATTCTACTGCACTAGCCTGTCTTAATTCTTCAGGAACAAGGACTAAGAAAGATAGCACAATGACATCTTCCCGTAGTGGGAGATTACAGACAAAATCTGGTGGGCAATAATTTTCTGCCAATTCAATGTCATAACATGAAGTACATTTTTTCCTTTATAAGCCCTACCTAAAGGGGAGACGTGCATGTCCGCAGTTTAAACTTCTAAAAAGTCGTTAGTTGCTGTCACATGCAGAAGCCATGGAAGACTCCGGTGAACTATTGTGACCTCTGCTGTGATGTCTAGTGGAGTCAGTGCCCAAATGCTGTTCTACAGTGAAGTTCTCATTATGTGCGCCATTTGTAGCCAAAATTGCTGTCACTTTTTAAACTATTGTTTCTGCTGGGGAGGTTTCTTTTCCTTTTTTATGGAGGGTTCAGATGAGCGTTGTCAACCTTGCTATTGTTTCATTTATTTGTTTTGTTGTTCAGAATGCCCGCCTCTCTCACTGCATTTATCAAGTGAGTCCTGAAAGGAATAAGATTGGAGTGTATCAATAGATATATACTTTTTGCAACTCCCAATTAGAAACTCGCAAAATATGATGTACATTAGTGTGTTTAACACTGTTAGCGATTCCCAAATAGGTTGCATGGGACCTGCTTCATTAATATTCATAGGTAGGTCTGTGAGTGTGTGAATTTCTTTATTTTTCAATACTGGTGAATTTGTTGCAGTGTTACACAGGGGCCAGGATGAGCATCGTGAAGTATTCGTGAATATCGCTTGTGGTGAAAAAAATACTTTTTCTTCATTTTAAACTCATAATATGACCTTCCAGCACCCCCATAGCTCACCCCTGGGGTCAGGGTACCTCCACCCTGACCCCTTATACCACTTTTCCCATCTGTTTTCAGCCCCAGGGACCTTGTACTGTTACTTGAAATGGAGCAGCCAGTTTCTGCTCAGGTTACGACCAGCCAATCACAACATTCCTGTTGGCGCATGCATTCACGATTCATTACAAATTCATCACAAATTTGTTCTGACTCTAGATATGCAAATTTGATTTTCCTTTAATATCTCGAGCTACTGAACGGATTTACACCAAATAATAAAAATATTGATCTCTGGACCTGAACGCTACTTTTCTGCCAAATTTGTTGCAATTCCATCCAGCAGTTTGGACTGTAGGTGTGTCTAAAGACTCCATGGGCATTAACGGGAGAAACTCACTTTCTCACTATTTAGACACCTCCCCTTTTCCTCAGCCCTGCTTGATGGATCACCCCGAACTTTTCCATGCATAGTAAAACCCCAGAGTGCACTTTTATTGGAAAATTTTGTGATGATTCGTTAAACAGTGCCAAAAGTATAGGTAAGTCAAAAAGTGATTTTCCAATGGAAACTAGGGGCCACATGTTCAAAAGTATTTAGCATTTCCAAATGGCGAATTGGGACATTTGCGAATGCTAAATGGCCTTTTGCCATGTACCAACCCTATTTTTTGATTCGGTTACCAATTACCGAATCGCAAAATAGGGTTTGTGAGTCAGTATTAGGAAGGGGCGTGGAAGGGCTTCCCATCCTAATAGCGAGTCACAGGGCCATGTGTGAATGTTTTGCAAACAGAATGCTTTTGCAAAACATTCACCTTTTACCGACTCCTTGAAGGAGGTGGTAACCCATTCGCAAATGGGAAAGTCTCCAATAGACCCTTTCCCTTTTGTGAATGTGGGCACCAACATTTTTAAAGAGCAGGCAGTGGTTCCACGGAATAAAAATAAAACTTTTTAATTTTGGTTTTTGTAATGCATCCTATTTTCCTTTAACGAAAACCGACTGCATTACAAAAAAATGCTTTATTTAAAAAGCAGTCATAGACGTGGTGGTCTGCTGACCCCATCAGGACACCATCCCTGTGAGTGCTGGCCATTCCCAATGGGTTGCAAATTGTGACCTACCTCGTGAATATTAATGAGGCAGGTCCCATGAGACCTATTTGGGAATCGCTAACAGTGTTAAACACCCTGATGTACATCGTATTTTGCGAGTTTCTAATTGTGAGTTGCAAAAAGTCGCAATTAGGAACTCACAAAATGTAGCAATAGTACATGTGGCCCTAGGTCCTAATTAAAACTACTTACTGCGCCCGCCAGTAGGTAACATATCATTCTTATTTTAAGCTTTTAGGTGCTGCCATATTTTTTTGAGCCCTTCAGTGTAAATGCATTCAATAAAACATCAAATAAATGCATTCATTGTAACAGCGTGCCAAGGCGAGACATAATGGTTTTGTCAATACATGTTCTTTATACCATGCCTGTGGTGATTTTCCTGGCACGCTTTTTGTTGTGTTGGGTTTTCGCTAGATACATTTAATCTCGGATTGTCATTATGTTCTCCACTGCCGTGCGCAGATGACTAGTTGCTGTGTTGTTTCAACACATTGCAGTTCTACTGGCGTGTTCCATCTCCGGTTGGGCAGCGTGCATACACTGGTTAGCGCTGTACTGGAGAAACAGATCTGTGACCCACTCATGGTTGGATAGGGCACCAAATGCGAGTACTTACTGATAGACATACACACAGAAGTATTTTTCATTCGTATTACAAGGCAGCACAGCGACTAAACGCTCTTTGTTGACATCTGATGTGATCTTCGTGTTGCGATTCAACTGCCGATAAAGTTGGGGCTTATATTCTACTGAAAATGATAAAACTGAATTAAATTAAGCCCTAGTAAACCTATCTGTTACAGTGCTGATAAATAGCAAGCATGGTATGAAGCACTACGTAACAAACGCAATCAATTATGATTTGCAAACTCTTTGTGAACACATATTTACAACTGGGTCGATTATGACATGATCCATTCCCTGAAAATATCAGGTATTAAGGAAGTAGGGAATGCACCCACAGAACAGGAAAATTGCACCTTTTTACATTCATTTCTTAAATGTGTGCCCTTTTCAGTTTGCTTCATAATATTCAGAAAGTTTAGTCTGCTAACGTATAATTTCCTTCTGCTGTCTGCAGAAATTGCTAAGGCTGCTATCTAAAAGAAAGCAGCCAAGCCTTAAATTGCTATAGGTATGCATGACAGTGATGTATCTGAATTTAAAACAGAATGCAAAAAAATAGCTGTCTTGGAGGGTATAAATGCAGAATTTATATTAGATCAATTTAAATGAACCGTTTGTAAGTGATGCAAGACAAATTAGATTTTCAGGTCTGGGTGTTAAGCAACAATTCTTTAATTGATTCAGAAAATGTTTTATACTAATTCAGTTCTGTGAATATAATTGTTACAGCACCAAATGTTGCTTCAATGGTAAAAAAAGATGCCTCGGCGTTGGCATTATTCCAAGTCACGATCAGTTATTCAGCGTAAACGTCAATGTTTTTTCTATGAAGTCTTTTGACAGTAGGGTGGACACTGTTACAAGTTAGGGATAATTTTGCAGAAAATGCATTGTTCCTCAGTAGCTCTGACATGCCTATGTAGACCCATGTGTGCATCTACCTCCTTTCTAGACCTAATTCAGGATAGGAGTTGTGTGCAAACTGCATTCCTGCTGTGTTTGCAAACATAGGTGCCATTATTATTTATACAATTTATTTCTTAGTTATTAGCCTGCAAAAGATATTCGGCACACAAAATGCACGAAAGTCCCATTTGCAAATGCAATTCAAGGTAGTTAGTTTCTGCACCCAGCATTATAGATTGGCCATACACGGCCATGTAAGATGGATCATTTCACTTCCCTTGACAGATGGTGGAGCGGTCACACACCTCTACGGTCTTAACCTTCCAAGATACCCATGTCCACTGATTTGGTTGGGAGACGATTGTTGATAGCTGTAGACTTCCCACTGGAAACCCTACCTTTGAAAGCATTGGGAGGGGGTATTGAGGTAAGTCAGTGGATAAACACTCCTCGTTGGCCTTGGGTCAGCTTCTGCTGGAAATACCCAGACACAGGCATGTCTGTCATCCTGCAGGTTTCGACAAAAGAGAGGGATAGGGAGAATTGAAGGTCCAGTGTACATACTCCCAATATGACTAATCTATGCAAAAAGTACACTTGTTCCTATATCTAGGGTGGACGATTAAAGTTCAGGAGCTAGAGCCCTCACACACCCGAAGGGTGTCATGCTTCATCATCGGGAAGCTCCTCGTCAGACCGGCTGGTGCAATGTCTGACGGGCTCCCCTTTCGGGGGCTCTTTGCCGGAGATCTTTTTATATATGATGACTGCCGTTGAATCAAAAAAGGTCAGGCATTTGTTATGGCAGGAGAGTGAAAAAAATGATAATTAAGATTGATTAGGGACCCCTAAACTAATCTGTTTACTAGCACTCAAAAGGGGTCACGATCAAGATTAAAAACATAATTAAGTGGACTATGAGAATAATGCTCAACCACTTTGAAAGCCTGGAGTACTGGGAAATTGTCACCTGACCCCTAGGGTCTGGTCAACATGTTTCGCGTAAATGTGGTCGTGAAAGATCCTTTAACGCTTCATCAGGACCTATAACAAACTAGACTTCTCCTGGCTATATATAAAAGATATCACTAACCAATTATGTGTGTGAGAGAAAATAGGTGCCAGTCACTTACATTTTGAGTAAACTGTCCCGTAAAGAGTCTCAAACAAAAAAGGTCGCCCCGCCCTCTTCGTATGGGGGGCCCCTTGGGGAGTAGCACAATCCAGCCTATGGCTTTTTGAAAAAGGCGTCCTCGATTTGGAAGACCTACCCTCGGCGTGCTCACCCCGGAGACCAGGGGTGAGCGCGCCGAGGGTAGGTCTTCCATACGAAGAGGGCGGGCGACCTTTTTTGTTTGAGACTCTTGACGGGACAGTTTACTCAAAATGTAAGTGACTGGTACCTATTTTCTCTCACACACATAATTGGTTAGTGATATCTTTTATATATAGCCAGGAGAAGTCTAGTTTGTTATAGGTCCTGATGAAGCGTTAAAGGATCTTTCACGACCACATTTACGCGAAACATGTTGACCAGACCCTAGGGGTCAGGTGACAATTTCCCAGTACTCCAGGCTTTCAAAGTGGTTGAGCATTATTCTCATAGGCCACTTAATTATGTTTTTAATCTTGATCGTGTCATCCTGCAGGACCTGAAAGTCAAATACCTTTTGAATATTTCTGATGCACGCATCACAATGCAAACCCGAGCATCACATCTGCACCTGATAATGGATGCAGGTAGCTGATGATGTTCCCAGGCTTGAAGAACGAGCTGGTTTTGATATCCATCGGTCAGTCATACGCAAAGACAAGCAGGAGTAGATGTACCTATTTCTTTCACAATGCAATGCAGCAACTAAATTTGCTGCACTGCATTGCAGAATGGGGGGAGTGGCAGCACAGATCCATATCTACAAAGGTTGACTTGCAGCAGCTATCATCCCCTCTGCTGGAGCCCTAATTTGGGTGCCTTGTATGAAACACAAACACGCACCATAGAGCAGAGGTGATTATGAGTGGTCAAGCATAGGGTTTGTACTGAAAATATCCCCTTCCAGCAGAAATACTCATTAGACAGGACTATGTCGGAATGTGATGTCTTTTAGTCTGAAGATGGTCACCCTGGACTCAGTCTCATTGCAACTGTGCATGTATGGTAAATCTTCAAGTAATTAGAATATCACTATGCAAAATTTGTTGCTACCTCTATCCAGTACTGGTGTCTGCTTTGGCACTCACATGCTACCTACCTGGCTGTCATTTGCATAGCTGATCTCAAGATAATTTCTGGGAACTGGGTTTGCTGGTTGATATTAACTCTGTCCTTCTCCTACTCCTTACACAGCCTCCCACTCTAGCATAGAGCACTCATAATTTCAGGAAAGACCTACAGGTTTTCACTCACCAATTGACAATCACTGTTCCCTCATCAGGTATTGCCAACTGGAAAAGAACCAAAAACGCATGCATTCTCATTTAAGTCGGTGGCAAAAAAGATGTACTATGCTTGTAATTTTATATATTTGAAAGAATGGCTTCTTTCCAAATACAACTACTAACACAAGAGTGATGTTCGACACAGCTCACTCCATTCAAAGTTTAATTCCTTTAATTTGGGCTCAAATTATCATAAACAACCAGTACGCAGTATGGTGGTCTTCTATGTCATGTTGGCAGCTACTATACCATTAGCATTAAAGGAACTTCTACCACAGTCTTCTACTGGCAGGCAATAGCCCCTTTGCAGCATCCTTTTAATTACAGCCGATGCATGTGCATCTTTGCTTCTGGTAGTGGTCCACTTTTGTGCCTTATTCACACAGGCGTATGATTTAATATCACCCAAGCAGCATTGATCGCCATATAAACAAAATGAACGAAGAACTCATTCAGTCAAAAGCCCCTTACCCTAAGCATTTTGTAGGCTCATCAAGGTAAAACAAAAGTGGTATATTTTGGTCAGTTTGTTACAGTTTCGTTACTTTAGGCCTAATCTAAAGGCATGTAGGCTTCCAGTGCACCAAGCCAATCGAACTTTATTGACCCAAAGTCCAAGCCCGTGTGCATTCCTTGCTATTCTACTTTTTGACGTTTCTCACAAAACATTGTGGTAAACAATCAAATGCCCAACTTCATTTCAAAATATCTTTTATTTTACAATTTTGTCACTGGTAGGAATTTTTAACTTAAGTGTCCTGTTTCAGTGCATCTGTTCTCCCACTTAACCACCACTGTCCACTTTGTTTAGCATTCCATCATGTTGATAATGCTAACTATAATCACCATACACCTACACCTAAATTTTCTTGGAGCTTATCTACATGCATGCGCAACATTATTACATAACTGGCGTACTCTACTCTACTGCACCTTTACGAATTCCCTTTCTTTATTGCTCTACTTTTGCAGCACTCTAAAAATGCCGACAGGTGGTTTTAGTGCTCTTCACAAGTGAACAAAGAAATCAAACTCTTAAAAGCATATATGCTGTCTGCAGTCATTGTGGAAAGAAACAAGATATCAACGATGGGACCTAGTCACAAGGGTAAATTTGCTTACATTTACAACAGAATTTTCCAGTTTTTTACACATTCCAGAAACTCACGAATAGATTCCTGAGAGGCGTAAGTTTGTGGCGATGTTCGCCACACACATGGGAGGCTCCTCTGCAATGGTGGAGGAGCATCACCCACCTGGCTAAGAGCCAGGAGATGAAAAATGAAACAATAGTTGCACTATCATTTTATTTTTCATCTGCCAGAAGTGGAGGGAGGGGCAGGCCTGGTTTACAGGAGGTGGGCAGGGGAGTGCGCATGTGTGTTTGCCTGCCATCTCACATATGCGCACTTAGGTTTCTCCAGCCCAGCTGTGTTTAACAACCGGGCTAGAGAAACTGCACAGACCCAAGAGCTGTGTCTGATTGGCAGTCCGAGCTGCCCAGACCAATCCTGGCGCTGCTTTCATGCTAGCTTGAGCATGAAAGTAGCGCCAGGATTGCTGGGGAGCCTGTGCTAGTGTCCTAATGAATGCGGCGGCGGGAACGGAAAGGAAAATGCTTTTTATTTTTTTATTTGATTATCAAGGTGCTGGGGGGGAGCAGTCGTGAAGGTCAGAGGGGATCAAGTGAAGAGCCACGTTTTGAGGTCCTTTCTGAATTGAGAAAGTGTGGGAGATCTTCTGAGGTGGATCGGGAGGTAGTTCCAGGTCTTGGCAGCGTGGTGGGAGAAGGACCTTCCTCCAGCTGTGGCCTTCCGGATGCATGGGATGGCGGCGAGGTCGGGGGAGAGGAGGTGCCTGGAGGGCGTGCAGAAGTGGAGTCTTTGGTTTGAGGTATTCTGGTCCGGCGTTGTGGAGGGCTTTGTATGCATGCATGAGAAGTTTTAATGCAATTCTGTTGTCAATTGGAAGCCAGTGCAGTTCTCTCAGTAGGGTGGAGGTGTGGCTGTGTTTGGGGGCATTCTTGATGAGACGGGCAGAGGCATTCTGGATGCGTTGTAGTCTCTTTTGTACCTTGGTGGTGGTTCCGGCATAGAGTGTGTTGCCGTAGTCTATGCGGCTGCTGACAAGGGCCTGGGTGACTGTTCTTTTGGTTTCGGTAGGGATCAATTTGAAGATCTTCTGAAGCATGCGCATGTTGTTGAAACAGGCAGAGGAGACTACGCTGACTTGACGGTTCATCAAGACTGATGAGTCCTGGATGAATCCGAGGTTGCAGGCATGGTCGGTGGGGGCCGGGGCACTTCTGAGGGCTGTGGGCCACCAGGAGATGTCCCACGTAGAGGAGTTGTTGCCGATGACAAGGATTTCTGTTTTTTCAGTATTTAGCTTGAGGCAGCTCTCCTTCATCTATGCGGCGACTGCCTTCATTCCGTTGTGGATGTTGGCTTTGGCTGTGTGCGGGTCATTGGTGAGGGAGATGATAAGCTGTGGGTCATCGGCATATGAGACAATCTTGAGTGCGTGGTATCTGGCGATGGTAGCTAGGGGGGGCATGTAGAGGTTGAAGAGTGTGGGGCTCAGAGAGGAGCCTTGCTGGACGCCGCAGATGATCTTGGTGGCCTCTGAGTAGAAGGTGGGAGTCAGACTTTTTGGGTTCTGTCAGAGAGGAAGGAGGTAATCCATTCTATTGCCTTGTCTCGGATGCCAGCGTAGTGGAGAGTAGTCCGTAGAGTGTGGTGGGAGATGGTGTTGAAGGCGGCGGACAGGTCGAGGAGGATGAGAGCTGCAGTCTCACTCCTTTCTAGGAGGATTCAAATGTCATCTGTGGCAGCGAGGCGGGCGATTTTGGTGCTGTGGTTGCCCTGGAAGCCAGACTGAGAGGGGTCAAGGATGTTTTAGAGTTCGATGTGTTTGGTGAGGTGTCTGTTGACAGCCTTTTCAATGACCTTGGCTGGGAAGGGGTGTAGAGAGACGGACCGGAAGTTCTTGAGGTCCTCTGGGTCTGCAGTTGGTTTCTTCAGTAATTGTAGATTTACTAAATTATTTTTTAGATATTTTTATTGAGATCATCACAGAGAAAGAGATACAATCAGTACACCTCATCAAAGTGTTTACAGACATAAAAGAACTATCCCAAAAACAGAAGCATATCAAAATATACACACACTCTACTGTATCAATGCTGTGGGATCCTGGACCAAACAGTAAGCATTCAAAGTAAACACATAAAATCCTGCAATAAATACCAGAGTGAGTCATTAAGTCTGGTCCTGTCCACCCCTCTTAAGGAACTGCCCTCCTCCCCAACTCTGTCTATCTACCCCCCAAGAATTCAAGTGGAGAAACGGTCCACATACTGGTCCTGTAACCCATATATATACTTTTCTCATATGTAGCTAATTTAAACAGTTCTGGCATCCATTATAAGTGGGGGGTACCCTAGACATTTGCCAGTGGTACAGAATAAATATCTTCACTACCATCAGAGCAGTTGAGATCCACCTCTTCCAGGAGAGTTTCACCTCTTCCACACTTGACATAACATGCAAGAAGGCTAGCTGTGCAGAGTCTATGGAGGAGAAGAGACTGGTATTGTTGAGAGTTCGCCAAATGTCTGCAATGTAGGTGGCAAGAGGAGGACAAAGTCATAGGATATGGTAGAGATCTCCATCCTGTTGCGCACACCTCCAGCCTCTGACATCTGGGGCAAGTCACACACTCTTTAGTTTGTATGGGGTACAGTACCAGCTATGCACAATTTTAAAGTAAGTAAGTGAATTTCAGCCTGGCTTCCCTCACCCAGTCCCATGCCAGTAAATTCCCTCAAAAGTGATTGTGGGAGTCAATGAGCTCCTTCCAGTCCTCTGCCTCAAATTATAACCCTGACTGGTCCTGCAAGCAGGTCTGGGTCTCAGTCTGGGTAGCAGCAGAGTACAAGTGGTTAATCTGTATTTGGTATAGGTTAGTGACTAACCCTCTGGCCATACCCCAAGTATGTATATATTTACAGATTGGGGAATCCTGCATTGTGATCTGGTCGAGTCCCAGCACACTCCCTAAACAGTATTTGATCTGTCTATGTTTCCAGTGCTGTGTTTCAGGGAGGGCAACTTCTGCACAGAGGACCTGAAAGAGCTTGAACACACCATCCAAATAGAGGTAGTCAATTACAGTCAGGTCCCCTGGATCCAAAACTGCCATCTAGTTGGATGGCTCCTTATCTTTATCGTGTCATTAGACCACAGGTGCGCTCCTGAGTGAAGCAATGCGGAAACTCCCAGCAATTTGTGTGCATCCCTCCATATCATCCCCATTGTCCTCATTGGGGCAGGGAGGTCACAACCTCTGCATCTCCAGAGCCATAGGCAATACCTAAGCCCAGTTGGCTCTAGCAAGCAACCTCTCTAAGGTCGCCCACTCTCCTTCCCCCTAGAAGTACAACAGTTGTGATAAGTGTTGCACCAAGTAGTGCATATACATGTTGGGCAAACTGAGTCCACCCGTCCTTGTGTCTGCATAGGATTTAGCAATCTTCAAGGGCTGCTTCCACCCTGCCCATATATACGTTTTTGGAGTATTGTCCATACACATTTGGAGACAGGAAGTGGCAGCATTCCCAGAACATAACTGAAGCAGGGATTCGTGACCATTTTCATAACCTGCACCCTTCCCCAAAGGGAGAGGTGGAGGGATACCCATTTAGTAAAATCAATGTCCCTCTTGGACAGCAAGGGCTGTAGATTGTCCAAGACCATATTTGTCAGTCCTTTATTCACCAGCACCTCCAAATATTTCAGCCTATCCGTCTTCCCTGTGAACCCAATGGCTTCTTCAGGTAATTTGGGTAGGTGGTCCATGATGGGAAGTGCCTCTCTCTTACCCCAGTTAACCAGATAACCCCAGAAAATGGAGAAGGAATCAATCAAGGACATCAGTGCCGGAACAGAAGTATCTGTGTCTGAGACCATAAGTAGGGTATCATCTGCAATCAACACTGCGTGATGGTCACCACCAGGGGCTCCAGGGCTAGGAGGAAGTGGAACAGGGACAGTCGGCATCCCTCTTGGGTCCCCCCAGAGATCTCGAACATGGAGGATATAACTTCCTCACAGTTTGAGCAGAGGGATTCAGTTATATCCAAGATACCCAGACTCAGTCCCGCCCGCCCCACTACATGGAACAGGTATCCCTATTCCATGCAATCAAACACCTTTTCAGCACTGAACGAGAGCAAAACCTTCTCTTCCGCATCACTGCACTTCTGCCACAACATATGTGCTAATCTGTGCATATGGTTCCTAGAGAACCGGCCAGTAACAAATCCCACCTGTGAATGGGCAACACCTTCTTAAGGTGGGTTGCAAGCATTTTAGTCAGTATCTTCATAACAATGTTGAGGAGAAAAATTGGGTGGCAGCTAGTGAAATCAGTGGGGTTCTTCTTGGCCTTCAGTACGAGGCAGACAATGGCTCTGTTTTATTCCGCCGGGAAGCCACTACATTTTTTTCAGTCTCCCTTAGAATCCAACATAGGAATCTATAGGAAAATTCAAATTTTTGGATCACAGAATCATGCCATCAAATTGCCTCGCAAGACTGCTTTTTCCCCCAGCCCACAGCGTTTGTGTGGAGGACACTGTCCGACATTGTCCCCTCATTCTCAGTCAGGTACTTACACAGGTGGTCTGCAAGTCTTTCTTTTTCCAAAGTTTGTTTGTAGAAAGATACATTGAGGATCCATCGCTTTGCAACCAGTGTGGCATGCCAAGGTCTAAATGCAAGACTGTCAGAGCATGATTAGCAACACCCTCTTCCAGGATTGTGCAATCCTGCAGGGCAGTTAAAGCAAGATGGTTCACAAGGAAATAGTCAAATCTGGAGAAAATCCCATGAAGCCTGGATTCAAAGGTGTATTCCCTGCCACGAGGATGGATAAGTCACCAATGGTCTGTGAGGCCACGATCAGACATGATGTTCATCATGAGTGCATGATCTATCACAATTGTTCTATCACCACCTCCTGTCCTATTTATGTACGGCTCTAAGTCCAAATTCCAATCTACCACTCCACCTGCCAGAAGCATCCAAATTCCACAAAACATCAAAACAGAGAAGACAGGAAGTTGCCCCTGTTGGTATTTAGTGCATCTATCAACTTCACCTCCATTGTCATATTCATGGTCTTCAGTTGTGCAAATGCATATCGCACTTCTGTGTTTACCCGGGTTTTTTGTACTGTGTATTGCAGTGATTTTTGCAGCCGAATAACCACTCCATGCTTTTTAGAATGTATGGGCGACCTGTACATAGTTGCACGGCCCAGTGTCCCCCCACCATAGCTGGCACTAATGACCCTCCCCACCCATTCCAATGCTAGTTTGTCCGAGTCCAGTCGGGAGAGGTAGGTCTCCTTCACAAGCGCAATATCATGAGATGTTGTGGCCATATACGCCAGAGTGTTTTTTGTCTTGCCAAAGTGGGCAGGACCATTCACATTAAGCACCAGCAATCGCAATATCTTGGACCTGGTGTGATCCATCATACCTCTTGAAATAGGGTCCCCGTAATCAGCAGAGAGCCATTAGTCAGGCAATAAAAGGAATGGGAAAGGCTGAGTGTAGGAGAGAACCCGTGGACCTTCCCCATCCCCACCAGACCTCTCCGCTCCGCTCAACAAGCACTAGCTACCGTACCCCGCATATGGAAGACCACAGCTGGTGGAAGATGCTTGGCCTACTTCGTGGCAAAGAGCTGGAACACCCTGCCCCTACACCTCAGGCAGTCACCATCGCTCCTTCAATTCAGGAAGGACCTTAAAACATAGCTCTTCAACTGAAGCTCAGAGGACTAACTCTTAGGGCCTTGAGACCCTTACAGGTGAGTAGTTGCTTTTTATAAACACTGATCGGATTTTATTGGATTTGATTTGACCCTAGGCTACAAAAGTCAACTCAATTTGCAAAAATGGGGGTTGAGGGAAGGTGGCATGGCCTACCGTATCTCCAACTGTAAGCCCTCAGTGAGTGTATGTCTGAACTGTCTAATAAAAGATGTACCAGCAACTGCAACAAAAATCAAAACAGAGAAACAAATAAAGAAAGACCAATGAATAAAGGAGACTGAGGCCAATGCTAGGAAGGAGTACTTCAGCAACAGGTCCTAACCTCAGGACAACTTGTATCGGGCCCTCTCCTACCACCCCAACTTTGAACAGGTGGGATCCTTTCCAACAGAAGACCCCCCCCCCGGCTCCCCAAAATCGGGTATGCAGATTATCAGACAACATGAGCACCCCCCAGCAGCCATAAAAAAACAATGAGAACCGTCAATGACAATCAGACTCAATCCCAACTAGAGGCTGGGATATTCCCCTATAAAGGTTAAACCAAGCATCCAAAGTGCAAATGCCCCAGTCATCCATCCCTGAGTCCCTCCCACCTTGTAACCAGTTAGGTCTTACCCTCATCCAGGTAGAAATGCAGGCTGCAGCATCCAGCCCACCTACCATTCTCCCTGGAATGAACCATCCAGAGGTGCCCTCAGGTCTTTATTGGAGAGCTGGATTAAGCTCTGACCTTGTCAGAAGCAGTGGAAGTAACTTTGCTGTCGACCTCCTCCCACCTTCAGATAACTGATTCCAATTGACGACGTGCCGGTCCAGATACCGACCTCTGCAGCTGGGTCTTTGGTTGAAATTGCAGCCGCTGCCACGTGCCTGGAGCCTAACATGTCCATCTCCATAGTCTCCAGCTGGTCGTGAAATTGCTTGAGTTCATCTGGCCCTGTGAATTCTCTGTGGGTGCCACTGATCGTAAGCAGCATTGTGGTAGGTTCCAGCAGGCCATACCTAATGGTCTACGTTCAAAGGCACAACCACAATGCTAGGACTTTTTTTCTGCCGAAGTGTTGCATCCTGCGAGACGTTGGCAGCAATGTAGATCTTCAAGTCTCCATGCATGAATGGGCCATTGTTGCATTTTGCTGCCATTATGAGCTGTCAAGCCTATCCACCAGCTTTTGCCACATGTGCCACAAGTCCTGTCCCTTGTCTGGCTCTGTTTCCAGTGTCAGCAGACTGTCATCTAGGGCAACAGCTTTCCGGACCAACATTTCCATCCGATTGTGAAACACAGCCAGACCTGTACTGAATGTTTTAAGTTGAGCAGATGTCAACCATGTGTCTTCCCTGGCTGAGCCCATCACAGTTTTAATCCCTGACAGTTCTTTCATTAAGGTCTCCAGCATGATTTCAGCCATTTCGTCAAGGTGTGGGGCCTGTTTCCCACCCACCACCTCGAAGAACAGTAATTGGTGAGTCACTTTTTTTTTTACACATTTGTGGACAGTGTGAGATCCAGCCATAGGACTTTGGGGCCTGCAGCAGGGAAGGGTGTGTCACTGTTGAAGGTGCTGGCAGGCACAGACGAAGGCACTTGCAGCTAGGAACAACAAACAGCTGATGCAGCAGCACTCAGATGAGTATAAGTATGAGGGTCCTCAGATGCAGCCCTCTGGGGCATCTCTATGCAGAAAGTGGCAGATAAAAAGATGACCCCCCCTCATAAGATCCATCTGACCCAACAAAACAGACCAGGGACCCAGAGGACAAGAGAAGGTCTGAGAAAATTGGGCCACCAGGAGTAGGCCCCACCTGGACAGTGAGTTTGAACTCAATGCAGCTGGGAGGTTGCGGTGAAGTACTAAGTCCCACTCCAAAGTTGTGGTCTGCTAGCGGGGCAGAACTCTGCGGAGGCCAAGGTTCAGGTGAAGAGGGGTGCCCCAAATAGCAGTGACAAGATTCACTGGCACTGTGCCATGCAGTGGGGCCCACTGATGGCAGGAAGCCAATGACACCAGTGGTTTAGGGGCATCAATCCATCCATCAGTCAGAATTTGTAAAGTGCTGCTAATTACCCGATAGGGTATCCAGGCACTTGCAGTTCCCAGAGGCTCATCCAAACAGCCAGCTCTCCAGGGCCTTTTGGAATTCCAGAATGAGGTGATGATCCGGAGTTGCACGGGGAGGCAACACAACAATCAGGGGAAAAAGCAAGGAGAAAGCAGGGAGAAACAAGGGAAAGGCAAGGAGAAGGAACAAAAAGCAGGTGAAAAACCAAGGAGAAAGCAACAAAAATTAGGGAAAAGCAAGGCAAAGGCACACAGAAAAATGGGGGGAAAGTAAGGTGAAAGCATTGATAACGGGTTAAAAGCAAGGAGAATTCACACAAAAAACAAGGGTGAAAGCAAGGACAAAGTAGTGGAAATCAATCAATCAACATTTTTAAAGCGTGGCTTATCACCCCAGGGGTCTCAAGGCACTAGCTGGGGGACATGGGTCAGTCTAAGTGCCAGGTCTTGAGGTCCTTCCTGAAGTGAGCCAGTGATGGGGACTGCATGAGGTGGACCGGCATCGTGTTCCAGGTCTGTGCGACTGGAAAAGCAAGGAGAAAGCACACAAAAAATGGGGGAAAAGCAAGGAGAAAGCAGTGAAAATGAAGGAAAAGCAAGAAGAAGGGACTCAAAAAACAGGGGAAAAAGCAAGGAGAAGACAGGAACAAGAACAATGCTGCAGAACAAGGAAAGCTGGGCCTAGGACCTGCTCAATAGAGTTGAGCTGTGGACCCCATTGATTACCTCCTGTGAGGAGGGAGGGGTGGTGGGAGGTGGTGGGCGGGGCTAGGTGGGAAATAACAGGCAGCATGCAGGACGGGCAATGAGGGAAAAAGCAAGGAGCAGGTAGTGAAAACAAGGAAAAATCAAGGAGAAAAGCACACAAAAACAGAGAAAAAAAGCAAAGAGAAGCCACACAAAAATGAGGGGAAAGCAAAGAGAAGGCACCACAAAAATTGGAGAAAAAGCAAGAAGAAGGCACTCAAAAAATGGGGGGGGGAAGCAAGGAGAAAGCTGAGAAAATGAGGAAAAAGCAACGAGAAGGCACACAATAAATTGGGGGGAAAACAAGGAGAAAGCATTGAGAAACAAGGGAAAAGCAAGGAGAAGGAACAAAAAGCAGGTGAAAAACCAAGGAGAGAGCAACAAAAATGAGGGAAAAGCAAGGTGAAGGCACACAAAAAACGGGGGGGGGGAGTAAGGTGAAAGCATTGATAACGGGTTAAAAGCAAGGAGAAGTTACGCAAAAAATAGGGGTGAAAATAAGGACAAAGTAGTGAAAATCAATCAATCAATATTTTTAAAGCACGGCTTATCACCTCAGGGGTCTCAAGGTGCTAGCTGGGGGACCTGGGTCAGTCGAACTGCCAGGTCTTAAGATCCTTCCTGAACTGAGCCAGTGATGGGGACTGCGTGAAGTGGAGCGGCATCATGTTCCAGGTCTGTGCGACTGGAAAAGCAAGGAGAAAGCACACAAAAAATGGGGGAAAAGCAAGGAGAAAGCAGTGAAAATGAAGGAAAAGCAAGAAGGGACTCAAAAAACAGGGGAAAAAGCAAGGGGAAGGCATGACCAAGAACAATGCTGCAGAACAAGGAAAGCTGGGCCTAGGACCTGCTCAATGGAGTTGAGCGGTGGCCCCCATTAATTACCTCCTGTGAGGAGGGAGGGGTGCTGGTAGGTGGTGGGTGGGGCTAGATGGGAAATAACAGGCAGCATGAAGGATGGGCAATGAGGGAAAAAGCAAGGAGAAGGTAGTGAAAAAAAGGAAAAATCAAGGAGAAAAGCACACAAAAGCAGAGGAACAAAGCAAAGAGAAGCCACAGAACAAAATGAGGGAAAAGCAAGTAGAGGGCACCACAAAAATGGGGGAAAAAGCAAGAAGAAGGTTCACAAAAAATGGGAGGGAAAGCAAGGAGAAAGCTGAGAAAATGAGGGAAAAGCAACAAGAAGGCACACAAAAAATTGAGGGAAAAACAAGGCGAAAGCAGTGAGAACAAGGGAAAAGCAAGGAGAAGGCATTGAAAAAACAGGGGGGAAAGCAGCAATGCAGCAGCACGGGGAGAGCTGGGACTAGCACATATGGAGGCATCATAGCGAAAGGTGTGGCTCCTTGCGGGCCACTGAGGCAGGGCTCTCAAATCTGTGTCCCTCGTTCGGGCACCATTGTGAGGAGTGCCTAATCTCTGAGCGCTGGTGGTGCAGCCGGCCTTGTCCTCTGTTCTCCCCCATATCAGGGCCATTCAGCTTCTGCTCTCGGATATGCCAGAGAGGCTGCAAAACTCACAGCTGGATGTTATGGCCCATTACGACAGCCATCTGTAGTGTGGATTCGCTTTGCCCGTCACCCAGGCCCTCAGTGGTCGAGTACTTGAAGCCGTGGGTAAATCTAGTCACTCCCTCATGAACGGCCACCAGCCAAGGACAGGGTCGGCCAGGCTCCTCTGCTTTCTCGCTTCTTTATAAATCAGGCTCAAAATATCTGTAAAGTATAATGACAATGGGGCCTATTCACAAAACCTATTTCAGGGTACTTAAAATATCAATACTACAAAATGTAATTTGCAAGCCTCCAGCAGGAGATCTCCTATCTTTTCTGTGTGGAGATCTGAGGCCTGGTGATGGAGATTTTGGCACACTTAAGTATGTAATTTAATATTAAATGTGGGAGAAACAATAAAGCAATTGTTGCGATTCACAAAATGGACATTGAAATCTACTACAGTAGCACTGTGGAGAAAACAAGCTTAAATGTACTCCAGCCCAGCCTTGGAGTAAGTGAAGCACCACACATGCTTACACTAATACTGCAACACATTCCCTTACAATTCAATGCAGGCTGGGAATAACACTAACCCATAGGTGAGCATATACAATTAATGTAAATAATATTTTACATGAAAATGAAATGCCTTTTTGTATTACATATTTTAAATGTAATTGTTAATTATATAATATACATTATAATTTGTGTATGTATTATATTGTGAATGATATTTTACTTAAAAAATGAATGACAAATAATATGTAAATTACAGGCAATGTTGTGACATATTCAACACAAATGATAATGGAAAGGGTAGCAAATGGAGAAGTACAGTTTTAATTGATTCCACTGAATTGAAAATAATAGTTAAATAATTAAAAAATTGAAAACATTTAAAATGTGTGACTATATTAAGTTAATTATCTCTCATTACTCTAGTAGTCATAGGTGAATAAGAATTAGGGAAATGTGTTTTCAATATGTTAAATTAAATATAATTTTTATTCAATAAAAATTTGATGTTCCTTATTACATTTCACAAGACTATCTCTGCCCCAGTTGGATAGATCTCTGCTAACAACCATAACGGAGATAATAATAACATAGTGCTTATAAATTCAGTCAGAGGCATTACCAACCCTCCATTTTGGGAGGTTGGAAACTACGTCTAGCTCTAAATCCTCACATGATAAGGGTGACTTCTATCCATGAGGAGCTTTACACCTGGTATAGTTGTAGGTTTACATGCAAGTAGAATATGAAACATTTTACTCTTGCACAAATAATCCGATGTCCTATTTGAATGCAGAAATGCAGTTACGTGATAGTGATTGTTATTTGATAGTACAATATTTCACTGGTTCACATATGAAAATTTGCGTAATGTGTGCAAGTGTGATTTAGTGTTGTCCTCCTCCAATATTAATGAAAAACAATAAGTAGGTACCAGCTATCTTATATGACTAAACAAGTCTATGTGTGTGCCAGTGCCCATGTGTGCATCACAGAGAAATAAAGATAAAGCAGTATCCTTAGCTGCATTAATGCCCTCAAAATGTGATACGCTTGTATACTCAAAAATATCACAATGTTGAAATACTGCCATTTGAAACACACAGTACAAATAGAAATATATTGACTACAAAATATCATAAGTAATATAATAGTGACTAAACATATGTGAAGCAAAAATATCAACTTTTAAGCAAAGCAATACAAATGTAGATATATTATTAATAATAGTATCATATACACAAATACTGATATATATATACACATCATATACAAAAAATATCCACATATTCGTACATAGTCCAGAATACAAATATGTATTAAAAGAGCAAACATAAATTGTAAAACATATATCAAACATAAAAAAGTATTCACCAAATAAGGAATAGCTAAAGAAAATTCTAAAGGATAACTACTTAACCACTAACATTCAAAACTACAACAGACATCAAATAGGCAAAAACTTAGTCTCCCATAAAAGTGAAGATTAGGCCTGATTAGGAGTTCAGTGGACGGTTTGCACCGTCCGCCAAACTTCCAACCCAGAGTTTGCCTCCACACTAGCTACCTCTTGGCCGCACCCATTAAGAGTTTCCCAGTAGTCCGGTGTGTGGAAACCTCAGTTTCCGCTCCCCGGCCTAGCGGGAAACAGCTAATAGAATTGTCTCTGGCTCGTAATAGAGCCAGCGGCAATGCTGTAACCAGCAGAGTGCACCAGCACCCTCGCAGTGTTTACTGTCTGCAAAGCAGACAGTGAACATTATGACGGTGCTGGGTAGGGGGCTTCCTGCACTGCTCCAGCTGAGTGCTTGGGCCCCTGTGTGGCCCCCTGCACCTGTTTTCCACCAGCCTTTTCATGGTGGTTTTACCGCCATGAAAAGGCTGGCAGATAACATGGCGGATTAGGATCTTCACCAGACCACTGGGATTCAAAATCCTGGCAGAGCTGGCGGTTCCCTGGCTTATGTGGCAGCTGGACTGCTGCATAAGTGGTGGTCCAGACCTCCATCGAAAGTGTGGCAGTCATAAGACTACCACACTCGTAATGAGTCTCTTAATGATTTTAGTCAAAGTTTGGAGGTTTTCAGGGCATTCTAAGTACAGAAACATATTAGGATCCATGCACGTCACACTATTTTGGACTCTACTGGGTGACTAGTTCTCAGAAATGTCTGGGCGTAGTAGTTTCTTAGAGGGGTGGCCAAGCACTGACCCAATACTGCTTCTAGGTAAACGGCCATGATGGGCCAATTTCTATAGCAAAGACTTGGGGCCTGATCATGACTTTGGCAATCAGACTGAGCCAACCGCCAAAGTCGTATGGAGGAGGCTGGCGACATATTGGCGGCCTCCCTCCCAGTCAAATAATGATGTTTCCACCTGGCTGACTGGCTGAAACATCATATTACGACATTTCTGCTGGTCAGACCAGCAGAAACAGTACTACAGCATCAAGGGGGCCGACGCCAATGCTGTGGCACACCATCACCCTCAGACTGCAGACACTGCACATTCAGAGAATGCTGGCAGGGGGCCCTCTGCACTGCCCAAGCCATAGGCATGGGCATAGCCAGTGCAGATGCCACCCTGTGGTCACCATCACTGGCTTTCTGCTAGCCTTTTCATGGCGGGGACCGCGCCATGAAAAGGCTGGCGGAAAGAGTACTGAACTCAGCGCCGCAATGGTTGACCACGAATCCAACCACCACCACCCCATCGGGAACCATGTTCTTGGCAGTGGCGGCAGTTCCCTGGTAGTCAGGCCGCCAAGGTCGTAATCTGGTGGTCCGACTGCCAAGATCGTAATCTGGTGGTCCAACCGCCACCACGAGTCTGACGGTCTTAAGACCGCCAGACTCCTAATGAGGCCCTGGGTGTCTCTGTGTTGCATTTTCGCGCTTTTACTGTTGCCCACACCATTTTTACCATGAAAAACGTAGGAGCTCTGGGAGATCCCCACTGATTCCAGAAATTCCTCACTTTCTTCATAGAAATTTGAGTATGCTGTGTTTTTTTGGTCTAAGTTTGAAGTTTGCAGGGCATTCCGGGTAAGAATACAGTCAAGTCCACAAAAGTCACACTGCCCTGGACTCCCCCAAGTGTCTAGTGCTCTCAGTTGTCTGAGTTAACTATGCGTTCCTGGGTGAAGGCCATTGCTGCTACAGATCATTTTGCAAGCCACAAATTTGATGTCACCACATTGCACTTTTGGGACTTTCATGTCATGGGCGATGAGCCCACCCAAACAAGTATGATACTGTTTTTATTGGGACAAGTGTGATATTTATTAAAATAATTTCTCTCCTTTTTTGGCTTCCAAATGTAAGCCAGAATGCAAGAAAGAACACATTATGAAAAATATATTCTAAATCGCATGATAGTAAGGTTAACCCCAAATTCACAGTTGTATGAATTGGAGCATAGTCGGTACACAATGGAAAATCTTTGTAAACCCCATCTCAGTTGTTGGCTATTGGTATCAGGTTTTTTGACAACCAACAAACATTGTGCACGCCTTCAAACAAAAGAGTCTGATGACCGTAACAGTATAATTCATTTGTAAATGACCCACTGGAGCAAAAAGTTACAGATGAAAACATTGTCAGAGATTTCTTTTTTTTCTATTTTTACACTACTTTTCAGGTCTGCAATTACTTTCTTAGGGGAAACTATGAGTGATCTATACAAATGACCTCAGGCTGAACTCAGAATTTTGTTTACTTTCCAGAAACGTATAGACCTCTGGATCCCCTATGGTTTTACACATAATTTCACCACCACATGTAAGTAGGTAGAAACCACAAACATAGAAAAAATGCAGAAATAGTACGCTCACACTTTAAAAAAACTGAAGTATTTTTATTAACTCTGAGTCTTCCTGGCACATTCAAAGATGGTACTCTTAGCATTGAAAACATTATTGGATGTCTGTTTTTATTTTAAAAAACTTTTCTTGCATAACCTTTTTCCCATTTTTCTAAATAAAAGTATATATCCTACATTTTTGCCCATTAGCTGAATTCCATCCAGGGGAATGCATAAATCATTTGGAGAAAAGGGACTCAAATTTGACCTGGGTAACTTTAGTGGAAAAATATGAAAGCTTAGGAGCACAGTACCGTAAAAATGAAAAAAGGGCTCTTTACTAAGGAAGGGTATGGCCAGGGGAAGTCACACATCTGTTTTGTTAACATGTTTTAGCAATAGAAGAGATGCCAAACAATTAATCCTCATACACACCTGCCAAAGGAGAGAGAAGTCTGTCATTCTACCTGACAGCTCAAACCACAGAAGTAAATCAACTATTCATTATTTGTAGAATAACTAAACGCCATATAGAAAATGTACACAAATAAAGCAGACGTTTCGCAGAAATGTCGCTATATATCTGAATATATTGCCTGTGCAGAAAAACTACAGAAGATGACTTCATAGAACTTCAACACGAAAGACATGAACACTACAACTTTAAATGATTTAAACGCTGAACACTCAAATAAAAAAAAAGCAATTAGTGCATATTCACCATTTATGTCCGTTCAGCTGTAAATTAAGGAACCCCATTTGATCCTGGCCCAATTACAATACTTAAACAGATTTGTAAGACCGTTGCTCTACCTTAGACCTCCCTCCTTATCTTTTCTTTTGAATCAGGATGGTTCAGTTCCCATTTAAAGCAGCTGCTGTCATCCCCTTGTTTAAAAAAAACCTTGCTCTGATCTGCCTAACCTGAAGAACGAGCACCCTGTTTCTTCACTTCCATTCATTGCCAAAATCATGGAAAATCATTGCTAGACAAATTAGAAACCTTTTTTCAAAGTAACCACATTCTGGATAATTTGCAGGCAATGAGAGAATACTACTACTTTCCAATAGGCAAAGCTGTAAATACCATTAATTTTTATCCAGAGGTCTCCAAAAAGTTATTAAGTCCTCCCCAAGTTTAAAGTTGTAGATGTCAAGCATGCCATGATCTATACAACCATAAACATATTCCCAGACACCCATGTTCAATGTATTTGTTTTCATGTAAACCTTGGTATTCCTCTGCCACCTCTTAAATCCATCCTTAGCACAGACTATGCAACAGTCAATTTGCATTCAAAATGAAAAAATATTAGCCCTGGCCATTGTCCCTCTCCCAGTCTCCCCTATTTTAAAAACAGTTTAGAAAACATCTATTAAATTATTTTGCCTTAAAGAGGAGAGGTGCCTCCTCCCTGAGCCTCCTTAGGCTTGGGGATCCCATCCACCAGGGTCAAATTCAATTCATAAATGGTAGGGGCTAACAGGGCTCCAAGGACCGAATTCCAAGGGGAGGATGGTGTGCAGTCCCTGTCCTCATGACTATTTTGGCTCAAGGATCCCAGCCCTGGGGCATTTTCAAATACTAGTTAATGACCCGGTGCCCACCCTGGGGCTCCCACCAACCACCACATTAGGGACTGCAAGGGGAGCCCCAGAGCCCCAGCAGGCTCCCTGCATGGTGCAGGAGCCAGCATTGTCCAGCCTAGAGGCAGCAGCTATAATCTGCTTGCTGCCGTTGGGCAGGAGCAATATGTGTTCTGTTTCCCTGCCTGCAGAAGTGCAAGTAGAGAAACAGAACACAAGTCCATTCCCAGTTGGTAGGAGCTTTTTTCAATCTCCCATTGGGTGGGAGATTACTTACCTTACCTACCTGCACTCCTACAGACAGGCAAGGCATGTTTGCACCTGCCTGGCAGGAGAGTTAAAAATGCTGCACCAGACTTGAGCAAAAATAAGGGGGTGGGTGCCCTTGGACAGAGTCACTAAGAAGGGCCCGGACGATGTGGTCCCTAGGTTCTACAAAAACTCAGTGAGTGGGTTTGCACAGCACCCTTTCCTTTTAAGTGATTTGACGACGCCATGGAATGAAGTCCTTGGGGGCTTTTTAAGGCACAGGGAGGGTGGACACACAGCCCACCTCCACCTCCCCTTATATGTACATTTTGGCCCCTGGGGATGGGACCTAATTAGGCTGAGGTTAAGGGGAGATATGACCCCTTCCCTTCATTTAATTTGTCTGCCCCAGCGGATGGGGTCCCGGGGCCCTTTTAGGCATGAGTGCCTTCCAATCCATTCTTCTCTTTTTAATGTATTTTGGTTCTTGGGATGATGTCCCCAGGGCTTCATTAGGCTCTAGAAGGGGGGCTGCATTCCCCCTCCTTTCTTTCTTCCTTTTCAGGCCTCAGGTTTGGGCATGGGTGATTGTTAAAAATGATGTTTCTGGTTGCTACGGTAGGCACCTCAGGCTGGCAGAACCCAGAGGTCTAGTAAGGGCAAGTAAGTTACACACCAAAGATAACCTGTGCCTACCCCCAATTGTTTGGCATGGAGCAGTCAGGCTTATCCCCAGAGGCAATGTGTAAAGCATTGCACAGCACACGCAATCCAGTGACACGATAAATACACTAGGAATAGATTCCACAACAAGTCATGTAAAAATAAACTGTATTGCACATAAAACATTAGACCAAAAATGACATAAACTAGTAATACTCGCCTGAGCAAGCAGTTGTCAGGTCATCATCATCTTGAATGCAAAATAAGGAAAAACATTTCCATATTGCATATGTCATAAAACACCCTCCTCCCCCAGCACGTCATACCAAACCATATCCCCTCCAATGCTTATAGCGCAGATACAGAAATATGTACGTCATCCCAACAAGGTCAAGACAGCATATGACATAATCAGGTGATGAAGCAAAATACAGAAACCATGAGGGACAAAATGAAGGTAGGGAAATATATCATCTGCCAGGATCACAAACAGTACAGTTCTATGCGAAGGTTACAATGCATGTGCGCTTCCTATTAAAGAGTATATGATAATTGAGAAGTCACCTCCTAGCATTACAGAGCCTCCTGCATTCTGTTTATGATCCAGGCTGTGAACTGAACAAAAGGGGCTTGGCAGGTACATGACCTCCATCAAGGTTTTCCTCCCCGTCCTGCAAGCTGGATTACCAATGCACCCGAAGGTATATCATCAACACGGGTCTCGTAATGGCAGGGCAACCTCCCTGGGCCCCCTGCATATGCCAACAATCAAAAAGAGCCTCCTGCGTCCTCTTGGAGCAGCTATTACTTCAGGGCTCTGCATGGAGAGCCTCACAGTACCTAATAGGACAGCCTGCCCTCTCCTGGTTACCTTCGGCTCCTCAGGGAAGCCTCTCTCCCCGGAGGCTGCAGCAGTTCATCACAGCCACACCTGTTGGATCACACTTGTGGGCAGGGCCTCGCCAGGTGAACACCACCACGAGGGTAGAGCCAACCGCTCTCCCTCTCTTGTGTCTGTCCCCAGTGTTGGAGTTGGCTGTGAGTGGCACAACCTCCATGCTGTGAGGCCTGCTGTGTATCTTCAGAGATCCTGGGCTGGGCAGTGATTTTGGTCAAAAAGCTGAGCAAGTGGATCGCAGGGATTCGTGCCAGCTTGTGCCCCAGAGGCACTAGGGAGTGCACATTCCTCTGCACTCCGGGAAGCACTGCCGGCGGTCACCGCTACATTTATCCTTCTTCCCAGCCCTCCTGGGTGGGAGAACCGCATTGCATTCAAGAGTGCAGCACCAAACCAGGGGTCACACAATCAAGGGGGCAGCAGAGGTGCTAACCAGGCCTCCCTGCAGACTAGTAGCCACGCTCATCGTGCATTCTATTAGAGTTTCCAGCACTCATCAGGCCTTAATGAAAATTATAGCACTCACCAAGAGGTATGACAACAGGACCTGGGGCAGCAACTGCACCTCAGTAACTTCACGCTGGGCCCAGTCCCCATTGCAGTTCCTGAAAAGTTCTTCAAGCAGCATCTGGTGCCCACTCCACACAGTATCTCAACTGGGACAGAGTCAGGGAGGAGGCTGGCAGCAGGGCAACATATAGAAAAGCAATCCAGATGATTACCTTTGGGCCACTCAGCAGACACCAGGCAGCATGGCCACAAAAGAAAAGCAATCCAGATGAGTCCTTTTGTACAGTCCAGCAGTCTAGGGCTGGAATAGCCATGCAACATTATGCATATTAATCTTAAAAAGAGCACTTTATCACTGTAATTGGAGTATACTGGGTACATGATATCTTAATGCCTGTTAACCGCCTTCCTGCTCATCGCTCCCTGAGCAGGGAGAAAATCTTATCTCCCATTCCTCTTTTTATGTGTTTTTATTTTATTGTCATTCGCGTGTGTGCTTTTTATTTTATGTTGTCCACTTGCATCTGCATTTTATTCTTGGGAGGCCTATGGGCTGTTTAATCACATCTCAAGGACAGGGTTTAGTTCAACCACCCTAACACATTGCCCTGGGTGGGGGATTGCGGGCAGATTGTTGACTTAATTTGAGCACATTTGTCTTTTAAATTTGTTCCTGCTTTTATAGGTTCATACATGCACTTTAAGGCTTATTACTTGTTTTTAAACATGCCTTAGGTTGGTGATTGTGTTGCGGGAAGTTTGAATACTTAACTTGAGAATTGCTGTATTCCCATGTTTGTATTTGTTCCTCACATGTGTACATATGCATCTTGAGGCCATATTTGCTGACCAAATGTTATACCTACATTTTATTGATTGGGTTTTAGATACTTCTGTGTAGATTTGTATGAATTTGTCCTTTTAACTGTTTTTGTGTACTTTTATGGTCTTGTCTGCCTGAAATAAATTAACTGTACTCTACTACACTCAAGCAGTCCTTCTGTCAGAGGTTCAGTCTAAGTTACAAAAGTGCTTTCTCCATCAGGAAACTACAGCCCCTCTACTTATACTCAAAAATGGCTTTGTTCAGGGGGAAGCTTCAAAATAGCCCTCACAATTGAAGCAGAACACTCTTCCAAACCAGCCCTGTCTCCAGACCTCAGTAGAGGGTATTCAGTCCATTGTGTGAGGGCAGGGCACAGCCTATTCACATGTAAGCTGTGAACGACCCTCCATCTTCCTAGACTATCAGTATGCAGATGCCTCTTCTGACACTTCAGTCCCTCCTGTGTGATGGCTGTCTGGAAAGTATGCACCAAGTGGAAATGTCACTTTGCCCCTGACGTGGATTGGAGACAGGCTGCAAAGCACTAGAGTCACAAGCACAGAGAAAGGCCCACTTTCTAAAAGTGGCATTTATACAGTAATAATAAAAATCCACCTACACCAATAAGCAGGATTTCTCACTACCATTTCAAACATACTAAATATGCCCATGCTATTCCTCATAAATCAGAAGATACCACTTAGCCATATGTCAGGGCATTTCCAATTCAATCCTATGAGAGGAGCAGCACTCACAGTAGAGGGAAACTAAATAGGCTGTCATTGCTAAGAGATGGATCACATAAAGACACATGTCCCACCTTTTACATACACTTCACCCTGCCCATAGGTCTATCTAGGGCCTACCTTGGGGTGACGTAGGTGTAGTAAAAAAGGAGGTTAGTCCCTGGCAAGTAGTTTGACTTGCCAAGTCAGTGAGGCACCAAACTGCAAATGCAGGCACTGCAGTGGCAGGCCTGAGACATGTTTGAAAGGCTACTTTTGTGGGTGGCGCAATCTGCGTTGCAGGCCCACTGTAGCATTTCATTTGCAGGCCCTAGGTATATGGTATACTACTTTACCACGGGCTTACAGGAAAAATAAATAAGCCAAACAGGTGTAAGCCAACTGTATCAAGTTTTAGGGGGTATAGCACATGTACTTTAGCACTTATTAGCAGTGGTAAAGTGCCCAGAGTCCTAAAGCCAACCAAAAGAGGCTCAGAAAACTACAGACATTGGGCAAAGAAGATATACTTGAAATTGGGGGGGTGGAGTCTGTTTCAAAATCTTACTCCAAATAATCAAAATCTTGAACAATAAAAGGAATTATAAATCATATCACCACTCATACTTTCTATTAGGGAATACAAGTTATTTTAATTTATTGGAAAAACTTGTATCACTTCTGATTTTTATTTCTAAATACCACTATATTTCTTTCCACATTTTTAAACCTGTATCATTGTTTTATCATTGTTTAACATATATATATAATACAGACTTAAAAATTGAACCACAAAGTTTTTAAAATAATTGCAATACTAAATAACCAAATAGCAGTTACAACCCCCAAAATGTATGGAAAGGAATCTTTAAAAAAACAAAGTACAGGATCATTGCCCAAACAAATTAGGAAATCATTTTTTTTTTAATTTTCAATTTATTAAATATAATTATATGAGCCACAATATGTAATTACATTAGAAGATTCCAATTTAAACAAAAAATTAATTCAAGTTATAAATGTCATATTAAGTAACATATAATTATAATGAAATGTTATCCAACCATTGCCCAGAAGCTTAAAAACACATACTAGTATAAAACAAATGACATTCAAAAATGTATTATAAATGACTAAATAATGTAAATTATTATAATAAAAATTAGGTATCTCATTTTGATATGCATAAGTAAACACTTCCCACCCAATCCCGCTATAAATCACACAACCCAAATACTTTTATAAACGTAAAAAGATTGTAAAAATAGACATAAAATGTTATAAAAAATAATTAAAGTAACCTACATAAATAACAATACAACTTAAAACAGACTGGGCAATATAGTGGACATTTACTTAATCCATCTAATCTGCATTTTTCCAGGCCATTTTGAACGCAAGGAGATTGTTGAAGAAACTGGTTAACATAGGCGTGTACACACATGCAGGAAAGGTATTATTTGCGTGTTAGATCCCAATCATCCTATTCTAATGCATGAATTTTTGAGCATGAAAATGACTCTGGAATTGTGAGTTAGTCGGCCCATGGGTCATATGTTAATCAGCCTGTGATATTTTAAGTTTGTCATACTCTTTGAAGATATGGGATAGTATCAGCTTTAAATGTACTCAATATGAATTGTTGTACAGTATTTTAATGCTTACAATGTTTTAAGTAATTACGCATGAATAAAGGAACTGTACTAAAGCATTTGCCCGAAATTTGCTAAGCAAGGATGTGTGTCACATGGAGTGTGGTGATTTGGGTATTGTGACTGACAATGATATTCACGAACTGCCACTGGGTCTTGCAAAAAATGTGGATCATGATAGCAAATATATCAAATAGTAGTTCCATTCACTATATTCAGAATGGCCATAATGCTAGAAAAGATTGGGATTCAAGGTGCAAACAAACAAAACAATACATGGCAAACAAAATACATTACAACTAATCATTAAATAAACCATACTAGTAAAACAAACATTCTAAAACATATATTTTTTTATATTTAGAAATATATTTAGCATCTATTTATATAAGTTGTACAAAATACTAGCAATGACCTGTGTCTCTAATAGAAGGCATACAACCTTTTTTGGACTGAATGGAGGGCAATAACCTAATTTATCAAACTTAAAGGTGAAAGATCCATCTGTCTTCTTTTCTAAACCACACTGTTACAGTTAAGAGGAAGACGTACCTGCCATAGCTCTCTAACACTGCTCCGAGTTGCTAACCAGTCCTGGAAAAGAGAAAGGAAACCGCATTGGACAAAAAAAAAAAAGCAAGTGCAAGAGTGTAGGAGGCTGGCCTGGCCTATAGTGGGTACCAGATGGTACTTACACCTTGTGGCAGGTCCAGTTATCCCTTATTAGTAGATTAGTAGTGTTCTAGCAGCTTAGGCTGATAGAGGTAGCTATAGAAGAGCAGCTTAGGCTGAACTAGGAGACATGCAAAGCTCCTACTATACCACTTATATCATATAGCACTATATCATAAGAATCACAATACTCAGTGTTACTAAAAATAAAGGTAATTTATTTTAGTGACAATGTGCCAAAAATATCTCAGAGGATATACTCCCTTAGGAGGTAAGTAAAATACACAATATATACACACAAGCCAGAATCAGGTAAGTAAACAGTTAGAAAAGAAGTGCAAACACTGTAGAATACAATAGGATGCAATAGGCCTAGGGGCAACACAAACCATATACCCTAAAAGTGGAATGCGAACCACAAAGGGACCCCATTTCTAGGGTAGTGTGTACAGGGTCATTGGGAGTATAAGAAAACACTAAGGGTGTCCAAGATACCCCACCCAAGACCCTGAAAAGTGGGAGTAAAGTTACCCTACTTCCCCAGAAACACACTAAAGTCGTGATAGGAGATTCTGCAAGGACAACAACTGACTGCAAAGCACTGAAGATGGAATTCTGGACCTGAGGACCTGCAAAGAAAGGGGACCAAGCCCAAGAGTCACGAAAGTGTCCGGGGGGGAAGGAGCCCACTAAACCCCAGATGAAGGTGCAAAATGGCTGTCTCCGGGTGGAAGAAGCTGAAGATTCTGCAACAACGGAAGGTGCCAGGAATTTCTCCTTTGCACAGAAGATGTCCCACGGCGTGTTGGAGGACGCAGAGTTGTTTCCACGCAGAAAGACTGCAAACAAGCCTTGCTAGCTGCAAAGGTTGTGGTTGAAGAAAATGGGTGCTGCCCGGGCCCAGGAAGGAGAAGGACGCCCTCCCCTTGGAGGAGGAGACAGAGGAGGCACTCAGCAGCACAGAGAGCCCATGCAGAAGCAGGCATAACCCGCAGAAGCACTTGAACTGGCGTTCAAGAAATCTGAGCATGGCGGTCGTCTCAATACTACAAAAGAGGGTCCCACAAAGCCGGTGGTCAACTCAGTAAGTTCAGAAACACAGGACGGAGTGCTGGGGACCTGGGCTATGCTGTGTATGAAGGATTACTTGCAAAAGTGCACAGAAGCCCTAGCAGCTGCAGTTCACGCAGTACACAGGATTACTGTCTGGCGTGGGGAAGCAAGGACTTACCTCCACCAAATTTGGACAGAAGGACCTCTGGACTGATCGGGGTCACTTGGATCCAGCTCCTGTGTTCCAGAGACCATGCTCGTCAAGATGAGAGGGGACCCAGAGGACCGGTGATGCAGAAGTTTGGTGCCTGTTTTAGCAGGGGTAAGATTCTGTCGACCCACGGGAGATTTCTTCTTGGCTTCCAGTGCAGGGTGAAGGCAGACAGCCCTCAAAGCATGCACCACCAGGAAACAGTTGAGAAAGCCGGCAGGATTAGACACTACAAAGTTGCTGGTAGTCTTCTTGCTACTTTGTTGCGGTTTTACAGGCGTCCTGGAGCAGTCAGTGGTCGATCCTTGGCAGAAGTCAAAGAGGGAGAGGCAGAGGAACTCTGTTGAGCTCTTGCATTCGTTATCTGAAGAGAAACCCACAGGATAGACCCTCTATAGCCCTCAGAAGAGGGTTGGCCACCTAACCCGGTAAGCACCTATCAGGAGGGGTCTCTGACGTCACCTGCTGGCACTGGCTACTCTGAGGCCTCCATTGTGCCCTCACACCTCTGCATTCAAGATGTCAGAGGTCTGGGACACACTGGAGGAGCTCTGGGCATCACCCCTGGGGTGGTGATGGACAGGGGAGTATTCACTCCCCTTTCCTTTGTCCAGTTTCGCACCAGAGCAGGGGCTGGGTGATCCCTTAACCGGTGTAGACTGGCTAATGCAAGGAGGGCACCATCTGTACCCTTCAAAGCAATTCCAGAGGTGGGGGGAGTCTACTCCTCCCCAGCCCTTAACACCTATTTCCAAAGGGAGAGGGTGTAACACCCTCTCTCAGAGGAAATTCTTTGTTCTGCCTTCATGGGACTGGGCTGCCCAGACCCCAGGAGGGCAGAAACCTGTCTGTAGGTTGGCAGCAGCGGTAGCTGCAGTGAAAACCCCAGAGAGCTAGTTTGGCAGTACCCAGGGTCCATGCTGGAGCCCCAGGGATGCATGGGATTGGCACCCCAATACCAGATTTGGCATGTGGGGACAATTCCATGATCTTAGACATGTTACATGGCCATATTCAGAGTTACCATTGTAAAGCTACATATAGGTATTGACCTATATGTATTGCACACGTGTAATGGTGTCTCCGCACTCACAAAGTCCGGGGAAATTGCCCTGAACAATGTGGGGGCACCTTGGCTAGTGCCAGGGTGCCCTCACACTTAGTAACTTTGCACTAACCTCCACTAGGTGAGTGTTAGACATATAGGTGACTAATAAGTTACTTAAGTGCAGTGTGAAATGGCTGTGAAATAACATGGACGTTATTTCACTCAGGCTGCAGTGGCAGTCCTGTGTAAGAATTGTCTGAGCTCCCTATGAGTGGCAAAAGAAATGCTGCAGCCAATAGGGATCCCCTGGAACCCCAATACTCTGGGTACTTGGGTACCATATACTAGGGAATTATAAGGGTGTTCCAGTGTGCCAATCAGAATTGGTGAAAATGTTCACTAGCCTGCAGTGACAATTTAAAAAGCAGAGAGAGCATAAGCACTGAGGTTCTGGTTAGCAGAGCCTCAGTGACACAGTTAGGCACCACACAGGGAACACATTTAGCACTGGGGTCCTGGTTAGCAGGATCCCAGTGAGACAGGCAAAAACAAACTGACACACAAGTAAAAATGGGGGTAACATGCCAGGCAAGATGGTACTTTCCTACAAAGAGTACAAAGAGGAAAGAGGCAAGAAATAGAGGAGAGAGCCATATCATACTGTTGTGCGGTTCCTGTTTAGGAAAGCAGCACTACCGCGTGTGGTTGTCTGAGTCGGTCCCATGCTGCCTGGAAGCTGTTGGCCTGATTCCCGGCTAGCCCGCAGTGCATCATCCAACTCTAGAAAGGAAAGGTGGTTTCTGGCAACCTAAATATGACATACTGACTCCTCGGGAAGTCGTGGTAAACTGATCGTGCCCCTTTTGCTAAGTTCCAAAAGACTCACACATGCCAAGGCAGAATAAGAGATGCAAGATGGATTTCAACACATTAATTGAAGTGATTGCATCCTATTATAACAAGCATGGGCTGCGATAATGAGGCAGATGTAACATAAAATGGTGCTCATCATTACAATTAGTGTAAAGAGGATAAAAACCGCACCAGCTGTGTATGAATCCTAAAAGCCTAAATAATTCCTACCTATACCCTATGTCTAAAATCTGAGAGCATCAAAGTGGTAAGCCTTCTGCCTATCTTGGTCTAAGAGAAGGACCCTGACCTCATAACGGAAAATGCTGGCAAGGGTCTGCCTGTTGTCTGAATGGCAATCCCCTCAGTTGGCTGAAAAGTCAGAGCCAGAATCAGCTATGCTATAAATGGATTGGCAAACGTTGCAGGGAAGTCATGACTGGAATGCCCTTTGCCCCCCTCAGGTCTATGTGGTGTTTATATAATAAATCCTGTAGTGCTGTGAGAATGGGCCTGACGTGATAATATGTCTAAGAACTGAAGACTGGCTTCTGAGCTCCTGGAGCACCAATGTGAGTTAGAATATCATGTACCGAACATGACAGCCTTGAACAGGGCACAATGTGAAGTGCATGCAAAAGGTTGGAGCACAAACAACTACAGGCCTCATTACGAGTTTGGCAGTCAAACCGCCATGTTAGCGGTCCCAAAAAGACCGCCCTATTACAAGTTATACAGGCAGACCGGCAGCGACGCAGAGGCCTGGAAATAGGCAGTCCAACCTCCAGCACCAACAGTACAATGACCAACCACTGACCGAAGTACAGCCCAAAGTCGCAGTGGTGAGCACCCATGGTGGTAAGCAAATGGTGGTCTGAACCATGGTGGTCTGCGATCACCAAAATAATACACAACTGCACATTGGATGGATTTGAAAACAATACAGCTGGCACACATTGTCACGCTGGACAGACCTGCAAAGGACTCTATACAACACACCCCTTCACACACCACAAACCTCTGAGTTTACAACCCCAAACACAGAAGCCAGAGTAAAAATTCTTTAGCATACAGCACATATACTAGGCACCACCTTTTTCTCACCATCTCTTTTCCCACCCAGCCAACACCTTTGTCCAGTCATGCTGTTTTGCACTACCCCCTTTTGTAAGTCACTGTCACCAGTTTTATTTTTTAATTTCCAGATTTTCTGTTTCAGAGATGAGGAGCTAAGAGTCATGATGGATATAATCATAAGAGTAGAGCCACAATTGTTTGAAGCACAAGTCCAGCAGACTCCTCTCAGTAGGAAAATGGGAATGTGGGACAGGGTAATCGACAGAGTGAATGATGTATGCACCACCCTGCACACAAGGGAGGACATCAAGAAGAGTTGGAACAAACTGAGGGGTAAGGTCTATTCATTCGTCCCCAGGGACCAGCTGCAGGTCAAGAAGACTGGCAGAGGCCCTCTCACTCCTCCCTTACAACTCTATCCATGGGAGGAGAAGGTCTTGGCCATCCTGCATCCTGAGGGCTTGACAGGAATACCTGGGGGAGTGGAGTCTGGTAAGTCTCATGCATGATCACTGCTCACATTCTGCCACCTTCACTGTCACTCCACTCACCAGCCCAGTGTCCACCTGTCCAAAGACCCCTGTCTGGCATCTCACAATTGAAGCAGACTCACCTGGAGGAACAAAATCTGTGTATAGTGTGTGTATTATAGGGAGTTACATGACTACAGCTCACAGCAGGCACTGTCACTGTTAACCAAGCCACCAGCAGTGTTTCCTACTCCAAATACCCTTGTATGTTAACTCCCAATTGTAGTGCACTTACCTGGAAAGATAACATATAAATAGTGTGTGTAGTGCTGGGATTGACATGACTGCTAAGGCCAGGAGGCAATGTTACTGTTACTCCACTCAGCCAGCCCAGTGTCTTCTTATCCAAATACCCTTGTTTGTGAACTCCCAATTGAACTGTACCCAACTGGGAGGGTAACATTTGTCAAGTGTGTGTAGTACAGGGACTGACATGACTGCAACTCCCAGCAGACACTGTTATTGTTACGCAGACCACCAGACCAGTGTTTCCTTCTCCAAATACCCTTGTTTGTTAACCCCCAATTGAAGTGTACTCACTTGGGAGGATACAATTTGTATAGTGTGTGTACTAGAGTGAGTCACGTGACTGCAACTTCTAGCAGGCCCTGTTTCTGTATCTCCAAACACCAGCACAAGGTTCACTTGCCCAAAAACATCTGCTAGTGAACTCTCAATTGAAGTATACTCACTAGGGGGAGAACATTGGTCAAGTGTGTGTACTAGAGTGAGTGACATGACTGCAATTCACAGCAGGCCCTGTATCTGTACCTCCAAACACCAGCACAGTGTTCTCTTCTCCAAAGACCACTGTTTGTCAATTCCAAAATTAAGTTTACTCACCTGGGGGATAACATTTGTCAGGTTTTGGGGAGTAGTGAGAGTGCCAGGACTGCAACTGCCAGGAGGCACTGTTCCTCTAATTCCAAACACCAGACCAGTGTTCTCTCCTACAAATGCCCTTGTTTGTTAACTCTCAATTGAAGTGTACTCACCTGGGAAGAAAACATTTGTATAGTGTGTGTAGTACAGGGAGTTACATAAAGGCAACTCCCAGGAGGCTCTCTTACTGTCACTCCAAACAACTGTCCTGTGTCCTCTTCCCCAAAGGCTCATGTTTGGGAACTCACACATGAAGTGTACTCACCTGGTGGAGATGACATTTATCAAGTGTATGAAGTAGGAGTGAAATGACTGCTAAGGTCAGGAGGCTCTGTCTCTCCAACTCCAAACACAAGCCCAGTGTTTGCTTGTCCGAATACCCTTGTTCATTAACTCACAATGGAAGTGAACTCACATGGGAGGATACCTTTTGTATACTGTGTGTAGTACAGGGAGTAACATGACTGCAACTCACAGGAGGGCATGTCAGTGTAACTGCAATCACCAACCCAGTGTCCACTTGCCCCAGTGAACTCTCAAATGAAGTTTACTCACCTGGGAGTATACCATATGTCAACGGTTGGGAAGTAGATGGAGTGACCTGACTGCAAAACCCAATAGGCCATGTTCAAGTGACTCCAAATAGCAGAACAGTGGTCATTTGTTTAAAACACCTTGCCTGCTAACTCTCAATTGAAGTTTACTCACCTGAGAGGGAGCAAGATACAGATCATGCTCAACTCAGAGATGTGTTTGGCCACCTAGCTCTATGTTGACTAGGTAACCCAAGATGAAACTATCGAGGACAGGAAAGACAGCTGACCCAGTGTGCAACAAAAATTATCCCAAAGGACTCAAGATGAATCACTGGAATGGTGTTGACAGCAGACACATTCACAATGCACTGACCACATGCTAACTCCAGTCACATATACATATACAAACGCCTGGGTCTGTCTGCATAACAATAAACTAGGACTCAAAATGGTCAAAGCAACATTTTGCCCAGCCACTGTTTTGCCTGCATTGGTGGCAAGATGTAAATCATTGTCCATCCTCCCAAGTGCTAATGGCCCGCAAATTGCAGCAGCTGCTTGACTTAATTGGAATTGGCATGCGTCACCACAAATGTCATGTCAATACAACCAATATCATGGGTACCTGTCACAATAGGATAACCTGCAAATCAGCTATGCACACAGGCTTTGCAAAATGTCACTGTAATCGTTTGGAGGTAGATGTCACAATACAACCAGTAACATTGTATCTTTCACATCAGGAGGTCAAGCTGCCAGTGGGCACACAGAGCCCACAGAAGACTGCCACTACCCCTATGAATGAAGCCTTCAGAGAAGCAGACACTCCTGGAAGTCTGAACGTGGAGGACGGTTCAGGCCCATCTGGACAACCTGTGCAGACCCCAATTGTGAGTCTCACTGTGGCCACATCAACACCACGCAGGCTGGTTGCTTCAAAATCACAGGCAGCCATCCACCCCCAACCAGTGTCCCTAGGACAGTGGCAGCAGCCATCTTGGGCCCCCCAGTCCAGGATCCTGAGTCGCAGCACCACACCTTAAACAATGATGGACCTTGAAACCGATGGTAGGAGGCACCCTGTGGCAAGGGCACAGGCCCGCGGGTGTAGGGTGCGTGGGAGGGATGTTGCGGGCAGGCAGGGTGAGGCCACTGGGGATGCTCCTGGCCAGGACACCATCAGCCACATCTTGAGGAGTCTATCAGGAGTCCCAAGGTATGATGGGCCTGGTACTTGCAGAGCTCTGGGAGATTAAGCAGCTGCAGAGGGATCTCCATAGGATTATGCTTAAACAGTGGGAGGCCCACAATACCAACATAGCCTTCCCAAGAGGGGTGTTGAGGGACATTACCACTACCCTGATCAGGGAACGTCAAGCACAATCTACCGCTTCCTTTGGCATAACAACACCTGGACCTTCATCAGTGTCAGCCACTGGAAGGGAGGCCCTGTCAGGGGAAGAACCCACCACAGACACTCCTGCTGCTGCAGCAGCAGATCACCCTTCCTGCAAACGGGAATGTCGAGCAAAGACTCCAGGAGTTACAGATGGCAAAACACCCACCACTTCCAACAAGTGACCTCTTCCTAAAAGAACTCCTTTGTGTGAAACATATTCACTCTGTTGACTATTCTTGAACCACCTCCCATTTCCTATGGGAGAAGTACACTGGAGTTTGGACTAACAATTGTGTGGCATCTACTCTAATGATTTCATCCACCATGACTGAACCCTTCACTGTTCTTTTCAACCATGCACCAATTCATTTTTAAAGCACAATTTGTCAATAATTCCACATATCACAAAATCATTGTCTGCTTGCTTTTGGTCCATACTTTGTTATGTAGAGATGTAAGACCATGTGAAGTAAATGAGGAAGACTCAAGATATTAGTGCAAAGAGGGGTATGTAACAGGCACAGTGCCCTGCTAAGGATTACTACCAACACACACTAACACATTGCTTGTGTCTGGTCATACCAAACATTTTTATTTCACTTTACAGCGCATATAGGCTGTCCATATGTCTAAACTGTCTGAGCCAAGAATGGTTGACTCATATTGTGTAAAGGTAGATAAACCAAGGTACAGCCCTCCAGACCACAGAAGGAAGGGTCTTGTCAGACATTGTCCTGTAGAATAGGCAAACAGAAAAGTGGATGGTGTCACCAGCTTGAGCCTTATCACATACCAAACCAAAGTAATCCAACATTACATAAACCAGGGTACAGAAAGAGGGCAGTACAACAGTCCCTGATCACAAGTCCATAAAAAGACAATGACAATGCATCTGGTGGTATGACGCAAACCTATGTCAGTGTTGTGGTACAGTCACTGTGGCCTGCAATGATGAAACACATCTACATCTACATACAGGTCATACAAGACGTGTGTTTAGCCTTTGTGAAGGGTGAGTGCCTTGTTTGCACTTGATGACAACATATTTTGTGGCCACATGATCACACACATGATGCAATCAGGCCAACACAGTACAATAAACAAGTACAATGTACACTTCAGACCTTACACACAAACACTGTTTAACCTGCCTTGGCAAAGGTCTCATACACCCCAAATCTGTGGCCTACATTACCTGGAACAATCAATTTCTACTTCCTATGTTAGAACAGCATCACATACCTGCCAATGTCACAATTCTGAAATTACCACATGAGGATGTCATGGTGAAGGTACCTAGACAAAGACAAAACAAGGAGTATAGGCTTGAAAAATTCCTATTACACAATTCACATGGCAAGCATCTGGAAAGGAAAATACAATGCAATGAGACTGACACAAACAACGTCGTTACCTCGAGGTGGGGATATGTCAAAGGCTAAACTTTCACGGCTGAAAAATGCAGAGCATTGTCTCCCCAATTTTTGCAAAAACACTTTACTCAACATATTTTGACAACTATAGTTCTTCGTAAAGTCACAGTCATTATGTCATATGGCTTACTTACTCATGAAAAGTAGCTATTGATGAGATCTTCCCACAAGTTAGCTCCTTCTTCTTCACCACTGTCATCCTCACTTGGCAATTCAGGAGGCTTACCTGGTGGCCCTGCAGCCCCCCCTCCTCTGGGATGTATGGTTATTCCTCTGTAGAGCAATGTTGTGGAGCATGCAGCATGCCACAGTGATTTGACACACTTTTCTGAGTGAGTAGAAGAAGGCTCCACCAATGTGGTCCAGACACCTAAATCTGGCCAAAGGCCCACTCCACTACCTGCCTTGGTTTTCAATGGTGCTCATTGAAGCAGACTTTCTCTGGTGTAGTTGGATTCCTTAGTGACGTAAGCAGCCAAGGATGGTTTGGATATGTTGAGTCTCCTGTTAAGGAATGGGACATATGTGCAATGAGTCCCGCTTATCAGGATTGGGGCACCAGACATTGCACACACACAGACAGGACAGATGTGACTTACCAACCAGCCAGGCCCTCTCTGGCTTATGAAGGAATCATGGCCTGAACCCAGATAACGGGCACAGACCTGTGAAATTTACAAGTGCGCCAAACATACAACTTGGACATTAATGGAATGGATGTTCTTTCTATTGCTGTATACTTGTTAATTGGCATGCGGAGGGACCAAGCCAACATGTGTGCCATCAATAGCCCCCGCCACATGTGGGAGGTGTGCAAAACCATAAAAATCTGCCTTCATATTGGCTAAATCCTCACGTCAGGGAAACTGGATGTAGCTGTCAATGTGTTTCAGCATAGCTGAGAGGAAATCCTTCAACACCAGACTGAACATAGGTTTGGACATACCAGCTGACAGGGTCAGTGTACGTTGGAAAGACCCTGTGAATAGGAAGTGCAATACTGCCATGTTTTGTACAATAGGTGGTATGCTGGTTGGATAACTAAAAGCTGGCATCAGATCTGGCTCCAACTGACAACATAAGTCCACTATAGTTTGCCAATTCAGACAATATAGGTGTATGACATGCCATTCTTCCATGGTCTGTAGGTCTAGCAGTGGACAGTGATGCATCCTCCCTTTCCCTGGGTACCTATATATGAAAAGAAATGAGTTTTGACATTAGACATTGTGTCCCCAGCTACATACATGATGCGTGTCAATGATAACATGTGACATGACATTTTAGAAGGGATGGATATGGCAAACAGTACACATTACAGCGGCTAATGACACAAGGGTCACATGTGACCCCCATGGTTTGCCACACATGTGTACACACCATGTATCTGGACCAAACTATAAGATTTGCATCACAAATGCCCCTCAAAATGTGACTGAATATCCTAACTGCACCAATGGCCTTTGAAGGAAGTGGCCTGTGCCCCACTGTAAAATGCCACCTGTGCCCTGCAACATACTACAATGGTGTTTGAGTAGCAGGACCTACATAAAAAGACTGGATTAGCATGTTTGTGATGTCAAAACAACATTTTTGGAGTTGTGACGCAGTTTGTGAAGCCCAATACCACATTTCAGGCCTCAAAAATCACGGTTGCCTGACCTACTCCACTGGACATTAGGAACTGCCCGTGACTGCCGTCGGACGTCTTCATGACAGTAGGCGGTTAGAACTGTGGCGGACCCAGCCGTAGGCTAACGTTGTTGCCAGTGGTGGTCGTGGGCCAATGGCTGTGTCTGTTGGCGGTAATGACTGCACATGTGGTGGACGTGACCACCATGTTTTGCAGATTCTCTCACTTGACTCCTGATACTGCTGCCAGTAATACCTCCACTACCGAGATGTTGTGTACCACCTCTGGGAGCAATCAGCAGGTGATAGGGCCCATGCCTTCTCACCAGAGGAGCTGGAGAGGCTAGTTAATGATGTCCTACCCTTATCTGGACAGCTCAATGGTACACCAGAGGAGCAGGTAAGTGCCTCATGTGCACATTTTTCTCTGTACTTCAACATCCTTTACCTCCTCACAGGCTAGATTGTGCCCAAATGTGCCAGATTGACTGCTCATGTACCTGTAGGTGCAGTCTGTGTGGCATCAATGGGATGTACAATGTGCAGGTATTGGGGGCCAGTGGCATATGTGGAGTTCATTCACATTGTGGTGTGTGTTTTTTTTTTCCTAGATCCACCTTGTATTTGATCCACATAACTAGGTGAGGTGACATTACAGCCATCCACTAACATCTCTTTCCTCATGATTGTTGTATATGTGAGACAACATGTATGTGCATTATAGCATGAGCTGAGTATGCATGTTGCATGTCAGTTGAGAGTAATGTGAACAATGTGTATGGTGCAAAAGAGATTTCTAAACACATCTGCCCTTGCTAAACTGTTATTTGGAAGGCATATTGTGACTCACTCTGCCCTTCAGGTTGCCACATACACCACATGTTAAATTGCTGTTGGCTACATGATGTACTGTCATGCACAGAAGTCATGGGCATAGAGTGCCTTATGGGTTCATTCTGCTCAGCCTGCAGAGACCAGAGACTGACAAATGTATCTCCCAGTATGGGTCCTAGTCTAGGCTGGGATACAGTCACTGTGACTATACAACTGTGGCATTGTGTCCACTCCCTGTACTCCAGCAGAGCTTGTCATGTAGGCAATATGAGGTTCTGGTGTAAACCCCTGCCCAGAATGTCCTTTCATTAGATTAGGAATGGGTACATAGGTAAGTCATTAAGCTAGTCCATACGTGCATTTTGCCTTATTGTCAATGTGTGTCATTGACTTATGACAGGTCCCTTACTCCCACAACCCTGTTGTCGCCATCCCACATGTCATATTTGTCCTTTTGCAGACTTATTACATAAATGATATTCCCAGAGTGCAGACAGTGTGTTGATTCCTCGCAGGCTAGGATATGTGACTCAGTAGTCTGGTCACATAGAAGAAACTGTACAATGCATGCCTTTGTTTGCTGGATGTCATCTCTGTAGGATGGACACGTATGTCCAACAGAGTGTTCTGTGGCACAGCTACATACCACAGAACCCCACCCCTGAAGTGGCATGAGTCTGCATTTGTTAGTGCACATGTCCACGCATGGATAGGGAAGACACTTTCTGTACCCACCATGCCAGTTCCTTTATTGTTACCCATGTGTGATGTTTGAGTTTGTACTCTGGCAGCAGCCTATAGGGACTTTATGCAGAGACTCATCCTCATGGAGTTTGAATGTGCTGTTCCATTCATGTCTAGGGAGCTTACCCTTCAGAAGCCACAGAGGTATGATGTGTCTCATAGTGGCTCACATCTCAGCCAGGTTGCTACAGCATGTCTCACCTGATGTCAGTAAACTTGCTTAGTCATTGAAGAGCCTGAGCAGGGTGGTGGGTTGGTCTGCAGATTAGAAAATGTATGTCTGCAATCATGGTCCTGTACTTCTTGGCTGGTATGTGTCACACTTGGAGGGTATTGACAAATAGGAAAGTCCTAGCTTGATGTTACTGACATGTATGTGACTCAACCATTTGTGATAAAACTTGTGATCATAATCTCTTGACTTGTCTTTTGCATCCATGGAGGTCAATGCCCATCAAAAGAAGGAGATATGGAGAGCCATCGCCAAGAAGGTGTAGACCCTGGGGGTCCACAGCTGGTGGAGCTCCCACTGCAGAAAAAGGTGAGAGGACCTGAGACGCTGGGCCTGGAAGATCAAGGAGGCCTAGCTGGGGCTACCCTCCCAATGTGGATGGGGTGCCTGTCAGACCATGACCCCCCAATAGCCTGCATCTTGGAGTGGCCTATCAAGAGCTTGATGGGCGTTTGAGGACAGTACAGCAGCCACATAGGGGTGAGTATCGGGCACATACTTGTCCTTCCCATTGCCAAGTGATTGAGCGAGGTTCTGACAGCTCCACTGACAATTAGTGATGAGCCATGTGTCACACTGTAGATGAGAGATTGTTTGTGATGAATTGTCATGTGTTGTTTAATGATGTGGCTTACCTATTGGACCAGGGACCTAGGACACAACTGGGTGGAATCTACAAACCACTTGCTCTGCAGGGACCACATATGGCTGTGAACATTGATCAATCATGCACTGTTTATTGTTGTAGTGGGTGTAATCTCTACTCAACAGATCACTACTCCTCAGTGTTCCAATCCAAAGGTAAGTAGGTGATCGATCACTGTCCTCTGCCATGTGTTTGGGTAAATGTGTATCCTGGCATCTGCCACTTTGAAGCTAGTTTTCTTCGATATATGATCGGTGCTGATGCCTCATTGCAGTCTGTAATGCGAAGGCTTCCAACATATACATAACAGGACTTACATTCATCTTTGGACAGGGGCGACTCCTTTGCCATGGCAAAGGAGCATCGCCCCACTGGCTGAGCCAGAAGCAGAAAAATAGAACAATAGTTTACTATCATTATTTTTAAGGGAGGAGAGGGGCTGTGCCACAGGATGTGGGAGAGGGGAAGAGGAGAGAGTGCACCTAAGTGCGCATATGTGCTTGGCCGGCTGTCTCAGGCCGGCCAAACACACATGGGCACTTAGATTTCTCCAGCCCGGTTGTGTTTAACAGCCAGGCTGGAGAAACTGCACAGACCCCAGGACTGTGTCTGAGTGGCAGTCGAGCCACTCAGATCAATCCAGGTGCTGCTTTCATGCTAGGTTTAGCATAAAAGCAGCACCAGGGTTGCTGGGGAGCTTGTGCTGGTGTCCCAGCAGTGAATGCTGAGACACCACAAGAGGAGCGAAGAGCGAGGTGGCAAGGACGGACGTAGGGTAAGTGTGAGAAAACAGGGATGATTGCAGAGGCCCCCTGACTTTTTGTCCCCATTTTTCACTTTTTGCTGGTGTTTTCCTGACTCTAATGGTACTCTGGATACTGCTAACCAGGGCCTGTGCTCTGTGTAAAATCAGTATGCAAATTAGGCAAATTATAATCAACCTAAATATCTAATAGCTGGCATCAGATCCCTAGTATATGGTAGGGTACGTAGGTTTAGGGACCCCATCATAGGTTGTGCCCCCATAGGTGCACTGCTGAGGTGCCCAGTATCATTTTAAAGGCAGGCCTGCCTTGCGGGCTGCTTTTAAATTAAGGTTACATTCAAATTCGACTTTGGAATTAAAAGTAGTTCCAAAGTCTTAAACTACCTTATTTTTACATATAAGTCACCCCTCAGGTGTGCCCTATGTGCCCCTAGGGCTGGGTGCCATGTAACTATAAGCAGGGACGTGATATGTAACTATAAGCAGGGACCTTATAAAAATAGTTTTATAAGCCCTGGTGAGGTAAAACAGCCAAATTCATTTTCCCTCATTGCATAGGCTAGAATGGGGAGACTTTATTTTAATTTTAAAAGTTCCCTGAAGTCCCCTTACGTAACAGATGCAACCAGTTTGCTATCAAATTAATTGTTATAATAAATCCCACAACTTCCAGTTGTGGGATTTAATATAACTTGTTCAGGTAAGGAGTTTTAAACTTTACCTGAAAAGTTGCCAACTTCAGCCCTGCAGTGTTTTTGCTGCTTTGCTCTGATTGGCCAGCCTCTGGCAGCCTGGCCAGGCTGTCTGGATGAGGTGTGAAGTGACCTGGCTCAACACAAAGAGATGTGCCTGGGGGAGGAGATCTCCCCTCAGTAGATGGGGAAGTAGGAAGGGGGAAGGGCTGCCAAACTGCTCTTCAAAGGTAGGGAAGGACATTTGGAGCAACCCAACAACACCCTCACATCCTGCAAACCCAAACAATTAGGTGCCCCCGTGATTAGATTAGGCGAGGGCAGGAGAGGGGTGTGTTTAGGATTTTTAGCCACACCAGTGGGTGGGCTCAGCCAGATGTAACTTCCAATAATCACTTTCAGCCATGATGGATTTTTGAGGAATGTTGCTCCCTGGGATTGATTTTTGGCACACTGCCTAGGAAGGGGTCCTCACAGGGGGATGGACCCTGCCCCTGATAGGAGAACCAGGACTCCCCTGTTTTTCACCCAGGAGCAAGGATAAAACTGGCAGACCTGCACCCACACCTCTGATCCCTACCAGATTCCAACAAGAGGGAACTGCAGAAGAAGAAGGACTGCCCTGCTGGACCCCTGACCTGCACCTGGACACTGCACTCTGAAGGACTGCACCAGCTGCACACTTGGGCTTCACCACAAGAAGAACTTTGCCTGGCTTCAACAGGTTCAGGGAGGGACTCCCTGAATGCTACAGGTGAAAACTTGCTAACCAGAGACCCCTGCACCAAATCCTGAAGAATTTGACCAGTTGACCACTGTCCAGTGGCCAAAAAGGAGTTTGCTCCAGGTGCACCCTCAATGAGCCTCTCAGAGCTTCTGGAACCTTGGGGTGAGCTGTGGACCTCAAAATAACCTTAAAGGAACATCTAGAAGATTATCCAGAAGTTTGGAGAACTTTTGTAAAAAAGCTCCATAACTGACAGACCCGCCGTGGCAACTCTAGCCGGCTTGCCTCAACCGCGACCCGGTCTGACTTGCGGTTAAGAAAATCTCCAGTAAAACAACAATGTCCTAAGGTAAAACGTTTGACTTAGGCCTCCCGCTGGCTGCAGCCGAGCTGGGCTCTATCGCGGTCGGCCTCAAACTTTGACTTTGTCGAGGTACGACCCGATGACCAGATTGGCGCTGTTTGTTTCTATGCACTAGAAAGCATTAATTCTCTAAAAATTCATATCTCCGGTTCCCCTTATCCGATTTTATTTGTTTTGGTGTCATTTTAAAGATAAAAATATAATCTATTTTTATGAATTGGTGTTGGATTTTTATTGTGTTTTGTGTTTTACTTATTTACTGTTTTGTGATTTTCAAATGCTTTACACATGTCTCCTAAATTAAGTCTTGTCGCTCGTTGCCAAGCTACCAAGGGTTGAGTTGGGTTAAATTTATTGAGACCTAACTGGACCTACGTGGAGGTTAGTGGCCTATTGCTAAGTGTGGGTACTTACCTGCCCTTACCAATAGCCCATTTTCCAACAGTAAGTGCTTTTTATTTTTTTCTAATTTTTTTATCTCGTCTCCATCCCCCCCAGTTATAGGTCACTACTTTCCCTTGATAAGTGGGAAATGTCCACTGACATGATTTATGTGCCATCACTGTTGTCAACATTCCTTTTGCCTCCATGTCAGCATGTGTCCCTTTCTCTTTAGAAAACATTTGCATGCTACACTTTCATGCACTGTCTACCTATGTTGATGGGATGATGTCTGTAATCCCTCACAGATATGTGCATGGCAAACTGTTTGTGCAAAAGTACATTTACAATAGGGGTATATTCATGTAGTACCACAGATAGAAGTGTGTCACTGTTGTTTATTGGCTCACACATACCCTCACCCATCATAGCATGTCATTTGGCATGTACAACTGCAGTAGCAATGAAGGACAAGACAAGGAGGCTTAGAGTTTAGAGCTACAATCTGAATATCTATGACCTTGATGTGGCATCAGGTAGAAAAGTGCACTGCAGATGTGTAATGGTTAAGGTTTGTGCCGACTGATGGTATGCATCATGGAGTGACTCGCAGTTACGTTCAAATCACATGGGTTTGGGTACAGGCATTTATCCACAGACAGATATCTGAGTTTGAAAGAAAAAAATGGGGACAGTGATGTAGCTTTCCCATGGGAAACATGTGAAGGGCCTTCTACAAGTCCTTGCAAATTGACTCTCCATCATGCAATGGACTAATGGCTTCTACTGAATCACTCAGAGTATGTCATTGTAAGGGGTGCCCGGCATTAGTGGTGATTACCCTGGGCCTTGCTGATTCATTGTGTTGTGTATTTTGGGGACATCTCTCTCTGACATCTTGCACATGATGTCTATAGTGTTCATTTCCATGCCACATATATAGCCCGTCTGAGAAACATTAATACTACCTCCTTGACTCTATTGGGACAAATATCACTTGGTGAAGTATACATTGTTAATCTGTTTCTAGTGTTACATGGGTATTTCCATGTCAACTTCTCCAGGATATTGTACTGTTGTCATCAACATGGCATGGTTTTGTATCATCTATCCTCAATGTTAGATCATCATGTATGTGACAAAGTTGTGTGCATGACCTTTTGTGGGATCCGTGGAAATGCATTTTGTATTGGTCTACAATTGTATGCCAACAGATGGCTGTGGTCTGCTCCATGGACCAAAGCTTTAAGGGTGATGGTGTCTCTTAATGGTTGAATGGTCATTGTGACTGTACAATTGTAGTTGTGTGAGATCCCGATTTTCCTGTGGGTAACTGTTAACAGTTCAGATGGCATGCATGCATATGGTATGGCACCTGTTTGGCCCACTTAGTTGGAGTTTGTTGCTGGGGCCAACTTGACATCATGGACATCATGGCAATGTTTGCTAATCAGAGCAGTTGTTCAAGTGTGATAATGGAAATGTGATGACCCAATTTCTCTTTGTATTTGCATTTGCAGCATCAGCACCGGCAAACGAATGAGGTGGGGCAGAGCCAAGTGGGGAAATATCTGGCCACTGGACCTTGGGTCAAGACACAACTGACAAAGAGGGACCCAGTGGCCCAGAGGGCAAGTGGAGTGCCACAGGGGAGACTGCAAAATCATCCTCATCATCATTGGATGACCAGTGGACACTCTCTAGTGGTGGCAGACTCATTGGGGCATCCCCTAGTAGCATCCTTGTCTACCACCTCCCGTTCTATCACCACCCTTCCTTTTGCTCCCCACCCAGTTGGCCATGCCAGCTCATCCAAGAGGATGGGCATCTCCTTCGCCGCAGGCACCATTGCCCCAGCCACTGTTACCCCTGCTGCCCTCAGAAAGGAGGCTATTGACCTCCTGAGAATGGTCTCTCTAGGTCAGTCAGCCATTGAGAATGCCATCCAGGGATTAGCCACCCTATTGCAACCAACCAACGTATTCTTGGAAGGCATTCATGGTGCAATACCTGGACTACAGAGATCTTTTCAGGCTCTGGCCTCTTCACTGATGGCAGCCAGTCACCCCCAATCTTCCACTCCCCCTCTACCTCCCTTTTCCCAACCCAAATCCCCTCTTCCCCTACCTACCAAAAGCACACAGACAGATCCGCACGCATCCACATCAACACAAAAGAGGAGCACACACAAACACAAGCACCATAAAACACACCGGCACACATGCAAACAACATCCTCCAACAGACACAAAAACAGTCACGTCTTCCCCAGACACCCGCATCAACCCGACCATCACACACATGACATCAGGCATTCCCAGAGGCACCACACCAACAGTCATTGACACACCCACCACATCAGCAGACACCACAATTACAGACACACAGATATTCATCAAACCCGGTGAACCTGCAATCACCAGCTCAACAGCCACCTGCACTTCCACCACTCCATCCTCCAGCATCTCTACCTCCCAGTACCCCAAGACACACAAACACACTCATTCACTCACCCAACAGACAAACACCACGCACAAGCATAACTCCCAGAAGCATGCACCCAAGTCATCCACACCAACACAGCATACAACCACTCCCTGAACCTCTAAATCCTGACCCCCTTCTGCTTACTGTCCCCATGGCCCTCAGAAACATTGCTTGTTTGACCTGAACCTTTCTCCTGTTCTATCCACCCCATCCCAAACACAAGATGCCCCCACCCAGCCCCACCATTCCACCTCCCAGACCTCCCCTGCCCCTTCTGTAAGCACCATACCTCCCCCTAAGAAGAAGCCCACCCTCCCAAAAAGAAAACCACCCCTCCCAAGTCCAAGCCCAAACTCCCCCACCCAAATTTGACCCCCACACCCTCACTCCCGGATAATCCCTGAGGTGCCTGCCTGCCCCATTGATGCCCATTCCTTTGAAGGTTACATGGGAGTTGAGAGTCAAGTTTCACCACAATACTGTACTATTATTGGACTTCTTTTGGACTGGTGAATGGCCTTTGGACTTCAAATATGTATTGTTTATTACATCCAAACAGTTGTTTTTTTGGGGTATACATTTGTCCTGAAATTCTTTTTCTAGCTTAATGTTGTTCCTGAGTGAGTTGTGTTTGTGAGGCAACAATTGTGTGTATTTGGACTTGCCTGCTGCTCCATTTGCTGTTGTTTGCAGTATCTGACTTTGTGGGCACTGCTTGTGTCCCTCAAGAGAATGGTATATGTTGAGTGTATGGATATGTGGGTGTAAATGCAATTGTGGTGTCATGGCATTGTGCACTGTTTGTTATGGTGACTATTTCATCTTGTTTGTCCAATGTGAGCATGTAAGGTGTTAGGCTTGTCCCCTGATATGGCTCATGAATTCACCTGATGTGTGTCAGCTTGTGGTTTGTTTGTGCAGAAATGGAGTGTGTTCAGTTGTAGTAGCTTTGCTTGCAGTTGATTGTGTATGTGCCCATTTAGCTGTATGTACCTTGTAGCTAGTTCCTATAGAGGTATATCCCATGCAGTTGGAGTTGTATGTGCTTTGTTGACTTGCACCTCCACATTGTGCAGATGGGCATGCCATTTGGTTATAGTACTGCTTGTCCCTGAGAAACCTGTAGGGCCATTTCCTGAGCACATGTTGTTTTAGGGGCCTGTGCAAAGTGATATGTGACCCAGTGCAGCCTCCTTCCAGGAATGCTCCTGTTGCCCCCATCCCTATTGTGTATGTATTGTTGGCATAGTGCTCTTTGTCTACTTGTCTCTCTGTCTATTGTGTATGCCATTGTCCTTCCATTGTGTTGTGATGGGTGTAATGTCTGTGTCCATTGCAAGGTTGTTTACTGGGAGTGCTGTTTGTGTTCCATGCCACATTGATACATATGTGTGTTGTATGTGATGACAGTACCTGGCCTGTGTGGAATGTGAGTGTGTGAGTTGTATTGGTAGATGAGATGTTTGTGTGTTGTTGGTGATGTGGAGACAAAATTGTGTAGCTTTCACTATCCCTGTGCCTGAGATGTGTGGATGTGTGTTTTTGTGTGGTGTTGCTGTGCAGTGTGACTGAGCTGACCAAATGTTGTGTATTGTGACTGTGAATGTGTCTGTCTTCATGATTTGGACTGTGTAAATGACGACTAGTGTACTTGGTGCCCGTAATGTGACCCCCATATTATGTGGATGATGGCACAATGATCTTTTGTTAAAGTTAATGACAAAGGTAGGTGTGTACTCACGGTCGGTTGCGCCCACGGTGGCGTTGATTTTGTGCTCATTTGATGATCAACAACAGTGGCAGGACATGAATAATGGGTTCCCTGGCACCATCTGATGTGTGAGGCTGTCGGCAGATGAGTGTCTACCTTTATACTGTCCATTTACGCCTTCTGAGACATGGTGGTTGGACTGCCACAGACACTTCTGCAGTGTGCAACTTCATAATGTGTCCGTCAGCAACACAGGCTTGGCCGGCTTGTTCTTGCTGCCTCGTGACTGTGGTGATCTGTGCTGCTTGGTGGTGCCAGTGGAACCGTGGCAGTATTTGCTCCATAGACCAGCATGACTTGTACTACAGCGGTCCAACCACCATCCTGATGGCAGTCGGACCACCACAGCTGCCGTGGTGGACGACGACGGACCTCCAAACTCGTAATGAAACTCTAGGTCTTCTCAGAAAGAAGTAGCTGAATAAAATATAAAAGGAACGAGTTGAATGCTGGCTGTGCTAAAAATGTGAAAATGAATACATTGTCTCCATGTAAAAGACCCAGGTTATGGGCCGAATGATAAAATAAGGGTGTCCAACCCAGGCACTACGGTAAACCGACAACAATAAAAAAAAAGAGAAAATAGACTATTGTGAGTCTTCTTCGGCAGGAGAAAACAGAACCAACGTCACAGCTCAGAACAGTTAAAGGGCAGCTCTCCTATTAAAGTCTGACTGGTGAAGGAAAAAGGGCCACTACAAACACTCCAGGGATAGAGCGGGAACATCAATGGCTGAAGTTTGCCACAGGATGTGCAGAACCACAAGAAGACTAGGATGCTGCTCTGCTCAGCACGATGCTGCAGCTGCACCAGGTCTCACGAAAGTTGCAGGTTTACAGATGCATTCACTCCCTCTAGCTGGTACACTCAGTTTTGAGAGCACAATCAAGGTGAAGGGGGTGTGTTACGCTACAGACAGGAAAGCAGACACTTTGAGGATGGTATGCAATCCTTATTTTCAGCACTGTTTTATTCCTTTCAGTTATTTTATAAGGGCCTAGGCAGGACAAAAATAGTGTGCGGGATGAGGATATATGCATATTTCTGCTGTCTCCCGTTCATGTAATGCAGAAACTTTGCTTTTTGCCCTGCAATGTGTGAAATCTAAGTAAATATCCCACACACTGTGCTAACTAGATCTACCTAACACATAGAGTCGGATTCACATAGGTAAACTTACACTTTTGTGTAAATTTACATTTGTTTTGGAAATCACAAACTTCGATTTGACTGTAAGTTTATGACTCCAGAGACTCCACAGTTGGTGCGGAGAACTCCGCACATAAAAAGATACAACATTCCTATATTTTTATATGTAGCGTCACCGCAGTTGTAAACTTACTATTAAACTAGAGTTTGTAAATTCCAAAATAAACATAAACCTACACAAAAGTGTAAGTTTTACTTTGTTAATCAGGCCCAGTGTGTCTATTCTCTTTCTTTCCAAGGGGTTCCCTGCAGACCAGCCTGATTGAGATGAAACAGTCCTATGAAACCTAAAAGAACAAGCATTTGAAATGCAATGGGTCTCGCATTTGCTCGAGTTAGAGCTATGAGCGTTGTAAACTCTTAAGCGGACTTTTCTTGCCACATTAGTTGAAAATGAAAAGTAATACAGTTTCACATAAGCGAACCGATTCAGAGGACCATGCCATAAGCATGAAGGAGACACACAAAAGGAAAAATAAGTTTGCTTGCGCTCAAACGTATGGGCAAAAGTGTAACAGGGTCCATGTCCAAGGCAGTAACCAAACCGCCCCAAGGAGGGACAAATGTAAAGCATTTACCAATTATAAGAAAGGCTTTTTGAAGGGCAAGCCCATGAACGAGCGATAGTGATGGGCATGAGGTGGCCATGGCTAAAAGCCCAAATAGATAACAGCACGTCGGAAAAGCAGAGCTTGGGCGCTGCTATGCTCAACCTAAAAGGGCCTTCTACGATCAAATGATGTTGGTATTTTTATGAGTTATAATTTTTTTTATGTATGTTTACAGCCACAAAAATCATGCTGCATGCATCAGTAACTCTGCATGATGGTGTTGTATAAGAGAAAGAATTGGGAGGTATGGCTAAATAAAATAAAAAATAAAAAGTGTTATGCATTGCCGTTTATGCTACATATGTAAAATACGTCTACCAAACTGAATTGTGTGTGTCAGCAATGCCCTACTTCCCACATCTTTAGAGACTATCAGATACATGTGACTGTGCTGTACGACTTAGCTAAAGAATAGTGGCTGCCAAATTGCCCATTATAGTGACCTGAAAATAGTTTTTCCTTTGTAAGTGCCAAGTCACTACAAGCAGGTTTTAGCATTGGTTTTATAGCAATTGAATCCCTGATCAAATTAAAAATAGCTAAAACAAGTAAAACTTCGGAATTTACTCATATTTCTTTGCTGAGTAAGCTGCTTCTCTTGTGCCGTAAGACTTCCCTTTTGGGAGACTACTGCTTTTATCCGTGCTCCAGCGAACACTGTGTGGAGGGATAACTAGATCCCTTCGGCGGGGGAATAACTGGATGCCTTTAGACGTGGTGAAAAAGTGTGTTGTGTACAGGACAAATGAAACGTTGCGCCACGGAGCCTGTCACAATTTCGGAGTTTGCATTAGCAAAGCTGTACTTGCTGCTAACTAAATCGATAGACACGTACGCTGACAACGATGGAGGGAAACTCATCTAATGAAGACAGGCTTGCACATTTCACAAACTCCATGAAGCCAGCCACCCGGGGAGTTTGAACTCACTTTCCTACTTAGATGCCATATTAATCATTCTTGTCACCCAAAGATAAACAACCGTGAGGCTAAACAACTGCAGCTTAGACTAGAGCCCACAATCCAGAACAAGGAGAGCGGTGGGTGGCGAGGAGAGGGTGAGGGGTGATAAGGACGGTAAACACATTAGAAAAAAATTACCAATAAAAACATGTCCCCATAAAACAACAGTTGTTACTTGTGCTCAGAACACTGAACGCAGAGAATTAAAACCTGTGGGATACGTTTGGTGTGTGCTGTTGGGCAGAGGCAGAAGTTAGATGCTCACTAGTGGGCAGAGGTAATACCTAGAAGAAAACTGGTCGGCAGCACAAGATGCTACATGTTCACAGGTGGGAAGGGTGCGAAGTTGGGAGTCTCTTTGGCGTGCAGTGTGACAAACTAAACATGCACTAGAGGCCAGCAACTGAAGGGTCTGAACAGTGAGCAATCAGGCCACAGTCATGAGCAGTCTGAAGCTGGATGCGCCCAGGCGGCCAGTGCAAGAAGCTCCAGCACTGGTGAGATGTGCGAGGAGTTTCAGTAATACTGATGGCCAATGACAAAAGCTTATTCCGTGGGCCCAGAGAACTTGATGAGCAGAAGAGGTTTGCGTCAGAAGATTCCGTAAACGATCCTCCGTGATTTAAAAAAAATGCAAGCCTTAAATCCACCCAATTATCTGGAGACTTATCAGTCTGGAACGCGAGCTGCGAAGTAAAGGTGATTAAGCAATCCACACACGCACTCAGGCACAGAAAGCACAACATAAAACACAAGCATTTACAATGCAACGGGTCTCGCGTTTGCTCATGTTAGAGCTGATCGCGTTGTAAACTCTTAACCCGACTTTTCACCTATCGGGCAAAAGTGCATTTATGTACGAAACCCCAAAAAGTTAAATGAACTGTGTAAAGCGCTCGACTTCTGCCAAGAGAGATCGCGCTCGTAAATCAGAGAAAAAAAAAAGTCCACGAGCCCGATGGAAAACAGCGAGCCTCGCATGTTTTCTGTACTTGGTCGCTGCGCTCGAGGAGGGCTAGCCACCGGAAAAGGCATGCCATATGCGTGCCTTCGACTAATGAAAGCAAGCAGATTTTATTAGGGAAGCCCACGAACCAATAAAAACCACTGACGTGAAGTTGACAGGACTCCGAGCCCTTTTCTAAATACAAAAGAGTCTCGCTGCGATACGCATGCGCGAGCACATGCAACGCAGGCTCAACCCTAAAAAGAAGAAACTGTTCTTCTGGGAACATAGTAGATTACCAATGACTGTGAAGTAATGGTAAATTAACAGTACGTTTTTATGAAAGGATAAAATTGCCACTCGTGTCTGGTACATGTACCCAGTCGGTCTCACAACACTCAATTATTACAGGCTTGCTGTTTCTTTTGTCTCAGCCAGTGTCAGTTCATGTCAATTCATTAATCACTCTCTTCACTTCCCTTGTCTACATCACGCTGTCAAATCACACCTCTTCCTCAATATGCATTGCAACACTTGATGCCACCATTTTGTGAGAGCCACACCTCCCCCAAGGCCTGAATTTTGGTGTGAGTGCCTGCCACTCCTCGTGATGCTTTTAGCAGACAAATCCGGCATGTACACTTATTATGTTGCTATGGTAGTCCACACACATTAAGTATATTTAATTATGTGACAGCCAACACAATACATAGCTTGCTTATCATATAACTGGGATGTTACCAACTCAAAGGTGATTGAGATTTTACTCACAGATTGTCTCCACAAAGGATTTATTGACTTAGAAGTGACATGGGTTGAGTTTCCCAGGGGTACATACCCTTAACCTATTCCATTAGGTGTCAGCAATATTTTTAATGGCACAGTGCCCGACTTTACAGAGCTTACTATCTATTGTCGACCCTTTAGTGAATCATTTAAATGACTGGCTACGTCATGGATTTATTCAAAGGAAAAAGACTCTCTTATTGCTTCTATACCACACAAAATAAATGACAATGATAGTTTTTTGCTCTGCATAGTAATAGTTGTCTATATCATGCAATATCAAACAGGCAGCAAGCAGTGGTAGAGACAGTAAGGGGCATATTTACACCATCGGCGGTATGAAGGAGGCCCTTCTCCTGCAACGTATTTAAAAAGTGGCGTTATGCTTGCATTCCACCACTTTGTAAACACTTTTGCCACATTATGCCTGTGTCAGGCATACTGTATGCAATGGGGGCAATCCAATGTAAGGAGGCCTTAAAAAATGGAGTAGCAAAATTTACAACATTTCACTGCACCATTTTTTCTGTAATTTTTAATGCCTGCTCAGAGTAGGTGTTAAAATGACGCACCCATTTTAATCAGTGGGCCTCCCTGTGCTTTGCTGCACTAGCGTCCAAATTCTGGATGCTAGTGCAGCAAAGTTCCACAAAAGCACCACAAAAGCGTCAACAACGCTAACGACTGCCATGGAAACTGAATCTCTCTTTCACATATGGGCACGGGAGCGGTAGAAGAACACCGGGATGCTCCAGCACTTTTCTTGGATAATAATAACTGTTGGCACAATTTCTAACACTGCATTATCAAAAGCCCAAACTGAGTACCATAACAATAAGTATTGCAACACTAGGGCTGGCTTCACAGAGATTCACTGTTGCACACTACAATTAGAACTGTGGTTGCACTTATCATGCACAAGAAAGACAAACAAGGGCATTAATTATATCACATATAACTTTCCTGCTTGCATAGGGTTAAACTAAAAGGAACAAAAACAATCCAAGAAATACAAATGTCCATTCTGGGTCCAAACAGTTGGGGTGGCACAGTTTGATTTGGTTTCACTGTGTGTGTTAAAAACCTTTCAAAAAGCAAATTTCTCAAACCTGAAACACAGGTGTAAAGAAATGGCTCCCTGTTGCAGTTACCCCCCACTTTTTGCCTGATACTGATGCTGACTTGACTGAGAAGTGTGCTGGGACCCTGCTAACCAGGCCCCAGCACCAGTGTTCTTTCACCTAAAATGTACCGTTGTCTCCACAATTAGCACAACCCTGGCACCTAGGTAAGTCCCTTGTAACTGGTACCCCTGGTACCAAGGGCCCTGATGCCAGGGAAGGTCTCTAAGGGCTGCAGCATGTCTTATGCCACCCTAGGGACCCCTCACTCAGCACAGACACACTGCTTGCCAGCTTGTGTGTGCTGGTGGGGAGAAAATGACTAAGTCAACATGGCACTCCCCTCAGGGTGCCATGCCAAACTCACACTGCCTGTGGCATAGGTAAGTCACCCCTCTAGCAGGCCTCACAACCCTAAGGCAGGGTGCACTATACCACAGGTGAGGGCATAGGTGCATGAGCACAATGCCCCTATGGTGTCTAAGCGAAACCTTAGACATTGTAAGTGCAGGGTAGCCATAAGAGTATATGGTCTGGGAGTCTGTCAATAACGAACTCCACAGCTCCATAATGGCTACACTGAATACTGGGAAGTTTGGTATCAAACTCCTCAGGATAATAAACCCACACTGATGCCAGTGTTGGATTTATTAACAAATGCACACAGAGGGCATCTTAGAGATACCCCCTGTATTTTACCCAATTGTTCAGTGCAGGACTACTGGTCTGTGCCAGCCTGCTGCTGAGAGACGAGTTTCTGACCCCATGTGGTGAGGGCCTTTGTGCTCTCTGAGGACAGAAACAAAAGCCTACTCTGGGTGGAGGTGCTTCCCACCTCCCCCTGCAGGAACTGTAACACCTAGCAGAGAGCCTCAAAGGCTCAGGCTTCGTGTTACAATGCCCCAGGGCACTCCAGCTAGTGAAGATGCCCGCCCCCTGGACACAGCCCCCACATTTGGCGGCAAGTCCAGGAGAGATAATGAGAAAAACAAGGAGGAGTCACTGGCCAGTCAGGACAGCCCCTAAGGTGTCCTGAGCTGAGGTGACTCTGACTTTTAGAAATCCTCCATCTTGCAGATGGAGGATTCCCCCAATAGGATTAGGGATATGCCCCCCTCCCCTCAGGGAGGAGGCACAAAGAGGGTGTAGCCACCCTCAGGGCTAGTAGCCATTGGCTACTAACCCCCCAGACCTAAACACACCCCTAAATCGAGTATTTAGGGGCTCCCAGAACACAGCAAGATAGATTCCTGCAACCTAAGAAGAAGAGGACTGCTGAACTGAAAAACCTGCAGAGAAGACAGAGACACCAACTGCTTTGGCCCCATCTCTACCGGCCTGTCTCCCCACTTCTAAAGACACTGCTCCAGCGACACGTTCCCAGAGTCCAGCAACCTCTGAAGCCTCAGAGGACTACCCTGCATCTAGAAGGACCAAGAACTCCCGAGAACAGCGGATCTGTTCACCAAAGGCTGCAACTTTGCAACAAAGAAGCAACTTTGAAACAACACACGTTTCCCGCCGGAAGCGTGAGACTTTGCACTCTGCACCCGACGCCCCCGGCTCGACTTGTGGAGAGCAAACACCACAGGGAGGACTCCCCGGCGACTACGAGACCGTGAGCGACGCCTGCAGAGGGAATCCCAAGGCTCCCCCTGACCGCGACTGCCTGCTTCAAAGACCCGACGCCTAGTAAAGACTCTGCATCCGCAGCCCCCAGGACCTGAAGGATCCGACCTCCAGTGCAGGAGCGACCCCCAGGTGGCCCTCTCCCTTGCCCAGGTGGTGGCTACCCCGAGGAGCCCCCCCCTTGCCTGCCTGCATCGCTGAAGAGACCCCTTGGTCTCCCATTGATTCCTATTGCGAACCCGACGCTTGTTTGCACACTGCACCCGGCCGCCCCATACCGCTGAGGGTGTACTTCCTGTGCTGACTTGTGTCCCCCCTGGTGCCCTACAAAACCCCCCTGGTCTGCCCTCCGAAGACGCAGGTAATTACCTGCTGGCAGACTGGAACCGGGGCACCCCCTTCTCCATTGAAGCCTATGTGTTTTGGGTACCACTTTGACCTCTGCACCTGACCGGCCCTGAGCTGCTGATGTGGTAACTTTGGGGTTGCTCTGAACCCCGAACGGTGGGCTACCTTGGACCCAAACTTGAACCCCGTAGGTGGTTTACTTACCTGCAAAAATTAACAAACACTTACCTCCCCCAGGAACTGTTGAAAATTGCACTGTCTAGTTTTAAAATAGCTATATGTCATTTATGTGAAAACTGTATATGCTATTTTGCTAATTCAAAGTTCCTAAAGTTCCTACATGAAATACCTTTCATTTGCAGTATTACTTGTAAATCTTGAACCTGTGGTTCTTAAAGTAAACTAAGAAAATATATTTTTCTATACAAAAACCTATTGGCCTGGAATTGTCTATGAGTGTGTGTTCCTCATTTATTGCCTGTGTGTGTACAACAAATGCTTAACACTACTCCTCTGATAAGCCTACTGCTCGACCACACTACCGCATAATAGAGCATTAGAATTATCTCTTTTTGCCACTATCTTACCTCTAAGGGAAACCCTTGGACTCTGTGCATGCTATTTCTTACTTTGAAATAGTACATACAGACCCAACTTCCTACATTGGTGGATCAGCGGTGGGGTACAAGACTTTGCATTTGCTGGACTACTCAGCCAATACCTGATCACACAACTAAATTCCAAAAATTGTCATTAGAAACTGATTTTTGAAATTTGAGCTATTTTTCTAATTTTTTAAAAGTCCTGCTAGGGCCTTGTGTTAGTCCCTGTTAGCATTTCTTTTAGAGTTTAAAAGTTTTTTAAAAGTTTGAATTAAGTTCTAGAGATAAGTTTAGATTCTTAAAAAGTATTCCAACTTTTAGAAACTATGGGGGTCATTCCAACCCTGGCGGTCGGTGTTTAAGCGGCGGCCAACCCGCCAACAGGCAGGCGGTGCAAAAAATGGAATTCTGACCCTGGCGGAAACCGCCAACACAGACCGCCACTTTAACACTCCGACCGCTACGGCGGGACAAACAAACAGCGCGGCGGTCACCGCCAACAGACTGCCGGGAGACAATGTACCGCCCACCCTATCACAACTCACCAATCCGCCACCTTTTCCGGGGCGGGAGCCCCGCCGATAAAAACACGGCAGAAACAGACTACGAACGGGAAAACGCTCACCTCTACACACTCCACGAGGAATCTGGACAGCATGGAACCAGAACTAAACATCCTACCAGCTATTGTCTACCTGCTCCTCTACCAGGAGCACGAACGCCGGCGCAGAAGACAACAGTGAGTACTGCACCTACGACACAGGGGAGGGGGGAGGAGAAAAGATTACGGGCACACACATACGCGACACATCCACCCTCACCCACAACTACCTACACATCAAAGCAGAGCAACAACTCAGAGTGACACCCCCAAACCCCCCTGAAGAATGCAAAGACAAAATAAAATGATGATGAAATTTAAATATATTGTAAGGCTACGTAAAACTTTTTTTTCAAACATCTATAACTATATACACATATGTAAATTGTCCTGTCCAAATTGGGTTTCAGTCATTGTACGTGGGCCGATGGGCCTCAACACATGGGCAAAGCCCACACAGGAGACCCGAAGCCATTGGAGAGAACACTGCAGGGGCATCAGATAGAAAAACTACAGGCTTCTCAGGGGGAAGGGAAGGGGAGGCACCTCAGCCACATGAGTCCACGACGCCAGATCCACGAGGGGCCTCCATGCCCACTGTGCCATCCTGGGGAGTGCAAAGCCACAGTCTCACAAGTCCCTACAGTGGGTGGCTTGCCCACTGTGCCATCCTGGGGAGTGCAAAGCCACAGTCTCACAAGTCTCTACAGTGGGTGGCTTGCCCACTGTGCCATCCTGGGGAGTGCAAAGCCACAGTCTCACAAGTCTCTACAGTGGGTGGCTTGCCCACTGTGCCATCCTGGGGAGTGCAAAGCCACAGTCTCTCAAGTGGATTACAGACTCCACTGGTACTGGTGGAGGCATGGTGCCCAGAGTGCATCGTGCAGCCCTGCCCGACACAGATCCGGGCCTGCCCCATCTGCCAATGGGCCAGCGGTGCTTGAGACGGCGGTGCCCAGCGGAGCTGTGCTTGAGGCGGCGGTGCCCAGCGGAGCGGTGCTTGAGATGAAGGGCCCAGCGGAGCGGTGCTTGAGATGAAGGGCCCAGCGGAGCGGTGCTTGAGATGAAGGGCCCAGCAGAGCGGTGCTTGAGATGAAGGGCCCAGCGGAGCTGTGCTTGAGATGAAGGGCCCAGCGGAGCGGTGCTTGTCTTGAAGGGCCCTGTTCAGCGGTTCTTGAGACGGCGGTGGCCTGTTCAGCGGTGCTTGTCCTGAAGGGCCCTGTTCAGCGGTTCTTGAGACGGCGGTGGCCTGTTCAGCGGTGCTTGTCCTGAAGGGCCCTGTTCAGCGGTTCTTGAGACGGCGGTGCCCTGTTCAGCGGTGCTTGTCTTGAAGGGCCCTGTTCAGCGGTGCTTGTCTTGAAGGGCCCTGTTCAGCGGTTCTTGAGACGGCGGTGGCCTGTTCAGCGGTGCTTGAGACGGCGGTGGCCTGTTCAGCGGTGCTTGAGACGGCGGTGCCCTGTTCAGCGGTGCTTGTCTTGAAGGGCCCTGTTCAGCGGTTCTTGAGACAGCTGTGCCCTGTTCAGCGGTGCTAGTCTTGAAGGGCCCTGTTCAGCGGTGCTTGAGACAGCGGTGGCCTGTTCAGCGGTGCTTGAGACGGCGGTGCCCTGTTCAGCGGTGCTTGTCTTGAAGGGCCCTGTTCAGCAGTTCTTGAGACGGCGGAGGCCTGTTCAGCGGTGCTTGAGACGGCGGTGCCCTGTTCAGCGGTGCATGTCTTGAAGGGCCCTGTTCAGCGGTTCTTGAGACGGCGGTGCCCTGTTCAGCTGTGCTTGTCTTGAAGGGCCCTGTTCAGCGGTTCTTGAGACGGCGGTGGCTTGTTCAGCGGTGCTTGAGACGGCGGTGGCCTGTTCAGCGGTGCTTGAGACGGCGGTGCCCTGTTCAGCTGTGCTTGTCTTGAAGTGCCCTGTTCAGAGGTTCTTGAGACGGCGGTGGCCTGTTCAGCGGTGCTTGAGACGGCGGTGCCCTGTTCAGCGGTGCCTGTCTTGAAGGGCCCTGTTCAGCGGTGCCTGTCTTGAAGGGCCCTGTTCAGCGGTGCTTGTCTTGAAGGGCCCTGTTCAGTGGTTCTTGAGACGGCGGTGCCCTGTTTAGTGGTGCCTGTCTTGAAGGGCCCTGTTCAGTGGTGCTTGTCTTGAAGGGCCCTGTTCAGCGGTTCTTGAGACGGCGGTGCCCTGTTCAGCGGTGCTTGTCTTGAAGGGCCCTGTTCAGCGGTTCTTGACATGTGTCTCCAGGGCACCATATCCGGCCAATATATGGAGTTCACTCGCCATCCGACTTCTCGCTTCCGGGGCCCTCCTGTGCTGGAGTCCCGGGCCCGTGGGTGTCCTCCTTCACACCTGGAAAGGGGCTGGTGGGGCCCTCCTGGGCAGCTCGCCTGCTGCCGGACGTGTCAGCCGTGCTGCCCTTGCCATCCTTCCGTGATTCCCTATGGCCCTTGTCTCCCTTTGTAGATGTGCCAGGTGGCACCCCACATCCTGACGGTGCCAGGGTAGTGCCTTTGGAGGCTGCCGTCTCTGGCCTCTCGCGCCGGGCCTTGCCTTTCTTGGTTTTCTTCCCAGGGGGTGGGCTGGCTGTCCCTTTACTGCTGGCCAATGTTGCTGCCCTTGAAGGTGGTGGACTCCAATATCCCTGTACTATGGACCTTGTAGGTCCAGGGGTTGTGGTGGCTGAGGTGCTGATTGGACTCTTACGAGATGGAGGGGATGGGTCAGGTGATGGAAAGAGGTTAATTTTGGACAGGAAAAACTTTTTAGGAGCAGTGGGAAGGGTAGGTGCAGTGGGTATGGGAGTGGAGGAAGAGGATGTGGTTGTAGGAGAGTCAAGTCTGGTGTCTTTGGGTGCAGGTGCTTGTGACGGAGGCTGTCGTGAGGTGGATGGCTGTTGGGTGGGTGGCTGCCTGCGTTTGTGTGGTTTGGAAGAGGGGGTGACAGACACACTGGGAGAGGACACAGGGGACGTGTAAATGGCAGTGGGGGTGGTGACTGCACGTGTGCAGAGTGTTCTGGTGGGTGTGCTGGTGATGGACGTAGTGGCTGATGATGTTGTGCATGCAAGTGTGAGTGGAGACGTCACAGGGAGGGATGAGGGAGACGAGGAGGAGGGGGACACAGAGGAGGCAGTGGCTGTTGGTATGTCTGCATGTGGCTGTTGCTTGTGTGAATGCTTGTGTGATGTGTGGTGCTTATGTCTGGATGAGCTGCCCTTGGGTGTTGAGGTGTGTGCAGGCTGGTCTGTAGGTGTGTCTGGGATAGGCAGAGGAACAGGGGAGTGGGACTGGGTGGAGGAAGTTGGAGGAGGGAGGCCGGAGACAGGGACAATGGCTGCCGTCAGTGCTGAGGCCAGAGCGTTGAACGATCGCTGATGGGCAGCCTGACCCGAATGAATGCCCTCCAGGTATGCATTGCTCCGGTGCACCTCCCTTTCTACCCCCTGGATGGCATTCAGAAGGGTAGACTGCCCAACAATGAGCGTCCGCAGGAGGTCAATGACCTCCTCACTGAGGGCAGCAGGGGTAACTGGGGCAGGGCCTGAGGTGCCTGGGGCGAAGGAGATGCCCGCCTTCGTGTGCGAGCGGGCACGGGGCGATCGCAGAGGGGCTGCTGGGAGGGCGGAGCTGGTGCGCTGGGTGGCGGCTGTACCTGTTGTTGCGGTGGGCACGGATGTTGCCGCCACCACAAGGGAGCTCCCTTCCGAGGACGTGTCTGTGTCGCTGATGTCTCCACGTGTCCCCGTTGTGGAGCTGCCCTCGCCCTCCGTCTCACTGGTGAACTCCGAGTCGGTTGCATGGCCCTCCAGGGCCATGTGAGATGCAGCTCCCTCGTGCTCCGATGCCACTTCTCCTCCGCCTGATGATGCTAATGCACACATGAACAGGAAGAGCAGCAAAAAAGGGGGGGGGGAATGAAGACATGTTGAATGCATCCATTGGCAACACAGTTGGCAGAGAGGACAGACACAGAAGCCCCCTGCACTACGCCGCGCACTTGGGGTACACTACTCAATCATTGGGACTTGGCCTACAAGCCTATGGACGACAACTGCACACATAGGTGACACAGGGCCATGGATAGCTGTACTTGGCACCCTACAGAGGTGGGGGCGGGGGCACAGGGCCATGCCTTACGGAGGGGCCTAGCCTACAGAAATCGACCTGGCCTAGGGATACCCACAGCCCTCCTCCCCCACCCAGGCGCCTCCACTGCGCGCAAAGTCAGCAGAATGTGTTTGTACTCACCCCCTTGTGTCTGCTGTGATGTCCTCACGCGCCCATCCAAATCGGGGTAGGCCACTGCCAGGATCCGGGACATCAGGGGGGTCAATTGACGACTGGCACCCCTCCTACGTTGGGAGGCCATCCCCAGCAGAGCCTCCGCGGTCTTCCTGCTCCCGCGGTGGATGTCCTCCCAATTCTTGCGGCAGTGGGTGCCCCGTCTGTTGTGGAGCCCCAGGGTCCGGACATCCTTGGCGATGGCACGCCAAATGTCGATTTTCTGATGGGCGCTGACCTATGTGACATGTACAGGGGGAGAAATAACATTAGTATGATTTTCTGCATGCTCGATGTGAGTGGCCTCCCAACCCCACCCCTGCCATGTGGCACATGCTCTCATCCGTCGTTTGATGCATGCCTCAATCGCTCCCCTCCCCACCATCTTTCATCCACCCGACTCAACACAGGCATTGCCCCCAAAGCATGCTCCCAGTGTACTTACCTGTTGGTCTGGAGGACCGTAGAGTAGCGCATACTGGGGGAGGACCCCATCCACGAGTTTCTCCAATTCTTCAGAAGTGAAGGCAGGGGCCCTTTCCCCAGTCGCAGCAGCCATTGTATCTTCCAGACCGAGGTCACAGCAGCACTTGCAGTATAGGTCCTCTCCTGTGGATGATCAGGTCTCGAGTGATTAAGCAGATAGAAAATGGCGGTCACGTCCGCGGCGGTGTGTACCGCGGCGGTGCGTCCCGCGACTGCCGGCGCACTTCGTCATTGGCTCCTGATACGCATAGGGTTCAATGTTAACCAATGCAGCTTTACGCCGCGGTCTTCGTCCGCCTACCGCCATGGTGTGCCACGCCAGCGCATTGACCTCACATCCCATTGTCGCACTTCACAGGTCAGGAAGCCGCCATTTCAAGGGCCCACTTGGCTTAATTTCTACTGCGTCACACATGCCTAGGCCTTGCATCGACACTCATACAAGCCATTCAATGCATAGAGAATTGTGTACTGTGCAAGCTGTGGGAACTTACCTGTGGGTTGATTGACTCTGTGCTCGCTGTTGTCCTTCCTAGGCACCGTCCGCTGGGACTTGCAAGGAGATGGAGGAATGTTCCCGTGTACAGACCGCTGGTGGACCTGTCGACAATGGAGGAACGACATGTCATTCTGACATACAGGCTTGACCGAGCCACTATACATGAACTGTGTGCCCAGCTGGAGGCAGAACTGATGTCACCCATCCGCCAACCCACAGGGATCCCCCCTCTAGTGCAGGTGCTGTCAGTACTCCATTTCTTAGCAAGTGGGTCATTTCAAACAACTGTGGCCATTTCATCAGGGATGTTTCAGCCTATGTTTTCCAAGGTGTTGTCCAGAGTGTTGTCTACCTTGCTCAAACACATGCGGAGATACATCGTTTTCCCTGAGGTGGGGGATTTGCCTACAGTGAAGGGTGATTTCTATGCCCTTGGACATATTCCCAACATCATTGGTGCCATTGATGGGACACATGTGGCTTTGGTACCCCCCAGTGAAAGTGAACAGGTGTACAGGAACAGAAAAAGTTATCATTCCATGAATGTCCAGGTGGTCTGTTTGGCTGACCAGTACATCTCCCATGTAAATGCCAAATTCCCTGGGTCAGTGCATGACGCGTACATCATGCGAAATAGCAGCATCCCTTATGTGATGGAACAACTACGGAGACACCGTGTGTGGCTAATTGGTGACTCAGGTTACCCCAACCTGTCGTGGTTACTGACCCCAGTGAGGAATCCCAGGACAAGGGCAGAGGAACGCTACAATGAGGCCCATGGGCGAACTAGGAGGATTAATAGAAAGAACCTTCGGCCTCCTGAAGGCCAGGTTTAGGTGCCTGCATATGACAGGTGGATCCCTAATGTACTCACCAAAGAAGGTGTGCCAGATCATCGTGGCCTGCTGTATGCTTCACAACCTGGCTTTGCGACGCCAGGTGCCTTTTCTGCAGGAGGATGGTCCAGATGGTGGTGTTGTAGCAGCTGTGGAGCCTGCGGAGGGTGAAGAGGAGGAAGGCGAAGAGGACGACACAGACAACAGGGACACGTTGATACAGCAGTATTTTCAATAACACACAGGTAAGAATCAACACCGGCATTTTACATTTACTTACAGTCTCCTGCCTCTCTACTGTCTGTCCTTTTCACCCAGTGGATGCTAACAGAGTTGTGACTTTCCCTTCCAATTTCAGAGATGTGGGCCCCACTGCGTGACCTCTGCTTTGTTTGCCCATGGACTACAGCTGTGTGACAGTGGTATGTTGTCATCACAATGTAACTGGTCATTTTTGCACGTTTATGTCTAATACATATTTTCAAAAAAACAGGCAGACTCCAGATTATTTGTGTGCAATAAGTGTGTTTATTAAAGTGCTCAATTTTGGGACATGGTTGACAATCGGTGATGGGTAATGGTGGAGGAATGTCCATGGCAGAGTCCAGATTCTCAGTCTCACAGGTGCATTGTCCATATGCCTGTGGAAGGTGGAGCAGGGGCAGTTTAAGGTTGGACAGGGTGACAATGTGGGACAGTGGGATGACATCAGGGTGTATCCTTTCCTGGCGGGGGTCTTGGCATCCTACTCTGTCTTCTTCCTAGATCTCAGGCCCCGCTTGCGGGGTGGTTCTTCTTCTGCAGGAGGTGGGGTTCTGGTGGCAGGTTGTTGCTGTGTCGGGGCCTCCTGTCCACTAGCGCCGGCGGAGGTGGTAGGCTGTTCCTGGTCCATGCTAGTGACAGGGGCCCTTTGTGGTGCCACATGGTCCCGCAATGTGGTGACAATCTGGTTGAGAGCCACAACGATGGTGCCCCTTGCGGAACTAATGCTTCTCAGTTCTTCCCTGAACCCCATAAACTGTTCCTCCTGCAGTACCTGGATCTCCTGGAACCTGGCCAGGACCGTCGCCATCGTCTCCTGGGAGTGGTGGTATGCTCCCATGATGGAGGTGAGGGCCTCGTGGAGAGTGGGTTCCCTGGGCCTGTCCCCCCCCTGTCGCACAGCAGCCCTCCCAGTTCCCCTGTTTCCCTGGGCCTCTGTCCCCTGGACCGTGTGCCCACTACCACTGCCCCCAGGTCCCTGTTGTTGTTGGGGTGGTGGGTTAACCTGGGTGCCCTGTAGTGGTGGACACACCGCTGATTGAGGTGTCCTGGAGACAGAGGCATGGGCCCGCTGGGTGGGTGCTGTGCTGGTGTTCCCAGAGGGGGGTAGGTCTGCTGTAGCCAGTGGCTGTCTGAGGGGAACCGACTGTCCCGAGGTCCCCGATGGGCCGGGCTGGTCATCTGGGTCCAGGGAGACAGAGCTGCTGTCATCACTGGGGGCCTCTTCTGGGGGTGGAATGGACATTTCTGGACCCTCCTGGGCGGTGTGGTGGCGTTCGGGTCCTGCAGGGGTATAAGAGTATGGTTATTGCTTCTGTGTGTGCCATAGCGTGCAATGGGTGGGTGCCCGTGTACCCCAGTGCTGGCATTCCTTTGTGGGGGCTGTTGTGACAGGTGTTTGTGGGGGAGATGGGTATGTGCAGTGGGCATGCTTAGGTGATGGCTGTCGATGGTTTGTGGTGGCATGCAGGGTTTGGTGTTGGGATGGGTGGGTTGTGATGGTGAGACATTAGCAACGAGGATGTGTGATGGTGGTGGGGGGGAGGGTGGGGGTATGAGTTGGCATGCTGGTGGGGTGGGGGGGATGAAGTAGTGGAGATGAGACTTACCAGAGTCCATTCCTCCGCCTACTCCTGCGAGGCCCTCAGGATGCAGGATGTTCAAGACCTGTTCCTCCGATGTTGAAAATTCTGGGGGTTGAGGTGGGGGTCCGCCGCCAGTCCGCTGCACCGCGATGTTGTGCCTGGATACCATGGAACGCACCTTCCCCCGTAGGTCGTTCCACCGCTTCCTGATGTCGTCCCGATTTCGTGGATGCTGTCCCACAGCGTTGACCCTGTCCACTATTCTTTGCCATAGCTCCATCTTCCTGGCAATGGTGGTGTGCTGCACCTGTGTCCCGAAAAGCTGGGGCTCTACCCGAACTATTTCCTCCACCATGACCCTGAGTTCTGCGTCTGAGAACCTGGGGTGTCTTTGGGGTGCCATGGGGTGGTGTGGATGAGGTGTGGGGTGGTGTTTGCGGTGATGAGTGTGGTGAGTGTAGTGGTGTCTGGTGTTTTGTGCGTGGTTGTTGTGTGGGTGATGGTGTAGTGTGCCTCTGTGTGATGGTGTTCTCTATTCTGTGCTGTCTCTCTCTGGGCTTCTTCTCTGATTTGTGGTCGTAGGGGTTTGTGGGTGATGTGGGTGTGTGTTTTATAGTTAATTGGGTGTGTGGGAGTGTTGTGTGTATGTGTCTCAGGTGTGTGTATTTCACATTGTCCAATGTGGCTGTGTTTTGGAGCTGTATGTGTATTTTGAGCGCGGCGGTGTGTACCGCCAATGGAATACCGCAGTTGAAAGACAGCCGCGTGGATTCGTGGGTCGTAATGTCATGGGCGTTTTTCTGTTGGCATGACGGTGGAGGTTTGGTCTTCGCCAGTTTAACGCTGGCCGTTGGTGTGGCGGACTTTTGTTGATGTCGGGTTTTTGGCGGTTTGCCTCTTGAGGGTCAGAATGACCGTGGCGGTTTACCGCGACCGCGATGGTGTTGTGGCGGCCTTATGACCGGCGGTAAGCGCCTTTTACCGCCGAGGTCAGAATGACCCCCATAATGTCTACTGCAGAAGAGACAATGGTGGAGCTCAACCTCACACCTTACCTGCAACTTAGGATGTCAGAGTTAAGGACTCTCTGCAGAATCAAAAAAATAAAAACTGGATCAAACCCTACCAAAGAACAGCTCCAGGAGCTCTTGGCAGAGTTTGCTAAAAATAACCCCTCTGATGATGCCCTCTCAGAGGGGGAAGCTAGTGATGTGGAGGAATTCCCACCTCCAGTCCTAGTTAGGGAGCACAGGGTCCCTCAAACCCTGTCTATACAAGTGATAGTCAGAGATGCTGCTTCTCTCACAGGAGAGTCCAGCACCTCTGGAATCATTGAGGATAGCCTCAATGAAGAGGACCTCCTGCTAGCCAGGATGGCCAAAAGATTGGCTTTAGAGAGACAGCTCCTAGCCATAGAAAGGGAAAGACAAGAGATGGGTTTTGGTCCCATCCATGGTGGCAGCAACATAAATAGGGTCAGAGATTCTCCTGACTTGTTGAAAATCCCAAAAGGGATTGTAACTAAATATGAAGATGGTGATGACATCACCAAATGGTTCACAGCTTTTGAGAGGGCTTGTGCAACCAGAAAAGTAAACAGATCTCACTGGGGTGCTCTCCTTTGGGAAATGTTCACTGGAAAGTGTAGGGATAGACTCCTCACACTCTCTGGAAAAGATGCAGAATCCTATGATGTCATGAAGGATACCCTGATTGAGGGCTTTGGATTCTCCACTGAGGAGTACAGGATTAGGTTCAAGGGGGCTCAAAAATCCTCGAGTCAGACCTGGGTTGATTTTGTTGACTACTCAGTGAAAACACTGGATGGTTGGGTAACTGGAAATGAAGTGCATGACTATGTTGGGCTTTATAATTTGTTTATGAAAGAACACATTTTAAGTAACTGCTTCAATGAAAAGTTGCATCAGTATCTGGTAGACCTAGGTCCAATTTCTCCCCAAGAATTGGGCAAGAAGGCAGACCACTGGGTCAAGACTAGGGTAACCAACACTTCCACTGGGGGTGACCAAAAGAAAGGGGTTACAAAGCCTCCCCAGGAGAAAGTGGGAGACACTAGAAACAAAGAAAAAGAGTCCTCTGTAGGCCCCCAAAAACCAGACCAGGTGGGTGGGCCCAGAGACACAACCCAAAACAAAGGTGGGTACCAGGGTAAGAACTGGGATGCCACTAAGGCATGGTGCCAAAACTGTAGACAGACAGGGCACCACACCAAGGACACTTCTTGTCCCAAAAACAAACCCCCTAGCAAAATCCCAGGGATGACCAGTGTAGCCATTGGGGATGACTCCTCAGATGAGGAGGTCTTCATAGCCTTCAACTGGAAGAAGGGCCCAACAGGTGAGTTGGAGATTCCAGAGGGAAGTAGACACTTCCACCACCTACTGGTGAATGGAATCCCAGCCACTGCCCTGAGAGACACTTGTGCCAGTCACACTATTGTGCATGACAGGCTGGTGTTCTCAAACCAGTACATCCCAGGTGAGACTGCCAGAGTAAGAGTTAGCCCAGACATGGTCACTGATAGGCCTGTGGCTTTTGTGCCCATAGAAGTAGGTGGGACTTTTAGCTGGAGAAGGGTGGTAGTCAGTACCGACCTCCCCCTTGATTGTCTCCTTGGAAATGACTACCCAGAGGTTAGTCAGAGCCCAAGAGAGGAACTGGTCCAGTGCCAGTCCTCTCCCAAGGATTCTGGAGGTGCTGCCTCTGCATTAACTGCAAGTAGGCCCCAGAAGAAAAAAAAAAAGAAAACAGTGTAGGAAGGGTGGACAACCTTTAGCCAAGGTTCCAGCAAGCCAAGCAGATTCTGCTCCAGTAGGGGAGAACTGCAAAAGTGGCACTGGTAACGTCCAACCTGACCCACAAGATGTCCTGTCTAGTCAGGCAACTGTTAAGCCTGAGTGGGTGGCTCCTCAGCTAACAGAAGAAGGAGTGGAAGAAGGGTGTTTACTCCAAGATGTGGTAACCCCCCACTCTAATACAGTAGACAGGCACCCTGAACCTAAAGAAGCCTGTAACTTAGCCCCTTCCCTTGTAGGTGAAGAGCTAAAGGTGTGGTTCTGGGCACTGACAGCTGTCAGTGGCCTCTGCTGGGTGTTAGCCTTTATGGCTGCACTATCCTTGGCATGGTGGTCTGACCCCATGCAAAATAGCAAGTTAAGCCCTCTGACCCTGTTGGTCATGGTGGGGTTACTCCAGCTCTGGGTAACCTCTTTGGGTAAGCTAGGGGTGACCCTGGCTAAAATAAGAATCGCAGAGGTGGATACCTCTAACCCCAAAATATAGAGAATGGGTGGAGACATTAAAGACACAGACAAGAGGCAATTCAGACTAGGTCCTATCACTGTGGAAGTGGGTCAGTTCCCCAGTGGGAATGACCTGAACAAGAGGATGTAAGGCAGAGTAGGCCCTGCAACAAACCAGCCTATTTCCTCTACTCTTCCTCGCCTGACAGACTAGGAAGACTCTCCCAGCTTTGGCTGAGTCTCCTGGCCTGTGGGCTGGGGGGGGGCTTATGTAAAGAAATGGCTCCCTGTTGCAGTTACCCCCCACTTTTTGCCTGATGCTGATGCTGACTTGACTGAAAAGTGTGCTGGGACCCTGCTAACCAGGCCCCAGCACCAGTGTTCTTTCACCTAAAATGTACAGTTGTCTCCACAATTGGCACAACCCTGGCACCTAGGTAAGTCCCTTGTAACTGGTACCCCTGGTACCAAGGGCCCTGATGCCAGGGAAGGTCTCTAAGGGCTGCAGCATGTCTTATGCCGCCCTAGGGACCCCTCACTCAGCACAGACACACTGCTTGCCAGCTTGTGTGTGCTGGTGGGGAAAAATGACTAAGTCGACATGGCACTCCCCTCAGGGTGCCACGCCAAACTCACACTGCCTGTGGCATAGGTAAGTCACCCCTCTAGCAGGCCTCACAGCCCTAAGGCAGGGTGCACTATACCACAGGTGAGGGCATAGGTGCATGAGCACTATGCCCCTACAGTGTCTAAGCAAAACCTTAGACATTGTAAGTGCACGGTAGCCATAAGAGTATATGGTGTGGGAGTCTGTCAAAAATGAACTCCACAGCTCCATAATGGCTACACAGAATACTGGGAAGTTTGGTATCAAACTCCTCAGAATAATAAACCCACACTGATGCCAGTGTTGGATTTATTAAAAAATGCACACAGAGGGCATCTTAGAGATACCCCCTGTATTTTACCCAATTGTTCAGTGCAGGACTGACTGGTCTGTGCCAGCCTGCTGCTGAAAGACGGGTTTCTGACCCCATGTAGTGAGGGCCTTTGTGCTCTCTGAGGACAGAAACAAAAGCCTGCTCTGGGTGGAGGTGCTTCACACCTCCCCCTGCAGGAACTGAAACACCTAGCAGTGAGCCTCAAAGGCTCAGGCTTTGTGTTACAATGCCCCAGGGCACTCCAGCTAGTGGAGATGCCTGCCCCCTGGACACAGCCCCCACTTTTGGCAGCAAGTCCAGGAGAGATAATGAGAAAAACAAAGAGGAGTCACTGGCCAGTCAGGACAGCCCCTAAGGATGTCCTGAGCTGAGGTGACTCTGACTTTTAGAAATCCTACATCTTGCAGATGGAGGATTCCCCCAATAGGATTAAGGATGTGCTCCCCTCCCCTCAGGGAGGAGGCACAAAGAGGGTGTAGCCACCCTCAGGGCTAGTAGCCATTGGCTACTAACCACCCAGACCTAAACACACCCCTAAATCGAGTATTTAGGGGCTCCCAGAACACAGCAAGATAGATTCCTGCAACCTAAGAAGAAGAGGACTGCTGAACTGAAAAACCTGCAGAGAAGACAGAGACACCAACTGCTTTGGCCCCAGCTCTACCGGCCTGTCTCCCCACTTCTAAAGACACTGCTCCAGCGATGCGTTCCCAGGTTCCAGCAACCTCTAAAGCCTCAGTGGACTACCCTGCATCTAGAAGGACCAAGAACTCCAGAGAACAGCTGCTCTGTTCACCAAAGACTGCAACTTTGCAACAAAGAAGCAACTTTGAAACAACACACGTTTCCCGCCGGAAGCGTGAGATTTTGCACTCTGCACCCGACGCCCCCGGCTCGACTTGTGGAGAGCAAACACCACAGGGAGGACTCCCCGGCGACTACGAGACCGTGAGTTGCCAGAGTTGACCACCCTGAGCCCCCACAGCGACGCCTGCAGAGGGAATCCCGAGGCTCCCCCTGACCGCGACTGCCTGCTTCAAAGACCCGACGCCTGGTAAAGACTCTGCATCCGCAGCCCCCAGGACCTGAAGGATCCGACCTCTGGTGCAGGAGCGACCCCCAGGTGGCCATCTCCCTTGCCCAGGTGGTGGCTACCCCGAGGAGCCCTCCCCTTGCCTGCCTGCATCGCTGAAGAGACCCCTTGGTCTCCCATTGATTCCTATTGCGTACCCAACGCTTGTTTGCACACTGCAGCGGTGCCTGTCTTGAAGGGCCCTGTTCAGCGGTGCTTGTCTTGAAGGGCCCTGTTCAGCGGTTCTTGAGACGGCGGTGCCCTGTTTAGTGGTGCCTGTCTTGAAGGGCCCTGTTCAGTGGTGCTTGTCTTGAAGGGCCCTGTTCAGCGGTTCTTGAGACGGCGGTGCCCTGTTCAGCGGTGCTTGTCTTGAAGGGCCCTGTTCAGCGGTTCTTGACATGTGTCTCCAGGGCACCATATCCGGCCAATATATGGAGTTCACTCGCCATCCGACTTCTCGCTTCCAGGGCCCTCCTGTGCTGGAGTCCCGGGCCCGTGGGTGTCCTCCTTCACACCTGGAATGGGGCTGGTGGGGCCCTCCTGGGCAGCTCGCCTGCTGCCGGACGTGTCAGCCGTGCTGCCCTTGCCATCCTTCCGTGATTCCCTATGGCCCTTGTCTCCCTTTGTAGATGTGCCAGGTGGCACCCTACATCCTGACGGTGCCAGGGTAGTGCCTTTGGAGGCTGCCGTCTCTGGCCTCTCGCACCGGGCCTTGCCTTTCTTGGTTTTCTTCCCAGGGGGTGGGCTGGCTGTCCCTTTACTGCTGGCCAATGTTGCTGCCCTTGAAGGTGGTGGACTCCAATATCCCTGTACTATGGACCTTGTAGGTCCAGGGGTTGTGGTGGCTGAGGTGCTGATTGGACTCTTACGAGATGGAGGGGATGGGTCAGGTGATGGAAAGAGGTTAATTTTGGACAGGAAAAACTTTTTAGGAGCAGTGGGAAGGGTAGGTGCAGTGGGTATGGGAGTGGAGGAAGAGGATGTGGTTGTAGGAGAGTCAAGTCTGGTGTCTTTGGGTGCAGGTGCTTGTGACGGAGGCTGTCGTGAGGTGGATGGCTGTTGGGTGGGTGGCTGCCTGCGTTTGTGTGGTTTGGAAGAGGGGGTGACAGACACACTGGGAGAGGACACAGGGGACGTGTAAATGGCAGTGGGGGTGGTGACTGCACGTGTGCAGAGTGTTCTGGTGGGTGTGCTGGTGATGGACGTAGTGGCTGATGATGTTGTGCATGCCAGTGTGAGTGGAGACGTCACAGGGAGGGATGAGGGAGACGAGGAGGAGGGGGACACAGAGGAGGCAGTGGCTGTTGGTATGTCTGCATGTGGCTGTTGCTTGTGTGAATGCTTGTGTGATGTGTGGTGCTTATGTCTGGATGAGCTGCCCTTGGGTGTTGAGGTGTGTGCAGGCTGGTCTGTAGGTGTGTCTGGGATAGGCAGAGGAACAGGGAAGTGGGACTGGGTGGAGGAAGTTGGAGGAGGGAGGCCGGAGACAGGGACAATGGCTGCCGTCAGTGCTGAGGCCAGAGCGTTGAACGATCGCTGATGGGCAGCCTGACCCGAATGAATGCCCTCCAGGTATGCATTGCTCCGGTGCACCTCCCTTTCTACCCCCTGGATGTCATTCAGAAGGGTAGACTGCCCAACAATGAGCGTCTGCAGGAGGTCAATGACCTCCTCACTGAGGGCAGCAGGAGTAACTGGGGCAGGGCCTGAGGTGCCTGGGGCGAAGGAGATGCCCGCCTTCGTGTGCGAGCGGGCACGGGGCGATCGCAGAGGGGCTGCTGGGAGGGCAGAGCTGGTGCGCTGGGTGGCGGCTGTACCTGTTGTTGCGGTAGGCACGGATGTTGCCGCCACCACAAGGGAGCTCCCTTCCGAGGACGTGTCTGTGTCGCTGATGTCTCCACGTGTCCCCGTTGTGGAGCTGCCCTCGCCCTCCGTCTCACTGGTGAACTCCGAGTCGGTTGCATGGCCCTCCAGGGCCATGTAAGATGCAGCTCCCTCGTGCTCGATGCCACTTCTCCTCCGCCTGATGATGCTAATGCACACATGAACAGGAAGAGCAGCAAAAAAGGGGGGGGGGAATGAAGACATGTTGAATGCATCCATTGGCAACACAGTTGGCAGAGAGGACAGACACAGAAGCCCCCTGCACTACGCCGCGCACTTGGGGTACACTACTCAATCATTGGGACTTGGCCTACAAGCCTATGGACGACAACTGCACACATAGGTGACACAGGGCCATGGATAGCTGTACTTGGCACCCTACAGAGGTGGGGGCGGGGGCACAGGGCCATGCCTTACGGAGGGGCCTAGCCTACAGAAATCGACCTGGCCTAGGGATACCCACAGCCCTCCTCCCCCACCCAGGCGCCTCCACTGCGCGCAAAGTCAGCAGAATGTGTTTGTACTCACCCCCTTGTGTCTGCTGTGATGTCCTCACGCGCCCATCCAAATAGGGGTAGGCCACCGCCAGGATCCGGGACATCAGGGGGGTCAATTGACGACTGGCACCCCTCCTACGTTGGGAGGCCATCCCCAGCAGAGCCTCCGCGGTCTTCCTGCTCCCGCGGTGGATGTCCTCCCAATTCTTGCGGCAGTGGGTGCCCCGTCTGTTGTGGAGCCCCAGGGTCCGGACATCCTTGGCGATGGCACGCCAAATGTCGATTTTCTGATGGGCGCTGACCTATGTGACATGTACAGGGGGAGAAATAACATTATTATGATTTTCTGCATGCTCGATGTGAGTGGCCTCCCATCCCCACCCTTGCCATGTGGCACATGCTCTCATCCGTCGTTTGATGCATGCCTCAATCGCTCCCCTCCCCACCATCTTTCATCCACCCGACTCAACACAGGCATTTCCCCCAAAGCATGCTCCCAGTGTACTTACCTGTTGGTCTGGAGGACCGTAGAGTAGCGCATACTGGGGGAGGACCCCATCCACGAGTTTCTCCAATTCTTCAGAAGTGAAGGCAGGGGCCCTTTCCCTAGTCGCAGCAGCCATTGTATCTTCCAGACCGAGGTCACAGCAGCACTTGCAGTATAGGTCCTCTCCTGTGGATGATCAGGTCTCGAGTGATTAAGCAGATAGAAAATGGCAGTCACGTCCGCGGCAGTGTGTACCGCGGCGGTGCGTCCCGCGACTGCCGGCGCACTTCGTCATTGGCTCCTGATACGCATAGGGTTCAATGTTAACCAATGCGGCTTTGCGCCGCGGTCTTCGTCCGCCTACCGCCATGGTGTGCCACGCCAGCGCATTGACCTCACATCCCATTGTCGCACTTCACAGGTCAGGAAGCCGCCATTTCAAGGGCCCACTTGGCTTAATTTCTACTGCGTCACACATGCCTAGGCCTTGCATCGACACTCATACAAGCCATTCAATGCATAGAGAATTGTGTACTGTGCAAGCTGTGGGAACTTACCTGTGGGTTGATTGACTCTGTGCTCGCTGGTGTCCTTCCTAGGCACCGTCCGCTGGGACTTGCGAGGAGATGGAGGAATGTTCCCGTGTACAGACCGCTGGTGGACCTGTCGACAATGGAGGAACGACATGTCATTCTGACATACAGGCTTGACCGAGCCACTATACATGAACTGTGTGCCCAGCTGGAGGCAGACCTGATGTCACCCATCCGCCAACCCACAGGGATCCCCCCTCTAGTGCAGGTGCTGTCAGTACTCCATTTCTTAGCAAGTGGGTCATTTCAAACAACTGTGGCCATTTCATCAGGGATGTTTCAGCCTATGTTTTCCAAGGTGTTGTCCAGAGTGTTGTCTACGTTGCTCAAACACATGCAGAGATACATCGTTTTCCCTGAGGTGGGGGATTTGCCTACAGTGAAGGGTGATTTCTATGCCCTTGGACATATTCCCAACATCATTGGTGCCATTGATGGGACACATGTGGCTTTGGTACCCCCCAGTGAAAGTGAACAGGTGTACAGGAACAGAAAAAGTTATCATTCCATGAATGTCCAGGTGGTCTGTTTGGCTGACCAGTACATCTCCCATGTAAATGCCAAGTTCCCTGGGTCAGTGCATGACGCGTACATCATGCAAAATAGCAGCATCCCTTATGTGATGGAACAACTACGGAGACACTGTGTGTGGCTAATTGGTGACTCAGGTTACCCCAACCTGTCGTGGTTACTGACCCCAGTGAGGAATCCCAGGACAAGGGCAGAGGAACGCTACAATGAGGCCCATGGGTGAACTAGGAGGATTATAGAAAGAACCTTCGGCCTCCTGAAGGCCAGGTTTAGGTGCCTGCATATGACAGGTGGATCCCTAATGTACTCACCAAAGAAGGTGTGCCAGATCATCGTGGCCTGCTGTATGCTTCACAACCTGGCTTTGCGACGCCAGGTGCCTTTTCTGCAGGAGGATGGTCCAGATGGTGGTGTTGTAGCAGCTGTGGAGCCTGCGGAGGGTGAAGAGGAGGAAGGCGAAGAGGACGACACAGACAACAGGGACACGTTGATACAGCAGTATTTTCAATAACACACAGGTAAGAATCAACACCGGCATTTTACATTTACTTACAGTCTCCTGCCTCTCTACTGTCTGTCCTTTTCACCCAGTGGATGCTAACAGAGTTGTGACTTTCCCTTCCAATTTCAGAGATGTGGGCCCCACTGCGTGACCTCTGCTTTGTTTGCCCATGGACTACAGCTGTGTGACAGTGGTATGTTGTCATCACAATGTAACTGGTCATTTTTGCACGTTTATGTCTAATACATATTTTCAAAAAAACAGGCAGACTCCAGATTATTTGTGTGCAATAAGTGTGTTTATTAAAGTGCTCAATTTTGGGACATGGTTGACAATCGGTGATGGGTGATGGTGGAGGAATGTCCATGGCAGAGTCCAGATTCTCAGTCTCACAGGTGCATTGTCCATATGCCTGTGGAAGGTGGAGCAGGGGCAGTTTAAGGTTGGACAGGGTGACAATGTGGGACAGTGGGATGACATCAGGGTGTATCCTTTCCTGGCGGGGGTCTTGGCATCATACTCTGTCTTCTTCCTAGATCTCAGGCCCCGCTTGCGGGGTGGTTCTTCTTCTGCAGGAGGTGGGGTTCTGGTGGCAGGTTGTTGCTGTGTCGGGGCCTCCTGTCCACTAGCGCCGGCGGAGGTGGTAGGCTGTTCCTGGTCCATGCTAGTGACAGGGGCCCTTTGTGGTGCCACATGGTCCCGCAATGTGGTGACAATCTGGTTGAGAGCCACAACGATGGTGCCCCTTGCGGAACTAATGCTTCTCAGTTCTTCCCTGAACCCCATAAACTGTTCCTCCTGCAGTACCTGGATCTCCTGGAACCTGGCCAGGACCGTCGCCATCGTCTCCTGGGAGTGGTGGTATGCTCCCATGATGGAGGTGAGGGCCTCGTGGAGAGTGGGTTCCCTGGGCCTGTCCCCCCCCCTGTCGCACAGCAGCCCTCCCAGTTCCCCTGTTTCCCTGGGCCTCTGTCCCCTGGACCGTGTGCCCACTACCACTGCCCCCAGGTCCCTGTTGTTGTTGGGGTGGTGGGTTAACCTGGGTGCCCTGTAGTGGTGGACACACCGCTGATTGAGGTGTCCTGGAGACAGAGGCATGGGCCCGCTGGGTGGGTGCTGTGCTGGTGTTCCCAGAGGGGGGTAGGTCTGCTGTAGCCAGTGGCTGTCTGAGGGGAACCGACTGTCCTGAGGTCCCCGATGGGCCGGGCTGGTCATCTGGGTCCAGGGAGACAGAGCTGCTGTCATCACTGGGGGCCTCTTCTGGGGGTGGGATGGACATTTCTGGACCCTCCTGGGCGGTGTGGTGGCGTTCGGGTCCTGCAGGGGTATAAGAGTATGGTTATTGCTTCTGTGTGTGCCATAGCGTGCAATGGGTGGGTGCCCGTGTACCCCAGTGCTGGCATTCCTTTGTGGGGGCTGTTGTGACGGGTGTTTGTGGGGGAGATGGGTATGTGCAGTGGGCATGCTTAGGTGATGGCTGTCGATGGTTTGTGGTGGCATGCAGGGTTTGGTGTTGGGATGGGTGGGTTGTGATGGTGAGACATTAGCAACGAGGATGTGTGATGGTGGTGGGGGGGAGGGTGGGGGTATGAGTTGGCATGCTGGTGGGGTGGGGGGGATGAAGTAGTGGAGATGAGACTTACCAGAGTCCATTCCTCCGCCTACTCCTGCGAGGCCCTCAGGATGCAGGATGTTCAAGACCTGTTCCTCCGATGTTGAAAATTCTGGGGGTTGAGGTGGGGGTCCGCCGCCAGTCCGCTGCACCGCGATGTTGTGCCTGGATACCATGGAACACACCTTCCCCCGTAGGTCATTCCACCGCTTCCTGATGTCGTCCCGATTTCGTGGATGCTGTCCCACAGCGTTGACCCTGTCCACTATTCTTTGCCATAGCTCCATCTTCCTGCAATGGTGGTGTGCTGCACCTGTGTCCCGAAAAGCTGGGGCTCTACCCGAACTATTTCCTCCACCATGACCCTGAGTTCTGCGTCTGAGAACCTGGGGTGTCTTTGGGGTGCCATGGGGTGGTGTGGATGAGGTGTGGGGTGGTGTTTGCGGTGATGAGTGTGGTGAGTGTAGTGGTGAGTGGTGTTTTGTGCGTGGTTGTTGTGTGGGTGATGGCGTAGTGTGCCTCTGTGTGATGGTGTTCTCTATTCTGTGCTGTCTCTCTCTGGGCTTCTTCTCTGATTTGTGGTCGTAGGGGTTTGTGGGTGATGTGGGTGTGTGTTTTATAGTTAATTGGGTGTGTGGGAGTGTTGTGTGTATGTGTCTCAAGTGTGTGTATTTCACATTGTCCAATGTGGCTGTGTTTTGGAGCTGTATGTGTATTTTGAGCGCGGCGGTGTGTACCGCCAATGGAATACCGCGGTTGAAAGACCGCCGCGTGGATTCGTGGGTCGTAATGTCATGGGCGTTTTTCTGTTGGCATGACGGTGGAGGTTTGGTCTTCGCCAGTTTAACGCTGGCCGTTGGTGTGGCGGACTTTTGTTGATGTCGGGTTTTTGGCGGTTTGCCTCTTGAGGGTCAGAATGACCGTGGCGGTTTACCGCGACCGTGATGGTGTTGTGGCGGCCTTATGACCGGCGGTAAGCGCCTTTTACCGCCGAGGTCAGAATGACCCCCATAATGTCTACTGCAGAAGAGACAGTGGTGGAGCTCAACCTCACACCTTACCTGCGACTTAGGATGTCAGAGTTAAGGACTCTCTGCAGAATCAAAAAAATAAAAACTGGATCAAACCCTACCAAAGAACAGCTCCAGGAGCTCTTGGCAGAGTTTGCTAAAAATAACCCCTCTGATGATGCCCTCTCAGAGGGGGAAGCTAGTGATGTGGAGGAATTCCCACCTCCAGTCCTAGTTAGGGAGCACAGGGTCCCTCAAACCCTGTCTATACAAGTGATAGTCAGAGATGCTGCTTCTCTCACAGGAGAGTCCAGCACCTCTGGAATCATTGAGGATAGCCTCAATGAAGAGGACCTCCTGCTAGCCAGGATGGCCAAAAGATTGGCTTTAGAGAGACAGCTCCTAGCCATAGAAAGGGAAAGACAAGAGATGGGTTTTGGTCCCATCCATGGTGGCAGCAACATAAATAGGGTCAGAGATTCTCCTGACTTGTTGAAAATCCCAAAAGGAATTGTAACTAAATATGAAGATGGTGATGACATCACCAAATGGTTCACAGCTTTTGAGAGGGCTTGTGCAACCAGAAAAGTAAACAGATCTCACTGGGGTGCTCTCCTTTGGGAAATGTTCACTGGAAAGTGTAGGGATAGACTCCTCACACTCTCTGGAAAAGATGCAGAATCCTATGATGTCATGAAGGATACCCTGATTGAGGGCTTTGGATTCTCCACTGAGGAGTACAGGATTAGGTTCAAGGGGGCTCAAAAATCCTCGAGTCAGACCTGGGTTGATTTTGTTGACTACTCAGTGAAAACACTGGATGGTTGGGTAACTGGAAATGAAGTGCATGACTATGTTGGGCTTTATAATTTGTTTATGAAAGAACACATTTTAAGTAACTGCTTCAATGAAAAGTTGCATCAGTATCTGGTAGACCTAGGTCCAATTTCTCCCCAAGAATTGGGCAAGAAGGCAGACCACTGGGTCAAGACTAGGGTAACCAACACTTCCACTGGGGGTGACCAAAAGAAAGGGGTTACAAAGCCTCCCCAGGAGAAAGTGGGAGACACTAGAAACAAAGAAAAAGAGTCCTCTGTAGGCCCCCAAAAACCAGACCAGGTGGGTGGGCCAGGGTAAGAACTGGGATGCCACTAAGGCATGGTGCCAAAACTGTAGACAGACAGGGCACCACACCAAGGACACTTCTTGTCCCAAAAACAAACCCCCTAGCAAAATCCCAGGGATGACCAGTGTAGCCATTGGGGATGACTCCTCAGATGAGGAGGTCTTCATAGCCTTCAACTGGAAGAAGGGCCCAACAGGTGAGTTGGAGATTCCAGAGGGAAGTAGACACTTCCACCACCTACTGGTGAATGGAATCCCAGCCACTGCCCTGAGAGACACTTGTGCCAGTCACACTATTGTGCATGACAGGCTGGTGTTCTCAAACCAGTACATCCCAGGTGAGACTGCCAGAGTAAGAGTTAGCCCAGACATGGTCACTGATAGGCCTGTGGCTTTTGTGCCCATAGAAGTAGGTGGGACTTTTAGCTGGAGAAGGGTGGTAGTCAGTACCGACCTCCCCCTTGATTGTCTCCTTGGAAATGACTACCCAGAGGTTAGTCAGAGCCCAAGAGAGGAACTGGTCCAGTGCCAGTCCTCTCCCAAGGATTCTGGAGGTGCTGCCTCTGCATTAACTGCAAGTAGGCCCCAGAAGAAAAAAAAAAGAAAACAGTGTAGGAAGGGTGGACAACCTTTAGCCAAGGTTCCAGCAAGCCAAGGAGATTCTGCTCCAGTAGGGGAGAACTGCAAAAGTGGCACTGGTAACGTCCAACCTGACCCACAAGATGTCCTGTCTAGTCAAGCAACTGTTAAGCCTGAGTGGGTGGCTCCTCAGCTAACAGAAGAAGGAGTGGAAGAAGGGTGTTTACTCCAAGATGTGGTAACCCCCCACTCTAATACAGTAGACAGGCACCCTGAACCTAAAGAAGCCTGTAACTTAGCCCCTTCCCTTGTAGGTGAAGAGCTAAAGGTGTGGTTCTGGGCACTGACAGCTGTCAGTGGCCTCTGCTGGGTGTTAGCCTTTATGGCTGCACTATCCTTGGCATGGTGGTCTGACCCCATGCAAAATAGCAAGTTAAGCCCTCTGACCCTGTTGGTCATGGTGGGGTTACTCCAGCTCTGGGTAACCTCTTTGGGTAAGCTAGGGGTGACCCTGGCTAAAATAAGATTAGCAGAGGTGGATACCTCTAACCCCAAAATATAGAGAATGGGTGGAGACATTAAAGACACAGACAAGAGGCAATTCAGACTAGGTCCTATCACTGTGGAAGTGGGTCAGTTCCCCAGTGGGAATGACCTGAACAAGAGGATGTAAGGCAGAGTAGGCCCTGCAACAAACCAGCCTATTTCCTCTACTCTTCCTCGCCTGACAGACTAGGAAGACTCTCCCAGCTTTGGCTGAGTCTCCTGGCCTGTGGGCTGGGGGGGGCTTATGTAAAGAAATGGCTCCCTGTTGCAGTTACCCCCCACTTTTTGCCTGATGCTGATGCTGACTTGACTGAAAAGTGTGCTGGGACCCTGCTAACCAGGCCCCAGCACCAGTGTTCTTTCACCTAAAATGTACAGTTGTCTCCACAATTGGCACAACCCTGGCACCTAGGTAAGTCCCTTGTAACTGGTACCCCTGGTACCAAGGGCCCTGATGCCAGGGAAGGTCTCTAAGGGCTGCAGCATGTCTTATGCCGCCCTAGGGACCCCTCACTCAGCACAGACACACTGCTTGCCAGCTTGTGTGTGCTGGTGGGGAGAAAATGACTAAGTCGACATGGCACTCCCCTCAGGGTGCCACGCCAAACTCACACTGCCTGTGGCATAGGTAAGTCACCCCTCTAGCAGGCCTCACAGCCCTAAGGCAGGGTGCACTATACCACAGGTGAGGGCATAGGTGCATGAGCACTATGCCCCTACAGTGTCTAAGCAAAACCTTAGACATTGTAAGTGCACGGTAGCCATAAGAGTATATGGTGTGGGAGTCTGTCAAAAATGAACTCCACAGCTCCATAATGGCTACACTGAATACTGGGAAGTTTGGTATCAAACTCCTCAGAATAATAAACCCACACTGATGCCAGTGTTGGATTTATTAAAAAATGCACACAGAGGGCATCTTAGAGATACCCCCTGTATTTTACCCAATTGTTCAGTGCAGGACTGACTGGTCTGTGCCAGCCTGCTGCTGAAAGACGGGTTTCTGACCCCATGTAGTGAGGGCCTTTGTGCTCTCTGAGGTCAGAAACAAAAGCCTGCTCTGGGTGGAGGTGCTTCACACCTCCCCCTGCAGGAACTGAAACACCTAGCAGTGAGCCTCAAAGGCTCAGGCTTTGTGTTACAATGCCCCAGGGCACTCCAGCTAGTGGAGATGCCTGCCCCCTGGACACAGCCCCCACTTTTGGCAGCAAGTCCAGGAGAGATAATGAGAAAAACAAAGAGGAGTCACTGGCCAGTCAGGACAGCCCCTAAGGTGTCCTGAGCTGAGGTGACTCTGACTTTTAGAAATCCTACATCCTGCAGATGGAGGATTCCCCCAATAGGATTAAGGATGTGCTCCCCTCCCCTCAGGGAGGAGGCACAAAGAGGGTGTAGCCACCCTCAGGGCTAGTAGCCATTGGCTACTAACCACCCAGACCTAAACACACCCCTAAATCGAGTATTTAGGGGCTCCCAGAACACAGCAAGATAGATTCCTGCAACCTAAGAAGAAGAGGACTGCTGAACTGAAAAATCTGCAGAGAAGACAGAGACACCAACTGCTTTGGCCCCAGCTCTACCGGCCTGTCTCCCCACTTCTAAAGACACTGCTCCAGCGATGCGTTCCCAGGTTCCAGCAACCTCTAAAGCCTCAGTGGACTACCCTGCATCTAGAAGGACCAAGAACTCCAGAGAACACCTACTCTGTTCACCAAAGACTGCAACTTTGCAACAAAGAAGCAACTTTGAAACAACACACGTTTCCCGCCGGAAGCGTGAGATTTTGCACTCTGCACCCGACGCCCCCAGCTCGACTTGTGGAGAGCAAACACCACAGGGAGGACTCCCCGGCGACTACGAGACCGTGAGTTGCCAGAGTTGACCACCCTGAGCCCCCACAGCGACGCCTGCAGAGGGAATCCCGAGGCTCCCCCTGACCGCGACTGCCTGCTTCAAAGACCCGACGCCTGGTAAAGACTCTGCATCCGCAGCCCCCAGGACCTGAAGGATCCGACCTCTGGTGCAGGAGCGACCCCCAGGTGGCCATCTCCCTTGCCCAGGTGGTGGCTACCCCGAGGAGCCCTCCCCTTGCCTGCCTGCATCGCTGAAGAGACCCCTTGGTCTCCCATTGATTCCTATTGCGTACCCGACGCTTGTTTGCACACTGCACCCGGCCGCCCCCGTGCCGCTCAGGGTGTACTTCCTGTGCTGACTTGTGTCCCCCCCGGTGCCCTACAAAAGCCCCCTGGTCTGCCCTCCTAAGACGCGGGTACTTACCTGCTGGCAGACTGGAACCGGGGCACCCCCTTCTCCATTGAAGCCTATGTGTTTTGGGCACTACTTTGACCTCTGCACCTGACCGGCCCTGAGCTGCTGGTGTGGTAACTTTGGGGTTGCTCTGAACCCCCAACGGTGGGCTACCTTGGACCCAAACTTGAACCCCGTAGGCGGTTTACTTACCTGCATAAACTAACAAACACTTACCTCCCCCAGGAACTGTTGAAAATTGCACTGTCTAGTTTTAAAATAGCTATATGTCATTTATGTGAAAACTGTATATGCTATTTTGCTAATTCAAAGTTCCTAAAGTTCCTACATGAAATACCTTTCATTTGAAGTATTACTTGTAAATCTTGAACCTGTGGTTCTTAAAATAAACTAAGAAAATATATTTCTCTATACAAAAACCTATTGGCCTGGAATTGTCTCTGAGTGTGTGTTCCTCATTTATTGCCTGTGTGTGTACAACAAATGCTTAACACTTCTCCTCTGATAACCCTACTGCTCGACCACACTACCACAAAATAGAGCATTAGAATTATCTCGTTTTGCCACTATCTTACCTCTATGGGGAACCCTGAGACTCTGTGCATGCTATTTCTTACTTTGAAATAGTACATACAGAGCCAACTTCCTACAACAGGCATGAATGATACAATTTAAATCCAAGAGTCATACTATTAGAGAAAGAAAAGTCACATAAATGCTCTTTGAAAATTGCACTGCCACTTTTTGTAGTGCTCAAGCAGATTTCCTGAAGCACATTTAGGCAAGTAACTACTATAATAATGTAGAATGTTCAGAAATGCATTTGTCTCTTCAAGATAAGCATGCTGGCAAAATACGCGGTCTGAAACACACCAGCTGTTCTAGGAAAGTGCGGTGCTCAAAGAACAAACTCCCTGGAGAATACTAGTCACTTAGCTGCAGTCTTTTCCGGAGTGCTGGAGGAATGCCTGGTGTCAGCTGGCACAGGAACGAAGAAACAAATTGCCTCAAAAGTCCTGAATACGAGGATGACAGCAGGGGCTGGACTGCCAAGTCAGTTGCTGAGATCAGGAAGCAAAACAAAGCCAAGCAGGGAGGCATGCTTCACTTTGCTATTTAAGCCAATCAGGAAAGCAGTTGAGTTTCCACATCTGGATGAGTCACCACACCCAATTAGAAGCACATGTCTACATCTGCTCACATTAGCAAACAAGCATTGGTAAAACCAGCACTGATAAAAACCAATTGTGTAACACAGCACATTATGTTTACTTAGAAACAGGAAGGTTTAACCAAGAACAGAGATATGATTTAACCATAATCCTTGGGGATGCTGACAGATAATGCAGGAGGCACCTTGGGGATTCCTGACACCTGGCAACAGAATCTGCACCCAGCAGTAAATCAAATGAGGAAACCAGAAGTGACAATCAGGTGCAAACAAAAAGGACCTCTGCACAAATAATAAAGACATTGGAAAAAGCAAGAAGATTGGAATCTATGGAATGGTGGGAGATGACATCCCTCTCAAAATATAGGTATTGCAGTAGATTCCGGAGGAGTCTAGGCATTATGCTTTTGCCCACTTTTGAGCATATGGATAAGGATTTGATTAAATAGAGTGGCCCTACTACAGAGGAATGTTCTATGAAGCTAAAGAACACACTTGTAAAATATGCAAAGATAGATATCTTCATGAAGGAATTGGAAAGACTCAAGGACAATTAAGGGGTCAGAGAATTGTTGTCAGAAATGGAAAAGCTTTGGAAAAGAATGATGAGGAAATCTTGGAAAGGAAATCCAGAAAAGTCACTCAGGACAGGCTGGATTACCAGTATGGAAGAATCTACACTTTTGCAAAAAAAGTTTGAAAATTTAAGCAAAAAAAGTGGAAAAAACAGCTTTGACTACTGAAAGTAAGACAGAGATAAGATCGGAGGCTGGATCAAGTGCTGAAGAAGGACCATGTTAAAGGGTGGTTTTTAAAGGGAAATGCTCCTCCTGTGTATGACAACATGTCAAGGCACCAGGTGCAAACTAATAAATGGTGACAAAGAAATTGCAGGACAATGAGGGGCAAAAGAATGAGGAAGGAACTGAGACAAAAAGAGAAAAGGAGCACATCAGGTAACATTCATCATGACAACAGCAATAAGAAACCATTTTTAACCAATTTCTCAAAAACAAATTGACTCTGAATCAGAAGAGAATTTCAAATTATGGGTTAACATTCTTCCAACAAATGACCCTTGATTTTGCAAGCATGTCAATAGAAATGTATAAATTCACAAAAAAAGTTGATATTGCATAAGGACTTCATGATGATAACAAGGAAGAAGATAAATATCAAAATGACCCAAATAGAATAACATATGTCACCACTGGGGATATCCCAGATGTTATAGAGCATAACCAACTTGATGAAGAAGTGTCAAATATGGTTTCCGATTGGAGGAGATTGGGTCACAGTTACAGACCCTAGAAGTTATGTGATTTAATATGGATACTAGGGTATCAAGTGGCTGTAGAGAAATAAGCAAATTCTGCCTGCAATTGCCATTAGGCAATAAAATTGATATTTTTTCATGGGATGGTGGTGGGACACATCAACAACTTAAGAAAATGAAAACAGGGAGGCAATTCAACACACAAGGATTGGAAAGATATATATATTTAAACAAATACATGACTCATTAATCATAAAATCATCAGTTAAAGGGGGCAATATCATTATCATTGATAAAACAACATATTTGTCTGAGGCATATGATCGGCAACTGAGAAATGTACAACATTATCCAGTAATGCAAGAAAGCCCCCTGAAGCAAATCTAGAAAGATTATCACACACTACTATTGATGGTTGAATGATGATTTCCTTGAACTGGAAGAATATCCATATTTACGAGCCATTAATGCGAAAATAACCACTGTCTACTTCCCGCCAAATATACACAAGGATATTCAAAGACCACTTGAGAGACCCAGTGGGAGCTCCACTGGATCACTCCTGGAAACCACCTCAAGATTTCTGGGTTTGTTCTCACATCCACATGTAACAGGGTTAACATTATACCTGAAGGATTCTACTGATTTCCTCAAAAACATGACTGAAATACCATGGAACTCAATTTACATAATGGTGACACTGGATGTCGTATGTTTATGCACATCAATAAACCATGATGATGGAATAGCTGCTTGCTGCTACTTCCTAAGAGATGGCCAATTCAATTGGCTCAGAACACCAGATGATACTCAAAATGTTGGAATATTGTTATTTGTAACAGCAGGGGAACGCCATGGGCACCTCATTAGCCCCCACCTATGTGAATTTATTAATGAGTTGGTGGGAAAAGGAGGTCACATGGAAAGAAGACAATTACATTTTCATGGAAAATGTTGTCCTATGGACTAGTTTCATTGACAATCTCTTCAGCCAATGGGATGGGGAGGGAACAAAATTGAAGAAATTAATATTGAGAATAACAATTACTTCAATATTAGATTCACTAAAATGAAAATGACAGTACGGATCATAATGAATTCCTGAATATCGATTTAACCATCAACGGAAATAGATTGGGTACAACAACAACTTTAAATGCTATGCTCCATGCAAATAGTGGCCATCCAAAGGCATTAAAGTAGAACATTCCTTATCAACAAATGAAGGATATGTTCCACGGAGGAGGGGTTAAAATGAGAGGCAGCTCAAACGATTAAAAGAGTCACTCATCGTGGATCCCCTGAAAAGTTCTCATGGATGCATTATTGAGAGCTCGAACAAAGAAATAGGAGGACCTGCTATATGGATATAATGCTGCCTCAGCAAGTTAAAATAAGAGGACAGATACATGCATAATGCTCTTGGAGTATACCCTAGCACAATCAGATATAAATATGATTTTTAAAAAGAACAGGCACATTTTAGAATATGAACATTTGAAAAGAACTTTGGGCCCACATCCGTGTATTACATAGTAGAGGACCCCATCACTAGGAGATAGTTTAACTCAGAGTTTTTCCAGTCTGAATATGAACTCATATGAGAGACTGAAAAATCACGGGAAGGGACAACAGAATTTGTTATATATGTTTTGGAATGTGACGGAAGCAAATTATACATGGGGAGCACAATCAAGAATTCGCAAGTGAGAATCCTGCAACATATATGAGTAATAAAAAATGGAGATAAAAGTTATTCAACGGCCAATCACTTTATGGAGTTTTATGGGGGCTGTTTCAAAGGACTGAACTACTATTGTATGAAATACATCTGGAAACACCCCGGGGTGCGACAGAGAAATGGAATTGAAAAGACAGAAGCCCAAACTGATTTTAACACTTGGAACATAGATACCTTGGGTCCATAATTCTGATGCACACTTACAAGATATTCCCTTGAAATCACTATGAACTTCAATTTTGAATGATGTAATGATAGGAAGACATGATTTGTTAATACACATGTGAGCTGGAGATGGAAAGTGTAGTGATGAAAACATACACTGTGGGGCATATTTATACTCCGTTTGCGCCGGAATTGTTTTTTTTGACGCAATTTCGACGCAAAACTAACTCCATATTTATACTTTGGCGTTAGACACGTCTAGCGCCAAAGTCCATGGAGTTAGCGTCATTTTTTAGCGTGGACACCTACTTTGCGTTAATTATATGCAAGGTAGGCGTTCCCGTCTAAAAAATCGACTCCGAGGCATGTGCGTCGGATTTATACTCCCGGGCAAAAATCACGCCCGGGAGTGGGCGGGTCAAAAAAAATGACGTACGGCCGTTTTTTAGCGCCTGCAAAAGGCAGGCGTTAAGGGACCTGTGGACTCTGAAGGAGCCCAGAGGTGCCCTCCCATGCCCCCAGGGACACCCCCTGTCACCCTTGACCACCCCAGGAGGACACCCAAGGCTGGAGGGACCCATCCCAGGGACATTTAGGTAAGATCAGGTAAGTGTTTTTAAAAAAAAAAAATTGTGGCATAGGGGGGCCTGGTTTGTGCCCCCCTACATGCCACTATGCCCAATGACCATGCCCAGGGGACAGAAGGGGGCATGACTCCTGTCTTTGCTAAGACAGGAGTCATTTCTATGGGGGTTGGGAGTGAAAAGAAATGGCGCAAATCGGGTTGAGGCGAAAAAATTGCCTCAACCTGACTTGTCCCATTTCTTGACGCCCAAGCCCCATATCCCCATATCCCCCTACGCCGGCGCTGCCCGGTGTACGTCGTTTTTTTTAACGCACACCAGACGGCGCCGGCGGCTAACGCCGGCTAACGTCATTCAATAAATACGGCGCCCGCATGGTGCTTCAGAATGGCGTTAGCCGGCGCTAATTTTTTTGACGCAAAACTGCGTTGGCGCAGTTTTGCGTCAAAAAGTAAAAATATGGGCCTGTATTTCTTGGGATGCACTAGCACCTTATGTTGAGATCAACTGAGGATTCACTGTGTTTGTGATGAAGAAATGTATTTTAATCCCAGTTAGGGTAAAGCAATAGATTAAATAGAAAGAGATGTGAAAAGAGTCATCCTGAAATAATGCACTCAGCACTTTAAAATCAATGAGTGTAATACTCTGGGAGAGTACTCAATAACACTTCAAAATGGATAACTTAATAAGTGTCATATTGTAATAAAGCATGTAGTTGAAATGAGAACAATGAGGATCCTCTGAGAATAGAGCACTTTATACTTCAGGATAGTTGTGATAATTTACTGGAGCATTCCATAAATTATGGATACTTCCATAACCAATAAGGCATTTGACACTTTGGCACTAATTATGATCATGGCGGTCCATTCCGCTCCGCCTGTGGTGGCGGTAGAGACCGCCAACAGAGGAGCTGTCCGGACGCCAAATAATGATCCAAACAAAACACACACATCCCGCAAACCACCCACTGCCAGGAGAGGAATCCCCCCCGACGACGGCAGAGTCCGCCCACAGGCCGTCAGAAAGGCCCAACCTGCCCATCAAATATTGAACCACCATTCCGCCGCCAGTTCCGGGGCAGGAACCACTGCCACACAAAGCCTGGCGGAAATGAATCAAAAATAAGGAACCACGCAACGGAGTCCCACAGAACGCGCTGCGGCAGCCATGGATAGAGAGCTGCAGATCATGCCAGCCCTGCTCCTTGCCATATACCTACATGACCGAGACAGCAGACAAAGACGACAACGGTAAGTACCGCAACCTACAACACAAGGGAGGAAAGGGCACAGTTACATACCTACCCCCTCGACCCATCTGGCAACGCCCTTCCCAGAAGCACAAGTCATACACCCCACAGCAAGAAGTACTTACCCAACACAAGGCTAATGCAACTTGACCATAGTATATAGAAAAGCCCCAGACCCATAAAAAAGTAAAACAAATCACCAGGGTGTAATGGCATGCAGCCCAAACACAGACCACACAGAAACTTTAATAAGAAGCTCACTGAGCCAAACAGTGCAAACAGGGCCAATGGCCAGTCCGTAATAACACAATTGTCATGGGCCACAAAGGGCCCCATCTGACTCCTACAAGTGCTGGGTACTCCACATTATGGGGCACCATATGGGGATCCAGGCACCTCACAGAAGGAGGGCAGAGGGTGGTGGGGGTGGGGATTTTCGACGGGAGTGGGCCTTTGACTGTCTTGTGGAGGGTGGAGGGGGGATGGGCTGTGATGTGGAAGGAGCGGAAAGGGCAAGGAGGTGGGCATGTTTGGAGACAAGACGGGGTGGGCCAGTGGGTTGGAAGAGGTCAGCACGGGAGAGGAAAAGTTTTTTGGGAGCAATTGGGGTGGGCGTGGATGAGGGTGTGGGAGTGGAGGCAGAGGTAGTGGGTGTATGGGGTGTAGGGGTGCATGTAGTGGGTGCAGGTGACTGCTCTGTATGCTGTGGTGTTGTGGATGTCTGATGGGTGGGTGTCTTGGTGCAGTTGTGTGTCTTGGGAGGTGGGGGGTGGGCACAGTGGGAGAAGACAGACAGCTAGTGTGGATGTATGTTGTGTGTGTGTCTGCAAGTCTGGTGAGTGTGCTGCATGTGTCAACTACAGTAGAGTTGGTGAGTGCAGGTGTCGTGTATGGGGTGCATGTATGGGTGTCTGCTATTGTGGTGAGTGCAGGAAGAGGAGCAGTAACAGTGAGTAAAGGTGCAGTGCATGAGGGTGTGGATGTAAAGGGGACAGACAGGGAGGCAGAAGAGGTGGGCACACTGGGGGAAAGGGACGTTGTTGTGTGTGCAGGTGTCTGTTGGCTGTGTGAATGATTGTGGTGGGATGTGTGGTGCTTGTGCTTAGAAGGGTGCATCTTGTGTGTTGATGTGCCTGTCAGTGTGTCTGAATGTGTGCTTTGGACGGGTGAAGGGAGTGGGGTGCTTGAAGGGGTAGAGGAGGTTGGAGGGGGGACGGAATGGCCAGGGAAACTGGCTGCTGTCCGAGAGGAGGCCAGAGATTGAGAAGATCTCTGTAGGGCAGACACAGCACCCTGAATGCCATCCAGATAGGCATTTGTCTGCTGCACCTCTGATGCTAGCCCCTGGATGTCATTGACGATGGTTGTCTGCCCTACAGAGATGGTTCTCAGGAGGTCAATAGCCTCCTCTGTGTGGGCAGCAGGGCTGGCTGAGGCAGGGGAGAAGGTGCCTGGGGCGAAGGAGACACCCACCTTTCTGGGTTGGCGGGCATGGGCAACTCGGTGGGGAGCAGAGGGGAGGGCGGTGATGGTATGGGGGGTGGCGGAAGATCTCACGGTAGTGGTGTGTGCACTAGGGTCCGCCACCGTCGAGGGACCCCCATCGGAGGAGGTCTCAGAGTCACTACCTCCTGTGGTAGTAGCCTCCCCCATGGAAGTCCCCTCGCCCTCCCACCCACTGGTCGCCTGGGCGTCCGTTGTCTCTGCCTCAGAGGATCCGTGTGCTGATGCCTCCCCTCGTCCCGGTGCCTCAGCTCCTTTGCCTGATGTTGATGCTGTACCAAACCAACACAAGAGAACAGGGATGGGGAGACAAAACAGGAGAGACACTTGTAAATAGCTGAATGCAGGTACAGACTGGCCAGACATACACCCACCCAGCACACACAGCCAAAAGGCAGCACCGTACACTATGCTCATGGCCATGCCCCTGACTACTGACCAGAATACTGCTCTACACCCATCCCCTGAAATACTTTAGGAGCAGAAGTAGGTTAAACCTGACAGGGACACCCATACACCCTTTGGAGAACATACAGTAGATGGACACCAGTCAAATTCCCTGCCTCTGAGCAGCATGAGCCCTATTACACACCCAGGCATGGGGCCCTTTCCCCTACACCACGTGGCACATCCATAGCCAGAGGCAGGCCACAACAGTACACAGAGTGGAGTACCTGTCCGCACAAGATCAGGGAGTCAAGTAATCAAACGATGACGAACGCGCGTCCGTTCTGTGGCGGTATGCACCATCACCGCTGGCGGCGATCATGATACACCAGGATTCCCCATTGGCATCCATGTTAGCCAATGAGGGTGCGAACAGCGGTCAACACCGCCTTAAGCTGTGACGTCAACCGCTAGCGGTATGAGGTCACTTCCACAACGAAGGGGCAGATCTACAATGGGCAGACATTTTGCCAACACCTACACATCTAGAATTTCTTACTACTCACAATGCAGGCCCTAATAGCCACATGAAGCACCTAGGCCTCTGTCCATTCCGTATAGTAGCACACATGAATTACTCTGTTCCCACTTTGTGATGTACATGTATATCTGTTGGGTAGCAGTTATTGTCGAGACACTACAATGAACAATGCAGTGCACAAATGATGAGAAGTGTGCCTATGTATGTGTCTTCATGACTCCTTTTTGTAACCCCTCGTAGGTACCGACCCTTGTGGGGAGGAAGGGCACCATAGGTGTACAAACCACTTGTGAATATGGGGACCATGGTGAAGCGTCAGATCATAATCACTTACAGACTCACACGTGCAACTATTTAGGACCTATGGGGGTCATTCCGCCGGGGCCGGGGATGCGGGAGCACCGCCAACAGGCTGGCGGTGCTCCTCAGGACATTCTGACCGCGGCGGTTCAGCCGCGGTCAGAACAGGAAAACCGGCGGTCTCCCGCCGGTTTTCCGCTGTCCTGCAGAATCCTCCATGGCGGCGCAGCTTGCTGCGCCGCCATGGGGATTCTGACACCCCATACCGCCATCCTGTTCCTGGCGGGTCGCCCGCCAGGAACAGGATGGCGGTATGGGGTGTTGTGGGGCCCCTGGGGGCCCCTGCAGTGCCCATGCCAATGGCATGGGCACTGCAGGGGCCCCCGTAAGAGGGCCCCACTTTGTATTTCAGTGTCTGCTTTGCAGACACTGAAATACGCGACGGGTGCCACTACACCCGTCGCACATACCCACTCCGCCGGCTCCATTCGGAGCCGGCTTCCTCGTGGGGAGGGGTTTCCCGCTGGGCTGGCGGGTGGCCTTCTGGCGGTCGCCCGCCAGCCCAGCGGGAAAGCCAGAATGGCCTCCGCGGCCTTTCGACCGCGGAGCGGCCATATGGCGGCTCCCTCCAGGCGGGCGGCTCCCGCCGCCCGCGGGGGGCAGAATGACCCCCTTTGTGCATTACTGGATCCTGCACTAACTCCGGGAAATTGTAATCAGCATGCCATTCCAACTGAGGTGCAGGTGCTCTCCGCACTCCATTTCCTGGCCACATGCTCATTTCAAATGACAGTGGGCATGCGTGCTGGTTTTTCACAGCCAGTGTTCAGCATGGTACTGACAAGATTTCTGAATGCATTTGTACAACATCTGCGATCCTATGTGCGGTTTCCCCAAAGTACTGACCTCCGTGCCATCAAGTCTGACTTATATGCCTTTGCCAACATTACCCATGTCATAGGTGCCATCGATGGCACACATATAGCTATCATCCCCCCAAGAGTGAGTGACAGGTGTACAGAAACAGGAAGAACTTTCACTCCATGAACATCCAATTGGTATGTACTGCAGACCAGTACATTTCCCATGTAAATGCCATGTTTCCGTTTTCATTCCATGATTCATTTGTGTTGAGGAACAGTAGTGTACCACAGAAAATGGAACAACTACAGGAGGAGAGAGGATGGATCATAGGTAAGTTTGCCTGTCACTAACTGACACATTGCAGAAAACCAGCCTGTCTGACTGAGGGACATAACAATGACGAGTCTGTATTGCACCATTTTGTAGGTGATTCTGGCTATCCAAACTTGCGTTGGCTCCTGACACCAGTGAGGAATCCCAGGACAGTTGCAGAGAGGAATTACAATGAGGCCCATGGACGTACTAGGAGGGTAATAGAGCGAACTTAGGTATCCTAAAGGCTAGATTCCGGTGTCTACATATCTCTGGGTATTCCCTGGCCTATGGGCCTGATAAGGTGTGTAGAATAGTGGCAGCCTGCTGCATGCTGAACAACGTGGCAGTGAGACATTCTATCCCCCTCCTGGAGGTGGAGGGTGCTATAGGTCCTGATCAGCTACCTTAGAGAGGTGAGGAGAGTGATGGTGATGATGAGGAAGGGGAAGATGTTAATTCCAGTAACCAACTGATACAACTCTACTTTCAAATCAAATCAAATCAAATCATAAATATTTATGAAGCGCGCTACTCACCCGTGCGGGTCTCAAGGCGCTAGGGGGAAGGGGTTACTGCTGCTCGAAGAGCCAGGTCTTGAGTAGTCTCCGGAAAGCGGAGTGGTCCTGGGTGGTCCTGAGGATGGTGGGGAGGGAGTTCCATGTCTTGGCTGCCAGGTAGGAGAAGGACCTCCCACCCGCCGTAGTGCGGCAGATGCGAGGGACGGCGGCGAGAGCGAGGTTGGCGGAGCGAAGAGGACGGGTGGGTGTGTAGAAGCTGAGACGGCGGTTGAGGTATTCGGGTCCCTTGTTGTGGAGGGCTTTGTGTGCGTGGGTGAGGAGTCGCAAGGTGATCCTTTTGTTGACGGGAAGCCAGTGCAGGTGTCTCAGGTGGGCGGAAATGTGGCTGTTGCGGGGTATGTTGAGGATGAGGCGGGCGGAGGCGTTTTGAATTCGTTGCAGACGTTTCTGGAGTTTAGCGGTGGTTCCTGCGTATAGGGTGTTGCCGTAGTCCAGGCAGCTCGTGACGAGGGTGTGGGTCACGGTCTTTCTGGTGTCGGCGGGGATCCAATGGAAGATCTTTCGGATCATGCGGAGGGTGAGGAAGCAGGAGGATGATACGGCGTTGACTTGTTTGGTCATGGTGAGAAGTGGGTCCAAGATGAAACCGAGGTTGCGTGCATGGTCTGAGGGGGTCGGTGCGGTGCCAAGGGCCGTGGGCCACCAGGAGTCGTCCCAGGTGGTCGGGGTGTTTCCAAAGATGAGGACTTCCGTTTTGTCTGAGTTCAGTTTCAGACGGCTGAGTTTCATCCAATCTGCAACGTCTTTCATTCCATCTTGCAGGTTGGTCTTGGCACTGGTGGGGTTCTTGGTGAGGGAAAGTATCAGTTGAGTGTCATCGGCGTAGGAGGTGATGATGATGCTGTGTTTGCATACGATGTCGGCGAGGGGGCTCATGTAGACATTGAAGAGAGTCGGGCTGAGCGAGGAGCCTTGTGGGACGCCGCAGATGATCTCGGTGGGGTCAGAGCGAAAAGGTGGGAGGTAGACTCTTTGGGAGCGGTTGGAGAGGAAGGAGGTGATCCAGTCCAGGGCCTGTCCTTGGATCCCGGTGGAGCGGAGGCGGGTTATTAGGGTGTGGTGACAGACGGTGTCGAAGGCAGCCAAGAGGTCGAGGAGGATGAGGGCGACTGTTTCTCCGTTGTCCATCAGGGTTCTGATGTCGTCTGTGACTGAGATGAGGGCGGTTTCTGTGCTGTGATTGGCTCGGAATCCGGACTGAAAGGGGTCGAGTAGGCTGTTGTCTTCAAGGAAGTTGGTAAGTTGCTTCTTGACGGTCTTCTCTATGACTTTGGCAGGGAATGGGAGGAGCGAGATGGGGCGGAAGTTCTTCAGGTCGCTTGGGTCCGCCGTAGGTTTTTTCAGTAGGGTGTTGACTTCAGCGTGTTTCCAGCTCTCGGGGAAGGTAGCAGATGAAAACGAGCTGTTGATGATGGTCTGGAGGTGCGGGGCGACGATGTCGTCAGCTTTGCTGAAGATGAAGTGGGGGCAGGGGTCCGAGGGGGCACCGGAGTGGATGGAGTTCATGGTGGCTTTGGTCTCTTCCGTGTTGATGTGAGTCCAGGCGTTGAGGGTGATGGCTGGGGTTGTAGGTTCTGTGGTGGTTGGCTGGGTCTGGTGTCCGAAGCTGTTGTGTAGGTCGATGATCTTACGATGGAAGAATGTGGCGAGGGAGTTGCAGAGGTCTTGTGAGGGCGTGATGGCGTTGGCATTGGCGTTAGGGTTGGAGAGCACAATAACTGTGTGGGAGTTAAGCCTGTCATTGGAGTTAGTGACTAATACTCTCAGTGTGCTCTGTCATGTAGGGGGGGGGTGGTCATGATAGGCGATACATGGACCACCTCTGCATGGTACTGACTGAATATATATGCATTCCCTCCTTGCCACCATTTGGGCACACAGGACTACGATCATCCACAAATTGACAATAAAGTTGTTCTCTGCCACTTGCATCCATACTTCACTTTGTTCACAATTTAAGACAGGGGACAGTGTTACAGGTGTGAAATGTGTTTTATTTGTAGACGTGAGTGAATTGTGCTATATACAGTGATGGGAGTCGTAAGGGTTGGGGGTCCTCAAAACCAAGTTGGTGGCAGCCTTGTTGGATGGTATTGATGGGTCCATTTTGTCGAACTGTACTTCAAATTGCCCTCAGCTAAGTGCTGTTGGTGAATGGGTGGGATGGTTGCTTTGCATTAGTAGCAGAGTCAATTGTTGGAGGGGGCCTTGTTCTTAGCTGGGTAATGGCTGGGTGGGGTGTAGGTCCAGGTGGGGTGTGGGTGGGTTGGGGTGGTGCATGCATTGCAGCAGTGGGGTATATTGGGTAATTGTAGATGACTTACCCGAGTCCATTCCTCCAATGAGTCCAGTGAGTCCCTCTGGGTGCAGGATGGCGAGTACCTTTTCCTCCCAGTTAGTGTAGTCGGGTGGTGTTGGTGGCGGTCCGCCCGCATTCTTCTGCACTGCGATGTGGTGCCTAGATGCCATGGCCCTGACCTTCCCCCGCAGGTGGTTTCATCTCTTGCGGATGTCGTCCCTGGTGCGTGGATGGTGTCCCACTGCATTCACCCTGTTCACAATGGTCTGCCACAGCTCCATTTTCCGGGCGATGTGTGTGTGCTACACCTACGCCCCGAATATTTGTGGCTCCACCTTCAGGATCTCGTCCACCATAGTCCTTAACTTTTTTGGGGGGGGACATGGTGAGTGTGGTGGATGGTGTCGGGACTGGGGACGAGATAAGGGTGCTCTTCTGTGGGTCGATGTGCGTCTCCTGTATGCTGGCGTATACTGTCTGGCTCTGGTGCTCTCCATCTTCTTGTCCTGGTTTCATTGCAAGGGATTGTGGGGTGTGTCTGGGGGTGTTTTATGGGGTTCTGGATGTGTGTCAGGTGTGTGGGTGATACGCCTGTCCAATGTGTGCACTTGTTGCTGTTGAGTCCACTTGCCGCCTGTGGCGGTTGCAGCTGCCAATGGTCGCCCGGCCTCCACTGTCTGCCGAGGTGATTGTGCATCATTATTTGGAGGGCGGGATGTGGGTGTGCTTGGCAGCGGGGGTTGGGGGGGCACCGTGATTACCGCCGACAGAGTCATGGCGGGGAGTGGTGGTCTGGGAATTTTTGGCGGGGTTGGGTTTTTTGTTAATTATATGGCGGGTTTGCATTCACCACCAACGGCGGGATTCTGTTCACCGCCGATGCGGCAGTCGGCGGTCTTTCCCGCCATGTTCATATTGACCGCCGTTATGTTAATATTTGCAATAACATCGAATACTTGGCACTTTCCATTAATAGGTTTAATAACATAGTTTGATAACTCATAACTAGATTACATGGATTTATTTTGACATAAAAACTCTGCTATATTTGTTTTTTGCACTTTGAAATCAATGAACTAATAAGTGCAATACTATATTGAAGTATGTTACGGATATAAAAATGACTACGGTTCTCCCAGAAGAGATCACTTGAGATCACTTGATCCTATAGAATTAATACGTGCAATAACCTTATGAAACGCTCCATACATTATGGATATTACCATTAAAAACACTCTTAGGATAAAGCATGTGGCACTTTTTGTCAATGAATGCAATAATATAACATACCATGATTTAACAGAGTAGTTGGCACTTTAAGATCAAAGGGTGCAATAATAAAATGGAGCTCTTTAAAAAAAATATTATTTTTCTTCTAGGATAAAGCACATGGCTCTTTATGCCGACTAGTGCTATAATATACTATCATTTAATAGAGCACTTGATACTTTCAGATCAGTGGGTGCAATATTGAAATGTAACACTTTAAAAGATTTAAGTAAAGTAGCTGATAGTTGAGAACTAATGAGTGCAAAATCAATTATTGCGACACTTTATTTCCATGAACAAAACAGTGGTTTGTATTAAGTTAAACCGGGGCACTTAGCACTTTAAGCACACACAATGGTTGAATAGACATTTTAAAAATCATATCAGGTACATTGATATGAATACAGTGTTTATAGAACTGGGATGCACTATATGCAAGTTCTGTCATCGAAGCTGTGAATTGTAGAACAAGTGTTGAACATATTTCATTGTTTGAAAAGATGGACGGCTTACTGTCAGTATTGGAGCAATGATGTACAAAATGAATGCAGAGATTTCCAAAATGAAATGGAAGGGTGCTTGCTCTAGTTGTTATAAAGTCAATGAAAGTGAGGTTCGACATTATGCTTGCAATGAAAATGACTGGTGTATACAAAGTAGACATTCTGTCACAATGCATCGGCCGTTAACATGTTTATGTGCCCATGCTTAGTTTTGTTTGTCTTCTCTTGAATAAATGAATGATAGCTTTTTTTTAAGGAGTAGTTTCTGTCTCCTGATTTGTGTTGCCAAAAAGCTACTGGGAGGAGACAAGAAGTAGCTGGAAGGGGGATATGGACAGATATCTATATTTTTGTCAGCCCTTTGTTCTTGACTGGATGGCTTTCCTGTCCATCTCATTTACCAGCTCCTTACTTAATGACTTTTCTCCCGATTCATTGTGTGTCATTTCTCTGGAGTATTTTTTTTTTTTTACTGTGTTATGGATGGACGTCGTGTGTCCTTACATTGGTAGCATTTTAGAAACTACTTTTTCTTTTAGCACTCGCTGGGCGTGTAAGTGCGGTCATGCTTTCCTACTTATTTACTGCTTTCCCACTCACACATCTGCCCCCACTCATATTGTGTGCTCTGGATTGCACATTCTCCTACTCAGTATAACCACTGCCTTCCCAGTCCCTCCCTACAGGACTTTTGTTTATTGTATTTTTGTTTTCTCTCCATGCTTCAAGTTCCTTTATTGCCTCCCTGACCACCACTCCCTGATGCCCCCGTATTGACTTCTCTCCACACCCACTCCTTACTTGCTTGCTGACCTGCATCCCAACTCCATCACATGTTTGAAAACCTTATGGAAATCTTAATTTAAAAATGTTTACATGGCCCAACAAGTGCAAATTGCTGCTGGGTCACATATTTTGTAAAATTATCTTTCTGTCACATTTCTAATATTTTATTTTACTCGTTGCTCCAAGATCGACAAAAAAGGTAGCCTTGCCATGTGACATGTGAACAAATGCATAGTAACACAACCTAGTGTTTACATCAGCACAATCAGCTGATTGCGCATGAGCTTATACGTCATTGTGCTTGTTTTTTTTGCAGATGCTGCACAACACTGGCAAAAGGCCTTTTTTGCCCATGCTGACCAGCATTGGTAAAAGGCTCTGGGAAAGCCAAATGGTCTACAATGGCAGCTAAATGGCAAGACCAATTGACTATGCAAATATTTATTTTGTTTACGAACATATGCCACAAAAAATAATAAGGAAAGAAAATATGCTGCTGTCTAAAGGTGACGGTTATAGGTTTGAAATAAAAAATTTAAATAAAAATAACAGCAAATATAAATGTAGTAGAACAGTGCAGATTCTTGTAAGAAGGCAGGTATTCTTAGAACATGTACACCAACACTTTTCAGTTTTAATGTACATCACAGGAAAATATTAATCTAATTGTTACAGTGAAAAGCTACTTTTGGTTTTAAATTACTGAAACCAAAAGACAAAAACATAAAGGATGACAAAATAGAAAAGGCTAAAAAATGGAGAAACAAAATCAGCAAAATATTAGCCGATCAGCCCTGACACTGTAGTGTACTTCTTTTTAGGTGGATGTGCACGTCAGTAGTGCAGAGAGCCAATGATTGAAGTGGTCTGCCCATTGCTCATGCTGCATGCAATGGAAGGTGAAAGCAATATGTAAATGATAGTTGAACAATCCAATGGATGAAGTGAGCTGACTCCATGTTTTTTTTATATACATGTATGTTCATCATTTTGTTTAAAAAAAGGTTGCTGCTGAAGCAGCTAAAGCTGGCTCTATACCACACCTGAAATGTGTAGGCCAACCAGATCTCCCTTCTACATTACACATTAACTATCTTGTGCAAGCAATTCAGGCAGTCAGTCTCTCCTATTTATAGTTTATTTGCATTCCATCACTCACCATAAATCACAGTTGTTTGGTGCTGTTTCGATATAGGGAGTTATACCTCCAGTTCAGGCAACTTTTTACACCCATTAACCTATTGTCTTTGTTATTTTGCTGTCCAGCTTTGCTCATAGTTGTTAGTTATGTAACTTTTTAGTTTTTTTCTGACTTGATATCTTAATGCTAGAAGGGATATGTGTGACATTCTTACATTATAACTTTTACGCTATTATTTAATATGATGCGCAAATGCACAGTTTGTATTTAAGCTTAGTTCTGAATTGGTCAGTGGCTCAGGCATATTACATCAAACCTGTTCATGAACATAAAACAATACTTACTTTCGTTTCTACAGTACGCCTATATGAAACATTTGTTACACTACCAGTCCCCATCCACTCAACTTCAAGTCCTCAATCATCCCTAAATATATTAATCCACACACACTTTGCATTTTCTTGTCAGAATACTTTTACAATGTAGGCCACTTTTCAAAGTAGTAACTAGGGGCTGTAGGGGGTTCAAAGTTGCACTGTAATTGTTCACAAATAATTCATGAAAAAACAAGAGAAATATGTAAGTACCTGCATTTGATTACAAAGACTGCTTCTGTTTGAAAATAGGGACTTTCACAAGTATTTTTTCACACATAATTGCTATGAGCCGTTCATGGGGAAAACTGAATAGGGTATGCAATCACAATTGAAATGAGTGTGGGTTACTAGTATAACATGGTTTCAGAGTACTGACAGTAATAAACTAAGCAAGGGATACACCAACATACAAAATGTTTATGAGTACAGTATCAATGAACACTTGAGAGAAAAAAACTACAGTGTGAAGGTGTAGTAAAACAGGGAGCTAAGAGTGATGGGAAGGTGAATAGCAAACATACATAAATGATAAAAACTTTGCACAATTCTTGTACTAACTGCATGAGCCTTGCCCAGGGAAACACACCCAAAAATCCTGTGACTCCCAAAATGTGCCCAAGTCCCAGAGATTGCTCCTTATGGAAGCAGCTAGTGCAAACATGTTTTTTAAGCTTTGATAAATACAGACTAAGGAGCAGATTTTAAATTTGGAAGGTAGCAGAATCATTCCACAAAATATACTTCCAAATTAGGGAAAAAGTAAAAAACTAGCACTGCCCATAATCCTGATATCTTTACAACTCCTCACAACATAGATTCAAACATCAGAAACACGAAGGAAGATTTTACTTAGTTCGAAGGCCAAAACTCTGGAATGCCTTTAATTAGACCTTAAAACAACTGAAAACAATACTATATATGCTGGCATAAGATAAGGAAAAACAAGCACCAACGAACTGCCATAATCCTGAGAAATCTTGATGACCCCAGCATCTAAGATTGCACATACCCATTTAACTTCATTCCATCCAGTCACTCAACGCTGTTGACCTCGAAAGATGCAGAGGAAACTCATCAGCAAGTTAACTAATACTCCAATCACTAATCAAACGTACTAATGAAGTTACTAAATTCAAAGATCAAAGGTGGTATAGGGCACAAGATATTACCTCCCAAATGGACAATATGCTCACCTCAGTAACGGACTGTTGACACAAGCCCACCTATTTACTTATCAACTCCACCACCCACCCAGACAGCTTAGTATCACTATAATACCTTACCAGGAGGAACTATTATTTGACTTCTCTAACAAAATTATGAACTTCCTAACATATGTTTACTCTTTCTTCCCATCTCAAAAATGTGGTTTCTGACATCAGTCTGAGCAACATAGCAAACAAGCAGTGCACAACAGCAGGCAAGATCCGCTCTCTTCACTCTCTTTGGTTATAACTATATGTGATACTGGAATCCCACCCAGGAAGTTTCAAACCTCATTAACCCCTTCGCTCACATGCTGTGTGAGCAACTGTGTTTGAAACATTACAGCATATAACCAAGGGAACAAACATGAGGGACTGTATGAACCTTCCATGCAAGCATTGTTTGAGGTTCTAATGTAGCTAACCGTGAGATGTCGGACACCTTAGCTGGAGGTATCAGAAATTACATAGGGCCAGTGTAATTTTGTTTGAGGTTAAGTTCGCCCAGATGTGTGGCCAGTTCAGTGGTGTGGCTTGAGTGCAGCATGTATCACAAAGGAGTGATTCCCATTGATTTAATTGATTTGGTTAGTGCAGAACTAATAGGGGGTAGAAGGGAGAAAGGTTTGGAAGCAACATGACCTCCTTTACTCTACGAGTGTAAAGTACTGGGTAGATCAGCAGTGATAGGTGATTTGTGTTTGGAGACTATTGTTTAGATTTTTAGAGGTGGTAGACATCTAAGACATTGGTGGAAATGGGTACAATTTACCACAGGGGCGGATAATTCCCTAAACACATCTCTAAATACAACATCAGGAAGGAATAATAATATCTGGTCCAGACTAGACAACTTCATGCTTACCACATCCCCATAAGTACCCCTACTCCATTCCCATTCCTTCCCCCATTCCTTCCCCCAATCCTTCCTCATTCTTCCTCCTACATAGCCTCCCCCTGACAAACCCCTCCTCCGTCTCCTCTCTCTTCTTTCTCCTGTCTGTCCTATCCTCTCTCTGTTACTACCTCTTTTGTTCTGTCCTCACAATGTATCAGTTGGGGTGACCCTCACCAGAAAATCACTACTATCTCCTTGATCCCCCTCACACAAACAGCAACATACCCGTCATCAACTCACATACATATGACTACCCTTACTTAACATTTTACTCACCCATCTCAAGAAAACTGAGAATACTGTATTCTAGTGTATTTTTGTCTCCCCAACAACATACCGTTTATTGTCATACAGTTACTATATCTGTAATCTTTTGCGCTTATAAAATCTTAAGAAAAATTACTCGAATTAAAGAAGAAATGACATAGGGACCTTGTAGTTGGTAGCATGGATTGTATCCTATAATAGACCAGTCATTAAAAAAAATGAGAGACGACAGAAGGGGGAGGGGAGTCCTCTCACACTCAATAGTCGACAGTCAGTAATACCTTCTGTCAGAGTTGTGTGCTGAGTACTGCCACCCCTTTCTGTGTACTGTGTGGTGCTTATGAAAAGTCAATGATCATTTTCTCTAAAAGAGACAAAAGAATTTCCAAAGCAAAAGTGAGCGAAATGTGTGTGATGAAACCGATAGATCAATTAGGAAGAACCGAAATTGCTACAGGATATTTTGTATCTGGTCTTAATATACACAAGGAAAATAATAAACCTTCTCAACACACCTTTATTGTGCATATCTGTGATCACAGTACTAGTTACCAGGTTAACATTATGTAGTTCTTCATAACTCAAACAATGCAAAGAAAATATGCTTGCAAGGCAGTAATAAAAGTGCTTTTTAAGCAGATGAAATACTACCCGAATGTATTATGAGTTTCTTTTGGGAATATATTGTTTTCCGAATGAAATATATACATGGGAGAATAAATGGGAAAATTCCAAATTACTCTACCCCTACATCCAGAGGGTATTGGGTCACTCTCTGTACTAAGGGGCATATTTATGAGCAACTTTGCATTTGAGTGTTCCCACGCAACATCCATGGATTTTGACTCATACCCAGATTTATAAGAACAGAAAAACCTGGGAATGTACCAAAATATACCTCTCTAGAGGAGAGGCATAACGGGAAGAAACATTTTTATTTCACCTTGTTGTTTTCTCTTTCTATGTGTGCTGCATTCTGTAACACATAGAAAGAGGAAAACGCCTCAGGAGATTATTTTTTGTGCAGGAGAGTGGGCCTTTCTGCACAGAAACAATCCTGCATACAATGCAGGCATTCTTGCACCATGGCCTGCATTGGCGTTAGCCAGTCCACTGTTCACCAGCGCTGGGGAAAGGACAGGAATGTGCTGAATTGTCTAAAATACAAAACATTCCTGCCCTTTCCAAGTGATTCAGTGCAGCAAGATGACTTGCTGCACTGCACCACTTTTTCATAAATATGACCCTAAGGCCCATATTTATACTTTTTGACGCTAAACTGCGCTAACGCAGTTTAGCGTCAAAAAGTTTTGCGCCGTCTAACGCCATTCTGAAGCGCCATGCGGGCGCCGTATTTATGGAATGGCGTTAGACGGCGCAATCAGACCGGCGCTGCCTGGTTTGCGTGGGAAAAAACCACGTAGACCAGACAGCGCCGGCGTAGGGGGAAAATGGCGCATGGGTGTCTTAAAATGGGGCAAGTCAGGTTACGTCGAAAAAATCGTCTTAACCCGACTTGCGCCATTTTTTAACGACGCCCATCCCCCATCAACATGACTCCTATCATTGTAAAGATAGGAGTCATGCCCCCTTGCCCAATGGCCATGCCCAGGGGACTTCTGTCCCCTGGGCATGGTCATTGGGCATAGTGGCATGTAGGGGGGCACAAATAAGGCCCCCCTATGCCACAAAATATTATTAAAAAAAAAAAAAAAAAAACTTACCTGAACTTACCTGAATGTCCCTGGGGTGGGTCCCTCCAGCCTTGGGTGTCCTCCTGGGGTGGGCAAGGGTGGCAGGGAGGGTCCCTGGAGGCAGGGGAGGGCACTCTGGGCTCATTTTGAGCCCACTTGTCCCTTAACGCCATGCCTGACCCAGGCGTTAAAAAGCGGCACAAATGCGCCGTTTTTAGCCACGCCCACTCCCGGGCGTCGCTTTTGCCCGGGAGTATAAATACCACGTAAAGGCCTGGGAGTCATTTTTTAGACGGGAACGCCTCCCTTGCATATCATTAACGCAAGGAAGGGGTTCACGCTAAAAAATGACGCACATTCCGGGAACTTTGGCGCTATTCGCCTCTAACGCCATAGTATAAATATGGCGTTAGTTGGCGTTAGTTTTGCGTCGAAATTGCGTCAAAAAAAACGACGCAATTTCGGCGCAAACGGAGTATAAATATGGCCCTAAGTTTATTGCTAGACCTGAGACTCTATCATACCACCTCGAATCTTGCTTTATTACCAGCAGCCACAACCAAAACTATAATAACCACAATTCCCTGATGGAAAAGAAGGGGAAAAATTCAGTCACGATTATCAACAATCCATTAGAGGTAGCCCTATTTTCAGACCAACCTCTGTACTTGCTGCTTACTGGTCCACAGTTAAGTAAATGCGGTATGTGAGAATTTACCTTAATTGAGAATATAACCTGTTCATTGTTGTGGTATTTGGCCTTGGACATGAAGTGCGCTTTAACAATTTACACCACCCTTAGGGTTCTATTTATATTCACAGCTCAGTTAATCAGTCCATACAGCATTTTTCCACAGTAGTAACGTTGTCCTATCACTAGTAGCACTTCTGCCCTGCCTATTCATTCTTTGGTTGTTGTTAATTTTTCTTTTAAGAGCAGAATTAAGAAAAGTGCTTATTCCAGTAAGAGCCACTCTATTGAAATATTGGACTCTGGCTTATCTCTTAATGATCCTTTCATGGAGAGTGCAGGTTCATCATCTGACACAGCGCATTTTAGTAACTCTTGCCCCTTTGCTACATCTTCCACCCCTTTGAAGATCCACTCAACTTCTGCTACTAATTAAAAAAATAAATATGATCCTCTTTCTCCAGACAGGTCTTCTTCTCCTATCTCTTTAGAAACCGTACTAGAAAAGATTAGAGCCCTAAGACACTAATACAGACTCTTAATTATAAATCTATGGAATCTAGAATATTGTCCAACAGGTTACTCATCTTCTAGATGAAACAATTAAAATCCTAGCTTTGGAAAAAGACATCCTAATGTTGAAAAAACAGGTGGAGGGATCTCGAGAACAGAAATAGATGAAATAATTTACATGTATATGGTCTTCCTGAGGGTATTGAAGGAGAAGATCCTGTGAGCTTCTTTACCTCATTTCATCCAAGTTCCTGGAGATGCCATCTACCACGACATACAGGGGCATATTTATACTCTGTTTGTGCCAGATTTGCTTCATTTTGTTTGATGCAAATCCGGCGCAAACTTAACTCCATATTTATACTTTGGCGCTAGACCCTTCTAGCGTCAAAGTTATGGAGTTTACATCATCGTTTTACTGTGGAAACCTACCTTGCGTCAATGAGATGCAAGTTAGGTGTTCCAAGGCAAAACATGACTTCAAGGCATTTGCGGCTTATTTATCGTCCCGTGCAAAAATGACGCATGGGAGGAGGAGGGCTTTAAATAAAGGCGCTAAGCCTGTTAAGTGCCATTATTTATCACCTGGGTCAGGGCAGGCGTTAGGGGACTTGTGGGCTCATTTCCATAGGTCCTCACTATGATTTATTTAATCCTTGCACCTTCAAGGTTGCATACCAGAATAAGACAATTTCATAGGAAGATCCAACAAAGATCAGAAGCTTTATTCATTCCCATTCAACTAACTCAGTGGATATAGCGGGTCCTTCTTCTGGTTGACACTTTAAGCAATGTTCTAATGCATTTCTAATTCATATTATTTTTTTCCACAGGTTGTCATTTCATTGTTCATTCTCTTCTTGCTTTACCTTCTTTTTCAGGGGATCAAGATTTCTTTCATTTTTGTTACCCAACTTCCTATGCAACGTCCCAGTGAGGTGTGTTGTTCCTAATTGGCCAAGCCACTTTTATTTGTACGTCCCACCCCATTATTCCCCTTGCACTTCACCAAGGCATGTGCTTTCAGTCATCAGTTTTTGACATGTACTGCCCTCTATTGTTTTATTTTCATTTCTTTCTCTTTTCTACCCTATCTCATCTTTTTTTCTCTTTTGTGTTTTACCCATTTTACCTTTGTACCTCGTCCTTCTTTATATCTTATTTTTCTTGTGTTGTTATTTCAGACCGTAAGGTTTTATATGTGTTGATTGTTTATAACATTCAGGGTTGTTTCTTGGAATGTATAATTATTTTTTAATCCTATAAAAAGGCAGAGAACCTGCTATCACATTTAGGGCCAGATGTAGCAAAGTGTTTGCGCCTCGCAAACAGCGAAAAACGAGGCCTCTTTGCTATGCAGAAATGCATTTTGCGAGTCGGATCCGACTCGCAAAATGCATTTCCGACTCGCAAATAGGAAGGGGTGTTCCCTTCCTATTTGCGACTCGCAATGCAATTCAATTTCATTTGCGACCGCAAAAGCGGTCGCAAATGAAATCACAGTTACCATCCACTTGAAGTGGATGGTAACCCAGTCGCAAACGGGAAAGGGTCCCCATGGGACCCCTTCCCCTTTGTGAATGGAAAAAAAATTAAAAATTCAGAGCAGGCAGTGGTCCACTACCTGCCCTGAAAAAAACCGAAACTAAAGGTTTCGTTTTTTTTTTCCAAGTGCAGCTTGTTATCCTTTAAGGAAAACAAGCTGCAGATGGAACAAAAAAAAACTGCTTTATTAAAAAGCAGTCACGGACATGGTGGTCTGCTGACTCCAGCAGGCCACCATCCCCGTGAGTGCCCATACTCGCAATGGGGTCTCAAACTGCGACCCACCTCATTAATATTAATGAGGTGGGTCTTTGCGACCCCATTGCGAGTTGCAGAAGGTGTCTGAGACACTTTCTGAAGAGCAAATTGCGACTTGCAATTTGCGAGTCGCACGGACTCGCAAATTGCAAGTCGCAATTTGCAGGCTACCTACATCTGGCTCTTAGCCTCTTAAAATCCAGACTTAGTTCTCATTCAAGAAACTCATCTTACAAGAGTAGAAGCCTTAAAACTCGAGCATCAGTGGGTATGTTTTGTGCTTGTTTCACCTGCTCTCAATATGAAAAATGGAGCAAATATCTTAGGTCATAAGAAATTCAATTGCAATGTTGTTTCTCAAGAAATGGATTCAGAAGATAGGTAGATATTTATTAAGTTCCTTATTAATAATATTCCCTTTACTATTTGCATGGTGTATGGACCAACCCAATCTGATTACTGATTTTGGCCTAACATTTCCAAAAAGTGTCTTCAATATACTGATGATCTGTTTATCAAATTACATTCACAAAACCTTGTTAGTTCTACTAAGGAACCTATTGTTATTTCTGACCATGTCCCAGTTGTTGCAGATATGGACCTTCTCCCAGCACATCCCAAATCTGGTAAATGGAGGTTTAATAATTTCCTCTTACTTGAGACAGTTTTTCTACCTCTTTTACCTCTTTTGTTGATGTTTTCTTGTATCTAATGAAGAATCAGATATAGCTCCTCAATTATTTTTGGATACTTTCAAAGCTGCAGGTTGAAGCTTTAAAATTAATTTTATTTCACAGAAAAATAAATCCTTAACCAAACAACATAGGTCCTTATTCTAATATCAAGCATCTAGAACATCAATTCTACACTTCCAATTCAGAATATAATTTACATGAACTTCTGCTCACTAAACTTCAGTTTAACAAAATAACCACAGATAATGCTTCCTCTATACTGCTTCGCAGCAGTGCTCATTATTGTGGAGGACGTAACAAAGTAGGAAAGCTCTTAATAATTTAAGATCCTGGTAACAATGGACCGTAATCAATTCTATTAAGTCTTCTAGTGGTAAACAACTATTAAAAGATGAAGATATTTTAGAGGAGTTTTTGAAATTTTGTTAAAACCTATAGAATCCAGAATCTCCTTCTCAATCCTCACTTGTTAAGGAATATTTTAAAAGATATCTCCCTCCTGCTCATGACAATATTACCTTTGTGTCACTTGAACAGGACATATCAATTCGGTTAAATAAGGTAAAACCCCAGGACCGGACAGTTTTACAGTTGAGTTCTGTTTATACTTTTAAATTTCCTTCTTCCTAAACTTTTCAAGCTATTTCAATTTTGTTTTGCATCTGGTTCGGCTGGAGGTACTTTTCAGGAGGCTACTATATGTCTTATTCATAAAGATGGTTGAGTTCATAAACACAGTAAAAACGATCAGCCTATTTCTCTCATAAATATAGACTATGAAATCTTTGTCAAACAATTAGCTTTGTGTCTGAAATTAGTTTCACCTAAGTTGATAGGTAAGGAGCAATCAGGCTTTGTGAACGTAGACTGGCCTCAAATATTTCTAGACTATTTTTCAATGTCCTAAACAAAGTTTCTTCTCTTTCTTACCCATTGGCGGCTGTTGCTATTGATGTGAAAAAGCATTTGACAGCGTGGATTAGACCTTTTTGCTTAAATCTCTTACTTGGCATGGTTTTGGCCCTAATATTATCTCACTAATATCTCTTCTTTATAAGAAATCTACAGCCTCTATATCAGTTAATCGACAAACATTCCAATATTGTCCTTTAAAAAAAGGCATTTAGCTGAGTTTTCCCTTATCTCCAGTCTTATTAGTTTTATCTCTTGAACCTTTTTTGTCTAAAATTCTTAATGATAATTTAACTACAGGCTTCCAATATGGTGATAAACACTTGAAAATATCTCTATTTGCAGATGACATTTTTCTTTTCCTCTCCAATCCTGAATGTACTATTCCTGCCTTACACCATGAAATATCTCAGTTCTCTTTATATCAGGATATCAAATAAATTCAGATAAAAAAGAAGTTTTATGCATTTCTCAATTTTGTCTCAAGCATTCTTTTGATACCACTGGGTTCATTGGAACTCCTCTAGGATTAAATACGTGGTTATTTGGTTCACCGATTCTATTAAAGACTCAGTAAACACAAATATGAAAGAAGATAGAATTGACAAATTACTATCTTCCTGGAATCCTTTATGCCTCTCATGGTGGAACGTCTTGACTCCATTAAAATGATGGTCTCTCCTATTTCATTGTATACCTTGCCTATGATTCCAGTACACATTCCACAAACATTTTTTTTAAAGTGGATTCTCTCCATTCTTCCTTTCTTTGGCATAGGAAAAAAAACTAGGAATCCCCTGTCTTATCTTAACAAAGCCAGGATAGTAGGTGAGTCAAAGTTTCATGATTTTTTGACTTATCTTTGGGCTTTTACTTAAGACAGGACTCGAAATGGCTCCTGCATCACCTTCCACATTCATGCCTTTGTGGTTTGATATCCATCAAGAATTACTGGACCCTTTTTCTCCTAGAGAAATTCTTGTTTTTCTTCTAAGAATGCTATTACCTCCTCACTTTTATTCAAACATACTTTTAATATCTTGAAACCTTATTGGCGACCTCATTCTATTTCTCGTGAATCTTTTCTGCAATCTCCCTTATGGTATAATCAGCTCATTACCATAAAAAATAAATCCCTATATTGGAACTCCTGGAAGCAAAAAGGTATAATATGGGTTCACTATTTATTCAATGGTTCCAATCATCGATCCTTTCCTTGATTTCAAGTGGTTTTTCAATGTCCCTGTTCATTCGGGTATAAATTCACTATTCTTATACATATTATTTTGGAAATTCTTTGTAAACTTACTCAAACTACCTTCAAACCCTTCCTTCTTTCTGCTATGCTCACCTTTAACCAGGATAGCAGTTTCTACTCCTAAAGCTTCTCTTATTTACAAAAAGTTTTCTTCACCCGCTCCTCTCTCTGGCTAAAACTAAGCTGGAGCTCCAATGAGAAGCTGATTTTGGATGTGCTTGGTAAATATCTATGTGGAATAAAATTTGCTCCAGAGGTTTTAAGATTTCCAGAACTGACAAAACTACTCAATCAGTATTATTTTTGTAACATAGAATGTATCATACTCCAACTTCTATTGCCACATTTTCCAACACTAATAGTAATGCTTGTTGGTCTTGTACCCACCTAATACTGATCTAATGCACCTTTTCTCTCTACGTCCTCTTGATGCTTTATTCTGGGGAAATGTCTGGTCACAACTTTCAAAAATATTTCAATTACACTGACCTCTCTCTCCAATTTCACCTTCTCTAGGATGTTTATATCAGCTTAATGAGTTAAATGTTCATAACAGTAGCTTGTTTTATCGTATGTTAGCCATGGCTTTTCAACAAGTTACAATTAATTGGAAATGTTCCTCTAATATCGCATTTAAAGCTTGGTGGTATAATATATGTCATTATCATAGATAAGATATAGCTTTTGCTTCCTCTTGCATGCTACAACTAAATAGATAATTGTATTGGTTACCATTATCACATTTTTAGATAAAGTAGCTACTCAGAATACTAGTTCTATGTTTTCTGAAAATGATAAACTTCTATTTTCTCTGCAATTTTATAAATCTATTCAATTTTCAAGTCTTTCTTTTCTTACCATACATTTTTACTTAAAGATTTAGGCCCTCATTACAACATTGGCAGTAAAAGCCGCTTACCGCCGTGCAGAAGACCAGCAAGACACCGCCGCGGCCGCGGAATTCCGCCACAGCAATTACGACCCACTGCTCGGAATCCGCCAAAATTGAGACACCCACAGAAGTCGGCCACACCAAAGGTCAGTGATAAACTGGAGAAAACAAAACCTCCATCGTCACGCAAACAGAAATACGCCCACACTATCACGACCCACGAATCCACGCTGCGGTCTTTCAACTGCGGTATTCCATTGGCGGTACACACCGCCGCACTCAAAATACACACACATTTACAAAAAACTGCCACATTGGACAAATCGAAATACACACATCTGATGCACATACACACACCACTCCCACACACCCAATACAATATAAAACACACACCCACATTACCCACCAACCCCTACGACCGAAATACCGAAACAAGGCCAGAGAGAGACACTACAAACTACTACCAAGCATCCACAGGCACACAATACCATCACCCACATAACATCCACGCACCTCACACAACACACCACTAAATATCACCCCACTTATCACAACACACACCACCACACACATCACCCACACCACCCCATGGCACGGCAAAGACACCCCAGGTTCTCTGAGGAGGAGCTCAGGGTCATGGTGGAGGAAATCGTCCGGGTAGAGCCACAGCTGTTCGGAGCACAGGTGCAGCACACCTCCATAGCTAGGAAGATGGAGCTATGGCGAAGAATAGTGGACAGGGTCAACGCAGTAGGACAGCACCCAAGAAATAGGGATGACATCAGGAAGAGGTGGAACGACCTACAGGGTAAGGTGCGTTCCGTGGTCTCAAGACACCACCTTGCGGTTCAGAGGACTGGCGGCGGTCCCCCACCTCCTCCCCCACAACTAACAACATGGGAGGAGCAAGACTTGGCAATTCTGCATCTTGAGGGCCTCGCAGGACTAGATGGAGGAATGGACTCTGGTAAGTCAATTCTTAACTAGTACATCCCCCACCCTACCTGCATGCTATTACATACCCCCACCCTCGCCCTCACCCCCATCACTCCAACTCCTCACAAATGTCCCAATATCACAAACCACCCATCCCAACACCAAGCCCTGCATGCAACAACAAAGCATCAACACCCATCACCAATGCATGGCCACTGCACATACCCATACACCCCCCTAAATCACCATCACACAAGGTCCCACAGAGGAATGCAAGCACTGGGGTACACGGTCTCCCACCCATTGCACATCATGGCACACACAGATGCAATAAACATCCTTTTATACCCCTGCAGGACCCCTACCCAACATCACCGGACAGGAGGGTCCATACATGTCCACACCACCAACAGAAGAGGCCCACAGTGATGACAGCAGCTCTGTCAAACTAGATCTAGATGACCAGCCCGGCCCATCTGGGACCTCGGGACAGTCGGTTCTCCTCACACTGGCACAGGCCACCACAGAGCTTGCCCCCTCTGGAAACACCAGCACAGCACCCACCAAGCGGGCCCATACCTCTGTCCCCAGGACACGTCAAGCAGCAGTGTGTCCACCACTACAGGGAACCCAGGCAAACCCACAAACCCAAGAACAGCAGGGACCTGGGGGCAGTGGCAGTGGGCACACGGTTCAGGGGACAGAGGCCCAGGAACACAGGGGAACTGAGAGGGCTGCTGTGCGACAGGGGGGGGACAGGCCAAGGGAACCCACTCTCCACGCGGCCCTCTCCAACATCATGGGGGCCTACCACCATTCCCAGGAGATGATGGCAGCGGTAATAGCCAAGTTTCAGGAGACCCAGCGGCTGCAGGAGGAACAGTATTTGGGGTTCAGGGAGGAACTCAGATTCATCAATTCCACCCTGGGCACCATCGTAGGGGTGCTGAAGGAAGTCCTCAACACCAGGAGGGACACTGTGGCACAACAAGGGGCCCCTGACACTAGCCTGGACGATGAACTGCCCACCACCTCCGCCGGCACTAGTGGACAGGAGGCACCGCCACAGGACCACCACACCAGCACCCCACCCCCTGCCAAAGGAGAACCACCCTGCAAACGGTCCCTGAGATCCAGGACAAAGACAGAGAACGATGCCAAGACCCCCGCCAAGAAATGAGACTGCCCTAATTGTCATCCTTCTGTCCCACCTTGTCACCCTGTCCATCCTCAAACTGTCCCAGCTCCACTTCCTATGCCCATTTGGGCAATGCACCTGTGAGACTAATAGACTGGACTCTGCCATGGACATTCCTCCACCATCACCCCTCACCATTTTACAGCACCCTCCAATATTGAGCACTTAAATAAACACCCTTACAGCACAAAACAATCTGGAGTGTGTCTGTGATTTCGAATTAGTGTATTAGCAACTACAGTGTCAAAATGCTCTTTCAATTGAAATGTCAACATACCTATGTCACACAGCTCCAGTCCATGAGGAAACAAAGCAGATGTCACACAGTGGGACCCACATCTGTGAAATCGTAAGGGAAAGTGACAACTCAGTGACCATACACTGGGTGAAAACGACAGACAGTAGAGAGGTAGTAGTGTTAAAGTACATGTAGTAGGCAGGTTTGTATTCTTACCTGTGTCTCAATGGAAGCATTGCAGGATCACTGAGTTCCTGTTGTCGATGTCCTCTTCTTCTGCTTCCTCGTCTTCACTGTCCACAGGCTCCACAGCTGCCACAACACCTCCATCTGGACCATCCTCCTGCAGAAAAGGCACCTGTCGTCGCAAAGCTAAGTTGTGAAGCATACAGCAGGCCACAATGATCTGGCACACCTTCTTTGGTGAGTAGAATAGGGATCCACCTGTCATATGGAGGCACCTGAACCTGGCCTTCAGGAGGCCGAAGGTCTGCTCTATAATCCTCCGAGTTCACCCATGGGCCTCATTGTAGCGTTCCTCTGCCCTTGTCCTGAGATTCCTCACTGGGGTTAGTAGCCATGACAGGTTGGGGTAACCAGAGTCACCTGCAAATGACGAGGGACAACTGTTAGACACACACTAACCTGTAGGGATATCTCCAGACCCAGACAACCATTCCCATTGACTTGCTTCCAGGTACTCACCTAATAGCCACACACGGTGCCTCTGGAGTTGCCTCATCACATAAGGGATGCTGCTATTCCGCAGGATGTAAGCGTCATGCACTGAGCCAGGGAATTTGGCATTCACATGGGAGATGTCCTGGTCGGCCAAACACACCATCTGCACATTCATCGAATGATAACTCTTCCGGTTTCTGTACACCTGTTCACTCCTGCGGGGGGGTACCAAAGCCACATGTGTCCCATCAATGGCACCTATGATGTTGGGGATATGTCCCAGGGCATAGAAATCACCTTTCACTGTAGGAAAACGATGTAGCTCTGCATGTGTTTCAGCAGGGCAGACAACACTCTGGACAACACGTTGGAAAACATAGGCTGGGACATCCCTGATGCTATGGCCACTGTTGTTTGAAATGACACACTTGCAAGGAAATGGAGTACTGACAGCCCCTGCACTAGAGGGGGGATTCCTGTGGGATTGCGGATAGCCGACATCAGGTCTGGCTCCAACTGGGCACACAGTTCATGGATTGTGGCACGATCAAGCCTGTAGGTGATGATCACATGTCTTTCCTCCTTTGTCGACAGGTCCATCAGCGGTCTGTACACCGGAGGATGCCGCCATCTCATCACATGTCCCAGCGGACGGTGCCTATGAAGGACAACAGCGAGCACAGAGTCAACTAACTCAGAGGTACTTTCACACAGCTTACACAGAACACTATTCATAATCCGAAATTTGCATGTATGAGTGTTGAGGCAAGGCCTAGGTATGTGTGATGCAGTTAAAAATTAAGCCATGTGTGCCCCTGAAATGGCAGCTGCCTGACCTGTAAAGTGGGACAATGGGATGTGAGGTAACTGCGCTGGCGTTGTACACCGTCGCGGTAGGCGGTGAAGACCGTGGCGCAATTCTGCATTGGTTAACATTGGACCCTATGGGTCCCAGGAGCCAATGACGATGTACGCCGGCGGTAACACTACGCACCACCGTGGACGTAACCACCATTTCCTATCTGTTCAATCACTCGATACCTGATCTTCGACAGGAGAGGACCTACACTGCAAGTGCTGCTGTGACCTCAGTCTGGAAGAGAATATGGCTCGTGCGTCTGGGGAAAGGGCCCCTGCCTTCACATCGGAGGAGTTGGAGAAACTCGTGGATGGGGTCCTCCCCCAGTACATGCTACTCTACGGTCCTCCAGACAAACAGGTAAGTACACTGGGAGCATGCTGTATGGGCTATGCCTGTGTGGAGTGGGGTGGATGAAAGATGGGGGTGAGATTGAAGCGTGCATGAAACAACAGTGAGTGCATGTGCCACATGGCAAGGGTAGGGATGGGGGCCATTGACTGTGACGGTGCAGTTGGTAATAACTTTTCTTTTTCCCCTGTACAATTCCTGTAGGTCAGCGCCCACCAGAAGAAGGATGTTTGTCGTGCCATCGCCAAGGACGTCCGGACCCTGGGGGTCTATCACAGACGGAGCACCCACTGCCGTAAGAGATGGGAGGACATTCGCCGCTGGAGCAAGAAGACAGCGGAGGCCCAGCTGGGGATGGGCTCCCAACGTGGGAGGGGTGCCCGTCGCACCATGACCCCCCTGATGTTCAGGATCCTGGCGGTGATGTCCCCGGAGTTGGATGGGTGCTTGAGGGCATCACAGCAGCCACAAGGGGGTGAGTACACTCCCATTCAGCTGATTCAGCGCGCAGTGGAGGTGTCTGGGTGGGGGAGGTGGGCTGTGGGTTTCCCTAGGCCAGGGCGAGTGTGCTAGTTAGGTCCCCTTCTTCTGGCAGACCCTGTGGCACCCCACCCCACCTGTGTACAGTGCCAACTACACCTAGTCAGGCTCCTGTGACATCCATGTGTGCAGATGTCGGGCATAGCCTTGTAGGCCATGTCCCAGGGATTGAACAGTGGACCCCAAGTGCGCGGCGTAGTGCAGGGGGCTTCTGTGACTGTCATGTCCGCCAACAGTAGCGGCAATGCATGCACTCAACATGTCTTTCTTCTGTCGCCCCCCCCCCTTTTTGTGGTCTCCCTGTTGTTGTGTGCATTAGCATCATTAGGCAGAGGAGCAGTGGCACCGGAGCAGGAGGGAGCTGCATCCCACATGGCCCTGGAGGGCGAGACTACAGACTCCGAATTCACCAGTGGGACAGAGGGCGAGGGGAGCTCCACGGCGGGGACAGGAGCTGAGACCAGTGATACGGACTCGTCCTCTGATGGAAGCTCCCTTGTGGTGGCGCCCACATCTGTGCCCCCGCATCTACAGGTACAGCCACCACCCCCCCACCAGCACCGCCCTCCCAGCAGCCCCTCAGCCTTTGCCCTGTGCCCGCTCACCCAGGAGGGTGGGCATCACCTTCACCCCAGGCACCTCAGGCCCTGCCCTAGTCACCCCTGCTGCCCTCAGTTAGGAGGCCATTGACCTCCTCAGGTCCCTCACTGTTGGGCAGTCTACCATTTTGAATGCCATCCAGGGTGTAGCGAGGCAGTTGCAACAAACAAATGCATTCCTGGAGGGCATTAATTCTGGTCAGGCGGCCCTTCAGCGAGCTTTTCAGACTCTGGCCTCAGCACTGATGGCAGCTAATGTCCCTGTCTCTAGCCTCCCCCCTCCAACTACCTCCACCCAGACCCACACCCCTGTACCTCAGCCTACCCCAAACACACCATCAGACCAGCATGCACACACGTCAACACACAAGGGAAGCTCTGGCAAACATTAGCACCACACATCCCACAGGCACTCACGTAAGCATCACACACATGCAGACACACCAACATCCACTGCCTCCCATGTATCCCCCTCCTCCTCGTCTCCCTCCTCCCTCCCAGTCTCGTCTCCACTCACACCTGCATGCACTACATCTACAGCCACTACTTCCATCACCAGCACACACACCACCACACCCCGCTCACGTGCAGTCACCACCCCCACTACCATACACACGCCCCCTGTGTCCTCTCCCAGTGTGTCTGTGACGCCCCCTCCCAAGATACACAAACGCAGGCACACACCCACCCAACAGCAATCTACCTCACAACAGCCTCCAGCGCATGCACCTTCACCCAAAGTCACCAAACGAACACCTCCTACAACCACAACCTCTTCCTCCACTCCCAAACCCCCTCCAGCTACCCGTCCTAGTGTTCCCAAGAAACTTTTCCTGTCCACCCTTGACCTCTTTCCCTCACCTCCCCCACCCTGTCAGTCTCCTAGGGTCCGACTCTCCAGGTCCCAACCTAGCACCTCAGCCACAACATCTCCGGGACCAGTGGTGCCAGTAGTCACCGGATTCTGGAGTGCACAGGGCAGCCAGTGTGGCAAGGAGCCACAGCACGGACAGTGCCCCACCTGTCAAGCATCAAAAGTTGGCCAGTGCCCGGCGGGAGAGGGGGAAGACTCCAGCCACCAAAGCCGCTCCCAGGGGTACAGGTGGGAGTGTGGAGTCAGCTGCGACACCTTCCAAGGTGGGGAAGGGGCACAAGAAACTCAGCAAGTCTGGGAAGAGTAGCACGGCGGAGAAGACCGCCATCAGCCCCGCTGCCCAGGAGGCAACCGCCATCATCCCCGCTGCCCAGGAGGCAACCGCCATCATCCCCGCTGCCCAGGAGGCCACCGCCATCATCCCCGCTGGCCAGGAGGCCACCGCCCTCATCCCCGCTGGCCAGGAGGCCACCGCCCTCATCCCCGCTGCCCAGGAGACCACCGCCATCATCCCCGCTGCCCAGGAGGCCACCGCCATCATCCCCGCTGGGCCAGAAAGGACCGCCAGCACCAGCCCCGCTGGGCCAGAAAGGACCGCCAGCATCAGCCCCGCTGGGCCAGAAAGGACTGCCAGCACCAGCCCTGCTGGGCCAGACAGGACCGCGATCAGCCCTGCTGGGCCAGACAGGACCGCTATCAGCCCCGCTGGGCCAGACAGGACCGCCAGCAGCTGAGTCGCTGCCAAGGACCCCGCCGCAACAAGCACCGCTGAACAGGACACCGCCGCTACAAGCACCGCTGCCAAGGACACCGCCGCCACAATCACCGCTGGCCCATGAGCGCCAAGGGCACTGACGCTACTGTGTCCACCACGAGCAGGATGAAGCACTCTGGGCACAAAGCCCCCTCCAGAATCAGTGGAGATTTACATCCACTGCCTCTGTCCTTGGCAGGATGAAGCACTCTGGGCACAAAGCCCCCTCCAAAACCAGTGGAGATTTACATCCACTACCTCTGTCCTTGGCAAGATGAAGCACTCTGGGCACAAAGCCCCCTCCAAAACCAGTGGAGAAAGGCATCCACTACCTCAGTCCTTGGCAGGAGTAAGCACTCTGGGCACAAAGCCCCCTCCAGAACCAGTGGAGATTTACATCCACTACCTCTGACCTTGGCAGGATGAATCACTCTGGGCACAAAGTCCCCTCTAGAACCAGTGGAGAACGACATCCACTACCTCTGTCCTTGGCAGGATAAAGCACTCTGGGCACAAAGTCCCCTCTAGAACCAGTGGAGAACGACATCCACTACCTCTGTCCTTGGCAGGATAAAGCACTCTGGGCACAAGGCCCCCTCCAGAACCAGTGGAGATATGCATCCACTACCTCTGTGCTTGGCAGGATGAAGCACTCTGGGCACAAGGCCCCCTCCAGAACCAGTGGAGACTGTTATCCACTTGAGAGACTGTGGCTTTGCACTCCCCAGGATTGAACAGTGGGCAAACCACCCACTGTAGAGACTTGAGAGACTGTGGCTTTGCACTCCCCAGGATTGCACAGTGGGCATGGGGCCCCTTCGTGGATTTGGCATTGTGCACTCAACCGGCTGAGGTGCCCCCACTTTCTCTTCCCCCTGAGGTGCTGTTTTATTGCTATCTGATGCCCCTGCAGTGTTCTCTCCGTCATGTTCGGGTATTGAGTGTGGGCCTCGCCCATGCCGTGTGGGCCCAGTGTTCCACGGACTTCAATGGAGCAATACCTGGACTTCTATTCCTGGTGTATATATTTGTTAATAGTGTATATATATTTTTGCGTACTGGATTTTAATATATTACAATGGTTACACTCATTTCCTTTTGTCTTTGCAATCTTCCAGGGGGTTTGGGGGGTCTAACTGTAATGTATCATGCTGTATTAGTGCGTGTGTTGTAGTGGGTGAGGGTGCAGGTGGGGGTGTTGCGTGTGTGTGTCCCTGTTTTTTCCCTCCCCCCCTCCCCTGTGTCGTAGGTGCAGTACTCACTGTGGTCTTCGGCGCCGGCGTTTGTGCTCCTGGTAGAGGAGCAAGAAGATAAGGGCAGGGAAAATGTGCAACTCTGGTTCCATGGCGTCCTGGTTCCTCGTGGGGTGTGTAGAGGTGAGCGTTTTCCCTTCGAAGACCTGTTTCCGCTATGTTTTTGTTTGTAGTGAATCCGCCCCGGAATAGGTGGTGGATTGGTAGGTTGTGATACTGTGGGCAGTACATTGTCCTCCGCCTGTCTGTTGGCGGTGACCGCCATGCTGTTTGTTTGTACAGCCGTGGCGGTCGGAGTGTTAAAGTGGCTGTCTTTGTTGGCGGTTTCCGCCACGGTCGTAATTTCATTTTTTTCCGCCGGCCTGTTGGCGGTCTTACCGCCGCTTTAACACCGTCCGCCAGGGTTGTAATGAACCCCTTATTCTCTTAATTAGTCTCTAGTTCTGTTATCGGTCTTTAAACACTGATTCCCCTTATTCATTTTCTCCTTTTTTCTTCCTGATAATTTCTTGCAAAATATAAACAACTTTAGTGCTATGTATCTGACTTTCTATTATTGATGGCTTAATTTTATATTCTGCTATTGTAATATTCACTTATTTATGCCTATTCTCTAAATAAAGCTGATTAAACACAAAAAAAGTATTAGTGGGTAGGGGTTGTATTCCACACGCTGTTTTATCTGGCTTCCTGCTTTGGATGTTCTTTGATTTGCATGCAATAAACTGAGAATAGTTTGCTTGTTTTCCTGTTTGCTGCACTCATTATTATGGCTGTGAGAGCTCTATTATGTATAATATTAGTTAGATTTAATTATTTGTGTCTACCGTAATTATTTGTGTGTACTGCGACTCTCGTTGGGAGCCTAGAGGCCTTTAACATGAGCAACTCTCCTGTATGAATGATGATGAACAAAATCATTGTATGGAGAAGGAGGAATTAGTTGAGAGAATTAATAACTTTCTAGATATTTCTGTACCAAGATCCATCCGGAGGCTATGGCCTCATTGTTTATACAGTTTGTTTCACACACTGGTTCTCAGTGGTAAGAGCAATATCAGATAATCAGTGTTTGCTTATCGGCCATGTTCATCTCGTGAAAATTCAAAGGTCATGGAAGAGACTATGGTAACTTGCAAGTATGCTGTGAGGCAGATTTATCAAAAAGTCAGGTAACTCAACAAAGCAAGACATCTTGTTGCGCTGCTCGGCAGGGAGAGAGCAGGAGTGTGCCATATCTACAAATATATGACACATTCTTGCTCTCTCCTTCCGATGGTGCACTGAGTGCTGCCTAGCTCCAATGCAGCCACCCTTGCACCATGGTGAAGGATTCCTTCCGGCAAAAACAGTACATTGAGGCAAAGAAAGATATTTCTCCTCATTCCGCCTCTGTTGGAGTCAATACAAGGTTTCCTTACCATAGTAAATCTGAAATTACATTACAATTCATTGGTTGGGGCATGCGTACAACCATGCTCCACCCATGAAATACCTTCCCAACCACAGAGTAACCCAAGGAAGCAATTGTCAATACCTTACATTACTCTGGATTTACTAAGCCATGCAGAGCCAACACAAAGTGGCTTTGCGTAGCTTAGTAAATTCCAGTAAAAGGGCTTATGGTACATTGAATGACACAAGGACAACACAATCTCTTTGTAAGTCTGGGCCATACTCTGTAGCTAGTGGCAGTAAATGCACTACTAATTTAAACATTTTCTCTTCACAATCCCCCAGTATGTTGGTATTAAGTGGTTGTCAACCACTTGCTAAGTTACAATTATGTCCACAGTCAAGACCCACTAGGTTAATGTTGAGAATAGTGATACTGACAAAGATGATCACTGTCTGTATTCTGATTGTGCCATTGTTGAGGACTATATTTTGGACAATGAGGAAAGCCCTAAGAGGAGGAGTATATAATCTAGTGTGAAAACAGTGAGAATGAGAAACTACCTGAGGTATTCCTTAACACCACAGGTGAACCAATGTTTGAGGCGGCCATCATTTAGCATCCTAACTCTACTGAGTGGGTGCCATCTGACCATGTGACTGAGCATATTAAGTCAAATATGAGACAGCCTTTGGAAAAGCCTATTAGGTCAAAAGTTAAATCTGAATGTTTGAAGCCTAACATTCCCAACAAGGTGAAAACGAGTCCAGTTCTTGATAAAAAAGATAGCAATGTTTCTGGATAGATGTGGCAGAATGTCAAAAAGCGAATAGACAGAGTGTGTTCAGCCTGTCAGGAGAAAGTGTGTGATCTATTTGCTAGGATCCTAAGTTTTGCTGAAGAAGCCAATGGTTCAGGGGAGCATTTTGGCCCTGATATGATTTCTAACTGGGCACAGAAGGCAGACTATGTCCTGGACAACACAAACTCAGCTATATCTATGGAAAGATAGAATGGTTTGTTCATTAGGATGTACTCCAAATTAGGGAAACTTGCCACTTCCCAACCTGTACCAGATGTGGAGAGGTTGCTCTCTGGAGACCAATTGATTAAGGTAATGGGCCAATATACCCAGACTTTTCCTCAATAAAGTATTCCTCACTATCCCATGGCAGATGTCCAGAAGGTTATAATTTTCATGCAAGTCCTAGGATTTGTGATGAATTGGGAAAGGTCTGCCATACGTTTAACAGTCACAATTAGCAGTGCATCTAGTGGATTTAAAAAATACTGCAGCTTCTGTAGGCAAAGCTCTAATTGATCAAGAGAGACTTGAGTCAAGATCAAACAAATTTGGTTATACCTTTTTACTATTTGGCCAGAATAGTGGACCTGTTAGTATCCTTTATTTGAGCATTTTTTCAGGTCCCCTTCATTATCAAGCTTTCCAACGATTAAAGATCAGACACCTAAGGGAGGGTATCTCCTAAACAGACCAAGAGCCTGATTACGACTTCAGCGGAGGGGATTACTCCAATCCAAATGTGACAGATATCCCGACCACCGTATTACGAGTTCCATAGGATATAATGGACTCATAATTCAGTGGGTGTGAAATACGTCACATTTGGGATGAAGTAATCCCCTTCGCCAAAATTGTAATCAGGCCCCTAGTGCCTCAAGACATGAAAACAAGGGAAGAGATTGATTGGTAGCTAAATCATTTAGATGTCTGGAAGGGGCATGCAATTTTCATAACATCCCCAAATCTAGTTTTAGAGCCAGATGACAGCTCGTGGAATGTGGATCTTGGTGAAGTTATAAATTGGATGCTAAATTGTCACAAACTGTTAAGCTCTTCTTGCAATGCTTTTGTAATCTGAAGTTTCATGAAATGAAAGGTACGTTGTTCTGTGTTATTTTGCATGGGCAAGTTAGCAGAGATGGTGCTAGACCGGCTAGCCTTCGGGCGGTCTTCCCCCAAACGTTTTGCTTTCTCCTCTCCTCCTTTGCTGAATTAGTTTTTGTTGGCCTTAGGACTGTCTGCACTTTACCACTGCTAACCAGTGGTAAGGTGTTTCTGTTCATTCCCTAAAAAATTGTCATATTGGCTTACATCTGATTGGCATAATTAATTTACTTACCCTAGTAAAGTGGTATACCATATACCCAGCTCTGACAAATTAAATGCTTGTAGTAGTCCTGCAGCAGTTATTATGCCACAGACTTATGTAGCCCCTTAAAACATGTCTGAACCCTGTCATTGCAGCCTGTGGGCAGTTCAACTTGGCAAAATAAACATTTTGCCAAGCCTAGAACTCCCTATTTAATACATGTATCACCCCTAAGGTAGGACCTAAACAGCCCATAGTGAAGGGTGCACTGTGTTTAAAAAGAGCGTCATGTACTTTCAAGTTTTTCATATCCTAGTAGGGAACAACTCACAAATTAATTTTTCACCATTTCACCATACCTCTCCCATCGAAAAACATTGGGTTACCTTATTGACTTTTGTAAATGATAATTTTTGTTTAAGGGACAGGTAGAAATGGCATGTTCGGTGTCTAGGTAATTGTAAAGTAAAACCATGTTTAATTGTACAGTCAATTTTAAGTCACATTTCTGAAAAATGCCACATTTAGAAATATACAATTTTCTTGCTGTGACCATGTGGTGCCTGCAGCCTGTTTCCTAGGTCACATGACTAGGTGTAGTTGGTCTTTGTGTATTTCTCCTAGACAGTTACACAAAGGGGGACTAGGTATTGGTAGAATGGGAGGGGTGGAGCTGTATATAGCCTTACTTACATTTCGAAGGATCTGCCTGGGCACACACAAAAAGAACTTCACATTAACCTTTTGTGAACCCCTCAGACCTAGTGGGGCGTCAGCAGGGAGGCAGGAAATTCCAAGACCATCTGTGAGGGGAAAACTGTAGAAGCTTCTTCCATTTCAAAGCTGGCACCAGGTATAAAATTATGACCCCGCTGCCCCACTCTTCAGTTCACTTCTGGACTTGTGGAGGATGCTCAGAGGACTGCTGTGCTGCCTGTGGCCTGCTGTGTTCTTCAAAGGGTTGTCCTGCTTTTCTAAAAGGACTGCACTGCTGACTTATGCCCTCAGAGGACTGCCCTGCTGCTTGAGACCTGCTTTTCTGTTTAAACCCAGGACCACCGGAGAGGCTCAAAGGGTAAGTTTTCTGACCTCCTATCCAGAGCCTCAGGAACACAAAAAGCTCCAACAACTTTTTAATCAATCAATCATAGTATTTGTAAAGTGTGGCTTATCGCCCCAGGGGTATCTAGGAGCTTAAGGTTGTAGCGGTGTGTCCAAGCTACTCCTTGAAGAGCCATGTCTTTCTGAATTCGAGGAGGGTATGCGCTGTGCGGAGAGGGGTGGAGGTCATTTCAGTTCTGGCAGAGAAGGATTGCCCTCCGCAGTGGCTGAGTCTGATTCTCAGGACATCGAAGATGGCAAGCGTTCTCGAACAGAGCTCCCTGGTTGCTGGTAGGAGAGTCTGCGGTTTATTAGCTTGGGTCCGATGTTGCGGAGGGCTTTATAGGCGATGGTGAGAACTTTGAATTTGCATCTCTTCTGCACTGGCAGCCACTGTAGACCTCTGAGGTGGGTGGTGATGTGGGTTCTTTTGGGAAGGTCTAGGATGAGTATTGCTGCTGCGTTCCGAATGGTCTGGAGGAGGTGAATGAGCTGGGTTGGGAGTCTGGCATAAAGGGCGATTGCATAGTCAAGTCTGCTGGTAATTATGGCTTGAGTGACAGTCTTTTTGGTTTCAAAGGGGATCCATTTGAGCATCTTCTGTAGCATGCGGAGGTTGTGGAAGCAGCTGGAGGCCACTCTGTTTATCTGTTGTTTAAAGGTGAGTTTGCTGTCAATGATGATGCCGAGGTTGCGGGCGTGGTCCTTCGGTGACGGGGTTGTGCAAGAGAAAAGGTCCACCAGGAGTCGTCCCACGGAGAGGTGTTGCTTCCGAAGATGATCACGTCCGTCTTGTCAATGTTCAGTTTCAAGCAGTTGGATTTCATCCAATCAGCGACGTGTGTCATGGCATTGCTGAAGTTGTCTCTTGGGGGGCATGGTCTTCTGCAAGGGAGAGCATTATAAAAGTTGAAGTGGGTGGGGCTGAGAGAGGTTCCCTGGGGGACACCGCATTGTTGCTGTTAGGTTTGGAGTTGAAGGGTGGGAGATGGACCCTCTAAGTCCAATCTATGATGAAGGCATGGATCCATTTGAGGGTGTTGCATTGGATCCCAATGTGGTGGAGTCTAGTTGTGAGGGGTCAAGTGGGAGATGGTGTCAAACTCAGCAGAGATGTCTAGAAGGATCAGGGCTGCCTTCTCTCTGCAGTCAAGGATGGACCTGATGTCATCCATGTGGTGATAAGGGTGGGTTCGGTGCTGTGGTTTGAGTGGAAACCGCATTGTGAGGAGTCAAGTAGGTTGTGTTTTTCCAGATGTTCGGAGAGCTGTTTGTTGATAGCTATTTCCAGGACCTTGGCCCGGAAAGGGAGCAGAGAGATGCAGCTGTAATTTTTGAGTTTGCTGGGGGTGGGGGAGGGTTTCTTCTGAAGTGGCTTGACCTCTGCTTGTTTCTATGCTTTGGGGATGGTGGCAGTCCTGATGGAGGTGTTAAAGATGGGAGAGAGGATGCTGATGATTTTCTTCTGGCCCAAGTTGAAGATGTATTGCAGACAGGGGTCGGTGGGTGAGCTGGAGTGGGTTGAGTTCTTGAAGGTGGCTCTTTCCTGGATAGATAGTGGCTTCCAGTCTGTGATGAGGTGGCTGGGAGAGTTGTACGACGGGGTCAGTAGGTGCTGGTGGGTTGGGAGTTCCTGTAGATGGCTCTGATTTTGTTGTGGAAATAGTCAGCTAGTGAGTCGTAGAGGGTCTGGTGGGTTGGATTGTGTTTTTGATGGCTGCTGGGCAGAACTTTTTGACGATCTTGAAAAGTTCCTTCTGGTGGTTGGTACTTTCCTCGATGCGGCTGAGTAAGGCGATCTTTTTTGCTTCTTTGAGGTGGAGATGATATTTGTTCAGCACACCTTTGAAGGTGGTCCAGTCTGCGTGGTCCCTGCAACAATGCCACAGTTTTTATAGCCTTTTGCATTCTCTCTTGAATGTGTGTAGTTCAGGGGTGAACCATCTTGTGGGCTTGTTGGATCGTTCGTGCGGAGCTCTTTATGGGGCAACTTTGTTGGCACCACTGATGATCCATGCAGAGAGATGTCCAGCGTCTTGTTTAGGTTTCCAGAGAGGATGGGTTTGCTGGCCTGGAGGGTGGTGATCCCTTGGGTCTCTGTGACTTTTCACAATCTGTGGAGAGGGAGGTGTGGGGGTGTGTTGGGCAGCGCCGGTCTGCTGGTTATTGTAATTTGTACCAGGTGGTGGTCAGTCCGTGTGAGCTCCGTTGTATGGCTGAACTTGATTTTTTCACTGTTGTGGAGAGGGGTCCAGCGAGTGACTTGTGGTGTGTGTGGGGCTGGTGACTAGTTGAATCCAGTGTTGCTTAGGTTGTCCAGGAGATTGGTGGTGTTGTGATTGCTGGGGTCATCTAGATGGAAATTCAGGTCTCCTAGGAATAGGTAGTCTGTCCAGTCCATTACTACGGGGGCAATGAGGTCAGTGATGGCCTTGCAGAACGCAGGAAGTGGGGCTGAGGGTATGTGTGCCAGGTTTTCCCTGATGGCTGTTTTCTCATTGATTTGGATAAGGAAGTTTAGGTGTTTCATGAGGGGGACGCCTCATCTTCAAAGGTGGTGCATGGAAGGTTTTATTTCTGCATGATGGCGATGCCTCCTCTGTGTTTGTTGTGGATGTCTTTGTGGATCAGTTTGTAGCCTTGCCGGGTGGCACAGGTAATGTTGGTGGTTAAGGCGGGCATGAGCCAGGTCTGGGTGACGAACATTAAGTCTGGTCTGAGTGTGCATATGATGTCCCATATTTCAGTGGTGTGTTTGCAGAAGGATTGTGTGTTCAGCAGCAGGCAATGGAGTTGTTTTCTTGGGTTTGGAAGGTGGCGGTGAGGGAGCAATGGGGGTCTTGGTGTTGCAGGTGAAGTGGCATTGGAGGCATGAGAAGAGTCCGAATGTGATCATGGGGGAGGACATGCAGCACTTGTTGTCCCGCACCCAGAGGTCTTCTTCCCGCCTCGGGTTCAGAAACCATACGAGCTCTGGTGAGATGCCACAGCTACACTAGAGGTCAACTAGATCTTTGGACTCAGTGAGGAGTGTGGTAATCAGATTCATTTAACAAAAATCAATAAGATGAGAAACATAAACAATTTTAAACATCATGACCAATTTGACCACAGAATCAAAACTCCAAACTGAATCAAGTTTCAAAGCATTACTTCAACCACAAAGCCAAAATAACCTAAATAGTGGGCAAAACTAAGTTATAAACATTTATGAAAACCATAGGCTGACCAAAAAGTCTAAAGAGATTATGCCTACTAAACATCAATACTATTATACACTCCAAGAGAATAACACAAATCAATGGAACTAACATATGCACATCAAAATCAGATGTCAAAGCAGCTGGTGGTGACATCAGTAAATCATCAAACTCTGGCCATCCCCAACTCTTATACGAATTTGGACTTACATGTGTGGGGCGGTCTAACACGTGCAGGCAAAACAAAGGAAAAAACCAAAATAATTTGAAAAATCATCCATCTAGGGCAGGTCACTATAAAAATGCCCTTGTGTAATCATCTACGCTGAAAAAGAAACAATAAACCACATTGCAGATTATGTACCTCTCCTTAATGGGACAGCAGACAGGAAAGATTTGTCGGATCATATCGCTCACAGCTTCACATCATCGGTAGATAGCAACATCAGGGGCAGTGTAGAACACAAGCTGCACATAGGGCAGGTCAGTAGTTCAGAATTTATTGGGCTTATTAGTACTGAACAGCCTAAGTAAATGGGGAAAACAGAAAGGATGACTAATTCTTCAGAAGACATCTAAGGTTCATTGGAATTCAGGAGAAGAAGAGTAATTTACACCAAGGGGTCATAAGCAAGACTCTGACTTAAGGTTTCAAAACTCTCTCCCTAACTAGAAATGTCCATAAAAGTCTGATTGGTCCTCAGAGTGGGCTCATCTTGCGCAAATGGATCAATATTCAATTTAAATTATAGATGTCCATCAGGTTTGCACCTATTCTGGATTTTTAAAGGGAAGATACAAAGTCATCTGGATGAATTCACACAGTTGCGCCAAAATATGATTTTTTTGAACATTTTGAAGCATGGAATCCCTTTCCCAAGCTTTTACAAGATCATTCTGCCAGTTATCATGTGAAGTCAATAATGCTTCCTGTCTTGTTCAACAGCTGGAACAAATAATGTTACAATTGTTATTAGTTAAAACATTCTCTATCTTCAAAACAATAAGACATTCTTTAACACATCAGCAACCTACGAAATAATTCAGGTGAAAGGAAACAGAATGAATACACTTTTCCACTACTGCTGCAAAATGAATCTTCAGGTCTAGTCTAGCTAAGAAAGCCTAAGTACATGATAATGGAAATTAATACATATAAATCCTAAAGCACACCTTACAATTTAAATCAAATATGCACTGCAAATTATTTTTTTGCAATCTTTATTTATGCATAACATTAGAACAGTTTAAATGTGCATTTATTTCTGCACACAAGTAACTTCAGGTTAATAAATTAATTATAGTCAATATAAGTACTATTCATTCATGTACAGTGAATGCTCAAAATATATTCTTCATCTCTGCTGTTTCTCTAAAAATAATACGTTTAATGTTAATTCATGTCAGTAGTTCACTAAAATATAAATGCATAACATCTTTTATGGCAAAACGCGATGTCGAAAACAAATGGAGGACACAATGTCCTCCATATTTCAAACATACACATTTTTACATTTCATGTTAATTTTTCTGTTAGGCTTTCAAATGAAACTTGTAAGTCGTCATACAATAACTTATATGCCACTAATGTATTAATAAAATTTGATCTCCTCTGACAGCAATTTATGACATCACAAAAGGACTCTCTCATTTACAATGAGATAATTCAAAATCTTGCAGTATGGTAACGCATAGGTCTAGGTCTGCAGTGATTTTCAGTTTTCTTCAGGTTCTTGTAATATCTATTTCTAATATTCTCCATTTCAGTCTCTTCCCTCCTCTGTTTATTCCTTGCTCCTTGTACCTTTTTAGAAATAGTAAGCCTGTAAAATCAAAGTGCACAAATTATGTACACTGTCACAATCAATAAAGGTTTCAGGATCATTTTCAAAAATCTATTCCCTAAATCTCCAAACTAAGATCCTACTTTATCAAATCATTCACCTATTGTCTTCCAAATATGTGTCTGTTTTAAGTCATTCAAGTCATTTTTCTGATTTATCAGGTGAGAAATATGTCTCCTTATCTCCTTATTGTTGTCAGGCATGTAAAAAACCAAAATGTACTCCTGATTCTACAAACATTTTAATAATAAACTGCAACTAATGCCATAAGTCAGGGGTAAGCTGTGATATGTGATCCCTTTTTTTTTTTTTTACCGATGAAGGAATCTGTCTGTACACATAACAGTCACACACATTCAATGTATCCACATTCTCATACAGCAGACTATAATAAACATTGGATGACCAATCTCCCTTTGCGTTATCTAATTGAACTGGAGTTGCTGTGCTTTGCACATTTTCTTTCCCTGAAAAACGCAATCCTGCAATCAATAAAATGCACACAATCATATGTACTATGACTAAACCAATAAACACATATTTATATTTACCACGATTACCCTGTTCTGAGTTCATGGCTTCTGTAGACTCAGAAAGGAAAAAAGAAAAGGCAAAAATTCAAAAGCAAGCAAAATCAAAAATTCAAAACAGCTTTCAAAAGTCTTTCTGCACTTATTAACAACAGGTCTTGATCTTCTAGAATGTTCATCAATTTTCAATTGATAATTTCAATAGTTCAAAATGTTTGTCTTTAATAAATCACAGTCTGATGATCAGTTATTATCACTTCCAGTGTGAAGTGTCTCTGCTGATCAATTGGCAATGTTATTTCAAAAGTCAGTTCAAATGCGATCTCAAGTTTCAGAATGTTTAACTGAATCCTCACTGCCAAACCAAAAGGCCATAAACTTGTTCACGATAGCTCCATTCAGGTGAAGAGAAATTTGCTGCTTGGCACTCTTTTGCTTTTTGTTCTCCTCATAGCACACATTTTGCCTTCACTTTGCTTCGATTTTTCAACCGCTTCTGTTACAGCTGGGAGTTCATCAGCAACTGGGTCAGGTGTGAATGTAGGCCATTGGTCTCCTTTTACAGTTCTCTTTTCGGGTCCAACTGGGTTCTCAACATTTGTTGTGTTGGCAGGAGTCAGTTGGCTTTGACTTTGCTCTACTGCATCTCTATCTGCATTTGAATTACTTTCATTTTCACCCTCTTGCACAACTTCTGCTTCCGCCAATTGCTCAGTCCTCACATTTTGGTTGATCTGAACCCCTTTGCCTTCTGCATTCACTCCAAAGGGATCAGACTCTGTGTCTTCAAGAGGACATGCAACTTTGCGTGTGCAGCTTGCATGAATCCATGCATCCATGATCCACTCCTAGGTGACGGACTTTGTGTCCTCAAGAGGCAATGGAACTTTACTTGTGTGGATTGCATGAATCCAGTTCAGAAGACCGGCACACTTCACAGCTTTGGCTGTCACTAAGATGACTTAATGAGGTCCTTTCCACCTTCGTTCTAGGCAAGTCTTCCTCACATACTTCTTGACAAGCACCCATTCACCAGCCTTCAAGCTGTGGCACTGCTCTTGAGCCATTTGGACCATTGCTTCTTCAACCTGATGAGATAAAGAGCAAACCACATCAGCCAGACCTTTGCAATAATCCAGCACTAAGTCACAAGTGCATTGGCAGGCACTGCTGGTAACCTCATTGCACACCCCATAAGAATTTAATGCAGCGACAATCCTGTCTTCCTGTCAGGGTTGCTATGCATTCTCATCAGAACAAGTGGTAATGCAGCAGGCCACTTCAACTTTGTAGAGGCACAAACCTTTGCCAATTGAGCTTTCAGTGTTCCATTCATATGTTCTAGCAATCCAAATGCCTCTGGCCCGTAACTGCAGTGCGATTTTTGCTCAATTTTTAGTGCTGCACACAACAGTTTTATGATCTCATTATTAAAATGAGTTCCTTTATCTGATTCCAAATAAGTCAGGAATCCAAACCTAGGTATCAGTTCTCTGAGCAGCAGCTTGGCTACAGTATGACTATCATTCCTCTGTGTTGGATAAGCTTCTATCCAATGTGAAAACACACACATAATCACCAGTGCATACTTCAATCCATTACAGGCAGGCATTTCAATAAAATCAAGTTACATTCTGTTAAATGGGCCTCCCGATCTGCCTTTATGACTCAAATTAGCAACAGTGCATTTTCCTACATTCATTTGTTGACATGTAACATATCTGTGACAAACTGCTTCTGCAATTAACCTAAATCTGGGGTTGTACCATGTCTGTTTAAATGTGTGAATCATTGTATCTCTGCTGAGATGAACTTGACCATGGGAATATCTAGCCATAGAGGTCAACAAACAGTTTGTCAACACTACTTTCCCTTCATTTGAAATCAAGACATCATCTTCCTCTCTTTGTACACAACCTGCTCTACTCCAACTTCTGCGTTCTTCCTCCGTTGCCTCTTCTTGCAATCTCTTATTCTCATCTTAAGTATCAACCACTGACATTAGGAAACTTTGATTTGTCTCACCGGTGTCACTTCCATCACCCAACTCTTCATTGAAGGTGATGCAATGGAGTGCACAATATCTGGCAATTTGGTCAGCATAGCCGTTGCCCAAAGAGATATAATCATTTGATCTCTGGTGTGCTGTACACTTCACAACTGCAATTTTCTAAGGTAATTGTAATGCATTTAACAAACTGTGTATTCTTTCACCATTTTGAATGGGTGATCCTGAAGGGGTCATAAACCCTCTCTGGTGCTATAACTGCCCAAAGTTGTGTACAACACCAAATCCATATTGGCTAGCTGTTTAACTGTCACTTTGAGCTGCTCAGACACATAGCATGCTTATAAAGGTAACAAATGTGGCTACTTGTACAGAAATGACTTCCTGGAGCCATGAAGCTTCGGCTAATCCTGAGATGGTGCAGACTGCATATCCAGCTCTCAGGGTTCCCTCTTTGTCTCTTAAATAGTAGCCATCGACAAATACAACTTGATCATTCTCCTCTAAAGGAGTATCCTGAATTTCAGTTCTGGGTTTAGTGCATAGTTCAGTGACATAGAGGCAGTCATGTTCAGTTCCGTTGACATCATTTGGATCATCAGCATTAACAGGCAAAAATGTGGCAGGATCTACACCGGAGAATCTTTTGATAGACACATTGTGAGAACCAAGAATTAATAACTCATAACGGGTAAGACCGGTATTAGACAGGTATTGGTTTTGTGGGACATAGACAGTTATAGGATGTCCCATCACAATACCTTCCCAATGACTAAGACTTACAACAGTGGCAGCCACACTCTTTAAGCAGCCAGGCAAAGCTGCAGAGACATGATCAATGTGGTGGAAAATATGTTACAGGTCTGTTTGTTCCTCCATGCAACTGTGTGAAAACAGAAAGAGCACAACCATCACATTGTTGCAAAATAGTGAAAAAAAACTTTCAGATACTCAGGCATTCCCAAAGCCGGGGCTCTGCACAAGCTCTCTCTCAACTCAGTGAAAGCTTTCATGCATTCTTCATCAAATGGAACTGGGTCAGTAACGTCTTTGTGTGTTAATTTCTGCAGAGGTTTGGAAATTACTGCAAAATTTGGGATCCATTGGCAGCAATAGATCACCATGTCCAAAAACATTCTGACATCTCTCTGTGTAACTGGGGGATTCATCTGAATAATAGTCACAACTCTCTCTCTGGACACTTTCCTTGAACTTTTCTCAATTTGATGACCCAAATACCTGAATTCCTTTTGGTGATACTGTAATTTGGTAAGGGAATCCTTATGTCCGTTTTTGCCCAAATGATTCAACAATGCTATGGCATTTTGTCTGTAAGCTTCACGTGTATTGAATGGAACCATCAAATCATCAATGTATTGTACCAAAGCAGACTGGAATGGCATAGTTAAGGATTCTAGGTTCTTTTTTAGGATCTTATTAAAAATGGATGGTGAATCCCTGTGGAGAAAGGCGCCACGAATACACACATCCTTGCCAAATGTGATGGAAAATAAGAACTGATTTTCCTCGTGCAAAGGCACTGAGAAAAAGGCTTGGGACAAATCAATAACAGAAAGTCATTCTGCTTCACGTGGAATCTGAAATAAAATTACTTCTGGATTTGGCACCATGGGGCAACATGATACCACAATTTAATTCACCTTTCTCAAATCCTGGGCTTTGCAGTATTTACCACTTGGCTTCCACAGTCCCATAATAGGAGAATTACATGGGCTACCCATCACCTCTTTTTAGAACTCCCTGCCTAACAGCGTCTGAAATTATTAGAGAAATTCCCTCAATTACTTATGGGGTCATATTATACTGTGCTGTTCTGGAAAACACTGCATTTAGCTTCATAGTCATGTTGACTGGCTCAAAACCTCGTAGGAGTCTAATATCTTTTCTAGAGAGATCCCAAACTCTCAACATTACCATCTCTTGTAATTCATCAGGCAAGTCATGACAGGAAGCAATGAAATAGGTGGATACATCTCATTAATTTGGCTGGAAGTTTCTTCATCACTATTTGTCTGGATTGCTATCCCTTCATGAGTACAAGTGATGGAACATTTTAATTTGCATAGCAAGTCTCTTCCTAGCAGACTCACAGGACTTGAATCGCAAACTACAAATTGGTGTAAATCCTCAACGATTCCTATCTTACTTAACTGGGATGTACTCCATAATGGGGTCTAGCAGATGCTGGTTTGCTACTCCCAGTACCTTAACTGTTCTTTCAAAAAGGGGCATATTAGGGACTTCTACAGATCTTACAGTGAAACAGGTTGTTCCAGTGTCAATCAGAAACGAAACGTCATGACCCATAACATTTGCATTCACATAAGGACTACGCTGATCTACCTCCAGTGAGGCAGCCAACACACATTCTTCCTCTTCTGAACTCTCAGTCAGATATTCTTCACTCACTTCATCATCACTGAAATCTATTAATGGGTAGTGTATGATTAACTGATTTACATTTGCATTTGTTCTATGGTTTACGTTCTGCTGAGGAACCATTACCTGTTGCTGTGCCATCAAAGCTTGTGGAATCTGCATTTGCTGTGGGGCCTGAATTTGCTGTTGGGGAAATTGTACTTGTTGTTGGGGAATTTGCATTTGTACTGCTCCAGTAGGAACATTCATGTTTTGATTTTGTGGCCTTTGAACTCTTTGATTTTGAAATTGACTGTTGTCAACCACCTGCCCAACACCACCACCTTGAACCAAATTATTTACACTACTGTATGGACACTCCTGTCTCCAGTGTCCGACGTTCCTGCACGCATGACAAGAAAGCATTCTCTTCAAGTTTAGAACATCAGCCACATTAACATTTTGATCTACTCGAGCTCCACGACTTCTGCCTCTAAACAGAGGCATCATATTACCCTGCTGTTGTACTCCCTGCATTCCTCCTGTGTTCATCCTCCCTTGCAATCCTTGCATTCCTGCTGCTTGGGCAGATTTATTTTGTATCAATATTGCCTTCTCCTTTAACCTCTTCTGCTTCAATTCAATTTCATAACTATAGTATTTTGTGTGCTGCAATGCTTCTTCAATCAGTTCACCCTGCCAGCAAATCAAATGATTTTGAATCATATTTCTAATTTCAGTCTTCAATCCTTGAACAAATCTGAACACAAAATGAATCATATCTTTTGGTTCAATAATCTCTGTGCACTGTATTGCTCAAATGCTTACAACAATCTCTCATAATAAGCATTAATGGCCTCCTTCAACTCCTGAGCTGTCAATTCTCTGCCAATCGATATTTTTGAGGAAAACTCTAGTTTTCAGCGATTCAATAACCTTAGAATAACTCTTCATCACCTCTTCAGACAGCGCACCTGTCACTGAATCCCTTGGCGGCTCACGAGTTGGCCAATCAACACTCCGTTTACGTTCAACCCACAAATCTGCTGGAATCACAATTTCAAATAAACTGTTCACATCTTCCCACAAAGCTTAACAAACCTCTCCGTTTGTTGGTACTATTCCACTGGCTTCTCCCTCGACTTTGGGTAATCATTAGTAAATGATCATATGTCACTTCTGCTCCATGGGACGTGAACAAAATTCCTACCCAGAATTTCTCTCATTGGCATTATTTTTACAGCTCCCTTGGCCTGCTACACATCATTTGAGGGTGCAGTTGGCTTTTAGTTCTGATCTCTTTTCTTTGCCCATCTGCCTTCCCATTTATCCAATGCTCCCCATGTTTGGATACTCTGAATCAATTCTTTAATGTGAATTTTCATTCTGGGTGATCTCAAGTTTGGAATGTCCCTAGAACCGAATTCTAATCTGTAACTTCTTTTTAACAGTTTGAATTTATTTATCTCAATTTTATATTTCTCTGCCAAATCAGATAATTTCCTATAGATCTGTCCTGTACGATGTGTGACATCCTTGCACATAAAACGCAACTCGTTTTCATTGTAAGAATCCAATCTGTACAATTCAAGTGTCCCCTCAATCATTTTAATTCAATTCTAATTTTAGTCTAGCCATATTCAGTGTTTTTTCTCCATCTGGTGTGTTTTTCAAAACTGATACTTCACCCAAACTATCTAACCATTCTGTTAGCTGTTTTGCTGATAATTCTTGTAAGCTAAAATTATTACTATTATCTCGAGGTATCGGCTGTTGACTATTACATGGTGCTCTCATAGCCTGTTCCTGAGCCATTACAGATGAACCAGTAGTGCATGGAGGAAATGTCATTTCAATCAGCGGTCCTAGGTTAGCACACATCTGGTTAGAACCGGAAGAATTCATAGGGGTCATGGCTGGCACAGGAGTTGTCAGTCTTTCCATTTCTGCATTAGTTCCAAAAGGAGAATGTACTGCTGATACCAGAGTTGGAGTCTGTGGGACACTCACATTATTATCCTGGGCATACAAAGGGATGACTTGACCTATTGTCACAGGAACTGTCAAAGCATCTGGTCCTGACAAATTTGTTTGACTTGGTGGGAACATTAATTCTGTACCCTGACAAGTAAGTACTCTACGAAAGGTCTGATTTGATTTATGTGGGGCAACATTTTGTGGTGTTACTGGGGAAAACATGTGCATTGTCTCTCTGATTCGTAAATTGTGGAGGTGTCATTACATAAGGTGAGTCAGTCCTGAATTCTGAATTCGCTGTGGCAGAACTGGAACTGTGACATTATGGCCTGTATTAACAACTGGAACTGTTGGATAAAATACTGCCACTTGTGTGACAGTAGCAGTAGGCACATTAGGTGCTAATTGAACCTGGCTTTGCGCATCTGCAGCTGTGACTATACTTATGGCTACATTCTGAATTACTGATTCAAATGCATTATACAGTGGGGGTCGATTCTGCAAAGGCTGGGCTATAAATTCATCATCTGAATCACTTTTGGTGGCTATTGTCTTTTTACACTCATCTAACTTGTGCTCTAGATCTTCTGCAGGTTTCTTTTTGGCTTTAAATCTAACACTTCCATCACCCTCCTGTGTTATTGCTGGGCATAATTTCACTCCATATAACGTATCTGCTCTCCAAATTTTCTGTTCCTCATCCCATCTAGCTTCCGCTAACATCTTTTCTGCCTTTCTCACTCTCCTCTCCAATTTCTGAACCTCTTTCTGCCTCACAACTAATTCCCAATTAATTCTTCAAATTGTGCAGGTCTAGGAATGGGTTTTGATTCACACAACAACCTTCCCAGATTCTCTAATACCCTTAAACGGAAAAGCTAATTTACCTTCCTTCTCAGTGATTTTACACCACAGTTTTATCCACAAGCATGCTGAAACTCCTCTTTCCTCCATTACCTCGAATGCTGGTGTACCCTCAGGTGGAGTAAGTTCACCCTCTCTAACTGGAATACAAACATTTCCTCTCAATGCACTCCTTAAAGCTTTGAAATACTTAATTTTTACACAAAGTTTAACTCATAAACACGAATTCCACGAAACCAGAAAATATTTTCAATCCCACAATCCTTTTTCCAAGCTGTTCTCAGCCCATTCTAGCGCAGTCTTTTCAACCAATTCGTGTGCGGCTTTCCTCACTGATCAACCAATCCGAGCGCAGACCAAATGACATCACAATCACTTCCCTCTACAGCTGCGACTCACGTCAGAACCGTCTCATACACCACTCACACATACACCCTAAATGCAAATATTGCAAGCCCAAAAACCAAACCTTTCTACTCACTATCGGTAGGATTCAAATGCTTTGAAAGCTGTACGGTTACACTTCTGACTGTGGCTTTTGCACATACGTAAGATTTGACCCACAAATCTCATTACGATTGATACGGATTCTCCTTGTGCACTCAGGATTCACATAATAACAACCAACAACTCACACGCACTCAGGAAATCTACTGGTATTGTGGATAGTGCTCAATCGACCAACACCTCACTGCAGACAATGAATTAATTAACCAGGTGTCTCCATACACTTGTGCGATACTCTGGAGTCTTAGTCCATGCAGGGCCCATAAACAACAACAACCATCTGGGCAATTTTGAGGACAAAGCGCAACATTCACTTGGAGTACCCAAACTCCCCAAACATCTCACGCATTACACTTCACCGCAATTTAGCCAAAAGCATTGCAAGCGCAAACTCTACTCAGAACACATACTATACACTTCTAACACAACACTGGAATTTCATCTACCCCTACACTTTACCATGAACAATTCACAATGTGGGCAAAATCTGACTCCCCTCCTCATGAGGCAAAACCATAAGTCTGCTACCAAAACTGTTGGAGCGCACGGGGAGGTCTTCTTACCACCTGGGGTTCAGAAACCGCACGCACTTTGGTGAGACACCACAACTCATTTCACCTACACTAGAGGTTGACTAGATCTTTGAACATGAGAAACCTAAACCATTTTAAACATTGTGGCCAATCTGACCACAGGATCAAAACTCCAAAATGAATCAAGTTTCAAAGCTTTATTACAACCACAATGCCAAAATAACATAAATGGAGCTCAAAACTAAGTGACAAATATACATGAAAACCATAAACTGACCATACGCTGACCAAAACGTCTAAAGAGATTAAGCCTAACTCAAACTCAAATAATAGCAATCAAGTTTTTGATCTGGGCCATCCCTATCTCTATTTTCAAATTTGACCTGCATGTGTGGGATTGGGCTATCACATGCGGGCAAAACAAAGGAAAAGACAAAAATAATTTGAAAGTGCCATCTAAGTAGGGCATGTCACTATAAAAATGCACTGGTGTAATAATTTAAGCTGAAAAGGAAATCACATTGTAGAATATATAACTCTTCTTAATGGGACAGCAGACAGGAAATATTCACTGGACCAGAGTGCTCACAGCTTCACAGCATCAGTAGATAGAACCATCAGGGGCAGTGCAGAACACGAGCTGCACATAGGGCAGGTCAGCAATTCAGAATTTATTTGGCATATTAGTACTGGACAGCATAAGTAAATGGGGCAAATAGAAAGGATGGCTTTAATTCTTCAGAAGACATCTAAGGTTCATAGGGATTCAGGAGAAGAAGAGTAGTTTACAGCAAGGGACCATAACCAAGACTCTGACTAAAAGCTTCAAAGTCAAAAGTCTCTCCCTAACTAGAAATGTCCATAAAATCCTGATGTGTCCTCAGAGTGGATTCATCTTGCACTAATGGATCAATATCCAATAAAAATGATAGACGCCCATCAGGTTTGCACCTATTCTGGATTTTCTCAGGGAATATGTGAAGTCATCTCAATGAATTGATACAGTTCCTCCAAAATATACCTTTTTAGAAGACTTTGAAACATAGGATCCCTTTCCCAAGCTTTTACAAGATGATTCTAACAGTAATCATGTGAATTCAATAACGCATCATGTCTTGCTCGACAGCTAGAACAAATACTGTTACAATTGTTGTTAGTTAAAACATTTTCTTTCTTCAATACAAGAGGACATTCTCTAACACATTAGCAAACTACGAAATAATTCAGCTCAAAGGAAACAATGAATTAGCACTTTTCCACTACTGCTGCAAAATTAATCTTCAGACCTAGTTCAGCTATTAATGGAAATTAATACATATAAATCCTATTGCGCACCTTACAATTTAAATAAAAAATGCATGGCAAATTATTTAATTGCAATCATTATTTATGCATAACATTAGAACAGCTTGAACATGCATGTATTCCTGCACACATGTAACGTCACAATAATAAATTAATTTAAATCAATACAAGTACTAATAATTCATGTTCAGTTAATACTCATAATATAATCTTCATCTCTAATGTTTCTCTAAAAATAAGACTTTTATTATTAATTCATGTCAGTAGTACACTAAAATATAAATGCATAACATCTTTCGTGGCAAAACGCGATATCGAAAATAAATGGAGGTCACAATATCCGCAATAATTCAAACGTGCAAATTTTTACATTTCATGTCAATTTCTCTATTAAGCTTTCAAATGAAACTTGTAAGTCGCCATACGCTAACCTCTATCCAACTAATGCACTAGTAAAATTTGATCTCTATCAGTGGCCAGGGCCCAGAGTTTGTGGTAGAGTATCGACAGATGGAGGGAGAGCCAGGGTTCCTGGCACTGCGTGCGCACGGGTGCAAAGGGGCTTGCTGTCGGTGTGCTTTTGGTGAGCTGGCGGCACAGTCACACAGTAACTGCCATTAAGTAGGTCTTGGGGTTGGAGGGGGACAGTGGGAGGGGGCGGGTGACAAAAAGTGCGGGTAGTACAGCGGGAAAGGCAGTGGGGGAGGGGCACGGGGCACAGGCTGAAAAAGGCCAAAAAAGAGGGAAAAAGGCAGCAAAATGCCCTCCAGCACCCTGCACCTACTCAGCAGAGTGAACAGAGGCTGGCAGAGGCAATCAGACAGTGGGGGTAGCTAGCACAGGACCTGCTCAGTGGGGTTGCACAGTGACTGCCATTGAGTAGGTCCTGGGGTGGGAGGGGTGGGTGGGGAAAAGCGCTGGCAGAACAGCAGGAAAAGCAGCTGGGATGGGGGCAGGAGGGATTGGTCAGTGGCCACAAAAAGCCAAAAAGAGGCACTTTGAACCGGTCTGACTCTCCAAGTGGTACCTAACGGTCCTGGAGCCTTGGAAGTGGTACTAAAGTTGCAAAACAAGTCAAAATCCCAAACTTGGAATTTTGAAATGTTTCTACCAAAACTTCATTTGGGAATCAAGAGGAGACCCGGACCTACCTGCTCACCGGTTCAGCCAAGGTGCGATGGCAGTTGGTCTGACTTCGGGGTATTTCCCGCTACCTTCTTCCCTGCAGCAGCAAATCCTATTCACTCGCTTCTCTCTTGAAGGGTATTCGGCCACCTGGAGCCCTCGTTGGATACAGAGTGCAGCTTTGTCCCACTGGAGATTTTCAACTTCCAAAAACACGACTAATGGCCTGATATGGATCCTGGAGGAGGGGAATACTCTGTCACAAATGTGACCAATATCCCATCTGCCATACTACGATGCCATTATATCCTATGGAGATCATAATGTGGTGAACAGGATATTCACCATGTTTGTGACGGGGTATTCAATCCACCAATATCTAAATCAGTCCCTATTTCCAAACATAAAAATCCTCAACATTACTTTGTCCAGCAGATTCCTGATGACACCACCACCTCCTCAGACACCTTGCCCCGCTGAACTTTACCTTCTCTGACATTTTTTTTACATTTCTTTAAAGTCCAAAGGTAAGCCAAGACGGGCCCCAATCCACTTCTTGTATTGGGACCGCACTGTATCATGGTCAGCCATAACTTTCGACTTTACCCTGATATTGTGTGACTAGATGTCTGTGGTTGGTGATTTGATCTTTTAGGTAGTAAAACTTTTAAAAATTCATAACCCCTGTTCTTCTGATTAGACTTTTGTTGTTTTTGTGTCAAAAAAATATTACGTTTACTCTATTTTTCTAAATTAGTGTAGGAAGTTTCTTGTGTTGTGTTTTCACTTTATTACTGTTTAAGTGCTGCATAAATACTTTACACAATACCTCTAAGTTAAGACTGACTGCTTCTAGAGGGTTCAGTGGAGGTTAATTTATTGACTTTAATGGCTATCTTTCCATCCTGCTGTCTGTCTTTTTAGCCATCCATCCTTATATCATCCATCCACCCCTCTGTCCTTCCTTTTTCCCTGTCCATCCTTCTTTCCCCCATCATGCTCTCCACCACTCTAACCTTCGGTTTTTAGTTAGTTAAATATATTCATCCATGCATCCATACATACATCTTCCTACCTTCCTTCCATGTTATCTTGTTCCATTTGTTCTCCCATCCTACAGTGCCATCATACTATCCTTTTGCAGTGGTATTTATGATCTTCTGTTTGAAGATCAGCTGTGTGTGGATCAAGCTGGAAAGAGCTAAAAACAAACATTTCAATGTTTTATGTTAATCAGAACTGCCCAGTGGTATCGACTTCAAGCTGGTAAAGTGTGGGGTTCATGATACCCCGGTACGCAGTCTTAGAGAGCATGTGCCAAGAACAGCCCATTTCACATTGTTTTCTCGCCAGCTACTAATTTTTTTAAGAAGCTTTTCACTCTTATATCATCCCTACCATGGAAAGATGGTATGTTATGACTATTTGTAGAATGCACATCTCACCCAGGAGCAGTGCTTAATTTGTAAATAAAAATGTGCCAGTGCCAAAATCCCTCCCCTGAAACTCACAGCGGCTGCATTTAAAGTGCGAGCACAGAATACTGAGGCAGCGTAATCCTGAAGCCATCCCGGGCCTCTTCAATCCATTTAAAGCCACTCCCTGCCCCTTCAGGTCACTCTGGCAGCATTCTGCTTTCTACCTTTGTGACGCTTTTTCGTTTTTCTCTTCCTCCATCTTTCCCATATGTGTCTTTTGCTCGCAGCAAATGCTTGAGGCAGAAGAATAAGCGCCGGCCTTCAAAAATAAGTGCTGGTGCTCAGCACCGGAAACAACAAGCACAAATTAAGCACTGCCCAGGAGGGTATCCAGGTGCTAGATAAGGAGGGACCATGGTGGCCGATTCTCAATTCTAGGTAAAGAGCTACGTCTACAGTTTCTCGTGCAACTCAGGGACTAAGGAGGTGGCTCCGATGTGCAGTGGAAAGTCTTTCCAGGCATTAGGGACGAGGTGCAAGAACACCATTACCCATTTGATCCAAAATGGATCAAATGGGTAATGTTGTTGGCAGGCACAGTGCCGGTGATTTGAGGGGCCATTCAGTCAGAGGTGTCTCTTAGGCTGAAGCGATGTTTAAAGAAATTCTTAAATCGGATAATTGGTCGTGTGTGTATTTTAGAACCATTTTTTGTAAACGCGGTGGCTCATTCTTCGTGTGAATATTTTAAAGGGCATTTTGCAAGTAGAATAGAGCCCTTGGTCCTGAAGCAGATTTTCCCAGCTGTTAGCAAAGGGAAATTCCTAATTTTATTAAAGGTGTGCGGGCAAATATTATCCTACCTCTTTTTTGTTGGTGTATGATTTGTGAATATTTGACTATTGCAATGTACAAAAATATCTATCCTCATCCCCCCAAATTAATTTTGCACAATCACAGTGATGTGTCCTTTCTTTAGTTCCAGCGCCTACAACAGCCCCTTCATTAGCAGATTGGAGCAGATTCTAATGAACAAGCTATGGGATATCTGTTAACGACAAGAGCGAAGCTGCCCTTATCCTTTTGTGATTAATTTATGCCTTTTTCACTTTTCGGCATGTGCTTTACAACAAGAAAGAGGTTGGTCAGAATCTAAGGCTGCCCCTTATGGACTGTTGTTACTCCTGACTGGTTAATGTTTCCCTAGCCTTTTCCAGCAGGGAATTGTGGTTATTTTAGTTCTGGTTTTAGCTGCTGATAATAAAGTAAGATTCGAGACGGTATAACATTTGGCTACACCTCTTTAATAAAATCAGGGCATTCCTTTGCTAACAGCTAGGAAAATCTGCCCTTCACGCCCCTTCCGCTACTTCTGCCGGAGGGGGGAGGGTGTAAGTCCGAGAAAATTGCACAGCACTGCGATGAATATAGAAATGAAGTCATTAACAGGGAAATGAGACTACCATCACAATACGTCAGTTTTTTTCAAGTTCAGAAATAAGTGTTTGATTTGCCAAAACCTGAAGATATGGACATGAACGTCACGCGACCCTCGGCTTGCCCTTTGATGCCCCCGGCACTGCCTTCGCGACCTCTGGCCTCAGAGGTGGCACAATTCAGTGCCAGGAACACAGACGCAGCTCGTCCTCATGGATGTCAGCTGGGCGCCACGCTCTTTGTTTTCTGTCAGTTTTAAAATTACACTAATAGTGAATAATAATATAGTGTTCAATATTAGTGTAATCAAATGGAGTACAGTTAGCTGGGATGTGCCCTTCCAATGCAGCTGCGGTAAGTAAAAATTATTTTAGATGTGTGTTTGCGGGCGAGTGTGTTTTTACATAGAAGCGAGTGTATTTATTTGTAAACGTGAATTTGTGTGTGAGTGGAGGTGAAAGGTCACTTCCGCTTCCCCTGGCATTTCGGTCAATTGCCGTCCATGGATGCGGATACAAGGACTTGTGATTTAAGAATGACATAATCTCTTAAATCGCCACACGAATCCGTACTCACTCGAATAACTGTGGCCTTGGAAAGGGGCGAGAGAGGGAAAGCGGAGCAAGAGGATGAAAGCACACTGCCAGAAATATTACTGATGTATGAGAAAGGTTATGAGGCGACCGCTCGTAGATGTATGTTTCCTCATCTCAAGTTAACAAAGCACTGACCTAGTGTACTTGGCACCGTGGCACAGGGCATCTGGCTCCTGCATTGTATAAACGCTTAAAGGTTTTCAGCTTCGTTGAACATTTGCACAGCACAGATGTCAAAGCTTTGAAGTTTCGTTGTACCAGCCGGATAATGCAAACGCAAGGTTGGAAGGAAGTTTATCTAAAAATATAACACGAAAGCCATCTGCCCTCTCTCTGGTGTTTGTCTCCCGCGCCAAACACCAGGCGTGTCACTATAAAACAGCAATTGGTCTTTGCAGACCTAATGTTCGGTAAATTGAACATAAGTAAACATACCGTCTTGCTAGTGTCAATTGCAGGTCATATTTCATTGGATGGTGATATTCGATCTGCTAGTTATGTTGTTTAATATGCTGTGCAGACAGTTCCAGAAAACAACAAAGCACGTTTTTAAGCTAATCTTTTTCAAAATTCGTCAGGCCATGAACATAGCAGCTGTCCAGCTGGATAACTTTTGTTTTCTGTTTGGATTCTTGATTCGCAATGGGGTGCTTGAATGTAACGCTCAGCAACTAAGCGTGCTTTGACTTGTAGTTTACAATTTACAGTAACAAAGTAAAAAGCACCAGAGAAATATAGAGACTATTCATTTGAGTAAAATTAGACCAAAACAACAAAAATCCAATAAGTAGAATTTGAGATATGATTTTTTAAAGGTTAAATCCAATAACATTAAAAGGTTACTCGAGGTTGCATTAGACCGGTGATAGCCAAAGTTCAAGCCGACCACGATGGAGCGCAGGCCGGCCACAGGCCTCAAGCAGAACATGCTGAAAAGTACCTTAGATGGAGCAAGCATCTGTGTTGAAGACTCAATGCATTAGCTTGAAGCCTTGCAGTTGAGTTCTGCTTTGGCATCAAACCCCTCTTGATGCAGGTGATGCGTCATCGTCGAGCCGCATAGCGATGTCCTTGAAACAGCGCTGTGTCATCGTTGAACCTTACAATCGGGTCCTGTGTCATCGTTGAATTGCGTTGACGTTGAAGGCCACTGCATCAGTTCCAAGTGGTGCAACAGCCTGGATGCATCGATTCTTGCAGGGAAGCAGCTGTAGAACCCACGTCTGAGGCCTAGGACTGGATTGGCACCTCAGGCAAGGGAGGACTCACAAATGGCAGAGTTCAGTAGCTGAAGTAAAGTAGAGGGAGTTCTTTGATGGCCCTGAGACTTCCAAGAACAGGGGGCAAGCCAACTAGCACTTGGAGAACTTGGGTTCAATGATGTAGAGAGCAGGTCCAGTCCTTCTCACTCCCAGGCAAGAAGCAGCAGGCAGCAAACCAGCACAGCAAAGCAGGTAGCAAAGTGGCAGTCCCTCCTACATCACAGCAATCAGCAGGCAGCAGGCCAACACAGCAATGTATTCTGTCCTAGCAGCATAGCGGCTCTTCCTCCTGGCAGAATCTCCATGTTCCAGTAGAATTCTGATTTGATGGTGTTTGGGGCATGTTACGTATACCCAGCTGAGCCCTTGAGTTGGAGGAGACTTCAAAGAGAGGGCTTTGAGCTACACGAGACCCCTGCCCTTCCTTCTCTGGCTCCATACACTCTAGAGGGAGCTATGCAGCTCTTTGTGGGGCGAGGCCCAGCCCTTTTCAGATGTGTCAACTCCTCCCTCCCATCTAGCCCAGGAAGACCCATCAGCCTGGTGATGGGCCATCAAGATGCAAATGTCACACCCCAGCTCCCTTTGTGTGTGACTGTCTAGAGGGAATGCACAAAGCCTCTCTGTCACCCACCCCATACACAAATTTTAGAGACCGACAGAGGCTCAGAATGGTTAAAGTAAGAAAATGCCAACTCTCTAAAAGTGACATTTTCAAACTTCCAATTTAAAATTTGCTTTCACCATAAGTTGTGATTTTAAATTGTAAGTCCAGAGACTACAAACTCAACATTTCTATCTTGTCCCAATAGGAAATAACACTTGTAAGATGTTTTAAGGCAGTCCCAATGTTAACCTATGGGAGAGCTAGGCCTTGCAGTAGTGAAAACCACATTTGATAGCTTTTCACTACAAGGACATGCCAAACTGAAAAGTACATGTCCAACTGTAGTAAAGTTCTCCTTTTTGCCCTGGTCATCCCCAAATGTTTTGGACAGATACTGGTGGTTAATGACTCTTGGCTGTGCCCTGTGTAAAGTGGATATGCAAATTAGGCTAATTATAATTGGCAATATTAACCTACCTATAAGTCCCTTCTATATGGTAGGGCATGTAGGTTTAGGGACCCCAGCATAGGTAGTGCACCCATAAGTGCACTGCTGAGGTGCCCAGTGTCATTTTAAAGGCAGGCCTGCCTTGCTGGCAGCTTTGAAACTAAAGTTATATGAAAATACACCCTTAAGGTGTGCCCTATGTGCCCCTAGGGTTGGGTGTCATGTAACTATAAGCAGGGACCTTCTAAAATGGTTTTGATAAGGCCTGGTGAGGTAAAACAGCCACATTTTTTTCCCTTATTGTAGTGAATTGGCTCCATAGGCTAGAATGTGGAGTCTTTATTTTAATTTATAAAGTCCCCTTAAGTGTCAGATACTTCAAGTTTGGTATCAAAGTAATTGTTATAATAAATCCCACAATTTATAATTGCTGTATTTAACATAACTTGTTCAGGTAAAGAGTTATAAACTCTTCCTAAAAAAGTTGCCAACTTCAGTCCTGTAGTGCTCTGTTCTGATTTGCCAGCCTCTGGCAGCCTGGCCAGGCTGCCTTGTTGTGGTGTGACGTAGCCTTGGCTGAACACAACGAGATGTGCCTGGGGGAGGAGAACTTCCCTCAGCAGATGGAGAAGCAGGAAGGGGAAGGGCTGACAAACTGGTCTTCAAAGGCAGGGAAGGACATTTGGAGCAACCCAGCACCTTCCTCACATCCTGCAAACCCAGACAATTAGGCGCCCCCTTGATTAGATTAGGAGAGGGCAGGAGAGGGGTGTGTTTAAGATGTTTAGCGACACCAGTGGGTGGGCTCAGCCAGATGTAACCTCCAAAAATCAGTTTCAGCCATGATTAATTTTTGAGGAATGTTGCTCCCTGGGATTGATTTTTGCCACACTTCCCAGGAAGTGGTCATCACAGGGGGAAGGACCCTGCACCTGATTAGAGAACCAGGACTCCCCTGTTTTTCACCCAGGAGCAAGGATACAACTTGCAGACCTGCACCCACACTTCAGATCCCTACAAGAAAGAACTACAGGAGAAGAAGGACTGCCCTGCTGGACCCCTGACCTGCACCTCAGCACTGCACTCTGGAGGACTGCACCAGCTGCACACTTGGGCTTTACCACAAGAAGGACTTTGCCTGGTTTCAACTGGTTCAAGGAGGGACTCCCTCTTTGGTACAGATGACACATTGCTAACCAGAGTCCCCTGCACCAACTACTGAAGAAACAGGACCAGCTGACCACTGTCCAGTGGCCAATTTGGAGTTTGCACTAGGTGCATTCTGGGAGTTGTAGTCCGCACCCTCAAGGAGCATCTTAGACCTTCTGGAACCTTGGGGTGAGCTGTGGACCTCAAAAGAACCTTGAAAGAACATCTGGGAGAAGATCCAGACAATTGGAGTAGTTTGGAGAACTTTTGGAAAAAAGCTCCATAAAAGGACCAACACGCCGAGCAACTCTAGCTGGCTTGCCTCAACCGTGACCCAGCCTGACTTGCCGGTTCATCCCGGTGAAGAAAATCTCTGAAAAAGTGACTAAATCCAAATGTAGAATGTTGACCGGGACCTCCTAGGCAGTGTACCTGAGGAGTGCTCCAATTACGTTGGATCAAGATTCAGGTTTGCCCTGGTCGAAGGATTTTCATCTAAAAAAATCATCTAAGTCCGAACGTAGAAATCTCCACTGAAGGCCTCCGGCAGGCTGTAGCCGAGCAGGGCTCCATCACGGTCTTTGACTTTGCCCCGGTCAAGGTGCGACCAGATGACCAGATTGGCGCTATGCGTTTCTAAGCACAAAAAAGTATTAATTCTTTAAAAATTAATATCTCTGGTTCACTTTATCCGATTTTATTCGTTTTGGAGTAATTTTAAAGCTAACATTATTTCATATTTTTATACATTGCTTTTGGATTTTTAAACTGTTTCCTGGGTTTTATTTAATTACTGTTTTGTGATACTTGAATGCTTCACACCTTATCTCCTAAGTTAAGCCTTGTTGCTCGTTGCCAAGCTATCAAGGGTTCATCTGGGGTTAATTTATTGAGACCTAACTGAACCTAGTGGGGGTTAATGGTCTATGGCTAATTGTAGGTACTTACCTGCCCTTACCAGTAACCCATTTTCCAGCACCAACTTTTTAAATACACTGCAACTTGACATTGGGCTAACTAGGGCCTATCTTAGAGGTGACTTACATGTAACAAAAAGGAAGGTTGGGGCCTGGCAAGTGAGTACACTTGCCAGGTCGAGATGACAGTTTAAAATTGCACACACCTGCTCTGAAGTGTCAGGCCTGAAACATGTTTAAATGTCTACTGTAGTGAGTGGCACAATCAGTGCTGCAGGCCCACTAGTAGCATTTAATTTACAGGCCCTGGACACATATAGCACAGTTTACTTTGTACTTAGCACATTAAATATGCCAACTGTGGATAAGCCAATGTCACCATGTTTATAGTACAGAGCTCCTCGCTTTAGCACTGGTCAGCAGTTCTAAACTGCACAAACTCCTGTAGCCAGCAAAAATGTGTCAGAAAAACAGGAGTTCAGAAGGCATAAAGTCAGGGGAAACCATGCCAACGATGCCTGGTCTAACACAAATGATGGCAACATATGTTTTAGACCCCTCTCAGTCAGGATTCAGAAGCAACCATAGCACTGACACCGCCCTCCTCGCCACCACAGATGACATCCGCACCCTCCTCGACCAAGGCAAGACCGTCGCCCTCATCCTCCAGGACCTTTCTGCCACGTTCAACACAGTCTCACATGACACATTATGCACCCTCCTCCACGACGCCGACATCCGAAACTCAGCACTGCAATGGCTCTCCTCATTCCTCACCGGCAGAACACAGAAGTTCCGACTCCTCCCCTTTCTCTCGGAAGCCACCAAGATCAGCTGCAGAGTACCCCAAGGATCCTCGATGAGTTCCACCCTCGGTGAGTCCCACCCTCTGCTGCCATCATCAGAAGCCACACACTCAAAATCATCTCCTAATCTGACGGCATCCAACTGATAGCCTCCCTCACCAACAACACGACCACCACCAAAAACAATTTCCAAGAAGGAATGAAAGCAGTAACCGCCTGGATGAAAGATAGTTGCCTCAAACTGAAATCAGACAAAACAGAAGTCCCCATCCTCGAATCCACACCCTCGGTCTGCAACTGCCCTCGGAATCGCCCCCACCAACCACACCGCAACCTTGGCGTCATCTTAAACTCATCACTCTCAATGGACCGACAGGTGAGCACAGTTTCATCTGGTTGCTTCCACACCCTGCACATGCTTAAAAAAATCTACAAGTGGATCCCCACCGAAGCCAGAAAGACAGTCACCCAGGTCCTTGTCAGCAGCTGCCTTGACTACGACAATGCACTCTACGCCGGAACCACCGCCAAGGCCTGGAAAAAAACTACAACGCATCCAGAACGCCTCGGCCCGTCTCATCAAGAACACCCCACGACACAGCCACACCTCCGCCCTTCTAAGAGACCTACACTAGCTGCCTATCAACAAGAGAATCACCTTCAAGCTCGTGACCCACGCCTACAGGGCCCTACACGATGCCAGACCAGCCTACCTCAACCACAAACTCTCCTTCCACACTTCCGCCAGACAACTCCGCTCTGCCGACTAGGCCCTCGCCAATGTCCCCTGCATCTGGAAAATCACAGCCGGAGAAAGATCCTTCTCCCATATAGCCGCCAAGACCTGAAACACCCTCCCCATCCACCTCAGGCAATCCCCCTCCCTGTCTCAGTTCAGGAAGGACCTGAAGACCTGGCTCTTTGACTGATCCACAGCACACCTCCTAACTTCCCCAGTGCCTTGAGACCCTCACGGGTGAGTAGCCATGCTTTACAAATCCCTGATTGATTGAAAACAGTAATGCTATTTGCACCATAGTGCAAAATACTGCTGGTTTAATGGCAGTCTGACTACATTAGAGGATGATGGTTATTTCTACATGGCATCATGAACAATTTGATTGTCTAACAATATAAAATGTGCCTTATTAACAAGAAATGATTGCATGCCATCACTGGTATGGTGGCCGCCTTGGGTCAACAGACCACCATGTCTGTGACTGTACTTTAAACAAAGGTGCCATTTTTTAAAATGCAGTCCTGGTTTCCTTGAAGAAAACAGCTGGATGCAAAAAAAAAGAGGGTGAGGGGTTGTTTGTTTTCTGTTTGTTTTGGAGTTGGTAGTGAACTTCCGCTTTATTCCCAATAAACCTTTGAACATTCACAAAGGGCAATGGGTCTCAGGGGGACCCCTTCACATTTGCCAATGAGTGAACACCTCCTCAAGGAGCAGATAAAATTTCAATATTTTGCAACCAGATTTCTGTTACAAAACATTGATTCATACCTTAACAAATCATTATTGGGAAGGGATTCAGTAAACACACCTGTTTCAAATAGCGATTCATTATGGTTTTCTAAATCCATTTTGCGATTCTGTAATATGTTACCAGTTCAGAAAATGGGCTTAGAACATAGCAAAAAGTCATTTTGCTGTCGTAGACCCTGTTATTTTGTAAATTGCAGGCTTCACAACTGCCAAATGGCTTTGTAACTCAGGCCCTGGGTTCCTTTTAGAGCCGTTGAGCACCAGCTAAGCTTCCGTTTCACTCTTTTCAGTGTCATGATGTGCTTTTTGGACATCCTTGTTACCTTGGAGAGGTATGACCCTTCTTCATGTCATGTGTTTTCCTTCCTAAGTTTCTCAGTGGTCACTTATTGTTCCAAGGGCTTCAGCTTTTCCTTCTTGTTGCTCTCTTTGCTGCTCTTCATGTCTTTCCTATGCCATTTTGCATCTTCACCAGGAGCCTTGTCAAACAATATCATTTGAGGTGGAGCTTGGCCACTGATAAACATGACCACCTTACACAGAGACTCCAGAGTGATGTGGACCATTGGAGGGAATCTACTCTGTTAAGGCAGCATCTATCTTTTCCATGACCTGCATCATCACTGGGTCACCACTGGACGCTTTCTGCTGCAGGCCTTTGTTGAGGTCCAGAAGGGCCCTAGGATCTTGGTGGCCCTTTCTCACCCCCAGCCAATGGGTCTTTGCTGGCAGCAGTCACGAGTGCACCTCTATTTGACACACTTTCCAATTGTATACACTCTTTCACACACCTGTTGAATCTTTCTACTGTCCCATTCCCTTCAGGGTGATAAAGGGAACACCTCTTGTGCCTTATACCAAATTTTCCAAGGAATTCTCTCATTTCTCTCTAAATAAACTGTGGACCATTATCCGTAACAATCGTATTGGGAAACCCTTCACGCCCAAAAATGTCTTTGAAAAACTCAATTATTTTCTTAGTCTCCATGGTGCCACAAATACCAATTTCTGCCCATCTGGAAAACTGATCAATCAATACTATCAAATAGTTGGCACCACCCCTACCATGCACCGGTCCCACAATGTCAACTGCAACCACTTCCCATGGTTTATGTGGCATTTCTCTCATACACATTGGAGGAACTCTCGTCTTGTACACCTTATCGCTGTTGCAACAATCAACACATTCCCTCACTACTCTCTCCACCATCAAATCCATACCCGGCCACCAATAATCCAGACGAACTCTAGCCTTTGTCCTGCTCATACCTTGGTGACCATCATGTCCCAGACTAATAGTTTTATCTCTCAAAACTACAGGAACTACCAGTCTCAAACCCTTTAACAGAAAACCATCTTCAACCGATAATTCATCTTTCACTTTCCAATAGCCACACAAATCCTTGTCCTGCTTAGCATTATGACTCCATCCACACCTGATCTTCTCACACACCTGCTGTAAAACTTTGTCCTCTGCCACAGCCTTCTTCCATTCATCTTGTTCTACTATCCCACCAGTTACACTGCACACGGAAGCATCCTTCAAACCATTCATATTAGTAGTTTCCTCAACTTCTGAGCTTAATCTGGAAAGACAATCAGCAACTCTATTATAGGAACCTGGAACATAATGTACCGTATAGTCATAATCCTGTAAACTAATTACCCACTTACTCACTCTTCCAGAAATTGAGTCTAGTCCTTTTTTCATAAATACCTCCACCAATGGTTTGTGATCTGTAAAAACCTCAAATTTCCTACCCCACAAAAAGTTTCTGAGTTTATTTACTGCCCAATGTACACTTAAGGCTTCTTTTTCAATAGTGGAGTAATTGAATTCTGGCCCACGTAACGTTCTAGAACAAAACACTATTGGCTTACCATCTAAATTGTCAATTTCTTGCAATAATACAGCTCCCAAACCCTTCTCGCATCTGTCATAATCACGCATTTTTTCCTAGGATCAAATGACTCCAAACACCCAACGGAAGATAATTCAGATTTGATATTCTCAAACTCTTCCAGACAATCCTCATCCCATATGAATTCAACATTTTTTCTTAAAAGCTGACGCATGCATACTGTTTTAGAAGCTAGATCAGGTAAATATTTTGCATTAAAATTCAACCATTCCTAGAAAAGACAACAACTCATCTTTTTTTCCTGGAGCACGTAAATGCAAAATGTTTTCTACTAACTCCTTCTTTGGATGCAACCCTGCTGCAGTGATTTTATGACCTAGATATTCCACCTCGGTTTTCCTAAAATTACATTTTTTCAGTTTGAGAGTCAAACCATGGTCTCTGAGAATAGTTAGAACTCTTCTGACTCTCGAGTCATGCTCCACCATAGTGCTTCCATGTATTAAAATATCATCCTGGAAACACTTGACACCAGACATAGAACCAAACAATTTGTACATAAGCCTTTGAAACACTGCAGCTGCAGAAACTAACCCAAAAGGCATCCTAAGGAATCTGTAAGTGCCAAATGGAGTGATGAAGGTGGTATAATCACGTGAATCCGGATGTAGTTCAATCTGGTGATATGCTGAGATCAAATCAAATTTTGTGTAGTATTTGGAACCTGATAACATAGTAACCATTTCAGTGATGTTAGGTAGAGGAAACTGGTCACTGACAACACATTTATTGAGGTTCCTCAAGTCCACACACAACCTCAATTCTCCAGATTGTTTTCTTGCTACTACAATAGGTGAAATCCATTCCGATGACTCCACCGACTCGATGATGCCTTCATCACACAGACTTTTAATCTCTCTCTCCACATCTTCTTTCAGAGAGATAGGAATTGGACGCACTTTAGCTGTAATGGGTATAGATCCTTTCCTTAATCTTATCTGATGAGTGTATTTCTTCAAACAGCCTAATTTTGTACTGAAAACTTCTTTAAACTCATCAACAAATTCAGGTAAAGACTCCTGTCTCGTCATGTCTATCTCACATATCTGATTCAAAGTCTTTACATAGTCTTCTTTGATCATAACTGGAGAGGGAGAGTTAAGATCAAGAATGACCCTCAAACCTTCCTGATGAGGCCAACGTAAAACACTATCTCCTTTAACAGGAACGTAAACTTTTCCATAAATAGTGTTGGACTTGTACGTAATCTCTTCTTCAAAATATCCCCTAAGATCAATGACTTGACCTCCATATCCACCAGGAATAAGATCAGGATCTTTCAGCTTTACTTTATGACTTAAGTTTTGATCGAAGAGCTCGTTTGAAATTAATGTCAACCACGCTCCAGAGTCAAACAACATCTCACTCGATACCCCAAGGATAGTTACAGTATCTTTAGGATGTTTCTTTTTCCCTGTAGTCAATGAAACTGACAAAATGCAATCTTCAATTGTTTTTACTGGTGTTTGATTTTTCTGAGACTTGCAACATTTAGCGAAATGTCCTTTCTTATTGCACCACCTACAAGTAGAGTTCACAGCAGGACATTTTTTGTATGTTGCAAAATGTCCTAAGTTCCCACAACAGAAACACCTAGCATTTTTACAACGGTTCTCTGCACTTTGGTCAAATTTGTCTTCTTCACGCTCAGGGTTATTGTACTTGGTAGCATGAGATTCTCCTTTCGTGACAATTTTGTTCAATTCTATTTTCTTTTGTTTCTCTAGCTCCTCCACACAAGCCATGGTATGTTCCACACTTTTGGCTAGAATGATTACTTCTTGCAACATAGGATCATCTTTACTCCACAATTCTTGCCTGATCTTGTCACTCGCACAGCTCAACATGAACTGATGTCAAATTCTTTCCTCAATTGTAATACCAAATGTTCATGTGGAGGCAAGTTTCCTAAGAGCAGTGATGTACTCTTCAATGCTTTCTCCTGCTCTCTGCTCCCTCATCCCAAAATTATAACGTTCTAAGATTGTACTGACTTTGGGTAAGTAGTGTAGATCGAGTTTCTTCAGACAGAGTTCAAATTCATTGAGATCCGTAGCTTCTTCACCTGGATCAGGAAGACTTTCAAATATTTCCTGACCCTCACAACCAAGACAGTGCATAAGCAGTGCTGTTTTCCTTTCATTTGTTAAATTTGTTCCACAAACTCTGGCATAATGTAGAAATGTTTTCTTCCACTTGGACCATTTTATCAACGGTTCACCAGGCATTGTTAAAAAAAAAGGAGGTGGAGTAACACTCTGCATAATGTAGGTTACAGATGTTTTTACAAGTAAAAATAGATTAATAGTTCTGTTACAACATATGTAAAAAAAAACAAATAGTAGGTTAACTAAACCAACAAAACTTGTAGACCAATCAGTGTTGTTTTATACATTGTCCAATAGATATAATTCCGTAGGAAACAGACCTTGTTTTGTTAACTACCATTCCTTTGAACTTGAAAACCACAGGAGAGTAGCATTATCAAATGGAGGAGAAAATGTCCTGGTAAGTATTGTTTATTCACTTAGATGTAGAGTAAATACGATGTGGCTGTGAGACGTATAAAATGCTCAGCTGTGAATCACACTTATGCTGAGTGCGCATTGGAAACACTTAACAAAACGCTTAGACAACAGCTGTAGCGCTGCACTGCCTCGCGCTAGAAAACACGGGCACAAAAAAAACGCTCTGGTTTAAATCAATCCTCGCGCTCTCCTGAGCGCGAGTGCAAGTTATCCATGTGCCTGGAAAGCTCTCAGTTTGATAAACACTCACGCCCTCCTGAGCGAGTGCAGAATGTTGACGCGCTCGGAAAGAGCATTCAATTCTGAGCCGTCCGCGCTCTCCTGCTCGCGCTGGGAAGAATGTACACGCGCTCTCCTGAGCGCAATGGAAGAGTAGCCATCGCGGGGCAGGGAATCGAAGAGACGGTTGGCCAGGGAGCTGGGCCTTTGAGTTTATAGGTAATAAAGAAAATAAAAACTTTTTTTTTACCTTAGCAAGTATAGTGTCCAATGTCCAAGAGCAGCAGATAGGTCCAACCAAAAAGAGTTGAAATAATATCCAACCAGTACAACACAACACCTTGAGTATAAAGAATGATCGGACGAAGTAGCCTCAAAATAGTGTTAAGATGCTCCAAAGCTCCCTCGTCGCCAGTGTTAAACAGATGGAAGCAGATCCAAGTGAGTGTGTAGGTCCTTTATTGGAGCATCTCATCCACAGCACGACAAACAGCTGCCCTTCTCTCAGCTCTGCTCAAATCTCTCTCAACATTCCACATTCTATATGATGTAATACATGACATCAGGCAAGTGCAGAGCAAAGAGAACATTCCACTCTTGTCCTGAACAACCACAGGTCATATACCACAGTGTTCAATGGCATAAAGTGGGGATCCATCAAACGGCTTTCAAGGGCTTCATCTGGGGCACCAGAAGACCACACCTGGCGATGTCCAAACTGATCGCCCATAGGAAGTATGGTGACTTAGGGCTTCTCTCAATTGAACTCTATTCCTTAGCTCTCACCTCACACAAGTCGTCTTTATGCAACAAGAGAGAAGTGACCCCCTCGCGTGTAACAGACATCTCCACAGCCCCTGCAGTGCAGGGGAGCCCCAGCCTTCCATACATACGGAGGGGGCCTCAGCTTTGCCAGCTCAGGGGTAAGGGTTTTGTGAGGGGTCCTCTCACCATTCCCTACAGGGGGCCCACTATGGTTTCCTTACACCACTGCCCCCCCCCCCCTTTGGGTCCTGATGGAAAGAAACATATCACAGAGCCCACCTGGCCTTCACCTGCTTTACGTGCATGGTGCGCTTCTGGTTGGCTCCACAAGCCCCATGATCCAGGCTATGGCTTAGGCCTGGAAACATGCCCACACCCTCCTCTTGATTGTTCCCTTTCTGCACAAGGGGGCCCTCTCTGGTGGAATGTTAGCATCCACATTGGGGGAGTTTTGGCTGACTGGCCTTTTTGGCAGTAGGTGGGAATTTACACTCTCTCCCAGAGCCTTGGTCATTGATCCTTCAAATCCTTTGCACCACTGGGTGAGGAATTACAGTACTCACTTCTCCAATCACTGCAATTGTAAACTGTGTAGCAGGTGACACTACGCCTTGATTATTATGATGAGGACTGGCCTGAAGTTCTTGAAAATTTGGATTGTGGTGTGTGAGATTCTAGGATAAAAGTCTGCTTTTTAAGATAGTGCTGGAACCCCTCCAGATTAGACCCGGCAAGCCTCCTACACCACTCAAAATACCGATACCTCTCGCGCTGCGACCCGATGCATATCTTGTATAAGTGCCCGAAACTTCAAGGTCTTTGGACTGCAGTGAAAATACGCTTCCCAGAACCTGGCCTCTCCCCTTCCCATTATCACATCAAGTGGTACTACTACATGACACGACAGCCATCGCACCAAAAACATACCATGACCACTGTTTTCTTGCCACAGCATTGACCTTCACCAAGTTCCATATCCTGCGGCATTGGCCCTCTTCTCACGCATGCAGAATGGTTAACTTAAATGTTCAAAACTGCCTCCTATGAGAAGTTCATGTACATGCTGGCTGATAAACTGAATACCTATCAGCAGGTGTGAGCCCCGTTCCTGACAACCAACAATATTGTCCTCGATAGATGGGCCTCCTTTGACCCCTGACTCACACTAGGGACTGCCTCTTGCTCAAACTGGACATCTTGGGTCTTGAGATCTCCATCCCTTACTCCACCAAAGGGGTACATATATACAGCCTGTTGCATGCCTCTCGCTTCATCTCTCTTCACATATCTGATACCCAGAAGGGACTACCCACCCTTCACCACCACCCCTCCTAGCTTGTCATTAGCCTCTCCTTCCTGTCTCCTCCCTTTCTTTCTATGGTTGTATTCAGGACTGAATGCTAGTCCCCTCAGTCACTTCTTTGATGTTATTGCTGTTGTATTTTGTATTGTTCTACTGTACTTGTGCTTTGTACCTTGTATCTTGCACTTTGATAATCAAAATAAAGAATTTTAAAAAAATAAGACAATATCAGGCAGTAGTCTAATGAGGCTGGCATCGACAAACGCAGAAATGAAGGTGATGACAGCAGTTAGAGTTGATATTAAGATGGGTGCCCAAATGGACGTTGGGGGCACCAAGGTCAGTATCTGAGTTGTACATAATAGCCGAGAGGTCCATGACAGTGCGCGACGTTAAAGGGTGTGGCCATCAGCTGAAGCAGAAAAAAGCTCCCAGGAGTTACTGGAGTACAATGGGGAGCAGCCATCTGATTTCTGTAGCAGCCCTCGACCCCAGGAGTACTTCTACCCGAATGTCACATAATTCCCTTCCAGTAGTGCTTTCCATGTCAAGCTGTAGAAGAGGGGACAGTGTTTAAAACCGCTTATAGTTTCTTTGTCCTTTTTTTCAAAAGTGCATCTTCCTCATGGGTCTTTCCTTTCTTTACCTTGCATAAAATCCTTGCATATGTCACAGTTGGCAATATCATAGCCAGGTTACAGACAGTGCACACACTCCAGGAGTTGGCCACCTTCAGCGATGTTTCTCTGGCCATAAGCCTTGTTTATGGCCTTTGATTTCAACCCGGCAAACAGAGGTTTTTAACCCAAGTATTGTGCTGGATGGAGAGCTGACATTTAATCATCAAATGACCACAGCCACCAAAATATTTTTTTTTCTAAAGACCCTTTGCTTTTATCAATTGTATCAGAAGATTTTAACTATTAATACCTTTACCATGGATGTGCATTCACAAAAATGTTTGGGGACGCGGAAGTGACATCAACCACCCTTTGACTTCACTGGAAGTGGCATTACTTGCCCTTCTGCCATCTAATGACATTGAGCAATGTAGAAACATCTGAGGTTATATTCAGGCACTCATTATGAGTGGCCGCATAAATGGGCTGGATTTCCTCCACCTATGGAGTTATCAACACAAGGAGTGGAGTTATCATAGGAATCTGGTTTGATTCCCCTAGTGAATTTTCATTTTCCATATTACTTTCAATCTCTGTGGGAAAGTAAAGAGATCTGTGGTATTCCTGTAGAACTCATAAATTTGGATGGAGCCCGTAACTTCTGTTACTGGCCCCACTGGAATTAAGAGTACGTGAGGGGCATGATAGGAATTTGCATTGATATTACATGTCCTACTAGAGAGAACAAGCTTGGAGTCTTACATAACTGCACACTCTTGATTAATATAATTAATAATGTTTGTGTGGCAGTTTGGGTATGCACACTGAATAGGAGTCCTTCAGCCTGTATCCACCTCATGTCTTCTGGTACACACTAACATGCCCACCATTGTGTTTTAGTCCAGTAACTGTTATGTTAGGCATCCTGTTACAATAAAGTACAGTCCTTGATTCATGAGCCAATCACTCTTCTTAATTGTTTTCCAGTCAGTGCGATTTCACGACAAAACGTTTGAAAATGTGTCACTGTGCCCAGTATCCTACAACATGGTCATCATTAAAGAGGGAGTGCGCAATTTGGAAAAGGACGCAGGGCTCGCTATGGTAGGTACATCTCTTTTAGATGCTTCCAATATGTGAACTTCCAACATGCATCAGTACAGCCGTCTTAAAACCAGGGATGCCACCTCGGTATGTTGCTACTGTTGAAACCATCAATCTTCGCAGAAAGAGCTAACAAGTACAAGCCATATATTATATGTCTTCAGTATTAAATGCCCAAGCACCTCCGCATATGCATAAGGACATCCCCACAAGGCAGTGCTTCAAACGCCTAAGCACAGTCCCAAGTGCAACTGCAGCTCTGAGGGCAAGGGGCAAACACAACACTACGTCCCAGTTAAAGCCTTCAGCGCCTCCAAACAGACTCAAATGCAGACGCTACGAATACTGAAAGTTGCAATGACACATCAAATAGGTGCAGTCTAGGGAACTGCAGTGGAACTTTCCCTCACATGTGCGGACATCAATCAATCAATCAGAAATTTGTAAAGCGCACAACTCGCCCGTGAGGGTCTGAAGGCGCTGAGGTGGGGGGGAGGTGCTGCTACTGCTCAGCCAGGTCTTCAGAAGTTTCCTGAAGGTAAGGAAGTCTTTAGTCTGATGCAGGTGGGTGGGAAGAGTGTTCCACGTCTTGGTGGCGAGGTGCGAGAATGATTTGCCGCCGGTTTTAGTTCTACGGACGTGTGGGATAATTGCAAGGCCGAGGTCAGCAGATCGGACATGCCAGGTCAGGGTGTAGAAGTAGAGCCGTCTGTTGAGGTATTCTGGTCCGGTGTTGTACAGTGCTTTGTTAGCGTGGGTGAGGAGTTTGAAGGTGATTCTCTTGTTGACTGGAAGCCAGTGCAGGTCTCTCAGATGGCCTGTGATGTGGCAGTGGCGGGGGATGTCCAGGATGGCCTCTTCTGGATTTCGCCCCTGGTGCCTGCGTAGGGGCGGGACTTGACACAGCAAGGGCAGCATTAGTTGAAGCACTCACTCTGTGCCTAGGAATAAGCTAACCCACTGTGCATGGCTGGCCAGGTCTCCACTCCCATAGAAAACATTCTGTATCGCAAGTACAAGTTGCCTTACTCCTGGGCCAGAAGATGTGTCAGCGTACACTTTACATCTGATCGTTTGTGTCCAGCTCCCATTTTTGCCTTGCTCTAAAACTAAAATTTCACACTATTCTTGATGTTATGCTATGTGATTGGTGGTAAAAACATAGGCCCTCATTATGACCCTTGCGGTAAATCCCACTTACCGCCGCACTGATGGCTGCCAACTTACCACCGCGGCGGCGGATATCTGTTCACCATATTATGACACACACCCCCTACACGAGAAACTAGACATACAAACACATGGGATTGCAACCCTGGGAAAGTGTCCTAGAGCAGGCAACAAAACTCTGCTTTTGAGACAACTTGAGAGCAGATGGATTGTTAAATTACGTGCAGTAGAAGCAGGTCTCAACTCTGATAAAGACCTTCATGTTTTTCTTTAAATGAATCAATTTGTTAAAGTGGATGTACTATGTCTCTCAATGTTGCCTGTATCTGATAGTACCCTATTGTAATCTTTACATGTCTCAATAATTACCTTATTTGTTTATGAATAAGATTTAGTGTATTAGATGTCTTTATGCATTCAGATGTACTTTCTTTTATTTTTTCCGTGTTGATATATGTTCAGGTTATCCTGTGTTCTTTCCTATGTCTCTTGAATATACATTTGTATTATTGCTGACTTTTCACTTGGTTTTATTTACTTTGTTCACTTTTATGGTGTGGGTCTTTTTTCTTCATCACTTTGTTCAAATTTCCTTTCCAAGATGGTGGTTCTTGTGTCCTCTGGTTGTTTAGTCCGTTCTCTATTTCTAATCTTGTAACTTCCGGTTTCCGATTTGGATTTAAGTGCTAACCTCGGTCGGACGCACGCCTTTGATGCGACGCCGTTCGTTTACATATCAGCCGGGAGGACAATAAGAGGTAATTGTGCTTCCTGCCTATTCTCGATATAACATGTGATTTAGGGAAACACGCTGTTTTCCTACACAACGGGTGGCGGTAGATCGAATTTGCTTTTTCCCGCCATGGCAAGAGCCCTGGTATTGGCGTATGACCTGTTCCTCCTCGGGTTAGTGTTCATGTTTTTTGTATCTAGGGTCAACGCGATAGTCGCGATGATATTTCCCCGTGCATTTAGACGTACATTATGCCAAAACTTATTATCATTTTGTCATTTCAATAACAAAATACCTCATTAAAGTCTGTTTGCATTAGGGCAGGTTTATAAAAGATAGAAGTGCCTTGCCCTGAATCAAGTAGCATGAGTTTATATTACACTAGGAACAATACATCACCTTATGACCCAACTGTTTTGCTATTAGGTTTTTGATAACTTAGTAAGGAGCTGCCCTGTTTGTACGTTACCGCGTGTGTGTGTTTTTTGGCCTTTTTTACAATGGGCTTTGTTTTTTCCAATTTTTGCAGACTTACTATGGTCTCTGGTTCTCCACATGACCTATGCCTTAACCTCGTTGTTTATTGATCGTACATCTTTGAAACTATTTGAAGTTTTTCAATATAAACTTCACTCCCACATTGTTTAAGGTATGTTTTACCTTTGTCTTCCCCCCAATGTTGCTTTCTTTATCTTTCCTGCATGTTGTTCAGATATACACAATGAGCTTTTTTCACACAATGTACTCTCATTCACTTTCTGATTTTCACACGGTTTTCTACTTCTTGGATCTCCTTGGTCGTAACTCACATGGACTTTTTCTGTTCCTTTTGGTGACATTTAAGACTGGTTGTATATTTACCTCTTATACACATATGGTGTATGAAAGGAGGTTTTCCTCCTTTTATGTTATATACTTTTTCCATCACACCATGTACTGATAGCACGTGGCCTCTCTTTTTATTCGTTTTTATTCTCAATTTTAATTCTGATTTTCACCAATACGTTTCGGCATGTCTTATCAGCCTTTTATCAGCAACTTGTGAGCTTTACACATTTCGTTTTCATATGTTTACAGCCTTGAAAAAGTCAAGGGTGACGAAACACGTGTCGGCTGTTTCTCTCAACTATGGAAATTGTTATTGGCTTCCAATTCAGTTGTCGAATGTATTCATAAAATTAAGGAATAAAGGACTTTCATCACAAAAATCAGAGAAGTGCCGTGGTTTTCTTCTTTCTGTACATGGACTGTGACCTTTCGTAGGAAACTATCCTCACACCCTGTGGCTGGGTGTTTTACCACTGGAGCACTCTTCTTTTCCAAAAAAAGACTTGCTATGTTATGAACTTTGATCATCCAGGACAGCTCATGGTCGGAAGTGCGCACCTCGTATACACAGCCACACTTGTTGATGTTCTTATAGTTTAGACACACACACACCAATCGAACAGAATTCAGCCACGGACACAAATCTGCCAGGCCAGAGGTCAGTGATAAACTGGCGGTATCAAAACCCACACCGATATGCCAACAGAACAACGCCACCACATTATGACCCGCGAATCACCACGGCAGACATACAAAGACGGTAAACCATTGGTGTACATACCGCCGCACTCACAATGGACACCCACATACAAAAAAACACTTAATTGGACAATTCAAACAACACACCTGACATCCATACACACACACACCACACCCACAACACTATAAAACAAACACCCACTTTACCCACAACCCTTTATGAATACAATTCATTGGCACAAGACTGACACCAAGACCACTGACACAACTACATACACGCACTACATAGACCCATACACCGCAACACATTACCCAACACACCCTCACCAACACACATCACAGAACACACATGGCACCAAATAGGCACCCCGTTTCACTGAGGAGGATTTAAGGGTTATGGTGGAGGAAATCGTCAGGGTAGAGCCACAGCTGTTTGGAGCACAGGTGCAGCAAAAATCCATTGCTAGGAAGATGGAGCTATGGTGGAGAATCATGGACAGGGTCAATGCCGTGGGACAGTACCCAGGAACAAGGGACGACATCAGGAAGAGGTTGAACGACCTACGGGGGAAGGTACGTTCCATAGCAGCAAGACACCAGCTCACTATCCAGAGGACTGGCGGTGGACCCCCACCCCCTCCCCCACAACTCACAGCATGGGAGGAGCAAGTCTTGTCAATACTGAATCCTGAGGGCCTGGCCAGAGTCGGAGGAGGACTGGACTCTAGTAAGTCAACTTTCAACAATTAACACCCCCAATACCTGCACGCCATCACACCCCCTCAACCTCACTCCCATCACTCCACTACATCCCACACACCCCACCATCACATCTCACTAATCCCAATGCCAAGCCCTGCATGCTGTACCAATGAATGGACACCCCTCACAGCCCTGCATGGCCACTCATCACTAAAGCATGCACAGCATAGAGAACTAACAATCCCAACTTACACCAACATACACAAGTAAAAGCTGGCAGAGCAACACCAACCATGGAGGGGAAGCCAGGGCGTACAATATGTCATACACATTAACCATAACACATCATTTAGATCCCCACAGGTACCCCAGCCAATGCCACCGGAGAGGAGGTGCCGGCACTATCCAGTCCTCCAACAGAAGAGGCCTACAGTGATGACAGTAAGTCAATGGCTCATCAGGGACCACTGGACAGCTGGCTACCCAAACCCAGTCACACACTACCACAGAGCCTCCCCCATCAGGAAACAACACCGCTGCACCCACCCAGTGTCCCCAAACCTCTGTCCCCGGGACACTTCAGTCAGCGGTGTGCCCACTTGTACAGGGACCCCAGGCTACACCTCACACCCAAGACAATCAGGGACCTAGGGTCGGTGGCAGTGGGCACACGGTTAAGGGGACGGGGCACAGACCACCAGGGACACTAGGAGGACTGCTGTGCGCCAGGGGGAGGGCATGTCCAGGGAACAAACTCTCCAGGAGGCACTCTCTGAGATCCTGGGAGCCTATCAACATTCCCAGGACACGATGGGCCAGATCCTAGACAACGTGCAGGAGAACAGGCAGCTGCAAGAGGGACAGTATCAGGGCAACAGGGAGGACTTGCAGGCCATCAACAACACCCTGATCTTCATAGCAGGGGTGCTGGCAGACATGTCCAACGTTATGAGGGAGGCAGTCTGACACCAGCAGGCCCCTGCCACTAGCAGTCATCTGAACTGCCTTCCACTTCCGCTGCTGCAAGTGGCCAGGAGAACCTGCCACAAGACTCACAGGCCACCAGCTCCCCCCCCCCCCTGTAGAAAGTGAACCACCCAGCAAACATTCCCTACGAGCCAGCCAGAAGCCAGAGACACTTGCCAAGACCCCCGCCAGGAAATAAGACTCTCTTGATTGTCCCCCTTGTGTCCCACTCAGTCACCCTGTCCACCTTGAACTGCCATTGCTCCCCTTCCCATGTCCCCTTGGACAATGCACCTGTGCTACATACAGACTGGAACAATACCCTGGAATTTCCTCCATCATCACCCCATCCCATTGCACTTTCCCCAATATATATTAACACTTCAATAAATACCCTTTGAAAAAAAACGTTTTAGAGTATGTCATGTATTTCAAATATGTTGTGATCACACCAAGAGTATTTGTCATATCACCAACATCTGCAAAATGAATAGCCAGAGGTAACAGTAAGTGGGCATAGAAGTGGGAAATAACAGCATGCCAATGCCACACAGAATACAACCAAAGTCAAAGAAATGTAAAGTTACTGTGTCTCATCTGTGTGTCATTGGAAGTACTGACGGATTACAGATGTTCTGTTGTCCTCATCCTCATCCTCTGCCTCCTCATCCTCACTGTCCACAGGGTCCACTGCTGCCACAGGGGCATCTCCAGTCTTCTCTTCCTGCAGAAAAGGGACATGCTGTCTGACGGCCAGGTTGTACAACATGCAGCATGCCTCTACTAACTGGCAGACCTTTTTGAGTGAGTAGCACAGGGATCCACATGTTAGATGGAGGCACCGGAACCTGGCCTTCAGGAGGCCAAAGGTTCTCTCAATTATCCTTCTGGTTCCCCCATGTGCCTCATTATAATGTTTTTCTGCCTTTATCCTGGAATTCTTCACAGGGGTTAACAGCCATGATAGGTTTGGGTAACCAGTCACCTGCAAATATTGAGGGACAACATTTAGCCACACCCTATCCTATTTGGCCAACACCATAGCCATACACCAATATATACTGGGTGGGAAGCAGGGCTCGCCTATTAGCCACACCCTCTGCCTCTGTAGTTGGGACATCAAATTTGGGATGCTGCTATTCCTCAGGACAAAGGCATCATGCACTCACCCAGTATACTTAGGATTGGTGTGGGCGAGAAATACTGATTCGCCAAGTACACCATCTGCACAATCATAGATTTGAAACTCTTACGATGTCTGAACACCTGTTCATTCTGGCAGGGCGGGGGACAAATACAATATGTGTTCCGTCAATCGCCCCAATTTTATCCGGCATATGTCCCACTGCATAAAACTCTGCCTTCACAGTGGCCAAATCCTTAACCTGGGAAATGCAGTGTAGCTGCACATGTGTTTTATCAGGGCAGACAAGACTTGTGTCAGCACTATTGAGAACATTGGGTGGGACATTCCTGCTGCCAAGCCCACTGTCACTTGGAAAGCACCAGTTGCCAGGAACTGATAGCACTTGCACAAGATGGGGGATCCCAGTGGGATGACAGATAGCAGATATCAGGTCAGGCTCCAATTGGGCACACAGCTCTGTGATTGTGGCCCTGTCCAGTCTATAGGTGAGTATTATGTGCCTGTCCTCCAGTGTAGCTAAGTCCACCAATGGTCTTTACACGGGGTATGTCTCCATCGCCTATTCATCTTTAGCGGTAAGACTCTAAGGGACAAAAGAGTGAGAAGGCTGTCACAAACTGAACAATGGAGCCACAACAGTAGTCTGCAATCTGTAAACATGTACTGGGTCAGTGTGATTTGTCCAATATGTGCCTACTTCTCCTGTGATGCAGCATTATTCCATAGGCCTGCACCTCCCTGAAATGGTCGCCTGTCCTTTGTGGAGGGACAGATGAAAGTGAGGTAATGCCGCTGACGTTTTGCGCCGTGGCAGGAGGCGGTCGGGAACTGCCGTGCAATTCATCGTTGGTTAAAATTGGGCTCTATAGGGTACAGTGGCCAATGGTGATCTATGCCGGCAGTGTTGGTATGCACCGCCATTTTCTGTTTGATTCCTCACTTGTTTCATGACCTTTTATAGAAGAGGACCTACACTGCATGTGCTGCTGTGACCTGTGTCTGCAACCTACCATGGCCCGTGTGACTGGGGAAAGGGCCCCAGCCTTCACTTTTGAGGAGTTGGAGAGACTGGTGGATGGAGTCCTACCACAATACGGACTGCTGTATGGGCCTCCAGAGCAACAGGTCAGTACATTGTGGGCACGATGCATGTGGCATGAATGTATGGAGGTGGGTGTGAAGGCATCATGTAAGGGGGGCGGGATGTCCTCCTGGCTGGGTATACATTGAGTGCTGGGCCATGTGGGTACCAATAGTGATGGAAACGGATATGGTGGGCCATTTGTGTTACTGGCTGGACTGTTTGTCTAATGGTGTTCTCCTGTCTGTAGTTCCCCTGCAGGTCAGTGCCCATCAAAAGAAGGGTATATGGTGTGCCATCACCAAGGAGGTGCGACCCTGGGGGTCTTTGGCAGGCGGAGCACCCACTGTCACATAGGGTGGGAGGACCTGAGATGCTGGGCACAGAAGACCACGGAGGCCCAGCTGGGGATGGCCTCCCAATGAGGAAGGGGTGCCCATCGAACCCTGACCCCCCTGATGGCCCTCATACTGACGGTGGCCTATCAAGAGCTGGATGGGTGCTTGAGGGCATCACAGCAGCCACAAGGGGGTGTGTACAGTACCCATCACTCGAGTAAGTGGCTGGAGGGGTGGTATCCGGATGGTGAGTGTGTGTCACTGGGTGCCTCTAGGCCAGCCAGACATAGCAGCATAGGTCCTCTGGTGGCTAAGGGTCTGAAGGGAAAATATCTGAAGGGAAAATACTGCCTACCTAGTATGTAAGCATCCACTACTGGTCAAGGCTGCATGGGTCCCAGGTGTGCTGCAGTTGGCGGTGTGTGCTCCTACGCATGCCTTGGTGGCTAACAATATCACTGGTAGTGCAATGTATTGTGCGTAGGCCTGTACCCCCTGTGTGAGGGAGCTGTGTGGTGTTGGTGCAGTCATTGATCCAGTGTATCCTTTATCTCTCTTCCCTCCCTTTCTTGTTTTGTCATCCTGTCCTTATGTGCATTAGCATCATCTGGCAGAGGAGCAGAGGCACCGGCGACGGAGGGAGCTACATCCCCCAGGACCCAGGAGACAGAGTCCACTGACGCTGAGGGCACCAGTGGGACTGAGGACGAGGGGAGCTCCACGGCGGAGACAAGAGGGGACAATCCAGACTCAGATACGTCCTCCGATGGGAGCTCCCTGGTGGTGGCGGACACCTCTGTGACCACCTCAGCTACAGCCGCCACCCCTGTACCAGCATTGCCCTCCCAGCAGCCCCTCAGCGAGTTGCCCGTGCCCGCTCACCAAGGAGGGTGGGCATCTCCTTCTCCCCAGGCACGTCAGGCCCTGCCCCAGTGAGCCCTGCTGCCCTGAGTGAGGAGGCTATAGACCTCCTGAGAGCCATCTGTATAGGGCAATCAACCATTGTGAATGTCATCCAGGGGCTGGCAGCCCAGATGCAACAATCTAATTCATTCCTGGAAGGCATTCACACTGGATTGACGGCCCAACAGAGATTGATCCAGGCTCTGGCCTCCTCTTTGATGGCAGCCATTGCCCCTGTTTCAACTGTGCCCCCTCCAACTTCCACTTCCCAGTCCCATTCTCCCCAACCCCAACCCATCCCAAGCACACAGCTAGATGAGCATGCACACAAGACAACACCAAAGAGTGTCAAACGCAAACACAAGCACCACACTTCATCCCACAGGCACTCACACAAACACCATTAAGTTGCAGACACAACAACATCCACTATTTCCTCTGTCTCCCCCTCTTTCTCCTCCTCCACCACCCACCCACTTACGTCCACACTCACACCTGCATACACTACATCATCATCCACTACTTGCATCATCACCACACCAAGCAGAACACACACCTCACTGGCAGACAACTCCACAACATCCATGCACACGTCCCCTGTTTCCTCTCCCACATGTCTGATTCCCCCCCTAAGGTACACAAACGCAAGTACTCAGACACCCAACAGCCATCCACCTCACAACAGCATACAGCCCATGCACCTGTACCCAAATCCAGCAGACAAACACCTCCAACAACCACTCCCTCATCCTCCACTCCCATTTCTTCTCCCTCTTCCTGTCCCAATGTCCCTAAAAAGCTTTTCCTTTCCACCATTGACCTCTTCCCTACCTCTCCCCCCGTCTTGAACGTATGGCCAGGGTATCAAGAACCCAGCCAAGTACCTCAGCCAACCAGTCCACAGGCCCAGTTCCATCAGCATATACTCGTGGTGGAAAGTATTCCAGGCCACAAATACTGAGGGGAAGGAGCCTGCACCAGCCAGCAGAAAGTAGAAGGATCCTGTGCCAGCCATCAAAAAGGGGAAGGAGCCTGTACCAGCCAGCAGAAAGGGACAGGAGCCTGCACCAGCCAGGAAAAAGGGGAAGGAGCCTGCATCAGCAGCTGTCACAGAGCCCCACCACCAGCCGTGGTTGTGCAGCCATCTGAGAGTGCAGGGGCTGAGCAGGAGCCTCCCACTACCACCACCCCCACAATGCAGCCATAGGAGGGTGCAGGGGCTGAGCAGGAGCCTCCCACTACCACCACCACCACCACCGTGCAGCCATCGAAGGGTGCAGGGGCTGACCAGCAGCCTCCCACTACCACCACCACCACAGTGCAGACATCAGAGGGTGCAGGGGCTAAGCAGGAGCCTCCCACTACCACCACCGCAGTGTAGCCATCACTGCTGGCGGACACCATATGATCAAGCCTCCATGGGCTGCTGTGCGGCCTGCCCCCACCAGAGCCAGTGGGCAAGTCACCCACCTAAGAGACTGTGGCCTTGCACTCCCCAGGACTGAGCACAGGGCATGTTGCCCCCTCCAGAACGAGTGGGCAAGTCACCCACCAGAGAGACTATGGCCTTGCACTCCCCAGGACCAGGAACAGGGCATGTTGCCCCCTCCAGAACCAGTGGGCAAGTCACCTACCCGAGAGACTGTGGCCTTGCACTCCCCAGGACCAAGCACAGGACATGTTGCCCCTTCCAGAACCAGTGTGCAAGTCACCCACCTGAGAGACTGTCCCCTTGCACTCCCCAGGACCAAGCACAGGGCATGTTGCCCCGTCCAGAGTCAGTGGTCTTGTTTACGCATCTGGCTGAGGTGCCCCCTGTCTCCCTGAGGTGCCTGTCTACTTGCCAACTGATGCCCCTGCAGTGTTCTCTCCGTATTGGTGCATGTGGCCCTGGTGAACTGAGGACTGGGCAGTGTCCCTTTTTTGTACATTTGTACATATCGGTTGCATTGCAAAATCAAATTATTACTTTTGATGTTGATCTTATAACAATCACTTTAGTCAATTCCTGCTGTCCTTGCACTATTCAGCCGATTTACAGATTTTTTTTTTTTTGTGCAGCTGGTTGTATGTATGGTGTGTGTGTATGAGATGTGTGTTGTGCGTGTGTGCGTCACTGTCATTTTCCTCCCCCTCCCTTGTGTGCTAGGCAGCTGTACTCACCGTTGTCGTCTTCGCCGGCGTTGGTGTTCGTGGTGGAGCGTAATGTAGAAGATCATCGGGAAGACTTGCAGTTCTGGTTCTATGGCAGTACGGTTCTTCCCTGTGTCTTCAATGGTGAGTCCTTTCACTTCTGTGCTCCGTTTCCATAAGGCTTTTCATGGCGTTGGTACCGCCCTAGAAAAGGTGGTGGTTTGGCATGTCATAATATGGTGGGCGGTACTTCCTCCTGGCTGTAGGCAGCTACCGCTGTGGTGACTGTTGTTTCCGCCCTGGCGGTCGGTGTGGTACATTGGCTGTCCTTCAGAGATATCACCGCCATGGTCATAATTTGACTGTACTTACCGTCAGCCTGTTGGTGGTATTACCGCCACTTTATCACCGACCGCCAGGGCTGTAATGTTAGGCCAAATGCAACTTCGCAGAACTTGGAAAATGTTCTCCCTGCTTTACTAAAATTACAACAATATTATCAAATAGTCCTACAGAGATAAGCAATTTTTGCAGCTGATCCTGCAAGGGGATTGAAAGGTTGTAGGCTCATCATAAAAAGCAAAATACCTAAAGGAAAAGTCATGCCTGGACCAACCTGTACAATTTGTTATATCTATTAGTTTACATTTACAGTTCTATTAGGTTGGTACCGCTCGGATTTCCTTCCTTGGCAGACATTTGCAATGGGCAAGTGCTATGAAATTCCAGCGTTCTTTGAAAGTGGAGTAAAGAAAGTAAAGACCAAAGTACTCCCAAAGGGATAGATTGAAAATTACTTAGGTTAACTTCCAAGGGGAAAGAAAGACGGATCAGCCCTTCAATTGCCAATCCCCTTATAACAGTTTGTCATTCCCCTTATTAGGTATCAGTTATTTTCTTTATGTACCCATTCCTCACACCCGTATGAATTAGATTTTTTTTTGCATGGAGCTTAATTTTTTACATCAGATATATGTTTTTATATATATATATATATCAACAACATTCATGAAATACTTCACAAACAACCGCACTCCGGGATCTCTTGTTTCACAAATTTCATTTATTCAGGCTCAGTTAACTTCGTCTACAGCTCAACAATCACCTGCCCTAGCAGTTATTATACTTAACAAGCAGAGAGAAGTATTTTCTAAGTGCATTTAGAAATATGTTGAGTCTTAATGAATTGGTATCTGTAGATATAAATGTGGAAACAGAAACCCCCTACCGGAAATGCCTGTGATCAAGGTCTCTCAGACCGAAACGCGTAGGGCAGGTGATTGTTGAGCTGTAGACGAAGTTAACTGAGCCTGAATAAATGAAATTTGTGAAACAAGAGATCCCGGAGTGCGGTTGTTCGTGAAGTATTTCATGAATGTTGTTGATAAATTACGGAGTGTCCTGCCGTCACCAGCACCACCGCTGAATTAAGCGCGCTAGTACATGCCAAAACAGGGACAATCATATATATATATATATATATATATATATATATATATATAAAATGTATGTATGATGTAAAATATCATATATTTGATGTAAAATATATATATATAGTTACATAGTGGCGGTCGCCACTAGGTATAGTGAGGAGCAAATAATGTTTTGTTTTTTTGCTAATTACTTTGGCGCCGGTTGACGAACGTTGATGAAACTTTTCATGAAAAAATGATGTTCACTTGAGATGCTGTCTGGAAAGGTTCGGAATGATCCATCCGGGGGGGCCAAGAAAAAAGGTGGGAGTCCCAAAACACTTTTTCTCCATTCATTTTTCCATAGGAATTTAGAACAGTGATAGCGCCAAAACTACTGGACGGAATCACACCAAATTTTGCAGAAAGGTAGGCCCTGATCCAGAAAGCAAACGTTTGTGTTTTGGTGTAAATCTGTTCAGTAGTTTTAGAGAAATTAAAGAAAATCCATATTTGTATATCTAGGGACGCGAAGGACCACCACTTTCCTGGGGCTTTTACCAATGAATATTCAGAGGGGCTCCTGGCCCCCTCCCGCAGCCCCAGGATCACCACCTGCCCTGGGTTTATAACAGTACGCGGGGCACCCGGCCCCCACCACCCCGGGGACCACTACCTCCCTGGGTCTATGTTTAAATAATGTGCTGGGGCCACGCGCCCCCCACATCCCTCGGGACCACCACCTCCCCTGTGGTTTCTTCGATGATGGAGGGGGGCCCTGTGCTACCCCCCCTCGTGGAGCCACTGATGGCCCTGGGGACCGCCACCCCCCAAGTCAAGTCTAGTTGCTGCTATTTCCCAGGGTGCCTACCACGGGGACGTAGCTGTTTGCTGTGGCTTGGCTGCGGCTTTGACAGCTGCAGCCAGGTCACAGCAAATACTTTGCTTTTTGACAGCAGGACCTGCGAAACAGGTCCCACTGCCAAAAAGCAGAGTTTTAATCTGTTTCCTGCCCACAGATAAGCATGCAGGGAACATAGATTAAAGCATTGCTCCAGCAACCAGGCAGCTGATGTTAAAAGCAGCTTCGTATTTGCTGGAGCAGTGGGACCACGGAGAAAGCCTTGAGGTTTCCCCAACTGTCCCAGACAGCGCGTAAAGGGCACAGCATAAAATAAATATAAAAATAGTCAGGGACCATGGGGAAGCTCTTGAGGCTCTCCCCACAGTCCCAGATAACCCATAAAGGGTTTAAAAAAAAACAAAGCTCAAGTGTGAAGCTCACAGACCTTCAGACTGACCATTGAGGGTTTGAATACAGGTGTGTCCATGGTCGTTTGCTTTCTTTCTTTTTTTTAATTCAAATGTTTAAGGCTCATAGTGAAAGGTGAATTTGGACAAATGTTTCTTTTCACATTGTGAAGAAATATCTCATTCTAACTATATCATACTTCAAAGCCTAAAAAAACTATATCGCTCTCCCTCTCACTCTTTCTCTTTCTCTCTCTCTCTCTCTCTCTCTCTCTCTTTCAATCTCTTCCTCCCACTCACACAGCCACTCATACATTCACACACTCACTCATAGACCCACTCAGACCCTTGTGCACCCACTCACAGACCCTGTCAGACCTTCACTCACCCACTCACAGACCCACTCAGACTCTCACACACCCACTCACAGACCCACTGGCACCATTATACACCCACCTACGGACCAGCACAAACAGGGACACACCCACTAAAACACTGATGTACGCACTCTCACACCCAGACAAACCCTCTCACAGCCTCTCTCACCCCAGATAACTCTCTCTCTCCTATTCTCACACCCAGGGAGGCTGCAGCCAACTCCCGACGTGCACGGCTAAACGGCTGTGTGCAGCATGGGGTTGAGTGCTTATGTCGACCTCAGGGCCTGGCTGTGGTAGTTGGGTTAAGGTATAGTAATGTAAATTACTATACGTTAAAAAAAAACATAGAAATTCACTGAAAAATCAAAGGTTACAGGGACGTTATAGTTAGGCTTACATTTTAAACATACAAACTATAGAAATTCAACAGTTACAGTTAGAGGTACCTCAAGTAACTATCACCCATGTCCTTGTCATGCACCGCTAATTACCCCACAAATTACAGCACTCATTACATCTTTGATAACACCACTGATAATATCAATGTAATATTTGCAGTAAAACCTTTGATGAAAAACCTGAGCAGTGAATGTATATGTTTTTTTACCATATAATAATGTTCTTCATATATATATATATATATATATATACATATAGTTATAGTTAGGACCACATTTCCATAGAAAAAGCATTTTTGACTTGCCTACATATTTGTCGCCGTTTGACCAATCTTCACGAAATGTTTCAAAAAAGTGTTCCGGTGAACCTTGTTGTACATGGGAAGTTTTGGGATGATCTGTCAAGCGGCTGTCCAATTAAAAGGGGAGGGTCAAAAAACATGCGTTTCCCATGTTAATTCCCATGGGTGTTTTGAACATGACTATAGCCCAAACTGCTGAACGGAATTACACCAAATTTGACAGAAAGTTAGCTTTTGGTCCAGAAAGAAGCCTTTTTCTTGTTTGGTGTAAATCGGTTCAGTAGTTTTTGAGATATTAAAAGAAAAATAAATATTGATTTCTAGAGGCACAATGGATTTGTGCATAATAACTGAACTTGTGCAGAGAATGCACAGCTCTTATTGGCTGCCAGAGCTTCAATCAGAAAGTATTAGCAGCCTTCTTGGGACTCGGCTTCATTCGATTCCCCCAAAATAAGTTAAAACATGAGCCAAGGGGCCAAGGTAGTGACACCTGACCCCTTACCTCTAGTGTGGGGTCCCACAGGGGCCACCCGGGGCAAAAAAAATCACTTTTTTTTTCATATTTGCAGCACATTAAAAAAAATTAAAAAAACAAGTGCAGTCTACTGCGATTGTTAAATCTGAAGCCCCCGGGTGAGGCAAGTCCCGGGGCATTGTCATCTTCAATGGAGGGGGCCACCTGCCCCCCTCCACAGCCCATGGGACTGTGACGTCCCTGGGACTAAAATGATTGTGTGTGGGGGAGCTGTGCAGACCCCCGCCTGCAGCCCTGGTGACCACCACCTCTCTGGGGCTAAATTCCCATTAAATTCAAGGGGGCCATGCTGCCCCCCTGCAGCTCTCAGGACTACCACCTCCCCCGGGCACATCTCTCAATGTAATGGGGGGTGCCCACCCACCCCCGTAGCCCTGGGACTGCCACCTTCCTAGAGCAGAAATTACAATTTAATGTGGGGGCTGTGTGGCCCCAGGAACCACCATTTCCCCAGGACATATCTCTCAATCCAATGCAGAGGGCCACCCGGGACCCCGGCAGCCCTGGGGACCGCCTCCTCCCCAGGGCTAAAAACTAAAATAGAATGCCAGGGGCCATGTGGTCCCACTGCAGCCCCGGGGGCCACCACCTCTCCGGGCCTAAAATGATTGTGTGCTGGGCACCAGTCTCCCACCCAGCCCTAGGGACCACCACCTCTCTGGGGCTTTACACAAAATAGATGCAGGGTGCCACTCAGCCCCCTGCAGCCCTGGGCACTATCACCTCCTCGGGGTACATCTCTTAAACTGATGTGGAGGGACCACCACCTCCCTGGGGCAGAAATTGAAAATGAATGTGGGTGGGGACATGGCCTCCTTGGAGCCCCGGAGACCACCACCTCCCCGGGGCACAAATATTAAAGTAGGTGGGCGGGTCCATTGATATTGATGTAGGGGGCGGCCATGCAGCCTCCAGAAGGAGCCATTAATGCCTTGGGGACTGCCACCCCCCAAGGCCGGCTCCTTCTATGTCCTAGGGTGCCCACCCCCAGGATATAGCTGTTTGCTGTGACTTGCTGAGAGCTTTGACATCCCTGAGGCTGAGATTGGTCGTGAGGAGGGGGTTCAGTGGCCCCTCCCCCCCAAAAAAGTTACATAATTGGGCCAGGCCCTGAGGGATGGAGGCCCAAGGGCCAAGATCGGCCAGGGGAGGGAGGGCGCATGGCACCCATCCCCAAAAACAAAAAAATATTTAGATCTAATCTCTGGTGATGTTGACCCCTGGGCCAAGACTGGCCTGGGGATGGGGGGCTATGTGACCCTCCTTCCCAAAAAAACAAATATTTAGGCTTGGCCCTAGGAGATGGGTTCCCCAGGGATAAGCTCGGCCTAGCAAAGGGGGATGGCCCCCCTCCCCAAGTGAAAATTGGGGGGATAGGGTCCCTGGAGCCAAGATCAGCCTGGGGAAGGGGGATGTGCGGCCTCCTCCCCCCAAAAAATAATATTTAGGCCTTACCCAGGTATATGGGGTCAGAGATCAGCCTGGGGAGGGAGGCTGGGTGGCCCCCTCCCCTCCGAAAAAAAATAATATTTAGGCCGGGCTCTGGGGGATGGAATCCCTGGGGCCAATATTGACCTAGGGAGGGGGGCCACAGGGCCCCCTTCCACCCAAAAAAATAAATTTAGAGGGCTGGGCCCTGTGGGATGTGGTATCCGGAACAGAAATCGGCCAGGGGAGGGGGACATGCAGACCAGTGGCCAGTTACCACTTTGCATGGCCAAAGTCTGTGTGCAGCATAAGGTTGGGTGGCTAGGGTTGTTGGCTGTCGGGTCATAGGGGTTGGCTGCAGGGCCTGGCCTCAGGTCAGGCCCTGCGGCCAACCTCTGCTGTGCACAGCCAAAGACTGCCAAAGGCCGCATATAGCATAGGGCTGGATCGTCATAGGGGTTGGCTACAGGGCCTGGCCCCAGGCCAGGCACTGTGACCAAACTGCGGCCATGCCCAACATGGGTTTGAGTGGTTATAGGGCGGGTTGCAGGGCCTGGCCGCAGGCCCTGAATCCAACCACTGCAGTGCATGGCTGTGGTGCTTGGATTAATGTATAGCAATGAAAATTGCTTTATGTTAAAAAAGCATAGACATGCACTGAAAAAAACAAAGGTTACAGGAACATTATAGTTAGGAAATAGAAATTAAAAAAACATAGAAATTCAATTAAAAAAACAAAGGTTACAGGGACGTTATAGTTAGGCACACTTTTTAAACGTACAAAACCATTGAAATTCACCTGTTATAGTTAGAGGTATTTCAAGTAACTACAAATTGTACCCTAAAGTAACTATAACTCACACCCTCACCATGCACTGGTAATTACATCACATATTACAGCACTCATGACATCTTTGCTAATATCAGTAATAATGTTACTGTAACATTTGCACTAAAAGTATTGAGGAGAAAACTGCATGGCAGGTGTAGGAAAGTGCCTCTTTTGACATGGTTTGCCGCCACATTTTGCCTGGTGTTTGATGTGGTTTCAAAGTTGTGAGTGCCCAGGGCCCCTGCTAACCAGATTCCATGGGCCAGATCTCATTCCCCAAACTGTTGTAATGCATTGGCACAATTGGAAACACCTTTAAGTGCCATTATAAGTCTATATTAAATGGTACAAAGGTACCCAGGGCATGTGGTACTAAGGGTAGCCCTCTGAGGGCAGCACCTCAATGATCATGCATCCAAGTGCACCGAGTACTGCCATTGCAGGGCGAGTGCCCTGGTGCAATCCTAAGTTGCAAAACTGACATGGCACACAGCCTGTGTGCCCTGTTCACTGTACACTGCATGCAATACAGGTAAGTCACCCCTCTGGCAGGCCTTCCAGTCCTAATGCCTGGTGTACTATACTGCATGTGTTGGCATAGATGCATGAGAAATATGCCCTTGCTGTGTCCCTGCCAAACCTGGGGCATAATAAGTGAACAGAGCAGTCATTTTACATGCATGTTCCGGATATTGGTCAGTATGAGTTTTTACAGCTACATGATGGCCACTCTGCACCCTGAGTTGTTTGGTGTTAAACAACTCAGAATGAGAAGTCCAAACTGGTACCACAATTGGATTTATTACAAAATGTTCCCAGGAGACACCCTAGAGCTAACTAACATGGCATGGTTGCTGGCCAGTCAGAACCATCCTGCCACCACCAGACAGCATTCCGGAACCTTGGGGTGAAAGCCTGTGCTCTCTGGGTCCAGAGAACAAAGCCCTTCCTCTGCAGAGGTGTTACACCTCCTTCCCAGGACTGTGCACTGCCCTGCAGGTGAGCTTCAAAGGGCTTACTGCCCTTGAAACTCAACCCCTCCAGCTCTGCTACCAGCAGCAGATGGCTGTTCCTTTGCAAATCCCCACTTTTGGCAGGAGCAACAGCTGGAAAACACACAAAGAACAGAAGGAGTGGCCTCCACCAACTTGTACCACCCGTAAGGTCTTGCATGGGAGGTGACCCCTCCATTTAATTTTCCTCCACCTCACATGGTAGGAAAATAGCCTATCAGGAAGTGGTCATATAGTGAGTGTTACCATTGGTCACTACTAGGTACTCTCCTAAACACCCACTAAATGCAGTATTTAGTGGGCACCCCCAGAAAACCCAAGGCTTGAGAACTGCCCAAAGAGAAATGCACCAAACCCCGCCCTGCTGCACCCATGACTCCACAATCACCACTGATGTCTGTTCAGACATCAGACATCAGACAGACTCTAAAAGTCCACAGAGGAATGCCACTCTTCTAAAAATCACCAAAGATCTCCCTCCATAGAGAAGGCATCACTCTGCTCCAATAAAGACCAAAAGACCAGTGAAGTCAGTTCACCAACCAGCTGCTGACCAAGGAACCAAATGCCACAGCTGGACCAAATTTCACCTGATGTACCATGAGGACAAAGTTTGCAAGTGTGTCAAGTTTAGTGGCACTGTGATTGCCAGTGGATAAACCATGAAATAGTCCCAGCTACCAGTCACTCAGTGTCAGACACAAGAAAGGAAAGTCTACTCTGGACTCCAAAAGGACCAGGAGGAAGCCCTAGTCTAGGGACTTCAGAAACCACCAGAATCGCCCACCAGAGTGGCCCTGCTGACCTGCAAGCGGCCCTCAAAGTGACCTATCTCCTGCATCCAAGGGCACTTCGGTGCAGCCCTTGGTTCATCTATCTGCTCTACACCTGCCCTCCCTGGACCCTACATCAATGAACCAACCGTATTCTAAGGGTCCACCACCCCTTGGGACCTCTACAGTGCAAGGTGACCCACCGGACTCACCTTGAAGTCCACCTGTGCAATGCTTTTCCAAGTGGTCCTGCACCTGCTCCAAGGACTTTTCAGCAGCTCTTCCTGCCAAAACTGGGAACTACTCAAACTCAGCGGTATTGGTAAACACATTGCCGGATTGTATATGTATTTATAAAATTTTCTCCCATTGATTCCTATGGTGCCTAATAACACACAAAAATACTATTTTTGATAAACGTTGGAAAATCATAACTTAAAAGTAAAACTTGAAGTATTATTGTAAATTGGTCTCAAGTTATTCGTTTGAGTGTGTGTCTTTATTTATTGATAGTGTTAGTACAACAAATGCTTTGCACTTCTCCATGATTGGCCTAACTGCTTGACCAAGCTACCATAAAAATTATATGATTAGATAGTCTAGTTTTGACCTCTGTAAACCAACAGGTGGTTTCCCGGACTCTCTGCACAGTGTGACCAGCTTTTTACACTACATAGAGAGCAAGCCTCTTACAGTGGGGTGCGAGTTACATAGAAACACCATTAAAACCAAAGGTTACAGGGATGTAAAAGGGATGTAAATCCGGGCAGGGAAATAGGTGAAACTATTCTTCTTACACACAAGGAGCTGCATGTTGAGCAACTCCCTGTGTGCAATAGCAATGCAGTCTCCCACAGGAGACGGGGAGCCGACTGGGACCATGGGGGCCTTTTGCTTTCCCCGCAGTTCCAGGAGCCATGGCTGGGCCTTGGGGGATAGGAGACACGCAGCCCCACTCCTCTATTACTCCTGGCAAAAACTAGGTGGTATTCTGAAAGAAGGAGTACACATCCTAAATTTGATTAAACAACAACAGGAGATGACATGAAATTGGAAATGGAAAGATTCAATGTCCAAATTTGATCTACAATGTGGCTTTTGACATTAGTGGCTGTGGAAATCTGCTGGACAAAAATCAAACTAGTCAATTGCGCAGTCAGATTGGAAGAAATTAGGCCACCGTTTGGGTAATTAAACCATAAGGTAAAATCACCAAGAAGTAAGATATTTTCATATTCAATGGCCAACGCCGACACTGAATTGGTCAGTGATAACGGAAACTGTGGCATGTGGCCAGGGGATCTATATAAGATAATACATATCAGGTGGGAAGGTTGGCGAATCTAATTTATTCACCATGTTTTCTGCCGATGAAACGCGCAAAGATGTGAGTTTGGTGAATTTTAACTGGTGTTTAATGATTGCTGCAATTCCTCCACCTTTTTTTCATGTTGTCTATTCAGTTGTAAAATCTAAAACTTTTCTGTGAGAGATGCTAAAACTTTAGGCATTGAATGGTCAGTTAGCCAAGTTTCTGTTGGGAACAGTATATCAGGGGATGTCTGACTCAAGATAATCATATATCTCGGGTTGTGTCTAACCAGAGAACATCTGTTAAGGTAAACAATGTTTAAGTCTCTGTTAATAGCTTTTAGTGCCTGGCAGAGGGCAGTGTCCACCAGGATATTTTGACTCACCCGTCTTTCCATAGGTAAGGGGAGTGGCATATTGCAATTTAAATTGCCTAAGTCATCCAATTTTGTATCACAGATTCCTTCAAATAGAGATTGTTTGCTCCTAGAGCTCTTAGATCGCTGGATGAAATTTGGGGATGGTGGCTGACCGCAGGCCCCAACCAGCCACAGATAGGTGCAGACCGGCCTGCCTTTTGCCGATTTTGGCACGCAGGTGGGGTTCCCGTGCTTTCAGCATCAAGATAAGGGCCCTGAGCTCCAACTGTCTCTGCCTGCACCGGCCCTGATTGGCTAAGCCCCCCCACCCAATAAAAAAAGTGTCTTCGCACGTCTAACAGTGCATGAAAGCCAAGTAATTTAAAACCAACATAAAAACAATGGAAAAGCTGTGCAAAAATGCAAAGGCATGCAAAGCAGGCAAAGCGCACTACTGCTTCTAAGTGCTGTGATGCAACATGGCCAGTATCAAGATAAGGGCCCGGACCTCTAACTAACTCCGCCTACACCTGCCCGGATTGGCTAAGCCCCCCAGTCAATTAAAATATGTCTCAGACTGCTAAGTGCTTAGTACCAGCAGGTAGTTATAGTTAGGACCTGGTTTTCATTGAAAAAGCGTTTTTTTGACTTGGCTATACCTTTGGCACTGTTTGAAATTTCCCCCCAAAAAAGTGTGCCTAAGGGTCTTGTTGTGCATGGAATGTTTTGGGGTGATCCGTCAAGTGTGGGCCGAGAAAAAGAGGAGTGAAAAAAAAAAGTGTGTTTCCCATGTTAATTCCCATAGACTCGCATAGGCCTGCAGCCCAAATCGTTGGACAGAATTACACCAAATTTGGCAAAAAGGTAGTTTTTGTTCTGCAGATCACCCTTTTTTATGGGCGAGCGCAAAGCGCTCCGTCCCATGTTGTAATATCTCTTTGGGCTTCTAACCACGCCCAAGTCATGTCAGTCACTTTCATTGGTTCATGGGCTTACCTTTTGAAATCCGCTTGCTTTCATTTGTGAAAGGCATGCATACGTCATGCCTTTTCCAGTGTTTAGCCCACCTACACAGCACCGGTAAACTACTGAAACCATTCGAGGCTCGATGTTTTCAGCATGGTTTCCCAACTACTTTATCTTTTTCTTTTCCCCGCAGTACGATCGTGCTGGGGTTTACATAGCGCAATAGCACTTGTTTTTTTGGTTTTCAATTTCCATAGCGCAATCGCGCTGTGTTTTTTTTCTTGTAATTTGTGTGGCAAGAAAAGTCCAGTTAGGAGTTTACAACGCTAATAGTTCTAACTCGAGCAAATGCAAGACCCGTTGCATTGCAAATTCTTGGTTAACCTTGTATTGCTTACCATACCAAGTGGGGTTAGAGCACGCCGACGGAGTAGTATGCTTGCTGGACTTCCCTTCTATACAGGAACATTCCAAGTAGCAGTGGGCAAAAAGCTATTTCTTCTCAAACCTGTGGTGACCCACTGAGAAATCGATTTGATGGATTGCACTATATCGTGGCATACATTGGATGAAGAACCACTTGATGTGGTTTAACCATCCGTCACGCATTTGCTGGGGGTGATATGTACCCGTTTTCTGACATGCACGATGAAAGACCGTCTTGTGTCAGCCGGCACCCATGGTGACTCAACGCCAATGAACAGAGGCAGCAGTCCATTGTATCCAGAACTGATTGTTCTAATATTGCAGATGTTGACTAGGTAGGTGCACACTGAACGTTTTTCATGTGGCTTCACATACATGTTGTATAGGGGTGCTGGAAATAACAGACCCCTTCTTACCCTTTCTCGCCTTTGCTTTGCCTGGCAACAGATCTCGAAAGAACCTGAGATTGTAATCTTCCCTGGTACTGACAAGGCTCCTCCAGAAGTAGAGGCCCAACATCGTAAACTGTTGAGTTGAAAACAAGCTTCGGCAAAGCTGGTAGGTCTCTTCTTTAATATGCAGGCACACACTTACTGGCTTTGCTAGTGCTTGTTTTCTTTTGACTTACTGTATGGCCAAAGCATTAAAAAAATGGACATCCTCTCACATGCGTTTTTGCAGACCTTCAAGTGATCATCTTGAAGTAATTTTCGTAAAACCACACTTTCAAGATGGCATATGCGCAGAAGCGACCACTTTCCAGTGGTTTTTGTTATAGTATGACATAGACTGTTCTAAGATGCCCCCCTGTGCCTCTGAGGTAATGAGCATAGTGTTATGCAGCAGTACAGCGGCTTAGGGTATTGTGCTACGTTTTAGCTTTGGGTAGGGCAGTGCTCCTTATCTGTATATGAGACCGTGCACAGCATTTGTAAATAGGAGCTAGTTGTTCGCAGGTGTATATAAAATATGATAGTGTGCTTTTATGTGTGATGGAGAGGGACTATTCGCTTCATATGCAATTGAAAAATAGTGTACTGCATTTGTGATTATAACAGAAACGTGTGCTACTGGTGCATACGAAAAGGAGACCCGAGCTCCATATGTTACAGTACAGGGTACATGCTACTTTACGCGTGTATAGATGGAAGGAAACTGATCGATGAATGTGTGTGTAGAAGGAGTGGTTTACTGACAGGGAACTATGTGCTTGTGCGTGTTGGAAAAAATACTGTTCTATGTGTGCATGGAGGTGGAGCATGCTTCTTGTGTGCGTGAAAGCAGATTGTTTATTGTGTGTGTGCATAAAACTATTTGCTGCACGTCTATATAGGAGGTGGTAGTGTTGTGTAAGGGTTTATTGCACTGCACCATGTGTTTGCCTATGTGCCATGGTAATGTGCTGCATAAGGGAGTAGTGTGGCATGTGTTTGACTGAGACAGTGCAATATATGTGTAGAATGGTACCCCACCGCATTTGAGTAAGAATTAAACAGTGTAACGTATATGTACACTACATGAGGTCCTGCACTGCATGTAAACATTTTGGAGATTGAAGGACGCTCTTTATACGGAAACCTGAAGAGAATGTCTATGTATTCTGTGTAATTTCTCTCCTAATGCCTCCATGTCTTCTTGTGTCTTTTTCTTGGGGAATTGTGTTAGCCAGCCAGCAACTCTGATGGTGGCGTGGTGAAAGTGGTAGTCTGTTGAAATTAGAATGGGCGATTTAAATTAGGATGTTAACTTTCAACATTTTAATTTTTTGCTGCACCTAGAGAAAGAAGGTAAATGGAAGTGCTTTAGTTATATGCAGGGCCACTGGAATTATATGGCAGGAAAGGACAAAATTATGATGCAGGGCTGACCAACCTTTTTAGCAAGAAAAGTTCAGTTACAAATTTACAATCCCAATAGTTCCAACTCAAGCAAATGTGAGACCTATTGCATTACAAATGATTGTTTTATTTGGTGTAAATCTGTACTGTAGTTGAAGAGAAATTAAAGGAAATCCAAGTTTGTATATGTATATAGGGTTGCAGCAACTTCGCAAATTCAGCCGAGTCTCAAAAACAAATGAAAAAAAAAAAGAAAAGGGGCCAGGGTATGTTAACCCTAACCCCCTAGCCTTGGTGCAGGGGTACCTATGATATCCCCCCATACAAAAAAGCATTTTTGTTAAATTCACGGTGAAATTTGTGAATTTCGCTGTGAATAAAAAAAAAAAAAAAAGTAAGCCTGGTCTCTGGTGCTTGCTTTTAATTTTGCCCCCAGGTGTGCCAGGTCCCAAGGGCATACCTATTATAAACATTAACCCACCCAGTGCCAGACCTGGGTGGTTTATCTCATGCTGGAACTGAAAGCGCTCAGGCCGATGTGATTGGCCCTAAACTCCTCCTTCCAGTAGTATGAGATCTGTCTCTTCTGTACTCATTCTGAACTACTGTCATGCCTCTACCAAGCTGCAAAACCCCTTCCTAGGTACATTTTATAAGACTAATCTCAAATATCAGTTTTAGGGGAAAAAAGAAAGGTGTTTTAAATGACATGTTCTGTGTGGCGCGCTGCTCACGTTCAACAGGCTGATAATGTATGTGTGTACGGTAACAGCCTGGAGGAGTTAGAGACTGACCGTCCGATGTGTATACAATACAAAGCATAATGACAGGCGGCAAAATAGAGGCACAGACAGGCAAGGATACAGCATAACAAATGAAAAATATGTCCTCACTGTACCTCCCTACAACTCTGCAAGCTGTTCCCACACATGGGTTGCAGAGGCTGAGTCGCCCACTGCTAGGTTACAATAATTTGCCCAAAACCATGTATTTGAGCTGTGGCTGTGATAACTGGCTGTGTAGGAGGCGCCCAAACAACAGGGGTGGGAGTTCACAGTCAGCTCTGTTTTTCAACAACCATTGAAAGTGCAGCATTGGCTTTGAACAGAGATGTTTGTTTATACTTTTCCAAAGTCCGTTACTGCTACGCCTTCATAAAAGTACAACAGCATGACTTTTTGCAGTGAATTCAGTTTACAAAAGGCCATGTGAGATCAAGAAGGGGTTTAGGTACAGAGGATGTAAGCTGAGGAAGAAGCTGGATTCGGAGACTGGTTGAACATGGCAGAGAAGTTATGCGGGGGCTGCAGCATGGAAAGGTGGGAGGTTCAGAGCTGTCAGAATACTGTGAGAAAAAGTGTGGAGAGAGTTCTCATCCTCGGACAACTTTTGAAAAACAATGAAAGTCTGTTCTGCACTGCTGTGAGCCCCAGAGACCCTGCAGCATGTGCCCTGACCTGATCATGAACTTGTCTCGGGTTCTCCGCACACTCTTACCACTCTGCTCAGCAGCTCCAGGTTTTGTAATGAGTTGGTGTATAATGGTACATGGTGACAATAAGATCAGTCTGTAGTGCATGGTGAAAGACAATTGCCTGTGTCCTATGACGTACGTTACCGGGCAAAGATAATACAAACCTCCAAAGGAGAGACAAGCGAGGTGCCCAACTTTTATAATAGAAAGCAGGCTGGGAGGCAAAGCCCGACAGTAGAAGGCCCGTGACGAATGCCTCCCGGTGACGGAAATTGGGAGGTGGGGCTAAGGAGCCCGCGAGAAAGCCCACAAAGGGCTTAGCAGGGATTGGTGGCAGGTTTCAAACCTACCAATGGAAGGCTGGCACGGGCTGGAATCTTAAAGGTTAAGAGGGATCCAGCCCAGATCAGAGCAGTAGAGGATCAGGTGACTCCCCACCCACCCGCACTTAAGAGCGGGTGTCACAGTCGCTTTAAAAGAAAGGCAGAAGGGTGCAGTCAGCAGGGAAATAAAGGGGGTTATTCTAACTTTGGAGGAGTGTTAATCCGTCCCAAAAGTGACGGTAAAGTGACGGATATACCACCAGCCGTATTACGAGTTCCATAGGATATAATGGACTCGTAATACGGCTGGTGGTAAATCCGTCACTTTTCCGTCACTTTTGGGACGGATTAACACCTCTTCCAAAGTTAGAATAACCCCCAAAGTGTTCAAAAGTAAAGAAAATACCCCATTGCGCCTCTGGGATGCCTGACGGCAGGGGTGGCGAGGGGCAAACAAGACCTGGTAGAAAAGAGGTAGAAAAGAGGGGCAGCAGCAAGCGAGCATGGCACTTGCGACCTGGGCACAGATCAGGACTGCCGACAAGGACTTTGCAGCAAGCAAAGCCTAGCCACCGGCACATGCTGGGACCCCGTTTAGCAGAACATATAATAGTTGGAAAAGGAGAGATTGCATGGGTCTTATGATAGACTACCATTTCATGTGTTGTTGATTTTTTAACTTTACGATTTATGAATAAAGTACTGCAGCAGTGTGCAGCCAACAATGCCTTCATAGTTTGTTTGGAGGGAGGGAAGTTGGAGGGGGGGAAGTTGGTAAAGAGGTTTGGCCATAGCCAGAAGATTTTTTGCTTGTCTGGAAGGAACTACATTTTCTTGCGCCTTATTCCAACTCTGCAGGAAGGCCGACTAACATAACCATAACTGCTGAATTTCTATGGTTTTGTGTGGGTAAATTCAGAACCTAACTATAATGTCCCTGTGACCTTTGTTTAGTGAATGAATATATACATATATATATATATATATATATATATATATATATATATATATATATATATATATATATATATATATATATATATATATATATATATATATACAAAAAACAAAGGAGAACTCTGGGAAGTTCCCAATTTTAGGTGGAGAGCTGCTCTAGTAAGGAGCACCCTGCAACACCAGCAACACTAAATCTGCTCACCTCAAATGTCTGCTTATCTAGCAAAGTTTTTAAGCATAGGATCAGCACAGTGCTATCCTCGCCGAGCTAGATAGTGACATATCATGTGTCACTCTAACCCTGTAAGGGCCTTGGTTTGACTTATACTGGGTGCTCCCTTGTGTCTGGCCAAAGCTATACCCCTCTGAAGAGCTCTAATGAGAGTGAAACACGTGTCAGGGGTTGCTTTACTCATTCCAGGTTGGCTTGGACGGTATTTGACCAGTCCAAAGCTGTAATACTGTGCCTGGAGTGGTAAATGGCTTTTGTCATTTTACAGCTCGGCGAGGATGACACTATGTCAATCCTATGCTTAAAGATTTTGCTGTACAAATGGCAAAAGACTTTGTCACTATCTAGCTCGGCGAGGATAGCACTGTGCTGATCCTATGCTTAAAGTCTTTGCTAGATAAGCAGACATTTGAGGTGAGCAAATTTAGAGTGTCGCTGGTGTTGCAGGGTGCTCCTTACTAGAGCAGCTCTCCACCTAAAATTGGGAACTTCCAAGAGTTCTCCTTTGTTTTTTGCATAATTTATGCGTCACTCTAACCCTGTAAGGGCCTTGGTTTGATATATATATATATATATATATATATATATATATGTAATTTTATATATTTATATATTTTTTCTTCAAATGTTAACTCATCAAAGTTGTACATTAATGTGAATAATTCTATTTATGTAAACAATTTCTTGCACCTTTAATCTAATAGCATCTTTATATCAGTGATTAATCAAAATCATCCCCATATTTAAAACTTAATTCAGATCAGTGTTTCTATTTGATCCGAGTTCAAAATATGGAAGCTGATGAGTTACTATGTTGGACCCATGTTTATTTAGTCCTTCATATGATACAAACTGTAGCCAAAGTCTTTTGTTCTTAGCTATACAATGGATGGGGCTTCCTTGGGCAAATGTTGACGCATTTCATCGTCATATATTTCTTAAATCAGGCCTCTTCATTACTAGTACAAGGACAACACGTTCTTATACTATTGTACTGATGTAGAGCGGCACCTGTCATGGAACCCATCCTGGCAAATGCAAATGTGAAGGTTATCAGTGGCTTCACTCACCAGTGAATATCCATTTGTTAACCAGAATGCAGTGAGCACTTTCCCATGCTTCTGACACCTGAATGGAATCATCGTCTACCTAGTGTCTGTCTGCTGAAAGTCATGGGAAAGAAACGAGTCAATGGCAGTGAGTTCCTCTCTGAAGTGAAAAAACGCTTTCAAAGTTGGTCATTTCTTTTTGCTTCATATTGTTTTGTGTTTAGGCTGTTGACTTTGGATAAAAGGTCCGTTGATTTGCAAAATGCTTAAATAAAAGAAATATGATTTTTTTTTCAAATTCTGAATGCCAACCCCCTAACACACCAGTCGACCTTCCTTTACTTATTTTAATTAATTTCAGATGACCCACAATAGGTGGGAGACACCTCAGCAAACTGGCACATTTTTCTGTCTAAAAGAGATCGCCTTCAAATGCCCCTCTGCATGAAGGGTCATACAAAAATAATTTAAGGATTGAGAGTTCCTAATTGAGATTCTTTGTGAATCACAATTAGGACATTGCAATTCCTAATGTACAAAAATGTACAAGTTAGTCATAGCAATTTCTACTGGGGTCATAACAGACCTACCTCATGAATATTAATGATATAGGCTGCAATTTGGAATCCATTGAATGCCGTATTGACAAAATTGTGGCAGCCCTTAATGAGGCCCGATGGTTTTCTAAAATTGATCTCAGTTCCGGATACCACCAGTTGATCCTGGAAGAGTCCAGTCGGTATATAGCAACATTTTCCACTCATGTAGTGGTGCTAATTTTCTCCAGTACCCTCGAGGAACATCATGTATGACTGTAAGCAGAGGTTAGTAGAGAGAGGGTTAACCTTTCATCGACAAAAGTGGACATTTTGTACCAATGTGGTGTAATTTTTGGGATACAGGTTCTCTAAGGAGGGGCTCCAAGTGAATACACAAAAGGTTAAAGCCATCAGGTCAGCAGCTGGTCTTTGCCATGGCAAACTAGTGTGGCCGGTTTATACTCATGCTATCTACACTGCCAGAACTTCTGATGGCACTAACCCGCAAGGATGCAATGTGGGAATGAAACAGACACGCAGTGCAGGTGTTCAGAGATCTAAAAAATGCACTTCTCCAGGATGCCATGATGGCATATTTCAGCCCACGGTGGCCAACAGAACTCTAGATGCTAGCTCCATTGGGCTAGGAGTTGTCCTGCTACATATGAAAGAAAAAGGGGGGTGGATTCCCATAGCATACATGAGTAGAGCCCTAACTGCAGTGGAGAGGCTTTGGCAAATTCTGTGGGCTTGTGAATACTTTCATCTCTATCTGTGTGGTCAAAAATTTCAAGTAATTATTGATCACAAACCACTGGTACCACTTTTTGCGGGCACTGCCAGGAATGGTCCTCCGAGGATTGAAAGATGGGCAGTCCAGCTCCAGCAATACTTCTTTGAAGTGATGTACAGGCTGATAGTAAATAATCCAGCTGACTACGTATTGCATCACCCGCTGGCATTGGATCCCAATGCACAGCAAGAAAATTACCTGGGGGTTTAAGGATTTGTTAGGACAGTTGCAGAGTTGGCATGCCCCCGTGCGGTGTCTTTGGAGGAAATTGCAGAGGCGACCAAGGCTGATGTGTGCCTCCACAGAGTTAAGAAAGTGATACAAGGACACCAATGGTGAAACTTTCTGGATGGCATTTATGGTCTGACAGAGGAGGAGAAAGAGGCCAAGACACAGCTGTGGCGGTACTGTGGTGAATTGAGTGAGAATGCAGAAGATTTATACTGTACTGAGAGGACACCAAATAGTTGTACCTCGTGCCCAATGAATCCAAACAGTAGATCTTGCCCACCAAGGACATCAGGGCATTTCCAAGATGAAGGGCATCATCAGGAGAAAAGTGTGTTTCCCGGGGATGGGTCGGCTCATGGAGGAGAAAAGAAAGAAGTGGCATCCTGCATTCTCATGAATCGTGAACCGCTGGTGGCTGCTGTGGTCACTGAAGATGCCAGTACCGTGCCGTGGTAGTCTTTAAGCATGGATTTTAGAAGTTTTCCAGATCAACGATTCACATTAGTAATTATGGACAGTCACACCAAGTTTCCTGTGGTGGAACTTGTTAGACTGTTGTAATTTGAATGGGTAAAGCCTGCTCTCGGCCAGATCCCTGCATTGCTGGGGCTAGCAGAGGACATCAAAAAGGACAATGATCCCCTGTTTCAAGTCCAAGAACTCAAGGATTACCTACATGGCCTCAGCATCCGACACAGGAGGATAACTCCCCAGTGGCACCAGGCAAATGGTGAATTGGAGAGGTTTACGAGAACGCTCAACCGGGCACTCAGAATTGGAGTGGAAAAAGGTCATGATCTGGAATGTTGTTTGCAGTAGTTCTTACGAGTGTATTGCCAAACTCCGCATAGCACAACTGGGTGTTCGCCAAGTGACCTCTTGATGAAGCAGCTGGTGAGAGATGTTCTGCCTGTGAGTCTCAAATGGGAACCTAGAGTGATGGACGTATCTGGCACACAAGAGAAGAGAGAGCCAATAATGGAAGGGAGAGTCAAAGCAGGAGGGCTTTGGAACCATGCATTTAATTCAGAGACTGAGTTATCATTAGAGTTTGCCACCCCAGGTGGAAATGCCATGCACCTTTGGAGAAACAAACCTGGGTGGTTGTAAAGAGTAAAAGCCACAACAATAAAGGCGGAGACAGGGACCATGCAAGTTTCAAGAAATGTGTTGTGGTTTCAAGAAATTATGAAGGTGGAGTCTGGTTTTGCAGAAGAGGATGATGTGGATGACCTTGATCTTGAGAGATCACCTATGAATGAGGAGGAAGAAACCCCCACTGAATCTGCCAGGAATGAGTCCAGGGCAACACAACTGCAACCATTTCAGAAGGGCTGTCAGATGACCATGCCTCGAGAAGACAACTGTGCCCATCAGTATCACTTGAGAGCTAACCTCTGGCCTAGTCATAGATCAAGAGGCTTTGGCCCTCATTATGACCTTGGTGGTAAATCCCACTTACCGCTATGCTGACTGCCACCAACATACTGCCGCCACAGCGGATTACTGCCACCCACATTATGACCCACACATAGCAATCCGTCACTATACAGCCACACACACAAGTCCGCCAGCCCAAACGTCAGTGATAAACTGACAGAAGCAAAACCCACACCGTTACGCCAACAGAACTACGCCCACAGCATTATGACCCACGAATCACTACGGCTGACATTCAATCACGGTAAACCATTGGTGGTACACACACACACACATACAAAACAACACCACATTGGACAGTTTAAATAACACACACCTGACACAAATACACACACCACACCCACACCACTATAAAACACACACCCACATTACAAACAACCCTTTACCATTACAAACAACTGCCACAAGAGAGATAACAAGACCACAGACACACACCACCATCACCTATACACCATCCACGCACCCCACATCACACACCCCAACACAGCAACACACACACCCTCACCCACACTACTCACAATACACCCATCGCACTGCAACAACACCCCAGGTTCTCTGAGGATGAGCTAAGGGTCATGGTGGAGGAAATCATCCGGGTAGAGCCATAGCTATTTGGATCACAGTTGCAGCAGACATCCATTGTAAGGAAGATGGAGCTATGGCGGGGAATTGTGGACAGGGTCAAAACCATGGGCCAGCACCCCAGAACAAGGGATGACATCAGGAAGAGGTGGAATGACCTATAGGGGAAGGTACGTTCCACAGCAGCAAGACACCAAATAGCTGTACAGAGGACTGGCGGTGGACCCCTACCTCCTCCCCCACAACTAACAACATCGGAGGAGCAAGTCTTGGTGATCATGCATCCTGAGGGCCTGGCAGGAATAGGAGGAGGACGGGACTCTGGTAAGTCAAATCTCTATTACTATCAACCCCCTACCTGCATGCTATCACAAACCCTCACCCCTACCCTCACTCCCATCACTTCAACACCTTCCACATACCCCACCATCACAACCCACTCATCCCAATACCAAGCCCTGCATGTAACACCAATGCATGGACACCTATCACCACTGCATGCACACTGGCGAGAATCACCTAGCCCACCAAATAGCTACTCACTTAAAGGCAAATCTGCCAGGGCAATAACAACCATACAGAGCAACACAGCCATGCTCAAGATGACATACACAGAAACAATAACACTACATTTACATCCCCACAGGTCCCCCACCCAACGTTACCGGAGAGGAGGTGCCAGCAACTTCCAGTTTATCCCCAGAAGAGGCCCAAAGTGATGACAGCAGCTCTGGATGCCTGGATCTGGATGACCAACCTGGCCCATGTGAGATCTCCGGACAGTCGGTTACCCAGGCACAGTCCCATACCCCCACTGAGCCTCCCCCTTCAGTAAACACCACCACAGTACCCACCTAGCAGGCCCATACCTCCATCCCCAGGACACGTCAATCAGCAGTGTGTCCACCACTATAGGGACCCAGGCCACACCACAAGCACAGGACGATCAGGGACCTGGGGTCAGTGGCAGTGGAAACACCGTTCAGGGGGCAGAGGCACAGGACAACAGGGAAGCTGGGAGGACTGCTGTGCGACAGGGGGAGGACAGGCCCAGGGAACCGACTCTTCAGGGGGCACTTACCAACATTCTGGGAGCATACCACCATTCCCAGGAGACAATGAGCCAGATACTGAACAAGCTGCAGGAGACCCAGCGGCTGCAGGAGTGACAGTACCTGGGGATCAGGGAGGACTTGAAGGACATAAACACCACCCTGGTCACCATCGCAGGGGTGCTGGTTGACATGGCCAATACCATGAGGGAGGCAGTGGCACACCACCGGGCCCCTGACACTAGCCAAACCGATGAATAGCCTTCCACCTCCACTGCCGCTAGTGAACAGGAGGCCCCGCCACAAGACAAACAAGCCACCAGCACCCCACCCCCTGCAGAAGGAGAACCACCCCGCAAACGGTCCCTGTGATCCAGGCAGAAGCCAAAGAACATTGCCAAGACCCCTGCCAGGAAATAAGACTCTCCTGAATGTCACCCTTGTGTCCAACTCTGTCACCCTGTCCACCTTGAACTGCCATTGCTCCCCTTCCTATGCCCCCTTAGACAATGCAACTGTGATACAAATAGACTGGACTACAACCTGTACTTTCCTCCATCATCACCCCAGCCCATTGCACATCCCCTCTAATCATTAGCACTTAAATACACACCATTTGAAAAAATACATGTATGGAGTCTGTCAAATCATTTAACCATGTATTCGTTTAACAAGCTTTAAACACTGCAATATAACTGTACAGTATTGTATACATAGGAATGATCTGTAGTTTGCTGCAGTCAACACACCAAGAGCAATAGTGGGACACAAATATCTGAAAATAGAGATGCTAAAGAGTACATTAAGTGGGCATAGAATTTTGAAAGTTAGCCTGCCAGTGACAATGTCAAATACAAAACTGTCAATGTAAAGTGTGATTATAGTGTCTTACCTGTGTATCATGGAAGTACTGTCTTATGATAGCACTTCTGTTGTCCTCATCCTCATCCTCTGCCTCCTCATCTTCACTGTTCACAGGGTCCACTGCTGCCACACGCCAATCTCCAGCCTCTTCCTCCTACAGAAAAGGCACCTGGCGACATAAGGCAAGGTTGTGCAACATACAGCATGCCACGATGATCTGGCACACCTTCTTGGGTGAGTAGTACAGGGATCCACATGTTAAATGGAGGCAATGAAACCTGGCCTTCAGGAGGCCGAATGTCCTTTCTATTATTCTTCAGGTTTGCCTATGTTCCGCATTGTAGCATTCCTCTGCCCTTGTCCTGGGATTCTTCACAGGGGTCAGTAGCCATGAGAGGTTGGGGTAACCAAAGTCACCTTCAAATATCGAGGGACATCTGTTAGACACACACTAACCCTTAGGGCCCACACTATACCCATACACCAACATCCACTGGGTGGGAACCAGGGCTCACCTATTAGCAACACCTGGTGCCTCTGGAGTTGAGCCATCACATATGGGATGCTGCTATTCCTCAGGTTAAAGGCATCATGTACAGACCCAGGATACTTTGCATTGACATGGGAGATGTACCGGTCCGCCAGGCATACTATCTGCACATTCTTGGAGTGAAAGCTCTTTCCATTTCTGAAAACCTGTTCATTTCCCTGGGGGGGACAAATGCAATATGTGTACCATCAATAGCCTCAATAATGTTGGGGATATGTCCCATTGTATAGAAATCAGCTTTCAATGTGGCCAAATCCTCCACCTGGGGGAATACGATGTAGCTGCGCATGTGTTTAATCAGGACAGACAACACTCTGGTCATCACTATTGAGAACATTGGCTGAGACATTCCTGCTGTCAAGCCCACTGTCACTTGGAAGGAGCCACTTGCCAGGAAATGGAGCACAGATAGGACTTGCACAAGAGGGGGGATCCTGGTGGGCTGACGGATAGCAGATATCAGGTCAGGTTCCAGTTGGGCAAACAGCACTGTGATTGTGGCCCTGTCCAGTCTATAGTGAGGATAATGTGCCTTTCCTCCAATGTTGTCAAGTCCACCAGGGGCCTGCCTGTACACAGGAGGATGTCTCCATCTCCGATTCATCAGCAACGGCTGCAATCTAGGGGGCAAACGGTGAGAAGCTGGTCAGTATCCCATATTTCAAAACACTACACTGCATTGCATATTGTGACTGTAACACAAGATTGTTGTATAGGCCCAAATGGTGCATATGTATACTGTGACGCAGTTAGGTGCCATGGCCTGCCCCCCCCCCCCGAAATGACATCCGCCTGTGCTGTATGGAGTGACATGTGGAAATGAGGTAATTCCGCTGACGTTCTGCACCGTTGCGGGAGGCAGTCAAAAACCGCTGTGCAACTCCCAATTGGATCCCATTGGGCCCTATGGGTTACGGTGGCCAATGGTGATGTACGCCGGCGGTGACGGTACGCACCGCCGCAGATGTGACTGCCATTTTCTATCTGTTCACCCACATGCTACCTGATCTTCAAAAGGAGAGGACCTACACTGCAAGCGCTGCTGTGACCTGTGTCTGGCACGGACCATGGCTCATGTGACTGGGGAAAGGGCCCCTGCCTTCACCGCTGCAGAGTTGGAGAGACTAGTGGATGGGGTTCTACCTCAGTAACGAATGCTATAAGGGCCTCCAGACCAACAGGTGAGTACACTGTGAGCACAATGCATGGGTCATGAATGCATGGAGTGCTGTGTGTGAGGGCCTTGTGTAAGGGAGGTTGATGGAAGGGTACTGAGCAGCATGCTGCATGTATGGTGGGCAATGTGCGTAAGGAGATGGGAGGGCTATGGTGGGACATGAGTGTAACAGGCTGGACGGTCTGACTGATACCTTTTTTCTATGTGTATTTGTCTGCTGGTCAGCACCCATCAGAAAATGGGTATCTGGCGTACCATCGCCAAGGACGTGCGGAACCTGGGTGTTTATGGCATGCGGAGCACCCACTGTTGGAAACGGTGGGAGGAATTGAGACGCTGGGCAAGTAAGATGGTGGAGGCCCAGCTGGGGATGGCCTCCCAAAGAGGAAGGGGTGCCTGTCGAACCCTGACCCCCCTGATGGCCTGCATACTAGTGGTGGCCTATCCGGAGCTGGATGGGCGCTTGAGGACATCACAGTAGCCACAAGGGGGTGAGTACAGTTTCCAAATATACTACTTGCGCGTGGTGGGGTGGTCTCTGGATGGGGGATGGGGGATGTGGGCCTGTGGGCACCCCTAGGCCAGGCCGGAAATTGCAGGGTAGGGCCCATGTTGGGCAGAGTATGATGTGAACCACCTCCAACCAAGCTAGTAGGCATCCACTACTGGGCAGGGGTCTGTGGGTCTCTGGTATGCTGTTAGTGGCGTTAGGTATTACTGTCCATGGGCTGGTGACTAGCATTGTGACTGGTAGTGCATTGCCTAATGCGTAGGGCTGTTCCCTGTGTGTGTGTTGTGTACGCCAACGGTGGTGTTGGAGTGGCCATTGACACAGTGTATCCTTTGTTACCCCCCCTTTTTGTTTTGTCACCCTGTCCTTCTGTGCATTAGCATCATCTGATGGAGGAGCTGAGGCACCGGCGACGGAGGGTGCTGCATCCCACAGGGCCCAGGAGGCCGAATCCACTGACGGGGAGGGCAACAGTGGGACGGAGGGTGAGGGGAGCACCACGGCGGAGACAGGAGGGGACAGTTTGGACAGTGATAGCTCCTCTGATGGAAGCTCCCTGGTGGTGGCAGACACCTCTGTGGCCACCCCAAGTACAGGTACAACCGCCACCTCTATACCAGCACCGCCCTTCCAGCAGCCCCTCATTGATTTTCCCGTTCCTGCTCACCCAGGAGGGAGGGCATCTCCTTTGCCCCAGGCACCTCAGGCCCTGCCCCAGTTAGCCCTGCTGCCCTGAGTGTGGAGGCTATTGACCGCCTGCGATCCATCTCTGTTGGGCAGTCAACCATTGTGAATGCCATCCAGGGGCTGGGAGCCCATTTGCAACAAACAAATGCATTCCTGGAGGGCATTCACTCTGGCATGGCAGCCCAACAGAGATCAGTCCAGGCTCTGGCCTCCTCTCTGATGGCAGCCATTGTCACTGTTTCTAGGCTCCCCCCTCAAACTTCCTCTACTCAGACCCATTCCCCTCGGCCCCAACCTATCGCACAGGCAGGCCAGCATGCTCCCAGGACAACACACAGGGGTGGCTCAGGCAAACACAAGCACCACACATCATCCCACAGGCACTCACACAAACACCATCCAGATGCAGACATATCAACATCCACTGCCTCCATTGTCCCCCTCCTCCTCCTCATCCACTTCCCTCCCAGTAGCGTCTAAACACACACCTGCATGCACTACATCCTCATCCACTACCTCCATCACCATCACAGCTATCACTACATACCCCTCACTGGCAGTCACCACCTACACATCCATGCACACGTCCCCTGTGTCCTCTCCCACTGTGCCTGTGCCCCCTCCTCCCAAAGTACACAAACACAAGCACTCAGACACCCAACAGCCATCCACCTCACAATAGCATCCAGCCCATGCACCTGCACCCAAACACAGCAGACAGACACCTCCTACAACCACTTACTCTTCCTCCACTCCCAAACCTTCACCCTCTTCCTGCCCCAATGTCCCTAAGAAGCTTTTCCTCTCCACCGTTGACCACTTCCCTACCCCTCCTCCCCGGTCCTTCACGTCAGGCTAGCGTGGTCAGAACCCAGGGAAGCACCTCAGCCACCCAATCCGCAGCCACAGTAGTGTCAACAGCTACTGCGGGTGGGAGAGGATCCCGGGAAACAGCCAGCAGTACTGAAAGTGTGCATGCACTAGGTGCATCAAGGAAGGGCAAGAAGGCACCACACGCTGCAAACGGAAAAGGCAAGGAGGCACCACCAGCTGCAAAAGTGAAGGGCAAGGAGGTACCACCAACTGCGAAAGGGAGGGGCAGGGAGGCACCACCAGCTGCAAAAGTGATTGGCAAGGGTCTAGCACCAGCAGGCAGGAAGGACAGGAGACCTGGTGCTGGGACTCATTCGGAGCCCCCACCACCAACCATAGTGGTTCATCCATCCGAGGTTGCAGGGGAAGGGCTGCATCCTCCCCCCCACCACTGCCAGCACTGCCACCAGCACCACTGCCAGCAGCAGCAGCCCCAGGAGGCAGCCGTCTGATGATGCAGGGGATGGGCTGGATCCTCCCCCCACCACTGCCAGCCCAGACACCAGGCACGCCACAACTGAGCAGCTGTCACCGCTGGCGGGTATTGTGTAGTCCTGCTTCCATGGGCTGCAGTGCGTCCTGGACACTGCAAATCCTGTAGGTGTGACACCCAGGTGAGAGACTGTGACCTTGTACTCCCCAAGATCTGCATCACAGGGCACAAAGCCCCCTCCAGAACTAGTGGAGGAAGCCATCCACTCACCCCATCCTTCCCACGATGAAGCACACTGGGCACAAGGCCCCCTCCAGAACCTGTGGAAGAAGCTATCCACTCACCCCATCCTTCCCAGGATGAAGTACACTGGGGGCAAGGCCCCCTCCAGCACCAGTGGAAGAAGCCATCCACTCACCCCATCCTTCCCAGGATGAAGCACACTTGGCACAAGGCCCCCTCCAGATCCAGTGGAAGAAGCCATCCACTTACCGCATCCTTCCCAGGATGAAGCACACTAGGCATGAGGCCCCCTCCAGAACCAGTGGAAGAAGCCATAAACTCAAAGCATCCTTCCCAGGATAGAGCACACTGGGCACAAGGCCCTCTCCAGCACAAGTGGAGAAGCCATCCACTAGAGAGACTGTGGCCTTGCACTCCCCAGGACCAAGCAGTGGGCAATCCACTCACTTGTGAGACTGTGGCCTTGCACTCCCCAGGACCAAGCACAGGGCATGTTGCCCCCTCCAGAGCTTGTTGGCAAACCACCCACTTGAGAGACTGTGGCCTTGCACTCCCCAGGACCAAGCAGTGGGCAGACCACCCACTTGAGAGACTGTGGCCTTGCACTCCCCAGGACCAAGCAGTGGGGAAACCACCCACTTGAGAGACTGTGGCCTTGCACTCGCCAGGACCAAGCAGTGGCCAATCCACCCACTTGTGAGACTGTGGCTTTAGACTCCCCAGGACCAAGCAGTGGGCAAACTACCCACTTGAGAGACTGTGGCTTTGCACTCACCAGGACCAAGCAGTGGGCAAACCACCCACTTGAGAGACTGTGGCCTTGCACTCCCCAAGACCAAGCAGTGGGCAAACCACCCACTTGAGAGACTGTGGCCTTGCACTCTCCAGGACATCGCACAGGGCATGTAGCCCCCTCCAGGACCAGTGGTGTTGTACCATCTTCCGGCTGAGATGCCCCCCCATTCCCTGTCCCCCTGTGGTGCCTGTGTGTTTTCAACCTGATGCCCCTGCAGTGTTCTCTCTGTGTTGTTGCAGGAGTCAGGTGGGTCCTTGGCCTATGTGTTGTGGCCCTGTGGCCCACCGACATTGAGGACTGGGCAGTGTTGCGACATTTGTAAATATGTATATATGTTTGTATTTTGATGCACTTATTCATGTTATTTTATCGTAGTACGCTCACTTTCTTCCAATCTTTTTGTCCTTGCATTATTCCTGAGGGGTAGGGTGTGAATATGTAATGTTACTGCTTCTGGTTGTGTGTATGGTGTTAGGAGTGCGGGTGGGGTTTTGCGTTTGTGTGTCACTCTCTTTTTCCTCCCCCCTCCCTTGTGTGCTAGGCGGCAGTACTCACTGTGGTCGTCTTCGCTGGCTTTGCTGCTCATAATGCAGGAAGAGGTAGACGAGCATTGCGAAAATGTGCAACTCGGGCTCCATGGCATCGTGGTTGTTCGTTGAGTGTCCAGAGGTGAGTCCTTTGACTTCTGTGTTCTGTGTTCCTCCCCCAGTACACGCTACTCTACGGTCCTCCAGACAAACAGGTAAATACACTGGGAGCATGCTGTATGGGCTATGCCTGTGTGGAGTGGGGTGGATGAAACATGGGGGGGGGAGATTGAGGCGTGCATGAAACGACGGTGAGTGCATGTGCATCATGGCAAGGTTAGAGATGGGGGCCAATGACTGTGACGGTGCATTTGGTAATAACTTTTCTTTTTCCCCGGTACAATTCATGTAGGTCAGCGCCCACCAGAAAAAAGATATTTGGCGTACCATCGCCAAGGACGTCCGAACCCTGGGGGTCTACCACAGACAGAGCACCCACTGCCGTAAGAGATGGGAGGACATTCGCCGCTGGAGCAAGAAGACGGTGGAGGCCCAGCTGGGGATGGTCTCACAACGTGGGAGAGGTGCCCGTCGCACCATGACCCCCCTGATGTTCAGGATCCTGGCAGTGGCGTACCCGGAGTTGGATGGGCACTTGGGGGCATCACAGCAGCCACAAGGGGGTGAGTACACTCTCATTCTGCTGATTTTGCGTGCAGTGGAGGTTTCTGGGTGGGTGAGGTGGGTTGTGGGTTTCCCTAGGTCAGGGCGAGTTTAGGAGGCAAGGTCCCCTTGTTCTGGCAGACCCTGTGGCACCTCACCCCACCTGTGTACAGTGCCAAGTACACCTAGTCAGGCTCCTGTGTCATCCATTCGTACAGATGTCATCCATAGCCTTTTAGGCCATTTCCCAATGATTGAACAGTGGAGGCCAAGTGTGCGGCGTAGTGCAGTGGGCTTCTGTGTCTGTCGTGTCCGCCAGCGGTAGCGGTAATGCATGCACTCAACATGTCTTTCTTCTGTCGTCCCCCCCTTTTTGTGGTCTCCCTGTTCTTGTGTGCATTAGCATCATCAGGCGGAGGAGCAGTGGCACCGGAGCAGGAGGGAGCTGCATCCCACATGGCCCTGGAGAGCAAGACAACGGACTCAGAGTTCACCAGTGGGACGGAGGGTGAGGGGAGCTCCATGGCGGGGACAGGAGCTGACACTAGTGACACAGACTCGTCCTCTGATGGGAGCTCCCTTGTGGTGGCCGCAACATCTGTGCCCCCGCATCTACAGGTACAGCCGCCACCCCCCCTACCAGCACCGCCCTCCCAGCAGCCCCTCAGCCTCTGCCCCGTGCCCCTTCACCCAGGAGGGTGGGCATCACCTTCGCCCCAGGCACCTCAGGCCCTGCCCCAGTCAGCCCTGCTGCCCTCAGTGAGGAGGCCATTGACCTCCTCAGTTCCCTCACTGTTGCGCAGTCTACCATTTTGAATGCCATCCAGGGTGTAGAAAGGCAGTTGCAACAAACAAATGCATTCCTGGAGGGCATTCATTCTGGTCAGGCAGCCCTTCAGCGAGCTTTTCAGACTCTGGCCTCAGCACTGATGGCAGCCATTGTCCCTGTCTCTAGCCTCCTCCCTCCAACTTCCTCCACCCAGACCCAATCCCCTCTACCTCAGCCTATCCCAAGCTCACCTTCAGACCAGCATGCACACACGTCAACACACAAGGGAAGCTCTGGCAAACATAAGCACCACACATCCCACAGGCACTCACGCAAGCATCACACACATGCAGACACACCAACATCCACTGCCTCCACTGTGTCCCCTCCTCCCCGTCTCCCTCCTCCCTCCCAGTCTCGTCTACACTCACACCTGCATGCACTACATCTACAGCCACTACTGCCATCACCAGCACACACACCACCACACCCCGCTCACGTGCAGTCACCACCCCCACTGCCATTCACACGTCCCCGTGTCCTCTCCCAGTGTGTCTGTGACGCCACCTCAAAAGATACACAAACGCAGGCACACACCCACCCAACAGCCATCCACCTCACGACAGCCTCCAGCGCATGCACCTTCACCCAAAGTCACCAAACGAACACCTCCTACAACCACAACCTCTTCCTCCACTCCCAAACCCCCTCCAGCTACCCGTCCCAGTGTTTCCCAAAAACGTTTCCTGTCCAACCTTGACCTCTTTCCCACACCTCCCCCACCCCGTCCGTCTCCTAGGGCCCGACTCTCCAGGTCCCAACCTAGCACCTCAGCTACAACATCTCCGGGACCAGTGGTGCCTGTAGCCACTGGAATCTGGAGTGCACCGGCCACCAGGGCAGCCACTGTGGCACGGAGCCACAGCATGGACAGTCCCCCACCTGTGAAGCATCAAACGTTGGCCAGTGCCCGGCGGGAGAGGGGGAAGACTCCAGCCACCAAAGCCGCTCCCAGTGGTACAGATGGGAGTGTGGAGTCAGCTGCAACACCTTCCAAGGTGGGGAAGGGCCACAAGAAAGTCAGCAGGTCTGGGAAGAGCAGCACGGCAGAGAAGACCCCCATCATCCCCACTGCCCAGGAGGCCACCGCCATCATCCCCGCTGCCCAGGAGGCCACCGCCATCATCCCCGCTGCCCAGGAGGCCACCGCCAGCACCTGCCCTGCTGCCCAAGAGGCCACCGCCACCAGCCCCGCTGGGCCAGACAGGACCACCAGCACCAACCCCGCTGAGCAGAGAGGACCGCCAGCACCAGCACCACTGTGCCAGACAGGACTGCCAGCACCAGCCCCGCTGGGCCAGACAGGACTGCCAGCACCAGCCCCGCTGGGCCAGACACGACAACCAGCACCAGCCCCGCTGGGCCATGAAGGACCGCCAGCAGCTGAGTCACTGCAAAGGACCCCGCCGCCACAAGCACCGCTGAACAGGGCACCGCCGCCACAAGCACCGCTGAACAGGGAACTGCCGCCACAAGCATCGCTGAACAGGGCAGCGCCGCCACATGCACCGCTGGCCCATGCATAGGGCACTGACGCTACTGAGTCCGTCACGAGCAGGATGAAGCACCCTGAGCACCAAGCCCCCTCCAGAACCAGTGGAGAGATCCATCCACTACCTCAGTCCTTGGCAGGATGAAGCACTCTGGGCACCAAGCCTCCTCCAGAACCAGTGGAAAGATGCATCCACTACCTAGGTCCTTGGCAGGATGAAGCACTCTGGGCACCAAGCTCCCTCCAGAACCAGTGGAGACAGTCATCCACTACCTCAGTCCTTGGCAGGATGAAGCACTCTGGGCACCAAGCCCCCTCCAGAACCAGTAGAGAGATACATCCACTACCTCTGTCCTTGGCAGGATGAAGCACTCTGGGCACCAAGCCCCCTCCAGAACCAGTGGAGACTGTCATCCACTTGTGAGACTGTGGCTTTGCACTCCCCAGGAGTGAACAGTGGGCAAACTACCCACTGTAGAGACTTGAGAGACTGTGGCTTTGCACTCCCCAGGATTGAACAGTGGGCAACCCACCCACTGTAGAGACTTGAGAGACTGTGCCTTTGCACTCCCCAGGATTGAACAGTGGGCAAACCACCCACTGTAGAGACTTGAGAGACTGTGGCTTTGCACTCCCCAGGATAAAGCAGTGGGCAACCCACCCACTGTAGAGACTTGAGAGACTGTGGCTTTGCACTCCCCAGGATTGAACAGTGGGCATGTGGCCCCCTCGTGCATTTGGCGTTGCGCACTCAACCGGCTGAGGTGCCCCCCCTTTCCCTCCTCCTAAGGTGCCTGTTTTATAGCTATCTGATGCCCCTGCAGTGTTCTCTCTGTCATGGTCGGGGATCTTGTGTGGCCCTCGCACATACCATGTGGGCACAGTGTTCCACAGACTTCAATGGAGCACTACCTGGACTACTATTCTTGGTGTATATTTTGTTTATAGTGTATATATGTATATTTTTGTGTACTGCATTTTAATATATTACAATGGTTACACTCATTTTCTTTGGTCTTTGCATTCTTCCAGCGGGTTGGGGGGTGTAACTATAATGTATCATGATGTATTAGTGTGTGTGTTGTCCTGGGTGGGGGTGGGGGTGTTGCGTGTTGTGTGTGTGTGTCCCTGTTTTTTCCCTCCCCCCTCCCCTGTGTTGTAGGTGCAGTACTCACCGTGGTCTTCGCCGCCGGCGTTTGTGCTCCTGGTAGACGAGCAAGAAGATAAGGGCTGGCAGGATCTGCAGCTCTGGTTCCTGGTTCCTTGTGGGGTGTGTAGAGGTGAGTGTTTTCCCTTCAAAGTCCTGTTTCCACCGTGTTTTTGTCCGCGGTGAATCTGCCCCGGAAATGGTGGCAGAGTGGTAGGTTGTGATACTGTGGGTGGTACTTTGTCCTCCGCCTGTCTGTTGGCGGTGACCGCCAAGCTGTTTGTTTGTACTGCTGTGGCGGTCGGAGTGTTAAAGTGGCTGTCTTTGTTGGCGGTTTACGCCACGGTCGTAATTCAAATTTGTTTACCGCCGGCCTGTTGGCGGTCTTACTGCCGCTTTAGCACCGTCCGCCAGGGGTGTAATGACCACCATAGTTTACACTTCTTGTAAAGGGCTGAATGTTTTTTAAGCCACATTTGAAAGTCTATTTGCTCACTTGATTTCCAATAGTTAGTAATCAGTGACTTGGCTATCAAAATTGCTATACTCCACCACACTCGTAAATTCCTCATCTTTAAACATAAATGCCTAGAACTGCCCAAGAACACAGATTTTGGGCCCGATTCACAAAGGTAAATGTAGACGTTTCATCTAAGTTTAGACCAAGTCTAAGTTTACCATTTTTTGGTATTCACAAAGGTAAGTTACGAGTAGTATCTTTACGTCCACACTCAGGCGTAATCTCCGCACTAGGGGCGGAATCTCCACCCCAAATGCAGAGATTCCAATCTGTTCCCTGAGTGTAATCTCTGCACCCGGTGTGCACTCTACTCACCAGACTACTGACCACCAGACTTGTGGTGGCAGCCCCACCGCCAATGGGCCGGCAGTCAAGACCGCCAGATTATGAGTGTGGCAGTTTGGCCTGTGCCAAACCGTCACTTACCCGTTCCTACCGCCAGGGCGGTTGAACCCGCCAGGCCGGTGATTAGCATCTCTGACCCGGCGGTCCAATGAAGACTGCCGGCGGTATTAGGAGTCGGCTTTCCACCAGGGTTTCTGTGGTGGTAGCGCCACCACTAAAACCCTGACAGAAAGGCTACCGATGTCAGGAAATTTCTTTCCTATCACCAGCAGACGACTCCCCCATCCCCTGTAAGCCCAATACCCCTCCAGCCCCCACTTCAGTGCCGGAAGCACTGGTGGTCTTCCGGCGCCTGCGGCTTCAGCGGTCTGTGCAAAAGACCGCTGAAGTTGAAATAAGGACCTCAGACTTTTGGTCTAAACGTAGACCAAACATTTAAGTTTACCTTTGTGAATCAGGCCCTTTGTGTCCGAGAATATTGAGGATCCTGAAGTGTCCTGAATAAACATGAGGACTTTCTTCCAAAATTGCCTTAGCTTCTGGCATCCCCAGACCATATGCTTACTACTTACTACACCTGAGACAGTTATTGGAGATCTTCACTTTCAATTGTGCAATCTTTTAGGTGTATACTAGTCTCCTGGCATACATCTGCATCTGTTGAAAGTTAGCCCCACTCAGCATCCTAGAGTTAAAAGAAGATATTTCTAATCACTCCTCTAGGATAATGTTTATACCAACTTCTTTGATCCACCAATTTTGAGAGAGATTAAATAGTTCATGGGGATTGTTGCACCCACTTAGCCATCTAACCCAGTGACTGATTTTTCTTGTGGCATGCAATGAGGAGGAGAGTAAACATCTGGGGGCATATTTATACTCTGTTTGCGCCGGATTTGCGTCGTTTTTTTTACGCTAATCCGACACAAAACGAACTCCATATTTATACTTTGGCGTCTAGCGCCAAAGATCTAGGAGTTTGCGTCATTTTTTAGCGTGGACACCTTCCTTGCGTTAATGATATGCAAGGTAGGCGTTCCCATCTAAAAAATGACTCCGAGGCATGTGCGCCGTATTTACACTCCCGGGCAAAAATGACGCCCGGGAGTGGGCGGGTCAAAAAAAATGACATCCAGCCGCTTTAGCGTCATTTTTTAACGCCTGGTCAGGGCAGGCGTTAAGGGACCTGTGGGCTCGGAAGGAGCCCAGAGGTGCCCTCCTATGCCCCCAGGGACACCCCCTGCCACCCTTGCCCACCCCAGGAGGACGCCCAAGGATGGAGGGACCCATCCCAGGGAACTTAAGGTAAGTTCAGGTAAGTATTTTTTTTTAAAAAAAATTTGTGGCATAGGGGGGCCTGATTTGTGCCCCCCTACATGCCACTATGCCCAATGGCCATGCCCAGGGGACATAAGTCCCCTGGGCATGGCCATTGGGCAAGGGGGCATGACTCCTGTCTTTGCTAAGACAGGAGTCATTTCAATGGGGGTTGGAGTAAAAACAAATGGCGCAAATCGGGTTGAGGCCAATATTTTGCCTCAGCCTGACTTGCCCCATTTTTGACGCCCAAGCTCCATTTTCCCCTACGCCGGCGCTGCCTGGTGTAAGTCATTTTTTTTGACGCACACCAGTCAGCTCCGCCGGCTAACGTCATTCCATAAATAAGGCGCCCGCATGGTGCTTTGGAATGGCGTTAGCCGGCGGTAAATTTTTTGACGCCAGGGCCACCGACCACGGGAGCACCGTCAACAGGCTGGCGGTGCTCCCACGAGCATTCTGACCGCGGCGGTTCAGCCGCGGTCAGAAGCGGAAAGTCGGCGGTCTCCCGCCGACTTTCCGCTGCTCGGGGGAATCCTCCATGGCGGCGGAGCGCGCTCCGCCGCCATGAGGATTCAGACACCCCCTACCGCCATCCTGTTCATGGCGGGAAACCCGCCATGAACAGGATGGCGGTAGGGGGTGCCGTGGGGCCCCTGGGGGCCCCTGCAGTGCCCATGCCAATGGCATGGGCACTGCAGGGGCCCCCGTAAGAGGGCCCCAAAAAGTATTTCAGTGTCTACTTTGCAGACACTGAAATACGCGACGGGTGCAACTGCACCCGTCGCACCCCTGCAACTACGCCGGCTCAATTCTGAGCCGGCGTCCTCGTTGCAGGGGCATTTCCTCTGGGCCGGCGGGCGCTCTTTTGGAGAGCGCCCGCCGGCCCAGAGGAAATGTGTGAATGGACGCCGCGGTCTTTTGACCGCGGTGCGGTCATTTGGTGGCGGGACTGTGGCGGACGGCCTCCGCCGTCCGCCATAGTCAGAATCAGGCCCTTAGACTCGACCTTAGGGTCGAAACTGAATGCAAGACTGGCTGCGAGATGGTCAATATAGGCGATGGAGACCTGCCAACTGCAGTTTGGTTTCAGCTGCTTTGGAGGCCTTTTAGAACTAGAAGGAGCAGGCCGAGCCATGTGTGCACAGGCTCTCGGCAGCAGAATTCAGTGGCTTTTGGTTGAAGAAGCTACAGAAGGAATGCAAACCACTCGAGGAGCTGATTGAATGGGAGGCTGACATAGCTGTGGTTTTGGTAGCAGAGGGGCTGGCTCGTGGTTTGGATATAAGCAATCCAGGGAGTCGAGTGCTGCTAAACAGTATCCAAGGAGCTGATTGTACACATTCTACACACCCAAGCCTTTTCTAAACAGCGGGTAATTGGTCACTCTCCTGCATGCCGATTTACCAGCTACGGCTCAATTGTCCTCCTCCTGTGGGACCAGTGCAGTGGAGACTGGGCCAGAAAATTGAAAACTGGAGATTAGACTGGGAAAGACCCACATCCGAGGAGGTGAGGGGGACAAGCACTAGGCCCGTGGGGTGTTGTTTGGCTTGTAATCGGACTGTGAGTTGTGATAAGTCCTAAAGGATGTAAGGAAAGTGGCTACATTTGTCACCAGTTTGTAGTGGGCAGTGGTCATATTTTTCCGGTAACAGCCTTCAACTGACACAGACTGCATCAGGCCTTGATAGACATTAACTGATGCTGAAGGCTAAGGCCAAATCTAGGCCAGCTGCAGTTAAGAAAGTACCTGGCTATCCAATAATAAAAGTCAAAATGGCTAATTCACTACTCTCCTTTAAGAAGGTAGTGTCTACTGAGGCTCGGGCTGATCCAGGTACAAATGTTATGGAGAAAGAAATGCTCCCTCCAGATGCTACAGAATCCCTTATATATTCTTGGGTGCAAAATTAAGTGAGTGGGCAACAGCACCAATACTTTGAGCTCTCAATTACAATCAACACGAAAGTACCAGACAATATGGAGTAGTTGTCTCCGGTGTCTAAATGGGGTCTAAGAAACTTAGCAACAATAAGCTTGATAAGCTCATCCAACAAATAGTATGAGCTAGAAAGCAATTTGTGGCTGAACGAATAACCCAAGCACGAGAGCAAGGCGTGGGCCCTGGGGAAATTGTACAGCAACTGAGGACAAAGCAGGGTCAAAAAATGTGCAGTCTGATGAGGAGCTGATTGGAGAAGCTCTAGCAGGGGGAATACAATCAAGTTTTTGGGATGACAATTTAGAAAGCTCAGTTACCAGGAGCTATTCTTCGTTGCCAAAGTGGGGCTCTATTTCTGATACAAGACTGAAGTGCAACAATGACCAGGCTTACAGAGTTAAAATGTGGGGCAATACCAAAAGTTTGGTAAGCCTGAAAGGACAACAGTAGCAACCTGGCAGGTAGGTGCTTTTTCAGTCAAACGTGGATGGGGCTAATTCATTCAGATTAGTGTCGAACAGACAAGCGTTGCAAAATAACCGAGTACTATATTAATTCAAGAAGCTAATTAAGGTAAGGGAGATTTAAGGTAATGGGAGGTATTGTATACTGCAATGCAGGAAGCTATAACTGGAACTACCAACATGTGTAGGGCAATTATGATGGAACTCAAAGATCTTAAAGCTAGCCAAGCAGTATTTGCAACAGCCCTAGGTTTACAGACGTCTGGATCAGAACAAGGATAGCCTGGCAAACCAAGTGCTTGATCTTCAAAGGAGGATTTCTGACCGTGAACGCACACCAAGCCCACTTTCAAAGCAAACCTCTTGCTTCAGAGAAGAAATTATATTGCTTAAAACTGGAGGGGCAGGAAAAATAGATAATGGCGGTATAATCTGACGTTTGTTTGTGTTCCTGAGCTGGAAGGTGATAATTCCTCAGACAAATATGCCATTAAACCCGTGATCCATTCCTTGGTGCTTCCAGAGCTGCAGGGAGACTTAACTCTATTGAAAACCCACAAAGTTCCAATCACAGCCGCGCCAGACAATACACGTCCCGGAGTATCAGGCACCAAATGGGCATAACCGTCAGATCTTCTCAGTCATGTTGTACAAGGCAGCGAGGAAAAGAAGAACATTTAAACAGATGATTTCCGCTTCTCAGTCTGTGGGTGTCCAGGCGAACCTGCTTCGGACGGCTAAATTAAAAATACTCACAAAAAGAACATTTAGGGGGTTATTACAATTTTGGAGGAGGTGTTAATCCGTCCCAAAAAGTGACGGTAAAGTGACGGATATACCACCAGCCGTATTACGAGTTCCATAGGATATAATGGACTCGTAATACGGCTGGTGGTATATCCGCCACTTTACCGTCACTTTTGGGACGGATTAACACCTCCTCCAAAGTTGTAATAACCCCCTTAAAGTCTACACAAACATTGATACAGCTTGTCTTTTTCTAAATGAATTTCAGAAAGGGTTCAGCTGGAAGAGAGGAGCAAAATGTTTTTTAGATAATTAATAGGCTGTTTTGATTTTTTAGGAATGCCAATGACGTTAATTTTGCAGTTGCCTGTCCAATTGAGCTCGAACAGAGCTGAGTCTGAATGGGAATTCGTTTTAAATTTAGTAATAATCAAATAACTCTGTGAGGAGTACCAGAAATGAACCTAATTGAGTGAGAATGGAGCTTATTTGCACAGCAACCACAGGTGTGTTATGTAAGGGTGTTTTGACGGCTAGAATGGGGTACGCCAAAGAGAGAAGGTAAAGGGACAAAGCTGGGACTCTCCACACTTTGCTAACCACAAGGTACACACCAGTGCACAGTATAGAGGAAAGGGTGGTGGGGGTCCCCGAAGAGGGCAGTTCGGGGCCTCACTAAGGGGATGTGGGCAGAGAAGGGGGTGATAAAGCGGAAGATGCTGAGAGATTTGGCAGGGCACTTGGGGTGTGACTTGGGGAGAAGGTAGGGAGGAAAAGTGGTGGGGTGTTGGGAGCATGAGGGAGCACCTGGCTGCCAGGTGGGAAGGTAGTCTGGGGCAGAAAAATCAGTTTTCCGTAAAGATATAACACACTTTTTTAAAGGAAAGGTTAATGTATAGGAAGGCTGAGAAAGATATGGCACAGGAAAGGGAAGGAATGTCCCTGTTAGAAAATAATTTTCATGGGCGTGTTTAAATTAAATGTTACATCTACAAATGTCGATGGTTTAAATAATTAAAGGAAGCCGAAGACCATGTTGTGCTCGTAGGAAGAAAATTAAGTATAGTGATTTTTCTAGGAGGCTCATATTAGCAAAAGCAAGGGAACCCTGAACAAATGGATCTCCTTTCAATGGTTGCAACTCTACTGTGCTTCAGCGTCCCTTGGGGGCATTGCAGTATTGCCCAGCGCATCATTTATGGTTTGGACCGGTAAACCATTGTTGAGTGAAGCTAGGTTGTGGGTCATCAAGGAAATTGAAATATACCAGTTATTGATTGTGCTTATTTAATTTTATGGTTCAATCCTGGGTGAGACAAGCTTCATAGATTAAGGCCCTCATTCTGACCCTGGCGGTCGGTGATAAAGCGGCGGCCAAGCCGCCAACAGGCCGGCGGTCTAAAATATGCAATTCTGACCCTGGCGGGAACCGCCAACACAGCCCGCCAACTTAACACTCCGCCCGCCACAGCGGTACAAACAAACAGCGCGGCGGTTCCCGCCAACAGCCCGGCGGCAGACAAAGTACCGCCCACCCTATTACGACCCACCAATCTGCCACCTTTTCCGGGGCGGGAGCACCGCCGATAAGAACACGGCGGAAACAGACTACGAACGGGAAAACGCTCACCTCTACGCACTCCACGCGAGATTCCGGCAGTATGGAGCCAGAGTTACAGGTCATCCCCGCACTCCTATTCCTCCTCATATACCAGGAGCACGCCCGGCGGCGCGGAAGACATCGGTGAGTACTGCACCTACGACACAGGGGAGGGAAAAGATTACCGGCACACACCCACCCACCCACACCCACTACAACACACACATCAATGCATTCCCACAGATCACTGTCACAACCCACAAACCACCCCCCTCCGAAATAATGCAAAGACCAAAAGAAGAGATCATAAACGGGCAGATATATTGAAATATGTACGCCATTAATCCCAAAAAATAAATAAACTATGTACAAAATATATACAGCTACTAAATGTAGTCCAACCACTGTCCGTGGATCACAGGGGTCCTGTGCAAAGGGGCAAGGCCCAGTCCCACGACAAGAACTCCACGGAGAGAACACTGCAGGGGCATCAGAAAGAAAATAGGACAGGCACCTCAGGGGGAAGGGAAGGGGGGGCACCTCAGCCACTTGAGTACACGACGCCAGATCCACGAGGGGACTCCATGACCACTGGGCCATCCTGGGGAGAGCAAAGCCACAGTCCATACAGTCCATACAGTGGGTGGCCTGCCCACTGGGCCATCCTGGGGAGAGCAAAGCCACAGTCCATACAGTCCATACAGTGGGTGGCCTGCCCACTGGGCCATCCTGGGGAGAGCAAAGCCACAGTCCATACAGTCCATACAGTGGGTGGCCTGCCCACTGGGCCATCCTGGGGAGAGCAAAGCCACAGTCCAAACAGTCCATACAGTGGGTGGCCTGCCCACTGGGCCATCCTGGGGAGAGCAAAGCCACAGTCCATACAGTCCATACAGTGGGTGGCCTGCCCACTGGGCCATCCTGGGGAGAGCAAAGCCACAGTCCATACAGTGGGTGGCCTGCCCACTGGGCCATCCTGGGGAGAGCAAAGCCACAGTCCAAACAGTCCATACAGTGGGTGGCCTGCCCACTGGGCCATCCTGGGGAGAGCAAAGCCACAGTCCATACAGTCCATAACAGACCCCACTGCCACTGGAGGAGGCAAGTTGGCCAGAGGACATCCTGCAGCCATGCCCGAGATAGATCCTGCCCTGCCACGTCTGCCAAAGGGCCAGCGGTTCTTGCCCTGAAGGGCCCAGTTCAGCGGTTCTTGAGACGGCGGGGCCCAGTTCAGCGGTTCTTGAGACGGCGGGGCCCAGTTCAGCGGTTCTTGCCTTGAAGGGCCCAGTTCAGCGGTTCTTGAGACGGCGGGGCCCAGTTCAGCGGTTCTTGCCTTGAAGGGCCCAGTTCAGCGGTTCTTGCCCTGAAGGGCCCAGTTCACCGGTTCTTGAGACGGCGGGGCCCAGTTCAGCGGTTCTTGAGACGGCGGGGCCCAGTTCAGCGGTTCTTGAGACGGCGGGGCCCAGTTCAGCGGTTCTTGCCTTGAAGGGCCCAGTTCAGCGGTTCTTGCCCTGAAGGGCCCAGTTCAGCGGTTCTTGAGACGGCGGGGCCCAGTTCAGCGGTTCTTGAGACGGCGGGGCCCAGTTCAGCGGTTCTTGCCTTGAAGGGCCCAGTTCAGCGGTTCTTGCCCTGAAGGGCCCAGTTCAGCGGTTCTTGAGACGGCGGGGCCCAGTTCAGCGGTTCTTGCCTTGAAGGGCCCAGTTCAGCGGTTCTTGAGACGGCGGGGCCCAGTTCAGCGGTTCTTGAGACGGCGGGGCCCAGTTCAGCGGTTCTTGCCTTGAAGGGCCAAGTTCAGCGGTTCTTGAGACGGCGGGGCCCAGTTCAGCGGTTCTTGAGACGGCGGGGCCCAGTTCAGCGGTTCTTGCCTTGAAGGGCCCAGTTCAGCGGTTCTTGCCTTGAAGGGCCCAGTTCAGCGGTTCTTGAGACGGCGGACGGTCTATGGCCAACTGCTAAATGCCTGGTGGTGCCCTCCTGGGCAGCGGGGATGGTGCTCCTTCACTGCCCACCTGGGCTGTGGGTGGTGGGGCCCTCCTGGCCAGCTGGGCTGGGTCCTCCCTGGGCAGCGGCTATGGGGCTGGTGGGCTCTCCCGGGGCAGCTGTGCCGGTTCCTCCCGGGGCAGCGGCTATGGGGGTTGTGGGCTCCTCCTGGGCAGCAGGCCTGCTGCCTGACCTCTCCAACTTGCTGCCCTTGCCCTCCTTAGTCGTCGGCCTGTGGCCCTTTCCTCCCTTTGGAGCTGTGGCTGGTGACTGTCTCTGGGTGGTGTCCGGGGGGGATGTAGAAGGCGGGCTCCTGCGGCGCCCCTTCCGCCTTCTGCTCCTCTTCCCAGGGGGTGGGCTGGCTGTCCCCTTGCTGCTGGGCGAAGATCCAGACATGCGGGCTGGCGGGCTCCAATACCCCTGCACCCTTGTCAAGGGGGCTGCAGGGCTGGTGGTGGCTGAGGTGCTCTTCTTACCCCGACGAGAAGGAGGGGGGGGCTCAGGGTCAGGAAAGAAGTTAGTAGTGGCGAGGAAGAGCTTCTTGGGACAATGGAGAGTGGTAGGTACAGTGGGAATGGGAGTGGAGGGAGAGGATGTGGTTGTAGGTGAGTCACGTTTGCTGTCTTTGGGTGCAGGTGCAGGAGGGATAGGCTGTCGTGAGGTGGATGGCTGTTGGGTGGGTGGGTGGCTGCGTTTGTGTGGTGTGGAAGAGGGGGTGACAGACACAGTGGGAGAGGACACAGGGGACGTGTAAATGGCAGTGGGGGTGGTGACTGCACGTGTGCGGACTGGAGTGGAGGGTGTGCTGGTGATGGAAACACTGGCTGATGGTGAGGTGAATGGAGGTGTGAGTGTAGACGTCACAGGGAGGGAGGAGGGAGACGAGGAGGTGGGGGTCACAGAGGTGGTAGTGACTGTTGGCATGTCTGCATCGGAATGTTGCGTGTGTGAATGTCTGCGTGATCTGTGGTGCTTATGTTTGGATGAGCTTCTCTTGGGTGTTGAGGTGTGTGCAGGCTGGTCTGATGGTGTGGGTGGGACAGGCAGAGGAACAGGAGACTGGGAGGAGGGAGTTAGTAGAGGCAGGCAGGAGACAGGGACAATGGCTGCCGTCAGTGCTGAGGCCAGAGCCTGGAACGATCGCTGATGGGCAGCCTGACCCGAATGAATGCCCTCCAGGTACGCATTGCTGCGATGAACCTCCCTCTCCACCCCCTGGATGGCATTCAAAAGGGTAGTCTGCCCAACAATGAGTGTTCGGAGGAGGTCAATGACCTCCTCACTGAGGGCAGCGGGGGTAACAGGGGCAGGGCCTGAGGTGCCTGGGGCGAAGGAGATGCCCGGCTTCCTGGCAGAGCGGGCACGGGGCGAACGCGGAGGGGCTGCTGGGAGGGCGGAGATGGTGCGCTGGGTGGCGGCTGTACCTGTAATGGCGGGGGGCACGGATGGTGCCACCCCCGCAAGGGAGCCCCCTTCCGAGGACGTGTCCGTGTCGCTGCAGGCTCCAGTCGTCCCCGTCGTGGAGCTCCCCTCGCCCTCCGTCTCACTGGTCCAGTCTGACTCTGTGGCATGGCCCTCCTGGGCCATGTGAGATGCAGCTCCCTCCTGCCCCGATGCCACTTCTCCTCCGCCTGATGATGCTGATGCACACAAGCACAGAAAGACAAACAAAAAGGGGGGGGGAGAGAGAAATAAAGGCATATTGAGTACATGGATCTCCGGTACAGTTAGCGGACATGACAGACACAGATGCCCCCTGCACTAAGTTGCGCACTTGGGGTACGCTACGCATTCCGTGGAACATGGCCTACACGCCTAGAGTTGACAACTGCACCCATGGATGACACGGCCCAGGGATGGCTGTACTGACAAACTACTGAGGGTGGTGGCTGGGGACACAGGGGCTTACGGGGGTGCCCAGCCTACAGATATCGCCCTGGCCTAGGGGGACCCCCAGCCCTCCTCCCCCACCCAGACACCTCCACTGCGCGACAACAGAGTAGATAATGCTTGTACTCACCCCCTTGTGTCTGCTGTGCTGCCCTCACGCGCCCATCCAAATCAGGGTAGGCCACCGCCAGGATCCGGAACATCAGGGGGCTCAGTTGACGGCAGGCACCCCGCCTACGTTGGGAGGCCATCCCCAGCAGAGACTCGGCGGTCTTCTTGGTCCCGCGGCGGATGTCCTCCCACCTCTTGCGGCAGTGGGTGCCCCGTCGATGGTGGACCCCCAGGGCCCGGACTTCCTTGGCGATGGCACGCCAAATCCCGATCTTCTCATGGGCGCGGACCTATGTGACACGTACAGGGAGGGAGAAATACCACGTTCAAGTTACTCAGCATTTTCCTTTCCAGTGGCCCAACGCCCCCCATCCCCGCCAGGCCCCCCGCCATGCCCCCCGCCAGGCCCAACATGCCCCCCATCCCCGCCAGGCCCCCCGCCAGGCCCAACATGCCCCCCATCCCCGCCAGGCCCCCCGCCATGCCCCCCGCCAGGCCCAACATGCCCCCCATCCCCGCCAGGCCCCCCGCCAGGCCCAACATGCCCCCCATCCCCGCCAGGCCCCCCGCCAGACCCAACATGCCTCCCATCCCCGCCAGGCCCCCCGCCATGCCCAACATGCCCCCCATCCCCGCCAGGCCCCCCGCCAGGCCCAACATGCCCCCCATCCCCGCCAGGCCCCCCGCCAGGCCCCCCGCCATGCCCAACATGCCCCCCATCCCCGCCAGGCCCCCCGCCATGCCAAACATGCCCCCCATCCCCGCCAGGCCCCCCGCCATGCCCAACATGCCCCCATCCCCGCCAGGCCCCCCGCCAGGCCCCCCGCCATGCCCAACATGCCCCCCATCCCCGCCAGGCCCCCCGCCATGCCCCCCATCCCCGCCAGGCCCCCAAGCCAGCCAGTGGGCCCAAATCCAGATTGAATTAAACTCACTTGTTGGTCTGGAGGACCGTAGAGTAGCGCATACTGGGGGAGGACCCCATCCACAAGTTTCTCCAACTCCTCTCCAGTGAAGGCAGGGGCCCTTTCCCCAGTCGCAGCAGCCATTGTCCCTTCCAGACCGAGGTCACAGCAACACTTGCAGTATAGGTCCTCTCCTGTGAAAGTTCAAGTCGCAAGTGGATAAGTAGATAGAAAATGGCGGTCACGTCCGCGGCGGTGCGTACCGCGGCGGTGCGTCCCGCCACCGCCGGCGCCCTTCGCCATTGGCTCCTGAAACCCATAGGCTTCAATGTTAACCAATGCGGCTTCGCGCCGCGGTCTTCGCCCGCCGCCCGCCGCGGTGTGCCACGCCAGCGCATTGACCTCACATCCCATTGTCACACTTCACAGGTCAGGCAGCCGCCATTTCCAGGGCCCACATGGCTCAATTTCAACTGCGTCACACAGGCCTAGGCCTTGCATAGCCACTCAGACACGCCATTCACTGCATAGAGAATCGTATACTGTGCTAGCTGTGAGTACGTACCTGTGGGTTGCCTGACTGTGTGCTCCATGTTGTCCTTCCTAGGCACCGTCCGCTGGGTTGGGCGAGGAGACGGATGAATCCTCCCGTGTACCGACCGCTGGTGGACCTGTCGACAATGGAAGAACGCCACATTATCCTGACCTACCGTCTTAACCGTGCCACTATCCATGAACTGTGTGCCCAGCTGGAGCCCGACCTGATGTCCCCCATCCGCCAACCCACAGGGATTCCCCCTCTGGTGCAGGTCATGTCAGTACTACATTTCTTGGCAAGTGGGTCATTTCAGACAACCGTGGGAATTGCTTCCGGGATGTCTCAGCCCATGTTTTCAAAGGTGTTATCCAGAGTGTTGTCTGCCCTGATGAAATCCGTGAGGAACTACATCATTTTCCCTGAGGTGGGCGAATTGGCTACAGTGAAGGGTGATTTCTACGCCCTTGGACATATTCCCAACGTAATTGGTGCCATTGATGGGACCCATGTGGCTTTGGTTCCCCCAAGAGACAGGGAGCAGGTGTACAGGAACAGAAAAAGTTACCATTCAATGAACATCCAGGTGGTGTGTTTGGCTGACCAGTTCATCTCGCATGTAAATGCCAAATTCCCAGGGTCAGTGCATGACGCCTACATCCTCAGGAATAGCAGCATCCCTTACGTGATGGAACAGCTACAGAGACACCGTGTATGGCTAGTGGGGGACTCTGGGTACCCCAACCTGTCGTGGCTACTGACCCCAGTAAGGAATCCCCGGACCAGGGCAGAGGAACGGTACAATGAGACCCATGGGCGTACTAGGAGGGTGATCGAACGCACCTTTGGCCTCCTAAAGGCCAGGTTTCGCTGCCTGCATATGACCGGTGGATCCCTAATGTACTCACCTAAGAAGGTGTGTCACATCATCGTGGCCTGCTGCATGCTTCACAACCTGGCTTTGCGCCGCCAGGTGCCTTTCCTGCAGGAGGATGGTCGAGACGGTGGTGTTGTGGCAGCGGTGGAACCTGAGGAGAGTGACGAGGAGGAAGACGACGGGGCTGAAACAGACAACAGGGACAGAATCATTGAACAGTACTTCCAATAGGACACAGGTAACATTTCAAAGATAATTTAGTAAATGTTAACTACTCTGCAGCATCTCTGCTGCCTGTCTATTTGCCCCAGTGTATGATGACTGAGTTTTGGCTTTTCCCTCCATATTTCAGATCTGGGGTCCCCACTACGAGTCCTGTGCTTCGTTTCCCCATGGACTACAGCTTTGTGGCAGCTGTTTGTTGACTTCACCATGTACAAGGACATATTTGCACTGTCATGTCAATTACAATCTATTGAAATCACAGCCAGACTCCTGATATTTTGGTGCAAAATAGGTGTTTATTGAAGTGCTCAAAATGGGATGGGTGGTTTCAAGTGGGTGGGGGCTATGGTGAAGGAATGTCCATGGCAGAGTCCAGAGTAACAGTCACACAGGTGCATTGTCCAGAGGCCTGTGGAGAGATGGAGCATGGGCAGTTCGAGGATGGACAGGGTGACAATGTGGGACAGTGGGATGACATCAGGTGGTATCCATTGCTGGCGGGGTCTTGACATCCTACTCTGTCTTGCGAGATCTCAGGGCCCTCTTGCGGGGTGGTTCTTCTCCTGCAGGAGGTGGGGGTCTGGTGGGCTGCTGCTGTGCGGGGGCCTCCTGTCCACTAGCGCCGGCGGAGGTGGATGGCTGTTCTTGGTCCAGGCTAGTGGCAGGGGCCCTTGGGTGTTGTTCAGTGTCCGCCCTGCTGTTTACGAGGTCCTGCAGCAGCCCTACCATGGTAACCAGGGTGGTGTTGATGGCTCTGATGTCCTCCCTGTACCCCCGATAGTGTTCCTCCTGCAGCACCTGGATCTCCTGGAACCGGGCCAGTACCGTCGCCATCGTCTCCTGGGAGCGGTTGTATGCTCCCATGATGGTGGTGAGGACCTCGTGGAGAGTGGGTTCCCTGGGCCTCTCCTCCCCCCCCTGTCGCACAGCTGCCCGCCGAGTTGCCCTGTTTCCCTGGGCCTCTGCCCCCTGGCCGGTGTGCCCACTACCACTGCCCCCAGGTCCCTGTTGTTGTTGGGGTGGTGGGTTATCCTGGGTGCCCTGTAGTGGTAGACACACCGCAGATTGACGCGCCCTGGAGACAGAGGCATGGGCCCGCTGGGTGGGAGCTGTGCTGGTGTTCCCAGAGGGGTTAGGGTCTATAGTGGCCTGTGCCTGTGTGAGGGGAACCGACTGTCCAGAGGTCCCCGATGGTCCGGGCTGGTCATCGGTGTCCAGATCGACAGAGCTGCTGTCATCGCTGACGGCCTCTTGGGTGGGGGGTGTGGATAATTCTGGCCCCTCCGCCGCGGTGTGTTGACGGTCGGGTCCTGCAGGGGTATAGAGGTATGGTTATAGTTTCAATGTGTGGCATATGGGTGTATCTGTGGGTTCCCGTGTCCCCAAGTGCTGGCATTCGTGTGTGGGGGCTTTGGTGAGGGTGGCTTGTGGGGGGGATGTGTATATGCATTGGGCATGCTTTGGTGATGGGTGTCCATGCTTAGTGGACGCATGCAGGCCTAGGTTTTGGGATGTGTGGGTTGTGATGGTGAGACATTGGCGGGGAATAGGTGTGCTGGGGGTGGGGGTGAGGATGGTGGTGGGGGTGAGGATGGTGGTGGGGGTGAGGATGGTGGTGGGGGTGAGGGTGGGGGTGAGGATGGGGGTGGGGGTGAGGGTGGGGTTCGAGGATGGGGGTGAGGGTTGGGGTATGATTTGGCATGCAGGTGGGGGGGAAGCAGTATTGAAGCTTCAACTTACCAGTATCCATTCCTCCGCCGACTCCTGCGAGGCCGTCAGGATGCAGGATGTTCAAGACTTCCTCCTCCCATGATGTGAATTGTGGGGGTTGAGGTGGGGGTCCTCCGCCAGTCTTCTGCACGGCGATGTTGTGCCTGGATACCATGGAACGCACCTTCCCCCGTAGGTCGTTCCATCGCTTCCTGATGTCTTCCCGATTTCTGGGGTGCTGTCCCACTGCGTTCACCCTGTCGACAATCCTCTGCCATAGCTCCGTCCTCCGGGCAATGCTGGTGTATTGTATCTGTGTGCCGAACAGCTGGGGCTCTACACGAACGATTTCCTCCACCATAACCCTGAGTTCTTCGTCTGTGAAGCGGGGTTGTCTTTGGGGTGCCATGGGGTGGTGTGTATGATGTGTGGGGTGGAGTATGTGTATTTAAGTGAGTTGAGTGTGGTGGTGTGTGTTGTTTTGTGTGTGGATAGTGTGTGGGTGATGGTGTTGAGTGGCTGTGGCTGTTATGTTTTGGATGCTGGTGTCTCGCTCTTGTCTTCTTTACGAATTTTTAAGCGTAGGGGTTTGTGGGTGATGTGGGTGGGTGTTTTATATTGTATTGTGTGTGTGGGAGTGGTGTGTGTATGTGTATCAGGTGTGTGGGATTCAAATCGTCCAATGTGGGTGAGTTTTGTTCGTTTGTGTGTATTCTGACCGCGCCGGTGTGTCCCGCCAATGGAATACCGCGTTTGAATGACCGCCGCGTGGATTCGTGGGTCGTAATGGCATGGGCGTATTTCTGTTGGCGTGGCGGTGGAGGTTTGGTCACCTCCACCTTTCCGCCGACCGCTGGTCTGGCGGTCTGTTGTGGCGGTCGGATTTTCGGAGGTTTGCCTTCTGCGGGTCAGAATGACCATGGCGGGTTTCCGCGACCGCGGCGGGATTATGGAGGATTTCTGACCGGCGGTAGGCGCCTTTTACCGCCGAGGTCAGAATGACCACCTAAATGTCCTTTCAGCTAGTCAATTTCCAATAGCATTTATAATTGGACGTGATTTCAACTTTATCCAGTCTTTGGAGCTGGCATTAAGTCACCCAAGGAGCACTAAATGAAAACCTAGGGCCTCATTTACAAGAACTGATGCATTGCTGCATTGCTGCAGTGAAGTGTCAAAATAACTTGTGCGTTGGTACAACTAATCCTATGCCATGGATGTGTCATATTTACAAAATGGTGCACCGTGGCACAAGGATTCGGGCTGCATCAATAACAATGATGCATCCCTGTGCGCCATATCAGAAAGAAATCTGACGCTCCTGCTGCAAAAGTAGCAATGGGTTGACTTGCTGCACATAAAGTAACGCTATCAGCTCTGCATCACTTTTGAGTTCGGAATGGGTCAAAAAATGTTTAAAAAATGACAAATCGGTGGAAAAACAATAGCACACTTCACAGAAGGCAGCCATGGAGCAGGGAGACAATAGCAGAAGCAAGGACAATAACCCCAGCACAATCCAGGATATCCAGATAGGCTCCTAGGGGAAAAGGAAGAGGAAGTGCAATTTCAGTGAGGAGGAGAATGACATCTTGATCACTGAGGTGATACAGCCTCAACATCAGCTATTTGTCACCTCTAAATTGCCACTAGGAAGGAAAGAGGCCATTTGGCAGTCCATCGTGGAGAAGATCAACACTGCGGGATAAGCAAAGAGGACTGTCACTGACTGTAAGAAACACTAGCATGATTATCAGCGCTAGACAAAGGCGAAACCGGCGAACAACCCAAGGGCAGTGTTGCAGACCAGAGGAGGGAGCCCAGCGCCCCAGGGGGAGCTAGATCCCTTAGAGGAGTGGGTGGCAGCTGGTGTCCCAGACAAGTTGGTAGCTGGAGTACAAGGTCACGACAGTGCAGCACATGAGTAACAGCCACAGAGTAATTATCAACAAGGGGCAATGTGGGCAAAATGGTCACATTGTGCAGTGCAGTTAGCTATATCCCAGTGCTCTGCTGCACTATGTGCATGGCAAAGGGCATGAATCTGGATCATGTCCAGTTAAATGGCACAGAAATGTCAGAGACACTGCCCAGTCACATGTAGCACAGCTCAGTCATGCTCCGTCACCAATCCATGTGTGGGGTGCTGCACCAGTCCAGGTCCATCTTTGCATACTGGCATGTGTAGTGGAATGCACAACATGAGTCACCAGAATGACAAGTCCCACAATTCAAAGTACAAAACATGGGAGCCTAATCGCAAGGTAAGTGGCGCAGGGCAACACTGCAAGTCACCTTGCTGTGCTGCCCTGTACCACATAGAAAGGGGAGGAATGGGCTGTAACTACACGATACCGTGCTTTCCTGTTCTTTCACCCTACTCTGGAGCACACTGAGCTGTGTAGTGCTGATGCAAGCAACCTTGCACTATGTTGCAAGGATGCCTGCGTCACAGACAGGACTGTCTCTGTGCAGGAAGGGATACCTTCCTGCACAAAAGCAATCCTGTCAGGCTTTTTCCTCTTTCTATGTGTGCTGAACTAATATTTCTCCTTGCTACTCCTCCCCTCGGGAAGCGTAAGATTTTGACGCGTTCCCAGCTTTACAGATCCTTGTAAATCTTGGACTGCATCAAAACCCATAGATTTTGCATTGGAAAATTCACTGCAACACCCACTGTATGCCCTGTTGATGCAGAGTAAAGCCACACAGCGACTTGCACTGCTTTACCTTACTCTAGCCATGCAAAGTGGCTTTGCATGGCCTTGTAGAAATGGGCCTTCAGCCTGCTCTGTTGGGGTGTCACAAAAAGTGATGCTCCGGTGTTGGAAGATGCATGTATATATGCCCCATGGACTGGAACAAAACACATCATGCATGGACACCTGAACCCTATTCAACCTGACAGTAACAATGCTGGCCACCTTGCACCATGAGCCCACTGTGTCTTACTTGGGTCCATGCACACAAATCTGAACTGCAAAGCAAACAAATGGCATGGACTTGTAGGAGTAGCTCACCTGGGGAGTGGGGGCAGGTGTGGGGCATTTGAAGTGTCAACACATAGGAACATGCCAAAAGCCACATGTATATTAACTGGCATGACAACACAGCACACAGCTGTCCTGACGTGCGGGTGAGACCACACAGATATCAGTTGCTATGGTAGGGACCACCAGAACTCAAGCCATGTGTGTTTAAACCAAAGATGATGTGTGACCCTGGTGGGCCCCTGGTTGTGCAGTGCATTGTAAGTGCTGGCTGAGTGTTCTGCATGGTATCCTAACTAATACGCAAGCACTGCTGTGTCTGACAGTGTCCCACTTATGTTGCAGCTGGGAAGGAATGACAGAGAAGAGCCCATTGGGGTACAACATCCTACATGTGATTTGGTCCTGGGTGAAGAAGTAGCATGTGGCGTGTGGAGTCTGAAGGGAAATTGTCTTACCATGCCACATGTCTCAGTAGAGGACTGAAATAGAGATGTATCAAGGGACATGAAAAACTAGTCTGCCACCACAAAGGCAGCAGTCAGCAATGGTTGGTGACTGAGGTGGATGTTCCCATTCATGTTGCAAACCTGGGTAAATACATGTCACCTATTCCAGCACTACTACCATGTGGGGTACAGCTTGACCCATAGCCCTCAGTAACCGCAGCCATGTCAGTCCACTGTACATTGCCACACACATTTTTTAGTGTTGGAGGCACATGAGAGTCAATGTATGATTTGGGTTACATCACTGTGTACAGTGTGAAAGCCAGATGGCAGGATCATAACAAATTCATGATCAGACCCACATCACCTGCACAGGAGCAGTGGGCTGGATACTGGTCACAGGGGATGCAGGCACCCTGGGGACTAGGGGCAACAAGAACATTAGTGGTGTCAATTTGTTAAACATAATCAGTATAGGCATAATGAAAAAGACTGCAAATCACCTTGGTAAAGTGGCCCTGACCTCTTATCATATGTCCAGGAACGGCAGGCCCAGTGACCTGTGTAACTGTTTTGCAATATGTGTCATGAGACAAAAAGTGAGCCTTGTCACACAGTGGTTGTATGAAGAATGCAGAGATTATGCTATCTGAAAGAAAACTACAGTGCAACTTGGACTATGTACCTCCGTGTAACAGACATCCTATGCATCAATGTTGCATTGAAAGTCAAATATCAGATTACTCATATTAACATCTAACATAGGACGTCATTATCATTACTTTCTCTCATTGCAGAGGATGTACCCACACCTCCTGAGCAGCTGCCTGTCTAAGATGATGATCTGGCTGAGGATGACAGTGTGACAGCCGTTAACCAAGACACCCTCTGGCAAATCCTGGCGTCCTTTTACATACCATCTTCGGTTGCAGGAAGTCTAACAGCATTGTGGGGTCTCCAGAGGATCCACACATCACTCGACAAACACCACTGCCAGCCCACCCCAGCTATGGAGTTTGAGGACCCCCAAGTAAAATTCCAGCTTTCTAAGGTAGTAGTCCAGCGGGAGATCATAAAAGTGGTGCGGGTGTGGATACATACAGTGGTGGGAACCATTGAGGCAGTGCGTATGTGCCTCAGTCTCAATAAAGTATCAAACAACAATGTCTTGATAGGTTCCATGAACAAAAGATAAGATCAACAAATAAATCAATTATACTAGAAACATAGAAAGCACATAGTCCCAATTTCGTAATTAAATGCACATATATTATCAGAAAATCCATGCTTCCAAGGTTTAAAATACACCAACAATCATACCTATTAGGTGTGTCCTAAGTGCAAGGTGTATACGTTGTGAAAAATATATTAAAATGGCGCAAGTGAAGCACGTGAACAGGTAGTGACCTAGTATATTGGAAAGAAATTTCCAAAGATATTATGCATGAGTCATTTGGGTACAATAACAATAATAGCATCAATTCCAGATCCAAAAATAGCTGGTACATGTTGATGTTGTTACCAACTTCATGACTAGATGTCATCATCAGGACAAGGGAGACACACAAGAAAAAACATATTGGCATGCATCTGCTGATAATAAATGTGCATTTAATTTCAACATTGGGGCTATATGTTTTGTTAATGTTACCTATTGAGATATTGTTTTTTCATACTATATTACCCAGGTCTCAACATGGTCTGCGGGTCTATCCTGTCGTTTGTAATATAATTCCCAATAAAGACGCATCAGCTGCTTTACGAGACACCTACCCTCCGCTCTGTGAACTCGAACATTCCCTGGTTGACATCGCTGGTGTTATGAGGCAGAGGCATGAACAAATGCCCTGCCAAAGTGGCACCAACCAAACAGTTGGGGCAATCCACAACGTCCTGGAGTCCATTGAGTGGAAGCAGGACACGTACATCGCCACAATGGGTGCCTACCACTGCAACGTTGGTGCTGTGCTGGAAAACCAGCAGGCCCTTCTCAGTGCAGTGCTGCCTCACTTGTTAGCACATAGAAATGCCAACATATACTTGATTACTCACAATTGCATCACTAATTTATCCAAACAGAACATGTAGCATCACTTACACAGGTAGCACAACACTAGGTGAATACCTGTTTCGAGCTATGTCTCTATTCACATCAAGATTGCCACTTTCAGGGCACAATGATGTTGGAAGATCCCTTAAGTGACTCAATTGTAAACTTGCAGTATTTACTCCTTAGGTGCTTCACCAAGTTACACATGTATGCAAACACTGCCAGGGAAACATACATCATGTGCTTAATCCAGCAAAAGGATAAATTACACCTGCCACACAGTTAATAAGGGAGCAGTTGTGAAAGTGCATATATAATTTTTATTATAAACACTATTTAATACTTAAATCCTAACCTAAAACTAACCCACAGCAACTATGTAATCCTAAACAAACTGTGCCTAAAACTAAACCAATGCTAACTAACCTACACTACCTTAACTTATAATTAGCCTAACCTATGCTACCTTAACTTATCCAACTCTACACATATACCACAACAGACATATTAAACATCAAGCCCCACCACCCTTAATACACATTAGAACACAAGACAAACATAGACTACACCTATACATAAACTAACAAAACATTAAAACCTACACAAATATATATTTTTTGGGGTCTTTTGAATTTTTGGGTTTTTATTTTTTATACATAAACTAAACATTGATCCCCCACCCACTAAATGACCTACTCATCCGTATCCCCAACAACTATCAAACATTAAAATGTAACAAAGCATAAAGGTAGCCTAACCTACCCCTGTTCTAAAACCTATCCTAAACTATGCTAAAATAGTATACATAAATCAAATCAAACAGGAACTGGCGAGGGGCAGCAAATCGGAGGCAGTCCTAAATTTGGACATCAATTCTGTCCACAGTGTGCTGCAAATTCCTGACCCTGTCCATCAATGTGGCCGTCTGCTGTTCCAGAGCAGCCAGGCTCAACTTCACCTCTGCATTGTCCTTCAGGGGCTGCTGTTCAAAATCAGTCCTGGTGTTGTGCGGACAGCCTGTGGTGGAACTGCTGGCTGTGTTGTATAGGTTCCAGCAACTGCCTCCAGAGCGGCTGCTTGGGATCCCTCAACCTCAGCACTGGTGCTTGGCCTGTCCTGCAGTGTCTAGCCTGAGGTGGAGATATCCAGGTCCCTGCTGCCTTCCACTCATCATGCTTCCTTCTTATGCACCTGTAGCCCATGGCAACCGTTTGAAAATGCTGGTACCCTTCAAGTATGCTTTCTCCTGTTCTTGGGTCATGTCTGTTGGAGAGGAAGGACATATGTTTCAGGCCAGGAAGGTGTTAAATTTGTAATCAGTTAGATGCATGAACAAGTGTTAGAAGCACAAGTGGCATATCAAGCCAATAAATTGGACAGCCATGGAACTAAGCATGACCAACTGTCATAAGAGCCTTCTTTCTTTCCCACAGTTAGAATGCTAAAGTGCTAATGTATTTTCATTGTAGGTACATGAAATGGCTGTGTATGGCATCATAAATGTAAACACATGTGAACATTAAGACAAATTTGATACAATGATGTAGTGTACACATGGAATGGTACACATTGTCCTTCTAGGTACTCCCTGGGGATTGTCAGGCAGCACGCAATTAGGGTATGAAATATGGCCAATACCTTTTGTGAAATGAGGTATGTGTAGCAGGTACAAGTATAGTGCCTCAGCAACGCTTCACTGATATGGCAAAAACACAAGGCCACACACATTGCATCATAGAATGACTCAGTGCCAGGTAGCTATAACATAGATGGAATATGGCTAGCTAGATCCAAATCAACAGAACTGTTTGACACCTCTCCAATATTGGCTTATGGACGTACCTGGAACACTTTTACTCAGATCACGTAATGAAATTGAAAATATTGCATGGGATTCTTTACATGGCCAAGTGTCTGTCAATTCATTTCTCTACAGATTAAAACCCAGATGCACATCAACTCATACTTAATCCATGTAGTGGGTGTGTGCATGAATGCTCTGGATCTCACATCTATGAATATGTTGTATTGTACATTGCAGGTGATTGCCTGAACAGGTTCAATGCTGACAAGTCATGGGGGAGACAGTATGGGCAATGACAGATGTAGCTTGAATGTGAAATGGCCTGTATGCAGACAACAAGGCACATTCATGTCTCTGACGCTTAACACATTGCCCTTATTCCTCACAAAACACTAGAAAGGTATGAACATGTGTCTGTCATAGGGAATTGGGTATATGAGGACAGGAGTCTGTCATGTGTGGAATGGTAACATCACAAAATAATATGATGGATGGAGTGTTAAAACCTTTCACACATTCACCCCGTCACAGTTCTGGGTTTAATCCATTGTTATTTTCCTTGCTACGTCACCCTAGTTTGGACCCAACCATGTACAAATCAATCTTGACCCTGCTCCACTTGGAAACAGTCCAGCCTGAACTGCCAAGCCAGGTCCTCCCTGGACAGGAAACAAGCATCCTGAGACCTGTTTCAGAATGTCACCCCTCATCAGACAGGCTAGCTTGAATCCAGTGTTGCAGTGAGCAAGGGACCCACATCTGGAAATACCCAAGCCACTTAGGGCGCACAGCAACATCACCAAATAAAATGATAGATGGCATGTTGAACCCTTTCAAACACTTCTGGGTTTAATCCATTGTTATTTTGTTGCCACGTCACCCCAGTTTGGACCCAGTCATATGCAAATCAGTCTTGACCCTGCTTCCCACAGGGAACAGTTCAGGTCGAATCACTAAGCCAGGTCCTCCCTGGACTGGAAACAAACATCCTGGGACTGGTTTCAGGGTATAACACTTCATCAGCTAGGCTAGCTTGAATCCAGTGTCACAGAGAGCAAGGGAGCCACCTCCGGCATACCCTTGCCACTTAGGTTGCACAGCAACATCACAAAATAAAATGATGGACAGAGTGTTCAAACCTTTAAAACACTCACTCCCATTCACAGATCTGGGTTTAAACCATTGGTATTTTGCTCACCACGTTACCCCAGTGTGGACCCAGCCATTTGCAAATCATCTTGAACCCGCTCCCAATGGAAACTGTGAAGCTGGAACTGCCAGGTCACATCTGGGGTCCCTTTCTGTACAAAACAAAAAAATAACACAATGCAGACACCCTTGCACCATGGTGCAAGGAGGCCTGTTATGGCACATGGCAGCCCACTGTGCACCAGCACAGAGGAAAATGACAGGAATGAACCATATCTTTTGGATATGGCACATTCCAGACCTTTTCTTTTGAGACAGAGCTTGCGGCTCTGCCCTATGCCAAAAACCTGTAAATATGCCCCTATATACGCTTACACACACTCTCCTTACAGAGCACAGAAACCATCAGGTGACAATCACTAGAAGCATTTGGATCACTGAAGCTGTCCACCTCGCCACAGGTGTAAAGATTGGATCAACCTACAAGACAAGAACATGGCACATTTCTCTGTTAAAGCTGAACATGTACACTGTGTACATATGAAGCAAAGTAAATTGACTTCACAGATGTCTGGTATTTTCTTCACATTGGACATGTAGCATGAGGCATAGTTAGAATGTCTTAATTCCATGTTGCAGTGTAGTCAGATGATACCAGGCACATCATGTATCAGTTACACACAGTGCAGACAAAGTACAAGACCAAAATATGTTTCTACAGGATACAAGGGTGCCTTGATGGCTATGTGAACAGTCCTTGATTTGATGGCTACACACATCTGACAGGATCCATACTTACTTACCTTCTTCACTTAGCGCCTTACGTGTAACCAGTGCACTGTAAATGAACAATGAGTATTAAATACCTGTACAGGATCATAAAGGAATCATGACCATTTCTCCCAGTAGACACGAATGTGTGATACTATGGGTAGTAAAGCAAACACCTTGTCTAACCTGTGGCCTGATGATGTGACTGCGTTCCCCTGCAATATACATGCCAGCTGGCCCACACAGTTTGATATCAGTAATGACCTAACATGCTGGGTGACATTACTCCCCACACAATGGTGGATGGGTGACAAAGCACCTATGGGCATCGCCAGCACAACATGGTCTGTATTTGCAATGGCCATGCCACTGTGAACAGGCCCCTGTGGCCTTTACTGTTCATTTTAGAGAGTTGGCCCATCTTAGGCCATACTGTCACAAATGCACATATGAGCCTATATTAAAAAAGAAAACATTAAACGTGTGCAAATGACACAGCAAAAAGCTCATGGTGTATAGGGACTTACCGGTCAAGTCACCAACTTCAAACCCCAGGTAATCAAGGAGATCAGCCTCCTGGCTGACAACATCAGCCCAATGGTGCTTCTGTTGGCCAACCACATCAGCCCAATGATGCTTCTGTTGGTGGATGCTCTGCTGGACATTGAATACATGCTCCATTTGGTACCACACCTTCTCCCAATGCTTTTGCATCACTTATATATGGTAGCCGTACTTCACCCTACCTAAACTCCCAATCATGTTGGGCAGGTAGCAGGCAACCAAAATCATCATCCGACATGTTTATTGCCCTGCCCCTGCCTGACATCCCAACATCCAAACTAGCCACTCTAAACACAAAAAAAAAAAAAAAACTAACCCTAAACTACAGAGCCCGACAATACAGTGGACATAACTGTACAATGTACAACACACAAAGGGCAGTTTACAAACACAACAGGGACAGCAGAGACATCAACAAGACCACAAAACTGGTCACTTGTCCACAGCACACACCAAACACCTACAACACCCAACACTGACATCAAGACTGTAAGTGAAAGTGAAAGAACTTCACACTTCCTGGTTTGCAGCATTGTTAAGCCATAGCTTCATTTCCTGTGTGGATGTGTCATGTTTCTGACTAAAGCATCACTTTTTCTACAAAAGCATCACTTTGTTGTTGCATCGCTAGTGATTTAGCCATGGCATGAGTTACACATTACAATGGACAAGTCATTGTTTTTGACGCTTTGTAGTTGATGCATTGATTCCATGCAACGTTCTTCCTACTAAAACATCACATTTCTGACTAAAGCTTCACTTCACTTTTTTTGGTTATTTTTTACAAAAGTGTCATTTTTTTACGGCACATCGGTCATGGCATAGGCAAGACGTGGGTTACATACAACTCATGTCAATGTACAATCAGTGCATTGTAAATTCTCTCTGCTAATGTGCATGTAGAATTGGGATGTGTTGCATTTGTATGTTAACAGTGCACATGTGTGACTCCTTACATTCATGTTGCAGACACCATGACAGGCAACATATTGCTGTGAGTAACACATACTGATTCTGAATTGTGCACATCTTGACATTATCAATATGAATAACAGTTTGTAGTATGCTTGCATTGATGTAGTTATCAGCATAGAGGTAATTATTTGTCCCTGATGCTGCACCAGTATGCAAATGATATTCACGTTGTCAGACATGATTGTGGACATACTTGTAGTTCAAACTATCTTTTTGAATTATTTACCATGGTTGTGCTTGTGGGCGTAAAACACTCAGGAATTTACATGCACTGGCTACCTCAGCCTGTCAACGCTGTATGTGGAATCCAGCTCACAGATTGACTGTTTAGATGTGTACAGTAGTTTGCTATGGCGATAGGTCAGCTGTGCATGACATCATTTAGCAGACTATATTGTCAAATGATCACCATATGATATACTGGTCCACACTTATCTACTGCCTCTGCTTCGTATCTGGTACCAAATGTGTGGTAATTGCAAATTACACTGGCAGAAATGGGTCATCACTAGACTATTACCCATTATTTTGTTCTTCATGAGGCTTTCTTGACAAGTGTTATGTCTTCCAAGAAGGGATATGTTTAGCATTTCCATGCATCACAGTTTATGCAACAGAGATAGCTAATGTGATCTTAAAATATGGGTAGGCTTTCACACCAGATGGTAACTTGTGCAGTGATTGCCATGTTATGCCACTACGACCTGAGATGCGTCAGTGTATGCTACTTTGCCAGGAGTCACATCACATGTACTATGTCTATAAGATTTGCTTTGTGTTGTGGACAAGTTGGACCACATGTATGAAGCTGTAGGAGTCACAGCATTGTTAATTTCAAGGTAAGACAGAGCTTCACACTCACATCCATTCCTGCATGTGACAGTTGCATCCTTGCATATTGGGTCAACTGTGGCTGCATTGTGGCTGCATTGTGGCTAGGTGACCAATCCAGCTCTGGCACAGCATGGGAATAAACATTTGTATGTGTTATGTGAGATGTGACACTGATGTAGCTATGTGCTGGCAAATATTTGGGTAGCATATGTGGACTTACTGTGTGGTACTGTGTGCACATGGCCATCCTATGGGCCTATGTTCCCAGTCATGGGACAATCAGGTCACTAAGCTGCCTTATTTGAGTGTGGCGCAGTAAAGATATGTAAACACGGACAACATACACAGTCATTGCACACTTTTGACATTTACACTCCCTTTGTATTGTGATGTCAGACAGTCAGTAACCAGTTGCACCTCACATACTCAGAACATGTGCACAATATTCCACATTGCTACCCTTGTTTGTTGTAATTCTTCCACACACATGCATTTGGCACACGCTGCTATGTGCATGTTTTTAACAACATAACGGTGTTCTGTGGTGTGAATGACACCTAGCTACAGCACTTTGTGATGACCCAAATTCAAAGAGGTGAGATGTCAATGTACAGATGTTTACAATGAATGTAAAATTGAAGTCCATACACATAGGAAGTCTACATTAATTTTTTACATTTGTACATGGGCCTGACTTAGATCTTGGCGGTAATGTTCCCACTGTTGATTTTCCATCTGAACATCTGTCTGTCGCCATGACAGTCTGCCCCCCCACTATTTAAATGTTAATGGGAACATAGGCAAAATTCCGCTAATGGACCTCCGCCACCACCAAGAATCACAACCCAAATCAACGTAGTCTAAAGCGGCTGGTGACAGGACTCCAGCCCCTTTTTCAGGCGAGCCAGTAACAATGTATGTTCATGCCGACGCAACTTTGGCTGCTAAACCTCCACACCTGAGTTGGCAGATTGGAATGGATAAAAGGACCAACCTCATCTTTATTCCACTTTTCCCATTTCCTGTAGCCCTGAACCCAGTCATACATGTTCAGCCATTGCTGCTGCTCATGAACGAAGAAGAAAATCAACCTTGTCCTCGCTGGAACAGAAGGGAAGTCACTGTTATACATGACATCCTCTGAATTGTTTCTGTACAGTAGCACTGGACACGTGCATGTGTAAAAAAAAACAACACCCTAATGCTGTGCAATGCATATGTGTGTAATGTTGTACTTAGAAAACTGTATCATAACACTCCTCGAGATATTAGTAGCACCCAGCAATCTAGTACTAACTGCCTTCATGCAATGAACACCTACACAAAAAGCAATCACAAATAGAAATGTGTCCATACAGGTTTGTGCAAAATTTTCCCAATGAATTCTACAATCACAATAATAGAAGCACATATAATTTTGGTGTATTTGTCCAGTAACATGATGAATGCTCACACCAAAATTAATATGCCCATCACAAATGTACAATATTAACGTATGCACTTAAAAAAACAACTAAAATATGCAACCTGTGCTTGTCACTGTCACAAATGAGAGTAAGTGCATTGCACACACATGAGCAGAAATACCATCATCAGCAGACATATAGTGACAATAAAAGATAAGGCCAGGACAAAGGTATGCCAAAATAAAAATATTTTATATAAATGAGATAACGCTCATCAGGATAATAAATATTATTGCAAATAAAAAAACAAAGGCACTAGGCCATTCGCCAATGGCATGGGTGTCATGCCCATAACTTTCCTTCTAATGTCACTGCCAAAATAAACCTCCTCTGGAAGGGGCATCTATGGGGTAGAGAGCAGGCATCTCAATGATGTTAGGGGCCTTGGGTTTGGGAGGGATTAATACGATGGACTAAACCCAGATCTTTGTGACTGGGGGTGAATGTTTGATTTGCTCTGCATTCCGTCCATGATCTGTTCTTTTTGCATTTGTCACCCCAAGTGGGAAGGGTATGCCCAGACGTGGGTCCCGTGCTCCCCATGACACTGGAATCAAGCTAGCCTGGCTGATGAAGGGTGATACCCTGAAACCGGTCCTAGGATGCTTGTTTCCAGTCCATGGAGGACCTGGCTTGGCAGTTTGGGCTAAACTGTTCCCATGGGGAACAGGGTCAAGACTGATTTGCATATAGCTGGGTCCAAACCGGAACGGCATGGGTGGCAAAACAACAATGGATTTAGGCACAGATCTCTGTACTGGGGGTGAATGTTTGACATTGTTCAGCATTCCGTCCATCACTTGTTCTTTTTCCAATCCTCAAACGGGGCATGTTTGGTACAAATGTCCATCATGACATTGAGAAAATGAAGGTCCCCCTCTTTTTGCATGCTACTCTATGTCTGCTGAAGATAATACTTGACTTATGATGAGGAATCCTGTGACAAACGCTGGCACAAAAATACATTCCAAGCACAGCATCAGACAACGTCTGATAAACTTACACTACCAGAAATCCTAGTCTGCATTGGATGTGTGTCAATTGTCATGTTGATGCCAAACTGCAATGCTGTAAATTAAAAAGGTTAAGAACAAGGATAGCTACATACAATAACTCACCTTCTTAATGCAGCTGTTGGGCTCTCAACTGCCCATTAAGCTCCGGGTATCCCACCGCAAGGATGCAGACCATTAGCAGGGTTAGGCTGCAGCACGTGCACTTGCTGAGCTGGGAGGCCTGGCCGAGTTGGACTTGCACTGACTTCCTGGTCCAGCATTGAGGTCGTCCTGCCTCTTCCTGCATTGCAGGCTGCACCACTTAAAGACCCAGGGATCTGCACCTTCTTTGCGATGGCCTTCCAAATGTCCCACTTCTGATGGGCATTGACCTATATGGATGAGAACAAATGACAACAAAGGAGGTTTTGAGTGATTTTGATTGTCTGTCGTGCAGTCACACAATTTAGTAGCAGCTCTCACAAGCATTCACAGAACAGAAAGTACAGATTATCTACAAACATTTCAAAGTGCCTTGGAAACACTAATTTGCAGCGATCTGTAGAGTAACCTCAACATTGTTGACCTTATCTTATGACACAAATACCATCCATAGCAGTAATAGGGAACTTGTCATGTAGTGAGACCCAGTCCAGATTAGTCCAACTCATTGTGAGCTACCAAAGGCTAAACAACCTGTACATTATGTGCACATAACCACACACACATCTACATTGGCTTCATGCCTAACCTTCTAAGAGTCAGATACTGTCTTTTGCATCTCATACAGTGACTAAGGGCAGTATGAGAGGACTGCCATGTGTCAGTGAGAGCATGGATTTGGGTGATGTATGAACAAGTGTGTGTATTAATGGGATATACATTTATGGTTGACTGTGAACCTATGTCATTTAGACTAGCAGCACATAAGATACCTTTCCCCATATATAGCACCATGGCATGTTTAAAACAAAAAGTTATTCCACTTCCCAATTATGGTCTGTACATTCACTTGACAGAACAGCATCAGACAACTCCAGAACTCTACAAAATCTACTTGGATTTCAGATTCTACCATTGTGAACTGGGCTATATGTTTCCATTCAAATTAGTGGTACAGTTCCTACTAGCCACTGGAAGTAAGGGCCCTGCATTTTGTCTCAGTAAACCTGGAATGGTGAGCAACATGCACTGAAAATAGCTAATTCTCACAGGTGACTTTTCATTTCAATGTACAGACATGTCTAATATCCTCAAACATCACACTGTACCTAGCTAAATCATTCAGTTTACTGCCCTCGAATTACAGAACATCAGTCATGAACAAAAAGGGACCAAAAAGGCAGCGGACAAAAAGGAAACAAGTTACTTTGGCAAACATTTCTCACTCAAACATGTACCTGTTTCACTGGGGTCCCATGCAACTGGCTGTACAGGAATAGGACCACTCAGGGGAGAAGGCAGGGGTTCTGTCACCTCCTTTTCCTGGCATCCTGGCTCACAGAGGTTGGTAACGGCAGCAAAAAAAACTGAAGCTCCTGTTGGCTGCAGCTTTAGGGGGCAAGTGAGTTGTTTTCAATACGCCTTCACGAACGGAGACTGACACAGCAATAACACCAATAGTGAAACTTATGGCAGTACTTCATTTTGTGGCCACTTGCTCTTTTCAGTACACTGTGGCAATATCTGGGGGTATGTCCCAACCAACTTTTAGTGGTGTGCTACAAGAAGTCCTTTCTTCAATGCTGAGACAAATCAACAGCTACATCCAGTTCTCAAAACAATAGGATTTGGCCACTATGAAGGGATAATTTTATGCTTTGGGTGGCCTACCACATTTGGTTGGAGCAATAGATGGCAGGCATATTGCCTTGGTGCCACCACACACAAGGGAATAGTTCTACTGCAATCAGAAGAAGTTCCATTCCATCAGTGTGCAAGTTGTCTGCTTACTGGATATGTACATCTCCAGTGTGTGTGCTCACTTTCTTTTGTGTCAACAAATTATTTATTTGTACTTCAGAACAGCACAATACCCCTGCAAATGCCACAACTTGGACCTGAAAGGCCCCTGGCTTGCTGGTAAGTAAAATATGACCTGAGGATCATTTGTTTGTATCCTAGTTTAGGAAGATACAGTGGCTTCTTATGACATTAATCTATTGATATGTTGCTTCCATGTACAAGACTCATCTTATCCTAACAGACCATGGTTGTTAGCATGGTTAGCCTATTTAATTTCATCCCATGCAATATTCCCTTTCTTCCATGGTATCAAGGTTGTGAAGTGTTCACCTCTAAATGGCACAGACTATTGGGGTTATGCATGGTTTGTGAAACTGCTCTGAGTTCATTTAAGGCTTGTTACCTACATATGTACCTACCAATACATTGGGATTCGCATTTGTTTTGTTTGAATGAAATAGGGAACACATTACCTCTTTGTCATTACTAAATTGCCTTTTCAAATAAACGATTTGCCAAAATGATAGTGGAAGACAGACATGAAAAATGAATTGCCTCAATAAATGCAACAATAGTCTTGTAGTTTGTGTCCATATCATTTATTTGCATGACACAAAGGAACAGAAAGGTGTTTCAAACAATAAGAAAAAGAACAAAAAAAAGTCTACCATGGTGGATGAAAGTATAGTACTAGAGACAAAAACAGTTTGGTGTACAACGTGCAAAATGCAACTGTCCTCAAAAAAGGTAAATATGTCCCCGAAATAGTCCACGAAGTGAATGGTAGACACACACTGGAGGAAATTAGGATCTGCCTTTCTTGCAGATGATGGTGGAGGTCGTGCCATCCTCCTCTCCTCTCCGGTCCGGTTGACCGTCCTCCAGGGTGGAGGAGGGGCACAACTGCTGGGATTGGGTAAGTTTGATTAAACACTTCACATGATAGTGATTACTTGTAAAATACAAAAACCAACAAAGATAGCTGAAAGCAGCTCTAATTATCACCACTAGCCATAATGTCTGAGTAGAAATGTTTGAGAACAAATACGCGAGCTAGGATTTAATGTAAATTACTTTAGGTTATACAATCTTTCTTTCTTAAGTGTTAAATAGTTTGCTCCAGAATATTTTCTTTAAATATTTTTATAGAGTCTGAATTTATAAATTTAATATATTTAAAATAGATTTGGTTTGATGTGACATAGAAATGTAAAATATAGTTATATCATCATTTGTCTTAAAAAAAAACTTTTATTATAACCTGTTTTTTGTTTAGACCGAGAAATATGAAATTACAATTATGAAATTATATGATGTAACATAGATTTATAGAATAGAATATTGAGTCTTGATCAACAACTTGAATAACCCAATAAGATGTACTAGTTTGGCACTGTTAGTGACCAATACAAATTAATATGTTTCAGAGGGTCCCAACTATTAGGCCGTGTGTAAATATTGGATCTTTAATAAGGTTATTGCCGGAAGATAAGATTCCATGTGAACATAACAAATAGAATGGCCAATTTTATATTTGTAAAAATAATTTTTATGTATATTTTTACGTGTATGTATATATTTATGGTTTGTGTTTTGTATGATTGTAGCCCTAAAGAAGTCCTTGCTGACATTAGCTACTATGGTCACTATGAATTGGGATTTATATTCTTTATGGACATTATGAACCATAAAAGAAAAGGATCATCATGAATAAATTTCCTTGAATAAAGATTTGTTTAATCAAAATAAGAAATGTTGGAAATTTGTGCCATCTATTACTGTGGAAATAAACTTTGTTGAAGCATTTACATTAACAAGGGAAATATATATGAGTGCTGACTTAAGAAAAACATGTTTGAGATGTGTGCACATATGGAAGTAAAGGAAGGTAGAGCAACTTTATATTGCACTGTTGCTTTGCAGATACAGAAACAGGGCATCATGGTAGTTGTAGTCATCTGTTGGCACCATAGACAATAGTTGTTAAAAAGTGAGTTACACATATTTATTTAAAAAATTTGTGGAGATGAACACACATTTACAAAATGTACACACACAAATGGGTATGGTGTGATTAGGTGAAAATATCACTTACAAGCAGCATACTTTCATGTGCAAATGAATGGCAAAAAAAGAAAGCAAGGGACTAAGCAAATGCAAGGGATGATCAATGGGGAACAACACACAATCTTACTAAACATATTGCACGTTGTTGAGAGCTACAACCATGATGTAGGTAATTGGTAAGAAACAAGATATTTAGTGAAGTCAAGGTTAGGTATATCTATTTAGATAAGTGTGTAAGACCATTCTAAACATCTAACTTAAGGGCAGAACTCCATTTGTAATTGTTGAGTCATTGCTAAATGCAATTTGACACTCTCCACCCCAGGAGGGATTCCAGTCAAGCCTTTAGGATGTAGGATCTGCAAGACCTTCTCCTCACAGGGAAAGAATTGTAAAGGGCGGCTGGGAGAGCCACCACCAGTCCTCGGGGCCTCTAGGTGATGCTTGGAGACCAGGGAATGCACTCTCCCCTACAGGTCATTCCACCTCTTCCTAATCTCTTCCTGTGTGCACAAGTTTTTTGATACAGCATTCGCTCTGTCAACTATTCTGGACCACATTTGCCTTTTCTGAGATATTGTTATATTTGTATTTGTGCTCCTAACAATTGTGGCTATACTCTAATGATTTCATCCACATGACAGACAACTCTCCCTCTGTGAAACGTGGATTTTCCTCTCTGCCCTTGTGATTATTTGTTAAAACAAATAGTGGCCAAACACATATGTGATACTCCAAAAAAATATTATAATAAAAAAACACAGAGGGAGAGAAACACAAAAAACTGTCTCCTGTGTGGCAATTTCTGCTGGGAAAATGGTCTGCTGCAGAGTGATGGCAAAGCATCATGCTCTGAAATGGAGTGTGTTTAATAGAGTGGCTTGCAGGTATTCTTAGTTGTCCAATATACAACGGGTGTGGGCTGTTAGCATCCAACGGACTCCTGCCGTCATTGGACCGGCACTGATACACTGCCAGCTAGGATGTATTATCTAAATAGGCTCTGCAGGATCCCGCTGTCAAGACAGCGATTGTGGGCTACTCATCAGTATTGGAGTCCTCTATGTGGGCTGCGGGATACAGCTGGCACAACAGAGTATACTCAGTTGTGGCAGTCTTCGGCTCAGCTGCAATATATTTAAATACAGTGGGTGGAACACCATCGACTTAACAGTCTTTTTGGGTCCACCCCGATGCAGCTTGGTAGTAACATCATCAAGATTGAAATCAGGCCCTATATTAACAAAATATTTGCGACTGGCCTTTTTGGCTATCCTACGTAATCAGTCTACTATAAAGAAATTCTGCACTATAGTGTCCCTTTGATGAGTCCCAGCAGCTGTGCCAATGTTTCCCATCTGTCCAAATCTTCATCACCAACATCCTCCACTGGTTCCTGTTCCTTATGCCACTGGTCTCATGGAACATTTGTCCCTACACAGATATTGGGCACAATAAAGCACATAAGCATGATTTTGCAGACTGTTGGTGGGGAGTATAGCAACCAGGTACCCAATATATCCAGGGAGTGGAAACATGACTTTAGTTGGCCAAAAGTCTGTTCAACAATGCCCCTGGTCTTGGACCATGCTTTGTTGAAATTGCACTGGGACTCGGTCTGGGGATGTGCATACGGGGTCATTACCCAGGCCTGAAGACCATATCCTTGTTCAGCTGAAAAGACAAAGGGAGAAAAGTCAGTCAATGCACTATTGACAAATAAACACCGTTGCTTAGCATGTCTCACAACGTGTGACTTTGAGGTTTGCATTGCAGATGTGCTCAAATGAATGATGCAAGTTTGAGGTATACCGCTCCTACATATGCACTGTCTGAGGTACCACACACGGATATGTCATTGGGTCATTCTTCATTTGCTGTTATTGGGTCTGTCCTGTACATTAAGATGTACTTACCAACCAGTAGGCCATCCCATATAGACCATTCTGGAATCTCTCATTTACAATGGAGTGGCAGAAGATGTATAGGTTATGCACATTCCCAGGATATTTGGCTTGGACGTTGGTGAACATGCTATGATTACCCAAGATGGCCTGGACATTTATGGAGTGCGTGTGTTTCCAGTTCCTGTATATACGTGATGTAATTGCTGGGGGGACCAGTGTGCAGTCCATGACACCCAGCACACGTGGAAATCCAGCAATGGCATAGAAACTTTGCTGGATTGCCAGCTGCAGTTGTTGTGTGTTGGAGAAGAGGAGGTACTGTGATGTTGGGCATCTGATGGCATCCAGAACAGTGTTGAAGAGCCGAGCCACTCTGGCTGTTGTGAACTGGAATGACCCTGACACCAACATGTGGAGTACAGCCATGAGCTTCACCTGTGGGGAGATGTTGGTTGACCTCCCAGTTGGTGGTTGTGCCCCGGTGCTATCTGGTGTAGCAATTGGACAATTGATTGCTTCTGGAGTTGGTAGTGGGTGATGACCTCATCCTCCCTTAGGTCAAAGAGGCTAAACCACTGCTGATAAAAGTGGTCCCTTCTCCTGCGCTACCTTTGTGGTGGTGAGTGGGGGGAGGTGTGTATGGTTGGGGAGGTGATGGTTATGGTCTTGTCCTTGCCACTCCCAACAGCAAAATGAGGAGCTTCCTGTTGTAGTTGAGCTTCCCAGACTGTTCTGTCTGACCTCTTTTTATATGCTAAAGCCAATGCATCATTTCCTACGTGTGGATTTGGACACTTGCCGCACACTTCCATCCAATGCATAACTTTTCCAGGAAACATGCAAATATCCATGCATTGATTTTGCAGGGGAAATTACACAAGAACGCCTACCATGCATATATATTTTACTTACGTGATGCAGCAGGTTCAAGTTAAAGTACATTTCGAAGTAGGGCTCCTATAAGTGACACATCGCCCTAGAAGTGTCACCTTGTAAATGTGGCATTCTGACTGCACCACCAGTGCATCAAATTTCTTGATGCATTGGTGATGCAAGCTCCTTGTAAATAGGCCCCCTAAAGTGGTAAAACCATTAATAGGCTAAGAAGGAAGAGCTAGGTCTAATTGACCCTTGATGAGCACTAAATCGAAATAATGTCTATATACTTTCTTCTCTGCTCATTTTCAAACCTCTTCAAGGATTGTTTTTATTTATTTATTGATATTTCAAAAACAGATGCAAAAAGCAAATGTATCCTAGGTTTTTTATCCAAATTTCCAATTGCCATCATTAACACCGGAGGTGGACAACAATTTTATTCATGCAACAGAACAGGAGGAAATAGCAGAAGTCATGAAAGTGTTTCCCAGATCTGAGGTTCCAGTGGAAGAATCTTATCCATCTGAGTGGTATTATTCCATTCTTAAACCCATAAAGGGTCCACTCATGGAGCTTTTTAATTATGTTCTTAAAGGTGGGAATCCTCACCCTCATTAAAGAGAAGGGTAGTGCCATGTTTTCCCAAGGCCGATAAAAATCCAGAGGGCATAAATTCATTCAGACTTATTACTCTGTTAAATGTGGATTATAACATCTTTATAAAAATCAACTACTTTGTTGTAATTAGGATATCCGCACTAGTGCTGTTCATAGATGCTGAGAAAGCATTTGACTTGGAAATTCTTGTTTAAGGTTCTGGAGTCAATTAAATTTCCTGACAAACTCACTGAGTCAATCATACAAATACATCCTGGATCTGTGGCACACATTTTGTTAAATGGGAGAATTTCTGCTCTGATTAAGATCTTCTGAGGCACTAAGCAAGGGTGACCTCTCGCCTTTATTAACTGCAGTCTTTATCGAGCCCCATCCCTGTGCCTTCAGGAGATCAGAGGCAGTAAAAGGAGCTATTCCAGAGTCTCCCAGGCTCAAATTATTTGCCAACTATTTATATCTCCATCGAGATTCAAAGGTTATCAATAAAGTCTTTGAGCTTTTGGATTTTTTTAGCTCTTTCTGGATACAGAGCCAAAGTTGCTAAAATGGAAATGTTACGTTTAAACACAGAAGTGGAGTCATTGCATCCATCTTTGTAATAGAATTATCATAAAGACCCAATTAGATATCTGGGGATTAGAGTTACAGGGAACTTGGAGGATTCATATAATCTAAACAATACCCCTTTCATCTACAGGATTGAGTCTATGCTGGATAGATGGCACAATCTAACAATCTTGGTTATAGGCAGGGTGGCAATTGTAAAGAATCATTGGCGTAGAGAGTGGGTCTCACCTGTGGGACCTTATACGTGTTTAGCCATGCAGCACATTATCCAACTGTCCATATATCAGACTATTCAATGCATCACAAAACCTAAAATAATTAAATGAAAATGGTCTGATAATCATTTACTAAGTTCTGAAGAAAGCCTGGAGCACGTAATGAGCTTGTGGCACACTCGAAAATGCAGTGGTAGTTTTAGTCTCCTGTAAAATCAAAGAATATCCACCAAGCACGGAAAGGATGCAGTACCACAGGCTGTTACACCGATGTCCTTTTGGAGTTCTAAAGGGACCTCTGTTAGCCACATAAGGTACTGCACCCTTAATGCAGCCTTCTAAAGGATGCTTTTGTCCACTGTTGAACACAGTATCAAAGGCGTAGCAAGAAATAAACTCACCTGTTATTTGCAGCTCTTACTCACATTGACAGGCACACACATGCAAATTTGGCTGAACTCTTCAATGTAATCAGAAGCACATACATCTTTATTGCATAGTGGAAGGGGAGAGGAACCAATGTGCTGAGGCTGCACTGCAGAGGCAGCGCCGCATTTAAAAAAACACTAGAAAAGTTCATTACACTCAGGGAAGTGCATAATCATGTTCTTCAGCAAATCATGAAATATCACTTGTTCTCGGGGAAGTGCATTATTGTCACTGTGCTTGGGAAGTGCCTAATCACGTTCTTCACAGGAGACAAAGAACACACAGCTTAAAGGCACAAATCATGAAAAGTCAATTGTACTCCAGGAAGTGCGTTGTTCTCGTGGCATGAACAGACACCCAAAGAAAAAACATAGTGCAAACAAAGCATCATAAATAACATGAAGAGTAAGAGCACATGTAACAGGGGCAATCCTCATAGGAGGTTACAAAAACTGAAAAGGAGTGACTACTAAGCATATTAACCAAAGAAGAGCAAGCATTAATGGACGACAAAAAAACAAAACAAAAACGCCCAATGAAAAAGATGGGCGGTTCTTGAAGCACATATATAGATTACAGCATGTCTTGCAGAGACAGTGCGCAGGCGCTACCTAGGCAAGTCCTAAAAAGCATATTTTACCCTTATTGATTTTTTTTTATTACTGCATTTCAGTGCACTTAACAAATCAATGTGATCCCAGCCTTAATACAAAGATTATTAGTTTTATTTAGAATGAATAAACACCACAGACAAGCTTGAAGAAGTTAAATAACTGTTGAGAAAAGGGAGGGATAACTCTCCCAGACTGGAAAGCTTATTATTTAGTGGCATTTTTGATTACATATGCTAGAATTTACACCACATCAAAGCTAAAACCTCCAATAATTTCTTCTTAGCTAAAAAGCTTAAGGGGAGGTTTCCTTATCTGAACTGTCCAAAACCCCACTACTGAAACCCTGAATTGGTCACATATAGGGCTATGGTGTTTTTAAAGAAAACGAACTGCAGCTTTTGCGCTATTATGATGTTCTTTTAATATTTGATTAAACCCCTTTTAAACTCATATGCCCAAAAAACCCTCAACCTACAGCTAGGAGATGACTAAAATGGGGAAATAGGAAATTGCGAATAACAAAGCAGTATCTGTAGGACAAAGGTAGAACCAGTTGGCATGAGTGAGCTAGCTGCACAGATGGAGGATCTTTCATTCTTACAAATCATGTCGCTGGAAGCAATTGTGCACCACAATTCCAATTATTTTGATAGCAGATAGCAGATGCAGATAGCAGATGAAGGTATTAAATGATTTTTTCAAATATGAAACATCCAGTGATATTTATAAAGAGCCCGTGAACTTAAATGGATGGTCAACAGGGAAAGTTGTTTAACAGGACATTCAGTGGATTTGGTACCCATATTTCTAATGGCACTAGGCTCAAAAGTGTTTCTATAGTAGGTCTGTAGATTTGGACCTTTTGTGCATACAGATAATTCCAGCCTGGGAGACACTGCAGCGGAATTGGAAATATGGGACATGAGGGTCCACTAAAGGTGTTTCTGAAAACATGCATTTTGGAATCACAATGGTGTGTGCCACTGGCCTGTACTTCTGGGAATTTGCATGCATCCAAAAACACCAATGTGGTCCCCACGGAGCCTGTGGCTGCATCATAAAGTTACTTGCAGCTGTCAAATACTCTCACTAGAACATTTTTATTCCTTTCTGTTTTTAAATCTTTCTTGACAGAGTATCTCCTAAAATACTTATTATTTACAACATACTTAGTAGGTTTGGATCAATTCCTTTCGAATAATGGCTTGCTTTGAGACAGTGTCGGTCATATCTTGCATTATGCCTGAAAAGTCTATAGTTCTCACCTCATGCTGTTGACTGGAGTATCATTCTTCATGCTGTTGACTGGAGTATCATTCTGCCTTGCAGGAAGTGGTTCCACTACAGAGCATGATCGGCTATTCTACATGATTATCTCATATGTGAAGTATATACAAAAAAAACAATCCTTTTTAGGTCCTGGCTACAAACAGCTTCAGCTGGTTGTAGGTGGACCTATCATTTAGAGCATACTTAGAGTGGGCTTTGGAAATAATCAACTTGCTAATGACAGAAAATTTTTGTTGTCTATCTCAGCTGTGTGCTTTTCATTTGATTGCTTTCTCCCTATCTTTCCCCCTATCTTGTGTTTGTCCCACATAGGAGCATTTGTGTCTCAGAGTTGTAAGACCAGGTGAGTTCTTTAGTTCTACTACACTTATTTTTCTTTTTTTACATTTTAATTTATTGTTTTAGCAGTGCATGTCCTCCATGTTAGAATGGTAAATTAAAAATGATCACATCACGATCCATGCACACAAAACGCATAACAACACATGTTCATATGTGTGATGATGCATGCTTCTGCACAGGTGGGCAACTTGGAAGGATTTGGTTTAATACAAAATGCATTTCAAGATTGGAAGGTATAAATTTATGAATGTTCCTGTGAGCAAAGCTGAGCTGAGACCAGTTGACTTTGCCAATGCTGATTTATTATAGTATTCACTTCACAGCAGAATGATTCACTTTACAGAAAAACAAATTTAAAGAGACACCAATGTGTCACTGGCTACCGTACTGAGTCCCTAGTCTGCTCTTCTGCTCCTACTCCTGCTCCTACAGCCAGGCCGCTGATGAAATAAAAACTCAGCATGCTTGGTGGATTTAGCAAAGCCATGAGGTTTGACTTCTAACTGAAAATCCATGCATGACCTACTGACTTTGTATGTTTGTTATAAAAGTTACTGTTTAGCCAGGAATGTAGGATATGCTCCTGACTCAAACACTGTATTTACAGACAGTTTCCATGTCACACAATTACCTCTCATTATTAAGAGCAACTGTAGGAATACTGCTTACCTATTTGGTGCATTTATACTCAGGTAACTGAAGGGGCGTCAGTTTTATCCTATCAGATTATCATTGGTATTTCAGATTTTCAAATTTGACACCAAGGTTCTTCTTCAACCACGGTACTTGTTTTGATCTCAAAAATGACTTCTGCAATGGAGGCTGAGGCACACATATAAGTTGGACAAAGGGTAGAGACACTGACCCATCCATAAAAAACTAAGAAGCAGATTGAGGTTGGCACAAGGCTAACAGTCCTGGGAAATAGGGAAGGAATGGACCTTGCAGGTAAACAGAAAGGCCCTTTCCAACAAAGGAAGCTGTGACCTAGAACATAGGGTCAGGTAGGTCTTACTGGGACTTTGTCAGAAGAGTGACACACCCATGATGTACAAATTGAATCCAAATATGGAAAATATGGGTTGTTGCCATCTGGTGTAAACTGCTACCTTATTCTTTATGCATCGATGATAATCAGTGTAATGCTTGATCAGGTGGTGAACGGTGTCTCTTACATTAGAGTTATAGTAATGCTTGCATTGTAAAGTAGCATTGATGTCACTCATTGGCTGTGTAAAGGTCAGATTTTTTCTATTGAGAGTGTGTAAAAATGTAATCACTTATGCAATGAAGTAGAACTGTTGGAATATTGTTACCGAAAAGTTCTCCAATGATCACTGCTGCCTTTGATTAAACTTTTCATGCTGATGCCAGCAGTCTCCTGAAATAAGCTCGGAAGAACAAACTGGGATTTCTTTCACACAAGAGAGTTATTCCCCATGTGAGAGAAACACTCTTTGGTCCAACAGTGAGCAGCCGAGATCTCTCTTGAGAAGAAAACAACCAAGCAGAACAATGAGCCTGGCAGGGAAAGTGAGTGCCCCTAGTGTCTTCATAAGCAAGCATCAATTTGTAGATATCAAGGACCCACTGAAGTCAATTACACAACTGCATGTAGAAGTTAGGTCTGGCAGCTGCTTCTGATTTAATTTGAGGAAATCCAGTTTGTTCCTCTGTGTGAGGATTGAGGAAGCTCAAAAATTAAACTGAAGAGGAAGGTAAGGGTTATTTGTTACCTGCATTAGCTGAGGAACCAGATTGGCCACAGTGAAGATAAATATATCAATTTAATGTGGAAAACACAGAATAATATCTCAAACATCGAATGTACTTCAGATGTTTCTCCCCGTGTTGGTGATGTGTAAAGTAGCACTCAACATGAGGGAATGGCCCCAGACATTTAATAAATTAAATGTATTTGAAGACTCAGGCTCATATTTACAAGTGCCCTGCACCAACAGTGTGTCACTTTTTTTGACGCAGGCTGAAGATCCATATCTACAAGGCAACTCAAAGCCACTTTGTAGATATTGAGTAAAACAACACAGCACATGTCACTGCGTTGCCTTACTCTGCATCAAAGAGTCATTCCTTGGGTTTGCAGTTGGTGTTCCCACACAACATCCATGGATTTTTATGCATTCCCAGATTTACAAGGATTTGAAAACCTGTGAATGTTTCAAACGCCTATGCCTCAGGAGTGGCAACAAGGAGAAATACATTTATTTCTCCCTTGTTTTTCCTTTTTCTTTGTGTGCTGCATTCTGCAGCACATGTAGAAAGCAGAAAATGTCTCTCATGATTGTTTTTGTGCAGGAAGGTGTCCCATCCTGCACAAAAACAATCATCCACATGGTGCAAGGGTCTCTACATTAGCTCATGAGAACCCATTGTGCAGCAGCGCAGGGGAAAAGGACAAGAATACTTATGTAGAAAGTGGAGTGAGTTTGTCAGAGAGTCCCATCATCATGCTTTTGAGACTTTTGTTGTATCTCTCAACTAACCCATTGGTTTGGGGGGTGATAAGGATGGTAAACTTGTAACACACCCTACACTCATCCCACATGGCCTTCAGATAAGCAGACATAAAGTTATTCTCCCTGTCTCAGAACACCTCTTTAGAGAACCCCACTCTGGTGACGATACGCATGAGGGCCTTTGCTACTGCAGGGGCAGTTGCAGTCCTAAGATGGAATGTCTCTGGATATCTAGTGGCATGGTTTGGTTCAATACTGCTAAAATAAAACAATTTCCAAATGCAGTTTGAGGGACCATGGGGGCATCAAATTTAAATCCCCAATCTATCAAAAGGAGTCCCAACCACAGGTAGTAGAAATAAGGGAGCCTTAGGATGTGTGCCTGTCTTGCCTCTGGCTTGACAGGTCACATAGGAGTGGTAAAACTTCTTTCCCTTTTCAGACATTGGGGCCTATAAAAATGGGCAACCAACCTATCCCAGGTTTTGGTTCGTCCCAGATGTCCAGCTGAGGGGATGTCATGGGCCAATATGAGGATAAGCTTTCTGTACGTTTGGGGGACCTCCATTCTCCTGGATGCCCCTGGTTTGGGTAGAGAAGCCCATCCTCCCAGTAGACCCTGTGGGTACCACAGACATCACCCTCCTCTTGTCTGGCTGCCTGCTGCCTCAGGTCCTCAAGAGTAGGGCACTCTCACTGCCCTTGGCATAGGTCTTATCTGGAGGGCCCCCTGCACTGGGAAACTCTGGCAAGTCAGGCCAGGCTCCCTCAGCTGTAGTTCCCTCCTTGGGCACCAGGGCATCTCCCTCTGGAGAAGTCTCCCTCTGGTCCTCTGACCTCTTTGAAGCTGCCTCAGCAGACTTCTTGCCCTTTCGCTTGTTGTGGGGGGTGTAGTTCACTGTTTCAGGATCCAAGCTCCCCCTCTTTCCCTGACATGCTATCTGTGCTCATGTGGAGACACAACATTCACTCAGGTAGGTTGGCATTTCTGCATGGGCCCTCCTTTCATCCTCTGCCCAAGCAGAAGTCTCCAGATCATTTCCCAACAGACACTCTAATGGGATGGCAGGTGACACAACCACTTCTTTGGGCCATTCTAAACTCACCATAGCCATGGGATGAAGTTTAGTTTCATTGTCAGCAGTGGTACGCTGGTGACTGACACCAGGCAACCTTTGGACTGGGGATCCCAGTTTGGCAGCCGCCATAGTGACACTCTCACCTGTATCCCTCAAAGCCTCTACCTCAGTCCTATTGATCTTCAGGCATTGTCTGTAATTCTCCAAGCTTAGAGGTGAGACAGTCTGGGTCTCAACAGTCACCCCACCCGAGGGGACACTAAGACAGCTTCAGTTTAGACTCTGGCCTCTCCAGAGTACACTTCCATCCCCACTCCTATGCTAACCCACCCTTGGGATTGTCCTCCACTGGGGGACTAATTGGAGCATGCTGCATCTCCCTTTGTATGACTTGCCTGATGGCAGTCATGACACAACCCAGAAGCCTTCTTTGGGGCCCTGTTCTTGCCCTGAAACCTCTTTCCTTTGGATTGTGAGAAGTCTCAGGCCCACCCTTCTGAGAAGTCCTTTGGGGCCCTTTAAAGATCAAACTCCTTGTTTTTATCTGTGTATTTGCTTACCTGTTTCTCTTGCTGGGAAGCATGTAAACCCTTTTTCTGGTCACCTCCACCCTGGGTCTTCTTAAACACCCTGGACCTGACCCATTTGTCAGTTATCTTTTCCAGCTCTCTGGGAGAAGACAAATCAGAATCCACCAGATGCTGATGCAATTTCTCTGTGGTGCAGTTACGATGTGCTCTTTCATAATCAAATTGTACAACCCGTTATAAGTGTCCATCTTATTGCCTTTAACCCAGCCCTCTAGTGCTTTGACTGAACAGTTCAACTAAGTCCAGTGAGGTCTGGTTCTGACCTTTTGGGGTGTCCCTACACTTCAGTCTGTAGTCTTCAGTGGTGATTCCAAACCTTTCTATAAGAGTATCCTTTATATGTGTGTGTAGGACTCAGGAAGGGTCAGGATTCTATCCATGCCCTTAACTGGGAATAGCTCCCAAAGTAAAGAGTCCCAGTGATGAGAGGGTACCCTCCTCATTCTGCAGGTCCTCTCAAAGGCTGCAACCCATTTGTCAGTATCATCACCAGCACTAAGGTGGTCATTATGAACATGGCAGGAAACACTGCCGACTGCTGTGGCAACGGTGAACAGAAGACCACCAGTGGAGGTGAACAGCACACCACCATATAATGATGGCAAAAACAGAAACCGCCCAAAACACCTGCTACCTCCAGCCACCGCCAGGACCCTTGATGGCGGAAAGGCTGCACACCCCACCCTGCCACCGCCAAGCAGACAAATCCCCCGCCCTCCAAATAATGATGCACAAATCACTGTGGCAGTTAGTGGCTGGCGAACGGCCATTGCCGGTACGGACCGCCATGGCCAGCAAGTGGACCCAACAGCAATAAATGCACACATTGGCAAGTTTGAAACCCACACACCTGACACACATCCACAACACTATAAAACAGATACATACACACCCCACAATCCTTTGCATCACCAATAGGACAACTGAGATTGACAACACAACACGCATACACTGAATGCAACATCACACAAGTCACACATCCAACCACACAACAGCACCCTCACCAGTAATCCTACAACACACCACCCACAACACACACCATGGCACCCCCTAAGCACCCCTGCTTCACAGATAGGGAGCTAAGAACAATGGTGGATGAAATACTGAAGGTCGAGCCACAAATCTTCGGGGCACAGGTCCAGCACACACCCATCGCCAGGAAGATGGAGTTATGGCAGACTATAGTAAATAAGGTCAACGCAGTGAGAAACCATCCACGCACAAGGGACGACATCCGCAAGAGAGGGAACGATCTGCATGGGAAGGTGAGGTCTATGTCATCCAGGCACAACATTGCGATCCAGAAGACTGGTGGAGGACCCCCACCTACACCCCCCAAATACACCGACTGAGAGGAGAAGGTACTGGCTATCCTGCACCCTGAGAGCCTCACTGGACTCACTGGAGGACTGGACTCAGGTAAGCCATCTATAATTACTTCATATCCACCATACCTGTAATACATGTACCACCCCACCCCTCCAACTACCACCAGGACCACTACCCCACCCAGGCCACAATCACTACATCCAGTCACCCTGCATGCCCACAAATCCACTAACAGACCCACATCCCTCCCCCTGTGCACAGCCACCTACCCCTGCAAGGAATCACAATGGCACTACTGCACCCACAATGCACCCCCACATCCCATGCAAAATGTTAGGACAACCCCACAATAGGTCCCTGCATGGCCCGATAGGGGAATAAAAAGTACAAAATAGGGCAGAGCTGTGCATCCTAATTCAAATTAGTACATGTAACATACATGTCCATCTCCCCCCACAGGCACCACCAGCCATGCCACCCTGACGGAAAGGCCAAGGAGTGCCAGCGTCCCACATGGAGACAGAGGCCCCACTCCGGAGACTGGAGAGGGAAGTATGGACAGTGAGGATTACCCTGTCCTGTCACACAGTCCTGGACTGTCACCCTCCTGCAGCCTCCCCCAGGATACCACTGACATCCCCACCACCCAGCCACCAACATCAGCTCTGGCCAAACGACCCCATACCAGTGTCTCCAGGTGTCAGAGTCACCAGATCCTCGGGGTCCGTGCACGTTCCCAACACTTCCACCACAAGACAGCTCCAATACTCTGATTAGATTTATCACAGAGTCTAAGAGAGTCCAAGTGGGGAAAAGGGGATTAGGACGGGAATAGCTGGGAAGGAGACCTGTAGAAAGCAAAAGGTTAAAACACAACATCAAAATTACATCTCATGAAATCAGTACCATGCTACAACTCTAAGATTCGTCTTTTCCGAAAAACATGAACAACCCTAGAATAATCCTAAAACTGACTAGGCTTTAGATGACCGAATACCTGAAGAGGAAACAGGAAAAGTTAAATAGGACTTTCAGATTCAAGTACTTTCTTTAGCATGAGAATCAGGAAACACTCTGAGCAATTTCTAAACAACCATATGAATCTCCTTTTAGGAATACATATCAGGAACACACAGAATTACATCTAGAACTCTGGTATTGTGTTGTGTTCATCTCAGAAAAAACATTGGGAATTAAATTGCGCACACTGCAGATTTTTATATGAGTATTAAACACCATAAAGGTTTGTGCACCATGAAATCACACAACGTAGATTCAAGGAATAAATCATGCAACGTGTCAACTTGAAATGCTACCAAGAAAATGTCTTAGAATGGTAGCGCACAGTAACTTACATTATTTATACACGAGGAAAGAATTGCGCGTCTTGCCGATTCAAATGCCACCATACAAAAGCCAAGAAATGGTAGCGCACAATGAATAACATGAAAAAACACTCAAGGAAAGAATCGCGCGTGTTGCCGATTCGAATGCCACCATGTAAATGCCAGAAAATGGTAGCGCACAATGAACAGCATGAATTACACACGAGAAGTGAATCGCGCGTTTCGCCGATTCGAATGCCACCATGGAAATGTCAAGAAAAGGTAGTGCGCAATGAACAACAAAGTGAAATGCTCATGAAACGAGTTGCACGTCTTGCCAACCTATAAAACATCATGTAAATGTCAAGAAATATCAGCACGCAATGAACAATAATGTAATAACGAAGTCAAATCTTTATGGAATAAATTGCGCGTCCTCCCTATTTGCAAACCGCCATACAAATGTAAAAAAATGGCAGCGCACAAGTAATCTGTTATTCATTTAAGAATTAAAATCGAGAATATGAAGATTCTCAATTACGGTGTTGGGAAATGTCCAAACACCGTCTTACCGCCTGGAAACAGTGATCACCAATGAGAGATGAGTGCAGAAGACTGGAAAATCCAAATAGGCCGCCTTGACAGGAGCTCAGGAAGAAGCTGCTGCTCTGCACCGGGACCTCTGAATAGTGAGCACTGGAAGTTGGGCTGACTCTCTTTTATAGAGTCTTGGCCCAGCCTAGAACCACGCCCAGGCATGTTGCAGGGAAAGTCTCCAGAAGGCCCTGGAAAGGGACCACACCCTAACACACTCTGAATGTCTGCAGCAACACATTGTAAATGTACAGTATTTATAAGCACCTTAAAAATGAATCTTTTGGATGGAATTCTGCAATGCAAAAGGTTAAACAATAACATATCATCACAATGCATAAATTACTTTATCTTGCAAGTGTTGGGTTTTTGCATTCTAGATGCCCGTAGAGAGCGCACTGTCCTGGTGTTGACACCAGACCACAGACTGGCGGACCACAAGTACAGAGACCAGAGTCACCACCTACTAACAGGCAGGGTGATGATGGCCCCAGTGCAAGTGGGACTGCTAGATCTGTGCAGGGGGCTTAGCACAGGGGGATAGGCCCAGTGGGAGGGCATCAGTGGCCCATGGGGGAGGCCAAAGGATGGATGCTGCAGCCCAGGAAGTGATCTCTGAGGTCCTGGGAGCATACTACCATACACAAGACAGGATGGACCAGATCCTGGCCACTATGGAACAGAGTCAAAGGCTGCAGATAACCCAACATCAAGAGACCATGGATCAGTGGAAACAACTCAATGCCACCATGGCCACTATTGCAGGGGTGCTGCAGCACCACTCCCCAACCCAGCCTGAGACCCCCACAAACCTGGAAGCCCCAACCACTGCTCAGGACACAGACCTGCCCTCTACATCAGCAACTGTACTGGTGGCACTGGCAGAGGATACAGAGGAGACCAGCACCCCTACCCGTGCAGCCCAGCACCAGACACTCAAACGGTCCCTCAGACCCAGATATAGCACTGGAACACCTGCCAAGACCAAGGCCCCCAGACAAAAAGTGACTTTGACCTGAACTGTCTCCCAAGTGTGCCACTGTGCCACCATCCTCACCCACCAATAGCAACTTAACAACTTGCAAGGGACATATGGACCAATACCCACTGCCACCAATCGCTGAGCCCATGTACCCAGTATGGACATCCACTGTGAGCCCCCTCCCTATCACTGTACAGCGCACCAATGCATTTGTGACACCAAATAAAACACATTTACCCCAATTCGTATGTCCCCTGCCATTATGAAGATTCAATTGTAATTGTGAATGTATTTGCAGTCAATTCCATATTCATAGCTTTATTGCAGGACAACATCGTCTGGAGTAAACCAAAATGCACACCATGTTTGTTTCCATGGCACATGCCACCTTATTCTTCAGGTAACAGTGTCAATGACTACAGACACCACATCCCCACACAAATGAGTCAGACAAACATTATGCAGTGCAGACAACATCATCAGTGAACAGTACCTCATACTCACTGGAAGTAAAGTTGGATCAGCTGGTTCCTGGAGTGGACATCTTCCCCCTCTTCATCCTCACCATCACTCTCATCCCCTCTCAGAGGTAGCAGGTCCGGATGTACAGTACCCTCCTCCTCTAGTAGGGGGATAGCTCTCCTTATAGCCACGTTGTGCAGCATGCAGCAGGCCACCACTATTCTACACACCTTCTCAGGGCCATAACACAGGGATCCCCCAGAGAGATGGAGGCAACGAAATCTAGCCTTTAGGATACCTATGGTGTGCTCAATCACCCTCCTAGTAAGTCCATGGGCCTCATTTTAATTCCTCTCTGCATCTGTCCTGGGATTTCTCACAGGTGTCAGGAGCCATTGCAAGTTGGGGTAGCCAGAATCACCTGCAAAAGTGGGCGAAACAGGACTGTAGCAAACTGCCATAACTTGCATACAGCCTGACTGTCAGCTATGTACTGATCCAGTGTCATACACACTCACATATGAGCCATCCTCTGTCCCCTTGTAGTTGTTCCATCATGTGTGGCACACTGCTGTTCCTCAGGGCAAAGGAATCATGAACTGATCCTGGAAACATGGCATTTACATGTGAAATGTACTGGTCAGCAGTACACACGAATTGTATATTCATCGATTGGAAGTTCTTTCTGTTCCTGTACACCTGTTCATTCACTTTTAGGGGGATGAGAGCTATGTGGGTGCCATCGATGGCACCTATCACATTGGGAATGTTAGCAAGGGCATAGAATTCAGGCTTAATGGCAGGGAGTTCAGCCCTTTGGGGCAACAACTTGACATATGTCTGCAGGTGTACATATGCATCCAGGAATTTGGACAGGACGAGGCTAAACATTGGCTGTGAGAACACTGCACCCATGCAAACTGTCACCTGAAATGAGCCCGTAGCCAAGAAATGAAGTACAGAGAGCACTTGCACTTCAGTAGGGATGGCATGCTGATTCGGATTACCCGGTCTCAGTACAGGATCCAGTAAAACACATAGGTCATGGATTGTTGCATGATTGAGTCTGTAGGTGACGATGATGTGACGTTCCACCATGTTTTCCAAATCAACAAGAGGTCTGTACACAGATGGGGCCCTCCCTCGCCACATGGTTCTGTACCTATGGGGAGGAAGAACACATATGAGGGACACACATACACATGCAAAACATGTTGTGTATGAATAACTGCTGTACAATACGTTGGTTACACACACAAGCGATGTATGATGTACAACTTTTGGGACATGTATGCAGTGATACCTCTGGACTGATGTGAGGAACAGACACTCATGTGTGCAGGCAACAAAGGGCTGTGACCTGAAGGCCCTGAATGGGGCCCCTGACCAGGAAATATGTATGTGGTGCTAGCAAAATGACAGCCTCCTGCCATCCAGATATGAGGGAGTGGAAGTGACCTCATTCTGCTAGCGGTAGTTGTCATGGCGGAAGGAGGTGTTCACCGCCGTGCACCCACTCATTGGTTTACATGGTTGTCAATGGGGAACTTGGGCCTATCATGATCGCCGCCGGCGGTGACGGTGAACACTGTCGTGGAGCGTACACCATGTCGTCACCCAAATTTCACTTGACTCCCGGATCCAGTCCATGAAAGTACTCCACTGAGTGTGCTGTGTCCTGACTCTGGTTACTCCAATGGCACGAGTCACAGGGGACTGGCCCCCGGCCTTCACCATGGAGGAGCTGGAAAAGCTGGTGGATGGGGTCCTACCCCTGTATGCCAAGTTATATGGGCTACCAGAGGAGCAGGTGAGTTGGCGGTTGCCTTGCATGGATGTGTGTGATGGTGGCGGATGCCTGTATGCATGTGTGGTCGATATGTAACTGCACAGGTATAGATTGTGTAGCAAGTACTGTGAGTGAGGTGGTAAAATGATCCTGTGAAGTGTCCGTCCCATAGGGGACGATATGTCAGCTGTATCAAATGGGCATATCCTGACGTCTGTTATTCTTCTCTGTGTGTCCCATATAGGTCATTGCCCATCAGAAGAGGGGATTCTGGCAGGCCATCGCCAGGGAGGTGCGGACCCTGGGGGTCTACAACCGGCAGAGCACCCACTGCAGGAAGCAGTGGGAGGACCTGCAGCGCTGGGCTAGGAAGACCAGCGAGGCCCAGCTGGGGAAGGCCTCCCAACAAGGAAGGGGTGCCCGTCGAACCCTGACCCCACTAATGTGCTGCATTCTGGTGGTGGCATATTTGGATTTGGATGGGCGCTTGAAGGCAGCACAGCAGCCACAAGGGGGTGAGTACCCACACCGTTTCATACCACTTTGATGGATGTGTTTGGGTGCTGTAGTATGTATACTGTCTAGTGCCAGGCACTCTGACAGGTGACTTCCAGCAATCCTCCCCCCCATGAGCACGGAAATGATTGGGGGCAGTTCTAACAGTTCATCAGGTCCTTGTGTCATGTGTGAAATGTGTTATATTCTGGGGTAGTGGCCACTAGTCGGGGCATAGTCATGACTATTGTTGTAGGTGCTGCATGTAGGTGTGTAGGCTGGATGGGAGTGTGTGTGCACCAAGTATGTACATCCATTCAGGTATTTACAGATTTCTCTCATGTTTTGTCTCCCCACCCATGTGCTCTTGTGTTCTTTGTGTACATCAGCATCATCAGGCGAGGGAGCAGTGGCACCGGCGAGTGGGGATGCAGCGGCCCTCGGTTCCAAGGAGTCGACCAACGCCAAGGGGATCAGTGGGTTGGAGGGCGAGGGATGTACCACAGGGGAGGCAACTAGGCTGGGCTACAACTCCATAGGACAGTGGATTACTTGGTTTTTGAAAATCCTACGGTGGGCCAGATGGCCATGCGACTTCGGATTCTGCGGTTGGTCTTGCCTGCAATAAGCTGGGGGCTAGTGCCAATAGTCCAAGGGAAACTTACAGGGCATCTGGCTTCCACAGGTGTCCCTCTGGTTGGGACTGACAAATTTCAGCCAAGGATGAAGGTTGATCATGGAGAGCCCAGGCTGCCTGGCAGGAGGTCAGAACTGTCTTGGTGGCAGCAAGTGTTAGAAAAAGCACAGGCTGCTCGGCCAGGTCAGAAATAAGGGTGGCAAATAGGTGACCAAGCACCAGCGTGCCACCTGGGTGCATGCAAGCCATCCCTCGACACAAGAATCATGTTAGGGGAGAGAAGCCACGTTGTTTGACACCAAACTCAACATATCTAGGGGGCACCACAATGGAGCTAGCAGCCCTGTTCAACTGGGGCTTAAGTCCCATGTTATCCTATGGATCGGCCTGCACTTACAGTGTACCTTAATAGAAAGGACAATGTAGAGACATAGAAGCTCCTGCTTATATGTCTGCAACTTGAATATAATGCACCCTGCCTCCTGGGCTGCAGGGATCTACCTTAGGGGTGTCTGACATGTATGTAAAGCAGTGCATGGGACTGTGACACTCTTGGTGAGGGGACAGTTGAACCCTAGTAGTTTGCACCGCTCTGGCAGTCTGCAATAGCAAGTCTGCCAACAGTACATTGTGAGGGTCACTCAGGGTGGCCCAAGCTCGTGCTGCAGCCCTGGGGACCCCTTTACGACCTCTGACCTGGGTACTATTTACTAGGGCCTTATAACAGAGTAAAGTCTTGCCAATTAGGTAATCACCAAGTCAACAAAACAATTTAGGGAGACAGCACAGGCACTGGGACCTGGATTGCAGGCTTCCAGTGCACTAACAGAGTCATACACATCAGCACTCGGGGCAAAAAGTGGGGGGAGACCGTACAGAAAGAGACAATTTCCTAAAAATGTGCCAGATTATGTAGAGATGGCACATTCCTGCCCTTTTCTTTTGATGCAGGGCTGTGCTGCAAGGCTTGTGGCACTACCCTGCGTCAAAAGATTGTAAATATTCCCTTCAATGTCTTCTGAGAGCTGGATAAATTGCTCGGATATATTAGTATAGGGACATGCCAAGCACAGAGTAGCTTTACTAGTATTCAAGCTACAATAAGAAAAGTAAGGTATCTCTTCCTCAGATTTTGAGAGGCATTATTTTGCAATGCAGTCAGCGTTTTCTGTACTGTGACTAATACAAGCATAGTTTGTTTTAAGCAGTGATTGTACCACTCAGCTTGATTCATCTGCTGATAGCAGAAAAGTGAGCGACTGTCATTTTACACCAGAATTTAAGCAAATAGGAAGGTGTGGGGTTTTCTTTGACCACAAAACACCACTGTGAGGACTAAAGCTCTTCACTATGTTTGCAAAATCAATAAACTATGAAATCCTGGGAAAGAAAAAGGAACACCCTCCCTCTTGCTCACTGTGCTGAATTATCCTAAATTTCAGTAAATTCATATAGTCCCAGGGGCATATTTCTGAGAGGATTGCATCATATTTGCACCACGCAACGTGGTAAATGCATGACACAAACTTCTAAGGCAATTTTTTGAAGTCACGCAAAGCCTCTTTGCGTGGCTTTAAAAATCTGGAGTAATGTAACACGTCGCAAATCCTTGCATTGCCTTACTCTGCCCTGGGACGATGTTCCATTGGCATTGCGTGGATATTCCCATGCAGCTTCCATGGTTTTTGACGCTTTCCCAGATTTAGGAGACCCTGTAAACCTGAGAATGCGCAAAATGATACGCCTCCCCAGGAGAGACACAACGACGAGAAATATCTGTATTTCTCCTCTTTGCTTCTTCTTTCTATGTGTGTTGCATTTTGAAGCACACATAGAAAGAGGAATATCCCTCTCAGGATTCTTTTTTTGTGCTTGAGGGTGTCCCTTCTTACCCAAAAACAATTCTGGTGCAAGGGTGTCCGCTTTGGTGCTAGGCAGACCATTGTGCGCCAGTGCAGGGGGAAAAGTCAGTAATTCATTGTAGGCCTTAAATGTGGCGCATTCCTGCCCTTTCCCTGTCACGCAGTGCAGCTCAGCAAGGAGACTTGCTGAGCTGCTCTGCATGACCTGGCCATAAATATGGCCCCCAGTCTTTAAGTAGTACTTGTACCATTATTAGGTGTGGCTAGTTGGAACGCTTTGTTGTATTCTGCATTACTGTTATGTGTTAGCTGAGCTCTAAGACGTTACTGCATACACTTGCTTCATAACAGAGAATAAACGCTGTGAGATCATTAGGGACTCGTTAAACAATGGAAAGGGCAGCCACACTGCAAGGACTGAAGTCTAGCTGTATTAAATATCTAGTGGGCTATTATTATTCAAAATACAGCTTTGTCGAAAGCAATTTGAAAGTTGCTAGCCCAGCTAGTTTGGGCAGTGGTGCTGGAACAATTTTTCAGAGTGAGGGTGATGCCATCAACCTTAAGTCACCAAAGTCAGAGGGACTGTGAAAAATTCAAGAAATTCACTAATAACAAGCCTAGCAGATGAGCCATTCGCATTCAGTAGAAGAGTGGTAAATGAGTGGATGGCCCACAAGAGCATAAGGCGTTAAAATGCTGTTTGATTTAGCTAACGTGAAATGACCAGGGAGTACCTTTTACTTTCAAGCACTATGAAATTCTGCTGACATGCTTTGCTACATAATGTTTTTATTTACTGCGCTTGTCACGTAAGGCACCATCATCTGCATAATATACAGCTTTTTAAAAAAAAATGTTATAGTTAGTTGAATTAAAGGCTACAAAAAAGTACCAAACATGGTGCCTCACAGCGTGACACCCTTTAGAATAGTGAATTGATCACCTTTCCAGTTGCGGATTGCTGAATTCAGGTGTTAAACTGCTATGAATGTGGTCAAACATTAACTCAAACTGTATTAAGGTGTTTTGAAATTTCAAAATAGAGAAATAATACTGCCACAGTTAGTCAGTTCCATGCTGCATAATTTGTCAATCCTTGCCGCATAATTCAGTCAACAATGACTAATTATTTATTCCTCACTGTAACTTAATTCTAGCTGCCCTTCTTATATTTAGCAAGAGTGGATTTAAAATCAGATGCGTATAGAGAAATGGAACAATGTTCTGACAAAATGCATGATAATCTCTAAATGATCAAAGCTTGCGTGCAATTAAAACCGTCAGTGCGAGATTATCTCAATTTTGCCACAGAAATATCAAGGGGCAAGAGTAAAGATTTTGACAGTTATCCCTGTGCCAAGTCCTAAAACACAAAAGTTTTCACCCGAAATACGTTGAATTGTGTGTGTTTTTCTCCTATTCCCGTGAGAAAACCGGAGGCATGTTCTGCCTGCTCTGTGCAATTGGAAAACGTCTGGAATAGAGGTAGGGGTTTTGGGATGGTGGGCTTGTGGGCAGTGGTGCTGGAACAATTTTCAGAGTGGGGTTGCTGCCATCGTTACGTCACTAAAGTCAAAGTGAAGCCTGGCTGGCTTTGTTTTAATGCTGCACCGATTGGACATTCATAGGTAATTATTTGAATAGTTGGATGGTGCATCCCTATTTGAATTTCTGGATTTACTATATGACATCCTTGGGCAGCGGGTGTACATAGTGGATGCATATCGGAAGTTGGCCATGTAGGAGGCTGGCTCTCGATATAGTGTATGAAAATGACGTGCACTGTGCAGATAGTCCAAGCAACCCCACTTTGGTTTCCTGAGGTAAAAAGCAGACAACCTAATTGTTAGAAATGGGTTCTTTGGTTGGCAGTCAGGTTACCCCCTGTCCAAGCAAGGACCCTCACTCTAGTCAGGGTAAGTCACACACAATCCAAATTATCCTGTGCCCACCCTCTGGTAGCTTGGCACTGAGCAGTCAGGCTTAACTTAGAAGGCAATGTGTAACGTATTTGTGCAATAAATCATACAATACCACAATATAGCACCACAAAAATACATCACACAGTGTTTAGAAAAATATATTATATTTATCTGGGTATTTGCAGGTCAAAACGATAAAAGATGCAATAAGAAATTGTGGAGATATCACTGAAAAGCGATATGAAGTGTCTTAAGTCTTTAAAAAGCAAACAAAGTCTCTTTGAAGCACAAAGTACCTGGTTTGGAGTGAAAAATCTCCGCAAAGGGCCGCAGAGGAGGAGATGCATGGAAAAATGGTGTGTGTGTTGGTTTCGCCCCTGCACACACGGACTTGCGTTGTTATTTTTCACGCGGGGAAGACGTGTGTCGATTTCCGGTGCGCGGACAGGTCTCCTCTGTGGGTCACGGGGTTTACAGACACCCCGGGGTCTGTGCGTGGAGTCCTGGGCTTGTTGTCTGGCTGCGCGTCGTTCCGATGGGCTGTGCGTGGAATTTTCTTCCTCACGGCAGGCGCTGCGTCGTTTTCCTCTCTGGAAGTCGGGCGGCGTTGTCCAGGCGGGCCGTGCGTCGAAGTTCCGGTCGCACCGCAAGCGTCGTGTCGATCTTTCCCTTGCGGGGTCGAGCGGCGTCTTTCCGGATCGGCGTGCAGTGAATTTTTCACCGCGGAGCAAGCTGTGCGTAAAATTTTTCGCCGCACAAGGAGTCCAGTTAAAAGATAGAAGTCTTTTTGGTCCTGAGACTTCAGGGAACAGGAGGAAAGCTCTATCCAGGCCCTTGGAGAGCACTTCTGCAGCAAGGCAAGAGTTCAGCAAGGCAGCAGTGCAACAGCAAGGCAGCAGTCCTCTGTAGAAAGCAGTCAGGTGAGTCCTTTGAGCAGCCAGGCAGTTCTTCTTGGCAGGATGCAGGTTCTGGTTCAGGTTTCTTCTCCAGCAGGTGTCTGAGGTGGTAGGACAGAGGCCCTGATTTATACCCAAATGTGCCTTTGAAATGGGGACGACTTCAAAGAGTGGCTTAGAAGTGCACCAGGTCCCCTTTCAGTTCAATCCTGTCTGCCAGGGTCCCAGTAGGGGGTGTGGCAGTCCTTTGTGTCAGAGCAGGCCCTCCACCCTCCCAGCCCAGGAAGACCCATTCAAAATGCAGATGTATGCAAGTGAGGCTGAGTACCCTGTGTTTGGGGTGTGTCTGAGTAAATGCACAAGGAGCTGTCAACTAAATCTAGTCAGACGTGGATTGTAAGGCACAGAAAGATTTAAGTGCAGAGAAATGCTCACATTCTAAAAGTGGCATTTCTAAAATAGTAATATTAAATCCAACTTCACCAGTCAGCAGGATTTTGTATTACCATTCTGGCCATACTAAATATGACCTTCCTACTCCCTTCAGATCAGCAGCTACCACTTCAACAATGTATGAGGGCAGCCCAGTGTTAGCCTATGAAGGGAGCAGGCCTCACAGTAGTGTAAAAACGTATTTAGGGGTTTTACACTACCAGGACATGTAAACTACACAGGTACATGTCCTGCCTTTTACCCACACAGCACCCTGCCCTAGGGGTTACCTAGGGCACACATTAGGGGTGACTTATATGTAGAGAAAGGGGAGGTTTAGGCTTGGCAAGTACTTTTAAATGCCAAGTCACAGTGACAGTGAAACTGCACACACAGGCCTTGCAATGGCAGGCCTGAGACAAGGTAAAAGGGGCTACTTGAGTTGGTGGCACAACCAGTGCTGTAGGCCCACTAGTAGCATTTAATCTACAGGCCCTAGGCACATACAGTGCACATTACTAGGGACTTATAAGTAAATTAAATAGTCCAATTGGGTATGATCCAAGGTTACCATGTTTAAGGGGAGAGAGCATATGCACTTTAGCACTGGTTAGCAGTGGTAAAGTGCGCAGAGTCTAAAAGCCAGCAAAAACAGAGTCCAAAAAGTGGAGGGAGGCAGGCAAAAAGTTAGGGGTGACCACCCTAAGGCTGTCAGGTCTAACATTAATGCTCTGTTTTTGTGGTAGTGTGGACAGGCAGATAGGCTTATCTTGGAGATGTGCTAAGCTGTTTTTGTACTCACAGTATTAATACATATGGACACACACTCAGAAGAATAAGTCAAGACTAATTTACAAAAATACTTCAGATTTTTATACAATTTTTAAGACCAAGATTATTAATTTATGGTAAATACTTTTATAGTTACAAAAATGTTTATTTTCTGTGCATTATTAGGCACCATAATAATCAGTGGAATCAACTTTAAAAAAAGCATATAGAAATCAGGCGGTGCTTTCACAAATGTCACCATCTATTTTTAGGTTAAGATCGTCTAACTGTCCAGTGGGCCAACTGGAGAACGTCAGACAGTTCCCAGTTCAAGCAACAGCTGGAGGTCTTGAAGCTGTTGCCCAAAGGAGAAGGGGACCACTTGGAAACATACTGCAAAGTTGGACTTAAAGGTAGGTCCACTGGGTCACCTTGAGGGGTGGAGTTCGCATGGGGTTAGGGACCCCTAGAGCACAGCTGGTTTGTCGATACAGGGGCCAGGGAGGCCAGCTGCAGTGCAGATAGGTCAGCCAGGAGTCGTGCATCTTGGAGTCCTTGGAGTCGGATGGATTGCAGGGTGACTCTGGGGGGTGGTTCTTGGGTTCCTGAAGTCTCTTGACTTGTGCCTGCTTCTGGGTTTTTGAGAGTCTGGAGTGGACTTTCCTTCTGAGTGTCTGACTTTGGGGGTCCTGTACCCCAGGAAGTAGTATGCCACAGCCCTGGAGAGTCGCAGTGCCACCAAACTTGACACTGGCAGATCTTGTCCTTAAGGGCTGTTGTAGGAAATTTGGTTGGGCTGCTCGGTCCATGTCATTGGTCAGTAGCTGGTCAGTTTGCTGGACTTGTGGGTTCCTTGCCTGCTGGGTGCAGATAGTGATGTCTTCACTCAAAAGGAGGTTCTTGTTGATTTTTAGAAGGCTAGAGGTGCTCTGGGGTTTTGAAGAGTCCTTCAGGTTTCCAAGTGACACCTCAGTGGCAATTGTCGAGTCCTTGGAGCAGCAGGTAGGGTTTGGCACCTTTTTCGTTCTACATCAGGGCTTCAGGTCTTGTGCATTGGGTCTTCTTTGTTCGAGTCTTCTTTGTGTCTGTCAAATCTAGGCCTGTATTTATACTTTTTTTGCGCCACATTTGCGTCGTTTTTTGATGCAAAAACGGCGCAAACTTGCAAAATGCCATTGTATTTTGTAGGTTTGCGCCGTTTTGCGTCAAAAAGCGGCGCAAATGCGGCGCTAAAAAAAGTATAAATACGGGCCCTAATCTCTTGGTCTAGGGATGCCCTCTAAATACTGCATTTCGGGGGCATTAGAGGGAGTACCTGGTAGTGGCCAATGGGCCACCTAACTAAGGGTGGCTATACCCATTAAGTGACCACTTGCTTTGGGAAGGGGTCACATCCCTAACCCTGATTGGCTATTTTCCTACCATCCAAGATGGAGGAAAATGAAATGGAGTGGTCACCTCGCCTTCCACACCTGAGGGGTGGTGCAGGCTGGGGCTGGCCACTCATCCGATCCTATCCTTGTTAGGTTTCCCACTGGTTTTCCCACCTAAAGTGGGGGCAAAACTATTGAGCAGCCATCTGCTACTAGCAGCAGAGGCAGAGGTGGTGGGGCCTTTGAAGCTGACCACAGGTGTAAGGTGTCTGCCTGGGGGAGTAGGTATAACACCTCCACCCAAGAAAGGCTTTGTTTTCTGGTTCCTGAGAGCAAAAGACTCTCACCCTAGGAGTCCAGTATCATTGCTGGTGATGGCAGACTGGTCAGGACCAGTCAGCTACCATGCAAGGGCTGTTAGGTGATACAGGGGCACCTCTAAGGTGCCCTCTGAGTACATTTTATAATAAATCCAACACTGGCATCAGTGTGGGTTTATTATTCAGAGTTGTTTGTTACCACACAACCCAGGGTTCAGAGAGGCCATCATGTAGCTGGGGAACTCGTAATGACCAGTGTCCAGCACATGAATATGCTATGGCTTCCCTGTACACCTACTATGTCTAAGAACTAGCAAAGACACAGTAGGGGCATATTTGCTCATGCACACATATGCTCTCACATGCATAATAGTGCACCCTGCCTTAGGGCTGTAAGGCTGCCAGAGGGGTGACTTACCTAAATTGCAGTAGTGTTAGTGGACATGGCACTCTTGGTTGAGTTCCATGTTGAGTTTGCAACTTTGGATACACCTTGTCATGCACTTGAAATGGCAGTCTCCAGGAGGCTGGTGTGGGCCTCTCAGAGTGGCACAATTGGTTCTGGAGCTCTGAGGTCCCCTCTTCAGTACCCATGCCCCAGGTACCAGGGGTACCATTTACTAGGGACTTACAAAAGTGGCTGAAGTGCCAAACATAGTACAGGTTTGGGGAATGAGCTCTGGCCCTGGGAATCTGTTTAGCAGGGGCCCAGGGCACTTACAGTTTGAAACCACATCATTTTCCAGGCATAAAGTGGGGGACACCATATCAAAATGGGCCCTTTCTCACAGGCCTTTGAAAAACTGCTGGGATAAAGTGGGGCTGCTATTATAGGCTTGCTGCTTTTTTCTCTTTTTTGATTGCCTAGTCTGAATTGATGTCCTCTCCCCTTATATGTTCATAAGAAAACATCTGGGATGAACACGTGGATGCACATAATTTATGTCAGACATTACTAAAGCTATGTCAGAAATTCCAGTTTGATAAGATTCAGGGGCATATTTTTGAGAAACACACACATTGCAGCGCAGCAAGTCACCTTGCTGCGCTGAACTGGGTGACAGAGATAGGGCAGCAAGGCGCTGTATTTAAGTGAATATGGTGCATTCCTGTCCATTCCCAGCGCTTGTGCACTTTTGACTGCCCAGCGTGAGCAAGGGTGCCTCTGTTGCATGCAGGATTGTTTTGAGCAGAATAGGCACCTTCCTGCTCAAAAACAATCCCCTGAGGCATATTCCTCTCTATACGTGTGCTGCAGCAAGGAAGTATCAAGGAAAAACAAAGATATTTCTCCTTGTTATGACTCCCCTAGAAAGGCTTAGCATTTTGGCGTATTCCCAGGTTTACTAGTTCGGGTAAATCTGGAAATGCGTCAATATCCACTGCAATTGTGTTGGAACACCCACGCAGTACCCATAGAACGCCTTCCTACTGCAGAGTAAGGCAATGCAGTGATTTGACCTTGTGTGGTTTCATAAATTGCATGTGGCATTTGCGGCGCACATGTACCACGTTGGGTGGTGCAAACACGATACAAACCCCCCCCCTCATAAAAATGGCCCTCTGTACATAAGGGTTGCCATTTGACTACACATCAACAGAAGTCCTCCGTACAGATTATAGCACAAGATTCTGCCAGAAGATGGTCTCACCTATTCCCAGTCCACCTTGAAGATGCTTCATCTCACCCAGGGCTGAAAAAGCCAAGTCCTGAAAAAAGCCCACTTCCGCAGTGTGTTTTCCCTTCTCAGTGCCTTCATGCTTTCACTGATAATAATAGCTCTCACTGTAAACAAGGTATGCAATGCTTCACTTCTCTATAAGAAACTCTAGACTGTAAATTGCTCTGCTTTCCATGCTCTTTCAGTGTAGTGCATAGAAGTAGGTTTTAGGTTAAATTTTAATCATGTTAGAAATGTTTATTTAATTCTTGTTCACAACGTCGCTTCTTGCTGGTTTTATGACATGCTGTGTAGTTGTTTTAAGTGTACTGACAAGCAGGTTATTCCTGTCATTATAAATGCTTTTATTTAAAAGTATATATTCTTCATAGTGCAGTGTGTGTGTGTGTGTGTGTGTGTGTGTGTTTGTTTGTGCGTGTGATATTGTGCATAACAGTGCCCCTGATCCCTTTATTGGGATTTTTTGCAACACAAAAGCAATAACTCTTCATCAGTTATATATGTGGTAGGGGCCTGTGGGGCTACAATAAACTCTTTCACATTCAGTGCTGGTGCATTGATCCAGGTTTACTTTTGTCTCCCATGGATGACAAAGCAAACCTTGTAGAACTACGCCAAAGTCGAATTTCACACCACATCATTCGTCGATATCCCTTCACTCATACTGAAAGACTAAGGGGCATATTTATACTCTGTTTGCGCCGAATGTGCATCAAAACATTTGACGCACAATCGGCACAAACTGGGCACCATATGTAAACTTTGACGCCCGAGCCCACGAATGCCAAAATTCCACTGTGTGCGTCATTTTCTGGATGTGGGAAACAGCCTTGCGTTAATGACATGCAAGGTAGGCGTTCCCGTCCCAAAAATGTCTTAAACATCCCTGCGCCTTATTTATGCTACCGCGCAAAATTCCCGCACGGCCGGGAGGCGGAGTCGGAAAATGACACATAGCCCGATTTGCATCAAAAAATAACACCTGGGTCAGGGCAGGTGTTAAAATGGGGCAAACACACCTGTACTTAATGAAAACACACAGAAGCAACAGCAGAGCTCCAAAAGGAAGACATGGAGGTGCTTTTCATCCAGTATGCACGCAGGCGCAGAGCACAGACCAACAACAGCAGCTTCCACAACACCAGCAGGGACCCCAAAGGCAATGCAGAAGGCAGGAGAGGATATTCTACACCAGGACAACCCTTCTGGGACTCCGCCAACAAGACATCATTCAGAGGTACAGGCTAAACTGGCAAGCCATTCAGCACACAGTTGGCACCCAGCTTGCAGACACCCCGCACCATTCCACCAGAAACCAAGCTGCTAGCTGTACTCCACATGTTGGCAAGTGGCTCCTTTCAAACCACTGGTGCCCTGGTTGCTGGGATCTCACAGCCATCATTATCTGCCTTCCTACCCAAGGTACTGGGTGCTATCATCTCCCTCACATCAGCTTCCCCAACACACAGCAGAAGCAGCAGGAGACAAAACAGGGGTTTTACCAAATTAATGGCTTCCCACACGTTCTTGGTGCCATTGACTGCACATATGTACGCCTTGTGCCACCTGCTGCAACCGAACATCTATACCGCAACAGGAAGCACACACACTCTATCAATGTGCAGGCCATTGTCGATCACCGGGGTTTGATCACCAACATTGTGGCAAAGTATCCTGGGAGTGCACATGATTCATCCATCTTCCGTCACTGCACCATCAATCAACACTTCCAGGATGGACGATATGGAAATGGCCTACTTGTTGGTAAGTACAGAAACCCGGTTATATACACACAGCACAGCAACCCTGTAGGACACACAACACATACACCACGACATTGACATGTGGACAGGAAGACAATGAGGTTGTGACACCGCTAGGCATGTTTGATATCTTCACTCAATGGGATACACACCTATGGACAAATGACAGTACGAAATAACAACAGATGCCACTCCACAGACACAAGGGGACAATTTAAAACAACACAATGACAATGACATGGCCCCAACTGGCAGTACAATTTGGAAGATTAATCTTTCAATATCAACACCACTCAATCAAACACCCTTCCAACCAATACGTACTGTGTGAGGGGTGTGTAATGTGTTTCGCTGCAAGTCAAACACCATGACACACATAGCATGATGATGACTACAATGAAGGTCACATGCAATCATTGAGGCTGTACCAATATCTCACATCACTCCTGCTTTCACATTGCCCACTCCCAATAAGCAAGTGGACTGTGAAAAGAACACATATTGATGGGACAATATTGAAAGTGCACTTTCCTACACATACGCATTGCGACAAACGAACACACACACAACAGATGTACAGGCATACGGACGTTCTGAAACTCAAAATGACAACCTCACAACCAAGTTAGCCATCTGAACTAGAACATGTTCAGTAGTATAGGTACACGTTACAACCTATGTCGACTTGGCAAGGGCAGAGAAATAGGTCTGCAGTGAACTTGTCACACATGTGAAATTAGTGCATAGTGAAATGTCAACACATCAGTGCTGACAACGTACGGAGATGTGTTGTACATTGCCAAATCTAAGGGTCTCCCTGATGTTTAAATAATTGTATTGCATATGTGAAATTGGATGGGATGTCCAGGGTATATAGATGCAACCATGTTACCACCACTGTGGAATTGAATCTGTGTATGGAAGTATCATCTCACTCCCAGTTAAGACACAGGGACACCTCTTTCACATGATACAATGCAAGGGAGTACACACTGTACTGCAACTCTACAAAAATACTGCTGACATCCGGTCAACAGCCAAACGCCCTTTCAGATAAGGAACCAACCCAATGCTGATGGTACATCCTAGAAGCCTAGGATTCCAAACAATAACACAAACACAGATGAGTCACAGACAACACAAGAGAACAACTGCCATGCAAAGTGATAATTATGGTGCAAGCTACATCAACATGTTCTCACTCATTTTCTCTTTCAGATGATCAGGGGTATGGGATCCAGCCATGGATCATGACCCCATTTGCAAACCCAAGCACTGCAGCAGAGCGTGCCTATGATGAGGCACATAGGAGGAAACGCACCATAGTCAAGAGGACCTTTGGCATCCTGAAGTCAAGATTCAGGTGCCTCAACATCACCGGAGGCAGCCTCCTATACTCACCAGAAATGGTGTGCAAAATAATTTTGACCTGTGCCATCCTGCACAACATATGTGTAAGAAGGAACATTCCCCTATATGAACCTGACCCACAAATGCCTGAAGAGGAGGAAGAGGAGGATGCTGTCCATCAACATGAGGGGGACCATCCAAACACAGTTGCCGAATTGCGTTGGAGACAACATATTGTCCAAAATTTCTTTTAACTCTACTCATCCATCATTACTGTCTTACCATATGTCAATAAACACCTATACTAATCACTATCTCATGGCCTGGATAATCATTTTTGTATAACATTTTCTCTAACTATCAGAATCAGAGTGTAGCCTCATGGAGCATTGCAGAAATACAGATTAGGACACAGAAAAATCCACATCAAATTTGATGCGTATGAATGTACAGCCAAATTCACACACACTGTATGTGACGTATATGCTGTACATTTCACATTTGAAGGGCAATAGCAGAGGACCACAGCTATTTCACACATACATGTTAGCAGCATGGTTCATCGCAGCATATGGCAAACAACTAAGACACCATCAGTCAATAAGGGAAAAAAATGCCTCATACATAAGGCAGTGGAAGTGGTATTGCATTGGTGACAAGAAGGTATGGCCAGACCCTTGACAGCAGTAAGTGTTACATCACCTAATCTTCCAAGGACTATGTGTGACAAGATTTCCTTATAAACAGCAAATGGATAGCAGAAGTGCCCCAGGTATGACTAGCATTGCTCACAATACATCTCCTGCACATGGCAGCCCATGTCCTAAATCCAGCCACACCCATGTTCCCTGTCTCACCCCACCCTTCTTCAGAGGTCCCTGGAATGGGAATATGTGTACCCAGATAATACCTCCTCTACACACACCCAGACTCACAATGTGAATCCAGTGTGCTTCCCTCTTTAGTATGGTATGCCATAGTCATTGTACTTCTGTCTGCATGGACGTCAGGTTAAATAATACACTACCTTGTAGTCTGTAGGACCTGTAATCACCTGTACATTGCTTCCCATGTGAAAGGTACTGTTGGCCCTTGAAACTTGAATCTCACCTACAGGACTTGAGAGACTGAAGGTGCACACACCTGTGAGCACCTCCATGGAGACCAGTCATTTGAACATGCACTGCCCTTGCAGCTGCCTGTAACAGCATAGAAGCTGCCATTTTATCTATAACACTGTTATGCATTGCCGTAAAAATCAGTTGTGTAACACAGCCCTTGGGTTATTGTGTTATGTTCCAACACACAGGAAAATCACAGTTTTTATTTTCACACAGTGTTGTTCCACCTTTGAACAGTCTCAGTCTGACCACTGTGTATTTGCCTTGTTAAATTTTTGGATCCTGATTGACCCTGCATCCTGTTAGCCTGACTGGTTCCTGTCTTTGCGTTACCATAAAGGTTTCCTGTGGCTACATTTGTATCATAGTTGCTTTCCCAGCCCTCACTTTCCTCCTGGGGTATTGTGTCAGGTGGGTCTACAATGCATACTCAAATACATTGTATAGCAAAATCAGTTTACTTATCGTACCATGGGGGGGGGGGACTTGTCTCCAAATAGCCGAATCATGGCCTATCCCTTGTCTGGGTTTCATGTATGCATGAGTGACAAATAGTGACAGTGTACCATGGCTGTATGCATGGATTGGGTATGGTGCCTCCAGCACAACAAAGAACATAAGATAATGTGCATGAAATGTCAATACATGTTAGGACCCTAATAGTCCACACGCTGATTCACATTGCCCCCACCAGATTGATGGGGCTTGCGTGGTGAATAGCTGTGAGATTAATCAGCACAGAGGCACTGAGGTTCCCGGATGCAGTAGGAATTTTAGAGGCCAACCTGTGTACAAATGTTGTGAGGACACCTGCCGGTATAAGAATCCTGAGACATTAACTTTGTCAGCACGCATGTTTGCCCTGTTGTCAGTCTCATGACACATCTGCAGTGACAGAGCTGGACTATCCCCATATGTGTTCTCAATTCCTCATTGGCTTTCCTTCAATTGATCTGCAAAGGATACTTTGGAAATGCAGGAAATGGCTCCACAGACTCATGACTAGACCTGCACGTAACTGTGACAACATAGACCCCAATAATGATAACTGCTAAACATTGGCCCACACACATGAACCGGACACTTCTGTGTATTTTACCACTGGAAATATGTGAACACGTGCTGCTTGGTCTGCTGGTCCTCCACTGCCACAGGAGAGACATGGCTCATTTATATGACTCCAACTGTGGCATGACATTACATTTGTGTATTATATTTGGGACTCAGTGTCACAAACACCGTACCCACATAGCATTATCCAATGCCTGACTCATGGTGAGTAAACAAACAAGTTCCTAGGAAGTAGTATCCAACATTCCAGGACATGTGATGGCTACGTTTAGGAACATTGCAATGAACAACCGTCTGCTATCTATCCTGTGCATGCTTTGTCATTGGTGGTGCTTATGTTCCAAAAAAAGTGCACAAAGCAGTTGTTGCTACGTGTATGACTAACACATGTCCTCTCCCATTTTCACACTGAATAGCATCTGAGGGTTGGACACATTGACTCCACATGCATACAAGCAGATTTTCAAAAATGCATCTTGTTGTTGTGGGACAACAACAATAGTAGTAGCAAAATCACACATATTGACCCATAGGCATTGAGTTACTGTATTGAGTTGCGTCGCCGTGCTTTCCTCTCTTGATGCAAAACATGCCCAAACTGGGTAATACCTAATTGTATTCACACGTTTGGCCATCTATTGCGTCAGTGAAGAGTGCAAATCCGGTACAACAAGTAGAGGCTCATGGTCCGCAGTAGTATGATCTGTCACATGTGATACACCTGAATGCCCAATGTTCTGTATTGTCACAATTGGCATGTACTATTACAAATGAGAAATTACCCAAACCCAGTTAAAGACAGAAATGTTGGTGCATACGCGTAAAAAAAGATGCACATGCGTCAAATAATGACACATATGCGTCGAAATATGACGCACATTGCCATGAAACATCCATTGGCCCTGAGCGGTAATTCCCACACTGTACCCCCTGAAATTGGTTAAGTATGAAACATATTTCAAAATATGGATGCAGGGTTATTTCCAAGCATGTGCGTAAAAAAGAATGACGCACAGGCTGTAAGCGTCATAACATTTTGATGCATAACAATAAAAATGCACCACATTTGAGGCAGGAAGTGATGTAATAGGATACCCTGTTTACAGAATTGGTACAGTGGGTGTACTTTCACTTTCACTTTGCAGTCTGTGATATTTCCTGACTGTGTGGCTGTGTTTTAACTTGTCTCTCTGTGCATTTTGTGAATTTTTCTCCAGTGTGGTCTTTAAATTATCTTTTTGTGTTTCATAACTGTCTGTGGTATCCTGTGTTAGTGTTTTTTTGGTCATTTCTGTTGTCAACATTTGTCTTTGTCGTGTTGACAATCTGTTGGGTGTAGTGTTAGTTTGGGGATAGTTGGGCTGTGTTCTGTTAGTTATTTTGCATTTCCCTGTCCTACTTTCCCTCTATTCTCCTCTGTACCCCTTTATTCCCTTTTTTTGGTGCAAGCATGTTGGGTAGGCCTCGTCTTGGCAGGATACAAGAGAAGGAGCTGGGTGGCTTTATTTGGCTGGTGTGCCACTTCCTGCCGTTAATGATTGAAGCAGGTGGTCGTGTGATACAGGGCTATCACACAGAGGCAAGGAGGCTCCGGTGGGCAAAGGTGTTGTACCATCTACAGCAAATCTGCAACACACCGCGCAATGACCACCAGCTGAAACACCGTTGGGCTGACCTGGTTGCCCGGGAGCAAGACCTGCTGGACCACCTGGGGATTGTGATTGGTGGCCCTGTTGGTGAGTACAAATCAGAGTATTGTGCACATTTAAATGCTCTGTAGTGACAGTAGCTGATTTGTTCATAGGCTGCAGGCAATGTTTTTGAACATGTGGAATGCTAGTTAAACATACAGGGCCATATTTCTACTTTATTAGCACCGCATTTGCGTCATTTTTTGCAGCAAGGGCGGCGCAAACGTACAAAATAAAACAGTATTTTGTACGTTTGCACCACTTTTGTGTCAAAAAGCAGCACAAATGCGGTGCAAAAAATGTATAAATATGGACCACAGTTGCCTGTGAGATATACAATAATTCCCACACATTACCGTCATTTGTTGATGCAACAGCTAGACTAACTTTCAAAACACAACAGGAGCCTGTAAATTAGTGCTGCCTTCACGTCAATTGATGGTGCTTATGTGGCTCTAACATATGTTTCATGCATGGTCTGTGAGTGTATCAGGAAACACATGTTTTAAATCCAGATTTTTACAGGAAATATAGTGTTCCTCAATGTTTTGTGATATGTGTCTGTACTGGATTCTGACATACACGTAACAAGTTATAGCTGACCTCAGGTAACATCTTAGACTGATATTTGGAGTTTGTAGTGCCACATTTAAATTAGGGATTGATGGCAAAAGGTATGCACACAGGTTCATATCTCTATGGTTGGTGCAACTTACCATAGCTGTGGCATATCAAATGAAGAAAATGATACAAATTGAGGGCTGACAACTGTCCCTGGCCCTCTGTACATTGTACCTGTGTGTCTTAAATTGGTCTTAGTCACAATGTCTGGGTGACTGGTATTGCAGTCCTCCCGGAAAGTGGCTTGGCATGTCTCTCATGGATACACATGATTAGAGGAATGCACTCCATGAATTAGCCTGCTAACTAATGAAGGAGCATGTTTGCCACCACATGATAGTTAGGGCCACTGCTCGTGTGCAGATATGTATGTCTCACTCACTGGAGTCCCAGGGTCTGTACATGTTTGCAGTGGTATGTAGGATGCAGTATCATCATGTCTGAGAGGCTTGACTTTCTGAGTTAATATTAAATATATTATTTGTATTTGGAAGTGTTGTACAGTGCACAGACATTGAGCACATTTCTCCCTTCCATGCCTTACAGGTGGACCTGCACCCTACACTATCGGAGAGGTGGCTCGATTTGCAGACCCTGACATCTCCAGTAAGTGTTGATATTTCTGTTCTGTGTTGTGTTTGCTGATGATGTGTGATTGACTCCTGTGTGTTGGACACATAGCAGGTCTGATGCGCTGGTCTTTGATCGGATATGTTCCTTCAGTGAAGTATCATTTTTTTCCCCATCTTTGAGTTGGCCAATCATTAGCGTATTGTCATAATTTGGGATTTTAGGTCAGTCCTGTAGGCACGGCAATGTGAATAGGGATGAGTTATGTGGATAAAACTTAAAAACAGAAAATGTAGAAGTGGACCACATTAGTGATTCAGTCAGCAAGTCAGACCCTGATTCTTACAGAGTAGGGATGCTAAAGTCTTACCCAGCGTCAGCTTCCCTATTCACTAATTAACATGTTTGACTGTATGTTTAACTTGCTAGCAGCATGTAGCTCCACATGTTGTGCTACGAGTATGAGGCACTTGAGTACAATGGCCTAGGTGTGCATGCAGCTCATGGCCAGATGTGTGCTTGCATCTATCTGCTTGTTGTAAGTCATGGGTTACTGGTAGGAAATGATGTTGACAATGGTCTGCATTTCCAAAGATAAGTGTTGATGGGATTCTCCAAGGTTTGGGTGTATCCTAGTTGGATTTCCTCCTTACCTGTGGTGTGCTGGCCAAACCCATGTACAGCTGTCCAAAGCTTCCTGGGTGTCCTTGTTGTTTGAAATTATTTGTTGCTTGTCTACTCCCCCCCCCCCACTCAGGCACAGGCGTAGGGTTGTGAATAGTGTACCTAGGACTGATGATCCAAGTTTAGTACACAGACATGTAAATCTGTAAATCACTTGTCCAAACCTAGGATACCCACTCATGAATAGCAACTGCATTCTATCCTGGCAATTCCATTTACAACTTGCAGACCTTGTGGCCCTAGATTGTCATCAAGAACATAGTAATTTGTTGGCCTGTCAATGGTGGAGGATTTGCAGCATTATTTTTACCTGACAAATGGCTGAACAATGATGCCAAACTCAATCCAGTTGTTACCCATCTTTTAGAGTTTTGCTGTGCTGTTTGATGATAGGACGTGTGTAGGCTGGCTTGGCATGTTCTGCCTCAGGGACAATCAGTGATCTGTATGATGATATGGTCTGTTTCTGGTACATAAGATGTATTGTCTGATTTACTTCTGGAGCCATTTCACACAATGAAATACCTAGGGGCATATTTATACTCCGTTTGCGCCGAATTTGCGTCGTTTTTTTCTACGCAAATTCGAAGCAAAACGAACTCCATATTTATACTTTGGCGTTAGACGCGTCTAGCGCCAAAGTTCATGGAGTTAGTGTCATTTTTTGGCGTGAACACCTTCTTTGCGTTAATGAGATGCAAGGTAGGCGTTCCCGTCTTAAAAAATGACTCCCAGGCATGTGCGTGGTATTTATACTCCCGGGCAAAAATGACGCCCGGGAGTGGGCGGGGCAAAAAACCCTGCATTTGCGCCTCTTTTTAACGCCTGGGTCAGGGCAGGCGTTAAGGGACCTGTGGGCTCAGAATGAGCCCAGAGGTGCCCTCCCCTGCCCCCAGGGACACCCCCTGCCACCCTTGCTCACCCCAGGAGGACACCCAAGGATGGAGGGACCCATCCCAGGGAAGAAAAGGTAAGTTGTGGTAAGTATTTTTTGTATTTTTTTTTTGTGGCATAGGGGGGGCTGATTTGTGCCCCCCTACATGCCACTATGCCAAATGACCATGCCCAGGGGACAGAAGTCCCCTGGGCATGGCCATTGGGCAAGGGGGCATGACTCCTGTCTTTGCTAAGACAGGAGTCATGTTAATGGCGTCTGGGCGCCAAAAAAAAATGGCGCAAATCGGGTTAAGACAATTTTTTTGCCTCAGCCTGACTTGCCCCATTTTTGGACGCCCAAACGCCATTTTTCCCTACGCCGGCGCTGCCTGGTGTACGTGGTTTTTTTTCACACACACCAGGCAGCGCCGGTCGGCTAACGCCGGCTAACGCCATTCAATAAATACGGCGCCCGCATGGCGCTTCAGAATGGCGTTAGCCGGCGCTAATTTTTTTGGCGCAAAACTGCGTTAGCGCAGTTTTGCGTCAAAAAGTATAAATATGGCCCCTAATGTTTGGTTTTCTATTTGTCTTAACAACTGCCAATATGACTCCCATCCAGATTCGAGAGTTTCAGCGCAGGGCAATGCGTTACCGCCACATTCTGGATGTAGAGTAGGGGTTCCGCAACATGGCTAGGCGTTATCGCCATGAAAGAGCCTCCGGAGTGTGGAGGGCATTTGCCCAAGGGGGACCTTCTGTTTACACCACAGCCACCACCACCAGCACCACCACTACCACCCAGGTGGCACCAACATTAGCAGGCACCTTTGCTGGACCGTCAACATCCACAGCTCCAGGACCTGTCACAGCACCACCTGCACCTCCTCCTACAGACATGGCACCGACAAGGGCCCATTCTTCCTCCACTGGCACCCAGACCACCCCTACTGCAGTCATAGACCCTGCAGCTTTTCTACAGATGAAGCGGAACTTGGACCGTGTGTTGCGGAAAATGACCAGGCTGCAGCAGGAGGTGGCACAAGACAATCGGAGGGTGTGTGCCATAAAAAAGACCCTGCGGAGGGCCAACTTGTAGACATTATACTCAGCCATGATTCCTTCCCCTCCCTCCTCTTTCCTGGTTCTTTAAATTAGTGGGTTTAGGGGGCTTAGTGTTAGGTTAGTATAGGCTGTTAGTTTAGTTAGTAGTAGTGGGTGGGGGGTGGCGGTATCATACTTTTTATAACTGTTTTTTATTATGTGTGTGTTGACGATGGGGTTTTGGTGTTTTAAACAATATATATATATATAATATAAAATATATATATATATATATATTTGTTTATTATAAGATAATATGTGTTTAGGTTAGTATATGTTGTCCTCCATGTGTCCCGTCTTATAAAGGTGGTGGGGGGTTGACGTTTAGATCGTTTTGTTAAATGTGATAAGTAAGTTTAGCTTAGGTTAGTTAGGGCCATTTGTGGGTAATGTGTAGTTAGATTAGTTTAGGTTAGGTAAGGTGTTTCCCCTGGTTTTAGCTTCTGTTTTTACTGTTTAATAAATATATAGGTAACCCTTTACAGTATGTGTTGAATGGTTGTAGGTCAGGGCCTTGGCATGAGTGAACAGTGTCTCTTTTGTATTAGCTTTTGTGTCCCATGCTGCTAAACTGAGCTGTTACATTGGCAGCTACACCAAAGCTACTTAGTTAAGGTTCGGCCATCCATTGCATCCACCGCTCACAGTTACTATGGATCTCAAAGTGTGGTTAATTTGTGATGTATGTTTTCAATGTCACATACCTTGCTACCAGATGTGGTATTGAGGACACTGTGGTAAGTCTGCCTGCAGCCTGATATCCAAGCGAATCCTTATAAGGTGAGTGGTAGTATGCTCTCATGTAGTATGGTATACATAACTCACACCTATCATTTGTTACAATGTTCAGCCCGGTGACTTATCTGTATGGAAACTCATACATATCCATTCATGCTGTATGGTGTGTGTTAGGTAAAAATTGGGTTAAATGTCATATACGCAAGTTTTGGCTTGAAGAAAACACTGAAGGCACTATTTTCTGTCTTAGACATCCATTGAGGAAGCGCTATTCTGTCCAACACAACATTATGGTGTATAGTTTCTATTTTCCTCAGAACTAACCCTCAGGAAGGGCAGATGATGGTACAATCCAGACCACGGTACATAGTTATCAGCCAAGATTTGTTCAGGTCAGGTGTATTGACAATCAATAATCATTGACCTGAGGTAAACATCACTGATGGCCATCACAGTTGATGTGTCACATTACACAGAGACAAAGTTGTTTAGTCAGTGCTATTTATTTGAAAGTGCCGTAGTGCTATATGTATATTGTCCATGATTGTGAGTCCATTAGTGTGACATCTTCCATTGTGATCCTACACAAGTGCAAAAGGACATGTCATTGGAAATGCTGGGGTGAAGTGTCAAACAGTGCAGAGGGACAGGATTTGCCAATGAGTTAGTGAGAGACAATAACAGGGCAGGGTGACAAGATAAACAGTGGGCTGGAGAAAAGTGCTTGTGAGCAGCTGTTGCAAGACTGGCATATTACAAAGCACAGGACCTTGGTTATAAGTGGCCAGGTGGCAGGGACTAGTGCTACCAGGTACTCTTATGGGTGAAGGTGATTTTTTCCACATTTTCCACATCTTCATCTTCTGATGTGTGTGTTGTCTCCTCTGCCTTTGGTGGTGGTGGTTGTGAAGGGGCAACACACACCTCAGTGCTTGAAGAAGAGGAGTCAGACATCCCGGTAGCTGCCAACTGTGGGTCTATTAAGGGCAGTACTGCAGCAAGGAGGAGCTGCTGGTTCTTAAGAATAGCAGCCACATCACTGTGGTAGGCAGCCAGGTCGGCCCAGAGGGGTTCAATATTGCATTCGTGCACGCGTTGCCAGGATTGTTGTTGTAGGTGTTGGGTCAACTCTATTACAGCTGTGCTGATTTCCTTCAACCTTTTTTCAAGTTACTGCAAAATTGTTGTTTGACCTTGCATAGCTGCTGCCTGTTCTTCAGTTGATATCATGCACGAACGCACCCCCTCGAGGCTGGCTACCAGAGTTTGCATCCCCACTCGCACCTCCTTGGCCAGCTCCCACTGTACTCCAACTACAGTTCTCTCAAAGCTGGTGCCAGGGTTTTCAGAGTCCTCAGCTGTACTGGAGCTGGCAGGTCGTACAATTGGGGTGGTGGGTGGGTACTCTGTGATGGCTGCTAGTTCTGTGCTCCTCCTTGTGACTGAAGGTGGGGTGCGAAGGGTTCCAAGGACATCTCGGAGGGTCTCCTGGCTGATGTTTGTCAGCCCGTCATCCATGTAATCAGGGTAGTCCTGGGCAGGCCTATCGGCAGGAGAGCCATCATCCTCTGCAATGAGATATGGTACAATTAGTGTGTCTGTGTTGTGGCATTTGTAATGTGACATGCCTGCCTTCCGATTATTTTAACATTGTGATCTTGGTTCCTGTTCATTGTTCCTGTCTTTCATATTAGCATTCTCCCAGGCCTATGCCCCACCTGCATGCCACATGTATTGTGGTCAGTTTGTGGACTTGTCAGCATCACATCCTCTAGTTGTTGGTTCAGGCCAAATTGTGAATTGTCACCTTCTTGTCCTACTCAACCCTCCGTCTACTTCCATTCTCATGGTGAGGCCTTTCACTGGCTGTGGGTGTTCTGATGGCACTAGCAACGCACTTAACAATCTGGAATTGGCCCAGTCTCTGATCTTTCAGATCCACCTATATGTTGCTGAGATCTAGCATATACTATGTATAGCATTGGTATGGCACAATACGGATGTCAGCATTGGTAATGTGTACTGCTGATGTTGGGGAATGTGTGCTACATTGGATTGCACTGATTGTCCTAGCAGTGTTCCATTTCCTCCTTTGACTGTGCGGGTGTATCTCTGTAACCAGTTGCAGGTGTTCTCCCCTATATGCTGTTGTCTGAGCTGTATGACATTTGGAATGTTGCATTGTGACCCAGGCACAGGGTGGACCATGACATATGCAGCATGGGTATGACATTAGTGCTGTGTACTGATGTTTGTAGCAACTATGGACAATCACATTTGACACGATTGGGACATTTGTATTGTTTCAGGGGATTGATAAAGTTGTCATCATGAACCCTCTAATTTGGGTGTGTTTGATCCATGGGGACGTCACTGCCATTAGCTACTTGACCTGCACACACAGCCGAGGTGGTAGTGGTAACTGTTGTCAATGTTAAATTACACTTGCAGATATGGCCAGAGGTTGTTAATTGGGCCCTAGTTAATGTAGGGAGAATACTGGCTGATGTGTGACGGGCTGCAGGTTTTACGCTGTGCCCTACCCTCCTGGCCTGGTTTTACCTTTCCAACATCCTTGGCATGGCAGCATACCCCCGTGCAAAGGTTGTTGGTGTAGTGTAGTATTGTGCCCCAGGTTTCCTCTGTACAACCCATGGCCCGTGCCGTCCCCCTTTAGCCATGCCACTCCCTGAATATCATGACTTCCATGCATTGTGTAGTAGGTATGTTCCCCACCCGGTTGCATTTAACAATTCGGCATTTAATTTCCCCATGCGACTTACCCTGCATCTGTGTTGTCTCCTTGTTGTCTGCGCTGTCCTGTCCTTGGATCCACCATCTCCTCCATGTGGTCCAGGTGGTCCAGGGCCTCCTGCGGTGCTGGACTCCCACCTCCAGTCTGCAGTGCTGCCTTCCTGTTCCTGGCCATCTTTTCCTTGGTCCTGCACTTGCAGTCATGCCAGCGTTTCTTGCACTCGATGACAGTTCTCCGTACTTCTGCCACACTGTTGATCTTGTCAACAATTTGTTGCCATATTGCCTCTCTCCTACTAATTGGCAACTTTGAGGTGACAAACAGTTGGTGCTGGTGTTCCGTCACCTCTTTGACCAGAATTTCCTGCTCCTCTGCACTGAAGCGACACTTTCTTTTCTTCTTCTCCCTGTCCTGGGCCTTGTGTGGGTCCTCCGCTTGGTTCCTGGTCTGTTGTCATCTTCGTGGGGTCTGTGCAGGCATCTGGGATCCATTTTGGCTCTCCTTAGCACATTTTGCTGTGTTTGCGCTACTTTTTGATGCAATTGCGTAAAAAAATGGCGCGTATCCGGTTTGTGATGTCGTAAACCGGCTCACAGTCATTTTCGCCGCGTTAACGTCGTTTTCCTTTACGACGTGACGCATTGGTTTGAGTAAAAAAATGACTCACATCTGTGGTTTGCGCCGCCGTGCGTCAAAGTATAAATTTGACGCCTGCACGGCGCAAAGAAATGGCGTTAGCCAGCAGTAACATTTTTGACGTAAAACTTCGTTGGTGCAGTTTTGCGTCAAAAAGTATAAATATAGCCCGAAGAATTTGAGACCAAATGTTGGTGTTACATCACAAGATAGCCTCACCTATTTCAGTAGAATGCTCTGTATGTCAGGGGCACTAGTCTAACTTCTAGCCTTTGGTACAGGAAAACCATACAATAAAGAGATTTTATGAAAGTTATAGAATGTGTGAAAAGGTAGCAGGGACATATGTGCTGGTATGTTGCAACAATGCCTTGACTTGGATTCGCAAATAATGAGTTAGTTCAGATTGTAAAGAGACAAATCTTCGGGTGTATTAAAATGGAGAGCATTTTTTTAATGCAGTCCTACGTCTACCTGAAAATAGACTGCCGCTAAAAGGTGTCTGTTGCGTTAATGATGAACTGTCTCAGAAATAAAGGAATTTACATTTTGAAGTAAAATCATGTATGATGCTCCTTCATTTCATCTTTACACAGCTGCCGCCATTTTAAAACTTGAGTGCCATTTGAAAGAAAGACACTAGAGAAAATACATTCATTGATAAGCTAACCCAAAAGATGGAACACTTCAAAATTCACATGCATACCACCCTTTGTAGTGGATCAAAGTGCACCTTGGCAAACAAAAAAATTCGAGCATACAGGATCAAGAGAAAATGTTGAATACATGACATTTAATTTGACAGCAGCAAAAACATGCTTCCTAGGGGGGTTTCTCTTTATGAGTAGAAACCTAAAAGTACTCAATGTTGGCGCCACAGGCACAATTCAAAACAAAGGTATTGTACTTTAGGTTGTAGGACACTTTTTACTTTTTGTTCAGTGACAGTTTGACATATAGTTGGACATTTGTGACAGAAACTCTTGCTGTTTAGGCACAAACTGAAATAAAATGTTTTGATACATTAAATGCAAAAGGAACTGATGCACAGAGAAGTATGGAAACGGAATCTCCTTCCTGATCTAACTGCTGTATTGTTTTGCAAAATGTTACTATGTTGCAGTTGTAGGCACGTCGTGGAAGAAGGCCACTACACCGACATGATAATGTAACATAGAAGTATGTCAGTGGGCAACAGATCATCAAAGCAAATGGAGCAGCAAAAGTAGAGGTGCTACTCATGACAACCAGCAAAAAGTTGATGTAAAAAAGGGAAACATGCATCACCTGTGAGAATGACAAGATCAGTAGACTGATGGACAATAGCTAGAATTGGACAGACAAGGGAGGCATGCTGCTGTTGGCATTTACCACATATAAAGGGAAGACATTGGTATATTCTGATGTGGTATGTAACTCTTACAATGGAGCATTGCCACAGAAGATGTTTATAATGTGGCCAATACCACACAGGTAAGTACTGCACATGATTTTTGCCAATTTACAATGCAGGACTTTACTACACATGTAAGTGTTTTTGAATTATATCAAATAAGGGAATTAAAGTAAGTGACAGATTTAAGGGATGGGTTTGTTGAGGTTTGATCGGGTCCTTGCGCAGATACCAGCATGGGGAGGGTTGCAGGAGGCCATGGACAGTCTTATAATCAATGATGTAATTTCAGATGTTTCAGTGATGTTATAAATGATTTCATAGAACATGGAATGAGTAAAGCAATATGTGAGGTTATTAGCTGTGCATGGCGAGGGTGCCAGTTAAAGTTACTTTAAGCCAAAAATCAAAGTTACTAGAGATAACTACAACTGGTTAATTTCAGTGTTTTTTGTTTGTATAAAACGTTACATTGTTACTGAAATTTTCACCTATTACGTATTTTTTAAACTTTGCTTTTTCAGTGAATTTCAAGGGATTTCAAGGCAAAGTAATATCTTATTACCAAATGTAAAGCCAAATCCCTGCTGAGCACAGCCTGTGGTCAGACCCAGCAGTCAAAACCCTCACAGCAAGCAACCCCCAACCACAGGATGTGCTACATGGGACACTGTAAAGTATCTTTCCCCGGGGATTGGGTCCCCGGGCAGATACCAGAATTTGTGGGGTGCATGAGTCCTTCTTTCCTTCCTTTTCGATATTTGGCCCCAAGGGAATGAAATCCCTGAGTTCCAACAGTGAGGGGAGCATATGCCCCTCCCCTATTTTTGACAAATCAGCCCTGGGTGATGGGTCCCTAGGGACCGTTATTGACTCAGGGCAGAGGACCACATGGCCCGACCCTCTGAAGTTTTGAGCCTTGAGTCAAGACTTTCTTGAAGAGGTGGGCCCCACTCACACCCCACTCCTGGAATATTTCAAATAAAGACCCCCTGGCTCTGTCCCACCCTTGCTGCCCAATTACTTAAATATAAAACTCCAATGGGTGTTATTTTTTTTTTTTTTAAAGCTACAATCCCTCATGAGTTCCGTGTGGCTCCTGTAGGATAGCAGCTTGCTTAATATAACATTTATTTATTTTGGCCCTGGGGTGTCAGGGGTGAAGAGTATCCCTACCCTGCCACCTGACACAATTTCAGGACCAGGGACTATGTTCCAAAGAATTGTAATCACTGTCTGCAATGTTTTTCCTCCTGTTGCAGGCAGCCAACCAGAGCAATCGCCCCCTGGGTAGCATGTCTCCCAAGGGAGTGAATTAGCCATAGTAGAAAAAAGACCCTATGGGCCAATCAGAATGCTTTTTTTTCAAACTGGGATTGGGGGACTCTTGGGAAGTCTCTCAAACCCAACCAGGTATACAAATATTTTTGATCCTAATAGCCCAAAGGCTACTAAACATACGTACGCCAAATCACAAAACACACTCTTTTGGGCCAAGATCTAGCTCCCTGTGTAAATCTGTAGTTTTTGGATATTGCTTTCCAAAACAGTCTATGGACAAAGCACAGTATTTGCACTTTGGGTTCCCTTGTTTTTTCAGGCCCCCACTTGACAGATCACCCCTTGTCCAAACTAGGCAAAAAAGAGCACTTTTTGTGAAAATTTTGTGGAGATTCATCAAACGGCACTAAAGTTATTAGGAAACCAAAGACGGCATTTCCTATGGAAACTGTGACCTAACTATAACTACGAGGAGGCTGGGTGTATATATATATATATATATATAGATATATATATATACACACACACACAAACAAAGGGAAGTTTGAAGTTTAGGGAGTTAATATGTTTAGATGGAGAGATGCTCCTTTATATGGAGCACCCTACAACACCACTGACACTACCCAGAGTTCCTGGCTTTCATTTTTGCATAATGTTTGTCACACTCTAAGCCTGGAAGGGTATTTGAGTCTTTAGCATTCTTTTAAACATTTTTCAGTCCACGAAATACAGCACTACAAACAACTACATAGGGCCCTGCACACCAGCAGAAGAGCAGAGAGCTCCAGCTAGAAGTGCTTTAAAAATATGGTAAACTGTACTGGGGTGATGGATTTAGTGACTGAGGAGACTCAGGGCCTTATTAAGACCTTGACAGAGAGGTTTGCTCTATCACAAATGTGGCGGATATCTCGTCCGCCATATTATGATCTCATTCTATTCAATGGAGATCGTAATATGGCAGACGGGATATCCGTCACATTTGTGATGGAGGACACTCCTCTGTCAAGGTGTTAATAAGGCCCTCACAGTTTAGTTTTGAATGTTGCTGGGGTCTGCTGCACTCCCTGCAGCTCCCTTCAACATTACAAAAATGCTTGGTGGTTCCCCTGCCCCTTTTAGGGGCACCACCAGGCTCTAAAGAATCAATAAAAAGCCTTGCAGAGCATTTGGGGGTGTTCTCTGCTTGGAGCAGTGAAAAATAAATGAATGGCTCCTGTCATCATTTATTATTCTTGAATTCTTTTTGTTTTCCATTTTTGTCTGTCTTAATGCCCACCGAAGGGGAACCTTTGAGCCCCTGCAGGCCTGTCGGCTCCATGCAAGGGCCCAATGGCCAACAACCCATTTTAATACAATTTATATGTTTAATACTGGGGTGCCCCGCAGCACACCACAACATATTATTACTTGTTTTTTTTCCCATACCCTAGAGCCCCCGCAACCCTGCTGGCTCCCTGCAAGCGCAGGAGCCGGCATCTTTTGTCATTTTTTTTTTTTTTTTTAACTGCACACTGTTTGTCAAATGTCACCAGAGTTGTAAGCAAACCAAAAAATGCTTCTTTTATGGAAATGTGGTACTACTTATAATTATTCAGTCATCATATATATATATATATATATATTTATATATATATATATATATATATAAATTATTTATTACACAGTGGCAGTCACCACTGTTAAGTTATATGTGAGTCAGAGATTCCATAAAAACAACATTTATTTGTTTTGCTAATGCATCGTTTGATAACTTTTCAAAAAAAGTTTCAAAATAATTGTTCATCCACCTAAGCTCCTTTCTAGAAAGTTTCTGGGTGATCTGTGAAGCTGGAGTACCAAAACACTTTTCTCCTCTTGCATTTTCCATAGGAAAAATTAGACAACGATACAGAAAAAAAGACTGAACAGAATTACGCCAAATGTGGCAGAAAGATAGATATTTATCCAGAAAGCGTGTTTTATGTTTTTGGTGTAATTCTTCTCAGCCATTTCAGAGGAAGTAATTTTTAAATTTTAGGGATATCTATTGCTGCAGGACTTCGTGGGAAAAATGTCAAAACACACAATCTGATTGGTTGGTCCAATGAGATACCCACACATTCTGAATGAAGTCCTTGACTCCTCAAAACCAACAAAAAAATAGATAAAGGGCCAGTGTAGGAATATCCTGACCCCTGGGTCAAAAGTCATCCCAAAAGAGATTTTGGCTTTGAGTGGCTCAGTGGGACCAAAAAAAAACCAAATTTTTAGTAAAATGAGGGTCTGTGGCCGAAGGCTGCGTGTGATGAGGCACCAACTCCTCTTTAGGCATGTGCAGTGGAGAGTTGGGTGCAAATTATGTTACGTTAAAAAAATTGAAATTCACTGAAAAAAAAAGGTCATAGTGGAGTTATTTGTGAGAAAGGTAGTAGGATTTTAACGTATGGTAAAAAAAAGCTTGAGAGATTCACTGAAAACACTCTACTGTTTAAAACCCCTAAAACCAGGGAAAATTGACAGTTGTATTATGTTGACAGTTGTATTATGCCATGGGTCGCACAACCTGTGGCTCACTCTACTGTCTTTCTGGCTTCCTGTGTTATACAGCAGGATGCTCTAAGCACTTACAGGCAGCCTGGGGAGTCCTGCAAGGGGCCGCAGATGGCCATAGTTCGCCTTGCTTGTCAGGTGGGCTGGAGACATTCCTCTCCTTTGGGGCCATAGTCTTGCTTTCTGTAGTTTTTTAATTACCCATTCCATCATAGAGGCTCCATCATGTAGTCCCGCCAACATTTCCCAATCTAACATGGCGGCCTTACTTCTTTCTCAGTGTCACTTTCTGTTTTGGGGTATATAAGGAGCAGAACTGTCTTTCTCCTTTGCATTTCAACACTCCTCGCTCCTGCTGGTGTGTCTTCACTCCTTCTGCTGTACCTGAGCTTCTGCTAGTGTTTATTCACTTCTGCTGGTGTTTCATTGCTCCTGCTGATGTCTCCTTCCTCCTGCTGGTGATTCCTGCTCCTGTTGCTTCCTTTCTGAACCTTTCTATTCTCCTGTTTTTGGCATTTACACTAGTCTTATCTGTGCCTTCCGAGCCTTGCTGCAGTCCTGGTCTTCTTCCATCAATACCAGTCCTCATCAGCCTCCCAAGGGCCTCCGGTCACCATCATAGGTTTTTACCATTTGGGGTTTTTCCTCTTGGGGGCTCCTTCAGGAATGACAGTATCTGCTTAGATGTTCCACTGTCTGCAGCATTGTGGTTATCAAAAGGTTTGCCCCTACCTTTGGCAGACAAGGGCAGTCAAAACTTGGACTCACAGATTTTTTCAGCGCTCCAAGACTGCGAATAGAAGTCTGTCAACTGAGGAGCCTGACAGATTGCAATGCCCAATTTCCAGCTCGGACCACGGAAGCATGGAAGCTTCACAAGGATTACCTCAGGCTGGGCCGGTGGATGCTGCACAAGCCTTAGTTCAGACAGTTCAACAACAAGCTCAGGAAATGCAACAACTGGAAAATGAAAACAGGCCCTACGTCAAGCGCTTACTGCCAGAGCATCCAACATGCCATCCATTTCTCCAATAACCCTTCATTTTTCTGGAGAGCCAAACAAGTTAAAATAATTTCTAGACTTCCTGACAGTATTCCTTGCATTCCTCCTGGGCCAGTTCACTCTGGATAGAGCCAAAGTGAGATATCTGATCAGTGCCCCACCAGACCCGGCATTAGTATAGACAATGGTTTTCATAGCAGCGGAAGACCCGAGCCCTTTCTGACTATGCAACCTTTTTTGCAGCCTTTAAATGGATGTTTGAAAGACCTGGTTTAGAGACTTCCGCTGAAGAAGCTCTGTGCAACATTTTAGCAGTGTAATCAACATGTTTTGCAATACATCACTCGTTTCCGGCAGTTATCAGCTCAGACCACATGGTCGGAATGGACTCTGGTTACTTACTTTTGCTGGGGCCTTCATCAGGAAATGAAAGATTACCTGGTACATACACTCCACTCACAAACCATGGCAGTGTTAATGGATCAGCCCTGTTCTTGAATGGCCTTATCCTTCCTCTATCAAGGAGACTCCATGCCTCCTTGGTTTGGTGAATTTCTATCACCTATCAGTTTATTGAGAATTTTGCCTCTCATACTAAGCTGATGTCTCAAATGCACAAGAAAGAGAACCTGAAACACAGATTTGAGAGGACAGAACAAGCTGAACCAGCCTTTCAAAACTTGAAAAAACCCTTTACCTAGGCTCCAATTCTGTGTCATCCCAATACCTCCAAAAAGTTTATAGTCGAAACGGAAGCCTTTGATGGAGAAGTTGGGGCAGTCTTGCTTCAACAGCAAGAGGGTGCTAGAACACCGAATGTTTTACCTGTCACATATCTGATTCTGAGAAGAACTACTCAGTTCTTCAACTGAAACTTTTGGCCATTAAATTAGCCTGTTGTGAGAGAAGACATTTCCTTTTGGGAAACAAAGAAAGTTTTTACATGAGGACTGATCATCAGAATCCACAGTGCCTTTGCAACATGCAATGTCAATCAATCAATCAATCTGGATTTGTATTACACAGCTATTCTTCATTGAGTGCATACAGGCATTGGTATCCTGCTGCGATCAGTCAAAGAGCCAAGTCTTGAGTCCCTTTCTGAATTCTGTGAGAGAGGATGATGTTCAGAGGTGGTGGAAAGGTTGTTTCAAGAGTTGGGGGCACAGTAGGAGAAGAGCGTCCTCCACTGTGGCTTGAACAGATGCAGAGAGTGTGGGTGAGGGAGGTGAAGCACAAGTGTCTGGAGGGTTGGTAATAGTTCAGGTGGTGATTGATGCATGCTTGTTTGTAGAGTGTCTGGTAGGTGTGTATCAGCATCTTGAATTGGTATATTTTCTAGACAGATAGCCAATGTACGAGCAATTGCAAAGCAAGATTGGTCCATTTTTCAATCAATATGACTTGATTATAACCTATAATCTAGGATCCCAGAACATGATTGCTGATGTTCTATCCCGACGATGTCCTGAAAGTCCAGCTAATTTTCAGCAGAATATCCTGGACCCACAGCACAAAATCGGAATAACTCAGTCTTTTTTAGATGGAGTCCAGGCAGGATATACATCTCTAACAAGGGAAGACTGGAATTCCTTACCAAGCCAGATCTATAAACAAGGTAAACTTTAAGATAGGGATAAGGCCCTACTTCTTCCAACCCAAGAATTATAGCTCAAAGCCTTTCAGATGTGCCATGATTCACCTATCACTGTTCATCAAGGTGTCATGTCCACCATAGAGTTAATCCTTCGATCTTTCTGATGGCCATCTGTACATGAACATACCGAGGTATTTGTCACTTCTTGACCAATCTGTGCCCAAGCTAAGCCGTCTCAGTCCCAGACTTTAGGACTGTTGCATCTTCTACCGTTTCCTCCTGCACCTTGGCATACAGTGTCCACTTATTTCATTTCAGCCTTACCCCCTTCTGCAGGTAATCAAGTCATAATGGTGAGTGTAGACTCTTTTTCTAAGATGGCACATTTTAGCCCTCTAAGAAAATTGCCTTACACTAAAGAATTGGGGAAGAATTTATGCATGAAATATTCCTTCTCCACGGTCTTCCTCAAACTATTATCTCAGACGAGGTCCTTGGTGTATATCCCACTTCTGTAAATTCTTACACATCAAGGTAGCTCTCTGATCTGACTTCCACCTGTAAACCAATGGTCAGACTGAACACCTAAACCAAAGTTTAGAACAAATTTTAACCATAAATTTATGGGCCCTTCAAGATAGTGCATAGCATAAACCCAGTGGCCTTCCTACATTCCGGATCCCTACCATCATGTTTTCTGTAAACCTCCACCAGTTTTCCTCGGGATCTGCACGTTGCTGAACAAAAGGCCCACCTCCCGGCGTCACCAACTCAGAAAGCTATTATAGCACAGAGTTATGATGAAGCCAGTCGGGGGAAGGGAATTAGGGTAGGGAACAGCAGGGAGAGAGATCTGAAAAGAAAAAGATTAGAACAAATATGCACTTATTCATAGCAGTATAACTCATCAATAGACTCGACTAAAGGCGTCTCTGTGATATCAGATTGAGACCTCTTTTGAAGTAAGGGCAAAGCCCCTTTTTGAATTATGGAACAAGAACAAACTACAACCTTATAACCAAGAGATGGCAAGAACTTTGGACTATGATCATACTCTGAATATCAATCCTGTAACATCTATGCACTCATAACATAAACCTGTGCTCATGGCCTAGAAAATCTCAAAGAATTAAATGTGCTTTTCACGTATTATGTTTTCCAAAAAACCAAAAAACAATGAAAACTATAATTTGCTTATCTCCAAAAATGCTTTCACATTCACAACTATAAGGCCGGAAAGTTTGTACTCATTGAACTTGAAGCGCTTTGTTCATTATGCCAGATAGCGCTTTCATTTGTTTCATCTGAAGCACTACGCTCGTTATGCTAAGGGGCGCCTTACTCATGTGGCCTGAATCACTTTGATTGTTGTGCCAAGGGCCTTTTATGCATGTGGACTGAAGCGCTTTGATTGCCGCGCCAAGGGCACTTTACTCATGTGGACTAAAGCGCTATGATTGCCGTACCAAGGGCGTTTTACTCATGTGGACTGATCGCTTTGATTGGTGTGCCAAGGGCACTTTACTCATGTGAACTTAAGCGCTTTGATTGCTGTGCCAAGGGCGCTTTACTCGTGGACTGAAGCGCTTTGATTGCTGTGCCAAGGGCACTTTACTCATGTGGACTGAAGTGCTTTGATTGCTGTGCCAAGGGCGCTTTACTCATGTGGACTGAAGCGATTTAATTGCTGTGCCAAGAGCACTTTACTCATGTGGACTCAAGCGATTTAATTGCTGTGCAAAGGGCGCTTTCCTCATGTGGACTGAAGTGCTTTGATTGCTGTGCCAAGGGCGCTTTACTCAGGTGGACTGAAGTGCTTTAATTACTGTGCCAAGGACGCTTTCCTCATGTGTCCTGAATCGCTTTGCTCGTTGTACTAAGGGGCGCTTTACTTCTGTGCTCTGAAGCGCTTTAATCGTCGTGCCAAGGCTGCTTTCCTCTGAAAACTGAAAACGCTTTGCTCGTTGTGCTAAGGGGCACTTATCTTTTGAAAGTAACAACTCCCTTCAAGATTTGGCTCATCAAGACCTTACCAATACGAGTACGACCTACTCGTATCTGAATTCACCATGGAAACAAGGATACTCTGATTTCCGTCCATCTCCCATGCAGGAAATCTGCTCTTCTTCAGAGGAACCCCCACGAGGTCTGACTGCATCGAAGTCTTCAAAATAGTGAGCAACATGCTTGGGTGTGGCTGGGCTTTATAGGCCTGCCACACCTCAAGATGGCTGCTGCCTCTAAAAACATGGGAATTGTAGTCCCTTCATGGAATAGCACTGACAAGTGCATCTTGTCCACCAATGTCCTGAACCTGCAGCTCTATGAGCTTTGCCACAGGGCAGACAACACTGATGGCCACCTTTGGAACAAGAGGGGATGACAAGTGGTGCGCATAAAGCGCTGCAAAGCCGCGCAGTGGAGTTTCAGGCGGGACCTGGACCGCGCATGGCCTTATTCCTGACATGAATATGAGGTTCAGGACATTTGTGATTCTCAGTTCTTTTGAAACTGTTTACAATTTTTGATTCATTGGAAAGGGTATCCTCCTAGTGAGAGATTTTGGGAAGATGCTGCCTCTTTTCATGCTCCTATCCTGTTATGCTAATTTTTTCAGCAACTCCCTGATAAGCCTGGGGTCTCAGGAGGTGGACATACTTTCACGCCTGAGTCACAGCACAACTCACAGCTCACTCCACGGCCTTTCTGGCAGCTAGCATTATACAGTGGGATGCACTAAACACTTACCGGCAGCATGGGGAGTCCTGCAAGGGGCATCAGAGGACCATTCTTAGCCTTGCTTGTCGGGTGGGCTGTAGGCATTCCTCTCCTTCTGAGCCAAATTCATGCTATCTTTAGTTTCGTAAAAGACATTCTTAGATTTTCTGATTCCTGGTGCAATAGTAATCTTTCCCAAATCCAACGACGCCAGATCTCTAGGATGTTCTAAACATGGCAGGGGACGTGGCTGCCCAATCCTCTATCCTGCTCTTAAGGACTTGAGACTCACCACCTTAAAACATTTCATTGACTAACATCCCCTGTGGATGGCAGTTTAATTCTTACCCTTCATACATTCCAAAGGCAACCTTTTATCTCCGTTTTCAACAACAGAAAGATTATGTTTCAATCAAACAATGCAAATGTGGCATTGTTTGACCGACTTTTCAGTCGCTGAAGCCTAACTTTTCTAACCTTCAACAGTCACCCTCCTTCCTCCAAATCTACTCAATCTTGGTGATTCCTCAATTGTTTCCCTCTTACACTTCTCCAATGTACTCCCAGTCTCACAAGTACTACCGCCATGCCATCCTCTGGCTTATTCCGTATTCTCATCATTGTCACACCCCAGCAATTCGCTCAACCATGATTCACCCCACTTCTGCTACCACTTGCCTCAATAGCTCTGTTGCAACTGTCCTCTTGTTTCACCACATTGTATATGACACCCATTTAGTCCCATTCCTTCTACGACCAAAATAATTACTCACCATACTTGATATCCTCTCCAGCAGGACATAACACACCTTCCCAAGTCCTACCTGCGAATTTCTCTGTCCTCCCCAGGAGCATGGGCGCAACCCCTACTTCAACCAGCGCCCCCTGTTCTCCACTCCTCTTGGCACACATCCTAATCTCTCCCTGTCTTACACTCATCCAGGTGTTGTACTGGATCTCCTCTCAACACCTACCTATCTCCTCAAATATTAAACTCCTTGAGACCAAATATGGAAGCCAGATCGCTAGACCTCTTCTCCAATATGACTCTTCTAAGAAAATTGTCATCCTGTCACATGCAGTTTCACAACTAGCAGGCTTGAAGTCCAGTCGCTGCCTGCATCGTAATCCTTACAACAGTTGGCACTCACAGAAGTATAAACCCGCAGGTGAAAATCTAGTTGAGGAGCAAGAGAACAAAACACACACTCATTGATCTTGCTGAATTTTTCAAAAGTAATGCATTCTCTGTCTCTTGAAATCTCAGCTCTAAAGGCCCAGAATCTCAAACTGAATGTTATACACCACATGTCAGGTGAAAAATAGCACATTTGTTGAGGAGTGCATGGAAAATATCTTATCATAACTAATAAGTCTGAGTCCCTTGTCTTGGTTGGTGTCTTGCACCTAAGTTGCATGAAGAAAATAACAAATGTATTCATCTGTTCCGCACCTTTCTCAAAGGCAACGACCTACAACACTGCCAGAAAGCCACACACTGCAAATGTTCCATTCTGCACCTGATCATCTCCAAGAACTCACTTCTGACAGCTGAGAACCCCACTCTGGTGCGCTGGTCCATCCACGAGAACATTTTAGGATGATTTAAAAGAGAAAGACATTCCATTATGTTAAGTACATTGACATCCGAACCCATGCCACAAACGCTCATTATTACCTTTTCAGCCCTAGCGCCCAGTGAGACATTAAAATCACAAGATTAGGATACATTTAGTGCATGGAAAACATGATTAATGACTATTTTGCAGTGAAAAACAAGAGGAAAAGACCTAGATCTACTCTGTCACTTGGTTCTCGAAGTATCTGTATGCATATGAAAATGACCAAGACATCTTGAGAAATACTGGAGACCAGCACCCTCTCTGTCTAATCTGGCAAAACTCAGGTCTTCCAGAAGAAACTATAAAGCAAACATCTTTAGAGCTAAATCTAGTCACATTAAAACTTTGCTAGACAACTCTAAAAATCATCCAAAACCTTTATTTAACATCATTAAACGTTCTAACAGCCAGTTGTCCACTAGCACGCCGTACAGACCAGCACAAAGATATTCAAAATGAACTCTAATAAACCCTCACTTCAATCAAGGTCTAACAATCCTGATGACTGTATACTGAACTGCAAGTCCCAATGGTCCTGGTCTCACTTTGACTTAGCCTCAGTTAGTTACTTAACCTATGGTCAAGGTTTAAATGTTCTAATCATCTCTTCAAAGCATTGCCTGTGTCCAGGAGCATAAAATGGCAAAGCTGTGTCTATCATACTGGACCTCCCCGGTGAACTCTTCACTGAAGCTAGGTATTTTTTCTGATAGCTTGAAAAGTGGTAAGGTCTCCCCCATCCTGCAAAAAATCCACTGCTGACAACGAGGATTTGAAAAACCTCCACCAAGTCTCAACACTTCCCTTCATAGGGAAGTTGTTACAAAGATGTATATTCACAATTATCCTTTCATATGCAAGTAAATAACCTTCTTGATGTTTCCCAATCTGGATCTAGACAAGGCTGCAGCTCAGGAACAGTCCTTCTGCAAATTGTGGATGACTCTCAACTTCCTGGATATGGGTAACTCCAGTTTATTTGTGCTTTTGGACCTCTTTCCTGACCGATACTTGCAACTACCACGCTGGTCCATCAATGGTCTTTGATGGTGCAGTCCTAAAGTTTAGCAATGCCTATTTATTCAAGTGACTGCAAATAGTTAAAGTAGAGCGCTCGGCCTCTAGCAAAACCAACGTACAACATTGGGTTCTATAAAGCCCAGTCTTTTCCCCTAACATTGTGTAATTTATACCTTGAAGCACTTGGAGAGATTCTGAGTATACTAGAATTCTTTACCTTCAATATACATATGACATCCAGATGTATCTGAACTTTCTTTCCCCTAACAAAATCCTCCTACTCTCCAGCACCATGGACATGATTAAAAAATGGATGGCTAACCACCATTTCAAACTCAAACCAAATAAAACTGAATTTCTACTAATTTCCCTGAAAAGTCCAGCCTCCTTGTACATCTTCACCACAAAAGACAGCATCAAATACAACTCCATCACACCACTCACATGGACCGACCACTCCATTATCCCTCTCCAATCAACACACCTCAAGTCAGATCCAGATTGAGCATTCCAAGGTGCAGTTGGGGCAAAATCACAAAAGCAGACTGGCTCAGCGCCCTCAGAATGGATCATCCGGAACATTAACAGATCTGTGTCCAAAGAAGGTAAGAGCTGCACAGCAAGACACACCTCCAGTGCACATTCAAAGAAGCACCACAAGCAGCGGAAAATTGGCTGCAAACAGGTGAGAACTGGTTTGAATGACAGCGACCAATTCAAGTTCCTCCAGCAGTTATGCTCAGAAATACTGCATCATGAGTTCACAACACAGTTAGGCTGGTGGAAGCTCCATAACTCCACTTTGTTGAGATGGGGCAGTCATTGAGAATCAAAAATAGCAACAGCAGGATACCGGCAATTAGTGCCAAAGTTATTGGGAATCCACCAAAAACACTCAAGAAGAGGGAGTGGATGTCTAAAGGTATAACTCCAAACACAGTCTAGAATGTGCTCACAAACCCAGAACTGACAGTCTTAAAAAATTGTACAATCCCAGCAGTGTTAGATGCATTACAAATCATGTTCACCAATTCAACAAAATGTTTGGTGAAGTTGGTATTTATTAGGGACTGTATCTCTGCAGACAACCTTGCTACTTGGAGGTTACAGGGTCTCTTGGGCTTATGTAAGAGCCATCGGTTTTTTGAAACAAAAGAGCCTTCAGTCTGCTCAGCTTGTCAACATTTACATTTGAAGTATCAATGTGGGCCCACAATTCTGCTACTTTTATCTCATACCTGGGAGTTACAATTTGAGAAACTGAAATCACATTGTCGATTCCAGGTTTCATATCACAACAGCCTTCATCATTCAGCATTAAATAACTTCCATTCCAAAAACTTGAAAAACTGGGTGAATCAAAGGATCAGGAATGTCATTCAGATAACAAGCCAAGTTTGCCACAGCCTCACTACATATGCCGTGCAAGGACACCAGTTTAAAAATCATAGAATGACTGACAGAGTCTTGCTTTTGCTTCCCCTGAGAAAGACTTCTGTCGCCATTCAGACATTTGTAATTGAAAGGTAACTCCGACACCACATGGATGTAACTGTCTCCTAACTTTTCAAATCTGCTTACAGGAAAATGTTTTAAACACAAGGTGAATTGGAATGTTGAAAAGGGCAGATTAATCACTCCATGTATTATTCACACTGACGATGGATTATCTGCCACAACAATAGGCAATTTATTTAACTTTTTGATGCTAAGCATGATGTAACTAGCCTCATTCTTAGTCATTATCTATTGTTGTTGTGTCAACTTAAATGCAGCAAATAACTCTTGCGAGTTAGCGTGCTGCCAGTGCACTTGGCCACTTTTGAGAACTTGTAACGTCCAACCCAACTGCAAATGGACCTAAACTGACTCTGTCCAGGGTGTAAAAATGACATGTCATTTTGAATGATGTCAATTGCAAATAACACAATGTTATTTAGTGTGTTGATGATGTTGGACAATGTGTTCATACGATTATCGACAGCTGCTACAGCCTTCTCCATGTTTTCCTTGTCAATTTGCCGTAACCGGGGTGCAGCTCCCATTTGTGAAAGATTACTTATTTCATTATATATTGCATATAAGTAATGTTTTGAGCGTGGCTTTCTATGACCTCGCAAGAATTCTTGTAAGTCTATGTGTTCTAAAAGGAGACTAAGATGTTCTTTTTTCAGCTGTTAATGTGAAAGACAGTAACCATTGTTGGAAGTTTGCCCATGCTGTATGTTGTGACAGTATCTGAGTGTTGTGTGGTGACGCAACGAGGATCCGATCGGCTTGCTCTATAACCCTGTGTGGAGTTTACAAATCGTGCATAACAACCCTTTGTGTCTACTGGCCACAATAACTACCCATTGGGACTTGAAAATGACAAATTAAAGGCATTGTTCTAAACCCAACTATTGAGCTGTTCTTCAGTGACATTTACAAACCTTTGCCAATTGTCACATTTTGCAAAGGTGGGCGTGTTCAGTTCTTTTATTTTTGCTAACCTAAGGTAAGTTGTTTGCTGGATTGTGTAATTTAAAATATAATTTGAAAAGGAACAAAGCATGCTCTAAATAAAGCTTCCCTACCATGTAGTTGCAAATCTCCTGTTCCCCAGAGGCTGTTTAAATCAATAGATTCCTTCCAAAACTTTACGGCCAGCTGGGAAACAAAGGAATCCGAATAAATCAATTTGGAGTCAGTTAGCAATATTTTTCTCACTTTAGAGGAAGGTAATTTGAAATAATATGATAGAATCGTGCCTAGAAAAGTATTCAAACTTATATACATATGTTTTAGAACTCCTCACTGGGGAGTCGGACAATGTTCCAACTGTGTGTAATTATAAACTACTCTTGGGGTAGCAGCTCGGTGCAGAAAATGATGTCTGTAATGGTGAAAACTAAATATTTCCCTATAATTCGCAGTTGTCATATAAAAGTCTTTACTTTCAAATACAGTATAATATTGAAGCTCAGAAAGCATATCATCAACCGTTTTAACATCCCAGTCATTAGAAACAACCCCCGGTGCAATAATATCATTCATAGATACTTTAAAGGCATATGAAATTTGAATCATTTCAGTAGGACCAAAGATATCATATGGTACTTTATTTCAAACAATCCCATTAGGAACTGGATCAGTTAAAATGTTCACAGGGGGCAACTCTCTTTGGGCCTTATGTGAGGATAGGTAAGGCTTCAAAACCTCATCCACCAGCTCAACAGCAAGCCATTCAGGAAGACAGTAACCATGTATCAGTAAAAAGAAAACAATGACAAAACCAATCCAAAGCAGAAAGGCAAGTAAAGTCAGTATTATCCACAGATAATACCATGGACGAACCAAGTAGTTATTTTTAAGCCAGTTGAAAAGCTGATACAGGTGAGGTAGCTGATGCTGAAGAGTTTGAAGAAAAGTCCTAAATTTTAGCAAAGTAACCAAAAGCAGTTTGTGCAAAACTGGAGCAGAACTGGCAGATGTACCCAATGGTGATTCATAATAAATTATTTAATCCATTTGTGTTGTATTGGAATAGTAGAGATCTACATCCTGGACATTTCTTGTCAATGATGTGGTGATAGGAATCAACAATGATGTGTTGACAGGAATCAACAAAAGTTAATTTTCGCCCTCCCGAGGTTGGGGAGCCAATTGTAACATTGTTAAAAGGTATATCCCATGGGGTAGTGAGATAGGCAAGGGAAGTACCCAGGAATCCTATTGGTCTACTATGCAGGATCGACCACATAGAGCAATTTGACATTGTCAATTGAAACAAACTGTTTTTCTTTAGGATCAGTAGTGGAGGTAGAATAACAGTTCTGGTGAAGTGTATTCCCAAAACTGGAACTGGTGCTCCATATGATGGGCCAAATTCCTTATTCACAGGTATCTTTTCACAAACTAGATCCCCAAGTCTAATAATCCAGCCTGTGGATGGTGGAAAATCCATCATTCCCAAGGTGGTGGCATGTGCGGATGAATTTTCATCACAGAAGTTTGGTGTTTCCTGTAAAATAGTGAAACGTTCATTCATGGCAAAGGGTGTTTCCGCCCTCTCATGCCAGGGCCATCAAGATCTGGGACATACATAGGTATCCCAAACAAGACCTCATAAGGGGTACGTCCGCCCAAAGACCTTCTGGGAAGATCATTAAGTGCTCTCTTGACACCCATATAGGTGATCAAGCCAACTACTTCCAGAACTTAAATCTTGCTGCTAAGGAGTGCTTTAAGTCTCATTTTTTCCGCTCCACAATCAAATTTGCCTCGGGATGATATGGAAAACTGTAATGCACAAAACATCCATTGTTGCTATGGTGTCCCCAAATGCCATAGAGGCAAAGGCAACACCCTGGTCCGAGTGGAGTGCTATTACTTCATATGTCTAATAAAGACTTGCAAATCTTCTATAACAGTTCAAGCATCAGCCCCTCATTGTGGCCACTTCCAATCTACAGCATCTACAATACATTTGTATGCACCATCTGGTTGTAATGGAGCGCAGTGGTCCAGGTACACACACTGTAGTGGTTTGTTGGAAATTAAGAGGGGTGTCTGTGGTGGGTGTTTGATGGTGGATCCTTTTATTTGTTGGCAAATGTCACAGCTAAGTACATATTGCTTTGTATGTTTGTAAATATCGGGCCACCAGTTGCATTTCTGTAATAGTGAGATGGTAGCTGCCACACCGCATGGGCAGAAGCAACACCCTCATGCGCTGCTTTCATGAGATCTAATCTCTGGTCCTGCTTGGGGTTCACACAATCACCCCCCCCAGGAATTGTTGCAAAAGCAATGCTCTGGACACCTAAGTGGTAGGATTATTTTTCAGGGTATGCTTTTGGTAAGGGCTTGCTATCAGCATAAACTTTCACAGCAGCCAATGTTTATCATCCATTCTCATCTGAGAATGGGTAATCACAGCAACAGAAGCTGTAGCTACTGCAGATTTGGCAGCTTCATCAGCCAATGCATGGACTGCCTGTAGCAGCTTCTCTTTTAGATAAGCTACCTTCCCCTTCAAGAGTTTGTGTTTAATGGTGTTACCCTTGGTATCGCTGAACCAATTAAGGCACCAGTAGTGCAAGTATTCATTGAAGGACTGGACACAATAATACGTATTACACACAATCAAAGTTGAAAGCTCAGGATCTGTGTTCCAGGGTCCTGATTAGAGCCTTAAGCTTTGCAAGCTGTGCTGTGCAGTCCCCTAGGGTCTACATGTAGGTATGTAGAGGGTAGAATTCACCATCCCTCATTACTCCACTGACAGCTGTGCAAGCCGCAGAGTATGGTGTTTGGTACTTGCAGCTGGTTGTGCTGAAACATCAGTGTAAATGATGATTCTGTACTAGTCTAGAGGCAAGATGTTAGTGGGCATGGGGTACTCTAGTTCATATTGCAGGAATTATTGGCTCTGTAGTTTTGAATCAAAGACATCATTGACATCAGTTGTAGTCAGGGAGGTTGCCCATTGAATCCAACGCAGACGTTGCACTTTTACGTTCAGAATGCTTACTTTTGCAACAGCTTCAAGGGCCTCTCATTGATGACCACCATCTGAACTGCAGTCTGTATTTTTTCTGTTGGTTCAAAACGTTGTTCTGCATTGGGAGTACAAATATGATTTGTATGCTATGGGTACCATGTCACCCTCATTGAATGTGACATAGGTGAACCAGATGGCACCAGGAATTACCTGGATTACCAAGTTAGTTTTGTTGTCACGTGTGTAAATAAGTGTTTTGCTTCAAGCATGTCTAGTTGAAATGCTCTGAGAATTTGAGTGTGTGTTGTGTCCAATTCTTGCTTGAGAAGCCTGGACATTTTAAGGCATATAGAGGTTTTATGCATTGTACATATCCTGGAATGTAGGTTCTGCCAAAATTGAAGAAACCCACAAATGACTGGAGTTTCTTGTTGGCGTTGGGAGATAGTAGTTGTGTGCATTTCTCTAGAAATTGTGGGACTAAGCTCTTACCCTCATCAGATACTTTTTATCCTAGAAAGTGGACACTAATAAAGACAATTTTGATTTTCTTAAAATTTGATTTGTAGCCCTGGGTGGCAAATCTCAGTACAATGTGATGCCCCCCCTGGCTAAGTGTACTTTGAAGTCGGCATCTGTGAGATAGATGTCATCCACATAAGACAACGCCTCAGAATCAATAACATCTAATATTGATATCACACGGGCAGAGAACAATCCTGGACTGCTCTCATACCACCCAGGGCAAATAGCAAACTTTTCTTTGAGAGCTGCGCGCTGTAAAGGCACTTAAGTCCCATCTTTCAGGTGCTAGAATTTGGCAGAAAAACATTATCCAAAGCTGTTTTGTATTTTGTGCACGCAATATTGTTTATAAGTGCTGTGCTATGTTAATTTTGTATTGCAAATGTGTGTGTGTGACTTCTTAAGAGTCTGTAATCTAACACTAATCTATATGAATGGTAAGGTTTTGCTACCGGAAATAAAGGGGTTATTCACTGCAGAGATGCAGGGGGTCAATTAATCCTTTGCACTTTAGTTGTGAGAGAAATTCTCTCACCCGGCTTTAGCTACATGTTTAATAGGGTACTGAGGTTGGATCTGTGGTGTGGATCTAATTGAAATAACGTGGTAGGGGGAATTTCTATCCCACCCCACATGGTTGTGGTACCATGCTAGCTCTATTGCCAATGCCCAATCTGCAGCGTAAGCTTCTTTTACTGTGTCTGGAACTAGGCCTGAGAAAGAAGGTAAAATGACATCTTCCCTCTGTGGGACTGTGCAGACAAATTCAGGTGGCCAATCTTTTTCTGCCAATACGATATCATTGTTTAGTGTTCATCTCCTCCACATGACTACCTTAATAATGCAATCTATGTCTCTCTCAATTTGTATATGTAATTTGTAAACCCTGTCGGGCAGGGAGATGCACCTTTCTGCTGTTTCAATTTCAAGGAAATCGTAAGTTGGTGTCACATCCAGAAGTTTTTGGCTACATAGCGATACTTCTGCTGAGCTGTCTAGCAGAGCCACTGTCCCCATCCTGTTCTTCAGAAAGGTTCTCAAAATTTTTGGCAAAATTAGCCGAAAATGCTGCAACCTTTTTTTTTTGTAAATTGGGGCTTTTGTTGTGGAAGTTTCTCTTCTTTTTTCATGAAAGTTTCTGAAAAATGTTGTGAGTCATTGTTTCGCTTCACGTAGTCACTTCAGTGTTTTGACTGCACTCCTCTCTCACTCAGTTTGTCTGGTGAGTCCTGGAAGGAATAGGAGGGGTGAGTGTCAGTATTTTGGTATCTGTCTGGAGTTTTTACAGTTTCCCTATTTCTAAGGTTGTATCTTTTTTCTGAGGTCTCCAAATGCGGAGATTCTCCTCTTTGGCTTCTTCTATCTTTAGTAGGGTTTTGTTTATCCCAGTGCTTTTTAGAGCTCTATTCTCCTTACTTAGTACCTTCCTTACTAGAAGTACTTTGTAAGTGTGGTTTAGTTGGCCTGGCGCCCATACTACTCTGACCTCTACTTGTATTCGTTTCGGAAATAATCTTTGGCAGCTCATATTCCTGATCCCATTGAGGAAAATCCCAGAGCCACTGGTGTACTGCCAAGGCTGCCTCTTTCCCTTTAATGTTACTTAAAATAATTGAGGAGACTGTGTCAACATTGTGCATCAGTTTCATCCTCAAGTCCAGGGCAGGGGTTCCCCATATTCAATTTTGAATGTGTTTAAACACTTCTAGAAGATTCGCAAATGTCGGTGTACCATGCGTTGCGGTATATATTGCAGCAAAGACTGTGCCCCAAGTGGTACCATTCCAAAAGGTAAGCACATTGTGAGAACTCTATTTTCATCTTGGGGTCCCACATGGGGAAACACTGCTTGCAGCTGGTTTGTTTTTTGTGCAACTCAGAATGGAATCTTCTTCCACTCAGTGGGTGCTTTTCCCATTATTGAATAGACAGTTTGGGGATTTATTCCTGTAACAGCCAATTTATTTATAGCTGGAGCAACCCTCGCTGGGACGGTGTTTAAGGTCTGCAGTACAAATTGTATTAAGCGTCTATATATATTAACCAGATTGTTGTATAAAGTACACACTTCAGCTACTGACACAGCTGGTGCATTAAGATGTGGTTTACATGTAGCCAGTGTTGGCAGGTAGGTTCTATCATTGTTTAAGGGACCTAATCTAACTGGTTGTATTACATGTGGGAGGGTGCCATTAAACCAATTTTGTTTTCCTTGATAAGTTAGAGGTATCTCTAAGTATTGGAATGCTCTGTAATGTTGAAGTAGATTCACTATTCTGTATGTGTGAAATATGTTTGAGTCTTTGTTGACTTCAGGAAAGGGGACCCATGAGTAGAACATTTCTGTTCTGTATGCGTTGTGTGCCTCCACCATGAATGTAACATCCCCACCCTCATTTGTTAGTCATTTAGCTAATAGAAACTGTGCAACTGGTTGTCTACATTTTTCTAGGATATTTACTGGTAGTGCATTAGCCATATATAATAGATATCAGAGTTGGGAACACCAATGAGAGAATCCTTTTAAGGTTCAAACTTCAACAACCTACAGCCTACAATAAGTACTACCTTCATGGGTCATTTAGCTGAGGAAGCTTTTTCCCTAATACCACAGACGTCTCTGTATAAGGTAGGTAGCATGTGAGAGAGAAATATTCAGGAGACGTGTAAAATTAGTGCCTTGCCAACGTTGGTGGCACCATGTCATAGGACTCTTACCATGGGGGTAAGTCTGCTGGTTTCTGCCGCCAGCACCACCAGGTGTAGGTGACTGAGTCATTCCCTAACTAGTTGGAAACTGTTGGCCTGACCATTTCGGCCAGCTAGCACTACCTCACCCAAACCTAGAAAGTAATTGTGATCTGTGGCAACTTAGACAGCATGACACTCTGACTCCTCAGTGAAGTCGCGGTTGGAAGAGATCCTTTCTCTCATTTGCACCAGTCTCACACAGGCAAAAATAGATGAAGAGATGCAGGGCAGTTTTCATTGTATTTATTGAAAGGACTGCATTCTATGATAAAAACACATGAGCTGCGATGATTAGGAAGACAAATCATATCAGAATGCTGATTCTGACCATTACTGAGAAACAAATAAATAGTCCCAGCATTCTGCCAAAAACATGTACATAAGAATTCCTACCTACACTTCTTAGCATCTACATGAGACCATAGCAGTGATAGCCCTTTCTGCCTATACTAGTCCATGTAAGGAACTCCTGCCCTCATACCTGAAAACAGGGGTCTCCCCAGCATTTCTTGCATGGCTGTAGAGACAGGGCTGGTGTCAGCAAGGCTGTGATGAAATGGCACACAGCATGTGATGGTTCCTCTGGCTGAAATTACTTCTCTAGCATCATTTGGCCTGTGTGATGTTTGTATAACAAAAATGCATTGTTTTCTGAGAACAGGCCTGACGTGATAATGCAGCTAAGTATTGAAGGCTTGCTCCGCACTCTTGTGACAGCAATACTAGATAAAAGATCAGATACGGCCTTGAGCAGTGGCACAGCATTAAGGGCCAGATGTAGGAACCGTTTTTAATGTCGCAAACTGCGAAAACCGCAGTTTGCGACATGCAAAACGGCCATCGCGATGCTGATTCACATTTTGCGAGTCAGTTCCGACTCGCAAATAGGAAGGGGTGTTCCCTTCCTATTTGCAACTCGCACCGCAATGCAGAATTGCTTTGTGACCGCGAAAGCGGTCGCAAAGCAATTTGCAGTTAACACCCACTTGAAGTGGGTGGTAACTCATTCGCAAACGGGAAGGGGTCCCCAGGGAACCCCTTCCCCTTTGTGAATGTCGCTGAAAATATTTTTTCCAATGGACCACTGCCTACTGCAATTAAAAAAAAAAAACTGCTTTATTAAAAAAAGCAGTCACAGACATGGAGGTCTGCTGTCTCCAGCAGCAGGCCACCATCCCTGTGAGTGCAAGGACTCGCTATGGGGTCGCAATTTGCGACCCACCTCATTAATATTCATGAGGTGGGTCTTTGCGACCCCATAGCGAGTCGCAGAAGGTGTCTGAGACACCTTTCTGCTTACAATTTTGCGAGTTGCAAATTGCGAGTCGGTATGACTCGCAATTTGCAACTCGCAAAATTTTCTTTTGCTACATCTGGCCCTAAATGTTGTGCAATGGAACTAACAACAATGCTTTCACAGAATAGCAGTTGATTAGAAAAATAAAACATCCCAGCTAAAAGCAAGTCATGCTAAAATGAATTAAAAAGAATAAATGAAATAAAAACTTAAAACTAGGTAAAAGGGCACCGACCACAGGCCTAAGCTAAAATAAGTCTCCCCAAGCAAGGTGCGAAAATGAACTAGCAATAAACACCTCTGCAAGACCCTTACTTGACCTTCAATGCTGCACCCACATCACAAGGCACTTCAAGAAGCTTTCCTGGCTCCCCATTCACAAGCACAGCCAATTCAAACTTTCCATAAGCACATACAAAGCCCTACACAATACAGGAACAAAATACCTGAACAGTGGTATTCACTTTCATCAACCCACCTGTCATGGGTTCGCTTTGGCACCTAGGTTGGTCATCCACATTTTAGTATTTAGGCCCATAGCCTGGCCTGTGCCTTCAAAAGGTACGCACATGTATTATTCACTTTTATTCATTTTACAATATTTTACCACAGCTAGGTTTTCAGCTTGTTGCTTTTATGTTTTATCAGCTGCCATTCTTAGAAAATACATTCTGTTTGTGTTCCACAGTTATCTGCACTTTGAAAGCATTTTGTGTTGTGCTCTGCTCAAGGCTGTTATATTTATCCACAATAGTTTATTAAGTATTGCCTCTATAAGAGTACGGGGTCACAGACACACAATCATGCCAGGCCTATTCTCAGAGCACAACATGTTTTGCTATAAAAAAAACACCACACAGGCCAAAGGAGAGGACATTCCAGGCAGAGATGCTATCTTATGCTGTGTGTCACTTGGTCGCAGCTTTGTGATCTTGACCTTGTCTTCCAGCCAACCGGGAGGACTGCCAAGCAGACCAACAGGCAATACTCTGGCCTATTTCTCAGGTATATGGTCCGGGCTCACACTGCTATGCTCTCATGTTAGGGAATAGGGTGTAGGTAGGAGTTCTTATACACATGTTTATTCCAGGATGATTTTCTCCATTGGTCACAATCATCTATGTGATATGTTTCATTCTCCTAATAATCGCAACTCATATTATTTATCGTAGAATGTAGTCTGTAGGAAGCTTGCTCTGTATATACTATATCAAAATGAGATATAGTGTGCACAGAGACCAGGGGTTCCCCAAGAGGCTTGACAGAGGCAATAATAGATAATACTAATGCTCTATATGTGGTAGTGTGGTCGAGCAGTTAGGCTTATCAGAGGGAAGTGTTAAGCATTTGTTGTACACACACAAGCAATAAGTGAGAACACACACTCAATGACTTAACTCCAGGCCAATAGGTTTTTATATAGAAAAATGTTATTTTGTTAAATTATTTTTAGAATCATAAGATTCAGATTGCAGGTAAGTACATTAAATGTATGGTACTTGCATAGTTTTAGTTAGAACTTTGAATCAATACAGTAATGTATACAGTTTTTCATGAAATGGCAATAAGCTATTTTAAAAGTGGACACTGCAATTTTCAACAGTTCCTGGGGGAGGTAAGTACAGTTTAGTTAATACGGGAAGTAAGCACTTACAAGTTCAGTCTCTGGGGCATAGGTAGCCCACCGTTGGGGGTTCAAGTCAACCCCAGACACCCAGCACCAGCAACACAGGGCCAGTCAGGTGCAGAGGTCAAAGAGGAGCCAAAATAACATGGGGGCCTATGGAGACAGAGGGTGCTTCGGTTCCGGTCTGCTTGCAGGTAAGTACCCGTGTCCTCGGAGAGCAGACCAGGGGGTTTAGTAGAGCATGGGGGTCCCAAATAGGCAAACAAAACACAACCTTAACGGCCAGGTGCAGTGGGCAAACAGGGCACTGGGTTTGCAAAAGGATTAAATGGAGGGACCCGGGGGTCACTCAGACGCTTCAGGCAGGGCACAGGGGGGGCTTCTCGGGCAAGGGTCCGGGCCGCCTGCTGGTCACTGCTGCACCAGTGTTCGGTTTCTCATGGGCCTGGGGGCTGCGGGTGCAGTGCTTCTCCAGGCATCGGATATCTTTGTCCCGGGCAGTCACGGACGGGGGGTCCTCTGGATTCCCTCTGCAGGTGTCGTCGTGGGGGTGCAGAGAGGTCAGCCCAGGGTGGACACGTCGTTGGAGTCTCCTGGGGATCCTCTCTGGGTCATTGGTTTCTCTGGGCACGGGCCAGGGGCGTCGGGTGCAAAGTGGTGGGGACTCACACTTCTGGAGTGAGGTGAGAGTCCCTTTGAAGATAGTTTCTTCTTTCTTTGGCTGGACAGGTCGGCTGTCCACTGGAGTTCTTGATCCTTTGTAGTTGCAGGGCAGTCCTCTGAGTCGGCAGAGGTCGCTGGGCCCTCTGGATGCGTCGCTGGTGCAGGTCCTTTGAAGTTGGAGACAGGCCGGTAGGGCTGGGGTCGAAGTAGTTGTCATCTCCCTTCTTCTCTGCAGGGATTTTCAGCTAGGCAGTCCTTCTTCTTTGTAGATCGTCAGGAATCTGAAGTCCTGGGTTCAGGGTCACCCCTAAATATGTAATTTAGGAGTGTGTTAGGATCACAGGGCAGTAGCCAATGACTACTGTCCTTGAGGGTGGCTACACCCTCCTTGTGCTCCCTCCCTTTGGGGAGAGGTGCACATCCCTATCCCTATTGGGCCAAATCCTCCCAAAAAAGATGGAGAATTTTCCAAGGAGGGGGTCACTTCATCTCTGGTCACCTTAGGGGTGGATCTGGCTGAGGGGGTGACTCCTCCTTGTTTTTCTCATTATCCCTCTGGACTTGCCGCCCAAAGTGGGGGCTCGTATAGGAGGCGGGCATCTCCATTGGCTGGAGTGCCCTGGGGCATTGTAACACCAGGCCTGAGCCTTTGAGGCTCACCGCCAGGTGTTACAGTTCCTGCAGGGGGGAGGTGTGAAGCGCCTCCACCCAGTGCAGGCTTTGTTTCTGGTCCCGGACAGCACAAAGGCTCTCACCCCAGGGGATCAGAAACTCGCCTCTCAGTGGCAGGCTGGCACAGACCAGTCAGTCCTGCACTGAAGGATTGGGTAAAATACAGGGCGCATCTCTAAGATGCCCTCTGTGTGCTTTTTTTAGTAAATTCAACACTGGCATCAGTGTGGGTTTATTATTCTAAGAAGTTTGGTTCCAAACTTCCCAGTATTCAGTGTAGCCATCATGGAACTGTGGAGTTTGTTTTGACAAACATCCATACCATATACTTAATATGGCCACACTGTACTTATAATGTCTAAGAATGGACTTAGACACTGTAGGGGCATATTGCTCATGCAGCTATGCCCTCACCTGTGGTATAGTGCACCCTGCCTTAGGGCTTTAAGGCCTGCTAGAGGGGTGACTTACCTATGCCACAGGCAGTGTTTTGTGGGCATGGCACCCTGAGGGGGATGCAATGTCGACTTTGCTTTTTTCTCCCCACCAACACACACAATCTGTAATGGCAGAGTGCACATGTTAGGTGAGGGGTTCCCTAGGGTGGCACAACACATGCTGCAGCTCTTAGGGACCTTCCCTGGTCACAGGGTCCTCGGTACCACTGATACCTTTTACAAGGGACCTATCTGTCTGCAGAGGGTGTGCCAATTGTGGAAAAAATGGTACATTTTTAGTGAAAGAACACTAGTGCTGGGGCCTGGTTAGCAGTGTCCCAGCACACTTCTCAGTTAAATCAGCATCAATATCAGTCAAAATGTAGGAGGGGTAACTGCAAAAAGGAGCCATTTTCCTACACAGTCATTTCAATAAATACATTAAAACTTGTCCTTCGTGTATCTATCTACACGTGTGTGAGAACATTGTGTGACACTGTCAACCGCGACTTCCCTGGGGAGTCAGAGTGTCATGCGTTTAGGCTGCCACAAATCACCTTTACTTTCCAGGTTTTGGTGAGGTGCTGCTCTGTAGCCAAGATGGTTAGGCCAACAGCTTCCAGCCAGTGTGAGACCAACTAAGTCTTGCCCTCAAGGTAAAAGTCCTACAACACACCAGACACCTACGCTCCACCTCACTCTCACTCACACACATTCCCCACGTCTGCAAAACTGGAGGTCACTCATTTTCCTACATCGCACCCAAGGCATGGAACAACCTCCCACAACAGATCAGAGCCTCCTTCACACTTCTCAAGTTCTGCAAGAAGCTGAAGACCTGGCTCTTCCAGTAGGCACCTTGGGCACCTCACACCTATACACTTCCCCAAGCACCTGAATACCCTCTTGGGTGATTAGTGCATTATACAAGTCAATATAACATAACGTAACAAGAGTAGCTTGAATCCTTCTCATTCCTGAACTGCAAACTAGCCTTTGATGAGAATGTTAAAACACTAGGGCCCAGATTTACTAAGGGCTTGCAACACATTTGCATCATGCAAGGTAATGCAAGTCCTTAAATCAGATTTACTATGCCACAAAGAGCCACTTTGTGTGGCTCTGCATGACATGGGAAACCTGGAGTAACAAAAGGTAGGGCAGAGTGTGTTTTTGTGTTACTCTGCACTAGGAAGGCATTCCATTGGTGGAGTGTGGGCCTTCCCATGTATCCACTCCTGGTTTATGGTGCATTCTCAGATTTACTAACACTAGTAAACCTGGAAATGCATCAAAATGCTATGCCTTCGCAGGTGAGGCATAATGAGGCAAAATATGTTTATTCCTCCTCATTTGTTCATCTTCCTACATGTGTTGCAGAATGCAGAAGACATAGAAAGACGAAATGCCTCAGAGTATTTTGTTTGTGCACATAGGTTACCAGTCATGAAGAAAGAAAATCCTACCTGTAACGCAGAGGGTGCCTGCATTGGCACTTCGCAGCTACAAGTGCACCAGCGCACAGACAAAGCAAGAATGTGCCATATGTAAGATAATATGGCACACTCCTGCCCTATCGATTTGACACAGCGCAGCAAGTTGTCTTGATGCATTGCACCGAATATTTGTAAATCTGGCCCTAGGTGTCATCCTTATGACCATTTTAATCCTCTAGAAGCAAATCTGGGACAACACCAGAAGCACCTGCCTCCAGTTTAAACTTAAAAACTGTAGTCCAGGCACTCCAGACTGGACTAAGAGAGCATACTCCTCTCTGGTCTCCCCTAAACCACATCAAGCACCCATGAGCACAGTGCTTGTCATAGATGCCAGCCTATTGACATGTCTCAATAAGTTCAACCACATCCCTCTGTATCCTACAGTGTCTCTCCATCAAAGCAAGAGCCCAGTTTAAGAATACATACATTACCCACAAGCCCTTCACAACACCATGTCATTCTGTTTGGTTGGAAAAGTCAAAGTCTCTGGTGTCCAACAGCAATGGAAAAATGCAGAAGCCCTCCTGCTGGATCCTTCGATATTCAGGCAAGAACGCTAAATGAAATAAGCATTATCTGGCAGTAAAATAAGGATCTGGAACGTTCCACCAGCTCTTCGTACAACCTCTAGCCTGGCTATGTTTTAAAACGTACTCAAAATCCTATTATTTGGGAGACTCTTTGGATGAAGCTACGGCCACATCTCAGGGTCCCCTTAGCGGATATATCCAGTCCATTCTGACACAAACTGACCTGTCTCCCTGCTATGAGCCACTTATTCTGTTCTCTTTCTTTTCTACTGATTTATAATGCTTTTTATCAATGCATTTTTTTCTTGTTCTCTTGTGACGCTCTCAGATCTCATTAGGCCACGTTCACTCTTAAGAAATCCACAAAAATAAATAAAGCAATTAATAGGAAAACAATGCCACACCCAGAATGTACATGTGTTAAGTGAAAGCCCAGGACTAGAATTTCGGCCTCTAGTGACTTGGAAGTCTTTAGTTGGCTAAGAAGGGTAAATATGTCTATGAAATCACTACATTTGTCTTAGATATCTCGATAACGGACAGCAGCGTTCTCTAATGTGTGCATCTAAACATTAGTGTTGCCTCTTTAGCCAAACATGCTTTAATTGTTGCTTCAGAGCAGTGCTGGTGGTTTACTCTTATATTTTTAAATATCATTATAAAATATGACAGATTGAAAATGTGACCACCTGCACTGGTTACCTGCAACAAAGCCTTTCAGTTAGATTTTAATACTTGATTTCTTTTTAGAAAATGTATTAATTGTTTTTAGGGTAAAAATTTAACAAATAAATACATATTGCGCTATACAGTGTAAATAATGTAGCTTACATTTATTAACTCAATTTTGTGATTTTATCTTAGGTAGTACCAGAAGAGAAATAATGATTTATTTTTCCATCTGCCTACTCAGTCTATTCAAGAGTTTCTGTCCCAACTTTAGTCTTAACTTGTGAAGTGAAGCGCTCAAAATGTCCTATACTGCTTCCTCCGTAATGCTGTTTTCGGGTCAAGCGCGCAAGTGCTCTGACATGTTATAATCTATCTGTGGGCTTTTAACCACGCCAACCACTCGCCCATCACTTTCATTGAAACGCAAGCCCACTCGTTCATGGGCTTGCCTTTCAATAAACCTTTATCATCATTAGTAACTGCTTTACGTTTTTCCCTCCTTGGGGCGATTTAGTTAACACCTTGGCCATCGACCCGGTTACATGGATAATTGCACGTTAGCCGATATGTTTGACTGCGAGCAAACTTCTTTTTCCTTTTGTGTCTTTCCTTCCCAACCACCCTCATGGCAGCCGTGGTGCTTTGAATTGGCTTGCTTATGTCAACTGTTTTACTTTTCATTTTCATTTTATGTGGCAAGAAAAGTCCAGTTAGGATTTAACAACGCTAATAGCTCTAATAGCTCTAACTCGAGCAAAGGAAAGACCCATTGCATTGCAAATGCTTGTTCTTCATTTTTTTTTAGCACCCCTACTCTATGTTACCATATTTGAAGAAGTGCACCAATCCATATCTTTGCACCATGTGCTACACTCTTGACCTATGAACCTGTGTGCAATGATTATGTCCAGAGCAAATTTAATTATGCGATTTGATGCAGGGAAAAGGCAAATGCGGATGTTGGGGCTATGCAAGTACATTTTGAAGAAAATGTTTCACTAACCGTTACAGCTTTTTAATTATTTTGCAAACATTTAGTTTTGTAAAGAACAAAATGATAAATAAAAATAAATATAAAATGGAAACCAAACATATAATCCATGTTAAATCATGGAAAGTACTTCTGTTGAAGTGACATTTCTTGGCTATAATATTTCTGCTCAATGCAGCATTTTAATTATTAATTTTGTTTACTTTTGTAATTGTAATTTTGCAATAAGTGCAGACATTTTCTCCTCTAATGATTATCATTTGAGATTCTGATTCTTTCTTCAGTTACCTTCTTCTCCCAGATCGAATCAGTATGTACGCTGGCTGCACTCCGCAACTTCACATTTTAATCTATAACACAATTCTAATAGTAATTGCTTCTTTTATGGGTATTGATCATGCAGAAAATATCCAGGCAGTAGAGACCAAATTCATTTTTACGGAATGAAGAGGGGGGTGTAGAGGTGATTGTGGAGAATTAAGTGAGGGAGGCCCTTTTACTGATCTCTAGCCTCGGCTCCAAAAAAGCAAATTCGGCAGAAGCTTAATTTGTCTGACTGATTTACAGCCTCAAGGAAGAAACATATTTACAGTAGCGTCATCCTAACACCATTATTACTGTCATGATATTTCGGGGGGCCATTTGCTAAAATGAGCATACTTTGTGCTTTCTAATGTTCCTATTTAGACAGTTTCACATGATTGCACAATGGTGAAAAAGAGTGGCCGGTTTAGAAGATCACAGTGGAAGTGCAAGATCAAACGACTTTATGGGACATTGAACCAGGTCCCCATATATTTTTTACTGATTGTACTACATGTCCTTAGTAGTAAATTAAGGCAGTGCTTGGTGCAAAGACCTTTCACCACTGTATTATGAAAGCAGAAATGTGGAGATACTAATGTGTGAACAGGATGTTTTTTCATGTGTGTGGTGTTGCACTTTATTGTTTTGATGATGCGTTTGTGCTGTATTTTTGTCCTGCATTATTGCAGTGTATTCTTATTGTGCTGTAATGTGATGTTTGTGTTGCATTTTGTTTTACTGCTGCCGTTCTGTTATGTTTCTGTTGTATTATTTTGCTTTTTATGTTGTGAGCGCAGAATTTTTGCTAATAAATATTAATGTATTTTGAGTTAAGAGTTTGCATAGAATTAACCAAACATAGAAAATAATGTGCGATTTGGAAAATGTGCCCACTTAAGTGGCAGTCATTAATCATGAAGTGCCATTGTTAAATGCATATTAATGTTAATTGAAGTGCTCGTATTAAGAAAAACTAGGTAATGTGTTATACTAATGTTTATATGTTATGTACTTGCTTTATTAATTGTAGGCCTTAAGTTATCAAGGTTTGGGACTACTTGCACAGCCTCTTGTTTAGCTGCACTGTTTAATAAAATCATGGGAATGTACGTCTGAAGAAATTAATACATGTATTGTTCACACTGAGTTGACCAAATGTTAGCAGATGTCTTTAACTTTCTCATGAGAACTGAATGCAAGAAAATCTTGTACTAGTAGTTGATACAATGTACAGTTTCAAGCGTGAGACAACGATGTTCGCAGGAGCTGACAATGGATGCATGGACTAGAGTACTTATGGATACAAATTTTTTTACCTGATGATCCTGACAAAGGGAACAGGAGAAGAGGAGCCAATCACCGACATGTGAATGACAGTTTAGTTATATCTTAGATTGGAAGTTCTATGTTTATTGGACTATTGGTAAGATTCTTTGACCAATGGAAACGTGAGAAATCTTTTAGACGATTCTAACTTAGCCCATCTGCACCAAGAGAAGAGAGGCTATTCCTACTTTGATTTCATCCTGAGAGGTGTTCCTATTCTATTCTGTCTGAGGAGCTGAACAAGTTCCTGATGATATTCTGTCTTTAACTTTGTTGCTTAACTTTAATGTTAAATGGTTCGGATAGTTTAGAGTACCTGATTCTGAACCATTCCCCTTTTCACTGCCTGTTGTTGATGCTGACCGAGCTGATGTCCAACTGGCGAAGATAATTAAAGCTTGCTGATCCATATTGAGGAGAGGTATTACAAAATGCTACTGTATTTGTTGTAGGTTATGTTCTTTGTTTCTAGGTACCAACCGCTCTTTTGATAGAGCTCTAGTTAGATGATTTTCAAATTAACGTGACTAAATTGCTTTTGCATGAAGCCCAAACATGCTATTCTAATCAGAAGGTTAGTTAGGGAGACACTGAGAATGTTCGCTGATTATTAATAACAATTGATGTTGCTCATTTGCAGAACCTATATGTATGTAATTTCTGTTGCGCAGTTGCTCTTGCTTTTAATTTGTACTATGACTATTCAATGTTTAATAGGAAACACACTAGCTAAATTGAGATTCTTTAGAAGATTTGGTCAACCAGTGGTGTTCTTATATGTTTATCAGTTGGTTTTGAGATTAATTTATGTGACATTAGCATTGTTAATATAGGGAAATAATAATTCTAACTTTTACATAAAGGTGTGGTTATTCGTGGCCAAATGGGTCATGGTGCGTAAAGATTACTGATTCTCAAGATATTTGATGTTGTTCATTGAGGTTATTAATGAAATTGTGCTGAATTTGGGGTTCATGGTGGAAACCACTCTAATCACAGTCAAAAGGTCCATCAAACTTCTAACGTGTCCCCTTATAAGTTAACAATAAGAGACCAAGTAAGGACTGACGCACTAACAATGTCATTGTGCTGCGTTCTCTTGTTTGTGTTAGAGATATCAACAAATGCTGCTACAGTTTCAGTAAAATGCACTACATTCTTTAAAAGTTCAAGGGACAAAAAAAACATTGACCACTGTTTAAGATGGTAAAATCCCGCTTCTCCAGATCTCAACTACGTAAAGCACTAATCAGTCCAAACGATATTAATTTAGCACTTTCACTGCTCACGTTGGGGCATATTTATACTCAGTTTGCATGGAATTTGAGTATTTTTTTTTAAGCAGATTCAGCACAAATTTAACTCCATATTTATATTTTGACGCTAGACATGTCTAGCTTCAAAATATTGGAGTCTGCACCATTGTTTGGATGCGTGAACCTACCTTGCGTCAATGAGATGCAAGGTACGAGTTCCCATCCAAAAATGGTCCTATCCCCAAAGCACCATATTTATCCCCCATGCAAAAATGACGCATGGGTGGGATGCGACCCCAAATAATGGTGCTAAGCTTGCTTAGCGCCATTATTTAATGCCTGAGTTAGACCAGGTGTTAGGGGACCTGTGGACCTATTCAATGGTCAACCACCATGGAATGGGCCCACAGGTGCCCACCCCAAGCCACAGGAACACCCACACCCACACCAGAGGATGGTGGACCCCATCCCAGATAAGTAGGGTAAGTATTAGTTTTTTTTTTTTGTGCCATTGGGGGCCCTAACAAGGGCCCCCCTGCATGGCACTGGGGGCAATGGCCATCACCAGGTGACAGTGGTCCCCTGTGCTGGCCATTTGGGTGGTGGGCATGACTCCTGTCTTTGCTAAGATAGCAGTCATGTTTTTGGATGGTTGTGCATCTGGAAATGACGCAAGGCTGGTTAGCAGCATGTTTTTTTGCCTCTAACCAGCCTTGCGTCATTTTTAGGTGCAAAACTCCCTTCACCCCTACCGCCACCCCGACCCGGCTAGCGTAATTTCTTTAGCCGTTAGTCCAAGCTTAGCACCGGCTTGCGCCATTCTATAATTACGGCGCCCAGCGGGCATTGTAAAATGACGCAAGCCGGCGCTAAACGTTTTGCGGCAAAAAGTATAAATCTGGGCCTTTATGTTATACTTCCAACATGTGTCCACTCCTCCTTTGAAGGCAGTGCAACTGCTGCTCCTTAACTCTTCTAATAAAGTGGGTGGAAGGGCCTGCATTGCTGCTTCTTTTGTCTCAGGTTCCAATTGGTGTTCAACGTGCATAAGATTTCACATTTTATTTGCACAGTTGCATGAAATCACTAGTATTTAAGGGACTAAGGGCCAGATGTATCAAAGGGTTTTACCCATTCTGTGTCTATGGGAAAATGCGTTGGTACATATGGCCCCAAGAAACAGCAACTCCTTTACTTGGTCCTCCCAGAATTCTGCTTCAAGAAGTGCCTGGTAGAAATTCAGGAGTCAATGGGCAGGCAAAGGCTGAAACTAAACAACAAAATGTAGTTGACGATAATTTGTTGCTGTCACAAGCTTTGGGACTCATCTTTCTCACCAGAAGTAATACGTTTCTGCTCCTGTCCTACTGATACTGTCAAATACCTGGACAGTGTTACCGCCTTACAATACTACTAAAAACAGCTTTTTTTCTCAATTGGTACGTTTCCATAATGAGGAGCGTAATTTCTTCTAAGGAGTCCCAGTTATTTATTTAGCAGCTATAACATTTTGAATGCAAACAGCATGAATAAGCAGGTGCTTAGTCCTACCCACCCCCTAGGACTTACCTGTGCCAGAACCTCCGACCAGGCAAGGCCCTTTTGGATCCGGATTCTGCACCTGAGGCTTCCACTTCAACTCATCGCTGTCCGCTATCTCTCTCTCTCTTGTCTCTTGCTATATTTCTGCCCATTGCTTTCTGTCTCATTTTGCTCTCTTTAGCGCCCCTTATTTGTGACTTTTTTCTCACACTTTTTGCCCACTGCTTTCTGTGTTGTCTTGCTTTCTTTTGTGCAACTTATTTGTGATGTTCTCCAGTTTTGCCCATTGTGTTCTTTCTCTTTTGCTCTCTTTTATGCCCTTATTTGTGACTTTTGTCTGGTTTGGCCAGGTTTTGCTTCCTTTGTTATATTTCTTTGTGCCGTTGTTTCCCACTCTCTTCTCTCCCCAATGCTTCTTTTTTCCCGCCCCTCCACACATTCTGCCTCCCACTTTACCACCTCCAGTGCCCATCTATTCCCTGCCCCCTACACTTCTCCTTCCTCCCAGGACCTACTTAATGGCGGCTGAAAGCAGACCAGCCATTAAGCAGGCAATTCCAGATTACCAAATAAGGAAAGTAGGCACTGGCCTATGTGCCCCAAACCTTTTAGGGGCCCTGTGACAACGGAGCAAAATAATATTGATTTGATCTTGAAAGAAAATTAGGGCCATATGTACGAAAGCTTTTTCCCATAGACACAGAATGGGTAAAATCCTTTCGTACATCTGGCCCTTACAATCAAGCTTTCTTAAATTGTTTCCAAAAGATAGAAAAAAATTAATCAACTCAAAGAAACGAAAACTTTACATTAAAGACTCCATAGAGAAAATACTATATTAATGCAATGTATCCATTAACAATTTAAGGTACATAAACTATCAACATCAGATTCACAAAACCGTTTGTCTCTTTAAAAGCTCATGTTCTGTCAGCTGTCAGTTTGTAAAAATATTTGGTGCAAGCTATGTACATGTAATGGACAGCAGTGATGGTCATTTCCATTTAGCGGCTGACGTGCACTCTACTTAGTTCAATGTTATACCACTAGAGTGCGCACACGAGAAACCTCCAGTAGAGTCAGTACATTTTACAGAGTACCGCAAACGACCACCATTTTGTGTCAGTTTTAAAATGGGAAATTTGCATGTGTAGGTTGTAATGCAACCACTGTTGATTTTGACATATTGAATAATAGTGCCTCAAGTGTTAAAGTACATTATCAACAAGTGTCAAAATAGTAAAAATAACCTAATAATATTAATAATAAAGAATTTGTAAATACATTAATTTGTAGTTTACCATTTTACATAAATGTAATGACAAAAATTAGTAAACTTGAATTAACATTTATTGTTAAACCATACATTTTTAATTGGTATCATAATTAGATATTTTCAAAACTGACATTTTGGGTCAGAAATCATTCCCTTTCTGTCTTACAGATTAGGACATTGTTTGCGGTACTCTGTAAATTGTAGTGACCCTTACCTTCAGAAACAGAGCTTTCTGTGAGTTAATGTGTCCCAAATTCCTGCCAGCTCCAGACCCTAGTAAAATATTTGTGAGTAGAAGCTTCAGGAACACCGACGGTTATATATACCCTACGTCTGGTCTGCATTAGTAAATTAGCTTTTCTTAATGATAATGGAGTTTGATTAACTTTACCATCTAATTTCTACCATAACAGAACAAATCTATCTTGTTCAGGTACTTTTACTCATTTTTGGCTGTCTTACGAATTCTTTACTTTTCTTGAACAGAGCATACATATTGTTAGTCGTTGCTCTTTTGTAGACCCAGAATGTCAGCACCCGAAATTGTTGGTTGGTAAAATTGAAAATGCATTAGGAGATAATTTGGGAGCGGGGGCCAAGACCCAAAACTTTGACTGCCTAGGAGTCTCCACTGGGTTTAATCCGTCACTGTAAGCAGGTGCTTAGCGTTAGCCACTCTGCCTCCCCATCCAAACATATCAGTGCCTGGTCCTGTGAGCAGGCAAGGCCCTTTTGAACATGTTCCTGCACCTGAGCCTGCCGCCTCGAAAAGCTCCTGAATCAACTCAAAGAAACGAAAACTTTACATTAAAGACTCCATAGAGAAAATACTATATTAATGCAGTGTATCCATTAACAACTTAAGGTACATAAACTATCAACATCAGATTCACATAACCATTTGTCTCTTAAAAGCTTAAAAGCCTGAAGATGCTGAGGAAGGTCTTCAAATGGTTCCCATGTAACACAAGAAAAACTGTCAATCATGTCCCTGTCACCCTATGTCAGCAGTATGTTGGTATACGAGGACACCCTAAATGCTGGTATCATCAAGCAACCCAGCAAAAGACTTCCAGAATTCAGTAGCCAGGCTGACCTTCAACCTCCCACACAAACCTCACATCACACCACTCCCCAGGGAGCTGGACTGGCTCTCCATACACAAGTGTGGGCAGTTCAAACTCCACACTCATACATTAAAAGCACTACACAATTAAGGGCCCACTTACCTGAACAACCACATATCCTTCCAACAACCACCTACACATCTCCGCTCTGCAGGATTCCTACTCACACATATTCCAAAGACCCGGAGGGCGGGCCTTCTTTTATATCACTCCTAAAGCATGGAATGACTTTTCACATTACATAAGTGCCTCCTCCTCTCTTCTCTTCTTGAATTCCAGAAAAAGTTAAAGACATGGCTATTCAATTAATCACTTTGTCACAGGAAAGGCTAGGCAAACACTCTTGCTCAGCACCCTTGCGGGTGATAGCGCACTTTGGAAATACACATAACATAACATAAGAATACATGGTGGAACAGAGAGCAATGGGATGGGAAGCTGACTTTAAATCAATGTTATCTAGCATTGTGCATATTATTTGTAGCAACTGTGTGGTATTTGCAGCACATATGTATCTCATGAGACATATAAATATATGTATTCACAGTGGTTTAGTGCAGGCGGGAGGAATAGTGAAGGGAACTGATTGTGCACAAGAGGGATTAGCTGATGCGAGTGAGTTAATTTCACCAGGTTGTTCTAAAGTGCAAATGTATGGCTGACTGGAGCCCTACAAGGTAAGTGAATGTCAACTAACCTGACAGAGAATAATAAAAAAATAATAATCTAGCTGCATTGGAAAGGAATGCATCTTGAAACATGAATGATGAGTGCACTGAAAAAAAAGTGAATGTGTAAGACGAATTTCAAAGAGGTAAACCACATAAAAATACACAGTTATATAAGGTGCCATCATAGCTTGTGTTGTATGACTTCTTGTGTTAGTTTAAGTGAAAAGGTGTCATTTTAAGTTTGGAGATTAGCCAAGATCTTTTGATGTTACTAAGATTATATAATTAAGATGTTTACTTATAGGGGATTTCAACCAGTCCTCTTAATCTATTGGTCTGTTGTTGTGTCATTCTCTTTTTTTATTACACTAACTACAACAGAGGGAATGGGGCAGTGCATAAACCCACTTCAGCCATTGGCTATCCTTACTGTTAGTTTGGCTACACATCTCCACACAAAGTTGTTCCCTGTAGTACAGTGTACTACTGTGGCAATGGTTGATTTTTGAAACCAGAAAAATTCTCTACTTTTAGCTAATGTTTGAAATTTATGTTGGCTCCCTCAAAAATACACTTTACAATAAAATAACAAGTAAAACAAGGATTAACAAATCCAAAAGGCTGTCAGCCAACACCAGACATATCCACATTGCCAATGCTTGCTAGTTCTTCAATCCAGTTAGTATTAATTTTGGCTTGAAATTCATGTATTAAAGAACAGGTCGCTTACTTTCTGTAACAAATTATCTGGTGGAGACATATTCTAGTTGCAGATTCCTTACCTTAGAATTTCCCCCCGGTGTCAGTCTGGGATCCGGAGATTTTTCCTTCTAGCAGTACCCCTGCACACTTTCTGGTGGCATCAGTCAACTCGCCGGATATGACGTTGTGGATTGTATATAGGCGCCAATCTAGCGCACTGACTTCAGTTTCTTTCCACGACTTTCCACCCCATAAGTACAGAGCCGTAAAGAACACTGACCTTGGTACACCAGAACTAGGGCCCGGAAAGAGAGGTCTTTGTCCCTAGAAATCAGGTCGCAGAGGGGGAGGATGAGTGGGTCAGTGAGGAATCTGCAAGTAGAATAGGTCTCTATCAGATAATTAGTTACCAAAGGTAACTTGTTCATCTGATAGAGACTTGTAGTTGCAGATTCTTTACCTTAGAATAGATACCCAAGCAATAACACCCCTGGAGGAGAGACTGCCAACCAAGGTCATAGTAGGAAGTCCTGCAGGACCGAACAGGCAAAGTACCCGTGCCTTCGGACCTGACTGTCCAGGAAGTGTTTGGTAAATGTGTGCAAGGATGCCCACATTGCTGCCTGGCAGATGTCCTGGACTGGAACTCCACATGCTAATGCAGTGGTTGCAGCTGTTGCTCTAGTAGAGTGAGCGGACAAACCCTTGGGGGTTGCTTTTTGGCCAATGCATAGCACATTTTAATGCAGGAAATAACCCATCTGGCGATGGTTCTCTTCTACACTGCCAAACATTTCTTCACACCCACATAGCCCACAAAGAGTTGATCATCCACCCAGAACTCTTTGGTACTATCTAGATAGAAAGTCAACACTCTTTTGGGGCCCAGACGGTAGAGTCTCTCCTCTTCCTCAGAAGGATGTGGGGGTGCATAAAAAGTGGGCAAAGTGATGAATTGGCCTACATGAAAGTGTCGCGTGGGCTCTCATTATCCTAAATGAGACTACTGGATTTCTAGGCAACAGGATCGATAACGGTGTGGGGGACTGAGTCTGACCAACTTGTAAAGAACTCTGTCACCCTAAATCCGGTTTTTGCTCCAGCTAACTAGCAGCGCCTCATTTCTCCCACGGGGAAGAAATGATTAGGCAGCCGAGCGCATGACATCTTTGGAACTTCTCAGGGAAGTCGTGGTCACTCAGATCCAAACCAACTCTCTCATTTACAATATGATCTCATATACAAATGACAAAGACAGTATAAGTTTTATATAATGTTTTAATAAAACGACTGTATTTTAGATAATAAGGCGTGAGCCGCAATAACCAGAACAATACAACATAGTAGGATTGAAATAGTCACCAGGAGAGTAAAACATAAGAACAAAGCAATCACAGTGCCTAACAGTTTCTACTCTCCCTCTGCTTGTTCTATTTAGAGCACAGCATGTTAAGCTTCTAGCTTGCCTTTCTGAATCACTGGGGAGACATCAGCCCTCATACCTGAGCAAAGGCCTGTGATCTGGTTCAGCATCTGCAACGAGGCAGTCAGCGTCTAGTTGTGGTTCCCTGGTCGGAATCTCCCTCTTGCGTGTATTGGGACAAGGAAGTGATTTTATAACTAACATGTCATCGTGATCACAAAATGTCCCTACACAGGAATGCCAAATCTAAACTCCTACCACGTCTATCGGCAATGTACCAGACTGTATCCTTGACTGAAGCACAGAGTGAATATGTTATGGAGAACTCCAGTGCTGAAGTAGGCAAAACAGTGTGATATGAATAAAAAACAACACCGTAGAACAGGCTATTTGAAAAATAACAGTACAAAGCCTAATAAAAAGCATTTAGAGCAAAGTGCACAGAGGCTCTAAGCTGTCAGCAAATTAATAAAATACATTGAGGGCAAAGTGCACAAAGGCCTAAAGCCTGAAGCTAATGCGCAAAGGATACGTAAAACTAACCACACTACACCTTCCCCTTGTCGGTAGCAAGTGGTTCCAATAATATAAAAGCATGCCCCAAATATTAACAATATATTTCGACAAGGTAAGAAGACAACAAAGTCATAAATTTAGGAAACATGTGACGATAAAGCCAAATTCAATATAGTGTCAATTTTGCCGGAGGAAAAAAAAAATCCAATTGTCAGACAGAAGCAATAGAACGTAGGAGCTCCTCCACTTCGATATATGTTAATATCGGAAGATCCACGCCACAAAGTACCATGGAGCAGGTGTGTTCCAAAGCCCCAAAACCATTCAGGGCGGCACCCCGTGCAGGGCCTATGAAAGAGAAAATACCATCTTCCTCCAGGAAGGGAATCTCATAAACCACCTCACGAAGCAAACGCAACCGTAGTGCACAAGTCTGGGAATGAGCTCTAATCGGGAACATCAACAGATCAGGATCGACCACTGGAGGGCGCTGCAGTGAGAGACAGAAAGCCAGTGCATGTTCAAATGAGCACCAAAGGCACCGAAACACGGGTTGCACACAATCCAAAACCGGTCTGAATGACAGAGACCAGTCACACTCCAAATGGCCCAGGAGTGTAGCTCCAAAATGCTGCATCATGCGTTCACGACACAGCTGTGCTGACGGGAGCAGCAATATAGGATCTCGTCGTGGCGGGACAGCCATTGCGAAAAAATAGCAACAATAGCAAGACTCCAGCCAACAAAGCCAAAGTAATCGGGAAACCCCCAAAAATGCTTCCGAAAATAAAGTGTATAGCCGAAGGTATCAAACCGAATATGGAAGAGAAGGTGTGAGTGAAACCAACACCAACGGCTTTGAAAAAATTAGCAATACCAGCAGTGCTGGATGCATTAAATATACGTCCCACAAGTTCACCGAAGTGACTTGGAAAGTTAGTATTCAAAAGGGACTGTATCTCCGCCGATGACCTTGCCACCTGAAGTGCGTAGGTCTCGCTAGCAGATGTAAGGGCCACATGCTTTTGAAACAATAAAGCTTTCAGCCGACTCAACTTGTCGAAATCAACCTTGGAAGTAGCAATATGAGGCCAGATGCCCGCTACCTCCCTAATTTGAGTGGGGGGAAACAACACATTCCCGCAGCACGTAACGGCCTTGTTGACAACGACAACGTAAACTATTCCGGCACGCATGCCACAGCAGCGTTCGCTGTTAAGAACAATGTAACTGCCGTTAGAAAGCACCTGGAAAGTGTTTTTAATAACCGGGACTGGAACACCCTTCAAATAACAAGCTAAGTTAGCAATCGAAGCGTTACATGCTCCGTGCAAGGACAGCTGTTTACAAACCATGGAATGGCTGACAGAAGCTTCGCATTCGCTACCGCTAAGAAAAACCTCCCTCAAACCATTAACACATCTGTATCGAAAGGGAAGCTCCCACACCTCGTGTATGTAACTGTCTCCCAATAGTTCATATCTACCCACCGGAATGTGCTTCAAACAAGAAGTAAATTGCAGAGTGGAGATAGGCAAATTAATAACCCCATGAATCAACCACTCAGCTGACGGACTCTCAGCCACCGTGAAAGGCAGTTTCTCCAATTTCTCAATATTCAACATAACATATGTCGCTTCCTTTTTAGCCATCAACTGTTGTTGACGAGTCAAATTAAAGGAGATAAAGATCTCTCTGGCACGAATGTGCTGCCATGGAACGCGACCCGCCTTCAAGGTTTGAAGAGTCCAACCCAGCTGCATGATGGACCGCGTCTGACTCTGCCCATGATATAAAGAAGACATGTCCGATTTAATAATGTCAATAGCAGAGGAAACAATGCTGTCAATCGTGTAAACACGGTCAGAAAGGGTATGCATGCCATTATCAACAACAGACAAAGTCTGCAGCAGATTTTCCTGATCAATCTGCCTCAACCGGGCTGCAGCCTCCTGTTGTGAAAGTTTCCAAATCTCATTATAAACTTTGTATAAAAACCTTTTCTTCCGTGGTACCTTGGGACCTGACAAAAAATCTTGTAAATCAGTACCATTAGACAGTAACTTGAGATGTGACTTAACTGCATCCAGCGTGGATGAATTCAACCATTGTTGACAAAGCTTCCCCACGCTGTACGTAGTTATAATATCAGCATGTTCTGGTGAAATGTAACGAGGGTCTGCCCTACTAGTCCTGAACCCCCCTGAAGAGGTGACAAAACGTTGATGAGACTTATTAGCGTCTACAGGCCATAATAACCACCCGCCCGGATGTAACGATGAAGTGTTAAGCGTACCATTCTGGACCCAATGTGTAAATTCACTAAAAGTAGCATTCACATAGTGCTGCCAGTTGTTTAATTTGGAAGGGACAGGTATACTAGGCAAATTCAACTCTCTAATTGTCGCCAAGCCCAAACAGCTAGTCTGTTGTACTGTGTCATTGAGGAAAATCATCTGCACAGGGATAATACATGCTCTAAATAATGTATCCCTGCCTTGCATCTGCCAATTTTTCGTACCCCAAACACTTTTCAAGTCAACAGTCTTTAACCAGTATTCATATCCCTCGACCGAAAGTTTAGATACTAACAAATTTGAATACAGTAATTTAGAATCGGTCAATAAAATTTGCTTATTAGAATACGGTGCAACTTTAAAATAGTAAGACTTAGCATTCCGCTGATCATGCCCAGAAAAATATGCAAATTTATCATAATACATTTTCGAACTCCCTTGTGGAGGAGTCGAGCAATGTTCCCATTGCACATAATTAAATATGGACTTAGGGCTACTAGCTTTATGAATAAAGTGGTGTCCATAATAGTTGTAGCAAAACATGTCACCATGATTATCTCTAAATTGGTAAGCATCTTCATCGTCATTGACAGTATAATATTGCAAATCTGTTAGCATAGAATCTACTGTCTTCACATCCCAATCATCAGAAACAATGCCTGGTATAACAATATCATTCATTGATAACTTGAGGACATACGGTATTTGAATCAATTCAGTGGGACCATATATATCAAACATTACTTTATCCCACACAATCCCATCCGGAATCGGTATTGCAGAAATGTTCACATTGGACAAGTCTCTTCGAACCATATGAGACGAAAAATGTGGTCTCAACAAAGTCTCCACGTGCTCAATGTCAGATCGATCAGGAAGAAAATGACCATGTATTACTAGAAAAAAAGTAACCACAAATCCCAACCATAAAAAAAGAGTCATTACAGCCATAAAAAGCCACAAATAGTTCCAAGGAAAAACAAAATATATGCGTTTAAGCCAACCCAGCAGCTTACGTGGACCTCGGACAGAAGACATCGAGGACGAGGAGCTGGACACTGCTTCATCAGCGTCGTTGAAGCAGCCAGAGGCAGTTCTTGCAAAAGGTGCAATTGTGAACAAAGAAGCAGATGGAGGCTCTCTCCTAGGCACGCTATAAACCACATGTTCAGAAACATCAGTAGAACGTACAGCAACTTGATCAAAAGATTCCATATTAATCGTTGTCTGTGGAACAATCGCAAGATCATCTTCCACCCTCCCCAAGCTCGGAGAGGAAACAGCGTCGGTGTAAATCACCTGCAGCGGGACTTCTTCCCCAGTAGTGAGAGGGATGCCGGAACTACTGGGTGTCCCTCTTGGTCTGCTGTGCAGAATCGGCCACATGTTGTAACTTGACATTATCAATGGAAACAAAGCGATTTCCTTTGGCCCCTTGAAGCGGCGGTAAAATCACAGTTCTCGTGCCGCTCACCCCTAACACAAGGACAGGTGCTCGATAAGAAGGACCAAATTCTTTCTTTACTGCAACCTTTTCACGCACTAGATCCCCAATCCTGGGTATCCAACCAGTAGGTGTTACTGGCTCATCCTTAATTCCTGAGGAGGCAGCACTTGCAGAAGAGTTATCTTCACGGAATTGTTGTAAATCCTGCAAAACAGTGACACGATCATTTATGTCAAAGGGCGTAACTGCCGCCTCCACACCAGGACCATCTAGATCAGGAACATACATTTGTGTTCCAAACAGGCACTCATATGAAGTACGACCCCCCAGTGACCGTCTAGGCAAGTTATTAAGTGCTCTCTGTACTCCATATAGGTGGGCTAGCCAACTACGACCCGTACCTATAACCCTGGCCGTTAAGGATTGCTTTAAATCACGATTTAAACGCTCCACGACAGAATTTCCCTCGGGATGAAATGGAGACGAGAATTGGAGTTGGACCCCCAACGAAGCCATGGTGTCCCTGAATGCCTTAGAGGCGAAAGCAGGGCCCTGGTCCGAATGAAAAGCCGCAACTGCAAATGTATCGACAAAGATGCACAAATCTTTAATAACAGTCCGAGCGTCAGCCGAGCGTTGTGGCCATACCCACACAAATCTGGAGCACGAATCTACAGCAACCAATATATATTTGTATGCACTATCTGGTGTCAGCGGACCACAATGATCCAAGTACACACACTGTAAAGGTTTGTTTGAAATCAGAAGGGGCGTCTGCTGCGGGCGTCTAGCCGACAAAGCTTTAATCTGTTGACAAACATCACAACAAAGGACATATTGCTTTGTCTCTTTATAGAGACCAGGCCACCAGTAACGAGCCTGTAAAAGTGAAATTGTGCAGCCACACCAGCATGTGCAGACGCCACCCCCTCATGTGCTGCAGAAATTAATCGAGGTCTCTCAATTTTATTGGGTAGTTCGCGTACACCAATGCCTGGAACAGCATTTAGCGCACTACTCAAGCAGTAACCATATTTAGAAGGAAATCCTTTAGGAAACGGCGTGCCATCAGCCATAGCTTTTATGGCAGCCGAAATCTCTGTGTCTGGTTTGGAACTCGAACGAGTCACTGCGGCCACAGTGGCGACAGCCACTGCCGACTTTGCGGCTTCATCAGCCAAAGTATTCCCAGCAACATGTATTCCAACGCGCTGGTGTCCAAGTGTATGCACAACATGGACCTTAGGAAGCTTTTCTTTCAGATCCGCAACCTTACCCCACAACAATTTATGTTTAATGGTGTTGCCTTTAGAATCTCTGAACCCATTCAACTTCCAATAGTGCAGATATTCATTGAAAGACTGAACACAGTAGTAGGAGTCACAGACCAGCAAGGTCAAAATCGCCGGATCCGCGTGCTCCAACGCTAACAATAGAGCTTTGAGCTCAGCCAGCTGTGCCGTGCAATCTCCCAAGGTTTTAGTATAAGTATGTCGGGGGCAGAACACTTCCCCCTCCATAGTGCCGCTCACCACCGCACATGCAGCAGAATACTGTTGTTTAGTCCCAACCGCTGGTTGCGCAGAGCCATCGGTATACATGACCACCTGATATTGGTCAATAGGCAATGTGCCAGCAGGAACTGGGTACTCTATTTCATATTGAAGAAATTCTTGAGTCTGCAGTTTAGGGTCAAATATGTAATCTACATCAGTGGCTGTCAAAGACGTAGCTCATTGTATCCATCGCGGGTGTAAAGCTTTCGAATTAGGAACACTCGCTTTTGTAACAGCCTCTAAGGCCGGAATCGGGGAAACGACAATGATGCGTTGGCCCTGGGCAAGCGGTCTTTCTTTAATCACAGCCATCTGTACTGCAGTGAGTATTTTCTCAGTCTGTGCAAATCGTTGTTCTGCAGCAGAATACAAGTGGGACTTGTATGCAATCTGGACTGTCTCACCCTCATTAAAGGTGACATACGTAAACTCAACAGCCCCAGGTATCACCCTGATGACTAAATGTGTCTTATTGTCCCGTGTGTGTAAGTGTTTAACTGCTAAGAGATCAGTCTGTAACTCTCACAGTATGTGTGTATGCTCAATCGACCAAAATCTACTCGAAAAATTCGGGCGAATCAGTTCGTATAAGGGTTTTATACGCGTAGCATAATCAGGAATGTAAGTTCTGCCAAAATTCAGAAACCCCAACAATGACTGGAGCTTCCGAACCGTATTAGGAGGCTGCAATAAAGCACATTTCTCCAAAAAATGTGGCGCTAGGCTCTTGCCCTCACTCGACAACTCATATCCCAGGAAAATGACGCTGAGGAAGGGAATCTTTGATTTCTTAAAATTAAACTTATAGCCAATATCAGCAAACCCCACAACAATGCGCGATACGCGCCTTAGATGTTGCAGAATCTCATCGTCTGTCAAATATATGTCATCAACATATGATAACGCTTCAGGGTCCAACTCGTGCAGCATTTCAGTCACACAAGCCGAAAAAAGTCCTGGGCTATTCTTATACCCCTGAGGCAAACGACAAAAAAATTTCTGAGAGCCAAACGCATAGAAACTGGTATAGTCCCGACTTTCGGGCGCTATATTTTGGCAGAAAAATCCTTTCGAGATATCCATCGTTGTTTTGTATTTCTTACGCACTATATTGTTCATAAGCGCTGCGCTATGTGAATTCTGTATTGCATATGTGCGTGTGTGACTATTCAAATGTCTGTAATCCACCACTATCCTATATGAATGGTCCGGTTTAGCAACCGGAAATAAGGGATTATTCATCGGCGAGACACAGGGCTCAATTACACCCTGGTACTCCAATTGTGTAAGAATTTTCCTAACCAATGCCCTTACCTCAAATTTAATAGGATACTGCGGCTGTGGCTGAGGTGTGCCCTTTATTGGAATTACATGATAAGGTGATTGTCTATCCCACCCCACGATATTTCTATATAGGGCGGGAGCCTGTGCTAGAGCCCATGAGTTACCATAGGACTCCGCTAGCTCTCTCGGAACAAGTGGTGAGAAGGAAGGTACTATAACATCCTCCCCAACCGGACAGTCGCGAACAAAGTCAGGTGGCCAATCCTGTTCGGCCAACAGAACATCATATGATTTTACCACATGGTCCCAAAAGATGGCGTGTACAATGCGGTCAATGTCCCCTTCTAATCGTAGAGTCACTTGATATACTCTATCAGGATCAGAGACTCGCATGTCCGCCGTTTCGACTTGTATGAAGTCATCAGTTGCTTTCACCTCCAGATGCTCTAGAAGACTCCGGCGAACTATTGTGACCTCTGCCGCGCTGTCTAACAGTGCTAACGCCCATGTCTTGTTCGTCAAGAGAACTCTCTTCTTGAGCGGCATGTCTAACTGAGACTGCTGCCACTTTCTTCTTTTTAAATTGCTGTTTTTGTTGCAGCGGTTTCTCTTCTTGTTTAACAGAAACCACCGCTGAGCGTTGTGAATCCTGTCTCGGTTTCACGTACTCCGTCCTCCGCTCTGACCGCCCACCTCTCTCACTTCTCTTCTCTGAGGAGTCCTGAAAGGAACGAGATTGGCGTGTATCAGCATATTGATATCTATCAGGCATCTTCAAATTATCCCTATTCCTGAGATTATACCTATTCTGCGGGGTCTCCGGTTGCGGAGACTGTCCCCCATCTTTTTTAGGTGTTTGCTGTTTCCTTTCCCAGCGCTTTTTTGTACCCTCAGGTTGCTGTTGCTTAGCATTATCTTTATTATTTTTACCCTGCAATTGGGGTTTCTGCGGTCTAGCCCCTAGGCTATCGCGACCAATACTGGAATATGTCTCTGCTATTATTCTCGGAAGTTCCCGCTCTTGATCAATCTGCGGAACATCCCGAAAACGCATTCGCACTGCTAGTGCTACTGCCTCTCCCTTGAGATTACTCAAAATAATAGAAGAAACCGTGGCAAAATTGCCCATTAACTGCATGTCCAAATCTAAGGCAGGGGCAGCCCCATAGTCATCTTGAATTTGTTTAAGCACTTCCGGTAAATTAGCGAAAGTCGGTGTACTGTGTGCTGTAGTGTAGAGCGCGGCAAACACCGTGCCCCAGGTATTACAAAGGTCCACCGGAGGAACCATCCCATACGGCAAACACATCGTCAAAATTCTATGTTTATCCTGAGGTCCCGTATGGGAAAATACTGCTTCCAGCGTATTAATTTTTTGCGCCAGCCAAAATGGAGTCTCCTCACGTTTAGCCGGTACCTTACCCATAACTGAGTGTACAGTGGCCGGATTGATTCCCGGAACCACTGCTTGTGGGTGCGCCGGAGCAGCACGCGCTGCATTAGGATTTAATGTCTGCATTACAAACTGAACCAGTCTTCTGTATGTTGTTGCTAAGTCTATATATAAACGACGCACATCAGCCACCGCCAAATTTGAAACCGCAGGATATGGTGTGTAAGCAGCCAATAAAGGCCAGGTCGGACCATCATTACTCAAAGGACCTAACCTCACTTGTGCTACTGTATGTGGGAGGGCGCCATCAAGCCAATTATGGTGTTCTTGATAAGATAGAGGTATCTCTAAGTAAGTGTAAGCCCTGTATTGTCCAGGGACATTCGCAACAGTGTATTCGTGAAAAGTATTTGTACCCCCATCAACTGCTGGAAATACGACCCAAGAATAAAAAAGTTCTGTCCTATAGGCTGCATGGGCGTCCACCACAAAAGTGACTGGACCCTCCTGGACTATCAGTCCATGTGCTATCAGATGTCCTGTGAGCGGGTGACGCATATTGATTGCTATATTCACTACATTAGGATTCGCCATTTGTTAGAAAAAAAAAATAGCTCTAGGTCAGAGAAGGCACACCAATATTGGGGTTTTTCCTTTCAAAGTTCAAGCTTGAACAACCAACCACTAAGCAATAGGACGTACCTATCCCGTGGTGGCGGAAACCCTCAGCCCCACGGACGTCTCCGCGTACGGAACCGAGGAGTCAAAATATATATGAGACCGAGAGAGTCAGTCGGACCTAAACATTAGAGCCAGACCAATCGTTGGCGGCGCCATGTCGCGTGGGCTCTCATTATCCTAAATGAGACTACTGGATTTCTAGGCAGCAGGATCGATAACTGTGTGGGGGACTGAGTCTGACCCACTTGTAAAGTTTTTGCTCCGGCTAACTAGCAGTGCCTCATTTCTCCCACGGGGAAGAAATGATTAGGCAGCCGAGCGCATGACATCTTTCGAACTTCTCAGGGAAGTCGTGGTCACTCAGATCCAAACCAACTCTCTCATTTACAATATGATCTCATATACAAATGACAAAGACAGTATAAGTTTTATATAATGTTTTCATAAAATGACTGTATTTTAGATAATAAGGCGTGAGCCGCAATAACCAGAACAATACAACATAGTAGGATTGAAATAGTCATCAGGAGAGTAAAACATAAGAACAAAGCTATAATAGTGCCTAACAGTTTCTACTCTCCCTCTGCTTGTTCTATTTAGAGCACAGCATGTTAAGCTTCTAGCTTGCCTTTCCGAATCACTGGGGAGACATCAGCCCTCATACCTGAGCAAAGGCCTGTGATCTGGTTCAGCATCTGCAACGAGGCAGTCAGCGTCTAGTTGTGGTTCCCTGGTCGGAATCTCCCTCTTGCGTGTATTGGGACAAGGAAGTGATTTTATAACTAACATGTCATCGTGATCACAAAATGTCCCTACGCAGGAATGCCAAATCTAAACTCCTACCACGTCTATCGGCAATGTACCAGACTGTATCCTTGACTGAAGCACAGAGTGAATATGTTATGGAGAACTCCAGTGCTGAAGTAGGCAAAACAGTGTGATATGAATAAAAAACAACACCGTAGAACTGGCTATTTGAAAAATAACAGTACGAAGCCTAATAAAAAGCATTTAGAGCAAAGTGCACAGAGGCTCTAAGCTGTCAGCAAATGAATAAAATACATTCAGGGCAAAGTGCACAAAGGCCTAAAGCCTGAAGCTAATGCGCAAAGGATACGTAAAACTAACCACACTACAAAAGGGAGTAACCACCTTAAGTAGAAAGGAAGCTCTGGTTTCAAGCACCACCTTGATGAAAGTTGGCTTCAAGAAAAGAGTCTGCAGCTCACTCACTGCGGACAGAGGTGACAGCTACAAGGAAGGCTGTCTTCAGAATAAGAAGTCACCACCATCACTTTGGTGAACACCCAATGGGTGCTGGGGAGGCCAAAGGGAAGCACAGTAATTTGAAAATGCTCGTGACCTACCATGAACCACAAGTAGCTTCTGTGGGCAGGTAGGGCGGGAATAGAGAAATATGCATCCTGCAAGTCCAAAGCTACCATCTAGTCCACTGGATCCAAGGTAGAGAGGACCTGAGCAAGAGTGAGTATTGTGAACTTCTCCTTTTTGAGGAAGAGTTTGAGAGACCAGAGGTCTATGATAGAACAAAGACCCTTGTCCTTCTTGGGAACCAGAAAGTAGTGGGAATAACAACCACAACCTAATTTTGGCACAGGGACCCTCTCTATGGCGTTCTTGGCAAAGAAAGCCATAACCTCTTCGCAGATAAATGCCAGATGAACCTCTGTCATCTGATCATAGAATGGTGGCATTGGTGGAGGGGTAGTCTTGAAGGGGAGGAAGTAACCCCTTCGGACTATTTGCAAAACCCACCTGTCTGACGTGATGGTATGCTAGCAGGGCAGGTGATGGCGAATCCTGCCTCTGACTGGACCCCTGTGGGGAAGCATCAGACTAGTAAGGCTTGGAGGCTGCGGCTGGCGGGATGGTGGTCTGCCTTGACTGCTGGCTCCCTGATCCATGCGGTTACTGGATCCCATGTCCTTGGCCACGCAGAGGCTGGGCAGCATGCATGGCATGGTGGCTGGTGGGGAATACATTTGGCTGGTGCCCCTTCCATAGCCATGAAAGGGGTGAAAAGCAGATTGAGCGAGGTGAGGGGGCAGCTGCAAGGCCAAGGGACCGGGCTGTAGCCCGGGACTTCGTAAAGCACTCAAGTGCCGAGTCTGCTTTGTCTCCAAAGAGGTGAGTGCCGTCAAAGGGCAGGTCCAGCTGAGAGGATTGGACATCCCCTGAAAAAACAGATGTCCTCTGGCCACAGTCGAAGCAGCCGATCTGCCCTGAGAGTCAGTTATATCCAGTCCATATCGGAGTGTGAACTTAGCTGTGTCTCTCCCATCAGCAACAGCTTGGGAGAGAATGGGCAGGGTCTCCACGAGGATCTGTGGCAGTACTGTGCAACCATGTCCCATAAAGTATGGGTATAACGGCCCAAAAGGCATTCGGTGCTCACAGACTGCAATGCCGGTTGGAGAACTAAAACAGCTTCTTCCCAAGGTGATCCAGGCTCTTGGATACCCTATTCAGGGGTGCGGAAGGGAACGCGCCATAAAATGTTGAGGCTTGGATAACCAAGCTCTCAGGGTAGGGTGTTGGGTCAGGAATGCTGGGTTGTTAGATGCAGGCCTATGGATGCGATCTATTGTCCTGTTCACAGTGGTGGGTTTGGACCAGGTTCCCTTCAGGACATCATTGAAGGCTTCATTGAAGGACAAGAGTGGTTTTGACGTGGAAGCCCCCGGCTGAAGCACCTCAGTCAGGAGGTTGGTCCTGACAGCCACTGAAGGCAGATCGAGGCCCAAGACCTCAGCCGCTCTTCGCACCACCATGGAATAAGATGCCCCCTCCATTTCCACAGTAGGGGGAGAAAGCATACCAGCATCAGGGGAGGTGTCCAGACCACTGGCTCACCCAGTTCCTGAACCCAGTACATATGGTCTTCGTGGTGGTATTCTAAAGGGTCCAGCGCCCTCCATACTCTCACTAAACTCATACTCATAAGAATAGGGATCAGGCTCTGAATTTGGAAGGGATGTCCCCGCTACAGTCGGAATCCGCGTCAAGCGACGCCACTTAGGCTCGGTGTCAGAGTCTGCAATAAGTATGGGGTCAACGCCGTCCACAGGCCTGGGCAGCATCAGGAGCGTCAACCCTAGAACTGTCATTGGGGAAGGTCGGTTTGGATCTGGAAGTGGATCCCTGAGTGCCCCCCCCCCCCCCCCCAGAGCCAAAGCTGCTGTCGTGGAACCTGAGGGGGCCCCTGCCAACCTTGTGGGGCCTTAGGGCACTCCAACAGTGGCAGACTCCCCAAAGATGAGACGCTTGGCCTCATAAAGTTCCTTCAATTGGGCAGGGGTAGCTCCGGCCCCTGGAAACTCAGGGGGTGCAGAGGACCCAGAAGTAGGCTCCAAGGGAGTAGGCCCAGAGAGATGATGCTCCTTCTCCCATGTCGCATTGACTGCCGGACAGGGTGAAGTCAAAGAACGCTTGTGCTTCTTCTACTTCTTTTTATACTAACCTGAATGTCCCAAAGAGTTTTAATGGGACGATGGCGAATGGTGAGGGCTCCGTGAGTGGTTTCAGGACCTTCCTCTCGCCCGAGACCGGGAGCGATACAGTGCCAGGCCGTGAGAAGCTTTAGGGACCGCTCCCTCAAAGCCTTTGGGTTCATGGCCTGGCACACAGAGCACGACTTCAGGTCATGGTTGCGTTCCAAACACCATAGACACATGAGATGCAGAACATCACATGACAGGAGTTGAAGGGCTTGAAGCCGATCTTCCTTGACAACATCCTCGATGCACAAAGAAGTCAAAAGGTTTGACAAAAAGTCGAAAGGCCAGTCAAAAAGTGAAAGAATTGACATCAGTGCACCGGGGTGGTACCTATATATGACCCACAATGTTATATCCGATGACCACGACCTCAACGATGGGTGCAGAGTCGACTGGTGCTACCTGACAGCACATGAGGTACTGCTCAAAGAAAAATCTCCCAATCCAGACTGACGCCCGGGGGAAATTCAAAGGCAAGGAATCTGCAACTAGAAGTTTCTATCAGATAGATAAATATAGTCTTTTCAGGATTCAATTTTAGGAAATGTTCAGACATGTACCTGTGATATGTGACAGTAGACAGCAATGACACTGTGTACTATGTGGCAATGGGTAGCAAGAGTGACTGTAGGGGCCTCATGACTTGGGGAGTAAAATTCTTCCTTGGAGAATGGGCCAACACCGATGTCTGAGCAGCCTAACAGGAAAACATTCACTGTGCTGTACATCACACCACATTGTGCTGCAAATGTATTATACTTGCAAAACCCCAAGCCAGTACATCCTGTAAAGTCTGGAGAACATGGGGAAGGTTGCTACAGTGTTTTGCCAGATCTTTGTTTCTTTAGGTTTGAATGCAGTGTGTTTTGTCTGGGTAAGGGGCACATGCTCACCTCTCGCAACTGGCTCTAAAGAAGGAGTACTGCATTGCATTGCACTGAACTGTACTCCTCTTTGTTTATGCATCAGGCCAGGAAACCCATTGGTGAGACTTTCTGCAGCACAGAGCCTCTATGGATAGGCTTCCTCATGTGGTAAAGGTAGCTGAGGTATTTGGCCTGACCTCTGTATTGTAGGGGATGTGTGCGGTAAATGCTCAAGTCTTTGAATCCACAGTGGTAAAACAGAGACTATTTCTATGCAGCACAATGCTCTTTATTTATTCTCTGGGTGGGATATGCCTGTGCTACAGTTTCCAAAGTTCAAAGATAGCCGGGTTGGCTTTCTGTTCTGGTGATGTCTGCTGTAGTGTTTAGTGCCTGATCTTTGTAATTTAAGTGTGGGGAAATGGCGAGTTTTGTTTTTGGGGAGACACATTCTCCACCCCTAATTGATGCCCTTCCTGTGCTTGGTTGTAAAAAAGAGGCTGCTGCTTTACTTGGGGGGAGCAGGAGTAGGCTCCTACACATGGACATGGTTTAGGAGCCATGTATGCTCCAGAAGCTCTCAGGATCTCATTCTGTTCAAAAACTCATGTCAACATTGCAGTCATTGCTTTGATTTAAATGTACACATTAAGTTAGTTTGTGTGGGTACAAATTAGTTGTTAACTCAAAGTTACTAGTCTTTCATTAATGTAGGTCTGACCTGGTACCTGTTGGTTGGGACATCAATGACATGTTCAAAATATTGGGACTGTAAGTTACTTGCAGCATGACCGCAATATCAGAAGTGAAAGTTACTTCCAAGAATCCTATACCAGGAGTGATGGAAGAGGTACAACGCATCATCGTAAGTAGTTAGTACAGGATTATAAAATTCATCTTTGAAGACAGACAAGTGCTGGAAAAGTTGGAGCAGAAGCAAAGACATGGTGCAGTGGGGGGGGATTGTAAAATAGAGTGAAGGACCAGAGGAACAAATAATGGGGAGGAGAAAGGCAAAACGTCTGAATGGATCCGAATGGAGAACAATAGAGGATACGCAAGGCACAGCAGAGCAGAAGACAACCCTGTCACGTTTCCCTGATCCATGCATAATGTGTTGCTCTATTCCAGGTTTTTCTTCGAATTCTGGGACTTGTAGTCTTGTTTTTTCCATTATAAAACAGGACTACAACTCCCAGAATTCAAAGGAAAAAAAACTGGAGTGGAGCAGCACATCATGCATGGAATTAGGAAGCTTGGCAGCTATGAGACGAGTGTGGGAAACCAGCAAGGAAGAATGAAACAGAGACACTCCACAGTGGAGCAGAGCTGAGCCACAAGAAGGGATGTGACAGAAGAAAAGAATAGCATTGTGTCGCTCTAGATCCCAACAGTAACGCCGAGACCCTGCATCTCTTCAGAACCAGGCTTTGAGTCCCGGTTGCTGCACATTCATTTAGGCGATTTAGCTGAAGGAGATAGGGAACTGGAATGGGAAAGTGGGAGGACCACCGAAGCAGCCAACAAAATAAAAGAACCACAACATTGAAACCCTTATATAGCATTGGTAGCACTAAAGGACACGGGGGAACACTTGGTTAAGAAAGCACTAGGGACAGCAGGCAGTGATGGGTTACTTTCTGACATGTTGCAAGACTGTATATCCAAAAGGTGTGGAACAGAATAAAAGTGCTAAACCGTGAAATAAATTACCAATACTAGACTATTCTGTTTTTTTGTTTTTAGCAATGAAGGTCCCAAAATGAGGGTTTATACAGAGGTCCAGACTCATTCCATTATCCTCACATACATATGGGCCTATTTATGAGCCAGTGTATGTCACTCTTGCACCATACAATGTGGTACAGGAGCAACTCAAAACTGAAATTTGATTTATGAAACCACCCAAAGTCCACTTTGAGTGCTCCTTAGTGGCTCCATAGATCTGAAGAGAGGCAAAGCAGCACAAATCACTGCATTGTCTTACTCTGCCTTGGGAAGGCGTTCCATGGGCATTACATGGGTGCTCCCACGCAACTCCAATGGTTTTTGACGCATTCCCAGATTTACCAGAACTGGTAAACGTGGGAAACACGCCAAAAAGATATGTCTCCTAGGGTGTTCTCAGGCATTCTGCAGCACACATAGAAAGAGGAATATGCCTCTCAGGATTGTTTTGTGCAGGAAGGTGTCCCTGCCTGCACAAAAACAATCTTGCATGCAACACAGGCATGCATTGGTGCTAGGCTGTCAAAAGGGTGCTAGCACAGGGGAAAAGGCAGGCCTATTGCATTAAATAGGGCACATTCCTGCCCTTTCCCTGCCACGCAGTGCAGCGCAGCACAGTGGCTTGTTGCGCTGCACTCCGTAACATCCCATAAATATGCCCCTTAGTACCTCACTGAAACTGCATTCAAGTTACCAGGAATACACTTTATATTTACATTTCTTCCACCACTTTGGACGCATCCCTTCACACTCGATCACCATGTGCTTGTGCAGAGTGTTGACCTATTTTACTTGTTTGTATTGAGAACCAAATAAGTGCAGTTTGCACCTGGAATGCACTTTACTTCCTTTTACTTACTACGAACAGTTGAAAAGGATTGTGCTGACGCAGATATGTGAATTAAAATTATTAATGAGTATTTATGGATTTTGAATAATAATAATAATATTGTAGAGAAAAATAATGTAGAAAAATAATGTGCACGTTTGAAAATGTACCCACGGAGAGTGACTACCAGAATTCACGAATTATACTAAAATGACCAAAAATATGTGAAAATGTGGAAAAGGCGTAATAATAATATAGTAGTATGTCATATTGAGTTATATAACGTATGTTTTGCACTATATTGTAGAGCTAACTTAGCCGAAGTTGTGGCCTAGTTTTGCCAGACCTCACGCAGAGGCTGAATAATCATGCAATGTAGAAGAGCTGATGCGTTGAACTGACCCTGAACCACTTGTGTTAATAAAATTTGCTTAGCTAGAATATTCTGCAATAAACCGACTGACAGATGAGGGACTAAAGCATGTAACCAATTCAGTGTAAAGCAGACAAGATGTACTGTCCCAGGAATCGAACAATAGAGACACTGACTGGAGAAGAAGATGCAACATTTTCGATACCTGATGAGCCGGATGATGAGGAAATCGTACAGTGAACCAATGGACACCCTGAGAACGGCAAAATATTAGAATTCATATATTTGTAAAATAAAAGTCATTGGCTAGCATCATATAGGGTGATTAATTTACCAATTAGGAATTAGGGGATGGACTGGGTAACTTTAATATAATGTCGTGACAAAAGGAGAAAACTTCAAATGCTAGAGAGAGAACTGATCGGGGAGAGAACCTATTCCAAAATTGATGCAATATTGGGGGAGAAGAGATTCTGTCATTAGGTTCAAGCTCTCGAAACCCTGATGCATTGCTGATCGATTGATGACCTGAAGACGAAGACTGACTTTGTTGCTGATCCATACCGTGGATAGGCAGCAATGAAAATGTGACTGATTGACTTTTTGTGCCTTTCCTTTCTAGGTACCAACTGCATTGTTTTTATAGTTTTCCTCTTAGATAGATGTTTTTCAAATTTCATGTTCCAAATTGTTTTCGCATGAAGCCCCACATGCCAAAGTTAATCTGTATTAGGTAGGGTTCTGATTCTGAGACGTCGACATATACTGTGACAAATGATTGATGGACTGATTTGCTGAACTCTATTAATCATGTTAACACATTCTTCCTTATTGGCTTATATTGAGGCATTAGAACGCATGTTTTCTGAAATTCTGATTAGATTATGTTGTGGTCACTAATGAATTAATATTGAGTAAATTGAATAAAGTTTGAATTAACCTTATGACTTAGCATTGTAACAAATAGGGAAATAAAACTGATAAAACGTATAATTTAGTTGTTGTTCTTCATGAGATTTTGACACTATTCACTGATGTTTAATGTTTCGCTTATTGGTTATTGATTTATGTATTGATTTTTGATGGTCATAGATTACTACATAGCTAGGATACTCCATGCGAATGAAAAGGTTTATAGACCTATAAGCATTCCCTTGTAAGTTTACTTACTAAGGACCAGGTGCGCTAGCAAATGCAACAGCCAAAAGATGTTACAAAGTAGAGGCCAAAACCACACCAGTGGTTTCATAAAAAGGAAGGAAAACAACTTTATTTTTGAGTGGGGTTGATTCTTCGACTGTATAAGTAATGTTGTGTAATAGGCTTGGATGTGTTATCACTCGAGAGGACTAGCAACAGTAACTTGGGAAATTTCAGTGGGTTTTAGAGTACAAGGAGATAAAGTAGTGTAAGTAGAGTTAACACGTATGGCTTGTCGGTGCCTTTCTGGTGCTTTTTAATTATATTTGATTTTTCAAAACTTTTTCCCTGCTCATGTATAGCACTTATGATCACTATATTGTTGAAAATAACATGAAGTCTACGGTACTTGTTCACTGGCCTCAAATGAATCGCGTAGACCATGTCTGATCGTGATGATCACCCGCATCCGAGATGACAATCTCCCCAGTACTCTTATGTGTCTGCCTTTGATTCATGGAGTCGCAAGCAGAAATCTCCTCCTCCTCTTACAAGGCCAACCCCCTATAAACATCCAAGCTTGCACCATGCACGGCCTTCACTCATGCGCAACAGGAATTGCCTGCAAGGTCTGGCCTGCAGCCAGTCCCTGCTGCCAACACCCATAACCACCCAACCCTACTCTGCACACAGCCATTTGGCCGTGTGTGGCAGGAGTTGGCTGTAGCCTATCTCTCAGGGTGTGAGAATAGGTGTACCAGGGCATATCTGGGGGTGAGAGTGGCTGTTAGAGTCTATCTTGGGGTGTGGGAGTGTGTGCATCAGTATCTTAGAGGGTGCATCAGTGTCCTCGCAGGTCTGTGAGTTGGTGCATGAGGGTGTCAGTGGGTCTGTGAGTGGGTGTGAGAGTCTGAGTGGGTCTGTGAGTGGGTGAGTGAATGTCGAGTGAGTCTGTGAGTAGGTGCATAAGGGTCTGAGTGGGACTGTGAGTGGGTGCGTAAGGGTCTAAGTAGGTGTGTGAGTGCGAGAAAGAGATTAAAAGAGAAAGAGAGACAGAAAGAGTAAGAGGGAGACAGGGTTTTTTTAGGCTTTGATGGATGATATACTTAGAATGAGATATTTGTGCACAAATTGAAACTAAAAACGTATTGGTCAATTAAAAACAGTAAGATCACCTTTCAGTATGAGCCTTAAAGATTTCCAGTTGAAAAGAAAAAAAAAAAGGAAGGAAATGACCAGGGATACAACTGGACTCGAACACTCGGTGTGAAGGTTTGTGACCTTCACACTTAAGCTATTCTTTTTTTTAAATATTTTTTTTAGCCCTTTATGGGCTATCTGGGACTGAGGAGGGGGGGAACATCAAGGGCTACCCAGCAATGCCTGACCATTTTTTTCATTTATTTTATTATATGCTGTTTACGGGTTATGTGGGACCGCAGGGGAGTCTCAAGGCCTCCCCTGCAGTCCCATCGCTCCAGCAAGCTGCTATTAACAGCAGCTCCCTGGTTGTTGGAGCAATGCTTTCCTACCTGTCTGACAGGTCCCGCTGTCAGAAAGCAGAGTGATTGCTGTGTTTTGGCTGCATTTGTGAAAGCTGCAGCCAAGCCACAGCAAAGAGATCTGTCCCGGGGTGGGCACTGCAGGACATAGAAGGAGCTGGCCCTGGCAGTTGGTGGTCCCCAGGGCCAACAGGGGCTCCTCTGGGGGGGCCACGTGGCCTCCATCCAACATGCATAGTCTTGGGGATGTGGTGGTCCGTGGGGGAGGCCAACGGGCCTCCTCCAGACAATTAAACCATTTTGTCCCGGGAAGGTGGTGGTCCCCAGGGCACGAGGTGGGCAGGAGGCCCTCACATTCACAATTATGAATGCCCCCAATACCTGGCCTACCTGGGGGCTTATTAATAAACAAGGCCAGGCCATGTGGGCAACCCCGTTGCACATGGCTATAGGCCATGTGCAGAGTGGGGTTAGGTGGTTACAGGGGTTGGGTGCAGGCCTTGCGGCCAAAGACTGTGTATGATGATGGTTGGATTAACATATAGTATTGAAAATTACTTTTCAATTCATTGAAAATCCAAAGGCCACAGGGACGTTAGGAAACAGGATTTCTAGTTAGGCTCACATTTTAATGTCCAATGTCCACATTTTAACAGTCCAGTGTACACCTGTCCATAGAAGCCTGTCTGGGCTCCAGCATGTAAACTAGACTCACCTGGGGGAACTACATCTCTGTATAGAGGGTGTAGTAGAGGGATTGACAGCACTAAAAATCCCAGCAGGCACTGTTCCAACATTACTAAAACCAGAACAGTGTACCAACTCACATACAAAACAAGAGAAATTCACCTGTTATAGTTAGTTTTTTCAAATAATTTGTGGCCTATGGTAACGATAACACGCGCCCTCACCATACACTGCTAATTACCCCACAAATTTCAGAACTCATGACATCTTTGATAAAATCATTGATAATGTCATTGTAACATCTGCAGTAAAACTATTGATCAGATAACTGTGCATGGTGGGGCGCGAGTTATAGTTACCTTAGGGAGGGAGTTATAGCTACTTGAAATAACTATAACAGGTGAATTTCTCTGGTTTTGTATGATTAAAATGTGAGCTTAACTATAATGCCCCTCTACCCTTTGTTTTTTTAGGTGAATATATATATATAATACCTAGTGGTGGTTGCCACTAGATAGTTATAGTTAGGACCTAGTTTCAATAGAAAAAGCATTTTTTTACTTGTCTGTATCTTTGATGCCGGTTGACGAATCTTCACAAAAGTTTCCCAAAAAATAAAATGCTCATGTCAGCTGCTGTCTGGAAAGATTTTGTGTGATCTGTCGAGTGGGGGCCGAGAAAAAGGGCGGAAAGGGGGTCCAAAACATGTTTTCTCCATGTTAATTTCCATAAGGATTTTCAACAGGATTAGAGGCTGAACCGCTGGATGGAATTACACTAAGTTTGGCAGAAAGGTAGCTCTTGGTCCAGAAAGTGCCTTTTTGTGATTTGGTGTAAATCTGTTCAGTAGTTTTAGAGTAATTAAAGGAAAATGTGTATATTTAGGAACGTGGAGGCTCCGCAGATCCCAGAGTTCTCATGCTCCAATCTGATTGTCTGCCAACACTTAAATCAGGAAGTGATGAAAGCCATTTCGGGACTCAGACTCCACCGAGTCCCAAACAAAATGACAGGGGCAGGGTAGGAATACCCTCCCCCAAGGCTTCCGATAAAAATGGTACCTCACTTGTGTGGGTAGGCCTAGCACCCGCAACAGGAAATGCCCCAAAACACAATGTGGACACATCACATTTTCCCAAAGAAAACAGAGCAGTTTTTTTGGAAAGTGCCTAGCTGTGGATTTTGGCTTCTAGCTCAGCCAGCACCTAAGGAAACCTACCAAACCTGTGCATTTTTTGTTAAAACTAGACACTTAGGGGAATCCAAGATGGGGTGACTTGTGGGGCTCTCACCAGGTTCTGTTACCCAGAATCCTTTGCAAACCTCAAAATCTGGCCAAAAAAACACTTTCCTCACATTTTGGTGACAGAAAGTTCTGGAATCTGAGAGGAGCCACAAATTTCCTTCCACCCAGTGTTTCCCCAAGTCTCCCGATAAAAATGGTACCTCACTTGTGTGGTTAGGCCTAGCGCCCGCGACAGGAAATGCCCCAAAAACACAAGGTGGACACATCACATTTTCCCAAAGAAAACAGAGCTGTTTTTTGGAAAGTGCCTAGCTGTGGATTTTGGCCTCTAGCTCAGCCGGCATCTGAGGAAACCTACCAAACCTGTGCATTTTTTAAAACTAGACACCTAGGGTAATCCAAGATGGGGTGACTTGTGGGGCTCTCACGAAGTTCCGTTACCCAGAATCCTTTGCAAACATCAAAATTTGGCCAAAAAAACACTTTTTCCTCACATTTTGGTGACAGAAAGTTCTAGAATCTGAGGGGGGGCACAAATCTCCTTCCACCCAGTGTTCCCCCAAGTCACCTGTTAAAAATGGTACCTCACTTGTGTGGGTAGGCCTAGTGCCCGCGAAAGGAAATGCCCCAAAACACTATGGGGATACATCACAATTATCAAATACAAAACTACCTGTTTTTGCAGAGAGGGGACACCTGCGTTTTTGGACCTGGGCTCAGCAGCTATACAGGGAAATCTACCAAACCCAGACATTTCTGAAAACTAGACATCCCCGGGAGTCCAGGCAGGTGTGACTTGCGTGGATCCCACACTATTTTCTTACCCAGAATCCTCAGCAAACCTCAAATTTAGCTGACAAATCACATTTTGCCCACATTTCTGTGTGGGATCACCTCACCGGACAAATTTCCTACCACCAAACGTTACCCTCAGTCTCCTGGTAAAAATGATACCTCACTTGTGTAGGTGTGCCAAGTGCCTGTGACAGGGAAGAGACAAAAACATGTCGAAATTGAGGGGGAACCAAAGCGGGTCCAAAAGGACAGTTTGAAAAAAAAACTGTTTTAGGCTGACAAGTGGGGCAGAATTTGTATCGGTATAGATGAGACAATGCTGGGTGGTAGGAATTGTGTGGATTCCGGAATGTTTCATCACAAAAATGTGGAAAAAATGTGTGATTTCCAGCAAAGTTGGAGGTTTGTAGGGCATTGTGGGTAAGAAAATGGTGCGGGGTGTATGTGAAGCACACCACCCTGGGCACACACAGATGTTTAGTTTTCAGATGTATCTATGTCTTGTGGATTTTTCTACATGGCAGCGTCTCAAAGTACAAAAAGTGCTGCCTTCACCATTCCAAGTGGGATGATATTGAGAGTTACCAAGCTCTCATGGTCCAAATGTAAAACCAAAACCCAAAATAATCAAATGTCCTCTTGCTTGCTATGGGATAAGATGTTTTAGTGTGCGGGGGAGAGCTGAAAAACTGTTAAGAGGGGAACCTCTGCAAGACCCAGCCTGCTAGTCTTCCTACTGGGTGAGGAGACATCACCCAGGGAAGCCAAGATCACCTGCCGGAACCTAGAGCACCAGTGCCTGCCTGCTCATCAAGACCGGTATCCCCGCGAGGAAGAGGAGAGCTTTGGAAGGAGTGAGGCCCAGAAGGGAGTCCTGGCGTGAGGACTTACTGTGTGAGGTGTGAACTCCAGCTTGCACAAATCAGGCCGTAGTCCGTGTGCTGGACTTCATCAGCGACCCCATATGTCAGGCGAACCACCGTGAACAGTTTTGCAGGAGCAAGGTGGCAGAAATCCTCTTTCCACACTGATCAGGCCGCTGCCCATGTTCTTATTGAACCCCGTATGCCAGGAGGGGCCACCACTAAGTGTCGAATGTCTGTGGCAGAAAAAATCCATCTTTGCACAGGTTGCGTCTTTGCCCTTGTACCTACTTTGACTTGGCAGCTCTGTATGCCAGGAGGGGCTGCTGTTGCGTGGAGTGGAAGCCTGATGCAGGAGAAAACCGTTCCTTCATCGATCGGGCTGTTGTCCATGTGCTGAAGTAGCTTTGCGGCCCTGTATGCCAGGAAGGGCTGCTGGGACCATCCGTGTAAGGCTAGTGTGACCGGAGTGGCGACCCCGTATGCCATGAGAGGCCACCAGAATCTAAATTGGACTGGAAGACACTTGTAGGTACAGTAAAATCCAGGGCTTTACCTAGTATAGCAGGGTTCCGAAAGTTCAGCAGGGGTTATGCAGGGATCTCTCTATTACCAGTGCTTGAAGCATTCAAAGCAATTGTGCAACCAAATTATTTATACAGTATGGAGTGGTTTTCAAACTTGGAATACACTGGAGGGCTTGTATCAGAATCCCGTTCAGAGGACCATGGGGTAAACAGGAGTTATTGGGCTAAATAGTGGTGGGGCTGAGGCATTTTACCCCAGAAGTCTGACCTACTATGGATACTGAGCAACTGGGCCAAGTACCCCTTCAGCACTTGACTCTCAGTGGAAACGCGGGTCAAGCAGTCCAAAGCATCTCACAGGGGGGTGAACAGAGGCTCACAAATCAAAATACATTTAGCAGCAGTAAAAAATAACTGTTCAGTTGAATACCTGCAATATGAAAAAGGGACAAACAGAAAGTAAAATATGGCATTCATAAACAATACACACAGGCCCCTGAGGTCAGGGCTCTAATGTTTTATAGGCAGGTTCCTGAATCCCATTCCCCTCTCGCTAGTGGTAGTGGTTATTCCCCATTCACTACAGGCAACATTCAGGCAAAGCCTCATTAGTAGTATGACTCTCATGAGTACCAGACTCCTAATTAAAGTAATAAGTGTTCCAGTGCAGAATCGCTATATGGCAAGCAAGTTCCCCTGGGGTCGTCTGACTTATAAATTAGTCTTATCCGCACCAGAAGCATCTGAACAACAGGAGTCTCTGAGTGCACTCCTTTAACAGACACTGAGCTGCAGCAGCTGTCTCCAGTAAGTTCTTCACATGTGGCCCAGAAGGGACATCATACAGTGTTCTTGAGTTCTTCAAATGCTGCCCTGCAGAGGCAGTGGCTGGATTGTCATTGATGCTCATCCAATGTTGGTAGGTTTCCTCTCAAGACAACAGTCTCAGCCAGACCATTCTCATTGCCTGTTGGCCCCCTGGCATACAGGGTCACTGTCCTCACTCTGTACATGGGCTATGGCTCGATCCGCATAGCAGCCATATCTGCGGTGGCCCCACCTGGCAGACGGTGCTGTTGAAAATTATTAAAGATGGTATGAAGGAAACAGATCAATTTTCAATTACATTTTATATTTTTTTTAAAGTAAGACTAACTATTGATAGGTAGAAATGTTTTGTTTTAGGTTTTAAAAATGTCATGTTTTGGATGAATTGTATAAGATTTAGTGATTATTTTATTGAAATGTAACTAATAATGGTAAATTGTTTATGTTTGCTATAGTTTAATGGACTATGGTCCCAATAAACTAGAGTTTTGACTGACTGACATTCAGAACATGTCAATTACATTTGGCAATGGAATATTGTGACACTTATGCAGAGAGAACATTACTTATGCATTTGATTTTTGATCTGCTTGAACACTTAGCAGTCTTTGGTATCCGTCTGCTGTGTGTGGTCAATCCTCATATTGTGCGTTAGTTAGAGCAGATTATGTGATGGTAGCTGGCGCATGGGCAGACAACATAGCTCCTTCAATGTAAAAGATGAGATGATATGTATGAGCAAGTTAGAGTGTGGTAATGACATTTATGAGCGTGGAATATCTATGTAGGTGACAGGGATATATAAGTGAGCCTGTCTTTGGATAGGGGAGGGTGTAATAAGTGTGGAGTATGGGGTTACGCCATCACAAAAGTGACAGATATCCTGTCCATTGTATTCTGATTCCCATAGGACATACTGGGATCGTATTAAGGCGGACGAGATATCCGTCATGTTTGTTGCAGAGTAACCCCATCCGCTAAACTCAAAATCAGGCCTTAAGTCTATGAAATGGAAGTCAAAAATCCTCAGCAGGCTGCAGCAAGCTGAAGCCATAGAGGGTTCCAAGTTGTCAGATAGCCACTGGGTGAGATCTCTGTGAAGTCATTGACTTTTAGACGAAAAGCTCAGAGTGGGAGAAATCTAAACTTCACACACAGAGATGGTCCCTCACCAGACAGATAATTGTGGTGCCTTGCCTGGTGAAGATTTCTACCTTTGAACTCAGTCACATTTTTGGAGCTCGGACTCTTCCATTGGGACGGTAGCCAAAGAGGGCTACACAAGAACGGACACATTCTCTAGAAAGTTCTACTAAATTGATTTGCTGCTGTGGAAAAACTCCAAACGGGTGGAACCTGCATCATTGGCCCAGAGGCAACACATGTACGCTGGATCGGCTTGGTAGGTTGATCCCGTTCCTCTGAGGGTCTTTAGTGTGAAAACATGTTTAAGGTTGAGGTTTCAGAAAAAGTTAGGAGTACACTTTGCGCTCAGGACCATGGGGACTCACTTAGGGGAACAAAACTCTCTCCAGCAGAGACTAGCAACAGGATCCAGGGCAGGTACAGTTGGAACTAGTCAGCTGAAAGATTACAAAAAAGGCCTCTTGTAGCTTGCTGTGTCCCTGTAGATTTAACGCAAGGTCAGCCTATCATCCTACTGTGCACAACAGGGAGAGTGGATCACAGATAGCAGACCCAGTTCTTTTCTGTTCTTCTACAGGTCCAGCAAGTGTTCTGAGAAGTGTACTGTGGGTGCCACATTTATCCTGGCCTGTGGGTGGGGGAAACTCCTGACCACTTCCTAACCAATGGGGTAAAGGTTTCCAAGGGTGACCGTACACACACTTACAGCACTTCCTGTGTCTTCTACTATAAAATCCCACAGTGCCTTTAGACCCTGTCTTAAAACCAAGATGGGAGAAACTTTCTTCCCCTGTGCAGACTTTCTATGCCCATCTTAGTGGTGTAGGAACATTAGCAACCCCCCTCTTTTGTGGTCACTCAACCGATTCTAGGGTAGCTCCTCTCACACTGGGATCAATGCCTTGCTCACTATAGGAACAAAGGAAGTAGTAGACCCAGGTGTTAGTCTGTCTGTGATAGGGTACCTTTTTGAAGCTAATTAAGTTCCTGAGCACAGCCTGGATGGTGATCCTGCCAGAGGAACAGGACACTTCACGACACTCTAAAAAGTTAGGCCTATCATTCTTAGGGTTGTATTTCCCCAAAGCTTTTGCCTCCACCACTCCAATATTTGTTGATCTCATTTTTGTTGGCCTTATGACTTTGTGCCTGAGTGTTTTCAAGGTGGTAATGCACGTGCATGGGGGCAACAGACTTGTCTTGCTAATTATGACTTTTGCTCATGTTAATAACTACTCAGGGAAGTTTGTTTTTTTGTGAGCCTCCTGGAGCATTATGATTTGCAATAGGCACACCCGTGGAACTATGAACATAAGTATGTAACAGTTTGCCTATGTCACTGTTCAGTCTGTATATTGAGAAGGCATGCTGTTGTTAATGTCATATTTGTATTATTATTGCATTGAGTAGAATTGTGGTTAGGTTTTTCTCACTACATTTATAATTACCGTTGTGACTAAATAAAAGTTTATTCTGAATTTGGAGTCATGCTCTTAAACTGCTCACAGTCATAGAATCTCTTGCTCATAGGTTTATATCATTATTCCATATCATTGTGGTATTTATTCTATTCCTAGTTCAAATAAGTAGTGTAAATATTAGCATACCTGTGTTAATGTTCAATACCCACTTGTGTTTATGGTCATCAAGGATTGACACTTCAAGAGTTTCTGTCGCTACTTATGCCTGCTCCCCAACAGAACAATTACTGAAATATCAAGTGCAAGTGGAGAAGAGGGATTACAAAGGTGCCATACATTACTAGGGGTTTAGTAGAGGCGAACATCATTTATATGTACAAGACAAACCCGAGTATCTCTGTCGCGAAGGGCATAGCAGCAGGATGCAAATTCCTAAACACAATGTTAAACGGAATACAGAGACCTAGAGGCAGAGACAGTTATGTTTCTATTCCCATTTCCATCTTCCGCCATGAGGCAAGAGTTGCTTTGACTGTTTCTAGGTCAGACGGCTTGTGCCCGGTGGTGGAGTGGGGACTTAGCCTCACACTCCAGGTCACTCCTACAGGAATATCAAGGGAGCGCCTGACACGCCTTTTTTTGTATCCTGCCCAAATGAGATGGAGGCACGTGATATTACATTGGTGGATTTAGCCAATATGATTGGAAACATTCAGAAAGAAACACTGGCTTTAGCTCAGAGAGTAGATGCATTACAAGAACAAGGCGCTACAGAGCCCCTTTCAAGGGGTAAAGGTCAAGGCTTTATACCAACCAGTTTCACCTTTTTACAAACCTCTACCTCATGAGGTATTACTGCTTCTGGGCCTTCTGTTATATATGTTACTGCTTCCCCAGCTATACATTTAGCACCTTCCGAAAGATATACTGGAGAGCCTGCTAAAATTGCAGCATTCTTGAATCAATGTCAATTACACTTTATGTGTAAACCTAAGTTCTTTCAAAATAAGCAATCTTAAGTGGCATTTGTATTACTCTCTGACTAGAACCACAGCCTCTTGGTCCATTCCCCTAGTTTAACTCAATGGCCCTATATTGTGCAACTATTCTTACAAAACTGAAATTAAAAAACTATTTGATAGATATGCATTTATGCAATCTGTGGACACAGAACTCAAACTTAAAGCAAGGCAGCAGGTCAGCGCCCATCAAAGGAAGGGTATATGGTGTGCCATCGCCAAGGAGGTGTGGACCCAGGGGGTCTACGGCAGATGGAGCACCCACTGTCGGAAACGGTGGGAGGACCTGAGACGCTGGGCACGGAAGATGGCAGATGCCCAGCTGGGGATGGCCTCCCAACAAGGAAGGGGTGCCCGTCTAACCCTGACCCCCGTGATGGCCCGCATACTTGCAGTGGCCTATCCGGAGCTGGATGGACGCATGAGGGCATCACAGCAGCCACAAGGGGGTGAGTACAGTTCCCATCATTACAACTTACGCATGGTAGGGTGGTACCCTGGTGGGGGATGTATGTCAGTGGGTGCCCCTAGGCCAGGCATGTCATTGCAGCATAGGTCCCCTGGTGGCTAGGGTTCTGAAGGGATAATCCTGCTACCTAGCTTGTAGGTATCCACTACTGGTCAGAGCTGTGTGGGTCCCAGGTGTGCTGCAGTTGGCAGTATGTGCCCCTCCCCATGCCCTGTGGCTAGCATTATCACTGGCAGTGCATTGGCTGTTCCCTGTGTGTGACTGTGGTGTGTACGCCAATGGTGGTGTTTGAGCAGCCACTGACCAAGTGTATCCTTTGTCTCTCTCCCCCCCCTTTTTTGTTTTGTCACCCTGTCCTTATGTGCATTAACATCATCTGGCGGAGGAGCAGAGGCATTGGCGATGGAGGAAGCTGCATCACACAGGTCCCAGGAGGCAGAGTCCACCGACGGTGAGGGCACCAGTGGGACAGAGGGCGAGGGGAGCACCACGGCGGAGACAGAAGGGGACAGTTCAGACACAGATACCTCCTCCGATGGAAGCTCCCTGGCTGTGGCGGACTCTTCTGTGCCCACCCTAGCTACAGGTACAGCCGCCACCCCCGTACCAGCACTGCCCTCCCAGCAGCCCCTCATCGAGTTGCCTGTGCCCGCTCACCGAGGAGGGTGGGCATCTCTTTTGTCCCAGACACCTCAGGTCCTGCCCCAGTTAGCCCTACTGCCCTGAGTGAGCAGGCTATTGACCTCCTGAGATCCATCTCTGTAGGGCAGTCCACCATTGGGACTGCCATCCTGGGGCTGGGAGCCCAAATGCAACAGACTAGTGCATTTCTGGAGGGCATTCACACTGGCTTGGCAGCCCAAGAGAGATCAATCCAGGTTCTCCTGGCCTCCTCTCTGATGGCAGCCATTGTCCCTGTTTCTACCGTCCCCCTCCAACTTCCTCTTCCCAAACCCATTCCCCTCAACCCCAACTGATCCCATGCACACAGGCAGACGAGCATGCACACAAGACAACACACAAGAGTAGCACAGGCAATCACAAGCACCACACTTCATCCCACAGGCACTCACACAAACACCATCCAGATGCAGACATACCAACATCCACTGCCTCCACTGTGTCACCCTCCTCCTCCTCTTCCACCTCCCTCCCAGTTCGGTCTACACTCACACCTGCATGCACTGCACCATCATCCACTACTAGCATCACCACCACGCCTAGCAGAACACACACCTCACTTGCAGACACCACTACAACAGACATGCACACTTCCTCTGTGTCCTCTCCCACTGTGTCTGTCACCCCCCCTCCATAGGTACACAAACCCAAGCACTCAGACACCCAACAGCCATCCACCTCACAACAGCATCCAGCCCATGCACCTGCACCCAAATACAGCAGACAACCACTCCTCCTTCCTCCACTCCCAAACCTTCACCCTCTTCCCCCACCCCTCGTCCTTCACATCTGGCCAGGGTGCCAAAAACCCAGGAAAGCACCTCAGCCATCCAGTCCACAGGACCACTAGTCTCAACACCCACTTGTGGTAGGAAAGGATCCAGGGCACCAGCCAGCCTCAAAGTAAGTGTGCCTGCCCCAGCTGTTGCCCAGAAGGGCAAGGATCCATCCCCAGCTGCTGCCTGGAAGGACAAGGAGCCATCCCCAGCTGCTGGCCGTAAGGGCAAGGAGCCTGCCCCAAGTGCTTCCCGGAAGGGCAAAGAGCCATCCCCAGCTGCTGCCCGGAACTGCAAGGAGCCATCCCCAGCTGCTGCCCACAAGGGCAAGGAGCCTGCCCCAAGTGCTGCCAGGAAGGGCAAGGAGCCATCCCCAGCTGCTGCCAGGAAGGGCAAGGGGCCTGGTCCAGGGACTCAGTCAGAGCCCCCACCAGCAACTATGGTTGTGCAGCGGTCCAAGGCTGCAGGGGATGGGCTGGAGCCTCCCCCCACCACCATCAGCAGCAGCACTGCCACCACCAGCAGTGGGCAGCCGTCTGAGGCTGCAGGGGATGGGCTGGAGCCTCCCCCCACCACCATCAGCAGCAGCAGCACCACCACCACTGAGCAGCCGTCACCACTAGCGGACGTTCTGTAATGCTGCCTCCATGGGCTGCTGTGTGGCCTGCCCCCTGCAAATCCTGTGGGAATGACATCCAGCTGAGAGACTGTGACTTTGCACTCCCCAGGATCAGAAGCGCAGGGCACAATGCCACCTCCAGAACCAGTGGGTAAGCCACCCACTCACCCAATCCTCCCCAGGATCAGAAGCACAGGGCACAATGCCCCCCTCCAGAACCAGTGGGTAAGCCACCCACTCACCCAGTCATCTCCAGGATCAGAAGCACAGGGCACAATGCCCCCTCCAGAACCAGTTGGGAAGACACCCACTTGAGACACTGTGGCCTTGCACTTTCCAGGACTAAGAGCAATGGGCATGTTGGCCCCTCCAGAGCATGTGGGCAAGTCACCCACTTGAGAGACTGTGGCCGTGCACTCCCCAGGACCAAGCAAAGGCCATGTTGCCCCCTCCAGAGCATGTGGGCAAGTCACCCACTTGAGAGACTGTGGCTGTGAATTCCCCAGGACAAACAGCAATGGGCATGTTGCACCCTCCAGAACCAGTGGGGAAGACACCCACTTGAGAGACTGTGACCTTGCACTCCCCAGGACCAAGCCCAGGGCATGTTGCCCCCTCCAGAGCATGTGGGCAAGTCACCCATTTGAGAGACTGTGGCCTTGCACTCCCCAGCACCAAGCACAGGGCATGTTGCCCCCCTCCAGAGCCAGTGGGCAAGTCACCCACTTGAGAGACTGTGGCTGTGCACTCCCCAGGACCAAGCACAGGGCATGTTGCTCCCTCCAGAGCCAGTGGGCAAGTCACCCACTGGAGAGACTGTGTCCTTGCACTCCCCAGGACCAAGCACAGGGCATGTTGCCCCCTCCAGGACTAGTGGTGTTGTTCTATCTCCCACCTGAGGTGCCCCCGTCCCCCTGAGGTGCCTGCCTATTTTCCAACTGATGCCCCTCCAGTGTTCTCTCTGTGTTGTTGCAGGTGACAAGTGAGGCCTTGGACTTTGGCCTGTGGCCCACAGACAATATGGACTGGGCAGTGTCCCTTGAATTGTACATATGTATATACCATTAGATTGTTTTTTTTTGTATTTCTACTGTATTTATATTATTACACTCACTTTTCATCAATTCCTGTAGCCCTTGCATTATTCCTGAGGGGTACGGGGTAATTATGTTTTATTATTGCATCTGATTGTGTGTATGGTGTTGGGGGTGGGGGGGTGTATTGCGTGTGTGTGTCACTCTTTTTCCTCCCCCCCACCCTGTGTGCTAGGTAGATGTACTCACTGTGGTCGTGTTCGCCGTTGTTGGTGTTCGTGGTGGAGCAGGACGTAGAAGAGCATGGGGAAGATCTGCAGTTCAGGCTCCATGGCGGCATGGTTGTTCCCTGTGTCTCCAATGGTGAGTCCTTTCACTTCTGTGCAGTGTTTCCGCCAGGCTTTTAATGTCGTTGGTACCGCCCCGGAAAAGGTGGCGGATTGGGTTGTCATAATGTGGTGGGTGGAACATTGACTTCTGCCTGGCTGAAGGCGGCTACCGCCATGGTGGCTGATGTTTACGCCCTGACGGTCGGTGTGGTAAAGTGTCTGTCTATGAGAGTTCTCATTGACATGGTCATAATTTGGCGGTAGTTACCACCAGCATTTTGGCGGTATTACCGCCACTTTAGCACCGATCGCCAGGGTTGTAATAAGGGCCCAAAAGTATTGATGAACAAGTTTCTAACCTCCTGTAATACTCTTTCTGGTGGATACTCAATCTAACTACAGATTCCACGCCATTACACTATAGGAGCAAGACAGGATCTGAAAGTTTGAAACATCATTGCTCCTTTGTGCCTGTACATGGTGGTGTACAGCTCCATGTTGTCTTCATTCTGCCCAGGAAGTGATGATGGAGCCAAATATAAGCAGCACCCCTGCATGTCAACACCAGTTTCTTTCTTGACTCTGTCTATACCCATGAGCGCGAACCCCAGCAGTAATCAGAAGGACCATTATGTGGAGTTCTAACTTGGGACCTTTTTAGATGGAAAAAGGGACAAAGGAGGCCAGTGCATAATCTGTGTAACAACGGAGGATCCACGAGAAAAGTCATTACTGAAGGTAAGTAACTTTTTTTATTTTATGGATACTTCTAACCACAGACTACTCACCTTTAGAACAGATGTACAAGATGTACCTTCCAAGGTGGTGGGTTTGTGGAATGGTTCCAATCAAAAAGTCCTTTGGGACCAAACGGGCAAAGTGCTTTTCCCATCAGACCTATTTGGCAAAGTAGTAACGCTGTGTGAAATAAACATTGATGCCCATGCCACAGCCTGAAAGATACCAATAACAGGCACACCATGCGTCAAAAGAGTGGTAGCAACCATAGTCCAAATGAAATGGCTCCTCAGTCCTTCTGGAGGCTGCTTCTAGGCCAATCCGTAGCTGATTTTAAAGCAGCAACCTACCCACCTTGACAGAGTCCTTACCTACTTTCCCCTGCCTTTCTTTGCCCCAGAGAACCCCACGAAAAGCTGATCACCCACCCAATGATCTTTAGTGTGATCAATGTAAAAGATAAATGCTCTCTTGGGATCCAGATGACTGAGCACCTTTTGAGGGGCGAGGTGGAGCAAATAACTTTTGTAAAGTGAAAAACTGCACAATGTGAAAAAAAATCACAACGTTGGGCAAAATGGCCACCGTGGTCCTCAACAGATTTTTTGCTGGAAGGCAGGTGGTGTAATGTAGCTGAACAGAGAGAGCTTAGTGTTTACCTGTGTGATGAGCTCGAGTTATCACCACCAGGAATACAGTCTTCAGATTCAGGAGTCTTAGCAAGCAGCTATGCATTGATTCTAATGGAATGTACATAAGAAAATGAGGACCCAAGTGGCATCTACTTTGGCATTATAAATGATTTTGGAGGAAACATATGTGTCAAACCTTTAATGAAGCAAAGCAAAACACAAACTCTGTGCTGTGGGATAGCGTAACTAGCCTGGCTGATGATGGGTGAAACCCCGAAACTGGTCCCACGATGCTTGTTTTTAGTCTGGGGAAGACCTGGCCTGGCAGTTCGGGCTGGACTGTTCCCATGGGGAACAGGGTCAAGACTGATTTGCATATGGCTGGGTCCAACCTGGAATGGCATGGGCAGCAAAAAAACAATGGATTTAGGCCCAGATCTCTGTACTGGGGGTGAATGTTTGACATTGTTTAGCATTCCGTCCATCACTTGTTCTTTTTGCATTTGTTGCCCTAACTGGGAAGGGTATGCCCAGACGTGGGTCCCGTGCTTCCCATGCCACTGGATTCAAGCTAGCCTGGCTGATGAGGGGTGAAACCCCGAAACCGGTCCCAGGATGCTTGTTTTCAGTCCGGGGAAGACCTGGCCTGGCAGTTCGGGCTGGACTGTTCCCATGGGGAACAGGGTCAAGACTGATTTGCATATGGCTGGGTCCAACCTGGAATGGCATGGGCAGCAAAAAAACGATGGATTTAGGCCCAGATCTCTGTACTGGGGGTGAATGTTTGACATTGTTCAGCATTCCGTCCATCACTTGTTCTTTTTGCATTTGTCAAACCTTTAATGAACCATATCATAACAAGTAATATAAACAAGGACAGTTGGTCTGGCAATCTCAAAAAGCTGAAAGAGCACACAAACCTTTAATGGATCCCACTGCAGATCCTTGCTTGGCCAGACATAAAACAAACAAGCCATTCAACAATTTAACCTGTAAAAGGTCTGTATTGTAGGTACTGCACCAGGCCACAAATGTTTCCCAGTGCCTGGCATAGACAGACTTTGCAAAGGGATGTATGGGGGCATGAATTACATCCATAATTTTAGGGGGAAGACTGAACGCAGTCTACTGCTGCAGCATAATCTCCATACATAGAGGTGCAGATTGCACAGGCTCAGGTGCATGGCCATGCACTGCTGCTGCGACAGGAGATCCCCCTGAAACATTAGCCTGATTGGAGGACAGATGCTTATCTCCAGAAGCGTCAGATACCACACTCCCCTAACCTCTACTCATAATGTATTTCCGAGATACAGCATTCATGGAAACTCCAGAATACAAAGGTTTTGACACTGTGCATTCCCGCCAGGTGTCTCTAAGATAGAGTCTTAATGGAAACTCCAAAATTCAAACGTTTTGACACTGCCTGTTCCATACATATACCAAACACAACAATGTAGTTGGGTCTAGCAAACACAATTTACATATAATGTGGGAAAGCCTGCTAAAAATCAATGTTACTAGCAGAGGGAGAAGAGAACTTTCTTTAGGACAAAAACCCTCACCCACCCTAAGGTGGATGCTTCATCATCGGGTTTCTACTTACATCACAACAACTTGTTGTGGTGTGGGCTACCACTCCTAAAACAGGAGGAGCTCTTGGATGTTCAAATGCACCCTATGAGAGACGAAGGTGTAGGTGAGCAGAGCAGCATGTAAAGGATACTGTGTGAGAAAATCTAAAACTATTGCTTGGTCAGACCTACCAACTTTTATTAGGTCTGCCAGGAACAGGATTATAAAAAATAAAATGAAGCAGGGAGCAGGAACTCAATGCTAACTATTTCAAATAGATCAATATGTTCCTGCCTCAAAATTACCCTGAGAGAGGTGTAAGGGACATTCGTCAGGACATAGCAAACACACTCTGCTGTAAAGAGTAATATCAAAATATTAACACAAATGCACAAATGGTGGTCACCAAAGGGCAAGGGGGATTCTATACCTATAAAAGATCAAAAAAGGAATAATGCAAAGTCAGCACATTGTACATTTAGCAATAACCATATAGATACACCCATAGTGCGCATAAAAAGTATACTCATATCATGTACTCACAACACAGTGAGAGACATACTTCCCAACTGTGTCTTCAAAATTCAGTGAATGGTGCCATCAATACATGTGAAGTCTCTGTTTGTTTGTGAAATCTTGAGTATTGAGATGACATCCTTCCATGCATTTAGGTTTTCAAAATTAATTCAGAATTTTATAAAATTCTTTAGCTGCAGATTTAGGTTTTTGAATTCTGTCTGAGTAGTACCTTTTTTTTTTTTAGATTTTTTGATTGATGATTTGTACATTCTGTTAACTTTGTGTAGCTGATGTTTGTCTTGAATGTTGTTTGTTTTGTACCAGGTCCATTCTGATTTGTTGCTTTATCTTTTGTAGTTCTGTGTTTCTCCAAGGTGTTGGTTTTAATTTTTCCTGTTTAGTTTTTCTGAGTGGTATTAGGATATTGAAAGCTTCCTGTAGCCACTCAAAGTTTTGGAACAGAATTTATTGTGTTGAGATTTGTTTTGGCTGTTAGTTGTGTTTCTAAGTCTTCGAAGCTGAGTTTGTTCCATGGCTGATATTTATATGTATGTAAGGTGCTATGTGGTGTGCTGATTTGTGGTGTTTTATGTCGGAAAGTTACCAAACGGTGGTCTGATCATGTGATTGGTGTGATGTTTTGAACGGTAACTAGTTCAGGGTTTGCAAAAATGACATCTAGAATGTGTCCAGCTATGTGTGTGGGATTGTGTACAATCTGACATAGGTTCAATGTGACTAGGCCAGCCAGCTTTTGAATGGGCATATTGGGTTTGTCAAACCAACTGTTTACGTCCCCAAGAATGCATAGGTTGGAGAATAATGTTATAAGGTTTGAGACTGTGTATAGAAAAGTGTTTGGAAATGTTTAATTGTTAGGAGTTCTGTAAAGGAGGAGAAAGTGACAGGAGGAAGTTGGTATAGGGCTGCATCTGGTGAGGAGGGCCTCACAACCTTGTATGGAAATGTCTGTTTTACTGTGATGTATTGCTTGTTTGAATATAATAGCTAGTCCACCTCCTCTTTTGCCTGTACGGTTTTGTGTGACGGTTTGATAGCCTGGAGGAACGGCTTCATGCAACACTGGGGCCATGTCATCTCCCAACCATGATGATTCCGTTATGAATAGTAAGTCAGGCGGTGTGTCAGTGAGCAGGTCGTAGGTGTGGTGCTTGTATGTTTTAGAGTAATCGAGCATTTCTGAGCAGGCAGTTTAGAAAATGTGTTTGTGGCGGTGTCATTTTGTTTTGGAGAAGTGTGAGCAGTATATTTTGAGCTTGTAGCAGGTGTGCTGTTAGTTGTGATAACTGTATGAGTATCACAATTGTTTTGGTTTTCTATATAGTATTCCTTGTCAAGAAGACTTAGGAAGCATTTTGTTGGGTCTGTGTGTGTTGGTGGTAGACTTGGTGGCTGAGAGTGACATGATGAGTTAAGTTATTTTTGTAGAGTAGCTTTACTGTGTAATAGACAAAGGGATGCAAGGTTGTTCAGAGTGGCCTGTTTATTTTGTTTGCATCTGTTTAGTGTCAAAGGAGTATGGGTTAGGGGTGGTGGAGGAGCATGTGGATCATACTGTAAGGATCTAAATTGTGCAATGGATGACAGACAGATGAATGGATGTTGCTGTGTTGGGGTGCTTGTGGTAATTGTTTGTGAAGAGTGAGAATTTAGGAGTGAAGATTAGTCAGGATTTGATGTATTTGTGTAGTCGTGAGGGTGGGAGTGGGTGTGACAGAAAGTATTATGAAAGTTTGTGTTATTTTGATGTGCTAATGTGTGTGGTTTGTTTTGTTTTTGTAGAGTAGTGAGAGGAGTTATTGATGTAGTGGTTTTCTGTGAAAGGTTTGTATGTGAGTTAGTGCTGGTGAGTGGTATTAGAATATTACAGGGAGTGTTGATGTGTTTTGGAGAAGAGTGTATGATGTGTGTAAAAGGGGATGGGGAAGAGTTAGGGGTGTGTGTGTTAGATTTGATCACTGGAAGAGGTAATATGTGTAGTGGAGTGTAAGGATTGTATGGTTGTGTGTAATTGGTGAAAAGAGGGGGAGGGTGTTTGTGGATGGTTTGATGGAAGGCTGAGTTTAGGTTTTGTCATGATAAAAACAGATCTGGCATGAGCAAATTGAGGATAGTGCTGTTGGTTTGTATGGACAGGGGAGTGTGTGTCTGGATGGCTGAAAGTAATGTACAATGTGGTTTTATGTTGTGTGGGTGATGGCTGGATGTGTTAGTGGTAATGGACAGAGTTGTGTTTGGTGTGAGAATGAAGGTGTCTTAATGTTGTAGTTGTGGTGGATATGTGTATAGGTGTGGTATGTGGGGTTTTGCGCTGGTTGATGAGACATTGCAATCTGTATGCGGTCTGTTTGTGGTGCATGAGTTGGATGCCTTTGCCGATATTGTGTTGGAGGATGTGTAGGGAATAATGTCCTTTCTGGTAAATTGAAAAATGGGCAGCATTTCTGGCCCTAGGCCCGACCAGGCCCAAACAGAAAACTGCCCTTGTCCTTTCTGCCCTTAGCCCCGACGCCCGGGCTGAGACGCTCTGAGCCCTAGGCTTAAATAGCCCTATTGGCCAATGGAGCCCTAGCCCTAACCAATCAGAATCCTAACCCTAAACCCAAGAGCCAATAGGAGACCTGGCCATATTAACCAATCACACCCCTAGTCCTGACTACCAATCACAATAGAAACCCTAAAACCACAAATTATTAGGAACTCTAGCCTTAGCCCCAATCACAATAGAAACCCTAAAAGCACAGACTAATAGGAACCCTAGCCCTAGTACCAATCACAATGGAAATCGTAAAACCACGGTCCAATAGGAATCCTATCCCTAGTACTAATCACAATGGAAACCCTAAAACCATGGTCCAATAGGAACCCTACCCCCAGTACCAATCAGAACACAAACCCTAATCCTTAAGCCAATAGAAATACTAGTCCCAGCAACCAATCACAACAACATACACAACAACCAATAGAAACTTATATAAGGGCCAAGTTAACTTAAGCCCAAGCCCCTCTGGAAGGGAGGAGGGAGGAGCTCCTCTATTCAGAATCTACTTGGATACAGATAGGCAGAATCCACACTTCCAAGCTAACAGAGTCTACTTTCCAGGTAAGGGACAGATCGAAAACCACTGAAATAGTGCTTGTCGCGCACTCAGATATTTGGCTTTTTCAAAGCAAAAAGAAGTTGAGCAGGCACTTTCTAAACACAGTTTAAATCACAGGGCAGACTAAGCAGTCTTCTAAACACACTGGTGTATGTAGCTTTTTTTTTAATTGGGGGTGGTTTTATGTAGTCTTTTGTCACAAGCTAGTAGGGAGATTTCAAATAGTCATGAGTAAAACATATCAGTTTAAAAACACCAAGCTGGTTGAAACACAGGGAGCCTACTGTAAACAGGCATGGGTAGCAGTGCAGACAATTTTTAACAAATAGCAAGAATTACCAGAAAGTCTGGGGCTCTTACCAGTCTCCTAGGCTTTCTTGATCACTGGGCTGTATTAGGGTGCATGGAAAGCTGGGCTCACAAAATGGAGGTGGCTGTCTTGGGGTTCCCTCCACAAACTTAAAGGTGTGAGAGGAGGGCTTACGTTGCATGGGAGCTAGAGAGCCAAACACTAAGCCCAGGTCTCTGAGGAAGGAAGGAGGGAGGTGCTCCTCTATTCAGATGCAACTGCCATTAATGATCATCCAGGCATCGTTGGCTGACTTTGTCCACCCTAGTGTTTAAAGATTCCGCCAAATGGACACGACCAGGGAAATACCATAAAGATCCACCCTGTGCCAGAGATGCAGGGCCTTTTGGAGCAGGACCCAGGACCACACCCCACTTTGCTTGGAGCAGTGCCACTTTGCGGGGGTGTTCTCCATGAGAATCTGTACCAGCCTCCCTTTGATAGATGGTAGAAAGGCTCTCAGTGCCCGGTGAATGGTGCACAACTTCAACACATTAATGTGGAGAAGTGTCTCTGCCAGAGACTACAGTCCTCAGATCTCCACTCCTCCTAGATGATCACTTAATTTCAGCAAAGATGCATCCATACCCACCATCAGATGTAGGTGGCACAGGGGTGTGCCACTGGTCTAACTGTGGTTGAGAAGCTGCTACTGCAGGCCTTTTGCAGTCTTCCCTGAAACCTGGACACAATGCAACTAGTTTCACTGAAGTTGGGCCCACTGAGACTTCAGGTTTTCTGCAAAGCTCATATGTGCAACCTGGCATGGCCAACAAGCAGGATGCATGAGTCCAATACGAATGACAAGAAGCCTTAGTCACTCCCACTGAGACCAAGCACCAACCCTAAAAAACCCGGATCATAGCTCAAATGTCCTTGGTTTGGTGTGGCACAGGGAAGGCCCAAACCAGCACTATATCTAGAATGGCCCCAAAGAAATTAAGCATTTGTGAAGGAGTCCGGTGTAACTTTGGCACATTGAAGGTGAACAATAATTAAGTCTGGAGGTGCGATGTCATCTGGAGGTGGTTCACGGCTGACTCTGGTGATCCTGCCTTCAACATACCCAACTTCCAAAGGTGTGCTGTTATGCCAAACCTTTGAGTAGACATAAACTGGGCACAATTGCTGACAGTACTGTTTAGCTAGAGCAAAAAGGCCTGAGGAATATGGCTCTGCTCCCTTTAAAGAGTTCCAGCGCAGGAGCAGCATTTTTTCCTAACAGGTGAGATCCACTGAATGGCTTCAACGAAGACTGCACGTCCCCACAGCAGTATCTGTGTTCCAAGCTAGATGTCAAAGCATCACGCTAGTGCAAACTGCTCTCCTGAAGCAGTCATTGGTATCCAGTCCAGAACAGGTAATGTATTTGCAAAAAATACATTGTTTCAGAAAAACGTGTCAACTGACAAGGAAAAGGAAGGAGTGAGCTCCGGATTTGTGTACAAAGGCACGGAAAGAAAGGAACTGATGTTAGGACAAGGGGTGATTCTTATATGCAGCTCCATTGTCACTTCTGGGGCAGAAAGACATCAACGCGGAGTCACATGTCGCCACCTACCGGTGCAAGGGAGCAATGCTGTTTAAACCTTCTGGATCCAGTCTGGCACCTGGCGATATGGTAAAGGTGAGGAATCTGTGGTTGGAAGTATCCAGCAGAAAAATGCATACTTGCGCCAATGTACTCAAAATGTGTCATTTTCTCACAATATAAAACAGTGGAAAACTAATGTAAAATAAAAGATAGCCAATTTGTGGTTAAAAGTGTCCATCAGAAAAATGCATACTTGCGTCGATGTACTCAAAATGCGACATATTCTCACAATATAAAGCACTGGAATACTGATGTAAAATAAAAGATAGCCAAACGTTTGTGATTAGTGCACTTTAATACTGCAAATGTTTCTGTACAGGTAGGTAAAACATGTAATTGCGTAAATAATTGTGAGGTTAAGGCTTTCCTATTTAGGCACTATATAAAAAATGGAAAAACATGATTTGTGCAATATTACAAAGCACCTCTGTGCCAAGGTGTAATCTGAATGATGCTTCATAAATAGGACAGTTGCGTGTTTCTCAGCCAGCAAGGGTAACTGCCACCAGCTCAGTTGTGCAGCGAGGATGCAATAGGCCTTAATGCATACAAGGGAAACGTCCCTAACTGTGACTGGATATGGAATACTGACATTATTGGAGGCGCAGTGCCTCCTGTCTCTGCACCGATGGAACGAAAAGGAAACTAGGTAATTTAAGAAAACGTAAACATGGAAATAATGGTAATGCAAGAAACATTCAGATGGTTTAGTAGATTCAGCACTGTGTATTCCATGCATTGTCCTCACGATTCGAAATGTTTCTTGAGGATTCATCTGACTGTGTAGGAAATGGAGAAACAAACGCAACTACATACTTAACGAAGCGAGCGCGCTGCAAACATACCAGTAATAACGGAAGAAATATGAACTCGCAATGTGCGTACAGAGAACAGAGTTTTATCACTCACAAGCGTTCTATATCAAAATACAAAGGTCGAAACGCATCTTAATTCTGCTCATTCGAGTTTGTTTTTTGTTACGTCTCAGAAGCAATAAAACATACAACGGGGGCATAAGATGGATCCATGTGGGTCCCAACATGCAATGAACCAACCAAGAAGCATTTTCTCTTCCCAACCCAAGGGGTTTGTGTATATGTGAGCTTCATTGTTAATAGATAAAAGATATGCAACTCCAGGGCTGGTGGCGGGTATCTCACGGCCCCACCTCACCCAGAGCCATAACAAAGGCGGAGCAGTCCGGGCTCTTTCTCCAGGCTCAGGGATCTTTTCCAAGGACACAGGGCAGGAATTTCTAGAATAAACAGCAGGCCTGGCCAGTTCCATCGTGACGGGGCAGCGTGGCGTGCGCGCCAACAGGTAGCAACAACGACTAAAGCTGCTTTGTAAAGTTACATTGTTTCCCCAGAAAACATTTTTTTCATGAAATAGGGGGTCCTTTAAGGAAAAACAGAGTGGGTGCCACATAATATTTCTTCCTGGGCCCCACAAAGCTTCAGGACTGTTGTCGTCATATCGTGCAGGAAATGGACGTCATTTTGAGTAACATCACAGCTTTTCAGTAAGGATTACTTCTACTAATTACAAAGCTATGTACCCGCCGTCTGTTGAGCACCATAGGCCATGAATAGGTTTCGCGCATTTCCTGGCAGCATTTGTAAACCATTGTTTTGATGTGCATTTAAAAGGATCTCTGTACTTCAGGTCTCCTCAACAGCTTGTTCTACAGTCTGTACATCCAGGGATGGCATGGCTTCCTGTACGTAGACTATGAACTCAGAGGTCTCTTCCCCCTGTGTGAAGACAGTCACTGTTTCAATGCCCTCCACCTCCTCTGATGACACCACCAAGTGATGCGGATCGCCAAACCCCATGGATGCTTGCTGCAAAGCTTCCTGGATCATCATTCTATGGCTGTCAGCCTGGTCGTCTTCTGTTGCCTAGGATGGAGTTCAAAACAGAGGTTAAAGGAGGTCCCAGAAATATCTGCAGCACAAGCACCTAATATTGGACATAAGCTGTCGAAAGCAATAAACTTTAATAAGATAACCCATTGGATACCCAGCACGACAGTACTGGAGATTTATCTAAAAACTTTTCTTTATTAACCCAAAATGTCTAAGTGTCAACACAATCAACAAAGATAATCAACGAGAAAACATGGGTCGGCATCTGAATAATTAGCCTCTTGCGTCATCTGCAGTTCCAGTCTAATTTCACACACTCAAAGCTCTGCATTTTGCTGAAGTTACTCAGAAGTCCAGCTTACATAGGGCCCCTTACTTTTGAGGTCACTGGCTGTTTCAGCATTACAGACGTTGCAACAATTGCTTGTGCAGCCCCTTGTGTAATTCAAAGGTCACATGCACATGTGCAAGTACAAAGTGCAAGGGTCATGCCCTCCTTTGCAGTGGAACTAGCCTCCAGTGCAAATAGAACAACACCTTTGTCAGCTGACACCACAGGTATGAAGGTCAACCAGAATGTGCTGTGCTATGATGAGCTCTGGTGGACAGTTAGTCTAACACCTAAGGATATCATTCAGCAGGAAGAGAGGAAGTGGGCATCACAAGTGGATGATATGTATTGTCTACGTTGAGACTCTTTATGTCATCTTTGATATCAAGTATGATGAGGTTATGAGCACTACCACATTTAAGTGGTTTCCAGGTCTGGCTACAGACAACCTAAGCTCCTATAAAGACATCATGTCATAATTTCTTCAACAAATTACAATAAGAAGTACACATAGAGTGTACTCCGAGCTACCCCTCCCCCTTCAGCCATTGGCTTTCATATGTTTTTCAGTTTGGCACTGCTGGGATACACCGTCCCCCACGGTCAGAGCATTGCATGGTAGTAACAAACACTCATGAATCAAATGATTTGGGCTGTTGTATAGTAAAGCGATGTCTACAGTTTCATAAAAGCACAGCATAGGGAAAGCGTAAGCAAGAGCTGTGCAAATATCTGTAAACAAAGAACGTTTTAGTGGCAATGAAGGTCCTTATATGAATACAAACACACACAGACACACACAATTGCGAACAACTGAGGCAGTAGGGGTGCACACTTTACATACAAAAAATCCTTACAAGTGCAACAACAGTGCAATCTTTCATCAAGGTGTATGTGTGAATAGAATGGTATGCATGTGGGTTGAAGTTCTGACGGCATGTCATGGAAGTGCATAATGGCAAGTGTGTGATGATGGGAAATCAAATTACATGAGAGTACTGGAAAGTCAAGTACAATTACAGCAGTTATTCTCAAAGTAAAATAATTTCATAGACATTTTATGAGACAAAAAAAACAGCATAGGAAAGCCAAAGGATTTGATGTTTGTACAGAGTACTACTGTATTTGTCGTTGCTTATTTGTGCATTAGGGAGCAAATACAGAAAAAATTGTTCAAATGGTTTTAGCCATACTTGCCCCTTAGTGGTGTTGTGCCAGCCACAGAATAGTTATACACACAGCAGCCATCTTAAAATGGTAAAACAATAACTGACTACACAGAATACTGTTTCAAGATGGCTAGTCGCCATGATAATAAGTGGTTGGCAGTACTGAGGACTGAGCATTGACAAACGCATCTGAAAAATAGATGCTACCGAAAATAAACAACTCTTTTTTTTCTGTAGCATCCATATTACAGAAATGTCAGAGCTTTATGCAGTTCTACTGGGCCACTCACAGACTGTAAAACATTCCCCTATACATTGCAATGGAGAGTAAAGGATACGCCCACACAGCAAATAGAAATATGGTGAGAGTGAAATATTCCTGTGTTTTGATGTGATTGAAAGTGTTTCCACCTAATGGCTCAAAGTTCCAGAGAGAAAGATGCCAGTGGCAGTAGCATACTTACCCAAAGCCCCCTTAAATAAGAACAAAATATGTTTGCTGTGCAGCGCCATTCGTGGTAAACCAGAAAAGACTTCCTCAAATTCAAAATAAACCATTTTACCATTTTTACTTGTTTTCAGCCTATCTGGCCATAACAATTACACACTATAAATACCAATCCATCGTAACGCTATCAAAATTACATTAGATAAAACATCTCAATAAAATAAAAAAAAAAAAAAAACTACATTTGGCATCTTTGGTTTGGCGGGTGCCAAAGTGCACCCAATTTACCCTACATTATCATAGACATGATTTATAACAATAATTTACATAGCACACTTAGTATATTCTTAAAAGACATTATATATCTAGAATTTAGATAACGTATACTGGCACTAATCATTTGGGGCCTTACGGTGCCAACCACCAGTTTGATTGCGGCCCAGGACCTATCCCCATTTTACAGCAGCCTGCACCCGCTTCCCAAGCTGATAGCAGCTGTGGGACAATGCAAGCAATTATACTTGTGCCAACTGCAGGTGCATTGATAAACGTAACTTCCAAGCCTCCAGTATATAAGTTGAGACCTTCGTCACAATATATTTTTCATCTGAATGCATGCATAACACTTCCGCTTCTTTGCACTTCCTGACTCTGTATGATCTAAAGAGTTGACGTAAGTACAATTTGCGGAGTTTAAGCGTGAAGTGACATAATAAAAGGAAGTGGGATAATGTTTCTTGGCCACCGTGAAGACATGGACAGCAATCTAATCTACCTGGGGGGACAGGTTGCCATCTATTGGTCACCGCTATCAGCGGTAGTGTACCCATGTGAAATTTAAAATAGAGAGCCCTTTTTTCTTCCGGATAAATACTATCTATAAAAACAGCTGTTTTAAGCTCTTGATTAAACAAAATATAACGCTTAAATAAAGGACTAAGGGGCTCATTCTAAGTCTGGCGGGCAGCGGAGGCCGCCCGCCAGACTTCCCCCACCAAAATACCGCTCCGCGGTCGAAAGACCGCTGAGGGTATTTTGGGATTTGCCCTGGGCTGGCGGGCGACCGCCAAAAGGCCGCCCGCCAGCCCAGGGCAAATCATCCTTCCCACGAGGACGCCGGCTCAGAATTGAGCCGGCGGAGTGGGAAGGTGCGACGGGTGCAGTGGCACCCGTCGCGTATTTCAGTGTCTGCATAGCAGACACTGAAATACAAAGTGGGGCCCTCTTACGGGGGCCCCTGCAGTGCCCATGCCATTGGCATGGGCACTGCAGGGGCCCCCAGGGGCCCCGCGGCACCCCCTACCGCCATCCTGTTCCTGGCGGGAGACCCGCCAGGAACAGGATGGCGGTAGGGGGTGTCAGAATCCCCATGGCGGCGGAGCGCGCTCCGCCGCCATGGAGGATTCACATGGGCAGCGGAAAACCGGTGGGAGACCGCCGGTTTTCCGCATCTGACCGCGGCCGAACCGCCGCGGTCAGAATGCCCTGCGGGGCACCGCCGGCCTGTCGGCGGTGCTCCCGCCGACCCTGGTCCCGGCGGTCTCTGACCGCCGGGGTCAGAATCACCCCCTAAGTGTCTCACACATGCTCTGTGTCTTTTGGTCCCAGTATGCCTTTTTTTATATTGAATGCGGCGCACCCCTGGTTTGTCCCCTACCTGGGCGCTAAATTAAGCTGCCTGCGCCAATGCAGGCATCCTTGCATCATCGTGCAAGGATGTCTGCGTTGAGGGGTTTGATTGTTTATGTGCGGGAAGGTGTCCCTTCCTGCACATAAACAATCACTAATGCCGATTTGACACTTTGTGCCAAAGCCTCATTTTGAAATGATGGTTTATGTGCAGGAAGAGACACCTTCCTGCACATAAACAATCATGTCTGGCATTTTGCTCTTTATATGCGTGCTGCAGAATGCAGCACACATAGAAAAAGCAAAAAATGAGGACAAATAAAACTATTCCTCCTGTGGGTTTTTAACCTGCTACCTGTAATTTACAAGCAGATATCTGGCACAGGCTACTTAATTCACCACCGTCTACAAGAAAACCCTATATGCTGCCAAAGAACAAAGCTAATACGTGGGGGCTTGTTTAAGAGCGGTCAGACACAATAGTATAAGGCATATTTTCAACTCACTGGGGAAAGAAAACGGCTTAAAGTGGTCATTAGGAAAAACAAACAGAACCCGATAGATCAACAAGCTTTATTGGCAAGGAACTGGGGATTAAACATAACACCATACAGTTGCAGAAATATGCAATGTAGCTGGCCAGGCCCAAGATATGGAGCCTTTCATGTGCACACACAATGAGACTGGTCCTGCTTAAAGCTCCAGAGCAGCCTGTTTTTCCTGCAACATAGTCTGCCTCTGTTTAGTGTAGAGGAGCGAAACCGTGTAGCCAAAATTGTTAGAGATCAACGTGGTGACGCTAGGGAGGCAAACTGAGGACCCCTGCCTGTTGCACAACTGTGCAAGCAGACCTACAGAAGCAAAAATACAGGAAAGGTCTGGCCACCTGGCGGTAGAGAGCCAACAATCAGTCTCCGGTTCATATGTGCGCTGGTTATTTTTAACTCTATCACCCTTGTAAATTCTGCACCCCTCATTTTCTGATCCCTATGTTGCCCCACTTTGATACATTTCTTCCTTATCCAGTCTGTGTGGCTCAACTGTTCTCAATGAATAATCACATTGGTGTTGTTAGCACTTTACCTTACACCTTAACCCAAAGAAGCTACATAAGCCAGTGAGGCATCCCCCTCTTCCAACACTTGCTGTGATGCATGGATCCAGTATCCAGTGTGCTATGGTTGATGCTGAAAAGGCTACAAGGGGCACTATAGTAACTAAAGCCCTGCCTGCCTTCTTTCCTTTGAGGATCTGGAGTAGGGAGGGGTCTGTGTTTGATAGCTAGAGTTCCTTGGTGATATGTGTTGGCAACCAAGATAAACATAGCAAGGATTGGGAGCCTAAGGAACTGCCAGATGTTTTCAGCTCTGTGATAGGATTAGGATGGCATATTGGTGATACTGAAGCCCAAAAGGAAAACAATTACCATTTCCGTCTCTGCAACTTCTGCAGTAGGCTTTTGTACCACTTAGTATTCCATGACAATTTGGGTACAGATTTATATTCCAGAGTGGCTTCTGGGGCTTGGCACATTACTCCCGTTAACAAACAATAAGGTAAATCTGTGGCAACCCTACTTAAGTCCATCCAAAATTCCTCATCCCCATTTAAAGTTATGGGGATAAGAAAGGAGCAGTGCATGTGAAATCAAAGTCTAAAAGTCACATGACATTCTCCTCATCTGTGCATTTAGAGAGTTCTCATCCATCATATAGGAGTGCACAGTAACAATTTATCACAGCAGCCTTAAGAGTGCGCCTGCAAGCTATTTCTTCATCTGTTGATCGATGGTTCCACATTCAGGAAATATTAGAAAAAAGAGGCACAAGAAATAGGGGGCTAGAGAGTGGCAGGGACGAGATAAGGAAGATCTCCTGGAAGCAGAGTCCAGGTCAACAAGGTAATCCTCAGTTTATTATGATACCACAAGTCCTTCCAATTTGTCTAATGATGGAATGGAAAAGGAATACCAGAGAATGGTGGGGGGCGGGAACCATGGAAATCACCAACGTCCAACATTGTATATCGCAGTAAGGGACTATTGTGGTGTTAAAGCAGTGTACGGCAGCCAAGAATGTCAGCAGAAAGCTCCAGAAGCAGATGGGCATCTGGACAAACATCAACTGTAAATACAACAGATTAACTATCCAAATGACAAGGGTACAATCACAGAGCCCGTCTGGTGCCCCAGATGGCCCAGTGTCTCACTGTAACCTATCATTAGTCGAGTCTCAAAAAGCCAAGATTGTTGTCTTTGTGAAGGATATCATGTAGCATCAGCAAGCAGCTGTTCCCCCTTTGCACTCACAGCCTCCCACAGTGCAGGGTGTGGAGTTGGCCATAGGATCTGGCTGTATCCAACCTCCTATGGGCGGCTAACCCTCCGACGTACTTGGGCTTTGGCTGTGCACATTGTGGGGCTGTCTGTAAGGCCTTGTGTGTGGCCAGGCCCTGCATCCAAACCCGTGGGCGCTCAACCCTCCTCCATGCATGGCATTTGGCATGAAGTTGGCCATAGGGCCTACCATGTCCCAAGGGAAACCACCCAACTTCTTTTTTTTTATTTTTTATTGTTTCTCAATCCTGTGGGACACTTGTGGAAGTAAGGGGAAGTTGCACTGGCTCCAGTGAAATCCCCCATGGGATCATAGCAAACAATTTATTTATTTTTGGCCCGGGGTGGTCCCTCTGCCCCCACCCTCCAAGGTCCAGGACATCATGATATCCCTACCCTCCCTCTTTACCCTTTCCTTGTGTCCTGTAATGTGGAGGCAACATTTCTCTTTATGTTACAGCCAGCCAATCAGAGAGTGTACTCCAGCAGGACTCGTGGGAACAAAGCGGCTGACAGGAAAAAAGTGCCTTAGGGCAATCAGATAGCTCTATTATTTGAAGTGGCATGTTGCAAGGCTAACGCGGGACTACTGCGGACCCAGAAATTCACATTACTAAACATTTTGAACCCTGGTTTCTCAAAAATCACTGAATGGATTACAAAAAACCACCAAAAGCACGCTGTCTGGTTAATGATCTGTTTTCCTGCCAAATCTAGTTTAATTCCGTTCAGCTTTTTGGCTGTACAGCTGTGGAAAACTCCCTATGGGAATTGCACAGGGAAGCTGAGATTTGGGATGCCCCTTTTTCTTGGACCCTGCATGACGGACAACACTGAAACTTTCCAGGAAGTAGCAGAGGTGGATGAATTTTATTTTGGGGAAGTTCAGTGAATATTAATCAAACATCACCAAAGGTTATTAGCAAAACAAAAAAACAATTTCCTATGGTAATTAGTTCCTAATTATAACTACACAGTGGCGACCATCAGTTTGTAATATATACATATACACATATATATATATATATATATATATATATATATATAGGAAAACTAAAAGAGAAATAAAAGCTGCCTAAAACTGAAATCCCGTTCTTATTGTATGTATGCTAGTTATATTTAGTATTTCCCTTAGAAAATATATTTTTCGCTTATTTAGAAATAATTTCCTTGGACATGTATGTTTGCTACTAACACTCACAACGACTCCTCTTGTTAACGAAATGAGACACTTACAAATAAAATACTGGTTCTGTGCCGAATAGTATTGGGATATTTTGAGAAATAAAATTCACGTTCTTAAAAATGTAGTCGAGAATACAAGCAGAAAAACAGTGGAGACGATACTTTTGGAAAGAAAGTCGACACCAAACTAAATTATTTTGTTGGCGAAGTGTTTGTTGCTGGCAAGGTGCAACTCATCAAACACCAACACATTTAATAAAGGAAAATAGGTAAAGAAAGTAACTTCTAAGAAACACCACATTACTCTACTCAATGAAAACACCTTTTACTCTCGCATAACCACTGTACTTCCTTAGGTCTTGCCAATCAATACAAAGTAATTTCTTAATTTCCTGCTCTGTCTGCCCTCTTAAAGAGGCAGACTGTAAAACCTTAAAATAATTATGTAAGTACCCTTCCACAAAATAGGCGTGGAATTGCTTGCTAACTTAACTTCCTACACTTTTCACAGGATTTCATATTTCTTAGCTTCTCAGAATTATATGGAGGTGGATACCTTTGGCACCATATTTTCCACAGTTTTTCACTTCATGAAGATTCTCCCACTCATGAAAAAGACATGGAGTTAGGTTTACAGCAACACTGCTAAAGGTCTCTAAATGATAAATGCAACCACCGGCTGACTCTTAAAAGCACCAGGAGCTGTATCATGATGGACTGCACTGTCTCAGGATACTGAGCCCCTTTTTTGGGTGTGAGGTGTCAGATAACTTGAATTTGTCAAACTGCACCAAAATAAACATGCAATATAAAAAATACATACTAGGAACAATGTACAATGACATTCTTTCTGAGTTGGCACGCCCTAGTCAGGGCAGCTGTCACTCTCTAAAACGTTTAATTCATTCATGTATAATATGGCCCTATATTGCTATTTCAGAGTTCTGGTGACATTTATAAACCACTTGGTCTTCAGCCCCTTGAGAACCTCTCAATGGCAATACTGAACAAGTTACTCAACCCTCGGTAATGCCTTATCTGGAAGAGACCATCTAACCACAAATTCCTTACCTTTGAATAACCCCTGGCGTCAGACTTGATCTGGAAGATCTTCGAGTAGGACCCCTGTGTGCCAGTATGTGGTATCATTAGGCTCCGCACTGTCTGCGCTGGAATTTAAATGTGTGATACTTATATAGGCGTCACCTCAGTGTGCTGACAACAGTTACTTTAGCGACTTTCCATGCCAGGGGCGCGGAGCCACGATTAGTACTGAACACTGGAATGGAAAAGACTCAGCCCTGAAAAGGCTGTCCTTTACACCTGAATCAGTTTGCAGAGCAGGGAGGATCAGTTAGGAATCTGCAGCTAGATAGGTAAGTAATTTGTTCATTTGATAGAGACTTCTAGCCGCAGATTCCTTACCTAAGAATACATACTCAAGCAATTCCTCCCTGGAGGTTGGTCTGCAAACTCAATTACACCAAAAAGTCCTGCAGGACCAAACGATGAACTTGGCTGTCCAGACAGTAATGTTTTGTAAATGTGTGAAGTGATGCCCACGTTGCTGCTTGTCAGATGTCCAGGAAAGGAATACCACAGGCTAACGGAGTGGTCGCAGACTTGGCTATGGTAGAGTGAGCCCGCAAGTCCTCAGAGGGCTGTTTCTTGGCTAATGCATAGCAGATCTTAATGCACAGGACAATCCATCGTGAGATGGTTCTCTTCAGTACAATTTTTAATTTCTTTGCTCTAACACAACCCATGAAACGTTGATCATCCACCCAGAAATCTTGTGTGGTCAAGGTGGAACAACAACACTTTTTAGGTCCAGGCGGTGAAGTCTCTCCTCTTCTTCAGTGGGATGAGGTGAAGCAAAGAAAGTAGGCAGAGTGATGTTCTGGCTTACCTGGACTGAGGTCACAACCTTTGGAAGAAAGGAGGTGTTTCCTGAGAAGCAGCTTATCGGATAAAATGTGGTGTAAGGAGGGTGTGCAGAGAGAGCTTGTGGCTCATGGACCATCCAGGCCAATGTCATGGCCACTAAAGAGGCAGTTTCGATGGTTAAGAGCCTAAGAGGGCAATTGTACAGAGGGTCAAATTGTGCACACATTAAAAAGGTGAGGACCAGGTTGAGGTCCCTCTGAGGCATGATTAAAGGCATAGGTGGAAACATATGTGGCAGGCCTTAAATGAACCCAGCCACAACAAATGATTTAAAAAGAGAAGGTTGGTCTGGCAGCCACAAGAATGCCGAGATCACAGAAAGGTAACCCTCAACTGTGCCCAAAGCAGAGCCATAGTGGGCTCAAGACAACACAAACAAGAGAACTTATGAGAGCGTTACAGACATGGGTTCAATGCTGTGGGAAGCACCCCAAGACACAAATTTCTTCCAACAGCAGGTATATACTGATTGTGTGGATGGGTGCCTGGTTGCCAGAATAACATCACATACTTCAGGAGGAAAGTCAAAAGCTGTCAACTGTAGCTGTTCAAACTCCACGCATGCAGGTGAAGAGTATGCAGTTTTGGGTGCAGAACCCTGCTGTGACAGAAGATCCTCCTGAAGAGGCAGCCTAACTGGAGGACCTATGGTCATGCTCAACAGCTCAGGATACCAGACACTCAGACCACCCCAATGCAGAGCCACAAGAATGTCTTGGGCCCGGTCATTCCTGATCTTCTTGAGAACTCTAGGCAGAAATGGTATTGGAGGAAAGGAACACAGGAGGCCAGAGCTCTACTTGAGATGAAAAGTATCGCTGAGCGAGAGCCACCTTCAAAACTCCAACGCACAAAAGTGCTGACATTCAGCGTTCTGGGTGGTGGTGAACAGATCTAACCAAGGCTCTCCTCACTGCTGCTGAGACCTTTCACCTCTTCGGATGGAGATATCACTCGTGATCCACTAGGCATCTTCGGTGGAGTTTGTCTGCTCTGGCATTCAGAAAGCCCATCAAATGCTGCATCACCAGGTAAATGCCCTGATGCTCCAGCCATATCCAAAGCACATAGCCTCTTGACAAAAGGTCCACAACACCACCCTGCCCTGTTTGTTGCAGTACTGCATGGCGGTGGTGTTGTCTGTGAACACCTGCACCAGACTTCCCTTGATTGGAGAAAGAAAGGGTTTTAATGCCACAGGAATAGGTCGAAGTGCCAATAGATTTATGTGAAGCTTGGACTCCTCTGGAGACCAGAATCCTCTGATCTCCACCTGTCCCAGATGGCCGCCCCAGCCTAGGAGTGATGCATCTGTACCTAAAGTTAACTCTTGGTGGGAAAGTGAGAGGTGTCTGCCACTGCCAAATCGAGGTTCATTTGCAACCACTGTGGGTCTTTTACAGGTTCCTCTGAAATCTGGACAATGTCGGAGAGGTTTCCCTGATGCTGCTGGGCCTTTAGGTTTCACTGCAGAGCCCGCATATGCCAGTGGGCACGTATCACCATGAGACCCAACAGCCTCAGAGTAAGTCTCACTGAAATCGAGGAAAGAGGCTGAAACATTGGTATTATAGCCCGAATATCCTGGGCTTGCTGCTTGGGATGATAGACCTGTAACTCACTGTGTCCAGAACAGCTCTGATGAAAGGGAGTGTCGGAGAGGGAGTCAGGTGTGACTTCGGCCTGTGCAGGAGGTTTGTTGTACTCTGAATATGGGTAACAACTGCCTGGGCTGAGCCCGCATTGAACAACACTCATTGAGTTAGGGGAATACTGAGATCCCTGACCTCCGCAGATGAGCTGTGACCACCGCCATCACCTTGGTGAATACCCGAGGGGCACTGCTAAGGCCAAAATTTAGCACAACATACTGACAGCCTTTGTGGCCCACAGTAAACCGTAGATAGTGTCTGTGGGCTGGTAGTAAAGGGATGTGGAAATTGGCATCCTTCAAGTACAATGCTACCATCCAGTCTCCCGGATCTATGCCAGACAAAACTTAAGCGAGCGTAAGCATTTTGAATTTCTCCTTCCTCAAGAAGATGTTGAGAAGGTGCAGCTCTAGCATAGGACACGGACCTCTGTCCTTTTTTTGCACCAGAAAGTAGTGAGAATAGCAAGCGTGACCTACTCCTGATGCAGGCCCCCTTTCTGTAGCCCTTTTGGCCAAGAGAGCTTGCACATCTTGATAGAGCAAGGAAAGAGGGTCCTTCATCAGCCGATTCTGAGTGGGTGGCATAGGTGGAGGGGGTGTTACAAAAGGGAGGGAGAGGCCTGTTTGAACCATCTGTAGTACCCAGCATTCTGATGGTAATGACTACCAGTGCGGGAGATGATGGCATATCCTGCCTCCCACTGGGTGCCCATGATGGTCTGAGGGCAGAGTAAAGAGGTTGGGGGTGGACTGACATAACCAATGGCTGCCTTTCACGTGTAGTTGCTGAGACCCGTGGCCTTGGCCACAAAAAGGCTGGGAAACTTGTTGGTCGTAGTGGCTGAGAAAGTATGGCTGTAGTAGGAGGGGAAACATCCTGAACAACTAGGTCTAAACCACTACTTGCCTGAACCACTACTGCTAAACAACTAAAAAGTCTCTACAACTAAGTACTGAACAACTACTGTCTGAACAACTACTGTGTCTGAATAACAATTGCCTGAACAACTAATTTTAAGGTAAGGTTTTCCTTTTGGTTTTTATGGTTTATTAGTTGTTTAGAGTATATATATATATTAGTTGTTCAGGCAATTGTTATTCAGACACAGTAGTTGTTCAGACAGTAGTTGTTCAGTACTTAGTTGTAGAGACTTTTTAGTTGTTTAGCAGTAGTGGTTTAGGCTATAGTTGTTTAGTTTGTTCTGTCACATATTCTAGTAGGAGACCACTTTCGTAGCTACAAAAGGGGCGGAAGATGGCATGGGGTTGGCAAGGGGCCATAGACTAGCCCAAGGACCCGGCTGAAGCCCTGCTGTCCTTGAAACATTTCAGGGCTGAATCAATAAGTCTCCAAAGAGGAGAAAGCCATCCATGGGCATGTCCACAGGGGAAACCTGAAAATCCCCTGAAAAGCCAAGTGTTCTCAGCCAGGGGTTGTGCCACAAGGCCACCATCGATGAAATTGCTCTACCTATAGAGTCAGTCATGTCAAGTCCACATGTGATGGAGAACTTTGCAGCATATTTTCCATTTGCAACAGTCTGAGATAGCATGGCCCTGGCCTCCTACGGGGCCATTGGCAGCACGTGCGCAGCTGACTCCCATAGTATCTGAGAATAACAGCCCAACAGGTACGCAGAGTCTACTGACTGTAGTGCAAGGCTGATAGAAGAGAAAATTCTCTTACCAAAGGTGTCCACCCTTTTGGATTTCATAACCAGTGGGGTGTTAGGGAACGCACCAGAGAGAATGCGGGATGAGGAGGCTTGGACCACCAAGCTCTCTGGGTTGAGGTGCTGGGTAAGGAAACTGGGATCCCCAGGTGCAGGGTGATGACAACGGGCTATCGTTCTATTCAAAGGAGACCTTGTGCAGGGCTTAGACAGGCCCCAAATAGGAAGTCCGTAAGAGGTTTGTTGAGTGAGAGTAAAGGTTCAGAGGGTGTGACTACTGCCTGAACCCCTACTAAAGGGTGAGATTATTAAACCACTCGCATTTGCACAGACTCACTTAGCGGCCCACTAGGGGCAGAAGATGTCACTATTGTAATGCAACAATTCCAACTTGCAAATATATAAAACAAATAGCTAATATAACTAACAGAAATAAAGTTGTCACAGTTGTCTCCGTTTTTGGAGTACAACTTGATGTCTCCACCAGTCTAGTATAAGAACAGGTAGATGCTGGATCACTCTGTTTCCCAAAGCAGCATGGCAGCCAAATAGATAGTACCTCATTTCTATTTCAGAAACTTGAAATGTTAGTCCCCTTTCTGTCTTCTCTGTCCTCAACTTCCTCCTAGCTCCATGGCATGAACTTTACACTTTACCAGGGATCGGACAATCAGATAAGTGATCCCCGTAATATTTTCTTGATTCCCCTTCCATTTTTCAGCACGAGTCCATGCAACAGTGCTTAACACCACTGCACTCTCTTCCTTCACTGCAGTAGCTATGCAATGAGGAAGCGCTGCCTCACGCTGTCTCCTGAGCAGCTCGCTCCCAGTCTCACGGCTAAGGGCAGTCAGCCTCATAATTAGTTTGAGGTTGTGCTGCCTCGTGCTGTTACCTTTCAGAGTCTCTCAAACTCACCTGGCTTGAGGTCGAGCTCACTCGCGCTGTCCTCCTTTTAATGCCCAAGCTCAACTATTGGATAATTAAATAATTATCACCCTTACTGTAGTTACCTGCCTCATAGGGTAGTGTGCACATACCCTTTTCCATAAGACTTCTCACTACACGTCCAGTGCAGATTTTCTTGCTTGAACAACGTGGGCATACAAATAGGTCTCTCACTGATAACAATCTTTTGAATTACTGAATCGAGCTGCTGGTCCTGTCCTTAAACACATCCCATCCTCGTTGCCAATAAAATGGTGTTCTCTTCCATAATAAATCCACTGTAGTTGGGGGATTATTCAAGTATTTATTTAGGTATTAAGAAATTGACAAGTCTGTTGTGATCTAGGCATGCATACTTCAGAGCCTGAGCTTAAGCTGCGTTCCACATTCCATTCTCTTCTATATTACATCATTATCATGACAACATACATCTATAGCTATCTATCTCTAAGGCTATATATATATATATATATATATATATATATATATATATATATATATACACATATACATATTATATACATATATATATATATAAATTCCTGCAAGCTAGCAGCGGCACACTCCACAGAAAACAGGCAGCTCTCCATCCAATCCCAATTTTTTTGTGTGCAATACAGTGGTGCATACAAAAACAACCCAACGCGCTTTGGTGTAACAACGCCTTGATCATGGGTTGAGAAACTCCATTTTTGTGCAGATCAAAATCATGCGCAAAATAGAATTGACTTGTTTCAGCTTACTGGGATACTCAAGTTGCACAAGTGAATCTCCTTAAAGGGGAACAGACCTCACGAAATACCAACGGAGAAGTCAAGACCATGTGACTTGAACATTAGTGACATGGATACGTTGTATGTTTTGTCAGAGTTGGAATCAGTCAATTATGAGAATGTTGATGAAATGGATAAGTATGATGCTTTCGGGGTTGATCTGGGATGGAATGAACCTAGTTTGTCTAAACCAGAATCAGTTTTTAATCCCAGTTTACCACATTGTGCTATTGACATTTTTGAGGAGCTGGTGACCCCTGATTTTAAAGCTCTGGACAAACGTTGGACCTGGAGACAGGATAACCTGACTAAGGGAGAAAGGTTAGCAATTAGGGATTTGAGTGAGGATGACAACATTGTCATACACCAGTCTGACAAAGGTGGCAATGTTGTGGTACAATGCACACGTTCTTCCCTTAATGAAGGGTTGAGACAGTTGAAGAACAAAGAATCGTATGTAAAAGTACTACGTGATGAGGGGACTTAATCTAACCTCAGATATTTTGGTATGTTGAGTGATTGGAGAGACAGGGGCCTGATCGAGTGGGAGGAATATCTTTTTCCGGTTGGACAAATTTCCCAAGATACTGGTCAGGTACCTATTTCCTAAGATCCATAAGGACCCAGTGTATCCACTGGAGACCTACTGTGTCGCCTAAAGTCTCTTTATTAGAGAATTCATCATGGTATATTGTCAATTTTTATGCCATTTTGTGAGTACTCCTACATCATAAGTGCAAGACAGTAAAGATTTTCACAGGAGAATTTATGATATTCCCTGGGAGGAGGATTATATTTTGATCACAGTGGATGTCAATAGCTTGTACACCAGCATTAAGAATGAAGATGGCCTTAGGCCCTATAAACATTTATTAAGAGCCAGGTCTATGTCATTTTTTTACCATATGGAAAATATTTTGACTATGATTTTGTTTTGTTTGGAGTATAATTACTTTTGGCTTAACAACAAGCTATACAGGCAGGTGCAGGGGACAGCAATGGGCATCTGTTTTGCCCTTAGTTATACCAATTTCTTCTTGAGGTGGTGGGAGCAACAGGTGTCATCCATTTTGGAAGAATTCAATACACAGGTTGTCTTCTGGACACGATATATTGATGACCTGTTCTTGATTTGGAAGGGCAGTGTTGAACAAGCAGCAGTTTTAATTTCTAAATTGAATGACAGTGAAGTGAATCTGAAGCTGGAGGGTCTCCTAAGTAGGACAACAGTTGATTTCCCTGATCTGAGAACTGAGGTAGAGGGTGGTGAACTGGTATCCAGTCTCTTTAGGAAATCTACAGCAGGCAATACTGCCCGGAGAAATCATCCGAGGAATTTGATTAACAGCATACCCTACTGGGAATTCCTCAGGGCACATAGAAATTGTACAACAGATGAGATCTTCATGTCCGAGTGTACCTCCATGTCTATCAGGTTCAGAGAGAGTGAAGCTATTCTTGGAAAACAATAAAATCTGCCCTTAACAAGGCTCAAGGAGTCTTCAGAGACAGCCTACTGATGGACAGTAAAAGTGTAAGGGGTTACCCTTCTAATTTGGAGGCAAATCAGCTAAGATTTATAACCACGTATAGCAGCAAGGCTGGGGCTGTCAAGAATATTAAAAGAAAACATTGGGATGTTTTGTCCATTGAAGGTACTCTGTTAAATATTTTTAGTGATCACCCCAAAATAACATTCAGGAGAGTGGTCACGAGTAGGAATGAGGTAGTTAATGTGAGCAACAATAGGAAAGAGATGTGCAAGGGGTTTTGCACCTGCTCTAACTGTAACACATGTAAATACAGTCAGAATCTTAAAAAAATAGTTTTCCCCATTCTAGGGACAGAAATATCTGTCAAAACGTTTTTGACTTGTCATTCTGATTATTGTATATATGCCTTTATTTGTCCGTGTGAGAAAGCGTATGTTGGCTGAACGATTCACCCGGTGAAGAAACGGGTACTGGAACATTTGCGGGCTATCAAAAATGTAGATAAACAGTGTCCAGTGGCATGTCATTTTGCCAGTTTTCACAAAAGTAATGCAGCTTTGTTGAGGTTTTTTGCCCTTGATAGAGTTACGTTATTTGGAATCCAGGTACATTGTGGAGCTGGATACCAAAAGCCTGAATGGGTTTAACATGGAGGAAGGTCTCTCCATATTTTTGGGAGACTAAGCTCCCGATTTTTGTTGGTAAAAGCTAAGAGGTGGACCCCTGAGGGGAGGGTACCCTGGCATGAAGATGGGATACATTATGATATATAAGACTGCTTGATGTTTATATTGGTTTCTCCACCTTTAGGATTGTTTTTAATTTAAATTTTTTAATGATGTGTTATTTTCACTTTCACATTTTCAGGTTCAGGACTGGGGCAAGGATATTAAGCAGCAGGCGTGGATCCCTGGCTGTGGAGCTGAGGAGATAAGATTTCATTTCATTGTGTTTGAATTGGTCACATATGTTTTTTTTTGTTTAATGTGAAGGGGTTTACCATAAGTGGGGTGTGATTTTTAAGTCACAGGATTTTGCCCACTTGGGCTAGATTGTTGGAGGTTTTGTGGGTTACTGGAGATGCAGGATTTGTATTTCCCTAATTTACATAGTATGCACAACTCTTTTGCATATAACAATAAATCCTTTGCATTTTATAATCTGGTTGCAGACAGAGTAGCATATGTGGCACGCTGAGTTGGGAGATTAAATAAATTAGGTTATATGATATAACACATTACACAAGTCATGTAATTTGAAAATTCTAAATATGTAATTGTTTGTCTGTGGATATAATGTGAATTATTATGTTTTGGTTTATGTATTACATGTATCGTAATGAACTTTTGGAAGTTCAAAATGGTTGACATGATTCTTGTGATTGTACTCTTTTGCTTCCATTAGTCTGTTGTTTATATCGATGTTCCTCTGTGAGAGCCTTTTTAATCGGCAAAGTAATGGAGATTCTCAACCCGTGATCAAGAAGTTGTAATGCCGAAATGCGCTGGTTTTTTTTTGTATGCACCACTGTATTGCACAAATAAAATTAGGATTGGATGGAGAGCTGCCCGTTTTCTTCATAGTGCGCGGTGCTGGCTGGCAGGAATTCTGGTGTAATTACTGCATCCGCGCTTGGGTCTCATCTGCGAGGACTGGTGAATTTGTGTATATATATATGTCCTACTGGCTGTCACCGGTAGGTAGTTCTAGTTAGGACCAATTTTCCATAGGAAAAGCTTTTTTTGCTTTGCCAATAACTTTTTTTGCTTTACCAATATGAATCTTCTCGAAATTTTCTAAACTAATATGACTAATGTCTTGAAAGTTTCGGGGTGATCCGTCAAGCGGGGGTGATGAAAAGAGGGTCCCAAAATGCATTTTTCCCGTGTGTTTACCCGTTGGGATTTTGAACATGACTACAACCGAAACCCCTGGATGGAATTACAAGACAATTGGCAGAAAGCTAGCCTTTGGACCAGAAAGTGTCCTTTTTGTGGTTTGGTAATAATCTGATCAGTAGTTTTAGAGAAAAAGAAATATAAATATCTAGGAACACCAAGGCTCCATGGGTCCCAGAGATCTTGTTCTGAGATCTGATTGGCTACCAACACTTCAACTAGGAAGTGTCGGCAGCCATTTTGGGACTCAGCTTCAGTCTCCCTTCCAGGACTACAAAGCATTTTCTTTAAAATTTTCAACAAAATTTACAGAGGATCTGCAAATCTGCTGAAAATTAGAATTTAGAAAAAATCAAGCATAGTCTCCAGCACTTGTTCTTAATTTAGCTCCTAGGTGAGCCAGGTCCCAGGAGCATGTGCGAGTGAAAAATAAAGGTGAGGGCCCCCCTCCTGTAGGCTCTTTGAGCTCCAGGGACAATTACTTCCTGTTGGCTTTTTTTTATGGGGGGGGCGCGTGTCGCCCCTTCCTGGGGCTTTGACATTACCCAGGGACCACCACCTCCCCAGGGCTAAATAACAAAATTTACAGGGGCAAAGTGGACCCCACGATCCCAGGAACCACCACCTCCCCGGGGACAAATACCATTTTTAAATGAGGGAGGGGTCCGCGTGGCTCCCTCCCTTCTAAGTCCAGTGCCCATTATGTACATTTTGTTTTGTCACTTTTCCCTGGTTACTTACAAACCACTATTTCCCTCATCTACTTTTATTTGTGACTATTTCCTGCACCTGTAGGTCATTGGCACTCACTGTAAGGCTTGTAGCTATTATTTTCAGACCACTACCTTTCAAACTGCTATTTACAAACACTTATTTTTAATGTATTCATACAGTGGTCGAAGTGCATAAAGAAAAGTATGGGAACTGTGATCCTGAGCATTTTTGTGGTAGCACAATGGGTTGTTTAATGTGATCACTTCAGTATACTCCACAGTCACCTATTTGAATCCTGGTTGGTGCCTGAGGACAGAGCTAAGCAGTCCCAGCTTGTGACAGAGAAGACAGTAAGTAAGCAAGTCATTGGTTATGTTTCCTGTAATACACTGACTGTACCTAGAGCAAAACGTTTTTAGGACTGATGTTAGCCAAGTCCATTTGATTTTACTGAAATTTATAATATACTTACATATGTTTTTTTGCAATCTTTCTTCATCCATTGGTCTGTTATTGTCTCATTCACATTTTGCTTCCGCCCACTACAGCATATAGCATGGGGCTGTGGGTCAGCCTTATTCAGCCACTGGTCAACTTCACTTTGAGTGACTGCATTTTTCCCTCTCACAAGGAGCACATACACACACAAATCAGTGCTAATGTTTTTGTGTTTACCGAATAATTAATTTAGTGCTACCTTTGTGTTTAGAGCTTCATGTAATACCAGGACACTTCTGATGCGCACTCCATCTTTATTAGATCCCATCTCAGGCAAATGCTGTTGGAAATTCCTTTTGGAGTGTTTTGCTTTTCTGACTGCTATTTCACAGTGTACCAGCTTGTGTCGATTTGAAACTGTTCTGTATTAAGTTATCCTCTTTTAAAAACATTTTTTAATCTCTCTCCTTTCTTTATTCCTTCTTTCTTGCCTTCTTTATTTTTTACCTACTTTCAATCTTGTCTTCTTTCTTGCATACTTTCATTGTTGCCTTCTTTCATGCTTTGTTTCTTTCCTTCTTTTGTGCTACTTTCTTTCCTTCTTTAGGTCTTTCTTTCTTGTTGTCTTTTAAACTTCTTTCTTTGTTTCTTTCCTTCCTTCTTCCTTCCTCTTTCCTTCTCTTTGTCTTTTCGTGCCTTCTTTGTTGCCTCCTGTCTTTCTTTTCTTTCTTACTTTATTTCTCAAAGGCAAGAGGCTTGCAACCAATGCCAGACTGACTGACTTTTGATTTTACTAAAATTATGTGTACAACATAGTTCATTATTGGGGTTTCCGCTAGACTTCATCCATCAGTCTGTAATTGGAGTCATTCACATTTTTCTTCTACTCACTCTAGCATGCACTGAGGCAAGAGGTTAGCCCACTTCAGCCAATAAATGACTTCACTACGAGCTACAGCCTGCAGCCCTTTCATAAGGAACATATTGACACACACAGTAGTTCCCTTCAGTGCCAGGGAGAACTATGGTATTGTGTGCTTTTTGGGACCGAATGGGTGCAAAGAAAGGTTGGGCGGTGCAGAAGCGAACCATCTCTGGTTGGGTCATGCTCTGCATCAAGATCTGCTACGCATTGACCAAAAAGCAACCCCATTAGGGGTTGCAAGCTCATTCTACCAGAGCTAAAGCTGGGGCCACGCAGAGTTCTGTGTCCTGGACATGTGCAGGACTTTCTTGTTTGAAACTGGTTTGCAGACCTTCCTCCTGGGATGTATCGCTTGGGTATCTATTCAAAGGTAAGAAATCTGCAGCTAGAAATCTCTATCAGATGACAAGTTACTTACCTTTGGTAACGTCTTATCTGGTAGAGATTATATCTAGCTGCAGATTCCTTACCAATCCACCCATCCTCCCCACTCTGTGAATGGATTTCAAGAGTTAGGGACTTCCTTTTCAGGGCCCTAGTTTTGACACATCAGTGGTCAGTGTTCTTCATAGCTCTGCGCTTCTGGAGTGGAAAGTCGTAAAAAGAAACTGACCTAGGCGCGCCTGGTTTGCGCCCATATAAGAACCGTGATGTCATTTTTGGCATGGACGATGACAGATGCGAAGCTGATCAATGCTACCTAGTGGCGTGCAGGGGTACTGCTCACACTCAATCTTCCAAATCCAGTCTGAAGCCTGGGGAGAATTCCTAGGTAAGGAATCTGCAGCTAGAAGTCTATCAGTTTTTTTTGCTTTGCCAATGCTTCTTTTATAGTCTTCTTTTATAAGGAAAAATTCCAGATTCTATCAGTTAAAGCCTGTACTTGCTCCCAAGCAGCCTTTAGATTTTCCAATTAACCAAGTGAACACACAGGTGCTCAGGCTCCCGCTCCCACTTACCTGGACTGGTCTTCCAACCAGTCTACGGCTCTTTTGGACCCGACGTCGTGCCTTCAAGGCCTTGCCTCATTCTTGCGCTCCTTCTTCTTGCTTCTCTCTTGCTCTCCTCTCAATCCTTTTCTCTCTCTTTGTACCCATTTCACTCTCCTCTTTCTCTCTTGAGCCTCTCTATGCCTGTTTTTCTACTTTTCTCTCACTCTCGTAGGCCACTGTGACTGTTTTTCACTCCCCACTCTCTCTCTCTCTTTGGCCTCCTTGGGCCCATTTTCCACTCTCTCTCATGGGCCTCTTTGTGCCAACTTTCCTTCTTTGTGTCTATTTGTGCTCTGCTTGTTCCTTCTTTGTGTCTCTTTTGTGCACCGCTTTTCGCTTCTTTGTGCCTTTTTTTGTGCCCACCTCTTCCTTCTTTGTGCCTCTTTTGTGCCCTGATTTTTCTTTCTTCAAGCCTTTTTTGTTACCCTTTTTTTCTTCTTTGCGCCTTTTCTGAGCCCAGCTTTTCATTTGTGTCTGCCTCACCCCAGTACTTTACCACCTCTCCCCATTTCTTATCTGTGTGCGTACTCCTGCCCTCATCCATCCCGGCCTCTGCCCCCGGCCTCCCTACCCACCAGGTTCTACTTACTGGCATTCCTCTGCACAGATGCACTCCACTAGGTGCCAAAGGCAATCCCGTCTACACCCATCTGGAACCCAGTGCCCTGGACCCTGGTCTGACCGAACGCCGCCACTACACAGCCTCAAGCCTACTTGCACTCAACACCAGACGCTCTCACACCAGCTGTTTCCGTACCTCTCCTCGCTCCACAGTAGGATCTTTCTCATGCACTCATTGCCATTTTACCAGCACCAATATGCATTCCCCACAACACCACATCCCATCTCACATGCATGCTCCTCAACACCAGATCTCTCAACAAACATGCTACCAAGATTTGGGACATCATTGAGATGCACTCCTTGGACATCTTTTTCCTCAAAGAGATCTGGCTAAACCCCACATTGGCACTCACCATTGCCACAGCCATTCCACCGGGCTACAAGACCTCCCGCCAGGACAGACCAAACAAACCAAGAGGAGGACTTGCCATTATCCATAAGGACTCCCTCACCTGCACCACCTCCACTGATGAGAACACAACCTTCATGCAACACATGCACTTCTGACTTCAGACAGGCAACCACATCTCCAACAAAGGCACCCTAGCCTACCAACCAGTTGAACAGCGCGTCACCTTCAGGATGCTCCTCAAAGACTTAATTGCTCCCACCGCCAAAAGTTTTAATAATTTCATCCTACTTGGTGACCTCAACTTTCAACTTGACGATCAAAAGGATTCCCACTCCACAGATCTACTCAAGTACCCACAACACTGGACATACCCTCAACCCCATCTTCATGGCCAGCAACAAAGTCAAATCCAGTCATCTCACTCCGCTCACCTGGGCAAACCACTCCACTCCTTCATCGAAGCACCCTTACCCTCCTCCAACAAGGCAACCTACAACCTCAAACGTAGTTGGAAAAGATAAAGGACGCTGACTGGACCAACTCCTTCACTACATACCAACCTTACCTCATTGGCAACTTGCATGCTAACATCAAAGCCTTCAACATCCGGGTCAATACTGGCGCAGACACCCTAACCTCCGAAGAACGTCAGTCGCTCAAGAACCAACGCATGAGTCAGTTGGTACACCAAAGATCTTAGAAACTCCGAGCAACTCTGTAAACAGATTAAGAGAAATACCACATCCAACTCAACGAGGCAAGGAAAACAGCCCTAGTTATCAGACTGGAAAACAGCTCCAACTACAAACTGTTGTTCAACATCGTAAAGGAATTCTTCAACCCCTCAGCCATCACATACTCCATTACCCCCATTTAAAAGAACTCTGCAACAACCTCTCCAATTTCTTCAACCACAAAATTCTCAACATCTACATCAATTTTGATCCCCAATGCAAGACACAAGAGCTCATCAACAAGCTGCCCACTACCACTATATCTTCAACAGTGGAGAAATCCTGATCAGCTCCCACTTCACCACCATCAACAATACAAAGTATGGATTCCCCAACAACCACAGCACGGAAACATTTCTCATCAACGCAACTCATGACATCTGGACCATCATGGACAAGGTGAAGACACTGCACTCATGTAACTCGACCTCTCTGCTGTCTCCAACACCATCTCACACAACATCCTTATCACAGGAACCCACAACCGAGGAATTAATTGTCCCACCCTGAGTTGGCTAGCCTCCTTCCACTCTGTCCAGACCCTGGCAAATCAAGCTCCCACCCTACAGCTCGGAAGCCAAGAACCTCATCTGCAGATTACCTAAAAGGTCATTACTAAGCCCTACCCTCTTCAAAATCTACATGACACCACTTGCTCACGTCATAAGATCACAAGAAATCAACAATGTATTCTAAGCAAACGACCCCCAGGTCATCCTCTCCTTCACAGACAAACACTCCACCAAGACCATCCTCAACAAGGCATGTCAAACGTAGCTAACTGAATGAGACAGAAATGCCTAAACTACAATGCTGGTAAAACTGAAGTCCTGAACATCGGCAACAAGAGCTTTCCATGGTACTCCTTCTGGTGGCCAACAAACTCTGAGACCCATATTCAAGCCCCAACGACCACACCAAAAACCTTGGTATCATCAAGGATGAATGTTAGAAATTGGGTCTCTTGTTGGCAGAGGTTTGAATCCTGTCCAAATAGGGGCCACAATCCCTAAATTAACCTGTGATCACCATCTGGCAGCTAGGCACAGAGCAGTTATGCTTAACTTAAGAGGCAATGTGTAAAGTATTTGTGCAACACTTTAAATACAGTAAGACAGTAACATCACCACAGAAAGACACAAGTTTAGAATAATAGAGGACATTTATCTAAGTAAAACAAGACCAAAATGACAAATATCCAATCAGTAGAAGCAGAGATATGAATTTTTAAAGATTAAATTTGAAAACAGTGCTTAGAAGTCTATAGCAGTAGAAAGGTTACTTGAGGTTGCGAGGGACTAGTGCAAAGTAAAAATCCAGGCCAAACACGATGGAGGGGAGGTCAGCTACAGAACCCACGTAGGTACTGCTGAACAGTATCTTTGTTTGGAGCAATGTGTCAACAGCAGGAAGATAATGCGCCAATATGTGAGTAACACTCGGGTGATGTGTCAACGCCAGGCTCCTATGGAAGTGGATGTGATGCATCGTTGGAAAGCTGCACAGAACATTGTTGTCTGATTCCACAGTGGTGAAGCCCCTGTCGCAGCTTCATCGATGGAGATGCAATGCCTCGATTTTCCTGTCATGCTTGGGGCGATGCATCAATTCTTGTATTTGTAGATGCTATGCGTCGATTCTGTGAAGCGGCGTGTCGATTTTTCTGCTGCTCTCAGGGCGATGCATCACTTTTTGGCATTTTCAGCTGCAAAAACCACTTCTGAGGCCCAGGACTGGAAGGGGTACCTCGAGCAAGAGTAGGATCACAGATGGCAGATTCCAGCACTACTGGTAGAGTTGCAAGCAGTCTTTGATGTCCCTGAGATTGCAGAAGAAAAGGGGGCAAGCCAGCTAGCCCTTGGAGATCCTCTGGTCAGAAAGATGGGTCCAGTCCTTGTCCTCAGCAGGGCAGAGATCCGCAGGCAGCAGGGCAGCTAAGCAATGCAGAGAAGCAGTTCCTTCGAATAGGTAGTAGAGGCAGAGTGGCAATTCTTACAGCACAGCAGTCTTTACTCCAGCAGAGTTCTTCCCAAGTCCAGTAGTGATCTGATTTCAGGAAGTCAAATACCCAGTTATTATACCACAAAACGCCTTTGATGTGGGTAATGACTTCTAAGAATCTTTCTGAAGCGAACAGGTCCCCCTTTCAGCCCAGTCCTGGATTCAGACTATCAGTGGAGGGGGTAATCAGCCCCTTTGTGTGGGCTCAGGCCACTACTCTTTGAAGTGTAAGTGTGAGCCCTTCCCAGCCTCCTCCACAGTATGCAGATGAATGCACAAATGTATCTGTCACACAGCCCAGGCCAGATGTGTATTGGAGACAGGCTGTCAGGCACACAGGACAGTGAGGTCAGAGAAATGCCCACTTTCTAAAAGGGGTATTTCTAAAATAGTAATAATAAATCCAACTTTACCACTAAAAAGGATTTCTCTGATTTATTATTACCATTCCAATGATACCAAACAGGATGCAGCTACTCCTCTTTGATCAGGAATTACAGCTTAAACGTATTTTAAGGAATTCCCAATGCTGGCCTTTAAGAGAAGCAGGCCTCTCAGTAATGAAAAACGACTTTGGGAGTTTTTCATTATCAGGACATGTAAAACTTATAAGTCCATATCCTGCCTTTTATTTACATGGCTCCCTGTCCTATGGGCCACCTAGGGCCTAATTTGGGTGTGAAATATGCAAGAAAAGGGGAGTTTAAGGCTTGGCAAGAGGTTTTAAAGGCAAAGTCGAAGTGGCAGTGAAACTGCAAACACAGACTCTGCCGTAGCAGCCCTGATACATGTTTACAGGGCTACCTAAGTGGGTGGCACAATTAGTGCTGAAGGGCCACTATTAGCATTTAATTCACAGGCCATGGGTATATGGTATACCAGTTTACAAGGGACGTACAGGTAAATTAAATATGGGAACTGTAGATACACCAATATTACCATGTTTAGGCAAAAAGCACTTGAACTTCAGCACTGGTTAGCAGTGGTAAAGTGCTCCGAGTCCTACAACCAATATAAAGATACAGCAGCAAAACAGGAGGTAAAAGGCAAAAACTCTGTGGTAAGACCACCCTAAGGATGCCAGGTCTAACAATGATAAACTCACAATGGCCAAACAAGTGAATGCTGTCACCTCATCCTGTCTCTTCATCCTACGCATGCACTAAAATATTCCACTGGCTCCCCAGACCTATTTCTTGCATTCTGCTGCCGCATTCAGGCCCCGGAAGCAAGCTACATTAACAGTTCGGTCCTGCAGCCTGCCTCTCCGCGCCAAGTTCAACTTGAAATTTTTTGCAGTTCAAGGCAAGAGTCCCAAGGCTGCGCCATACAGTCTGCTACAACCATCACTGAAGTCGTTTTTCCTCAAACAAGCGCTAATCCACACACTATAAATTTATAAGATGAGCTTTTTCGACGACATTTGAAACTCTTAATAAAAATGGTACATGTTACATCCTATGCATTTCTGGTTCACATCGTAAGGAAAATACCCACCACGTTTGCTCACTTTCATCGCGTCAATGTAACTAAGAAATGGCAGCTCGTAAATCCCTACAAGGACCGAACTGTTCAGGGTGAAGAATCTGGCACCCGCATATTTACTTCTCCTTAGAAATATGGGTGTTTACGCTGGACTTCTTCACTGTACTGACACTCAAAGGAGCTGGCAAATTAAAGCTGTGCTTGTTCACTGCGTATTTATTGCCCACAGTAAATCCAGGGGTCTCGGTCTGAAATGCGTGAATACATACTGACCTTTTCTAATATACGACTTTGAGCACCCGTCTGTCATGCTGAACGGCTCCATCGACGTTAAACAACTTTAAGTGGTCTGCTTCCCGCTCTCATTTATATAGGTGAGGTTCGGTCAATGCTAAACGCGCGCGTTCTATTGCAGCCGTGAGTAACAGCTCAATCAGGGTCGGACTGGCCTACAGGGCAATCAGGCAGTGCCCGACGGGCTGGTCTGTCAGATCTGTGAGGGGGGCGGCTTTTTAGGGGCAAGTGGGCCTGTTTTATGGCCAGGTGGGCCAACTTTTACTGTTGATTTTTCTCATTTCACCACAAATAGTGCCTGCAGTAAACAAAAATCGATGCAGTCCCCCATACAGTGCAAAATACACAGCCAGCGTGTCTTTACCATTTCAAGACTGGCCTGATTTCCAAATGTGGAACACTTTTGTTTAGCTATCTGGTTTGCTAATGGGGCAACTTATTTTAGTGCCTTGGCCGATTTTTTTTTTTTATCCCAGTCACTTAAAAGGGTCTAGTGGTGATGTGTGATTGTACACCATTGCATTGTGTTTGTGCTGAGGGACAGGGTAAAGTAAGGGTGATTGGGCATGGGAGTAGACATACTAGTGCCCAGAGTCAATCAATCAATCAGGGATTTGTAAAGTGCACTACTCACCCATGAAGGTCTCAAGGCGCTGAGGAGGGGAAGGGGGCAAAGGTGAAGGGGGGGATAGACGCTGCTACTGTTCGAACAGCCAGGTCTGAGAAGTTTCCTGAAGGTAAGTAGGTCTTTGGTCTGGCACAGGTGGGTGGGAAGAGTGTTCCACGTTTTGGCGGCGAGGTGCGTAATGATCTACTGCCAGTTGTAGTTCTGCGGATGGTGGGACGGTTGCGAGGTTGAGGTTGGCGGTGCGGGGATGCCGGGTCGGGGTGTAGAAGGAGAGCCGTCTGTTGAGGTGTTCTGGTCTGGTGTTGTGCAGTGCTTTGTGAGCGTGGGTGAAGAGTTTCAAGGTGATTCTCTTGTTGACTGGGAGCCAGTGCAGGTTTCTCAGGTGGTCTGTGATGTGGCAGTGGCGGGGGATGTCCAGGATGAGGCATGTGGAGGTGTTCTGGATGAGTTGCAGCCTCTTCTGGAGTTTGGCTGTGGTTCCTACGTAGAGGGTATTGCCGTAGTCCAGCTTGCTGCTTAGGAGGGTTTGGGCGACTGTTCTTCTGGTTTCGGTGGGTACCCATTTGTAGATCTTTCGGAGCATGCGGAGGGTGTTGAAGTAGGAGCAGGAGATGGCGCTGACTTGCTGGGTCATGGATAGAGAGGGGTCCAAGATGAATCCTAGGTTGCGTGCGTGGCCGGTGGGAGTCAGAGCGGTTCCGAGAGTGGAAGGCCACCAGAAGTCATCCCATGCGGAAGGGGTGGAGCCGAAGATGAGGACTTCCGTCTTGTTGGAATTGAGTTTGAGACAGCTGCTCTTCATCCATTCAGTGATGGCCTTGATTCCTTGTGGAGGCAGGTCTTGGCGGAGTCCTTGGTGAGGGAGAGGATCAGCTGGGTGTCTTCGGCATATAAGATGATGTTGAGGTTGTGGGATCGGGCGATGTTAGCAAGCAGGGCCTTGTAGATGTTGAAGAGGGTCGGGCTGAGGGACAAACCCTGGGGTATGCCGCAGATGATTTTGGTGTCCTCCCAGCGGAATGGGGGGAGGCGGACTCGCTGGGTTCTGCCGGTGAGAAAGGAGGTGACCCAGTTCAGGGCTCTGTCGCGGATTCCGGCATTGCTGAGACGTGAGCGTAAGGTGTGGTGGTAGACGATGTCAAAAGCGGCCGAGAGGTCCAGGAGGATGAGGGCCGCGGTTTCGCCACTGTCCAGTATGGTTCCGATGTCGTCGGTGGTGGCGGTGAGGGCGGTTTCAGTGCTGTGGTTGCTGCAGAATCCGGACTGCTTTATGTGTAAAAGAATAAAGTCCTGGAGCCCCAAAGTTTCTCTCAGAAGCATGCTACTGGTCCTGCTGCATGCGGGGTTGCCGAATACCATGGCAGCTTAGTCTGGATTTCAACTTTTGCCTGGTTCATTCACAGTCCTACTCTTTTGCCCCTTTATCTCACTGTTGCAGGTTCTTTTTCACCCCTGCTTTCGCCCTTTCTTTCACATCTTTCTCTTCCCTCTTATTACCCCTCTTTTCTGCCTTTGTCTCTCTTATTCTGGGTCAATGACTGATGATAAAAAAAGAGTACAGTGCCTGAAAATGAGTGCTGGGGCCCCACCTACAAACACTAGCTCAAATTAAGCACTGCTCTACGTGATGGTTTAGTAAGACAAATACAATCTGTGTGAGGATTCAATGCTTTAACTGGACCGGTCCTCCTCATTTTTCAATTTATAAAATTAAGTCACAGGTACAGCAAACATCTACTTCCTCAGTAGGCATAGTGAAGATGAACATGTTTGTACCTACAGCCCTGTCAACATCTTACAGTGACCTTACTTTTTTAGGTGTCACCTCAGAGACCACATGTGCTGTCTGTTGCAAGTCATTTTGTTGCAATACAGTGGGCGTAGAGCCTGCCTATAATTTACCACTGGCTGGCTTCATTGTGACTCTCATTTGCTTGCTTCTAATCCATTAGTCAGTGAGCGCTTCTCTTACTTCTTTGGGGTTTGTCACGCCCATGAACTGTGGAGTCATTACTTATGTCCTCCCACTGCTCCATTTTCATGTGCTACTCTTTCAATTTGTTTAAGCACACTACAAGAATATATGTGTTTTCCTGCTGTCTCCCTCGTGCACGTCTCTCCCTCTGCAGCGCTTGCTGCCTGTGTGCTCCCCCTGCCCTTGTGTGTCTATCCCACGGCATGCATGCTTTGCCCCTGTGTGCTTCTTCCACCACCTCAGATCTGGTGTCTCATTAGTTTTGACCCCTGAAGTTTCGCTCTCTTTCTATTTGGTCCTCCTTTCTTTGTTTCCTCCCAGCTGTGTTCTTCTTCTGTTGCTTCCCCCCTCCCCCCGGGTGTTGCGCCTCTTCGTTTCTTCCCTCTTTCTCTATGCTGCTTTTCCCACCCACTTCTGCTACTTCCCTCCCCCCTGTGTTGCTTTCCCTCATCCTTGATGTTGCCTCTACCCTCTTGTTCCTTCCCCCTTCATTGCGCTGAGCTTCTCCATTGGTAACTTTTTTTCCAATTGTTTTTGTTCACCAATTCAGCTCTGATCGCCAAATAAAAACAAGCATTTGCAATGCAATGGTTCTCACATTTTCTCCAGTTAGAGCTATTGGTGTTGCAAATTCCTAACTGGACTTTTTTTTACACATAAATTGAAAATGAAAAGTAAAACAGTTGACATAAGCGAGCAGATTCAAAGCGCGATGGCCGCCATGGGCATGAACGCGAAGGATAGGCACAAAAGGAAAAAGAAGATTTCTCACAGTCAAAGATATCGGCAATCATGCAATTATTCATGTAACAGGGTCCGTCTGCAAGGCGGTAACAAAACCTCCCCAAGGAGGGACAAACGTAAAGCATATACCAATGATAAAGGATTTTTGAAAGGCAAGCCCACAAATGAGTGAAAGTGATGGACATGAGGTGGGCTTGGTTAAAAGCCCACAATATTTACAACAGGTCAAAGCGCTTGCGCGCTTAACCTAAAAAGGAACACTGTACACAATTTAGCAGAGGGCAGTTAATCTGGCACTTAAAGAAGCAGTACCCTTGGTATGCTATGTGACGGCCTTCTCTGAAGCAGCAAATTGCCCCTTGGTCCTGAGTGTATCTGGATGGTGAGTGTGCCACAGTGCCTTTAAGGGGGATTGTATGGTGTTCAGGTTGTACTCAATCACAGAGAAATCTTTCAGTGTGCCCCCACTGAGTACTCTCTTCTGAGAACTATGGTCACAGTACTTTTCTTTGTTACAAAGATGAACTTAATTAAGCCCTTTCAAATGTGCAACTTGTGTAGGCTGCTATCAGCAAAGATTGCTCCGCTCTGATGTTGTGCACTCAGCACAGCCCACCAAGCCAAGAAACTTCAGTCTTGGCTTTGCTGCCAACTGGCAGAGTACACGCTTTATGTTGCACACCGCTTGTAAAGACAGATCGCGGCAGCACTAGCACGTCTGGTGGAGGTGTGTGTGTGAACTGCAGCAGAGCTTGCAACCATGAACATCATGCTACTTGGTTCTTTTTCAGACCAAATTTCAAACGCTGCGCCCAAACAACCACACCCCCAGGTCAATGCAGTGACACTCATCCTGAAGTTGTTGGGTTGCTCTGACTGACCTAAAATTCAACTGCTTTGACGGTCACAGTTGCCTCCGAAAGTCTGTCTTTCTAAATGTTGTTTCAGAGTCGAATCCTGTTTAGGATGAATTGCAAGACACCCTTAGTGAAAGGTGTCACTGCCCTTGTCAAAAGGTAAACATGCCATGGCGCCTGATGTAGGTTGTGTTCTTTGCCACTGTATCTCCTCACAGCCTCTGCTTCATCTGAAAAGTGTCTTCAAGCAAGGACACCTAATGTCCCTTCGGAGCAGTCAGCCAGCCAGATTTCCCTCTTTAAGAACAAAGCAAGTAGTCCTTCTGGCATGTTATTCGTCCAGTACTCAGAAAGAAGAGATGGAGGTCAGCAATCCAGAGCATAAACAAATCTCCTGGTCGCCATTGATTTGGGACTCCAGATTTCGGGTGAGGAAATCTTGGCACAGTGACTGGAAATGTGTGTCTCATTTTTGTATTCAAGTTACAGATAGTCCTTGTGTGTTGTAGTAGTTCAGTGACCGGTTCTGGGTAGTACTGGACTTTTGTGACTTCTACGGCTCCAGCCATGGAAATTGTGACAGGTGTGATCAGAAAAGCAGGGAGAGATTGCACTTTCCTCTCAAGTTCAACCCCAAACAAGACCACAAAGGCAAGGGAGGCTGCCCCCACTTAACTAACCACCTGTTACTCTGCGATGATTTCCAGGAAACAATGGTCCATGAATGGAAAAGGGAATTCCCCAACTTCAAAGAGACCCTCTGTTTCCCTTCTTAATTTCACCCAACATTCCTGTCTTACTAACTGAAAGAGATCCCTGGAATGTGCTGGAGGGAAGTCCTGCAGTATTCAGATTGTATGTGGGGATCCACCTCCAAGAATCCATATTAAGTCCCATAGAGTACACAAATCAGAACCCACTTTCACCCTCTCAGCATGTAGTCTTCACATGTGAGCAACATCTACAAATCCATAGAGCACACAGCATTCATTCATCTTATGGATAAGCGAAGGACCAATGTCAACAACAGGAGAGGCCAGAAGGGTGCTGTCACAAAGGAGGCAATAGAGTTAAAATGCCAGCCCTGCATAATAATGAATTCACTGTTACCACAGTCAGTTTCCTACAGCCTGGTAAAGGTAACCGTATTCTCCATGGGAGGCGCATTTGGTGTCCTAACCACAAACCCCAGTTCTCATCCTCACTCTTTATCATGGAAAGGCCTCAGGGGACATACAAGATCATTGGATGTGCTTAAGTGCAGGTCCAATGCAATACAGCGTGCTATGGGGACTTCAAAACATGAACGGCATGCTCTCCATAGACATGTAGGAGACATTCTCTGTCAAAATAGCTCCCCAGTTAAGGAGGTGGCACGTCCAGAGCCTCTGCATGGTCTGTGACCCAGTAGCTCACGTTAGTAGCTGAGCAGTCAGACAGCATTGTCTGAGTTTGACACTCAATCACATCTGGTGCTCTGAACAACCCTGGGATTCATCTCCAAAATTAGTATTGACGTTAGCAGCCAGCATATCGGCTTTGCAAATGCTTTTTCTTGATTTTTGCAAAACATTGTTGGTGACGTTGCTGCGCACCTGACAATGTGGAAAATGGCTAAAAATAAAAATATGTTTGGTCTCAGCACACATTTCCATAGTAGAATCTGGCACTTAAGAGAGCGACTGAATGTGTAGATTTATTTCTTAATAAAGAGTAGAATGTTGTCACTCACAGTAAACTTAACTAGTGGCTGAAAGGAACCCAGCATTTGCCCCATGCTGTATACTGTAGTGGGATGGAGAAAAATGTGATTGACATTGGATGAAGAGGGATAGGTGAAAGCCACTAGAAGTATATTATATATGGAATTTTATGCCATTTACAGTGTAAGCAAAGCCATTCTGCAGCAATCCGAACCCCACATCTTTTGGAAAGTATCCTCTGAAGTCCCATACAATTTGTTTCACAGAACAATGCCATTTCCTCTACAAATAAGGGGACAGCATACATGTACAGCAATCACCTGTGCCATGCACTCAAGAAGCCAATACTCTTGTTGTAGCTAGTGCCACATGAGAGGGCTAGCCGTGGATGAAGTCCTGGTGTCAGTTGTGGGCACTCTCTCAAGCCATATACTGTCATTCTCACAGGGCTGCTTTAAGACTGCTTGCTTCACTTGACAGGCTGAAACATCCTCCCATGGGAAAACCTTTCACTTTGTATCTGTGTATCCGCATTTGCACTAGGTCAGTGGTTCCCAACCTTTTGACTTCTGTGGACCCCTACTTTATCATTACTGGAACCTGGGGACCCCCACTGAATCATTATTGCAATCCAGGGACCCCACACTAGGTCATTACTGAAAGCTGGGGACCTAATCTTTTAATAATATTTAATTTTCTAAGCAGTCGCGGACCCCCTGAGGAGGCTTCACGGACCCCCAGGGGTCCCTGGACCTCAGGCTGGGAACCACTGCGCTAGGTGATATAGGAAACTGCCCTCTTGTCTAACACCAGACCCTGAGACACATGTAACATAAAACATCACACATGTGTTTGTAGGTCATCTCCAACCAGAACAGGTGTTTATTGTTACCCAACTCAATGGTACTCCTTATGTTGACCCTCAAAGGAAGAAACGCTGTCTAGACTCACCGGGATTTGAACTTGAGACCATGAAGACAAACACACTTTCCTTAAATGGATGCATTAGTTTACTGAGTCACCAGGCCCAACGTGTGCAATAAATTGAAAACACGCTCAGCTAAGGCATCATTTGGCAACAACCTAAAACGAAAACTGCACTAGGAACAGGGTGGCCCCTTTCTCTCATGCATGTGTGTTCCAAGAACAATGCCGCATTTCATGATTTGATGGCATTTAGGAGTGCTGAAGTAACACCCCATGGATAAGGTATATGCCAGAAGTGAATGATTATGTGATGGCAACTTCCAGAGCTCTCCGTCATCGTCTTCATACCCCTCCATCTCCGTCATGGTGCTTCAGGAAATGAAACACATCTTCAATGGGTGCACCAAGGCCTGAGCGCACTCAATGCGAACACTCAAGTATGGCTGTCAGCGCAAGTACACGGAAGGAGGCGTCACGCAGCTTCTGGTGAGATCCGACACCATCACAGTTGTGATAAACACTCTCCACTCTTGTTGCAACACGTCTGGTGATATAGAAAGAGCCCAGCTGCGCTTGCAGACTCCAAATAGAGTACAAAGCTGTCAATACTACTATTCGTGCGGCACAACGTCCGGATAAAATTAAATGATTTAATAAAGTGTTACGTATAACTGAATGGAGCGGATATTGCGTAACAGCCAGAGCTGCAGACTTTGAAACTGGACCACCACGTTCAAGTCTCCGGCGACGGCTCAACATCCTGTGATTATGGGCAAATTACTTAATCTCTCCATTCCTAAAAAGTGAATGTGTCCTTCTGCAATGTAACTGGCATGTAAAGTGCCCCAATACCCCCGGTTCGAATTAAAGCAATATAAAAATGCAAAAAAACGAGAAACGGAACCACGTTTACACAACATAAACAGACAGTGAGGGGAGATCAAGCTGGCCCTGGAAAAGCCCCCTCTGTTTTATTATGTTTGCAAAGGGAGCTGGTGAGGAGGAGGGACTGAACAAACACCCACTGTGTTGAAGTGAAACAGGCAAATGCTAAAAAAAAGTCCCTTACAGAAGAGATAAACAGAACATAGCGTAATTACACAGTACCTTGTGCTGCTCCCAAAGTGAACAAAGTCAGGACAAAGAGGCAGAACTGACCACTAGCAAGCAAGGATTTTTGAAGGACACTGCAACTAACAAATGAAAACGCTGGAACTCACTCTATAGTATACTTAAAAGTATACAACAGGCCGAACGCTAACGCTCGACCTAAAAAAGAAAACGTTTGTGTCCTTTTGTAGCTGGACGTGGTGTGCGGGCCAACAATATGAGTGTCTGCTGCATATGGATTTTTTTTTCCTTTCTTAAAAGCAATGCTGCTCATCACTGGGGATGCTGTTCAGCGTGGCTAGAACCACCAGCAAAGCCAACTGGCCAAAAAGACGAGATCTATTGGCTTAGCACTGATAACGATAACATATTCATAGGTAGGCACCCATACACACATAAAGAGGGACAAATACAAAAAAAACTACACTTGCAGGCAGACCCATAGTCACAGTCTACATGCATGCAAGCAATGATTTGGCAAGTGATTCATGCATGTTCATGAACAAAGGATGCATGAGAATGAGTGGAAGTATGGACGGCTAGATGGATGCTTGCGTTTAAATTGAAGATTGGATGGTATGGCAGCATACATGGGTGGAGGGGGAGAGGGACAAGTTTGACTGTTACCAGCTGCTGCTCTGTTCGAACATTTCAAATGATTTCTTCTTCTAATTTTCAGGAAATGTTTCAAGCTTAAAGTTTCTCAGATTGATTGTCAATCTGACAAAACCTGTTACATCAGGAGAAGTTTTGCAACACCAGGAAGATCTTTCAAACCCTCATAAAACCAGGAAATGTCTTAGAAAATCAGGATAAATAAAACAAATATCATACTGCAGTAGCACTTTTTCATTAAAAGGTAGCCTTCCTATATCAGTTTCAGTCCAGCACCATCAATCTCTTGCCAAAAATATTTCTGTTTTAGTATGCCATTTTATAATGTACATATCACTGAAAACAGCCACCCATAATGGGAACAGAGCAAACAAGCTGGTGTAATGCTAGTTCTGATGTGAAACATCTCAAGGTGCTTAGATCGGTGCAATATATGGGCATCCCCAGAGCAGTGCCTAACAGCAGCCTGTGCCACTGAGTCAGCACTGATCTCAGGATGCAGCTACTAGCACCGCGGGATGCTAGGAGCACCCGAAGCTCTATCATGTTACAGCTGAGAAAGGATGTGTGTGGCAGCTCAGTGCAGTCATTTATTTGAGTTAGTAATTTAATGTAATTTATTTTTTCAGTTTTATATAGCACAAACTTGGCCTGAGGGCTTTGGAGTGATGACAGAAATCTAGAAAAATAAGACCAAATTGTGGCACAACAAAATCAGCTAAGTGGCTTACGTTAATATTCCCCTTTCACCAAAACTTTCTTGTCATGAGCTAAAGCCTATACCTCATGAGCACAATGACTTAGCCTTGCTGACCCACCTCCTGATTCACACCCGTCCTGGGTCTTACTTCTCATGCTAGAGCAACTCGAGTTTGCATAAAGCACTTTATATGCATGGCCACTGCAATTATGCATTTGTTGGCCGCTGTGTTTTTAGCATAATTATACATTTGCCACATAATCTGTCATCTGGTACGTAATGTGCAGATCTTAACAACAAAAAGGTTTCTAATTCAAAAGATATTAAAAACGCATCGACGTGTTGCCGTGCAGTGGAAGGCCATTCACAAAGGTTGACTGTTCACCTTTCGGTTGCTTACTGCAATATTGCGGGTAATAAGCTGGTGCTGATGAGATGCAACCAATGCTCAGACAGTGTTAATAGGTTTATATATGACAAAATAACTAAGTAGTTATCACAAAATGTGCAGCATTACCCCGCATAATTTGCCTTTTCTTGAAGCAGATTTTACTCAACTCCACCGCATAATTTGGCCCTAAATGACGCATAATTCCAGTGGTACTGTTTATATGCAACCAAAAGCACAGACGGTAACGATGTGTTGAAATATTCTTTGTGTCCATAACAACATATAACGTAGACACAAAAATATCCCAGCTCCAAAGTATCAGTTACCAAGGAGATCACAGCAGGGAACTAAGAACCATATAATAGGTGCAAAGGTTGTGAAAATTCTGGCCCGAACAACAACCACCCACCACGACTGAATTATCGTACTGACTGACAAAGTTTATCTTAAAAACTGAAGCACCAGTACGCCTGAGAGCAGAGTACACTTGTTTTAAACACTATAGAGCCACTCTGGCTCTTGGCTGGCCCATGCACAACCTCGCAGTCCCTTAAACTGAAACCTAATAGTAATGTTATGTTGTTTGGAAAGGACACACACGTGGAGAGTTTATCGGGTTTACCAATTAGTTCTCTCGAGCTAACCAAGATGCCTGATGGAACCACAGGTTACAATAGTGCAGTCAGAGTGTCATGGGCCTTGGTGTAAGGAAGGAAATGTACTCTTAGCTTCTGATTGATTCGAACAAGATAACATATGGAGGGTTGAATGAGCCCTTCAGGCCAATGGGCCCTGGTGCCACTGCACCTGCTGCACCACTTGAAGCTATGCACGTTGGAGGTGATGCCTACTGTGTGACCGGCCCACAGTGTGACTGTGACGTCCAAGAAATTCCAAGAATTGCGAGATCTTTACCACAAGACTGTATGTTGTCAGGTGACAAATTGTTACAAAAATACATAGTTACAAAATTTTGACCAAATTTTCTTTTTAAATTATTTCTATTAATGACATATGCATTCTTTTACATTTAATTATATATTTTTTTACAAGACGTGTTATGATGTCTTTTTTTTTTACAACAGGCTGCAATCTCAAGCACGGGAAGTGGCAGGGGCATAGCACAGAACAGTCAGTCTGCAGATATGATTCTCAGAGCAAATTAGGATTGTGCTAAATGAATGGCAGAGCCCCATAACACACACTCTTGTCTGTGGGACCACCTTCGATAAACTCCGATACCCTGAGGTTGAGAGATATCTCAGAGTTCCCCAATACTGTAGTTGATGGTATTTGATTACAAAAACTGTAAATGGGTAACTTGGCCTCAGTATGTTTGTAAACCTCCATCCCACTAGCAGCACCCCTTTTATACCTGACAATGGCCCAGGGGCGGGTTATGTTTCAATCTCTTATCTTGGAAACAGACATGGTTAACCCTTCCATTGCTTAACAGACTGCAACTGTGACGCACATTTGTGCTTTGAAGCTGGATAAATAACACCGACGACAAATAAAACGTATTAACAGCAAGTTTATTATTTAAAAAATACACCCAGCGCGTTTTACCTACTTAATAAAAGTCGTTTAAAATGTATTTACCAAATGTTTGTTTAAAACATTGTCACTATTAGCCATTCTGGAACTTGGGGCCAGATGTAGGTAAGTCACAAATTGCGACTTGCAAGTTGCGAGTCATAGCGACTCGCAAATTGCAACTCGCGATGCAGAAAGGTGTCTCAGACACCTTCTGCGACTCGCTATGGGGTCGCAAAGACCCACCTCATAAGTATTTATGAGGTGGGTCGCAGTTTGTGACCCCATAGCGAGCCCAGGCACTCACGGGGATGGTGGCCTGCTGGAGACAGCAGACCACCATGTCCGTGACTGCTTTCAAATAAAGCAGTTTTTTTTTCTCTTTGCAGCCCATTTTCCTTAAAGGAAAAAGAGCTGCAAATAGAAAAAATACCGAAACCTTTTTGTTTTGGTTTTTTTCAGAGCAGGCAGTGGTCCATAGGACCACTGCCTGCTCTGAAAAAATAATTTTGTGAGCATTCACAAAGGGGAAGGGGTCCCATGGGGACCCCTTCATGGTTGCGAATGAGTTACCATCCACTTCAAGTGGATGGTAACTGCGAGTTGATTTGCGACCGCTTTCGCGGTCACAAATCAACTCTACATCGGGTGCGAATCGCAAATAGGAAGGGAACACCCCTTCCTATTTGTGAGTCGGAAACACATTTTGCGAGTCGGTACCGACTCGCAAAATGTGTTTCTGCATCGCGTGAGGCCTTTTGCGCCTCGCAAACGGCGTTTTTTCGCTGTTTGCGAGGCAAAAAAGGCTACCTACATCTGGCCCTTAGTTACACATTCATATGTGGAAAAATACATCCGATTTACTAAAAAGTAAAATAAAAAATGGCCTTCGTGATTATGTTAATTTGTTGTTTTTACAAAAGAGACGATTGACCTTTGAAGTGCGGATGAACATTACACCCTGTGGTATCACTGCTTATAATAATTAGTCCCCTCTATTTTTCGTAGGACTTTTCCCTGGATAGCAGGAAGTTCTAACCTCCTAGCATATGAACGGCTGCCTCAGCTCCTGTGAGCCATGTCGGGTGAGGACGGGACACCGAAACACAAGGAAAGGAGTGCACCCCCGAGCATGTCAAACCAGCCCCTCTGTTCCTTCCACACGCAAGAACTGTCTACCAGCTTTGCTATCCACCACGGTCGATTCAGTTGGAATAGTAGATTTGCCATTGCTTAATTTGAGTGGTTGGTTGCTGGTGGGGGTCACTGGCACTCATTTTTTTGCAGACTGCCACTTATGTTTTTTCTCATCAGACATTTCCTGAGAGCACGAAATGAAAAAACACATAAATGGAACAGTGGGACGGGACAAGAGAAAGACGGAAAAACCATCACCAAGAGAGTAAGCAGGGATCCACAAGAGTAAAATAAACAGGTTAGTATGTGGTAGTGGATTAAATAGGCACTGACATTTAAAAGCGCTGCCCAGGCTTCAGAGCAGCACTCATTTTTAACAAGTTAAGCACTGGATTGGACTGAAGAGCAGAAAGCCACTGAACCGCAGGTGATAGCTTTACGTAAACGTAATAACGTTTGTTATTTTGATCCTTTGTTTTAGTCAAGCCTGTCTGTGACAAAGCATTTTGCTTGTCTCAATAAGAACTGTTTACCTGCCTTGTCTTACTTTCTTGCCTTTCTCATTCTTTCATTCCTTTTTCTCTTTCCTTCCTCTCTCGACCTTTTCTTTTTCCTGATTTCGTCCCTTCCTCCTATATTTCTTAATTTCTCCTCCTTTCCTTTCCTTCCTTCATTTCTTTATTTCTTTTCTTTCTTGCACTCCTTTTCCTTTCTTCTCGCCTTTCTTTCCTTTGCTCTTTTATGTTGCTCTCCTCTTTCTTTTCTACTTTCTTCTTTCTTGCTTCCCTTCTTTCCCTTTTCTTTCTTACCTTCCTCCCTCTATTTTCCTTTCTCATTTCTTTACTTCCTCCTATGTTTCTCCTTTCTATTTTCCTTCATTCTTGTTGCTCCCCTTCCTTCCTTTCTTCACTCTCTTTCTTTGTCTTCTTTCCTTCCTTCCTGTCTCCCTTCTTACCTCTATTTCATCCTCTCTTCATTTCTGTGTTGTTTTCGTCTTTCTTTCTTTACTTGTTTTCCCTTTTTTTCCTTGTTTCTTTATTTCCCCTTTCTTTTCTTCCTTTTCTTTTTTCGTGTTTCCTTCTTTCCTTACTTGCTTTCCTTTTTCTTTTTTACCTGCCTCTTTCGTTTCTGTCCTTCCTTCTATCAGCCTTCCTCCTATTATCCTTCCTTTGTCCTTCCTTTCTCCCTTGTCTCCCTCCCTTCCCCTTCTTTAATTTCTGTCTTTCTTGCTGTTCTCTTTCTTTCTTTCCTCTTTTTCTCTTTCACACCTTATTCCCAAAGGCAAGTAGCTGGCAGCCAATGCCAGACTCAGTAGCCTTTTAAAGTTAGTTTTAGACTTTTTTTTTTATTTCACTAATATTATGAGTATAACACAGTTACTTTTTGGAGTTTTCATGTAGACTTTGTCCATTATTATGTGGTTCTGTCATTCATCCTCTTCGCTATGCATCAAGGGGCAGTTTGCCAGCCCACTTCAGCCACTGGCTGACATCACTAGGAATTACAGCTTGCTGCCTTTTAATACGGAGCACATCACCAAACAAAGTAGTTATCTTAAGTGCCAGGGAGTGCTACGGCATGTGTGCTTTTTTATTTTTAGACCAAAACAATATTTGTGCCTTTAACTAATGCTTTTGAGATTGAAGGATTAGCAGCTTCCTTAACTATAACGTTTTGTAAAAACAATAATTGAACAAATCAAGAATTACCATACGCTCAGGCAGAAAAAAGAATGATCATGTTTAATTTGCAGCACTTGTAACACTTTGTTATTTCCTTCTTTCTTTTTTCTTTCCTTCTTCCATCTTTCTTCCTTCTTTCTTTGTTTAGAGTTGAATTAGAAACCAATCTTAATCTAAATATCTAGATCCCTACCTTTAAACAGGTCTGCTTTCTTCACATCAAAGCTCTTTGCCACAATTATGCTTTTCGTAACATATAGGCACAAAATCACTATCGCCAACTGTAGTAGCAGAGTCTATTAATATGCTATTGGCGAGTGTTGGAAATTGCCCTTTCTGTCTGGTCATTCCCAGACCTTTCGCCTTCATCATTCCAATATTCAAACCTTGTTTTTGTTGACTTTAGGACTCTGGGCACTTTACCACTGCTGACCAGTGCTAAAGTGCATGTGCTCTCCGCTTAAAACATGTTAATATTGTTTTGTCCACAACTGGCATATTTAATTTACTTGTAAGTCTCTTGTAAAGTGCACAATATGTGGCAAGGGCCTGTAAATTGAATGCTACTAATAGGCCTGCAGCACTGAATGTGCCACCAGTTTCAATAGCCTTTCAAGCATGTCCTAGGGCTGCCACTGCAGAGGCAGTGGGTGCAGTTTTAAACTGCCATTTCCACCACACCTTCCTTTTTTAGTACATATAAATCACCCCAAAGGGAGACCCTAGGTGGCCCCAAGGGCAGACAATTGGCATTGTTGTTTAGATTTTTAGGAGAAGCCGCTCTGTAAATAGTTGATAATCTTTAACCTATTCTGGCACTGAAGGCGGATGATATTCCATGGGATATTTTCAAGGAAGCATTGAGCAGATTAGAAAGACAGTTTAAAGAATAATCAAATGTTATAATTCAACAAAATCGATTTTGTAAACAAAAACAGTACGGTGACGAGTCTGTAGCAGTATGGAGGGTTCTAGTAGCTAACTGTGGGATGGTGAAAACGTAGACATGTACACTAGAGACCAGTTTGTTTTTACTTATGAAACTAGGAAAATACGGAAACGATTATCAGCCTGTTGCAAACTGAAATGTCCTGAAATGTTAGGTTTTGCAAAAAGCATTAAAAGAGCCATGTAATCAGTGAAGGTTTTAACGAAAGATGACCTTAATTCTAGTGCATCAGTGTATGAAATTGAGGGAAAAGAGAAACCAGCTAAAGGTGTAATGAAGAGATATTTTTTTTAATTTAGGAATGGATGAAAACCACAAATGAGTAACAACCGAAATTATCCTGCTATTAGTAGGAAATGTAAGAAATGCATCATAATTGGACACTTTCAGAGCAAAATCTGTAAGCAAACTAGCACTATTACAGTTAATGGTGGAGAAAATGTGGAGGAATGTTTTCATAATATGGTGCTCACCCTAGTGGATTCTGTTATAGATTTCAAGGTGTATGGAATTCAAACTGGTTTTAAAACACCCTTAGGATTAGGTGATATTAGTAACGTTTCTATTGACATCTAGGCAGATTCTGGTTCACTATCACTATTTTGTCAGAAACAAGTTTCAGAGATAATAGAAAGGAAATGTGTTGAAGACAACTGATGAAAATCCCAAAGCTTTTGGTAATTTTTTATATTAAAGTGGTGAGGATCTTTGATAACAGCGTTGCATGTAAGGGGCATGTAAAATATATACTAAGACATATGTTGCTATAAATGGTAGAAATATCGCTGGTCAAAAGGTTTGAATGATGGTGCCAAAACAATCAAAGTCTTAATCTTTTCAAACGAATCATTCTGCTTCTTTTGGAAATTAAAATGTTCACCATTCCTTAAAAGCTTGTGTAATGGTTCTGCAAAAATTGCATAACCCTGCACAAACCTTGCATACCAATCTCCCAGCCCTAAAAAAGATCTGACACAATTCTTATCACAAGGTCTAGCAGCCTTTGAAATGGCATCTGAGAAATGTGTCTTGGGTTCAATGTCATTTGGTGAGATTTTGTGTTCCTAATAGTCAAATTACATTTTGAAGAAATTTGCATTTTTTAATACTTACAGGCATGCTCTTGTTTTCCAAGATACGTAACACTATATCTAACAATTTATTATGTTCCTCCAGATTTTTTGCGAACATTAACATATTATTTTGGAACGTCTGCACTATGGTCAGACCTTTAAAAGGCTCATTTATAAGCTCCCCAGGACTGCTCAGTTGTGATATCACCTAATATTTTTGCTTCCAGCACCTCATACTTTTTGTCTCTATCTCAGTTTTTATGATTCTTTTTCTTCCTTGCTTTCTTCAATTGTTATGGTTTCCTTATCTTTCTCATCCTCCTTTCTCTCTTGCTCTGGGTCTAAGTCTGGTGAGGGAAAATAAGTCCAGAACCTACAAATGAGTAACAGTGTCCAACATCTCCAATTAAAGGCAAAATGTACAAACTGGAAGAAGGAAAAGTAACACTGTGATGCCTTTTTCCCAAAGACCAATAAAGCACATTTGTAGATGTTACAAAATGTTTCTCTTACATAACTGTTCTGTCATCTTAAGACATTCTGATCTTTCTGTATCCAGTCACAAACCACAGAAATAGTATTTGTAACAGATGCAGAACAGGTATCAGGGTGTGAGAACAAGACCAAGAACACAATCTTAATAATGGTATACAAGAAACAAAAAGCCCTGCATGATTACATCACTAAACAAAGCTGCTTTGTTTAGGTGTGATACATTTTAATCTTTGTATAAACAATGACTATATGAAATCTGATTCTCAGACAATAGAGAGCCCGAATAGCTAGCAATGTCCATATCTACAGTTGAATGTTTTATGGTACATAAGGGAAACTGCGGTAAGTTAAAGGTATGCAAATCCAAAAAAGAATTAAAGCAATCCTGAGCAATTTACTTTGGCTATTAGGAGCCCTTCACTGCCAAATCCTGGAATAACTGAGGATTGTTTTGGTGGCATTGAGCTGTCTACTGATCTAAAGATTTATAATCAGTGTCTATCATCAATCACACACATTGGTACAGTCTGCCCTTGAATTATGGACAATGAGCCATTCAATTTTCCAACAAAATAAAGTTAAATTGTTTAGGAACACAGTAAAACTCAATTCTATGTTCAAAGCAGCAGCTAAGGTCCGTCGTCAGGCTTTTTATAAAGTGTTTTAGGAACCCAAAAACTGGCATCGGAACACCAAGGACCAAAAGGAAATGAAGATATTCAAAGAACAATGTTGGGACATGAATGTCCCCTCCATGGTGAACTGGCAAGTGCCCTTGCCCAAATTGTCCGGCTACATACAAAACTGCTAGTCTAACTTTTAGTTTGGCTTGGTATCCTACTAATCTAGTGTGTACACAAAGGTCCAGGCCTGTCCCTGGCATTGCAAGATCTAGGACCTGCCATGTGACTGAAGGGATGCTCCAAGTGTGCTCTCATAGTGGACACATGATTACTTTCCCTGTCCTGGTATTAGCACATAAAGTAGAGGTGGCAGCATATCGTGATTTGCAAGCTTATTGTTTACCAGACCTTTATAGCTGTGTCAGTGAAAGTATATTTCCCTACTGACCGCTATTGTGTGAAGGTCTGCTCTTAAGTGAAAACCAGAACTTTATTCTGATATCCTGTGTTAATGTTGAGTGTGTGTGTGTACATGTGTGGTATAATACTCTGTGGGTGTATAACTCTGGTTGATTGATGATTTTGGATGCCACTGATTTGACATGGCACATGATGGAGGATGAGGACAGCTTCTCCAGACAGCGGAAGTGTATTGACTACATTGCTGGGGCTGGAGGGTGGATATCCAGAGACTGAAGTGAGGAGGATGAAGATGTGGCTACTTTTAGAAACCCCAAGAAGACTTTGTTAGCAATACGCTGCTGAAGAGTTCTTCCTAGGCAGTACAATTTAGTTGACAGCATGGGTTGGGGTCGGACTATAGCTTCCGTTGTTTAATGATAGGATGTTTTCATTACTACTTCAGAAAAGCTGATGACAGCCAGGTGCAGAAAACTCAGGGTTCTCCTGCTTGGAGAAAGTCCCAGAGCTACCTGCTGTGAAAGGCATTACTTTACAGAAAGGCTGTCTGGAAAGCAGCCTAAGACACTTTGAAAGAGAACCAACCCAAAGCAGTTCTTAAGGTTGAGACAGTGGATCCACATCCAATGTACAGAAAATGTGTATAAAAGTGGGATGCAAATAACCCCACATTGTTCCAGTCCCATGTTCTTCATGACCAAGGAAGGGACAGCTCCGCAGAGTGCTCAAAGAAATGGGCTGGTGTCTGCCTGGCCACTGGTCCCAAGAGATATGAGGACATCACCTGAAGTCTGCACTTTCTGCTGGATGAACTGAAGGTCTACCTCCTGCCTACAAGCCTGCCTGCAGAGAGAAGGAAGGGGTCTGCCTTGCCTTCAGGAGGAAAGACTGCCAAGGAGTGGAAGATCAGGGTGTTCCTGGCACGAGGACCGCCAAGAGAAGCTGGATTGCCTTAGAGAGGGAAGCCAGAAGCAACCTGTGCTGTAGGTTAAACTCACAGTTTCTCTTCACAGTTCCCATTGAGAAATGCACCCAAAAACTGCTTAAAGCCTACTATCCATGTGCTCCCCTGGCATCTGCCATGGGAAGTGATTTGGTGCTGCCACAGCCAATGTTATGATAAGCTGTGATGCTGCTGAGAGACAGTTGATTGGCCTAGGGAAGACAGGACTGCCAGAAACACAAAACTACTGACACATCGCCTCGGTGGGGGCCATAACTACACTGCTGTAGGAGCTCTTCTGCAATCAGCCATTGGAGAGGTGTATCGGCACAAAATGCCATGATAGCTACAACAAAGTTGGTTGAGCTACACATGCCCTCTAACCCCTGTTCACAAAGGAAGTCGTACATGCTGCTGATACAACCACCTGACCGCTACAGAACCAATAAGCAAGAGCTGGGATCCTCTGCCTGCGTTTGGAACTGAGAAACTGCAACACACTGACTGGAGCACAAAAACTTGACTCTGTTTCTGCCCACAAAACCAGCAAGGGTGAAAAAAAGTAATCCTGATTATGTATCACAATCTGTGGAAAACGCAACTTGCGTCTGTGCCTGATTCATGTCTATGCCAAAGACTACTGGGGAGTTTAACTAATAGGGTCCGACAACAGAGAGAACAATGAAAGGGGGAGGGGTGTAGTGCCCACTGGGGGAATCATACGCCGGGATATCACCCTGCATTCTCAAAATGAATTGTATAGCATTTAGTTCTGCTGTGTATTTTATTTTTAAAAAGACAGAAACTGAGTTGGAGATTAAGTTATTATGTCTTCTGGTTCACTGTTGAGTTCTGAGCTCTTGCTCCCCACGCTAACTTCCTGGAAAGCCTGTGACTGTTCGCCTTCGCTATACTGAGAGGCAACTGTGATGAGAGTTGTACTTGGCAATACGATGAACCAAGGACGCGAGTGGCAAATTACCTCAACTACTACGGTTGGGGCTCAGTAGACATTGTTTGGCCTGTGGCCTTCCTGAACAAACAACATCCTGATCTGATTCTTGATCGGGAAGATGGCATTAGTTCTGGACATTGTACTGCTGAGTAAACCAAAAGTTTTGGTTTGATTCCACCTGTCACAAAGCTAAGGAGAAACATCTGGTAACATTTATGTCATTCAAGGGCAGAGTTTAACTATGTGGTCACAGGTGTGACTCTCGGCCTGTTCGCTCAGCCATCAAGTCTCTCTGGGTGGATTAAAATCATCTTAATTAAATTTAGCGACAGTAGCTCAGCTGTTTTCAATAAGGTATTAAAACGACCTTAACAAAGAATAAGTATGGATCACAATCAAGATACAATGGGACAGCCACACCTCCAACAGGGACTGAGTTACCTCTTCACACATAAGATTCTGCTGGTTTTTCCACCAGATGGTATCCATCGAAAAGACAACGAGAACACTAAACTCATGTGGTGCTATTGAGTGGATTATGCATAAAAGCCAGTGTTATATAAGTAGCATAAACTAAATAAATAAACAACTGGTATTAGCAGCAAAATGCTGCTTTAGTGGTAAAAGAGCACTTAGCAAATTGTCTTGTGTATTATGTTTATGGCTTTTATTTCTAGTTGGCCGCTATCGGATGCAATAATTATTGTACTTGATACTAATACACTGTGGTGTTCGTGTATCTGGTGCTATAATTATGAAATCCCCTTTTTTTCGGGAATACCGTGATACCATGCAGATGTTGGTGTTTACAGTACCAAAATCCGCATGCTCCAATATTTACTGAGAATTTCCCCTGGTTACAATCAGCTGATCTGACCTGCAGATATTTATCACAAAACATAAATAAAACAATTTATCGTGTTCTCATTTTTCAGCAATGTGTCAAAATACTAATCAATGACTCTAGCCACTTCACATAAAATGCCACATGAAGCTAGCCAAAAGCTTAATAGTTATTGAATGTAGCGCAAGATTTAAGCTCACTGTGGTATTCTATTGGAATCTTGGAGAGATTCCATGAAGGAATGTGAGGTGTGAAAGACTGGGAGTTGAGAGGCGAGAGCGACGTTGCTGTGAGCGCCGGTGGCTGGGGTCTTGGGTCGATTTTATCTTGAATAAACACATCGCCTGTCAACTGGATTACAGTCTTCTTGAAGTTTTATTAACCTTCAATTACTACATTTTGGTGACGAGTGATGGTGTGGTGTGAGAAGAGCAAGCACGAAGATGGAATGAAAGGATTTTGGCAAGTCAGAGATTAATTATCAGTGATAGACGGAGTACTCATGAGAGGCACGAAATTGGTTCCTCCTGTTGGTGTAAGGGACACTATGATGAAGCATGCTCATGCTAGTCAAATGGGCATAGCTAAAACTAAGGAGAGAGTGAGAGATGGTTATTGGTGGCCTGCTATGGACATAGAAATTGAAAGGTTGGTCAGGAACTGTTTCAAATGCTCACAGAGTGATAAGTCTTTGAAGTGTAGAACTCAACCGATGGTCTTAAGAGAGCAAGCTATTGGTCCGTGGTCTGATGTAGCAGTTGACATCTTGGGACCCATAAAAATTAATTCCCTTGACAAATATGTGTTAGTTTGTGTAGACATGTACTCAAGGTGGCCAGAAGTAAAAATAGTTAATTCAGTGGAATCAAGAGTAGTCATTAAATTTTTGGAAGGTCTGTTTGAGAAGGAAGGCTTTCCCACCTCAATTTTATCAGACAATGGAGTGCAATTCGTTTCAAGGGAAATGGAAACATTTCTTCAAGACAGGGGGATTAGACATAAAAGAGCTGCTTTATACCATCCTGAGAGTAATGGTGTTGTGGAGAGATTCATTAAGGTCCTGAAGGAAAGTATACAGTTGGCAGTGTCTTCAGGTGCTGATTGGGAAATTAGCATAACTAGAAAGGTGAGAGAATATCGCTTCACTCCACATTCGTCTACTGGAGTTTCTCCATTTCAATTGTTTAGGGGTAGGAGACCCAATACCCATGTTATGCCCTCATGGGTTATTGAGAAAAGATTGGTAGTCGACAAACGGGCTGATGATACTGGGGAATGGAAAGAGAGAGAAAAAGAGAGGATGACACACAGGAAGATGTTGTTTGATAAGAGAAATGCTGTCAAAGAGACAATAGTGAGGGTGGGAGACTGGGTGAAGATAAAATCACCTGAGAAGCTTGGTCCGTCCAAATTTAGTCAACCATTTAAGGTAGTCAAGGTTTTTAAGAATGCTGTGAAATTGTACAATCACAAGGTGTGGAACCTGAATAGAGTGGCAAAACTTATTTCAATGGATGAGAGTAATTTGGAAAGAAGAATGCCAAGCAGTAAGCGTTCGGAAGACAACTCTATTCTGGTGTGCAGACCTCAACGTGTTCGCAAAAGACCTTCTTACATGAAGGATTATGTTTTGTCAGGTTTAAGGTTTAATGTATAATGTGAAACTGTCTCCCTTTCTGTGTTTCCTTCCTTTTCCGAGTTTTGTTATTTTACAAGTTTTACAGGTTTGATTGGAAGTGTAAAAACCTTTGGAAAAAAAAAAGTAAATTCAAGTTATGTTATTGTGAAGGTAGGGAAGTGGTGTGGTATTCTATTGGAATCTTGGAGAGATTCCATGAAGGAATGTGAGGTGTGAAAGACTGGGAGTTAAGAGGCGAGAGTGACGTTGCTGTGAGCGCTGGTGGCTGGGGTCTTGTATCGATTTTATCTTGAATAAACACATCACCTGTCAACTGGATCACAGTCTTCTTGAAGTTTTATTAACCTTCAATTACTACACTCACCTAAGTATAAATACAAATAACAATATATTATTGCTCCCAAATGATCATACGGTGCGCAAGAAAAATGGTGGACAGATGTGTACACACAATTAAAGAGTCGACCTGGGACTATAAAAAAACAGTAGGATTTATCGTTGCAGGATAATTCCCTTTCGTAGGTACATGCACTGATGGACATTATGAAGTCAAAGGTGTTTTGATACTTGTAACACATGTAGGAGGTCATCATCAGGGCTGTGGGGATGGCTCCACATTGAGGTGTTGTCCAATGGGCCCAGTTGAACTCACTGAAATGAGAGGCGGAAGTGTAATTTACGTAACACAATAAAATGGAGTGCAACATCTGTAAATCAGCCGGGAGTGCATCTGGCAGCACCACAGGCAATGACTGCATGAGTAGAGGTTTTCAATAAAATCAAGTTATAATGTGCACATATCACATCTTTGTTGCTGTATCCCAACTAACGTACAACGGAACGGGAGCCACTGAGCACTAAACGCAAATAATATATGTATCATATAGAAATATGTGCTTTCAGAATGCTTTGAAATACCATAAAAACAAACTTTAGCATGCAGGAGCGGTGAATTGCTTACATCAGAGAGTAAACAGAATACATTGAAGTTGTCATTTACGACAAATTAAAATGGTACCCGTATGCTTTTTGGAAAGATATCGGAGTGGAAACATGAGTGATATGACACGTTGAGGGCACTGGTTGAGAGAGGGAAGCAGGGTGTTCATTAAGTCTTATATCTCCATTGGATGAGTGTGCGAAGGTTCACTGCTCTCAGGTAGCTGGTAAAGAGCAACTACTTGGGCTGTGTTCTAAGGGGTGTGTGGTAGAGTCCAGAGACCGAGGATATGCTGCCTCTAGGGCTGACTTCTGAGGAAAAGAATAGCCATCCACCTTTGGCACAACTGAAAGAAGGCAGCAATACTGTTTTACTCAGAAGACGTAACCACTATCTGTGGCGACCATCTTCAAGTTTGTTACTTTTGTCCCCAGGAGGAAATTAATTCATAAATCTGCTTGCTCCAGTACCATTTGCTTTAACTCGCCCTCGGAACCTGCGGTCAAACGCAAAAGGATTGGCAATAGCATCACTCGCACTGAGGCTCAAACCAATCAAGCAGGTGCCAGGAAGGGACGAGATACCCCACTTTTAGGCGACATTCAAGTTGAGTGCGTGTTCCCTTTTCTTACATGTAAGACACCCCTAAAGTAGGCCATAGGTAGCCCCAAGGGCAGGTTGCAGTATATGGTTAAGGTAGGACATATAGTAATGAGTTTTATAAGTCTTGACAGTAAAATACTGCTAAATTAGTTTTTCACTGTTGCAAAGGCCTGTCCCTCTCATAGGTTAACATGGGGGCTACCTTTAAATATGATTAAAGTGTAGATTCCCTTTGGGAGCGGATAGATATGTGGAGTTTGGGGTCTCTGAGCTCACAATTTAAAAATACATCTTTTAGTAAAGTTGATTTTAAGATTGTGTGTTTGAAAATGCCACTTTTAGAAAGTGAGCATTTTCTTGCCTATACCATTTCTGTGACTCTGCCTGTTTGTCGATTCCCTGTCTGGGTCAGTTTGACAGTTGGGCTGGTTACACCTCTCACTAGACAGTGACACAAAGGGAGCTGGTGTGTAGTCTGCATTTCCTGATGGGCCATCTGTGCTAGGAGGGAGGGGAGGAGTGGTCACTCACACCTGAAAGGGCTGTTCCTGCCGTCACACAATGCAGTGTCCAACCCCCTGGTGTGTGTCTGAGGCCTGGCCTAGGCGAGGCAGGATTTCACAATCAAGAGAGACTTTCCTTTGAAGTAAGCCTACTTCAAAGGGCAAAATGGGTATAAGAAGGGCACCCAAAACCACAGACTTTAGAACACTTCTGGAAACCAAGAGGAACCTCTGCCTGGAGAAGAGCTGAGGAAGAAGAGCTGCCCTGCCTGTGACTGTGCTTTGTGGAGCTATCCTGCAGTTGCTGCTTCTGCCTGTGCTAGAGGACAAAGACTGGACTTTGTGTTACCTTCCTTCTTGTGAAGAACTCTCCAAGGGCTTGATTTGGAGCTTGCCTCCTGTTGTTTGAAGTCTCAGGGATAGCAAAGACTTATCTCTGCCAGCACCTGGAGTGACTCCTATTCTGCAAGTGGTGCCCATCCAGTTCCTGGGACCCTGAAAGGAGAAGCTGGCAGTCCAAGTGTGAGAAATCAACGCACAGACCGCCGTGAGGGGGAAAAGATCGATGCAACTCTGATCTGCGACTGAAAATCGACACTTGCCTGCAACGTGACCGGAAGATCGATGCTCGCGGCTGGAGAAACGACACGCAGCATCGCTGACGGAGGCTGGTGAGATCGCAACCCGCACTGCGTGGTTTTCAGACCATTGTGCGACTGGATTTCTGACGCAAGCACCTCTGGTTGTGTAAAAACAACCCAAGGCCTGCCTGGACCTGAGAGTGCTGACCTGATCGATGCATCGCTCTCCTGCAGAGAGAAGGGACGACGCACGCCGACCCGACTAAAGGAGAAACGACGCAAGGTCTCACTCGTGAGTGAAATCGACGTATCGCAAGCTCTTTTTTTTTCACGCTAACAGTGTTAGTGTGTGTTTAAAATTACATGAAGACTCTTTTTGGTTTTTAATTGATAACTTGACTTGTGTATTGTGGATTTTTGTCGTTTTGGTCTTGCTTTGTTTAGATAAATATTTTCTATTTTTCTAAACCTGTGTTGTGTCATTTTGTAGTGTTTTCATTGAGTTACTGTGTGTGTTGGTACAAATACTTTTCACCTAGGACTCTGAAGTTAGGCCTGCCTGCTAGTGCCAAGCTACCAAGGGGGAGAGCGGGGTTAGCGGAGGGTGATTCTCTTTTAGCCTGACTAGAGTGAGGGTCCTTGCTTGGAACAGGGGGTAACCTGACTGCCAACCAAAGACCCCATTTCTAGCCTTGGTGATCAGTGGATGGGAATGGTCTTGTATTTGTACTTGACATACAGTGATTAAGTGTACACTACTCTTTTGAGTGCAGACCACTACGTGACCACATACTAATTGTCTTGTGACTTTTGCTTTTTATCTTTTGCTTGGATTTTTCCGTACATCCATTTTTGTGGTATACTTTGATTGACTTCTGAACTTCATTTGGTAACTTGTTTTCTGCCCTTTAGAACTTTGCAATTTTATTGACTTTTCATTATGTCCCAATCTGGAGATGCATCAGTTGGAGCTGCTTTTGATCTAGAGAAATTAGAGAGCTATACAAAGGCTCAGTTGCAGCAGTTCTGTAAAGGTTTTGACTGTCCCATTAAGAGCTCATCCAAGAAGGAGGAGCTGCAAAGGGCGCTGAGGGCGTGGGTGCCAGCCAAGAGCATTGAAGGGCACACAGAGGAGAAGGAGGATGAGGAGGAGGAAGAGCATTCAATGAACAATGTTATTATGGGTGGGCCTGTTATACCCAGGGAGCGGGTTTCCAGGGCAGGTAGCAGTGTCTCATCTAAGGGTCTGACCCCTGAAGAATTGCAGGACAGGCAGAGAGGGAGCACCAGAGGGAGATGGAGACAATGAGGATGGCCATAGAGGATAAAAGGTTGTTGTTGGCTCATGAGCTCAGCTTGAGGGAGCTGGATCAGGGGGGCCAGTCTAGTAGGGATGGTGGCAGCCACATCACAGTGCAGCCTGAGAGGAGGGTGCACATTCCTAGAGATCTTGTGAAGGATTACAAAAGGGAGGGCGACATATACTTGTGGTTTAAGGGGTATGAGTCTGCTCTCCTTATGAATCTGGTCCCTGAAGCTCATTGGGGGGGCAGGTTTGTGGAAGCACTTTAAGGTAGAGGGGAGGGAAACACTGACAGCCTTAGGGAATGCTCAGACTCTCACCTACACTATCATGAAGGATGCCCTACTCACAAGGTATGGTCTCATCCCTGAGTAGTATAAGGATACGTTTAGGTCCTATAAGAAGAGGGAATCCAAAACATGGTTGGAATGTGTTGATTCTTATTGCAGGTCACTGGATGGTTGGGTGAAGGGCAGTAAGGTAACTACATATGAGGGGCTTTACAATCTGATTGCTTGGGAGAACTTGTACAGTTTATGTTTTCCAGAGCTGCGCCTGCACCTGATTGACAGCAAGCTGACTGATCCCAGGAAGCTTGCGCAGGAAGCAGACCACTGGGAGAGCACCAGAGTCCAAAAGAGGTATGGGGGAGACCACGCCACGGGTGGGCAGGGTCCCTCTCAGAAGAAAGGGGGGGTAAGAGTAAACAGGGGGAGTTCTCTAAAGGGCCCCAAACTGATTCCCAGGGTAAGGATTCCCAACCCCCCAGTGAGAAGAAGCCATGGTTCTCCAAAGGGAAGCCAGTGGCAGGTGGTCCCCCACGTAAGTGCTATGCATGTGACCCGGTGGGTCATGTGAGGGGGGACCACCAAATGTCCCAAAAGTACACCAGCACCCACTGGTGCGCCGTCCCAGGGTTTGGCCAGTGTAGCGCTTGGGGAGGAGTTGGTTCCAGGTGGGTGGGAGCCAGCTGAGATGACCCTTGTCTCACTAGGGGACAGTGAGATGGTCCAGAGAACCCTCGTGCCTGAGAACACTAAGAAGTACAGGCAATTGATGACCATCATTGGTCAGAGGGTGGAGGCTTTGAGAGACATATGAGCCAGTGTGACTACAGCGAGGAGTCAGCTGGTATCTGAAGAGCAGATTGATCCCCGGGTTCTTCACCAAGTAGCTGCAGTGGACAACTCAGAGCGCCTGTGCAGAGTGGCGCTGGTTCCCTTTGTATTGGGGGGGGGCTCAGGTTCCTTGAAGGTAGCTGCGAGTCCAACCATGCCTGCTGATTGTTTGCTAGGCAATGACCTGGAGGATTCCCCTTGGAAGGGGGTGGAACACAGGTCTCACTTGAAGATGTTGGGTCTGCCTGGGTGGGTATGCGTATCCACCCGGTCAATGGCAGCCCATCAGGGTGGTCAAGAGACCCTGGAGCCTGAAACAGTGGCCCAGTGGACCGCCAAATAGAGGAAGGGCAATGGGCGTGGGAAACCGGCCCCAGAAGTTCCCACGGTTTGGGAGGGGGCGGAGCCTGAGGGTGACGCCCCAGAGCCTACAGGGGAACAGGTGGCTGACCTGGATGAGATCCCTGAGCTGTTGCAGTGGCAGCAGGAAGGGGGGCCCACCAGGGAAGCGTTCTTTGCAGCTCAGAGGACATGCCCTACTCTGGAGGGTTTGCGGCAGCATGCTGTAGACCAGGCGACTGGCAAGAAGCCAGGATCGCACCTGATCTATTGGGAGGATGACCTCCTGTATAGTGAACGTAAGGTTCCTGAGCCTGGGTCAGCCATGTGCTGGTGGTACCCCAGTGCTTCAGGGCCTTCCTACTGGGGTTGGCTCATGATGTGCCTTTAGCTAGACATTTGGGGCAGGACAAGACCTCTGAGAGGCTTGTCACCAACTTTTACTGGCCCCTAATGCACAGGCACTCAGATGCACATTGCAGGTCTTGCCAGACTTGTCAGGCAAGTGGCAAGAGTGGGGGAAATGTAAGGCTCCCTTCTAACCTCTACCTGTTGTTAGTACTCCCTTTGAGAGGGTAGGTATTGACATTGTGGGGCCTCTGGATCCCAAGACAGCCATGGGCAACAGGTTTATCCTGGCCTTGGTGGACCATGCCACCCGGTACCCAGAAGCTACTCCTTTGAGATCAATCACTTCCCCTGTGGCGGGTCCTGCTCTGCTGGGGGTTTTTACCCCCATGGGTTTCCCCAAGGAAGTGGTATCTGATAGGGGTATCAACTTCATATCCACATATATGAAGTCTCTGTGGAAGGAGTGTGGGGTAACCTACAAGTTCACCACCCCTTATTAACCCTAAAGTAATGGTCTGGTTGAGAGATTCAACCGCACCTTGAAAGGCATGATAATGGGCCTGTCAGAGCCTTTGAGGCGGAAGTAGGACGTCCTCTTGCCATGCCTTCTGTTCGCTTACAGGAAGGTGCCTCAAAAGGGACTTGGGTTTAGTCCCTTTGAGCTCATCTATGGCCACCCTGTGAGGGGACCTTTAAGACTGGTCAAGGAGGTTTTGGAAAAAGCTCCTAGGAAACCCCCCCAGGATATATTAAGTTACATGCTGGCTCTGAGAAACTAGACTGCCCGCTTCAGGAGTCTCGCACAGGAGAAACTGGAAGTGAGCCAGGAGGACATGAAACGCTGGTATGACCAGAATGCCACTCTGGTCGAGTTTCGAATTGGACAAAAAGTGTGGGTGATGGTACCAGTGGAGCCTAGGGTGCTCCAGGACAAGTGGACTGGGCCACTTGAGGAGGTGGAGCACAAGAGTGAAGTCACCTACCTGGTGGACTTACAGTCTCCAGGTAACCCTTTATAGGTCCTGCATGTCAACCTCCTCAAGCCACACTTTGAGCGGACTGAACTGTCCATGCTCCTTGTGACAGTTGATGGGGTGGAGGAGGATAGTGAGCCTCTTCCTGACCTCCTGTCTGCAGGAGAGAAAGATGGGTCTTGGAGGGAGTGATCCTCTCCGCCTTCCTGACTCAAGAGCAGCAGGGTGACTGTTGCCATGTGTTGGGACAGTTCGCCTCACTGTTTTCCCTGATCCCAAGGGTCACACACTTGTGCACACATGATGTGGACACTGGGGACAGTCTACCCATTAAACAGAAGGTTTACAGGGTGACTGACAGGGTAAGGGCTTGCATTAAGGATGAAGTGTCCAAAATGTTGAAGTATCCAAAATGTTAACCCTAGGGGTTATTGAGCACTCCAGCAGTCCTTGGGCAAGCCCAGTGGTATTGGTCCCAAAGGCTGCTGCAACTGGTGCCACTCCAGAACTAAGGTTCTGTGTGGACTACCGGGGACTCAATGCGGTCAGCAAGACTGGTGCACACCCCATCCCCTGAGCTGATAAGCTCATTGACCGGTTGGCAGCTGCCAAATACCTCAGTACGTTTGACTTAACATCTGGGTACTGGCAGATTGCCTTAAGTGAGGGGGCCAAGGAGAAGTCAGCATTCTCTACCCCAGATGGAAACTTTAAATTTAAAGTTATGCCATTTGGGATGAAGAATGCCCCTGCCAACTTTCAGAGGTTGGTCAACCAGGTGCTGGCTGCGCTGGATGAGTTCAGTGCCACCTACCTGGATGACATTGCTGTGTTTAGTTGCACATGGGAGGAACACATGCAACACCTCTGGAGAGTGCTATAGGCCCTGCAGAAGGCGGGCCTCACTATTAAGGAGAGCAAGTGCCAAATATGGCAGGGCTCTGTGGTGTACTTGGGACAACAGGTGGGGAGTGGCCAGGTGGCACCCCTACAGCCAAAGATTGATACCATTCTGGCTTGGGAGCCTCCCAAGACCCAGACTGAAGTGAGAGCCTTCTTAGGTCTCACAGGATACTACAGGAGGTTTGTCAAGGGGTATGGTACCATTGTTACCCCCTTGACTGAGTTGACTTCTAGGAAGCAACCCAGACGAGTGATCTGGACAGAGGCTTGCCAGAACGCTTTTTATGCCCTGAAGGCTGCCATGTGCACAGCACCTGTGCTGAAGGCACCTGACTTCTCCAAGACGTTTGTTGTGGAAACAAGATGCCCCAGAGCATGGTATTGGAGCAGTACTCTCACAGCTTAATGATGAGGGCCTAAATCAACCCGTAGCCTTCATTAGCAGGAGGTTACTTCCCAGGGACCGTAGGTGAAGTGCCATAGAATGTGAAGCGTTTGCTGTGGCTTGGGCGCTGAAGACACTGAGGGCCTCATTCCGACCCGGACGGGCGGCGGACGCCGCCCGCCGGGCGGAAACCGCCCAAACACCGCCCCGCGGTCAGAAGACCGCGGGGGCATTTCAACTTTCCCGCTGGGCCGGCGGGCGATCTGCAAAAGATCGCCCGCCGGCCCAGCGGGAAAGCGCCTTCCCAGAGGATGCCGGCTCCGAATGGAGCCGGCGGAGTGGAAGGTGTGCGACGGGTGCTGTGGCACCCGTCGCGCTTGAAAAGCAATGTGGGGCCCTGTTAGGGGGCCCCTGCAGTGCCCATGCCATTGGCATGGGCACTGCAGGGGCCCTGTTAGGGGGCCCCTGCAGTGCCCATGCCATTGGCATGGGCACTGCAGGGGCCCCCAGGGGCCCCACGACACCCGTTCCCGCCAGCCAGGTTCTGGCGGTGTAAACCGCCAGAACCAGGCTGGCGGGAAGGGGGTCGGAATCCCCATGGCGGCGCAGCTTGCTGCGCCGCCATGGAGGATTCCCATGGGCAGCGGGAAACCGGCGGGAGACCGCTGGTTTCCCGTTTCTGACCGCGGCGTTACCGCCGCGGTCAGAATGCCCATGAATGCACCGCCAGCCTGTTGGCGGTGCATTCGCTGCCCTCGGCCCTGGCGGATTCAATCCGCCAGGGTCAGAATGAGGGCCTAAGACCCTACTTGTTTAGGACTCACTCCAGATTCCGACCAACCACAGGCCCCTCAGATGGTTAATGCAGATGAGGGGTGAGAATCCAAAACTGTTGAGGTGGTCCATTTCCGTACAGGGGATGGACTTTACGGTGGAATACCGGCCTGGTACAGAACACGCCAATGCTGATGGTCTGTCCAGGTTCTTCCGCCTTAGTGATGAGAACTCACATGAGGTTGGGTAGTTGCTCCTCACTTTCAGCTGGAGGGGACACGTTTTAGACTTTTCATCCTTGGTGTGGTCTCCCTCAACTTTTTGCCTCTGTTTCCCAGGTTGTTGATGTGTGCTGGACTCTGTTTTTGCTGTTTTTGTTACTCTGGGCACTTTACCACTGCTAACCAGTGCTAAAGTACAAGTGCTCTTTTACAAAATGTGTATGTAATTTGCTTGTCCATGAATGGCATATTTGATTTACTAGTAAGTCCCTAGTAAATTGCACTAGAGGTGCCCAGGGCCTGTAAATCAAATGCTACTAGTGGGCCTTCAGCACTGGTTTTGCCACCCACCTAAATAGCTCTGTAATCACGTCTCAGACCTGCCACTGCAGTGTCTGTGTGTGCAGTTTTAACTGTAAATTCTACTTGGCGAGTGTACCCACTTGCTAGGCCTAAATCTTCCCCTTTCTTAAATGTAAGACACCCCTAAAGTAGGCCCTAGGTAGCCCCAAGGGCAGGGTGCAGTATATGGTTAAGGTAGGACATATAGTAATGTGTTGTATATGTCCTGACAGTGAAATACTGCTAAATTTGTTTTTCACTATTGTAAGGCCTGTCCCTCTCATAGGTTAACAACATGGGGGCTACTTTTAAATATGATTAAAGTGTAGATTCCCTTTGGGAGCGGATAGACATTTGGAGTTTGGGGTCTCTGAGCTCAATTTAAAAATACATATTTTAGTAAAGTTGATTTAAAGATTATGGTGGTCATTATGACCCTGGCGGTATTACAACCACAGGGCCAAAACGACGGGAGCACCGCCAACAGGCTGGCAGTGCCTCCCGGTGTATTTTGACCGCGGCGGTATCGCCGCGGTCGCACCGCCGGGTCCGGCGGTTTCCCGCTGTTTTAGCCCCGGCGGTGATAATCCGCCAGGGCAGCGCTGCAAGCAGTGCTGCCCTGGGAATTATTACTCCCCTACCGCCAGCCTGTTTCTGGCGGTTTGCACCGCCAGGAAGAGGCTGGCGGTAAGGGGAGTCCTGGGGGCCCCTAACAGGGCCCCGTGCAGCTTTTCACTGTCTGCATAACAGACAGTGAAAACCGCGACGGGTGCTACTGCACCCGTCGCACGGCCGCAACACCGCCGGCTCCATTAGGAGCCGGCTCCTATGTTGCGGCCGCATCCCCGCTTGGCCGGCGGGCGTAAACTAGGTTTGCGCCCGCCGGCCCAGCGGGGATGTTGTAATGGGGACCGCGGGAGTGCGGCCACACGGCGGATACAGCTTGGCGGGCAGCGGTAGCCGCCCGCCAATGTTGTAATGACCCCCTATGTGTTTGAAAATGCCACTTTTAGAAAGTGAGCATTTTCTTGCTTATACCATTTCAGTGACTCTGCCTGTTTGTGGATTCCATGTCTGGGACAGTTCGGCTGATTGCACCTCTCACTAGACAGTGACACAAAGGGATCTGGGGTGTAGTCTGCATTTCCTGATGAGCAATCTGTGCTAGTTGGGAGGGGAAGAGTGGTCACCACATCTGAAAGAGCTGTGCCTGCCCTCACACAATGCAGTCTCCAACCCCCTGGTGTGTGTCTGGGGTCTGGCCTGGGAAGGCAGGATTTCACAATCAAGACAGACTTTCCTTTGAAGTAAGCCCACTTCAAAGGGCAAAATGGGTATAAGAATGGCACCCAAAATCACAGACTTTAGAACACTTCTGGAAATCAAGAGGAAACTCTGCCTGGAGAAGAGCTGAAGAGCTGAGGAAGAAGAGATGTCCTGCCTGTGACTGTGCTTTCTGGAGCTATCCTGCAGTTGCTGCTTCTGCCTGTGCTAGAGGACAAAGTCTTTGTGTTGCCTGCCTTCTTGTGAAGAACTCTCCAAGAGCTTGATTTAGAACTTGCTTACTGTTGTTTGAAGTCTCAAGGACAGCAAAGACTTCTCCCTGCCAGCACCTGGAGTTTCGGGAGAGACCAAGTGGTGCCCATCCAGTTCCTGGGACACTGAAAGCAGAAGCTGGCAGCCCAAGAGTGAGACATCCACGCTCAGACCGCCTTGCGGGGAAAAGATCGGCACGACTCTGATCTGTGGCTGGAAAATAAACACGCCACCAGCTTCGCAGCTGAAAATCGACACTCGCCTGCAACGCAACCGGAAGATCGACGCCCACGGCTGGAGAAACAACGTGCAGCATCGCTGACAGAGGCTGGTGAGATCGCAACCCGCGCTGCGTTGTTTTTCGGACCATCGTGAGGCTGAATTTCTGACGCAAACACCGCTGGGCGTGCAAAAATGACACAGGGCCTGCCCGGACCCGAGAGTGCTGACCGGGTCGACGCATCGCTCTCCTGTGGAGAGAAGAAACAACGCACGCCGACTAAAGGAGAAACAACGCATGGTCTCGCTCGTGAGTGAAATCGACGCATCGCAAGCCCTTTTTGATGCACACTTGCCCGTGCGGTATTATTTTTGATGCGCCCAAGGTACTTTGTCACGCTAACAGCATTAGTGTGTGTTTAAATTACATGAAGACTCTTCTTGGTTTTTAATTAATAACTTGACTTGTGTATTGTGGATTTTTGTCGTTTTGGTCTTGTTTTGTTTAGATAAATATTTTCTATTTTTCTAAACCTGTGTTGTATCATTTTGTAGGGTTTTCATTAAGTTACTATGGCCCTCATCCTGACCTTGGCGGGTGGCGGAGGCCGCCCGCCAAAGTCCCGCCGTCAGGTTACCGTTCCGCGGTCGAAAGACCGCGGCGGTAATTCTGACATTCCCGCTGGGCTGGCGGGCGGCCGCCTTCAGGCCGCCCGCCAGCCCAGCGGGAAAGAGGCTTCCACGATGAAGCCGGCTCGGAATCGAGCCGGCGGAGTGGAAGCTGTGCGACGGGTGCAGTTGCACCCGTCGCGTATTTCACTGTCTGCGCAGCAGACAGTGAAATACATTTAGGGGCCCTCTTACGGGGGCCCCTGCAGTGCCCATGCCAGTGGCATGGGCACTGCAGGGGCCCCCAGGGGCCCCGCAACCCCCCCTACCGCCATCCGGTTCCCGGCGGGCGGACCGCCGGGAACTGGATGGCGGTAGGGGGGGTCGGAATCCCCTCGGCGGCGCAGCAAGCTGCGCCGCCTTGGAGGATTCCAAGGGGCAGCGGAAAACCGGCGGGAGACCGCCGGTTTTCCTGCACTGACCGCGGCCGAAGCGCCGCGGTCAGAATGCCCTGCGGGGCACCGCCGGTCTGTCGGCGGTGCTCCCGCCGACCCTGGCCCCGGCGGTCTAAGACCGCCGGGGTTAGAATCACCCCCTATGTGTGTTGGTACAAATACTTTACACCTAGCACTCTGAAGTTAAGCCTGCCTGCTCATGCCAAGCTACCAAGGGGGTGAGTGGGGGCTAGCTGAGGGTGATTCTCTTTTACCCTGACTAGAGTGAGGGTCCTTGCTTGGACAGGGGGTAACCTGACTGCCAACCAAAGACCCCATTTCTAACAGCCCCCCGCACCTTTAAGGAATTCAATCAATAGTACCCTCTCCCATAAGCCTACAACCGGGGGACTGGGTCCTCCACATCCGGACAACTCCTTATCCCGGAATGCGTTATCCCAGATGCGTTACAGCTTGAACTTGGAGGTAGTGCTGTGGCTGCCGTAACAAAGACCAGAGGCAAAGGGGGGGGGGAGGGAATTGATACTGTTCACCTCTTAATCATCCGTACTTTGTATCAGTTGAGTAGGATGAATTGCCCACTTGTCAGGGGAAGGTCCGGTCTAAAATTTGGGAGCCCAGTACTACTGTCCTAAATTTACCACTAGAATCTTGTCCATATGTCTTAGTAATGGCAGGTGTGCCCCCTATGAACTGCAACCAAACTGAGTCATGGTAACAGGCTCAAAATAAGGTTGTGGATTGGTTGGGGGCAAACAGAAACTTTAACATCGCAGCAAGGAAAGAGATCATTATGTTTAGGTGGGTAGGCTGGCTTCATTCCACTCCTAAGGATATTCCGGGTGACTGTGCTGTTGGGAATTCTAGGCGTCCCAGCATCATGAGGAGTTACTGAGCCCAAAGCAGCAAGGCCATTCACAAGTTTTAATATTGTTACACTTCCTCCAGGCGATTTTTGTAAGCCCCCGAACTAATCCAAACGACCTGTGTTACCAGTTTACCAGCCTCATTCCTTTCAAGGCCTGATCTGCACCAACAAGTACGCTTCCTTATTAGACTGTAATGAGATCGATTGACATGATGTGCTATGTTAGAGGATGATCTTTTAACCAGTCCATGGTTTAAGCAAATATTTCTCTCCTAAGGTCTATCAGCTCAGAACCAGACTTTCTCCGGCTTGCCAAATATAGCTGTTTTGGAAGATCCGGAGAACACTCCCATTTTTGATAAATGTGAACTTTCTAAACTTCCAGTCTTAATGAATCCCTCAGCAGCTTATGAGCATCCCTTACAAATAATGAGCTGGAACATTGCAGGGCTTGCTAATAAGTTGGCATCACCTGACTGGCAATTGCTCATCGGATCTTACGATATATTGTTAATGCAAGAGACATGGGAAGTGATTCCTGTAGCATTTCAAGGCTTTCTCTGTTTTAGCTCACCAGCCATTCCTTCCCGTGCAGGGTGAGCATCAGGAAGTCTAAATAAATTGATCAATTTGCAGCTCAATGGTCATGCAGAAGCTTTAAACGTACCAGGCAAGGACTTGCAGGTGGTTCTATTTAAGAGGACTCTGTCTCTTCATCTTAAAAACTTTTATAACAATGACTTTTTCTAACACACCTAATCAAATATTTTTAGGCCTCTTTGAATATATTTCCACTCTTGTGGACCAAGCAACCAATAAGGGACAGCAAATTTATGTATGTCTGGGTGAAGATTTTAATGCTAAATTGACAAAGGCTCATCACCATAATGTCTATAATGGGGGACGGATGGGGACTCGAAAGGCAAGGAACTAGCAGGGTTTATTGCTTCTTCAGATTTGTATAACAAGATGGAATTGGCAGGGGACAATGATCTGGATATACCAACTCAATAACATCTAGATACGAGGTTTGGTCCACAATTGCTATGGTCTCTTTACAGGAAGTTACCCTGGCCATCCAGCAAAGTCCAGGAGAAAAGCCTCAGGCCCCAGTGATGTTCCAATAGACTTATTCAAATGTAATATGGATCTATGGGTCCCCTTTTAACTAATGTTTTCAATAGTGTAATTTACACTACTGTCCTCGTTCAAAACCCCATTACTATCACCCTATCTTGCTGATTGACATCCCTGCAAAGACCTTAAGGAGGGTCTTTTATAATAGGATTCAAGAGTCGGCCATTGACATTAATATTCCACATGCCTGCCAGTACGGTTTTCGCACTTCTATCAGTAGAACAATATTTGAACCTAAATTTAATAATTGGAAAATACACCATGGCAAAACAGCATCACTATTTGGCGTTCATGGTTTTGTTCATGGCGTTCGACTGTGTTAACAGGTCAAAACTGTGGCAAACCCTAATAGAATTGGTTTTAGAAAAGACCCTTGTACATATGCTGTTTTCACTGCACACAAACAGGAAAGCCATGGTCAGGTGGGGTCAGAGTGATCAAGTGACGGATGAGTTTACCATTGGGAGCAGAGTTTGCCAAGCTTGAGTACTCACCCCATTGCTTTTTATTTTATATATTACAACCTCAACTCACATTTAGTTATGACCTTGCCAGATACCCCTAACATCAAGGACATCCCCTGTTCCTGCATTACTTTATGTGGATGATGCTGTGTTAATGGCCTGCACGCCAAATGCTCCATGCGATCTAGTACGTTCGTTTTGTTCATTTTATGGCCAATTTAGATTTGCAGACAAATTTTGCCAAATCATTTGTTTTGACATGTGGACCCAAGTGCTTTAAAATCTACAGCATTATAGTCAGCTTTAACTCTTTAGTAAGCGCCAATACCTTTTCCTACCTGGGCATTATTTTCAGCTCAGGAGGTTCTTGGATGTCTCACATCTCCCAATGTAGGGCAAAGCTAGCAACTTGTTGCCTGTTAAGTGTTCCATGTCCTAAAGGTGAGAGGGCACTGGCCCCTACGCTACAAATATACACTGACAAATGTGCTCCGAAAGCCTAATATGGGGCGGGCACATTTGGGGCATTTCTGACTGTCTGATCCTGCAAAGGGACGAAAATCGATTTTGTAGGAAAATTCTGGCTGCTCCAATATCGACTCCACACTATATCTGCCATAAAGAGTTGGGCCTCACCCACTTGAGCAGTTATATTTGTACCACCCTGCCCCCCCTGTTGTGGCTATCTATTTGGCGGGCAGAGGAAGCATCATTAATAAGGGATAATATTACTGATTGCTTAGCCTGCGACAAGGGCTCATTAATCCAGTGGATAGCACATGTGATAAAATCATTGTCAGGGATTGGGATTGGCCATGCCTTTTCTGGAATGATGTGCTGCCTTAGATAACAATTATGTGCTAAAAATATTATTAGTCCAGTTACTAGAAGAGAGGCTAAAGATTGAATCCTCGAAGCCGACAGTAGCAACCTATTTGAGCCTTAGCATTGGGGCCGCTTCCACTAGCAGGAGCTGGGAGCGTTCTTTGCTATTTCGTTTTAGAACAGTCACAAAGAAATTTTTATTGTGTGTTCCCTTTGGGTTCCAGCATAATCTTGAAGAGAGAGTCTGCCCCTGAAATGGCACCCCCAATCAATCCATGTTGCACTTGTTATTGTTTTGCAACTTTTATAAATTATACACGAACATTGTTTTAGTTCATCTCTTGAAAACAAGAAATTGAAGGCGCTTCACTTTAGCCTATCTCTTTCATCAACAGCTGCCGGAGGAGGAGATGCGTATATGAGTAGATATATTTCTTCATGCAGCTCAACGCTCACGGGGCAAAATGCCTTTTTAACAAACTGATTTCATGACTTTGTTGGGGATGCGTGCCATGCGGGCTGTTCAGTTTCTGTAATTGGAGTAGTAGCTGATTTTGTATTTGGAAGGGTAACTGATGTTGTATTGTTATCTCTTTCTTGATCTTAACTTATTTTATGCACTTTGCTGTGTCTGGAATCTTAGTATGTTAAACGAGCCTTTGTGCAGATTTTATTGTATTTACTTTATGTATGCTTTTATGGTTCTTCAGCAACCGAATAAAGTTATTGATTGAATACAAAGGTTTGTAAAGGTCTTTAGAATCACTTTCATATCACGGCGGGTGAGGAAAAATAAGGAACGAAACGGAATCAAGCATTGTAAAGGGTGTTGTGGGGTGAAGAGGGAAGGGTAAGCATTGTAAAGGGTGTGGTGGGATGAAGAGGGAAGGGTAAGCATTGTAAAGGGTGTGGTGGGGTGAAGAGGGAAGGGTAAGCATTGTAAAGGGTGTGGTGGGGTGAAGCGGGAAGAGTGAAACTGCACTTCACTCCAGATATGGGCAGGCTGAGGGCGTCACGCCAAAGGCTGTTTTTGTCGGGACTTTTGGAGAGCCATTTATCTTCTAGAAGTGAATCTCTCTCTTCAATACTTCCTGGCCTTCAGCTCCCACTTTCTTTGGTTTGTACTGAACGCCTCTTTCAAGGGGCCACTCTAGGGCTTAAATATCAGTCTGGCTGACCATAATATGGAATCAATCTACACTATTAAAAGCATTTTACTCCAATTTAATCTTCCATTATTTCATGATATCCCCGCTCTCCAAGAGAAGATCTAAATAACCACTGGCAGTGGCTAATTCTAGGGATCTAGAATGACGTATTTTTGTCATTTAACGATATTCTTTGTTTGTAGTTTCTGTTCTTTTTATTAGTAAAAGACCATTTGGGCTCCTTCCGAATGAGTGTGATAGAGTTTGCACTTGTCATCTGGTTCCAGGTGTGATCTTAAATAGACAGTGGCTTGCTTCAGCATAGCCTTGAATCATGAAGAAGATCTTAATATGCTCTGTGTTTTTGTAATTGTTTTTCACTGTAGAGACACAACACCAGCTCAGAGGCAACTGTGGCTGCTTGGGAAGATTTATAAAGCTCAACCTGATTTGTGCACTATTTAGAATTTTCCATAAACGTGGCCTTAATATCACTGGATTTGGTACTGAATAGAGAAGAATAAGAAAATGAGGTGCGCAGACACAATTAGTACCAGGAAGTGGAGTCTATACACACATCGATCCTGGTGCTAGAAGTTAGTCTATAGAATTAGCCACTGCCAGTGGTTATTTAGATATTCTCTTGGAGAGCGGGAATATCATGAAATAATGAAAGATTAAATTAGAGTAAAATGATTTTAATAGTGTAGATTGATTCCGTATTATGGACAGCCAGACTGATATTTAAGCCCTAGAGTGGTCCCTTGAAAGAGGCATTCAGTACAAACCAAAGAAAGTGGGAGCTGAAGACCAGGAAGTATTGAAGAGAGAGATTCACTTCTAGAAGATAAATGGCTCTCCAAAAGTCCCGACAAAAACAGCCTTTGGCGTGACGCCCTCAGGCCGCCCATATCTGGAGCGAGGTGCGGTTTCACTCTTCCCGCTTCACCCCACTACACCCTTTACAATGCTTACCCTTCCCTCTTCACCCCACCACACCCTTTACAATGCTTACCCTTCCCTCTTCATCCCACCACACCCTTTACAATGCTTACCCTTCCCTCTTCACCCCACCACACCCTTTACAATGCTTACCCTTCCCTCTTCACCCCACCACACCCTTTACAATGCTTACCCTTCCCTCTTCACCCCACCACAGCCTTTACAATGCTTGATTCCGTTTCGTTCCTTATTTCTCCTCACCCGCCGTAATAGGAAAGTGATTCTAAAGACCTTTACAAACCTTTGTATTCAATCAATAACTTTATTCGGTTGCAGAAAAACCATAAAAGCATACATAAAGTAAAAACAATAAAATCTGCACAAAGGCTCGTTTAACATACTAAGATTCGAGACACAGCAAAGTGCATAAAATAAGTTAAGATCAAGAAAGAGATAACAATACAACATCAGTTACCCTTCCAAATACAAAATCAGCTACCACTCCAATTACAGAAACTGAACAGCCCGCATGGCACGCATCCCCAACAAAGTCATGAAATCAGTTTGTTAAAAAGGCATTTTGCCCCGTGAGCGTTCGAGAGAAAACTTTTATTCCACTTTAAAATAGAATGGCGTCAATAGTCTATAGTCAAAGCGTACTCTAATGAATGAATGAAACAATCCATTGGATGTAAAACAGCCTTAAAGAGAGGTGGGTCTTGTCTCACGGGAATTAGAATGTGTTGTTTTGGGAAACAATTTTTCAGACTGGCCTGATGAGACAGCATGTTTAGGAAAATATGAGCAACATATGGACACTTATTATTTTAGTAATGAGAGGAAAGTGACCCGAGAACAGTACATTTCGGATTGCACGTCTTACATAGGTAAATTAAAAGTACATCAGTAATAGAGAAGAATGTGATTTTCATTCCTTAACTTATTAAAATACTGTTAATAACAGATTTGCCTACATTTTAGCTGAACAATTGCCTGTGGCAATAGAGATGCTGGGACATAGGGAATACGCAGACTTATCTGAAGGGTCAGCATCAAGGCGCACTGGAGGACTGAGGAGGACAGGATTCAGGGGGGTAAGTTGTTATGTTGTTATGTTGAAATGTTGATATGAAAACGTTAGTGCCCTTAGCAGATGGTGGTCCAGGTAACGGACCACCCTCTGCTAAAGGTGCTAACATTTTTCGTCGTTTGTAATGGTACACATGGTGGCCAGCTTGACGTGATAAAGCCCCAATGTAAAGTAAGAAAAACATAACCTTCTGAATCAGAAGATAGTGTGATTGCGGCCAGCCCAAAACAAACAGCACTGCATTTGCTTCAAGTGTGAACATTTAGCTGTGAGATTGTAAAACTGCACTTACTAAACATGATAAATGTGTTTAAAATGGATTGTGTGCCCTCGCCTTTTTACAATAAATTATATGCAGTGTATAACTGTAGCAAAAGGCGTGTTTCTTTTCTGTGAATTTATTTTAACGGTTCTGCATATATATATATATATATATATATACATATATATATATATATATATATATAAATATATATATATATGTGAATTTATTTTAACGGTTCTGCATACATTTACTTTGTAACAGTGCACACAGCAATCACCCAAACTATTAGAGATATGTTAGCCTAGCATTTTATTGTACTATAAGATGGACTTCCTAAAGATATAGACGTCTATAGAAATATTATGGGACCCTCTTCAATTATTTAAGAAAATATACAGAGCTGGCTGTTTATCAGTTTTATCTCCCCCTAGTATCCACTACAATTACTTTAACTCTCAGGCTACAGTGAACACTGCTGAGAGGATTAGTTGTCAATGGAGACACATTTCCTATGACTTCTCCAGCTCACAGTGTGACTTCCAATTTGTTGCCTGATGCATGGTATGGGTAATATTTAAGCACTTGCCCTCTGCTGTAAGACAATACATAACTGGAACCGCACATATCTGCTCCCAAGAAGCCCATGTAGTGCGTATAATCAGCGCGTACATGAATTAGGAGTTGCAGGGCATGGCGGCTGCTACCATATCCTGCCCTTTGGTACCCCGGGCACTAATGCCCCTGAAAGTGCCCTTGCTAGCATTGAAAACGGGGTCCTAAGGGCAGTAGAATAAGCAAAGAATAAGCCAGTCTACTTTCTATAGCGGATTCTAATGGGCTTTTCACTAGTGAATTGGCTTTCCCATAGCACTTCCTTGGTAGGTAAGAGGCTGTTGAGGGGCTATGAATGAGTAAGATATCAACCGCGTTATGTCATCGGGGGGGGCTGCATGTTTGCCATGTTCGCTTCAGATGTTGGTAAATCAAATCCAGTTGACTACGCTTTCTTCAACCAAGTTCCTCTGAAGTGTGCAGTAATCTGTCTGCATAGCGGTGTTTGTCCCAAAGAAAATGAATGGCGACCTTCGTTAGGCTAGCAGCTACAATATAAGCAAAGGGAGATTTCAGGGTCTCTTAAAATCTCCATCGCTTTCAAGCAAAGGTCTGTCATCAACATGCGTGAGTGATTGAAAATGTACATCTGGCCAACATGTAAATAACCATCTTTGTAAGATTGCAGGAAATTTAAAAATATGTGTTTTTGACATTTTTTTAAAAACACAAATATAATTATCTCTCTGAATAAGCACAGGACACTTGTTTGGACACTAGGATGAAGATGACAAAAAAAATATTCAACAATGCTGAAAGAATACAAACTGTAGACTATCAATAGGAAGTGTACAATTGTGCAGATATTAAAGGCGGTCATTGGATATGAGCAAACAAGTGGATGAGCTGCTCCAATTGAAGAACAAACAGTTTTAATGACAGTCGACAACTGGGAAACTATGGATTTTTCAGAATCATGTAAAACTCCAGTTTTCATAATATTGGCAGAACATATTCAGCCGCGTGGTGGCGAAGACTGCACTACCGCCTAAGCCATATCCACAATTGGCCTTCCTGGGTTATGTTAAAGAACTCTCTAGACCCACACAACGCTACAAAGCCATCACCCTGCTGTTAGCCAAATGCGAAATAGCTAGGCGCTGGGTTGGTAGGGTCCACATGTGGTGGAGGCCTGGCTCCAGTGTCTCATTTACTGTGACAGCACAAGTGAAATATATGTGATGCTTCAGCCCCCCCACGTCGAGGGCCAGGGACATATGGCAGCCCCTGAGGACTTATACGTTAACGACAGATACCCCCACGCAGGGGTAGTGATATGTGGGACTCGATAATTCTGCGATACTCTGCCCGAAACCTGTATGTGCTGCTGTACTGCACTTGCTGGCCTCTGAGAGCCCTCTGTTCTTTCTATCAACAGGGTGGTTCCCTTTCATGTTTTTCCTTTTTTAGGGTCGAGCCTGCGTTGCATGCGCTCGCGCATGCGTATCGCAGCGAGACTTTTTCGTATTTAAAAAAGGGCTCAGAGCCCTGTCAACTTCACGTCAGTGTTTTTTATTGGTTTGTGGGCTTCCCTAATAAAATCTGCTTGCTTTCATTAGTCGAAGGCACGCATATGTCATGCCTTTTCCGGTGGCTAGCCCTCCTCGAGCGCAGCGACCAAGTACAGAAAACATGCGAGGCTCGCTGTTTTCCATCGGGCTCGTGGACTTTTTTTTCTCTAATTTACGAGCGCGATCTCGCTTGGCAGAAGTCAAGCGCTTTACATACTTGATTTCACTTTTTCGGGTTATGTACATAAATGCACTTTTGCCCAATAGGTGAAAAGTCGTGTTAAGAGTTTACAACGCGATCAGCTCTAACATGAGCAAACGCGAGACCCGTTACATTGTAAATGATTGTTATTAACTGTTGTCATATTGTATGTTCCATTTGACGACACCGCAACACTTATTCGCCAGTGCCTTGATGTATCTTCCAAGATCGGGAGACTGTTTGGCATCCTTTGTATGGTACAGCAATAAAATAATAAATACAGTGTTAAAAAAAAAGAAATAAAACTGGCAGCATCCCTAGGAGAAAAGAAAAGGCTTCAAAATCCCCCATTAAATCAAGGTGTCTTAATAGTCTATTCTTACATTGAAAATAGTATTTGCACAATCACTGTGGTGTGAGTAAAAATGTAGCATTTTCTGTTAGCAAATCAAAAGAGAGAGAAAATAAACGTCAATGCCTTAAAAAAAAGAAAATTAAACTACAGTTTTCGTAAGAAGGAAGAGTGACAATCTGAGGCAGCCCAATAAGATTATTTTAGTCTGGGAATCAACTCTCATTTCATGGCCAATGCCTACTGCGGAAGTGAGGTTTGCTCTGGTACATGGTGTTATGTTTTTATTGGAGAGATAAGCACAGGGGGGTTCTGCGAAGTGGTGTGACTCGGGTGCACCAACTCCAGGGGCATCTCCCTGATTTTGGAAGGGACAATTTGACCTGCAAGAATACTTTGTCTCATGAACACCAACTGTATACTAACTTAGGAGTTCATTTAGAGCTCAGTGGCCTTGCTGGCAAGCCAATGAGCAGCTAAGGTACAACCTTGTCTGCTTCTCTAGTTGCAGCCTGCCAATTTAGAGGTCCCAGCTGTGCGGTGACAAAGTTTGTCTGAAAAAGCTCCTGCCAATATAGAAACAAAAAAGACATGTCCCTGTGGGCTCTGGATATTTTCTCTGTGTGCTGAAGACATTTTTGCTCCATTATTGCTGTTTTTCCCTGCACAGAATGCCAAGGCGTGATCAGGAAAGCATAGGAAGGTATGCTATAAATAGGGTGGGTCTTCCGACGCTCTTTAGGCATAGACCTGTGGTGCGGGCGTGATGGCATAATGTTGACATCGTGGAAATGGCGGATGTTCTGCCATTGAAAACAGGGATTACCCCACACATAAATCAGTTGTGGGAACCAAAAGCCTAGTCAACAAGACATCCACTAGATTTTAGCAGCTGTCCTGTTACCAGTGAATTTCTACGTGACCCCTTCAGTATGGCAACTGAGGCCATTTTGTTGTCAGTTGAACCCCTATGCCTTCCATGCTGTGTCAAGGTTAAATGTCATCAACCAAATGTGTCCACACCTGTAGAGATGCCTGAAGCCAGGCGTCGTTTTGTTTATGTAGAGAGACAATTTGGTAGAGCACTGCTCATCACATCATTGTTGATTTTAATTCTAAGTGAATATTTTGTGTATCTACAAGCTGCTAGCTAAAGATAAAGCTCCACCGCCTCTCTGATTTTGCAGAAACCACTGTTGTGAGAATCGCCTACCATCATACAACCTATAAATCTAAAAAACGAATGTATACACTGTCAAAGAACTATTTCAGTACTTCTGACACACCTGGCACAGAAAAAAAAGAAATTGAAGCAGAAGATATGTCACATATGACAAGTATTCTGCCGTTGTAACGCAGGAACAGAGAATATCTGAAACGATAATAACCTGGAAAGCTAACATTTTACAACAAAACTAGATAATATGTGTCAAGGGTTTAGATAGGGAGATGGAAACTGTATGTCTATGGACAACCACTTAAGGGGAAAACTAACGTCATTGGCTTCAGCACCTTCGCAACAGGATGCCAAGAAGAACACAAACTGACAGGGAAGGAAGAAAACAAAAAATGCTGCTCACCTGCCCCACCAATGTGACTGTTCCAGGTGCCATGGACACCACTGAGGCAACAGCTGCCGCGTCCTGTGGCTCGGTGCCCAAGTCGATGATCTGCTGGAGGATGTTTACAGTAGTAGGGTCAGGTCTATCACCTTGCAAAGAAAAAGGCAAATGGTTACACAAGTGATACAGCAGAAGTAGAGCAATCTTGTGCCGCTTGGCGCATTAAATAGCGCCACCAATAGAGGGACTCTTGCCTGTAATCCTTATGCTCTTCAATGCCTTAATCAAAAGGTATTACTTCTCAGCTACTTTTATTCTTACCCCAAAACTGTTCTGAAGGCTTTGCTAGCATATCTTAGTTGTCCATTTTCCTAGGCATTTTTTTGATAAAACAGTGGACAAGTATGTATTAAATGATGGATAGTTATTTAACCCTTCATGGTGGTTGGGCATCACACGCACAAGTACTTACGGCTTGCAAACAATGTATTAGGAGGACTGCAGCAAGGGTTAGTTTTATTGGAGATTTTCAGTAATAGACTCTGGACTTGTTATTGAGAACCTCTGTTTGGTACACTGCTTATTTGCAAATGCCATCTGTTTCACCATCTGCAACTCTGTTATGGCATTAAGCAACTACTCTATCCCGTACTCTCCAGATGGACAAAGGGAATTTGTTAATATAATAGGGTGATAAATGACTCCTATTTTTGCTTTTTGGCAACTAAAGACTACCAAGGTATTTTTTTTGTTTCTTCATGAACTATGCCGTTTTGCCTGAAACATAGTGAGTTTATCCTGATGAGCAAATGATTGTTTGGCTCGGAATGCCACTAAAATGTATAGATATTTGCATATCTTTCATCGGACTAGCACATACAATCAATATATGCGGCTTTAACAAACAATAACAGCTAGGAGATTTCGTTAGCGGAATATTCGCTGTCAAAGAAAGCACCGAGATCTGTATGTACTTTTGCACAAGTGCCCACAGCATGTAAAATAATTTGCAACTCTTTTGCACGGTGTTCAAATGCCATTTGATACTGTCCATTCGGTTTCACAGTCGCAGTTCGGCAAAGAACTCACAATTTTATCTCAAAATGTCAGTACTACAAAGAGGCTCACTTGGACATTCAATGTACAGTTTGCATGCAGAAATGTAACTTTTTTTACGATATTGCTCACTGAACCGGTTTAATTTCAATTGTAAGTAGGAAGAGCTACACGGTGTACAAAAGATTCCTGCGCTTCTTAGCACAGTAAAAGTGCAAATTAAATTTTATACTCTGCCCAACATTTGCACAAAGCATGTACTCCGCCCGCGAAAATGAAGCTCATAATGGAACTGCTTAGCAGGGTAATTTGTGCTTAGGATATTTGTCCTTGAAATTCAGCCATGTACCTTGAAAAAGCAATGGATGCATAGTACCTGGTATGAAAATATGTTTTGACATTTTAATTTTTGACTGGGCCTGAATTGTCTATGCTCACCTTTTTTAGTGCATGCACTAGACGACACACACATAGACACACACGCACACAAGCACACACATACATACACACAGACCCTTATTAAACATTTTAGTCCGCGCCTCACAAGGGGGAGAGTTGGGCAGGGTGAAGAATCTGTGATTAAACGGAGTATCCACCACAAAGAGAGATACTAAAGTTAGGTAACTTGTTCTTCTGATGGACATTTCTAACTGCAGGTTCCTCACCTTTTGAATACATATCAAAGCACTACCTTTAAAAAGGTAGAAGGTCTGAGTGGATTTCACAACAGGAAATCCTGCAGGACTAAGCGGGCAAAATGTCTCTCTCTACAAACCTGCGATTCAAGGCAGCAATGCCTGGGGAAGATGTGGATGGACACCCTTGTACCTGCCTGGCAGATGTCCAATACTGAAACACTCCTGGCAAAGGCCGTTGTTGTCGACTTAGCTCATGTAAAATTAGCCCAAGGCATGCAGGAGGCTCCCTCTTGGCCAAGGCATTGCACATTTTTATGCAGAGGGCAATCCATCTGGATAGGGTCCGTTTCTGGACCACATTTCGCTTCTTCATACCAGACAAACACACCAAATGTTGGTCCACTCAGTGCTACTTGGTTCGGTCAGTGTAAAAGTTAACAACTCTCTTGATGTCCAACCAAAACACTCTTTCCTCTTTACAGGGATGTGTTGGAGAGAAAAAAAGCAGTGAGTGTGATGGAGGGCCCCACATAGACAGGTGACACCACCTTACTTAAAAAGGATGCCTAGGTGTTAAGCACAAGCTCGAACCAAAAAATGGTGGCGTATCGTAGTTGTACTGGCAGCGCCTGCAGCTCAATAATGCAGCAATGAGGACATAGTCTTAGGGGTAATAAGTCTCAATGAACAGCTGTGCCTGGGTTCAAAAGGAGTGCACATCAAGATGTTTAGGAACAAGATAAGATCCCAAGCCAGAAAAATGAAAGCCTCAGAATGTAACATGTATATAATCCCATCTACAATACACATCACAACTGGTGACTTAAACGGGGGGCTGATGAGGCAGACTTAGGAAAGCAGCGAGGGCTGACAAATAACCTTTAACAATGCCCATGGCAAAGCCTTGCTGGGCCAAAGACAAGACACTTGCCTGCAAAAGAAGGAAATAAACTGACAGTCCTCGCACCAGGCCACACACTTCAACAAATGTCCAGAGTAAACAGATTTCATGGATGGATGGTGTTCTGCTGGGATGATGTTCACAACCTCCATGGAAAGCTCAAAGTGACTCAACAATTCTGCTCAATCTCGATGTATTAAGGTGCAGATTGTGAAGGATAAATAATTTTGCACTGTTTCTGGGACAGCAGACCCTCCTGCATAGGACAGAAGTGAGCCCAAACGGAAGAGCAGCAAACTGAAAGTGTGTCCCCCTACACATAACAAATTGGAGGAGACACCTGTCAGACTCAAGGATGGGCACATGAAGTACGGGTCTTGAAAGTCCAAGGTCACCAACCAGCCACCCAGCATTAGAGCGAATAGAACCTGAGCCAAGGTATGCATTTTGTTATCCAAAAGTAAAGTGTTCAGGAATTGAAGGTCCAAAATTGGCCTGAGGCTGCCATTCTTTTTAGGCATCAGGAAATAGCAGAAGTAGGCCACACTGTTTTTCTACTCCTTGGCCGCATTCTCTATTACCCTTTTGTCCAGTAACAACTGAAATTCTTTGGTAAGTAGCAAGGCATGTTTTTCCAAGGTTTGTGAGAAAACAAGAGGAACTGGGAGGGGGGTGGCAAGGCAGGGTTGACAGAAAGGGAAGAGCGTCACTTCGGCTGACAACCTGCATGAACCACTGGTTCAAAGTGACTGCACATTAGTTGGCAAATAAAACATATTTTACACCCTACAGGCAACAAGGAACTCTCTGAAGAAGAATCAGTGAGATTTGCCTGGGGTGGACTGTCTTGGTAATACCAAGGGACCGGGAGCAACACTGAACTTCAGGAGTAGCCAAGGGAAATGGCATGATTAGCTAGCATGACCAAGGAACCAGCCATAGCAAGGTTATCACTGAACCACTCCAGAATTGACTCAACCATGTGTCCAAACAGTCTGAACATACCTGCATTTCCCAGAAGAAACTGTAGCCATATCCCAGAGGTTGTATCTGCTAAGTTTATTCAAGGAGAGTAAGGCCAGGCTAGAGGAAGAGAATACCCTCTTACCAAGTGCATTGATGTGCTTTCAGGTTTGCCTTGAAGGTCAAAGCTTGCACCACAAGACTTACAGGTGAAAGAAGATGAGTCACCCGGAACAAGTCTATGGTGCAATTTACCTACAGTGCCAAGAGGGCTTTTCCCATGGCCCAGCCAGATATTCATTGAAAGGAAATACAAGCTCCAAAGATGAAGGACCAACTTGCAAAAATAGGAAATACATGCTTCAAAGATGAAGGACCAGCTTGCAAAATTTCAGTCAGTGTGTAAGCCTTAGTTTCTACAGTAGACAACTGAAGCTTTAGGATCTCTGTTGCTGTCTGTAAAAACATAGCAAAAAAAGGATTTCTTTGGGCTATGTCCTCAATGAACAGTCAACTTCCATTTAAGACTGCATCTTAGATATTTAGGTTAAGTCCACTGTTAAGTTGTCAGCCTCTTCCTCACCATCCCCATGTGCCTAAGAAATTTCTTGCATATCTTAGTCAAGGATGAAAAATGCCTTGATGCACTGAATATACTGGCAACGAAAGTGAGGCACAGCACTGGTAGAAGAACCTCAAGCACCACTGTCTAAGTGTTTGTAAACTCACAGAGAGACATTGGTTTGGTTTAGCTGAACATGGCTCTGGATCCAAGATCGGTGCCAATCTTAGATTCATTCAGGACGTCTCTAAAACATGTAATGAAGCTGTTGGGACACAAGTAGTCTTCAGCAAAGACATGGAAACATGACCTAGTGCAAGTGTGAGACTGAGCAGGGGAGCAAACTGGTTCGGTCAGTTCCGGGGAAAGTGTCTTCCGGCAGAAGTTTGACAGGGGGCCCAGTGGGTATGTGGACCTGAAGACAATACAGGGGGCCCCAGCATTGCCCAGATGTGTAGCAACAGCTCTTTGAAGGCATCTTCTTGCTATTGGTTTGCAGATGATCTAGGAAGCTGGACACACAACTGCTCTAACTGTAGAGCAGGGCTGGAATCAGATGATCTACATGGAGCCTGGACCTTAGAATGCTGACCGCATAATCCCCTACATGGAGTGGGAGCAACAGGAAAGTTCTCTCATCTGGACTTCTTGTGCTTCTATTGGAATTTGTTCCTGGACTTTTCCCTTCACTAAATCAAGGACAGGGACCTAGATTAGAACTTTGAGGGGGAAAACAGCTGTGACTTTAAGTGGGAAATGGGTCTGCAACATGGAGCGTGAACGGTATAGCTTCTTCTGCTCAGCAATATAATTCTTTGCCATTCACTGCCTTGTGGCCTTCAGATGCATCAGGGAGCAATTATGGCACAACTTCAAGTTGTGCTTGGATCCAAGATACCAAAGACAGACACCATGTGGATCCTTGACTGACATCTGCTTCCTGCAGGTCCAGTAAGCCTGCTGCTTTCAGGGGAAACACCCCATCACACTGTCTTTCTGAGAAAAGTTTTTTTTTTTTAGGTTGGTAAGGTGGTACAAACTAACAGACATCAGCGCACTGGTGTGGTGCCTAAATATGGCTCCACGACATCAACTACAGCAAGGAAAACAGATGCCACAAAGAAGGACCAGCAGCAGTGACAACACCTGGCACCATAGCAGCAACAACAGCCTCAATCAGAGTTGGGACTTCAGCAATATGATAGGCAGCAATATTAGCCATAACTGTTGCAATCAAAGATGCTACCACAGAAGTGAAAGTAGCTACAATAATAATTAAAAGCAGAACAGAGACAAAAACAGTGACAACAACTTCCACCCCAGAAACAATAACAGCTAAGATCACAGCTTCTACTATGGTAGAGATAACAACAGCTGTCATCATAACAAAGACTAAACAAGCAAGCAAAGGACCACAGCAGTAACCACTGTTGTAAGCACAGCATGGATCACAAGAGTGACAGGAGATTACTAAGTAGTGTACATGGAATATTTTGAATTTATTGCCTTTAAAATAAAGAGTGCCAACGAGAAATATTTCCAAACTTTGTTTTCCAGCAATATACACAGTTCTTAATTTGGATTGCCTACTGGTACTTATGAAAATGGAGCTTTCACGTGGTAATGACCAGAGGAAAGAAAAAGGAAACATAAAACTGCAGAAGAATTTCCAATTATTTACAGTGATTTCAAATGAGACAGGACAATATACAGAATAAGCACAGTGGGGTTTTTCATTCCCCATAAGGCTCTTTTACTTTTTTGTGCAGTGCAAGGTATGGGCATTAGACAAATTATTTAAAAAGCTAGCGCTATGTTTATGGTGACTCTGTTACTCATATTCCATGTCTCTGTCTCATTTTTAAAAATTGGGGACACTCTTCCATCTTGTGGCAAGTCCACGACCAGCTCTGACAGCAGCCATATTAACCAGGACCATTAAGGCATTGATGATGATTGTATCCAGTGGTGACAGTAGAAGTACAGGGCAACAAGAAGGTAATTCAAGCTTCATAGCCTTTACTGAGGCCTAGGGGATAGACGTGGCTTTTACCCTGCAAATGTTGAAATGTTGGGTGGTGACGGAGTGACTCAAAGGAGGCCCTGGCCTTGAAATCCTGACAGGCCCTCACCACTGGAAAGATGGCGTTGGTCTGACCATGGTCTCTTGAGAGACAAAGTCCCAGGGGACAGATCAACTGCAGCTTCTGCCAGCCCTGGTCCTACTGCACAGGTTTGTGTGAGGCATCTACACAGGCAAAAGCAAAGTGTCAGAGGGCAAGTCCCAGATGGCTCTGTATCCACCAAGAATAATTTGCCCTTCGTTGTTGAGATTTGAAAGCAAGAGGGGAGATAGAAGAGCCAGAGTAGTCTCCATAGTTTTCACATTATTACTTTAGTCCCAAAGGCATCATTCTCAACTGAGAAAGAAGCCTGGATATTAGCAGGCCTTGACCTGAGCCCTGAAGTGGAGCAGGCTGAGCCAACTCTAGATCAAGTTGTTCATGGCTGGAAGGGACGGATGCATCAGACCTTTTTGACATATAGTCTACTTTCAAGAGAGGAACAGTCATACAGCTACCCTGAACTTATGGAATCCTGAGGAGAGGGACTGACTATTCTACTTGAGCTTTTAAGGGACTCAAAGTCTGGGACAGTATAACAGGTTTTGGTTCAAACCCTTATGCCTGTAGGAGGAAAAGGTTATGTTTCGTAGGGTACTGTAGACAACCTGAATCAATACTTCTCAAAGTACAAAGTCCAGGAAGGCCTTAATGTACATTTAAAAGAACCTTAGAAACGCAATTGTTAAACTGCAGTTATGGTTATAAAACAAAACCTAAAAACCACTGAAATTATTCAGTTATTTCAGTAAACTAACCATAACCCATTCCTCCACCATGCACTACTTATGATCTTACAAATGACTTTCTTACCATTTCCCATATGGATGTGCACCCTTGCCAGTTTAATTTCTCTCCCCATAGGTGTTGATGAGAACCTGTGTCTCTAATGCTTTGTAGCTTTCTACATAGCTCTTCAGACCTTTTTTTTTTAGGTCTGGCGAGACAGTACAGCTGTTTGAATATATATTTTTACCAATTCTACAACATATACATAGTGTGTACTTTTGCTCCACCCAAAGGGATATCGCTCCCACCTCATATTATTGACTGTTTGCTGTATCATTCTGCCTTCTATAAAGTGTTCCCATCGGCATGCATATGGTATTATTTGACATTTGTAAAGTACACTCAATCATCGTGCTGTTTGTCACATTCAGATCTTTATCTCCTATATGCATTCTGTAAAGAAAGCAACCTTTCCCAGCCCCGGCAAAGCCAATAAACGTATTGTAATAATCAGCATTTGTGCATGCAGCACATGTGAACAGCCTTTGTGAACGCCTGGGCTTGTTTACATGTATTGGGACATTAAAAGGCAGAAGCTATTAGCTTTGGCAATGCTTGTTTCTCCTAGAATCATTACTTACCCTTGGATCACTTATATATCCTTCGGAAGATTATACCACAAAGCTGAAGTAATGTCACTGGCTGTTTGCAACAGGTTTCTGCATTACCTATGACTGCGGAACAGTATTTAGTACACATCTTTGCTCTGTGTACTTCCATCAAAGTGGCTCATAACATCTAAAAGCTGAATTGATCTGGGATCAAGCCTTTAACTGTTCTAGAAACTGCTGTTGGGCCTAGTTCCATTCCATACCTGAGTGCTGAGAACTCATCCTTCCTTTGCTCTATGGAATCAATCCACTCTCTTTTTCTGAGTATGTAGCTTGCCTTGTGTTGAGCGATGAGTTTGAGCAAGCATCCCTTTTAGGTCACATGTTGGATGACAGTGTCAGTCTGCTCTGGCAATTACAGGTTGTTTTAGCACGGATTAGATCCTAATGCGTGTTCTCTTATGAAGGCCATTTCTAGCCTAATTTCTATTTAGTGTGCATTTTATTGTAGTCATAGCAAAGTAAAACCGGTCTGGGTCCTGACCCCTCCACTAGAGCAAAGCCAGACTCATTTTAATGAGCAGATTGCTCTATTGGAGAAAGGTGCCAAGTCAGCATGAACTCTTTGTGTATAGGAGACTTACTTCAAGCAGTAGTTGAATTAAATTTCAGTTTCCCAAGATACACAAGTTTCATGAACTGAGAGACCCTAGCCCTTTTCCTATTGGCAGATAGTAGAAGTATTGATTGAAAGTGTTGAATAATGACAGATGCAACATAAATTCTTCTGTAATGGAAAGCCAATAAGTGCACAGTGAATCAGCAAATCCGCTGCAGGCTCACAAATCCGCCATGCAAGATGGGAGAAAAACTGTACCCACCCAACGATGCACTTTTATTTTTTGCACTGGATTCGTGAATCCTGCATTAATTCATAAATCAGCTTAGGATCCTCAAATTAACAGCTAAGATATCCCTCTGACCAAAGCATAAGAGAGTGTCCTCACGAGAAAGAGGATGATTTATGCCATGCCAGTGAAAATAAATCTGGACTAATAAAACATGTTATTTGGAGCAAGTGAAGAAATAAACCTAGAGTGACGTTTATTACTACAGACTAAGGGTCAAATCCTGTGGTATTACCACAGCAGAGCTTCACATTCAGCACCTTCCAGATCACCATACTAGAGGCTCTTCATAGCTCAAACAATGGTCGTATCCAAGGGAAGTGTGCTCTGAGCCTGCTACATATCTCTGCCTGGAGCTAGTCCACATGAAAGGACAGCATGGCAAAAACCATGAACGAAGACTCAAAAAGTAATAGCCAATTTATTCATTTATTATTTATTTAACAGCTTTATATGGGGCAGAACACTGAGTAGTATGATACATTCTACATGGAACCGCAGTAACGTCATTGTCTTACAGAGAATTACTCCGACAAATCAAAAGTTGGACGAGATACATCATAGGGAGATAAAGGTGGAGGATCAGGGAAGACAGCAAGATAACTAGGGGAACAACAGAATGGGAGAGGACGAGTAAGGCAGAGAAGGAGTGAAACAGACAAGGATGAGAGGGAGTGAGAAATGAGGACCAGAGAGGAGAAGCAAGGGACATAATTAATTTGGAGCAGGAGCTACAGGGTGTGAAAGTGAGCATCAGATAGAGGACAGAACAAGCGTGAGAGGGGAAGAGGGCGTAAGGTTGGAAAGAGAGGGGAGAACGTGAGTTGAGAAACAAAACAGAGATGGAGTGATCAGCTGGGGATGGAGAAGAGGGCGTTGAGGTCAAAGTGAGAAAGAGAGGGCAGCCCAGGGAAGGAAGAATTGGAATGGAGTATATATGAGGAAAGCGGATGAGCAAGGTATAGTGGATTGGAAAAAAAGGGTGAAGGATTGTGAGGGTGATTGTGAACATGTGAAGTGCTGAAAGAACAACAGAAGAAGAGAGCAGAGGGAGAGAAAAGAGATGAGTGAGCAGGCAGTTGATAACATTTGTTACCTACTGTTGCTACTTCATACAGCCCTTCCAGGCTAGTCGGACAGGATTACCTGAGGCCTTGTCAGTGCTGCTCAGCGTACTTGTCTGCTATTGAAAGCAGAAGATCGGTTGCAGGAAGGGGAGAGAAGGCAAGGAAGGTGGTGAGGGTTGGCTAAGGATGGTAGGTAAGGTATTATTTTCCACTTTTGGGCCAAGGCGTGGCCATATTATGTTTGGTTTTCCCATTACTCCTCTCCCCTGCGTAGCACTTTGAAAGCAGGGGCAGGTGATTTTGGGGTCGATATATAACCCAAAAATTATAGATGAGTAAAAAGCGAATAGATGTTTTTGACATCGGGGTTCAGAGTGACATCATCAATGACTCAAGCTTTGTTCTCTTTGTCTATTTAATGTCTTTCAGAACCCCTCAGTGAAAAACATCCCAGTAATTCACTGTTATAGCTATATGTTATGTACAGCATCCACTGGAAACATCTGTCATGAATATCATATTCTAAATGTGGTTATTGACTGCATGGCAACAGTGTCAATCCAAGTTTATTTCCCACTGTAGCTATGCCATAAGGGAATTCCAGGCTGCTCTAACAGGGCTGTCTCAGAGCCTGTCAGAGCACACTGGCCATAGCATAGCTTCGGCAGAAGGTTGGGACGGCAGACAGGGAAGTGGGAGGCAGCAAAGTTCTTTTTAACATTTGGAAGAGAAGCCGTTTTATGTATGGCTCCCACATTACTTCTTTGTCCCTGCTTAGTACTTTAAAGCAGGCGCAAATGATTTTGGGGGCCATACATACCATACATTTATAGATGGGTACAAATTAAATGTCGGGGATCTTTTTCTTTTTAAGATGCTTCGCTCTTGTGTCCTACTTGATGTCACTCCGAATCCCGAGGTGAAAACCATCCCTGTTATTCACTGTTGCTCATCTATAATTCTATATCAAAAGTCTTCAGTGGGCTAATCACTCATGGCTGGCCATTATACAGATATTTTACTCTAGGGACGAGATTTTGTTCCAGCCCTGCCCCTTGAAGTATCCCAAAATATAGCTACACTCTTCCTGCACTGAGAAAAAGTACAAAGGCTACCTCTGGTGAATTGCTATACTGCCAAAGTAAGTGCTACAGAGTTCTGTGCTGGTCTCTTGAAGGTTTTCTAAAACAAAATGTAAAAAAAATAAAACAAAATGAACCCCTTCATCCTTCATGGATAGATGATGGGACCACCATGTACAGTCTATATGTCAGTATCTTTGCCAGGAAACTGACATCCACATTGACCAGTGAGATGGGGTGATAACTTGATCAGTGTGGTGAATCTATCCACAGATTGGGGATCAGGGAAATCAAGGGTTTATTGTCCACGTAGTGCAGAAAGCACTTCTAAAAAATCCATGCCTATTAGCTTTGCAACTGAGAGTTAATAAAGGTGAGATCTATTTGAAAATGCAATTAAAAAAAACTTTGTACTGTATTGCTTTAATTGTGGGACAACACAAAAAGAAATAAAAAGACCATACATATGTCAAACAAAAGTACACCCCCCCAGATGTGGTGCAGTTTCTGTGGTACCAGAATTCTCCCCATCCCCTCAACTGAAACAAGAAAAATAAAGGAAGAACAACATGGTGATGACAACTGCACACCAAAGAGATCAATACTATACTTTAAATCACTAAATAAAGTATTTCATATTACACGAGGTAACCCTGACTTAATTTAAGGTCATCAAGCCTCCTTTGTAGGGGTTCCAATAAGTTATCAATGTCTGAAACATTCTGGCATGTCAGGCATTGTGATCCACATTGTATCTAGTCAGTAAAGGGGTTTCTATAGTTCACAAAACTTTTCGCTCTTGCTATCATTTTTCAGGACACTACCTCCCTGACCAATCAACCTCCATTAAGGGAGCAGTTATTTTCCAACTGGCGGCAATGACCTGCTTAGCTGGTATAAATATATCTTTCTAATAAATTTGCAACTTAGGACAAAGCCATCATATATGTATTTTACACCTTCTCATTCCTAATCGTCTTCAAAACGTACCCTCTGTGTTAGCATACATCCATTTTAGTTTAATTGAGTTTGTATACAATTGTACATTAACTTACGTTGTGTTAAACGGTTTTGTACACTGCCGGTATCTATCTATGTCAATGATACTACGACATCAGCCTCAGCAGCAGTTTTCCAACTTACTTAAAAAAAAAAAAGGCAAAAAAATGTTGGACTGTAGAAAATAAATGTTAGTACATTTTAGTAATAATGCTTTAAAAGATTAGGTTGTGGATATTTCCAAAGTTGGTATGGCTTATATATCTAATAATGCCATGAATAATCTTTCACTTGGTGTGATGTCTTTTATACCTGTTTCCTTTATAATTAGAGATAACACCCATTATCAGAGTGGCAGGTAATTGGGTCTCTGATTTATCCAGCTTGTTTTTTTTACAGGTATTGAAGTTTTAAATGTTACCATGATGAAAGCTGTCCCTGAAGGTTTGACAGCCTTCCCCTGAAAATGTCAGGCCAAAGTCCAGGTTATGCTGTACCAGGGTGAAGAGGGATGGAAAAGTAGTCAGTCTGACTTTTATTTGGACCATTTGCCACACACATCCATGAGCGGGTGCACAATCTCAGATTCCTCACCTCCATCCTGTGCTGCTTAGGGTTTCCCACACTGACCTGTCCAGTAAGGCCGTTTTCATGTTGGACCAGTAGTTCTCGATTTCTTTCAATGAGCATTTGAAAGCTAGTCTCATTTGTGTAACAATATACGAATCACCTATGGTAGGTGCTCTATATTAACTAATGCCAGCATCCTTCCATTTTAGTGGCACTCGTTAGCGTTGTAGATATTGTAAGTCTTCCCACTGCTCAATATAATTGATGTGTGTTTAAATGTTATATGTTTCGATTTGGGTTCTAACTGGGAGTGCCAGGAAAAATAATAATAATGTGGGTAAGATATTCATTTTTAATGCGTCCACCCTACCCATCCAAGATATAAATAACGGTTGCCATCTGGTTAGATTTGTTTCTAATATTACTCAGTCATGGTGGACAGTTTGCTCTATGCAGTTCTTCAATTGTTGGGGTGATTAAGACTCGTAGATGTTACATTGTCCCATCACAACAGGTAAGTTTGTTTCTAAGTATTCCTAAGAGTCAGAGTTTAACAAGATATCTATGATTTTTGCTTTTTCTAAATTTACTTTGAAAGCTGAGCTAACACCATGTTCTTCAATGCCTATAGGATTTCTGAAATAGACTTCTATGGTTTGTAAGAGTTAACATGATAACTGGCAAACAAGTGTATGTTTTGGGAAGTACCCTCAGAAGACATCCCCCAATTCACTGTATGTGCCTAATTGTTTGAGCCATGAACAGTGAAGGGGTCAGACATGTTTTATGTCCCTAGGAAAAGAAAAACAACTCTGTTTCCTCTTTTATCAACACTCTTGCTACCAAACTAGCACAACTAGCCACATATATGTTTTCATTATGTCACTCAGTCCCGCTTTTTCCAGATCATATCATAATAAGAAGTCAAGCTGGCTGAATGCCTTCGCGACATGTACTGCTGAAAGAATCATGGTAGCACCCTTTAAATACTGTCAAAGATCTGTCTCTCGCGTATAAATACTGACAGACAAGTTATATTGCTACGTTTTCTGTAGCTATAATATACAATACAGCCTGGGAATAGGTTTTCAAGACCTCAGGTGAAAGTGCAAGCTCAATGCCAATTTACCAACTTGAAAAACTAAATCTGGTCTACTGTAACCCATTAAACACCTGTGCATTACATGAGAATGGTGCATTACCTCCTCAACCCCATTTTTACTCCTATGAGGTGTTCCACCTCTGCCCAGGCCCACGTGCCTTAGCCAGAACCAATCAAAAAGGCTCTGCGCAACCCCCCCCCAATCTCCTATCACCTTGCACCAATCTGGTGATAAAAAGTATGGAGCCCAGAAAATGTCCTGTTTTCTTTGTCTGCTCCTAGTCAATGTATGGCATTAGAGCCGTTCCATGCGGTAAGCTCTTGGGGATGGATTGCTGGCACCCCATTTTTCGTGTCTCCCTGGTAAGACTGGTGCTGTGCACTGTGCCTGGACTTGGGGTTTTGATTCTGTGGCGGTTTCCTTGGGGGTTGGAAGGTTTGGCCTTCCTTTATTTATTGTCTACCCTCTGTATATCGGGACTGCACTGGTGTGCTTACCGCCTGCTCTTTGAAGACCTCTGGGTAACCCACATCTCCCAAATCTCCTTCCGTTTTCTTGCTGCCGTGCCTCCCTCCGTGGTTGCTGGGCAGCCTGTGGATACGGCACTGTTGGTAACACTTGTTCACGGTGTTTTGCACCATGTGCTACAGAGTGACTGGCGCGCGGTGCCTGGAGGCTCTGGTCGGTGCCTCTTCTAATTCTGGTGCCCAGTGTGATCTGCTGCGGTAGCCGATAGTTACAGTTGATGGCTCCTCACCGTGAGGTTCCCTATAATGTGCCGTGCCTGGGGGTCTGTTTTCTTCTGCTGGCCTCACTTCTGGGCCTGGCGTGCTTTCTGTTGTGAGCACAGGGCCTAGGGCACAGGACAAAGCTTTTCCCTGTAGTGCAGCACTTCCTCTTAGCCTGCTTGCTCTTTTTCCAAGCCTCAGCCTCCACCTGCGCCCAAGGCAGGGAAACGTTACTGACTATTCCACCCTCCCGGTGGGAGGTCACCTTGCCTTTTCTCTTCCGACTTGGCAAAAACATGCAGGGGAAAGGTTTTAAATTTAAGTTCTTCCTGGTTCCGTAACCTGCAGGGAAGGTCAGACTAATTTTCAGTCTCAATCATCTGAACCGTTTCCTGAAGAAGCCTCGTTACAAAATAGACACTATGCAACACATTATCTCTCTTATTCGCCCAGGCAAATGGCTGGCCTCCTTGAACTTGAGGGATGAATATCCACCGATTCCCACTGCCCAGTCCCATCAATGGTTTCTTCATTTCTGTGTGGGCGACGCACAATGGCAGTTCAGGGTCATTCCCTTCAGCCTTGCAACCTCCCCCAGAGTGCTCACCAAGGTGTGGCCGATCTGGTGGCTTATCTTCATGGACTTGGGGTGATGGTTCATCCCTACCTGGACGATGGGCTACACCATCATCATGTGCTATCCGTGCTTTAATCTCAGATTGTACTGGTGTGCAAGACTCTGGAGGACTTTGGCCTGCTTGTGAATTACCCCTACACAGGATCTGCAGTTCATCGGGCCAGTTTCCAGGTGGCTGTGGGCTTGGTCTGGACCCGGCGCAGGTAACAGGGATGTTGTGACTGCTCGAGACTAGCTGCATCTTGAGGGTCACAAGTTATATAAGTTTTGATGCCACACATGTTCGACTCTTGCTGCTTTCTAGATTGATTTGTAAATTGTCTTTACTTTTTCTTCCAGGTATCCAGAATCTTTGTCGTCCCTTGTACTCGGCTGCACTTGGGTCCTCTGATACGCCATCTGCTCTCTCATTGGAATCTGGGCCTTCATCCTTTGGATTTTCTGGTACCCATCTCCCCATGTATTTGGCACTTGCTACAGTGGTGGCTCGACCCTGTGAATTTGGCCAGAGGACTCCCTCCTGCCCTTCCAGTTATTACTACCGATGCCAGCAGACTGGGGTGGGGAGATACTTTAGGCAGCCTCACGGTTCAGGGGCAGTTGTCTCCTCAGGAGAGCATCTTCAAATTGGAGAGAGTTGAAGGCGATTTTTCTGGCTCTACTGCATTTTTCCCCTTGATCCACAATCAGGTGGTTTTGGTGAGGACGGACAACACTGTTGCCAAGTCTTATGTCAACAGACGGAGTCTTTGTCTCTGGCCTCTCTTGCATTTCAGGTGGGGAGTTGGGCAGAATCTCACCTCCTGTCCATCTCTGGAGGTATATTCGAGGGAAGGACAATGTGCAGACAGATAGGCTCTGCAATTTTTTTCCCTTCTGCCCTCGACTTCTGTCTGGCACCTTGTATTTTCACTCAACTGTGTCAACAGTTCGGCACTCCTCAAGCCAACCTGCTTGCCTCTGCAAAGAATTCCCTCCTTCCCAGGTTTTTTTCTAGATCCCCAGAGCCGGGGTGTTAGGAGTGGATGCTGTGTCCCAGCCCTGGCCACAGATACCTCTGTATGGTTTTCCTCTGTTCCCTCTTCTTCCCACGCTTTTGGCCAGACTTTGGAAAGAATCAGTGTGTCTCATTCTGTTCATCCCCTTTTGGCCATGGATGGGTTGGTTTCCTCTGTTGCGGCTGATAGTAGTAGCATCAGAAGAGATCCTCTGGTTCCACCCATATACCCCTTTGCATGCCCCTTCTTTCCCCAGCCACTTGTCGATGGTTGTTTCTGATTGTATGGCTCTTGAAGGGTGGGATTTAATGTTACATGGTCTTTCCTCACTGGCGGCAGCCTCCATTCAGCAGTCTTGGAAAGAGTAAACTAGGAAGGCTTAGCTCATTATTGGTCTTCGTTTCAGTGGTGCAAGGAAAAGATCTTTAGATCCTGCTACTTGTTCTGCCTCCTGGGTCTTTCAGATTCTACAGGAGGGCTTCCAGAACGGTTTGGCAGTTTCTACTTTGAGGGTAAAATGGGCTGCTATTAGGGCGATTTGCTCGTCTTTTGGTGTACATGAACTGCTTCCTTTGGGTTCCTGCCTTCTTAATGGGTTTTCTTTATTAAAACCTCATGTTCATACTGAGGCCTCTGCTTGGGATTTGCCGTTAGTCCTTCGGGCCCTTCAGTCTACTCCTTCTGAGCCCCTGGACAGTGTGTGTTTAAAGTTTCTTTCTTTGAAACTTTTCTTCTTGGTCGCCATCACTTCTGCTTGGAGGTTGGGAGAGCTGGAGTCTCTGTCTCTCAGACCTCTCTACTTGCGGATTCTGTCTTACAGGCTGGTCCTGTGCTTCGGTTCTGGCTTTCTCCCTAAAGGTTGTTTCCTCTTTTCACGGGCACCAGGAGATAACTTTACTGTCTTTTTTCTTCACAGAGCCTGCTAATACTGGAGACAAAGCCTTACAGATATTGGATGTGTTATGGGCTGTGATGATTTGTCTGCCTTGCACCAAGGATTTTCATCAGTGTGAGAGTCTCTTTGTGAACATATGTGTTTTAGTCATGGCCTGAAAGCCTCTACCCCCACTCTGAGTTCCTGGATTTGCTCTTTGATTTCTCCGCGTTTTGGTTCTCAAGGTTCTCAACATGCTGAGTGATGTCCAGGGACAGTCCATGAGGGGCATGGCAGCTTCAAGTGAGGATGCTCAAGGTGTTTACATTTTGGACATTTGTCAGATGGCCACTTGGGTTTCTCCCTCTCACCTTGTCACGCATTACAGATTGGATGTGAATGATTTCTTGACCATCGGGTCTCAAGTTTTGTTTCAGTAGTACCCAGGGCAGTGGCGGCCGGCAGCTTTAGAAGGGAGGGGGCAGACGGGAAGCACACACACTCTCATTCTTACACACACGTACGCACATACATTAACAACACTTATAACATTCAAACATGCAAACATTTGTTTTAAAAGATCACACACACACACACACACACACTTACCTTCAGCCTCGGAGGTCCCAGGAGGGTTGGGACAGCTGCCTTCAACAGAAGGCAGCAGTTCCAGCCTCATCACGGAGTGGGATGGGGTCAGTGAGACTGCTGACCCCACCCCACTCTGTGACGAAGTGTCTCTGATTGACACTCGCCCTGGGCGCTTCAGGGCTTGAACCTGAAGCGCCCAGGTCGAAGTCAATGGGTGACGCTTTCCTCGTCACCCGGGGGAGGGCCTCGAGGCACCTTTGCTGAGCCAAGGAGGTCACACCCATAGGAGCTGTGACCTTCTCAGCCCAGCAAAGTTCAGCTCGCACATGTCTGCTCCTGGCTGCATGACATGAACATGAAGAGTGCCTGTCAGGCTGACCTATGTCCAACCTGCCAGACACTCTTCAGGAGGGGGAAAAGGTGGGGGGGGCGTGGCATCTCTGCCCTAAAGGACGGGCAGCGCTTGACCCAGGGTCTTGTGGCATTATTCTTCAAGGGATTCGGGTTGTTCTGGATATGCTTTGGTATATCCTCACATGAGTAAGTATTGGAACAAGAAATGGATTCTTTACTTACCTGTAATTCTTATTACTCCAAACACCCTATTTCTTGTACCAATACTTACGTCACACCCTCCCTGTTCCTTCATGGATCACAACCTTCCCCCTTGGTTTTGAGCATGGGAATGTACAGGACTTTTTCTGGGCTCCATACCTTTTTATCACCAGATGGGTGGAAGATGATGGGAGATTAGGAAGTAGGGAGAGGGTTGGCCAGAGCCTTTTTTATTGGTTCTGGCTAAGGTACATGGGCCTCGATAGAGGTGAAACTTCTTGTGCGAGTAAGTATTGGTATGAGAAATAGTGTATTCGGAGTCATAAGAATTACGGGTAAGTACTTAATTCATTCTGGACAACGATCGGGCCTGCAAGACTCACTAGAATATTTGTTAACAGGGTCTAAACATTTTTTGCATCATTAATATTTAAAAAAAACACTATGAATATATTTTATAACTGTATTAAATCCAACATCCTGGTATTGTACAAATAATATATATTGTTTGTAACTATAAACAAAATAGTGGCAATAAAAGGGATTAATAAACAAAATATTAAAAGCATCTGCCACATTATAACAGTGTTTCAGAATTTCCTTGCATGAAAAGGTGGAACCAGCCTGTGTTCTCCAATTCTCCACTTACTGTGTTTAGCTAAGCTGTCTTAGTACCAAGAGAGTAGTTTCTCGTGTGGCCTCTCATTAGAATAACTCAGCAGAACAAAGTGCTTGTCCTGGTTTAAGAAGATCATTCTCTACCTCCGCACACAGAAAGTTATGGCATCTCTGGCAAGCCGATAAAGACAAGCTAACTCCAAGATGCCCTTGCGGACATTCACAAAGGATGTATACATCTATGCTTTCTTGAACCAAGTCTTCCAGTAAGTCGAAGATTTTCTCTCTGCTTTACGCTGTCTTTGCCCAGCTTAAGTACAGTTTTCTGCTTATTCTGAAAAGGGCAGGCCTCACATTGATGGATATCAAATGGAAAAATTAACATATCAACTTTTTGCACCTTCAAAATTTGGGTTATATTTGCTTCTTTCATAGATGGCATGATTGAGCCCAAGCCGTAAAGGGATTTAAAGGCCTCTGAAAATAGAGGGCCACAAGGGAATAGAAGCATACATAAAATGTATCATTAATGCCACAAGTGCCTGGAGACATATTAGATGGTACATTTGTTATTATTTTCTCCACTTAGGTTGGAAATCTGAGCTTTCTGCAGGATCACCCCGATTTCTTTTTGCCTTTTTGCTGATCGCCATTTTTGCTGGCTATAGAACTCTGTGCGCTTTACCCCTGCTAACCAGTGGCAAAGTACATGTGCTCTTTCTTTCAACAGGGTAAAATTAGTATACACCTGATTGGCACATTTAATCTACTCATAGGTTTCTACTATACTGTACAAAGTGTACTTAGGACCTGTGAATTAAAGGCTATTAGTGGGCAGCCACACTCATTGTGCCACCCACAGTAGTAGCACTGTAATTCCTGCCCCTAGGGCTACCGTTATTGCCTTGCTGTGCAGTTTTGAAACTGCAAATTTGACCTGTCAAAATAAGCCCCTTTGACACACCTAAATCTTCACTACTAAGTAGGCCTTACTGCTCATAAGGAAGGGTGCCTGGTATTTTAAAGTAGGATATGTGAAAGTTCAAAGCTAAAAATGCCCTTATAGTGAAAAAAAACTCTAAAAGCTATTTTCACTGTAGATGAGTTGGCTTTTCTCATAGGAAAGCAGTGGGATACAATGTTAAGTGCAATGAATGCATCTCCTGCTAGGAAACAGATACAAATTTAACTTGTGGACTTTTTGAAATATTTGATAGAAGCCCTGGTGAAGTCAGATTTATAATAAATATTTTGGAAAGGGGACTATTAGAAAGGTACCTTTACCCATCCCTGAATCCTGGAAGCTAATTCTGCATTTTGCTCTCCCACTTCTTGCAGTCAGTAATTAGCATTTGAATAGGCATGAATGAGGTTTGACCTTGCTCTAGGCTGACCTAAATTGGCAGAGGTGACCTATCTGACCTGGACAGACTATGCAGTGTAGGGCTGTGAGGATCCTTTTTGACATTAAACTGTCAAATCCTGCCTGAATACCAAATCTTCCTTGACAGATCTGCTGGGGTTTTTCATATGACACTTTGGGCACACATCAAAGAGGCCTCTCCTGTTGCAAGCAAATGTTAGGTGGCACTCGGCGGGACCTTTCTTTTGTCTCGCCAGCCAGAGAGGTCCCAATAATAGTGTAATAACATTACAGCATCAAAGCATGTTTGACAAGTCTGCTGTGTGTACATACAACGTTTAGAGCACAATTCAAGGGAGGAAGACAGGATGCCAAATCAAGTCATGTGTATCCCCTGTCTGGTTGCTGTAAACTCAACTTTGTTCTACCAGACTCCTCTCTCTCTCTCAAGTTGTTGTAGTTACAGGGACTGTCTCAAACTGGATTTTAGTGTTAGATGTGGAGGAACACTAGGATTATCATAGTACACTCCCCACACACACTCTCTCTAGTCCTCAGAGTCCAGGTTTAGTATTGCCAAAGACTTCAGACCGCCTGAAAATGTTCAAAGTGGGTAGGGGTAGCCTTAGGAACATTTGCCCCATTGGTTAAGGCATGCCCAGAGGTCATTCCCACCAACAAGTTTGTAACAGGCATGAATGTAGCATCTCAAGGCACCCACAAGAGCACTCCTAGACCTCTGGAAGATCAGAGAAGGACTGAACCTGCTGTTTTATACCTGAAAAGAACCTAGAAGACTGGACCCGTTCTCCCTCTTTTACCCAGGACAAAGAATTGCACTTTAAGACTCATAAGGTTGATCTCCTGCTCAAGCTACAGGGATACAACAAGCTCCGAGAGACCTTTCTTGCAATTGGTCAGCTAATAGGTAGATGGACTTGAATCTACCTGACACCCTGTGAGTCTCTAAGTCCCTCCCCTGAGGGGCTCTAGAACTGTACTCCTGTGGTGGGTTGGGACTTGACGGTCTAAAGTCAGAACGTAATTTTTTTGACCAGGACAAACCTACTTTGTGTATTAGACACAAGCTCCATTGCGGTCAGCATCAAATTGAGCCTATGTCCTGTTCTGCCGCACCATGGCCTATCATTGGAACTTTGTGCTTCTTGGTGCTATCCCCTCTTAAAACTTAAAAAATTCACATCTCTGGTTCCACTTATAGAATTTCTGTTATTTTGGTGTCATTTTATGTACTACATTTTACTGTCGTTTTCAAATTCATTTTCAGATTTTTATTGTTTTGCATTTCGACTTTAGTATTGAATAAATAATTTACACATTGCCTGTATGATCTGTGCTATAGTTTACCTGGAAGTTGAGGTCGGGTTCATTTACCACCTTTAAGGGTTTACCCTGAGAACAACTGTGTTTATTACCTGAAGTGGGTATTGTAGTGTTGGGTGAGTGTGAAAGATGGAACCCTTTTGGCTCCTGAAAGACTCCGTAGAGTGATGACGTGGGTGATAGAATGTGGTGAAGTGAATGCAGGTTTAGAATGTTGAGTTTATGGTTACACACAGATGAAAAAAGGTGTGTAGTACATAGGTCTGTGCATGACATATTTATTGGCGGGTACCCAAATTGGGGAAGACACTACAACTGGTGACATGATAGGGAGTTAGTAACCTGAAGAGTAGCAACAGTCTCCCAGAGAGTTTGCGATTGACCTCGCAAACTGCTCGTGCATGCCACATGTGCCTTCACTGAAGTGCAGAATCAACATTTGGCGTGTGTGGAGACATACTGTAGGGTATGCAAGCAAAAGTTTGTCCCAGACTGAACGTGATTATTCCCAACCTGAAAAAGAATGTTTAGCAGTGGTGTGGGCTTGTGAACATTTCCACGTGTTCCTATATGGAAAATCTCTCAAGTTTGTGACCAATCATCAAGCATTGCTGACCATCTTTGGCAATCCAAAGACAAAGATACCTCCATGCATTGAACGTGGGGGTCAACGATTACAAGAGTACAATTACACAATTGTGTATCGTCCAAGGAAAGATCAAAACCCTGTCGACTGTCTCTCCAAGCGTGCCTATACATTGTCAAGGTACTCCATGTAAGACAACTGAGGCCTACATCAACTTCATCTTGAAATCAAACACATCACTTGCCATTTCGTTGGAGCAAATTGTCACTGGCATGAGTCAAGATAGAGACACGTTAAAACTGAAAAACATCAGTCATGGAACAAGCATACTCAACCTCTTACTAGTGACAGCGAATACCAGAAATTGAAAAATGTCAAAGATGAGCTGTACATAACCCAATAATGTATTACCATTAGATGTTTGAGAACTGTCATTCTGGAGAGTCTGCCACAACAGATAATTGAAGTAGCCCTTGGAGGATTTCATGGAATCATGGCAACAAAACAAGCTCTCCGAGATTGAGTCTGGATTCCTCATCTTGATGAGAGAGTTGAAAGAGAGTTGAAGGCCTGTCATTTATGCAACTGCCTGTCACTGAAAACTTCTCAACGCCCCTTAAATATGGCTGTTGACATTTTCAATCCACTTGACAATGGACATCATTTGATGGTGACTGTGGATGAATATTCACGTTTTCCATTAACAGAAGATCTCTCTTCTACCACTCAGGAAAGAGTCATGGAGAGATTAGGTGACATCTTTGTGGCATTCCTGCAATTTTAAAATCTGACAATGGCCTACTTTTAATAGTCGAGAATTCAGAAAATTTCACAATCTGCTTAATGTGAAGCATCAGAAGAGCACCCTTCTTTGGCTACAGACTAATGGCATTGTTGAAGATTTCATGAGTACATTAAAGAAATCTGTTAAGCGTGCTGCATTTGAAAAGCTCGGCCTCAAGACTATTTTGAATGCTACCCTACGAGCTTACCATTCAACTCCTCACTCAACCACAGGTAAAAGCCCTGCAATGTTGATGTTCAGGAGAGCAATGACGACCATGTTACCTCAATGGACCAACATAAGATCAAGAACTGATGAAGAGACATGTACAAAAGACTTCGGTCAGAAAAAGAAAATGAAGGCCTATGCTGACAAAAGGCGACATGCAAAAGACATTGTTTTTTTAAGAGGAGCTCGAGTGCTCATCCATCAGCCAAGCAAATGTAAAGCTGATGCTCCATTTGATACTGAGCCATTCAATGTTGTAACCAGCAAAGGACACATGGTGACTACCCAACATCCTGGAAAACCCATGTGAGATTCCTCGCATTTCAGACAAATGGCTCATCACTCGTCAGATAATGATATCAACGCAGAGACTGTTTCAGAAAAGACTATTGGAAAATCTTAGGCCGCTGTTGCTCCTGCATTGCCAAGGCAGACATTCTTGTTGCTGATTTCCCGTTTCCGCAATGGGGGCGAGTAATCAAAGCACCAAGCCGGCTTATTAAAGAGTTATGATTGTGCATATAATTGTAATTATTTATTTAACAGACGGGGAGATGTGGTGTTGTGCGAGTGTGATTGACAGAACATTTTTGGCTCTTGAAAGACTCCATAAAGTGATGACGTGGGAGTTAGAACGTGCTGAAGTGAATGCAGGTTTAGAATGTTGAGTCTGTGGTTACACGCAGAGGAATCAAGACGTGTAATACATAGCTTCGTGTTTGGCATATTTATTAGGCCCCTTAAGTAATAACCCGATTTCTTACAACATCTGTCACAGATATTGCTTGTTCTAGCATGGTTTGAGTATGCTGAATTAGCGTACATACCTACAAAAGATTTAAATGCTTTAGACGTTAGAAATTTTCTCTGTACAAGTTGATAAAAAAGTTATAAAATCAAGTTGTTTTGTTTAGGTCACTTGCCATCTCCCAATGTGAAAGTGGATACTTTCTCGGTTTTATTGGATTTCTCAGTGAAACATTCTTTGTGTCTGAGAACGCTCCCTTGGACTGTGATTTGAGCCACTTATCTATCTAACCCTCAAACACCACAGTTTCTCCTAATGCCTTAAGTAAACCCCTATCCTTGTGGCATTCCTCTGTCACCTTGGGATCATTTTCCAGTGTAAGTCTTCTCAACGGCCAGTTTCACCTCTGATCAGCTGAAGCTGCTATACATTTTTCACTCAGGACGGTTTTGCAGGCATCCCTGAGTATACCCATGTCGACCCCCTGCGTCTTTCAATCTAAAATGTTCCTCAATTTGTTTATTCAGTTCCAATACACAGATACTGTGGTTTAGATGTCAAAATGCCCAGGGACACCTTTTTAAAATCCATCAGATAAACAACAACCTTACACTACTGGGGCATGATCGGAGACTGAAAAGAATCCTAGATCTTCTAGATGCATGGGTCTGATCCTACTGTGGGCACCCAATACCAATCTTTGAATATATTCTGTGCACATGTAAAAAAAAAAAAAAAGTACATTCTTTCTCAGCTGGGTGAACAGGGTGTAAGGATTATCTCAGAGGCAATGTGTTAAGAATTTGTACCCACACACAGTAACATAGTAAAAACACTACAAATGGACACCACACCAGTTTAGGAAAATAGCCAATATTTATCTATTTACAACAAGACCAAAACAACAAAAATCCAACATGCACAAGTGAAGATACAAATTTTAAAAGATTAAATCCCAATAAAAGCACTTAGAAACACAGTGTCTCCAACTGGTGCTATCACGTTGGAGTCATTCCCAACAGTCTGACACCACTCGCGAGGGAGTGCGGCGCCGGAGTCACATGGACCCCAGGTACAGTACCTTAGAAACGAGGCAGAGTCAAAGATGTAGCATGGAGTCAGGGAGGTGAGGTGTCGCTGGAGCCGGTGCGGTGTCTGCTTTGTACTACTAAGCAAGAGGTGAAGTATCAGTTCCTTACTGCTACGCAGGGGAGGTGAGGCGCTGGTTCCTTACGGAGGCATTGGTGACCTGGCATCGGTTCATTGCGATCCGGCAATGATCCGGCAGGGTTGATGAGTCCAGCCAGTCATGATGTGATGAGGTGACTTTGCAGCATCGGGGTCACACCAGAGGGCCACAGGCACATCAGCAGAGTCGGGTGTCACGGATGTTGGTGACACAGCACTCAGTACTCATGATGTTGCAGGACTTCAGAGGCACAGCAGCAGGGTCGGGCCTGTGGTGTCGGTCGCACTTCAGCAGGGACCACGGCTTCAGGTGCAGGCAGTGGTGTAGAGTCCGACAGCAGTGCCAGTTCTGGAGTGTCCAGCGCTGGTGTGCCTAGTTCTTCTTGCATTATGCCAGACTTCATTCCCAAGGGCCCGGGAACTGGAGTGGGCACCTTTTTGAAAGTCAGGGTCCTCAGCAAGAAAACCCAGGGGCTGGCAGGTAAAGTCTTTGATGTCCCTGACACTTCTTCACAGGCGGCAAGATCAGTCCAAGCTCTTGGAGAAACTTCACAAGCAGGATACACTGCAAAGTCCAGTCTTTGTCCCTCCAAAGCACCAGCAACAAATGCAGGCCAAGACAGCAAAGCACACATAGCAAAGGGGCAGAACTCCTCCTCAAAGATCTTCAGGTGTTCTCCTTGGCAGAGTCTCCTCTTCATCCAAACGGTTCTAAAAGTGTGGGGTTTTGTGTCCAATACTTAACTCATTTCTGCCTTTGAAGTAGGGAAACTTTAAAGGAAAGTCTTTGTAGTGCACTAGACCCTGCCTTTCCTGCCCGGTCCCAGACACACTCTTGGGGGTTTGAGACTGTATTTTGTAAGGACAGGCGCAGCCCTATTCAGGTGCAAGTCTCAGCTCCTCCCACCACTGTAGCCCCGGAAGACCTATCAGGATATGCATGGCACACACCTCCGATCCCTTGCTGTGACTGCCTAGAGTGAATTCACAACCAGCCCAACTGTCATCCTGACCCAGACATGTATTCGACAGCCAGGCAGAGCCACTGAATGGTTAAGCAAGAAAAGGCCCACTTTCAAAAAGTGGCATTTTCAAACACACAAGATAAAAACCACCCCAAACGTCATATCCCTATCTGCTCCAAATGAGAAATTACACTTGAGAGATATTTCAAGGTAATTCCCATGCTACCCTATGGGAGGGATATGCCTTTAAATAGTGGAAACCGAATTTGGCAGCATTTCACTATTAGGACATGTAAGAGTGCCACAATTGTAACAACAGCTATTATGCACTTTCCAATTATAAATTGAAAAAATCAGTAAACAATTCTTACCATTATCTGAGGTATATCTTAGGTCCTGTAAGGCGGCTACTGCGGCTCGTGTTCCACGAACATCTTCCTCAGTGTCTGTGATATGTAGGTACTGGGTAGATGATCCTTCTGTTGTTTCAAGTGACTGCTGAATAGTAAGACAATAAATAATTATAAACATGAAATTTAGATAAAGTGCAGTCATTTTCACAATAAAATAAAGACAACTGTACTATATTTGGGGAGTGATCATGCACCTTCTACCCTTGTTCCAAAGCAAATGACTCCCCTCTGGGACTAAGGAAGTACCTAATGAAAGCTTTGGTTCTCAGTGTGGAACTACACATTACATGTTACCCTCATTCATTTCCAAGGATCGCTCAGCCAACCAGACTAAATGTTTCCTCGTTTCAAATTATTCTGCAGCCCCACTGCTTCATTTGAGCTGTGGTTTTAGGTGCTGGGCACTTAACTGTCAAAACAGGCACTTATAACATTCTGCCACATGGTGACACTATTTGTCTAATTTAGAGATGAGCATAACAACAGTTGTTTAATAATTCAATATACATTTAAAATGACTAATACCTGCCATTCAAGCAATTGTTATTGCTTTGGGGCCTAAAATAGTTAATATTGTCACACTTGTAGGAGTATGATGGATAACAGTTGTGTTGGTGCTGTCCCTGACAGCGTTAGCAGGGGGCATTGGTGGAGCAAGCTGCAGTGACCTCCTGACATAGGCTCTAGCAGTTATGTGTTTTTTTTTTTTTTTTTTTACAGATTAAAAAAATTAAGCATTGTGCAGCCTCATATTTTCTGATAGGGCTCTTGGACAAAGCCAATAATGGTCTGTAGGAAAGATGTCTGCCAGGCTATGGAAGACAGAGAACTTAGCCTTAACCTGAACGCATTTCGGCTCCCACAAGGCTCAAGCAGGAAAATGTTCAGGGACAAACAGCCTTCAGTGAGTTCAGGCTTGGTTCACCTTTTAGTTGTTTGAGCTGAGCAGCAGTAGATCCCTCAAGAAAAGAGTCTTTAAAAGACGTGTTCTGCAACCAATCACACAATAATGTGAGAAAAAAACAATGTTCAATGTACTTGCCAAGTAAAAAAGGAGTATGTAATAAGAAAGGTGACATAAAAATTGAAAACAAACAGATAAAAGGATCAACAAAGACGGTAAAATGAAAACTAATCAAATAGAAAAACCTGGGCCAAAAATCTTCTGAAGGGTCCTCCACAGGTCTTCCTAGGTCTATGCATCCATTATGGCTGAATCCTGACTGCACATTGTTGGCTATAAGCTGACGGGTTTCTCTGAAGATGAATTTTATTGTCAGACATAATAATATGTTACTCGAAAAATCCAGTGGCAGCTCGTTTATTGTGGGAGCTCTCTGTCGGATGTAAATATCTGGTTCTATAAGGTCCAAAATGTATAAGGTGCCCAATAAAGGCAACCAACCTGTGCATATGGTCAGCTAAATGATTCAAGTTTCCCTAGATTGCTTCTTCCATGAGTCTTCAAGCACTATATGGCCAGGTTTACTTTGCAGGAGACTGCACTTAAAAAATTTTGCAGGCTTTCTAAAACTTACAGTTGGCAATGCATTTCCAGTCATCGCTCAAGGAAAATTCAAAAGCATTGAGGATAAATGTTACCCACCTGGAGCAAAGCCTTAGTAGTAGGATAATTATAGTGGAAGACTCAGGCAACATCCCAGTAATTTCCAGCCCAAGTGCAATGGGGAAATCTTGTGCTTCTGTTTAAGTGTCAATTCAAGGATGAGTAGGATTTCTAAAGGAAACAATAGACTGCTACCTTCCACCTCATCTACAAGCCTCCCAGTCAGAACAAGAACTACTCAGATGAATTCTTGGATCTCCTCCACACCTCATCTATCCAACACACACCACACTACCATACATTAACATCCCAGACAACTCAAACTAAAAAAAAAACACACACAACAATCTACAGTATGGTACCCAGCCAACATACTCTAAAGGCCACATTCTCAATATAATCTTTTCAACACTGCCACCAATCCAATCCAAACCACCAATATTTTTGGAATCGACTGATCACTTCACCATCCCTATCTCCCTGCTTGGTATCTTACAACCAAATAATGGTCAACCTAAGAGAAGACGAAACCTTCAAACCCTTTAAAGGCTTCTCCATTGACAACCTAATGCATGAACTTACATCTCTCCCTGCCATCTCCACATCTGATGACAACACTCTTCTGTTTGACTTCAAGCCTTTTTTGGAAAACTATGCAAACTTCCACACTCCAAGAAAACATGCAAATGCCAGTCAAAATCTTCAGCATCCTGATACTCTAAGGACCACACTGACAATAAATGCTTCATCCAATGACAGAAAAGAAAACAGAAGAAAATCAGAAATCCCAGTGATTTCATGATACTGAAGTCCTTCAGCACAACAAACTGACAGCTCATCGCATTAGCCAAAGCAAAGTAAAAATGAAGGATGAATACTAAGCCTAAGCAATGAATACTAACCCTGTTTATATTAGGTTTATAGGTGATGCCATTGAACAGATCTACCCAGCCATGGCTGTTCTAGTTAATTACATAGGGCCAGACATATGGGAGACTGTATAGGGGCTGCATCCTGCCGAGGCACTGCAGACTCTTGACTTAAGATTTTTTTAAGAGCCTGGTTAAGCATATAAGCAAGATTACAATGGTATATTGGTGACTGACGCAATAAAATAATTAACAGTCAGGAATTCAAAGGACGGGTTATATATTTTTTCTGAGTGATCATTTTTTAAACATATTTTAGTAGCATTTAAAACATAAAATTAAATCATATAAAAACATAGTTTACCTGCCTGTAACTTGAAATTAAATGAAAATCACTTATAATGTATGAATATCCCCTAAAGAGTCTTGGTGCTATCGGCCACAAAACCAGAAGAAGAGTCAAGAGTGAAGAAGAGCATCCTGACCATAATCTTGAAGGGTGCTAAAATGTAAAGAACCAGGTTTGTAGGATATTTCTGAATGGATTGTGGTACTCTATAGATTTGCTATGAAGGGACATTGAAATCCCTAGTTTGGCTTTGGCATGGTACAGAGATCTACCTCCCCATCCCGCCCATGCCCTTCTGAATAACACAACATTCTTATTTACTGCTTAGCAAAGAAGGCATTTTGGCTTATACCAATAAAATTTAAATCTTAAAAATTTAGAGGCGCTGTTGTATAGTGCTATGTGAGCTAGACATAGCTCCTTGAACATAATCCGTTTTTCATAGGGAGCCAGCAAATCTTAGTGAGTTCCTGCTAAATCAGCTGATATTTGGAAAATTCTGCACTGCCTGTAGCTTATCAAGAGACAACTGATGTTCAAGTATAAAGAAATAGAGTAATCAAGCCGAAAGGAGACAAGAACTAAACCAACCAATTTACAAGATGAAAGGGGGATGAAAGGAAAACTTTTCTTTAGACTCCTATCTGCCTGTCAAATAGCAGCATATACTCAAACAGCATTCCTGGCAAACTTGACTGGGTTAGGTAGTGTGCCATACGACTGCTCACCAGGTATTAGAATAAACAGAGAGTTCCTGCAAACGATGAGATCCCCAATCTTTTCAGCATTTAATTTAAGAGAGATCTTTTCATGCTGGTATCCACTTGATGCACACAATTGTGAAGTACGCAGCTGCTGTCTGAACGTTAGCAGTAATTGTAACAATTATCTGGGTGTCATCTACATATGAAAAAACTGAGAGGCCACATGATTTGCTTAAGCTAGCAGAGGCTGAGACATAAAAATTAACAACAAGCCATGCACAACCGAAAAAGGCAAAGATAAAGGACTGAATGCAAACTTTCCACAAGCCACAGTGTGTGTCCTGTCCGTCAAGAAGGAACGCAGTTGTTCCAGAGCCTTATCCTTAATGCAAAGCTGGTCTAGGTGGGTCATCAGCACAAAGGAGGAGACGGTATCAAATGCAACAGACAGATCAACATGATGAGAGTGGTGGCACATGTCAAAAAAAGAGCCCAAATGGTAAACAGTTTTGTGGATCTTTCCATCGGATATCTTGTAACCATATGATGATATAGCAATAGTTCCATTCTCCACCACCTATCAAGACTGAACTTGAATGAATGTTTTCATTTGTATATGTACCCTGAACAATAAAGGTAATTTCACTGCTGCATCCTCATCTGGTTTTACATAATTGAATCACTAATACATTTAAAGTATTGACATTCTTATTAGCTAATTTCAGAAGAAACTCGTCCCATTCCGTTAATTTTACGCCATGGTGTATCCAATTTTGCTTCTGCATTTTAGTAAATGCTTCCAGTCCAGGTTCTGCCCTTCTAGAAAACTCTCTAATCAATTGCTTTACTTGCAATGCATTTTTAATTCTCCAAGACATTGTCAATTGACACTCAGACAGCAAAAGGAAAAGGTCATCAATTTTACATTCCGTTTTATTACATTTCGATATTTTAGCAGTCTCAGTATATTTGTGTTGGGATTACATCATTCACGGTATCTGCAAACCATTGGATATCATATCAGTCCAATATTTATAAACATAGTGGGAAATAACCAAAACATTGATGGGAATATTTAATTTAGACAGTTAGGTGTCTTGTATGCTTCATAAACTTAAATCAAGTGTTTCCGTCGATCAGCATTGGGTATTTCAACACCCTCCACCATTCTATACCCTTCTGTTTGCCTCCTGTGTTCTCCATCCACCTTACCCTCAAATCTGTCAGATTTACTGTGGCCATGTCCAACAATGCTAAGAACACTTGAGTCACAGCCTTTCTGCCATTCCCCAATATCACCATCATTCACCGTGCTGTATGCAGCTAAGGCACACCTTGCTCAGTGTCCCATGTCTGTTAAAACACATCTATCAGCAGATTAAACATCAACAACTGTCTAGTTGAAAATTATAAGTCTGGCTGAGAATCTGTAATTAATGCAACCTGTCTCCATCTACCAGGCCCTCCATGGTCCACACAATCCCTTGTGTCCATTCCTCTACATCAGCTCACCAAGCTAACTTCACAGAGGTTGGAAAGGTCTACAGTTGTAAATGTGGGGAGTATGCTTACCTGTTTTCATACACAGGAGAGTTCTGTGTCATTATCATGCAACTTACGTCAGTGGGGGTAATATGTCATGCTTGCTAGGTAGAGCAAACAACCATTTCAGCAATGATGTGGCATGGCATATATAGCTCATGTGGGGAGCTTCTATGGTGTCTGCCCCCACCAGCCATCTATCTATTTACTAGAGGTGGACAGCCAAGTAATAAAGTTCCAAGTCGGGATCCCTATGCGCCCCTTTAGGGAGATGGCAGTTGTATCTTGTGCGTAGTAATCCATTGTCTATGTCCCTCCGTGGTAAGATCTGAAATCCAACTATTTATTTACACAAAAAGGTTTACTAGGCAAATGTAGCATAAGAACAGTAAAAATATAATGCAGTTTTGGAAAGAAAATCGTTTTAGTCAAGGCAATTGTTCAAAGTGCTGCCAGAAGTGAAAGCTTGAACGTTGACGACTTGTGGATGTTCACTATGATTTTTGTTATATTACCTGATGTGAGATCAGATTCTGATTGATGCACTTGAACACCAAAGTATAAGAATGTATCTGTATTCCAGGAAAAGAGTGACTCTGGTAGAGCTATGTCTGCCTGTTCTGTGATGGGTTTCATGGGAAACAGAGAAGACCTGGCTCTATTTACACTCAACCCCAAGAAAGCCCCAGATTTACACCTGTAAAGTCTTTCTTAGGTCACCCCCTGCATCCCTGAGGTACAGCAAGACATCATCATCATAAAATGAAATTATGGGTGTATGATTCCCAACTTGGATTCCCCCATTGCCTATTCATCATCCTTAACTTTGCTGCTAATGGTTCCTCCCACATGCTGAACAGAAGGGGAGAGAGGGGACAGATCTGGCACATGCCTCATATATAGGCCACAAATATAAACATTCCTTCCATCTTCCATCTTGACTCTTTCCGTGTGATTTGTGAACAACAACCTTGCCTATTATAGATTATCACTAGAGAAAGTCATAACTTAAAATAGGATAAAAAGATACTCCCAGCCCAGTGTGTCAAATGCTTTCTTCATGTTGATGGAGCTCACCGTCAGCTGCCTTGTGACTGGTAGGCATTCTGTGAGAGCATACAAAAGGCATCTGATATTTGTTGCCATGTTTCCAGACAGAAAAAAGCACAACTGATCTGCTTGGACTAACTTTGGCAGTGGGGAGATTCTGTTAGTCAGTACATTGCCCACAACTTTAGAGCCTGGAGTCACCATGGACAGGGGAGATATAACAACAGATCTAGATGGTCCAGTTATGGTTTTTGTAATGTCCCTCTTGGAAGTCAGTAAAATGCCTAAATCGTGGTCTCATAGGTAGTTTGCTAAAAGTTGGAGAAACTCAGTGACAAGTCCATCACTCCCAGGAGTCTTGCCTGTCACCAAATCACTCATCACTTGCAGAATTTCATCAAGTTTGATAGGAGGCTGTAACTCCTCTGACTGGTGTGGAAGGAATTTACTCAAACTTAATGAATGCACATATGTAGTGTGCAGCTCTTGAGGGAAGCAGAGGAGCAGTGTAAAATGTATCATAATAGGATGATATCTCAGCATTAGTTGATATCTTTGTTGACAAGTGACCTTGCTTTTTTTGGAAAGGGGCATCATTACTGTGTCCTAATCAGGCCAAACTATATCACGACTTCCCCCCTTCATAGTGCTGTCTAGTAAGTGCTCTCTGTAGCTGGATAGCCTATGGTGGATGAGGCACTCCCTTTATTCAGCCCTAATGCAACTCATATTCCTGAACAACTGGGTTTTCTCAGCTATTTTATTTCCAGGTCTCATGATCTATGTTCCAGTGAAATATTTGCTTCTAAGTGCTGATTATAGATGATTTATCAGAGTTATATGACCAGATTTGGTAATATGATCAAGAGGGTATAGTTGGGAGACAGAGATAAACAAAATAAACAGACAGTGACGGGAATCATCCTCCCACATCAAACATTCATGACAGTTTCAAAACTCGTCATGCTAGTATTAAAATGCCCAAGGGGTCTAACGTGGTGACCAGTGGCCAAAAACCACAGACTACAGTTATTTCTATTATGACAGCAGTAATCAAACAGCACACTATGGAGCAAATGTCTCTATTGCTTTGTTAATCCGAAACTCCCTGGAGTGTACTAGCATCAAGTCTCAGTATGTAACACTAGTTTTTGATGCCATTTTTAAGCTCATACACTATCTGAACAATAAATGGTCTATAAACTTTACATCCCATTTCAAGATGTGTTGTGTCAATTAAATGCACTAGTATATTGTTCAATATAAAGGCTTGCTTCCAAAACTAATTTTTTTATATTTACGCCTTATTTATAGGTTTAAAAGGTAGACATGGTTTTGAAACAAAGATGAAAGTACATTTTTCGATTCTCTAATAGCTTTGGCATTCAACCAATTACTTCTAAACGAAAGTCATCAACTTGTTTATCTTATCATGCTCAGTGGGAGTGGGCTGATTTAAAAAAGAGAGGAATGGATCTGGACTTGTATATTTTCTTAGATTTGAGGAATCTGTATTTGTGACTTAGAAATACTTATGAACAATGCACCGTAATAATGTATGAGTTCTGTTATTGTACACCCTTTGTTTTACTCCCCACTCTTTCTTTCCCCTATCATTAATGACATTAGCTCTAGTTTTATTGTGAATTACTCAGATTTTTACTTCAATTTCTTTGGATGTGATGTTTTTACTTGAAATTATCAGCACAATATTTTGAACTGATAAAAGAAGTTCTTACCTCCCAGTTTTTGAAGGTTTCATTTTCTAGTAACTTTAACCCGTGCTTGTTCTTCAGGTGTCTGCTGAATTCCCATTTTGTGCCATAAACGAAACTGCAAATTAGACACTTTAACCCACCTTAAAAGAAAAAAGAAAACAAAATAAGAAGTGAGTACTCTATCTGCCTGAAAAGGAAGCTAGAAAGGTCCTTCCAGGTAGCCTACGTTTTTTCCAGAAATGCAGCTCTCCAATTGTTATTCACTCACAAAGAAAACAGTCAACAATGGGCCCATATATGAATTTGTAACAGCCTATTGACGGTCGCAGTTAATGGCTGATGCCTGGATACTTGTTAACCACGTAGAATGAGTTGTAATTCCAAGGTTAGTTTGCTTTCATTAATTCATTTGAGTTATGTTAGAGTACGAAAAAATATAGGAGCAGGCATTCTTCAATACACCAAGTATTCAAAGCCCACTCCAGTGTGATAAAAAAGCTCACAAATAAGTAATTCTTACTACGCATTAGAGCGACATTCATACCTGGGCTTCTGTTAGTCCAAGTCTATGAAAATGAAAATTCATGAAACAACATTCTGGAGGGCTTCCAACTTTAGACGTCTGGCCAAAATGGTTAGTCGCAGGTGATGACAAAACCTGCAGAATAGTATGAACAGGAAACTATTGTGCTCGCCATCTGCATATGCCCGGCACTCCTTCCTGAACGTCGATTCTTACTACGCCAACACTCTTTGGCTCGTCAAACCGTCATTTAATACTCCAATGGGGACAATATAAGACTTATGGCCATATTTATATGTTGGCACTATGTATACTGTGCCGCAAGAGTGACAGAGTCTACGTACCACCAATGTGAAGGTCCGCCTGTCTGATTTAAATGTGGGTGGACCTTTGGTCTAGATATAGCGGTGAATAATCCATCACTGCCACAGCCAAACATCTCCGACAGTCTGACAGAGAATAGCTACATGTCCACCCACCCAATCAGAATAGGTGGACATATAGGTATTTTTTTCTTTCCATCACCGCCAGGCAAACCCTGGCAGTGAGGGAGATAAAATGTAAATAATGCTCCCCACTCCATGGGAGATGACTCCAATGAAGAGGAGCATTTTCTTTTTTTTTATTTTGAAAAAAGAAAATCCTGTTTGTGGATTTTATTTTTCAAAATAAAAACAAAATACTGCTTGCTACACGGTTGCATCATGCTGACGCAGCCCTCAACCAAACAGCATACTGCACCGACAGAACTGCTGTGATGACTGTTCATGCCAGTGCTTTATAAATGACCACCAACTTGGCAGTCTTTAATAAATGTGGCGATCGGGACCTCCACCAGGTTGACAGAGGTGCCTACTTTGTCGTCCGGATGGAACAACCGCCAATATATAAGTGAGGACCTTAATGCATAAATTAACAGATTTTTTTTAACTGTGTGGGAAGCAAGAACATTCTTAAAGCACACAAGAAACGTTATACTTTTAATTCCCTACGACTTGTGATGAAATAAAACGAAATCTAGCATTGCATTTATAATCTTTAAAGCTTCATCAATTTAATACGTATGACCGATTTTTTAAATTGGTATCTACAATATGCTTTTAACAAACTGTGCATTAATACATTTGATTTGATTTGTGAGCGTATACACTTTGGAAGATATACAAAACAATAGATAAACAGAGAGCTGGAGAGACAGATATATAGGGAGAAAAAGAGAGAGAGTAAGCGAGCATTGTCTTCTTATTAAGTCTTCAGTAAATAACACAATAAAGGGGGATCATTTACTAGAGCTCTGAAGATACAATTAGGCATATACCACTTACAGCGATCACACTGCTTTTTTGTGTCACCTTACAGACACCTCATTCCCCCTTTTATTTCCTCATTTATTTGCCACGGTGCATGAGGGGTGCCTGGACCTTGCTGGACCCCTTTATGATTTTATCTCTTCTTTCATTGGATTAGATCTTCTTTCGTTGTATCCTTATTGTGAAAGTACTTGGCCTCACTTTTACTTATTGTTTTTTGTTTGTTTTAGGTTACGTCTCTTGTCTGTATGGCCATTTTTTTACCTGACCTTCCATCAATTTCATGTAGGTTGATACCAATTCCATGCCAGAGGCCTTTTAATAGCAGCCGTGGTGCAAGCACACAGTAGGCACACCACTGGGCCATTCTACGTTGTCCAGGGAAAGTCCATCAGTGAACGTGTGTACCTGGACACAGTCCATGGCCAGACACTTTGCCCGGCTGCCTCTAACCATTAGTGATATCACACATTCTGGTGAGTTTTTATTATCAGAGCTTTCGCCTTTTTATGAATGAGAATGTAAGGTTGAAGACATACTCTGTGCTGAGTATTTATTCCATCCTGTCCTTCCAACAAGTACATTCCGGTCCTCTAAACAAGTCAATTCCAGTTTCTATTGTAAGGATATAACTAGATCTCTTATTGAAAATCATAGATTCTGTTTTTAAGGAAACATGACTGTCAAAAGAGTGCAGGTCTATAATTAAAGACCTACTTCCTAAATATTATCTTTTGCTGTGACCATCTACTGAAAAGAGAATCAGCCTGCGTTAACCCATGACAAAACCCTTATTGTTAGCAGTTAGCTATCTACTCAGCCTGCTCTTTCAGAAACTCTTATTAGAAATAGGAAAGAATATAAGCAATCAGAGAGGAAATCTACTATTCTATTAGTTTCCATAACTGGGCCCTATACACTTTGCATGAACGAGCTAACCATAAATTCCAAGTCTTTGATTAACAAACTTATATCATGGTTGATTTTGGAACAAACAAAGCCATAACACTCAAACCCAAAATGCACTAATGTGATGAGTTTGCTAAATCTTGATCAACAATTAGCCAGCCCCAACAATTAGGCTAGTCATCCCCGGGACCGAAACTTAAAAACACTGAACAGTGTACAATTTAAATAAAATCTGTAAATACCTTGGTCAGGCCGCTTTTCTATTATTTTTAAATTCTAACTGGCCTTATAACAGGCCAGAGAAATCTCAAAATTAGAGCACCTGCTGTATACATAGTTGGAAAAATGTCTTCTCCAAAAGACTAAGTGGAAAACTAGAAGAGATGAACTCTAATAGAGGAGATGTGGGTGAAAAAGACCAATTAAACATTAAAGTAAGAAACTTAAAATGGTCTCTGCTTTGGGTGAAAGTGTTCCCTTGAACATGACTTCACTAATGAACATTCAGTTATGCTCTTTTTGGCGGATACTCTATCTAAAAGCAGATTCCTCACGTTTAGAATATTTCCCAAACACTAGACTGGGTCTGGAAAATTTCATAGCAGTGCTCCTGTACGACTCTAAGTGGCTCCGTGGGTCTGCACTGACGTTGTTTGATGCTAGAAGTGATGGTGAGGAGCTGTGTATAAGCGCCACACCTATGCAGCTAAATCAGAGCAGAAAGTCGTGCACAAGCGAACAGTCAAAATACCCTTCCTTTCAGACATGGCTGTCAAGGCAGTAGTGCTTGGTGAACGTGTACACTGATGCCCAAAACATGGCTTGACTGCTGTGTGTGATTTCAAAGAAAACAATTTAGTGAAAAGTCATTACTGAGAAACCATTTCATCTAAACAGTTTAATGGAAATTTCCAGGATGAATGGTTTTAGAAATGGGGTTTCTGTTTGTCTAGGGTATACACCTCAGCCAGGCAGAACCTACCCACTCTAGTCAGGGCAAGGGAGTTGCACGTCCAAGATAACCCCTGCTCACCCCCTTGGTAGCTTGGCACGAGCAGTCAGGCTTAACCCAGAGGCAATGTGTAAAGCGTTTGCACAACACACACAACACATGTGACGCAATATCCCCACCACAAAGGAAACACAACACCAGATTAATGAAAATATACTGTATTGTACACAACGCAATTATCAGACCAAACATCACATATCAGTACTATCCTGCTACCTTAGCAGTTGTCAGAACGTTACACATAACACATAGGTTACTCAGTATTCTGCAACATAAGCAGTAGTCAGGAAACACGTTATCACATTAGAACACTTGTCATAAGAATATCATAAAACACCCATAGTAGGAACATTAGAAAACATATGGCAAGTTAGGGAAACATATTAGCAAGTCATGCCCATAAAAGGAACATTTGCATACATATGTATAAAAAACACCATCAAAAGCAGGTAGGCAATATATAAATCAGGAGAAGCCACTAATAAGAACTTATGTTCTATATATTGTTCCTTTAACAGTACCTGGTTTGATGAAGGCACCTCCAGTGCCTAGAAGACGAACAATGGGACCCCGGCACTCCTATGCGCAAAACGGGGGCCTCTGAGGTCTCTTGGGAGAGAGGGGTGGTCTGCACCCCCTCTACAACGAAAAGAACGGGCCCCTCTGGGGACCCGTGATCCTTGTGGGCCCCCCCCCTGGCCTCTAATGGCTCTCTCTGAAGGGGGTGCCCAAAGCGCCACAAAGATTTAAGGGGGGGGGGGGGGCGATTGCGCCCCTAGGGCAGTGACAGGGGAAAGGGAACTCCCGTTTCTCCCCGTGTCCTGCAGAGAGAGGGGGCAACCGCCCTTGTCCGCGGTACAGCTGCCCAAAGGAGGTAAAGGGAGCAGGGGCCTCCGTTGAGGCTCCTCACCTGCTTCCTTCTGCGGCCGCACCCGGTCCGGGGCGCGAGCCGCTCTGCTGCCGTCCCTCGTCCACGAGTGAGGCAGCTCAGGGAGTTGGTGCCGTCGAGTGCCCCGGGGGCGCTCCGTAAAGCACGCGTCACCTGGGGGCACAATAGAAGCGGCCCAGCTCCTTTCCTGGCTTCAGTAAGTGCCCCGGGGGCACTACGGACAGAGCGATCCTCGCGCCAGACATAGATGCGGAGCCCGGGTCGCGGCAGTGATTTCCACAGCAACGAAGCGCTTATGTAGGCGCGAAGGCTCGCTTCCAAGCCCGGGTTGCGGTGGTGATCCTGGGAACAGAAATAAAGCGCTTTTCAAAGCGCTGAGGCAAATCTGCAGCCCGGGCTGCGGCGGTGATCTTCTGCAGCAATTCCAGAGAGAGCGCTTTCCCCAAGCGCTAAGGAAAAGATGTAGAGATCGGTGCAGGGGTCAGGGGCCACAGCACCCTGCCCCTGGGAACAGTAAAACAAGAAGAAGCACAGGGCTGGTGGGCCCAGCTACAGGCCAGCACAAGGGGTGCAGATGGTGGCAGTTCATCCTAGTGACCAGGCAGGTCACAGGTCAGCACAGCAGCAGCAGTCCATGGTGGTTTCCTGGTGAGTCCATTCATCAGCGTTCTGTGTCCAGTTTCAAGTTCCAAGAATGTTCAAATTGTGGGGAAAATTCCCCTGTACTTATAGTCAGTTCTTACAGTGTTTTACCATGGTAGGGAGAGGAGGTTCCAGCCAGTTACAACTGGTTCTGGGAGTGCCCCCTCTCTCCTTTCAGCACAGGCTCCAAACATCAGTGGGGGGTTAATGACCCTATTGTGTGAGGCCAGGGCACAGCCTTTACAAATGTAGGTGTGCCCGCCTCTCCCTTCTCTCAGCCCAGGAAGACTGTTCAGAATGTAGATGCACCTCTGTGACACCTCCACCCTCCCTGTGTACAGGCTGTCTGAAAAGTATGCACAAAGCCCCAACTGTCACTCTGCCCAGACGTGGATTGGAGTCAAGCTGCAAAACACCAGAGTCATAAGTACAGGTAATTGCGCACTTTCTAGAAGTGGCATTTCTGTGATAGTAAAAAAAAATACACCCACACCAGTAAGCAGTATTTATTATCACCATCACAACCATACCAAACACACCTACGCTACCCCTCATAAATCAGAAAATACCCTTTACACATAAGGCAGGGAATTTCTAATGCAATCCTATGAGAAGGCAGCACTCACAGCAGTGAGACACCAAGTAAGGCTGTTTGTCACTACCAGGACAGGCCATGCAATATGGCACATGTCCTGCCTTTCTACATACATGGCACCCTGCCCATAGGGCTAGCTAGGGCGTACCTTAGGGGTGACTTACATGTAGTAAAAGGGGAGTTCTGGGCCTGGCAAGTAAGTTTAGATGCCAGGTCCCTGTGGCAGAAAACTGTGCACACAGGCCCTGCGCTAGCAGGCCTGAGACAGGTTTTGAAAGTCTACTTCAGTGGGTGGCGCAAGCAGCGCTGCAGGCCCACTAGTAGTATTTCATTTACAGGTCCTGGGTATAGAGATACCACTGTACAAGGGACTTATAGGTAAATTAGATATGCCAATTAGGTATAAGCCAATTATACCAACTTCAGATGGAAGAGCACCTGCACTTTAGCACTGGTCAGCAGTGATAAAGTGCTCAGAGTCCTAGAGCCAACAGCGAGAGGTCAGAAAAACCATGATGGAGGCAAAAAGACTGGGGATGACCCTGCGTAAGGCCAAAAGTCCAACAAATGGCATTTACCATTTCATAGAATCCAATTCATAGAAAGTCTTTTTTTCCCAAAATTGGCTTCCGCATTCTTATTTTTCAATGTGTAAAAGAAATGCTTGCAGATTTTCCTTTCAGATATATTTTTGTTGAACGTATTTATTTCCATCCTTTACATAAGTTGACATTATTTTGGATTAATATATTTTACATTGACTCACCACCCCTAAACACAATCTGTCTCTGCCCTCTAAAAACACCTCCCCATGCACAAACTACATCCATCTTTCTGACCCTTAAACTTGAAACATCCCTGCACACTTAAATCCCTTTCTATTCCTAAACTCACCCATCTCATAACCTAAAACTCCCTCAGTACCACTAAACTCCAGCCATTCCTGTACCCTAAATAAACCCTTTTTATGCCTACGCCACTTCTATTCCAGATCCCATAAAGTCCAAAAACACCCCCTAAACTCCACTCATTTGTGAATCCTTAAAAAACCTCACCTTCCTGAAAACCCATTCAGGACACCTGATACACCTCACCTCCCTAAACTCCACCATTCCTGAACCCTAAAAACACTTTCTCCATATAAACGCCACCTATCCCTGAGCCATCAAAATCCCACACCACCCTAAACTCCAACCATTCCCGAAGACTAAAAAACGTTCACCAACCTCAAACTCTACCCATCATTGAACCTTTAAAACAATCCTCTGCCCTAAGCTCCACCCAGTCGTAAAATCTAAAAATATCTCAATACTCTCTGAACCCTGAAAAACATTCATCTCCTCTAAACTCCACTCACCTGTGAACCCTAAACATGCCTCACAACCCTAAACTCCCATTCCCACAGTGACAGCCTGATGCGGGGACAAATGCTCATGTCCAGAAGTTCCCTAGTATCAGACTCTCTTGGCCCAATCAGGGAGATGCCCTGACGCTCAAGGTAACTAAAGGCATAGCACCTCCTAGCCCAGGGATCAGGACCTCACTTGCTGCATTATCATAACACCTGGTAGTGGTTTCGTCTGTGAGAACCTGCACTAGCCTTCCCTTGATGGAAGGCTGCAAGGCCAAGTGGATGGCTTGTAGCTCCAACAGAGTGATGTGAAGCCAGGGTTCCACTTGAGACCAGAGATCAGAGACCACTGATCTCCTCCTCTCCCAGGCAAGTACTCCAACTCAGTAAGGGGGCACCGATCACTACCATGAACAGTGGTAGAGGAGGGGGTCTGTCGCTGGTCAAACTAGGGTCAAGCAGCCACTTTTACAGATCTTATGCAGTCTCCTCTAAAACATGGATGACGTCTAACAGCTTTCCTTGGTGGTAGGCCAACTGAGACTTCAGTTCCCAGTGCAAAGCCCACAAATGCCAGCGGGTGAATCGGCAGCCAGGACAATTAAGGCCAATAGATCCGGAAGTCTAAGAGATGCTCTCCACGATAAAAGACCGAGGCTTTATTTCAGGAGCTTAGCCCAAAGGTCCCGGACTCATTGCAGGGGATGAAATGACTGTATGCAGAATGTCCCGAATATAGGGAAGCCTCTGTGAAGGAGTCAGGTGTGATTTCGGCTCATTGTAAGTACCCCCAGTGATGTTAGGAGGTTCACCGTTGTCTGGAGGTGGCCCATGAGTGATTGTGGTGAGCCCGCCTTCAACAGCCAATGTAGGGTACAACTGATACCCACAACCTCCAAAGCTGTGCAGCAACCACTGCCATTTCATTTGTGAACACAGAGGAATGCTGGTGAGGCCGAAGGGGAGTACAGGAAACTAAAATTGATCCTGTCCTACCTTGAACAGTATGTATCATCTGTGGGACTGTAGGAATGCCCCAAAAATATGCATCTGCAGGTCTAAGGCAACCATCCAGTCACCTAGATCCAGAGTAGACAGAACTTGGAATAAAGTGAGCAATTTGTTAAAGATCGAAAGTAGGATGAGGAAGTTGCAGAAGGAGCGGCCTTTCCCTATTGCTGAAGCCGGAACCCTCTTGATAGCACGTTTGGCCAAGAGAGCCTGCACCTCTTGCAGAAAGATGGAAGGGTGCTCCTCCAAAATCTGCTCTGATGTAGTAGGAACTAGAGGTGGTTCATAAAGGAATGCAGAGCATATCCCTGTAGGAGGATCTGGAGGACCCATCTGTCACTTGTAATTATCCACCACTGGTAGAAAATAGCTGATCCTACCTCCCAAAGGGTGGGTTTGTACAGCTAAGGGCCAGCTAACGAGGCTTGGAGGCTGATGCAGCAGTGGCGAAGGACTGAATCAACAGCTGTATCTGCTAGCCAGTGGGAAGTCTGCTGGATCCCCAGAAACAGTCACAAAGGGGTTATGATGACTGCTGAGGAAGTAGTGGAGCCTGGATCCATGGTTCAATGGGACCAGTTGAGAATTAGCTCTGTGTCCAAGGATGATGAGCAAAGTCAGTTGGACCCTGACCTCTCCTGACTTCCCTTTGGATACAGAGTGGTGGGGTGGAACTGGGGCCTGCTTAGGCGTCTTGCATTTCTTCTTAAATGTTGACTTAACGGACAACCTCGACCATGGAGAGGACCTGTTGGGGAAAAGGCCCAGAAAGCAAGAGCGAGTCTGCATCCTAAACGTGGAGCAAGAGGAGGGCATATGCAAGGCTCAAGACTTTGTTCAGTATTTGGAAACATACAGCTACAATGCATGGCCCCAGAACGCCTTTGGGAGTCTAAGAGCATATTTTGGAGCCATGCTCTGAGCCATCTGTTTTTCAAAATCATTACACTGTTTGAACCCTGGAGTGGTCGGTGGGGACACTGTTTCCTTGCACACTGGATAGAAAATGTATAAAGAATAGGTCAACTGACAAAGGGGATCAGAGCTCTTGATCCAGATACAAAGGCACGGAAAGAAAGGAACTGATGTCGCTGTGGAAGGGTGGAGCTTATATGCGCCTCCACTCAGTCACTTACAGGGTAGAATGTAGTCAAAAAGGAGCTACATGGCACCAAGTGTAGTGCGCGGAAGCACTGCTATGAACATTTTCAGATTGCGACAAGGGAATTTTCAATAGGTGAGGAATCTATCCAGCACAAGGAAATAGGTGTTGACTTATAAATGGTATATTCCAGAACTAAAGTCTGAAAAGTGATAAAAAAATATTTTTAAAAACTTGAATTAGGAGGGTGTAGGTCATTTAATAAATAGTTAAAATCAAAGGAGAATAACTAGTGTGATTAACTAAAGGTCAAGTTATTTACCTCTGGTAAAGCCTTTGGTAACACCTTATCTGGTAGACTGCTCTAACCACAGATTCCTTATCTTAGAATATTCCCCTGAATCTGGAAAATCTTGAGCAGTAACTCTGTGGGCAGTAGGTGGTGTGAATCAGCTCTGCGACAGTGTCATCATCCATGCCGGCGGTAACGTGTGTGGTGCCTATTTAGGGACCACCCAAGCACACTGATATCAGATTTTTATTACACCATTATCACACCAGAAGCAAAGAGCTACGTCAAAAGGCTGATCGACCAGTCTGCAGATACTAAGTACCTTCAGAGACCTTCGAGACAGAAAAAATGGCAGAAGAAAACGGTTAGAAGCAGTGGGGAGGTTAGGCAGGTTGGTAAAAAATCTGTGACTACATACAGTCTCTACCAGATAATACACTTTTCAACTGGTAGAGACTTCTAGCTGCAGAATTCTTACCTTAGATAAGATGCCAAAGCAATACCTTCCCTGAGGTGGGTATGCAAACTTGTTCATACCAAAAAGTGCCTGTCACGATGGACTTATCTGTCAAGGCAATAGTGTTTGGTAAAAGCATGCAGAGAAGCCCACAAAAGAGTCTGACAGATTTCCAGGACAAGGATTCAGTTTGCTAACCCAGTGGTCGCAGTCTTGGCTCCGATGGAATGAGCCCACAAGCCATTGAGGCGTTGCTTCTTGGCCATTGTGTAGCAGATCTTAATACAGAGCACAATCCATCTGGAGATGGTCTGTATCTGCACTGCACTGTAGGGACCCTGCCCTGATGTTATGACAGGATTTCCTCCTGAAGGGGCAGCCTGTTCGGTAGACTGATGCACATGCTCAGGAGTTTGGAATACCATACTCTTCATGCCCAATCCAGAGCCACAAGGATGATTTGGGCACAGTCCATTCTGATCTTCTTCATAGCTTGAGACAGGAGTGGCAACGGTGGGAAAGCAACAGCAGTCCCAAGCTCCACTTGAGACGGAATGCTTCTCTGAGTGAGAGCCAACTTGGAAACACCAACGCACAGAAATGCTAAAATTCAATGGTGTTGGTAGTGGTGAATAGATCTGACCATGTTTCTCCCCAGTCGTGGAAGAGACCTTGCACCACATCCGGATGAAGATGCCATTCGTGATCGGCTAGACATCAACAGCAGGATTCTTCTACCCTGGCTTTTAGAGAGCCCGCCAGGTGTTGTAAGAGCAGGAAAATGTCCTGACCTTCCAGCAATGTTTAGATATGCAGACCTTCTAGATACAGTGTCCACAACCCAACCCAACCCAGCCCTGCTTGTTGCAGTACCACATTGCAGTGGTGTTATCCATGAACACCTGAAACATGGATGGAATAAGAAAGGCTTTCAATGCCAGGCAGATCACTCTCAACAAAGTGATATGGAGCTGATATTCTGCCAGAGGCCAGAGTTCACTAATCTCCACATCTCCCAGATGGCTACCCGAACCACAACAGATACGCATCTGTCACCACTGTGAGGTCTGGGTGAGGAAGGGAGGGATCTGCCACTGACCCAACTGTGGTTTATCAGTCACCACTGCAGGCCTTTTGCAGGTCTCTCCAGTATCTGGACCAGGTTGGAGAGATTCTTATGATGCTGCACCCACTGTGATTTCAGGTCCCACTGCAGGTCCCACATATGCCAACAGGCCTGCTTTACTATCAGGATGCAGGAAGCTATGAGACTCAGCAGCCTCAGAGTCACGTCTCACCAAAATCCAGCACAGAGGCTGAAACACTGTAATTATAGCCTTTTTATCCTGGAGCCACGGCTCTAGATGGTAGGTACAGAAATACACTGTGTCCAAAATGGGTCTGATGAAAGGGAGCATTTCAGAGGGAGTTAGGTGTGACTTAGGCGCATTTGTAGTGAACCACAGCGAAAGGAAGAGGTCCTCTGTAGTCTAGAGGTGAGCAACAACTGCCTGGGGCCAGCCTGCTTTAAACAGCCTATCATTGTGACAGGGGAAGACTAGAACCCCTGACATCCGGAGATGGGTTGCAACCACCATCATCCCTTTTGAGAACAAAAACCTAAAGGGGAGCGCAGTGAACTGAAAGTGCTGTCGTCCAATCATTCATAGCAGGTAACTAATATGGGTTGGCAGTACAGCTATACAGAAAGATTCAGAGGGCTCAACTGACGTTGACGGCAAACAAGGGGGGAACCTCAGGGCTCATTCCCAGGCCTCCTTGGGGTTCATAACCTTTCTGGTCAACATTTGTCGATCCCTCCTGCGTGGCCACCCCTGCTGCTGAAGCTGCTTCTGAGACTCTGAAGAGCCTGACTGCTCTGAGATCGAGGCCAGCCTCCACCTGCAGGCACCCGCCTGCGCCTCATCTCCCCGTGTGTCTGTCAGTGTGTTTTCTGCTTTCTGCCTTTCTTCTTTTTAATATTTCCTGTTTTTCTTTCTGGCTTTTTGTATTCTTTTTGTATTTTGCTTTCTTGTATTCTTTGTATCTTTGGCGTTTTGTGCCTTTTCCACTTCCCACGCTTTCACTCCCACCGCTGCTGACCTCCCACCGCTGCTGACCTCCATCCCTGCTCCCCTCCCTGCGAAGCGCTCTCCCACCCTCTCACCTAACCAATCCCTCCCATCTCTCTCCCCTTCTTAAGGGTGAACACTGCATGGCACCGCTGCACCAAAGGGGCGCCCGTCCGCACCTGGATCGAGCCCAGCACCAGGGACCCTGGTTCCCGCACCACTCTTCACCATAGCGCAGAGACCCTCCATGCACTGAACACAGAACGCTCCACTGCATGCCATCTCACGACCCCCAGAGATACCCATGGACCTTTTTCCTACCTCAACTGCCACCAAACCCTCACATCACACCATACCTTCATGCCACAGGACCTTCGGACACCCACCCTGAGCACCTCAACTGCATCTTCCTCAACATATGCTCCCTCTACAAACACGCCATAGAAATCTGGGACCTGCTAGACTCTGCCCGGACATCGCCTTTCTCACCAAAAACCTGGACAAAACCAGCATCATAACCGGATATCGCCATCTCCAATGACTACAAACTGCTCCGCAAAGATCGTCCCTACCTACCTGGTGCTGGACTGGCCATCCATCGCACACAAGCCCACCCTCCCCCTGGCAACAATCACAGAGGAACACTCCTTCCTCATGGAGTGCCTCCACTTTCAGGTATACACCTCCCCGAAGTCCACCTTCCGCAGCACCCTGATCTACAGGCCACCTGGACCCCGCCCAGCCTTCAGCGACTCAATTGTCGACATCATAGCTCCGCACGCACTCGCATCCACAAACTACCTTCTCCTCGGCAACCTTAACTACCACATCAACAACCACAACTCTGCTTCTTTGCTTGAGAACATCACCATAATCGGACACAAGCAACTGGTCACCTCACCAATGCACATCACTGGACCCATACCCGATCCCATACTTTCCACCAGCAGCAACATCACCGTTGACTCCAACCACCACTGCATTCACTTCGTCATCATCACACCCACAGCCTACTTCAGCACTGCCCGCTCCAATCACAGGAAATGGAACCAGACCACAGAGGAACAGCTCACCAACATCCCCAGCAAGTCCCCAACACCACAGACGCAAACATCTCAGCACGGAACTTCCACCAATGGATCTCCGAATGCGCCAACACACTAGCTCCACTCCGAACAACCTCAGGTAAACACAACACCAAGAATGCCAGCTGGTTTTGCCCTGTACTCCAGGACTGCAAGCACACTTGCAGATGGCTAGAAAAAAGATGGAGAAATAGCAAATCCCCCAAATCAACCACAAAATCATACCATCACCTCATCCGATCCTCCTGAAAAGCGGCCATGCAAAACTGTATCAACTGCACTGCACACGACACCAAAGAACACTTTGCCGTGGACCAAGAATTCACATAACCCAAGGTAGAAGCAGCGAACATCCCTTCATCTCGGGACCTCTTTGACAGAATAGCCTCCTTCTTTCACCACAAAATCAAGAACATCTATGATAGCTTTGGACCCCAAGACTCTCCAAACCCACTAACAATCCTCCAGCTCAGATCCACCAAACCCTCACAGATCCTGCATCGCTGGATCCCACTCAACACGGATGAGAACCACTCGATCATGAGCAGCATCCACTCCAGAGCCACAACTGATCTCTGCCCCCACTACATCTTCAACAAAGTCAGCGCCTCAATCGGACCCGAGTTTTGCAAAACCCTCAACTGCTCCTTGAAGAGGGCCACCTTCGCTGAGGACTGAAAGCATGCTGCGATACTCCCGCTCCTGAAGAAACCTATGGCTGACCCCATGGAGCTCAAAAACTGCTGTCCCATCTCACTGCTGCCTTTCCCAGCCAAGATCGTCACGAAAGCCATCAACGCTCAGCTCCGCAAACACATCGAGGAGAACAACATACTGGACATCTCACAGTCACGATTCAGAACCAACCACAGCACAGAGACATCCAGCCTCCCTGCCACAGTTGACATCCGCTTGCTCCTTAACCACAGCCAAACAGCAGCCCTCATCCTACTGGACCTATCGGCTGTCTTCAACACAGTCTCCTATCACACCCTCTGCTCCAGACTCCAAACAGCAGGCATCTGCAACAAGGCCCTACATTGGATACGATCCTTCCTGACCGGCAGAACACAGAAAGTCAGACTCCCATACTACCTGTCAGAGCCTAAGGAGATCAGCTGCTGAGTGCCTCAAGGCTCCTCCTTGAGCTCCATACTCTTCAACATCTACATGGCCCATCTCGCATCCATACTCAGAAGCCAAGGACTGAACATCATCTCCTATGCCAATGACACTCAGCTGATCATCTCACTAACCAAAAACTCTACAATAGCCAAGAAGAACTTCCACAATTGGGTGGAGGCCGTCGCCACCTGGATGAAGGAAAGCTGACTCAAGCTCAACTCTGACAAGTCAAAGATCCTCAACCTCGGACCCTCCACATCAGCATGGGACAATTACTGGTGGCCCACCACACTAGGCAGCCCCCCCACCCCTACACAGCATGCACGCAACCTCTGCTTCATCCTGGACTCATCGCTCACTATGACTTGGCAAGTCAACTCCGTCGCCTCTGCCTGCTTCCACAACCTCCGACTCCTCTGGAAGATCTTCAGGTGAATCCCAAACGACTGCCGAAAGATGGTAACTCATGCCCTGGGCACCAGCAGTCTCAACTAGGGCAAATCCCTCTATGCCGGAACCACCAAGAAGAACTTGAAAAAACTACAATACATCCAGAACGCCTCTGACAGACTCATCCTGAACGTCCCCACCGCAAACACATCACTGGACACCTGAGACATCTCCAATGTGAGAAGATGATCAATTTCAAACTCCTCCATGCCTACAAGGCCATCCATGATCTGGGACCCATCTACCTAAACCACCACGTCACTTTCTACTCTCCCGCCAGACCTCTCCACTCCTCTCAACAGGCACTTGCCACCGTACCCTGCATACGGAAGACCTCGGCTTGAGGAAGATCCTTCACCTACCTCGTGGCAAAGAGAGAGAACACCCTGCCTATCCACCTCAGGCAGTCACCATCCCTACCTCAATTCAGGAAGGACATTAAGTCCTGGTTCTTCGTCTGAAGCTCAGAGGACTGATCCCACAGCACCTTGAGACCCTCACAGGTGAGTAGTGCGCTTCCAAACACTGATTGATTGACTGAGTCTTGGCCTGGCTCCAGGCACCACAAGCAAACCAGATGGTGTGTGTTGGGGACCTATATATGCATGGCACACACCACTTCTGGTGCATAGAACACAGATAATGCCAACGCGGAGCCGACCAATGCTACCTATGGGCGCAGAAGCACTGCTCAAGATTTTCCGCATTCAGTCTGATACCTGGGGTATATACTAGAGTAAAGAATCTGAGGCTAGATGTCTCTATCAGACATAAGCTTATTACTCCTGGGCGAAATTGTCAGCAGATAACATACCATGCAAACATTTTAGGACCCTTGACACTCTGGCTACACCAGAGGCATTAACCAGTAGCAGGATTCCATGATATTGGTGGGCAGCTTTCCCAACTTTTCTCATGAGAAAGCTGGACAGACCAGGGAGAATTTCCAACACACCTAAAAACATTCCATCTACAGCTTGTGGTAACTGGCAACATCTGGTAGTTACCTGGGTGGATTTCTCCAACTTTAAGCTCCTCTCAATGAATGAATGCATCCAACGTATGCCAAAGATATGTATCTTTATGTACTCTGATTGACATCTACCATGTAAGATCAATATATCTTTATAGAATAACATGGTGCCAGCTTTGGCACCAATAATTAATGCCTCTTTAAGAACTGGATGAGTCTCTAAAGAATTTAGGACAGCTCGTATCCACCCACCAAAAAATACAACACTTTATGCTGGTGATCGGACTCGTTTTACACCTCATTCATTGTACGTCTAAACTACTAGAGACTATTATACTGTAAGACCTCTCTGCTGCTTTCCACAGCTACTCTTAAAATTGCTTTGTGAATTGCAAAAAATCGTAATCTTACACAAAAGTGTAACTTTACATATGTGAGTCAGGCCCCGAGTTCTCATCCATGGCTTGGCACTAGCAGCAAGTCCAAGGCTGCCTGCGTCATTCAGGTCATTCAGAGGATCGTTTGTGGACATAGGATGCTTGTTAAGATTCAGTTCCCATCGACTGCTTGAGTTTCCAAGAGCCAAATATTAAACAAATGGGGTAGCTTTGCCTTTTGAGTTTAGAATGCCGCCCTTGGAACACCGACATGATGATTCTGAAAGCATACAGTAACCCACATAGGGCTCTCCTACTGCGTGAAATATGTGCTTGTATTGTCTCATTTTATTGGGCAACTGCACAGCACCTATTCTATCTCCTCAAATGATCTCTACCCCTAAAATCACAGTTTTTTACATTGAGAGAAAGTGGTGGTAGAGCTAAAAACACTAAACAGACTCATGTACCTAGAATCAATTAACTCTGACACACCTAAAAACCAAGCCTACTATTAGTTGAAGACGTCATCCCTTGTTCTGAGCCTCGGATGCAAGTGGGCAGATCTTCCCTTCTCTCCATGTCCAGTCCCCCCGTGCTGCACACTACAAATTAAACCAAAGACGTGCCTAATTGATCTGCTTCCCTACGTGCTACAGCCCCTCTTATTTCCTTTACAATGCACTCCCCAGTTAAGTTAGACGATTTAGTCACAATGAAACCAGTCCAGGTCAAATTAAGCCTATATGGCCAGTAGTCAGCCAAGGCTTACACTGAAGCTTAGCCATCAGGCAGCAAACGAGGATGGATGACCAGAACTGCCCTCACACTGCATGAGCAGAAGAGACTACAATGGCTGGTTGGTATTATGATTTCTCTCAGTCTCAGGAAGACTCAGTCATGCTGAGCTGAAGCTTGTACTGTTTTTACTTGTGTTATATAGGAATGGCTTTCGCTTGCCCTAAGCAGTAGGATAACAGAATAACCAATGTGTGCCAATGCCATAGGAAACGCTGTAGTGTATTGGTAGGATCTGGTATGCTTGGCAGGGAGGTGGTCTGAAAAACAATGCATTTATTAACTAACATAAGCCTTATGTGCATAACTCCACTTCTAAATCAATCTGCATACTAAAAAGCACAGGCTCGCCCTTCGAATAAGTATAGCATTATTCAGCAAGGTGCGAATAGTTTGGCGCATCAGCTTCATCTAGAAATGACAGCTTTGAAAAACACAGCATAGCAGCACAGGGAATAGCAACACTATTCCAATACAACCACCAAGAAAGCACAGTAAGCACGTTGCTGTTCAACTATCTACTTTTTGGAAATATTCCCTGCTTGTACAAAGTCACTCTAGTGTTATTGTGAAACTTTTATTGGATAGAATATAAGATGTTTAATAAAAATCAATTTGTAGGATATAAAGTAAACGAGAGGGCCTATAACAGGATAACAGAGGGGAGGAGAGATGTATTAGCAAGTTTAGAAAGCCTCATATTGTAATCAAAATTCTTTCAGCATGCTTTTGAATTGTTGTTTGGTTACATCACTCATCATGCAGTGATCTTGAATTAAAGGTGTTCCTTGTGAACTGATACTAGCATAATCTTCTCATTTTACTGCTTATGTGCATCCATTTGCATTTCATACATTCATGTTCTTAACTGCACATTTCTCATTTATAAGCACATGTTGCATTCAATAATATTTGCACATGTATTCCATACAACAATTGCCTTATTACAGATTAAGAGTTCAGCAATAATGCATATATACGTTCCACATTATTTATAATGTTTTTCAGGTTTAAGCGAGGGTGCAACACGGTTAATATTATTTATTGCATTTTACATCATTTGATGTGAGGCATTCCCTTTTCAAAATAATCTGAAAAGTATATTTAAGCTATTTTAAAACAAAATTTGTTAGATAGGAAGAGCTTTGTTTCCTGGGAGATCCGATGCATACACAGTAGAGCAGCAAACATCTTTTATGAAGGCCACAGACAGGCTCCACTGAGTCATCCTTGCCCTATGTACTGGCTGGGGACTCAACAACTTGCAGAGCGCAGAGAAACTCAGAGAATGACTTTCTCAATTTGAAATAATAGTCCATTGTTCAAGGTAAATGGGTGAAAGGTCACCTTAGAAACTCATGCATGCTCCTCTAGGTGCTAGGACAGCTTAGCTATGGGCAACAAGGGAGGAGTTAAAGAACAAAGACTTGGGGGGCTGATTTAGAAACAAAAGTGAGGTATATCCATTCATTGTATTACAATTGCTATAGTCTATAATGGAATTGTAGAACAGCGGACGGGATATCCGCACGCTTGTGACAGAGTAATCTGCTCTGCCAAGCTCTAAAGCAGGCTCTTGATTCTGAAACATCAATACCTTTTCAGAGTTGCAATCCTTTTTCATTTTCTGTCTATTGGTTTTATTACCACTATTTTGTCTATTTTTATAATTACAACTATACACATCATATTAACTAGAATTGGTAAATAGAAACTTTTAGACATATTTCTAGTGTTAGACCTGACAGCCATAGGGTGGTCACCCCTACATTTTTGCTGCCTCCCTCCACTTTTTGGGTACTGTTTTTGGTGGTTTTAAGACTCTGTGCACTTTATCACTGCTAACCAGTGCTAAAGTGCATATGCTCACTCCCTTTAAACATGATAACATTGGATCATACCCAATTGGATTATTTAATTTACCTATAAGTACCTAGTAAAGTGCACTATATTCTATGCACTCTGCACTTCTGTGCACTATTAATCTACAGTGCCTGTAGATTAAATGCTAATAGTGGGCCTGCAGCACTGATTGTGCCACCCACTTAAGTAGCTCCTTAACCATGTCTCAGGCCTGCCATTGTAAGGCCTGTGTGTGCAGTTTCACTGCTAATTTGACTTGGTATTTAAAAGTACTTACCAAGCCTTAAACTCCCCTTTTTCTACATATAAGTCACCCCTAAGGTAGGCCCTAGGTAACCCATAGGGAAGGGTGCTGTGTAGGCAAAAGGCAGGACATGTACCTGTTTAGTTTACATGTACTGGTAGTGTAAGACTCCTAAATTCGTTTTACACTGATGTGAGGCCTGCTCCTTTCGTAGGCTAACATTAGGGCTACCCTCATATAGTGTTTGAGTGGTAGCTGCTGATCTGAAAGGAGTAGGGAGGTCATATTTAGTATAGCCAGAATGGTAATACAAAATCCTGCTGACTGGCGGAGTTGGATTTAATATTACTATTTTTGAAATGCCACTTTTAGAAAGTGGGCATTTCTCTGCACTTAAATCCTTCTGTGCCTTACAATCCATGTCTGGCTAGGTTCAGTTGATAGCTCCCTTGTGCATTCACTCAGATAAACCCCAAACACAGGATGCTGAGCCTCACTTGCACATTTCTGCATTTTGAATGGGTCTTCCTGGGCTGGGAGGGTGGAGGGCCTGACACTTACTTGTCAAAGGACAGTAGCCTGCTCTCACACAAAGGACTGCCACTCCCCCTACTGGGAACCTGGCAGACAGGATTGAACTGAAATGGGACCTTGTGCACTTCTAAGCCACTCTTTGAAGTCTCCCCCACTTCAAAGGCACATTTTGGTATTTAAACAGGGCCTCTGCCCCTACCAACTCAGACACTTCCTGGAGAAGAGAACCTGAACCAGAACCTCCAACCTGCCAAGAAGAACTGCCTAGCTGCCCAAAGGACTCACATGACTTCTTTCTGTGAAGGACTGCTGCCTTTCTGTTGCCCTGCTGCCTTGCTGCTCTCTGGCTGTGCTGAGAAGTGCTCTCCAAGGGCTTGGATAGAGCTTGCCTCCTGTTCCCTGAAGTCTCAGGACCAAAAAGACTTAATTCCTGCAACAATAACTCCCGGTGTGGCAAAAAGCGATGCACCGCCTACCAGAAACGACGCACAGCCTGCCTCGCTGTGAAAAATTAACTGCACGTCGAGCCGGATCAACGCAGCCCAACTTTGCAAGAAGATCGATGCAGCGCCAGCGTAGCAACCGGGAATTTGACGTACGGCCCACTGGATCGACGCACGGTCGAGCCGGAACAACGCAGCCCGACTTCCTGAGAGGAATCGACGCAGTGCTTGCAGCACAGTAGAAATTTCCACGCAACGCCCACCAGATCAAGGCAGCCCCTGTGACTTTGTCCTGTGAGTGACAGATTTCAACGCCTCGTCCCCGGGGCGTCCGAAAACCCCACGACCCAAAGAGGATCCAAGACCGAGAGACGGAAATCGACGCAAAGCCTTCCCTGTGTGGAAAATAAACAATGCATCTCCATGTGTGGCCTGAGAAATCGACGCATACTTCCCTGTTTTCCACGCATCTCCTCCTCTGAGGTTCCTTGCAGAGATTTTGAAAGCAAACCAGATACATTGTGCTTGCAAGAGACATTTGTTTTTAAGAGACTAAAGACACTTTATATAATTTCTACAGTGATATTCCAAAATATACTTATTGCATTTTAATCTTTTTGACCTGCATCTTATCAGATAAACATTATATATTTTAATAAACACTGTGTGGTGTATTTTTTAGGTGTTCTACTGTGGTATTGCATGAGTTATTGCACAAATACTTTACAAATTGCCTTCTAAGTTAAGCCTGATTGATCAGTTCCAAGCTACCAGGGGGTGGGCACAGGATAATTTGGATTGTGTATGACTTGCCCTGACTAGAGTGAGGGTCCTTGCTTGGACAGGGGATGACCTGACTGCCAACCAAAGACCCCATTTCTAACATCTAGCATGAGTTCTGTTCATGATAAAAAGAGGTTGGGAACTCAATAACAAATGTTCTTATGAGTCTCATAAGAATGATGGCCCAACGCACAATTCTCATGTAATTCGTAGGTGGTCCATAGGCTTGCAGTCTAACAGGTTTCCTTTTTTATGTTGGCAAGTTGGCACTTAAAGCCTGTGATTGTTTCAGAGTTTAGAAAACACCAATTCTGGGTCGCATTTTGCTTAGCACAAAAACTTATCAGTATACATTTTTTTGTAAACGGTTCATTACTTCATAAAAAGTGAGGAATTCAGGTCTGTTTAGCGTAATATTCATTTATCCTTCACTTTTAGTTTATGCAAAAAATCTGTGGATTTCCCATTTGTCCTATTTTGGAGTGCATAGGCTGTCTATGCACTGTAAAGAGGGTGACAGGATATCCCTGGCTTTTTGATGGATGTCCTGCATCCACTAAGCTCTAAATAAGGCAGTTCTCCTTCTGTTCAAGACAATGGCGATATAAACTACAATAGCATCACTGACTGCAAAAATTGATGGCTTCACAAGCTACAACTTATTTAAAAAAAAAATTAAACCCTACATTCCAACTGCTTCCTTACTGCCACATTTGATGTTGACATTGATGTCTACAGCTTCACTTAGGGCACAATCATACCTGGTGAATATCAATCTGCGAATAGCAACTGGGTCAATGGGCATTTACCAGGTGCATAATTTACTCCCAGGGTAACATCCTAGACCACTTTAAAATATAACAACACTAAACAATTGCTGGAAAGAAACGCCACTAGCAGGAGAATGTCATAATTAGTGAAGCAGCAGCCTAGACGGGGAGGCTTGTTGGACATAAAGAAGAAGATCTGTTTTAAAACAGCAGAAAAAGACACTAACCTCTGGTCCCTCAGAAGCCATTACATATTTCCCAAATCTTCCAGGATCTCATCTCCATTTCACAGAGCGCTACATGGGAACAGTTCTTTGACGTAAAGTACATCCCTTCAAGTGGAACATGTGCCTAACAAAACATGCCTTTCCTATGGAAAGTCAGACCTAACTAAGACTACATTGGTGCTAGCGCAGCCAATGTAATATCGAGGTACCTCACTCTCATTTGAGCACCAATGCACGCCGTTTATATTTTTAGATTTCATTTATTTAATATCCTAATATGACCATCCATCATGTTAGAACAGTAAACAAAAATGGGTGCCGGGCATTAAGTCGCAGGTGCACAAATGTCCTGATGCCTATGTGTGCATGCGTCATGACGCATGCCTGATTCACTAGTAGCCATCTCGGAATGGGTTTTGATTAACAGAAAACTCATTGCAAGATTGCCAGCCATGCATGATCAAGCATCTTGATGCCTGCCTTTGCATGTGAATGGCCTAAAGCATTGGCAGAGCCAATAGCTTGGCCTTTTGGAACAGAGACCAATAGGTTTTGCAAAAAAGTGTTGGATATTTAGCTGTATTTTCAGGAGTCTGGAGCTGTTCCTCCTGTGCAATTTATGGGTAGACTCCAACTAACTAGAATTTAACTCTTTAATCAATCTATTATATCTGCCACTGCTTTTCTCAGCTGCTGCGGCCACTATTGTGCTTGCTAGGCCAGGGTGGGTTGTGCTGTGGAGACCCACATGCTGGAATTGATCATGCTTTCTCTGGGCTCTGATCATGGAAAAGGTACTAATTTGGACAATCCTGCCTTAATGTCACTGTCATAGCAGATCTGGGTTGGATGGTCTGCTGGGTTTCACGGCTATCTGGGTTTCTTGGCGGACCACCACTGACGTTTCTGTCGTAGAGAGACTGTCAGTTCTAGAAAGCCGACATTTCTGTTGTTGAGCGCTTCATAGTACTTTCATAGTCCTTGCCTTAGAAGGACTGGGATAGGGCGGGAACTGTAGCATGTTTCTAGCCAACAGCAGGGCTGCTTTCAGAGGCTTGCCCCTTTATCTAAACCTCCACTTAGTGGCCTTGTCTGCGCAGTGGAGTATATAGGAGACACAGTTAACAATCATACTTATTTACTGAAGTATGATTGATAGCTAAAGCCCTAATTCTGGACAGCAAATGGATGCAGGTGTCTAGGCTCTTCTTCAGGTTTGACTGCACTGTGTGTGTGTTCAAGGGACCTTCACTTCTTTTTCATGTACCTATTTTTATCATGGCATGTCTATGTTGCCTGCGTACAGTAGGCCTGTGTAACAGACATGAATAAAGTTGGTTGGATTCTGGTGGTATTCTGCTTCATTTACAAGATCTCATTGCACCCTTCTCTGATGAACAATTGTCTGTCTTGAAAGGAAGTGGGTCTATATTACCTAGTAGACTGAGAATGGCATTCTGGTAGAGCTATCTTGGTCTGCTTTGGATCTGATTCACAAAAGTAAAAGTACACTTTTGTGTAAGCTTACTGTTCTTTTACTATTCACAAACGGAGTCAATAGTAAGTTTCTAGCTGCGGAGTTCTCAGTCGGGGTAGAGAACTCCACACACAAAAAGATAGGCCTGTCCATTCCTATGATAAATATAGTAAAGAAAAGGCTCTGTGATGACACCTTAACAGGCCCCTTTCCTTTTTCCTTCCAGTCAAACAAGCACCGAACCCAGTGGGCGGAAAAGCTGACCTTAGAACTGGTTTAGAGTGACCCCACAGGAGGGGGCTACTCATTACCCATATCACACCTCTGGGCCGGCACACATGCTTTGCACAAGGTCAGAAGAGTTTCTCCATCTTGGATTAAGTGAGTGAGGGCCACTGTAGCATTGTTTGCAGTAGGGCACACAGGAACTGTTGTGGAGGTGGGTAGGGCTACCCCTGGGAACGTTTACTCAATTGGTTTGGGAAAGACCAGGAGTCACACCTAGCCATAAGGTAGAGCTAGGCATAAATGTGGCACTAAAGCCACCTTCTTTAGTACTCTCTGGGCCTGTTGAAGAACAGAAGAGGGGCAGCAACTGCTGCTGTTTGAGATGTATGAGGGGCAGTGAAGGACTGAATCTGCTCCCATTCATACCTATGACAAAGAAGCAGACTCCAAGGGGTAGCTGGCTGACCTACTACATGGCTACAGGAACACAAGAGGCTGCAAGATGCCTTTTCCTAATGTGTCCAAGGTGACCAGCACTAATTAGACCGGACATTGACCAGCTGGTGGCCTCTATTGGAGTGAGTCTTGACCCTCCAAGTTCTATTTCTGGGGTCCTTGGACCTGTGGCTGTGTCTAAATAGACTTTTCCTAACAGCCCTGAAAACATGGTGCTTAGAAAGTTTTTGAACTACAAGCCATTCGGAGGACTTAGACAAACCTGCCAAGTCGGTCTGCCCAAGGAGCAACCATGCTTGGCTGAAGAAACAGTCAGGTTTTCCCCACATGAAGCTTCTTTGCGGCAGCAAATCCATTTAATCTGGTCCTCGGTGACAAGGTATTCAATATCGTGGCACCACTGTCAAACATAGCCTGCAGCCTTGCCTGCTGGAGGATTTCAAGCTCTAAAAAAAGAGAATATGTCTAAAGGTAAAAATTCTTGACTGGGCGAACATGTGAGAGGACTTTCATTGGGCACAAAATTAGAATTTTCCCTCTCAGAGCTTTTCCTGCCAAATCAACTGCTTCACTGGGACCTCACCCAATGCTTATCCAACAAAGTGGAGCCCTTCTCGGATACAGTTTTCTGCCTTGCTCCACTGAAGAGTTTTGACTTCCAGAAAAAAGACTAAATCCCAAGGTAAAACATCCAAGAAGGTTGAACCTGGTTGGTGTACTGAACCATGCTCCATTGAAATCAGTCTAAAATCCAGCTTAGGCCCTGGTCTACTGCGACCACTGACTACCATCAGTGTTTTGTTCTTTCTGGTGCTGTTTTTATTTAAAACTTAAGAAATTCATATCTCAGGATTCCTTTATTGGGCTTTTGTCATTTTAGTGTAATTTTGTTCACCAAACTAATCTCTACTCGTATACATTGGTGTGGAAGTTTTATTGTGTGGCATTTTTTTTTTTTTTTTTTACTGTTTTGGTACTACTAAGTGCTTTACTTATAACTTTTTAAGTTAAGCCTTTCTGCTCTGTGCCAGAACTGCCAATGGTTGAGTTTAGGTTTAAATTAATGAAACCTTTTACTGGACCTAACAGCATGTCTTTATTACTTGTGGTTGTCCTTAATCCACCCCAACTAACAAAACACTTTTTCACCAATTATTTACCTTATCCACTACTGGTCTTTTCTGAATCTCACACCGCGGGCATCTGGATCGGTTCTTCAGATCACGGGTCAGGGTGGCCATAGAGATGTGAGTATGGATGGGCCTGATTTTCTTTCTCCAGAAGATGTGTTTGGCCCTGAGTCTGCATGAGGGTTTTATTGACTATGAGGTCTTCAGAAGTGTGCCTTTTTTTGCGTACTTGGACTTATGTCTGTCACAGGTGGCTGTTAAATTTGTTGATGCCATGCCACCTCTAATCAGGACCATTTTCTACATGGGCAAACTTCTGTTGTCATTTCCCTCACTTGTTCTGTCTGCTCTCTTGTTAGTGGTGGTCACTTCAATTTTTCTTGTTTGCCTGTTTTTGCCATTGTGTGCGTGGCTGCTTTTCTATAGCAGAGTTCTTCTCCAGCTCCCTTTTTTGGATATCCTGCCTGTGCTTTTGCTACACGAGTTCTAAATGTGACTTCCATTCTCTTTTGGATAGCTCTGCTCTTCCTCTGGTGTGACATGTGACACGTGACATCAGTTTCCTGAGGATCAGCAGTCACCTGGTGATCAGAAAGTGCCTCATTTGTAATGCGTTGGACTTAGCGCCCTCAGCATGGTCCTCTCCAAACATTTTGCCCTAACCCCTCGTATTTTTGCTGAATTTGTTATTGTTGTCCTTTACCACTGCTAACCAGTGCAAAAGTGCTTGTGCTCAATACCTACAACGTGATAAAATTGTCTCGCACCTAATTGGCATATTTATTTACTAACAGGTCCCTAGTAAAGTAGTATACCATGTACCCAGGGATGGTAAATTAAATGCTGCTACTGGGCCTGCAGCACTAAAATAGACCCTTAAAACAGTGCCATTGCAGACTGTTAGCGGTTTTAATCTTCCAATTTGAACTGGCCAAATAATCTCCTTTCTAAATCTTAAACTCCCCTTTTATTACATATGTCACCCTTAGGGTAGGCCCTAGGAAGCCCATAGGACAGCGTTCATTGTATTTAAAAGGTTGGACATGTACTTTTAAGTTTACATGTCCTGGTAGTGAAAAACTCACAAATCCATTTTTCACTACTGTGAGGCCTACGGCTCCCATAGGACAACACTGGGTAGCCTTATTACATTTAATAAGTGCTAACCTTTGACTGGGAACAGGTGGGAAAGCTGTGTTCGGTGTCTGGGAAATTGTAATTAAAAATCCTATTGCATGGTAAAGTCAGATTTTAAGTTAGGAAGTAAGTTTTAGTCACAATTTTGAAAATGCCACTTTTAGAAATTTGGCATTTTACGTCTTAACTATTTGGTACCTGGTGCCTGCTCCTGGCTCACATGACTACGTGTGAGTGGAAGTTGGCCTTTGTATATTCCTTCCAGAGAGCCACACAATAGAGGGACTAGGTGTGCATGAATGGGCCATCACTAGCAAGATGTGGGGGGCAGCCCCACTTATACATCAATAGGCAGGGTCCTGCTCACAAACAAAGAACTTCATACTAGCCTATTGTGCCTGTAGCCAGGCTGAAGCTACGGCAGGGGGGTGGGAAATTTCAAGCACTTTTCAAAGGGGAATCTATAGAAACTTCTCCTACTTCAAAGGAGGCACCAGGAAAAACAGAAAGACCATCATACCCCCTCTTCAGATCACTTCTAGCCTTGTAGAAGACTTTGAAGAAGGACTACTCTGTTGCTTTGCTGCCCTGCTGCCTGAGTAAGAGGACTGGGCTTGCACCTTGAACCCAGGACCACCAGCGTGACTCCAAGGGCTATTTGGCTTGTCTCATAGCCTCAGGGACAGAAAGGGCTCCAACCATCTTGAACCCTGCACCTGGACTCTGCCAGCTGTGAATGCTAACCCCCAAAATGGTGCCCCTCCATGCCTGGACCCTTGGAAGTAGGGGTAAAGATGCTATGCCAGCCCGGCTGTGGTCCCCATATGAACTGACTTAATGCAAGCCAACGCAGCTCCTCTTCAGAACCGACTCGGAAGCGATGCAGCATGACAACTCAGCACGAATCTCACCTCCCAGCCATCCCTGTTCCTCACCAGAAATGGCACAGCGTGATGTAACTCAACCCAGGACCCTGCATCGCTCCACAGAACTGCTCCTGTGTGGCAACAGCCCGCATCTAGGACATAAGGTATAAATTCTCACAAAGATATTCATTTTTTCATTTGTTCTTTCCCCTGCTTATTGGATAGTTTGTGGTGTCTTGTACATCCCTGTTGCTTCCCCTGGCTGAATTGTTTTGCTGCCTTGCCAGAGTGGTGCTCAGAGTTCATAAGGGAAGGCAACTTGGTGGTTACTTCCCTCACTGTTTGGTTTTGATATGCAGCATTCACATCACTGGACATTTCCTGCAACTAGAACATACTCAGTTCTGGCCTGTTTTGGCTTTCATTTGATGCTCATTTTAGCTTTGTAATCGCTGAGCTGTTTTGCAGACTGTAACCTAACACAAGGTCTGCATTGCTGGCTCCCTCTTTTGACCTCGTAAAATATCTCTACACCCTCTTGGTTTGTGGTGTCTGGAGGTTGTATCAGATTTTGTATATCCTGACATAAATATGTGTGTGTATGTGTGTGTGTGTGTGTGTGTGTGTGTGTGTATATATATATATATATATATACATATACATATATATACTCATACACACTGGCACAAGACAGACGGGCCAAGGTGTAATGTCCCGATAATTCATTGGTATCTGGTTATCTGTAATACTACGATAATTGGTCTTCCTCGTCCCGGTCCTCACTGCCACCCTCCCTCTCTTCCCTTCCCTCCCTCTCTACCATAGAAGAAAAGCTACATCTGCTAGGAAACTGGTTCTAAGTAGTAGATTTACAGAAACTGGAAAATGTTCCCAAAAACAAGTATATCTACGAAACTCATAGGCGTGAGATCATCTTTTGTTCAATACTACCTAGTTAAATACTCTCTAGATTACTGTATCATTAAGTCCTTGTTTCACACAGTTGGTAAATGTGTTAACAAGACGTTCCAAATTAGATTTCCTTGCAGAAAGAAGAGCTAATAAAAAGGTGTTCACAGGGTAAGGTAAAAAAAAAAAAAGAGACCATATTTTAACCACATTCTGTTTTTATTTATTTTTGTTGATCCTGCAGGAAACAAAAACTAGTTTTGCGTGTGTCTTGTCACTTAATCCTCAGTGATTAATTTGCCTGTACAGCACTAACTTGAGTTCTCCTCCCTCAAAAGAGTCGAGCTAACACTTAAACAAAAAACAAATCCTGCAAAGGAGGAAATGTTTCTGTTCATAATGACATAGCTTGCAAGAGCGCGGCCGACACCAATCCAGTGTCTCAGGTTTGAGTAAAGATATAATCCATTTCAAGCTTTTTTTAATTAAATGTTCGCTTGCAGTCACCCTTCAATAAAACCTAATTTAGCTAAAGCTCTTTTATATCACATTTAAATTAAAATTACTATAACAATCCACTACATTAATTAAAGACTGAACCTTTGTCACCATGACTTTAATTAAGAACAACAAATGGTGATACGCATTTTGACATTAATATATGACTATGTACCAGTTAATTGACATCATTGCGGCGGACAATTAATTTCTTTACAACTAAGTAAATACTTGGGTAACACAAAAAAGCTCAATGAGTGATATTTCCTGTCTGTTTCTGACACATATTAGCAGTCACAGAATTGTTAATAAAACTCAGATCCAACATATGCCTTGTTTCTTGGTTAAAAACGTAAAGAATAAGTGTAAGGAACAGACAAAGGGGATACAGTCTCAGGAACAGGGCTAGCACATCAGTGAAGGTTCTGATTATTAGCCACTTAGAAAATTAGCACTTCATCGGGTACTGAAGGAACATATATGCACAAGAGTACAATGTCCTTTGTTAAAATTAAAAGTTATGGGATCCATTCAGTAGAAGGTATAGAGCTATGAAAAAGGTTTTCAGAAGCAACAAAACAAAACAAACAAACAAGCATTGGTAAAACATGTATGTGTTACAAAAATTGCAAGCATATTTTAAAAAAATGGAGTGGCCCAGCAGCCCAGGAACACCAGCCCTGCCACTGAAGTTTCACTTGTCAGGCAGCTGGGCATTTATGATCAGGCAAAGTCCTATCACTTACAGTGCAAGACAGCCAATGGATGAAGTGGGCTGATCCACTACCTCCTGCTGTATGCTGTGGTGGGGGAAGCAAACTGTGAATATCACTTAAAGAGACCACAAAGGAAGAGGATAAAGCCGTCTCAAAGCCAGACATACAATGTAATGCAAATACATCACAAGTTAATCCTCACACTTCGCTGTATTCCTTGCTTCATGACCTTCAGCTAATCGATGTGAAAGATGCAATCCCTGCTTGCCCCACATTTTAGTCCATTTCTTTGTTCTCATTACATTTGTCCCTGCCTCTCTGGGCATGGATGGAGACACAGATGCAGCAAGCCACAATGTGGTTTGTGCTCCTCTAGGTCTTCTGCTACTGCAGGGAACTTGAAACAAGAGTTAGAAAGGGCAGCCTGCTATAGTCAGTTTTGCAGCAGCTCTCAGTTGCTGTACTGAACTCACTGCAGTTACAGAAGGCCACACAAGGAAAAGAGCCTTATGGAGGGGTAGGAGAGGTTCTGGTAGAGATGCCAATATGAAATTTCTGAGACAGTGTCCTCCCACTGTTATGCAATGCTCTCCATTGAGTGGAAATACTAATTGGCTCGGCATTTTCAAAGTGCCTTTTGAGTGCTTTTGATAATGGCTGCATCTTTCCAGTGATACTCTGACTCACAGATTAGCAAACACAACTCATGCCATTTATTCCATGTTTAAGAATATCTCCCTTTTCAAGAGAATACATAGTTAATGATCTCTGGCAGTTTGTGACCTTCTTACCTATCAGTACAAGTTACTTACTTTCAGTAACAAAATAAATATCTGGTAGAGACATATTCTAGTTGCAGATTCCTTACCTTAGAATTTTCCCCCAGGCGTCAGACTGGATCTGAAGATTTTTTTCTTCTAGCAATACCCTTGCGCGTCAGTAGGTGGTGTTGGTCGACTCCGTGGGCGGCGTCGGAGTCATAGTCACCGTGATGACGTCGGGAATAGCACATAGACGCCACCTCAGAGCAGTGATGTTTGTTTCTTTTAACGACTTTCCACGCCAAAGCACAGAGCAGCTAAGAACATTGAGATTGGTCAGCCAGAGCTAAGGACCTGAATGGGGAATCCTTGTCCATAGAAATCCGTTCACAAGTGGGGAGGATGGGTGGGCCGGTAAGGAATCTGCAACTAGAATATGTCTCTACCAGATATTTTGTTACCAAAGGTAAGTAACTTGTACATCTGAAAGAGACTTCTAGTTGCAGATTCATGACCTTAGAATAAATACCCAAGCAATGCCATCCTTAGAGGTGGGCTGCGAACCAAGATCATACTAAAAAGTCCTGCAGGACCAAATGACCAAAGTAGCCATCCCGACGGACCTGTCTGTCCAGGTAGTAATGTGTAGAAAACATGTGCAAGGATGCCCACGTAGCTGCCTGGCAGATATCCAGGACAAGAACTCCACGTGCTAACACTGTGGAAGCAGTAGTTGCTCTTGTGGAATGAGCACGCAAGCCCTCAGGGGATTGCTTCTTGGCCAAAGCATAGCATATCTTGATGCAAAGAAGTACCCATCGAGAGATGGTACGTTTTTGCACCAACGTCCCTTTTTTTGCACCCACAAAACCCAACAATGAGTTGATCGTCCACCCAGAAATCTTTAGTACAATTGAGATAGAATGCCAATGCTCTTTGTGGGTCCAGACGGTGGAGTATCTCTTCCTCATCAGATGGATGGAGGGGTGCGTAAAAAGTAGGCAAGGTGATGGACTGGCTTACATGAAAAGGCGTAACAACCTTGGGCAGGAAGGAAACACCACTTTGTCAAGGTGCACAGACAAGTATGGGGGCTTTGAAGAAAGAGCTTGAAGCTCACTTACTCTGCAAGCAGAAATGATGGCAAGAAGAAAGACAGTCTTGAAAGTGAGGAGCCATAGAGGGCAACTGTGCATTGGCTCAAAGGGAGTACACATTAAGTAAGTGAGGACAAGATTGAGGTCCACTGAGGCATGACAAATGGAGTGGGAGAAAATAAATGGGTGAGGCTTTTAAGGAATAGATTGACAATAGGAGACTTAAAGAGTGAGGGCTGATCAGGTAACCTAACAAAGGACAAAATAGCAGAAAAATACCCTTTAAGGGTGCCCAAAGCAAAGCCCTGCTGGGCTAAAAAAAGAATGAACAAAAGAACCTCAGAAAGAGGAGCAGAGAGGGGATCAACAGATTTGTTGGTACACCATGCCGCAAATTTATGCCAATGACAGGCGTATACTGTTTTGGTGGAGGGACGTTTGGCTACCAAGATAACGGCACAGACTTCAGGCAGAAGGTCAAAAGCCGTCAACTGCCACCGATCAATCTCCACACATGAAGGCAGAGATTGGACAGATTTGAGTGGAGAACCGTCCGCTCCTGCTGTGCAAGAAGATCTTCCCGAAGAGGCAGTCTGAGTGGAGGATCAGTGGCCATGCTCAAAAGCTCTGGATACCATACTATCCGTGCTCAGTCTGGAGCCACAAAGATAACTTGGGCCCAGTCATTCCTGATCTTCTTGAGAACCCTGGGCAGAAGTGGTATAGGCGGAAAGGCAGAAAGGAGGCCGGAGTTCCACTCGAGACGAAAAGCGTCTCAGAGTGAGTGCTGCCTTGGAAATTCCAACGCGTAAAACAGCTGACAGTGTGCGTTCTCTGCGGAAGCAAAGAGATCTAACCAAGGCTCTCCCCATTGCTGAAAGAGACCTTGCAGCACCTCTGGATGGAGACGCCATTCGTGCTCGGCTATGCATTGACGGCTGACTTCGTCTGCTCTGGCATTCAGATAGCCCACCAGATGTTGAACTACCAGGGTAATGTCCTGATGTTCCAGCCATGTCCAGAGGCGCAGTGCCCCATGACAGAGTCCATGACCCTACTCCGCCCTGTTTGTTGCAGTACGACATGGCGGTAGTGTTGTCCGTGAACACTGCACTACTTTCCCTTTGAGGGAGGGGAGAAGTGCTTTCAATGCAAGCCTGATCATCTGGAGCTCCAGAAGATTGATATGGAGCCCAGACTCCGCTGGAGACCAGAGGCCTCTGATCTCCACCTCTCCCATGTGGCCGCGCCAACCCAGAAGTGACACATCTGTCAAAATGGATAAATCTGGCTGGGGAAGGGAGAGGGATCTGCCATGGACCCAATGCGGATTCGAAAGCCACCACTGCAGGTCATTCACAGTCCCCTCTGAGATCTGGATCATGTTGTAGAGATTTCCCTGATGCTACGCCCAACTGGAACTTCCAGTCTCACTGCAGAGCCCACATATGCCATCTGGCATGTGTTACTAGCAGGATGCAGGAGGCTATGATGCCCAGCAGCCTCAGAGTCAGTCTCACTGAAACCCAAGACAGAGGCTGAAAGATCAGAATCATAGCTGAATATCTTGGACTGGCTCTTTGGGAGGATAAGCCCAAAACTGCACTGTGTCAGAACAGCTTCGATGAAAGAGAGCATCTGAGAGGGAGTCAGGTGTGACTTCGGCACATTTATAGTGAACCCCAACGTGTGCAGGAGGCTCGCTGTAGTCTGAAAGTGGGAGACGACTTTCTGGGGCGAGTTCCCCAACAACAGCCAGTCATCAAAGCAGGAGAAGACTGAAACCCCTAAAGTGCACAGATTAGCTGCAACCACCGCCATCACTTTCTTGAACACCTGAGGGGCGCTGCTAAGGCCGAAGGGGAGCAATGTAAACTGATAGTGCTCTTGACCTATCAAGAATCGCAGGTAACGTCTGTGGCAGGCAGGATGGGAATGTGGAAATAAGCATCCTGCAAGTCCAACACTACCATCCAGTCTCCTGGGTCTAAGGCAGGCAGGACCTGAGCCAGGGTGAGCCTTTTGAATTTCTCCTTCTTGAGGAAGTAATTGACATCCAGGACGTCTAGGATAGGAAGTAAGCCCTTGTCCTTTTTCAGCACCAGAAAGTAGTGGGAATAACAACCATGACCTACTTCTGGCACAGAGACCTTCTCTATAGCTCCCTTGGTTAACAGAGCATCGACTTCTGCGGAGAAGTGCCAAATGATCCTCCGGAAGATGGCTGACTGATGGATGCATGGCTGGCGGGGCAGATTTGAAGGGGAGGGAATAGCCCTTTCAACTATCTGCAAAACCCACCTGTCCATAGTGATTGATTCCTGTGTAGGCCAGGTGATGGCGAATCCTGCCTCTAACTGGATCGATCTGAGGGGACGGACTAGGAGGGTTTGGAGGCTGCAGTGGGGGCAGGGGTGGACTGGGCAGACCTCTGGTTCTCTGACCCACGCCCATGTGGGATTCCACATCCCCGGCCACACAGCAGCTGAACAGCATGGGTGGCACGGTGGCTGGGTTGGGGACACGACAGGGAGCCCCTTCCGTGGCCATGAAAGGGGCAAAAGGCAGACTGTTAGGGACGAGGGGCAGTGGAAAGGCCAAGGAACCAAGCCGTAGCCCGGTAGTCCTTGAACCTCTCCAAGGCTGAGTCCGCCTTGTCTCCAATGAGACAGGAGCCATCAAAGGGCATATCCATAAGAGGCTGTTGGACATCCCCCAAAAAACCAGAAGTATGCAACCAGGCGTGGCTCCACAAGGCCACTGTTGTCGCAACTGAGCTGCCCAGAGAGTCAGTCGTGTCCAGCCCGCATTGGATCATGAACTTTGCTGCATCTCTTCCATCGATGACAGCTTGGGAGATAACAGCATGGGCCTCCTCCGGTGTCTGTGGCAGAACTTGAGCAACCATGTCCCACAGAGAGTGGGTATAGCGGCCCAAAAGGCATGCAGTGTTCACAGACCGCAGCGCGAGACTGGAAGAAGACAACATCTTCTTCCCAAATTGTTCTAACCTTTTGATTCCCTATCCTGGGGTGTGGAAGGGAATGCGCCCGAGGAAGAGGAAGCCTGGATGACAAAACTCTCAGGCATGGGGTATTGGCACAGGAATTTAGGGTCGTTCAGGGTGGGCCAATGGCGGTGTGCAATAGTCCTGTTCAGAGGAGCTCCTGTGTTGGGTTTGGACCAAGTACCCAAGAGGACATCGGTGAGGGCTTCATTGAATGGCAGAAGGGGCTCAGATGTGGAAGCCCCTGGTTGAAGCATCTCCGTCAGGCGATTTGACCTGACCTGTACATAGGAAGCTCAAGGCCAAGGGCCTTAGCCACCCTACTGGCCATCACAGAATAAGTCACTCCCTCCGCCGTAGTCACGGTAGGAGGAGATGTAGTGAATCCTAGTTTGTTTTAATGGGATAACAGGAGTTAGCTTAGCCTCTGGCTTGCAGACTCATGCCCCCGTCACCTAGTGACTTTTAACCTACTTAGCTTGCTCTGTCTTAGCCCATTTAATTATTTAATTCATCTAAGATGGCTGCCCTGTTTATAGTTAGGCCACTTGTTATGCTTTGCATTATCAGTGCCACTGCACTAAGGCGTCAAGATCAAGCAATAAAGACAAACAAACAGTAGGTGTTCACACTTAGGGATTTTCCCTCTCTATACTTTCGAGGGATTGTTTTTAATAATTGCCGTCCCAAGCATGTCTGTTATCTATTGTTTGGGAACACACCTACGTCAGGGGTCCTGGTAGATCTGTATAAATACATTGCACTTTAGACAGATAATAGGAGGGATTCCGACCAGAGGGCATTGCCACCATCGCAGATATCGATGCTGCACGTCTTCTTGACGCTGACCCAGTCTTCGTTTCCCAGCGGAGTCTGAGATAGAGACCTCATTCCAAGGTAACAAGGGTTGGGGTCTCCACTCATGGACATGGCATTGGCAGATTAGGTTTAACAAACCCAGCTCTAGGAGGTTAGTCCTATCACATTAGGGTATAAGGGCATATTACATCTCATATGTCTTTTACATGCATTGCAAGATGGTGGGGGTGTTTGTAATAATGACTCTCGTCTTCACAATTCTGTTTCTTGCACTATTCATTATCCTAATCATTGCAGCCCATGCAACTAATCGCAAATTGCAGTTGTGTTAAATAAAAACTATTGAAACTTTAGTGCATATTTGTCATTGCCGTGTTTGTATGATACATGATATATCTGTGAGAAAGGGGTAATCTTCATTTAACCACAACACTCCCTGAGATGTCTTATTCTCGAGTCCATGCGTAAAGGCTGCCACAAATCACTTTTACTATTGTGTTTCTGGTGAGGTGCTGCTAGTGAGCCGGTAAGGTTGGGACAACAGTTGCGACTCGGTGTAGGATAGGCATAGTCGCCTACAAACAAAAGTACTGTCATCCTTAAACCAGCAGTCTTGCCCAGAGCAGAGTCCAAACTACGACAGAGACAGCATTCCAGCATCTGGAGAAGTGTCCAGGCCACTGGCCTCGCCCAACTCCTGTGCCCAGTCCAAATTAGGGTCATCCTGGTATTCATAAGGGTCCAGGGACCCCTCCAATCCTTCCCCGAATATGTACCCACAAGAAAAAGAGTCCAAATCCGGCCTGGGGTGAGTAGGCCCCATTGAAAACCGAGGCAGCGGCAGCCGACGCAGTACCGACTCTGAGTTGTCAGGGATGAGGATCGGGTCGAAGTCGGTCGTGGTTACCACTGATGTCGGGAGCGTCGACAATCAAACCTGTGCCGGTGCAGATCCGAGAGCGGGTCCGGAGGGGACCTCGGTGGCTGGCCCCGAAGCCACCGGCGTAGAACCCGAAGGCCCCCTGACCAAACCCCTTGGGCCAGCAAGCGCCGTATCAGGGTCAGTCTACCCAAAAATGACATGCATGGCGTCATAAAACTCTTTCAATTGGGCAGGGGTTGGCCCGACTCCTGGAAATTCGGGGAAGTGCGGAGCTGACCCAGAAGCAGGTTCCAAAGATGGAGGCCTTGAACGTCGACGCTTCTCCCTCGTCGCATCAGCCTAACGACGGGGTGAAGTCGAAGGGTGACGGGACCGCTTCAACAACTTCTTCTTCTTACCTGGGCCCAAAGACTTGGAGGAAGAAGAATGGTGGTGGCTCCATGACCAGTCTTGAGACCTTCCCCTCAAGCGAGACTGCGGCCTCTGCTGAGTTGAGCACTGGGCCGCATGAGGTTGAGGGACTGCTCCCTCAAGGCCTTTGGGTGCATGGCCCGGCACTCGGAGCACGACTTCGGGTCATGGTCGCGCTCCTAGCACCACAAACAGACCAAATGCGAATCCGTCACTGACATCATGCGGTGACAGTCCTCACATGGCTTGAAACTGGTCTTCGGGACATCTCGATGCACCAAAAACTCACCCAAAAACTCGACAAAAGGGTTGAAATCAGTCAAAAAGAGACCAGGGTAGCTCTCTCCGGATCAGCGTGTGGCGCGGAATGAAAAGAACTGACGTCACTGTGCTGTACTACTCCCAACGTCATCAAGGCGACTACGACGCCAGCGGAGTCGAACAGCGCCACCTACACACGTGCAAGAGTATTGCTCAAAGAAAAAATCTCCGGATTCAGTCTGACGCCTGGGGAAATATTTTAAGGTAAGGAATCTGCAACTAGAAGTCTCTATCAGATAGCAATAACAGCCAAAGAGCATGGCTACAGCATTCCTGCACCAGAACTAGCCTTAAGAAGAAAAATGTGTTGGTGGCACAAAGGAGCATGTGAGTACCTATGCAGCCAATTTGACTGGGAGGGTTGGGAGTGCTCTCTATCTTTTCATTCTTTTTGTCTCAGTCTCTCTCTCTCTCTCTCTCTCTCTCTCTCTCTCTACCCCTCTACATATATATATATATATATAAAATCCTTCTCACTATCTAGTTCTGCCCTCTTTTGGTCACTTGGTTATAGAGTTCAGTGGGCACAAAAGTATTATTCGATATAGTAAATGAAGCACACAGTAGCCTGGTTGAATATTAAGCAAGCACATGCAAGCAATCTCCAAAGTCTTGCTTATCTGAAATTCACCACATGATAACACAAGATACCTGATGAAATCCAAGGAAAAATGAGAGAGAAACAAAGAAAAAAGAGCAAAGAAACTTTCCTAAGCCCTTTCGATTGAGTCTCCATTGCGTTAAAGCTTATCCCTTGCAAGGTTTCTGTTGTGGTCCACTAGTTAGTATGTTTTTTGTTCCTACCTCCCCTGAAGCCTAATGAGAGTGCTGCTAATGACAATGCACACGGACATTATAGCTCCATTCACAGTTTTACTGTTTTAATTTAAGCTGCAATTTCACTCACAAATAGATCCAACACTTCCCAATACTGTGCATATGTTACCACCTTTTTCTAAGTGGAACTTACTCCTCAACATTCACTCCAGTCCAGTCTTCTCTTTAACTCTGTGCTAGAAACTTCAGTTACTGCGTCAAGCCCCTTCCAAAAACTGTGACAGCAGGATCAAGCTGGACCATGTCGTCAAGTATTTGGGAAAACAGCCTAGAGACCTGATATTTTCTAAAAGAAGAAGAGTATAGCAGGAAAATGACAGCAAAAATAGTTTCTGTTAAAGGACTATTGCTGAGTACAGAGGAAATAGGTTTCGCCCAACAACACTGAGTGAAAACAGGGAACAGGCTGGCGAGAACACATGTGGGTATGAGAAAGTGCTGGGTATGTGACTCCCAGGAGTATGAGCTTAAGCATACAGAGTTCTATATTAAGAGAGCTACAGGAGCGTCAAATAGTTCTGCCATTAGATAATGTGGTACCCAGAGGTTGAGTATAGAAAGAGTCAGGATATTAAAGGAAGGAATACTTCAGTGTAATACAAAATTCCTTTGAAAAGAACTAGCAAAATGAGCAGTGATGTACCCAGGAATTATGAAATATTCAAAGAGTGTGCTTTGACTGCTCCCAGAGGAGTATTTTTCTCACCTAATTCTAATACCTGTTTGGCGTACCTTTTCATCTTGGAAACAGTGCTTGCATTGCAATGTACAAGGGACTATTTTAGATCTGAAAAATACCCAGAATCAACACGTCAAATTCATTCTCTTAAAGATGCACTGTATACAGAAACCAACAGTTCTGGTTTAGTTTTTTTCCACAGCAGCAGGCTTTTGAATGTTTTATGCAAGATTCAAAATGCAAGGGGGTTGTGCATACCACTATCATAGAACCATGTGGTGTAACTATAGTGCATGTGCATCTTCTGCCATGGGTGGGATAAGAGCAGATCAATGTCTATTCTCTAGTACAACCACCTTGTGTATGCTGAGAAGGTGGTACATCGTCTGAAGAGGGAAAGTCCATAGGAGATCTTACAGCACATGTTGGGCAGCGAGTGTGAAAGCCATGCTGACAGAAAATGATATTAAATGTACACAGTGAATTAAAAAGTACGATAAAATGATAGCCAGATATGAATAAGATACACAGAAGAATATGCGTAAAAGAAAAACAGGACTTCATTTGCAATCCTGGACAGCTTCTGCCTGACTTAAAAAATAAAGACCCTGAGAAAGCATCGGAATACATAGCTGAGAATGCAGTAACGTAAAAACATCACATGGAAATAATGAGATGTAATCTCTGCTTTTTCCTTTCGTTGGAGTGAAGCAGCGTAGGAGAGAAATAAACAGTGGAATCATTGTGCCTGCTGTCTAAATATATCTTGGACCTCTCAGGCTGCTCGCGGAACTGTTGTTAAAAAACGAAAAGCTTGGCACTGCTTGATTCAAAAATCAAATGATAACAATTCTGGTTCACATCGGGATATAAATCCGGCAAACATATTATGATTAAACTAAAAAGAAAATACAAATTCACAAAACTTTTTGTGCTTAAGCACTTTCAAGTGCAAATAAAAGATTTTTCAGATAGAAATTTAAAGATCCAAGCAAAAATGCGGCGGTAGCAAATCGCACGCATCTTTATACGTAATATGTAGGTATGTAGATGTGCTTCACTTGAAAGTTTGGCTACCAGTAGGATAATATCCGTTTCGGGGACGAGGGCACTTATAAACCTCGGACTTTCATCAGTTTCGCGCGTGCGTTCCAGGTGGTTTCCACAGACGTGCACCTGTAAAGTGTCATTACCCCTTTCTTTAATTACTGTGGAAAAGAAACAAAATTTCACTCCGCATTAGCACAATTTTGCATGATTAAACGTGTAAGTAGTGTGCATTGGAGAATTGCTGGAAATCTGCCACTGCTGTGGATGTCAGGAATACTCCTGGGATTCCTTCTTCCTCCCACGTAAATTTAAACTATACTCCCAAAGTAAGAGCGATGCAGGATGACTAGATGCCTGACCTCTCAAAGCTGCCCTTAAGGTATAAAAGGCTTAGCTGCCCGTTGTATATAAGGCAAGCACATTGTATTTTAATACATCCAGTGATTCATAGAGACGAGAAATAAAACCAACACTTTTGATGGTCGCACTCCCAGTGCAAAACCCCAGTCAGGCTCAAACTAAAAAGCAACTTAAAGATGCAGGAAGAGAAAATTACCACAGGCTGCCCACACCGTAGCAATGTCTTAATTAAATTGTCACTTAGGGCCATATGTATGACCCAATTTGTGTCGCGTTTCCACCATGCAACGTGGTACATGCATGCCGCAAACCTCAAGTCAGATTTATGAAGCCACGTAAGGACACTGAGTGGCTCCATAAGTTTCACGTAATGCAATGCAGAGCAAATCAATGTGTTACATTACTCTGCGCCAGGGAGGCATTTACATGGGCGATGCGTGGATGTCCCCACGCAATGCCCATGTATTTTGACGCATTCCCAGATTTACTCAAACTAGTAACCTGGGAATGCACCAAAATGCTACGTCTTCCCAGGGACGGGGTAATGAGGAGCAATATCTTTATTTCTTCTAGTTACTTTCTCTTTATATGAGAGGAATATGTCTCAGGGGATTGCTTTTGTGCAGGAGGGTGCCCCTTCCTGCACAAAAACAATCCTGCATGCAACAGAGAGACCCGTGCACCATTGGGTAAGAGTGGCTGCATTGGCGCTAGGCAGCCAAAAGGGTATTAGCAGAGGGTAAAAGGCAGGAATGTGCCATATTGCCTTAAATGCTGCACATTCCTGCCCTTTCCCTGTCACGCAGTAGAGCACAGCTAGGTGGCTTGCTGCACTGAACTGTGCGACTGGCCATAAATATGGCCCTTAGTTTACTGCTTTTCGTTTACATGTTCAGTTAAGTAACCAGTGCTTATTTTTTGGTGGATAGTTGCAGGTGGTGAGCACCACCGCTTATTGTTTTGGAAACTGCATCTTACTTGCTCAAGAGAGAGAAAAACAGGAAGAGGGGATAGAAAGAGGAAATCATATATAAGAATCCAGTGACAAATGGCGAAAGTAAGGACGAAAAAGAAACTGAAAGTAAAATATGGAGACAGGAAGAATATGACTGAGGAAGAAAGAGGGCATGATGTGGAATTAAGTTGTAGCAGTTTAGTACTCCTCAGCTGATGCATTTGGCAGTAAGAGGCGAGGGGCTCTTAAGAAAAACCTTCCTTGGGCCTCAACACCTTTAACAAATGAAGAATTGGGACTACTGTAATGCAGAAGAGCACATGCTACATTACATGTGTGTCCTGTGGTTCAGACGGTCGCACTAGCCCGCACTGGAGTTAGCCCACTGATGCTTTAAACCTGAGACCAAAACACCAAGAAAATAGTAAGGCTTAAGCGTCCAATCATTAAGCCTAGAATTAAGTGGTTGTCAAACTGAAGATTCAAGATACACAGAGAAACCAAAATTGTAATAAAAAGAAGACGACCTTCAAGATTGCTACGGTGTTTAAGAATTTCACACCTCTTTATTGTCAAATTCAATAAAATCTGATAACAGATTAAAGACACTAGCTCAACAAATAGTCTGAAATCAAGAAAGCTACTTCATCTGTCAAAAGTGGCTTAGAAGACAAACACCTTGAAAAATAAGTCCTCCGAAACCAGAGTGGTCACTCGCTCTCTAAAGGGACTTGGATCAGCGCTATACGGAACAAGCTGCCTTATACAAGTGCTCAAGCTTTACCTCTGATAAATGTCCTTACAACAGAACTTGTATCCAAGCTTTACTAATGTTAAAAGTCCTTACAAGAGAAACAACACTCTATATCAGTTAGGATGCTTTTTGGAAAACTTTCAATTCTCATTATCTCCGCTTTAGTGTCTGATCAACACGTGGAAAAAAAATTGCCAGAGTGATAAATGCAGGCAATCTGACATTGTTCATGAACCAGTAAATATTTGTTTTGTAGCAAAGCATGGGCTATTAACGGCACTTAACACCCTAGTCATGAATTCCTTCTTTAAAGTCTCACTTAGATTTCCCAGCAAACAGCGGATTCTTTGAGAAGGTTCGCTTGATTCCTCGTTTCTAACTTTTTCAAGGATCACTAAGGATGTTTTTTCTCAAACTTTCTTTATTTCGTTTTCAAGTCAGAACTTTGGCAGTGTTATCAATTTTCATGGACCCACATCAGCATTATGTTTTCGAGTGCTAATAAATTACAGTTTCAATACGACGTTGCTTCTAACAAACAAGTAGATAATTCAAGCAAGGCAATAACATCACATGTGAGTCCCCCCCCTCTAATAAATCCCAGTAAACAAAGTGACCAAAAAACCATGAGTGATGCATATACAGTTAGGTACTATTTAGAGTGTGAGGGTAATCTGGGCAGACCCGCTCCCCTCCCTCTCTGAGGATGGTTTTATCACCCAGTGTGATACTTAAAATCACAAATCTGATTTGATTTCTGAAAGCTTTTGCTGAGCTATGGATGTAAAGCCATTAAACACCAGCACATAAAGAATAATACAAGAGCATGTCGATGTGACTTAATATGATACGCCAAGAATCCGAAAGATCTGTCAGAATCATGAACAACGCGATGTCATAGTGCATATATTAAAGCGTGGAAAACGTATTTCAAAGGTTTAATGGTGGGGAGGAATGAGAAGAGTCGGCAGGTGTAAGCAGATGGAAAGTTTCACAAGGTAGAATGTGTCAATCTTAATTCATAGTTCGTCCCTGCAGCATGTATACACAGTAGTACTGTGTGGCCACTGAGCAAGCTTTGGCACATAAAGATAGAAAGTAATTATTTGTGAGGTTTTCTCAAAAATGTAAGTTTCTTTCTGAACAAAAAACTACCTGGCTTCTGTACCCAGTACGTTTATGAGGCCGGTACTTTGACGAGTATTCAATCTAAAACATTATTATTCAATGTAATGAGAAAGCACATCAGGCGCAGTTAGCGCTCGACGAAATGGCCCCTTGATTCAGGCGCTTTGCCGAAAGCAAGCTTCACCATTGAACTTACGCTGTACAATAAGTGCTTTTGACTTGGAAAAGTCACCAATGAGGTCCGGACTTTTGACTGCTTAACATTTTATGTCTGAGATCTGAGAAAAGCGGCATACCCATCAATACCGAGCCAACGGCAAGGTGCTAACCCCACGATGCTGCCCTCTGTCTCCTAGGCGGATTCACTCGCCCGGTGGAGTCCTCCCGAGTGCCCCAGGTGAAAGGGCATTGCATCGCTGAGACTGGCTGCTCTGAACAGGATTCGGATGGGCACCGCCGCCTCGGGGTCAGAACACACCCGCGGGGGCCTCCTTCCATGCACAACCCTGGCCGTGTTGGATACAAAATGGCAGAGATATGTTTTGAGCATGGCACAGCAGAGTGGTTCTGAGTAGCCCGAATCAACACCCTGGGGCGTACATGTCCTGGGTCATGATATCCTCCCAACACCTTTGAGGATACAGCAGACTCAAAGTCCACCCCAGTGGGTTACTCTGGTGAATTCTCGTGTCGGGGGATTTGCACCTTTCAGCTCTAGACTGGGTTCTCTCTATTACCCTCAAACGCACTCCAGATTTACTCAGTTTAGGTTGAAAGCTACAATTCTTAACAGGATACTTAGCAAACATACATTTATGGCTCTCATTAAACCCCAACAGAGGGTCTGATCGCTCCGGTTTTACTTGAGACTTAAGCATTTGAAACAGGTACCATCTCATAAGCTCAGCACCTGTTGCTGTTGTGTAGCCATTTTAGCTATATGTCCATGCACGTTATTTTAACACACTAGGCCAAGCCGCTGTGCACTCTAACCAAGATATATTTTATTCAGCTTTATTTTATTGTTGTTACAATAGCCACTTTTACAGTCTTGTTTTATTTTCTGTTTATCTAACTGTTTTTGCCTAGGCCAGCTCTCTGTTCTCAAACAAGACATTCTTGCTCACTCTGTGCTTCTTCCAAGGCTACAGCATGGTACATTGCCGGTGAACGTGGTATAAATTTAATCTCTGACATTCGTAGAAAACACACATCCTTACGTAGGGACATTTTCTCAGAACATCAGCTGTGTTTTTATAGAAACACTTCCCTGTCCCTTACACGTTAGAGGGAGATTCCAGCCAGAGAACCACGACTGTATGCTGATTGCCGAATGCTTCGCTACAGATGCTAATGCAGACTACAGGCCTTTGCTCAGGTATGGAGGATGATGTCTTCCTAGGGGAACCTGAAGAGCAGAATTAGAGCTTAACACGCTGTGCTCTATCATAGCCTAGGTAGGGGTTAGTCTATTGACCGTAGTGACAATATGATAGCGTTATTTTTATGCTTCACTCTCCTCGTCACAATTTTAATACTGTCATGCTGTATCATCCTGATTATTGCAGCTCATGCTTTGCTATCTAAGATGCAGTCGTTTTACTAAAATCATTATTGAAACATACTGCCTATGTTTGTCATTTTATATATGAGACTAAGGTAACTGAGAGAAACGGATGAGACCTGAGTGACCACGGCTTCCCTGAGAAAACAATTATGTCATGCGCTCGGCTGCCCAGTTATGGGTAGAGATGAGGCACGACTAGTTAGCTGGAGCAAAACCCGGATTGGAGGGACAGGTGTCACCTGCAGTGGGTCAGACTCAGTCTCCCACGCCGCAGGCGATCCTGCCGCTCAATATCCAGTAGTCTCATTAGAATAACTGGCTTTCATTATAAACTGCATGCTACACATATCACTGCCAGTCCACTGGCCTATAAAACTGCATTACCCGCTACTTATCTGGCTCCGTAATCATATATACCTCTGCTGTCATTGCACCACCATTATTACTATAGTCGAAAAGCAAATAAATGTCAGGTCCGAGCACTAACGTCTGCATCTAAAGGGGATAGTGTGGAATGTCAAAGCAGGAAAACTGGAAACCTAACTCAATCACCTTAGCGAATACAATCATTGCACTGGTCTGTTCTTTATCCCCTAACGGCATACTGCTTGTACACAACAAATATCAGGCATCCCATATTAATATCATGGACAAGCAAACTGGCTCAATTTAGGTACTGCACTAAATATTTATGCTGAATTAAAGACGACAGTCCCTCAAAACAAGGAGCCCAAGGTAGGTTGACCAGATTTTTAAAAGAAAAATCCGGGACAGGTTAGACATAAAAGTAGGACTAAAACCTTTAGGGCTGATTTAAGAAAAGTAGTGCTGCACCCAGTGCAGCAACACTTTCCTTGAGCCTCTTAGCGCCCCCCTACCGCAACCATGTGTGCGCCGTATTTGAAATATGGCAGACCATGGCGCAGAGTAGGGGGCAACAGCGTCAGAATTCCTGACGCTATTGATGTCATTGATGCTATTGAAAATTGTGGCGCTACTCCTGCAGAGTATATAGGGGCCCATTGTATTCAATGGCATACCCCCTTTTAACGCCTGCTCTAAGCAGGCATTACAAGTTCCGAAAAAATGGCGCAAGGAAATCTCTTTGATTTTGTGAAATTTTTTTGGCCCCCTAATGGTGAAACGCCCCCCTTGCAAACATTATGCCGGGCACAGGCATAACGTGGCGCAAGGGTTCACAAAGTGGAGCAATGAATGCATTGCACCACTTTGTAAATGTGGCGTGTGGAAAAAGCCACTTTAGCGCCGACCTTAGTGTAAAACAAATGACACTATGGCATCGCAGAAATCAATAAATTACTTCTTCAATTATTTAAGACTTTAGAGGTGCATGTGAAAAGTGAGCATACCTCGGTCTTCTGATTCGCAGGTTGATCCTACCTTTGTCCCAAAATCTGGACATTAATTTAAAATTAACAAAGGCGTTCACAGGCTGACCTGACCATTGCCCCAAAAACCAGGAGATTTATTTAAAATGAACAAAAGCATAGGGTTTAGGAATGGGTAGCGGTAAAGGGTGCTAAGGTGAGGTTAGGCTTTAAGGGTGAGTAGTGGTAAAGCAAGATAAAAGTAACTTAAAAAGGGGGGTGCTTGAGTTGTTTTGCCTCGAAAAAGAAAAATAATGCGTTAAATATTACGTTTAGGGGTGGACAGTGGTAAAGGTAGGTATGGCAATTTTAGGTTTATGGAGTGGGTTGGTAAAGGTAGGTTTTAGGAGTAACCTAAAAAAAAAACAAGCATTGGCAAAGCCAATAGGTTTCGCCTTTAGTTTTTCTTTTGCACTCTATCTTGCTAGCTGGAATATAAGTATGAGAAAAAGGTTAGAATAATATTTGTTTTAAATTTGATAAACCGTTAATAGTTGTTTATGTTGTGATGTATGGTGAGTTAATATCCCAGGGTTCCAAACTCATAATTTGTATTTTATTTAATTCGGTATTTTATTAGAGTATAGTAATGTGTAATTAGTAAAGTGCCACTGCACCTGCTGCACCATTCATATAATACCCCTTTTAACAAACAGTAAGGTAACCACATTTGTGACTGCCCGTTTAGCAGTACAATATAGCAATAGCTGGTGTTTAGAGGAGCTATGACAACTTTTGGCCCTGGTGCCACTGCACCTGCTGCAGCATTCACATCATGACCTTAATGCCTGCAAGATAACTGCACTTGTGACTGCCGGTTTAGTTGTAAAATATAGCAATAATAAATGTTTAGTGGGGTGCCTAGAGCTCCTGTTCCAGGTGACACTGCACCTACTGCAGCATTCAAACCATGACCCTAGTGCCTGCAAGATAACTGCACTTGTGACTGCCTGTTTAGAAGTAACATTTAGTAATAATGTCTGATTAGTGGGGTTCCTAGAGCTTTTGGGCATGTTGCCACTGTTTCTGCTGCAACATCCAAAACACAACCCTAATGCCTGCAAGGTAACTACACTCGTGACTGCCTGTTTAGCAGGAAAATATAGCAGTATTTTGTGTTTAGAGGAGTTCTGGCAACTTTTGGGCCCAGTGCCACTGCACCTGCTGAACCATTCAAATCATGACCCTATCACCTGCAAGATAAATGCCTTTGTGACGGTCTGCTTAGTAGTAAAATAAAGCAATATTTGGTGGTTAGAGGGAATCCTAAAGCTTTTGGCCCCGGCTTCACAGCACGTGCTACACAACTAAAATCATGACCTTAGTGCTTGAAAGGTAACTGCACTTGTGACTGCCTGTTTTGTTGTAAAATAAAGCAACATTTGGTGTTTAGAGGAGTTCTGACAACTTTTGGGCCTAATGCCACTGCACCTTCAGCACCATTATAATCAAGACCCTAGTGCCTGCAAGATAACTGCACTTGTGACTGCCTGTTTAGTAGTAAAATATAGCAATATTTGGTGTATAGAGGAGTTTTGACAACTTTTGGGCCAGGTGCCACTGCACCTGCTGCACAATTCAAATCATGACCCTAATGCCTGCAAGATAACTGCACTTCATGACTGCTTGTTTAGGAGTAACATATTTCAATATTTGGTGTTTACAGAAGTTATGTCAAATTTGAGCCCTGGTGCCACTGTAGCTGCTGTACCATTCAAATCATCACCCTAGTGGCTGCAAGTTAACTGCACTTGTGACTGCTGGTTTAGTTGTAAAATATAGCAATAATACATGTTTAGTGGGGTGCCTAGAGCTCCTGTTCCAGGTGACACTGAACCTGCTGCACCATTGAAATCATGACCCTAGTGCCTGCTAGATAGCTGCACTTGTGACAGCTTGTTTAGTAGTAAAAGTTAGCAATAATTTGGGTTTTGAGGGGTTCTGACAGCCTGTGGCCCTGGTGCCACTGCACTCGCTCCACCATTCAAATCATGACCTTAATGCATGCAAGATAACTGCATTTGTGACTGCCTGTTTAGTAGTAAAATATAGTAATATCTGGTATTTAGAGGAGTCCATAACAAATCCAAAAACTACTGCAACTCCTGACTGTTTGAATTATATATGGGTGTATCTCTAGTGGATGTAGATTCAAAAGTGGAATGGAGCCAACATTCAAACAAATTATTAATCAAGATTTTCAAAGATTTATTACATCATTCATAATTCTTCATTCTCATTAGTATGATAATGATATACAATAAAAAAGTCCCTAGTATTACAAATCAAATATGCATCATCACAACCTCAATAAACCAAAGTAATACATGTACATTATTTACATATCAACTTACCTTCCCGGGTGTATCTCACAAACTCAATCATCCAAATGTCCCATTCACTCAATTCATACTTTACATGGCATCCTCCTACTCAAACTTCACTCAACAAAAGTAAAATCACCTTTTCATAATCTTAACATGGTTCAGCCACTATTAATTCAAATTGATATATGTTTACATTTCTGAATTGTTGCTTGCGGCATTGATTATTTCTGACCATATGCAATATTTAATCATCAATGTATTACACAATTTTCCAAAAAGTCATAGGATCCATCTAGATAAGAATACAATTATCATAGTTCCATGTTTGATGAATTGCAGTCCTATGTTCAGCGCCAACGTGCATTTCAGTGCGAGCCACACAGGTGCGGGAACCACCTTCTTCAGGGCATAACAAACAGAAATGACCTGTGCAAAACCCCAGAATGGTTCACAAGGCAAATAGATTAAATAAGGCCAAACAAGGTCTCCAATGTAATTCCCAAATAATATGTGAATGAACGCACTTTACCCCCAAAGAAAGGTGAGGGAAATAAGGAGGAAAAAAATGATCCTCGTTCCCGTGTATCCAACCGTCCAGATTTGACATAAGGATGAGAGACAGATAGCAATACAGATCAGGATAAGCGCGGAAACATTGGGCAGCTATCCCCCTAGTCCATTATGCAGAAACCTGTGCACCCAAATGCATGCTAGCAGCGACATCCATCCACTGGAAAAGGATAAAGTGTTCTGACAAATTTTGGCCCTGGTGCCACTGCAATTGCCACACAATTCAAATTATGACCCTAGTGCCTGCAAGATAACTACACTTGTGACTGCCTGTTAATAAGACACTGAGAGAAAAATAATTTCCCCTAGCGCCTTGAGACCCGCACGGGTGAGTAGCGCGCTTTATAAATGTTAATGATTTGATTTGATTTGATTAGATATTCACTGAAAAAAACAAAGGTTACAGGGATGTTATAGCTAGAAAATAGAATAAAGAAAATCTTAGAAACTCATTAAAAAAATGAAGGTAACAGGGACTTTATAGTTAGGTTCAGATTTTACACACACAAAAGGCTCTTAGCGCCTTGAGATCCGTACGGGTGAGTAGCTGCGCTTTATAAACCCTGATTTGATAACCATAGCTGTTAGAACCGGGGTCTTTGGTTGGCAGTCAGGTTACCTCCTATCCAAGCAAGGATCCTCACTCTAGTCAGGGTAATTCACACACAATCCAAAATATCCTGTGCCCACCCTCTGGTAGCTTGGCACTGAGCAGTCAGGCTTAACTTAGAAGGCAATGTGTAAAGTATTTGTGCAATAAATCATGCAATAACACAATGTAGCACCACAAAAATACACCACACAGTATTAGAAAAATATATAAGGCCTTAAGCCTTTTGACTGTCCCACTAGCCTGGAAGGTGGGGCAGGCCCTACAGAAATTATCTGAGGCTACCCGCATTCTAGGTCAATGGAAGTGGGCGACAAGTCTGGCAAAGGTCTTGTCTTTGCCCAAATGTCCTGCCAGGGGGATGTCCTGAGCCAGACCCAGTAGGAAGTCCTGGTAACACTGGGGACCACCAGCACACGTGCTGCCCCAATGGCCGGAGCCTTAGGCTCAATGTAAAGGAGATCATTCTCCCAGTAGATATGGTGATCGCCAGAGGCTTCACCAGCTGCTTGGGCTGCGGCCTGTTGCCTCAGACCCTGAAGGGTGGGGCATTTCTTCTGCACCTTTCAGAATTCTGCCCTGGTTGGCCCACCCTCTACTTGCCAGCCAGCAAGTTCAGGCAGGTTGCCCAAGTCAGCAATGTCTTCTCCGGTTGGCTCAGGGGCCTCCTCCTCAGGGATCCCGTCCACCACCATAGGAATATCTGAGGCAGGTTTCCCGCATCTTTTGCCGTTCCTCTGTGCAGCTGTCTGGGCCATTGTTCCAGGTTTAAGATGCCCTTGACTCCCTTCTCGGGCAGCCTTGGACCTTGTGGTCATGCAGACCCACTCAGGCAAACTCAACATCTCCAAGTGGGATCTGAGCTCTACCTCCTTCCAGGAAGTAGGCTCAAGATCATTGCCTAACAGACAATCTACAGGCATGGCAGGACTCACAGCTACTTTCGGAATACCAGAGAACCCCCCACTCAAAGGGAACCAGAGCCACCGGTAGGTGACTCTCACGATTGTCAGACTTGGTGGAATGTATTAGGGACTATCTACTCTGCTGACACCAGCTGACTCTTGACAGTAGTCATACTGGCTCCTGTGTCACACAGAGCCTCCACACTTTGCCCATCAATGGTGACCCACTGTATTGGCAGGTATGTGGGCTTTAGGCACAATCTCCTTATCTCCCAAGGTTATTAGGGACACCTCTGTCTGCCCCCCTAAACTAACTGGGATTATCTCCCCCGGGCGCTACACTAGCCAACCAAGGTGTCTGCCCTCCAGTGGTGGGCTGTGCTTTCTTGGAACACTGGGAGTCACCCTTAGAGTGTCCATGCTGGTAGCACTCTAAGCATTTGGGGATGAACTTCCCTAACTTCTTGTCGAAGTACCCTGGTTTCTTCCCAAACCCGGAAGAGGAATGGTTACCCCCCTTGGGAATTGTTTTGGGGGGGCCTTTTGAGAGTTCCTTATCTTTAAGTTTTTCTCCCCCCTCTTTCTTCTGTTGGGAACCCTAACCACCTTTGTGGGTGTCCTCCCCAGATGCCTTTTTGGACACTCTGGTGCTAACCCAGAGGTCTGCCTCCTCAGTGTCAGGAATCCCCAAGGTGACTCCTGCGTTATCTGTCAGCATCCCCAGGGATTAGGGTTAAATCATATCTCTGTTCTTGGTTAAACCTTCATGTTTTTCTAAGTAAACATAATGTGCTGTGTTACACAATTGGTTTTATCAATACTTGTTTTAGCAATGCTTGTTTGCTAATGGGAGCATGTGTAGACATGTGCCTCTAATTGGGTGTGGTGTAGACATGTGCTTCTAATTGGGTGTGGTGAATCATCCACATGTGGAAACTCAACTGCTTTCCTGATTGGCTACAAATAGCAGAGTGAATCATGCCTCCCTGCTTGGCTTTGTTTTGCTTCCTGATCTCAGCATCTGTCTTGGCAGTCCAGCCCCTGGTGTCATCCTCGTATTCAGGACTTTTAAGGCAATTCTTTTCTTCGTTCCTGTATCAGCTGACACCAGGCATTCCTCCAGAACTCCGGAAAAGACTGCAGCTAGGTGACTAGTAATCTCCAGGGAGTTTGTTCTTTGAGCACTGCGCTTTCCTAGAACATCTGGTGTATTTCAGACCTCGTATTTTGGCAGAGTGCTAATCTTGAAGAGACAAATGCATTTCTGAACATTCTACATTATTATTGTAGTTACTTGCCTAAATGTGCTTCAGGAAATCTGCTTGAGCTCAAGTACTACAAAAAGTGACAGTGCAATTTTAAAAGAGCATTTACGTGACTTTTCTTTCTCTAGTAGCATAACTCTTGGATTTAAGTTGTGTCATTCATGCCTGTGTTTCAGGTTTGAGGAATTTGCTTTTTGAAGGGTTTTTCACACACACAGTGAAATCAAACCAAACTGTGCCACCCTAACTGTTTAAACCCAGAGTGGATATTTGTATTTCTTGGATTGTTTTTGTTCCTTTTAGTTTAACCCTACGCATGCAGGAAAGTTCTATGTCATATAATGAATGCCCTTGTTTGTCTTTCTTGTGCAAGATAAGTGCAACCACAGTTCTAAATGTAGTGTGCAACAGTGAATCTCTGTGAAGCCAGCCCTAGTGTTGCAGTACTTATTGTTATGGTACTCAGTTTGAGTTTTTGGTAATGCAGTGTTAGTAATTGTGCCAACAGTTATTATTTTCCAAGAAAAGTGGTGGAGCATCCCGGTGTTCTTCCACTGCTCCCGTGCCCATATCAGAAAGAGAGATTCAGTTTCAAGGAAGTTGAGTGCACTAACTCTACTATCACTCTGTTTACAATGACCTGCCCCCCCCCGAAGACACAGTGTGCCTGGCTGGACCGGCAAGACGTGGCAGTGTTTCGTCTCTTTCTCTTCCACTCCCCCTTTCCTTTTGGGACACATGCTGGGGTTTCTGTGTCCACCAGGAAGTGCTGAGAGGTGTTCCAGGAGGTTGGGGGGCATACCATCGCCCCTGCAGACATCCTGCTTTTTCAGGTGAGTGGCACAGTCTCGACACTCAGCAAGCTTCCTGGGATCAGTCAGCTTACTATCTACCAAGTGCTGGCGCAACTCTGTAAAAGAAATACTGAGCATATGCTCTCTCAGAATCAGATCATATAACCCTTTGTAATCATTTACTTTGCTGCCCCGCACCCATCCATTCAGTGCCTTATTGGAGAAATCAAAACAATCTACCCAAGTCTGTGTCGAACGTTCGGTGCTGCCCCTAAACCTTTGACGGAATTTTTCAGGGCTCAGCCCAAACTTGGCCAGTAAAGCGGCTTTCATGGGTGCATAGACATTCAGATCATGTGGATCTAGTGTAAGGAGTGTGTCCCTCCCCACTTCTGGGACATAAAACCACAAGGCCGCCCCCCCATTGCTCCTCAGACGTTCCATGAGCCCTTAGTGCAACTTCATAGACAGCCAACCACCTGTCAATGTCATCTCCCACCACATAACTTGGCACCACATTCCTGCGTATACAAACCTTTTTCTCCCCAACAGGTCCTGCATGTATGCTGCCACCATCACTGCTGGACTCAGACTGTCTCGCCTTGATCTCCAACTCCTTGAGACTAAGTTCGTGAGCCAAATAAAGTTTCTTTTCAGCCAAGGCTCTTTGAGCTGCAGCCTCAGCTCTCTCAGCTTCAATTTGCTTGGCTGCTCTCTCAGCTCCAGCCTGTTTGGTTTCTCTTTCTGCCCTGCTTTCCTCTTGTTGAGCTTCAATTTTCAACCTTGTCATTTGCAATTGAAATTCCCTCTCCTCTCTCCTTTCCTCTGTGGTCAGGCGCTGGTCAGGGACACTGCTCCCTGGTTTGCCAGGGGGCACAATTGCAGTGGTAACATCATCCACTGATGGCAAAAAATCCTCTGAGGAGCCATCCTCTGGACCCTCCTACTCAGCATCCCCCTCTGAATAGGCTTTTGCCCAGGCCCTCAGCACCATTTGAAATTCCTCCTTTCTGGAGGCACCTTGGGTGGGTACTCCCATATCCCTGCAGAACCCTTTCAGCTGTTTGACAGTATATGCCTCAAACAGGGCTAGGTCAAAATCTTCCTTTACAGCTTGAGAACCAGTCAGAGACATGTTGAGCGACGATTTTAGTTAGAAAATTGTCAGGAAAAACAAAATTGCAGAAAAAAAGATAAAATATCAAGTTGACCTTCAACTGTGGGTAGCTAGTGAACACTTAGCTATTGCATGTCACTGCACAAATACAAGTCCTATCCTCACCACTGATCACCAATGTTAGAAATGGGGTCACTGGTTGGCAGTCAGGTTACCCCCTGTCCAAGCAAGGACCCTCACTCTAGTCAGGGTAAGTCACACACAATCTAAATTATTCTGTGCCCACCCTTTGGTAGCTTGGCACTGAGCAGTCAGGCTTAGTTTAGAAGGCAATGTGTAAAGTATTTGTGCAATAAATCAAGCAGTAACACAGAATAGCACCACAAAAATACACCACACAGTATTAGAAAAATATATAATATTTATCTGATAAGATGCAGGTCAAAACGATTAAAATGCAATAAGTATATGTTGAGATATCACTGTGATATAAAGTGTCTTTAGTCTTTAAAAAGCAATAAATGTCTCTTTCAAGCACAAAGTACCTGGTTTGCGGGCAAAATCTCCGCAAAGAACCGTAGAGGAGGAGATGCGTGGAAACAAAGGGGGTGGGTGTTGATTTCTCGGGCTGCACACGGCGATGCGTCATTTAGTTTTCATGCAGGGACGGCTGTGCGTCGATTTCTGGTGCTCGGTCGTGGATCCTCTTCGGGTTTTTGGATGCCCTGGGGACGCTGCGTGGATTTCCGGCACTGACAGGATGAAGTCACAGGGGCTGCGTCGATCCAGTGGGCGTTGCGTGGAAATTTCTACCACACGGCAGGTGCTGCGTCGATTCCTCTCTGGAAGTCAGGCTATGTCGTTCCGGCTTGGCCGTGCATCGATTCAGTGGGCCGTGCGTCGAATTTCCAGTCGCTACGCTGGTGCTGCATAGATCTTCTCATTACGAAGTCCGGCTGCGTCATTCCGTTCGGCGTCCAGTGAATTTTTCACCCCTGTGCAGGCTGTGCGTCTTTTCTTTCAGGCTGTGCATCACTTTTCAGCGCACAAGGAGTGCTTCTTGTAGAGATTAAGTATTTTTGGTCCCGAGACTTCAGGGAACAGGAGGCAAGCTCTATCCAAGCCCTTGGAGAGCACTTCATCACCACAGCCAGAGAGCAGCAAGGCAGCAGGGCAACAGCAAGGCAGCAGTCCTTCACAGAAAGCAGTCAAGTGAGACCTTTGGGCAGCCAGGCAGTTCCTCTTGGCAGGAAACAGGGAAATTGGGTATTTAAACAAGGCCTCTGCCCCTACCAACTGAGACTCTTCCTGCCTTTTGCCTACACAGCACCCTGCCCTATGGGTTACCTACAGCATACCTTAGGGGTGACTTATATGTAGAAAAAGGGGAGTTTTAGGCTTTGCAGGTACTTTTAAATGCCAAGTCGAATTTGCAGTGAAACTGCACACACAGGCCTTGCAATGGCAGGCGTGAGACAAGGTTAAGGAGCTACTTACGTGGGTGGCACGATCAGTGCTGCAGGCCCACTAGTAGAATTTAATCTACAGGCCCTGGGCACATATAGTGCACTTTACTAGGGACTTATAAGTAAATTAAATAATCCAGTTGGGTATGATCCACTGTTATCACGTTTAAAGGGAGAGAGCATATGCACTTTAGCAATGGTTAGCAGTGATGAAGTGCACAGAGTCTTAAAACCAGCAAAAACAGTACCTAAAAAATGGAGGGTGGCAGGCAAAAAGTTAGGGATGACCACCCTAAGGTTGTCAGGTCTAACAAGAGGAATTCAGCAGTTATAGTTAGCTAACTATAAATTACGCCCCCGCAATACATTGCTTATGATCTCACATATTACATCACTTATGACATGGTCAGTGACATCTCTGTATATATACTTGTATTTATATATATATATATATATATATATATATATATATACATATATGTTATAATTAAGGCTCCCGTTTTCCGTTTAAATGGATTTTTACACTTAAATTCAAACGGAAATCTATTTTTCCTTTGTCTGCATTTATAAATATAAACGGTAAAATACTGCTTGTTCCAATTCAAAGACTTCATGCTGCAACCAACTGAGGATTGCCTCGCAATACCTCCTCTTCCTGATAAAATATTTTTCTACGCTGGCTACTGCTTTTATTCTGTCACTGTAAGCGGAGAGGTGAGCAATCCTTCGCTCCTGATTCACACTATGTGAATCAGGAGCGGAGGATCAGTCACCTCTCCGCTTACAGTGACAATACAAAAGACCATTTGACCACCATTGCCCTACACTATTAAGACAATACATTTTCTTGCCTCAAGCACTTACTACGAGCAAAAGGCGCATATGGGAAAGTCGGAGGAAGAGAAAAATGAAAAAGTGTCACAAAGGGAGAAAGCAGAAAGCTGTAAGAGTGAGCTGAATGGGCAGAGAGTGGCTTTAAATGGATCAAAGAGGCCCAAGATGGCTTCAGGATTACACTACCTCAGTATTATGTGTTCGCACATTTAATTGCGGCAGCCGCATGTTTAAGAGGAGGGCTTTGTGCAGCAGCATGTTTTTATTTACAAATTATGCATTGTTTTTGTACTGTCACTGTAAGCAGAGTGATGAGTGATCCTTGGCTCCTGATTCACACTGTGTGAATCAGGAGCCAAAGATCGCTCACCTCTCCGCTTACAGTGACAATACAAAAGACCATTTTCCCACCGTTGCCCCCACACTATTGAGCATATATTTAAATATATCTAAACCTAAAACAACTGAGTGCAAGTGTGCATTGTCTATTTAAATAAATGTGAAAAAATAATAGCTGCAGCATCTTCTTTTGCTTGCGACAAAAATAATTTTGGATGAATACAGATAAAATGAGTAAAATAGAAATATGGATAAATACAGACGGAAATGTTAAAAAAAATAAATACCATGAAACTGGAGGCCCTAGTTATAATTCAACAGAAAAATCACACCACACTCCGTGAACTCATGTAAATCCTTTATTTCCAAACAAGATAGCAACTGCACAGACCCATGAAGACCTTAAGATCTTTTTCACGGTTGGCAAGTCCTACAACTATGTTTGTCTTTCATACTGTTATTCCAGTTACTTATTATGAGGCATCATGAAACATGTAGTTGTAAACTAATCATGCAAAAATAAAACCATATGATTAAAAGTAAAAAACATAACAGTTTTGTCAGATTATTCTCAGCCCTGACAATGTTGCATCAGGGTTGAATTATTGGCGGTTTTGACAGACGGGACGCCCGGGGAGAGAGGTTTGTTTCCCATCCTCTGCGTTTTTTCTAATACAGATGCAGGCTTGATGCAATGCAATACAGATGGCAGTTTACATGGCCGTATTTTTGTCAATGATGACCTCAAGTGAGCCTTTCTTTTTGGGCCCCGTTCTTGTGTCCATTGTGCTGCTGTACAGTGCAGTCTTGACGCACTTTATCTTATTAAGGGGGTCATTCTAAGTCTGGCGGGCGGCGGAGGCCGCCCGCCAGACTTCCCCCCTCCAAAATACCGCTCCGCGGTCGCAAGACCGCTGAGGGTATTTTGGCTTTTGCACTGGGCTGGCGGGCGACCGCCAAAAGGCCGCCCGCCAGCCCAGTGCAAAAACCCTTCCCACTAGGACGGCGGCTCAGAATTGAGCCGGCGGAGTGGGAAGGTGCGACAGGTGCAGTGGCACCCGTCGCGTATTTCAGTGTCTGCAATGCAGACACTGAAATACAAAGTGGGGCCTCTTACGGGGGCCCCTGCAGTGCCCATGCCATTGGCATGGGCACTGCAGGGGCCCCCAGGGGCCCCACGACAACCCATACCGCCATCCTGTTCCCGGCGGGAGAACCGCCAGGAACAGGATGGCGGTATGGGCTGTCAGAATCCCCCATGGCGGCGCAGCAAGCTGCGCCGCCATGGGGGATTCCCAGGGCAGCGGAAAACGGCGGGAGACCGCCGGTTTTCCTCTTCTGACCGCGGCTGAACCGCCGCGGTCAGAATGCCCTGCGGGGCACCGCCAGCCTGTTGGCGGTGCTCCCGCCGACCCTGGCCCCGGCGGTAAGGAACCGCCGGGGTCAGAATCACCCCCTAAGTGTATTGAGGTATTTGTAAGTGATATCAAGAAAGAAATGTGGATGGAAGTCCTTTCAGGAGTTGTACTCCATGGCTTGATCTGTATTTGGTCTCCACCTTTGTTTGTCTTAATGATGACCCCGGTGGATTCACTCTGAACAAAGGGTCGAAACATCGACTTGATCTTTTGCCCATCTGGGACTGAAATCTCTGGACTATCACATTTAAAAAAAAAAAAATTGGTTTCAATCTATTGGTCCAGTAATCAGTTGTGGATTAGACATCTGATACATTGCATAATATTGTACATTTTGCAAATAAGCTTTTTCTGTGATTGTTCACTTTATATCACTGTTTCACTGCACCGTCAACTGGAGCACCTTTTTGTTTTGTTTTGCTTTGATTGCTCTCTGTATATACCATCCTTTACAATATAGTTGCTCTGAAAGGTCATTATTGATTTATGTGATTTGTCAATATATTATCCATGTCTTGCTCTTATTTTTTATTAATTGTTTCTTTCCCAGTTGAACATTTTGTTGAATGCTTTGATTACCCTTGTTCTAGGGATTATAGGGTGCCCCTTCTTGGGTTTAAACTTTCAATAAGAGACATTTTTAGAAATGTGATTTAAAATCTGACTTTACCATTAAAAAGGGGTTTATATTACAATTCCATAGACACCGAACTCGAGATTTATACCAGCTCCCAGTTAAAAGTTAGAATTGATTAAATGTGTCAAAACAACAACATTCAAGGGGCCACTGGGCATGCAGGGGTTACTGAGCCCAACCAAAGTGGTTGAGACTTTTTTCCCTTTATGTCCCTGGGCCCTCCCTCCTATGGATGCCACTGGAGTGGGTCAAGCATCCTCTTTAGCACCAAACTCAGTTAGTAGCATAGCATGAGCAGTCAAGGCTCTCTCGGTGGAAAGTGTAGATACAGTTAGTGAACATGACTCATAACTCAACGTGCAGGCAGCACCCACAACAAAACAATGTCCAGTCAAATATTTATTTTGTATGAAGGAAGTATTTTAATTCTAAATCTACACATGCAGTATTAAAAAAGCAATAACACAGTCCCCCCTTGAGGCAGGCACACTAATAGTTTTCAGGCCACTCCTAGACCACCTAGTCCCCATCTAAATGGTTGGCTGTTATTCCTAATTCACATCTGGCAACATCCATTGAATGTAAACTGTTATGCCCTGTGCACAGGATATCCCCTCTCAAGCTCAGTAAGGTGTAGTCACTTAGAGTCAAGTAGGGTTTCAAAAACCAAAGGCAGTATATCCCCCTGGGGCCCAGAAGGCCCTGTTCTCAGTTTACCCGCTTTGGCAGTACAAAACTTGGCAGCTGCACAGTGCGGTCCTGGCCCGGATCTGCAAAGTTGGGCTGCATATGTGCAGTTCCTGGCACATGCTGGCTGTCTCCTTAGCCACATTTAGCAGTGTCCTGATGACCGGAGTTGCTCCAGCTACACGTCGTAAATACTTTTCTTTCCTTGCTCGATGATGGGGGCAGTGTCCTTACTCCTGAGGGGTCCCAACAATGTCGCTATGTCTTCTTTTCTCCTCAGACAGATTTGGGTCATGGCCAATGACCCGACCTCCGGCTTCAGTGCTCTTGGCATAGGGGGGTCACCATGACGAACCTCATTGTCTGGTCACGCAGGCCTCAGGTTGCCTCTCCCACAGCCCCTCCTGGCACACAAGGTTGCAGCAACTTCTCGCACATGTGTGACGGCCTGATCGATGAAGCTCAGGTCCTTGCCACTGGCGGGCCTTCCTGATATACAGGGTCACCAAACTTTCACCACGCTGTACGCAGGCAATGGCTCGATCAATACACCACTTCCCCTTGGTGCACGGCGGCCACTCCTGGATTACAAGGCAGCGTAAACTTACAACACTGCACATGGACGACAGCCAAATAGATGCAGCACTGGTCCTAATACCTAGCTCAGGAGCACCACATGTCTGGACTCCCCTTGGATCTCATTCCCTCTAACACACTCCTGTCCCTCACAGGCACAGCGGTCTTGGTGTGCAGACAGGCACTGGTGCTCCAGACTCCAGGGCAGGTGGTCCTGTTTTGCCTGGGTGATGTCCCTACACCTAGCAGGGAGACTAGGAGGCTGTGCCCCTAGTTCTGGTCACAGGCAGAAGTCTTTCACAGCTTCCCCTCCTCATGCAGCCCAGCTGGCTGCTTGGCAGATGACCAAGTTGGGGGGCTCAAGCTCCCCTACTTATAGTTCTTTTCCAGACACCAAATGTGATTTAGGGTGAGAACCTTTGAAGTTTTATGCCGGGGTTCTGCTTCTTTGAAAAGGACATCTTTTCTCTTCGTCCTTGCTCCTGAAAGATGTCTGTTACAGCAAGCAGGACTCCGAGCCTGATTAACCCACAACAAGATTCATAGGAGAGACCAGAGTTCACAACTCGGTCAGCCACAGTGATATGTGCATCAAAGTTAATTCTGGGGCCTCAGCTTTAATATTTATGATTCTCTTATCAGCCACATCTCCCTCTTCCTGAGATATGTCCAGGCCCCTTGCTTGTTCTCTGTCACTGAATCAAAGAGGTCTGTGAGGCTCCCCCTCATCCTGTGCTTGCCCCACCCAGCTTACAGGAATGCAGCAATATACAATTCGGTCTGGGGGAGATTCCTCTACATGCTTTCACCAGGCAGGCCTGTGCTTCCTAAAATACAACCCAAGGTCTTCCATGTAATATACTAGTGCAGGCACTTCTGCACTGAGTGTACAATCACAGCACACTTCACTGTCCGGTACTGTTGTGCCCATGTACCACGTTACTACCAGCATTCCCACATGCAGCACGTGCACTCAGTCTGCGCACACTGTTCGGTGCTACAGTCTCTCTGAACTGCATCTGAATGTGTCACTTTAAACATTTACTGCCAGCGTACACACATTTTCCCTGTGCCCACTGTTCCACGCTGCATCCTCTGAATAGTTTATGTCTTGCATTCTCACATGCATTCAGCGCATTTTCATGATGCACGCACTTCCACATCAACCTGATGTAGGCCAAGGGTGAGTTAAACACACAGCAGCAGAACTTTTAAAAAGGGGAGTGAGCTTGTGAGCCTCACTCTAGTGTCACAGGGTACAAAGGACCCATTAACTAATACTGATGCTGTATGATGCCACCACTGCACTTTGGCTGTTTAACTACTGGTGAAGGCAGTAGCCTTCCACCACTATGAGGGTAGCACCTTGGGCACCCCACCTAGTCCAACACGACTGCAATCCATGAGTCAGGCCTATGCCACGGTACACACGCATGATCTGTGTTCGCTTCTTACAAAAAATCAGATTGGGGATCCAGACAACAATACAGTTGGGCAGGGGTACACATCTCTCACCATGCAGAGGACTTTTCAGTCCCAACAAATTGTAATAAGTTAACACAATGTTATCCAATGGAAGAGGTAGGCCTCATAGCACTGAAAAACTACTTTAAGAGTTTTTCATTACCAGGACATGTAAAAAGTAAAGGTACATGTTTTTCAATACATTGCATTGTCCTTCTGATCTATGTAGGGCCTACGCTAGTTGTGACATTTGTATTCAAAATGGAGGTTTGGGCCTGGCAAGAGATTCATTTTGCCAGGTCGAAATGGCGGGTTAAAACTGCACACAGAGACTGCCATTGAAAGTGTGAGACGTGTTTAATGGGCTACTTAAATGGGTAGTACAATTGGTGCTACAGGCCCACTAGTAGCATTGAATTTACAGTCCCTGGGTACAAGTAGTACCACTTTCCAATAGACTTACAAGTACATTAAATGTGCCAATTGGGTGTAAACCAGTTTTACCATGTTTAAAGGGGACAACACAAGCAACACAATACACGCAGGCATAAAAGTCAACAATAACAGGTTTAGAAAACAGGAGGGAGAGGGCAAAACATCGGGGGTGCCCCTGCAGAAAGGGTCAAGTCCAACACTCACCTAGCAATAAAATCTGGAGAATAACACAGGAACTATTTAAAAATGATGATGTGAAAGAGCTAACCATTTCCTCAATCGTTCATTTCTATGAATAAAACAAATCTGACCAAAATGTTCCCTGAAAGTCTGTGGGATGCCATAAAAGCTACATTATGAGGGGTTACGATTGGCATTATGTCCAAACTCTTTGGGATGCCATGAAAGCTACATTCTGAGGGGTTATGATTGGCACCAGCCCAAGAAACATAAAGCAACAAATTCCAAACTTGATTCTTTAGAATTAGTGATCAAAAAGCTAGAACAGGGTTTAACAAACACTCCCAACCCAAGAGATGGACATTTTGCTGCAACCCTGGCCCTCCATGAATGAACATGGATATAGCATGGATCGACTGGATGAATGGGTCCAGTTGGTCTCCCTAATCAACTCATAAACCTTGATTATCGATTAACTTTAATTTTGTGATGCTATCTCCAGCCTCTCGCCAAATTGTATGCAAACTCTGATTTCAGAATATTTCTTTCAAAAAACATACTTTGTGTTAGCAATCTCGAATCATCGAACAAGTTACTTACCTTCAGTAACAAATCATCTGGTAGAGACATTTTCTAGTTGTACATTCCTTACCTTAGAATTTCCCCCAGACTGGATCCGGAGATTTTTCTTCAAGCAGTACCCTTGCATGCCATCAGGTGGCATTGGTCGACTCCGCGTCTGCCGTGGTCGCCGTGATGGCCTTGCAGTTGTATATAGGCGCCACCCCGGCGCGCTGACGTCAGTTTCACTTTACAACTTTCCACGCCAGAAGTGCGGAGCCATGAAGACTAGTGCACCAGAACTAGGGCCCTGTCCCTAGAAATCAAGTTGCAGAGCGGGAGGTTGGGTGGGTCAGTACGGAATCTGCAGCTAGAAAATGTCTGTGCAGGGACGCCCACGTTGCTGCCTGGCAGATGTCCAGAACTGGAACTCCGCATGCTAATGTAGTGGTTGCGGCAGTTGCTCTGTTAGAATGAGCCTGAAAACCCTCAGGGGATTGCTATTTAGCCAAAGCGCAACACATTTTGATGCAGAGAACAATCCATCTAGAGATGGTCCTTTTCTGCACTGCCTAACCTTTCTTCGCACCCACATAACCAACAAAGAGTTCATCATCCACCCGGAAGTCTTTGGTACAATTGTGGTAGAACGCCAACGCTCTTTTTGGATCCAAACGGTGGAGTCTCTCCTCTTCAGAATAAGGATGTGGGGTGCGTAAAAAGTAGGCAAGGTGATGGATTGGCCTACATAAAAGGGCGCAGCCCCTTTTGGGAGGAAAGAGGCCTTGGTACAAAGCATCACTTCGTCATGATGGACAGAGATAAAGAGTAACTTTGAAGAAAGAGTTTGCAGCTCACTCACTCTATGAGCAGAGGTGATGGCTACAAGAAAGGCTGTCTTGAAAGTGAGAAGCCAAAGAGGATAATTATAGAAGGGGATCAAAGGGAGCACACATGAGGAAAGTGAGTACCAAGTTCAATTTCCACTGGGGCATTATGAATGGGATAGGAGGAAACGTGTAGGTAAGACCCTTGAGGAATCTCCCAACAATGGGAGATTTAAACAAGGAGGGTTGATCTCGTAGTCTGAGGAAAGCCGAGATGGAAGACAGATAACCTTTAAGGGTGCCCCAAGCAGAAACTTGCTGGGCAAGAGAGAGTGCAAAAAAAAAACCTCACAGAGGTGCAGAAAGCAGAGTCAACAGACTTGTTGGTATACCATTCCACAAATTTGTTCCAATGACAGGTGTATACTCTTTTGGTAGAGGGGCGCCTGGCTGGCAAGATAACATTACAGACTTTGGGTGGAAGGTTGAAAGCCGTCAACTGCTGCCGCTCAATCTACATGCAAGAAGGTGGAGACTGGACAGGTTCCAGTGGAGAACCGTCCCCTTCTGCTGGAACAGAAGATCCTCTTAAAGAGACAGTCTGTGTGGAAGATCAATGGACATGTTTAGAAGCTCGGGATAGCATACTCTCCATGCCCAGGAGCCACAAGGAATACTTGAGTCTTGTCTTTCTTGATCTTCTTGAGAACTCTGGGCAGAAGTGGTATTGGTGTAAAGGCGTTTAGGAGGCCTGAGTTCCAATCGAGACAAAAAGCGTCGCCGAGCGAGTGCCACAATGGAAATTCCAGCTCACAAAATAGCTGACATTGCGCGTTCTCTGCAGAGGTGAACAGATCTAACAAAGGCTCTCCACATTGCTGAAAGAGACCTTGCACCACCTCCGGATGGAGACACCATTCGTGATCAACAATGCACTGATAGCTGAGTTTGTCTGCTCTGACGTTCAGAGATCCCGCCAGATGATGAACAACCAGGGATATGCCCTGACGTTCCAGCCATGTCCAGAGGCGTAAAGCCTCCTGACAAAGGGTGCACAACCCCACTCCGCATTGCTTGTTGCAGTACCACATGGGGGAGGTGTTGTCCGTGAACACCTACACTACTTTCCCTTTGAGAGAGGGAAAGAATGCTTTCAATGCAGACCCAATTGCCCTGAGCTCCAGAAGATTGATGTGGAGCCCGGACTCTACCAGAGACCACACACCTCTGATCTCCACCCCCCCACCCTCATGTGGCCGCCCATTTCAGGAGTGACACATCTTTCACTACTGCCAGATCTAGCTGGGGAAGGGAGAGGGATCTGCCTTTGACCCAATCACAGTTCAAAAGCCACCACTGCAGATCTTGCATAGTTCCCTCCGAGATCTGGACCATGTCGGAGAGATTCCCCTGATGCTGCGCCTGCTGGAACTTCAGGTCCCACTGCAGAGCCCACATATACCATATGGCATGTGCGACCAGCAGAATAAAGGAGGCCATGAGGCCCAGCAGCCTCAGAGACATTCTCACCAAAATCCACGAAAGAGGCTGAACATCATTATCATACCCTGAATATCCTGGACTCGTCACGTGGGAGGATAGGCGCGAAACTGCACTGCATCCAGAACAGCTCTGATTCAAGGGAGCATCTGAGAGGGAGTCAGGTGTGACTTTTGCACATTTATAGTGAACCCCAGCGAATTCACAATCTGGAGGTGGTTAGACAACAGCCTGGGGCAAGCCAGTCGTCAAGGTAGGAGAAGACTGAAACCCCTAGTTTGCGCAGATGAGCTGCAACCACCACCATCACGTCTGTGAGTGGCGCTGGCAAGGCCAAAGGGGAGCACAATAAACTGAACGTGCTTGTGACCTACCACAAACCGCAAGTAACGTCTGTGGCCAGGAATGTGAAAGTAGGCGTCCTGCACGTCCAATGCAACCATCCAGTCTCCAGGGTTCACGGCAGATAGGACCTGAGCCAGAGTGAGCATTTTGAACTTCTTTCTGAGGAAGAGACTGAGGGACAGGAGGTCTGAGATAGGGCGAAGGCCCCTGTCCTTCCTTGGGTACCAGAAAGTAGCGGGAATAACAACCACAACCTACTTCTGGCACAGAGACTCTCTCTACGACTCCCTTGGCCAAGACTGCTGTAACTTCCTCACAGAGAAATGTCAAGTGATCCTCCATCATCCAGTCGTAGGCATGGTCAGAGAGGCAGTATCGGAGGGGAGGCAGTAGCCCCTTTGGACAATTTGCTAAACCCACCTGTCCATCGTGATGGATTCCCAATGGGGTAGGTGAAGGCGAATCATGCCTCCAACAGGTCTGTGATGGAGCAACAGATTAGGAAGGTTTGGAGGCTGCAGCGGGGTGGGGTTGGACTGGGCCGACCCCTGGCTCCCTGATCCATGGCCACATTGTATCCAGTGTTTGCAGCTACCCAGAGGCTGGGCAGCAGTTACGGTACGGATGCTTGAGTGAACTGAACATGGTTGGGTGCCCATTCCGTAGCCAATAAGGGGCGAAAAGTGGACTGAGGGGGGCTGGAAGCAGCTGCGGGCCAAGGGACCAAGCTGTAGTTGCAGCTCAGGACTCCTTAAAGCCCTCGAGCACTGAGCCTGCTTTGTGTTAGACCTGACATGCCTTAGGGTGGTCACCCCTAACTTTTTGCCTGCCTCCCTACACTCTTTGGACACTGTTTTTGCTGGTTTTTAGACTCTGCGCACTTTACCACTGCTAACCAGTGCTAAAGTGCATATGCTCTCTCCCTTTAAACATGGTAACATTGGATCATACCCAATTGGACTATTTGATTTACCTATAAGTCCCTAGTAGAATGCACTATATGTGCCCAGGGCCTGTAAATTAAATGCTACTAGTGGGCCTGCAGCACTGGTTGTGCCACCCACTTTAGTAGCCCCTTTACCTTGTCTCAGGCCTGCCATTGCAAGGCATGTGTGTGCAGTTTCACTGTCACTTCGACTTGGCATTTAAAAGTACTTGCCAAGCCTAAAACTCCCCTTTTTCTACATATAAGTCACCCCTAATGTGTGCCCTAGGCAACCCCTCGAGCAGGGTGCTGTGTGGGTAAAAGGCAGGACATGTACCTGTGTAGTTTACATGTCCTGGTAGTGTAAAACTCCTAAATTCGTTTTTACACTACTGTGAGGCCTGCTCCCTTCATAGGCTAACATTGGGGCTGCCCTCATACATTGTTGAAGTGGTAGCTGCTGATCTGAAAGGAGTAGGAAGGTCATATTTAGTATGGCCAGAATGGTAATACAAAATCCTGCTGACTGGTGAAGTTGGATTTAATATTACTATTTTAGAAATGCCACTTTTAGAAAGTGAGCATTTCTCTGCACTTAAATCTTTCTGTGCCTTACAATCCACGTCTGGCTGGGTTTAGTTGACAGCTCCTTGTGCATTCACTCAGACACACCCCAAACAGAGGGTACTCAGCCTCACTTGCATACATCTGCATTTTGAATGGGTCTTCCTGGGCTGGGAGGGTGGAGGGCCTGCTCTCACACAAAGGACTGCCACACCCCCTACCAGGACCCTGGCAGACAGGTTTTAACTGAAAGGGGACCTGGTGCACTTCTAAGCCACTCTTTGAAGTCTCCCCCTCTTCAAAGGCACATTTGGGTATAAAACAGGGCCTCTGCCCTACCACCTCAGACACTTGCTGGAGAAGAAACCTGAACCAGAAACTGCATCCTGCCAAGAAGAACTGCCTGGCTGCCCAAAGGTCTCACCTGACTGCTTTCTACAGAACACTGCTGCCTTGCTGTTGCCCTGCTGAACTCTTGCCTTGCTGCAGAAATGCTCTCCAAGGGCTTGGCTAGAGCTTGCCTCCTGTTCCCTGAAGTCTCAGGACCAAAAAGACTTCTTTCTTTCAACTGGATTCCTTGTGCGGTGAAAAATTGGATGCACAGCTTGCTCCGCGGTGAAAAATTCACCACACGCCGACCCGGGACGCCGCCGCTCAACTTCACAAAGAAAAGATCGACGCAGTGCCTGCGGTGTGACCGGAACTTCGACGCTCGGCCCGCCTGGACAAAGCCGCCCGACTTCCAACGCGGCGCCTGCTGCGAGGGAGAAAATTCCACGCACTGGCCACCGGAACGACGCGCAGCCGGAAAACAAGCCCAGGATTCCACGCACCGACCCCGGGGCATCTGAAAACCCTGCGACCCACAGAGGAGACTGTCCGCGCACCAGAAATCGACGCAACGTCTTCCCCGTGTGAAAAATAACAACGCAAGTCCGTGTGTGAAGGGGCGAAACCGACGCACCCACCATTTTCCACGCATCTCCTCCTCTGCAGCCCTCTGCAGAAATTTTTCACTCCAAACCAGGTACTTTTTGCTTGAAAGAGACTTTGTTTGCTTTTTAAAGACTTAAGACACTTCATATCACTTTTCAGTGATATCTCTACAATTTCTTATTGCATCTTTTATTGTTTTGACCTGCAAATATCCAGATAAATATTATATATTTTTCTAAACACTGTGTGGTGTATTTATGTGGTGCTATACAGTGTTATTGTATGATTTATTGCACAAATACTTTACACATCGCCTTCTAAGTTAAGCGTGACTGCTCAGTGCCAAGTTACCAGAGGGTGGGCACAGGATAATTTGGATTGTGTGTAACTTACCCTGACTAGAGTGAGGGTCCTTGCTTGGACAGGGGGTAACCTGACTGCCAACCAAAGACCCCATTTCTAACACTTTGTATCTGAAGAGATGGGTGCCATCAAAGGGCATGTCCATCAGCGATTGCTGGACATCCCCCGAAAAGTCAGACCTCCTCAACCAAGCGTGGTGCCTCAAGGCCACCGCCGGCATAATCGATCTGCCTAGTGAGTCAGTCATGTCCAGCCCACAACAAATTGTGAATATGGCTACATCTCTCCCGTCAGCATCAGCTTGGGAGAGAAGGGCCTGGGACTCCTCCGGGACCTGTGGCAGCACCAGAACCCATAAAGTATGGGGATAGCAGCCCAAAAGGCATGCAGTGTTCACAGACTGCAATGCCAGACTGGAGGAACAGAACAACTTCTTCCCAAGTTGGTCCAGTCGTTTCGATTCCCTCGCCGGGGGTGCAGATAGGAATACCCCTGAAGAGGAAGAAGCCTGGATCTGGATGACCAAACTCTCAGGCGTGGGGGGTTGGCTCAGCAATTTAGGGTAGTTAGGTGCAGGTCTATGGCGGTGGACGATTGCTCTGTTGACAGGAGTCCCTGTGCTAGGTTTAGACCACGTCCCTAGCAGGACATCATTGATGGCTTCATTAAAGGGCAAAAGGAGTTAAGATGTGGAAGGCCCTGGCTGGAGCACCTCAGTCAGGAGGTTAGTCCTAACGCCCACCGTAGCCAGCCCGTGGCCCAGGACCTTGGCCGCTCTTCTCACCACCATGGAATATGAGACTCCCTCCTCCATAGCCACGGTAGGGGGAGAGAGCATGCCAGCATCAGGGGTGGTGTCAAGACCACTGGCTTTGCCTCGTCCTGAGCCCAGTCCATTTCAGGATCTTCTAGCTGGAATTCTAAAGGATCCAGCGACCCCTCCATACCCTCACTGTACCCATACCCATAGGCATAAGGGTCAGGATCCAATCTGGGGAACATAGTGCCCGTTGATGATGGAATCGGCTTTGAACAAAATTGTTCTGGCTCCATATCAATCTCACTTTGAAGTCAGTGAAAGTAAAGTAAACACTAAGCTCCCTGGGAAAACACAGCTTGATATTTGACCTCTGTCTTTGAATGCACAGCAAATGTGACAAGAAGCGAGCTTGCAGAATAATACAGTAATAAACAGCAAGTTTGTGGAATAATACAGTTAGTCATTGGGAGGGACAAACTCAAGCTAACCACCCTAAAGCAAGTAAAGCCAGCAAATAGAAAGCCATAAAATGTGAGTTGCAAATCCAAACGCCAATGGTAAGCAACAGGTGGAATGCATTCCTAGATCAACTTTCTGAATGTCTTTAGCAAACCAGACGGCTGTGTGACCTAAAAAGGGAGCAGTCTGCTTTTGATGGTAATAAATGATATGTGATGTGCTCAGCCATGATACGCCACATGCAGCAGAACCATACTTTTAATACTAGTTACAGACAAGTATGTTAGAAGCTGTTTACAACTAGATATAAGACATCAGCTCTGAAGCAGCAATACATTTAAATGAACTGCAGCACTACAACAGGGTCATTCATTCAGTGTCTGACACAGGTATAATGTAGCAGCTTATGAACGCTGTGAAACTCTGTGCATAATAAATACATATTATGTGCAACACCCTAACCATGGTCCATAAATTAGACACACAAATATGCACAGTTTGATGAATTTTTATAATTGGAAATTTATACATGCATTCTAGCACACAAAGCTAACAAAACAAATCCTTATGGTTGAATGGTAAGTTTGGAGATCTAACATGGAGGCGGGCCCGTTCCTTGGCCCAGTTCATGGCTTTAGAGAGCTAGGTCTCTGGAGTAAAGACTATTGTAGGTTACAGACCCATTTCCTCCCAGTTGATGCTACACACATAGGAGTGGAACACAATGAACTTCTGTACTCCTTACCCGCGGTGAGGCCGCTGCCAGCATCTACCTATTAGGGTTTACCTGAGCAATGGACTATTAAAATTGCCTGACCAAACCCATTAACAATGCTACAAAAACCAAGTGATTACACCCAAGTCAGAGTGGCCCCTAACTGTGTGACCTCCTGGTTGCAAACACCACATCAGATAAATATTTAATGCTCCATGATCATTATTTACTGGACAATAATATTTTTGCCTGTTTTTTCTTTGAGCATGTCAGAATAGCAAAAAGAATACTATTATCACATATTCACTCTTTGCTGACTGATCTCTGCCAGATCTGATGATGTGAAAATTAGCTATACAAAACTGGCTGCTGTGCCCAATTTGCATTAGTCTTGGAATCCTGAGTCGGATGCAGAAAGGAGTGTCTGTGATATGCCTTTGAGAAGAAACTTAGGCTACCTACCAGCATGCAAGTGGAGACCAACAAGTGAGGAACACTTAGCTCTGAACAATTCATTGGGCCACTGATGTACTGGAGCAATGATTGTTAACCTTTTGACTTCTGTGGACCCCCCACTTAATCATTGCTGGAACCCTTGAACACTCACTGAATAATTTTTGAAATCCACCCTAGCACCCCAATCTGAGTCCATTCTGGAGTATTTTCAATGATATGAACCACAAAACAATTCACAAAACAAAAAATACAGAAACAAGCATTCATCAAACAAATACACAAATGATGACTTTTTTCACTCACCAACAAATATTAAAAAAACTCAACATTTTAATTTTATTTGGAAGGTTTGGGCTTTTCTGAATTCAGTTCCATACTATATTCTGTTTGATGCACCTGCACTACTCCCACGAATCAATCTGAGGGATCAAATTCAATTTTTAGCCTCCCATCCCATTTCAAATTTCTTCACATTTAAAGAACATTTAAAAAACTTCAATTCTACACTTTGGTTCTTTATTGATATACACTTTATTAATCTATTAATATTTAATTTTCTAGACAGTCGCTGGCCCCCCTGAGTAGGATTCACGGACGCTCAAGGGTCCCTGAATCACTGATTAAGCACCACTGTGGTAGAGGCTTGCATTCCACGCTTATAGTAATTCTCATATCAAAGAGAAGGATTAAACAAGGCATTCTACTAGAGCACAGATGGTCTCTACAAATGCAGAATACAGAGAACCCTCTCAAGATGCCGCGAAGTGATCAGTAAATGAGCCAGAACAAATATTTCCTCACTTACGTGGCCCCGTGACATGGCTACGATTAAGGCCACTTTCAGGTCACCATCACTGGAGGCACTGGGTTTAAAGATCCAACGCTGACAGAGATCCAGTATAAGAGAGATGCAGCCAGATGTAGATGTAATGAACAGATTAGTACGCATTGCTTAACTGCTTATTTGCTGACTGCTGAACAACGTAGCGAAGATTTGTCAACAAGCAGGAGCCATTTTTACAAGCCGCTGTTGTGGAAGCTGCTACACCTGCCTACTCCACCACGGAAAAAGGAGCAAAGGATTCTCAATCATTTCCCAAAGGCCAGATAAACACACACCTCTTTGGACTTTTCAAAATCCACAAAAATATGCCTGAACTTCAATGGCTAGGGAGGCTTATGAACCACCCAATGAGTGTGATGTGGGGCACAGCACATATTAAAATGCCCAAAAACTGAAAGGGTAAAATCACTAATTTAATTACTCTGTGGGTCCACTTTTGTTCATTTCTGGCAAGTAGCGTGTTAATTTACAAGATAATTTGATGATTGAGCACATGTGAGCAGGAAGACAAGAAGGGGAAGGACGGGGGCAATGGAGATTCAACCCCGTTCCGAAAACTGAAGGGCCCCTGTATTATTGATCCTGGCCCTTTACTCCTTCAAGCCATAAGATGACAAGCACCAAAGGAGTATGGCAGGTTTGAAAGGGAATTGAGCCTCCATGGTTACAGAAAATCATTCTGTTTGCTTTATATCCTCCTTTACTAGGGCTGAGGAGAAGAAAGCTCTAAATGTGGATCTAGGACAGCCATTGTACCAGTCTGCTTATTCTTTGTATTGTGCATAATCATTATTTTCATGGAAGGATGTCTCAGATTTCTCTTTCAGTCTCAGTTAAAGAAGTAAATCACAAAGAAGGCTTCCAAAGATGACCAAATGAAATGTGCAACCACTGATAATTTTGTGCAAGAGCTGAGGGCTTCCTCTCTGGTTGCAGCAAAGAGAATAATGCCATCAAAACATATGTCAATGATTTGTCCTTTAGTGTTAAGGGTTGTAAACAATATGTCAAGCCTCGTCTCTCCGTGAAAAACTCAGGAGCATGTTCCAAAGGGCTGTTTTAGAATGGTCACAAACAGCTTTTTTGTGACATGCAGCAATACTATCTTAGCCAGACTTTCACAATTTCCTCTCAGGAAAATCTGAACACCAGCTCTGGAAAGTCAGTTCTTTTTAAATTTTAAGCAGTACATCTGAAATCTCCAACTGATATTAGTATGACAAAAGAGAGACGTGGGTTCTGGTACATCATTTGCCAATCTTATTGCCTTTGGATCAATGGAATAGCCATCTAGTGCTTGCCATCCATCTAGTGCTTGGGATTCTTATGTTTTTAGATAAGGCTGAGAAAAAAGACACCTTTAACACCAATTGTCCTCTGTCAAAGAAATGAGAAATAGCCCATAGCCATATTAAGAACACACCTTTGATTAGATCATCGCAGGAGTGGAAGTAATCACATAAAACCTTCTAGATCTTTTTTACTACACTACAACAAGTGGTTGATATGGCAAGTGTCCCCCACTTTGAGCATGGATACTGAATCCTGACCGCCAGTTGTGTTTGAAGAGGTAAATTTCTCAGGGAGGTAAGCTTCTTGTGGATGGTATACCAAATAGACTGTCTGGTCTGATGGCAAACATGCTTTCTCCTAAACATCAGCTTTGTGAAAGATAGAACTCCAACCCTGGTCCACTCATACAACAAGAGCAGTCTGTGCAACTTCTTGGCACTTGTCAACTCTAGGAGATGTGACCACAGCACTGGGCGTGTTATTGGATGTGGGCCTTTTGTTGCTCTCAGCTGTTAAGCTAAGAAAAACAGGAGCTAGCATGCATATGTGGTGCTCAAGACTATAGCCCAAAAAAATTCAGAGAATAGGCCCAGGGCGAACACTCAGGTACAAACCCAGTTAGTCTATGCTCAACTGCTAAATACTATAACGGGCATTGGGTGCAAGATAAGCCTGTTGAGCAAGATATCCCATTTGTTTACTCATATTATGAAGCCTTAGTGGTACTAAGACCAAATCTGGTGTTTGACCATTTAAATACCTGTGGGTGAGGTTCATTGTTTGACTGCACAGGAACCTCAGGAATTAGCATGATACCACAACAACCCTTTTAAAGACCAGCACAAGAAAAAGTAAGTTCACAAATATGTGGAGGGAGCATAATGAAATTGGGGATTATTGATCTGCGGCTGTTTAATTATTAAATCACAGAATTTCAAAGTAGTGTGTGCCTATGAGATAAAATTCTATAGAAGCTCTGATTTGTTAGCCCAGCCTGGGAACGCAGGTTCTTGCATGGGTTACTTTAAAGAATGCATTACAGGGAAGCATTGCTTTCTATACAGAAAGGTGTATGGGTGATAGGAGACTGAAGGAAGCCAGACGACAGCAGCAGCAGAACCAGGGAAATATCTTCGTTAACTCATGTCTGTGCTGGCCTTTAGCATGGACCAGTGGGAGGAACCAGTAGGATTTTACCAAAAGCTCCTTAAAGAGCCAGCAGACGAAATCAGGAAGACCAGAAATAATTAAGTTTAAGTGTCAACTGAGAATGCAATGGACAGTCTGCAAAAAAAAAAAAAGAAAAGGAAAGAGAGAATGAAATTATGTTAAATGGAAGAACGTACGCTCTGAAGAGCTGGTACCTAGATAAGCTATATTCACTAGGCTGACAGGTTGACTTCCAATCAAAGCTGCAGCATGCACACCTACCGCAGGGATATTATCAGAAGCAGGTTACTCCAGGCCGTTTGTAATGGATGTAGGGCTTAGGAGGTAGGTTTAGACATTGTGTGGGGAAATAGGCTGAAAGACTACAGGAGTGCTTGTCTTAAATGAATCAGAGGCGGTACAGCTTCAATACCGACCATTTACAGAAAGTTCTTAAGTGACTAATTGGGTAGACCAGGCACAACTAAACACAATCTGGAATAATATTATCTTATTATTAAATCGCACCACAAAGTTAATAGTGTTGTTTCTCCAGCATTGCAAAACAGCATGCACATATACAGTTCACCAACATTCCGCCTGTGAGTATGGATGGAGAAAATAAAACAGAATAGTTTCTGACATTTGCTTTATGAATATGACCTTACCTTGCTGAATTATGTTCTCCACGGAAAGCACTTCTGCTTCTGCATTGACACATTCTTCATTTGGGTGCTTTTTATTGTAATGTCTTTTCAAGGAGCCGGCTATATTGCAGGAATAATGGCACTGGGCACAACGGAAAGGCTAAGGAAACAAAATGTACAGAGATATTTTATGCATATCAATAGCACAGCACTAATATTTACCACGAAAACAATATATTTAGTTATGGGAGCAATGCCAAGAAGGTTGTTAAATGCTCCATACAATTGCCTTTTGTGCTTAGCCATATTCATCAGCTAAAGCGCACTTATGTATTTCAATGAAAAAACTGTAGATTCACTATTCCAATAGCATTTGTCTTTGTGAATGCCATATTTACAGAACCCGCTGTTCACGAATAGAAGTGCGAAATGCCTCCACGTCAGAGATGTAAAAAGATTAGCAAATATTTTAGGCCTGCTTTCCATTTGCTATATGTTGCCAAATAGCTGCTGTTAAAAGGGAAGCCTTTACTTAGGCACATAATACAATGCGTAGATCGTTGTAACACATCAACTCAATAAATATCAAACGTCCGGCAATGCGTAGTCCAAAGAAAAACGGGCAACTAACAATACAGTCCTAATTTTTTCCATGAAATTCAATGGTGCATAAACAGACAAACCTAACAGGTTTTGGCATAATGATGCCTTGATCACGAACCCGTGAAAACATTTGAAAGAAAAACCACAGACTCATTCATACACTAATTCATTCTATTACATGCACTCAGACTCATGCACCCACTCACACACTCACTCAGACACTCATGCACAAACTCAGACCCACTCAGACTCGTACACCCACTTTCAGACCCATTCAGACACTCACACACCCACTCATAGATCCACTGAAATACAACCTGTAATGCGCAAAGCCAAAGGACGTGTGTGACACTGAGTTGGGTGATTATAAGGGCTTGGCTGCAAGGCCTAGCTGCAGGCCAGGCCTTGCGATCAACCCCACCCCGTACAGCCAAAGGCAGTGCACAACGGGGGTTGGAAAACATATACTAATTAAAACACACAGAATTTCAGCGAAAAAAAACAAAAGGCTACAGGGATGTTATAGTTAGGTTCTGAATTTACTCCTACAAAACCGCAGAAATTCAGCACTTATAGTTAGAGTTATTTCACGTAACTATAACTTGCGCCCTAAAGTAACTATAACTCGCACCCTTGCCATGCACAGTTTTCTTATCGGTAATTTTATTGCAAATGTTGCAGTGATAATATCAAAGTTGCCATACAAGATCTCATCAATGATATAATATGTGGAATAATTAGCTGTGCACGGCGAAGGCGCGAGTTATAGTTAACTTAGGGAGCAAGTTATAGTTACTTCAAGCCTACTGAATGAATTTCCATCAAATAACACAAAGCATGATCTGCAGACCGAGATCTAGCTTCCTACCAAAGTTATTGTAATTCCGTTCAACAGTCCGTGCTGTAGTCGTGCTTAAAAACCCGATGGGTAAATGCATGGGGAAAACACATCTTGGGACATCACCTTTTTCTTGGCCCTCACATGGCAAATCACCCCAAAACTTTCAGGACAGTAGCTGAAGTGAGTGGTGTACTGATTTTCATAATTTCATGAAGATTCGGGAAACAGTGGCAACTTTATCTCAAAAACCTTTTTGATGGAAACTAGGTCCTAACCTTTATTACCTACTGGTGACTGTTAGTAGGTAATCTATATGTGTATGCCCTTGTGGAGGTGGACTCACAGGGATTCCACCTGGGGCAAAATAAAAAAAGAAATTAGCAATTTTTGCTACAATCGCATGGTGTAGTGGGACCGCGGAAAACAATATGGTGGTCGTCATTTTTTTTATACATATATATGGGGAGAGGGGTGAGTAGGTCTCCCCCCTCCCTGAGCCCCTAGGACCACATCACCTCGGTATATTTTTGAAGGCTCCCTCACCCCCAGTCCCCTGAATCCATTTTCAGGCCCGGGACCCTATTCCTCAGGACTCAATGTATTAATAAAGGGAAGGAGTACGCGCAGCCCCACTCCCTGAGTGCAAGGATCCCACCCCCAGAGCCTTATTCAAAAGTGACGGAGAGGGGAGATGCGCTGACGTTCTTCCTGAGCCATAAAAAGGTCCTAGGGACCACATCTCCCTGGAAGGCACTTTAATCAAATGTGAGGCGGGGCACCACAGACCCTCTCCCTGAGCCTTTAATGGTCCCCTAGGTCCCCTAGGTCCCCAAGGTCCCCATTCCCCGGGGCTGCTCACTTACTGTGGTCCAGTGAACCCACGCCTGGGACAGAGTAGTTTCCCTGCCTGTACTATCACAGGTAGGGAAACATGTGTTTGCTTCTGTCTGATGAGAGCATTTTTAAATCTTCCGCCAAACGGGAGTCAACACAAAGCGCCTGATTAAGAGGTGGGTGGAGGGGGTTACTCTGTCACAAACATGATGGATATCCTGCCCTTTTACACTTCCATTATAGTCTACGGAACTTGTAATACGGCAGACTGGATATCCAACACGTTTGTGACAGGATTAACCCCTCCACTAAACTATAAATCAAGCCCTAAGTCTGCTTCTAGCCGGTGGGAGATTTCAAAATGCTTCTGTCTGCTGAGAGCATATGTGTGTTCTGTTTCCTTGTCCGCAATGATGCTGGAAGGGAAACACAACACATAATACATATTTCTCCCACCCGGAGGGAGCAGCAGAAATAGCTGCTCCTTTTGGGCAGGAGGAATGCTGGCTCCAGCAGCATGTATGTGCTTAGTGGGTGCCCTGGTTGGGCACCGCCCTATTTATAATGCAGGTCCCAGGGGATGAGGTCCCCGTAGCCAAAATAGGCTCTGGAAGGGGGCTGCCTCTTTTAAAAAATGGCTGGCCCCCGGGGATGGGGCCCCCAGGGACTGAGAAGACTTTGGAAGGGAGGCTGCACAGCCCTCATTCCGTCTTTATTGTATTTGGCTCAGGGCTTGGGGTGCCTGGGGCCTGAGAAGGCTCGGGGAGGGGGGCTGCATGCCCACCACCCCTTAATATATATGTTTTGGCCCCGGGGATGGGTTCTCCGGTGCCCGAAGGCCGACCCTACACTGTGCACACCAAAGGCTGTGGTGTGTGCTGCATGGTGTTGACAACTTGCTGGGGGTTTGGCCAAAGGGTCTGCATGCAGGCCAAGTCCTATGGCCAAACCACCCCATGCACAGCCAACGGCTATGAACAGCGTGGGTTGGCTGCTTGAGGTGAGTTGGATGCAGAGTCTGGCTGTATGCCAAGACGTGTTGCCAACCATCTGCTGTGCATGGCCGAAGACGGTACGCACAGTGGGGTTGGCTGCCTGCTGTGGGGGGAGGGTGGTCAACCCCCCTCTTGGCAGTGAGTGGGGGAGGTTGGCTTTATGTATAGTAATAAAAATATTACTGTATTAAAAAAAAATAGAAATTCACAAAAACAAAGGTTAAAGTAACATTCTAGTTAGGTTACTATCTTAGTGACAATATTACAATTTTGAACAAAAAAAAACACAGAAATTCAGCAGTTATAGTTAGCAAAGCTAACTACAATTTGCATCCTGCCATGCACTGCTGGTAACCTCACATATTACAGCACTCATGGCATGTTCTATGACATCATTTATGACATCACTGATGACATCTCAAATGACATCAATGCTAACATCACTGATGACCCAACCTCGCCTTGTCCTCTCACCTCCGCTCAAGAGTGGAGAAAGTGTAAGATGGAAAATCTCCAAAAGAAAATTGGAATAAATCCTTAACAGGCAAGCGTTGGCAAAGCAATAGGTCTGCCGATTTTCTTTAGTCATGTTGAACTAGAGTAGAGTGGCAAAGAGGAGAGTGGAGTACAGTTGAGTGGCAAAGTGGAGTGGCATAGAGTAGCACAGAGTGAAGTTGAGGGGCGTAGAGTGAAGTGGCATAGGGTAGAGAGGTGAAGGAAGTGACGTAGGGTAGAGAGTCGTATGTCAGATGGGCCTAGGGCAGAGTGTCACAGAGTGGAGTGGCATAGTGTGCAGTGGCCTACAGTAGAGCAGTATAAAGTATATTGGCATAGAGTAGTAGAGTAGAGTGACTTAGAGTAGTGTAACAGACTGGAGTGGCTTAGAGTGACGCTGAGTGGAGTAGAGTAGAGTGGCATGGAGTAGTACAGAGTAGAGTAGCATAAAGTAGAGTGATGTACAGTGGAAAGGCAAACAGTGGAGTAGTGTAGAGTGACGTATCATGCCTTTGTGCGGGGTGGTGTAGATTGTAGTGGAGTGGCATAGTGTGGGGTAGAGTAGTGTGGCATACAGTAGATTGGTTTAGTGGCATTGAGCACAATAGAGTAGAGTGGCATAGAGTGGGGTGTAGTGGTGTAGAGTAGCATGGGATAGGGTGTAGTGGCATAGAGTGGAGTCGTACAGAGTACAGTGGCATAAAGTAAAGTGGCATGGAACAGAATGGTGAAGAGTAGGGTGGTGTAGATAGAGTGATGCAGAGCAGAGTAGCGCTGCGTGGAGTAGAGTGGCATTGAATACAGTGGAGTGGAGTAGAGTTACATAGAGTGGAGTGCTGGAGTTGAGTGGAGTGGCATAGAGTAGAGTGGCATAGAGTGGGGTGGCACAGAATGGAGTGGTGTAGAGTGAAGTGGAGAGGTGTAGAGTAGAGTTTTATGGCACAGAGTGGCTTGGAGTGGCGTATAGTTGAGTGGCATGAGTAAAGGGTACTAGAGGAGAGAAGACTGGCATAGAGTTGAGTGGCGTAAGGTGGAGTGGCGTCATTTAGACAAGCAGCGCGGAGTGGTGTGGAGGTGCGTAGAGTTGAGTAGAGCGGAGTATTGTAGAGTGGCGTAGAGTAAAGAGGAGGAGTACAGTGTTTGGTGTAAGTAACTAAACCATTGATAGTGATAGCAGACTGGGTGAAAGCAACATAAAAAAGTAGTCACATGTCAGTGTTGTAGCCGCATGCCAGTGTTAAAAGAAGGAAGGCACAGTGTACATCCAGGAATAATCCATAAACTCTTATAAGGTAAAAAAAAAAAAGTATTTGCAAAAAGACAAGGTAGAACAAAGATGAGGAAGCACACTTGTACTTGGTCCATGCTCTAGGAAGGAGCTAACACAAGAAAGGAAGAGAGGTCTGCAGGAGCTAAGCAACAGAAAGACTGCAAATGAGAATGATAAAGAAAACAACTAATGGTAGGTGGATTGTAAGCCCACTGAATTGGAAGCCCACTGAATTGTAAACAATACGCTTTGCAGTTCAACGCAGTACAGTGAATCTTCTGTGCAGGAAAGACCTAAAAATCATTGGCAATTCATGCAAGCCCAGCACACAGGGTTTAGAGAGTTTAGAGGCGTTTGACAAGAAAGAGTGGAATTAAGTGTTACAAAGTTGACTGGTGTGTAATTTGGGTGTTAACATTTAATCCCACTGCCTTGTTATCCATACAGCTAAATGTTTGCAAGGTTTAGAGTGCACAGACAGGATTAAGAAGACTTTACATCAGAAATGAGGTGGGAATCTGAAAACTATGTGAGCAGGCACAACTCAGGCAGTAAAATCATCTTCCATTTGGCCGAACACTCAATTAATCTTTGCCTCGTCACAACCTGATATTACTGTTCTATGCCCTTTCTCCAAATCTGACTATTTTAAACGGTAACACAAAATACCAATAATTCTGGAAGTCTAACACAGGCAGAAATGTTTCTCTAATCTGTGTTAGTCAAAATGTTTTAAAGCATCACGGCCCTCCCCCACCAAAGCATGGCATAGTTCATCATATGGCCTTTCCTCACACCAACACAATGTGGGGTGCCGGGGTAGGCTACAAACCACATGAGAGGGGAGCTCTTGAGGTTTTAGCAAGTCAAGAGAGGATCCATTGTAAGGGTTGGGAGGCATTTCTAACAAAATTAAATCTGCTAGGGGGAAATACAGAACTTCTAAAATACCTCCTGGTGGACACTTACTTTTATTTTTGTCTCCAGTCGGTAGAGAACAAAAGGAAAGTGAGGGTTATTTTCACTCAATGTAGACAGTCAACTTATTTTGGCCTAAATAGTAAACTCAAACATGGGGTGTAGAGATATTCTTCAGGGCCAGTCCTCACTCTCCTAGAGGGTCTCGGAGTGAAAATTTTAAAACAAAAGTAAATAAATATACACAGTCAGTGGTACGCGAGTCTTCACCAAAATTCAAGGGCTATGAATCCAATGCTAGGTTGGAATATCACCTCAATTCTACCCCCAGACAGGAAGTGTGTAACTTTGATGGCCAACAAAATTGCTAATGAAAAGATGGCAGCGGACATCAATCTGGCACTCTAAAGGTCCATACCATCCTTCCCTGGTGTCAACTCCTCCTCTATGCTGATATCAGCTCACTTTCCTCCCTTTCCATGTCACCATATCAACTGCACAGCCTCACAATGAATCACCTGCGCATCGCTCATGGTTGCTGTGTCTGTGATACTCAATCTAATTCTGGTAGTTATTGTGAACTAGCATCCTGAGTCTCCTACCAATTCAATCCCTTCCACTCACCCTGTTAGTCACAAAAATGGAACTAAAGGCAGGAAAAGTGGAAGTGTGTTTGAATATATTTTTCATGACTTAACCCAGACACCGGGTTGTGAAGAAGAGCATCTTTATTTGATAAATTAGACAGTGAAATATAAGGCAAACTCAGTTAATTAAAAAAATCTGAGACACGGTTAGGCAAAGAGCAAGAGTATGAGAGTAGAGCTAGTTCCTGTGGGAAAAAGCAGAGGAAAGGTTTCTTGAGAAGAATGTGAGTCTGCCCAACATGTGAGCTAAAGCAATGGCCACCAGCAAACAATGCCATAGCTTACAAAATATTTACTGGGAACTCTTCAGAGCACTCAGATGGACATTTCTGAACACTATGGAGAAAAGGGCCAACTAGTGTCTGTGCCCTTACCCAATATCTAGGCAATTCTCAAAAGCTGCATTCTTGACAGAAGAGCTATTAAGCACCCCTCCAGCATCCTAATTTGCATGAGGAATATGGGGGTCACAGGAAATGATGTAAGAGAAAAAAGAAGCCAGAGAGAAAGGGGAGAGGCACAGCATCTTCCTCCAAAGCCTGTGTAGTATGATCTCACTCTATCAACGTCCTCTCCCACGCTGATGACACACAGCTCATTATCTGCCTCATGGTCAAGACACCCAGAGTCGGGATCAAGTTCAATGCCTGCATGACTGAAATTACCCACTGGATGAAGACCAACTGTCTAAAGCTGAACACCGACAAAACCAAAATTGTCATCTTCTGAAAGAGCACATCACTGTGGGACTCCACATGGTGGCCATCAGATCTAGGATAGACACCCACCCCCACTTCCCACGCCAAGAACAATGGGATCAGCATAAACAGCAAACTCAACACGACTGCTCAAGTCAATGTCATACATTGCAGATGGTGAGGAAGATTTACAAATAGCTACCAATCAGCTGAAGGAAAACCATCACACACACCCTGGTTACAAGCAAGCCGAAGTACGGGAATCAACAAACAAAATCACCAGAAAGCTGTAGACCGTTCAGAACTTAGTGGCCAGAATCACTCATTACCTCCCACTCTGGACTAACATCACACCACACTTGAAGAAGCTCCAATGGCTCCCCATTCACAAATGAGCACAATTCAAGCACCTCGCCCACACTTAAAGACCAGCATACCTCAACAATCGCATCTGCTTTCGCAAACCTTCCAAAGACCTCTGCTCATGCGGACTCCTACTTGTACAAATCCGACCTTTAAGGAAGACCAGATCTGGCAGTCGAGCCTTCTCCTACATAGATACTAAAGCATGGAATGATCTACACATACACATATCAGCCTCTCCTTACCTTTTTGAATTTCGCAAGAAGCTGATGACATGGCTTTTTGAAAACTCCCACTAGGCCCTAGGTGTGCACAGACTCATATCTGGTCAGCACAAGGATATCATCCCGGGTGATAGTGTGCTCTACAAATCTCAATAACAACATTAGCTGTAGGTGGAGAAATCCTAGGGTTGCACCCCGAACATTCAGATCGCACAAAACCTTCAGAAGATCAACATCTATTTCCCAAGTCTGTGACAGCTACTGAACACTGGACAGAACCTCGGAAGGGTACTCCAGTTATTCACTAGAATGCAATGTAGTACTAGTCTGATGCACTGAGAATGAAGGTCTGCAAAATGTCAGCCAAGACTCTATTTGCATCTTTTACTTTTTCCTGGTGGGCTGGTCAAGTAGTGAAGCTCACTCTAAAAAAAAGAAACATAGAAACAGGTAGATGGTAAATGTCCAAAGAATGATACTTAAGAAACCAATTACTTTAGAAACAACTGAGGCAAAACTAGAATCCCCTAGAACCTTTGGAAGCTAAGATATGGGTCTACAAGCTGCTGATGACAAATAACAGCTAAATAGTTTGAAGGAGCTCAATTCGAGCCTATAATAGGCCAAGGTGAATTATTAGATCAATTAGGGTCACAGTAGATAAGCCTACAATGTTTTAATGTGTGGTGGGCCAAATCATTTACTCATACCATGATAGTGGCTGCATTAAAGTATCTCACTCTATCTGCCCTCCCATAAAGACTTCTTCCTTGCAAGCAAGAGAGGTTCTTCCACAATCTCTCAAGTAGATCAGGCTGCTTCTATCACCCAAAAACTTATCCTAGTGAAACTCAAACACTAAGAGAAAATGTGGGCTTCACTTTGGCAAACGAATGCTCATGGAGGAGTTCAATTAAGAGTTTTCCTGTGTTTTGTACCCTCCTGAATTTGGATTATGGGGTATATACACTGGATCATAATTGTAGGGACCGATAATTACCAACCTGGTCAATATTAATTTCAGGATGGTTTAAGAGGTGAAGGGTGGGAAGAGGCAACTTGTGGTTGGCAGTCAAGGGTCCTTGAGGACGTCAAGATCCTGTATCTAAGTTTATATGTGCACAATCAAGATTTTCATATTCCAGTTCAGAGATACCTACTAGACATGAAATTACTCTAGTTTAGGGCCAAGTGGCAAAACTCTGGAATTGTGTTATCACTGAATGGTAGGTTATACAGGGATGCCACAGAGTCAACATGGCATAACACGATTTTAATCAAAAGGTTCTCTACAGCAACAAAAATAGTGCAGTGTTATAGTGTGACTGTGTACATAAAGCACAATAGGACCTGTGTGGTATTTACACTCTGGATGGCTGTTCATTCTCATGGTGGTCTCAGTCTTTATCACTTAGAAAACCAGCAACTACATTGCCTGGAAACAGTTGTTGGGAAATAGGAGGTATCATAATTTTTGTGTGAGTTTGATTAATTTTATTACAGCAAGCGTCCTTGTACGGGGCCAACCTTGTTCACTCCATCCAAAAAATTAATGATGCAAGATGATGATCATTTTTTGCTTGGTTTCTTTTAATTTTGAACAACCCTAGAAGTTATACATTATCTTAAAGGAAGCCTAGGCTACAGCAGTCTGTCAAGTGATGCTATTTCTAGCAGTGATGTTAGGTAAAAGTAGGAAAGCTACAAAGATCTGTTCTGGGCTAGCATGGGTTGGATGTCAGGCCTGGGGAAACTAGTCAAGGAAACAAGTACAGGCAGGTTGGGTGTAATTTCTTTGTCTCTCCAAGATCTCCACCTTTTCACCCTAACTGAATAGCTGACCTTGCTGGACAGTAATAGTCAATAAGTGGAGGCAGGAGGCTCTATTCACCTCACTAAATGGCTGGTTTTGTCTGTCAGGATTCAGACAATCATTGAGGTAAGACAGTGGCAGCCTAGGTGGATTTGTGTTATATCCTAATGTTTATGTGTTGAGAGCTAGCTCATGACACTTCAGGTCTTGACACCTACGCTTTGTGTCACTCGTGGCTGACAGTTGGGTTGGAGTGTGATAAAGTTAGTAAGATACGGCTGGAGGTGTGAAGAAGCTGCTGGTGTTGGCAAGCAGCTGCTGGTGATATTTATGACCTGGTCATGAATAAACTTAATTTAATCAACACTGACATGTGCCAGCGTATAACTTCCATGTAACATTGGCGATGACTAGAAGGAAGAACCATTGCAGTGCTTACATACACTATGAGGGGTGGATTTTGGATTCAGGTCATATTTGTAATTCTTAAGGGGGCTGCATGAGTGTTTTGTTGGTAGCGCTACTGTTGGGACGTTCTGTGCATGTTTGCCAATGGCTGTCATCGCTGTATGCGCGTGAACGCGCATGCTCAGTGGACATGTTATTTTGCCTGCCTTGTCTAGAGCACAGTCAGGCAGTACAAAACAAGCCCCACCCAACTGAGGAATTTGCATGTTGTGCTACGCACTGCGCCCATCTCAAGCAATTGGGAAACATTTTTCCAAGCCTCCAAATTTAGTTGTAAGGAGACACAAGTTTTTTTCAAGGGAACAATCTGCTACTGAATCAATAGCTATTGTGGAGGTTTTTTCAAGGAAACATAAAAGAAGCATGTTAGTGCGAATGCACAGCATTAGCCGGTAATACATCACAGTGTATTTAGCACAGGGGAAGAGGTAATGTAGGGATCTTGTTTTAAACTTCTTTTTCAAAGGGAATTCATCTGAATGTTGAGAAGGAATTGGTAACCTCCTCCTTATATATGTATATATTCATCCCATTTGTTTTTGGAATGCGACATGGAGTCTCTAATGGAATGCCTCTGGGCAGTTGCTACTGAGCTCTCAAGAGGCATTTGAGAAAAAGAGCAGTTGGGAAGAGAGACAAGTGTGGTGGCTGAAATGTATTGACTTCTACTTGAAATAAAGAGCAGTCAAACATCATCTTGCAGTCCTCTACTTCATTTCATTGGTGACGACTTGGAGGGAGAACTATCCTATAGCAAGCATTCTACAGCAAATAAACCTCAGCTCACACTCCACCACTAAATAACAGTTAACTGAACTGATTGAACTTTAAGAGATCTGGTGTAATCACGCTATCTGGTTGCAGCAGTGCACGATACACTTTGGAATTTATGTAACTGACAGAGCAGCACGTTAAGAAGACAGAGACATGTTCTCTGTTATACTATTTTACATTGGAAACATTTTAAGAGAGAGTTGGACTTGCGTCTTTCATACAGTCAATTAGGAAGCCAAATGGTGAGTTTGTACCTTTTTAACAGATTTTCTGCAGCTATCGGCCTTCATGTTTCAACAGATTTGCATGTCTCGTGCATCCTTCACAAGCCTTGTTCCAATTTTCTCACAGAGGTTCCAACTAATCTGCAGTCATCATGAGCAGCTGACGTAGGAAACAGGGCAGCAGCGTCACAACGTCAAGACGTATCCAAGGGGTGAAATCACGCCAAGGTTCAGCAAAAGATTACGGCAAGTGTGTGCAATGATGGGGTTGCGTGTAACAATGAGGTTGTCTAGTTACAGTTCTTGGTTGTCATCGCATGCATACAGGAGCCTGCGATATCATTAGGGAACAGCATTATTCCGGCGTGTCAAACAATGATACGCACACTAGTGTGTTAAGCGGTGATACATACACCAGGAAGTGTCAGTTTCATTGGTTAATGACATCTGCGTGCCTGGTGATGATGCACACACCAGTTTGAATAAAACTTAACTAATAGCGCACACCTCTTCTGGGTTTCTTCAATGTCCCACGCAGTGATGCGTACACCATTATTTTAGAAACAAATATATACGCACACTATTACTTTAGAAACAAGTTTGATCAAAAATCATTTGTTGTTCCTCTGAAGTCAAACCCTAATGCAAAGCAATATTTTGTGACATATTTACTTACAATATTTTTTTTACATACTTACTTACACCTAAGCAATTAGGACTATTAACTATCTTCTTCTGTGAATTTGTTTATCTAAGAGTTTTTTAATTCTCAGCATGCAGAATGTAACAGCCCCTCCATTTTCCTTAATGAATCCTGGTGACCCACCCAGACCGTGGAAAAAATGGAAATCAGTGTTTGCACATTATGAGAGGGTGTGTGGCACTTCTTTGAGTGCAGAATGAAAAATGTCTTTACTGATGCACTGTTTAGGTTCTGAAGGGCATGAAGTATTTGAAAATGTACTTGAGCTTACAACTAAGGAATCGCGTGATTCAAACCACTATAAGACATGCCTTAAAAAAAGAGATCTACACTACTTACATAAAATATCTACAGTTTTAGAGAGATATCAGTTAAGCAATTACAAAGGCCTGGTGAGTCGATAGAAGACTGCATCACTGTTTTACACAAGTTAGCGTATACTTGCAATTTTCGTGGAAGCAAGGAAGAACAATTGAGGGATCATCTCATGCTAGGTTGTAATACAGAAAAAGACCTTCTGTCAGAAAGATAATCCTTCACTCTTGGAAGTTATCACCATAGCAAAAACTAGTGAACATAATAAAACATGTGTTGAAGAAATAGGAAAAGGTAACAAAGATAATACTCTACAAACTGTTGCATAACACAACACATATGATCGACGTACAAATTTGAAAAAAATGATCCTGTGAAGGATGTGAAAAGGTACAAAGAAAAATCAAGGGCAATGCTTCAGATGTCGTTAGTTTGGACATTTTGCCAGTTACAAGGATTGAGTAGGCTGGAAAGCCATTTCCAAAAGTTGTGGTAGGAAGGGTCATGTAACCAAATGTTGCAGATGTTCGAAGTAAAAAAAAAAAAAAAAAAGAAGAGGGTTCGGGAAGTAACAATTGATCAAGATGACTCATCAGGTGAAGAGATTGTTCTTCAAATCAAATATAGCATGAGTGGACCCATGGAGGTTGTAATATAGAAAGGGAATCAGTATCCAAGTTGTTTGTTTCCGAAACAAAATTAACTCTGATTCCTAGAGAGATGTATGAGAATAAGTTAGCAAGTAAGGTTGAAGTATTCAAGCCTTACTTAAGTCCAAGGGGCTACAGTGGAGAACATAGCAAATTGCTCAGATACTTTAATGGCTTCATGTAGTTCACGAACTGGTCAACCGTAGGGAAAATGTAAATTTCTATGAAAGGTGATTCGCTTATTAGTTGGTTTCACCAAAGGGATTTAATGGTATATTTTGACCCAAATGAGAGTCCTTCTGTCAGACTTAAAGAGATACAGCTAGTTGAAACCGCTAATGAGGGTAGAACACACAATGGAAGGCCACAGTATGAACATGCATTTCCTGAGGTATTCCAAGATAAAATAGGTTGCTTTAAAAATTATGTACACAAAATAAAGATGAAGAAAGAGTCTACATCGGTGGTTAGCAAAGTGAGGACTGTACCCTTGATGGTCAAGGATAAAATGAAAACTTAGTTAGAAAAGTTGAAAAAAAATGGTATAATTGTAGAAGTTAAAGCCACTGAGTGACTTGCCTCAGTGGTCATGGCAAAGGAACCTAATTAGGATGTGCAACTTTGCGTAGACTAGCAAGAGCTTAATAAGTGTGTTGTGTCAACCATTATCCTTTACCGAACATAAGTGAGATGCTATCCTCATTAGGGGGGAGTAAAGTACTTTTCATCTCTTGATTTAACGTCTACATATCACCAGGTATAATTGCATGAAGACTCAACATTTAACACTGTTTGTCACCCCTTTTGGTACATACAAGTATATTCGCATGCCATTTGGGCTGGTTTCAGCAGCAGTAGTATTTCAGCAAGGCATCAAATATATATTAATAAGGGTGAAGGGCATTAAGATCTATCAGGATGACACTTTAATATACGCAGTGAGTGAAGAGGAACTCCAGAATCTCAGAAGTGTTGATTCAACCTAGATGAAATAAATTACGTAGGACATAAAATTACACCTGAGGGTATTGAACCCAAAAAATAATTGGTTGAAACCATTGACAATTTATGTAGTCCAACTTCTAAAGGAAGGGTAATTAAATTTCTTGGAATGACTGAGTACTATAATATATTCATCAGTAATTTTGCTAAGAAAACTAAAGATATGTGACGTCTAGTGAGAAAGGGTGCTATTTTCAAGTGGTTTGAGGTATGTGAAACTGGATTCAGGGACATAAAATGCGATCTGCGAAAAGCACCATGTTTACAAAGCTTTGAGCCTGGACGTGAAACAATCATAATGTCTGATGCCAGTGCGAAAGGTCTCGGAGCAGCCTTATTACAGAAGCAGAATGGTTTAGAAAGAACCATTATTTTTATTTCAAGAGGACTGAAAGAGACAGAGCTGAATTGTTCAGTCATTGAGAAAGAAGCATTGGTGGTGTTTTAGGCAATACAAGCACTTAGGAAATTTGTGTGGGGCACTAAGGTTCAAGTGAAAGCTGATCATAAGGACCTTAGGTAGATTTTTTAGAAAAAGGAGATAGATGCTGTATCAGGGAGGACTAGACGGTGGGTGGTTGCCTTGCAAGAGTTTCGATTTGATATTTCATATGTGCCTAGAGCAATGAATAGAATAGCTGACTGCTATTCACATCTGGTAGACAAAGACAGTATTTCTGAATAAGAGGAGATGGAATGTGAGAGCGAGGATTTTGAAATATGTTTGATCAAAGAAGGGATTGTGAAGGAAGAAGAGTGAGCGGATGAACTAATTAAAGATTTAATGATACAAGAAGTGATTGAGAAGATTAAAACGTTTTGGAATGGACATGAAAAGCAGACTGACAAATTGTGTGGATTTTGAAGAGTTATGGGTGAATTGTCATTACAGGGTGATATCATTTTGAGAAGGTCTAGATTTATTTCTCCTGTGTCTCTAAAAGAAGGCCTTATATCATTGGCTCTTGAGTCATCCTAGAATTTCTAAAACAAACGAGATACTCATGTAAATGTACTGCTGGCCAGGCACGGATGTTCAAGTGGAAAGATGTGTTAGAAATTGGGTAGAATGTATTAATGCTGACATAACGCTCATGTGCAGGGTTCCGCCGATGAAGATGAGAGATATACCAAGAGAGTGGTGGCTTGAAGTTGTTTTGGGCATTCTAGGTAAACTTAAATACTCTAATACGGACAAATATGTAATTGTCCTAATAGACATGTACTAAAGGTGCCCTGAGGTGGGAATTACCAACTCGGTAGAAACACAGGATGTGAAGAATTTTCTTGATAGTGTTTAAGTTTAAAAGGGAGGGGTTTCTCACCTCCATTCTAACTGACAATGAGGTCCAACTGGTGTCATATGACATGGAGAAATACCTTAGTGACAAAGGCATTAAACAAAAGAAGTCTGCATTATACCATCCAGAGATTAATGACATGGTGGAAATGCTGAACAGAGTGTTGAAAGAAACTATACAGAGCGCCAAAGCTAACAATGATTGTTGGAGAAGAGAATTACTGTGTAAGATAAAAGAAACTATAGACTGACGTTTCACTCCACCACAGGCATTTCCCCTTTTGAACTCTTTAAAAGGAGGAAACCTAACACAATATTTTGCCCATCTTGGATAAATGAAAAATCTGGACAAAAAGTAAATCTAGAGTAAAACAAAAAATAAAGCAAAATAGAGAACAAATGAGGATGGCAGAAAGGAAAAACAGATTTGATGATCGAAAAAGCAGTTAAGAAAACTATAATTCAGGTTGGTGACCCAATTAGATTAGGAATCCCAGGGTGAGGCTTTCAGAGACACATTCAAAATTGTATGCTCCCTAGAGAGTGATTACAGTCTTTGAAAATGCTATAAAGATCATAAGATATGGAATTTGGGAAGAGTGGTGAAAGTATCTCCTAGGTTAAGTGCTTCTATGGATACATCAATGGAATGGGAAACAATTGTAAGAAAAGATGAGAAGAACATTAGAAATACAAAGGGCATGAGGAATGGTCAAGAACTAAGAAGAAACTCAAGGTTGAGTAGGAAACCCAAGTTACTCAAGAACTTTATTTTTTTTAAAAGAAGAAAAAAAAAATGTAATAAGCTTAGGCCTTATACATATGGTATGTAATGTTCTTACTTATAATCTTGGTTTCTTGTAATGGAAATCCTCAGTTTTGTTTTGCTGGGTTGAGAAGAGGGAGATGTGTGGTAACCTCTTCCTTATATTTGTATATAAAAATCCCCTTTGTCTTTGGAATGTGACATGGAGGTTCTAATGCAATGTCTCTGAGCAGTTGCCATTGAGCTCTGAAGAGGCATTTGAGAAAGAAAGCAGTTTGGAAGAGAGACAAGTTTGTTTTTTTAGAAATTTAAATTATAATACTGTGGCCGACACCTTTTTTAAAACATTTTTTAAAACCAATACCGCTTGACAGCTGCTTTTGCTGTTACAGGCGTGATTGGTCTAGCTGTTGTGGAGGGTTTTTCAAGGAGTGATAAAAGAAGCATGTTAGCACGACTGCATAGAGGGTGTGTGCAATGGACACGCCAAAGGCAAGCCCGTCCGCGCACCAACCACATACAGCGCCAAACATGCTGCTGGTTTTTATAGTGATGGAAGGGGGACACATGAGATAATCTCGTATACTAGCAAGAAGCTACTTAGTCTCAGGTATGATCCAAATCAGACACTCATCAAGCATAAAGATTGAGGGGAAGAAGCTGAAATGGGGCCTAATCAATGCTCGTTCCTTGGTAAACACTCATTACATCCTTCTAGAATCCAATAGCTGGGACAGTCTCTTCATTACAGAGAGCTGGATTCCCTAAGTTTCAGAAGTGGACCTGTGGTCTACCTGTCCTCCGGGTTTTAAAGCACTTCACCAACCTAAATTAGAGAAGAGAGATGGGGGACTGGCAATTATTTTCAAAGAAAAATGGGAGCTGGTGATGTTACAGAGAAAATACAGGGGTCAGAGTCAGTTGGCTTCACTAAGACAAGAAAAGGAACAGCCGATACTGTTGTTTATGCTACAGACGATATGGGCCTTTAAATAACTTTTTGTTGTCTTTCATGAAGTTGATCACAAATCTTGCTGTCTTACATGCAAATTTCTTTGTACTGGATGATTTTAATATTTGGGCAAAGGACTCCTCCCGTATACAGGATAGAGAACCTTTAACCAAATGCAAGGTTCTAGGACTGAAACAACTGGTGACTGGCCCCACTCACTCAGGAGGACACACTTTAGATTTGATATGTGACCCCACAAACTTAACTAGCATAATACATTTAACCCCTCTAAGTTGGTCTGATCGTGTACTATCCCTTATGAGATGGCACGGACTACAGCAGGGGAGGAGGAGTTAAATGCAAAGAAGCTGCTCCCAGGTAGATTGTGGTACAAATTAAATACATTGAAGGAGAGGAAGATATTTCATAACTTAAACTGCTTTTAAGAAGAGGTAACAGTAGATGAGAACTACGCACACCTACAAAAGTCTATAAAAAATATCGTAGATAAGATTATACCAGAATTTTTTTTTGACTCAGACAGGAAGATCACCTGGGCCATGGTTTACAGAATCCTTGAAAGAGGGAAAAAGTTACTGTAGGAAATTAGAAAGACAATGGCAGAGAGCATATCTAGAACATGATAAAGTACAGTTAAATACAGCTCTGAAGAATTGCAAAAGCGAAATCAGGAAAGCTAAAGAAGACTACTACACTAAAATGATAACAAGAGCAACTAACACATTGAAAAAAAGATATTTAGTTTGATAAATAATTTAGCAAAGCCAGATTGCTTTGCTATGAACAATCTGCAAAGCCGTCACAGGAACTCTGTGGTAAGCTCTCAGAACATTTTAACAACAAAACACAATTAATTTCAGCAGATATTAACAATGCTCTTGTGAGTAAGGACCAACCTACGACAGGGGGGACGGCAGAATCATCTCCACCAGAAGTAACCAGAATAAAATTAAAAATAATATAACCTATAAAGGAGGAGGAATTTAAAACATTAGCGTTGAGTATCTCCTCTGGCTCCCTGTTGGACCCTTCAACCTCCTTATGTATAGAAAGCTAGAGAAGAGGAATTACTCCCAAGTCTATTACAAATTTGTAATCAATCTTTGAGGACCAGTACAGTATCAGCGGTACGGAAAAAATCTCTGGTTACTCTGTTACTGAAAAAGCCATTGGCGAATCTAAATGATCTGAGTAATTAGTGTCCAATGTCTCAACTTCTTTACCCGACTAAAATAGTGGAGGAATACATGAGCAAAGTGCTAGCAAATGTTTGGGAAAAGCATAACATCTTGGAGGCTGAACAAAATGGTTTTGGGCCAGCACATGGAACAGAGTCAGCACTAATTCTGACAATGGACGAGCTGAGGATGGCAGTTGACGGAGGTCAAATGACAGTATTGATAATATTAGATCTATCACCTGCATATGAAACCATCAATCTCCAGATACTGCTACAGAGACTTTAAGCGAGAGGAGTGAAAGGAACGTGTCTACAATGGATTGAACCATTCCTGTCAAACAGACATCAAATGATTTCTATCCCCTCTTTCTGATCAAAGTTCAGGAAAATGGAACATGGGATGATACTTCAGGGCCCAGCCCTGAGCCCCATTTTATTCAACATATATATGTGCTAAACCTGATTAAATCCTTTGGGATCTCTTTTGTGAATTATGCTGAGGACACAGCTAATTGTATCCTATGAGAAGAATATTTCTAACTTTACAGATAATTTTTACATTTGTATACAAGAAATGGCTAGTTGGCTAAAAAAAGAACTGTTTAAAGCTTACTGAATGAAAAGCAGAGTTTTTATGCTGCTCTCCTTCTAATGCTCCCAAATCACTCCCAATGATCTCCTGGCCCTGGGCTAGCACAGATAATCTGCAATCATCTCAGGTGGTGTGAAATCAGGGAGTGTATGTAGATTAAAAAAAACTCTCCCTAGAAACGCACATTATTAAAACAGCAGTTACCTGTTTTGTCCTGCTGAAAAAGTTGAGGAAAATTGTCTCACCACTGCCTCAGCCATCAAGAAGATTGGTAGTACAAAGCAAAATTTTGAGCAGATTAGACTACTGCAATGTGTTTCTTTTCGGAGTCCCGGATTATCTAAACAACAGATTGTACACAGTACAAACATTTGCAGCAAAACTGTCCTCAAATAAAACACGAAATGACTCCTCATCAGTGGCTCTGACAGCCCTACACTGGCTGCCAGTGAATGAAAGAATCACTTTTATGGCTTTCTGTATAGTACACAGGGAAGTCAATGGAACTGGACCAGTACAGTTACAAAAGAAATGTTGTTACTACAAACTGAAAAGGACACTACATTCCACTACAGCAAATATGATCTACATACAAAAATTCAGGAAAGTTGGGGGGCGGGGGGAGACATTCACCATTAAAGTTGCCCGGGTGTGGAACAAGCTATCTATCGAACTTAGAGTCAATAGAAACCTGTATAGCTAAAACTAAAACTAAAAAAAGTAGCTCTTTTCAGTAAGGGACTAGGATGAGAGGGGTTAGGGGTGGGTTCAAGCTGATAGAGGCCCACTGTATGGTGTAGATTGAACCTGACAAAGATGCTACAGCGCCAAGATACCTGTAATGGTGAATGTTGCTCTCTACAAATGTTTGTTTGTATAGCCATGTAGGTAGCCTCACTGTGTGTACTGACAGCAAACCGCAAATTCAGGAATTTCACTGATCAATTGATATGGGCAATTAATTGTATTGTGTTAGTGTTCATGAAAATGACGTATCTAAATCCACTGATCCAGTGAAAATATTCAAAGTGGGTTAGGTAATGATACCTTTGTTAACAAATTCTTATTGACTTATATGACTATTATTTCCAAAGACACTGTTGTGAATAATAATATTAGTGAGGTATTGTTACCACCAGATGTCACCCCTCAGGGATATAATGGCACCAAGATTGACCTGGTGGGTTTCCTTGAAACTGTAATTTGTTTCAGAGGTTGAGAGGTGCAAGCAAAAGCATATGTCTCACACTGTGGGCCAGGCATTCTTGGTTGGCATCATCAGGTCTGTCTAGGTATTATTCTTAAACCTGGTTGTGTGCATCAGATCTTAATTACTATGGAAAGCCAACCTGATATACATGTTGATAAATTACAAGTCTTACTTGAGAAACATGAAGATATTTTCAAAGAGCAATTGGGAATGTTGAATGGGTTTGAACATGTCATCAAATTAAAAGAGGGAGTGTTCCGGTGAAACACAAGTTAAGTGGTGCCACTGACTATAAGAGGAAGTTTAAATGAGTTGGTGGATAACATATGCAAAGACAGTGTAATTGAATAAATAGAGTTGTCTCTTTGGCTATCATCTATTTTGGTGGCTCAAATATATATATTTTTTTTAACTCTGGATGTTTATTGATCTCAGGAGCTTGAATCATGTCATCTGGGTGGACGAGTATCCACTGGCTAAAATTCAGGAAATGATGTGTACCTTAGCTGGTGCAAATGTATTTTCCAAACTTGATCTACAGTCTCCACACCATCAAGTTGTATTGGCAAAAGAATCTAGACAGCTTACTGCTTTTGTTACACCTAATAGTATGTATCAATTCTGTAGGATGCCTTTTGGGCTTGATTCAGCAGCTGCTGTTCTTCAAAGAGTTATGTGCGAAGTAATGAGAGGGTCAAAGGGTGTGCTTGTTTTCCAAGATGACATTTTAGTTTTGTTAAAGGATCATACTGAACACCTATTTAGATTGGATAGTGCTTTAACTGTGTTGATTGGTAGGGATTTGAAACTAAGGAGAGGTAAATGTGATTTTGCGGTACACGGAGTGGAATATCTAGGCCATGTGGTCTCCGGCAAGGGCACTTGCCCACGCCCAAGCCTATTGAAAGCTACTGGAGAAGTACCAATTCCTTTAGGAGCAACTAAAGGCTTTAAGGGTTTTCTGTGATGTGCAAATATTACGGCAAGTTTGTGCAAACATTTTCCACTATAGCCAATCCCCTACTTGATTACTGAAAAGGAATGCCAGGTTTGTGTGGGGTGAATCACAAATGGTTTGCCTTCAAAGTGATCAAGAATGGTTAGGCGAATTCACCTTTACTTAGTCCATTCACACCTGGTGAGATGCTGACAGTAACAGTGGATGCAAGTGAATTTCGGTGGTGCTGTCCCAGGTGCTTCTGGTATTCTCAAACTGCTTGACAAACAGTACTCAGTCACTGAGCGAGAGATGCTCGCATGTTTCTGGGCAGTGGAGAGCTTTTGTGTGTGGTACAAGGTCTAGACTAAGATCAGATCATAAGTCGCAAATACCTATGTTGAGAGCGAGTAATGTACATTCCACCAAAGCTACTGCTAAATTGGTGAGACTGAGTATGAAGTTACTTGAATATATTTTTTTGTTGAATTTATACAGGGTACGAGGAATAAGAAAGTCGAATGCATATGAAGATTATCTATTCCGGGAGAAGATGAGGAAATTGATAATCAGCAGGATTTGGAGTGTTTCGTCGCCGATGTAGTTTGGTTAAATACCAAATATGTCAGTGAAAAGGAGCGGATACGTGCTCTTAGCCAGGATCTTGTTTTGAACAAAGTTGTGGAGTACACAAGAAAGGGTTGGCTGAGGGAAGTTAATATTTCTGTGGAATTCCAGACAAATAGCAAGCTACAGTCAGAACTCTCAATGGAAAATGGGTTGCTATTCAGAATGGGCAAATGAAGTCCTCCAAAAGATATCAGGAAAACGCTATTGAGTATAAGTCATGAGGGTCATCTAGGCATGACGATGACGACGAAGAGATTGACAGAAGCATTCTGGTGGATGCGGATGAACAGGGATGTGGAGGATTTGATTGGATTGTTAAGTGTGTGAACTATTTGTCAAATGATAGGAGTCGGAAATGTGTGACTGCACCTATGGCTATCCCCGAGACCCCTCAAAAGGTTTGGGAGAGGGTGAACATAGATTTTCTCAGGCCTTTCCATATCTTGCCTCATGCTCAGCGCTTTGCCATTGTTCTAAATGTCGAAGTGACTTTAAGTGAAATTCATATTTTTGCCAGACAAGGTTTTCCTTCAGAACTCCTTTCAGACAACAGTGTGCAGTTTGTTTCATATGAGATGGAGGAATTTTTGAAGGGCACAGGGATCTAACACAAGAGGTGCAATCTTTATCAACTCCAATGAGAATGGTCAAATTGAGAGGGCCAAAAGGATGGTCTCTTATTGTGTGAGGGGGTCTGTAATTGAGGGAGTTGATGTGGTGCATGCAGTGCATGCTATGCTCTGATAACATTGCAATACCCCTCATAGTGCAACCGGTGTTACTCCATTTCTAGCTCTGAGGTGCAAGGACACTCAGGATTCATTGAGGCCCACATGGTTGAACAATCTATCGAAGGTCAAATCCAGGAGTGATCCACTCATAAGATTGTATGACTGGGAATAAAATCTGGAAAAGGCAGCAAAAAACGTAGAAAGAGGTATGATGTGATTAAAGGAACTAAACCTGTATTGATTGAGAAGGGTGATTATGTGCGTGTGAAATTACCAGACACAAAATATATCAAAGGAAGTGTAAGTTTTGGTCCTGCCTGTCGTGTGGAAGAAGTGAGCAAAGATGGGTGTGCGGTGAGAACGCAAAATGGATAGTAGTGGAATTGTGCAGAGTTAGTCAGAGTGATGGGCCCTGTTGAGACTTGTGTTGAGGCTGCTGGGGAAAAAATGATGAATGGTGCAACTCTTCCTGGAAGATTCAATGATTTGACACATCTTAAAATCATATTGCATTTCCTTTTATCTTAATGTTGTATTACTTTTTGGTTGTTTTATTAGAGCAGCTGCTCTTTGTGTTGTTTGCTATTATCTCTAGAGTTATAACTTGCTCGTTTCTATAGTTATGCTGTTATCATTACATTTGTGATATATTATTGGAATGGGAAAAGGGGGAGGAATGTTAAATCTTAATAAATCTTAATGTGTATGTTTATGTGTTGAGAGGTAGCTCGTGACACTTTCAGTCTGTGATACCTCAAAATGTAGGAGTCCTAATTGATAACAAACTGTCCTACACTGAACTTGTCAATGCAGTGACCTTATCCGCCTTTCTTATCTTTAGGTCAATAAAAAAAGATCCTCACCTACATAACTGAGCACCTGCAAAACTACTGGTGACCTCTTTAGTCATGACCAAACTGGATTACTGTAACGGATTATTCATAATGACACATATTAAATAAACTACAAATTCTGTAGAATGCTGCAGCACGGCTATTGCTAAATCTGCCCAAGTATGTTTCAGTCTCTAGCCACATTAAGAAATTGCATTGGCTCCCTATTAGACAGAAAGCTGTCTTTAAAGCACTCTGCTTTGTTTACAAAGGGCTTAATAATCTAGGCCATCTTTTTTAAACAAAGCCTTCAATAGTATATTCCAGCTAAAACCCTTCGCTCTACCTCGGCGAGGTTCCAAAGTTTAAACGCGAGGCATGGAGTGGCAGAAGCTTATTCCGGAGAGTGACGCTTGCCTGGAATAAATAGCCAATTGCCATCAAATCCTCCCCCATCCTTCTGGCCTTTAGGGAAGCAGTGGAAATGTGGCTGTTTAACAACAAGGAAGAGAAAGCCCATCTGGACTCTAGACTGCTGTTTTCAGATGACGGGAACCATCATGCTATTTAAACTAGCGCCAAGACACTTTCGGGTATAAGCTGCGCTTTACAAGCTGATTTAACATAACATACCATAACAAAACATAACTTTTCAAATTAAACATTACTGTCAAAATGAGCCTAATATCTGACACGAATCCCTCTATTGGCTTCGATATTTTTTCAATTATTAGCAATTGTTAATCAATCGATAAACATAAGGGATTAACATGCAGTCTTACACGATCACCCGATCGTCAAAAAACACTTTGAAAGAGGACTCTATTTATGGCAACTATTTACATGCTAAAATGAAACCATTTTTTTTGTGGTTGTACAATAATATCAAGTTATTATTTTTTTGGCTCCAAAGGGAACCTGGTCTGGAATACTATTTTGTCTCCTCAAGTACAGAGTCTATATTACGCTTATGATTTTGCTTTTCAGTTTGGGTTCATCTGTGCTGTGTTTTAACCTCTGGTTGACAAACATTTGTGTAGCTCTTCTTGAGGATCGTGTGGATCGTTGATTGAGTTAATCAGTTTGTTTCTAACTCAATTGTAGCTTCTTACTGGCCGAACTTCAATGGTAGCAGGGATGCTATTCCAGTGCTGCTATCCTACTTTTAGTGACTAATGATGGGCTGGCAGAGGGATATCCCGGTTCTGTAATATTCCTTAACAGTGTGCAGAGGAAGTTTGCTGGGTAAGTCTGAGGGTTTGCTCACTTTATAATCAGTGTCTCTTCCCTTTCTTCTGTAAAATTGTGCAGATGCATATAACTAAGCTGCCCAAGACACCACCATTTCCAAGGCAGCAAATGTACACCCATCCTTCAATCAGAAAGTATTAAGCCAGGGTAGTACAGCAAATACAGCTATAGTTCATCAAATAAAGTACTATGTTCAATTTTGCTGTGTGGCCTTAGATTCAAGGTCCTGGTTTATCTCCCCTATCCTTTGCAGCACATGCAATCGTAAACATACAAATGCCATAATACACAACATGTAGTTTAGTCAAAGTACTGCTCTATCCGTGAATAGTTACAAAATGTAAATGTACTTCCTTCTATGCCCTCTTGCTAACTCACTTTCTCTATCCTATAAAGCCATCAATCAGTCTCTCTTTTACTTTCTCTTTCACTCCTCTGTTGTAATGACCGTGATCACTGCTTGGTTGAGGTCAAAACATGGCATCTAGCAATCTAGAGAGGATCAACCAGAAGTATCATTTCCGTTTTTGACCAAATTTCTCTCTTTCGGGTATGTAGTAACATTTGAAAATCTGCAGCCTTGCAAACTAATTCTTCCAAAAGTCATATCCTAGTCTTTTTCTGCCTTTTATATTGCTCTTATCATTTATTGAGACTTCCCTCTTGTGCTCTCTAAGTCTTCAAACTCTTTTTTTCAGCTCACCTCTTTCCTCAGACTGCTTCCCCTAAGTATTATCGCACTTACATTGTATTCAGCTTTTTTATTTCACGGTTGTTTGATGTATCATTCATCATGCCGCTAAATTTGTTTTCTCTAGTTGTACTGAGTTTTGACAAAATGTATTAAAACTTTGGTAAAGCTAATTAAAACAAATCAATGTGCATCATGCACATAAGGAAATAGCGTTCTGTGCACCGAAAGTATGGTTGAATCTGCCACATTCTTCTCATAGAGATTGTGTAATAGGTTTTCCCCAAAAAATGATGAAGCTTCTACAAATGGAGGGCAGGTGTCTTCCTAAACAATTAAGTGGTTGCTGGCAGTGCCACCTACTGCAGAGTGAGACGGATACAAGAGAGTATCCAGAAAGAATAAGGTGTTGCGGGTGACCAGGATCAATCTTAAGGCTGCTGTACATTATGAAAGCTGCTGTACACCAACAACCAGGCAACGCTTCCAACCAGTTCTTTCACAAATGAATTAGAATGACTAGAAGACCCTGATAAATCAACTCCTTCCCTCTAATGCAAGCTACTCCCCCAGTCATGCAATGTCTCAAAAGCTTTACCTGATAGGCCAGTGTTGATTTTCTAGGCTATCCTCATAATGTGTGCTGATGGTAGTGATTTTGGGTCTGCAGAGCCAAGGATAGAATCAGGGACAACAAACAGCCAGAAGTAGGGTACTAATCAATGGGGGCGCAAGCAGGGAGCACATCAATCTAGGGTCACAGAGAGCTGGGTGCATAGCCTGGCTGTGCAGAGCAGCTCTGGGGGTGCTCAAGGAGAGAGGTCACTGTCATGAAGTTTGGTGTAACTGAGCACTTAACCTTTGTTTAACACAGATAGATGTAATTCCTCTGAGAGAAAAAGGCATATTGCGTGTGCGCAACAATAAATCACAGAAGAGTGCAGTTGGACCCAATTTTGGTTTGACACTTTCTTTGGACATTATATGACCCAGATATTCAACCTCTTGTTTAAGAAATTCAGTTTCCCTTCTTAATTAAAAAAAAAACAAAAAACTTCAAGGACTCTGCACATAATAGTGTCATGCTCCTCACAGCTTGAGGCAGAAATCAAAACTTCACCCTTAAATATCGATACACCCTCACCCCCCCCTTTATATCGTTAAGAAAATGGAACATTACACATTGAAAAATCAAGCATGCCAAAGCCAAGCCAAAATGCATACTAGTACTAGGGGAGCCCCGTAGGGAAGATACATGCAGTGAAATGCTTGAATCTGAGTCTATTTCTACTGGGGTAATCTGCCACCAGATCTATTATGTGAACCATGTTACACTGCCCATCATACATAGTAGTTCACTTATGTTTGGAAAGGGATATGCATCTACCCAAATTTGCTTAGTCAAACTTTACAGCTTGATGCACACTCTCCGCTCATCACTGTGCTTACTAGCTACAACCAATGGTGAAAGCCAAAGGGCAGATACCACTGGTTCAATGACCTCCCTAGGGCAAAGGTTATTCAATTATTTTTCAAGATCCACCCTGATACTGAAAGATACATGTGCTTGATTGGGATTGCCCCAGATTTGACCTTAATGTTGTGGTTAAAATCTTTGATTTTCCCAGTTCTTTCCAACAATTCATGTAAAAATGTTTCACATCTTATTTCAAGCACCACATCAAAAATAGCTTGGTGAACCAAACTAAAATGTTCAACCCTTTTGTGGCCATATAACTATTTTCTTATACTCTCCTAACCTTGAATTCAAGCGAGTCTCCTAATCAGTACAGTTTCCAACCCATGTATAAGCTAAGAGCCCTATCAGGATGACGTAAGTCTCTGTGTACCCAAGTGTTTTCAAACAACTCCCCAGTGCTCATATTAATCCTGATTTATGAATCTACTAAAAAGAGAAGGATCTGATCCCCCATTCCACTATTTTAATATGGATCAATGCAATCTACAGGGTAATCTTTTTGTACATTCTCATCTGAAACTAATGGAAACATATCATGCATTACTTCTTGTAAATATGTCATGTGATCACCATCTCCTTGTTCTTGTGCAACAGCAGTCACATTGTTAAGATGATGTTTGTCATTCTGGAATGCTTTGGCAAAAGGATCCAGCTTCCCTTCTCCCACATTACTTTATTACCCACGAGCATACATTTCTTTGCTTGAAAACATTTTCCGCAGACATTCTATTTTTTTTTCTCTTGGTCTACTGTCTCTTTGAAATCTATCCTTTTTTCCCCGAACTACACAGACTGTTTCAGACCAGGAGTTGCACAGTTTTCTAAATAAAACCTGAGAAGCTTCTATACTGTAGGCCATCTATACTATTTCTTACATAGATGGATTGCACATATAAAGCAATATTTGCTTAAGTCCTTTGTCAAAGCACTGACTAATGAACTGGTCACAAACCAGTTAATCACTGAATCCTTCAAATTCACAATTTCCGTTAGACGTCAAAGTGTCTTTCTAGATTTTTTTTATTACTTCTTAGAATTCATTTTCTCTTCACCTTCAGCTTATAGTGTCTAGCAGGTGTTTTACCCCACATCCCAAGGAATGTGATAGAAATATTTTTTCTTTCGGTTCTCTAATATGAGGTGCCTATTGCTTCCAACTACATTTCAAAAGCGCCATACCACAGTTTCCAAGGAACTGACAAATCTCCAGGTATTTCCAAAAAACAGAGGAGGTGGATTGAGTAATTGCATAACAGAATGAATGAGTGCATAAGGAATATATCTGAGATCCAATAATAAAGTTGCAAATGCATAATTATATTTTTAAATGCCTGAGGAACAAAATAAAAAACTGTGCCAAGTAAGAATGGACATTACACCAACAGTAGGTGAAAATGTTACAGTATAGTTAAATTAAATTTGTAGTGAAGAAATCAGGAAATGGAGCTCCAGCCAACAGAAACAGTTTGCTGTTGTAAAAGAAATGTAAACTGTTGCAGGCTTTTAGACATGGCCCTCTACCTCCAGGGTCAATTTGTGAATATGTGGGTGTCACTTAGGGAGAAATTACTAAAAGTGGAAGCATGATGACTGTAAGTTTCCAATTAAAAAGTTTGAAATCACCAGGCAGGAAAAAGGTTGTCCTTGGTGGGGCTTTAGGAGGTCAGTGTCAAAGCAAGGGGTCGAAACATAGCCTTCTGTTGGTCGAAGAATGGTTTGAAGCTGAATGTCTATGACTTAAAGGTTCTGGAACTGAAACATTACTCTGTTGTAGTCCCTGGTCAGATGCGTGTGCCTATAGAGGATTCTCTTGGGGCTAAGTTACCTGTAGGCTGTGAATTATGTATGGATTATAAATAACACACAATCTATTCAAAGAAAGATAATTATTGCTATGATATGATTTACACCATATACGCAACACACATTTGCATTACTTACCTACATCTATCACAAACACCAGTCACAGACACGTATATGGCCAGAATTACTAATAAATCACAAATAATATTTACACACACTGCAATCAGACACCCTTTAAATACGTGTACAATTCATACTCACACATAATAATGCACACCCACACAGCTTAACTGACTGAATATGACTGAAAAATGGCTAGCATGTTTATTTAAAAAAAGCTTTCTCAGAGAGGACCTCAATCCCATTTTACTGTTTACTATTGTTTCTCTTATATAATCACAGATAGACAAGGTGTATTTTAAATATGCCCATCTCTGCTCATTAACCCCTTTGCTGCCAGGCATTTTCTCCCTCCTGTGCCAAGCCTTTTTTTGGCTATTTGGGGAAGTTCACGCTTAGGCCCTCATAACACTTTGTCCACATAAGCTACCCATGCCAAATATGCGTCCTTTTTTTCCAACATCCTAGGGATTGTAGAGGTACTCAGAGTGTGTGGGTACCCTGGAGAAGACCAAGAAATTAGCCAAAATACAGCTAAAATGTATTTTTTTTTTAAATAAACGGGAAAAAGGGCTGCCGAAGAACGCATGTGTTTTTCCCCAGAAAATGACATCAACAAAGGGTTTGTGGTGCTAAAATCACCATCTTCCCAGCTTTCAGGAAAAGGCAGACTTGAATCAGAAAACCACATTTTCAACACAAGTTGGGCATTTTACTGGAACATACCCCATTTTTCCTATTTTTTTGTGCTTTCAGCCTCCTTCCAGTTAGTGACAGAAGTGAGTGTGAAACCAATGCTGGATCCCGGACAGCTAAACATTTCTGTAAAGTATTCAAAATTCTGAATTCAGCAAGGGGTCATTTGTTTAGATCCTTCAAGGTTTTCCTACGGAAAGTAACAGCTAAAATAAGTAATTATTGAAATTGAGGTGAAAAAAAGCCATTTCGGCCCACGTTTTTGTCTATACGTTTTTCCATCTATGGCAGATCTTTTAAAGCAATATACTGTTACTTCTGCTTGTCCCTTCTGGTTGCGGGGATATATAGGGCTTGTAGGTTCATCAAGAACCCTAGGTGCCCAGAGCCAATAAATGAGCGGCACCTTGCAATGGGTTTTCATTGTATCCCGAGTATATAGCAATTCATTTGGTGAAATATAAAGAGTGAAAAATAGGTATCAAGGAAACATTCATATTTCCAAAATGGGCACAAGATAAGGTGTTGAGAAGCAGTGGTTATTTGCGCATCTCTGAATTCCGGGGTCCCCATACTAGCATCTAAATTGCGGGGCATTTCTCAAATAGACATCTTTTTTACACACTGTCTTACATTTTGAAGGAAATAATGTAGAGAAAGACAAAGGGCAATAACACTTGTTCTTCTATCCAGTGCTCCCCTAAGTCTCCAGATAAAAATGGTACCTCACTTGTGTGGGTAGGCCTAGTGCCTGCGACAGGAAACGTAACGTGGACACATCACATTTTTACATTGAAATCTGACATGTTTTGTGGATTTTGGCCTCTAGCTCAGCTGGCACCTAGGGAAACCCATCAAACCTGTGCATTTTTTAAAACTAGACACCTAGGGGAATCCAGGATGGTGTGACTTGTGGGGCTCTCACCAGGTTCTGTTACCCAAAATCCTTTGCAAACCTCAAAACTTGGCAAAAAACACTTTTCCCTTATATTTCGGTGATGCAAAGTTCTGGAATCTGAGAGGAGCCACAAACTGCCTTCCACCCAGCATTCCCCAAAGTCTCCCGATATAAATGGTACCTCACTTGTGTGGGTAGGCCTAGTGCCCGCAACAGAAAATGCCCCAAAACACAACATGGACACATCACATTTTCTCAAAGAAAACTGACCTGTTTTTTTTAAAAGGGCTTAGCTGTGGATTTTGACCTCTAGCTCAGCCAGCACCTAGGGAGAGCTAGCAAACCTATACATTTTTTAAAACTAGACACCTAGGGGAATTCAGAATGGGGTGACTTGTGGGGCTCTCGCCAGGTTATGTTACCCAGAATCCTTTGCAAACCTTCAAATTGGCAAAAAAAAACAACACTTTTTCCTCACATTTCGGTGATAGAAAGTTCTGGAATCTGAGATAAGCCACAAATTTCCTTCCACCCTGCATTCCCCCCAAGTCTCCCGATGTAGGCCTAATGCCAGCGACAGGAAACGCCCCAATACGCAACATGGATACATCACATTTTTATATTGAAAACTGACATGTTTTTTGGAAAGTGGCTAGCTGTGGATTTTGGTCTCTAGCTCAGCTGGTACATAGGAAAACCGACCAAACCTGTGCTTTTTTAAAAACTAGACACCTAGGGGAACCCAGGATGGGGTAACTTGTGGTGCTCTCACTCGGTTCTGTTACCCAGAATCCTTTGCAAACCTCAAAATGTGGCAAAAAAACACTTTTCCCTCATATTTCGGTGATGGAAAGTTCTAGAATATGAGAGAAAACACACATGTTCTTCCACCCAGCATTCCCCCAAGTCTCCCAATAAAAATTGTATCTCACTTGTGTTGGTAGGCCTAGTGCCTGTGACAGGAAATGCCCCAAAACACAACATGGACACATCACATTTTCCCAAAGCAAACTGACCTGTTTTCTTCAAAGTGACTAGCTGTGGATTTTGGACTCTAGCTCCTCCAGCACCTAGGAAAAGCTAGCAAACCTGGATATTTCTGAAAACTAGACCCCTATGGGAACCTAGGATGGGGTAACTTGTGGCACTCTCACCAGGTTCTGTAACCCAGAAACCTTAGCAAACCTCAAAATTTGGCAAACAAATCAAACTTTTTCCTTAAATTTCAGTGCTGCAAAGTTCTGGAATCTGAAGGGAGCCACAAACTTCCTTCTACCCCGCATTCCCCCACATCTCCTGATAAAAATGGTACTTCACTTGTGTGGGTAGGCCTACTACCCGCAAAAGGAAATGCCCCAAAAAAATATGTGGACACATCAAATTTATCAATTCCAAAACTACCTGTTTTTGCAGGCGAGGGGGGCACCTGCGTTTTTGATCCTGGGCTCAGCAGCCATCTAGGGAATCCTACCAAACCCAGACATTTCTGAAAACTAGACACCCTGGGAAGTCCAGGGAGGTGTGGCTTGCGTGGATCCCCCAGTGTTTTCTTACCCGGAATCCTCACCAAACCTCAAATTTAGTTTAAAAAAAAAAAATCACTGCACTGGCACAAATTCCCTACCACACAACGTTCCCCTCAGTCTTCCGATTAAAATGATACCTCACTTGTGTAGGTGGCCCAAGTGCCTGTGACAGGAAAGGGCCAAAAACATGTAGAAATTGAAGAGGAACCAAAGTGGGTCCAAAAGGGCAGTTGGAAAAAATAATAATTTTTAGGCTGACAAGTGGGCAGAAATTTTATTGTTATAGATGTGGCAATGCTGGGTGGTAGGAATTTTGTGGATTCCTGCAGATTCCGGAAGGTTCCTTCACAAAAATGAGTGGAAAATGTGCGATTTCAAGCAAAGGTGGGGGTTTGCAGGGCATTGTGGGTAAGAAAATGGTGCAGGGTGCATGTGAAGCACACCACCCTGGACTCACCCAGATGTTTAGTTTTCAGATGTGTCTAGGTCTCGTAGATTTTTCTACTTGGCAGCGTCCCAAAGTCTAAAAAGTGCAGCCATCAACATTCCAAGTGGGATGATTTTGAGAGTTAGCCAAGCTCTCATGGCCCAAATGTAAAGCCAAAACCCAAAATAATCAAATATCCTCTTGCTTGCCATTGGGATCAGATCTTTTAGTGTGCGGGGGGGCGATCTGAAAGTCTGTTACCCCCTTCAGTTGGGGTGGGGGCATAACCATGCCCATGCTGGTTGGCAGCCACCACGCCACTATTTTTTTTTTATTCCCTGGCATCTAGTATGCTTTCTGTCTCCCAGGGAGTGGATCAGGGGTAATTGCCCCATCTGCCCACCGCCAGGCAGAACAACTTTGTCCCCATTTATTTGGGGTGGGGGTATGGCCTCTTTTTTTTTAAAAAAATCTTCCCTGGTTTCTAGTGGGCTTTCTGCCCCCCTTGGGGACAGATGGGCCTTACAAAAATAGGTTGATCTCCCCCCAAGGGGGGGGGCAGAAATGGCCACCAGTGATATGCCCCCATGGGGAACGACCCTTGCCAAGGGGCCGCACACCCAAACAAAACACACACACAATTCCTGGTGCTGTAGTGGTTTCTGTCCCCCTTGGGGGGAGATAGGCCTAATAGAAATAGGACGATCTGCCCCCAAGGGAGGCAGAAATGGCCAAAAATAAATTTGCCCCGCAGGGGAGTGACTCTTGCCTAATGGGTCGCTCCTCATCTGTTAATTTTTTTTTAAAAACTGGTGTTTAGTGGGTTCTACAAATTAAAATAGGCCGATCTGCCCCCAAGGGAGGCAGAAATGGCATAAAATAAATTTGCCCCTAGGGGAGGGACCCTTGCCTAAGGGGTCACTCCTTTGCATGAAATTGGCACAAACAAATCTCTGGTGTCTAGTGGTTTCTACTGCCCTTGGCGGTAGATTGGCCTAAGAAAAATAGGAAGATCTGTCCCCAAGGTGGGCAGAAAGGGACTAAGATAAAATGGCCCCCCAGGGGAGCGACCCCTGCCTAAGGGGTCGCTCCACATCTGTAAAAAAAAAATGTTAAAAAATCCCTGGTGCCTAGAGGTTTCTGCCCCCAAGTGGGGCAGAAATGGCCTAAAATAAATTTGCCCCACAGGGGAGCGACCCTGCCTAAGGGGTCGCTCACCTTGCGTGAAATTGTTGCGGAAAAAAAAATCCCTGGTGTCTAGTGGTTTATGGCAGACTGGTTCTAAGGGTTTGCTCTTGTCCAATAAAAATAATAAAGTAGACAATCCCGGGTGTCTAGAGGTTTCTGCCCCCCTATAGGGCACATGGGCCTAATTAATATAGGCTCATCTGCTCCCAAGGGAGGCAGAAATGACCTAAAACATAACTGCCCTCCTAGGGAGCGACCTTGCCCAAGGGGCCACTCCCCTCATGTCATTGTGTCTAGTGGCCATTCCTGCAGTCCGATCGCTATGCGATTGGGCTGCAGGAATGCTCAGAGAGACATGAATAGGAAAGGAAAAGGTTTTCCTTTCCTTTTCATGCCTCCCTGACCTCCCCTGCCCCCGTACCAATGAGAAACTAATCAGTGTCTCCTCCGATGAGAAACTACTCAGTTTCTCCTCAGATCGTGCCGAAACGATGCAATCATGCGCTGATGTCATCAGACATCACTGGGGGGGGGTCAGGGTGGAAGGGGAAGCGAATCCCCTTCCATCCCTGCCCAGGGGAGGGGAGTGGGAGGTCCACGGGGGAAGCGCTAGCGCTCCTCGTGGGCCAGGTGTTGGACGTAATGGTTACGTCCTCGCACCCGAGCGGTGCAGCCAAGGATGTAACTGTTACGTCCAAGGCACCCAAGGGGCTAATGTGCTCTTTAAGTTGAAAACTGAATCTGCATCTCCGATTTACAATGTCTTTTCTTAAGTGCACTATATTTTGTAAAAATAAGCAAAAAGGTTTTTACAAAAGTATAGCTACTCATTTTTTATAGAAATGTTTGCACGTTTTAAGGGGAGAGCCACTCACGCCTTGTTGTACACGGTTTTTAGTTGTGATAAGGTACAAAGCAATATCCAAAAGTATCACCCCATGCAAGGGGTTCCTGTAGCTTCAACTGCACTTTTCACCCCACTCCCTCCCATCCCATCCCCTTAGATGCGTATGATCGCAGTGTCCAGTCTGTACGACGTCCACCTTTTTACTCATATTTTCGGGTGTTTCTTGGGGCATCCTCAGCCACATAAATAGGTTCTTCCAGTTTTGTAGAGAGTTCCATTCCTGAGCTCCATCCCGTCAGTGGTGGACCTTCTCGTGACTTCCAGTATTTGGCTACATCTCTCTTAGCTAGTAATATACCCAAGCACATCAGAGTATGGTCTCCCCTTGGCCTTCCCAGCTCATCTACGAGGCCAAACATATAGTTAAAATCACCAACCGCCCCTGGGCATTTTGTGCATGCGGGGTCCGATAATCTATTACACAGGCACTTAGGGATGTAGTATGTACACTCCAGATAGTTCAGCTGAACCGCAAGTAATCAGGCTGAGATGACCAGGGTGAGTGGTGCCATACATGCCTCTCTTCCCTCTTCCTCGTCCAAACAGCCTAGCCACTCCTCCCATCTCTTCCTCAAAGACGTTAGTGTACATGGTGAATGGTTGAACAGGGCTTTGTAATTTTTGGAGATACCATCTCTGATCAGTCACCCATAAGTGTCTGCGCCCCACAGGGATTGCTCTCTGGGAGGTTTGCTATCACCTCTGATGTCCGGAAAGTGCATACTGAACAATTGTGAGCTGTGGAGAGAGAATTCCATTTGGAAGATCTGGAAACTTCAGATGGTTCCCCTACCAAATCTCACGCAGCCGGGAGATGCCAATATTGCCCCATCCTCTGAAGCCTTCATGGAGCGTACTCAACCCAACCATCTGCCCACCCAGTCCATCCGAGCACCGCACTCCAGGCCAGGAAAACAGAACTGGTGATCTCTGGAATTGAACAAGGAATTGGGGCACAGTATAGCATACCAATGAGGTTATCAAGGCCAATCACTGATAAGTCCATTGTGAACGCTGGGTCCCTCCATCCCCCCTCACCCCCACGTTCACTAAATGTATGTGCCCTGCCCAGGAGTACAGGCAGGTGTTGGCCATTGCCAGACCCCACTTGTAGGTGGTTCGGAAGCATCTATCATAGGAAACGCATGGTGGTATTTTGGCATAGAGGAATTTCCACACCCACTAGGCTAAAGTGGAAAACCAGTGCCTGGGGAGGGGAAAAGGAAAATTCTGTAGAATGCAAAGCTGCTGTGGAAAGACCATCATTTTCTAGAGGGCCACCCTGCCCAGTATGTTGAGAGACAGTTTAGCCCACTTGTCGAGATCAGCCTGAATTGTGCAGGTGAAGGGGCAGAGTTTGAGCCTCCAGGTGAGATCTGACTCTAAGATCATATGGATTCCCAGGTACCAGAAGCTTGTCGGTGGATCAGCAGGGCAGGATGACAGGCCTTATCTCCATCCCCTCTTAGAGGGATCAAGAATTAATTGGATCAGTTGACCCTGAATCCTGACATCTCCCCATAAATAGTAAGCATGGAAAGGAGGTGGGGTTCTGTCTCTGTCGTGCGGGCCATGAAGAGGAAGACGTTGTGAGCATCAAAGGCTATTCTGTCCTCCAGTACCATCCTCAGATAAATCACAACACTTGTAATTCACAGCATATCCATGATGCTCGTGGCTCCCGAGCTACGGCAAAAAAGGAGAGGGGGGCACCCTAGTCTGGTGCCCCAACAAATAAGAAATCTGGGGGATACTGCAGCATTCACCTGTAATGGTACCTGAGGCTCTGCATATGATTACTGAGCACATGTGCCGAAACCAAAGCCCAGTCTGGCAAGCACCTCACATACTGGGAAGTCCCACTACAGGGAATCAAAAGCCTTCTCAAAGTCAAGAAGCATCAATGCTGCAGCGCATTGTAACTTTTTATATCAGGCCAGGGCCACGTGGACTCTGCGGATACAATGTGTGGTGCTACAACAGGGATAAAACTGCACTGGTCCAGTTGGACCAAGAGGTCGAGGATGTGAAGCAGATGCCTGGCCAGCAGCTTAGCATAAAGTTTGACCTGAATATTGAGGGAACTGGGCCAATACAAAGTACATTGGTCCAGAGGCTTGCCGGGTTTCACTAAGGCCACCATGGTAGCCAAATCAATCTCTGATGGGAAATGGCCTCGGTCAACAGTGTCGAGAAGTATATTCAGGATAGGAGGCAGGCTCAGATGTTGCACTCTGAAGAAGTATTCTGTGAGAAAGCCATCGAAGCTGGGAGGTCTCCTAGGTGGAGCTCTGTTAGAAATGGGGTTTCTGGTTGGCTAGGGTATGCACCTCAGCCAGGAAGAGCTTACCCACTCTAGTCAGGGCAATTCCTCCTGCGTGTAAAATGGCAGATCCTCTAAATCAAAGGTAAGCCCCATCTTGAAAAGGTACAAATAACTCAAATGTGACAACCACAATACCCAAGCGTGAGAACTGAAAACAGGAAAAATGACCAAAGAGAGAAAGTTAAGAGAAGCCAAACATGTGATGGTCTAAACGCAATCCTTGTAGTGAAATAATGAGTCACAATGGTATTGTGCAAGCGCAAGTCCTATCCTCACCGCTGACGACCAATGTTAGAAATGGGGTTTCTGGTTGGCTAGGGTATGCACCTCAGCCAGGCAGAACTTACCCACTCTAGTCAGGGCAAGGGAGTCACACGTCCAAGATAACCCCTGCTCACCCCCTTGGTAGCTTGGCACGAGCAGTCAGGCTTAACCCGGAGGCAATGTGTAAAGCGCCTGCACAACACACACAACACATGTGACGCAATATCCCCACCACAAAGGAAACACAACACCAGATTATATGAAAATATACTGTATTGTACACAACGCAATTATCAGACCAAACATCACTTATCAGTACTATCCTGCTACCTTAGCAGTTGTCAGAACGTTACACATTAGTTACTCTGCAACCTAGCAGTAGTCACACATAACACACAGGTTACTCAGTATTCTGCAACATAAGCAGTAGTCAGGAAAACACGTTATTACATCCCAGCACTTGTCATAAGAATATCATAAAATGCCCATAGTAGGAACATTAGAAAACATATGGCAAGTTAGAAAAACATATTAGCAAGCATGTCCATAAAAGGAACATTTGCGTACACATATGTAAAAACATCAAACGCAGGTAGGTAATATATGAATCAAACAAAAGTCTGTAAGAACTTTGGATTGCAACTATATTGGTCCTTTAAACAGTACCTGGTTGGATGAAGGTACCTCCAGTGCCTAGAAGGCGAACAATGGGGCCCCCGGCGCTCCTATGCGCAAAATGGGGGCCTCCCTTATACTCTGGGGTCAGAGGAGGGCGACATGCACCTCCTCTCTTTTATAGACAGTCCCCTCCGGGGACCGTGATTACTGGGGGCCCCCCAGGGCCTCAACCGGCCCTCACGAGGGGGGCCAAAGCCAGCAAAAACAACTTAGGGCAGGAGGGGGGGCACCACACCCCCCCTCCGGTTTAATGACAGGCCCCTCCCGGGACCCGCGGTCTCTGGGGCCCCCCCCCAGGCCTCCACTGGCCTTTCCACCAAGGGGGGGCCCACAATAATGCCCGTTTTACCTAACAGCAGAAAAGGAGCGTCCTGCTCCTAACGCAGAGGCCAGGGGGAAGGGGGCACTCCCCGCGCCTTCCCCTGGTCCTGCCGTGAAGCCACAAGAAGATCAGACCCCTCCTGGGGCCCGAGCAGACACTCACCTGCACCCGATGCGGTGCGCGAGTGTTCTTCCAGCTTCCCGGGCCGCTGCAGTGATCTTATTTAAAGGGGCACAATGCAGCCAGGAGCCTACGAGCTCCCAAGGCTCCATAAGCGCGCTGCAAACCACGGAGAAGCACCCCTCATGAAGAAATGGATGCAGGGGTCAGGGGCGACAGCACCCTGCCCCTGGGGAGCAGAATCTTAAGACAAGGTCCTCAGGTGGAGGGCCCAGCTACAGGCCAGCACAAGGGAAAGGCAGCAAGTGGCAAGTCCTTCACAGTGACCAGGCAGGTCACAGGTCAGCACAGCAGCAGCAGTCCATGGCGGTTCCTGGTGAGTCCTTTCAGCCTTTGGTGTCCAGTTCCAAGATGATTCCAAGAGTCTCCAAATTGTGGGGAAAATTCCCCTGTACTTATAGTCAGTTCTTACAGTGTTTTACAATGGTAGGGAGAGGAGGTTCCAGCCAGTTACAACTGGTTCTGGGAGTGCCCCCTTCTCTCCTTTCAGCACAGGCTCCAAACATCAGTGGGGGGTTAACGACCCTATTGTGTGAGGCCAGGGCACAGTCTTTACAAATGCAGGTGTGCCCCGCCTCTCCCTTCTCTCAGCCCAGGAAGACTATTCAGTATGCAGATGCACCTCTGTGACACCTCCACCCTCCCTGTGTACAGGCTGTCTGAAAAGTATGCACAAAGCCCCAACTGTCACTCTGCCCAGACGTGGATTGGAGTCAAGCTGCAAAACACCAGAGTCATAAGCACAGATAAATGCGCACTTTCTAGAAGTGGCATTTCTGTGATAGTAATAAAAAAAACACCCACACCAGTAAACAGCATTTATTATCACTATCACAACCATAACAAACACGCCTACGCTACCCCTCATAAATCAGACAATACCCCTTACACATAAGGCAGGGCATTTCTAATGCAATCCTATGAGAAGGCAGCACTCACAGCAGTGAGACACCAGTTAGGCTGTTTGTCACTACCAGGACAGGCCACGCAACTTGGCACATGTCCTGCCTTTCTACATACATGGCACCCTGCCCATAGGGCTAGCTAGGGAGTACCTTAGGGGTGACTTACATGTAGTAAAAGGGGAGTTCTGGGCCTGGCAAGTAAGTTTAGATGCCAGGTCCCTGTGGCAGAAAACTGTGCACACAGGCCCTGCGCTAGCAGGCCTGAGACAGATTTGAAAGTCTACTTCAGTGGGTGGCGCAAGCAGCGCTGCAGGCCCACTAGTAGTATTTAATTTACAGGCCCTGGGTATAGAGATACCACTTCTACAAGGGACTTATAGGTAAATTAAATATACCAATTAGGTATAACCCAATCATACCAACTTTAGATGGGAGAGCACCTGCACTTTAGCACTGGTCAGCAGTGATAAAGTGCTCAGAGTCCTAGAGCCAACAGCGAGAGGTCAGAAAAACCAGGAGGAAGGAGGCAAAAAGACTGGGGATGACCCTGCGTAAGGCAAAAAGTCCAACACAACCCCCTACCAGCCAAAAGCCAGGGGAGAACAATCAATACCTTGATGTACTTCCCTGATTGCGGCGATAGAACAAGGACCCAGACCCACAACAGCAGGGGCATGTTCCAGTTCTACACTTTCCTGACTCCACTTGGATCTCTCTGTTAATGCTTCCCAGGCAGCCTAGACCAACCCACGGGGGTTCTCTAGCTGCCAATGGCCAGAACCAGGCCCAAGGCCATCTAGGGGCCTCTGGTCTCTGAAACCATAACGAGTGGGGGGCGGTAGCCCCTGATGCAAAGCAACCTGTCTCCACTCCATTTCTAATCAGTTCAGGGGCTCTACCCTGCCACTGATCCACGAACCTAGGGTCCGCACCCATAGGTTCTACAGGGGCTAGAGGCGAGGCTCTCCTCCCTCTACCCCTCTGTCTAGGATCCCGCCCTCCTATCCTAGGAGGGGTATCACCAGAATCCACACTTGCCAGGGTGCTGGGTACAGCAGCCCTGCTCAACTCTCTCGCCAGCCCAGGATCACTACCTGGCGACTGACCACCCAACCTAGGGACGACACCCTTGGGTTGCACCGAGGTCCAGGGCGGGCTTCCCCCTCCCTGAACCCCACTTCCAGAGTCCTGCGTCCCCCCACCTCGGGAGAAGCCACCAGAAGGTTCACACAGGGAGGTGAGCACACTAACCGCCCCCCCAACCAGGTCAGAGTTTACCCCCTGAACCTGTCTATCTAGTCCAGGGACGACACCCTTAGACTGGACCATTGCCCAGCGAACCAGGACTTCCTTGGGAGCACACCTACCCCCTACCAGATCAGAGCTTACCCCCTGAATCTGGCAATCCAACCCAGAGTCACTACCCTGAGGTTGAACCACTGCCTGGCGCACCAGGACTTCCTGGGGGGCACACCTACCCCCCACCAGGGAAACACCTTCCCCAAGGGCCACACAAGAGTCTGGCTGGCGCAGGTCTCCTGACCTCTGTCCATCTGACAGAGTCTGGATCCCTCCCAGCCCAGAAATGGTCTCACCAAAGTCATTCCTGGGGGGCTCTGCTCTCAGAGCGGACCCCTGACCCTCCAGGTTCTCCACTGGGGCCCGCAGCCCCCTCTCAACCCTATGCCTGGATTTCTGCCTCCTCCGCTGTAGAGCGAGACTACCAGACACCAGGACCAGCGGAACGCTATCACCAGCCACCCGCCCAAGTCCTAATGACAAAATGGGATCGTTCTGAACAGCTGGCCCTACGGCACAGGCTAGGCTCACCTCCTGGCGTTCACTCATGGAACCCTCCAGGACCAGGACCTGGGACTGGAGCTCGGGTACCCTGGGCCTCAGCCCAACGCCATTCCCTCTCCTCTGAGACTGGACATGGGGTGCCTTACCCGCCCCAATACTCTGGGACCTACTTGGGACACAAGCCTTTCCCACCACACCTGGTTGGCAAACACCTAGGCCACTCTCATTAGGAACACCCCCTAATGCCACACCAGACCCTCTGGTACGCAACCAGAAGTCTGCCTCCTTTGCAAGCTCCCTGGGGTCAGAGAGCTCACACACTGACAAGTGTTGGCGTAACTGAAAAACAACAACGAAGCAGGTGCTCTATGACAATCAGATTAAACAGCCCTTCAAAATTGTTTACTGTGCTACCCTTCACCCATCCATCTAGTGCAATGCAGCAATCCTCCACAAACTCCTCCCAAGACTGGTGGGACAGTTTCTTACCACCCCTAAACCTTTTTCTGTATTCCTCAGGGGAAAAACCATACTTCTCAATCAGTGCATTCTTCATAGTGGAGTACCCCTCCCTGTCACTTTCTTCTAGAGTCAGTAGGGCATCCCTCCCCCTCCTCAGGAATAAAGCTCCCTAGGCCAGTTCCCCAATCCTTTTCAGGGATCCCGCGCTCTACCAGAGCCCTCTCATATTCCTTTAACCACTGACGTATGTCACCCCCCTCTTGGAACCTAGGTACCAGATCTATGGGTATGTGAGGAACATCTTTGCTACAGCACTCTACATTGCTGCCACCACTGGACTCCACCTGCAGCGCTGGTGAGTCCAGAACCTTCAGACTGCGCTCTAGAGCGAGTCTTTCTCTGGCAAAGGCCGTCTCTGCCTCTGCCATCCTCTCCTGTACTAAGGCCTTCTCTACCTCAGCCCTTCTCTCCTCAACAGCTAGGTGTGCTAACTGCAACTTCAGGTCCCTCTCTTCCCGCCTATCTCATAGCTCATCAGGCGTCAAGGAATGAGAGGTAGCCCTGCTTCTTACACTGGACCCAGCAAGGGACTCCCTATCACTGGGGCCTTCCCTGTCAACTGGCATCCCTAACCGGTCATTCTCACCCTCCTGATCAGTCTCTCTACCACTCTCTGGGGATGAGGTCTGGGAGCCCTCCCATTGGGAACCCTCGCTACACTCAGGATCCTCTGGGTACTCCCTAAGCACACTCCCTCCCTGGGTATATGTCACAAACCTTTCAAAGTAATTCAGAGATCTCCTGAGGTCCCCTTCTACAGGCAGCCCTCTCTCTCTACAGAACCCCTCTAATTCCTCCTGCGTGTAAAATGGCAGGTCCTCTAAATCAAAGGTAAGCCCCATCTTGAAAAGGTACAAATAACTCAAATGTGACAACCACAATACCCAAGCGTGATAACTGAAAACAGGAAAAATGACCAAAGAGAGAAAGTTAAGAGAAGCCAAACATGTGATGGTCTAAACGCAATCCTTGTAGTGAAATAATGAGTCACAATGGTATTGTGCAAGCGCAAGTCCTATCCTCACCGCTGACGACCAATGTTAGAAATGGGGTTTCTGGTTGGCTAGGGTATGCACCTCAGCCAGGCAGAACTTACCCACTCTAGTCAGGGCAAGGGAGTTACACGTCCAAGATAACCCCTGCTCACCCCCTTGGTAGCTTGGCACGAGCAGTCAGGCTTTACCCGGAGGCAATGTGTAAAGCGCCTGCACAACACACACAACACATGTGACGCAATATCCCCACCACAAAGGAAACACAACACCAGATTATATGAAAATATACTGTATTGTAAACAATGCAATTATCAGACCAAACATCACTTATCAGTACTATCCAGCTACCTTAGCAGTTGTCAGAACGTTACACATTAGTTACTCTGCAACCTAGCAGTAGTCACACATAACACACAGGTTACTCAGTATTCTGCAACATAAGCAGTAGTCAGGAAAACACGTTATTACATTCCAGCACTTGTCATAAGAATATCATAAAATGCCCATAGTAGGAACATTAGAAAACATATGGCAAGTTAGAAAAACATATTAGCAAGCATGTCCATAAAAGGAACATTTGCATACACATATGTAAAAACATCAAACGCAGGTAGGTAATATATAAATCAAACAAAAGTCTGTAGAAAGAACTTTGGATTGCAACTATATTGGTCCTTTAAAAAGTACCTGGTTGGATGAAAGCACCTCCAGTGCCTAGAAGGCGAACAATGGGGCCCCCGGCGCTCCTGTGCGCAAAACGGGGGCCTCCCTTATACTCTGGGGTCAGAGGAGGGCGACATGCACCTCCTCTCTTTTATAGACAGTCCCCTCTGGGGACTGCGATTACTGGGGGCCCCCCAGGGCCTCAACCGGCCCTCATGAGGGGGCCAAAGTCAGCAAAAACAACTAAGGGCAGGAGGGGGGCACCACACACCCCCTCCGGTTTAATGACAGGCCCCTCCCGGGACCCGTGATCTCTGGGGGCCCCCTGCGGGCCTCCACTGGCCCTTCCACCAAGGGGGGGGCCCACAATAATGCCCGTTTTACCTAACAGCAGAAAAGGAGCGTCCTGCTCCTAACGCAGAGGCCAGGGGGAAGGGGGCACTCCCTGCGCCTTCCCCTGGTCCTGCCGTGAAGCCACAAGAAGATCAGACCCCTCCTGGGGCCCGAGCAGACACTCGCCTGCACCCGATGCGGTGCGCAAGTGTTCTTCCAGCTTCCCGGGCCGCTGCAGTGATCTTATTTAAATGGGCACAATGCAGCCAGGAGCCTACGAGCTCCCAAGGCTCCATAAGCGTGCTGCAAACCACGGAGAAGCACCCCTCGTGAAGAAATGGATGCAGGGGTCAGGGGCCACAGCACCCTGCCCCTAGGGAGCAGAATCTTAAGACGAGGTCCTCAGGTGGAGGGCCCAGCTACAGGCCAGCACAAGGGAAAGGCAGCAAGTGGCAAGTCCTTCACAGTGACCAGGCAGGTCACAGGTCAGCACAGCAGCAGCAGTCCATGGCGGTTCCTGGTGAGTCCTTTCAGCCTTTGGTGTCCAGTTCCAAGATGATTCCAAGAGTCTCCAAATTGTGGGGAAAATTCCCCTGTACTTATAGTCAGTTCTTACAGTGTTTTACAATGGTAGGGAGAGGAGGTTCCAGCCAGTTACAACTGGTTCTGGGAGTGCCCCCTCTCTCCTTTCAGCACAGGCTCCAAACATCAGTGGGGGGTTAACGACCCTATTGTGTGAGGCCAGGGCACAGTCTTTACAAATGCAGGTGTGCCCCACCTCTCCCTTCTCTCAGCCCAGGAAGACTATTCAGTATGCAGATGCACCTCTGTGACACCTCCACCCTCCCTGTGTACAGGCTGTCTGAAAAGTATGCACAAAGCCCCAACTGTCACTCTGCCCAGACGTGGATTGGAGTCAAGCTGCAAAACACCAGAGTCATAAGCACAGATAAATGCGCACTTTCTAGAAATGGCATTTCTGTGATAGTAATAAAAAATACACCCACACCAGTAAGCAGCATTTATTATCACCATCACAACCATACCAAACACGCCTACGCTACCCCTCATAAATCAGACAATACAGTACCTTAGGGGTGACTTACATATAGTAAAAGGGGAGTTCTGGGCCTGGCAAGTAAGTTTAGATGCCAGGTCCCTGTGGCAGAAAACTGCGCACAAAGGCCCTGCGCTAGCAGGCCTGAGACAGGTTTGAAAGTCTACTTCAGTGGGTGGCGCAAGCAGCGCTGCAGGCCGACTAGTAGTATTTAATTTACAGGCCCTGGGTATAGAGATACCACTTGTACAAGGGACTTATAGGTAAATTAAATATACCAATTAGGTATAACCCAGTCATACCAACTTTAGATGGGAGAGCACCTGCACTTTAGCACTGGTCAGCAGTGATAAAGTGCTCAGAGTCCTAGAGCCAACAGCGAGAGGTCAGAAAAACCAGGAGGAAGGAGGCAAAAACACTGGGGATGACCCTGCTTAAGGCAAAAAGTCCAACAAGCTCCAAGAGAGCATCGCAAAGCTCCTCCACGGTGTGGGATTGTTTAAGAGCCTCCCATTTGGTGGTGGACAGGGCGGGCTTTGGGATATCCGTGATCAGTGAGTGATTTGTGTCCATGGGGATTGAGGTCTCAAAGTATAGGGAGATGTGTAGCAGGCTCTGAATATGTTGGCCGGGTCCGGTCTCAGCTTGCTTGCCAACTGGGCCAAAGATGATCCTCAATGCGAGTTGAGTTCTGGCTAGCCAGTGGAGTTATCAGCCTGACTTGCCCCCCATCTTTTGCATGATCTGCTGCCTAAGGCCTCACAGCGCTCACAGACCTCCCCCAAACATAGCTGTAGCATGTCCACCTTCTCCCCTGCCAGACGGTTCCACAGGAGTTCTGGTACATTGCCTCACTCCCAGATTTGAGCTGGAGGATCGAAGTCTCCACTTGTGCAATGCAGGTCGGTATCTCAGGGGCCTAACTCCAAATGCAGGAACGGGTGCTCCCGCACATGACAGCCTTCCCAGATCACCTGGGTGAATGAACAGTCCCCTGGTTAATATGGAAGAAGATCTCCAGGTCTACTTCCAGGGCCTAGACGGTTTGCTCATCTGTGCACTGAGGCACCAGGCCTGTCTTACCCCCTCCCCCATGGCTCACCATCTGAGGAACAACTTGGTGCATGGGCAGAGGGGCCCGAACTGGGATGCGAGCCCCTAGCGTGTGAAGGAGGTCTGTGGCAGGTAGCAAGAAGAGGACCGTGCAGGAGAGGGAGACAGGCACCACCAAAGCATGTGTATATTCACGCATAGACGGATTCCAGACCCACCAGGCATCGCAGAGTCTAAGACCTGAGGCCCAGCCAGCCAGGCCCCTCCCCTCCCTGGGGTCCACAATGGGAGACATAACCGAGTCCAGAGGACCCATGATATTGTTAAAGTCAGCCCCCTTCTTCCAAAAATGAGCCTGCCAGTTGGGAGGGACAGGATCAGGTCATTAAGCGATGTCAGCGTGGGGGTAGTGAGCTGCGGGGGAACACACACATTCAAGATGTTATAGAAGGAGCCTTCTAGTGAGCCATTCACCAACACAAATCTTCCTGAGGCATCACTGGTCACACAAGATACTGCCAGTGGCAAGGAACTGTGGATGAGAATTGCCACCCCACTAGATCCTCGATGAAATCCTGAGTGGTAAACCCTGGCGTACCTGTGTTTGGCCAGGAAAGAGCAGTTGGCTCCCAGCAGTTGTGCCTCCTGAAGCAATACCATTTGGGGCTGTGTGTGTGGAGGAACTGTAGGACTGCTGCCCACATAATGCGATCGGACAGCTCATTGTTGTTCCATGTCAGAGTCGTGAACGCAGCTATGGTGGGTCACAAGGGGTTAGAGTACGGTGCAATGGGACTGTATCGGGGATGAAGTAAGCTCTCTCTGCCCCCGACACTTGGGCATGGGCCTTGGAGGATCTGTAGGACACGTGGTGTCTGGGACCACAGCTGCTGAGTGTAGTGCCATTGGAAGGAATAGTGAACAAAACAACATTACGAGGAAATCAAAACCTGATCCCCCTCAACTCCCACCTGCCCTGTACTTCCCCACAAAAGAAACAAATGTTATCCAAACATTTCCCATTGCAGTGGTAGGCAAAGAAGGAAACTGGACTCAGAGTTCCCATTCTGACGAACCTGGCCTCTAAGAACGTGAACATTTTTTTGTGGTGCATGCATGCCTATTGAGGCTAAGCCTAGTTGAGTTGTTCACTGTACAGCCCGGATGAACTGTCGCAGTGTAGCATTGCCTCCTCATGGCCTCCTAGGACCCACCTGCTCCGGGGGCAGGGCCGTGGGTGAGCCAGAGTGAAATGGGTGCCCCGATGGGAGCCGACAGATGCTGTGGCACAGAGCCATCTACCCACGGCCTCTGCGATCATGCAGCTGTATGTCTTTCCTCAGGGTGGCCGCTCCAGCCCTGGCATGGTGTCTTCCTGTTGAGTCCTGGCGAGTAGCAGCACGCCTCCTCTGCTCCTCCACTCCCAAGATGACCGCTGGTGCCTGACTGTCGCAAGAACGGCACACCAGCACCGGCAATGCCAAGTATCATCCAGGGCCCAGCTCCCGTCTACTCCTGCATTACATACTTTTTATTTAACATAGAAACAAAAAAACATGTATGCATGAGTGTATTAAAAACAAACAACTTTTTCTTAAAATTCTATGTGACATCACACATCTCCCTGCAAATGAGTATTTGAATATGTCGCTTTTGCAGTGCTCACAAGCACAAACTGGCTCACAACAGATCTTAACTTTTTGGGAGGGCATGAAACACAATGTACTGTGCCTAAGTCAATAAGCCCGAGGTGCATGAGGTTTGGAAATCATAAATAAACAATTGTTTACTTGAGTTTGTAGTTCACAAGTAATTCACTTAGGGAGAACAGCCCAAGGTCTTTAAATTCTCCTTATAACTATTTTTCTACCACTAGCAAGCAATGTGTTAGGGCAAACCTATTTGATACAGAGCACTACATGCACATTATAATATAGGTTCCATAATGTCACATTATAAGTTAATATTTAAGAAAGTCCTGTATTCTGCATGTTAGAAATGGGGTCTTTGGTCGGCAGTCAGGTTACCCCCAGTCCAAGCAAGGACCCTCATTCTAGTCATGGTAAAGGAGAATCACTCTCAGTTAACCCCCACTTACCCCGTTGGTGGCTTGGCACAAGCAGGCAGGCTTAACTTCAGAGTCTAGGTGTAAAGTATTTGTATCAACATACAAAGTAACCCAGCAAAAACACTACAAAATGACATAACATACGTTTAGAAAAGTAGGTAATATTTAGCTAAACAAAACAAGACCAAAACTACAAAGATCCACCATACACAAGTCAAGTTATGACTTAAAAAGCAAAAAGAGTCTTAAATCTTTAGAAAAAGTGCTAACGCTGTTAGTGTGAAAAGGGTTGCGTCAAAATAACACCGCACGGGTGAATGTGCTTTGGAAAAGGCAAGCAAAGTCGATTTCTTGCTCGCAAGCAAGACCGTGCGTTATTCCTCCCCGGTCGGCATGCTTCTTTTTCTTCTCCGCAGGAGAGCGATGCGTCGATCCGGACAGGCACCTCGGGTTCGGGCAGGCTTTGTGTTGTTTTTCCGTGCCCAGCGAGGTTTGCATCAAGAATCCTGCCGCACGGTATCAGAAAAAACACGCTATGTGGGTTGCAACGTTATCAGCCTCTTTCAATGGGTGTTGCACATCGTTTCTCCAGCCGCGTGCGTCGATCTTCCAGCCATGATGCAGGTGGAGTGTAGATTTCAGCCGCGAGGCTTGCGGCGAGTTGTTTCTCTGCCGCGTCTCGAAAGCTGGGTCGAAAATGTCCCTGCACAACAGTCTGTGTGTGGATTTTCAGTCTTGGTCTGCCAGCTTCACCTTTCAAGACCCCAGGAACTGGATAGGGCACCCCTTGGCAGGGCAGGAGTCTCAGCCGAGAGTCCAGGTGGTGGCACGGGAAGTCTTTGATGGCCCGGAGACTTCAACAACAGGAGGGAAGCTCAGGACAAGCCCTTGGAGATTTCTTCACAAGCAGGAATGCACAACAAAGTCCAGTCTTTGTCCCCTTACACAGGCAGAAGCAGCAACTGCAGGCTAGCTCCACAAAGCTCAGTCACAGGCAGGGCAGCACTTCTCTTCAGCTCTTCAATTCTTCTCCAGGCAGAGGTTCCTCTTGATTTCCAGAAGTGATCTAATTTTCAGGGGTTTGGGTGCCCTTCTTATACCCAGTTCTGCCTTAGAAGTAGTCCTACTTCAAAGGAAAGTCTCTCATGTTTGTGAAATCCTGCTTTGCCCAGACCAGGCCCCAGACACACACCAGGGGGTTGGAGACTGCATTGTGTGAGGACAGGCCTTTCAGGTGTAAGTGACCACTCTTCCCCTCCCTCTTAGCACAGAAGGCTCATCAGGATATGCAGGATAAACCCCAGCTCCCTTTGTGTTACTGTCTAGAGAGAGGTGCAAACAGCCTAACTGTCAAACTGACCCAGACGGGGAATCCACAAACAAGTAGAGTCACAGAATATTTTAAGCAATAAAATGCCTACTTTCTCAAAGTGGCATTTTCAAACACACAATCTCAAAACCAACTTCACTAAAAGATGTATTTTTAAAATGTGAGTTCAGAGACCTCAAACTCCACATGTCTATCTGCTCCCAAAGGGAATCTACACTTTAATCATATTTAAAGGCCCTCGACTGGATCATCTCATTCCTCTCCGGCAGAACCCAGAGAGTCCGCCTCCTCCCTTCCGCTCCGAAGCCACCAACATCATCTGCGGCGTCTCCAAAGGCTCATCCCTCAGCCCGACGCTGTTCAACATCTACATGGCCCCCCTCGCACAAGTGGTCCGATAACACAACCTCAACATTCTCACTTACGCTGACGACACCCAGCTCATCCTTTCACTCACCAAAGACCCGCGCACCGCCAAAACCAACCTCCACGAGGGAATGAAATCCATCACCAAATGGATGAGAAGCAGCCGTCTGAAACTAAACTCGGACAAGACGGAGGTCCTCATCCTCGGACCCACCCCCTCCGCCTGGGACGACTCCTGGTGGCCTACCGCACTAGGAACCCCACCGACAAACCACGCTCGCAACCTGGGCTTCATCCTCGACTCCTCCCTCACCTTGTCTAAACAGATCAACGCAGTTTCCTCCTCCTGCTACAACACACTCCGCATGCTCCGTAGAATCTACAAGTGGATCCCGACAGATACCAGAAGAACTGTGACACAGGCCCTCGTCAGCAGCAGACTGGACTACAGCAACGCACTCTACACAGGCATCCCAGCAAAAGACCTACTATGCCTCCAATGCATCTAAAACGCCTCCGCCCGGCTGATCCTCGACGTACCCTGCCACAGCCACATCTCCCACCACCTGAGAAACCTTCACTGGCTCCCCGTGGACAAGAGGATCACTTTCAAGCTCCTTACCCACGCTCACAAAGCGCTCCACGACGCCAGACCAGCCTACCTGAACAACAGACTCAGCTTCTACACCCCCACCCGTCAGCTCCGCTCCACTAACTTCGCCCTCGCCGTCATTCCCCGCTTCCGAAGAAAGACCTCCGGTGGCAGATACTTCTCATACCTCGCCGCCAAAACTTGGAACACCCTCCCCACCAACCTACGACAGACCCAAGACCTACTCACCTTCAGAAGACTCCTCAAGACCTGGCTCTTCGATCAGTAACAGTACCCCCCCCCCCCCCAGCGCCTTGAAACCCTCACGGGTACATAGAGCGCTTTATAAATCCAATGATTGATTGATTGAAAGGCAGCCCCTTTGTTAACCTATGAAAAAGATAGGCCTTGCAACAGTGAAAACCGAATTTGGCAGTATTTCACTATCAGGACATATAAAACACATTAGTATATGTCCTACCTTAAACATACACTGCACCCTGCCCATGGGGCTACCTAGGGCCTACATTGAGGGCGTCTTACATGGAAGAAAAGAGAAGGTTTAGGCCTGACAAGAGGGTACACTTGCCAAGTCGAATTGGTAGTTTAAAACTGCACACACAGACACTGCAGTGACAGGTCTGAGTGATGTTTACAGGGCTACTGTGGGTGGCACAACCAGTGCTGCAGGCCCCCTAGTAGCATTTGATTTACAGACCCTGGGCACCTCTAGTGCACTGTACTAGGGATGTGCCAGTAAATCAAATATGCCAATCATGGAAATCCAATTACACATACATTTTACATAGGAGCACTTGCACTTTAGCACTGGATAGCAGTGGTAAAGTGCCTGAAGTACCAAAAACAGGACAAACAGAGTCCAGCACACATCAACAACCTGGGAAACAGTGGCAAAAAGTTAGGGGAGACCACACCAAGGATGCCAAGTCTAACACTGCAGCAAAGACAGCAGTTCATAAATGGTGCGAATGAAAATGAGTTTTTACATCATACAGTAAGTCTTCTGGGACTCCTTCTGGCAGAGTTTATACATTATTTGCCAGTATGGATTCAGAACAGTGCACACAACAGCTTTCGAACAGCAAAAAAACTGCAATGTCGCCATCTGTTTAGAGCCAGTTTCTATAACAGAAGGACATTATTCAATCATGAGAGGGAACTTGAATACAAACATGTAAGAAAAGTCAGCAGACCAAATTAAAATAAACGTACTGATCTAAAATATACCAAATACTCTATATGAGAAAGTGACCGAAAATATCGCTGTTTTGATGCAACTTATTGTGAATCGCTTTCCTAGAAATTTAGTTCGAGAGAAAGGAAATCCTTACTGTTCTGAATTGCCTACTGTTTATTTCCGAGGTTCATGTACTAGGTTGCAAGACCATAAAGTATGCAATTATCATCTGTTTCCCATATCCAAGTTTCCCATGTGGTCTCTTATCGAGGACTTCATTTAAATGCAGCACATACATTTCTAATAGCTCTTATAGCCCACGCTTCCCTTAGGCTTTGAAAACAATGTCACAACTTCTAAGCTATTGCACCAAGCAAAATGTGAGGTCTTTTGCTCCTTGTTCAGTGTTAGGATGAAGAACATATGCAAAGACTTAATAGAGGCCTACAAACGCCTTGTGAAGGAAGTAAGTTAGCATGAGGGAAGAATGAATGCCCCATTATCTGTAGAGGGAAATAATAGGGCCCCTTGTTCTCTTGAAGAGAGAAGGGTCAGAGTACCTAGCAATCGACGGTGAATATACCAAGTATACAACAAAAAGTGGATCTGATGTAAGCTTATACAAACAGCCTACAGATTAACTCAAAGGTTTGTAGGATGAGCCTATCACTAAAGTATGAATGAGTACAAGTTCAATGATCACAAAAAGTATATATTTTTTCACCTAAAAATACAGTTAAAGTGCAGTAATTTTATGAATTAAAACAAAAAACACAGTAATTAGCAAGTTTGGATCAGGGACACAACCTATATCTCACACACCAGCCATTCAAATAATAATTTGCACATAAAATGCAATGCTCATGACCCCATCTTTAATGAAACTGTTGCAATTACAAATGTAAATCATCTTACACTTGAGATTTGAATATGAATTTAGTGCCATTATCTGATTTGATTATGTGATGCTGTTTAACTACAATTTGCTTTAAGGTGTAGTTATTTATTGCTATAAATATTGTGAAGAAATAAGCATTACATTTGGTTTATAATTAATGGTTTGCATGGCTGTTGTGCAAGTTATATGTAGTACTCCGAAACATAACCTATAAACTAAAGTGGTTCTTCGTTTTTTTGTATGTTTAACCATAATCACACTTTAACTGTATTTTTCAGGCAAATTTCTGCGCTTTTTTAAAGGTATGTTGAGTTTTTATAAATAGAGCTCACCATAACTTCACTTTAACCTTTTGTTTTTCAGTGAAGTTTTGGGGATTTTTAATCATATACCACATTCAAGAGTTCCCTAAACTCAACCCTCTTTAGCAGGCAAACCCCCACTTCGAATGGCCTTTGGGCCATTCTGGTGGCACCATGAACCAGAGGGCCAAATGGTATGTAAATGACACCAGAACTCTGAGATGGCAGTATAAGACCATGTTACACCTGTTGTCCGTTATGGTTTTACATGTTTACTTTGGGGGAAGGTAGATTGAAAATGCTACTTCCTTCAAAGTGCAGCTAACAAGGTTCTAATTGGTATTGGAATAGTTAGGTTTGGCTTACCTTTCATAAATAAATTATTGTAAAGTAATGGGCAATGGTGAGATTGGTGGATGTATGTGATTCTGTGGGTGCAGTATTTACCGCATAATTATGATTTTTTTGCGTTTTCCACATGTTTGACTCTGCAGGGTCACCCCCAAACATTTTGGCTTCACCCCTTCTGTTTTCTGAACACGTTTTTGTTCGCATTTAGGACTCTGTGCACTTTACCACTGCTAACAAGTGCTAATGTGCTTGTGCTCTCTCCCTAAACATGGGAAAATAGTTTACACCCAATTAGCACATTTTGGGCCCGATTCTAACTTTGGAGGACGGTGTTAAACCGTCCCAAAAGTGGCGGATATACCACCTACCGTATTACGAGTTCCATAGGATATAATGGACTCGTAATACGGTAGGTGGTATATCCGCCACTTTTGGGACGGTTTAACACCGTCCTCCAAAGTTAGAATCAGGCCCTTAATTTACTTATAAGCCCCTAATAAAGTAGTACTACATGTACCCACGGCTTGTAAATACACCTTTGGCCTGGCCTAGAGCCCTCCTTTTAGTACATATGCCCTAGGGTAGGCCCTAAAGAACCCATGGAGCAAGTTGCAGTATATTTAAAAAGTTGGACATGTACTTTTAAGTTTTATGTATCCTGTTATATTAAAAACTCACAAATGTGTTTTTCAATATTGTGAGGCCTACCTCTCCCATAGGACAACATTGGGTTACTTCATTACATTCATTAAGTGATAATTTTTGTTTGGGGGTAGTCAGAAATGTCATGTTTGTTGTGTAGGGAATTGTACTTTAAACTCCTCTTTAATGGTAAAGTCAGATTTCAAGTCACAAGTTGACATTTTTAGAAAGTTGACAATTTCTGGTCCTAACCATTTGGTGCATGCAGCCTGTTTCCTGAGTCACTTGAATTGACTTGACTAGGTGCAGTTGGCTTTTGTATATTCCTCCCAGACAGCAACACAACAGCAGTATTGGGTGTTGGCAGGATGAGCCATCCTGACCTGATGGGAGGGGCAGAGCTGTCACATACCACACTTGCACTTCAAAGGAGCTGCCTCCGCACGCACGCTCACACACACACACAAGCACACACACACACACACAAAACTTCACACTAGTCTTTTGTGGCCACAGACATCCTGGGACCTGGGCAAGGGAGGCAGAAAATTCAGACACCTCTGTGCAGGGCAAACTATAGAAGTTTCTTTCATTTCAAAGCTGATACCAGGTATAAAATTGGGACCCTCAGAGCTATCTCCTGAGTACCGTAACAAATTGGGTTACTGGTTGAGGGGGGGTGAAACCCTACTCAAGCAGCAACCTCAATCTTTGTCCACCTGAAGTCACAAGCAAACCCCAAATTAACCTGTGCACAACCCTCTGGTAGCTTGGCACAGAGCAGTCAGGCTTAACTTAAAGGCAATGCATAAAGTATTTATGCAGCACTTCAAACAGCAATAAAGTGAAAATACAACACAAGAAAAATCACACCAATGTAAACAACAGAGTAAGATTTAATATATCATTTAACACCTAAACAACAAAAATCCAATTGGTCAAACCAGATATATGCACTGTTAAGGATTTGAGGGAAAATAGTGCCAAAAAGAATAAAGCGCCAATTGTGACTATCTAGTCATGCAAGACTGGTGAAAGACACAAGTTCAGGCTGACCACAACAGAGCGCAGGCTGGATACAGGTACCGGGTGTAGGAAAGTAGCCTCTTTCTAGCATGGTTATCCCCAATTTTGCCCTGTTTGTGAGTGTGTGTCAGTGTGTTATTACTGTGTCACTGGGATCCTGCTAGCCAGGACCCCAGTGTTCATAGATAAAAACCTATATGTCAGTGTGTTTTGCCTGTCTCACTGGGATCCTGCTAGCCAGCACCCCAGTGCTCATAGTTTGTGGCCTAATGTGTATGCCTGTGTAGTGCCTAACTGTGTCACTGAGGCTCTTCTAATCAGAACCTCAGTGCTTATGCTCTCTCTGCTTTTAAATTTGTCACTGTAGGCCAGTGACTACATTTACCAATTTCAATTGGCATACTAGACCCCCCTTATAAGGCTCTAGTATATGGTACCTAGGTACCCAGGGCATTGGGGTTCCAGGAGATCCATATGGGCTGCAGCATTTCTTTTGCCACTCATGGGGAGCTCAGACAAACCCTTGCACAGGCCTGCCATTGCAGCCTGCGTGAAATAACCCACACATTATTTCACAGCCATTTTCACTGCACATAAGTAACTTATTGGTCACCTATATGTCTATCCTTCACTTGCTGAAGGTTAGGTGCAAAGTTACTAAGTGTGAGGGCACACTTGCACTAGCAAAGATGCCCCCACATGGTTCAGGGCCATTTCTCCGGACTTTGTGAGTGCGGGGGCGCCATTACACGCATGCACTACATATAGGTCAATATCTATATGTAGCTTCACAATGGTAACTCCGAATATGGCCATGTAACATGTCTAAGATCATGGAATTGCACCCCCCATTCCAAATCTGGTATTGGGGAGCCAATTTCATGTATCCTGGGGGCTCCAACATGGACCCCCAGTACTGCCAAACCAGCTCTCTGAGGCTTGCACTGCAGCTACAGCTGCTGCCACCTTACAGACAGGGTTCTACCCTTCTGGGGTAGGGGCAGCCCAGTCCCAGGAAGGCAGAACAAAGCATTTCCTCTGAGAGCAGGGTGTTACCCTTTGGAAATAGGTGTTACAGGCTGGGGAGGGGTAGCCTCTCCCAGCCTCTGGAAATGCTTTGAAGGGCACAGAAGGTGCCCTTCTTGCATAAACCAGTCTACACCAGTTCAGGGACCCCTTCTCTCCTGCTCTGGTGGGAAACTGGACAAAGGAAAGGGAAGTGACCACTCCCCTGTCCATCACCACCCCAGGGGTGGTGCCCAGAGCTCCTCCAGTGTGTCCCAGACTTCGGTCATCTTGCTTTGCAAGATGTGGGGGCACTCTGGGTGGCCAGTGCCAGCAGGTGATGTCAGAGACCCCTCCTGATAGGTCCATACCTGATAAGGTAGCTAATCCTCCTCTCAGGGCTATTTAGTGTCTCACCTGTGGGTTCTCTTCAGATTCTGCTTGCAAGTTTCCTTCAGGAATCCTCTGCAACAACTTCAGACTCTTCTGACCTCGGATCAACCGCGGCCTGCTCCAAGAAACGCTGTAACTGCAACAAAATGTATACAAGAGATACTTTTCTTCAGCAACCTCAGTTCCAAGTCAGCAAATGCAACAGTTTCCATGGTGTGCACGCTCTGGGGAGTTCCTGTCTTCATCCTGCACCAGAAGGACCGAAGAAATTTCCTGTGGAGTGACAGAGTCACTCCCCTGCTCGAAGCAGGCACCTTCCAAGATGACAACCGGTACCCTAGGACTCCTCTCACAGTGACAAGCATGCGCCTAAGGACACAGAGGGTAGACGTCATCGACATTGACTGTCCTGAGGTCCTGCTGACGCAATTTGGAGGAGGTAAGACCTTGCCTTCCCCGAGAACGACGGTACCCCTGTGTACTGCATCTTTTTTGCCTCCTGAGGCCTCTGTGCACTCTTTGCAAAATTCCTTCATGCACAGCCTGGCCCAGGTCCCCAGCACTCCATCCTGCGACGCACAACTCGCTGAGTTGTTCTCCGGCGGCGTGGGCCCTTCTTTTGTTGTGCTGCATCAACCGCATTTTGCACCTCATTTGAACCAGGATCCTGTGACTCCTGGGGGTGCTGGCTGGTATCCTGAGGGCTCTCTAAAGTGCTGAGAGCCCCCTCTTCCTCCTTACACAGAGTTAAAGCCCCGAGGTCTCTCCTGGGTCCATCCAGTGCAATTTTGACGCAAAATGCACTTTTGGCATCTGCAACAATCTTTTGACATCTGGGACATCTTTTGCATCATGCAGGAACCGGCTGGCATCTTCCTAGGGTACAATTCTGCAGTCTTCGACTAACCGTGGACTCCTCTTTTGCACCCTCTTCTGGGTTGGCAGAGGCTCCTGTCCTTCCTGGAACGCCTTTCGACTTCTGGACTTGGTCCCCTTCCTTTGCAGGTCTTCAGGTCCAATAATCCAGCAGTTGTTCTTTGCAGACTTGGTTGGCTGATGCATAATCCCAAAAACGAGGTGTAGTGTGTCCTAAGGAAACATGCACTACTTTATTCCTGCTTTTCTGGGCTCTGGGGTGGGGTAATTTACTTACCTTTACTGTATTCTTACTCTCCCAGCGATTCTGCACACACTACACATGTCTAGAGGGGAATTTGTGATTCACATTCCACTTTCTTAGTATATGGTTTGTGTTGCCCCTAGACCCATTTTCTCCCATTGCATTCTATAGAATTTCCTATTGTTTGCATTGTTCTATGACTATTTACTTGTCTAATTTTGGTGTCTAGTGTATATATTGTGTATAATACTTACCTCCAGAAGGAGTATTGCACCTAAGATATTTTGGTACTGTGTCACCCAAATAAATACCTTTATTTTTGGTAACACTGAGTATTGTCTTTACTTGTATGTACTATATAACTATAAGTGGTATTGCATGAGCTTTGCATGTCTCCTAGTTCAGCCTAAGCTGCTCTGCTGTAGCTACCTCTATCAGCCTAAGCTGCTTGAACACTACTACTTCGCTAATAAGGGATAACTGGACCTGGTATAAGGTGTAAGTACCCAAGGTACCCACTACAAACTAGGCCAACCTCCTACACCAGGTTAGTCCTCCTGAAAGAGTTACCTTCAATTCCAGTGCAACAAGTTCCATTTGCGTTGGAAGGGGACATGAGGAGAAGCAGGGAGGCTGTCGTGATGATTTTTGAAGTAGCATGAACAGGAGGCTGGGTGTCGCAGACAGTCGTCGCTGTAGAGCGAAGCTCCTGTCAGCATCATGGCTGATCCTTGCTAGTGCTTTGTGTTGTGGTCCTCGTGAGGGGTCGATGATGTAGCAAGAAGAGTTGGTTCACCAGAACTTTGTTCTGGTGGTTTATGCGGAAGGTAAGATTTTGGCGCCAACGGGCCAGTTCACATTTGTGAAGAGCCCAAAAACCTCATGGGAGATCAGCTGAGGCCACGCAAAGAGTCCAGGACCTGTGGGGCACCACTTGGGGGGTCAGGAACCTACTCCACCAGAGGCCAGCAGGACTCAGGCAGGTCCAGTTGCCAGTCTAGCAAGCACGTCAGCTGGGCAGTTGCAGGGAGACTCGTTAGGTTGCTATATCCTTGTAGCTCAGAACAGGAGATCACTTCAGCCTGGAATGAGGGGTGCAGGGCAGGTCCAATCAGCAACCAGGGCAGCAGGCTGCAGAGCAGCAGAGTGGCAGCCCTTCTGCCAGAAAAGCGGCACAGCAGTCCTTCTTCTGTAGTATCCACAGGTCCAGGAATGTACTGAAGAGTTGGTGTCTGAGGTCCAATATTTATACCTGGTGCCCCCTTTGAAGTGGGATAAGCTTCTGGAGCAGGGGCCTCCAACCTTTTATGTAGCAAGAGCTACTTCTGATCAATTAAAGTCATTGTGAGCAGCTGAAGGAAAAACAAGTTGTGTAGTATTACCAGACATCCTCACACCCCGCTTCCTTGACTATAAGCCATATGTCCATAGAGCCAGATATTATGGTTTGAACAAAATACTTTGACTAGGGGCTGCCATGTGTGTCAGTGAGAGCGTGGTCTTTGGGGATGTATTAACGTGTGCGTATGAATGGGATATAGGTGTATGGCTAGCTGAGAGACTGTGGCCTTGATTTCAACCTAGGCAGATGGGCTATACTGTCACAAAAGTGACGGATATCCTGCCCGCCATTTTACAAGTTCCATAGGATATAATATAACTTGTAATACGGCTGACGGGATATCCGTCACTTTTGTGGCAGTGTCCCAACCGCCAAGGTCGTAATCAGACCCTGTTTTATATGTACTTGTGGCACAGGACATACCTTTCACCATATGTTTACATGTATAACACAAACATACAACCATTCTTTTTTAAATTGGAGAATTTTCATATCGTGGAACATTTTTCTGCACTTTAATCTTCTCCCATTTAAAAAATGACTGCATTTTCAGTTAGAAATATTGCACAGTGCTCCACTGGCCACAAGAGACCTGCTGTTTGTAAATGCAACACTTTCAAAACAAATTGAGAAAATTAAGATGAAAAGTTAACTTAATCATAAGGTAACTTTTCATTTTAATTTTCACAGATTTAAAAGCATTGAGACACATCATTTTGTTTCCACCTCCAAAATTGAGCTGACAATTACTTTTATTTAAGAGCTAAATAGTTTAGTGCTTCAGTTCTTCACCTCTGTGACCTGGGTCATAAACCTGATTCTAGCACTGCTTCTTATCAGGCCCTGCTATCTGCGGCCTGATGACAATTATGTTAAATAGACACAGCTTTCCCTTAACATCAAAAGAAAAAATGTGACCTTGTGCTTATTTAAAAATGAACTCCAGGCTGTGAGCTACACTGAAGGTGTCTCGGAGCTACTGGTAGCTCGCGATCGACTGGTTGGAGACACCTGTTTTAAAGGATTCCCTTTGAAGTGCACTGGCATCCCGCCTCCCCTCTCCTGGCTCCAGACTAACTATAGAGGGTATGCAATTTTTGCGTGAAGGTACGATACAGCCTATTCAGGTCTAAGTGGGGCTGTGCCTAGCATCCTGCCAGTGATGGCCCATCTAGGCACGCCTAAGATTTCTATTGTGTATGGCTGTCTAGGAGGACTACATAAAGGCCATCTGCCAACTACACTCAGTCATGTGATCCAAGGACAGGCACCAGGCACTAAATGCAATGGCAGGAAAATGCCAACTTTCTAAAAAGGACTGTACAATTAGAACACTTATTCAGTACTATTTGGTTTTAATGAACTGGACTGGATTGGAGTAATGTTCATAATATTTTGATTTCATTTGTAAATTGTTGGTGTAGATGTTGCACAAATTAATGTTTTGTGGGTTTAATGAAAGTTGTAAATTGTCAATGATGTATTTCCTTGGTGTGTATGATATGCAAAACAATTCTTTAAAAAGTGATGAATAAAATGAAAACCAATGTTGATTAATCAGAGTGAGGATGTTAATTAAATTATTCATCATATGAGTAACTAGTGTTTTTCAGACCAGGCAAGGTATTTTTCATCATGAAATAACTTTCTAAAAGTGGCATTTTCCAAACTGTATCCAAAAATCAGACATAGGACAAGTACATATGCTGCATACATACTTTACACATTGCCTCTAAGTTAAGCTTTTGTGCCAAACTATCGGAGGATTAAGCACAGGTTAATTTAGTGCATTTCTGTTTTTTCACTGTGACAAGAATTATGGTTGTTGCTTGATTACAGTTTCATCCCCTCAACCAATTACCAAATTTCTCACAACACACAATTTGCTATCACTTTGTACAGTTTTATCCTTCAGCTCATATCTTTGACTTGACGTTTGCATTAGATAGTCCTCACATCTAAACTGCCTATGTCTAGCTGCTTGTTAATCTGAAAAAAGACTCCATCTTCACACGATATCGTCTTGTCAACTTTTTCTTTATTTAGTCATTTATTCTTTCATTGGGTGGTAGGACTTACTCAAAAAATCTCTCTTTAATCGGATCTACATAGTATGCTTGGCTATCCTGCTCTTATTTCATTAATGTTGCACCTGTCTCATAGCTCCCACATGTATCCTCTTTACATTGACCTCTCTATCCTTCCAGATTGATGACATTACACATCCTTGTGCATCAACTCTGCAGCTCTTCCTATTTTTTGGGGAGTTTTTGTCTCCCCAACAAGTAAATCACGATGTTAACTTGGTTTTGCCATCATAATCTCTATCTCAGTTTATCTTCAGATCTAGATTTTAGCTTCTTTTTCTCTCCCTTATTTTTTGCTTTTTAAGAATTAAGGCCCGTATTTATACTTTTTGACGCTAAACTGCGCTAACGCAGTTTAGCGTCAAAAATGTTTGCGCCGGCTAACGCCATTCTGAAGCGCCATGCGGGCGCCGTATTTATTGAATGGCGTTAGCCGGCGCAAGCAGACCGGCGCTGCCTGGTGTGCGTGGAAAAAAACCACGTACACCAGGCAGCGCCGGCGTAGGGAAAAATGGCGTTAGGGCGTCTTAAAAATGGTGCAAGTCAGGTTGACGCTAAAAAATCGCCTCCACCCGATTTGCGCCATTTTTAACGACGCCCAGACGCCATTTACATGACTCCTGTCTTAGTAAAGACAGGAGTCATGCCCCCTTGCCCAATGGCCATGCCCAGGGGACTTATGTCCCCTGGGCATGGTCATTGGGCATCGTGGCATGTAGGGGGGCACAAATCAGGCCCCCCTATGCCAAAAAAAATATATAAAAAAAAAAAAAAAATTATACTTACCTGAACTTACCTGAATGTCCCTGGGGTGGGTCCCTCCACCCTTGGGTGTCCTCCTGGGGTGGGCAAGGGTGGCAGGGGGGGTCCCTGGGGGCATGGGAGGGCAGCTGTGGGCTCATTTTGAGCCCACAGGTCCCTTAACGCTGGCCCTGACCCAGGCGTTAAAAAGAGGCGCAAATGCAGGGTTTTTTGCCCCGACCACTCCCGGGCGTGATTTTTGCCCCGGAGTATAAATACGACGCATTTGCGTCGCAGTCATTTTTTTGGGACGGGAACGCCTACCTTGCATCTCATTAACGCAAGGAAGGCGTTCACGCAAAAAAATTACGCTCTTTCCTCATACTTTGGCGCTAGACGCGCCTAACGCCAAAGTATAAATATGGCGTTAGTTTTGCGCCGAATTTGCGTCGAAAAAAACGACGCAAATTTGGCGCAAACGGAGTATAAATATGCCCCTAAGTGTCGAACCATTATAGTAAAAACATACTAAATTAATTTAGAGTTTATGGTTAGTCTGTTGTCAAAATACAAAGATAGTGAGTTGTTATGCGTAAATGCAACCTCGCTTTGATTTAAAGCAACACAAGTGGTAATGCAAAGTGAGTTCACTTTTAGCAAGAGATGTAGCATGATTTTTTCTTTCCATTTTTTAAATAGCAAGCCTTTGAACCAAAGACACCAAGAGTACATTACACCAGGCCTTCTTTTAGGCACAGGAAGAATAAGTGATTTGCTCAGAACCACAGAATGTTTTGAGCAGGGACTCGAATCCGGTTCCCCAGTTCTAAAGTTGGAAGCTCTGCCTTTACGCCACTTATCCTTTCATATTGTTTTCAAAATTGAAACTAGCTTCCGCACTAGTGCTACATAAAATAGTAATAGGGAAATACTTCTTCTTTAACTATGTGACATCTTACATGAGGTGTATATGACTCTCTAAATAGGCTGGGCACGTACCTTTTAAGACTGAATTGGTTGTATTAATTAATGCATATATTTAGTATATTGTGTTAGCCAAAGTCAATATAAATATTCATCAGAAGAATATAACAAGATGATACCTTAGGCCAACAAAATAATGAATTTGTAAGCTTTTGAAATAAGATTTCACAAGTTTAGGTGGTGTCTTAATTTGGACCGAAAAAACACAGGCACAGCCTTTTGCTCCAGAAGTCCTATGTCAGTTTTACCACCTCCTACAAATTGAGTTAGGAATTAAAGCCAGCTAAGCCTAGTTAAACTTTACACACTGTAGTTAGAATGTCATATATCAATTGCAACAAAAAATGCTCTACCCTTATTAGAACTCACTTTTATTTTATTTTTTATTCTGTAGCATTTACAAAATACCTATGAAAATATTCCTTCTAAATCGCAATCATTTATTGGAAAGTGATCTAAGAACTATGGCTCATTTGTTTCTTTTCATGGTGCTATGCTATGTGTATTTGTAAAGTGTAGTATCACTCATGAGTATATCTTAGCGCTGAGCAGGTGTGTGTCCCTAGCCCTGCATATGGTAGGATTGTTAACTGAAAGGTCAGGTCTTCAGCTTCCTGTGAAATTCAAGACAAGGGGAGGGGGCTTTGATGTGGAGTGGGAGGCCATTCCATGCTTTAGGAGTGATGTAAGAAAATGCCTGTCTTCCTAGGATGTGTACGAGTAGGAATTCTGTGAAGCAGGGGTGTCAGGGTGGTTGGAGGAAGGAGGAGCACATTTTTCAGATAGGTGGGGCCGGAGTTGTGTACTACCTTGAATTGTGTGTGAGGAGTTTGAATTGAGGTGTTTGTGTATCAGGAACCAGTGGAGCTCTATGAGGTTTGATGTGATGTGAGTTCAGTGTAGAAGGTTGAGGATGTATCTGGCTGCAGAGTTCTGGAGGGTATGTAGTCTTCCAGTGAGTTGCTTGGTGATCCTAGCAAACAGGATGTTTCATAGTCCAAATTGCTGGTGATTAGAACGTGAGTGTCAGTTTTTCTAGAGTTGCTTGGGAGCCTTCTAAAGATATTCCTTAGCATCTTCAGGGTGTGGAAGCAAGATGGAGGTTCAACGCGGACTGCTCCAGGGTCATGTCCACTTTGCTACTGATGAATATCCTGAAGTTCTTGGCATGGGTTCTGGGCTTGGTTCCGAGTTCGACTGGCCACCAGTTGGAGTTCCATGGTGAGGTGTTTTTGCCAAAAACCAAATACTTCTGACTTGTCAGTGTTGGCCTTTAGACAACTAGCTTTCATCCAGGTGGCAACTTCGGTCATGCAGGCAATTAACTCCTTCCTTGTGTTTGCAGGTCTTGTCCAAGAGGTAGAATCGGCAAAGGAGAGGATGTTGATATAGTGTGCACAAATTATGTTGTCCAGTGGGGTCATGCATGCGTTGAAGATGGTGGGGCTAGAAGATGACCTAGAGGCACTCCGTAGATGAGTTTGAGGGCTTCAGAGGAGTATGGTGCCAGGCTGACAGCTTGTGTTCTATCCATTAAGAACAAGCAGATCCAGCGAAGAGTGGGTCCTTGGATGCCAATCTCATGCAGGGGCCTGATGATAATGAGGTGTGAGAGCACGTAAAATGCTGCAAAAGGATCTAGAATAATGAGGGCTGCAGTGTCTCTCCTGTCAAGATCATGCGGATGCCGTCTGTGGTGGGGATGAGTGCTGTTTCTTTACTGTGGTTGGACCTAAATCCAGACTCCGTGATGTAGGGGAGCTGGTGGATGCTCAGGTGGTCAACTAGGCATTGGTTGATTAGTTTCTCGAAGACCTTTGCTGGGTATCGTGGGATGGAGATGTCTGTAGTTGGAAAGCGTGGCTGGGACAACGGATGGTTTCTTGAGCAAGGGCATGACAGTGGCATGTTTCCACTTGTCTGGAAAAGTGACTATATCGATGGAACAATTGAGAATGGGTGTTTGTGCTTCACTGATAAGTAGGAGTCCTTTGGCGTACTTGTGGTCAGGGCAAGAATCAGATGGAGACCCCAGGTGGATAGTCTTCATGGTAGCAGCAATCTTGATGATGGTGATGGCAGGCCAGGAGGTCAGGAATCATTCACCGGTCGTGATGGGAAGTCGCATTGGAAAGGTGACAGGTAGAGGTATTGAGAATGGGTGTTTGTGCTTCACTCATCAGTAGGAGTCCTTTGGCGTAGTTGTGGTGAGGGCAAGAATCAGATGGAGACCCCAGGTGGATAGTCTTCATGGTAGCAGCAATCTCGATGATGGTGATGGCAGGCCAGGAGGTCAGGAATCATTCACCGGTTGTGATGGGAAGTCGCATTGGAAAGGTGACAGGTAGAGGTATTGAGAATGGGTGTTTGTGCTTCACTGATCAGTAGGAGTCCTTTAACGAAGGTGTGGTGAGGGCAAGAATCAGATGGAGACCCCAGGTGGATAGTCTTCATGGTAGCAGCAATCTCGATGATGGTGATGACAGGCCAGGAGGTCAGGAATCATTCAACGGCCATGATGTTAAGTCGCATTGTGAAGGTGACAGGTTCCCGTTGAGGGTCGAAGTTGCTGTATATGGAAGTGATTTTGGTATGCAAGGATTCAGAGAGCTTATTGCAAAGGACTTGTGAGGGGCTGATGTTGCTGGAGGCAGCAGGAGGTGCCTTTCGTGATGGAGATGATTTCCTTGTTGCTTAGTGCTGGTGTTGATGCATTATGCAAGAGCTGTGTGCTTAGTGTTCCGCATTTGCTGGTGTTAGCATCCTAGGGCTAATTTGAAGATGCAGTTATCTGTGGTGCCTTGCCTTGTTCTCCATTTGCATTCCAGTTGCTTGCAGTGGCTTTTTGTCAGCTTGCGTTCCTCTGTGTACCAGCTGACCAGTGGTTGGGCTCTTGATGCACAAAAAATTTCTGGCTATAGCTCACTTTATTCTACATTTAACACACTGCATTTTAACTCTAACTTTAGAGCTCTTTATAACTGTACTCAAGCCCAAGAAGCGTTGGCGAATCCAATAGCTAAGTCTCTAGCCAGCAGGTGTAATGGCTGTTTTTATTCTTTAGGACAAGCAAATGGTAGAAAATTTAAAAAAGGCAAATAAGCTGTCACATTTGGCCTCTGTTTACTTACAATAAAATGCTAAATTGAAAAAAACAATGTGGCTGTTTTTCTAATGTTTTTTTAAACAACAGTTGCACAAAGCACTTTATTATTTCTGAAGGAGATAAGAATAAAATACCACTAACGAAGCACTCAATTCGCAGCTACAATGTCACTTTAATACAATACTTTTTTTAATTTAAACTTTAAAATGGAGTGTGAGAAACATAAATAGCTGTTATTTAAAAATAATATGAAAACTAAAAGAGCACAATTAAACCAGCTGTGCAACTGTAAAGAAAATAACTATTTTAGGCATATGTAACCTTGTACAAAAGCTTTGAGCAGTCATTCACAGTGAAGAAAACCAATAGGTAAAATTGGCTGACCCACTGGCCCACAGTGTAGGAAATGGTAGGTGGTAGCAAACTATTAGTGACCATTTAAAAGACTGATGAATGCCCACTGGCTAAACAGATCTTTGCTTGTGTATAATTTATGCTTGTTTGGGAAACAATAGTTTAGCATGACAGCTAAAGCAATTTCAAATGCCAGACCTAAAAACAACAGTTACGTTTTTTGCACATCACTTATCAAGAAGTCCAGATCTTGACCCACACACCTTACACCACAAACTACCCACACAGTCTTTTCGGGACAAGAGGAACGTTTTTGGAAGCCAGACAAAGATACCTGGTGAAACAAGCAGGGGTGGCTTCTTCACAATGGAGAAGAAACGTTGCCCCACTGGCTGAGCCAGCAACTGAAAGATAAAATTATATTTTACTATTGTTTTATTTTTCAGCTGCTGGCTCAGCCAGCATGTGCAGGGAGGGGGCAGGCTTTGCCCATGGGAGGGGGGAGAAGTAGGAGTGGAGCAAGTGCATTAAGTGTGCATGTCAGTTTGGCTGGCAGTCTTAGGCCAGCCAAACTGACATGCGCACTTAGGTTTCTCCAACCTGGATGTGTTGCACAGCCGGGTTGGAGAAACCACACAGACCCCAGTGCACTGTGAGCGGCAAGCCAACACGCTCAGACCAACCCTGATGCTGGTCTCATGCGAGGCATAGCATGAGAGCAGAGCCAGAATTGCATGGGGGGCCTGTGCTGGTATCCCAAGGACTGCTGGGACGCCAACACTTTCGAGAGGGAAGAGAAGTGAGACGGCCGGCGGCAGAAACAGGTACTTTAAAAAAAATATATATTATTTTGTTTCCCTCCGTTCCCAATAGAAAGATCCCCCTGTCTCCGCTCACCCCTTCCCTTGAGATTTACGGCGGCCGCCGCTGAAAACAAACTGATTGCATAAGAAAAACACGTCAAATTTGGCCTGGTGTCATGTGTCCTTTTTTGCAGTGCTTAATTTGAGGCTGGATAATTTTCTGATTTGTACAAAAATATGGTAATTGGATTCATTTAAATCTGAGTGAAGAAATATTAGTATTTAGTCATTTTAGCCATCCTATGATGCCACAAGTCCTTGTGCAATCTGGACCTGAATAGTGTGATCCTTCACTATTTGTTTCACCGTGACATGCTCCTAGTTCCATGGATCCTGTGTGCGCAGAATCTGCATGCTTCTGCACCTTATAGTTCTCGACAGGTTCTTTTTATACCGAAGTTTGTTGACATCTGAAAAAGCATTGCACATAGCCCTGCCGGGCAGTCTCAAGAATCCCACTGGAGCCATTTCTGTTCCTCTGCTCCGATTTTCTGAATTGTAGCGCATGTGAACACTCTGGTAAAGAAATGACTTTTAGGCCCTCTGTATGAGTGGCCGAAAAATTCCCATGCCTGTGAAAACCCTTGTTAGCTCAGGAAACACACATTTTAATGTTGCATCCCGTGTTAAATATCGGCAGGCTACACCTGCTGGAACTTAACACGGCAAAATGTCTGGTAATTCCCAGGACATGTTGAGTTCAGCGCTGAATGCTCTAAAATCTGAATGAGATTCGCGACTGCAAGGGAAATCTCATAACAGGTGATGTTTACTGCACCCGATGAATTCCAACCTTTGTGATGTAAGATTTCTGTATAAACTTGGACAAAATATTGCCCCATTGTTTCACCTGCCTTAACCCATCTCCCTTCAGCTTGTAGAACACGTTACCTGTTATATGGCAATGTTTCTTTTTTGCCACTTTTCCTACATATTCCGAGCCATTATTTAATATTCTTTACATTACTAACAGTCACAAATTTTGTTCCTGGAGGACTTGAAGCCTATTTATTTGAAGTGGGATCCAGGGATGAGCAACATAAATAAATGCAAGCCATGGAGCACAATAAAAGAGAATCTCCCTGAAGCCCCAGGCTATGCCCACACCTGATTTAAACTCACAAACACAGTGGGTTTATATTCTCTTTCACAACAGGTGGTCAAAGAACTTCAGTGAAGATATTATCCTAAACTAAAAATATGTCCTGAGGCAAAGGCAACGATGACATTCACACATGAGCTACACTCACTGGATCGAAATGTGATTAGTAGATCCTGAAAAAACATAGAAAATACTTTAGCATCAGACTCACTGAAATAGAATGTCTGCCCATTATTCCTGTGAAGATGGAGGAAGAGAGTGGCAAATGTGATCATCACTATTATTCTCTTCTGAGCATGTGCGGTTTGCCAGGATGAGCCAGGGGTCAGGCTGATTTGCCTTTGAAGGCATTGGGAATGGTTGTGAATGTTTAAGAAAAATGGATTTTGACATTCTGCTCTGGGGAATAATTAGTCTGACCCACAATTCACCCCTAAAATTACACGCCATCCTTCTTTTATGAATGACAAGCAGGAATTCAAATCTGGCCTTTGTTAGTAATAGGAGAGGGCAGGCTCATTTATAGTACGGTTATGACTCAGCCTTCAGCGCTTCCTCTTAAACAACAAAGCAGTGGAAACCTCGGCTGCCAAAGAGGCCTTGTGGCTTCGAACCCTAATAGATTATTAACAGGCATGGTGTTAAGTAGTAAAAGAAATCAACATTCTGAAACTTGTACACGTCTGAGTTTGTTCTAAAGATTTTATCTCAGCAGGGAACAAGCCTGATCTTGTAGGGGAAAGTATGTGACAGCTGGCGATCAATACCCAAGGTCAAGGCCCAAGCCGGGGAACAATGGTCCCATGTTGTCAGGCTGGGGCTTTGAACTCCACGGCCGTCATTGTGCCCTACGGGTTCACATGGTACTGTCGTAAAATTCTAACTAACAATCAGAACAAGTAGGCCAACAGCTAGGTGTGGAATTCCCCCTCTCAATAACTGGTGATGAGGGCAGAGTGACAGGATGGGGCTAAGGTACTAGGTTCACTGCACAAGGTAGCAGGTTTAGGCAAGAAAATACACCTCTCAGGGGCTGGCAGGGACCCCTGTTGCCACTCAGCTTCAGAGGCATAGACCGGTGGTCAAAGGAAACTCGTTTAAAGGAAAACCCTTTAAGTAGAACGATGTATGGAAATTGGCGACAGAAACAGTCCTTAACGTGGCGTAGATGGGATGCATGGGCAGCACTGTTAGGTGAACCCGTCTGGAACTAACCACTAACACACACTGTGATGACTGAAACATGACGCGACGTTTATGGTTTAGAGGCTAATTAGTAGAAAGTTTCAAAGAATCAATTTATACATATTGAATCTAATGAGGAGTGTGGGCTCCCACAATGCACTGCATAAAAAACTGTCAAGGGAGTGTAAGCTTCTTATGGAAGGGATGGCAGCTTCTTGGGGGGTTGTCAGGCGCAGGAGGGGAAACATGTGACTACAAATATCAACAATTAAGTTTTTGTAAGTCCTGTGGGGTAAGAAAACACCTCTTTATGGGATGGCTGGCTTCATTAATGGTAACGTGTATGCTAGAACAAAAGGCTCCGGAAGGTAAGGGAAACAATCTGCAACAGAGAGTAGTTTACAATGTACTTAGCACCCCGTGGGCACCCATGTGCAAAGCACCAACGTAAGCTAATGTGCACGTACACTGAAGGTGTCACAAGAACACTGGCACAGTGCTATGAACAGTATTAATTGTATAGGTTTGTGATCATACACAAAAGACAACAAATGATTTACAACAGATGGTTGAGGTAAAGCATGAAGGAACCGCACCTACCACTTTATTTAAGCACCAAAATTGAAACTGAAACAGGTGCACGACTGAGGAAGCAGCCACCACCATTGCGTAATAAACCCAAATTCAAATCCATTGCTACTTGGCAAACTGCCCGGCTTCAGTATTCGAGTATTTCAATATCAGTGTATTATTGGTAGATGGGAAACATCCGGAACAACGAGTTGTGAACCACGAAGTCGTGGAAAATGAAAGTGAAACAACACTTTCGTTTTCCACGACTTCCTTGTTTTAGGGCCGTAACCACGCATGTGTAAACCACGTACATGCGTGGTTAAGGCACAGAAAGGAGTCGATGCGATCAAGGAGGAGGAAAGTTGGGCTGGGACTGGGGCTGTTTTTTTGGGGGAGGGGTGAGGGGCTCGGGGTGATTAGGGTTTAGGGGCAGGGGAGGGGGGGGTCAGGGTTTAGGATTTAGGGGTGGGAACTCAGGGTATTTTTAGTTTTTGAAGGTGGGGGGCTCGGGGTGATTAGGGTTTAGAGGTGGGGAGGGGGATCAGGGTTTAGGTTTTAGAGGGGGGTTGGGGTGCTTTAGGTTTTAGGGGAGTGGGGTGGTTGTGGGGGTGTTGCAGTAAGTTTTAGGGGTGGGGGGCCAGGTGGGACGCATGCTGGAACCATGCATGTTGATCACTAATGCCTTTACCAGGAATACCTTTACAACGAAAAATCATTGTTAAGTTATTCGTGGTAAAGGCATTAGTGATAACAACGAGGTCGTTGTTCCGACCTCGTTGTTCAGGCATGGGTGGTTGAAGCACTCGTTGTTTCAACATATAACCTTGGTAGATATTAGACAGTTATTGAAAAAAAAATGGGGATGGTCCAATATGTATTTAAATCTTCAAACCTTTACTGACAACTTCTTCAATCAAAAAAAAATTCCGCGTAGACTATTTCCACTGGAGAAGGACAGAGCCACGGCAGAAGGCTGGCTGACCAATGTGCAGATTTTAAGAGTCTACAAGGACCTTTTTAGGTGGCAAAGTTCAGTTCATCAAACTGGAAGGATATGAGCGCCAGTAAGGAATCTGCCACTAGAAAGAGTCTCTATTAGATAAGGTGTTACCTAAGGTAAGTAACTTGTTCATCTGATAAAGGCGTCTAGTCACACATTCTTTACCTTCGATAAGATAACAAAGCAATACCTCCCTGGAGGTGGACCTGCAAACTGGTCAGACCAGAAAGTCCTGTCGGACCAAATGGGCAAAGTTCCTGTCACAACAGACCTCACTGTCAAAGTAGCAATGTTTGGTAAACGAGTGCAAGGATGCCCACATAGCTCCCTGACAGATATCAGGGACAAGAACGCCACAAGTGTAGGAGGCTGGCCTGGTTTGTAGTGAGTACCAAGGGGTACTTACACTCTGCACCAGGTCCAGGTATCCCTTATTAGTGTAGAAGAGGTGTCTAGCAGCTTTGGCTGATAGAAACGGGTAGCTTAGCAGAGCAGCTTAGGCTGAACTAGGAGACATGCAAAGCTCCCACTATACCACTAGTGTCATATGCACAATATCATAAGAAAACACAATACACAGATATACTAAAAATAAAGGTACTTTATTTTTATGACAATATGCCAAAAGTATCTCAGTGAGTACCCTCAGTATGAGAATAGCAAATATACACAAGATATATGTACACAATACCAAAAATATGCAGTAATAGCAATAGAAAGCAATGCAAGCAATGTACAGTCACAATAGATTGCAATGAGAGCACATAGGTATAGGGGCAACACAAACCATATACTCTAGAAGTGGAATGCGAACCACGAATGGACCCCAAACCTATGTGAGCTTGTAGAGGGTCGCTGGGACTGTAAGAAAACAGTGAGGGTTAGAAAAATAGCCCACCCCAAAACCCTGAAAAGTAGGTGTAAAGTGCACCTAAGTTCCCCAGAGAGCACAGAAGTCGTGATAGGGGAATTCTGCAAGGAAGACCAACACCAGCAATGCAACAACAATGGATTTCCAGACGAGAGTACCTGTGGAACAAGGGGACCAAGTTCAAGAGTCACACTCAAGTCGGCAGTGGGCAGATGCCCAGGAAATGCCAGCCGTGGGTGCAAAGAAGCTGCCACCGGATGGTAGAAGCTGTGGATTTTGCAAGAACGAAGAGGACTAGGAACTTCCCCTTTGGAGGATGGATGTCCCAGGTCGTGAAGAAGCTTGCAGAGGTGTTCCCGTGCAGAAAGACCACAAACAAGCCTTGCTAGCGGCAAGGGTCGCAGTTAGGGTTTTTGGATGCTGCTGTGGCCCAGGAGGGACCAGGATGTTGCCAATTGCGTGAGGAGACAGAGGGGGCGCCCAGCAAGACAAGGAGCCCTCTCAGGAGCAGGCAGCACCCGCAGAAGTGCCAGAACAAGCACTACGAAGAAGAGTGAACCAGAGCTCACCCGAAGTCACAAAAGAAGGTCCCACGACGCCGGAGGACAACTCAGGAGGTCGTACACTGCAGGTTAGAGTGTCAGGGACCCAGGCTTGGCTGTGCACAAAGGACTTCCTGGAAGAGTGCACAGGAGCCGGAGCAGCTGCAAATCACGCGGTACCCAGCAATGCAGTCTAGCATGGTGAGGCAAGGACTTACCTCCACCAAACTTGGACTGAAGAGTCACTGGACTGTGGGAGTCACTTGGACAGAGTTTCCTGAGTTCCAGGGACCACGCTCGTCGTGCTGAGAGGGGACCCAGAGGACCGGTGATGCAGTCTTTTGGTGCCTGCGGTTGCAGGGGGAAGATTCTGTCGACCCACAGGAGATTTCTTCAGAGCTTTTAGTGCAGAGAGGAGGAAGACTACCCCCACAGCATGCACCACCAGGAAAACAGTAGAGAAGGCGGCAGGATCAGCGATACAAGGTTACAGTAGTCATCTTTGCTACTTTGTTGCGGTTTTGCAGGCGTCCAGAGCAGTCAGCGGTCGATTACTTGGCAGAAGGTGAAGAGAGAGATGCAGAGGAACTCTGATGAGCTCATGCATTCGTTATCTAAAGAATTCCCCAAAGGAGAGACCCTAAACAGCCAGAAAAGGAGGTTTGGCTACTTAGGAAGGAGGATAGGCTAGCAACACAGGTAAGAGCCTATCAGAAGGAGTCTCTGACGTCACCTGCTGGCACTGGCCACTCAGAGCAGTCCAGTGTGCCAGCAGCACCTCTGTTTCCAAGATGGCAGAGGTCTGGAGCACACTGGAGGAGCTCTGGGCACCTCCCACGGGAGGTGCAGGTCAGGGGAGTGGTCACTCCCCTTTCCTTTGTCCAGTTTTGCGCCAGAGCAGGGCTGGGGGATCCCTGAACCGGTGTAGACTGGCTTAGGCAGAGATGGGCACCATCTGTGCCCATCAAAGCATTTCCAGAGGCTGGGGGAGGCTACTCCTCCCCAGCCCTGACACCTTTTTCCAAAGGGAGAGGGTGTAACACCCTCTCTCTGAGGGAGTCCTTTGTTCTGCCTTCCTGGGCCAAGCCTGGCTGGACCCCAGGAGGGCAGAAACCTGTCTGAGGGGTTGGCAGCAGCAGCAGCTGCAGTGAAACCCCGGGAAAGGTAGTTTGGCAGTACCCAGGTCTGTGCTAGAGACTCCTGGGATCATGGAATTGTCTCTGGCATTGGGGTGACAATTCCATGATCTTAGACATGTTAAATGGCCATGTTCGGAGTTACCATTGTGACGCTATACATAGGTAGTGACCGATGTATAGTGCACACGTGTAATGGTGTCCCCGCACTCACAAAGTCCGGGGAATTTGCCCTGAACAATGTGGGGGCACCTTGGCTAGTGCCAGGGTGCCCACACACTAAGTAACTTAGCACCCAACCTTTACCAGGTAAAGGTTAGACATATAGGTGACTTTTAAGTTACTTAAGTGCAGTGGTAAATGGCTGTGAAATAACGTAGACGTTATTTCACTCAGGCTGCAGTGGCAGGCCTGTGTAAGAATTGTCAGAGCTCCCTATGGGTGGCAAAAGAAATGCTGCAGCCCATAGGGATCTCCTGGAATCCCAATACCCTGGGTACCTAAGTACTATATACTAGGGAATTATAAGGGTGTTCCACTATGCCAATGTGAATTGGTGAAATTGGTCACTAGCCTGTTAGTGACAATTTGGAAAGCAAAGAGAGAGCATAAACACTGAGGTTCTGATTAGCAGAGCCTCAGTGAGACAGTTAGTCATCACACAGGGAACACATACAGGGCACACTTATGAGCACTGGGGCCCTGGCTGGCAGGGTCCCAGTGACACATACAACTAAAACAACATATATACAGTGCAATATGGGGGTAACATGCCAGGCAAGATGGTACTTTCCTCCACCCCCCCCCCCCCCCCCCGAAACGAAGGACAATAAGACTAGCCATGACCTGATGAGTCTTCATTGTCTACGTGGAAATATCTGGAGAGTCCATCTGCATTGGAGTGGGTACTCCCAGGTCTATGTTCCACTGTATAGTCCATTCCCTGTAGAGATATGGACCACCTCAACAATTTAGGGTTTTCACCTTTCATTTGTTTTAGCCAAAGTAGAGGTTTGTGGTCTGTCTGAACAATGAAGTGAGTGCCAAACAGGTATGGCCTCAACTTCTTCAGTGCCCAGACCACAGCAAAGGCCTCCCTCTCTATGGCAGACCAACGCTTTTCTCTAGGGGTCAACCTCCTGCTGATAAAAGCAAGAGGTTGATCCTGGCCCTCAGAATTAAGTTGTGATAAGACTGCCCCTACCCCTAATTCAGATGCATCAGTTTGGACAATGAATTTTTTGGAGTAACAGGGGCTTTTTAGGACAGGTGCAGAGCACATGGCCTGTTTCAGCTCCTCAAAAGCTTTTTGACAGTTAGCTGTCCACAATACCTTTTTAGGCATTTTCTTTGAAGTGAGGTCATTACGAGGGGCTCCTATGGAGCCATAGTTCTTTATGAACCTCCTGTAGTACCCAGTGAGGCCTAAGAAGGCTCTCACCTGAGTCTGAGTTGTAGGGGGAACCCAATCTATGATAGTTTGGATTTTCCCCTGAAGTGGTGCAATCTGTTCTCCACCTACCAGGTGCCCCAGATAAACCACTTTCCCCTGCCCTATCTGGCACTTTGAAGCCTTGATAGTGAGGCCTGCCTTTTGCAGAGCCTCCAAAACTTTCCACAGGTGGACCAGGTGATCATCCCAGCTGTAGCTAAAGACAGCTATATCATCTAGATATGCTGCACTAAAAGCCTCCAACCTTTGCAGGACTGTATTCACCAACCTTTGAAAAGTGACAGGTGCACTTTTCAACCCAAAAGGCATTACTGTGAATTGGTAGTGCCCTCCAATAGTTGAAAATGCAGTTTTTGCTTTAGCATCCTCTGATAACTTGATCTGCCAATACCCTGCAGTCAAATCAAAGGTGCTTAGATACTTGGCAGATGCCAGTGTATCTATTAGCTCATCTGCCCTGGGTATAGGGTGAGCATCAGTTTTAGTTACCTGGTTGAGACCTCTGTAGTCTACACAAAATCTCATTTCCCTTTTCCCATCTTTGGAATGAGGTTTTGGTACAAGTACCACAGGAGAGGCCCATGGACTTTCAGAGTGCTCAACCACTCCCAGTTCAAGCATTTTCTGAACTTCTTGTTTTATGCAGTCTCTGACATGGTCAGGCTGCCTATAGATCTTACTTTTGACAGGCAAGCTGTCTCCAGTATCTATAGTGTGCTCACACCAAGAAGTGGTGCCTGGCACAGTAGAAAAGAGTTCAGAAAACTGACCCAGGAGATTTATGCAGTGGTCTTTCTGCTCAGCAGTAAGACAATCTGCCAAAACTACACCTTCCACTAGAGCATCTTGTTCTGTGGAAGAGAAGAGATCAGGGAGAGGGTCACTCTCTTCTTCCTGTCCTTCATCTGTTGCCATGAGCAGGGTGAGATCAGCCCTGTCATAGTAGGGTTTCAGGCGATTGACATGGAGCACCCTAAGGGGACTCCTGGCAGTGCCCAAGTCAACCAAGTAGGTGACTTCTCCCTTTTTCTCAACAATAATGTGGGGTCCACTCCATTTGTCTTGGAGTGCTCTTGGGGCCACAGGCTCCAAGACCCACACTTTCTGCCCTGGTTGGTACTGAATCAGAACAGCCTTCTGGTCATGCCATTGCTTTTGGAGCTCTTGGCTGGCCTGAAGGTTTTTACTGGCCTTTTTCATATACTCAGCCATTCTGGATCTTAGGCCAAGTACATAGTCCACCATGTCTTGCTTAGGAGCTTTTAAAGGTTGTTCCCAACTCTCCTTTACAAGTGTTAGAGGACCTCTTACAGGGTGTCTAAATAGGAGTTCAAAGGGGCTGAAGCCCACTCCTTTTTGGGGTACCTCCCTGTAAGCAAAAAGGAGGCAAGGTAACAGGACATCCCATCTCCTCCTGAGTTTTTCAGGGAGTCCCATTATCATTCCTTTGAGAGTTTTGTTAAATCTCTCAACCAGTCCATTTGTTTGTGGATGATAGGGTGTGGTGAATTTGTATGTTACACCACATTCCTTCCACATGGCCTTTAAGTAAGCAGACATGAAGTTGCTACCCCTGTCTGATACCACCTCTTTTGGGAAGCCCACTCTGGAAAAGATTCCCAGGAGGACCTTTGCCACTGCAGGAGCTGTAGTGGTCCTTAGAGGAATTGCTTCAGGATATCTGGTGGCATGGTCCACTACCACCAAAATAAACCTATTGCCTGAAGCAGTAGGAGGGTCAAGGGGGCCAACTATGTCAACCCCTACCCTTTCAAAGGGAACCCCAACCACAGGCAGTGGAATAAGGGGTGCCTTTGGGGTGCCACCTGTTTTGCCACTGGCTTGACAGGTGACACAGGACTTACAAAATTCCTTTGTGTCCTCTGACATTCTAGGCCAATGAAACAAGGTAACAAGCCTGTCCCAGGTTTTCATCTGCCCCAAATGTCCAGCTAAGGGAATGTCGTGGGCTAGAGTTAGGAGGAACTCTCTGTATTGCAGGGGAATCACCAATCTCCTGGCTGCTCCAGGTTTTGGATCCCTTGCTTCAGTATACAAGAGGTTGTCCTCCCAGTAAACGCTGTGAGAGTCACTGACATCCCCATTTTGCTGTTTGACAGCTTGCTGTCTTAGGCCCTCTAGTGTGGAACAGGTCTGCTGTGCTACACTCAGCTCCTCCCAAAAGCTCAGCAGTGTCTGCTTCCAGCTCCTCTGGTGAAGGTTCTGCACAGGGTGGAAATTCTTCTTCCTCAGAAGTTGAATCCACTGTAGAGGGAGGGATAGTAGGTAGCGATTTACCTTTACTAATCCTAGCTTAAGGGAGCACTTGGTCCATTGTTCCAGGATCCAAGTCACCCTGTCCTTTTTGCTTTTTGGCCTGAGCCCTTGTCAAAGCAAAAATATGCCCAGGAATGCCCAGCATTGCTGCATGAGCCTCCAACTCCACTTCTGCCCAAGCGATGTCTCTAAATCGTTCCCTAGTAGACAGTCTACAGGTAAATCTGAGGCAACCACAACTTTCTTTGGACCAGTAACCCCCCCCAGTTGAGATTCACAACAGCCATGGGGTGGCTAAGAGTGTTGTTATGAGCATCAGTCACTTGGTATTGGTGACCAAGTAGGTGTTGTTCAGGGTGGACCAGTTTCTCTATTACCATGGTAACACTGGCACCTGTGTCCCTGTAGGCCTGAACCTCAACACCATTTATTAGGGGAAGTTGCTTGTACTTATCCATATTAAGGGGACAAGCAACCAAGGTGGCCAAATCAATGGCACCTTCGGAGACTAATACAGCCTCTGTGGTCTCCCTAACAAGACCAACCCCAACTAAATTACCAAAAGTGAGCCCAGCTACTCCCTTGGATTGGCTATTAGTAGGTTTGCTCCCACCACCACTGCTATTACTAGGGGCACTAGGTGTAGCAGTAGGGGTTGTGGTAGTGGGAGGCTTGGTGCTTTTCTTTGGACAACTGGCATCAGTTGTCCAATGGCCTTTTACTTTACATAAATAGCACCATGGTTTCTTTACTTGATTAGAAGAGGATTTGGACCCCCCCCCCCCACCAGAGTGTTTTTGTGGGCCTGATGAAGACTCATTTTTAGATTTGTCCCCACCCTTGTCTGAAGACTTACCATCCTTCTTCTTGCCATCCTTGTCACCCCCTGTATGAACTTTTCTGTTCACTCTTGTTCTGACCCATTTGTCTGCCTTCTTTCCCAATTCTTGGGGAGAGGTCAGATCTGTGTCCACTAGATATTGATGTAACAAATCAGACACACTGTTATTAAGAATATGCTCTCTCAGGATTAAGTTATACAGGTTTTCATAGTCAGAAACTTTACTGCCATGTAACCACCCCTCCAAGACCTTCACTGAATGGTCAACAAAGTCTACCCAGTCTTGTGAAGACTCCTTTTTGGTTTCTCTGAACTTGATCCTGTACTGTTCAGTGGTTAAGCCATAACCATCTAGGAGTGCATTCTTTAAAACTGTAACATTATTGGCATCACTTTCCTTAACAGTAAGGAGCCTATCCCTACCCTTTCCACTGAAAGATAGCTATAGGATAGCAGCCCACTGCCTTTGAGGGACCCCCTGTACAACACAGGCCCTCTCAAGTGCAGCAAACCACTTGTTAATGTCATCCCCCTCCTTGTAAGGGGGAACTATCTTGGGCAGATTCCTAGAATCATGCTCTTTTACAGGATTACTATCTGTAATACTGCTGCTGCCACCATGGGGTCCAAACCCCAACCTCTGCCTTTCTTTTTCTAAGTCAAATGCTTCCCTGTCTAGATCCAGCTGTTGCTTTTTAAGCTTCAGCCTGGACTCTTCCACTCTCAATCTATTGAGTTCCCTTTCTAACACTCTGTCATCAGGGTGGGTGGGTTGGGCATGCCTAGACACAGAAGAATGGTGTGAATGAACAGAGGGAGACCTGTCCCTAACAGATGGCACCCTAACAACTTGGCCTAAAGGAGTGACATCCCTACTGTGATGAGAGCTCACATTAGTACCAGCCATGCTAGGTGGCCTGCTAAGGGGCAGGTTGGGAAGGTTCCCATCTAATACTTTTGCTGGGGCTACCCCAGAATCAGAGTGTGAACCATCAGCTAATCTGTCACCTGATGTGCCAGCTAAGGCCTTATCATTTTCTATGAACATATTAACTAACAATTCTCTAGAGGGATTCTTCCCTACCCCTAAACCTCTATCAATGCAGAGACTCCTTACACCTTTCCAGTTAAGGTGGTCATAAGCTGTGCTGGCCAGATCCAGAGTATGACCTATACCAGACATGATAGAAAAGAGTTTAAGGGACAGAAAAAGAAAGAAAAAGTTTCAGAACTTTTTAAGGAACAGAGAAAAAACTTTTTTAACTTTTAAGAAACTTTTTGAAAGTTTTAGAGGTACTTTTCAGCACTTAGCAATAGAGTAAGAGAAGAAAAGCTAAACTTTTTGGTTAGGTGTACATACACTGAACTTGTTTTGTATATTATTCTCTTATGAAAAGTACAAAATGACAAAGTGGTAAGTAGTTGCAAGTACTTATCCCACCGCTGCACAACCAATGTAGGAGGCTGGCCTGGTTTGTAGTGAGTACCAAGGGGTACTTACACTCTGCACCAGGTCCAGGTATCCCTTATTAGTGTAGAAGAGGTGTCTAGCAGCTTTGGCTGATAGAAAAGGGTAGCTTAGCAGAGCAGATTAGGCTGAACTAGGAGACATGCAAAGCTCCCACTATACCACTAGTGTCATATGCACAATATCATAAGGAAACACAATACACAGATATACTAAAAATAAAGGTACTTTATTTTTATGACAATATGCCAAAAGTATCTCAGAGAGTACCCTCAGTATGAGGATAGCAAATATACACAAGATATATGTACACAATACCAAAAATATGCAGTAATAGCAATAGAAAGCAATGCAAGCAATGTACAGTCACAATAGATTGTAATGAGAGCACATAGGTATAGGGGCAACACAAACCATATACTCTAGAAGTGGAATGCGAACCACGAATGGACACCAAACCTATGTGAGCTTGTAGAGGGTCGCTGGGACTGTAAGAAAACAGTGAGGGTTAGAAAAATAGCCCACCCCAAGACCCTGAAAAGTAGGTGTAAAGTGCACCTAAGTTCCCCAGAGAGCACAGAAGTCGTGATAGGGGAATTCTGCAAGGAAGACCAACACCAGCAATGCAACAACGATGGATTTCCAGACGAGAGTACCTGTGGAACAAGGGGACCAAGTCCAAGAGTCACACTCAAGTCGGCAGTGGGCATATGCCCAGGAAATGCCAGCCGTGGGTGCAAAGAAGCTGCCACCGGATGGTAGAAGCTGTGGATTCTGCAAGAACGAAGAGGACTAGGAACTTCCCCTTTGGAGGATGGATGTCCCACGTTGTGAAGAAGCTTGCAGAGGTGCTCCTGTGCAGAAAGACCGCAAACAAGCCATGCTAGCGGCAAGGGTCGCGGTTAGGGTTTTTGGATGCTGCTGTGGCCCAGGAGGGACCAGGATGTCGCCAATTGCGTGAGGAGACAGAGGGGGCGCCCAGCAAGACAAGGAGCCCTCTCAGGAGCAGGCAGCACCCGCAGAAGTGCCGGAACAGGCACTACGAAGAAGAGTGAACCGGAGCTCACCCGAAGTCACAAAAGAAGGTCCCACGACGCCGGAGGACAACTCAGGAGGTCGTGCAATGCAGGTTAGAGTGCCGTGGACCCAGGCTTGGCTGTGCACAAAGGAAATCCTGGAAGAGTGCACAGGAGCCGGAGCAGCTGCAAATCACACGGTACCCAGCAATGCAGTCTAGCGTGGTGAGGCAAGGACTTACCTCCACCAAACTTGGACTGAAGAGTCACTGGACTGTGGGAGTCACTTGGACAGAGTTTTCTGAGTTCCAAGGACCACGCTCGTCGTGCTGAGAGGGGACCCAGAGGACCGGTGATGCAGTCTTTTGGTGCCTGCAGTTGCAGGGGGAAGATTCCGTCGACCCACGGGAGATTTCTTCGGAGCTTCTAGTGCAGAGAGGAGGCAGACTACCCCCACAGCATGCACCACCAGGAAAACAGTAGAGAAGGCGGCAGGATCAGCGATACAAGGTTGCAGTAGTCGTCTTTGCTACTTTGTTGCGGTTTTGCAGGCGTCCAGAGCAGTCAGCGGTCGATTCCTTGGCAGAAGGTGAAGAGAGAGATGCAGAGGAACTCTGATGAGCTCTTGCATTCGTTATCTAAAGAATTCCCAAAAGCAGAGACCCTAAATAGCCAGAAAAGGAGGTTTGGCTACTTAGGAAGGAGGATAGGCTAGCAACACAGGTAAGAGCCTATCAGAAGGAGTCTCTGACGTCACCTGCTGGCACTGGCCACTCAGAGCAGTCCAGTGTGCCAGCAGCACCTCTGTTTCCAAGATGGCAGAGGTCTGGAGCACACTGGAGGAGCTCTGGGCACCTCCCAGGGGAGGTGCAGGTAAGGGGAGTGGTCACTCCCCTTTCTTTTGTCCAGTTTCGTGCCAGAGCAGGGCTGAGGGATCCCTGAACCGGTGTAGACTGGCTTATGCAGAGATGGGCACCATCTGTGCCCATCAAAGCATTTCCAGAGGCTGGGGGAGGCTACTCCTCCCCAGCCCTGACACCTTTTTCCAAAGGGAGAGGGTGTAACACCCTCTTTCTGATGAAGTCCTTTGTTCTGCCTTCCTGGGCCAAGCCTGGCTGGACCCCAGGAGGGCAGAAACCTGTCTGAGGGGTTGGCAGCAGCTGCAGTGAAACCCCGGGAAAGGTAGTTTGGCAGTACCCGGGTCTGTGCTAGAGACTCGGGGGATCATGGAATTGTCTCCCCAATGCCAGAATGGCATTGGGGTGACAATTCCATGATCTTAGACATGTTACATGGCCATGTTCGGAGTTACCATTGTGACGCTATACATAGGTAGTGACCTATGTATAGTGCACGCGTGTAATGGTGTCCCCGCACTCACAAAGTCCGGGGAATTTGCCCTGAACAATGTGGGGGCACCTTGGCTAGTGCCAGGGTGCCCACACACTAAGGTGGTCATTCCGACCTCGGCGGTCTTTTCTCCAGACCGCCGAGGCCGGGGGAGACAGAATACCGCCATTGCCGGCGGTATTCATGCCTCCCTATTCCAACATTTCCGCTGGGCCAGCGGAAATGGCTCATCCACATTGCCGCCGGGTCGTAATAGAGCCGGCAGCAATGTTGATGTGCAGCGGGTGCAGTAGCACAAAATTCTGAGTTGGGGGTGGGGGTTGCTCTGGCTCCAGGAAGCTCAGGGAACTGCAGAGTGGACCTGGGCTCAAGCTCCACAGGTGGCGTGTGGGAGTGAGACCATGACTTGTGGCATCATTCCCGCACATCGTCCAATGACTTGAACTGGTGCGCGAAGTCAAAGAGCACTTTCACTTTTTAGATTTTATGTGTTTATAGGAGTTATGTGGCAATGACATTGACTGCGGACACAACCGACAGGAACAGCTCAAAGAGCGGGCCAGGCACCTTCCACGAGATTGATCCTGGAGCACTGCAGAGCCCTCCAAGGTCAGGCTGCCAGGGCCTTCGTCTCCTGCTTGCAAATCACCTTTGGATTCCTATTGTTGTTTTTGGAACAGTTATTGGAGTCATGGTCCGGCTCCAGGCAGTACAGACGAACTAAATGGGGGTCCGTCACAGACACTTGCCTATGATAGGTGCTGAACTGGCTTCTTAGGAGACATCCCTGGCACACTGGGTGCACAATGCTCAAAAAAGTCAGCACAAATGTAAAAATGTGGTAAAGATTTAACTGGGTTAGCTTTTCCGGATCTGTACTATTGGCATGGAAAGAAGGGAACTGATACTAGTGCTCTGGGATGGCGCCCATATAGGCATTTGCATGTCACATCTGGTGCGGCCGATGTCTACGACACCGATGCAGAGACCTCCAAAGCCAACTGCCAGTGTGCAGGGGTACTGCTCAAGATTGTCTGACAACTGGGGGATATTCTAAGGTAAGGAATTTGAGGCTAGAAGTCTCTTTCAGATAGGTCTGTACAGGAAATCAAGAGTACACACACTTAAGTCCCAACCCTCATATTCATAAGAACACTCTGCCTCATTGGATGCAATGTAATTAGCTGCCATACTGCTGTTTTTGAGCTAGGTAATCTCCCAATCAGGCTTCTCTTATTCATAAGACTTCTAAATTGCTACTGTAGTCAGCAGTCATCTAGTTTACCCTGGGTGAAGTATCAATTACAATGGAAGTCATCTGGTTCAGTCAGGTTTGGTGAGTGGTTTGATCAAAATATGCTTTTTCTGCTATGGAAAACCTGAAGGAAGAGAATGTAATGGAAATCACTTTTTATACTTTGCTAGGATAAAGCAAAAGATGAGTGATTAAGCATTTTTTCTGTTTACGAATCCTCCATAACATGTGACGGAGGTTCTTTAATCATACTGGGCCAGATGTATGAAAGCATTTTGCATTCGCAAACGGTGCAAATGCCCGTTTGCGAATACAAAATGCCATTTCAGAATGTATGAAGGACATTCTGAATGCAATTTTAAGGAATCGCTAAAGTAGGGATTCCCTAAAATTGCAACCCTGTTTAGAGAGTCTCAAATTGCGACTCTCTAAATTAGAAATCGCAAATAAGGATTCCTTATTTGCGATTCCTTAGCACATGTATGAAGCAATTCCTAAATGTGATTTTCGCATTTAGGAATCACTAATTACCACCAAGTTGAACTTGGTGGTAACCATGAGCAAAATTTTAAAAATCCATTTTTAAATTGTACATGTAAAGCACACATGCCCTTTTGGCATGTGTGCACCTTACATATCCCCCAAAAATGTTTTGGGGTGCAGCAGAGGGGGCCTTAGGCCCCCAGCAGCCTGGAGTTTTGCATTTCCAAAATTGCGATTTCTGGTTCACTTAGTCCATATGAAAGATTTAGGAGTTCATATTAAAATGAAATAATGTTATCCCCATCCAGGAACCAGATATAAAGTTCTTTTTTTTTACTTTTTAAAATATTTATTACAAATCCAATTAATTGGTAAGTCAGATTTGCAACAAACAGTTCACAAAAGGTATTTATATAACGTTACCATTTGTCTGCCTTTAGCTTCTAGAGGCCCTTTTGCCTGAGCTTCCAACTGTCATTCAGGAGCTGAACACCTCCTTCATTAGGGGTGAATTGGCTCCCAAGGCTGAGGCAAAGGCCTTGTGTGTGAGGAGAAGTTGACATTCCCTAGACAAGATGGCCCCTTTCATATATTCAAAAGATGCCTACCCTGGGACTGACTGATGTAGCTCATATCTGGGGCTGCTTCCCTTTTGTCTAACTAACCAGCCAGGCATCAATCCCAGTGGGGAGAAGAGCCTGCCTCAGAAATAGTTTTGAAAGACCACAGAAGATTGGTTGTTCATTTCCCTGGCCACACCTCTAGGGTGGGCACATGAACTCTCTACAAGGGAAGACAAGGGAGGAAAGGTTCTGCCATGTTGGAGTTATGTAGAAAGGGGCACTGTAGGATTGTTTGCAGTAGGACACATGGGAGCTGCTTCAAAAGTGATAGAATTACCCCTAGAAACTGGTCAGGGAGGAGTAATCCACAGGCTAGTGCTACCCCAAGCTACCCTGTTCAGAAAATATATGGACCTGCGGAAGAAAGAAGAATGAGTGCACCTATTGCTGTGCTCTGTGGAGAGAACCTTAAGAATTGGATCTGCTCCCACTTGCACCCAAGAGAAGAGAAGTGGCCTCCAAGAGTCATTTGGCTAACCTCCTTTTAAGATATAGGAATAAAGAAAATCTACAAGAAGGCTACATCCATAAAGGAGCAGAGCTGACCAGTTTCAACTGTGTTGGACCTGCTCTAGACCCTGCTTACTGCTTCTTTATAGTAAGTCCTGGCCCCCAAGTCGTGTTCCTCAATATCCTGGAACTTTAGTCTGGTGTCAGTGCATACTCCTCCTGCCTAACCTTACACCCCGGGGCTTATTCAAGGAATTTTGCTGAACTGATAAATCAGGCTGCATTGCTGGTGGACCTGACTTAGCCGCAGATCCTACTACGCTCTTCTCAGCAGCAGAAAGTCTAATTAAGCAGGCCTGATGCCAATAGCATCCGATGACATTGCATCCTTTCCAGCTACCACCTGCAGCCTTGACTCGCAGAAGGAATCAAGCTTCCATTAGAGACTAAGGCCTTCATTATGACATTGATGGTAAATCCTGCTTACCGCCACACTGACGGCCGCCAACTTACCGCAGCGGCGGCGGATATCCGTTCACCATATTATGACACACACACACACCAATCTGACAGAATTAAGCCACGTACACAAATCCGCCAGTCCAAAGGTCAGTGATAAAGTGACGGTATCAAAACCCACACCGTTACGCCAACAGAACAATGCCCACCACATTATAACCCACAAATCACCACGGCGGACATTCAACGGTGGTAAGCCATTGGTGGTACATACCGCCGCGCTCACAATGGACACCCACAAACAAAACACCACCACACTGGACAATTCAAACAACACACACCTCACACCCATACACACACCACACCCACACCACTATAAAACATACACCCACATCCCTTTATGAATACAAATCATTGCCACCAGAGAGACACCAAGACCACTGAGACAACTACATACTCACACCCATACACCCCTCACACACTCCACATCACACACCCCAACACATTACCCAAAACACCCTCACCAACACACCTCACAACACCCATGGCACCACAAAGACACCCCTGTTTCACTGAGGAGGGGCTATGGGTCATGGTGGAGGAAATTGTTGGGGTAGAGCCACAGCTATTTGGAGCACAGGTGCAGCAAAAGTATATAGCTAGGAAGATGGAGCTGTGGCAGAGAATCGTGGACAGGGTCAACGCCGTGGGACAGCACCCCAGAATAAGGGACGACATCAGGAAGAAGTGGAACGACCTATGGGGAAGGTACGTTCCATATCAGCAAGACACCAGCTCACTATACAGAGGACTGGTGGTGGACCCCCACCTCCTCCCTCACAACTCACAGCATTGGAGGAGCAAGTCTTGGCAATACTGTATCCTGAGGGCCTGGCCAGAGTTGGAGGAGGACTGGACTCTGGTAAGTCAACTTTCAACAATTATCATCCCCCTACCTGCATGCCATGATATACCCTCACCCTCACTCCCATCACTCCACTCCATCCACACACTCCACCATCAGATCTCACTAATTCCAATGCCAAACTCTGCATGCTGTACTAATGCATGGAGACCCCTCACAGCCCTGCATGGACACCCATCACTAAAGTATGCACAGCATACAGAACTAACAATCCCACCATACACTAACATACACAAGTGAAAGCTGGCAGGGCAAAACCAACCATAAAAGGGAAGCCAGAGATGTACAATATGTCATACACATCAACCATAACATATCATTTACATCCCCACAGGTACCCTAGAAAATGTCACTGGAGAGGAGGTGCCAGCACTATTCAGTCCCCCAACTGGATCTGGACAACCTACCTGGCCCATCAGGGACCACCTGACAGCTGGTTACCCAAGCTCAGTCATAGACCACCACAGATTCTCCCCCCTCAGGAAACACCACCACAGCTCCCATCCACTGTACCCACACCTCTGTCCCCAGGACACGTCAATCAGCAGTGTGTCCACCTGTACAGGGACCCCAGGCCACACCTCGCACACAAGACAATCAGGGACCTGGGGTCAGGGGCAGTGGGCACACCTTTCAGGGGACAGAGGCACAGGCCACCAGGGAAACTGGGAGGAGTGCTGTGCGCAGGGGGAGGACAGGCCCAGGAGAACCGAGACTCCAGGAGGGACTCTCCGAGATCCTGGGAGCCTACCAACATTCTCAGGACACGATGGGCAAGATCCTGGACAACATGCAGGAGAAGAGGCGGCTGCAGGAGGGACAGTACCAGGGGATCAGGGAGGACTTGCAGGCCATCATTAACACCCTGATCTCCATAGCAGGGGTGCTGGCAGACATGCCCAACATTATGAGGGAGGCAATCTCACACCTGCAGGCCCCTGTAACTAGCCAGTCATCTGAACAGCCATCCACTTTCGCTACCGCTAGTGGTCAGGAGGCCCGCCACAGGACTCCCAGGCCACCAGCACCCCTCCCCCTGCAGAAGGTGAACCACCCCGCAAACGTTCCCTATGATCCAGACAGAAGCCAGAGACACTTGCCAAGACCACCGCCAGGAAATTAGACTCTCCTGATTGTCCCCCTTGTGACCCACTCAGTAACCCTGTCCACCTTGAACTGCCATTGCTCCCCTTTCTATCTATCCTTGGATAATGCACCTGTGCTACAAACAGACTGGAACAATACCCTGGACTTTCCTCCATCATCACCCCATCCCATTGCACTTTCCCCCTATGTGTTAGCACTTCAATAAACACCCTTTGACAAAAAATGATTTCAAATATGTCATGTATATCAAATATGTATTGTTTGAAACAGGTACAACCATTGCAAATGAGCTGTGCATAGAATGAGCATAGGATGAATGACCTGTAGCTGGCTGTAGTGATCACACCAGGAGTATTTGTCATATCACCAACATCTGCAAAATGAATATCCAGAGGGAACAGTAAGTGGGCATTGAATTGGGAATTACCATGCAAATGCCAAACAGAATACAACCAAAGTCATTGAAATGTAAAGTTACACTGTCTTACCTATGTGTCACTGGAAGTACTGACGGATCACAGATGTTCTGTTGTCCTCATCTTCATCCTCTGCCTCCTCATCCTCACTGTCCACAGGGTCCACTGCTGCCACAGGGGCATCTCCAGTCTCCCCCTCCTGCAGAAAAGGTACATGGAATCTGTTGGCCAGATTGTGCAGCATGCAGGATGCCACCAATATCTGGCAGACCTTCTTGGGTGAGTAGCACAGGGATCCACCTTTTATATGGAGGCCCCAAAACCTAGACTTCAGGAGGACAAAGGTTCTCTCAATTATCCTTCTGGCTCGCCCATGTGCTTCATTATAACGTTCTTCTGCCTTTGTCCTGGCATTCCTCACAGGGGTCAGCAGCCATGATAGGTTTGAGTAGACAGAATCATCTGCAAATATTGAGGGACAACATTTAGCCACACACTATCCTATATGGCCCACACCATACCCATACACCAACATATACTGGGCGGGAACCGGGGCTCACCTATTAGCCACACCCAGTGCCTCTGTAGTTGGGCCATCACATCTGGGATGCTGCTATTCCTTAGGACAAAGGCATCATGCACCGACCTAGGATACTTACCATTGACGTGGGAGATGCACTGGTCCGCCAAGCACACCATCTGCACATTCATGGAGTGGAAACTCTTACGATTCCTAAACACCTTTTCATTCTAGCGGGGAGGGGACAAATGCAATATGTGTTTCATCAATCGCACCAATAATATTAGGGATTGGTCCCATTGCATAAAACTCGGCTTTCACAGTGGCCAAATCCTCAACCTAGGGGAATGCAATGTAGCTGCACATGTGTTTTATCAAGGCAGACATTATTGAGAACATTGACTGTGACATTCCTGCTGCCAAGCCCACTGTCACTTTGAAAGAACCAGTTGCCAGGAAATGGAGCACTGATAGAGGGGGGATCCCAGTGGGGTGACAGATAGCAGATATCAGGTTAGGCTCCAATAGGGCACACAGCTCTGTGATTGTGGCCCCTATAAATTTTATAACATAACATAACATAACATAACATGTGCCTGTCCTCCAGTGTAGCCAAGTCCACCAGGGGTCTGTACACGGAGGTATGTCTCCATCTCCTATTCATCCACAGTGGTAGGAATCTATGGGACAAAAGAGTGAGAAGCCTGTCACAAACTGAACAATGGAGCCACAACAGTAGTTTGCAGTCTGTGAAAATGTAATGGGTCAGTGTGATTTGTCCACTATGTGCCTAATTCTCCTGTGACGCAGCATTATTCCATAGGGCTTCCGCCTGTCCTGTGTGGAGGGACAGGTGGAAGTGATATAATTCCGCTAATGTTGTGCGCCGTCATGGGAGGCGGTCGGGAACCGCTGGGCAACTTCTCATTGGTTAATATTTGGCCCTATGGGTTACAGTGGCCAATGGTGATCTACACCGGCGGTGACGGTATGCTCCGCTGCAGACATGACCACCATTTTCTATCATAACCCTCACTTGTTACCTGACCTTCCACAGGAGAGGACCTACACTGCATGTGCTGCTGTGACCTGTGTCTGGAACCTACCATGGCCCATGTGACCGGGGAAAGGGCCCCAGCCTTCACTTCGGAGGAGTTGGAGTGACTGGTGGATGGGGTCCTACCTTAGTACGGACTGCTGTATGGGCCTCCAGACCAACAGGTGTGTACACCGTGGGCACGATGCATGTGGCATGGATGCATGGAGATGTGTGTGAAGGCATTGTGTAAGGTGGGGGATTATCTTTTGGCAGTGTACATGTTGTGAGCTGGCCTATGTATGTGCCAATGGTGATGGAAAGGGGTATGGTGGGCCATGTGTGTGACTGGCTGGACTGTTTGTATAATGGTGTTCTCCTGTCTGTATTGCCTCTGCAGGTCAGCGCCCATCAAAAGAAGGGTATATGGCGTGCCATCGCCAAGGAGGTGCGGACCCTGGGGGTCTATGGCTGGCAGAGTACTCACTGTCGCAAACGGTGGGAGGACCTGAGACGCTGGGCACGGAAGACTGCGGAGGCCCAGCTGGGGATGGCCTCCCAATGAGGAAGGGGTACCCGTTGAACCCTGACCCCCCTGATGGCCCACATACTGGCGGTGGCCTATCCAGAGCTGGATGAGCACTTGAGGGCAACACAGCAGCCACCAGGGGGTGAGTATAGTGGCTGTCATTACAGCTTATGCCTGGTGGGGTGGTATCTGGGTGGTGGGTGTGTGTCGGTGGGTGCCTCTAAGCCAGGCCAGACATAGCAGCATAGGTCCTCTGGTGGCTAGGGGTCTGAATGGAAAATGATGGCTACATAGCTTGTTAGCATCCACTACTGGCCAGGGCTGCGTGGGTCCCAGGTGTGCTGCAGTTGGCGGTGTGTGCCCCTCCTCATGCCTTGGTGGCTAGCAATATCACTGGTAGTGCAATGCATAGTGCGTAGGCCTTTTTCCTGTGTGTGAGGGTGCTGTGTACGCCAACGGTGGTGTTGGTGCAGCCATTGACCAAGTGTATCCTTTGTCTCTCTCCCCCCTTTCTTGTTTTGTCATCCTGAACTTATCTGCATTAGCATCATCTGGCGGAGGAGCAAAGGCACCGGCAACGGAGGGAGCTGCATCCCACAGGACCCAGGAGGCAGAGTTCACCGACACTGAGGGCACCAGTGGGACGGAGGGTGAGGGGAGCACCTCAGCGGAGATCGTAGGGGACAATACAGACTGATACCTCCTCCGATGGGAGCTCCCTGGTGGTGGCCTACACCTCTATGACCACCCCAGCTACAGGTACAGCCGCCACCCCCGTACCAGCACCACCCTCCAAGCAGCCCCTCAGTGAGTTGCCCGTGCCTGCTCACCCAGGAGGGTGGGCATCTCCTTCTCCCCAGGCACCTCAGGCCCTGCCCCAGTGAGCCCTGCTGCCCTGAGTGAGGAGGCTATTGACCTCTTGAGATCCATCTCTTTAGGGCAGTCAACCATTGTGAATACCATCCAAGGGCTGGCAGCCCAGAGCCAACAATCTAATGCATTCCTGGAGGGCATTCACACTGGATTGGCGGCCCAACAGAGATCCATTCAGGCTCTGGCCTCCTCTCTGATGGCAGCCATTGTCCCTGTTTCTACCGTCCCCTCTCCAACGTCCACTTCCCAGTCCCATTCTCCTCAACCCCAACCCATCCCAAGCACACAGCCTGACCGACTTGCACACAGGACAACACCCAAGAGTGTCACAGGCAAACACAAGCACCACACTTCATCACACAGCCACTCACACAAACACCATCCAGTTGCAGACACAACAACATCCCCTATTTCCACTGTCTCCCCATCGTCCTCCTCCTTCACCTCCCACCCAGTTACGTCCACAGTCACACTTGCATGCACTACATCATCATCCACTACCTGCATCATCACCACACCAAGCAGAACACACACCTCACTGGCAGACACCTCCACAACATCCATGGACATGTCCCCTGTGTCCTCTCCCACCGTGTATGTCCCCCCCCCCTCCTAAGGTACACAAACTCAAGCACTCAGAAACCCAACAGCCATCCACCTCACAACAGCATGCAGCCCATGCACCTGCACCCAAATCAAACAGACAAACACCTCCAACAACCACTCCCTCATCCTCCACTCCCATTTCTTCTCCCTCTGCCCGCCCCAATGTCCCTAAAAAGCTTTTACCTTTCCACCATTGACTTCTTCCCTACTACCCCCACAGTCCAGCACGTACGGCCAGGGTATCAAGAACCCAGCCAAGCACCTCAGCCACACAGTCCACGGGCCCACTTCCATCCGCACCTACTCGTGGTGGAAAGGATTCCAGGCCACAAATACGGAAGGGGAAAGAGCCTGCACCAGCCAGCAGAAAGGGGAAGGAGCATGCACCAGCCAGAGGGATGGGGAAGGAGACTGCAGCAACCAGCGGTATGGGGAAGGAGCCTGCACCAGCCAGCGGAATGGGGAAGGAGCCTGCACCAGCCAGCGGAATGGGGCAAGAGCCACCCACTACCTCCACCACAGTGCATCCATCGCAGTGTGCAGGGGCTGAGCAGGAGCCTCCCACTACCACCACAGTGCAGCCATCGCAGGGTGCAGGGACTGAGCAGGAGCCACCAACCACCTCCACCACCACCACAGTGCGGCCATCGGAGGGCGCAGAGGCTGAGCAGGAGCCTCCCACCACCACCACAGTGCAGCAGTCACCACTGGCAGACGCAATGTGATCCAGCCTCCATGGGCTACTGTGCGGCCTGTCCCCCCCAGAACAAGTGGAAAAGACACCCACTTGAGAGACTGTGGCCTTGCACTCCCCAGGACCAAGCACAGCGCATGTTGCCCCCTCCAGAACCAGTGGGCAAGTCACCCACTTGAGAGACTGTGGCCTTGCACTCACCAGGACCAAGCACAGAGCATGTGGCCTCCTCCAGAACCAGTGGGCAAGTCACCCACTCCAGAGACTGCGGTCTATCACTCCCCTGGACAAAGCACAGGGCATGTTGCCCCCTCCAGAACCAGTGGGCAAGTCACTCATTTGAGAGACTGTGGCCTTGCACTCCCCAGTACCAAGTACAGGGCAGGTTGCCCCCTCCAGAATCAGTGGGCAAGACACCCACTTGAAAGACTGTGGCCTTGCACTCCCCAGGACCAAGCGCAGGGCATGTTGCCCCCTCCAGAACCATTGGTCTTCTTTCCGCATCCGGCTGAGGTGCCCCCGCAAGTGCCTGCTCATTTGCCAACTGATGCCCCTGCCGTGTTCTCTCTGTATTGATGCAGTTAACAAGTGGGGCATTTTACTTTGCCCTGTGGCCATATGGCCCATGCAAACTGAGGACTGGACAGTGTCCCTTTTTTGTACATTTGTACATATCTGTTGCATTGGCAAAATTATTATTTATACTGTGTTGATCTTATTACAATCAATTTAGTCAATTCCTGTTGTTCTTGCATTATTCAGCCGATTTACGGGGATTAACTTGTTTTCTTGGGCAACTGGTTGTGTGTATGGTGTGTGTGTCGGGTGTGTGTATGGTGCGTGTGTGTGTCACTCTCATTCCCCCCCCCCCTCCCTTGTGTGCTAGCCGGCTGTACTCACCGTCGTCGCCTTCGCCAGCGTTGGTGTTCGTGGTGGGGCATGACGTAGAATATCATCTGGAAAACTTTCAGTTCCGGTTCCATGGGGGCGTGGTTCTTCCCTATGTCTCCACTGTCTTTGGGAGATCTTTCCGCCATGGTCATAATTTGGTGGTAGTTACTGCCAGCCTGTTGACGGTAGTACCACCACTTTATCACCGACCACCAGGGTCGTAATGAGGGCCTAAGTCTGAAGGTAAAAAATTCACCAGATCCGACACTGAGCAGCATCCGATTGACGTCTATGGCTCCCCAAGAGTCATCTCTGTACTTTTCCTACTCAAAGCTTCTCCCACCTTTTTCAACGGCTTCACCAGGACCTCAGTCGTCGATAACCCCATCTTCAGATTCAGCCTGTTGCTTTGCCCAGCTGAGGGCTACCTTTTTAGAAATGTTCTACGTCAGAGGGTAACTCTTTGAAAGGGAACAATCTGGTCTCTATATGCAACCCGTGTTCCATCATGGTCAACCTTAAAACTTACCTTTGTTCCAGTCTAATGCAACCATTTGCCCGCGGCTGGCACTTTGCGCTTGTTGGTACTTTTATTTTAAACTTTAAAAAATATTTTCTCTGGTTCCCCTATTGAATTCCTGTTGTTTCAATATCATTTTTCTTATTAAAATATTCTCTGTTTTGATAAATTGCAGTGGCATTTTTATTGTTTTGTGTTTTTGATTTTTTAACTGTTTTGGTACTTCTAAATGCTCTACACCACTGTTTACCAAATTGTGGGCAGCAAGCCGCAAGTGTCTAAGCATTAAATTAATATGCCTTTAAATTCTGTATTTGTCACAGTTGCTGCATTTCATTTGAAAAGGTGAAATGCCAGGCTATATCTTCTGACCAATTGCTGCTTATTTTGTTAACATGGGGATTGGTAGTTAGAGACATCTCTCACTTTGAAGTCAGAGAAAGAAAAGTAAAGTGATTTATGGGACAATCTTGGTAGAGTATAGAGAGTGTAAAAGCTGTAGGATGTCACTTTTGTAAAGCACAATAAAATGTAAATTTCTATAAATATCCTGCACACAATCAACAGTTTGGAAGGTAAAAAATGAAGTAAATTTTTTTGTAATTCTGAAGTGTGATAGAAATCAAGATTTTAATAGGATCAAAACTAATCAAAACAGTTTTTCCTGGTGAAGCACAAATGTTAAATTATAACTGAAACCCGATTTCCCCACATTATCATTTAGACGCAACATAGTTTTATCAGTAAAACTATGTTTGTTCATATTTAGTGCAATTTCCATGGAAATATGCTGTTTGAAAATGACTGTCCGCTACCACACAATGTTTTAGTCACCTGCCTCATGTCCATTAAAGCAAGGTAGGTCAAAAACCTTTGTCATGCAAAAAGTGGGTTATGGTTATAAACATTTTTGGAAAGCATTGCTTTACATATTTCCTTAAGTTAAGCCTGTCTGAGTTGTGCCACATCTACAAGGATTGGGTTCAAGTTTAAAATACTGAAGCACTTACTAGACCTCACAAGATTAGTGACAGTATTATTTGTGGTAAACTATCACCCACCACAACTAATAATCCACTTTCTCATACTCCTCATTAGAAAGGAATTCCTGGGTCCAGTCTATGTAGTAGCTGATCCTCCTTTGAGGGTTCAAATGGTACAGCCTCAGTTCCTCCTTTGTGAGGTGAGGCAGAGAGTAAACAGGGGGCAAGTTACAGATTGGCCTGCGTACAACGGAGTCACCACGTTGAGGAGAAATGATGATTTTATTCTCAGGACCAGCTTGCTTGGGATTAATGAATGGAAGATGGACACAAAGAGCTTGCAACTCACAGTCACACGTCAAACTAATGTGATGGTCGCCACAAATAGTTTTTTATTCTCAGTAGCTTCAAATGGCAAAAAAGGTTGACAAAGCCAACATGTACCCTTTGCCCAGTAGACAAGCCTGCAGAACTGACTAACAAAATCACAAATTGCAGCAACCCTGACAGAGATCAATAATCTTCCCTGTGCACTAGGAAACACAAAAAAGATCCACTGCCCAGAATAGACTGATTTTGTAGAGGAGTATTTTCCCAACAGAATGAGTCCACCACTACCACTTGCAGAGGGCAAGACTTCAAATGGCCCAGTTCAATTTGTAGGTAAAATGCTGGAGGCTCTGCACATTGGGATGGAGTACCTGCCCTTCCAACTGCGATAGGAGATCTGCCCTAACTAAGGAGAAGAAGAGAAAAACACTGACACAGATGTAACAGATCTCCACACCAAACCCTCCATGCCCTGTCCAGGGTGATCAGCATCACCTGTCCCGGGCTCTAGAACAGTGTCCTTAGCACCTAATAAATAAAGGGTATGGAAGAGAAAGTATGATGTAGGGGCACGTCCCAGGTCAAGAAGAATGAATCCCTCAGGGCTCTTGCAACTGAAACTTTACTGGGTGCAGAACAGTGGGCAATGCACATTTTCCCAAGAGATAAAGAGGTCCCCTGGAGGGGTGCCTTACAGAGCAAATATGTGCTTTACCACCATTGGATGCCGGTGCTGGTCAGCAAGATGACACCAACTGAGGTTGTTGGCCTTCGTATTGAAGGCACTAGCCAAATGAGTTGTAACCAACCAAATGCTGTTGGCCTTAGCTCAAGCCCACAATTCAATGTGTCCTGGCACCTACGAGTAGAGCCCACCCCGTCCTGCTTGTGTACATACAAAATCTGAGATGTGTTCTCCAACAGAATCTGGAAAGACTCCCTGTAAATGGGCCTGGGGCAGGGAGGACTTCAGTGCCAAGTGAATCTCATGCAGCTTTATGTGACACCTCTGCACTTCTTCCGATGTCCAGATGGGCACCCCACCGCAAAGTGAGACTTCCATCACCACCCTGTCAACTGCTGTTGGCAAGCAGAAGGTTTTACTCATACCCGAGTTTCTCCTCTATGGACCACCATTGAAAATCTGTCACTGTGTTCATGGTGAACTTGATATTGTCCATGGGACTGCCCCATCTTGGAAACTTTGCAGGTGAAGGCACAACTAGAGGGCAGCACGTGACCAGGACACTACAATAAGCAAAAATGATAGCAGACAAAGGAACTCCAGGGCTCATTCACAAAATATTGGAATCATATTCCTAATGTCCTGAATCCTCTGAGGAGGAGAGAAGGCTCAGAGATTGTGTGTTGAGCATCGTCCCTTCAAAGTGCTGCAAGGGTTTCAGATGAAGCATTGGTAGGTTGACAGAAAATCTCATGTCATACATCATGACTGCTGTGGAATTCAAGTGATCCCACATCTGCTGTGGCAAGTCCGCCTTGAGCAGCCATTCATCAGGAGTAATGAGATACCCATTCTGCAAAGATGTGTGACAACCACTGCCATCACCTTGGGGAAGACCCGGGATGCTGACGTCAATTCAAATGAAAGAACTGAAAATTGGTAGTTGGTGGAGCATTCAACAAAACGTAGTTACTTCCTGTGCATCTGCAGGATCAGGGCATGAAAGTATGCATCCTGCAAGTGCAAGGACACCACATAGTCTCATAGTTCAGAAACAGATGAATTTGCACGAGAAACATTTTGAATTTCTCCATGCTCAGGAACGTATTTACTGGCAATCTTGAGCACAAAGACGTAATCGGAGTAACACCCGTGCCCAATTTCCTGTTCTCTGGGGTTAGTTACACAGCCCCTTTTTGAGGCAGGACAAGTACGTATTTCTGGAGAATGTGAATGTGCTTGTCTTATTAGGAAGAGATGATGGGAGGCAAGAGAGAGTGAAATTGTTGAAACGGAAGGGCATAACCCATTTTTTCTGATCAGTAACATCCACTGGTCCATTGGGATAGTATGCCAGGCGTCTAAATGGAGTGACACCCTTCTTTTCAGAGGCTGCCAGTAAACTCCTGAGGGGAAACTAAAGTGGTTAGCAGGAAGTGAGGTAGAGATGGAAGAGGAGAAAAGGACTGATAAACCAATTTTCTGTTGTACTCACCTTGGCACCTCTATTGCTGCAGGAAGTACTTCGACTGCTGGATTGGCTGGAAGAGATGGCGCTGGAGTAACCCTTCAGTAGCTGTGAAATCTGTGGTTTGTTTGTTAAATTGGAGAGTTGGGAAAACCAACCCTAGGCAATGAGTCGTGGCTATAACCCCGCTTATACCACTCTATGACCAAGTTTGCTTTTTTGCTGGAGAGAAAAGATCCATAAACTGGCATGTCCATATAGTTCATCTGGACATCCCCTGAGAAACCCACTGAGCTGAGACAGGCATGCCATAAAGAGTTTCACCTCAAGCTCTTGTATGGCTTTTGAGTGCATGAGGCCACATTGGTCGCACAACTTTGACTTGTGCATATTCCCCAAGGAAAAAAGCAGATTTCATGAGGGACAAAATGGATATTTATCCATGGCATGAATGAAAGCGTTTAAAGCTTAATTTTTTCGTGGCGACAATGGCCTACTACTGCAAAAACTAGGTTTTTGTAGAAATATGTGACAGAAAGAGCCATTCTCAACCAGTGTCAAAGGATGTGGAAAAAAGGAACTGATGTCAAGACATTGGGGTGACGCTATATAGCTCCAGTAATGTCATATCCAGGGTGGAACCAAAGCAGAGACATAGCCAGACACCACCTACTGGTGCAGGGCAGCTATTGCAATTCACTAGATCCAGGGGATATCCTGGGGATATTCAAAAGGTGGGCAAGTTAAATAGAAGTAACCATCGGAAGAATATAGTAATGCATCAATAAAAATCAATGTTCCTAGCTACACACTCTGTATAAGGCATATGAAGTTCTTCTGAGCACAAATCCTAGTCAAGGTATGTAGATGTCGACTTTATAATAGTACATTTTGAGGTACAACCTAGGAGAGTAACCCCCAGAGCTTTTCATACAGCCTAGCCATCCAGCGATCGCCTGATTGAGTCAATGCTCCTTCTGCCCCTTCTGCATGCCTCCCCAGGCACCTCACCCAAACCATGAACCTCCCTCATCATACACAAGGGAATCAGTCTGTAGTGGGAGGCATTAAGATGCGATGAAATATAGAGAGAGCATCAAAAGATGCAGAAGTAGTATCATTTATCTGTGTGCAAGAAGGAATCTATCAATGTTGCACAAGTGCAGGGGCACCTGCCCATTGTGGCTGCACTTTACCACCCACTGAGGGAAAAGTGGGTATATTTTCCTTGTCTGCAATATGCCAATGGCAGGATTACTATCCCACTGGCGCTAGAGTCTCTGGATATAAAACCAATCCAATAAAAGATTTAAAAGAATATTAATTGTAAAAGCAGGTGTTCTAGGTAAGAAAAAGACAGTTATGTAAAAATCAGGTGCTATAGATGTTAAAGGCAAAATGTTCAGCATTTCCTAGATACAGTAATTCACAGGTCAAAATAAAAGCAGAAGAGAAGAAAAATGGCAGTGCACTGTCAGCAATGCACAGATGGGATCTTCCATCGCAAACACCATCACTTGTTGGCACAGCCACCGCTAGAGCCAATATTTCTGCATTCACACATATTCATCTGTTTCGTTCGCAGACTCGTTACACTTCTTCCAGATTCCCAATCACAACGTCTTAGGTCCTCGATGGTTGTCCATCCGCAACGGTGAAACACAATCCTAACTATAGGTGCGATGTGGGCAACCAATAAGGCTCAGTAAGCCAACCAGGATAGTAAAGTGCTTCTCTATACGTGCTACCAGTTAATGCCTTGTTGTCTTTTTGATGTCTGAAATAAAGATCTTTTTTTTACATTTTCCAGCCACAGTGGGAGCATTTTTTAGCTAGCATTCATGCGCTCTATCATTTCAGGTCAATAGAAACTCACCTTAAAAGGAGCATGTTGTTCCATATGACGTACGAGCTGCGGCTTATGTGCTGCGGTGAAGTCACACACTGTGCACTTAAACTGTTTACCTGCAATGAAATAGAACAGTTTAACTGGTTATCATGGACATATTTCCTATTGAATCAGTATTTAAGTGACAATGAGGTAAGCAGGGGCGGCTCCTCTGCTATGGCGGAGGGTCACCCCCAGCCAGCAGCTATTGCGCAGCAGCTGCAAAACTATTACAAGAAAATGATAATAAACTGTGTTTATTATTGTTTTCTTGAAAACTGGGCGGGGCCACAGGCTGTGAGGGGCAAGGAGGCCGTCTTGGGCTGGCCAAACACACATGCGCACTGGGCTCTCAGCAACACAGGCACTGTGTTGCTGAGATGGAGACAGCAGGCAGACACTTTCACTCTGCCTCGGAGCGCCCTGGCTGGGCGCTACGTCCAATCCTAACGATGCTTTCATGCTGCCAGCAGCATGAAAGCAGCATTAGGATTGGAAGTAGGGCAGGTTGGGAGCCTGTACCTGCACTGCAGTCAAGGACAGAGGATCGGCGCGGCTAGAAATTTAAGTTTATAAAAAATTATATTTTGTGCCTCTCCCCGACCACGCACCACACTGCCCCGCACCTTTTCTCTCCCGCAAGCCGCCAATAATGTTGAGCAGCAGTTATAGCAGGAAGGAAGAGCTTTTTGCGTGGGCGTTGATTCACTAAAATAGCGGCGGCAGTGGAAGGGTCAGCTTCTACAATTCGACCCCAATGACCTCAAACGCTTGGCTTGACTTAATTCACCCAGCAGCCAACTATGATCAGACGAAGACTACGAGAAAGGGCCAAGGGTGGAAAGTACACAGAACCCACTTTACTTTCTGTTCTACTGCTCGATGACCCCCAGACACCATAGTTAGCAGTGGTCAGACAACTGCTCTTAAAAGAGGCTCCACCTACATTAGCAAATGCCCAACTTTTGAAACCAGGGAATTGTGAATCAGGTGCTTTGTTATTTGTATTCTTTTTACATTTGTTTAGGGGTAAGACAATATCCAAGGATAGATCTTGTGCACATAGGCATACACATTACAAGATTGGTACTATCACTGAGACTTGGCACGCATTCCTTATTTCACAAGCAACAAAATGCGGTGAAAACGAATCCCCCTTTTATGTACCAGTGCAAAGCTTCCTTGGCCTGGCACCGAGTGCCAGCTCCGCGTTCATCCCTGAGTGAACACATGCAGTTACCGATGCATGCTTGCCCCACCCAAGAGACTCCGTTTAAAGCAGGGCTAATAACGCTAGAGCCATGGACAATGCCTGGAGTATGAAAATATCTAACAAATGAAGGCCAGGTAGACCTCAAAACTACCGACTTTTAGGAAGCTGTGAAGGACAAATGAGTTTCTATTGCCCTTCGATCTATTATTAGGCGTCAGTGGTGCTTTCATATCGTAACTGCATTAATATCTGTTTTTCATAGACTTTGCTGCACTTGGAAACAAAGCTTGACTGCTTCTGCAGCTTGTCAAATAAATATGGATCGGCTGCAGCTGTACATAATCCACCATCTGCTGTATTGGTCGAAGCTTTCAACAAAAAAGGTGTTTCGAGGATATAGAAAGTTGCTGAAGTCTCTTCACAAGTGCAAACACATCCCAGATGATTTGAGAAGTCAACGTCATTTTTAGCTGATTATTGCTGAATGCGGGACAGACATTTAACCACGTGCAAAAATGGGGTAAACATCGTCCAACAGAGGTATTTGGAAGAAGACAATTATTTACATCATGAAATAAGAACCAAAATAACAAATGTATTTATGAAGGAATGCTTTCTTCTTTACCATTAAAATGTTTTGTTTCACAAAATTGTAACAATGCCAAAAACAGTAGCCCCATAATTTACATATAATTTGCCTTTCCTTGATTCATAATTTGTCTTTCCGTAATTAAGTCAACCCTGATGCATAATTTGGCATTTATGTCGCATAATTCCAGGGGACTGCTACATTTTGAAATGTACGATATTCCCACTGCACACCTATAACTGGAGGTATCATATGCAAGTCGCCACAAGGCTCTCTGGGTTAGCCCCACAGTACAGGTTCGCGGGGGGCGGGGGGGACATTTACATGAACGATTTCTATTGAAACATTCCTAAATCGACGGGCACAGTAGAAAGCAGGGACTTACCATCCACAACGTGCAAGAGCTTGTGACTTTTGAGAGACCCCTTGGACTTGAACTTTTTACCGCACATGTCGCACAGGTGCGTCTTCTCGCTGCAGTGGCGATTCATGTGAGCTTTCAGGTTGCTCTTGCTGCGTGTTGCGTAGTCACACACGGAACACTTGAAAGGCTTCAAGCCTACAAAAAAGTATATTCTATCAATCAGATGAAACGTTATGCAAGAAGGTTGAGAACAGGGACGCAGTGATCTGAACAGTGGGGGATTCACGAGGCAGAAGTCTTATTTAGGCGCAAAATTACCTCAGAAACGTCACTATTTGGAACACATGAAAAGTACATTGCGTTTCTCCTCTCCCCCAACAAAATTCTTTCTGCAAATTGAAAAACATTGCTGCCCTATTATTATGCATCGAACACATTGGAAAATCTGCCGTCTCTCTGCAATCTAATCTCAATCACCACAGGCTCAGCCGTCTCTATTCCCAGTTTTTGAAGGTTATATGATATTGACTGGGCATAAATAGGACACTAGCTCGATTGAATTATGCAGTGTGGGTATAATGAGTGTCGACCCTGGGCTAAGAACACAATTTTCATCAGCTATCATGTGGCCTGCCACTCCTCCAGCCCCTTTTCTAGAGTTGCACCACTTGAGCTGTTCAAATAGGGAGCAGGCGCAATGGGTACCACAAAATATCAGTGTGCTGTATTTAACATACTACATCGAGTCCAACTTTATTTCTCAAAATTACAGTTTTAAAGAAAAAAAAGTCTTTGCTTCAGAACTACAAGGCTCTTTTGTGCAGAAACGTTTTGTGGAATTCATCAGGCCTCTTTTTTCACACTTTTCTTTAATTTATGCTGCTTTGATACACAAAGTCAGAAAAATCTACACAAATCTACAATTTAAGACAATTCTTATAAATGTTTAACATATACAAAACCAAAAAGCGGGTTAGGCGGTCAAGCCCATAAGACATTCTCCAAAGCAAGAGATAAATAGTTAATTTTAACCACCTTGGATACATGATTTTATCAAAACAGGATACATTTCAGAGAAACAACTGCAAAGAGTTGTGCAACCAAACCTATTATATAGCCAAATAATCATACAGGTCACCCTCATCTTGCCGTAGTTGACTGTTGTGCTTCCAATCATTCAGTACTCGCTCTTTAGCCAGTAAGGTATTCATTAACCAATGAGCTCTCATCACTCATCTGTCCTACCAATGATAAATTCATCTCACCATAAGCTAGTAGTCCTTCCGTCAGTCAAAGGTGTATCCACTGCTTGCGAGCCTGTAGCTCAACAACTAATATAGCGCCCCACATTAGCAACGAAACCCTAACTCGCCAGTAGACCTCTCATCCTGTAGCTAGAAGTCATACTTTTGCCAGTATCCGCAGTTGGTAAGTCACCTCCCTATTAGCTGGAAGCCGTTTCCCAATGCCCACTGCATTAGCCAGAAGCCCACACTAGTTAGTACTCCACAAACCAGCAGTCACCACCAAATAGAGATCAAACAGTGCTGATCATAGCCCCTGGTAGTAACAATTATTCATTGTCTTAACCTTCCAGCAGCATTTCTTTACAGAGGCTGGTTCCTCTGACTGAGGCAACAGGTCTACCATTCACTGAGTAAGCTTTAATATTGAAATAAGTTAAGTGGCTAACATGTTTAGATCTCTGCACGAAGGGAAGGTACTGGAGATGCTCTCTTCACTAGAAAAAAAGGCTATTTCAATGATTCATGAGCCTTGAAAACCTAAATGAGCAAATTATTGCTGCCACAGATGAAGATACTGCGGCTAACTCCGGAGTAGAATGAGAGGTTTGGTACTATAAAAAAAAAACTAAAGAAGCCTTTATTGAAACTTAAGCAGCAACCTGCTGAAGAACACAATTCCCTGTTGCTGCAGGGGACAAGCGCTGCAGAGCTTGAAGAATGCTAATGATACAGTTAGTAATTGTACAATGTGTTTGAAGTGTACTAGATATTTTAAGGTGGTAAAGCGAGAACTCTCCACATTTATCATTGCGCAGTACAACGCTCCATCCAAAATCAGATAGATGTGCACCTTACAATAGCTTTTCCCATCTCTGCACCCAAGAATGGTTAAGGTATTACTGGATGCTATGGTGCATGAAGGTAGAGCAACATCTGTGAACAGCCTCTAAAGGCCTCTGTATCCACGTCAGAAAGAAAAGGTGAATAGACTTGTTTTGACATAGGCCTCATAACACAGCAATCTGTTGTCCCTGTCAGACCTCAGTGTTCAGGAAACAGCCCTAACGAAAAAGTCACTTACCTTTGGTAACAATATTTCTGGTGGATGCATATTCTTCCTGCATATTTTTCACATTATGAATTATCATCTTCCAGGCTTCTGGCTGGTCCAGAAACATTTCCCTAGCAAGAGGTCTCCAGTGCCACCAGGTGGCTATATGAGGATGCTGCAGGAACTCCTCCCACAGACATGACAACAAATGTGCTTGCTTCAGTTCCCGGCTTTTTCTGAGTCCAATTAATAAGTGTGAAGAAGAATCAAGAGAGCAACAACAATATTAATGGATAATGCAAAAACACGTTTGCATATCTTGGGATCTAATTAATAATAACTTCACTAACACCTCAAGTGAGTAGGGAGGGACATGGGGAATCTACTGGAAGTTTATTTATCAACTGGAAATAATGTTACTGAAGGGAAGTAAATTTTTCTTCTGATGGGCTAATCTTCCCGCAGAGTCTTCACCTTATGAATAAGTCCCAAAGCAATACCTCCTTGGAAGGTGAGATGGTGTAGTGACTTTTAAATAGTCTGGCTAGCTATGGGGTAAAGGGGCGGGGTGGGGCGTTGGGAACAAAATAAACATTCAATTTACAAAAAATAAAATAAAAACGTACCTGCCTCGCCACTGCTCCTCTTTCCTGGTCACTGGCGGCACAGGCTCCCAGCCTGCCCTGCGACCAATACTAACGCTGCATGAAAGCAGCGTTAGGATTGGCTGGAGCACCCTAGCTGGGCGCTGCCAGGCAAACTGGCAGCCTGTGCCTACTCTCTCCAGCCCGGCAACACAGTACCGCGTTGGAGAGAGCACACTGCGCATGTGTGTTTGGTCGGCCCAGACGGTCGGCCAAACATACATGCGCACTGAAGGGGGTGATTGTGCACTCCCCGTTTATCCCTGTCACCTCCAAGGCCTCCCCCTTTAACAACAGTTTATTATCATTTCATTGTTAAAAGCTTGCAGCAGTTGCTGCTGGTGGAGGGGGGGTGGCGCTCCTCCACCATAGGGGAGGAGCTGCTGCTGCTTTTAAACCCAGAATGATGGAACATAGCTTGAACAAAGTATCTGTCACAGACAAGGCACAGACATGAGGCAGAAGTGCTTGACAAAAATATGCAAAGGTGACTATGTTGCTGTTCAGAAGATATCAGCAATCAGAATAGCTCTGGATAGAACATTGGAAGCAGTCATTCCTCTTGTACAATAGGAAAGAATGTCCTCCAGAAAGTCTTTCTTAGCAAAGACATTAAAGATCTTGAGACACAGGATCAACCATGCGCTTAGTCAATTTCTTGCCCTTAGCTCCAGAGAAGCCCACGAAAAGCTGATCATCCACTCTGCCCTGATGCGTTCAGTCAGTGTAATAAGACACTACACATCTGGGGTCCCACATATGCAGTTGCTCCTTCTCCTTGAGTGGATGTTGAGGAGGGAAGAATTATGGAAGTGTAATAGACTGAACCATACTAAACAGAAACAACTTCAGTTAAGAAGTAAGGACAGATGCAAAGAAACAACTTATTCTGGTAGAAAACATTGAAACGTGCAAACTGATAGGACCAGAACTTCTCCAGCCTTACGAGGTGAAGTTATTGACACAAAAACAACTGTCTTGAGGTAGAGAAGTGAAACTGGGCAACAGTGTATCGGTTCAAACTGGGAGGTCATCAATAAAGTAAAAATAGATTCAAATCCCAGTGGGGAACAAAAAATGGAGGGGAAGGAAATGAGTAAAGCAAACCTTTTAGAAAAAGTGCCATTAGTGATTGATCAGGAAGGCAAATAAAGACAGACATGGCCACCAGTTTGATGTTAACTTTAACCACTCGTAGGCCATGCTGTGAAAGGAAAAATACAAATTGAATGTTTAAAAGGCTAGATCTAGATTTAGGTTGTGGCCTTCTGACTTGCACCACTGAAATAACTTGTTCCCGCATAGAAGGACTATGTGACATCTATGACTTGATTAGGAATGCAAAATGACTCCAATTGGCATGACTCAATATCTACACAAGTACCCACAGTACTAGGGCCTTGAGTTGAAGGACCAGATCATCCCTACAAGAGCAGATGTGCTATGCATGGGAGGGGAAAGGATATTCATACAAGGTCCTCCTCCCACAGTCTAAGACCTGTGCGGATCTTCCTACACCTTCTGCAGTACTTTGGACAGAAGCAGGATTGACAAAAACAAGTACAGCAGACCCTGAGACCAATAGAACTTAATAGCATCAACAAGGGAACCATTCAGAGGGAAGTGTATGAAAAAAACCTGAAGATATTTCCTGGTTTCGGCCTTCGTGAAAAGAATAATGAATCGAACTTTATCTGGAGAAGATCACTGCCATCATTTTGAGCTGTAGCGCCCACTTGTGACCCTCCAAAAAGAGGCCTCAGCCAGAATCCATGCTCACACTGAGGCAGCCTGCCAACTGAGCCATTATCTGGAAGATTCTCAGATGTTGCACTCACTTTCACAAGCAAATCACCTCATGAGATAGAGTCCACAATGCTCTATTGATAAAATGGACAGTATTGGTGTTGTCTGACAGAATCTGAATGTTGCTCCCAGAGATTGAGGAGAGAAATGCCTTAATTGCAAGGTAGACTGCCTGCAGCTGTAGCACATTTATGTAAAACCGCTGCTCCAATGTGGACCAAAAGTCCTGCATTGTCACACTACTCAGATGGGTACTCCAGCTCATCAAGTAGGTGTCTGTGGACACAGCAGCCTGAGCCTGTAAAGGGTTGAATGGTCAACACACCAAAAGGTTGGAGTACTCCATCCACCAGTGCAGATCAGAATGAAAAGAATTGGTAATTGTGCATGAATGGTAAGGCTCCCCAATGATGGAGTTATTGCAACCTCAGACACCACTGTAGGGACCTCATTCACCATCTAGCATGCAGCACAAACTGGATGCATGAGGCTTTAAGGCTGAGCAGATGCAAGAATTGCAGAATGAGGATGAGAACCTACGTCAAAAATATCAGTCAACTCCTGCAAAATGTGACCCTCTAAGGAGGAGGAAAGGCTTTCAAGTGTTCTGTGTAAAGTACCAATATCATGAAGGTGAGCCTCTGTGCAGTTGAGAGGTGAGATTTTTGGCCATTGATAACTAAGCCAAAATCATGTAAAAGTCATTTAAGACTGAAGGGGTTCTTTGACCAGCAACGGGGACTCCGCTTTCACTAGCCAGTGGTCAAACCACAGAAATACCCAGACTCCTGATCGATGTAGTGAAGCTGCCAAAAGTGCCAGCTTCTGTAATAATTGTGGAGGGGAGGCCAATACAAACAGTAGAACTGTGAACTAATAGTGCTGTCATTTTACCGCAAATTTCACCTGTGGACAGGAATAATTAGAATATGGAAAAGAGGTGTCCTTAATATTCAGGTATGTCACCAGTCTCTTTTGCTCAGGGTGAGTATGACTTGGTTCTGGGATAGCCTCTTGCACTTGTCCTGTTGAATGACTGAATGAACAAGTTCAGAAGGTGAGTATCCAGGATGATTCTAAGACCTCTGTCCATCATGAGAACCAAAAAGTAAAGCCAACAGAATCTTGTGCCCTATTCTTCGAGAGACACCACTGCTATGGCCCATTTATTTAACCAGGCAAGGACTTCCATCCCCAGTATTAAGGTGCGTGCCAAACAGTATATTCAGGTGGCGGAAGGGTTGTAAAGAGGTAGGGACAGGGAGGGACAAGAGGGTAGGCCATAGCCCTTGCAGATCAGCTGGAGACTACTACCTGCTGCAGGAAGATGATGATGTGGTTGGAAGAGGAAGTCAGAGTGGCTTCCCAGCAGCATGGCGGGCATAGGATGGGGGAGACGTTAACTGCTGCTGCTGTCGTGCCCTACGTTCACCCCTGTCCAGACAGGTTAAAAAGTTGTCTCTGCTGTACTGCACTTGTAGCAACCAATTTTCCTATATTGTTGGTGAAACTGTCAAGCTAGGAAGTCTAGATCCAGTGCGCAAGCTGCGGCCCTCCTGAATTGAATCAAATGAAATGTATTGTGCCAGTTAATTAAAATAGGTACAAAATAGATATAATACTAAAATAATGAGACAGCATTCAATCACAGTGCATTTACTACTATGTGCTATATATGATGCAAGACCTTGTGCATCCAAATAAGAGATGAAAGGCAGTTTATGAGGTGTTGCAAGTGAGATATCTCCATACAAAAGTTAAAATGTAACAGGCAAGACCGTCACTAAAAACAGATAAAACATTTAAACAAGTAGTTTATGTACAGAGTGGAATGATGCTTCCATGCTTGAGGAATGCTTGCTGCTTTCACTTGCTGTAAAATAGTGGAAAAAATAAAATCAATATACTTCCCAAAATGAGCCGAGTTCATAGGTAATCTGACTGTCAAGCAAAAGTCCAAGGCATCCTTGCAGGTTGAAATGCCCTGCTTTAGAAATAACGGCATCGATAAAGTGAGCCATGGAGCTAAGAATTCAGGGCTACAACAGAGCAGAGGAACCATGGACTCTCTCTCTTATAATTGCAAAACCTGCAAGGACAGGTGCCGCAGTCCAAGCGGAATGGAATTCATTGATAGGAATGCCCATAAGTCTTCCTCATAACATTTTAAAGCTTGGTCTCCTTGCTAAGTGCAGCACCCAAATAGGGTTGCATCTTGGGTCCTTCAAAGGACTTTGTGATTGAAGCTGCATAGATGCAAGATTTGATAGTGTCCAAGTCAGACTTTCTTGAAAGTGCTAAGGACTGTTTCTTCAGGACAGTTTTGATACAAAAGCACAACCGTGAGTTGCAGGCTAGTGTGGAAATACTTGCATTTAAATCTTTCATTGCTCCTCCTAAGTACTGAGACCCTGGGTTGCTCGGTTTTCAGTAGATCCTTGAAGTGCTTTCTTTAAAGCATTCTGTTTTGCTTGCTGAGAAGAATAAAATGTTTGAAAAAGGACGCCTTGAGTTTAAAGTCCTTCCCAGTCTGACCAAATTCCAGATGTAGGAGCTAGGGTCAAGTGTATTTTGGTCGGTGGAAAAGTCTTCTGTAAGTGATGCATTGTATTTTATTGAATAGAGAAGAAAAGTTCCCAGGGTAGGCTTGATGCCCATACAAAAAGGTTGGTAATAACTTTGCCCATGTGACTCAAATGATAACCTCAGCAGATAGGGATACAGCTTGGAATTTAGTTTGGAAAAGGCGAATACAACTCCTGCTGAGTTACCTGTAATATGCTTGAAATGTAACTATGACTTGCCAGTGTTGGAAAACCAAACACCTAGAGAGTTGTAGGATGTTGTCTGTGCAACAGTTAAGTCTCCTAGCCTCCAGCTAAGTTTAGATGTACTCTTGTTTCTCAAAAAGATCATTGCCTTTGTTTTGTCTACGTTGATGACCAGTTTGTTGTCTTAACAGTAGCTATTTAATGTAGTAAGAGAGCGTGGCATGCACTTTTCAGTGTGGTAAAAAATAGGCAGGTCATCAGCATATTTAATCATGGGGAGTATATATGTGTCAGTTCTCAGCAGGATGGAGTTTGCCTTTACCAGTGTGCTGCCCATATCAGCAGTGTAGAGGTTAAATAACATAGGGACTATCACACACCCATGATTTGAGCCGCGATTTATTGTGATTTGGTTTGCCTGAATTAATGCGGACCCAGGTGTCTGAATAAAGGGGGATGATTGCTCTAAGTAGACTGGATTCCTTGTGGCCCCACTGTTTTTGAAAAACACCAAGGAGGAATTGGCTTTTTTTCTGAACAGCCACTCGTCATCAAAGGACATGTCCATGAATATGTTAGACACTGACAGACAATCCAGTTGAATACATGCAAATGTGCCCATATAGCATGAAAATTGAACCCGCAGATCAAGAAATGTGTTTGCAGAGTCCAGGCCACCCTTCAAGATCAGCATGGATAAATCCAAGCTGTCATTAAGAAAGAATGCAAAAGGCTTTTTCATATGATCTGGTAGGCTGGTCACTGTATGTTTTCCCAATGTCTACAAGGCAGGAAGATACCAACCCGTGAGGAAGATGGCATTAGCAGTGCAGACAGCTACATTGCCAGAAGCAATCACTTTTCGGCCCATACAGTCAGGTTTCTTTGACTCTCTGGTGCAAGGAGCTCTGGGAAAGCCATTCTTATTCTACTTCAAGAAGGACTTTTGAACCACAAGAGGTTCCGGTGGCAGGTGAGAGATCAAGAAGTGGGGATCACCTGGGTAAGTCCTAAAAACCTTGTTATCTGTCTATCGAAATGCAGTGCATGATAACAGTTTGTTCCATGCAACCATGACAGGATCCAACAGGACTTCATTGAAAGGAAACAAAGGTTCAGCAATTAAGGAGGAGAGTTTCAAATCTGCCAGAATGTTAGATTTTGATCCTGGAGAGGTATCAGTCTCTTTACTTACTACTATTGTGAATTATGAAACTTCCTCTGATGCAAGGCCAGATGGGTGAGGAATATTTAACTCTAGTGAAGTGTTCAGGTCACTAATATTTTGAAAGTCCAGACATAAGCTAGCATCAGTATTATACGTGGAAAAAGGTTAGCAGCCTCTGAATTATCCTTCTCTGTGTAGCCTCTATACTGCAACATTCTTTATCAGGCACAGAGAGGGCTTCGAAGTCAGAGTTGAAAATCTCGTCCATCCAGGTAAATTTCTCAGCCCTTGAGAGGTGCTGTGCCAAGCGTAGATCATTGGCATTTGGTTTATCACCACACATAATTTCTGATGATGCCAATTGCTTCAAGCATGGCAACACAGTCAGCTCCATGGGTGGCATATGTGGCAGCACTAAAAGAGAATCAAAAGGAGGATGGCCATGTAGCAGGCGCCAGGGCTAAAGCCCGTGGAGGCGCGGTGTTGGGTGGCATCAGGAGTGGAGCGAATGAAGTTACAAGGCCCTCAGGAATGAGCTCCCTTTTGTAGAAAAGAGCCTGTAGGGGGGTGGGGTTTTTCTGAAACACCTGAGCTATAAGAAGACTCTTTATTATTGTTCAGATATTGGTGGTCATACTGAGATCTCTGCCCAGAGGGATTCCCTTGTTTTTTTGCATGAGATGGCACTGAGATGGGAACATGAGAGTAGGTGGGTGTGGGGCAACTAGGATGGGGAGTGTAGAAGTAGGTTGGGGCCAAGTTGGATCACTTGCTAATCATGTTATTTAAGTTTTGAAGAATATTTGTACTACAGGAAGGTCATCTGTCAATGCTGGAGTCGTCTCAGTGTGATACTGGACACTATGAGGGAGATCTGCTTATTGTTGTGAGAGGAGCGACCCAGAGGTTTGACAAGACATGAGGGAGTAATGAGGGTGATTAAATCAATGGGGCAAAGGAGACAACCTTGGGGAATGCCAGACTGTGTCTATCTGAACTGACGAGACCAGAAACCAGGCACCACGTTAATTAAATTTGTTGTATGTTAAACCCATTTAACTACTTCAGTGTTGGAAAAATAACTTTTATTTGTGAATCACTTATTATTCACTTCAGTTAACTGAGGAATAATACGCCTTTATGATTTATTAGTGCATTAAATCCATGTTCTATGATGTGCAGTTGGTCGCTGCAGGGACTCAAGGTAGAATTTGTATTCAGATTGAATTGGTATCAATGAGGAACATGAGAAATCTATATAGCATGTCAGCAGTGCATGTTCTAATAGTGAAGATAAGCATGTGTGTGGGGACTGAACAAATATAAACTTACAAGTGAGGAACAGAAGTTGTATTTACTCCTTGACAAGAAGTCAAATACATATCATGGTGAAAGGGGAGGCAGATATAGGCTCCTCCAAGGAGTACGCCCCACTGATGACATCAAGACATGTTTTAAATCACATATAACAGCCTAGAAAATAATACACAAAAATAATGAATAAAATAACTTAAATAAGCACAATCACTGGAGATTACTCCAGGGAGCATTACAGTATAATGTGTTTTGCTCGTAGTACCATAACAGACAGGCAGGGGACAAAAGGAGCAGTGTGACCTAAACTGCCAAGCACCCCCAGGCCAGTTCTGTTTATGCAGATAGGTGTATGTGCAAAAAAAATGACAAGCAAGTAATTTAATTATTTTATCTTCTAAGTACTTACTATGCAGGGCGACATCCCTTCGGAACCTATGGTGATGAAGGAACCGCAAATGAAGAAAAAAAACTGTACATTTTTAGTACACCTCACAAATCTAACTACCTCTCAGTGCTCAAGTGAGAGGCATGAGGATGGTCAAGGACTCTCACCTGTTCACTGCTGAAGTTTGGATACAAAAATGTCTCCCTGAAATGGTGTGCTTCTAGAATCTCTGTCAGCACTTGCTGACATGAGTAGGATGGAAAACGTAAACATTTTGTTCACATATTTGTTCAATAGGACAGTACAAACACTTCATGATAAAAATGATTTAGAGCATAAGATGTTACCTTCATGGGCCCATATGTGACGCTGGAGGTCTGATCCATTCTTCACAAAATAAAAGTCACAATAGGGGCACTTTGCTGCACGCTTTCCTATAAGGCCCTTTAGCTGAACTCTCTTCCCGATGATCTCGGATATTGTACTGGAAGCGACCTCTGCAGCAAATGGAAGGAAATTCGTATGACTAGGGCAGTTACTGATAGTGCTCATGTAAAATGTACAGTCAAAAGAGAAAGCTGTACTGTGCATGGACTGCAAATATCATGAAAAACTCCTTCTTTCACAAATAATGGTATCAAAAATGTAATATCCCTATTGGTTTTTAGGGCACATGTCAAGTGGTAAAAACTACCAACTAGGTGCACAATAGGGGGACCGTACTGAAACCAGTCAAACCCCACCCCCACCAAGACAACAGACATTACCCTTGTTAACAACAATGCTAGTCACATAAAAATGACCCACGTCTCACTGCCATTTTTGCGTTGGGGAATTTAACCATGGTCATGCCGCATTTATTAGACATCATAAGTACAACATATGAAGTAAAACCACTTTTTAAGTAAAACCATTTTCATGTACAATTTGTATAGTAGGGAGGTTGATGATTTGATACATCTAATACACCAAAACCTCTTAGCAACATTCTCATATTTCTTAAAAACTGTCAGAGGCAATTTTTGACCACCCTGTAGGTCCCCTGTGGCATCACCTAATTCAAATGACTTGGGCCCGGGGAAAAGCCCCCTTGCAGATCCCACGATTAACTGTACTTTCAAGATAGAGGGAGCATGAGTCAGAAAGAAAGCTGGTCCCCTAAAAATAACCATGCATGCCAGAGCCACTGAATATTGGCAATCACCATGGCACCCAAACGGGAAATGGGCCTGGGCAACCGGGGTATACTTTGGTCTCTGGGGGTAGCCACCAGCCCTCCTCAGCATTTCCAGGGACCCGTAGTGGGGTACTCTGTCAGGCTATGGACAATGGCTGTAGAGGTGTAAACAGGCCTTCACTAGAGACAGCGGTACCCTTTTCCCGGGTTGAGCCACTAGCTTAAAAACAACTCCATGAAATTCACCTGCACTAATATTCCTGATGTCAAGGTTGTCCACCTGTTTTGTGGACAAACATGACTCTTCCTCCAGCCCCCACAGACAAGAGTAAAAACACACTCCAAATCTTTCAAGTGACAAAGAATGAGAGGGTGGGTAAAAGGTATTATTGTGCCTCAGGAAGGGAAATACAGCATGGTGTCGGTCGCCAGGGACAGCCAGACAGGATGGAGGCGATCTAATGAGAAAGCCCCTTACTTGACACGTCCTGCCACCCTTGCCTACCACTCAGGGTAACTGGTTAGCGCCCCGCCCCTATCCCTAGTAACCAATGGGTGAGCTGTGCAGGAGAGTGTGCAGGAATTTTAAAAAAATTGGCCACAGTTGGCCCATTGCCATAAATTGGCCCAATCCGGTCTGCACCTATGTCAGGTGCCTGTGAGCCTGCGGTTAGGCCCCAGGTCCAATCTTTGCCAACTCTTTTCTACTTAAAATGAAGGTGTTTAAACATTAGCTTTAAATGTTTTTGTAGGCGCCCAATTGTTTTTTAGGACCACAAAGAAGTACTGCATTAGCAACTAGTAACTACTTCTTCTTATTAAACTTAATTTATTAATGTGTTCAACCAACAGAAAACGATATCCATAGAGTTATGCAACAGACCACAACATTGTAATACAAGTGTAACATTTCTGGCACGGAATCCTAACAGTAAAAGCTTACAATTTAGTCAGGTTCATCTCAGCAGGCTCCAATGACAACTTGTTTCGACACCTGTGTATTAAGAATTGTCGAACCCAGGAAAGTAATTCTGCCCCCACTGTCCACTTCTCCACCATTTCTGCTAACAGTTTCTCTCTGCCGCACTTGAGAACTCCCCACACGCTTGAAAAGCAACACAGAAAAGACTAGATATGGACCCGACACCAGCACAAGACATTAACACCATATAAGACTAAGACGAAACACATCTCCTTTATAGATAATAGACAAAATATTTTTCCAACCTAACAAAGCCATTGCTAGACAAACTCACTAACTTTCCCCTCCAATATGTGTATGTATGTATAATATATATATATATATATATATATATATATATATATATATATATATATATTATATATATTGCTTCCAACTTTCACCCAGAGTTTGGGAGGTTCTTGTTATAGCGGTCCAAGAAGGGCTCCAGTAACCCGAACATGTCTCAAATAAACTCTCCTCACTTGTGAATGTGTTTGCCAATTGCAGATTTAATATTGCAATTGTTTACACTCAACGCATTTCGGCCCTAGCCTTGATCACAGTATGGGGCACCAAACACTTCCTTACATTTAAACTCACCAAACAGTAAAAACCAAAGAGTAAAAACAAAAAACGGGCACAAGAAATTTACAGCCGCTTGCAATAGCCTCAAAGAGATCACCATCTTGGAACGTTTTTTGAGTACTTATGAAATGCCTACCAGACATATACCAACAGAGTTAGAAAACCGCTGTAACAACTGTTAACTCCAATAATTTGTTTAGCAATTATACTTGTTACAAATCACTGTTAATGGGGGCGTGGCCTGATCAGCAAGCATGGCGGATGCGAAAATCTCGCTCCGTCCGGGCCCAGCTTTTATCCTCCATAAGTGGCCCCCGGTGGGGGGCGGTGAAAGGCCATAGTCCTGCGGGAGCTCAGGGTGTACCTGCGGGGGCGATTTGGCCGTCCGGAGCAGTGCCCGTGAGTCGCGGAGGCGCCCAGAGGGCGAGGTGCGGCCCGGCCCGGTGCTGTGCATGTGGCCGGCCTGCGGAGTGGTGTGCCAGGACCGCGCAGATGGGAGCGGCCTCGGGACTGGAGGAGGCCGCCCCCAGAGCGCCTGGGAGCTCAGGAGCTGCGACGGAGCAACGATCGCTGGGCTGCCCGAGGTGACGACGCGGCGGCACGGTGTCCCTGAGTGGCGGATACAACTGAGTAGGGTCGACGGCGAGGGCTGGACTGGCCTTGAGGCACGCCTGGACTTGCGCTTGTCAGTGGCCCCAGAGGAATCGGAGGAGCCGTCCATTGCTGGAGTACCTGTGCGGTGAGTGGCACAGGGCCCCCATGGTGCAGTTGGAGAGCCCCCACCGGGCGGAGATGAGGAGGCGGGACACAGTGCGCTGTTGAGGATACAGGGCGGCCTGGAGTGGGAGGAGGCTGCTGCGTGAGGAACGAATTGAGGCGCACGCCTGTCGTGCCTGTCCCGACTGGGATTGGTGAGGAGCCAGGGCTGGTCGTGACTGGTGAGGCACTTTATGGGACTTATACCCTGGACGGGGAACCGCCTGGGGGGCGCTGTCTGAGGCCTCAGGCTGCTGAATTCTTGGCGGCTGTGCCGTGGTGGAGTAAACCCTCATGAGGGCCCACCGGGAGCCTTCAAAACCAGATGCGGCGGGACGACCACCGCGAACTGTAGTGGCTAAGCTACTCCACTATAGAGACAGAGATATCCTGCTCCAGCGAGCCAGGGAGGCTGGGCCCTTCCGCGTGGACAATGGTACAGTGACCCTTTTCCCGGACTTTACTGCGGAGGTGCAGTCCAGGCTCACTTCTTATGCGGCAGTGAAAAGGGCTGTGAGGAAAGCGGGCATCCAATACTCGCTCCTATTCCCGGCCAGGCGAAGAGTGATTCTGGAGTGGCTGGAGGCGCACATGGTGAAAGGCAACCCCGATGCTCAGTTGGGGCAGTTACACCGGCAAGAGCACAGAAGAGTGCGGTGGAAACGGAACAGATCCCGCCCAAGAACGAGGCCAACGCCAGCACAGAAGGAACTGGACAGATAGGCTACATTGGAGACGGCGACTTCACTGCAACGGGAGACCTCAGCTGATGAGGATAGCAGAGGTGAGTCGGATCACCGATCCCATTAGATGGATTCAGACTCCCATCACTCCGATGCGGCACCACACATCTGTGCTGAGGCTTTCTAAAGGGCACCGGCACCTCACCCGGGGCTTATGCTTGACTATGGGCCCACTGCGGCCACGGTCCCCAGCTTCGATTCTCGACTGCTACTCATTGAATGGCAAGAGCTCTATATGACTCATTGTTATTGGCATGTTTGCTTTGTTTTTACTGGACAACCGGCTGTTGCGGTATTGCCCTGGGAAACGGGAGTTGGGGGTTACGGTTTCCTTATCTTAGAATGCACTGGAGCTTAGTGATCTCAGATCTAACCTTTGCAGTGGTTCGTGAGAGACATGGGGGGGGTGGTGAGAATGGTTGGTCATAGGGGGGTGTGGCCACCCTCTCCCGAACTCATTTATACCAATCGATGGCCATTAAGCTGATAACATGGAGCATTATGGGGATGGGATCTCCTATTAAGCGACACAGGATACTGGCATACCTCAAAAGAAGAGGGGTACATATTGCACTGCTCCAAGAGACGCATCTCACCACTGGGGAAGTAGACAAGTAAAGGCGCAGATGGAGGGGGCAGCTGTTCGCCACCACGTACTCAGCGTTTCCAAGGGGCACTCTGATCTGGGTGAGGGCTGGGGTTCCATTTGAGCCCCTATCTGTGGGCTTAGACCCCGACGGTTGATACGTCCTGGTAGTGGGCAGGCTACAGGGTAGGCTTATGGTGCTGTGCTGTGTGTATGCACCCAATCAGGAGCAGACCCCCTTTTGGCAGACCCTTTCAGGGCACTTGGCCAGCACCACGAGTGGGCGCTTTATGATTGGGTGCTACTTTAACTGCGTACTAGACACTGAAATGGACGTTCCCTTCCGCCCTTGCCTGGGGCGACGACGCAAAAGATGGTGAAATATCTTACTGACTGGTTGACACACTGGGGGTTGGAGGACGTTTGGCTGGTGCAACATCCACGGGATAGGGATTACTCCTTCTACTCTGGACTACATCAGCTCCATACAAGAATAGATCGAGTGCTGTGCACTGGTCCTATCACCCATGAGATAGTAGGCTCCGAATACTTGGGCCATACTCTATCTGACCACAGCCCGTTGCTCATCACTTGGCGGAGTGTCGGGGGGAGAGCGCCTACTCTGTCATGAAGGCTGCAGCCGAGGGCTCTGGAGGACCCGATGTATAGGGAGGGACTCAGATCATACCTCTTGGAGCATATTAGTATTAACAGAGGCTCCACCGCATCACGTGGTAATGAAGGTGGTCTTGAAGGTGGTAATGTATGGCCACTGCCTGGGACAATCAGTAGGGGTTAGACGTACTCTGGTGTGCAAAGTAAATCAACTGGAAAAGGAACTTCATGATAGGGAGGTGGAACAGGGACCAGATTTGACCACGAAGCGTAGACTCCACCAAAGGTGGAACTGTTTCATCAAATGTTGGAACGGTTACGTTGCCATGATTTCCAGCAGCATATGATGTCCATATAAGAAGAAGAGAGCAAATCGAGTAGCCTGGTTGGTGCATACGGAAGGAGGTAGTACCCCGATCACGAGTGTATGGGGGGTGGAGGGGAAGCACGTTTATGGTCCGTCTGAGATAACTGACACCTTTAAAACCTTCTATACATCTCTTTACAGCCAACCTGAGGAGGCACTGCCGCAATCTTTAGACCATCACTTATGGTCCCTCCCAATGGTTTAAGTGCAACCGGAGGATCGGGATCCTCTGGGGGAGCAGCTCACCCTGGAGGAGGTGAAAATGGCTATAGCACAGTTAGCTGCCGGCAGGGCACCAGGTTCCGATGGACTCCCTCTGGAGTTCTTCAAGACTTATGTAGATCTGCTGGCTCCTGTTTTAGTTGATCTCTACGCCGAAGCTTATGATGCAGGTGCCTTGTCTGAGACTCTGCTGGAAGCACTAGTGGTTCCCCTACCTAAGACCAGGTCACGAGAAGCGTCAGTGACCGACTTCAGGCCCTTATCTATGTTGAACTGCGACTTCAAAATCCTTAGTAAAGCCCTAGCTAATAGACTCCTGTCCCATGTTCCTCACCTCATTCATGTGGACCAGAATGGTTTTATACCCAAGCATAAAACCTCTCTCAACCTGAAAAGGCTCTTTACACTTCTACACCTACCACATGGGGAGCATTTCCCCGGGGCCGTGCTGTTATCAGTGGAACTCGAGAAAGCATTTGATTCAGTACAGTGGAATTTCCTGAGGGCAGTGATGGCCTGAATGGGGTTGGGCGAGAACTGGATACGATGGGTTGAGCTCTTGTCCTGTCTCCCAGTGGCGGGTGGGCGGGGTGATATCAACTTCTTATCCAATATTTCGGGGTAACAGACGCAGTTCCGGAGGGAGGGGCGTGGTCGGGGTTGCCATGGGGCCGCGAAGAACACATTATATCACTCTACGTGGATGACCTGCTGATCCATCTACGGGATGGCGTGTTGGGGATTCCTTGGGCTCTCACTCTACTTAAGCAATTTGGTAACTCGTCTGGTCTCCGGTTGAATAGGAGGAAAACATATGTTTTCCCACTCCCACTGACTGAGGGTGCGGATCGTCCCTCCTCCTGTCCAGTGGATATTCCTTGGGCTCCTCGTACCTTTAAATATTTGGGCATACAGGTCTTCCACGACCTGCGTGACCTCGTTGATAGGAATCTTGGCGCAGCGCTCAGATCCCTACGATCATGTGTTGCGTTTTGGCGCTCCTTAAAGCTTTCAATGATGGCCTGCGTGGCGTTGTCCAAAATGATTATGTTACCCCGCCTACTATATTACTTCGCCAACCTCCCAGTGACTATACTGGCGGCCTGGTTTAGGGACCTGAACATGCTCCTTTGGAGGCTTATGCGGGATAGGGGTCGCCAGCGGACGTCCCTCTCCACTCTCCGCTGGCCCACATTAGATGGCGGACTGGCGGTACCAGACTTTGAGCTGTATTATTTGTCGTGTCAACTCCAGTGGGTGGCTAGATGGCTGGCGGGGAGGCAACGGCTTGACCTGACCGCATCCGGTGGAGTGATTCACCCGGATCTCCTCCTGGCCGGCTTGCTCAGCACCAGGGGTGTCTTGCCTAAGCAGATTATTTTGCTGCAGGTGGCTTTCTCCTGCTGGAGATGATGTCTGAAGCGCATGGGAACGACGGTGGCCTATTCCCCTGGGATACCACTGTCTGGAATTCCGTTGGGGATTCGGGGATGCACCTTGATGCAGGGGTGGCTGGAGGTCTGGAACCAGGTGGGAGTGCAGACCTTGGGAGATTTCTTCAGTGAGGGAATCCTGCGCTCCTTCCCAGAGCTTGCAGAGGTCCCAAAGGGGTAATTTTTGACCTATAAGACACTGGTTTTAGCTGTGCGGAGACTAAGGCCTACTGTGAATGTGGAACCAGAAACACATACTATACTGCACCTGTTATTGACGGCGGGGGAGGATTCACACTTGATCACCAGACTGTATGGAGCTCTCACTGCGGCTACTTTACCTTCTTTGCAGATTCTGCGGAAGAAGTGGGAGGAGACAGTGGGCAAAGCTCTGACGGACGTGGAATGGCAAAAAGTGTTAGCGTACCCCCAGAGCGTTTCCAGAAATACACACTTTCGATACATCCAGTATAATTTTGTACATCGAACGTACCTCACTCTGCATAGGCTCGGAGTAATATATAGTGGAGAGCCCAGAGGTTGTCCTAGGTGCGATGCAGTAGACCGGGGTTTCCATCATATGGTTTGGGAGTGTCCTAACATACAAAGAGGTTGGAAGGGAATGCTGGAGGACTTGGGGGCAACCCTTGATACACAATTGAATTTAGGCCCCTGCCTGTGTCTGCTGGGTTTGCATGGGAGGCCAACCTCCAAGAGGGTGGGCAGCAGGTTCCTGGACCTCGTTCTGGTTTTGTTCAGGCGGCGGATCGCCATGGCCTGGAAGTCTCCATTGGGCCCACAGTTGTCAGACTGGAGGCAAGATGTGTTGGTGTGGGCCCAGGCCAAATTACAGGTGCTGCCTAGGGAAGAGGATCAGGGAATTAGGACGCAACCTTTGGCACCACTTTGGAATAAGATATTGGAAGATTGGGAGGCTTGGAGGCAGGAACCAGTGGGGACGCGTGAGAATAGAGAAGGCGAGGTGCCCCTGGAGGGTGGGCGAGGTGCTGCTTAGGACGAGGATGGCAAAGCTGGAGAATACGGCTGGCCGAGTGCAACTGGGATTAGATTACACCACTTTATTGATTGGTGGGCGGGCATCAAACTTGACTCTTCCAGATAACTACCTTAGTTATGCATATATAAAACTTACCCCACTGAGCCACTGCCTATTAAGACAGCGCACAAATTTGTTGTTTGTTTTACTGTTTTTTATTCTTTTTCTTTTGATTATTGACCTAGTTAAAGGTTTATACGGTACTGTTTGAGAAGATGTGGAAACTGACAGACCTCACTATAGAACGACCACTGGAATCGTAAAGGGTTTGGCCAATGTACGGTACATATTGCTGGACTGCATAATGTTTGTGAGGGGGCAGAATGGCTAAGTAATTGTTTATCATCCACTCATATTATAATATATAAATCCGGATGGTCACCCTGCGACGAGGAGCCCACTCATGTACCAACTGTTCTTCACTCACAGAAATGCTAATAAACAAAGTTTAAAAAAGAAAAAGAAAAAAAATACAAATCACTGTTAATAATCACTACCAAATCTCATATTCTTATTCAAATGTCGACATTCATATCACAACGGCATATTTCTCTAACTCAATACAGAGAGATCCATCAATTGTGTCTTTAACCATACACACCCAGTAAGCATCTATGCACTTTAGTCTCACCTTACAGTGCATCACACATGTGAACAGAGAGACATACATTTATATAATTGAGCCGTATATGTACATTCCTGTATTGGAGGTCTATTAGTTTAAAGAAATCAATCTGATGGCATTGGGAGTTTATGTTGATTGTTCTTGTCCTGGCCCTTTCAACCCTAAATCTACCTTCATGCCAGCAATAGAGTGATGCTCTAGATGTGTTTGGAAAAGAGTGTTATCAAAGAGCTAAAGAAATTACGTTACAAACAAGCTGGATGGGGGAGAAGAAATGTGACAGATGAACAAGTCAAAAGTTTAAATAATTTGAGGAGAGATCAATCTATTTGTCATTCGGCAACCGGACAAAGGTGGTAACATGGTGGTTCTGACTAAATAAGATTACATCATGGCGGGTGTATGGCAAATGGGAGACCAGACTTGCTATAGGAAGACTAATGTACAAGAGGTAACAACTGCCAATCTTAATTATGAGACACTACTGGGTGATTGGAGGGATAAAGGACTCCTTGAGTGAGAGGAATATCAATTCATGAGATGTCAGCACTCACGTATTCCAGTATTATATTTACTACCAAAACTACACAAAAATGCTGTGAGACCACCAGGCAGACCTATTGTGTCAGCTATTGGTTCTTTATTAGAGAACACATTTAAATATGTTTATTATTACCTCAGGCCATTTGTTACAGCATTACCGGCCTATGTGAGCGATACAACACACTTTCTCACTCTAATAGAGGAGGTTCACAGGGAGGAAGATTATCTATTAATAACTTTGGATGTGTGCAGTCTATATGCCAATATAAAACATGATTTAGGTATTTCAGCAGTTACGTATTTTTTAAGGGCACATTCCATCTCATTAGTATTACATACTGAAATGACTGGATATGATCACTGTGGAGTTGTCTTATGAAGCAGGCGGTGGGGTGGAATGTCCAAGGTCTATGATGTAATAGATGGAATGTAGGGGGGTGAGCAGATGACGGGGAGAAGTGGAAGGTTGCTTGAGGAAGGAGCTGTGCTGGAGGTGTTGTGTACAAGGCTCATAAAAATAAAGACGAACCAGAAACCATCTTGGCTGAAGTACCATCTTTACACTGGCACCTTCACCCTGGAAATAGTGTCTTTCAGACACCTGATCAAGAGGATCCAAGGCAAGTTTTTTTTTCTTCACTAATAGAACCCCTTGCGTGCTATGGACAAACTAATCTAGTGGCGGTATAAAACTTAAACTGTAATAGCTACAAGAATTTATGTGTTGAACGTAGAGCTCCTCCAGCTTCATTTTAACTGTAAACGCTGAACTTTGATACCTAATATATTAAGCGTTTACTATATGCTTGTACATATGTTTACAAAGCGCCTTAATTAAACTCAACATCTTCGTTCAAGAAACATTGAAGTAACCTCCAACTGCAGCCTTCCGCGCGAGAATGCGTTGTTTGAATTTAGAAGCTCACGTCTTTCCACGCGCCTACACGTTACTGCACATAAAGAGAAACACTGACAGTACTCGGCACAGCAGCGCATTGTTTACATTGCAATAGCACGCGTCTTTCTGCGCGCCAACATGACTGCACATAAGGAGAAACGCTGCAGTACTGCTCGTGGCAGCGCACTGTTTCCTTTTTAAAAGCATGCGTCTTTACGCGCGACGACGCGGTAATTCATGTGGACAATAGCCTTGATGGCTATGTTAATCATTATAAGTTCAGAAAAGCAACATTAAAAGAAGACAATAAAGGAATTTATCATCACCTGAACTGAGAAGCACGATCGATCTGCATCTGCCAGGAACTGAGATAAGGAAGTTAAAATAGAGGAAGGACTAACTAGAGAATAGACATGAACATAAAGAAAAGACTAATGGTAGTTTTCAAATAACAAGAAATAGAGACACTAAGGAGTCTAAAAGGAGTTTATTTTGTTAGTTAATTATTTTAGTTTATTATAGTAGTTTATTATATTAATTCATTATTTTAGTTAATTGTATTAGTTTGTTACTTTTGAACTTTTACTACAGACAACACATTTAGAGTACATACAACACAATGGGAGATCAAAGCATGGCATCACCACCACCTTTCCTGTCAACACCAGGGAAACCAACAATACCATGGTAGCAACTGAAGAAGATGTTTTTGACTTACATTTTGGCAATTGGGGGCGATCGTTATAGCCCTGTGAGATAACAAGCTATTCTCTTACACCATTTGGGAGTTGAAGGGAGAAGGATTTTTGAAGACTTGCCTGAGGTTTCTTTGGGGATGGGTGAGGGGCAACCAATGAATGTATTTGACATGTCAATACAAATGTTAGATGTTCAATTTATCCCCAAAACAAATTTAGTTCTAGAGTGCCACAAATTCTTCACAAGGATACAGAAAGCGGATGGAGACATGGCATCGTTTGTGGCGGTATTAAGAGGACTAGCATTGTCATGCTGTTTTGAACAACTTACTGACTCCTTAATAAGAGACCAAATTGTGAGATGCTCTTATGATAGAAAAATAAGAGAAAAGTTGCTGATAAATGATCCAACCCTGGAAGAAGCCATACAAATTGCGAAAAGAATGTTGCATACAGCCTTATGGTTACAAGAATTTGACAAGCCATTCCGTGAAACATATTGTACTGTAGATGAGATAAAATATACGTCTGGGTTGAATAGTGGTACGAAGGGCAAGAGAAGTGGACTATGTGTAGAGGGTGGAAAAATGAAAAGTGAAGGATTTGAAAGTCAGAGGAAAACAGATTAGAGGGAGTGTAAATGTTACCGGTGCGGAGCTCCACGGCATATCGCCTCTAGTAAAATGTGTGCAGCAAAAAATGCTTTGTGCAGAAGCTGTGGAAAAAGGGGGCATTTTGCCAAGGTGTGTAGATTCAAATCGGAAGTGAGTAGCAGTATGAAAATTCATGTAGTTGATCAGGAAATTAAAGACAAAGGTGAGAAAGTTTACGAGATAATTTTGACTGTTGAGGAAGAATGTCAAGACAATTTGTCGAATGTGCAATACGTGGATAGTTCAATAAGAGAAATAGAGAGAGAGTGTTGATAACTTGAAAAATCCCATGCCCAAGTAAACTTTAATGATGTATCGATCCGTGTGTTAGTAGACTCAGGGAGCTTACTCACACTTATCTCTAAAGTAACATATCAATTAAAATGGAAAAGTACTCAGGAACCTCAACTTGATGAACCGGATATAAAGGCAGTGGGATATGCTGGAAAACGTATAGCCATACTAGGGATGAAATGGATGACGATATCTTTCAGAGGCAGGGATGTCTATGGAAGGGTGTATATTACTGACTATGGGACGGACTTGTTGGGGTGGCGGGGCACCAAAAGGACTTAGGGATAATTTTAAACCTGAATGCTCAGGAACCTGTGATGTTAACTGAAACTAACGAAGAGGTTTGTGTGATACTTCAAAGAGAGTTGTTCGAAAGATACCCGAGAGTATTTTCAGATAAATTAGGCTTATTGAAAGGGTTTTCACACAAAATTATATTGAAGGACAAAGCTAAACCGGTAGTTCATAAAGTCCGCAATTTCCCCTACATGATGAGGGACCCATTGAAACAGGAGTTAGATAAATTGTTAGATGAGGGCATCATTGAACCAATTGAAGCATCAGAGTGGTTGGCGCCAATTTTGCTAGCGCCAAAGGATGTAGGAAAAGTTTGCTTATGCATTGACCTTCGAGATCTGAATAAAAACATATGGGTTGACAGACAGACACTACCCAATATTTCAAAAATGTTAACAATGGAAGGTAAGGGTAAAGTATTTAGTGTCCTAGGTATGTCATCTGCTTATCATCAGGTGGAACTCCACTAACAGTCCAGACACCTGACATCTTTTGTGACACCACTGGGGGCATTCCGATATAGAAGAATGCCTTTCGGGTTAGCTTCAGCATCCTCTGTTTTTCAGAGAGTAATGACGAACATTTTTGGTGACATGAAACGCGTGTTGTGTTTTCAGGACGACATAATGATCATGGGAGAGATGAACAGGATCATGACTCATTATTTGAAGAGGTGATGAAGAGACTCGAAAAATATGGTTTAACCATAAAAAAAGAAAAGTGTCAAATTAAACAATGGAAAGTGACGTATTTAGGACATGTGGTAAGAGGGGAAGGAATCAAACCAAAAAAAAGTATTGTAGACGCAGTCAGAAACACTCCAGTACCTAGTAATAAGGATGAACTAAAATCATTTCTTGGTTTAGCAGAATACTGTTCAAAATTTGTAAAAAAAACTGCTCGGAGGTAGTGGAGCCTTTGAGAAAACTGATGAAAAGAAATGTAGAATATGTATGGACGAGCAATGTGAATGTGCATTTGATGAAGTCAAAAGTTGCATTGCGCATGCTCCAACATTGGGACACTTTGATATCACGGCAAAAACTTATATTACCACTGATGCAAGCAAGGTGGGCATAGGTGCAGTTCTAACCCAAGTCAAGGATAATGTGAAAAATATAGTAGGCTTCGCTTCTAGGAGGTTGCAAGCTTCTGAGTTGCCTTACTCGGTTATTGAAAGAGAAGCATTAGCATGTTGCCGGGGGATTAATCATTTCAAGTTCTACGTGTGGGGTATACCCTTTAAGCTAAGAACGGATCATAAGCCATTGACTTACATCTTCAAAGGTGGAAAAGGGTTAGAAGGAAATGTCACTCCACGAATCTCAAGATGGCTATTAACGATTATGGGGGGATTGGGACGTTGTGAAGAAAGGGAAGATGGTCAAGAAAGGGGAGAGTAAGTATTCGACTCCATACAGAGTAACAGGAGTCAGACATAATGTTGTAATTCTTGACAATGGATCGGTGTGGAGTTTAGGGAACGTATGTAAAGTTCAGAACAAGTAAATTTCCATTGTGTGGTTTATGTAATATGTACAAATATAATTAATTGCGTAGTTAGTTTTGTATTTCCGGTTATTGACACGTATTATTTATTAATTTACTTTTGTTCAACGTTGTAAAGGGGAAGATGTGTGGAGTTTTCTTATGAAGCAGGTGGTGGGGTGGAATGTCCAAGGTCTATGATGTAATAGATGGAATGCAGGGGGGTGAGCAGATGATGGGGAGAAGAAGTGGAAGGTAGCTTGAGGAAGGAGCTGAGCTGGAGGTGTCATGTACAAGGCTCATAAAAATAAAGACGAACCAGAAACCATCTTGGCTGAAGTACCATCTTTACAATCACATACTGTCTGATGAATAATTGTTTCCTGTTTGATAAGCAAGTGTACTGCCAGGTGCAGGATACTGTGATGGGCACCTGCTTTGCCCCCAGCCGTGCAACTTTGTTCATGGGCTGGTGGGAGAAGCAGGTGGCACACAGTTTCCTGCGTTTGAGGATCATGTTATGATGTAGCTGCACTTTATTGATAATATATTTGTGATCTGGAGTCAAGCATCTACTGTAAAATTTGTAGCAGAACTCAACAGGAATGCCTGTAATATCCAATTGACAGAACAAATCAGTGGAACCAGCATAGTGTTTCTGTATGTGGAAGTGGAGGTAGATAAGGATACATTGAAAACTAAGCTCTACAGAAAACCAACTGCCGGCAACAGTTTACTGAGTGCCTCTGGCTTACATCCATCTAAACTCATATGTAGTATTCCTTATGGTGAGCTGTTGCGTGCAAGAAGTAACTGTAGTATGGAAATGGCATTTCAGGAGGAAATCAAAGCTATGACTAAAAGATTTAAGGGCAGGGGTTATGGACAAAAGCTAATTGACCAGGCCATCAAGAAAGTACAGATGTGTAAAAAAAACTAATCTGCTTTATGCAGGACAGAAGAAGATTGATCCTGATAAGAATGTGTCAGATTTTTTACCAGATTCTCTAGCCAAGCTTTTAATGTAAGAAAAATCCTTAGTACTAATTGGCCTATCTTGAAAACACACAACATCTTGGATAAATATATTTCGGAAACCCTACAGTTTACCTTTCGAAGTAGTTGGTCACTGAAGGATAATATATGTCACAATATGGTAACTATTGAAACAAAGAAGAGAGATCAATGCGCTCATTTTTACACTTGTATTCATTGTAAGGCCTGTACAGATAGTCATAATTGTACAGACTTTAGATTTCCTGGCAGTAAAATGAGCTTTAGAATCAATGGGCTGTATAACTGTAATACCCCTTATTGTGTGTACGCTTTGACTTGTCCCTGAGAGAAAATGTATATTGGTAGTATGATTCATAAAGCAAAGAAACATATTTTGGAACTTAAGAGAGCTATACATAATAATAATAATTTACAATATCCAGTAGCAAGGCAATTTTTTGAAGTACATTTTCAGATTCAGATTCCTACACTTCCTGGTTCTTGAAGCAATTGCTGCAGATATTCAGGGAGGGAGGTAATAGAGAACAGAGACTGAGAATCCTGGTTTATTTTGGATATTAACACTTTGCACCCTGATGGCCTGAATTTGAGTGAAGAATTAAGTGTTCATATTGTAAGTAGAGTATACTAGGCAATTGTTTTCTCTAGCTTTTGTATGGAGGATTTAATATTCATGATTTTAACATGTTTATTAATTATTTTGTTTTGTAGGTTGTCACTTGGTGAATGGCACTCGTTACATAAATGGGCACGATAGATTTTGTTGCAAAGGCATGAGACTACATAATGCCATTCGTTTACAACACCTTTTGTTGTAATTGCATGAGACTACATAATACTACCGTTATGCGGTACCTAATGCATGAAAATTATACAGTATCATCCTTAAGCGCACCTCAACCCATCTGAATTAGTTTCAGAGGATGAATCATTGACTTTATGTTCTATGGGTGGATTAGTGGTCACTGAGGATTGGGTATGCATGTATAATAACTTTGGTGGATCACTCTTGGAGTTAATCTTTCTTAAACTCACTTGAGGTTTACCAATAGTCATGGAATTATCAGGCACATAATGTAATTTTAGCCCACTTTGGCATAATTGAGAAGTATTTATGAAGGTATTCATTATTATATGTGTGATTTTTTTAAAGATAATGGAGAGTGGCGATCACGTATCCTAGCTTACATTGGTAAAACAACTCAGGTATTGGGACTTCAATTTATTTAAACTCCAATACAGGAATGTACATATATGGCTCGGTTATATAATGTATGTATCTCTGTTCACATATGTGATGCACTATAAGATGTGCCAAAAGGCATAGATGTTTACTGAGTGTGTATGGTTAAAGACGCAATTGATGTATCTATCTGTATTGGGTTTGAGAAATATGCCATTGTGATATGAATGTCGACATTTGAATAAGAATATGAGATTTGGTAGTGATTTGTAACAAGTATAATTGCTAAACAAATTACTGGAGTTCAAAGTTGTTACAGTGGTTTTCTAACTCTGATGGTATACGGCTGGTATGCATTTCATAAGCACTCGAAAAACATTCCAAGACGGTGATCGCTTTGAGACTATCGCAGGCGGCTGTAAACTTCTTGTACCCATTTTTGTTTTCACTGTTTGGAGAGCTTAAATGTAAGAAAGTGTTTTGTGCCCCATACCGTGATCAAGGCTATTGCCGAGACGCTTTGGGTGTAAACCATCTGCAATATTAAATCTTCAATTGGAAAACGCATCCATGAGTGCCTGAGAATTCTTTCAGGTGGGGAGAGTTTATTTGGGACATACATATATATATTAAATAGCTCTCTCTCCGTCACTCTCTTTCTCCCGCTCTCTCTATATATATATATATATATCCAAAAACAAACAGTTGCAAGCAACTTCACCACCGCTCTCCAGGAGGAAATCATTTATTTTTATTGCAGTCAGGATTAAATCACCATCATTCACCACTGACGCGTTTCGACCTACTGGTCTTGATCACAGTAACTTTGTCCTATCTCCTTGTCCCCTATTTATAGTGTCTCTCCTATGACCCCTATTAGTGCATTGTGGGACATGTAGTCTATTAAAAATAAATTAAATGTTGTGCATTAAAAACCAAGCTCCCCACCACCACAGAACGTGCCACAAATTGTCTAAATTAATATGTGCAAAGAATATCACTATTCACAACAATCATTATGTCCATTTCTATTCTGTTGGTACTATTAACCTTACTTAATGCAATTACCTCTGTGATTGCTATATATACCTGATAATAGATTGGTGCACTTATCTATTATTGTTTTCATACTTTCTGATATACATCCTAAATTTACCTCATTTTCTCCTTGATATTTATCTATAAATGTCCTCTATCCACACATCCACAGGTAATCTTATCTAATAACTGTTAGCAAAAGCGTTATATATCCTCAACCTACAGATGATAATGCAATTCTTCATCCCCATTCAGACCCCTCGGGCTTTGGTTTTGAGCTGTATTATGAATCGTGACTCCAAACATCTCAGTTGTAACTCTCTATCTCCTCCCCTTTCATTGCTATCTACACTCGCAATACCAAAAAATCTCATGTCTGTCTATTTAGCTCCATCATGAGTCATAAGGTGTTTTGAAAAAGCATAGGTTGTATCCTTATTTTGCACGGCTCTAATGTGTTCCAAAATGCGTTTTTTTAAAGGACAAATTGTACTGCCCACATAACGCAGACCACATGTGCATTGAATCACATTTACCACATAATTGGAATTACATTTGATCTTTTTGTTGATAGTCATCTTGTTACCACCAGAGTCCTCAAATTCCTTCACGTTCATCCCAATGTGGCATGCTTTGCACTTCTTACACCAAACAAAACCATTTGTTTGGCTTGAGAGCCAGTTTGACTGTTCTTTGATCTGAAAGTGACTATTAACCAAAAGGTCCTGTAGAGATGGTACTTTTTTATAGGTAACCATAGGTTTTTCCCCAACCAACTTTCCCACCTCTGGGTCCTTCCTTATAATGTACCAATATTTCCTCAGAATTTTCGAGATTAAATGGCTCTCCTTGGTGTATGTCATTACAAATCTGACAGTTGTGTCTTCCTGAGGTTTTTTCATCATTGTTTTGTTCAGTATATTATCTCTGGTACGAGCTCTTGCTTTTAGTTCCCCAGCTTTAATATCTTTGTATTTGTATTTTCTTTGAAGAAATCTCTGTCTCGTTTCAGTGAATTTTTGTTCCATTTCACTTTCCGTGGAACAGTTAAGTTTTATTCTGACAAATTCTCCATAAGGTATACTCTTTTTCAATGACATTGGATGGAAACTCTCGCCATGCAAGATGCTGTTAGTTGACGTTTCCTTTCGAAATAGAGTTGTCTGAATCCGATTGTTCTCTACAAACACCATCACATCCAAAAACTGGACCCGTTCTTCACTTATATTATATGTGAATTGGAGGCCCATATCATTTTGATTTAGTTTTACAAAGTATTGCAGGAATTCATTTTCTGTCCCATTCCAAATGATGAAAAGTTCATCTATAAATCTTAACCAGATCACAGCTTTCTCCGCTAGTTTCTCTTTCTCACCTCCCCAGGCTATCTGTTTCTCCCACCAGCCCATGGTCAAGATGGCGTAATTCAGTGAGAAGGAATATATATATATATATATATATATATATATATATATATATATATATATATATATATATATAAATATATATATATATATACACACACACACACACACACACACACACACCTCACTTTCTGATAAGGATCTCTAGCTGAATGAACCAAATGATGTGACCCGCGCACATCAGAAAAGCGTGCTTTAGTCTCTAAGAGGGCGCTTGTTGAACTTAGTTCACCTTCTGAAATTCCTTGAGTTGTTGGTGTGTCATATTCTTTACATGATTTCTTCTTTTGCACATTTTCACTGATACCCATATGAACTTCCTTTCTACAGTCCTTAAAGTCCTTAACTCAGACAATTTTATTTCCTTTTCGCCAACCCTAATTTAACTGCAGATATAAATATTTTCCAGATTTTTTCTAAAGCACTAGTTTCAAAGATTCTGACAAATTAATAATTATTCCATAGTCTATGTATATTTATACACAACAAACATGTAAATGCCTGACCATGTAAATATTACTAAATGTATGTATAAATAGGGGCTTCCCTTTTACATAAAAGTTGATATGTATACTGAGTTTATGTGTGTCCCTATGTATACATACAAATCGCTATATACTTAGATGTATGGATATGTCTCGACACACACACACACACACACACACACACACACACACATATATATATATATATACACATTTTTACTTTTTGAGGTAAAGAAAAACTATGGTGGTCATTACAACCCTGGCGGTCGGTGTTAAAGCGGCGGTAAGACAGCCAACAGGCCGGCGGTAAAAATTTTGCAATTACGACCGTGGGGGAAACCACCAACAAAGACAGCCACGTTAATACTCCGACCGCCACGGCGGTACAAACAAACAGCGCAGCGGTCACCGCCAACAGACAGGCAGAGGACAAAGTACCGCCCACAGTATCACAACCTACCAATCCGACACCTTTTCCAGGGCGGATTCACCGTGGATAAAAACACGGTGGAAACAGGATTCCGAAGGGAAAACGCTCACCTCTACACACCCCACGAGGAACTAGGACACCATGGAGCTGGAACTCCAAATTCTCCCTGCGATAGTCTTCCTGCTCCTCTACCAGGAGCACGAACGCCGGCGGCGGAGACCACGTTGAGTACTGCACCTACGACACAGGGGAGGGGGCAGGGAAAAAACAGGGAGACACACACGCAACACCCCCACCCCCACCCACTACAACACACACACTAATACATATTAATACATGATAGACACAGCCTCCAACCCCCCCGGAAGAATGCAAAGACAAAAAGAAATGAGTGTAACCATTGGAATATATTAAAAGCAAGTATGCAAAAATATATATATATACACCATTAACAAAATATACACCAAGCATAGTAGTCCAGGTAGTGCGGAAGGGCTCCAATTAAGTCCGTGGAACACTGGGCCCACACGGTATGGACGAGGCCCACACAAGATCCCCGACCATGACGGAGAGAACACTGCAGGGGCATCAGAGAGCAAGAAAACAGGCACCCCAGGGCGAGGGAAAGGGGGGGCACCTCAGCCGGTTGAGTACACGACGCCAAATCCACGAGAGGGACACATGCCCACTGTTCAATCCTGGGGAGTGCAAAGCCAGAGTCTCTCAAGTCTCTACAGTGGGTGGGTTGCCCACTGTTAAATCCTGGGGAGTGCAGAGCCACAGTCTCTCAAGTCTCTACATGGGTGGGTTGTCCACTGTTCAATCCTGGGGAGTGCACAGCCACAGTCTCTCAAGTCTGTACAGTGGGTGGTTTGCCCACTGTTCAATCCTGGGGAGTGCAAAGCCACAGTCTCTCAAGTCTCTACAGTGGGTGGGTTGCCCACTGTTCCATCCTGGGGAGTGCAAAGCCACAGTCTCTCAAGTCTCTACAGTGGGTGGGTTGCCCACTGTTCAATCCTGAGGAGTGCAAAGCCACAGTCTCTCAAGTGGATAACAGTCTCCACTGGTTCTGGAGGGGGCCTTGTGCCCAGAGTGCTTCATCCTGCTAAGGACAGAGGTAGTGGGTGTATCTCTCCACTGGTTCTGGAGGGGGCCTTGTGCCCAGAGTGCTTCATCCTGCTAAGGACAGAGGTAGTGGATGGATCTCTCCACTGGTTCTGGAGGGGGCTTGGTGCCCAGAGTGCTTTATCCTGCTAAGGACAGAGGTAGTGGATGGATCTCTCCACTGGTTCTGGAGGGGGCATGGTGCCCAGAGTGCTTCTTTCTGCCCGTGACGGACTCAGTAGTGTCAGTGCCCTTGGCGCTCATGGGCCAGCGTTGCCGTGCCCTGTTCAGCAGTGCTTGAGACGGCGGTGCCCTGTTCAGTGGTGCTTGAGACGGCGGTGCCCTGTTCAGCGGTGCTTGGAGCGGTGGTGCCCTGTTCAGCGGTCCTTAAGACGGCGGTGCTCTGTTCAGCAGGGCTTGGAGCGGCGGGCTCCTTTGCAGTGACTCAGCTGCTGGTGATCCTTCATGGCGCAGCGGGGCTTGTGCTGGAGATCCTTCATGGCCCAGCGGGGCTTGTGCTGGCGGTCCTCTCTGTCCCAGCGGGGCTTGTGCTGGCGGTCCTCTCTGTCCCAGCGGGGCTTGTGCTGGCGGTCATCTCTGTCCCAGCGGGGCTTGTGCTGGCGGTCCTCTCTAGCCCAGCGGGGCTTGTGCTGGCGGTCCTCTCTGTCCCAGCGGGGATGATGGCTGTGGCCTCCTGGTCAGCGGGGATGACGGCTGTGGCCTCCTGGGAAGTGGGGATGAGGGCTGTGGCCTCCTGGGAAGTGGGGATGAGGGCTGTGGCCTCCTGGTCAGCGGGGATGACGGCTGTGGCCTCCTGGTCAGCGGGGATGACGGCTGTGGCCTCTTGGGCAGCGGGGATGACGGCTGTGGCCTCCTGCGTTTGTTTATCTTGGGAGGTGGCGTCACAGACACACTGAGAGGACACAGGGGACGTGTGAATGGTAGTGGGGGTGGTGACTGCACGTGAGCAGGGTGTGGTGGATGGTGTGCTGGTGATGGCTGTAGTGGCTGTAGAGGTAGTGCATGCAGGTGTGAGTGTAGACGAGACTGGGAGGGAGGAGGAAGATGAGGAGGAGGAGGACACAGTGGAGGCAGTGGATGTTGGTGTGTCTGCATGTGTCTGATGTTTGCGTGAGTGCCTGTGGGATGTGTGGTGCTTATGTTTGCCTGAGCTTCCCTTGTGTGTTGATGTGTGTGCATGCTGGTCTAGAGGTGTGCTTGGGATAGGCTGGGGTACAGGGGATTGGGTCTGGATGGAGGAAGTTGGAGGGGGGAGGCTAGACACAGGGAAAATGGCTGCCATCAGTGCTGAGGCCAGAGTCTGAAAAGCTCGCTGAAGGGCCGCCTGACCAGAGTGAATGCCCTCCAGGAATGCATTGGTTTGTTGCAACTGCCTTTCTACACCCTGGATGGCATTCAAAATGGTAGACTGCCCAACAGTGAGGGACCTGAGGAGGTCAATGGCCTCTTCACTGAGGGCAGCAGGGGTGGCTGGGGCAGGGGCTGAGGTGCCTGGGGCGAAGGTGATGCCCCCCCTCCTGAGTGAGCGGGGATGGGGCAAAGGCTGAGGGGCTGCTGGGAGGGCGGTGCTGGAAGGGGGGGGTGGTGGCTGTACCTGTAGATGGGGGGGCACAGATGTTGCCACCACCACAAGGGAGCTCCCATCAGAGGACAAGTCCGTGTCGCTGGTCTCAGCTCCTGTCCCTGCCGTGGAGCTCCCCTCGCCCTCCGTCTCACTGGTGAAGTCCGATTCCGTAGTGTGGCCCTCCATAGCCATGTGGGATGCTGCCCCCTCGTGCTCCGGTGCCACTGCTCCTCCGCCTGATGATGCTAATGCACACAAGAACAGGGAGACCACAAAAAGGGGGGGCTACAGAAGAAAGACATGTTGAGTGCATGGATTACCGCTACCGTTGGCGGACACGACAGACACACAAGCCCCCTGCACTATGCTGCGCTCTTGGGCTCCACTGTTCAATTCCTGGGAAATGGCCTACTAGGCTAGGACGACATCTGCACACATGGATGACACAGGGGCATGACTAGGTGTACTTGGCACTCTACAGAGGTGCGGTGGGGTGCCACATGGCCTGCCTTACGGAGGGACCTTGCCTACGGAACTCGCCCTGGCCTAGGGAAACCCACAGCCCACCTCCGCCACCCAGACCCCTCCACTGCGCGCAAAATCAGCAGGATGAGAGTGTACTCACCCCCCTTGTGGCTGCTGTGATGCCCTCAAGCGCCCATCCAACTGCGGGTACGCCACCGCCAGGATCCTGAACATCAGGGGGGTCATGGTGTGACGGGCACCCCTCCCATGTTGGGAGGCCATCCCCAGCTGAGCCTCCGCCGTCTTCTTGCTCCAGCAGCAAATGTCCTCCCATCTTTTCCGGCAGTGGGTGCTCCGTCTGTGGTAGACCCCCAGGGTCCGGACGTCCTTGGCGATGGCACGCCAAATATATTTTTTCTGGTGGGCGCTGACCTACATGATTTGTACATGGGGAAAAGAAACGTATTACCAACTGCACCGTCACAGTCATTGGCCCCCATCCCTACCCTTGGCATGTGGCACATGCACTCACCGTCATTTCATGCACGCTGCACTCTCCCCCCTTCCTTCTTACATCCACCCCTCTACACACAGGCATAGCCCATACAGCATGCTCCCAGTGTACTTACCTGTTTGTCTGGAGGACCGTAGAGTAGCATGTACTGGGGGAGGACCCCATCGACAAGTTTCTCCAACTCCTCCGATGTGAAGGCAGGGTCCCTTTCCCCAGACACTCGAGCCATTGTCTCTTCCAGACCGAGGTCACAGCAGCACTTGCAGTGTAGGACCTCTCCTGTCGAAGATCAGGTATCGAGTGATTGAACAGTTAGAAAATGGCGGTCACGTCCGCGGCGGTGCATACTGTCACCGCCGGCGTACATCGACATTGGCTCCTGGGACCCATAGGGTGCAATGTTAACAAATGCAGCATTGCGCCGCGGTCTTCGACCGCCTACCGCAACGGTGTACAACGCCAGCGCAGTTACCTCACATCCAATTGTCCTACTTTAGAGGTCAGGCAGCCGCCATTTCAGGGGCCCACATGGCTTCATTTTTAACTGAGTCACACATACCTAGACCTAGACTCAACACACATACAGGCCACTTTTTAGATTATGATTGGTGTTCTGTGTAAGCTGTGGGTACGTATCTCTGAGTTGTTTGACTGTGTGCTCGCTGTTGTCCTTCATAGGCACCGTCTGCTGGGACATGTAAGGAGATGGCGGCATCCTCCGGTGTACGGACCATTGGTGGACCTGTCGACAATGGAGGAAAGACATGTGAGCATCACATACAGGCTTGACCGTGCCACAATCAAGGAACTGTGTACCCAGTTGGAGCCAGACCAGATGTCAGCTATCCACCATCTCACAGGAATCCCCCCTCAAGTACAGGTGCTGTCAGTGCTCCATTTCCTTGCAAGTGGGTCATTTCAAACAACAGTGGCCATAGCATCAGGGATGTCCCAGCCTTTGTTTTCCAACGTGTTGTCCAGAGTGTTGTCTGCCCTGCTGAAACACATGCGGAGTTACATCATTTTCCCTCAGGTGGAGGATTTGCCTACAGTGAAAGGTGATTTCTATGCCCTGGGACATATCCCCAACATCATAGGTGCCACTGATGGGACACATGTGGCTTTGGTCCCCCCCCACAGGAGTGAAAAGGTGTACAGAAACCGGAAGAGTTATCATTCGATTAATGTACAGATGGTATGTTTGGCAGACCAGTACATCTCCCATGTGAATGCCAAGTTCCCTGGCTCAGTGCATGACGCCTACATCCTGCGGAATAGCAGCATCCCTTATGTGATGGGTCAACTCCAGAGGCACTGTGTGTGGCTATTAGGTGAGCACCTGGAAGCAAGACAGTGGGAATGGTTGTCTAGGTATAACCCTACAGGTTAGTGTGTGTCTAACAGTTGTCCCTCCCCATTTGCAGGTGACTCTGGTTACCCCAACCTGTCATGGCTACTGACCCCAGTGAGGAATCCCAGGACAAGGGCAGAGGAACGCTACAATGAGGCCAATGGGTGAACTAGGAGGGTGATCGAGCGAACCTTCGGCCTCCTGAAGGCCAGGTTCAGGTGCCTCCATATGACAGGTGGCTCCCTATTCTACTCACCAAAGAAGGTGAGCCAGATCATCGTGGCCTGCTGTATGCTTCACAACTTGGCTTTGCGACGACAGGTGCCTTTTCTGCAGGAGGATGGTCCAGATGGCTGTGTTGTTGCAGCTGTGGAGCCTGTGGACAGTGAAGACGAGGAAGCAGAAGAAGAAGACATGGACAACAGGGACTCAGTGATCCAGCAATATTTCTAGTGAAACAGAGGTAAGAATACAAACCTCCTACTACATGTACTTAAATACTACTACCTCTCTACTGTCTGTCGTTTTCACCCAGTGTATGGTCATTGAGTTGTCACTTTCCCTTACGATTTCACAGATGTGGGTCCCAATGTGTGACATCTGCTTTGATTCCTCATGGACTACAGCTGTGTGACATACGTATGTTGACATTACAAATGAAAGAGCTTTTTGCCACAGTAATTGCTAATACACCATTACGAAATCACAGACTGACTCCAGATTGTTTTGTGCTTTAAGGGTGTTTATTTAAGTGCTCAATATTGGAGGGGGTAGCAAAATAGTGAGGGGTGGTGGTGGAGGAATGTCCATGGCAGAGTCCAGTCTATTAGTCTCACAGGTGCATTGCCCTAATGGGCATAGGAAGTGGAGCTGGGGCAAGGATGGAGAGGGTGACAAAGTGGGACAGTAGGATGACATTCAGGGTGGTCTCAATTCTTGGCAGGGGTCTTGGCATCGTTCTCTGTCTTTGTCCTGGATCTCAGGGACTGTTTGCGAGGTGGTTCTCCCTCTGCAGGGGGTGGGGTGCTGGTGTGGTGGTCCTGTGGCGGTGCCTCCTGTCCACTAGCGCGGGCAGAGGTGGTGGGCAGTTCATCGTCCATGCTAGTGTCAGGGGCCCCTTGTAGTGCCACAGTGTTCCTCCTGGTGTTGAGTACTTCCTTCAGCACCCCTACGATGGTGCCCAGGGTGGAATTGATGGCTCTGAGTTCCTCCCTGAAGCCCGAATACTGTTCCTCCTGCAGGCGCTGGGTCTCCTGAAACTTGGCCAGTACTGTTGCCGTCGTATCCTGGGAGTGGTGGTAGGCTCCCATGATGTTGGAGAGGGCCTCGTGGAGAGTAGGTTCCCTGGGCCTGTCCGCCCCCTGTCGCACAGCAGCCCTCCCAGTTCCCCTGTGTTCCTGGGCCTCCGTCCACTGGACCGTGTGCCCACTGCCCCCAGGTCCCTGTTGTTGTTGGGGTGGTGGGTTAGCCTGTGTTCCCTTTAGTGGTAGACACACTGCTGATTGACGTGTCCTGAGGACGGAGGTTTAGTCCCGCTCGTGGGTGCTGTGCTGGTGTTTTCAGAGGGGGGAAGGTGGTGTGGACATGTCTGGACCCTCCTGTCCGGTAACGTTGGGTAGGGGTCCTGCAGGGGTATAAAAGGATGTTTATTACATCTGTGTGTGCCATGGTGTGCAACCGGTGGGTGACCGTGTACCCCAGTGCTTGCATTCCTGTGTGGGACCTTGTGTGATGATGGTTTAGGGGGGTGTATGGGTATGTGCAGTGGGCATGCTTTAGTGATGGGTGTCCATGCTTTGTTGTTGCATGCAGGGCTTGGTGTTAGGATGTGTGGTTTGTGATGTTGGGACATTTGTGAGGAGTTAGAGTGATGGGGGTGAGGGTGAGGGTGAGGGTGGGGGTATGTGCTGGCAAGCAGGTAGGGTGGGGGATGTAATAGTTAAGATTTGACTTACCAGAGTCCATTCCTCCACCTACTCCTGCAAGGCCCTCAGGATGCAGAATCGCCAAGACCTGCTCCTCCCATGTTGTTAGTTGTGGGGGAGGAGGTGGGGGTTCGCCGCCAGTCCGCTGAACCGCAAGGTGGTGTCTTGAGACCACGGAACGCACCTTCCCCCGTAGGTCGTTCCACCTCTTCCTGATGTCCTCCCGATTTCTTGGGTGCTGTCCCACTGCGTTAACCCTGTCCACTATTCTTCGCCATAGCTCCATCTTCCTAGATATGGAGTTGTGCTGCACCTGTGCTCCGAATAACTGTAGCTCTACCCTGACGATTTCCTCCACCATGACCCTGAGCTCCTCCTCCGAGAACCTGGGGTGTCTTTGCCGTGCCATGGGGTGGTGTAGGTGATGTGTGGGGTGGCGTGTGGGGTGCTAAGTGTGCTGATATGTAGTGGTGTGAGTGTGAGGTGCGTAGAAGTTATGTGGGTGATGGTGTTGTGTGCCTGAGGATGCTAGTATTGTTGATGGTGGTGTCTCTCTCTGGCCGTCTCACAGTAATTGTGGTTGTAGGGGTTTGTGGGTGATGTGGGTGGGTGTTTTATATTGTATTGGGTGTGTGGGAGTGGTGTGTTTATGTGTATCAGGTGTGTGTATTTCGAATTGTCCAATGTGGTAGTGTTTTGTAAGTGTGTGTGTATTTTTAGTGCGGCGGTGTGTACCGCCAATGGAATTCCGCGGTTGAAAGTCCGCCGCGTGGATTCGTGGGTCGTGATAGTGTTGGCGTATTTCTGTTGGTGTGACGGTTTTCGCCAGTTTATCACTGATCTTTGGTGTGGCGGACTTGTGTGGGTGTCTGAATTTTGGCGGATTCCGTGCTGTGGGTCATAATAGCTGTGGTGGATTTCCGCTGCCGCGGCGGTGTGTTGGCGGTCTTCTGCACAGCGGTAAGCGGCTTTTACCGCCAATGTTGTAATGACCGCCTATATGTACATTTTTCCCTTTCATACTCTACCTCAACTCTCTGACTTATCCCAAACCTTTCGGACTAATATGGACTCCAAAACATCCTCTACAAACTGTTCCATTCTTAATCCAATTTATACAACTAACAGACATGAATGCCTACCACTCCCAATAACACCTCATATCGTCCCTTAACTAATCCACTTCAGTCTGTCCCTTTCAAATCAATACAGTAAACATGTGAGATCTGAAAAGCACAACTAATCCACTATTACTTTTAGTAATCTACTACATTTTACCTCTAACTTTAGGTTCCAGAGTAGTGTGCTACTTGCCAGAAAGCACTTCAACGTCACATCAGGGGTCGTACGCGCAGTATAAATACAATTTACAATTACACCCTTTATAATTCAATCTGTCTGGCAATGTTCTAATCACGTTGTCTACTTTCACTTCCAAAGAATTCATACACATCTCATAACACAACTTGCTCCTACCTAGCACCTTAGTCACTTTACTTTTGATACTGCTTGACATACATTTCCCACCATCTTTTAAATTATCATTGAACTGCAACCACAATGAAACAAATTTTGAAAAACCTTTCTGGCCTTTTAGACCTTGGAAGGGTGAAAACTTAGGGATGGAATGAGGAGTACTGTTACATATATCAGCATTTCTCTCATGCACTCCTCCGCATTCAACCTATTTTGTAAAGCTAACCTAACAGGGCCACCCATTAGCCTGGTTGTTCTTTCCACTAAAGCATTCTTTATGGGTGGTTGTAGGAAAATGGGTGATTAACTGGGGGGAGGGGAAAGGGCGTAAACTCTGTGTGGGAGAGATAGGGGAGTGAGTCCTAACCAAGTAGTAAGTCCTAAAATACTGTCAGGTCACACATATATTCAACTCCTAAAGCAGACAGGCTTGACTTAGGATCAAGTGCAAAGTATTTAGCAAGACAAAAAAATGTAAAAAGTTAAAACACAACACAAGAGAAATCCCATAGCCAATTTCGAAATACGCAATAAAAAATGACACAAACCAACTATAAGTCAATAAGGGGGAGACTGGCAATATTAATTTTAAGCTTTACAGCAAAAAGCACCAAGAAAAGACAAAGTACCAACCAGTAACCATTGTTGGTGATTGATCAGTGTCTAAGCACAATTTAAGGCTGACTGAGCTGGAGCGGAGGACGCATAAACCAAGTTTTATTATCCTTGTCAAAGTTTTTATATTCTGACTTAGGCGCTGATTTATATCTTGGCAGTATGAATACTCCATCACACTGGAGTATACATACCACCAAGATAAAGTCTGCCCATCAGATTTTAATATGGGTGGACCTTAGGTTCGCCACGGCGGTGAATACTCCATCACCGCTATAGCCAAATCTCTCTGATAGCCCAACGGAGTAAGGGCCATCTGAGAAATGGCTATATGTCCACCAGCCCAATCAGGGTGGGCGGACATATAGCCATTTATTTACTATCACAGCCAGGCAAACCCTGGCAGTGATGAACAAGTAAACTGGTAATAATGCCCCCCTAGCCATGGGAGATGCCGCCCAAGGAGATGGGAACATTACATTTTTAATTTTTTTAAAGAAAATCCAGTTTGGGGATTTTCTGTTTGAAAATAAAAAAAAAGAAAACTGTTTGATGCAAGGCTACATCACCCTGCTATTGTATTCCCACTTGTCCTTTACGAAAATGACAGTATCACCCTGAAAAACGAAGAAACCTTGATTACCTTTAAATAAAATCAACATAATCTCTTGAAATACTAAGGCAGCTGATGCCATCCCAAAAGACAGTCTAAAAAACATTATACATCGTCAGGAGATATGAATACTATGAGGTAGTATGACTTTTGCTTATGGAATTTAATGATATGTCAACCTCAAATCTAGTTGGAAAAAAGTGCTCTGTATACTGATTTTTTTTTTCTCCAGAAATCTTTATTAGTGTTTCAAACATTATAAACATTTTCACAAGGCATTTAGTTTTTGCAGTAACACTAGCACAGCAAATGCTTATACCAACATCATCTGACATGATACTTCAGGCAGATCCTGCATGTACTTCTTCATTTACTACATCAATAGTCTGTTGATCAAGCAGTTTGCCTAGGTTGGTCACCGTAGTAAAAGCAGTCTAATTTGCCCTAATTTGGGCAGTAGACATCTACAGAATACAGAAACAACTCTGCATATGCCCAATTAGTCTGTTGGCTAGTCAACCTTTCTGTCAGCAAATTCTCCTTGTCTTGCCTTCGTGTGTACACGCAATGTATAATTAGAGATTCCGGAATAACAACAAATGTGAATAAAGAACATTTATTAACAATGGAGTGTACTGTTTTTCCCTATTGCATGATGATGATAGTGCGGTGTCCCCTTATATGGGGAAAGATTCTCTGCATTGCTTGCCTGCGTCCATATAGCGCCTAGTCGCGGTGAGTTCTCTACTGCATAGCGAACGCCACACCTCATGCTAAGTTGTTTAAAACCAAAATGGAGTGCGCGAAGGGCATTTCAGGGAGCTGCATCCACCACTTCCTACGTCCAATACACTCCGAGCTGACCTGTGATTCTAATCCACCCCCACCGCCAGAAGATCCCCCCCAGGAGATTGTAAGTGTGCCAACATGGCATCCCAGCTGTCTGACAATGGGTGCCTACGTAGACCAAGCATGTCTTCTCTCTTCAATGCCACCCCCTCCGCGCCCGCCCACGTCGCAAATGATCGTTTCCAGGCCAGGAGACTCGGTACCTCCGTCGACCTCCAGTTACGTGTTATGAGTCTTTTTGCTGTTATAAATCCCAGATCTACGAATCTTGTAGTCCCTCTGTGGTGGGGATCCCTAGGGAATAAGCCCAGCACGCAACTCTCCCATTTAAGCTGTATGGTTCGTTCTGTACATACTGCCAAGACATGGACCACAGCTGGCCAGTAATTTTGCAGGGAGGGGCAGGAATAAAGCATATGTAAGAGCTCTGCAATCACACATTTACATCTAGGGCAGGCTGCATCAGAGCGGTGGAAGTATTTATTTATACAGGCTGGCGTGAGATATGCCCTCTGTATTATGTAAAATTGTATAAGTCTAAATCTGGAATTGCGGGGTATATGCGTGTGCCCAGCAAGGGCAGATGCCCACTGCCTGTCCGTGAAGGTTGTGACCGAGTCGCTTTCCCAAGCCATGCGCAGCGCATCGTTCTCTCGTGCCAAGTGGGTTCTGAGCGTTTACGTGAACCACTTGTTTAGGTATCTGCCTTGGCCCATCACCTGCATATATTGAATGAGCAAGTGTGTCGGGGGAGCCGACGTTCAATCTCCCCATTCTTTTGATAAGGACGAATGTAGGAAAGTACCATCTTGCCTGGCATGTTACCCCCATATTTCACTGTATATATGTTGTTTTAGTTGTATGTGTCACTGGGACCCTGCCAGCCAGGGCCCCAGTGCTCATAAGTGTGCCCTGTATGTGTTCTCTGTGTGATGACTAACTAACCAGAACCTCAGTGGTTATGCTCTCTCATTACTTTCTAAATTGTCACTAACAGGCTAGTGACCAATTTCACCAATTCACATTGGCATACTGGAACACCCTTATAATTCCCTAGTATATGGTACTGAGGTACCCAGGGTATTGGGGTTCCAGGAGATCCCTATGGGCTGCAGCATTTCTTTTGCCACCCATAGGGAGCTCTGACAATTCTTACACAGGCCTGCCACTGCAGCCTGAGTGAAATAACGTCCACGTTATTTCACAGCCATTTATCACTGCACTTTAGTAACTTATAAGTCACCTATATGTCTAACCTTTACCTGGTAAAGGTTGGGTGCTAAGTTACTTAGTGTGTGGGCAACCTGGCACTAGCCAAGTTGCCCCCACATTGTTCAGGGCAAATTACCCGGACTTTGTGAGTGCGGGGACACCATTACACGTGTGCACTGTACATAGGTCACTACCTATGTACAGCGTCACAATGGTAACTCCGAACATGGCCATGTAACATGTCTAAGATCATGGAATTGTCATCCCCAATGCCACAATTCAATGATCCCCTGAGTCTCTAGAACAGACCCGGGTACTGCCAAACTACCTTTCCCGGGGTTTCACTGCAGCTGCTGCTGCTGCCAACCCCTCAGACAGGTTTCTGCCCTCCTGGGGTCCAGCCAGGCTTGGCCCAGGAAGGCAGAACAAAGGACTTCCTCAGAGAGAGGGTGTTACACCCTCTCCCTTTGGAAAAAGGTGTCAGGGCTGGGGAGGAGTAGCCTCACCCAGCCTCTGGAAATGCTTTGATGGGCACAGATGGTGCCCATCTCTGCATAAGCCAGTCTACACCGGTTCAGGGATCCCCCAGCCCTGCTATGGTGCGAAACTGGACAAAGGAAAGGGGAGTGACCACTCCCCTGACCTGCACCTCCCCTGGGAGGTGCCCAGAGCTCCTCCAGTGTGCTCCAGACCTCTGCCATCTTGGAAACAGAGGTGCTGCTGGCACACTGGACTGCTCTGAGTGGCCAGGGCCAGCAGGTGACGTCAGAGACTCCTTCTGATAGGCTCTTACCTGTGTTGCTAGCCTATCCTCCTTCCTAAGTAGCCAAACCTCCTTTTCTGGCTACTTAGGGTCTCTGCTTTGGGGAATTATTTAGATAATGAATGCAAGAGCTCATCAGAGTTCCTCTGCATCTCTCTATTCACCTTCTGCCAAGGAATTGACCGCTGACTGCTCTGGATGCCTGCAAAACCGCAACAAAGTAGCAAAGACGACTACTGCAACCTTGTATCGCTGATCCAGCCGCCTTCTCGTCTGCTTTCCTGGTGGTGCATGCTGTGGGGTTAGTCTGCCTCCTCTCTGCACTAGAAGCTCCGAAGAAATCTCCTGTGGGTCGACGGAATCTTCCCCCTGCAACCGCAGGCACCAAAAGACTGCATCACCGGTCCTCTGGGTCCCCTCTAAGCATGACGAGCGTGGTCCCTGGAACTCAGCAACTCTGTCCAAGTGACTCCCACAGTCCAGTGACTCTTCAGTCCAAGTTTGGTGGAGGTAAGTCCTTGCCTCCCCACGCTAGACTGCATTGCTGGGTACCGCGTGATTTGCAGCTGCTCCGGCTCCTGTGCACTCTTCCAGGATTTCCTTTGTGCACAGCCAAGCCTGGGTCCCCGACACTCTAACCTGCAGTGCACGACCTCCTGAGTTGTCCTCCGGCGTCGTGGGACCTTCTTTTGTGACTTCGGGTGAGCTCCGGTTCACTCCTCTTCGTAGTGCCTGTTCCGGCACTTCTGCAGGTGCTGCCTGCTTCTGTGAGGGCTCCTTGTCTTGCTGGGCGCCCCCTCTGTCTCCTCACGCAATTGGCGACATCCTGGTCCCTCCTGGGCCACAGCAGCATCCAAAAACCCTAACTGCGACCCTTGCAGCTAGCAAGGTTTGTTTGCAGTCTTTCTGCGTGGGAACACCTCTGCAAGCTTCTTCACTACGTGGGACATCCATCCTCCAAAGGGGAAGTTCCTAGTCCTCTTCGTTCTTGCAGAATCCACAGCTTCTACCATCCGGTGGCAGCTTCTTTGCACCCTCAGCTGGCATTTCTTGGGCATCTGCCCACTCACGACTTGAGTGTGACTCTTGGACTTGGTCCCCTTGTTCCACAGGTACTCTCGTCTGGAAATCCACCGTTGTTGCATTGCTGGTGTTGGTCTTCCTTGCAGAATTCCCCTATCACAACTTCTGTGCTCTCTGGGGAACTTAGGTGCACTTTACACCTACTTTTCAGGGTCTTGGGGTGGGCTATTTTTCTAACCCTCACTGTTTTCTTACAGTCCCAGCGACCCTCTACAAGCTCACATAGGTTTGGGGTCCATTTGTGATTCGTATTCCACTTTTGGAGTATATGGTTTGTGTTGCCCCTATACCCATGTGCTCTCATTGCAATGTATTGTGACTGTACATTGCTTGCATTGCTTTCTATTGCTATTATTGCATATTTTTGGTATTGTGTACATATATCTTGTGTATATTTGCTATCCTCATACTGAGGGTACTCACTGAGATACTTTTGGCATATTGTCATAAAAATAAAGTACCTTTATTTTTAGTATATCTGTGTATTGGGTTTTCTTATGATATTATGCATATGACACCAGTGGTATAATGGGAGCTTTGCATCCTAGTTCAGCCTAAGCTGCTCTGCTAAGCTACCTTTTCTATCATTCAAAGCTGCTAGACACCTCTTCTACGCTAATAAGGGATACCTGGACCTGGTACAGAGTGTAAGTACCACTTGGTACCCACTACAAACCAGGCCAGCCTCCTACAACAAAGCAGTGTAGAGTATAATAGAAACTGTCCGGCAGGGAGGCCCAGCTCAGCGACCAGAGAGTCGAATGGAATCAATTCTCCCTCCCTATATAGGTCTCCTAGGGTATGCAGATCTACATTGTGCCAAGCACTCAACTCCGTCCCGGTTATAGCTCCCGAGGCATGAGGAGTGCCCAAGAGCGCCAAGGCTGGGGCAAATGGGATGGTCCCACTTGTGAGTCGCAAGGACCTACGGAAGCAGCTGTTGGCCACCCTGAGGAGAAGCTCCTCCGGCGGCGCCGAGCGCACAAGCGGATGGAATAAGCTTGTAACTCTCAACAAAGACCAGGGACCCACATTGGTTGCCGTGTCCGAGAGATGGAGTCCTGACAACCATCTGGACACCCACTGAAGCTGCGACACCAAGTAGTAGTGCTCCAAGTTGGGAGCCGAAAGCCCACCCTGTTCCAGCGGCAGATACAGTTTCCTAAGTGCCACTCTACAGCACCCTTTGTTCCAAATAAATTCTCTTAGCTTAGGTTCGAGCTCCCTAAAGAAACTAACCGGCACATAATGTGGAAGGTTGGTAGAGTAATATAGCAGTCGTGGCAGCACAATCATTTTCAAAAGGGCAATTCTGCCCGCCACTGACATTGGCAGTGTTTGCCAGAAGGCTATCTGGGCTCCAATGGAGGACACCGCCCTTTTAAGGTTTCCATCAAACAGGTCCTCTCTGCGATGATAGACTTGGATGCCTAGGTATCTAAATGTGTGTGGCTGCCAGGTGACCACCACTCCAGAAAGACGCAGCCGCGGGTCTGGGAGTGTAGGATCAAAGGGAAACAGACAGGATTTCACCCAGTTGACTCGCAGCCCTGATAAAGAGGCAAATTGCTGCAGTATTGTCCCAACTCCCGGAGGGACTCCAGTGATATCCCTAAAATACAGTAAAAGATCGTCAGTGTATAGCGACACAGTGTGGACACCATCTCCCAGTGGGATGCCCTAATGAGGGACATGGCTGCGGAACACCTCATCTAAAGGCTCCATGGCAAGAGAGAACAACAGCGGCGAAAGGGGGCAGCCCTGCCTGGTACCCCTCTGCACCTCCACTGACTCCGAGATACATCCACTCGTTTTGACTCTGATTCGGGGACTCGGATATAACAATTTGATCATGCGGAGAAAGAAGGAGCCAACACCAAAGTGCCTCAGCACTCCGAAGAGGTATGGCCATTCCAGCGAATCGAAGGCCTTCTCCAGGTCCAGAACCAAACAGCCCGCTCCTGGCCACTCCTGCATCGAGTAATGCATAATACGAAACAGCCACCGGATATTGTGCAACGTGTCCCACGCAGGCATGAAGCCGTTCTGATCGACATGTACAAGGTCAGGCACCATCGGCGCCACCCGTATCGCCAGTATCTTGGCTAGTATTTTATAGTCTGTATTAAGCATTGCTAACGGACGATACGAGTCAAGCTCCAGTGGGTCCTTCCCCGGTTTAGGAAGAGACACCAACAGCGCCTCATTCTGTGATGTCGACAACGAGCCCCTCTGCACAGACTCCTCAGACACTCGGAGAAGGTGGGGCGCCAGAACAGCTGCAAAGGTCTTGTAAAAGTCAGCAGGGAGGCCATCCGGGCCAGGAGTTCTGCCCGCTGAGAGGCTGTGAATGCTCACCCGTATTTCGGAGAGCTCAAGCGGCTCCTCTAGTGCAGCTGATTGCTGCGCTGTCAGCTGGGGCAGCGTAATGGTCGAGAGGTATTCCGCACAGGTTTGACTGCCAGGTTGCACAGACGATTGGTAGAGGGACCTATAATGGTGCGTGAACTCTGGCTGTGTCTCCGAAGGAACGTAAAGTACTGTGCCCGACACTGAACGTATCTCCACTATTGGGCCACTCTCTCGCTCACCCCTGGTTAGCCACGCTAGCAATCTACCCGTCTTGTCCGCTGACGCATTAGTTCAAGCTGAGTGAGCAGCATAGTTTATGCAGCGTAGCCTCTCCAATAGTGCATAATGCTCCTTCCTCGCCGCCGACAAAAGTGTCCCCTCCCCAGATCCCCGCGCAGCCTCACGCTCAGGGCGCAGCAGAGTCCGCTCAACTTGAGTAAGCTCCTCTTTGACAAAGCGTCGCTGACTCCACTGTGTACCCATACCATGACCTCTAATGAAGACCTTAAAGGCATCCCATTCCACCAGGCCGGAGGACGCAGTGCCACTATTGTGCTCAAAGTATTCAGTGATTACCGCCTCTAGTGACGCTCTGAACACCTCATCCTCCAGAAGCTCGGGTCTGAGCCTCCAAGTGGGTATCGCGGGGAGCACGGAGTCCCATCCCAGTCGCACTGTTTGCGGGTTGTGATCTGAGTGTGTGCGACCCAAGTAGGCAGCATCATGGATCGCAGTGCATAGGTTGTGAGTGCACATTATTCTATCTAGGTGCACATGCAACAAATGTGGGGTGGAATAGTAGGAATAAATTCTGTTGGTGGGATTGCATTGACGCCATATATCCAGCAGGCGCCAGTTCGTAGGCCCGGTACTCAACGCTTGCGCTGCCGCCAGAGTAGGCGCCGTGGGTAACGGTGGAAACGAGCGGTCAAGAACCGGATCTAGCACACAGTTAAAGTCCCCCCCCCCAAGAGCCAAGGGTAGTCACTCCATCCCGACAACTGATGTGATAGTGTGTGGAAAAAGGAAGCCTGCTCCAAATTCGGTGCATAGATGGAGCCTAGCACTAGCGCCCTGTCCGCCAGGCATCCCTGCACCAGCACATACCACCCCTGGTCATCTCTACTTGGCCCTCTTCCACAAAAGGTATACCTGACCCAAATCAAAGCGCCCTTTGCAAAGGTGGAGTATCCTGTCGCATATAACTGACCCCTCCATCTGCACCGCAGGCGGGACACCTCAGGGAGAGCCAGGTGGGTCTCCTGCAGGAAAGTGATGTGCACCGAATGCCTTTTAAGATAGGAATATATTGAGTACCTTCTCTTAGGTGTATGTATGCGCGGGGCCAGCCGGCGCCACTAATCCCAAGGGAGGGGAGCAAGCAAAAGGGCAGGAGGAGAGAGGTGGCGAGAAACAGAGGCACCCCACCAGAGAGCCCCCCACTCATTACATTGATGCGTCTCCGGCCCACCTGATCAACAACATAATACCATCTTAGTTCTCAGGACGTGTGAGGGACATTGAGGAGGCCAGGGAGCAACATGCGCACAGACACAGGAGCGCAGGGGGGCCACACCACTCTCCGGGACAGACTAGAACAACTAATTCGCTGTGTGCAGAGTTACCCCCAGGCAAGCTGGGGAGTCCACCTCAGAGAGCCAGTCCAGCGTGGCAAGGTCCTCACTATTGGGTTGTGAGGCTTCAGTTCCCAACTCAGAGTTCGTCAAAGGAGAGTTAATGGCCGCGCCGACTGCAGGGCCTCTCGCCGTTCCTAAATGATCTGCTCCAGATCGGGAACATGTTTCACCCTCTCCGGGGTGGCGTTGTTAGCCCTGCGGGCGCGTTTTGCACAAGTGCGCCTGCTCCTCAGTGCCTCCTGAGTCTTTTCCGACTCCCTTCCATTGATTCTGCCGGTAGACTCCAGCCGATACCATGCCGACTCTGGCGTGGCGAAAAAGTGCGATTTGCTGTCTGCTATTATACGAAGCTTGGCCGGGAATAATAGGGAGTATTCAAGATTGAGGGGGTCATTCCAACCCTGGCGGTCATCGACCGCCAGGGTGGATGGCGACAGAAGCACCGCCAACAGGCTGGCGGTGCTTCCCTGCCCATTCTGACCGCGGCGGTAAAGCCGCGGTCAGAAAAGGGGATCCAGCGGTTTCCTGCCGGATTTCCCCTGTCTGGGCTGAATCTCCATCCTGCCACCCTGTTTCTGGCGGTTTTTACCGCCAGGAACAGGATGGCGGGAACGGGTGTCATGGGGCCCCTGGGGGCCCCTGCACTGCCCATGCCACGGGCAGTTCAGGGGCCCCTAACAGGGCCCCAGCATGATTTTCACTGTCTGCTTAGCAGACAGTGAAAATCGCGACGGGTGCAACTGCACCCGTCGCACCCCTGCAACACCGCCGGCTCCATTCGGAGCCGGCTTCTATGTTGCAGGGCCTTTCCCGCTGGGCCGGCTGAGTATGAAGGGACGAGGACCGCTTCCCGGTGGGCGCGTTCTGGTGGGGATCCTGTGCGTGCGTTCCACCGAGAAGAAGGGAGACAAAGTTCCCTCCGGTACCAGCCCCCGGAGCCAAAGGAGCGACAGCATCATGGCCCTCCACACCCTCCGGCAGCCCAACCACGCAAATGTTATTCCTGCGAGTGCGGCCCTCAGCATCCTCTGCCTGCCTTTCAAGCTCCTTTATGCAGGCCAGCACATCCCCCATTGTATTCTCCAGTCGACTGGTTGTGGGCTTCAGCTCGTCCAGCCGCACCTCAAGAGCTCCTGTCTTGTCAGCCAGTTTGAGGTGATCCGCATGTAGCAGGGCAAGGTCGCTGGCCACATTGTCTATCTTGCCTTCCAGGGATGTCCTGGCCCGTTCCAAAGAGGCGCCTATTTGCTCCACCACCACCAATACAGCATCCAGCTTCTGGTTGTCCTGGGACGCAGTCTCCTGCATAGATTTTGCACCAGCTCCGGCACCAGAGCAGAGGCGGCCTACCCCACCATGGCCACCACCCTCGTACACACGTTCAAGAAGGCAGTTCTGCACACTCTACACGGGTCAGCTCCAAGGAGACCCCTGCTGCTCTCTGCTCACCAGTCCGTCACCTGGGGGCGAATAGGATATGTCGTGCAGAGAACGCGACTCAGCCAGCTTCCGCACGGCTGAACCCCTACAGGCCAAATAGCAGGGTCCGCCCCCACACCTCACCATGCGCCAAGTGCCCGATACTGGCTCCACGAATAACTGGGCCTCCCCAGATGCGAGGCGTCCAATCCTGGGGACACTCGGGCCCCTCTAGCGGCGATCCTCCGCGCCCGTCTCGCACTAGGAGGCCAGGCCCGCTTGTGTGCCCCTCTAGGCCTCAATGGGGCAGCAGCACGAGCAGCCCGGGCCCCGGTCACTCCTCTGTTCCCCGGTGGTCCAATCTCTCATATTGCCCAGGAGGCCCCACCAGCAAGGCTTAGACTCCCCTCAGGGCTCCAGTAGCGCCTCAAACTAGGCCCTCCACACCGCTGCGCCCCCAGTCACCATAGTCCGAGGCCCAGTGCCTCAATGTCGTCTCCTCGTGTGGCCGCAGGGATCTTCAATGCGATGCGCCTGCTGCAATCTCTGTCGCGCATCCTGGCGCCTCTCTAGGCCCCCTCCGCTCCGCGGGCCGCGCGCCGCCTCAGCCCCTCAACGCGGCACCGCCGCGCCACCTCCAACTCACTGGCACGGGCCTCCGCACCCAGCCACGCGACTCCCGCCGGAGCGCCAGCCGCACCCACGGGGCCAAGATCCGAGGCTCCAGAGCACCCGGGGTGGTCAGCGCCACAAGCTTGACATCGCGCCGTCTTCTCCAGCACCGCGCGCCGCGCTTAACACCGGATAATCCAGGACTTGGGCGCGAAGCGCTAGTGACTTGCGTCCGCCATCTTAGATGGCTGGCCACGCCCCGTGCTCTGTATACTGATGATAGCAGGTTTTTAATTCTTGTTAAAGTGATGTCCATCCACCGATACTACCTTATTGAGACCTCTGAAATACACACACACAATGACCCCCTCTTTTTCATGACTGCATTAGGTAATAACCAAAAGGATTTTTCAATTGGCTCTATTACTTTCTCTTTGCACATTTTCTCAAGATATTTGCTCAACTAAAGTGTTCTTAATTTGTGCTTAACTTGTACCTTTCCCCACTTTTAACTTTACGGCATGTTCCAAGCCTTTCAATTTCTCAAAACCTGCATCAATCAGTCTTGTAGTATGTTTTCTAAATGTCCCTGCTTCTCATCAACAGAGCTTATCACACCTGCTTCTTTCAATGATCCATCAACATATATCTACCAACTCATCTTCTCTCTCCACTATGACCTGTACCTCTCTCCTTACTTGCAATACCATGTTGAACGTCCATTGCTGGTCTGTGACATGGGTTTTTGCTTTTAAAGTCCTACCTATGTACTGGCCCCAAAACATCTGTCCAAATCAAACTTGTTCTGTAGATGCAGTCGGTGTAAACATTGGGCAGTTCCAGAACACGACTATATCACAAAATCAAATGTTGTTTGAAGAGAATTTACATATTGGTTTCTGAGTCGATGAATAAATCCTGAACCACACCATCTATTTCAATATTAGTTGTGAAGTCTCCTACCAGCTCCAGGCTACCACTCTTCCAATCAATCTTGTGCTCAGTTACTAACAAAACAAGTATCTTACAACCACAGTTTTCTCATCATCCTCAAACAGTTGTAGGCCCATTTTACCTGGATTTTACAAATGTTTGGCAAGTGACATAAAAAGTCCCCACTTGTTACAGGTTTTACATATTGGCAGACAAAACTTCGACCTAGCTGCAGACGTTAGAATGGAGAAACCAGCAAACAATGCAGATTACGCGCTAAATCGGATGAATCACTGATGCATCTGATATGAATTTGCAAAAGGCTAAAAACCCTGAGACAGCTCTGGTTCCAATCAATGTTCTAATCTTTGAATATCAGATCTTGCAGGGATGAAATTCTTGGCTATCTAAAAAGAGAAATGTACCACCTTCTAGGGTGTTTCCTAAGGTTCATGAAAGTGGTTGCAGATGACTAGCAACAGGGAGTTAATACATTCATGTAATATAAGTTATTTTTCGTGTCTAACTGGATTAAGAGAAAGCTGGCACTGGAACATTCCTAAGGGCATTACATTACTTGTTTAAGCATTTACAGTCTGGGGAACGTTTTGCACAACTATGGGCAATCTGAAGTCTTTGCTTCGGACCGATCATGTTATTATGGTTGCTAGGGTGGGTCATGTGCAATAAGGGAACTGTGCAGTATTAATCTTGCACTTTGGCTGACCATTTTATCATGGTCTTTAAGCAGAATTATGTTCAACAAGGGAATTGCTTCAACAGATTCTGATTAATCCTCTTAACATAACGTCATTATGGTTGCTAGGGAGGGTTAAGTGCAAAAAGGGAAATGTGTAATTTTACCATGAACTTTAAGAAGAAATATATGTGCAACAAGGAAAAAGCTCAAACCGATTCTAAATAGGATTGAGCCTCTTAACATGCGTATTGTGCACTAAACACGTTGAGGATACTTGCTGGATGGATGTGGTGTCACAGAAGCCTCCAAGGAGCACTTATGGAATGTCATTAGGAAATTAGAGGGGGGTAGGAGGGACAAATGTATTTATTTTTATATCATGTAATGATTTTAATTAATCAAACATTAATAAATTTGAACTTGATTTTTGTTTTGGGCTAGCGAAGTGTCTTATTGATCCATCCATCTTATAAAAGCCTCAACTGTTTGGTTCTGGAGTCACCCTTTTGAGAAGGCATGACAGAATCTAAACTGCTGCCATTGTTGAGATTAACTTTCCTGCAAATACTGAATACTATTGCCGATGTCTTCTATGTGCTGTACAGAGGTGCCTTTACTGGAGAGTAGTTGCATCTGAAATGTTTGTCATAGCATTTGACTATCAATTAATCTCTAATGAAAAATCCACCAGATGGTGTAATTCTCAAAGTGACACAAAACCTCTGGGTACAGCTATTTAAGTATCTAACGTTCTTGTGGTGACTATTCTCCTGAAAAGAATGTAAACCTCCAATACACCAGCATGCTTTGTGCTGAAAGTTGCTCAAGTCTCATTGCTTCTTCGTCCTCATCTAGTAATTTACTGTGCCGGTACAATCTGGAAGATGCGCAAAAACTCTGACCTTTCATATGTACCCAGTGTTCCATGACAAATCTTTTCTCACTGGATCTGAAACGTTGCCTGCCCACAGCCTCTACAGTTTAAGTGCATAAAACCACTACATCAAATGCCTTGCTGTTTCTCTTGGTTCTTACAGGAATGGAGAGGCTGGAGCCATGGTATCCATTATGAAGTAATATTATTAAGAAATGAAGAAGAAGAAGAGAACTGTGTCAGAACACGGAGTAGAGGATCCGGCAAACATCGTTCTTCTTTGATTACACGAGCATCCTTATAACTAATGCAGAAGTACATTTCCCAAAAATGCTATGGAAAACTAGAACTCTGGAATCGACCAATTACTATCCTCAAATCGCTAGAAAGAGCCCATTCCCTTACCCTTTCTTACCAGCTGCATTAAAGCTAAGTAACTCGTATTCCTCTCACTTTTTTCCGGCATTCAATTGTTCATCATGTATAGAGCATTGTTACTATCCTGTGTCAATAACCACTTTGTTTTCCTTCACAGGTTGCTAGATTGACTGCTGCTGATCCCTGTGCAGTCCTGTCTTAATGGCAGGGATGTGGGTAGGCATGGTGAGGCCCTCCAGCCACTGGAGGGCACAAGGAAAGTGACTCCTCCTCTGTCAGCTCATTCCATGGAGCCCCAGGGCATTCAAATCGATTTCTGCTCCATGACTGCTTACCTTAACTCACTACAAGGCAACCCAGTAGCTCCGAACACTGCACGGCACAACGTCCTTATGTGGTATAAATCGTGAAAATGATGAAATTCCGGAGGCAAGGAAGTGAAAACGGGGCAAAGGCTTTGTTGGACTTTTGGCCATACGCATGGTCATCCCTAGTCTTTTTGCCTCCTTCCTCCTGGTTTTTCTGACCTCTCGCTGTTGGCTCTAGGACTCTGAGCATTTTATCACTGCTGACCAGTGCTAAAGTGCAGGTGCTCTCCCATCTAAAGTTGGTATGATTGGCTTATACCTAATTGGCATATTTAATTTACCTATAAGTCCCTTGTACAGTGGTATCTCTATACCCAGGGCCTGTAAATTAAATACTACTAGTGGGCCTGCAGCGCTGCTTGCGCCACCCACTGAAGTAGACTTTCAAACCTGTCTCAGGCCTGCTAGCGCAGGGCCTGTGTGCGCAGTTTTCTGCCACAGGGACCTGGCATCTAAATTTACTTGCCAGGCCCAGAACTCCCCTTTTACTACATGTAAGTCACCCCTAAAGTACGCCCTAGCTAGCCCTATGGGCAGGGTGCCATGTATGTAGAAAGGCAGGACATGTGCCATATTGCATGGCCTGTCCTAGTAGTGACAAACAGCCTAACTTGGTGTCTCACTGCTGTGAGTGCTGCCTTCTCATAGGATTGCATTAGAAATGCCCTGCCTTATGTGTAAGGGGTATTGTCTGATTTATGAGGGGTAGCGTAGGCGTGTTTGGTATGGTTGTGATGGTGATAATAAATATTGCTTACTGGTGTGGGTGTATTTTTTTATTACTATCACAGAAATGCCACTTCTAGAAAGTGCGCATTTATCTGTGCTTATAATTCTGGTGTTTTGCAGCTTGACTCCAATCCACGTCTGGGCAGAGTGACAGTTGGGGCTTTGTGCATACTTGTCAGACAGCCTGTACACAGGGAGGGTGGAGGTGTCACAGAGGTGCATCTGCATGCTGAATACTCTTCCTGGGCTGAGAGAAGGGAGAGGCGGGGCACACCTACATTTGTAAAGGCTGTGCCCTGGCCTCACACAATAGGGTCGGTAACCCCCCACTGATGTTTGGAGCCTGTGCTGAAAGGAGAGAGGGGGCACTCCCAGAACCAGTTGTAACTGGCTGGAACCTCCTCTCCCTGTCATTGTAAAACACTGTAAAAATGGACTATAAGTACAGGGGAATTTTCCCCACAATTTGAACATTCTTGGAACTTGAAACTGGACACAGGACGCTGATGAATGGACTCACCAGGAAACCGCCATGGACTGCTGCTGCTGTGCTGACCTGTGACCTGCCTGGTCACTAGGAGGAACTGCCACCATCTGCACCCCTTGTGCTGGCCTGTAGCTGGGCCCACCAGCCCTATGCTCCTTCTTGTGTAGTTGTTCCCAGGGGCAGGGTGCTGTGGCCCCTGACCCCTGCAACGATCTTTGACATCTGTGCCCAGGATGCTTGAAGAGAAGAAAAAGGCATTCTTTTAATAGTGGAAGCTGCTGAGGTCCTAGCGCTTTGAAAGCGCTTTTCTTTTGCTTGAGGAAATCACCGCCGCAGCCCGGGTTTTAAATCATGCCCTTGCGCTTCCTGGAGCGCGTCTCTACTAAAAAGAAATCACCGCCACAGCCCGGATTTTAAATATGTCCTCGCGCTTCCTGGAGCGCGCCTGGACTAAAAAGGAAATCACCGCCGCAACCCGGGCAGAGCACTCAGCTGAGCGCGAGGTTTGCGTTCAGCCCTGTGCCCCCAGGGCACAAAGGAAAACTCCTTGTTGGATCCTAAGGAGCAAGCGTGCTCCTGTGGGTGCCCCCGGGGTGAGGACTGCTCTGGTGAGTCCCCCCGGGGCACCGGAAGGCCCTGCCGTGGGCCGGAAAGAATCCCGAGACGGCCGGGAGAGGAGGAAGCCTCTCCCTGCCCTGCTGAGCCTGGAGAGGCTCTCTCGGGGAGTTCCCGGGCGGACCGAGGCCTCGCCGGAGGCTCGCCCGCACCGCCGGTCCCCAGCTTGGCCCTTGTGTGGGCCGGCACTAATTTTTCTGGGCTCCCCCCTAGTGAGGAGAGCCAGACAAGGCTCGGGGGCCCGACAAAGTTTGTGGGTCCCAGGAGGGGCCCGCACTTGAATCGGAGGGGGTGCGTGGCGCCCCCCTCCGTCCCAAAGGTATTGGGCGACCTGGGCCCCCCTCAAGAGGGCCGGTGGAGGTCCAGGGGGGCCCCCAGTGATCACGGGCCCCTGGAGGGGCCCGTTAGGAGTACGGAGGGGGTGTGTGCTACCCTCTTCACTCCTGGATTTGTGAGGAGGCCCCCGTTTTGCGCAGAGGAGCGCCGGGGGCCCCATTTATTCGTTTTAGGCACTAGAAGTGCCTCTGCATCAGAACAGGTACTTTTAAATGGACAAATATAATCATGATTTAAAGTTCTTTCTACAGACTTTCTTAATTGTGTTATGTTACCTGCCTGTACTATGATGCTTTGACATATGTGTGCACATGTTCCTTTTATGGGCATGACTTGCTAATATGTTTCCCTAACTTGCCATATGTTTTCTAATGTTCCTACTATGGGCGTTTTATGATATTCTTATGACAAGTGTGCTAATGTGATAACGTGTTTCCTGACTACTGCTTATGTTGCAGAATACTGAGTAACCTGTGTGTTATGTGTGACTACTGCTAGTTTGCAGAGTAACTAATGTGTAACGTTCTGACAACTGCTAAGGTAGCAGGATAGTACTGTTATGTGATGTTGGTCTGATAATTACGTTGTGTGCAATACAGTATATTTTTCATATAATCTGGTGTTGTGTTTCCTTTGTGGTGGGGATATTGCGTCACATGTATGTGTGTGTTGTGCAAACGCTTTACACATTGCCTCCGGGTTAAGCCTGACTGCTCGTGCCAAGCTATCAAGGGGGTGAGCAGGGGTTATCTTGGACGTGTAACTCCCTTGCCCTGACTAGAGTGGGTAAGTTCTGCCTGGCTGAGGTGCATACCCTAGCCAACCAGAAATCCCATTTCTAACAGACTTTATTAATACAAGGACCCACGACCGTTACTTGTTACAACATTCTGATAAATCACTACTACTAAGCTCAGAAGGGAAGCAAGTCCCTCTCTTGGCCCCAAGTAGGGCTCTATGTGTCCCTCAAAAATACTGTAACCACAGGTGCATGCTTATCTGCTCTGGAGGAATTATTGCAGTGCATACACTTCCTCCCCAGTTCTCACCTTGTTGGCTACCAATCTTGCCTATGGTAAAGGGGCGACCCCTCTTTTCTTCAGAAGTAGAAGAAAGAGATAGCATTCATCCTGTGGGATAATAGAACAGCGGGGAGGCGGTGTCCGCATCAGTCAAGAGAACAGTGACTCATCCATTACCGCATCTGGAAAAGAAAATAATGCAACAGGCCTTCACCCACCCTGAACCCTTCAAATGGAGGACTATGGAGGTCCTTCGCAACCTATAGAACCTTTGAGGCTTTCCAGACCTGTACCAAAAAAGGCACAAATTAAATGCAACAAAGACTATACCTCCCCTGATGATGCCTTTGACAAGCTAGAAAAGGCTTTTCTGATTAAAGATGTTTCTCCTCCGATAGACCAGCCAGAAGGGGACACAAGGGCCCTTGCAGCTCATGACTACTTGGGAGAATGCTTCCCGCCCCCAGACCAGGAGGGATTTGACATAGCATACGATTTCCCAGGGGACTCCAATTCGGAGTGTTTGACCTCCCTCCCCCCAGTCAATGGCACTCCAGCTCAAATTCCAAAGGGGCTCCATCTCCCACCGATGAGACAGGCAAGTCTTCCATTCACCTCTCTCAGGTGCTGGACCCAGAGGACATCTACCATTTGCAGTCCACAGACTGGGGCCAGCAGACAAGGTGGCTTACTATTTGGCATCATGTCTCTGTATACCATAAGACAAGTAGAGCAGGAACCAGCTCAGAGTCAACTACTATCACTCCACACTAGAAAGGAATGTCTCTCTAGCCCCTCCCAATATTGATCCCAAGATGGCTACATTTATCACCAAATATGTAAAGGACTCTAGGAAGGGTCATGATTAACCATGCCAAAATAAGCTACTAGATATGGCATGTCCCCTAACCAAGACATTAAGGGGGTCATTCTGACCCTGGCGGCCGGTGACCGCCAGGGTCACCGACCACGGGAGCACCGCCAACAGGCTGGCGGTGCTCCCTCGAGCATTCTGACCGCGGCGGTTCAGCCGCCCGCCAGTCTCGGAATCACCCCCTAAATATGGCAGAAGAAGCCAAACACTCAAGGTCCCTCATTTATCCCAATACCCTTTCAGGCTGGGCTGAGCAAAAGAATGCTAACTGTGCTATCTCCAAGGAAAGCAATGGTTCACTTCTTATTAAAGTAGAGCCAAAATTGGGGTATTTGGCCTCCTATGAGGCTGGAGTGGTCACCCTGGGTGCCCTCTTTGGCAATCCCTTTATAAAAGAGCTAAGGAAGTTCATGTCTACTTTTACCGGTTTGGACAAGGCCCAGGCATCAATAAAAAAGGGATTTTCCCAAAGGGCGGGCCTTTAATCAAGTTCCACAGCAAGAAAATGTTTCCAATAGGGGTGACAGGACCACAGTAGATTTGGTGGCTACACCCCCTCCAGAGCTACCACTAGTTCCAGAGGTGCAAGAGGAACGTCAAGAGGTTTCTCCAACACCAGACGAGTTTCCAGTAAGTCCTCCATTTACAACACTAGTAAAGGTTGGGAGCAGGTTGGCGAAGTTTGCACACAGCTGGTGGAAAATCACCTCAGATGCAAGGGTACGACATTCCATCACGGGGTTCCACGTGGAGTTTTATGAGTCTTCATGACAATGCGCTCGCCGTTGTGATTTGACCTTCTTAAATGCAGACAGTTCTTATGGATCAATAGGTAACAGAACTGCAAGGAAATAATGCTGTTTAAAAATCACACCGGAGGTTTGTATGCAACTTTTTTCTGGTAGAGAAGGACAAAGATCCTCGTCCCTTATAAACCTCAAGTAATTCAACACGGGGCTTTTGTACTGCCACTTCAAAATGGAGGGCATTCTTCTCCTCAGAGACATCCTACACCTGGATAGGTCATCTAAACCTAAAGGATGCCTGCCTTATGATCCTCATATTCAAATCCCATTGCAGATTCATACAGTTCATTTGGAATCAGCAAGTTTTTAAGTTCAAGACAGTGCCATTCGGGCTTTCATCATCACCATGGTGCTTCGTGAAGGTCCTGAAACCAGCAATGAAATTTCACAGAGGGAAAATGTCTTGTTGCATAACTGGATGACATTCTGATCATGGCCCAATCCCAGCTCAGACTAAATGCCCACTTAAGGATGATGATCTCACTTCTAGAATGGTTATGATTCATTATCAACAGAGAAAGTTCACTCTTGATCCCCTTGCAGAAGGTGACAATATTCGGCTTCATCATAAACTGAGTGAAATCTACCCTTAGCGTCCCCTAGAAAAAAAGTAGTCAGTATACGCCAGAAACTAAGAAAGCTGACCAAACCCGGAACATCAATCTGCCAGATTGCTTAATTAGTGAGACTTTTGTCCTCATTTATTCAAGCAATTTTCCCACAGACTCTTCATTACAGAGCCCTTCAGAGACTCAAAGCCTGTCACCTGAGATGAAATGGTTCTCATCTCGTGAAAGATAAAGAAGAGCTACAATGGCGGCTACCCATATGGTGGACTAGGATGGAAGGTGCCACCTTTGGATCTGACCCTTCTCTAATCGTAGAATCCAATTCCAGCAGAACAGGCTGGAGTGCAGGATTCGGAGAGTTAGCTACAGGAGGAAGATGGTCAGAACAGCAACTAAGTCTTTACATTAACTGCGTCAAACTCCTGGTGGGTTCATTTGTTGTCAGCTGCTGGACCACACAGAAAGTGGAGAGTTGTATCACCCTCTCGATGGACAGCATATCGGCTGTGAGATATATAAACCACCATGAGAGAACAAGTCAAAGATTCTGACAGAGATAGCCAAAGTCTTCAGGCACTTTAGTCTGAAGCATCAAGTATCAGTGAAAGTGTAATACTTACTTGGGAACAGCAAAGTTGTGGCCGACTGGCACTCAAGTCATCTAGAAGAATCAAGTCTCTGGAAACCTTATCTGGAGAACTTCCAATGACTCAACTAGAGATGAAGTCCTTTCCAGTGGATCTATTTGCATCACGGTTGGATCACGAGTAGCGGCAAAAACTGTGAATGTCTTCCTTCAGGACTGGAGCCATAAGAAGAGATATGTAGGGATATGAGTGCCTGAAAAATCTCTAAAGAGCTAGAATTATCAGGCTATGTGGAAGGCCTATGAGTGATGGGAAGTATGACCAAATATCAGCATTCTAAGCTTGTTTTACTCAAGAGGTGATCCCTAAATTTAAAGTGAAGCATACCAAACAAATTAAAGTATTTCAACTTCTGAACTGGAGATCTGAAAACAATGAGGAAACTAGAAAAGTGATTTTCACAGATTTTCAAAGAGGAACCACACTATAATAACCTAAGGGCAGTTGCTGTAAAATCCTCATCCTGCCACATTTTTGCCACTTGACAGCAGCAAGAAAGCACACATGAAAAAGTCACAGAAAAAAAGCAGTGAATTATGGCCACAAAGTCTCTATTCTGTGCACCTCCTTATTCTTTAAGAACTTACCTTTACCCAAGTGAAGGCAGCTGCAGTGTTTGTGCAGAGTCTCAGAAAAAAGAAGATGCGGAAGGAGGACTAGAGACTCATAAATAGATTAACTGCTTTGAAACATAGTGAGATTAAAAGTGAGTTACATGATCTGTATTCTCCTTGTTTGGAGAATTGTCTTTCTAGATGTTCTTAACTCTGTGATCAATTACTGTGGCAGTTCAGATCTTTATGACATGAAATCCATAGTGTAACACAGGTGTTTGCCTTTGAAAGAAGATCTTTACTCCATGCCCCACATTGCCCGTCCGCCTGCCCAACCATATCACTTAGAAAAGTATACGATAGGTCGACCATTTTATTGAGGCAGCCATAACTTTCTCACTTCTGGGGGTCTACATGCACCTCTCATCATGACTATGGACGCTACCCAGAAACCAATCTATGGTCAACCCCCCACGTCCTTACCCTCACTTTGGTGTCGTCTTAAGTCCCCATCCACCCCTTCAACTAACCTATCCCTTTATGTTGTTAATCCCAAACAGCAGTCTGGGATACTTCAGTGATCCCATCGGGGCATCATAGATGTGTTCCTTTGTGGGTGGTGAGGGGGTCACTTAAAGGCTTCAATTAGCAGTCCCATCAATGATCAGTCAATGTTCTCTAACCTGGAAGATCATTTATTGACAATTAAACTATAATATGCATGTTTCATTGCAGCTGGCAACGCTGGGCTGAAATCATGACAGTGGCATGGTATGTGGTATAATGCATTACTGAATAAAGATTTAGGGCCTGATTACTATCTTGGTGGATAGGGTTACTTCCTCACAAACATGACGGATGTCCCATCTGCCATATCATGATCCCATTATACCCTATGTAAAACATAATACGGCGGACAGAATATTTGTCATGTTTGTGAAGGAGTATTCCATCCGCCAAGATCGTAATCAGGCCCTAATATAACATAAAAAAACGAAAGTGATAAGATATACTGAATAATGTTGTGCAACAGTGAACCAAAGAGACCAAATCTAAAATATAATATAATAAATATCTTGAACAATAATTTATAAGCCTCACCAGGATGGTTTGCCTTGATGTGGGATCTTATCAGGCGATCGTCTGAGAATGATTTCTCACAAATGGGGCAGGAATAACTCTTGTCCTAGCAAATGATAGCAATGATAATATCTGTTAGCATCAATAGTTATTGAAGGCATGGCATGCAACAAAGACAGAAAATGCAAATATGCTCATTGAGGACGACTCTAGGTTGCTGCTGTTTCTGCAACTGAACTCTAGTTTCATATCTGAATAAGAAATGGACTTGTAGAATTAAACATTTAAAAGGCCCAAGGATTCTCATACCACTGTGGCTACTAAAAATACCACCAAGCAGAGACAAAGCCAGTAAACCAAAATAAAATACAATCTTCATAAAAAAGGATGCAGAATATCAAGTTCTGTGTTTTGTATAGTTTTGGAATACACAGATGCACTTGTTGGTGGCCTCAGCAGAGGCAGAACTGAACAACCTCACTGCCTCCTTTAACTTTTCTGAGCAGGTACACACTTGGTGCAGCATTCCCTGCCATACCCTTGACAGTTATGACGTGCAGGAACTTGGTGTGACCTATCCTTTATTTGCCAATGTGCGATATACTGTCATACAGAGCCCAAGGCCTGTGCCTAAGCTGATCTTTCCCTTCTTACTTCAGAAAATGGAGGAACTGCTCCTCACACCCCCTCCAACCCTTGAAGTACTTAGCAAAATGAGCTTACTTGTTGCCCAACAGTTTTGTCTTGCTTAAATGAGCATAACAAACGGTGGTACATGTAAGAAGCTACCAGAACTTTTCAGCATTGGTGCCAGAAGTGGCAGCATTTCAACTAACACAGTGCATACTTAACTCAGACACATAGCAAGTGCATTACATGAAGGAGAAGCGCAATTCCCTTCACATCTGTAACACAACTCACCTGTACCAGTGCCCACTTCACTCAAACACAGAACATCTACACCACAAAGAGTAGCAGAGAAGCAATCTGTCACCATGCAAGAGCAGGATGATTTAATCCTCTAATGCAAAAGGAGAACTAGAAGATGTGCACTGACTTTTGCTGGACTAAAAACCTGCTACTGAGGTTTGATCAGGGACCTTCCATACTAATCCTCAATCCCAGTTCATATTTTAAATCTGTTGTGAGGTCCATAACCTTTGCTTGAAGCCTTTTGACCAAGCCTGAAGTAGGCTACAGTTGAAAGCCTTCAGGAAAACAATCCCGGTGACAGAGTTGGTGGAGGACTGGCAGTTTGTGATAGGCCCACAGAAATTGTGTCCGAGGTGATTGGTTTGTCAGTCTCACTCCTTGAGACGCCCAAATCTAATGAATGCACATTATATATACTAGGAAGCCTGTAATATGCCAACTGAGAGCATATATCTTCTAAGGTAAATTACTTCACCCCAAGCCTAGTGGCCTCTGCAAACACCCTAGGTATTGTGACATCCTTTAGTGTGTTTATTGTTGAGTGGACACATTTATTAAAAGACTATTTACAGTCCCTACCCTTTCCATTGAACTACTAAGTAAATGTTCAAATTTATTTAAACAACATAGACTTGATATATTGTGCTGTAAAATTAAGTGGCACGCTCATGGCATATGCATCCATGTGGGGTATGTGAACAATAGGACACAAATTATTTCATTGCAATTTGATTTCGATATGTGATTCTGAAATGTTTACCTCTCTGTTCCATAGGCTGCCAATTGGATTCCCCGCAGTACTTGTACACAGCCACAAAATAAGTTCAAGATGTCTAGGACTAATGATCTTTTATTAAAAGCTGTTGGCCAGGATTTTTGTAAAACCCATGCTACAGACAATTAAGCAGAACAAAAATGGTCTGGGAGATTAACATTCAATCAATCAATCAATCAATCAATAAATGTGTATAGCGCGCTACTCACCCGGAAGGTCTCAAGGCGCTGGGGGAGGGGGGACCTCTACTGCTCGAACAGCCAGGTCTTGAGTTGCTTCCTGAAGGAGAGGTGGTCTTGGGTCAGGCGGAGGTGGATGGGGAGGGAGTTCCAAGTCTTGGCTGCCAGGTAGGAAAAGGATCTTCCTCCCATGGTGGCTTTTCTAATGCGTGGCACGGCGGCGAGGGCGTGGCTGGTCGATCGTAGCTGGCGGGTGGGAGTGTAGAAGGTCAGGCGGTTGTTGAGGTACCTGGGGCCCAGGTCGTGGAGGGCCTTGTGTGCGTGGGTGAGGAGACGGAACGTGATTCTCTTGCTGATGGGGAGCCAGTGCAAGTCTCTCAGGTGTCCGGAGATGTGGCTGTGACGGGGATGTCAAGGATGAGGCGTGCGGAGGTGTTCTGGATGCGTTGGAGTCTTTTCTGTAGTTTGGCCGTGGTTCCGGTGTAGAGGGTGTTACCGTAGTCCAGTCGGCTGGTGACGAGTGCCTGGGTGACCGTCTTCCTGGTTTCGGTGGGGATCCATCGGAAGATCTTTCGGAGCATGCGTAGGATGTTGAAGCATGATGATGAGACGGCGTTGACTTGTCTGGTCATTGAGAGGGAGGAGTCCAGGATGAAGCCCAGGTTGCATGCGTGGTCCGTTGGTTTGGGTGCGCTGCCCAGGGCAGGGGGCCACCAGGATTCGTCCCAGGCAAAGGGTGATGATCCAAGGATGAGGACTTCCGTCTTGTCTGAGTTCAGTTTCAGGCGGCTGTTCATCATCCACTCGGCTACGTCTTTCATCCCTTCGTGCAGGTTGGTTCTGGCGGTGGCTGAGTCGTTGGTGAGGGAGAGGATCAGCTGGGTGTCGTCGGCGTAGGAGATGATGTTGAGGTTGTGTTGGCGTGCGATGGCTGCGAGGGGGCTCATGTAGACGTTGAAGAGGGTGGGGCTGAGTGATGATCCTTGTGGTACGCCGCAGCTGACTTCGGTGGCCTCGGATCTGAACGGGGGGAGGTGGACTCTCTGGGTTCTTCCGGCGAGGAACGAGATGATCCACTCTAGTGCCTTCTCTTGGATTCCGATGTTGCTGAGGCGCTGCACTAGGGTGCGGTGGCAGACAGTGTCGAACGCTGCAGAGAGGTCCAGGAGGATGAGGGCAGCTGTCTCCCCGTTGTCGAGCAGGGCTCGGATGTCGTCGGTGGCTGCGATGAGGGCGGTCTCGGTGCTGTGGTTGGCTCGGAAGCCGGACTGCGAGTGGTCGAGGGATCCATTAGTCTCGAGGAAGGCGGCTAGCTGTCTGTTGACGGTCTTCTCGATGACTTTGGCAGGAAACGGGAGGAGCGAGATGGGGCGGTAGTTCTTGAGGTCGGTGGGGTCTGCTGATGGTTTCTTCAGGAGGGCGCTGAGTTCGGCATGTTTCCAGCTCTCCGGGAAGGTGGCGGTGTTGAAGGAGCAGTTGATGATGTCCCGGAGATGGGGTGCGATGACTGAGTCGGCTTTGTTGAAGACGTGGTGGGGGCATGGGTCGGTTGGAGAACCGGAATGGATGGTGTTCATCATCTGGATGGTGTCTTCGGTGCTGACCGGGGTCCAGGCGCGGAGGGTGGTGTTGGGGGGCGTCGGTTTGGTGGTTGGGTGCGTGGTCTGTGCGCCGAAGCTGTTGTGTATGTCGGCGATCTTGCGGTGAAAGAACGAGGCGAGTGAGTCGCAGAGGTCTTGTGAGGGAGTGATGTTGTTGTTTCCGGTGCTGGGGTTGGAGAGCTCTTTGACGATGCTGAAGAGTTCCTTGCTGTTGTGTGCGTTGTTGTCTAGTCGTTCTTTGAATGCTGTCTTCTTGGTGGTGTGGATCAGCTGGTGGTGTTTGCGGGAGGCGTGCTTGAGGGCGGTCATGTTGTCCGTGGTCGGGTTTTTTCACCAGGCTTTCTCGAGGGTGCGGCAGTTCTTCTTGGAGTTCTTGAGGTCGTTGTTGAACCAGGAGGCTTTCTTGCTGTTGGGCCTGGTGGGATGGGTTTTCAGAGGTGCGAGGTTGTCAGAGCAGTTGGTGATCCACTGTGTGAGGTTGTTGGCTGCTTGGTTGGGGTCCGCTGAGCTGGCGGGAGGGTTCTGGCTCAGTGATGTGGAGAGCTGGTCGGTGGTGATCTTGTTACAGCTCCTGCGGGGAGCCTGTTGTGGGTGGTGGTGAGTCGTGGTTCTTCTGAAGCTGAAGTGGACGCAACTGTGGTCTGTCCAGTGGAGTCCGGTGGAGTGGCTGAAGGAGATGTACTTGCTGGAGGAGAAGACTGGGTCAAGCGTGTGTCCGGCGTAGTGGGTGGGGGTGTTCACCAGTTGCTTGAGTCCGAGGTTGGCGAGGTTGTCTAGCAGGGTGGTGGTGTTGTTGTCGTTGTTGTTCTCACGGTGGAAGTTGAGGTCCCCTAGGAGGATGTAGTCAGCGGAGGGGAGGGCGTGTGGGCTGATGAAGTCTGCGATGTCTTCGCTGAATTGTGTGCGGGGTCCTGGGGGTCTGTAGATGAGGGTGCCTCTGAGTGTGGTCTTGGGGTCGGTGTGTATCTGGAAGTGGAGATGTTCGGCGGCTGTGAGGGTGTCGTCAGAGTTGGTCGTGATGCGGATGGTGTTCTTGTGGACGATGGCAATGCCTCCTCCTGTCTGGTTGACGCGGTCCCTCCGGGTGATCTTGTATCCGTCCGGGATGGCGATGTCGGGCGCTGAGGAGGCGTTCATCCAGGTTTCTGTGAGGAAGGCGACGTCTGGAGATGTGGTGTCGAGCAGATTCCAGAGTTCCACGGCGTGTCTGTGGATAGAGCGGGTGTTGAGCAGGATGCACTTCAGGTGGTTGCTGCTGGTGCTTGGCTTGGCGGGTGCGGTCCGTGTCTGAATGCAGGAGAACTTGCAGGATTGGCAGGTGAAGGGCCATTCAAAAGTATCCTTATATCCCTTTAAAATGTGAAGACAGTAGCCTCTTCAATGTTGTGTGTATATCCACTGAGAATACTGCCCTTTCCTGCATTTAAGAGAAGTACTACTCAAATATGTGTCTGACATGAGGACATTATTAATGTAAGTTGCTTTGAATAACATATGGATGAATAAACTACATAAAATCACATTATGTTCAAGTTGTTTCTGTGTCCCAGTAATGGATATCCAAAAGTCAGTTATGAAAATCTGAGGATGCACATTCACCATTTTCACTGTAAAATTACAGAATACCCACAAAATTACTGGTGTACCTTTAGCATCCATACTTCCCTTTCTACTGTTAGAATACTCTCCTGCCCAGATATCTAGGTGATGGGAAAAAATTAAAATGTTCTGCTGGATAAGTGCCTACATGCTAATTATTTGATGAATTACTTTTAAATCTAACTTGGGTGCCATATCAACTACAACTCTGTGTCTGATTTCAAAATAATTTTAGAATCAGATGTAATTTTTCATTTCCAAATAGCAACTTCATAGAAATCACTATATAAGAAATGCTATGTACCAAGATACCGGTTTCCTAATAGCGATTCCTAGGAAATCGCAAATAAGAAATCCCATGCCATTTGTGACAATGGGCCGGTTTTGCATTTCCCAAAATTTGGGAAATGCAAAACCAAGGATGGCTATGGGCAAAAGGCCCCCGAAATGCACACCGAAAATAGTGGTGCACATGTAGAGCACACATATGCCAAAGGGGCATGTGTGTGCTCTATTGCACTTTAATAAAAGTATTTTGGGGTGGTTTTCTGTTTTTGTTTTTTTGAACCGCCCATGACTACCATTGACTTGAAGTCGATGGTAATTGCATTTCCTAAATGCCCAGTTCACATTTAGGAAATAATTTGTACATCTGAATAGGAATAGAAAATAGATAATCCCTCGTTGCGATTCCCTAAAAAGATTTTTACATCTGAAAAGCCCATGATGCACTTCTTAACGGCCCGAAATAGCGATTCAGACCATTAAGAAATGCAAAATGGCTTTGTACATCTGGTCCATAATGTAAAAAATGCTCAGGGTATATTTACATCTATCACGTTGCTTTATGATAATGAAGTTCACTATTGTGTCCTGAATACAACCCTCAAGAGCATCCCATACAGCCTAAGATTTAGCGGTGCCTATACAATTTTTTTTTATCAGCAAGCCTAGCAGGCTGGTAAACGATTTATTAGTAAGGCTGTAAGAAATGTCCTATCAAACATTCATCTTGTTTGTGCAGTACAACTTTCTGATGGATCAACAACAATATATGAGTTTAACAGCAGACAAACAATAATTCAAGTCAAGTCAATGAAGTCTTTATTCGATATTTCATCATAAAAGACATGCTACACGTCATAATACTTATAAAATTAACAGTGCTAACGATTAAAACAATAAATACAATATTTCATAAAAGCTACTAATGCTTCAATTGTTAAATATTTTAACATATTAAAGAAGGAAGTACATTACTTTAAAAACTCAGTTCTAATGTTCAAGATATTTTACTTATCTAAAACATGTAACTGTTTTAGTAGTTCAGAACGAATTATCCATGCCCACCCCAGGAATTTGGCCACCCCTATTGCTATAGTAGGTGAAAGATCAGTTTTAAGGATCCTACAAGCAGTCTCGGCCGATTGTGTGCCCAGACTTTTGCATAGGGGTACCAACCACTTCTTCCTTGGGGCAGCATATAATGGACAGACAAAGAACAAATGGCTCACATTTTCCCGCATTTCAGTACACAATGGGCATTTATCTGGGCCTCCAGTGCCCCAGGTTGAGGTTAAACACCTTAATGGTATTGAGCCCACTCTAACTTGGTGATATAATTTGCGGTCCATAGGTTTTGTAATAACATCCCAATACATTTCAATTGCAGAGACATCTTTCACGTGTACAAATGTTGTTGTAAGGGAACTACCTATAAGGGATGAGTGTCTTATGCCTACCACCCATTCCCAATATAGTTGTTTCAGCTCTTTTTTTGAAGGAAAAGTAGCTGAGTCTGGGTTGTGCCAAAGGGCACCTAGACCCATGGCACAAAGGGTGGTTCTAACACCCTTAAACCAACCAATCTTATCGGATCCTAGGGTGTCCCTTACCTCGAGACATGCTTTCGCATATAATAACAGCTCTGGGGTAGACCACAACCTCCGCCAGAAGGCCAAGGGCCGAAATCTGGCTTGGTCTTCCACCGGTTGGAGCCCAAGGTCATAAAGGAGCGGGATGCGTGGGGATGACCTCGGAAGACCAACCGCCCCTCTTGTAAATCTGTTTTGGGCCAGCATCAGTCGGTCCAGATTGCTATAACCCCAAAGCTCTGCCCCATACAAAACTGAGGGAAGAATTTTTGACCCATAGATTTCCATAAGTGGGGACATCGGGCGGGTAAATGATCTTTTATATTCCTTAAGAAGAGCACCGCCCAATTGAACATGTTTAAGTGCTTGAATATCAATCTGGGGTTTCCAACTAAAATTATCACTAAAATGCACACCCAGATATGTAAATACATTAGTTTGCTCAAGAATAGCACCACCCATTTTAACCCTTGCCACAGTTTGTGTTCGACCTCTTAGTACCATGAATTTTGTTTTAGAAACATTTACTTCTAGCTCATGCTCGTCACAAAATAACTCAAATCTGAGTAGGGCCTGCTGAAGCCCTTGCCTTGTCTTAGATAATAACAAGGTATCATCCGCGAACATGAGCAATGGTACTTTCATTCCCGCTATCTGGGGAACATCCGTGGGATGTGTTGCAAAATATTTGGTAACCCCGTTAATAAACAGGGAAAACAAAGTGGGAGCCAGGACACATCCTTGTCTAACACCTTTCAAAACATGGAACCTGTCCGTAACCTCGCCAGGCTTACCCCAGCGGACTTGGGCATAAGTGTATGCATGAAGATTCATTAAGAGTCGCACTAGAGCCCTGGGCATTCCCTGTTCCAGTATGCAAACCCATAATTTAGTCCTAGGAACCAAGTCGAATGCAGATCTTAGATCCACAAAAGCTGCATACAACTTGCCCTTACCCAAAAAAACTGTTTTCCAATATAAAAGGGCAAAACGAAAGGCTTGATCAAGGGTGCTTACATGAGGTCTAAAACCCGCCTGCAACGGAGTCAAAATATCTGAGTCTGTTATCCATTCCTGTATCCTCCCTAAAATGAGGCGCGCTATGATTTTTTGGATCGCATCAATAAGGCTGATAGGCCGGTAATTTGAGGGTACTGAGCGATCGCCTTTCTTGTATATAGGAAGGATTTCTGCCCCATACCATGAGTCAGGAATTTTAGCGCCTGCTGCAACTGCATTCACCAGGTGGAGTATATAAGGTACCCACAGGTCCTGGTCTTCCAAAAAAATGTCAGCTGGAATACCATCTGGGCCAGGGGCCCTCCCTTTGGGAATGTTTTGCAGGCAATTAATGACTTCAGTAACTGAGAAAATTAACGACTCGACGGGCTCAAGACAGTAGGGTATAGTCACTTCTACTGTATGACACTTAAACTGATCCTCAAAAAATGTTACCCACTGATGATTAGAGACAGATGCTGGACTATAGTGGGCGTCCTGCGAAATACCCCATTTTATGAGGTACCAAAACTGTTGCATATTGCGTTTACCACAGGCTTCTGACAGCATAAGCCAGCGTTCCTCGTCCCACTTTTGTTTTGCTTTGCGTTTTGCCTCATTATAGAGTTTTCTACAAGATCTAATCTGGCTATGATTTTTGTTTTTAATAGCCTCAAAGAGAACTCTTTTTGTCTTGCTACACTCTTTATCAAACCAGGTAGTGGATGAGTATTTCTTGGTCCTAGGTTGTTTAGGAATAAATTTGATGAACAACTTTTTAAGTTCCTGAAACAAGTCAGAATGGGTACGTATAAGTTCGCTGTTAATCTCGTCCTGTGAGCCACAATTGTTTAAAAGCTCCACAGAACTAGACACTAAGGTTCTTATCACCCTGCGGGCCCCAGCGTCCACAGCTATTTTGGGCCAGCGTACCCTGCGCGTATCATTGCTCACAATGACCTCTTTATCTATTATATTAGGACCACTGCCCTCAGACCTCTGAAAGCTGGAATCCCTTAAGGTCAAAACCAGCGGGTCATGATCGCTCTCTGGGCGTTCCGTAACTAACATATCAACAACTGCAAACCACTGCCTCACATCGACCAAAATATAGTCGATACGACTACTGTGTCTGCCGTTGTTGAACGTATGCCTGCCCTTCCTATCTGACTTGACCCTTCCGTTAACAGCTCTTAGACCCATATCCAGGCATAGCCCCTTGATATAGGTGGCTGAGCTCGACCACTTAGCAATCGGAGGTATCTCGAGTTGGGGAATACCCCAGGATAGATCCTCATCCTCGGTGAGCGGGCCGTCCTCAATACCCAAAGGCTCAAAACAAGTATTAAAATCCCCCATCACAATCTTGTGGCCATCGATCGTTGTTCCTGATAGAATGTCATCCAACAGGAGGAGGGTCGGAGAAACCCTTCCTCCCTGGAGGCCCCTGACATAAATATTAACCAACAGGATGTTTGTACCTTGGTTGGATTTTATCTTTAAGGCAATTATGTCTGGACTATCAATTGTCACTTCTTCAACTCTTACACCCGCGCTTTGGCGGACCCAAATTGTAAGACCTCCAACAGGACGCCCTTTCTGGCCTCTAATTGCTGGCTTGCTAAAGTTCAGATACCCCACCTGAAATATCGGTGTGATAGCCCAAGTTTCCTGGAATGCAATTATATTGCCCTGATCTATGAAGTCCCTCCAATCAGGAATACACTGGCTGGACTCCAGACCGGCTATATTCCAGGATATATACCTTGAAAACATATCAACAGGCTCAGCTAAAGCAGAGGGTGAGTCCGTACTAAAATTGGGTAATGCAGACAATGTACCAACAGGGGTAGTGTCAGGATTATTACTTTGATCTGTGGCAATAGTCTTCCAACTTATATCTTCTATGTGGGGAGATTTCAATAAAGTTAAATTAACTAATTCTTCTCTACCGATGAGTCAATCATTCTCATCTAGGCAGGATAACGGCCCATATCTCCCGGCAGTAATCAAGGGTTCAATGCTTTCTGGTGCGAACCAACCCCTGGGAGGGTTAATGACATTTTTGTTAATCTGGGAAGGCACCTTCACCTCGGGATACACCGTAGGATAAAAATCTAGTAGTTCCCACGTGACTATTGGTCCATCTGCAAGTTGCGGGCACCAGCCTCTCAAAAATGGGACCACATTAATACTCCTGAAATTAACTATTACCAGATCACCTGGGATATCTTTAATCATGTGGCCAAGCCAACCCACCCTTCTCACATTTAAGATTTTACCATCAATGGTAGGGGGGAGAGGTCTATTCTTAGTAAGCCAGAAGGCTACTTTGTTTTTTAAATCATTGTAACCTTCTTTTTTACCTGAACTAAGTTCTGGGACTCCTGACAATATACATACAAATGGAGCGGCCTCCGGTGGGAGATCAATCCTAACATTATAATTATTATTGTGCTCTCTTGCTTCCTTATGGACTCGAGTTGGTTGAGGCCTACCCTCTAGGGACCCTCGAATCACTTCGGGTTCCCTAGGTATAGTGGGCTCCGCCTCCAAACTTGTTTCGTTACATGGGGCTTTATGTCTTAAACTATAATTACTGAAAAACATGTCTGCTAAAATGTTGTTCCTAGAATACATAATTCTGTGAAACCAAACGCGCAAAATAAATATATTCAATGTGAGTACAGACTAAGGTGGTCATTCCGACCTAGGCGGGCGGCGGTTGCCGCCCGCCCGTCGGAATCCGCCTGAATACCGCCCCGCGGTCAATTGACCGCGAGGGGTATTCTGACTTTCCCGCTGGGCCGGCGGGCGATCTGATTCAGATCGCCCGCCGGCCCAGCGTGAAAGCGCCTTCCACAAGGAAACCGGCTCGGAATCGAGCCGGCGGAGTGGAAGGCGTGCGACGGGTGCAGCAGCACCCGTCGCGCTTTTCAGTGTCTGCATCGCAGACACTGAAAAGCCTAGTTGGGCCCTGTTAGGGGGCCCCTGCCGTGCCCATGCCATGGGCATGGGCACGGCAGGGGCCCCCAGGGGCCCCGCGACCCCCCCTACCGCCATCCTGTTCATGGCGGCTTTCCCGCCATGAACAGGATGGCGGTAGGGGGGGTCAGAATCCCCTCGGCGGCGCAGCGAGCTGCGCCGCCTTGGAGGATTCTAAGGGTCAGTGGAAAACCGGCGGGAGACCGCCGGTTTTCCCGGGCCGCGGTCAGAATGACCAAGGGAGCACCGCCGGCCTGTCGGCGGTGCTCCCGCCCCCGTTGGCCCTGGCGGTAGGGAACCGCCAGGGTCAGAATGAGGGCCTAAATATCCAAACACAGCAGGATTTGATTTGTTTTATCATTGTAACTTAAAAGAAAAAGCATTGATTGTCAAAAATATAAGCCTTTGAAGGCTTACAGACCTGAGACATGAAGTATTTACATACAGCGGCTTCTGCCCCTCAATCCTGCACTCAAACCCCGCCCCCATTTAACACTGGTGAAATAATAAAGGATATGCTGCTTTAAATCCCATACCTATCCCAAAAGTGTAGGTTCTTAGATCATTTCAGTATTTGTTTACTTCAAGTTCATCTCTAGTGCAATATCACATCCCCCCCAAAAAAGTTGCTCTTCCAGGCAGGATTTTTTTTTTTTTTTAAGGGAAAAAAGGACATCCCAACTGCAAGAAAAACATTTTTAATGTGATTTAGTTTAGGACTCTTCCAAATTTCAGGCCTTACTTGATCACATGTAGGGCAGTGGGGCAACATGTATTTAGCACATTCATCCTTAGAAGCGTTCGCTGGAAAATGGTATATCACTTACTTATCCCTAATAGACCAATCCAATTTCAGTTAATACATTTAAACTTAATTCAAAGCTAACCATTATTACTTAAATGCAACAGGTGAACACTGTGTAAGGCGACGGACATCTCTTCAAGTCATGAGAACATCATTAGCTCCTATGTTTATTTTTTTGCTGTACCCAGTCACGTTACTGTTGTTTTTCTACTAATAAATGATAATTGTATGTTTCCTTCTCCATCAGGCCAACCATGATCTTTTTCCTCTTCATCTACTGGCTCACTCCGCTGTCTGGTACTGAACTCCGTCTTGTACTGCTCTTTCAATGTCTTGAATGCCAGCTGATTTTGAGCCTAACCGTCACGAATTTTCTTCTGGGTATCTTTTTTTAGTTGATTTTTAAGACATTCTGATATGTTACGGTTAATTATTCATACTTTTTGACACTTAAAAGAGTGTGCTACACTCAGACTTCTGGCGAGTTGCTGCAAAGGCAATGAACCAACTGTGCATCTCCTTGCAGAAAAATCTAGGAGTTCGGTGCCTGACATACAGTCGAATTAGCACTTCCTCCTCTTCCTGTGTGCCACCCTTGCCAAGTGTTCCCTTGTTCTTGCTGAGGTCCTGAAAGGGCGCTTGTTGAGTGTACTTCTCCTGACACAGTGCATTAAGTCGGTGTTGCTTCTCGTGTATCTGTTGGTGTGTGAGTGTTTGTACATCCCTTTCCTATGCTTTTCTTCCATCAAGCTGCAGAACTCCCGGTATTTTCCCAGACTGATGTTACATTGTATTGTTCAGCCTGTAACATTTACCGGTAATGGTAGTTTCTGAAAAGCCAATCCTTTCCAGTCTTTTGAGTTGTTCGGGTTGGATACACATTTCTTCTGGTGTGTGGGTGGTGGTGGTGAGCTTTGGCCCACATCTGGTGCTCACAATGTGTGTTTTTCTGAGAGAACGTATTGACTAGACCGTGATGTGTCATAGCACAGAAAGAGTGACCTCAGCAGCTATCTCTTATTCCAACTCCACTTTTCAGTCAATAACAGCGCTACTAAGATGATCTGCATGGTTCGAACAATGCCAGCATTCATGTCATCAGGAACCTTGTCAGTGTGAAAGTCGTTCCACTCCTTCAAATTTCAAAAGTTATGAATGCGATGCACCCAGATGGGTAACTCTGTGTTCACAAAAAAGTGATTCAACCTGAGAATCATCACTGTCATTGAACCTGCTAATGCACTAACATCTGTAAGTGGCAAAAAATAAAGTGATACGTCATTAGCGATGAGACCCACCCACCATCCAAGCACTCAGCCCTGCACAATATCGGACCGGCCTACTTCAACCACCGTCTGTCGTTCTACACCCCGCCAGACAACTCTGATCTTCTCAACTTGCCCTCGCCTCCACCGCTAGAATCAGGAAGAGCTCAGTAGGAGGAAGATCCTTCTCCCACCTCGCAGTGCAGACCTGGAACATGCTTCCAATCCACCTCAGGCAGGCCCCCTCACTGAATCAGTTCAAGAAGGACCTCAAGACCTGGCTCTTCGACTGATCAGCATTCCTACAACAGCGCTTGAGACCCCATGGGTGATAAGCAGAGCTTACATATTGCTAATTGATTGATTGTATTGAGTCTTGCACTAACTTGTGTAGGCTAGCTATTCACTCACGCAAAAATCCATGCACCCACTGACACTCTCCTGTTTGTGTCCTCAATCACGCAGTCATCTGTTCTATAGATTCGCAATTCTACCACGCACTCACCTCTTCACTCATCTGTCCACGAGCTCATTCTACCAGTCACCCATTTACACAATGATGTAGTTGCCTGTTTTATACAATCCTCTATGCCATTTATACTGCTCTAATAAGTGCTAAAGCCAAGCAGTGTAACTTTGCAGGTTAACGGTTGTCCATTTACAGACCAGGGAAGGATGAACAATTCCATACCGTTCTAGGGTAATTTGCGGAAAGAAAGCACTACTGTTAGGCCTTGTTGCTCAAATATTAATGAATCGGCATAAGCTTTAATATAACGAACGGCTCCCTAAACAGACATCATAAATCAAACAGCTATCAAGGAATATAAATTAAACAAGCTTTTAAACTAAGTCCCAGATTGGCATTTGCTAATCAGACACATCTCCTTCCCTGAATGTTGTCTGCACACAGTGCCCTTCCCTGCGTGCTTCGCTTTCAGAGCGCACATGGCTGCCAACTCCGACCTCTTGCAGGGCTCGTCCCGCTGCGGGCTCTGTCAAATCGCCACGTTCAATCCGCCTGCTGCGTGCTACAGCCGTGCGACCTTAGCGATTGCTCGGAGCGTTCCTGTGGCCGTCTGCCCGGGTGCCCTCCAGCGTGCCAGTCCTTGACGGTAACCTCATGACACATCAAGTCTGGTAGAGCAGCCCCTCTCTAAAAGGAGGCTTCGCACACAGCCGCCGTGAATGCCAAGTTGGCCAGTGGATCAGTCAGCGCGCGTCAGAGGGCCCGGCGCGGCGGGAGCCTCCGGTGGGCTGAAGCAAGCAGGCATTAGTTGATGCTATCAAGATGCCATTTGTAGCACAGAAGAGCTGAAGATGCCATGGGAATGGATTGATAAGAAATGTTAAAATGTAAGTCTCACATCGCGTTGCCAAGTGCTTAAAGTATAAAATAACATGGGTTATGCTGCCTACTAGTGACTGGTGATACGACAACGCAGGGTTCATGGCATTTTTTTCTACGTGTATTATTTCTGTTTCGATGGTATAACGGATCAATGGGTTCATATTCCTACAACTATCAGAATGTACAAACAGCCAAGTATTTCAGCTCCTGGGTAAATGATGTGGACAGGAAATAATCCCGCAAAGTTAAATGCCTGATGACACAATTTAACACACAATTAAAAACACAACACGAAGGGCGAATTTAGAAGCGCTTCCATCATAATGCGTTGTAAATAGAAGTAAGGCCGACATTTTATATTATATTTTTAGGTCTTCCTAATAACTAAAAAGATCAGCATTTAAAAACCCTGAGTGTATACTTTCAAAGGATCTTCGACCCAGCCATAAAAAATATGATCTTCAAGTACAAATTACCTGCTTCTGCAAATAAAGTGCTTTATCCTGGGCTTCCTCTGGGTGTATTCCCTTCCAGTTTCTCGCTTCATGGTATCTAATCCCTTGTTATTCAAGAGTAAACCTAGGTATAGGCTTACTGTCGTTGTATATTTGCATTATAATGTATTAAATCTATGACATCCGATGAAGCTTTTCCCAATCAACCCTATAGCCTTCCTAATTAGTTTATCACCATAAACTCCACATACCTTCTGAATTCAGCATAAGCTTCCCCCAAAGCAACTATCAATCATACAATTGCAAATAGGTACACAATTAGTGTTGGCAATATTTTAACAGGGCTTAACAAACATTACCTCTATTGCTGCACAAAGAGGGTCCTAACTGCAATTCGGCTGCCTACTATTGTAATCTGCGAGATTCCATGTAAGAAAATACCTGTCTACACACTTTAATACATTAAGATAACAATACACCTATAACAAAGATTGTCAGAGAACATATATTTTATCCCCAAAGTTTGCCAGAGTAGCTTTCTAACACTAAACTCCTTGCTCCCTAGAGTAATCTGCGAGATTCCATGTACCACAATAACTTTAGAAAGGCTTTAACACAGTATATTAAAAATCAACCCTTAAATGCCTACTGACTTTAAAATATATGATGCATCATGAATACGCCGGACCTACCGTCTTTGTCAAAACTTTTCATAATAAACATTTCAGGCATATAGCCTGAACTTGGCTCATTACCATCACTAACTCAGTCTGCAGAAGTTGTCAATGGAATTACTGTTAGTAGCAGCATGTGTTAGTTTTGGTTTGAACAAAGAAGGTGAAGAAACTCACCAAGTCTTTGTGATAAGCATGGATATAAACGACAGAAACATCCATTTGATCCGAAGTTACTCACTAGCACTAACACAGACAATTACAAACAAGCTGCTGGGCTCTGAAAATCAAAAATCTAAATCAAAGATTGCCAAGGCTGAAAATTCTTCATAAATAGATACTGGCACACCAGCCCTGATAATTGAGTGGAATAAGTATATGGCAGAAGTGTAGACAAGGTCAAATAAAATGCTTTCACTGAAAGCGAGAAAGCCAATGTCTGAAGTGGGGTGGGCCATTGCCTTGTGTTTTATGCTATGGTGGGAGGAAGTACAATTCAACTGACACTTCAAGAGACCACCAGATGAAGAGGGCCCATATATCTACAGGTATATATGTTTGTGCCACAGCAGTGGAAATAAATGTGGTGTAATAAAACAGTGTATTAAATGGAACGGTACTAATAAAACACCATGGATACATTTATTACCATCAAGCAAAGGTTAAATTCAAGTTTATTACCACACTGCAGTAAAATTGACATTATAAAAACACCTTTACTGCCTTACCGATTGATTGTAACAATTACATTATAGATGGACACAACTGTCCTAATAGAGGATCTCCAAAGAGATTTCACATTGCTACATTGAGTTGAATTGAATTGAATACTTATAAAGCACACTACCACTCCCAAAGGAGCAGCTTGACACTAAACGGAAGGCTAAACAACTCACACATGTACAAGATCAGAAACCTAAGAAGCACCTTCTTCAGAGGATGAGAGAGTAACAATTTATTGGGGATTGCAAAGATCCTTTTCTTTAACTGCTTTCTGAAGGTTGCTTCAGAATCAATACATTTTAATGAACTGGCAAGATGATTCCAGGCCTTGGTGCCTAGTACTGCAAAGGATTTACCTCCTCTAGTTATTAATCTAAAGGGGTCTGACTTGAGCAGATTTGCGTGTGCAGATCACAGAGATCTATTTGTAGTGTAGTGAGTGAACCTAGCTGATAAATATCTCAGACCTGTAGCTTTATCAGCTTTAAAAGTCAGCAGGAGAGTCTTAAGCAGCACCCTCCTATGTACTGGCAGCCAATGTAAGACCTTGAGGGCCTCCGAAGCAGAAGATCATCTGGGAAGTTTTAGGACCAATCTGGTGGCTGCAAGCTGAATAATATGGAGTTTTTGAACCGTCTGTTTAGAGGATCCAGCATACAGAATGTTACAGTAGTCCAGTCCGGAAGTTATAATTTTGCAGGCCACAGTCTTTCTGGCTGCCAGTGGAAGAAGATCAAATAATTTTCTCAGTGATTTATTAAGTTAAAACACGTGCTAGCCACTGTAAGGGCCTGAAGACAGAAAGACAGGAAGGAGTCAGATTGTACTCCCAAATTTCTGGCACCTCCATGGTGGAAGGAGAAGGGGGGAGCTGATTCCAGCCACCATTTGGAAGGGGCAAAAAAGTTGGACTTGACGAACGACATGATCGCCATGTTTTTTGTATTACATTTCAGATAGTTGGCTTGCATCCACTCGATGACTGCAGTGAGTCAATTTTTAAAATTCAGCTATGACCAAACCGATGGTTTGTCCAGCGATAGGATCAGCCGAGTATCATGCGATTAAGAAATAGTGTTTATACCAAAGGAGGGAATCAAAGAAGTCAGTGGGGACATGTTGATGTTAAATGACACCGGGCTCAACGATGAGCATTGTGGGACACCTGAGATTACTATTTCACCAGAAGAAAAGAGCCCCAGTGTGACTACTTGTCTCTGATCTGCAAGAGACGATTTTATTGAGGAGAGTGCAGATCCAGAAATTCCGCACTCTTTGATCCTGTGGAGAAGGATGTCACAGGAGATGGTATCAAATGCTGAGGATAAGTCTACCAAAATCAACACTGCATTGTTCCCTGCATCGAGTGTCAATTTCTATGTATCGGCTACTTGTAACACAGCAGATTCAGTGGAGTGATTTGGGTAGAAACCTGACTGTCATGGATTGAACAGATTTGTTTTGGACAACTTAATAGGCCCCACTAACAGCTTTTCTTTGAGGAGTTTTACAACTGCCAGCTTCCACTCCGCTGTGGCTAATAAGTTGTTCAAGATCTCTTTCATCACAGGGTTGACTATATCCACAACCCTATGAAAAATCCCACGGGGGCAGGGGTCATTTGGAGATCCCGATTTACAGGAAAAGATGGCCTGATGGGATTGGACTAGCGTAATTTCTTGAAAGGCTGACAAAGTATCGGACCCTGCGTTCACAGAATTGTTTATGATCCTATATATATCGTGGATGTCTGAGTTATAAAGCCTCGTTGGATAGCTCAAAGGTTTTCCACAAATGAAGAGGAAATCTGATTGCATAACATTTGGGAGGGTGGGATCACCCTTGACAGTGCATTAGGTTCAAGAAAAGACTTGGAGATCTTGAAAATTACCTTTTGATCAGATTGAGCTTCCGCAATTTGAGGGGAAAGCAGTCTCAGCTGGTGACTGGGAAAAGTGGTGTGGCGGGGAAAATAAAAAATACATTTAAAAAAAAAACTTGCCTTAACCTCACCTCTGCTCTGCTGCTCTCCGCCGCACTCCAGGCACCCAGCCTGCCCTGCGGCCAATCATGACGCTGCTCAAAGCAGCTTTATAGTTGATTGGATGGAGCACCCTGGCTCGACGCTCCAACGCAGACTGGGAGCCTGGGCTTGCTCTATCCAACCCGGCAACACAGTGCCAGGTTGGAGCGAGCCCTTGTGCACGTGTGTTTGGCTGGCCCGGGACAGCCGCCAAACATACATGCGCACTGAGGGGAGTGCACAGAGCACTCTCCTCAGTGCTCGTCACCCGCATGGCCCCACCCCTTTAAAAAGCATGTTTATTTTTAAAGGTTTGCAGCTCCTGCGGCTGACAGGGAGGGGGGTGACGCTCTTTCGCCATAGCAGAGGAGCTGTCCCTGGTGGAAAGGTAAGCTTTTTTTGCAGCCTTAATCAGCTTATAATAGATTTTTACTGGCATTTTAAAGAGGAGCAGGTCCTCCAGGTTACAGGCCTTTGCCACTTTCATTCCCGTTGCTTGCAACGCAAGTGTTGTGCAACTAAGGCGTGATTAAACCAAGGAGCTGATTAAATAACCCAACACTGTCAGTGATTTTTCCCTGCACGACAGGGATAGAATTAGATAAGGAGATCGGTAGTCTAGAATTAGCTAACAGCTTACCCCAACTATGTGTTTTAGGACGGTCCGAGACTGAATGGGGCGTTGGAAAAATTGCCTTGCTCCAGCCTGATTTTGAAGGGGATAAGCATATGGCAGACCAGGACTACCGAATAGGAGCTTCAACTATCAAGTTGATGTTGTCAGAGCATACACTGTGAAGGGAATGACCTGCCATGTGTGTAGGTGCTACAACAAGTTAATGCAACCCAATGGTGCTTAAAGTGTCAATAAAATTGACTACTTCAGGGTCATTAATATGCTCTAGGAGGAGTCTAAAACCTCCCAAGATTATAAAGTGGCATAACAAGCAAGAAAGGAGCTAAGGCTTAGCTCAAGGAATCCATGAAAGCAGAACGTTTGCCTGGAGGTCGATAAATTAAGCCCCCTGCAAAGGTCTGGGGGTGCTGCAATCTTGAAGCAAAACCCCAAACTTTCAGCCCCCTTTAAAGAGACTAAGTCAAACGTTTCACCAATCCACCTCCAAGTAATCCAGGTCTATCCTGCCTGATAATAGTGTAACCAGGAGGTAGGGCAAGGGCTATGACAGGGTAACACCACTCTTTAAGCAATGATACAGTGATAAACAAAAAGTCCAGCTGCAAGTCTGTAATCAGGTCTTGAACTTCATGAGCATGTTTACTGACAGAGCAAGCATTAATGAGGCCACCCAACAGAGAGGTCAGATGAGCACATAAAGTAAAAACAAAGTGACCAGCAAGCGAGGAAGAGGAATTGGTATACTGAAAGTGTAGTTATTTCATTAAGCCAGTCTGAATGAATGTATTTGTAATTAGAAGTATGCAATTTAAGAGTATGTCGTTTGTACCCACTCATGCAGTCAGGCAAGCACTTACACACCCAGTTACACTCCCACAAAAACACTTGTATATGGTATTTATAAAGCGCATTCCGGTCGTGGCATCGAAGCGCTAAAGTGAAAACAATAAGGGGGTCATTACAACATCGGCGGTCTTTTAAAAAAACCGCTGAGGCCGCGGGAGACAGAATACCGCCATTGCCGGCGGTATTTCTGTCTCCCTATTATGACATTTCCACTGGGCCAGCGGACGGTAACAGTGTTACCGTCCCCTGGCCCAGCGGAAATGTCACATCAACATTGCAGCCGGCTCGTAATAGAGCCGGCGGCAATGCTGATGTGCAGCGGGTGCAGTAGCACCCGTCGCGCATTTCACTGCCCGAAATTCGGGCAGTGAAATGCGCAACAGGGCTATGTCTGAGGGCCCCTGCACTACCCATGCCAAGTGCATGGGCAGTGCAGGGGCCCCCAGGGGCACCCAAAGTCCCCTTACCGCCGGCCTTTCCATGGCGGTGTGCACCGCCATGGACAGGCCGGCGGTCGGGGACTCATAATCCCCAGGGCAGCGGTGCATGCACCACTGCCCTGGGGATTATGACCGCCAGGCGGAATCCTGGCGGCAAAGTGGAGGGGCCGGCGGTATGGCCGTGGCTTTTCTGCCACGGTCATAATTGCTGGCGGAACACCGCCAGCCTGTTGGCGGTGTTACCGCCAACATACCGCCGGCCGCCAGGGTCGTAATGACCCCCTAAGTGTCAAGAAGCAAGAGGAGGGCAAGAAAAAAGAAAATTACAGAGGAAAAAGCCAGGTTTTTACCAACATCCTGAAGATCAGAAAATGATGCTCCTTCCTAATGTCCAGAGGAAGCGAGTTCCAGTGCTTAGCCGCAGCAACAGTGAAAGCCTTATCTCCCCATCTAGCTCTACGAGTACGACAAACTTGAATCAGATAAGCTTCTTGTGATCTAAATTGCCGACTCGGCCTGTACCAGTGTAATCTCGAAGCTAAATAGTCAGCTGTGCCTCCATGTACAGACTTTAAAGTTAGACATAGGGGGTCATTCTGACCCCCGCCGGCGGCAGATGCCGCCGGCCTGGCGGGAACCGCCAAAAGACCGTACCGCGGTCAAAAGACCGCGGCGGTCATTCTGAGTTTCCCGCTGGGCTGGCGGGCGACCGCCAGAAGGCCGCCCGCCCGCCCAGCGGGAAACCCCCTTCCACGAGGATGCCGGCTCCGAATGGAGCCGGCGGAGTGGAAGGGGTGCGACGGGTGCAGTTGCACCCGTCGCGATTTTCAGTGTCTGCCACGCAGACACTGAAAATCTATGTGGGGCTCTGTTAGGGGGCCCCACGACACCCGTTCCCGCCAGCCAGGTTCTGGCGGTGGAAACCGCCAGAACCAGGCTGGCGGGAAGGGGGTCGAAATCCCAAGCAGCGCCGCCGTGGAGGATTCCCAGGGGCAGCGGGAAACCGGCGGGACACCGCCGGTTTCCCGTTTCTGACCGCGGCTGTACCGCCACGGTCAGAATGCCCATGGAAGCACCGCCAGCCTGTTGGCGGTGCTTCCGCGGTCGTTGGCCCTGGCGGTGTCAGAATGACCCCCATAGAGTTTTAAATATAAGCCGCTTAGCGACCGGAAGCCAATGCATTAATTTCAAGCTTTGGCTGACAGAGGCCGAGCAAGGGAGATCTAAAATCAAGTGGGCCGCATTATTTTGAATCAGCTGAAGCTTTCTAAGTGAAGATTTATCCAGATCAAGCAGCAAAGAGTTGCAGTAATCAAGTCTAGACATTACTAAAGCCAGGATGACCGCAACTCTCTCCTCCATCTGCAAATAGGGGACGATTTTGTTTCAATGTTTTTAAAATTAGAAAACTTGGTTTGACAATGGAGTTCACTTGGGGCTTAAAGCAAAGCCAATTGTCAAAGATGACTCCAGATTTCTGGTGGCAGTAATAGAAGTAGGAAGCTCACCACACTCCGGAGGCCACCATCGAGAGATCCACAGCTCTTTACTAGAGCCGAACAGCAACATTTCTGTTTTGTCACCATTTAACTTTAGCCAGTTCTGACCCATCCAGAGATTAATCTCTCGCATACAATTGCAGAACCGGTCTGCCACTTCCTCCCAATTTTTTCTAGAAACAGGGATGATCAGTTGGGTATCATCAGCATATGAAGTGGGCATAAAACCATACGAACTGATCAGTTTGGCTAAAGGGGCAACATAGAGATTGAACAAGGTGGGGCTAAGAGCAGAGCCTTATGGAACACCACATGTCAAACGAAACATCGGGGCCCTTACATTGGCCCAGTTCACCGTAATTGGTCTATCACCTAAAAAAGATTCCAAAATCCTAAATGCTGAATCTCTAATCCCTGATTAATAGAGCCGAGATACCATAATCTGAGGCGAGATGGTATCAAATGCAACACATAAATCCAGTAGGACTAGAACTGCTCCCTGCCCCTCATCCACCAGCCTATGTATAGTGTCTGAAGTGGTACTGAGTGCCGGTTCGGTACTGTGGGCCTTTCTGAACCCATGTTGAGTTATGTAGAAAACTGGCTAACTCTTTATTATTATGTTTCTCGAAGATCTTAGCCTGAATAGGGAGTAAAGAAATAGCCTGTATGTTGCTCAAATCATGTGATGCTCGGTCCGGTTTGTACCCACCACTCATATTGCTGTACAGTCACTGACTCACTCAGAAACACACCAATAAAAGCATTCACACATGCATTTATTCGCCTGTACATCCACTTACATAGTAAGTGGACCCAGACAGGCACTATCACACCCCCTCACACACCTATAGAGCCATTCATATACCTAGGACTCAGACAGTAAGGTACACACACTTGCACACTCATACACCCAGTTATACTCTTAGTCACCCAACCATATAGCCACTCAAATATCTATTTATAAAACCAAACAACAACTTACACACCCAGTCAGACAGCGACCGAGGCAATTCCATAATCACTCATACACCCACACAGCAATTATATATGCACCACTAACAGAGGAAATTACACACACAGTTAAACATCCAAACACTCACTAATATAGCCAGTTACCAATCCATATAGCCACTTACATACCCATTTACATACCCATTTAGACACCCATGCAGTTACTAACACAGCCACTCACATACCTGCACAGCTACTTATACACTCGTTGACACACCCACACAGGCATTGACACACTGACTCACTCATATATGCACCCAACCACTCACACACCCAGTCACCCACCTGTACAGCCACTCATATACCCATTTATACACCCATACTCAGACACTCACACAGCCCGTTACACACTGACATAACCACTTATGTAGCTACTTACTTGCTTATGGCATACAATCTAAAAGTAAGTAATGTAAAGTTAAATGTATTAAATATTTGCTTTTCAGATATCTACTTGTGTTGAAAGAGGAGGATTTACAATGCCGAGAAAGGCAGAGAAGAGAAAAAAAAACAGAAGAAAGGCAGAGAAGAGAAATAAACAGAAAAGAGTACTATCAGCTTAAAAGTGGGCATCAAAAAGGACATGATGGAGAGAAAGTGTTGGAGAGAAAGTGTTGGAAAAAAGCTGCTTGTAAGACAACTAAGGAGTTTCTTAAAACAGTATGTGGAAAAATGCGTAATGATGAAAAACCTTCAAATAAAAAGCGTGGTTTGAAATCAACTCATAAAGGAGAAGGAGTAAGTCACATTGAGAGAAATTTTATAAGAAAACACCTACTTTGATAATGAGGAAGAAACTATTTAAAGAAATATGAATGAGCATGTTCAAAAGTATAGTAATACCGAATTTGATAAGAAACATGAAGCAGTATAAGAGGAGAAGGTCAGCACTGAAGCAAAAACAACACATTGAGAGTGCAGTTGATAATAAAGCATTTGTCCTAAGGTGCAAACTATTTGTCCATAAAGAAAAGAATAAAAAAAGCCTTTTATTAAAAGTAATTTTTGCAAAAATTTCCAAGGAGAATGGAAGCATAAGTCTAGTACAAAGGCTTTGTTTAATGAAGAAAGCTACTTACAAGAGAACGCATAAGTGCATGCAGTTAAAACTACTGGACAATGGTATGAGGTAAAAGATGGTCCTCCCATTGCAAACGAGGAGATGGTTCCTAGAAATGTAGAGGAAGAGATAGGTGAAGAGATACAAAGAAGGTGTAGGCCTGCCTCTGCGTATAAATGGGACTGCAGTAGTATTTGGAGTGTTTGCCAGATTCATTTGATATATTAAGGCTTTTTCTACCTCAATTTCTGGATAGAAGTATGAAGCGGAAAACTGCAATGTTGCAAGCGTTAGGTCCATGAAGAGTAAGGAAATATTCAAATTTACAAGGATGCTCACTGGCATGCCTATCGCACCCAGTACAAAGGCCAAATTTGAAAAGTTGATGTATCCTTGAAAACTGAAGAGGAAAACAGAGAAAAGTGGCTAGAATTTGTAGTGTATTTATTTGTGGAGGATCATTTTGATCTGTTGGCACACCAGATTATGTGCTAGTACTGCTATGACAAATTAGAGGACAAAAAAGATTGCCAGAGCATGTTGGAGGTCGCTGAAATTCCAGAGGAACTTCAACATCTGAATGTTTATGAAGGAATACTCATATCATCTATACACCCTTTTCAAGCAATAGTTTGTATGGAACCAAAGACTTGCAACTGCCACCCACTCAGCTTCAGAAAGTGCTTAAAGGTAGTGTTGTGCATTTACCTTTAGATTTTAAATGCAATACTGAAACTGTGGTTGTAGAGAGGGATGTGGATGAACCACTTGTTACTCTAGAGAATGGTGTGCCCACGAAAAACAAAAAGATCTGGCAGCAACTAGTAGATGTAAATAAGTTGAAGAAAGCTGCAGCGTAGAAAAGTGCCACTGTTGGCATGGTTACCCCCCACTTTTTGCCTGATGTTGATGCCAACTTTGGTTGAAAGTGTGCTGGGATCCCGCTAATCAGGCCAGTGGTCTGACCGCCCTGGCGGTACGGGCAGCATTGTGGTGGCTTGGCTTCATGTAACCACACATGGTAAATTACAGTCTGTAGTCTGGACCGGATTGGCTGCACACAATATCAAAGGTTATTACTTTCCATCACCTTTTGATGCTGCCTGTGGAACATGACAGCAAACTGGATGATCAAAAGTTATCTAGTGAAGCTTGCCATGAAGTGTCAAGAGTTTTAAAAAAGTTGAAACACTTAATCATCAATGAGATGAGCATGGTCTCAAATTTAATGTTTGCCTTTGTACATTTGAGAATGCAAGAGGTTCTGAGAAAAGATTATGATATCCTATTGGGAAGAAAATATTTGATTGTTTTTGAGGATCTACTGTAGCTTACACCTGTGAAGGGTCAGCTTTTGTTCAAAACACTGCTCCATAATAAAGCCAGGAATTCTTTGGGAAGCACTGGAAATTTGAATATTTGGTTACATTTCGAATACAAAAACTGAATTAGGAATATGCGACGGGATATGGAAATAATTTGAATGATATTAGAGTAGGTGTTCATTCAAAAGAGGGAAGGCGAGTTCCAGAAAGTCTTCTTCTTAAAAACCTTAATCCAACAACAAAGACAGCGGCAGAACTAATGTGCAGTTTCATACAAGAACGTAAACATATTGTGTAACTAATGCCTACATTGGAGGAGTGTGCATCATTCAACAATGAGTTATTGGAGTTGGAGAAAGGAGACATGTTGCAAGCAAAGGCAATAGATAAAATGGAACATCACGTTGTCACTGAATTGCTAAATGAAAAGTTCTAAAAAAAAAGTTGATTAATTCGAAAAAATTGGTTTCATGAACTGCAGGATTGGAGTAATGTTCAAGTCAATGCAAAAACTCAAGGGTGATTTTGTGCAGAAACGTAAATGTTGATGTTATTAATTTTCCTAATTAGGAATGAGGTGGAATACCTTGTGATTAAATTTGATAAGATTGACAATGCAAAGGAGACCGGAAATTCTACTTTTTTTTTTTTTTTGCGAAAGATTTATATGTTCGACGGAAACAGCTGCCAGTTTCTCTAGCATATTCTATTACTATTCATAAATCACAAGGTTTAAGTTTAGATGTAGCATTTATTAATATTGCTAGTACAGTGTTTAAGTAAGGTATTTCATATATAGCTTTGTCTCAAGTTAGGACATTGCCTGGCTTGTATTTAGTTGCATTTGATGAGAGCAGAGTAAACACAGACTCAAGTTATGTTAAAGAATACAACCAATTAAGAAGTCTGTATGCCCCTCATTTAGGACAGTATCTAGTTTATGAGAAACCTTCCATCTATCCAAAGCAGAAAGTTGCACAGCAGTGTAGTGACGGTGTTGCAAAGAATGAAATGAAAGAAAAAAAAGGAAATTGTTAAGAAACAGAAAGTTGAAAATGAGGGAAATATTGTTGGTTGTCAATGGTCAAACCCCTCTGGTGTGAACAGCTATGCTAATGTTGTGGTAAATATATTGTTTGTATTGCCTCATGTTGTATATGCAATTCAACAGAAACAAAAGAAAGTATATACAGTTACTCACATACCCACACAAAGACACTCACACACAAACTCACACAGCCACACACCCTCTCAGGCACCCACTCACTAATTCACAAAGTGACTTTAATACCCACTCACAAACTCACACATGCACTCACAAACCCACTTATACATGCATACAGACATTTAGATCCCCACCATAGAGTCACTCACATTCCCATACAGTCACTCACACATATGCAAACACCTACTGACATAGACTCATACACCCATACAGATACTCACACACCAACTCACACAACACAAGCACACAGATACCCACTCACACACCCATGCAGCCACTCTCACACCCACACATAGACCTACAAGACATTCACACACCCACTCAGACAATCACATACCCCTTTTCACACCCAGACATTTTCATCCCCACTAACACAACCATACAGTTACTCCAGCAGCTACTCACACACCCACGCAGACAACACACACATTCATTCAGCTACACACCCATCCACTCACAGACCCACACTGCCACTCACAAAAACAGCCACACACCCACTTACACATCAACACGGACATTTACATCCCCACTAACAAACGCACACAGTGACTCACACAGGTATTGACAGAACCACACAGACACTTACATACCCATTCATACTGCCATACAGTCACTCACACACCCATTTACAAATGCGCACACCTACCCACAGACTCATGCATCCATAGACACTCACACACTCATTCACACATCCAAAGACCCACTTACACACCCATTAACAGGACCATACAGCTACTCACACATGCAGAGAGCCACTTACACAAACACCAATACACCAATTAATAGGCCCTTACAGCTACTCACACATGCAGAGAGCCACTTATAGAAACACCGATACACCCATACTGCCAGTAACACATCCACTGAGACACCCATACAGCCATTTACACATCAATTTCCATTTTGTTTATTCTAGATGATATTGCAAAACATTTGCTAGAATCTTCTTTAATACTTTATAGGTGTATTCCCCTTGGTGAATATTAGAGTAGTCAGATGTACTACTTTGATTTCACTTATGTGGAGTGTGATACATTTAAACACAGAAAATCTAACAATTAAACACACAATTGCACAAAAACATAAAACATGTAGTTAGCTCTTTCTTTAACCAGATGAAGTGGTTCTAAAAAGAACCATTTTTTAGGATGGATTTTTAATACAAATTTATATTTTTGGGGATTTTTTTCTTTGTTAAGAAAAATAACCAGTGTAGTTAAAGGGGTAAGAGAAGGAACGTTGGTGGAAGCAACTGGCTTCAGTCTTTATAAACAAATGAACATGGGACCAAAAAAAAAAAATGAACAGGTGTGTTTGTTGACAGCATCCGTGTAACCAGCAACAGAAGCCATATGACACTTCCCACAAGGAGTGACCATCTCCAACTGCTGAACTTCTATGGTTTTGTGTCTGTAAATTCTGAACCTAATTATAAAGTCCCTGTAACATTTGTTTTTTTGGTGAATTTCTAAAGTAAAAAAAAAAAAAAATCTATTCAATTTTTTTAATTTGGAATTCTACTTTGCTCTATGCAGCCAAACCCTGCTGCGCACAATGCAGTTCGGTTAGCTGCTGAATTGTTATGGTTTTCTGTGTGTACATTGTGAACCTAACTATACGAGAGGAGTTCTTTGATATGGAACACTCTATAACACAAACAACACTCTAAAACTGCTCACTGCTCACCTCAATATTCTGTTTTTTTCCAGCAGAGTATTTAAGCATAGTGCCATCCACACCAAGGTAGAAAAGAGACACATTTCTTTGACATTTTTACAGCAAAGTCTTTAAGCATAGGATCAGCTAGTGCCATCTATGCTGAGCTGAAAAATGACAAAAGCATTTTCCCACTCCAGGCACAGTATTACAGCTTTGGATTGGTAAATACACTCCAAGCACAATAATACAGCTTTGGATTGGTAAAATACCATGCAGGCCAACCAAGAGTGAATATAAGCAGTCTCTGACACATATGTTTCACTCTTAATAGAGCTTGTTTGGAAGACATAGCTTTGTTCAGACACAATGGAGCACGTAGTATAAGTCAAGGCAATACCCTTTCAGGCTTAGAAGGCCACATAAATTATGCAAAAAAAGGAGGCAACTCAGGGTAGTTCACAGGTTTAAGGGGAGAGCAGTTTCTTTATATGGAACACTCTACAACACCAACAACCAGGGAAAATTGGTTTCCTTAAAACGTTGGTGCCGTTTTAACACTTCTTCACAAACATTTCCAAAAAAGCCTGTTCTACCTCAGCTCCTTAACAGAAAGTTTCAGGGTGATTCATCAGGTGGGGACCAAGAAAAAGGGGGTCCCAAAACTTGTTTTTCCCACATGCAATTTTCCATACGACATTTTGATACAGCTACAGCCAAAACGGCTGGATGGAATTAAACCATATTTGACAGAAGACTAGATCTTTACCCATAAAGAGTGTCTTATGTTGCATGGTGTATATCAGCTTAGCTTAGTGGATTTTTAGAAACGAAGCTTTAAAAATGTATGTATAGAGACGCTGACCATCTGTAGACCACAGAAAACAAAGGATAACGCTTGATTGGCTGCCACATCAACAAAGATATGAAATGATGTAATACTTAGGTGAAAATTTCAGTGCCAATATCAATGATATCATAGAACATGTAATGAATGATGTACTATGGGAGGTAATTAGCAGCGCATGGCAAGGGTGTGAGTTATAGTTACCTTCGGGCAAAATGACATCACTTTAACCTTTGTTCTTTTCAGTGAATTATTAGTTTGTTTTTTTAAAGTAAGCCAATATTTTATTACCATACGTATGGGGTATTGGCTGCAGGGCCAGGCCCTGTGTTCAATTTCCCCCAAGCAGTCAATCCCCATTCAGAGGAGGGAGTCATGTAGCCCACTCATAAAGCCCATATGGGCCCAGGGAATCTGGGGCCATTTGTTCTGAAAAACGGGAGGGGTGCATTCAGGTCCTCTTCCCAAGCCACTATTGGCCCCAGGGACCCCATTCCGTGAGGCCAAGAAATATATTATTGGGGTGGGGGGAATGCATGGCCCTCCTCCCCAACTTTTCAGAGGCCCCAGGGACCCCATCCCCAGGGGTCAAATATATCAATATTAGGGGAAGGAGTGCGTGGTAGCACTTCCTGAGCTTCAAAAGGTTGTGGGCATCCCGTTTGTAGGAAGTTGGCTCTGTATGTGCTATTTCAAAGTAAGGAATAGCATGCACAGAGTCCAAGGGTTCCCCTTAGAGGTAAAATAGTGGTAAAAATAGATAATACTAATGCTCTATTTTGTGGTAGTGTGGTCGAGCAGTAGGCTTATCCAAGGAGTAGTGTTAAGCATTTGTTGTACATACACATAGACAATAAATGAGGTACACACACTCAGAGACAAATCCAGCCAATAGGTTTTGTTATAGAAAAATATCTTTTCTTAGTTTATTTTAAGAACCACAGGTTCAAATTTAACATGTAATATCTTGTTTGAAAGGTATTGCAGGTAAGTACATTAGGAACTTTGAATCATTTCAATTGCAGGTATACTTTTCAAGTTATTCACAAATAGCTATTTCAAAAGTGGACACTTAGTGCAATTTTCACAGTTCCTGGGGGAGGTAAGTTTTTGTTAGTTTTACCAGGTAAGTAGGACACTTACAGGGTTCAGTTCTTGGTCCAAGGTAGCCCACCGTTGGGGGTTCAGAGCAACCCCAAAGTCACCACACCAGCAGCTCAGGGCCGGTCAGGTGCAGAGTTCAAAGTGGTGCCCAAAACACATAGGCTAGAATGGAGAGAAGGGGGTGCCCCGGTTCCGGTCTGCTTGCAGGTAAGTACCCGCGTCTTCGGAGGGCAGACCAGGGGGGTTTTGTAGGGCACCGGGGGGGACACAGGTCCACACAGAAATTTCACCCTCAGCGGCGCGGGGGCGGCCGGGTGCAGTGTAGAAACAAGCGTCGGGTTCGCAATGTTAGTCTATGAGAGATCTCGGGATCTCTTCAGCGCTGCAGGCAGGCAAGGGGGGGATTCCTCGGGGAAACCTCCACTTGGGCAAGGGAGAGGGACTCCTGGGGGTCACTTCTCCAGTGAAAGTCCGGTCCTTCAGGTCCTGGGGGCTGCGGGTGCAGGGTCTCTCCCAGGCGTCGGGACTTTAGGTTCAAGGAGTCGCGGTCAGGGGAAGCCTCGGGATTCCCTCTGCAGGCAGCGCTGTGGGGGCTCAGGGGGGACAGGTTTTGGTACTCACAGTATCAGAGTAGTCCTGGGGTCCCTCCTGAGGTGTCGGATCTCCACCAGCCGAGTCGGGGTCGCCGGGTGCAGTGTTGCAAGTCTCACGCTTCTTGCGGGGAGCTTGCAGGGTTCTTTAAAGCTGCTGGAAACAAAGTTGCAGCTTTTCTTGGAGCAGGTCCGCTGTCCTCGGGAGTTTCTTGTCTTTTCGAAGCAGGGGCAGTCCTCAGAGGATGTCGAGGTCGCTGGTCCCTTTGGAAGGCGTCGCTGGAGCAGGATCTTTGGAAGGCAGGAGACAGGCCGGTGAGTTTCTGGAGCCAAGGCAGTTGTCGTCTTCTGGTCTTCCGCTGCAGGGGTTTTCAGCTGGGCAGTCCTTCTTCTTGTAGTTGCAGGAATCTAATTTTCTAGGGTTCAGGGTAGCCCTTAAATACTAAATTTAAGGGCGTGTTTAGGTCTGGGGGGTTAGTAGCCAATGGCTACTAGCCCTGAGGGTGGGTACACCCTCTTTGTGCCTCCTCCCACGGGGAGGGGGTCACAATCCTAACCCTATTGGGGGAATCCTCCATCTGCAAGATGGAGGATTTCTAAAAGTTAGAGTCACCTCAGCTCAGGACACCTTAGGGGCTGTCCTGACTGGCCAGTGACTCCTCCTTGTTATTCTCATTATTTTCTCCGGCCTTGCCGCCAAAAGTGGGGCCTGGCCGGAGGGGGCGGGCAACTCCACTAGCTGGAGTGTCCTGCTGGGTTGGCACAAAGGAGGTGAGCCTTTGAGGCTCACCGCCAGGTGTGACAATTCCTGCCTGGGAGAGGTGTTAGCATCTCCACCCAGTGCAGGCTTTGTTACTGGCCTCAGAGTGACAAAGGCACTCTCCCCATGGGGCCAGCAACATGTCTCGGTTTGTGGCAGGCTGCTAAAACTAGTCAGCCTACACAGATAGTCGGTTAAGTTTCAGGGGGCACCTCTAAGGTGCCCTCTGTGGTGTATTTTACAATAAAATGTACACTGGCATCAGTGTGCATTTATTGTGCTGAGAAGTTTGATACCAAACTTCCCAGTTTTCAGTGTAGCCATTATGGTGCTGTGGAGTTCGTGTTTGACAGACTCCCAGACCATATACTCTTATGGCTACCCTGCACTTACAATGTCTAAGGTTTTGTTTAGACACTGTAGGGGTACCATGCTCATGCACTGGTACCCTCACCTATGGTATAGTGCACCCTGCCTTAGGGCTGTAAGGCCTGCTAGAGGGGTGTCTTACCTATACTGCATAGGCAGTGAGAGGCTGGCATGGCACCCTGAGGGGAGTGCCATGTCGACTTACTCGTTTTGTCCTCACTAGCACACACAAGCTGGCAAGCAGTGTGTCTGTGCTGAGTGAGGGGTCTCCAGGGTGGCATAAGACATGCTGCAGCCCTTAGAGACCTTCCTTGGCATCAGGGCCCTTGGTACTAGAAGTACCAGTTACAAGGGACTTATCTGGATGCCAGGGTCTGCCAATTGTGGATACAAAAGTACAGGTTAGGGAAAGAACACTGGTGCTGGGGCCTGGTTAGCAGGCCTCAGCACACTTTCAATTGTAAACATAGCATCAGCAAAGGCAAAAAGTCAGGGGGCAACCATGCCAAGGAGGCATTTCCTTACACAACCCCCCCCCAAACGAAAGAGGATGAGACTAACCTTTCCCAAGAGAGTCTTCATTTTCTAAGTGGAAGAACCTGGAAAGGCCATCTGCATTGGCATGGGCAGTCCCAGGTCTGTGTTCCACTATAAAGTCCATTCCCTGTAGGGAGATGGACCACCTCAACAGTTTAGGATTTTCACCTTTCATTTGCATCAGCCATTTGAGAGGTCTGTGGTCAGTTTGAACTAGGAAGTGAGTCCCAAAGAGGTATGGTCTCAGCTTCTTCAGGGACCAAACCACAGCAAAGGCCTCCCTCTCAATGGCACTCCAACGCTGCTCCCTGGGGAGTAACCTCCTGCTAATGAAAGCAACAGGCTGGTCAAGGCCATCATCATTTGTTTGGGACAAAACTGCCCCTATCCCATGTTCAGAGGCATCAGTCTGCACAATGAACTGCTTAGAATAATCTGGAGCTTTGAGAACTGGTGCTGAGCACATTGCCTGTTTCAGGGTGTCAAAGGCCTGTTGGCATTCCACAGTCCAGTTTACTTTCTTGGGCATTTTCTTGGAGGTGAGTTCAGTGAGGGCTGTCACAATGGATCCATATCCCTTCACAAACCTCCTGTAATACCCAGTCAAGCCAAGGAATGCCCTGACTCGAGTCTGGGTTTTTGGAGCTACCCAGTCCAGAATAGTCTGGATCTTGGGTTGGAGTGGCTGAACTTGGCCTCCACCTACAAGGTGTCCCAAGTAAACCACAGTTCCCTGCCCTATCTGGCACTTGGATGCCTTGATAGAGAGGCCTGCAGATTGCAGAGCCTTCAAAACCTTCCCCAGGTGGACCAGGTGATCCTGCCAGGTGGAGCTAAAGACAGCAATATCATCAAGATAAGCTGTGCTAAAGGACTCCAAGCCAGCAAGGACTTGATTCACCAACCTTTGGAAGGTGGCAGGGGCATTCTTTAAACCAAAGGGCATAACAGTAAACTGATAATGCCCATCCGGTGTGGAGAATGCTGTCTTTTCTTTTGCTCCAGGTGCCATTTTTATTTGCCAGTACCCTGCTGTCAAGTCAAAGGTACTTAGAAATTTGGCAGCACCTAATTTGTCTATGAGCTCATCAGCTCTTGGAATTGGATGAGCATCTGTCTTGGTGACAGAATTGAGCCCTCTGTAGTCCACACAAAACCTCATCTCTTTCTTTCCATCTTTGGTGTGAGGTTTGGGGACTAAGACCACTGGGCTAGCCCAGGGGCTGTCAGAGCGCTCAATCACTCCCAATTCCAGCATCTTGTGGACTTCCACCTTGATGCTTTCCTTAACATGGTCAGACTGTCTAAAGATTTTGTTCTTGACAGGCATGCTGTCTCCTGTGTCCACATCATGGGTACACAGGTGTGTCTGACCAGGGGTTAAGGAGAAGAGTTCAGGAAACTGTTGTAGGACTCTCCTACAATCAGCTTGCTGTTGGCCAGAGAGGGTGTCTGAGTAGATCACTCCATCTACTGTGCCATCTTTTGGGTCTGATGACAAAAGATCAGGGAGAGGTTCACTCTCTGCCTCCTGATCCTCATCTGTTACCATCAACAGATTCACATCAGCCCTGTCATGGAAGAGCTTAAGGCGGTTCACATGGATCACCCTCTTGGGGCTCCTGCTTGTGCCCAGGTCCACCAGGTAGGTGACCTGACTCTTCCTTTCTAGTACTGGGTAAGGGCCACTCCATTTGTCCTGGAGTGCCCTGGGAGCCACAGGCTCCAGAACCCAGACTTTCTGCCCTGGTTGGAACTCAACCAGTGCAGCCTTTTGGTCATACCAAAACTTCTGGAGCTGTTGGCTGGCCTCAAGGTTTTTGGTTGCCTTTTCCATGTACTCTGCCATTCTAGAGCGAAGGCCAAGTACATAGTCCACTATGTCCTGTTTAGGCTCGTGGAGAGGTCTCTCCCAGCCTTCTTTAACAAGGGCAAGTGGTCCCCTTACAGGATGACCAAACAGAAGTTCAAAGGGTGAGAATCCTACTCCCTTCTGTGGCACCTCTCTGTAAGCGAAAAGCAGACATGGCAAGAGGACATCCCATCTCCTTTTGAGCTTTTCTGGGAGCCCCATGATCATGCCTTTTAATGTCTTGTTGAATCTCTCAACCAAGCCATTAGTTTGTGGATGGTATGGTGTAGTGAATTTATAAGTCACTCCACACTCATTCCACATGTGCTTTAGGTATGCTGACATGAAGTTGGTACCTCTGTCAGACACCACCTCCTTAGGGAAACCCACTCTGGTAAAGATACCAATGAGGGCCTTGGCTACTGCAGGGGCAGTAGTCGACCTAAGGGGAATAGCTTCAGGATACCTGGTAGCATGATCCACTACTACCAGGATATACATATTTCCTGAGGCTGTGGGAGGTTCCAGTGGACCAACTATGTCCACACCCACTCTTTCAAAGGGGACCCCCACCACTGGAAGTGGAATGAGGGGGGCCTTTGGATGCCCACCTGTCTTACCACTGGCTTGACAGGTGGGGCAGGAGAGGCAAAACTCCTTAACCATGTTGGACATATTGGGCCAGTAGAAGTGGTTGACTAACCTCTCCCACGTCTTGGTTTGTCCCAAATGTCCAGCAAGGGGAATGTCATGGGCCAATGTTAGGATGAACTCTCTGAACAGCTGAGGCACTACCACTCTCCTAGTGGCACCAGGTTTGGGGTCTCTGGCCTCAGTGTACAGGAGTCCATCCTCCCAATAGACCCTATGGGTTCCATTTTTCTTGCCTTTGGACTCTTCAGCAGCTTGCTGCCTAAGGCCTTCAAGAGAGGGACAGGTTTCTTGTCCCTTACACAGCTCCTCCCTGGAGGGTCCCCCTGGGCCTAAGAGCTCAACCTGGTAAGGTTCAAGCTCCAAAGGCTCAGTTCCCTCAGAGGGCAGAACTTCTTCCTGAGAAGAGAGGTTCCCTTTCTTTTGCTGTGTTGCAGTTGGTCTCCCAACTGACTTTCCTGTTCTCTTGGTAGGCTGGGCCATTTTTCCAGACTCCAGCTCTACTTTTTCACCCTGTGCCTTGCATTGTGCTCTTGTTTTCACACACACCAGTTCAGGGATACCCAGCATTGCTGCATGGGTTTTTAGCTCTACCTCAGCCCATGCTGAGGACTCCAGGTCATTTCCAAGCAGACAGTCCACTGGGATATTTGAGGAGACCACCACCTGTTTCAGGCCATTGACCCCTCCCCATTCTAAAGTAACCATTGCCATGGGATGTACTTTTCTCTGATTGTCAGCGTTGGTGACTGTGTAAGTTTTTCCAGTCAGGTATTGGCCAGGGGAAACCAGTTTCTCTGTCACCATGGTGACACTGGCACCTGTATCCCTCAGGCCCTCTATTCTAGTCCCATTAATTAAGAGTTGCTGTCTGTATTTTTGCATGTTAGGCGGCCAGACAGCTAGTGTGGCTAAATCCACCCCACCCTCAGAAACTAGAGTAGCTTCAGTGTGAACCCTGATTTGCTCTGGGCACACTGTTGATCCCACTTGGAGACTAGCCATACCAGTGTTACCTGGATGGGAGTTTGGAGTGGAACCCTTCTTGGGACAGGCCTTGTCTCCAGTTTGGTGTCCATGCTGTTTACAGCTATGACACCAGGCCTTTTTGGGATCAAAGTTTTTACCCTTGTACCCATTGTTTTGTGAAGAGGCTCTGGGCCCACCCTCCTGTGCAGGTTTTTGGGGGCCTGTAGAAGACTCTTTACTATTTTTAGTTTTGGTTGTCTCATCACCCTTCTGCTGGGGAGTCTTTGTGACCCCTTTCTTTTGGTCACCCCCTGTTGAAGTCTTGGACACCCTTGTCTTGACCCAATGGTCCGCCTTCTTTCCCAATTCTTGGGGAGAAATTGGTCCTAGGTCTACCAGATGCTGATGCAGTTTATCATTGAAACAATTACTTAACAGGTGTTCTTTCACAAATAAATTGTACAGCCCATCATAATTACTTACACCACTGCCTTGAATCCAACCATCTAGTGTTTTCACTGAGTAGTCAACAAAGTCAACCCAGGTCTGGCTCGAGGATTTTTGAGCCCCCCTGAACCTAATCCTGTACTCCTCAGTGGAGAATCCAAAGCCCTCAATCAGGGTACCCTTCATGAGGTCATAAGATTCTGCATCTTGTCCAGAGAGTGTGAGGAGTCTATCCCTACACTTTCCTGTGAACATTTCCCAAAGGAGAGCACCCCAGTGAGATCTGTTCACTTTTCTGGTTACACAAGCCCTCTCAAAAGCTGTGAACCATTTGGTGATGTCATCACCATCTTCATATTTAGTTACAATCCCTTTGGGGATTTTCAACATGTCAGGAGAATCTCTGACCCTATTTATGTTGCTGCCACCATTGATGGGTCCTAGGCCCATCTCTTGTCTTTCCCTCTCTATGGCTAGGATCTGTCTTTCCAAAGCCAATCTTTTGGCCATCCTGGCTAACTGGATGTCCTCTTCACTGGAGTTATCCTCAGTGATTTCAGAGTTGTTGGTCCCTCCTGTGAGGGAACCAGCATCTCTGACTATTATTTGTGGAGTCAGGGCTTGAGAAGCCCTGCTCTCCCTAAGTAGGACTGGAGGGGGGGAATTTCCCTCCAAGTCACTATCTTCATCCTCTGAGTTGCCATCCTCAGAGGGGTTGGCCTTTTCAAACTCTGCCAAAAGCTCCTGGAGCTGTACTTTGGTAGGTTTGGGGCCCATTGCTATTTTCTTTAGTTTACAGAGTGACCTTAGCTCTCTCATCTGTAGATGGAGGTAAGGTGTGGTGTCGAGTTCCACCACATTCACATCTGTGCTAGACATTATGCTTCTAAAAGTCGGAATACTTTTTAAGAAACTAAAACTGGTTCTAGAATCTAATTCAAACTTTTAACAAACTTTTAAACTCTAAAAGAAATGCTAAACAGGATCTAACACAAGGCCCTAGCAGGTCTTTTAAGAATTTAGAAAACTTTTCAAATTGCAAAAATCAGTTTCTAATGACAATTTTGGAATTTGTCGTGTGATCAGGTATTGGCTGAGTAGTCCAGCAAATGCAAAGTCTTGTACCCCACCGCTGATCCACCAATGTAGGAAGTTGGCTCTGTATGTGCTATTTCAAAGTAAGGAATAGCATGCACAGAGTCCAAGGGTTCCCCTTAGAGGTAAAATAGTGGTAAAAATAGATAATACTAATGCTCTATTTTGTGGTAGTGTGGTCGAGCAGTAGGCTTATCCAAGGAGTAGTGTTAAGCATTTGTTGTACATACACATAGACAATAAATGAGGTACACACACTCAGAGACAAATCCAGCCAATAGGTTTTGTTATAGAAAAATATCTTTTCTTAGTTTATTTTAAGAACCACAGGTTCAAATTTAACATGTAATATCTTGTTTGAAAGGTATTGCAGGTAAGTACATTAGGAACTTTGAATCATTTCAATTGCAGGTATACTTTTCAAGTTATTCACAAATAGCTATTTCAAAAGTGGACACTTAGTGCAATTTTCACAGTTCCTGGGGGAGGTAAGTTTTTGTTAGTTTTACCAGGTAAGTAGGACACTTACAGGGTTCAGTTCTTGGTCCAAGGTAGCCCACCGTTGGGGGTTCAGAGCAACCCCAAAGTCACCACACCAGCAGCTCAGGGCCGGTCAGGTGCAGAGTTCAAAGTGGTGCCCAAAACACATAGGCTAGAATGGAGAGAAGGGGGTGCCCCGGTTCCGGTCTGCTTGCAGGTAAGTACCCGCGTCTTCGGAGGGCAGACCAGGGGGGTTTTGTAGGGCACCGGGGGGGACACAGGTCCACACAGAAATTTCACCCTCAGCGGCGCGGGGGCGGCCGGGTGCAGTGTAGAAACAAGCGTCGGGTTTGCAATGTTAGTCTATGAGAGATCTCGGGATCTCTTCAGCGCTGCAGGCAGGCAAGGGGGGGATTCCTCGGGGAAACCTCCACTTGGGCAAGGGAGAGGGACTCCTGGGGGTCACTTCTCCAGTGAAAGTCCGGTCCTTCAGGTCCTGGGGGCTGCGGGTGCAGGGTCTCTCCCAGGCGTCGGGACTTTAGGTTCAAGGAGTCGCGGTCAGGGGAAGCCTCGGGATTCCCTCTGCAGGCGGCGCTGTGGGGGCTCAGGGGGGACAGGTTTTGGTACTCACAGTATCAGAGTAGTCCTGGGGTCCCTCCTGAGGTGTCGGATCTCCACCAGCCGAGTCGGGGTCGCCGGGTGCAGTGTTGCAAGTCTCACGCTTCTTGCGGGGAGCTTGCAGGGTTCTTTAAAGCTGCTGGAAACAAAGTTGCAGCTTTTCTTGGAGCAGGTCCGCTGTCCTCGGGAGTTTCTTGTCTTTTCGAAGCAGGGGCAGTCCTCAGAGGATGTCGAGGTCGCTGGTCCCTTTGGAAGGCGTCGCTGGAGCAGGATCTTTGGAAGGCAGGAGACAGGCCGGTGAGTTTCTGGAGCCAAGGCAGTTGTCGTCTTCTGGTCTTCCGCTGCAGGGGTTTTCAGCTGGGCAGTCCTTCTTCTTGTAGTTGCAGGAATCTAATTTTCTAGGGTTCAGGGTAGCCCTTAAATACTAAATTTAAGGGCGTGTTTAGGTCTGGGGGGTTAGTAGCCAATGGCTACTAGCCCTGAGGGTGGGTACACCCTCTTTGTGCCTCCTCCCACGGGGAGGGGGTCACAATCCTAACCCTATTGGGGGAATCCTCCATCTGCAAGATGGAGGATTTCTAAAAGTTAGAGTCACCTCAGCTCAGGACACCTTAGGGGCTGTCCTGACTGGCCAGTGACTCCTCCTTGTTATTCTCATTATTTTCTCCGGCCTTGCCGCCAAAAGTGGGGCCTGGCCGGAGGGGGCGGGCAACTCCACTAGCTGGAGTGTCCTGCTGGGTTGGCACAAAGGAGGTGAGCCTTTGAGGCTCACCGCCAGGTGTGACAATTCCTGCCTGGGAGAGGTGTTAGCATCTCCACCCAGTGCAGGCTTTGTTACTGGCCTCAGAGTGACAAAGGCACTCTCCCCATGGGGCCAGCAACATGTCTCGGTTTGTGGCAGGCTGCTAAAACTAGTCAGCCTACACAGATAGTCGGTTAAGTTTCAGGGGGCACCTCTAAGGTGCCCTCTGTGGTGTATTTTACAATAAAATGTACACTGGCATCAGTGTGCATTTATTGTGCTGAGAAGTTTGATACCAAACTTCCCAGTTTTCAGTGTAGCCATTATGGTGCTGTGGAGTTCGTGTTTGACAGACTCCCAGACCATATACTCTTATGGCTACCCTGCACTTACAATGTCTAAGGTTTTGTTTAGACACTGTAGGGGTACCATGCTCATGCACTGGTACCCTCACCTATGGTATAGTGCACCCTGCCTTAGGGCTGTAAGGCCTGCTAGAGGGGTGTCTTACCTATACTGCATAGGCAGTGAGAGGCTGGCATGGCACCCTGAGGGGAGTGCCATGTCGACTTACTCGTTTTGTCCTCACTAGCACACACAAGCTGGCAAGCAGTGTGTCTGTGCTGAGTGAGGGGTCTCCAGGGTGGCATAAGACATGCTGCAGCCCTTAGAGACCTTCCTTGGCATCAGGGCCCTTGGTACTAGAAGTACCAGTTACAAGGGACTTATCTGGATGCCAGGGTCTGCCAATTGTGGATACAAAAGTACAGGTTAGGGAAAGAACACTGGTGCTGGGGCCTGGTTAGCAGGCCTCAGCACACTTTCAATTGTAAACATAGCATCAGCAAAGGCAAAAAGTCAGGGGGCAACCATGCCAAGGAGGCATTTCCTTACACCGTTCCTCTGGGCCAAATTGATTAATAAAAGGAGAGGGACGAACGCTCCCTCTCTGAGCATTAAGATGCCCCAGGGACCCATCCCTGGGGACAAATATTAATATTGGGGGGGGGGGGATGTGGCTCCCCCCAAGATTTAATAGGCCCCAGAACCCCAGCCCCAGCCCCAGGGCCATACTTTAATTATAAGGGGGGGCATGATGCCCCTCCCCAAGCCTTAAGAGGCCACATGGACCCCAGGGCTAAGTACATTGATATTAGGGAAGGGGGCATATAGCCCCATCACAGTGCTTTCATAGGCTATGGGAATCCCATCCCCTGGGCCAAATTTCAATACTAAGGGGAGGTGGGCCATGGGCTCCCCTGCCGAGCCTCAAAAGGACCCAGGGACCTTATACCTCAGGGATGAACACCAAGAAAAGGGGAGGGGTGCACAGCCCCCCTTTCGGAGCCTTTTGTAGCCTATAAGTGGGTGCCCCAGTGTCCACAACAAGCAGCAAGTTCGGTGATGTGGTTGGCGCAACAGGGCCCCTGAGGCCTCAGCCAGCTCCCCGCATACTGCAAGAGCCTGCATTGCTCCTACCCGGTGGAAGCAGCTGTGTTTTTGCTTGCTCCCGTCTGGCAGGAGCAATCTGTGTTTCCCTACCTGGAGAAGCATAGGTAGGGAAACAAAAATCTGCTCCCATCCAGCAGGACAATTTTTAAAGCTCCCTCTGAGTGACAGCAGGCATGACTTCCCTGGCCATGTTTCTGCAGGCAGATTAGGCAGGTCTGCTCCCATCCAGTGGGACATTCAAAAATGCTCCTGCTGTTGGTAGCAAACATATGTTTCCCTGCCCACGCTGATGCAGGCAAGCAAACTACTGTGCTCCGGGGTGGGGGGGGCTTCCGGGGACACAGTCTGTGAACTAGGGGTTGGGGGTCCCAGGGCATTAAGAGGACCCCCCATCCTTTTTTGCAGAAATCATCCCTGGGGAATGGTATCCCGGGATCATTTTAAGGCTAACGAAGGGGGACTGCATGGCCCTCCACCCTGCCAAAAACATATGAAGACTCAGACAGTGAAGCACCCGTCATACAAATACACTGAGACCCTAACACACCCAAAACACATGTCATCCATTTACATACAAATCAATAAAACTACAAAAAGGCAAAATCCTCTGCCTGCAAATAGACTCTAAGAATGCTTTCATGTTCATAACACTTTCAGCAAAATCGGATTTGAATCATTACAGGTGTATAATGTGAGTTTGTAACTTTTTAAATGTAATTTTACACTAAGGATATCAGCCGTAACTAACACAAAGGAATGGAGCCCGGCCTAAACATATGGGTTTCCTTCAGACATACACCAATGAGCAAGTGTCTTGAATATCAAACAGTGTGCATAATTCTGTTCTACGATTTCAAATATGAAATTAAGCAAGACTGTGCATGTGGCCTTTTCTGAATTCTGCAAGATATTTGATATAGTGGTCTGTGAACTTACCAGAAGTAAGTAATCCTAACACTTGGTTATCAGCCCCAAACCTTGTACAGGAATCACATTAACACTATCTCTCAAACCTTTCTCCATTGGACACAATACAAATCAACCATTTGAACAAAAACACAAAATCCACTGTATTTGGTCTTACCAGGTCAGAATGTCCTTTAATGTGTGTCTGGAGTTTGTACTTGTCTGGAGTGGTGTAGTCACAGCCCTCAGTTGGGCATTTTAGCAAGACGTTGCTATGTTTCTGAATGACATGACGGTTCAAGCAGTTCTTAGTGATTGACGAATAGGTACATTGGGAACAGTAGTACAAGTGTTCTCTGGTATGGGTCCGGACATGCATGTCATAATGGACTTGGTACCAAAACAGCTTTCCTGTAAGTAAAAAGAGAAGCGTTTTTGCATACAAAAAAATCGTCTGCAGGGCTATTTTCCTACCATGAGCATGTGACTGATTCTCCAAGAACTGTTGGATAACATTAACCAAGGCACTGCACTGAACTAGAACCCAGACAGTACACAAACCCCAAACTCTACCAAATAGTTCACCAGGATGTTGCTGATGAGAATAATACTACTGACTCTCGGAAGGTGGGAACAGTTGACAGCCTTTTCTATAACTCATAAAAGAATTTACTAGGTCTTTATTCACCTTTTTACCATTCTTATACATCAATTATATGTTTAGATTAAAAAACACAGAAAGTCACTTAAAACACCTAGATAGACACTGTTCCATTAACTTTCTTTTCAAGAGAACCACCACATGGGCAAGTCTCACACAAGTCATTTCAAAAAGTTTCTAAGCCTACATATGGTTAGTGCTGAATGAATTAAGTTGGTTCAGTCATTAAATCAGTAAAAAAAAATCTACTTGTTACATGCAAAAAGTCATAAAAAAGAGAGACAACTACTGTCACGTCCTTAACCAGTTCTGTGCTGGGGACGTAATGGTTACGTCCCGTGGCACAGTGCTCTTGTGCTGAGGACGTAACCATTACGTCCCGGCACTGGAGCTCGGAGGGAGTGCTAGCGCTCCCTCCGTGGGCTTCCCCCCCCTAGCCCTCAAGGCAAGGCTTGGAAGGGGAATCGCTTTTCCTCCCACCCCAGACCCCCCAACCCCTCCCCCCAGTGACGTCTGATGACATCAGCACTCGATTGTGCGCTGATCTCATCAGAGGCCGCCTCTTTTGAGCGTGATCGGAAGAGAAATGAAAAGCATTTCTCTTCCGATCATATGATGGGGGCCTGAGAGGCTTCAAAGGGAAGGAAAGGAATTTCCTTCCCTTTGAAGTCTCTCTAAGCATTTCAGCAGCCAGATCGTGAAGCTGCTGAAATGCCCACTAGACACCAGGGATCATTTTCAAAAAGGAAATTGGCTTAAGGGGAGCGACTCCTTGTGCAAGGGTCGCTCCCTAGAGGGGCAATTATTTGCAGGGCCTTTTCTGCCCCCCCCCCACCCCCACAGGGGCAGATCGGCTTATTGTTATTAGGCCAATCTGCCCCCATACGGGGCAGAAACCTCTAGGCGCCAGGGATCTTTTTTTTTATTTTTTTTATTGTTTTATTTCCGTTCTTTAGAGGTGGGAGTGACCCCTTAGGCAAGGGTTGCTCCCCTAGGAGGCAAATTATATTTAGACCATTTCTAACCCCCTTGGTGGCAGCTCAGCCTATTTTTATTAGGCCAATCTGTCCCCAAGGGGGGCAGAAACCACTAGACACCAGGTCGATTTTTTTCAAGGTCAATTTTAAGTAAGGGTTGCTCCCGGGAGGGGGGGGGACCACTTGGCACAAGGGATATATATATATATATATATATATATATATATATTTTTTTTTTTTTAACAGATGGGGAGCGGCCCCTTAGGCAATTGTATTAAGGCCATTCCTGCCCCACTTAGGGGCAGATCAGCCTATTTTTGTAAGGCCAATCTGCCCCAAAGGGGGGGCAGAAACCAGTAGACACCAGGGATTTTAATTTTTTTGCCACAATTTCATGCAAGGGGAGCGACCCCTTAGGCAAGGGTTGTTCCCCTGGTGGGCACATTTATTTTCAGAGATTCCTGCTCCCCTTGGTGGCAGATTGGCCTATTTATTTTAGGCCAATCTGCCACTGGGGGGGGGGCAGAAACACTTAGGCACCAGGGATTGGTGTATGTGTATGTGTGCATTTTGTTTGGGGGGCAGCCCCTTGGCCAAGGGTCACTCCCTATGGGGGCACATTACTGTTGGCCATATCTGTCCCACTTGGGGGCAGACTGGCCTATTTATGAAAGGCCCTTCTGCCCCCGAGGGGGGCAGAAAGCCCACCAGAGACCAGGAAAGATTTTTTTTCAAAATAAGAGGGTTGGGTTTATGGCCATACCCCATCCCAAACAAATGGGGCCAAAGTTGTTCTGCCCACCAGTGGGGTAATTACACCCTATCCATACACATTACTGAATGCCAGGGAATTAAAAAAAAAAAAAATAGTGGGGTGGTGGCTACCAACCAGTATGGGCCTGGTTATGCCCCCACCCCACTGAAGGGGGTAACTGTCTTTCAGCTATCCCCCGCAAGCAAGAGGACATTTGATTATTTTGGGTTTTGGTTTTACATTTCAGCCATGAGAGCTTGGCTAACTCTCAAAATCATCCCACTTGGAATGGTGAGGGCTGCATTTTATGGACTTTGGGACGCTGTCATGTAGAAAAATCCACAAGACCTGGACACATGTGAAAACTAAACATCTGGGTGATTCCAGGGTGGTGAGCTTCGCATTCACCCCGCACCATTTTCTTACCCACAATGCCCTGCAAACCTCCAACTTTGCTGGAAATCACACAATTTTCCCAACATTTTTGTGATGGAACCTTCCGGAATCTTCAGGAATCCCCAAAACTCCTATCACCCAGCATTGTCTCATCTATACATATCAAAAATCTGCTGCACTTGTCAGCCTAAAAATGTTTTTTTTCAAACTGCCCTTTTGGACCCGCTTTGGTTCCCCCTCAATTTCAACATGTTTTGGCTCTTCCCTGTCACAGGCACTTGGCCCACCTACAGAAGTGAGGTATCATTTTTTACAGGGAGGCTAAGGGAAACGTTGGGTGGTCGGAAATGTGTCTCAGTGTGGTGGTCCCACACAGAAATATGGGAAAAATTAGATTTTTTTTAGCTAAATTTCAGGTTTGCTGAGAACTCTGGGTAAGAAAACACTGGGGGATCCACGCAAATCACACCTCCCGGGACTCCCTCGGGTGTCTAGTTTTCAGAAATGTCTGGGTTTGGTAAGTTTTCCTCGATAGCTGCTGAGTCCAGGACCAAAAACGCAGGAGCCCCCCGCAAAAACAGGTAGTTTTGTATTTGATCATTTTGATGTGTGCAGATAGTGTTTTGGGGCATTTCCTTTCCCGGGCAGTAGGCCTACCCCACACAAGTGAGGTACCATTTTTATCTGGAGACTTGGGAGAATGCTGGGTAGAAGGAAGTTTGTGGCTTCTCTCAGATTCCAGAACTTTCTGTCACCGAAATGTGAGAAAAAAGTGTTTTTGGGCCACATTTTGAGGTTTGCAAATGATTCTGGGTAACAGAACCTGGTGGGAGCCCCACAAGCCACCACATCTTGGACTCCCCTAGTTTTCACAAATGCGCAGGTTTGGTAGGGTTCCATAGGTGCCGGCTGAGCTAGAGGCCATAATCCACAGCTAGGCATTTTGCAAAAAACAACTCTGTTTTCTTTGGGAAAATGTGATGTGTCCACCTTGTGTTTTGGGGCATTTCCTGTTGCAGGCGCTGGGCCTACCTACACAAGTGAGGTACTATTGTTTATCGGGAGACTTGGGGTAACGCTGGGTGGAAGGAAACTTGTGGCTCCTCTCAGATTCCAGAATTTTCGGTCACTGAAATGTGAGGTAAAAAGAGTTTTTTTGCCCAAATTTGAGGTTTGCAAAGGATTATGGGTAACCCCATCTTGGACTCCCCTAGGTGTCTAGTTTTAAAAAATGTGCAGGTTTAGTAGGTTTACCTAGGTGCAGGGCGAGCTAGAGACCAAAATCCACAGCTAGGCACTTTGCAAAAAAACACACCAGATTTCAATGTAAAAATGTGATGTCTCCATGTTGCGTTTCCTGTCGCAAGCATTAGGCCTACCCACGCAAGTGAGGAAGCATTTTATCGGGAGTCTTCGGGGAACACCGAATAGCAAAACAAGTGTTATTGCCCCTTGGCTTTCTCTACATTTTGTCCTTCTAAATGTAAGACAGTGTGTAAAAAAGACGTCTATTTGAGAAATGCCCTGTAATTCACATGCTAGTATGGGCACCCCAGAATTCAGAGATGTGAAAATAACCACTGCTTCTCAACACCTTATCTTGTGCCCATTTTGGAAATACAAATGTTTTCTTGATACCTATTTTTCACTCTTTATATTGCAGCAAATGAATTGCTGTATGCCCGGTACAGAATGAAAACCCATTGCAAGGTGCAGCTCATTTATTGGCCCTGGGTACCTAGGGTTCTTGATGAACCTACAAGCCCTATATATCCCTGCAACTAGAAGAGTCCAGCAGACGTAACGGTATATTGCTTTAAAAAATCTGACATTGAAGGAAAAAGTTACAGAGTAAAACGTGGAGAACAATGGCTGTTTTTTTCACCTCAATTTAAATTTTGTTTTTATTTCAGCTGTTAGTTTCTGTAGCAAACCCTTGTAGGATCTACACAAATCACCCCTTGCTGAATTCAGAATTTTGCCTACTTTTCAGAAATGTTTAGCTTTCTGGGATCCAGCATTGGTTTCCCACCCATTTCTGTCACTAACTGGAAGGAGGCTGAAAGCACACCAAAAAATATATAAAAATGGGGTATGTCCCAGTAAAATGCCAAAATTGTGTTTAAAAATGTTTCTGATTCAAGTCTGCCTGTTCCTGAAAGCTGGGAAGAAGGTGATTTTAGCACCGCAAACCCTTTGTTGGTGCCATTTTCAGGGGAAAAACCACAAGCCTTCTTCTGCAGCCCTTTTTCCCAGTTTTACTTGCTGTATTTTGGCTAATTTCTTGGTCTCCTTCAGGGGAACCCAAAAGCTCTGGGTACACCTAAAATCCCTAGGATGTTGGGAAAAAAGGACACAAATTTGGTGTGGATAGCTTATGTGGGCAAAAGGTTATGAGGGCCTAAGCGCCAACTGCCCCAAATAGTAAAAAAAAAAGGCCTGGCACAGGAGGGAAAAAGGCCTGGCAGCTAAGGGGTTAAGGAGAAGGGCGCTCTTGGTGTATTCTAGGCTTAAAATGAATCACCGGACAATAAGTTTCCAATTCTGCTTGGCATGCCTACACAAAAACAGTTTTTGCTGTTTCCGGAAAATAAAACAGTTAAATCTGTTAGTTTATCAGTACAGGCTCTTTGAGGTAAAGTGTGTACATCAGTGTTGTCTAACATAACTACCACGGATGCCTTTCATCTAGCCCTCGTTTCATTCACTGGCATGAAGCAGATAGACAGGTCTTCTGATTGGCTGACTGCAGCGTGGGCTGAGGCCGAAAAGCCTGAGCTGCAACTAGCCAATAAGAGGACAGATCACAAACTGATTTACAATAAGTCATAGTATCCCTGGAGTCATGGGCATGTACCCTGCGCTGGCCAACAGCACCAATAAAAACCTGTGTTTCATTGGCTTACTCAGCCGAGGCGTGACATGCAACCCAGTCTGCAATATTTGCTACACTTGCAGTCGTACCCTAGCTTACTGCACCTGATTGGCACAGTTGGCTCTGGTGATTGCGTGGAACTGCAGCTTGAATGTAGCCTGTACTTCATTAAAGCAGGTGAATGACTCAGGGTTCCCTGCAGCAACCTTAGGACAGCAGTCTTAGTTAGTCCCACTTGTCAGTGGTGACTACCTCCCAATATGAGAGCTGCCACCTGTGGGACTATCGAACACTCAAACCTCCTTTCTCTGGATGGGGTGGCTGTGGGCAGCCAGCCTGTGTGCCACTATATGGTATGCTCACTAAAGTCACCTTTACAGTCCAGAGTGCCTGTAAACAAACATTGTATCTTGCTTGCTTATATAGATGTAGAATTATTTACTAAAAATATGGTTGAAAACTTTGGATGTTTGCGGTTTAAGCATGCGTAGCAGTAGTGTCTTCAGTATATCAATGATGTATACAAGATTAGCAGCCTATTTTATACTACAAAGAAATGGAGCTTTGGATCACTAAACATCACTGTGGGGTGTTGGAGGAGAGTTAGAAGGGACGGATAGGGGCCTGTGCTCCAGCTGCAATCATTCTGGCCCTTCCTTGTGTCCCACCATTCCTTCCTTGGCTGTTAATAACACACACAGACAGACACCACAGTCACTGGGTGTTTATTTTTATTTTCATGATTAAACTTAAGTCACTCAGCACTACTGTCCGGCCCATAACTGGTGAGGTTGTGAGCGCTGGGCAACGCCGGCATCAGATGACAAGGCAGAAACAGCAAGTTTCACAGCATGGGTTACTGATTTTCACTGTGACCCACGCCGTAATCTGTACTGTTAAATACATAGAGGGAGCAGCTGATAGGGTGTGGGTGCACACAGCGCGCATGGTGATTCTGAGACTTCTTTCTATAATTCTTGTTGGAAGTCCTGTACCCGTATGAATATAGGAGAGTATTGTACAACAAATTGAAACTTTTTCAACTCTTGATGAGAACATTAATCACAGCAGAGATATATTCGCTTGCTTTATTCATCTATTATGTCTGTTTCACTTCCTAGGCATTGATAGCATGTTCATTTGTGTTTTCTAACAATATAGGGTCCCATCACATAGCTTTTTTCCATTAATTGATCCTTCAATATATGGCCTGTAATCTGTTTGAGAAGAACCAATGGTCTTCATGCAGTGAACATATAATTTATAATAATTCATTGTTTCATTGAATCTTTAGGAAGGAATAGTTTCTTAACTTCAGTCCTAGTTCTCTCTCAGGTGAATTAATGATGCACCCTATAGAGCTGCATTGCCAAATATTTCCTTTTCTTTTATTTAAAAAAAAAGAGTAAAAAGAGTTTGCGAAGGCATCTTTGAAAGGTCATTTTTTATTTTTTTTACCACTGACTTTTAAAAGCTTAAGCATTTTTCTTTTAAATTTTAGAGTAATTCAATATAATTGGCAATATAGCCTGTTTTAAGCAGAAATAAAGAGAAGAAAACGTGACTTTGAAAGAACCGCACGTGGGTGGGACTATTCAGTACTTATTATTTCAATGTCGATTTGAGAGAGAGACATTGTTAAAGTCTTTCATGTATTAAACAAGTTCCATGGAAATAAGGTTTTTCCCTGGATTATTACTACAAGGGTTCCAGGACAGAGCAGGGAGCTGGGGGGCTGAGAAGAGAGTCTGGTTTTAGCCTAATTGATGTTGCTTTATCAGCTTTAGCAGCATGGAGCAGGCGAGGCATGCAGCTCAGCTCCTGTGGCTGCCAGTGTGTTTCACTTCAGTCAGGTAAACACTTTACAAATAATCAGTATGCTTAATAAGGATGTATTTAAATAGTGTGCATGTACTTGCGTTTTTCTAGGTTGTATGGCTGGCAGCTCTGAATTGAATAAGACAAAGTGTGCACAGCCATAATTTGTAACTCCATAACTTTAAATTAAGTTTCTGGCACCTCTGGATTGCATGGAACTAGCTTGTATATCACTCCATATTAATTCACTCTAGCCAATGAGTGCATGCTTAAAAACTTTAAAAAGGACTATTTGTTGCTCTTAGTAGTAGTAGCAGGATTATTAATACTGCTAGTAGTAGCATTACTTGGGAATGTTTGTTAATTTTACGTTTGGACTTTGTGACACATTTCATTGTCATTTCCTCTGAAGTGACAACTTTTCCTGTGATGCTTGGTCTGGTCCAGAAGATGAAGCAACATTTGTTACCTGGCACACCACTTAAAAGGGTTGAAAACCCCTCTTGTGTGGCAAATAGTAGCCAGACGTCTCAGTTCATAAAGACTGTGCTGGAGAAAACTTGTGAATTAATCCTTGCCCCATGAGGAGATGGCAAACAGATGAGGTGTGAAAGCTTAGTCACTCACTCTAGGGTAAATTGGACAGTGGTTGTGAAGGACAGGTTACTTACCTTCAGTAACACCTTATCTGGTAGAAACAATATCTAGTTGCGGATTCCTTACCTTAGAATTCCCCAGGTGCCAGTCTGGATCTGGACATTTTTCTCGAGCAGTACTCTAGCGCACCGCAAGGTAGTGTCGATCGGTTCCGCGTCCGTAGCCAACATCTTCCGTGCCGGATATGATGTCACAGGTCCTACATAGGTACCACCTTGGCGCAATGACGTCAGGCTCTTTTCACGAATTTCCACTCCAGAAGGGCAAAGCCATGACAACACTGACCACTGGTATGTCAAAACAGGGCCCTGAAATGGAATTCCTGTCTCTAGAAATCAGTTCGCAGAGCAGGGAGAATGGATGGGTCGGTAAGAAATCTGCAACTAGATATTGTCTTTACCAGATAAGGCGTTACCAAACGTAAGTCAATTGTCCATCTTACAGAGACATCTAGTTGCAGACTCTTTACCGTAGACTAGATACCCAAGCATTACTATCCCCAGAGGGGAGGGTCTGCGAACTAAGATCATAGGATCCTGCCTCTGACTGGTCCCTGGTGGGGAAGAGTCAAACTAGGAAGGTTTAGAGGCAGCTGCAGAAGGGGAGGGGGCATGACTGGCCAGACCACTGACTTCCTGATCCACGAAGGAGGTGGATCCACGTCCCCGGCCATGCAGAGGCTGGCACTATGTGCAGCATGGTGGCTGGATGGGAACACCTTCTGTAGCCACGAAAGGGGAGAAAATCAGACTGAGGGGGACGAGGGGCTGCTGCGAGGTCTAAGGACCTGGACATAGCACAAGAATCCTTGAAGTGCCAGAGTGCCGATTCTGCTTACTATCTGAGGAGACGGTGCCATCAAAGGGCATGCCCATAAGGTTGGCTTGGACATCCCCCGAAAAGCCAGATATCCTCAACCAGGCATGGTGCCTTAGGGTCACTGTCAATGCAACCGCTCTGCCCAGTGAGTTAGTTGCATTCAGTCCACATTGGATTGTGAACCTTGCTGCATCTCTCCCATCATCAACTGCTTGGGAAACTACAACCCGGACGCACTTGCATAACTGTATCCCACAGAGTATGGGAATAATGGTTCAAAAGGCATGCAGTGTTTACGGACCGCAATGCCAGGCATGCAGAAGAAAACATCTTCTTTCCAAGTGTGTCCACCCTCATGGATTCCCTATCCAGGGGGTGCGAAAGGGAATGCACCATGTGAGTTAGAGGCTTGGAATACCAAGCTCTCAGGGGTAGGGCGTTGCGTAAGGAAAATTGGGTCACCCGGAGCAGGGCATTGGCGGCGGGCAATTGCCCTATTCTCAGGAGCCCTTATGCTGGGTATGGATCAGGTAACCAGTAGGACATAAGTAAGGGCTTCATTGAAGAGGAGCAGAGTTTGGGAAGATGAAGCTCCAGGTTTAAGCACCTCTGTCAGGATGAAAGTCCTGAATGCCAACCGAAGGCAACTCAAGGTCCAGGACCTCAGATGCTCTTCACACCACCACAGAATATAAAGCACTCTCCTCCATAGCCATGATAGGAGGAGTAAGCATGTCAGTATCTGAGGAGGTATCCAGACTACTGGCTTCACTAAGTCTGTATTCAATTCCTTGCCGTAAAGTAGCCCGTAGGAATAAGGCTAAGGATCCGACATAGGGGGAAAGGCCCCTGTCAGACTTGGAGTCGACATCGTATGATGCCTACTCAACTCTGTGTCGGGGTCAGCAATTCAGAAGGGGACAGCCGCGCCCGGGGGTGTGGGAAGCACCAGGAGCCTTGCCCTTGGGACCGCATCAGGGAAGGTCGAAGTGGTATGACAGACACTGGTCCAGATCCAAGCATGAATCCCTGGGTGCCCCTTGGAGCTGAGGCTGAAACCGCTGCGAAGCTCGAAGGGGCTCCTTCATGTTCTCTAGCAGTCTCAGAGTGCCCAAAAAATGAGACACAGGTCCTCATAGAATTCTTTAAGTTGGCCAGGGGGTCACTCCGGCTCCCAGAAACTCAGGGAGGCGCAGACTCCATCCAGATGCAGGCTCTGCAAATGGAGGCCTAGAGCGACAACATTCCTGCTCCTTAGTTTCGTGGACCAACAGACGAGGTGAAGTCGAAGATCCTTTTGTCTTCTTCGACGTCTTCTTATGGCTCGACTTACCCAAATATCCCTATGACTTGAAATGGGACGAACACGATGGAGGACTCCGTGACCGCTCCCAGGACCTCCCTCTTTACCAGGACCTCAACTTGCACGGAGTCAAGCATCAGGACCCTCCCTCAAAGCCTTCGGCTGCATAGCCTGACACTCGGAGCATGACTTTGGGTTGTGGTTTTGCTCCAGGCATTAAAGGCACACAAGGTGTGGATCTGTCACGGACATCGCCTAATGATTTGAAGGCGGTCTTCCTCAAAGACATCCCTTAACGCACCAGGAGTTAATCAACTTAAAAACCTTCAACAAAAAGTCAAAAAGACCAGTCAAAACTGACAGAGGGGTATCTTTTTCTTCAGATCAGTACTGGCTGGTGCAGAAAGAAAAGAACTGACGTCAGCACGCCGGGGTGGCGCCTCGTTAGGGCCCGCAATTTCATATCTGGTGCAGACAACACTAATGACAGATTCTGAGCTGATCAATGCCACCTAATAGTGCGTAGGTGTACTGCTCGAGAAAAATCTCTGGATCCAGACTGACGCCTGGGGCAATTCTAAGGTAAGGAATCGGCAACTAGATGTCTCTATCACATACAGTTCATTATTTCGAATTTCCTTTTGCCAGTTACTGCTTAGGGCTAGAAACTGCAGTGTGGTTCACAGCTGTCTGGTATCCAATATAAACTGTGGTGGTAGGGCAATGTGATGTTGACTGGGATTGATGAGTTGCAGTGGTATCCAGGAATCACACTTTAGACTGACGTTGGACCATGTGGGTGAGGAAGAGCCCAAGATAAATGGCACCTAGCCGTGGAGAAAGAGACTAGAGAAGTACCACCAAAGGAGCATTCAGGTTACATCCACCGTTTATACAGTTAGGAAAATGTACAACTATGATGATGCCTACAGCATAACATAATGGTACTTGAGAATAAGTGTCCAGGACCTTTAAGATGGGTTCCTAACTGTATCAGAGGGTGAGGAGGTGGCCTCTCCAAATACCAATGTGATCCTAGAAAATCCAGGACCTTGCTGGAGATCTCAAAGGAAATGTGTATCTGTGATAAGCTTAAAGCTGTTAATATTCAGTAGAGTGAACATTCTATGTGTAAGATTGAATGCAGAATTTTGGGGGGGTGGGTGTTTGTGTAAGGATTAATGATTGAGCCAGGTGGGCTGTTGGGTAGTTGTTAAGTTGCCTCTCAGTCTTGAAATAAATTCTGTTACCATAATTGTCTCCTGCTTCATCCCTCTGAGGCCACTACATATTTGGCGACAAGCAGAGCAGGTCTGGAGGCAGCGTTCGCCCACCACAGCATGTTTGCCTTGAGGCAGTGTTCATTCAGCACAGCTTTCTGCGTGTGTAAGCGGTGAGGAGTACATGTGTAAGTGGTGAGTCTGTGCAGTGGAAATTATAAATGGTGGTATTTAGTGTTATTGTGCACAAGCATCAGAGGCCCATTTTCCCAAGAAGCACTGCCCTGGTATCTCACTCATGGTGGCCATCTTAGTTTAGGCCACACCCTAACAGCTGGTCTTCACACCCACACACATCCCAGGACACACTCTGGACCCTATCTTCACCTCAAGCGACCGGATCACCATCAAGACCACCTCCAGCCCCGACTGGATCGACCAGCGTTGAATGCACTTCACAATCACTGCACCCAGCAGCCACACCCATCCCCCACGGAAAATGGAATGAAATAACCAACGAGCAACTCACCTCATTGCTCCCCAAATCCCTCCCTCCCCCTTCTGATGGCCCCAACACAGCAGTGCGCAATCTTCGATTGGATCACTGAATGCGCCAACACTCTAGCCCCTCTTCAGCTGACATCCGCCAAACGCATACCTAAGAAGGCCAGCTGGTTCACCCCCGAACTTCAAGAATCAAAGCATACCTACAGACTTTTAGAGAAATAATGGAGGAACAGCCAATCCAGCAAAGACCTCGCCTCATTTAGAGCTGCAACCGCTGCCCAGCGACGAATAATCCAGAATGCAAGGAAGGACGCACTCCGGGAGCGCATCAACTCCTCCACACACAACTCGAAGGAACTCTTCTCACTCATGAACGAGTTCACAGATCCCCCCTACGAAGACACCAGCATACCCCCGTCTCAGGACCTCTGCGACAAATATGCCTCCTTTTCCCACCACCAGATCCAGGATATCTAAGACAGCTTCCTGTCACCTGGCACCGGATAAACTTGTTATTCTCATGATAAAAGAGAAGAAGAATCTATGGAGACTATGGGCCTGATTCTGACCCTGGCGGCCGGTGACGGCCAGGGTCACCGGCCACGGGAGCACCGCCGACAGGCTGGCGGTGCTCCGAAGGGCATTCTGACCGCGGCGGTTCAGCCGCGGTCAGAAAGGGTAAACCGGCAGTCACCCGCCGGTTTACCGCTGCCCTTCTGAATCCTCCATGGCGGCGGAGCGCGCTCCGCCGCCATGGGGATTCAGACACCCCCCTACCGCCATCCTGTTCATGGCGGGAAACCCGCCATGAACAGGATGGCGGTAGGGGGTGCCGCGGGGCCCCTGCAGTGCCCATGCCAATGGCATGGGCACTGCAGGGGCCCCCGTAAGAGGGCCCCGCAAAGTATTTCAGTGTCTGCTATGCAGACACTGAAATACGCGACGGGTGCCACTGCACCCGTCGCACCTTCCCACTACGCCGGCTCAATTCTGAGCCGGAGTCCTCGTGGGAAGGTTGATTTGCCCTGGGCTGGCGGGCGGCCTTTTGGCGGCCGCTCGCCAGCCCAGGGCAAATCTCAGAATCACCGCAGCGGTCTTTCGACCGGGGTGCGGTGTTCTTACGGGGTTACTTTGGCGGGCGGCCTCCGCCGCCCGCCAAAGTAAGAATGACCACCCATGTCTCAGCATTAAGAACTTTAGCTGTTTTTTGCGAATTAGAAACAATTACATACAACCAAGTCCTACGGGATCAAATAATGGTGAAAATGAAAAGAAAAAAAATCCAAGACAGATTATGGACTGGCACAGAGATTTCATTGAGTGCTATTATAAATATTGCTAAGTGAATGAAGAAAATCAGAGAAGTTTGTAAGCGAGATTAGAGGTCAACATCAAAAAATTATTGAAATAAGTAGTGAGGTTGATGCCATAAAAACTACCTCTAATGTTAAGTTAAAGAAAGATTCTAAATGTAAATGAATGGATAGGAGAGGCAATGGAATGTTGTGCTATAGATGTGGTAGCCCTAAATTGTGTTGTCAGTGGTAAACGGTGTCCGGCTTTAGACACAATTTGCTTAAAATGAAAAAAGAAAGGACACTTTGGGAGAGTGTGCAGATCTGTGCAGGTCAACTGTATTACATGTGATGAGTTACAAAGCACAGAACCTGCACCCAGGGAACCACTGGGTGCAGGTTCTGTGCTTTGTGTTTCTGATAACCAACGCAAAGGGTTTCCTAAATGAGAAGCCTATTTCATTGATGGCGGATTACTTTATAGGTGTGTATTTTGTGTATGCTCCGGGGTCCCCGCACGAGGGCGGGAATATTCAATGTTTATGACTATTGATGAGGATCCCCTGGAAGAGAATCTGGACATAAAATCGATTTGGAGGGCTATTTTGGTCTGACATAGAATTTATTGGTATAAGAAAAGGAGGGGAGATTTATATGGCTGAGAAGGGTGGCGCTATTTTTGGATGGCCACACCAACAAGAATTGGGAATGAAGTTAGATTACAACGCATTTCCATGTGTTGTCACACCTGATATGCACAAGTCTGACTTTGTCTATGGTATTCGACAAAGCTCTCTTTCTGGGGATTGATGTCATAGACTGTGGATGAGAAGAACCAAGGTGTGTACTTGTCTCTGTCAGAACTTGAGAGATAGCCAAAAGTATTTGTAGATAAATGACCACAAGATGTTGCTAATGCAGAAGTGGATAGAGAAGATGTCAGACACGATCATTAAGACAAAGAACAGGGTCCATGAGTTTGAGAAAAGGGTGACAAAAGCCTGAAACCCTGGCATACTTGTGCCGTGCAGAGATGGCACATCACCCAGCCATTAAAAAATGTGCCATAACTGCAATAGTGCAAATGAAGAATGAGATAAAGGTGCTAGGCAATATGGCTAGAGTGCCCAGAATGCAGGATTTCTCAACTGGTAACCATTAAGAGGCCTTCCTTTTGCAATTTATAATTAGTGAAGTGGTCATGGATAATATGTCATTTTCAAAAGAGATCCTAAAAAAGATCTGTGCCTTCATGGGGCCCCAAGAGGAAGATACTAGGTGACCGCGTATTTGGGCTGCTCATTTAAGAGGGAGCTGGTAACACGTGTTGCGTCCCAAAGAGGGACTTAGCATCATGTGTAATAAAATATTGATTTTTCAAACTGGAACCAAGTGACTTATAGGAAAAGGCAATACTTGCAATCTAATTAAAAAAAAATACTTATTTGTTTGAAAGTGGCTGACTGCAAGTAGCACCTGGCGATAAATACATTTTATGTTTTCACTTTAGTTCAGTCTTCTCATGAATATCTGGAGCCTATGAACAGTGACTTACTCGATCTTGATTGTGTATATTCCACCTCTTAAGCATGTCTTTAAAAACCTAAATGAGAAAGATGTTGGATCTTGTCTGTTTTGGGATGTTCAAGAGTGCAGCTGTATTCCTATGAATGTTCATTTGTCTTGAGTATCTTACCCTCCCATTTCAATGCCTATGCCACACACCTTTTTCTTTAATGATCTCATCAGGCCCAGACCAGTTCTCACTGACTGATGCCAGTGACCACAGGCCTGCCAGACCTGGCTGTCAACCATCAGCAGTCAGCACCTGGCTCTCTGCCCAGGGTTTGCCTCATACCCAGTTCCAGCGCCAAGGTCTCCTGCCACCAGAAGCCTTGACTGCTGCCTTGCCCCCTCTCCCGCTCCCCGTTTTCCCACTCTCTCTCCTCCCCAGCACTGCTCCACCCCTCCCAGGACCTATTTATTGGAGGCCGCAGCACGGTTCCATTGAGCAGGTCCAGACCAGCTCTCACTGACTGCTGCCAGTGACCACATGCCTGCCTCACCTGACTGTTGCCCAGCAGCAGTCAGCACATGGTTCTCTACCCACGCTGTGCCTCTTGACCAGGTCCAGCGCCAAGATATCCAGCCCCCAGGAGCCTTGACTGCTGACTTGCCCCCTCTCCGCTTTTCCCGCTCTCCCATCTCCCAGCATCCATCTCCTCCCCTCCCAGGACCTATTTAATGGAGGCCACAGTGCAGCTCTATTGAGCAGGTCCAGACCAGCTCTCACTAACTGCTGCCAGCGACCATAGGCCTGTCCGACCTTACTGTCGCCAGCAGCAGGCAGCACCTGGCTCTCTGCCCAGGCTCTGCCTCTTGCCCATGTCCAGTGCCAAGGTATCCCAATCCCAAGAGCCTTGAATGCTGGCTTGCCCCCTCTCCAGTGCTCCTGGTTTTCCTGTTGTCCTGCCTCTCCGGTGCCCCTCCCAGGATGAATTTAATTAAGGCCGCAGCACGGCTCCATTGAGCAGGTCCAGACCAGGTATCACTGACTGCTGGAGTGACCACAGGCCTGCCTGACCTAACTGTCATCTTGCAGCAGTCAGCACCTGGCTCTCTGGCCAGACTCTGCCTCTTGCCCAGGTGGAGCACCAAGATCTCCTGCTACCAGTTTTCCCTCCTCACCCTCCTCCCATCCCAGGACCTATTTAATGGAGGCTGCAGCGTGGTGTGCAGCAGGCATGCCGCCGTCACACAAAAGGCAAGCCTGTCTGCACCCACCCATTCCTGAACTGCACCAAGCGCATGGAACCCTGGACCTCCGGTCTCCCACAGGTACTCAGCCACTGATCTTCGCACCCTATATCCCATTTGCAACAACAACTGTTGCCTTGCTTCTCCCCGCTCCACAGCAGGACCATTCTCCTGTCTCTACTGCCACTTCTCCTCCATTCCAGGACTGATCACCCCCATAGTATCCCACATATGGCCGTCAGAACCGGTCAAGATCACACCAGATCAACTCAGATGCATCCTACTCAATGCCGGATCCCTCTGCAAGCATTCTGCTAAATTTGGGACACCATCTCCACTCTCACCCTGACGTAGCTTTCATCACTGAAACCTGGATCAATCCAGCATCCACATTGAACATCACCACAACGACGCCTATCGGGTACAGGATGAAAACCATGACCACACCTACAAATATGGAGGTGCCATTGCCGTCATACACAAGGAGTCAATCACTTGCATCATCACCGACGATCATACCACGCCTAGCATGGAACACAAGAACTTCCAGCTCCACACTGACAATAACACCACAATTTTGTGTCCGGCAAAACTTTCTTCCAGTGTCTTAGATCCACAGCTAAAATCTTTGTTTGGAAAGAGAGTCCTCTATGGAGAGTGACTCCTACTTCTTTTGGAGCGGTGTGTGTTCCTGTGAAACTAGGAGGTTGCTAGCAAGCATTAGGAGATGAGCCGTTGAGAGACTAAGAAGAAATTGGATACAATTTATTTTCACTGGAACACACAGAGCTCCAAAAGCAGTTGGAGTCACTCTCCATGGAGGACTCTCTTCCCAAAAACAAGCATTCTAGCCGTGGATCTATAACTTTGGAAGAAAGTATTTGCATGCACCACATAAGATGTCCAATTTGATTTGATAAATATGTGTTTCAGGGCACCATGAGATTCCAGATTGCTTCACACCCAGTCCTGGTGATGGCTCATACTGATGTTTCGTAATAACCATGATTTTCGAGGGTCACAACATCAACAATTAATTTAATTTGCCCGTAGTGAAACAACAGTCGTGAGGGCAGCAGAGAAGAGAACCTCCTGCCTTGTACACATAACGCTTACAAACCAGATTACTCCAGACAGGCCAACAATACTGTTGTATATACTATGTAAAGTTAAATTTGTTTTGTTTGTTTACATACTTAGTCACATTTGTTCACTTGATGCACTGCATGAGGACCTTCACTTTGCACCTATGAAGCAGCCTCCACCAGTATGTTATGTGAATTATTCTAATCCAAAAATGTTTGAATATACCAAAAAATTGTAAACAGACCTACGTGTGTTTTATTAATTTCATATTCCTTTCCAAAGAGTTTCATACCTTATGTATGCAGTTACTAAGCAATTGTACACACTTCATTGTCTTTCTCCAACGGAACCAATTGTCTCTACCTACTCATTGGGTTGTGGGCAAAGGTGGGCTTCTCCTTTCAGCATTCATACATTGTTAAAATTGATGTGATATATTTCAGTCTTAGTTCTTTGATTTATAGACATTATTGTTGGCTCTTTGCCAATGGTTTTCTTGAAGCCAATGTAATTATAGTATGTGCTGTACTGCTCAATAAAACGGAGTTTACACAAAAAACATTCTACTTTCAGTTGCCTTATACACATGGGAAATCTATTAACCTGCGTAGCAAATCATTTCCTAGTCACACGTTGTAGTTTAAACAATCACAGTACTAAGCTGGAAGCGTACAATTTGTAAAAGAAAAAAAAAAAAACTAATTTAATCTCCAAATACCTTGGCACTTTGAGGATTGGTTCTGAAGAAGGCAACCTCAGGGCTACCTCCAATATATGAAATTAGACTGGTAGACATATGGAAGTTGAGTAAAATTGCATTTCTGAAAACCACACGAGTGCTAGCCACACGTCCTAGTTTAAACAATCACAGTACTAAGCTGGAAGCGTACAAATTGTAAAATACAACTAACTTAATCACCAAATACCTTGGCTCTTTGAACTTTGAGGACTGGTTCTGAAGGAGGCAACCTCAGGGCTACCTCTAATATGTGAAATTAGAATGGTTGAAAGTGGGGATCCCATATGGAAGTTGATTAACATTGTATTTCTGAAAACCACACAAGAGTGTTGGCCAGATGACAAAGAGAAGTAGTTTATGTTAATATCCACCTTTTTATATACCCATAAATTACAAACAATAATGTGTCAAACCTTACCACAATATGCACACTCGTGGTCCCCATAAACCTTCCTGAGTCTTTCAAAGAGGTCCATATTCATTTCCCTCTTAAGCAAGCCATCCACAATTTGCATAAATGCAGCACTTTCTTGCTGATTTTCTCTTCCAATGTTATGAGAAGGCATTTGTACATTGGGATACATATCACCACCAGCTGTCCTTGCAGTGTCTCCCAGTTCTAAAATCTTTTGGTGGGAAGCTGCATTTGCTTCTGATTCTTTCAAAGGAGAAGTTCCTTTAAATACACCAGTGATGGAAAGGTCATCACTGAGTTTTAAGTCTTGCGTCGCATCCATTGTTTGAGCTACAGATGGCTGAAATATTCCTTGAAATTTGACAGTCAGTGAAACATTAGAAGAGTACGTTTGTTCTGCTGAGTATTTTTGGTTCTCACAATCATCGGAAATAGAAGCAACCAAATTCATTGAAGACACTTGCGAGGAACTGTTTAGTTTATCAGACTCTGTGGGTAGTAGTTTTGTTACACTTTCATTTTCTGTCTCATTAGTTGGAGACTTTACTGAACAAATGACTTCTATTTCTGAAAGACTGTTGTGGTAATTATGCATTCCGCTGACAATGTCTTCTTCTGGGGGCAATTCTTCTAAAATAAGAGGGACATTAGAATTCAATATTGCCAACTCAGCTGTTGTCTGTGACCCCACCTCCCTAAGTGCTTCCTGCTGGACATCTCCACCAGGTTCCAGAAGGCAGAAACTGTGATTTATAGAGTCAGTAAACACAGTTGTTTCTCCATGAGTGCTATGGCTTTCTCTTATGTGAGTCCTCAGTCTTACTGAACTGACAAACTTCTTTAAGCACACAGAGCAAACATATACAAATGGGTGTTTTCGAACATGCAAATCAAGAGCTTGGAATTTTGTAGCTCCATATCCACAGAGTTCACATGCAAACGGTCTGACATCCCCATGAACAAGCATGTGACGGTCACGGTCAAGCTCATTTTTGAACTTACGTTCGCAAATATTGCAGTCATATAGGAGTTGCCTTTTTCCTTCCCTTGTCATCAAGCAGAGAGCATCATAGGCATCCTTCACCTTTTGGTCCTGCAAGTCATGTGATTCTTTGATATGTCTGATCAGATTTTTCACATCAGAATACTTCTTATTACAGAAGCGACAGTGCTGTTTAATTTTTTTGTGGACACGCTCCACATGCACCTTGAGGTGCCCTTTGCTGAGACATGTGAATGAACAGTAGTCGCAGCCAAACTTTTCCCCTGTGTGTTTCCGCATGTGAACATTGAGATTGGCTTTGATGGCACTGGCATAGGTGCAATGTGGACACTTGAAAGGCTTCTCATTTGTGTGAATTCTCAAATGGGCCTCGAGGGAGTGCTTAAATTTGAAAACCTTATTGCATGATTCACATGTGAAGATCTTTAACTGAGTAGAAGCAGACCTAAGAAACAAGAACAAATGCAATGGATTTAATAGGGCATATCACAAAAAGCATGGTGCATGCATGGTTCTGTTTTAAAAAAATGACAGTTATTTAAGATATGCCTCTGGGTGTGCTTGGAATCATATTAAATTATTCAACTTTTAAACTCAAAGAACACAAACATTTTGGTGTAAATGAGAATTTGTAGATATTGAAAGAGCTGTACAAAGAGGTTCTTATTTATAGAACACACACCAATGCAAAGCCATTTACTAACTGGTGTATGCAGGGGGGCACCAGTTAACTCCAAAAACAATGCAACATATGTTTGTGAAGTATCATTCAACACTCCATACATTCAATGAACACCTTATAACTTTTCTGTTTTTACTTACTAAAATCAAAGTAAAAGTCGAAAAGGACAAGCATCTCACACTTTGATACATACTTACTCTCCTCATCACGGTTGCAGGCCAGGTCTTGTCTTTACACCACATGCTTCCCTCAAACCACAGACAGAATGCAGGCAATACAAATGAAATAGAATAGTATAGGCAACACTTGTACAACCAAGAAGCCCTAAATACAGTGGCCAACATGAAAGAGAATAAAAGGGATACCACAATGTTGCTCAACGACGTAAGTACATACACATTTAACAGGGCTGCAAATCAAAACAACACTTCAAGAAAAAGAACAAAGGTAGTGAAAGGGGAATGTAACAGTTTAAGAAGTAAGAGGGGTGAAATCAAATATAAGTGATTGCCGGCTGAGAAGCAGCTAGGTTGTAGCAAATTACTTTACTATGACCACGGGAAAGAGGTGAAAGCAGTGACTTTTTTTACTTTGTGAAATGAGGGCAAAGAGTTACCCTAAAGAGACACCCCTTTGTCTCTTAGAAGCACAGGCATACTGGTAAAAATGTTATCACTCAACATGCTTGGCTTTGAATGTACCGAAACGCAGTCCTAAAAGACTGATCCACAATTAGACTGACACTGCCTACATAGCCAATGACTGAAAGTGGCTAACCAACTAACCACTGCATACATGCTATACTGTGAGCTAAGCCCACTGACAAATAGCTAAAAAAGGCTGGCCCAGAGCTACTTTCTTTATGTATGTTTTTAGTGGGTTTTTGCTAAGAGAAAAGAGTATGAAGCAGTACAAAGCATTGTCAGTTTCGAAGAACTCAAATTACACATGAGAATTTAGGATTAGTTTCCACTATACATCTCCAAAAGAGTTATACAGTAGGCAGTGTACATGAGATACATAAAGCTTGTTTTGCAAGCATAATAGTGCTGCACATGCATGTGAAAAACTTCAACTGTACAGAGTAAAGTCAGCTGACTAGATCAAATACACAGTGTTATGTAGCAAAATGGGTAATACCGGGGACACAGTGCATCACAGCTAACACAGCATTACAGGGGGTCAAACATAAGGCATATTCTCCAGTATATCGCAATTTTGTGTTATTCACAAAATTCCCGTAATATTTATGAAGTCATGTAATTAAGCTAACTTGCCATGAAAAAACAGAAACAGCAAGCATTTACTCCTGTCATTTTGGTCTTGTTGTTCCCATCTTTTGAATTATACAACAAACATTGGCAAAGCCAATAGGGCTCGCCTATGCAAGATCTATTGCAATGTGCTTTAGCCATGTTGTACACCAGCGTGGCTGAGGTTTAGCATGGCTGAAAGCGAGTGGTGTAGAAAAAAGGAATGTGGAGTGTCAGAGTGGAATGGTGAAGAGTGGAGTAGAGTGTTGTAGAGTGGAGTGTCAGAGAGTGTCATGTATTGAAGTGGCATAGAGTGGCTTACATTTGCATAGAGTAGAGTGGACTGGTGTTGGAGAGTATAGTGGCACTGAATTCAGCAGAGCACAATATAGCATCGTAGAATGTAGTGGCATAGATTAGAGTGATGCATAGTAGAGTGCAGTGGTGCAGAGTGGAGTGGCGCAGAGTGCAGTGGTGCACAGTAGAGTGCCACAGAGTAGAGTGGCACAGAGTAGAGTGGTGCAGAGTGCAGTGGCACAGAGTAGCGCAGAGTGGCACAGAGTGCAGTGGCACAGAGTGCAGTGGCGTAGAGTGCTGAGTGGCATAGAGTGCAGAGATGCAGAGCAGAGTATAGTGCCATAGAGTGCAGTGGCATAGAGTGGAGCAGTGCAGAGTAGAATAGCATAGAGTTTAGTGGTGGAGAGTGCAGTGTTGCAGAGTAGAGTATCAGAGTGCAATGGAGAAGAGTAGAGTGGCATACAGAGCAGTGAAAAAGAGTAAAGTGATGCAGAGTAGCATGCAGTGGCATATAGTGCAGTGACAGAGTGCAGTTCCGGAGAGAGCACTGTCATAGAGTGCAGTGGTTAAGAGGAGAGTGGCGTACAGTGCAGTGGTATAGAGTGGAGTGATGCAGAGTGAAGAGTGCAGTGATGCAGAGTAGATTGCTTCAGAGTAGAGTGAAGTGGCATAGTGTGGAATGATGCTGGGTAGACTGCAGGTACGTAGAGTGGCATACAGTATAATAGTGCAGAGCAGGGCCAGCTTTAGGGCGGTGCCGCCGCATCAGGTGCTGACCTCAGGGGGGCGCTGTGTTTAGCAAGTACTTATGAAATTTGCGATTTAAAAGCACCTGCTGAAAAGTTCATTGTGCTTCCAGCCTTTAGAAAACAATTCAAATGTCAAGATACCTCTTGCAGTTAATATTCCTGCTAGGGAGACAGAGAGATGAGAGTTTTGTCTAGCGGCAGCTTTGACTGGCCGTTAAGTAGCGTAGAGGGTTAATATGCCTGTTGCAAAGAACAGGTCTGTATGCTATGTGGACAGCTGAGTTGATTATTAAAGTAAGCCTTTACATGCGCTTTAAAACAAATGAATGTATGTGAAAGGGGGGCTATTGAGAAATGAGGGGTACATTTGCAGGGTGGTAGTGAGTGAATCCAAGGAGGTGGTCATGGGGAGATTGGAAGGGTGGCAAAAAAAATTATGCACAGGGTGCCACCAGCGCTAAAGCTGGCCCTGCCACAGAGTGCAGTGGTGCAGAGTAGATTAGAGTGGCGTACAGTGGATTGACGTAGAGCACAGGGAACAGAAGATGGGTGCAGGTTGGATACAACTGATTTATTAAATTATTTGGCTGAAAATGGACATAAGGTGTCCCTGCTATACTGTAAAACTGGCAAAGGGGAAGTCACTTATATAGGATATAAATTGAGACGGGAGTGAGGAAAGTGTCCAAATAACTAATTTCTTGGATTTTGATAATTAACCCACCTATACAGAGAGAATATAGGAAATTGCCAACATAGAAGCCAAATTTGTGGACTCTATAGTAATAAACTGACATAATTTGTGTTTCCATTGAGGAAGCCATGTCCAGGATATTTCTGTCTTTGTGACTTTCAAGATCCTTTGCTCAAGCCTTTCCTTGGGATCCTTCATTAGTTGAACTATGCATTGCAATGCTTTATTACATCATTGTCACATTGTTTCCTTTGTTTACTATGCACACCTCATTTATTAATATGCAGTAGAGGTAGGCATTTCTAGATGTACATTATTTACTGTATCTTATGTATTAGAAAATGCATTGGCTTTCTTGAATGATGCATTGCTAGTTTAAACCTATCATGTCACATTTCACCACTGAATGTGTGTGGCTTTTCTGTCTAAAGCCCTACAAAAATTTGACATGACTTTCCTTGACTTTCTTAGACTTTGTTTGACTCCATGACTTTGTTTGCCTTTATAACTGTGCAGACTCTATGCTAGTCTATCACTTGATTTATACTTACTTTTTTCTGTCTTTGCCTTGGAGGCAGAATCTATGTCGAGTAGAATTAGTTCTGGCTGCTTGTTTTCTTTAGAGATATACTTTATGTTGATCCTCTCACGTTATTTAACTTTAATTTACGATTGAGACATTGATTGCTACTGATTATCTAACCACTTTTCGCCATCTAAAATTAACTTAATGCTGAGTAAACCTGTGCAGTTTAACTTGTATCTCTGTCTTGCGTACATTTATTTGATTGATTGGACTCAGCCTTATGAAGATTTAGATTCACTTCAATCCTCTTAATTGTTTTAATTAGAGCATTGCCTATTGCATTGATGCAAATTCTCTCAACAGGGGAACATTTGTTGAGAAAATTTCCACCCAAATGAGGACATACTTGAGATAAATGCTGCCCAAAAAGAGGTAGGCTGTTACAAATTTGACCCACCATCCCATAAAATAATTTCTTCTGAATTACAGCACTAGAGCAAGCCTCGGATCAGGCCTGCTCCCCATGATCTTTTAAACACTGGAATAGAAGAGACATAACTGCGTTTATTTTTATGGATCCTTCGTGACTGATTGACATGAATTGTTTATTCCTCAAGTTCTGTGCCTTTTTATCAGTCTTCGATGCATTAACAATTGAGCTAGAATCACCAACAATTCAAATGTATTCTTTTGCATGCTTTATGCAGCTGTTTCAATGAGGCCACAACCCACTACGCAATTTTACCAGGATCAAGACCGACATCAATTACATAATACAGAGCAGACAATAGCAAGTCTGTAGTCTTGCCTCTTTATTTCCACACATAGTGGAGAAAAAGAGACAGAAGTCGGCATGATGCATTATGTGGTCTAGTGGCTACCTAGCTGAATTTTGCCCCTAGAAACAGCAATCCAAAGCAAACTTCATCACTTTACCTAGGCACTGTGTGATATACATGACATACTACTCACTGTCTCAAACTGAAAATATCAAAAATCTTTTAATATGGTGGCTACTGTGGTAAAGACCCAAGGGGAAGACTCGATTTTGTGCCCAATCATTCATTTAGTCTGTCTACTTTTGACCTAGATATCACAAATTATCCAGACAATGACCATGACAAACACGTAAGGTGACATGAGTCTCAGGAAAGTTCCCTTTTATCTATGTTTCAAGGTCAGACAATGAACGTATAATTTAAACAATATAAAGGCCTCGAAAAATCTACTCGCCCACTTGCTATAGCGAGTCATATTTCATTAGGTTGAACTATTTTTAGGACCTACTCACCCCTTCTGGCAGGTTGACAAAGACAGTTGTTCTGCTCAGTCAGAAAGTGAAGGAGCAATAAAGACGTCTTTAAATCTTGTTCTTAATTTGTCACATTTGCTCCATTTTGAGACAGAGGTCAAACCTCAGTTTGTCTACTTACAATTACTTTTCCGTCTGACTACACAGTTCTAGAATTTTGTAAGGTGAACTGTCTGACCTACTGTACAAAGAGTCTGAAATGAAAGGCTGTAGGGCGTCAGGTTTTTCTTTACACACAAAATTTAAATAACTAAGCCAACTATACAAACATTTCAAGGTATATTTCAGTAGTTGTGAAAGCCCATTTTTGCACATAAATGATGAAAAAAATATTTAAAAAGACGAAAACAAATCAGAACACTTTACTTGGTTATGTGCAAATGATAAATATGCTTTCTGAAACCCAATTTTCACAGATTACTGTTGATACATTATATAGTTTTAACAGTAAAGCTGCAAGTTAGTGGGAAGGTTTTTGAACATTTCTTGGAATTTTACTGTCTGTAAATGACAGTGCACTACCACATCATGCTTTAGTAATATATTTATTAAAGGTGAGTGTTTTAACATAAACTGAGAAACACTCCTGCTCTGATGGCAATTCTATTAATAAACTAGGAGGCAAATCATGGATTGTGTATACCCTTAAATGTGGGCTAGATTATTATACATGGAGCAAATGTTTAGTCTATTTATTCAAACAAAAGGGCATTTATTTGTAGAGCAGAAATGCTGAGCTCTCATATTTGAAGGTGAACTCATGCGTGAGGATGAAAAAAGGGGACTCTGTAAACTAAAATATTTGCCTAGTAGTGCATAATTTGAGACCCATTTACTGGTCAAGTACATTAGAGTTAGGTCGAGTAGATTATTCAAATTACTCAACCTGCAGGTTTAGTAAAATTTTAATGATTTTTCGAGGCCTGATGGAGTCTGAATAAATGTACTTTTGCCATATTGTTTCGATACCTGTTTGTCTTGAATTATTATACTGGTTCATACCCGTTATGTCCGGAATTAAGTGAGAATCCCTCAATGTAGGTTAAAGGTCAATGGCTAATACTATAAAAACCCAATGAAGTGGCCACTGATTCATACCGGTCTTTGCTCAAATTATCACACAAGGACCTGCCAGAGGTCCTGCTAGACTGCCATACTCCCACAGCATCCATTCCTGTGTTGAAAGCTGATACTGAGACAATTGTGAGAGGGAAGGAGCAGAACCCAGATGATGTGTGTTTCCCACGCAAGGCAACATTCCCTCCTGGTTGAAGTCCAAGTCTAACAACCACAGCTTTTTTGCTCTGGACAGGTATGCTGTGTCCAAAACCCGAAAAACCCTAGATGCAAGGTAGCTACTCCATGCTCTAATAGAGTAGCGCATAGAAGGAATCACTTAGGGTATTAGGTTGCCACGACATTCCACCCATGTTAGAAATGTTCATACTATTCTCATTGTTAGTGATATGCATTGGTGCTGTTTTAATTATACTGTGTGTGGTTAATATTTATACAATAATGAGCCTGTTGAAATAAACACTTTAAAATATTTAGGCCCTCATTATAATATTGGCGGTATAAACTACCTACCGCCGCTGTGATGGGCGCCAACATACCGTCACCGCGGCTACCATCCGTCCGCCATATTATGAGCACTGCCTGACTTCCGCCACACTAAGGGTGGAAATCTGGCAGTGTTCATGCAGGCGGACGGTGGTAAGCTGACGCTGCTACCACCTGCACCGCCATACCAGTAGAATGCCGCCAGCCGTATTTTGACCAGAAATACAGCCTGGTGGTGTTCTGCTGGCGGGGCGCTGCTTGCAGTAGCAGCGCCCCTTTCCGTTCCCTGTCGGACTAGATCCTCGCCGGACAAGGTAAGTCGGGCATCAGACAGGGGAGGGGGCAAGAGGGTGGGGGGTGTTGTGTGTGTGTGTCTGGGTGTGTGAGTGCATGTGTGAATGTGTCTGTGTGTGTTGTTTGCATGGTTGTATGTGTCTGTGTGAATGCATGTATGCATGGTGAAGTGAGGGGGTGTCTGCATGTCAGTGTGAGTGTGTGAAAGAATGCGTGTGAGTATGTCTGGAAGTATGCATGTATGAATGTGTGTATGCCAGTATGTGTATGAATACGTGTATGCCAGTGATAGTGAATGGGTGTATGCGTGGTGCGTGAGGGTGTCTGTGTGCGTGTATGAGGGTGGGCGCTTGAAGCTGTGAATCAGAGGTGGTGGGGTGTGTGTGTGTGTTTGGATCAGGCTGGGTGTATTTGAATGTCGGGTGGGGGATTAGTGTGCGTATTCCGGGGAGAGGTGGTGAGTTTGGATGGAGGACGGGGTGGGGGGAGTCAGGTGTGTGTTGGGGGGGTGAGTGAGCTGCCTACAGGTGATAGGGAAAGAATTCCCTGTGACCAGTAGGGCCTAGCGCCATGGTTTTAATGCCACAAAAACTATGGTGGTAGGCCAGCTCATAATGCCGCCGCCGGTACTTTGCTGTCTGCCAGGATGGAGACTAACATCTCCGGCCCGGCGGCGGATACCGCCATGGCAGTATGAGTGGAGAAGTGCTGTGTTAGCTGCAGCCCACCCGCCATTCCCATAATGTGGCGGTATGTACTGCCAGCCTGTTGGCGGTATTGCCGCCATATTATCACTCACCGCCAGGGCCATAATGACCCCCATAGTGTATTTTCTTAGTGCAGCACTTCTGCGCGATATTCTAACGAACCCAGAAAGCACGGACATCATATCAATATTTATATTGAGCTGGATTGTGTGGGGTACAACATCTTGAACTTTAACACACAAGCATTGCTGCACTGAACCAAGTTCAGGCATCTGTGGGTGGGAAAGGCAAACCTTGGTGAATAAGACAGAGCCTTGGACAATAATAGAATCTTTCCAATGATATCTTCTCTTGCTGCCCTCACCACTGTATGAAGCTAGCTAGTTAATGTAATCAAGTCTAATGTAGAATTGCACACTTACATAGGTTGTCTGTAGACTTAAGACAAGTCATGTGGCGCTACACGAAATACTCAAAACCAGCAAGCTGCTACTTTCCTATGGCGTGGATGGGTGAAGGGGAATTCATCCAGAATTACTGAACAAACTGTAAGCAACTTAGTGGTTGCAGGGGGTGGGATTCGTTTATTTTTTTCACCTTCTGCAACCTTACACTAGGTGCAATGATCAGACCTTGAAGAGTATGGTGAGTGATTAACCACACATCATTCAGTGCAAGTCGGCAAAGATATACTAAAAGTCTTAGACATAAAATGGGCTCTAATCATCTCATCAACAGTAGGTTCAGTTCACCTCAACATTGTTAATTACATATCAAGAGAACATTCCCTAATAATTCAGTAACACATGTAATAAACATTTAAAACATAGAGAAAACAGAAGTACATGTCTTCATGTTACAGCAATTATTAATGAGTGTGTTTGATGTCTAATCAAGATAAAGCTAATTTGTTCTAATAGCTTTCACAAAGGACTTTTTGGGGAAAATGTAGAGATTCAACACCCCATTATGTAAGTGTAATGGATTTAACTGGGTTCTCATGACAACTACACGTTGTTGATTGAGGCAGCAGTATACTATCCTGCAACTAGATTTTTTCCCTTCATTATTAAAAGTATAATTGCTCCTTCATAAGAAAGAAGGAAAATTGTCTGAATACTGGTTGCCACAAACCTTCTTGAGTGAGACCAAATGCAGGGCTGCGAGAGAGCAGTAGGGGTAACACACAATTAGTGTGCTCTGCTGTGCCAAGATTGTGGGTGGTCTGGAGGCTCTTTGTTCTCCCAATAAAAGTGCCTGCTTGAGTTCAAATGGCTCATCTGAAGCATGTTTTTGTATGTGTTGTGTCCTGATCGGATGCCAAATGGAGCCCATCTTGGGTACAGACAAAACGTGTCTCCACACTTAGCAGCTCATCAGAAGGATCTCATATTCTCTTTCCTATCACTTTAATAGCTGGTATAGAAGAGACATAACTGTGCGTTATTTTATAGATCCTTCCTGATTGACCTGAACTGTTGATCTAGAATCACTAACAATTCAAATGTATTCTTCTGCATGCTCTATGCAGCTGTCTCAATGAGGCCACAATCCACTAGGCAATTTTTCAAGGACCAAGACCGACATAAATTACATAATACAGAGCAGACAATAGCAAGTCTGTAGTCTCTCCTTTTTATTTCCACACATAAATGAGAAAAAGAAACAGGAGCCTAAACAACATCACATTACAAACATATTTGTATAGTGTTACCCTACTTAATGATACTCATTTTAGGGACTTCGAAAGGATGACAGGGTGAGTCGATGTGCTGGGATTCAAATCTGTGACCATAGAGTAAAGCACAGATCCCCATTAAGGATGCAATTGTATAACGAGGATCCGACAGGGACTGTACATGGAACAGGCAGGTTGTCGAGGCTTTCCAGTATATCATTAATGATCGAGGACCTTATAACTATAAGTAACTATAAATAGCCTTCTCTTCATGTTATTAAATAGAAAATAATAAAGCACGGAATAAATTGACAATGTGTTATAAGAAGGGAGAATAATAAGAAATGGGTAAAAATGGTGACAAAAAGTAAAGAGACATTTAAGACATTGTTCAATGACGAATCTGATTTCACAAGCAAAAAAAAAGTAGGAGACTGAAAAGCCCACTAAACAAATGTCAAAGATTTACTACATTCCTGCATTCATTTATTGGAAGGTTGACATCCATTCAGAGCCCGCGATAATTCATATGATCAAGTCCAAACAACTGATCTGTAGTAATATGCAAGAATACTTGTCAAGGGAGCGATAACGTTTTTGCAATATGTGGTTATACAAGAAAGATCCAAGAAGTCCTGTCAGGAGCAGGTTCTTGCAACCAAAGCCTTCTTTATACTTATAAAACATGAAAAGGAGCCTGTAAATATAATTCAGGTAGTGTACAGTAAACATTATAAACATTAGTTATGGTTTGAACATGTTTATTGCATGTATTGTTAGGTTTATTGTTCTGGTAAGTTTCTAACATTAATTACAAAGTAATGCCAGCTGATCTATAGACCTCTTTAAAGAGAGTAATTAGTTGGACATGGTACTTTCATTTACAAGATAAAATTATCTGATTGTTTCTGGTGTCAACTCCAGAAGTAGACCAGATGGGATGTGTTCTATCAGACACATCTAACTTGTAGACAAAACACACTGGCTTCCATGGAATCTTGTCATAAAACCACTAAAATGAAGCTAAGATTACATTTCATGAGTTGTACAATACAGGTAACATGGCTGGCAAATGGGGGCTTAAAACTGACCTGAGGGAAGTCATATTCCCATCATCTAAAAACCAAGATGCGCTACAGTGTCTAAAAAACGTTTTCCTAGGCCTTTAAAGGAATAATAATTGCTGTACTTAGGAACATTATGTTTGGGGGGTTTAAGTCATTTATGAATGTGGAGGATAATAGGCTCGTAAGATCATAATTCACTGTCTGGCAAATGTTTCATTGCATGTGGCACTGGCCTCGCTCTCGTTTAGGATCTCAAGATAGCACTGACAAATAATAAAATATCGTTATTAGGCCACTATAAAAGTGCAACTCGTATTGCCTGCTGGGCTTTACATTAGGAATACGTTTATTTGGCTCACAATTTTAAAGTATGCTGAAGCTGCTTACTATTGCACTGACTATGGTAGGACCCATGTCTCAAAAAGGTAAACATAAATTACTCTTTTGGGTCATGGTGGTTGATTTGACCTTAAAATATCAAATCTAAGATCAAACTAGGTTAGCTACTTTACTTCTGTTATTTGTGGCATATGAAATACAGGCGCTTAAAGTAAATTAATGAGGTAATTGCAACTATGATAGGACACCCTAAAATGTTTCACATTTTGAAATGGCTGGCGCTATGCGATCTGCTAATCCAGTCATTCAGACGGGGCACAAATAATAGAGGTTGGCTTGTCCCATTCAACATGTGGCAGTGAATAGCACTTCCATTACCTAAAGTGTTCACTCCAGACCCTCTGCATCCACGCCACCCCTCCTGATCCGCACGACCCCTGCACCACCAAACGCCGCTACTCGGCCAACCAGCTCATCGCCCTCAACCCCGGCCGCTCCACAACATGCTTCCAGTCATCTCCAAAGAACACCAAGGGACCATTCTCCTGCCACGCCTGCAACTCCATCTGCGACAGAACAAGGAAACCCGCAACAAACCACCTCCACTGCATACTCCTCAACACACGCTCCACACGCAAGCACGCCATCGAGCTCTGGGACCTGCTCGACACCACCGCCCCTGACGTAGCCTTCCTGACCGAAACTTGGTGGAACGACTCCTCAGCACCTGACATCACCATAGCCATCCCGGACGGCTACAAGATCACCAGGAGGGATCGCCCCAACGGAATCGGAGGAGAAATAGCCATCGCCCACAAATCCACCCTCAAAATCCACACCCACACGGACAACACCATCAAGACCGCCGAACACCTTCACTTCCGGATCCACACTGACCCCAACAACACTCTCAGGGGAACGCTCATCTACCGACCCCCTGGACCACGAGCACCCTTCAGCGACTCCATCGCCGACCTCACGAGCACCCACGCGCTCACCTCTACGGACTACATCCTCCTTGGAGACCTCAATTTCCACCTGGAGAACAACAACGACGCCAACACCACATCTCTGATCAACAACCTCTCCAACCTCTGCCTCAGACAAACGGTCAACACCCCCACACACATCGCCGGCCACATGCTTGATCCGATCTTCTCCGCAAGCAACCACGTCACCTTTAACCACACCACCGAACTCCACTGGACCGACCACCACTGCATCCACTTCACATTCAAGAAGCACATCGAACACCACTGGACCCAACCACCACCACACCGCTGCTGGAGCAAAGTCACTGAAGACCAGCTGACCAGCACCCTCGCCCAGAACCCGCCCACCGACTCCACCAACCCAGACGCCGCCGCCCTCAACCTACATCAGTGGATCAACGACTGCGCCAACACCCTCGCACCACTCAAGAGATCCACCGACAACCAAGAAAGAAAAAAAGCCGCCTGGTTCACTGACGAACTCCTCACCTCCAAACGCACCTGCCAGAAACTAAAGAAGAAATGGCTCCTCGAACACACACCCGACAGCCTTGCAACCCACAAGGAGGCCACCCGAAAGCTCCACCAGCTAATCAGACTCGCCAAACGTTCCCAATTCACAGAACGCCTGAACAAAAACGCACACAACAGCAAAGAACTCTTCTGCATCATGAAAGAGCTCTCCAACCCCAGCGCCAACGACATCCCACCATCCCAAGAACTCTGCGACGCCCTGTCCACCTTCTTCTATCAAAAGATCGCCGACATCCATGACAGCCTCAACACCACGCCTCCGCCAGACCCCACCCCCGACAGCTCCACCTGCACCAACCGCTTGGACCCACATAGACGACTCTGAAACTCGCAAGATCATGAACTCCATCCACTCAGGATCCCCTTCTGACCCATGCCCCCACCACATTTACAACAAAGCCGACTCTACCATTGCCCCCCAACTTCGAAAGGTCATCAACTTATCCTTCGAAACCGCAACTTTCCCGGAAAGCTGGAAGCACGCCGAAATTCACGCCCTCCTCAAGAAACCCAAGGCAGACCCCAACGACCTCAAAAACTTCCGTCCGATCTCCCTCCTCCCCTTCCTGGCGAAGGTCACCAAGAAGATCGTCAACGCTCAGCTCACCCACCACCTCGAGGACAACTCCATCCTGGACCCCTCCCAGTCCGGTTTCAGACGCAACCACAGCACCGAGACTGCTCTCCTCGCCGCCACAGATGACATCAGACAGCAAATGGACAACAGCGAAACATCAGCCCTCATCCTCCTGAACCTATCGGCAGCCTTCGACACAGTCTGCCACCGCACCCTATTACCACGCCTCCACGAAGCCAGAGTACAAGAAAAAGCCCTCAACTGGATCTCCTCATTCCTCTCCAGCAGAACCCAGAGAGTCCGACTCCCACCCTTCCGCTCCGAAGCCACCAACATCATCTGCAGCGTACCCCAAGGCTCCTCACTAAGCCCGACGCTGTTAAACATCTACATGGCCCCCCTCGCACAACTGGCCCGTCAGCACAACCTCAACATTCTCTCATACGCCAACGACACACAGCTCATCCTCTCCCTCACCAAAGACCCACACACCGCCAAAGCCAACCTTCACGAGGGAATGAAGTCCATCGCCGAGTGGATGAGAAAGAGCTGCCTGAAGTTAAACTCTGACAAGACGGAGGTCCTCATCCTCGGACGCACCCCCTCAGCCTGGGACGACTCCTGGTGGCCCACCGCGCTGGGACCCCCGCCAATGCCAGCCAACCATGCACGCAACCTGGGTTTCGTCCTCGACTCCGCCCTCACCATGTCCAAGCAGGTCAACGCAGTTTCCTCCTCCTGCTACAACACCCTCCGCATGCTCCGTAGAATCTACAAATGGATCCCGACGGAAACCAGAAAAACGGTGACCCAGGCCCTCGTCAGCAGTAGACTAGACTACGGCAACGCACTCTACACAGGCATCCCAGCAAAAGACATCCGACGCCTCCAACGCATCCAAAACGCCTCCGCCCGACTGATCCTCCACGTACCCCACCGCTGCCACATCTCCCACCACCTGAAAGACCTCCACTGGCTCCCCGTAGACAAGAGGATCACCTTCAAGCTCCTCACCCACGCTCACAAGGCACTCCACAACGCCGGACCTGCCTACCTGAACAACAGACTCAACTTCCACGCCCCCTACCGCCAACTCCGCTCCGCCAACCTCGCCCTCGCCATTGTTACCCTCATCCAGCGCAAGACCTCCGGGGGCAGATCCTTCTCCTACCTTGCCGCCAAGACCTGGAACACCCTCCCGACCTCCCTGCGGCAGGCCCAGGACCTGCTCGCCTTCAGGAGATTTTAAGACCTGGCTCTTCGACCAATAGCACCACCCCCCCCTCCCTTCAGCGCCTTAAAACCCTAACGGGTACGTAGTGCGCTTTACAAATATTGTGATTGATTGATTGAATCCAAACACAACTGCCCTCACTGACTCTTGACAAGGTAAAAAGCAGGAGCAATTGTAGGGCTATCACTTACCATAGGTCACATATTAAAACCTGTTATTAGGGATATGTGTTAAGCACTTGTACACTGTTGTAGAGTCTCTTGGTGGTGTAGGAACTAATTCATTATTCTACTAGAAAGGACTGATGTAGCAGCTTAGGTTATACAGATTAAAAAGCCAGGTTAAAGCTCAGCAAAATTGGGCTTGGGCGAATTTCAGTAGGGATGATATTTCAAAGCTGAGTAGCTGCTACTTTAAAAGGTTTGCCTCCCCATTTTTCCAATTTAAATTTGAGGAGGGGATATAGGGTGCAGATATCTTGAAGGTTCATTATAAACAATTTTGATGCCGGAGAAATTTGGGACCCTTGCATTAGAATCCAGGACATACATTACAGTCTACCTGTTAGATCTGACAGCCTTAGGGTGGTCATTCTCAACTTTCTGGCTCCCTCCTTCCACTTTTTGACACTGTTTGTGCTGCTTTTAGGACACTGCTAACCAGTGCTAAAGTGCATATGCTCTCTCCCTTAAAACATGGTGACGTTGGCTCATACCAAAATGGCTTATTTTATTTACTTATTAGTCCCTAGTAAAGTGCATTACATGTGCCCAGGGCCTGTAGATCAAATCCTACTTGTGGGCCTGCAGCACTGGTTGTGCCACCCACATAAGTAGCCTCTTAGCAATGTCTCAGGCCTGCCACTGAAAGGCCTGTGTGTGCAGTTTCACTGCCAAATCAACATGGCATTTAAAAGTAGTTACCAAGCCTTAAACACCCCTTTTTCTACATGTACGTCACCCCTAAGGTAGGCCCTAGGTAGCCCACAGGGCAGGGTGCTATGTAGGGAAAAGTCAGGTCATGAACATGTGTGTTTCATATGTTCTGGTAGTGTAAAACTCCTAAATTAGTTTTACACTGCTCTGAGGCCTGCTCCTATTATAGGACAACATTAGGGCTATCTTCGTATACTGTTTGAGTGGTAGATTCGATTCTGAAAGGAGTAACCAGAGCATATTTAGTATGGTCTGAATGGTAATAGAAAAATTCTGCTTAATGTTGAAGTTGGATTTAATATTACTATTCGAGAAATGCCACTTTTAGAAAGTGAGCATTTCTCTACAATTAAATCCTTCTGTGGCTTACAATCCACATCTGGCTAGGTTAGTTGACAGCTCTCTTGTGCATTTCACTTGCACAACCTCAAACACAGGATGCTCAGTCACACCTGCACACATCTGCACACTGAATGGGTCTTCCTGGGCTGGGAGGGTGGAGGGCCTGACACATTTGAAAGGACAGAGGCCTGCCCTCACACAATGGAAAGTCCTACTGGGACCCTGGCAGACAGTATGGAACTGGAATGGGACCTTGTGCACTTCTAGGCCTCTCTTTGAAGCCTCCCCCACTTCAAAGGCACATTTGGGTATATAAACCGGTTCCCTTACCCTACCAGCTCAGACACTTCTTGACAATATACCTACTGGGAAAGGAACTCTGAACCAGAACCTGCAACCTGCTAAGAGGAGCTGCGTGGCTGCCCAAAGGACTCATCCTGACTGCTTTTCCGCAAAGGACTGCTGCCCTGCTGCCATTCTGCCCTCTGGCTCTGCTGAGATGTGCTCTCCAAGGGCTTGGATTGAGCTTGCCTGCTGTTTTCTGAAGTCTTGGAGCCAAAAAGACTTCATCTCTGCAAAGAACTCCTTGTGTGGTGAAAAACGATGCACAGCCTGCAGTTATCAGCGCACAGCCTGCATCGCAGTGAGAAAATCACCGCACACCAAACAGGAATGACGCAGCCCGGCTCTCCGAGTGGAGATTCGACGCAGTGCTAGCGTTGCGACGGGAACTTCGACGCACGGCACACCGGATCGACGCATCTCCGACCCCGAATGACTGAGCCCAATTTCCTACGAGAAGAATTGGTCACCAGGTCGACGCAGCTCCTGTGACTCCGTCTTACACGCCCAAGATTTCTCCGCATCATCCCCAGGGCATCCAAATACCCGCAACCCGAAGAGGATCCAAGCACAAAGCCCTTGTTGAGTGGAAAAGCATTGACCCATTGTCTGTGTGCGCCCGGAGAAACCGACGCACAGCTCCCCATTTTCCACACATCTCCTCCTCTATGGTCCCGTGTGGATAATTTCAATTTCAAACCAGGTACTTTGTGCTTGCAAGAGACACTTATTGATTGCTTTTTAAGACATAAAGACACTATTTATCATTACCAAAGTGACAAAGTGATATTTCAACGTGTACTTATCAAATCCTGATCATTTTGACCTTATTTCAAATATTCTATATTTGTCAAACCTGTGTGGTGTATTTCTATGGTGTTTATACTGTGTTATTTCATGATTTATTGCACAAATACTTTACACAGTGCCCTCTAGGTTAAGCCTGACTGCTCAGTGCCAAGCTACCAGAGGGTGGGCACAGGATGATTTGGATTGTGTGCGACTTACCCTGACTAGAGTGAGGGTCCTTGCTTGGACAGGTGGTACCCTGACTGCCAACCAAAGACCACATTTCTAACACTACCTTAGATTATTTCCCCTAACCAATAACCAATGGCATATATGCAATTGATCAGATATATGCTCAAATTTGACTGATCTGAGCAAGAGTCAGGCAGCAGCATTTTGGATATTGTAATTTAGTTAAATTCAAGCAAGACTTCCCTAGAAAAACAGAATTTCCAAAATCTAGTCTGTACTGGATAAAGCATTCTTAGAGACACTGAGAAATGGAAGGACCCGGAGCGGGAATTTCAGATAAAATACATTTTTGGTAATGTGTGCACCATGGACTTCCGTTATTAATGGAGAGTCTAGTATTAGAACAAGACAACAAATTTATTTAGCTGCAGTTGTGAGGAGACCCATGGATTATGTCCATATCTAAGAAATTGGCAAAAATCCAAGTCTGAGTTTGAACCATATTATTGTTTTCTGGTTCGTAGGTTTAAAGGCTGAAGACTTTTTATGTATCTTCTACATGTTGAATTGCTGAAGGAGTCGGGTCCTTGTACAGCTGTAAAGTTGAAATAAAAGAGGGGACAGTGGAAAGCTTGACTGTACTCCTCACTGAATGGAGCAGAATTGCTTCTCTAGATGGCTGTTGTAGTGCGTCATCTCGTGCTACCACCTAAGTGCCAAAAGATCTATAAAAAGCTGAACAATGTGCGGGCATGACACCAGTGCCAAGGCTGTCTGTGCCCATTCGTGCCTAGCGGGTGCAAGGGGCCAGGGATTCTGGCCCTTTTATTAGACAGACCATTCAGTATTCTGCCACTGAGCTGCTAACCTTCTGTCCCATGTTGCACAGTAAGTGCGCTCCTCTCTTGGACCCAGGAGATGGTGTTTCTGTTGGTAAGCACTGTGGCTTTATGATCAGGTTTTTCTGAAAGGAACAGGTGTGCACTGAGAGCAAGCAGCCCAATGATCTATAGTATGTATAGCATTAACTGCCGCTGGCTGGTCTGACAACATGTGGAAATTTCAGACTTTCTCTCTGAATACTCCCCTGATGTCATGTTTTTCATGGAAACATGGCTGACTCACTTCACACATGCAAAGGCGACGCTAGCTCTCCCAATATGGTACTGTATTGAAAGGTGTGATAGAACCTTGAGTGGGGAGTGGCATTGCAATTATCTATAAAGATCATTTTACCTACCAACTGGATGTATTTAATACTCCTGAATGTGAAAAGGCACTCTTTCAAATTCAATTAAACAAGAATTATATTTTCATTGGCCGCCTGGTTTACAGACCTCCTGGGCCAGTGACAAGCTTCAGGGAATCTCTGGTGGACTACATTTCCCCTGTAGCACCGAAATGTCCCAATGACAATACTACTTGTTATCTTAACTTGCAACTTGAGCACTGATCTGGAAGCTATTCAACTGACACACCGAGTGACAACATGCGGCAGGGAATCTTTTCTAATCTACCCACCCTTCAGGTGGCCAACCATTTCCCTGTGGTGTCTGACAATGTTATGGTTCCCCATTAAACTGGAAGTTCTACGGTCTCCGGACCAGGAAAAGTTCAAATTTTTTATTATTAAGTTATGTAATCATATCAAGGATATTATCTCAGAGCTTGATGAGAATATCGAGTCAGCAGTTCAGAAAACAAACTCCTGGCTAGCCTCTGCCTCAGATGACCTTATCCCTGTGCAGTTGGATAAGCAGAGACACAAGCCTGCTGCCCCTTGGTACAATGCAAAAGTGATCAAGGAAAACAAACATTGCAAACTGCTTGAACACACTTGGAGAAAGTATTACAACAGTTCAGCCAAAATAATGTATATGAGGGCTTTGAAAACATATCATAAAATGATTTTAAAAAAAGTCTTGGCCCGATTTTTATGCTGAAAGAATTGAGAAGAGCAGCAATCCATCAACAGACATTTTTGCCATAGTTCAAAGCTTACAGCTGCATGTGGTAACTTTGGATGCAAAATGTAACAGGTTGGAAGGTTGCATCATTAAGAAAGACAACAACACCTATGCACTCTTCTCTGCTGATAATCTGAGATTTGATGTGGGCTGGGTCTCTTTTGCAACTGGGAGGTCACTGTAGTGGGATCGTTAGGTGGAGATTGAATTGCTGGATGAAATCTCTTCTAATTCTTTGATGGGCAAAGTAAAATTAGGCTTGCCAACGACTCCCTTAAAGCAGCTTTGGTGCATGAAGCTCAGGAGATTCTCACTGTGACTTTTGTGAGCTTAACCAATATCTCCTTCTCCACGGCTGTGGTACCCATTTAAAAAAAAAAAAAAAACACAGTTGACTAGGCCTTGCTGGAAAATTATTGACCCATCTCCCTCCTTTCTCTACTGGCCAAGGTGGTGGAGAAACATGTGAACAATAGTCCAACTGACTTCCTAGAGAAGAATCAGTCGCTAGATCATTCATTGAATAGGTTTAGACCAACTTATAGTACTGAATCTGCTCTTCTTAAAGTTACAGAGGACCTGAGACAAACCATTGATGAGCATGGTTCTGCAGAGCTTATCCTATTAGACCTAAGCACTGCCTTTGATACATTGTCCCACAGGGTGCTTCTACTATGGTTACAGGAGAGTAAGTACACTCTTAGTAGTAGACTAACGCTGGGAAGCCCTTTTGGGCAGCCATGCGCTTTTCAAATTACTATAACATAACAATACATTGGGTGTGCTGAAAAAAAAAAAAAGTTCCAGCGTATGGCCTTCATTGTGGGTGTGTCTTTCACATTGCTGATCAATTATATAGCTGATGCATCCGAAGGAGAGTCCACCTATATGTTAATATCTTTTAGGACCAGGCATGTGAACACTTTATTGAGGTATGTCACAACTTCAAGTAGCCAGCTAAATAATGATTGGGTAAGGAAGGAAGGAGGCTAATATGCCAACGAAGAGCAGATCTCATCTTTGGGTCCGTTGACTATTGTTAAAAATAGGATTGCAGAACCAAAGAATTGGGAACATGGCTTATTTTCCACAATTATGGAATTCTGAAAAATTAAAGTGACACCATTGCATTTCTCATTCCATCTATCTTGGCAAAATATTATATCCTGGGGCTGTATTACCTCCTCTATTAAACAGGAACAGTCCAGTCTTCAGTTCTTTGGTCAACAAAGTCTCAGTTGAAAAGAATAAATGTAGCGTCCTAGATAATATTAAAGTGTTGATAAGTGTTCAGATTTTAATAGCTGTTCTAATGCCTAAAATTTCGACTTTTAGTTTGATTTCAGGTGTAGAAGATGTAAAGAGTGGTAGAGGTTTTCATCTTGGAGCTGACACCTAACATGCAAAATTCGGCAGTAGTGGGGAAAAGATATAGAAATTCACCAATGTGTGTTGTTTTACATTTGTGATCCGAAAAGATCAGAACAGATTAAGAATACTAGCTCTAGTGTAGACCAATCTCAGCCACCAATGTACATGAGTTGTAATGAGAAAAAGAGTGAGGATCTTTTTACTACTGAGCAGGTGTTTGGGAACTGTGGAAAGCATCATCATGGCCCAGCATTTGCAACTACTGAATGTGAATAATGGCCAGTAGGCCAAACTATTGCATACTGAATAGCAGATATTCAGGGGGATGGGAGACTGGGCTTGGCAAGGTCAGGCGAGGTACTATTCTTTTTGGCTGTTCCATGATGTACCCACAGTATGCTCTGGTACTCAATTATTGAACCCACAAATGCAGAACTTTCTTAAATATATAAGAATACATGCAGATGCAGACTGGCATGTGGATAAACAAGTATCATACAGGGGAGCTGGATTGATCGCGGTGTGATAATCGCAAATTACAGGTTAACACATAATGCAGGTGTCAGTCTCATAAACTATCCAGGAACAATTCTGAAATGCACATCAATAGTGGATATGAACACTCACTCCAATGGCATCTCCAAACCTTGTAACTAAAAAGTGCATGAACTTACTACTCTATACTACTTGGTAATATGTAGACCTAACCTATGAATATGCTCCACAAATTCATTTTGCAATTTTACAAGTCGATTCACATTGCCTTCTTCTTGTAGTGGTTCCTTCCACAGCACGCAACGCTATTTCTAGGACTACTGCCCAGCTCCCAAAAACAAAAGGCCAAATGATTCTAGAGGGATTCAAACCTGGAGTTTGTACATTGCAAACTCATTTCAGCCACTGGAGTTCAACTCATTGAGCTATCACCAACCATTTAAAATAACCTGCACTAAAAAACATTCTGTGAGAATGGAGAGTATTTTTTCAAATGTAAACACTGAACTGGCTATGCGAAATTATTATTGCAATAGTGCCTGATGATTCATTATTATGGGAAACACGGCCATCCATTTTAGTTCCTGCAGTTCCAAAGGCATTGCGCCTTTGGTTCAAAGGAATGCTTTTAGAATTAGCACTTCAAATCCCTTGATCAACATTTAACTTTTCGAGTAAGCACTCATATGGCAGGGCCCTTACACCTATCCTATTAGATTTGTGCTCTGAAATCACATTACATATGTCTGGTGCCCTACATACGCAAATCAGAAAGCTTCATTCTTAGTGTCAATGTGCTGTAAGAAAAAAACATTCATTACTTTCTCGTGGACAGAATGTAGCCGCGCACAAACGTTGAAAAGAAATGGAAGTGACAGGGTAACCCAATTCTTGCTCAGAAGAGGAGGCATACAAGTAATAATGCAGAATATATTATAGTCATGTCACACTAAGAGAAATTTCTCAGATATGAAATAATAGCCAATCTCTTTTGACAAGCCAAATACAGGAATTCAAATATCCACTCTTTAGGTGTCTGTGCAATTTACCAAGCAACAGAATGTCAGCAGATTGAATAGTTCGAGCACAGAAACAGCACTTATTTATTTGCACTTGAATCTTTCATTTAACGTTTAAAGGACAGTTGTCAGGTTGTTCTCTGACTGATGCATTAAAAATAAGAAAGGCACGTCAATAAGATGCAGCACTTGGGATTGTATTTTCTAAAAACACAATTTTAGATGCAACATCTTCTCGACTATTGAAGGGTGCGCTGTAGAAAATACATCTGAGGATGGACTAAGGTTGCTACTCGAAGGACATAGTTTTAAGGAGGGTGTTAACAGGACAAAAAGTGGCAGACAGCCTATGACCGTCTTTCAGGTCCTCAAATCACACATTATTTGAATTTTGGAAATGGTTTTCCCAGTGGTAGACTACGGACAGGTCTGCCATCCGGTAAAACCCTTTGCACAGGACCTATGCCAACAGAAATGGCACAAGTCTATTTGGGGTGGTTATTCTGATGCCATTACCATCAGTGACCGTTCTATTTATATTCATCATGTCAACCACGGCTGTCTCAGATAGAAAAAGTAGCGAAATGCTTCCATGTAGTGGGAGAAAACATCCCGTGTGTGAGGTGCATACGTTATATTATTTTCTAGTAAGACCTGCTAGAGATTTTAATAGAAATAAAATGCATTAAAAAATAACACATATGAGTGAATTGTAGGCCAAAATAAATGCATGTTAAACGTGATTGTTTTTCTAAAGCTTGCACGATATGCACTTGACAAAAAATGCTAATGCTGTCATGTTCCAAACTGCTATAGCTCAGCTGAAATGTTTCTTTGGTGATTATTCACATAACTTTCCATGACGCAAACATTCTATGCTAACATCCTATGCTAACAAAGAAATAATATTTTCTTTTCTTTTGAACCGCTTGACCTTCACTGGAATTTCGAACATGCTTAACTAATCTTAACACTCATTTCTTTGTGAATAGTTTTCTAGTGTAAAGACGTATGAGAATGGAGATGACATAATGTGCTCATTCCTAAGGCTAAAACTGACATGACTGTTCTTTCTCTCAGATACTCAGACCAATGGGAACATTATGGAATGTGGTAATGTAGTTAAAAGTTTAGTTAAATGTATCTTGTATTTAGAACACTCTTTGTTAGAACTTTCCATCTGACAGAAACTTTCCTTGTCCCATGAAACCCTCATCTTCCCTTTGGTCAAAAGAAGATTTTATCTGATATTAAAAATGGGGTCTTTGGTTGGCAGTCAGGTTACCCCCTGTCCAGCAAGGACCCTCACTCTAGTCAGGGTAAGTCACACCAAATCCAAATTATCCTGTGCCCACCCTCTGGTAGCTAATGACTGAGTAGTCAGGCTTAACTTAGAAGGCAATGTGTAAAGTATTTGTGCAATAAACAATACAACACAGTATAGCACCACAAAAATACACCACACAGTGTTTAGAAAAATGTATAATATTTATCTGGATAAATGCAAGTCAAAACTATTAAAATGCAATAAGTCTATGTTGAGATAGCACTGTAAAAGTGATATAAAGGGCCTGATTCTAACTTTGGAGGACGGTGTTAAACCGTCCCAAAAGTGGCGGATATACCACCTACCGTATTACGAGTTCCATAGGATATAATGGACTCGTAATACGGTAAGTGGTATATCCGCCACTTTTGGGACGGTTTAACACCGTCCTCCAAAGTTAGAATCAGGCCCAAAGTGTCTTAAGTCATTTAAAAGCAATCAAAGTCTCTTTCAAGCACAAAGTACCTGGTTCGCATGTAAAATATCCGCAAAGAATTGCAGAGGAGGAGATGGGTGCTTCTGCAGGCAGGTCGCTCCCCGCTCTGCCATCCGCGCCACCTCCACTTCCTTTTTCCTACTTCATTTTCCCGCCGCTGCGTCCCCTCCCACCTCCCCCCTACTCCTCACCGTCTCTTTTTTCCTCATTGTCCTTTTTTTCCTCATTTTCCCCGCCGCTGCGTCCCCTGCGGCCCCTCCCACCTCCCCCTCCTCCTCACCGTCTCTTTTTTCCTTGTTTTCCCCGCTGCTGCGTCCCCTGCGGACCCTCCCGCCTCCCCCCTCCTCCTCACCGTCTCTTTTTTCCTCATTGTCCTTTTTTCCTTGTTTTCCCCGCCGCTGCATTCCCTGTTGCCCCACCCCCAGCCCTCTCATTCGTCAAGCCCTCCCTCCTCCCAGCTGCCACTCCCACCCTTCCCTACTCTTATGGCAGCCGCGGCGCGTTAGCAGGGAGCAACCTTTGACCCTGCTTCTGCAGGCAGGTCGCTCCCCGCTCCACCATCCACGCCACTTCCACTTCCTTTTTCTTTCTCCATTTTCCCACCGCTGCGTCCCCTGCGGCCCCTCCCGTCTCTCCCCTCTCCCCACCGTCTCTTTTTTCCTCGTTGTCCTTTTTTCCTCGTTTTCCCCACTGCTGCGTCCCCTGCGGCCCCACCCCCAGCCCTCTCATTTGTTCAGCCCTCACCCTCCACTCTCTCAACCCAGGCCCCCGCCCCACATGCACCCCATCTAGCCCCACACACACTCATGGCCCCTTCACCTGCCACACCTGTCACTTCTCCTGCTCCTCATCCCTCACACCACACACCAACCATAGCGACCCCACCTTCAACAAACACAACACCCCCAACGCAAGACTCACCCGCCCTGCCCCCACCAACCAACCCCGCCGCACACCAGCCCACAATCAGAACACACCCCGCAACAACACCCTCACGCACCACACCAACGCCACCCACCACAACCACCTCAACTGCCTGCTCCTCAACACCCGTTCCCTTTACAAACATGCCATAGAACTCTGGGACCTCATCACATCACACTCACCTGACATCGCCTTCCTCACGGAAACCTGGACCAACCCCTCCTCAGAACCCGACATAGCCATCGCCACCCCCAAGGGATACAAACTCCAACGCAAAGACCGCCTGAACAGGCCAGGTGGTGGCATCGCCATCCTACACAGAGACATCATCAAAGTCACCACCAGCTCCCAAGACACTTTCGACAGCACTGAACACATGCACTTCCTAATCCACATTAACAACAACTCCACCCTTAGAGGTACACTTATCTACAGACCACCAGGACCACGCCCTGCCTTCTGCGACACCGTCACCGACAGCATCAGTTCGCACGCCCTCACTTCCACCGACTACATCCTCCTCGATGATTTCAACTTTCACTTAGAAAACCTACAAGACCACAACACTACCTCCCTCATAGACAACCTCACCAACCTCGGCCTCAAACAACTGGTCACCACACCCACCCACTCAGCAGGACACACGCTCGATGCAATTTTCACCACAAGCCAACACATAGCCTACACCCACACCACCGAACTCCTCTGGACTGACCACCACTGCGGCCACTTCTCCTTCACCAAACCCCCCACACACTACCATCAACACACCACACCCTACTGCATGTGGGACAAGATACCCACAGAACGACTAAACTCCCAACTGGCCCATAATCCCCCCCCCCACGCCAACGACTCCAACACAGGAGCACACAACCTCTCCAAATGGATCACTACCTGCGCAGACACACTAGCCCCCCTCAGAAAACACATCACCACCTGCAACATCAAGAAAGCCCCATGGTTCACCCCTGAACTCCAAGCGCAAATGCCGCCAAGCTGAGAAAATATGGCGACTAGAACCTTCCACAACCAACTTCTCCACCCTCAAAACCACCATCCACACCCATCACCAACTCATACCACCGCCAAAAGAGATCACTACAAGACACGCCTCGACAACAACTCTCGAAACAGCAAAGAACTTTTCACCATCATCAATGAACTTGACAAACCCAAAGCCAGAAACATAGACCCTGCACACACACAGCCCCTATGTGACGCCCTTTCCAACCACTTCCTCCACAAAATCCTGGACATCCACAACAGCTTCATACCACACACGCCCACCACACACACCCCTCACTCACCCAACCCAACCCCCACTCATGACCCCCCCACCACACTCTCCACCTGGACCCCCACCACACACGAAGAAACCGAAAAAACCATGAACTCCATCCACTCCAGTTCCCCCTCCGACCCATGCCCACATCGCATGTACAGCAAAGCCAGCCCAACCATCGCCCCCATACTCTACAACATAATCAACTCCTCTTTCGACTCCGCCACCTACCCAGACCCCTGGAAGCATGCGGAAATCCCCACTCTCCTAAAAAAATAACAAGCCGACCCGGAGATCCTCTCCAACTACCGCCCCATCCCCCTCCTCCCTTTCCCTGCCAAGGTTGCAGAGAAATTAGTCAATGCCTGCCTATCCCACTTCCTCGAAGCAAACAACACTCTGGATCCCTCACAATCCGGGTTCCGCACGAACCACAGCACGGAAACCGCCCTCATCGCATGCACTGATGGCATCAGGACCAAAGTCGACAAAGGCGAGACCGTTGCACTCATCCTCCTAGACCTCTCCGCAGCCTTTGACACCGTCAGCCACCACAAACTCCACACACGCCTCCACAACATAGGAATTCGCCACAAAGTCTTAGACTGGCTCACCTCCTTCCTCACCGACAGGACCCAGAGAGTCCGCCTTCCACCCTTCCACTCCAACACTACCAAGATCACCTGCGGAGTCCCCCAAGGGTCCTCCCTCAGCCCCACACTCTTCAACATCTACATGACCCCCCTAGCCAACATCCTCCGAGCACACGGAATCACTATCCTCTCCTATGCAGATGACACCCAACTCATCCTCTCCCTCACCCGCAACCCCACCACCGCCAAAATCAACCTTCACGCTGCTCTCTTCGACACCGCCACCTGGATGACCACTAACCACCTCAAGCTAAACTCAAACAAAACCGAGATCATCATCTTCGGCCCCAACAAAAGCACATGGGACAACTCCTGGTGGCCTACCGCCGTAGGCCCCGCACCCACCCCTGCAAACCATGCACGCAACCTTGGCATCGTCCTAGACCCCTCCCTCTCCATGACACAGCAAATCAATGCTCTAATCTCCTCCTGCTTCCACACACTCCGCACTCTAGAAAAATCCTTCAAATGGATTCCCCCAGAAACCAGGAAGACAGTCACCCACTCACTCATCAACAGCAGACTGGACCACGGTAACGCCCTCTACGCCGGCACCACACTCAAACTGAAACGCAAACTCCAGAGAATCCAGAACACAGCCGCACGCCTCGTCCTTGTCTTTCTCCGCCACGAACGTATCTCACCACAACTCAAATCCCTTCACTGGCTCCCCATAGACAAGAGAATCACATTCAAGATCCTCATCTACGCACACAAATCCCTCCACAACACCGGCCCAACCTACCTCAACGAAAGAGTGAACTTCCACACTCCCACACGCAACCTCCGATCATCCGACTTCGCCCTAGCCACAGTCCCCCGCATCCAATGCACCACCACAGGAGGCAGGTCCTTCTCCTACCTCGCCCCCAAAACCTGGAACTCCCTCCCAACCAACCTTTGCAAAACCAAAGACCTCCTGGTCTTCAGAAAGAACCTCAAGACATGGTTGTTCGATCAATGACCCTCCCTGCCCCCCCTTGATTTCCCACCCCCAGCGCCTTGAGACCCTCACGGGTGAGTAGCGTGCTCTACAAAATTTTTTGATTGATTGATTGAAACAAAGGGGGGGGCGTCAATTTCTGGGGCTGCACACAGCGATGCGTCCTTTAGTTTTCACACAGGGACGGCTGTGCATTGATTTCCGGCGCTCAGTCGCGGATCCTATTCGGGTTGCAGGGTTTTCGGACGCCCCATGGACGATGCGTGGATTTCCTGCGCTGGCAGGACGAAGTCACAGGACCTGCGTTGATTCGGTTCCTCTCTGGAAGTCGGGCTGCATTGTTTCGGCTCGGCTGTGCATCGTTCCGGTTCGGCGGCCCGTGAATTTTTCACCGCGGTGCAGGCTGTGCGTCATTTCTGGCAGGATATGTGTAGGAAGTTGGCTCTGTATGCACTATTTCAAAGTAAGGAATAGTATGCACAGAGTTCAAGGGTTCCCCTTAGAGGTAAGATAGTGGCAAAAAGAGATAATACTAATGCTCTATTTTGTGGTAGTGTGGTCAAGCAGTAGGCTTATCAAAGGAGTAGTGTTAAGCATTTGTTGTACATACACACAGGCAATAAATGAGGAATACACACTCAGAGACAAATCCAGCCAATAGGTTTTGTTACGGAAAAATATATTTTCTTAGTTTATTTTAAGAACCACAGGTTCAAATTCTACATGTAATATCTCATTTGAAAGGTATTGCAGGTAAGTACTTTAGGAACTTTGAATCATTACATTAGCATGTATACTTTTCACATAAAACACAATAAGCTGTTTTAAAAGTGGACACAGTGCAATTTTCACAGTTCCTGGGGGAGGTAAAGTAATGTTAGTTTTAACAGGTAAGTAAGTCACTTACAGGTTTCAGTTTTGGGTCCAAGGTAGCCCACCGTTGGGGGTTCAGGGCAACCCCAAAGTTATCACACCAGCAGCTCAAGGCCGGTCAGGTGCAAAGGTCAAAGAGGTGCCCAAAACACATAGGCTTCAATGGAGAGAAGGGGGTGCCCCGGTTCCAGTCTGCCAGCAGGTAAGTACCCGCGTCTTCGGAGGGCAGACAAGGGGGGTTTTGTAGGGCACCGGGGGGGGGACACAAGTTCACACAAAAAGTACACCCTCAGCGGCACTGGGGCGGCCGGGTGCAGTGTAGAAACAAGCGTCGGGTTTTCAATGTAAATCAATGAGAGACCAAGGGATCTCTTCAGCGTTGCAGGCAGGCAAGGGGGGGGCTCCTCGGGGTAGCCACCACCTGGACAAGGGAGAGGGCTTCCTGGGGGTCACTCCTGCACAGGAGTTCCGTTCCTTTCGGTGCTGGGGGCTGCGGGTGCAGAGTCTTTTCCAGCCGTCGGGAAATGGAGTTCAGGCAGTCGCGGTCAGGGGGAGCCTCGGGATTCCCTCTGCAGGCGTCGCTGTGGGGGCTCAGGGGGGACAACTTTGGTTACTCACGGTCTCGGAGTCGCCGGAGGGTCCTCCCTGAGGTGTTGGTTCTCCACCAGTCGAGTCGGGGTCGCCGGGTGCAGTGTTGCAAGTCTCACGCTTCTTGCGGGGAGTTGCAGGGGTCTTTAAGTCTGCTCCTTGAAACAAAGTTGCAGTTCTTTTGGAGCAGTGCCGCTCTCCTCGGGAGTTTCTTGTCTTTCTTGAAGCAGGGCAGTCCTCAGAGGATTCAGAGGTCGCTGGTCCCTTGGAAAGCGTCGCTGGAGCAGGGTTCTTTGGAAGGCAGGAGACAGGCCAGTAGGACTGGGGCCAAAGCAGTTGGTGTCTTCTGTTCTTCCTCTGCAGGGGTTTTTCAGCTCAGCAGTCTTCTTCTTCTTGTAGTTTCAGGAATCTAAATTCTTAGGTTCAGGGAAGCCCTTAAATACTAAATTTAAGGGCGTGTTTAGGTCTGGGGGGTTAGTAGCCAATGGCTACTAGCCCTGAGGGTGGGTACACCCTCTTTGGGCCTCCTCCCAAGGGGAGGGGGTCACATCCCTAATCCTATTGGGGGAATCCTCCATCTGCAAGATGGAGGATTTCTAAAAGTTAGAGTCACTTCAGCTCAGGACACCTTAGGGGCTGTCCTGACTGGCCAGTGACTCCTCCTTGTTATTCTCATTATTTTCTCCGGCCTTGCCGCCAAAAGTGGGGGCCGTGGCCGGAGGGGGCGGGCAACTCCACTAGCTGGAGTGTCCTGCGGTGCTGGCACAAAGGGGTGAGCCTTTGAGGCTCACCGCCAGGTGTGACAGCTCCTGCCTGGGGGAGGTGTTAGCATCTCCACCCAGTGCAGGCTTTGTTACTGGCCTCAGAGTGACAAAGGCACTCTCCCCATGGGGCCAGCAACATGTCTCGGTTGTGGCAGGCTGCTGGAACCAGTCAGCCTACACAGATAGTCGGTTAAGGTTTCAGGGGGCACCTCTAAGGTGCCCTCTGGGGTGTATTTTACAATAAAATGTACACTGGCATCAGTGTGCATTTATTGTGCTGAGAAGTTTGATACCAAACTTCCCAGTTTTCAGTGTAGCCATTATGGTGCTGTGGAGTTCGTGTAAAACAGACTCCCAGACCATATACTCTTATGGCTACCCTGCACTTACAATGTCTAAGGTATTGCTTAGGCACTGTAGGGGCACAGTGCTCATGCACTGGTGCCCTCACCTATGGTATAGTGCACCCTGCCTTAGGGCTGTAAGGCCTACTAGAGGGGTGACTTATCTATACCTGCATAGGCAGTGAGAGGCTGGCATGGCACCCTAAGGGGAGTGCCATGTCGACTTACTCGTTTTGTTCTCACCAGCACACACAAGCTGGCAAGCAGTGTGTGCTGAGTGAGGGGTCTCCAGGGTGGCATAAGAAATGCTGCAGCCCTTAGAGACCTTCCTTGGCATCAGGGCCCTTGGTACCAGGGGTACCACTTACAAGGGACTTATCTGGATGCCAGGGTGTGCCAATTGTGGAATCAAAAGTACAGGTTAGGGAAAGAACACTGGTGCTGGGGCCTGGTTAGCAGACCTCAGCACACTTTCAATTCAAAACATAGCATCAGCAAAGGCAAAAAGTCAGGGGGTAACCATGCCAAGGAGGCATTTCCTTACAATATGCGTCAAATTTCACCGCACAAGGAGCCCTTCTTGTAGAGATGAAGTCTTTTTGGTCCTGAGGTTTCATGGAACAGGAAACAAGCTCTATCCAAGCCCTTGGAGAGCACTTCTTCACCTCAGCCAGAGAGAAGCAAGGCAGCAGGGCAACAACAAGGCAGCAGTCCTTCACAGAAAGCAGACAGATGAGTCCTTTGGGCAGCCAGGCAGTTCTTCTTGGCAGGATGCAGGTTCTAGTTCAAGTTTCTTCTCCAGGAAGTGTCTGCGTTGGTAGGGGCAGAGGCCCTGTTTAAATACCCAAATGTACCTTTCAAGTGGGGGAGACTTCAAAGAGCAGCTTAGAAGTGCACAAGGTCCCCTTTCAGTTCAATCCTGTCTGCCAGGGTCCCAGTAGGGGGTGTGGCAGTCCTTTGTGTGAGGCCAGGCCACAGTCCTTTGATATGAAAGTGTCAGACCTTTCTCCCTCCCAGCCCAGGAAGACCCATTCAAAATGCATATGTATGCAAGCGAGGCTGAGTATCCTGTGTTTGGGGTGTGTCTGAGTGAATGCACAAGGGAGCTGTCAACCAAACCCAGCCAGACGTGGATTGTAATGCACAGAAGGATTTAAGTGCAGAGAAATGCTCACTTTCTAAAACTGGCATTTCTAAAATAGTAATATTAAATGCAACTTCACCAGTCAGCAGGATTTTGTATCACCATTTTGGCCATACTAAATATGACCTTCCTACTCCATTCAGATCAGCAGCTACCACTCAAACAATGTATGAGGGCAGCCCAAATGTTAGCCTATGAAGGGAGCAGGCCTCACAGCAGTGTAAAAACGAACTTAGGAGTTTTACACTACCAGGACATGTAAACTACACAGGTACATGTCCTGCCTTTTGCCTACACAACACCTTGCCCTATAGGTTACTTAGGGCATTCCTTAGGAGTGACTTATATATAGAAAAAGGGGAGTTTTAGGCTTTAAATGCCAAGTCGAATTGGCAGTGAAACTGCACACGCAGGCCTTGCAATGGCAGACCTGACACAAGGTTAAGGAGTTACTTAAGTGGGTGGCACAATCAGTGCTACAGGCCCACTAGTAGCATTTAATCTACAGGCCCTGGGCACAAATAGTGCACTTTACTAGGGACTTATAAGTAAATTAAGTAATCCAATTTGGAATGATCCAATGTTACCATGTTTAAAGGGAGAGAGCATGTGCACTTTAGCGCTGGTTAGCAGTGGTAAAGTGCGCATGCGCAGAGTCTTAAATCCAGAAAAAACAGTATCTAAAAAGTGGAGGGAGGCAGGCAAAAAGTTAGGAGTGACCACCCTAAGGCTGTCAGGTCTAAGATATGAGAAATCGTAAATTTTTTTGTATTACTGTACTCTGTGTAAAAGTTTCCTAGGGAACATTTAGAAAATTCTCTCTCTCTTTTATCTTCACTTTAGAGAGATACTTTCCTCATTTTGTCGTGGCTGATGCGCTCTTCTCATTTGCAAGTGAACAGCTTTTTGTGGCTAGACAGACTCTCAAACGCTTGTTCTTATTTGCTATTTCATATTCTATTTTTTGATAGCTCTCTGATGCAGACTACTCTCTGTTGCTGAGTTTTTAATAACTGCCATACTGAAAGAACTCTTTATGAGTTGTTCAACTTAATATACTTTTTTCAGAGAATTAGTTTAGGGATCAGATTATTATGGGACATGCTTTATGCTATATTCTGTTATTTGTACTTGATTTAATAAAGAAAAAGATTTGAGAACTAATGATTAATAAAACTTTTAACATTTCCCTCAAATGCTTGTTATTCACTCCAGAATCTAAATGTAATTGAGATTAAAATAATTGGATGTTTTAGAGTTAATGGTTCTTATTTCCTTACTTGTCTCTAAAGTTCATTGATTTATGGGCCAAAAGTAGCAGAGATTATCAGTAAATACATTTTAAGTCACTTCGCGCTCCGAAAAAGTTGATAGCAGAGATAAGGTTAAGATAATGAGGAAAAGAAGCTGCAATAATTAAAAAGTACACAGAGTAGATAAAAGCCCAATTGCCGAGAACCTTATTTTCAGTTTCTGAAGCAGCTGCTGATAGCAGTTGAAGACTGGCGATTCTACAGGTGTGAGTATCAATATGGTGATGGATTGCAAACTGTGATGATTAATGTGGTACATAAAATATGAATGGTACCGAAAATTGTTTATTGTTGTTTTGAAGCACACTGTTAGTATTTATATGTTATATGTATTTTTGTTGAAGAAGAGATAAAAGGTTATTGGACTAAGAAGTACTCTAAGATTCCAAGATAAGAGATAGAGATATAAGAAATATAATTTGGTAGTCTTGTCTGCTAAGTGAAGTGTAGGTTGTGACGCATTGTGGGCTACACAAAAAGATGGGACATAATAAATTGTTGTGGTTATACTAATATTAATCAGTGTTTGTGAAACCTGATGCACAAAGGTGACAACACTGATTAGGATATTTTCCTTCAGGTCAAGAACTCATCAGTGTGAGTGAAAAATTATGGTTGACTGAAAGGTCAAAAGGTGTAAAAACCTTGAAAATACAAATATTGATTTGTACTACTGTTTCCTTTAGAAGAAGCACACAAAGACTGGATGTTATAATATGTTGCTTAGCTATTACAATTCCAGTTTTGTATATTGCAAATAAATTCTAAAGGAGGGTGAACTGCTGCAAGGAGCGAGTTGTTGCATCATACTGTGCAGCACTGATATTGGCCAGTTTGCGTAATGCTGCACTGTGACTGATTGATTTACGTCAAGAGTCGCGCATTCATTGGTTAAATGGATGGCTGAACTGAATTGTGATTTTAAGAAAGGGTTCTGAGATTGGACGCATACGGAACAGTTTCAACTGAGATGCTGCACTTTTGATTATCGATTTTGTTGATATAAAATTGAAATCATGAAATTTTTCAAAGCTCTTAGAAGTCTAATAAGAGGTGATGTAATAATTACAGTAAGGTAGGGTGAGGAAGCACCTCCTGAGGGTGCGCCTGCATACCATCTGATGATTGAGGAAGGGTTACATACATGTGTTTGGTTTCAACAGTGGTGCAAGATCACTGAAAAAGAAGGTGTATTGAACTTTCCTAGATGGGGTACATTTAAATTAAGGATTATTGACAAATAACAAGAAAAACTTTGTGAAATGAAGCCACTCCTAGATCTACACAGTTTGAAGCACTTATGGCACGAGAAAAAATGAATCGAAATAAAGAGAGAGAGAAGCACCAAAAACAAACTAAAAGAGCAATGAGAAAATATAAAGATGCAATTTGGGACGATCAAAGTCAAAGATTGAGACGAAGCATAGTAGAGGGTGCTAGCTTACATCTTGTACCAACAAATAAGGCTTCGATACAAGCATACCTTCGCATAGTTTTGAAGTGAAATAGCAAGAAAGGATGACATGTTGTCACAGACAGTAATTTTGCTTTATTGTTAATTACATTCTGGAAAGTAATTAGAAAATGTGTGAAAAACAAGAACCATGCATTTTCTTGCACCAAGCAAACAAGGATGGGAGAGAAAGTGTTAGCCAGTGGTAAAGTGCTTATACTCTCTCCTTTAAGTATGGTAAAATTGGCTTACATTGAACTGGCACATTTAATTTATGTATATATCCCTAGAAAAGTGGTACTACATGTCACCAGGGCCTGTAAATGAAATGCTACTATTGGGCATGCAGCACTTATTGTGTCATTAACTTAAGCAGCCTTTTAAAACAGGTCTCACTTTTATCGTGCAAACCTGTGGTGCAGTTTTAAACTGCTATTTCAACCTGGCAAAAATTAAACCTTTAGCCAGGCCTAATCCTTGATTTTTAATGCACCTAAGTCACCCCTATGGTAGGCGATAAATGGCCAATAGGTCAGGGTTTAAAAAGTCGGCCATTTGCTTTCAGGTTTTACATGTCCTGGTAGTGAAAAACTCTTAGATGTATTTCTCACTACTACAATGCCTGCCTCTCACATAGGATAACATTAGGTTACCTTATTACATATAATAAGTGATATCTTTCAATTGAGACCAGATAGGAAGCTAAAGTTCGGTGACTAAAGAATTGTACTTTAAACCTCTCTTTAATTGTAAAGTTGGATTTTAAATTACAATTCTGAAAATTGCCATTTTAGGAAAGTTGGCATATTCTTGTCCTAACCATTTGGTGCCTACAGCCTGTGTCCTGGGTCACAGCACTGGATGTAGTTGGCCTTTGTGTATTCCCCTCAGACAGTGAGACAAAGGTGGTTTAGGTGTTAGCAGGATTGAAGGAGCAGAGCTGTTCCCCTGACCAGTTACATTTCAAAAGGGCTGTCTCGACACATTCACAAAGAAATTGACACCAGACTATTTCTGCCCACAGAACGCTTGGAGGCTGGGTAGGGGATGGAAGGAAATTCCAGAACCAGAAGTGGGGAAATTCTAGGCACTTCAAGAGATGGTACTAGGTGTAAATATTAGACCCTCAGACCAGCTCTTCAGTACACCCGTGGACCTGTGGAAGACTACAGAAGGACTGCCTTGTACTCCAGTGGACTTCTCTGCTGCTTGAGGCTCTCCTTGTTTCTCAGAGGACTATCCGGCTACTCCAGACTTGTCTTGTTTCTCAGAGGACTGCCCTGCTACTACCAGAGGACTGCCCTGCTGCTTCAGGCCTGTCTTCTTCTGTAGAGGAGGGCCATTTTGCTTGAGGCCTGCTTTGTTCTTTGGAGGACTGCCCTGCTTCTTGAGGCCAACCTTTTTGCTTAAAAGAGAGAAGAGAGGACTATCTCCTTGAACGGAGGACTACCAGAGTAACTCTAATGGTCAGGTAGTTGACCTCCTGTTCTAAGCTACAGGGACACAGTAAGCTACAGGGACCTCCCTGCAACTGTCCGGCTGACCTGCTGCAATTGGCATTGCCTGGACCTGCAAATGGACCTGCCTGAGCCCTGCTGGCCTTTGCTGCAGTGAGTTCCTGATCCCCAAGTGATGCCTCCCCAGGTCCCTTGGTTGCTATTAGTTGAGCTCCCCCAGTGAAATCCTAAGCTTTAAACTCTGTGCGCAGGACTTTGAGAAGGTAACCTTTCCAGCGGGACTAGCCTAGTCAGTGTGTCTGGCCCACATGCCATTGTGATCGGCCTGAACTTATGATTTTGTCCTGGTCTAATGACCAGATGCCCATAGTTAGAGCTTTCAGTGCCTTGTGTTATTTTTACTTAAACCTTTAAAATAGCATTTCTCTTATTCTACAGGACTGAAGTTTTGTCATTTTGGTCTCATTTTATTTATTCAAGATTACTCTATTTTCCTTTTTTTTTTTTATGTATTGAGATTTCACTTCAATACTGTTTGAGTGCTGCATAAATACGTAACACAGTGCCTCTAAGTTACTCCTGCCAGGCCATCAGAAGGTAAAGCACGAATTTAATAACATTTGTGGTTCACCCTGACCAGGACTGTGGTTGTTGCTTAAGAATGGTTTTCACCGCACTCAATCAAAAACTCAATTTATTACTATGTTCATCATTTAGTAACCACTTGCTACCCCAGGCTTCTAGAAGAGGTTTAACAATCTTCTTATCAAGAATGAGAGAGCTTAGAAACAATGCTATTAAAAACCCGTTACCAGATTCCCAGTTAGCAGTTCACTGGAGTAGCAGACAGCACCACTCCCCTAAATGTGGTCCTGTGAGTACGTTTTAGTGAAAGAACTATTAGATTTCTAATCCCCACCCTAAAACCTACCCTGTCCTAAAAACTACCCCTCACTGTCCTAAAAAGTACCCCAACCCCCAACCTGAAACCTAAAACTTGCCCTGTCCTGTCCTAAAAACTACCCCGACATCTTGCCCAACACCCTAAAAGCTATCCTGCCCTGTCCTAAAACCTATCCCACCTTGTCCTAAAAAACTACCCTGTGACACTGCCCTAAACCTTAAAACCTACCCTGTCCCAAAAGCTACCCCACCCACTACCCCTACCCCCTGCCCTAAGTCCTAAAATCCACCCTGTCCTACAACCTACTCTAAACTGTCCTAAAAACTACCCCAACCCCACAGTAAACCCTAAGACCTACTATGCCCTGTCCTAAACACTAGCCCAACCACCTGCCCCAACCCTAAAAGCTACCCTGTCCTAAAACCTACCCCACCCTGTCTTAAAAACTACCCCAATCCCCCACCCTACCCTAAACCATAGAACCTGCGCTGCCCTGTCCTAAAATGACCCGCCCCACCAAAAAACCTAAAGGCTACCCTGCCCTGTCTTACAACCTACCCTGCCCTAGAAACTATCCCGGCCCCCCATCCTGCCCTGAACCATAAAACCTACCCCACCCTGTCCTAAAACTACCCCGACTTCCAGACCCTGTCCTAAAAACTACCCCAACCATCCCAAACCAAAACCTGGCCCACCTTACCTCTCTCTTCCCTGGTGGCTGCTCCTTCCCATTCTGCCCGGACTGCTCTCTCTGCTGTTACCAGGCATATGCGTGGTAAGGGCATGCTTGCTAAACGCATGTGTGGTAAACACATATGCATGGTAATGGCAGCATGGTCAATGCATAGCGTTGCATTGGCCGCGTAGTTAGTGATGTTTCCCGCTGGAAGGTGGATGCTGAGGCACTATATGCCCTCAACACATCACAAAATATACAACACATTAAATAAAAGCTTTAAACTTTTGCTGTCTAACCTGAGGGAAGAATTAGTGCAGAAGGATGCCGTGAGTGTAGAGTGCTCACAAAACGAATAGCTGGATGCACAGAAAAATATACCATGAAACATGCCTTCTGTATGAGATACTCACAAAATGGGATGCACAGTGTGAAGAGTCTGATGTGAAAGAAACAGATACATAAAGCATAGTATATGAGATGTCTTCAAACAAGATCTAATGTGCGTGTGTGGGTGTTTGTGTAACGTTCACAAACACAAGATGCAGTGTCTGTTTGACAAGTCATACAAATGCATAAAGCCTGTTGTGTGAGACAAAGAGTAGCCTACATCATGAGATGCTTAAAACAATGAGAAATGTGGTACCAGCTTCTGAGATTCTCACAGAAATTCACAGAAATTCAGCCTAGTGAAATACGCAGAATGAAATGAGTGTGAGTGATACTTGGTTAATAAGCAAAACTAAGGTCGTCTATGGAGTAAGGCTTTAATTCATACATAATATGAAGTTTTTTCGTGCCAGGTATTTTTTTTTAAAGGCACTCTAAGGTTGTTAACAGTCCTGGAAAGGTTTGCACTAGGTACAGTACAAATGTGGCATACTAAAAAATATTTTTAAAAAGCACTGTAAGCATTTAAACATTGAGGGGCAAAGTTGTAACTTTAGATACAACGTAGCACAGTAAGCAAAGTTGCTTTCCTGCATCAATAGGACGGATAGACCAGCACCATATCTAATAAGGTATGTGTTAGAAATGGGGTTTTTGGTTGGCAGTCAGGTTGCCCTCTGTCCAAGCAAGAACCCTCACTCTAGTCAGGGTAAGTCACACACAATCCAAAATCAGCATGTGCTCACCCTCCGGTAGCTTGGCACGAGCAGTCAGGCTTAACTTAGAAGGCAATGTGTAAAGCATTTGTGCAATAAATCATACAACACCATAGCATAACACCACAAAAATACACCACACAGTGTTTAGAAAAATATATAATATTTATCTAGGTATCTAGTCGGTCGTGCGGCGTTTTTCTTGCCGCGGAACAAGCTGTGCGTCGAAAAGTTCGGCGCACGGAGCGTCCAAGAGGAAGAGAGAAGTCTTTTTGGTCCTGAGACTTCAGGGAACAGGAGGCAAGCTCTATCCAAGCCCTTGGAGAGCACTTTTACAGCCAGGCAAGAGTTCAGCAAGGCAGCAGGCCAACAGCAAGGCAGCAGTCCTTTGTAGAAAAGCAACACAAAAGAATGATGGACGGAGTGCTGACAATGCAAACACTCTCCCCCAGTCACAGATCTGGGTTTAATCCATCGTTTTTTTGCTGCCCATGCCATTCCAGTTTGGACCCAGCCATATGCAAATCAGTCTTGACCCTGTTCCCCATGGGAACAGTCCAGCCCGAACTGCCAGGCCAGGTCTTCCCTGGACTGGAAACAAGCATCCTGGGACCGGTTTCGGGGTTTCACCCCTCATCAGCCAGGCTAGCTTGAATCCAGTGGCATGGGAAGCAGACAGGTGAGTCCTTTGAGCAGCCAGGCAGTTCTTCTTGGCAGGATGTAGTTTCTGGTTCAGGTTTCTTCTCCAGCAAGTGTCTGATGAGGTAGGGCAGAGGCCCTGTTTTATACTAAGTTGTGCCTTTGAAGTGGGGGTGACTTCAAAGAGTGTCTAAGAAATGCACCAAGCCCCCTTTCAGTTCAATCCTGTCTGCCAGAGTCCCAGTAGGGGGTGTGGCAGTCCTTTGTGTGAGGGCAGGCCCTCCACCCTCCCAGCCCAGGAAGACCCATTCAAAATGCAGATGTATGCAAGTGAGGCTGAGTAGCCTGTGTTTGGGGTGTGTCTGAGTGAATGCACAAGGAGCTGTCAACTAAACCTAGCCAGACGTGGATTGAAGGGCACAACAAGGTTTTAGTGCAAAGAAATGCTCACTTTCTAAAAGTGGCATTTCTAGAATAGTAATATTAAATCCGACTTCACCAGTCAGCAGGATTTTATATTACCATTCTGGCCATACTAAATATGACCTTCCTGCTCCTTTCAGATCAGCAGCTGCCACTTCAACAATGTATGAGAGCAGCCCCAATGTTAGCCTATGAAGGGAGCAGGCCTCACAGTAGTGTAAAAACGAATTTAGGAGTTTTACACTACCAGGACATATAACCACACAAGTACATGTCCTACCTTTTACCCACACAGTACCCTGCTCTAGGGGTTACCTAGGGCACACATTAGGGGTGACTTATGTATAGAAAAAGGGGAGTTCTAGGCTTGGCAAGTACCTTTAAATGCCAAGTCGAAGTGGCAGTGAAACTGCACACACAGGCCTTGCAATGGCAGGCCTGAGACAAGGTTAAGGGGCTACTGAGGTGGGTGGCACAACCAGTGCTGCAGGCCCACTAGTAGCATTTAATCTACCTGCCCTAGGCACATGTAGTGCACTCTACCAGGGACTTACAAGTAAATTAAATAGTCAATCATGGATAAACCAATCAGTAGTACAACTTACACAGAGAGCATATGCACTTTAGCACTGGTTAGCAGTGGTAAAGTGCCCAGAGGTCAAAAGCCAACAACAACAGGTCAGAAAAAATAGGAGGAAGGAGGAAAAAAGTTTGGGGATGTCCCTGTCAAAAAGCCAGGTCCAACAGTATGACACTGGTCATGTCTTTCTCTGCACATACCGCACTTGACAGACTTGTGCCAATGCACACAATCATGCACCATAGTGCATGGGAGTGTGTGTGATGTAAAGCATATGTTTTTGGAGTGTAAGGGTACTGTTCTGTACAAAAATATGTTTTAACATGGTTTAATATTTTACCACTGTATATATGCTGTTAAGTTTCAATCGTTTAGAGAGAAGAAAATTCTACAGATTCTTTATGCCTGTTTCAAGGAAGTGTAACTTTTTGGCACAAGTTCTGATCTACTAAATAGTAAATAAGGCTTTGCCCCAAAAACTGTGGATGGTTGCATTGGAATGCCTGTGTACAACAACATGGAATGTACCCTTGCCGCACAGTTGTGCTTGGCACTACTTTGCATTATGCTAGGCATCCAGAGAACCTAGCCTGCCACTTGCCTGAGGCTTCCAGCCTGCTGGTTCCAGACTGATCCAGTGACACTGCAGCTGCCTCGGTTTTCCTGTCCAGGTTTCACCACTCGCCATTCTTCCCAACAACAGAAGCCCTGTCTACTCCAATACCTACTTAATACAGGCCGCAGGGTGACCACATCAGCAGGCACCTGGACACCTAGCCAGCCACTTGCCTGTGATTTCCAGTTCCTGCTTGTTCCAGACTAATCCAGTGACACCGCAGGTGTCTGGGTGTTCTCGTAGGGGTTTTTTCACCTGGGTTTTCCCACTCACTGTTCTTCCTACCAACAGAAGTCCTACCCACCCCAGGACCTACTTAATGCAGGCCTCAGCGCAACAGCGCAGTGGATGCGCGCAGCAGGCATGCCACTGGTGTGCTAAAGGCAAGCCCGCCTGCACCCGTCTGCACCAGGACTGCGTCTAGCACCACGTCCCTTGGCCCTCACTCACCCTGAAGATACACCATTGCTGAGCTCTACACCCTCGATCCCAGACGCCGCAAAAAACACTGCCACCACGCCAGCCCATGCTCCACAATCAGACCTTTCAGCTGCATCCATTGCCACTTCACCTGCTACAGCACACACACCAGCCCACCGACCACCCCCCTCATGAACACACCACAGACATCACCTGAACAAAAACACCAACGTGCATGCACCTTTCTCAACACACACTCATTATGCAAGCATTCCACCGAATTATGGGACCTCATCGCCACCATCACACCCGTCATCATCTTCACCGAGACCTGGATCAACCAAATATCCCCCAGACATTGTCACAGTGATCCCCGACAAATATAAAATCACTCACCAGGACTGCACCATCAAGCCGGGACGAGGAACAGCCATCATCCACAGAGTCCAGAGTGCACCACCACCACTGACAACACCACCACCCCTATGGAACATCTCAACTTCAACCTCCACAAGGATGACAAAATACCCATCAGAGGCACCATGCATACAGACCCCTTTAGCCCCCACTCCAGCTTCTGCAACACCATGGCAGACTTTATTGCACCCCTAGCCTTAGACTCCGAGGACTTCCTCTGTGACCTAAATTTCCACATCGACAACCCCAATGACAACAACACTGCTCACCTCCTCGACAGTATGAGCAGCCTTGGATTGCTCATATTATCCACTACCCTAGACACAGCATAGAAAATAAACTGGACCCGATTTTCACCTACAGCAACCGCATCAAATAAAGTAATGTCACAGAACTCACATGGACCAATCACTCCATCGTCCGTTTCAGCATCTCCAGCCTCTGCATTTCCACCCCCAAGATGACCTAGGCCACCTCCAGAGGTTGAACAAAATCTCCGTGACCAGTTGGGCGGATGCCCTCAACACCTCGAACAGGGAGTGAAAATCTTCAAAACCTGAATCACCAATTGCACAGCATGGTCCCCATCAAGAGCAACATCCAGAGGGTGTCCTCCAAAAAATCAGCTGGTGCACCCAGAAAATCAGAGCAGTGAAAAAAGACAGCAAACCGCCGAGGAGGAGATGGCGCGCCAGCAAAGACACCTCCGACAGAGCAGCATTCAAGACCTCCCCGAACCTCTACAACAGGATGCTGAGGGAAACAAAGAAGATAGCCCTTACAGCACGCATCAAATCAGCACCAACAGCATCAAGGAACTTTTCAACATCGCTAAGGAATTCTCCAACCCAGCTGCCAGTGAAAACAACATGACACCCTCACAGGAGCTGTGAGACAACCTCACCCACTTTTTCCATGACAAGATTGCAAGCATATACAGAAACTTCAAATCCCAACTCACACTTACGAACTTCCTGAACAGATATGTCACCACCGAACCACACAGTGACCACCAGGAACATCGTCTCCACCACATCATACTACCATGAAATTCATTCACTCTGGAGCTCCCACAAACCCATGCCTGCAACACATCTTCAACCTTGGAAACCAAAGGATCGACCAGGAACTCTCCACCCTCCTCAATACCTCTATCACCTCCTCAACATTTCCCAATGCCTGGAAACAGGACAAAGTCAGACCACTAATCAAAGAACCCTACTCCAACCAAAGAGAACCCAAAAACTACATGCCAATCTCCCTACTCCCATACCCAGCGAAGGTACTGGAAAAGATTATCAACAAGCAACACATGACATACCTATCTGAACCCTCCTCAACTGAGGAGAAACAGCAGCTTTGATCCTCTTCGTCCTCTCTGTAATCTTCAACACCCACATGCTTATAGAAAGACTCCACCATATCGGCATGCAAGGAGGCAGTCTCAGATGGATTACTTTACCAGAAGAACCCAGTGGATCCACCTTCTACCTTACACCTCCGAACCCAAAGAGTTCACCTGCGATGTCCCCCAGGGCTCATTCCTCAGCCCAACATTCTTCAACGCGTATATGACCCTGCTGCCTAAAATCCTCAGATCCCATGGTCTCAATATAATTTCCTACATAGGCAACACCCAGCTCATCCTCTCACTCACCAACGACCCCTCCACCACCAGACCAACTTCCAAAGAAGAATGACAAGTGTCACTCACTCAATGAAGAACAACTACCTGCAGCTGAACAAAGACAAGATGATACTACTGATCTTTGGCGACAGCATCAACACATGGAGTGACTCCTGGTGGCTATCAGACCTAGGACCTCCAGTCACTCCCTCTGACCACACCAGAAACCTCTGAATTATCATTGACAACAAGCTCACCATTAAATCACAGATCAATGCCATTTTCTCCACCTGCTCCTCCACTTTGCGCAAGCTACATAAGACTCTCAAATGGCTACCCCTACACACAAGACGCACCGTGACACAGGCCCTCATCACTAGCTGACTGGACTACGGCAACGCTCTCTATGTAGGAATCGCTGCACACCTCCTACAGAACACCACAGCCAGACTCATCCGAGGCCTTCCCCAACAAACCCACATCACACCCCACCTTAGGCAACTTCACTGGCTCCCATACAGAAGAGATGCCATTCAAGCTGTGATCCCACACACACAAGGCTCTTCACAGCCAAGGACCTGCGTACATTAACCACCACCTGAACTTCCATCAACTGTCAAGAAGACTACACTCTACCTCCCTTTCACTTGCCCATACTCCCTGCATCTACCGAAAAAGAAGTGGAGGACATGTCTTCTCTCACATTGCAGTAAAAACCTGGAACATCCTCCCCATGCAGCTCCAAACCATCACCTCACTTCAGGAATTCCGAATGGCCCTCAAACCTGGCTGTTCGAATTAGCCTCCGGGACCTGCAAGTGCCTGGATACCCTATACGGTGAATACTCACACTTTATAAATTCTGATTGCTTGATTGATTAGGTAACTTTTCAATGCAAATCAGGATGTATGTTGGAAAGTCAACTCCAGCATCACACTTGGTTTCTGTCACTTTTTTGTGGTATAAACCTAGTGAAAAAGTTTAGTAAATTTCGCTTTTAGTTTTTCTTTATACTTTCAGTCTATCTTATACTGCGTGCAGTCAGTAATACATTTTGAGATTGTCCCACATATAGTGCTTTCACTCCCAGATTGGGACCTCATAGGTCTATAAACACACGTCACTAGTCACCAGTGCACCAACTTATACAGATATCTGAAGTCTGGCTCAGTTTGGGTTCCAGTTGGAACCTCAAGCCCATAATGAGACAAGATTTAATTTGGCTTCTGCCTGCCACTCTCACTCTACCCTCATGCACAGAAGGTAATAACAAAACATTAACAATTGAGGTAAAAAAAGAGACAAATAATTACCAATTTAGTATCTAATTTGTACAAAGTGAAACCAGAAAACCTGGATTAAGCATGGCTTCCCTGCCTAACCAAACTGTGTGATCTCAGGCGCAAGTTTTATTTTACCCATCTTCTTTTTCTTCAGTATTGCATATGAAAGCACCTTCAAATACATGATTTCAGAGTACCAGCTGTACAAAAGCTATTGTGTTTCATTTGATAGACAATAATGTTGCGCTATTTATAGTGACATGGATTGCATAAAGGATTCACATCACATGACACCTGTCAGGACAGGAATGGGATCTAAATTCATGTTTAAAAACAATCACTTTTAATAAATACTTCTCAGTGCAGTGGTATAACATGACATATTGATGTCAAAACTTCCACATGTTAACAAAAAACACTTTTCTGAATTGTGAGGCACATTTATCATATTTAAAGTAGGTTTGGTGTGATTTTCATGGCAAACATTTTTAGAGCTCAGCTTGTTCAAAGGCTCTAAGAGCCAATCCAGTCTGACTCCACTTGCCATGTTAATTTGTTGGCTCATCCATATCCTTATTAACCAACTGAGCTTTACTCTCAGAACAATGCATTTCTCACAGATTAGTTTATCTTCCATTTATTTTTCATTTTAAAGTGTCTGCAATTTTATTTTACATGCAGTTATAGCTATAGTCAGGGCCATTGGGATTATGTGGCAGGAAGGACCTAATTATGTGACAGTACTGACTAAATTATGCAGCAGTAAAAAGCAAACTGTGCTGAATAATATGACACTTTTTGTGATGGTAATACTTCATTATATTGCCATTTATACACATCCTAACACTGTATGGGCAAACGTCTCACCTCTTTAGTACCACTTTAATGTTCAATATGATACGCTATGAAGGCTACCAACCTTCAGAAGTGCAAACCTAGTGCTCACAAGGCCTTTACATGCACCCAACCACTCCCACACATCTTCAGTAGAAGGCAAATGCAACATGCAAGCTATGAACATTGGTATTCTGTCATCAATATTTATGTAGCAGTTCCTTGGCACTCTCAAAAGTTAGCAAAACTTTTGAAATACCAATATAATACAATGTAACAGTTTTGCTCATTTATAGTTAGAAGAAACTTGCACAACCTTTCCTTTGGAGTATTTTAATGTGTGACAAGGTGCTAAGGCAGTGCATTTGTCAATGGGTGAAAGATATGCTAATAGAGCAATTCACCCCAGTATATCTGTCTCTACCAAGTCTTTAGTTGATACCTTGGAAGGGGGCTGAAGAGAGTGCGAGACCTGCAGGGGGCACAAGAAGCAATTAAATAAAAAGACAAAGCCGCCTCTACTTTTAAAGGTCCTTGAGTGACTTGTGAAGTAGTAGAGTTCAGCACAAAGATCAGATAAGAATCCTCTGTGTCATTGAAGCTGCAGCATCCCAGGCTACAGCACAAGAGGCGGGTGGGGCAAGAGATCTGAAGCACTCTGGTAGAGCAATAGGAATTGCATGCTTGGATTTGGGAAAAGAGACATGCCGTATTTAAGTCAGCAGCCCACTTAAGCGTCATTCAGTCCCTAGGATTTTAATGCACTGAAAAACTAAATGAATTTAAACAGGGACTGCTGCACTGCATCTTTTTAAACTTTAGGGATGTTTGCCCAGTTTACCCCCCCCCCACCTTTGTCCCCTGTGTCCCACCACCTCCAAAATCTGGGAGGGGGTAAACCACCACTCCCCCACACTTCCTACACCCATGCAAATGAAAAAAGCAATCAGTTTGAAAAGTGTGAAAAGCCTAAAAAAAGAAACATTAAAGAGGACAAAGAAACAAAAAATTAAACAAAATCTGATACTGACTTGAGTGATGCTATCTTAGATTTAAATTTTTAGCCACACGCCCGCCACATTAAGTGGGTCCTGTTTCCAATGATGGAGCTCCGTTAACTAATAATATGACAATATCTACAGATCTTGTAGGTTCTTATGTTTCACAGGTTAGTAGTCCAATGCACACAATACAGCCAGTAGTTGTACAACCAGTATTGACACAGCCGATTGTAGCACAGCCTGTAACTCAGCAAGAAATACAAGTGTTCCAGAAAAAATGGGAAGTGCTCATACTGTAATAATCACAGATGCTACAGCTTCTGTAATAAGGACTCCAGCACACATAACTGAATTGATTTCAACCCAAGCAGTGCCTGCACAGGTTGTTTGTACACCAGCTACAGTAGTTCGGGAAGCTACTGGAGGTACTCTTGTAAACGGGATGTACTCCAACAACTCAAAATTCACAGACTCTAGAGAGTAGAACCCTTATCAGAAGGCTTGTTTTTACAACACAGACATTACAAGGAGAAACCGGTTTCGTAGGCAAACTGAATTTTCCTCCATAGTTTGAAGAAGCCACATCATAGGTACCAACATAGACAACCCTGAAAAACCAAGTACTGGAACAGGTGCAGAAACATAAGGAGCATTAAATATTCATAAATTAAAAATTGAATTAGAAGAAATAGAGGACATTTAGATCTTGATCATATAAATCAGTATCAGGAGAAACAATTAATTTAGTTATGTAAAGAAATAGGAAAAGCTGCAACTGTTCATGAAAGATTAACTGAAATGGCAAACAAATATGAAGTTGATTTTCCTAAAAGTGTTCCGTTGCAAAGATGTTTTAGAGTACAATTGGATGACAAATCAATTCAAAACATATGTTCTTCAGGAAAGTGAATTCATCTCACTGAATTACTAAAGTGCATAGGTAGATGGAGTGCATTTGACAAATGAGAAAACAAATGGTCACAGAAACATGAGAAGATAAAGAAAAAAACAGCTGAGGGGAAAAAAACACTTCAAATTCTGAAAGGGATAAGGAGACTACTGCTTATCCCATGAGAGAGATACCAGGTGTAGGTTACCTTCATGTGCCTTCAAGTAGAGGAGACATTGCATCATTTACAAACCATTTTCCAAATCCGAGGGAAAGTCCTAATGCAATGGTACACACAAGTCAAGAAATTTGTTAAAGTTTCAAAGGTGTTGTGGATTAATTTAAATATGTTTTTTGATATTGTGATTCTGAGGGATTTGTGGGCAGAATGCAAGATTGCTGTTCAGATGCAGAACCAGCAAGAGATCCTCACACAAGTGCGTCTTCGTGTCTTGTAATGACTAAGTATAATGACGTAATTTAGTTTTTGAAGGGTAGAGTTCCTCCTAAGGATTTGGATTATTTGAGATTGAATTGAATTGAGCGGAGCTGGAGAGTCTGTGCATGAGTATTATGAGACTGGTAAAGGCATTTCAGCAACATACGGTTCAAACGCATCTTGAACCAACAGATATGGAATTTTTCATTTCACAGATTGTACTTGGTCTGAGACCTGAGATTAGATAGCATATACTGCAGAATTTGATTTGTTGGCAGACAAATTCTCTAGAAGAAATACTGAAATATGCAAAGTATTGCAGTGATGAGATGAAACAACAGAACTCTTAAAGAGAAGTCCATGTTAATGAGATTGGCAAAAAGAGGAATTCAGAATAAATGCAATTTTTCTGAGAACACCACCTTATCACCTGAAGATAGCAGGAATAAAACCAATAACTAAGGACATGATACAGAAAGGGATTCTAAAAGAGATAATCGCAAGTCCATGCAACTCACCGATTATGGGATTGCGAAAGCCTAATGGCACATTTAGAACTGTCCAAGATTTAAGAAACTGTATGATAGTGTAAACCCATGTTGTCCAATGGTACCAAATGCAGCCACCATACTTTATTAAATTCCATATACAGCTAAATGATTCACAGTGATTGATCTTTGCCAGGCTTTCTTCTCAATTCCATTACACAAAGATAGTCAGTATGTTTTTTCCTTCATGTTCCGAGAGAAAGTCTTAGCATGTTGTCGCATCCAGCAAGGCTGTACCAAGACTCCTTACATTTTTAACCAGATCTTGAAAAAGAATCTGGGGTCATTGATAATGACCTGTAACTCAGTCCTGGTGCAGTACATTGATGACTTACTTGTAGCATCAGAAAATAATCTTGTAAAAATGACACTTCTGCACTAGTGAATCATCTGACAGAATATGGACATGACGTGTCTACAAATAAATTACGGTACTGGCAAAAAGATGTCCAATATTTGGGACATGTCATTGAAAAGGGAACGAGAAAAGTGTCACAAGAGAGACTTGAAACCATTTTGTGAACAAATCCCCTTAAAACACAGAGGGAAATCAGAATGTTTTAGGGAATGGTTGCCTACTGAAGACAGTAGATACCCAACTTTTCCTTGGTGACAAATCCTTTACTGAGGTTGACATATAAAGATGTACCAGATCCGATCCCATGGGATAACAAATAAATTAAAGCATTCCTAGAGCTGAGAGAAAGTCTCTTCTATGCCCCAGCACTGGGAATGCCAGATCATTCAAAAGACTGTATCTTGTCTTTCAGTGTGAGGGAGGGATGCGCTTTCTCAGTGCTAACACAAACTCATGGGGATGCAAAGAATCCAGTCGCTTATTTTTCTGTGACCCTTGATCCTGTAGCCGCTGCTTTGCCTGGATGTCTTAAAGCAGTAGCTGCAGAGTGTGAGTCTTGAAAGATGGGAAACCATAGTGATGGGACATCCTTTTTCTGTAATAATACCCCATTCTGTTGAGGTTTTGCTTACCAGAACTAAGACTCAGCACATGACAAGTTTAAGGTTTACTAAGTACAAGCAGCAGATTCTTGTGGAAAGTAACACTGTGCTGAAAAGATGTAAATTCTTGAATCCCAAAACACTGTTACCCATTCCTGAAAGAGATGGATCAGAAGGATTTGAGCATGATTTCCTTGATGTCACAGATTTATGCACCAAGCCTAAAATGACAAAGGTTGAGCCATTAATAAGTACAGATTATATCATTTTTGTGGATGGCGCATGCTTGAGAACAAATAAAGGATCTTTGGGAGCTGCTTATGCTGTTTGTACAATCCAATAAATAATAGAAGCTTGATGGCCTTACATAATTTCTTCAGCACAAGTTGCAGAATTGATTGCTCTTACTAGAGCGTGCAGCTTGACAGCCCAAATGAGAGTGAAAATATATACAGATAGTTCATACAGCTTTGGTATTATCCACAACTTGGACAATTATTGTCACAGCGAGAATTCATGACCTCATCTGATTCATTAATAAGAAACGGTGAACATGTCAGTAAGCTAATGGAAGCTCTGCAACACTCAACTGAAATGGCTCTTGTTAAATGTGCAGTGTATAGGAGCAACAATAGTTATGTCACAGTTGGAAACAGATATGCTGATGACGTGGCACGCCATTGTGCAATTGTGACTTGCACATTTAATGGTACATTCACAAATCAATCTCAAGAGGAAAATATTTTTGAATGTTGATGAGGACTGCAAATACTTGGGATGACCTGAAACAAATGCAACAAAGTGTGCCTGAAACAGAACAACAGGGTTGCATCAATGAAAGTTGTGGGATAGATGAAAATTACATCTGGGTTTCAGTAGATGGAAGACCAGTGCTACCAGACAGTCTAATATCTCTAATGACAAGGCATTTCCGTGGACTGTCTCTTTTAGGAAGAGATGGTGAGAACATTTAAACAACACTGGTTTAACCACAGATTTATAGCCAAAGTGGAAGAATTGTGTCATTGATGTGTGAGATGTTTACAGATGAACATATCAAACAAACACAAGTTACACTGAGTCACATAGGGCAATCAGGTGGTCCTTTTAACCGGATGTAGATGGATTTAATCGAACTGCGTATTTGTAACAGGCTGAGATATATCCTGGTGATGGTATGCATTTTTTCAAGATGGGTGGAAGCCTACCCAACCATGAGACATTATAGTCTCACTATAGCAAAGTTACTGTTGAGGGAGCAAGTACCTAAGTATGGTATACCAGCTTTTCTAGACTCAGATGGAGGTACTCACTTCAACAGTGAGATTAAAAGAATATTGTGTGCAGCATTACAATTTGAACAGAAGTTCCATTGCAGTAATCGACCACAGGCTTCAGGAATAGTGGAGCAGCTAAATGGAACTCTTAAATCAAGACCGGCAAAAGTTTGTGCATCCACTTCACTAAAATGGCCTTATGCTTCACCTTTGGTAATAATGAGTCTGCGAAGTACACCTGACAGAAAAACTGGGTTGTCGCCCAATGAAATATTGATGGGCAGAGTAATGTGGCTACCTGCAGTTCCAGCAAATACACTTGTAAATATAAGAGGTGATATGGTATTCAATTACTGTAAGGGATAGGATGATGTGGTGGACTCTGTGTCTTGACAGGTTGAAGCTGTCACTGCAAATCCACACCAAGAGCAGTGTCATGACCTTAGTCCTGGAGACTGGGTGTTAGTCAAGAAACCCGTAAGAAAGTCCTGCCTTGACCTATGTTGGAAAGACCCCTACTAAGTTATTCTGATCACAATAGAGCAGTCAAGTGTGCTGGAATTCCAAACTGGGTGCATCCTTCACATACCAAGAGAATAAGGGATCCTTATGAAGAAGTAGTGTTCTATGAGCCAGAATCAAGCACACTGGTGAATGTACCCCCACATTTTGTACACACTCAGACTCAAAGAAGAAAGGTCTGTGATCGGAGACAGCAAGAAGTAAATAATACAGTTCAGCTTTCAACAAGAAAAGTTAACAACTTGCTGTTACAAACAATTTATGTTGGTAGCAGAACTTAGACAAACATGTGTACTGTCAATTGAAATAGATGCTCATTTTTCCTATGGAATTTATGTACACTTATAGTTTTTGTAGGAGGATTAATAGCATTAGTTATATACTTAAGCCCAGAGACAAAGAAATATGTAATAGAATTTATAGATGTAACATCTAAACCAAATATAAATGAAGATAAGTTAAAACATAATTTGTAGACTATACAAATGAAGACTACTCAACAAATGTTTATTCTAAAATAATACTGCTGAACTGGTTTCAAACTACCATATTCCACTTTCATGTGCTATGTCATGTAGTATATTTCTTAGTTTAGTATATAGACAAAGACATTTAAATACTATATCTGAAACGTAGACATGGTTCTTTCAAAAGGTGCACTGATGAAGAGTATGAATTTACGTCCTCAAGCTAGAGAGATGGAGACGGCATGGTATTATTTTAGACCATTTCTTCCTGTTAACACTGTTAAGGCTCATGAGAAAAAATCTAACGTTCAATAAATCCAAAAAAAAGCTCTTGTCTTGACGTTAGATGAAAGAAACAAACTTTGCAAAAAGTGCATAGAAAAGGGAAGAAGTTCAAAAAGAATGTCTGGAAAAAAGAGAAAGATGAGTTCAGAAAGAAGATATTAGTTCCAAACGGGACGATAGAAGAGAGACATAAGGGGAAAGGGTGTATGCTCAAGAGAAGAATCTGGGGACGGAAGACACCAGTATCAAATAGTAATTGTGATCATGTGTTTGAACTGTCTGGATGATCACATCAAATATTACAAGAAGATGATCCAATGATACCCCACATATATTTTATTTGTGGAGATAATGCTTATTTTAGATTGCCTCAGGATTGGGAGAGCATTTGCTATTTAGGAACACAATTAGTCAGAGATATATTTGGAGCAATTATACCTGCTGTACTAGTAGTACTGAATGATGAGAAAATTAGAAAGCTTTCAACAGTAGTAGGTAAACTAGCAAATAATACCTCTGGAGGTTTACTAGTAGAAAACACTAAACTTGTAGCTATTAGACCTATGATAAGGAGGAATCACTATGCTTTTGACACTTTGCTCACAGAGAAAGGCGGAGTCTGAAAGATGCTGAAAATTGAAAATTGTTGTACTATATATTCCTGAAGAGAGTAAGATTGTAGATTATGCTAAAACAATTTCTGATTTGAAGCTTGAGCTAGAACTTTTGTAAGCCACTAGCATAATGCAAAGTTTAACAAAAGGGATTTCTTCAATAGGAAATTGGTTTAAGGCATTAGAAGGTGGAATCCTTAAAGCTATTTTAGTTTCTGTACAAATAGTAATAGTTTGTTTTCCTTCAACATTACCAATAAATAAAACAGTAGAAATGCTATTGATAAAGAAAAGAAATAGGGACTTCAATACGACAATGAGGAAAGATTTAGAAAAGTAAAAGAAAACTATAAGAGATTTAAAAAAAGGAAAATTTGAGAAAAAAAACAAGATATAGAAGAAGATGAAAGTGAATTTTGACATACATTTGTGAATGGTTCCAAACCTTCAGATGGGGGAAGTTGGTAGAGATTTTAATAGAAATAACTTGCATTAAAAACAATAACCAGTGTGAGTGAATTGTAAGCCAAATTAAAATGCTGCATATTAAAAGGGAATTTTCTTACTAAAGCTTGCATGATAGGCACGTGACGAAAAATGCTAATGGTGGCAATTTACAAACTGCTATAGCTCAGCTGAAATGTTTCTTTTGTGATTAGTCACATAACTTTTCATGACGCAAACTTTGTATGCCACAAAAAAACAATATTTTATTTTCTTTTTAACCACTTTACCTGCACTGGAATTTCTAACTCTGCGTAACTAATCTTAACACTTTCTTTATGAATAGGCTTCTAGTGTAAAGACATGTTAGGATTGAGATGACACAGCGTGCTCATACCTAAAACTTACATAATGGTTCTCTCTTTCAGAGATTCAGACGAATGGGAACCTTATTGATTGTTGCAGTGTAGTTAAACATTTAGTTAAATGTATCTTGTATTTAGAACACTCTTTGTTAGAACTTACCATCCCAATGGAAACTGTCCTTGTTCCACAGAATCCTGTTAAACAATGTTTTTGTATCATTGTATTCTGTGTAAAAGTATCCCAGTGAAAGTTTAGAAAATTCTATCTCTTTTTTCTCTGAACTTAAGAGAGAGACTCTCCCCTTTTTGCCTTGGATGGTGCGCTCTTCTCATTCACAGTTGAATAGCCATAGCAGCAAGACAGACTCTCAGATGCTTGTTCCTATTTGCTATTTTATATTTTGATAACTCTCCAACTCAGATTACTCCCTGTTCCTGTGAGATAACTCTGAGTTATTCAACTGAATGTACTTCTTTGATTTAGAGAATTAAATTAAGGATCTAATTTTTATGGGACACACTTTATGCTATGTTCTGTAACTTGAATTTGATTTAATAAAGAAACTGATTTGAGAACTAATGATTAATACAACTTTTAAAATTTAACTCAAACTCTCATTATTGACTCCAGAATCTAAATGTAATTGAGAATAAAAATAATTGGATGCTTTAGAGTTGCAATTTTTTATTTCCTTACTTGTTTCCATGGTCTGTTGCCTTATGGCCCAAGATTTGGGGAGGTTATTAGTGAATAAATGTTAAGTCACTCCACACTCCTAAACCCACCTTTGGATTCCATCTTTAGAAATGTTCTTATAGGATGGTAGACCTGCCACTGTGGTTTTGCCCCCCCAACCCCCATGCAGATCCTTGTATGGTACAGAGAGCAATTTTGGTGGTAAAATGCCTGCATAGAAGAACGACTAGTCTAGATTTAGCAAGTTGACTCTCGGTGGAGTAGCAGGTGTGGCACATTCACTGGTAAAGCCAAATAGTCTTTCTCCTAAACTATCAAGGAGGCCCTAAGACTTGAAGGACTCGTGGTCAGTATCACTGATCCTAGACAACTGATCAGATCCTCCAACTAAGTGTCATAACAGAAAAAGCAAAATGTGTTAAGGACCTCTGATATTCTGGACATCCACTGCGTAGCTGGTCAGCCAAAAGTGTGCTACTCATTCTCTCAATTTTAATGGCAGAATAGCACTAGCTTGTTTCAAGTATCTAGGACATCACTTTAACTGACTTGGATTCCAACCTGCTGCCAGTGAACTAGAGAACGTCTACTCATTATGTCCCAGGGGTTGCATGTGGATTACTTGCTTGACTATAACTATTTTGCTCATTTACAAAAAGATTGGCAATTTTAAACACACCGCAAAATTTCAGAAAGACCAATCAATGTTAATTTTGTATAGCTGTCCATTACAACAACACTGTTTAAAAGGCACAGTCTTGTTTTTAGATAGGGCAATTACTGCAAAAAGAACACATTTAGTCAGGAGAACACAATGAGGCACCAGCCCTAAACAGGTTTAGTTTAATTAAGCATAGCTGCCTAGAAATGCATGAACTACTCATCTGTAATGTCTCTACACCATACACATCTTCCTCTTCCTAGTCTTTACACAGAATGTCATCTATTCCCCTGCCAGACAGACCACTTATTATCCCCCACATTGCAGACTGTGTTGAGTCTTCACATCATTCAGCTCCTTCTCAGGCTCAGGGTCCCTTTAGTGTAAAGCCTATTCTGCCCAATCGCCTATGTTGACTAGTTAAGGCAAAGCAGCTGGATTTATTTGTATGGGCTAGGACATGAGTAATTACCATAGAACAGCTGCAATACATGAGATTCATTCATTTAATGAGAGAAATTAGGCACTAAATTCTGCTGTAGACCCTCCCTCTTCTACTAATGTTCATGAGAAATGAACATTAATGGAGAAGCTATGCAGCTACGCTACAGATATTTAGTTGGGTAACCAAGATCTCAGTACAAAATGCTGTCAACCTTCCTGTGAATTTTTCTAAATTACCTCATGTCTTTCACTATTCTACCATGGTATAAGCCATACAGATGAGGGATTGAAGCTTCTTACTCAAGGCAAATACTGGAGGTTTGAAATCCCGAAGAGGTAACGTAAAGGGCATAAAACAAAATGCAGCTAATGACTAACGTCATCAGTGCGAGCTTGGGTAAAAGGCTACAGTCCTGTAACCCTCTACTCTACAGAAGATCCTGGCTTCACAAAACATAATGCAAGAACAATATACTGGTTTGATGAGAAAGTGAAGGCTACCTTTGGGCTGAATCCTGCACCATGTCATAGTAGCAAGTGTCACAGACAAATGCTTACGAAAGGTGCCTGGAAACCAGTTAACTGAGTCCCCTGCACGTAGAATATGAAATTACTACCACCAAAATCCAAACCTTGAAAGAAAGCAGATGATGATGGTCCATGACAAAGTATACATGTGCAAGCAAGGGCAGATCCCACACTAGGGCTGAGTATATAAAACTGTAAGGTGTGACCATGGGAACAATTAAACAAGAAAGAAAGAGCTTCTCTTTCAATGCTTCCTAAATAAATCCAACAGCCATAATGGACTCTGTGTAAAAGCAGTTGATGTGCGGCCTCACTCAAAGCCCTTCTTTAGCGAAATCCAAGACATAGGAATGCTTAAATCCCATCTGTGTAGACTCCTGCTATGACATCAGTCTTTATAGGACACCAAGCGTTGATTTGCATGAAGCATTTGACTGAAGAAATGGAAACCTGAGGGGATAAGGAAAGGTCAGGTACACTCATTCCGGGATAACATAAGCAGAACAGAACAATGAAGATCACTTCCAAATTATTTCATTTGTTTACTAAAGTATTAGGCAAAAGCGAGGAGGCAATATATACAGTAATGCTAGTGGCCATGGACAAAGATGCGATCATCCCCAAGTCCCTTTTCCTTGAAGTGAAAGCAGAACAGCGGAAGGAAGGCATTATCCATTCCCACAAACAAAACCAGTGCGGAGTCCCCAAAGCATGTACATAATGTAGCAATTGCTCATGCGAGTAACACAATGACTGAGATGAAGGAAACTCCCTGCTCAGGTTGTCACACCTGTTGATGGAGACTGCCCTTTGGGATAGAAGGATTTCTCCACCCAGATACGAATATGTACTGCCAGAGCAGGAGGGCAACTGGACCAAACTCCCATTATCTATTAACCTAAGTTTTCGAGACCATGTTGTCAGTCTGAATCACAACTGATCATCCATGAATGATCATGCAAATGTCTTGAGAGCAAGAAGAATGCCTGACAGTTCCTTCCAATGTAGCAACACGATGTAGGTCTCCACCAGATATGTCCGAAACAACTGTAATCAGAATTACTGGAGCTGAAAGGACCAGGAGGACAGCATAGTCAGAAACAATGGCATCACTCACCACTGGAAGTCCTGGCACATCTGGACCCACATCAGAATTGGAAAATCAAAGCAGAAATAATTCAGATTCCAATGATGCTGCATACACTGAGTAATCTTTCTCGTTTTTTGCCTCATCCATGGGGTTACAAAAATACAGCTGCCTCTAAGTACAAACAAGAACTAACATCAAATCCTGAGAGCGAGTCCCTCCTAGCACATACAGGTTGTTTGCAGAGATAATCTTGAGCACATATAACTTGAGCTGGGCCAGAATCTTGCAGTAAGGTTTGCAGCAAAGGCAACACCAACTTGGCTGCCCAAGCCTCTCCAAAATCTCCTCTAAACACGGCACAAATAAACCGAAGATCCTCACATGGCTCCAAGTGAGATTTTTTCAAACTGATGAGAAAGCTGTCACGTTTCTTCACAGACCAAAGTAGTGTCAGTCTTTGCCTGGGCAAACTAGTAGCTGCGCCTCATTTAATTGTTGGCCATGGTATCATAAACCAACCTGAAAGGCAAGGAATATCCAAGAATTCAAATCTGTGCGCTCCTTGATCTTACATTGTTGTTCACACTTTTTAATAAGCGTGGAGTCTTTCTCCCATGAGGAACCCTCCATGAAGGCACAGCCAAGACCACAGTAGGGATTTGTGGGGTTACAACGTAAGCATTCTGTAGGTCTGGCAATTGAAGTGTTCACAAGAATTGAAAAACATTCTATATTGAATTGAATATTACTCATGTCAAGGAGAAGAGGAATTGCCTTTAGCAGATGACAGAGGAGCTTTAATCTTCCTAGGAAAGGGAAAAAGTGCTTCTCCACATTGAAGGTGTGTTGCATCATATTATCCAAGGGTTCACTGAGCTGCTTTGTCCCTAGAAATAGGAGTTTACAGAGACTGCCCTCTGAAATCCTTCCACTTTCTAATCTGAGAGTGCAAAAACGGTGAGATGATTGAAAGGAATATCTCAGATGTGTGACTGATTATTTATCTTACCAGAGCATCAATGCGGCCTTTCCTTCCCCTCCCAGAATTCTCAGAGGTGCCCCAGTAAGTCCATAGCTACTAGGATTTATATAATGCCTCACTTCTAGCCTTCAGTAAAGGATTAATGCCATCATGTAGGCACTGCAAGGCTATTCCCACCCAGCAACCCACAGGATCTGCAGCAAAGGATTCCTCACAGGGTCATGGCAGATTGCCGCATAAAACTGAGCTGCACTGCATCCACTAAGCTGGGTTGTGGGAACTTGATCTCATTACCTTCTAAGGAGTACAGTTGCAGCATTCATTTGTGATATAGCCATTTTCTCTAAGTTTGCTAACTCATGAATTCTAAGCTTTCCGACCTCATGATGCACAGGAAGCTCAGTCAGGAGGGGTCATCGCCTTAAAGACAAGCCCCTGCCTTTGCTTAAATGGGGTTATGCCGAAGAAAGACTTCCACTATCAGTCAACGGACGTTGTCGACTTCTTAATGTATGTCTTAGGGTTCCATGTAGTTCTTTCCTATTCTTCCAATTATCCCACTATGGCAAGGTCTACAACAATAATGACAAATAAGAACCATTGGATGAATAGGAGAAGGGAGCAGACAGATGCATGTTTCTGCTTCTTCCTCAATTTGACAGGCATTTTCTCTTTTAAATGTTCCAACAAGTATTCATGACAGTCTTCGGTAGCTTCCTGGAAAGAGAACCCCCCCCCATCCTCTGTTTTAGAAACAGGTCTAGGGGCTGGGATCTCCCGCCCTTGCTCTGCTTGGGATGTTCCAATGTGAAATTAAGAATGCCTCCATTTCCTTACTCCTACAAGTGCTCCCTGACACGTAAAACCCTCTCCTCTACTCAAACAGGCATATCCCAAACAGCCCAGTTTGAAAAGAGGGGAAATGCATAATATCAACATGATAATGTTTTGAAGCCCCTCAATTCAAGTTGGCTGCCCGGTCATCACAGTATAGTGTCGGGCTGGCCTTCAGAAACTCCAGAGCCATTCTTACTCACATTAAAATTACATGCATTTACCTTTGTTACATTTGAGCACACAGTGTAACCCTCCCTGTAGGGTAGAACTGGACCTTACTTTTATAACCATGCATAGAACATTCCAAGTTGTGTGATTTATTCATGAGTGGGGCATCAGGATGCAGTTAACTATATCCCCCTCCCCTCAGGTACAATGAAGAGTAGGCATCCTACCTTTGTTGTTTATTTCTTGAACACCCTGTTAAGGTAGTCTGGCCACTCACTTATTCCTGGAGACCCATTCCCAAGATTATGCATAGAAAGAAAAGGTAGCTAGCATTGGCAAAGCCAGTAGGTCTGGTGGTGGTCGACAGCCTTTTGGCAATTTCTGTTTTACTGTACCATGGGTTTTGCTAAACTTTATTATTCAGGAACCTGCTGGCCCCTCATTAAATATATATTTTAAAAATTGGCCAAAGGCATATGTGAGTTTCTTGTCTCAAAAAAGTGCACAATACCATGGTACACCCAGCACTAAAGGGGGGTACCTTTTGTGCGGATGTGCTCCTTGTGAAAGAGCAGCATGCTGTAACTCATAGTGAAGTTACTCAATGCCTGAAGAGGGGAACACTGATGACACCTGGAGTGGGTGTAAATAAAACTTGAGTGACACAGTCTCAAACTATGGGATGAAGTCTGGCTGAAAACAGTTATAATTAACGATGCAATACATTAAGTAACATAAAAAGGTTTTGCTAACACAGATAAAAAAAAAAACAGGCTGTTGCTGCCAGCCTTACTTTTTAGAAAAAAGACCCAAAAGAAGGGAAGAAAGGAAGGAAGTAAAGAATGAAGACAGGCTGAAAAGAAAGGAAGAAGAGCAAAAACTGAAGGAATGCAAAAAGGAGGAAAAGGAGGGAGGCAAAAAATGAAGTAAAGAAGCCAAAAACGAAGAAATAAGGGAAGAAACTAAGGAGCAAAGGCAAAAGAAAGAAGACAGCAAGAAAGAACAAGCATTTGCAATGCAACGGGTCTCGCATTTCTCCTAGTTAAAGCTATTAGCAGTTGTAAACTCCCAACTGGATTTTTATTGCCACATTAAATGGAGAAAAAAAGCGCAGAAAGAAAGAAACAAACAAACAAAGAAAGAAACAAAGAAACAAAGGAAAGACAAAGGCAAAAAATGAAGAAAGGAAAGACAAAGGCAAAAAAGAAAAAAGTAAAGGTGAAAAACGAAGAAGTAATGAAAGAAAAAAGGCAAATAAAGAGAGGGAAAAATGAAAGAAGAGAGGGAAAAAAAAGCAGGAAAGAAAAGCAAGAAACATGGAAAGAAAAACAATGGAAAAAAGGAGAGAAAGGAGACTCACAGTATAAAATGATGGATATAAAAACCCAAATGACACCCCACCTATGTTTAATTAAACTATTAAAAGTGTGCTGTAAATTAAACACAAATATGGTTTTCTTCCTTGGTAAAGTTAACAAAAAGAACCATTTGTAAAACAGAGTCCAGAAACACAATGTGGTATACTGTGAAACAGCAGCAGTCCACTTCAAGATGAATTTACAACACCTTTGGAAAAATACAGGAACTGATAAAGATGGAATGTGCCCTGCGCTAACTTCAATTGCATCCACTATAAAATCAGCAACACTGGCACTGCCTTCTGTGCAGATGTCCACATTGTGAAACAGCCAAATACAGTCACTCAAAGTGAAGTTAACCAGAGGCTTAAGTAAGATGATCATCTGCTCCATGCTGTATGCTGGAATGGGTGGAAGCAAAAGGGGAACAGTATAACAACAGACCATAGGTGAAGAGAGGTGGCTGAAACCCCCTTTAAGCAAGTATATTATACATATCATTTTACTATCATCAAAAGGTCAGACTAATGGGAACCCTCGCAACAAGGGCTAAGCGCGCTCAGGGGTGGGGTAGAATCAGACATATTGGCTATATGAAACGTACATCCTTCACCACAATGCACTGCTCAGTTGGCAGGCATTGCCTTCTTGAACACCACTCTCAGGTGACAACTACTTGCCACAAAACAAATGGACTTCAGCCACCCCCTGTGGAGCCCAGACAGCATCAGCCATCCTCACTCAAGAATTAGTCTTCTCTTTACAGTGTCACCTGCTCCCACCTTATCCTCTTTATCAAACACAGTTTATTTTGTCAGTGCCCAAATAACTGCAAGATTTTACTGTGCACCTAACAAGAGATCTTCAGGGCAGGGTCATAGTATTGCAAGTTTAGGCACATTACAAGAAGTTAGGCTTGAGAAGAGAAGTTGTGGCATAATGATTGCCACAAATCAGATGCTGGTTCTGGAAAGGTGTGGGACAGAGGATACAGCTAAAATTTACTCATAGATTGCAAACAGTGTAAATTAAAATACATGTTATTACGAATATAAATGCGTTTAGGGAACAGAGGACTGGGGTGCTTGCTTTGTCAGGGTTTACAGTTGCAAACAGTAATGTGAAGAGGACAAGCAAGCAGGGAGCAAACCATGATTAAAAGCACTACCCAATGCAGAGACTGTAAATTAACACCAAATAAACACATGTAACAAATCTGCGTTTTGAATTATATTGAGCCATATAAGAAACAACATAAAAGCATTCCATTAGGATATTGTGCAATGGCATGTGAATGACAAAATCTACCTTTTTTGAGGAGCTAGTAGGAGCAGTAACAACTAGATGTGGAATTAAAATAGTGTTGAGATTGAGTGAGAAAGAATCCAAAGAATACTATGATGAGAATTGACAGGGGAAAATGTGTTGAGACGTGAAATAACGTGCTATGAAGATGGTAAATAAAATGGGGCCAAGTCACAAAACCATTTATTATTACAGGAAGTAGTACTAGGTAAGTTGACATGCACCTTATTATGGACGATCTCATTAACTCCATACTGCCTCTGTGAGCTACACACACTGAAACGGACCTTACATAGTTTTGCTCTACCTAAAAAAAATACATATTTCAGTGCACTTCGTTCTGCTAGGATGGACTATTGTAATGCTATTTACCTTAATCTTCCTGCAAAGGCACTATTTAAACTCCAGTTTGTTTAGATTTCTGCCGTTAATTTCATTCTCAATCTTAAAAAGTCTGACTCAGTTTTATGATTCGATATCATATCTCATAGCATCTTGATTGAGAGGCTCTAGAGCTGCACAATGGGTGGTATAGCTCCGCTCTGGCTTGCCTCATTTCTGCAACAGCATACTTTTCATGTCTCCCCAAAACCATTCCACTCAACAAAGCATTCTTTGCAGCAGGGAGTGACACAGGGCTCTCCAATAAACCCAACCTTTTTTAATATCTACGTCTCAATGAGGTCATGGGTTTACCACTGTATCATACATGGATGACATGCAGCTTGTCTTCACTCACATATGGCCTCATCTCTCTGTTCATGTCTGCCAGAGGAGGCTGCTTGGAAAAATTTAAACTGCTTAAAGCTGAATGCAGGCAAGACTGAGGTGTTGGTTTTGTGCAAGCATCTTAACATCTGGTCTAATGTCTGGTGGCCTGATAGTCTTGGTCCTTTACCCACTCCCAAGCCTAAGGTCAAAAATCTGGGCATCTGGTTTGATGACAAACTCTCTTTCCATAACCAGATCGCTGCCCTCGCAGGGAAATGGTTTGGGATAAAATGTCCACCTTTTACCAGAGTCTGCCCACCAAACTGTAGTCATGGCTCTGGTTATATCCAGACCGGAATACTGAAATGTTCTCTAGTTAGGGGTGTCTCAATCCCGCTTTAGCAGGCTTCAACAGGTCCAGACCACTGCAGCTCAGGTATTGCTCTATCTACCTAAGCGTGCCTCGGTCAGGACCACACTTAGGAAAATGCACTGGCTTCCAATGAGGCAGAGTCACCTTTAAAGCTCTCTGCTACAGCTACAAGGCTCTTTCCTCTCAAGACCCATCTTAACTTCATTCTATGGTCAAACCCTGTGTTCCATCTAGAAATCTAAGATCGGCCAAAACAAAACTGGCCATTACTCCAAAATTTAAAAGAGCTAGAATAGACGGCAGCTCCTTTAGCCATCTTGCACCAAAAATCTAGAACTCTCTTTCTGTTGCAATTCAGCAGGCGCCATCTGAAAAATCTTTCATGGAAAAAAATGAAAACCTGGGTCTTTGGGTCTAGATTACTTCTGGTTCGCTTGGTGGGCAACTGTATCACCAGGAGTAAGTATCCAAGTGCTAGGACATTTCATAAGAATTAGCTATGCGCTTTATAGAACATAATTATTATTATTATTTGTATTCAGTATCACCAGCTCTAACCTAAACCCACTGGCTTCCTGTAAGCAGGGAGTTATGTTCACAGTTATTTAGAAAAATACTTACAATAGCAAAAACATCAATGCTGCTCAAGCAGGAAAAATATCCCAAATGAACTGGTGATGGATATATACCCTAATATTATGCTGTAAAATACCGAGGAAAGACCATTTCAACCACTACTGGCTGATTTGTTAAAAAATATAGACAGGAAAGACAGAAATATTTGAAGCCCTTAAATAACACGGAAAAGGAGCTAACAAGAATGCAATAGTTCTGTTAACAAAGAATAAAGACTAGGGGTGGGAGGAATGTTTAATTCCACCCTGGGAATTGGCAGACTTTGGCAGCTCCTTGTTACTTTTGCTGTTGTTGAGTTCCGGCCAAATTCAGCCAATCACGCATGGCAAAACATTTTCCTGTGAAGCTCCAGCAATACAAGCAAGATTTGGTGCCACCTAGTGCCATTTTCTAACACAGGCAGTCACAGGCCTGCTTCTCGAGTAGACTTGTGGCCACTCGAGTGGATTTTCTACTCAGTGGCAGCAAAATCAACTTGAATGGTCATAGTCACTTGTGCACCGAATGGTGCCGTACATGCTGATTTTTCAATGCTGCTCGCACTAGTGACGCTAAATTGCAGCGCATGATGTGCAACATGCATATTGTATGCCCGTTAGCAGAACTCCGTGGAATATAGCCAAACACTGGTCTTGGGCATTCATCAGGACATAATAAAGTAAACCCCTATTGTTAGACCTGACAGCCTCTGGATGGTCACCCCTAACTTTTTGCCTGCCTCCCTCCACTTTTTGGACTCTGTTTTTGCTGGCTTTTAGACTCTGCACACTTTACCACTGCTAACCAGTGCTAAAGTGCACATGCTCTCTCCCTTTAAACATGGTAACTTTGATTCATACCCAATTGGACTATTTAGTTTACTTATAAGTCCCTAGTAATGTGCACTGTATGTGCCTAGGGCCTGTAGATTAAATGCTACTAGTGGGCCTGCAGCACTGGTTGTGCCACCCACTCCAGTAGCCCCTTTACTTTGTCTCAGGACTGCCATTGCAAGGCCTGTGTGTGCAGTTTCACTGCCACTTCGACTTGGCAATTAAAAGTACTTGCCAAGCCTAAACCTCCCCTTTCTCTACATATAAGTCACCTCTAATGTGTGCCCTAGGTAACCCCTAGAGCAGGGTGCTGTGTGGGTAAAAGGAAGGAAATGTACCTGTGTAGTGTACATGTCCTGGTAGTGTAAAACTCCTAAAATCGTTTTTACACTACTGTGAGGCCTGCTCCCTTCATAGGCTAACATTGGGGCTGCCCTCATACATTATTGCAGAGGTAGCTGCTGATCTGAAAAGAGTAGGAAGGTCATATCTAGGATGGTCAGAATGGTAATACAAACTCCTGCTGACTGGTGAAGTTGGATTTAATATTACTATTCTAGAAATGCCACTTTTAGAAAGTGAGCATTTCTTTGCACTTAAATCTTTCTGTGCCTTGCAATCCACGTCTGGCTGGGTTTAGTTGACAGCTCCTTGTGCATTCACTCAGACACACCCCACACTCAGACACACCCCAAACACAGGCTACTCAGCCTCACTTGCATACATCTGCATTTTGAATGGGTCTTCCTGGGCTGGGAGGGTGGATGGCCTGCCCTCACACAAAGGACTGCCACACCCCCTACTGAGACCCTGGCAAACAGGATTGAACTGAAAGGGGACCTGGTGCACTTCTAAGCCACTCTTTGAAGTCTCCCCTACTTCAAAGGCACATTTGGGTATAAAACAGGGCCTCTGCCCTACCACCTCAGACTGTTGCTGGAGAAGAAACCTGAACCAGAACCTGCATCCTGCCAAGAAGAACTGCCTGGCTGCTCAAAGGACTCACCCGACTGCTTTCTACATAGGACTGCTGCCTTGCTGTTGGCCTGCTGCCTTGCTGAACTCTTGCCTTGCTGCAGAAGTGCTCTCCAAGGGCTTGGATAGAGCTTGCCTCCTGTTCCTTGAAATCTCAGGACCAAAAAGACTTCCATCTTTCAACTGGACTCCTTGTGCGCCGAACAATTCGACGCACAGCTTGTTCTGCGGTGAAAAATTCACCGCATGCCGATCCGGAAAGACGCCGCTTGGCCCCGCAAGGAAAAGATCGACGCGACGCCTGCGGTGCGACCGGAACTTCGACGCACGGCCCGCCTGGACAACGCCGCCCGACTTCCAGAGAGAAAATCGACACGAGGCCTGCCGTGAGGGAGAAAATTCCACGCACAGCCCTCCGGAACAACGCGCAGCTGGACAACAAGCCCAGGAATCCACGCACAGACCCCGGGGCATCTGAAAACCCCGCGACCCACAGAGGAGACTGTCCGCGCGCCGGAAATCGATGCAACATCTTCCCCGCGTGAAAAATAATGACGCAAGTCCGTATGTGAAGAGGCGAAACCGACGCACACACCATTTTTCCACGCATCTCCTCCTCTGCGGCCCTTTGCTGAGATTTTCCACTCCAAAACAGGTACTTTGTGCTTGAAAGAGACTTTGTTTGCTTTTTAAAGACTTAAGACACTTTAAATCACTTTTCAGTGATATCTCTACAATTTCATATTGCATCTTTTATCGTTTTGACCTGCAAATATACAGATAAATATTATATATTTCTCTAAACACTGTGTGGTGTATTTTTGTGGTGCTATATTGTGTTATTGTATGCTTTATTGCACAAATACTTTACACATTGCCTTCTAAGTTAAGCCTGACTGCCCAGTGCCAAGCTACCAGAGGGTGGGCACAGGATAATTTGGATTGTGTGTGACTTACCCTGACTAGAGTGAGGGTCCTTGCTTGGACAGGGGGTAACCTGACTGCCAACCAAAGACCCCATTTCTAACACCTATGTTAACAATGTGACTGTCCTAATCAATGTCTACAGTAACTTGTTCATTGCGACTGTAAATTCTGGTCGATTTACTCCAAGTTTATATGCTACCTGTATCATGGGAGAGAGGGAAGAGGATTCTTAAAAGCCACCCTGTGCTAGATGGTGATTTCTCAATAGTATTGCACCTAGGCTGTTCACATACACAACGTCTTAGTCTATTACATGGAATCAACAGATCAAAAGGTTCCGCTTTTGAATAAATCTAAAATTAGAGATAATCTCAATACAGATTAGTTGGACCAGAGTGCCTTTTTTATACTATATTTTAGAGTATGCTAAAAGCTTCAGACTTTCAAAGAAGTATCTTAAACCCCAAATTAAACAAAAAAGTGAAGACATCAGAAATAATATTAACTAAAGACCCGAGTTAGAAAGCATAACTTTCACAAAAATCAAAACCCTATTCCCATAGGTTTGCTCCTGAACTTAATTAGGTTTCTGACTTTTTGAAGATTCACAAAGAATCATGAACTATTCCTTGAAATCTAAGGCAGTCACATATTTGCAGAAGCAATCCAATTGGGCCACATTTACTCACTTATGATTTGCAAGATGAGGAAATTCTGCTTCTTTGTGACCTGAGCCGCTTTGGTACGGCAACGACATTTCCAGACACGAGCTTCGAATCAATCTGCATCGACATGAGTTGCTTCTCCAGCGTTGCCTGGGTTACAGGAACAACGCTTTCAGTCAAAACAAACCTGTACCGACACAAGTTATCTCTCCAGCGTTGACAGGGGTACAGGAACAATGCTTTCAGAGTTTTGCTTGCATAATGGCTACAATGTGTGTCTCGTACTGGAGACGAGACGCTTTTCTTAAAGCGTTACTCTGTATTACACGCAACTATTCACACTGTTCAGAATACATTTCTTCCAGGAAACCTAGCTTTGAGTACTCATTACACCGCTTATTAGTGACTGTTTTCTCTATTCTTTCACCAATTTTGTGTCCTTATTGAATTTATTTCATTTTGTTTATCATGGCAGCTACTCAAGGCATAGTCCAGCCACCAGCATTTTTGCAGAGAGCAGGAAAGCCGGAGATCAAATGGCTTGAATGGCTTCGCATTTTTGAAAATTATCTTTCAGCTATAGACGCTGTCGATTTTTCCCCTAGTAGGAAGATGGCTTTGCTTTTCAATCATCTAGGTATTGCGGGCCAAAGGATTTTTGATAACTTAACAGGCATTCAGGCTCCTGTAGGCGATGTGCCGTGGAATTGCTATATTGAGGTGAAGGAACGTATGAAGAAACAGTACTCTGATGACTCTTATGATTTACTTGAGAGATTCAATTTTGCTATGTGTAAACAGTTGAGCGATTAATCTGTTGAGGAGTATGTAGCAAATTTAAGGGTCTTAGCTGCTAAGTGTGAGTTTGGTGCTAATGTTGATGTCTACATACGTGACCAATTTGTCTTTTATTGTTTTCAAAAGAAAGTACAAGAAAGACTTTTAGCTTGCCGTAACCCAAGCTTGGAGGTGTTAACCAGTTGACCTTCTAGGTTCCTCTTCTGAGAAATCTGAGAAAGTCATCAAAGGGGCCATATGTGATGCCATTATTGGTTCGGAATCTATATCTGTCTTAGCAGATTCAGGGGCACCAATTACCATTTTAGGTGACCACACTTTCTTTGATTTGTGGCAGAATCCCATTGTTTTACAGCCTTCAGATGTTAGCCCTAAAGCTTTTGGGGACCAGGACATTGACTTATTGGGTTATTTTTCATCTGATTTGCAATGTCTTTGCAGACTTATTTTCACAAAAATTTACGTTGCGGTTAAGGGCCGCAATATTTTAGGTTGGAAGGATTTGGCACACCTGGGGATAATACTTTGCCCAGGACATGATATTCCTGTAGTATTGGGGGAATTACCTAAATTAATTTCTTCTAGTTCTAATGCCAATGTACAAGTGTCTAATGGCATTACAGAGCGCATGGTTAACTTATTCCCGGAGGTATTTAAGGATCAGGTAGGGTCTGTTCATGGTTTTGAACATTGTGTTAAATTGAAGAAGAGTGCAGTTCCTGTTGTGCACAAATTCAGACCAGTTCACCTAAGTGTCAGATTGGATTTAAAGTCTTTACTGCATAGATTGCAAAAAGAGGGCATTATTGCCCCAACAGATTCTTCAGAGTGGGTTTCACCGGTTGTGATTACGAAACAAAAAAAGGTGAATTGAGGCTATGTGTGGATTTCAGGTTGGTTAATCAGAAGATAATTGTAGATAGCCATCCCCTTCCACACATTCAGGAAATGATCACAAATCTAGGTACCTCAAAAGTGTTTTCTATCATACCATCAAGTTCCATTGAGAGAATGTTCTCGAGACATTACCACTTTTGTAACTCTGTTTGGGGTATATAAGTACTTACTCTTGTCGTTTGGCCTAGCCTCGGCAGCAAGTGTGTTTCAAAAAGTTGATGGACAATTTATTTTGTGACATACCCCAGGTACAGGCCTCCCAGGATGATATTTTAATTCATACTGAGACTGAGGTTGAACATGAGCAAATTAAAAAAAAAGTTTTGCTTAGTCTCAAAAACAAAGGTATGACAGTAAAACCTAGTAAGTGCAAATTGATGGTAACTGAAGTGGAGAATTCTAGGTCATGTTTTTTCTGGGGATGGAATTAGACCCAAGTTCAATAATGTGGATGCTGTGAGGAAGGCGTGCCCACCTTTCGATAAGGATGCTTTAAGATCTTTCTTAGGACTCTGCGAGTATTATGCTAGGTTTGTTCCAGGCTATGCTAAGGAAGTGCAGCCTTTGAGATCTCTGCTTAAATAAGGGACCAAGTCTGAGTTGACAGATAAGTTGAATTCTGTTTTGGGAAAAATTAAGGATTTGGTTATATCAGCTCTAGCTTTGCAAGTTTATAATCCGGTTGGTAAGCGCTTTATTATGGTAGATGCCAGTTTAATTGGGATTGGAGCTCTGTTTAGTCAGTGGGCTGATAGTCGTGAGAACACTGTTGCTTTTGCTTCCAGGATGTTGACTGAGGCTGAGAAGCATTATAGTACTATTGAGAGGGAAGCTTTGGCATGTGTCTGGGCTGTTCAGAAGTTCAAAATGTATATTTGGGGTTTCGAGTGTGAATTGTACAAGGACCATAAACCACTTGTTTATCTCTTGAATGGGAATGGCTTGGGGAAGGCACCAGCACGTTTGGTTTGTTTATTGTCCAAGTTGCAGGAATATAACTTGGTAACAAAGTTCATTCAGGGTGGCAGGAATTTTCGTGCAGATTGTTTGTCTTGCCTTCCTTTACCTTATGATTTTTCATGTGAGTTGGAGCTGGAGAAGAGTGTGTGGTAGCTGTTGTAGATATTTTAGCTATTTCGGACAACCATATCTCTGAGAGTGAGTGGCTGTCTTCAATGACTAATGATCCAACTTTGTCTAAAGTTCTAGACTTCTTGAAAACCAGATGGCCTCCCATAAAGAGCCTGTCTGGTGAACTTAGAGCCTTTTGTCAAGTTTCTAGTGATCTTACTTGTGAAAATTGTATTTGTTTAAGGGGCAGCCTTATTGTTCCGCCTACCAATCTTAGGAACAAGATAATCAGTTTAGCCCATGAAGGCCATTTAGGCATTTTGGCTACTTCTAGGAAACTGAAAATGTCGTATTGGTGGCCAGGATTGGACAAACAGGTTGCTTATTTTGTGAATAGGTGTCCAGGGTGCATTGTCTCAGACAAACACTGGAAAATGGTCCCTAAACCCTTGTTTCCAGTTCCTTTGCCAGAAAAACCTTGGGAGAAAATAGCCTTGGATTTTTCGGGGTCTTTCCATTTTCTGCCGAGGCATATGAAGTATCTTCTGGTGGGGGTTGATTACTTTTCTAAATGGGTATATTATTCTTTTGCTGCTGACGTGGATTCTGATCTAGTCATCAGGTTCTTAAATAGGTTATTTAGACTAGAAGGTCCAGTGAACTCTGTGGTGACTGATAATGGCACGCATTTTGTATCTAAGAAAGTGTCTGACTTTATGATGTTGCATGATATCAAACATCTCAAAGTAGCTTTACACAGTCCGTTTCTAACGGTTTGGTAGAAAGAGTTAATCGCTTTCTTAAGGAAGGTATCCAAACCACTTTGGCATCTAATGTTGATGTAGCCGAGTTTTTGCAAGAAAATATTTGGTCATATTTGTCTACTCCTCATTCCACTACAGGACTCTCTCCTTTTAAATTACTTAGGGGAAGAGATCCCAAAACCAAGCTTGTACCTAGGTGGATGTTTGATGTCTTGCGTGATAACGGTGAGTCTCATGATTTGTCTGGGGACAGTACCTTGAAAGGTAGAGTGCTTGACAAACAGTTGAAACAGAAGAGTAATTTTGATCAAAGGACCTCTGCCAAACAAATTGATTTATGTGTGAACGACTGGGTTCCAATTAAGAAACCTTATAGGGTATGTAAAGGCAAGTCTAAATTTTCCTTACCTGCTAAGGTTCTTAAATCTACAAAGGCTTCTGTGTTACTTGATGGACAGGGGTGGTGGAGCAGAAGTAGTGTTGTTCCAATCAATAAGGAGCTATTTGAAATATTCAAAGATATGTATCGTTTGAGAGATAGTGATGATTCAATGTTATCAACGGATGTAGGAAGGTCTTTGCATGCTGGAACTGATGCGGTTGATCTACCTTCTGCTGAGGAGTCAGGCGACTCCTTGGGAGTATCAGATCCTTGTTCTGATGTACTGCCTGATACAAATAACTCAGGCCTTAATTCTAATCCTAATCTCACTGAATCTACTTCCAAAATGGTTGTAGCCCGCAGTTCCAGACATGTTAAGTTACCTTCTAAATTTCAGGATTTTGTTTTAGTTTAAAGTTTTTTTTTTGGGTTGTTTAAAGGAGGGAGGTGTTGTAGTATGTATCATTGTTTAGCCACTTTCAATGCACATTCCGTGTTTGGTGCCCATGCTCTTTAGTAGCTGCGTCTGTGTTCTGGAGTCCGGCAGTCTGCATTCGGTCAGCTGTTGCTCCAGGAGGCGGACGCTGCATTGGAGTGGGCCCTCTTTGCTCTTGGATAATAAACCTCAATCTTACCTTATTATTTTGGAGTCCGTCTTCAATCCTTGTCTCAGGCTACTCTACAGAATGGGGTGTAACAAGAGGAATCTGTGCTAATCCCACTCAATTCCACATGTCCCAGTCATTACAGGGAATTCTTCAGATAACAAATATCAACAGGCAGGGGCGTAGTTCCCAGGGTGCAGGGGGGTGTTTCACTCCTCTAAAAAATGTATTCTGTAAAAATAGTTGGGTACAGAGGCCCTCATTCTGACCTTGGCGGGCGGCGGAGGCCGCCCGCCAAAGTCCCGCCGTCAGGTTACCGTTCCGCGGTCGAAAGACCGCGGCGGTAATTCTGACTTTCCCGCTGGGCTGGCGGGCGGTCGCCTTCAGACCGCCCGCCAGCCCAGCGGGAAAGAGGCTTCCACGATGAAGCCGGCTCGGAATCGAGCCAGCGGAGTGGAAGCTGTGCGACGGGTGCAGTTGCACCCGTCGCGTATTTCACTGTCTGCGCAGCAGACAGTGAAATACATGTAGGGGCCCTCTTACGGGGGCCCCTGCAATGCCCATGCCAGTGGCATGGGCACTGCAGGGGCCCCCAGGGGCCCCGCGACCCCCCCTACCGCCATCCGGACCCGGCGGTCGGACCGCCGGGATCTGGATGGCGGTAGGGGGGGTCAGAATCCCCGCGGCGGTGCAGCAAGCTGCGCCGCCGTGGAGGATTCAATGGGGCGGCGGTACACTGGCGGGAGCCCGCCAGTGGTGCCGGTCCGACCGCGGCTTTACCGCCGCGGTCAGAATCCCCATTGGAGCACCGCCGGCCTGTCGGCGGTGCTCCCGCGGTCCTCCGCCCTGGCGGTCTTTGACCGCCAGGGTCAGAATGACCACCAGAGTGTCTGTTGGATTTCACCTGGGATTTTTACATGTCCACACTGATAAAAACACAAACAATATCTCTCCTCTATGTTTTGAAGGCCTTACAAAATGTTGATTGGTTTGAAAAATATTTCTTTTAAGTTAACACCTATTAGTCCACACTTCTCTTTCCTTTACCCGTTAGGCCCAGTTCATGTCCTGCTTCTCATGCTATGTGTTTAGCTTGATTGTTGTGAAATCTGAAGCTCACACACCCATGCCCACAGGTTCCACCTCATTAAACTTACCTCAGGAAAATTGTACAGGTGCAGGGTTTATCTGACCTGATAATAACGAGGAAAAGTGTGCACAAGTTTTAATTTCGGTCCCTGTTTCACACCGATTGGGATTTTACATCCCCCATGTGATCAGGGCCAAAATATTTGTGTGTAAATACCCACAAACATAAAATATTATGGTTGTGGACTAAATTCTGCAGCTCCAAACCTTCTCTAGTGCTATCCTTCCTGCCACTAACTCTAAATTTAAGATGCTGATGATAGATTTCTACCATGGTAAATTTGGTTTGAACTTCGAAAACTCTATTACTGTCTGCACTGTACAATGTGTATGTGTATGAATACAATGTGTATTAGGGTAAGGAGCAAATGTGTGTTCTTGTTCAACGAAGTTACACCTAACAAAAACATGTGCAAATGTGCCCTATAGCCTCATTCTCTCCATTGTTAAATACTAAAAAAACGAGGAATGATAGGGCATCGATAGCCCTATAGGAAAAATCCTAAGGGAATTCGTAATGAGAACATTGGGGCTGTTGCCTATAAGATCTGTGGTGGGTGGGTTGCAGAAGTGGATTATGAGAGTGAATAGTTCACCTGAACCACGCCGTGTTTTTTTGGTTCTCCAAGCGAGAAATTGGCCCTACTGATGGAGGTAAATTATACATAAATAAATCATCAGCAAGGTATGTTGGCAATGTGAAGATTGACTTTAAAAGTGATAAAATATCAAATGAAATGGGGACTGTAGGGACTTCGGGGGTGGCTGAACATAGATTTACTTAAGGCTAGTTAAGGAGTTATTTCTAATGCTAATTAACCAAAGAAAAGTAAGTGGTAACTCTTATTTGCGTTAAATTTTTTAAGGCCATTGCACTGAACTAAACATGTATTTTATCTTAAAAATCAGCTAAAATAAAATACCTGTGTGGGTTCATCGGCTGCTCATACGGTGTTTGCTGGATGGCATATTCCTGATACCCTCTGCGTTGGACATTATCTTGCTCCGTTGGTTCCATATCTGTGGGTTCTGCATCAGGAGGAGGAGCTTCAACGGGAACTATTTTTGTTGCCCCTGTGTTGTGTATTTAACAACAGTTAGCATTCCCAAAGCCACACTCTGCTAGATTCCTTAAGCAAACAACGTGTATATAAGTGCACATAGGTTTGATTAAGTCAGCGCCCACAGAAGTTAAACAAGCAGACCTGCAATGTAAACGAATACATTATTTTTTTATTCAACTAACTAACTAAACTTGTTGGTTAGAAAAATTAGGTAAATGCTGCTGAAAGTTGTATTACAACATCATAACACCACAATATATATATATTTATTTCCCCAACACTGTGAGAAAAAATAGATTTGCAGTTAAATGTCTTTGTTAACGTTCTGAAACAAAAAGACAAGTCTTTGCCATTAATTTTCCAAATGTGTTTTATCTGTAAACACACAATCTCACTAAAGGGAAAGAAAATGCATTACAATACATTAAAAATCAAGTACATTCGATGTGACCTCACTATTGCTTCTATAGGATTTTTCCTTGGTTTCGCTCCTGTCACTACCCATTCGCTGCTGTGATATTCACCAAATCGCGGGGGATTCCGCCATAAGTATACCTGTATGTTTTTTTTTTTTCCCGAATTAAATACATTTTTAAAAAATACATCAAAAATTAACTTTTAGAACATAAGACGGACTTAAGTAACATACCGCCCCCATGTTACTAACCAGTATGTATATGCCCGCTTCCAGTTCATACTAAACCACCTCTATTACCTGACTGTATGAAGGTTATGTCAGTCCCCAGCGTCTTTTTCTCCCATACTACTTACCGTGCGCCCCAAATACACATATTCTGCCCCTCGGACCTCACAGCCCAAATGAATAACAACAAAAAGCCACATCCAACACCCTCTCTTGGTGCAGCTCAGAGATAAACAGAATACATCAGTCAGGGACCAACACAACGGTACCTGACTCCATGTAATACATAACTCTAGAAGACATTGAAATATGATAATCAGCACATATCCCCCCCTAAACTAACCCATACAAATAAGGGGTTGGAGCAAGAAAACAAAACTCGTAAATAAAAAGACATCAGTAGTTCAAATAAATCCACAAATGTATGAAGCAAAAACGCACAAGCATTGATTTGGGTGGCTGATTTAGAACAACGTACTTTGGGCCTGATTGCAAGTTGAGACGTTATTTATCGTCCCTGGTAAATAACCATACTATGAGGTATGTTATTTTTGGGCTGCAAAAATAACACCTATTATGTGTTTTTGAGAAATAACATGCAGATTTTGGTTTTTTATCTACCAAAATCCGCATGAAGTGGTAATTATTTTATGTTTTCACCTGTTAAATTTCGGCCAGCTTGAGCTACAGAAATTTAACGAATATTGGGTTATCCGATAACCGGACGTGTTAAATAAAATCAAACTCATAATTCCATCATGTGCTTAAACAGAGGTTTAACAACCCAACTTGTAATCAAACCCTTAGTTGCCCAAAAATCTCACCATTAACATTACCCCGCGCACACCACTGATTTCCTAACAGTTAAATGAACCAGTTAGTCAAGATATAAAATCACCCACATAACTCAAAATTATATATAAATTAATGAAACAATTTTTCTACCACATTTTCCAAACTCTACCCATCAAGATACTCACAAAGTAAACTCATTAAAAAAAAAATAGTTAATTTGAAAGAATATAAAATAAAGGCAAAATACTCTTCCAAAACATAGGTTCAAGCATCTAGGAACACACTCGCCAGATATTCAGGTTAGAGGAAGGCAATCTAGAAACAGTGGTTAGATCACTGCCCCTGCGGCCCTGCCCCCCTCCCTGCGAAGCGCTTCCCGCCCCCCAGTTAACTTTCCCTCCCTCCTCTTCATAATGGTGGTTGCTGTGCGGCTACATGCAGCAGACGCTGCTTGCGCACCGAAGGTGCACCAATGGCAAGCCCGTCTGCGCCCGGACCGTGCCCAGCGCCATGGACCCTGCTTCCCGCGCCACCTTTCGGTACACCGCTGATACGCTGAACACCCTCAACCCCAGGAGAGCCTCAGCCGTCCACAGAGCCAACCCAAAGAACACACATGGACCATTTTCCTGCCGCTTCTGCTCCCGCACCTGCCTCCACCTGCCACACATCCCTACACAAGCCCAGACAGACACCTCGGGTACATATTCCGCATCACCCACTCCCTCATCAAACAAGCAGTAGAAGTTTGGGAACTCCTCAACTTGATCGCCCCGGATGTCGCCTTCATCACAAAGACCTGGATCACACCCACTTAAGGCCCGGACATCGCCACCGCCATTCCCGAAGGCTACAAAATCTTCCACAAAGACCGAGCCAATCGACGAGGAGGAATTATCGCCATAGTATACAGGAACACCCTACGCCCGTCAACCACCATCAAGACACAGAACCTACCAGCCACCCTAGAACACCTACACTTCCATATCCAGACAAACCTGAGCACCTCCCTCCGTGGCACGCTCACAAACAGACTGCCTGGGGCTTGTCCCCAGTTCAGCAAAACCATCAGCAATCTTGTCGCCTCCCCAATGCACTCGCTTCCACCGACTACATCCTGCTCTGCAACCTCAACTTCCACCTTGACAACCACGACGACTCAAACACCACAACCCCCTTAGACAACCTTGCAACCCTTGGTCTTAAGCAACTAGTCAACCTCCCCACTCACAGAGCAGGTCACACCCTCAATCCCATTTTCTGGGCAGAAAATAACATCACCATCTCTCACAGCTCCGAACACCAGTGGACTGACCACCAATGCTTCCATTTTGCCTTCCCAAAGACCACCGTATGCCACAACGTCCCTTGTCACCCTGGCAGAAGTTGGGACAAAGTCACCGAAGCGAAGCCCACCGGTGCTCTGAGTCACTCTCCCCCACTGGACGCTGCGAACACGAACGACTCCGCACAAAAGCTCCAGCGCTGGATCACAGAATGCACTAACTGTGTTGCCCCCCTCAGAAAACCCACCACAAACCAGCACCGCAGGAACCAAGCTGGTTCACGACAGAACTCCAAGAGTCTAAACGCACTGCAAAAGTTTGGAGCTAAAGTGTAGAAACAGCAAAACAACTGAAGACCACACTGCCTACAAAATAAAAGTCACCACGCACCACCAGTTCATCAGAGCCTCCAAAAAAGCTGTCATTCAAGAACACATAAGTACCAATGCACACAACATCGGGGAGCTCTTCACCATAGTCAAGGAATTCATGAACCCCGGAACTGACACCTCAGACATCCCCTCCCTCAAGACTTCTGCGACAACCTCGCCACCTTTTTTCACTAGAAAATCCAGGACATATTTGAAGGATTCAAGAACCAAAACCCACCCACCAGCACCACCACGGACCCCAGGCCGCACCAGACCCTGAACCATTGGGCACCTATCTCCACAGATAACACCCGGAAACTCATTTAGTCCATCCACTCAGGGGCACCCTCAGACCCGTGCCCACATCACATTTTCAACCTGGCCAGAGCCAGAACGCACCAGGGCTCTGCAGAAGTATCAACCGCTCCATCAAAACTGCCACCAACCCATCTGACTGGAAGCATACAGAGATCAACCCACTCCTAAAGAAACTCTCCACCATCCTAAGGGATTTGACGAACTACAGACCCATCTCTCTGCTCTCCTTCCCAGCCAAGGTAACTGAAAAGCCCATTGACATGAACTCACGGAGTTCCTCGAAGCAAACCAGGTCCTAGATCCCTACCAGTCTGGATTAAGAAGAAACCACAGCACCGAAACAGGCCTCCTCACAGCCAGATATGACATCCGCACCATCCTGGACCACACAGACACGGATGGTCTCATCCTCCTCCACCTCTCCGCAGTGTTCGACACAGTCTCCCACTCCACCCTCCACACCAGAATCCATGACGCCGGCATCCACGGTAAAGCTCTGGAATGGATTAGATCCTTCCTCACCGGAAGAACCCAGAGTGTCAGACTCCCACCATTCACCTTGGCATCCAAAGAAACATGCTGCAGAGTACCCCAGGGATCCTCACTAAGTCCGACCATCTTTAACATCTACATGGCCCCGCTCACTGAAATCATCAGACAGCATAGCCTAAACATTGTATCCTATGGCGACGATGCCCAACTGATCCTCTCCTTGACTGACGACCCATCAACAGCCAACAGAAATTTCCATGACGGAATGACAGAATGAGAGCAGTCACTGCCTGGATGGAAGCCAGCTGCCTCAAACTCAACTCAGACAAGACAGAGATCCTCGTAATCGGCTCCACCCCTTCTACCTCGTACGGCTCCTGGTGGCCAACCGCCTTAGGGAATGCCCCCACTCCCACCGACTACACACGCAACCTAGGCATGATCCTGGACTCCATGCTCTCCATGACCCTGCTTTCACACCCTGCACTTACTTCGGAAGATTTTAAAGTGAATCCCCATCGAGACAAGAAGGACAGTCACCCACGCGCTTGTCAGCAGCAAACTAGACTACGGAAACGCACTCTACACCAGCATCGCAAAGAAGCACCATACACGAGTATAGAGAATCCAGAATGCAGCAGCCAGACTCATCCTGGACATCTCCCGCCACAGCCACATCCCTGTCCACCTCAGAGACCTGCACTGGCTCTCGGTCGACAAATGCATCACCTACAAGCTACTGACCCACACTTACAAGGCACTGAACAACATAATACCGGCCTACCTCAACCACCGCCTGACCTTCAACACCCCCACCAAGCAGCTCCGATACTCCCAAATCGCCCTCCCCGCCATCCCCAGAATCAGGAAGAACACAGCTGGAGGCAGATCCTTCTCTTATCTCTCAGCCCGGACATGGAACACTCTCCCACTCAACCTCAGACAGGCCACCTCGCTGCAGCAACTCAGGAAGGATCTCAAGACCTGGCCTTTCAAGTAAACAGCATGCCCGCAACAGCGCTTTTAGACCCCACGGGTAATAAGTTGCGCTTTACAACTGATTGATTGATTGGCTGTTTCAATTGAAGCTGGCCAACAGAATGCATGCAAAGAACCATATAAAAACACAATTACCCACGGTCATCTTATTCTGTAAATGGTTGTATCACCATTCACCCAATACACTACAGCAATCAAAGACAATCTCAGAGACTTCCTCGAAAACATTACATAACTGATATAGAACTTCCCCAGTGAATTAAAATCTGTCAAGTACACAGCTGACATCCGGAAACAATGCCATAAATTTGATAAAACCATAACAAATTACAAACCACATACCTCACTACCTTTACGTAACCTAGAATATCATTAGAAAAAAGCAACAAAATACAAAGACAAATAGTTCTTATACCCACAGTAGATGTCATGCAAATGCAGCAAAATTGCAAAGGTTGTTACTCCAGATCCAACCTTGCTAAATCATTCCAGCTGTCAGTATCCTCAGACTTAACAGAAATTTAACAAAATGACCTAAGAATAGGCACATGAAAAATATGGGTGAGACGAGCTATCACTCTCTCATAGCTCTGACAAACATATCCGCATCCAGACTCATGTAAATTGTTACATCAATAGCCAATGTAAATAAAACATATTGTACACTAAAAGCCTAAAAGTTGTTTTTCTGCTACTGGTCACTCAGGCCAACTTAGTTGAACCTGCATTATCATTGTTCTGCAATTCTGTGGTATGAGGTGACCTGGTGCTCCAGTTCCTGCTGATATGTGGCAGATTACCAGAAGCCCATGGAATAGCCCATACGCCAGCAGGTAAGCCTTGTGGCTCTCATGGTTACTAGGACAGTAGGCAGAGGCCTGCATTGAACTTAGTGTTTCATGAACTGAACAACATCCCAGTTGTTGTCATGTTTCTAGGTGTGGCAGGCTCTGGACCTTCTAAAAACGCATACAAGATACAGGAGAGAAGAAGGCTGGTCTGTACAGGTGGTTCTTTACTTAAAGCCATGGAGCATGGCGATTCTGGTGGGGAATAGCTCTCAAGTTGCTTTGGGAAATGATTGGCCATATTCTTGTGTGTCACTGAGCATAGTGTACTGCAAACCCATTATCCTTGTACAGGGCCATCCCTGTCAGGTCAAATGTGTACACAAGTTATGAGGCTAGGGCAGTGTGTAACATTTTCCCTCATACCTTAACCTTGGCCAAAGCTGCTGGTCTACCAGACAAGACTCTCTTAATATACCAGTGCCATTATTTGCTAACTTTTATAAACTGAAAGCAATATACACTCGAGAATTAACCCCCAAAATGTAAAAACATAACTTGAATGTCATTTTTGAAAATATTATTTCAAGAGGTTATACGCTTAATATTTTAGCCAATTGATTAGGGTTAGACAAAATATCACACACTAAGGTGACTGGGAAAAGTGAAACAAGCGGCGCGGTGGCAGCACCATTTCGGAAGGGGACTCGGAGTCCCAGAACCACTGCACACGCCCAGGGGGCAGGGCCTGAAACTCTCCAGCTCTCTTAGCGCTACCGGACTCCTGCGCCGTGGGAAAAGTGAAACAAGCGTCGCGGCGGCAGCACCATTTCGGAAGGGGACTCGGAGTCCCAGAACCACTGCACACACCCAGGGGGCGGGCCTAAAACTCTCCAGTGCTCTTAGCGCTACCGGACTCCCGCACGCAGGCTGCACCCGGGCAAAGCCCTGGCCAAGGGCGGGCCCGTCCCACACCCGTCAGCGACCGGTTGAGGCCGGGCTGGGCCACCCTCCTGAAAAGTGCTACCCGAGGAGGTGAGCATTTAGTAACGTGACAGGAGGAAGTCTTTATTTGCTAAGAGCTGCCCTAGACTGTGTAGCGACGGTCCCTGTACCCTCGGCCAGGCTCTGGGCCATCACCTTTTCCTCTTTATTTAGGGATAGGAGATTCTGCACCATCGCACAGTGATATTACGCCGGTCATCTTAGGGGTGTAAATTATTGACTGCAATGGGCAAGAGGAAGATAAGTACACAAAAGGGCGAGGGTGCCCATGGTCCGTCGATACAGCCATCAATTTCCAGTTACCTGTCATCTTTTATTGGGGCTATTGAAACTGAATTGGTGCAGGTTGAAAAACAAATTGGGGCTGTTCACTTACCCCTTGAGCCTATTATTTCAATTAAGTCTACTCATGAGGTACCTTTGACAGCTCCTTCAACTAATGCACTACAGCCTGGCATAGGGGTTTCTCTCATGCAACCCCAAGTGTCCCCAATGAGCTGATCACTGTCCGCTCCCCGCGGTCTCTCCACCACTGAAAAAGAGGAAAGCGGGTGGCCGCTCTAAAACCATCAAACGTGATGCAGGGGCTAAGAGGAAATCTTCAACACTCTCGGAACATTGTGCCTGTCACTTGTCTGTTCCCGATACGAACTTGGCTAATCTCACATCTGATAAAAGTGACAAGGGAACTTGGCGAGACGAACTCATACATACAGTTGATTCTATACTTAAATCATTTTGTGCTGTTTGGGAGGAGAAACTGCTCAGCCTGTTAGAAAATTGGACCAATTTTATATAACCTTGTCTAAGCTAAATCCCCAATTAGCATTAGGATTTATTAATTTGGGCAATCGTGCTATGGAGGAGGCCGTGGCCGATAAAGGAGAAGCACTGTACAATACACCACCGATCACTCAAGTCTTACCTCCGGCACGGCATTTAGATGGGCATGGTTTATCATCTATGGAGACTAACGCCCCTGCAGAGATTAGAATTGGAACTTACCCAGGCCGCCCACTCCTTCCTTATGCCAATTCTATTTCTAAAAGCAAACAGGCACTGCAACTCCGTCCAGCTTGTATGCCATATGTCTTGGTTCTTGCAAAAGTACCGCCCTTAGATTCTTGTCATAAAGAAGATACTAAGGCATTAATGAGAAAATGTGCCCATTGGTTAAGATCTAAATCTAGATATAAGGGTGATCTAAGGTATAGGATTCTAATGGCCCGTAGAGTAAATTGGGTTGGTCTAACAAATAAGGTATATGAAGGTGATTGTATTGTGATTAATTTTGATAATCGTTGCTTAGTAAAATGCTTGTTGGCAGATTTGGCTCACTGTGCTGGGAAGGAAGAGGGAATCATAGTCTTCCCACTTAGTCATTTTTATGACCCCCCCTTGGCATATGTTCCTTCGAAAGAAGCACAATGTGTTTATAATTTAGGGCTGCCCACAACTCAAGTACAACCTTTAAGTTCTTTTGGCCACCCACAGGCCCTAACTCCCCTTGATGAGAACGATTGACACCTAACCAAGGCCAGGGAATTGGAAGGTGTTTGGGAGGGCTCTGTTGACAATATTGGGTTGGATAAGTGCTTAGTACAAGGGGGGCCCTATGACACAGACACCCCTCCACTCAAGTTGCTAGAAGTAGCGAGTGATGAGAATATGGTGGCATGCCCAGGATCAAAATCTCTAACGCTACTTTGGGGGAACATTGCAGGGCTTTGGTCAAAAGTAAAAAATCCAGAGTGTTTAGGATTTATATCTTCTTACGATGTGATTTGTTTACAGGAGACCTGGTCAACAGATCCCCTTTTTCTGGATGGTTATTATTCTGTACACCAACCGGCAATCCCCTCCTCAGCGGGAAGGACAAGCGGGGGCCTTATGGTTCTGGTCTCTTTGCATCTCCCAAAATTGGAGGTTTCCTTAATTTGATCCTCACCCAATTTTATGGTTGTTTTATTGCTGATTGAGGGGAGCAAAGGTCTCCTGATAATACATTTTTCTAATAACATTCCAAATGACCTTCTGAAGGGAAGTTGTGAAGAGGTTACAGATTTCCTGGATTTTTCTGATAAGCTCCAGGATAAGTAGTACATTATTATAAGGGCTTGGTACTTTAATACTCCACTATGAAACTCAGAAGCTTTAGATGCTCATTGCACCCCTATGGAGGATAGAGAGACTTCAACTCATTTTATCCATACTAATCAAGGGGAAGTTTTGAACACTTTTATTTACAAATTTGATCTTGTTTACACCAGAGATAGGGCAAATGCAATTATCCAAAAATTACCAACTTTTAAGGGGAACTCTAAAGGGAGCATCATTGATTTTATTCTTATTAGTGCCGCCGATTTCCTTCTAATCCTTGATTTTAAGGTAATACCACACTGTGCCAGTGATCACAACTCATTATTTATTGAACTTGCATATAATAGTAAACCGGCTATAAGTAATAGGGAATTAAATAGGGCAACCATTTTTAATAAAAACTTTGGTTTACGCATGAAGTAGGACCCCAAAACATTAAATCGGGAAATTATTGAACAAAATTTGGACTCTATTAACTTATGTCTGTCACAGCAAAGCACCCCTGATAAGTTAGCATTAGAATATGTGAAATTATGTTCTGCTGTTTCAGAATCTTTGGTAATTGATAGGCCTATTCGCAGCCCAAGGGTGTGCCGTTGGTTCAACTCTGCCTTTACAAAGGCTCACAAAGATTTGAAAAGGGCTCTTAGATCAATCCCTTTTTTCCGTGACTTAGTACGAATAGTGAGGGCCCAAAATAAGGCAGCTCTGGCAGCGAGGAAAAATGAAATCAGGTCTAGTGCATGGGATGAACTAATGGCAGCTACTGAACTGAAGGATACCACACAATTTTGGAGGGTGGTTAATCACTCTTATTTTACGGACTAGAAAAATAAGGAGGACGAATGCTTGATACCAGAAACAGTGTGGGTAACCCATTTTACTAAGGTTTTTTAGCCAGACAATAACACATTGTTTGTAGGGTATGAAGGAGATAATCAGAGCTCTGTGGACTCCAATTTGACTACTATTGATTTGTCTTTTGACTTGCATGAGGTTAATAATGCCCTCTCCCGCTCGAGATTGGGGAAAGCTGCTGGCCCGGACGGGGTTCCTACTGACCTCTTTAAGTCTATGCCGGACCTCTGGGGTCCTTTAGTTAATAATGTACTAAGGTGTGTAGTTATGAGTAAAATCCCCTCTTCGTGGAAATTGGCTATTATTATCCCTATTTTTAAAAAGGGCTGCAGGAAAGATCCATCTTGTTATAGACCAATTCCCTTATAGATTCTACAGCTAAGGTATTGGGAAGTGTAATCTTGACCCGACTGGAGGATTGGGCTGCTGAGGCAAAGATTATTTCTCCAATCCAATATGGTTTTAGACCAGGTCTTGGTACTATTGAACAATCGTTGAACTTGCACCTCATTCTGAGCAAATATGTGACTGCAAGGAAGGAATCGATCCACCTGGCTTTTATAGATTTATCTAGTGCTTTCGACCTGGTGAATAGAGAGAAACTTTGGTCAATTATGGAATCCTTGGGGGTGGATCTGAACATTTTGGAGTTAATCAAACGTTTATATACAGAATTGAGGGTTTCAGTGCAATATGGATCACATGGTGAGAGGTCTGCCCCTTTCTCTTCTTTGAGAGGAGTCAGACAGGGCTGTATTTAAGCACCGTTTTTATTCTTGTTATATATTAATGGTCTGTATAGTTTTTTTAATAACAAATGGTAAAGATTTCCCTAGAATGGGTACGAAACAGCTCCCTGTATTACTGTACGCAGATGATGCGGTTTTGATTTCCCGCACTGCTAACGGCCTACAAAGCCTGATGGACTATTTTTCAATCTTCATGCAAGATTTGGACCTGAAAGTAAATTACACGAAGACGTATGTGATAACATGTGGCCCTAGAAATACAAGATCTAAACGGTTTACTATGGGAAGGAATCACTATAAATAAAGTAAAGGAGTTTTGTTATCTGGGTTTACATCTTCATTCTTCCTTGTAATGGAAGTCTCATCTTACTTTTAAGACCCAACAGATGGTGAGAAACCTGGAAGCAATTTTTCGTTTTGCTCGCAAACTAGGTCACAGGCCAGTTCATCATAGGCTTTAAAAAGCAAAATGTGTATCTGCAGCTATTTATGGGGCAGGTTTGTGGGGCCTGAATAAAGCCGATTCTCTCCAATGTGTTGAGAATAAATTTGCACACAGAGTATTGATGGTGCTTAAGAACGTAGCAAATTTGATCTGTCACGAGGAACTGGGATTGTTACATTGGGGATTTGATTGGCGTTGCCCCACTTTTATTATGGCTGAAAGCCTGGTTGAATCCTGCGGCCGTTCTGGTAGAAGACTGCTTATCTGATTGTATCCATCTGGCCAATTCTAGCAGGATCCCGTGGCTTTCTTACTTACAATCTAATTTCCTGAACTTAGGTCTGGAGAATATGTTTACTCACCCTGAGTCGTTGCCTCTGAATGCTAAGGACCTGGTTAAAATTCGATATTCTGAATGTATCTCGAATAAGAGATTATATGGGGCTCTGTAATTGAAAACCTTTGACCCCTATGCCCAGATTTCAACAACGACTCGGATGGAACCTTATTCAACCTGGTTCCCGAATTTCTCAGAATATTCCCTCCTTGTTTTATTCAGGTTAAATTTGATACATTTTAGAGTGGCTTTTCCTAAGCAATGTTGTTGGCAAAAAGCGCTTCCGAATTGACACTATTTCCAAAAAAAAGCACATGTCACTTTCTTTTATTCTGTTCACTCTATTCTGCTCCCAGACGTACATTTTTACTACCACTTTTACGGAAATTACAATTTACATCTTATAATGATGCTTTGATGTATGTACAACAACTGAATTCTATTGATATCCGTTATGTTATCTTAAACTTTTTAAGAGTAGCTATTGCTACTAGAAAACGCTATGAATCAGTGGAGGCAGCTGTACCTTAATTCAGAGTGATAGTGTATAGGATTTGATTATGATGAAAATTATGTTGCGGCTTTTGGAATTTTATGAGAATATGGAATTTATGAATTTGAAGTAAGTTTGTAACCAATATAGATGTTTTTTTTTATTATTGTTGTTTTCATATTTTTAAGAATTATGTCGTAAATTAATATTATGTATAATTAATTCTGTGCTTTTATGGTAATTTGCTGAATAAAGAATTCTGACTGACTGACTGACACACACTAATGCAGATGTCTTCATACAGGAAATATATATCAACTTCATCAAGAAAGCATTCCCATATAGGTGGGAGTAAGGGCGGGAAGCCATCAGCTAGTTAGTTGCAAATGGTAAGTGTTTGAAATTGGTTGATTAGTTTTGGAAAAGGTAACCCCCTACCAGCTTGATAAACACCATCTGGCTGGGTCAAAAAGCAGTTCTTCGACCATCTCTGCTAAACTGCTGGTAGCTATGGCAAAAGCAGCAGACATTTGCCAGAGAATTGTGTGTTTTAAGTTCAAGCAGCACTAACAAATTTAAAGTCAAGAAAACCACAGAATAAAAGTCCCAAACCCATTTAGAAAATTAGAGAAGAAAAAGTGATGAACAGGAAGACACTAAGATCTTTAAAATATGGTGCAGTTCACAAGAGATGTGAATACGATTAACCAGTATCTATGTGCAACTTCATGCAGCCATGATGAAGTGAATGTTGGACAAACAGTGGGTTGTTTTGGTCAAAGTTTTTGCCTCTGAAATAGAGTCAAAACTTCCAACGAGGCAAAGTTCAAGGTTGTGACCAGTGAGGGTTGCTAGAAGACATATGTGATTGTTAAGATCTGGCTGAAGTCATTGTTTTTTACCAGCATCCAACAAGGGGGTATCGACCACACTGGACCATATACAATATTGAAAACATAGACTTACAACCTCCTTAGTTTAATTTGTGTTTCTCTCTTTGTAAGAAGAACTCAACGAACAAATCAGTTGGTCCACATAGCAATATTTTATCTAATATTTCAACATTGTATGAAATGACAAATTTCACAAAAACATTGTCAACATCTGTGGTTTTGGAACCAAAAGCTCTGAGTGGGACAAACTGGATTTAATGGCCACCAAGGGTGCTTGATGACTTAGAAAGATTTGTCACCTATGCCCCATCCAATATTTTTCCTTTGGACCTAGTCACATTATTTTGAAATCAAAATCCTCCAGTTGGGCAAGGCTCAAAGCTCTAGCTGGACAGGGCTCAACAAAGCTAGATGCCTTTACTGCAAGGTCCTGCTAAACTTTTTTTCAGTGTGAGAAAAAAAAGCTCAGACCATGACAAACTAGGTTTTCTTATCCACCTTATCTGCAAAGTTCCTGGACAACCTCAGCACCTTCTCCTGTTCATCTAAAGGCAGAGAAAAATTACCATGTCTCTCTCGTAGCTTTCTCCAATTGCTGTGAAATATCTTTCTGGTCCATCCTGCAGTCCCTACCTCCTCAAAGAAGGCTTCTAGGCTACAGCTCTATCTCCACCCATGTCTCCTGCAGTGCCTTGTGCTCTGTGGTCAGCTACACCCTCCTACAGTCAAGAGTTCCTCTGCTTTGTGTTCTCCTGAAGTCTCTAGCAGGAGGCCAACAATTTGACAACTGAATTAAGTTCCAGTCCCTGATTGTCAACATAGGTTAGGCTGAATGAGTACTCTTCCTCCAGAAGAAGTCAGGAGTCTTCTAGCAGCTCCTTCTTCAGGTTCAGTCTTCCCAGAACAATGAATGTTCTGAGCCAGTAGTAATTGAGATACCAGATTTACCCTGTGCAATTAACAATGAGTAGAACATTCTGCCACACAAACCTATCTACCCACAGTCCCTCACCTCCTTTGGCAGCTTTGCCTTGCTGTACATTTACCCAGGAGCTCCTGCTTCAATATGATAGAACCCTTCTTTCCCCATGAACGGCTGTCCTTACTTCCTCAGCCACTACCTTATTTAGATTAGCTCTACTCCCACCTGCCCAGAGTCCAATCTACTTCTGTCCTGCATAATGACTGGAGCCCAGTTCTCTATGTTTGTCCTAGGAATGAATAGGAGAAGCCCTCCATGCCATCTCCAAGTCAATCCAGTAGTGTTAAGGCTGTCTTAGTTCTACCAACTGATCCTTTCCTCTCCCAGATTGCTAAAAAGTGCTAAGCGGTCAGCAGTTAACACCACCCAATCTTTCCTGGGCACAGAGGCAGGCCTTTGTCTTCTAACCAAAAGTTGCTAACTCTGCAAACCAGGTATGTGTATTCTCTAGCCCTGGATGCATGATACGTGCAGAAATGTTTTTAAGCCAGCTCTGGCATTCTAAAGTACATTCTCCTAAATTTACTTTTCGAGAAATCAGATTTCACCCTTAAAACAGATTTGAAAATGGTTTAAAAAGAATTTAAAGGTTTTTGCTAGCATTTTCCCAGGTAAAGATTTTAAATTATTTTTGTTTTAATATAAATTATTTAGCTTTACAAAACAGACAACCCAACAATCCCTTGATTGAGTTTGTGTCCACCCTACACAAAAAAGACAGGCATAACCAATTTGTGATTAATGTAGTAGATAGACAAACACACTCTCCAGTGTCTTTTACATTCATCTCATACCTTTTCTTGGTCCCCAACATAATAGGATTCACAGACATTACTAATAACAACAGTTCCCCTGTGCTCCTGTCAGTCAGACTAAATTTTTATGGGCAGCCCGGGATTTGGAAAACAGCAATTTCAATATCATACAACGGTAGAGTCCCGTAGCCCACCACTCTAGAGATGGGCAGGATGCATCTCCCCATTCCCTAGCAATGTCTCTCTTTGCCGTCAGGATTCCCATATTACAGAAGGCCAATCGGTATCAAATGAAGTCCAGCGATCGGTGATGTGTAGCAGTGTAAGGTTGGGCTTTGGGTGTAATGGACCATCTAAAAAATATATATGTTCATCAGATCTATGCCTGTCTTTTGGCAAATGTAGCTGGACCTACACACTGAAGTAGCTTTTAAACCTTCAGTCACTGTCAGGGTACACTTCTTAGATACACAATGTGGCACTTGGGTTTACACTATACATGTTGAAGGTGGCTTAGTAATATACACAATAGATTTTCCTATTTTACAAAGGCACTTTACTGTAGTGCATTTAAACTGCAGGCAAGTCAGAATACAGTGGTGCTCCTGGAAGGGATCTATGTTTATCATTTCCACGGTTGATGTAATACACACCGCAGCCCAAATATGACTCTTAACTTGAATGCCATGGGTGCATTTTCCGAGACATCTACTGGGACCTTGCAGGAAAGTTACTAATTTGGTGACAACAATTTTACAAATTAGATTTTAGAGCCAGGGCACACGGTCTGTGGCACTGAACAGCAGCATCAGAGGGCATACAGTCCTAAAACGAGCACAAACAAGTTCCAGAACAAGGCAAAACATCTAGGAGACCATGGAAAAGGCAAACGTGCTACTGCTATGAAATGTGAATAATTATATAACACCTTCCTTTGGCATTGCTGAACTCCCTGTCTCCACTACCCGTACACACTCGGTGCTTGTTAATTTGGGAGATGGAGAAGCCTTTTACTTTAACACAGGTGGTAATAATTTAACCTCAAAGGGAATTTTGATCTCCAGGAAAGATATCCACCATCTTTGCTAAAGGAAAAAGCAGCCAGTGAGGGATAGCTCATCAACAGAGTCCAGATGTAGTCCTTTAAATGCCTTGCGCGGCCCACTAATTTTGGACAAACCCTTGAAAAATAGAAGAGATCTCTTACCCTATTGATGAAAATCAAGGACATTAGTAGGGCTTTTAAAGCTAGCCAACATATCTGACTTCCAGGCATAGTGGGATCAATGATATACTGTAGTGTAAGAAACCTGCTGTTTTGGGCACTTGCAAATCAGAGTCAAAGTGCATGCTCATGGTTTCTTGACCCTTAGAAAATAGAACAGTCCTCCACCTTAGGAAGGATACTGTTTGCAACCCCGGATTTGTGGAGTCTCGGATGGACCTGGAAGATGTGCACAAGCGGACTTCAATCATTATTCTCAGTTGTGAGGTGTTCTCGAAATTCTCCCAAGTAATACTGTTGCTACCACCCAAGCAAACTGAACAGTAATTTCACAAATAACGTTTGCCTCAAGCCATCAGTGGACCACCAGGATTCAGCGGCATGTATCATTTATTAGGTATTTATGTATTATTTATTTATAACAGTGACATAGGCTACAGTAAAAAAAATGCTGTATACAACAACAGGTTTCAAAGTAAATAGAAAAAAGTAGTGGATTATCGACAGGATGATGCTACTAGTGTTGGTAAGTAATGATGCAAGCCGCTGCATACACTACCAGCCATTATGTCTATTAAATGTTTACACTGGAAAGGTGCCTTGAAGGAACTCAATGCCACATCACTTGCATATTCTGACCACCTGTAAGCGTGATATACAGTCAAAGGGTCCAATCTAGCTGCACATCCTCGGCAGCAGCTTTTTTACCTACCTGAGCTCCTGAAAGCTGACAAAGAAAGAAATGACCAAGCGGTGACCGGAATAGCAATAGACAACTTTCATTCTGCATTGGGAGTCGTAGGCCCCTTCTCCCAGACGCAGCTTTAGTCTTCAATTTTCTTCCCTTTCCTGAGGACTCTAGGTCAGAGTAGAGGATATGTGGAAAGTGGACCGAGTTTTGATCCACCTTGAAGAAGTGCAAGTGCAAATGTAAAATCTCTGACTTTGCCAAACCTTGCTGTTTCCATTGTTTCTTCGACCTTTTTTGTCTGTTCTGGTTTTTGTTGCTTCTGGTTACTAGATTCTTACTCATTCACTGGTTCTATCCATTTCTTATCTCTTAACCGTTGTGTTATTTGAAGTGTCACTAACCCATTTACCCATCATACATCTCTAAAGAGTAGCCTTTGTTCTTAGTAAGCCAGAGAATGTCTTTAACGGAAAGACTGGTTTAATTTTTGGAGATGCCACTAAGCAGATTGTGTGGGAGCACAGTCAAAGATCGCTCCAGACTGAGGCCTATCTATCGCTTCGAGCATCAATTACATCAATTTAATTTATTGAATTCTTGCCATGTTTATATCACGTGCCAGGAAGCCTTTATTTAATCTTTTAAATGCTTCAGTTATGTTAGTCGTGTAAACTACCCATCTCTTCTACAGCGAAGTCACGTGCTTGGCTAAGTACTCAAAACAGATCTTTGATTGCTCTGAAACTTCATTGTCTCTTTATAAAAGACCATCTATCCCGTCTATTTCCGTACCAGATCTCTCTCCGATCGAAAATCAAGAAAAATCATCTTACTAGTTTTTACAGAAAAGCACACGTTTTAAAGTTTGAATACAAACACAAACTGTTCATAAAGGGCGTAGCCTCCAGTCTAAAAGGACTGCCCAAAAACACATTCCAGTCGGCCTATTATGCATAATTATGCTCAAGCCCTACAGTAAACTTTTTCAACGATAATTATAAACAGATATAGGTTTCAGTTCTTAAGCCTACTAACATGAACGGCATTTAAGGTATTAAAACCCAGATCAAGAGCTCATTAGATTAATTACCAGTTCAAAAACAATTAGTGTTTAAAATTACAAAACGCGAAATAACCCTTACAACTGAAGTGTATATAAATATATGGAGGCAACTACAGCTCACCTTGACTCAGGAGACATGAAAGAAAAATAATGTATGCTCAAACCAATATGTTATGGCAGAGTTCTCCTCGCATCTGGATCAAAGGCATAAAAATAGAGTTTAATAAAAGAGCGTTTGATCTCAAATGCCATTAATAATAGATCTGAAGTGAGAGGAAGGGAGATAACTTGACTCTCTAGCCTAAAAGCAGTATATAAAAACACTCTAGGAAGACACAAATCTATTTAATAGAGCGACAAAATATAGATCTCGACATTTAGCATTAAATATTATTTTTGATTTTCAATCGAATGCCACATCAAATAATTGCACCTGTTATAAATCTAAAGTTGAAGATCCAGAGAAATAATAGTTAAGTCCAATGACCGGCTTAGGCCAGTGCAACTATATTAATGTTACAGAAAGGCCATTCGACATCAGGATTATTTATTCCCCTCTATATAAATGTTCTGTGGCATTAATAAAGAGGTGCGATGCAGCTATACCAAACCACAACAACACATTAAAAAGATGCTGTATTATAAGACCGGAGTTCTTGCAAATACCATATCTTGTAAACAAAAATTAAAAAACTAAGTAACAAAACACCAAATTCTATCCAATTCAGTCAAATTCCACAGAAATTGCTTCTTATGATTAAAATAGCTACCAATAAAAATATGGAACAATGTTTTACACAAAAGAAAGCTGCAGCTTGCCTAGACTATGAGACTGTTACCCAGAAGGACCTGTCAAGGGTGGAAGGATAAACTATGGGTGCAACAAAGGAATACTAAACTGCCTCATGATGGCACATTATCTCCAAATCGCTTATCCAGGAGCCTGAGGTGGGGTGAAGCTAGAGCTTGTCTTCTGGAGTATGTGATGTCACAGAAACCTATAAAGTGAATCATTAATAACTGAACCTTCTTGTTACTCTTAGCAGAGATTTTGGGCCAGATGTAGGTATGTCCTGAATTGCGACTCGCAATTTGCGAGTCGCAATTCAGGATGGTGTCCCTGACACCATCTGCGACTCTCAAGGGGGTCGCAATTTGCGACCCCCTTGAGACTCGCAGCACTCACAGGGATGGTGGCCTGCTGGAGACAGCAGACCACCATGTCTGTGACTGCTTTTAAATAAAGCAGGTTTTTTTTTTGTAATGCAGCCCGTTTTCCTTAAAGGAAAACGAGACGGATTACAAAATGAAAAAATGAAACGTTTCACTTTAATTTTTTCGGAGCAGGCAGTGGTCCAGGACCACTGCCTGCTCTGAAAAAAAAAATCCAGGCCATTCACAAAGGGGAAGGGGTCCCATGGGGACCCCTTCCCTTTTGCGAATGGGTTACCACCAGTGTGACACTGGTGGTAACTGCGATTGCTTTGCGACCGCGTTCGCGGTCACAAAGCAGTGCAGCATCGCGCTGCGACTCGCAAATAGGAAGGGGAACACCCCTTCCTATTTGCGACTTGCAGTCCCGTTTTGCGAGTCGGTAACCAGGTTACCGACTCGCAAAACGGGAATTGGGCATCGCGATGTGGGTTTTGCACGTCGCAAACAGCGAATTTCGCTGTTTGCAACGTTCAAAACCTTTGCTACATCTGGCCCTTTATCTCTCAACAGTAAAGCAGAGAGGACCAAACCCCCTAGTGACCCCTGCTACCTAGGCACAACCTTCAAGTTCTGAGCGTATTGCAGAAGAAGTAAAAGGCATTCGAGACAGATTCACGATATAGATCCACTCCGTAATGGCTGGTCTCCTTTGGCTTTCCATAGTGCTCCCAGTCGTTTAGGTTCACTTTGACAAATCATTCAGGGAATTGTACAAGAGTTCACTGCACTGACGACCACAGGTGCCATTCTATAGGAAGTTAGTTCCTCTGTATGCCAAATTCGCCTCCAATAAAACAGTGGTGTGATTTTACTTTTCTGCAAAATGCTCTTGTCCCCAAATCCATCTGGACGGGTGTAGATGAAGTACTATGGATCAAGGAAGTAAGGAATCACTTTGGTTAAAGGAGCTAAGGAATCACTCTTCTACTATGGCCAAATGTGGCACTGTGGACGGCCCCCCTAGCTATGCATCATATGTAGTCACTACCAATGCGTATAATCATATATCTGCAGTGTGAGAGAAGACAATTTTGGCATAGTGACTATGGACTATATTGCTTTAATCTTGTTGCAATCTGGAAATCGGGCACAAGAGGAACCAATGTGCATAGTACATCTAGATTCCTCATATCTACCTGGTACCTCAGAAAAACATTTAGCAACAGCTTCAGTAATCCAGTTTCATCCCTACCTTCTTCACATTACATAATGTGGATTTCAATATATTATAACATGCTGCAATGTTATAAGTATGTTTATCTAAATTGAATTTTGAGATCTGATACTTGAGGGATTACTGTCTGTTTATGAATGTCTTGTACAAGTTGCACTTTAACAGGGATGTCGGCAATAGCATTAGTGCTTGAATTTTGCGGAAATTATTTGTCTAATATGTTTTATTGATTTTATAACTTATGTTTTACATTGTGATGCTTTAATGTTTTCCTTGTGATTGTTTAAGTGGGTTCAATACCCAATAAACGTTTTTGACTGACTGAAATCACTACGTTTTCATTATAAGATCCCTTGTTCATTGGCCTTTTTCAGACCTAATTTATAACTTAGACACTTCTCTGGAATATCTGGACTACAAGACAAACTAGATAAGGGTCGAAATCTGATATGGTCAACAGTCCTGTGTCATTGGCCTATGGACTCTCAAACTCCAAAATTATCCCAACTGTGTGCAGTTAAGGGCTCTAAAACAACTGTTTTTAAGACCTATTGTGACTGGCACTGAAAGATGTTGGTGCAGTTGAGTATGTAGATCTTTGGATTTTGGAATCTTCTGAATGGACAGTGCTATTCCATTCCAGAGAACAGGGAGGAGAAGGTGTTGGTGAGGAATCTGCAGTTGGATATAGTCTCTACCAGAAAAACAGTTACGAAAGATAAGCAACTTTTTTTTCGGAGACACTTCTAACCACAGATTCCTCACCTTATGAATAGATACCAAAGCAGTACACTTCCTATAGGGGTGGGCCTGTGGAATGGCTCAGTCCAGGAAATCCTGTAGGAAAGAAAGGGTGAAGTGCCCGTACCGCCAGACCTGGCAATCCAGACAGGAATATTTAGGAACCTATGGAGAAATACCCATGCCGCAGACAGGCAAATGACCAGAACTGGCATCCAGCGCACCTGCACAGTGGTAGTAGCCTTCGCTCAGGTGGAGAGAGGACTCAAAACAACTGGTGGCTGTGTTTTTGGTCAGCCTACAGTAGATCTTGATGCATAACACAATCCTTTCAAAGATAATTCTCTATTGCACCAGAGAAACAGATGACCAGTCAGTCAACCTGTTGGCAGTCTCTGGTTCAGTCTATTTAGAAACTAAGCACCCCTTATGGATCACAATGATGAAGCCGTTTCTCCTCCTTCTTAGAAGAATGCTGCGGTGCATAGAAAGTCGGCAAGGCTTGCCCTCGTGGAAGGACGTGGCTACCTTGCGCAAAAATGATAGTTTTGTCCTTATTACTAATTTGTCTGAGAAAAAAAGATGCATATGGTGGAATGACTGAAAGCCTGGCCAATGTTATGGCGTCCAAATAGTTAGGAGGTGTAGAGAACAACGGTGCAGGTTGGGGAAAAAGCCATTTGACTGTAAGGGATTTAATGAGTGGCTGAAACATGTAGACCATTGTTGATGTAGGAGCCCATAATTACTCCATACAAATCAAGCCACATGTTTGTAATCTTGCCATAACGGAATAAAGGAGTAGGACAGACTGGACTCCTATTGGCATTTTTAATCCCCGATGCCACCTCAAGAAAATACAACAAAGACCTCCATTATTCACTTACGTTGAGCCCACCCAGGTACATAAAGTGCCTTAGGTAAGGACCTGATGATGAAGAACGTCATAACTAACCATAGTGGATGAGGGTTTTTTAAGAAATAGGAATATCCCTACTAGATTAGTAAGGGAGGCTTCTGAAAAGAATATAAGTGGGTTCTCTCTCTTGGAATTTGTGGTTTATTGAGGAAACTGATATTTGAGACCCAACTAGCCTGTAATAGGACGATTCTGGGGTTACCATTACTGGACCAGAAAACAGGCAAATAAAAGGGAGGGTTTTTTCTCAGAGGGGGTTTCCAGTAAGGAAGGTAGGAGGGAACTAGACAGGAGAAGCAATTAGATAATTATACATTATGAATGGAGATTTTCCCTTCTGTCTCAGCTTCTGTGTGCCTTATTTTCTGTGCAGAACATGATGCATAAAGAGGAAGAGGCGTTCCTATTTGTGCAATGGCACGGACCACAGGGGGTCTGAGGGCCCACAGAGCCTGATTTTTAGCTGAAATAGTTGAACAATTGTGTCTAAAATGGAAAGTTTAAAGCGGTGCTGGAACTAGTGGCACCAGTGGTGCTGCAGTACACCCAGATAACCTTGAAGGTCACTTTTAAAGTTAGCAATGGAGGCCTTTGTAGGGTTGTCTTGCATCAGGTGATGTTCTTTGAAGACAGACTGGCAGATAATCCCTTTTGCCGTGCCCTTGAGAAAATTATTATACATCGCTTTTACCCTGACTCAAAAGTGAAGGCATTTTCTAACCTGACTATACGACACCCTTGATGGTGCGCAGAAGAGTGTGAAAGCAGAAGGCTAAAGTATGTCAATGTGTTCTAATACATATGTAAATAAAACACATCTACATGATTTACGAACCAAACTTTTTCAGGTAATTACAAAGAATCTTAGCAGCATTTAAACATAGTGATGCTATTATGAAGCTCACGATATTTAAAAAAAGTAATATTGCCCGGTAAAATTTGGTGTGCTATTTACCATGGGTGGGATTAACAAGCAAGTTTGAGTCCTGCACCTCAAAATGAGGAATAACATGCTAATAACACGACCCTCATTAGCTGCAAAATTCCGTATATTGTAGTATTTCCCCAAACATTACCAAGTTTTACCAGACACAATTTGTGCTGGGCAAACATGTGGTCGTTTCTTACAAGTTGGAATCATGATAAAAGTGCAAATTTCAGGACAATAACCTACACTCCACATTTTATTTAAAATTTTAGATATATTTTTGTTAGCATGAATTTCAAAGTCAACTTTTGCACCTCATACTATTCCACCCGTGCACTAAAACACTTGCTCTTTCAACAGCATTTGGATTTTTCACAACCCTGAATCTTTAGTGAGTTGATGTCACTGGCCAGCATCTCCAGCCTTAAAACTGTTCCAGCGCCAATGAAAGGGTATTGCGACAAACTGAATTTGAACAGATGTACTACTGTGAGAAAATATAAAAAAAAAAATGTTTTTTTATACAGAGATACAGTTATTACCTGGAATAGCTTCATGAGCTGTCAAAACAACCGAGATGATAGGCTTCTTAGCTCCTGGAATTTGATCGGATTCCCTCGTGGATGAAACTTTCTCTGTTCTCTGCATTCGCAGCTTCTTTGATGTCCTTTCTTTCTCATCTTCCTTTGAACTATTTTCAAATTCAGCATCAGATTCATTACCTGAACACAAATCCACAGGAGAAGCACAAGACTGTGTTATTCAGATGTCAGACTTTCATAGAAGAGGCAAGTGATAAAAATACCAGCACACTTTCAGTAACTTGGAAAACAACCGCCTGCCGTTAACCAAACATGGCCCCACCCTCGGATGTTGCTACTGAGTCCAGTGAGAGATGGTGGAGGAGTGACGGCTGTCTGGCCTGAAATATACTGTGCGCACCTATGGAGTTACTTTCATATTCACAGAATAATCGCTTATAATAATCAGCTGCATGTAAGTATATGAGAACTCACAATCTAAAAGTGCTAGTTCAACGAATCTGGCTCAGAGAGACTGCTGTTGTAATGTTTTAGGCAATAAAGGACCTAATGGGCGAGCTTCTATGTTTGGTAAAATACACACATTTAATGGCAAATCAGTACCAAGCAAATAAAAAACACACAGTATAGCAAGTTACGCATCCGTACGCAGAAAACAAATTCCACATACGGCACATAAAAATACAGTAAACACACCCCCTTCCTCTGAAGCTCTGCGTTGCGGGGGGAGGGGTGGCGCATCCCTCACATGGCACGCATGTAGCCAAACGCCATCGTATATTTGTTAGGCAGCTAGCCAGGTGACATTTCAGGAAGCCTCCCCAACTTTTGCAGCAGGACCAATCACTTTGCATTACGTTATGGCCACGCTCCCGCGCACAATAAAATAAAAACGCATGACGAACGTGAGCAACAAATCTAGAGAAGCAAGGAACGTAAAAAGGACAATTGCAGGAGGATACAGACGTTATGGATCGCACTTATGGGACGAGCACGTTTTGTCTAGTTTTTGAAAACAACATCTTTTAAACCAGGATATTTGCAAACCAATGAAACAAAGCGACGGCAAAAAAAGACAGGTTTTGCTAACCAGGGACCAAACCCAGTGATGTTTCAAGCACTCCATCTAAATTGCCTTTTAGCTTGTTAATCCTTCAATTCCTTATCTAGAGCCTTCCCTCTTGAGTTGATGTTTTCTTCGAACCCAAGTGCCCGTTCATGAGTAGTGACCCAGGAGAAGCTTCTCCACCTATCCATCCAACCAGTTTGCGAATGCTGTTAAATTAAGATCCACGTCCTTAAGGAACTGGAACATTCGCTAGACAAGAATAGAGTTATATCTCTCCTGCTACCTCTGAGCCATCTTGGGAAGTCCAGAAGCCAAAACTTGCTTATATTTTAAAAGCATTACAACTCACCTGTGAAGTCTGGAAGCTGAAGTAGTTTCTCTAACTGAAGAGGTTTACCATGGGCATTGTTTTTTCAAATGTTGTTCTGACGTGAACCATTACATTGCTTAGGCCTACTTTTATTTCCTCCTCAGAGCAGACAATCAGACATGTTTGTGGCTTGGACTTGCTGAAGCAGATATGCTAATTAGAAAATTATTAATTATGTTTACGTGTTTTGAATAATGAAAAGCTTGTAGAGAAATTAATCCTAGAAAAAATAATGTGCACGTTTAAAAATGTGCCCTCGGGGATTGTCAGCCATTTCTATGATATTGTATTAAATAACTAAAACTGTGTGAAATAATGAGAATGTATAAGAATAATGTAGTAATATGTCATGTCGCAATGTATAACCTATGTTTGTATTAACTTGTAGTGCTAACTTAACTGAATTTAAGGCCTAGTCTTCCCAGGCCTCGCACACAGAGCTAAAATATTAACCGCTTTGCAAGAAGCTGGATGTATGACCCGTCCTTGATCCACCCGTAGTTAAAGTTGCTTAGCTAGAAATTTTCTGCAATGTACCGGCGGACAGGAGATGATGAAGACAATTTGATACAATTATGTGTAGAGTAGGCTAAATGTACTTTCCCAGGACTTGAACAATGGAGGCACTGACTGAAGAGGAACATGCAACAATTTCGATACCTGAAGAGCCGGATGATGAGGACATTGTATAGTGGACCATTCCACATCTTGTGAAAGAACTGATATTAAAATTTGTAGATTTGGTAAACAAGTATTATAGGTTAAAGTCACATCTGTTGACTGACTGACCAATTGGGAATGAGGGGGATGGACTGGGAGACCCTAATAAAAAGTCATGACAAGGAGCTAAAACTTCAGACGCGAGGGAAGAATTGATGACATCAGGAGAGGCTGTTTGAGATTCTGTCGTTGGGCTTAAACTCTTGAGAGCCTGATGCGTAGTTGATCAATTAATGACCTGAAGATAAAGACTGACTTTGTTGCTGATCCATTCTGTGGATAGGAAGCTATACAAATGTGACTGATTAACTTGTGCCTTTTCTTCTAGGTACCAACTGAGCTGCTTTTTATAGATTTTCACTTAGATGTTTTTCCAAATTTATTTTTTCCAAAATTGTTTTGCATGAAGTCCCACATGCTAATGCTAATCTGGGTTAGGTAGGCTCTTAGGGGTGACATTGGCGGTGACAAATGACTGAGGAGCTAACTGCTGAACCCTGCTAGTTGATGCTGGAAATCTTTTATTAGCTTATGTAGGAGTATTCAAGCATATGATTCTTCAAGTTTCTGATTTAATTATGTTATTGATGTTCATTAATGAACTAATACTGAGATGATTGAATAAAGTTTGGCCTAACTCATTGATTTAGTATTGTAATCAATAGGGAAATAAAATAGTTTTAACTTTCCACTGTGTTGTGGTTACTCATGAATAGATGCTATAGTTATTTTTAATATTATGTTGAAGATTGGTTATGTTGATTTCTGATTTTAGTAGTCACTACATGACTAGGATACTCCATACGATCCAAAAGGTTCATCGACCTATACATGTCCCCTTGTAAGTTTACTTACTAAGGACCAGGTGCGCTAGCAGACTGTAGACAGTATTATCAAAGTAATACCCTGCATTTTTGGTTATTTGTGGTACCTACATTGGCAACACATTTTCATCAATCAGAAATCCTGAGGCCTTGGCCACATTGCTGTGTCAGTGTGGTGAATCCAGAGCTCTGAATATTCCTAGGAGGGACACATCAAAAGATCACTACCAGAATTAAAATCCTCATGTGTAAAAAAAAAACCTTCAACTCTTTCAGGTTCACTACTAATATATCCTCTACCTCCGCTCTCTGACCTATCCCAAACCACACTGTTCTACTACCATCTCCCAAATAAACCTTTCTAGACTTTTCCCTCCTCTAACCCTCCTTTGACTCATCCCAGACCACAGTTTCTACTACTGTTATCTCCCAAATAACACTTTTCAGACTCTACCTCCTCTATCCCTCCTTTATCCTATTCCATCAAACTAACAGACTCACCTGCCCACCGCTCAAATTAACATCCTATAGTTCCTTATATTAATCCATCAATAATATACTTTGGGTTCTGAAGTAGCAGGCTACTCACCAAAAAGAGCTTTAATACCTCATCAGGGGTAGTAAGAGCTATATAAATAAATATGATTATAATTTATGTAACATTTCATACTCCTTTAAGTAATCTAATGCTTCAAAATGCATGGAGAGCCTAGACGCAGGCTTCAAAGCACATGCTTGAAAGGGTGTTGTTTGTAGAATAACCTATATAAAATATATTGGCTGATATGCATGAGACTTGAAAGATATAGTGGAAGTACAATGCACCTAATGTTGCTGCATGTAAGAATGGTGAATATCAGAGGGAGAGGAAGTACATGCAATCATGATTAAGTTGTAGTTTTCTATCCTCACCGGTAACCTTATAACAAAGAAATTTAAAACCAATATGTTCTCTGTTCACCTAATGACTCTGTTCTCAAACTCATTTCAATCTAACATACGGGATATCAACACTGACCTCCTGTTTTACACTTCAGACATCAAGGCATGGGAAAGATGGTCACACAAACTTACTGATTGCAAGGTAGCTCATAGCCTAATCACGTGCTCATATTTCTTGGTTACAACAAACCTATATAAAGATGTAAACAAAATGATATATCTTCAGGCCTTTAATTATAACTTTAACAAACTGAAGACTAACTCTCAGAAGACCGAACGTGTGCTTTGGACAAAAGTATGCTCTCCCAACATTATGTCGAAAGTGGATCTCTCAGTGCCTGTAGGAAATTTGAATAGTAATTGGGGTGGGTGATTGCTCACACCTGGGAATAATCACAACTCTTTCCACTAAAGTTATAGCTGGTAGCTATGCTACGGAGCAGACAGGCTTAACTAGGGCAATGTACTGATGCAGTACCAAAACAGTAATAAAGTCAAAACACACCCAACAATAAGAATTCTAAAGTGAACGGCAAATATATATTAACATTTAATAAAAGCACACCAAAATAACAAGAATCCAATAAGGGGAATCAGAGATACAAATTTCTAAAGTTTTAAGTAGAAATAGCAAGGCCCAAATGATACTCTCCGGAAGGTGTAGAATGGGATTCAAGGGATGATTTGAGGCTGACCATGACGAAACCCTGGTTGCAAAGTTTCAATACTTATTCTAGGAGCCAAATAGCCATAGCAGTGCACTTCTAAGGCTTCAGGACCTCAGGGGAGGGCACTTAGAGACTCTCAGTGTATCAAGCAGAGGCCAACAGTAAGCTCCAGTCCATGCCCAGATCCACTGGTCAGCTGGGCACTTTAAGAAAAAGGCCCCTTGAGTCTTGTGGTAGCTTACCATTTTATGTGGTTCCTTGACAAGATAATTTTACTCGTGTAAATGAGAGTAGTGTCTATTGGCCTCTCTTGTGTAAAGTTGTGCTGTTATAGCTCAGCCGCGGTGTAGCTTTAGCCATCCTGGCTGGCTATTCTATGTTGTACTGTGACAAAAGAGGGGGTGGTATTGCAATTGCCTACAAACACTCCCTTAACTGTGCTACCTTAAACATGAAGGAGCTCCACGAGGTGGAATCAATGGGTTTTTGCATTACACTCTCTGCAAACAAATCACTGACTAGGGTTCTTGTTTATCCCTCCTCTCTCCTATCATGCTGGTGAATTCCTATCCTCTCATGATGAGTTCATGCCCAACCACATGCTAAAATAGCTTAAGACCCATATGGTTGCCTTGTATTGGAAAACATGTCTTCCTGGGATATGTAACAATTCCTGGCTCAGTTCGCCCAGATAGCAGGCCATATCCTGTGCCCCATTTTCTCTAAAGGCCAAGTTGCAGTTTTGGACTCCAAGGACAATGGATGGTCTGACCCTGCCTTTATACACTTTAAATGGAGGGTGGAACGGGGTCCTTGTGGACCTTGGACTTGACTCTCTCTATCTCGTAGTAACTGAGTTGCAGTCTCTCCATCAGAGTGTAGCCTTTCCCTAAGTGAGTATGCGCCACACAAGAGGATATATTGACGCTGATGCTCTGTCAGTCAATGCCTGGCTTATACATACAGCCAACATCATTGCCCTCATTAAACCCAGAGAGGCTCCCGCCAGGGATAAACAGCAGCATGCTCCCTGGTTTAACGATAAGCTCAATTAGCAATAAAAACAATGCAAAAAAAAGAGGGTGGAGAAAATTCTTTCTCCTTAGGACAAAATAAGCTGTAAAACAACTATCATTGCACAATCAAGAAAGCCCAAGCAGACTTCTTTACAGTCCAGATTGCAGACTCTCACAAAAAACCTAGTGAGGTATTTCAAATTGTTAACTATTGTAGACTCAGTGCATTCTGGCAACTCTGACCCGGTGGTTAGTTTTGGACCTAATGTTCTGTGGGAGATTCCTCCAACAACTGTGTCTCACTCCCTGCAGGAGTTTGCATCCATCTCCCTGGAGGAGTCTGTTCAGGCCCATAAGAGCTTGCAAGTCAGGTTTCCACGATGATACATGCCCTCCCCATATTCTTGTTTACAACAGCACAGCAATCAACTTCTCCTTAAATCATCTTCTAAACATGACCATTCAGATGCGGACAGTCCCCAGCTTCTGGAAACAGGCCAACTTGCTTCCTCTTTAAAAAAAAATCCTTCTGCAGACAAATCTAACCTTCCCAATTTTAGACTGATCTCCTTGCTGCCGTCCTTTGCTAAGCTCTTAGAAAAGCTTATCAACTGCCAACTTTTGGGCTTTTTTAAGCAGAACAAGCTGCTTTAACCTTCACATGTTTTAGCACCGAAACTACTCTGTTAGAGGTTGCAGACACCATTAAGCTTGCGGGGGATATGGGGAAGTAGGAAGCCTTGATTCTCCTTGATTTATCCACAGCTTTTGACACCGTCTCGCATCCCATACATCTAGAGTGTCTGTGACACAGCCAAATCAATGTGTTGGTTCTGAGGTGGGCAAAGGCTGCAGTAAGAAGTTCTACATTATCATTGAGGATCCCGTTGGCGCGAGTTTGTGGTGCAAAGTCCAGCATTAAGGAGGAGTTCAGCAGTCAGGGTGTTGCACCAGTTCGGAGGAGCTTGCAGGCTATGATGGAGTCCAGCGTTATCATAGAGGCTGCAGTTCATAAGGGATGAGTGGGCCTGCGCCAAGGATGTGTCACAAAGAGGCAGTTCAAATAGGGCAATGGACTGCAATGGGGGACTGTGCAGTGGTACCAATCCACATAGCAACAGCAGTGAGTTGGTCCTGATCGGGGTTGCACTGCACAGCAGCGAAGATGCGTTGGCTCTGCTAGATCCACAGGGGCTGGCAGCGCACCTTATCCCCATTTCCAAAGATCCATCGCTGGGGTGGCACCACTTGGCAGGGTAGACTCACAGATGGCTGAGTCCAGCAGCTGGGGTTGAGATTTTGGAGCATTCTGTCTCTGAAGCTCAAGTCAACAGGCCAGCCAACTAGCCCTTGGAGTCACTCTGGTAGTGCTGGGCTCAACGGATGCACACCCAGCCCTTCTCACTCAGGCAAGAGGGAAGCAGGTCAGCACAGCAGGGCAGCAGTCCTTCAGAGCAGCAGAGTGGCAGTCCTTTCAGCAGCACAGGAGTCCTTCTTCCTGGCAGAGTTTCCATAGATCCAGAAGTGTACTGAAATGTTGGTGTTTATACACAGTTGTGTCTTTGAAGTAGGGAGAAGCTTCTTGAGATATGTCCTTGAAGTGCTCAGGTGCTCTGCCTTCCTTGTCCTGGCTCCAGACCAACTACAAGGCGTATGCAGCCCTTTGTACAGAGGCAGGGCACAGCCTATTTGAGTGAAAGTGGGGCTATGCCCATCGCTTCCCTCCCATCTGCCAGTGATAGCCCATCCAGGCGCAGCCAAGCTCTCTAGTGCGTCTAGGAGGAATAAATAAAGCCCAACTGTCAACTATATTCAGTCATGTGGCCCAGAGACAGGCTACAGGCACCAAATGGCTAAGGAAGGAAAATGTCAACTTTTAAAAAGGACATTTTCAAAATTGCAATTAAAATCTGAATTCATCATGTTAGGATTTTTCATTACAATTCCAAAGGCACCAAATGTGAACTGCTTACCTGCTCCCATTTAAAAATTAAAGATTATTAAATGTAACATGGTAACTCCAATACTCTCCAATGGGGGAGGTAGGCCTTGCAGTAGTGAAAAATTAATGTAAGCATTTTCTCAAAACCATGACATGTAAAACCTAAAATTATATGTCCAACTTTTTAAACAAATATGCTGTTTTGGTATAAGGCAATTCTACCATGTTTTAATGAGAGTGCACAAGCACTTTAGCACTGGTTAGCAGTGGTAAAGGGCACAGAGTCCTAAGGCCAACAAAATAAATTCCGCAAAAACCAGGGGAGGAAGGAAAAAACTCTGGGTAAGACCCTGCCGAGATTGCCAAGTCCACCAGTGCATTCTAGGGGCTTTTGAGAAAGTCTCCCCTATAACACAGATGCGTGTGGGCCAGTCAGAGTAGTTCATCATCTGCAGTGATGCTGGCTGGTTCATTAGTTGACAAGCTTAGTTGACTCCATAAGCTGATTCTCACTACTGGCAATTGATGTGATCTACATGTCACAAATTAGAATGCCAGCATGGACAACTAAGCCTTCCATCATTGGGAGATCATTGTAATTGATCAGCATTAAGCTTGATAACCATTTTAACAGCACTTAGAAACTTGTGAATTGCAGAGCACACCATTCACAAACACATAACTCACTGTTCATTTTTGCATTAAGAAGAGCATACAATTTTGTCTACTTTCCTTCTTGTCTGATGATTAGATGACACAAAGGGGGTCATTCCAGCCATGGCGGGCGGCGGGAGCCGCCCGCCAAGCGGGAACCGCCATAAGACCGTACCGCGGTCAAAAGACCGCGGTGATCATTCTGGGTTTCCCACTGGGCTGGCGGGCGACTGCCAAAAGGCCGCCCGCCAGCCCAGTGGGAAACACCCTTCCACGATGAAGCCGGCTCCGAATGGAGCTGGCGTAGTGGAAGGTGTGCGACCGGTGCAGTAGCACCCGTTGCGAATTTCAGTGTCTGCTAAGCAGACACTGAAATTCAAAGTGGGGCCCTCTTACGGGGGCCCCTGCAGTGCCCATGCCATTGGCCCATGCCAGGGGCCCCACGACACCCCATACCGCCATCCTGTTCCTGGCGGTAACAGGATGGCGGTATGGGGGTCGGAATCCCCATGGCGGCGCCATGGAGGATTCCCATGGGCAGCGGAAAGTCGGCGGTACACCGCCGACTTTCCGTTTCTGGCCACGGCTGTACCGCCGCGGTCAGAATGCCCAAAGGAGCACCGCCAGCCTGTTGGCGGTGCTCCCGCGGACCCCGACCCTGGCGGTTTTTACCGCCAGGGTCGGAATGACCCCCAAAATCTTCAAAAAATACTTCTACAGATTAATCCTGGAAAGCGAAGTCTCTCTGTGCTTAACTGGTATCTGGCCAGCAGAGTTAGGAATTTCCATTTTCATAGGCATAAAGTTAATGAGTCGGGTGGTAGTCATGGTTACTAAACTTTGAAGACGCCAACGTAAATAATGTAGTCTTGATGCTAGCTTCTGCTACCTGAAAACCGTTCAACTATGGAGAAGTTGCGGATACATTTATATTTCCCCTTGTTGCTGTTACAAAAGCTGCAGTGCTTTCAGGGTGCATATTGGGATGTAATGTCCTCGCACATGTACTGTTCTTTATCTTATCCTTACTGCTAGAGCTAGTAGACTTCGTCCACACACAATCGAGATTCCACAAATTTCCATCATCATTACAAAGAGAATTCATGCCAAATATGTTGATATGTTTACATGTCTTGTAATATTTCGATTCCCCTTAGAATTCTTTGATAGGTCTTTTATGCCCAGTTTAACTTTGGTTTTTAAATGTACATGCGTTTTCTCCCATTAGAACTTATATTTGTCACATTTGTTATTTTTTTTAAATATATTCTTCAGCAATGTCACTTATTCTACTAATCACGGCATTTGCTTTCCTGCTACATTCATATCTTAACTACATCCACAAGGAGCACAAAAGCCTGTGCTCCTCGAAGCGCGTGAAAAGATGTTTCATTAATGACTGGCTGTGGCGTTGTTCTTTTCACCCAAGACACAGACTCTAGAGGAGGGTCGGATTTAGGGCAGTGCGACTGGTGCGGCAGCACAGCCACAGCACGCTGACCTGGGGAGGGGAAGGGGTCGCTGTGTTTAGAAAAAACTCAGATTTAAAAACACCTGCTGCTGAGTTCCTTGTGCTTCCCAGATTCATGGAGCAATAAAAATACCGAGATAGCTCTTGTGATTAATGTAAAACCTAAAAGCACCTGTCTCTAGAGAGAGATCGGGGTTGTTCCTAGAGACAGTTTAGACTGGCCATAAAGTAGTGAAAAGAGTTAACAGGTACCATGCAGCTCACAGATCTGTATATTTTGTGGATAGGTAAGTGGATTACTGCTTTTGTAACAGAGATTGTTTTGTTACGTGCATTGCTAACATAGACAAGCATTTGCAATGCACTAGGGTCTCGCATTTGTCGGAGTTACAACTGTTCACAGTTGTAAACTCCCAACCGGATTTTCCCTGCATTAAAAGAAAAAAACAGCCTGATCGCGCTGTACAGTTCACACAAAGTGCAATTATGATCGTAACCGGCAAAAGTGCAATTAACGAATCGCTCAACTTCTGCCCAGCGAGACCGCGCTCCGAAAACAGAGAAAAAGTAGTCCACAACCCCAGCGAGCCTCGCATGTTTTCCATACTTGGTCGGAAGCGCTCGAGGACGGCTAACCAAGGAAAAGGCGTGACGTATGCGTGCCTTCCACTAATCAAAAGAAGCGGATTCTAACAGGCAAGCCAACTTGCCAATGAAAGACACTGATGCGACGTCGACGGGGCGCTGAGCCCTTTTCTAATACCTAAAGCGTCTCGCTAGCGATACGCATGCGCATGCGACACAGGCTCGACCCTAAAAAATGACTGTTACCTAATGTCATCAAAAGCTGCACGCACAGTGTATAAAATAGGTTAGGACGTTATGTTTTTTTACCCAGTCTTTCATGTACTTAATGTTGCTAAAAAGGTTTGTTTGGATAGATATACATTCTTATTAGTAAAGCCAGCCTTCACTAGTGCTTTAAAATAAATTGAATATATTGAGAGAGGGGTTATTGAGAGATATGGGACACTTTTGCCTGGTGGTAGTTAGGGAATTCGAGGAAGAGGTCATGGGGGTGGATGTATAAAATGACTGTTTTACTGGGCCTCACCAGAACTAAAGCTGGCCCTGTTCTAGAGCATCACAAACAATAAAATTAGAAGCTAGTGTTCATTGTATAAAATTATTTTACAATTAATTTGACTCTCTCTAAAACACATCCCTGCAAGTGATTTAGGGCTGTACATCTGTGTTAGACTCCAGAAGCTGTAAAGATTATTTAATCTCAAGAGATGTGAACTGAACACCATTTTCACTAATTCTTACAGGAAATTCTTCCCTAATGAATGTTACATTAATAATTTGATGATGGTTTGTCTATTAACGTCCTATAAGTCCTCATCTTTGGCTCCACCCCCTCCGCATGGGATGACTCCTAGTGGCCTGCCACTATCGGAACCACTCCAACTCCCACCGACCACACACACAACCTAGGATTCATCTTGGACCCCTCACTGTCCATGACCAGCAGGTTAAAGCCATCTTCACCATCCGCATGCTCCGAAAGATCTACAAATGGATACCCACCAAAACCAGAAGAACAGTCACACAAGCCCTCGTAAGCAGCAAGCCGGACTATGGCAATGCCCTCTACGCAGGAACCACAGCCAAACTAAGGAAGAGGCTGCAACTCATACAGAACGCATCCGCACACCTCATCCTGGACATTCCCTGCCACTGCCACATCACAGACCACCTGAAAAACCTGCACTGGCTCCTAATCAACAAGAGAATCACCTTCAAACTCCTCACCCACGCTCACAAAGCACTGCACAACACCAGACCAGAATACCTCAACAGACGACTCTCCTTCTACACTCCGACCCAGCATCTCCGCTCCGCCGACCTCGCCCTCGCAACCGTCCCATGCGTCTGCAGAACTACAACCGGCGGTAGATCATTCTCGCTCCTCGCCACCAAAATGTGGAACACTCTTGCCACCCACCTGTGCCAGACCAAAGACCTCCTTAGTTTCAGGAAAATTATCAAGACCTGGCTGTTCGAGCAGTAGCAGCACCTCCCCACCTCCCCTTTTCCTCCTTCCCCTCCTCAGCGCCTTGAGACTCTCACAGGTGATTAGTGCGCTTTACAAATTCCTGATTGATTGATTGATATGAATTTCCAATTAAACCATTTTGAGCCATTAACATGTATTATTATCATAAGATACATGTTATCAATCATATAAAAGGACTCATAAAATCCATCTCTAAAGTATTTGGAGTTACTATAGGCTTAAGTGGACGCTTGTGTATTCATGGACATATTCACTTTGTAACAAACCTCACAGGACTAAACAAGGCTCCTACTCCTATGTCTGTGCCAAGCCATCTAAAGGTTTATCGCAACCTCTTTTTTGTAAGAGTTCTCACCAAGTGTCCGTGTGTGTTGGGCCAGTTAACTTATTCCTTATCGTGGATAGATGCACTAACTTTAAACTTTAAAGGCCTCTTTGGTATTTATGTTATTTTCAACCATTTCTATTTACATATATCTTACAGTTATCTAGTCGTCCTTATACTTCATTAGTCCCCACAAATAAACATCTTAAAAGCTGTGGCTTTATGTTTCCCCCTCTGTAATGACTGTACTGGTAACTTATATCGGAAAGAGTTACATTCAAATTCTTTACATGGAGTATATATAGAGCAGTGCATAACCGAGGCCTCCACTTCTTGATTAAGAAATTCTCACTCTCTCTTGCTGTGACAGTGCAGCAATCAGTGCCTTTATGTCTTCTGACTATCCAAGAATTTAGGAAAACCATTGGAGGCTGCTGAGCTTTCTTGATTCAGTGAAGTGTGCTTTTAGATAACTCCAAGTACCTGGCAGGGAACTCTAAGTCTTCAGAGGAACTGCTGATGCAAAGGTTGCTCTGAAGGCCTAACAGCTTGCTGAGTGGGCACTATGTTACTTTGGCCCCAATTAGCTAACATTAATGTTTTTTTAAGAATAAGAAGGAGATTTAAAAAAAAAAAAAAAAAAAAAATGGTCCCAATGTGCAGGTCAACTTCTCTAGGTACAAAGGATCTATTGCTGGATTTCCATGTAGTGGTCCTAGGCAAAGAAATCTACTGACAATATCCCTGCCCTATAATTTTGCAACTAAGTGGCAGATGGGCATCCAAATCAGGAGTTTCCACAGGAGGTGGTAGGTGAGGATTTTTTGGTGGACACCTTGTGCTTCATTCACCTCTAAATGGGGAGGGCGATCCGAGATTTACAGAAAGGCTCCCACTCCCCATATAACTCCTAAAGCTCCAATTTGTGGTAACTGAAGTTGATAAGGAGCCCAGTGTACAGGTCAGGTCAGGATTCTAATGTTGACTTACCAGTAGCCTCTACAATTAGCTCACAGTCTTTGATGGGCAGGTTAGTGGTGTAACAAAGGCCCTCGCAGCCCAGCAGTGCAAGGGGGCGCACAAGCTTGAGGGGAACCCTCAGCACAGTACCCTGGCCTGCTAGCCCCTGATTGAGTCCAGAGGGGGGCCCTCCATGAAGCGTGCAGGGGGGCCACCTCATGTTTCGTTACGCCACTGGAGCAGAAGCGTGGGTTGCATTTTCTTGTTTAAATGGGCATACAATTAGAGACATGCCATTCAGGGTTAGAACAAGGTGCCAACTCTAAACAGCTGCATGATGTTTTGGAAAACAGCTGTTGTTAATTTAACCTAAAGGTTAGAAACTCTTGCTTTCCTATACAATAAGAGCTCTATGATCAGCATCTTCATGGCTTTTCATGATCTCAGAAACAAGTCAAGCATTTGTAATGTAATGGGTCCCACGTTTACTCAAGGTAAAGCTATTAGCTTTGTAAACTCCTAACCAGACTTTTCTTGCCACATAAACTGAAAAGTAAAACAGTTTCACATAAGCGAGACGGTCACCATGAGCGCAAAGCAAATACACAAAAGGAAACAGAACTTCGCTTGCAGTGAAATGTATCGGCAAAAATAGCCATTATCCATGTAACCAGCAAAAGTGCAATTATCCATGTAAAAGGGTCGATGTCATGCAAAGTGCTTGACTACTGCCCAGCGAGATCGCACTGCCTGTGAAACAAAGAGAAAAAATAGTGCAGAAACCACACTGAAAATACAGAGCCTCGTATATTTTCAGTAGTTTACCTGTGGGCACGAGGTAAGCTAAACACCGGAAAAGGCATGACGTAGGCATGCCTTTCACTAATTAAATCAAGCTAATTTTAAAAGGCAAGCCCACAAACCAACCAACCTGATGGGCTTGACTAGGGCGTGGTTACCAACCCACAGAGAGATTACACCAGGGACGGAGAGCTTTGCGCTCAACCCTAAAAAAGTAAGTTAGGTGGATGCGCTTTCCAGGTCCTAGCAGCAGTGCTCTCTAACACTGGCACCACACCTATCAATTGAGTGAATTTCATAGTAGTCTAACTTTGAACTTGAAGTACTGACAACAAACATCCTATAAAAGAGATGTGTGGATAACTATTTTAATCATATAAAGAAAGTTTTACGGTGCACGTTTTAATTCCCAATGATAGGTCCTTTTCACAAACAATGCAACCACTGTGGGCTTTGAGTTAAGAGACGATGCGAATGAGGACATGGAAGGATTTCACTGTAAATTTGACACATCAAACGCCGCCTGACAGTACTGCGAGTATGCTAGCTTTGCTAGCTGAAAAGACATTCTTTTGAAAATATATGAGGGGTTTTACATTCAAATTGAAAATGTTTGAATTATTATTTTATTTTTTTAAACGTAAAGATCTTTTTGTAGCCATCTACAAACGATGTTTCCCAAAACTGCTTAAAAAAGCCGATCCTTTGATTGCCACTTGAAACTTGTTAACATGACAGGAGCATCCGCTGTGTCATTTCTTTGCTGAGACCGGTGAACGAAACTCGGAATCAATCACACATTTCCCAATTTATTTTTTGCACAGAATAAGCCTTTATAAGATTATGCCCTTAAGATCTCGGCATTACAGAGCTACGATTTGCAATGAAGCTGTGAAGTGGACTGTGGTGAAATCAAATTATACTTGAAAGGAAAATGCAGTACTGGGATTGACATATTGCATGCCTGTTAGCTGTGCATTTCGGTTTGCCAGCCCATGAAAATTACTTGCTCTAGGGGAAATTGTTTTAATCAGAACTCTTTGCAGTTCCGCCAGACCATTTGATGTATTGTCTGGGATTACGGATAATGGGGATCAGGAAAGTTACAGATCTGAATTTTACCACCATTGCTCATACCACACCCAACCAAACTCTACCACCGCACACCAGTTCGCCTCCCAGACAAGAGCTTCGTGTAACTTAATTTTGTTAAATATGTGCTATGTATTTCTCTTTGATCACAGCCAAGTGTGCCAATATGTCAAGTTCACAAAGAAACCAATCAACAACATAGGAAAGGGAGGGATCACCTTACCAACAGACATCCATCGCTAGTCAGTACTAAATGTCTCATGTACCCATTGTCAAGTTGGTTCTACATGCACTTTCAAGAATGTGAGTTCTTCGTCTTATATAGTTTCTGGCACTCAAAGAGGCCACATACCATTCCCTTGTTTATATACCCATTGCTTGCCAACAAATACAGACATCGGGCTGCCCGCAATAATAATCCAACTCCTCTAGCAGTAATTAATTGCATCCAGTCTTTGCACCACTTTGGGACCTCAAAAAGCAGATTTAAATTAGGTAGTATAAGGTTATTGGGGGAACCTTCTAAACACTTCTTTATTTGAATACTTATTTGCATCTTTTTAAGACAACTCTTTCTCTAGATTAGTACTTACAGTTGTGAAAGCTGTACTAATCAATAATAAATTTGCATTATTAAATGACTAAGAATTTTACATCTTTTAGGTTAACATAGAGAAAATGAGTGTTTTTGGAAAATGTGCCCACCAAACTGACCACCATCACACGTGCAACATTAGAAAATAAATGTCACTAACTGTTAAAGTAGTGTACAGAAGTGAATAAAATGTACGAGTAGACCATATTGATGTATAATTAATAGATATTTGTTTAAACTTATTTCGCATAGACTGTTTGAGAATTTTAGACCTATTCGAATAGGACTCATGCTAAGTTTCATGGCTTTAATAAATGCTCAAAATTGTTTTTCTGATGCATGGAGAAATGTTTGTTGTTTATTTGTCCTTTGTACACACAGTGTTGACCAAATAGTTTGTAATGTTGCAACATTCATTAGATGATATCTTAACTTTCTCATGAGACTTGTCACTGTAGTCTAGTGTAACTTTTTATGTTACTTATATGGCATTGACGCATGAGAAGCAAATGTTCTTAGGATCCAACAATGGACTCACTGACAAAAGTGTAAATTGCAACTAAAAAGTTAACCTAACGGAGCTGGTGATAGGAACAGGAGATGAGGAGCCAATCAACATCATGTGAAAGACTGTCTAACTATATCACCGATTTGAGAATCAATAATTATTGGTTCAACTGTGAACAGCCGATATTCTGACCAAAGACAACATGAGAAAAAACTTTGTGCAATTCTAATATACCCGACTACCTTTGGCAAGGAGTGCAGTGCATACATTACTTGATGTCCTTTTGATTTGGTTCGGCTAACTTAGAGCCCACTGTGGCTGAGCCAATCCCCTTCACTTTCCCTTACTGTGAATGTAGACTAGACGGATGCCCAGCTGACGAAGAAGTCTCTGCTTGCTGACCCATTAAGGAGAGATATAATAAGATGTAATTCTATTTTCTGTTGCAGATTTTGTCTTTCTGTTCTAGGTACCAACTGCTATATTTTGCTAGAGCCTTAGCTAGATGCTTTTTCAAATGAGCTTTTGGCAGATTTTTGCTTTTTGCATGAATCCCAACATGCACTTCGAAATAGAAGGTTAGTTAGCATGTTTGTGTGCTACAATCAAATTAAACAAGGATTCTGTTCAACTGTCAATAGCTAAATGTGTGCTACATCACTAGTCCAGATATTGTTGATAATAATTTGTGTAGTAGCCATTGAATGTCTGATGCTAAATGCATTCATGAAATTAAGATTCTTTCACCATTTTGGTCAACCTGTGTTGTTCATGTATGTCTATCAGCTAATACTGAAATTGCTTTACGTGACTTTAGCTTTGTTAATATAGGGAAATACATTTTCTAACTTTACTAAAAAGGTGTGGTTATTCATGGCCACATAGGTCATCATGTGTGAACTTACTGACTAAATTTTTTTACTAAATGTGATGACAATTTGATGTGTTATTTGGTAATTTTGTGATGCATAAGGTTTGTGACCATAGTAAGTCACTCTTAACTGAGTCAAACGGTCCTTCGAACCTCTAACGCGTCCCTTTATCAATTAAACTATAAAAGACCAAATAAGGCCAGACGCGCTCACACAGTGACAAGCTTATTTTTAATAGATCATGTACCTAATTTCTGACCTTTTTTAACCAGATATCTCTTTCTTTTTTCAATCAGTCAATCAATCAATCAAATAGTTTCTTAAGCGCACTACTCACCTGGTAGGGTCTCAAGGCGCTGGGGGGGGTGGAGGAGGGGAGATGCCGGTTACTGCTCAAAAAAGCCATGTTTTAAGGTGCTTTCTGAAGGTTAGGAGGTCCTGGGTCTTGCGTAGGTTGGTGGGGAGGGAGTTCTAGGTCTTGGCGGCGAGGTGGGAGAAGGATCTGCTGCCGGAGTTGGTGCGTTGGATGCGGGGGATTGTAGCGAGGGCGAGGTCGGCAGAGCAGAGCTGTTGAGTTGGTATGTGGAAGTTTACTCGTTCGTTGAGGTAGGCTGGTCCAGTGTCATGGAGGGCTTTGTGAGGGTGGACGAGGACTTTGAAAATGATCCTTTTGTTGATGGGCAACCAGTGTAGGGATCTGAGGTGGGTGGATATGTGTTCGTGGATAGGGAGGTTGAGGGTGGGATATGCGGCTGCGTTCTGGATTCTCTGGAGTTTTCTTTGAAGCTTGGCTGTGATCCGTAGTCCAGTCTGCTACTAATGAGGGTGTAGGTGACTGTTCTTCTTGTTTCTAAAGGAATCCATTTGAAAGTCTTGCATAGCATGCAAAGTGTGTTGAAGCAGGAGAAGGATATTGCGTTGATTTGCTGGGTCATGGAGAGAGATGAGCCCAGAACGATGCCAAGGTTGCGTAGGTGGGTGTTGGGGGTGGTCCGAGGTTGGTGGGCCACCAGGAGTCGTTCCATGCTGTCTTATTGGGGCCGAAGATGATGATCTCTGTTTTGTTTGAGTTTAATTTGAGGTGGCTTGCTGTCATCCATTTGGCGATGTCAAGGAGTCCGGAATCTTGGCGGTGGCTGGGTTCCTGGTGAGGGAGAAGATGAGCTGGGTGTCCTCGGCGTATAAAATGATGGTGATGCCGTGGGGGTGGAGGATGTTGGCGAGAGGAGCCAAGTAGATGTTGAAGAGGGTGGGGCTGAGGGAGGATCCTTGGGGGACCCCACAGATGATCTTGTTGGCTGTAGACCAGAAAGGAGGAAGGCAAACTCTTTGGGTTCTTTCGGAGAGGAAGGAGGGGAGCCAGTCCAGGGCCTTGTGGTGAATTCCGGCGTCAAAAAGGCGTGCGCGGAGGGTTTGGTGACATACAGTGTCAAAAGCTGCAGCGAGGTCTAGGAGGATGAGGGCGACAGTCTTGCCCTTGTCCACTCTGGTCCTGATGTCGTCTGTGCAGGCGATGAGGGCGGTCTCAGTGTTGTGGTTCTTGCTGAATCCAGACTGGGAGGCGTCGAGTATGTTGTTTTTTTCTAAGAAGCGAGACAGTTGTGCGTGCTTTGCAGGAAAGGGGAGAAGAGAGATGGGTCTGTAGTTTGTGAGGTCTTCCGGGTCTTCTTTGGGTTTTTTGAGAAGAGCGTTGACTTTGGCGTGCTTCCAAACGTCTGCGAAGGATGGGGTGTCGAAGGGACTGTTGATGACAGCACGGAGCTAGGGAACAATGATTTGGCTGGCCTTGTTGAAAATGTGGTGGGGGCAGGGGTCTGTTGGGGAGCGTGAGTGGATGGAGTTCATGGTTTTGCTGATTTAATTGTCGTTGGTGGGGGTCCAGGTGTTCAGTAGGATGGTGCAGCAGGGTGTAGTGGTGTTGGTTGTGTTGGTGGTGGTGATGGTGGGTGATGACGATGTGAAGCTGTCGTGTATGTCTGCGATGTTGTGGTGAAAATAGTTGGAGAGGGAGTTGCAGAGGTCTTGGGAGTGTGGAGGGTCGATGGTGCTGGATTTGGGCTTGGTGAGTTCTTTGACGATGGCAAAGAGTTCCTTGCTGTTGTGCTGGATTTTTATAGTATCCTCTCAGAGACTATCCTGTCAATTATTTGAGCGCATAAGTATGAAATTGCCGTTCTGGTGAATCCTGTTTTGGGCTGAGTTTTGAAGCAGAAATAGATGCTGTTGTGACACTGCTTAGCATCTCAGTGTGCAGTCATTATCGATGCACGCACAGAATTGAGTTTTTTTCAATAGTATCTTGCCCTTTTGTAGCTGGATTCCTAACCAATGTCTTTAACTGCATATCAAAATGATGATTAGTTCATTGTTGCATGCATAGTACTGTTGTTGGACGCAGTAGAAAACATTTATACATTCTCTCCTTTTATATACTTGGTGCCATATGCAGCCAGGCTTTTATGAACTGGAAGAAGACTTTGTCTCTGATGTATGGAATTTGGTGGTGTACGCTTGGCCGAAATTCTACGTGAAGCAGGCAATTTGATATTTTTAAAGGTGAAGAAGAAAGTGAAAGATATGAGAAAATCTAGAAGTGCACATAGTTTGGTTTTATGATCGTTCATATGTTAGTGATTGAAATGTGCATTGCCGGTACTTTGTACCATAATCCCCATTATGTAATAATAACCCGGGTTTCCATTTGTAGTGTTTTAATTGTATTTAGTAAAATTAATACAAATGATTATAACAAAATGATGATGTCAGGAGAAACTTCTGTTGGCAGTAGCAATTATACTGGTGCCCAAGGAAAAGACAACAAAAACAATAAAAGTGACGGTGAGAATACTTAAAGTGATCTCAGCCACTGATACTTACTCACATCCGCATCTCAGCCCATCTTTTTTTGCCCATCATGCCACCTCTGACAGGAACCAATCAGAAGCAAATCAGCCATGTTGCTGCTCCAATAGCAGCAGGCCAGTGTGCCTGGTCTTCTTTGAGTAGGAACACAAGCGAACTGAGGCCAGTTATGGACTATTTAATCCCAGTTAATGAGGTACACCTTGAGTCCCGTGGCACAGTCAGCACGCACCCACATCTGTGCATACCACTTGCAAGATGATGACTGAATAATTTGGGAATACATTTTTGCAACAGGTATTTCCAGCAAACAGATGTATTCTGCCTTTTCTTTCGACCCTTCAGTTTTAAGCTGGATCAAAAGCCACTGCCTAGCAATGACTTGGCAAACAACCTAGCCTACCACTCCCAGTATCTAGATTGCATGTGAAGGTGTAAGAAACATGCCTCATATTTCTAACTAAGCCTCATGCTCAACAAGCACTAATTTGTGTGGGTTCACTCACATGGCCACAATCCGCAATAAGAAGAGCAGAAAAAAATATCAGAATATCATGGCTAGTTTGGATTCTAATGCCTGTGCTGTGATGAAAAAATTAACTGACATCATTAGTGACAGGTAGTGTTTGATTCACCTAAGCTGTCGAAACAAATGATGGTGAGACAGATCTGCCACCAGAGTCACAGGCTATCATCTCGTCACAGTGCTGTGGAAAGTTTAACCCCGTTCAGTGTGACAAGAATAGGTAGGAAGATAAATCCCTCAGGAAACGGGAGATAATAGTGTCTCAACCACAAACTATATAGCTCACTTCCTGCTGGTGTTTGAGTTTGAGCCTATATCAACCCATACTCTCTGCCTCATCCATTTCATACCAGTGGTCTTGACTACCTGCCAGTTTGTTTAACATTGCATTGTCACTCATTCAATGTGACTAGACTACAACATCAAAACCACCATGACGAACAACAACAGACCTTGGTAAAAAAGATATGTAAAAAGGAGGATATTTATTAAAAAGCCAGGTCTTCAACAACTTACTATAATTCATCATATTGGGCTCCAATGTAGGTTACAGTATTGTGAATTCAAAAATCAGATGCGCAGATGGAGGAGGAAATTTCACCACAGGTCACGGATTTCACTTTGTGGACCACAAGAAGAAATTTACTGGAAGACAGCAATGATCGAGTTGGAGTGTTCAACTCAAATGTTTAACAGACGCAGGTGTCTTTCTGTGCATAACATTATGCACATGTCATAGTTCTGAAACAGAACCAGCTATGACTGGGGAGTCTATGAAGGCATCTAAGCGCAGGGTAAATGTACTCATGTCCAGTGAGGAGATGGGCACAGCGTCCTGCAGCTGAAGACAAGGGACAATCTTGACTACCAAGCTAGGTAAATTGAATTTGCATAGTCTAACTTGCACTAGATCAGGGAGCTTATCACAGGAATATAAATATGTATTCCAATGAAGGGGGTATCCTACTAAAATTTCTCAGCTGTGCCAAGCAGGTGTTAACAGCTCCTGAAGTGAGAACTTACATAGATGCCAAGTTTACAAACTGACTTGGCACGAAGAGATGGTGGAACTTGACCTTCAGGCCAGATAATGTTGCTTCAATCAGAAACATCTGAGGTGCTAAGCAGGAGTTTCATTGTGGTCAGGGATTGAAGTTGGGGCAGTTGGTGGACTTCCCTCATCAAGCAAAGGCTAGTAGCTGCCATACAAAAAACATTCATCTACCAAACACACTGGGGAGAGATGTTAACAATAAACGAGACCTTAAGCATTCCTGCAGTTCAGCATATGAACATAGACTCTCTGAGCTGCCAAAGATTCTTCCATAAGTGCTTTCAGTTGGCCAACGCACATCGCAAAGGGATTAACCAGTAACCTGCAGGTACTTACTGCCCTTTATGGAACTTTGACTTACAGTGATCTTCATGCTCCACGCTTTCTTCGTTAGGAAAATGCATGCAGATATGTTTTCTTAGCTGACGAGAGTTTGAGAATTTACGAGTACATTTTCGGCACTCCAAGCTGACTGGCAAGGTGTCAAGCAGCCTTTCTTCCTTCTCCGTTTCAAGCGGGTTCCCCTCCGCAGCATCAATCACAATGTTTTCTGCTGCATCCTCATCTGGGTAGAGTTTTTTGGTTGAGCCCTTGGGTCTACCACGTTTTCGCTTTACTCCCACAAAATCTGAAGAAAAAACATAATCAATGGAAAGGTTTTCAAAGCAAGATGAGAAAGCTACGTACATCTCGGAACTCATGCCTTTTGCACCTATATAAAAAAGAAGCTGAAGCAATACGGGACAGTCCAATACAAACATTTCTAGAATAAAAGTTAAATAAACGTTGTATAATTAGTGTTAGGTACAGTGAATCTTTAACAGTGAAAAAAAACATTTTCCTCCCCCTCAATTTTAAAAAATAGCATACTTTACGGAAATATAAACTCCACCTTATTCACATATTTCTCTTGCTCAACTCGTTTCCCTAAAAGTCAGCGAGTGCCCTAAGTATAAATAATGATTAGCGCTGCAAATTCTGCTCAAGCCTGATTTCATCTGCGGTCACATCGATAAAGCTTAACTATATTTCCATATTTGCTTGATTCTCCCCCTCTTCCTATTATATGGCATCGAACTGTTCATTAATCAGAGTCTTAAAAGGTTTATCATAATAAAACGCAGCAGTCGATGTCCATCAGTCCGCTCTCCAGTCTGACAAAAGTAGGCAAATGCAAGCATTGGTGAATGTACTCTAACACATAAATCTCACATTCCCCTAGAAAAGCACACCTGTGACCTGGTATATCTTAGATCAGTGATTCCCAACCTGTGGTCCGGGGACCCCTGGGGGTCCGCAAAGCCTCCTCAGGGGGTCCGCGACTGCTTAGGAAATTAAATAATATTAATAATATTAACCTGTCAGTATTGTCTCAGTGGGGGTCCCCGGATTCCAATAGTGATTCAGTGGGGGTCCCTAGGTTCCAGTATTGATACAATGGGAGTCCACAGAAGGCAGAAGGCTGGGAACCACTGTCTTAGATCTAACCCCATTCTAGTAGCACGCTGAACATCTCCTACTTGTGTGCATCAATTTCCTAGAGAGACATACTAGTAATAATTAGGCTCGCCTCTAAAATATATTTCTATTAAATTCTGAAGCTCCCTCCATGGTAGGTAGCACATTACAACTCCTTCTGCACGACACAGTACAATACCCGTTTTGTAAAATGACTCATGGTTTAATGTTCTACTACTAAAGGTGTATGTCAACTAACCAGATGTAAAAAGAATGAAGACACACAGGTCTTAAAACCATACCAGGAATCATGAACGAAAGGGGTATTTTAAGATTCTTACTGTTACAGACTATTGGTAATCCAGTATGGATGTTTTATTCCTTTTTACCCAATAAGCCATTTGAAAGGTAATTTCAATATTGCAGCACATACCGATACATTATTGAGTCAAATGACAAATAGTGTAATGAATCATGAGTGAGAACTGGAGTTCTGCAGTAAACTAGTTTTTATGCTTTGGGGAAAGAGGCTGCTGTCTGGATGGCAGATGAGGCCCTGCACCAATAAAGTAAAAACAATCTCACTCGTATTAACTAAACTGGTGCCTGTGAGGGATAGCAAGCTCACCCTTACTAGCTTGTCACTAGCACCAACATCTTCCTCAGGCAAAAGGGCATGAACAGTAAAATGACACAAGAAAATAGGGTGTAGCTATCACAAGCTATAATAAATTGGAATAGGTTTCCATAGGAAAAAATGGTATCTGATTTTGGAGTGTGGGTTGTAGGAGACCAAGGTCTAGACACGCTCTATGGCTGACCGAGGGAGCATTCAAAAGCTATGGAAGACCGGGACTTTTGCAGCCAACCACAATGAAGCGCAATGGACGAAGAGTTGGTGGTTCATCCTAGCAAAAACTTCATCTAGAAGTCAAAATTCTTCAACTGGGCAAGATTAGAAGGAATTGTCTATCAAGGATTTACAAGGCTCAATGCTCCATTGTTGCAGACCTGCAGTAGCCTCAAGCTTCTTGGCCAAACCTAGCAGCAGACAGACGCCTAAAGCAGAGATGGCGAAGTAGATATTTTTGTGTAGGGCGGCATCAATCTTAGCCTTCCAGAGATCATTTATTTCAGGGACTAATTTTTGGACACCAGATGATCAATTTAAGATATAGACATTCTCCCCACAGCTCAAGTAGAGGTCCATGACAAAATATTCAAGTAAAACTCATTCCTGCTTAACTTCTGTAGCAGGTACAATTCCTTGAGCAGTTAGGCCTTCTTAAACAGCAGACAAAGTGGAATGCTTTTCAAATGTGAAGGCTGAAGGAATGTCCAATTTCAAATGGTTTACTGTTTCTTTACAGGTGGATGTAGCTTCAGCCATCTCTAACTTCAGCGCTATCCACCTTTAGCAGTTTCTGGAGTGTAGGCAGGCTCCACTGGATAGGACCGATGCCTCTGTGCCCTTGGGTTTCTTTCTCCTAGCTCTTGAAGGAGCTTTCAAGTGCCAAAGATTCAAAACCGAGCCGGAGGCACAATTTTCTTAATTGTACTTTCTCAGACAGTTTGGAATTCTTCAGGCAGTAACAGACAAGACTCCATTTCATCTACTAAAGTCAGCTCTCTTTAAGTAGCCATGCAAGTGTTTCCAAAAAGCTACACCAGTCTGTAATTGGCAACAACCTAAAGTTCTCAGTTTCTCAACTTAATATTTTCATCAGCCTGGCCAGGCTCCCGGTTTTTGGGTCAATTTTCTGGCTAAGGATATCCCAAAGCTCTCTGCATAATGAATGTCTGAGATGTCAGATGGCTTATTTATTTCTGTCACTGTCCAATTTTTCCCAATGCTAGTCGAGTCCAATCTATCAATCATCAAAGAAAGTATCCAACCCACCAAGTCCTATGTGCAATTTCATACTGTTAGGGGATATGATTGTCTCAAGATGGCCAACTACACATACAGATCATGCATTGGATCCTTGACTTTCACTTGGAAATTTAATCATGGTGTGTGTGTGTGTGTGTGAAGCAAGTTCCCCTTCCTTCTTCTATTTCATTGTTTCAGCAGGTCTTCGAAGCCAGAAACCAGGATACTACCAAGGAGAAAAGGTGTGAAACTAAACAATGAGGTGTGAGGCATAGGGGTTACAAACACCGGAAGCTAACACTATTGTTAAACAGACAATATGACAAAATATCAAACATTGGCAAAGATAGCAGATAAACTTAATGCAATGTTTGCATTAATTTTGTCAAACTTATTTACATACAAGTTGAGAATATCCAGCAGTTTTCCAAGGAAAAACAATAACGGTTTTGTTAATATTACACTTTTTACATAGACTTCTATGGCTATCTAAACAAAAAAGCTACCATTAGGATCAGGTTATTTATTTTAGAGGCAAGTTGGGAAAATACCTCCTTTATGCTGTATCCCATAGGCGATCTTTGAGCAGCTGAGGCATGGTTTGCTACTGATATCACTGCTCTATTTGGCTCCCTGGAGGATGAATTGCTAACATCATACCCTGAATACCCAGACCTGCAAATAGCCATCTCACAAGGTAGGAACCAGTCCACCTGTTTCACGTGATAATGAGCTTACCTCTATAATGTGAAGGAAACCAACCAGTGTTGTTAAAGGGGTTCCTGTGACTGGCTATAGAGCTGAATATTAACAGGACTTGGCTGCAGAAGTGGTATTTGTTTTAGCAGAATGTAGTAGTTTATAACATCTTTCTACGCTGTCTCTCACTGTCTCATGTGAGACAGCATGGGGTTATGACATTCCAGGCATAATGTATGTGGTGAGGACTTGGGAGGCAGCGGGAGGCGGGCGGCAGTTGGTTCGCAGCAACGGTGTTGGAGCTGCGATATGGCATCTGTCAAAATAAACACTTTTCATCCACACCCACGAGTAATGCAATTGCTACAATTATGATGGCGACAAGCAGATAGATGCCGAAGAACCCACGCATTTGATGTAAGAAATATCTTTATATTTCGTAGTTACATCAAGCAAAAAGTAAATGTCGTGAGCAGAGAACTCTTCAGGTTCTACGTTTTCAAACCGAGGTACAAGGTCGTCCATTTTCCGTGGAGAGATTTCCTCAGGTTAGTAAGCGTAAAAACACATGCGTGGAGCCAATGCTTGCCCTGACCAACTAGACCAAAGTTAATCATTTAGATGTTGAATGCTGAAGCTGTATGTTGGTGTCCATGTTTTGGAGGCAAAACGGGTTCTGCTGAGCAACTATTGATTTAACGGGTGCTTAAACAAAAGCGTATCCTGCTCTGAAAACGTCTTTTCGTTTTCTACAGTGATACTCACACCATATTCGTCTACTCATACATTCAGTATCAAGTTGTCTGGCTCACATATATACAATAGCATATAGAAAAAAATGAAAAACTATAGTTGAAGCTAAACTTTTATCACTTCAAGTACTCTTGGCAGATCTATGTCTAATATACAATACTGTGACATTTTAGCTAATTGCTTTAATTTTTAAAACATTCAACTATACATCAGGCAATCTGTAACACCACCTCCACCACTTTTGGAAGTACCAGGGTCTCCACCTGTGCTTTGGAAAAATGTGTTTGATGCATTTGAAACATATCAAGTGGCCACTGGTGCATCACAGTTTAGAGCTGAAAGAAAAACATTTATGTTACTTCACTCTCTAAGTTTTGAAGGAAGATCTGTTTTCAAGCATCTACCACCTTTAGTGAGAAACCAGGAAGGAGAAGAAGAAATAGATGAGTACATAACAGCAGTGAAAAAACTGGAGATATGTTTTGATACACAGCCAAGCATTGTATTTATTAGACATACATTTTTCAAAAGGGAACAAATAGCTGGAGAAGATGTATATTCTTTCATATCACCTTTGAGGAGGCAGAGTGCTGACTGTCAATTTGAAGCATTCGCTGACCAACTGGTCAAGAATCAATACATATGCAAAGGCTCTGACAAAACTATACAACAAACGTTACTGTCAATCGGAAATCCTACTCTTGAGGAGAAGATTCAGACAGCAAAAAGCATTGAATTATCAAAAGCATCTGTGAAGGCATTAGAGAAGATAGCTACCTAAGTTGTGGCAGCAGTCAAATACAGAGAATCTGAAAAATCTAAAAATATTCTTCAACCACGAAATGAAACTAAGTTTTTTTAAAACAACAAAACGTATGTTTTCTATGTGGAAATTTTACTCATGACAAAGGCAATAAGATGTGTCCTGCAAGAGCAGTAAACTGCAGATTGTGTGGCAAAATTGGCCATTTTACAAAGGTTTGTCAAAGTGGGAGACGTTTTGGAGGGAATGCGCCAATGTATAAAGCACTTAGTAAAAGTACAGATGTGGCCAATGTATCTGAACCAATGGATGAAGATATGGAAAGTATCCACAAAATCCAAGTTGATTTGAGAGAAATGGTACTGGTAGTGGATGATCAATCAATTTTGATACTGGTGACACGTCCTGTTGTGTTGATCCATATATTTAAGTAGGCATTGGCAAAAAGAAGCTGTCTACTAGTGGTTTCTGGTGCGAGGATAATCATGATAACTCAGGAAATGTTTAAGGATATGTGGGAAAACAGACCATTAAAACTTCCAGATAAGGAGCCAGTTTCGTATGAAGGACATAAGATATAACTGGCAGGGTTTTTAAAGACGTTTTGGAATTCAAAGGACGGAACATTTTTGGGAACGTCTATGACACAGTTAAAGGTCTGTCCATCCTCAGATGGTTTCACCAGGGACTTTTCCAAATGGTCCTCAGACCTGGAACAAAGGAACAAGTGTCTGTAGTGGAATCTTCTGACTTCACTGAAAATATTTTGTTTGCCAGTTTCCTGCCCTGTTTGGGGAACAGTTGGGAACTATCAAAGATTTTGCCCCCCAATCAGGATTAAGGATAATGCTTCACCAGCTAAGCACAAATTGAGAAGTGTACCTTCTAGTGTAAGGGAACAACTAAAGAAAGAAATGGATGAGCTATGTGTCAGAGGTATAATTTAACCTATTGAATTGTCCTTGTGGCTTTCTCCGTTGGTTGTAGCAAAGAGAAAAATGGGGATTTAAGAGTCTGTGTGGATCTCTGCAGCCTCAATTAACAAATTTGGGTAGATTCTCACCCTTTGCCAAACATTTCGGAATTGTTGAATAAGATTGATGGTTCAAAATGGCTCACAAAATTAGATTTGGCATCTGCTTATCACCAAGTAGTACTTTACCCATCTTCCAGACAGTTCACAGCCTTTGTTTCTCCAATTGGCACCTTCCAGTATATAAGAATGCCATTTGGACTGGCATCAGCCGCAGCGGTTTTTTAAAGAATCATGTTCAACATGTTGAAAAATGTAAATGGAGTTGTGGTATTCCAAGATGACACAAGAGAAAAACATGACAAAACATTATTCCAGGTCTTTAGTATTTTGCAAGAAAAGGGTGTGGTGTTGAGAAATGAGAATTGACAGTTTCCGAAATCTAAAGTGGAATATTTGGGACATGTGGTATCTGAACAAGGTGTTGAACCCAGGCCTGTGTTAGTCAATGCCATACTATAGAGAAAGCAGGGCTGGAATCCTTTCTAGGATTATGTGAATATTATTGGATTACCCATCCAAGATCCACACACTTATCAATATGTTTAAAAAAAAATCTATTTTCTTGGGATAGTAATTGTCAAACTGTTTTTGAAAGGATCAAATCCCAACTGGTTTGGTACAAAGTACTGAAACATTTTGATCCCAGTGTCAAGTGCATCATCACAGTTGATGCAAGTGGGTTTGGTGTTCGAGCTATTCTTACCCAAAACAAAGGCAATGTGGAAAATACTCTGAGTAATGCCTCAAGAGTTCTCAGGGGTTCAGAGTTTAACTTTTCTGTGATTGAGAAATAACTTTTGTCCTGTTGGTGGACAATCAGGAAGTTTCATCCTTATGTTTGGGGAAGTCATTTTGAACTTAGTAACAATCATAGTCCTTTAGTTTCAATCCTGTCAGGAGACAGGATTGACGATCAAACACCTTGTATGAGCAGATTATCCACTCTAAACTTTCTACAGTATGATGTTACAATTTCATATCTTCCTGGTAGTAGGAATATAAGGGCAGTTGACATTCTAGATTTCCCATCAATGAGACAGAGAAGAAAATATTTGAGGATGAGGAACAAGAGAGATGTTTCATTGCATCAATGGATTTAGAACAAATGTGTGTGATCAGTGAGAAGGTGTGGAGAGCAGAGTTGTCTAAAAAATAAGGTACTTCTCCAAGTAAAGGGTTTGGCCGAGAGAAATAAATGTTTCCACCAGTTTCAAACTAATGTGAAAGTTTCTAGTGAATTGTCTTTGGAAGATGATATTTTTATGAGTAGTGGTAAATTAATGCCCCCACAGAGCTTAAGAACTAGATTGATACATGGTGTGCATGAAGGACATCTAAGAAAAACCTTATCCAAACAAAGGTTGCGTTAAGTGTTCTGGTGGCCTTATTTGGACAATGCCGTTGATGACTTAGTGAATGAATGTGAGATATGTTGCAAGTCTGAGAAGGGGTTCAAAGTAAGAACTCCACCCATGCAGCCAACAGAATATCCGAAAGGACCTTGGGAAAAAATTGGGATTGATTTAGTAGGCCATTCAACCTTTTACGGTTTGCATCTAGGTATATGGTTGTAGTAATTGATTATTACGCCAAGTGGCCTGAGGTAAGTTTCATAAGTGAACACACTTCCAAAAATATTATAGATTTCTTAAAAGATGTTTTCTTAAGGGAAGGTTTTCCATCCTCGATTGTCTCTGACAATAGTGTTCAATTTGTCAGTCTGGAGTTCCATTTCTTATAAGCAGGGTGGCATTACTAACTGTAGAAGCACATTATATCACCCCAAACCATCGGTCTAGTTGAACATATGGACTGAGTTCTAAACAATTGTATACAATGGGCAGTGGCTAATGACTGTGTAGTACAAAATGGTGTGTGCTCCATGTTGTGGTTTTACTGTAGCACCCCACGCTCTTTAACTAAAGTGTCTCCCTTTGAGCCATTAGGAGGTAGGAAACCATCAACCAAAATGTGTCCTGGATAGATGTCCAAATAGGTGAAGATAGATGTCATGTAAGAAGTAGATGAGATGGTGAGGCAGAATGTGGAAAAGTCATAAAGATATCAAAAGCAATATTTTGATGTTAGGAAAAGGGTCTTTCAACAGCTTGTAAAGGTGGCAGTCATTGTATGCATAAAAGCACCAGTCCATGTAAAAAAGGGAGTAACTAAATCCTATGAACCTAAAGTGCTTGATAAGATTTGTGGGAATGCCATCCCTGTTGACAACAGGAATTGGTGAAATGAAGCAAAAGTTTTCAAGGTAAAAAATGAAGAAAAAATGAAAATTGATGATGATGATATGTGTACATTTCACAAATACTCAGAAAATTATTTGATTGAAGCATTGCCAAATTACCGCAGAAGTAAACATCAGATCTCTTTACCAGTGAGATATCGACAATAAGTTTTAGTGATTTGATACGAAAAATCTTCTTTATTATCTGAGGGTTTAACCTTTCCCTTTTTGTTTAGTTGATTCTTATAACTCTTCCTGTAAATATTGTTTATATTTTTATTACTAAGTTTTCATTTTCCAGATGTTATTTCTCATCTTTTGGTCTAATATTTGCACCGTAGGTATTTATATCTTATTCATGTGATGTATAAATTACAGTATAATACATTTTAGTATTCATAGTGTCTAGTTGTTCCATGAATATATGAGGCGATACTTTAGCTATTTTGTATTGGTTAATATGGTTTTCAGAATCTACTTAAGTTCTATTTTTGCTTGTATGAGAGAAAGAGGATAATGTAGTAGTTTATAACATCTTTCTACAAGGCGGTTGGTTCACAGCGATGGTGTTGGAGCTGGGACAGGGATCTGTCCGAATAAACACTTTTCATCCACAACCATGAGTAATGTAATTAGTACACAGTTGCTGTCTGGAAAGTCATTTTACCTGATAGCTGCATACACTGCATCGGTTGCTAATGATACTAATCCATTTGACATTCTGAAGGAAGCTTTACTGACATCATCTCCCTGCACTCGAAAATTAGATGAAGTGCGAATGAGGCAAAATACAGTGCCACATTCAAAGGGACTCATAAGTGGCCTGAGGACTGAATAATAAGAGAACTTTTTTGACAGAGTGATGCAAAGATGGCAGGTCATTGCAAAGTGAATCTGCTACTGGCGAGACAAGGGCATATGACATGGTGGAGTTAAAAACACCACAAGCCAGGCCTCGAGATTATTGGGACCACTTCTTCAATATTTATCTCAGCAATAATGTAAGAATTAATACCTGACATAACTGAGAGAATGTTAAGAAGGCTCAGTCTTCTTAGGATGATTTACGATTTTATTATTCAAGCTATGCATTTCTCCAATTCTATGTCTGCTCGTGAGTACAGCCCCCAATTGACAAGGCCAGAACCCTGCCAACCAGCAGACTGTTAACGTTCCTGTTCTATTTAAAGACACACACTATATATATGTATATATATACATATACAACAGAGAACCAGTATTATTGAAATCTGCCTGCTCTATGTAATACCAGTATTATTGCTGTTAATATGTTATAATGATGATATGACCAATCTATACAAAGAGCGTGAAATTGTTGGAGCCCTGAAGTTGGCAAAAGGTTAAATACACTATATATATTCTCTGGAGTAGACATGTGGCTTTTGTGTATGAAAATGTGCGTAGACCAGGCCGAATTGGTGGTAAGCCTGATACAAAATATTTAACATTGATTGTGCCCTTCAAGTTGGCCTGTACAGATACTCTTGTTTTCTTTACTTAGCAAAATTAAGATAAAGTATAAAAATAAAAAATAAATTAGGGAGGGTTGCTAGTTTTCAATATTAGGACATGACAGTCCACAAATTGCTAAACAGTACCTCAGTGATAATTTAAACAGTTACTGGTTTTGGGGATATAGAGTATATGACTTACACACAGATAATACTGTGAGTCCACTTTAGTAGGGGTTCCAAACTGTAAATTCCACTGAAATCCTTTCTAAAGTAAAATGACTGGCAGGTCATTGATTCATTGACCATTATTCTTCTGTATTGTGGAGCTTCCAGCAGTCAGCCTCACAATGTTGAGCTTTATTGCCTTGAGAGTCAAATGCCCAAAAGGGTCATCTGTCACCAATTTGAGGGTCCGAGATAAGTAGGCCCCAGGACATCAGTGATAAAAGGCCCTTGTTAACACAATTGTGGACCAGTTACTTTGGATTGCCCTTGGACCATCCAAAATGGGCTTCACACACCCCTGTTCGCCATATATCGATTGGAACGTGCCCAAATGTTCAACTCCACAGCTGAAGTTACACATTTCCAGCTCATCAGGACTTTCTCTAATCTATCGTTAGCTGGTTGAAATGTGATTGTCAGAACTAGGCAAAATACTATTGGACAGTCCTTATCCCGGATTCATAGAATCATAACACATTTTCCCCTTACCTCCCAAATATTTTTCAAACAAGTTTGGCAGGTAGCTAAAAAATCCATTTCATATGATGCCTGTTTTTGACATTTTCATCTTGAAATATTTTGCACTCTGGACTCTAGAGATCTGATAATTGGTCTTCTGGGCCACTTGGCCAAATAGTTTGCCCCTGTCTACATCTGCTATGGTTTAAAGTAAAAAAACAAGTTTGTGTTCCTATTGGATTATTTCCTAATTTGGCAAGACAACTAAAATGTACAGAAATATTGGCCAGCTGTATACAGAATATCTAGAGAAAAAGGCAACATATGCTTAGCAACAGTCTATAGGCTTGAGTCCAAAAGAAAAGGAAAAACATTTTCATAATTATGTACCTGGATCTGGCTCCATCCTAAATCGGTTGTAAAATGTGCACAATCATTCCAGATGAGCGATACAAAGTTCAGATGTGAAATGTAAACTTGATGGAGACAGATTTTCAACAAACGCTTTTGATATGCATCATTTTGGTAGAAATATATTTTTCTAAAATGTGTTATGAAAGTACCTGATATTTCAGAACCACAGAGGTAAATAAATATGATAAATCAGAGAAAACATTAGATTTTAATTTATGTACGCCACGTTTTGTCGGTTGTCATACTGTCTGCCTGAAATTGATTTAGTATTAGTAAGAGGCCTAATCTCTTTTTCAAGTAAAACCGCCATTCAGGTAATTGCCGCCTTTCACACCTCATTATCTCTGAAGCACTATGACCAACTGCTGATCCTGAAAGGCTTGCTGTAGGAGAAGTCTAACAAAGCACTGCTCCTAACATAGGTATTATCTCACTAGAAGCAATCTAATGTGTGCCCTTTAAGTATCAGAAGAAACATTAATCATATATGGTTAATTAAAGGTATGGTGAATTGCTTTAATCCTTTGGAGAAAGGATTGGATTGGATTTTGGCAGCATTTGGAAAGAGACTAAGAGGAGTTTAGGGGATGCTTGAGTCTGACACTTTGCGTTTTACAATGTTACAATTGAATCTGGTTTAGATTCTGAAGTAAAACACCTGTCGAAAAAGAAACTGGGGCACACACTGTTGAAAATGCAAGATTTTTTGTTTTAAATACTTAGGGATTGCTGACAGCCACAACCCTGAGTCTGCCTTTTAAAATCTGCTGTAAGAGTAGGGCTAAGTAGACAGAGGGCGGGAAGAAAACATGTCTGTTGAAAGAATTATTAGCATGTCTCAGGAGGGCTATATAATAGCCTCTGCCTTTTATCTTGAATCTTCCAGGCTAACAAACAAGGACTAACAAAGCTAGCTTCTCTTTGACCCAGAACAACAACATTATCGGGGAAGTCTACCAGAATCTTGTAACGTCTCTCCTAAGGGAGGAGGCTGGAGATGTTCCTACAGACACAAAGCTGTTCCTCTCTTGAAACCTACGAGCAGACCAATGGCAACTGGACATTCTTCTGCCAGCCCATGTGAAACTTCTGCCCTGTGTCTGGGGAGTAGAGAAGTCACCACAGCCACAAGGATTTGGAACTGCTATAAAAGTAACTCGGGGACCAGTTGCAACCAGACCTTTAGCTGCAGATATAACTGAGGGTTTCAAGGGTCCTTCTTACAATTTGTACAGGAGGCCTTCAGAATAAGAGGAGTATTCTGAAAGTCTGCAGACTTTTGGAGCACCAAGAATGAAGCTACAGAACCTTTTCTGAAAGTTCCAGTGTAATAATCTTTCATCTCTGGAGACTTGGAACACAATGATAAGACTGTTGAAGGAAGACAAGACCGGCTATGTTTTTCAGATGATCCCACTCTAAGATTTGGAGCTGGTAGTGGAAAGCTACTGTGTGACTATGAAAAAATGCATAAAAAGCCAGAGGAAACAGATTGCAGCCCTCTGGGGTTGGAAGAAGTCTAAAACTGGGGTGAGTGAACAGGGGTCCAAAAAAAGAGGTTGCAGGAGGAAGAGTAGAGGACATTCGTGCCAATCATAGTGTTTTTAAATAACAGGGTCGCAGATGAAATGGCTGCTTTTCCCAATAGACAGTGGCAGTTGTAGGGTAGTTGCGAAGGCTAGAAAAATCAAATAAAGATATTCCCAAACATTTAAATACTATTTTCCTTACTAAGACTAGAATTTAATGAAAACTGAATGTATAGATAATAAACCGAGCTTCTACAAACGGAATTCTACTTGAGGGGCGAAAAAGAATGACGTGATGAGGACGTGGGTTGCCCTGAATTTCCAATAAGTGCTCAAATGAGCAGCTGATGAAGGTGATACTGCTTTTTGCTATGAGCTATTTTACTTGATTTGGGTTGTATTTCCAGGCATGCGGACTCTTCTAAGCCAGGCTGTCTATTCAAAAATAATACATAACAATCCACTACTGGGGTGGTTCCTCTGGCAAATTAGACTTTTTAAAGATTTATAAAGATTCTTTAATCCAACATTATCTTATATCACATGAGCGGCAACTTGTAATGGAAAAGTATTTTTCCTAATGATCAACTTGGCATTGCAACCATATTTATAACAAAATCTTAAAACAAGGAGAAGCACATACGTGTCCTTCATGGTATGTGTTTGAGATCATTTACAAATCAATCATATTAAGTACAATATTTTCACCATAGTCTGGTCCATTTGGAAGTGAATGAAAATGTGCAACATTGCAACCATACCTTCTGTGCTTTTGTTGGTACTGGTGGAGGTCAAGAGGGGTCTTAATGGAATCACAATTTCATCAGCCCTAAGCTCTTCTTCAGCATGTTTCTCTAACACATGTGACAGGAGTTCCGACTGATTTGGCGAAAACAAGTTGCAAAGTTTACACATGAAGATGGAGTAATTCACTAAAAAACAAAGAATGATGAAGGAAGTTAGAATTCAAAATAATGTACATGCTACTGAGACCACAAATATCTAAACATCAATAGAAAATACCTGCAACGTCATAAAAAAGCCAAAGCTATTACAAGATGATTTTAAAAATCTTCATTCCTAACTGATAAATGGAGATTATTACAATAATTTAAATAATCTTTCCAAAACCAAGAATTATCAACATTTTATCCTAGCACTTACACCATATAATCTTAATGGTGACTTGACAGGTATTTAGTAAGGGGAACTCATGCTAGCCTTTGAGGACCTATTCCAGTAGGCAATGTATTTTATATGGAAAATATATGTAGCTCTTGGTGTGCATTATAAGCATATTGCAAGTAACAAACATGACAGAAAGCGGACTTCCTTTATAAGGTCATGGAACTTCATGATGACTTGCAATATCCTTTTAATGTAGGCCAAGGGTATTTTATTCCTTGTGATACATGGTCACACCATCACCCTCCCCACAAACCACTGAAATCCTTGGTCTCTTGCTCATTTATGCTTATTGTAAACTTGAAGAATGAAAGCAAAATGTGTACTGCAAAAAATTAAACACACCAAAAAGCAGTATTTTGCAAAAAGATGCCATAATCATTTTATTGTAAGACATAAAAAAATGTCACGCAGATTGTGCAGATACAGCACCAAGGAGTACCATGACCATAATGAGACAGAAGGCTGAAAGCTGATTGACTTTATAATTTCCCAGAACGACAAGGTAACTTGCGATACCGTACTAAATGTACAGATGGTGGTATTCATGTTATGCTCTTGAGCAGAGAAATGTACTTGTTTTAAAATCTTCATATTTTCTGCACCCGCATTAATTCCGTTCATCGAGAGGATACACAAAATGGCTAGAATACTGTGTTCAATTATTGAATTATAAATTCATGTTTCCCACTTGAAATTTCCAGAAGCTATATGTAACTTTTGCTAAAACTGATGAATTACACGTTCAAATATCGGCTCACTTTTTTACATCTTTGTTTAATACCTGGTCATAAAATATTACTTAAAATCAACTTAGCCTCTAAGTCACTATAAAACTGGTGCCTATGTTGCCCAAATATTGATGAAGATGCTCAACAGAAGCACCCATAACTGGAGTACCCTAGTCTAGTTATCAATCAGTAGTGGATATGGTGTCAACAGCATTCATTTGCAAGTTCAACTAATATTGTTCTAGAAGCTGTGCCAGGTAGAGCAGGAAGAAGTTCAACAATATGCAAGAGATGGACTATGCTTGGAGCCCACCACATGAAGGTGCCACTAACCCAACCCTTCGTTCTTTGTCTGGGGTTGATGAAAAATGGTTAAATCCATGGTAGAGTAGATTTTGATACATTCATACATGTTCTCAATCTTTCCAGCTGTGTGATTACCTGAAATGTTTTCTTGTCTTCGGCCATGGAATGGATGAGCACATCTCCAATGCTGGCTAAGGAGGATTCAGTGCTACTGACAAGCCTTAAACCTGAATGATGGTATTGGTGAAGGCGATTTAGCTCTATATGCTATTGATGTTCTCTCATAAACTCCACTAACCAAAATAAGTCTTCCATAAAGATGTTTTAAAAGTGCCTAACTGCGATTGAAAAGATGCAATTTCAGTATGCTAATAGGCTGGAATGTCAAGTATGATAGCTTGCTGGATGAAAGAAAAATCGAGTCAAATCAGTATTTGCAACAACGTGTTTGAGGTTCCAAGATTTTGTGTGAACACTAGATCAAAAGTGATTTATCTGGGGAAGAGAGAGAAGTTGAAGGAAGACCTTCATGTATCTGCGATAGCACTGACAATCCGAGACCTCCAGTCGGGAAAAGCAGTGGGGCCCAGAGGATTGCTAATAGTACTGTTCAAGGGTATGACAGACAAGGTAGCTGCGCACATGCTTGACATGTTTACAGAAGCACGGGAGAGGGGATCCCTTTCGGAAGATCAGTGACAAGCAACGATAGTTGCTATTCCTAAAGATGGTAAACCATCCAGTGTAGACCGAATTCCGTACTCAATTTGGAAACTAAAATCCTGGGAAAGGCCCTTGCACGTAGATTGTGCACAGTAATAGCCTCTGTGATATATCCAGACCAAACAGTTTTCATGCCACACAGAAGCACAGGTCTTAAACTTCGCCGTCTATACGGGGTGCTACACACGATTTAGACCTCATATTTTGAACCCGCTGTACTGAGGGCTTTAGAAGCAAAAATGGCCTTTGATAGTATAGAATTGTACTATATTTTAGCCACATTGACAAGGCTTTGGCCCTAAATTCAGTAGCTGGATGCGCCTCCTGTACCAAAGTCCGCTGGCGGGAGTGAAGGTAAATGGCGCAGTCTCTTGCATCTTTGTAGGGGGATGAGGCAAGGCTGGCCCCTCTTCCCCATGATATGCGCTCTAGAGCTGGAACCATTGGTCGCATGGGTCAGCCAAGGCCCACTGGTGTGGTGTATACCTATTGGAGGGGACTGGGACGAGGGAATCTCATTATACGCTGATGACGTTTTGCTGCATTTAACTCAGCCTACCTTTCTCTGTTGACAGGATCCTACAAATATTTAAGATTTTTGGGGATCACTCTGGGTACTGTATCAAGTGGTCCAAATCTCTGATCTTCCAACTAGCGGACGACCACCTATGAATTCCAGACAGATGTGAGGCACCTCTGGTAACTAAGCGGTTTAAATACCTAGGGATACATATCACCCGAGACGCAAACACTTTTTGGAATCAGATTTACATATTACACCGAGATGTTGAGCATTGGAAAATGCTACCTGTGACATTGATGGCCAGGGCGGCACTATATAAAATGATGTTTCTCCCGCAACTAAATTGTGTACTGCAGAATACTCCTTGCAGGGTTCTCCCGGCACTGTTCTAACAAATAGACCACGCAGTCTCATACTATGCAAGGGGAAGAGTCCCTGCATTGCTCTATGTAAACTACAGAGGGGGATATATGACAGGGGAATAGTAGTCCCAGATATCATCAAATATCATTGGGTCTCACAGCTGGTGGTCATTAACGACTGGGTCTTTGGAAACCGGAAGGAAGCAGCCTACAAAGTAGACAGCTGTTATGGGGAGGAGGGGCCACGCCACAGTATTATATTGCTTGAGGCAGGAGCAGAGTCTCCCAGCTCACACGCAGACTGTGGTTCGGGTGCGAAGGGAAGCTTCAGCCTACCTAGGATGGCGCAACAAACTCACAAGATGACCCTTCTCTGGGACAGCGATCTGTTGAAAGGACGTGGGCACCTTGAAGGGCTTCTCGTAGTCAGAGCATATTGAAAGGTTGGGAGATATCTGGAGCGACCAATCCTTCATACAGATCTAAGTCCTCCAACAAGACTTTGTAGAAACCGAGAGATACAGATATCTCCAACTTGGGCATGCCCTCTGATGCCATGTCCAAGAGGGTGAGCAACTGCAGGAGGCCACGCCTCTCGAGGACAGACTCTTCACAGAGCCTATGCAGGAAAAGGCCAATACATTGATATATAGGTAGTTAGTAAATAACTCCCCAGATCCACTAGGGCCCTTGAGGGTGGCTTGGTCCTGAAACTTGGATGACATTGATGACGATGACTGGGCAGAAGTGTTACAGGGTCCAAAGATACTAGCCATCTGAACACACTTTTGCCTAATTCAACTGAAAGTCCTGTATAGGGAATATGTCTCCAGGACCATCCTCCATATAGCAGGACAGGGCGCTACTGGACTGTGCCTGAGAAGCTGCGGCCAAGAGGGATTAGTCTTCCACATAATAAGGGAACGCTCGAGGATCCAGATGTAATGGCAAGCCATAACTAATAGAATCTCCCAGGCTATGGGCCGCACCACTCCTCACCATTCCCTTATATTCCTAATGGATGCTTCTGCTGATATCAGGGGAGGAGACATGGCTGAAATACCAGAAAAAGTATAAGGTAATGCTAGCAATGGGAGTGGCAAAACGTATTGTGGGAAGATGCTGGGAAAAACTGATCCCTCCTGAAGTAAGGGAATGGGAAGCTGACATGGACTGGTGTCAAAAAGCAGAACAAGTGGTTTATGAGAGTGAGGGGCTGCCCCAAAAAATGGGAAAAGTTTTGGGGGCAGTTGAATGTGTACAGCGAAGGATGGTGAAGGGGGATAAAGGCCAATGGGTAGTGCTGGAGACTGTGTGATGTTTTATGACATACACATTAGCAAGATATTTCACACGTTGTAATGGTGCCGGTTCAAATAGCAACATCTCTGTGATGGTTGGCCACCTCGATCAGCATTTGAAGGTCTCTGAAAGGGTAATTCACTGTCATTTTTTTAACCAAGTGTATGACGAGTACTGATTTAATGATTTTTTTTTTTTTTTTTTTACAGTGATTCATCTGTATTAAGCTGGGCTGCTCACAGCCTGATTGCAGCCTATGTACTACATGCTGGCAGGAGGTTAATCGCAGATTTTCAGTACAGTCTATCGGGCAACAAATTGAAGTCTCCTATGATCAAACTTTGCTGGCTTTCTTTTTTAGTTGGAAAGTCCATCAAAGTTTGGTTGTGTCCAGGGGTGATAGAACATCAGGTGACAATGGATTGGAATCATTAGGTTAGTATTTGGGTATCTCCATGCAAGACAGTTCAGTAGTCTAAGCAATAGCTATCCTTTCCCCTTTCTTACTGTGGTCCAGAGGATGATATTTGGCCCAGAGAATGAGAGTCATCCAGAACAATGAATGAACTGTATTAAAACCATGTCTCTGATGCTAGTTATAGTAGGGAGGTTGTGGGTCACAAGAGTGTTGTTCTGGGCTTAGCAAGAATGCATTAGATCACGACCATTCTTGTTCCTCTGCAGACAGTAGAGTCTTGTTGTACATGGCTGTAGGCCGCCTTTTTCATTTTTTTTATTTACTACATTCATAATCTATTGTCAAGATCAGTTTGTACTATAGCATAATGCATTTCTAATAAGTCAGATGGGATATCTGTCAAGTTAACCAAGAATAGCCCATCTGTCAAACTCTAAATCAGGCCTTTTATTTTGTAACCATAACTGCATTTTAAACATGGATTTTTTTTATTTTATATTTCTATGTTTTTTAACTGTATGTTAAGGTCATAGTACCAATATTACCAACACAAATGATAACTTTACTCTGTTTATAGGGATTTTCTAGTTTATTTGATCATATACCATCTGCTCCTTTCACCTAACTTACTATTTACAGCCAACCACCAATGCACAAGACCTTCAGCCATAGCAGGAAACAAGGCCCTGCGCCCCACTCTAGGCCCAACCTGGTGTAGGGTTGGTGGCTGGCCACCCTGTGCCAACCTACTGTCGGTGGCCAACACCTGCTGTGCACAGCAGCAGTTGACCAAAGAGCTGGGCCTGCGGTCAGGCCCTTCACCCAACCCCTGCAAGGTACAGCCTTTGGCTGTGTGCTTCAAGACTTGGCCTCATGTCATGGCCTGCATCCAGGACATGGTCCCAGCCCACTGCGTGTAGCCATTCCTTACGTGTGGCAATTGGCTAAATGCAGGAGTAGTGTGCTGAAATCTTTTTTTTTTTCCCTTTTTTTAGGTTTTCGGGTCTAGGGTTACACAGCAAAGGCTGCACCAACAAGGGTGAAAGATTAAAGACTACTAATTAAGTAAGTGTTATCATGGACTGCATTTACCATGATGCCTTGGGGCAAATTGAGTGCTGGAATGTGAGGCAGTGTGCTCCCACCCTCTTTCTAAGCTACTGAGTTGACGAGCTTGTGTTGATGCACCTACACCCATGCAAGTGGTACAAAGACCTAAGAATACTTTGGCCAGCATTTCCAGTACCCACATCCGAAAAGACGAGTCTAGAGTTACACAGCACAGGCTGAAAAATTAAATGCCACAATGATGCATTGGGGAAAACGGAGTGCTGGGATTAGAGGCAGTGTGCTCCCACCCTCTTTTCGATTTAAACCAGTAGTAATCCAAAGAATGGGTCATCACCTAAGATTATACTACTAAACCTGTTGTTAAGCTTTCTTAGGTCTCTCTCTCGAAGGTCTAATATTAAAGTCCCTTTCTGATGCTTAATTGCTTAACTTGTTTTCTAGGCCATGACTCTTGGGTCTGGAAGGACACACCAGAGAGCTGTTTTCTGGAATGTTATTATTCTCATCCTGGGGACATGGCATTACATGAGGTTACACAGCAACCCAACACACAAAGCTTGAATAAGCCATATAAAGAGTTTTCAGCAGTTGTGATACTCTACCTTACTGAGAGTAACCTGCAAATAATTAAACCGCTTATTTGCTTTGGCTACAATCGTGTTACCAAAAGCCTTCATTTTGTAGAGGAAGCCTGACTAGCTTCTAAGACTCAAGATGGCCTCTATGTGATGACCCCTTAAAAGTCAAATACTTTTCCTACTGTTGCCTGCACTAGGGTGGGAATAGTCAGAATAGTAAATTTGACTCCTCCAAAGTCCAACACATTTGCTACTTTTACATAGATCAGAAAGAGAATAGTAAATCTATCTACCCTCTCCAAAGACTAACATTTTCCCTATTTTTGTTAAGATTGGAGTGGGAATCGTAAATCTGACCCCGCCAAAGTGAATGCCCAATTAAGAAAGGCAATATTTATTTTAATTTTGAAAATTAAAAAAACATTAATTTTTACTTCGTTTTTTCCATTTTTTGGTATATATATTAAAAAAACATTAATTTTTACTTAGTTTTTTCAATTTTGTGGTATATAATATATATATATATATATATATATATATATATATATACACACACGCACATATATATATAAAATTAAGTACATGCTTTTGTTTCATATATATATTAACTCCAGCAGGTCCAAAGAGGCGCGCTCATCTCATGTCGGTGCCTGCAGCAGGGAGGGACCTACTCCCACCAATAATCTTCACACCAAGTTGACAATTAAGTCAAGGATGCGGCACTCACAGGATTGAATCAGACTTCTTTTATTACATCACAGGACCCCAAACAAACTGACACCAAGACGTTTCGACCTTCCCGGTCTTGATCACGGAGAGAGTTTTTTGTTTTGCTAATAACTTTGGACCAGTTTGCTGAATCTTCACGAAAGTTTCCAATAAAATATGACGCTCACTTCAGCTGATGTCTGGAAAGTTTCGGGTGATTCATCAAGCAGGGGCAGAGAAACCAGGGGGGTCCCAAAACAAATTTTCCCCATTCATTTTTCTATAGGGATTTTGAACAGCGATAGTGCCAAAACTGCTGGACAGAATAACACCAAATTTGGTAGAAAGGTAGCTCTTGGCCCAGAAAGAGCCCTTTTTGTTATCTGGTGTAATCCATTAAGTAGTTTTTGAGAAATTAAAGGAAATCTAAATTTGTATATATAGGGATGCATAGGATTTGCGATCCCTCCCAATCTTGTGCTGAGATCTGATTGGCTGACAACACTTCAAGGAAGTGTTGTCATCCATGTTGGGACTCGGCTTCAGCCCAGTCCCTGACAAAAAAGAAGAAAAAAAAGAAGAGGGGCCAGGGTATAGACACCATGGGCCATATGCAAGTAGAAATGGTTTTGCGACTCGCTATTTGCGCGTCTCAAAACCATATGCAGAATGGTGTCCCTGACACCATCTGCGAATCGCAAGGGGGTTGCCCACCCCCGGAACAAAGCTGTTTGATGTGGCCTGGCTGCAGCTTTGACAGTTGTACCAAGTCACAGCAAACACGCCGCTTTTTGACAGGGAGATCCTGTCAAAGATGTCCAGCTGTCAGAAAGCGGAGTTTTCATCTGCCTTCCGCACACGCAGATATGCTACTTAAAGCAGCTCCTTGGTTGCTGGTGAAATGGGACCATGGGGGAGATCTTAAGGCTCCCCTCCCTGCCAGGCCCAGATAAAATAAATAAAAAAATAATCAGGGAACGCAGGGGAGGTCTTGAGGTCCCCTTGCAGTCCCAGATAGCCCATGAAGGGCTAAAAATGTAAAAACAATAGCTGAAGTGTGAAGGTCGCAGTTATACTTACTTGAGATAACGTTAACTGTTGAATTTCTATAGTTTTGTACGTTTAAAATGTGAGCCTAACTATACCGTCCCTGTAACCTTTGTTTTTTCAGTGAATATATACATAATTAAGTACCTGTTTTTGTTACATATATATTTATTTTTATTGTTATTATTAATCATTTAAATGTGATTTATTTCTACATTTAATGCAATTTATTTTTGGTTACTGTTTAAAAATGTTTTTAGTTTTTATAGTCAATATTTTTCAATGTTATTTTATTATAAGGATTTTAAAATGCTATATTTCGTTTTCATTATATTATGATTTTAAACGTTCATTTCTAAATTAATTTAAATAAAAACTAGATTTTTTTTCACGAAGAAAAACAAAGGTTAAAATAATGTTATAGTTAGGTGAATTTGTCAGTGACAACATTAACATTTGGAATTTTAAAAAACTGAAATTCACCAATTATAGTTATTAGAGCTAACTATAATGTGCGCCCCCTCCATACACTGCTTATGACCTCACATATTACATCACTCATGGCATGTTCTTATCACATCATTTATGACATCACTGATGACATCATTGATGACACCATTGATGACATCTTCCAAGCCTCTTTTGCACACATTGTCCTATAAACTAGTATGGCCTGAAAATAATTACAAAATAGATCAGAATAATATGAAACATCATTAATGCTATCAAAGATACAACATCCTTGGGTGTAGCAAGAATGTGTTATGTACAACATTAACCCTATACCATACACCAGTGGTTTTCAAACTGTGGGGCACACCCCCAAGGGGGACTGTGACAGTGTTCCCAGGGGGGTGCAAATACTTATACACTTGAACGGAAAGTAGCCTAGAATCACAAATTGTTTATTTACCAAGTTTCTACAAGCAGCAGCTGAAGATCATGTCAAGGTCAAAGGCAATACTTAAAACATTCTGTAACTAATTGTTATGTTTTATAACCCGCAGGTAACTGCACCTAAAATAACTCACACTTTAAATGAAAAATAATTTCATCTTAATACTTATGAAACCTGAGTTGATTAATCCAATCCCTGCAGATGTCTGTGTGTTAGACCTAAGAGTTACAGCATTGAATCCTGGTGGGAGCATTGGGAAAAAAGAACTTCTGTGTGTAAATATAGTGCTACAAGGTCCCAGCCTGTAACAGAAAGTACTGTGAAGGTGAATATGTGAATAATTATTTTAAAACGGTATTAAACACAGTACAAGATAGGATGCTGCAGAATAGTTTAGTCAGAGTCTCTTGAATTATGTAGCACCGGAGTGCCAAATTATACAAAAACTTTGACAAAATTATGCAAGAAAAAAAAGGCCCAGATAGCCCAAAGGCAAATTATGCGGCATAACGTTTGATACTAACACTCATTTATTTTATACTTTTTACACATGTTAATGCTATTTGTCCAAATATTTGGACTTCTTAGTACCTGTCAATCAAAATACAGACATAAGCAAATGAAGTGACCAGCTAACCTTTGTGAAAGGCCTTTCACTGCCTCGGAAGATGCTGCAACATTTTAGTTACTTTTGATACATTTGAGCTTGAAACAATTTTTTCTCCTAAAATGCAGTTTATGCACCAGACGATGCATTGCGTGGCAAATAATAATTATGCAAAAAAAGCCACAGAATTGCATAATTCCAGTGGCTCTGGGTTTAGTATTTAGGATAAAATAAGTGCTTTCAAAGCATATATTTAGCAATAGGTAAGCAGACTGTACCTTGTATCTATTAAAAGGACAATTTCGGGAACTCAACACCCTTATGTCACTTGTCATCATGCAACTTCAAGTGACTCCCTCGAAAAAGGCTCATACTGGGTCCCAAGCAGTCCTTATATTTGGTGGTTAATCTATTGCAAACATTTACATTTCTTTCAGGTAGCAGGCACCTTGGCCTCTGTTTTACCGTCAGCTTCACAACACAATAGCCCCACCCCATCCCCTTTCACTTTCACCCTGAGGCATCGCAAGGTCCACATTAACCATTCAGAGATGGTTGTTTCTTTTTTGTTTAACAAAAAGTACGGGATCTGATTTTGTGAAATACAAAAAAACATAGGTACATCAGTCCCCACAGGTCCTGCCCACTTCGATATGCAAAAGTCTTTTCAGGTAGGGCGAATGGTGGCCAGCAGGGTCGCATTCAGAAGCAGAGTCCTGATCATCTGGACCCCTAGGGCTTCAGAGTAATGGCCAAGGAAAAAGAGGAAAGGAGTGAGATCCATGGATTTCAAAGTAATGGCCCACAGCAAGGGCGCTATCTGGGGGCTAATTTGTCTCATCTGCAAATCTACAAATGGACAGACACAGCTCTTTCTTAGAGCGATAACCTGAGGAAGGTTGGAACATATGGGGGCTGCTTTTTATGTGAAGACCAGCACTACCAATAATGTAGCAGGTGCAGTGACACTGGGACCAAAAGTGTGAGGGGGGCATTGCACCCTGATTAGGACTGTCTTAATAGCAAAAAGTGGAGTGGAGGCCCATTTTTCCTACTAGAATTAGGCCCCAGGTCACCCTTGTAGCACAGGGAGCAGTACTCCAGCACCAGGAGAGGTGTGGGGGTGAGATGTAGGGCTTTGTTCCCTTTTCTTAACACTAAAAGGGGCAGACAGTTTACATTGAGACTCAGGCCTAGGAGTAATAGCTCTGTGTAGTGGGCAGAGCACGAAGCCTGTTTCGTAGGGCTATAGGTATCAGTGGTTCTGCAGGTGCAGTGGCACTGAGGCCCAGTGGTGATAGATATGAGAAACGTTTATTGCACACAGCCTTTAATCTGTATAAAGGTTTTCAGAGAAAGCAAAGTCCGTCAAGATACTTGTCTCTTCCAATATTAATAATCTACTGTGGTCAGCCTTTATCTGCATCATGCATCTCATAGTCGTGAAGCCTAAATTGAGAAATAAGGTTGATATGAGTAGAAAAGTGGGTACTTTAAACAGTGTTTAGTCTATGGAGAGAGTTTATTTTGTACCACACTGTTTGCAGACAGTGAAACTCTCATGAGAAATACACTGATGAGTATTAAAAAGCATCTACTAGGAACAGTGTACAACTTGTCCAAATAGACACTATTCACTTAAAATAAAGGTCTGAAGGTGCTCAAGGTGCTCAAGGTCATACTGCCTACAGTGTTCATATTGTGCTGAAAATTCACAGATAGACCATCTTCTTAACTTGTGAACCCTGCTGATAAAATATATATATATTCACACACTCACTCATACCCTAATACACACACTGTCAGACCCACTGAGAGACACACACACCCACTCACAGGCCCACTGACACACTCATGTACCCACTCAAAGACCCAGGGACACTCATACACCCACTCAAATATCCACTCGTACACCCATTCACAGACTCATTCAGACATGCAGACACTCACTCACAGACCCACTCACACACTCTTACATCCACTGACAGATGCACACAGACACTCATGCATCCACACACAGACACAGTGAAACTCATACACCCACTGAAAGAGCCAGTCAGACACTCAGGCCATCATTAAGAGTTTGGCGGTCCTTGGACCACTGCAGTGGAGGTGGTGGTCGAACCGCCACGGGCCTGGCAGAGAAGACCGCCATAATATGACCATTGCTGTTTTCCAACCGGAACACAGCCAAGTCACCGCCCGTGCGGACAGGCCGCCGACGGCAGTAGGATTTCCAGGCAGACCGGGAGCATGTTTCCACCGACCATATTACGAGGTCACACCGACAGGATTTTGCTGCAGTTGCGCCGCAACAAAAAGCTTGGTGGAAATGAACAATATAAAAGTGGACACTCACCTTCAGGTACACAGGCACGTCCGCAGCCGCCATGGACTGGAAGTCTTACCAATGCGCCTGCTGGCCATACAACTGGAGGGACGGCCATTAATACACACCCACAGATAACACACATACCCGACACGGCTAGCGAAGGCCACACACACATGCAAACAAACACCGGTAGCAACACACACACACAACCCACATACAACAAATGGCACATATGCAACACATACATGTGGAAGGAAAGCCAGGACAAGTTTGTTAACCTCAACACCAACAGGTCTCTGGTGCAGTTATATTATATTGAAATTTGAATTTAATTAAAAAAACTATATACAATATGGGCCTACTGGCCAGTCCAACTGTATAGATGCCCCAGGCACACAGCAATGTCCATGGCCCCAACTTGACTCCTGACTGCAAAGTGGCCTTCACATGGCAGGGGCATCAATGGGGCATACAGGTACCTCAGGGGTGAGGGGGAAGGGTCTGGGTTTTGAGGGGGGGTCCTTAGGTGTTGGTTTTGAGAGGGATCCCTTGGTCTGGGCTGGGGGTGAGTTTCAGTTTGGACTTTTGTGGGAGGCTGGCTTGACACTGGGAGTGGTAACCTTGTCCTTTGTGGGGGTAGAAGTCTTAGGTGTGGGAGGGACGTGCCTTGTACCAGGGGGACCATGGGAGGACTAGGAGGACTGGGAGGTGGAAGGAAGAGGCTTGGGGAGGATAACAGGGTGCTTAGGGGGGAACAGGGACTGGGAAAGTGGGAGGGAAGGGGGAAATTCCTGTAGAAAACATTTCTTAGGAGAACAAGGTTGGTCGTGGGATAAACGTTTGGGAGTGGAGGGAGAGTTAGTGGTTGTGAGATGTGTACGGTGAGGTGCCTTGGGTGCAGGTGCGAGTGTGGATGCCATGTGTGTGCTGTGTGGCGGGTGGGTGAGTGCGGGCGTTTAGGTGTACTGGGAGGGGGGGAGGAGATGCAGGGAGATGGCAGGGTGGATGAATGAATGTATGTTGTGGTGGTGTCTGCAGGTAGGGTGGATGTGCTGCATGTGGGGGTGTTGACAGTTGTGCTGAGTGCGCATGTGGTGTAAGGGGTGCATGTATGGGGGTCTGCTATTGTGGTGACGGTGGGAATGAGAGCACTTGTGGCAGGATCTGGGAGTGATGTGGTGACTGCAGGTATGAGTGGTGTGGTGTCTGTGAAGAGGGAGGTGGTGGGGGAGTGTGTGTAGGGAGTAGATGTTGCTGTGTCTGCATGTGTCTGGTGTGAATGTGTGTACAATGGAGGTGTCTTTTGTGGTGCTTGTGTTTGTCCTTGCTAATCATGTCTGTTGATGTGGATGCAAGTTGGTATGAAAGTGTACCTTGGATGGGTGAGGGCAGAGGGTTGTGGGATTGGGAACGGATAGTTGGAGGGGGGGACGGAAGAAGAAGGGACAACGGTTTCCATCAATGAGGAAGCTAGAGCCTGGAAGGATCTCTGCAGGGCAGCCAGAGCACTGTGAATGCCTTCCAGATAAACACTAGATTGCTGCATCTGTGATGCCAGTCCCTGGATGGCATCCACGATAGCGGACTGCTCACAGAGATGGACCTCAGGAGGTCAATAGCCTCCTCATTGAGGGCAGCAAGGTTGACTGGAATAGGGGCAGAGGTGCCTCCGACAAAGGAGATCCCCACCCTCCTGGTTGAGCGGGCACGGGCAACTAGGTAGGGAGCTACAGGGAAGGCGGTGCTGATAAGAGAGGTGGCAGAAAAGGATGGTGCTGGGATGGTCCCAGATGGGTCCACCACCACCAGGGAGCATCCATCAGAGGAGGAATCCGAATATGTTGTCGTCAATCCTGTCTCCTGTGTGGCTCTCTCCTCACCCTCTGCTGGTGTCAGCCACCTGGGTCCTGTGAGCTGCAGCTTCCCCACTCACCGGAGCCCCTTCTCCTTCGCCTGATGATGCTGATGCACAGAAAGACAGAGGAGGAGAGGGAAGGAGGGTGGCAGAGAAAGAAAGGGTGCAATGGGTCAATACCAACTCAACATTCACATAGAGTAACACCATCATTATCTACTGCTATGAAGTGGCAGGCCATGCCCTCACCTACACATGCTAGAACACTAGGACACCATGGGGTAAAACTACAGCAATGCTGATATAAACTGCTGATGGAGTAACAATAGCAGTCATGCACTTCATGAGGGTCATAATAGTCACACTTGCCCAGTGCTTGGCACATTCTCATGGTTGTTAATGGAGACATATCCTGTACTCCTTACTCAACAGAATCTTGCATGGGTAGGTCCATGCCCACTTATCCATTGACAAATAGCACAGTGACATCTGGGTCCACTGCGCCTATCTACACATACAGTACATGGCAGCTGATTGAGGACTCATTACTTACCTCTGTCACAGTGGTGGGTTGATACTGATGGCAATGTCCTGACACCTCAGGTGTACCTATGCTGATGATAGGAGCTGGGCTCTTAAACTTTGTTGAGGGTGACCACACAAATCCCAGATTGGAAGTTAATGCCCTCATACATAAATCACTGGCTGCATTGTATGGGCACACATCTTTGAAACCAATCCTGCCAGGGTGGCTGATACCCATAGTCGATGTACATCTATCAATGACTTATGCTACATCTTCACACTAGTAGGCAATCCAAAGCCATACGAGCATTACATTATTGAGGTGTGAGTGTGTACTTACCCCCTTGTGGCTGCTGTGCTGCCCTCAAACGCCCATTCACCTCAGGGTAGGCCACTGCCAAAATGCGGCCATTAGGGGGGGTCAGAGTCCGATGAGCACCCCTCTCTCGTTGGGAGGAAATCCCCAGCTGGGCCTCTGCAGTCTTACTTGCCCAGCGTCTCAGGTCCAGCTACCGCTTTCTGCAGTGGGTGCTCCACCGGCTATGGAACCCCAAATTCTGCACTTGCTTGGTGACAGCACGACAAATCCCCTTTTTCTATTGGGCTGACCTGCATGGGTGACACAGACAGAAGGACAAAGTCATGTAGAGTGGCATCACAGGGACAGCGGTGGACATCACACATCAGACACATCTCATGACCACACTCACATGTCATCACGCCACTAACACTCAGACTCCTCACCCATCTCCATTCATCCACTCTGTGTGCCTCATCCCAATGCCTTTCACTCTCACACATATCACTATCAAACAGGACAGTGACACATGACTCACCTGCTGCTCTGGTGTCCTATACAACTGTCCATACAGGGGAGGACCCCGTAAACAAGCTTCTCCTTCTCCTGCTGGGTAAAGGTTGGGGCCCTATCCCCTGCAGGATGTGGCATATTGGTTTCCAGAGTCAGAACACAGCAGCACAGGCAGTGGAGGTCTTTCTTGCACGATTGTCAGGTAGTCATGTGAGCTATGTCACCGTAAATGGCAGTCAAGCCTGCAGCGTACATAACAATCACCGCCAGCGGTGATCAACATTGGCCCCAGTCTCCCATAGGCAACACTGTTATCCAATGAGGAGTTTCACGGCGCTTGAGACCACCTACTGGCGGAACAAGGTCATTTCTATCTGTCCTGTGCATGCAGGACAGGCGGCTGCCATTTTACATGTAATTAGTGTTTAAGTGCGTCATGGATGAGATATAGTGATTACTGCATAGATTGACTGTGTCCACGCATGGAATACATCAACTTTTTACTTCTCCTCTCTCCTATTCCCAGATACAGTGCAATTTTGATAATGAGACATCCCACTGTGGACTGGCCCCTAGTCTACCTTGCTACCCTGGAAGGGAGATACGTCATACAGACGTATTGTCTGAACCGTCAGAACATCATGGAGCTATGTACCCAGTTGGAGCCGCATATGTTTGAGCTAGAGTTAATTCAATAATACTTCCCATAAGAAACAGGTATGTGTCAACTGTTTTGTGTGTGACCTCTATTCCTGTCTGCCTTGTGACATAGCTCCTCCTGGTGTTGAGTGCAGCTCTCCCTCTAGGTGGGGTGGGGGGGGGGGGAGAACATCTTGCTTATCAGAGAAGGTGTTAATATTCAGATGTCAGTGCAATTTTCACTCTGCTGTTGTGTTGCATCACTTATGCAATTTGTTGTCATAGTTCTATGTTCCTTGTACTGCTATATCAACTGCAATTGTAGTGACAAACATAGTGGTGTCATCAGTATTGCTACTTATCCTCACAGTCCACAATGGGAGAATGTATAACCTGTTACTGACTGCGGAATATGCCTTTAGTTGAGTTTTGTCAGCTGTGAGGGAAGGACTATTGGGTATGGATGTGTAGGAAATGTGGATCTGACATGGACATATGGTTTGAGATTCCACCTGTCAAATCATACTAGGAATTTCTACATTGTACTGCATGTGTGTTGAGTGGCAAACATGGATTCTTATTGTGATAGTTGTCCCTATCTTGGTCTATTTGCAGGGCATTTGTGTGGTGCAACTCTGGTTAATGCCTTTCCTGTTGGCTCCCTTGACACATGTATCCAGAATATGTCTACTCATCCTTGCTGCATATTGCTCCCCCTTGTGTGTATCTCACAGACCTTTGCAGAACAATGGGTTGTCTGTGAACTCAGGGGGAGGAGGTGGGGACCTACCGCCAGTCTTGTTGATGGTAATCTGGTGACTTGATGCCATGGACCGTACCTTCCCCGTATGTCATTCCACCTCTTCCTGATGTCCTCCCTTGTGCGTGGATGGGTGCCCACTGAGTTGACCCTGTCAACGATCCTCTTCCATAACTCCATTTTCCTGGCTATCAAGGTTTGCCTGACCTGAGCTCCAAACAGTTGTGGTTCTACCTGACAATTTAATCTGCCATGACCCTTAACTTATCATCTGTGAAACGTGGGTGGTTCTGAAGGGACATGGTGGTTGTGTTGCTTGTGGGGGGTGTATTGTGTGTGTAGGGTGCAGTGTAAGGTGCTTGGTGGTATGGGGTATTTGGTTGTGTGTGCATTGGTGATGTGTGTATTGTGTTGCTGGTGCAGTTGTGTGGTGTGTGTGATGTGTGGGAAGTGTGTTGGTGCTTATGGTATCGACGTGAAGTGTTCTCCGTTGGTGTGCTCCTCGATGTCTCTGTCAGTTGGTGTGGTTGCAAAGAATTGCAGGGGTGTGTGAGGGTGTGTTATATAGTGCAGTGAGCAGGTGTGTTTATGTGTCACGTGTGGGGTATTCAGACTGTCCAATGTGGTGTCCGGTTCTGGTGGAGGTGATTTTTAGGCTGCGGTGATTTGCACCGCCAATGGCTTTCCACTGTGCTGATTTGTGGTTCGTAATATGGGTGGCAGGATGATGTTAGCATGGCGGTGCTGATGGTGGGACTGTCTCTCTCTCTCTCTCTCACCCTCAGTTGGCCTGACAGTTTTGGATTTGTGGATTATTTGGGTGGGCTTCAGTTTGTGACTTGTAATACGGTAGTCACTGTACTGCAATCACTGGCGGTCTTTTGGCGGCCGGCAGTCTTGCCAAAAGACCGCCAGACTCATAATGAGGCCCTCAGATGCTCATTTGCAGACCCACTCACACTCTCTCAGAAACACTCACAGACCCAGATAGACACTTGTAGACCAACTCAATGACACACATGCACCCACTCATGGACCTTGTGACATTCATACACCTACTCAAATCCCCACTCAGACACCCATACACCCATTCACAGACCCATTGAGTTATTCAGATACCCACTTACAGACCCACTCACACTCTCTTACATCCACTAACAGATGCACACAGACACTCAAGCACCCAGTCAGATTCAGAGATCTATTCACGCTCTCTCTCACCCACTCACAGAACCACACAGACACTCATGCTTCCAGTGACAGATGCACTGAGACTCATACCCCCAGTCAAAGATACATTGAGATACTCAGTCACCCACTCACAAACCCACTCTGACAAATACACCCACCGAGAGACCCTGCATCCACTCAGAGACCCACTGAAACATTCATACACCCACTCAGAGATAGTGACACTGATACAACTACTCAGATACCCACTGATATACTCATACACCCACTTTAAGACCCATTCAGACACTCAGATACCCACTCACACACCCACTCACAGACACTCATGCACCCACTGATAGATGCACTGACACACATGCACCCACTCAAGGACACCATCAAGTACTCACACACCCACTTACAAACTTATGCATCTACTCAGAGACCCACTCCAACTGTCACACACCCACTGGAAGACCCACTCAGACATTTGCACACCTATTCAGACACCCACAGACAACTTATGCACCCACTCACCTACTTATTCAGACGTGCATTCACATTCACTCACACTCATGTGCCTAATTACACACCCACACAGAGATCAACTTTCCCACTCTTGCACCCATTCACATACCCAATTATCCTTCCACTGAGGTATTCAGAAATGTATTGCTACATGGAGAGTGCAAAACAAAGACATATAAACAATATGTTGGGTGTTGAGTATTGAATTTGTGCTTTGGTTTGCAAATTTGCAACATTAAAAAAAAATCAGAATTGTTTTTAAATTTAAATAGTGTTTGGGATATATAGAGTGGCTCTAAGAAGAGCCTTTGTGTTTGGTGTGTGGATATGATTAGTACATTTATGATTGGTGCAAAGTTTCATGTTGCTCAGAAAGATCCTATTGCCTTCATCTGTGAAGTGAACACCATCTTCTCTATACATCCCGTCCATATCAAAGTGCAGGTTATTATTGTGGATCAAGCCCTAGTTATGGTCTCAGAGGAATCCTGAAACAGTTTTATTAACATGTTTCCTGGCTTTGTCCATCTCTGGACAGAATTTAGATGACCACTTCCATTTCTGCCTATGGCATATGTTAGGGAACACAAAGGGAGTGAGAGGGGAAAAGGTGCATTAATTGATTAAAGGTATCCTTCATTAGGATTTCCAGTCCTACAGCAGTCAGTGCGCCCAGGTCATTGCCGCCACAGTGAACAATTATGAGGTGAGGTGGCTGGCAGTCTCTAATGCTTTTAACCAGTAGAAGCAATTGCTGCCACTTTAACCCTCTCTGGCCAGTAATATCCACATTAGGCAAACCTAGGTCTGTGCCACTTTTTCTAGCATTCTCACTAGGCCAACAAACATAGCTGTGACCTACAAACTACACTAACCATTTTGAAGCGAAAGAGCAGTGGCACACAGTAGAAGGCTGCAGCTTAATGAGGTAGTTCTAAAAATGTGAGGTGGTTAAAATGGAGGGAACAGTGAATTTATTGGATATTATAGATAGATTGGTAGATAAAAATAGGTTTTAATTAAAATAAATTATGAAGCCAGTCAATCTGTGATTGGTTCTTATTTTTTATAATCAAGTAAACCCATGTTTGACACGCTAACATTGTGTAATAGTCATCCATACCTGCTACAGCACAGATTGAAGCTAGCCTGCTACTAAAAAAATGCTATGAACCTTTGAACTACTGATACAGTAGAGTGTTCTAGAGGAGATTGCTATGGTAGGTGAGGAGAAAGAGTGTAGGGGGAAGGGGAGCTTTTAAAGCACACATACAATTTTAAAATAAGACACATACAATATTAAAATAAGAGAGGTCTTAGTATACAAGGAACTTTAAAAAATGTTTTTTCTGAATCAGTACTGTAGGAAGTTGGCTCTGTATATACTATCTCAAAGTGAGAGATAGTGTGCACAGAGTTCAAGGGTTCCCCTTAGAGGTTGATAGTGGCAAAATTAGATAATACTAATGCTCTATTTTGTGGTTGTGTGGTCGAGCAGTAGGCTTATCAGAGGGTAGGGTTAAGCATTTGTTGTACACACACAGGCAATAAATAAGAACACAAACACTCAAAGACTTAATTCCAGGCCAATAGGTTTTTATACAGAAAAATATATTTTCTTAAGTTATTTTTAGAACCACAAGATTCAAATTTTAGGAAAGTACATAAGTACAGTATAGAGCTTTGATTTAAAACAGTAGCACACACCGTTTTGGTTAAAATGGCAATAAGCTGTTTTAAAAGTAGACACAGTGCAAATATCAACAGTTTCTGGGGGAGGTAAGTTTTGGATAGTTTCTCAGGTAAGTAAAGCACTTACAAGTTCCGTCTCCTGGGCATAGGCAGCCCACCGTTGGAGGTTCAAGGTAACCCCAAAGCCACTGCACCAGCAACACAGGGCCGGTCAGGTGCAGAGGTCAAAGGAGGGCCCAAAACACATAGGCGCCTATGGAGAACAGGGGTGCTCCAGTTCCAGACTGCTAGCAGGTAAGTACCTGCGTCCTCAGGGAGCAGACCGGGGGGTTTTGTAGAACACTGGGGGGGGACACATACAAGCACACAAAACACACCCTCAGTGGCACAGGGGCGGCCAGGTGCAGTGTGCAAAGTAGGTGTCGGGTTTGTCGTAGAAAACAATGGAGGAACCCAGGGGTCACTCTGGCATTACAGGCAGGGCTCAGGGGGTCTTCTCGGGCTAGCCACTGACTGGGCTAGGATGAGGGCCGCATGCTCGTCACTCCTGCACTGATAGGTGGTTCCTCTTGGTCCTGAGGGTTGCGGGTGCAGTGCTTGGTCCAAGTGTCGGGTTCCTTTGTTACCACGCAGTCGCGGTCGGGGGGAGCCTCTGGATTCTCTCTGCGGGGTTGCAGGGAGGTCGACTCAGGGTGTCTACGTCGTTGGAGTCACCTGGGAGTCCTCTCTGCGGTGCTGGTCGTCCTGAAATCGAGCCGGGGGTGTTGGGTGCAGAGTGTGAAGACTCACGCTGCTGGCAGGAAGTTGGAGTCTCTTTAAAGTTGCTTGTTTTGTTGTTGTTTCTGGACAGAGCCACTGTCCTCAGGAGGTTCATGGACCTTTAGGTGCAGGTCAGTCCTCTATGTCCTCAGAGGTCGCTGGTCCCGCTAGATGCGTCGCTGTACAGGTTCTTTGAGTCTGGAGACAGGCCGGTAGGGCTGGGGCCAAGTGAGTTGTTGTCTCCATCATTTCTGCTGGGCTTTCAGGTCAGCAGTCCTTCTTCTTTCTTCAGGTTGTAGGAACCTGATTTCCTGGGTTCAGTGTTGCCCCTAAATACTAAATTTAGGGGTGTGTTTAGGTCTGGAGGGCAGTAGCCTGTGGCTACTGTCCTGGAGGGTGGCTACACCCTATTTGTGCCTTCTCCCTGAGGGGAAGGGGGCACATTCCAATTCCTATTGAGGGAATCCTCCAAAACCAAGATGGAGGATTTCTTAAGGCAGGGGTCACCTCAGCTCAGGACACCCCAGGGGCTGTCCTGTCTGGTGGGTGACTCCTCCTTGTTTTTCTCATTACCTCCTCCTGACTTGCCGCCAAAAGTGGGGGCTGTGTCCGGAGGGGCGGGCTACTCTACTAGCTGGAATGCCCTGGGGCGCTGTAACAACAGGCATGAGCCGTTGAGGATCCTTCAGGTGTTACAATTCCGGCAGGGGGAGGTAAGAAACACCTCCAGCCAGTGCAGGCTTTGTTCCTGGCCACAGAATGACAAAGGCACTCACCCTATGTGGCCAGAAACTCATCTGGTTGTGGCAAGCTGGCAGGTACTGGTCAGCCTAACACTAGGAGTCAGACTGGTATATAGGGGCATCTCTAAGATGCCCTCTGTGAGCATTTTTCAATAAATCCCACACTGTGCCGTAACTACAAGATAGAATGCATGTCTGTCCTCTCCCCCTGCGCTGGTGAAGAAACTGCTGCCTTACGCCAACACAGGCAGCCTTGCACCATGGTGCAAGGCTAGCTGCGTTGTGGGGATGAATGTTTTTTGTGCAAGAAGGGACACTTTCCTGCACAAAAACAAGCACAGGAGGCATTTTCCTATTTCTCTGTGTGCCACGGAATGTAGAACAGATAGAAAGAGGAAAACAATGCTCTACATTAAAGATAAACAACAAAATAAATTTAAAAAAGGTACTGAAGGAATCTGACACATTCCTAGACTTGTAAATCTGGGAATGCATAATTTTCCCATGGCTTCCACATAATAAGACAATGATGGATAAAGTGACACACTAGGCAGATTTATGTGTATGCACTAGCACATATAATGACACACTTATAGATAGACTGATACGCCCAGTCATAATGTAATCCATACAGTAACACAGGGAGGCATGTATTTATTCATACAATAACACACCCAAGCATAGATGGCCACATATGCGGACACACCCATGGTCACAGTTACGTATTGACTCATGTACCTACAGAAACAATAATGTAGCTGATAAGATACCCAAGCAAACACTGATACAAACCGTACTGCAGCGAAGCACACATTCATGGATAAACTGAAACACTGAGTCAGACAGTCATGCCTTTGATAACAGAGAGAAGTGTACTCTTATTTAGACATAAACTAACACATGTAGGAGTGTGAGAACATAGTGATGCGATTGTTTCTATTGCAGTGATATGCTTATAGTATATAACTGAACAGTATATACGAAAAGGTATACATTTCTCTATGTGTTAATTTCCAAGCTCTATTCCTGCATTACAAGAGATATAAAAAATGTTTAAAAAACACAAGCAAAAAATAAATTGAGGTTAATATACTATCTACTTGCAACACAGAAACAAAGAGAACAACATGTGGACAATGTCACTAAAGAGGAAGGAGCTGCAGTTAGGAAAATCACAACATTTTAAAAATCTGTAGGTGGGAAACTCAAATGTTTGCAAAATGAAAAACATAAAAAGGAGACTTTTAAAATTAGCCAAACAATGGGATAAAGTCAGATTGCAAGCAAGAAATCAAATAAAAAAGCTGATAACTTAACCAGAAGACAGCAACAGTTCAACAAAATTACAGTGAGAATGTTTTGTGCTAGGGTAATTCAGAATATTAATAAAAATATGAAAGCAAGACAAAAGGAGAAAAGTAGTATTGAAACAAAAATAATGTGTAGAGGCTGTAGTTGATAAGACATTTGCCTTGAAAAGGAAGCTATTTATTTAGAATAAAAACATTAGATGAAACAGTGCTGGGTATAAAGAGATGCAGCCAAAGAAAAAAACTTGTTAATAAAAGTAATTTTTGTAAAATCTTTAGTGGTGAATAGAAGCATACCTCCAGTACAGAATCTTTCTTTAATGAAGAAGGTTATTTGCAAGAGAACACATTAGTATATGCAGTTGATTCAACTGGTCAATGGTATGAGATTATCCCTAGAAATAAGGAAGAGGTGATAGCTGAAGAGGTTCAGGGAAGAGGTAAACAGGGTCTGTTTACAAATGGAACTGTAGGAGAATTTGTAGCATTCTGCAGCAATCTATTGATTTATTATGAATCTTTGTACGTAACTTTCCATGTCTCAAGCAAAAGATTTCAATTTTGCAAGGATTAGATCTATAGTAAAAAAGTATAGTTAAGTTACAAGGACATTTATTAGCATGTGTATTCAAGAAAGTGTGCCAAAGCACCTTTCATCACTTTAGAATGTTGGCAGTTCACCATTAAAAAATACGAAGTTTAGTTAGTAGACTTTACTATGTGAATACCACAGTGTTATGTTTAGGAGAGATTAATAGAGTAAGTACTTTTGCGTACCGTAAATGTTTGTGAGGATGTACAGTTTCAGTTCTTTGGCCCTAAAGATGATTCTAGGGAGGATGGGGAATTCATAGGTACAGGTATCGAAGAAAAGAGTACAGGTATTGCCACTGAACATTTTGAACAAGAAATTATAAAGTTTAATACAGCTTGTTCTGAAAAACTAAACTATGGGGCAGATTGAGAGCTTGGGGGATAGAAACACACATCTGCCAAACTCCAGACAGGGTGGTCACTGCCATAAGGTTGACCTCCCTGCCAGCCCCATTATGACTTTCCCATTTGGCTTCCCAAGGTGTCCGCCGGTCAGCCCAGTGGGAAAGGGGCAGCAGCACTGTTGCCGGTTCATAACAGAGCCTGCGGCAATGCTGCCGCACACTGAGGGCACAAGCACCATCGAAATGTGCACTGTCTGCATAGCATAGCAGACAGTGTGCATTTTGAGGGAGCTAGGCAGGGGGACCCCTGCACTGCTCATGCCATGGTAGCCCCCCTGTAGCCCACTGCACCTGTCCTCCACCAACCTTTTTATGGCGGTGGTACCACCATAAAAAGGCTGGCGGAGAACAAGGTTATAACCAACAGGGCAGCGCTGACTTCAGCACCGTCCCAGCTGATTGCAAACTGCACCACCGTCAGCCCGTCGGGATTTGAGATCCTAGCAAGGATGGCAGGAGGGTGGCAGGTCTGCTCGCCAACCTTGTAATGTGGCGGTCAGACCGCCACAACCACGGAGGTCCGACAGCCACCGCAAAGCTGGCGGTCTTTGGCCTGCCAGCCTTGTAATCTGGCCCTATGTTTGCATTTGTTGTAGAGGCACTCACTACAAAAGTCAAACTTAAAATGTAGATGTATTTTTCAAAAGTGAAGGGGAAACAGAGAAAAGTGGCAAGAATTTGATGCTTATTTATACGTAGAGGAGCTTTTTGACTTGTCCATTCAGTAAGTTATATGTAAGTACGGCTATGATATATGTTAGAAAATCAGAAAACCCCAGCTAGAGCAATATGTAACAGGTTAGAACTTGTGACTATTCCAGAACAACTACAAGACTTAAATGTATATGAATTTATCCTCTTACAGTCTGTACATCCATCTTAAGTGTTTATACAATTAGAACCAAAAACAGGTAAATTGCATTCAACAGAGTTATTGAAAGGCCTTAAAAGAAGAGTCGTATTTGCCATTAGACTTTAAAAACAATGTTGAAACTGTAGGGATGGACAAAGACAATTTTTCTGGTAAATGGTGTACAGACTAAGAATGAAACAATTCAATTTGACAAGAGTAAGTTGATGTTAATAAAGTTAAACAAGCAATGTTATACCTGGTACACAATAATTGTTATTATAAAAAGGTTGATGTGGAACCTAATGTAAAAATTTTAATAATGACAGTTTGCCAGCAAGTGGACAAACAGAAAAAATAGATCCATCCCGAGCAGAATAAATTTATGAGCACTACCACATCCATCCATTACATTCCAAAGAAGTCACTGGTGATGCTATTGACCTTTTCCAAATAAAGCAATCTAAAGGAGCTCCTATGAGTATGTGGGGAAAAATATTTTGTGGCTCGCTGTTTTCCCCACTTGTTTCCCACTAGAATAGGAGGTTGGTATGATGGCCAGCCCATGCAAATACCAGCAGCTGAATACTGATCAACACAATCATATTCAGAGGATCCAAGATTCAGACAGTGTATCCCATACATATTTCACCTTCTACTTGAGAGTGCTTGTCCGGACTTTTGTATGCAGTAAATCACACTCTAAAAACAGGAGTTAATCTTCAGAATATGTCTGCAAGAGACTATGTTCACAACGTTCATGAAAAGGATGACATTTTAGAATACAACTTGAATAATTTAATGGTGTATGTGGTACCAGCAAATATTGTTCCATCGTCATGGAGAACTGAAGTGTTGCTGAGAAACCTTGAAATGCCAATGTGGTTACTGGCACTGAGTTGCACCGAGTATGCGTGGGATGACCTGATTCAGTTCTTGAAAGATGCAAACTAACATAAAAGACATCAATGTTAAGACAGCTGAAGATCTTTGCTCATTAGATCCTGCTCATGTTTGTAGATATTTCAACCACAGGTTCCAAGCTATGCTTGCTTTTATCTTTAATAAAAGCAATCCTCTTCTTGGAAAAGTAAGTGATTTTATTTGGTGGAAAGAGTACCAGGCAAGAGGTGCTCCTCATATTCACATACTACTATGGATAAACGATGCACCTAAATTTGGAGCAGACAGTTTTGAGTCTCTGTTGTCTTTTGTAGAACAGTTTTTCACATGTACTATACCAAAACACACTGGTAAAAAAAGGTCTCAGAGAAAAAGTTTTGTGTTTCCAAACACATAGATGTGGGAAGTACTGTTGTCAAAGATTCAGGTCCAAAGAAAATCTTTACACAAGATGTCGATTTGGATTTCCAAGACCTGTCATTTCAAAAGGAAGAGTAAATAGCTTCCTGTCTTCATTCAGACAAACACTAACAAGTAAATCACCAAAGAACACATATAACTTAAAAAGAACTGAAGAATCCAAATATATTAGTCACTACAATTCTGTGATTTTAAAAATGTGGAATGCTAATATGGACATAATGTTGCAGACAACTACATTGCTGTGGCTCGGTATGTCACGACGTATATTACAAACTTAGAAAAAACAGAGATGAAAGAGATGTGGGAGGAGATTTCTACAGAGAAGACACTTAGCAAGAAATTGTATTCCTTCAGCTTGAAAATGCTTTCCCATAAGGAAATGGGGTCTTATGAAGCCTGTGACAGGTTGAGTTTGGGAAGATTGTTCTCAAAATCAAAAGGAATTGTCTGGGTAAGTCTTCGTCTATTTAGTACAAGAAACAGAGTATTGAAGTCTTTCTCTGAAATTCAATACCTGGCAGAGTTTGAACCAGAAAGTACAGACATTGTAAAGTCAAATATGTTAGATATAGCCTATCCAAGAACAAGTGAACATCTACAAGACAAGTGCCTTTATGAAATTCTTCAAAACTACAGATATTAAAGTAATGCAAGTGAAAACATAGAAGGGAAATATGCCGTACGTGGATGTGACGGATGTTTTGTGAAACATAGAAAACACAATTTAATTAACCATCAAAAACTTAGTTGCAAAATTCTGAGAAAAGAGAATTTTTCTATTTAACTCTTCTTCAACTATTCAAACCTTGGAGTACTGAATTGGAATTACTTGGACATTATGACTGCTACGAAGATTCTTTTAATGCTGTCAAAGATAGTATTCAGTGTCTCATCTTTAAAAAATATTTACAAATGTTAAATAATGAGATCCAAAAGGAAGAAATGATAGCTGCTGAGGTAGCTCAGGATAGTTCTCAAAGCAGCTAAAGTTCAGCAGCTTTAAGTAAGGATCCCCTTGAACAACCTATTATTGAAAATGAAGCTGCAATAGCTATGAATAAAGTGAAAACTGCAACGAAACAAGCTAGACAGAAATCTGTAGATCTGGAACAGTTAGTTGGACAGTTCACCAATGAACAGAATGATATTTATATTAAAATAAAAGACAAAATAGAAAAAAGATTTTTTCATCAGAAGAAGGAATGTAATTGTTCATCATTCAAGCCAATACTATCATATATTAGTGGTCAATCTGGTTCCAGAAAAAGCTTTTTATAGTTATCTCTACTTACCTACAAAAGACTACGGATTAAAATGTATCATGTGTAGTAACAGCACCTACTGGATTAGCTCCACGCAATTCAAAGGGATTACTTTACATAGGCTACTAATGCTATCAGTGGAACATGACAATAAACTGGAATACCAGAAGGTGGCAAGAGATTTGAAAAAAATGAAGCTTTTGATTATTGATGAGGTAAGCGTGGTTTCGCATCTAATGCTTGCTTTTGTTCACCTAGGAATGCAACAGATATTAAAAACTGAATACGACATCTTGTTCGGAGAAAAGCATTGGATTATTTTTGGAGACCTATTAAAACTTACTCCTGTAAAAGAACAGCCCGTTTTCAAAACTCTTTCACATGAAGGAACTTGGAACTCATTAGGCAGTACTGGCTATGTAAATATTTGCCAATATTTTCAATGCAAAGAACTTGTGAAAAATATGTGTCAAGCCTCTGACATGCAGTATGGAAACATTCTATAGGACATTAGAGTAGGAGTTCTGACAAAGGAGGGAAAACTGATGTTGGAAAGACAACCTATTAGAAATTGTTTTCCTGTAACAAGACCACAGCATAGCTAATGTATAACTTTTCTAAAGAGGGGAAGCGTGTAGTTACTTTGATGCCTACGCTTCAAGAGCGTGCTGCATTTAATAAACAATTACTAAAACTGGAGGATGAAGACATTTTGGAGATTACAGCTATTGACAAAATGGAATACCAAGGAGTAACAGTACAATTCAATGAAAAATAGAAGAAGATAACTCAAACTGTTGCTTATGCCATAGCTATCCACAAGTCCCAATGTTTGAGTGTTGATGCTGCAGGTCTTAGTATTGGAAGTACAGTTTTTAGAGAAGGAATGTCATATGTAGCGTTGTCACGAGTTCAAACATTATCTGGTTTGTTTCTGGTTGATTCTGATGAGAAGCTTAGTGCAGATGCACATTGTGTGAGACAGTACAACAGAGAAAGAAGTAAATATACTCCTCATTGAGGACAGTATACTGTTTATGAAAAACGGGTATTATGTCCTAAGCAAAAACTAACAATACAATCAAAGAAAATTAGAGAAAGACAGAGAGCAAAGCTTAAGAAGGTGACAAGAAAAGAAAACTGGAAAAGAATAGAGATATTGTAGGTTACCAGTTGGATGACATGAACGATGTAAACTGCTGTGGTAATGTTGTTCTCACTGTTCTCTTCCATTTAAGCAATCCAAGAAAAACCACAGAACACATTCTGCACAGCACTATTTCATTGCCTTCAACACTTATCTTGTGGCAGACGTTTAATACATTCTGCTTCAGGCACTTTGGAACTAGTAGACAAATAGAGTGAATCTGTAGTATTTACTCTAAACAACAAGATGCACAGGAATTTATTATGGTGATCCTTGGAGTTCTAGAAAAAAAGGATATAAATATTGATTATATATTTGGACTCAGTTATACATGGAACCACAAGTGTGAAGATAGCTCTTTCTTTCTTACCACTGAAATCCAATCTAAGCATTTTCTCTATATACCTCTGCTAGATTGCAAAAGTGTGTCTTTTGATAAACTAATTAAAACGAGGGATCAAAACATGACCTGTCCAACTTGTAAATCAAATTAATTGTCTACATTGCTTATACAGAGAAATGGTAAATACATTATAGCAATTTTTCAACGAGCAGATGGATCTAAATGGGACCCTAGGATTACAAACTTTAAAGCAGGACAAATATTTATTTCTGGGAGAACATAGTGTTCTTTGGCTATCATCTTCTATTTATATTACATCTAGACATTATACTGTATATTTAAAGACTCAAACTGGATGGACAGATTGCAATGGCAGCAGTCTAATTTAAACAAAAACTACCTTTCAGACTTCCTAATTCTTACCTATTATTTCTCCAGCCAAAGTTCTAAGAAGGATTTGTAGAAAAAGATATAACATCCAGTCTTTTGTGTATGGTAATCATTATTGACTAATATATTGTTCGGCCTATCAGGGGTCACATCTTCAAAAACACATTAAAAAATGAACTGTGAATGAAAAGTGTTCAAAGGTTTTCTGGTAAAAAAAACAAAGATACAGTTTTCTCTCTACATAGATCATCACTCTTTAAGACATCATTTGGCCTATCAGGAGTGATATCAATTAAATAATATCCAGAAATAAAGTCTGGATAAAATATGTTGATAGCATTTATGGTACACAATGACTATTTGATCTTCTCTCTATGTGGCTCATCACTATTTAAGACATCACTTGGCCTATCGGGGTGGTGTCAATAAAATTATATCCAAAAATAAAGTGTGGATAAAATATCTTCATAGGATTTATGGAGGAAACTGAGAGTATGATTTTCTCTCTATGTGGATCATCACTGTTTAAGACATGATTTGGCCTATCAGGAGTGACTGGCAACAAAAGCACATCCAAAAATGAATTGTTGATGAAATATTTGTATAGGATTTCTGGAAGAAAATGAACATATGGTCTTCTGACTATGTGGATTATCATTGTTTAAGACATAATTCAGCCTATCAGGGGTGATATCTAGAAAACAATGTGTAAAATTTAAGTGTGGATTATATTTGTTCGTAGTTTTGTACCAGGTATAATAATAACCAAAAGATATGGTCTTTTGGTGAGTGTACTAAGTGTGGCTTAATTAAATAATGTAGAAATTGTAGTGAGTGCAATTCACAGTATCACTTACTTGTACTGAAATACTGTGGAGATATGTTTTTTTCTACAATCTAAATGATTGTTTTCCCCCACTGTTCAATGATGATTATATACTACTCTGTTTATAGGTACTAGTATAAAGACTGGGAACAGGAAAAATGTAAAATAAAATGTTTTATTAAATTGGCATTTAATGCTATGGCATAATTAACGTATACTAGTTTCTTTCACATCTATTCTAAGCACGATACTAACATATTTATATTCTTTCTTTTCAACAGTGTTTGAAGACATATGTCATCAAGACTTTGAAAATATTAGTAGTGGCAGAAATATATTTCTTTTATACACTTATGGAACAGTCTTCATCCTTAGACAGGGTTCTTTATCTGCTGCCTCCAGTGTATTTTCTAGTTACTGATCTATACAGTCTCTGACATGCACACTCAGTCAGTGTGTTTCAAGTAAGTACTTATACAACTGTGCATACATCACTTATACATTACAATACAATACATTCAATAATTCACTGATTCAGACAGATATACTACCACTCACACATCACTCAAATAGTCATTAAGTCATCAATACATCACTGCTACACCGACTCATGCATATACCACTCATACACTCACTCAGTCAAACACAGACCCTGGATACATTTACCTATCCATACAGCAACTACTATACCCTCTCATTCACCTATAAAATCACTGATACATCCACACTCACTCACCTAAGTAGCCACTCCTGCACCCAGTTATTTACGCATACAGCCACTGACCCACCCTATCACTCACCTATACAGCCACTCATACACCCACTCATCCATACACCCACTCATGCACCTATTCACTTACCTATACACCTATTCATGCACTGTCACTCACCCATTCAGCCACTCATGCACCCAGTCACTCACCCGTACAGCCACTCACACACCCAGTCACTTACCCATACAGCCACTCACGCACCCAGTCAATGAATCAAACAGCCGCCCATGCACCCTGTCACTCATCCATACAGCCAATCACACACCCATTCACTTACCCATACACCCATTCACTTACCCATACACCCACTCTTAATCCCAGTCACTCACCGATAGTCACTGACACACCCAGTCACTCACCCATGAAGCCACCCATGCACCTATTTTCTCAACCATACAGCCACTCTTCACCTTATCACTCTCCCATACAGCCACTCATGCACCCACTCACTCACCCATACACCATTCACGCACCCAGTCACTCACCCATACACCCACTCACACACCTATTTCCTTCCCCATATAGCCACTCATTTACCTTATCACTCACCCATACAGCCACTCAGGTACCCACTCACTCACCCATACACCCCTCACACACCCAGACACTCACTCACCCATACAGCCACTCACACACCTATTTACTCACCCATACAGCCACTCATGCACCCACCCACTGACCCATACACCACTCACGCACCGAGTCACTCACCCACCAATACAGCCACTCACACACCCAGCTACTCATCCATACAGCCACTCATGCACCCAGATACTCATCCATACAGCCACTCATGCACCCAGATACTCATCCATACAGCCACTCATGCACCCAGTCACTAACTCATACAGCCACTCGCACCCAGTCACTCACCCATACAGCAACACACAAATGCATTCACTCACCCATACAGCTAATCGTGCACCCATTCACCCACCCATTCAGGCACTCATGCACCCTATCACTCACCCATACACACACTCTTGCATGCACTACCTCACCCATACACCCACCCACTCATGCATGCACTGCCTCACCCATACAGCCACTCTCGCACCCAGTCACTCGCCCATACAGAAACCCGCACACTTTCACTCACTCATACAGCCACTCACACACCCAGTCACTCACCTACACAGCCACTCACGCATGCAGTCACTCACCCATACAGCCACTCACGCACCCACTCAGCAATACAGCACTGTTGTACTCTCTCACTCACTAATATACATGTGTGATGCATACAGTAACTTGCACATGCCAACACTAATGCATTTATTTTATAAAATAAAAGAGATGGTTCTAAAACTGTTTTTTTTTTTTGTGTTTTCAACTTTTTTATCCTTTTTTTGTAATTTTTTTTACAATTTTGATTTTTTTTTGTGTTTTCTTTGTTATTTCAGGAAAATAGGGAACATGACTTGCAACGGCAAGCAAATCACAAACTGTGAAACAGCTCAGAAACAGAAAAAAAAAAACATTTATGTGCATTAATAGTTTGCACTAGTGCAGAGACTGTTCACCTACACCTAAAACGTTCTCGCATTTCAGGCAAAAATACCAACTTTGACAAAGTTAGGTATGGTGACAGGGCCTTCTAAAAGCTGCCCTCCTGCAGATGATGTTCCAGGTTGGTTGTTGCTTCCACTAGAAGCCCCTTGTTCTCGCAAGATGGAGTGAGTGGGTAGTAATCAAGTGCTTATGCATACCAGATGCTCCGTATGAGTATTTTGTTTTCACCCCGCATGACAGAATTTTCTTGCACAGTGTGTATGTCACTTTACATACATTAACTTTTTTTCCCCGATCAGGGATGAAAAAAACTCCCATATTATACTCTTCTTGCATTTCTTTGGGACAGGTTCCTCTTCCTGCACAAGATTTTCTTCATCCTCTTCTGTATGTTCTCCAGAAGATGCCATGGCGTTAAAGATGCTATCAAAGAAAACACAAAATAAAATTCCAAAGGATGAGGTTGAAGAGATAAGTGTGAAATCTCATATGCACTCCCAAATGAAGGAAGAATGACTAGAACCTTTCCATATAGAAGATAGAAAGTGTTTAACCGGTGAAATCCTTTTTTTCGAGGTCACATGGGATGTGTGACGGCATCGCTGCGCAGTCGTGATCGAGCCACGATTCTGCAAAAACTACTGAAATCATGTTTAAAACGTATTTCTTTTCTACATATATTATTTTTTTGTGTGCTAATAAATCTCTTTCTTTAACATTAACATTACAAATGTCTATTTATGTTTTTAACTTCTTTTAAAAAACGTTGGAGTCGCGTACCTGGCGTGACTCCGGCGCGATTCTTTAGTATATGCCTATTACTCTGGCATTTACTAAACAATATTACTGAACCTTTTAAATTAAATTATATTTGAATAGGTTATATATATGTTTTCTATAAATAGCAAAATCACAGTGAAATATCGTACTATTCGTGTGGGTTGTCAAACAATGTGTGACACCCAAAATGTTTTTCAACAAATCAAACCATTACATCACTACAGGTACCTAAGAAGCATGTGCAGTTTTTGCAAAGTTGATCAGTTATAGCAGGTTGGCAGCAGAGCCCGGCCGCAACCCAGGTCCTGCTGACAACCACCCTGCACACAGCCAAAGGCTGTGCAGGGCAGGGGTACATTATTATACTGTAAATACATACTTTACATTGAAAAAACTAAAGACATTTACATAAAAAAACAGAGGTTACAGGGACGTTATAGTTAAGAAATAGAATTTTAAAAAGTAAAAAAAAAAAAAAAAGGTTACAGGTACTTTATAGTTAGGATTGTATTTGACACATACCAAACCATAGAAATTCAGCAGTTATAGTTACCTGACCTAACTATAACTTGTGCCCCATCACTTTACTTACCGTTAGCTGGCTGCCATGTGGCTCCAATGCCACTCGCCTTTACTTACTTACTATTAGTCAGCACCTCCTCCTCACCTCAATCTTCCTCCTGGGCTTTGTGTCCAAGTCTTCGTACTCCCTTCCTGCTGTGGAGCCTGGACAAGTACTGCTTCCAGTGGCCAGTGTCCTTCCACTGTGTCCCTGCACTTCCACCCTTTTGTCTTACTTTGTCTATTGATCAGGAACAGCACCAACATTTTCTGTATTTTTTTGCTTTTAAAAATAAATACAGACAGGAAACACATAGTTTTCTGTCTTTATTCATCTGTAAACATTTTTAAAAACTGGCACATACCCAGGACTGCTGCCAACATACCCAGACGCTGCCTCACATGCCTCTTTAATATGCACTGCCTGTTTTGTGCAAAGGTTGTCAAGCCGTCATTTGCGGTGCACTTACCCAATTGCCGCAGGTGTTTTTACTCCCGATTTGCTCATGTTACCATTTCTGCCACTCAGGGTCCTTCAAAGAGTGGAGGCTTAACTTAAGCATTAACTTTACAAGTTATGACTGCAGCAGCATGTTCTTCAGCTGCATTCATGGTACTCGTGGCTGAAACTGCATCTCTGCGCTCTCCTTGACAAGCACCATCTGGCCCGGACTGCAGAGGCAGGTTTTAAAGCACCCTCAGCACCTTCCTTCTGGATATTACAATGAAGCAAAACTTTCATGTTTCTAGTCTTGAGTAAAGTCTAACGGTTCTCTGTCAAAATTCATCTCACAAGAGCATGGAGACTAAAAAATAGGGAGACAGTAGGATGAAAGAAACTTCATGGGTAGATGTGTCTCCACCATAGTATAGTGGCACAGCAAGGGGCAGACTTGGCTGCTCTTATTCCAAACAAACCAGTGGTCGAAGTGGGCAGGATCAGAGGGGCATGACGTGCCCATACTTTTTAATTTATGAAAAACCGTTCCCCTACTTTTTTTTTTTTTAAAGATAATCATGTCGGGAAAGTTAATTCTGATATTAAAAGCTTCTGCTAAAGTGTCATTCAGGGAGTCTCTAGTCCTGTGAAACCAGGAGGCCAGACAGCTAAACAATAAAGAAGCCTTCTTGTCAGGCTGCCTGCATGCCTGAAATGAATGCAAATGTGCGCATCTGAATAATCTGCAAATGTGTTTGGGAGCTGGTACTGGTTTAATTGATTAAAACACTTGAAGCTTCAGGATGACAAATTGTGCTCTTTTTAAGAGGTAGTGCAAGGGAGATACCAGCTGAGCTGTGAAGTGCTTGCTTTTAAGGGATAGCTACATAAAAAAAATGCATTATGTGCAGTTTGAGTATTACTAAAAACTATATTTTGGAAGCAGCATTTTATCTTTTGGCACACAGTGTGGCAGCGTATTTTACACTGTGTATAATGCAAGTTTAAAATAATGACTGACATAGTCAAAGTGTTTTCTGTCACAGGCTGTGACCTCCTAGCACTAATAATACACAAGTCACTTTTCTCCACTGCGCCAACCAAGGTTTAAGTCTACTCTGCAGTGCATTAACTAATATGGTTTCATAATGTACTATAGAGCACTTGCCACCGATCAACTTAATTTTTTTCTTTTCATGTAAGCTGTGCCCTATTACATATGTAGCTACCTGAAGGTGAAACAACAAAAAAAAAAAAACGTACAGAATACTTTCTTTTTTACCACACCTTTGACCTCACCCCCATGCTCACTGCCCCTTGCTCGACTGCGTGCAGCATCACAGTTCCCATACTTTTTTTAATACACTTTGACCGCTGAAACAAACATACTTCTAGGCTTCACCATTCTTTCAAAGATAAGCAGATCCGCAAAGCTTCAGTGGTTTCCAGCAGCTTCTGCTTGGACAGTTTAATTTCCTCACAGAATATAACTTGTCGAGAGGAGCACTGGCAGTTTTTTTTATTTTTATTCTTAACCAAGACCAGCCACGCAGTGGAAGGCAGCTCTTCTGTGACACAAATAATACTGGGGCCGGGCCACCATGTCGCATAGCCGCTCAACTGCTGTGCGACATGCAAAAAATACTATTTATACAGCCACCAGATTTTGCTTAGATGCAAGATATTGGCTTTGCAATGCTTCTTTAACTCCCCATGCTGCTCAGTTGCTGGCCTGGAATTCATGAAGGATGGCATGGAGAGTCAGGCAGAAGAAGCAACATTTTCAGTATTTTTCTGCTTTTAAAAATGATTGCAGACAGGAAACACGTCGTTTTCAGTCTTTGTTCATCAGTAAAAATTACTAAAAACTGAAAACTGGAAGACTTAGTTATAAGTCAAGCCTATTAGCAGTGTTTGCTGATGCATCCTTCAAAACATATTGATTTTGTTTGCAATCTGTTTATAATTAACTTTCCTGCAACGTGAGCGACATACCATGAAGGCAATTTAACTGCCTATAACTATAAAAAACAGGTTGTGCAGCAAAAAATAAAAAATAAAACACTCGAAAGACTCCAAAGTTAGCCTCAACAGAGGGGAACAGGTACATTTATTCAAGTGTCTAGGTAGCATCCCTATCCACCTGATGAAATTCCTGGATGCCCGGTCATCTAAAACACATGCCTGATACTAAGGGCCTGGTTACGACCTGTGCGATGGGATACTCTGTCATTATATCCTAAGGAACTTGTAAAACGGCAGGCCGGATATCAGTCACGTTTGTGACAAGTATCCCATCCACCAAGATTGTAACAAGGCCCTAAATATGCTTTAGACAGCACTGCTTGAACAATAATGTGCACATGAACTACTTGTTCATAAAGCATATGAAAGCAGAAAGTTCAGCCGGTTCCGTAAGGTAAATTACTCTGTTGTGCAGCAGCTATTGTAGGTGTTGTGCAATATAAGATTCAGCTAATACAACTTATGTAGCCAAACTGAGCTAAGTGTATTGAAATGTGCCAGCGTACATCAATATCTGCAACCCAAAAAATCGGGATGACTTCTTCCCGCCTTCCTGCCCACTTTCTCAGGGTCAGGCCCAACAAGCTCCAAACCACTGTTACCCAGCTCAGGACTTCTGGTTACTAGGGTTCTTATTTCCAACCACTGCCATCACAGTTTTGCCAAATGAATGCCTACTTCAACATCATAACGTTTCACATGCTACTACTAAGGTTCCAAAACACCCTCTAATTGTCAAAGCCCTCCACCTGCGGCCAATACACTACAATGATCAATCTACCCAACCTTATCCACACATCAAGATTTATATCCAATTTAAATTTAATTTATTTTGAGTGTCACTACCTTTGTTTCGCTCCATGCGGAGAGAAAGTGCCTGGACTCTCATTATTTGTTGTATTATTTGTGTTCTACTCATTTACAACATCTGTGGAATTATTTTTGCATATTGAGGATGTTTCGACATTTGATTTATGTTTGTTAGGTTGTTGCATCAGCTATGCTTTGGTTTCATTTCCTGCTCTCTCACTGAAAACTGTCAGAGCTCATGAGATGGAAAGAAGACCAGAAGGTCGGGTGGAACCTATAGTGGATGTGTCAGCAGAACTTGGAAGTCGATGCTGCATAGCAGCAGTGAAGAGTGGCTCATAACAAGGATCCATCCAAAGGCCATTCAAGTGGATGTATGTGCAATAGATGCAACTTTACCACAACAGGGACTCGGGTAACTTGGTGAGGTGAACACACCCTACAGCTATATGAAATTAGTAAGGGTCTGTCTTCAGCTACATCAGGAGATAACTGGTGCACACCAGAAGCTGCCAACATTGGCTCTTGTCTTCCCTGGACAACAGAAGGGCATGAGGTACTCATTAACCACAACTTCTTGTACTGGTTGATATTTGATGTCTCAAGATGAGCCTGCTATGGCTACAAGCATATCCCATTAAGGAGGGGAAGAGGAAGAAAAAAGGATCTGGACCAGTGGGCAGAGGACTGTTAGTCACTCTTCCTGCTTCGGTTTATCAGACAGCAGAGGAAGAAGCATCCATTATGGGTTGTGCTGAGAGATGAGTCAAGCTGATGGAGCCTCGAGGGATAGATAGGCTGCAACGAGGCATCCTGGTGAAGAGGTACCCACGGGCAGCAGATCTCGGCCCACCTTCACGATGCCAACAGACAGCATAACTATCGGGATAGCTCAGATATACTTGCAGACATTAGTCAACTTCAAAAGTGAATGATTTATAGGAGCCAAAGATGAACCTCAGCTGTTACTGAGCTTGGTGATCTTCAAATCTCAGAAACAGTCAAAGAATCCCTGTGTCACAAGCAGGCTCTGTTGGAAGACATTTTAAACCTGCAAATCGACTTTTTTTTTATTTTTTACTTTGGGGTCAAAAAACATCCGACAAAAGAATGCAAAAATGCCCTGTCATTGCCAAAATAAGAATAAATCAGAAACAAATTCTTTACCACATGGGCTGCACGTTTCATTATGCCCTGCGTAATAAAGGGTTTTACGTGTCGGTTATGCACACTCAATGTAATCCTCAATTTAATTTAATTTAATTGTAGCCCACGACATGACTTTCTGTGCAAGGAAGTTACCAATAGGCTTAATAAATGGCTACCTAAAGTTGTGGCACATAAATTAATTCCTGTAGTGGTACAGATCACGCACTCATGTAACCTATGTCTCTTCCAAATACCTTCTGTTGTTCATAATGACAATCCTGCTGAACACAGGGAGACTATAAGCTGGGATCTCAGGCACGTACCTCACAGAATCAAACATTAGTCCTCTCAAGGCAATGATTAAGGATAGTCATGTTTTTTTCCAGGGAGGTTTTTCACATTGGAACAGGTCACGTCTGAATTTCTCACTTAAGAACCTTCTTTGGTCCTACATCTTCCAACCACTGAGTAATCCACTGGAATTAGGCAGCCAAGTAATACATATTAGGTGCCTCAAACTTAACCTGCATCCGGAGTATGGAAAGCTTGTCCTTTGCTATTCTCTTCATTGTCCTCCACCATTCAGAATCAGACCAATTAAAAAGGCTAACAAGTCCTAGAAGAATTAATGAGACTACTGGGATATTCACAAAATAGCACAAAAAGCGGGGAGCATCATCACTTTGGACAGGGTAATCCCCTCAAATATAAAGAAGGGGGAAGTGAAATGTCTCGTGCAAGGCCATAAAAGCCATTTGAATATTCTCGGGTCCATTGCATCAGAGGTGCCCTCCTTCCAAAGCATTAAGGGGGATAAATACAATTTACTGATTTACTGCAGTTACCTCTGAGGCCCAACAGAAGGCTGATTGCATCCCTCTACAATTGGGGTCTGCCTGCAATTCAAATATGTAGAGAAGTACATCGCAAGCAAAGAAGGATGTTACAAGGTACTCGCACACCACAGTTAGCATCCTGTTAAACACTGCTCTTCAAATCAGAAAGGCTAGTGGTTCCATCACCAAAGAGGAGAGGAGAGGAAGCACCCTTGTCTACTGACCCTCTCGGACCACCATTAAACAGAAACCACTTGTCTTCTTTTTATCCAAAGACAGCAAGCTATCCTTGGTAATGTTGACAATCAACTGAAACAAACAGGCAGGTTCTGATATTTGCTATGATTCGGGACAAAGCCTCTCTGGTGAGGATGCAACAATGTTGTCAGATTCATCACCAGTAGGCAATGGCTATGTCCACCACTTTATGATCCAGATTTAGCACAGACAATGGGAAGTAGGATGCCCTATCCAAGGGCACAGATTCTGGTTTATGAATAACCTATAGCTTCTCCTCACCCCCCCACCCCCACCCCAGTTTGTGTTGATTTAAACAAAGCTAAGCGATGCAATGTAAGGAGATTCTCAGAAATATTATAAAACTCGGAGTCTAACCGCAACACATCTGTTTAATAGCAAGCTTAATTTCAGATGAGGAAATTGCTGTCAAGGCTGGAAAGCCAGCTTCAACAGACTAAATGTGGCACAGAAAGCTGGGAGTGCAGGAAGGAGTTATAGTAAAAAATAATATGGAGTTAGACCACATTTGAGTGTAACATATGTTGTTATGTAGTCTCTTCTGTACTGTCAGATCCAGTCTCAAAGATTCAGCACGTGTAAAGCAGGCCAGCACCTGCCCTGCCCAATTACACTGGATGTGCAGGTTATCCATACCAGCATGATAATGATTTTGCCAGCACAAGGAGGTCGCATTGTGTTGTTACCAGTAGCACAATGCAACCTCAGTCAGAAAAGCACTCAATTTCAAAAGCAAGTATCTTACTTTCCAACAGCTCAGGTCTCTAGGTAATGCTATTTGGGCACAGCAAGTCAGGTTTTTGCACATCCATTGGGTCAAAACCTTAAAAGCTTACCCACCTCCCCACACACACACACACACACTCCCAGTTGTGCACTTGTTGCTATTGAGATAATTCACATTATACTTGCATAAAACACTAAAGCCCGTATCAAGTAAATAGGTGGGACACAAATCATAAGATGAACCCAAGCTTCGGGTTGTAGTCTGAAATAGTTCTAACCAATGTAGGAAATTAGGTTATTAGTTTTTAGGACGTGAGGCCTGTGCAAGTGATATATCCACAATTTTCTCTTGCTGGGAACAAAGCACCCCTTGGTAATGCTTGACTCTCTGAGGGTAGCAGAACAGAGTAGTCCAAGGCTTACTCATGGGAGGTGGTGTGGGCTAGTAACCACCATTCAATTAAATACAGTAATACAACTCAGTAAATGATTGCTCAGTCTTTTCCCCCAACAAGTCCTTAAGGGGTGTAAGGGGACCAGCTTCCCTGGTCCTGGGGAGATCCCACTGGTCCTGGGGTCAACTGCAGTTGGTGTCCTTAGTCCAGATGGGCATCAGGAGGTTCCTCCTTCCAGCAGCCCATGACTGCTGCCTCCAGTCCTGAAAAAGCACACCCAAGAGAGAGCTCTCCCCCTTGTGCAAGACCTTTCAAGTGGGGGCAGAACGTTTTAGAAGCCAGTCACCTCTGCCCAATCCAGGAGTGCCACATCACCTCTCCATCCCTGTGTCAATCTTCCTACACAGAATGCTGGGATAATTAAAAAATGGAATTACCCAAGTGAGATTGGTCACATCTCCTGTGGGAGCCTCATCTCCGTCCCTTGCAGACATCATTGCCAGGGCCTTTACCACCACCAAAACATCAAAGAAGAGCCCCCTCCTGTCTTGACTCTAGAGGTCTGGGCTCCCTCCTTTGTTTTGTGTGCATGGGCCATCCCATCCATGCTACAGTGTGACAGCTAATTGATTGATGAAGATCCTTCATCTCCACCTCTTTCCTCCTAATGAGCAGAGTGTAGCACTGTTAATTGCTCACTTTGTGTAGGGCGGCCTTTGTTCCTACTTCTGGAGAGAAGACTAGTTAACTTAGCACCGCAGGGTGACAAAAAAGGCATAGTCTCTGATCATGAGCTGAGTTAGGGAAATATGACAATCCAGGATGACCCATAAGCTGCATAGATATCTTCTTTAAATCCACAGATTAGGGTTTGGCATAAAAGTCCCACCCCATTTTGATATGTCACTGGACTTTGAAGGCCAAATGGAAGCAGAACTGCTCTCTAAGGAAGTTTCCACCATATGGGTATAATAAAGTGTCACTACAAATAAAACAGTAAATCACACTGACTTTCCCTATGAGTGTTCACTAACATTATAAAGGTCTACCCCAGGTCAACATCTTATCCTGTAGAGTCCCTGCTGCACCAGGCTACCTGTGCACATGCTCTGGGCTGCACATAGTCTCAAACATGCAGCCAACACATGTATGCACACACTTGTGCATGTGTTCACGTAAAACAGCCAACTGCCCCTTACCCTACCAGCGTTGCAGCAGCCTTACAGTGGTGTGGTCACATAAAGTTAGAGAACATCAGAAACCTAGTGTTTTTTAAATGTATTGGACCCTTTTGTGTGACTTTTTGTAGGATATGATTACTGTACTGTTAGATCTGGCAGCTCTTGGCGTGGTTTCCCTGTGCTTTTTTTTTTGTTTTGCTTCTGACCTCCTGTTTTTGAACCCTGTACTGCAATTCAATTTTGCTAGTTTTGATACTCTGGGCACTTTACCACTGCTAACCAGTGCTAAAGTGCAAGTGCTCTCTGTCCAAAGGATTTTGGTAATTGGTTTTCCATGATTGGCACATTTGATTCACTGGTAAGTCCCTAAAATAGCACACCATTTGTGTCCATGGCCTGTAAATTAAATGTTACTAGTGGGACTGCAGCATTGATTGTGCCACCCACATGAGTAGCCCTGTAAACATGTCTTAGTCCTGCTACTGCAGTGTTTGTGTGTACAGTTTTCACTGCCAATTCAACCTGGCAAGTGTACCCACTTGCCAGGCTCAAACCTTCCATTTTACTACATGTAAGTCATCCCTAAGGTAGGCCCAAGGCAGCGCCATGGGCAGGGTGCAGTGTATTTAAAAGGTAAGACATGTACTGTTGTGGTTTACATGTCCCAATAGTGAAATACTGCCAAATTAGATTTTTACTATTGCAAGGCCTGTCTCTCCCATAGGTTAACATGGGGGTTGCTTTTAAATATCTTTCAGGTGCAGTTTCCCATTGGGAGCAGACAGAGATATGGAGTGTCGGGGTCTCTGAACTCACAATTCAAAAATACAGATTTTGGAGAAGTTGGTTTTTAGATTGTCTGTTTGAAAACACCACTTTTAGAAAGTTGGCATTTTCTTGCGTAACCGTTCTGTGCCTCTGCCTGGCTGCTGAAAACACGTCTGGGTCAGAGTGACAGTGGTGCTGTTTGTGAATTCCCTCTACACAGTGACACAAAGGGAGCGGAGGTGTGTCCTGCATATCCTGATGAGTCTTACTGAGCAAGAGTGGGAGGGAGATGACATCTGCATTTGAAAGAGCTGTGCCTACCCTCACACAATACAATTTCCAACCACCTAGTGTGTGCCTGGGACAGGGCAAGGAATAGGCAGGGACTTGTGCACTGCAAAGACTTTCCTTTCAAGTTTGCCTACTTCTAAGGTAGAAATGAGTATACGTTTTGAACTGCTGACCCTACAACTTTAGATCATTGCTGGAACAAGAGAAAGCTCAGCCAAGGAGAAGAGCTTGATATTTGAAGAGGACCTGCCACTCTGCCTGTACTTTGCTGTGCTGGCTTGCTGCTGCTTCTGCCTTAAGAGGGACAGGACTGGACTTTGCTTTCGGAAATCCTGCTTGTGAAGTTTCTCCAAGGGCTTTGACTTAGCTTACCCCCTGCTCGGAAGTCTCAGGGCCATCAAAGACTTCATCTGCCAGCAGCTGGGCTCTCTTGCTGAGATCCCTATGGATGAAGACTCTTTTTACTTTAAAAATTCATATCTTTGCTTGTGTATGTTGGATTTTTGTCAGCTTGGTCTTGTTTGATTAAGATAAATATTGGATATTTTTCTAAACTGCTGTAAAGTCCTTCTGTGGTGTTTTCACTGCTGTGTGTGTTTGTATAAATACTTTACACATTGGCTCTGAGATAAGCCTGACAGCTTGTGCCAAGCTACCAAGTGGGTGAACAGTGGCTATCTGAGCTGTGTATCTCCCTAAACATGACTAGAGTGAGGGTCCAGCAGTGAGGATAGAAATTGTATTTGGACCTGACCTACTGTGACTGGTGTACACTACTGTTTTATTGTAGACCATTACACAACCACATACTGTTTTTTCTCCTGGATTTTTGTTTTTTCCTTTTTGGATGTCCCTTGCCTTCTGAAACTCTGCACCTTTGTTGAGCCTTACTCACAATCATGTCTCAGTCTGGTGAGCCATCAGTTGGAGCTGCAGAAGTGGTGTTTGAGCAGGAGAGGTTGGAGACCTATACAGTGCCTCAGCTCAAAAAGTTATGCAGAGTTCAAATGTCATATTAAAAACCTCACTAAAAGGTAGGAGCTTCCAAATGCGCTGAGGACCTGGCTGGCAACAAAGGAGGCTGATGGGCCCACAGAGGAGGAGAATGTTGCTGGGATGTGGAGGTGAAGAGCATTCATGATGTTTTGTTGCATAATCAAGGCCTGCCTGTAGGGAGGGCCTCCAGGGCAGGCAGCAGTGCTTCTTCCAAATGTGTGACCCAGGAGGCACTGGGGAACAGGCGGAAAACCAGGAGGCATTAACTGGAAATGGATAAGTTCCAGCCGCAGCATGAAAGGGAGCTTCAGTGTAATCTGAGAGGAGAGCGCACCTTCCCAAAAGTGTAGGGAAAGAGTATACTAAGGAGGATGACATCCACAGGCAGTTTCAGGCCTATGAGGCAGCTCTACACATGCATGGGATTCCTGAGAGAGATTGGGGGGCGGGCCTGTGGAATTATTTCAAAGTAGATGGGAGGGACACCTTGTTAGCACTAGGGACAGCTAGTGAGCTCGCCTACTCTAACATGAAGGATGCCCTTATCACTGGGTGTGGTCTGACACCAGAAATGTATAGGAAGATGCTCAGGGAGAGTAGGAAACTTGATTCCCAGACCTGGTTTCAATGTGTGGATTCATTTTGCAGGGCATTGGATGGTTGGGTGAAGGGCAGTGAGGTAACAGATTACCAGGGGCTGTAGAATTTGTTTGAATGGGAGCACTTGTCTAGTCTGTGTTTTCCAGAGCCGTGCCAGCATTTGATTAACAGTAGGTTTACTTAACCCAGAAAGCTTGCTCAGGAGGCGGACCGTTGGGTGAGTACCAGGGTCCACAAGAAGTTGTATGTGGGAGACTCTGACAAGGGAGGGCAGGGTCCCCAACAAAAGAAGGAAGGAAAGGACAAGATTCAAGGTGAGGAGTTCTCTAAAGGGCCCCAAATTAGTTCCCAGGATAACGATTCACAGCCCCCTGTTGAGAAGAAGAGTTGGTTCCCTTCACAAAAGCCTGCAGGGAAGAGAACCATCAAGTGCTTTTCCTGTGGTCAAAAGGACACATCAGAGGGTATCACAATTGTCTTAAGTAGCCACAGCCCCCCCACCGGTGGGCAGTCACTTGGGGAGGAGTTGGCCCCAGTTAGTGGTGGGGAGCCAGCTGAGTTAACCCTAATCCCCCTGGTCGAGAGAACTCCCATGCCTGATAATACAAAGAAGTACAGGCAGTGGTTGGCCATCAATGGGAGGCAGGTGGAGGCTCTTAGAGACACAGGAGCCAGTATAACCACAGTCCGCTGTCATCTGGTGTCTCAAGAGCAGGTAATCCCTACTGTGGTCCACCAAGTTGTATCAGCAGACAACAGTGAGCCCAGTGCTTGGTGGCTAAGGTTCTCTTTGAATGAGGGGGGGGCTCGGGTACCTTGAGGGTAGCTGTGAGTCCATCCATGCCTGTTGACTGTCTGCTAGGGAATGACCTAGAGCATACTGCGTGGACGGAGGTGGCGCTCAGGTCCCATTTGGAAATGATGGGATTGCCAGAGTGAGTGGGCATGACCACATGGTCCATGGCTGCCAGAGAAGGTGGTCAGGAGGACCTGGAGCCTGAAACAGTGGCCCAGATGCCTTCCAGAATAGAAAGGGGCAAGGGGCGTGGGAAGCTCGCGCCTGAGATCCCATAGTCTGGGGGGAGACTGAACCTGAGGAGGATGCCCCAGAACCTACAAGAGAAGCTGTAGCTGAACTGAGGAACCTGCCTGAGCTGCCCTACTGGCAGCAGGAAGGAGGCCTCACCAAGGAGGAGTTCTGAGTAGTGCAGAAAACATGCCCCACCCTTAAGGGACTTTGGAAACAGGCCGAGGACCAGGCAGCTGGTGATACCTCTCGATCTCACTGGATTTACTGGGAGAATGATCTCCTGTATAGTGAGCCTAAAGTTTCTGAGTCTGGGGCAGCCCGTATGCTGGTGTCACCCCAGTGTTTCAGAGCCTTCCTACTGGGTCTGGGTCATGATGTGTCACCGGCAGGTCATTTGGGGCAGGGCAAAACCTTTGGCCTGTTTGTCACCCACTTTTATTGGCCTCAAATGAGGAAGAACTCAGTTGCATTCTGCAGGACTTATCAGACCTGCCAGGCGAGTGGCAAATCAAGGAAGAGGTGGTAAGCTCCTCTTCAGTCCTTTCCTGTTGTGAGCACCTCTTTTCAGCAGGTGGCCATTGACACTGAGGGGCCTCTGGATCCCAAGTCTGCTATGGGCAACAGGTTTATCCTGGTCTTGGTGGACCATGCCACTAGGTATATGGAAGCTGTCCCCCTGAGGACAGTGACTGTGCCCACAGTAGCCAGGGCACTTATGGGGATCTTTACCCATGTGAGTTTCCCCAAGGAGGTGGTATCTGACCGGGGTACCAATGTCATGTCACTGGACATGAAGGCCATGTGAAAGGCGTTTGGTGTAACATACAAGTTCACAACACCTAATCACCCCCAAAGTAATGGGTTGGCTGAGAGATTCAACCGCACCCTAAAAGGGCATGATTATGGGTCTCTCTGAACCCATGAGGAGTAAGTGGGATGTCTTGTTACCATGCCTGCTGTTTGCTTACAGGGAGGTACCACAAAAGGGGGTCGGCTTCCATCCCTTTGAGCTTCTGTATGGGCAGCCTGAGAGAGGGCCTCTCAATTTGGTGAAGGAGAGCTGGGAGAAAGCTCCCAAGAAGCACCCCCACCCAGAATGTATTCAGTTATATGCTGGTCTTCAGGAAACAGACAGCCCGCATCCAGAAACTTGCCCAAGAGAATCTGGAATCTAGCTAGGAAGACATGAAAAGCTGGTATGACCAGAATACATATCTGGTTGAGTTTCAGCCTGGCCAGAGAGTGTGGGTGATGGCCCCAGTAGAGCACTGTGATCTCTAAGACTGACAGTCTAGGGCCTTTTGAGGTAACGAAGCGTCAAAGTAATGTCATCTACTTGGGGGACATGCAAACTCCTAGGAACCCTTTGAAGGTCCTGCACGTGAACTGCCTCAAACCACACTTTGAGAGGTCTGGGTTTACCATGCTCTTGGTTACCCATCATCTGTAAGTGGAGGGTGTAAACCTCTCCGCTACTCTGACCTAGCCACCACCCACACTCTTAAATCCAAGGACTACATCCTACTGGGGGACCTCAACTTTCACCTGGAAAACCCAAATGACAACTCCACCACACTGATCAAAAACCTTGCAAACCTCAGACTCAAGCAACTCATCACTGCACCCACTCACTCGGCTGGTCACACACTGGACCCCATTTTCTCCGCCAGCAACCATTTCTCTGTCAGCCACACCACCGAACTCCAATGGAACGACCACCGCTGCATTTAGTTCACCTTCAACAAACCTATCAGTCGCCACCACGCTCCCTAAAGTCCCCGCAGAAATTGGAACAAGGTCACTGAAGCACAGCTCATCATCAAAATCAAACGCAACACCCCCCCCAAGCCGAGGACGATGTCGACACTGCTGCACACAACCTCCACGAATGGATCACCGAACAACATGACCAACAATGAGACCCGCAACATCATGGCAACCATCCACTCAGGAGCACCCACCGACCCCTGCCCTCACCACATCTTCAACAAAGCCAGCGACATCATCGCACCCAAATCCCCGCATACCATTAACCACTCCTTTGAAACTGCCACCTTCCAAGAGATCAAACCTCTACTGAAGAAACCCACCGCTGACCTGACAGACCTCAAGAACTACCGGCCCATCTCCCGGCTCCCCTTTCCGGCCAAAAACATTGAGAAAGCAGTCAAAAAACAACTCACCGCCTTCCTGGAAGCCAACAACATCCTGGACCCCTCTCAGTCAGGATTCAGAAGCAAAAATAGCACCGAGACCGGCCTCCTCGCCGCCACAGATGACATCCGCACCCTCCTCGACTGAGGCGAGACCGTCGCCCTCATCCTCCTGGACCTTTCTGCCGCTTTCGACACAGTCTCACTCGACACGCTACGCACCCGTCTCCACGACGCCAGCATCCGAGACTCACTGCACTGCAATGGCTCTCCTTGTTCCTCACCGGCAGAACACAGAAGGTCCGACTCCATCCCCCTTTCTCTCAGAAGCCACCAAGATCAGCTGCGGCATCCCCCAAAGATCCTCGCTGAGTCCCATCCTCTTCAACCTCTACATGACCCCACTGGCGGCCATCGTCAGAAGCCAAACACTCAACATCGTCTCCTATGCCGACAACACCCAACTGATAGTTTCCCTCAGCAACATCCCGACCACCATCAAGAACAATTTCCACGAAGGAATGAAAGCAGTCACCGCCTGGATGAAAGATAGTTACCTCAAACTGAACTCAGACAAAACAGAAGTCCTCATCCTTGGCTCCACACCCTCTGCTTGGGGCGAGTCCCGTTGGACCACCGCCTTTGGAAACATCACCACCCCCACCGACCACGCAACCTCGGTGTCATCTTAGACTCATCGCTCTCAATGGACCGAGAGTCTCTTTGGGTTGCTTCCATACCCTGCGCATGCTTCGAAAAATCTACAAGTGGATCCCCACCGAAGCCAGAAGGACAGTCACCCAGGCCCTTGTCAGCAGCCACCTCGACTACAGCAATGCACTTCACGCCGGAACCACCTCCAAGACCTGGATAAGACTAAAAACGCATTAAGAACGCCTCCGCCCATCTTCTCAAGAACGCCCTACGATACAGCCACACCTCTGCCCTTCTAAGAGACCTACACTGGCTGCCTATCGACGAGAGAATCACCTTCAAGCTCCTGACCCACGCTTACAAGGCCTTACACAAGGCCGGACCAGCCTACCTCAACCACAGACTTTCCTTCTACACTCCCGCCAGACAACTCTGCTCTGCCGACCAGGCCCTCACCACCGTCCCCGCACCTGGAAAACCACAGCCAGAGGAAGATCCTTCTCTCACATCGCCGCCAAGACCTGGAACACCCTCCCCATCCACCTCAGGCAACCTCCCACCCTGTCACAGTTCAGGAAGGACCTCAAGACCTGGTTCTTTGATCCTCAGCATTACCCCCCAACCCCCCCCCCAGCGCCTTGAGACCCTCACGGGTGAGTAGCCGCACTTTACAAATCCCCGATTGATTGATTGACCCTTGATCAGCAGAATGACTGCCTCCAGTTGCTGGGAAAGTTTGCCTCCCTCTTCTCACTCACCCCTGGGGTCACCCATGACAGTGACACTGGCTGTTAAGCACAAGTCTTACAGGTTAACCGACAGAGTGAAAAACAGCATTAAGGAGGAAGCCTCTAAGATGCTGAGTTAGAGGTGAATGAGCACTCCAACAACCCTTGGTCCTGTCCTGTCTTTCTGGTCCCCAAGGCTGCTCCACCTGGTGTCACATCTAAACTTACGTTCTGTATTGACTACCAGGGGCTCAATGTCATCACCAGGACTGACGACCACCCCATCCCCAGAGCTGATGAGCTTACTGACCTGTTGGGAGCTGCCCAATTTCTCAGCACGTTTGATCTGACGCCTGGGTACTGGCAGATTGCCTTAACAGAAGGGGAAAAACACCCCCAGAGGGGCACTACCAGTTTTGTGTCATGCCCTTTGGGTTGAAGAACGTCCCTGTCACATTCCAGAGGCTGGTCAATCAGGTCCCAGTTGGGTTGGAAAACTTCAGTGCTGCCCACCCAGAATAAATTGCGGTCTTCAGCTCCAGCTGGGAGGACCACTTGCAGCACCTCCAGGAAGTGTTGAAGGACATGCAGAGTGCAGGACTCACTATTAAGGCCAGTAAGTGCCAAACAGGGCAGGGGTCTGTGGTGTACTAAAGACGTGTTGAAGGACATGCCGAGTGCAGGCCTCACTATTAATACCAGTAAGTGCCAAACTCTGTGGTGTACTTCGGACGTGTTGAAGGACATGCCGAGTGCAGGCCTCACTGTTAAGGCCAGTAAGTGCCAAACAAGGCAGAGGTCTGTAGTGTACTTAGGACACAAGGTAGGCAGCGCCAGCTGGCAACCCTGTAGGCAAAAATAAACACCATTCTAGCTTGGACCTTGCCCCCCCCCCCCCAAGACCCCGACTGAGATGAGGGCCTTCTTAGGACTCATCGGCTATTACAGGAAATTGTTCCAAGCTACCGAGGGGGTGAGGAGGGGTTAACTAGCTGTGTATCTCCCTTACCCTGACTAGAATGAGGGTCCCTACTTGGACATGGTTTAAACTGACTTCCAACTACAGACCCCATTTATAACATGTACCTATAGTTAAGGAGCCTCAAAATGACAGCCCTAGTAGTGACCCCTGATGACAGAGGTAGCGAACACAACACTGGAAAGCCATTCTCACTCCATGCTGATACTTTCATTCTTCTATTTGAGTCTCACAGAGTGAATATTATTCCACAATGAGTGGTCTTCTTCAACTTCATTATGGTATTCAGGAAACACCACCATCTTTGTTAGCTCATTCATCTAGCAATGAACGTCTAACACAGTACGTTCCATGGTAGACAAGGAGGCCTGTGCTACAGTGATCCTATCCACCAACTTCCACTAGTTAGCTCTCAGGAGGCTCACATCCAAGGGCACAGTCCTTATCTTGTTTTGCAGTGCTGACCTCATCCTTTAGGTCAATCTGCACCTTGTTTCAACAGGTCCCCCATAGCAAGGGGGTTATGCCAACAGCACTTAAGGTGTAATCAATCACAAACACCATTTGGAGATATCAATCAGTATATGAGGCAGAGCACTTAGCATTTCTGTGCCATGCCCAAACTCCAAATTATGACATGCAGTTGAAATCAGGACAACACAGTATATGGCATGCATCTCCCATATGAAAGAAGTTGGTGCATTTTCTGTCAGGTCATATTCTGGGAGTCAAAGCCTCAACCACTCCACACGAGACATACATAAATATTGAAATGTGGTATCAGGATTCAACAGGGAACTCCAGAGGCACAGTCCACTGCCCACTCCACAAACAGTAGGTCACATGAAAGTGTGCATATACAAAGACAACAGAAAATTGTACACTCATCATAAACAGCTCCATGGGAAGAGGTCCCTAGTTGTCGCTTCCTCATCTCCAGATTTATATGTTCGCCAGAGAAGTCAAACTCTGGTCCCATGTTCTGCCATGGAATCACACTGTTGTCTAGGGCAATGGCTGTGCCACCCCCCAAGACAGGGAGGGGAAGACAAAAGCTTCCAGCTTATGCGGAGTTAAAGGTCCATCAGTGTACGGCTAGCAGCATACCAGGCTCAGCAATCACCATAACTACTGTGCCTTCTACCCCGCAGTAGAAATAACAGGACTTCTTAAAGATTAGCCCACTGTGCTGTTCTCCTTTTTCTTGCTGCCAAATGTCACCAAGCCGGAGTCTAACAGTCCTCATGTCCAGCTTGAAAGACGAGATGGATTTCTGGGGGCGCTAAGCAGTAAAACCCTTTCTAGCTGTAGCAAGAGATCATGAGCACCATGCGAGACCGGTCTTAGTGCCCCCTGAGCCACAATATTAGCCCATGCAGGGAGAGCAGATGTGGACTATCAATGCTAAGGTCCTGATCCTCACCACTGCCCCAGCACCAGGTTGTACTCTACTCCTAAGGACCAGTGGGATAGCAGTCTTAGGGGGTTATTACAACTTTGGAGGAGGTGTTAATCTGTCCCAAAAGTGACGGATATACCACTAGCCGTATTACGAGTTCCATAGGATATAATGGACTCGTAATACGGCTGGTGGTATATCCGTCACTTTACCGACACTTTTGGGACGGATTAACACCTCCTCCAAAGTTGTAATAACCCCCTTAGATTCAAGGCTGCAGTCACAGACTTAAGTCTGCAAAATGGCGGCCATGTCACGACTTCTAGCAAAGGTTGGAGCAAAAAGATCTCACCCATTAGAACTAGTTGCACAACTACCAGCTCCACCAAATCAACCCTTAGACCAGCAGGCAGATGAAACACCTGTGGACATTAGCTGTACTTTTACCGTCAATTGTGGTAGTCCTGGAATATATATTTACACACAATGGCAGACACTGGAGGACAGCTATATACCCACTTCTTAAGCAGCAGCCTAGTATTTGAAACAGAACAAGACGTACTATGATCAGAGGGTCAGGGATAAAGATCATCTGTCAGTTGGCGGTCTGTCACAGAATCTTTTTCAATAGGCATTTATATTTTTAATACATTTAATTGTGCAATAAAAAGATCATGCAGTATGTTTGTGGTTCAGTAAAGTATAGGTGCAATTTGGGTAAGTCTCTATTTTAGCTGTACATTTTTTAAAACATTAATGAAGACGCAATTTGCCATTTATTTATTTTATGTATTTGAAGTAACAGAGACCTAGCTTGCAACCATTTGCTGTGAATAATGTTATTGCCGCAGAAGCAACTCTAACATGAGGCGCTGCATATGGATTAGTATGGGAAGACTAGAGTCTAGGTGGTCTATTCATAAACTACATTTTGTAGTATGCAAAATAGTACAACTCGTACTAAAAATGCTATTTACAAACCTACATTCAGAAACCTCTGTCTCTCCTATCTTTTCTATGCGGACATCTCAACCAAAGTGTTGGAAATCTCTGCATAAGTAAGCCTACAATTTAGGTGTAAATGGAGGAGGGACAAGAGAGAGTGGCAGGGAAATGGCGATCACTTACTCCTAAATGTGAATGATTTAGGATAGAGTAAAGAAGGGATTAGAGAGAGGTAAGAAGGGGTTTATGGTTGGGAAATGTTACTACAAGCACCCACCCACAAGACGATTACTATTTACAAACGACACATCTACAGTCATTACAGTCCGAAAGGTCACAAAGAAATAGCAAAATAATTCCAGCCCATAAAAATAATAGAATTGGGAACTTAATCTAACATCCCATAGTAAACAGTATTAAATGAACTAAATTATTTTGATTTTTTTAAAATATATATATATATATATATATATATATATGTACAAACACACATTTGTTTTAGTTCAGTTTTAAGTAGATCACATTAAAAAATGAAATATTTTATAATTTTAAAAATAATTATTCAAAGAGTGAATAATTTTTTTTAATTTAAATAATTACATTAAAACTGAATTACAATTATTGCAAATGGGTACAACAAGCACAACATTCAATTACATTTACTATATATGACTTACATATTAAAATGTTAGCGAGTGGGTTTTTAAAATTTCAGCAAAACTATTTTATTAATCAAATATTTTCATTATTTAATAGACATGTTGATGGTTTAATGTGAAGTAACATTATTTTACTAGATGCTAGGCTAATAAGGTTTTTACATTAATTTACTTACATTTTTATTTTACATTTAAATATGTTTAAAGAATGTACAAACTTTCTTATTTTTCCCTGTAAGTTACCATAGGAAGATCTATGCCTGGGTGAGAGAGATCTCCAGCTACTTGTGAAAAGTTACTAGTAGTAACTTCAAACTTGCAAATTCTATCTCAGATGTCTCCACCCCCTGACTGCAAACCTAAACCCGTAAATAGTGAGTAGAGAAAAAGTGCAGACTTGCACCTAGTTGCAGGAGTAGATTTCCACATGCATAGTTCTACATGTGTAAATACATCTTTGTTAATAGGGCCCTCTGTGTTTGTATCTGCTTGTTTGTTTAGAATGGGTTTGGTTCAGATTGGACTATAAAAACAAGCATTTGCAATGCAATAGGTCTCATATTTGCTTGAGTTAGAGCTATTGGCATTGTAAATGCATAACTGGCCTTTTCTTGCCACATAAATTGGTCAACCCAGCCACATAATTTGGTCCTCTCTGCCACATAATTCCAGCTGATAGGTGCAAAAGTGGGAAAGGGAAACGTTATCTGGAAGCTTGCATATCTCAAAAATGCAGTAAACAATTGCATCCATAAATGCACCAGGCAAAGAAATTTAATAAGTACAGGGTAGGAAATTCAAGAAAACATAAATTGCTTGCCTCCTCCCCCTCAGAAATCATATTTTTACAAGGTTAGTTTTGATTAAACTCAATCCTCCAGAAATGTCAACGTTTATAGTTTATTAAATAAATCCCTTTCACAGATTTTGTAAGTTAGCCTGGTCTTAAAAAAATATGAAGAGCAACTTAAATGTAAAAGAAATTATACTTTCTGTAAAGCTTTATCAAAAATGCATGGATTATACCATGTGGTGGTTGCAATGTTGAACTATTTCATGCCATTGTGAATATAATCAGAGTTCTACGCGGGTAGTGTATGCATTATTTTAGTAATGGTGGATGTAATTCAAAGGAAACATTGGATGATTAGGGCAGATTGGGGAAGGACATGTTGGGGTATGCAAGTAAAATAAAACAAGTTAGAGCTATTAGCGTTGTAAATTCCTAACTGGACTTTTCTTGCCATGTGGCGGGGGGAGAAGGGGCAGGAAAGAAAATTTAACTGGGTGAGAGGCTGGAAAGAAAAGGAGAACAAGTTTTGAACAGTGGGCAGTCCCACTGTATAAAATTTTAAAGCACCATGAGTGCAACTGAAAAACAAAACAAACAATGACAAGTAACTAATCGATCAGCAGTCCTGCTGTATAAAACTTGAAAGCGCCATGAGCACAACTGAAAAACAAAACAATGAAAAGTTACTGGCAGTTACTTGTCATTGTTTGTTTTGTTTTTCAATTGTGCTCAAGGCGCTTTCAGTTTTTTTTTTACAACTGTAACTCGATCAGCAGTCCCGCTGTATAAAACTTGAAAGCGCCATGAGGGCAACTGAAAAACAAAACAAACAACGACAAGTAACTACTGGTTACTTGTCGTTGTTTGTTTTGTATTTTTTATTCACGCTCAAGGTGCTTTGAAGTTTTATACAGTGGCAATTCGATCGGCAGTCCCGCTGTATAAAACTTGAAAGCGCCATAGAGGCAGAAAACAAAAAAATAGTCCATCCAAACAACAGAAACACAATCAAGGCGTAATTAAACTGTACTTGGCCTGTGGTCCTCTGCCAAGAACAGGAAGTGACGTATCGACTGCCAAACCAGTTAGGAGGCAGCAAAACAAGAGCGACTCTGCCTTCAACCCATGGCAAGCAGCAGACAGCGACAGACTGGAGCAAAGTCCTTTCCACAGCGCATGCGCGCTGTCTAGGCTCAACCTAACGGGGATCTGACAGGGAGGGTAGAATAGTAACATGTAAATGAGGCAGTGCAAGACAGTACGGATGTCAATTTGGGGTAGTCAGGCGTAGCAGTTCCTACCCTGACTAACCCTTTACACTTGGCCCTACTGTTTCTACCATTGGACTCAGTTGATCAAGAAGGTACTGGAAGAAACAGAAAGTAGGCAAGGTTCAAAGAGCTATATTTATGTGATTTCCGCTCCTTTCCCCTCACAACAAAATTGTAGGCGGATAAAAGGATGACTGGGAAAGTGGGAAAATGGATCAAGTCTGTGGTATTGTAAGAGGCAAAAGTGTCTAATGTTGAATCAACTTCCATGTGAGGGAGCACACTGTACTTTCGGATTTCGACATTACCCAAACATTTCCAATTTCAGGTCAGGTTGATGAAGCGTTTTGCTCGGATTCACAACGTTTTAAGCAGGAGATGAAGCTGTGACTAAAGCCTATGCTAATTCCCATGTCAGCAATGTAGCCAATGGACCACTTCACAACGCAGTTCACGGACCACCCCTCATATTAAAAGATGCAGCAAACAAGGACTTTCATACACAAGTCCATTGTTTTGAACAAGTCAAACTACATAAATTACTCTTATAAGAAAAGTCTACCGTATAAATCGATATTCTGGCTTCACACAAAATGAAGAAGAATGTGAACCTGGATGGAATTAAGAAGATACATTGCGTCAGACATGTAAATGTCCACCTCAGAACAGACATATTCCTCATGCTAAACTGTAGCCTCAATTAGAGAATGGAAGACGGAATTTACAAGGAAAATATGTTACTTTGCCCGCCCATTACCTAGTTCGCCCCTCTTTTCTGCATACTGAGAACCAGTCCATTATTATTAATTTAAAAGATGCAGAATTTAATACAGAGCCCCGCTGACACTGGCAAATATTTCATGAGCTCTGGCATGGCAGCTGATTTCAAAACAGGACTGCACTGAAGGAAGTAAAGAACGTAGAGCTACATAATTCATTTCAGCAGAGCCTGCAAGGCCGAAGAAGTGCTTCTGTGAAATATATTTTTCAGTTTGGACGCAATGATTGAAGATCATTTGGAAAGCGTTTAAAGGCTGACCACAAAATTAACTAGAGACAAAGACAACTGTGTTCTAAACCAAGTGAGGTTGCTTTGTGTAAAGACACTGATTGGAAAAGTCTGACCGTAGTGTTATAATAGTTACACACAAAGACATCCACAAATGCTATGTACCTGTGAAACTTGCGAGCCACTGCAAGCTTCCAGCACAGTCTGTTTTTATGCAGATCTGTGTTTACATAGGTTTGAGGATTTATTCCAGTCCTTATGGTTTTGCCAGTACTTCTTTGTTTTTCTCAGTACCATGCCGTACTAGCAAACGATATACACAGGCGTGAACCCTGTACTCATTGTATCACAGGTCACAAGTTATACCTTAAAGCCCATAAGTTATACGACAAAGCCCAAAACCCGTCCAAAGGGGATATGACATAGCAGTTTCTGCGGACTGTTCCTACTAGACTAGGCTGATTTGCATATGATTAGTCTGTCTCTGTAGAGGCACAAAAAGCTAACAAAGAAAATGAGTGAGAACACAGTGCAGAGCATTTACCTTGCCCCCAGTAAATATGTGGTTGCTCCTGTGGTCCTTGCTGTGGTAGCAGATGCGGTCACTGCTGTGGTCTCTGCTATGCTGGCAGACGTTTCTGCTGCTGTCCTGACTGTGCAGAAAGCAGTTGTTACTACTTTTACTGGTCCTAACTCTGCTAACAGCTGCAAACACTGTTGTCGCAGTCATGGTGGCAGGTGTGGTCCCTAATGTTGCACGGCTCTGGTGAAGCTATTAAAAATGTTCATGCTGTCCTTACAACTATTGTTGAAGGTGTGGCTGGGGTCACAACTGGTGAAGCTCCTATTATTGCTGCTGTGTTAGAACTTTTCAATTATGTTTTGCCACCATAGTAGACCCTGTGGAGATTACAGCTGTGGTCACTTCTGTGCGTGAACTTGTGGTCAGTGGTATGGCCTTTGCAATCGGTACAGCTATGGCAACTGCTGTGGTCCCTTCTGTTATAACAGCCATGGCTGCTGATGTGGCAATCATTATTAATGCAGCGGTGGTGGCTGCTGAAGTGGCAGTTGCTGTACTGTAATTGCATTCAGATAGCACCGACTACCCATGACTAGGCATTGAAGCGCTATATGGCGGGTAACACGCTACTCTGGATCTAAGGTTAGTGATGAATCCAGTGGATTTAGTTTTTTGTTGGGATTAATCTTATGTTGCCAAGAAAAGTAATTGATGGATTTACTCCAGTTTATTTGTGGTGAATTGGGCTAATAGAAGTTAGGTGTGATCACTAGTGTGAGTACATTTAAATGGTTGGTGGGATGAGTGAAGAAGCTAGAGGAGTTTAGTTTTTGTTAGACTGCAGGGATATGGGTTCAAAGGAGATGTGGTCTGTGGTTTGAGGTGTGGGCAGTTTACAGGAATAACAAAATAGAGATGCAGACAGGCAACTGGCATGCAACAGAGTAGGCCACATTCAAAGAGTAAGGCAGGCAGAGGTTGCGTAAGTAGATGGCTATTCAATAGAAAGTATGAAAGGGAACAATCAATAGTTTGAAGTCAAGGTACATTTTTCATGTAGGGGTTTAGGATTAAAGTGGAAGGAAGTTTTTAGGATAGCGTAGAATCTGACTATGTAATATTGTGCAAAAAAGTATTGATAGTTGTTCCATGTTGAATGCTCGATTTGCCTCTCAATAGTGTTGAAACTTTGTTCTTTGATAGGTAACATTAATAGCAAAGATTATTTCCACTTTTTTGAATTCCATATTCATCTTTTCAATTTCATTTTCAACTCTTTCCAATGTGATCCCTAATTTTGAGGCAACTGTTGCCAATGCTGTGATTTCAGTTGTTTTTCATTCTGTACCTGCATTTGGTAACAGCTGTGGTCACTACTGTGTCCCTGCTGTGAAGCCCATTGAGCAAAAGAACATAGAAGGAGCTGCAGGAGAGACAGACGCATGAAATGGGAGGAGGAAGGAGCGATGAGGAACCAAGCATGCAGGATGGCTGCTCCATGGTCCCAGGACTCACGCCATGGCCAATGGCCTGGATGTAGAGCCTGGACTAACGGCACCGGTAGCTGCACCAGGAGGAAGGAAGAGGCAATAACGGCGAGTACCCTGACCGGCGACCGAGGTATCTGAGCACGTCATCTGAGCCCTTGCCGCGTGCAAGACTGAACCACAGAGGTAAACTGAAGGGGGAGGCTGCATCACCCACTTGCATTCCTTCGCATATTTTGTGCATCGCCGGTACCTCCAGCATTGCTTTGCCTCAGTCACCCTTCCCAACGTCAGTTTCTGGGAAGGGAGAAGTGGCGGTACGATGGGGGTTGGCCCTGCACTCTTATCTTATTCATTTTATTCTTTAGACAGAGTCTTAACATAGACTCACAGATATTAACCTTAGAACGACATCTCCCACAAAAGGAGAGTCATCCTCCAATGGTGGCAACAGAGAAAAATCGGATGCATACAGTATGCCGATGATATTGTCCTCCTGAGCCAAACTCCAGTAGGCCTGCAGCGTAGCATGAATGCTCAAAATATTTACATGGATCAACAAGGCTTAGAGTTGCACCTAAATAAAACTAAGGTGGTCAGACTAGTCAAAACCAAATACAAGACTTTTGCCTAGCAAATTGAGGACAAAAAGATCGAGGGTGTAGCTACTTGTAAATATTTGGGCATCATTATGTAACAGATGGCTTTCAAACACCATTTAGCGGCTATGCAGGCAAAGGCACATGCACTAAGATTTGGTTTTAAATTCTTGAAAAAAAAAACTCCGCTGTCCATCCCATGGACATCTCCTAAAAATAATGGCAGCCCAACTCATTCCAACTTTGGCCTATGGCACGGAAATTATGCATGCAAAGGAACAAGAAATGTTAAATAAGCTCCAGACAAAAGCTTACAAATCAGTATTCTCCATCCCAAAGACAGCTTTGCCAGCCCATGTTCGGTTACAATTTGGTTTAAAAACATACATTCTAATACATGACTACATTTGTCAAATTACGCTGGAGATTGCGCAGCTCAGAGAAAGGTTCCTTAAACAACCTATGTTGGAGGAAAATTGATGACGAGCAGAGGAACAACCAATGTCACTCTTTAGGACATTTAGGACAGGTAATACTGGTAATAGGCATCCAAAACGCCTGGTCTTTAAATTTGGACCAAGCTGCCTTTAGTCGAATAACTAACTTATCCACAAAATACTTTTCTTACCTAAATGATAAAACCTTCTTAGACCACAGGAGTATATGTCAGCTCACTTATCCCCAGCCTTAAAATATCAGTTCATGCTATATCAATTTGGGCAAATAGACACTAAAGATTGAATTCCAACTTGGAAATTGAAAGTAAGGTGGGTGAGGTTTAGAGGTTGGAGAAGGTCAGCGTGCACTGTAAAAGCAGGGAAGGAACAAGATTTGTTAGCACTGGTAAAGTTTCTTACGTACGGCATGCGCACTTTATTACAAAGTAAGATGGCAGAAGGAGCAAACGCTTCACGGTGCGGTGATGAGCATGGACAGGGTGGGCAAGTATTTTAAATCTAAAAAGGGTCAGAATGCACTGTATATAGTTTGAGCTCACGAAATATGCCTTTCTCAACACAAAATTAAGGAAATAAAGAATTGTTTGGGCTCAATGTGGCATTCTCAGTTTATAAAATTATTAGTACTGCTTTGGTCACTTAATGCATAAACGTATTCTCTTTTTTATTCAAGGTGTTTTTCCTAATAGTATTTAATTTGAAAATATCTGGCTAAAGCAGCAAGAAATGTTAATGTTTTTAAATTGTTGCAACGGTTTTTATTAACCATGCAAATAAAACTTTGACTTGACTACTTGTCCCTGCCTTTCTAGTGCCTTATTTTTCTCATGTACCTACCATAGTAGCAGGTGTAATGGCGGCTGTTTCTTCTGTGATCAAAGCAGTGGTTGGGACTCTGGTCCCTGGTTCTGCAGGCAGCTGTTGTCGTTGCCATGGTAAAAACGGTGGTCACTAATGTGGTCTCTACAGTAGGCCCTTTTATTATGCTGGGAAAAATGGTCTGGTACATGCTGTGGTTACAGCTATGTTCGTTGCTATGGTCCTTGCGTTGTTGCCGCTGCTGTCCTGTCACAGCGCCAATACGGTCTTTACTGCAGTTACAGCTGTTGTTCTTTCTGTTGTTTTTGTCATGATGGCAGTTAGGGTGGCTATTGTAGCTCCTGTTGTGTTTATAGATGTGGTTGAATCTTTTCTCACCATTGTGCTTGCAACGATTTTTGGAGTTGGTACAGCTCCTATAGTCATGGTTGCGGGTGCCTACTAATATTACTCTTTTTGATACTTTGTCTCTGCAGTTGTTGATGCCACGGTGGCAGCAAAGGTTGATGCTGTTCTTTCTATTGCAGCAGCTGTGAATTCTGATGTCATGGTTTCTGCTACTCTAATGCCTTCCATTGTGGCATTCGATTGCTTCTGTTGTGCCTTTTCTAATGTCTGCTTTTGTCACTGCCAATAGGGCATCTCCTTTGGCTACTGTGTTCTCAGCTGTGCTGGCAGCTGCTGTTGTTGTTGTTTTTATCATCTCTGCTGTGGTGAAAAAATTGTTGTTGCTTTTGCTTTACCTGTTGTGGTGGCAGCTGTTATTTGTTATGGTTACACCTTCAGTTACTGCTGTTGTGGCTCCTGCTGCTCTGGCAATACTGTGGTTGTAATTGTAGCTGATGGTGCTACTGTAGTGGGTTCTGATCCTGCTGCTATAGAAAGTATTGTTACTGCTCTTCTTGGTGCCATCTGTGGTTGATACTTTACTCCTAATGAGGTTGCTGATGAAGTCAGAGTTGTTGTCTCTGCTGTGGTGACAACTGCTTTTGCTGTCATTGTCAAAGTGGCAGCTGAACTTGCTAATACAGCTATGGTTTCTCAGGGGCTTGCAGCAAATTGTCCTTCTGTGGGGGCAAAAGCGACTGACAGAGCATGTGCATATTTGTACTTCAACCCATGATCTCTGGCATAGAGACTAAGCTGAATCTAGCTACAACTAAAATGAGTGCCTCTCTCCCTATGACATCATACAAACACACGGTCAGCCGCCGGAAGAGGCTAAGCGATGTTTCAAAGGATCTATCTATAGACTCATTTTCTCTTTCTTTCTTTTGTTATAACGTGAGTTTAGACACCCAGCTAAAGTGGTATTCTAACTAGCCAGACCTATTAACAGCGGTATTTGGATTACCTTGAACGAAAATATAAGTGACAAATATAAAACACAGTATGGAGCTGTGCCGTAACATTAACCTGTGTACCTTAGGAGGCGATCTAAAACACTTCAATAATGGAACATACAGAGGAGGACAAAGAGCATGCTGACCGCTATGAACTAAAGAGACTATTCCAATGTGATCCTAGATATAACCCTTGCAGTCAGGAAATATTTTATGTCAAGATTTTACACAAGGAATCGTTATGCAGTACCCTAGAATATCAAGGAAGGGAGTATTATGTTTAGCTGTCATTTTATTTCTGTGCCATTGCTAGTTCATGTCATGTCAATTATTAAACATGTATTCAAAAATAATACGGACCAAAAAAATAAGATCTGAGTTATTAAAAAGATTCATAGCACTGTTTGCTGGCAGTGGAAGACGGCAGTTTTAGGAGGGAGGGGGCAGGTGGGCAGCACACTCACACTCTTTCTTTTACACACATAGGCATGCACATCCTTTAATAACACTCATCAACATTCAAACATACACGCATGCACCAAACATTCATTTAAAAAGATCACACACTTACCTTCAGCCTCGGAGGTCCCAGGAGGGTTGGGACTGCTGCCTTCCCTCGCTGGCTGACCTTAGGTTGTAGGAAAGACTGTGTGCAGGAGGGGAGGAAACAGCCAGGGAAGAGTACAGTTGCTCGTAGTAGAGGGCAAAGTTATCATTGATCATTTCCTGGGAATTCGCCACCTGGTCCCTGTTACCCAGAATCAGCTCCATGACAGTTTTTGGGGTTTCTGAGTGTAGTAACCATGCTAACGTGCGTCCCAGTATGTCTCCGTCCATGTGTTGTCGAACAAGATATGTCTTATATTCGACATTGCAGAGTTGCTGTAGCTCATCCCAGTACTGGTGCTGTTGGCCAGTTAGAAGGGGACGCGCCATAGGGGTAGTGACCGCCACCCTCTCAAATGTACGGATATTGTTTTCAAGTTTTAACACACTGCATGTGAGAGAGGATTTCACCCCCCAGGATGTGGCTATGCATTGGCCTCTTAAAACCACTTTCATTGCATCCCATTCCACCCCAAGGTCACCCACAGAACCCGAATTATCATTAAAGTATGTAGAAATATGGGAGCCTATTGTTTCCCTGTATGCCGTCTCACGTAGGGCCTCTGCTCTCAATCTTCACGAGGGGATGGACTGTTTAACATTACCCCATTGGAATGTAATTTTAAGGGGACTGTGATCGGATAAGGTACTGCTCAGGCATTTGTAACCTCATATGAGGGGCCAACAATCCAAGTTACAAAAGAAGTAGCCAAGTCGCGCATGTATTTGGTGTCCTGGTGCATAGTAGGAATAGTCCATATCCCCAGGGTGATTTAGGCGATGTACATGCAGGCGGAGGGAAGAAGACCAATGTTGGAAGTGCTTGGTGTCCTGTAGGCCAGGGTTGTTCTGAAGGGGAGGAACCAAAGGGTCCAGTGTTGTTGTATGTGAGGGTCTTGTTGCGAGGCCGGGGGAAAGCGTATTTAGAAAGGCACATTGAGCTGTGCTAGGGGCATAGATTGTTGCGATCATGACACAATGCCCATTTAGAGTGCCTTCTAGGAGAACTTATCGTCCTTCTCTGTCCACGTGAACCTTTTGTTTAACAAAAGGCACCTCCAGGGCAACCACTTGCGAGGTCTAGGAGGACACTGTAGTCTCTGTATTCAAGCCTGGGTCAGTGTGTGAAGGTTCTCTGAAGGTGGAGAAGGGATTAAAAGTCAACTATGTGGCCCACTCCTTTGCCGCCTGAGCTCAAGATAGCCTTGCCCTAGGCAGTTTACGCGTGCGTCGTCACCTGTGGGGGGTTAACCACATCATTTCATCTCGAACCTCCTGTGGGGAGTGCATTAAGCCTTTGGCGTGCATCCAAGTCTACTCGTCCACTGGGGTGGTAAATATTTGAGTTGCCGGATCATCAACCACTCTGAGTTTTTCCAGGAACAGAAGCGCATATTGAAAGTTCAGTTCTCTGAGAAGTTGCTTAACCTTGCCATATCAGCTGCGCTGCTTCTGCACCTCGGCAGTAAAATCAGGGTAAGCTGTAACCTCCACGTCTTCATAGTGCCATGGGCCTTTCACAAGGGACAACTGAAGAATTAAGTCGTGATTTCGGAAATTGCGTAGGACAGCCACAATGGGCCGAGGCGGAGCACTGGCTTGGGTGGCATGCCCCAGGTACCCTGTGGGCCCTTTCCACAGAAACGAACTTTGGAGTTGTCAGGAATCCCCAAGGTCCCCAAGGTGCCTCCAGCGTTATCTGTCAGAAACCCCATGGATTAGGGTTAAATCATATCTCTGTTCTTGGTTAAACCTTCATGTTTTTAAGTAAACATAATGTGCTGTGTTACACAATTGGTTTTATCAATGCTTGTTTTAATTGTTGTGAGCAGGTGTAGACATGTGCTCCTAATTGGGTGTGGTGACTCATCTCAACTGCTTTCTTGATTGTCTGTAAATAGCAGAGTGAAGCATGCCTCCCTGCTTGGCTTTGTTTTGCTTCCTGATCTCAGCATCTGACTTGGCAGTCCAGCCCCTGCTGTCATCCTCGTATTCAGGAATTTTGAGGCAATTCTTTTCTTCGTTCCTGTACCAGCTGACACCAGGCATTCCTCCAGCACTCTGGAAAAGACTGCAGCTAAGTGACTAGTATTCCTCAGGGAGTTTGTTCTTTGAGCGCTGTGTTTTCCTAGAACAGCTGGTGTATTTCAGACCTCGTATTTTTGGCAGACTGCTTATCTTGAAGAGACAAATGCATTTCTGAACATTTTACATTATTATTGTAGTTACTCGCCTAAATGAGTTTCAGGAAATATGCTTGAGCTCAAGTACTACAAAAAGTGACAGTGCAATTTTAAAAGAGTATTTACGTGACTTTGCTTTCAATAATAGCATAACTCTTGGATTTAAATTGTGTCATTCATGCCTGTGTTTCAGGTTTGAGGAATATTCTTTTTGAAGGGTTTTTCACACACTCAGTGAAACCAAACCAAACCAAACTGTGCCACCCTAACTGTTTGAACCCAGAGTGGACATTTGTATTTCCTGGATTGCTTTTTGTTCCTTTTAGTTTAACCTATGCATGCAGGAAAGTTATATGTGATACCATTAATGCCCTTGTTTGTTTTTCTTGTGCATGATAAGTGCAACCACAGTTCTAACTGTAGTGTGCAACAGTGAATCTCTGTGACGCCAGACCTAGTGTTGCAGTACTTATTGTTATGGTACTCAGTTTGGGTTTTAGGTAATGCAGTGTTAGTAATTATGCCAACAGTTATTTTTATTCAATAAAAGTGCTGGAGCATCCCGGTGTTCTTCTACCGCTCCTGTGCCGATATCAGAAAGAGAGATTCAGTTTCAAGGAAGTTGAGTGCACTAATTCTACTATCGCTCTGTCAACAATGACCTGCCCACCATAAGATACAGGGTGCCTGGCTGGAACGGCAAGACATGGCAGTGTTTTGTCTCTTTCTCTTCCACTCCCCCTTTCCTTTTGGGACACCTGCTGGGGTTTCTGTGTCCACCAGGAAGTGCAGAGAGGTGTTCCAGGAGGTAGGGGCATACCATCGCCACTGCAGACATCCTACTTTTCAGGTGAGTGGCCCGTCTCGACAGGAGTGTTGCCTGCCACTACATTGTCAATCAACCATTTTTCAACAAACAGCTCCATACTAGGGCACTCTGCTCACTCAGGAAAGCCCAGCAGTCTAATATTATTGCGGTGAGATCTCCCTTCGGCATCCTCCACTTGTCTGTGAAGGGAAGCCATTTCCATTTTGAGTGGCACCATCTGGTCTGCAGTTCCTGAACCGTAGGACGAAGGGAGGTGAGTGAGGACTCCGCCTCATCAATGTGCTCCATCAGGTTGCGGTGGTATACCCGGAGCATTTACAACTACGGATATTGCGTCAATCCTGGATTCCAGGGAGGTCTTCAGAACCAGGATAGCTTGAAGGACTTTATCAAACTGGGCGGGTGCGCCCGAAAAGTGGTTTCAAGTTGAGTGAAGGCCTCAGCCATGAGGCCCAGGGGGCCAAGCGGTACCGGGCCCTGCAATGGGGTTTTAGTCACTCTGGGCTTCTCCATCATGGTAATACAGTGGAGGGCAGTAGGCACATTGTGTTAGACAAATTTCTGCACCTGGCAGCGCCCACCACTATTGGACACAAGAAAAGTGATGGCTACCTCAGGAGGTTAAAGGTCAAATATTGCGAGGGGGGTGCCAGCAGGTATGTGCAGCCCTCTGTGGAGATAGGGAACGGTCTGGGAGCCCCAGACGCCCCCAGAGGGGAAATCAGGTCATCTTGTCTTGCAAGAGATCCCCCCCGGGTAACACTTCCACAGCCAGACCCTGCCGCTTTTCAGGGAGGCACACCCCGAGAGGAATCAGCCACCCGGTAGGCCGCGGCCAGTCCCATTTGTTTTTCATGAGCTTTACATGTCTCCTAGGTAAGCCTCGGGTAACCCTCAGCTGCTCATCCACAGCTACCTCAAGAGAGCCTGGTTTCCAGACACTAACTACACTTCACTAATAGGGGATACCTGGTACCTGGTATACAGCATAAGTACCTTAGGTACCCACCACACACCAGGCCAGCTACCTACAATAGGGCATTGAGGATTACTGTGCATAACTAACAGCAATCTATGTGGATAATTGTTTTATTATACAATTATATATTGATATTTTAAATACATGTAGGGTCAGTTATATCAGAAACAATGATGGCAGAAGTCAACAAAGTGAGGTGAAGCTGAAAACAATGCAGAGAGCTATAATGCACAACAATATGTACAATAAAACAAATGCACATGCTCTGTGCACCTTGAGGTGGGAAAAAATATTGAAGGCAAAATAACAACAAAAAGAAATATAGACATAGATTTTCTTTACCTAACCATAAATATATGTACCTACATGGTACAAATATCTTCAAGATACATAGATACAGAATAGTAAATCTATACTTCCCTATATGCAATTACCTTTCAATAATCTGTCCCTTGATATTCTGTCCTCAATATTCTTTTATCTCAATATTGTTGGTGTTGATATTTCGTAGTACAACTGGCACATGCATTTAGATAAGGAAGCCTGCAAGGTATATAGCTATATGTCCATTTGAAACACATTTGCAAGCTTTTGTAAGATGCTGAAATTTCAAATCCATACTTAGGACAGGAAACAGGCGGAGCCACTTCCAAAGGGCAACCATTAGGAAAGGTCACAAAACTTTTCCATGGAACAATTCCCTACCGGGATACTTAATTCGGTCAATGGCTAACTGTATAGACATGGGGAAGTCAGTCTATCCTCATGGGCATCAAGAGCAGAATTTGACAAATGCTCTTCACTCAATTAATCGAGTAGCCATAGAAACGTGAACAGCTGCAAGTTGATCTTGCAGAGAACACACACAATCAACATCACCCTGGTTTTCCCTGGGCCTCTATACTTCAGACGTGCCCATGGTAGAGAGGGTTTCCGATGCGCCAGCTGATCCTGGGCTAAAATGCTACATCGATCCCCGAGGAATATGAAAATAAATTGGGAGTTTTAGGCATATTTTTTGTGTTTACAGGAAATTTTGGGTAGGAAGAAGTCCGAGGATACATGTAAGTCACGCAACTCTGGATTCTATTGGTCTCTAGATTTCAGAAACTCCAGGGTTAGTAGGGTTTCCTGCATGCCAGCAGACACAAAGCTTGAATACTGCAACCATTCCCTAGTGCAAATAAGGGAAAACTGGAATTCTAGACACATGGGCTGAAAGAGAGGGGGTAAGCCGCCCTTCCCATTCTGCCTTCCTTTTGGGCAGAAATACTGCTTGGTGCCTGTGGGTGGGGCCCAATGCCAAGATGATAAAGTGCCCCATCCTCTTCCTTTCTTCACTCTGTCCCATGGGTAGGCAGATTGGTTTACCCCTCTCTGTTCCTCCCAAGGAGGGTCAGAAAGCACGTCAGACAATGAGGGGGAAAAAGTGAGAAACAAAATGGGTCTGCCCACCTTGGCTCTAGAATGCATCTCCCGTCTTTCTGCCAAATTAGGCTGATGACTGGAGTGTTTACGTCCTATCATCCTGCCACACTGGGCAGAAAGCCCACTAAACACCAGACATTGGTGTCCAAAAAAGGAATTGTGTGGGGCATTAGCATGTCTTGGCACCAAATAGTTCTTCTGCCAACCAAGGAGAAACAGGGAGACTAATTTACTTCCTCTTTGATGGACCACATTTCAACACTGCATCTAAATGAATCGAATATTCCTTTCACTGAAGGATGACTGTAGTATTCAAGCTCTAGGCACCCAGTGTTAAAAAGTCAGTTTAGGTTCCAGGGGTGATAGGTGTGGTCCCCAACTCATTGTTTAAAAAAAAAAAAAAACTCCTGGATCCTAAATACCCAGGACACACTGTCCCCATTTGTGCTGTGGGACACACTTAATCAGGTGCGCCCAGCACAAACTGGAACAGTGTACTACAGTGCAGGCATAAACTCTGACAGTTCTAGCTGTGAAAGGAGGGAGCATTAGTGAGACATAGGATCAAGCTCTGAAACTGCAGCTCGTCTTTCACTGGAGGTCCACTGGTCTCTGGCCAGCACACCTCCCAAAAGGTTTTTTTGTGTCTGTGCAACGAGCGGCTTGCGGGACGGAAAAGGGGCGGCGTGGCGGTGGAGAGGGGATGGGATGTGACATGATGAAAATAAATAAATAATATAATTAAAACAAACTTACCTTTTTGTGCTGTGCCTCGCTGCTCCCATCCGCTTGTCGTCTGGACTGCAGGCATAGGCTCCCAGCCTGCCCTGTATCCAATCCTAACGCTGCTGTTATGCTGCTGGCAGCATGAAAACAGCACTAGGAGTGGACGGAGCACCCAGCAAGGGTGCTCCAGGGGAGAATGGAAGTCTCTGCCTGCTGTCTCCAACCCAGCAACGAAGTGCCTGCATTGCTGGGTTGGAGAGAGCCCAGTGCGACTGAGTGTTTGGCCGGCCCCATACAGCCGGCCAAACATACATACATACTGAGGGGGAATTCTGTGTATTCCCCATTGTCCCCGTCACAGGCCAAGGCCCCGCCCCTTTAACTATAAATCAATAATAAATATTGTTTATTATCATTTTATAATAAAAGTTGCACAGCTGTTGCTGCTGGTGGGGGGTGATGCTCCTACGCCCTAATGGAGGAGCCGCAAGAGTAATTTCCCACAGTCATAAAGGTAAAGTGTTCTCTCAGTTCCTTGAAAACACAACCCCATACAAATAAGGAATGCATCTTCATGATGTGCTGATGCATGAATTGCACCAGGGTGTGACCCTGTTGACTGCCCAAGCATCTACATCTCCTTCTATAATACCAACGTGCACAAGGAGCAGGCATAAGAGGCCATTGTGCCTTGGGGCACTTTCTGTAATATTTCCCCGGTGCCTAGTGAGCTTTCTGCTTCCCACTATCTCCAGAAAGGCAGGCTGGGGGAAATCCCCATCCTGCCCTCTCAGGGAGGTGGAAAGACTGTACGGGCTTTAGATGTGGTTGGTGCAGACCCCATCCCATTTTGTTTCAAAAATATATCCCTGGTGCCTATCTAGTGTGTTTTCTGCCCACCAACCCCAGGATGGCAGATTGAAGGTAAACCCCCAAATTGCCTGCTCCATGAAGGGCAGTAAGACTATATGAGATTAAGGGGTGGGATTCATGATCAGGCAGCCCCCACTCATTTTTTTTATTTTTAATCTATCCCAGGTGCCTAGTGTGATTTCTGCACTACACAGAGAGGGCAGATTAGACATAAATCCCTGAATCTGCATCCCTTGGGGGTAGAAAGCCTGTTTTCTTCTAAGGGTTGGGGGGTGTCCCAATGTCAGGCATGGCTAGCACTTCTCTGTTTTTCATTTTTTTTTTTAATGCTTATCCTCAGCCCCAAGTGGCTTTAATTGGAAAATCTCAGCACTCAACCTGCCCAGTGGGATAGAAAATCTGGAATGTCGTTCAGTGGATGGGCTTGGAGGGAGAACTGGCCATGGCTTGAGGGGGCATGAATGTCACGTCCACCACACTTAAGCGGGCAATGTAGTGTCATCTTATGACTACTTCCAAACAACAATAAAATGATAAGGGAGTCAAAAAGCCTTGCTAAATGTTTTTAAGCTTAAGGTCACAGATTATCGTTTGAAGTTGAGAGGATATCTTGCAATCTATCAAGTTTTTTTTTTTAGCAAACTTTCTGCTAAGTCTTTGTTATAGGGACTGGAGTACTGTCATACACATACTCAGGTACAGGAAAATGCAATCCAGTTGCATTAGCTACTTTTTATTTGCTCAGGACCTCCCCACAGACAGAGCTAAGAATGGAATATGGATCAAAACTATTTGTAGGTGGAGACTTCCTGTAATACGGTCGGGTCTTTTCAGTGACTACTGAAGCCTCTTCTTGAGATACAGAAAGGACCAACCACTTCCTGAAACAACCTCAGACTCAATATCTGTTATAAATAGTCAAGAGAGAGATATGACTAGAGATGTGACTAGAAGTGAAGCATGATGATGCACCTGAGTGGTCGTTTTTTTAGGCTTTCATTTAGCTCTTATAATACATTGTTGATCTCTGCCTTGCAGCACTTCTGATCGTAGCGTTATTGCATATTCTGCCTTTGCTAACTGCGGAACTTTCAAAACGTGGTAGTATCCGCGTTCAGCAGTAGCACTCCATTTACTGTATAGCTCTACAGGGAGTGCAGAATTATTAGGCAAATGAGTATTTTGACCACATCATCCTCTTTATGCATGTTGTCTTACTCCAAGCTGTATAGGCTCGAAAGCCTACTACCAATTAAGCATATTAGGTGATGTGCATCTCTGTAATGAGAAGGGGTGTGGTCTAATGACATCAACACCCTATATCAGGTGTGCATAATTATTAGGCAACTTCCTTTCCTTTGGCAAAATGGGTCAAAAGAAGGACTTGACAGGCTCAGAAAAGTCAAAAATAGTGAGATATCTTGCAGAGGGATGCAGCACTCTTAAAATTGCAAAGCTTCTGAAGCGTGATCATCGAACAATCAAGCGTTTCATTCAAAATAGTCAACAGGGTCGCAAGAAGCGTGTGGAAAAACCAAGGCGCAAAATAACTGCCCATGAACTGAGAAAAGTCAAGCGTGCAGCTGCCACGATGCCACTTGCCACCAGTTTGGCCATATTTCAGAGCTGCAACATCACTGGAGTGCCCAAAAGCACAAGGTGTGCAATACTCAGAGACATGGCCAAGGTAAGAAAGGCTGAAAGACGACCACCACTGAACAAGACACACAAGCTGAAACGTCAAGACTGGGCCAAGAAATATCTCAAGACTGATTTTTCTAAGGTTTTATGGACTGATGAAATGAGAGTGAGTCTTGATGGGCCAGATGGATGGGCCCGTGGCTGGATTGGTAAAGGGCAGAGAGCTCCAGTCCGACTCAGATGCCAGCAAGGTGGAGGTGGAGTACTGGTTTGGGCTGGTATCATCAAAGATGAGCTTGTGGGGCCTTTTCAGGTTGAGGATGGAGTCAAGCTCAACTCCCAGTCCTACTGCCAGTTCCTGGAAGACACCTTCTTCAAGCAGTGGTACAGGAAGAAGCCTGCATCCTTCAAGAAAAACATGATTTTCATGCAGGGCAATGCTCCATCACACGCGTCCAAGTACTCCACAGCGTGGCTGGCAAGAAAGAGTATAAAAGAAGGAAATCTAATGACATGGCCTCCTTGTTCACCTGATCTGAACCCCATTGAGAACCTGTGGTCCATCATCAAATGTGAGATTTACAAGGAGGGAAAACAGTACACCTCTCTGAACAGTGTCTGGGAGGCTGTGGTTGCTGCTGCACGCAATGTTGATGGTGAACAGATCAAAACACTGACAGAATCCATGGATGGCAGGCTTTTGAGTGTCCTTGCAAAGAAAGGTGGCTATATTGGTCACTGATTTGTTTTTGCTTTGTTTTTGAATGTCAGAAATGTATATTTGTGAATGTTGAGATGTTATATTGGTTTCACTGGTAATAATAAATAATTGAAATGGGTATATATTTGTTTTTTGTTAAGTTGCCTAATAATTATGCACAGTAATAGTCACCTGCACACACAGATATCCCCCTAACATAGCTAAAACTAAAAACAAACTATAAACTACTTCCAAAAATATTCAGCTTTGATATTAATGAGTTTTTTGGGGTCATTGAGAACATGGTTGTTGTTCAATAATTAAATTAATCCTCAAAAATACAACTTGCCTAATAATTCTGCACTCCCTGTATATTGCGTAGTAGAGTGGTACCTTCCTGTATCCCTTGTTTGTAGTTTCCTGACCAAAAACAGACTTCTCAATAAAGCTTTCTTGATCTTCAAATGTTTGCATCGGCTGGAGTTTCGCTGTGACTCCACATACACCAACCGTTTATTTGACACTTTGACGAAGGTACACGTGCAAGCATGTGCAGTTTGCTTGGACCACTGCAAACTCTCCGGGACAGCACTGTTAAACTTCGGGTTACTATCTCTTCGCCAGTTGCAGTGTCCTCCCCAGCCTGGATACCCACCAATAAATACGTCAAACATGGAGCTATGCATTACACATCTTTATTCTTCACTGTGTAACTTCATACTAAACATTCAAACCCTGCTATTTCGCCACAGGCCTCCGTGGCCCGGGCGGGAGAGTTGGCTCGGGTCACAATCTGCACATCTCTTACCACCGTTGGCTGAAGAACTTGAAGGAACACCCGATCTTCTACTGGTTCTGGTCTGGCCAAGATAGGGGAGACCCTTTCTAGTAGCCATGGTGCTGCTGACTAGAAAAGACGCTAAGACAGACCATACCCTCCAGAAGGAGTCCCAGAGGAAAGACCCAAAAAGGTGGGAAAAAACCTCTATTAAAGGAACTCAAAGAAACAATGGCAAAGGAAAAATAAAATAACTCTTGCAGGAAAAAAAGGGATGCGGAAAACACAGAAAAACAGGAATGAGGATCACCACCAAGCGGAAGTGTTTACAACGCAAGGAAGAGAAGAACTGAAGTGCTTATATACCAGAAAACAGGAAGTGACACAACAGGAAGAAAGTGCAACACCATCTTGAATTGGGAAAGACCATATAGAAAAAAATAGGAAAAAAGACCAAGTAGAAAAGGAAAACGAAAAAGACATTCTGGGAAGAAGAATACCAAGGAGGAAGACAACATGGACACCAAGAAAAAAAGTGAAGATGGAGAAAAAAAGAAGAAAAATGAGGAAAGAAAAAAAGGATAAAACCCAAGGAGGTAGGTATATGTGAATTCAGGGAGGGTGGCAGGGGCTGTGGCGCAACCCAGAGCACGAAATGTGCCTCCTGGGTTGCACTGCGAAAACAAGTAGGCAAAACAAAGGGCCGCGGCAGTGCTGGCATCCCGAAACTCGGCTCGCTGTAGTGCGCGGCAACACGGTTGGGGCTGCTGTCCGTTTTTCCTGCCACAAGGCTCACCACAGCCCCTTTTTTTTGGTCCTTATATCACCCGAGGCCCTGGATTAGGCATGAGGCCTTGGCGAATTCGGGGCGCGGCGCACCCTCAGGGTTAGGAGTGGGCACCCCCTCACTTACCTGGCGACTGGCCTTTCTTTCGGGCTTCTTTTCCTCTTTCTTCTTTCCTCTTTCTTCTTTCTTCTTCTCTTCTTTCCTTTTTTCCAAGTAGGGGCCATATTCTTCTTTCTCCCAGCATGCTTTTCTTCCCATCTTCTTCCCTGCATGCATCTGGTGCCCTTTCTAAAATGACATCCTCATCTATTTCATTCTATAATCTTTTCCCAATCCAACATGGCTTCCTTGCTTTTCCTGTATGTCACTTCCTGTTTAGGGGTATTTAAGGAGTTGGATTCTTGCTCTCTTTGCGCTGCAGCACTTCCTTTGGTGGTGATCATGCTCCGGTTGTTTTCTTCTGATTTCAGCCTTTTTTTCCCTGCTTGTTCCAGTTTCCTTCCAGTTACTTTTCTTGATTGGAAGTCTGGCATTTTTTCTTGTGTGTTTTCTTCTGTTCCAGGGAGTGCCTGTCATAGAGGTTTTTTCCCTTTGGGGGTTTTTCGTCTGGGACTCCTTCTGGAGGGCATGGACTGCCTTTTGACGTACCATTGTCAGTAGCACCGTGGCTACTAGAAATAGCCGTCCTTACCTTGGCCAGAGCAGGAACTACAAGAATCAAGGTCATCCTTCAGTTTCAGCTGACCAAAACCCTAAGCGACAGGTGGACTGTGACACCTGCATTCATTTCACCACGTTCTAACACCTTCGTCATCATGCTATGGAGTCCTTAGTGACTCAAAAAGGTTCCGTCATACTTAGTCCAAGACATGACATCGAGCACGGATGTTTGCTGTGTATAATTGTTCTGCAAAATTGTGTGTGATTGTAACATTGTGTGTAAGAGATATGGCATCGCTCTATCAATTTATCATGGCAGGTACCATGTCCAAGCTACACAGTGCAAGTCAACCATTCTTCCTTCTTTTTAAATATGTTACATTAAATGCATATTACTGGGCTAAAGTGTCCCTCATAGTGTCATACATTACCTATTGAAATGTCACACATGCGCATACGGATATTAGGGAAATGTCACACATAAGCAACTTGAAAACTTGGCAGCTATGCCCATCAGTTCCTGTGTTGCTTCACCCAACCCTCCATGTCATGTTCTTTTTTACTGTTTCTGCTTTAGAGCCAACCTGCTGCAATCTGCTGCCCAGCCGCCACTTTCTTAACAGGCACTTTCACACTGCAATTGCCATCTGGGAACTGTACATAAGAAAGTGGCGCCTGTGTCATGTGGTACATGAGCGCATGCGTGAGGGATGCATGTGCGCATATATGTCCTCATGCTAGGCTGCCATAGCATCAAGACGTTTGTACGCATACATATCATATTTATTCTTTATTTATTGCCAGTGTTGTACATCTTTGACACACAATCATTTTTACGGGCGAGCACAAAGTGCTCCGTCCTGTGTTGTAATCTCTCTTTGGGCTTCAAACCACACCTGTGTCACGTCAGTGTCTTTCTTTGGTTCGTGAGCTTGCCTTTTAAAATCCGCTGGCTTTCATTGGTTAAAGGCATGCATAAGTCATGCCTTTTCCAGTGTTTAGCCCTCCTCGAGCACAGGGACCAAGTACTGAAAACACACGAGGCTCCACGTTTTCTGTCCAGTTTCTGGTCTACTTTTTCACTTTTTTCGCAGCACTATCTTGCTGGGCAGAAGTAAAGCGATTTGCATGACATCGACCCTGTTACATAGTTAATTGCACTTTTGACAGTTACGTAGATAATTCCAAAAGTTGAGCGCTTTGCATGACATCGACCCTGTTACATAGTTAATTGCACTTTTTCCGGTTACGTAGATAATTGCACTTTTGCCAGTTACATGGATAATTGCACTTTTGCCGATAGGTTTCACTACGAGTGAACTTTTATTTCCCTTTGTGTGTCTGCTTTGCATTGATGACAGCCATCAGCTCGCTTATGTGAAACTTTTACTTTTCACTTTACATGGCAAGAAAAGTACAGTTAGTTATGTGAAACTGTTTATTTTCATTTTCAATTTATGTGGCAAGAAAAGTCCGGTTATGAGTTTACAATGCTAATTGCTCTAGCCCAAGCAAACTCGGGACTGGTTGCATTGCAGATGCTTGTTTTTCTTTTTGCCAATGTAGAAAATCATTACCAAAAAGCATTGCCAAAGCAAATAGGTCTGCATTGCTTTCAAAAGGTGACACCAATTAGCTTTGCCTAGGCTTGTTTTTGCCGGTGGGTGAAGAGGATGGGGGACCCTAAGGGATCACTTATGACTTGCGGAGGGGGCTTCATCATCCAGCACTGGTGGATGAGGGCAACAGTCTCAACTATGAAGTACAGCTCCAAGTTTAATAGCTGTAGTATTCCGTTCGGTCTCCATCTGAGAGTATAAATCTTTTATTGCAGATTAAAAACAACGCAATTAAAAAACCCTTGGGCGCATCAGAAGCTTGTTGATGTGGTAAATGCACATGTTGTGAACATGTGATAAATTAGTTTAAGAAAGGAATACAAACAAAGAGCTGCTGCAACGTCCATAATAAAAAAAAAACAAGCATTTTCAATGCAATGGGGCTCGCATTTGCTCGAGTTGGAGCTATTTGCGTTGTAAACTCCTAGCCTAACTTTTGTTGCCAAACAAATTAAAAAAAAAAAACAAGGCGCAATCGCGCTATGTAAAATGCAGCGCGATCGTGCTGAAATTGAAAACGGAGTGCGATTGCGCTATGTAAACCCCAGCGTGATCGCGCTGCGGGGAAAATTAACAGAAAAAGTAGTCCAGAAACCAGGCTCAAAACATCGAGCCTCGTATGTTTCTAATAGTTTACCGGTGCTGTGTAGGCGGGCTAAACACCGGAAAAGGCATGACGTATGCATGCCTTTCACAAATGAAAGCAAGCAGATTTGAAAGTGCAATCCCAGGAACCAATTAAAGAGACTGACGTGACCTGGGCGTGGTTTGAAGCCCAAAGAGAGATTACTTTATGGACGGAGCGCTTTGCGCTCGCCAATAAAAATCACAATTGATTACATCGTCTGGTCCAGTGCACTCAAGAGCTAAAATTCATTATGAATAGTAGGTAGCTGGTGCCCCCTACGATGCTGGGCCAATATAAAGATTGTTGTTAACTTTTGGGCCCGCAGTCTGACAGATCAGTGAACCTATGTTGAGCCGTGGTATCTTGGAAATAAAACTTTACAAAAATAAAACACATGTTAAACTAAAAACAGCAAAATAAAATGGTGCCATGAACTGGCCTGCTAAAAAGTTTGTAATATATGTTAAAGGCTGCTTTCTGGCTGGTCACTGAACCTATAATGTCATCATAGGACCAAAAAAATAAGGAAACTGTAAACTGAGAACACATATTTAAACAAAAAAAAAAACTGAAATAAAATAAAACCGCAATGACCGAACTCTAAAGTTTAGAATAAGGGTGTGTCAAAAAAGCGTTAAAAGGTCAATGAGCTGACGTTAGACCTATATTGCCCTCCATTGGCCTTCATTCTCTCAGGTGCCCAAAAGAGCTTAGGGAGTTATGTGACACAATTAATGTGTTCCAAAGCCTGCCTTTAAACTATGTCCATGCAGGTTCGCTTAACATAAAAATAGCAGCTTTTTCACTCTTTCCAAAAATGTTGTAGCCCTGGAGGCAAGCTGAATGTTATGACCATTTAAAAGGGCCAGGACTGCAAACCGACATGTATTGATCTGAAGCGACCTCAAGGCTGAACATCTCAGCTGATGTCACATGTGAGAGACCTTCGGACAGATACACACGAAGTGAATTACACTTTCCTCCAGAAGACCACACAGACAGCAATTAGCATCTGGCCAGGTTTGCTTCCACCTCAGGACTTGGTCATTTTGGAGAAAGGCACCCATACGAAGTAAAAGAAGAGAGTGTTGAACAGGCGCAGCTTTGTGGGAAACAAGGTATGGTTGCGGGCTCCAAGATGTGTAAGACTGAAGAAGGGTCCAGCTGTGCCTCTTTCGAGCCAGGAGAGCTTTGTCTGATGACTAAGAGCACAGTTTAGAGGCCTTGTTTGTAATTATTTTTAATAAAGTAAACTCTATTTGAGAGCCTCAAGCACTAGTCAACTTTAGAGTGGCTAATGCTCCTTGAATAACAAGTGGCCATGATTTTTTTTTTGTTTGGGCATGGACTCCATCTCCAACCAACACTGGGCAGCTAATGAATCTTGTGATGCCGAGCTAAGCTTCCTGCACAGTTTTAATATTGCTCCCAACCGGACGGCAGCTTGATCAAAAAGGCCAAACTCCAGTCTCTCCTGTGCTTGTGAAGTAAGAGTGGGGAGAAAGAAAATGCATTTACACAAAGATGACTGAAGCGGATTTAAAGAGGATGCAACTTGCCTTTCAATAACTCTGATTCGCTGGTGAGGGACGCATGACCTGAAACAGATAATCCTGAGAGATGCTTCTAAACTTCTCCTAAAGTAGACCACATGCGAAACAAAGTTTCTGGGCCGTCGCTCAGCCTTACCCGGTATAATCTTCGTCAAAACCCAGTGCCGCCCACTCAGCTGAGAGACTATGAACTGTGAACCAGGCAAGATCTCTTTTGGAAAATTCTTGGACCCTCTTCTAACGTCCTGGCACTTTGTGATGTGACAATGTTTTATTTCCGTTCATGACCTTTGGAAATTTTAGGAGGAATGTAGCGTCCCGACCTCAGTGACATAACTGAGGCACGGACCCTACCATTTGGAACCTGTTCGTTTGGGCAGTGGTGGGACACTCCCCATCTTCCAGACCACAAATGAAACCCCCCTGTGTTACGTACCAAGGTTAATAAAAGGGGGCCTGCTGTGCGCTGCCCCGGAGTGGTGGTAATGGACGCATTGTAGCCGCGCCCGTACAGTGCAACCAATATGTGTTGCCTGTAATTATTTACGTGCCAGGCCACCGCGAGCGCATACCTGCAGGGCCTAACAGAGGAACCCTACATTACCTAAGAGCAGGTGAAGTGTTGTGTCGGTCTCCCTCAAACAACAAGGTAGGAAAAAAAGTTAGAGGTATACGTACCTGTCCATACTCAAGGCCCAGCCTTCTGTGCTGAACTAACTCTAAAATTGACCGTTATATTTACCCATTTGTCACACGATGGTTCGGAACCCATACCTTCTCAGCCTACTGTATTGCCTTGAACCGGTTCTCTGGTTAAAAAATAAACTTTAGTTTAATGAACTATCAATCTTGTATCCATCACAAGATGTGAAGTAAATTAATCCTAGAGAACACAAAAAGGGCCGAGCAATACAGTGTCACTCTTAAAATATGATAGTTATATCTAGCTGAACCGCACAGGTACTATTTCTAAATCCAATTAACATCACACACCATAAAAAAACAGGAAGCGACGTCTCTGGGAATCTAATGAAAGAGTACAGTACCATTCGGTTTTAATCTCCGAACAAATAAAAAAAAACGAAATACCGTGTTCTTTGTGCGCCATCTGGTGGCCAAAGTAAGCACTATCGCTAGTTAAAATATTTGTCGCACTACTATGGCTTCTTATTCTAATTCTGCTACATCTTTGATAGTAAGCTTTATTTTTTCTTGGTTTATGCTGTTTGTTACACTTTAAGACCAAATCACAGTATTTGCTACTCTGGGACATGAAGTCAAGTTGGAGCCATTTCCAATTCACACTGGTTCGGCCAATGGTTTTTCTTCACAGAATATGTTCTTTTTTGGACACAACCTGCGCAAAACAAGTCAACTGTTGCCCCCACCACTAGATGTGCAGCGATCTGAACAGGTATTGTCGGGATCAAGTTAAGAGTAAGTTGAGGATCTGTACGCTGCATCATATTGGCTAAATATGATTTTTTTTTTTGGTTTAAGAGCATGGCGCCATTCTGCTTCGAGACACTTGGAAGCCGCGGGAAGCAGGTTTTGTTTTTATTCCCAAGTCCATGCATACCGTTGGTTGAAGTGCCACTAGAGCCATTACTTCTTAGGGCTCGTCACGCAACCTCTGTTCAAGAGTACTACACTTCCTCCTCTCGGTGAGGCTGTCTCAACTAAGAAATCCTTTCATATTAAGAGCAGGCGGCCTCTTCTTATGATTTGAAATTTAAAACCAGCTTTTAGGCAAATAGTCCTTGAAATGACCCCACTTACTGCGAAGTTTTTGGAAGTAGTTATCAATTACATAGTTGAATGTAATTAATTTCTTGAATGCTGCAATAGACAACTAACCACGATTTAGCATCTGTAATTATGAGGACGTTTGCTTATTTTTCATTATAGTTATTCGATATTATTGGGAAGATTTTAATTCATCTGCAATAAACATGACTGAAATGTAACTGCTGAAATGTGCTAGATACATAATCGAATCCAGATTACCTACCTTACCTCAAGTTTAGTGTTGAAATCCTGATTATGGGGGTCATTCTGACCGCGGCGGACGGCGGTTGCCGCCCGCCACGCGGTTCCCGCCGAAAGACCGCTCCGCGGTCAAAAGACTGCGGCGGTCATTCTGGCTTTCCCACTGGGCTGGCGGGCGACCGCCGAAAGTCCGCCCGCCAGCCCAGCGGGAAACACCCTTCCCACGAGGACGCCGGCTCAGAATTGAGCCGGCGGTGTGGGAAGGTGCGACGGGTGCAGTTGCACCCGTCGCGAATTTCAGTGTCTGCTAGGCAGACACTGAAATTCTTTTTGGGGCCCTCTTACGGGGGCCCCTGCAGTGCCCATGCCATTGGCATGGGCACTGCAGGGGCCCCCAGGGGCCCCGCGGCACCCCCTACCGCCATCCTGTTCCCGGCGGGAGAACCGCCAGGAACTGGATGGCGGTAGGGGGTGTCAGAATCCCCATGGCGGAGGAGCGCGCTCCGCCGCCATGGAGGATTCTCAAGGGCAGCGGAAAGTCGGCGGGACACCGCCGACTTTCCGTTTCTGGCCGCGGCTGAACCGCCGCGGTCAGAATGACCCCCTATGTGTCTTTCAAATATTCCTTCAAAATATCAATTAAAAGTAGGCCCTGCCAAAATGTAAACTGACAGCAAAATTAATGTAATTTCCTGAAATTTCTGAAATGACGTCACATTGCCAGAGATGGCTCCTACGCTATGGCAGAAGAGGGTTGCCCCCTGCCAGCAGCAGCTGCAAAATTTTTACTATAAAACGATATTAAACTGTGTTTATTATCGTTTTATAGTAAAAGGGGCAAGCCATGTGGCTGTGATGAGACAGAGGGGGATTGCACAGCACTCAGGCCGGCGAAACACACATGCGCACTGGGCTCTCTCCAAACCAGCAACAAAGGCACTGTGTTGCTGGGTTGAAGACAAAAGGCAGAGACTTTCACTCTGCCTCCGTCCAATCCTAACACTGCTTTCATGCTGACAGCAGCATGAAAGCAGTTTTAGGATTGGAAGCAGGGCAGGCTGGGATCCTGTGCCTGCAGAAGAGGAGTAGAGCAACACAGGTAGTTTTTTTTTTTTTTTTATGAATATTTGTTTTTATCGTTGTTGTTTCCCCCCCCCCACTCGCCATGCCGCCCTGCTGCCCTGCCCCTTTTCCCTCCAGCGAGCCACCACTGCACATTGCACAAATACGCAGCTCTTCACAGCAACATTGTAGACTTCAGCGCAGGAACAAAGCAAATAAACAGAATGAGAGCCGCTAATGTTCGAGGTAGTTATGTTTTTAGTACTACTTTTTAATCATGAAATGCACCCTTGCATCAAAAATTGATGTAAAGATGCATTTTGCTTTAAATGACAAATTTTTATTTTGTGTAATTGTGCATAATTTTCCAGAAAATTACACAAATGTTGCAAGCTCCTATTTGAAAGTCACTGTATCATTATCATGCCCAAGTACATCTGCCTTGTCCCAAATACAAAACTAGAAAAGCAGCCCTAGTTAGACTGTACCTCTGGAAAGGCTGTGATACGACAAAAACAATGCAATATGATTTGAGTAAGGAACACTTGCACCTTGGCAATGTCTCCAAACCATTGGAATAACTGGCACCTGTTGACAATGTAGTGTTGTTGCATTTTGCACTCTGCTACCCAAAGAACGCCCTCCTGAATGCTCTTACGATATGAAGACACAAGTATGGAAAAAAAAACAAAAGCGAACAGCAAAGGGGGTTTAACCCGTTCTGTGCCACAGACGTAATGGTAACGTCCAGCGGCACAGTGCTCCTGTGCCGAGGACGTAACCATTACGTCCTGGCACCTGAGCTCAGCAGGAGCGCTAGCGCTCCCTCCTTGGGCTTTACCCCCCCACCCCTGGCAGGGATGGGTGGGGAAGCCCTTCCCCTTCCGCCCCACCCCCGTGACATCTGATGACATCAGCGCGCGATTGCGCGCTGACCTCATCAGAGGCCGCCTACCATGGCGCTGGAAGCTGAGCTTCCAGCGCGATAGGAAGAGAAATGCTTTGCATTTCGCTTCTGATAATGTGATGGGGGCCTGAGAGGCTTCAAAGGGAAGGAAAAGAATTTCCTTCCCTTTGAAGTCTCTCAGAGCATTTCAGCAGCCAGATTGTGAAGCAATCTGGCTGCTGAAATGCCCACTAGACACCAGGGATTATTTTGAAAAAGGAAATTAGTATAAGGGGAGCGACAAGGGGGCAATTATTTTCAAGGCCTTTTCTGCCCCCGGGGGTAGATCGTCCTATTGTTATTAGGCCGATCTGCCCCAAGGGGGGGGGGGTTAGAAATCTCTAAGCACCAGGGATCCTTTTTTTATTTTTTAGAGGTGGGGAGCAACCCCTAAGGCAAGGGTCGCTCTCCTAGGGGGGATATTATATTTAGGCCACTTCTGCCCAACTATTTTTATTAGGCCAATCTGCCCCCAAGGAGGGCAGAAACCACTAGACACCAGGGAATTTTTTTTGTTTTACAGATGGGGAGCGACCCCTTAGGCAAGGGTCGCTCCCCTGGGGTCATATTGTATTTAGGCCATTTCTGCCCCACTTGGGGGCAGATCAGCCTATTTTTATTAGGCCAATCTGCCCCCAAGGGAGGCAGAAACCACTAGACACCAAGGATTTTTTTTATATACTTGCACACAAGGGGAGCGGTCCTTTGGGCAAGGGCTGCTCCCCAGGGGGGTCAAAATATTTTTATGCCTTTTCTGCCCCCCCGGGGGCAGATTGGCCTATTATAATTAGGCCGATCTGCCCCCGGGGTGGCAGAAACCCCTAGATACCAGGGATATATTTTTGTTTATGTTTACTTTTGTTTTGTATATATGGGGAGCGACCCCTTAGGCAAGGGTCACTCCCCTGGGGGGGGGGGTGGGGGGGGGAAATTGCATTTAGACCATTCTGCCCCCCTTGGGGGCAGATCGGCCTATTTCTGTTAGACCAATCTGCCCCAAAGGTGGGCAGAAATCACTAGACACCAGGGATTTTTTATTTTTTTGCGTCAATTTCACGCAAGAGGAGCGACCCCTTAGAAAAGGGTCGTTCCCCTGGGGAACAAATTTATTTTAGGCCATTTCTGCACCCCTTGGGGTATATTGGCCTATTTGTATTAGGCCGATGGGGCAGAAACCACTTAGGCACCAGGGATTGGTGTGTGTGTGTATGTGTGTGTTTTGTTTGGGGGGTAGCCCCTTGGGCAAGGGTCGCTCCCCATTGGGGCACATTACTGTTGGCCATATCTGCCCCCCGATAGGCCTATTTTTGGAAGGCCCATCTGCCCCCAAAGGGGGCAGAAAGCCCACCAGAGACCAGGGAAGATTTTGTTTTCAAAATAAGAGGGTGGGTGTATGACCATATCCCCACCCCAAATAAATGGGGCCAAAGTTGTTCTGCCCACCATTGGGCAGATGGGGCAATTACCCACCGATCAACACCCAGGGGGGCTGAAAGTCTACTAGATGCCAGGGAATAAAAAATAAAAAAAATAGTGGGGTGGTGGCTACCAACCAGTATGGGCCTGGTTAAACCCCCACCCCAACCGAAGGGGCTAACAGACTTTCAGCTCTCCCCCCGCACACTAAAACATCTTATCCCACGGCAAGCAAGAGGACATTTGAGTTTTTGGGGTTTTGGTTTTACATTTGGGCCATGAGAGCTTGGCTAACTCTCAAAATCACCCCACTTGGAATGGTAAGGGCAGCACTTTATGGACTTTGGGAAGCTACCATGTAGGAAAATCCACAAGATCTAGACACATCTGAAAACTATACATCTGGGTAATTCCAGGGTGGTGTGCTTCACATACACCAGCACCATTTTCTTACCCACAATGCCCTACAAACCTTCAACTTTGCAGGAAATCATACATTTTTCCAAAATTTTTTTATGGAACCTTCCGGAATCTGCAGGAATCTACAAAATTCCTACCACTCAGCATTGTCTCATCTATACCAATAAAAATTCTGCTGCACTTGTCAGCCTATCAAGTTTTTTTTCTAACTGCCCTTTTGGACCTGCTTTGGTCCCCCCTCAATTTTGACATGTTTTTGGCTCATCCCTCTCACAAGCACTTGGCCCAACTACACAAGTGAGGTATCATTTTTACTGGGAGACTGAAGGAACGTTGGGTGGTAGGAAATGTTTCCTGGTGCGGTGATCCCACACAGAAATGTGGGGAAAATGTGATTTTTAAGCTAAATTTTAGGTTTGCTGAGGATTCTGGATAAGAAAACAATGGGGGATCTGCACAAGTCACACCTCCCTGGACTCCCGCAGGTGTCTAGTTTTCAGAAATGTCTGGGTTTGGTAGGTTTCCCTAGATTTTTATCGGGAGACTTGGTGAAAGACAGAATATCAAAACAAGTGTTATTGCCGCTTGTCTTTCTCTACATTTTTTCCTTCCAAATGTAAGACAGTGTGTAAAAAAGACGTGTATTTGAGAAATGCCCTGTAATTCACATGCTAGTATGGGCACCCCGGAATTCAGAGATGTGCAAATAACCACTGCTTCTCAACACCTGATCTTGTGCCCGTTTTGGAAATACAAAGGTTTTTTTGATACCTATTTCTCACTTTTTATATTTCACCAAATGAATTGCTTTATGCCCGGTATACAATGAAAACCTGTTGCAAAGTGCAGCTCCTTTATTGGCTCTGGGTACCTTGAGTTCTTGATGAACCTACAAGCCCTATATATCCCCGCAACCAGAAGAGTCTAGCAGACGTAACGGTATATTACTTTTGGAATTATTTAATTGCAGGGAAAAGTTACAGAGTAAAACGTTGAGAAAAATAGCTGGTTTTTTCACCTCAATTTCAATAATTTATTTATTTCAGGTGTTATTTTCTGTATGAAACCCTTGTAGGATCTACACAAATTACCTCTTGCTGAATTCAGACTTATGTCTACTTTTCAGAAATGTTTAGCTTTCTGGGATCCAGCATTGTTTTCACACCCATTTCTGTCACTAACTGGAAGGAGGCTCAAAGCACAAACAAATAGTAAAAATGGGGTATGTCCCAGTACAATGCCAAAATTGTGTTGAAAAATGTAGTTTTCTGATTCAAGTCTGCCTGTTCCTGAAAGCTGGGAAGATGGTGATTTTAGCACCACAAACCCTTTGTTGGTGCAATTTTCAGGGGAAAAAAACACAAGCCTTCTTCTGCAGCCCTTTTTCCCATTTTGTTGAAAGAAAAAAAACTGAATTTTTGCTGTATTTTGGCTACTTTCTTGGTCTCCTCCAGGGGAAACCACAAACTCTGGGTACCTCTAGAATCCCTAGGATGTTGGGAAAAAAGGACTAAAATTTGGGGTGGATAGCTTATGTGGACAAAAGGTTATGAGGGCCCAAGCGCAAACTGTTCCAAATAGCCAAAAAAAGGCTCGGCACAGGAGGGGAAAAGGTCTGACAGCGAAGGGGTTAAAGAGCCCTGTGATGGGACAGAAGTAATACAGTAACTGTTGTTAGTCAGTGGGCTACATTATATCATAGAACTATGGAAACAGCTAATACTGCCCATCATTTAAACAGGTAATTTGGGGCCATTTTCTACAATTAAAAAGTGCGTGTACAAGCCTGACAACCTATGATATTTGAACAGGAAGTTCTAATGTTAAAGGCGATAGATACATCTTTAGTGATGCCTGGTGCTTTCTCTACATCAGACCTAGAGGCAGGCATTTTGTAATATGGCAACTTGCCTGTTATGGTAACAGACAGGCAGGGCTTTTGGTGTTAATTACATGTGCTGTGCAAAGGGAAAATGGAGTTGTAACTGTTATATCTAAATGTACGACCACTTAAGTATTTTCATAGGAAACTCTAGTCACGTTCCCTGGCTGGAGTTCACGTTCTGGGAAAACACTAAATTTTTTTGACAAAACAGGAATTACACGTACTAATTCCGGCCAGAAAACTGAATTCAGGAAAACATGAGCCAGTAATCACAATTTCCTCATGTGGTTTCGCGTTTCATTTGGGGTTAAAGGAGTTAACTGAAAATCTGCTGATAATCTTTAGCCCTGGTATTACCAATTGCACTGGTACCACTAAATCTGGCTCTGGTATTCCAACACGGCCCAACTCATAATGGGGATCAATGGCCTGTTATCTGCCTCCACAATTAAGAAGACTCCTTTCTAACCTAACCACTATAACTTAAATATATAGCTTCTTAAAGTCGACTCCCCTGACTTTTGGAATATTATTAAACAGAAATTCATGGTATGGCCTCCAAATATAAAACTTATTGAAGAGAGACTTCAAAATGAATTTACATCCAATTCTTGGTGGCTAATGCTCCCACAACTATTGACCACCATAAGTACCACAACACTCTGTTCCCCTGTTATACACCACCAAGTGATGGAGTACCTATGGAGAAAAATCATTTTGAAATCAAGAATTCACTTTTGTCTTCCTCCCACATCAGAGTGACTTTACAATAGATCTCATAAGAAACTCCTCAATTCAAAAATATAAATGGGGCCCTTGTAATGAAGCCAATCTACATATTTGATCATTCTTGCGTAGGATGCTTGCAACAGACAAACAAGATCTCATGTCCTCAAAAGTTAAAGCTGCCAAACTCCTAACAAAGTATTTAGTTTATTCAAAAAGGTTACACATGACCTCAAATCAAAGATATTGCACAAACCTTTAAATATATCTAATCAGAAATGTATGATATTAAAAGAATACTACTTCACGGACAAAATATCCTTAAGAAACTGATAATAAAAAAGGTGCAATATTAGGTCAACTACTACTACAAAAAAAAAAAGCTGGGCTGCTCAAAGACATTAAATCACTACCATCACAACAGACCGCAGATTCAGGTAGAAGTCCAGCCATAGTTGAGCTTAAAAAACAAATCAAGCGCAATACTTGGGAAGATGCTTGGGCAGGTCAAAAAGTGTAGTACAATACAGGCAGTTACCCACAGGGCTACTAAGGTAGTCATATGTTTAGTACCAAAGTCACACAATGATCAAACGATATCTGACATCTAGAAAACGATCTGAATCCTTTAACACTGGTTGCAACATCCTGCAAAACATTCTCCCCTACTTAATATACAGAACCACCACAAGACAGTTTCATGAAGAGTAAATGTAGTAAGTGAGAGATCCGATAGTAAGTTGTTTGAAAACTTATTTTATTTTTATATTCAAGGCACAAAGCAAATGGAGCCCACAGCAAGCACGTCCGTTGCCTCTGCCATTCAGTCAGTAAGCCCAACCACAGTCCGTAGCACACACACGAGCATGGAACACCCAACTCAAATAACAACATGTACATCAGGAAATCAGAATACAAATAGATTCCACATTCAGAAGTGGAACTTATCTTAAAAGGTACACTATCTACAACACCTTCCCCTTTTTTGGAAAACACAAAAAAACAAAAACAAAAAAATGCTGACATATATTAATACTACATTTGATATACTTTAAACTCTATCTTAGTGCAGATAGAAATCTTTAAGTTTTGTAGGCATTCCCACATTTAACTAAAGAATGCCTACCAACATTTGTCACATTTTTAGATACTGGAATGCACACAGAAGATTCATTGTCCTCACCATATTCATGTTCAACATTGATGTCCGCAGTAGTGGTACTGTTGAGATTTACAGTAACCTCATCTCTAACATCATGTAGCTCATTTTCATCATTACGTACAATAGTATCAGATGTATTTGTAGATTTAGCAACACATCAAAAGCTTGAGTTTAACTCATCCAACTCTTTTCTATCTATCTTTTAATCATTGCATTTAAGCAGCTTGCACTGGAGTGACTTTCATGACATCCCTCTTGCTTCCTCCATCCTCTGCCAGCTAAAATCACTGGACCTTTAGATATTTTTTCAATGCACACAGATCTTGACATTTGTATTTTCCTTTTTTGACCTTCAAATGAATTTTTAACAACCAATCTCTAACATTAAGATTGATTTGTCTTATGTGATGTTTGCTGTCAAATTAGTTTTTGATAGTATTTTGTTTCAATATTACCTTATCCACCAAATTGGAATGACTGTTGCACTTATTTCTTCCATTATCAGTTAACTTTCTGATCCAATCTGGGCAAACACTTGTTCTTGCATTTCTTTTTCTCAATAGTGCAAATGGGCATACTTCTGTGGTACTCTGTAGAGTTGAATGGTAAACCCACATTTCTCCCATAAAAATCTTTCAACATCACAACCTATAGACATAGCTGTCTGCACACCTTCTTTTAAAAATGTGTTAATTCTCTCAACTAATCCATTTGATGGAGGTGAGCATAGTTCTACCTTGATGTGTTTTATGTGTTGTTCCTCAATAAAATTCTTCACGTGTAAAGATGTCAAATTTGTTCCATTGTCTGTGACAATGTCAGAGGGTGGAACCTCAATACTGAAAACATTCTTCAAAAATGTAATAACTGAATCAGTATTGGGTACACTTGTAAAATCAAAATGCACCCATTTAGAGAAATAGTTAATTAAGACTATCCTGTATCTCTTGCTGAAAGGTAGTAGCTCAAATGGGCCTGCAAAATAAAGAGCCACCTTCTGCCAGACTCCACCAGGTAACGGTACCAATGGAATGGGCGATTCAGTAAACTTCCAATGTTTGTCTGATACCAGAGAAACCGTAAAATCATCAATACATTTGGCAACTTCTACCTCCATTGCAGGCCACCAATAAAACTGTTTAAGATTTTTGGAAGTGCAACTGATTTCCAAATTACCTTTATGGGCTTCTTCAATTAAGGCTTTTCTTAATGCAATTGGGGACACACATACATCATTCCTTAATAAAGCACCTTGAACCACTGCAAGCTCCTCACATACTTGTATGTATGGTCTCAATGATGCTTCAACATGTTTCTCTTTTGGCCAACCATTTTCATATAATTTATCACTGCTTGATAAATGGAATCTTGTTTGCACTCTTCCAACCACTGTTGATGTGTTATGACTCCCTTATTCTCCACAATATCTTCCACAAATGCAATTACACATTCGTCCTCATCTAACATATTATCACCATCATTCTCCACTGGGAGTCTGGACAGACAGTATGCTCTAACATTTCTTTCTCCTAGAATATACTTCATTGTAAAATTGTAGCTGTGGAGTTTAGTTAATAACCTGACCAGTCTGGAAGAAGCCATTCCCAAACCATTTCCATTTAAGAGATTAATAAGTGGCTTATGGTCAGTGAACAGGTCAAAAGGAGAACCCCATAGGTACGTTTTGAACTGTTCCACAGCCCAACATGCCAAACCCTCCCGCTCAATGGTATTATATTGAGATTCAGCCTCAGAAAGTGAGCGAGAGGCAAATGCAATAGTGTGCTCTTTTTCATATTACATTTGAGAAAACAGCATCTAAACCAATCTGGCAAACATCAACATTTAGAACATATTTGCGTCCAAAAACAAATGGAGACAATGCTGGAGAAGACACAATACATTTTTTGACTTTCTCAAATGCTTCTTGTACATCGTCTAACCAGATGAATTCCATAACCTTCTTTAACAAATTATGCAAAGGTTGTACAATGTATGCATAACCCTGTGCAAAGCATAAATAATACCCACTCAGGCCCAAAAATGAGCACAAAGTGTCTTCATACCAAGGTGGCTTGGCCTCTATTGCTCTAATTATGGACAATTTTGGTGAAATACCATCAGAATAGAATGAACTAAATAGTCAACCTTTTTTCCCAAAATGTACATTTTCTTCACGGAGTAATTCCATATTCCTTAAATTTCTCTGAAATCTTTCTCAGGACTAAATTGTGTTCTTCCAATGTTTTGTATGAATTAAAACATTATCCTGAAAAGCCTGGGTGCCACACATTCCTTCCAGAATAGTGTCACTTAGACACTGAAAGACACTAGCCGCAGAGGCTAAACCGAAAGGTAATCTGCAAAATTTGTATGCCCCAAATGGGGTAACAAATGTTGTTACATCTTGTGATTTTTCCTCCAAAGGTATCTGGTAAAATGCTGATTTTAAATCAAGTAGGGTGAAAAACTTGGACTCACCAATATTAACTGGTAGATCTTGTACCTTAGGTAGAGGCTGGAAATGAACAATAATGTTTTTATTAAGGCTCCTCCAGTCTGCACATAAGCTAATGTCCCTATCTCTTTTTTTCACAATAACTATGGGGCTCACCCATTCTCACAAGTCAGTTATTTTATTAATGCCTTCAGCTACCATTTTGCCCAACAGGGACTTCAATTCTTGCCTAAACCTTGAGGGAATTGGTCATAGTTTGTGACATACTGGGACTCCATATTTCCTCAAATTAATAGCATAAATGTATTTTTTAAATGCCCGATTTTCCCATTAAAAACTTCTTGAAAAGCTTTTAAAATGTCTTTTGAGTTGTAAACATCCTGCATCTCAATACTGGAAAAAGGACCATTAGCAAGTCTGATAGGCAGGTCACCACCAGGCACTAACATCAAACTCAGGTTCGCTAAGTCTTGCCAACCAACTATGTGTCTTCCTTTGATAGCTACACAAATATCTGTTATAGTTTGCCTTCCTAGACACATTATTTGATCCATAAAGAAAGTTCCCATATCAATATCTTGCTCTCCATAAGCTTTCAAATGTATGTCTAGATTTTCTTTTTTTTTTTTTAGCTGTCCCCCATTGTTGGTAGAACATGTGTCTGAAATAATAGTTATAGGAGCCCCAGAATCACACATCATGTCCAATTTTATACCTGAATTTATTTGCAACTTACAACTTGGATACTTAACTTCGTTGACCAAAGGTACATCACACTCTATGGATAAAATAATGTTAGATGAGTCTAGTGTTGATATTTCATCTTCCAGTTCAACACTATGTACTTTGACTTCAGATTTGCTTTTCTTACAAACAGCTGAAAGTGGCCTGTTTTTTTACATTTCATGCAACGTTTACCAATAGATGGACACTGAACACAATCACTTAAATGTAATTTTGGCCCACATCTAAAACAATATACATTATTATTGCGGTAACCCTTTTTTACATTTCTGTATTTTACATGAATAGCATCAACATGGTCACTTTCAGACACAACATTAACTCCTGAATCTGGCATAGACTTTAGTTCTTGACTCATCATTTTTGTTGGAAGCATTACTCTCACTATACTTTCAGCCAGATCGATAACTTTAATCAGCAACGGGTCTCTGAAACTTAACAGCCTTTCCTGAATTTTCTTTGAGAAACAGTTGAAGACAAATTGGTCTCTAATGTAAATGTTGCATGACGCTCCAAAATTGCAAGAAGCAGCAAGACTTCTTAAAGCCGAAATACATTCTTCCACTTCTGATGTTTGCTTTCTCTTAGAAAAAATTATATTGTTCCAACAAGACACTTGGTTTCTCTGAAAATGTAACATTCAATCTGCAAATAGCTTCAGAATATTCATTCCAATCACCTGAATCTGCAGATGGTGGAATTGCTTGTGGTAAACTGTCAAATACCTGTCTGCCTTCATAACCTAGATAACTGCTTTATGTTTAGGTTGAAATCCATCTTCCCAAATGTCAACTAAGTAACTTTCAAAACATCTTAACCACACACTCCACTTGAGAGGTGGGTTTCCTGGAGTCTGTAAGACTGTGGATATTTGTGCACAGTTATTTGTAGCCATGTCACAGTTTGTCTATTAATACTGCAAAGTATAATAAATATGTGTTCCCTTTATCTTTTGTTGTCTAAAATTTGGTTTAACTTCCACAATTGTTTTTAAGATGTTGTAAATAGTATGAGAAATAGTAGTAAGTATTCCTGTGAATGTTCAAGTTATTTAAAGCTGTGACAAAATTTTAGCGCTCAATCAGCAGTCTCCCAATCAGCATGTAGTTTCTGTGGTTACCATGCAGCAGTATATGGGTAACAGTTTAGAACCGTGACTTCACACAGTTGACCCTCACGTTGCGCACTGCTTTTATAAAATAACAGCGTGATTCTCTTCCATATAAGGTTTGCATATCGCTGTAATAGTAAACTTGATGTTTTCAATAATATTTTAAGTCCCCGATAATCACTGCACGTATGGCCGTCAAAGGTTAGCAGACTAGTCAATTTAATTATATCAATTCAATGCGCACCTTCCTAGATGTGCATGCGTGAACTTCGGAACATCATACAGCTTATTGAGTAAACATGCAAAGGAGCTCGAGCATCCAACAAATCAGCGACAGGAGTAGCTCGAGGGTGGCTTAACAAAGCTTAAGCAAATATTAAATAATTCCAGCAACTCCTGTGTCCCTAGTCAAAGAGGCTCAACTGGAACAGCATGAAGAGCAAGCGCTGTGTCCTCCAGGACACAAATGTCAAGTGACAGCCTGGTGCAGAGCCTGAACAGGGGTAAAATGAAGAAAATGCCTATGTGAGCTCCGGGGCTCTTCAAGTCGTCACCAAATGTAGTAAGTGACAGATTCAATAATAAGTAGTAGGAAAACGTATTTTAATTTTATGTTCAAGTCACAAAGCAAATGGAGCCCACAGCAAGCATTTCCGCTCCCTGTGCCGTTGAGCCAGTAAGCCGAACCGCAGTCCGCACCACACAAGCGAGCATGGAACACCCAACTCATTTAACAAAATATATATCATGAAATCAGAATACAAATAAGTTCCACTTCTGAATGTGGAATCTATCTTAAAGGTACACTACATACACTACCCAAAACAGTAAATAATCTAGCAACAGCACTAGGTTTTTGTTAAATAATCTCCTGCCAAAATCACTGAATTCACTCACTGTTGCTTTAGCTTAAAATGCTGAAAACGGTTGATAAGGTGTCCTGGACCTTTCTGGAAGCAGTTAGGCCAGATTTGAATTCTGATTCCCCCTCACCAAAAGTTTTGTGCCCATACTCTATTTTTCATATAGTACACTAAGTGCAAATGGTACTTCATCTATTTCTTTCCCTTTAATACACAGTAACAGAAAAGGTTAAACAAGTTCTGGTATTTTTCACAACATGTGAGCCACTACACACAATGTTAACACACAGGTCACGTAAAAGCATAGAAACTGGATCAAACACTTGTAAGCTGACAGCCTACAATGAGGATATAATGGTCTTGAAGACAAAAATATCTACATCAATAATATCTGGCAACATCTTAAAACCTTACCACAATCACCTTAGTCCTGAAATAAATACAAACCACTCCTCATATGGTACAACACATTAATGATCAATAAATGGGTTTAAAATTAAAAAAAAAACACTTAAATATCTTTGTATCCTATCCGAGTTTGACATACAACAGGCACTACATTTTAAAGCTAAATATATATCGCCTAAAGCACATGACATGGCACAAAAATGGTCTGTGGGGTTTTCACCCTGGGGCAGGGGGTGAGGGAAGGGGGTTGGAGGTTAATCAAAGCCATCAGAATGATTTCAGCTCCACTCAACTAATCTAAAGCAATGTTACCTAGGAAAATGTTCCTTAGTTAGTTTTAAAAATTTTATAAGAAATATTATTTAAAAAAGAACATTTCTTGGAGGAGGTATAAAAACAAAGCCCTTTCTAAGTTGCAGCCTACCAGACAGCATAGCTGTCTGGTTTGCTAAACAAATGTTTGGGACATTCAGAAAGCTGACCTATGAATGCATTCTGCCCATTGCTTGCCATTGGCTTTGTGGTATGCAACTCAAATTTTCTTGCTTTCCATTTGTTGGCTTTATTTGTTTTAGGCTGCCCATCTTGACTTTGGTCCTCCCCTTGCAAATCAGTATTTACAGTATCCTTCCCACTGCTCCCTTTCTGTAAAGAGGCCTGTAAATCTTGTTCTTACATGGTCACATTTGCTGTGCATTTAACGTCAGTGGTCAAATGTCAGGCGCTGTCTTTCGAGGGTGCTTGTTTACTTTTCTTTCTCCAACTTCAAAGTGAGAGGATTTATGAGACAATCTTGCTGGACACTGGGGGTAGGAAAGTTTTTGTCTTGCACATGACAATATTTAATGAACTGTGTAAGTATTTCAGAATTTATCAGAATTAGGAAATCTCAAATGAAGCACATTTTAGTTATTTTTGAAGGGTGTTGGAAACAAATACTTTAATATGATAAAAAAAAATTGTTTTCCTTTGAATTTCAATCTTTCTGGAGATATGAGTAACTAAGGTATTTTGGCCCAGTGTCAGCTGTCACCCAGGGAAACTTACCCTCCAACATTTTGGAAAACTAAACACATGAGGCATTCCAGGGTGATGTGGCTTGCATTGATCCCACTACATTTACTTACTGAGAATTACACAATGTTCTAACGTTTCTGTGAGTGAACCTAGAATCCACACTTCTTCGGAGAATAGTGATAGCACACTGGCATGGGTGGAACTTTTGCCCACAATAGAAACTGTCATATAAAACAGGGCAGCCCACAATCACCTGAAACTAGGTGCAAATAGACAAAAGCTCTGGATGGGACAATTAATTTAGAGATGCAATTTCACACAAACTGGCTTGAGAATACAAGTTTATAGAATACTGGATATCATGGTATATTTGCATATTTGTTTGGTGCGCAAAAAAACAATGCTATGTGCTCGAGTCAAAACAAAACAGGAACTGGTCAAAACGTGGACCGTGTAATGCTGTTGTAGTCTTCACATGGGTATATTTTGGGCCCATTCCTATGATGTGCGTTAGGTCCACCCACATAAGGCATGTTAGCATTTTTATTTCAGGAAGTGTGGTAATTCAGGGAGGTGAGACTCTGGCAATTGCCGGAAAGTGCCTGTGATTTCTGTTACAGAAATATGGGAAAGATAATGTAATTGTACCCACACTTTGATTTTGCAGGGCAATGTGGGTAAACGATTGTGCTGGGATCCAGGCAAGCCACTCCACTCTTGATTCCCCTATGTCTCTACGTTTCAGAAGTGCCCTGAATTTGTAGGATGGATTAGATACTTCTAACCTACAGCTCAAGCATGGAAGTCATTCCCCATTTAAGTGAGATGAAATTGTAATTACTTTGGGCATATTTCTGACAACTGGCCTGGCATAGAGGATGTGAACCACCCATTCTGCCTCCCACTGACGACAGAAATACTGTCTGGTGCCCGGTCTTGACGGCAAGACAGTCCACTGCCTCACTCTATTTCTTTTCATACCTTTAAATTTTTCCCCAGGTAGTCTGCCCTTACATGAGCAGATTTGGGCATTACCAACCATATTCTCACCCCCGGGAAGGCTCAAATAGCCCACCAGAGCATCCAGGGGAAAAACGTGAACAGCAGAATGGGTTGTGGCACATGCATATCCTGGCAGTTGACTGGAGTTCCCCTACTCACAGATACCAGGCTTTCTGTCCCCTTGGAGGAAGACTGAAATATTCATCACCTATTATCCTAAGTAAAAAGGAATGATATGGGGTTTACCCCCTCTGTTGGCCAGTATGTCAAAACTACACCCAAAGAAATCCTAATTTAATTTCACTTGCCAGGGGAATGTCTGCATTAGCTGGACTTTAGGAATAGAGGGAGAGGACAGAAATCCTTTGTCCTTATTGTAGTGTTTGTTTTCAGAGGGAGAAGCTAGAATGTACTGGCACGATCCAGTTTTTTTGTTTTTAATACAAAAAAAATCCAGGGCCAAAATAAAATATTGGAGGGAATTCTATGCTTGCAAGGCAGCTTACCCTTACAAAAGGTGCCCAGTGCAGACACGGACAGTGTGCCAAATTGAAAAAAAATGCTATCCTGAGCACAAGTGTGACCTCTGATAGTTTGCTCCTGAACTAAGGAAAGTGCGTTAGCGGAAGGCACGGTCGCAGGATGAAACTACAGCATGGTTGCAGGATGAAACTACAGCTCCTTCTTTTGCTGGAGGCTTACCAGCTGCTCTTTGAATTAGGGAAAGGCCCCCTCCTGCAGGTGGAGTTAGTGCATTATTGCACCTGCTCAGAAGGGGACATCTACGGGTGTCCCTTAGCTCCTGTACTTGTGTCCTAAGAAGAGCCTTTGGGGGAGGGAGGGTGCACTGACTATGTGTCACCCTGGCTTTGAGCCACCTCAATGTGAGTGACTGTTTTTTTGCCTCTGCAACTGTGTCTAATACAGCACAAGTACAAAGGTAACATGTTCCCTTATTTTCATAGGACCAAGTCCTCATGTTAATGAGGGTGCATTCCCGCGAGATTAGGCTAGCACAAGATGTGCGCGTGAGCGATTCATATTGTAAAAGGGCATCTGCACCCTCTTTTATGATACCAAAGTGCCCCTGTGGGTGCCAGGAGAGGGGACAAATGCTTGGTGCATAGCAGTGCACTTTTGTTTATATGGCCCCTGGTGTCTAGTGTGCTGTCTGACCCACCCCCAATGTGCCATGTATGGGGCTCTATGGGTGAGTGGTGTGGCATGATGCTAGGACAGGCTGGCCCAAACCACTAAAAAACTCTCTTGTCTAGTGTGCTTTCTGTCCCCACCCCAGAGGATGGCAGATTGACAGAAAATCCACCAATAAAACCTCTGGGGACAGAAAGACTCTTTAGGCTGCAGTGGCGGGGTATTGGGATCAATATGCACCCCCTGCATGGGGGCAGAAAGACGGCTTGGTTCTCAGAGGTAGGAAAAGACCAGGCCCCACCCTATATTTACAAAAAATAAAAGAATCTTCCTGGTATTTACTATGCTTTGTGCACCCTGGGGAGGGCATATTGTGGGTAAATCCCCTAATCTACACTCTAGGGTTCAGAAAGACTGCATAGACTTCAGGGTTGGGGGTGCAGCCCAATGCCAGAACAGCCGGCCTCACCCTATTTTTTATGTAAACAAACCTTGGTGTCTTTTCAGATTTCTACCACTCCCGGTTGGCGGATCAGAAGTAAACTTTCCACCCATCAACCCCGGGAGGGCGGGGGAGGGACCGCGGGAGGGGGTTGGGAGGAGGGGTTAGGGGCATGACTGTTGGGGTATTTTTTGGATCCTAGTGTAACAATTGCCAATGCCTGGGCACCCACTTTTACTTTTAATTCACAGGCATATACTAGGTTGATCTCTGCTTGGTGATGACCCAGAAGTGATCCACTAGAGCGAGGTATCAGTGGAATAGCAAGAATTTCCACTTTCAAATGGTATTTCTTCCATTGTGATTGATGCATGGAGTCTGATCTGTGGCCCACAAGAGCCGAAAAGAGAAGGAGCTGAGTGGTTTTATCTAATATGTCTTTCTCCGGTGGTGACATCAGCTCACTATGTGCGCTACTCGTCATTCACCAAAAAATGGAAAAAAATATGGTGGGGACTCCAAAAGGGTGTCCCTATGGTGCAAGTACAAGAGAAATTTCCTACCTTTACTGGGAGGGTGTGATGTTTACATCCGTGCATTCTAAATGTAGTGCAGAGGATGTGGACAAAACGTCCTCCGCAATAAAGGGGTTACCAACTGCAATTTCCTTTTGCAGTTATGAGTGGCTAAGCCCTTGCACTGTCTAGCTACAGATCATCAGCTTTGGAAGTTTTACACCCATGCCACAGAAGTGTACAACAAACTACACCATGGAATATAAAACATAATCACACCGTGATATGATGCTAAATCCAATTATTTAATGAGATTCATGAAACAAAAATAAGTGAAGAGGGGGTGGAGTTTGGCCGAGTCCAAGTTGGCTTGCTCTCGCTGGAGCTCCGCGGCCGGCGCCTTACCACTGAAACTCAACCCGGACACACTTTGGCCAGCTCTTGATCGAGCAGGGACAGGAATGCACAGGGCATCTTCCGATGCTCCATGGGCCCATGAAAGGGGCTTCCGGAGACCCCCGGAGCCTCTTGATCCTTTGCAGCCTGGTCTTTGACCTTTCTGCTACGCTGGGGCAGGGATGACGCTCTGACGCAGTCCACAGCTGTCTCTTGAGCCACCGGGACCTCCCCACACCCATTGGCTGTCCCTTGGCAGGCACTGATGGTCTGACACCCAGTGGAGCTGTGGGCGGTGATGTCGCTCAGCTAATGTTCCCTGTGCTGCCTGGTCCTTTCAGCTCACTTCAGCCAAACCACCACCTGGCAGGGGAGTAGCATACTTACCTCTGTCACCACTGTGGGGCCGTCTTGGAAGATGCCATTACTTCTTCAAAGTGCCCTGCTCCATAGGCACATCACCTTATTGTTTTTAGTCTGGGATCCTCTTCTGCTTCTTCTGTTTGTTTCTGCACCAGAGACCAGGGTCCCACCTGGATTTTCTCCTTGGACTTTGGTGACAATGTGTGTTGGAGGGCCCGGTGATGATTCACTACACCACAGCCTGCTGAACCTTTTTGGGGCCCACTGCGGTTTACAGCTGTTGGACTGCTATGGAGGTAACTACATAAGAGGTCTTGTGTCGGCTCAGTTGGATGCATGCCGGGGGCTGTCCATGTCTCACCACAGTCAATGCCCAGGGACTTCCATTTTGGACTTCTCTCTTGTCGTGCCCTCTGGCACTTCTCTCTTGATCATAGTGACTGTTTGATGGGGACCCCTATTATGCTCCACACCTCTCCTTTTTAACCAGCTGTGCGATTTCTCTGGCATGTGCTTTGCAGCAGCTGTTTCTCTACGGATCCTTCCCCTACATGTACTTGCCTGCAACTGTAGAGATGCTTTTTCCCCACCACTCTTACCCGGGCCCTCCCATTCTCACTGGCTGCAGGCCGGAATGTCCAAGGGTAAGGCTATGCAGCAGCTCAGGTTCACAGACGTTGTGTCTCCTAGGTCGAAATAGCCTCCAACTGCCATGGCAGAAGTCACTCTAGAGGCCCTCATAAAGGAACTGACGAGTATCAAATCAGCCATGGACTTCATGTGTGAAGATACCAAGTCCACGGCAGCGGACTTGGAATCATTACAGAGCCAATCTGGCACTTTTAGTGCACTGCTTGACACCACAGACCACATGGTGGAGGCTGTGAAGGACCACCTGACTATCCTGGAAATGGGGCTCAACATTGGCAATGAGGTTTGGCACCTCTGTAGGAATCTGACAGAGCTGGAGTACCACAGTCAGAGGAACAATGTCTGTTTTTGAGGGGTCCCAGAGGGGGCTGAAGGGAAAGACCCAGACAGTTTTCTATCCACCTTTCTTCTAGCGCTTATAGGTTTCCAATTCTCTCTGCAGTTGAAATTCCAGCGGGGCAACAGGGTGCACCCAAGAGGGGGCACTTATAATACTCGTAGGCCAATTCCTATCCGCTTTTTGCACTATGCCCAGGCTTGATGTCTATTGGTGCCCGGACCGCACAATGGACCCTTTCTGTACCAGTGGGCTATGATTTACATTGTGGCCGATTTCTCTCATGAAACCGCCCGCCGGCGGAGGACATTTCTGTCACTGCGGCCTGCCCTCTGAAAACTCAGTATGGCATACTGGAACCAACCACAATGCTGATCACTATCAATGGTAAGAACAGGGACTATGATGGAGGAGCGGAGGGAGAGGTCCCCAGAACTCTGAAGCTCTCAGAGAGGACACTTCCTTATAATGTCAGAGGTTGAACTTGGTCCCTGAATAGATGAGGGGGACAGGGCCTCCCGCAATGGGTTTACTCCAGCAGACAGGGGCTGAGACTAGTCCCGCTCCCCCATCAAGCCCTGATGGCCGTGTCACCTAGATTATGTTGCTCCAGTGGGACCCTCCCAATCCTCAGATGTCTCTATGGTGGTGAGATTCAACCACTACTGACTACTGTTTGTGGGGGATGGGTTTGTGCATTCCTCGGTTATACCCCAGTTGGGACTTTGCCCCAGGAGCTAACATAGGTCCTCGGTCATGTTTCTGAGGTCACTGTCATGCTCTATTTGTTTGCCATAGTGCACCTCATGCTATCATTGTATGCCTAGTGCTGTGTACGATGTGCAGCATGCCCAAGTGGTTCATATTCGATGCTGGTGTGGGTTGTGGCGGGGGTGCTGGGCGAGCTGCAGGGTATGCGAGACTGTTTCACCCACTTACAGTAAATTAGTTGGATAGTGTGTTGTTGTTGGCTACCTGAAGACACGCTAGGTGTCCTCTTTTGGGTCACCCGCAGTTTTCTCTCTCTTCAGCTCAGTTTCAGTTCCCAAAAATGAACTCAATTGTACTGTAGTCAGCCAGCACCACACCACGCTCTCATTTGCTTGGTCAACAGTGGTCCTTAGTTTCCACAACTCCTTAAATACTATCTGTTCTTTTCTTTGGGAGTTTGCCATTCCCCTTGTTCTTTCTGATTCCTCGTTGGGTGCTCCGACACACCAATTTTCTACCCTCTATTGTCTGCACTTATATTGTCTTCCATGGGTTCACCATTGCATCCCAGGCATATTTGCCTCATTTCCCTTAATGTCATTGGTCTTACTCATTACATAAAACAGAAAAAGATACTCACTTATTTCGCCACCAAGTCTCCTGACAATGCTCTTCTCCAAGAAACACATCTCTCGGAATCCGAGAAGTTGCACAGAGACTGGATGGAAAGGGTTGCAGTAGCAGCTGAGGGACTTCCACTCGCTAACTGAATCGACAGAACCCTCCTGGTCCATGAAGATGGGAGTGATAGCCACTCTCATATGTAAATCCATTTCCAACACTAATCAGAGACCGTGGACCGATCCACAAGGTTGCTACATTTTCGCTGGAAGCGCTGGACAGAACGTTACTGGTCGGATTCGTCAATGCCCCCAATCGGGACAGGAAAGCCTTTTTTTTCCTCCCTTCCTAGAGTTGTGGCAGAGGTTGGTAATGTTAAAGTAGTCACTGAAAGGGACTGGAATCCAGTACTTGACCTCTTCTTGACCACTTGGGTCCCCCGGACAAGTCTAATGCTCAGGACCAATTTTTTTGGGGGGATGCCCTGCAGGATCATCGTCTGACTGACCCCTGGGGCCTGACGCACCAAAGGGTTAGTGAGTACACTTTTTTGTGCACATGGCACCTGCTCTAGGATAGATTTCTTCCTCACAAATCATGCTTCTTTAGTTTATCTGTGGGACTGCAGCATAGCAGCAGAAGGTCAGGGGTGAGAATGAAGGGAGGGATCAAGGACCATGCCTTTGTGCACTAGAACTGGACTTGGGACATGTCTCTCCCACCTCCAAACGGTAGAGGCTAAATGTGGCTCATTAGAGGTTACCTGACAACAAACAGAAACTTATGGCACATCTTCATCACTACTGATTAGCGAACCGGACTCTTCAATCCCCCCGATACCTTCTCAGTCTTCTCTGGCTATAGAATTAATCGGTCAAAATCTGAGTCCTTGTTGATGACTGATGACGGTCCCATAACACCCTGCAACTGCTTTGATTTCACGTGGAAAAAGGCTGGGCTGAAACGTTTGGGTGTTCTTATTAACAAGGGCCTTGCTAACAATGTGACCAAAAACTTGCATCCTTTGATGACGAAGATGGAGGATGATTTCCCGCAATGGTCCACCTTGCAGATCTCCCTTTGGGGTCGGGTGCGGATGGTAACTGCACAAAGATTTAATTATCTCTTTGGTATGTTGCCACTTCTGGTCCCAAAGCCAACTTTGCATTCATTGAACAGGCGCATTAAAGAGTTTATCTGGGCTGGAAGGGAACCCTGTCTTAAACTGCTCCATGCCGATACCGGAGTCATGGGTCTCCATGTGCCGGATATATACTTATACTAGTTGCCACACCATCTCTCACAGCTGGTTTATCTCTCTGTGTCCGCTGATGATCAGCCAGCTTGGGTGTCCTTAGAACATGTCCCGAAAAGGGCACTGCTGGCCCTTATATTGTATGACTGTGGTGCTTCTGTGTCAGACTAATGTCCACAATGTGGTCCGTTTGGAAAGACTCTCAAACTCTTGCATACCAACGACTCCGTTCAAAGGGACACCCCACTCTGGTCCAATAGTAGGATTGCTATAACACTTTAGCTTTCTGTGCCACATCCATGTTACATTCCTTCAAGAGTAATTTACGATGAGCCGCAACTGAAGCTCCACAGGCCATAGCGGCAGCCCTAATAGTGTTGAAAGAAATATGTGACGAATATTAAATCTGCCTCTCAGCTTTTTCCAATAAAATAGACACATTCTGGTTTTCATGACTTGCTTTGAAAATTGCCTTGAAGTCAGTCAATACTGATTGGGAGGTATAGGTACTATATACACCAGCTCTTAAAGCCAAATGAGCTCCCGAACCCACTTCCTTGAGGGCCCCATCAACTTTCTTTTCAGTTGGACCCTTTAGGGTAATTTCTCCTCCGCCAGAGGATCTCTACACTAAAACCTGCCACCACCTACGCTACATGAAAAGAATCAAGAAGAATCTCCTACATATTCTAAAAAGGGTAACGTTTTGCTATAAAACGTGGCAAATTATTATTGTTGTGATCTTTCCACTCATACAAAATTACGTCCATCACATAATAATGAATTGGCCTTTCTACACACTGTGTTTTTTTAAATGCCTTAAACAGTATCTTTAGATGAACTAGGAGGTTCTCCCACTGTAAATCCCATAGTTTCTTTAATACGATTCAAACTTTCAGGAAGTGCTCCTCTATAAATGTACTTGCCTTTCAATTCAGGCACTGGAGCAGAAGAGTCATGGGAGTCCCCGGAGTTAGCAATATATGCCAGTCTCCAAAGAGGCCTTTACTTCACCCTTCTACCCTTTCAAAGAAAAAAAGTTCCCAAAATGATCCTTTTAATTCTATCCTCCTCCAAATCACTCTTCCTAGATCTCTTAGGGGATGGAGAACGAGATGAGGAGGAAGGAGAGGAAACAAGGCTTTTCTCCAAATGCTTCCCCATTTTACAATACTAATCAGGAGACAACATCGGCAGGATCATAATCTACCTGCAGATGCCAAAAAAAGCTTTAAATACTGCTGCAGTGAAAAGAGTAACTGTGCACATGCACAATACCCCTGCCATGCATGGTGAAAATAATCCCCAGCCGCTAGAGCACTACCGCATCTCGCGGTCTTCCAATGCACATGTGCACTTAATAGACACAATGTACCTGCCTTTCAGTTCAGGAAACGGAGCAGAAGAGCCATCGGAGTCCCCGGAGGTAGAAATAGGAGAATATATGCCAGTCTCCAGAGAGGCCTTTACTTCGCCCTGCTACCCTTTCAAAGGCAACAAAGTTTCTAAAATAAGCCTTTTAACGCTCCCCTCTTCCTAGATCTCTTAGGGCAGTGGTTCCCAATCTGTGCGCCGCGGCTCGCTGGTGCGCCATCAAAACTAGCCAGGGGCGCCGCACACAGTTTGGGAACCATTGAGCTATTTATAGCCCTTGGGCCAGTTCGTACAAAATAAAACTACTCAGTTGTAGCAGCTCTTTTTTAATTTTGTCCTTGAGCGCCCTCTGGTGGTTAAACACAAATAAAGGGATTCTACATTTCACAATATTTAAACAGTTATGTTATAACTACATAAAAATGAGACCTGCCCATTTTACTAGGGTTACCGTCAACCAATATTTTCCCCTTACTAAAAAACCCTATGCATGCTGTAATTAAACAACTGTTACATTTTTATTTTTTACAGTTATATATAGAATTACAATACCTTCATTGGCGTCATCCCAATTCTTTTCAGGGAGAAAAATGGATGTACTCCCTAGGCCAGGCTTACATCCCCCACCCGCCAACAAAAAGTAACATAATGGGGAGCCGCAGCCAGTGGCCAATAGATCAAGGGAGCCGTGGGTCGAAAATGTTTGGGAACCACTGTCTTAGGGGATGGAGATCGGGAAAAATGAGCATGTGCACTTGAAAGACGCAACTCGTAAGCCCCCCAGCCAGCTCTGAGTCGCAGGATTAATATGTCTGGGCCCTGCTTCCCAGTGCACCACCCCGAAATGTCGGCACCATCACAATCTCTGCTCTTCAAACAGAACACGGACCCACCAGCGCGTCTCTACAAATGCAAACAGTCAAGCTCTTCCCAGAGATGGGGAATGCTTTCCCGCTCACTTCATACGAAGCCAGGCATCTCATGAGCCCTGCAGGGGAAACCCCGGCCTTAACGATGGAGGAGCAAGCCTTTGGTTTTCAAGAAGTTCTTGTTGGTAGTGAAAGTGCCTTTGCTATCACGATGGATCAGCCTTCCTCGTCCTTGTCTCAGTCCTGGCCAGGAAAAAACACAGGAAGTGCTCATGGCATCCTAGCCCTTACATGGCTCCCAGCTGGAGCGGGTGTGGTTATTGGCTAGCATTTCCTGTTTTTGTTTCCTGTCCTGAGGTAGGGACAACAAGTAGGGTCAAGTGATGACTGGAACAAGGATGAGGGACAAAAAGGTAATGGCTTTTTGACTGACTTGATTACCTCTAAAGCATAACAAATACTAAATGGTTTCTGGTGCTGGAGAACACATGATGCATTGCTGAAGAACTACGAAAGCTTTATTGTGGGTAGTTATTTCCATAGCAAGATTTGTAAGTGCAAAGAACTCAGGTGATAGTAAGATCAAACCAGATTGTTAAGCAAGACTAAGGTACTACTAAGCTTTATTAAATAAACAGAGGCACTTATATTGAACCCAATGCTCTATCGCCAGACAATATAGCTTACTGTGAACCTCAGAGACATGAGCAGATTTTTTTTATAACAAATGAGCTGAACAACATCATTCTGTACTCTTTGAAGCTTTCACATAGTAGAAGCTGGCGGTCCCAAATGTAATAGATAGCAGTGATCTAATTTCTACATCACACTTAAGATAACGTCAGTTACATGTAAATCTCCAGGCAGAGAAGGGGTAGCATTTTCAGCATTTTTAGTGTATAGAAACACTGCAAACGCCACACATTTTCGAAGGTTCAGAAAGCTAGTGGTCCAAACAGAAACCCAAGTATCTTGTATTGGTTACTGTTCATTATTACCAGGTCAAAGTAATCCGTCAAACCGAATTTATTTCTGACAATAATTAAAGTTTCCATTTTACTGGCACTTAGTTTGAGAAAAGAAAGGCCACCCATTGCTGGGCTGTGTGCAGGCAGTATGAATGAATGAATCGTTTATTGTTCACTCAATTAAAACCTTAACAAAAGCGAAGCCAGTCTATGGCATGCAAGATAAAATAGCAAAACATAATATTTGTAGAAACGTGACAAACAAGTCACAAACTTAAGAGAAAAAGTTAAAAACATCAAGCTCTGCTGAATAGGAATGCTGATTAAAATACTGGTGGGGAAGTGCAGCGCAACACAAAGGCTTAATTAGTCAGAAGCAAGTGATTATCTCGGGTCCATTATCATCATAATGTCTTCCTGCACTTTAAAATTGCGCTCCCCCCAGCAGTAAATGAAGTGTTTGATGAGAGGTGCAAAATGCAGATGAGCAGTAGAATAGCGACAAGACACTTTGCCTTCGTTTCTAAAGAACAAGTGAGGTTACATCAAATTAGACTCAGTGCCGCAGTTACCATCATAATAGGTTCATGCACTTTGCGATTGTCCACCCGTGATCAGTAAATACGCTGCTTAAAAAAAGGTGCAAAGTGCAGGGAAGCAGCAGAATAAAAGCACGCCGAGATGGTAAAGTGCAGTGGAGAAAGGGCAAAAATAATAACAAGTATATAATAACACGTTCATGCACTTTGAGATCGTCCTTAATAAAAGGTGCAAAATGCAATGCAGATCTAAACAGCCACTGAGCTGGGGCCAAAAGTGACAGCATGAAACTTTACAGCTTTGACTAAAGGAGATAGGCGTCACTTCTCTAAAAATTGCGGGAAGGCTCCATCCTCCCCTGACAGTGGCCCCCCTCTGTGAAGAAGCTGTTTGTACATACCCTGCCTTTTAGTGCATATGCATCTGCTTTTGTGCACTCAATTTTTGTACCTTGCCTTCTTGCTTTCCCTGCACCACATTCGGTTTCCTGCAGTTAGTGTGCTTTAATTTTGTGCAGGTAATTTTGTTCTCTGTGCATCTCGTGCCGTGTTCTTCCGACATCAACTCTATGCACTCTGCACGCCTCTTATCACAGAAGCATCCAATTTCCCATTCTATTTCGTTCTTTTTTGTGTTTTTTCCACTAGCCATTTACTCTTTGCTTTCCATTTTGTGAACACATGCTGCTATATTTTAATTATGAGACGATGTGGTGTTATGTCCAGAGTTGCTGCTTTGGAACTTGGTAACCAGGATCGAGTCTCGGCCTCGGCTTAACATTCTGTGATTCTGAGCAAATCACTTCACTCTCCTGTGCTGAACAAAAAATGAATACGCCCTTGTGTAATGTAACGGGTGCTTGTGTAAAGCGCTACAATATCTTCCAGTCGAGTTTGTGCTATGTAAGATGGGAAAAAATATATAAAATTGTTCAGTTTCATGAGAACAACTACAGAAAGAGTGGGTAGTTACCATTCACTTGCATGTGACCGTTTCCTTTAGATGTTTGCTGGGCCACATTATGCAGGCTGGGAGTAGAACTGGAGTGGCCACTGTGCTTGATCCCACGTGTGCATGATGTGACCAGCATCTCTGGAAACACGCACTCCTCTTATGAAGGTCATAAAATTACTCATCCATACAAGAGGACTTTTGGGCCGAGTTTAGATGTGTAGAGATTTGTGCAAGGGTAATGAAAAGTAATTGTTTAAAATGTAAAACAAGGTAATTTTTCATCACACTGGTTTAGAAACATTGTTAAAGCTAAACAGAATGAGATGTTCAGCACAGAGCCAAGATCAATTTTAACCGCACCATTATCACTGACACGCTAAAACACTGTGGGCCTCATTTACGAGGCCCGTGGCACAGAACGGTGCAGCAAGTGCGTTGCAGTGCCGCCTTGCCCCACCAGGAAAGGGCAGAAATGCACTGTTATCTACAAGATACACGCATGTCTGTCCTTTCCCCCTGTGATGGTGAACAAATTGCTACCATGTGCCAATGCAGGCACCTTTGCACCATGATGCAAGGGTGCCTGCGTTGTGGGGATGATTGTTTTTGTGCAGAAAGGGACACCTTCCTGCACAAAAACAATCGCAAGAGGTGTTTTCCTCTTTCTATGTGTGCTGCAGAAAGAGGAAAAACAGGGAGAAATAAAGATATTTCTTCTGTTGCGTCACTCTTACACCACCCCTGAGGTGGTGTAGGAATCAGAAGCTTTCTCAGACTTGTTTAAATCTGGGACTGCGTCAGATTCCTACAGGTTACATGGGTGTTGTGTGGGAACACCACAAGCAACATCCATGGAACGCCCTTTTCACAGTGTAATGCGTGAAAGGGGTCCATATTTACAAGGTCATGAAAAGCCACAGAAGGCGGCTTTGCGTGGCCTTGAAAATTTGGGCCGGCACACTGGGCCACCGGAGCGTCAGAAAAAGAAAATGAGGCTCCAGTGGCCCAGTGTGTCGGTAGGTGACATCACATTCTTCCCACATCACTTTCAGGTAGCTGGACATGAAAACTATCCGACCCTATCTGACACAACCTCTTTGGGAAACCCACTCTGGTGAACACATGAAATTGGGCCTTAGCCACTAAAGGAGCCATGACTGTTTGGAGGGGAATTGCCTCCAGGTACCTCGTGGCATGGTCCACTACCACCAAGATATATCTGTACCATGATGCAGTTGGTGGGTCTAGGGAACTAACAACGTCTACCTACATCCTCTCAAAGGGAGTCCCAAACACTGGCAGTGGTATCAAGGGAGCCTTTGGTTTGCACTCTGTCTTGCTACTGACACAACAGGTTTCACAGGAGCCACAGAACTCCTTCACTTTGGGAGACATGTTGGGCCAATAGAAATGCTTAACCAGCCGGTTCCAAGTCTTATTCTGACCCAAATGATCTGCCTAGGTGATGTCATTACTTAGGGTGAGGAGAAATTCCCTGTATTTTTGGGGGACCACCAGCCTCCTGGTGGCTCCTCTTTGAGGTCTCTGGACTCACTATAGAGATCCATCCTCCCAGTAGACCCTCTAGAACCCACTGACATCACCCTTCTCTTGCCTAGAGGCACTCTGTCTCAGGTCCTAAAGAGTGGGACACATTTTATCCCTGACAAAACTACTCTCTGGTGGGTCCACCAGCTCCTGTCAATTCTGCCAAGTCGGACAGATCTTGCAGAGGTGGAATTCCATCCTCAGAGATCAGATCCTCCCCCTGAGGGTTACATTCCTCCAGCACCTCTTGAGTTCTCTGGGTTGGCTCACCAGACCCAGTGCCCTTTCTCTTGTCATTAGATGCTTGGCCCTTTGATCCAGGGTCCAAGTGTCCAGCCTTTCCATGCTGAGCAGCCTGTGACCTGGTCACAGCACATACCCACTCGGGATATGCAGCATCCTTGCATGGACCATTCTCTCCACCCCTGATCGGTCAGATGCTTCAATATCATTTCCCAGTAGGCTGTTCACTTGGAGAACAGGAGACACAGCTATCTGTTTAGGGCCTGTCCCACCTACCTGTTCCAAACTCATCATTGCCATGGGCTGGAGTTTGGTTCCGCTGTCTACATAGGTTACCTGGTGGTACACATCAGGTATGATCTGCTCTGAAGAAACCAGCTTCTCCGTGCCCATAGTCACACTGGCTTGTGTATCCCTCAAAGCCTCAACCTCAGTTCTATTGATTTTAGGCCTCTGCCTGTACCTCTCCATGCTGGGAGGCAAGAGGGCCAGGTTTGCATTTTCTACCCCACCCAGGGACACTAAGGTTGCCTCTAATAACCGCTTCCCCATCTCTGGGACAATCGCCACCCAAACATCTACACTAGCAATCCCTACAGACTGCCCAACAGAGGGGGTCTTTGTGCAGACAGCATCTCCTCTCGTGTCACGACTGATGACAGCCATTACACTTCCCTGCCTTCAAATGTTCAAGTAACTTCCCAGCCTTGGTAGGGTCAAAGTTCTTCCCCTGATACCCTCTCCTCTTGAAGGCGGATTGGCTCAGGGTGCAGGTTTTTGTGGATCTAGTGAAAAAAACTCTTTGTTTTTGACCTTGGCTTTTCCCTGGGGTGGGACCTGTCCTCCTTTCTTTTAATCACCTCCCTATTGTTAATGGGAAACCCAGGTTCTCACCCACTCATCAGCTGTCTCCTCAAGTTTCCTGGGACCAGACAACTTGGAGTCCAGTACAGACTGATTTAACTTCTCCTGCACACAATGTGCCCTTAAGAATTACATTTTGCCTCATCCCCTTGTAGGATCAGGAGCCTATCCCTCACAGCTATTGGGATCAGTTCCCAAAGCAGTGAACCCAATACTTAGAATGGACCTCTCTCATCTCTAAGGCCAATTCAAATGCAGCCAGCTATTTGTTAATATCATCCCCCTCAGTGTACAAGGGAACTATTCCTCTGGGAAACCTGGGATTAAACCCACCACCCCATTCCATCTCAGCACTTTCTTCATTGTCGCTGCCACCATTTCCTTCTACTTTTGCCGCCTCCCACTTCTGACTAGTGCTAGCTTCTTCTCTTCCAGGGCGATGGAAGCCAACTGCCCTTCCTTCCATGGAGCTGTCTGTGCCCAAGCCTTAAGTGACCTAATTAACTCTGCCATCTTGATCTTGTTGCTATTTGGTAGCCCCCTGGACCTACACTGAACCCTAAACTCAGCCACTTTGAGTTTGGTCAGTTTAGGCAGATCCAGCTTCGGGGTATCTCTAGTTTTGGGTCACACACACTTTACAGCCAGAAATATAACACATTTAGAAAAACCAAAAAGATGGATTACAAATCAGTTGTAGTTCAAATTTCAAACATTCTTAATCAAAAGTTGTGTTCTAAGTCAACTTAGCAGATTTTTACAGATCTTAACTTACTTTACTGTATGGTGTAATTCAAACACAAATACGTATCCACACATACGAACACAAAATAATGTTGGAGACTAGATTGTTGGTAGGGATAACTATGCACCTACCACTAGTAGCCACCACCCCAACATAAGATCCAGTCAAGGTTTCAATACATTAGCCCCTGGCTCAACCCCGGGTAGCTGGCTGCAAGCAGGAAGGCTTAAGTTAGAAGACAGGTATGTAAAGCATTTAAATACACCAATACAGTAAATAAATAAGACACAATACACAATTAAAATCCCACACAAATTTATAAACAAAGGAAATAATTTTATCTTTAAAATGACGCCATAACGACAAAAATCCAATATAGGGAACCAGAGACATGATTTTTTTAAAGATTTAATTTTAAAAATGCGCTTTCTAGTGTTTAAAAACCAATAGGGCAAACCCGAGACATCTGGTCGCGCAAGACAGGAACCGAGTCACAATTTGAGGCTAACCGTGATGGAGCCCTGCTCGAATACACTGAGCGGGAAACCTCAGACAAAATTTTACCTTTGGACTTAGTCGTTTTTCTGGAGATTTTTCTCTCGTCATTGGGTGATGCTCCTCGTCAGGCCAGGATCTGATGTGATGTCATCAGCTTGATTTACAGCAGTGCCCTGGTCAAATCCTTAAAGTGTTGTCGATGGGGAAGAGCTCCAGAACTTCAGTGGGGGAAACCTGAAATTCATGCCGGGTCACTGTTCCTCTGCAGAGGCTTAGTTCTCGTTCACGGGTCAGTCATATTATGGAGCTTTTTCCAAAATTGGCTCCAAACTTATGGAACTTCTTCCTGAAGTTCCCCTTGAGGGTTCCAAGTGTTCAAAACACAAATCCAAGGGTCCAGAAGCTCTGAGATAGTCCTTGAAAGTTTGGACCACAATTCCCACAATGCCTTGGCCAAATCCTTAAAAGTCCACTGGACACACTACAGGCTGAGGACTTCTTGTTTGCAATGGTGCAGGGGAGCTCTGTTAACCTGTTGCTTTCAGGAAGTCCACTCCTTAATCCTTTAGAAGCAAGGCAAAGTCCTCAGGGCTATAATTCCCAGTATGCAGCAGGAGCAATCCTGTAGAGAGCAGTCTTTTGGTTGCAGACCAGGATTCAAGCAGGGCAGTCCTTCTTCTCCTTGTAGTGTCAGGCAGCAGATGTGAGTTGCTATGCAGCTCTCACATATTTGTTCAATGGTCTGGGAGGACAAACAGAAGGGAACCCCTGTCCAATGAAATGCAGGATGCCACCCCAAAACATGACAGCTTCCTCTGAACTGTGGCATATTCTTGTCCCACAAAGCACTACACTTTAAAAATCCAAGATGGAGGATTTCTGTCCAGCAGAGTAAGACATGGTTAAATCAACCTTCTGGGGTGGCTCACTTCCATTAACATTCCATTAACACTTCCCCTCCAGATCCTCTGCAAATTCCTTTCCTGGGCCTGCCATCTGGCTGAGGGATACATGAAGAGGGAGTAGGCCTGGCTGGCATTGCTTTCTGTCCTGTTCTCTTTGAAGACCAGTTTGATTTACCCACCCCCCATTCTGGCCTGTGCTCTGCAGCTGCAGAGCTCCCCCCACTAGATAACCTCTTCTCTATGCAGGCCACTTATCTTATCAAAGCAGCTTGGCTAATCCCGCTATGGCAGACCAATCAGAAGAGGCCATTAGCAGGCTGGATTTTGGTTCACAGAAAGTCTTATAACTTCTATATTAGTTATGATAAATTCAACAGGGGCAAGCTGTTGGATTTATTGTTACCAATCTTTTGAGTCCTTGAAAGACACATTAAGCTCCTTCCCAGCAATATTTATACTTATGTGAAATATTCCATGTTAGCCTACGAGCTAAATATTTACAATTGAGGGAAAATTAAATGGGCAATTTTTCCCTCACCAGGGCTTATAAAATATACTTTGGAATATCTCTGCTTATTGTTACATGGCACCCCACCCCTTAGGCACTTAAGAGAGATCTTAGGGGTGACATGTGTATAAATACAGTAGATTACCACTTTGTAAGTACTTTTAATTCCAAAGTCGAATTTACACACTTTTTTCTTTTTAAAGACAGTGTGCAAGGCAGGGGTGCCTTTAAAAATGACAGCAGGCTACATAACAGTACACATTCCAGTGCATGAAATCTGCTGGGCCTCTAAACCTCCCTGCCCTAGTACATACTAAGAACAGTTTGTAACCCTCTTGCCCAATTAAATACTAGGAACTTACAGGGGTCTGTCACTGCCAAATGCAATTATGCACAGTACCATATACCTTTTTAATCAGGGCACTGGGCCTGGTTAGAAGAGCGCAGGGCACAGAGTCAGTTACCGCCAGTATGAGTCAGGAAGAAATGGGGTGACCAAACTAAAAGGATGGCTTTCCCACACTTACCAAAAATACAGTGCTCAGGTAAGACTTGGACAGAAAATAGACCACGTACTAAAATCAAAAGTTGCCACCATTTGCAAATTTGATAGCTAACAAGCATTGGCAAATCCAATAGGTCTTACCTATGCAAGAGCTACTGGCTTTCCCAAGGTGTTTTAGCCATGTTGTACATATGCTTAGCTGCTGTTCAGCATGGCTAAAAGTTATTGGCGTAGAGGACAGTGGTGTGGAGTGTCGCAGAGTGGAATGGTGCAGAGTGGAGTATAGTGTTGTAGAGAGGAGTGACAGAGTGTGATGTGTATTTAGTGGCATAGTCTTGAGTCGTGTAACATACCCTGGAGTGGCAGAGAGTGGACTGGTGTAGAGTGCATTGGCGTAGAGTGTTGCAGAGTATAGTGGTGTAGAGTGCAGTGGCATTGAATTCAGAAGTGTACAATGCAGCATCATATAATGCAGTGGTCTAGATTAGAGTGGTGCATAGTAGAGTGCACTGGTGCAGAGTAGAGTGGCAAAGAGTGGCGTAGAATAGAGTGGTGCAGAGTGACATAGAGCTGAATGATGCAGAGGACAGTGGCACAGAGTCGAGTTGCATAGAGTCGAGTTGCATAGAGTCCAGTGGCGTAGAGTGCAGAGTAAAGTCGAGTAGCATACAGTGCAGTGGTGTAGGGTAGCAAAGATTGGCCAATAGTATAGTGCCATAGAGTGCAGTGACAAAGTCAGGTGGCATAAAGTGGATTAGAGTGGTGCAGATTTCAGTAGCAGGAAGTGCAGTGTTGCAGAGTGGAGTAGAGTGGTGTAGAGAGCAGTGGCATAGAATACAGTAATGCAGAGAAAAGTGCAGTGGCACAAAGCGCAATGACAGAATGCATGTGTGTGTAGAGTGCATTGGCATACAGTGTGGTTAAGAGTAGAGTGGTGTACAGTGCAGTCAGAGTAGAGTGACAAAGTGCAGTGGCGTAGAGAAGATTGTTTCAGAGAGGTGTGAAGTGGCATAGAGTGGAATGTTGCAGGGTAGAGTGCAGTTGCGTAGAGTGGCATAGAGTGTAACGGCGTGAAGTGTAGAGTGCAGTGATGCAGAGTAGATTAGAGTGGCCTACACTGGATTGGCGTACAATGCAGGAGCCTAGAGTTGGGTGTTACAGAGTAAAGTACATTGGCACAGAGTGTATTGACATATTGTGCAATGTCGTAGAGTGCAGTGTTGCAAAGTGGTGTACTGTGGGGTTCTGCAGAGTAGATTGGTGTGGTTCTAACTACAGTGATTTAGACTGCAGTAGCACAGAGTGCCGTGGTGTAGAGTGGTGAAGAGTGCATTGGAATAGATTAGAGTGGTACAGGGTAAAGTAGAGAGGTAGCATGAAGTGGCGAAGAGTGGAGTGGTGCAGAGTAGAGTGCAATGGTGTGAAGTGGTGCAGAGTAGAGTGGAGTATTCATTGTGTGGTACCACACTGCCATTATAATCCGCACATTTTCAACTGAAACGACTATTACATTTGCACACACAGTTTTAATAATAAAACTATACAGTGCACAGACGAAAACGTGTGGCAATTGCATCACCTTGTGTAATGATTCATTTTGCTCGTATTAAAATATTTGCTTTCAAAACATGCCAGAAATAAAAAATGTGCTTCATTTTTGTACCTAATTCTAATATATTCTGAACTACTTACCGTTCATTTTAATGTTTTTGTGTGCTAGAAAAAAACTCTTTCCTACCCAAGTATCCAGCAAGATGGTCACATAAAACCACTCACTTTGAAGTCAGGGATAGAAAAGTAAACAAGCGGCCCCGGAAGACAGTGTCTAACATTTGACATTGGTCTTTGAATGCACAGCAAATGTGACAAGATAAAAACTAGTTTTACAGGTCTGTTTATAGGAAGGGAGCACTCTGACTGATACTATAAATAAGGTTTGAGCAACGGAAGGCACAAACTCAAGCTGGACAGCCTAAAACAAATAAATCCAACAAATGGAAAGCAAGAAAATATGAGTTGCAAATGGCAAGCAATGGGCAGAACGCATTCCTAGGTCAGCTTTCTGAATGTCCCCAAGATATCTTTAGCAAACCAGATAGACTGCAGCCTGAAAAGTGCCCCACATTTACAAATAGGGATAGTTTTCAGCTTGTATGTGTTCTGCAGAGTATATGGGAGACTGCATGCATCTGAGCAGGCAATGTTTGAGGTAATATCAGGGAACTCAACAATAAAACCTGTCCCACCAAAGCATAAAACGGCCCCTACACTCACTGTCAAACCATTCCTTTGGGAACTGCCTGACTGCCCGGTAGGTCAGTCCGGCCCTGATGGGACATTGAGGGTTATTTATTAATGGCATAACAGTGAAGTTTTTTAAATTATTAGGATTTGCATTTAGAGTTAATATTCTAACCTTCCCCAGGCAGCGTGCTATTTGCTGTGAAAGCTAAACACGACTTCCTAATACGTGAGACGAGGACTTGGTTATGGGGTTCTGCTTTAAAGCACATCACTGCACGTAATTTACCAAAAACATTTGCAAAACTCCACTTATCTACTATCGCATCTCGCAAAGTGGGCCATCTTTATATTGCTATCGAGTACAATTTAAATAAACCGGTGTTTAAAAAACTGCTATTTTCACTTACGGGTCTCTTCAAACCATATTCTGTTTATTTTGCTTGGGACCTCAATTTGCTCGGCATTAATATGTTCTCATGCAACAACCCCAAACACAGTTAGAATAAACGTGCCCTTGCAAACGATTCCTAAAACGAGCGGAGGCAGACAACTATCAACATAGCATTCAAAGGAGTGCCGAAGGCTCAACGCTACCATGTCTAAAATAAAACATGAGAAACTAAATTATGACGTGGAACTGCACGTCTATCCTTCTTTAGCTCTCATCGCCCAGCCTTCTTTAGATACGGCGAATCTGCCGCCCTCGGTACCAATCTCATTCTTTGCACGCCGTGCTGATTGGCCACTGCCACTGATGTATCTGCCGCGGAAGCGGGGTCTTGGCGCTACATTTACTTCCTCGCAGGCGCGCACCTCCCATCTGCGAAAGTACTAACGTCGAAAAAAAAGCTTACCTGATGCGGACGGCACCTCCATTCTCTGACCGCGAGTATCATTTATTGGGGACCGACTTAAGTCGTGCAGGCTATTTCACAGATAGGAGGTCTATTATAATTCTTACAGGAGAGATTTGGAGACGACATTGTCGAATCTGCGTCGCCGGACATCGTAGGTGCCTTTTTTTTTTTTTTTTGCACGGGGTAATGGGCAGAACACAATCAAGAGAGGCGCGTATGGGTGACATCACCAGAAGCGCGAGATATGCGCCATAGGCTTGACCTTTTTTTATTTCTATAGAGGCGATCTCTTATAAAGCCGGCAGTGCGCGCGGGGTGTCTGCCTTGTCCTCAACTGAAAAAGTGAATGCGGCGTCCATCTTGAAGTGTCGTTTTATCCCCTCGTTTATAATGGGTCATTTTTTGAAGGTGTCAAAAAAGTGACACTGCAGTTTATTCCTGATCAACAGCTGCCGTAAAGGATGAGCTGTAGCCTAACGGTTAGAGCTGCTGACTGAGACACATAGGAACTAGGTCCAGTTCCGGCGTTGTCTCACCATCTTGAGATGGTAGGCAAGTCATTTCTCCAGTATCTTGAGGAAAAATAAAATGAATTTGACCGTGTGTAATGTAAGCTCGTACTGCTGTAATGCACTTGGACCAAGTTCATGCTATATGAAACAAAAAAATAACCTGGGCCTGACTGTGAGCAGCGTTAACTTTGGGGAGAAATACTTACTAATAGTAGGAATACCCCAAAACAATGAATGGAGTTGGTCAATTAGCCACTATTTCATATAGCAATTAAAGCTGCTGCCTTCCCCTGAGATGTGCTTTAAAGATTCTCCAAAGGCTATGACATTATAGTTAAGTAAAACTTCAAATTAAAACCTCTTCATTTTGAACATGGCATTCCTGTCTTTGCTTTAATTATCAGGCAGAAATCACATTTTAAAGCAATTTCTTCTTATAATTCCTGATTTTTGTATCAGCCAGAACATTAAAATAACATTATGCCGGGGAAAAAAACAGCCAGGAGCCAACACTTTGGAAAATGCATTTTTTTTTTCCTACTAAAAGCATTATTTTTTTCCCTGCATTCGAAAGAAAAACAAGAAGTGGAAGCCAATATGTATATGCATGCAAGTGCAACTCTGTGTGGATTAATTCTATGTCAGGACCGGAGGCGAGGATTATGCACAATCTTCCTTCACTTTTATTTAACAGCAGGTTCAAAGTTCAACAAAAGAAAACTACAATGCCCATGGGACCCATCCCCATGGTAACCAATGTCCAATCACACTGCCATCCGACTGTCGTATAAATATCCCATGACGATGACGTTCTTCCTCTTTCTTCACTGCTCTCTGATTCAGATAAGTCCCCTTCCCCTTCTCTGTCTCTGAGTTCTAGAGTTGAAAAAGGCTTTGTCATTTTGATCGCTTGTTTAATGTTAGATTCTGTAATATCCTTGTGTTGATCGCGCGCGTGTTGTTGTGTTGGTTGCATAGCAACTTGACGCGCGGTAGGCTTTTCCTCAGCCCGAGCGCGCTTGACATTTAATCTCAGTCGGGTCCACCAGAGGGCGCTCTTTTGCGCGCTCTGGTATTCCTGAGCGTTTGGCGCTTCGAGTCACATTTGCGCTCGAACGCCTGTGAAAGCGCGTTTGGGCTCTAAAGTGAGTTCCCTGCTCACTTTTGGCCCTTCCAACCCCCGCAGACACCGCGTTGCGGTGGAATTTGCTTGGTGCCGTTTTTGTGACTCATGGTTAGTGCGTCGAGGCCTTTGCCTCAAGGGCATTTTCTTCCTGATAGGAGCGGGGGGGCTGCCCTGTGAACTTAAAGGGCGTTTTATCCTGTCGTTTCAGCCCCTCTGTGTCCTCATGCAGACTCCTCATGAGCATGATAATTTCCCCGCCCTGTCCCCGGGGAGGGCTCATATCAGCAGGGCCTTGGGTCCCTTAAAAGAGAGCGTGGCCAGGTTATCAGAACATGTGTTCAAGGGGACAGGCATGTCTGGGGTGACGGAGACTGACCTAAAGGGAGGGGCAGTCCCCAAGAAATGTCGCAAGAGTGTCGCGGGGCGGGAAACATCCTTTATGCCGACTTTTTTATAACGAAGTCCTGGTTAACAAAAGCGGAACAACGCTTTCTTTAACCACGACTTTGTTATTTTGTGCCTTAACCACGCATGTCCTGAACAACGAACATGCATGGTTAAGGTACAAACAAGGGAGTCGGCTGAGGAGGACGATGCAGATGACGAGGCGACGACTCAGGTAAGTGGGGGGTATTAGGTTTTGGGGAGGGGGTGGGGGGCCGGTGGTTTTAGGTTTTGGGGTGGGGCGTTTTTGGTTTTGGGGAGGGGGTGGGGGTCGGGGGTTTTAGGTTTTGGGGTGGGGTTGGGGGGGTGGGGCGTTTTAGGTTTTGGGGGGGTCGGGGTTTTAGGTTTTGGGGTGGGGTTGCGGGGGTGGGGCGTTTTTGGTTTTGGGGAGGGGGTCGGGGGTTTTAGGTTTTGGGGTGGGGTTGGGGCGTTTTTGGTTTTGGGGAGGGGGTGGGGGGTCGGGGGTTTTAGATTTTGGGGTGGGGTTGGGGGGTGGGGCGTTTTTGGTTTTGGGGAGGGGGTGGGGGGTCGGGGGTTTTAGGTTTTGGGGTGGGGTTGGGGGGGTGGGGTGAGGCATGCAGGATCAATGGGTGCCTGTTACTAATGACTTTACCAGGAATGCCTTTACAACAAAATATCGTTGTTAAGGCATTCGTGGTAAAGGCATTAGTAGTAACAACGAGGTCCGTGTTCCGACCTCGTTGTTTAGGCACCCGTTGTTTTGTCAGTCGGCATTCCGTCGTACAACCTCGCGGGGCACCTGGAGAGCTTTGGTATTCTGGCTGAAGCCTTCCGTAAGAGTGCGCGCACGCTAAAGTGCCCGCCCTTCCGGGAGGGATTTGAACCCAGAGAGACCTGTGAAGTGGTTCACACCAGATCGGACCCTGATCAGGGTTCCCCCAAGCGTGTCGCGAGGGACACAGACGGGGATTCTTCCTCTGAGGAGGATCAAGAGGCGGGGCGTCATTGTCGCCCGTCTTCTAATCTGTCAGACCCGCCCGGAGCTGAAGACTCCGATTCAGAAATGTTCCAACCAGAGGATTTATATCACCCTCGTTCTTCTGAGTGGCACCCGGACAAAAAGGTGGCAGAATATGTGGCCAGCAAAATCCACTAACCACTCGAGAAAGAGGTTCGGGCCAGATTACGGGCGGAATGCCCGCGCCCTACACTACCTGATAGAGTAGCGGCAACCCCAGAGTTGGATCCAAAAATGTGTACTTTCTTTGGGAAGTACGTCAAAGATCCGAAGAAAGGTATTGACCGTTCCTGGAGGGGGTGCCAGGATAAATTATTGGATGTCCTGGGTCCCCTCACGCAGATCATCCAACTTGCCGAAAAGGCTAAGTGGACCAACACTCCCATGCCCACAGATATTGTGGCTGGGTGGGCCCAGCGGGCGGTCTGCTTGTTAGGGAACGCTAACTGCGCTCTCTCGGCAGAGAGGAGAAGATCCCTACTTATAAAAATCGACCCTAAGTTAGGAGAACTCTCCAACTCAGAGGCTGGGGCAGTGGCCCAGGGGAACTTGTTTGGTGATCCTTTTATAAAGGAATTGAGCAAGTTTGTTGCTACCTTTTCTGCGCTCGACAAGGCGCAAAGTTCCATCAAGAAAAACTTCCCGGGGAAGGTTTTCAACGGGGCCGCTCCTCCGGCTGTGCGTTCCAGCAAGGCCCCAGTCCCTACCCACCGCGAAACAACGGATGGAGAGACGGCCGGCAGGGCGCCTTCTTCCCCAATCGGGGTAGAGGGAAGGCCAGAAGGACCGCCCGCGGTGGAGCTAATGCCCCTGCAGGCCCTCACGGTGAGTGTTACCCTTTCTTCCCCTTGCATTCTAGGAGAGAGGCTGCGGTTCTTTGCGCACAAGTGGGCCACCCTAACGTCAGACACTTGGGTGCTGCAGACAGTGTCGGGTTTCTGCATAGAATTTTGGGGGACTCCGGTTCAGGACTCCCCTCCACGGCCCTTAGTCTTCTCAGACTCGGCATTGATAGACGCAGAGGTCCAGGGGCTTCTTCAGAAGGAAGCGATTTACCCGGCGACTATTCATTCCAGGGGTTTCCTGAGCAATCTTTTCCTTGTAGAAAAGAAAGACAAAGGCATCCGACCTGTCATCAATCTCAAGTCCTTCAACGAGTGGGTGGTCTATCACCACTTAAAAATGGAGGGCATCCACATGTTCAGAGACCTCCTGTTACACGGGGATTGGATGGTTCGTCTGGACCTCAAGGACGCCTATCTTATGGTCCCCATCTTTCGCCCTCATCGCGGTTTCTACAATTCATTTGGAGGGAGCAGGCGTTAACATTTTCGTCCCTGCCGTTCGGCCTGTCGTCAGCTACATGGTGCTTCACGAAGTTACTCAAACCAGTAGCGGAGTTCCTGCGGTCTCTGGGGATTCGTTTGATTATTTATCTCAACGACATCCTCCTGATGGACCAGTCACGCTCTCGGCTGATATCCACTGTGAACATAACTATTCAGCTTCTGCAGGACCTGGGGTTCGTGATCAACTCACAGAAGTCGGAACTGCTTCCCTCTCAGTCCATGACCTTTCTGGGGTTCCTCATCGACTCCCAGGCAGCCTCCCTCAGTCTCCCCGGCCTGAAGATTACAAAAATCAAAAAGGAGCTGTCCAAGGTCTTGAGACGGGACAGGATCTCCCTGAGGCAGTTGGCCAGAGTAGTGGGACTCCTCTCATCCTCGATTCAGGCCATTTTCCCGGGACCACTCCATTACAGGGCCCTTCAACGCCTCAAGGCTCACCACCTGCCACGGGGCCTCTCTTACTCGGAGCTGGTAGCTCTTCCCCAGGAGGCGCGGACGGAGATCCAGTGGTGGCTGGATCATATGGATGCGTGGAACGGCAGGGCGATCTTCGGGGCCGTGCCGGATCTGGTCATAGAGTCGGAAAGCCAGTCGGTTCGGCTGGGTAGCTCGTTGTGGGGTCGTCTCTTTCGGGGGCGCTGGACCCAACGGGAATTCAACCTTCACATCAACTGCCTGGAACTCCTAGCGGGTTTGTTCGCGATCAGATCTCTGACTCGGGACAAGGTATCTTGCTGCGTCCTTCTGAGAATGGACAACGTTTCGGCGGTACAATATATCAACCGCTTGGGGGGGACCCGCTCGAAGGCTCTAGCGGAGTTGGCAAAGTACTTCTGGCACTTTTGCCTTCAACGTCAAATTTCGGTAACAGCGTAATATCTTCCGGGATCCCAGAACGCTCTGGCAGACTGGAACTCCAGATATCTGGAGGATCCCAGCGATTGGTGCCTGGACGGAGCAGTGGTCCTAGCTCTTCTGGATCGGTGGGGTCCTTGTGCGGTGGACCTCTTTGCGTCCAGGTGGAACGCTCAATTACCCCGTTACTTCAGCTGGCACCCGGAGCCCGGGGCGACGGCAGTGGATGCTTTTCTTCAGGACTGGCGTCGGGATCAGAATTATGCGTTTCCCCCTTTCCTCCTGATCCCGAGAGTAACAGCTCAGATTCGTCGCCAGGGGGCGACAGTGATTCTAATCACCCCGCTCTAGCGGTCTCAGGTATGGTTCCCATCTCTTCTGGAGCTCTCCTGCGATCTTCCAATCCACCTTCCGGTCCGCCCGAACATACTGTTAAATCCAGAGGGACAGTCTCATCCGCTGGTCCTCCAAGGTCATCTCTCCCTGGTGGCCTGGAGGATTTCCGGGATCGCTGGACGGACCACAGACTTTCACAGGAGGCTGAGAGATTCATCAGACAGGCATGGGTTCCTAGTACCTGCAAGAGATACAGATCGGCCTGGAACTGCTGGGCTCGTTGGTGTATGGGAAGGCACATCGATCCCATGGGGGCCCAGATTACCGATGTCTTAAACTTCTTAGCCGATCTAGGGGCTTCCGGCCAGTCCTATTGCTCGGTTAACTCGTTCCGGTCTGCAATTTCTGCGGGTCATCCCCCAATTAACAACTGCCCCGTAGGGGAACACCCGTGGGTGTGCAAACTCCTGAAAGGCATTAGAATGACCAGACCTCCTGAACCCAGATATGCCTCCCTGTGGGATGTTAACCAGGTTTTGCGTTTTTTGACCTCTTGGCCGGATAATCAATACCTTTCACGTATACAGTTAACGGCTAAATTGGCGACCTTGCTGTGCCTCATTTTGTGTAAAAGAGTTTCCGATGTCCGGGCTCTGGATATTTCCGCTAGGGTTTTTTCTCCGGAAGGAGTGACCTTCACGATTTCACGACGTACAAAGTGTAGTACCAGGTCGGTAACCTACCCCGCTTTTGAGCATACTCCCAAACTGTGCGTGGTCAGGTGTCTAAAGACATATGAAGATATGACGGCGGAACTCCGACCACCGGGGGAGAGGCAGCTGCTCATTTCGATCAAGAAACCTTTCAGAGCGGTTTCCTCCCCTTCCATTGCCCGGTGGGTCAAATGGATTTTATTGGAGGCGGGCATTAACGTCCAGGTCTTTGGAGCTCACTCCACTCGGGGTGCTATGGCATCTAAAGCAGTCCAGTTAGGTGGAAGACTGGAGGACATTATCAATGCGGCTGACTGGTCATCAGAGTCGACTTTTAAAAAGTTGTATTTTAAACCGATCCATGAAACCGCTTCACTAGTGGTAAGTAAGCTTTGAACATGCATAATCCTCGCCTCTGGTCCTGACTTAGAATGAGAAATTTCCTAGCTATCGTGAAGGAAATTTTCAATTCTATTAAGGACACGGAGGCGAGGATTATGCACAATCTTTCTTCACTTTTATTTAACAGCAGGTTCAAAGTTCAACAAAAGAAAACTACAATGCCCATGGGACCCATCCCCATGATAACCAATGTCCAATCACACTGCCATCCGACTGTCCGTATAAATATCCCATGACGATGACGTTGACTTTGTTCTACGTTTTTTGGAATCATGGCCGTCCAATAGATTTCTGTCCAGAAAGCAACTTTCAGCCAAACTCACAATGTTGTTATGTTTAATTTCTTGTAAGAGAGTTTTGGATGTTAGAGCCCTAGACTTGGCGGGTAGAGTTTTTTCTCCAGAGGGAGTGACTTTTTCCATTTTGTGAAGAACTAAATGTAATCTGAAATCGGTATTTAATCAGCTTTGAACAAGCATAATCTGAGCCTCAGGTCCTGACATAGAATAACAAATGTTCTAGCATTCACGTTTTTCAATTCTATTAAGGACACGGAGGCGATGATTATCCCGCCGCACTGTTAATATGTTATGTATTATTTTATTATTATACATCATGATATTGTTAAAACTTTTATGTACGTAGTCATTGTATTTCAGTGCTTTCCCACCCTTTTTGGTAGGATGTTTAAGGATAATTTTCTGATGTTCAGTTTTAATGGTCTGGAATTTTCTTGTTTTTTGTAGGAAACGAAGACAAGTAATTTCTTTCGTCGTTCCTTCAGGATCAGTTTCCCAGAATGGATGGGATTCTTCTGTTGATTCTACAGGTTCTCCTTAACAGGGAATTTTCAAGATTCAAGTTAAAAATGGATCGGTTATCTTTTGTGATCGTTGGGCAAAGAAAGAGGAGTTGTTCCTGGTGAGACTGCACTTTATAGGAGTCCTCCTCTATGGTCATCACGTGATACAGATACTATTGGGAAATTTAGTTTTTTGGTTGCTGTTAAATAAAAAGCATGGGAAGAGAAGCATAATCATAGCCTCCGTGTCTTTAATAGAATTGAAAAATTCTTTACGCGAATGCTAGAAATGTTTTTATTGCACAAAACAGTATCAAATGTGTACAGCGGTCAAAGTGCATTAAAAAAAAAAGTATAGGAACTGTGATGCGTGCAATGGGGGTCAATGAGTGTAGGGTCGCAGTGAAAGGTGTAGCTAAAAAAAAACAAAATACTTGCTTTCAGGTAGCTACATATAAAATAACTCACGGCTTAGAGGAAAAATACATTTTAAAAAGTTACGTTTTTCATAAATTCTGAAAGTAGGGGCATATCATGCCCTCCAATCCTGCCCACTCCAACTCTCAATGTGTAGTTTCTGAGCAGTGGTAAATATTAAAATGGCTATGGCTGGAAAATGTGTGGTGCTCAAGTTGCTTAACCTGACATAGACACCACTGACTGTGTGATGTGTGTTGCTAGAAGGCTGATAAGTACAACACTGAGGTAACAGGAGGTGTTTTCTTAAAAGAGCCTTTCATTCACTGCCACTGTTGATAGGGTGGTCAGCTTTACATTATCACTTCACAGGACATTTGTCTTGTAGCATTTACGTATGCTTCATAACCCTATAAAGGGCCATTTTTGGACAGGGTGCATGTTACACCAAGTGGGAGTGCATGGCTGGCAGAGTTAGATTTGTTGTGATATTACATGGGAAGCGTTTTGCTGTTGAGAGTGACCAAAGGTAACTTATTTTCTCTTGACGTGCAACACTGTGAAGTGTTACAAAGGAGGAGGCGGTGTAAGAGATAAGCACACAAATTATAATTATAGTTGGAACTAAAACATATAGATAACTACACAGACCCAACCTAGCCAGAAGGGCAGCAAGGTATTTTGTGCATGTACACCCTGCCAAAAAAAGTGGCTGAGAATAATTAGAGAAGGCCCAGTAACTTAAATGGCAATATGCACAATCTAAAGATGCTGTGAAGTAAAATAATGCCAACTGGACAAGAATGGGAATTGGTCATATGAGCAGTAGCCATGCACCTTTTTAGAAGGCAGAGATACTGCCTACTCCTCCTGTACAGCTATACCCCGCGACAGAGTAAATATGTGGAAGCAGGAAGCAGGTAACCTGAGTCAAAATTACTTAATCTTTAACCCCTTCTGTGCCCAGGACGTAATGGTTACGTCCTGAGGCACTGTGCTGCTGTGCCCAGGACGTAACCATTACGTCCTGTGCACAGAGCCCAGAGGGAGCGCTCTCGCTCCCTCTGTGGGGTTCCCCCCACCCCCCCAAGTCAGGGATGGAAGGGGAAGCCCTTCCCCTCCCACCCCCGACCCCCCAAACCCCCCCTGTGACGTCAGCGCGCGCTGATTAGTCACAGGGTCTCCCCCATCGCGCTGGAAGCAGAGCTTCCAGCGCGATTGAAAAAGTAATGCTTTTGCATTTCTTTTTCAATCCCATGGGGGAGGCCCCGAGAGGCTTCAAAGGGAAGGAAATGTATTTCCTTCCCTTTGAAGTCTCTCACAGGTTTCAAAAGCTGGATTGCTTGCAATCCGGCTTTTGAAACCCCACTAGACACCAGGGATTATTTTTTTTTCAGTGAAATTGGCAAAAGGGAGCGACCCCTTGGGCAAGGGTCGCTCCCGGGGGGGCATTTTTTTAGGAAGGCCTTTTCTGCCCCCCCTGGGGGCAGATTGGCCTATTATTAGGCCGATCTGCCCCCGGGGGGGCAGAAACCTCTAGGCACCAGGGACCTTTTTTTTTTTTTTTTTCTTTTTTTGTGATTATTTCTTTTTTTTTTAGGTGGGGAGCGATCCCTTAGGCAAGGGTCGCTCCCCTACGGGGCAATATATATTTAGGCCATTTCTGCCCCCCTTGGGGGCAGATTGGCCTATTTTGATGAGGCCAATCTGCCCCCAAGGGGGGCAGAAACCATTAGACACCAGGGAGTTTGTTTTCACGCGCGAATTTCACGCAACGGGAGCGACCCCTTTGGCAAGGGTCGCTCCCAGGGGGGGCATTTTTTTGGGAAGGCCTTTTCTGCCCCCCCTGGGGACAGATCGGCCTATTATTAGGCCGATCTGCCCCCAGGGGGGGCAGAAACCTCTAGGCACCAGGGATCTTCTTTTTTTTTTTTTTTTTTTTGTGATGATTTCTTTTTTTTTTTAGGTGGGGAGCGATCCCTTAGGCAAGGGTCGCTCCCCTAGGGGGCAAATTATATTTAGGCCATTTCTGCCTATTTTGATGAGGCCAATCTGCCCCCAAGGGGGGCAGAAACCATTAGACACCAGGGAGTTTTTTTTTTTGCGTGAATTTCACGCAAGGGGAGCGACCCCTTAGGCAAGGGTCGCTCCCTGGGGGGGGGGGATTATTTTAGGCCATTTCTGCCCCCCTGGGGGGGGTAGATCAGCCTATTTTGATTCGGCTGATCTGCCCTCAAGGGGGGCAGAAACCACTAGGCACCAGGGATTTTTTTGTTTTTCTGTTTTACAGATGGGGAGCGACCCCCTTGGACAAGGGTCGCTCCCCTGGAGGGGCAAAATGTATTTAGGCCATTTCTGCCCGCTTTGGGGGCAGATCGGCCGATTTTAGGTCAATCTGCCCCCAAGGGGGGCAGAAACCACTAGGCACCAGGGATCTTTTTTTTGCGCCGTCACACAAGAGGAGCGACCTTGTAGTCAAGGGTCGCTCCCCGGTGGGGTGGGGGGTGTCAAATTATTTTAGGCCATCTCTGCCCCCCCTGGGGGCAGATCGCCCTATTGGTATTAGGCCGATCTACCCCCAGGGGGGGCAGAAACCTCTAGGCGCCAGGGCAAATTATTTTTTTGTGTTTTTTTTTAGAGATGGGCAGCGACCCATCAGGCAAGGGTCGCTCCCCTGGGGGGCAAATTGTATTTAGACCATTTCTGCCCCCTTGGGGGCAGATTGGTCGATTTTAGGTCAATCTGCCCCAAGGGGGCAGAAACCACTAGGCACCGGGGATTTGTTTTTTGGCGCCAATGTCACGCAAGGGGAGCGACCCCGTAGGCAAGGGTCGCTCCGGGGGGTGGGGGGGGTGGGTGTTCGGGGGCAAATTTATTTTAGGCCATTTCTGCCCCCCCTGGGGGCAGATCGGCCTATTATTAGGCCGATCTGCCCCCAGGGGGGGGCAGAAACCTGTAGGCGCCAGGGCAATTTTTTTTTTTTTGTTTTTGTTTTTTTTTTTTTAGAGATGGGGAGCGACCCATCAGACAAGGGTCGCTCCCCTGGGGGGCAAACTGTGTTTAGACCATTTCTGCCCCCCTTGGGGGCAGATTGGTCGATTTTAGGTCAATCTGCCCCAAGGGGGCAGAAACCACTAGGCACCGGGGATATGTTTTTTGGCGCCAATGTCACGCAGGGGGAGCGACCCCGTAGGCAAGGGTTGCTCTGGGGGGGGGGGGGGGGGGGGTGTTCGGGGGGGCAAATTTATTTTAGGCCATTTCTGCCCCCCCTGGGGGCAGATCGGCCTATTATTAGGCTGATCTGCCCCCCCTGGGGGCAGATCGGCCTATTATTAGGCTGATCTGCCCCCAGGGGGGCAGAAACCTCTTGTTGCCAGGGCAAATATTTTTTTAGTGTTTTTTTTTTAGTTTGTTTGTTTTTTTAGAGATGGGGAGCGACCCATCAGACAAGGGTCGCTCCCCTGGGGGGCAAACTGTGTTTAGACCATTTCTGCCCCCCTTGGGGGCAGATTGGTCGATTTTAGGTCAATCTGCAACCACTAGGCACCGGGGATTCGTTTTTTTGGCGCCAATGTCACGCAGGGGGAGCGACCCAGTAGGCAAGGGTCGCTCGTGGGTGGGGGGGGTTTGGGGGGGTGGGGGGTCAAATTTATTTTAGGGCATTTCCCCCCCCCCTGGGGCCGGCTGAGCTAGAGGCCAAAATCCACATGTAGGCACTTTGCAAAAAACACCTCTGTTTTCTGTGAAAAAATATGTTGTGTCCACGTTGTGTTTTGGGCCATTTCCTTTCGTGGGTGCTAGGCCTACCCACACAAGTGAGGTACCATTTTTATGGAGAGACTTAGGGGAACGCTGGGTGGAAGGAAATTTGTGGCTCCTCTCAGATTCCAGAACTTTCTGTCACCGAAATGAGAGGAAAAAGTGTTTTTTGGTCAGATTTTGATGTTTGCAAAGGATTCTGGGTAACAGAACCTGGTCAGAGCCCCACAAATCACCCCATCTTGGATTCCCCTAGGTCTCTAGTTTTCAAAAATGCGCTGGTTTGCTAGGTTTCCCCAGGTGCCGGCTGAGCTAGAGGCCAAAATCCACACGTAGGCACTGTTTTCTATGAAAAAATGTGATGTGTCCACGTTGTGTTTTGGGCCATTTCCTGTCGCGAGCGCTAGGCCTACCCACACAAGTGAGGTATCATTTTTATCGGGAGACGTGGGGGAACGCTGGGTGGAAGGAAATTTGTGGCTCCTCTCAGATTCCAGAACTTTCTGCCACAGAAATGTGAGGAACATGTGTTTTTTTAGCCAAATTTTGAGGTTTGCAAAGGATTCTGGGTAACAGAACCTGGTCCGAGCCACACAAATCACCCCATCTTGGATTCCCCTAGGTCTCTAGTTTTCAGAAATGCACAGGTTTGGTAGGTTTCCCTAGGTGGCGGCTGAGCTAGAGGCCAAAATCTACAGGTAGGCACTTTGCTAAAAACAGGTCTATTTTCTGTGATGTGTCCACGTTCCGCTTTGGGGCGTTTCCTGTCGCGGGCGCTAGGCCTACCCACACAAGTGAGGTATCATTTTTATCGGGAGACATGGGGGAACGCTGGGTGGAAGGAAATTTGTGGCTCCTCTCAGATTGTAGGACTTTCTGCCACAGAAATGTGAGGAACATGTATTTTTTTTAGCCAAATTTTGAGGTTTGCAAAGGATTCTGGGTAACAGAACCTGGTCCGAGCCACACAAGTCACCCCATCTTGGATTCCCCTAGGTCTCTAGTTTTCAGAAATGCACAGGTTTGGTAGGTTTCCCTAGGTGGCGGCTGAGCTACAGGCCAAAATCTACAGGTAGGCACTTTGCAAAAAACACCTCTGTTTTCCTTCAAAAATTTGGTTGTGTCCACGTTGCGCTTTGGGGCGTTTCCTGTCGTGGGCGCTAGGCCTACCCACACAAGTGAGGTATCATTTTTATCGGGAGACGTGGGGGAACGCTGGGTGGAAGGACATTTGTGGCTCCTCTCAGATTCCAGAACTTTCTGCCACAGAAATGTGAGGAACATGTGTTTTTTTAGCCACATTTTGAGGTTTGCAAAGGATTCTGGGTAACAGAACCTGGTCCCAGCCACACAAGTCACCCCATCTTGGATTCCCCTAGGTCTCTAGTTTTCAGAAATGCACAGGTTTGGTAGGTTTCCCTAGGTGGCGGCTGAGCTACAGGCCAAAATCCACAGGTAGGCACTTTGCTAAAAACAGGTCTGTTTTCTGTGATGTGTCCACGTTGCGCTTTGGGGCGTTTCCTGTCGCGGGCGCTAGACCTACCCACACAAGTGAGGTATCATTTTTATCGGGAGACGTGGGGGAACGCTGGGTGGAAGGAAATTTGTGGCTCCTCTCAGATTCCAGAACTTTCTGCCACAGAAATGTGAGGAACATGTGTTTTTTTAGCCACATTTTGAGGTTTGCAAAGGATTCTGGGTAACAGAACCTGGTCCCAGCCACACAAGTCACCCCATCTTGGATTCCCCTAGGTCTCTAGTTTTCAGAAATGCACAGGTTTGGTAGGTTTCCCTAGGTGGCGGCTGAGCTACAGGCCAAAATCTACAGGTAGGCACTTTGCAAAAAACACCTCTGTTTTCCTTCAAAAATGTGGTTGTGTCCACGTTGCGCTTTGGGGCGTTTCCTGTCGTGGGCGCTAGGCCTACCCACACAAGTGAGGTATCATTTTTATCGGGAGACGTGGGGGAACGCTGGGTGGAAGGAAATTTGTGGCTCCTCTCAGATTCCAGAACTTTCTGCCACAGAAATGTGAGGAACATGTGTTTTTTTAGCCAAATTTTGAGGTTTGCAAAGGATTCTGGGTAACAGAACCTGGTCCCAGCCACACAAGTCACCCCATCTTAGATTCCCCTAGGTCTCTAGTTTTCAGAAATGCACAGGTTTGGTAGGTTACCCTAGGTGGCGGCTGAGCTACAGGCCAAAATCCACAGGTAGGCACTTTGCTAAAAAACAGGTCTATTTTCTGTGATATGTCCACGTTGCGCTTTGGTGCGTTTCCTGTCGCGGGCGCTAGGCCTACCCACACAAGTGAGGTATAATTTTTATCGGGAGACGTGGGGGAACGCTGGGTGGAAGGAAATTTGTGGCTCCTCTCAGATTCCAGAACTTTCTGCCACAGAAATGTGAGGAACATGTGTTTTTTTAGCCACATTTTGAGGTTTGCAAAGGATTCTGGGTAACAGAACCTGGTCCCAGCCACACAAGTCACCCCATCTTGGATTCCCCTAGGTCTCTAGTTTTCAGAAATGCACAGGTTTGGTAGGTTTCCCTAGGTGGCGGCTGAGCTACAGGCCAAAATCCACAGGTAGGCACTTTGCTAAAAACAGGTCTGTTTTCTGTGATGTGTCCACGTTGCGCTTTGGGGCGTTTCCTGTCGCGGGCGCTAGGCCTACCCACACAAGTGAGGTATCATTTTTATCGGGAGACGTGGGGGAACGCTGGGTGGAAGGAAATTTGTGGCTCCTCTCAGATTCCAGAACTTTCTGCCACAGAAATGTGAGGAACATGTGTTTTTTTAGCCACATTTTGAGGTTTGCAAAGGATTCTGGGTAACAGAACCTGGTCCCAGCCACACAAGTCACCCCATCTTGGATTCCCCTAGGTCTCTAGTTTTCAGAAATGCACAGGTTTGGTAGGTTTCCCTAGGTGGCGGCTGAGCTACAGGCCAAAATCTACAGGTAGGCACTTTGCAAAAAACACCTCTGTTTTCCTTCAAAAATGTGGTTGTGTCCACGTTGCGCTTTGGGGCGTTTCCTGTCGTGGGCGCTAGGCCTACCCACACAAGTGAGGTATCATTTTTATCGGGAGACGTGGGGGAACGCTGAGTGGAAGGAAATTTGTGGCTCCTCTCAGATTCCAGAACTTTCTGCCACAGAAATGTGAGGAACATGTGTTTTTTTAGCCAAATTTTGAGGTTTGCAAAGGATTCTGGGTAACAGAACCTGGTCCCAGCCACACAAGTCACCCCATCTTAGATTCCCCTAGGTCTCTAGTTTTCAGAAATGCACAGGTTTGGTAGGTTTCCCTAGGTGGCGGCTGAGCTACAGGCCAAAATCCACAGGTAGGCACTTTGCTAAAAAACAGGTCTATTTTCTGTGATATGTCCACGTTGCGCTTTGGTGCGTTTCCTGTCGCGGGCGCTAGGCCTACCCACACAAGTGAGGTATCATTTTTATCGGGAGACGTGGGGGAACGCAGGGTGGAAGGAAATTTGTGGCTCCTCTCAGATTCCAGAACTTTCTGCCACAGAAATGTGAGGAACATGTGTTTTTTTAGCCACATTTTGAGGTTTGCAAAGGATTCTGGGTAACAGAACCTGGTCCCAGACACACAAGTCACCCCATCTTGGATTCCCTCAGGTCTCTAGTTTTCAGAAATGCACAGGTTTGGTAGGTTTCCCTAGGTGGCGGCTGAGCTACAGGCCAAAATCTACAGGTAGGCACTTTGCAAAAAACAGCTCTGTTTTCCTTCAAAAATTTGGTTGTGTCCACGTTGCGCTTTGGGGCGTTTCCTGTCGTGGGCGCTAGGCCTACCCACACAAGTGAGGTATCATTTTTATCGGGAGACGTGGGGGAACGCTGGGTGGAAGGAAATTTGTGGCTCCTCTCAGATTCCAGAACTTTCTGCCACAGAAATGTGAGGAACATGTGTTTTTTTAGCCACATTTTGAGGTTTGCAAAGGATTCTGGGTAACAGAACCTGGTCCCAGCCACACAAGTCACCCCATCTTGGATTCCCCTAGGTCTCTAGTTTTCAGAAATGCACAGGTTTGGTAGGTTTCCCTAGGTGGCGGCTGAGCTACAGGCCAAAATCTACAGGTAGGCACTTTGCTAAAAACAGGTCTGTTTTCTGTGATGTGTCCACGTTGCGCTTTGGGGCGTTTCCTGTCGCGGGCGCTAGGCCTACCCACACAAGTGAGGTATCATTTTTATCGGGAGACGTGGGGGAACGCTGGGTGGAAGGAAATGTGTGGCTCCTCTCAGATTCCAGAACTTTCTGCCACAGAAATGTGAGGAACATGTGTTTTTTTAGCCACATTTTGAGGTTTGCAAAGGATTCTGGGTAACAGAACCTGGTCCCAGCCACACAAGTCACCCCATCTTGGATTCCCCTAGGTCTCTAGTTTTCAGAAATGCACAGGTTTGGTAGGTTTCCCTACGTGGCGGCTGAGCTACAGGCCAAAATCTACAGGTAGGCACTTTGCAAAAAACACCTCTGTTTTCCTTCAAAAATGTGGTTGTGTCCACGTTGCGCTTTGGGGCGTTTCCTGTCGTGGGCGCTAGGCCTACCCACACAAGTGAGGTATTATTTTTATCGGGAGACGTGGGGGAACGCTGGGTGGAAGGAAATTTGTGGCTCCTCTCAGATTCCAGAACTTTCTGCCACAGAAATGTGAGGAACATGTGTTTTTTTAGCCAAATTTTGAGGTTTGCAAAGGATTCTGGGTAACAGAACCTGGTCCCAGCCACACAAGTCACCCCATCTTAGATTCCCCTAGGTCTCTAGTTTTCAGAAATGCACAGGTTTGGTAGGTTTCCCTAGGTGGCGGCTGAGCTACAGGCCAAAATCCACAGGTAGGCACTTTGCTAAAAAACAGGTCTATTTTCTGTGATATGTCCACGTTGCGCTTTGGTGCGTTTCCTGTTGCGGGCGCTAGGCCTACCCACACAAGTGAGGTATCATTTTTATCGGGAGACGTGGGGGAACGCTGGGTGGAAGGAAATTTGTGGCTCCTCTCAGATTCCAGAACTTTCTGCCACAGAAATGTGAGGAACATGTTTTTAGCCACATTTTGAGGTTTGCAAAGGATTCTGGGTAACAGAACCTGGTCCCAGACACACAAGTCACCCCTTCTTGGATTCCCCCAGGTCTCTAGTTTTCAGAAATGCACAGGTTTGGTAGGTTTCCCTAGGTGGCGGCTGAGCTACAGGCCAAAATCTACAGGTAGGCACTTTGCAAAAAACACCTCTTTTCCACCTTATCTTGTGCCCATTTTGGAAATACAAAGGTTTTCTTGATAGCTATTTTTTACTCTTTATATTTCAGCAAATGAATTGCTGTATACCCGGCATAGAATGAAAACCCACTGCAGGGTGCAGGTCATTTATTGGCTCTGGGTACCTAGAGTTCTTGATGAACCTACAAGCCCTATATATCCCCGCAACCAGAAGAGTCCAGCAGACGTAACGGTATATTGCTTTCGAAAATCTGACATTGCAGGAAAAAATTACAGAGTAAAACTTAGAGAAAAATGGATGTTTTTTTCACCTCAATTTCCATATTTTTCTTTTTCAGTTGTTATTTTCTGTAGGAAACCCTTGTAGGATCTACACAAATTACCCCTTGCTGAATTCAGAATTTTGTCTACTTTTCAGAAATGTTGCGGTTTCTGGGATCCAGCATTGGTTTCATGCCCATTTCTGTCACTGACTGGAAGGAGGCTGAAAGCACAAAAAATCGTAAAAATGGGGTATGTCCCAGTAAAATGCCAAAATTGTGTTGAAAAATTGGGTTTTCTGATTCAAGTCGGCCTGTTCCTGAAAGCTGGGAAGCTGGTGATTTTATCACCGCAAACCCTTTGTTGATGCCCTTTTCAGGGAAAAAACCACAAGCCTTCTTCTGCAGCCGATTTTTCCATTTTTTTTTAAAAAAACGAAATTTTCACTGTTTTTTGGCTAATTTCTTGGCCTCCTTCTGGGGAACCCACAAAGTCTGGGTACCTCTAGAATCCCTAGGATGTTGGAAAAAAAGGACGCAAATTTGGTGTGGGTAGCTTATGTGAACAAAAAGTTATGAGGGCCTAAGCGCGAACTGCTCCAAATAGCCAAAAAAAGGCTCGGCACAGGAGGGGGAAAAGGCCTGGCAGCGAAGGGGTTAAGGGCCCAGAATTTACCTATTCCTTCTAGGAAAAAACTTTGGCTGCAGGTTTATGCTCCAATCCCCTCTCATGATCCCAAAGTCTTCCAGAGTGGCACAAGCCCTAGTCGAGTCATGGTTCAGACCTTAACAAGGCTGGCACCATATTTCACCATCAATTGTACCAGCCTAGAAAGACAGGGATATTCTAAGGCCTTCGAATTCACAACACAATGCACTAGCCAATAACATACCTGTGTGAAATCTGAAACATGAACCCTTTGCATAGAAAAACATAGCACCACATCAAACCTTTAACATTTTAAGGTTTAAGGAGAATTAGTAATGAAACAAAGTATGAACATTTAATCCGCCACCATAAAATGTGCTATAAACATAAAATAATATAAACTCAAACTCTCTCCTTTGTATAAATGAAAACAGCCCTCTTTAAACAAATAGATCTGCAGACCTAACCCAGATGTTCCATTCCTAAAGGTAGCCATACATCTTCGATATGTGGAGTCTGCATATAACGTAGTGTCAGCATGAAAAACAATTAACAAAGGTCAGAAAGAATTGTGAAATATCATATGCCATAGTTGTTGTAATGCAGAAAAGATCATGCAGAATGAACATCAACAGTGATGAGGCAGTAGTAAATACCGCTACAGTATCAGTCTGTGCAAGTCTTGTGTTATATACATGGGGAGAGGTATCATCCAGGAGGGAGCAGTGTGTGTGGATGACACAGCCCTTGGAAAAGTATAAAAATGTTACCAGACCTGCAGTTCATAGGTAAATATTTTATTTCGCAATGTTGCCCTTTTTTCCTTACCACATATGAAAACACCTTCAAATATTCGAGTTCAATATGTCTTCTGCCCAAAAATCTCTTTTCTTTGATGTGATAGACTAAGGCCCATATTTATGGGTTTTGTGGCACAGGGCAGCACAGCAAGGCCTCTTGCTGCACTGTCCTGCATCAAAGGGAAAGGGCAGGAATGTGTGGTTTTTAAAGGAATACCACACATTTCTGTCCTTTTCCCTGGGCTGGTGCGATTTAGGCAGCCTGGTACCAATGCAGGATTGTTTTTATGCTGGAAGGGGAATCTTCCTGCACAAAACAGTGAGGCCTTTTCCTCTCTCTGTGTATGCTGCAGAATGCAGCACACATAGAAAGAGGAAAAAACTAAGAGAAATAAACATATTTGTCCTCGTTACACCTCTCATGGGGAGGCATACCTTTTTGGATTATTCCCAGGTTTACAAGTACTTTTAAATCTGTGAATGTGTCAAATTCATGGATGTTGCATGGGAACACCCACACAAAACCCATAGAAACACCTCCCTGGCACAGAGTAATTTAACGCAGCAATTTGCGCTGCATTTAATTACTCAAGATTTATGAAGCTATGCAGGGCCATGCAAAGTGGCCTTGTGTGGCTACATAAAACTCTCGTAAGGTTTGTGTTGCACCTGTGTTGTGTGGTGCAAGAGTGATGCAAACAGGTCATAAAGAACAAGTTACTTACCTTCGGTAACGCTTTTTCTGGTGGATACACTAACTACCTGTGGATTTCTCACCTTATGAATTCGATCCTTGCGCCAGCATCCAACGGAAAGTCTTCTTCCTAGCTGTCTACGTCGATGAGGACGTCATAATGGCACGGCTCCACGTGACTCCGTCTGACGTCAACGTGCCAATAAGAGGTCCTCGTCAGCGTACTGACGTCAGTTTCACCTCATTTTTTTTTTTTCATGCCTTTGAGGCGAACAGGTGAAAACCAACCATGATAATAGATATATATATAAATATATACATTCACAAAAATCTTGTCCATTGAAACCATATATTTACATTATTACCTTATATACCTGAATATACAAAAATATATAGATATATATATACATATATATAAACATAAGAAGAAACATTAATCTAAATACTGCAAGATAAGAGTGTAACCAGGCAGGCAACGGGGAGGCGGGAGGGACCGTGAGGAATCCACAGGTAGTTAGTGTATCCACCAGAAAAAGCGTTACCGAAGGTAAGTAACTTGTTCTTCTGATGGATACAACTACCTGTGGATTCCTCACCTTATGAATAGAGTCCCAAGCAGTACCGCACTCGGTGGCGGGTGCCCGCCTGATTACACCAAGAAATCTTGCAATACCGAGCGAGCAAAATGACCGTCCCTCCTCACCTCAGAGTCTAAACAATAATGTTTTACGAAGGTATGGAGGGACGCCCAAGTTGCCGTTTTACATATATCTATTAACGAAACTCCTCTCGCTAGGGCCGAGGATGCAGACTTAGCCCTAGTAGAGTGGGCCCTGATACCTTCAGGAGGGACTTTTTTTGCCAGAGAGTAACAAACCTTAATACACAAGATGACCCACCTGGAGAGTGTTCGTTTCTGGACCGCTCTGCCCTTTCGCTGTCCGGCATACCCAACAAACAGTTGATCATCTAGGCAAAAGTCCTTAGTTCTCTCTAGGTAGAAACTCAGGGCCCTCCTAGGGTCCAACCTATGGAGCCTCTCTTCATCTTAGGAGGGTGGGGAGGAGGGTGAAACGCAGGTAGAGTGATAGACTGCCCTATATGAAAAGGGGTGACAACTTTCGGCAGAAAAGCAGCCCTGGTTTTCAGCATCACTTTATCAGGGAAAAACATGGTAAAGGGAGGCTTAATGGAAAGTGCTTAAAGCTCTCCAATCCTCCTGGCAGAAGTGCTTGTGATTAAGAAAACGGTGTTCAAGACTAAATATCTCAACAGACATGAATGCCTGGGCTCGAAAGGCGAACCCATTAAGAACGTCAAAACAAGATTTAAGTCCCACTGTGGCATGTGAAAGGGAGTAGGAGGAAACCTATTCACCAAACCCTTAAGGAACCTATTTACAATTGGAGACTTAAATAAAGATGGCTGGTCCGGAAGGCAAAGAAACGCCGACAGAGCCGCCAAATAACCCTTAACTGTAGCTATCGCACAGCCTTTCTTTGCCAAACTAAGAGCAAACAAAAGTACATCTGAAAGGTGGGCTTTTAAGGGATCTTTTTGGTTCTCTCCACACCAAAGCACAAATTTTGCCCACCTACCGGCATACATACATAGATTTAGTGGAGTGTCGCCTTGATGAGAGAATAACATCCACTACATCCGGAGGGAGAGAAAACGAACTCAGGTTGCCCCGTTCAATCTCCAGGCATGAAGGTGCATGCTCTGGAGGTGAGGGTGTAAAACCTGCCCCTGCGATTGTGAGAGGAGGTCTGCCCTGAGAGGGAGACGGAGCGGAGGGCACTGAGAGAGTTGAAGCAGGTCTGTATACCATACCCTTCTCGGCCAGTCCGGAGCCACCAAGATGACTTGGGCCCGGTCTTGACGAACCTTTCTCAGAACCCGAGGAATCAAGGGTATGGGAGGAAACGCGTAAAGCAACTGGCTGCTCCAGGACATCTGAAACGCGTCCCCCCAACGCCCCTTGCATTGGATACTGGAGGCTGCAGAATAACGGGCAATGCGCGTTCTCCAGAGTGGCGAATAAATCTACCTGAGGATTAACCCACATCCCGAAGATGTGGAGGACTAGATCCGGATGGAGACGCCACTCGTGATCTATTGAGAAGAGACGACTGAGACCGTCCGCTCGTACATTCGGCACTCCGGCCAAATGATTTGCTATCAAGCAAATCTGATGGTCCTGAGCCCAGGACCAGAGTCGCGGGGCTTCTCTGCAGAGAAGGTCTGACCCTACTCCTCCCTGCTTGTTTATATACCACATCACAGTAGTGTTCTCCGTCAGGACCTGAACTGACTGACCGCGAAGGGAAGGGAGGAAGGCCTTGAGCGCCAAACGTACTGCCCGTAATTCCAACAGATTGATATGGAACATCTGTTCCACTGGAGACCAATGACCCTTGATCTCCAGGTCCCCCAGATGAGCTCCCCACCCTAGAGTGGAAGCATCCGAAATCACTGTGGCCACTGGAGGAGGCAGTGAAAACGGTTTTCCTTGGGAAAGGTTGCCGTCCTCTGCCCACCAAAGAAGATCCGCTACAACATCCTTGGAGATCTTTATTGAATCCCTGAGATCCCCCTTGTGCTGGAACCACTGTCTGCGGAGGCACCACTGAAGAGCCCTCATATGCCAGCGAGCATGAGTGACCAACAGAATGCAAGAAGCAAACAGACCTAGCAGGCGTAAGACCTTGAGGACTGGAACTGCCGCTCCAATTTGAAACAACGGAATCAGCGCCTGAATGTCCCGAACCCGCTGAGGCAGGGGGTAGGCCCGAAACATTGTTGTGTCCAGTACTGCCCCTATCAACAGGAGGCGTTGAGAGGGCTCTAGGTGAGATTTGAGCACAATTACAGAAAAACCCAGATCGAACAACAACTGGGTTGTCATTCGCAGATGAGACAACACAAGCTCTGGAGACTTGGCTTTGATCAACCAATCGTCCAGGTAGGGAAAAACTGCTACCTCCCTCCTTCTGAGATGTGCTGCAACAACTGACATCACCTTCGTGAAAACCCGAGGTGCTGAAGTAAGTCCAAAAAGAAGGACAGCAAACTGGTAGTGTTGCGATCCGACCACAAAATGGAGATACTTCCTGTGCGACTTGACTATGGGAACATGAAAGTACGCGTCCTGCAAGTCGACAGACACCATCCAGTCTCCTTCGTTCAACGTAGAGGCCTGTAATCCCAGGGATTTAGCTGTAGCCCGACAGTCCTTAAACCGTTCAAGGGCAGTCTGCCTTGTCCCCAAACAGCTTTTCCCCATCAAATGGAAGGTCTATTAAGGTGGATTGTACGTCTCAAGAAAATCCAGAGGACCATGCCTCCTTGTACCCACCGATGTTCCCATGGCCCTGGCAATGGAATCCGAGGTATCCAGGCCAGATTGTATAATCTGCTGTGCAGCAGCTTGCGCATCCAAGAAAAGGGACCCAAACGATTTCTGCATCTCCTGTGGCAGATCTCTCGCCATTTCCTTAGCAGAGTCCATAAGGGCATGGACGTATCTGCCCAGCACACAGGTGGAATTAGTAGCTTTAAGGGCCATGCTGCAAGATGAAAAAATCTTCTTTGAAGACTGTTCCATCTTCTTGGATTCCCTATCAGTCGGACCTCCAGGGAATGTTCCAGGGGCAGTCTTCGCAGAACATGAAGCCTGAACTAACAAGCTTTCAGGAGTCGGTGCCGAGACAAAAAAACGGATCTCCTGGGGCACTTCTATGTCTCCTCGCCACTGCCCTGTTCACAGCAGGAGTTGTCACTGGCTTTTTCCACAAGTCCAAAATAGGCTCAGTTAAAGCCTCATTGAAAGGCAGCAAAGGGTCAGCACTGGATGAAGAGGGATGAAGTACCTCTGAGAGCAGGTTTGTTTTTACTTCTGCCACGGACAAAGGGAAATCCAGGTACTCAGCTGCCTTTCTCACCACTGCATGGAAGGAAGCGGCCTCTTCAGTAAACTCCCCCGGAGACGCAATGTCCCACTCCGGGGAAGTATCCAAACCACTTGCAGTGGCAAGACCCTGGAAGTCATCAGAAGGCTCGATCTCGCCTTCCTCAAGCTGTCTATACTCCTCCTCCTCCAGAAGTCTCAATGCCTTCCTCCGAGATCTAAGATGTGTTTCCAGGGCCGGCGTCGACAAAGAATCCATCGACGCCAACGATCTCGAACCCCGAACAGGGCCAGGAAGGCTCATCCGGCACCGGTGCCAGCGCCGACACAAAGTCGGCTGATGACCTTCTCGAAGTCGATTGGCCGGAAGGTGATGGAGCCGGTCTGGATGGAGACAACGACGACGCCGGATGGCGCGGAGAAGGAGTCGGTTGACGTGCAGGCGGATCCACAGACACAGGTGGAGGACTCCTGCCAGGGGAGACCCTAGGCGCCGAACCGCCAGTCTCTGTAGGGCAGAAGGGCATGAATGGACCAGACCTGTAAGACGCCGGTGAGCCCAAATTGAACGCCAATGGCCCCGTAGGACCCGCCGGTGCACCAGCAGGGGCCATGGAATGAAAGACGGCATACATTGCATTAAAAAATGCGGCTGGATCCGTCCCTGGAGTCGGGAAAGCCGGGTACTGCTGTGCAGATGTCTGCTGAACATCAGGATCCCTCGGCGCCGGCGAAAAGTGAGGGCTACGTTGAGCGACCTCACAACTCCGGACTCTCCTGCTGAGGCGTGACAGTAGGACTCATCTCCCATGTCTTCTGGCGTCGTGAAGATCGAGACCTCGACCTCGATCGGCTCCGCTCCGAACGGCGCCGAGAGTCATGACGGCGCCGAGAATCATGATGACGCCGCTTCTTACGCTTTTTATGCTTTTTGGGAGAAGCATGGGAGGAATCCTTTTTATGGCCCTTCTTCTTTGCTTTGGCTAAGAAGAGCTTCGCCTCACGCTCCTTCAGAGCTTTTGGATTCATGCTCTGACACGAAGAGCAACCTTCCACATCATGCTCTGAACTAAGGCACCAAATACAGTCCGAGTGGGGGTCGGTCACTGACATCCGATCCCCGCATTCTCTACACGGCTTGAAACCGGACTTCTTCGGAGGCGACATTGTAACCACCAAAAATTGTAACAGTTAACAACGAGCCAGGAAGAAAAACCGTTGGCGTCGAAGGCACGGAAAAAAGGAAAACTGACGTCAGTACGCCGTCGAGGACCTCTTATTGGCACGTTGACGTCAGACGGAGTCCTGTGGAGCCGTGCCATTATGACATCGACGTAGACAGCCAGGAAGAAGACTTTCCATCGGATGCTGGCGCAAGGATCGAATTCATAAGGTGAGGAATCCACAGGTAGTTGTATCCATCAGAATATGGCTGTAACTATTTACTGCATTTGTAATTAGAATGTAGCCCACTTACAGGGTACTCATGACCCCTAACTTGTCCCTTACTTCAATCATACTCTTATCAGGGCAGGGGCAGGAGTGTTTCTTGGTTCCTGTTCAAAAACTGTCATTTTTAGGGTCCAGCCTTCAACAGCATGCCATAGCGCATGCATATTGCTTGAAAGACACTGTTCTAGTAGCTCACCTGGCACTTGCCAATTCATTGTCTTTTGTGGCCCTCTTTAGAGCCTCGTAATTCATCCACTTCAGGTCTGGCATAATTTCCGGTCCTGTCTATGGAGCAGGGGCCAAGCACTGACTGATTTAACTTAATTAGTGCCCGTCCGCTGCTCCCGCTGTGATTGAGGTACTATTTTCCCCCACCTCCCCCATTAGCATTTTTTCCTTGTTTTTTTTTCCCTTGGCACGAAAAACCAAGTGACCATTACAGTAAATGAGCAAACTGTCTGTGCTTGAGGCACTGCGGTCGTTAGTGAAAGAAAATAGGCCTGTGGAATCTTTACATGCCAATTTTTCTTTCTGTTTTTCTCATAATAATGAACACATTATATTCGTTTTCCCTGACAAGGTACCGCAGCATTCTATCCTGACCTAAGAATTTTGTTTCACAGATAATGGGGGTCATTCTGACCCTGGCGGTAATTACCGCCATGGCGGAGGTCGGCGGTAGCACCGCCAACAGGCTAGCGGTGCACCGCTGGGTATTCTGACTGCGGCGGTTCAGCCGCGGCCAGAAACGGAAAGTCGGCGGTGTCCGCCGACTTTCCGCTGCCCTTGAGAATCCTCCATGGCGGCGGAGCGCGCTCCGCCGCCATGGGGATTCTGACACCCCCTACCGCCATCCAGTTCCTGGCGGTTCTCCCGCCGGGAACAGGATGGCGGTAGGGGGTGCCGCGGGGCCCCTGGGGGCCCCTGCAGTGCCCATGCCAATGGCATGGCACTGCAGGGGCCCCCGTAAGAGGGCCCCAAAAAGAATTTCAGTGTCTGCGTAGCAGACACTGAAATTCGCGACGGGTGCAACTGCACCCGTCGCACCTTCCCACACCGCCAGCTCAATTCTGAGCCGGCGTCCTCGTGGGAAGGGTGTTTCCCGCTGGGCTGGCGGGCGGACTTTCGTCGGTCGCCCGCCAGCCCAGTGGGAAAGCCAGAATGACCGCCGCGGTCTTTCGGCGGGAACCGCGTGGCGGCGGCGACCGCCGTCCGCCGCGGTCAGAATGACCCCCAATGTCTTTTTAACAGATGCGCACATTCATTCAAAGTGCCCGCACACAAATGAATGAAACAAAACATTTCATCTACGCACACCTGCCAAGAGTGTGTTTGCACTCACTAACTTAATGTAGCTTCCAAGCAGATACATATTGCATATGATGCCTCAAATCTGGGACTTGTAGGTTATTTTTTAATATTGTGAAAGTAGTTTAAAACAACAAGTATGAAAAGTGCTTTTGAGTCAGCACTGGTTAATGGCGTAATACATGGAGCATATGGTAGTCATTATTCTACCCTTTTAAATGCCTGTATATGAGAGCTCTGCATTATTCCCTGTCGATGTACGGGTAGCTAATCAATTCCAAGTGTTTGCATTCCAGGACACACAGTACTGGATTTACAATGTGACAAACAGGACTACAGGTTCCAGAATGCAAAGCAGAAGTCTTGCCTGGATGAGTTCTCACACTTAGGCCTTTGACACTTGAGAGCTCTAATTTATCTCTCCATTATGTTTTTGTTTGCAGCTTGTTGGACGTCATATGCTCTGGTCATCTTAGAGTGCCAGAAAAGGAAAAGATTGCACAAGCACCAGAGTCCTGTCAAAGGGCGTTCAGTGTGCATGATTTTACCAGCTAAGCCTAAACAATTCTTGAGTCTCCATTTTACTAGTTTTTAGCAGTCTTTAAGGATACATCTCTCTGACTTCTCATAACCAAATCCCACTATGGAAACGTTCAGAATAATAAGGAAGCAATATATAAAGGAATGACATTTTATCAATGGCCTGGCATTGAATAAAGGAGATAGTGACATTATGCATCACATTATGAGATTAAAGGCACATTATACATCTCATTGTATGACATTACTCTGATGTATGTTTGGTGTTTTAATGCATTGATACCCCTGCATTGAACAGATATAAAATTCATAGGTTTCTTTCTTTTTTATTTGTTATTTTTAAGGGCAGACAATACACAAAATACACAACACAGAATAGATAAACCCAATAGGTATGACAGATACAACACATTAGTTTTACCCTGGAAGCATCTCTTTCTGCTTACAAAGTACCTGGCAGAACAGTATAGTGCACTTATTTTTAGGTCTCACCTGCAACAGCCTATGTGCAGTATGGCTAGAATATTAATAAAAAAAAAAATGATGCACTCAGAGCTAATGCACTTTTGAAAAATAAGTGCATATGCCCTGGCTGCGACCTTACATTTTCTGAAATTAGTTTCAGCCACACGGCATAGCACCTGCGCTGCTGTACAGCATGGCTACCAAACATTGCCAATACCCCTCATAGGCGAGACCAATTTGCTTTGCCAATGTTTGTTAATAAGTATCTTCCTTAAACATGATGTGGTGCTACGCTGTTATTTATAGACAGCACATTTTCTATTGAAATGGCCACAAACTTTCCCATTTACTTGCAGTCTTACTGATAATCGTATATTGTACAAAGGATGTGTGGAAAATGGGTTATAAAATGTATTGATCAGCGGCACATCACCAAATAAAGTGTTTTAATTTGTTTGATCCTATTACAACCTTTGTTTCTACCAGACATCAGAATTACAAAAAATATACTTTGCTTATTATTGAAATATATTTTGAAATGGGTATACAGTTAATTTCAAACTATTTAAATGTGTGTTATGAAATGACACCCTACAGCCTTTCATTTCACACTCTTTTTACCCCAGAACAATTCTAAGACTGTTTACTTTACAAAAGCCTCATGCCCAACCAATGTACACCCACATCAGCCCTGCTGAAGCAGACATCAGCAGCAGCCTCACTAGCCCCTTCCGAGATAGGCTGATTCTATTAGTTCATAGAATGCCTTTCCTTAGGTCAGTTTCTACCCAAGGACCAGACTGGCCCAAATTGGGCTGGACCCTCTATCTAATGGAAGACAGCTCTAGCAGAGCCATTGGCAGACTCCACAGCCAATTAACATTCTGGAATTCTGTGCGGCACTCTAGGATTGGCTGAGGTGCAGCCAAAGAGCTATTCCTTCGGAGAACATTTCTGGTCCGTTTCACCTAGATGGTGCTCAGAATATCTTCAGTTGTAGGACTGGCTGGTATTCGCCCTGGAAGGACTGAAATACAGACAAATTGACATCTGTTATAACAATAGCAATGGACAGCTCTGCTATTGGCTGAAGTCACTTATTGGTTGGGTAAGTAGCAGACAGCTTATATGGAAATAATATATTGAAATTTCATTTTGAAATGTGGAACTCGATGCAGACTGTTGGACCAGACATCTTTATCATGGTTTTCCCCCAACTTTTTTCCTTCCTGTTTTTGCTGACTTCAGGTTTGCCGGCTTTAGGACTCTGCACTCTTTACCGCTGCTAACCAGTGCTAAATTGCTGTGCTTTCTCCTTTAAACATGGTAACATTCGCTTATACCCAACTGACATGTTTAATTTACTTGAAAAATCCCTAAGAAAGTGTCACTACATGTACGCAATGCCTGTAAATTAAATGTTAGAAGTGGGCCTACAGCACTCGTTGTGCCACCCACTTAAGTAGTTCTTTAAACATTTTAAAGGACTGCAATTGCAGCCTGTGTGTACAGTAAAAAGAATTCTGGCTTACGCGTCAAGAATTTTCAATTCTATTAAGGGCACAGAGGCGAGGATCATGCTTCTCTGTCCATGCTTTAATAATCCAGCAGCCAATCAGAGAAGATTTGGAAATAAATATATCCCATAAACCCTTTTAGTATCACATGACCACCACAGAGAAGGAACATATATATATATATAAGGATGCAACAAGTAATACACTTCCTCTTTCTTTCAGTAAAGTCCATAAAGTCTAAAAAAGTAGTTCTGAATAATAATACAAAAGTTTGAAAGTCAACAATTAATGTTCAATCAAAATCAAACTAACTCCCCAACTGGAGAAGATCATCACCAGGAGTTAACAAGCCCATTCTGAACACAATGAAACCAGGCTATGAAGAAACGTGCATCTTCTGTCGAGCACCAAACTGAAGAATTCCAAATTATTTTCGTTATACCAGAAATAACAAAGCAAACCATAATATCGACAAAGAATAATATCGAACAGTATACAGTAAAGCAGTAATACAATAATTTATTATAACAGGGGGGTAATTCAATGTGTCATCCCCCAAAAAGTAGTACTTAACTGATAAGATGAATCCACATATGTCGCAGGGTGGGATAATCCTCGCCTCCGTGTCCTTAATAGAATTGAAAATTCTTGAAGCGCAAGCTAGAATTTCTTTTATTCTATGTCAGGACCGGAGGCTCCAATTATGCTTGTTTAAAGATGATCCACCACTACACATGTGATATTGAGAAGGTCGAGCAAGGTATCGCAAGAACTATTACAGATGACAACAGAATACCTTTCAAGACTCCACAAATTCAGGTGAGAATTATCCCTTATTCAGAGGTGATTCTTTGGGGGCAGGGTTCAATTGTTTCTATCGGAGTGGCAGAAGTTGACCAAAGACCCTTGGATTTTACAATCAGTTCAGGGTTTCAAACTCAATTTCAGCCAGTCCCCCGTCCAGGTTTTTCCTCATCCCTTCTCCATCTTTCCCTTTGAAATCAAGAGATAATATCACTGGAGATTCAGTCTCTTTTGCAAAAAGGGGCCATTTGTCGATCGTTCCACACCCCAGAGGTTTTATCAGCCCCAACTTCCTAGTAGAGAAGAAAGGAGGAGGTTCACATCTTGTTTTCAACCTAAAAGAATTCAATGCCTGGATAGTCTACAAGCATTTCAAGATGGAGGGCATTAATCTCTTGAGAGATATTCTTTAAGAAGGAGATTGGATGGTCCGGTTGCATCTGAAAGATGCGCATTTGACCATCCCAGTGTTTCCCCCGCACCAGCGGTTCCTCTAATTTCTCTGGATCAGTCAATGTTTTGAGTTCCAGGTCCTTCAGTTCGGACTCTCCTCTCCTCCTTGGTGCTTCACCAAGATGATGAGACCTGTAGGAGAAGCTCTTTGCTCTCGAGGAGTGAGGTTAATTGTATACCTAGACGACCTGATCCTCATGGCACAAGATCCGTCAATCCTTTATTGTGGACTGCCCAACCTTTTCAGAACCTAGGGTTTTTATCAATCAGACCAAATCCTGCCTCATTCCATCCCAACAGTTGGATTTTCTGGGTTTCAGGATAGATTCTGTGAGATCTCAGTTGATACTGCCCCAACAGAAAGTGCGCAAAATAAAGACTGAGCAGACAATTTGTGTCACTGAGGAACATGGCTCGGATAATGGGACTTCTCTCGTCTTCTATCCAGGCTGTTTTCCTAGGTCCCCTTCACTACAGAGCGCTTCAGAGGCTCAAGATTTATCATCTCCACAAAGGTTTAACTTTCGGAACAGGAACTAAGAAACAGTCCTTCCCCTGCCCAGATAAAGGTATGACAGAAGTAAGGGACAAGTTAAGGGTCATGAGTACCCTGTAAGTGGGCTACATTCTAATTACAAATGCAGTAAATATTTACGGCCATATTTAAGTCACAGATCCTAGCACAGATTGCCAAATAATTTTGGCAATATTGTCTTCAACACCGGATCTCGGTGATTGCGGAGTACCAACCGAGGATAAACAACTCGGTTGCAGATTGGAATTCCAGGTTTCTCCGAGACCGCAGCAACTGGAAACTGCACCCAAGAGTGTTTCATTGGTTCAATCGACGATGGGGCCCATGTTCAATAGACTTGTTTGCATCTCGCCTGAACTTTCAACTTCCCACGTTCTTCAGTTGGAGGCCAGACCCGGAAGTGACCGCCACAGACGCATTTCTTCAGAACTGGTCCTCTCTCCTTAGTTATGCCTTTCCCCCTTCAGCATGATCCCGCGGGTTCTGGTGCAAGTTCGCCGTCAGTGAGCGGAGGTCATCCTAGTGACCCCTTTATGGAGCGCACAAGCTTGGTTCTCTTTCGCTCTGGAACTCTTGTGCGACATCCCATTTCTGATTCCAGTTCAGGACGACTTGTTACTGGATCCATTAGGGAACCCTCATCCTTTGATTCAGTCGGGCAACCTTCATCTGGTAACATAGAGAATTTCAGGAGATGTTGGCGCTTGCCAGGCATTTCGCCACAAGCTTCTTTCTACATTCACCAAGCTTGGTCCTCTAGCACTCACAAACGATATGCCTGCTCTTGGAGACGTTGGGTGCATTGGTGTACAGAACGGGATTCAGATCCCTTTAAAGCTGATGTCATTTTAGTTATCAATTGTTTTGCCTCCTTGGCTTCCTCTGGTCTGGCTTATCGGTCTGTTAATTTTTATTGATATGTGATTTCAGCAGGTCATTTGCCTGTCTCAGGCAGACCGGTCGAGGAACACCTGGTGGTATGTAAACTCATGAAGGGCTTCCGTTTTTCTCCCCCTCAACCTCGTTATTTGTCCCTTTGGGATGTTAATGTAGTGCTATCATTTCTCATTACATGGCCAGAGAATAAGTATCTCACAAACAGTTATCAGCCAAACTGACTTTGCTTTTGTGTCTCATATCTTGCAAAAGATTGGTAGATGTCAAAGCTCTTGACTTATCAGGATGTTCTTTTACCCCAGATGGGGTCTCCTTTGCTATTTCTAGGCATACTAAAATGGGTACGAAGTCTGTGTCTTATCCTGCGTTTCCCTATAATTCCAAGTTATGCGTGGTACAATGTCTAAAAGCTTATGAGGTAGCTACCGGGGGAGGAGACCAACTAGAGGAGCGATGATGGACAATTTCCTTTGGGCTAAAATTAAGAACTTTCGATATCTTTGGCGCTTGGTGGGTAAGGTGCCCCAAAGCATCCGCCAAGGCTTTATTAACAGAGAGTTGCATACTCATATGATCAGAGACAAGCGCGCGCATGCGCACAGTTTCAATGGGACTAGAAATAGGACTGCGAGCGCAAAGCACATTTTTGGACTGATGCTGCTGGTTTTGTGACCCTATACAAAGTGCATGTCGAATTAGAAACACTCATTTGGCAAAGCTTGACTTATAAGTCTTTAGTATATGGTACCCAGGGCATGTCCAGCAGTGTCCACTCAGAGCTGCAGCACTATTTGTGCCACCCTTGTGTGTGAGAAAGTACAAAATGGATCCCAGGTTTCCAATGCAGACTGGAAGGACAGCGTGTACACTGCCAGTTTGACATTCACACCAGTGGCAAGGCCACCATATCCCTTAACAACATATGTTTCCCCCTAAGGAAGGCCTTTGGCAGGGAGCTGTATTTTGTTGAGTGGGACATGCATTTTTATTATGTCTTAACAGTAACACTTTCAAATTGTAATTTGGCTGTAGATAAATTAGTAGCCTCATTGGCTAACACAGGGTTAGCAGTTGACACCCCAGCCCAGCTGTCTCCTAAATGGGACTGTGGCACTAAAACCAACAGGAGGCCCAGGTCAGGTTTAATTCCATGTTGGAAATAGCCCTTTTTTCAGGGTCATCCCCAGTCTTTTTGCCTCCTTCCTCCTATTTTTTCTGACCTGTTTTTGTTGGCTTTGGGACTCGGGCACTTTACCACTGCTAACCGGTGCTAAAGTGCATATACTCTCTGTGTAAAGTATACTGTTGATTGGTTTATCCCTGATTGGCATATTTGATTTACTGGTAAGTCCCTAGTAAAGTGTACTAGAGGTGCCCAGGGCCTGTAAATCAAATGCCACTAATGGGCCTGCAGCACTGGTTGTGCCACCCACATTAGTAGCCCTGTAAACATGGCTCAAACCTACCACTGCAGTGTCTGGGTTTGCAGTTTTAAACTGCCATTTCGACTTGGCAAGTGTACCCACTTGCCGGGCCTTAACCTTCCCTTTTACTACCCCTAAGGTAGGCCCTAGGTAGCCCCATGGGCAGGATGCAATGTATGTTTAAGGTAGGACATATACTAGTGTGTTTTATATGTAATAACAGTGAAATACTGCCAAATTCAGTTTTCACTGTGTAAGGCCTATCTCTCATAGATTAACATGGGGGCTGCCTCTAAATATCCTTAAAGCGCAGATTCCATTTGAGAGCAGATACAAATTTGGAGTTTAGGGTCCCTGAACTCACAATTTAAAAATACATCTTATAGTGAAGTTGGTTTTTAATTTGTCTGTTTGAAAATGCTACTTTTAGAAAGTAGGCATTGTCTTGCTTATACTGTTCTGTGACTCTGCCTGTTTGTGGATTGTCTGTCTGGGTCAGTTTCACAGTTGGGCTGTTTTACACCTCTCTAGACAGTGACACAAAAGGGGTTTGGGGTGTAGCCTGCATATCCTGATGAGCCGTCTGAGCTAGAGAGGAGGGAGCAGTAATCGTTCACACCTGAAAGGACTGTGCCTGCTCTCACACAATGCAGTCTCCGACTCCCTGGTGTGCGTCTGGGGCTTGGCCTGGACAAGGAACGATCTTGCAAACACTTGAGACTTTGCTTTGAAGTTTGCCTCCTGCTGAGGAAAGGGAACCAGAGAGAGAGGAATGGCTCCTAGCTCAGGAGCAGTGGATGAGAGAACTGGACTAACAGCTCTAGAGAGCTGAGGCTAAGAGAGCCTTAGCCAAGGAAAAAGAAATATTGGCAGCTCAAGAGCGGAGCTGTGAAGAGCTGAAGCTGGAAGCCATGAGGGCTGAGTCCATTTCAGATGATGGCAGCAAAAATCTTGTATCCACTGCTGATGAAGTGCACATGCCCAGAGACTTGGTGCCCTACCTGAAGGAGGGGGGTTAACACACACCAGGAGGTTCAGTGGTATGAGGCAGCTCCAGTAATGCACAGGGTCCCTGAGGTGAATTCGGGAACTGGCATGGGGAGTCATATTCCTAGTGATGGGAGGGACACTCTACTGGCTAGAGGTGAGAATGACAGGGAGAGGGGTTCCCCCCCAGGTAGAAGTCCTGTTTATGGAGTGTGGAGACATCCCAGAAGAGTGTGGGTTGAGTGTTAGGGACAATTAGGTATTGTCTCACCAGTCTCGGGATGGTGATGTGGGGTACTTTTTCAAGGCTGGATGGTTGGGTGAAGGGTAGTTTGGTTAATTCATGTGAGGGGCTGAGTGATGCAATTGCTGGAGAGCATATGTCTAGTCCTTATTTTCCAGAGCTACGCCAACACAAAATGGAGTGTGAGGTCTCTGACCCCAGGGAACTTACAATGGAGGCAGACCTTTGGGTGAGTACCAGAGAGTCTGAAGAAGCATTTGGGGGTGCTCCTGAGGGAAGTGGTCTAGGTATTTCCCAACCAGGTGAGGTGGGAAAGGATTGTAGTATCCCAGGTAGGTCCCAGTGTAGTGGGATGGGTGAGGGATCCCATCTCCAGTCTCTGAAGAGAGGGAATGGAGTTGGGCTGAGGCTCAGGGTGCCCGAGATCCAGTCCCAGGTCCTGGAGGGTTCCACGAGGGAACGCTCTGAGGAGAGCCTAGCCTGTGCCATAGGGCCATCTGCTGAGGGGGACCCCCCAGTGTCAGGAGAATTTGGGGGGGTGGCTGTAGTCAGTGTCCCACCAGTTCTGGTGTCTGGCAGTACCACTCCTAGTGAGGGGGTGCAGAAGTCCCGACAGAGGGTTGAGAGGGGGTTGCCGACCCCAGTGGAGAACCTGGAGGGTCAGGGGTTAGCTCCAAGGTCAGAGCCCCTCAGGAATGACCTTGGTGAGACCGTTTCTGGGTTGGGGGGAATCCAGACTCTGCCAGATGGGCAGAGGTCAGGAGACCTGCGGCAGCCCGACTCTTGTGTGGCCCTTGGGGAAAGTGCTTCCCTTGTGGGGGATGCGTGTGCCCCCCAGGAAGTCCTGGTGCGCCAGGCAATGTTTCAACCGCAGGGTGGAGACTCTGGGTTGGATGATCAGGTTCAGAGGGTAAACTCTGACCTGATGGGGAGAAGGTGTGCTCCCCAGGAAGTCCTGGGTTGCCAGGTAGTGGTCCAGTCTGAGGGTACAGACCCTAGACAGGAGAATCAGGTGCAGGGGGTAAACCCTGACCTGAAGGGAGGGGCGGTTTGCCCAATCACCCTCCTCCCCCGGTGTGACTTCTAGGGGTACTCTCCATGGTGGGGGGGTGCAGAACCCTGGGAGCAGGGGCAGGGGAGGGAAAGACTCACCCCTGACCCCAGTTCGATCTAAGGGTACAGACCCTGGATTGAAAGGCCAGGTTCAGGGTGTCCCCCCTGACCTCGACGGAGGGGCTACTGCTAACAGTGCCCCTACCGTGTTGTCTTCTGGGGAGGCCACTCCTAGTTGAGGGTGCAGGACCCCAGAAGGGGGGAGCAGGGGGAGGGAAGCCTCTCCCCTGGCCCAACCTGAAGGTACAGACCCCAGGTTGGAAGACCAGTTGCAGGTTAACATCCCTGCACTGGTGGGAGAATTGTGCAGGACTACTTCTACAAGCACCCTGACAATTCTGGACTCTGCGGGGGCCACTCCTAGGGGGAGGGTACAGGGCCCCAGAGGGGATGACCGGGGTGAGGCTGTCATCCCTGTCCTGGTGGAAGGGAGAGTGGTCACAGGGTGCCAGGTACCTGGGGCTACTGCCAACCCCACTCTCCACAGTCACATTGGTTGGAGAGCCTGGGGCCTGGCTCTCATCCCTGAAAGCTGTCAGTGGCCACTGTGGCTTGCTCTCCTGGTGGACATAGTTGCCTCTGGTTGGGGGGGGTGGGGACAAGAGTCACACCCCGGGGTGGAGTGGGCAACACCACTGTGTTGGCCCTGGTGGTACTATCTGGCCCCTGGGATACATCTGTGAGCAAAGTAAGGTTAGGTGCTGCACAGATGGTATCTGCAGGTGAGGAGAAAGGTTCCTCATGGGTTAGCTTAGTGGGCCCTGAGAGTATGGACAGAGGGATCAAACTGGAGTCGGGAAGACGTAGAACTGGCACATGCCCCTGCGGTCCGGGCCTGGGTCCCTGTTCTATCATCCCAATCAGGGAAGTACATCAAGGTATTGATTGTTTTCCCCTGGCTTTAAGCTGGTGGGGGTGTTGTGTTGGAAATGCCCCTTTTTGCAGGGTCATCCCCAGTCTTTTTGCCTCCTTCTCCCTATTGTTTATGACCTGTTTTTGTTGGCTTTAGGACTCTGCTAACCAGTGCTAAAGTGCATATGCTCTCTGTGTAAAGTATACTGTCGATTGGTTTATCCATGATTGGCATATTTGATTTACTGGTAAGTCCCTAGTAAAGTGCACCAGAGGTGCCCAGTTCCTGTAAATCAAATGCTACTAGTGGGCCTGCAGCACTGGTTGTGCCACCCACATTAGTAGCCCTGTAAACATGTCTCAAACCTGCCACTGCAGTGTCTGGTTGTGCAGTTTTAAACTGCCAATTCGACTTGGCAAGTGTACCCACTTGCCAGCCCTAAACCTTCCCTTTTTCTACATGTAAGGCACCCCTGAGGTAGGCCCTAGGTAGCCACATGGGCAGGGTGCATTGTATGTTTAAGGTAGGACAGGTACTAGTTTGTTTTATATGTCCTAACGTTGAAATGCCGCCAAATTCGGTTTTCTCTGTGTAAGGCCTATCTCTCTCATAGGTTAACATGGGGCTACCTTTAAATATCCTTAAAGCACAGATTCCCTTTGAGAGCAGATACAAATGAGGAGTTTAAAGTCTCTGAAATCACAATTTAAAAATACATATTTTAGTTAAGTTGGTTTTTAAATTGTCTGTTTGAAAATGGCACTTTTGGAAAGTAAGCGTTTTCTTGCTTATACCGTTCTGTGACTCTGCCTGTTTGTGGATTGTCTGTCTAGGTCAGTTTGACAGTTGAGCTGGTGTACACCTCTCTAGACAGTGACACAAAAGGGGGTGGGGTGTAGCCTGCATATCCTGATGAGCCATCTGAGCTATAGAAGAGGGATGAGTGGTCGTTCACACCTTAAAGGATTGTGCCTGCCCTCACACAATGCAGTCTCTGATCCCCTGGTGTGCGTCTGGGGCTTGGCCTGGACAAGGAAGGATCTTGCAAACACTTGAGACTTTGCTTTGAAGTTTGCCAATTGGGTACTGGGTATAAGAAGACCCAAAACCCCAGACTTTAAGAATCTTTCTGGAATCAAGAGGAACCTCTGTCCAGGAGAAGAGCTGAAGGACTGAAGGAGGAGTACTGCCCTTTGCTGTGCTGCTTTGCTGGACTGGCCTGCAGTTGCTGCTTCTGCCTGAAAAGAGTGCAAAGGGTGAACTTTGCTGTGTGTCCTGCTTGAGAAAATTCTCCAAGGGCTTGGAGTAGAGCTTGCCTCCTCTTGGAAGTCTCAGGGACACCAACGACTTCAGTTTGTTCGACCTGCAGCACTGGGAACTGTGTGTGTTGTGCTGTTCAAGAGGAGAAACAACTATGATGCCGCCAACGACGCCGCTGGCCTGCACCGTGACCTGCCGATGCCACATGGAGTCACACTGCACTGCTTCGCACCGCGACCCAGGTCTCCACGATGCCGCCATCGGACGACTTCACCGAGCCCCTGCTCGCACCGCAACCTGTGGGCCCTGCACCCTGGCATTGCCTGCTCACAGTAAAACAGAAAGGATTACACACGGTTCCACCTAATATAGTAGGTTTCTTTCAAAAAAGTGGTTCAGTCATTAACTGGGAACCGAAATTTTCGAAGCAAGGGCCCTCACTCACCGTCCGGTGACATGCTTCATCATAGGGCCAGCTCCTCCACCAATTAATGGATTAGGTATGTTATAAGGTCCTGATGAATCGCACAAGTTAATTTTTCTGTAACAAAGCGAGAAACATGTTGACCACTTATAGAGAGTGACACAGGGGATCCTGTGTGCTCCGTCCCTTGGATACTATTTCCTTCCAAGAGACTCAGCAACTATTACTATACCTACCTACACTTATATGGGGGGTGTGGACATCATCCCACGAACTCCCCGTGTCTGGTTTTTAATCTTGCCAGAGGTTGTAGCATGAAAATTAAAACTATTAGTGAACACCGCTAGGCTTTTTTAATCTTCCCTTTACCAATCCATCCCTTCTTTTTGACTGGCTTTCTCAATTCTTAAAAGATCTCCGGCAAAGAGCCCCCCTGTGGGGCCCGTCAGGCATTGCAGCGCCGGCCTGACGAGGAGCTGGCCCTATGATGAAGCATGTCACCGGATGGTGAGTGAGGGCCCTTGCTTCGAAAAATTTCGGTTCCCAGTTAATGACTGAACCACTTTTTTGAAAGAAACCTACTATATTAGGTGGAACCGTGTGTAATCCTTTCTGTTTTACTGTCTATTGGGAACCTTACACACGGGACCAGGAGTTACTCTCCGAATATCCCATTATTCTTTTGCCCCTCCTGTGTTGTTGTTTCGATGATTGCCTGCTCACACCTGCACCCTGGGCATCGCCGACAACACCACTCCTGCTGACACCAGTGCCGCTACCTGCACTGTGGCCTGTGGACACCACTCGTGAGGTACACGAAGCACCGTACCGTCCCACACCGTAGCCCGGTCCCCGACGCCAGCACCATCAACCCCTGTGTCCTCACCAGGAATCCTGCCTGCACCGTGGCCTGTGAACACCGCTCATGAGGGTCATGAAGCACCGTCCCGTCCCGCACCGCTGGCGTGGGCCTTCCGATGGCAGCGCTTCAGCAACGACGACTACGCTGCTTGCACCGTGACCTGTGGACACCGCACGTCGCACCACCCCGCTTCACACCGCAGCCGTGGTCTCACCAACGGCACTGGGTGCCGTCACCGAGCCACTGCCTGCACCGTGACCTGTGGGCACTGCGCGTCGCGCTTCGCACCGCAGCCCCGACGCCATCCATGCCGGCGCACCTGACTTCATCAGCCTGGAGTTGGAGCCGAAACACGTGTGACCTCAAGGGCCCGACGACTCCTGCACCGTCTCCGGAACAGACACCGCGACGTCAGCGACGCTGCTCTCTGGAGCTCACCGCAAGGAGCACGACGCCCTGCAAACCCAAGGTACTATTTGTGGGTCTTCCCGACACCGCAGCTGGCCCGCCACGCCTCGGCCAGCCTGAACTGTTGGTTTTGTTGATCATGACGTCGTGATAGCTCCACCTGGGGCTATCAACTTCAAGGAACTGTATTTTTGAGTAAATCTTGCATAATTCATATTTTTATTACTGTACGTTTCATTTTATCATATTTGGTCTTGTTTTATATAGATAAATATTGTCTATGTTTCTAAAACTGGTGTGGTGTCCGTTTGTAGTGTTTTCACTTATTACTGTGTGTTATGTGCAAATGCTTTACACATTGCTTCTGAGATAAGCCAGACTGCTTGTGCCAAGCTACCAAGGGGGTGAGCAGGGGTTATCTGAGTGGGTATCTCCCTTATACTGACTAGAGTGAGGGTCCCTTCTTGGATAGGGTGCAAACCGACTGCCAACTAGAGACCCCATTTCTAACATTCCACAATTAAAGTTTAGAAACTTTTAGAAACTTGCCACTCACTGCTCCAGCTAGCACATCGGCCTCACAAAGGCCCTGCCACACAGATAGCTTTCTGCCATGGGAGACATGTGAATGACTCCCATGCTGAGGAACAAAGGTAGTTGGCACTCCTGTACCTCCTCTCCTGAGTTGGCCACTGAGGGTGTAAGCCCAAAAGGTGAGCTTCAAAGGAGAAGCTGCCTTTTAAAGGAAGTGGCGCAGGATGTCTTTTGTCCCTGAGTGGAGGTGTCCAGGGGGGGAAAACTTGCCCCAACCCAGTTTTACTGTGGGCATATAGCGCTCTGGTAGCCACACCTCTAGGGTGGGCTACGTAGCTCCTGATGACCAAGGAAGAGTCAATTTAAATGTAGAATGTAGCACTCAGGGACAGTCAGATGGCACACATCACAGAAACTTTGTCACAAGGTACAAGGGGACCCAGTAGCCCATTGGCCGGTGACTGCTTAGTCAGGGCACTTTCCTGAGATAAATATGGCACTGTGATCCTCCAGATTGCTTGGGATTTGGTGAAAGGACCGAAGAAGGTATACCAAGGTGACTTTGGATTCGCACAAAGAGATTGGGCTGTGTCTGAAGCTCCTGCCTCAGGAAAAAAGTTGATTACCAGCCTCAGATCAAACCAGTGACTCCAAGGATCAGTTGGATGATGTACTGGAGCCAACTCCAGGGACACAAGAGCTGACTAAGCCGAAACTGGCAAATTGTTAGCGACCGTAGACGTTTTGCAGCTACCAGTTGCCAGGCCCCCAAGTGGACAAATCGGAGATAGCCAAAAGTTGGACACAAGTCTGTCTGACCCGGGAGTTCTATTCACATCTGCATTTGTTGCACCCAAGGGATATTAGCCCCCACCTAAGGGATTTCGCCTTAACCATTGTGCAGATTGACCACTTGCACAGCCATGGCAGGGAAGCTACTACATTGCAGAAGACTTTGAGGGATCTGAACTCTATGGCCAAGTTTGTCCCACTTCACCTGTGGACCGAGGAATCACCACAAAGACACCCTTGTTGTCTGCACCACAACCAAGATATCCTTTGAGCATCTTTTCATCCCTCAGCATCAGGGCCACTCGATTGATGTTTATGGTGGTCTTCCTGTTAAGTTTGGATCTTGCTTTACAAATGCTCTGGTGACCAGGTAACTGTCCCAAGACTTCTGTCATGCCGAAATTTGGTTGCCCCACACTGGCTGGTGATGTTAAACTCACTTTTACAAACTTTTCAAAAGTTTCCAAATTTTTTGATGGCCAGTGCTTGTTCGCAGTTGATACAAAAGTTATTTATCACTTCTAAAATCTGTATCTCGGGAACGCTCTGGTGGATTTTGAAGCTTACGGTCTCTAAAAATGTATAAAAATAGAATCTATATTTATTTATTGGTGTCTTGTTTCTTTCTTTTAATGTGGCTTTATTCTGTTGTTTGGTGCCGTTAATTGCTTTTCACAGTGTTCCTTTGCTAAGCCTTGCCTTACTTCTCACAGCCATAGCTACTCAGGATTGAGCTTAAGTTTAAGTAGACGTATCTGACTGGACCCAAGACGGTATTTGCACGTGTGGTGCATGGTAAGGCCTCCCAGACATACCTTATGGTACACCCATATCCTCACATTGGTGCCTGGAGGTGGGATCCAGAACTTGCGTTGAGCTATACCAGACAAATAAGTTAGTAACTGACCGAAAGAGTTTTTGCCAAGTCAAGAAGTAAAAGTTCTGACATTCTAAGGCAACTGCTTCTGTGAAGAAAAGTCGGAGAAGTTGCAAACAGTTTTTTTCTTGCTACTATGGAAAGTCTTAAATGATGGAGGGCAAAGGCATTGACTTGGCCACCTTGCCTACATTGAAAATCAATAAGCTGAGGGCTTTGTGTAAAGAAAGAAAAATACTTGCAGGAGTCTCAGCCGAAAAGGATAACTTGGAAAAAGCTCTCAAGGCCTGAGAAGAGGCAAGGAGGGGTGAAGATGATAATAATAATGATCCCTTCACAGCAGGTGATCAGGCGAGTGTGGTCCCCAGAATTCGTACAAGGCATGACTTCCCGTCTAAGACTGAAAGAAGCTTCCCATCTGTGAGGAGGCCTAAGGACCTAGAAGCCCAGCTTAGCCTCTTGGAGCTACGGAAAAGGACGCTGGCCCTAGAATAAGAAAGTGGCACGGGAGGAGGGAATGGTCAACCTGGGGATGAGACTCACGGAGATTGATGGAAGCAACAAAGTGGCAGAGGTAACTGCAGAGGGTGCTATGATCCCAGGTTGCCCAAAGGGATTGTGCCAAAATACACCAGAGCTGAGGAGGATGACATAGACAAATGGTTGGCATCATGTGAGAAGGCTATTAGGATGAGAAAGGGTTCGGGGATCCACAACATTTGGGGACCTTACTATGGGAGTTCATTCCAATTGTAGGGAGAGGTAGATTGCTGGCACTAGAGGATGAGGTGGCATAATCGTACACTCACATGAAAGGTGCACTTATTGAGCTCTTTGGACTAACCCCTGAAGAGTAGAGACATATGTTTAGAAGCACACAGAAGGGAGAAACACAATTCTGGATTGATTTTGTAGATGCCTCTGTGAAGTCACTGGATGGGTGGATTAAAGGTATCAAGCTTGATACTTATGAGGACTTATACAATTTAGTGGTTAAAGAATACATTTTGACAAATTGTTCCTCAGAGACTTTAATCCAGAATCTGGTAGACTCCAAGTTATCTAGCTCTAGAGAGCTAGGAGAAATAGCTGATGAGTGGGTACTCACCAGGGTATCCAAGAAGTTTTCCGGTGGTAAACACAAAAAGGGAGAACAGCCCCTCCCCTTCAAAGGGATAGGTATGGGCATGGGGTTTTAAAGTCTGACAAGCCCAGAGCCCCCAAAATAAGCCCGGCAGAGCCACATCCCAAACTAAGGGAAGAGGGTATCAGGGAAAGAATTTTGACCCTTCAAAGGCTGGGGTATGGTTTGACTGTAGACAGCCAAGGCATAAGAGGGGTGATGCAGCACGCACCACAAAGCCACACACTGGTGACACTCCCAAGGGTATTGCCAGTGTAGGGATTGGGGTTGAAGTTCAGCCTCAAGAATGCAAAGGGTACACTGAAGCCACATTAGTTTCCCACTGGCCTGCCACTATGGTAAAGTGCAGGCAGAGGCCAAGAATTAATGGAGTAGAAGTTCAGGCCTTAAGGTTCAATCTTGAACAACCTACAGCGTTAGATAGGTACTACCTATTTAGCTGAGGAGGTGATCCTCAATTCCACAGACGTCTCCGTATATTATATTGAGGAGTCTTTAGCCTTTAGTGAGACAGAGATACTTAGGAGGACCTGAAAATTTGTGCCTGATGAAATGTTGGTGACACCATGTCACATCGGTTTGCATTATGCAAATGAGGCTACTGGATTTGGGTGGCAGAATCGCATAGATTGTGGGGTACTAAGTACGATTCCACACCTAGTGATGCCAGTCGGTCTAATCTGGGGTTTTCCGACTAACTAGCAGCACCACATCTCTACCCAAGAGCAGGGATGATTCTGGCAACCGGGTGCATGACAAGGAAGACTCATCAGGGGAATTGTTGTCAATCAGATCTCATCCCTTTCTCTCAGTTATATTGGTCTCACACAGGCAAAGACAACAGAGGCAGAATATAGTTCAATAAGGGTTTACAGAAGTAACTGCATCTTAGATAAAATGGCATGTATTGCAATAACTAGGATGGGGAAAACAATGAAGACAATAAAAGCAAGGAGAGTGATACACAAAAACAATCCCACCGTACTGTCACTAGGAGTGAGATATATTTCTCCTACCTATGCTGTGTTCGAGCACAGCATAAGCCTTCTCTGCCCTTCAGGTTTCCCCATGGGAAAACATCATCCCTCATACGCCTGTAGTCTAGAAAGACACTGTCTCCATATAGGTCGGAGGTTCAGCCATCTAAGCAAGCAGCTGTAGCGAGGCAATCGGCACGCAGTCGTGGTCATCCGGGTGGAATCTCCCTCTAACCTGTAAGGGGGAAAGGATTGTTTTATGATAAAACAGTTGACATTTTAAGAAACTGTCCCCACGTATGAGTGTGTACATTTCTGAGAATGCTGGCGACATAGCGTACCACTTTTGCAGGCAACCCTATTTGACTGTGGCCTTGAAGAAAGCACCAAGTGAAAGGAATGTCCTAGTGAGAATGTATTGCTTTATTAGGCAAAAGAAAAATTATATAGAGAGAAATAAAACAACACCGCAAATGTGGCTATTGCTAGAAAAATAAAGCTAAAGATAAAGCAGTGCTGAATAAAAGGTAACTAGGCTAAAGTACAACGGCATGCCTTGTTTCCTAAAATAACGTGTCTAAAATATGGCTAAAATAGCTATCCATACCCTCCCCTTGCCGGTTCAAAGGTGGTTTAAAAGCTCAAAATAAAACAAAGCCTAATAAAATCCTATCAATAAAAGCATATGAACATAAATGTCAATAGTGACAGGTTAAAACACACTTGAGCAGGAATAAAAAGACAATTTAAAAAACCAATAGTGGCCCCAAAAAAGCCAAATTCAAATTCAGAGTCATTTTGAAAATCGCCAATTATATCTGGGACAATTGAAGCCAGGAAATGTTCTAGTTCAGCAGGTGGTAAAATATCCTAATCTTTTTAAAGAAAAGCCACAGAGCACTTGTGTTCCAAAGCCTGAGCTCCAGCTGAAGCAGCAGCATTCTGTGCTGTGCCCAATATTGAGTTAGGAGTCACAGCATCCACAAAGGGTAACTCATAGATGGCTTCCCGTAACAAACACGCATGTCCGATAATGAGCCCTCATCGAGAACATCAACAGATCAGCGTCTAATGAAAGTAAGCATTGCGCAGAAAGACAGACTTTCAGTGCACATTCAAAAAGGCACCAAAGGCACCGGAACACGGGCTGCACACAATCCAAAACCGGTCGAAATGACTGGGACCAGTCACACTCCAGTTGTTCCAGGAGTGGTACTCCAAAATACTGCATTATGCATTCATGACACAGTTGCGCTGACGGAAGCACTTTCAGTCCTTCTTGCTGTGAAGGCACAGCCATTGCAGAGTAAAAGTAGCAACAGCAAAATGCAACCTATTATGTTCAAAGTAATCGGAAATCCACCCCAAAATAATTGAAAATATTGAGTGTATGGCTGAAGGTATTAAGCCAAATATAGAGGAGAATGTGTGAACAAAACCAGATCCAACAGCCTTAAAGAAATGGGCAATTCCAGTAGTACTGGACGCGTTGAATATTCATCCAACAAGTTCACCAAAGTGTCTAGGAAAATTTGGGTTTAAAAGGGACTGAATGTCAGCTGATGACCTCGCAACCTGAAGCACATAGGTCTCACATGCAGATGTAGGCACCACATGTTTTTGAAACAATAAAACCTGGAGTCTGCTGAGCTCGTCAAAATTCACATCAGAAGTAGCAATATGAGGCCAAATGTCTGCCACTCCTTTTAGTTGCGTGGGAGGAAGAAGAACATTCACGCAACACATAACAATTTGAGAGACCGAAACAACATAAGATATTCTGGCTCACATTCCATAACAGCTCTCCCTTTTAAGGAATACAATGCTACCATTTGAGAGCACCTGGAACACAGGTCTAATCAAGGGGACTGGAACTCCCTTCAGATAAAAAGCCAAATTTGCAGCTGAGGCACTACATGCCCTGTGAAAGGACAGCTGTTTACAAACCATCAAATGGCTCACAGAAGTCTCACATTCACTACCACTAAGAAATACCACTTTCATGCCATTGAAACATTTGTACAAAAAGGATAGCTCTCACACCTCGTGTATATAACTATGTCCTAGCCTTTCATATCTGCCTAATGGAATGTGTTTCAAACAGGATGTGAATTGTAGTGTTGAAATAGGCAAATTTATAACCCTGTGTATTAGCCATTTAGTAGTTGGTATTTCAGCCACAGAATAAATCAACTTTACTAATTTCTCGATGTTTAGCATGATGTATGTTGCTTCCTTCTTATCCATTATTTGTTGTTGTCCCATTAAACCGAATGTTGAAAAAATATCTCTTGCGCTAACATGTTGCCAGGGAACGCGACCTGCCTTCAGAGTTTGTAGTGTCCAACCCAACTGCATAATAGACCTTAGCTGACTTTGTCCATGGTGTAAAGGTGGCATGTCACTCTGAACAATATCTATTGTTATTTAAAGTGTACATCTGATCGGACAAGGTGTTAATCCCATTATCTACAAAGGTTAATGCTTTCTGTAAGTTGTCCTGTTCAATTTGCCTTAACCGGGCAGCCGCTTCTTGTTGGGGAAGCTTCCAAATCTCATTACATACTGCATATAAGAAGCGTTTTCTGTGCTGTTTTCTGGGGCCTAACAGCAAATCCTATAAATCTGTTTAATTGGACAGGAGACTGAGGTATTCTTTAACAGCATCTAGTGAGGAACATTTCAACCATTGCTGGCATAATTTCCCTACGCTATATGTTGTCACTATACCAGATGTTCTGAGGACACAGAGCAAGGATCCGGCCTATTTGTTCAAAGAAATGCCCCATGGAGTTTACAAAACATGTATGGCACCCATTGGTGTCTACTGGCCACAATAACCACCCACATGGACGTGAAAGTGATGTGTTAAATGTTCCATTCCTGACCCAGTCGTTGAGCTGCTGTTCAGAAGCATTTATATATTTTTGCCATTTGTAAAATGTTGCAGGTGTAGGAATGCCGGGTGCATTAAATTCCTTAATTTTTGCTAAGCCTAGACAACTGGTTTGTTGTACAGTTTCATTTAAAAATATCATCTGAACAGGTATCAGGCATGCTCTAAATAAAACTACCTTTCCCCTTATCTGCCAGTTTTTAGTTCCCCACACACTTTTCAAGTCTATCGACTTCAACCAGTACTCATAGCCTTCTATAGCCAATCGGGAGACAAAGGGCTCAGAGTAAATCAATTTTGTCTGTAAATAAAATATGTTGACTTTCCATCACTGGCAATTTGAAATAATACAACTCTGCATTTTTGACATTGTGCTCAGAAAAATATGCAAACTTTTCAGTGTACATTTTGGAACTGCCCACTGGTGGAGTCAGACAGTGTTCCTACCGTGTATGATTAAAAATAGTCTTTGGGATGCTTGCTCTGTGAATAAAATGATGTCCATAATAATTATAACAGAACATATCACCATAATTTTCTTTGGATTGATACATATCTTCGTTTTCAAATACTGTATAATACTGTAAATCCGACATCATCAAATCAACTGTTTTTACATCCCAATCATCAGAAACTACTCCACGTGTAATTACACGTCATTCATAGAAAGTTTGAATACATATGGAATTTGATATATTATATATATTATTTTTATATATCAAATAATACTTTATCTCAAACAATCCTACCAGGAATTGGTATAGCAGAAATATTCACTAGGGACAAGTGTCTGCAGACTTTGTGCGATGAAAAATTTGGTTTTTAGGACTTCATCCACCAGTTCAACTGTAGAGCGTTCAGGAAGGTAATGACCACGTGTGAGTAAGAAGAAAACAATGACAAACCCTATCCAAAGGACAAAGGCAAGTGCAGTTAGTAAGAACCATAGGTACTTTCATGGAAGAGTAAAGTAATTAATTTTGAGCCAAATTATCAGCTTACGTGCACTTGACAGTTCTCTTGCAGAAGAGACATATGAGTCAGTGAAAGTGTCATTAATGTCGGCAAAATATCCAGAAGCAGTTCTTGCAAAACCTTGAGCGGTGTTTGGAAGTGGAGAACTTGCAAAAGACTTCCTTGGTGGTTCATAGTAGGCTATGCCATCCGTTTGTGTAGAATTTGAATAAAATTGATCAATATTATTAGCATTATTCGTAGTAGTGGAAGTTAGTGGAACCAATGAAAGCACATTTTTCACCCTCCCCAAGCTCGGAGAGGTGGCAGCGTTGCTGCTGACAACCTGTACAGGAACATCCTGGTCCATAGTGAGAGGGATTCGGGTACTACCCAGGAGTCCCCTAGGTCTGCTGTGTAGTATCGGCCACATGGTGCAGCTTGACATTGTCGATGGAGACAAAGAGATGTTCTTTAGAACCAGGCAGCAGTGGTAGAATGACAGTTCTGGTACAGTGTATTCCCAGGACTGGTACCAGTGCACGGTAAGAAGGACCAAACTCCTTTTTCACAGCAATCTTTTCACGCACTAGATCCCCAATTTTTTAAATCCAGTCGGTAGATGTTACTAATACATCCCTTATTCCCAGGGAGGCAGCACTGACAGAGGCGCTGTCATCACAGAAATGTTGTAAGTCCTGCAAGACAGTCACCTGTTCATGTATGTCAAAAGGTGTTTGACGCCTCCATGCCAAGACCATCAAGATCTGGAACAAATATTTGTGTTCCAAAGAGGCATTCATATGAAGTACACCCCCGCCCCACACACCTCCCCAAGGACCTTCTAGGCAGATAGTTAAGTGATCTCTGGACTTCATTCAGGTGTGTAAGCTAACTATGACCCGTGCCTAATACTCTGGCTAAGGATTGCTTTAACTCTCAGTTTCATTACTCCACAACACTATTTCCCTCGTGATGAAATGTAGATGAGCAATGCAGTTGGACCCCTAACAAAACCATGGCGTCCCTGAAAGCCCTTGAGGCAAAAGCAGGGCAGTAGTCCGAGTGGAACGCCGCAACAGCATATGTGCAGATAAAGACTTGCGAATCTTTCATAACAGTTCGAGCATCAGCCAAACACATAGAAATCTGGAGTATGAATCAACAGCCACTAAGATGTATTTGTATGCACTATCAGATGTCAGGGGGACCCCAATGGTCCAAGTACACACATTGTAATGGTTTGTTGGATATAAGGAGGGATGTCTGCTGTGGGCGTTTCACAGTGGAACCTTTTATTTGCTGGCATATGTCACAACAAAGAACATACTGCTTGTTCTGTTTATAGAGAACTGGCCCCCAGTAACGTGCTTTTAACAATGAAATTGTAGCTGCCACACCAGCATGGGCAGAAGCAACTCCCTCATGCGCTGCTTTAATCGATTCTTGTCTTTATTGGAAATCACATGATTTCCCACCCCTGGTATCACTACTAGGGCTGTATTGAGGCGAAGTAGGAGTCTTTAGCAGCATATGCTTTTGGTAAGGGCGTGCCATCAGCCGAAGCTTTCACAGCCGCCCGTGTCTCATCATCCAATTTCGTTCTAGAACAAGTTACTGCAGCAACAGAAGCCGTAGCTACAGCTGATTTGGCTGCTTCATCAGTTAAGGTGTTGCCTGCAACATGTATTCTAACACGCTGATGTCCTAGTGTATGCACAACATGGATGTTGGGTAGCGTTTCTTTCAGATCTGCTACTTTCCCCCACAGAAGTCTGCGTTTAATGGTGTGTCCTTTTGAATCTGTGAACCCATTTTGGCGCCACTAATGCAAATATTCCGTAAAGGACTGGACGCAATAATACAAATCACAATCAGCATCATCTGCTCAGGATCCATATGCTCCAGTGCCATCACCATAGCCTTGAGCTTTGCAAGTTGTCCAGTGCAGTTACCTAGGGTCTGCGTTTATGTATGTTGTGTCTGGAACTTGCCATCCTTCATGTATTCACTCATGACTGCGCAAGCAGCGGAATATTGATGTTCGGTGCCTATTGCTGGCTGGGATGAACCATCAGTGTACAAAATTGTCTGATATTGTTCAATAGGCAATGTGTTTGTTGGAACAAGATATTCAAGTTCATATTACAAACACTCTTGGGTTTGTAATGGAGTAAAAAAAAATATGATCAACATCAGTGGGCATCAGAGACTTTGCCCATTGGATCCAGAATGGATGCAATGCTTTAGCATTAGGAACGCTAGTTTTGGTAACAGCCTCAAGGGCTGGGATACAACAATGATACTTTTTCCCCTGGCCCAGAGGTCTCTCTTTAATGGCAGCCATCTGAATAATAGTGAGAATTTTCTCAGTGGGAGCAAAGTGTTGTTCAGCTGTAGAATACGAATGTGATTTGTATGCAATTGGGACAGTCTCACCCTCATTGAATGTCACGTAGGTAAAACCAATGGCACCAGCGATTACTCTGATGACCAGATATTTTTGTTTTGCCTTGTATGTCGGTGATTTGCTTCACGCATGTCTTTCTGTAATGTTCTGAAAATGCGTGTGTGTTCAACTGTCAAGTATGGGCTGGTAAAGTCAGGACGTATTAAGTCATACAATGGTTTAACGTGGTGTGCATAGTCTGAAAAGTATGCTCTTCCAAAATGTTAATAAACCCAATAAAGACTGGAGCTTTTTTTTTTATTGTGTTTGGTGGTTATATTTTTGTGCATTTTTCTACAAATTGGGGCGCATGGCTCTTGCCTTCATCTGACAGTTCGTATCCCAAAAACAGGACACTAAGAAATGCTTTTTTTTTTATTGAATTTGTAGTGATGTTGAGGTTGATATTTAATTCATATTACATGATCAGAGGAATCTATCTCACCCTACGTGACCACAATATAACAAAGGTGCCTGTGCCATTGGCCAATCAATGGCGTGTATTTCAACAAGCTTTCTGAGAACAAGGGGCGAGAAGTTTTCGATAACCTCGTCTCCTTAAGGGAGATCACTGAAAAAATCTGGTGGCCAATTTTTTTTCGGCCAATAAAATATCATAAATGGTAATGACGCGGTCCCACAAAATAGCGTTGATAATGCATTTGTTGTCTCCCTCGAACTGAATAGTTACTTTACACACCCTGATGGGCGTGAAGACACGTATGTCCGCAGTCTCAAGTTGTAAGAAGTCATTAGTTGCTTTCACCGCCACACGCTTGTGAAGGTTATGACCTCTGCTGCATTGTCTAGCAGTGCCAGTGCCCACTTCCTGTTCTTCAGTAAAGCCCTCTTCCTGAGTGGCATGTCATATTGACTGCTATCACCTTTTTCTTTTTAAACTGGGGTTTTTGTGAGGAACTTTCTCTTCTTTCTTAACAGGAACTTCAGACAAGGGTTGAGTCCTTCCTCGGTTTCACGTCAAATGTACAGCTGCCGGGTTGATACCTGGCATAACTGCCTGTGGTTACACTAGGGGAGCTCGCCATGTTAATGGTAAAAATGTGATCAGAGATCAGGATATCAACTGGGGAGTGATCCTTTTAAGGTTCAAGCTTGAACAACCTACAGCTTTAGATAGGTACTACCTATTTAGCTGAGAAGGTGATCCTCAATGCCACGGATGTCTCCATATATAGTATTGAGTAGTTTTTAGCCTTTAGAGAGACAGAGATACTTAGGAGATCTGAAAATTGGTGCCGGACCAAAAGTTGGTGGCCCCATGTCACATAGGTTCTCATGCGAATGAGGCTACTGGATTTGGGCGGTAGAATAGCATAGATTGTGGGGTACTAAGTACGATTCCACACCATGTGACACCTGTCAGCCGGATCCGGGTTTTTCCGACTAACTAGCAGCACCTCATCTCTAAACAAGAGCAGGGAAGATGGTGGTAACCGGACACATGACAAGGAAGACTCATCAGGGGAATCGTTGTCAATCAGATCTCATCCCTTTCTCTCAGTTACATTGGTCTCACACAAGCAAAAACAACAGAGGCAGAACATAGTTTAATAAGGGTTTACAGAAGTAACTGCATCTTAGATAAAATGGCATGTGTAGTAATAAATAGGATGGGGGAAAATAAAAGCAATAAGGTGACAAGGAGAGTGAAACACCAAAACAGTCCCACCATTCTGTCACTAGGAGTGAGATATATTTCTCCTACCTAAGCTATGTTCAAGCACAGCAAAATAAGCCTAATTGGCCCTTCAGGTTTCCCTCTAGAAAAAACATCATCCTTCATACGCCTGTAGTCGAGAAAGACACTGTTCCCATATAGGTCGGGGTTCAGTTGTCTAAGAAAGCAGCTGTAGCGAGGCAATCAGCATGCAGTTGTGGTCATCCGGGTGGAATCTCCCTCTAACATGTATGGGACAAAGAGGTGTTTTATTATAAAACAGTCGGCATTCTAAGAAATAGTCCCCACATATGAGTGTGTACATTTCTGAGAAAGTTGGGAACATAGTGAACCACTTTTGTCTGCAACTCTGACTGTCGCCTTGAAGAAAGCACAAAGTGAAATGAATGGCCTACTGAGAACGTATTGCTTTCCTTTCGAAAGAAAAATTAGAGAGCAATAAAAAAATGCAAATGTGGCTAAAGCAATGCTGAATAAAATGTAACTAGGCTAAAGCGCGCAGCGACAGGCCTAGTTTGCTAAAATAATGTGTATTAAATATGGCTAAAATAGCTATACAACCCCTTGAAAGTCATGATTATGGGTTTACCAGTGGAAGTCTGGAGAAGATGGGTTGTTCTTCTCCCACACCTATTGTGTCCCTAAAGGAAATTCTCAGAAGGGAGTAGGTTTTAGCCCTTTTGAACTGTTCTTTGCACACCCAGTCAGTTTGGTAAAAAAAAAAAAAAAGTTGGAAGAGACCTCTCAAGGAGCCCAAACAGAACATCTTAGATTACGTACTGGGCCTTCGCTGCAGAATGGCTGAGAACATGAAAAAGGCAAACAAGAACTTGCAGGCCAGCTAGTAGCTTGTAAAGCACTGGTATGACCAAACAGCTTCTATGGTTGAGTATCGACCTGGCCAATTGGTTTGGGTGTTGGAGCCTGTAGCACCCAGAGCAATAAATGGACTGGGCCTTACCCTATCTAGGAAAAGAAAGGAGATATCATACACTTGGTGGATTTAAGTACCCCAAGGAAACCTCATAGTATGATACATGTTAACAGGCTCATTACAGCATGACAGAGCAGATATCACCATGCTCATGGTGACAGATGTTGGAGAAGAGGAACAAAGTGACCATCTCCCAGACCTGTCAAAGATGGTTCACTGAAAGAACCCACTTTGATAGAACAGCAGCAAAAGGACTGTCAACTTATTTGGGCAGTTCACTGATTTCTTTGTTTTTTACTCGAGGTCCGACAACATGGTGTACCCACGATGTGGACACAGGTGAGTTTATCTGTCAATAGTAAGATTTATAGACTGTCAGATCAAGTCAAGGCTAGAATAAAAGCAGAAGTTGCCAAAATGCTAAGGTTAGCGGGTAATTAAGCCCTCTAATAGTCCGTGGACCAGCCCAGTGGTTCTGGTGCCTAAAGCTAACCCTAAAGGGGGAAACCTGAGCTAAGATTTTGTTTGGACTATTAAGGACTGAATGCAGTCACTAAGACTTATGCTCACCCCATTCCTAGAGCTGATGAGCGCACAGACATGATGGGGGCTGCAGAATATCCAAGTACTTCTGACCCAAATTCCGGTTATTGGCAGATAGCCCTCACATTAGAAGCCTAGGAGATGTCTGCATTTTCAACCCCAGAAGTCTACTTTCAGTTCGGAATAATGCCTTTTAGGTTGAAACATGCACCTGCCAATTCCAGAGGTTCATGAATAGAGCACTTTCAGGTCTGGAAATTTTCAGTGCAGCATATCTTGATGATACTGCAGTATTTAGTTCCACCTGGGAGGATCAGCTGGCCCACCTCAACGAAGTGCTTTAAGCCCTTCTGCAGGCATGGCTGACTATCATGGGACGTAAGTGCCAGCTAGGGAAAAAGGTCTGTAGTGTAGACCTGGGCCACAAAGTTGGTGAGGGCCATGTACAACCTTTCCAACCCAAGATCCAGCCGTACAATTCTGGCCTGGGAAGCTCCAAAGACTCAGAGGTCAGAGCATTTGTAGCCCTGACTGGGTACTATTGGAGGCTTGTGAAGGGTTATGGTACCACAGTGGCACCTTTAACAGATTTAACCTCTAAACAAAAGCCAAGGAAAGTAATCTGGACTGACTCCTGTCAAAAGGCTGTTGGCACCATAAAGGAAGCTTATGTGTTCAGCACCTGACAAAAAAAACGCACCTGACTTCACTAAAGAGTTTGTTGTCCAGGATGATGCTTCAGGACATGGGATTGGGGCAGTTGCCTTTGTTAGCAGGCGACTCTTCACCAGGGATCAGCGTTGGAATGCCATTGAGAGGGAAACCTTTGTTGTGGTCTGTTCCCTGAAGAAGCTAACACCCTACTTGTTTGGGACACACATCAAAGTTCAAACTGACAACAGACCTCGCCGACGGCTTATGCAGATGAAAGGAGAGAATTCCAAACTGTTGAGGTGATCCATCTTCCTACAGGGTTTGGACTTAACAGTGGGACGTAGACCTGAGACTGACCATGCCAATGCAGATGGCTTTTCCACTTCGATGATGAGAACCCGCAGGATAAGGGTTAAATTGCTCATCACCTTTCATTTGAAGGGGGGCCATGTAAAGAAATGTTTTGTTCTGCACGTTCAACAACGCGTGTTTGGAATGGTGCTGCTGTATTTTTTTGTTTCTGAGAGTGCACAGAGGCTCTGCTTGTCCAGTAGCCTCCCAAAGGCGCACACACACAGGCAGATATGCAACCACATGGGGAGATGTGTTAACAACTCTTAGGCTGATGAACTAAGGTAGTGCTGCAGGAGTGAGGTATAAGCTCATCTGCCAGGATGGTCACTCAGGTGGGTTAGCCCGGAAGCGAGCTTCAAACATCAAAGGGGGAGCCACCTTTGATTTGCCACCCGGCCTAACACCCCGGAGTAGGATGCCTTTTGTTCCTCTAGACAGCATGAAGACAGGGTCAGAGAGGGGAAACTCGCTGCCCAAAATCGGTTTTATTGTGAGTGTGTAGCCCTCAGGGAGCCACACCTCTAACGTGAGCTACCAAGCTCCTGACAACCGAGCAACGGTTGTGCCATCTTGAAAAGGGCAAGAATGTGGCATTCTGGGATAGCCAGAAGCCACAAACCACAGGAACTTCATCACTAGGCAGGCGGGGACCCAGTAGGCCATTGGCTAGTGAATGCATGATGCCTTCAGGGCACTTCCTAGGATAAATATAGCACCCCTGGCACTCTGACCCTCAGATCAAGCTGGAATTAGGGAGGACCAAAGGAGGACTAACCAGCTGTCTTTGAACCCGCACAAAGAGAGGCTGTACACTCGGAAGGACTGCACCTGCTGCACTTTGGGCTCGCAAGGATTGGACTGTACCTACGGCTCCTGGCTCAGGGAAACGTACATCCAAAAACAGCAGTGACTCCACGGATCAGCCAGCTCCAGGGACACAAGCACTAAGGGTTCCCAAGTCACAAATTTGGTAGCCACCGCAGACGTTTTGCTGCTATGAGCGGGGGCACCTAAGAGGACAAATATTAGATAGCCAAAACCAGCACCCGTGTCTGCTGACTCCGAGAGTGGTATGTAGGACCAGATGTGTCATACCTAAGGGGCACTAGTGCTCCATCAATGGATCTTGCTCCAACCACAGTGCAGACCGACTAGTAGCCCAGCATCAGCTTGCTGGCACATGCGGTGTAGAGAACTTCAAGGCAGATCATTAAAAAAATAAAATAAAAAAAAAATAGGGAAAAATTATGTTCCCCATTGACTTCCAATTGAAATCAAGGATTTGTGAGGCATGATAAAGCTTAACTAGCAGTATTTCAGGCTTGCAAAAATCAGGAGTCTACAAGATGAGTAGGATGGACAACTTTCCATCATTGCTCTGCAGGAAATTGTGTCCATGGATACACCTGGCCATCAGAAGGTTTATATGTGGGGTAGTGGTTTAATATCTTTGTTATTAAAAATAAATAAAAAGTACTTGGCCAAGGGATAAAGTGCTACAGAAATCTACTTGCTCTGTTAAGACATTCACTTGTCCCACCTAATCTCTGTATACATGAGATGGGCGATCATAAATACATTACAACATATGTGCACTCTATACATCAGCTTTCATATAATCCAAACTTTTTTTTTTTTTTTTTTAAATAAAGATGCAGCACAGTGCCGTACGAACTGTGCTGGAATAGAATCCTTAAGTTCTACAGGGTCAGCAGAAAGCGAGCCAGCAAATTAATAGAGCCAGCCCAGTCAATGGCCTGGCATTGCTCTAGGAGCCACAGCACAAACCAGGAGATATCAATACTTGGCATGTTAATCATGTAATAAATATCCTGTAAAATACAATAAAGTATTCAAAATAAAAAAGTGGTATTTGTCATATGGAGGCATTTCACTCTAGTATATTGGATTATATCACTGCACTGAGTGCCATCTAATAAAAGTGACAGTTTCTAAACCTGAACTCAAAAACAGTCACAAACTGCCTCTCCTGCAACATTCACAAAGATGAAATCAGTCAACTCAGGTCCAAGTCCGTTTTTGTTTGCCCTCTATATATGATATTTATAGATAAAGCCACATTATACTCTTATAGAGAATACAGAAACAAGACTTTTGTTAAGTATGCAGGGCACTTTCAAACGTGATCATCAATGAAAAGGAGAGACAATGACGTAAAGTAAATTGTCAAGAATCACACAATCTGGTCAAACGCAGAAGCTGCATTTCAACTCATGTTTCCTGATTACACCTTGTAGACTTCAGCCACTGAATTAACTCATTTCCAATTGCAACACCAAAGGACAGGGATTTGTGTTTAACATTTTGAAACACAGAAATAGTATTCTGTTAGACAAATCCACACTTTGCTTATTTTTATTTGGTGGCCGATGATGAAGAACCTGTTGAGTCTGAATGTGCTTGCCCCATTCCAATCACGTTCACACCCCTCTCTGTCACTTATATGATCAGACTAAATCCCCTACAACCACCCCTATCAGGGAAGAGCACCAAGCAGAAGCCACATTAAGGCTCTGCTGATTTTTAGCATTAGTGGCTCATCTCTAATCATTAGTGACATCGCAAGGTATATGGGATAGGTCTTGTGATAAGGGGGGGGGGGGGGGCGGCACAGCATCTCTGGATGAAATTAAACACTTATTGGCCCTATCCATAGACGTTTTTAAGACATATGACAATTGTAAAGTCTCTCTGGGTCCCATCAACTGACATCGTACCTTTTCCCAATCTATGCCATCACAGCGGTCTCGTCGAGCTCTGCAGATAAAAGAATGTGGTTGGAGTTTTCGAACTAGATGTGACTCAATTTTATGAGGAGCATAAGGTCCATTCACTGTTAGAACAAACAACATGATGAGCCACATCGTAAGGAAAAAAAAAAAGAAAAAAAAAATGGCTGTACCAATCCAGAAGTAGGACAATAGTATTTGCAAAGGCATCATTTTAATTGATGTTGGAACTGTCACATCGTCAAAGTTAACTACAGCATCAGTTGGAATTGTGCAGTGTAAATATGACAGTATCAGGTCCGTCCATATAATGTGTTACTCATTGTAAAGCTGGAGACACAGCAGACTTGGCAATCCCTGGATTGGGTCTCAAACTCTCATCACTACTGTACTCTACTAGGGGTAGCTCCTCCAGAGTAGGAGGAGGTAGTGAGGTTCGACTCTGTGGTGATAGAGAAGGTCTACTGTACAGAATTGGTTACATAGTGCTTTTTAACATGATTGATGGAACAACTTCCTGTAATTCTTTGAACCAGACAATGGAGGAAGGTTTAGTTTGTTTCCCCTCCATCTCAAGAACTGGAATGTTTGGCCGGAAAGAAGGCCCAAATACTTACCAGGAATCTTTTCTTTGATTAGATCACCCACCTCAGATTTCCACCTGTAAACAGTTTGCAAAACCTTTTCTTCACTGGTGGCGGATTCTACATGCTTCAAATTAGACACTTTGTTTTGACCTCTTTGATGCTCCATAAAATATTTAAACATTGGTCCGGGTCAAACCTTTCCTCTTCTCAGGATTACCTAGGTTCGGTAAATAAACAGATATTCCAACGAGCATCTCATATTGAATGTAACTACGTAACACTCCTGTAGGTAAGTTATTTAATACTCTGGACTCCATACAAATGATGGAACCCACTCTGTTCTGAATCAGTCAGGGCTTGTTTCAGTATACAGTTGACTCACTCAGCAATTCCATTGCTCTCCATGCAAAACAGGTGCTAGTAGTAGAGACACACCGCCCCTGCAAGCTTTTTGCAACGAATGCAGGACCACAGTCTGAATGAGAGATATGAATTGCTCCCACTGATTTTAAGCACTACATGTCCTTTATGACCACTCAAGCATCAGCATTTCTTTGTGGCCAAATCTATAAAAATCAGGAGAATTATCTATGGCAATCAATATATATTTACATTAACAGATACAGTTGGCCCAACATGGTCAAGATAAATTTGCCCAAAGGGAAACAGAGAATAGTGAAGGGAGTGTGCACTGAGTTTTAATAGTAGCATTTTTAATTTATTGGCAAATGCAACACTGCCATACATAGTCTCTGGCTTATTTATGTAACCTTGTCCTCCAGTATAGTTGCCAGAGCATTTACACAAAAGCACTTATGCCAGCATGTACAGACGCTATGCCTTCAAGAGATGGGTTTAATTAAAGCTAATCTAAGCTAATCTAAGCTGCTTATTAGGTATTAGTCTATCACCCACTAGAGGCAGAGAAGCCAACAGAGTGTTATCTGGATTGATAGAAAAACAATCTGGAGTCTTTTTACCTTTATTTGTTGCTCATATTGCTGCCACAATATCTTTGTAATAACTAATGGGAAAAAGCAAGTGTTCCTCAGAACCTGGGTAATGAACAGTATGAGCACGTGGTTCTGTCAGACTAATTTCAAAGAACATTTACATCATTTTGAGTGCATTAATTTCTTTTCCTCAACATGTTTCATATCAGATACATTCATTGAAGACCATTAGGCTCAATGGTATATTGTCCAATTTATTTAAACAATATACAAAGTTCAAGAATACTTTTCAAATCAGGATGTGCAGATGTGAGTGATAAAGTGCTTGGACAGTGTGAAAATAATGGCAACATAAGAACAACAGTTCTCAAATAAGAATGTTCTAATACATTCCTCTAATAACTTGCCTACTGTCCATTTGCCAACATTCTTATAACTGTGGGGCAATCACAAATTACATCCCAACCAGATGTTAGTAGTCTAAGTGTAGGTTGTTAAAGTGTCAATGTTTCAACCATTTTGCTCTACATGTGCTATTTACATCAATAAGTGGGGTCTTCCACGGGACCAAACCAAAGATGCAAGACATTCTGTGTAACAGCTACCATAAAATCCTGAGCAAAATCAAGTGGTCATCCAAAAGACCGTTTCTTCAAAAGAAGCAAAGAGAAAAGATCACTTACCAAGGCTTATGCGAGTACAGAGCCCCAAAGGGTGCTCTCGTAATAATCCTTGTTTAATCTACTGAAAAAGATTAAACATAAAAGCTTATAAAGTTTAAAGTCCAGACCACAGTTACAAAGTGTTCATGAAAGCTCAAAACAGGGCTACAAATCTTAAATCATACAAGACTCAAAACTGGGGCCAAATTGACAGCATGTGCTCCAGTTAGTATTAACCATTACAAGCTAGAGAACACACAGGCAGTCATGAATGTGCCCTTTTCCCAAGTGTGTAAAAAAAACACGTACGAAAACACCACACACAATACTCCACAGAATAGAGTGACCAAAAGTTAAGTGGGGCCCAGTGATAGTATTTTGTACATTGACAGTACCTGTTTTAACATGAATGATCTACAGTTGGTTAGATTATCCACCACCAAGAGCATTGCTAAGGGTAAGTAGCTGGTCCTTCTGATGGAAACTTCTAATCACAGATTTATCACCTCAGAATAGATACTAAAGCAGGAACTGACAAAGATGGATGTCTGTGAAGTGGACTCTGACCAAAATGTCCTGTAGGACTAAATAGGTAAAATGCCCTTTCCATCAAACCTGGCTGTTGAGGCAATAATAGTTTGAACTTCTGCATGGATTCAGATGTAATAGCCTGGCAGATGTCATAAACAGACACTCTGTGTGCAAATGCAGTGGGACCATCATTGGCCCTCATGAATGAGCCCCCAGTCATTCCAGTGACTGCTACTTGGCCAATGTGTAATAGCAGTGTTAATACAGAGGACTATCCGCCTTGACAAAGTGTGTTTCTACACGGTCTTACTTTTCTTTACCCCTGGAAATTCTACCTGTATCGTCCAACCAATGGTTCAAAGTCCAGATGATGGTGCTTTAGCACTTTTTGGGTTCGGCTGATCAAGTTTACGTCACTCCTGGGGCCCAGTTAATGGAGTTTAAGGCTTTGTGTCTAGCTGGAGTTTCTCTAATGGGATGGTGATGATTTCCCAAAGTAACAGTGAGTCATGACTTTCAGCAAAAAAAAAAAAGAATAAAACACCCTCCCTTATCCTCAACACTCAGTTGTCTTGGGGAAAAAAAAGTAGTATAGGGTGGCTGTCTAAGAGAGCCTGGTGCTTACTGCTGCAATGAGCTGAAATGATAAAGGCAGTTGTGAATCAGATGTAATGTGCGACTGTACATTGGCTCCAACAGGATGCACATGAGAAACATCAGACCAAATTATGATCCCACTGTGACATCCAAATGGTTTGGGAGGGAACGTGGGTCAAATCTTCAATAAACTGCATAACAGGCGATTTAAACAAGGACAGCTGGTCTGGCAAATACATAAGTGCTGAAAGAGCCAACAAATAACCCTCACTAGAACCGAACTCTAAGGAACTGCTGGGGCACAGAAAACAATAAACAACCAATAATTTGGCTTGCAAACAGTCTGTTTTGAGGCTTCCACAGCAGGTCACAAATTTGTTCAGAGGGTAGATGAACATAGTCAAATGCTGCCGCTCAATTTCCATGCACTGAAGTGTAGAGTGCTTAAGTTAGGTGCAGAGCCATGCCCTGCTGCAGCAACAGAAGATCCCCTCTCCTCCCCCACACCCAAGCGATTGCCTGATCAGAGGTCAGATGCTCAGGGTACCACATGCTCCATGAATCCACTTTGGCTTCCAGAGTAGCGTGCTACTTGCCAAAAAAGCACTTCACCATCTTGTCAGGGGTACTAGGCACTATATAAATACAATGACAATTAAAACTTTCCTGGTCTAATCCAGAGCCACTAGGAAGACATGGCCCCAATCGTTTCTGATCTTCATAACTGGGCTCAAGAGGCAAAGGTGGAAAGGTGTAGAGGGTGCTGGGCCCACCTAGACGTCAGATCCTACTACACAGCCCACATATACCATCTGCTAGAGTAGACAAGCAGGATGCATGATGCCAACAGTTCAAAGGCCACAAAGCTGATTTCATCGAAAACCAGGACCAAGGCTGTACCATCTGAATCATAGCCCAAATGTCCTGGATGTGCTGCAGTGGGCAAAAGGCCCTGAACTGCACTGTGTCCAAGACATTTCTTATCAAAGCAAGTCTTTTTTGAAGAAGTGTGAGTATGCCTTGTTGACCAAGAACACCAACAACGTCAGGTTTGCCATCATCTGGAGGTCTATAATTTTGGCAAGACCATCTTCAACAGCAAGCTTTCAAGGTAGGGGAATAAGGGAATCCACAACCTCCAAAGATGTGCAGGGACCACCACAATCACTTTTGTGAACACCTAAGCAGTGCTGGCAAAGCAGAAGAGCACGGCAAGCTGAAAATGCCTCAGGCCAAAAATTGAACTGCAGGTAACTGTTCTATTATTGGACTGCAGGATGAGCACATGAAAGTATACATCTTCTAGCCCCAAGGCTAGTATCCCGTGTCTCGGTTTCATGACAGAGAGAGGCCAGTGTGGGCTTTTTGTAAATTTGTCCTTCCGCAGGAAGGCATTCAGAGGGCAAAGATCTAAAATAGAAGAAAGGCCTCCATCCTTGTTCAGCACAAAGAAATAGCAGGAGTAACAATCCCTCAACGTCAACATTTCTGAGGCTGCCACCCTTCTGATGGCCCCTTTGGACAGTAGAGCTTATACTTTTTGCATTAAGATTGATAGGCACTCCTCTCAGAACAGCTCTGTGGGTGGAAGCTGTTGTGGGGCAGAAAAAAAAAAAAAAACAGTAGGGCACAGCCCAACTGGATGATCTAGGTGACCAATCTCTGTCAGATGTGAAGGACTGCCACTGTTGCCTCCCACAGTGGTTGCGCACAGCTACGGGCAAACTAAAGTAACTTGGAGGCTGATGTCTCAGGACAGATGGACTAGGAAGATCACTGCCCAATCCATTTGTCTGCCTCATCCCTGACCACGAAAGGGCTGAGATGACCACCCGGAGTTTGGCGTTTTGGTGTCTGGCACCGATACTATGTGTAGAGTGTAGAAATTAGCCTTTTATAGGGGCAGTCTTCAGACCATTTTTTCAAACCATGTCAGTAGATGTCTTGTTTCATGGTGGGTGTGAATAGCCCAATCTCTAACCTGTATAAGCAAATCTCTTTGTTGCAGGAAATTTATATTGCCTTTTAAGATCTTTCAGAGGTTTAATTTACCCATCTGAGAAAAACGAGCTGACCATTATGCACCGCCTATTGCTCCATGCATGAACGGTGCCCTTACCTGTAGCCATAATTACTATCCACCACCCCCATGCAACATTTTCTAGATTATGATGTTGACTATTCCATGGACTTTGCCTTGCAAAATATAAGAACTAAGTCATGTAGCTGTTTGAGAATCAAAAATGGCATAGGCAAAACAGCTGTCTGAAATACATAAAGGATCTGGGAAGAATCTTTGTCTTAATTATTTCTACTGTGCTTGGCTATAAGACTAGCTTCAGATGTCATCGCTGAAAATCCTTTCTAATGCTCTGGATAAGCATTGTGTAGTTTTAAGTGACCACCTATGCAGTTGCTTGTCTAATATGGACCCTGCCCCAAGTACTTTATTCATTTTGAGATCCACTAGATCTGTATGAGCTAAAGGAGATCCTCAGCTTGGTGTGAAAGTGAATGACTTAAGAGGGTGTCTGATTTTGTGATGTCAATTTGAAAGTTAGAGATCACCCCGAGTCTCCAGCTCTTCTAGTACTGGTGGCACAAATAAGAGTGGTTCTGTGAGCGAAAGCATGACATCACCCGCAAACACATTTACCAATCTGCACACCCTTAAAGTCATTTCTATGCCATAAAGTATTAGCAAAGGTCTCCAACAGCCATGGAAATATTAGTGGTACATCGGGACACCCTTATCTGATGGCCCGTTCTATCATCATGTGATGTAAGAATGTACTGTTCACCCTAACACTAAGATTGAGAGGTTGCCATTACACCCAGCTAAGAAAGCAGCACCCATTCACATCCCAAAAACTGATTTCGACTCCGTGATTGCAAATTGTAAGGAAGAAACATTCCATTGAGACATTTGTTCCAATTGCTTTTCTTTCATTGTCACATATGGAAATATCCCATCTTCCTATACTGTTACATATTTGTTCCACCTTAAATAGGCAGGGGTGTGGAATTCTTATAGCCCGACACATAGGACATATTTGATGGGATTTTTTTTTGGGGGGGGGAACCTCAAGGACACATTTTCATTATTATTTTGTCCTTGGGACAAGTAGATCCAACCCCCTGCAGCATAAACCCTTTGGCTGCCAGTTTGTAGTGCCACTAATTGTTCAGGGAAGGGCATTGCCTGCAGCTAAGGTAATATATATATGTTAATGCTGATTAAACTTGTATTTACAGTTCATTAATGCAAAGCCTTTATTATTAGGGTGAGCACTCAAAGAAAAAGTTGTAGGCTCAGAGTGCACTACTGACAGTGGTTCCAGTATAAACATGTGTACACACATTTGCAAAGTTTGGCAATATGAGGCTACGTATAGTGCTTCCAGAATGCTCTCTAGTTAGATGCAAATATTTGCAGAAGCTTGAAATCAAGATTGATGATTCTTTGCTATCAAAATTAAACGCCCGTTGGATTGTGAGATGATTCGGCTGCGGAGTAGGTCAAAGCAGAGTTATGGCAGCCAACTTCGATGAGATCTTCAGGTCCTTCATTATCAGTAAATTCAAGGAGATACAGGAGGAGACGATGACCAGCGAGACGTGCGAACTTCAAATGAACAGTGGAGAGCCAAATGATGGTTACAGAGAGCTCTAAAGATGACAATTTTATGTGTCCAAAGTGTACAGAATGAGCACAATTTACAGACAATAGACAGCACGTTCCTGAAATTGTGGATACAGAATCATAGCGTAGTTCAGATTTCAAACTGAGGGATATTACAGAAGCTACCACAGTTAATGAATAAGTCACAAATTAATCTCCAAGAAAGAAAAGTAAAAAGCATGAAAAAAAAAAAATACATAAAAGCAAGAAAAAGAGGATGGAAAAAGGAAAAAAGGAACGACAAAAGTCTTATGTTTGAAGGTCGGGGGAGTCTGGATATTGAACCTAAGACCCATACAAAGCCTTCTTCTAAGCGGTCTCCAGAAATACAGCAAGAAACACGTGGAATTTTGTTGGACCCACTAACAGTTGTTAGAGAGACTAGTAAATTGGTTCAGGGGAAATTGTTTCAGAATCTACAATAAAAACATAATCTTGACAAACCACCTGAGACTGCATTAGAATTTGGTCCTGCTAATGTTACCTCAAAAGAATTCGATTTACCGTGTGAGACTAATTTAGGAGTAGGTGAACTTTTACCTGCCATGGAGCCTGACCAGGAGATGGTACCTACTGTGACAAGCTTTGCACTTCAGAATGCTGCCTCTGAACTGATGATAGTTAAAAACCTAGACTCTGCCCTAACCACAGTTATAAATATAGACTCTGAACAAACTATAACTAAAAGTGCAGAGCCTAATTTAACTGCAATTACAGATCAAGAATGTGATGGAACTACATCACAAAGCTAACAAAATTCGAACAATCATTGAAAAAAAGCTGGAAAATTGTTAAAGACCTCGGGATCCCCAAACCACTGTTGGCTCTTAAAAAAGCACGCAGTCTAAAAGACCAATGGGTGAGAGCAGCCATGCCTCCAACAGAAGAAAAAGGCTTACGAACAATGCTAGAACTACCAAATATCCAAGGGCATTTTAGATGCAGCAAATGCTTAGCGTGTAAATATACAAAAAACACCAAAGAAATCACAATAAATGATAAAGTCCACCTACAAAAAGACTTCTCAAATTGTAATACAAAAAAATGTTGTTTATTGTATATTTTGCTCTTGTAATAAAGCATACATCGGACAAACCTCCCAACAGGTCAAGACACGCTTTCTACAGCACCGATCCAGAATTAAATGTGCTGTGAAAGGAGCGCCGTTGGTTGAACACTTCATGGACAAAAGTCATACGGCAGAAGATATCCATTGGACAGTGCTGGCTGCAGTAAAACCTAAATCGAATGGACAAGCTACAACTAATACACTGCTGAAACTTGAAGCAAGACTAATAGAAAAATTTCACACAGCCCACGAAGGACTGAATGACATGGATGAAATATGGACATTAATTTAATAGCACAAACTGCCTCGTTCGCCACTGAGATACCACCTCAGCCTTTAGTACAGTAAACACACGTTTGTATAGATATTTATAATCTTTGTCAACTTTGGTGGTCTTTAGCCCATTCATACAAAATGTTTACAGATATGTAGTTTTACATGAGTTCATATTGCATTTTGTGACAAGGAACATAGCAATGACCCTTATACAAACACAGTGGTATTTCCAATTGGGTCACTATGGCTATTCTACTTAACCACATTGGTTCAAAAGACCTCTGCACAGTTTTGGTTGTTTCACTAAAACGTGACCAGTAAAGCACTATAGTGGATTATCATGAGACAAACCAACAAGGCCATTTCATGTGGCCAATATAGACTTACACTTAGCCAGCACTCATTTTAACCTTGATGATTTTTACACTTTCACTTGATATATACCACTATAGTACCTTCACCTGTAATATCACAATGGACAACAGGTCCGTTTTTTAATCGTTTTAATCACTAACAAGACGGGCAACACACCCTAATATGGCGCACAGCATATGACACCCCCCCGCCCCACCAAACGGCACTCCCCGTTCTAGTGCCCTGCTTTTTTAACAGCAACGGTTACCGGCAGTCACAGCAATACACGCCGATATGTCCTGAGTGGAGACTCCGCGGTACGTCTAGAACAGTACTAAGTACAGAGGAACTTTTTAACTCCACGAGCCTCTCTGGCAATCCTCATGTGCCAGGGCTCACGCATCTCCCCTTAAATTTTAGGGCACCGACCAGCAAGCGCCCGGGGACAGATGCTGTAAACACGCAGACATCCTCAGTAAGCGCAGCTCCCGGTATTCTTTATATTAATATTTCCATGTAATTGGCATTTTCACTGCATTTCAATGCCGCCGGCACTGTTGTTTATGTTTCAGCCATTTAATTGAACAGAGGCTGAAGAAACACATCGTGGCTCATACAGAGTATTACCAATACAATTAAGGTATTGGAGACTTCCCTATATATACAATTTAGCAGGCAAAGCGCTGCAGATGCATGCTTATGCGCGTCATGTTCACATCTTTAGGACAGGAACCTTCGCACAGATGGTCCACCCCCAACAGTATTATAGACACAACCATAACGCGGTAACTTTTATCATAGGCAAACTCAGTACGCCTTGATCCATTTTTTTAGACTCACATAACGCTTGAATTTTAGACAAACCGATGGAGACATGCATAGGCACATGGTTACAATGATTTTCTCATGCACGGTGGCACCATATCACAGTCTGCACTCTTGTCGCTTATAGACTGTTTTAATTGAGGTTTGCGTCAGTTTAATTGTTTTTTCTTTAATTGTTGTAGTTGTCCCTTGATAAGTCCTGATGAGGACTAAACTTGGAGGCCGAAACACGTCGACACATGTTTTTGCGAGACGGAGTCCTTGAAAAGGTTCAAATTTTGTAAATATTCGGGCCTCACCACACTAGATACCTTTGGGAAGAACTTTAGAAGGAATTTAAGAGAGGTCGCAACATGGACCTCTAATCATCGCTACATAGTGGATTACAATTCTAAAAAATATCAGTAACCACCATTCCAAAAAACTCGACATTAGGGGACAACCCCTACTGAAAGTTTGCTTTCCACAGAGGCTGCAACAATAATACAACAGTTACCTATGGGACTAAATGTTGTACAGTTAAATCCTGTACAGTTATCTTGCGTTTATGTATATTTTTTGTTTAGTTGGTATACTAACGCCATATATGCTTAATGGCTAATGAGACATTCTCGGCTTTACTTTAATTGATAAATAAAATTTGGGAAGTAATCTAACCACGAAAAATGTATTGATCACATTTTTTTTATAACAAGTGATATAATCTAGCCCGGCTTCATTGAACCCCCATTGGCTTTGTCAGTTTTGTGCCCAGACCAAGCACAGGTTATTGGGTCACCCTCTATTTTTTGGTAACTACACTAGAAGACAATGTTTCTCAAAGATCAGCTGGGACCACAATACAGCAGCTCCTGGATAAATGTAAACAGATTGCTCAAAGCAAGGAAGATGATTAGGTTGTGAACAAGCCTCACGTTTTCGATGAAGAAGCCCGATTTTTCTTTAATCATCCTTTCAAAGTCAATGAACATAAAGCCATTTCTTTCAGTTTAAATCAATAGTGATATACCCCAAGTGGATTTTCAACATTTACCACGGGATTCTTGGAGTGCATTGTGCATCAAAAAAAAGTTTCAACTATGGAAGACTTAAACCATCATAATGCTAGCCTGTTCATCTTGATCAGAAATAATAAATTTGACCATCTTGTAACAGACTGTGTGACTGATCTTTCAAAGTCATCTATCTTCCAAAGTGGAATAAACAGCAGTAGACCAGACGGCATTTCCTGCAAATAATCAGTCTGTGGAGTAGTATACCGCCACCAGATACACAACGGCTTATCTTTGACTAATATGGTGCCCCAGCATGATCACTAATGTTCACTGTATGAATTTTCAGTCCTGACTTTCTGGATTACTTAGGTTAACAAAGGAAAATAAATAAGGTCCATTTTTGGCTCTGCCACATTTTGTTGAATAATTTCCCTCAGGAAACCCATGAAACCTAATGACGCCCTATCCCACTTTAAAAACTGTAACCTGATTATTACATGGCATGTCAATTGGCATTATCCTGTTTTTTCTTAAAGCTAGGGCTTATGGATGCTCAGCCACTGTTGCTTTAAGCTCTTCTAGTTTATATCTGCTCTGTTCTAGGTTTACCTTCCGAAAGTAATGTATTAATGCCCTAGTATGTGACATTTTGCTCGCAACATTTTTTTATAAAAAATAAATCTTCACAAAAAATGCACCTAGTCAAAAAAATGTTTGCTAAACTACTGTGAAATTTTAGGTACCATTTCTTTGAAGCATCACTTAGTAGTGTGTTGATGCATGCTAGTACTTCCCAAAAAAATATTAATTGCAGAATCAGTGTAACCAGTTTCAACAAGATTGTGGGAAACATGAAAATAAACAAGCACTGCCAGAGCCAATAGGTCTGATATTGGTGGTCAGACTTTTGGTTTTGTAAATGTGTGTCTTGTTTTGACATAGTTTTTGCAAAACTTTACTGCTGTGGGGGTTTCCGGGCCCTCACCATCATAACAAACAATGGCAAAAAGCTAAAATATTTTTTCGTCTCAAAAAGCACACATTGCCACAGTAGTTTCTGGCACTGTACAAAACTACTTTAAGTGCCAGTAGGCCCCTTGTGAAAAAGCAGAATGCTGTCACAGTGAAGCCAGCCATACAGAAATATAATTTAAATAAAAACAAAAAGGTCTTGGATAACCAACCAGGGGCAAAATTCTTAAAGAATATCACAAAAGTGCACCCATGGTATATGTCCTTACATTAGTGAATATTTGTGGCTTTCATGAATTTAAAGAAGTTGGCGAGGAAATTGTACTCCGAAAAATATTTGTAAACTGCATTTTAGCACGTGCAAATATGCATGTGTAGATTTGCCCACACAAACATCTGTTGAAAATTTACAAGTTCAATTTCCCTCCAACCACTTTTTCCACAACCCTGGAAGAAGTTTTACTTCTTCCCTTGTCAGGAAGAACGTTTCAACCTTCCTCAGTATGGGTAAAGGTTAGAGAAAAGCTGATGAAAACCCCTAAAACATGCAAGTTAGTAGTTTTGAACAGACTCAAAAGCGCTTTCCAACCCTGGAACTATTGCCTACCCTAACACCAGCCCCAGTACGTAGATCTGCTGAAAAGAGGCAAAATAAGGGCATTGATAGTATGTATTCACACCCTAAAATAGTAAGAGCCCTGACATAATAAGGCTAATATTTAAGCTCTTGTATAACAAGATTGTCATAATTTGGTGCTGCACTGCGCAGCACAAAGGACAAGTGGATTTTTGACACAGCCTGTCACAAGGACAAGTAGATATTTTAAAAAAATCCACACCCCTGATAGGTCTCAGTTAAAATAAACAGACGATAAATCAGAAATGTCAGATTTAAAAACATTTTTGCTTAAATATTACTACAATTCACAAGTACAGCTTAACACTTTAAACAAAAAGTAAAGAAACTAGAAAATCCATTTACTAGACACAAACAAAAGTGATTTATAAGTTTAATATGTAGATGAAAGAACGGGATTTACTACTCTCAGAATAAGCCAAACTTAACAGTGTTTCTCCATTACACTGTAAAATTAAGAAGTAGAACTTCAACCAAATCAAAAAAATGACAGACTACAAATTAAAATATTTTAACAATTTCACGATGGATGTCTTGTCAAACCAGTTTCAGTAAACATCCGCCTCCCAGCCATTGTATGCGTTAGAGCTGAGTGTAGGATGTTTACATAAACTAAGTATTGCGATTATATTTCCATAACTGAATTGCATCAATCTTCTTTAGCTGCTTGCAACTCTATTTAATCACATTTTCATTATACAAACTATGGAGGGATTTTAAATTAACAATATACTACAACTTCTGACAGCAGTCAAATGTTCATACAGCACAGACTACACAACATTTTACTATCTTCTGAACATAATGAGGAAACAGCATAGTAAGTTTTAAACTGCTAGACAACTTTTGTAGTTCTCGATCTGTATTTTCAATTTAAGGGAGGGCTTCAGATCAGAGCAGAGGCTTATAATCATTAAACAAGCACTGGCCAAGCCAATAGGTTTTGCCTATGGGAAGTCTCATGCCTTTGTTGATGTTTACAGGTTGCACAGAAGTGCAAGCTGTTGTGCAAGCTCAATGACGTGGCCAGCCCTGACTGCACCAGAGTTTTGTTTTTTTGTTTCCTTTAAGCCATGTTGCATAGCAGCCTGTGCTGCTGTTCAATATGAATAAAAACAGCACATGATGAGTGGGTCAAGCAACACGAGGAAAGAGGGTGTGAAACGTTAGAGTGGGAGGAGCATGGAAGCACTGGGTAACATAACAGAATGGGAGGAGTGCGGGGGCTGGGTGACATAAAAAGCGCTGTGCGGGCAAAATCTAAATACGTGTGGATGGTACTTGAGAGAGAAAGATTAAAAACTGCAGCTTTCACTGTGTGACTAAGAGATGCTTAAGTGATTAGTGTGAAGTCAATTTTCCTGCTATTGTCACTCAGCATCAAACCAGAAACGCTCCACATCCCATCAAAGTTAATAAACCTCTACCCTGAACAACTTTGCAGTTGCTTGAGATCCCATACATGGTTTGTACGTGGGAAGATTAATGCAAGGAAAAAGGGAAAAGACTTGGAATGCATCCTGGAAATTGCACCTATGGCCCACCTTTCAACCAAAGGCTATAATTACCTGTAAGATAAGGGAGTTTTCTGGGGCAGGGGGGGATCAAGCTTTGTTATGTCACTGTTTCAAAAGGCCCTTCTAGCTCTATAACACAATTCCTTGTCTACCCTCCATGATGGGGAGACGGGGGGTGGTCGAAACCATTTTTAAAAAGCCATAGTTTGGTTTAAAGAGTTAAGGAAGCATTCTCCACACCCATCCCCAGCAGAATTAGTGTCATGCAAGGGAAGCTCCACAAAAAATAAAAAATTAAATGCAATACAGCATGCTTGAGCAGACCAACTGCAGACACATGCATTCCTAGAGACTACATTTGTAAAAGTATTTTTTTTTAAATGTAACTTGGGAAGCATGTGGTCAGTGGAAGGACAATGGCCATCAGCTAGTGACCCGAAGGTGTACTTAGTACGGACACCAGACGATGGCATGGATTTCAAAGCAGAGCAGGAAGTAAAAGCAGATGTTGCAGCAAATCAGGTATGTAAATTAGAGCGATGTTGGAACAAAGAAATGGTGAGTTCAGGTAAGTAACGGTGTGGGTTCTGAACCCCTCTAAAGAATTTTTTTCAGAATTCAGGAGACTTCGCAAGCGCCTTGCAGGTGAAACCTAAAAAGGATATGTTGCTGACCGTGGGAGAGAGAAAGAAAAAGGAATAGAGGAAGAAGCAAAGCGACACTATTACTGAGAAAGCAACTCAGCAAGGTAAACAATCATATTAACGGTTAATTTAAATTAAAGCATTACATTAGAAAAATATGTACGTTTTGTACAATACAAATGCTAAACATTATTATATATAAAAAAAAAAAAACCAAAAAAAAAAAACTCCCCACTGAAGCTGATGGAACCACGTATGTTTAAGAGTAGTTTCGGAACAACCACCACATGCCTTTGTAACAAATTTTAGTTGTACGAGCATGCCTAGTAAGGCATGTGTGAAAACTGCATGCATGGTTCTATATCGTATCACCCCCCCCCCCACCTGCCCTGAGGTCCAAAACTACCCACACCACTAATAGATAAACTACCCCCACCCCCCCCCCCCAAAAAACACTATCCTGGTCCCCGCCCGCATATAAAAGTCAACTACACCAACACCCCCCCCCCCCCCCCGAGCCCTAAAAAAAAAAGAAACCAAAAATAAATAAATTTTAAAAAAACTACCGCCCACCCTAAGCCGCCCCCAACCTTTCAAAAAATATATATCCTGCACCCAGCCCCCCCACCCGCCCCAATATCTTAATCTACCCCCCACCCCTCACCATGTCACTCGGATCTCTAGCCCAACCCTACCATACTGATTCCTTAAATACCCAAATCCACCACCCCACCTTTAAAAAATAAATTAAAAAAATGCCCCAGCCCCTGACCCACCACAATCCCTTAATCTCCCCCCACTCCCGCCCCTACCCCAACCCCCCTGATTCCTTACAACAACAAAAAAAACTCAAAACCCCCCACCCTTGCCCTTTAAAAACTATAGGATGCCCCCCGCCCAGTCCCGCACCCACCACCTAAACCCTAATCTACCCCCCCCCCCCCCCAGCATCACTCACCTCACTATGTCACTCCCACCACTGGCCCCAACCCCTCCACCCTGATTCCTTAAAAAATACCCAACCCCCCCTCCCCCCCACCCACCATAATCCCTTAATCCACTCTCTCCCATCCCTGCCCCATTCACCTCAACGCATCACTCCCGCACTAGCCCAACGACCCCCCCCCCCCCCACCCCACCACCACAATTCATTTAAAAAACTAAAAAAACGCCCCTTAAATAAAAAAAATAAAAAAAGCCCTACCTCAGACCCCCACCCACCCCAATCCCTTAATCCACCTCCACCCCTGCCCCCACTTACCTCACTGCATCCTGTCCCAGACAAAGCATGGCTGTTTCTGTGCCTTAACCACACATATGCGTAGTTCAGCACATGCCTGTTCAAGGCACAGAAACAGCCATGCGTTGTTTAGGCAAGAGTGGTTACGCTTGCGTGGAAAACGTCTGTGCTCTTTACAACACGCGGTTGAGGACGGTCACCCCCCCCCCCTCCCAAAAAAAACTATTTTCTTGCAAGTGAAACAATCACGCTAAATGTTAATTTAAATTAGGCATTAGACAAATTAGTTAATTTTGTACAGTAAAAATGCTTAACAATATATTCGAAAATAACATTTTACTGTAGATAGCCTACCTTCACTGAAACATCAGTACACTGAGAATCCAATTTTAACTTTCTGCTTGCCCGTTGTCTGATGTAATGATTAAAGACAGCATGTGACGAAGCCTGAGTGACACTCCAGGGCAGACCCCTTCCTCCCCAACCACCCCATTAAAAAAAAGATACTTAGGTCTGTCCAACAGTGCTCACAGATGCTTTCAAAGCATAAGCTAACAAGTGTCGTGCACACACTACAGTACTGTCTACGGGCAGTGTACTGCTAAGCACTAAAAATAACATAAGCAGTGGAATGGCAATGAATGTTAAAACAAGAAGGGGGAAGCTAGTAGCTGAAGTTGCAATACAGGAACCAGCAAATGGCAATAAATGGTGTTGCCCATATTGGGAACAGAGGTGGCATAGAAGGGGGAAGATAGGAGAGTGCTGATTTTGCATGTTCATTTCACTTCCTTACCAGATGCGATTGTTGCAGTTCCCTTCACTAAATGATTTCTGTAGACTGTCGATCCTGTGGGCCATTATACAAAAGAACATCACTAATTTGGATCTTAAGTAATACAATTTAACAACAAATAAAAATATCTTTCTGGTGACTTATTTGGGGGGGGGGGGGGGGGGGGGTGTTTGAGGGTCTACCCAAATGATCACGTATTGGATACAATTCTGGATATATAGTTTGACAAGCTCCGTTAAGAAACAAAATCAAAGTAAAATTTCAAAGGCCCATTATTAGCATCTTTAACATGAAGAGTATATAAACATTCTGTATTCTTAGGCATGAATGTATCATCCATAGCGTCCCGTCAAACTACCCGGAGCAAACAGGAAAATACCTCCTCCACTACAGGACTCAACATTTGCTATTGAGCCACAACAGCTGTTAGACAAAGCCATCTGCCATACATTTAGCAATTGTTCCTTTCCATCAGTATTCATTATTTCAGTCTACAGTTGAGGTATCTTTAAACAGGATTTCTCAAACTTTAATTAGGAGTTTAAAATTCATCAGACAGTATTTTTTTCCCAATCCTTTACATTCAAAAACATTTTGAAGATGTACAGCTCCTCAGGCAAACTATGCTTTTACTGATTCCATATTATGAACGCTTGTTTAAGTTTCATCATCAGAGAAAGACTTCCCAGAAGCTGATCATGTTAAGCCGGTGGCAGCAAACATCGGACTGAAAGCTACATAATTTACAGCTTCCAGTCGGGGATGTTTACAACGACAAGCAACCAAAAAGTGTTCTATGGATAGCAATTCTGTAGTGTTGCTATAGGTGCTGCAAGCAGGCAGAAGGTAAGCACTGGCACCCACCTATGAAATGAGAAGACAAAAACAGTACGTTAAAAGTCATTTTATTTGTCCTTCACTGATTTAAGAGACTATTCTGAAACAGATACACAACACTCAACGAACAAGGGATGAGCTAACATCATGAACAAGCTATAGCATTAACAATAAGAATATGAACTACAAGGTGTGAATGGCAACAGGAAACGGAGAGAAAACTTGAGCCAGCAGTCAGAACAAGTAGCCAGTGGGGTAGGCAGAAAGATGGCGGTAGACTCAGAATCACAAACAGTGAACAATAGTATGCTGCAAGTATAGAAAGGAGGTGTAACAAATTACTTACCTGTAACTCGAGCCCAGAGCACTGTGCTGTACAAAAGAGCTCAAGTGTCCAACCTATTATGGTGGACTCCATGGCAAAAGGAAGGTAAAATTTGAGTACCCCTTTAGTAGTTTAAAAAAAAAAAAAAAAGAGGCGAGCTGAATTCCTAATGTGCATCATCATACTGGAAAAAAATATTCTACCAACAACCAGTGGTCTTCGCATCCCACAGTGACTTGCAGCTGCGATTAACAGCAGCCATAGATTGGTATTTATCAAGCTGAAAGGATTGCAAGGACTGTACCGATTGCGACTTGGCACCTGTAATCACAGAGTGGAATCTATGGTTGTTAATAAATAACTTATAACCTCATTCACCTCACCTGCAAAAGAGAACCTCACTGGAGGCGAGCACTTGCCCGCGATACTTACACACAGGTATGCTGCTAGAGAGAGATAAAGAGAGAGAGAGATAAAGAGAGAGAGAGAGATAAAGAGAGAGAGAGAGATAAAGAGAGAGAGAGAGATAAAGAGAGAGAGAGAGATAAAGAGAGAGAGAGAGATAAAGAGAGAGAGCGAGAGAGCGTGCGCGCAAACGCTGTAACTGGCAAAAGTACATTTTACTGCTAGACCTATAAACTTTCACAATAACCTTGATAACCCTACAGACTATGGAAGTAATGTGGTAACTGCTATTCATATGTACTTCTGCCTAATCTACGGCAAGTACTGTATCTTTGCCAAAGTTGCCCTAACATGGAGCATTTCTCTGAAAGAAAAGGTGGGAACTGAAATCTATTTCAGAAGACTTTGGAGTGTGTATTACTGCGTTTCACTGCATGAATAAATATTTTTTTTTAACCTATAAGATAACCACGTGGGGTCACACTGGGTCTGTTGGTTCTCTTTTGCGTTCTGAGCCATTACCCTCCACACTACTCCATGAGAATTTTGACTGCTTGACTTAACTACTGCAGAAATAGTACTTGACCCCTTGCAAAATCACAGGAGGACAGATTCCAGGACACCAGTGGCAGATTACCTCAAACACAAAGGTTGGGGCCCAGTAGTCTCTGTATGCCTGCCACCATGCTCACACAAGAGCTAGTGTAAAGAACTCCAACTCTCCAATAGTAAAGTAATGCCATACAAGTAATTTAATCAGGATACAAATGAAAACCACCTTCTTCCTTCGGTCGTCCCAGCCAGCATGCCCCACATCACCAGAACCCACCCTACATTCTTAGCCACTCACACTCCATTACAACGTTCGGTATTACCTAGTTATAACAGCTAGCTTTGAGAACTGGAGAAAAACTTAAAGTTACAGTTCCAAATGCCTCAAACAAAACAACGTCAGCCTGAGTGCCACTGAAATGTGCAGGTGAAAATGTAGATTCAAGGTTGGTTGGAGCAGACCTTTGCACCACTCCTTAGCTGGGCAGTAGAGAAGACTATGCTGGACCAAGGGAAGTAGTATTGTGGTATCAGATTCTTTCAGCCCCTTGGTACAAGTTTTCCCGAGACACAGCCTAAGTGTGCCCACACATTTACAGTCTATGTTATCCCCTGAGAAAACCTACCCATTCACCAATTTCAAGTCCGGAATGTATTTTATTTGTTGTTCAATCATTCCGGGATGACATCTTGGTTTATGCATCAACCAAGGGAGAAGAGTTTTGTTTAAAGTATTACTTGAAGATATTCATTGGTATAAAGGAGTATCCTGATTTGGCAATGAGCATGCTTTGTTGACGAAGCAACTGATGAACCTAGTAAGAAAAAAAATAAAGAAACATCTGTTTGGGCAAACTGGGAAAGATTTTGAAAAAGTCAAGCATTTCTGGTTAAGGTTCCGGCTTTGCAGTGTGTGAAGTTGAGTAAAAACGTGAGTGCTGGTGGGGATATGTTGTTTGTGAGTGGGTGACTGGGCAGAAAGATAAAGTAACATTTCTAGCATTTTCGTCATCCATGTTGTAAGAACAGGAGAAACCGCGCTAGAGAAGGGTATTAGAGTGTTCATGAGGAGTTGATAAATTAAAGACCTACTTCTGGTGTTCTTAATTTATTCTTCAAAAATAATAAGCCATTGATTAATTAACTGCAGTAGAATGCCACACGAAAGGCTGCTTCAAAAATTATTAGAGTAGTATTGAAAGAAAAGGATAACAAGTTTGAAGTTCGATGCAGGTCAGGTGGTAACAATGTGAGACAGTTTCAGCTTATTTCAGAAAACCGTGGATTCAAGGAAGAGATGAAAGTAGAGTAAGGATGACAGTCTATAGTTTGGAGTCTAAGGAATGGTAGGAGATCTGCCAGGATGAGGATATTTTAAGGGCTGTTTGGCTGCATATTTAAACATATCAAAGAGGAGATGTTTTGGCCAGGCGCTTTAATAATGGATTGTGGAGGGTGGTGTGTTATTGAGGATAGATAAGTTTCTGCCGCCATGAGGTTTGAGAGGTCAGTTAATTTATTTAGCTTATCAAGGGCAGCAAGGTAGTATGTCTACAAAGCAAATGCTAAGGGCACATTTGTGATGGACAGGAATGAACAGTAAAGGTAAAACCAAGTTAATGATTGCTTTCCATCCAACACTGGAAAGTTCGTAACGCTGTCACTCCAAATGCATTCCATGCTTGATGGATCACTGGAGAATGCAGCTATTGACGCTGCTTGGCCTATAGTGGTTTACCAGAGCATTTGAGATATTTAATTATTGTGGTTAACTATTTCTCTAATTGGGTCCATTATGCTTTTCTGACAACAGCCAAAGCAGAGGTGCAATTTTGGCAGATTTTAAAATGTTGGCAGTTGTGCCAAACATTGTGGTGTCGAATAATGGAACATAATTTGTATCCAAGCACAAATATTTTTTTTTTTCTACCTGTGGTATTTCTAATTTTACCATGTATTTGTAAAGCTTCGTCCAGTAGGATGGTTGAGACCGAACTGAGTACCACTGAGTGATGGGCATTCAGACAGCGGTTACTAATGGTATAATGGTAAGGATGTGGTGTTCTTTGTTATAGACAAAAAGTGGAGTCATTAGCCTACTACTGAAGGAATATCGTTTAGCCTGTTGAGTAGCGCAGAAGTCAACCTTAAGTTGGCATGAAAATGGATTTTTGAAGTCAATAGCGCTCGGCATAAATGAGGCAAAGGCGTGGAATCCTGGGCAGGAGAAAGAAGTATTTGCATCAGATAAGTTGAATTCATGTTGGTAATTCACAAATGGTCACAGTAGGAACAAAAAAAACAAAAAAAAACACCACACAATACTGAGAGGTAAAAGTACATTTTTGTGTTGAAGCACCAGAGGTGGTGGTAATGTGGACTTGGAGTACTCTGTTGCTGAAGGATGATAGGGCAACCGTATACTGGGAAAGTTAATGAAAGTCAGTTTAAGCTGCTGTTTGATGCAGGCAGGAATTACAGAAATCTTAAATCAGTCATTGGTGAATTCACAGAGGTTTCTGGTAGGTATGCCTCGGACAGAGTACCCAAGGTGGTTAATATTGCATGCGTGGAGTCCATCCAGCCTGTCTGGAAGAGCAAAACAGCAGTGGGCAAAGCATTCCAATAAGACAGCCTCTAGGAGAGGCCACGTGACAGGATCAACCCTCTTCCTCCACAAAGATACTCTAGAAGAGCGAGGTCTCAGACAAAGCATAGGTGCGGGGGGGGGAGTGAGCGAGAGGGGGCAGTTAATGTGGTACAATTTGGAGTAGGTGGAGGGCAATGGATTATAAGACTCCAACCAGGAACCTCCCAATCCCTTGGAAAAGGATATTGCTTTGATACAGTGCAATGATAACTTCATTATAACTGGCATCTAAGCCAAAAAAACAAACAAAAAAAAAAAAACATTTAAAACACAATATGAATGTGTGATTCTAGACTAGCAATGGGCCACCATAGCACGACCCAGCACACTCTCGAGAAGCATGGCAGTTCCAAACACTGCAGTCAGCTGACACTAGGATAGTAACAGCGACAATCAGAGTATCATGGCTATACCTTACTCTACCAGCAGTGTAACACTGTCACAAGCATAGCAAGGCAAGGACGGCTGACTATCACTGGGATTCAAGACTGTACAACAGTAATCAACCTAAGGCTTTCTTTGTTGGCCTCAGATGGTCATGAACATCAAGATGGTGACAGTCAGAACACACTTCCAACACGGAGTTCTTACTCCAACAGTCTAACCCATTACATGATTATGTAGTATTGAATTGTTAGCAATGTTTCAAACAACCAAACGGGTGGCGTCCTGTGACAGCTGAAAATGAATTACAATTTTTTTTCAAAATGATCTTGGTCTGTATATACTATGTTAACAACATCCGGTCAGGATGGGCAGAATGGTTAATTCATTAACATTTTACAGATGTAAAAGTGTTTACTTGCCAAGAGTGGCTATAGATCTCCATAGAATCACTACATAGAACATAATTCCCATAGTCCAATATTCGCTTTATTCAATTCTAATATTTTTAAAAGGAACCGAAACAGCAGCTAACAGGCTAACAAAACGAGTGAGAACAATAACGGAAACAATGCTAAATAACAATTTCTTGCTTGGAGCTGTATAAGCGAAGAGTCTGTAATAGATCACTGTGAGGCGGGCTTGTGCTGGTATGCCAGGCAGTGCCTACCCCTCAACCCCACCCCCTGTGACTGGCTCCACCAAGAAATTCCAGGATGATGATCACCTGTGAAAGCACCTGTGCCCCAGGAGTGGTACATAACCTGAAAATACATTGAGCAGAATTTCCAAGCAACCCCAACTGGCGTGTTACTCTCTGCTGCCGAAGTACAACAATCCAGAAACATGTTTCCAAAGATGCACGGCACTAGCTACGCCACCAACTACAAACACTTCAACATTTTTGAGTAAACTAGAGTGACTTATGCACACTAACGACAAACAGAGAATTGCTATTCCCTGTGCACCATGAACTGAAGTGAAAGCAGTATATATTTTGAACGACTACCTACTCTGCTTCGTTACTCGTCCTATAGAGGGTCAGGGATGCAAAGAATATTACATTTGAGTTTACAGCTTTTTTATAAGACATTAACCTTCAAATTAACATTTGTAATTGTGACTTCAATTTTTAAAAATGTGTATTATTCAACAAACACAATCTTCATAGTTATGCTGAAGCTGTGAGGGGCGGAGCTGCAGTAACGAGACCAACTACAGCTCGAAGTCGGTGATGCAAGTAGAGCTGCAGTAGCTCTGGGCACAGGCGAACACCCGAGATGCTGCTTCTCTGGCACCACAAGCTTCAGCTGCTCCTGCAGACACCAAAACTCTCCAGCCGCATTGCTTATGGGATAGACAACAGATCCTCAGAGGGCTGGTGAGTGATGGGAAACAGTGGCGGTTGGGGAGAACTCTACTCCCAGTCCTTGCTTCTTCCAGTAGATTTACATGTAAACAGCAAAATCCTGTCACTCACTGACTAGCAAACTATTTACCCAACAGTGTCTACTTAGCTGAGGTAAAAAAAATAAAAAAAATAATCGACACTGAAAAAGCAAGGGCTATGGATAAACTATTGCATACCATTCTAGGTATGCAATCCTGGGGGGGGGGGGGGGGGGGGGAATATAATATGTGAAACACCCTTTCAGTCATCAATACTTGACCTTGGCTTGCCTAAAACCCCTCACTAAGTACGCTGAAATTGGAGTACAAAAATGCAGTATGCTGTGACCTCACAAGCAAAATGGAGGAAAAGAAAATATTTAAAATGGAGTTCTCAAAATACTTCATGAATCCCAGACCAGCTAAAGCACTTCCTAAAGCAGGTGGGAGGAAGAATTAAGAGCACAAGAACGTGTATGTATGTATGTAAGCGCGAGACAAAATTACATATAGAAAGTGGTGATGATAGACTTCAAAGCAGTATAGGAAAATCTTTACTTAGCAAGTATTTTGACTACATTTTAGCTCTCGCCTGTGACACTGCATGCACTGGTACCGCATGCAGTTTCACTTGCAAGAGATATTGTATACAAGGGGCTTATGGACTGCCCACTGCTTACCATTTGAAGGCTTCACTTTCAGTCTTATATTCTCTTTTCTAAATGGCCAGGGCATCCTGGCTTCACTCACTATTCTTCAGGATGGAGCACGGACCAACTACTGATTGATTCAGCTTTATTGCTGTTCTTCTGCTGACTGAACTGTGATTGAGGTACTACTTTTATTTTTTGATTTTTCCCGGTTATCCTTGTTGCAGCCACATCTCCTTTGAAAAAGAGGTTTATTCCAACAACACATGTTATCTGATTTTATTATGACAACAGATGTTATCTGCTTCCAAAATGTATTTTCGCTAAGACATGGACGCAACTACTTTCTATATGACATTGCACTTTTTGCCAAATGTTTTTTCTTTTTTTTTCTTTTCCAAGGTTGGGGAAAATAACTGATTTGCTCACAATCACAGGGGAGTTATGCCGAGGCCCAGCAAGCGTTGGCAGAGGCAATAGTTTGTACCTTTAAGTCTATTGGCTTCGTCATTGCCTTTTGTTAATGCTGCACAGCGTAGGCATTGCCAACTTTGGCAATGGTTCGTAGCCATGCTGCATAGCAGTGTGCCAGTGTGCACAATGGCTAAAATTAGTGTTAAAAAAAAAAAAACAAAAAAAAAAAGAGACTAGGATTCATCCTGCGCTACGGCACTTTAACCAAAAAAAAAAAAAAAAAAAATGCCTGTTAGCCAAGGCTACGTCACAACAATTTTTAAAATTAGCTTTAGCCACACTAAAAATCATCTGCACGGCTACAAAACATTCTAAAGCCAACAGCTCTCATAGGCGGAACCTATTTGCTTTGCCAATGCTTGTTGACATATTTGAAACCATGCAGGAACAGGCACTGGCAAAGCTTGTAGCCTGGTGTTTGCCATCATCCTTCTGGTTTGGTTACTTCTTGTTTTCTCATAGTTTTTGTAAAACTTAATTGTTGAGGGACCTACCAGGTCCAATACATACAAATTGCATGGTCATCGTCGTCTCCAACACTGAAGTGAACAATATTGTATGTGGGTGTGCTCCTTGTGAAAGGGTAGAATGTCGTCACTTATGAAGTTAGCCGATGGCTGTAGTTGGCGACATACTGCCCCATGCTGTACGGTGTAGTGACCAGAGGAAAAATGTGGATGATACAATAAATCAATCAATGAAAAGGGCTGACTGAAAGCTACTAAAAGTAAGCAGTTATATTACCTATTTCATCATACATAAGGCTTACTGATTCGAAGCACCTAAGCGTTTGGCTAAAGCGAACTTCTACGCCCAGTGCCTCTCATACACCTCACTACAAACAAGCCATGAACCTTTGATCAAGGCCTATTCTGATCCACAAGTATTCAAGTTCCAAAGAGAACATATCCTCAACACATGCACGAACTAAGCATTCCACCCATGTGAAGTGCCTGGAGACAGATCCTTTCACTTGACCGTTTTACTGCAAGGCTGAAACTTCAAAGACAGAAGATGGGGAACACTACCAAGATGGGGAACACTACACATGAATCACACATCATACATTCTTGAATAGGCTGCTGAAATACAGTGCTCCAAATTTGCCATAAGGATACATTTGCCACTTCAAAAAGCTTCATAAGTAAAATGATTTACTAAATAATTTCCTCTGCTGCACAAATTGTAGTAAACATCTAATAGTTGGCCAGGCAGCATGAAAAACCAGCAATTAGAACACATTTTATGTTTTAATGGATAACTAGAAGGAATAACAAGTTCATAAAAGCAAGAACACCCACTAGAAATCACAAACTGGGACCACTTAAATAGAACTACAAACGTACGACAATACCCAACAACCCAGATGGGCCACAGGACAAGCCTAGAAAGAAGACTGTCTGTTCACATATGTAGCCAATCAACGAACAATGTGTGTAATGAAAAAAATAAGTTATAATAAAAAAAAAAAAAAAAAAAAAAAAAAAAAAAAAAATCTTCTCAATGGCTCCTCACCACATTTCCATCCTTAATTATAAATTATGGGCAATAAAGTTTACAGGCCAGTCACAACTACTTGCCCAACCTTTCTCCTCATCTTATCTTCGTTCTACATTTCTCCAAACACCCCCATTTTCACTGTGTACTCACATCTACACCACTTCATTCACCTCCGTGCCAGATACCTGGTACTGCTTTCTCCTTAAATAGTTCAAGTTACACCTTATACTTATCTCACCTCCCAAACTTTCTCATCATCCTTTGTTCATCTTCTGCCACCTCCAGGTGCTCAACTCAATCTGTGCCCTGCCTCCTATACAAAAAATAAAAACAACAACACAAGCCCATTTTCCACCTACTCCTAAGCTATTCCTGCACATCACAGTATCACTCTCTCTGCCTCCAACACCGGCACACACACACACACACACACACTCTCTGCCTCCAACACCGGCACACACACACACACACACACACACACTCTCTGCCTCCAACACCGGCACACACACACACACACACACACACACACACACACACACACACACACACACACACACACACACACACACACACACTCTCTGCCTCCAACACCGGCACACACACACACACACACACACACACACACACACACACTCTCTGCCTCCAACACCGGCACACACACACACACACACACACACACACACACACTCTCTGCCTCCAACACCGGCACACACACACACACACACACACACACACACACACTCTCTGCCTCCAACACCGGCACACACACACACACACACACTCTCTGCCTCCAACACCGCCACACACTCTCTGCCTCCAACACCGCCACACACTCTCTGCCTCCAACACCGCCACACACTCTCTGCCTCCAACACCGCCACACACTCTCTGCCTCCAACACCGCCACACACTCTCTGCCTCCAACACCGCCACACACTCTCTGCCTCCAACACCGCCACACACTCTCTGCCTCCAACACCGCCACACACTCTCTGCCTCCAACACCGCCACACACTCTCTGCCTCCAACACCGCCACACACTCTCTGCCTCCAACACCGCCACACACTCTCTGCCTCCAACACCGCCACACACTCTCTGCCTCCAACACCGCCACACACTCTCTGCCTCCAACACCGGCACTGTAGGAAATGTGCTCTTTCTGTATGGTTATTGGTATATTTGCCTTTTCTTGCTGAACCCTACATTTGAGGGCTGTATAAGCTGGTGCACTTTATCTCACCTAACCAGTACTAAAGTTCCCTTTCTCCTCCTTTCCCATTGATGAAATTGGCATACCCCTAATTGCCGTACTTAACTTACCTAAAAGTACCTAGTATACAGTATAAAGTGTTCCCAGAGCCTGTAAGTTACATGCCACTAGCTGACTTCAGTACCCACTGTTCCATCCACTACATTGATAGTGCAATCGCGACTGTAGCCTTACCATTGGCAGCTTGTCTGTGTAATGTCTGCAAATATAAAAACTGTCAAATTAATCCTTTTTGATAGGCCTTACCCTTCCTTTAATATTAATATGTCACTTCTACACAGGCCTTACTGTCCATAAGTCAGGGTGCACATTATTTAAAAGCAGAACATGTGAACTTTTAAATGCTCAACATGCTCTTGTAGTGGAAAAGCTGCAAAATCTATTTTCACTGTTGCAAGGCTGGCTGTTCCATAGGAAAAACACAGGGTTACAATATTTTTTAATAATGCTCATTTCATTTAGGAAACAGCTAGAAATCTGATCCAAAGACTAATAGTTATTCAAAATCGAAATGTAATGGCAAAAATGTAATGTTTGATAATTATTAAGGAAAAAAACACTTGGAACGTTACCATGTACCTGCCTAAAGCCTTTAGAAACACATTTATATGAGTTCCAACTGTCACCTGGCAGTTGACCATCCCCATTGATGAGGCAAGAAAACTTCTCCCAAAGCAGGACAAAGGTTTGGATGTGGGGAGGTGTTTCTGTTCCTCTGGCATAATAACCGTTTGGGGGTTACCCTGTCACATGCACATGTTAGCTCACACCTAGACAGAGTACTTCTTTACTCCACCGGCCATGCAGGCTCCAATCAAGGGGTGGGGGTGCAGCTGCCCCAGAAAGAGTTCAGAGTGGCCACAGAACATGTGTTGATCATTTCCCCAGCAACACCTCTGGTGTCGGCACAAAGGCTCTGCCTTAGGTGAGAAGAAGAAATCTATCTTGGATTTAGGCACTGTGGGATTGTCTGCCATAGGGCAGACAGAAAATGCTGCAAAATGGGTAGTGAAACCCCTAGGAATTTTACCTCATTGGGTAGGGAGGAACCAGAAGTCAACCCCCATCCAGAGGCTTTTGCGAGGCATATTTGTGGAACCCATAGAACCGCCCTACTGAGTCTGTGGAAGATCAGAAAAGGACTAAATCAGCTACCTGAGAAGAGATAAGAAGACTGGACTTGCTCTCCCTCTTGCACCCAGGACAAAGAAGAGGTCTTCAAGGGTCATAAGGGTGACCTCCTGTTCAAGCTACAGGGACACAATAAGCTACAAGAGGTCTTTCCTGCGAATGCCCAAAGGACCAGTTCCAGCTGGACCTTACCTACACCCCCCCCCCCATGCTAGCCTCTGCTATAGCGAGTCTTGATCCACAATTGAAGTCCCCAAAGCCCTGGGACACATGGCTTTGTAAAGGGGTACCCTTCTTAACATTCCTGGAAACCCTGGGACTCAAATAGTTTGGCTCCAAAGTCCTCTGGAAGATTGGGACCAACCTGCCAAGCGGATCCCACAAAGAAGTGTTGCATCCTTAGGCTGCTCCAACTCTGACCTCTTCTGCAGCAGCAAATCCAATTACGCCAGAGCTTGTGGAGAAGGTATCCTTCCTCACAGTGCCCTGTTTGGCTATTTCCTGCAGCTTCCTCCACTGGAAGAATCTAAGCTCCAAAAAAGTGACTAAGTCCGAACGTAGAAATCTTCACCGGGTGAGGCGCCAAAAGTATCCAGCCAGCAAGAGACCTCTGGGTGTGAAGTAAAAATTTCACGAGCTCTGAGCTTTCCCAGCAAAAGTCATGCGCTTAATCGAGACACCATCCAGAGGCTAACACCATTGAGACAGTCTCAGCCATAGCCTGCTACCTTGCCCGACTAAGGATATTTGACTTTCATTCCAGAAACTAAATCAGAGGGTAAAACATCCGATTGGGTCGAACCTGGTGTCTGTATCAGACTTTGGATTCCCCTCTTGGATTTCTGTCATTTTATCTATCAAAATATTCATTAATTTTTCTAAATTGGTTTGAGATTTTTCTTTTGTTGTGTTTATTAGTTGTGGTACTATATAAGTACTTTACACTTTGCATCTAAGTTAAGCCTGTCTGTTCTGTGCCATAGCTACTAGGGGTTTGAGCACCCCGACAAGGACTGTACTTACTGCTTAAGGTGGTTCACTGCCCTCCCCAATTTCTTCCAATCACCTTCTTTATCCTGTGCACCTGTGGCTCAATATTCACCTCCTCACCAAGGTCAGACTGACACATAGGGCAATTAGGCAATGCCCAAAGGGCTAGTCAGATAGATCAGTGGGTGGATAATTTTTTTTTTTAGTTTCTTAACCCATTTACTGGTGAATTTTCTGATATTCCAACAAAAATTGCCTATAGCAAGCTCAGATCGAAGCAGTCTTCCATACCTTGCAAAACACTTACAAAGCAGGTCTTTTTGCTGCCTCAATTCATAAACATGGCGGCTTTTTTAGCTATGTAATTCAATACAGGGTTGGGAAGGCACTTCTATTTTGGTGCCAAGGCCTAATTTCTGTCAAGTATGGCCTTGGCACTAACCAACTCCCTCCACTATACAACACTTCACTTGATCCCCCCCCACCTCCCATGCAACAAACTCCCATCTACCCAGGGAGTACCGTTAGCCCCTTTTTCCAGGTTCACCCTACCACAACAAAACCACTTGACCATTCTATAAGAACCACCAAGTACCCATCCTTTTTAGGTCTCCTAATTTTCTCAGGTGGTCTCCCCACCCACCCACACCACTACTACTACTAGTACTACAATTTCCCGTAACAACTGAGCCCCTCAACAACTGCTTTATATTTAGCCCAAAATGCTCTCCTCTTCCCAACTATGCTCCCCAAACGATCACCTTCTCCCTTACCAACTCAAATTCAGCTTTCTTCTGTAGTTATTTCCCCCACTATCAATCCCTTTCACTTTCTGCCATACCATAGTTACTGCCCTCTCTTAATTCAGCCATCACTCCTCTTTGCAACCTGTTCCACAGTCCCCATAAATCATGGGCCTATCCTCCTGTGGACCCCAGTCACCTGTTAATTACACAAAACACGACTCATCCCTGTGTCCCTCCCAACCAGTTTTTATTGGCTCTTTTCTAATTCCTCTCCCATGTGCATAAACCTTAGCCAAGTACCACTCCCATCACTACTGCTAATAAACTCCTACTTGTCCATTTCTATTAAAACTTCACCACCCACCTCCTCACCCCTAACTTTATTCTGGCTGAGATAATACTGGTGCAAACCTCTACCTCGTACTGTCCAACATCACAAACTCCCCAATACCAACATCTCTCCTACCTCTTCTTGTAATGTTCACTTCCCTATATCACTCTACCTGCTGCTTCACTGAATCACCTCTGGCCTATTCGCCAGTCTTCCCTAAAAACAAACCCTTCCAAAAAAGAAAGCAATTAATAAGGGTCTAAGGACTAGTAACCTCATATTATTAGTAACCGTCAAATATTATTACTAACTGTCAAACTTGGCTGAATTAGTTCTGCACCCACACAAGGCCAGACACCAACTGGATCCTATTTTTTCGAACATTAAGAACCTTATTACTGACCCTACTCACCCCTGCTACCCTGGTCCGACCACTTTGCAGTGCCTTTCTCTATTCAGACTTGCTCACTGCCCTCCGTGGCTGCGCTATATCCAGAAATTGGTCCAAACTAGATCTCTCCTCTCTTAAATCTTGACTTTGGAACAACTCAAACATAGTGAATTCTGTCAAATTAGACCAACCAATGGTTAGTGACTGGACCTGGGACTACCTGAATGCAAATGTACAAAGCTGCGCTAAAAGACTATTGCACACTGTAGAGCTGCCCCAGCAACATTATACTCTGGAAAAAATCACCACCGCTCAGAAATGTTCCAAAACACTTTTTAAAGCAGTCAAAGAACTATCAGACCCCACTAAAGTAACTCCCTCCCCTTTGCTATCACAGTCACAATGTGAGGCTCTAGCACACTTTTTGTTTAAAAAAAGGTGACAGATATTCAACACTCAACTGCTCTGACGAGCGAACCCCCGATGGATGGTAACCTCCCTAGTACCAACTCATGGATGGATTATCCAACCTGCCAACCAAATAATGTCTGCACTACGCAAGCTACTCAAATAATGAATTAATTTGCCCCTATGGACACCCCTCCTTTTCAGACCCCCATTACATTCTATAAAGTATGGCTCTCCTCGAGACCGTCTCCCTCGGGCCAAACTAAGCTCACTGGGGCTAGACTTAATACCACTACTGACAGGTCTCCTTAACTGGTCCTTACAAGAGAGATGCATTCCTCAGGCATGGAAGCACACCATGGTTCTGCCCCTCTTAAAAATGCCCAATCTGGATTCCTCTCAATTGATCCAACTTTAGTTTGATCTCGATAAGTCCCGTTTTTGCCAATATCTTGAAGTAACATGTTAACAGGGCTCAAAATAATCCACTTGACCACTGGTAATATGCTTGACACTGAACAGGTGTTCTGTTCAGTTGAAAAGTGGAGGAACAATAAAAGATGCCTATAAATCTTTTTCTTATGTCACATTTGCTCTGTGTTCACAGACAGAGGTCAAAAGTCAGTTTTTCTTACAATTGTGCCAGGACTTCATAAGGTAAACTGTGTGACCTGCTGCTTAGAATGTAAAGCAAAAGGATATTGGGGTCAGGTTTTTCCTAACACACATCATTTAAATGACTAAGTTAACAGTGCAAACATTTCAAAATATATTTCAGTAGTTGTGAAAGCCCTTTTTTTAATATCTGTGTGATGACAAAAATATTTTAATAGGATGAAAACAAATCAGAATACTTTACATGTTGATGTGCAAAGGGTGTGTTTTCTGAAACCCAATTTTCAGACTGTTAATACACTATTTTTTTATCAGTAAAACTGCAAGTTAGTGGAGAGGTTTTAGGACATTTCTTGGTAAGTTACTGTGTGCAGATGACAATATGTTACCACATAATGGTTTAGTAATATTTTTATTAAAATTGAGTGTTTAAACAAACTGAGAAATACTCCCGCCCTGATGGCAATCATGTTAGTAAATTAAAAGAACTCCTAGGTTATGTGGGCTAGACCTCATGGGTATTTGAGCTAGATTCTTGCGATGCATTCAGCAAACTTAAGTCTACTTAATCAAACAAAAGAGGGTTTTTTTGTACGCAGAAATGCGGAGCTCACATATTTGAAGGTGCAATCATATGTGAGAATTAAGAAAAAGGAGACTGTAGACTATTTGCCAAGGATCACACAATTTGAGACCCGTTTACAGGTCAAGTACATTCCAGTTAGGTCGAGTAGATTATTTAAGTTATTCGACCTGCAGGTCTAGTAACATTTTAAAGAGTTTTCTAGCCCTGGTTAATGCACAATTTGCTGCCTTTGTGGATTCCCAAAACTTTCTGCATTCCTCAGTCATAGTGGGGCGCAGTACCGAATCCGAGTCAATGAACATCTGAGATGGCTTCTGGACAATGGTGGAGTGGCTGTGCTGATCCTACTTGACCTCAGCACAGGCTTCGATACTGTGTCACATGCCACTCTATTGGAAAGACTGGAGAACCTGGGTCTCCAAGGGGCAGCTTCATTTTGGATGACCTCTTTATTTTTTAGATCACACCTTCCAGGCCTTTTCTGCCAGCTCTAAGTCAACGACATATGCTCTTACTTTTGAAGTCCCCCCGGGATCAGCCTTAAGCCCAATGTTATTAAAGATCTATGTTCTAAAACTGTTACCTTAACCTATTTTCTTATGTAGAAGATAATCAAATCATCTTGTGCCGTCAGCTCAGGGACACAATTCTAATGCCCTAAACTCCTTCCTGAGTAAAATCACCACCTGAATGAACATCAACTCATTAAAATGTAATGGCGAGAAGACTGAGGCGATGGTGAGAACCCCCTGCTTTGGGGCCCCCCAGTATTGGCCTGAGACCTTGGGCACTCTCGGAGAACCAGTCTCCAAAGTAAAGAACTTAGGTTCTTGGCTGGATGTCAATCTGTCAATGAAACCCTAAGTCGCTAACGTAGTTTCGACCTGCTTCACAGTCCTGAAATGGCTGAAAAACAATTATCTGGATGCTCCCTTTTTCAGCCCAGAGGACGGTCATTCAGGCCTGGATTTTATCAAGTCTGGATTACAGAAACATCCTCTATTTTGGGCCAGGCAAGGCCTCCATTATATGTCTGCAAGTAAATCAGAACACGGCTGACAGGCTTCTATATCATCTTTCTAAACATGCCTCCGTGTAGTGTCTTCTTCGCAAACTTCAATAGCTTACGGTGGACAAATGGATGCAGTTTAAAGCGTTGTGCTACATGTTTAAAGCTAGATCGAGTATGGGCCAATGTACCTACAAGAACTCAAAACTAGTGGTACCATACCAGCCTGCTCGCTCCATTGGATCGAGCAACCTGTATCGTTCCCAGAGTCAAACTGGCTCGCATAGGCGGTTGCTCCTTCTCAAACTTGGGCCTAAGCTGTAGAACACCTAACCCAAGTTCCTGACTATCTGCTCCTCATCAACCACCTTCTGCAATAATCTGAAAACCTGGATCTCCTCTAAATCTGCTAGCCACTATCTATTTGCCAAAGAGCTGGAAATTCATGTTTTTGGTAGATATGCAGTATACAAGATCCAATAATATTAATGTCTCCATTTTAGAAAATGTTAGGATTAAAATCCCTGCGCAGCGTCAGCCGTTGAGCTCAAAATTGACTGCAATTCAACAATGAAGTGACATTTAGATGTACAAAATCACCAAACTACAGATCAAAACCATTAAAATATGCTAGTGATCCTTGTCAAAGATTATTATTTTTTTTTTAACTAGGAAGTAATTTGCAATAATACAAGATGCTGCAGCAATCACTGCAATTTAGTCTGTCGGATTTTCACACTGATTTAGTGGATGATGTGCGAAAGACCACAGAGGAAATTTGAAATACCATCTGAACATTATTCAACTTTTGTAAGTTTTTAATATTTATGCACCATCAATGTGGAAGGAATAGCTTACTTTTTCTGTAAATATAGAACTACTCCGGCATTTCACCGATTCGAATTTTTAAAAAGTGTAAAAAAAAAAAAAATATATATGCAACCTTGCACCACCGTGGAGTGACTGCAAGTGGTATGTAACCTCGAAAGACAACTTACAAAACGTAAAAGGTCGAAAATTGTCAGGCTGACGGAGCAACGTTCTTTAGCAAAGAGCACAAGAGGCAAAACAAAACCATAAGTGAAGCAGAGGAGGAGCTAGAGAGTGCTTCATACAAATACACTCGATTCATAGTTTAAGCAGCAAACAAAATGAACGCTTCAAATAATGGTAGCATTTTGCAGTAACGTGACCTGTTAAAAGCGGAATATTTCTTTACCTTTTCTGTAGTTCACTTGGCAAAACGAAATGGAAAAATCCATATCCACTGTCGATCAGCTTAAGAGCGGAAAATCATTTTCAGAGCCAACAGTCTTTCCCCTGCTGCAGAGAAAAAGAACATGCACTTGAGAGCGCGAATGAACGGGGCACAACGAACCACAAAAACAAGGTGAACACTGTCAGCGAGGTGGACTTGGACCAAATGAGTAAATTATTATTATGCTCCTGGGTAATGTACGACTTTGTGTTTAATAGGTTAACTCAACCTTGCAACGAGTCATCTCAGCTACTCATCATTGCGGCTACATAGCAAGTTCAGACTTGAAGTCACACATACAGTTTGCTTTGTTACATTGGACATGAAATCAAATACAGAAATGCGGAACATCCTTGGGGTTCCAGTCAGAGATCCAGAAGCAAGATTCAAAAACGTACTGTTGACGTGCAAGAAAGATGGGTAAACTGGTGTCCCAAAAACAGATTTAGAAAGAAATGCACACATCAAGTTTTTTTATATGAGAGTCTACGGATTTATGTTTTGCCAAGGCATTGACAGGGTACCATCAAGTGAACAAACGGTAATGAGGGTAATTACAAGTCAATATGTTAGCAACCGAGCCATGGCCATATTTTAATAATAAAGTAAAACCAGCTACTGCACTTTGTAGTGTTAAACATCACTGTAGCAGGTTCGAGGCCACTGCCATGCATTATATACATATCCAGCTGTAAGCATGTACACTAAACAGAAAAGCAGGATTATTGCTCGGCAGATTTGCTGGTTATCTGCCAGTACAGTTTTAACTGTTTCAGTACATCAGTCCATTAATCATCCTGCGAGAGGTGGAAACACCACAACTGTGACATTCATTTTAATAATAAGCCCCTTTTCCGTGAATTTCCATAAATCTTGATTTTCATAACTTATTAAAAACAATTTTTGTCAAAACAAACCGACCAAAGACTTGTTTTGCGACCGCAGTCACTTCTTCATGGCTGAAGTAATACATGTTGTTAACAGAAATAACTAGATATTGTTTCGAATTCAAGAGTATTCCTCCACAAGATAAGGTTACCCAAAATAATAAAATGTATTATTGTAGGTATAAATTAAAAAAATTGAAAATTTCTCTAACAGAATTTCAGTTGATTACACAGTCTCACTGCCACTAATATATATATATATATATATATATACACATATACATATATATATACACACACACACACACACACACACACACACACACACACATTCCCCCCTCAACAGTCACAGCAGACGCTCACTCAAGATTGCAGTGCAGGAACAGATTTACTGCATCCCAAACATGACGCATGTCACCCGACATGCTGGCTTGATCACATAATTTCCACCATATTGCAATCTCTTTTTTTAAACCATTAAAAAAACAAGATAATAGACAGACAAAACACTCTTCCTACCCACCTCTTAGTGGCGGCCATCTTTAAATGTACAAATACTCCTGTCCTCGAGTGGACATTGTTGGGTATGAAGGAATAGCAAGATGGTAAATAAAGTGAGACAACCTGGTTGAGAATGGATTATCAATTCCTCACCTGCAGTACTGCATATGTCATATGTACTTCAGTGCCCATGCCAACTGAGATACATAGGGAACACAACAATGATGGCCAAAAAGAGGGTAATGGAATACATGAGGGCCATCACCAATGTAGACTTCCATTATTCAGTAGCTAGACATTTCAATGAGATACATGGTGGAAACAGTGCGCTTAAAATCCAAGAGGAGGTAATAGGACTCTACGATTAAGGCAACAGGAATCTAGATACATCTTGGAATTCAAGAATAAGATCACAATGGGTGTCAATTCTGATGAAGAATTGGGAATACACCTGTATGAGGAATAACAGAGCGGTTACTTTCTCTGTTCATTAGCCCTTAGTACGGTGTCTAGGCTATCCTGATAACAATAGGACGATGTCTGTTTTTATACATACAAAAGTACGGAAAGTATGTTTTTTTCTTTTTTAATGCACTGGGGTCTGGGATGGATTCACGGACACATGTTTTATTGTTTCTAGGTATAAGGAAAGGCCCACAAGTATATATGGGATTCACATGGAGGATGGACCCTATCTTTCCCACACTTCACTTCTATTAGTACTTTACTTTGCAGTGTCAGATAAGTTTTTACTTTTCTGTTTCTCCCTACGTGGTTTCATTCCCCCTCCCCTCTGCAGTCTTTTTGCACTATGCGGGTATTCTTTTGCTCATGGTGTTGAGGAGAAGATATACATATGTACAGGCTTGTGATACGATTTTCTCATCTTAATATGTTACAGATATACCTTTTTGGAGGATATTCCCCCCCCACCCCCCAACAGCATTTATACCCCTCACTTGCTTGTGATGCACCACGCTATTCCTGGAGAGGTACATAGATGCAATGTTATTATAGTTGTATTCAACATGATGTATTCAAGAGTGGACAGGTAACAGTTATGCACACATTCGGTTTCTAATTGTTGTCGCCAGTACACATACGTGGTAGTAACTTTGGATTGGGGCATTTATGACTAATTGTACACATTTTGGACTTATTACTCGAGGACAGGAGTATTAGTACATTTAAAGATGGCCGCCACTATGAGGTGGGTAGGGAGAGTCCTATGTCTTTTTTTTCACGGTTTAAAAAGGGATTGCAATATTGTGGAAATTATGTGATCAAGCCCGCGTGTTGGGCGAAATGTGTCATGTTTGAGATGCAGTAAATCTTTTCCTGCACTGCAATCTTAAGTGAGCGTCTTCTTGGACTGTTAGTGGATTTGTATATTTCAGCCCAGCTTGCTGCTCTGGCATGGATGCTCCACCCTCTGTTGGGTTAACTCCGCAATGGGCGTTTTGGATAAATATATATATATTTAATGAGAGCTGAGTGACGATGTGATTGTGCTTAGTTAATACGGATACCGTTATCTTGAGGATGGAGATCAAAAAGAATTCAAGTTTAGAAATTATTTCAAATATCACTGCAATTCAAATGGCGCAAAAGGCAGAGGGAAATTTATAAACCAAGTTATTGGCTAAGTAACGTGCTGATGATACAGCACTACTACAGAGACACTAGATCATTTTAAAAAGATGTAGGCTTTTCCAAAAGCTATATAGTGTGGGCTCCTCTCTGAGATGCACATGCATGCAGTTTCGGAGCCATGGTCCCGAACCAGAGCAACTTTGGTCACCAATCAATCCCATTGCTAAATGGCTTGCCAGGACCTGGCAGACAATTTTTTACCAAAGAGTAAACAAGACCTGTTCCAGACAGACATTTGAAGGATATTCTAGAGAAAAAAAAAAGAGCTTCCATACTGTCAGCCAGTGCAGTGTTTGTGTGAAAAGATAAAGTTGGTTGGGCTTTTTGAGTTTCAGGCTCATGAAGTGCAACATTTTATACTGCTGATAGCCGATTAACCTGGAATCTGGCCAGTAAATTGCTGAAACCATTCACACTGTCTCAAGCTAAACACGGACAGTATACCTTCTCCAATGTGCACCCCATAGCTAAGCTTAGTACCCACAATTCTTACTTTTTCATCAAACGAGGGGGTAAAATGGATTAAGTCGGTAAACTGCTGACCATATAAAAGTTTAAGGCTGCTAATGTTCATCCAAGCCAGCTACGCCACCCAGTTGGCCACTGACATGCATAGTGATCTGAGCGTCATACAATGAAAGATCAGTCCGGGTCTTTTAGGAGATCAAAGACTGGTTTTATAAAAACATTTACAAGGGAAGACAAAGTTGGCCTCAGGGAGACACCACAGTTGACAGTGGCCTCATAAGACTTTAATAGGCCAAGCTGAAAGCACTCAGTCCCATCAGAGAAAAGACAACCTGGTAAAGTGAGGCCTTGAAAGTAATACAGCAAAAGGAAAAGGTTGTACTAATAATAAGTATTTGTCAGAAGCCCAGTGCTATATATTTGTGAAAGAAAATGTCGGTGCCCAAAACTCTGCTCAGAAGCCCGCAGCCAGCACTATTAAATGTCAGCCTGACCAGCACCAAGGAGGCATAGTCTTAAATCCACTCCAGGCCTCTACAGGGAGTGCAGAATTATTAGGCAAGTTGTATTTTTGAGGATTAATTTTATTATTGAACAACAACCATGTTCTCAATGAACCCAAAAAACTCATTAATATCAAAGCTGAATATTTTTGGAAGTAGTTTTTAGTTTGTTTTTAGTTTTAGCTATGTTAGGGGGATATCTGTGTGTGCAGGTGACTATCACTGTGCATAATTATTTGGCAACTTAACAAAAAAAAAAATATACCCATTTCAATTATTTATTATTACCAGTGAAACCAATATAACATCTCAACATTCACAAATATACATTTCTGACATTCAAAAACAAAACAAAAACAAATCAGTGACCAATATAGCCACCTTTCTTTGCAAGGACACTCAAAAGCCTGCCATCCATGGATTCTGTCAGTGTTTTGATCTGTTCACCATCAACATTGCGTGCAGCAGCAACCACAGCCTCCCAGACACTGTTCAGAGAGGTGTACTGTTTTCCCTCCTTGTGAATCTCACATTTGATGATGGACCACAGGTTCTCAATGGGGTTCAGATCAGGTGAACAAGAAGGCCATGTCATTAGATTTCCTTCTTTTATACCCTTTCTTGCCAGCCACGCTGTGGAGTACTTGGACGCGTGTGATGGAGCATTGTCCTGCATGAAAATCATGTTTTTCTTGAAGGATGCAGACTTCTTCTGTACCACTGCTTGAAGAAGGTGTCTTCCAGGAACTGGCAGTAGGACTGGGAGTTGAGCTTGACTCCATCCTCAACCCGAAAAGGCCCCACAAGCTCATCTTTGATGATACCAGCCCAAACCAGTACTCCACCTCCACCTTGCTGGCGTCTGAGTCGGACTGGAGCTCTCTGCCCTTTACCAATCCAGCCACGGGCCCATCCATCTGGCCCATCAAGACTCACTCTCATTTCATCAGTCCATAAAACCTTAGAAAAATCAGTCTTGAGATATTTCTTGGCCCAGTCTTGACGTTTCAGCTTGTGTGTCTTGTTCAGTGGTGGTCGTCTTTCAGCCTTTCTTACCTTGGCCATGTCTCTGAGTATTGCACACCTTGTGCTTTTGGGCACTCCAGTGATGTTGCAGCTCTGAAATATGGCCAAACTGGTGGCAAGTGGCATCGTGGCAGCTGCACGCTTGACTTTTCTCAGTTCATGGGCAGTTATTTTGCGCCTTGGTTTTTCCACACGCTTCTTGTGACCCTGTTGACTATTTTGAATGAAACGCTTGATTGTTCGATGATCACGCTTCAGAAGCTTTGCAAATTTAAGAGTGCTGCATCCCTCTGCAAGATATCTCACTATTTTTGACTTTTCTGAGCCTGTCAAGTCCTTCTTTTGACCCATTTTGCCAAAGGAAAGGAAGTTGCCTAATAATTATGCACACCTGATATAGGGTGTTGATGTCATTAGACCACACCCCTTCTCATTACAGAGATGCACATCACCTAATATGCTTAATTGGTAGTAGGCTTTCGAGCCTATACAGCTTGGAGTAAGACAACATGCATAAAGAGGATGATGTGGTCAAAATACTCATTTGCCTAATAATTCTGCACTCCCTGTATAATCCACTGCAAGGTATCCTCTCTCTCTTAATCCAGCTCTTGCCAGTCCCTGCTTTTCTCCCTTTGTTATGTTTTTTCCATCTTCCTCCTCCTTTTTGGGTTGTGTATATTCCTTATCTTGCTCTCTGGAAATGTCTCAAGAGCTCAAATAACTGCAGGTGGCTCCCACTGGCAAACACCAGCTCAAAATGAGCAATATTGATGACCAGCACTAGTTCGGGTGTATAGATGAAATATATTAAGAAGTGTGCAAACTTTAAGGCATGCAGCTGATTGTTCTTCGGCTCTGACTTTTGTTAAGGCTGTTGGTACCAACAGAATGATGTGGCCACAGCAGCGGTTGGTACGCACCAATTCCACAAATAAATGTGTACATCCTTGCACTTTGTTTTGGTGGTAAACAGCCAATCAGCAGCACTAACAACTGTGCATAATTTGTAATGCACGTGCATCCGATAGCCTTCTGACAGAATGCTCCTACATCGTTGTCTTGTTAATGTCAGATCTGCCATGTACCACGCATCAGGGGTTACATGGATGCATTTTGGTGCTTGTGTCTGCATCACTGTACTAAAATGCATTAGTCACACACTTGTATCACCCCCTGGATGACACGGGGCACAATAAGAGCTGCTGAGTGCGCTATGGCAGTAAGCTGCGCCGTCAGCGGACGTGCAGCTAACCATATACTTCATTGATAATAAACTCTGGTGCCACAGGTGTGGGAAAACGTTATAATCACCCCCACAGTGCTAAACACATGATCAAGCCAAGCCAGACGCTTCCACCATATGAAGTTTTAGACAGTAGCACATAACGAGTGCATTCCATGGTCATAAAAAGAATAAAAACCGTCTTTCAATTGTAAGGAACTCTTACTCGCCTCGTTGGCCAGGGTGCCACACAGACAAATCTTATCAATCAAGGTGTTTAGATCTTGGGGTCACTGTAGCATGCCATTCACTTTTCAGCAAGGCACCTGTTAAATGTGACTACACAGTGGACAGCACCCCCCCCTCTCCTCCCTAGTAGATACTCAGGTGGCAGGCGGCAGCTGAAAGTTTGTTTTGGTCTCTGGTTGGTGGAGGTTTGTGCTCTATACAAGTAAGGACCACAATCCTAGTCAGGTTAAGTAAGTTACACACTAAAGGTCTGCGTGTGCTCACCCTCTGGTAGCTTGGCACAGAGTGGTCAGGCTAAGTTATAGAGACAATGTGTAAATTATTGGCGCGCACACACAGTAACAGTGAAAACACAACAAAAGATCTCCACACCAGTTTAGAAAAACAGACAATATTTATCCGAGTCAAACAAAACACAAATTCAACATACAACAATCAAGTTATGAATTTTCAAAGATTGATAAAAATGCACTGCTTACAAGACAACAGCTACAACTGGAGCTACCTGGTCCTGGAGAACCAGAGCAAATCCAAAAGTGCAGCTCCACTGTGATGTAGTGCAGACCGGGTACAGGAGCCACGCAGACCCGCTGACAGTACCTTTGTTGCCTCTATGCTTGGTGACAATGTACTGATCCAGAGGAGGGGGATGAGTTGCACATGCAGGCGATGCAGCGTTTCCTGATCGGGCAAAGTCTTGATGTGACGTCCAGAAGTGACGAGTACCAGATTCAATACATGGTGCTACACTGACCCAGCAGTGGTTGCGATATAAGTTGGGGTTAATGGGTTGCATAGTCGGCGAGAGGTGTCCGCGGCTTCTATTCAGGCAGAGACAAAAAGGCAGTTCTTCACCGGGATGCATAGATACCAAGAGATGGGCCAGTGTTGAGTCAGTTCTTGTATTGAAGCACCACACTCACCTACAAAGGGCCCAAGACTGGATTTTGAACCGCTTGGAATGCATGACTCACAGCAGAAGAGCCTATGTGCAGGTAGCAAGATGCAGGTGAAGTCTGTGATAACCCTGAGACTTTTCAGAAACAAGAGGCAAGCTCAGTCAGGCCCTTGGAGAAACTTTAGATTGCAGGATTTAAAGTAGTTGTTTCCAACCTTTTGACTTCTGTGGACCCCCACTTTATCATTATTAGAACCCAGGGACTCCACGGAGTCATTACTGGAATCCATGAATCCCCCCACTGAGTCATTACTAGAAGCCAGAGACCCAGGCCTAAATATTGTCTATGATATGAACCAGAAACAATACACAAAAATAGAGAAACAAGCATTACATTAAACACATCCACTAATTATGACACATTTTATTTAATTTGCAAAAAAAAAAAAAAAATTTAATAGGAAGGTTGAAGCTTTTATAAATTCAATTGAAACCACACATTGTCCATACTATATATATTCTGTTTGATGCACCTGCACTGCTCTCACGAATCAATCTGAGGATACGAATTTCATTTTTAGCCTCCAATTTCAAGTTCTTTGACATTTACAGTAAGTTTTAAAATTTCCAGTTGTACATTTAGCCACTTTATTCATCTGTTAATATTTTTTAATTTTCTAAGCAGTCACAGACCCCCTGAGGAGGCTTTGTGTACCACGATGGGTCCCCGGACCACAGGTTGGGAAACACTGATGTAGGGAGTTAGATCCAGTCCTCTCACTTCCAGGCAAGAAGTAGCAGGCCAACACAGCAAAAACAAACAGCAAAAGAGGCAGTCCCTCCTGACAGCACTGCAGTCCTTAGTGCCGAAAAACATCCTCAATCCAAAAGGGTTAGGAGTATATGATGTCAGAGGAGCAGTATTTATACACAAAAAGGCTGCTGATGTAGGGGTAACTTCAAAAGAATTCTCTGACGTGCACACGGATCCCTTTCAATCCAGCCCTGGCTTCAGGCTATGAGTAGCGGGTAATCAGCCCTTTGTGCGAGGGCAGGACACAGCTTATTCAAATGTATGTGTAAATTGACTCTTCCTCTTCCTGCCCAGGGCAACTATCAGTATGCAAATGTTCTGTCACCTAAACCCAGGCGTGTATTCAGAGACAGGCTAAGGCACAGAATGGTTATATTAAGAAAATGCCAACTTTCTAAAATTGGCATTTTCAGACCCGCAATTTAAAAACCACCTTCACCAAAAGATGTATTTTTGAACTGCAAGTCCCGAGCCACCACACGCTATATTTATTTCTTTTCCCAACTGGAAATTACACTTAGAAGATGTTTGAAGGCAACCACAATGCTGGCCTATGGGAGTGATAGTCCCTGCAATAGTGAGGAACGAATTTAAGAGCATTTCACTATCTGGGCATGTTAAACTTAAAAGAACACGTCCAACTTTTTAATTGCACTGTAGCCTGCCCTTGGGGCTAACTACGGCCTACCTTAAGGGTGACTTACATGTAATTACAAGCATTTGCAATGCAACAGATCTCGCACCGGCTTGAATTAGAGCTACTGGCATTGTAACTGCATAACTGGACCTTTTTTTCCACATAAATTGGTCAACCCTGCCACCTAATTGGTCCGCTCTGCCAAATAATTCCAGTGGCCCTGCATTCTCGTCCTAAAAAGGCTTTTCCACTATTAAGGACACACCCCCACGAAACCAACTGGAGTGACAAGGCTCAATGAACAAGGTGTACTGGTTGCCCTCTATAACAGACACACCTGGGTGCCGTACTTTGTAGCCAACACAGTATCTATAGTAAGCATACATTTGTAATTATGTGCATCTTTTCATACTGCACAGTGCAGTCATATTGCTATTTAATAAAATTGTTTTAGTGAAATAAATTAGTCGGCTACAGTCATATGTAGAACAGAGTGATAAAGGGTTGTGGCAATACACAAACTACTCATTAGTCGTGCAGCCTCTTATTAAAAGCAGTGAAAAATAAAACCAATATAAAGTGAACAGCTGTGGGAAACAAAAGCAGTGTGTGTTATTTGCCACCCCCCCCAAAAAAAAAAAGAAAAAAAAAAAAAAGTTCTTACCCACTTATCTTTCCCTGCCAAATTGTGTTTTGACATGACGTCCTTTGTTATTGCAGCTCCACCTTACTTACATTTGCTCTCCGTATCCTGCACCTCACCCAGGCTCTAACATGTTCATCTGAAGGTTCTGGTGCAGCACAGGGACCTTGGCACAAGAGCAAGCCGCAATTACACTTGAATCCCATTCCTGTCAGCTTTCCTGTGATCAGCACTTTTTGTTTTGATGGGAGGCCTTCCCAAAAGCACGTTAACTTTGTGAGTTGTTGAAGTTCTTCTCGGTTGTTGCATTGAACTCTCGTTACAACCATGCAATTATTATGCAGCCGCAGTTATTACAGCGGCGCTGCACAGTAGTTACTTGGTGACATTTGCAGAGATGAACCGCAAGGTGCTCGATTCCAAAATCCACTCAGTTTCATTTACAACTGGACACGCCTGCAAATACACAAACTGTAGTTTTCTCCCAAAAAAGCCTCCAGGAGCGCTACATTGTTTTTTTTTACGTGATCTGGTAATGCCTGTGCTACAAAGTAGATACAGTAAACAGCATTCATGGCACAAAACCTAAATGAACGCAAAGATCACTCGACCGGCCTCCCTTTATTTGTGGTTCGGTAGTCAAGAGATCATGAGTTCTGACCTGTTCAACCAACTGCTGCTGTGAGCCAATCAAAGGAAGGGTACCCTGCAAAGGACCCACCTCTGTCAATGCAGCTGCCATATATCTTCCACTGCCAAAACTGCACAACAGCTGAGGTCTATGCAGGGTCAATGCCAGCGCCAGGATACCCTCATGGGTGACTGTGCACTACAGCTACTATACCACGCACAGGGCCAGGGTAGACATGGAAAGACTGCTGCAGTGCAATTGGGATGACCACTGCTGTTGTGCCATTATAACTGCTGTTATGGTACTGCCACGGCAGTAAAAGCTTGGCAGCTGCTGAAATAACATTGAGACCGCTGTAGTGGACTTGCTACTGTTGCAATGGCATTACCTCTGCGATAATGGAATACTTTTTGGAGTAGAGCCATCAACAAGGCTTAACTGTGTAAAAAAAAAAAAAAAAATCCACCTCTCTGCTCTCCGCTACAATGTGCTTGAAAGTGTAACCAAGTAATTTATCACACCGATTATTAGCTTTCATAGGATTTCAACTTAACACAAACATTCAATTATCGCTGAGCAGCATTCAGTAGCAGCTAACTAAACATACATTCAAACACGAAGCATTCCCCGAGCCGCGTGGAGAAAAAGATCCCAGCGGGGATTAAAGGCAAAATCAGACGGGAGGAGGGGGTCATCACAAGCTGTAACAGGAGGAAGCGTGAACATATTGTGACGGCCAACAAAAAAATTCTCTTAGTGAAATTGCCCGGGAGGGAACTAAGCACACAAAGGGACGGACATTTAGAAAAATTCACCAATAAAAAAAAGAAGCATTGAAGACAAGCACAACAAAGAACAAATGGCAAGAGTGGGCATGGGTAAAAGCCCAAGGATTTAATACAATATGTCTTGCAGACAGTGATGTGTACTGTCTGGGTTCAACCTATAAATGAAGGTTTGGGCCTGGCAAGTGGGTACACTTGCCAGGCCACAACAGCAGTTTAAACTGTGCACACAGGCTCTGCAGTGGCAGGGTTGAGGCATGTTTGAAAGGATGCGGTAATGGGTGGCCCAATCAGGCCCACTAGTATCATTTGATTTACAGGCACCGGGCACACCTACTGAACATTACTGTGGATTTACCAATAAATCAAATAGGCCAATCACAGAGAAGCCAATGTTACCATGTTTTTAGACACAGAGCACACACACTTTGGCACTGGCGAGCAGTGAAAACGTGCACAGTCCTAAAGCCAGCAAAAACAAAGTTCCGTACACAGTCAAAATAGGAAGTCAGAAAACAAAATGTCAGGGGAAACCATGCCAAGAGATGCCAGTTTTAACATTTTGTGTTTCCAGTTCTCCGCAGTCACTGCTGCCACAGTCAAGTAGCTCCTTTCTGCATGTGCAACAGAGAGGTTGCACTCTTTAGCCCTCTTCACAGAAGTTGTATACTCCTGGGGCACCTGCCAACCCCATCCACTGTCTGACAGATAACGTAACGATTGCCACCAGATGAAAACACTGAAGGACCACTTTTGAGCCATGAATTGACTCCTCTGAACGGCGCAATGTGGTGGCCAGGACAACACAGTGACAGCGGAATCCGAGATGCTGTCCAGTGGGAGGAAACAGCCTGCTGCAGTGAAGGACAGACTCGCAGACTACTCAGTGAATATGCAATCAGTCAGGCACAAGTCAGTCGGCATCCCAGGGTTCCCAACACAGCAGGCCCCGTTTGAAGATGGTGTCTCCCGGCACGGACAGGGTAAGTAGTCACCTTTGGCTGGTGTAGGTGAGTCAGTCCGACAGCAGACCACTAAACTTGAGTGCAACTATTTTTACTGGTCTTTCAAATTTAGGTAACTGCTTATAAAATGATGATGCACACCCCTTGAAATGAATGATAAAAGCAAGTAATGTTACGAGTGGTGCTAAATGCACTTTTTTACATTATAAAGCACCATTAGTTAATACGATCACTACAGGTGTCTTATAAGGTAATGTAATTACTGCAGGTGTGTATAATCAGAGAGAAATAGAACTGAAAACCGTTTAGTGCAGTGGTTAATAGGCGAATGTTGCATTTATACCGCTACGAAGTTCCAGTATGCAACCAAAAGCATGGTAATATGCAAGTCATTATTGTAAAATAAGGACAATAGCTTAGTGGCCTTCCGTTCCAGAGAATTCCCACAACATTCAAAATCTCTTTAGAGCTTCGCATTTCTCAAAAGGATGTCGTTTCTGATTCTTCTCTCTTTCCATGGACTTCGTTGCGTGGTTTTGCTCGCAAGAAAGTGTCTCTAAGTGTCACACATTTGTAGTTGAATGTCACTAACAAGTTCTTTGAAACTACATAAATGTCACACATAAGCAAGCTGAAAACTTTGCAGCTTTGTAAAGTGCACTCAAGATGGTATATTTTATACCAAGCGGAAGCGGGTGGACGGCGCACTAAACAGATTTGGACCACATGGACGATCTCATTTCGTTCTCCAGGGCCCAAGGGTTTTAATACATATTTAAAAAATGAAAGCAAATACATTCCGCTAACTCAAAAAAATCAATTTTAGGTAGTCAAAATAACTTTGTTACCTCACCTTCAGTTCTTCTGAAATTCAAATACGAACTGGGAGCTGTACAGTATGTTAGATCCCTTAAAGAGGAACGGTGATTCACATTTTCAGAACAGGCTACTGGGGAAAGGGCGGGGCACGACTTTTCTCCCATCTACGGCTGAGTTTGCATACCAAACAACAGTCAGGAAATGAGCGGTCATGCCAGGACTGGCAGTAAAAAACTATTAAATGATATGCACAGAAACAGCCATGATCCGTTGCCAAGTTAAACTAATAATTATGAGACAGTCTTAATATGCAATTTTGTTATTTGCAGTACAAATCTGAAATACTGTTACATAAACATAGAGCATACGTAGTGGGTGAGCAAAGCGAGGGGTCTATAGCCCACCTATTACAGGTTTAAGGAAGTAGTTTTGTTTCTAAATAGACACTATTAGTTTAAGGATAACCATTTGCATATAAATAAAGATTTCATCAGTTACCTTAGTTTTGAAATGCAGTTTATTTACTTTTAACCTGAGAGAATATCACGGTAAACGTTTTCTCAGTATGCACTGATGATTTCATAACAAGGGATAAACTACTATTAAGTTTCTCTGTTGTTTGTGTATTTGTTTCAATGAATGTAGGACACTGGCAGCCCCAGTAAAGCAATGACACCCCTGTTGATATGAAGCTTTTGGTGTCTAAAGTGTGCATTATAGATTCAGCTAACTTTGAAACACTTATTTACTATTTTGTATACCACAGCAAAGAAAACATTTTTAAACAATTCACAATGCGCAAAAAGATAATTTTCCCAGTGGGCAACGCTTCTCCGCTGCATTATCCAACAAGAACTGGCAAAGTCAACAGGTCTTGCCTTCGGGACCTACTGCCTGAGCCAGTGATTTTTAGAGATGGTGTGCAGCATGCTTAAAAAAAAAAAAAAAAAAACTATTATATATATATATAAATATAATGACATTCACCCACTTCATTTACTAAGTGCAATGAATGAGCATGCCTACAAAATGATGGCACTTTTTTAAATGTAATCTTTCCATCCGAGTCGGATGCGTATATTAAAAGAAAAAGAAAAAAAAGAAAAACAAACAGGTGAAAGCTTTTTTTTTTCCCTTCCCAAAACAGATTGGGCAAGCAATAGAGTAGGAGGATGGGACAAGTAAAATGGAATTGGGAGGGCACACAGAGTGGCAGATGAGAATGAAGCAAAATAGAGTGGTCAGGTGTGGCGGAAGCAAAACAGAATGGAGGGTGTAACACAAATTGGGAGGTGGGGAATTCACACTGAGGGTGGTGGTGGTGGTGGTTTTGGAAAGGGGGGGGCAAGCAAACAGGTGAGAAAGCAATATGGAGCCAGGGATGAAGCGCACGACCAAGAAAAGAAAAACAGACTGCGAACCAAACAAGGGTGAGGGAGAAGCACACAGGAAAGTTACAGCAATATTGAGTGCCAACAGGGGTAGGAAGGTGCACACCAAGCAGACAGCTAGAAAACGCATTCACTCGCATGGAGTGTTTAGGACAAAACTAAAAAGTTTTTAAGGATATGAGAATGATACTGAAGCTAACGTTGTATGTTATGGGCAAGCTGAAAGCCCACTGACTGTAAACAATATGTCTCAAAGAGACAGAGCATGAGCTGTCTACTCGAGACCTAACAAAGCTGCCGTATTTTGGCGATAACTCTGTTCTTTATAGGCTTTTTAAGTGAGCAAACTATGTCAGTCTGGCTTTGGTTTTCTTCAGAACATGCCCTTATGTTATTCACGCTCATTTACGCTTAACTGATTACTTTGCTCAGATGGGCCACTGACTGGTAAAGAAGCTCCTTGAGCGATATAAGGGCAAATGTATTCTACAGGGCTGGTATTGGGGGTACTGAAAAGAACAGAAAATAACTTCCTGTGTAGACTCCTCTCTATCCCAAAAGATAGCAACACATATTTGCCATAGAGAACTGGGGATAAATTATGTGCAGGATTCTGTTAGAATAGGTCCCCTACTATTATGACTCAAACTCTGGCATACACCTGAGGTGCCGGTCTCAAGATTCATTCTGATAGATGTCTGCAGCTGAATAACATGATGAAGATCCTCTGGCTTTATTACATAAAATACTTTTTTTTGTAGCAGATTATTTTACTAAGCCAGATTCAGCCCAGTAAAACTGCAAATCAAAAACCCGTTTTTAGGTTGAGCATAAGTGCATGCAAGCACTGCTTTTCCGACGTGTTGGTATGTATCTGGGCTTTTAACCACACCAACCGCATGTCCATCACTATCACTCTCATTTGCTTGCCTTTCAAAAATCCTTTGTTTTTCATTGGTAACTGCTATACGTTTGTCCCTCCTTCGGGTGGTTTTGTTACTGCCTTGGCAATCGACCCCGTTACATGGATAATTGCACCTTTGTTGATAACCGACTGCGAGCAAACTTCTTTTTCCTTCCGTCTCCCTCTTCATGCTCATACTGCGCTTTGACTAGGCTCGCTTATGTCAACTGTTATTTTCAGTTTGTGTGGAAAGAAAAGTCTAGTTAGGAATTTACAACGCTAATAGTTCTAATGCGAGACCCATTGCAAATGCTTGTTTAATTACTGCAGCAATGAAAGGTAGCATTATGCTCAAAATATGCAGTAGTAAATGTATTCCCCTTTAATTACTACTCCGACTAGAATCTTATTTGGTCCTTTTTTGCAACTCACAACATTGATTTTATCTCACTTGAGTCCGTTAAAGCACGCTGAACATTTTGCTTTCCTAATGCAGGGTGGCTGCTCTGTGATTGTGTTTCGGCAGAGCACCATGCACTTTATATTGTTTTGTACTTTATATAGTACACATCACAATCTGTTCTTAAACCCAGTTTTAGATTATAAATTAGTTTTACAATATCTACCGCACTTTAAATCCCTGGAAATTTGCTTTGCTGTGATCAATTTTATTTGTAGGGCGCTAGTGGTTAGGAAATGATATCAAAGTTTAATGCGATTTTATCTTACTGGCGTATTTTATTAATTCATTATCTCAGCATTCGTTATGTGCAGCAGAGATTAATAAAGTGAGCATTTTTAAGCTATGTTTTTGAGATTCAACACTATATTATTTAAATGCTTTAGACATAAGAAATTTAATGTGTATTTCTTTGTGTGCTTTTTGTCTTGTCTCAAAATTTTTATCTCTACTGTACTTTTATTGAAGTATTGTCGAAGTTTAGGGTGATTATTTTTTATCCGTTTGTAATAATTATATTTTAGGTTTAACCTGTCTCGTGCAGGTTTATTGATTAGCCTTCTGAAAACTTGCAAGCTTTTACAAAGGCTTAGATAGTCAGGATCTTGTGCATTGATCCTCTTAATTTAGTTCATTGTTTTTAAAATAGAAAAACTTAATTTTCAGTTTAATGGAGAACAGTACATCAAGGTGCTCATCTAGCACACAACACATAGACCTCTTACACCTGAGTCTCTCCCTCCCCACCAGTTAATTAGGTTTATTACAGCATACTCAGAATCAACATAAGATTCTTTTAAACCTCTTCATCCCATTACCCAAGTGCTACCAAAGGTTTGCTACGACAAAACAGGAGCATCACTCCCATGTAGGCAGCCACGTACAACTGAGTGGCAAAGTAATGATCCACCAAGAGTGCTTAGAGCATCAGAGATATGAGGTACTGTGCAAATTCCATGACAATACAAAACTAATGTTGGTCAGCCTTTAAAGCACACATCTAACAATCTATTGTAGTGCCCGAGCGGCACTCTACCATACTAAATTAAGAATACAGAGTCAACCAATACACAGCAAGGGCGAGTCTGGGTTGGCAAAGGCTGAACACGCCTCAACTCCAAGGCCTGACAGAACTTCACTCTACAAGAACACCTCATTACAGAAACTACTGGCCACCGACGTCCTCTGATCTCCAAATGTTTACCTGAGCGATGATTGTGTATATATGCAGTATATATTTACCCAACTGGTTTAATTTTTCTTTTACTAGAGCTTTTCCTCTTTCCTACCCCTTTTAAGGTGAACAGTGAAAGCCTGCAAAGAGCTGTCTATTAGGAACTTTGAGTCTGTACGCTAAAAAGTCCATCACAAGTGCCTTTTCTTTCAGGTAACTGCACCTAATTTGAGATTTTTTTAAAGTTTTTTTTTTACAATTTCTTTCATAGCTGCAGCAAACTGACGTCCCTCCTGTAAACCAAAATCTCATGGTGATGCCATCTCATGCATAGATTTCTATCAGGTTTTAACAAGCACTCTTACATAAAAAATTAAATAATGCAAAATCAAATGATCCAGGGAGGCATAGGTAGTGTCAAAAAACTGCTTGTTAGATAGCACTCCAATGACCAGAGTAGACAAAGCAATGACTATGCAGTGTGAGCAAGCTGCAAAATCAGGGCAAGACACCAGCCTCTTGACCTGGAATTCTCTAGGTATAACTTGCAAGTTAGAAATGAAGACCTGTTGGGTCTTCTGATGGCCTTGACTGCCACAACAGGTATATAAAAGAACATTTACTAGCTTATATGGCCACAATACTGCCATTAAATATCTAGATGTAACAAGGATGTAAATGAATTTACCCAAAGAGCTAATCTCACAATAATAAAATACTTCAGTCACCACCACCCGGAATCAAGCCGACCACCTTTCACAACAACTTCTTATGAAACCAATTACCTTAGCATGCTGCAGTAAGGTTATCTGGTACAATATTCACACTCCAACCATGTTATGCTCTTTCATATAATTGCAAAGTTAAGTCACAAAAAGAGTAACAGGCTTGAAAGCAGATATTAGCGGCACTCTCCACATCCAAAGATCACGTTAGCAACCCCTGGGGAAGAAGATGGTGCACCTCTATGAAAAATATAGTAAAGACGATTTATTAAGTACAGCTTCAGCAAAATGTAGTGAAGCAACACAGAACGAGTATGGAACATATTGTTACAAGGTTAAATGCTGGGTTTGGTTGTGCCCTGTTTTCATCCCAAAGGGTTTAGAACTATTCACCTTAAGGATTCTTTTTTCTGAGTCCCTTGGACAGCTGCTTACCACAAATTCAAAACAATTCATTCGGGTAGGCGAATCTTTCCACATTAACACATCCAAACAATCAATGCCTTCAAGAATGCTGTAATAACCTACCCAATTCATTCAGGAAGGCAATTTTCAAATCAAATATCTAGGCACTCATGTCTTCAATATCACATACCCGTCTCGAAACTAAGTCTGCAATCTGTTCCGTCCAGTTACATGGTTGGATTACTAGTTACAGCCAAGAAAGTTGTTGTTATATAAAAAAATATAAAAGATATGATTATCAGAATAGGTCAGTGATGTGTCAAACACTGAACATCCCACACCCCTAATATGAGGTTTCACTGACGCAATTGAGCACTGCAAACAACCTTCTGCAGCTTCTATAATCGAGTGAGGGTTGTAACACCAAAAGCTCTCGTTTTCAATGCTTGTATTAATACAACATAATATAAAAAGGCCCTCGTAAGTTCCAGTGGGATGAGGGTAGTTTTATGGTGTAAAAGAAATATTTCCTGAGATGGCACGCGTGGAGGAGTTCTCAGATCCTAATTGGCTTTTCTCATTTTATCATGCAAGCTGGGGAGAGTATAACTTCTCCGTTTTCTCCTCTCTCCACTTGGGACATCCTTCTTCTGAGCCTCTGACCTCGTCTCATCTACTCTGGTACACCTTGTAATAGCCGAATTCTTCAAATCACCGTTAACATAGCAACATTATGTTCATAGCTTTAGCGCCACTAAACCATTAAGTGTACGTGAGCCAAACATGTATCCCATTACATAACATAAGCCCATTCTGCTTCCACTGAAGGTGCCATTGCGGGAGACAAAATAAATATTGTCAGCAGGCGCTTTGACAACATCAATTTGTTTCTTACAGAAACTGTCTAAGAGAATACTAAAACACACTAGACACAAACAGCAAGATTCATCTTACCCCCGTCAACAGGTGTGAAAGGTGGCAAACAAACATCTCATCTAGATTCGAGGTCCTGATGAACTAAGACAAAGCTATCTTTTAACCAAGAAATCCTGGGAGACAGACTGGTCAACACATCAAACTGTGCAAAACATGTGAAATATTGAGAGCTCCCTCACATCTATACATGTCAAACAGTCTACCTCACAAGTCAAAGCCTCAACATTTTCTAGCACTAATATTGAGTAAATCGGTTCTGGCTTGAGCGTCAAGATGGCGGCCGCACCTTAAAGGTGATCCGGACCCCTCCGTCATCCGCTCAAGAAACACGCATTAACGGCCCTCCCCGGAGGAGAGGGGAGGCGGCGGAAGGTCGGGGCAGCCCCTGGGACGTCCGATCTGCGTCCCGGGGTCCGCGGGCCTAAAGGGAGCCGAAAAACGAACGGAGCGCCCGTACTCAAAATGGCGGATGCTCCGAGCGCATGAAAGGCGGCCGGCAGATCACCGATGATTGGGGCCACGGGCGGCCTGCCTGAAAGGAAGGAAGGAGAATCGCAGAGACAGCGCATGGGACCGATGACACCCGGTCCGCGTTGCGAACCCGGCAAAGCTGAGCGCGGGCGGCACTGAGGCTGGGGCGAGTCCGACGGCCTGGCGAACACCAGGGAGCGCCCCGAAGGACGATGACTGGTCGCGTGGCCTCCCTACTTCTTCCTCCCCTCGTGCTGGTGAGTGACTGCTGCCCCTGAACCCAGTGATACGGGCCTCCTCTGAAGGACGCAGCAGAGACGACTCCGGGGCCCTGAGAGAAGGAGGGAGCGGTTATTCTCCCCCGTGACTAATACCCTTCAGCCGCCGGAAGCCCCAGGACCTGGGGGTGTGAGGTGGATGAGGAGGGGAACAGGCCTTAATGGGGATGCCGGTGTGAAGAGAGACGGAGGCAGATCGCCGATGATTGGGGCCACGGGCGGCCTGCCTGAAAAGAAGGAGAATCGCAGAGACAGCACATGGGACCGATGACACCCGGTCCGCGCTGCGAACCCGGCAAAGCTGAGCGCGGGCGGCACTGAGGCTAGTCCGACGGCCTGGCGAACACCAGGGAGCGCCCCGAAGGACGATGACTGGTCGCGTGGCCTCCCTACTTCTTCCTCCCCTCGTGCTGGTGAGTGACTGCTGCCTCTGACCCCATTGATCCGGGCCCCCTCTGGAGGACACAGCGGAGACGACTCCGGGGCCCTGAGAGAAGGAGGGAGCGGTTATTCTACCCCCGTGACTAATATCCCTCGGCCCCAGGAGCCCCAGGACCTGGGGGTGTGAGGTGGATGAGGAGGGGAACAGGCCTTAATGGGGATGCCGGTGTGAAGAGAGACGGAGGTCCCTGTGGCCAAAAGGTGAAGAGTGTTTGCCCCCCTCCGCCAATCTGTACCACGAGAAAGGAATCACAGCCAAGGCACATCGGCGGAGGTGGGCACACTGGCAGAAGTGGGCATTCCGTCAGAAATTGATGGCCCCAAAAGGCAATTAAAATGAGCAAAGATAGACAAACCCGCCCCGCCGCAGACGCGCATCGACCAATTTGCCACGGGCCCCAGTGGAGCCCCAAAAGATGACCGAAGGGCAGAGAGTGGCGAAGGGAGGCAGGCCGGGAACAGCGACCTGGCGGCTATCCTTCAAGCAATACAATCATCCCAAGAAGCGGTGGAAGGCAAAATTGGAGAAGTGAGGGTGGATGTGGCCCTGGTACGCCAAGACCTTCGTAATGCAACAGCGAGGATTACGGATACGGAGTCCAGAATCTCCACGGTGGAAGACGATCTGGCAGCCCTCAAAATACAGGTATCAACACTAACAACTCGGACAACAGAACTATACAGAAGGGCTGAAGATTCCGAAAACAGATCCCGCCGCAACAACCTCAGAATTGTGGGACTGCCCGAAAACACCGCCGCCTCCTCCCTGGCCACATTCCTGGAGGACTGGTTGCCCCGGGATCTTCTGACACCCTGGTTTGCGATTGAGCACGCACATCGGGCCCTGCAGGCTAGACCCCCCCCTCCCCCGGGGCTCTCCACCGAGGCCAGTGATCCTTAGACTTTTCAACTTCAGAGACAGATGCGATACTCTAAGCGGCAAGATCAAAAGGAGACCTGCACTGTGATGGAACCAAAGTCATGGTTTTCCCAGACTACACCAAAAGACGTTCAAATGCAACGCCGCTCGTTTACAGAAGTTAAACGAAAGCTGAGGGCGATGGAGGTGCCGTACTGCCTTCTCTTCTCGGCCAAACTAAGGGTGGTTCATAACAATAAGACCTACTTCTTTGAATCCCCCGACCAGGCTTGGAAATGGCTAACCGAGGAGGTCCCGATGGGCCTTGGTGGGTAGGAGCGGCGACTGGCACTCACTGGCCAACAGAGGAACAACCAGCCGCGACAACCGGGAGGGTCCCGCCGGAGAACTCACTCCAGAAGGCGCAAGGAGAGAGGAGAATCGATCTCAGGCTCCCCAAGAGGATCCGCGGAGGAGACAACCCAGGGGCCTGGGGTAGAAGGGAGACCGAGAGACACGGGAGGGGACCGGCGACCCGGAGACTCTGGGGAACTGCTCCCCAGAACAGCAGAAGACACTGACTTCTCACGAAGCCCAGTGTTGTGAGTCCTCCTCTAGAGAGGGGAAAGTTGGGCCAGAGACCAAAACGAGGTCACGGCGCTTATGTTCAAGCGTAACAAAACTCAACACTTCTTAATCAGCAAGTATGGAGGGGTCCACCATAGCTCAGACACTAAAAGTTATCAGCTCATTATGTTTGGGAATGAGCTGCTGGTATTGGACGACAGATGCTTCGGGGGGGGGGGGGATGGGAAGTATGGGGTGGGAAGGGAGTTGGGGGGACAGGTTTGGTTCTACCCAGCCAACAGGCTGTTATTGTTCTTTACAGTTAATGTAGGTCTAGGGTCTCCACTACCGGCTGGAAATAATAGTAGTAAGTCACTCCGACAAAGAAAGCACACAGACAGGGGTGAATTCTGTCAGCCCGGATGCGCACAGAAAGAACCGAGGGAGAGATCAATGAGGTCAGTTTATGGATGGGTAAAGGGGACGACACACACATAATATCATGGAACGTCAACGGGCTCCTTGATAAGATAAAAAGGTCAGCGGTGCTCACTTACATTCACAGACATAAACCCAACATACTCCTGATACAGGAGACATCTCATGGGGAATAAATGCCCCTTCTTAGCCCGTAAGGGATTTGACAGGGTATTCCACGCAGGGTTTACGAGAGGCTCAAGAGGGGTTGCAGTATTGCTGCATCACTCACTACCTCTGGTAGTGAGACAAGAATGGAGAGACCCGCAAGGGAGATATATGGCGATTTCAGGTACGGTAGAGGGCCAAACAATTAACATTGTAAGCGCTTATGCTCCCCCGAACATGGTGCGTAAGACTCTAGGAGATCTGACAAGACTATTAGCGGAGCTGCCCCCTGGGAACACGGTGATAGAGGGCGACTTCAACGCAGTCCAAAACCCAGGGCTGGACACGAGTGGGGGACCCTCAGCCCATAGACAAGCCTTGGCCACTAGTTTGGAAGGATGGATGACATCAACGGGGCTTTGTGATGCCTGGAGGGCGTGGCACCCTAGACGCAAACAATTCACACAGTTCAGCAGCCCACAGCACACAATCCAGGATTGACCTGGTGTTTGTGTCAGCCAGGGAATGTGGACACCTCTCCCACATCGAGATTCTACTGCGTGGGATCTCTGACCACGCGCCGGTTTGGCTCAAGATGGGCCTCGCAGACCCGATGATCCGTCCCATATGGAGGCTAAACGCTTGGCATTTACAAGACGAAGAAGTTGTCGATAGCTTAAGGGAATCATTACGTGATTACTTTAATATTAATGAGGGCTCGGTGAGATCACCCGGAACCCTATGGGCTGCAAGTAAGGTGGTACTGAGAGGGACAGCTAAGGGCCTAATCCGTGCTCTGGAACGCGCCCGGGACTCCCAAATTGCCCAGCTGGAGGCCCGTGCCACTCTTCTTGAAGCAGAGCAAGAATCACACTCGAACGAACGGATAACCAGACACCTCTTGCTGATTCAGGAGGAGATACGTAGTTTATCCCTAGAAGCGGCAAAACACATGTGGCGTGCCTCCACGGCACGAGTGTACGGTTGGGGCAACAAAACAGGGAAACTACTATATTGGTTGATTTCCCAACAACAGACTCCCCGAATCGTCCCCGAGATATGCAATGAACAAGGGGAACGGTTGGTTGAACTCCAAAAAGGTGGCCGAAACGTTCGCTGAATTCTATAAGGCCTTATATCGAGCGACACATCCAGAGAATACGGGCTCCCCAGACAGGTTTCTGACAAACTCTTCACTCCCGGTTCTGCCGACCGCGGACGTACGGGTCTTGGAGGAGCCGTTCACGGAGGCGAAGATTGGCGATGCCATAGCGGCAATGGGAGTTAGGAAAACTCCCAGACCTGATGGGTTTCCTCCAGAATATTATAAAAGATTCAAGGAGGAACTGGTCCCACACCTAATGAATCTCTACGCCTTTTTCCAGACCAGCTAGACGTTGCCACCATTGTCGTACTGCCTAAGACCCAACCCCCCTCCCTCTCCTGTGCTGATTACAGACCCATATCTCTCATTAACAGTGAAGTAAAGATCTACGCCACAATGCTGGCCTCCCGCCTCAAGAGGGTGTTGCCCCTACTAGTGCACCCGGATCAGTGTGGATTAATGACCGGACATAGCACGCGCCACTGTATACGAAGGCTCCAGGTGGCCCTCGCAAGGCGACATCGACACCTCAGCACTTGGCTATCCTATTTGTCGACTTCAAAAAAGGCATGCGACTCAGTTAATTGGGAATTCCTTTTTGCTGTGCTCCGACACGCCGGTTTTGGGCCAAGATTCCGTAGATTGGTCCAGGCCTTATATACCAAGCCCACGGCGCGGGTCAATGGAGTTTTGACCTCGGCCTTTCCGATTCATAGGGGACCCCGACAGGGTTGCCCCCTCCTCTCTCCTCGCCACTGAGCCATTAGCGGGAATGCTGAGAGAAGACCCGGTTTACCAGGGTTGGAGATGGGGCCCCTCCTGCGAAGACGGAGTGGCCTTATATGCGGATGATGTCCTGTTATACATGGCAAACCAGGGAGTGATCGGACCCCGAAGCTTCCATCTACTGCGGCACTTCGAGGAGGCCTCGGGGCTCAAAATGAACCCGTCCAAGTCGGTACTAGTCCCGCTGACGTGGTCGTGAAACTGCTTCGACTGCCAGACGGTGGTTCCACTGCGCCGGCTAAGTTTTAAATACTTAGGGATATGGATCGCACTGCTCCCTGAGCTATCCTGGTCCCTGAACCTCAATCAATTGGTGTCTCGCATACAGGAAGACCTTAAGCAATGGCATTCATTGCCACTGAATATTTTGGGCCGTATTGCTCTATACAAGATGATGGTCCTACCGTGCCTTTTATATGTAGTCCAGAACTTGCCATTCACGATCCCGCGCTCGTGGTTTAAAAAACTGGATGGAATTACCACCTCCTTTATGTGGGGAGGAGCGAGACAGAGTAGCGTCCTGGAGCTGCCGAAGAGAGGTATATGATGGGGGACTGGGCATGGCCGATCCTTACCTGTACTACCTGGCGACACAAGTCCTGGTGGTGCAGGATTGGTTCAACAGGGGTTGGTCAAACCCAGCATATCAGGTAGAATTAGACGCTTTGGGGTACCCCCAAATCATGGATGTGTTATACGCGGCTCCGATCCCCAAAGATTTGGAGTCCATCACCAAGGCAGTCTTCTTAGCGTGGAGAGAGGCTCTAAGGAATACTTGCTGGAACAAAATGGTTACCCGGCAAACACCGCTGTGGCACGGCAGTTGGCTGAGAGAGACAGACAAACTGGAGGGATTCGGGAAATGGGACACACTGGGAATATCCTTGGTGGGGGATGTATGGAAAGGAAGTTTGATGAAGTCCTTTCAAGAGATGCAACAAGAGTTCCAACTATCCCCGAAGCAATTCTTTAGATATCTCCAGCTCCGGCATGCACTTGCTAGGCACTTGAAAGAAAAGTCCCAAATACCGGAGTTCAATCCAGTTGAGGCCAAAACACTCATGGGCAGCCTGGGGAGGAAGGGGGTCTCTCAGATATACAAAATGCTGGTCACAAATGCACCCGGGGACCTAGACCACCTTAGGAAGGGATGGGAGAAATGGGTGGGACCACTTGAGGAAGAAGACTTGACAGAGACACTGATGGCTCCCCGGACGCTAGTGGTGTCGACGAGGCTGAGGGCGACGCAATTCTTTTTTTTTTTTTAACATAAAGCATATTTGTCCCCGGATAGACTGTACAAGATGGGAGCCCTCGGTGCTGCTCAATGCCCACGATGCAGGGAGGACCAGGCTGATTTTTTCATATGATATGGTCCTGCCCCGTGATTTGAAAGTTCTGGGAGGGAGGGAGTAAACCACGAGCTGAACTTTGCCTTAGGATCATCACAGGTACTGACCCCCAAAATGGTACTACTGGGTGTGATGAGTGACATGGAGGGATCTAGAGCAGATAAGACGTTGGTTGGAACAGCGCATATGGTGGCCAAGAGAGACATAGCGGCCGCTTGGAAAACCGCCAAGGGTCCCTCTCTTCAGAAATGAAGACGGGGGTGGACTGGTGTGCAGCCCAAGAAAAAGTGGTGTATGAATCAAGGGTATGTCCCCATAAATATGAGAAAATATGGGGGAAATGGGCGGGATTACTAATCTAAAGGGGCTCAGACAAAATGTATACTCATGCTCCATTTTCCTCTCTCCTTGTACTGCCAAATTATGGTACTTCGGATCTTTTTAGATATCTCGAACACACAAATGTTAGACCAGAATTAACTGTCCAGCCGGTGTCAAAAAGACCAAAGTTTGTAAGTTACTTGTATATTTACCTGTACCTTTAAAAAAAAAAAAAATTACATTTGGTTATAAAAAAAAAAAAACATATTGAGTAAATCCAGGACAGGATTGACGCCAAATTCATAGCTGTTCGGCCACCAAATACAGCCTTGCTGTAAATATCCAACGTCGACTCACCATAATGAACCAGACAATGTATTTTCAAGCACATACATAGCTGCCCTCAATACCCCCGTGACCCTTTGGCCTACTCCTCATACAAGTGCATCTCTACCAAACCAATTACTCACATAAAACTCTTCACTCTCAAGTGTCAGCAATTGCGTTTGAAGAATAAAGAGACACCTGCATACCACTCTTTAATAAACACTTCCAAGACAACTATAGAACCCATTAGACGTATGCCCTGGAAAAAATTGAAATAAATCAACAATTCTTGAATGACCGCATCATCCTAATCAATGTTCAGGGTAACGCAACATGCATTTCAGAGACCACATTCCTCGCCATATGCACTGAGAGTTTCAATTTGGAACTCTTGTTTTCAACAACTTTCTTATGGACTAGTCTGGTGAGAAATGGCTTGACCTTTCTCACTTCAAAACTTCAGCAATAGGATTCAACATAACAAAACATGCAACAATTAATGAATTATCTGATGTACCTACCAGTTAATGTTACAAAAACATGTAAATCAAAAACACAGTCGATTGAAAAACCTTCACTTAGCGAGCTAAAGATAGAATACTGCTGGTTTTAAACATGGCATCCATAATACAATGCCTAACGTCCACTACTCCAGCCTGGTGAAAACGTTTGTCTCCAGAGCACCCTCAAAAACAAAAGCGATCGTCCAACAGTCTATGATTCCACTGACAAGACCGAAAAACGTTGTTACAGATAAGTCGGCGTTTAAAAGACATTTAAAAAGGGCTTACTGCCTATTTTCTTAATAACAGATCTTATGGGACAACTCGTCGATGAGTACAGGAAAGTAACCTTGCAGGACTACTCATAAGAATCAAAAAGTAAAACATTCAAATTCGATGATGTCCACTTGACAGTTTTAACAAATTATTGTAATCGAATTGCATGTTCATAGATTGTACATAACTAATGCCAGCACCTAACCAGGTCCAACGCGCTCACAGTTTTAGTAGCAACGTGAACTTCCGCAGAAGATTTTATCTCATCGAGATCAAACGGGTCAAAGGGGAGAAGTCATGACTGAAACCATGGCTTATTATTCCCTCGTATAAAACAAGGGCTTTAAAGTCAATGTAGAGAACAGGAGGATAAAGATATCTTATGGTGACATGTCAAATTCCGACGGGCGACGGGGCCGTATGAAGGCTGAGCGTTATGAACATGTTTTGGACCCCAGAAGCGGCGAGAGACCTGTTTGTTCCCGCCAGAGCCTTGTTAGTACCGATGGGACGTGCGAGACCACTTACCCCCGCACCAAGCAGGACAGCCAAAGGGCGACCTCACTTTTCCCTCTCTCACCCGCCCCCTCTCACCCACTACCGGCTCCCTGGCCTCTGAGCGAGCTCACCTCGTTACCGGGGGAAGAGAAGCGAGTGACCCGAGCCGGGGCGACAGGAAACCGTCCCAAGGAGAAGAATGAGACGTGGGAAGCCGCACATTCCCGACATGCCCCGCGAGCAGCAGGCACTAAAGAAGACAGGCAAGGAGAAAGTTAGCGAAACAAGATGACCGCTGTTTAATGGTCTGCAAGCCCGGCAACCATCTTTGAATTGTCAAGTTTCTTCAAAATTGGTTAGCATTCGTCAGAAAAAAACAAAAAAAGTCTAAGAAAAAAATACAAACTGCAGCAGATTGTCTATTTAGGCATATTCATCTGTAAAACTAATTATTTATAATATAACAGTGTTTATTGGATTAAAACAAAAATCGTAAAGCGCAACACCGGAAATTATCTCGAGTGAAATTGTTTTCATTTCTGTCCACGAGTTAAGTTTGTCAATCTCCAACACTGTCGCGGCATCCTGAAGATACCCTACAAAATGGTCGCCTCCTTGGAATAACACAACACAGCCATACCCCTCTTCCATTTCTATCAAGGTGGGCGGTCTCGCCAGTCGAACAGTTTAATAGCATGAAAACAGAAAACGGACTGGAGCGGCAAGGTCACCGAAAGGCTTTTCAGGCTCTTGCTTGGATTTGGCAGTCACACTAAAACCGGCGACATTGCGTTAAGGGCGCAGGAAATCCCGAAGGGAAGCCAAGGTCATTCGGTCTCCACTTGTACAAGCATCACATGCGAGGCCAATACTTTTGATGTTTTGAAACGTCTATGTTAAATAATGAATAGTGATTTTATTTTATGTAGAATAGTTCTCTGCGATTATCATTGCGCGATATGTCTGTGCCTCTCCATTTTCCCATACTGTCCCCCATCAACTGATGCAGTTACTTTATGGTTTACGCAACGCGTGAATATATTTCGAGGGGTGTTTTATCTTTATTCTTGCAACTGCACTTATTTAGAAGCGCCGAGGGTGTTGATGCAGTTGAAACTAGTTTGCGTAACATTATACTTTTTTTTAGTTTCCTTCAGGTGTATGGCTATGTTTTTTTAAAAGTGAAAGTTTATTGAAAATTAATACAGTATTTAAAATACACAAATCCATTTTTTTTTCAGTTTCGTTCGTCAGCTTTATTTCGGTAAAAGTAAATACCATAAAAGCACACCACAATTCACAGTTTTACAAAGCAGCAAGTTATAAACAAAAGATTTCGAACATAAGAAGTTGAACTACATAAGAAGATGTTAAACATGGGAGTTTTCCTTCTGGAAGTTCGAGCCATATTATAAAATCATATGATGGTGCAAAGATTTGCATGTTGGGCATCAAGATTCAAATACAAGCCTAACCGAACATGTCACAAAAGGAAACATTTCTATTTAAGAATATAAGAATATCCATACATTAAAAATGTTTTTAAATATTAAAAGTGTATATATTAACCATAAAAATTCTTCCTTTAAAAATTTCAAACCATATTAAAAGATCATGTAGGAATAAAAAAAATTTGCATGATAAATATCGAAAATCACATACAGGCTTGGCCGGTCATATTAAATATAATAAGACATTTCTGCTTAAAAGAAAAAAAATATATAAAAAAAAGTCTAGGCATAAAAATACTTTAAGCAGTAAAAGGTAATAGGTGCCTGCATTAAAATTCACTGATGAGTTCATCAACAACCGCTCCCCACATCTATGGTCGAGTTTACCTCTATTTTTTTAAGCATGTTCAATCTACAGTGCCAGATGGAATCTAAGTATTTTGCCAGGCAACAAACCACTAGAACGGATGGATCAGATTTAAAAATTCTCAAGGCCAGTGGACAGTTCTTAAAACCCATTTTCCTACACAAGGGGATAATCCAACGAGCTCTCTGGTTTTGGTATGCAGGACATTGAAAGAGAATGTGGGTAAAAGATTCTTCCCTGGCACAACCCATTGGGCACATCTTCGAAGTGCAGCTAGTGTTGGCCCATTTATGTATTAAGATGCGCAAAGGGAGAGAACCTACCCTAAATCTAATGTACAATGCACGTGCACGTGGAGAGAGAACTATGTCCATATATTGCGCAGATTCATAATGGCATTTTATTTGTAAGAAACTGCCCGTCATGATGATGGTGAGACAGCAGACAGTTGTGAAAGATGCACATGGAGACAAAACGCATCCTTCAGTGTCTGTGTTGCGTTTTTTGGAATGGATAGCAGATCCTTCCAGTAAGACCCCAAGCCAAGTAGTGTGAAAATCCCTTCTACATACACACACCACTTGATTTTTGGACTAGTATTATTGGCCATCAGGTTGACTAGCCCACATCTATAGGGAATAAGAGAGTCTAATGACCATAGACGGATCCAATACAACAAGGGCCTAAGCGCAGCAATCTGGCAAATGGGAGGCAAGTTTAGGTCCATTCGAATGGGGAGCATTGGGGTGCTAGAAGGAACTCTTAGCAGGGACCTTAAAAAAGAGTTTTCCACTTTTATCAGATCATCTAGATTACAGTGGCCCCACAGCTCGGCTCCATAAAGGGCTCCCCCCCCTTGCTTGTGATTTGTACATTTCAATTGCGGGTGTCACGGCAAAGCTAGGAGATCTAGCTGCAAATCTTATGATACCGCTCGTCCGTTGTTTCAAGCGGACATTTGCTTTCTGAAGATGAGAATGCCATTTGTGCGAATCTTCTAGTTTCAGGCCTAGATATTCAAAATCGCCAACTCTTTCCAATGCGGCGCCCTCTAAATAAATGGGGCACCGCATCCTACCTTTTTTATCCCCAAACACCATACACTTAGTTTTTGATCGGTTGATTTCCAAGCCGTTTTCATTACAAAAGGTCATAAATCTTGAAAGCAGGATTGTGAGACCTGTGGCTGTTTGGGATATCAACAAGGTGTCATCAGCAAATAGGAGGCAGGTGATCTTCTGCCCTCCTATTTTGGGGGCGTCATTGGAGCACTCCATAAGATAAGGAATGCATGCGTTTATGAAAAGGAGGAATAAGGTAGGGGCGAGTACGCAACCTTGCCTCACACCACGAACAGTGGGAAATGTTTCAGTTAGTTCGCCATGCTGGCCCCATCTGATTCTACCATAATTTCCAGTATAGAGATCTCTAATGATATTTAAAATAGGGCAAGGGACTCCCATTTTAGACAAGACCTCCCATAGTTTATTGCGAGGTACCAAATCGAAAGCTGATTTTAAGTCAACAAAAGCTACAAATAGGTGGCCTGAATTCACATCGACAACTTTCCATTTAATAGAGATAAAGCGAAATATCTGGTACCAAATCGAAAGCTGATTTTAAGTCAACAAAAGCTACAAATAGGTGGCCTGAATTCACATCGACAACTTTCCATTTAATAGAGATAAAGCGAAATATCTGGTCTATTGTGCTGATTTTTTCTCTGAAGCCCGCTTGGAGGTGATTTAAAATTTGGTTATCCACTATCCATTTACTCAGCCTGCTCAACAATTGGTGGCAAAATATTTTTTGGAGATTGTCAAGGAGGCTGATGGGTCTGTAGTTTCCAGGGGAATTCCTCTCTCCTTTCTTATAGATAGGCACGATAATAGCCTCTTTCCATGAGTCAGGGTAGGATCTGGTAATCAAAATGGCATTAGAAAGCCTATTAATATACGGGCTCCAGGTATTCAGGTCCGCTTTAAACATATCAGAAGGAATCCCATCCGACCCAGGGGCCTTCGCTGCTTTTTGGGCTGTGATGGCCAGGGCGGTTTTGTTCAGTGTAAAGAGGGGCAAAGAGGATGCAGGTGAATAAGATGTTGTCAGCTGTCCCAGATTTGGGGCATCGAGGGCCAATGGAGAGCCGTACAGTTCTTTAAAATGGGAAAGCCAGGCATCAGGAGTAATATGAGACTCCAAATAAGGGGCTCGGTTCTGATCACTACGCGATACCAAAATCCAAAATCGTTTGGAGTCATGAGCTCTAGCTGCCTCAAGTAGGTCACTCCAGAGCTCCTCTTCATGCTCATGTTTGCTCTTATTGCATATAAAAGCATAATTACGTCTAGAATTAATGATACCTAGTCTGTCCTTTGTCCTTAAGACGCTAACCAGGGTATTTTTAGCCTCTCTACACCTCTTGTTGAACCATTTGGAGCAGGGTTGGGGGCAGGAGTTAGTCAGCGGCCTTGGGCATCTAGAAAACAGCTCTATCAGGGTAGTGAAGAGGTCCAAATGAAGGGACGTAACTTCAATTGGAGAAAAAGTAAGACTATGGTCAAATAACTGGTGGGAAGAAATTAGATCACACAGTTTTTCTCGGAGCTTGTTCGATTTCTCAAAGGAGTCCCATCTTACTGTGCGCCTATTGCTAGACAACTCCATAACAGCAGGTAAAACAGAAGGAAATACAGCTCCTGCTAGAAGAGGTCTCTTATACGTAATCTGTAGAGGGGCATGATCGCTAGTGTATGGATTGCCCACTTCCACATCTAGTATGTAGTGCCAAACTCTTAAATCAAACAAAATATAATCTAGTTTACTACTATAGGAACCCCTGAAAAAGGTTGGTCTTGCGGGGGTGTCAGCTGGGAAACGGCCATTGCCAAGACGGAGACCATGTGATATCATAAGATCTATTACCTGCATTGCCCTAGCGCAAGGTTTGTATGAGTTTTGCTGAGTGGAATAGGGAGGAATGTTCCAAACACTATCTTCAGGTTGCATGACCTCTATAAGATCTAAATTGATTTCAAGCTGGACATTAAAATCCCCTGCTATTATAATATGATATTTAAGACGAAAATCTGAAATAAGAGTATTTAAAAGCTCAATGATAGTAGAGCAATTATTGGAGGGTCCCGGCCTGCTATAAATATTTATACAGAGAACGGGGGAGCCTGAGATTGGTTGGATAGCAATAGCCAAAATGTCACGGGAGTCCACGTATATCTCCTTTATTCCTCCCACCTCTGTCGATTTTACCCAAGTACATAAGCCCCCTACTGCCCTACCTGCTAAAGACGGCATAGCCGGTTTAAAAAAGGAACTAAAACCCTGTCTATATGTGCAGTTTTTGGCCCATGTTTCCTGGAACATACATACATTAAAATTTTCAACAAATACCCCCCACTCAATGTCTGCAAGTTTGCCATTGATGCCAGCCACATTTCAGGACAAAAGTTTTGCTGGTGTCTGGGCAATAGAGCAGCTTGGTTTCACGAGAGTGTCATCTGGAAGGTTGCTGTCAATAAGCTTCTTCATACGCGGACTTGTAAATTGATTGATATTAACGAGTCGTGAACCCAGAGGGGAAGCAACACCTGGGCTAAGTGGATAGGGTGAAGAACCTGTAGCCCGTCGGTCTAAGCTAGGAATGGGGACGCAGGAATTAGTAGAGTATAGTCAATCGATGTCGGAGATGGCCCCCTGGAGATCGAAATCAGGTGCTAATTGGCAACTAGAAGTAGGGCCGGAGCTGGTGTTTGGGACAGGGTCAGATGGTACACCTTTTGGGGCCTGATGGCCTAATGGCCTGAAATCTCGATGGTCTATAGAACGGCTCGAGACCCAGCTGGCTGTTCTAGGGAGGAGGTTCGGCTTCATATAACCATCGGTGGGTCGATTGGCGCTGAGAGAAATAGCAGATGGATTCCTATTTATATTGCGTGCTTCCATATCTAGAAGACCTTTTACCAGATGGGAGTTTTTGAAATTGAGTTTTATGAAGTCTCGACAACCTGGAAGGCCATTCGCTCGTTCGGCAGATAAAATGTCGTCGTGGATGAGTGAGCCACAGCCTCTAACGTGTCTCAGCCAGTGCGTGGCCTTATTGGCTAGTGAGGCTTTGTCTTCTTGTGTATTTGGGGGCAGAGGTGGAACATTACACATATATATATAATTATTCTTCGTTGGGTCAAAGTTTTGACGGGAAGCTTTAGTAGTTTCCCATTTGAGAGGGACATTAAAGGAAAGAGGAGTGTTACGTTCAAAAGAGGACATATTCTGGCTGTAAGAGTGCTGCCCTTCCATAAAGGCTGCTGTGCTTGATGGGCGGTGGCAGGGACTCAGTTGAAGAAACAATTTTTACGTGTGAGTGGTTGGATGTTGTAGAGTTTGGTTTGGGCTCACCAATAGGGAGAAGAATTTTACCTTTGAGAAGAGTAGTAATTTCAAACAGTAAGGATTTCAGCTCGCCTATTTCGCTCTTAAGACTAACCACCAATGCTGGCAAGTCATTTAGTGAAGGAACACTCTCCGTATATGGCAAGGTCGTAGAGATTGATATAGGATTTTCCAGAACTTGGGGGGCCAGAGAGGAAAAACGGTTAGAACAAGGAATTGAGAAATGTGTAATATTGTCGTTTGGTACTTCAGGATCGAGATGAAATGCAGATAGGGAAGAAGAACTACCAATATTAGTAGGGCCTTGGGGGGCTGATGCCTGATGAAGTGACGTAACAGTTTGTGGTTTGGGGGCAATATGCGAACTTGGAGTCAAGAACGGGATGAGAGTACCAGATTTCGACTCCTTTCGCCTGATCCTCTCCTTATTGTTTAAAATCTGTTCAACTTCTTCAATCAAGTCATCTATTTCCTTGGCAACACAGTTAGTATGTGGTAACGTGACTTTATTGGTTTTAAGTATCTTAGATTTTGCAGAGCCCAGTGCAGGGCTACCTTTCGCCTTACGCTTCCCCATTGAGGATTAAAGTTACAGAAGCAGGGCAAAACGGAGTTTTAAAGTTGCTTCCCAGCACTATATGAACTAGTAGCGTACCTTAGGGCCCAGAGGGGGGGCCCAGCCCGGCCTCCTTCGGTCTCTGACGCGCGCGGACGGGCCTGCCCTTGGCCCGGACTTTGCTCGGGCACGTCCCGCGCAGCGGTGTTGCGCGGTGCGCTTTATAGCGCCCGCGATCAGCAGCAAGTGGCCCCAGGTGGAGAGGAGCAGGCAGAGGCAGAAAGGAGCCTGGGACTTGGAGTCCCACCAGGCTCTATGTGGCAGCAACCAAATCCATTTGATAAGAAAGAAATTAATACAATAACACTTCAGTTTCCTAAGAAGCACATTAGTGAGGAGAACAATAAATATATTAATACTTTAAATCATAAGTATATTTGCATATATTAAATATATTAGGAGAAAGAGTAATAAACAGTAGAGTTAAGTACAATAAAAAGGTAAAGAGAAACAATTCATAGCGGTTTAGAAACCTAATTTCTTGGAAAATGATTGCGCGAAGAATAAGCCAAAGAGTTTAGGTAATTTGGAATAGGTAACCATAACATGTCTCTTAATACCCAGGGATACAGGGTAAACATAAGCTCTATCCAACTGATGGTTATAACATATACCATACCACCAAACCGGAAAGGATAATTGAGAAGAGTCCTTCTAAGTTTTCGTAATTTGTTGAAAAGCAACAGCCAACAATAAATCTAAGATTACAATAGAATTTTTTGGAAGTGGAAACCAGTCAGTGGCAAGGCTACCTACAAATATATTTGCTAAGGTGAAAGTAATTTGAGTTTTAAAAATAGTATTAATTTGATTCCATACTTTAAACCAAAATTGAAATGTACATGGACACTCAAAAAGCATGTGTGTAAGATCTGAAACCGGCTCATTACAGGACCAACAAGAGGACGCAAGATCAGAATTCATTTTACGTAGAGATGAAGTTATAATTAGTAAGCTATTATATATAAAAAATATAGTTTGAAATGCTTTAGCTGCTCTTGAGGACTTTAGTATTTTAATCCACACTTTATTCCATAAAGAAGATGAAAGTGAAATATCCAAATCTTTCTCCCATTGTATTTCTATTACTGATTTAGGTCTATCTTCATGAAGAGCTGTAATTGTTTGATAAATACAAGAAGCTGATGCTGAGTGTAAATACAGATTCTTAATTGGAGAAGGGCAGACCAAAGGTGTTTGCTGAACTGAAAAAGATTGATAAGAATTATTTACAACACGTACTAGAGCATCATATTTCTTATTAAAAGAGGAGGGAAACGAAAAAAAAAAAATTGTGCTTGTTCAAAAGAAAGAGGGAAATCATTTTCAAATAGTTGATGTACCCATCTAAACCCCTTCAAATGCCACGATATCCAGTAGATGGTTCTATTATTCAACTTGATGAGTTTGTTGTACCAAACTGACAAATTTAGAAATTGCATTCTGTCCTCATTGTGTGAAACAAAAATAGGTTGCAGAATTCTGCATGAATTTTTCAAAATCGGGAGGGAGATAGATGATGGTTTATTTGACAGAGTTAATACCTCCGGAAACGTAAAAGGAACAACGAAAGACCTTTCAACTTCAACCCATAAAGGTAAAAAAGCAGAAACCTCTTCAGTCAATAAACATGAAGCTTGCTTAAGATAAAAAGCCATATGATAGAGCGAAGATTCAGAAAATTAACCCCTCCGCAGGTTTTAGGTCTCACCAATTTTTGGAGGGACATTTTGGGTCTCTTATTATTCCATAAGAATTTAGTTAAAATAGAGTTCAGCCTCTTAAAGTAACTATTTGGAATATTAATTGGAATATTTGATAAATAAAAGAGAATGTCAGGAAGTAACATAATCTTTAGAGAATCTAATCTACCCCACCAAGATAAAAACGAAGGGTTCCATTTAGATATAAGAGAATCAAGGATAGAAAATAATTGAAAAAAAAATACAAGAAATTGTATCTTTAAAAGAAGGTTTAAACCAAAGACCCTGATATTTAATTTCATTAATGTTCCAGTGAAAATTTGAAGATTTAAAATCATCAGGAAGGCAAAATTAATTTAAAGAGAGAATTTCACACGTTTCTTTATTTAACTTATACCCTGAAATAGAAGCAACATTTTGTACTTCTGAAAGAAAAGAGGGAAGTGAAGATTTCGGATTTGACATAAAAAGTAAGATATCATCAGCATAAGCTGAAAATTGTATCTGTCCCTCCACAAACATGAAACCATGTAAATTTGGATTAGCCCTAAGTTTCAATAAAAAGAGTTCTAAGGCAAGAACAAACAAAAGCTGTGACAACAGGCATCCCTGACGAACACCTCTATGGAGTGAGAACGAGGGAGAGATTATACCATTTAGTAAAATAGCAGCCTTAGGAGAAGAATATAATAATAAAATAAGATTTATTAATTTAGTTCCAAAGCCAAACCATGAAAGCATTGAAAAAATAAAGAATCATTTAACACGATTGTTGGACCTGGCCCTTTTTTCAGGGCCATCCCCAAACTTTTGGCCTCCTTCCTCCTATTTTTCCTGACCTGTTTTTGTTGGCTTTAGGACTCTGGGCGCTTCTCACTGCTAATCAAACGCGCATATGCTCTTTGTGTAAATTGTACTGTTGATTGGTTTATCAATGATTGGCATATTTGATTTACTAGTAAGTCCCTAGTGAAGTGCATTAGAGGTACCCAGGGCCTGTAAATCAAATGCTACTAGTGGGCCTGCAGCACTGGTTGTGCCACCCACATAACTGTAGCCCTGTAATCATGTCTCAGACCTGCCACTGCAGCGCCTGTGTGTGCAGTTTTAAACTGTAAATTCAACTTGGCAAGTGTACTCACTTTCCATGCCTAACCCTTCACTTTTCCTACATATAAGACACCCCTAAGATAGGCCCTAGTTAGCCCCATAGGCAGGGGTGTATGGTTAAGGTAGGACATATACTAATTTGTTTTATATGTCCTGACAGTGAAATACTGCCAAATTCGTTTTTCACTGTTACAAGGCCTATCTCTCTCAGAGGTTAACCCGGGGGCTACCTTTAAACATGATTAAAGCTTAGATTCCCTTTGGGAGCAGATAGACGTGGAGTTTGGGATCTCTGAACTCACAATTTAAAATACATCTTTTAGTAAAGCTGGTTTTAAGATTGTGTGTTTGAAAATGCCACTTTTAGAAAGTGAACATTTTCTTGCTTAAACCATTCTGTGACTCTGCCTGTTTGTGGATTCCCTGTCTGGGTTAGTTTGACAGTTGGGCTGTTTGCACCTCTCTCTAGACAGTGCCACATAGGGTCTGAGGTGTAGCCTGCATATCCTGATGAGCCATCTGTGCTAGGAGGGAGAGGAAGAGTGGTCACTCACACCTGAAAGGGCTGTTCCTGACCTCACACAATGCAGTCTCCATCCCCTGGTGTGTGTCTGAGGCCTTGCCTGGGCAAAGCAGGATTTCACAAACAAGTGAGACTTTCCTTTGAAGTGTGCCTACTTAAAAGGCCAACATGGGTATGAAAGGAGCACCCGAAACCACAGACTTTAGACAGTTCTTGGGGTAGATACTCTACCTCACAGACACTTCCTGGAGAAGAAACTTGCACCAGAACCTGCATACTGCCAAGAAGAACTGCCTGGCTGCCCAAAGTACTCACTTGTCTGCTTTCTGTGAAGGACTGCTGCCTTGCTGTTGCCCTGCTGCCTTGCTGCTCTCTGGTTGTGGTGAAGAAGTGCTCCCCAAGGGCTTGGATCGAGCTCACCTCCTGTTCCCTGAAGTTTCAGGACCAAAAAGACCTCATCTCTACAAGAAGGACTCCTTGTGTGATCAAAATTAGAGGCACAGCCTGCCCCACGGTGAAAAATTCACTGCACGCCGAACCGGAATGACGCAGCCCGACTTTGCAACGAGACAATCGACGCAGCACCAGTGTAGTGACCGAAAATTAGATGCATGGAGCACTGGATCGACGCACAGCCTAGCCGGAACGACGCAGCCTGACTTCCAGAGAGGAATCAGGGCAGGGCAGGAGGTACCTGGTTTACGGGCAGGGCAGGAGAAATTTCCACACAACGCCCACCGAATCGACGCAGCACCCGTGACTTCGCTCCGCAAGCCCAGGATTCCACACATCGACCCCGGGGTGTCCGAAAACCCCGCAACCCGAAGAGGATCGAAGTCTGTGCACTGGAAATCGATGCAGTTTTCCTGTGCGTGAAAAATAACAATGCAAGTCTGTGTGCGAAGGGGTGAAACCGATGTACGCCTCCCTGTTTTCCACACATCGCCTCCTCTGTGGTCCCTTGCGGAGATTTTGAACGTAAACTAGGTACCTTGTGCTTGAAAGAGACATTTATTCCTTTTTAAAGACTAAAGACACTTTATATCACTTTTACAGTTATATCTCAACATATACTTATGCATTTTAATAGTTTTGACCTGCATCTTATCAGATAAATATTATATATTTTTCTAAACACGGTGTGCTGTACGCTTGTGGTGCTGTACTGTGTTATTGCATGATTTATTGCACAAATAATTTACACATTGCCTTCTAAGTTAAGCCTGACTGCTCAGTGCCAAGCTACCAGAGGGTGGGCACAGGATAATTTGGATTGTGTGTGACTTACCCTGACTAGAGTGAGGGTCCTTGCTTGGACAGGGGGTAACCTGATTGCCAACCAAAGACCCAATTTCTAACAACGATCAAAAGCTTTTTCAGCATCTAGGGCAATTGTAGCGAGAGAACCCCCATACGTCACAGACGTACTTAAAATATTAAAAAATAAGCGCGCATTGTCCGATAATAAGCGTCCTTTAATAAAGCCAGACTGCTCTTTACCAAGTAACTTAGGGAGAATCAGTTCCAAATGCATAGCAATAATTTTAGCAACAATTTTATAATCCAAATTCACTAGAGATACAGGTCCATAGTTCTTACAAAACTTTGGATCTTTGTTATCTTTTGGTAAAAGAAGTATTAAAGCCTCTTGAAAAGACCCTCCAGATGATTGTGCGTTAACAAAATAAGTAAAAAGTTAAAATAATCTTGGAACTAATAATTTAGAAAAATGTAAATAGAATTCAGTAGTTAAACCATTTGGACCTGGAGCTTTATATTTTTTTAAAATAAGTTTTAGTGCATTGAGAATATCTTTAATAGAGATATCATTATCAAGAGCAGTAAATTCAGAAGAGGGGAGTACAGGTGGGTTAATGGTAGACAAGTATTGATCAATAAGGTCCTGCATGGTAGTAGAATCAGGAGTATATAACTGTGTGAAGAAATGAACAAATGTATCCAAAATGTATTCATTCTTGTGTACTAAAAAGTGGGAAGAGTTATAAATAGATTCTATCTTTGTTCTATCTTTTTTAATTTTAAGATAATTTGCTAGAAGTTTTCTTGATTTATTTTGGTCCCCACAATACTTAGCACTGGACTTAAGAAGATAAGAATTAGCAATATCAGTCGAGTTTTTATTGAAAGTAAATTTAGCTTGAAGTAATTTATTAAGACAACTTTTAGACTTGAAAGAGTAATACAGGTTTTCTAACTGTTCAATACAATCCATTAAATTAAGTAATTTTTTATTAGCCGTTTTCCTTTTATTGGCAACATAAGAAATAATAAAATCCCTAGAGGCCGCTTTGAATGCATCCCAAATAATCCGAACAGATAGCTGAGGGGTATTGTTTACTGCAAATAATTGTATAGAAAACTTCTAAAAAAGCTGAGTAAAATTAGTGTCAAGAAATAATGAATTATTAAATCTCCATTTATCACTTTGCTGATTATGTACCATACGATCAAGATCCAAACTCACTGGAGCATGATCCGAGATTAATATGGAACCAATTTCCGAACTCAAAACGTGTTGTACGAGATGCTGTGAGACAAATAAATAATCAATCCTCGATTAGTAAGAATGTACTGGAGAAAAAAAGGAAAATTCCTGTAATGTGGGGTTACACAATCTCCAAACATCCGTTAATGCTCTTTGTTTAATCATGGAGGTAAACTGTGAAAATATGGTGGATGGTACAAATTTAGAATTGGATTTACGATCAAGAAAATAATCCATAAACATATTGCAGTCTTCTCCAAAAATCAAATATTCATCCAAAAGAGTCATTAACTTAGCTAATATTTCATTCCAAAAGGATTTATCAGTTTGGGTTGGAGCATAAACTTTAAATATAGTTAAAGATATGTTATTAATATTCATTGAAACAATAACCCATCTACCCTGCTCATCAGAATCTTGAGAAAAATCAGAAATGTTCAAAGCTTTATGACACAGTATACTAACCCCATTTCTTTTCCCCATATCCGGAGATGCAAAAACATGACTTACCCATTGTCTTTTAAGTTTGGCCACCTCATCACCTGTTATATGAGTCTCTTGCAACAGAGCAACATCAGCTTTCAATTTTAAAATATGTGTTAAAACTCTTTGACACTTTATTGGGGATCCCAAACCTTTAACATTCCATAAAAGAAATCTAATTGTCATTTAATAGAAAGAATAAGTAATATGACCAATAAATTAATGCATATAAACCACATATTAGTATGGAGAAATTGAACCAAAAGAAAATATTTAGAATACAGAAAGAGAAAAATCGAACTATGAACATGAGAAAATAGAAATAAGAAAATAAAAGGAGGAAAAAATAGTAAAAGCAGAAGAGAGGAAATTAAAGAAAACAAACAAAATATAATAGAGAAGGAAACATTAAAACTACCGAAAAAACACAGAACGAATAATAAAAACATACCTTTAAGACAAAAACAACGTGATGGTGGTAAAACCACAAAGGGAACATGACGCAACCTTCACTCCATGACTGCAGAAACGGAAGGGAAGATACACCCGTCCACACAGGTTGCTACCACAAAAGACGGGTACATTAATGCATGAAAATCTAAAAAGAGAGGAACATAGGACACATTCAAATCCCTTTTATAATCTAACACACTTAAGATTACATGAACCAATAATGGGCATATCCATTAAATACGAGCAAAATAGAAAAACAAAAAATCAATACAATAGTCAAGTCTCTGATATTTTGGACATGTCCATTGTTTCACCTCTACAAGAATCAATAAATCGCTGAAGTAATACTGGATCTTCATATGTTGTGGTCTTATTATTGTAAGTCACCTTGAACAAACATGGATGGAAGAGACCATACCGAGCATTAAGTGACTTTAATGCCGGACGCATATCCAGAAATTTATTTTGTTTGCCCGCTGTTGACTTAGCATAATCCTGAGCAAAAAAGAGATTGGAACCTGACCACGTGATCCAACCTTTAGCTCGTGCTGCTCTAATAACCTTTAGAAAGTCTACACACTCCAAAAAAGAAAGTATTGTTCCTCTTGGTTTCTTTGACGTCGAACCCAAATGTGAAGGATGACCTAGTCTGTGCGCTCTATGTATATTCCAAGCAGGAGAAGTAGGCAGGTCCAGAATCTTGGGTAGAAATGCTTGAAAGAAAGAGAAAGAGTCTGAACTTTCAATTCCTTCAGGTAGTCCGTAAATATGTAGATTATTCCTGCGGTTGCGATTTTCTATATCTTCTGCATGGTTTTTCAACATAGTAACTTCAGATTGTAGAGATTGAATAGATGCAACTGAATCCTCAAGCACTTCCACTCTTCCTCCTACACACAAGGCTATGTTCTCCACAAGAGTCTATTTGTCTTCCGTTATTTGTAATTGTTTATTTGCATCTTCCATATATAGTTTAAGCACCCTTATTTCCTCATGGAGTAACCCCATAGACATGGTTTCTACACCTTTAATATGAGATGGAGGATCCTTTTTAGCTCTCTTATTCGTGGATGTCTAAACCGTTACCGGAAGCTTGGACGAAACTTTATTAACAAGAGTAGGAGGAGAAACAGGTGTTGAAGGTGTAGCATCAAGAGAAGTAGCTCCTGTACTCTCCATATTTGATAAAGGATCAAAAAGAGTTTGATAAAGGAATATTATCGAAACTTTTATTGCTCTGTACTTTGTTAGTAGTCAATTGAAGGTTCCTAAATCTACCAATAAGCAAAAATATATAATTCTGCTCAAAATGTAGTAAAACATATACTTTATGAAGCAAGAGTCCACCTCAGAAAAGAGAGTAGAGCAAAAAACAAAATAAAGCTGGGCAAAATCTTCCGAAAGGCAAGGTTTGGTGAGCAGAGAGCATACATATACACTTTTAGGTCAATAAGTGCAAAAATAATTCTTCAGGCAGCAAAGCATAAATAAAAAAGAAAATTGTGAGGTAAAAACAAAAACAAAATGTCGGTCGCAATTAATTTCTCACATGACCGCCATGAAAATCACGAAATAGGTCATTAAAAAATACCTTTTAAGTCCTTTTAATGGGAACAATGCATTCCATGCATTGTTCCCCTAACTTTCCATCAATGCAGGAGTAAGAAAAAGTGCCCAAGAGTAACAGCCGGCTCCTCCTACTCCCGTCATGGCCACGGAGCTCTGCGGAAGGCAGCCCTCTTCAAACAGCGTCAAGCCACGCCAGGTGTATGGCTGATGAACCTTTTGACTGCGCTTTGAGTAGTTCCCACCATATAACCCTGTACCAATACAAATCAATAGCAATAACAATCAATTAAATCAATAATCAATAGGAGTCACTAATTTCCACACACCATGACCTCACAGCCATGAAAAACCACACCTTTATGTAAAAGTTAGAATGTTTATTTCCCTATATTAACCCCTTCTGTGCCGAGGACGTAATGGTTACGTCCTGCGGCACAGTGCTGCTGTGCCCAGGACGTAACCATTACGTCCTGGGCACCCAGCCCAGAGGGAGCGCTCTTGCTCTCTCTGTGGGGTTCCCCCACACCCCCCAAGTCAGAGATGGAAGGGGAAGCCCTTCCCCTTCCACCCCAACCCCCCCAGCCCCCCTGTGACGTCAGCGCGCGAGTACGCGCTGACAATCACAATGCCTCCTCCTTCGTGCTGGAAGCTCAGCTTCCAGCGCGATGATCGGAAGAGAAATGCAAAGCATTTCTCTTCCAATCACGGGGAGGAGGCAGAGATGCATCAAAGGGAAGGAAATGTATTTCCTTCCCTTTGAAGTCTCTCTCTGCGTTTTGGCAGACAGATTGTAAAGCAATCCGGCTGTCAACACGCCCACTAGACACCAGGGATGTCTTTTTCATAAATGAAACTGGCAGGAGGGAGCGACCCCTCCGGCAAGTTCGCTCCCAGGGGGGGCATTTTTTTAAAGGCCTTTTCTGTGCCCAGGGGGGGGCAGAAACCTCTAGGCACCAGGGATAATTTTTGTTTTTTTGTTTAGTTTTAGTTTTTTGAGGTAGGGAGCGACCCCTTAGGCAAGGGTCGCTCCCCTAGGGGGCAAATTATATTTAGGCCATTACTGCCCCCCTTGGGGGCAGATTGGCCTATTTGTATGAGGCCAATCTGCCCCCAAGGGGGGCAGAAACCACTAGACACCAGGGAGTTTTTTTTGTTTGTTTGTTTTTCACGTAAGGGGAGCGATCCCTTAGGCAAGGGTCGTTCCCCTGGGGGGAAAATTTATTTTAGGCCATTTAGCCTATTTTTATTAGGCCGATCTGCCCCCACGGTGGGCAGAAACCACTAGGCACCAGGGATTTTTGTTGTTGTTGTGTTTTACAGATGGGGAGCGTCCCCTTAGGCAAGGGTCGCTCCCCTGGAGGGGCAAATTGTATTTTGGCCATTTCTGCCCGCTTTGGGGGCAGATCGGCCGATTTTAGGTCAATCTGCCTCCAAGGGGGGCAGAAACCACTAGGCACCAGGGATTTTTTTTTGCGCTGTCACGCAAGGGTAGCGACCTTGTAGGCAAGGGTCGCTCCCCGGGGGGGCAAATTTATTTTAGGCCATTTCTGCCCCCCCTGTGGGCAGATCGGCTTATTGGTATTAGGCCGATCTGCCCCCAAGGGGGTGCAGAAACCTCTAGGCGCCAGGGCAAATTGTTTTTTTGTGTTTTTTGTTTGTTTGTTTTTTTAGAGATTGGGAGCGACCCATTAGGCAAGGGTCGCTCCCCTGGGGGGCAAATTGTATTTAGAACATTTCTGCCCACCTTGGGGGCAGATCGGCCGATTGTAGGTCAATCTTCCCCCAAGGGGGTCAGAAACCACTAGGCACCTGGTATCTTTTTTTTGCGCCGTCACGCAAGGGGAGCGACCTTGTAGGCAAGGGTCGCTCCCCGAGGGGGTTAGGGGGGCAAATTTATTTTAGGCCATTTCTGCCCCCCCTGGGGGCAGATCGGCCTATTGGTATTAGGCTGATCTGCCCCCAAGGGGGGCAGAAACATCTAGGCGCCAGGGCAAATTGTTTTTTTGTTGTTTTTTTTTAGATGGGGAGCGACCCATTAGGCAAGGGTCGCTCCCCTGGGGGACAAATTGTATTTAGACCATTTCTGCCCCCCTTGGGGGCAGATTGGCCGATTGTAGGTCAATCTGCCCCCAAGGGGGGCAGAAACCACTAGGCACCAGGGATCTTTTTTTGCGCCGTCACGCAAGGGGAGCGACCTTGTAGGCAAGGGTCGCTCCCCAGGGGGGGGGGGGGCACATTTATTTTAGGCCACTTCTGCCCCCCCTGGGGGCAGATCGGCCTATTGGTATTAGGCCGATCTGCCCCCAGGGGGGGCAGAAACCTCTAGGCGCCAGGGCAAATTGTTTTTTTTTTTTTTAGATGGGGAGCGACCCATTAGGCAAGGGTCGCTCCCCTAGGGGCCAAATTGTATTTAGACCATTTCTGCCCCCCTTGGGGGCAGATTGGCCGATTGTAGGTCAATCTGCCCCCAAGGGGGGCAGAAACCACTAGGCACCAGGGATCTTTTTTTGCGCCGTCACGCAAGGGGAGCGACCTTGTAGGCAAGAGTCGCTTCCTGGGGGGGAGGGGGGGGAAATTTATTTTAGGCCATTTCTGCCCCCCCTGGGGGCAGATCGGCCTATTGGTATTAGACCGATCTGCCCCCAGGGGGGGCAGAAACCTCTAGGCGCCAGGGCGAATTTTTTTTTTTTTTTTTGATGGGGAGCGACCCATTAGGCAAGGGTCTCTCCCCTAGGGGCCAAATTGTATTTAGACCATTTCTGCCCCCCTTGGGGGCAGATTGGCCGATTGTAGGTCCACTAGGCACCGGGGATTTTTTTTTGGGCGCCAATGTCACACAGGGGGAGCGACCCCGTAGGCAAGGGTCGCTCCTATAGGGGGGGGTTGGCAGGGTGGGGGGTCAAATTTATTTTAGGCTATTCGGCCTAAATTTTTTTTTGTGTTTTTTTTTTTTTTTTTTAGAGATGGGGAGCGAACCATTAGGCAAGCATTGCTCCCCTGGGAGGCAAATTGTATTTAGACCATTTCTGATTGGCCGATTTTAGGTCAATCTGCCCCCAAGGGGCAGAAACCACTAGGCACCGGGGATTTGTTTTTTGGCGCCAATGTCACGCAGGGGGAGCGACCCCACAGGCAAGGGTCGCTCCCGGGGGGGTTGGAGGGGGTTTGGGGTCGGTGGGTGGACAAATTTATTGTAGGCTGTTTCTGCCCCCCCTGGGACCGGCTGAGCTAGAGGCCAAAATCCACAGGTAGGCACTGTTTTCTATGAAAAAATGTGATGTGTCCACGTTGTGTTTTGGGGCATTTCCTGTCACGGGCGCTAGGCCTACCCACACAAGTAAGGTATCATTTTTATCGGGAGACTTGGGGGAACGCTGGGTGGAAGGAAATTTGTGGCTCCTCTCAGATTCCAGAACTTTCTGTCACCGAAATGTGAGGAAAATGTGTGTTTTTTTAGCCAAATTTTGAGGTCTGCAAAGGATTCTGGGTAACAGAACCTGGTCAGAGCCCCACAAGTCACCCCATCTTGGATTCCCCTAGGTCTCTAGTTTTCAAAAATGCACAGGTTTGGTAGGTTTCCCTAGGTGCCGGCTGAGCTAGAGGCCAAAATCTACAGGTAGGCACTTTGCAAAAAACACCTCTGTTTTCTCTAAAAAAATGTGATGTGTCCACGTTGTGTTTTGGGGCGTTTCCTGTCACGGGCGCTAGGCCTATCCACACAAGTGAGGTATCATTTTTATCGGGAGACTTGGGGGAACGCTGGGAGGAAGGAAATTTGTGGCTCCTCTCAGATTCCAGAACTTTCTGTCACCGAAATGAGAGGAAAATGTGTTTTTTTAGCCAAATTATGAGGTTTGCAAAGGATTCTGGGTGACAGAACCTGGTCAGAGCCCCACTAGTCACCCCATCTTGGATTCCCCTAGGTCTCTAGTTTTAAAAAATGCACAGGTTTGGTAGGTTTCCCTAGGAGCCTGCTGAGCTAGAGGCAAAAATCTACAGGTAGGCACTTTGCAAAAAACACCTCTATTTTCTTTAAAAAAATGTGATGTGTCCACGTTGTGTTTTGGGGCGTTTCCTGTCACGGGCGCTAGGCCTACCCACACAAGTGAGGTAACATGTTTATCAGGAGACTTGGGGGAACGCTGGGTGGAAGGAAATCTGTGGCTCCTCTCTGATTCTAGAACTTTCTGTCACCAAAACGTGAGGAAAATTAGTTTTTTTAGCCAAATTTTGAGGTTTGCAAAGGATTCTGGGTAACAGAACCTGGTCAGAGCCCCACAAGTCACCCCATCTTGGATTCCCCTAGGTCTCTAGTTTTCATAAATGCACAGGTTTGGTAGGTTTCCCTAGGTGCCGGCTGAGCTAGAGGCCAAAATCTACAGGTAGGCACTTTGCAAAAAACACCTCTGTTTTCTTTCAAAAAATGTGATGTGTCCACGTTGCGTTTTGGGGCATTTCCTGTCGCGGGCGCTAGGCCTACCCACACAAGTGAGGTATCATTTTTATCAGGAGACTTGGGGGAACGCTGGGTGGAAGGAAATTCGTGGCTCCTCTCTGATTCCAGAACTATCTGTGACCAAAAGGTGAGGAAAACATGTTTTTTTAGCCAAATGTTGAGGTTTGCAAAGGATTCTGGGTAACAGAACCTGGTCAGAGCCCCACAAGTCACCCCATCTTGGATTCCCCTAGGTCTCTAGTTTTCATAAATGCAAAGTTCTGGTAGGTTTCCCTAGGTGCGGGCTGAGCTAGAGGGCAAAATCTACAGGTAGGCACTTTGCAAAAAACACCTCTGTTTTCTTTAAAAAAATGTGATGTGTCCACGTTGTGTTTTGGGGCGTTTCCTGTCACGGGCGCTAGGCCTATCCACAGAAGTGAGGTATCATTTTTATCGGGAAACTTGGGGGAACGCTGGGAGGAAGGAAATTTGTGGCTCCTCTCAGATTCCAGAACTTTCTGTCACCGAAATGTGAGGAAAATGTGTTTTTTTAGCCAAATTATGAGGTTTGCAAAGGATTCTGGGTAACAGAACCTGGTCAGAGCCCCACTAGTCACCCAATCTTGGATTCCCCTAGGTCTCTAGTTTTCAAAAATGCACAGGTTTGGTAGGTTTCCCTAGGTGCGGGCTGAGCTAGAGGCCAAAATCTACAGGTAGGCACTTTGCAAAAAACACCTCTATTTTCTTTAAAAAAATGTGATGTGTCCACGTTGTGTTTTGGGGCGTTTCCTGTCACGGGCGCTAGGCCTACCCACACAAGTGAGGTAACATTTTTATCAGGAGACTTGGGGGAACGCTGGGTGGAAGGAAATCTGTGGCTCCTCTCTGATTCTAGCACTTTCTGTCACCAAAACGTGAGGAAAATTAGTTTTTTTAGCCAAATTTTGAGGTTTGCAAAGGATTCTGGGTAACAGAACCTGGTCAGAGCCCCATAAGTCACCCCATCTTGGATTCCCCTAGGTCTCTAGTTTTCATAAATGCACAGGTTTGGTAGGTTTCCCTAGGTGCCGGCTGAGCTAGAGGCCAAAATCTACAGGTAGGCACTTTGCAAAAAACACCTCTGTTTTCTTTCAAAAAATGTGATGTGTCCACGTTGCGTTTTGGGGCATTTCCTGTCGCGGGCGCTAGGCCTACCCACACAAGTGAGGTATCATTTTTATCAGGAGACTTGGGGGAACGCTGGGTGGAAGGAAATTCGTGGCTCCTCTCTGATTCCAGAACTATCTGTGACCAAAAGGTGAGGAAAACATGTTTTTTTAGCCAAATGTTGAGGTTTGCAAAGGATTCTGGGTAACAGAACCTGGTCAGAGCCCCACAAGTCACCCCATCTTGGATTCCCCTAGGTCTCTAGTTTTCATAAATGCAAAGTTCTGGTAGGTTTCCCTAGGTGCGGGCTGAGCTAGAGGCCAAAATCTACAGGTAGGCACTTTGCAAAAAACACCTCTGTTTTCTTTAAAAAAATGTGATGTGTCCACGTTGTGTTTTGGGGCGTTTCCTGTCACGGGCGCTAGGCCTATCCACACAAGTGAGGTATCATTTTTATCGGGAAACTTGGGGGAACGCTGGGAGGAAGGAAATTTGTGGCTCCTCTCAGATTCCAGAACTTTCTGTCACCGAAATGTGAGGAAAATGTGTTTTTTTAGCCAAATTATGAGGTTTGCAAAGGATTCTGGGTAACAGAACCTGGTCAGAGCCCCACTAGTCACCCAATCTTGGATTCCCCTAGGTCTCTAGTTTTCATAAATGCAAAGTTTTGGTAGGTTTCCCTAGGTGCGGGCTGAGCTAGAGGCTAAAATCTACAGGTAGGCACTTTGCAAAAAACACCTCTATTTTCTTTAAAAAAATGTGATGTGTCCACGTTGTGTTTTGGGGCATTTCCTGTCACGGGCGCTAGGCCTACCCACACAAGTGAGGTATCATTTTTATCGGGAGACTTGGGGGGACGCTGGGTGGAAGGAAATCTGTGGCTCCTCTCTGATTCCAGAACTTTCTGTCACCAAAATGTGAGGAAAATTAGTTTTTTTAGTCAAATCTTGAGGTTTGCAAAGGATTCTGGGTAACAGAACCTGATCAGAGCCCCACAAGTCACCCCATCTTGGATTCCCCTAGGTCTCTAGTTTTCAAAAATGCACAGGTTTGGTAGGTTTCCCTAGGTGCCGGCTGAGCTAGAGGCCAAAATCTACAGGTAGGCACTTTGCAAAAAACACCTCTGTTTTCTTTAAAAAAATGTGATGTGTCCACGTTGCGTTTTGGGGCATTTCCTGTCGCGGGCGCTAGGCCTACCCACACAAGTGAGGTATCATTTTTATCGGGAGACTTGGGGGGACGCTGGGTGGAAGGAAATCTGTGGCTCCTCTCTGATTCCAGAACTTTCTGTCACCAAAACGTGAGGAAAATTAGTTTTTTTAGCCAAATTTTGAGGTTTGCAAAGGATTCTGGGTAACAGAACCTGGTCAGAGCCCCACAAGTCACCCCATCTTGGATTCCCCTAGGTCTCTAGTTTTCATAAATGCAAAGTTTTGGTAGGTTTCCCTAGGTGCGGGCTGAGCTAGAGGCCAAAATCTACAGGTAGGCACTTTGCAAAAAACACCTCTGTTTTCTTTCAAAAAATGTGATGTGTCCACGTTGCGTTTTGGGGCATTTCCTGTCGCGGGCGCTAGGCCTACCCACACAAGTGAGGTATCATTTTTATCAGGAGACTTGGGGGAACGCTGGGTGGAAGGAAATTTGTGGCTCCTCTCTGATTCCAGAACTATCTGTCACCAAAATGTGAGGAAAATGTGTTTTTGTAGCCAAATTTTGAGGTTTGCAAAGAATTCTGGGTAACAGAACCTGGTCAGAGCCCCACAAGTCACCCCATCTTGGATTCCCCTAGGTCTCTAGTTTTCAAAAATGCACAGGTTTGGTAGGTTTCCCTCGGTGCCTGCTGAGCTAGAGGCAAAAATCTACAGGTAGGCACTTTTCAAAAAACACCTCTATTTTCTTTAAAAAAATGTGATGTGTCCACGTTGTGTTTTGGGGCGTTTCCTGTCACGGGCGCTAGGCCTACCCACACAAGTGAGGTATCATTTTTATCGGGAGACTTGGGGGAACGCTGGGTGGAAGGAAATTTGTGGCTCCTCTCAGATTCCAGAACTTTCTGTCACCGAAATGTGAGGAAAATGTGTTTTTTTAGCCAAATTTTGAGGTTTGCAAAGGATTCTGGGTAACAGAACCTGGTCAGAGCCCCACAAGTCACCCCATCTCGGATTCCCCTAGATCTCTAGTTTTCAACAATGCACAGGTTTGGTAGGTTTCCCTAGGTGCCGGCTGAGCTAGAGGCCAAAATCTACAGGTAGGCACTTTGCAAAAAACACCTCTGTTTTCTTTAAAAAAATGTGATGTGTCCACGTTGCGTTTTGGGGCATTTCCTGTCGCGGTCGCTAGGCCTACCCACACAAGTGAGGTAACATTTTTATCAGGAGACTTGGGGGAACGCTGGGTGGAAGGAAATTCGTGGCTCCTCTCTGATTCCAGAACTATCTGTGACCAAAAGGTGAGGAAAACGTGTTTTTTTAGCCAAATGTTGAGGTTTGCAAAGGATTCTGGGTAACAGAACCTGGTCAGAGCCCCACAAGTCACCCCATCTTGGATTCCCCTAGGTCTCTAGTTTTCAGAAATGCACAGGTTTGGTAGGTTTCCCTAGGTGGCGGCTGAGCTAGAGGCCAAAATCTACAGGTAGGCACTTTGCAAAAAACACCACAGTTTTCTTTCAAAAAATGTGATGTGTCCACGTTGCGTTTTGGGGCATTTCCTGTCGCAGGCGCTAAGCCTACCCACACAAGTGAGGTATCATTTTTATCGGGAGACTTGGGGGAACGCTGGGTGGAAGGAAGTTTGTGGCTCCTCTCAGATTCCAGAACTTTCTGTCACCGAAATGTGAGGAAAATGTGTTTTTTTAGCCAAATTTTGAGGTTTGCAAAGGATTCTGGGTAACAGAACCTGGTCAGAGCCCCACAAGTCACCCCATCTTGGATTCCCCTAGATCTCTAGTTTAAAAAAATGCACAGGTTTGGTAGGTTTCCTAGGTGCAGGCTGAGCTAGAGGCCAAAATCTACAGGTAGGCACTTTGCAGAAAACACCTATGTTTTCTTTTAAAAAATGTGATGTGTCCACGTTGCGTTTTGGGGCATTTCCTGTCACGGGCGCTAGGCCTACCCACACAAGTGAGGTATCATTTTTATCGGGAGACTTGGGGGAACGCTGGGTGGAAGGAAATGTGTGGCTCCTCTCTGATTCCAGAACTTTCTGTCACCAAAATGTGAGGAAAATTAGTTTTTTTAGTCAAATGTTGAGGTTTGCAAAGGATTCTGGGTAACAGAACCTGGTCAGAGCCCCACAAGTCACCCCATCTTGGATTCCCCTAGGTCTCTAGTTTTCAAAAATGCACAGGTTTGGTAGGTTTCCCTAGGTGCCGGCTGGGCTAGAGGCCAAAATCTACAGGTAGGCACTTTGCAAAAAACACCTCTGTTTTCTTTAAAAAAATGTGATGTGTCCACGTTGCGTCTTTGGGCGTTTCCCGTCGCGGGCGCTAGGCCTACCCACACAAGTGAGGTATCATTTTTATCGGGAGACTTGGGGGAACATAGATTAGCAAAACAAGTGTTATTGCCCCTTGTCTTTCTCTACATTTTTTCCTTCCAAATATAAGAGAGTGTGTAAGAAAGACATCTATTTGAGAAATGCCCTGTAATTCACATGCTAGTATGGTCACCCCGGAATTCAGAGATGTGCAAATAACCACTGCTCCTCAACACCTTATCTTGTTCCCTTTTTGGAAATACAAAGGTTTTCTTGATTGCTATTTTTCACTCTTTATATTTCAGCAAATGAATTGCTGTATACCCGGTATAGAATGAAAACGCACTGCAGGGTGCAGCTCATTTATTGGCTCTGGGTACCTAGGGTTCTTGATGAACCTACAAGCCCTATATATCCCCGCAACCAGAGGAGTCCAGCAGACGTAACGGTATATTGCTTCCGAAAATCTGACATTGCAGGAAAAAGTTACAGAGTAAAACGTGGAGAAAAATTGATGTTTTTTTCACCTCAATTTCAATATTTTTCTTTTTCAGTTGTTATTTTCTGTAGGAAACCCTTGTAGGATCTACACAAATTACCCCTTGCTGAATTCAGAATTTTGTCTACTTTTCAGAAAAGTTGCGGTTTCTGGGATCCAGCATTGGTTTCATGCCCTATTCTGTCACTGACTAGAAGGAGGCTGAAAGCACAAAAAATCTTTAAAATGGGGTATGTCCCAGTAAAATGCCAAAACTGTGTTGAAAAATTGGGTTTTCTGATTCAAGTCTGCCTGTTCCTGAAAGCTGGGAAGCTGGTGATTTTAGCACCGCAAACTCTTTGTTGATGCCATTTTCAGGGAAAAAACCACAAGCCTTCTTCAGCCCCTTTTTCCCATTTTTTAAAAAAAACGAAATTTTCACTGTATTTTGGCTAAATTTCTTGGCCTCCTTCTGGGGAACCCACAAAGTCTGGGTACCTCTAGAATCCCTAGGATGTTGGAAAAAAAGGACGCAAATTTGGCGTGGGTAGCTTATGTGAACAAAAAGTTATGAGGGCCTAAGCGCGAACTGCACCAAATAGCCAAAAAAGGCTCGGCACAGGAGGGGGAAAAGGCCTGGCAGCGAAGGGGTTAACAATGCTAATGTTACATAATTTAGGTGGTCATTACAACCCTGTCGGTCTGTGTTAAAGCGGCGATAAAACCCCCAACAGGCCGGCGGTAAAAAAAAATTAATTACGACCGTGGCGGAAACCGCCAACATAGACAACCACTTTAACACTCCGACTGCCACGGTGGTACAAACAAACACCGCGGCAGTAACCGCCAACAGACAGGTGGAGGACAATGTACCGCCCACACTATTACAACAGTCCAATCCGCCACCTTTTCCAGGGCGGATTCCCCGCGAACAAAAACACGGCGGAAACAGGACTTGGAAGGGAACACGCTCACCTCTACACACCCCACGAGGAACCAGGACGCCATAGAACCGGAACTTCAGATACTCCCAGCCTTTATATTCCTGCTCCTCTACCAGGAGCACGAACGCCGGCGGCGAAGACCACGGTGAGTACTGCACCTCCGACACAGGGGAGGGGGGAGGGAAATAACAGTGACACACACGCAATACGCAACACCCCCACCCTCACCCACTACAACATACACACAAAATCAGCATGATACATTACAGTTACACCCCCCCAAACCCCTCTTGAAGAATGCAAGGACAAAAGGAAATGAGTTGAATAATTGTTATATATTCAATTACATAAATCAAAAATATTAACATATATATACATTTACACTATAAACAATTATATACACCAAGAACACAAGTCCAAGGGATTCCACCATCATAGTGCGTGGACCACTGGGCCCAAAATGCATGGGCTAGGCCCACACTCAATACCCGAACAAGACGGAGAGAACACTGCTGGGGCATCAGAAAGAAATAAAACAAGCACCTCAGGGGGAAGGGAAGGGGGGGGCACCTCAGCCGGATGAGTGCATGAAGCCAGATCCACGAGGGGGCTCCATGCACACTGTTGAATCCTGGGGAGTGCAAAGCCACAGTCTCTCAAGTCTCTACAGTGGGTGGGTTGCCCACTGTTGAATCCTGGGGAGTGCAAAAGCCACAGTCTCTCAAGTCTCTACAGTGGGTGGGTTGCCCACTGTTCAATCCTGGGGAGTGCAAAGCCACAGTCTCTCAAGTGGATAACAGTCTCCACTGGTTCTGGAGGGGGCTTGATGCCCAGAGTGCTTCATCCTGCCAAGGACAGAGGTAGTGGATGCCTTTCTCCACTGGTTCTGGAGGGGGCTTGGTGCCCAGAGTGCTTCATCCTGCCTGTGGCGGCCTCAGTAGCGTTGTAATCGTTGGCGCTCACTGTCCTGCGGTGGTGCTGGCGGTCTTGTCCTGGGCAGCAAGGCTGCTGGCGGTCTTGTCCTGGGCAGCGGGGCTGCTGGTGGCGGTCTTGTCCTGGGCAGCAGGGCTGGTGGCGGTCTTGTCCTGGGCAGCGGGGCTGCTGGTGGCGGTCTTGTCCTGGGCAGCGGGGCTGCTGGTGGCGGTCTTGTCCTGGACAGCGGGGCTGCTGGCGCTCTTGTCCTGGGTAGCGGGGCTGCTGGTGGTGGTCTTGTCCTGGGCAGCGGGGCTGCTGGTGGCGGTCTTGTCCTGGGCAGCAGGGCTGCTGGTGGCGGTCCTGTCCTGGGCAGCGGGGCTGCTGGCGATCTAGTCCACCGAGGCTGATCTTCCCAGACTAGCCGGTTTTACTGTGCCCCTTCCCCACCTTGGATGGTGTTGCAGCTGTCTCCACACTCCCAACTGTACCCATGGGAGCAGCTTTGGTGGCTGATTTCTTTCCCCTCTCCCGCCGGGCACTGGCCAACTTTTTATGCATGACAGGTCGGGGACTGTCTGTGCTCTGGTTCCTTGCCTCACTGGCTGCCCTGCAGCCTGGTGCACTCAAGAATCCGGTGACTACTGGCACCACTGGTCCTGCCGTTGTTGTGGCTGAGGTGCTAGGTTGGGACCTGGAGAGTCGGGCCCTAGGAGACTGAAGGGGTGAGGGAGGTGAGGGAAAGAGGTCAAGGTTGGCCAGGAAAAGTTTCTTAGGAACACTGGGACAGGTAGCTGGAGGGGGTTTGGGAGTGGAGGAAGAGGTAGTGGTTGTAGGAGGTGTACGTTTGGTGACTTTGGGTGAAGGTGCATGGGCTGGAGGCTGTCGTGAGGTGGATGGCTGTTGGGTGGGTGTGTGGCTGCGTTTGTGTACCTTGGGAGGTGGCCTCACAGACACACTGGGAGAGGACACAGGGGACGTGTAAACGGTAGTGGGGGGTGGTGACTGCACGTGAGCGGGGTGTGGTGGTGGGTGTGCTGGTGATGGACGTAGTGGCTGAGGATTTAGTGCATGCAGGTGTGAGTGGAGACGAGACAGGGAGGGAGGAGGGACACGAGGAGGAGGGGGACACAGTGGAGGCAGTGGGTGTTGGTGAGTCTGCATGTGTGTGATGCTTGCATGAGTGCCTGTGGGATGTGTGGTGCTTATGTTTGCCCGAGCTTCCCTTGTGTGTTGAGGTGTGTGCATGCTGGTCTGATGGTGTGCTTTGGATAGGCTGAGGTACAGGGGTGTGGGTCTGGGTGGAGGAAGTTGGAGGGTGGAGGCTAGAGACAGGGACAATGGCTGCCATCAGTGTTGAGTCCAGAGTCTGAAAAGCTCGCTGAAGGGCTGCCTGACCAGAGTGAATGCCCTCCAGGTATGCATTGGTTTGTTGCAACTGCCTCTCTACACCCTGGATGGCATTCAAAATGGTAGACTGCCCAACAGTGAGGGACCTGAGGAGGTCAATGGCCTCCTCACTGAGGGCAGCAGGGGTGACTGGGGCAGGGGCTGAGGTGCCTAGGGTGAAGGTGATGCCCACCCTCCTGAGTGAGCGGGCACGGGGTAAACGCTGAGTGGCTGCTGGGAGGGTGGTGCTGGTAGGGGGGGTGGCAGCTGTACCTGTAGATGCGGGGGGCACAGATGGGCCCTCCACCGCAAGGGAGCTCCCATCAGAGGAGGAGTCCGTATTGCTGGTGTCAGCTCCTGTCCCTGCCGTGGAGCTCCCCTCGCCCTCTGTCCCACTGGTGAATTCAGACTCCGTAATGTCACCCTCCAGGGCCATGTGGGATGCAGCTCCCTCCTGCTCCAGTGCTACTGCTTCTCCGCCTGATGATGCTAATACACAAAAACAGGGAGACCACAAAAAAGGGGGGGGGGAGACAGAAGAAAGACATGTTGAGTGCATGCAATACCGCTACCGTTGGCAGACACGACAGACACAAAAGCCCCCTGCACTACGCCGCACACTTGGAGTCCACTATTCAATCCAAGGGACATGGGTTACAAGGCTATGCCTGATTTCTGCACACATGGATGTCACAGGAGCCTGACTAGGTGTAGTTGGCACTGTACACAGGTGGGGTGGGGTGCCACAGGGCCTGCCTCAAGAAGGGCCCTTGCCTACTAAACTCGCCCTGGCCTAGGAGAACCCACAGCCCACCTCCCCCACCCAGACACCTACAATGCACGCTGAATCAGCAGAATGAGAGTGTACTCACCCCCTTGTGTCTTCTGTGATGCCCTCAAGCGCCCATCCAACTCCGGGTATGCCACCGCCAGGATCCTGAACATCAGGGGGGTCATGGTGCGACAGGCACCCCTCCCACGTTGGGAGGCCATCCCCAGCTGGGTCTCCGCCGCCTTCTTGCTCCAGCGACGAATGTCCTCCCATCGTTTCCGGAAGTGGGTGCTCCGTCTGTGGTAGACCCCCAGGGTCCGGACTTCTTTGGCGATGACACGCCAAATGTCCTTCTTCTGGTGGGCCCTGACCTACAAGATTGTACAGGGGAAAAAGCGAAGTAATTACCATCTGCACCGTCACAGTCATTGGCCCGCATCTCTACCCTTGCCATGACGCACACGCACTCACCGTCGTTTCATGCACGCCTCATTCTCACCCCCCCCTATCTTTCATCCACCCCACCCCACACAGGCATTGGCCATACAGCATGCTCACAGTGTACTTACCTGTTTGTCTGGAGGACCGTAGAGTAGCGTCTACTGGGGGAGGACCCCATCCACAAGTTTCTTCAACTCCTCTGTGCTGAAGGCAGGGGCCATTTCCCCAGACACACGAGCCATTGTCTCTTCCAGACTGAGGTCACAGCAGCACTTGCAGTGTAGGTCCTCTCCTGTCAAAGATCAGGTATCAAGTGATAGAACAGATAGAAAATGTCGGTCACGTCCGCGGCAGTGCGTACCTTCACCGCCGGCGTATATCATCATTGGCTCCTGGGACCCATAGGGTCCAGTGTGAACCAATGCAGGATTGCGCCGCGGTCTTCGACCGCCTACCGCTACTGTGTACAACGCCAGCGCTGTTACCTCATATCCCCCTGTCCCACTTTACAGGTCAGGCAGCTGCCATTTCAGGGGCCACATGGCATTATTTTGGACTGCGTCACACATATCTAGGCCTTGCCTAAACACACATACAGGCATATTTCGATTTGCTAATACTTTCAGAGTAAGCTGTGTTTACGTACCTCAGAGTCGCTGTTCTCCTCCATAGGCACCGTCCGCTGGGGCTTGTGAGGAGATGGCGGCATCCTCCGGTGTACAGACCACTGGTGGACCTGTCGACAATGGAGGAGCGACATCTGATCATCACCTACAGGCTTGATCGTGCCACAATCCAGGAACTGTGTGCCCAGTTAGAGCCAGACCTGATGTCAGCTATCTGCCATCCCACAGGAATCCCCCCTCAAGTGCAGGTGCTGTCAGTACTCAATTTCCTAGCAAGTGGGTCTTTTCAAACAACAGTGGCCATAGCATCAGGGATGTCCCAGCCTATGTTTTCCAACGTGTTGGCCAGAGTGTTGTCTGCCCCGCTGAAACACATGCGGAGCTACATCGTTTTCCCTCAGGTGGAGGATTTGCCTATAGTGAAAGGTGATTTCTATGCCCTGGGACATTTCCCCAACATCATAGGTGCCATTGATGGGACACATGTGGCCTTGGTACCCCCCTGCAGGAGTGAACAGGTGTACAGAAACCGGAAGAGTTGCCATTCCATGAATGTGCAGATGGTGTGTTTGGCAGACCAGTACATCTCCCATGTTAATGCAAAACTCCCTGGCTCAGTGCATGACGCTTACATCCTGCGGAATAGCAGCATCCCTTATGTGATGAGGCAACTCCAGAGGAACCGGTTGTGGCTTTTAGGTGAGGACAAGGACCCAATACAGTGTGACTAGGTGTCTGGGTCTGGGGATGTCCCTAAGAGTTAGTCTGTGTCTAACAGTTGTCCCTCAACATTTGCAGGTGACTTTGGTTACCCCAACCTGTCATGTCTACTGACCCCAGTGAGGAATACCAGGACAAGGGCAGAGGAACGCAACAATGAGGCCCATGGGCGAACTAGGAGGATTATAGAGTGGACCTTCGGCTTCCTGAAGGCCAGGTTCCGGTGCCTCCATATGACAGGTGGTTCCCTATTCTACTCACCAAAGAAGGTATGCCAGATCATCGTGGCCTGCTGTATGCTTCACAACTTGGCTTTGCGACGACAGGTGCCTTTTCTGCAGGAGGATGGTCCAGATGGAGGTGTTGTTGCAGCTGTGGACCCTGTGGACAGTGAAGACGAGGAAGCAGAAGAAGAGGACATCGACAACAGGAACGCGGTGATCCTGCAATACTTCCAGTGAGACACAGGTAAGAGGACAACACTGCCTGCTACATCTGATTTACATCTACTACCTCTCTACTGTCTGTCATTTTCACCCAGTGTATGATCACTGAGTTGTCATTTTCCCTTATGATTTCACAGATGTGGGTCCCACTGTGTGACATCTGCTTTGTTTCCCCATGGACTAGAGCTGTGTGACATAGGTATGGTGACATTACATTTGAAAGAGCATTTTGCCACTGTAATTGCTAATACACTATTTCGAAATCACAGACAGACTCCTGATTGTTTTGTGCTTTAAGGGTGTTTATTTAAGTGCTCAATATTGGATGGGGTTGTAAAATGGTGAGGGGTGATGGTGGAGGAACGCCCATGGCAGAGTCCAGTCTATTAGTCTCACAGGTGCATTGTCCAAAGGAGCATAGGAAGTGGAGCTGGGGCAGTTTAAGGATGGACAGGGTGACAAGGTGGGACAAAAGGATGACAATCAGGGTGGTCTCATTTCTTGGCGGGGGTCTTGGCATCGTTCTCTGTCTTTGTCCCTGGATCTCAGGGACCGTTTGCGGGGTGGTTCTCCCTCTGCAGGGGATGGGGTGCTGGTGTGGTGGTCCTGTGGCGGTGCCTCCTGTCACTAGCGCCGGTGGAGGTGGTGGGCAGTTCATCGTCCAGGCTAGTGTCAGGGGCCCCTTGTTGTGCCACAGTGTCCCTTCTGGTGTTCACGAGTTCCTTAAGCACCCCTACAATGGTGCCCAGGGTGGAATTTATGGATTTGAGTTCCTCCCTGAAGCCCAAATACTGTTCCTCCTGCAGCCGCTGGGTCTCCTGAAACTTGGCCAGGACCATTGCCATCGTCTCCTGGGAATGGTGGTAGGCTCCCATGATGTAGGAGAGGGCCTCGTGGAGAGTGGGCTCCCTGGGCCTGTCCTCCCCCTGTCGCACAGTAGCCCCCCCAGTTCCCCTGTGTTCCTGGGCCTCTGTCCCCTGAACCGTGTGCCCACTGCCACTGCCCCCAGGTCCCTGGTGTTGTTGGGGTGGTGGGTTAGCCTGGGTTCCCTGTAGTGGTGGACACACTGCTGCTTGACGTGTCCTGGGGACAGAGGTATGGGCCCGCTGGGTGGGTGCTGTGCTGGTGTTTCCAGAGGGGGGAAGCTCTGTAGTGGCTTGTGCCAGTGTGAGGGGAACCGACTGTCCCGAGGTCCCAGATGGGCCGAGCTGGTCATCTAGATCCAGTTGGACAGAGCTGCTGTCATCACTGTGGGCCTCTTCTGTGGGTGGAGTGGACATATCTGGACCCTCCTGTCCAGTGACGTTGGGTAGGGGTCCTGCAGGGGTGTAAAAGCATGAATATTGCATCTGTGTGTGCCATGGTGTGCAATGGGTGGGTGAACGTGTACCCCAGTGCTTGCATTCCTGTGTAGGACCTTGTGTGATGATGGGTTAGGGGGGTGTATGGGTATGTGCAGTGGCCATGCTTTGGTGATGGGTGTCCATGCTTTGGTGTTGCATGCAGGGATTGGGTTTGGGATGTGTGGTTTGTGATATTGGGACATGTGTGAGGAGTTGGAGTAATGGGGGTGAGGGCGAGGGTGGGGGTATGTGATGGCATGCAGGTTGGGTTGGGGATGAAGTAGTAAAGATTTGACTTACCAGAGTCCATTCCTCCAGCTACTCCTGCGAGGCCCTCAGGATGCAGGATAGCCAAGACCTGCTCCTCCTCTCATGTTGTTAGTTGTGGGGGAGGAGGTGGGGGTCCGCCGCCAGTCCTCTGTACCGCGATGTGGTGTCTTGAGGCCATGGAACGCACCTTCCCCGTAGGTCGTTCCACCTCTTCCTGATGTCATCCCTAGTTCTTGGGTGCTGTCCCACTGCGTTGACCCTGTCCACGATTCTTCACCATAGCTCCATCTTCCTAGCTATGGAGGTGTGCTGCACCTGTGATCCGAATAGCTGTGGCTCTACCCGGATGATTTCCTCCACCATGACCCTGAGCTCCTCCTCAGAGAACCTGGGGTGTCTTTGTGGTGCCATGGGGTGGTGTGGGTGATGTGTGGGGTGGTGTGTGTTGTGATGTTTGGGGTGATATTTAGAGGTGTGTTGTGTGAGGTGCGTGGATGTTATGTGAGTGATGGTGTTGAGTGCCTGTGGATGCTCGTTTGTAGATGGTGGTGTCTCTCTGGCCTTCAGTCGCAATTGTGGTCGTAGGGGTTTGTGGGTGATGTGGGTGTGTGTTTTATATTGTATTGGATGTGTGGGAGTGGTGTGTGTATGTATATCATGTGTGTCTATTTTGATTTGTCCAATGCAGATGTGTTTTGTAAATGTGTGTATCTTTTGAGCGCAGCGGTGTGTACCGCCAATGGAATGCCGCGGTTGAAAGACCGCCGCGTGGATTCGTGGGTCGTGATAGTGTGGGCGTATTCCTGTTGGCGTGACGGTGGAGGTTTTGTTATCACCAGTTTATCACTGACCTTTGGTGTGGCGGACTTGTGTGGGTGTCTAGATTTTGGCGGATTCCGGGCTTTGGGTCATAATGACCGTGGCAAAATTCTGCGGCGGTGTGTTGGCGGTCTTCTGCACAGCGGTAAGCGGCTTTTACCGCCAATGTTGTAATGACCCCCTTAGTCTTAAAATCAAATGATAAACGTACAGAAACAATACTGGCTGACCGAAATACCTAAAGAAACGCAGTCTAATCAAAGCTTGAGCCACTACACATTCTAAGGTTACAATACAAATCAACAGCAAGAATAACTGAACAAACAAAATAACATACTTAGATTTAGCAAAGAAAAGACATCAACTGTTATTACATGTAGCGAGCATCATCAGTGAGTTCCCTAACTAACCTTCTGATTAGAATAACATGTTTGGACTTCATGCAAAACAATTTAGTAAACACAAATTTGGAAAAGCATCTAACTATGGTTCTATCAAAATCAGTAGTTGGTACCTAGGAACAAAAGCAAATAGACATAACAATCAGTAACATCGTCTTATACCTTGCCTCAGTATGGTTCAGCAAGCTGTGACAGTCTTCGTCAATTCGACATCAGTCTGGTCAGCAAGATATCAGGATTAAGCATTAAAGTTCAGGAAAAGCAAAGTCTCTTCATGGAGTTCGGAAAAAAAATAGAGTTAATAGTTAATGGTGTATCTTGTCTTGGTACAAAAGAATGGGGCTAATGACTTCTCTCTTCTTGGTGCAGTCTGGCTAAGTTAAATTTCCTAAAACTACTTCCCATGTCCTTATTGGTCAAATAATCTCATGTTTGAATTTAGTCCAATGAAAATAAAACCCCAAATCTAAAAGTTTACTACTACATGGTTTGCATGTCAATGATTGGCTCTTCTTCTCCTGTTCTGGTCATTTGGCTTGTCGGGTATCAATATTGTTGCAACTTATACTCCAGTCGGTGCATCCATTGTCTTCTCCTGGGAAGGTCATTCTTTCACATACTACATTATACTATGTATCCCTAGCTAGTACAACATATTCTAGCAAGCAGTTCTCATGGGAATGAATTTCAGCTACAAGCACTCGGTCAGTACAGTGGAAAATCACAATTTAATTCTCTAAACAGTCATTTTATAAGTCGCCTAAGAAATGCGACTTGACATGAGGCCGTGCAACAAGGCCCAAGACCTCGCTAAGTTAAGGCCCACGATTAATAAAGCTAATAGATAACCCTTTATATAATATACAACCACTTATTTTAATAAGCAATTATTAAGTACACTTTGTGAATACTGATGGCCGCTGAGGTGGGCACAACCTTAAATATGTGCATTATTCTTCTCTAAGTTAATTCATTTTCTATGCAAATTCAACACGAATATTTATTAGTAAAATTCAGCGTTAACAATTATCATTATTAATGTTTGCAGAGTAATTCAAGTTTGCTTGCTTATACGCATATGAGACGACATCACATGAAGTGACATTGCCTGACATTAATGTGTTCTATGACACAGGAATTGGAACCATATTAGAACATGCATGTACACATTAGATAACATTTGGAAGATTTGGAAAAAAATAACCAAGATAGTCAGGATGAAGCACTCTGGGCACAAAGCCCCCTCCAGAACCAGTGGAGTATCACATCCACTACCTCTGTCCTTGGCAGGATGAAGCACTCTGGGCACCAAGCCCCCCTCCAGAACCAGTGGAGACAGGCATCCGCTACCTCTGTCCTTGGCAGGATGAAGCACTCTGGGCACAAAGCCCCCTCCAGAACCAGTGGAGTATCACATCCACTACCTCTGTCCTTGGCAGGATGAAGCACTCTGGGCACAAAGCCCCCTCCAGAACCAGTGGAGACAGGCATCCACTACCTCTATCCTTGGCAGGATGAAGCACTCTGGGCACAAAGCCCCCTCCAGAACCAGTGGAGTATCACATCCATTACCTCTGTCCTTGGCAGGATGAGGCACTCTGGGCACAAAGCCCCCTCCAGAACCAGTGGAGACTGTTATCCACTGGAGAGACTGTGGCTTTGCACTCCCCAGGATTGAACAGTGGGCAAACCACTCACTGTAGAGACTTGAGAGACTGTGGCTTTGCACTCCCCAGGATTGAACAGTGGGCAAACCACCCACTGTAGAGACTTGAGAGACTGTAGCTTTGCATTCCCCAGGATTGAACAATGGGCAACCCACCCACTGTAGAGACTTGAGAGACTGTGGCTTTGCACTCCCCAGGATTGAACAGTGGGCAAACCACCCACTGTAGAGACTTGAGAGACTGTGGCTTTGCACTCCCCAGGATTGAACAGTGGGCATGTGGCCCCCTCATGGATTTGGTGTTGTGCACTCATCCGGCTGAGGTGCCCCCCTTTCCCTTCCCCCTGAGGTGCCTGTTTTATTTCTATCTGATGCGCTTGCAGTATTCTCTCCGTCATGTTCAGGTACCTTGTGTGGGCCTTGCCCATGCAGTGTGGGCCCAGTGTTCCTCGGACTTAAATGGAGCAATACCTGGACTTCTATTCTTGGTGTATATATTTGTTAATAGTGTATATATATTTTTGCGTACTGGATTTTAATAGATTACAATGGTTACATTAATTTCCTTTTCTCTTTGCATTCTTCCGGGGTGGTTGGGGGGTGTAACTGTGATGTATCAATATGTATTAGTGTGTGTGTTGTCGTGGGTGAGGGTGGGGGTGTTGCGTGTTGCGTGTGTGTGTCCCTGTTTTTTCCCTCTCCCTCCCCTGTGTCATAGGTGCAGTACTCACCGTGGTCTTCGCCGCCGGCGTTCGTGCTCCTGGTAGAGGAGCAAGAAGATGAAAGCTGGGAAAATGTGAAGCTCTGGTTCCATGGTGTCCTGGTTCCTCGTGGGGTGTGTAGAGGTGAGCGTTTTCCCTTCGAAGTCCTGTTTCCGCCGTGTTTTTGTTCGCGGTGAATCCGGAAAAGGTGGCGGATTGGTAGGTTGTGATACTGTGGGCGGTACATTGTCTTCGCCTATCTGTTGGCGGTGACTGGCGCGCTGTTTGTACCGCCGTGGCGGTCGGAGTGTTAAAGTGGCTGTCTATTTTGGTCGTGATTCCATTTCCTTTACCGCCGGCCTGTTCGCGGTCTTACCGTCGCTTTAACACCGACCGCCAGGGTTGTAATAACCACCAAAGTCTTGATTTAAATGAATTCCCTTCTTTGGGAAGTTTGACTCAGGTTTGCCAATAAAGATTAATTAATCCTTAGGAACAGTTTGCTAGTTTAATTTCTATTATCCTTCACTAAGTCCACAAGCACAGTCTAAAAACATTTGAAGATTCCAAAATGTAAAAACATTAATCCTCTTAAATGGCCAAAGGGATTATTGTTCAATGATTCAGTTCTTTGATACTGCAGGCGATGATGTTGGCAAGTATTCTAATTAGTCTAATGTTCTTTCCTTTTTGGTCACTGGCAGGAGAAGTAAGTAGCAGTGTGAGATCCGTTTTGTAGAAACTCTCAAAGCCAAGTAGGGTGTCGAGCACTGGGCACAGTATTTATCTGAAACCGGCGATAGCTGCCAAGTCTTGTGAGAGTTTGAAATCTCACAGGATTTTGGCTTTGGCAGGTACATAGGAGGCAGCTGGAGCTGGTACACAGGGAGGATGCCTTGACATGAGGGGGAGTTGAGGGACACTGTTTGTGACTGATGGCAATGGTAGTAAAGTCTTGATCTCAGCAACCAGAGGAGCAGAGGGAGAGGCCAGGGGGGTATCATTGCTGGGGCCGCAAATATCAACATCAGTGGCAAGGAATGTGAAGAGAGATCCAGAGAGTCACTATCACAATTTCCCACAGCCAAGGCCTCATAGAGAGCACAGAGGAAAGAGGTGCAGGGCACGACACTGATGTCCTTCTCACAGGTCACAGATGCCAAGTACAGCAGACTCGGTCTGCTTAGTATCAATGGGTGAAATGACTCCTAGGCATTCCCTAACCAATAGAGTAAACATTTCCAGGAAAAACCCTAGACTCTATTTCAAGAGTTCCTTTTTGCCTTACTGCAAACAGAAAAATGGCATGTGGCAAGAAATTTTCAATAGGGCATAGTTCTTTGGCCACATTAGACTTGGGCTCTGATGGCTGGGATGTGTATAGGAGTTTCACAGAGAAAATCCAGTTTGAAGCAAGCACGGTACCCACAACAAACCCAGAGACAGATGTCTGGTAGAACAAAAGCAAGGTCCTTTAGCAACCAGACGGTGATGGACCTGACCCTTGTGGCAGGTTCATCCCCTGACTTGTTGCCTCCTTCCCCCTATTTTTTCTGACCTCTCGCTGTTGGCTCTAGGACTCTGAGCACTTTATCACTGCTGATCAGTGCTAAAGTGCAGGTGCTCTCTCTTCTAAAGTTGGTATGATTGGCTTATACCTATTTGGCATATTTAATTTACCTGCAAGTTCCTCGTACATTGGTATCTCTATACCCAGGGCCTGTAAATTAAATGCTACTAGTGGGCCTGCAGCGCTGCAAGCGCCACCCACTGAAGTAGCGTTTCAAATCTGTCTCAGGCCTGCTAGCGCAGGGCCTGTATACACAGCTTTCTGCCCCAGGGACCTCGCATCTAAATTTACTTCCCAGACCCAGAACTCCCCTTTTACTACATGTAAGTAACCCCTAAGGTAGGCCCTAGCTAGCCCTGTGGGCAGGGTGCTATGTATGTAGAGGGCAGGACATGTGCCAAATTCTGTGGCCTGTCCTGGTAGTGACAAACAGCCTAACTTGGTGTCTCACTGCTGTGAGTGCTAACATCTCATAAGATTGCATTAGAAATGCCCTGCCTTATATGTAGGGGGTATTGTCTGATTTATGAGGGGTGGCGTAGGCATGTTTGGTATGGTTGTAATGGAGGTAAGAAATGCTGCTTACTGCTGTTAGGGGATTTTTTATTACTATTACAGAAATGCCATTTCTAGAAAGTGAGCATTTCTCTGTGGTTATGACTCTGGAGTTTTGCAGCTTGACTCCAATCCACGTCTGGGCAGAGTGACAGTTGGGCTTTGTGCATACTTTTCAGACAGCCTGTACACAGGAAGGGTGGAGGTGGTGCATCTGCATACTGAATAGTCTTCCTGGGCTGAGAGAAGGAAGAGGCGGGGCACACCTCCACTTGTAAAGGCTGTGCCCTGACCTCACACAATAGGGTCGTTTACCCCCAACTGATGTTTGGAGCCTGTGCTGGAAGCTGTAACTGGTTGGAACCTCCTCTCCCCTTCCTTTGTAACACACTGTAATAATGAGTATAAGTACAGGGGAATTTTCCCGATAATTTGGTGACAGTCGAGCTTACTTGGAACTGGACACAGACTGTTGGAGAGACTCACCAGTAACCACCATGGACTGCTGCTGCTGTGCTGACGTGTGACCTGCTGGGTCACTAGGAGAGACAGCCATCTGCCTGCATCCCCCTTGAGCTGGCCTGCCATCTGTGCTCCTCTGTCCTGGACTGTTGCCCCCCGGGGCAGGGTGCTGTGGCCCCTTACCCCCTGTGACTGCCTGCTGAAGCGCTTTCCTTTCAAGGGACTCAGCGCCCTGTGAGCACACTTTATTCATGCCTGCAACGCTGGGAACGCCCTTCTTCAGGGTCCTTTATTATGTATAGCGCCTGGAGAAGAGCGTGACGCTGTGCCCCTTTTCACCGCTCCGACCAGGGCTTTTGTGTGGGAAGCTAACAAAGCCTCAGAAGAAAAGGAATGGTTAAAGATACATAAAATACTGCAGGAAAGAAGCTCAGCTCGGTTCTGGAACTACATCAACAAATTAAAAGACCCAAACTTAACCAGGAACAAAGGGGTCTCTGAAGGAGACTGGGTGAGTTACATAACAACACTACATTCTGGCCATCCAGCCACACCAGTTCACATGGACAGACAGGGGTTTGTAAACTAGCCCACACGGAACCAGCAGGACTTCCCAACCCTGTTCCAGGTCAGCAAAACCATCAAGGCAATAAGAAATGACAGGGCGCCTGGACCTAATGTCTACATGCAGGAATCTTCATATGTCCCACGGAGGACTGGGCAACAATACTAAGCCCCCCTTCTTCAACCAAGCCTTCCTCTCCGCCCAATTTCCAGATGCATTGAGGGGCTCAACTATGTGCCCTTGTTTTTAAGAAAGGGGACCCAACAAAGCCATCCAACTACCACCTGATTGCTCTAACGGATCTTGAGGCTAAAATCCATGCTTGATGCCTACTGAAGCAGCAACAGGCCTGGGTCAGGACAACAACATTCTCCCATTTTTTCATACAGGCTTCCACACTGCAGCGTCAACCATAGACAACATTACTTTACTCACTGTTCTCAGCCACCAAGCAGCTTGAAGCAAGCAGTTACCACTTTTCTCCTGCTTTATTGACTATAGTGCAGCTTTTGACAAAGTAGATTGCCCAACGCTATTGAGAAAGTTAACTATGTGGAGGTACCCTCAAAACTCTTGGGGGCTATAATCTCTCTTACTCTAACACATGGATCTCCATAAAAACTGGGCCTCACACTGTCACCTCAAAAATTAATACCAAAGGCGGCCTGAAGCAAGGCTGTGTTTTTGCACACTTGCTCTTCAGCTTTTACCAAAACCGGTCCCAGGATGCTTGTTTCTAGTCCAGGAAGGACCTGGCCTGGCAGTTCGGGCTGGACTGTTCCCATGGGGAACAGGGTCAAGACTGATTTGCATAGGGCTGGGTCCAAACTGGAATGGCATGGTGGAAAAAAACTGATGGATTAAACCCAGATCTGTGACTAGGGGTGAATGTTTGATTTGGTCTACATTCCGTCCGTACATTCCGTCCATCAACTGTTCTTTTTTGCCTTCAACCTTTATACAGCAGATCTGGGTAAAGCATTGGCGAACTGGGAGCAGCTCAACCAGACCCCGCCCCTTGAATAGGCCATTCAACTCTGTATATTCTCCTGTCAGGAATAAGGCCAGGCGCGGTCCAGGTCCAGCCCGAAATTCCGCTGCGCAACTCTGCGGCGCTTTATGCGCACCACTTGTCATCCCCTCTTGTTCCAAAGGGGACCATCAGTGTCATCTGTCCTGTGGCAAAGCTCATAGAGCTGCAGGTTCAGGACATTGGTGGACAAGATGCACTTATCAGAGCTATTCTATGAAGGGACTACAATTCCCATGTTTTTAGAGGCAGCGGCAATCTTGGGGTGTGGCAGGCCTATAAAGCCCAGCCACACCCAAGCATGTTGCTCACTATTTTGAAGACTTTGATGCAGCCAGACCTCGTGGGGGTTTCTCTGGAGAAGAGCAGAGTTCCTGAATGGCAGAGTGTCTTCCAACCAAAGAATCCTTATTTCAATGGTGCATTCAAAAACGAGTAGGTTGTACTCGTAGCGGTAAGGCCTTGCTGAATCCAAGTTTGGAGGAAGTCATTAGTTCCAAAAGGTAAAGCGCCCCTTAGCATAACGAGCAAAGTGTTTCCAGTTTCTAGAGTACAGCGGCCTAGGCGCAACGATCAAAGGCATTTCAGTTCACAGATGTAAAGCGCTCTTTTGCACAGCAATTCAAAGCGTTTCAGTTCACAGATGTAAAGCGCTTTTGTGCACAGCAATTTAAAGCGTTTCCATTCACAGATGTAATGCGCTCTTTTGCACAACAATTTAAAGTGTTTCGTTCACAGATGTAAAGCGTTCTTGGCACGACAATTCAGGCGCTTCAGTTCATAGATGTAAAGCACTCTTGGCACGGCAACTCAAGCACTTCAGTTCACAGAGGTAAAGCGCTCTTGATACGACAATTCAGGCGCTTCAGTTCATAGATGTAAAGTGCTCTTGGCACGACAATTCAGGCGCTTCAGTTCACAGATGTAAAGCGCTCTTGGCACAACAATTCAGGCGCTGCAGTTCACAGATGTAAAGCGCTCTTGGCACGACAATTCAAGCGCTTCAGTTCACAGATGTAAAGCGCTCGTGGCACAACAATTCAAGCGCTTCAGTTCACAGATGTAAAGCACTCTTTGCAGAGCAATTCAAGCGCTTCAGTCCTCAGGTTTAAATCGCTCTTGGCACGACAATCAAAGCGCTTCAATTCACAGGAGTAAAAGGTTCTTGGCACAACAATCTAAGTGATTCAGGCTACTTGAGTAAAAGCGCTTCTTGGTATTATTGAGTAAAGCGCTTCAAGTTCAATGAGTATAACTTTTTGGCATTTATTGTTGTGAATGTGAAAGTATTTCTGGAGCTAAGCAAAATCATAGTTTTCATTGTTCTTTAAAAGGCTTAAGATGTGAAAAGCATATTTAGTTCTTTGAGATTTTCTAAGTCATGATCAAAGGTTTATGTTGTGAAGGCATAGATGTTATAGGGTTGATATTCTGAGTATAATCGTAGTCCAAAGTTCTTGCCATCTCTTGATTCTGAGGTCGTAGTTTACCCTTGTTCCATGTTTCAAGGTGGGGATTTGCCCTCATTTCAAAAGGGGTCTCCATCTTATCTCAGAGACGCATTTAGTCAAGAGTCTATTGATGAGTTACACTTCTATGAATGAGTAAATGCATATTTGTTCTAACCTTTACTTTTCAGATCTCGCTCCCTGCTGTTCCCTACCCTAATTACCTTCCCCCCGACTGGCTTCATCATAACTCTGTGGTATAACAGCTTTCTGAGTTGGTGACGCCGGAAGGTGGGCCTTTTGTTCAGCGACGTGCAGATCCCGAGGAAAGGACACTGTGACATCCCCAATACACAGATGATATTGTAATGATGGACCACACCAACATTGGCATGCAGCGAGCACTCAGTAGCCTTCATGCATATAACAAAAAGAAATATTGAAGGGTAAATCAGGACACGACCAAAGTTGTAATCTTTGTGCATCAAAAGAATAGAAGTCTCTCACCTGGGGCCTATGATTATCAAAACAGCATTGAAATACAATTATTTGGGGTTTGGCTCACAGACACCTCCAAACCCTTGACCGATATTGGCTCCCTAAAAGAGAAAGCTGCGGCCATCATACATGGCCTTGCCTGCCTTAACATGAAATTGAAAACCCCCACTGCCGCCTCAATAGTTAAAGTCATAAAGGCCACCCTTCTTCCAGCTTTACGCTCCGGACACTTGGCCTTTCCTGATGACTGCGCGCCCAGCCTAGAGCTTGCCTAGTCCTCAGGTTATAAGAGAATATTTCATCTACTCAGGTATCTTCATAGGCCTAGAATTTGGCCTGGCACATCAAGAGCTAGCATGCGAGTCAGACATCCTGAAATGTTATCTGCAGGTATTGGAAGCACCTGGGAACCCACTCAAGGCTTGCTTGAAGGGCACCTTCGAGAGCCCTGGGAACAAATGGTCTGGACAACTAAAGAGGCCATTGGCAACGTTTCAAACAGAAGTCTCTGTGCTCACAACAAACTTGATTCCTTTTTCGACCTCGAACAAGGTCATTAATAGGCAGCTGCGTCTAATCTCCCACTAGCAAGACACTACTTCCTTAAAGACCTCAGACATCCTTCTCCCCCTGAACACTTTGCACTTGGTGGGGAGATTTCAACCTTACCTCGCAGAGCGTATCAACAGTCGGGTGTGCAGAGGCATTCTGTTCATGAGACTGCTCGGCCTACCAGTAACAGATTTGAACCCAGCTTGGGTCATCTCTGGCAAAGATGGGGCATGTACACTGTGCATCTTTAAATGTGAATCATGGCTGCACCTTTTGTGTTGTTGTCCCTCCCTTGATGCTGCCAGGAAGTCTTTACTGAAACCAACTTTCCTAATGAAGGGGGCTCGCACTTGCTAGGAGGCCTCTTAGATATGTTTCCCCCAAACTTACACAACATTGTTATCAAGGTGCCCCAAATATGTCAAAGAACTCAGAGCCCTCCTTCAACCTCCTATTAAGAAACAAGGGCCCAATGTGCAATGGCCTAACATGGTCGCAAACAGCGAAAAGTGCCATTTGCGACTGCAAAATGGACTGGTACGATGTACCATCCCTATTTAACGAGTCGGTCGCAATTACCGACTCGCAAAATAGGGATTTGCTGCTCGCAATTAGGAAGGGGCATCCAACCCTAACTGCGAGTCGAAGGAGGATGTATGACTGCAATTACGGTCACAAAACAATCGCAGTTACCACCAATTTCAAATTGGTGGTAACCCATTAGCAAACGGGAAGGGTCCCTGCAGGACCCCTTCCTTTTTGTGAATGGGTGTGAAAATATTTTCACTGCCTGCTCTGAAAAAATGAAAAAAAAAACATTTTGTGGTTTGAAATGCATCCCGTTTTCCTTTAAAGAAAACGGCTGTATTTAAAAAAAAAAAAACGCTTTTTTTAAAAGCAGTCATAGACATTGTGGTCTGCTGTTCCCAGCAGGCCAGCATCCCTGTGAGTGCAGCCATTCCCAATGGGGTCGCAAATTGAGACCCACCTCATGGATATTAATGAGGTAGGTCATTTGCGACCCCATTGGGAATAGCAAACAGTGTGAGTTACACTGTTGTGCATTTTGTTTTGTGGCTCGTAATTTGCGACTTGCAAATGAGTTTCAAATTGCGAGTCGCCAAACTCAGGATCGTACATCTGATCCCAAGTCCTATCAACTACACCCAAAAGTTTATAACAGATTATGTTACCCAGAAACACAGAAGCATCTAACTCGTACGCCACAGGGGCAATCTACCACACGCAGCACTAAATCAGTGGCTGTATACTTGCACCCTAACCACCCAGTCTTGGGACTTAACCAGTTCTTTTAGCATTTTAAAGTCTGTTTTTAGGTAAATTAATTCTTAGGTGCCTGCGTGTGCCTTGTGGCTTCAGCAACAATTTTAGATAACTTTTGAAAAATCTTCATTTAGAATGATTTACAAAAATTATTTCTAATGGTTTTTATTAACTAAACAATAAAGTTGACAATGGGAATGCCTTGGAACAAATAAGATTCAACATAGTGATAATTAGTAGCAAATGAAAATGGAGACAAGTGGTTCCAGTGGTCCAAGGCATCAGCAGGATAATTGAGGGCACCCTGAGAGACCGGTTTGGGTACCTTAATAAGTGCACAGCTTTATAATATCAAAGGTTGAGCACTTAAATAGCGTGGTTGCATACACAGAAAAACTAGAAAACAGACTGCTCCACATATAGGAAAAAAATAAGAAATAAAAAAATGGGATGGATTATCAAAAAGTGAAATAGAAAGTGAAATTTAAAATGGTTAGAAAGAAAAACAGCTTATTAAGTGATGTCACAAAAAGCACTAATGAAGGCATTAGACACAAAGATGTACACTAGAAGACAGTATAAACTGAGGTCAGTTTTTGTTAAACATTGCATAGCATGTGTCCTACAAGAAAACATAGTCATAAATGCTGAAATCATACCCATGTAGTAGACTACAGAAATAAGCAATTGACAAAGTGCTGAATGAGGATCAATTTGCATAATAATATAAATGTGCTTGAGTGGGGGCTGCGGAGGAGTGGCTGGTGTGCCGACAAGTGGATTGAGGTGCAGCCCGGAGGGGGAAGGCTGACGCTCCTCACTTGGAGAGCTGGCGTCAGTGAGCTTGGGTCTAGAGGCGCATGGTCTGTGGTCCAGTTGCGGGGGCCATCGAGTGAAGAAGCATTGGGCATACTGTGCGGAGCTTTTTGGGCGTCCCGAATCGCCTGAGTCCGGGGCTGACTGAAAGGAGGCAGGGACATAATGGCGTCTAGTGGCTGAGGGTGTTACGGAGCCAAGCAACGGATTTGGATTGTTCGAAGGGTGGTGCAGCTTCCAGGTAATTTTATTCCCCTTCTGGGTCAGTCGAGGCGGTGACACCTCCTAATTTCTGGCTGACGGTGAGATGGGGCGCCACCGGCAAGCAGCCACGTCGCAGGGAAACACCATGGAGCAGTACACCACACCGGTGCCTCTGCCACAGCGCCAGACTCATTTAGGACCGGAGATGTTATGAGCACGCCAGTGATTGCGGAGGAGCCATCGCAAGCTGGACTTCTAGCAGCTATACAGGGTTCCCTCGAAGGGAAGATAGAAACAGTGGTGGGGAGGTGAACCTCCTTCGGGCGGACCTCAGAAAGGTCTCTGATAAGGTCAAAGTGGCGGAGGGCCCCATTGCGGAGTTGCAGACCGAGGTGGGTGCTCTGCGAAAACAGATGGTGCAGGTTGGTTCCACAGTCAGGAGGCTGGAGGCATGACTGGAGGACTCAGAGAGCAGGTCCCGTCGGAATAATGTCCACCTGCTTGGGTTCTGGGAATGCACGGAGGGTGCCACAGTGGAAGGCTTTGTGGAGTACTGGATTTAGGATGTTTTGCATCTGGTGGGGCTGTCCAGGGTGTTTGTGGTGGAGCGTGCTCACACGGCCCTGGTGGCACTTCCTCGGCCCGGAGTGCCTCCGAGGGCTATCATTGCCTGTCTTTTGAATTATAAAGACAGAGACTGTATCCTCTGGGGGGCCTGTGAATCTGGCAAGGCTGCCTTTGAGAATTGTAAAATTTCCATTTATCCTGACTATACGAACAAGGTTCAGACCTCTCGAAAGGGGTTTCTGGAGGTGAAGGCCAAGCTCTGTGCCATGAACATCAGATATATGTTGTTGTATCTGGCATGCCTCAAGGTGCTCTCTGGGGGCAAGTCCCACTTTTTTTAACGTTTAGAGGAGGTTTGAAGATGGCTGGAGATGTGGGACAAAGTTACTCCTGGTAGACCTGAGAGGACTGGCCTGGTGGTTCATCATACCTCTGGTGTGGACGGCCTAGACTGGAGGACCCGTGGGGATAGCCAGGTGGAGGGCACCGCAGAACAGGGTGTAGATACTGACAATAGAATTGAGATTCAACAGGATAGTACAATGGTGGTGGTGATTCCTGGACTGGCTGATGGACCGAGTGGGGCACTCGATAAGGGAGCTGAGAGGACCCCTACGGACACTTTACTTTTTTGCCCTTATTATTTTGGGGGGGGGCTGTGTCTATGCAGAAGGGGCCTGAACTGCATGGTGGGGGGTTTCGGGACGATGGTTAAGTTTCCGAAGGGGCACTATTTGAATGTGAATTTGTATTGTACAAGGGGGGACAACGTGCTCACTGGTTTATGGTGGGTAGATATTCAGGCACAAGTATATTGCATACGGGGTGGGGGTGGTTACTCCACGGTTGTAGTAGGACCTACTAACTGGGGAGTTGGGGATTAGGCTGTTGTCCTGGCAGCATTTACAAATATGGATCTACAGTATAGTTTGATGTGTTTGTTTTACTGTTCATCCGGGGCGGGTAATGGGGCATTGGTTTATCTGGTTGGTCAGGTTTGCATGTGTTTGAGGTTCACAACAGCAGTGCATGTATGTATGCGAGAGGTGAAATGGGTACTCATCTTGCCTTTTTATAGGTGAGGGGTGGAGGACTAGAGGGACAGAAGGTAAGAAGGCCTTGGTATGGGCCGACAGATTAACCTGCTGACATGGAATGTCAGGGGGCTGAAGAGTAACACTACAGGTTACAGGATACATTCCTTTCTGAGGCATCATAAGTTTCATATAGCCTAGCTCCAGGAAACTCATATGACGGAGGAGGAATCGCAACAACTAGCTAAGAAATGGTGTGGCCAGATGTTTTCCCCATCCTTTTCCTCTTACAAAAGAGGTGTGACAATATGGGTTGCGCCAGGGATCCCATTTACCCACGTTTACAGTGAAGTGGATGTAGAGGGGAGATATGTACTCATACAGGGCACCTTAGATGGGGCGCCCATCAGTATTCTTAATATTTATGCACCCAATATAGATGATCAGCCCATCTATGATAATATACCTGAGGTTCTGGGGGACAGGGTGGATGCGCCTATTATATGGGGCAGTGATTACAATTGCATTTTAGATGGTGAGAAAGATCATTACCTGTGTAAACACGCATAGTCGGCTAGATCGTTTTTTAATGAGTGGACTGAACTGCTCACAGGTGTTGTACATTAAGCATCTGGGGAGGTTTCTCTCTGATCATGCACCGGTGTTGATGCAGTTGCAATGGAGATCCAATAATACGTTAACACGCAGTTGGTGCATGCCTACGGATTTTCTGACAGAGGCTGGGTGTCGCGATAAGGTGGCAGTTGCCATTAAAGATTATATGGACTTGAATTGGAGCATGACGAACTCTAGGGGAGCAAAGTGGGAGGCCCTGAAGGCTTTACTGAGAGGGGTATGCACAGGCGCCGCTTGTGGGGTGCGTAAACAAATGGAACAAGAACTTACTTAATGGAGGTTAAGCTAGCGGTCCTGCAGCATCAGACACCAACAACAAGGGAGGCAGAAAGGGAGCAGCTCCAGTTGTACAAGACAGTCAACAGCTGCTGGGACACACTAGATAAGGCAACACTTAGATCATATAGACAGCACCTGCATAGGGAGGGGGATAAATCTGGCAAATTATTGGCATGGATCCTAAAGCGGGAAGTGGTGTTTTCTTCTATTTTACGTATCAGGAATGCCAAAGGTATGACGATTACTAATCGTAAGGATATCCTTCAGTTGTTGGTGGAACATTTGCAGGGAATATCGAGTGCTGTGCCTTAATCGCATATGGCGATTTAGGTGAGTTCCTGCAACGGATGCGGCTTCCACTGTTGGAACTGGAGTGTATGGAGACTCTGGAGGCTGCGATAACTGTAGAGGAAGTGAGTGAGGCGGTGGAAGCATTGACGGAATCTAGGTCATCGGGGGGGATGGGAGGGAGGGACGGGTTCTTTGTTGAGCTGTATCAAGCGTTTTCCCTCCTCCTACGAGAGAAGTTGTTGGTGTTTGAGGAGGCCCGAGAGCGGGGTATATTGCCGGAAACCATGCCCTAAGGCATTGTGTGTTTGATGCTTAAGCCTGGGGGGGATCCAGGTGACCCCTCCTCTTATTGCTTGCTTACTATGCTGATGTGAAGATCCTGCACAAGATATTGTCTACTCGGCTCCGTGGAGTGATCTGGGGTTTGGTGCATGACGATCAATGCGGTTTTATTCCTGCCCGTAGAACGACCTATAACTGACGTCGCCTGGCACATGTACTGCACAAAGCTGAGGGTGAGGAGAACGAACTGGTGCTAGCGTCATTGGACCTGGAGAAGGCCTTTGACATGATGGAGTAGGGCTACCTCCTGGTGTCGCTGCGGGGCATGGGGTTTGGCCCACAATTTTGTGCGTGGGTGAGACTGCTGTATACTGCATCCTCTGCATGTGTTCGGGTGGAAAGAGAGCTCTTCGAGCCCTGAGTGATTGGCAGGGGTACCAGGCAGGGATGTCCACTTTTGCCGCTTCTTTTCGTCCTAGCGGTGGAACCACTGGCGATCTGGCTCTGTGAGGAATTGGAACCTTGGGGTGGGACAGATTACCCACATCGTCTCCCTATACGTTGATGATGCGTTGCTATATCTTCGAGAGCCAAGTGTTTTGGTGCCTTTGTTGTTGCGACTGATGGAGGCTTTTAGGGCAGTGTCTGGTCTCCAGGTGAATAGGAAGAAGTCACTTCTGTTCCATTTAGGTTCTCTCTGTGGTGCGCCTCAGGAGGATTTACCGGGGGGGCTCAGGTGGGAGCTCGAAAGCTACAGATATTTGGGTATCTGGGTCACTCACGCCGTGGCGGCACATGAAAAACATAATGTAGAACGAGTGGTGACTGGCCTTGATTGCTCGGTTTCGTTTTGGAATAGACTGCCTCTTTCAGTGATAGGAAGGGCCTATGAGGCTAAAATGGTGTTCCTGCCACGGTGTCTTTACCTTGTTCAGAGCTCTCTGTTTCCCCTAGCTGCTCGGCTCTTTAATCGCCTTGACAGTTTGTTGATTTCACTGGTGAGGGCTTGGCGGCGTAGTGGGGTGGCATTGTCAATGCTGCCGAGTGACATGGAAGAGAGAGGATTGGCTTTTCCTAATATTAGACATTTTTATTACGCAGCCCACTTACAACATGCTGCAAAGTGGATGACTGAATCAGACAGTTGGGATTGTTTGCAGGAATGCTGGGTGGGAATGTGTTGGCGCATGTATTGATGTCGGGCTGTTGGTCAGAGTCTGCTGTCCCCTATCTGGTCAGAACTACTGCCTGGATCTGGGAGCAAGCCGTTAGGAATGTGCTTTGACTTGCCCCGTTTGATAGACAATTTAAAGATTTGGGACTTAGGGCCAGATGTAGCAAAGGGTTTTACCCATTCTGTGTCTATGGGAAAATGTGTTCGTGCATATGGCCCTTAGTCCCCTTTAGGGACATGGATAACCTAATGTCAATGGATGGCTGGAGGGTGGGAGGATGTGTAGTGGCGGGAGATTAATACCCCAATGGGGAGTTTATCTCCTTTCCAGATGCTCGGGACACGTTCGGGTTGGGCCCAGGTCAGTTCTTGCAATATGCAAAAATGGAAAGTGTGTTTCGGGAGATCTGGTGTGGTTTCCCGGTGGCCCCTCTGGCATCGATGGTGTTCAGTGGGCTGATAAATTGGGGTGAGGGGACTCATTTGATCACTCGGTTTTATAAAGCCCTTCTGGGGATCAACCAGGTGTGATAGGTGTTGTGCATAGGGCTTGGGAGCATGACCCCATGGAGGATATGGACTAAACTTTTGCACTTCAATTTTGTGCATCGGACATATATCACACCTGATCGTCTTAATAAGATTGATCCAACAAGAGGGGCTGGGTGTCCCAGATGTAGCGCATTCAATGCCTTCTTTCTACACTTGGCTTGGTCCTGTAGGTGTCACAGTGTCCTTTCCTCGGGATCTGCACGCCGCCAAACAACAGGCCCACCTTCCGGCATCACCAACGCAGAAAGCTATTATAGCACAGAGTTATGGTGAAGCCAGTCGGGGGGAAAGGAATTAGGGTAGGGAACAGCAGGGAGAGAGATCTGAAAAGGAAAAATGGTTAAGCATGTATGTATATACTTGTTCGCAACAGCATTAACATTCAATTATACATTTAGACAAAGGCGTCTCCGTGAATACAAGTGTTGAGACCCATATGGAATAAACAAAGGTGTCTTAGTGGATGCAAGAGTTGAGGCCCTTATGGAATAAACAAAGGCGTCTCCGTGAACGCAAGAGTTGAAAACCTTATGGAATAGACAAAGGCGTCTCTGTGAATGCAAGAGTTGAGACCCCTATGGAATAGATAAAGGCGTCTCCGTGTGTGCAAGAGTTGAGACCCTTATGGAATAGGCAAAGGAGTCCCCGTGTGTACAAGAGTTGACACCCTTATGGCATAGACAAAGGCGTCTCCGTGGATGCAAGTGTTGAGACCCTTATGGAATAAACGAAGGCGTCTCCGTGAATGCAAGAGTTGAGACCCTTATGGAATAGACAAAGGTGTCTCTGTGAATGCAAGTGTTGAGACCCTTATGGAATAGACTAAGGCGTCTCCGTGTGTGCAAGAGTTGAGACCCTTATGGAATAGACAAAGGCGTCTCCGTGTGTGCAAGAGTTGAGACCCTTATGGAATAGATAAAGGCATCTCCGTGAATGCAAGTGTTGAGACCCTTATGGAATAAACAAAGGCGTCTCCGTGAATGCAAGAGTTGAGACCCATATGGAATAGACAAAGGCGTCTCCGTGAATGCAAGTGTTGAGACCCTTATGGAATAGAATAAGGCGTCTCCGTGTGTGCAAGAGTTGAGACCCTTATGGAATAGACAAAGGTGTCTCAGTGTGTGCAAGAGTTGAGACCCTTATGGAATAAACAAAGGCGCCTCCGTGAATGCAAGAGTTGAGACCCTTATGGAATAGACAAAGGTGTCTCCGTGAATGCAAGTGTTGAGACCCTTATGGAATAAACAAAGGCGTCTCCATGAATGCAAGAGTTGAGACCCTTATGGAATAGACAAAGGCGTCTCTGTGTGTGCAAGTGTTGAGACCCTTATGGAATAGACAAAGGCATCTCCGTGGATGCAAGTGTTGAGACCCTTATGGAATAAACAAAGGCGTCTCCATGAATGCAAGAGTTGAGACCCTTATCGAATAGACAAAGGCGTCTCCGTGAATGCAAGTGTTGAGACCCTTATGGAATAGACAAAGGCGTCTCCGTGTGTGCAAGAGTTGAGACCCATATGGAATAGACAAAGGCGTCTCTGTGTTTGCAAGTGTTGAGACCCTTATGGAATAGACAAAGGCATCTCCTTGGATGCAAGTGTTGAGACCCTTATGGAATAAACAAAGGCGTCTCCGTGAATGCAAGAGTTGAGACCCCTATGGAATAGACAAAGGCGTCTCAGTGAATGCAAGTGTTGAGACCCTTATGGAATAGACTAAGGCATCTCCGTGTGTGCAAGAGTTGAGACCCTTATGGAATAGACAAAGGTGTCTCCATGAATGCAAGTTTTGAGACCCTTATGGAATAGACTAAGGCGTCTCCGTGTGTGCAAGAGTTGAGACCCTTATGGAATAGACAAAGGCGTCTCCGTGAATGCAAGTGTTGAGAACCTATGGAATAGATAAAGGTGTCTCCGCGTGTGCAAGAGATGAGACCATTATGGAATAAACTAAGGCTTCTCCGTGGATGCAAGTGTTGAGACCCTTATGGAATAGACAAAGGCGTCTCCGTGAATGCAAGTGTTGAGACCCTTATGGAATAAACAAAGGCGTCTCCGTGGGTGCAAGAGTTGGTAGAATCATGATACTTCAGGATGTCATGAGCATTAGACAAAACTGGGCGTGGCCCTTCTCTGAATCATGGAACAAGAACAATTGGTAGAATCATGATACTTCAGGATGTCATGAGCATTAAACAAAACTGGGCGTGGTCCTTCTCTGAATCATGGAACAAGATCAATTAGTAAAATCATGATACTTCAGGATGTCATGAGCATTAAACAAAACTGGGCGTGGTCCTTCTCTGAATCATGGAACAAGAACAATTAGTAAAATGATACTTCAGGATATCGTGAGCATTAAACAAAACTGGGCGTGACCCTTCTCTGAATCATGGAACAAGAACGAACTGAGACCTCTGAACCTTTAGAAGGCAAGAGCTTGGACCATGGACATACTCTGAACATCAATCATGCAACTACTATGCATTCATAAACATAAAACGTTTGGTCTCAGTCTAGAAATTCGCAAAGACTTAAATATGTATCTCACATATCATCAAAGGCTTAAATATGTCTCTCACATATTATGCTTCCAAAAACAATGAAACTATGATTTGCTTATCTTTGAGATGTTTTCACATTTGCCACCTATGCCTGAAAGTTTTACTCATGTAAACTGAAGCGTCTTGATTATTGGACCAAGGGCGCTTTACTCATATGAACTGAAGCACTTTGATTGCTGTGCGAAGGGCGCTTTACTTCCAATTAACTGAAGCGCTTTGAATGTCGTGCCAAGTGCGCTTTACTCGTGTCAACTGAAGTGCTTTGAATACCATGCCAAGTGTGCTTTACTCCTGTGAACTGAAGCACTTTAAATGTCGTGCCAAGGGTGCTTTACTCCTGTGAACTGAAGCGCTTTGAAGGCTGTGCCAAGGGCGCTTTACTCCTGTGAACTGAAGTGCTTTGAATACCATGCCAAGTGCGCTTTACTCCTGTGAACTGAAGCGCTTTGAATACCATGCCAAGTACGCTTTACTCCTGTGAACTGAAGCGCTTTAAATGTCGTGCCTGGGGCGCTTTACCAGTGTGGCCTGAAACGCTTTGCTTGTGATGCAAAGGGGCGCTTTACCTTTTGGAATGAACGACTTCCTTCAAACTTGAATTCAGCAAGGCCTTACCGCTACGACTATGACCTACTCGTTTTTGAATGCACCATGGAATCAAGGATACTTCGGTTGGATGACACTCTGCCATTCAGGAAATCTGCTCTTCTCCAGAGAAATCCCCACGAGGTCTGTCTGCATTGAAGTCTTCAAAATAGTGAGCAACGTGCTTGGGTGTGGCTGGGCTTTATAGGCCTGCCACACCCCAAGATGACTGCTGCCTCTAAAAACATGGGAATTGTAGTCCCTTCATGGAATAGCACTGATAAGTGCATCTTGTCCACCAATGACCTGAACCTGCAGCTCTATGAGCCTTGCCACAGGGCAGGCGACGTTGATGGCCACCTTTGGAGCAAGAGGGGATGACAAGTGGTGAGCAGAAAGCGCTGCAGAGCCGCGCAGTGGAGTTTTGGGCGGGACCTGGACGCTCATGGTTCTATTCCTGACAGTAGGATGGTGCACTGATTTCGGTGGGAGGTGGTTGGGAGAGTGGAAGAGGTAACGGGATTGGGGCTTGAAGTAACGCCTTTGGCATGTCTTTTAGGTGGAGTGCTGGGACTGCCGGGTAGGAGTATCCCATATAGGCTTACACAACTGGCCCTGATACTGGCCAAGTGCAAGGTGGCCATTGGCTGTATAAGTGCCCGGAATCCTTCTATGCCTTGCTGGATCCTAGATTTAATGGAATGAGGTGCTACTGAAGAACAAAATATGCAGATCACACGTAGAGAGGAGGGGGCACTAACGGATGTGATTGCATGGGGGACAGTACTGGAACGTTTCACTGGCATGGAAGAGTTAAGTTCAGAGTGGAGCACCGATGATGATGGCTGATTAAGTGAACCTTGATTCGATCAGAGAGATGACAACCAACTGTGGTGAGGATGTGTCTCTGATACTCATGATATATGAAAGGATTGGTTACATGAAGATCCTATCTGGGAGGGGAGGCTGAGGGAATCTACTGTTGCAGTGGGTGCTATAGATCTCTGTCTCTGATTGTATGTTTACTCTGTCCTCCAGAAATGTGACAAAAGATATTGTGATATCTCACATTGATATTCACTGCATTATATTTTTGTCGGTTATGTTTTCTAAACTCAATAAAAACAGAGTTATAAAAAAAATAATATAAATGGCCATGTTTAGAAATGTATTACAAGTAGACCTAAAATGATTCATATCTTCCAATATGTGTAGGTGGGTTATTCCAAAAGACTTCAAGTTCATGCTCCAGATGAAAAAGTGTCTGAATGATGTGCACAACAGAAGGAAAATATAATGATTAATTCAATTTAAAAGGGCTGCCATAAATAAGATGCAGTATTTCACGTTCGCCATTCACTCACTGTGATGCTGTGCCAATCATCTATTGAATCCAAGCCGTTCTGATTGGAATTGCACTGCTGGATAAAGTTACATCAACGTCTATACAGTAACTTTGATGTCACCTACTCCATGTGGCAATTCAAGTGCTTCAATCACCTGCCATTTAATATCTTTGTCAGTATGATTTTTATCCACAAAGAAATTCACTAATGAACCTTCTAGAAAACTTCCATCTAATTCAGCTCGATTTTTAATCTTTTGACGGGTTTTGCCAATACAGATGAGATCCCATGAACACTAAATTGGTCAAACTACATTAATAGTGTTATAATTGCACGAGTGACGTAATTCATGTTTGATATTTGCATAGAAATAGTGTTTGATAGTGAAATTACAAACTGTACAGTTGCCATGTCGGCACTGACCTTTAAGAGAATCCATGCCCTATGCCCTAGTGATGATGGTGTTGCAGGGATGCAGAAAGAAGCACTGACCACATGATCCTTTACATTAATAGATGTCACACTCCCAGACTGGTTAAAAGAGAAAACATCACTCAAAGAGCGAAAAAACACTGCTATATTCATTTGTGCAACCACGTTTTGTCCACTGAGCAATACAGTTGGGAAGTGCATTAAGAAATATTGAACATTGTTGAGCAGCATAGAACTTGCATGTACTGCTGCTAAGTTTTCATTTACATGTGGCACAAACAAACCTGTCCCCAGACAGGGTACCTGGCCCTACAGGGTCTCTTGCCATCCCTCCCCCTGCCATTCTTTCTTCCCATGAGAGGCAGAGACCCTGAGTGGAGGTAAAATGCTGCAGTTTATTAACATTAAGTCGAATCTTTAGTTGGTTTCTAAATCACCATTACAGTAATCAATTATTGATATACACCATAAACTATGCAAGAACATCATAAATCAAGCATAGTCATAAGTAAATTAACAATCCCCCTAACCTCAAGCCGATTTGGGGATCACCGTAAATCATCTCTGACAGTACCATCTGGCACAGGCTTCTGTCCATGCACTGGATGTAAAGGCACCTCTGGTTGGGCGCAGCATCTTCTAGGCTTCCCTTGCTACCGATGTGTAACATCCAAAGCCCTGTCCAGTCGTGCCCGGGCTGCAAGTGCTGTATCTGCTTTGCAACTATCCCCTGTGACTCTATATGTTGCCCCACATTGTCTCAGCCGTCAGGCATCAGAAAGATCACTGTTATGACAATTATTTCTTTTCAGACGGACTACTGACTGACCTTATGTGTTGTAGATGCAGTTTAACTTTGTTGTCTCTGTCACGCTGCCGGCGGTTTCACGACCATAGACAGGTCCCCCCTTTGTTGCTAGACTCTCTTCACTCCAGGGCATCCTGCTAGTTTGAGGCTGCCTGTAAGTTTGTAACTACCCCCTTGCTTCCTCTGTCTGCCGCTAGGCATCCCAAAGCCCACCACTTTGGCAACCTTATTAGTTAGGCCTTCGGGACGCCAGTGGGTGTTCTTAATACTGCAAAATGCTGCTGCCTCAGCAACACTTCTGAGGGCTTCTCAACCATAGTCCAACAGCTCTCAGCCCCTAAGCTGCTCAGTGGGAACCTGTTCGTTCCCCGCCCATTACAACTGGCCCCTTCCTTCGCACCCTTAGTTAGCAAACTAATGATGTTAACCTGTTGCCACTGCTTTGACTGTTGGAAGCAAGGGTCACTTTTGGATTTAACTGACCTCTCCTCCCTGGTCAGGGTACCAACCCATCTATTATCAGCAGAGCTCTACTCAGTCAGGTTTCGCTTTCTCTTAGCATCACCCTCGCGTGCATTGGCTGTGTCGGCCCCTTTATTATAATAGGCCCAATATTCTTAGTTGCCCCTCGCTTTCAAATCGTGTTACAGCCAGAACATCCTGCCATAAACCCACACCTAAACAAATGTGACTACTTTCATCCCCTTAACTGGTACAGACCGTTGGCATGCCGAAATAGGAAGCCTTGAAATACAAATTGCATCCCACCTAACACATGTTCAGTGAGCTTGGTTGTGTAGTAATGTGATGTAAAATGAAATACATGGAATGTATGTGTGGAATGTTTGTGTTGTGAGATAAAATGGAGGTTTGAGATTCTATCACAGGACCGGAGGCGAGGATTATGCAGATCTTTCTTCACTCTTTATTCAACAGCAAGTTCAAAGTTAAACAAAACATGAACAAAAAAACTACAAGTTCCATGAGCCCGCCGCCATGGTAACGAGTATCCAATGAGGTGCACTCCTTCACGTCGGTATAAATAGCCCGAGACACGTCACACTTCCTCTTTCTTCACTGCTACGTCTCAGATAAGTGCCTTTTCTGCCTCCGGTTGGGAGTTTGTTTCTTGACTTGGCGCTCTGCCGCTCAATTGTTTTGCGGGGCTTTCTGTTTATATAGCAACTTCGTCGCTATGAGCGGTCCGGAACGGACGGGCCGCTCGAGCGTTTCATTTCCTTTCGGCCCTCGGCGTGTTTAATACACGTCGGGCCCACCAGAGGGAGCGCGCGCTGTGTTCTTTGTTATCGGAGAGCGTGCCTCTCTCAGCGCGCGGCTCACGCTTCGCGTTTGCTTTTTTCTTTTTTCTTCCCAGAATTGAGGGTTTCTCCTCTATTACATGCTTGGCACCCTGGTGCATTTTTTCTCTTCCCTACCTTGACACCCGTTTGGGTAAGAATTACCCCATTAGGGAAGGCATTACTTCTTGACTTACTATCAGTGACAGAGAGGGTAGGGATTTTACCCTATATATTGTATATTTTTTTGTTGGGTGTACACTCTGTCATAGTCCTCATTATGCATTCCTCCCAAGAGAATGAACCTTTTACCAACATGTCCCCAGGTGAGGGTCCCTCTCACCGTACCCTTCCCCCCGGAGTGGACACTTTGTTTTCCCAGGCTATTTCTCACGCTTTAGCCCCTCTTAGGGATACTGTCGCTAAACTTACTGAACAGGTGTCCAGAGGTACGGGCATGTTTGGTGTGACGGGAGCGGAGGGTGATTCCTCTACCCTTTCGGCCCCCAGGAAAATGCGCAAGCGCGACGCGGGGCACCTGGGGGATGGTGTATTTTCACCCAATCCCAAGAGTGCGCGCGCGCATAAGCGCGTACCCTCCCGGGAGGACCGTTTGCCCGGAGTACTGGGTGACAAGCTTCACCACCTATGGAACCCTGATCTGGGATCCCCCAAAGGCTTCATGGGAGGTTCAGATGAGGACTCGGGTCGCCCTTGGCGTCCGGGTGCTACCCTACCAGATCCTTCGGATCACGCCGATTCTGACTCCGATATGTTTGAGCCGGAGGGTATCTACCATCCGCGTTCCTCGGAGTGGCGTCCAGACCACAAGGTGGCTGAATATGTCGCCAGTAAAATTAGGCAACCTCTGGACAAAGAGGTGCGCGCTCGTCTACGGGTGGAGTGCCCACGCCCGTCTTTATCGGATAAGGTCGCTTTCACGCCAGTTATTGACCCAAAAATGTGTACGTTTTTTTCCAAGTACACCAAGGATCCCAAAAAAGGGATTGATCGCTCCTGGAGGGCATGCCAGGATAAACTTCTTGATGTGTTAGGTCCTCTCACACAGATTATTCAATTGGCGGAGCGGGCCAAGCAAGCAAACACTCCCCTTCAGACGGACATCATAGCGGGATGGGCTCAGAGAGCTGTTTGTCTTCTGGGCAACGCAAACTGTGCCATCTCTGCAGAAAGACGCAGGTCTTTATTGATCAAAATCGACCCCAAGTTAGGGGAACTGTCTAACTCGGAGGCAGGGGCTGTTGCCCAAGGCAATTTATTTGGCGATCCCTTTGTGAAAGAGTTGGGAAAATTTGTGGCTACGTTTTCAGCTTTGGATAAAGCGCAATCTTCGATTAAGAAGGTTTTCCCCAACAAGGTTTTTGGCGGGGCCGGGCGAGGCAGGGGTCGCTCTTCCGGCCGTCCTTTCCAGCAAGGCCCCAGCTCCTTCCGCAACAACGGTTGGAGGGACGGCAGACAAGGAACCTTCTTCCCCAACAGAGGCAGGGGAAGAAGCAGAGGGTCCAGAAATGCGCGAGGAGCATATAATGCCCCAGGAGGTCCCTCGGGTGAGGCTTATCCCTTTTTCCCCAACAAATTTTGCCGGGAGATTGAGGTTTTTCAGGGACAATTGGAGGCGCATTACCTCCGACGCATGGGTTCTACAAACTGTCTCAGGTTTTCAAATAGAATTCTGGGGTACCCCATTTCAGGAGAAACTGCCTCAGCCCATCGGGTTCTCGGCAGAAGACTCAGAACTCATAGATTTAGAGGTTCAGGCCCTTCTTCACAAAGATGCCATTTCCTTCACTTCCCTTCACCCCACAGGCTTCGTAAGCAACATCTTCTTGGTGGAAAAGAAGGACAAAGGGTTTCGTCCCGTTATCAATCTTCGTGCTTTCAACGAATGGGTGGTTTACAGACATTTCAAGATGGAGGGTATTCACATGCTCCGCGACCTCCTCTTACAAGGGGACTGGATGGTTCGTCTAGATCTCAAGGACGCGTACCTCACGGTCCCTATTTTTCCACCCCATCGCAGATTCCTGCAGTTCTTATGGAACAACCAGGTGTTCGAATTCACCACACTCCCCTTCGGCCTGTCGTCGGCGCCGTGGTGCTTCACAAAACTTCTCAAACCAGTAGTGGAAACACTGAGGTTACAAGGCATTCGCCTCATAATTTATCTGGACGACATCCTTTTGATGGATCAGTCCAGGTCTCAGTTGATATACAATCTGAACACAACTATTGCGCTTTTCCAGGACCTTGGTTTTGTGATCAACCAACAGAAGTCGCAACTTACTCCGACTCAATCGTTAGCCTTCCTAGGGTTTCTAGTGGATTCCCGATCGGCGTCTCTCAGTCTCCCGGCGACGAAGATTTCCAAGATAAAGAAGGAACTGAGAAAGGTCCTGCAACGAGACCAGATCTCTTTACGCCAGTTAGCCAGAGTGGTAGGCCTGCTTTCGTCTTCGATTCAAGCCATTTTTCCGGGTCCCCTACACTACAGAGCCCTGCAACGCTTGAAAGCGTTTCACCTTCGCCGAGGGGTGACGTACTCCGAGTTGATCTCCCTGTCTCAAGAGGCAAGGACGGAGTTGTGTTGGTGGCTGGACCACATGGAGGCATGGAATGGCAGGGCCATCTTTGGAGCAGCCCCGGATCTGGTGATCGAGTCAGACGCCAGTCGCCAGGGATGGGGGGCTCGTTGCGGGGGCATCTCGTTGGGGGGACGCTGGACCCCGCAGGAACTAACCATGCATATCAACTGCCTGGAGCTCCTGGCGGGTTCTTTTGCGATCAAGTCTCTCACGAGAGACAAGGTCTCATGCGTAGTTCTACTACGGATGGACAACGTATCGGCAGTGCAATACATAAATCGTTTAGGGGGAACAAGATCAAGAGCCCTAGCGGGGCTAGCGATAGATTTTTGACATTTTTGCCTTCAACACCAAATCTCAGTCACAGCAGAGTATCTTCCGGGAACCCAGAATGTGTGGGCAGACTGGAATTCTCGGTTTCTCCGGGATCCCAGCGATTGGCGACTACATCGCTCGGTTTTTCAGGCGATCATGGATCATTGGGGTCCCTGTTCAGTGGATCTCTTTGCGTCTCGTTGGAATGCCCAGCTTCCCCTATACTTCAGCTGGCGTCCGGATCCGGGAGCGATGGCAGTAGATGCGTTTCTCCAACATTGGGGCACTCTTCAGGGTTATGCTTTTCCCCCGTTTCTTCTTATCCCGCGGGTTGCTGCTCAAGTTCGCCGCCAAGAGGCGACGGTGATTCTAATAACCCCCTGGTGGAGGTCACAGGCATGGTTCCCGACTCTGCTGGAACTCTCGTGCGAGTGTCCTCTTCGCCTCCCGGATTTTCCCTCGATACTCCTGGATCCGTCGGGGTTCTGCCACCCTCTAATCCTTCAAGGTCATCTTCCCCTCATAGCTTGGAAGATTTCCGGCATCGTTGGCAAAACAACCGGCTTTCGCAGGAAGCTAATAACTTCATCGCACAGGCCTGGGCCCCTGGTACATGCAAACGATATAGATCAGCATGGAATAGGTGGTCTAGTTGGTGTGTGGGCAAACACTGCGATCCCATGGGGGCCAGTATTGCCGACATCATCAATTTCCTGGTGGAATTAGCTGCATCCGGCTTAGCGTATCGCACTATCAATTCTTTTCGCTCGGCCATCTCTGCGGGCCATCCTCCCCTGAATAATCTCCCGATTGGGGGGCATCCCTGGGTTTGTAAACTTCTTAAGGGTATTAGACTCTCCAGACCTCCACAACCTAGATATTCGGAGCTCTGGGATGTGAACTTGGTTCTTAATCTCTTATCCTCTTGGCGGGACAACCAATTTTTGTCGATGAAGGAATTGTCGGCAAAATTAGCCATGCTTCTCTGCCTCATTTCCTGTAAGCGTGTGTCAGATATCAGAGCACTGGATGTTTCCGCTCGAGTCTTTACTCCAGAAGGAGTCACGTTTACTATTGCAAGGAGAACAAAGAATAATACCAGGTCGGTGTCCTATCCCGTTTTTCCTGATTCCCCGAGGCTATGTGTGGTTAGATGTCTCAAAGTCTATGAGGAAGTGACCAGTTCTTGTAGACCTCCAGGTGAGACTCAATTGTTGACTTCTATTAAGAAGCCGTTTAGGGCGGTTTCTTCTCCCTCCATTGCCAGATGGATTCGGTGGATTCTCTCTGAGGCAGGAATAGATATTCGAGTTTTTGGGGCTCATTCTACTCGGGGAGCTATGGCTTCCACAGCCATACAAGTGGGGGGCAGATTGGAGGACATCATGCATGCTGCTGATTGGTCTTCAGAGTCTACTTTTAAGAAGTTTTACTTTAAACCAATTCACGACGCAGCCGCACTGGTGGTAAGTAAGCTTTGAACTTGCATAATCCTCGCCTCCGGTCCTGTGATAGAATACGAAATTTCCTAGCTATCGTGAAGGAAAGTTTCAATTCTATTAAGGACACGGAGGCGAGGATTATCCCACCCACATACATTTCGCGGATATGTTCCCTCCCGATTACATCTATCTGCGTAGCAAGGTAGTATACTTGCGTTTATGCCTTTGTTTATTGGTTATCCTGCTCATATTTTAATTTTTCAGGTAACACTTGATTCAGATGTATTTTCACTTATATGTGTTTTAAAGTTCATAACTTTGTTGCCTTTGGTAGGTTTCCTGTGTTCTATCGGATTTGCATCTAATTATACCTATTTTTTAGGTTCCGAAACTACGACCAATTGACTCTACCAGGATTCCTTCCGCAGTGAAGTCGAGGAAGTGTGACGTGTCTCGGGCTATTTATACCGACGTGAAGGAGTGCACCTCATTGGATACTCGTTACCATGGCGGCGGGCTCATGGAACTTTTAGTTTTTTTGTTCATGTTTTGTTTAACTTTGAACTTGCTGTTGAATAAAGAGTGAAGAAAGATCTGCATAATCCTCGCCTCCGTGTCCTTAATAGAATTGAAACTTTCCTTCACGATAGCTAGGAAATTTCGTATTCTGGAATGGACTGGGAGATTGAAAGGGACACAAGTCAGTTGTAAGGAGAGGTTAAAGGAAGAGGCAACGTCGTCTACTGATATTGAATAAAGAAGTTCAAACTCACTGCGAAGTCCATTGTTAATAAGTGGGGGGTCATCACAGTGATGACAAGCAGACCCAGGACCCCATACTAAGCGTGAAAAGCACTCACCAGCAAGATCTAGCGTAGCTTATGAAGAGTTCCATGAGGCCACAGTCATTAGTGCTGAGCAGCAGTGAGAAGGGCAGGGTTCGGAAAGTTGCCACTTGTTGCACTCACAAAATCACACTTGCAAATCAGGCGGTGAGTGCAGGCGCTCAGAGAATGGGAGAGTGTGCATTTGTAACACTCGGAGAACCGCACTCGCAGATCAAGCGGTGAGTGCAATTCTATGTCAGGACCGGAGGCTCAGATTATGTTTCTCTTTCTATGCTTTATTTTACACAGCAGCCAATAGGAGAAGATGTTATTCAATGAAAACATATCCCAGCATTCATGGGAGACACAACATAACCATAGAGAACACAGAGTATATAAACCGTAGAGGCAAATGAACTTCCTCTTTCTTTGCTGCTTCCGCAGCCAGTTAAGTACATTGCCTCTTTACCTTGTCACTGTGATTACTTTACAGTGTTTATTCTTCGCGCTGGTGCTTCTTCGCGCGGCGTTATTTTGTGGAGTGGGAGCGGGAGTGTGTCGGGTTATTTCCCCGGCTCGGAGGTTCCCTCCGTAAGTAGAGGCTGGTCGGCTGTTTTTTGCCCTGCGGCTTGGCGCGTGCGGTCTCGGCTACGTTGCGCGCCCTCTCACGGTCGCGCGCCCGCACTCTCTCGTTTCTCCCGGCGCCCATTTTTAATTTTAACGCGCGGCCAGGGAACGAGACAGCGGGGGTGCATCGAATCTCCCGGCGGCGATTATTGAAGGCTATTTCAGCATCCTGAGCCCCTACCTCGCTCCCTGACGCCCTGGAATCACGCTGTGACCAGGGTTGGACAAATTTGATTAGGCGCTGCCTAGAGTGCTGCAGGCTGGCTCCCTCCACACTCTAAATCATTGTAAAGCAGTGTTTTTTTAATATCTTCTGCTTTCAGCCTGCTGGGGTTCACACACCCCCTGATTGTAGTCTTGCACTACCCAGAATCCACGTTTTAACGTGACAGAGGTACGATGGCCCAGTCATATGCTTATGAGGACGATTAATATTTTGGGAGTGAAGCTCCCTTCCTTGATGATAATTTGGTGGGCGCGCTATACAATACCGTGCAGCTTTCAGTAAATAAAGCACTGGCAAAGGCTCTGGGGCCCCTCACCCATCATTTTGGGAGCTTTGCGCGCCAAAAAGGTTGGCTGCCCCACATTACGCCATCTGATGAGGCTCTATCTGACCAGCCCTCTACTTCCAAGGGTAAGTCTAAAGCCAAGACCTGGGCCCACTCCGACCTTTTCAAGAAACTGTCTTCCTCCATTCAGAAGGAGCACGGGTATAGCTCCTCTCAAGCGCAAGACGTGGTTCAGATTCAGACCAGTCGTCCTCTAAACCTTCTTCCGAATCTGATTCTGAGGAAGACCTCGGGGACCGGCCAGGCCCGAGCAAACGCAAAAAGTCGGAGACTGCTAAAGCCCCGCCTCCCAAAGCACCACGTGTCTTGACCCTACTATGGTCACCTTCTTAAAGAAATGGGCAAAAGACCCCAAGAAGGGTCTAGACCGTGCTTGCCGCTCTTGCTAAGACAAACTTCTGGACCTCTCTGGCCCGCTGGCAAAAATCTTGGAGATGGCTTACGTAGCCAAGGAGTCTCAATCACCTATCGACCCTGACATCCTAGTAGGGTGGGCTCAGCGAGCCATTTGTCACCTGGGCAATGCCAACGTGGCCTTATCTACAGAAAGGAGACGCTCTATCCTAATGAGAATCGACCTTCAACTCACTGAACTCGCCACCTCTGAAGCGGGCCCTGTGGCCCAGGGCCTCCTTTTCGGGCCCCCTTCATTAAGGACCTAGCCACATTTGCTGCGACCTTCAATACGATGGATAAAGCCCAACTGTCCCTCAAAAAAGTCTTCAGAGAGACTCTTTTTCGGAGAGCCGGACGTCTGCGGGGTCGCTCGTCTGGCCGCTCCTATTATCAAGGCCCCAGACGAGATGCCCTGTCCAGGGGCCGTGGATATTACAAAGATCAGCAATCAGGCTCCACCTTCTATCGATCTCGACCCAGAGGAGGTAGGGGCCGGTACCGCAAGAACTCATATAGAGGTCAACAAGGAGTCACCCAGGATCACACCAATTCAGGTGAGAATAATCCACCCTTCAGAGGTGATTCTTGGGGGCAGGGTTCAGACTTGTTTGACAGAATGGAAAAAATTATCCAGAGACCCCTGGGTGTTACGCCGTTCAAGGGTTCAGATTGGAATTTTACCAGACTCCTTATCAGCAATCCCCTCCTCCTCTTCCCCATTTTTCCCGTCCCGATCTAGACATCATAGACCTGAAAGTTCAGGCGCTCCTCAAGAAGGGTGCTATTTGCCAGGCTGTTCCCCATCCCAGGGCTTCCTAAGCCCCATTTTTCTGGTAGACAAAAAAGGAGGAGGATCACGTTTGGTCCTAAATCTCAAGGAATTCAATGCATGGCTAGTCTACTGACATTTCAAGATGGAAGGAATCCATCTCCTCAGGGATATACTGCAAGAAGCAGATTGGTTGGTGCGGCTAGACCTAAAGGACGCTTATCTAAGCGTTCCTATTTTCCCACCTCATCGATGTTTCCTTCAGTTTCTCTGGCAAGACCAATGCTTCGAGTTTCAGGTACTTCCTTTCGGACTTTCCTCCGCTTCTTGGTGCATTACCAAGGTCATGAGGCCTGTGGTGGAATCCCTTCGCGCACGGGGTGTGCGCCTGATAGTTTACCTCGACGATCTGATCATTATGGCTCAAGACCCCCTTCTCCTTCAAGTTCATTTGTCTTGGACGATCCAATTTCTTCAGGATCTGGGCTTCATAATCAACCAGCCCAAGTCTTGTCTCCGCCCGTCTCAACAGATCAGGTTTCTGGGCTTCAAGATAGATTCTGTGAAAGCTCAAATGATCCTTCCTCGTCTGAAGGTGCGCAATATCAAGAAGGAATTGCGCCTCCTCTTGTCCAGACAGAAAGTGTCATTGAGGAGTTTAGCCAGGATGGTGGGTCTTTTATCATCCTCGATCCAGGCTGTTTTCCCGGGTCCACTACACTACAGAGCCCTCCAACGGCTCAAGATTTCTCACCTCCAGAAGGGCTTGTCTTATACGGATTTAGTCCCTCTGACTCCAGAGGTCCGCTCAGAGATAACTTGGTGGTTAGAGCACATGGAGGCCTGGAATGTACGGGCGATTTTCAGCACGTCCCCGGATGTGATTCTGGAGTCGGATGCCAGCAGATGGGGCTGGGGAGCCCGTTGCGGGGATGTGACCACGGGAGGTCGTTGGTCGGTGGAGGAACTTCACCTCCACCTCAACTGCCTGGAGCTTTTAGCCGGATCTTTTGCAATCCGGAGTGTCTCTCCTCTGAAGGCGGATTGTTGCATTCTCTTGAGAATGGACAACATCTCCGCGGTCAGATATGTAAACAAGGTGGGGGGCACGAGATCTCAGACTTTAGCTCGCATTGCCAGGGATTTCTGGCAATATTGCCTCCATCGCATTTCAGTGATTGCGGAGTACCTTCCGGGAGCTCGCAACACAGTGGCGGATTGGAATTCCAGATTCTGGATGCTCCTCCCAGTAGTGTTTGCCACTGTGAATCAGAAATGGGGCCCCTTCTCGATAGATCTATTTGCCTCGAGATTGAATCGCCAGCTCCCTCTCTTCTTCAGCTGGAGACCTGATCCGGAAGCGATTGCCACCGATGCCTTTCTCCAGGACTGGTCACCCCATCGAGCTTATGCATTTCCCCCGTTCAGCATGATTCCTCATGTCCTTTCCCAGGTCTGACGGCGGAGAACGGAGATTGTGTTGATAACCCCCCTTTGGAGGGCTCAAGCCTGGTTCCCTTTAGCATTAGACCTTCTGTGCGATTTCCCTCTCCTAATCCCCCCTCTTCACAACCTTCTCCTGGACCCTCTGGGGTCTCCGCATCCCTTGATTGTACAGGGCAAGTTACACCTGGTGGCCTGGAGAATTTCAGGCGTCATTGGTTCTTGCCAGGCCTTTCAGAGCAGGCTTCCAGTTTCATCCTTCAAGCCTGGTCCTCCAATACTCACAAATGATATACCTCTGCCTGGAAGCGATGGGTTAATTGGTGTGAGGAACGGGATTCCGATCCCTTTAATGCTGATGTCAGTTTAGTGGTCAATTTTCTGGCTTCACTGACTGCTGCGGGCTTAGCTTACAGATCGATCAATAATTATAGATCCTCCATTTCAGCAGGTCATTTACCAGTTTTGGGTAAACCTATTGGTGAACACCTTATTGTCTGCAAATTAATGAGAGGCATTCGTCTTTCCAACCCTCCGCGTCCTAGATATTCTTCCCTTTGGGATGTCAACATAGTTCTTACGTTCATTTCTTCTTGGCCAGACAATAGATTCCTGTGACGCAAACAGCTTTCAGCCAAATTATCCTGATTATTATGCCTCATTTCATGCAAAAGAGTATCTGCCATCCGTTCCCTTGACCTAGAGGGCAGGACCTTTTCTCCTATGGGAGTTTCCTTTTCGATTTCCAAACGCACTAAGACGGGCATCAATTCAGTGTCTTACCCTTCTTTCCCTCATAACCCCAAACTGTGTGTGGTGCAATGTTTGAAGGCCTGTGAAGCGGCCACAGAGGAATTTCGTACAGACCCTAGAGGTCAATTGTTGATTGCCCTGCAGAAGCCTTTCAAGCCAGTCTCATCGGCTACCTTAGCCAGATGGATCAGATGGCTTCTTTCTGAAGCAGGAATTAATGTCTCCATGTTTGGGGTGCACTCAGTCCATGGAGCTATGGCTTCAAAATCCTTTAATTTGGGCATGAGGTTGGAAGACATTATGAAGGCGGCAGACTGGTCTTCGGAATCTACTTTTAAGACTTTCTATTATAAACCCATTTTAGACATTGCATCAATCGTGGTTGATCAGCTTTGAACTTGCATAATCTGAGCTTCCGGTCCTGACATAGAATAAAAAAAATTAAAGCTTACGCGTTAAGAATTTTCAATTCTATTAAGGACACGGAGAAGAGGATTATCCCCCCCTAGTGGACAATAAGACCTCTGCTTAAGAGTTAAGTATTCTGTTTTAATATTATGTCTCATTGTCTTACCCACCCAGTGATGGTATCAGTGCATGTAAGTTGTGGACTTTAGTTCTATAGCATATACTATGATTAGTTCTCGTTTCTTCCTTTCTCAGGTGTCGATCATAGTTGAAGCTCTTCATTCCTGGGACGCAACCAGAGTTGATGATGCATCATTCCTTATCTCGGAGTTGCTGTGTCTCCTTGGATATTTGGATGGTGTCCTTGTTTGGGTTCGATTTTGATACACTTCATTTACTTTTACTGACTGAGATTTCGCAAAGAAAGAGGAAGTTCATTTGCCTCTACGGTTTATATACTCTGTGTTCTCTATGGTTATGTTGTGTCTCCCATGAATGCTGGGATATGTTTTCATTGAATAACATCTTCTCCTATTGGCTGCTGTGTAAAATAAAGCATAGAAAGAGAAGCATAATCCTCGCCTCCGTGTCCTTAATAGAATTGAAAATTCTTAACGCGCAAGCTTGAATTTTTTAAATTATTATTAGGAAAGCCATTGCAGAGTGCGTACATGCGCCTTAACTACATGTCTGCGTCAGTGTCGCCATTTTGGCATGAGGAGCAGACGCAGAGCATAGAAAACGCTCTAATTAAAAATAATATATATATATATATATATATATATATATATATATATATATATATAAATATTTAGGAGGGGAGGCTATTAGCAAATAAAGGACTGCATGACACAGCAAGTTTTACAACTGTAGATTTTCAACAGTAACTATTAAGGACTAAAAATTAAAACACAGAAATATTGCAAGACCTTGTTCAAATCTTGATGGCCATTTTAAAGCCAGGCATGATTTATGGGACTTCATAAGACGGGTAAAATACCATTTTAAACTCAGGCAAGATATTTTCTCTTTCAAAAGGGTTGCTTCTCAGTGATAAATCATAATATTAACATATAAGTGATGTCTAATGAGGAAACAAATATTGAGGCAACAATAAATAATGATGAAGGAAATGGGGGAAGTGTCTCAAGTACAATTTTTCAAGGGCCATGACCATTTGATATTTCAGATCAACAAAATATTGCGCAAAGATGTGAAAAATGGAGAGGGAGATTTGAACATTCTTAAAGGCCACATGTAAAATATATTCAGATGAACAGACAAAAAACGTACTACTTAATTTAGTAGGAGATGATATGGAAGACATAATGATAACATTCCCTGAACAAGAGCAGAACACATATAAAGGGCTCAGACAATGCCTGAATGAGAAATGTAATCCTCAGAGAAATGTGGATTTTGAAAGATACAATTTTAACACAGCTCTTTAGAAAGAAAATGAAAATACATAACAAGGTAAAGAAAACAAGTCACTTTCCGTGAATTTCAGAACTCTAACAATGAGGAAGTGATAAAATTGAGAATAAGACAAAGGTGCAACTCAATAAAATTTCGAAAACAAAGTTGAAAACATCATATGATCTGGAAGAAATTGTATGCATGGCTAGAACAGAAATCCAAGAAACAAAAACAGGATACAAACATGGAAGAAGGCATAATAAAAACTGTTAGGCAGATGTCTAAAAAAGGCATCAATGTAGACAAAATGGAAATGCACAAAAAAGATAAGAAATTATGTTACAGATATGGATTGGAATTTCCACAAGTAAAACCATGCCCAGCATTAGGACAACAATGTAGAGAGTCTGGAAAATCTAAAAACTTTGTAAGTGTGTGCCAATTCAAGAAGGATAAAAAGGAATTCTGGAACAAAAAGAAGATTGGAACAAACAAAGTGTTTCAGATACTAAAAGGAAAATAGGAAACACTAACTTCATTAAGCAAATGGAAGGTATTGAATACGATTCAAAGGGAGAAGTGCAACAATCTGAAAGATTATATGTGATGGGTGAAGAAGATGAAGTCAATCAAAATAACCTCTGCAGATATATTGGTTGGCTCTCAAAAAGTTCCATTTGCCGTTGATAGTGGAGCAACATGTAATATTATGTGTATCATTGATTACCAGAAAATGAAAAAAACAACCTCTTTTAAGTCCATCAAATGTCAGTGTTTTTCAATGGGGAGCAAAACATCCTGTTTCTTGTTTAGGGAAATTTGAAGACTTACTACAATATGGAGATACAATCTGTAAAGAAGAGATACGTGTATTAAAGGGTGAAGTCCCTGGACCATATTTATTAAGTAACATCACTGCTCAAATCATGGGTTTGTTAGCAATGACTTGTAATATGACACCAGATAATCCTATGTTAAAAAAAATCCAGATTTGTTTAATGGGTTAGGTCAACTAAAGGATAGAATGCTTATGTTACATATTAATGAAGCAGTGAAGCCAGTAGCTCAAATGCACAGTGTTCCAATATATTTACAAACAAAAGTAGAAAAAGAAATAAACTCATTGATTAAACAGGATTTAATTGAACCAGTTACCACCCCAACAGCATGGATATCAACTATTGTTGTGGTTCCAAAAAAAGATGTGGAGGATATCAGAATTTGTGTTGACATACGAATGCCTAATACAGTAATTGAAAGAGAAAGGTATCCATGCCCATATTTAAATGACATGATCAGTACTAATAATGATGCTACTGTCTTTTCGAAACTGGATTTATGTAAAGGATACCACTATCAACTAGAAATTTAGGGGGTCATTCTGACCTCGGCGGTAAAAGGCCTATACCGCCGGTCAGAACTCCGCCATACTACCGCCGCGGCCGCGGTAAACCGCCACGGTCATTCTGACCACCAAATGTGAAACCGCCAAAAATCCGACATCCAAGGAAGGCTGCCTCATCAGCGGGCCGTGGAAAACTGGAGATGACCAAACCTCCACCGCCACGCCAACACAAACACGCCCATGCCATTCTGACCCACGAATCCACGCGGCGGTCTTTCAACCGCGGTATTCCATTGGCGGTACACACCGCCGCGGTCAAAATTCACACACCATTACAAAACACAGCCACATTGGACAATTTGAAATACACACACCTGACACACATACAAACAACACTCCCACACATCCAATCAACTATAAAACACACACCCACATCACCCACAAACCCCTACGACCGAAGATCAGAGACGGAGAGAGAGACACATCACAGAATAGAGAGCTACATCACACAGAGGCACACTACACCATCACACACACCACATAGAAGCACAAAGCAACACACACCAACACACTCATCACCATATACACCACCCCACACCTCATCCACACCACCCCATGGCACCCCAAAGGCACCCACGGTTTTCGGACCAAGAACTCCGGGTCATGGTGGAGGAAATCATAAGAGTTGAACCCCAGCTCTTCGGCTCACAGGTGCAGCACACCACTATAGCCAGGAAGGCGGAGCTATGGCAGCGGATCGTGGACAGGGTCAACGCGGTGGGACAGCATCCCAGAAATCGAGACGACATCCGCAAACGCTGGAGCGACTTACGGGGAAAGGTGCGCTCGATGGTCTCGCGACACAACATCGCAGTGCAGAAGACTGGCGGGGGACTCCCACCCACTCCACCCGAATTCACAGCATGGGAGCAAGAGGTACTAAACATCCTGCATCCTGATGGCCTCGCTGGAGTACACGGAGGAATGGACTCTGGTAAGTACAATCTCAACTACTTCACCCCCCCCAGCATGCTAACCCCCACCCCCACCCTCACCCCCAACCCCCCATCACACATCCTCCCTGAGAATGTCTCTCCAGCACAACCCACCCAACACCAACCCCTGCATGCCACCACAAACTATGGACAACCATCACCTAAGCATGACCACTGCACATACCCCCCCCCCCCCAAACACCCCCACAACACCTCCCCCAAGGGAATGACAGCACTGGGGGACAAGGGCACCCATAAATCGCACGCAATAGCACACACAGAAACAATAACCATACTCTCTTACCCCATGCAGGACCCGAACGCCAACACACCGGCCAGGAGGGTCCAGAAATGTCCATCCCCCCCGGAAGAGGCCCCCAGTGATGACAGCAGCTCTGTCGACCTGGAACCTGATGACCAGCCCGGACCATCGGGGACCTCTGGACAGTCGGTTCCCCACACACAGACACAGGCCACACCAGACCCAACCCCCTCTGGGAACAACAGCACAGCTCCCACCCAGCGGGCCCATGCCTCTGTCTCTAGGACAGGTCAATCAGCGGTGTGTCTGCCACTACAGGGCACCCAGGCTAACCCACCACCCCAACAACAACAGGGACCTGGGGGCAGTGGTAGTGGGCACACCGTCCAGGGGACAGAGGCCGGGGGAAACCGGGCTACTCGGAGGGCTGCTGTGCGACAGGGGGGGGGAGGAGAGGCCCAGGGAACCCACTCTCCAAGAGGCCCTCACCACCATCATGGCAGCCTACCCACCACTCCCAAGAGACGATGGCGACGGTACTGGCCAGGTTCCAGGAGATCCAGGCACAGCAGGAGGAACGCTACATGGGGTTCACCAATCAACTCACCAACATCTCTACCGCTATGGGGAGCATAGTCCAGGCCCTCAACCGGATAGAAGACACGTTGCGGGACCATGTGGCACCACACAGGGCCCCTGTCACTAGCCCGGACCAGGAACAGCCTACCACCTCCGCCGGCGCTAGTGGACAGGAGGCCCCACCACAACGACAGGCCACCAGAACCCCACCTCCTGCTGAAGAACAACCACCCCGCAAGAGGAGCCTGAGATCAAAAAAATAGACAGAGTAGGATGTCAAGACCCCCGCCAGCATGAGATACCCCCTGAAGTCATCCCACTGTCCCACATTGCCACCCTGTCCAACCTTGAACTGCCCCTGCTCCATCCTTCCACAGGCATATGGACAATGCACCTGTGAGACTGAGAACTGGACTCTGCCATGGACATTACTCCACCCCCACCCATCACCGTGTTAATATCATGTACCATTATCTAGCACAAAAAATAAATCACTCAATGCACTGATATCAATCAGGAGTCAGGCTGTATTATTTACAAATGTATAACACATTACAGATCAATTATGTTATGTTAACTTTGTGCTGAACACGTACCGAGATCAATAAGCATTAGTCCATGGGCTAACCAAGCAGAAGTCACGCAGTGGGTCATACAGCACTGAAAAGGGAAGGGAAAATCAAACATCAGTTTAAAAGAACTGGGGGGTCATAGACAAAGTTGAGAAGCAGGAGGCTTTCAGGAAAAGTAAAATGGCGTGGGTGATTCTTACCTGTGTGCTACTGAAAATACTGTTGGATAACTCTGTCCCTGTTGTCTGTGTCGTCCTCTGAGTCTTCCTCCTCTTCACTCTCCGCAGGCTCCACAGCTGCTTCAACACCACCATCTGGACCATCCTCCTGCAGGAAAGGCACCTGACGTCGCAATGCCAGATTGTGAAGCATACAGCAGGCCACGATGATCTGGCACACCTTCTTTGGTGAGTACATCAGGGATCCCCCTGTCATATGCAGGCACCTAAACCTGGCCTTCAGGAGGCCAAAGGTCCTTTGTATGATCCTCCTAGTTCGCCCATGGGCCTCATTGTACCGTTCCTCTGCCCTGGTCCGGGGATTCCTCACTGGGGTCAATAGCCAAGGCAGGTTGGGGTAACCAGAGTCACCTATTAGCCACACACGTTGTCTCTGTAGCTGTTCCATCACATAAGGGATGCTGCTATTACGCATCACATACGCGTCATGCACTGAACCAGGGAACTTGGCATTCACATGGGAGATGTACTGGTCAGCCAAACAGACCACCTGGACGTTCATAGAATGGTAATTTTTCCTGTTTCTGTACACCTGCTCATCGTCTTTTGGGGGGACTAAGGCCACATGGGTCCCATCAATGGCACCAATTATGTTGGGAATATGTCCAAGGGCATAAAAATCACCCTTCACAGTGGCCAAATCAACCTCCTCAGGGAATATAATGTAACTCCGCATGTGTTTCGTCAGGGCAGACAACACTCTAGACAAAACTTTTGAAAACATGGGCTGAGACATTCCAGATGACATGGCCACTGTTGTCTGGAATGAGCCACTTGCAAGAAAATGGAGGACTGACAGCACCTGCACCAGAGGGGGAATTCCTGTGGGTTGGCGGATGGGGGACATCAGGGCTGGCTCCAGCTGGGCACACAGTTCATGGATAGTGGCACGGTCAAGTCGGTATCGTAGTATGATGTGGCATTCTTCCATTGTCGACAGGTCCACCAGCGGTCGGTACACGCGAGGATTCATCCTTCTCCTCGCAAGTCCCAGCGGACGGTGCCTAGGAATGACAACATGGAGCACAGAGTCAAGCTAATCACTGGTACGTTCAACACAGCTTGCATAGCACACGGTTATCTATGTATTGAAAGGCGTGTATGTGTGGCAATGCAAGGCCTAGGCCTGTGTGTCGCAGTAGAAATGATACCATGTGGGCCCTTGAAATGGCGGCTGCCTGACCTGTGAAGTGGGACAATGGGATGTGAGGTCAATGCGCTGGCGGAGCACACCGTGGCGGTAGGCGGTCGAAGACCGCTATACGAAGCCGCATTGGTTAACATTGAAGCCTATGGGTTTCAGGAGCCAATGACGATGTGCGCCGGCGGTCGCGGTACGCACCGTCGCGGTACGCACCGCCGCGGTACGCACCGCCGCGGGCGTGACCGCCATTTTCTATCTGCTTAATCACTCGAGACCTGATCATCCACAGGAGAGGACCTATACTGCAAGTGCTGCTGTGACCTCGGTCTGGAAGTGACAATGGCTGCTGCGACTGGGGAAAGGGCCCCTGCCTTCACGTCTGAAGAGTTGGAGAAGCTCGTGGATGGGGTCCTCCCCCAGTATGCGTTACTCTACGGTCCTCCAGACCAACAGGTAAGTACACCGGGTGCACATGGAATGGGCGATGCCTGTGTGGAGTGGGGTGGATGTAAGTTGGTGGGGTGGGGGGCGAATGAGGAGTGCAACGCACAACAGATGAGAGCATGTGCCATATGGCAAGGTTGGGGGGGGGGGGGCAATCACATCTAACATGCAGTAAATTGATGAATGTTTCCTTCCCACCCTGTACATGTCACATAGGTCAGCGCCCATCAGAAAGTCGAGATTTGGCGTGCCATCGCCAAGGAAGTCTGGGCCCTGGGGGTCCACGTCAGACGGGGCACCCACTGCCGCAAGAGGTGGGAGGACATCCGCCGCGGGACCAGGAAGACCGCCGAGTCACTGCTGGGGATGGCCTCCCAACCTAGGAGGGGTGCCAGTCGTACCCTGACACCCCTGATGTGCCGGATCCTGGCGGTGGCCTACCCTGATTTGGATGGGCGCTTGAGAGCATCACAGCAGACACAAGGGGGTGAGTATCAGCACATTCTGCTATCTTTCTGCGCAGTGGAGGCGTCTGGGTGGGGGAGGAGGGTTGTGGGTGACATTAGGCCAGGGCGCTTTCTGTAGTGTAGTCCTCTCCCTTAGGCATGGCCCTGTGCTCCCGGCCCCCACCTCTGTAGGGTGACAAGTACAGCTATTGATGGTCCAGCCTCACACATGTGCGCGTTTGTCGTCTATTGACCTGTTGTCCTAGTCAGAAGTACTGAGTAGTGTACCCCGAATGCGCGGCTAAGTGCATGAGGCTCCTGTGTCTGTCCTCTCCGCCAACGGTGTTGACATTGCATGCACTCAACCTGGTCTTCTTTTTTCTCCCCCCACCCTTCTTCTTCATCTTCTTGTGCATGTGTGCATTAGCATCATCAGGCGGAGGAGATTTGGCATCGGAGCACGAGGGAGCTGCAAGTCACAAGGCCCCGGTGGGCCCAGGAACAGACACCGAGGGCACCAGTGATCCGGAGGGCGAGGGGAGCACCACAACGGGGACCGGATGGGTGCTCCCTAGCGGTGGCGGCAACATCCGTGCCCCCCGCCTCTACAGGTACAGCCGCCACCCAGCGCACCAGCCCCGCCCTCCCTGCAGCCCCTCAGCCTACGCTCCGTGCCCGCTCGCCCAGGAAGGCGGGCGTCTCCTTCGCCCCAGGCACCTCAGCCCCTGCCCCTGTCACCCCTGCTGCCCTCAGTGCGGAGCTCATTGACCTTGTGAGGACGCTCATTGTTGGGCAGACTACCCTTTTGAATGCCATCCAGGGGGTAGAAAGGGAGGTGCATCGGAGCAATGCCTACCTGGAGGGCATTCATTCGGGTCAGGCTGCCCATCAACGATCGTTCACTGCTCTGGCCTCAGCACTGACGGCAGCCATTGTCCCTGTTTCCAGCCTCCCTCTTCTGACTGCCTCCACCCTGTCTCTGTCTCCTGTTCCTCAGCCTATCCCATCCACACCATCTGACCAGCCTGCACACACCTCAACACCCAAGGGCAGCTCATCCAGACACAAGCACCACAGATCCCACAAACACTCACCCAAGCAACACCCAGATGCAGACATTCCAACAGTCACTACCACCCCTGTGTCCCCCTCCTCCTCGTCTCCCTCCTCCCTCCCTGTGACGTCTCCATTCACACCTGCATGCACACCAACATCAGCCAGTGCTTCCATCACCACCACACCCTCCTGTACAGTCCGCACGCGTGCAGTCACCACCCCCACTGCCATTTACACGTCCCCTGTGTCCTCTCCCACTGTGTCTGTCACCCCCTCTTCCAAGACACACAAACGCAGGCAGCCACTTACCCAACAGACATCCACCTCACGACAGCCTACAGCACCAGCACCTTCACCCAATGACAGCACACCTGACTGTCCTACAACCACATCCTCTTCCTCCACTCCCATCACCACTTCTCCTACCCTTTACCTTGGCCCTAAAAAACTTTTCCTGGCTAATCTTAACCTCTTTCCCTCCGATGACCTACCCCCTCCATCTGCAAAGAGTCCCAAGAGCACCTCAGCCACCACCAGCCCAGCTTTGAGTGTCACTGTTGTGCATGGGTTCTGGAGTCCACCCTTTGCCAGCAGTGACACCTCAATCAGCAGCAAGGACACATCGAGGCCCCCCCCCCCCGGCAAGAGGACCAGAAAACAAAAGGGCCGCCGTGCGAGGACTGACACGGCTGCCCCCAAGGAGCAAAGTTCGCCCACTTCACCAGCCACAACATCTAGGGGAGGCAAGGGCCCGAGAGCCTCATCTAAGTAGCGAAAGGGCAGCAGGGCGGAGAAGTCAGCCAGCAGGAGCGCGGAGCAGGTGGGCCCCACATGCCACATCCCAGCTGTAAAGGAGGACACCAAAGGGCCCAGGACTCCGTCACCGAAGGGTCCAGAAACATCACGGTCGGAGGGCGACTGAGCAGGGAGTCCAGCCCAGGTCTGGCTCCCTTGACCTACTGGATGTGCACTGCTGAAGAGGGCCCGCCGTGCAGAAGAGCACCGCTGAACAGGGCCCCGCCGTGCAGAAGAGCACCGCTGAACAGGGCCCCGCCGTGAAGATAGGCACCGCTGAACAGGGCCCCGCCATGAAGATAGGCACCGCTGAACAGGGCCCACCGTGCAGAAGAGCACCGCTGAACAGGGCCCCGCCGTGAAGACAGGCACCACTGAACAGGGCCCCGCCGTGAAGATAGGCACCGCTGAACAGGGCCCGCCGGGCAGAAGAGCACCGCTGAACAGGGCCCCGCCGTGAGGATAGGCACCGCTGAACAGGGCCCGCCGTGCAGAAGAGCACCGCTGAACAGGGCCCCGCCGTGAAGATAGGCACTGCTGAACAGGGCCCGCCATGCAGAAGAGCACCGCTGAACAGGGCCCCGCCGTGAGGATAGGCACCGCTGAACAGGGCCCGCCGTGCAGAAGAGCACCGCTGAACAGGGCCCCGCCGTGAAGATAGGCACCGCTGAACAGGGCCCGCCGTGCAGAAGAGCACCGCTGAACAGGGTCCCGCTGTGAAGATAGGCACCGCTGAACAGGGCCCCGCCGTGAAGATAGGCACCGCTGAACAGGGCCCGCCGTGAAGATAGGCACCGCTGAACAGGGCCCGCCGTGCAGAAGAGCACCGCTGAACAGGGCCCCGCCGTGAAGATAGGCACCGCTGAACAGGGCCCCACCGTGAAGATAGGCACCGCTGAACAGGGCCCGCCGTGCAGAAGAGCACCTGTGAACAGGGCCCCGCCGTGAGGATAGGCACCGCTGAACAGGGCCCGCCGTGCAGAAGAGCACCGCTGAACAGGGCCCCGCCGTGAAGATAGGCACCGCTGAACAGGGCCCGCCGTGCAGAAGAGCACCGCTGAACAGGGCCCCGCCGTGAAGATAGGCACCGCTGAACAGGGCCCGCCGTGCAGAAGAGCACCGCTGAACAGGGCCCCGCCGTCTCAAGCACCGCTCCGCTGGGCCCTTCCTGTCAAGCTCCGCTGGGCACCGCCGTCTCAAGCACCGCTCCGCTGGGCCCTTCCTGTCAAGCACCGCTCCGCTGGGCACCACCGTCTCAAGCACCGCTCCGCTGGGCCTTTCCTGTCAAGCACCGCTCCGCTGGGCCCTTCCTGTCAAGCACCGCTCCGCTGGGCCCCGCCGTCTCAAGCACCGCTCCGCTGGGCCCTTCCTGTCAAGCACCGCTCCGCTGGGCACCACCGTCTCAAGCACCGCTCCGCTGGGCCTTTCCTGTCAAGCACCGCTCCGCTGGGCCCTTCCTGTCAAGCACCGCTCCGCTGGGCCCCGCCGTCTCAAGCACCGCTCCGCTGGGCCCTTCCTGTCAAGCACCGCTCTGCTGGGCACCGCCGTCTCAAGCACCGCTCCGCTGGGCACCGCCGTCTCAAGCACCGCTCCGCTGGGCCCTTCCTGTCAAGCACCGCTCCGCTGGGCACCGCCGTCTCAAGCACCGCTCCGCTGGGCCCTTCCTGTCAAGCACCGCTCCGCTGGGCCATTCCTGTCAAGCACCGCTCCGCTGGGCACCGCCGTCTCAAGCACCGCTCCGCTGGGCACCGCCGTCTCAAGCACCGCTCCGCTGGGCCCTTCCTGTCAAGCACCGCTCCGCTGGGCCCTTCCTGTCAAGCACCGCTCCGCTGGGCACCGCCGTCTCAAGCACCGCTCCGCTGGGCACTTCCTGTCAAGCACTGTTTATGGTTCACTGTGCCCACCATGCCTCCTCCTTGACCATTGGAGACTGTCATCCACCTGATGGACTGTGGCTTTGCACTCCCCAGGATGGCACAGTGGGCAGCCCACCCACTGTATAGACTTGAGAGACTGTGGCTTTGCACTCCCCAGGATGGCACAGTGGGCAACCCACCCACTGTAGAGACTTGAGAGACTGTGGCTTTGCACTCCCCAGGATGGCACAGTGGGCAACCCACCCACTGTAGAGACTTGTGAGACTGTGGCTTTGCACTCCCCAGGATGGCACAGTGGGCAACCCACCCACTGTAGAGACTTGAGAGACTGTGGCTTTGCACTCCCCAGGATACATCAATGGGCATGGTGGCCCCTTCGTGGATCTGGCGTCGTGGACTCATGTGGATGTGGTGCCCCCCCCTTCCCTTCCCCCTGAGGTGCCTGTAGTTTTTTCATCAGATGCCCCTGCAGTGTTCTCTCCAAAGGACTCAGGTCTCCTGTGTGGGCTTTGCCCTTGTGTCGCTACACTGTGGCCCACGGACTGTTCTATTTAATTTTGATGTAGAGGACTAATTGCCTCGGTTCTCCATGGCAGTGTATATAGTATTATTTTGGTATGGATATTTTGCATAGTTGACCTATATTTATCAGAGCCTATTTTTTATATACATTTTTCTTCCCAATTTAATTATGTCTTTGCATTTTTCAGGGGGGTTTGGGTGGTGTCACTGTGCATTGTTGCTCTGCATTGGTGTGTAGATAGTTTGGGGGGGGTGGGGGTCGCATATGTGTGTGCCGTAAGCTTCCCTCCTCCCCCCTCCCGTGTGTCGTAGGTGCAGTACTCACCGTTGTCGTCTGCGCCGGCGTTCGTACTCGTGGTAGATGAGCAGGTAGACGAGAGCAGGTAGGATGTTTAATTCGGGTTCCATGCTGTCCTCCGTACTCGTGGAGTGTGTTTTGGTGAGCGTTTTCCCGTTCGTAGTCTGTTTCCGCCGTGTTTTTATCGGCGGGGCTCCCGCCCCGGAAAAGGTGGCGGATTGGTGAGTTATGATAGTGTGGGCGGTACATTGTCTGCCGCCTGCCTGTTGGCGGTGACCGCCGCGCTGTTTGTCTGTACCGCCGTGGCGGTCGGAGTGTTAATGTGGCGGGCTGTGTTGGCGGTTCCCGCCGGGGTCAGAATTCCATTTTTTCGACCGCCGGCCTGTTGGCGGGTTGGCCGCCGCTTTATCACTGACCGCCAGGGTCAGAATGACCTCCTTAGAGTCAATCTCGATACATCACGACGTTTTCTACACGTAATGGATTATTCAGATACAAGCGATTTAATTTTGGTATATGTTCTGCTGCTGGAATCTTTCAAGCAACTATTTAAAAAATGCATATTAAGACCTGTGAAAAATGCTATGAATTACATTAATGATATTTAATTATTTGGGAAACCACATGATCAAGCACTAGATGGAGTATGTCAACAACTTATTAAGGCTAGTATGACAATTAATCTAACAAAATGTGAAATAAATAAGCCTGAACTAGCATTTTTTGGTTAAACTTTTTCACATGAGGGAATAAGACCAGATCCCATCAAAGTAGTATCTCTAATGCAGTACTTTAACCTAAAGGTGTGTCAGAATTACATCCATTGTTGAGAATGGCTAGTTATTGTTCTCAATATATTAAAATAAATTGCCACCATAAGCACTTCACTTGGAGAATGAACTAAGAAAGGTGAAAATGTCTCTGAAATAATGAATGTGAACAGGCTTTTAGGAAAATAAAAAAAGAAATATAATCAGAAGCAAATTTGAAATATTTTGATCCAGAATTATGCACGGAATTGGTGGTAGATGCTGGTCCTGTTGGACTTGGTGCAATACTGGTACAAAATAAGCCAGGTAGAGAAACTCCACATTATGTGGTTTCACATGCCAGCAAAAGCTTATGTGAGGTACTCCTAGCCAGAAAAAGAAAGTTAGGCAGTTGTCTGGGAATGCAAGCATTACCATGATTTCCTCTATGGAAAGCTATTTGTAATTATAACAGATCATCAGGCACTGACATCTATTTTGGTAACCCAAAAACAAAAATGCCCCCATAGATTGAGAGATGGAGAATGACATTAATGGATTATAATTAAAAAATTGTTCACAAGCTTGGAAAAAAACATAAACCTGTGGATTAATTGTCTAGACACCCTATCACAAATATTATGGAACAACAGTCAGAAGAATACATATGTTTCATAATTAGATCAACAGTGCCAGGATTTATTTCAGAAAAATTATTAATTGAAGCATCTCAAAATGATGAAACAATTCAAGGAGTAAAGGAAATCACACTTGAGAATAAATGGAGACTAATAAGTAATGCAACTTATTTTCAATCTAACATTCAAGAATAGAAATGCTGAGCTATCTGTGGCCTCATCTGGAATACTTTTAAAAGGTAATAAATTAGTCATTCCATCAATGCTGCAAAGGTGTGTAATTGATTTGGTGCATGAATGTCACAGAGGTATCTCTGCTGCGAAAAACTTTTTATGTGAAAAGCTGTGGTTTCCCAGATTAGACAATCAAGTACAAGAAATTGCCCAGCCTTGTCATTTATGTCAATGTACCTCTAAAAAAAAAGTAATGGAAGAATTACACATGACTGAATTACCAGATGCTATATGATCTAACATTGCAGCAGATTTGTATGGTCCATTGGACTCTGAACAGTATTTATTGGTATTAATTGATGAATATTCATGTTTTCCCATAGTAAAACCAATTCCGTTAACATCTACATCATTTGTACTTCCTGTTCTGAATGATATATTTTCCACTTGGGTATACCAAATGTATTAAAAACAGATAACAGACCACCCTTCAGCTCTAATGAATTTAAAGAATGTATTAATGATTTGGGACTAATACACAGAAGAGACACCCTGAGGTGACCTCAAGCTAATGGAATGGTATAAAGGCTAATGGCCACTATTAAAAAAGCCATACAAAGAGCAAACCATTCGCCAATTTCAATAAATCAGTCTTTGTGTCACATTTTATGCGACTACAGAAATACTCTGCATTGATCAACTGGGAAATGTCCCTCAGAGTTGATGTCTGGACAAGCAAGGTAAACATGTTTGCCACATCTTCCAGCAAAACCTCCAAAAGATCACAATGACATACTGAAAAAGGACAAAGAACAGAAATGCAAAATAAAAAGTTATGCAGATTGTAGAAGAAATATTAAAGTCAGAAAATTTCAAATAGATGATTTGTTATTGGTGAGGCAAAAAACATAAAGGTCACAAAGTAGATTTCATCCTACACCTATGGAACTGACAGAATTTCAAAGAACAGCAATTACAGCGAATTGGTAACAGAATAGAAACAATAATTTTTTTTAAATCAAAATATAACACAAGAACTGATGTAGAAAAAAATACAATTGGACAATCAACAAAAGTAACAGCTATTGAGAAAATCTGAAACAATCCCAAGGAAACCTTGATCGACTGAACATTGCTAAATTGTCAGAGATAACTTGATTAGAAATGATGTACACTGTTTCTTTTTTCCCCTCTTGTTTCTTCTTTTCTTTTCTTGGGGGAGGGAGAGAAATGTAGTAATATGATGTGAAATGGAATGTATGTGTAGAATGTATGTGTTGTGAGATGAAATGGAGGTTGGGGATTCTGGAATGGAAAGGGAGGTTGAATGAGACACTTCAGTTGTAAGGAGTAGTTTAAGGTGGAGGCAGCGTCTTCTATCGATATAGAATAAAGAAGTTCAAACTCATTATGGAGTACATTGTTACTAGATGGAGGGTCATCACGTGTTGGTCTTCTTTGGCAGATTTGTTGGATGTTGGAGCCTCCTGCCATAAGTGAGAGCATGTACCCCATAACCTCAAAATTACATTTGCCATGAGTGGGCCTAGAGCTCTGTAAGCCAGCTGTTAATATAGGCCTCTGCAAGCACCAACAAGATCGGGTCCCTGTTACATTCCCAATGTGTGCTCTTCCCTGGGCCCGTCTAGTGGGCCACTATTGAAGCATGTGGCTTTAACCTCGACTTGGCCCTTAATTTCTCATAGTTCTTAGCACAAATTTGTCTCACCACTATCCGAATGTACTCTGCCTGCAGTCTGCCAATTACTTACCAACTTCTGCTATCACAGCCCTACCTCAGACTGACGTGCAGGATTTGGCAGACTCTAGAGCAGGCTTCTCTATCGAGCAGCTCTTGGGCTACTGGGAAGTAGCTCTCCCATGCGTAACCCAGCCTACTAATTTAGAATCTATTGCCTGGTTAAACATACGTATACCAGAATTGAAAAGCATATAATTTGAGATCAGAATGTGTATAGGTCCAGAATTTATAAGCTGATGATTAGAGAAACTGGTTGACTTTATAAATATGTTTAAAGCCCTTACTAGAGTTGTACATCAAGCAGCATCAGGAAGACTTACTAATCCTATTATCACCTTAGTAACAGTGGCTTCACCACTGTGGCTGTCATGTATTACACGTAAAGTATTCCAAACTGAAAAATACATTTTACATTACTGATGGCAGCTCTGTCAGCTGCACTGATGATCACTGCTGTTAATCCCTCATGAGGTGGCCACTTGTGTCATCGTGTCTGACATGCTCACTGCTGGAAATTGGGTCTCTAATTGGCAGAGATATGCAGCACCCTGCCCAAGTATGGACCACAATCCTAGTCAGGGTAGGTCACAACACTACCTAAATTATAATGTGCTCACCCTCCGGTAGCTTGGTACAGAGCAGGCAGGCTTAACTTAGAAGGTAATGTGTAAAGAATTTGTGCAATAACTCATACAGTAACACAGTGAAAACACCACAAAATGTACTCCACACCAGTTTAGGAAAATAGATAATATTTTTCTGAATAAAACGAGACCAAAATGTCAAGAATTCAATGTACAAATGGAAAAATATGACATTAACTCTTAATATAGCACTTAGAAACACAAAAGCTTCAACTGGGGCTATTACGATGTCTTGACGGAGTCGTTCCCTACAGCCCAACGCCACTCGCAATGGAGTGCAGGCCTGTCACAGAATTGTATGGACCCCAGGAACAGTACCTTTGGTAAACCAGGAAACAAAGACTTAGCACGGAGTTGAGAAGTTGAGGCATCACTTGTGCCAGTGAAGCATCGGTCCCTGGATGTGTCCAGAGAGGTGAGGCATCGGTTCCTAAGCAGGAGATGCAAGGCGTTGGTTCTGTCCTGTTGCAGGGGAGGTGATGTGGAGTATGTGGGGAGGTGTCAGTTCCTTGTGACCCAGTGGGGTCGATGAGTCCAACAGGTCAAGCCTCGATGTGTTGACTTCGCAGTGTCGTGATCACACTGCAGGATTTCAGTGGTGTTGCGGCGTCAAACTTACGTTGTAGGCAACGGTCATTGCATTCAGCGAGGAGCAGGCAGCAGTGCGGCATTGGACAGCAGCGCCGGTTCTAGAGTCGCCGAAGTCGGTGACCAGCTAGGAGCTAGTAGATGAAGTTTTTGTTGGACCTGAGACTGCAAAACAGGAGGCAATTCCAATCCAAGCCCTTAGAGAGCACTTGTGGAGAAAGGCAGAGATCTTCCAGCAGAGTCAGGGAGCAGCAGGCATCATGGCAACAAGCAGGAAAAAGTCCTTCTAGAAAAGCAGTCCAGATGAGTCCATTGGGAAGCTCGGCAGTCCTTCTAACAGTTGTAGATCCAGAAGTGTCTGATTTGGTGAGGTCACAGACCCAGTATATATACTCAAAAGTACCTTTAAAGTGGAGGAATCTTCAAAGAGTACTTTTGAAGTGCACAAGTTCCCCTTTCAACCCAAACCTGTCTGTCAGGAGCCCTGTGGGGGGTTATCAGTCCTTTGTGTGAGGGCAGGCCACTAGCCTTTGAAGTGTAAGAGAGAGCCCCTCCGCCCTCCCTGCCCAGGGAAACCCATCTGTATGCAGATGAATACAGATGCAGATGAGTGTCCTGTTTATGGATGTCTGGGTGGAATGCACCAGGTGAGCTATCAACCAGCACAGGCCAGACATGGATTGGAGACAGGCGGTAGGGCACAGATTGCAGAAAGTGCAGAGAAATGCCTACTTTCTATAAGTGGCATTTCTAAAACAGTAATGTAGAATCCAACTTCACCAGTAAGTAGGATTTCTTACTACCATTCCAACCAAACCAAATATGAAAAGTCTATTCCTTTTAGATAAGAAATAACCACCTAAAACCATATAAGGGATTGTCTAATGCTGGCCTATGAGAGGAGCAGGCTTCACAGTAGTGAAAAAAACGACTTTGGGAGTTTTTCGCTACCAGGACATGTAACACATGTCCTGCCTTTCACTTGCATAGCATCCTGCCCTATGGGTTACCTAGGGCCTACCTTGAAGGTGACTTATGTGTACGAAAAGGGGAATTTAAGGCTTGGCAAGTACTTTTGAATGCCAAGTTGAAGTGGCAGTGAAAATGCACTCACAAGCCTAGCAATGGTAGACCTGAGACATGGTTAAGGGGCTACTTATGTAGGTGGCAAAATTAGTGCTGCAGGCCCACTAGTAACATTTAATTTACAGGCCCTGGGCACATCTAGTGCACTTTACAAGGGGCTTATAGGTAAATGAAATATGCCAATTGAGTATGTTGCCATGTTTTAGCGTGAGAGCAAATGCACTTTAGCACTGGTTAGCAGTGGTAAAGTGGCCAGAATCCTAAACAAAAATTAGGTCAGAAAAAGAGGAGGAGGAAGGCAAAAAGTTTGGGGTGACCCTTCAGAGGGGGCCATTTTCCAACACTCATTATCACCGCTGCAAAACAATATCTCAAATCATATTCATTGAACACAATTACTGTCACAGAAAATGTTGGGGACCCTTGCTCTAGAGAGCTCGTGCAGAGTGAAGGAAGGGTGTGATCAGTCTTCAGTTCACCTGCAGGTCAAGCTGCCACCTGTAGATCAAAAAAGGGGCATCTATAATTGGGTAGTGCTTAGCAGGTACCTTCTAGGCCCTGATCCTCGGTTTTGCCTTATGATTCCAATATTAATAGCAGTCACTGGTGCAGCCCCGCCCCCGCTCCATATCCATAGGACACCTGGGGAGAGATTCCCAAACATTTTGCGCTTGGTTAGTGTCAAACAAGTTACACTAACAAGTACAAAATGTTTTTTCCTGATTCGCTTTCCATTGCACAACTTGTTCTGCTCTGGAAAGTACCCGAAAGTAATGCAAAGGGTGTTAAATGGACATTCCCATGCAACCACCCATGCTCTTTGATGCTGAACCCTATCTAATAACATTAGTAGACAGGATTTAGTGCCAAAAATTAATGCAGCTGGAAAGCAGGCGTTAAAAGAAGAAATTTTTTCATTTCTGCTTTCTTTTCCGGCTTTGCATGTGTGCTGCACTCTACAGCACGCATACAAATTAGGAAAAGGTTTTTCACTTGTCTAGCCATAGTATTTTGTACAGGATGGGTAGCCTTCCGATACAAAACCTATGGTAGACTCAGTCCCGGAGCCTAGCACTATGCCACTAAGGTGTGTGCCTGGCGCATGGCAGCTGAAATCAGCACGGGCGCTAGGGAAAGGGTCGGAGAGAGACATATCTCTGAATATGGCACTCTCCTGCTCTCTCCCTGTCCCTCAATTCTTCTATAGTGTGGCATTACTCGGATCGTAAACCTCTGTGGCTTGACATTGGACATGATTCCCTATTATAGTTGCAAACTGCACTCCTCTTTGCCCCTTTGCCTATATTTTTGTGACGCTTGTATGTTGCCATATTCCACGTGGTTATCCCAACGTGTTAATGATTCTTTAAGGACTGGGAGCAGGTCCAATACAAATACCCTTGCAAAAATGTGCAGGTTTGCTCTGTAGTTGTACTTTGCCATTCCCTTATTTATTTCACAAATTCAGTTCCCTTGCTAATTTTTGTGGAGACGTTCACCCAAATATGGGCATCTTGAGGGGCTAGAATTACAACGTGTTTTAAATTCTATGTCAGGACCAGAGGCTATGAATTATGCTTTCTCTTTCTTTAAGGTCAACACCCAGCAGCCAATAAAAAAACAGCACTACATTTCCCAAGAGCTTTGCAGCCTCGTTATGACCCCAAATCAGGGCCCACCATGTAGTATATAGAGCATGAACACTAAAGTCTGTCCTCTTTCTTTGCTGCTTCACATAGAGCTAAGTACTTTCACTTTTTTGCCTTACCCCATTATGGTTGACAATATTGTTCTATAGGTGTTCGGCGTGGCTTATTACCTTCAGACACCTTAATTGTGTTTATCTGTGTCTCACGCTCGCTGCGCTAGTCATGTCAACATCAGCGTAAATTTTTGATGATTTTCACTGCCGCCTGGTGAGGAGTGCCAGGGGAGGCCGCGCGAGTGTTGGGAGCAGTCCTCTTTCTGTTGCTATTCTTGAGCATGCGCACGGACCCGTTTTTTTTAGTTCGGTGTGAGTGCGCTTCGGCAACAGAGGAAGATTTTAGATTTGTGCTCCGTGCGCCCCCCGCTCTACGCCCGGAGGGGCTGAAATAATTGATAGAGCTTGGCTTGAGGGGATTCTGGTGCTGCCTCCTCTACTTTTTGATCTACTTCGATCTAAAAATACCATCAGGGACGTTTTAGCTCCCTTTTAGCACCTGGGTGTCCCCCCCATATATATATTAACAGTGCACCTGGACAAATATGTAGCTACCTAATCGGCCTTGGATAAGGCCCAAACTTCAATCAAGAAGGTATTTAACAGTGGTTTTTTCATAGGGCCGGACGTTTCGGAGGTCGAGTGCCAGGCCAGTTCAATTCCCAGACCTCCCATCAATACTATAGAGGGGACCTCCGGCTATCAAAACAACTCCAACTTTTACCCTTCGAGAGGCAGAGGTTAAAGAGGTCACAATCCCAGGGGGCCTCACAGAGAAGGACAGTACAACCAGAGTTCCTCTCAATCAGGTAACAATTCTTTCTCCCAGGGAAGAGTGAGTATGTTTGTGCACAACTGGACTTTGATCACACACGATGTATGGGTCTTCTTCGGAAAAGGGCCATTGTTCATTCTTACCCTCATCTAAGAGGGTATCTTCCTGGTCCAAAAGAAAGGAGGGGCTTACCGTTTCGTACTCAGTCTTCATCAATTCAACACGTGGATTGTGTACTGGCATTTCAAAATGGAAGGCATTCATCTCCTCCACGATCTATTGTTAGAGGGCGACTGGATGGTCTGTTTAGATCTCATAGATGCTTATCTGACTATTCCTATTTTCGCTCCTCATCGCTGTTTCCTTCACTTCTTTTGGTGGAAAAGGTGTTACGAGTTCTGAGTTCTTCCTTTTGGACCGTCTTCCACCCCTTGATGTTTTACCAAAATCATGCACCCAGTTATGCAGTGGCTCAGAGAAAAGGGAGTGCGTCTCATAGTTTATCTCAACGACATTCTTATCATGGCGCAAGAGAAGCGTCTGGCTCCTCTACAACTTTCCTGGATGATTAAACTGCTTCAAGATTTAGGTTTTATTGTAAACACAGAGAAATCCCAGTTAGAGCCTTCCCAAAGGATAGATTTTTTGGGGTTCCGGATAGATTCCATCTCGACCCAACTGAAACTCCCTTTGACCAAGAGACTAGTTATCAAGGAGTTGAAGAGAGCGTTGTCTATTCCTTCGATTTCCTTGAGGGTTCTTGCCCGATTGATAGACCTCCTGGCTTCATCTATTCAAGACATTTTTCCGGGCCCTCTACATTATCGGGCCCTCCAGAGACTGAAGATTATGCATCTCCCAAAGGGCCTTTCATACTCGGACCTGATTGTTTTATCTCAGGAAGCCCGAACGGAGCCTCATTGGTGGTTTGCTCATATGAATGCTTGTAACGGCAAGCAATTTTTGTCTCAGTTCCGGAGATTGTCATAGAATCGGATGCCAGCAGATGGGGTTAGGGAGTCAGAAGTGGCAGAGAGAGACAGGGGGTCAGTGGTCCCCGGAGGAACTTCAACTGCACATCAACTGTCTCGAACTTCAAGCAGGCTCATTTGCAGTCAAGACACTCTCCCGATCAAGACAAAATGTTGTATTCTGCTGAAAATGGACAACATTTCGGCAGTGAGGTATATCAACAAACCCTGGGGGGCGTGGTGCAAGATGTTAGTGGAGATTGCAAAGGACTTTTGGCACTTCTGCCTAGCTCATCAAATTTCGATCACAGCGGAATACATCCTGGGCAAGGTGAATGAAATATTAAATTGGAATTCTCAATATCTCCGAGATGTCAGCGATTGGGGATTACACCCCAGGGTATTTCAATTTCTGAATCATCTTTGGGGTCCTTGCATGGTGGATCTGTTTGCGTCCTGCCTGAATACTCAACTTCCCTGTTTTTACAGTTGGAGGCCAGATCCGATGGCTCTCAGTTTGGACGCCTTCCTTCAGTCCTGAACGAGAGAACTGTATTACGCCTTTCTCCCCTTCTCCATGATTCACCGAGTTCTCTCGCAGGTCCTTCATCAAAAGGTGGAAATTATCTTGGTAACTCCATGCCGGAAGGCCCAGTCGTGGTTTCCAGTGGCAATTTTAGGTTGGCTATTTTGGCCAAACACCTTCGAGTGGATGGTAAGTCTGTTGGGGAACATCCTCTAATATGTAAACTTCTACGTGGCATACGCTTGGTGCGTCCTCCTCAACCAAAGTATTCCTCTTTGTGGGATGTTAATATAATTTTGAAATTCCTGGTTGCATGGCCAGCCAATGAGGGTTTATCAAGAAAACAATTATCAGCCAAATTAACTATGTTACTTTATCTTATTTCATGTCGGAGAGTGTCAGACGTCAAAGCCCTGCACATTGCATGTAGGGTTTTTTACTCCTACAGGAGTTTCTTTTCGGATCTCTAAAAGCGCAAAATCAAATTCTACATGTATTTCTTATCCAAGTTTTAGAGACAATTCTAAATTATGTGTGGTGAATTGTTTAAAAGTGTATGAAGATGTCACTCATGAATTCCGTAGAGCTCATTCTGGCCAATTATTGATTTAATGGCAAAAACCCTTTGGCTCTGTGTCTTCAGCAACTTTAGCTAGATGGGTCAGGTGGTTATTAAAAGAAGCAGGAATAGAAGTTTCAGTTTTTGGGGCTCATTCTGTTAGAGGTGCTAGGGCCTCAAAAGTCTTTAATTCAGGATCCAGATTGGAAAATATTACAACAGCAGCAGATTGGTCTTCAAACTCTACTTTTAAGTTGTTTTATCTTAAAGCAATTGTAGATGTAGCTTCTGCGGTTATAGCTCAGCTTTAAACTGGCATATTCTGAAGCCTCCGGTCCTGACATAGAATCAAAGAATTTCTAGCTTGCGCAACAAGAATTTTCAATTCTATTAAAGACACAGAGGGCAGGATTATACCACCCGTGATATGAGTAGCATTTGCATTTAATGTCTATGGCATATTGTATTATGATAAAAAAGTTGTCCCCCCAATGTAATATGTCGCATTTTCTCAGCTTTAGGATGTTACGTCAGTCTTTTCTTTTTACAGATGAGAAAACCACTTGAAAAATTTCGGCTGAGATCTTCATGAATTCCAACATAGAGAGCTGTTTGGTTATGAGTTGCACCGTTTTGCTGTTTCAATTCCTTTGTCAAGAAGAAACCATGGGATGGCGCCACAACTACATTGGTCGGTGTTGGTTTGTGTCTTTGATTCTGGAAATAACATGAGCAAAGAAAAAGGATGGACTTTAGTGTTCATGCTCTATATACTAGATGGTGGGCCCTGATTGGGGGTCATAACGAGGCTGCAAAGCTCCTGGGAAATGTACTGCTGTTTTTTTATTGGCTGCTGTGTGTTGATAGTAAAGAAAGAGAAAGCATAAACCTCGCCTCTGTGTCCTTAATAGAACTGAAAATTCTTGTTGTGCAAGCTAGAAAATGGTTCATTTGTGTCGTTCTCTGCTTCCATCTGGTAACAGATCAGCTAACAGCACCACATTTTAAAGTATTGCAGGTGCATATCCACATTACTTGGTCACACGATGGGCACACGGTCCAGGGGACAGAGGCACAGGACAACAGAGAAGCTGGGAGGACTGCTGTGCGACAGGGGGAGGGCAGGCCCAGGGAACCGACTCCACGAGGCTCTCACCAACATCCTGGGAGCATACCACCATTCCCAGGAGACCATGCAAAAGACCCAGTGGCTGCAAGAGGGACAGTACCTGGGGATCAGGGAGGACCTGAGGGACATCCACACCACCCTGGTCACCATTGCAGGGGTGCTGGCAGACATGGCCAACACCATGAGGGAGGCAGTGGCACACCAAAGGGCCCCTGACACTAGCCAAACCGAAGAACAGCCCTCCACCTTGGCCGGCGCTAGTGGACAGGAGACCCCACCACAGGAACAACAGGCCACCAGCACCCCACCCCCTGCAGAAGGAGAACCACCCAGCAAACGGTCCCTGCAATCCAGGCAGAAGCCAGAGAACATTGCTGAGACCCCCGCCAGGAAATAAGACTCTCCTGATTGTCACCCTCTGCCCCACTCTGTCACCCTGTCCCCCATGAACTGCCATTGCTCCACTTCCTATGCCCCCTTGGACAATGCACCTGGGATACAAATAGAATGGACTCTACCCTGGACTTTCCTCCATCAGCAACCCAGCCCATTTCAATACCCCCTACACTTATTAGCACATAAATAAACACCCTTGGAACAAATTGAAGTAATGAGTCTGTGAATTCTAAGACAAATGTATCACCTTCACAAACTGTAAACATTGCAAATCAAATGTACTGTAATATTTACATAGGTATGACCTGCAGTGAGCAGCAGTAAACACACCAGGAGCCACAGTGGGGCACAGAGATCTGAAAATAGAGATGCCAAAGGGTACAGTAAGTGGCCATAGAAATAGGGAAATCAGGCTGCCATGTTCAATGCCAAACACAAAACTGCAATGGAAGGTGAAGTTACAGTGTCTTACCTGTGTCACTGGAAGTACTGTTGAATGAGTGTACTTCTGTTGTCCACATCTTCTTCCTCTGCCTCCTCTTCGTCACTGTCCACAGGCTCCACCGCTGCCACACGACCATCCCCAGGCTCATCTTCCTGCATAAAAGGCACCTGGCGTCTCAAGGCCAGGTTGTGCAACATGCAATGATGATCTGGCACACCTTCTTGGGTGAGTAGTACAGGGATCCATCTGTCACATGAAGGCACTGGAATCTGGCCTTCAGCGGGCCAAGGGTTCTCTCAATGATCCTCCTTGTTCGCCCATGTGCCTCACTGTAAGGTTCCTCTGCCCTTGTCCTGGCATTCCTCACTGGGGTCAGTAGCCATGAGAGGTTGGGGTTACCAGAGTCAACTGCAAATATTCAAGGGATACCTGTTGTCCATACACTCACCCTTAGGGCCAAACCCACACCCATATACCTACATCAACTGGATGGGGACCATGGGCTCACCTATTAGCCACACCCTGTTCCTCTGGAGTTAAGACATCACACATGGAATGCTGCTATTCCTCACGATAAAGGCATCATGCACAGAGCCAGGATACTTGTCATTGACATGGGAGATGTACTGGCCAGCCAAACGCACCATCTGCACATTCAGAGAGTGAAAGCTTTTCCTATTTTTGAACACTTGTTCATTTCTCCGGGGGGGGGGGGGGAACAAATGCATTAGGTGTACCATCAATGGCACCAATGATGTTGTGGATATGTCCCAGTTCATAAAAGTCAGCTTTTACTGTGGCCAAATCCTCCACCTGGGGGAATACGATGTAGCTGCGCATGTGTTTCAGCAGGGCAGACAACACTCTGGTCAGCACGTTTGAGAACATTGGCTGAGACATCCCTGATGCCATTGCCTCTGTCGCTTGGAAGGAACCACTTGCCAGCAAATGGAGCACTGACAGGACCTGCACTAGAGGGGGGATACCTGTGGACCGGCGGATAGCTGAAACCAGGTCTGGGTCCAATTGGGCATACAGCTCTTGGATTGTGGCCCTATCAAGTCTGTAGGTCAGGATAATGTGCCTGTCCTCCATTGTCGCCAGGTCCACCAGGGGTCTGTGCATGGGGGGATGTCTCCATCTCCTATTCATCCTCAGCGGTTGAACACTAGGGTGAAAAACAGTGAGCAGATGGTCATATTCACACATATGTAAATATTAATAATATGCATTTCTTCATTTACAGAAACAGTATGTGAACTCGAGAGGTAGTTGATGTGCCAATGACTGCTGTGACGCAGTTAGGTGCCATGGCCTGTGCCCCCCTGAAATGGCGGCTGCCTGACCTGTGAGGAGGGACAAGTGGAAATTAGGTAATTCCACTGGTGTTGTGAGCCATTGCGGTCGGCGGTCGATGACCGGCGCTCAACATCGCATTGGTTATCATTGGGCCCTATGAGTTTCAGGAGCCAATGGCCATGTACGCCGACGGTGACGGTACGCACCACCACGGGTGTGACTGCCATTTTCTATCCGTTCACTCACTTGCTATCTGACCTGAAACAGGAGAGGACCTACACTGCAAGTGCTGCTGTGACCTGTGTCTGGAAGCAACAATGGCTCGAGTGCCTGGGGAAAGGGCCCCCGCTTTTACTTTGGAGGAGTTGGAGAGACTAGTGGATGGGGTCCTACCCCAGTACATTTTACTCTATGGTCCTCCAGACAAACAGGTGAGTACACTGTGAGCATGATGCGTGGCCCATGAATGTATGGATTGCTGTGTGTGTAAGACCCATGTGGGGGGGTCTGCGGGGTCCTGGGCAGAGAGCAGCATGTATAGTGGGGAATGTATGTGCATAAGTGGATGGGAGGGATATGGCAGGTCATCAGTAAGAAAGTCCAGACGGTATGACTAATCCCTTTTCAGCTGTATTTTTTCTGCAGGTCAGCGCCCATCAGAAAAAGGGTATTTGGCGTGCCATTGTCAAGGAGGTGCGGACCCTGGGGTTCTTTGACAGGCGGAGCACCCATTGCCACAAACAGTGGGAAGACCTGCACCGCTGGGGCTGGCCTCCCAACGAGGAAGGGGTGCCCGTCGTACCCTGACCCCCCTGGTGTTCTGCATCCTGGCGGTGGCCTATCCAGAGTTGGATGGGTGCTTGAAGGCATCACAGCAGCCACAAGGGGGTGAGTACAGAATCATGACTTTGCACGCTTTAAGGTTTTACCTGGGTTGGGGATGTGGGCTGTAGGTGTCCCTAGGCCAGGGCGAACATGGCAGGGTATGTTCAATGATGGGCAAGATCAGATGCACTCCAACCCCAATAGTGTTAGTGGGCAACTACTACTGGGTAGGGTCCTGTGGGTTTCATGTGTGCAGCCAATGGCTTTAAGCATTGTAGCCCATGGGCTGGTGACTAGCATTGTAACTGGTAGTGCATGGCCTAGTGCATAGTGCTGATCCCTACATGTTGTGTACGCCAACTGTAGTGTTGTTGCTGGCATTGACCAAGTGTATCCTCTGTCTCGCCCCCCCTTCTTGTTTTGTCACCCTGGCAGAGGAGCAGAGGCACCGGTGACGGAGGGAGCTGCATCCCACATGGGCCTGGAGGCCGAATCCACTGATGGTGAGGGCACCAGAGGGCGAGGGGAGCACCACGACGGAGACAGGGCGGGACACTACCGACAACGCCTCCTCCTCCGATGGAAGCTCCCTGGCGGTGGCGGACACCTATGTGCTCACCCCAACCACAGGTACAGCCACCACCCCTGTACAGGCACCGGCCTCCCAGCAGTCCCTGAGTGTGTTTCCTGCACCCGCTCACCCAGGAGGGTGGGCATCTCTTTCGCCCCAGGCACCTCAGGCCCTGCCACAGTCAGCCCTGCTGCCCTCAGTGAGGAGGCTATTGACCTCCTGAGATCCCTCTCTGTTGGGCAGTCAACCATACTGAATTTCACCCAGGGTGTAGCAGGGCATTTGCAACAAACAAATGCATACCTGGAGGGCATTCACTCTGGCGTGGCGGCCAAACAGAAAGCATTCCAGGCTTTGGCCTCTGCACTGATGGCAGCCATTGTCCCTGTCTCCAGCCTCCCCCCTCCAACTTCCTCTATCCAGTCCCAATCCCCTCAACCCCAGCCTATCTCAAGCACACCTTCAGACCAGCAATCACCCAAATCAACACACAGAAGTGGCTCAGGTAAACACAAGCACCACTCTTCATCTCACAGGCACTCACACAAGCACCATCCCCATGCAGACACACCAACATCCACTGCCTCCAGTGTGTCCCCCTCCTCCTCTTCATCCACCCCCTCCCAGTAGCGTCTCCACTCACACATGCATGCACTACATTCTCATCCACTACCTCCATTACTAGCACGCCTATCACTACACGCCCCTCACTGGCAGTCACCACCCCCACATCCATGCACACGTCCCCGTGTCCTCTCCCACTGTGTCTGTGACCTCTCCTCCCAAAGTACACAAGCACACACACACCCAACAGGCATCCACCTCACAACAGCATCCAGCCCATGCACCTGCACCCAAACACAGCAGACTGGCACCTCCTACAAACACCCCCTCTTCCTCCACTCCCAAACCTACACCCTCTTCCTGCCCCAGTGTCTCTAAGAAGCTTTTCCTTGCCACCACTGACCTATTCCCTACCCCACCCCACCGTCCTTCACCTCGGGCCAGGATGGCCAGAACCCAGCCCAGCACCTCAGCCACCCAGTCCACGGCCACTGTGGTTTCTGCGGCTGTGAGAGGCACCCGTCAGCCCAGCCAGTGTGCCACCAACACCTGCCATGGCCAAGAAGGGTCCGCCATCTGGCAAGGGCAAGAAGAGGACAGCAGCCAGCAAGGGGAAGGGGGCACAACCAGCCAGCAAGGCCAAGTCAAAGACTCCAGCAGGCAGAAGCAAGGAGGCACCACCATCTGCCAAGGGCAGGAAGGGGCACAGAACACCAGCCATGACACTTCAGCCATCCGAGGCTGCAGGTGAAGGCCTGGAGGCTACCACCACAACTGCCAGCACCACCACCTGCACCGCAGACAGCACTGCCACCTGCACCACCCCCAGCATCACCACTGCCAGCAGCAGCCCCAGTGGGCAGCCATCCGAGGCAGCAGGTGAAGGCCTGGAGGCTACCACCACAACTGCCAGCACCGCCACCTGCACCGCGGCCAGCACCTCCACCTGCACTGCCGCCAGCAGCACCACTGCCAGCAGCAGCAGCCCCAGTGGGCAGCCGTCCGAGGCTGCAGGTGAAGGCCTGGAAGCTACCACCACAACTGCCAGCACCGCCCCCTGCACCGCGGACAACACCGCCACCTGCACCACGGCCAGCAGCAACAGCCCCAGTGGGCAGCTGTCCGAGGCTGCAGGTGAAGGCCTGGAGGCCACCACCACCACTGCCTGCACCGCCACCTGTAGCGCAACTGGCATACACTGAGCAGCCGTCACCGCCAGAAAGCAGTGTGTAGTGGTGATTACATGGGCTGCAGTGCGTCCTGGCCCCTGCAAAAGCTGTTGTTGTGACACCCTGGTGAGAGACTGTGACCTTGCACTCCAGAACATCTGCATCACATGGCACAATGCCCCCTCCAGAACCAGTGGAAGAAGACATTCACTTAGCCCCTCCTTGCCAGGATGAAGCAAACTGGGCACAAGGCCCCCTCCAGAACCAGTGGAAGAAGACATCCACTCACCCCCTCCTTGCCAAGATGAAGCACACTGGGCACAAGGCCCCCTCCAGAACCAGTGGAGAAGCCATCCACTAGAGAGACTGTGGCTTTGCACTCCAGAACATCCGCATCACATGGCACAATGCCCCCTCCAGAACCAGTGGAAGAAGGCATCCACTCACCCCCTCCTTTCCAGGATGAAGCACACTGGGCACAAAGCCCACTCCAGAACCAGTGGCAAAGCCATCCACTAGAGAGACTGTGGCTTTGCACTCCCCAGGACCAAGCAGTGCGCAAACCACCCACTTGAGAGACTGTGGCTTTGCACTCCCCAGGACCAACCAGTGGGCAAATCACGCACTTGAGAGACTGTGGCTTTGCACTCCCCAAGACCAAGCAGTGGCATGGAGCCCCCTCCAGGAGCAGTGGTGTTGTACCATCTTCCGGCTGAGGTGCCCCCCATACCCTGTCCCCCTGAGGTGCTTGTGTGTTTTCGACCTGATGTCCCTGCAGTGTTCTCTCCGTATTGAGGTAGGAGTCAAGTGTGCCCTTGGCCTATGTGTTTTGGCCCAGTGGGCCACAGACAATTTTTGAGTGGGCATTGTCCCTCCTTTTGTATATATTGTATATATTGTACATACAGTTTTTTTCTTTATGAACGTATTTCTTAAAATTAATAATATTACACTCATTTTACTCCATTCCTTTTGTCCTTGCGCTATTCCAGAGGGTTACGGGGTGTATAGGTAATGTTGTTGCATGTGTTTGTGTGTATAGTGTTGGGGCTGAGGGTGGGGGTGGGGTTGTTGTGTGTTGCGTGTGTGTGTCACTCTCTTTTTCCTCCCTCCTGCCCCTGTGTGCTAGGTGCAGTACTCACTGTGCTCGTCGTCACCGGCGTTCATGTTCCTGGTGTATGTGCAGATACACCAGCAAGGGGAACACCTGCAGCTCGGGCTCCATGGCGTCCTGGTTCTTCCTTGAGTGTCGAGAGGTGAGTCATTTCCCTTATGTGTTCTGTTTCCAGCATGCTTTTGATGACATTGGTACCGCCCTGGAAAAGCTGGTGGATGGGCGGGTTGTAATGCAGTGGGCGGTACATTGTCTTCCGCCTGGCTGTTGGCACTTACCACTGCGGTGTTCGTTGCTACCTCCGTGGCGGTCAGAGTGTTAAAGTGGCTGTATCTGTTGGTGTTTTCCGCCGTAGTCATGATTCAATTTTTGTTTTACCACCGGCCTGTTGGCGGTGTTATCGCCACTTCATCACCAACCGCCAGGGTTCTAATGAGGGCCATAGTTTTTGGCTCTTTCCCAGCTTAAAAATATTATCGAAAGTTAGGTCAACATTTGATGGAAGGGTATACATGAGATATTGAGCCGGAAGTCAGAGTTCCAACCATACCTTAAATCTCCTGGAATCTACAGCCAGGAACGCATTCTGTGCTCTTTTAAGGTGTACAGTAACTCAGCTTGGCATGGAAGACCCATGCTAAAACCAGAGATGCTAATACACTTATTTTCCAACAGTGCAGCTCATGCGACCTTGAAATCATTAATTGTGAAATGCAGGAGGGTGGCCAACCGGTGAAATTAGGTTTCTGTACTTTTTTAATCCCTTGCCTTAATTCGAGGAATGTGTGGTGGTTCCCAGCCTATTTAACTAAAACTTTTCACAGACCACCTTCTTCTATGTACTGCGCTAAAACTGGGTTAGGTTTGGGACAAAAAAATAAAATTACATTGAAAAAAGCCCCTACATCGCTTTCGCAAATTGCCTCATTTTAACTAGTAGAGAGAGGCACGTGTTTTTCAAGATATGAGATACTTCATGCATTTGAGCTTGGTAAAGGCAATGCTCGTCATGATACATGAGAAGACAACAGTGAACGTCAGCCAGCCAACCAGATCTTAAGAACAGACCCACAAACTGCCATGACCCGCACGCTGAACTATAAGACCAGCCCGGTTTGCTTGACTTATACGCAAGACTGATCCTGTGGAATGCCTAGCCGTAATTACTATAAGCCAGTCTTGAACCTAATTTCTGAAAGTGACAAGCATTACCCAGTGGATCACAACTGAGTGGGAACTGCATGCGGGAAACAACGCACAGAAGACCATCCGTGTAATGTCAAGGTTACCAAGAGGGATGGTAGCTAACGCCAAACTGCTCTCACTGGAATGCCGCTGGATTCAGACAGTGGGATCCATGGAACACAGTCTTAACAGCCAAGAAGAATGGTGCCAGCTGGTAACTATCCCAAGGGGATAGTGCTGTCCTGGTACATGCGATTTCTTGGAGCGACTATGATATCCTATAGGAATGGACAGCTATGCCTCAACTGCATTAGATGGATGAATGAACAGGAAAGTCTCTGCTTAATCAAAAGAAGTTAAAAGAGGTTATTACACTGCTGAAATATATATGTGATGTATTCATGTGAGATGATTATTGTGTTTAGAATATGTGGAATGTTATTGTTTGATTAGGAGGAATTGATTAATGCACGTTGACTTTTAATAGATACAAATTCATATTTTTATTGAGATCTCTTTCTTTAACTTGTGTGTTCTGCCTTTTTTTCAGTTTTTTCTTTTCTTATTGCTCCTTTTCATTTGGGGCTTTTGAGGTTTGTTATAAGCACGTTGGTTTATCTGTGTGCAATGCAAGGTGTATTAGTTATTGAAGTGCATTTGTTAACACGTCTGATAAGTAAACTTACAAGGGGACATGAATATGTCGATGAACCTTTTGACTCGCAATTAAGATGTTCCCACCATAACTCCAGTACATCCAGATCAATAATCAGTAATTAATCAATATCATCAATGATCACTGAAAATCAACAGCATTAATTATCAGTTGGAGTCAGTAACTATCACACACCATGACTGAAAGGTTGTTGGAAAATGGGTTATTGGTAGGGCAGGTAGGTACCTACACCTAGCAACAAGCCACTAACCTCCACATAGGTACAGTTAGGTCTCAGTAAATTAATCCCAGCTCTACCCTTGGTAGCTTGGCATCGAGCGTCAAGGCTTAACTTAGGAGACAAAGTGTAAAGCATTCAAATATCACAAAACAGTAATTAAATAAAACACAGGAAACAGTTTAAAAATCCAAAACCAATTTATAAAAATAGCTTATATTTTTATCTTTAAAATGACACAAAAACGATTAAAATCGGTTCAGGGGAACCGGAGATATGAATTTTTAAAGTATTATTATTTTCTAGCGCTTAGAAACAAAAAGCGCCAATCGGGTCATCTGGTTGCACCAGGACCGGGGCAAAGTCAAACTTTCAGGCCGACCGCGATGGAGCCCTGCTCGGCTACAAGTCGCGGGAGGCCTCGGTTAAAAAGTTACCTTCTGACTTAGTCTCTTTTTTGATGTTTTTCTTCCCCGGGACGAACCTGCCAGTTGAATCCGACCTCCTGGAGCCCTTGTCCGGATACGCGAAGTCGGTTTCCTCGGTGGTGATTTTTACCTTCGGACTTAGTCGTTTTTTCGAGATGAAAATCCTTCGACCGGGGTAAACCTGGATCTTGATCCGACATCCGTGGAGCCCTTCTCGGATACGATGGCTGGGAGGTCCCGGTCAACTTTTTACGTTCGGACTTAGTCTCTTTTTTGGATGTTTTTCTTTACCGGGACGAACCACGAAGTCAGGCCGGGTCGCGGTTGAGGCAAGCCGGCTAGAATTTCCGCGGCGGGTCGGTCCCTCTCTGGAGCTTTTTTCCAAAAATTCTCAAATCTTTTCCAAACTTCTGGGGCTTCACCCAGATGTTCTTTTAAGGTTCTTTTGGGGTCCACAGCTCACCCCAAGGGTCCAGAAGTTCTGTGATGGTCCTTGGGGGGTGCGGACTTCAACTCCCAGAATGCACCTGGCGCAAACTCCTTTTTGGCCACTGGACAGTGGTCAGCTGGTCGCTTTCTTCAGGAGTTGGTGCAGGGGACTCTGGTTTAGCAATTTTTCACCTGTAGCAAACAGGGAGTCCCTCCTTGAACCAGTTGAAGCCAGGCAAAGTCCTTCTTGTGGTGAAGCCCAAGTGTGCAGCTGGTGCAGTCCTTCTGAGTGCAGGGTCCAGGTGCAGGCCAGGGGTCCAGCAGGGCAGTCCTTCTTCTTCTTTAGTTCCTTTCTTGTTGAATTCTGGAGGGGATCTGAGGCGTGGGTGCAGGTCTGCCAGTTTTATCCTTGCTCCTGGGTGAAAAGCAGGGGGGCCCTGGTTCTCCAATCAGGGACAGGGTCGTCCCCCTGTGATGACCACTTCCTGGGAAGTGTGGCAAAAATCCATCCCAGAAGGCAACAGTCTCTAAAAATCCAAAATGGATGAATCTGATTTTTGGAGGAGAGATCTGGCTGAGCCCACCCACTGGTGTGGCTAAAAATCATAAACACACCCCTCTCCTGCCCTCTCCTAATCTAATCAAGGGGGCACCTAGCTGTCTGGGGTTGCAGGATGTGGGGGTGTTGCTGGGTGCTCCAGATGTCCTTCTCTGCCTTTGAAGACCAGTTTGGCAGCCCTCCCCCTTCCTGCCTCACCATCTGCTGAGGGGAGATTCTCTCCCCCAAGCACATTCCTTTGTGTGAAGCCAGGCCACTTCACACCTCATTAAAGTAGCCTGGCAGAAGCTGCTGCAGGCTGGCCAATCAGAGCACAGCAGCAAAAACAATGCAGAGCTGAAATTGGCAACTTTTTAGGTAAAGTCTAAACTTTTTACCTGGACAAGTTATATTAAATCCAACAACTGGAAGTTGTGGGATTTATTACAACAATCAATTTGATACCAAATTCTTGGTATGTAACATTTAAGGAGACTTTAAAATTTAAAATAAAGTCTGCCCATTCTAGCCTATGAAGGCCATTTACTTCAATGAGGGAAAAACGAATTTGGCTGTTTTTACCTCACCAGGGCTTATAAATCTATTTTTATAAAGTCCCTGCTTATAGTTACATGGCACCCAGCCCTAGGGGCACATAGGGCACACCTTAGGGGTGACTTATATGTAAAAATAAGGTAGTTTAAGACTTTGGAAGTACCTTTAATTCCAAAGTCGAATTTGCATATAACTTTAATTTAAAAGCAGCCAGCAAGGCAGGCTTGCTTTTAAAATGACACTGGGCACCTCAGCAGTGCACCTAGGTGTGCACCACCTATGCTGTGGTCCCTAAACCTACATGCCCTACCATATACTAGGGACTTATAGGTAGGTTAACTTAGCCAATTATAATTAGCCTAATTTGCATATCCATTTTACACAGAGCACAGGCCCTGGGACTGGTTAGCAGTACCCAGGGCACCATCAAAGTCAGGAAAACACCAGCAAAAAGAGGAAAATGGGGGCAAAAAGTTATGGGGCCTCTGCAATCAGCCCTGTTTTCTCACACAACCCCCCCCCAGCCCACACGCCCAGGAGACTCAGCCCAACCCTGGGAGAGTCTTCCTGGCTTGTTAGGCGAGGAAGACAGTGAAGAAAACTGGCTGTCCCTTTGCAGGGCCTACTCTGCCTTATATCCTCCTGTCAGGGTCACTCCCTATGGGTAGTGAAGCCATCCCAACAGTAAAAGGACCCAACTCAAACTGAAACTTTCCTCTAGGGGGGTCTTCCTCCTTTCTCTCTGCCAACTTGGGTAGTGAGGTGCCCACCTCCCCTACTCCAAACTTTGCTAGGGCAACACCTAGCTTACCCAAAGAGGTCACCCAACACTTGAGCAACCCCACCATGACCAATAGGGTCAGGGGGCCTACTTTGCTATTGGCCCTGGGGTCTGCCTCCCAGGCCAAGTACAGTGCTGCCAGGAAGGCTAGCACCCAGCAGAGGCTACTGACAGCTGTCAGTACCCAGAACCACACCCTAAGCTCTCCACTGACAGGTGGCTGAGCTGCTTTAGGGGCAACTTTGGGGTCCTGGCACCCCTCTTGCTGTCTAGAGTGGGGGGCTACCACCTCCTGTGGCAGACACCCTCCTTCCACTCTCTCTTCTGTCAGTGCAGGGGCAACACCTTGCACCTGGACAGCTGCCTGACTACTCAGGACTTCCTTGGGGTCAGGTGAGGCCTCACCAGTGCCAACTCTGGGCTCCCCCCCTACTGGGGCAGAAGGCCCTTGGCTCCCTGGAACTCTCTTTAAGAGTGGCCTACCCTTCCTTTTCTTCTTTCCTTTTCTTGGGGACCCCTGTCTCCTAACTGTAGGGACTGACTCCCCAGGACTTTGGGTTGGGGGGGCGCCCTTGGCGACCACCCCATCTGGGACCAGACTCACCTCTGGGAGGTCATTGCCCAGGATACAATCTAGGGGGAGGTCAGCACTGACTACCACCCTAATCCAGTCAAGGATACCCTCCCTCTCTAGGGGCACTATGGCTACAGGTTTGGAGGTGACCTCCCCTGTGGCTATCCAGACTTTCTTTGTCTTTCCTGGGACATACATGTCTGGGGTCACTAACCGGTCACTCACTATAGTGTGACTGGCACCGGTGTCTCTCAGGCCAGTGGTAGGGATCCCATTCACTTGAATGTGGTGGAAGTGCCTACTCCCACCCTCAGGGATCACCAGCTTACCATCTGGTCCTGTCTCCCAGCACAATGCTAGGAGGACTTCATCATCTGAGGAATCCTCCTCTATGGCTACACTGGACAGCCCAGTGCTAACCACCTTCTTTGGACAGGCTGCATCTCCTCTGAAGTGACCTGTCTGCTGACAGTCAAAGCAAGCCCTACTGTCCAAGAGCTTTTTTAACCCTGGGTCTCCCTGTCTCTGCTTGTCAGAGTGGGAGTGGGATTTACTCTCCTCCTTCTTAGGGTTCTGGGGTACAGAGGGAGTCTCTGTGGTGGGCTTACCACCTCCCTCTTTAGGTTTTTGGGGACCTATCCCCCCCTTTTTGGAGTCTCCCCCCTGGGACTTGACAACCACCCTGGTTCTCAACCACTCATCAGCTGCCTCCCCTAGCTCTCTAGGGTGGGTCAGCTTAGAGTCCACTAGATGCTGGCGTAACCTTTCTTGGATACAATTGGTCAAGATGTGCTCTCTCATGATCAGATTGTATAACCCCTCATAAGTATTTACTTTGTTGCCAATAATCCAGCCCTCTAGTGCCTTTAGTGAGGTGTCTACAAAGTCAACCCAAGACTGGGTACTGACCTTCTGGGTGTCCCTGAACTTCATTCTATATTGCTCTGGGGTCAGACCAAACTTCTTGGCTAAGCACCTCTTCATACTAGGGTATGAATCTGCCTCCTCCCAACTTAAGGTCAGAAGCCTATCCCTCCCTGAGTTGGGGACCAACTCCCACAAAAGGGAACCCCAGTATTGGGGCCTAACCCTTCTCATTTGGAGTGCCCTCTCAAAGGCCCCTAGCCACTTATCTATGTCATCCCCCTCTACATAAGCAGGAACTACCCCCTTGGGTAATCTGGGGCAAACTCCCCCACCCATGGACACCTCAGCTTCTTTATCGCTGCTTCCATCTCTTTTTTCTTTGTATGCCCATTTTTTCTTTTCTAGGGCCAGCTTCTCTGCTTCCAAAGCTATGTATGCTAGCTGGGCCTCCAGCTCTCTTTCTCTGATGGATGGGTTCTCTCCTCCTGAAAGGACCCCCTTCCCACCACTAGCTTTGGATCTGCCCCTAGTGACTGTATTTACTGAGGACCGTTCCTCCTCTTCCTCACTTAGGCTCGGATGCCTTCCCTCCCCTGAGTGGTTAGAGTTAGCATCTTCCCCTTTTTCTTCCCCCTCTGGAGCTTCCTCTGTCTCTACCTCTTGGGCCTCAGCCCATGCTGTCAGGGATTTAATCAGGATTTGCTTCCTGAGATCAGTGGTTGCAGGCAACCCTCTCTCAATACACAACCCCCTAAGCTGGACTATTGTCAGTGTGGGTAGGCTAGCCAGATCAAGCTCCATGGTTCCCTAGTTTTGTGTCAACAAAAACTTTTTGCAAAAATTGGTAACAAGAATTTAGAAAAATTACAAAAATTCAATAATTGAAATTAATCCAAATTAATTTAAAAAAATTTTTTTAAAAAATTAAAAACAATTTTTGCACTAGGACAATTTAAAGGATTTTTAATTTGTTTTATCTAAAACTGTAACGTGATATTGAACACAAGTACAGGATCCCGTCGCTGCTTCCAATTATGTTGGAAAATGGGTTATTGGTAGGGCAGGTAGGTACCTACACCTAGCAACAAGCCACTAACCTCCACATAGGTACAGTTAGGTCTCAGTAAATTAATCCCAGCTCTACCCTTGGTAGCTTGGCATCGAGCGTCAAGGCTTAACTTAGGAGACAAAGTGTAAAGCATTCAAATATCACAAAACAGTAATTAAATAAAACACAGGAAACAGTTTAAAAATCCAAAACCAATTTATAGAAATAGCTTATATTTTTATCTTTAAAATGACACAAAAACGATTAAAATCGGTTCAGGGGAACCGGAGATATGAATTTTTAAAGTATTATTATTTTCTAGCGCTTAGAAACAAAAAGCGCCAATCGGGTCATCTGGTTGCACCAGGACCGGGGCAAAGTCAAACTTTCAGGCCGACCGCGATGGAGCCCTGCTCGGCTACAAGTCGCGGGAGGCCTCGGTTAAAAAGTTACCTTCTGACTTAGTCTCTTTTTTGATGTTTTTCTTCCCCGGGACGAACCTGCCAGTTGAATCCGACCTCCTGGAGCCCTTGTCCGGATACGCGAAGTCGGTTTCCTCGGTGGTGATTTTTACCTTCGGACTTAGTCGTTTTTTCGAGATGAAAATCCTTCGACCGGGGTAAACCTGGATCTTGATCCGACGTCCATGGAGCCCTTCTCGGATACGATGGCTGGGAGGTCCCGGTCAACTTTTTACGTTCGGACTTAGTCTCTTTTTTGGATGTTTTTCTTTACCGGGACGAACCACGAAGTCAGGCCGGGTCGCGGTTGAGGCAAGCCGGCTAGAATTTCTGCGGCGGGTCGGTCCCTCTCTGGAGCTTTTTTCCAAAAATTCTCAAATCTTTTCCAAACTTCTGGGGCTTCACCCAGATGTTCTTTTAAGGTTCTTTTGGGGTCCACAGCTCACCCCAAGGGTCCAGAAGTTCTGTGATGGTCCTTGGGGGGTGCGGACTTCAACTCCCAGAATGCACCTGGCGCAAACTCCTTTTTGGCCACTGGACAGTGGTCAGCTGGTCGCTTTCTTCAGGAGTTGGTGCAGGGGACTCTGGTTTAGCAATTTTTCACCTGTAGCAAACAGGGAGTCCCTCCTTGAACCAGTTGAAGCCAGGCAAAGTCCTTCTTGTGGTGAAGCCCAAGTGTGCAGCTGGTGCAGTCCTTCTGAGTGCAGGGTCCAGGTGCAGGCCAGGGGTCCAGCAGGGCAGTCCTTCTTCTTCTTTAGTTCCTTTCTTGTTGAATTCTGGAGGGGATCTGAGGCGTGGGTGCAGGTCTGCCAGTTTTATCCTTGCTCCTGGGTGAAAAGCAGGGGGGCCCTGGTTCTCCAATCAGGGACAGGGTCGTCCCCCAGTGATGACCACTTCCTGGGAAGTGTGGCAAAAATCCATCCCAGAAGGCAACAGTCTCTAAAAATCCAAAATGGATGAATCTGATTTTTGGAGGAGAGATCTGGCTGAGCCCACCCACTGGTGTGGCTAAAAATCATAAACACACCCCTCTCCTGCCCTCTCCTAATCTAATCAAGGGGGCACCTAGCTGTCTGGGGTTGCAGGATGTGGGGGTGTTGCTGGGTGCTCCAGATGTCCTTCTCTGCCTTTGAAGACCAGTTTGGCAGCCCTCCCCCTTCCTGCCTCACCATCTGCTGAGGGGAGATTCTCTCCCCCAAGCACATTCCTTTGTGTGAAGCCAGGCCACTTCACACCTCATTAAAGTAGCCTGGCAGAAGCTGCTGCAGGCTGGCCAATCAGAGCACAGCAGCAAAAACAATGCAGAGCTGAAATTGGCAACTTTTTAGGTAAAGTCTAAACTTTTTACCTGGACAAGTTATATTAAATCCAACAACTGGAAGTTGTGGGATTTATTACAACAATCAATTTGATACCAAATTCTTGGTATGTAACATTTAAGGAGACTTTAAAATTTAAAATAAAGTCTGCCCATTCTAGCCTATGAAGGCCATTTACTTCAATGAGGGAAAAACGAATTTGGCTGTTTTTACCTCACCAGGGCTTATAAATCTATTTTTATAAAGTCCCTGCTTATAGTTACATGGCACCCAGCCCTAGGGGCACATAGGGCACACCTTAGGGGTGACTTATATGTAAAAATAAGGTAGTTTAAGACTTTGGAAGTACCTTTAATTCCAAAGTCGAATTTGCATATAACTTTAATTTAAAAGCAGCCAGCAAGGCAGGCTTGCTTTTAAAATGACACTGGGCACCTCAGCAGTGCACCTAGGTGTGCACCACCTATGCTGTGGTCCCTAAACCTACATGCCCTACCATATACTAGGGACTTATAGGTAGGTTAACTTAGCCAATTATAATTAGCCTAATTTGCATATCCATTTTACACAGAGCACAGGCCCTGGGACTGGTTAGCAGTACCCAGGGCACCATCAAAGTCAGGAAAACACCAGCAAAAAGAGGAAAATGGGGGCAAAAAGTTATGGGGCCTCTGCAATCAGCCCTGTTTTCTCACAAAGGTCATGAATAACCACACCTTTTTAGTAAAAGTAAGACTATTTAGTGCCCTATATCAACAATGCTAATGTCACGTAAATAACAATAAAGCTAAGCACGTCCCTCATCAAGACGCACAAGAAAGTAATGACGGTGGCAAAAGGGAAAAGAGCAGTGCCCATTTCTTCTCAGTGCAGTCCTGTTGAGTTAAATTCCCTAAAACTACTTCCCAAGTCCCTATTGGTCAAGGGATCGCATGTTCACACTTTGTCCAATAAAACTAAAACGTCAAATCTATGAATTATACCACTACTCCGTTCACATATCGCTGATTGGCTTTTCCTGTAATGTCCTCATCATCCGGCTCATCAGGTAACAATATTGTTGCAGCTGATTCTCCAGCCAGTGTCTCCATTGTTCTCCTCCTGAGAAAAGTCAGTCTTACACATATTACACTCATAGTGTTACATTTAGCAAGAACAGCATCTTCTAGCAATCGGTTCTCATGAGAATGACTTTTAGCTACGAGCACATTTAAACAGTCCAGTGCCAAATCACAGTTTAACTCTCTGAACAGCCATTGTATCAAACGTTAAGAAATTCAGCTTGACATGAGGCTGGGCAACTAGGCCAAGACCTCCGCTAAGTTAAGGGCTACCATTAATAAAGCTAATACATAATGTATAACCCTTAATATGACATATTACTACATTAATTTAACATGTGCTCAAATTTTTTTATTAATAAGTATACTTCGTGAACATTGGCAGCCACTCATCCTGATCACATTTTCAAATGTGTGCATTATTTTTCTATGTTATTACATTTCCTACACAAATTCGTTCCTCATAGTACAAAAACACTCATTCATAATTTTTATTAAAACACCTGCGCTAGCACATTTTTCTGGTATTTTACCAGTCTGTTATAAAGAGGGCAAGTGTTTTTCCTCCTCGCCCCTCCCACTTCCTATTACTTGCTTTATTCCTGGGTGGTGTGCATTTATCTTAGAGGCTGCCGTCTATCTTTTCATTCTATTCATTATATTTTCTTGTCTTTGGAGGGTAGCCGTCTAGTTGTTCACTTCCTGTTTACTGGCATTGTTTCCACGGGCCACCGGCATTCCCGAGCTGGGGCAGGCAGCGCTCTTGTGTTAAGTGGGATAGAGATGCTTCCCTCCCTTCCTGTTTGCAGGATCCCTCAGCTCTGATTTGCCGACACTTTTTTAAGCCCGCCCACTCTCCCTCCCCTCAGCTTTCACACCTGCAGGTTCCCACATTTGGGCTTGCCGGCATTCACAGTTGTTGAGACGCCAGCTGAGATGTTTCTTTCCTCTTCGTTCTTTGTCTCATTGTGCCGCAAGAGTATAATGCGTAGTATGAGGGTTGCATTTGCACGTACAGTACTTTTTACTTGCATACCTTTGGTGAGCCTTTCCTTGGGGCCCTGTGCAGTTATGGCACACCGCATTTCGTATTAAGGTAAGATTGATGTTCTTGTCACAGCCTCGGGCGCATGCATTTTTTCCACCTGGGTTGTGCAATTTTTGCTTTTTTTCTATTAGGATTGAGCATGGAGGCACGGCATGTGGCACTATGGTCTGGACACTGGGTTCAAATGTCTGGAAAGTGGATACTATCCCTTGATGGTCTCTTGGTATGAGTAGTCCTAGCCTGGCTGGGACTTTTTGAGTGGCACTATTAGGTCACCTTCAATCTTTCCTTGACTCTATTCTAGTTCACTTAGGTGCTCTGTGGTTCTTTGGTTCTCCCATTTTTTGTATAGTGGGATTGGTTCCCTTAGTGAGACAGCAGGGTAATTTTTGCTTTTTGGTCCTTCAGGAGTATGTCTCAGTGACTGTGTCTGGATTGGTGCGATATGCCCTTTTGGATTCTTTAGGATGATTGGTATATTTCCTTTGTGGGTTTAATTTGCCCATATTTTTTTCTTCTCCTTCTTCCTTCTTTCTCTTTTTCTTTTTGTCTGTGTTCTATATAGGTGTCTACCTTTATTTGTCCTGATGATGACCCCAGTGAGTTTATCCTGAATAAAGGGTCGAAACGTCGACTTTACCTTTCACCCATCCGGAATTGTATTTTTGAGGAACCTGGACTTGTGTATACTACAATCATTCTTGAGCTTTACATGTGGAATCCAGTAATTCATAGAGGAATGGGCATTTGGTGTATTGTATTGTATACATATGTGTTTATATAATTATTCACTTTAGTTCAATTCTTCCCTGCACCGTCACTTGGAGCACCTATTTATTTGCTTGCTTTTGAAATATACCTTTATGTGTAATCCAATGAGGTTTACTGTCTTGCCTTAAAAGGACATGATTGACTTGTATGATTGGTCAATGTATTACCCATGTCTTGCTCAATATAGTTTGTTCATTTTTATTTCCCTGTTGAACACTTTGATTGAATGGTAATAAAACCCTTGTTCTAGGGATTGCAGGGTGCCCTAATTTTTGAAGGTAAAAATAATTGACAGTCTTCATGTGCAGATGAAGCCCCATGCAACAGCCTACAATGAGTCACCTCTCCCCTTTTAGCCTGCTTACGTTTCCCGCTGCTGGTCTCCTTGAGAACAGGGGATATCACTCACCCCATCCCAGTGCTTGTATACTATACAGCATGCTGCAAGGCAGTTGGTCAACCACAGGCGATAATGATGAATATAATTCTGCTTGAAGCGCTCTGCACACCAACCGCACCATCTGTGCACCTGCCAGCGCGTCGTAGTGTCGCAGGCATGCAGGTCAGCCTCATCTGCAGTGCAGTAGGAAGCAGTTAGTAGACATCTGCACATTATATAGACCACACATCAATGTACTAATTATGTCAAGACCAGAGAGTCGGGATATGCTTCTCAATCTCCACTGTATAAAATCCAGCAGCCAATAAAAACAGTTGAATGCAAAAAGCCAACAAAGAAAGCAGGGATGGGATGGAGCCAAAATGACACCTCCCCTGACCTAGAAACCCTTTTTATTTTTAAAATAACTCACACCCACTAGGATACTCCTGTGGCATGCTTCATCATCGAGATCTCACTCAGAGCACCTAGTTTGTCTGAGGGAGGGAGCTTTTCTAAGGGAATATCCAGTGGGATTTGTTTAGGAAGTTAAAAGCACCTCAAGTCTCCAGGTATAAATTGTATTATGTTTATGGCAACTTGGGTAAGGTAAAGCACAAGAGGAATGTCAAAAGGGGATAAATTACAGGTCCCCTACAACACCTGCCCAAATGGCATTCATGCATTTCACAAACTTACATACATTGTGGGTTCAATTTGCCTGACACCTGTAAATCCAAAAGAAGCACAAAACAACCACTACCCGCTACCCAGGAAGGTTGCTGACACCCTGAACATGGACCCCAACATGCTCACATTCTTAAAGAAATTTGCCAAAGACCCAGACAAGGGGACAGACAGATCCCGATAAGTGTGCCATGATAAAATATTAAATATGTCTGGCTTTTAAGAAGATCCTGGACTTTGCGTTACAAAACAATGAGTCACATACCATGATTGATCCTGACACTGTAATTGGATGGATGTATCGTGCCATCTGCTTTTCAGGGAACACCAACTGTGCTATATCGGTAGAACGCCAGTGCTCAAAAGGGATGAAAATTGACCCAAAACTCATGGAACTGGCCACAGCCGAGGCAGACATGATCACTGAGGGGTTCCTGTTTGGAAATCCTTTTGTTAAGGATCTAAGGCGGTCATTCTGACCGCAGCGGTCGGCGGTCGCCGCCCGCCAATCGGTTCCCGCCGAAAGACCGCTCCGCGGTCAAAAGACCGCGGCGGCCATTCCGGCTTTCCCGCTGGGCCGGCGGGCGACCGCCAGAAGACCGCCGGCTGGCCCAGCGGGACAGCCCCTTCGACAATGAAGTCGGCTCGGAATGGAGCCGGCGGAGTTGAAGGGGTGCAACGGGTGCAGTGGCACCCGTCGCGATTTTCACTGTCTCCACAGCAGACAGTGAAAATCTTTGTGGGGCCCTGTTAGGGGGCCCCTGCACTGCCCATGCCAGGGGCATGGGCAGTGCAGGGGCCCCCAGGGGCCCCACGGCACCCGTTCCCGCCATCCTGGTTCTGGCGGTGGACACCGCCAGAAACAGGCTGGCGGGAAGGCGCTCGGAATCCCCATGGCGGTGCTGCAAGCAGCGCCGCCATGGCGGATTCCCTGGGCCAGCGAGAAACCGGCGGGAAACCGCCGGCTCCCCTTTTCTGACCACGGCTTTACCGCCGCGGTCAGAATCGCCCAAGAAGCACCGCCAGCCTGTTGGCGGTGCTTCCGCCGCACTCCGCCATGGCGGTCATGGACCGCCAAGGTCAGAATGACCCCCTAAGTCTCTTTGTGACAATGTCTATATCTCTTGATAAAGTCCAGCTCTCCCTGAAGAAACTCTTTCACACCTTTTGGCAGGGCCTGGCAATATGAAGGGTGATTGCTAAGCTGTGGTTTCTTGCAGGCCTACCAATGGGGTTTCCCTTCTCGTAGATAAGGATACAGACATTGTGCTGTAAGTGCGGCAGAAACCGATTCAACAGAGGTGGTTACCACTGGACAACCTCAACATTTGGAGTTTAAGGATTTGCGGGTGAGTCTTATACCTAAATCTGATGTGGTGCTGAGATGTAGAATACAATTTACCTACACAACTGGTCACTGGTCACTCATAACACAAGACCGTTGGGTCTTACATACTAGTTTTAACAACTCCTCAGTACAACAGGCCTCTCCACGTCAACTGGAGATTTACCTACTCAACAAGAGTTTCATACATGCAGAAATTCAAGGCCTCCTAAAAAAAGATCATTTTGGCTCTTCTCTTTCCCATTCAGGAGGATTTGTCAGCAGCATATTCCTAGCCAGAAAGAAAGAGGGTGAGAGCAGGTTGGTCTTGAATCTGGGAGAATTCAATGCGTGGATGCTCTTCAAGCATTTCAAGATAGAAGAGATACATATTTTGAAACATCTTCTACAGTGTGGGGACTGGATGGTCAGATAGATCTCAAATAAACATTCCTCTCTGTAAATTGCTTAGTATGAATTTAAAGTCCTCCCATTCAGCCTTTTTTCAGCTTAGGGGTACTTTACCCAGCTGATGAGACCAGTGAGAGAACCTCTAAGGGCCAGAGGGGTGCATTTCATTGTTAACTTGGACAATCTCTTGGGGCGTGGTCAAGATGGCGCTGTGAAAGGACGCTCTAAAGTGAGCTCCGTCCACAGCCCCTAAAAAGATCCTGATAAAACACCAAGGGCCAGATGTAGCAAAGGTTTGCGACTCGCAAACGGGCCGAATCGCAATTTGTGACAGTGCAAAATCGGAAATGGGATGCAAAAAGCCCATTTCCGACTCGCAAAAAGCGATGGGACCCGTTTGCGAGTCGCATCCCTTGCGACCCCATTTTGCGACCCTCAAATAGCAAGTCGCAATTTGCGAGTCGCAAACCTTATGCAATTGCAACTCGCAAATTGCGACTAGTCGCAAAAAGCCCAGTTTGCATGTCCCATTTACCACTAACTCAGAGCAGGTAGTAACCATTACCAAAGTATAAAAGGGGACCCAGAAGCCATCTGGGTTACTCAAGATGGTGGAGATATACCTGATAGCAGTGAGGAGGAGAGTCTACGCAGCCCAGCAGAGGAGGAGGAGGGGCCACAGACAGGAGAAGATATATAGAACCAGGCAGACTCTTTTTCAGCAAACTGAAGAGGAGATCTATGACAAATACCGCCTTAGCAGCGCAGCCATTCTAGAATTAATAGATTCACTCAAACCACAGCTAGAACACCAGACTCTGCGTGGCTGCGCCATTCCTACGCATGTGCAAGTACTATGCTCACTGCACCTCTTGGCCTCAGGGAGCTATCAGGGGGTCATTGCTGTGGCAGGTGGGGTATCCCAAATTGCAGTGTCAAGGTTCCTCAGGGCCTTCCTAGATGCCTTAGTCATGCACATGTCTCACTTCATATACTTACCAAGGAATGAGGCAGAAATGAACAGCACCAAGCTGGACTTTTACCGCATTGCCCACTTTCCCCATGTCATAGGGTGTGTAGATGGGACACACATTCAAATATGCCCCCCTGCAAATCTGGAACACATTTTCCGCAACAGGAAGTGTACCCACTCACTCAACATACAGGTTGTGTGCGAAGCCCATTATGTCATCACGGACATCGTAGCTAAGTTTCCAGGCAGTACCCATGACTCATACATTTTTAGGCATAGTGGGATACATCAACGCCTGGAACGTGGGGAATTCGGAGACGGTTACCTCCTAGGTAGAGCCACAGACACTTGCAGACATACACACAGGTCACTGTGCATGACTATCTGGACTTCCTAACAGTGTACTTTTGTGCCCAACAGGTGACAGTGCCTATGCTCTCAGGCCTTGGATCATGACTCAGTTTTTAACACCCAGAACTGAATCTGAGAGGCAATACAACAGTGCGCATAAGAGGACCAGGAACCTGATAGAGCGCACCTTCGGACTCCTGAAGGCAAGATTCAGATGCCTCCACCGCAGTGGAGGCGCCCTCCAATACACCCCCATTACCGCATTCAAAATTGTGGTCGCATGCGCCATCCTCCACAACATAGCTGTTTGTTCTGTGTGAAGACTGGCAGTTATAAAAGGGTGTGGTCCTCCTCCCAGGTGTATTAGTAAACTTCCTGGCTGTGATGTCATCATCATGTGCCAGGAAGTGTTTCCAGAGTGTTCTGGTGTGCTTTCTGGAGTGTTCTGCTGCACCTGCAAGCAATTTTCGAGGTAATCGCAATTTGCGACATCTACTCGCTAATTGCGAGTTCGTTTTTTGCACACCCGCAAAAAGCGACCTCGCAATCTGCGGACTCGCACAATGCGTAGCGAGTCCGGCTGCGAGTCGCAAAATCAGATCGGTTTTTTTTCTGGCATTCCAAATTGCGACTCGCATCAACTCGCAAAATGCGAGTCGCAATTTCTATTTTTGCTACATCTGGCCCCAAATTCCCAGGCACTGCACATGAAAACTACCAAATATGTGTGTGATAAGGATAGCGCACTAAGAAAAACCGAACAACGGAATCCTGTGACGCAGCAAACGCAAACCGGATGACCCGTGCTGGAGTCGGGGCGGCGCCCGCGCGCGGGCCTACCTGGGCCGGGGAGTACCCTGACCGGCGGAGCCGTGAGAAGCAGAGATGAGGCGCGCGAGACCCCGGAACGCATGCCGGGGTTCTGACCCACGCTGCCGCCCACGCTGAGACTCCTTGTGGAGCTAAGGCGGGCGCTCGGACGGCACAGGTGGTAACACCTGGTGGCGTGGACGGAGGCGCACTCTGGCCTACCCGGACCCGGACAGGCCCGCCGGAGGAGCGAGGAGCAGAGGGCCTGGAGGAATGGTTGTCGTGGGACCGTGCCGCGATCCATCGGCGACAATGCCGCCGGTAGATGTGCTCAACAGGTACTGAAGCTTAATTAAGCCCGGCAGGGTGGACAAAGCCCGGGGTGCAGCGCCGCTCCACTACACCCAGCAGCTGAACATATCTAGTGAACTACGCTCAAAATCAGTTTGTCAACTCATTAAACCAACACCCTGTTAGCCATACAATACAGAAAACTAAACATTGACTCAATAACTGTAGCGCACTCGTAACGGACCAAATAGCATGATGCACCTACTGGCATGAACAGCGTCAAGTAAAGGGGGAGAGTACCACAGAGTGAAATGGACAAAAAGTAGGGAAAACAAAAGGAAAAAGAGAATAGAAAAAAAAACCTTAAAACTCGCACAGAGAAGCCTACCAATGTGAAAGGCGTCGGAGTGCGCGAATTGGATGACGCAGGAGGACACGGCCGTGAGGGGAATTAAGCGACTCATAAAGCGACTCCTGTAAACACTCGCAAAGGTAACGAGACAAGGATCGCAATACTATTCAACCCTATAAAGCGCCACATCCCTGATTACACGTGCGGATTTATCTGCAAAAGTAGGGCTCCTGGATGGAATAGCGGTTCCGAAGTGAGTTGGTACCGTGGTACACAAGACTTATAAATTTATAATCTGATGCGCATGAACTCAAGATTAATATAAAGATGGTGAAACCGAAACCACAAAGAGCACAAACTGAAGCTAGACCCTCATCAGCATCAGAAATGGACGCAGAACACCACTCAAACGCTCTACATAAAGTGACAGAGACTCTAACTTCCCACTCCGCGCAAATGGAAAAAGTACTCCAAGCAATACGCGACACCAGAACTTCGTTAGAAGGAAAAATAGACACTGTGGTGGCTGAAGTCAACACGCTTCGAATGGAACATCGGAAGCTAGCAGAAAGGGTTGCAACAGCTGACACAACCCTTAACACAGCGCAACCGGACATAGCAGACATGAAGCTCCGGCTCCAACACCAGGAAACCGAAATATTACACCTAAATAAGCGGGCCGACGAGGCGGAGGGACGCTCTCGCCGCAAAATTGTGAGATTCCTCGGTTTTCCGGAGAAGATTGAACTCCCAAACGCAGAGGCATTCCTGGAGCGCTGGCTCAAAGAAAACATATTCACAAACAACCACACCACCGCTATTAATAGTGGAACGTACACACCGAGTACCAGGGGGCCCTCTCCGTCCGGGAGCTCCAGCAAGACCACTAATTGCGAGACTTCTAAACTATAGGGACAGGGACCAGATACTAAAGAACTTCCGCACATCAGGCCCAATTGACACAGAAAACGCAAAAATCACGGCCTACCCAGATTACACAGCCGAAGTGCAACTCAAACGAGCCACTTTTAATACAGCAAAGCAAATACTGAGAGACAAAAACTATTCATCCTCCTTGATGTATCCGGCTAAACTGCAGGTGGTGGACGGTGAAAGATCCCACATATTCCCAACATCAGAAGACGCATGGACTTGGATACACGCGAAAGGCCTGATAGACCCTACAGCCGAGACCCGAACACAAAAAGAGTGGCTGACTCCACAACCACGCCGCAAAAAATTTTTAAAACACAAGACCGAATCGGGTCCAACGAAATCACAAGTAATGGCGGAGCAAGCTCAAGTCTTAAAGGTGGCGAAAAGGTTCTCATCCATACAGCCACGATCCAACCAAGACACAAACAACTCGGACTCCGATTCAGCGAACAGCCAACAAGGCCTAATCATGTCGCCACTTACCACAGGACCAACGTTTACTCCACGTTCAGCGGATGACCTTTAATGCTAAAACAAAAGGACTCTCTTTATGCGAATTCATGAACTCAAGAAACAATAGAAGAACAGCAAACATACCACGGACCTACCCCCTTAAAATACAAGCAAACCCGGAACAAAAAAAAAAAGAAAAACAAGCAAGGAACATGGAGAAAGTAAACCAGGTACGACATGCAAGCTACAACCACAGAAGGCACAAAACAGAACACAAGAAGGGACGCAAATACATCCATACGGGCTGAAAATCGGAGTCACTCTGGACAATACATCAACGCCCCCCCAACCCAACGGGTTACCGAATGGACCTTGAAGTAACTAATGTAAACAGTTGCACCAGTTGTGCCTCGCAGTCCCCAGTTAGATTAATCAATGCAAGTTTTATTTCCTTTTTTTATTTTCCTTTTCCTCTACAAGATGCTCAATATCCTAACACATGGGAGACTCTGGGGGGGCTGGTCGCGATGGCGTGGGACCCAGGACATGGGTGACACAATACACCAAGCAACCCATACAATATGACATCATATAATATAGTAACCTGGAATGTTAGGGGACTAGCCAACACGACCAAAAGACGTAAGATACATTCATACCTTAAACAACACAAAGTACATATTGCTATCTTGCAAGAGACGCATGCTACAGCACACGAATTGAGTGAAATAGACAGAAATTGGTCGGGAATAATACATGGTACTAAAACCTCGACATACGCAAAAGGTGTATTAATATGGATAGCCCCCGGCGTACCATACACAGTTAAAAATGTACACACAGATAATAATGGAAGATACACTAGCCTGGACAGAGAGCTAGACGGGAAACAACTAACAATAATTGGACTATACGCACCCAACACAGGACAAGGAGAATTCCTTCAAACCATTACCACACAAATTCCGTATGACCCGACCACACCCACTATATGGGGTGGAGACTTCAATAGCGTAATAGAGATGTCAATAGACAGATCACACCCTCCAACGAGAGACGTCCGGTGCAGGGCATTGTCCTGTGCACTCAATAAATGGTTACAAGAAAGAGAATCACAAGATATATGGAGACAATTACACCCCATAGATAGAGAATACTCTTTTTACTCACCAGTACATCAACTCCATACGAGAATAGACTTATTATTATGCACAAATAGGTTAGCACACATGATACATAATGCAACATACCTGGCCAAAACCCTATCAGATCACTGCCCATTACTGGTAACATTAAAATGGGGCAGACAGCCAACATGTATTCCAACATGGCGCCTGCAACCCACCCTACTGCGCGACCCCCCCTTTCCGTGCCAAAATAGCAGAAGAAATAGAAACCTACTTTGCAATCAACACAAAGACAACAACATCACGAGCTACAGAATGGGACGGACACAAAGTAGTTATAAGAGGCATTTGTATAGCAACGGCAGGCGAGGTCCCCCGAGAACTAAGTGCAGAGCTACATGATATTGAAGGGAAAATCTGCAACACGGAATGCGAATTAGCCCTGGGCAGAGGCAATAACAACAAATTAACTAACCTCAAAAACCAATGGAACGCAACCGAGACTCGTTTGTGCAAATTTGACTATCGGCACTATATAGCACGACTACACGCCGGAGGCAACCGTTCCAGCAGGCTACTAGCGTGGCTAGCAAAAGGGACACAGAAAGTCACACCCATAAACGCTATACGCCAAGATACAGGCACGATGATAAACACACAGCAAGAGATTAATGAGACATTCAAACAATACTATAGCACACTGTACACAACCGAACCCCCCCACACCCGTTACAACTGGCAAAGTTCTTTCAGCAAGCCCCATTGAAGAGATTACATGCAGAACAAATTAGTAACTTTGATAGACCAATCGAAAGAGAAGAGATACTACAGGCATTAAAACAGTTGACACATAATTAAACCCCAGGTACAGATGGACTCCCCATCGAATACTACCAAACTTTCACACCACAGATAATCGCATCATTCCAAACAATGCTACAAGAAGCATACGAAAAAGGACAACTCACAGAAATACAAAGGGAGGCGACAATTGTAGTCCTACATAAAAAAGGACGAGACCCTTTAAAAGTCCGCTCATATAGACCCTTATCCCTATTAAACTCAAATTATAAAATACTAGGGAAAATCCTAGCCAATCGCCTCCTGCCACTAGTGACTACCCTGATACACCCAGACCAATCTGGCTTTATACCAGGGCGCAATACCTCTATTAATATCAGAAACTTATTACGCATCATGTCCATGACTCCGAGACTAGTTCATTCTAGGGTGGCGGTGTCACTGGATGTAGAAAAAGCCTTTGACACTCTGGGCTGGCCTTTCTTGATGACAACACTACAAAAAATGGGATTTGGCACAGGCTTTATACGCTGGATATCCATAATATACACTAATCCCAAAGCACAGATTAAAACTGGCGCAATTATTTCTGAGAAATTCGACATAGGTAGAGGAACACGACAAGGTTGTCCATTATCACCACTATTGTTTGCACTTGCAATAGAGCCACTTGCTGCAAGACTACGCAAGGAAGCAGCAGAATGGGGTATCCCAGACGGCGAAGATTTCCGCATAATTTCATTATATGCAGGCGATGCACTAATATACCTACGCAACCACACCGTGTCCCTTCCACATATATTGCAATTACTTAATACTTTTGGAGACCTATCTGGCCTGCGTGTCAACTTGGCCAAATCATGCATATTCCCCATGTGTCCATCCCCAGAATCACATGTCGAAGCGTCAATCGACAATGACTTAAAGTGGGAACACACAACTTTTAAATACTTAGGAGTCCATATTTATCATAGCGCCACAGATTTATAGGAAGGTAACCTAGATAGAGCCATTAGATCAATTAAAAGCTCTATACCCTTTTGGTGCTCACTGCCCCTCTCGCCTATTGGAAAAGTGGCTCTGGCCAAAATGATAGTGCTTCCTCGATTACTTTATTACTTTACAGCACTACCACTAATACTACCAAAAACACTCTTCGTTCCCAGTAGAAAAGGGGGGCCTGGGGGTACCTCACCTCGAGCTTTATTATGCAGCAGCACAATTGCATTGGATTACGAATTGGCTACAAGACCCCCCAAATCCAGAGGGACACAAAGTGAGAACGCAACTAGGATGCACAAAGATACTAGACTGGCTTATGGGGGGCACACTCATTCCGCATCATAAAAACTCACTAATGACAGTTGCCGAATGTACCTGGAACCGATATGTATCACAGGGAACCCGTGTACCACTATACTCACCAAAAATTCCCCTACTAGCCATACAAGGGATAAATAAACTACATGACACATTGAGCCTAGCGACATGGACTGCAAAAGGCTTACAACAGATCGGCGACCTATATGAAGACGAGCAATATATAACATACAAGAAACTGGCAGAGACATACAATCTAGGACAAGTGAATTCATCACATATGGGGCACTCAAAGGACTGATACGAAAAACATGGGGCCAAGGTAAGTCAGAACCACCAATAGCACCCGCACTACATGAACTACTTGCAGATATTGGCACGCCATCAAGCATCTCCCGAATATACCACATACTACAAGCTTATCCCGTAAAAACACAAACACAAGCTAAATCACACTGGGACAAGGCCCTGCACACACCCCTCACAGAGCAACAATGGACCATGGCCCTCACAACCACACAGGACATTTCCCGCAATGCCCGCTTCAAATACACTCAACTTAATTATCTACACCAGACATATTTAACCCCACTTCGCATAAAACGTATGTTTCCACAAGCAACTTCTGAATGTCCACGATGCCGAACCACGGAGGCAGATTTTTACCACATGACCTGGAACTGCCCACCACTACTTCGCACATGGCACACCGTCACACAACAGACAACCAAGTGGTCGGGTCTCCTGCTAAATCCCACACCCGAATCCTGCATCTTGGGCATACGCCATAGGCGCAACAAGGACAAACAAAAACATAGATGCGCAGACCTAGCGTTCATCATCTTTAAACGACTCATTGCAACACAATGGAAGTCCCCTGGCACCCCAGATATACACAGATGGACTAAAGACCTAATTCCTAATGCCAACGCAGAAAAACATGTATTAAACACATTAAGGGACATAGGGATAGTGGTTAAAAATGCAGAGATATGGGATACCTTCCTAGAACAGCTACTCGAAAAAGACAACACCCGCCCGCCCTAGAACACCAGTACAAAGCAGACAACAAATAAAAGTAACAAGACATTCCTACTGAGAACCTCCCCCCAGCACCCACAGCCTTTCCCTAAATTAAATACATTTGACTTCTATATTGAACCCCCAACTCCCCCGCAGGCCCCGCCGCTCTAATAAATACCCAAAAAGATGTTGTCAAGTCTCCCAATAGATCATCTCCCCCCGTCAGCATCTTCCCCACCCCCTCAACTTATTATATATCGTTTTGCTTTCTCTTTCTCATAATCTGTTTTTTCTTTTTTCTTTCCTTTTGTTCTCCTCTTTTTAACTTTTTCATTGTTCTTACAGTGCTCCTTTAACCAAATGTAACAATGATACAAGCTGTAAATCATTTAACAATTTGCATCACAAGATGATAAGAAGCAAAAAGGTGGTAAAGGAACTCCACAACTGCATTATAATCAACACTGTTTATTAAATCACTGTAAGAATTGTCCAATAAAAAATTCAATAAAGAGATTTAAAAAAAAAAAAAAAAACTTGGACAATCTCTTTATTATGGGTCAAGACCAAACCACAGTCATCCTCCGTCTGACTTGGGCAATACAGTTATTACAAGATGTGGGCTTTGTGATCAATGACAAGAAGACTATCCTGACCCCAACGCAGAGTATAGAGTTTCTGGGTTTCGAGGTAGACTCAGTGACATGTCGATTTCTGTTACCAAAGCAGAAAATTACAGCAATCAAGAAGGAGCTGAGATCAGCCTTGAGCAGGCAGACTATATCGTTGAGGTTATTAGACATGACTGTGGACCTGTTAGCATAATCAATGAAAGTGATATTCTCAGCACTCCTTCATTACAGAGCAATACAGAGGCTGAAAATTCAGCATCTCTAGAAGGGTCTGGCTTACATGTATCAGATTCACTTGTCAGCTGAAGCCTTGTCTAAGTTATCTTGCTCAACCTCCTGGAGGGTTAGAATGGCAGAGCCATACTTGGCTGCCCTCCTGACATAGAGTCATATGCCAGAAAGCTAGTTTGAGAAGGGAAATGCGGATCAATCTCCACCGGCAGCAGAGGGTGAGGAGGAACTATCTGCATATAAATTGCCTGGAACTTCTTTGGGGGTCCTTTGCCATCAAGACCATGTCTCTACACAAAACAAACTGTTGCATCCTGCTTCGGATGGACAATATCTCAGCAGTTCACTATATAAACAAACTGGGGGGAACAAAGTCCCAGATGATAATGGAGATTGCTAAACACTTTTGCCACTTCTGCTGATAATATGAAATATCAGTGAAAGCAGAATACATCCCTGGTCAGTGGAACATTATTGCAGATTGGAACTCCAGACACTTGACAGACAGCAATGACTTGAAGCTTCTTTTGTTTACCTTGAAGTATTTGAAACAGTTTGGGGTTCATTTCTAATACAACTCTTCGTGTCATAGTTGGACAAGCAGCTAAACAATTCTTTCAGCTGGAGGACATATCTGTTGGCAAAAGCTACAGATGCATTTCTGCAGAATTAACAAGGGGATCTACATTACGCATTTTCCCTATTGGTAATGACTGTAAGGGTAGCGTTTCAGGTTCAGAGAAAACTAGCAAAACTGGTCCTGATAACATCAGTTTGAGGGGCCCAACCATGGTTCCGGTCCTCTTAGACATGAGCTGGGATCTGCCGATCTAGCTTCTGTTTTGGCTGTATCTTCTGATACATCCATTAGGCCTTTCACATCTACTGATCTTCTCAGGTCATCTTACCCTCATGGCCTGCAAGGTTTCTGGCAATGAAGGTTCATGCAGGAATTTCACAGAAAACTGAATTCTTTGGTCAACAGGCTTGGTCCAGTAGCATTCATTCCTCTGCATGGGTGAGATGGGTTTGTTGGTATGGAGCTGGAGTTTTAAACTCTTGGGGGCTAACTTGCATATGATATTATTTTTTTGTTACAATTGGCAACAGAAGGACAAGTTGGGGAACACCCATTAGTATCTAAACTGATGAGCGGTATTTGAATTTCCATTCCTCCTGCACTCAGATATTGCAAGTTATAGAGTGCTAAGATTCTTAGAAGACTGGGTGGGTAACTCCTACCTATCAAGGAAACAATTCTCTGCAAATTTCACTGTGCTTTAGTTCCTCATTTCCGGTCGGAGAGTATTGGATGCTCAGACACTGGATCTAGCAGTATATCTGCCCCATACTGGCGTTTTTTACCATTTTGTATTTCTTACACTAGTTTTCCAAATGATAGCCAATTGTGTGTGGTGCAATGTTTAAAAGTATATGGGGAAGTGAGCAGAGATTTCCGGAAAGATTTTAAAGGGCAATGTTAGAAATGGGGTCTTTGGTTGGCAGTCATGTTACCCCCTGTCCAAGCAAGGGCCCTCACTCTAGTCAGGGTAAGTCACACACAATCCAAATTATCCTGTGCCCACCCTCTGGTAGCTTGCCACTGAGCAGTCAGGCTTAACTTAGAAGGCAATGTGTAAAGTATTTGTGCAATAAATCATGCAATAACACAGTGTAAACACCACAAAAATACACCACACAGGTTTAGAAAAATATAGAATATTTATCTGAGTAGATTAGGTAAAAAACTATCAAGATTTGATAAATACAAGTTGAAGTATCACTTTTGTAATGATAAATAGAGTCTTTAGTTCTTAAAAACAACAATGGTCTCTTGCGAGGCAAAGTACCTGTTTTGCGCCTAAATTATCCACACGGGACCGCAGAGGAGATGCGTGGAAAACAGGGAGGTGCGCTTCGGTTTCTCCGAGCGCACACAGACGATGCAGCAATGCTTTTCCACGAAGCAAGGGTTTTGTGTTGATTTCCAGCACGCAGGCTTGGATTCTCTTCGTGTTGAGGGGTATCTGGACGCCGCGGGGATGATGAGGAGAAATCCTGGGCGTGCATGAGGAAGTCACAGGAGCTGTGTCGATCCGGTGGGCGATGCAGGAAAATTTCTGTTGCACGGCAGGCGCTGTATCGATTCAACACGCAGGAAGTCGGGCTGCGTCGTTTCGACTCAGCGATGCGTCGATCCGGTGGGCCGTGCGTCGAAGTTCTGGTCACAGCGTTGACACTGTGTCGATTTCCACTCGGGGAGCCAGGCTGCATTGTTCTGGTTCGGCTATGCAGTGATTTTCTCACTGCAGACCAGGCTGTGGGTCGATTTTCACTGCACAAGGAGTTTTTGTAGAGATGAAGTCTTTTTGGCCCTGAGACTTCAAAGAAAACAGGAGGTAAGCTCAATCGAAACCCTTGGAGGGCACTTCTCAGTCAGAGCAAGGCAGCAGGGCAACAGCAAGGCAGCAGTCCTTTACAGCAAAGCAGACAGGTGAGTCCTTTGGGCAGCCAGGCAGCTTCTCTTAGCAGGTTGCAGGTTCTGGTTCAGAGTTCCTTTCCCAGTAGGTATCTTCTGTCTGAGTTGGTAGGGTCAGAGATCTGGTTTAAATACCCAAATGTGCCTTTGAAGTGGGGGAGGCTTCAAAGAGTGGCTTAGAAGTGCACAAGGTCCCCTTTTTGTTCCATCCTGTCTGCCAGGGTCCCAGAAGAGGGTTTGGCAGTCCATTGTGTGATGTCAGGCCCTCCACCCTCCCAGCCCAGGAACACCCATTCAGTATGCAGATGTGTGCAAGTGTGACTGAGCATCCTGTGTTTGGGGTTGTCTGAGTCAAAATGCACAAGGGAGCTGTCAACTAACCCAGCCAGACGTGGATTGTAAGGTGCAGAAGGATTTAAGTGCAGAGAAATGCTCACTTTCAAAAAATGGCATTTCTAAAATAGTAATATTAAATCCAACTTCACCAGTCAGCAGGATTTTGTGTTACCCTTCTGACCATACTACATATGACCCTCTTACTCCTTTCAGATCAGAATCTACCACTCAAACAGTATATGAGGGGACCCCTAATGTTAGTCAGTGAAAGGAGCAGGCCTCACAGCAGTGAAAGACGAATTTAGGAGTTTTACACTACCAGGACATTAGAACTACATAGGTATATGTCCTGCCTTTTATCTACATAGCACCCTGCCCTATGGGGTACCTAGGGCACACCTTAGGGGTAACTTATATGTAGAAAAAGGGGAGTTTACGGCTTGGCAAGTACTTTTAAATGCCAAGTCGAATTGGCAGTGAAACTGCACACACAGGCCTTGCAATGGCAGGCCTGAGACATGGTTAAGGGGCTACATATGTGGGTGGTACAATCAGTGCTGCAGGCCCACTAGTAGCATTAATCTACAGGCCCTGGGCACATGCACTGCACTTCACCGTTCGATGCTGATGCTGGGTTTAAAGTCAATACAGCTAGCTTTTTGCTGATTTACTACATCCATCTCTTTTTGGATGATGACTTCCTTGACCAAACCTTGCAGCAAACAAACTCCAGGGCCTCATTCTAGGGTACACCAGTGGACTTTAACTTCACTTGAGAAGTTAAAGACATTTTTGGGCCTTTCCTAAAAAGGGGTTAATGCACAAAACACGTTTGTAGTCCTACTGGCATTGGTTAGGTAACACCCATTTTTACACTGTACAGGAGCAGAGATCTGTTTTTATACTTCTGGAAAGAACATAGCATTTAATGAGTTCTTGGTCCTTTACAAAGGGCGGCTGCTGTACCGGCAGTACATTGTGAGCAAAAGATATCGCCATGGCATCACGTTGTACATGCTGTGAGAGGACTCTACTAGCTATGCATACAACTCAAAAGTGAATACAGGGAACAACACCACTCTAAACATGTAGAGTGATGTTGGTACTGTCCCCAGTGCCCATCTCAGCCAGCCAGCCCAAGTGAAGTACTGGGAAATTGACTGAGGTGGAGCTACAGTAACATATACCTTTGAATGGCTGAGGATGGGTTCCTACCTTCCTACCTACCTTCCATGAGCCACTACTTCTCTAGGCAAGCAGCCACAGAAATGTCTTTCCTCCATTTGAGTTAAGAATAGACTTGCTTATGGTGTGCTCAACACCTTTATCTGCCAAATAAGAACGTGGTAGATGACAAACACATAGCGATCTGTCACTATACAGCCACACACACAAGTCCGCCAGCCCAAAGGTCGGTGATAAACTGACAGTAGCGAAACCCACACCTTTATGCCAACAGAACTACACCCACAACATTATGACTCATGAATCACTACGGAGGACATTCAATGGCGGTAAACCATTGGCGTTACATACCACCACGCTCAAAATACACACACACATACAAAACTACACCACATTGGACAATTCAAGCTACACATACCTGACACACATACACACACCACGCCCAAACACACAGACCACTATAAAACACACACCGACACTACCCACAACCCTTTACGACTACAAACAAGTGCCACAAGAGAGATAGCAAGACCACAGACAAGACTACAGCCACACACCACCATCACCTATACACCATCCACGCACCTTATATCACACACCCAACACATTACCCCACACACCCACACCCACACCACTCACACTACACCCATGGCACCACAACGACACCCCAGATTCTCTGAGGAGGAGCTGAGGGTCATGGTGGAGGAAATCGTCCAGGTAGAGCCACAGCTATTCGGATCACAGGTGCAGCAGACATCCATTGCTAGGAAGATGGAGCTATGGCGGAGAATCGTGAACAGGGTCAATGCTGTGGGACAGCAACCCAGAACAAGGGTTGACATCAGGAAGAGGTAGAACGACTTACGGGGGACGGTGAGTTCCACAGCAGCAAGACACCAAATAGTGGTACAGAGGACTGGCGGTGGACCTCCACCTCCCCCCCACAACTAACAACATGGGAGGAGCAAGTCTTGGCAATCATGCATCCTGAGGGCCTGGCAGGATTAGAAGGAGGACTGTACTCTGGCAAGTCAAATGTCTCTTATTATCACCCCCCATACCGGCATGCCATCACAAACCCCACCCTTACCCACACTCCCATCACTCCACCACCTCCTACACCCCACCATCACAACCCAAACCTCCCAATACCAAGCCCTGCATGCAACACCAATGCATGGACACCAATCACAGATCTGTCACTAAAGCATGCACACTAGAGGGAAACAGCAAGCCCACAAATAAATACTCACACAAGGCAAAACTAACAGGGCAATAACAACTTTAGAGGGCAACACACCCATGCACAAGATGTCACACAAAGAAACAATAACACTGCATTTACATCCCCACAGGTCCCCCAGCCAACGTCACCGGAGAGGAGGTGCCAGCGACATCCAGTTCTCCCCCCCCCAGAAGAGGCCCACAGTGATGACAGCAGCTCTGGACGCCTGGATCTGGATTGCCAAACTGGCCCATCAGGGATCTCCGGACAGTCAGTTACCCAGGCAAGGTGCCATCCCACCACAGACCCTCTCCCCTCAAGAAACACCACCACAGTACGCACCCAGCGGGCCCATACCTCTGTCCCCAGGACATGTCAATCAGCAGTGTGCCCACCACTACAGGGACCCCAGGTCACCCCACAAACACAGGACGATCAGGGACCTGGGGTCAGTGGCGGTGGGCACATGGTTCAGGGGACAGAAGCACAGGACAACAGGGAAGCTGGGAGGACTGCTGTGTGACAGGGGGAGGACAGTCCCAGGGAACCGACTCTCCAGGAGGCACTCACCAAGATCCTGGGAACATACCACCATTCCCAGAAGGTGATGGGCCAGATACTGGACAAGATGCAAGAGAACCAGCGGCTGCAGGGGGGACAGTACCTGGGGATCAGGGAGGACTTGAGGTCCATTAACACCACCCTGGTCTCCCTTGCAGGAGTGCTGGCAGACACGGCCAACACTATGAGGGAGGCAGTGGCACACCACCGGGCCCCTACCAATAGCCAAACTGATGAACAGCCCTCCACCTCTGCTCCCGCTAGTGGAAAGGAGGCCCCGCCACAGGACCAACAGGCCACCAGCACCCCTCCGCCTGCAGATGGAGAACCACCCCACAAATGGTCCCCGCGATCCAGGCAGAAGCCAGAGACTATTGCCAAGACCCCCGCCAGGAAATAAGACTCTCCTGACTGTCATCCTTGTGTCCCACCCTGTCACCCTGTCCACCTTGAACTGCAATTGCTCCACTTCCTATGCCCCCTTGGACAATGCACCTGTGATCCACATAGCCTCGACTCTATCCTGGACTTTCCTCCACCATCAAGCCAGCCCATTGCACATCCCCCTCTACTTATTAGCACTTAAATAAACACCATCTGGAAAAAAATACAAGTATGGAGTCTGTCAAATGATTGAACTATGTATTTGTTTAACAAGGTATAAACACTGCAGTGCAACTGTACAGTAATGTATACATAGGAATGACCTGTAGTTGGCTGCAGTCAAAACACCAGGAGCGATAGTGGGGCACAAATATCTGCAAATAGAGATGCCAAAGGGTACAGTGAGTGGCCACAGAAGTGGGAAAATCAGCCTGCCAGTGACAATGTCAAACACAAAACAGTCATTTAAATTTGAAGTTACACTGTCTTACCTGTGTGTCATTGGAAGTAGTGTTGAATTATTGCACTTCTGTTGTCCTCATCATCATCCTCTGCCTCCTCTTCTTCAGTGTCCATAGGGTACACTGCTGCCACATGGCCATCTCCTCCTCCTGCAGAAAAGGCACCTGGCGTCGCAAAGCAATGTTGTGCAACATACAGCATGCTGCGATGATCTGGCAGACCTGGGTGAGTAGCACAGGGAACCACCTGTGAGATGGAGGCAACAAAACCTAGCCTTCAGGAGGCCAAATGTCCTCTCTATGATTCTTCTTGTTCGCCCATGTGCCTCATTGTAACGTTCCTCTGCCCTTCTCCTGGCATTCCTCACAGGGATCAGTAGCCATGAGAGGTTGGGATAACCAGAGTCACCTGCAAATATTGAAGGACAATTGTTAGCCACACACTTACCTTTAGGGCCCACACCATACCCATACACCAACATCCACTGGGTGAGAACTAGGGCTCACCTATTAGCCACACCCTGTGCCTCTGGAGTTGAGCCATCACATATGGGATGCTGCTATTCCTCAGGATAAAGGCATCATGCACAGACCCAGGATACTTAGCATTGACATGGGAGATGTACTGGTCTGCCAGGCACACTATCTGCACACTCGTAGAGTGAAAGCTCTTTCAATTTCTAAACACCTGTTCATTTCCCCGGGGGCGAACAAATGCAATATGTGTACCATCAATAGCCCCAATAATGTTGGAGATATGTCCCATTGCATAGAAATCTGCTTTCACGGTGGCCAAATCCTCCACTTGGGGGTACACGATGTAGCTGCACATGTGTTTAATCAGGGCAGAGAACACTCTGGTCAGCACTATTGAGAACATTGGCTGTGACATTTCTGCTGCCAAGCCCACTGTCGCTTGGAAAGAACCAGTTGGCAAAAAATGGGGCACTAATAGCACTTGCACAAGAGGGGGGATCCCGGTGGGGTGACGGATTGCAGATATCAGGTCAGGCTCTAATTGGGCACACAGCTCTGTGATTGTGGCCCTGTCCAGTCTATAGGTGAGGATAATGTGCCTGTCCTCCATTGTTGCCAAGTCCACCAGTGGCCTGTACACGGGGATGTCTCCATCTCCTATTCATCCCCAGCGGCTGCAATCTAGGGGGCAACATGGTGAGCAGCTGGTCAGTATACCATATTTCCAAACACTACACTTCATTGAATGTTGTGACTGTAACAGTATATTGTTGGATAGGCCCAAATGGTGCTTATGTGTACTGTGACGTAGTTAGGTGCCATGGCCTTCTCACCCGCCTCCCCTGAAATGGTGTCCGCCTGTCCTGTTAGGAGGGACATGTGAAAATGAGGTAATTCCGCAGACGTTGTGCGCCCTATGGGTCACAGTGCCCAATGGTGATATACGCCGGCGGTGACGGTACGCACCGCCACGGACATGACCGCCATTTTCTATCTGTTTACTCACTTGCTACCTGACCTTCAACTGGAGAGGACCTACACTGAATGTGCTGCTGTGACCTGTGTCTGGAACCTACGATGGTTCATGTCACTGGGGAAAGGGCCCCTGCCTTCACAACGGCGAAGTTGGAGCAACTGGTGGATGGGGTCCTACCCCAGTACCGAATGCTGTGTGGCCCTCCAGACCAACAGGTGAGTGCACTGTGAGCACGATGCATGGGACATGAATGCATGGGGTGGTGTGTGTGAAGGCCTTGTGTAAGGTGGGTTGGTGGAGGGGCACTGGACCGCGTGCTGCATGTACAGTGGGCCATTTCTGTGCATAAGGGGATGTGAGGGCTAAGGTGTGCCACGAGTGTAACAGGCAGGACGGTCTGACTGATGCAGGTCAGCGCCCATCAGAAAAAGGGTAAATAGCGTGCCATTGCCAAGGACGTGCGGATCCTGGGGGTCTACGGCAGGAAGAGCACCCACTGTCGGAAACGGTGGGAGGACCTGAGACGGCAGAGGCCCAGCTGGGGATGCCCTCCCAATGAGGAAGGAGTGCCCGTCGAACCCTGACCCCCTGATGACCAACATACTGGTGGTGGCCTATCCAGAGCTGGATGGGTGCTTGGGGGCATCACAGCAGCCACAAGGAGGTGAGTACAGTGCCCCAATTACTACTTGTGCGTGGTGGGGAGGCATTCGGGTGAGGGATGTGGGCCTGTGGGTGCCCCTAGGCCAGCCTGGACATTGCAGGGTAGGTCCCATGTTGGTCAGGGTCCTGATGTAAAATACCTCCAACCAAGCTAGTAGGCATCCACTACTGGGCAGGGGGCTGTGGGTCTCAGGTATGCTGCAATTGGTGATAGGTGTCCCTGTCCCTGGGCTGGTGACTAGCATTGTGACTGTTAGTGCATTGCCTAGTGCATAGGGCTGTTCCCTGTGTGAGTGTGCTGTGTACGGTGGTGTTGTTGCCGTCAGTGACCAAGTGTATCCTTTGTGTCTCCCCCCCCTTTTTGTTTTGTCACCCTGTTCTTATGTGCCTTAGCATCATCTGGCGGAGGAGCAGAGGCACCGGCGATGGGAGAGAGCTGCATCCCACAGGTCCCAAGAGGCCGAGACCACCGACAGCGAGGGCACCAGTGGGATGGAGGGCGAGGGAAGCACCACGGCGGAGACTGGAGGGGACAGTTCTGACAGTGATACTTCCTCTGATGGAAGCTCTCTGGTGGTGGCGGACACCTCTGTGCCCACCCCAACTACAGGTACTGCCACCACCCCCAATACCAGCACTGCCCTCCCAGCAGCCCCTATGCGTGTTTCCCGTGCCTGCTCACCCAGGAGGGAGGACATCTCCTTTGCCCCAGGCACCTCAGGCCCTGCCCCAGTTAGCCCCGCTGCCCTGAGTGAGGAGGCTATTGACCTCCTGGATTCATCTCTGTTGGGCAGTCAACCATTGTGCTGCCATCCGGGGGCTGGCATCCCATTTGCAAAAGACTAATGCATTCTGGAGGGAATTCACTCTGGCATGGCGGCCAACAGAGATCAATCCAGGCTCTGGCCTCCTCCCTGATGGCAGCCATTGTCCCTGTTTCTAGCCTCCCCCCTCCAACTTCCCCTACCCAATCACATTCCCCTCAACCCCAACCTAAGCACATAGGCAGACCAGCATGCACAAAGGACAACACACAGGAGTAGTTCAGGCAAACACAAGCACCACACATCATCCCACAGGCACTCACACATACACCATCCAGAGTCAGACATACCAACGTCCACTGCCTCCACTGTGTCCCCCTCCTCCTCCTCGTCCACCTCCCTCCCAGTAGCATCTACACTCACACCTGCATGCACTAGATCCTCATCCACTACTACCATCACGCCTATCACTACACGCCCCTCACTAGCAGTCACCACCCCCATGACCATGCACACGTCCCCTGTGTCGTCTCCCACTGCGTCTGTGCCCCCTTCTCCCAAAGTACATAAACACAAACACTCAGACACCCAACAGCCAGACACCCAACAGCCATCCACCTCACACTGGGCACAATGCTCCCTCCAGAACCAGTGGAAGAAGCCATTCACTCACCCCATCCTTCCCAGGATGAAGCACACTGGGCACAATGCCCCCTCCAGAACCAGTGGAAGAAGCCATCCACACACCCCATCCTTCCCAGGATAAAGCACACAGGGCACAATGCCTCATCCAGAACCAGTGGAGAAGCCATCCACTTACCTCCTCCTTCCCAGGATGAAGCACACTGGGCACAATGACCCCTCCAGAACCAGTGGAAGAAGCCATCCACTAGAGAGACTGGCCTTGCACTTCCCAGGACTAAGCAGTGGGCAAACCACCCATGTGAGAGACTGTGGCCTTGCACTCCCCAGGACAGAGTGGTGGGCATGTTGCCCCCTCCAGGACCAGTGGTGTTAACCCATCTTCTGGCTCCCCCTGAGGTGCCTGTGTATTTTCGACCTGATGCCCCTGCAGTGTTCTCTTTGTGTTGTTGCAGGAGTAAGGTGGGGCCTTGGCCTATGTGATGTGGCCCTGTGGCCCACGGACATTGAGGACTAGGCAGTGTCCCTACATTTGTAAATATGTATATACATTTGGATTTTGATGCACTTATTCCTAGTATTTTTTCGTATTACACTCACTTTCTTCAACTCATTTTGTCCTTGGATTATTCCTGGGGGTACGGGGGAATATGTAATGTTACTGCATCTGGTTGTCTGTACGGTGTTGGGGGTGGGGTTGTTGTGTGTTGCGTGTGTGTGTCACTCTCTTTTTCCTCCCCCCTCCCTTGTGTGCTAGGCGGCAGTACTCACTGTAGTCGTCTTCACCAGCATTGATGTTCATAATGCAGCAGAAGGTAGATAAGCATGGGGAATATGTGCAACTCGGGCTCCATGGCGTTGTGGTTGTTCCCAGAGTCTCCACAGGTGAGTCCTTTGACTTCTGAGATCTGTTTCCGTCCGGCTTTTGATGTCGTTGGTACCGCCCCGGAAAAGGTGCTGGATAGGCCTGTCATAATAGAGTGGGCAGTACATTGTCTTCCGCCTAGCTGTTGCGGTTACCGCCCTGGTGCTTGTTGGTTCCACCGTGGCAGTAAGTGTGTTAAAGTGACTGTCTGAGCGGTTTCCGCTGTGGTCATAATTCCATTTTTGTTACTGCTGGCCTGTTGGCAGTATTATCGCCGCTTTATCACCCACTACCAGGATTGTAATGAGGGCCAAAGTCTTGACTAGAGTTTGAAGTGCTCTTTACGAAATTTAAGCAGTCTTCCCCAGGATGTTTGTCTTAGTTTTAAAAGCAGATATACTCGATTTGAAGACTGTGTGCTTCGCAGGGCAGTCCTGGATACCCCCATCTGGCATTCACAAACTGGAAGAAGTTGGATTTAGCACAGTGAGGTCACTGAAGGCCCATGAAAGACACATTTCCTTAAGCTTCAAGTAGCTAGCAATGGAAGGCAGTAGTAAAGGTTCATTAGGCCTGTGTTTAGTAAGCTCAGAAAGGAGGTGGATACTTAACAATAAAAATTTAGTCAAATTTTTATTTCATTTGTGATGGTTATTGACCAGCTAGTCGTTAACATGTCTGGTCATATATGTGTTTAGAGATTTGCTTGTGGTGTGTTTGTATTCATGTTGGTTCATGACTGGGTAAGAGTTAGTTTGATTGGAGATTTCTTCCTGTGGTGTAGGACTGTGATGGGCTCTTTAAAAGAGGCAGTATGTTGATGCAAGTGCACTGATGTGTTGGATTGGGCCAGTCTTGTGTGTGGTGCATGAATGGAATGGGAATGTCCTATAAATTGGTTGGTGCCTTGTAGCAGCTTTATAGCTCACCTTTCAGTATTTTGATACTATGATAATTATTTGTTTTTTGAAGCTAGCACTTCTGGTACCAAACCAACCTGTATGAGTAGTGGTTTTACTTAGAAAGTTAAGTAACAACCCCTCATTTTTTGGGACAACCTAATCTCACAGGTATCCTCTTCTTTGGGAGCACCTTGAGGGACCTACATGTGACCCCCTTGTTCAATTCAAACTTTTGTCTACTTTTCAGAAATCTATAGCTGTCTTGGACCACCTTTGGATTTTACTCTGATTTCCTCAACTGACTGGAAATAAGTTGAAAGCACACAAAAAAGGAACAATGGGCTAGCTCTTTGAAAAAATGCCAAAACTGTGGTGAAAAAATAAGGATTTTGATTTAGTTCTGTGAGTTCATGAAAGCTGGGAAGATGGTGACTTTAACTCAGCAACTCATTTGTTGATGCAATTTTTAAGAAAAAAAGCAGGCACTTTTATCTGGAGCACTACTTTCCTATTTTTCCCCAAAAACTCAAAATGTAGCTACATTTTGCCTATTTTCTCGATTCCCTCCAAGTAAACCCACAAACCGTGGGTACCTGTAGAATCTCCAGGACATTGGAAGAGAAGGCCTAGCACTTACAGAGTTAAGAATAAGGAGGCTAGAGTTACCCAACCCAGGTGTTTCAAACATTTTAAGGCTATTACGCACATGATATTTCTATTACACATGCTGATCATGTTATTTACATGCATGTTATTTGTATGGTACAATATTTGGTGCAGCACACTCTATTCTTTATTCAGTGTATTGAAGACCTTTATTACAGTACAGAAACAGGATTAAGGATCAAGACTGGCAGGCAAACTTCTAGGCTGGTGTCTTCTGATTTGCCGGGATGATGTAATTCCTGACATGGTTATGGAGTTCACTCACACATGTTGTTTAGAAGTTGGTTAGAAGTCTACACTTAAAAATACTATTATTTTTAGGGGTATATGAAACAAGATGTTAGCAAAGAAAGAGGGGCTAAGATTGCGTTGCTTAGGATTGGTTAATGGAACTGTGATGTATGTTAAGTTATGATGGGAATGTAGTTTTTTGCATTGGGCTGCTTTAATTTGACTGCTGGATTTTGCTCAGTAAAGACTGAGATGTATAAATTCTTGCCTCTGTGTCCTCAATAGAATATAACATTTCCTAGATAACGAGAAGGAAAGTTTCAATTCTGTTAAGGACACAAAGGTGAGGATTATGTATTTCGTTCTTCATTGTATCCATAGCAGTTGTTTAACGTCCATACCTGTAACAGTATAAACTACATTTCCCTGAGACTTATGGGAAAGACTCATTAACAGTCTGCCAATCACATAACAGATGCCTTCAATTACCCTCACAACATCCCTTCCTCTTTCTTTCCACAATAAAACGTGGTCAAATTGGCTAACACCCGATTGGCTTATTTACTTTACACGTAAGTTCCTTGTAGAGTGATATTGCATAAACGTAGGGCCTGTAAATGAAATGCTACCAGTTGGCCTGCAGCACTTAGTGTGTCACACACCTATGTAGCACTCTAAAACCTGGCCCAGGCCTGCCATTGCAGCCTGAATGCAGTGTCACACTGCCATGTCGACTTGACATTTAATCCCCTTTGCTAAGCCTTAAACTCCTCTTTTATTACATAGAAACCACCACTAAGGTAGGCCGTAGGTGGATCATATGGCACTGTGCTGTGTAATTAAAAGGGTGGACATGTACTTTTAAGTCTCACATGTCCTGGGAGAGAAAAACTCCCAAAATAGTTTTTCACTACTGTGAGGTGTTGCCCTCCCCTCCTTCCACCCCCTCTGATAACATTGGGATTTCTTGTTACATTTAATAAGCTGTAATTCCTAATTGAGAGGAGATAGTCATGCTTGGTACCTACAGAATTGTAATGGTAGACCCTCTTTAGTGGCAAAGTTGGATTTTTCAGTACATTTTTGAAAATGTGTCAACACCAGGACAGTGCGCGCTCTACGGGCCACATAATGCAAAATGACAAACCTTATGCAATGTAATAATTCATGCATTGTGTTGATATTGCATATTAACTTTTTGCATTGCAGGTATCTATCTTGAAATGCCATTAATGCTGTTTGTAATGTATTGTTCATTTGCAAGCCTTTCCAGCAGCCTGGTTGGGTGTGGCATGTGGGCAGGGCTTGGGTCTTTTTAAGGAACCCAGCCCAGCTCAACGTGCTCACTATTCAGAGGTCCCGGTGCAGAACAGTAGCATTTTCCTGGGCTCCTGTTCCGAGGCCTACTCGGACATTTCCTGGCCCTCTCCTCATTATCTTGCTGATCTTCAGGCAGGGCGGTAAGGCGGAGGTCGGGGTAAGCCCCCCGACTCCGTTTCTAGAAATATTTAATTTAAGTTTTTGGCTTTTTGATTTACACTGTGCGCGATTTATTCTTGGCACTTAGCCCTTGCAGTTCGGATCGGCAGAGTGAGCGATCATTTTGAGGCATTTGAATGTTGATGGTTGAATCGGCAACAGTGTGCGAGATTCATTCTTGGCAATTAACCCTTGCAGTTCGGATCGGCAGAGTGCGCAATCATTTCGAGGCATTTGAATCTTGATGGTTGAATCGGGAACAGTGTGCGCAATTCATTCTTGGCAATTAACCCCTGCAGTTCGGATTGGCAGAGTGTGCGATCATTTTGAGGCATTTGAATCTTGATGGTTCAATCGGTAACAGTGTGAGTGATTCATTCTTGGCAATTAACCCTTGCAGTTCCGATCGGCAGAGTGCGCGATCATTTCGAGGCATTTGAATCTTGATGGTTGAATCGGTAACAGTGTGTGCGATTCATTCCTGGCAATTAACTCTTGTAGTTCGGATCGGCAGAGTGCGAGATCATTTCAAGACATTTGAATCTTGATGGTTGAATCGGCAACAGTGTGCGAAATTCATTCTTTGCAATTAACCCTTGCAGTTCAGATCGGCAGAGCACGCAATCATTCTAGGTACTCATTGACTCTTGTTGTGACGTAAATGCTATTCTAAGGATTAACTTGAGAGAGTTCAATGTTCAGAGTATATGATTATAAAAAGGTCACGTTATTGAAAAGTTCTTGATATCTCATGTTAATAGAGCATAAAGAATTAAAACAAAGTTCATGAAGATTAATGTGAATGATCTTGCCATTGTGTTCTTAACTCTTGCTTCCACAGGTTTCCTTCCCCGCTGTTCCCAACCTAACCCCCATCCCCCGCTTGGCCATTCTTTAACTCTGTGCTATGATAGCTAGTAGAGTTTGGAGCTGCCAAGAGGTGGACATATTGGGAACATGCGCAAACCCCGAGGATCCGGCCTCGCTGACAAAATGCCACTTTTAGAAAGTTGCCATTTTCCTGCCTGCAGGCTTTTGTGCCTGCAATCTGTCTTAGGTCACACAAATGGGTGCAGCTGACAGACTTTGTGAATTCCTCCCAGCCAGTCATACAATAGTGAGATTAGGTGGGTGCCTCCATGACCCATTAACTGGTTTGATGGGGACAGAGCTGAGCACAACCCCACTTACACCTGATTTGGCTGTACCCTGTCTCCTCACAGTAGGCCTAACAACCCTTTATTGTCACTGAAGCCTGCTCTGAGCCAGGGCAATGGAGACAGGAAATTCCATGAACTTCAAAGACCCTTTCCAGAACCTTCTCCCACCTTCTAGGAAAAGGGCACCATGGTATGAAAATAGGACCTCCAGACCCACTCTTCAGTTCACTATTGGACCTGTGGAAGGACTCCCAGAGGAATGCCTGCTGCTGTGCATTCTGCCAGACTGCTGCTGTTCCTGGAAAGACTGCTTTGCTGCCTGGAGGCTGCCTTGAACCCTCAGATGCTAGCCTTGCTTCTACACCTGCACCAAGGACTACTAGACGTGACTCCAAGGGCTAGTTTGCTGGCCTCCTATTCAGAGCCACTGGGACATAAGAGATTCCCACCATCTTGAACTCATACCTGGACCCAGCCTGAGTGAGTCCTGGTTGGCACCTGCATCTTTTAGGCACTATTTTGAACCTTACATTTTACAAATTCATAACTCCAGTTATACTGAATGGAGTTTTGTTGTTTGGTGTCAGATAATTTATTTAAATGTACTCTATTTTTCTAAATTGGTTTGGGATTTTTCTACGGTTGTGTTTTCACTTAGTAACTATTTGTATTCTGCATAAATACATGGCCTCTAAGTTAAGCATTACTGCTTTTTGTGCCAAACTACCAGGGTAAAAGCACAGGTCAATTTAGTGACTTTTTGTAGTTCACCCTGCAAGGGATTGTGACCAGGACAACTTCACACACTCAATTCCTTCCGGGCTTGGTAATGAATCTTATCCCTTCAAGATCCCTGGAAGGGCTAATCCTTACCTCTATCTCCTTAACAAAACTGAAACTTTTCTTCTTGTTCGCTAGGAAATTTTATATTCTGTGTCCGGACCGGAGGTGAGGATTATGCAGGTTAAACCTTATACACCACCATTGCTGCTGCTTCGGAAATCAGATTAAAATAGAATTTTTGAAGGTTGATTTCGAAGACCAATCTGCAGTGTTCATAATATCTTCCAGTCTGTCTCCACTGCGATCAATTTAGAAGCTAGTGCGCTCCAAATTTTATTACATCTTTTTCAGCTTCTACAAGATTAAGGGCCTGATTCTAACTTTGGAGGACGGTGTTAAACCGTCCCAAAAGTGGCGGATATACCACCTACCGTATTACGAGTTCCATAGGATATAATGGACTCGTAATACGGTAGGTGGTATATCCGCCACTTTTGGGACGGTTTAACACCGTCCTCCAAAGTTAGAATCAGGCCCTAAGTTTGGCTACCTAGAAATAGAGGGTGAAGACACTGCTTAGAAGTGATTCCTCACTGAAATGAGTAACTGTTTTTCCTGCTAGTCGTACCTCTGCTGTCATGAATTTATAAACCTTAATGCAGCTGATAATTCATAACTTAGGTTCATCATTTAAAATGTTGGACATGATACTGACCTAATATTAGCTTTTTGTTCTCCTAGACACAGTAAATATCATTCCTTCTGGTGTGAACATAAGCCCTGAGGTATCCAACGCCCAGACGTCAGAAACTCTTTAATAATAATTAGCCACCTTGTAGTCTGGGATATACTCTGAGGACACAGGGTGACAGGAACTCCGGTTCAAAAATGTCACTAGGAGTCGTCCCTTCCTCTGCTGTATTGGTGGTGTTAGGGGCGGGTCACAATGGTATAATAGAAATCGGTTCTCCTCAGAGGAGCCCTCTTGTTTGAGACAACCTACCCTAATGCGGGATGCCTCAGGCCATCAGAGCATGTACTGGGGAATGTCTGCATTTGATGCAGCACTGTGACGCCTTGGTCTCCCCACACAAAGGAAAAAATGTATTCAAGCGCTTGAGTAGTCCTGTAGTCTACCATGCAGGGGTTGGACAAGGAAAAGGTATCCCAAGTTGCATCAAACCAATTTTTAGCAAGCATAAATGACAGTAATGAAAAAACGAAATGCCTGATATAGAACTTGGCGGACGGGTTACTCCGTCACAATGGTGCTGGATGTCGGGCCTGCCGAAATCTAAATCCCATTTAATATAAGGGATTTCAATTTCAGCGGATGGGACATCTGTCGCTGTTGTGATGGAGTGATCCATCCACCGAGTTGTAAATAAAGCCCTATGTGACTTAGCTGACCAGCAGTGAAGAAAGAGGAAGAGAAAAAAACATCATGAGGGGATGTTAAGTAATCCATTGTGAGATTGGCAGACTGTTTATTGATGGCTCTTTCCCATACATTTCTGGGAAATATTGTTTATATTGTTAAAGATATGGACTTTAAGACGACTTCTATGGCTAATAAAGTGAAGAAAGAAACACATGATTTTCGCCTCCGGTCTTGATACAGAACAGGTAATTCTTGATGCATGTTATACCTGTATCCTTTGGATGGTCTTCTCCCAAGCATTTTGCCTTCCTCTTCCATTTTTACTGATCTTCTTTTTGCTGGTCTTAGGACTCTGCACACTTTACCACTGCTAACCAGAGCTACAGTGCATGTGCTCAATCCCTAAAACTTGGTCACATTGGCTTATCTCCAAACAGCATATTTAATTTACTTGTATGTCCCTGGTAAAGTAGTACTACATGTACCTATGGTCTGTAAATTAAATGCAACTAGTAGGCCTGTAGCACTTATTGTGCCACCCAGTTAAGTATCCCTTTAAACATATCTCAGGCCTGCCATTACAGCCTGTGTGTGAAGTTTTAAACTGCATGTCGGCATGGCAAAGTAAACATTTTTGCCAGGCCCAAACCATCCTTTTCAATACATATGTCACCCCTAGGATAGGCCCTGGACAGCCCAAAGGGCAGGGTGCATACTAAAAAATTAGGACATGTAGTTTTAAGTTTTACATGTCCCGGTAGTGAATTCGTTTTTCACTACTGCAAGGCCTACCTCTCCCATAGGATAACATTGAAGTTACCTTATTACATTAAGTAAGCTGTAATTTTCAAATGGTGACCACAAATGATTTCCTGTTGTCTAATCATACTGAATTCATAGAGGCCTTTAAGCAAATGTTCAAGCGGCCTGGATTAGAGTCTTCAGCAGAAGAGGCCTTATGTGACATTCAGCAGGGTAATCAGGATGTTTTGCAATATATAACCAGGTTTCGTCATTTGGCAGCAGACACCACTTGTGTAGAACGCACCCTTGTTACCCTTTTTCATAGAGGGTTATGTGATGAAATAAAGGATGAATTGGTGCATTCTGCTCAAATATACAACATGAAAGAACTTATGAGCTATTAGCTATAGAATGCTGCCTTCAGGAACATCGTTTGGAAAAACTGAAAGGTCGTATTCAATTTTTTATAGGAACTTCACATACAGTGACACACCGTCAAGAGCATACCCAAGCTGCTCCATCCGTTGTCTCTGGAGAAGAACCGATGCGAATACAGGTGAACTGTCGTCTGCTATCTGAAGCAGAAGGGGAACATAGACGAATGAAAGGACTGTGTTTGTACTGTAGCAATTCGGGACATTTAATTCGGGCTTGTCCTACCCGTCCCTCAAAGGCTTTGGGAAACTCCAATTCCCGTCCTCTGTAAGAAGGGAGAGGATGGGACAGTTAAAGATCCCTTCTATATGTTCTTCTGAGATGGACGCATTATCTTTTTTTTCTATTGCCCATGTTGTTACAATTAAGGGATGGAAGAGAAGGAAGAGTCCTTGCCTTATTGGATTGTGGTGCCAGTGATACCTAAATGGATAAGGAAAGGGCCAAGAAAAAGAAGATACCTGGTGTACTCAAGGAAACACCTGAACAGGTTCATACTGTAGATGGTACACTTCTTTCATCAGGCTCTGTAACAGAAACTACTCCTTCTTTGTGTTTGAAGTTTGGGAAACACCAGGAATATCTTACTTTTGATCTGATTGATTTTCCTAATCATGCGATCGTATTAGGCATACCTTGGCTGACACAACACAATCCTTAAATTAATTGGGTAACCAGAACCATTTCTTTATCTTCTCTGTTTTGTGAACATAACTGTTATTCTACAGGTATGCATTGGTCTCCTAGAACCAAACCATTTGAAAACAAAGAGGCAGGCTGTTCCGTTAATTTCATTCAACGGGTACCCAAACAAAATACAGCATATCTAGATGTCTTCCAAAAGTCTGTAAGTCCTGTTTTACCACCACGTTGAGAATATGATTGTGCCATTCCATTGGAACCCGGAACGGTTGTTCCTTTTGGGCGAATGTATTCTTTTTCTGAACCTGAAAAAGAAACACTTAGAGAATATCAGGATGAGAATTTAAAGAGTGGTTTGATCACATGGTCTTCTTCACCTGCAGCGGCTCCTCTTTTCTTTGTACCAAAGAAGACAAAAGATTTACGTCCCTGCATAGACTTTAATGGTCTCAATAAAATAACTATAAAAAACAGATATCTTTTATCCCATATACAGGATATATTGGAAGCCATCAAAGGAACACAGAGATTCACTAAGTTGGATTTACGGGGTGCTTATCACCTCCTCCGACTAAAGGAGGAGATGAGTGGAAGACTGCTTTTAGGACCACCTTAGGCCATTTTGAATATTGAGGGATGCCTTTCGGCCTAACGAACGTTCCTTCTAAATTTCAAAGGTTCATGATTCTGTATTTTCAGATCTTTTAAATCAAATAGTTGTCATATATACATCTAGATGACATCTTACTGTATTCCATTCAACCAGAACAACATGCGTCACATGTCATTCAAGTCCTTGAAAGACTCCAGAGGCATCTGTTATTTTGTAAACCAGAAAAGTGTGAGTTTGATAAGACTGAAGTGGAGTATCTGGGTTATCGTATTAACAGGACTGGTATCACCATGGATCCTGGAAAGGTTCAAGCCATCCTGGATTGGCCATCTCCTTCCACAATAGGATTAGCCAATTTTTATTGACAGTTTATTAAAGACTTTGCTCAGCAAACAGGTTTTCTCAAAGACACTCTGCTGAGACAGCCTTTCAGGATCTGAAACAAACTTTTACACAGGCTCCAGTTTTACGGCATCCCAATACAATGAAAACATTTACATTTGAAACGGATGCATCTGATAGAGTGACTGGGGCTGTACATCTACAAAGGCATGAAAAAGATGGATTAGAACATCCAATTTTCTATCTATCTCATATTCTGACAGATTCTGAACATAACTACTCTGTATTGGAGCAAGAATTACTTGCTTTAGAGGTGGTCTGCAATGAATGGAGAAATTACTAATGGGAACCAAAGAACCTTTGGAGGTCAGAACTGATCATCGGAATCTACTATGCCTTCGAAACTTTCAATGTCGGAATAGTCGACAGGCAAGATGGGCTTTTTTCTTCAGTCAATATGATTTTTTCATTACTTATATTCCTGGATCACAGAATATCGTAGCAGATGTTTTATCCCGTCACTATTCAGAGGGTGTGACCATTCCTGCACAGCACATTATAGGACACCATGGGATCATGGGAGTGGTACAATCCTTTATGGATCGGGTGTTATCTGAATACGCTGTACTTACTAAAGAAGAATGAGAGACATTGAATCCCCCATTGAGGAAAATAAAGGGATATTATCATCATGAAAAAGTATTATTCCTTCCTTCCAAAAAAGTACAAATGGAAGCATTAAAGATGTGTCACGATTTACCTGTTGCGGGTCATCGCAGCTCAAGAATTAATTATTCGATCTTATTGGTGGCTTACAGTTTTAAAAGATGCTAAGACCCATGTTTCTTCTTGTCCAATGAGTGCACAAGATAAGATGCCTCATAAAAAACCTGCAGGATTATTACAACCTTTGCCTGTTCCACCATTCCCATGGCATACAATATCTACTGATTTTTTATGTTCCCTACCTTCCTCTTTAGGGAATACCGTGATCATGGTTACTGTAGATTCTTTTTCAAAGATAGCTCATTATACACCTTTAAAGAAATTACCTACTGCTCAAGAGTTGAGCCACATCTTTTTACAGGAGATTTTTCGTTTTCACAAATCCCCTCACGTCATTATTTCAGAAAAAGGCCCTCAGTATTTTTCATGTTTTTTTAAAAGAAATTGTAAATTATTGCACCTTGAGCGAGCCTTATCCTCTGCATTCCATCCTCAATCGAATGGTCAGACAGAGAGTTTAAATCAGGGACTTGAGCAGTATCTCTGTTGTTTTTGTAATGCAACTCAAAGTGACTGGTCCCTTCTTCTATCTTTGGCAACATTTTCAACATTACGGTGCATACTGCATCAAAGGCAACTCAATTTTTTGTACATAGGGATATCATCATTGTTTGTGATCATTACCAGAGAAAGCCATTCTGATGCCTCTACTGGCTCAATGATACCTTCAGTTTGCATTTCTTTAAACATTTTCTTCACTTCCCCTTGGACTGACATATGTTCTTTCCTCACACCATGCTTAACAGGTGTTACATCATTTTTCATTTATACTTTATGAACGTAACCCTTCAGCATCACGATTCTATTCTTAAATACATCAGAAAATTCTTCCAATATATTTTCTAAGTTCACAACACTTTTTCGGTTGATCTAGTATCCATGACTACATGTAGATCATAGTGCCAGACCCATCCCAATATGGCTGGGCCTTCCTCTGATACATATAGCGTGCCCTTTGCTTCTCTCCCTTTAAATTCAAACTTTGCTTCAATGCACCCCACTATGTATATGTCCTCTCCACCATAACCTCTAGGCTTTATGCGACTACATTGTAGTTCACATTTGGGCCATTTTTTCATAAATAAGTGTATTGGAATTGTAGTTTACATTCATCCTGGATCAACCATGAATTCTATTTGCACTCCATTGACTGCGAATACTGCTCTTGGTCTTTGCATTCTCACACTCTATTATTGATGCAGAGCATCAGTGTTATCCTAATCCACACATGCTACTCTAGTTTTAGATAAATCTTTACATACTCTTGCCAGGTGGCATTTTTTCCCACATTTCCTACATACGTTTTGTGTGCAAAACACCCTTTTTATTCTACAGCATGCCCCATACTCCACATATAAAACATCCCCTGAATCCAGTCTTGCTGCTACTATTTTTTTCTTTCAGTCTATCTATATTTTTTCTTCCTTCTGTGTTATGCATTTTTCTCATCTACTTTGCTATTGTTTTCTTTTTTATTGACTGTAGTAACACTCTCCTCTTTATCAGAATCCAACTTTTACATTTCTTTCATGCATATATCTGATTCCTCAACAACCTTCGCTATAGCTATGGCTTCTTGTAATGTTGGATTTCTAGCTGCCCACAATCTCTCTTGCATAATTTTATTTTTGCACTGGACTATTAATGGGTAACTGATGAATTGATCTGTCATATTTCCAAAATTGCATTTAATTGCCAATTCTCCCAATCTTGTCATTTTGATCAACCGATTCACTTTCCTTAGTAGGTTGTGTGTAAAGCTTATCTCTCTGCATTACTATGTTCAATTGCTTGCCATAGTATTTTTCTAGTCTTTTTTCTGGCTTCTATATATGTATTTGCTATAGGCTGTCCATCCGCACCCATTACTTCTGGCAAAAACTTGAAAACATGTTGTCCTTCCTTCCTCAGTGCATTGATAATATAGCTTTTTTTCTTGATGCAGTATATCTTAAGCCATCTATAGCTTCTATATATTTTTCAAATATGTCAAGCTATTCTTCCCATTCAATTGAGGGAGTTTCATTTGCATTCAAAAACATTGGGGGGGGGTGCAACCGACTGATTAAAAGCCATGTTATTATGTATGGTGTTGAGTTTGCTTAAATTAAGCCAGATTTGTTAGTAGTCCTATTTGTGTTTCACTGTCCCTTAGAGAAAAGTATTTTCTTTATGTTTGAATGAGACTCCTCCTACTTCCTGCAGACCCGTGAAATTCTATGGCAGGACCGGAGGCTCAGATTATGCTTCTCTTTCTATGCTTTATTTTACACAGCAGCCAATAGGAGAAGATATTATTAAAAGCCAACATATCCCAGCATTCCTGGTATACACAACATGACCATAGAGAACACAGAGTATATAAACCGAAGAGGCAAATGCACTTCCTCTTTCTTTGCTGCTTCCGCAGCCAGTTAAGTACATTACCCTTTTTTCCTGTTATTTCTTGAAGTGTGTATTGATTCGCGCTAGTGTTGATTCGCGCAACTTTTTTCCGTGGAGTGGGAGCGGGAGTGTGTCGGGTCATTTGCCCGACTCGGAGATTCTCTCCAGAGGATTGAGGCGGTTTGGCCGGGTTTCGACCTGCAGCTTGACACGCGCGCGCGCGCCATCTCCTTGTTGCACGCCCTCTATCGACGCGCGCCCGCACTCGCTCGTTTTCCCTGGCGCCCGTTTTGAAATTAAACGCGCGGTCAGGGAACGAGACAGTGCGAGTGGCTTGAGTCTCCCGGCAGCAGTTTGGACATCTTGGCAGACCTTTACCGCATCCTTATCGATCCGCTTTTTGGCCTGACCGCCCCTTCCTCGCTCCCTGACGCCCTGGTATCACGCTGTGACCAGGGTTGGATAATTTGAATTAGGCGCTGCCTAGAGTGCTGCAGGCTGGCTCCCTCCACACTCTAACCATTGTTAAGCAGTGTTTTTTATATCTACTGCTTTCAGCCTGCTGGGGTTGCATTCCCCCTGATTGTAGTCTTGTGCTATTCAGAATCCACGTTTCCACGTGAGAGAAATAATATGGCCCAGTCATATAATTATGAGGACGATGAGTATTTTGGGAGCGAAGCTCCTTTCCTTGATGATAATTTGGTGGGCGCGCTGGACAATACCGTGCAGCTCTCGGTAAATAAAGCACTGGCAAAAGCTCTGGGGCCTCTCACCCATCATTTTGAGAGTTTTGCGCGCCAAAAAGGTTGGCTGCTCCACATTGCGCCTTCGGATGAGGCGTTATCTGACCAGCCCTCTACTTCCAAGGGCAAGGCTAAAGCCAAAACCTGGGCCCACTCCGATCTTTTCAGGAAACTGGCGTCCTCCATTCAGAAGGAGCACGGTTACAGCTCCTCACAAGCCTTTCAAGCCAGTCTCGTCGGCTACCTTAGCCAGATGGATTAGATGGCTTCTCTCTGAAGCAGGGATTAATGTCGCCATGTTTGGTGCTCATTCAGTCCGTGGAGCTATGGCTTCAAAATCCTTTAACTTAGGCATGAGGTTGGAAGACATTATGAAGGCGGCAGACTGGTCTTCGGAATCTACTTTTAAGACCTTCTATCATAAACCCATTCTAGACATTGCATCAATCGTGGTTGATCAGCTTTGAACTAGCATAATCTGAGCCTCTGGTCCTGCCATAGAATAAAAAAATTTCAAGCTTACGCGTTAAGAATTTTCAATTCTATTAAGGACACGGAGGCGAGGATTATCCCCCCCCTAGTGGACAATAAGACTTCTGCTTACGAGTTAAGTATTCTGTTTTCATTTTATGTCTCTTTGTCTTACCCACCCAGTGATGTTATCAGTGCATGTACAATTGTGGAAATTAGTGCTATGGCATATGCTATGATTAGTTTTTCATTTCTTCCCTTCTCAGGTGTCGATCAGAATTGAAGCTCCTCATCCCTGGGACTCCAACAGATTTGAGGTTGCATCATTCCTTATCCCGGAGTTACTGTGTTTTTTCCCTGGATATTTGGATTGTGTCCTTTTTGGGTTCGATGTTGATTCACTTCATTGACTTTTACTGACTGAGATTTCGCAAAGAAAGAGGAAGTGCATTTGCCTCTTCGGTTTATATACTCTGTGTTCTCTATGGTTATGTTGTGTATACCAGGAATGCTGGGATATGTTTGCTTTTAATAATATCTTCTCCTATTGGCTGCTGTGTAAAATAAAGCATAGAAAGAGAAGCATAATTCTCGCCTCCGTGTCCTTAATAGAATTGAAAATTCTTAACGCGTAAGCTTGAAAAAAATTTATTGTGTCCTTACTATGAGCGGTAAATCTCTGAACTTCACGTTTAAATTGTGGATTTTATTGTGAGTTCACTTTTTGATGTAGCAAGATGAAATGCTCAGTGCTGTGTCAAAGCTAACACACACTGTCACGTTCAGCGTGTGCTGAGATAAAATATGCTGTATTGTTCCACTAATGTCTCTGTGCCACACTTTCTTATATATATATATATATATATATACATATAACCACTATCATGTTATCACCACAGTAATGCTGTCCTTCTCTTGAATAAACGTCAAATAGACTTTGTCGCTATCACCACGATACGGCCTCCAGCTATATCACTTGACGTTTCACTAGTTATGGCCAAAATAGAAGTGCGTGATTGACTGCATCACTATGAGCTGATAAGATGAATCGCTGTCACTGCATGCACCTAACCAATCACTGCAGGATATATTATTTTAGGAACACTGGTACTACGTGGTGATAAAATTAATGTGCAGTTCCTTCTCAATGCATTCCACCATCAGTGTGGATGTTTCCATTTAATTTTTAAAGTTGTTCCGGTATGCAGATCACCGTATACTCCTCAAAACAGTGTCTACACATTTCAGTGTTTGAGAATAAAAAAAAATCGAGCTTACGCGACAAGAATTTTCAATTCTATTAAGGACACGGAGGCGAGGATTATGCTTTCTCTTTCTTTACTAAACTTACACAGCAGCCAATCACAAAACGTTAAAGGAAAAAATTACATTTCCCAATGTTATGAACTATGTCACGTGCTCCAATCACCAATCGTGACCTCCAAGTATAAGAGCCCTGAACCCCAATGTCACTTCCTCTTTTTTGCGTCAGATAGCCATAAAACCACTTGAACATGAACTTTCTCCTGAAAAATTCTCTCTTGGCAACGAATTAGAGTCTTAAACCACTCCGGCAAAGCCCAAAAACGAATCCTTCGAAGAAGAAGATATTCAACGATATTCTCACCACCACCGATCTCCAAAGATCTCAAGAATTCTTCTGATCAGAACCTGGAAATTAAAAATACATAATAATACTCCTCCTAGCCATATTATATCAGAGATAACTATAAACATCTCATCAACAATTCAGGGGAGGGCATGATACTTTTATATACAATTATATAATTGAATAAAACTTTCTACACCCATAAAGGGCGGGATAATCCTCGCCTCCGTGTACTTAATAGAATTAAAAATTATTGTCGCGTAAGCTAGAATTTTTTTTATTCTATGTCAGGACCGGAGGCTCGGATTATGCTCTTTTAAAGCTGATCCATAACAATAGATGCAACATCAACTACAGGTTTAAAGTAAAACTTACGAAATGTGTTCTCAGAAGACCAGTCGGCTGTCTTCATAATATCTTGCAAACTAGAACCCAAACCAAAAGATTTGGAAGCCATAGCTCCTCTCACCGAATGAGCTCCAAACTGCTCAGTATTAATACCTGCTTCACCCATTAACCAATTGACCCATCTTGCCAATGTGGCAGAAGAAACTGGTCTAAATGGTTTTTGAATAGAAATTAACAATTGACCATTCATATTTTGTCTGAATTCTTCAGTGGCCGACTCATAGTCTTTCAAACATTGTACCACACATAATCTTGAATTATTCGGATACCAAGGATAAGATACCGACCTGCAATTAGTTTTAGTCCTCTTTGAGATAGAAAAGGAAACACCTTCAGGTGAATATACTCTACCAGATAAATCTAAGGCTTTGACATCAAAAACTCTTTTACAAGAAACCAAGCACAGCAACATAGTCAATTTAGCTGAAAGTTGTTTGCGCGATAAAAACTTATTACTAGGCCAGGAATCAATAAACTTTAAGACCACATCAACATCCCATAAGGAAGTATATTTGGATTCAGGAGGATTGGAAAACCTGATACCTCTCAATAACTTACAGACTAGAGGATGTTCCCCAACTGGTTTACCATCAACAGGCTTGTGCCCGGCCGAAATAGCTGACCTGAAATTGTTAATAGTTCTATAAGCTAGTCCAGTAGAGGCTAAACTTGCTAAAAAGTTAACTACTAGATCAATACTTGGCTCCACGGAATTGATATTTCTTCCATCACACCAACTATTCCATCTGCGCCAAGCAGAAGCTTATCTCTTGTGGGTGCTAGATGCCCAGGCTAGTTTGATAAAGTCCCTAGCTTGCTGCGAAATGCCTGGGGTTTCCCAATTTTTCCTGAAACCATCCACGCCATCAACGTCAGCGTCCCCGATGAGATCAGAGGATGTTGAAGGCCCTCCGGACTCAACAACAGGTCCTGACGAGGAGGAATGAGCAATGGTAGAGCACACGCTAACTGGAGCACAATAGGTAACCAGGGCTGAGACCTCCAAACGGGAGTCACTAATATCAAGTCTGCCTTTTGCCTCCGAATCTAAGGTAGCACCCTGGGTATCAGTAGAAACGGAGGGAACGCATAACACCGAAAAGAGGACCAATTCTGCAGGAACGCATCCGTCGCCGAGGCCAGCGGATCTGGTCTCCAGCTGAAGAACTTGTGAATTTGAGTGTTGAGGCGAGAGGCAAAAAGATCCACCTCGCAAGGGCCCCATATCTGAACTATCTGTTGAAAAATATTCTGATCCAATCTCCAATCGCTGGCATCTCTCAGATACCTGGAGTTCCAATCCGCTACAGTGTTCCGGGCCCCCGGTAAATACTCCGCTACAATCACCAACCTGTGATCCAGACAATAGTGCCAAAACTCCTTGGCTATCTCCGCTAGGATCCTGGACCTCGTACCCCCTAACTTGTTGAAGTTTCTTACTGCTGACACATTGTCCATCCTTAACAGAATGCAACAATCTGTCTTGAGGGGAGATAAACTCTTTATCACAAATGAACCAGCTAGGAGTTCTAGACAATTGATGTGAAGGGATTGTTCAGTCGGTGACCATCGACCCCCTGTCACTACAGATCCGCATCGGGCTCCCCAACCCCACTGACTGGCATCCGATTCTATCACCACTTCCGGATGGGACCCGAAGATGGCTCTGCCATTCCAGGCTTCCATGTGATGTAACCACCATTGAACCTCCTCTTTGACCTCCCTGGACAACGGGATTAAAGTTGAGTAACTCCAACCTTGGCTCAGATATTTGATCTTTAACCTCTGCAAGGCTCGGTAATGAAGAGGGGCTGGGAATATTGCTTGAATGGATGAGGCCAGTAGGCCCACCAATCGAGCAATGCTTCTTAAGGAAATATACAGACTTGATAGAGCCGCTCTCAATTCCCTCTTTATATTGCAAATCTTTTGAGAAGGAAGAACTAGTTGTGCATGAATCGAATCTATCTTGAAACCCAAGAATTCTATTACTTGAGTCAGATTCAACAATGACTTCTGCGCATTGATAAGAAATCCCAACTCCTGCAAAAGATTGACCGTCCAGTTCAAATGCATTTGAACTGTAGCTGGATCCTGGGCCATCAAAAGGATGTCGTCCAGGTAAATTATCAGCCGAACCCCCTTGGTTCTCAAGAACTCCACAACTGGTCTCAACAACTTCGTGACGCACCATGGTGCTGAGGATAGACCGAAGGGGAGGGCTGTGAATTCTAAGCATCGACCCTTCCAATGGAATTGAAGGAATTTCCTGTGCGGCGGAAAAATTGGAATCGACAGATAAGCGTCCTTCAGATCCAATCTTACCATCCAATCTCCTTCTATTAATATGTCTCTTAACATGTGGATTCCCTCCATTTTGAAGTGCCTGTATACTAGCCAGGAATTGAAGTCTTTCAAGTTCAAAACCAGGTGATGACCCCCTTCCTTTTTGTCTACGACAAATATAGGGTTGCAAAATCCCTCTGAGTGAAGGGTAGAAAAAATGACTGCCCCCTTGTCTAGAAGTGCTTGAACTTCTGCATCTATAAAATTCTGATTTTCTAGGGAAAAATTCATTTGAACCGGGGGGGATACCTGGTGAGGGGTACTGAGAAATTCTAGATGAAACCCTGAAACAGTCTGAAGTACCCAAGGATCTCCAGAAATCTTTCTCCAATTGTGAGCGCATAAACCCACTCTTCCCCCAAGAACAACCTGAGAAGGATGAATGAGCCTTACCGGTATAGGAGGCGTCCTGGATCGCTCCTTGCTGCCCTCTGCGATGTCCTCTACGGAATCTGGGTCTGCCACCCCTGCTCCGGGTGGGGTAGAAAGTGGTATCTGACTGATCATTGGACCAGTTACCACGTCCTCTCGGATAATAACCTTGGGGACTGTTAAAGGAGCTTCGGCCAGACATACGTCCACCATAACGTCCAGCCCTGACAAAAAGGCCTCTTCTGAAAACTTTTTTAAGGGACAATTGGGCCTTATCTAGAGTAGAAAAGGTGGAGCAAAACTTAGCAAGTTCCTTGATAAAGGAAGATCCGAACAAGAGCCCTTCGGCCGCTGGACCAGCTTCTGAGGTTGCGAGGTCCACTAATTTAGGGTCCATGCGCATAAGTATCGATTTCCTGCGCTCTGCTGAAATAGCGCAATTAGCGTTGCCCAGCTGGCAAACCGCTCACTGCGCCCAACCTAATAAGACATCTGTGTTGACCGGAATACCAGATTCTTTAGAGTCAGCAGCCAATTCAAGGATCTTAGTAAGAGGCCCAGACATGTCTAAAAGCTTGTCTTGGCAAGAACGCCATGATCTGTCCAAACCCTTCTTCGGGTCTTTAGAGAACTTTTTCAAAAAGGTAACCATGGTCGGGTCAACCTCTGGGGTCTCGGCAACATTGTTATCTAAATCAGGTCTGGGGCATTCCGTCTTGAGGCGAGTGCGAACCTCTTTATCATAACCTTTTCTCAAGTTATCGTGTACATACTGCGCTACCTCTGAAGACGGGAGCCAGTTAGAGGATCTAGGGTGTATTATCTCAGAGGGGTTGAAGCTTAATAGCTGTGAAGTAGAAGGTTTCTTTGCTTTCTTACTGGAGGATGGCGTGGATTGGTCGTCTGAGTCCTGATCTGACGAATCACCAGAAGAGGCAGAATTTTCCAAATTACTATAACTGTGCTCATCAACACGCCTCTTGCGCAGTTTAGCAAAAGCTTCTGCATGAACATCTTCAGGAACCCCCTCAATAATATTTTTTGTTTTAGCTTTAGATTTCGAAGCGAGTAAAGGGCTGACCCCTTCGGGGTTATCCGAGGATGGATCCGGGACCCAGCCTTGAGAGTGAGCATATTCAAGTAGTTGGCCCGAGAAGGGTCCTAATGCTCTCACTAAGGCGTCATTTACGGATTGCTGCACTCTAGAATCAAGTGCCTCCACTAAATTAACTTCCAACTGGTCCACAGTATCTTCAGGGTAGTACCCTGTCTCATCCTCATTCCATTGTGCCATTGTCAATAATGGAGTATAAACCAAATAAAAGGGGGAGTGAAAAAAACCCTTAACAGGCAGATGTAGATTATAAAATCCTATAATACTACAATCTGAACATATAATTAGGAGGGAGCTGCCTGTACTACACTCTAGGCAAAGCCTAATATGATTTTACGACCCAGCAGCACACTGACTGGGCGTCAGGGATGCACCTTTTCAGCCTGCTTCAGACAATAAAGCTGTTTGCCCAAAACGTGCTGCAATCTACGAGCCGATTCAAAGGAAAACACTTGAGGGAATGGATCGGCTCGTAAAACGCGCGCGCTAGGAAAAATCAATATCGGCAGTGAAGACAGACTGCGCGCAGCGCGCGCAGTGCTCCCGCTCCACTCCCTCGTTAAAACACAATCTTTAAACAAATTGATTTAAACACTGCACGAGCGTGCAAAATCACGACGCTGAAAATCGGGAAAATAAACAAGCAAATCCAACGAATTTACCAATAACATTACAGAATATATAAAGTGTCACTTATCTGCTGCGAAGCAGCAAAGAAAGAGGAAGTGACGTTGGGGTTCAGGGCTCTTATACTTGGAGGTCACGATTGGTGATTGGCGCACGTGACTTATAGTTCATAACATTGGGAAATGTAGTTTTTTCCTTTAACGTTTTGTGATTGGCTGCTGTGTAAATTTAGTAAAGAAAGAGAAAGCATAATCCGAGCCTCCGGTCCTGACATACAATAGATGTGCAGATCACCGTGTGGACAAGACAACACACAGGGCAAACCACAGTGTGACAGTTCACGGTGACAGTTAGAAATCTGCTCTGAAAAACTGCTCACTTCGATTGAAGAAAACGTTACTGAGCCAGTATTGACTGACCCTCACAAAGTGCTACGTTGACGAAAATATCTAAAGTAAATGAAGAAACTACGCTACATGAATAAAAAATAATGCATAGTTCGTGTAAAAGCAGTGTTCCAAGATGGCACTTACACCCTCCTATTAAGTTGTCACTCAGCAGCCTTCACTAAACACCCAGTGCCTCAACAGCTTACTGCCCACGCCTTTCCCACTGCAACTCGCATGCACACCACCCATGAAAGAAACTCCTCCAAAATGCTGATAAGAATTCAGTGTTTCGTCAGCAACCACTGAGCAGCTAGAGTTCAATGTACTTCAAGTGTGTGAAGTACATTGGCATTACATTCTGCAGTCTCTTCACATATGCTGGTTATTCGCTTTCCAACCCGGTTCAAATCTCTTGTAAGTTGAAGGAAGGCAGGATCAGGCACTCGTCGTCAATTTGTAACACTCTTTCACTTTGAATTTTTTCTAAAATTGTTTATTTATTTCCGCTCCAACCACATACAAGAGATTTCCTCGCCTGCTCCCCTCAAGTGTCCTTTCTCCTCCAGTGAAGTCTTAGGAACGCATGGCTCCACCGGAAGTCCTGACAGCGCTATGGCACAAGGGCAGGCTAATCTGAATTACAACAGAAAGGTTCAACTTCCTCAACCAGTAATCCAATTTCTTATAAAGCAATAGCTGGAAAATGTTATAATGAGCACATGCGGTCACATTCCCTTTTTCTATAAATGCATCAAAGTGAGCAGATGCATAACAGCAGTGAAAGATGGCATATTTCAACTTTCTTAATTCGAAAGAAAATGTAATTGGAAAATAAATGTATGGACAGAGGTAGTGGATGCCTGTCTCCACTAGTTCTGGAGGGGGCTTTGTGCCCAGAGTGCTTCATCCTGCCAAGGACAGAGGTAGTGGATGCCTGTCTCCACTGGTTCTGGAGGGGGCTTTGTGCCCAGAGTGCTTCATCCTGCCAAGGACAGAGGTAGTGGATGCCTGTCTCCACTGGTTCTGGAGGGGGCGTGGTGCCCAGAGTGCTTCATCCTGCTCGTGGCGGACTCAGTAGCGGCGTCAGTGCTCTTGGCGCTCATGGGCCCGCAGTGCTTGTGGCGGCGGTGCCCATTGCAGCGGTGCTTGTGGCGGCGGTGTCCTTGGCAGCGGTGCTTGGGGCGGCGGTGTCCTTGGCAGCGGTGCTTGTGGCGGCGGTGTCCATTGCAGCGGTGCTTGTGGCGGTGGTGTCCATTGCAGCGGTGCTTGTGGAGGCGGTGTCCTTGGCAGCGACTCAGCTGCTGGGGGTCCTGTCTGGGCCTGGTGCTGGCGGTCCTGTCTGGGCCAGCGGGGCTGGTGCTGCCGGTCCTGTCTGGGCCAGCGGGGCTGGTGCTGGCGGTCCTGTCTGGGCCTGCAGGGCTGGTGCTGACGGTCCTGTCTGTGCCTGCAGGGCTGGCGGTCCTGTCTGGGCCTGCGGGGCTGGTGTTGGTGGTCCTGTCTGGGCCTGCGGGGCTGGTGCTGGCGGTTGCATCCTGGCCAGCGGACCTGGTGCTGGCGGTCCTGTCTGAGCCAGCGGGGCTGCTGCTGGCGGTCACCTCCTGGGCAGCGGGGCTGATGGCGGTTGCCTCCCGGGCAGCAGGGCTGATGGCGGTCGCCTGCTGGGCAGCGGGCTGATGGCGGTCGCCTCCTGGGCAGCGGGCTGATGGCGGTCTTCTCCACCGTGCCGATCTTCCCAGACTTGCCGGGTTTCTTGTGCCCCTTCCCCACCTTGGAAGGTGTCGCAGCTGACTCCACACTCCCACCTGTACCCCTGGGAGCGGCTTTGGTGGCAGGTGTCTTCCCCCTCTCCCGCCGGGCACTGGCCAACTTTTAATGCTTGACAGGTGGGGGACTGTCCGTGCTGTGGCTCCTTTCCACACTGGCTGCCCTGCTGCCTGGTGCACTCCAGAATCCGGTGACTACTGGCACCACTGATCCCGCCGATGTTGTGGCTGAGGTGCTAGGTTGGGACTTTGAGAGTTGGGCCCTAGGGGACTGACGGGGTGGGGGAAAGAGGTCAAGGTTGGCCAGGAAAAGTTTCTTAGGAACACTGGGACGGGTAGCTGGAGGGGGTTTGGGAGTGGAGGAAGAGGATGTGGTTGTAGGAGGTGTACGTTTGGTGACTTTGGGTGAAGGTGCATGTGCTGGAGGCTGTCGTGAGGTGGATGGCTGTTGGGTGGGTGTGCCTGCGTTTGTGTACCTTGGGAGGTGGCGTCACAGACACACTGGGAGAGGACACAGGGGATGTGTTAATTGTAGTGGGGGTGGTGACTGCACGTGAGCGGGGTGTGGTGGTGATGGAAGTAGTGGCTGTAGATGTAGTGCATGCAGGTGTGAGTGGAGATGAGACTGGGAGGGATGAGGGAGACTAGGAGGAGGGGGACACAGTGGGGCAGTGGATGTTGCTATGTCTGCATGTGTGTGATGTTTGCGTGAGTGCCTGTGGTATGTGTGGTGCTTATGTTTGCCTCAGCTTCCTTTGTGTGTTGGGGTGTGTGCATGCTGGTCTGATGGTGTGCTTGGGGTAGGCTGAGGTACAGGGGTGTGGGTCTGGGTAGAGGAAGTTGGAGGGGGGAGGCTAGAGACAGGGACAATGGCTGCCATCAGTGCTGAGGCCAGAGTCTGAAAAGCTCACTGAAGGGCTGCCTGATCAGAATGAATGCCCTCCAGGAATGCATTCGTCTGTTGAAACTGGCTCTCTACACCCTGGATGGCATTCAAAATGGTAGACTGCCAAACAGTGAGGGACCTGAGGAGGTCAATGGCCTCCTCACTGAGGGCAGCAGGGGTGACTGGGGCAGGGCCTGAGGTGCCTGGGGCGAAGGTGATGCCCACCCTCCTGGGTGAGCGGGTACGGGGCAAAAGCTGAGGGGCTGCTGGGAGGGCGGTGCTGGAAGGGGGGTGGCGGCTGTACCTGTAGATGGGGGGGGGGCACAGATGGGCCCGCCACCACAAGGGAGCTCCCATCAGAGGAGGAGTCTGTATCACTGGAATCAGCTCCTGTCCCCGCCGTGGAGCTCCCCTCGCCCTCCGTCCCACTGGTGAAATCCGACTCCGTAGTGTTGCCCTCCAGGGCCATGTGGGATGCAGCTCCCTCCTGCTCCGGTGCCACTGCTCCTCCGCCTGATGATGCTAATGCACAAAAGAACAGGGAGAACACAAAAAGTGGGGGGACGACAGAAGAAAGACATGTTGAGTGCATGCATTACCGCTACCGTTGGCGGACACGACAGACACAGAAGCCCCCTACAGTACGCCGCACACGTGGGGTCCACTATTCCATCCCTGGGACATGGCCTACAAGGCTATGGTCGACATCTGCACACATGGATGTCACAGGAGCCTGACTAGGTGTAGTTGGCACTGTACCCAGTTGGGGTGGGGTGCCACAGGGCCTGCCTGAAAAAGGAGACCTAACTAGCACACTGACCCTGGCCTAGGGGAACCCACAGCCCACCTCCCCCACCCAGACACCTCCACTGCACCCTGAATCAGCAGAATGAGAGTGTACTCACCCCCTTGTTGCTGCTGTGATGCCCTCAAGCGCCCATCCAACTCCAGGTACGCCACCGTCAGGATCCTGAACATCAGGGGGGTCATGGTGCGACGGGCACCCCTCCCACGTTGGGAGGCCATCCCCAGCTGGGCCTCAGCCATCTTCTTGCTCCAGCGGCGAATGTCCTCCCATCTCTTTCGGCAGTGGGTGCTCTGTCTGTGATAGACCCCCAGGGTCCGGACGTCCTTGGCGATGGCACGCCAAATATCCTTCTTCTGGTGGGTGCTGACCTACAGGCATTGTACAGGGGAAAAAGAGAAGTTATTTCCAAATGCACAGTCACAGTCATTGGCCCGCATCCCTACCCTTGCCATGTGGCACATGCACTCACCGTCGTTTCATGCACGCCTCATTCTCACCCCCCCCATCTTTCATCCACCCCACTCCACACAGGCATAGCCCATGCAGCATGCTCTCAGTGTACTTACCTCTTTGTCTGGAGGACCGTAGAGTAACGTGTACTGGAGTAGGACCTCATCCACGAGTTTCTCCAACTCCTCCGATGTAAAGGCAGGGGCCCTTTCCCCAGACGCTCGAGCCATTGTCTCTTCCAGACAGAGGTCACAGCAGTACTTGCAGTGTAGGTCCTCTCCTGTCGAAGATCAGGTATCGAGTGATTGAACAGATAGAAAATGGCAGTCATGTCCGCGGCGGTGCGTACCGTCACCGCGGGCGTACATCGTCATTGGCTCCTGGGACCCATAGGGTCCAATGTTAACCAATGCAGAATTGCGCCGCGGTCTTCGACCGCCTACTGCGACGGTGTACAACGCCAGCGCAGTTACCTCATATCCCATTGTCCCACTTTACAGGTCAGGCAGCCGCCATTTCAGGGGCCCACATGGCTCTATTTTTAACTGTGTCACACATAACTAGGCCTTGCCTCAACACTCATACATGCTTATTTCGGATTATGAATCGTGTTCTGTGTAAGTTGTGTGTATGTACCTCTGAGTTGTTGACTCTGTGCTCGCTGTTGTCCTTCATAGGCACTGTCTGCTGGGACATGTGAGGAGATGGCAGCATCCTCTGGTGTACAGACCGCTGGTGGACCTGTCGACAATGGAGGAAAGACATGTAATCATCACATACAGGCTATATCGTGCCACAATCCTGGAACTGTGTGCTCAGTTGGAGCCAGACCTGATGTCAGCTATCCGCCATCCCACAGGAATCCCCCCTCAAGTGCAGGTGCTGTCAGTACTCCATTTCCTTGCAAGTGGGTCTTTTCAAACAACAGTGGCCATAGAATCAGGGATGTCCCAGCCTATGTTTTCCAACATGTTGTCCAGAGTGTTATCTGCCCTGCTGAAACACATGCGGAGCTACATCGTTTTCCCTCAGGTGGAGGATTTGCCTACAGTGAAAGGTGACTTCTATGCCCTGGGACATATCCCCAACATCATAGGTGCCATTGATGGGACACATGTGGCCTTGGTCCCCCCCGCAGGAGTGAACAGGTGTACAGAAACCGGAAGAGTTATCATTCGATGAATGTGCAGATGGTGTGTTTGGCCGACCCGTACATCTCCCATGTGAATGCCAAATTCCCTGGCTCAGTGCATGACGCTTACATCCTGCGGAATAGCAGCATCCCTTATGTGATGGGGCAACTCCAGAGGCACCGGGTGTGGCTATTAGGTGAGCACATGGAACCAAATCAGTGGGAATAGTTGTCTGGGTATATCCCTACAGGTTAGTGTGTGTCTAACAGTTGTCCCTCGCCTTTTTCAGGTGACCCCAACCTGTCATGGCTACTGACCCCAGTGAGGAATCCCAGGACAAGGGCAGAGGAACGCTACAATGAGGCCCATGGGCGAACTAGGAGGATTATAGAGTGGACCTTCGGCCTCCTGAAGGCCAGGTTCCGGTGCCTCCATATGACAGATGGTTCCCTATTCTACTCACCAAAGAAGGTGTGCCAGATAATCGTGGCCTGCTGTATGCTTCACAACTTAGCTTTGCAATGACAGGTGCCTTTTCTGCAGGAGGATGGTCCAGATGGAGGTGTTGTGGCAGCTGTGAAGCCTGTGGACAGTGAAGACGAGGAATCAGAAGAAGAGGACATCGACAACAGGAACTCGGTTATCAGGCAATACTTTCAATGAGACACAGGTAAGAAGACAAACCTGCCTACTACATGTAATGTAACACTACTACCCCTCTACTGTCTGTCCTTTTCACCCAGTTTATGGTCACTGAGATTTTACTTTCCCTTACGGTTTCACAGATGTGGGTCCCACTGTGTGACATCTGCTTTGTTTCCTCATGGACTAGAGCTGTGTGACATAGGTATGTTGACATTACAATTGTAAGATCATTTTGTCACTGTAATTGCTAATACACTATTTCGAAATCACTGACAGACTCCAGATTGTTTTGTGCCTTAAGGGTGTTTATTTAAGTGCTCATATTGGAGGGTGCTGTAAAATGGGGAGGGGTGATGGTGGAGGAATGTCCATGGCAGAGTCCAGTCTATCAGTCTCACAGGTGCATTGTCCAAAGGGGCATAGGAAGTGGAGCTGGGGCAGTTTGAGGATGGACAGGGTGACAAGGTGGGACAAAAGGATGACATTCAGGGTGGTCTCATTTTTTGGCGGGGGTCTTGGCATTGTTCTCTGTCTTTGTCCTGGATCTCAGGGACCGTTTGCGGGGTGGTTCTCCGTCTGCAGGGGGTGGGGTGCTGGTGTGGTGGTCCTGTGGCGGTGCCTCCTGTTCACTAGCGCCGGCAGAGGTGGTGGGCAGTTCATCGTCCAGGCTAGTGTCAGGGGCCCCTTGTTGTGCCACAGTGTCCCTCCTGGTGTTGAGGACTTCCTTCAGCACCCCTATGATGGTGCCCAGGGTGGAGTTGATGGATCTGAGTTCCTCCCTGAAGCCTAAATACTGTTCCTCCTGCAGGCGCTGGGTCTCCTGAAACTTGGCCAGTACCGTTGCCATCGTCTCCTGGGAACGATGGTACGCTCCCATGATGCTGGAATACCAGGTTATGGCCTATTTGAGTGCTGCGTTATGCCATTTGGACAATGCAACTTCCCTGCTGTTAATCAATTTTTTATCAATGCAGACCTTCGTCATTGTCTACATCAACAATATTTTTATCTTCTCCCAAACAGAACAAGAACATGTGACCCATGTTAGAGCAGTATTACAGAAATGTTGAGAACCCAATTTGTTTACAAAGTTAGACAATTGTGTCTTTCACACCAGTTGGTGGAAATCCTTAGGATTTATCATCACCCATTGCGGGAATCCAAATGGACTACAAAACAGTTAAAGCCTAGGCCCACCACTGTAAAATGTGTGCAATCTCTACTTGAGTTTGCCAACTTTTATAGGCAGTTTATCACCCAATTCTCTGATACTGTCAGTCTTATGACCAGATAATTAAGAAAGAACACACCCTTCATTTGGACATTGGAAGCAGATCAAGCATTCGAACTACTAAAGGCAAAATTTACCACAGCCCTCATACTACAACACCCTGATCCTAGCCAGCCATACTCTGTGGAAGCCGATGGGAAGGGTGCTGTCACAAAGAGATGAAAAATCAGGTCACATGCACCCCATTGCCTATTTTTCCAAAAGGTTGTTAAGGCAGAGCAAAATTACACCCTTGCCAAGAGAGAAGTTGTAGCTATAAAATTGGCTTTCCAAGAAATGAGGCATTACCCACTTCAACCTTGTCATACCATAACCATATCTTATGACCATTGAAAACTTCAGTTCTTAAGATTAATAAAGGCACTAACAGCACACCAGATGCAAGGGGTCTTATTTTTTTAGTATGAATTCATCATCCCCCCCTACTGCCCAGAAACCAAACAAGCCAAGGCTGATGCACATTCCCGATTGATCGAACCCTATAACCTAAACTCATTACAGAAAAAAGGTTTACTAATTCTACCACAAGAAAAGGTCACAGAGAGTTTTGTGCCTGAAGACTTTTTGAGAGAACTTAGGGAAGCCATTCTGAACTTAGATCCTCAGACCTGAGTTAAAGAGTCCACACACTCAGTTACAGGAGGATACGTCTATCATGGAACACAGTTATTTGGCCCAATAACTGATTTGATAAATAGAGATTTCCACTGGTGTTAGTCTATACCCTTAGTTGGCCACCCTGAAGAAAGTAAGACCAGACAGAATTGTTTATGAGGACTTTGGTGGGACATCATGTCCAAAGGCGTGCATACATTTGTGCAAATGTGTCCCACATGTGCCTATAGCAAGCTCAACATTCCCCCCATTCAGGTCTTCTTTATCCCATACCTGTACCTCCATCACCATAGCACTCCATTAGCATGGACTTTGTTACTGAATTACAGTCCACAAATGGCTATACCACCATTTTGGTGGTCATGGATCTTTTAACAAATATGGCCTATTTTATCCTATTCAAAAAACATACGACCTACAAAGCGCTTGTAGGCATCTTCATTCAACAAGTGATTCACCTACAAGGGTTATCTTCAATCATAATCTCTGACAAAGCTTTATCGACTGTTCCCTGCATAAAACAGCAAGAGCAGGAGGTATATACTTCTACTATCTGGCTCCTGTATACTGGAATAAATTGCCCCATGAGATTCAACTTGTACTGACCACTTGCAATTTAGGAAAAAGCTTAAAACAACCTTGTTCTTATCATATGTCGCTTGCTGGCCATATAGGGCGCGCCGAGATACCTCTTGTTAGGGTGATTCGCATGCAGTATCAAATAAATTTAACATGAAGTCCAGTTTGTGTCAAAATTCTGGCAGGGGGTTTGTACGTCTTTGCAAATGGACCACTGTTTGTCATCGGCCTACCACCTGCAGATCGATGGACAAATGGAACAGACTAATGAGTCTATGGAACAGTATCCGAGATGTCTGTTAACTACTTGTACCAACAACTGGGTTTAGGGGCTACCCTTGGCCAAGTTCACGTACTAAAATAGCACCCACTCAGCCATCGTGTGTTACCTTTCTACTGTAAGTTTGGGAACCCCCCCAAGAGTGCTCTCGCTCACCTTGTCTAATGATACAGCAAATGTGCTTGTGGTAAAGACTCATCAGGTACACTTATCTAAGATATGGGTCAATGCTAAAACTGAATTACAATGGACTAAAAATGTAATGGAACCTCAAACTGATCGCCACACTACTCTGTCGGAGGCCAAGTTTGGATAGCTACTAAAAACCTGTGCCTTGAAGGTCCCTGTAATATCCAACCCCATTTTTTAGGTCCTTGCAAGGTATCTAAAGTAATCAACCCTGTGGTGCACAAATTGGAGCTACCTGAGGATTTCCATGTCCACCCTGTATTCCACACCTCCTTTCTGAATCCCTCTTCCCATCCGGAATATGCCCCTCTGCTAGTAGTCATCAGGTGTCACTTTGGATTTGAAGTACCTTGCATCTTGGACTTTAGGTGAAGTCACCACCAGCTTTTCTATCTAGTGAATTAGGCAGGTTATTCCCCAGATGATAGGTCCTGGGAACCCGCCGGCAATGCCCATGCTTTCTTCCTAATATACCAGTTTCACACCAGTCATACTGACAATCCCTGTCCTGTCAGTTAGCCTTTGGGGGGGGGACTGTTATGTCCTCCACCTGTTCCTTATCTCTTTGTGCTCTTCATGGGACCTGGGCTGTGGGAAACTGGGATAGTGATTCACTGGCTTCTCCCTCTACATCCCTTGCCACAGAAGTTTACATTTTTGTCCCTGCCAATGTTGAACCCTCCTCTGGTTGCTGACATCAAGACTTTGCCACCATTTCCATCAGATACAAACCTTGGTGGCCCTATCAACTCCATTGTCTCTCCACCTCCTCCTCATCTCAAGGCCTACTTCCTGCCTCCCAGCTCCAACCACCACCTATATATCTGCAAAAGCTGAAATCCAGCAACATTTTGAACTCCTGGGAGATTTGGTGGCCATTTTGGGTGACTCATTATAAATACCATGCCAAGTGCTTAAGACCTGCTTGTGAGACTTGCCACAGAATGGATCTCTTGCTTACCTCTCTTGGCTATCCTCAACTCCCAGACTTCCTGCAAGACTCCTTCTTTTTCACTTCAACGATCTAAAAGGAAAGAACTTTAGTATAATTAGAATACTCACCAGCATCATCACCTTATAAGGTTAGTGTACTAAAACTTTGGACAATAATCCCTTTGGCTATTTAAGTGGATTCATATTTTTATGTTTTCGAATCTTCAAATTTTTGAGACTGTGCTTCTGGATTGTTCTTGTGGATTTACGCAAAGGATAAGACCAATTATCCAAACTATTCCTAATAACCTTTATTAGCAAACTTGAGTCAAGATACTCCAGGGAAAGAGCTAATTTTAAGCAAGACTTTATCCTCTGACCTAATATCAAGGAGAATACAGGGGTGAGTGTCTATCTCCTGCAAGCAGTGATTGTATGTATGCTCAAGGATTGTTCAGTGACACACCTATTTGTTAACTGTTGTTTATTGTTACCTGGGCTGCGTGCCATAAGGTTGCATTGATGAATCCTGCTCTCAAGTTCTGCCAAGGCTCCAAGCCAACCAGCCATTTGTTTCAAAACCCATATCACAGGCGGCAATGGATTATCTTTCTTGTTCCTTCTCCAAACCCCCATTCCCCTTTGGGTCACTTGTTTCAAGTCAAATGTTGAGGGGAAATCTCGGAGGGCTTAGGTTGGCTCTCTTCACTCCTGTAGAGGCCAGAGTTTCCAGGTGAGTGGAGTCTTGTCACTGGAGGTTGGACCCCCTTCCACCTGAAATCTAAGGACAGGAATATTTCCAAGGATTATTAGGCTGATCTCCTGGTGGCCTCAGGAACATACAAAAGCTGAAAAGGACATTCCTGTGAAGAATCTCAGCTGACCAATGGCAACTGGATATAGACTGGGCTTTGTTGATGTCCCCTGACTCAGAGCCCGAGGGCCCTTCTCCTGAGGTTCTGGGGGCCTAAGAAATGCACTCCCCTCATTGTTTGGAAACATATTTTCTCCAGAACTTTAAGGTGGAAAACCACGAAAATTGTCTGACTGGCAGTTCCAAGGGGCTGGATCTAATTTCAGGTTTGTCCCACGCAGAGAAGAGTTTTCCCTCTGAAAAACAAGAAAGTAATTTCATATTCAGACTTGGAAACTTTTTCGAACTTCCCTACTTCCAAGCACTAGCAGGGGTGCCTGAAACTGCACCTCAGGTCCTGTCTACAGCAACCATTGACCACAGTTGGTGCTTTACACATGTTGATGCTATTTTCTCCTAAATCTTAAATAAAAATCATATCTCTGGGTCCGCTAATTGGATTTTTGTCATTGAAGTGTCTTTTTGCCTATTTCTAAAAAAAACAGTATGATTATGAATTGTGTTGTTACTGACGTTTAAACTGTTTTGTTACTTCTAGGTGCTTAACACATTTTCTTTAGCCTGTCTTCTCTGTACTACAGCTTTCAGAGCTAGAGCTGAGATTTAAATTACTTAAACCTTTTACTGGACCTAACAAGATATTGACTTTATTATTTGTGGTGGACGTTAATCCACCCCAACTGATAAACTTTGTTTTTCACTATATATATATATATATATATATATATATATATATATATATATATATATATATATATATATATATCCCGATGATGACCTCATAAAGTTTTTGGGTGTTGAACATCATTGGCACTGAAGGGGTTACTGGTTGTCAAATTACCGATTTATTATTCAGTACGGGTCATTGATCAATGTTCTATTCAATTTTGTCTCTCTTTTTGTACTGCATTCCACCTCACTGCATGATAACCCTAAGCACTGAGCACCATTGCTTTAAATTTTTTTTGAACATTGGCTACTTATGTATTGATTAAAAGACTTGTAGGAATTCTAAGACAGTGAGTCTTTAATTGGTTCAGCTGTGTGATAACCAATTGATATCACTTAAGAGGTCAATGTCATCCCTGAATTGTACCACTTCTAACCTTTGTTGTATTGTTGTACATAAAACCCCGGGTTTCTGTGTGGTTTATTGGGCAGCTTCTGTTGCATTTTATATAGTTCACCCCATGAGACAGCAAACAACTTCTAGAAAATACTTCTGGAAGGGCAGAGGAGCAGGGCCACTGAGACCATGGAAACTCTCACTGCACTGTTGCACATGTGACACCTGCTAAGTATCATAGGAGGTGTTTTTGAACATGTGGTGGTTCATGCGGTAGTAGGTTAACAAGTATGTTTATTTAAATGAATTTCTGTATAGGATACATGTCAGAGATGTCATCAACTGGTAGGTCCCAGACTCAGTCCCAATCTACACCCTCCAGGAGAATGATGAGTGTTGTTCAGCCCAACCTTGAAAAAACTCAGTTCCCTGATAGATGTGGACAGACCAGCAATTTGTTCTATATGCATCACTGTTAGAAATTGGGTTTCTGGTTGGCTAGGGTATGCACCTCAGCCAGGCAGAACCTACCCACTCTAGTCTGGGCAAGGGAGTTACACGTCCAAGATAACCCCTGCTCACCCACTTGGTAGCTTGGCACGAGCATCCCAGAGGCAATGGGTAAAGCGTTTGCACAACACACACGACGCAAGATGTACACCACAAAGTAAACACAACACTGAGCTATGTAAAAATTATCTGTATTGCACAAAATATAATTAGACCAACATTACACGTAAGTAATACCCTGCTACCTTAGCAGTTGTCAAAATGTTACACAAGTTACTAATACTTTGCAAGAATACGCAGTTGTCACATTAGAACGCGTAAGTACTCAGGATCCTGCAACATAAGCAGTAGTCAGGAATTACAATAAGAGTTATATGCACTTGTCATGAATAATTCCTAAATACCCATAAAAGGAACATTAGAGAACATCTCACAAGTCATGCAAATACATATCAGCTAGACATGCCCATAACAGGAACATTAGCACATATGTAGTGACAGAAAGCAGGTAGGAAATCTATAAACATCCAAAGGTCTATATCAGGCTCCTGGAGCCCATATTCCCTAAAAAGTACCTGGTCTCTGTAGTTGAGGCACTCCCAGTGCCTAGGAGTTGAGCATGGGGCCCCCTGGCGCTCCTATGCGCAAAAACTGGGGCCACGCGGTGCTCCTTGGGGGAGGAGACGATCAGCACCCTCTCTGTAGTGTTTAGAATGGGCCCCTCCGGGGACCTGTGATCCTGGTGGGGCCCCCCTGGGCCTCTGATGGCCCTCTCCCGTGAGGGGGACCCAAAAGCCACAAAAACCGAGTAGTGGGGGCAATCGTGCCCCTAGCGCAGTGACCGGGGGAAAGGGAACTCCCTTCCCTCCCCGTGTCCTGCTTAGAGGGAGGCAGCCGCCCTTGTCCATGGCGCGGCTGCCAGAAAGGAGGGAGAGAGGAGCAAGGGCCTCCGATGAGGCTTCCCACCTGCTCTCTAATGCAGCTGCACCCGATCCGGTGCGTGCACCGTGTTCAAGCCCGACCTGGTCTGTTACGTGGGGCAGGCACCAAGGATGGTGCCTGCCTGTGCCCTGGGTGCGCGTCAGAAAGTGCACTTCACCCCGGGGGCACTGTTGGAGCGTACTCACTCTGGTCCTTTTCTTCTTGGGTGCCCCGGGGGCACGAGAAACAGCACGATCCTCACGCTGACTGCAAATGCGACTCCCAGGTCGCGGCAGTGATTTATTTGGCAGAGGAGCGCTTATTAAAGCGTGGGGGCACTTTAGAGGCAGCGCACTTTTAGGAAAGCGTGAGGGCTTGTTTATAAGCCCGGGCTGCGGTGTTGATTTTAGGGCTCCCCAATAAAGCACTTTTCACAGTGCTAAGGCCAAATCGGCAGCCTGGGCTGCGGCAGTGATTTTTCCTCAGCAATAAAAAAGAGTGCCTTTTGGAAAGCGCTTCGGGCAAAGTTTGTAGAGACTGTTTGCAGGGGCCAGGGGCCACAGCACCCTGCCCCTGGGAGCAGGCAAGACAAGAAGGAGCACAGGGCTGGTGGGCCCAGCTACAGGCCAGCACAAAGGGTGCAGATGGTGACAGTTCCTCCTAGTGACCAGGCAGGTCACAGGTCAGCACAGGTCAGTCCAAGGTTGTTTCCTGGTGAGTCCATTCATCAACGTTCTGTGTCCAGTTTCAAGTTCCAGGAATGTTCAAATTGTGTGTACTTATACTAGGGTTACAGTGTGTTTTACAATGGTAGGGAGAGGAGGTTCCAGACAGTTTCAACTGGTTCTGGGAGTGCCCCCTCTCTCCTTTCAGCACAGGCTCCAAACATCAGTGGGGGGTTAACGACTCTATTGTGTGAGGCCAGGGCACAGCCTTTACAAATGCAGGTGTGCCCCGCCTCTCCCTTCTCTCAGCCCAGGAAGGCTTTACAATGTGTAGATGCACCTCTGTGTCACCACCACCCTCTCTGTGTTCAGGCTGTCTGAGAAGTATGCACAAAGCCCCAACTGTCAGTCTGCCCAGACGTGGATTGGAGACAAGCTGCAGAACCCCAAAGTCATAAGCACAAATAAATGCGCACTTTCTAGAAGTGGCATTTCTGTGATAGTAATAAAAAATACACCTACACCAGTAAGCAGCATTTCTTACCACTATCACAACGATACCAAACATGCCTACGCTACCCCTCATAAATCAGACAATACCCCTTACACATAAGGCAGGGCATTTCCAATGCAATCCTATGAGGAAGCAGCACTCACAGCAGTGAGACACCAAGTTAGGCTGTTTGTCACTACCAGGACAGGCCACGCAGCATGGCACATGTCCTTCCTTCTACATACATGGCACTCTGCCCAAAGGGGTAGCTAGGGCGTACCTTAGGGGTGACTTACATGTAGTAAAAGGGGAGTTCTGGGCCTGGCAAGTAAACTTAGATGCCAGGTCCCTGTGGCATGAAACTGGGCACACAGGCTCTGCACTAGCAGGCCTTAGATAGGTTTGACAGGCTACTTCAGTGGGTGGTGCAAGCAGCGCTGCAGGCCCACTAGTAGCATTTAATTTACAGGCCCTGGGTATAGGGATACCACTTGAGAAAGGACTTATAGGTAAATTAAATATGCCAATTAGGTATAATTCAATCATACCAATTATGTAAAGGAGAGCACATGCACTTTAGCACTGGTTAGCAGTGAAACAGTGCTCAGAGTCAAAACGTCAGCCAACAAAGGTCAGAAAAATAAGGAGGCAAAAAGCAAAAAGTCTGGGGAATGACCCTGTAAAAGGGCCAGGTCCAACAATCACATACTATCAACACTCTGACATCACTCATGCAGACAGAGAACAAGGTCTAGAGAGACTTAACAGTTTGGTTGTGAGGAGAAAGAAAAGTGTGATTCTCAGCAGCCTAAGGTTGTCCAGCTGACACATAATAATGACAAATGCCAGACTCAGGGAAAATATATGGTTCCCGATAATGAATGAAGCAACAGAGGAGCTGATCCGTAAGTGTGACTTGTGCCAAGCCCCTGGGAAAAACAATCGCCCAACATCTGTTTGAAAAGAGGAGGAGTTCTGGACACCATGGGCTAAAGTCAGTGCAGACATCTGTCTGCTGCTGGATATCTGGCTTTGGAATGGGAATGTCCCCGGTAGTTGTACTTGCCGGCCCAGACACCCCGAGTTCGAGTATCTGGTATCCTGGTTTTTTAGTTTGGTCCTAGCCTCACAGTAACCTTGTGTATGCGAGAAGGCTTAGGCCTATCCCTGCTTCTGGTAATGCGTTTCAATAGTGCAAGTATTCCTGGCTTTTAAATCTAGGGTCAGATTAAAATTGTACATCTCTATTGACATTACGTTCAGCCCATTGCATCAAATGCAAGTGTAACACTGATGAAGCAGAAAAAGAGAGACTAACAAACATTCATATATCATGTAACAAAATCGTACAAGACAATGTGATTTTGTCAAAGAAAATAATGTATGTAGAAAAATGTGCCCACGGAGTAGTTCGCCATTATTATAAACAAGCTTAATTAATCATGAAAAATCGACAATGTAGTAATCCGTCATAATTGCAGCTATATTCTATGATTTTCTCATTAAACTGTTATATGCTTAGCTTAAATTTAGCAGAGGCTTTGGCCTAGTCACCTGGTCTCAATTTTAACTGCGTGGTTTTCACTTGTATTAACAAAGATGTGTTTTATACCTTTAAAACCGTATTTTTCCAGTAGAATGACTAATACATTTGTCTCAAGGTTGCGTGCTAGGCAAGTTTCATCCCCTTTGAAGCAAGGTCAGTTTCTGCAGGTGCAGACAATAAAGACACTGATACAGAATTAATTGGCAATTTTGTTGCTACTTGTGTTCCAAAACTCCAAGGACACCTTATGCGTAGGTGAACATTAAGAGAAGGATACTATTCATTGGTTAAAGAGAAACCACCCCATGGACTCTCCAATGGAAGACCCTGAAGAATTTGGAACGTTTTCTTACTTAAACCCACCGGACAAAGAGAAGCCAGCCATTTTCTTTGATGCCATTTTAAGCCAGATCTGAGAAGCCATTTTGATGACACTCTGATGCTTTTTCTCTATCCCAGAGAGAGAGACTTTAAAGAATTCTCACCCTAGAGACTTTAACTTTACCCCGTCTTGCCCATACGATAACTTTTGCCCCCTTTTCCTTGCTGCTGTAAGGAAAACTTGCCTTAAAACTTTGCCCTTTGAAGTCTGCCCCATGCTGATCGAACCGGTACCTGAAGGACGAAGACTTACCTTGAGTGCTGATTGTATTTGGTAATTATGAAAGGATAAATGTATTATTCATTGTATTTTCCTTCTTAGGTACCAACTGCTTATTTTGACAGAGACCAAGCTAGAAGTTTTCTAAATTTATGTTGATTAAATTCTTTTGCATGAAGCCCCACATGCCAATGCTAATTAGAAGTTAGTTGAGGTATTCATTTGATGCACCGTGCTGAATTGAAATCTTCTTATGCTGACCAATGTATGCAATTAATCAAATTCAGTTAGTTTTATTAGTGATTTGCATTGCTATAGCCGAGTGCATTATAATCTACGTTTTGCGCAGATTGCGTTTCTTCCGTCATTATGGACAGCTAGTAATGTTTGTATATGTATACCATTTGATTTTGAGACTTACTTATATTGTGCTAGCTTTGTTAATATAGGGAAATAAACTCATTAACTTTTAATAAACAGGTGTGGTTATTCATGACTGAAAGGTCAGGGTGTGTCTAATTACTGATTTTCTGTTTAACTAATTTGTTGATTGATTATTAATCGAGTATTGGTTATTGATTATAAATGATTATTGATTATTGATTTGAGGGATCCAGCAAGTCTTTGGATGAGGAGAACTCAACCCGGTCAAAAGGTTCACCGACCTCCAGCGTGTCCAATTATAAGTAATTTATAAGGACTGGACGCGCTATCAGTAGATGGTAGCAGAGTTTGTTGGTTAGGCCCTTTGGGACCCCATTCGAATAATAGATGGATTCAAGTTAGAATTTTCTTTGATAAAACAAGTTGGAGAGATGATGATGCCCAAAATCCCCAATGACTTTCCCGGAATCTCGGAGCTTGCGAATGGAGGAAATGGAGGTGTGAGAATATTTTCGGCGTTTCTAGTGACGGTATGAGTGAAGTTAGTGTTTTTGCACTTTCATATCTTATGCCGCAAATGAAATGTGACGTTTGTGAGGATTTTAGGGGGTTACGAACTCCAATCAAAATTTTAGAGGAGTGATACTCCAAAGTGTGAGAGTAAGGAAGTCGTCGAACTTCATATGAGTGTAGCGCTTTGTGCAGGAAAAATTGTCCACGTGGTTGTTGATGTTGAGACGGGCCCTGCGAGGTCAAGAGACTCCGGAGTATGTTGAAAAGTGTATGAGACACTTGATTGATGTTGTAATTTGTTCGGTTTAATAGATTGATTGGGCGTGGGCAACAAGTCAGTACGAATGTTGAGGAATAAAGATTTGACTAATTCTAAAGTGCACTAGAATAGTTCATTGATCAGTTGAGAGTAAAGTTTGCAGGTCAAATTTTGCTTGCGGAAGTGGGAAACCGAGAAAGATGGAATAACTGCAGAGGCTAGTGAAAAATCCCTATGGTTTCTGAAGCGATTGTATTACCTTTCCTGTAGCAAACCGACAGATTAGTTTTTTTCCTTTTTGGTTAGTGCTCGTAATATATTGCAGAAATTAGTTTTGAGTGAAGCTGAATGAAGGAGGACAAGCCGCGAGACTTTGTCAGCCTCAGTGTGTGAGTGTGACGTCACTAGGAGCTGCGCTGGGATAGGCTGGTTGGTGAGAAGGGTCGCGTACAGATTGGATGCAGTCCGTGAAGCGCAATTGATGGGGGAAGGCAAGCGAAGAGTATTCTGGGAATTAAAGTCACTTATTGATTACATATTGAGAAAATAAAAGACGGAAAGATGAAATCTTTCGAAGCATTAAAGAGTGCCTTGAGGGGAGATGTATATATTAAAGCAAATGTAGAAGAAGAAACACCGCCTGAGGGTACACCAGCTTACATCGTAATTGAGGAAAAGGGTGTTGCACCATGTCTTTGGTTAAAACAATGGTGTAAATTAACAGAAAAGCATGGAAGTGTAGCGTTTCCTATCCATGGGACATTTAACCTAAGAGTTTTGGAGAATTTAAGATTTGCACTATATATGATATGAAAATACCTCCAAGACCAGCACAGTTTGAAGCATTAGCAATTTGGGAACAAATGGCTAGAAGGCAACTACAAAAGACAAGAGGGAGAAAAGTAGAAAAGACACTAGCGGATGCTAGATGAGACAGTACTCAAAAGGTTTGGAGATCAGACATATTGCAGGGAATTAAATTGTTTCCAGCAATTACTGACGAAGCAGAGATGGAAGGAAAGAAAGCTACCCATAAAACAAACAGGAGTCAGTCCAGAGATAGAGAAAACAAGAGAAACTCGAAAAGGTCAGATGAATCAGACGATGAGGAGTTCATTCTGCAATTGCTAAATGACCGTCCACCACCATATGTGGAAAACGAAAATGGCCCAAGCACTAGTACTGCCCCTCCAGAGCCAATACAGGGTACTGTAGCCCCGAATTTGAGAATGTTGCAGAGGCAAAGTAGTCCCGATATGCCTTTTACACAAGAAATCCCACAAGTTCAGAGAATATATCCTGACATGACTAAACTGAAACCTGTTAATGATTATCCATAGACGCTATTATGATGAGCACAATTTGGAAATGACTTCTAATTTAATGGTGCAAGGAGGACAGAATTACCAAAGACCGACATTGATTCAAACTGAATCAACACAAATTTTGATGCCTCAAAAACAGACGCAAGAAGTGCCAAAGTACATTCAAACAGCAGAAACACAGTTAGACATGCCAGCAATGATGAACCATAATGTGGGAATTAACATGCCACAGAATTTGGGTAACAGACAGAATCCGGACGCAATATCTTTGCCTGTCACTGTAGGTCCGCCAGTACCATTATATATACAAGCCAAGCCAAATGTATGCAATCAAGGTGTAATGACGCAGAATGAGACAGGAAGAAGATATATAGAAAATACCCAAGAGACGACTCCCGTAGGAACACTGTCAAACAGATCTGGGTCTTTGTTGTAATTTAGTCCAATTCCAATTTGTGTTCCGTCAACTGTGGTAAGGTCAAGTCCACCACCAATAGTACCGTTAACTTCAAAAACAGAAACATTACAGAAACCATCAGTAGCAGTAGACGTAGATGCCACATTAATGGGACTAAACGCACAACAGTTAACACAATGGTTGAACAGTCTGAATTCCCCACAGAGTACACCCAAGGGGAAAGGAGAAGAATATTTGAATCAAATAAGACTGGGCATGGAAGCAGGTGAACTCGTAGATGGAACAATGGGTTTGAACAGGTTAGAATCATACACAGAAGAAGAGCTGAGATACATTTGCCCTAGAATTACAAGAGAAGTAAGCAGCATACATAGAAGGTTACAAGAAATTGCAGACAGACACAAAATAGACATAAATAAAACAAAATACTTGAGCAGAAGTTACAGGTTAGACTTTGAGACAAAAGATTTTGAACACATGAGGTCTGCAGGTATGAAAACACATCTTAAAGAAATGTTGCAAAGCGCGCAGGTTTGGAGATGTTTAGATAAGTGGGAGAGTAGGTGGGTTAAGAAAAAGGATAAGAAGAAAAAAAGTACCCCAGATCGGAATGATAAAGTACAACAGAATGATGATCTTATAACCATGTTACCAATGAGAGAAACAGCAGGGGGAAAACGTATCCATGTACCATGGCACAGGTGTGATATTCAATCCTTTACGGGATGATTACCCTAAGTTAAGAGAGAAACCGATCGAATGGTATCAACAAACAGATAGATTTGTGAAACTCGCAAAATGCCTTTGGGAAGACCTGAATACTTTATTTGAAATTGTAGTTCCGGCAGATTTGTGGGAAGATTGCAAAAGGGCTGTAGATTGGCCAACAAGTGAACCGGAAAGAGATAAGGACACAGGTGCACCATTGCCTAGGGTAATGAGCATGTACCATAAAGTGATTGAGTATCTGAAAACGAAGGCTGCGTCGAAAAATGTAGATTGGCAGAAAATTGACAGAACAGCACAGGAAATTAAAGAGTCGATACATGCATACTATGAGAGATTGTTGAAAGCATTTAAAAATTACAGTGGCACGGAAACGATTGAGGCAAAAGACATGCTCCATTTTCTATTCAGATTTGTGGAAGGATTAAGACTCGAAATTAGCCAGATGATTAAAATGCATTTGATTTGTTGGCAGTCAAAATCAATTGATGAAGTGTTGAACTATGCAAAATACTGCAGTGATGAGATTGAGACAAAGCAGAAAAGGTTGAAAGAAAAGGTGATGGTGATGCAGATTAGAGCAGCTCAGACAGGTCTGCAAGGTTTCCAACAACAGTTGCCGCAGCAGCAACAACAGGGAAATGCTGTTTCAGCCACAGATGAGAGGCAGAGGCCGAGAAGGTTTTGTGAATAATGGTCCTCATTTAAATACTGTTGTGATTCCTAATGGTATACAGGCAATGAAGAAGGTGATGCCATGTCACATGTGTGGAATCGTCGGACATTGGAAACGGGAGTGCCCAATGTTGGTGCAGGAAGGTGTAGGTCAGCAGAACAATGTTGTCAATACTTTTCAGAATGTGAGAGGACCAAAATTGAGAGGTCCAAACCCAAATTTCCAAAATATTGTAAAACAGATGCAGGGTCTACAACCTATACAACAACAGCAAGTGCAAATGCCCCGTGTACAAATGGCACAGTTACAGCCAATGCAGCAGCAGTTTCCTATGGTATCTAATCAGCAAATGCAAGTACCCTTAGCACCGATGAATCAGCAACAAGTAATGCTTCCTCAACAGGTCACAGGTCAAGGAATGAATCAAAGTGACACAGCACACCAGTTCCCGTTAGACAGTGAGAATGGAATAAACAATGTATGGGAGAGTGAAAGTTCAGATGAGGAGGAAAATTGTATGCTTGCAGCATCTTTGGAAGTTGATCAGAAGGGACCATATGTGGAAGGAAGAGTTATGGGTCACAGCGTTTCATTTTTGGTTGACACAGGAGCTACACGCTCTACAGTTAGAAGTATCGAAGTACCAAATTTGCCACTTTCAGGGAGAACAGTTCAAGTAGTTGGAGTAGCAAATCGGTATCTGACAAACCCAATTACAGATCCAGTGCAAGTCAAAACTGGTAACTTTCAAGGGTTACATAAATTTGTGGTGTGTGACTCAAGTCCAATATCCCTATTAGGAAGAGATTTATTATGCAAATTAGGATGCTCGATTCTGTGCTCACATAATGGAATTAAAATTCAGACAAACAGTGATGAGGAAGAAGAGGACAGTCTAGAAGAAGAAGAAATGGAAACTGTCGATGAAGAGTATCCCCTGATTACTCTTTATCCTATGCTCACTGAAGCAGATATTCCAGCTGATTTACAGGAAACAGTTGAAAAGGAAGTGTGGGATATGACAGGGAAAGAAGTAGGATTGGTCAAAGGAGCAGAACCAGTGAAAGTGACTGTAAAACCTAATGCAAATTTTCCTCAGACTCCTCAATACCATATGTCACAAGATACTCTCATGAAAGTCGCCCAACTCATTGACGAATTTGTGAAACAGGGAGTACTGAAAGAAGTACTAAGTAGTCCATGCAATTCACCAATCATGGGGCTAATAAAACCAAGTGGAAAGGTCTGAATTGTTCAAGATTTGAGAAAAATAAATGACATAATAGTCAAATGTTGTCCCGTAGTACCAAATCCAGCTGTAATAATGTTTCAAATTCCCTGTGATGCAGAATGGTTCTCAGTCATCGATTTGTCTCAAGCATTCTTTTCTGTGCCTCTTCATATGGATAGCCAATTTCTCTTTTGTTTTAAATTCCTGGACAGAGTCTACAGTTGGTGTTGAATTCCTCAAGGGTTTTCGGAGTCACCATCAATTTTCAATCAGATTTTAAAGAAAAATCTGGAATCCACGGAATTACCCTTTGAATCAACCTTAGTACAGTATATTGACGATTTACTGATTGCATCCAAAACAGAAAATGACTGTACAGTTGACACTATTGCCTTACTGAACCATTTGGGAAGGAATGGACACTAAGTGTCTCCTTCGAAATTGCAATACTGCCAAAAGAAAGTGAAATATTTGGGTCACCAAATAGAAAAAGGGTCGAGAAAAATCATGAAAGAAAGAATAACGAGTGTACTTCAAATGAGTCCACCCAAAACAAGAAAAGAGGTGAGAAAGTTTTTGGGAATGGTGGGCTATTGTCGCCAATAGATTCCCAATTTCTCAACTCTAGCCAAACCTTTACTGAAACTGACCCAGAAAGATGCGCAAGATGAAATAATGTTGAAAAGAGATGAAATGGATACCTTTATTGAATTAAAGGAATGCATATGCAGAGCTCCAGCTTTAGGTATGCCTGATTACACAAAGCCTTTCACATTGTTTTGTCAGGAACTTGATGCATGTTCCTTGTCTGTCTTGACTCAAGCCCATGGTGGCGTAAACAGACCAGTAGCATATTTTTTAGCTACTTTGGATCCAGTCGCAGCAGCCTTACCAGGATGCTTGTGTGCTGTAGCAGCAGTTGGTATGAGCCTGAATCAAAGTGAAGGAATAGTGATTGGATATCCTTTAACAGTTATGGTCCCTCACTCAGTCAAAATACTTTTGACACGTTCCCAAACACAGCACATGACTGGTGCTAGGCTTACAAGGTACAAGACAATAATTTTGGGATCACCTAATGTGCAGTTAAAAAGATGAACTACATTGAATCCAGCAACTTTGATTCCCAGTGAAAATGTTGAAATTGAACACGCTGATGATATTGAAGATGACTGTCTTCAAGTGACTGAATTTTGTACCAAACCAAGACCTGATATCAAAGATACTCGATTGGAAGAAAATTTTCAGATTATTTTTGTTGATGGTTCATGTTTGAGAGATATGCTAGGAATATTGAAGGCAGGATATGCTGTGTGTACAATAACTGGTGTTCTAGAAGCATCTTGGCTTCAAGGAATTTACTCTGCACAAGTAGCGGAACTAGTAGCCCTTACTAGAGCTTGCCAACTTTCCGCATTAATGAAAGTCACCATTTACACTGACAGTCAGTATGGATTTGGAATAGTGCATGACTTTGGACAATTGTGGTCACAAAGAGGCTTTATGACCTCTTCAGGATCACCAGTGAAAAATGGTGAAAGAATAAGAGAATTGTTACATGCTATTCAGTTACCAGGAGAAGTAGCAGAGGTAAAATGCAGTGCACACTAGAAATCACAAGACTTTGTTTCTTTTGGAAATTGATATGCAGATCAAGTCGCAAGGTTTTGCGCATTGAACTGTATATTGCTCAGAGACTAATGGAATTTGATAAATGAGCCAGAACTTGAACCAAGTGAAGCCTTTGCTCTAAAAGTTGTAGACACAATAGAAGAATTGAAATTCCTACAAAATAATGTTAGTAAGGATGAAAAAATCTCATGGAGTAAATTACAACATGTAAAAAAACCAGATGATTTGTGGGTTTCAAGTGAAGGGAGATTAGTTTTGCCAGACAGTTTTTTTACGCAATTAGCCAGGTTATATCATGGACAAGCCCACCTTGGGATGCCATGATTAGATTATTCAAAATTGATTGCTTTAATCCCAAATTTAGCCAAGTTGCTGAAGCAGTTTGCCATTGTTGCGTCATTTGCCAACAAATGAACGCAGGGAAGGGAACAGTAGTAAATTTGAGCCACATTGGAAGAGCAGGTGGGCCATTCAGCAGGATGCAAATGGATTTCATTGAGATGCCTATGCATGCAGGCTTGAAATATGTGTTGGTGATTGTGTGTATTTTTAGTCACTGGATTGAAGCATACCCTACACACAGAAATGACAGTCTCACAGTTGCAAAACCACTCTTGAGAGAACTAATACCACGTTTCGGATTTCTTATCTCTTTAGAATCAGATAGGGGAAGTCACTTCAATAACGAAGTAATCAAATTACTATGTGCAGCGTTGAACATTGAGCAAAAATTGCATTGTAGCTACCGCCCTGAAGCATCAGGACTAGTGGAGCAAATGAATGGCACGCTGAAATCAAGAATGGCGAAAATATGCGCATCCACAAACTTGAAATGGCCTGACGCGTTGCCTTTGGTGTTAATGTCAACGAGAAACACACCTGATAGGAAAACTGGACTATCACTACACAAAATTCTCTTGGGCAGAGCCATGAGACTTCCAGCAGTTCCTGCGAATGCTCTTGTAAATATTACAGATGATATGGTATTGGACTACTGCAAAGGTCTAGCTGATGTGGTCCGCTCTTTTTCTCACCAGGTGGAGGCAACCACTTTGCCACCGATCCAAGGTCCAGGACACACCCTGAAAGCAGGTGACTGGGTTGTGGTAAAGAAGCACGTGAGAAAGTCGTGTTAGGAACCCCGTTGGAAAGGACCTTTTCAAGTGATTCTGACAACTACCACCGCTGTGAAGTGTGTGGGAGTTCCCAGCTGGATTCACGCGAGTCACACGAAAAGGGTGACGTGTCCCACAGAAGAGGAAATTGAAGCACTGAAATTACCCACAACTGACAGGAAAGTATCAGGCACTGAGACAGAACGAAGAGAGCCTGAAAGCGAGCAAGAAAAAATTGAGACAGAAGAAATATTCTCTGAGGAAGACACAGTCGATCCTTTTGAGGATAATAGAGAAGAAGCCTCAGAAGGTGATAAAGATCCTATCTCAGGTGAAGAAGCAGGAGAGCCTGGTCAGAGGATGGCTTTCCCAGAAGCAGACGATACAGGAAAAGAAGATGAAGACCTGACTGATCTCCCAGGTGAAGGGGATAAGACAGAGCAAAGTGAAATTGTCAGATTCTTCCAGAACCAGTTGCAGGTCCATCGGGTGAAAGCAACGCGAAACGGAGACAAAGCATATCAAAGACTAAAGAGACATTGAACGAAAACAAATGGCCAAATTGAAGGAGAAAAGAAAGGAAGTGTCTATCATAACCACATCGAATGAAGAAAAAGACACAGCTAAAGATCAAGACATAATCGAAAGGGAATAGAAAGGGGTTGCGAAATTGAAAAGGAAAAGAATACCGAGCAGAAGGTACTCTGGTCCAGAATGGGCATACACAGCCACTAACGATTGGTCAGACAAATTTCTATCTCTTAGTCTTGAAAACGAAGAAGCAGAACGACACTTTGGTACTTGAAAAGTGAGTTTCATGAACTTTATCGAATAAGACATTGATAACCTGATTGACTTTTAAAACAGATTTTGAGACAAAGCTGCTAAACCGATAAGAGACTAAGCTGCTAAAGAAAACCGTGTGAACTTTGACCTCATTGATCCTACACATGTATATATCTGCACATTTGATTTGATGAGTTATCTTCAGCTTTCTGATTCTATATAGATCATGGCAGACAATACTACACAAGGACATAAAATGAAATATTGTAAATACATGTGTATAGGTCTAATAATTGCATATGTCCTAATAATTATGGCAACAATTCTTGGAATGCATGGAGGGAATGAAAGAGACGTGAATGATGCTTCTACTTTTAAAACTACTACTGAATTAACTCCTTTGAAGAAACTCGAACAATACGAAAAATATTTACATGACAAGAAAGAACTCTCCTCTAACGTTTTCTATCGCTTGCTGAATGAGTATGTTGAGACAATGGACGCGAAAGACTGTTATGTATGTACACAAATACCTTCCTCAGTAATAGAAGGAGTGACATATCATAGCATGCCTCTTACGTATGGAATAACATGTAGTTTGTTACTAACCAGATTTTATGGCCAGGAGTATATTCATTACTTCTATTCCAATCATGATGTCGTATTTTCATATGTCCCCATAATAGAGTACTTGAGTAAAGTAGCAAGAGATTATTATATAAAATTCGTTAGGGGTTTCTTTGAACCACTATCACCTTTTTCCACAGTTCACGCTCATAAGGAAAACCTTACATGCTTGCTTTCACCAGTAGAGAAAAGCTTTTTAGATCACACTGAAGATAGAAGGAAAATAGTAAAGTAAAAATTAGAAAAAGAATTACACAAAAGGACATCTGTAGATAACTATGCTTTTGCCGCAATAAAGACACAAGGGAAACTAGCTTTAGACGCTATACATATAGGGAAAGTTTGTATATATAGACCTAAATCATACTATGATACAATCTTTGTAGGAACGAGTGAATGTAAACACGTGTTTTTATTTCAGAGTAAATGGACGTTCATGTTAAATGGCCTGGATCCAGCTACTCCAGGGGTGTACTATATTTGTGGAGTTAATGCCTATTATCATCTTCCAAAAGGATGGTATGGGAGATGTTATTTGGGAATAGTATTTCCAAAGATCTATCAACTAGATGACTTAAAGAAATTTCCAAAGCTGTCTGAATTACATCGTATTCAGAAAAGGGAGACAGCTTCTAGTGTGGTAGGAGACATATTTGGTGCAATAATTCCTTCAGTAGGAGTTATATTGAATTCAATCAAAATACGAAAGTTGTCTACTATTGTGGATAACATGCTGACAAATTTCTCAGGAGCAATGATCCTGATGGATACTGAACTTGCAGCAGAAAGAGCTATGACTCTTCAAAACCGGCTTGCTTTAGACATTCTTTTAGCAAAGAATGGCGGCGTTTGCAAAATGCTTAGTGCACGTCACTGTTGTTCGTATATACCAGACAACAGTAGACAAATTAGAAACATGCTTGCAAATTTAACTAACAATAGTACAGATTTGAAAGAATTGAAAGAACCGGGAGTATGGGAAAAGGTTGGAAAAGGATTTGCTTCCGTGGGAAACTGGCTCAGGAACATTTGGAACAGAATATTACTGAAAATAGTAAAAGGGATATTAATAATATTAATTTGCTTAATAGGTATTTGGGGAATATGGAAAGCTATTAAAATATTGAAATTAAGAAACAAGAGAAGAATTGAAAAGAAAGAACAAAAGAAAATGGTAGAAATATACAGGGAAAAATCAAAGGGAGTGAAGAGAAAAAGGGAAATGACTGAAATGTCAAATTACTAAAACTGAATTTTAATGAAATAAAATTTGTGGTGGAAAATTTAATTTGACGACATAATTAGTCATCAGAGGAGGGATTGATGAAGCAGAAAAAGAGAGACTAAGAAACATTCATATATCATGTAACAAAATCGTATAAGACAATGTGATTTTAGCAAAGAAAATAATGTATGTAGAAAAATGCGCCCACGGAGTAGCTCGCCATTATTATAAACAAGCTTAATTAATCATGAAAAATCAACAGTGTAGTAATCCGTCATAATTGCAGGTATATTCTATGATTTTCTCGTTAAACTGTTATATGCTTAGCTTAAATTTAGCAGAGGCTTTGGCCTAGTCGCCTGGTCTCAATTTTAACTGCGTGGTTTTCACTTGTATTAACAAAGATGTGTTTTATACCTTTAAAACTGTATTTTTCCAGTAAAATGACTAATACACTTATCACAAGGTTGCGTGCTAGGCAAGTTTCATCCCCTTTGAAGCAAGGCCAGTTTCTGCAGGTGCAGACAATAAAGACACTGATACAAAATTAATTGGCAACTTTGTTGCTACTTGTGTTCCAAAACTCCAAGGACACCTTATGCGTAGGTGAACATTAAGAGAAGGATACTATTCATTGGTTAAAAAGAAACCACCCCATGGACCCTCCTATGGAAGACCCTGAAGAATTTGGAACGTTTTCTTACTTAAACCCACCGGGCAAAGAGAAGCCAGCCATTTTCTTTGATGCCATTTTAAGCCAGATCTGAGAAGCCATTTTGATGACACTCTGATGCTTTTTCTCTATCCCAGAGAGAGAGACTTTAGAGAATTCTCACCCTAGGGACTTTAACTTTAACTTTACCCCGTCTTGCCCATACGATAACTTTTGCCCCCTTTTCCTTGCTGCTGCAAGGAAAACTTGCCTTAAAACTTTGCCCTTTGAAGTCTGCCCCATGCTGATCGAACCGGTACCTGAAGGACAAAGACTTACCTTGAGTGCTGATTGTATTTGGTAATTATGAAAGGATAAATGTATTATTCATTGTATTTTCCTTCTTAAGTACCAACTGCTTATTTTGACAGAGACCAAGCTAGAAGTTTTCTAAATTTATGTTGATTAAATTCTTTTGCATGAAGCCCCACATGCCAATGCTAATTAGAAGTTAGTTGAGGTATTCATTTGATGCACCGTGCTGAATTGAAATCTTGTTATGCTGACCAATGTATGCAATTAGTCAAATTCAGTTACTTTTATTAGTGATTTGCATTGCTATAGCCGAGTGCATTATAATCCAAGTTTTGCACAGATTGCGTTTCTTCCGTCGTTATGGACAGCTGGTAATGTTCGTATATGTATACCATTTGATTTTGAGACTTACTTATATTGTGCTATCTTTGTTAATATAGGGAAATGAGCTCATTAACTTTTAATAAACAGGTGTGGTTATTCATGACTGAAAGGTCATGGTGTGTCTAATTACTGATTTTCTGTTCAACTAATTTGTTGATTGATTATTAATCAAGTATAGGTTATTGATTATAAATGATTATTGATTTGAGGGATCCGACAATTCTTTGGATGAGGAGAACTCAACCCGGTCAAAAGGTTCACCGACCTCCAGCGTGTCCAAGTATATGTAATTTATAAGGACTGGACAAGCTATCAACACTCATTAATTTTGAATGCTTACATTAGTTGTAGCTGCAAATCAAGGTATGGATGTTATCACAATTCATTTCTTTCCTTGGGCTGTTGGTTATTCTTTAATGATTGCAGTTTGCACATCAGTAACAATTTTTTCTTTCGGTGCAAAGTGCTCCTCTGCTACTGTATGTTAGTGTCACTTGTTGGCAAATGGGTATAGTGTGTCAGTCATTGTGTAAGATATATGTCTGTACTATCATGATTAATAAATCAAGCATACTGTCTCACATTTGCAAGGAGTCATTGTGAGCACGTCTTTGTAACTCTGTAAGGGTTTGTGTATATCATTCTTTTAGTCGTTTCTGGTAAATGTACAAGTGATCAGTTGATACAAGGGTTTTACTCTTTCTGTATGATGTAATAAATATGTTCTGCCAATATTCATGATTCTTATTAATGCCAGCTCTGAGCTGTTTTAAATCAACCAAGAAGGCTGATGCATTCTCTTACTTCCTGATAAACTATCAGCTGCATTTTGTCAATTGTCGTACTGCCTTGGACAGCACTGCTATGGCGACCTTTGACAATGGGAGAAGGCTATCATTGATTGATTATATAATTGTCAATATAGAGGTCTGGGAGTGTGTGTGTGATATGGCCATTATCAACAGAGTGGATAGCGATCACAACCCTGTGGTACTCGGCCTGAAGTTGTTTCCCGCGAGATGTGCTAGTGTTATCGACCTATTTGAGGGGAACTATGGGCATGAAATCTTTCCATCCAATAGCAGGAGGAGAATAAGATGGAGTAACAAAAAGGATCTACTCGAACTCCCACAGCTTCAATGTATCACAATTAAGTATGGAGCCCTAATTACGAATACTCCGATCAAATGATAGTGGCAAGATTGTATCCGCCTATGATGAAATGGCAAGTGAGTTGAAGGCCCTGTGGTCCAAGCCTGCTGAGTCCAAAACAGCTGGTCCAAATGGTAGAAGGCGGATAACAGGGACTAGCTGGTATGATGACAATTGTGCCAGAGTGAAGAGAATTGTCTTGTGTGCCTTGACGCTACGGAACTACAGCCCCCATAGTGAACTGATATTGAGAAAATGTAGAAGTGAGTACAAGTGCCTGCTAAATACCAAGAAATCGTTCCAAAAGGCACTATGGGTGGAACTGAGGGAGGCCTCACCTGAGAACAATACTAGAAATTTCTTGGAACTTGTAATGCGGGTGGAGAAGGGGGCAGTGAATGCTCTAGAAACGTATCGGTCCACCTGCATTGTGTCCCCAATTTCAGTGCTTTATATAGTCTCAACCCTTTAAGCTCATTGGGTACCTCGTTGGTGCAAGCAGCCCCTTCCCTGGATTCTTGTACAATTGATATTTTGGTTCCGGAAGTGGAAAGAGCATTGAGCACCATGAAGAGGCACAAGGTGCCAGGCCTTGATCTTGTGTCCATCAATTTTTACTTCGAGGAGCCTGATTTTTGGGCCAGTATTCTTACTAAAATGTTCACCTTAGCCCTTGCTAGTAACATCATACCATCCTCCTGGTGCTCTGCCACTATTGTTCTGATCTATAAGAAGGGCAATTGCAGCAGTCCTTCCAACTACCGCCCAATCTGCCTTCTCAATGTGGCAAGTAAAGTTCTTGGAAAACTCCTGCTCATTCGCCAGCAGGGATAGGTGAATGCCCAATTACATCAAGACAGAAGTGCAAGCTGGCTTCTGGTCTCATATAGGTACCGTTGACCAGGCCCTTGATTTTGTATAAACTTACAATGATAAGAAAATCTTCACTGTATTTAATTTTTGTTAACCTGAAAGCAACCTTAGATCTAGTTGATAGGGGCAAACTTTGGAGATCATTGGTAGACCTAGGGGTCGATACTACCCTGGTAAAGGTCATAATGGCCCTCCACTCTGGGAACTCAGCTAGAGTCAGTTATAGGCCAGGTAGTCAGTGTACAGAACCCTTCCTGATGGAAATGGGCATCCAGCAAGGATGTTCTGTTACTTTTCAGCCTCTTTTCAAATGATGTAGCAGACTATCTGTTAGAGGAACCACTTGACGTACCCACCATAGCTGGAAGGAGGGTTCCAATACTATTATTCTCAGATGACGGAGAATTGTTGGCGCATACAGAAAATGCAACCTACAGGCTACTAAAACACTTTGTCGATTACTGTGACAAAAAGTCACTGACTACCAATAGTACTAAGATGAAGAGTATGGTATTGCGGTCGTCCCCGGTCTTCAAGCGGAAGCCCTTGATTGATGGTGTGTCCATAGAAACTGTTAAGCACTTTGATTACTTGGGCATCCGGTTTGTGGAGACTTTGCACATAGCCATCTGCAGAAGGCAACTATAGTTCTGAGACTAATGGCCGGGGCAGTCTTGTAGTTTAGGCACAAGGTAGATGCTAGAAGCATCAGTGTTAGACCGCAAATCTATACACAAATGGCAGTGGTGGCAGCACTCTACGGGGCAGAGCTTTGGTGGCATGCAAAGACTCACCCATCACAAGTAACTGAGAACAGAGCGCTGCTGAGGCTTGTACCCCGAGTGGCACTCTAAGTCGAGATTGACTTCACACCTATATCGGAAATAGTAGCCCTAAGGCCAGTACTCCATTGGGTAAGTTTGGTACGAAATTTCAAGATAGCAGTATACCTGAGAACCCTGGAAGAAGCCACCTCTAGTTGTGGCTGTGGGGGAGCGCGTGGGTGTCAACCATGAAGAATGTCCTAAGAGAGTTTCAGCTGGAGACCTTGTGGTACGAACCCTGCAGAGTGAGGCAGGACACTGCGGAACAGATCAAAGATGGATACTGTGAATATATGTCAATGAGGGCAAGCCTCGTGCTTCGGCCAGGATCCATCTCATACAACTATTTCACCAATGCTTATGTCGCTCTCCTTGTACTGGTTATTTGGATCTAATATATCCTGAGCTTTAGTGAACCCTGTATGGAAAATAAAGGCTGGGCATTCTGCCGACCAGGGACTACTTAATTTGTACGCATAGGCTCATGGCTGGGTTTGAGCACTGTGATTGCAGCTGTAGGGATAGACAACCTAACCCATTTTATTTTGTTTTGCAAAAAATATGACGGTGCGCAGCGGTGGTGGCTCCTCCCCTCTTCAAGTCCTATGGGGTTAAATGTGTGAAAGTAGCACTGGTGCTTTTGCGCTAGGCCTGGTGATATACATGTGCGCAACTCTATAGCATCATACATATGGGCCACATGGCCCTGTCTGAGAGAGCTGACAATCAAGTTAGGTCACATTCCTTCCTGAGACCCTATGTACCCATCCCTTCAAGCATTGTGGTTGTATGGCCAGTCTTACTGTGCCCTGAGCTGTACTTTAGTGTTTGAAGTTTAATGCATGGGTTCTGAATGCTCCGTTGCATATGTGTGTTTATATACCAATGTCTTATATCTATGAATTAATTTGTTGATTCCAGAATGCAATGGTGCTTAATGTTCTAAATTGGGTAATTATATCTTGTTCCTTGGCTGTTGGTTTGACCTTCGATTATGCAGTGCTGTACTTACGGGCTAGGTGACTTTGCCCATGGCAGTTACCTCCTGTGCCAGGCCTTGCCCATACCAGACAATCATGTAGCACTCCTCTTTTTTGTGCGGTTCTATGTATATTCTACTGTGTGCTGTGCCACGCACTGAGGACTGCACTCTTTGCTCCACTAATGTTCTCTTGCACATGCAATTTAGCACAATTCCGACTTTCATCTGTAAATTGGTTGGTTGCCTATTGTGAACTGAATAAGGTACTTCATGTATTGTGTTATCACTACTTCCAGCTGACTGTATTGCACATGTAATTCAATCAAATTCTTCTTGTATTAATGAACTAGTTCATTGTTTTACCGAGATTGCATGCAGTTAAAATGCTGCTGGCTGATTATATTGCATATGTTTTTATGATGCATTCTTAATTTCTATTTGTTTTTATTTACTTTGCTCCCTATTTCTCCTATCACTGTTTTTAATCATTGTAAGGCTGGCAGCTGAAACAATAGATAAATAAATACTAAATGTACTAAATAAATGCCTTCAAGTTCCTTACGAGAACCAGGAGGCTTGGGCGTCCCACATTTTCCAAGAACCTGGATGCAGGTGCTTTTCCGTCCCTGAATACTCCATACTAATAAAATAATACATTCAAAAGGCATATTTTGGATTTCTTAAAATTCACTTTTAGCCTGCCTCAGTAAGCATTGTGGCTATTCTGTCTACATACTGTAAATGTTAATTTAAGTCATCCTCTATTATGTATACGTGATCAACGTGGGGGACTAGACTCACATTGTACTGAAGTAAATAAATTAATCTGGCAGAGACTGCCCCCTGGGGCTATTCGTATAGTGTTGTAGTGATTGTATAAAACCAAATTGTTTTTCACATAGTGGGAAGGATGTAACGTAGTATGACTCTGTCAATAAACTTTGTGTAGAAATCTGTTTGATAATCTAACGTGGTTTTGTGTCCCTTCCATCTTAGTGACATCATTAGTCCAGTGCTAGATGCACTCTGTACTACATAAGTTGTATGATGCAAGTTTACATCGCAGTCTACTACAATCCTCTAAGACCCATCATCAACAGGAGTGTTCATCGCTGAAGGGCAGGGGGTGATGATTTCCTGATACTGTAATTCATTTACAAATCATTTGCGATAGCTTTGAGGCTCTTGCTTTATTGAATATTGTTTCTGAACTTATCCCGCTTTGTATAACAGTGTAATGGCTATTTAGTGGCATATCTGTCTTAAGCGGCTGTGGCAGTAGATAAAAGAATGTTCCCATTATGTTTTTGTCCACTAATGGAGCCTCAGTTATAGACTGGGTGGCAATCTGCCTCATTCTGGACTGACATGTAGCACAATTCCTTATGACCCTTTCGACTTGGCAGTCAATTCCTTGACCACCGAAACAGTTGCTTAACACTATGCTTGGCTTTCCAAATGCTTGGGGCCTAATTATGAGTGACTCGTTCAATTCCGTCCCTCGTGTAAACCCCACGTCAGGCACAGGGTAGGATTTCCGAGTTTGGTTGTATTTAAAGCATCCGATTATCATTAGCTGCGTTAAATAACCTAACATCCATTAGAAATTTAACAGGGGAAAACATACGGTATTTAGCACATCAAGTTGATTCTGGTGCGTTAAACACCAACAACGACATGTTATTCCCCATAAACTCATAATAGGACTTATCTATCGCACCCCATAAATAACATATCCTGTCTAGTCGTTATTTATCAGGGGTGCCAAATAACATCTCGTAATCAGGCACCTGGAATTCTCTAATAGTTTAGTTTGAAAACATATTTTAAACCTATTTACATTATTAACATTTATACCTATCCAATATAATGCTAGCAACCCTATATGTAATCACAGTTGAATCCACTACCTATCAAAGTGGCTCTCAAAGGGCACCGCGCTCCAAGTACCGGTGCTACTGCTGTGGGCGAGCCGAGCCCAAGGAAAACTATGTAAATCAAAGATTAGCAGTGCACTCCATTAGGGGAAAATAATTCTTGTGTTTATTTCATTTCAAGACTGGGAACAAAAGAAAGAACAACGCGTTTCGACTGTCTGGTCTTTTTCGAGTTCAAAGAATCCTGTTACTATTACAAATCCTATTTATAGTGGCATTCAATGCTAAATACAATGCATGTTGGGAGTCGTGGTTCTGAAACAATAAATCTTACATGACAACATAAAACGATATAAAAGTAATCTGATAAATCTCACTACATTTCAAATGAAGGCAAAGATCAATTCAATTACACACAGAATGTGTCCTCTAATTAATCAAACAACATTCTTCATCCTAAATGAATATTTAGAAGAGGGCTATGTCAATGTGCTTACTGTTTTAATCTAAATTAAATTAAACTGAACACTATTTCCGCTCTACTGATAATGACGCTAGATTTTGAACTGGGAGACCAATACATGAGCATTAATTTCTTAATGTATAAAAAAATTATTGTATAGCTCCGAAGGGGACAAAAAAAATATATATAAAAATGAAAATAAACATAAGCATATCGGTTACAAGTATATCAATTCAGCCATTGAATATATAACATATACAATAGGGCCACACCTAATAATTTCAAAAAAATATATCAACTTAGATAGTAATTGGCTCTTATTGGTATCCGCAAAGGCGGTCAAAACAATTATACTAAAGGATTTAGTTCCACATTAATTATAGATGTTCTACAAAATAAGAGTGGACCTACAAGTGGATATAAAGTTCTTCATCATTGTTCATCCCAAAGGGGGCCATAGTTTTCGTCTGTATTATAAATCTGGATTCGAGTCGCCTTAACTTTTTGACTCTGTCACCTCCTCTCTCATGTTCCGGGATATGATCAATACCGTAATATCTCAGGGTTCTCCAATCATGTTGCGTGTGCGTTTGTAAGTGCCTAGCTGTTGCATATGTATAGTCCTTATGAGTGATTGCTCTAATATGTTCCAAAATTCTCTTCTTCAGTGCACAAATCGTGCTGCCAATATACTTGGAACCACAATGACATTCAATGACATACACCACAAATTTCGTATCACATGTAATCTTATGCTTCATTAACAGTTCTTGTCCATTTGAAAATGTGACCTTTTTCAAAGATTGCCCTATTTTACAAGCTTTACAGCGATTGCATTTAAAGAATCCCTTTTGTCTTTCCACTAACCAATTGTGATCCTTCTCTAAGGCAAAATGACTTTTTATTATCATATCCTCTATACTGGGTGCCCTCTTATATTAAAACAGTGGCTTCGGGCCAACCAGGGAACCTAAATCCGGGTCCCTTCTTACAATCTGCCAGTGTTTACACAGAATATTCTTGATAAAGGTGCTTTCTTTGGTGTATTGCATTATCATTCTAATTGATTCTTTTGAATCTTTTTCTTTGTTTTGGAACAAAAAATCCTCTCGTTTTTTAGACTGAATCACATTTAGGTTTTTCTTAAGAATATTCTCATTATATCCTCGAGTTTTAAATCTTTCATAAGTTTGATAACATTTTAGTAATGAATCTTTTTCATTGGAACAATTTCTTCTCATTGTTATGAATTCACCCAAGGAGATGCTGTTGATCAGAGATTTAGGATGAAAGCTTTTCACATGTAATATACTGTTACATGCAGTCTTTTTCCAAAATACTGTGGTTTCTATTTTATCATTCTCAATATAAATCATAATGTCTAAGAAATTAATCGATGTTTGACTTGTTTCACAAGTAAATTTGAGACCTACTTCATTGTTATTGAGAATGTTAAAATATTGCATGAATTCATCCCTTGATCCATTCCAGATAATAAAAAGATCATCTATGTAGCGAACCCAAAGTAATGCTTTCTCAGCATAATTCTCATTGTTTTTGCTCCACGCTATCTCTCTTTCCCACCAACCCATTACCAGGTTGGCATAGTTTGGGGAAAATGAAATTCCCATAGCAGTACCACATAGTTGGTGATAAATCTCATGATTAAAAATAAAGATATTATTTTTAAGACACATGTCAATCATGTCTAGAAAATTTTTTGAGTGCTCTAACTCTGAAATATTGCGTTGTTTTAAAAAATAATCACAAGCATTTAACCCAATTTTGTGTTTGATCGATGTGTAAAGAGAGACTACATCTATTGTGATCAACAAATAGCTGCAATGCCAATTTAAGTCTAATAGAATTTTAAGAGGATCTCCAGAGACCTTAATATATGAGCTCAACGTTTTTACAGTGGGAGCTAGATAAATGTCTACATAATTGGAAATTCTTTCAAACAATGAATCACATGCGGAGACTATTGGCCTCCCGGGTGGTGATGTCAATGATTTATGAATCTTCGGCAAAAAGTAAATCGTAGGTATAGTTGGATTCTCTTTTTTTTAAAAAGTATATTCCTCACGATCAAGTGACAATTGTTGATGCCACGTATCCAATTTGGTGTGCAAGAGAAATATCAGCTTTTTAATGGGATTTTTTGTCAACTTTCTATATTCAATTGGATTATTTAATTGACTATAAGCTTCCATCATATAATCAGATGTGTTCAGGATGACAATATTTCCTCCTTTGTCTGCTGGTTTAATTATGATACGATTGTTTTCCATCATGTTTTTCAATGCCAGGCATTTATTTTTTGTCAAATTCTCCATGCTCTTTCTCCTTCTTTTGTTTTGTAGACGCTCCAAGTCTTCTAAAACTAATTCGGAATATAAGTCTATTTTGTTGCCTGGAGATAGAACTGGACAAAACTTTGATTTCTCTTTTAAACCAGATGGTATATGGCATTTAGTAGTTACATTTAATTGTTGTAAAAGTTCCGTTTCCGTATATTCATCATCCTGTAAATTATGAATTAAATCAAACAAAGTTTTCAAGTCTGTTGCTTGGTCGACTGTTAATTGGGACTCCTCTGATTCCTCTGTGGTGTTACTGTCTAGAATAGATAATGTCTTTTTCTTTTGCTGTGCATGAAATTTCAGCAATTTTAGCTTTCTTACAAATTTATAAATATCTATCCGAGTGTCTACATAATTGTCATGAATTTCAGGGCAGAACGATAAACCTTTGTTAAGAGTTTTTAATTCCAACTCCATTAGTTCATAGTCAGAGAGATTAACTACTAAATTCGGGGATTTACTTATTTCCTCAGACTCCTGAGAGAGTATTGTCTTTTGCCTGTTTCTTTTTGCTCTCCTTGATTTTCTTGTGTTGATCCTACCTGATCTGGTTTTCTTCCAAAACCACGGCCTCTGGTTCTGCCTCTTCCTCTTGATAATTTCTGGTCCATATAGAGTACTTGCATTTCTTCTAAAAAAGTGTTCCCGTTATCAGTACTATCTCCTTCGCGTAATTCTACTTCCGACTCTATGGATGTCTCTTCTCCACTGTGGGCCGGTTGTGCTCTTGTAAACTTAGAATTACGTTTTAATTGATTAAATCTTGTGGCAAATGTATATACTCTCCCAAATTTATAATCTTTCTCATCCCTCAGGAATTTGCTCTTTTTTCTTTCCTGAATTTCATCTTCATAATTATTAAGCCGTTTTTCCATAGCTTGTCGTAATGAGACATGATCACTTTTATCATTTTTATTATTAAACATCTCTTCCAATTCTCTAATTTTAACATATATTTCTTCCAATTCTAATTTGGCATACTTTATCAAAATTTTCCTCATGTTTAGGGAACATTGGGGCTGATTCTAACCCCGGCGGTCTTCGACCGCCGGGGCGAGGGTCGGCGGGAGCACCGCCGACAGGCCGGCGGTGCCCCGCAGGGCATTCTGACCGCAGCGCTTTGGCCGCGGTCAGAAAGGGTAAACCGGCGGTCTCCCGCCGGTTTACCGCTGCCCTCAGAATCCCCCATGGCGGCGCAGCTTGCTGCGCCGCCATGGGGGATTCTGACCCCCCCTACCGCCATCCTGTTCATGGCGGGAAAGCCAATGGCATGGGCACGGCAGGGGCCCCCGTAAGAGGGCCCGCAAGGTATTTCAGTGTCTGCCTTGCTGAGCTACTGCACCCGTCGCACCTTCCCATTCCGCCGGCTCGATTACGAGCCGGCATCCTCGTGGGAAGGGAGTTTTTCCCTGGGCTGGCGGGCGGTCTTTTGGAGACCGCCCGCCAGCCCAGGGAAAAACTCATAATACCCTCCGCGGTCTTCTGACCGCGGAGCGGTATTATGGGGGCGGAATTCTGGCGGGCGGCCTCCGCCGCCCGCCAGAATTAGAATCACCCCCATTGTGTGTTGTTATCAGCCCATTCCGTAAACAAATCTGCTTTGATGCCAGTATATGTTGGCATTAAAAATATCCGCAAACCCCTTGGAATCCTTTTTACTTCAATATATTTCTCCAATGATAGAATTTCCCAACTCTTGTTGATTTCCCTTTTGTAGCACTTTTCTAGTTCAAAAAACTTCTGTTGTGTGGAAAGTTCTTTCCTTAAATTAGGGTCTGCTGATGTCGATTTTTCCTCCATAATTAAATTACTTGTGTCAAACACCTTTGCAGCTGTCATGGCTCTTTTAACTTTTCTGTCCTCCATTACTGTGAGCGATACACTAGCCCAATTGAATAGTAACAACGTTTCCCAGTCTGTTTTTGAAGTAGTCTCCGAAATTACCTTTAATGGCCCTGTATCATTCCAGTAAGGCGCGATAAAATAGCTTGGGGGGCTGTAGAGGCAATGATTTATCAGATTACTTTTATATCGTTTTATATTGTCATGTAAGATTTATTGTTTCAGAACCACAACTCCCAACATGCATTGTAATTAGCATTGAATGTCACTATAAATAGGATTTGTAATAGTAACAGGATTCTTTGAACTCGAAAAAGACCAGACGGTCGAAACGCGTTGTTCTTTCTTTTGTTCTCAGTCTTGAAATTAAATAAACACAAGAATTATTTTCCCCTAATGGAGTGCACTGCTAATCTTTGATTTACAACTACTAATCAAATATGAATGTTGCCTGCTATTTGCTTGAAGTTTCCCATGGCATTGTATAAATTGCAAACATTTAATGGCCTTAGAAGGCCCAGAATCCATAATACTCCATGTTGCGCATAACTGATAAGTTTTGGCTGAGAATAACAAGTTTCTGTCATTTGATCATGTTGAATTGACTTGCACAGAGAGAAAGTGTATGTATACTAGGTCGATTTAACATGTTTGTTTTAGCTCTTAGCTCCAACTGACCATTTTCTAGCAATTCAAATTGCTTTTGTTTTTTTACCATTTTGCATACGTTGGAATTAAGGCTTCCCGAAATGTGTTTTATTTTTAACACCTGGTTAGAAAACAATGGTATTTAGATTTCAGCGGGCGAGATACCCATCATCGCTGTGATGGAGTAACCCCTCCGCCGAGATCTAAATCAGGCCCATAGTCTCACAACACCTCATCTTGCCCTTTGTTAAATAAAAAGTAAAAACAACAGTTACATTACATTTCTTATATTTATACTATTATATCCCACTAGTCAGCCAGATCGAGTGGTATGAGGTAGTTAAGATGCACTCTGGTTGTGCACTGATGACACAGGCTCTGATGGTTGATGTGGACTGTTAGGCGGTATTGTTGCGTAGGTTCTCATAATCCTAATGAGACTACTGGATCCGGGCTGCAGAATCACCTGTACTGCGGGGAACTGAGCCTGATCCTGCACCATGTGACACTTGTCGGCCTAATCCGGGTTTTGTTCCGGCTAATTAGTAGTGCCTCATTTCCACCCAAGAGCAGGGATGATTGGGCAGCAGGGCACATGACAGAAATGACTCCTCACGGGAATCGTGGTCACTCAGATCTCATCCGTTTCTCTCAGTTACATTAGTCTCACATAGGCAAGGACAGCCAGAGGCAGAGTATAGTTCAATAAGGTTTTATTGAAGTAACTGCATCTCAGATAATAAGGCATGTATTGCAATAAGTAGGATGATGAAGCACAATAAGATTTAGATTGTGACAAGGAGAGTAAAATACAAAAATAACGCTACCATATTGTCACTAGAGTTTATAATGATAGTTCCTACCTAAGATATGTTAGAGCACAGCATGTTAAGCTTTAATTCTGCCCTTCAGGTTTCCCCTGGGAAGAGATCATCCTTCATACCTGAGCAAGAGGCCTGTAGTCTACATAAGCAGCTGCAGCAAAGCAATCAGCAATCAGCATACAGTCATGGTCATCTGGCTGGAATCTCCCTCTATCATACATGGGTCAAAGTAGTGTGTCAGAAGATTACCTATTAAATCAAACTTCCACAGGAACAGATGCCTTTTACCCAATTCCCTCCAACAGATTCGTGCTCAGACTTTAACTGATTATCTGAACCCTGCATCCGCTAGGGGTGAAGGGGAATAGGAAAAGAAAAGAGAGACCGCCTCCAGATATAGTTCCAGCCTATGTTTCCCACTTGAAGATAGGATATTCTGTGTGTGTCTCTGAAAACCTGCACCTTTCATCTTATTGGGATTTCTTTAAAGAAGGACCTGCAGGGTGATAAGAGCATAGAGAAGTACATTCCTACTGCGCATTCAACTGTTCAGCCATTCACATTCAGTAAATTCTATAATTTTCCTAATCTGGATCTTTTGAGAGACTAGCCTCTTTCTAAGAGAACACTGTTAACTTAATATCTTCTTTTTTCCAGGAGTCAGAGGTTTCCAAGGTTCTCTGGAGAACAGTTCAAAAGTTCACAAATATACAAACTACTAATGTCTTTAACAGGAAATGAAAACTCCTTCTCAAGGTTCAGTTTTCTCAATCACAGTCGCAAGGAATTAGTATGAGCACTGAGGTTTGTCTCTAAGACTGACAAGTCTGCAAAGCAAACGTCTGAGAAGCAAACAGTTCTTGAATATGTATGTACATATATATATTGGCAAGTCTGGAAATCATACAAAAGGATTCCTTACTGCAGTTGCTTGAAGTTCTGTTAAGCCAAACCAAATTCTCCTCAGAAAGCCAATAAACAGTTGTTGGAAGAAGATAAAAATTCAACTTCTTCAAAAGGGAAAAAGTAGCTGGGGTGCACACCGTAACAAGAAAAATAATTAATTACCCAAAACGGGAAGAATTGTCCATGAAACAAAGCGCCTCATGAACACTGCTCATTCTCCTTAGGATACCAGTTGAAGTGCAGGGCTCCCAGAGAGAAACAGCTGGAGGGTAGCTTCAGCACGAGACTAAGGTAGAAACACCTAGAGTTCTGACCTCACAAGGATTTGTGGCCACCATCTTGAGTGGCAGTTAAACCTGAAGAAGCTAGTTCTAAGAACAGCCTACGCAAGAGCCACCGGGAGTGAGGATGCCACTGCAACCAAAGTGGGTACAAGGAAAAGGGGAATCGTTTTTGCTGAGGGATGAACTTAACAATGATGGTCATAGTTTTCCTGACATAGGCCCTCATTACAACTTCGGCGGTCTTACAAAAAGACTGCCAAAGCCGTGGGCGCCACTATACCACCAGTGCTGGTGGTATTTGTGGCTCCCTATTATGACTTTTCCGCTGTGCCAGCGGAAAAGCCACGTGATCATTGCAGCAGGCACATAATAGAGCCGGCAGCAATGTTGATGTGCAGTGGGTGCAGTAGCACCCATCTCACATTTCACTGCCTGAAATTTGGGCAGTGAAATACGCGATAGTGGCAGGGGCACCCCGAGTCCCCCTTACTGCCAGCCTTTCCATGGCGGTGTTTACCGCCACAGACAGGCTGGCAGTTGGGGACTCATAATCCCCAGGGCAGCGATGCTTGCACACTGCCCTGAGGATTATGACCGCCTGGCGGTCAAGTGGAGGGGCCGGCGGTATGGCTGTGGCTAATGCACCACGGTCATAATACACTGCCGGTACACCGCCAGCCTGTTGGCGGTGTTACCGCCAGTGTACCGCCGGCCGCCAGGGCCGTAGTAAGGCCCATAGGGTATTTACAATAAAACAGGTGATTCTCCAAGAAAGGTTCCTCACGTAAGAGTGTGTATGTTTCTGTGAACATTGAAGACAAAGCATACCACTTTTGCCGGCAACCTATCTTACTGCAGCCCAGAGAAAAGCACAGAGTAAAAGAAATGTCTTGTTTAGGAACGAAGTGCTGACCTAGGCGAAGAACAGCTAGATAGAGAAAATAAAAAAACAAGACCGCAAATGTGGCTATTGTTAAAATAATATAACAAAGCTGAAATAAAACATATCTAGGTTAAAGTGCACAGTTGCAGGCCTAGGTTTCTAAAATAACATATACAAAACTATAGATAAAATGGCTACACAACATCCTCCCCTTTGCCGGCTCAAAGGTGGTTCAAAGCCTGATTATAGAAATGGAAGCCACTAAAATGCATCCTAAGGCATATATATGGGAATGTCAATAATACAAGTTAAAAGACCCTTGACCATGTATTAAAAGGACAATATTAAATGTCAATTGTGGCGTCAATAAAAGCTGTATTTCTTAAGTCCGAGTCATTTTTCAAGTCGACAATTGAATCCGGGATAATTGAAGACAGGAAATCTTCCACTTCGGCAGGTGGCAAAGTAGGAAGTTCATCGCCAAGGAAAACCAAGAAGCATTTGTGTTCTAAAGCCTGAGCTCCACCAAGGCAGCAGCATTCCGTGGTGTGCCCAACAGTAAGTCTGCAACTGCTTGATCCGCAAAGGGCATCTCATAAACAGCGTCCCGTAGCAAACGCACCCTCAATGCGCATGTCTGGTAATGAGCCCTCAGCGAGAACATCAACAGACCAGCGTCCAATGAAAGCAAGTGCTGTGTAGAATGACAGACTTTCAGTGCACATTCAAAAGGGCACCAGAGGCACCGAAACACGGGCTGCACACAATGCAAAACCGGTCTGAATAACAGAGACTAGTCACACTCCAATTGCTCCAGGAGTGGTGCTCCAAAGTACTGCATCATGTGTTCACGACACAGCTGTGCTGGTGAAAGCGTTTTAGGTCCTCTTTGTTGTTACGGGACAGCCATTGCGCATAAAAAGTAGCAATAGCAAGATGCCACCTATTATAGCCAAAGTTATCTGAAATCCTCCAAAAAACAAGAAAATACTGAGTGCATGGCTGAAGGTATTAAGCCAAATATAGAGGAGAAGATGTGAATGAAACCAGACCCAACAGCCTTAAAGTAATTTGTGATTCCAGTAGTACTGTCCGTGTTAAACATCCGTCCCATGAGCTCACCAAAGTATCTTGGAAAGTTAGTACTTAAAAGGGACTGTATCTCTGCGGATGACCTCACAACCTGAAGTGCATAGGTCTTGTGCAGATGTAATTGCCACATGTTTTTGAAACAATAAAGCCTTGAGTCTGCTCAACTTGTTAAAATTCCCATATGGGGCCAAATCTCAGCTACTTTTCTCTTTCGTGTAGGAAAAAGTACATTCCCATAGCATGTAACAATTTATGAGACTGAAACAACATAAATTATTCCAGCGTGCATCCCACAACAGCTCTCACTATTAAGGAGGACAGAGCTGCCATTCAAGAGCACCTGAAACGCAGGTCTAATCAAGGGACTGGGACTCCCTTCAGATAACAAGCCAAGTTCACTGCTGAAGCGTTGCACGCCCCATGCAAGGACAGCTGTTTACAAAACATCAAATGGCTGACATAAGTCTTGCATTTACTACCGCTAAGAAAGACCCCTTCATGCCACTGAGACATTTGTACGAGAAGAGTAGCTTCCACACCTCGTGGCTGTAACTATCTCCTAGCCTTTCATATCTGCCCACTGGAATGTGTTTTAAGCAGGACGTGAATTGCAGTGTTGAAATAAGCAGATTGATGACCCAGTGTATTAGCCACTCAGCAGATGGTATTTCAGCCACAGTAAAAAGAAACTTTTCTAATTTCTCAGTGTTTAACATGATATAAGTTACTTCTTTTTTGCCATTAAATGTTGTTGTTGCGTTAAATTAAATGTGGAAAACATGTCCCTCACGCTGACGTGTTGCCAGGGAACGCGACCTGCCTTCATTGTTTTAGTGTCCAACCTAGCTGCATAATGGATCTTAGTTGACTCTGTCCATTATGTAAAGAGGACATGTTGCTTTGTACTATGTCTAGTGCAGACGAAACAATGTTGTTTAAGGTGTATATCTGGTCACACAGGGTATTAATTCCATTATCTACAACAGCTAATGCCTTCTGTAAATTTTCCTGATCTAGTTGCCTTAACCGGGCAGCAGCTTCTTGTTGAGAAAGCTTCCAAATTTCATTATAAACTGCATATAAGAAGCACTTTCTCCGTTGTTTTCTGGGGCCTAACAAGAAACTGTGTAAGTCAGTATTATTAGACAGGGGACAGAGGTGTTCTTTAACAGCAACTAGCGAGGAACTCTTTAACCATTGCTGGCATAGTTTCTCTACACTGTATGTCGTTACTATACCCACATGTTCAGATGACACATAGCAAGGGTCAGGCCTACTTGTTCTAAAACCCCCGTGGAGTTTACAAAACGTTTATGACATTATCAAATAGTATCTATTAGCCACAATAACCACCCACCAGGAGGTGGAAGTGAAGCATTAAATGTGCTGTTTTGGACCCATTTATCGAGCTGATCTTCAGTTGCATTGATAAAGTTTTGCCATTTGTAAAATTTTGCAGGGGCAGGAGTACTGGGTGCATTCAAATCCTTAATTTTTGTTAAGCCTTAACAGCTTGTCTGCTGTACAGTTTCATTTAAAAATATCATTTGAACAGGGATCAGGCATGCTCTAAACAAAGCTTCCTTTCCCCTTATTTGCCACTTTTTTGTTCCCCACACACTTTTTAAGTCAATCGACTTCAACCAATATTCATAGCCTTCTATAGCCAACCAGGAAACAAAGGAATCCGAATAAATTAATTTTGTATCTGTCAATAAAATATGGACATTTTCCATAAACGGCAATTTTGAAAACAATATGACTCAGCATTTTTAACATCGTGCCCAGAAAAATTGTAAATTTTCCAGAATATATTTGAGAACTTTTCTTGTGGAGGAGTTGGACAATGTTCCCATTGTGTGTAATTACAAATAGTCTTTGGGGTACTTGCTCTGTGAATGAAATGGTGTCCATAATAATTATAGCAGAACATGTCACCATAATTCCCTTTGGATTGATAAACATCGTCACTTTCAAATACAGTAAAATACTGGAACTCAGTCATCATGGAATGAACAGTTTTCACATCCTAGCCATCAGGAACAACTCCGGGTATTATTATGTCATTGATAGAAAGTTTAAACACATATGGTATTTGAATGACCTCCGTCGGGCCATATATATCAAATGTGACTTTATCCCAAACAATCCCATCAGGAATTGGTATAGCGGAAATGTTCACGAAAGACAAGTCTCTGCGGACCTTTTGAGAAGAAAAATGGGGATTTAGAACCTCATCCACTGGTTCAACTGTAGATCTTTCAGGAAGGTAATGACCATGTATTAGTAGAAAGAAAGTAATAACAAAGCCAATCCAAAGGAGGAAAGCTACTACAGTCAAGGAAAGCCACAGATAGTTCCATGGGAATATAAAGTAATTTGTTTTGACCCAAATTATCAGCTTGCGTGTTTTTGACAGTCCAGATGCAGAAGAGGCAGATGAGTCCGAGAAAGTATCAGTGATGTCGGCGAAGTATCCAGAAGCAGTTCTTGCAAAAACTGGAGCCGTATTCGAAAGAGGAGAACTGGTAGAAGTCTCCAGCGGTGGTTCATAATCAATTATGCCATCCGTTTGTGTAGAGGTCAAGTCAAATCGATATTGATCAGCAGTTTCTGTATTGCCTGCTGCAATAGGTGTTAGTGGAACTAATGCAAGATACTTTTCCACCCTCCCCAAGCTTGGAGAGGTGTCAGCGTTGCTGCTGAAAACGTTTAGAGGGATTCAGGTACTACTGGTTGTTCCTCTTGGTCTGCTGTACAGGATCGGCCACATTGTGTAACTTGACATTGATGGAGACAAAACAGTTTTCTCTAAAACCAGGCAGCGGTGGTAGAATAACAGTTCTGGTACCTTGTATTCCCAGGACTGGAACTGGTGCACGATAAGAAGGACCGAACTCCTTTTTCAAAGCAACCTTTTCATGTACTAGATCCTCCACCTTTGGAATCCAGCTGGTAGGTGTTATTGGTACATCCTTAATACCTAAGGAGGCAGCACTGGCAGAAGCGCTGTCGTCACGGAACTGTTGTAATTCCTGTAAGACAGTGACACGTTCATTTATGTCAAAAGGTGTTTCTGCCGCCTCCACACCAGGACTATTAAGATCTGGAACATACATTTGAGTCCCAAACAGGCACTTAAATGAAGTACGACCCCCAAGGGACCTTCTAGGCAGATTATTAAGTGCCCTCTGGACTCAATACAGGTGATTAAGCAAATTACGACCCGCACCTAATACTTGGGATGTTAAGGATTGCTTTAAATCTCGGTTTCGTCGCTCCATGGCACTATTTCCCTCGGGATGAAATGGAGACGAGTAATGGAGTTGGACCAATAACGAAGCCATGGCGTCCCTGAATGCCCTTGAGGCAAAAGCAGGGCCCTGGTCCAAGTGGAAAGCTGCAACTGCATATGTGAAAATAAAGACTAGCAAATCTGTAATAACAGTTTGAGAGTCAACCGTGCGTTGTGGCCATACCCATAGAAATCTGGAGCAGCAGTCAGCAGCGACTAAGATGTATTTGTATGCACTGTCAGGAGTCAGGGGACCGCAATGGTCTAAGTACACACATTGTAATGGTTTGTTAGAAATTAGGAAGGGTCTCTGCGGTGGACGTTTGACGGTGGACCCCTTAGTTTGTTGGCAGATAGCATAACAAAGGACATACTGCTTGGTCTGTTTGTAAAGACCTGGCCACCAATAACGAGCTTGCAATAATGATATTGATGATGTACTGGAGCGTAATCTATATCTGACTGAGACGCGCGGGTTCTATCTTCCTCTGCTGGAGACACAGAGTAGAAGGTTCTCCCTTTATAAAGCACCTGTAAGCTCCGCCCGCTGAGCCACGCCCCCGTCCACCTCGAAGTAGGTAAAGGAATTCCCGCTTTTTACCAGGATGATGGACAGCTTTCCAAAACGACCCCAATGCGTTTTACCGCCGATTCCGGTGGTGCGTTGTTGATGCTCAGAAGCACAATGACATCACCACAAAGACGCACTAGTAACAATCACATTGCCAAAGGCACACAAGGTTGCTGGAGACGTTTACCCCGTGGCCCATCACGTACCCTTAGTGTACAATATATACGGGGCGTATAAAACATGCTAGGTAACGCTTACTGACATACTCGTAGAAAATACTCCGGTTGGGTACGATGCTCATTTTACAGAAACTAAACCAATAACAATAAAATACACACACACTCTTTTAAACCTGTCTGACTAAGTATTTTTTACCCATGATTCTAATTATGTATTCTATGTGCAGATGTGTGTGTATTCATGTGTGTGTGTGTACAAATATATATATATATGTGTATGTATGTGTATATGTTGTTTCTGTGCCTGGCATGTTTGTGGATCATTGCATGGCTCCTGTTTTTTTTTTGGGTTGTTATACTAGATATCTACGAATATCTGCTCTCTTTTTATCACACTTATCTTCTCATCACTCTTATGTCATGTCTCTATCAAACTATCCTCCATTCTCACTCGGACTCATCCCAAATCCCTTCGACCACTTTCATCTCCTAAATATCTCTGCCTAAGCTCTTCCCTCCACCTCCACATCTAACTCACCAAACCTCACTCTACCTCTGTGACCTCCCACACAACCCTACTAAATTCTCCTGCATTCATCTCACCCTGCTACTATGCTCTCCCTAACCCTTCCACATCCTCTTTCCCCTCCGCTCCCCTTTTATTCATCTCAAGCCTTTGGATTGAGTAAATGAAGGATAAACTCCCAATTAACACTTCTGGATTTCCTTCCTCCTCCACCCCTCCATTACTCCAGTCAATCTAACTAACAAACTCTCATATCCGCAACTCAAATTAACTCATAATAATACTAAAACTGTACTCCTTATTAAATTATACTAATCCATCACTAATTCTTGTTGGGTACCGAAGTAGCGTGCTACTCATCGAAAAGCGCTTCGACGCCTCGTCAGGGGTAGTAAGCGCTATATAAATACGATTACAATACAATACAATATTGTGGCCACCACACCAGCATGGGCAGAGGCAATCCCCTCATGCTCTGCTTTGATCAACTCTGGTCTTAGGTCTTTATTGGGAATTACCCAAACTCCCACACCTGGTATTTTTACTTTTGCATAAAGGAAGCCTCCCATCCAGTAGGAATATTTAATAGGATATCCTTTAGGTAAAGGTGTGCTGTCAGCCGAGGCTTGCACGGCAGCCAGTATTTCATCGTCTGGGTTCGTTCTAGAACAAGTTACTGCAGCAACAGAAGCAGTAGCTACTGCTGATTTTGCTGCTTCATCAGCCAGTGTATTCCCAGCAACGTGTATTCCATGGCGCTGGTGTCCAAGTGTATGTACAACATGGACATTTGGTAGCGTTTCCTTCAGATCTGCTACTTTCCCCCACAGAAGTCTGTGTTTTGATGGTGTTACCTTTGGAATCTCTGAACTCATTCTGGTGCCAGTAATGCAGATATTCATTGAAGGACTGGACACAATAGTACGAATCACAGACAATCAGTGTGAGCTGTGCAGGATCCGTATGTTCCAGTGCCATCATCAGAGCATTTAGCTCTGCTAGTTGTGCAGTGCAATCGCTCAGGCTTTGCGTAAAGGTATGTTGTGGATAGAATGTACTACCCTCCATATAGCCGCTTATGACTGCTCAAGCAGTGGAGTATTGATGCTTTGTGCCTATAGCAGGTTCTGCTGAGCCATCAGTGTACATGACTATTTGATATTGATCAATAGGCAATGTATTTGCCAGAACTGGGTATTCTAGTTCATATTGCAAAAATTCTTGAGTTTCTAACTTTGGGTCAAAAATATAGTCAACATCAGTGGCTGTCAGAGACGTTGCCCATTGAATCCAACGTGGATGTAATGCTTTAGCATTTGGAACGCTGTCTTTGGTAACTGCCTCGAAGGCTGGAATTGGAGATAAGACAATAATGCGTTTCCCCTAGGCCAGTGGTCTTTCTTTAATGACAGCCATCTGAACAGCAGTGAGAATTTTCTCAGTGGGAGCAAAACTTTGTTCTACTGTTGAGTACTAATGAGATTTGTATGCAATCGGGACCGTCTCACCGTCATTGAATGTTACATAGGTGAAACCAATGGCACCAGCTATTACTTTTTATTGTCCCTTGTGTGTAGGTATTGTGCTGCAAACATGTCTTGTTGCAATGCTCTGAGGATGCATGTGTGTTCGACTGCCCAAAACTTACTGGAAACGTCAGGATATATTAAGTCATATAAGGGTTTTATGCGTGATGCATAATCTGGAATGTATGTTCTGCCAAAATTTAGAAAACCCAATAGGGATTGGAGTTTTTTTTAATGGTATATGGAAGTTGTAACTGCACATTTTTCTAAGAATTGTGGCTCTAAGCTCTTTCCTTCACTTAATAATTCATATCCCAGAAGCAGGACACTCAGGAAGGCTATTTATATTTTCTTGAAGTTGAATTTATAGCAGAATTCGGCAAATCCTACAACAATGTGGGCTACCCATCTTAGATGTTGCAGTAATTCATCATCTGTAAGGTAAATATCATCTACATAGGACAATGCTTCAGGGTCAATGTCTCGCAATATTGAAGTTACACGAGCAGCGAACAGTCCTGGACTGTTCTTGTACCCACGTGGTAAACAACAGATTTTTTTCTGGGAGCATAGTGCGCTGGAACTTGTTAAGTCTCTACTCTCAGATGCTATATTTAGGCAGAAAAAGCCATTGGAAATATCCAATGTTGTTTTGTATTTTATGCGTGCTTTGTTGTTCATAATTGCCATGCTATGAGAGTTTTGTATGTATGTATGTATGTATGTATGTATGTATGTTTGTGTATGACTGTTTAAATGTCTGTAATCTAAGACTATTCTGTATGAATGGTCCGGTTTAGCTACAGGGAATAGAGGATCATTCATTGGTGAGACACAGGGTTTGGTTGTGCCCTGGTAATCTAGTTGTGTGAGGATTTCCTTCACAGGTGCTTTAGCATCATGTTCTATTGTGTACTGGGTTGATTTTTAATTGGAATTACATGATGGCGTAGGATTCTGAGAGCTCATCGGGAACAAGGGGTGAGAAAGAAGGGCTTGATAACCTCTTCCCCATATGGGCATGACAGGACAAATTCAGGTGGCTGTTAGAAATGGGGTCTTTGGTTGACAGTCAGGTTACCCCGTGTTCAAGCACGGACCCTCACTCTAGTCAGGGTAAAAGAGAATCACCCTCAGCTAACCCCTGCTTACCCGCTTGGTAGCTTGGCAGAGCAGTAGGCTTAACTTCAGAGTGCTAGGTGTAAAGTATTTGTACCAACACACACAGTAACTTAATGAAAACACTACAAAATGATACAACACCAGTTCAGAAAAATAGGAAATATTTATCTAAACAAAACAAGACCAAAACGACAAAAATCCACCATACACAAGTCAACTTATCAATAAAAAATCAAAAAGATTCTTTAAGTAGTTTTAAAAACACACTAGCGCTGCTATACCTGGTGTGCGTCAAAAATAACCCCGCATGGGCAGGTGTGTGTCAAAAATAACTCCGCACGGCAGTACTAGAGTCAAAAATCCAGCCACACAATGATCGGAAAATCCCGCAGTGCAGTTTGTGATCTCCCAGCCTCCGTCAGCGATGCTGCGCGTCGTTTCTCCTGCTCCGTGTGTCGATTTTTCGGTTGCGTTTCCTGCGAGCGTCGTTTCTCAGCTGCGGAGCCGGCGGCGCGTCGCTTTTTCAGCCGCAGGTCGGGTTTGCGTCAATCTTTTCCCCGCACGGCGCTCTGTGCATGGATTTTTGCCAGCTTCTCCTTTCAGGGTCCCAGGAACTGGATGGGCACCACAGGTGCTGGCAGAGAGAAGTCTTTACTGTCCCTGAGACTTCAAACAACAGGAGGCAAGCTCTAGATCTAGCCCTTGGAGATTTCTTCTCAAGATGGAAGGCTCACAAAGTCTTTGCCCTCTTACTCTGGCAGAAGCAGCAACTGCAGGATAGCTCCACAAAGCACAGTCACAGGCAGGGCAGCTCTTCTTCCTCAGCTATTCAGCTCTTCTCCAGGCAGAGGTTCCTCTTGGTTCCAGAAGTGTTTCTAAAGTCTATGGTTTTGGGTGCCCTTCCTATACCCAATTTCTACTTCAAAGTAAAGTCTCTTTGGAATGTGAAATCCTGCCTTGTCCAGGCCAGACCCCAGACACTCACCAGGGGGTTGGAGACTGCATTGTGTGTGGGCAGGCACAGCCCTTTCAGGTGTGAATGACCACTCCTCCCCTCCCTCCTAGCACAGATGGCTCATCAGGATATGCAGGCTACACCCCAGCTCCCTTTGTGTCACTGTCTAGTGTGAGGTGCAACCAGCCCAACTGTCAAACGGACCCAGACAGGGAATCCACAAACAGGCAGAGTCACAGAAATGGTATAAGCAAGAAAATGCTCACTTTCTAAAAGTGGCATTTTCAAACACACAATCTTAAGATCAACTTTACTAAAAGATGTATTTTTAAATTGTGAGCTCAGACCCCAAATTCCACATGTCCATCCGCTCCCAAAGGGAATCTACACTTTAATCAGATTTAAAGGTAGCCCCATGTTAACCTGAGAGGGACAGGCCTTGCAACAGTGAAAAACGAATTTAGCAATATTTCACTGTCAGGACATATAAAACACATTACTATATGTCCTACCTTGCCAAGGTCGAATTTACAGTTAAAATTGAACACACAGTCACTGCAGTGGCAGGTCTGAGACATGATTACAGGGTTACTTGTGTGGGTGGCACAATCAGTGCTGCAGGGCCACTAGTGTTATTTGATTTACAGGCCCTGGGCACCTTTAGTGCACTGTACTAATGACTTACTAATAAATCAAATATGCCAATCATAGATAAACTAATCACATACACATTTTGTAAAGGAGCACTTGCACTTTAGCACTGGTTAGCAGTGGTAAAGTGCCCAGAGTAACAGAAACAGTAAAATCAGAGTGCAGCACACATCAACAACCTGGGGAACAGAGGCAAAAAGTTAAGGAAGACCACGCCAAGGATGAAAAGTCTAACAGTGGCCAATCCTTTTTCGACTAGTAAAATATCATAAATGTTAACGACACTGTCCAAAAAGATTGCGTCAATTGTGCGCTCAATGTCTCCTTCTAACTGTATCGTTACTTTGTATACCCTGTCAGGCGTGCGGACACGCATGTCCGCAGTTTCAACTTGTAAGAAGTCATCAGTTGTTTTCACATCCAGATGCTCTTGAATATTCCAGTGAACTTTTGTGACCTCTGCTGAGCTCTGTCAGAGCTAGTGCCCATGTCTTGTTCTTCAATAGAGCCCTGTTCTTGAGTGCAATGTCAAATTGCAACTGCTGCCACTTTTTTTCCTTTTAAATTGGGCTTTGTGTTGAGGGAGTTCTCTTCTTTTTAACAGAAACTTCTGTTGAGCGTTGTGATTCCTGTCACGGTTTCACGTACTCAGTTCTTCGCTCTGACCGCTATTGGAAAATGGGTTTTTGATAGGGGCAGTTAGCAACAGGCTACTAACCTCTGGTTAGGTCTCAATAAATTAAACCCAGCTCCACTCTTGGCAGCTTGGCAACAAGCAACAAGGCTTAATTTAGGAGACAAAGTGTAAAGCATTCAAATATCACAAAACAGTACTTAAAAAACACACAGGAAACAGTTTCAAAATCAAAAACCAATTTATAAAAATAGGAAATATTTTTAGCCTTAAAATGACACCAAAGCTAATAAAATCGGATAAAGGGAACTGCAGATATGAATTTTTAAAGAATTAATGCTTTTTAGCGCTTAAAAACAAATAGCTCCAAGCTTTTCATCTGGTTACACCTCGACCAGGGCAAAGTCAAATTTTAAGGCCGACCGTGATGGAGCTCTGCTCGGGTACAACCCGCGGGAGGCCTCGGTCAAATGTTTACCTTAGGACTTAGTCGTTTTTCTGGAGATTTTCTACAGTGGGACAAAGTCGCCAGTCCAATCCAACCTCCTGGAACTGTTCCTCAGATACACGTCGCAGGAGCCCTTGGTGGAGATTTTTACCTTTGGGCTTAGTCATTTTTTTTAGGTGAAAATCCTTCTGCCGGGGCAAACCTGAATCTTGATCCGATATCCCTGGAGCCCACTTCCGATTCACTGCCTGGGAGGTCCTGGTCAACTTCCTACATTCGGACTTAATCACTTTTTTGGAGATTTTCCTCACCGGGACAAACCTGCAAGTGAGGCTGTGTCGCGGTTGAGGCAAGCCGGCTAGAGTTGCCATGGCGGGTTGGTCCCTTATGGAGCTTATGCAAAAAGTTCTCCAAACTTCTGGATCTTCTCCCAGATGTTCTTTTAAGGTTCTTTTGAGGTCCACAGCTTAACCCAAGGTTCCAGTAGCTCTGAGATGCTTCTTGAGATACTACCAGAATGCACCTGGCACAAACTCCCTTTTGGCCACTGGACAGTGTGACCTGGTCAATTTCTTCAGGAGTTTGTGCAGGGGACTCTGGTTAGCACGTTTTCACCTGTAGCAACCAGGGAGTCCCTCCTTGAACCAGTTAAAGCCAGGCAAAGTCCTTCTTGTGGTGAATCCCAAGTGTGCAGCTGGTGCTTGCCTCCAGAGTGCAGTGTCCAAGTGCAGGTCAGGGGTCCAGCAAGGCACTCCTTCTTCTCCTGTAGTTCTACCTGGTAGGGATCTGATGTGTGGGTACAGGTCTGTCAGTTTTATCCTTGCTCCTGCGTGAAAACCAGGGGGGTACTGGTGCTCCAATCAGGTGCATGGTCCTTTCCCCTGTGATGACCACTTCCTGGGAAGTGTGTCAAAAATAAATCCCAGGGAGCAACATTCCTAAAAAATCCATCATGGCTGAAAATGATTTTTGGAGGTCACATCTGGCTGAGCCCACTCACTGGTGTGGCTAAAAATCCTAAACACACTCCTCCCCTCCCCTGTCATAATCTAATCAAGGGGCACCTAATTGTCTGGTTTTGCAGGATGCGAGGGAGGTGCTGGGTTGCTTCAAATGTCCTTCTCTGCCTTTTAAGACCAGTGTGGCAGCCCTCCCCACTTCCTGCTTCCCCATTTGCTGAGGGAAGATCTCCTCCCCCAGGCACATCTCTTTGTGTTGAGACAGGCCGCTTCATACCTCATCAAGGCAGCCTGTCCAGGCTTTCAGAGGCTGGCCAATCAGAGCAAAGCAGCAAAAACACTGCAGGGCTGAAGTTAGCAACTATTCAGGTAAAGTTTAAAACTCTTTACCTGTACAAGTTATATTAAATCCAACAATTGTAAGTTGTGGGATTTATTATAACAATTAATTTAATACCAAACTTGAGGTATCTGTCACTTAGGGGACTTTATAAATTAAAATAAAGCCTCTCCATTCTAGCCTATGGAGGCCATTCACTACAATGAGGGAAAAACAAATTTGACTGTTTTACCTCACCAGGGCTTATACAGCTATTTGTGTAAGGTCCCTGCTTATAGTCACATGGCACCCAACCGTGTGGGCACATAGGGCACATCTTAGGGGTGACTTATATGTAAAAATAAGGTAGTTAAAGACTTTGGAAGTACTTTTAATTCCAAAGTCGAATTTGCATGTAACTTTAATTTAAAAGCAGCCAGCAAGGCAGGCCTACCTTTAAAATCACACTGGGCACCTCAGCAGTGCACCTATGGGTGCACTACCTATGCTGAGGTCCCTAAACCTACATGCCCTACCATATACTAGGGACTTATAGGTAGGTTAATATTGGCAATTGTAATTAGCCTAATTTGCATATCCACTTTACACAGAGCACTGGCCTTGGGACTGGTAAGCAGTACCCAGGGCAGAGCCAAGAGTCAGTAACCATCAGCATCTGTCCAAAAAGTTTGGGGGTGACAAGGGCAAGAAGGAGAACTTTCCTACAACCGCCCACCTCTCTCACTGCGTTCTTCTGGTGAGTCCTGAAAGGAACCAGATTGGATTGGCGTGTATCAGTGTATTGATATCTGTCAGTCGTTTTTATATTATCTCTTTTTTCTGAATTATATCTATTCTGAGGGGTCTCTGAGTGCAGAGATTCTCCCCTTTTTTTTTTAGATGTTTGTTGTTTTTTATCCCAGTGTTTTTTAGAACCCTTGGGTGCTTGCTTGGTAGAATCTTTATTACATTTACCCTGAAACTGTGGTTTGTGGGTCTGGCCCCCAGACTATCTTGACCAATACTAGAATAGGTCTCCGTAAAAATGTTTGGCAGCCTACGTTCTTGATCCTGTGGAGGAACGTCCCAGAGCCGCATATGCACTGCTACTGCTACTGCCTCCCCTTTAAGGTTACTCAGTATAATGGAAGATACAGTGGCAAAATTGCCCATAAGTTGCATCGCCAAGTCTAGGGCCAGGGCAGCCCCGTATTCATCTTGAATTTGTTTTAACACTTTCGGAAGATTGGCAAGTGTTGGTGTACCGTGTGCGGTAGTTTAGAGCGTGGCAAATACCGTGCCCCAAGTATTGCAGTTATTTAATGGGGGAACCATCCCGAAAGGCAAGCAAATAGTTAATATTCTATGCCTATCCTGAGGTCCCACATGGGGAAATACTGCTTCCAGTGCATTTAATTTTTGAGCTAACCAAAACGGAATCTCTTCCCGCTTGACGGGTACCTTACCCATAATAGAATGTACAGTCATGGGATTAATGCCTGTGTTGCTGCATGTGGTTGCACCAGGACAGCACATGCTGGGTTTGTATTTAATGTTTGCATTATAAACTGTACTAACAGTCTGTATATTTCCGTAAGCTCAGTATATAAGCGGCGAACCTCAGCTACCGTCAAGGTTGCTGCATCAAGGGTGCGGGGTATATGTGGCCAATAAAGGGCAGGTAGGACCATCATTACTTAGAGGACCTAACCTAACGTGTAGGACTGCATGTGGTAGGGCGCCATCAAGCCAGTTCTTATGGTCTTGTTAAGATAGAGGTTTTTCTAGATATGCATATGCTCTATAATGTGCAGGTATATTTGCAGGTGTTTTAATTGTGAAATGTATTTGTGTCCCCTGCTGAAAATGTGACCCAAGAATAGAAAATTTCTGTTCTATAAGCTGGATGAGCCTCAACAACAAATGTAATTGGACCCCTCTGGGCCGTTAGGCCATGTCTCAATATATGTGCGGTAAGGGGTAGTAGCATATTGACTTCAATTGCTACATGTTGTGGGTTTGCCATGGTGAATGGTAAATTTTGTTCAGAGATTAGCACAGCAAATGGAGATTATCCTTTTAGGATTCAAGCTTGAACAATTTACAGCGTTAGTTAGGTATTCCCTACTTAGCTGAGGAGGAAAAATCCTCAATACCACAGATGTCTCTGTAAATAGTACTGAGGTGTTATTGCATGTAGTGAGACTGAGATACTCAGGAGGACCTGAAAATTAGTGCCTGACCAAACGTTGATGGCACCATGTCGCGTAGGTTCTCATTATCCTAATGAGACTACTGGATTTGGGTGGCAGAATCACCTGTACTGTGGGGGACTGAGCCTGATTCCGCACCATGTGACACCTGTCGGTCTAATGTGGGTTTTTATTCCGGCTAACTAGCAGTGCCTCACATCCACCCAAGAACAGGGAAGATTGGGCAACTGGGCGCATGACAGAAATGACTCCTCAGGGGAACCGTGGTCACTCAGAGGCAGAGTATAGTTCAATAAGGTTTTAGTGAAGTAAGTGCATCTGAGATAATAAGGCATGTATTGCAATAACTAGGACGATGAAGCACAATAAGATTAAGATTGTGACAAGGAGAGTAAAACACAAAAATAACGCTACCATATTGTCACTAGAGTTTATAAGGATAGTTCCTACCTAAGCTATGTTAGAGCACAGCATGTTAAGCTCTAATTCTGCCCTACAGGTTTTCCCTGGGAAGACATCATCCCTCATACCTGAGCAAGAGGCCTGTAGTCTACATAAGCAGCTGCAGCAAAGCAATCAGCAGTCAGTATACAGTTGTGGTCATCTGGCTGGTCCCTCTAATATACATGGGTCAAAGTCATTTTTTTTATAATAAAACAGCTGATGTTCCAAGAAAGGATCCCAATGTAAGAGTGTATATGTCTCTGTGGACATTGGAGACAAAGCGTACCACTTTTGCCGGCAACCTATCTTATTGCAGCCTTGAGAAAAGCACAGAGTGAAAGAAATGTCTTGTTTAGGAACGCAGTGCTGACCTAGGCGAAGAACAGCTAGATAGAGAAAGTAAAACAAGACTGCAAATGTGGCTAGTGTTAAAATAATATAATGAAGCTGAAATAAAACATATCTAGGTTAAAGTGCACAACAGCAGTCATAGTTTGCTATAATAACATATATAAAACCATAGATAAAATGAATACACGGCAGTATCACCTCATTCATAATTGCAGGTGTTGACAACCATCAAGGTAGGTGGTTAAAGTGCGATTAATCCTGTGTGAGACGGAGAGGGTGTGGTGCAGCAGCCTGAGCTGCCAACTTCAGATTTGGGTGACACAGGTCGAGTCTCGGCATCGGCTTAACATCTTGCGATTCTGACACACTTTGCAAATAATGGATTCCTGGATTTTTTTGACTTTCCAGGATGATGCGCCATCCCCATGTGTACTTTGCACATCACCACCCTCAGGGGTTCAACAGCAAACGGAATATCTGTTTCCCGCTTTTGTTTCTGCTTGACTGGGACCCAGTCAGCTTGATTAAAGACTGTGTCCTTAGCTCATTGATGCCAATCGGCATATATTTTCATTTTGTATTTTGAAGAAGTGTCTGTGACTGTGGCACAACCCTTATCAACATTTAAGGATCAGTCCATTGTCCATTGTGGCAGTTTAGTTCAGATGGCTCTCACAAATAGTCAGGTGGCAGGACTCCAACCAGTTGTGGAGTGAGGAGTTGAACGATAGGCACAGAGGTCTTGACACTTCTGATTTAATTTAACCCCTTTCATTGTGGCTCGTTGAATCACCCTTTTGAGTGTACCCATGAATCGTTCCAAAACACCATTGGCTTGGGGCCATAGAGGTGTACTCTTTTAATGCTTGACATTTAGTCTCACTGGAAAATCCTTGAACTCTTTGCTAGTAAACAACAGACCATTGTCAGATTTCAGAATAGTATGGATGCCCCATGCTGCTAAGATGTCATCCAGACACTCAATGACCTTGCCATGTTGTTGATGACAGCTCCTCCACTAAAGGAAAACGTGAATACTCATCGATGACTACCATGAGATGATGTCCGATTCCTAAGGGCCTAAAAAAAAACACTGCAACTTTTTCCCAAGCCTGAGCAGGAAGGTCAGACATTATCTTTGATGCTGCGTCTCTCTAGGGAAAATGCAGTTTCAAAGATGGCACTCTTTTAGTTCCTTCTCAACTTGCTTGTCGAGGTGTTGGAACCACACTCTTTCTTTTAGAGCTCTCTTGGTGGCTACAATGCCATGATGTCCTTCATGGGCTAGTTCAATGACTTGCTGAATCAGGCTTGCAGGTATAATGATTCATGAGCCTCTCAATACAACACCTTCCTTGGTCTCAGACAGTTTGTACACTTTTTAATTTTGGAAATTCAACATTGTCAACAAAAAGTTGAACACTCCTCTTCCACAATTGAGTTGAAATGTTTTTGAGGATGTTCCTATCAGCATTAATAGCAGCAATAAACTGTTTGATGGATAAGGCTGCTGGCGTGCTGGACCTCACAATGAAATTAACATACTCCTCAGCCATTTTGGATATCAAACTGTGTCTATGTAGTGGTACTTGTGAAAAGTTATCAGCAGGGTTCTGATCTTTACCTGTCTTGTGTACAATCGTATAGTCATACTCTTGCAGTTGCAACCCCACTTCTCAATGCAAGGGGGCATCTTGGCTTTCAGATTTCTATCTTCATTCGCTTGTGGATGCAACTGGTTGTCAATCTTCACCCTGAAAGAACTCGAGCTTTTCTGTGAGAATAATTGAAAATGGATTGCACTCCAAATGCCATTCCCCATAATCAACTTTGGTGACCAAACGTTGAAGAAGTTGCGAATGCTGTGAACATTCATGCTGCTTGAAGAATGAGGCTGAAGATGGAAATGGCCAGTTCTCCATCCATAAAATAGAAGCTTGTGAAACCTGCTCTTTTGGGAAGAAGAAACAACAGCATTGTTAGCACGCCTCAAAAATGTTGAAGGAATTTGGGGCCCCATGCCTACACAATAAACCAACTTTTTCAGTTTAATGAAGCATCCAGAAACAGAGGCCACAAGCAACTTTATAAGAAGAAAAAATGTGGATCCAGTTCTTGGTCCTGAGGAGAACTTCAAATTATGGGATTGGAAATGTGTCAACATAGTTTGCACTATGGAGTTATAAAAAGAGACTACTGGACACAGGGAACCTTAGTGTGAAAACTGGTGCCTGTCTTTGGTCCAAAAACATGCTGCCTTAACCCCTTGTGTAGCTTCACTGTAGGAGTATGGACAATTGAGACAAACATGTTACTCCACGTGTCCAAAAATTAGAGAACTGGTACATTCTAATTGGTCACTAACTCACAAGCGTTGTATACAAGTTCTGTATATGTTTTGTGATACAAACATTAAGGAAGCTGTGGAATTTTGGAACTTATTCATACTCTGACTATGGGTGTTATGTTTCAAAGTATATGATTTGATACGTGGAACAAGATTTTGAAATAAGATGGAATATATATTATGTAATAAATTGTGGTCATGCTAATTACATTTCTTGATCACTGTGATGAACAGATTGTATTGGCAAATGATGTCAGACGAGGCTTAGTTTGTTGTTTTTCTTTAATTTAAACTGTTCCAACCTTGCTGATAAACAATAGACCCAACCTCTTGATTATTAATTTTAGAGAGTTGGCATTTTCTTAATTTAGCCATTTGGTGCCTGGTGCCTGTCTCTGATCACTTGTCTGGGGTGGGTGACAGCTGGTCTTTGTGTATACCCCATAGACAGTGACACACTATGGGAGTTTAGATGGGACTTCATGGACCCAGCTTCTCCCTCACATCCTGTAGGAGGATGTTCACTTACACCTGAATAGGCTGTGTTCTTTTCCCTCACAAAGGGCTGCATAACCCCCTGTAGGGAGTCTGGAGCTAGAGCAGGAAGGACAGCTCCTCTGTACATCTCAAAGGCAGTCTTTGAAGTCTCCTCCACGTCAAAGGCCCAACTGGGTATAAGTACTGGACCTCTGACACCACCACTTCAGTACACTTCTGGACCCATCAGTATTCTTCCAGGAAGAAGGGCTGCTGTGTTGCTGAAGGACTGCCACTCTCATGGAGTCCCGCTTTGCTGGACTCCTTCCTTGCTGTGCTGGCCTGCTGCCTGATGTTCCCCTGCCTGGGTGAGAAGGACTGGGCCTGCATCACTTGAACCCAGAGTGACTTCAAGGGCTAGCTGGCTGGCCTTCGGATCTGAAGTCTCAGGGACATAAAAGACTTCCAACCACCCTGCTTCTGCACCTGTATTCTGCCATTTCTGTGTGCCTGTCCTGCGAAGTCGTGCTACCCCAGTCCTCGACCGTTGGAAGTGGGCCTAAAGTGATTCTCCAGTGGAACCAAAGCAATGTCTGCTGAGCGACGCATTCCCGACATAATTTACGAATGTTCTCGGATGAGCAGCACATCCTAAAACAGAACCGACGCATCGCCCCTGTTGTGTGGATTGGACCTGTCGCAGAGTACTTATATCACCGCTGCATCCCACATCTTGAGACCAATGCATCGCCTTTGGAACTGCCACCGTGTGACGGTTTTCCCGGCACAAGACCCTCGCATCCCCTTCAATGCTAGCTTTGACGGTGCTGCCAAAACTCTGCATCACAGCTTCCCCACTCATGGGAACCAATGTACTGTCTCAACTGCATGCCTCATCCTCAACATTGGTCTTCGCATCGCAAGCCCCATCAACAGGCTCCTTAATGTTGACCCATCAGGATCTTGCAGTGCACACACACAACACTCCTCAGTCAAAATTCAAGATACTTTGGTTCAGCAGGCCTAACTGGGTCCCTGAAACCAGTCAGCTCTCCATTTTGGTCGGCCTGAACTTTTGACTTTGTCCCGATCCGGCACAACCAGATATCCCCAATAGCATCTTCTGCTTCTTAGCGCTATTTTGATTTAAAACTTTGAAATTCAATATCTCCAGTTCTACTTATCAGATTTTTGTTGTTTTGTTCTTGTATTTTTTAGTAAGTTCTGATTTATTTTTCTTAACTGGTGTTGAATTTACTTGTGTGATGTTTTGACTATTTTACTGTTTATGTGTTGCACAAATACAAATACTGCCTCTAAGCTAAGTCTGACTGCTCTGTGCCAACCTACCAGAGGGTGAGCAAAGCGTAATTTAGGGTTTTCCTGACACCTACCCTGACGAGGATTGCCGTTGCTGTTTGACCAACGTTTACACCTGAATCAACTAACAATCCAATTTCAAACCGAAAATATAGAGAAAACACAATTCTGTGATATAGCAGGGGCTCTTTTTCTATCATTCCTGCTGCTCCAACACATACTATGTGATAAAAAAAAAAGTTTGCTATAATTCACATATCATATCATAAATAACAAAAGTTCCAAAAAAATAGGCGTTCCTAGTGACGGCGCAGTGCAAGTGAAGGAAGTGAATCAACCATACAGTGCGCCAACAAAATATATACAAACATTATAACCATCAGGACATGAATTTTCTGGAATCTATTAAAATGAATAGCAACAAGTCCACGTTTCGATCTCTTGCAATGATTGGACTTATGCAAGATGCAGGAACTTACAAAGCCCTTATTGAATATGGCACGGTCACAGGTGAACTGCATCTACGGTCTGCTCACCGTAGTCATAAAATATCCAGAGACCACAACTGGAAATGTCCTAACAACTGTGAATTAAGAAAAGAAACCTCAATTATACTAGAAACAATTTAGTTTCTAGTCGCAGTGATCCGGACAGACATGGGAGGTGCATCAAATGGAGAGATATGTCCCTAGAGTTCTGACCTCAACTTGCGGGTCTGACATGGATACATTGGCAAGTGTCACATGTGCAACCCCACTGTTCTTAGATAGGGACAAGAGGCATAGGGCCAGGGACGAAGAGTAAAGGTTAACCAAGAAGGGAGGAAATGATAGACTGCTGTCAGGTCGCCTTTGAGATGTCGAAGGCATGCCAGGTTATTTTCCCTGATGAATGAATGAGAGGAGGGCAGGCTGATGAAAGAAATAGTGTGTGAGTTTTCCTACTGTGAAGAGGCGGAGTTCTCCCCAGATGTATGAGAGAGTCTGCCAAAGGGTGGGTCCTTCAGGTGAGAAAGCTGAGTTGACTTTGCAGGCAGGTGCCATTGAGAACCTTACCCAAGTGATCCCACATTTGGAGAAGATAAATACACTATTTTAGATGGCTTCCTTAGAAGTTTACTCTCCAGGTGTATGAGTGGCAGGGTCACCCACCTGAAGTCATGGGTAAATCTAACTGTAAACGCAGGTTAGATGAGGCACAGCCACCCCCCAAGAAGGAACGTCAGTGCACTAGATGTTGATAAAGGTTGGTATGCATATCTGTGGCTGAAAGAATAGCATGATCTCACAAGAAGGTCTGCAGTTTTCTGAAAGTGGTTCGTAGGAGTTGAAACGTATGTATTATTTGTGGAAGTGTATGAGTGAACACAAGAACTTGCCCCAACTGGCAGAAGTGGAGGCGCTTAATAAGCGGGAGCAGCGAGCGAAGGGCAGAGCGAATGAGAGTAAACTGAAGGGGCAAGCGTGGACGGTGTTAAATCGTATGAAAATAGATGGGCTACAGAAACGAGAGCTATATGCTGGCATAGGATTGTTAGGCAAAGCAGGAATGCCAACGTGCCCGTGAAAGAATGATTGCTGAATGTCACAGCCGAGCTCAGGTTTATAGTATCATAACACGGTTCCTTTGAATTAAACCGTACCCTAAATGGAGGTGTGTGTGATGAATGCATGGTCGGCTGCGTGCAGTTGAAGAAAAGAGAGGTGACGGAGAACAAAAAGAAAGAAAAAAAACACATGCTCTATTACTGCTCTATGAAATGTTCAAAAACAAATGTGCACTGCAGAGAAAATTGGAGAGCCTGTTAAGTCTCTGTCTTTTCGAATTTAAGAGATCATTTTGCTGGAATGCTTCCTCGCTCACTTTCCCTTTTCTTCTCTCTCCCGGCAGGGCATTGAGGAGTAGGTTTCTGTTTTGAGACTGCAGTGTGTCCTTGTTTTGTGTTATACACTACCGGTACTCTGATCCTGCTCACTAAGAAGACACGGAATGCTTTCTCCTTATATTTTTTCCCATATGATGTATTACTTACGTTGTTCAGTTCTCAGCCACAGGCGCACAACCTGCCTGTTCCCAGTGCAGGAGAGTTATGGCTTGTGTTATTAGAGTGAGTAAGGGAGGTCAGTCTCACGAGACTCCACTGGATTTTTTGGCTACGCTTAGGAATGAAACACCATTGTCTCTCCTAAAGTATTGACTGCAAGGAAGAAAATAGGTATGTGTTAATCATCACAACACACTGCTATGTTGATTCAAAATTGCATTAATGTATTGAATTTCCATTAATGCCTAGGTTATGATTTCTTAGTAGGAAAAGATGTGCTTGTATGTACCTTATTAAGAGTGAGGGAATTGCAAACAAGCAAGAAACGGTTTTTAAAGAATCATTCATTTACGTTCCAGTTTCACATTTCTTCAAACTGCAAGACGTGCCTCACTGTGATGCTTTGTTCGTCTGAAATAATTTTCTCTTCTCTGCAGGTCATTATTGAAAGATATCTGCATTCATCTCTTTCCCTACAAACAGCATTTGTTAATTGCCCCCACACTTTGCGTGCAGTATTTTATACTTCCTCATTGTTGTCAAGTCTTCAAAAAATAATCGAAGAGTGTCAGCTATTTTGCATTTTCAATGCTTATTTGATGAATCCTTCATTCAGTTTTTTTCAGTTACATTTTATGGACTGGACGAGAAAATTGTTTTCTGAATACTTTGAATGCACGTTGTATGGCAAATAATTACGGTGGTGCTTTATCATCAGTACAAGAAACCCTGCTACTATGCTCTCCCTAACCCTTCCACATCCTCTTTCCCCTCCGCTCCCCTTTTATTCATCTCAAGCCTTTGGATTGAGTAAATGAAGGATAAACTCCCAATTAACACTTCTGGATTTCCTTCCTCCTCCACCCCTCCATTACTCCAGTCAATCTAACTAACAAACTCTCATATCCGCAACTCAAATTAACTCATAATAATACTAAAACTGTACTCCTTATTAAATTATACTAATCCATCACTAATTCTTGTTGGGTACCGAAGTAGCGTGCTACTCATCGAAAAGCGCTTCAACGCCTCGTCAGGGGTAGTAAGCGCTATATAAATACGATTACAATACAATACAATATTGTGGCCACCACACCAGCATGGGCAGAGGCAATCCCCTCATGCTCTGCTTTGATCAACTCTGGTCTTAGGTCTTTATTGGGAATTACCCAAACTCCCACACCTGGTATTTTTACTTTTGCATAAAGGAAGCCTCCCATCCAGTAGGAATATTTAATAGGATATCCTTTAGGTAAAGGTGTGCTGTCAGCCGAGGCTTGCACGGCAGCCAGTATTTCATCGTCTGGGTTCGTTCTAGAACAAGTTACTGCAGCAACAGAAGCAGTAGCTACTGCTGATTTTGCTGCTTCATCAGCCAGTGTATTCCCAGCAACGTGTATTCCATGGCGCTGGTGTCCAAGTGTATGTACAACATGGACATTTGGTAGCGTTTCCTTCAGATCTGCTACTTTCCCCCACAGAAGTCTGTGTTTTGATGGTGTTACCTTTGGAATCTCTGAACTCATTCTGGTGCCAGTAATGCAGATATTCATTGAAGGACTGGACACAATAGTACGAATCACAGACAATCAGTGTGAGCTGTGCAGGATCCGTATGTTCCAGTGCCATCATCAGAGCATTTAGCTCTGCTAGTTGTGCAGTGCAATCGCTCAAGCTTTGCGTAAAGGTATGTTGTGGATAGAATGTACTACCCTCCATATAGCCGCTTATGACTGCTCAAGCAGTGGAGTATTGATGCTTTGTGCCTATAGCAGGTTCTGCTGAGCCATCAGTGTACATGACTATTTGATATTGATCAATAGGCAATGTATTTGCCAGAACTGGGTATTCTAGTTCATATTGCAAAAATTCTTGAGTTTCTAACTTTGGGTCAAAAATATAGTCAACATCAGTGGCTGTCAGAGACGTTGCCCATTGAATCCAACGTGGATGTAATGCTTTAGCATTTGGAACGCTGTCTTTGGTAACTGCCTCGAAGGCTGGAATTGGAGATAAGACAATAATGAGTTTCCCCTAGGCCAGTGGTCTTTCTTTAATGACAGCCATCTGAACAGCAGTGAGAATTTTCTCAGTGGGAGCAAAACTTTGTTCTACTGTTGAGTACTAATGAGATTTGTATGCAATCGGGACCGTCTCACCGTCATTGAATGTTACATAGGTGAAACCAATGGCACCAGCTATTACTTTTTATTGTCCCTTGTGTGTAGGTATTGTGCTGCAAACATGTCTTGTTGCAATGCTCTGAGGATGCATGTGTGTTCGACTGCCCAAAACTTACTGGAAACGTCAGGATATATTAAGTCATATAAGGGTTTTATGCGTGATGCATAATCTGGAATGTATGTTCTGCCAAAATTTAGAAAACCCAATAGGGATTGGAGTTTTTTTTAATGGTATATGGAAGTTGTAACTGCACATTTTTCTAAGAATTGTGGCTCTAAGCTCTTTCCTTCACTTAATAATTCATATCCCAGAAGCAGGACACTCAGGAAGGCTATTTATATTTTCTTGAAGTTGAATTTATAGCAGAATTCGGCAAATCCTACAACAATGTGGGCTACCCATCTTAGATGTTGCAGTAATTCATCATCTGTAAGGTAAATATCATCTACATAGGACAATGCTTCAGGGTCAATGTCTCGCAATATTGAAGTTACACGAGCAGCGAACAGTCCTGGACTGTTCTTGTACCCACGTGGTAAACAACAGATTTTTTTCTGGGAGCATAGTGCGCTGGAACTTGTTAAGTCTCTACTCTCAGATGCTATATTTAGGCAGAAAAAGCCATTGGAAATATCCAATGTTGTTTTGTATTTTTTGCGTGCTTTGTTGTTCATAATTGCCATGCTATGAGAGTTTTGTATGTATGTATGTATGTATGTATGTATGTATGTATGTTTGTGTATGACTGTTTAAATGTCTGTAATCTAAGACTATTCTGTTTGAATGGTCCGGTTTAGCTACAGGGAATAGAGGATCATTCATTGGTGAGACACAGGGTTTGGTTGTGCCCTGGTAATCTAGTTGTGTGAGGATTTCCTTCACAGGTGCTTTAGCATCATGTTCTATTGTGTACTGGGGTTGATTTTTAATTGGAATTACATGATGGCGTAGGATTCTGAGAGCTCATCGGGAACAAGGGGTGAGAAAGAAGGGCTTGATAACCTCTTCCCCATATGGGCATGACCGGACAAATTCAGGTGGCTGTTAGAAATGGGGTCTTTGGTTGACAGTCAGGTTACCCCGTGTTCAAGCACGGACCCTCACTCTAGTCAGGGTAAAAGAGAATCACCCTCAGCTAACCCCTGCTTACCCGCTTGGTAGCTTGGCAGAGCAGTAGGCTTAACTTCAGAGTGCTAGGTGTAAAGTATTTGTACCAACACACACAGTAACTTAATGAAAACACTACAAAATGACACAACACCAGTTCAGAAAAATAGGAAATATTTATCTAAACAAAACAAGACCAAAACGAAAAAAATCCACCATACACAAGTCAACTTATCAATAAAAAATCAAAAAGATTCTTTAAGTAGTTTTAAAAACACACTAGCGCTGCTAGAGTGAAAATGTACCTGGTGTGCGTCAAAAATAACCCCGCATGGGCAGGTGAGTGTCAAAAATAACTCCGCACGGCAGTACTAGAGTCAAAAATCCAGCTACACAATGATCGGAAAATCCCGCAGTGCAGTTTGTGATCTCCCAGCCTCCGTCAGCGATGCTGCGCGTCGTTTCTCCTGCTCCGTGTGTCGATTTTTCGGTTGCGTTTCCTGCGAGCGTCGTTTCTCAGCTGCGGAGCCGGCGGCGCGTCGCTTTTTCAGCCGCAGGTCGGGTTTGCGTCAATCTTTTCCCCGCACGGCGCTCTGTGCATGGATTTTTGCCAGCTTCTCCTTTCAGGGTCCCAGGAACTGGATGGGCACCACAGGTGCTGGCAGAGAGAAGTCTTTACTGTCCCTGAGACTTCAAACAACAGGAGGCAAGCTCTAGATCTAGCCCTTGGAGATTTCTTCTCAAGATGGAAGGCACACAAAGTCCAGTCTTTGCCCTCTTACTCTGGCAGAAGCAGCAACTGCAGGATAGCTCCACAAAGCACAGTCACAGGCAGGGCAGCTCTTCTTCCTCAGCTATTCAGCTCTTCTCCAGGCAGAGGTTCCTCTTGGTTCCAGAAGTGTTTCTAAAGTCTATGGTTTTGGGTGCCCTTCCTATACCCAATTTCTACTTCAAAGTAAAGTCTCTTTGGAATGTGAAATCCTGCCTTGTCCAGGCCAGACCCCAGACACTCACCAGGGGGTTGGAGACTGCATTGTGTGTGGGCAGGCACAGCCCTTTCAGGTGTGAATGACCACTCCTCCCCTCCCTCCTAGCACAGATGGCTCATCAGGATATGCAGGCTACACCCCAGCTCCCTTTGTGTCACTGTCTAGTGTGAGGTGCAACCAGCCCAACTGTCAAACGGACCCAGACAGGGAATCCACAAACAGGCAGAGTCACAGAAATGGTATAAGCAAGAAAATGCTCACTTTCTAAAAGTGGCATTTTCAAACACACAATCTTAAGATCAACTTTACTAAAAGATGTATTTTTAAATTGTGAGCTCAGACCCCAAATTCCACATGTCCATCCGCTCCCAAAGGGAATCTACACTTTAATCAGATTTAAAGGTAGCCCCATGTTAACCTGAGAGGGACAGGCCTTGCAACAGTGAAAAACGAATTTAGCAATATTTCACTGTCAGGACATATAAAACACATTACTATATGTCCTACCTTGCCAAGGTCGAATTTACAGTTAAAATTGAACACACAGTCACTGCAGTGGCAGGTCTGAGACATGATTACAGGGTTACTTGTGTGGGTGGCACAATCAGTGCTGCAGTGCCACTAGTGTTATTTGATTTACAGGCCCTGGGCACCTTTAGTGCACTGTACTAATGACTTACTAATAAATCAAATATGCCAATCATAGATAAACCAATCACATACACATTTTGTAAAGGAGCACTTGCACTTTAGCACTGGTTAGCAGTGGTAAAGTGCCCAGAGTAACAGAAACAGTAAAATCAGAGTGCAGCACACATCAACAACCTGGGGAACAGAGGCAAAAAGTTAAGGAAGACCACGCCAAGGATGAAAAGTCTAACAGTGGCCAATCCTTTTTCGACTAGTAAAATATCATAAATGTTAACGACACTGTCCAAAAAGATTGCGTCAATTGTGCGCTCAATGTCTCCTTCTAACTGTATCGTTACTTTGTATACCCTGTCAGGCGTGCGGACACGCATGTCCGCAGTTTCAACTTGTAAGAAGTCATCAGTTGTTTTCACATCCAGATGCTCTTGAATATTCCAGTGAACTTTTGTGACCTCTGCTGAGCTCTGTCAGAGCTAGTGCCCATGTCTTGTTCTTCAATAGAGCCCTGTTCTTGAGTGCAATGTCAAATTGCAACTGCTGCCACTTTTTTTCCTTTTAAATTGGGCTTTGTGTTGAGGGAGTTCTCTTCTTTTTAACAGAAACTTCTGTTGAGCGTTGTGATTCCTGTCACGGTTTCACGTACTCAGTTCTTCGCTCTGACCGCTATTGGAAAATGGGTTTTTGATAGGGGCAGTTAGCAACAGGCTACTAACCTCTGGTTAGGTCTCAATAAATTAAACCCAGCTCCACTCTTGGCAGCTTGGCAACAAGCAACAAGGCTTAATTTAGGAGACAAAGTGTAAAGCATTCAAATATCACAAAACAGTACTTAAAAAACACACAGGAAACAGTTTCAAAATCCAAAACCAATTTATAAAAATAGGAAATATTTTTAGCCTTAAAATGACACCAAAGCTAATAAAATCGGATAAAGGGAACTGCAGATATGAATTTTTAAAGAATTAATGCTTTTTAGCGCTTAAAAACAAATAGCTCCAAGCTTTTCATCTGGTTACACCTCGACCAGGGCAAAGTCAAATTTTAAGGCCGACCGTGATGGAGCTCTGCTCGGGTACAACCCGCGGGAGGCCTCGGTCAAATGTTTACCTTAGGACTTAGTCGTTTTTCTGGAGATTTTCTACAGTGGGACAAAGTCGCCAGTCCAATCCAACCTCCTGGAACTGTTCCTCAGATACACGTCGCAGGAGCCCTTGGTGGAGATTTTTACCTTTGGGCTTAGTCATTTTTTTTAGGTGAAAATCCTTCTGCCGGGGCAAACCTGAATCTTGATCCGATATCCCTGGAGCCCACTTCCGATTCACTGCCTGGGAGGTCCTGGTCAACTTCCTACATTCGGACTTAATCACTTTTTTGGAGATTTTCCTCACCGGGACAAACCTGCAAGTGAGGCTGTGTCGCGGTTGAGGCAAGCCGGCTAGAGTTGCCATGGGGGGTTGGTCCCTTATGGAGCTTATGCAAAAAGTTCTCCAAACTTCTGGATCTTCTCCCAGATGTTCTTTTAAGGTTCTTTTGAGGTCCACAGCTTAACCCAAGGTTCCAGTAGCTCTGAGATGCTTCTTGAGATACTACCAGAATGCACCTGGCACAAACTCCCTTTTGGCCACTGGACAGTGTGACCTGGTCAATTTCTTCAGGAGTTTGTGCAGGGGACTCTGGTTAGCACGTTTTCACCTGTAGCAACCAGGGAGTCCCTCCTTGAACCAGTTAAAGCCAGGCAAAGTCCTTCTTGTGGTGAATCCCAAGTGTGCAGCTGGTGCTTGCCTCCAGAGTGCAGTGTCCAAGTGCAGGTCAGGGGTCCAGCAAGGCACTCCTTCTTCTCCTGTAGTTCTACCTGGTAGGGATCTGATGTGTGGGTACAGGTCTGTCAGTTTTATCCTTGCTCCTGCGTGAAAACCAGGGGGGTACTGGTGCTCCAATCAGGTGCATGGTCCTTTCCCCTGTGATGACCACTTCCTGGGAAGTGTGTCAAAAATAAATCCCAGGGAGCAACATTCCTAAAAAATCCATCATGGCTGAAAATGATTTTTGGAGGTCACATCTGGCTGAGCCCACTCACTGGTGTGGCTAAAAATCCTAAACACACTCCTCCCCTCCCCTGTCATAATCTAATCAAGGGGCACCTAATTGTCTGGTTTTGCAGGATGCGAGGGAGGTGCTGGGTTGCTTCAAATGTCCTTCTCTGCCTTTTAAGACCAGTGTGGCAGCCCTCCCCACTTCCTGCTTCCCCATTTGCTGAGGGAAGATCTCCTCCCCCAGGCACATCTCTTTGTGTTGAGACAGGCCGCTTCATACCTCATCAAGGCAGCCTGTCCAGGCTTTCAGAGGCTGGCCAATTAGAGCAAAGCAGCAAAAACACTGCAGGGCTGAAGTTAGCAACTATTCAGGTAAAGTTTAAAACTCTTTACCTGTACAAGTTATATTAAATCCAACAATTGTAAGTTGTGGGATTTATTATAACAATTAATTTAATACCAAACTTGAGGTATCTGTCACTTAGGGGACTTTATAAATTAAAATAAAGCCTCTCCATTCTAGCCTATGGAGGCCATTCACTACAATGAGGGAAAAACAAATTTGACTGTTTTACCTCACCAGGGCTTATACAGCTATTTGTGTAAGGTCCCTGCTTATAGTCACATGGCACCCAACCGTGTGGGCACATAGGGCACATCTTAGGGGTGACTTATATGTAAAAATAAGGTAGTTAAAGACTTTGGAAGTACTTTTAATTCCAAAGTCGAATTTGCATGTAACTTTAATTTAAAAGCAGCCAGCAAGGCAGGCCTACCTTTAAAATCACACTGGGCACCTCAGCAGTGCACTACCTATGCTGAGGTCCCTAAACCTACATGCCCTACCATATACTAGGGACTTATAGGTAGGTTAATATTGGCAATTGTAATTAGCCTAATTTGCATATCCACTTTACACAGAGCACTGGACTTGGGACTGGTAAGCAGTACCCAGGGCAGAGCCAAGAGTCAGTAACCATCAGCATCTGTCCAAAAAGTTTGGGGGTGACAAGGGCAAGAAGGAGAACTTTCCTACAACCGCCCACCTCTCTCACTGCGTTCTTCTGGTGAGTCCTGAAAGGAACCAGATTGGATTGGCGTGTATCAGTGTATTGATATCTGTCAGTCGTTTTTATATTATCTCTTTTTTCTGAATTATATCTATTCTGAGGGGTCTCTGAGTGCAGAGATTCTCCCCTTTTTTTTTTAGATGTTTGTTGTTTTTTATCCCAGTGTTTTTTAGAACCCTTGGGTGCTTGCTTGGTAGAATCTTTATTACATTTACCCTGAAACTGTGGTTTGTGGGTCTGGCCCCCAGACTATCTTGACCAATACTAGAATAGGTCTCCGTAAAAATGTTTGGCAGCCTACGTTCTTGATCCTGTGGAGGAACGTCCCAGAGCCGCATATGCACTGCTACTGCTACTGCCTCCCCTTTAAGGTTACTCAGTATAATGGAAGATACAGTGGCAAAATTGCCCATAAGTTGCATCGCCAAGTCTAGGGCCAGGGCAGCCCCGTATTCATCTTGAATTTGTTTTAACACTTTCGGAAGATTGGCAAGTGTTGGTGTACCGTGTGCGGTAGTTTAGAGCGTGGCAAATACCGTGCCCCAAGTATTGCAGTTATTTAATGGGGGAACCATCCCGAAAGTCAAGCAAATAGTTAATATTCTATGCCTATCCTGAGGTCCCACATGGGGAAATACTGCTTCCAGTGCATTTAATTTTTGAGCTAACCAAAACGGAATCTCTTCCCGCTTGACGGGTACCTTACCCATAATAGAATGTACAGTCATGGGATTAATGCCTGTGTTGCTGCATGTGGTTGCACCAGGACAGCACATGCTGGGTTTGTATTTAATGTTTGCATTATAAACTGTACTAACAGTCTGTATATTTCCGTAAGCTCAGTATATAAGCGGCGAACCTCAGCTACCGTCAAGGTTGCTGCATCAAGGGTGCGGGGTATATGTGGCCAATAAAGGGCAGGTAGGACCATCATTACTTAGAGGACCTAACCTAACGTGTAGGACTGCATGTGGTAGGGCGCCATCAAGCCAGTTCTTATGGTCTTGTTAAGATAGAGGTATTTCTAGATATGCATATGCTCTATAATGTGCAGGTATATTTGCAGGTGTTTTAATTGTGAAATGTATTTGTGTCCCCTGCTGAAAATGTGACCCAAGAATAGAAAATTTCTGTTCTATAAGCTGGATGAGCCTCAACAACAAATGTAATTGGACCCCTCTGGGCCGTTAGGCCATGTCTCAATATATGTGCGGTAAGGGGTAGTAGCATATTGACTTCAATTGCTACATGTTGTGGGTTTGCCATGGTGAATGGTAAATTTTGTTCAGAGATTAGCACAGCAAATGGAGATTATCCTTTTAGGATTCAAGCTTGAACAATTTACAGCGTTAGTTAGGTATTCCCTACTTAGCTGAGGAGGAAAAATCCTCAATACCACAGATGTCTCTGTAAATAGTACTGAGGTGTTATTGCATGTAGTGAGACTGAGATACTCAGGAGGACCTGAAAATTAGTGCCTGACCAAACGTTGATGGCACCATGTCGCGTAGGTTCTCATTATCCTAATGAGACTACTGGATTTGGGTGGCAGAATCACCTGTACTGTGGGGGACTGAGCCTGATTCCGCACCATGTGACACCTGTCGGTCTAATGTGGGTTTTTATTCCGGCTAACTAGCAGTGCCTCACATCCACCCAAGAACAGGGAAGATTGGGCAACTGGGCGCATGACAGAAATGACTCCTCAGGGGAACCGTGGTCACTCAGAGGCAGAGTATAGTTCAATAAGGTTTTAGTGAAGTAAGTGCATCTGAGATAATAAGGCATGTATTGCAATAACTAGGACGATGAAGCACAATAAGATTAAGATTGTGACAAGGAGAGTAAAACACAAAAATAACGCTACCATATTGTCACTAGAGTTTATAAGGATAGTTCCTTCCTAAGCTATGTTAGAGCACAGCATGTTAAGCTCTAATTCTGCCCTACAGGTTTTCCCTGGGAAGACATCATCCCTCATACCTGAGCAAGAGGCCTGTAGTCTACATAAGCAGCTGCAGCAAAGCAATCAGCAGTCAGTATACAGTTGTGGTCATCTGGCTGGTCCCTCTAATATACATGGGTCAAAGTCATTTTTTTTATAATAAAACAGCTGATGTTCCAAGAAAGGATCCCAATGTAAGAGTGTATATGTCTCTGTGGACATTGGAGACAAAGCGTACCACTTTTGCCGGCAACCTATCTTATTGCAGCCTTGAGAAAAGCACAGAGTGAAAGAAATGTCTTGTTTAGGAACGCAGTGCTGACCTAGGCGAAGAACAGCTAGATAGAGAAAGTAAAACAAGACTGCAAATGTGGCTAGTGTTAAAATAATATAATGAAGCTGAAATAAAACATATCTAGGTTAAAGTGCACAACAGCAGTCATAGTTTGCTATAATAACATATATAAAACCATAGATAAAATGAATACACAGCAGTATCACCTCATTCATAATTGCAGGTGTTGACAACCATCAAGGTAGGTGGTTAAAGTGCGATTAATCCTGTGTGAGACGGAGAGGGTGTGGTGCAGCAGCCTGAGCTGCCAACTTCAGATTTGGGTGACACAGGTCGAGTCTCGGCGTCGGCTTAACATCTTGCGATTCTGACACACTTTGCAAATAATGGATTCCTGGATTTTTTTGACTTTCCAGGATGATGCGCCATCCCCATGTGTACTTTGCACATCACCACCCTCAAGGGTTCAACAGCAAACGGAATATCTGTTTCCCGCTTTTGTTTCTGCTTGACTGGGACCCAGTCAGCTTGATTAAAGACTGTGTCCTTAGCTCATTGATGCCAATCGGCATATATTTTCATTTTGTATTTTGAAGAAGTGTCTGTGACTGTGGCACAACCCTTATCAACATTTAAGGATCAGTCCATTGTCCATTGTGGCAGTTTAGTTCAGATGGCTCTCACAAATAGTCAGGTGGCAGGACTCCAACCAGTTGTGGAGTGAGGAGTTGAACGATAGGCACAGAGGTCTTGACACTTCTGATTTAATTTAACCCCTTTCATTGTGGCTCGTTGAATCACCCTTTTGAGTGTACCCATGAATCGTTCCAAAACACCATTGGCTTGGGGCCACAGAGGTGTACTCTTTTAATGCTTGACATTTAGTCTCACTGGAAAATCCTTGAACTCTTTGCTAGTAAACAACAGACCATTGTCAGATTTCAGAATAGTATGGATGCCCCATGCTGCTAAGATGTCATCCAGACACTCAATGACCTTGCCATGTTGTTGATGACAGCTCCTCCACTAAAGGAAAACGTGAATACTCATCGATGACTACCATGAGATGATGTCCGATTCCTAAGGGCCTAAAAAAAAACACTGCAACTTTTTCCCAAGCCTGAGCAGGAAGGTCAGACTTTATCTTTGATGCTGCGTCTCTCTAGGGAAAATGCAGTTTCAAAGATGGCACTCTTTTAGTTCCTTCTCAACTTGCTTGTCGAGGTGTTGGAACCACACTCTTTCTTTTAGAGCTCTCTTGGTGGCTACAATGCCATGATGTCCTTCATGGGCTAGTTCAATGACTTGCTGAATCAGGCTTGCAGGTATAATGATTCATGAGCCTCTCAATACAACACCTTCCTTGGTCTCAGACAGTTTGTACACTTTTTAATTTTGGAAATTCAACATTGTCAACAAAAAGTTGAACACTCCTCTTCCACAATTGAGTTGAAATGTTTTTGAGGATGTTCCTATCAGCATTAATAGCAGCAATAAACTGTTTGATGGATAAGGCTGCTGGCGTGCTGGACCTCACAATGAAATTAACATACTCCTCAGCCATTTTGGATATCAAACTGTGTCTATGTAGTGGTACTTGTGAAAAGTTATCAGCAGGGTTCTGATCTTTACCTGTCTTGTGTACAATCGTATAGTGATACTCTTGCAGTTGCAACCCCACTTCTCAATGCAAGGGGGCATCTTGGCTTTCAGATTTCTATCTTCATTCGCTTGTGGATGCAACTGGTTGTCAATCTTCACCCTGAAAGAACTCGAGCTTTTCTGTGAGAATAATTGAAAATGGATTGCACTCCAAATGCCATTCCCCATAATCAACTTTGGTGACCAAACGTTGAAGAAGTTGCGAATGCTGTGAACATTCATGCTGCTTGAAGAATGAGGCTGAAGATGGAAATGGCCAGTTCTCCATCCATAAAATAGAAGCTTGTGAAACCTGCTCTTTTGGGAAGAAGAAACAACAGCATTGTTAGCACGCCTCAAAAATGTTGAAGGAATTCGGGGCCCCATGCCTACACAATAAACCAACTTTTTCAGTTTAATGAAGCATCCAGAAACAGAGGCCACAAGCAACTTTATAAGAAGAAAAAATGTGGATCCAGTTCTTGGTCCTGAGGAGAACTTCAAATTATGGGATTGGAAATGTGTCAACATAGTTTGCACTATGGAGTTATAAAAAGAGACTACTGGACACAGGGAACCTTAGTGTGAAAACTGGTGCCTGTCTTTGGTCCAAAAACATGCTGCCTTAACCCCTTGTGTAGCTTCACTGTAGGAGTATGGACAATTGAGACAAACATGTTACTCCACGTGTCCAAAAATTAGAGAACTGGTACATTCTAATTGGTCACAAACTCACAAGCTTTGTATACAAGTTCTGTATATGTTTTGTGATACAAACATTAAGGAAGCTGTGGAATTTTGGAACTTATTCATACTCTGACTATGGGTGTTATGTTTCAAAGTATATCATTTGATACGTGGAACAAGATTTTGAAATAAGATGGAATATATATTATGTAATAAATTGTGGTCATGCTAATTACATTTCTTGATCACTGTGATGAACAGATTGTATTGGCAAATGATGTCAGACGAGGCTTAGTTTGTTGTTTTTCTTTAATTTAAACTGTTCCAACCTTGCTGATAAACAATAGACCCAACCTCTTGATTATTAATTTTAGAGAGTTGGCATTTTCTTAATTTAGCCATTTGGTGCCTGGTGCCTGTCTCTGATCACTTGTCTGGGGTGGGTGACAGCTGGTCTTTGTGTATACCCCATAGACAGTGACACACTATGGGAGTTTAGATGGGACTTCATGGACCCAGCTTCTCCCTCACATCCTGTAGGAGGATGTTCACTTACACCTGAATAGGCTGTGTTCTTTTCCCTCACAAAGGGCTGCATAACCCCCTGTAGGGAGTCTGGAGCTAGAGCAGGAAGGACAGCTCCTCTGTACATCTCAAAGGCAGTCTTTGAAGTCTCCTCCACGTCAAAGGCCCAACTGGGTATAAGTACTGGACCTCTGACACCACCACTTCAGTACACTTCTGGACCCATCAGTATTCTTCCAGGAAGAAGGGCTGCTGTGTTGCTGAAGGACTGCCACTCTCATGGAGTCCCGCTTTGCTGGACTCCTTCCTTGCTGTGCTGGCCTGCTGCCTGATGTTCCCCTGCCTGGGTGAGAAGGACTGGGCCTGCATCACTTGAACCCAGAGTGACTTCAAGGGCTAGCTGGCTGGCCTTCGGATCTGAAGTCTCAGGGACATAAAAGACTTCCAACCACCCTGCTTCTGCACCTGTATTCTGCCATTTCTGTGTGCCTGTCCTGCGAAGTCGTGCTACCCCAGTCCTCGACCGTTGGAAGTGGGCCTAAAGTGATTCTCCAGTGGAACCAAAGCAATGTCTGCTGAGCGACGCATTCCCGACATAATTTACGAATGTTCTCGGATGAGCAGCACATCCTAAAACAGAACCGACGCATCGCCCCTGTTGTGTGGATTGGACCTGTCGCAGAGTACTTATATCACCGCTGCATCCCACATCTTGAGACCAATGCATCGCCTTTGGAACTGCCACCGTGTGACGGTTTTCCCGGCACAAGACCCTCGCATCCCCTTCAATGCTAGCTTTGACGGTGCTGCCAAAACTCTGCATCACAGCTTCCCCACTCATGGGAACCAATGTACTGTCTCAACTGCATGCCTCATCCTCAACATTGGTCTTCGCATCGCAAGCCCCATCAACAGGCTCCTTAATGTTGACCCATCAGGATCTTGCAGTGCACACACACAACACTCCTCAGTCAAAATTCAAGATACTTTGGCTCAGCAGGCCTAACTGGGTCCCTGAAACCAGTCAGCTCTCCATTTTGGTCGGCCTGAACTTTTGACTTTGTCCCGATCCGGCACAACCAGATATCCCCAATAGCATCTTCTGCTTCTTAGCGCTATTTTGATTTAAAACTTTGAAATTCAATATCTCCAGTTCTACTTATCAGATTTTTGTTGTTTTGTTCTTGTATTTTTTAGTAAGTTCTGATTTATTTTTCTTAACTGGTGTTGAATTTACTTGTGTGATGTTTTGACTATTTTACTGTTTATGTGTTGCACAAATACAAATACTGCCTCTAAGCTAAGTCTGACTGCTCTGTGCCAACCTACCAGAGGGTGAGCAAAGCGTAATTTAGGGTTTTCCTGACACCTACCCTGACGAGGATTGCCGTTGCTGTTTGACCAACGTTTACACCTGATTCAACTAACAATCCAATTTCAAACCGAAAATATATAGAAAACACAATTCTGTGATATAGCAGGGGCTCTTTTTCTATCATTCCTGCTGCTCCAACACATACCATGTGATAAAAAAAAAAGTTTGCTATAATTCACATATCATATCATAAATAACAAAAGTTCCAAAAAAATAGGCGTTCCTAGTGACGGCGCAGTGCAAGTGAAGGAAGTGAATCAACCATACAGTGCGCCAACAAAATATATACAAACATTATAACCATCAGGACATGAATTTTCTGGAATCTATTAAAATGAATAGCAACAAGTCCACGTTTCGATCTCTTGCAATGATTGGACTTATGCAAGATGCAGGAACTTACAAAGCCCTTATTGAATATGGCACGGTCACAGGTGAACTGCATCTACGGTCTGCTCACCGTAGTCATAAAATATCCAGAGACCACAACTGGAAATGTCCTAACAACTGTGAATTAAGAAAAGAAACCTCAATTATACTAGAAACAATTTAGTTTCTAGTCGCAGTGATCCGGACAGACATGGGAGGTGCATCAAATGGAGAGATATGTCCCTAGAGTTCTGACCTCAACTTGCGGGTCTGACATGGATACATTGGCAAGTGTCACATGTGCAACCCAACTGTTCTTAGATAGGGACAAGAGGCATAGGGCCAGGGACGAAGAGTAAAGGTTAACCAAGAAGGGAGGAAATGATAGACTGCTGTCAGGTCGCCTTTGAGATGTCGAAGGTATGCCAGGTTATTTTCCCTGATGAATGAATGAGAGGAGGGCAGGCTGATGAAAGAAATAGTGTGTGAGTTTTCCTACTGTGAAGAGGCGGAGTTCTCCCCAGATGTATGAGAGAGTCTGCCAAAGGGTGGGTCCTTCAGGTGAGAAAGCTGAGTTGACTTTGCAGGCAGGTGCCATTGAGAACCTTACCCAAGTGATCCCACATTTGGAGAAGATAAATACACTATTTTAGATGGCTTCCTTAGAAGTTTACTCTCCAGGTGTATGAGTGGCAGGGTCACCCACCTGAAGTCATGGGTAAATCTAACTGTAAACGCAGGTTAGATGAGGCACAGCCACCCCCCAAGAAGGAACGTCAGTGCACTAGATGTTGATAAAGGTTGGTATGCATATCTGTGGCTGAAAGAATAGCATGATCTCACAAGAAGGTCTGCAGTTTTCTGAAAGTGGTTCGTAGGAGTTGAAACGTATGTATTATTTGTGGAAGTGTATGAGTGAACACAAGAACTTGCCCCAACTGGCAGAAGTGGAGGCGCTTAATAAGCGGGAGCAGCGAGCGAAGGGCAGAGCGAATGAGAGTAAACTGAAGGGGCAAGCGTGGACGGTGTTAAATCGTATGAAAATAGATGGGCTACAGAAACGAGAGCTATATGCTGGCATAGGATTGTTAGGCAAAGCAGGAATGCCAACGTGCCCGTGAAAGAATGATTGCTGAATGTCACAGCCGAGCTCAGGTTTATAGTATCATAACACGGTTCCTTTGAATTAAACCGTACCCTAAATGGAGGTGTGTGTGATGAATGCATGGTCGGCTGCGTGCAGTTGAAGAAAAGAGAGGTGACGGAGAACAAAAAGAAAGAAAAAAAACACATGCTCTATTACTGCTCTATGAAATGTTCAAAAACAAATGTGCACTGCAGAGAAAATTGGAGAGCCTGTTAAGTCTCTGTCTTTTCGAATTTAAGAGATCATTTTGCTGGAATGCTTCCTCGCTCACTTTCCCTTTTCTTCTCTCTCCCGGCAGGGCATTGAGGAGTAGGTTTCTGTTTTGAGACTGCAGTGTGTCCTTGTTTTGTGTTATACACTACCGGTACTCTGATCCTGCTCACTAAGAAGACACGGAATGCTTTCTCCTTATATTTTTTCCCATATGATGTATTACTTACGTTGTTCAGTTCTCAGCCACAGGCGCACAACCTGCCTGTTCCCAGTGCAGGAGAGTTATGGCTTGTGTTATTAGAGTGAGTAAGGGAGGTCAGTCTCACGAGACTCCACTGGATTTCTTGGCTACGCTTAGGAATGAAACACCATTGTCTCTCCTAAAGTATTGACTGCAAGGAAGAAAATAGGTATGTGTTAATCATCGCAACACACTGCTATGTTGATTCAAAATTGCATTAATGTATTGAATTTCCATTAATGCCTAGGTTATGATTTCTTAGTAGGAAAAGATGTGCTTGTATGTACCTTATTAAGAGTGAGGGAATTGCAAACAAGCAAGAAACGGTTTTTAAAGAATCATTCATTTACGTTCCAGTTTCACATTTCTTCAAACTGCAAGACGTGCCTCACTGTGATGCTTTGTTCGTCTGAAATAATTTTCTCTTCTCTGCAGGTCATTATTGAAAGATATCTGCATTCATCTCTTTCCCTACAAACAGCATTTGTTAATTGCCCCCACACTTTGCGTGCAGTATTTTATACTTCCTCATTGTTGTCAAGTCTTCAAAAAATAATCGAAGAGTGTCAGCTATTTTGCATTTTCAATGCTTATTTGATGAATCCTTCATTCAGTTTTTTTCAGTTACATTTTATGGACTGGACGAGAAAATTGTTTTCTGAATACTTTGAATGCACGTTGTATGGCAAATAATTACGGTGGTGCTTTATCATCAGTACAAGAAACCCTGCTACTATGCTCTCCCTAACCCTTCCACATCCTCTTTCCCCTCCGCTCCCCTTTTATTCATCTCAAGCCTTTGGATTGAGTAAATGAAGGATAAACTCCCAATTAACACTTCTGGATTTCCTTCCTCCTCCACCCCTCCATTACTCCAGTCAATCTAACTAACAAACTCTCATATCCGCAACTCAAATTAACTCATAATAATACTAAAACTGTACTCCTTATTAAATTATACTAATCCATCACTAATTCTTGTTGGGTACCGAAGTAGCGTGCTACTCATCGAAAAGCGCTTCAACGCCTCGTCAGGGGTAGTAAGCGCTATATAAATACGATTACAATACAATACAATATTGTGGCCACCACACCAGCATGGGCAGAGGCAATCCCCTCATGCTCTGCTTTGATCAACTCTGGTCTTAGGTCTTTATTGGGAATTACCCAAACTCCCACACCTGGTATTTTTACTTTTGCATAAAGGAAGCCTCCCATCCAGTAGGAATATTTAATAGGATATCCTTTAGGTAAAGGTGTGCTGTCAGCCGAGGCTTGCACGGCAGCCAGTATTTCATCGTCTGGGTTCGTTCTAGAACAAGTTACTGCAGCAACAGAAGCAGTAGCTACTGCTGATTTTGCTGCTTCATCAGCCAGTGTATTCCCAGCAACGTGTATTCCATGGCGCTGGTGTCCAAGTGTATGTACAACATGGACATTTGGTAGCGTTTCCTTCAGATCTGCTACTTTCCCCCACAGAAGTCTGTGTTTTGATGGTGTTACCTTTGGAATCTCTGAACTCATTCTGGTGCCAGTAATGCAGATATTCATTGAAGGACTGGACACAATAGTACGAATCACAGACAATCAGTGTGAGCTGTGCAGGATCCGTATGTTCCAGTGCCATCATCAGAGCATTTAGCTCTGCTAGTTGTGCAGTGCAATCGCTCAGGCTTTGCGTAAAGGTATGTTGTGGATAGAATGTACTACCCTCCATATAGCCGCTTATGACTGCTCAAGCAGTGGAGTATTGATGCTTTGTGCCTATAGCAGGTTCTGCTGAGCCATCAGTGTACATGACTATTTGATATTGATCAATAGGCAATGTATTTACCAGAACTGGGTATTCTAGTTCATATTGCAAAAATTCTTGAGTTTCTAACTTTGGGTCAAAAATATAGTCAACATCAGTGGCTGTCAGAGACGTTGCCCATTGAATCCAACGTGGATGTAATGCTTTAGCATTTGGAACGCTGTCTTTGGTAACTGCCTCGAAGGCTGGAATTGGAGATAAGACAATAATGCGTTTCCCCTAGGCCAGTGGTCTTTCTTTAATGACAGCCATCTGAACAGCAGTGAGAATTTTCTCAGTGGGAGCAAAACTTTGTTCTACTGTTGAGTACTAATGAGATTTGTATGCAATCGGGACCGTCTCACCGTCATTGAATGTTACATAGGTGAAACCAATGGCACCAGCTATTACTTTTTATTGTCCCTTGTGTGTAGGTATTGTGCTGCAAACATGTCTTGTTGCAATGCTCTGAGGATGCATGTGTGTTCGACTGCCCAAAACTTACTGGAAACGTCAGGATATATTAAGTCATATAAGGGTTTTATGCGTGATGCATAATCTGGAATGTATGTTCTGCCAAAATTTTGAAAACCCAATAGGGATTGGAGTTTTTTTTAATGGTATATGGAAGTTGTAACTGCACATTTTTCTAAGAATTGTGGCTCTAAGCTCTTTCCTTCACTTAATAATTCATATCCCAGAAGCAGGACACTCAGGAAGGCTATTTATATTTTCTTGAAGTTGAATTTATAGCAGAATTCGGCAAATCCTACAACAATGTGGGCTACTCATCTTAGATGTTGCAGTAATTCATCATCTGTAAGGTAAATATCATCTACATAGGACAATGCTTCAGGGTCAATGTCTCGCAATATTGAAGTTACACGAGCAGCGAACAGTCCTGGACTGTTCTTGTACCCACGTGGTAAACAACAGATTTTTTTCTGGGAGCATAGTGCGCTGGAACTTGTTAAGTCTCTACTCTCAGATGCTATATTTAGGCAGAAAAAGCCATTGGAAATATCCAATGTTGTTTTGTATTTTTTGCGTGCTTTGTTGTTCATAATTGCCATGCTATGAGAGTTTTGTATGTATGTATGTATGTATGTATGTATGTTTGTGTATGACTGTTTAAATGTCTGTAATCTAAGACTATTCTGTATGAATGGTCCGGTTTAGCTACAGGGAATAGAGGATCATTCATTGGTGAGACACAGGGTTTGGTTGTGCCCTGGTAATCTAGTTGTGTGAGGATTTCCTTCACAGGTGCTTTAGCATCATGTTCTATTGTGTACTGGGGTTGATTTTTAATTGGAATTACATGATGGCGTAGGATTCTGAGAGCTCATCGGGAACAAGGGGTGAGAAAGAAGGGCTTGATAACCTCTTCCCCATATGGGCATGACCGGAAAAATTCAGGTGGCTGTTAGAAATGGGGTCTTTGGTTGACAGTCAGGTTACCCCGTGTTCAAGCACGGACCCTCACTCTAGTCAGGGTAAAAGAGAATCACCCTCAGCTAACCCCTGCTTACCCGCTTGGTAGCTTGGCAGAGCAGTAGGCTTAACTTCAGAGTGCTAGGTGTAAAGTATTTGTACCAACACACACAGTAACTTAATGAAAACACTACAAAATGACACAACACCAGTTCAGAAAAATAGGAAATATTTATCTAAACAAAACAAGACCAAAACGACAAAAATCCACCATACACAAGTCAACTTATCAATAAAAAATCAAAAAGATTCTTTAAGTAGTTTTAAAAACACACTAGCGCTGCTAGAGTGAAAATGTACCTGGTGTGCGTCAAAAATAACCCCGCATGGGCAGGTGTGTGTCAAAAATAACTCCGCACGGCAGTACTAGAGTCAAAAATCCAGCCACACAATGATCGGAAAATCCCGCAGTGCAGTTTGTGATCTCCCAGCCTCCGTCAGCGATGCTGCGCGTCGTTTCTCCTGCTCCGTGTGTCGATTTTTCGGTTGCGTTTCCTGCGAGCGTCGTTTCTCAGCTGCGGAGCCGGCGGCGCGTCGCTTTTTCAGCCGCAGGTCGGGTTTGCGTCAATCTTTTCCCCGCACGGCGCTCTGTGCATGGATTTTTGCCAGCTTCTCCTTTCAGGGTCCCAGGAACTGGATGGGCACCACAGGTGCTGGCAGAGAGAAGTCTTTACTGTCCCTGAGACTTCAAACAACAGGAGGCAAGCTCTAGATCTAGCCCTTGGAGATTTCTTCTCAAGATGGAAGGCACACAAAGTCCAGTCTTTGCCCTCTTACTCTGGCAGAAGCAGCAACTGCAGGATAGCTCCACAAAGCACAGTCACAGGCAGGGCAGCTCTTCTTCCTCAGCTATTCAGCTCTTCTCCAGGCAGAGGTTCCTCTTGGTTCCAGAAGTGTTTCTAAAGTCTATGGTTTTGGGTGCCCTTCCTATACCCAATTTCTACTTCAAAGTAAAGTCTCTTTGGAATGTGAAATCCTGCCTTGTCCAGGCCAGACCCCAGACACTCACCAGGGGGTTGGAGACTGCATTGTGTGTGGGCAGGCACAGCCCTTTCAGGTGTGAATGACCACTCCTCCCCTCCCTCCTAGCACAGATGGCTCATCAGGATATGCAGGCTACACCCCAGCTCCCTTTGTGTCACTGTCTAGTGTGAGGTGCAACCAGCCCAACTGTCAAACGGACCCAGACAGGGAATCCACAAACAGGCAGAGTCACAGAAATGGTATAAGCAAGAAAATGCTCACTTTCTAAAAGTGGCATTTTCAAACACACAATCTTAAGATCAACTTTACTAAAAGATGTATTTTTAAATTGTGAGCTCAGACCCCAAATTCCACATGTCCATCCGCTCCCAAAGGGAATCTACACTTTAATCAGATTTAAAGGTAGCCCCATGTTAACCTGAGAGGGACAGGCCTTGCAACAGTGAAAAACGAATTTAGCAATATTTCACTGTCAGGACATATAAAACACATTACTATATGTCCTACCTTGCCAAGGTCGAATTTACAGTTAAAATTGAACACACAGTCACTGCAGTGGCAGGTCTGAGACATGATTACAGGGTTACTTGTGTGGGTGGCACAATCAGTGCTGCAGTGCCACTAGTGTTATTTGATTTACAGGCCCTGGGCACCTTTAGTGCACTGTACTAATGACTTACTAATAAATCAAATATGCCAATCATAGATAAACCAATCACATACACATTTTGTAAAGGAGCACTTGCACTTTAGCACTGGTTAGCAGTGGTAAAGTGCCCAGAGTAACAGAAACAGTAAAATCAGAGTGCAGCACACATCAACAACCTGGGGAACAGAGGCAAAAAGTTAAGGAAGACCACGCCAAGGATGAAAAGTCTAACAGTGGCCAATCCTTTTTCGACTAGTAAAATATCATAAATGTTAACGACACTGTCCAAAAAGATTGCGTCAATTGTGCGCTCAATGTCTCCTTCTAACTGTATCGTTACTTTGTATACCCTGTCAGGCGTGCGGACACGCATGTCCGCAGTTTCAACTTGTAAGAAGTCATCAGTTGTTTTCACATCCAGATGCTCTTGAATATTCCAGTGAACTTTTGTGACCTCTGCTGAGCTCTGTCAGAGCTAGTGCCCATGTCTTGTTCTTCAATAGAGCCCTGTTCTTGAGTGCAATGTCAAATTGCAACTGCTGCCACTTTTTTTCCTTTTAAATTGGGCTTTGTGTTGAGGGAGTTCTCTTCTTTTTAACAGAAACTTCTGTTGAGCGTTGTGATTCCTGTCACGGTTTCACGTACTCAGTTCTTCGCTCTGACCGCTATTGGAAAATGGGTTTTTGATAGGGGCAGTTAGCAACAGGCTACTAACCTCTGGTTAGGTCTCAATAAATTAAACCCAGCTCCACTCTTGGCAGCTTGGCAACAAGCAACAAGGCTTAATTTAGGAGACAAAGTGTAAAGCATTCAAATATCACAAAACAGTACTTAAAAAACACACAGGAAACAGTTTCAAAATCCAAAACCAATTTATAAAAATAGGAAATATTTTTAGCCTTAAAATGACACCAAAGCTAATAAAATCGGATAAAGGGAACTGCAGATATGAATTTTTAAAGAATTAATGCTTTTTAGCGCTTAAAAACAAATAGCTCCAAGCTTTTCATCTGGTTACACCTCGACCAGGGCAAAGTCAAATTTTAAGGCCGACCGTGATGGAGCTCTGCTCGGGTACAACCCGCGGGAGGCCTCGGTCAAATGTTTACCTTAGGATTTAGTCGTTTTTCTGGAGATTTTCTACAGTGGGACAAAGTCGCCAGTCCAATCCAACCTCCTGGAACTGTTCCTCAGATACACGTCGCAGGAGCCCTTGGTGGAGATTTTTACCTTTGGGCTTAGTCATTTTTTTTAGGTGAAAATCCTTCTGCCGGGGCAAACCTGAATCTTGATCCGATATCCCTGGAGCCCACTTCCGATTCACTGCCTGGGAGGTCCTGGTCAACTTCCTACATTCGGACTTAATCACTTTTTTGGAGATTTTCCTCACCGGGACAAACCTGCAAGTGAGGCTGTGTCGCGGTTGAGGCAAGCCGGCTAGAGTTGCCATGGCGGGTTGGTCCCTTATGGAGCTTATGCAAAAAGTTCTCCAAACTTCTGGATCTTCTCCCAGATGTTCTTTTAAGGTTCTTTTGAGGTCCACAGCTTAACCCAAGGTTCCAGTAGCTCTGAGATGCTTCTTGAGATACTACCAGAATGCACCTGGCACAAACTCCCTTTTGGCCACTGGACAGTGTGACCTGGTCAATTTCTTCAGGAGTTTGTGCAGGGGACTCTGGTTAGCACGTTTTCACCTGTAGCAACCAGGGAGTCCCTCCTTGAACCAGTTAAAGCCAGGCAAAGTCCTTCTTGTGGTGAATCCCAAGTGTGCAGCTGGTGCTTGCCTCCAGAGTGCAGTGTCCAAGTGCAGGTCAGGGGTCCAGCAAGGCACTCCTTCTTCTCCTGTAGTTCTACCTGGTAGGGATCTGATGTGTGGGTACAGGTCTGTCAGTTTTATCCTTGCTCCTGCGTGAAAACCAGGGGGGTACTGGTGCTCCAATCAGGTGCATGGTCCTTTCCCCTGTGATGACCACTTCCTGGGAAGTGTGTCAAAAATAAATCCCAGGGAGCAACATTCCTAAAAAATCCATCATGGCTGAAAATGATTTTTGGAGGTCACATCTGGCTGAGCCCACTCACTGGTGTGGCTAAAAATCCTAAACACACTCCTCCCCTCCCCTGTCATAATCTAATCAAGGGGCACCTAATTGTCTGGTTTTGCAGGATGCGAGGGAGGTGCTGGGTTGCTTCAAATGTCCTTCTCTGCCTTTTAAGACCAGTGTGGCAGCCCTCCCCACTTCCTGCTTCCCCATTTGCTGAGGGAAGATCTCCTCCCCCAGGCACATCTCTTTGTGTTGAGACAGGCCGCTTCATACCTCATCAAGGCAGCCTGTCCAGGCTTTCAGAGGCTGGCCAATCAGAGCAAAGCAGCAAAAACACTGCAGGGCTGAAGTTAGCAACTATTCAGGTAAAGTTTAAAACTCTTTACCTGTACAAGTTATATTAAATCCAACAATTGTAAGTTGTGGGATTTATTATAACAATTAATTTAATACCAAACTTGAGGTATCTGTCACTTAGGGGACTTTATAAATTAAAATAAAGCCTCTCCATTCTAGCCTATGGAGGCCATTCACTACAATGAGGGAAAAACAAATTTGACTGTTTTACCTCACCAGGGCTTATACAGCTATTTGTGTAAGGTCCCTGCTTATAGTCACATGGCACCCAACCGTGTGGGCACATAGGGCACATCTTAGGGGTGACTTATATGTAAAAATAAGGTAGTTAAAGACTTTGGAAGTACTTTTAATTCCAAAGTCGAATTTGCATGTAACTTTAATTTAAAAGCAGCCAGCAAGGCAGGCCTACCTTTAAAATCACACTGGGCACCTCAGCAGTGCACTACCTATGCTGAGGTCCCTAAACCTACATGCCCTACCATATACTAGGGACTTATAGGTAGGTTAATATTGGCAATTGTAATTAGCCTAATTTGCATATCCACTTTACACAGAGCACTGGCCTTGGGACTGGTAAGCAGTACCCAGGGCAGAGCCAAGAGTCAGTAACCATCAGCATCTGTCCAAAAAGTTTGGGGGTGACAAGGGCAAGAAGGAGAACTTTCCTACAACCGCCCACCTCTCTCACTGCGTTCTTCTGGTGAGTCCTGAAAGGAACCAGATTGGATTGGCGTGTATCAGTGTATTGATATCTGTCAGTCGTTTTTATATTATCTCTTTTTTCTGAATTATATCTATTCTGAGGGGTCTCTGAGTGCAGAGATTCTCCCCTTTTTTTTTAGATGTTTGTTGTTTTTTATCCCAGTGTTTTTTAGAACCCTTGGGTGCTTGCTTGGTAGAATCTTTATTACATTTACCCTGAAACTGTGGTTTGTGGGTCTGGCCCCCAGACTATCTTGACCAATACTAGAATAGGTCTCCGTAAAAATGTTTGGCAGCCTACGTTCTTGATCCTGTGGAGGAACGTCCCAGAGCCGCATATGCACTGCTACTGCTACTGCCTCCCCTTTAAGGTTACTCAGTATAATGGAAGATACAGTGGCAAAATTGCCCATAAGTTGCATCGCCAAGTCTAGGGCCAGGGCAGCCCCGTATTCATCTTGAATTTGTTTTAACACTTTCGGAAGATTGGCAAGTGTTGGTGTACCGTGTGCGGTAGTTTAGAGCGTGGCAAATACCGTGCCCCAAGTATTGCAGTTATTTAATGGGGGAACCATCCCGAAAGGCAAGCAAATAGTTAATATTCTATGCCTATCCTGAGGTCCCACATGGGGAAATACTGCTTCCAGTGCATTTAATTTTTGAGCTAACCAAAACTGAATCTCTTCCCGCTTGACGGGTACCTTACCCATAATAGAATGTACAGTCATGGGATTAATGCCTGTGTTGCTGCATGTGGTTGCACCAGGACAGCACATGCTGGGTTTGTATTTAATGTTTGCATTATAAACTGTACTAACAGTCTGTATATTTCCGTAAGCTCAGTATATAAGCGGCGAACCTCAGCTACCGTCAAGGTTGCTGCATCAAGGGTGCGGGGTATATGTGGCCAATAAAGGGCAGGTAGGACCATCATTACTTAGAGGACCTAACCTAACGTGTAGGACTGCATGTGGTAGGGCGCCATCAAGCCAGTTCTTATGGTCTTGTTAAGATAGAGGTATTTCTAGATATGCATATGCTCTATAATGTGCAGGTATATTTGCAGGTGTTTTAATTGTGAAATGTATTTGTGTCCCCTGCTGAAAATGTGACCCAAGAATAGAAAATTTCTGTTCTATAAGCTGGATGAGCCTCAACAACAAATGTAATTGGACCCCTCTGGGCCGTTAGGCCATGTCTCAATATATGTGCGGTAAGGGGTAGTAGCATATTGACTTCAATTGCTACATGTTGTGGGTTTGCCATGGTGAATGGTAAATTTTGTTCAGAGATTAGCACAGCAAATGGAGATTATCCTTTTAGGATTCAAGCTTGAACAATTTACAGCGTTAGTTAGGTATTCCCTACTTAGCTGAGGAGGAAAAATCCTCAATACCACAGATGTCTCTGTAAATAGTACTGAGGTGTTATTGCATGTAGTGAGACTGAGATACTCAGGAGGACCTGAAAATTAGTGCCTGACCAAACGTTGATGGCACCATGTCGCGTAGGTTCGCATTATCCTAATGAGACTACTGGATTTGGGTGGCAGAATCACCTGTACTGTGGGGGACTGAGCCTGATTCCGCACCATGTGACACCTGTCGGTCTAATGTGGGTTTTTATTCCGGCTAACTAGCAGTGCCTCACATCCACCCAAGAACAGGGAAGATTGGGCAACTGGGCGCATGACAGAAATGACTCCTCAGGGGAACCGTGGTCACTCAGAGGCAGAGTATAGTTCAATAAGGTTTTAGTGAAGTAAGTGCATCTGAGATAATAAGGCATGTATTGCAATAACTAGGACGATGAAGCACAATAAGATTAAGATTGTGACAAGGAGAGTAAAACACAAAAATAACGCTACCATATTGTCACTAGAGTTTATAAGGATAGTTCCTACCTAAGCTATGTTAGAGCACAGCATGTTAAGCTCTAATTCTGCCCTACAGGTTTTCCCTGGGAAGACATCATCCCTCATACCTGAGCAAGAGGCCTGTAGTCTACATAAGCAGTTGCAGCAAAGCAATCAGCAGTCAGTATACAGTTGTGGTCATCTGGCTGGTCCCTCTAATATACATGGGTCAAAGTCATTTTTTTAATAATAAAACAGCTGATGTTCCAAGAAAGGATCCCAATGTAAGAGTGTATATGTCTCTGTGGACATTGGAGACAAAGCGTACCACTTTTGCCGGCAACCTATCTTATTGCAGCCTTGAGAAAAGCACAGAGTGAAAGAAATGTCTTGTTTAGGAACGCAGTGCTGACCTAGGCGAAGAACAGCTAGATAGAGAAAGTAAAACAAGACTGCAAATGTGGCTAGTGTTAAAATAATATAATGAAGCTGAAATAAAACATATCTAGGTTAAAGTGCACAACAGCAGTCATAGTTTGCTATAATAACATATATAAAACCATAGATAAAATGAATACACGGCAGTATCACCTCATTCATAATTGCAGGTGTTGACAACCATCAAGGTAGGTGGTTAAAGTGCGATTAATCCTGTGTGAGACGGAGAGGGTGTGGTGCAGCAGCCTGAGCTGCCAACTTCAGATTTGGGTGACACAGGTCGAGTCTCGGCGTCGGCTTAACATCTTGCGATTCTGACACACTTTGCAAATAATGGATTCCTGGATTTTTTTGACTTTCCAGGATGATGCGCCATCCCCATGTGTACTTTGCACATCACCACCCTCAGGGGTTCAACAGCAAACGGAATATCTGTTTCCCGCTTTTGTTTCTGCTTGACTGGGACCCAGTCAGCTTGATTAAAGACTGTGTCCTTAGCTCATTGATGCCAATCGGCATATATTTTCATTTTGTATTTTGAAGAAGTGTCTGTGACTGTGGCACAACCCTTATCAACATTTAAGGATCAGTCCATTGTCCATTGTGGCAGTTTAGTTCAGATGGCTCTCACAAATAGTCAGGTGGCAGGACTCCAACCAGTTGTGGAGTGAGGAGTTGAACGATAGGCACAGAGGTCTTGACACTTCTGATTTAATTTAACCCCTTTCATTGTGGCTCGTTGAATCACCCTTTTGAGTGTACCCATGAATCGTTCCAAAACACCATTGGCTTGGGGCCATAGAGGTGTACTCTTTTAATGCTTGACATTTAGTCTCACTGGAAAATCCTTGAACTCTTTGCTAGTAAACAACAGACCATTGTCAGATTTCAGAATAGTATGGATGCCCCATGCTGCTAAGATGTCATCCAGACACTCAATGACCTTGCCATGTTGTTGATGACAGCTCCTCCACTAAAGGAAAACGTGAATACTCATCGATGACTACCATGAGATGATGTCCGATTCCTAAGGGCCTAAAAAAAAACACTGCAACTTTTTCCCAAGCCTGAGCAGGAAGGTCAGACATTATCTTTGATGCTGCGTCTCTCTAGGGAAAATGCAGTTTCAAAGATGGCACTCTTTTAGTTCCTTCTCAACTTGCTTGTCGAGGTGTTGGAACCACACTCTTTCTTTTAGAGCTCTCTTGGTGGCTACAATGCCATGATGTCCTTCATGGGCTAGTTCAATGACTTGCTGAATCAGGCTTGCAGGTATAATGATTCATGAGCCTCTCAATACAACACCTTCCTTGGTCTCAGACAGTTTGTACACTTTTTAATTTTGGAAATTCAACATTGTCAACAAAAAGTTGAACACTCCTCTTCCACAATTGAGTTGAAATGTTTTTGAGGATGTTCCTATCAGCATTAATAGCAGCAATAAACTGTTTGATGGATAAGGCTGCTGGCGTGCTGGACCTCACAATGAAATTAACATACTCCTCAGCCATTTTGGATATCAAACTGTGTCTATGTAGTGGTACTTGTGAAAAGTTATCAGCAGGGTTCTGATCTTTACCTGTCTTGTGTACAATCGTATAGTGATACTCTTGCAGTTGCAACCCCACTTCTCAATGCAAGGGGGCATCTTGGCTTTCAGATTTCTATCTTCATTCGCTTGTGGATGCAACTGGTTGTCAATCTTCACCCTGAAAGAACTCAAGCTTTTCTGTGAGAATAATTGAAAATGGATTGCACTCCAAATGCCATTCCCCATAATCAACTTTGGTGACCAAACGTTGAAGAAGTTGCGAATGCTGTGAACATTCATGCTGCTTGAAGAATGAGGCTGAAGATGGAAATGGCCAGTTCTCCATCCATAAAATAGAAGCTTGTGAAACCTGCTCTTTTGGGAAGAAGAAACAACAGCATTGTTAGCACGCCTCAAAAATGTTGAAGGAATTCGGGGCCCCATGCCTACACAATAAACCAACTTTTTCAGTTTAATGAAGCATCCAGAAACAGAGGCCACAAGCAACTTTATAAGAAGAAAAAATGTGGATCCAGTTCTTGGTCCTGAGGAGAACTTCAAATTATGGGATTGGAAATGTGTCAACATAGTTTGCACTATGGAGTTATAAAAAGAGACTACTGGACACAGGGAACCTTAGTGTGAAAACTGGTGCCTGTCTTTGGTCCAAAAACATGCTGCCTTAACCCCTTGTGTAGCTTCACTGTAGGAGTATGGACAATTGAGACAAACATGTTACTCCACGTGTCCAAAAATTAGAGAACTGGTACATTCTAATTGGTCACTAACTCACAAGCGTTGTATACAAGTTCTGTATATGTTTTGTGATACAAACATTAAGGAAGCTGTGGAATTTTGGAACTTATTCATACTCTGACTATGGGTGTTATGTTTCAAAGTATATGATTTGATACGTGGAACAAGATTTTGAAATAAGATGGAATATATATTATGTAATAAATTGTGGTCATGCTAATTACATTTCTTGATCACTGTGATGAACAGATTGTATTGGCAAATGATGTCAGACGAGGCTTAGTTTGTTGTTTTTCTTTAATTTAAACTGTTCCAACCTTGCTGATAAACAATAGACCCAACCTCTTGATTATTAATTTTAGAGAGTTGGCATTTTCTTAATTTAGCCATTTGGTGCCTGGTGCCTGTCTCTGATCACTTGTCTGGGGTGGGTGACAGCTGGTCTTTGTGTATACCCCATAGACAGTGACACACTATGGGAGTTTAGATGGGACTTCATGGACCCAGCTTCTCCCTCACATCCTGTAGGAGGATGTTCACTTACACCTGAATAGGCTGTGTTCTTTTCCCTCACAAAGGGCTGCATAACCCCCTGTAGGGAGTCTGGAGCTAGAGCAGGAAGGACAGCTCCTCTGTACATCTCAAAGGCAGTCTTTGAAGTCTCCTCCACGTCAAAGGCCCAACTGGGTATAAGTACTGGACCTCTGACACCACCACTTCAGTACACTTCTGGACCCATCAGTATTCTTCCAGGAAGAAGGGCTGCTGTGTTGCTGAAGGACTGCCACTCTCATGGAGTCCCGCTTTGCTGGACTCCTTCCTTGCTGTGCTGGCCTGCTGCCTGATGTTCCCCTGCCTGGGTGAGAAGGACTGGGCCTGCATCACTTGAACCCAGAGTGACTTCAAGGGCTAGCTGGCTGGCCTTCGGATCTGAAGTCTCAGGGACATAAAAGACTTCCAACCACCCTGCTTCTGCACCTGTATTCTGCCATTTCTGTGTGCCTGTCCTGCGAAGTCGTGCTACCCCAGTCCTCGACCGTTGGAAGTGGGCCTAAAGTGATTCTCCAGTGGAACCAAAGCAATGTCTGCTGAGCGACGCATTCCCGACATAATTTACGAATGTTCTCGGATGAGCAGCACATCCTAAAACAGAACCGACGCATCGCCCCTGTTGTGTGGATTGGACCTGTCGCAGAGTACTTATATCACCGCTGCATCCCACATCTTGAGACCAATGCATCGCCTTTGGAACTGCCACCGTGTGACGGTTTTCCCGGCACAAGACCCTCGCATCCCCTTCAATGCTAGCTTTGACGGTGCTGCCAAAACTCTGCATCACAGCTTCCCCACTCATGGGAACCAATGTACTGTCTCAACTGCATGCCTCATCCTCAACATTGGTCTTCGCATCGCAAGCCCCATCAACAGGCTCCTTAATGTTGACCCATCAGGATCTTGCAGTGCACACACACAACACTCCTCAGTCAAAATTCAAGATACTTTGGTTCAGCAGGCCTAACTGGGTCCCTGAAACCAGTCAGCTCTCCATTTTGGTCGGCCTGAACTTTTGACTTTGTCCCGATCCGGCACAACCAGATATCCCCAATAGCATCTTCTGCTTCTTAGCGCTATTTTGATTTAAAACTTTGAAATTCAATATCTCCAGTTCTACTTATCAGATTTTTGTTGTTTTGTTCTTGTATTTTTTAGTAAGTTCTGATTTATTTTTCTTAACTGGTGTTGAATTTACTTGTGTGATGTTTTGACTATTTTACTGTTTATGTGTTGCACAAATACAAATACTGCCTCTAAGCTAAGTCTGACTGCTCTGTGCCAACCTACCAGAGGGTGAGCAAAGCGTAATTTAGGGTTTTCCTGACACCTACCCTGACGAGGATTGCCGTTGCTGTTTGACCAACGTTTACACCTGAATCAACTAACAATCCAATTTCAAACCGAAAATATAGAGAAAACACAATTCTGTGATATAGCAGGGGCTCTTTTTCTATCATTCCTGCTGCTCCAACACATACTATGTGATAAAAAAAAAAGTTTGCTATAATTCACATATCATATCATAAATAACAAAAGTTCCAAAAAAATAGGCGTTCCTAGTGACGGCGCAGTGCAAGTGAAGGAAGTGAATCAACCATACAGTGCGCCAACAAAATATATACAAACATTATAACCATCAGGACATGAATTTTCTGGAATCTATTAAAATGAATAGCAACAAGTCCACGTTTCGATCTCTTGCAATGATTGGACTTATGCAAGATGCAGGAACTTACAAAGCCCTTATTGAATATGGCACGGTCACAGGTGAACTGCATCTACGGTCTGCTCACCGTAGTCATAAAATATCCAGAGACCACAACTGGAAATGTCCTAACAACTGTGAATTAAGAAAAGAAACCTCAATTATACTAGAAACAATTTAGTTTCTAGTCGCAGTGATCCGGACAGACATGGGAGGTGCATCAAATGGAGAGATATGTCCCTAGAGTTCTGACCTCAACTTGCGGGTCTGACATGGATACATTGGCAAGTGTCACATGTGCAACCCCACTGTTCTTAGATAGGGACAAGAGGCATAGGGCCAGGGACGAAGAGTAAAGGTTAACCAAGAAGGGAGGAAATGATAGACTGCTGTCAGGTCGCCTTTGAGATGTCGAAGGCATGCCAGGTTATTTTCCCTGATGAATGAATGAGAGGAGGGCAGGCTGATGAAAGAAATAGTGTGTGAGTTTTCCTACTGTGAAGAGGCGGAGTTCTCCCCAGATGTATGAGAGAGTCTGCCAAAGGGTGGGTCCTTCAGGTGAGAAAGCTGAGTTGACTTTGCAGGCAGGTGCCATTGAGAACCTTACCCAAGTGATCCCACATTTGGAGAAGATAAATACACTATTTTAGATGGCTTCCTTAGAAGTTTACTCTCCAGGTGTATGAGTGGCAGGGTCACCCACCTGAAGTCATGGGTAAATCTAACTGTAAACGCAGGTTAGATGAGGCACAGCCACCCCCCAAGAAGGAACGTCAGTGCACTAGATGTTGATAAAGGTTGGTATGCATATCTGTGGCTGAAAGAATAGCATGATCTCACAAGAAGGTCTGCAGTTTTCTGAAAGTGGTTCGTAGGAGTTGAAACGTATGTATTATTTGTGGAAGTGTATGAGTGAACACAAGAACTTGCCCCAACTGGCAGAAGTGGAGGCGCTTAATAAGCGGGAGCAGCGAGCGAAGGGCAGAGCGAATGAGAGTAAACTGAAGGGGCAAGCGTGGACGGTGTTAAATCGTATGAAAATAGATGGGCTACAGAAACGAGAGCTATATGCTGGCATAGGATTGTTAGGCAAAGCAGGAATGCCAACGTGCCCGTGAAAGAATGATTGCTGAATGTCACAGCCGAGCTCAGGTTTATAGTATCATAACACGGTTCCTTTGAATTAAACCGTACCCTAAATGGAGGTGTGTGTGATGAATGCATGGTCGGCTGCGTGCAGTTGAAGAAAAGAGAGGTGACGGAGAACAAAAAGAAAGAAAAAAAACACATGCTCTATTACTGCTCTATGAAATGTTCAAAAACAAATGTGCACTGCAGAGAAAATTGGAGAGCCTGTTAAGTCTCTGTCTTTTCGAATTTAAGAGATCATTTTGCTGGAATGCTTCCTCGCTCACTTTCCCTTTTCTTCTCTCTCCCGGCAGGGCATTGAGGAGTAGGTTTCTGTTTTGAGACTGCAGTGTGTCCTTGTTTTGTGTTATACACTACCGGTACTCTGATCCTGCTCACTAAGAAGACACGGAATGCTTTCTCCTTATATTTTTTCCCATATGATGTATTACTTACGTTGTTCAGTTCTCAGCCACAGGCGCACAACCTGCCTGTTCCCAGTGCAGGAGAGTTATGGCTTGTGTTATTAGAGTGAGTAAGGGAGGTCAGTCTCACGAGACTCCACTGGATTTTTTGGCTACGCTTAGGAATGAAACACCATTGTCTCTCCTAAAGTATTGACTGCAAGGAAGAAAATAGGTATGTGTTAATCATCGCAACACACTGCTATGTTGATTCAAAATTGCATTAATGTATTGAATTTCCATTAATGCCTAGGTTATGATTTATTAGTAGGAAAAGATGTGCTTGTATGTACCTTATTAAGAGTGAGGGAATTGCAAACAAGCAAGAAACGGTTTTTAAAGAATCATTCATTTACGTTCCAGTTTCACATTTCTTCAAACTGCAAGACGTGCCTCACTGTGATGCTTTGTTCGTCTGAAATAATTTTCTCTTCTCTGCAGGTCATTATTGAAAGATATCTGCATTCATCTCTTTCCCTACAAACAGCATTTGTTAATTGCCCCCACACTTTGCGTGCAGTATTTTATACTTCCTCATTGTTGTCAAGTCTTCAAAAAATAATCGAAGAGTGTCAGCTATTTTGCATTTTCAATGCTTATTTGATGAATCCTTCATTCAGTTTTTTTCAGTTACATTTTATGGACTGGACGAGAAAATTGTTTTCTGAATACTTTGAATGCACGTTGTATGGCAAATAATTACGGTGGTGCTTTATCATCAGTACAAGAAACCCCGATGCTCTATACATAAAGTGACTGGTGGCCCTCTTGTAAGGTGTTTCTTTCCATGCATGGCTAAATTCCAAAGTATTTACACATGAGCAAAAAGAAATTACAAAAAATGACAGGTTTTAATTTTTGGTGACGTACTTAATGTTGTTTATTGCTCCCCTCTGTTGCTCAATGTTGTACCTATTTTCATAGTTGTGCTTAGATATTGTTTCTTTTTAGCGGATATTTCATTGTTTTGAAATATGTTGATGTAATTTTGAGGGAAAAGGAGAGATTGTGTATATGAATATATATATGTGTGTGTATGTATATGTCTATCTATCTATCTATCTATATATATATATATATATATATATATATATATATATATATATATGTATAGATTTCTTACTTACTGGTCGCTAGTAGGTAGTTATAGTAAGGACATAGGCGGTCATTCTGACCCTGGCGGTCAAAGACCGCCAGGGCGGAGGACCGCGGGAGCACCGCCGACAGGCCGGCGGTGCTCCAATGGGGATTCCGACCGCGGCGGTAAAGCCGCGGTCGGACCGGCAACACTGGCGGTCTCCCGCCAGTGTACCGCCGCCCCATTGAATCCTCCAAGGCGGCGCAGCTTGCTGCGCCGCCGAGGGGATTCCGACCCCCCCTACCGCCATCCAGATCCCGGCGGTCCGACCGCCGGGAACCGGATGGCGGTAGGGGGGGTCGTGGGGCCCCTGGGGGCCCCTGCAGTGCCCATGCCACTGGCATGGGCATTGCAGGGGCCCCCGTAAGAGGGCCCCTACAAGTATTTCACTGTCTGCTTGGCAGACAGTGAAATACGCGACGGGTGCCACTGCACCCGTCGCACAGCTTCCACTCCGCCGGCTCGATTCCGAGCCGGCTTCATCGTGGAAGCATCTTTCCCGCTGGGCTGGCGGGCGGCCTGAAGGCGGCCGCCCGCCAGCCCAGCGGGAAAGTCAGAATTACCGCGGCGGTCTTTTGACCGCGCAGCGGTATTCTGGCGGCCCCCGACAGGCCGGCGGCGACCGCCGCCGGTCAAAGTCGGAATGAGGGCCATAGTTTTCATAGACAAAGCGTTTTTTGTTTTGCTAATAACTCCGGTGCTGTTTGACAAATATTCACGAATTTTTCAAAACTAGTTTGTCACTCACTTCAGCTGCCATCTGGAAAGTTTTGGAGTGATTCGTCAAGCAGGGGCTGAGAAAAAGGGTGGGGTCCCAAAACGTGTTTTCCTCATTCAATTTTCCATTGGGATATTGAACACAAATACAGCCCGAATCGCTGATTGGAATTAAACCAAATTTGGTAGAAAGCTAGACATTGGCTCAGAAAGAGTGCTTTTTGGAATTTCCTGTAAATCCGTTCAGTAGTTTTGCCATTTTTAAAGAAAATAGATTTATGTATATCTAGGGACGCGGTTCCACCACAGATCCACTGCAGTGGATCCGCGGATCCACACACCAACAGCAATGCCATGATTGGCTAACTGCAACCTGACAGGAAAGCTGCAGCGTCATTATTTTTATGGGGACACAGTCCTGGGGGTAAAAATAAAATTTCACAGTGAAAGAAGTGGTCAGGGTAGAGGTACCCTGACCCCATCGGAGTGATGGAGAAGTCTGTGAGGGACCCCTCATGGGCAAGAAATTGCCCAAAAATCTGTTTTTTGGGCACATGAGAATCCGCTGATCTTCCGAGATGTGACTAATCTGCGGCTAAATAAATACATATATGTATACATATATTTGTATATATATACATATATATACATATTATATATATATATATATATATATATATATATATATTACCTACTGGCTGTCGCTAGCAGGTAGTTATAGTTCGGATCATGTTTCCATAGAAAAAGCATTTTTTGACTTGCTTATTACTTTGGCACCGTTTGGCGAATCTTCACGTAATTGTTCCCAAAAAAGTGTGCCGGTGAATCTTGTTGCACATGGGAAAGGAAGTTTTACAGTTATCCGTCAACCAAGGGCCAAGAAAAAGGGGGCAAAAAACATGTGTTTCCCATGTTACTTCCCATAGGTCTTTTAAGCACGACTACAGCCCGAAACGCTTGAAGGAATTGCACCAAATTTGGCAGAAAGGTAGGTTTTGGTATGCAGATTAAGTTTTTGGATATTTGGTGTAAATCCATTCAGTAGTTTTTGAGATATTAAAGGGGAAATAAATTACTATATCTAGAGCCATTGATCTGTCGCGTCGTTCTCACGATTATCGCAGCAAATTTGCGAATGTGCACGCCAAAAGGCATGCTGTGATTGGCTGGCTACAACCTGACCAGAAAGTTGTGGCTGTCATTTTAGTTAACAGGACATGGTCCCTGGGGCTGAAAAATAAAATGAAAAGTGGCACAAGGGATCAGGGTGGAGGTACCCTGATCCTAGGGCTGTAATATAGGGGTCTTTGAGAGTAAAATTATGTCCTTTAAAGTATTTGTTTCACCACATACGATATTCATGAATACGCCACGATGTTCAGCATAGCCCCCATGTAACATTGCAACAAATTTGTACATATCAGCGAAAATATGTAAAATATTCACAGACTCATTCATACACTAATTCATTCACTTGTAGTAGCACTCAGACACTTATGCCACTCAGACACTCACACACCCACTAACACATCCACTCACACCCTTGCGCATCAACTCACAGATCCACCCAAATACTGATGCATCCACTCACAGACCCACTGAGACACTGACGCACTGACTCACAGACCCACTCAGACACTGACGCACTCACTCACAGACCCACTCACGCACCCACTCAGACTCTCACGCACCCATTCACAGAACCACTCAGATACTCATGCACCCACTCACAGACCCACTCAGACATTCACACACCCACTCAGACCTACTCAGACCATCATATACCCACTCATAGACCCACTCAGACATTCAGGCATCCACTCACAGACTCACTCAAACCTTCACGCACCCACTCACAGACCCACTCAGACACTCACACACCAACTCACAAACCCACTCAGACCATCACACATCCACTCACAGAACCACACAGACCCTCATGCACCCACTTTCACACCCAGACAAACACTGTGACACTCAGAGACACCCTGTCATACATATTCTCACACCCGGAGAGACAGACCCTTCGGCCGTGCATGGCGGAGGTTGGGTGGTTATGGGGGTTGACCACAGGGCATTGTCGAAGGCCTACCCATTGCGGTGTTGGGTGGTTATAGGGGGTTGGCCGCAGGGCCCAATGCCCGCCGCACATGGCGAAGGCGGTGCACGGCATTAGGTGGTTATAGGGGGGTATATATATGCATATTTTTCCCTAGTTAGTTAGGTTTGTTACACTATCCTTGGTTTGTTTTATCAGAATGCACATCTCCTTGTCTCCTTGTGCTTTGGAGAGTGTTTTGAATATATATATATATATATATATATATATATATATATATATATATATATATATATATATATATATATATATATCAAACCGGTGGACACCGGGTAGGTATAGTTAGGACCTAGTTTCCATAGAAAAGTTACTTGAAATAACTCTAACTATAACAGGTGAATTTCTATGGTTTTGTATGTTTAAAATGTGACCCTAACTATGACGTCCCTGTAACCTTTGTTTTTTTTTAAGTGAATTTCTATGTTTTTTTCAATTCTATTTCTATATAACTATAATGTCCCTGTAATCTTTGTTTTATATATATATATGTATATATATATGTTGTTATATATATATATATATATGTATATTCAGTCATTACAGTATCTTTGATCCCAAGGGCAACCCAAGCCATTTCACTACAAGGGACTAGAGTTATTCCACATAGAAAAGCATTTTACTGTAGTGGCAATTTTTTAGTGATACAGGGTTCTCTATTAGGTGTAATTCATCTTGGAGAGCTGCATTGTTATGCAGCTTGCAACAATTGACTGATTGTTTTCGCGGAGCGTGGTCGTAGGTTCAAGGTGTTTTGCCCGTCTGCCCCACTAAGTATTTGTTAAAAAAATGTCCCACCTGACAGGTGTATGGAAATGAAGATACATCAGTGGAAGTCAATGCACCAGCCCTGCTGCCTGCTCCCTCTCAAGTGCTTCGCAGTTCCATAGAGAGGTGTCAGGGAGTTCCAGCATGGGCACATCTGTCTCATGACTGATGAGAAGCGAACGTTTTGCGGCTGTCTCTGATGGTGACACACGCCAATGACACTATTTCTGTTTATGTTAGCATTAAAAAGGTCCCAGTTACCTTATCCCTCTAGATGCTTTTCTGGTACATGCAAGTTTTATTTCCTCGTGCTGTTCACAATTAGTTTGGCCTTGACCAGTGCTTTTCTTTCAAGCCTTGGAATATGGCTTGTTATCTTTGCAGGCTGAAGGTGAATGTGTGAGGTAGTGACTGTAAGATGATATTCTTGTTTTTTAGGAGAATGCAGCATTCTTAATCAAGTATCCTGTTCCTTTACAGCTGTGTAAATACAACTTTTGAGTTTTACAAGTGCAAATGGTGATTGAGCCTACAGCTGGCTACCTAAAGAAAAACTGGTCAGGACCCTGAAGTTATGTTGTCAAACAGAATATGAAGAGTAAGTAAATAAGAAGCTGTGAGTTTTCCCCTTTCTGAGTTTCAACAAATGCACTGGGCTGCATAAGTCATATTAATATTCTTCTTCTTATTATTATTATCATCTTGTTAAGCGCACAGCTCCCCAAGTAGGGTTTACCGGCACTGAGCTATAGAAGCAAAAACAGTTGGGCAATCTAAAATAAGTCTTCAGGTTTTTACGAAAGGCGAGTAGGGTCAAGCAGTTTCCTAAGGCAACTGGGAGAGAGCTCCAGAGTTTCACACCCAGGACTGAGGAGCATCCGCCCATCTGGCCCAAGCGAAACCTAGGCATAGTACATAGAGCCAGATTCTGTGATCACAGTGAACGTGAAGGCTGATAGGGCAACACCAACTCCTGTATGTAACGAGGGCCAGTTTCAGCTCTAGCTTTGAATACATAGCACAACGCTTTAAATTGAATGTGCTTTATGACTGTGAGCCAATTAAGCTCTTAAGGAAGATGAGAAACCTACTTCTGGAGGCAAAACAAAAGTCTTGCCCCCATATTCTGAACTGTATGGAGGTGGCAAAAAGACACTTGATCTATTCCTAAATAGAAGATGTTGCCATACTCCAATCAGGGCTATCCAGGGCTTGATTCACTGCCTCTTGGGCTGACAAATAAATCATCCAGATGATCTTTTTCAGCCACTTAAGCACAGTGAAGCATGTGGAGGTCACCTTAACCACCTGCAGCTTCATTGAGAGATTGTTGTACAGGAGAAAGCCCACATTCTTGACAAGGCAGGGAGAGACCCACCAGAAACTTACCAGTGTCGAGATCCCCAAAATTGAGGATTCTCACCCAAAATCATAATCTCCGTCTTATCACCCTTAAGCTTGAGAGAGTTGTTGCTCATCCAAGTGGCAATAAGTCTCAATCCCTGGTTAAGATCGGAAGAACCATGGCCATGCATAGATGAAAAGGAAAAGATGATTTGAGTGTCATATGCAAAGGGAAAAATGGTCAAACCACAGCCCTCCACTACTTATGCTAAAAAACTGACATAGATGTTAAACAACATTGGATGAAGCACTGAGCCCTGTGGGACTCCAGATGTTAAGAGTTGTATTTCTGACACTGCATTGGCCATGAAATGTCCCATTGTTTAAGGATGAAGTTAGCCAGGTTAACTCTGTCCCTCCAAGTCCCAATGCTACCAATCTCCCAGTCAGGATAGAATGGGACAGGGTATCAAATGCGTGCTAAAACCAAGTAAAATAAGAGGAACTGTTCCACCTCCATCCAAGAGCCTTATAAGGCGGTCAGTAACTCCCAAGAGGCAGGACTCCATACTATACCCAGCCCTGAAGCCCGACTGTGAAGGAAGTAGCATGTTTTGGGCCTCCACATAAGATATAGACAGCACATTCATATGTTTCTCCAAAACCTTGGAGAGATAGAACAGCAGAGGAATAGGACAGAAATTCAGCCAGATGTTGAGGTCTAAATTTGGTTTCTTTAGGAGTGGAGGAACCATAGTGTGCTTTCAATTTGCTGGAACAAAACCCTCACAAAGAGAGGAATTAAGAAGCTTAACCACTACCTGAAGCAGTTCCAGGTCTACAAGACCGAGCTTAGAAGGTGGTAATGAATCTAACGGCGAGCCACATTTAACAGACTTTGGACGCCTCATCATAAGACCTTTTCTAAAGTCTTTTTAAGGCCCTACAATGTTTTGTTCTCAAGCTGCAATGCATCATTAAACCAGGGAGCAGGCAGGATAGTTTTAGCCGAGTCTCTAGAAGCAGCTGGTAAAGCTGCATCCAGAGCATTCTGTATCCAGCTATCTACCATCCCCTGATCCTGGCCCTCCAAGTGCTTAAGAATTGGTTTAGTAATAAGAAGTTGTCAGTTCAGAGCAGCAGCATCCAGTTTCTACCAGTTCCTGGTTTTAGTTATAGGTGTATAAAGCTAGGGAAAGAAATGCAGCCAGCGTTTGGATGAGTTTGCAAACTATATAAGTGAATGACAACAATGTGGCTTGAGCAACAATACGAAACATGGTTCTTTAGGAGAATAGAAGGGCTTGAGAGTTCTTAGACTACCAAGGAGGATTCGAAGTATCCTATTATGAATTAAGGTAAGTGCTCATGCATGAAGATAAACATGAAGATGAAAAATGAGAAACTAATTTAAGGGATATTGTTTGTCTGATTTCCTTTCTGATGTAATGTCTAATAACAAGATTTGTCATTAGGGAAACTGATGGTAGCGGAACTGATGGAGTGAGAAGAGGCCTGGTGTTGGTTATGCTGCATAGCTTGGTCACCTCAGGGTGCCACAGGTGTGGGAACGGGCAATATGGACAGGTCATTTTGACAAATACGTTATATTGTGTATCTGGCATTGTAACAGAACAAATAACATTTCACATTTGTTGTATATCTAGATGATAAAATAGGAAAAGGACTGGGGTGATGGTAGTCCACTCTTCCCTCATATGAATATTCTGTGCTGAAGTACAATAAACCTGCAACTCATCAGGAGACACACCAGGTCATTTTGATTACTAAGGTAGCCGTCAAGCACCAGGGCAGCTCTCTTGGACCCCTGCATCCCAAAACAGAGTGTGATACTCTCAAAGAAAGGCAATACAGAGCAAAGGGTGTCCTCATCAGGTTTGACAAAGCAACTTTTGTGGTCATTCTTCTCAGTTGCCCAATGGTGCTCAATTAATGGCTGGAAAGACTTAGGCCAGGATTGGTTATGTGCTGGTAATCTCTACTAACCAAGTGGTATTATGACCAGAAAAAGAGGGTAAAGATTTGCTGCTGGAAACAGATAACCTGTTCTTCTGATTAAAGAGACAGTGATTGTGAGAAAGTAGCCTCTTTCTAGCCTTGTTACCCCCACTTTTTGCCTGTTTGTGAGTGTATGTCAGGGTGTTTTCACTGCCTCACTGGGATCCTGCTAGCCAGGGCCCAGTGCTCATAGTGAAAACCCTATGTTTTCAGTATGTTTGTTATGTGTCACTGGGACCCTGCTAGTCAGGACCCCAGTGCTCATAAGTTTGTGACCTATAGGTATGTGTTCCCTGTGTGATGCCTAACTGTCTCACTGAGGCTCTGCTAACCAGAACCTCAGTGGTTATGCTCTCTCTTTACAAATTGTCACTAACAGGCTAGTGACCAATTGTACCAATTTACATTGGCATACTGGAACACCCTTATAATTCCCTGGTATATGGTACTGAGGTACCCAGGGTATTGGGGTTCCAGGAGATCCCTAGGGGCTGCAGCATTTCTTTTGCCACCCATAGGGAGCTCTGACAATCCTTACACAGGCCTGCCACTGCAGCCTGAGTGAAATAACGTCCACGTTATTTCACAGCCATTTTACACTGCACTTAAGTAACTTATAAGTCACCTATATGTCTAACCTTTACCTGGTAAAGGTTGGGTGCTAAGTTACTTAGTGTGTGGGCACCCTGGCACTAGCCAAGGTGCCCCCACATTGTTCAGGGCCAATTCCCCAGACTTTGTGAGTGCGGGGACACCATTACACGCGTGCACTACATATAGGTCACTACCTATGTGTAGCTTCACAATGGTAACTCCGAATATGGCCATGTAACATGTCTAAGATCATGGAATTGCCCCCTCTATGCCATCCTGGCATTGTTGGTACAATCCCATGATCCCACAGGTCTGTAGCACAGGCCCGGGTACTGCCAAACTGCCTTTTCAGGGGTTTCACTGCAGCTGCTGCTGCTGTCAACCCCTCAGACAGGTTTCTGCCCTCCTGGGGTCCAGCCAGGCTTGGCCCAGGAAGGCAGAACAAAGGACTTCCTCAGAGAGAGGGTGTTACACCCTCTCCCTTTGGAAAATGGTGTGAAGGCAGGGGAGGAGTAGCCTCCCCCAGCCTCTGGAAATGCTTTCATGGGCACACATGGTGCCCATTTCTGCATAAGCCAGTCTACACTGGTTCAGGGACCCCTCAGCCCTGCTCTGGCGCGAAACTGGACAAAAGAAAGGGGAGTGACCACTCCCCTGACCTGCACCTCCCCTGGGAGGTGCCCAGAGCTCCTCAAGTGTGCTCCAGACCTCTGCCATCTTGGAAACAGAGGTGCTGCTGGCACACTGGACTGCTCTGAGTGGCCAGTGCCAGCAGGTGACGTCAGAGACTCCTTCTGATAGGCTTCAGGTGTTGCTAGCCTATCTTCTCTCCTAAGTAGCCAAACCCTCTTTTCTGGCTATTTAGGGTCTCTGCTTTGGGGATTTCCTTAGATAACAAATGCAAGAGCTCATCCGAGTTCCTCTGCATCTCTCTCTTCACCTTCTGCCAAGGAATCGACTGCTGACCGCGCTGGAAGCCTGCAAAACTGCAACAAAGTAGCAAAGACGACTACTGCAACTCTGTAACGCTGATCCTGCCGCCTTCTCGACTGCTTTCCTGGTGGTGCATGCTGTGGGGGTAGTCTGCCTCCTCTCTGCACTAGAAGCTCCGAAGAAATCTCCCGTGGGTCGACGGAATCGTCCCCCTGCAACCGCAGGCACCAAAGAACTGCATCACCGGTACCCTGGGTCTCCTCTCAGCACGACGAGCGAGGTCCCTTGAATCCAGCAACTCTGTCTAAGTGACTCCCACAGTCCAGTGACTCTTCAGTCCAAGTTTGGTGGAGGTAAGTCCTTGCCTCCCCACGCCAGACTGCATTGCTGGGAACCGCGACTTTTGCAGCTACTCCGGCCTCCGTGCACTTCCGGCGGAAATCCTTTCTGCACAGTACAGCCTGGGTCCACGGCACTCTAACCTGCATTGCACGACCTCCTAAGTTGTCCTCCAGTGGCGTGGGACTCCTTTGTGCAACTTCGGGTGAGCACTGTTTCACTCCAATTTGTAGTGCCTGTTCCGGCACTTCTGCGGGTGCTGCCTGCTTCTGAGAGGGCTCCTTGTCTTGCTCGACGCCCCCTCTGTCCTCAGACGCAATTGGCGACATCCTGGTCCCTCCTGGGCCACAGCAGCATCCAAAAACCCTTACCGCACAATTTGCAGCTAGCAAGGCTTGTTGGCAGTCTTTCTTCAGGAAAATACTTCTGCACTACTCTCCACGGCGTGCGGGATCCATCCTCCAAAGGGGAAGTCTCTAGCCCTTGTCGTTCCTGCAGAACCTTCAGCTTCTACTGTCCAGTAGCAGCTTCTTTGCATCCACAGCTGGCATTTCCTGGGCATCTGCCCATCTGCGACTTGCTTGTGACTTTTGGACTTAGTCCTCTTGTTCCACAGGTACCCTCAACTGGAAATCCATCGTTGTTGCATTGCTGGTTTGTGTCTTTCCTGCAGAATTCCCCTATCACGACTTCTATGTCCTTTGGGGAACTTTAGTGCACTTTGCACTCACTTTTCAGGGTCTTGGGGTGGGGTATTTTTCTAACCCTAACTGTTTTCTTACAGTCCCAGCGACCCTCTACAAGGTCACATAGGTTTGGGGTCCATTCGTGGTTCGCATTCCACTTTTGGAGTATATGGTTTGTGTTGCCCCTATCCCTATGTGTCCCCATTGCATCCTATTGTAACTATACATTGTTTGCACTGTTTTCTAATACTATTACTGCATATTTTGGTATTGTGTACATATATCTTGTGTATATTTGCTATCCTCATACTGAGGGTACTCACTGAGATACTTTTGGCATATTGTCATAAAAATAAAGTACCTTTATTTTTAGTATATCTGTGTATTGTGTTTTCTTATGATATTGTGCATATGACACTAGTGGTACTGTAGGAGCTTCACTCGTCTCCTAGTTAAGCCTAAGCTGCTCTGCTAAGCTACCATTGTCTATCAGCCTAAGCTGCTAGACACCCTATACACTAATAAGGGATAACTGGGCCTGGTGCAAGGTGTAAGTACCCCTTGGTACTCACTACAAGCCAGTCCAGCCTCCTACAGTGATGGTTTGTTGAAATCTGCTTTTGTAGTGTGCACCATAAATAGGTTTGGACAAGTCATTTCTTTAGCAAATGTGTAGTTTACTCAAGGGCCTGTTGCCTGGCAAAGGATAACTATGTCATAATTGACACTGATTATTGATACATGTTTGGGCGGTTTAGAATTTTGGTCATTTGTGGGTTGGAAGTTTTCACAAAGACAAACACATATAATATATACAAAGCACATAATGGTTCCAAGAATTAGGTGTATTACACCAGGATAAAAACTGCTATTGCACCAACCTGTGTATAAGATACATTTACATACGTCTGTACCTCATTTTAAAGAATTCACAAAATGGAGAGCACCAGTTTGACACAACGAGGCTAGTGATTCTCTATTTTGGTGAACTGCAAAAAGGGGGAAAAAAACCTTTTTCACAAAAACGTAACAATTTTCGTGAAAAAAATATATTAGACCCTAGTTGGTATCCCAAATGTGATAGGTGTAAAAACAACTAAAAATGTTTTACAGTTCTTAAAAACACTAGGAATTGTGCAAATAGAAAATGTAAATAAAAAAACCACAAAAGGGGTAAAGGAAAAAAACAGTCATTGGAAGTCAAGTTTCATGTTTAAGTTTATTTAGACACATATTGGCCACTGTGGCCTTTGGTAAATCAGATTCATAATTCAGAAGCAAGCATCATACCATATACATACAAAAATTGATTTGTTACAACCAATAAAAGTATGTAAAACAAATGTTACTTAAGCAAGAATGACAAAGCCATGATGGAAAAGACTCAAAGAAGGGGAGTCTGATGGAGATGGGTTAACCGGTTAGCTGCTTAGACATGCTAGACACTTCCTCAGCACCAGTGCTCTTGTGCTGAGGACATGTCCATGTCACCCATGGGGGAAACGGTGGTGGCCTCCTTCACCACAGCAATTCACTAGAAATGGAAGCAGAAGCACCACCTCCAGCGATCTGATGATGTAAGCACACACACAACACACCAAGGTCATCAAAAGGTGCAGTGGCCGCAATGAAAGCCATTTGCTTCTAGCATGGTTCAGCAAGAGGACTTCTGGCAGCTAAGTCCTCTTGGGGGGGGGGTCAGGTGAGCAGAGAGACACTGGGGGAAAGGGAAGAGTTTTTCTTTTCCCATAGTGTCTCTCTTCAGTGCATTCCTGCTGCAATATCGGCGGTAGGACTGCAATTGCACAGCAGGAATACACCCACAAACATCAGGGATGTTTGTTTGCTGGGCAAAGCAGTCCCTTGAGGAAGGGTCACTCCCCCAAAAACATTGAGAGAGGTTTTGTCCATTTCCCCTCCCCCGGGTGAATCGGCGATTGTTTTAGGCCAATCCCAGACACCACAGATCTTTTTCTTTTTGCAGTAAGGGAGCAGCCCTGTGGCCAGGAGTCATGCCACAAAAACAGTGGGGCATAGTTTGGCCATTTTCTGTCCCCCTGGGGGGAGATCGGCCATTTTTTATACCAATCTGCCCCCGAGGGTGGTCAGAAGACCACTAGACAGGAGGGATGCTTTATTTACGCATGTTGGAGAGGGCCCCTTGGGTGAGTGTCACTTCCCAAAAATATTAGGATGTGTCCTCTGTTTTCTGCCCACTTGGGGGCCAGATTGGCAATCTTTTAGGCTGATTTGCCCCCAAAGGGGCCCCAGAAAACCACGAGATACCAGAGTTTGTTTTATTTGTGCATTTCAGAGAGTCACCCTTTGTGCAAGGGTTGTTCTGCAAAAGTATGGGGGCATGTTTTGACTGTTTCTGCTGCCCTCCGGGGCCCGTCTGCCATTCTTTAGGCCGATCTGTCACCAAGGGGGGAGGAAAACCACTATACACCAGGGATTTGTTATTTATGGATGTCAGGTTGCTCCCCAAAATATTGTCACATGTTTTGGCTGTTTTTCACTTGCTTTTGGTGCATGGGCTATTTTTTCATGGGTGGGCGGAAGACATTTAGACACCAGGGATTTGTTATTTATGGTTGTCAAGGAGAGACCCTTTGGGCACAAGTCGCTCCTCACTTTGAAATGAGCATCTTCTTTGTTTTTGCCCTCTTTGGGGGCATATCGGCCATTCTTTTATAAATGTTGGGGAGCTGCCCCTTTGGCAAATGTTGCTTCCCAATATTGCCCACACATATCCTTTTGTTTTTCTCTCCCGTCAGGGCAGATCAGTTTTTTTTAGGCCAATCTGCCCACGGGGTGGGAGTTGGTCAGAAAACTGCTAGACACCAAGGAATATGTTGCTGTATGTGGAGGAGGGGGAACTACCCGTGGGTTAATGTAGGAGACTGGCCTGGTTTGTGGTGGGTACCTAAGAAACGTACACCTTATACCAGGTCCAGTTATCCCTTATTAGTGAAATGTAGTCAGTATCTAGAAGCCAGGCTCTCTAGGGGTAGTGTGGATGAGCAGCCAAAGCCTAACTAGGAGACATGCAAAGCTCATGCAATTCCACTGTAGTCACACAATACTCACACACATGAAAGAAAATACTCAGTTACAAAAATAAAGGTAATTTATTTTTGTGACACAAATGCCAAATATACCTTAGAGACCATACTCCCTTAGGAGGTAAGTAATATACACCGTATATACATTAGAATGCAGAAATAGCTGTAAAAACAGTTAGAAAACAGTGCAAATGGTAAAAATCACAGTAGCTAGAAATGGGCCTGGGGGAACACAAGCAATATACTAAAATAGTGGAATACGAAAGTTGGTTTCCCACCTAGGCAAGTGTAGTGTGTAGAGGGGCGCTGGGAGTATTAGAAAACACCAAAGGTAAGTAATACACTCACCCCAAGCCCAGGAAAGCAGGAGTAATTCACAGTAACTTTCCTAGAACACACAAGAACAGGTGATAGACGATATTGCAAGAACCAGAAGAGACTGCAGGACACCAATGATGGATTCCTGGACCTGAAGACCTTTGGAAGAAAGGGACCAAGTCCAAGAAGCACTGAAGAATCCAGGGAGAACAGGAGCCCCTGCTAACCTGGATGAAGGTGCAAAAGAAGCACCACCAGTGAAAACAAAAGTCAGTACTAAACCCAAGATAATTGATGCAGGTTCCTAGTTGGTGCAGATGATGTCCCACGCCAGATGGAAAATTGCAGTCTGGTTTGCGTTGCTGGATTCCGCCAACAAGCCTTGGCACACCCAAAGCTTGTGGTTAGCGGAAAATGGCGCTGCCTGGGACCAGGGGGGACCTGGTGGCCTCTACCCAGGAGGGGGGAGACAGACGGGGCTCTCAGCAACTCAGAGAGCCCTCAAAAGACCAGGCAGTGGCCACAGGTGTCCCACAGCACAGGGACAAAGAAGGTGCAAAAGGAGGCCCAAGCAGCATTATATAAAGCTGGAGAACTATGCAGGAAGCTCTGCATCGCAGGATAGAGTGCTGGGGGCCGTAGCTGCACGGTGCATGAAGAACTTCATGGAAGGATGCCTACAAGCCTTGGCAACTGCAAAACATGCAGCGCACGAGGGTACTGTCTTGCGTGGGGAGGCAAGCTCTTACCTCCACCAAAGTTGGATAGTTGGACATCTAGACCATCGGGACCACTCCAGTCCATCACCCGTGTTGCTGGATCCACGCACTTCTTCAGGAGAGGGGACCCAAGCCACCGGTCATTGCTGCAGAGGGGTGCCTGTTGAAGGAGGAAAGTAACTCCTTCACTTCAAGGGAGATTCCTTCATTCTTCTGGTGCAGGCTGAAGACAGGCAGTCCTCGGAGGATGCACGACCTGGAAACAGTTGCAGTTGCTGGCAGGAGCTGAAGATGCAATGCTACAGAAGTCGTCTTTGTTTCTTTGTTGCAGTTTGTATAGTTCCTTTGGTGTCCAGATGCAGTTCCTTCAGTAAGAAGGTGAAGTAAAGGATGCAGAGGATTCCTGTTGGAGTCTTGCAATCCAAATCTGAGGAAACACCCAGAGGAGAGACCCTAAAAAGCCCTGAAAGGGGGATTGGTCAGCTACACAGGTAAGCATCTGTCAGGTGGATGGCCCTGATGTCACCCGCTGGCACTTGCCACTCATATGCTCCCAGAGTGCTCTAACACCTTGGAATCCAAGATGGCAAAACCCAGGGACACTCTGGAAGAGCTCTGGGCACCACCCATGTGGTGGTGATAGACAGGGGAGTGGTCACTCCCCTTTCCTTTGTCCAGTTTTGTGCCAGAGCAGAGACTGGGGGTCCCTGAACTGGTGTAGACTGGATTATACAAGGAGGGGACCATCTGTGAGGTGGCAGCAGCTGGGGCTGCCTGGAAAACCTCAGAAGGTTGAAATGGCAGTACTGGGGCCCTCGATGGAGCCCCCAGAGTGCATGGATTCATACAACCAATGCTTGCAAAAGCCTTGGGGTCTGATTCCAACATGTTTGATACAAACATGGCCATATTCAGAGTTACAGTTGTGAAGCTCTACATAGGTAGTGACCTATGCACAGTGTGCACGTAAAATGGCGTCCCTGCACTCAAGAAGTCTGGGGAAATGGTCCGGGATGATGTGGGGGCACCTCTGCTAGTGCAGGGGTGCCCTCACACACATGTACTTTGCACCTAGCCTTCAGGGCTGGAAGGCCTGACATATAAGGTGACTTATAAGTGACCAGGTGCAGTGTAAATGGCAGTGAAAGGGTGCATCCACCCTTTCAAACAGGCTGCAATGGCAGTCCTGTAGAAGCCTTTGCATGGGCTCCCTATGGGTTGCAAAAGTAATGTTGCATCCCATAGGGATCCCCTGGGACCCCAATGCCCTGGGTACCTAAGTACCATGTACTAGGGACTTATAAGGGGTGACCAGTGTGCCAATTGCTGATGAAATACTGGGTTACCAGTATGGAGTGACAAACATTAGAAGAGAGAGAGCATAAGCACTGGGGTCCTGATTAGCAGGATCCCAGTGACACAGTCAAACACACTGACATCAGGCAGAAATTGGGGGTAACATGCCAAAAAGAGGGTACTTTCCTACAGGTAAGGCTTTCTGTCCTCTGATGTGCCAATCTTTTACCTTTCTTTCAGAATTCATTGTGTTTTATAATTCTAAATGATTTATTCCTTATCATCTTTTGTATTTGTGATCTTAATGTTTGGTTTTCATTTTTACTGTAGGGCAAAGATTTTATTTCCTTGGTGGCGACACCTGGTTGGGGTTTTGGCACTGGTACATCTGCAGTTTGTGTAGTGTCATGTGTTTGATAAGGAAATATTTTTGTAATGTTTACTTCAAATGAGTATCATTGCTTTTCTTGAATATTTTTTAACTGTTATAATAATTGCAGCATACTTAGCGTATGTTCTATTATGTTTCAAATTCACAATTGAATTAATGCAAGATCTGTATTGTGTTGTCTTTCATATAATATGTTCCCCTTTTTAGCGGGATACCTTTAGTGATTGCTGTGTCTGTGATGAGTAGGGGCAGTTTATCCTCAGTCTAGCTGTCTATGGCAAGTGAGAGATATCATTTTGGAGTATAAAGTTCACTGTGCAGTTTGTTTTGATCATTGTATGTTAATAGGTATGTGTACTGCTGTCTTGTTTGGTCTATTAGTTTCATTTGTAAGCATGATGTCTGCCCACAGGCTGATCTCCTGGGTGGTGGTTGGTTTGCTTTTTGATTCTGCCTCCGAACATGGCATTGTGACTGCATCTGAGGTGGAGGACCATGTTGTCGGGCCTGCAAACGTGGTTATGCCGCAGTGAAAAACTTTTGACTTGATCATTTGCCTTTGCAGAAACGAATGCCTGTTAGAGACCAGTGCTTGTTTGGGAACACGTGTTGCACAATCCTCCAGCATCCCTATGACTCAGACTGGGTATGGCTCCCTATGACTCAGACTGGGTGCGGCTGCATGCAGCATGCATTTAAACCAAATCTGGTCTGAGTGAATTGCTTGCTGTGAAGATCACCAGCTGCAGAGGAGGAATCTCTTTTCCTCCGCTTTTGATCTTCATGTTCTGCTCTGTCCAGCATCTTGAGGCCATTTCTGGAAGAAGTAGAGACCAAGGGAATTAACCCTTAAAAAGGTGGTAATGCGTTACACGTGATTTAAGAACATTTATTGCTAAAACCTGATACTTACTGACTTGAAACTTGATAAGAAAATGTTTCAGGATGTGATGTGCCTAAAAGGGAACATCTTTGGGTTTTACGGTCATTGGGATGTGTTAGACCTGAAAGCCTTAGGGTGGTCACCCCTAACTTTTTGCCTGCCTCCCTCCACTTTTTGGAGACTGGTGTGGCTGGTTTTAAGACTCTGCACAATTTATTACTGCTAAGCAGTGCTAAAGTGCATTTGCTCTCTCCCTTTAAACATGGTAACATTGGATCATACCAAATTGGACTATTTAATGTACTTATAAGTCCCTAGTAGAGTGCACTATGTGTGTCCAGGGCCTGTAGATTAAATGCTAGTAGTGGGCCTGTAGCACTGATTGTGCCACCCACTTAAGTAGCCCCTTAACCTTGTCTCAGGCCTGCCATTGCAAGGCAGTATGTGCAGTTTCACTGCCAATTCGACTTGGCATTTAAAAGTACTTGCCAAGCCTAAAACTCCCCTTTTTCTACATATAAGACACCCCTAAGGTATGCCCTAGGTAACCCATAGGGCAGGGTGCTGTGTAGGCAAAAGGCAGAACATGTACCTATTTAGTTTACATGTCCTGGTAGTGTAAAACTCCTAAATTCGTTTTTACACTGCTGTGAGGCCTGCTCCCTTCATAGGCTAACATTGGGGCTGCCCTCATACATTGTTGGAGTGGTAGCTGCTAATCTGAAAGGATTAGGAAGGTCATATTTAGTATGGCCAGAATGGTGACATTAAATCCTGCTGACTGGTGAAGTTGGATTTAATATTACTATTTTAGAAGTACCACTTTTAGAAAGTGAGCATTTCTCTGCACTTAAATCTTTGTGTGCCTTACAATCCACGTCTGGATGGGGTTAGTTGACAGCTCCTTGTGCATTCACTCAGACACACCCCAGACACAGGATACTCAGCCTCACTTGCATACATCTGCATTTTGATTGGGTCTTCCTGGGCTGGGAGGGTGGAGGGCCTGCTCTCACACAAAGGACTTCCACACCCCCTACTGGGACCTTGGCAGAAATGATTGAACTGAAAGGGGACCTTGTGCATTTCTAAGCAACTCTTTGAAAGGCACATTTGGGTATATAAACAGGGCCTCTGCCCCTACCAACTTAGACACTTCCTTGAGAAGAAACTTGTAACCAGAACCTGTATCCTGCCACGAAGAACTACTGCTTTCTGTGAAGAACTGCTGCCTTGCTGTTGTCCTGCTGCCTTACTGCTCTCTGGCTGAGGTGACAAAGTGCTCTCCAAGGGCTTGGATACGGCTTGCCTCCTGTTCCCTGAAGTCTCTGGACTAAAAAGACTTCGGGCCTCATTCTGACTTTGGCGGGCGGCGGAGGCCGCCCGCCAAAGTACCGCCGTCAGAAGACTGCTGCGCGGTCAAAAGACCGCCGCGGTAATTCTGAGTTTCCCGCTGGGCGCGCGGGCGACCGCCAGAAGGCCGCCCGCCCGCCCAGCGGGAAACCCCCTTCCACGAGGATGCCGGCTCCGAATGGAGCTGGCGGAGTGGAAAGGGTGCGACGGGTGCAGTTGCACCCGTCGCGATTTTCAGTGTCTGCTATTCAGACACTGAAAATCTTGGTGGGGCCCTGTTAGGGGGCCCCTGCAGTGCCCATGCCATTGGCATGGGCACTGCAGGGGCCCCCAGGGGCCCCACGACACCCGTTACTGCCAACCAGGTTCTGGCGGTCAAAACCGCCAGAACCAGGCTGGCGGTAAGGGGGTCGGAATCCCCATGGCGGCGCTGCCTGCAGCGCCGCCATGGAGGATTCCTCAGGCCAGGGGAAAACCGGCGGGAAACCGCCGGTTTCCCTTTTCTGACCGCGGCTTTACCGCCGCGGTCAGAATTGGCCTGGATGCACCGCCAGCCTGTTGGCGGTGCATCCGCGGTCCCCGGCCCTGGCGGTCCATGACCGCCAGGGTCGTAATGACCCCCTTCATCTCTTCAAGAAGGACTCCTTGCGCAGCAGAAACGATGCACAGCCTGCACCATGGTGAAAATTTCACTGCACGCCGAACATAAACGACCCAGCCTGACTTCGCAATGAGAAGATCGACGCAGCGCGAGCATAGCAAACAGAAATTCAACACACGGCCCACTGGATCGACGCATAGCCAAGCACGATCGACGCAGCCAGACTTCCAGAGAGGAATCGACGCAGCGACTGCCGTGCGGTAGAAAATGAGACGCAACGCCCACCAGATCGACTGTGACTTCCTCCTGCCAGCGCAAGAAATCCACGCATCGTCCCCGGCGCGTCTGAAACCCCCGCAACCCGAAGAGGATCCGCGACCGAGCACCGGAAATCGACGCACAGCCGTCCCTGCGTGGAAACTAAACAACGCATCGCCGCGTGTGGCCCAATAAATCGACGCACACCCCTTTGTTTCCATGCTTCTCCTCCTCTGTGACCCCTTGCAGAGATTTTTCACGCGAACCAGGTACTTTGTGCTTGAAAGAGACTTTGTTTGCTTTCAAAAGACTTAAGACACTTTGTATCACTTTTCAGTGATATCTCTACATTTACTTATTGCATCTTTGATCGTTTTGACCTGCATTTATCCTAATAAATATTATATATTTTTCTAAACACTGTGTGGTGTATTTTTAGTGGTGCTTTATGGTGTTATTGGATAATTTATTGCATAAATACTTTACACATTGCCGTCTAAGTTAAGCCTGACCACTCAGTGCCAAGCTACCAGAGGGTGTGCACAGGATAATTTGGATTGTGTGTGACTTATCCTGACTAGAGTGAGGGTCCTTGCTTGGACAGGGGGTAACCTGACTGCCAACCAAAGACCCCATTTCTGACAGGATGTTCACCGCTTGTCATGCTATAACGCTTATCGTAGTTGCTTGCATTATATCACAGAAAGGAGTTTCTATTGAATAATTATTATGAAAACAATATACTGTGAATAAGTTTATTGTCGCTGAGTTTAATGTGGCATTACTATTGTTGTTAGCAATACGATGTACTGTGAATACAGTTATTATCGCTGAGTTCAAAGTGGCATTTGCATTATTTTAAATTGTTGCTGGTGATGTGGAACATTCTTTATTTGGCGCTTAAACGAAGTTGAAGCTTATCTTTGTCATGCTCAAAATTATGCTGTGATGTAACAGTGATAAGCATGTTGTTTATGAAGTTGAATGCTATTGATTCACCCTATGTTTTCATAGTAGTATAAAGTGAACCGTAATCTTTGATATTGACCCTATGTTTCAGTGTGATTTAAACGCTGAATGGTTTTCCCCGCAATACTAGCACAGTACAGTGATTAACCCATCAATATCTGGAGAATCTAATTCACTGAGAGAGTGTTCTTATTATTGTTGGCTATTTAAATGTCTATGAGTCGAGTGAGTCACCATCTTGGGAAATCTCATCAAGATGAAACACGCATAATTGAGGTGACGAGGGACTAATCAAGGGTCACAGTGGGAGTAGTTGTAGACAATATTGGAGGTTCAAGGCTCTTATTTAATTACAGGTAATCCACATAATTTCCGAAAATTCCCAGACAGAGGGAGAGACATCAAAAGCAGGAAAAGGGACCCCAACAAGTATATCTAGCTTGCACATCATAGTTTAACAGTAGAGTACACATTTGTTGTGCGATATTAGTTATTTGACTGATGTGTAATTTATCCTAAGAAAGACCGTCTCTTCAAGAACCATCACTAGGCATCCGGATCCAGCCCTGCGACTCCAGTGTCTCTCTGCTTCTCTCATCCATCCCCTTTCCCCTTGGACGCTGTGGTGCCGATCATGTAGATTTAAGTGGGAGGCACGCAACGTGTAGGTGGAATTTGGAACAAGCAGCTTGGTCAACATTGTGGGGGTCATTACAACCCTGGCGCTGTTTTGGAGGAAGCACCGGCAACAGGCTGGCGGTGCTTCCAGGGGGATTACGACCGTGGCGGAAGCGCCGCAGTCGCTCCGCCGGGACTGGCGGTTTCCCGCCACTTTTGTCCCAGGGGATTACGAGTCCCCCTCCCGCCAGCCTTTTCATGGTGGTTTGAACCGCCATGAAAAGGCTGGCGGAAAGGGGAGTCGCGTGGCCACTGGCATGGGCAGTGCAGGGGCCCCCTTCCACGGCCCCATGGAGCTTTTCACTGTCTGCTATGCAAACAGTGAAAAGCGGGACAGGTCCGTTTGGAGCTGGCTCCCGTGTTGCGGCCGAGATCCCCGCCGGCCCAGCGGGGATCTCATAATGGACCCCGCGGGAGTGCGGATGCATTGGCGACCACCCGGAGGTTCAAGGTTGTAGTAAGGCCTGTGTCTCCATAGGATGAACAGGTTAGTGCTTGACACATGTTGAGGATTCTGGTAGTAAATGTTCTGTTGAAAGGAATCCTCTGATGATGCATCCACTATTGGTGCCTCTTTTAGAGGAAGACACTGATATAGCCGGGTAGTGCAGCAAGACCAAGCTGGATGACAGTCAGGGGCTGGAAAGCTTCCCAGTAGGAGTACTGAACCCTGGGTAACCCTTTTTGTGGTTCAACTTATTTAACCTGCCTTTAGTGACGTTGCAGGGTGTAGAGTCAATACGTAGTATTTTTAGCCTAGCAAATTCTTCAAACTGTTTGTTGATGTGTTTGTGGATGATATTGTTGAGCAGACTAATTTGTATGCAGAAGCGGGTTTTGAGGGCACCAATGCCATACTTAAGACCCACTTTAGATCTACCCAGTGGATTCTTGATGAAAAATGCTATACTTCCATCAACGGAGCTGAGATCGGTGTTTGGTTCTGCAGTGGATGTTGCACTTTGTGGATAATGCAACAGCATTGCCACAAGATCACCCTGATTTTGATCATCTCTTTCAGAGTTGGCCTGTCCTTGGCTTTTAGTGATTGTTTCTCAGAAATCAATGTGCCAGGGAAAGAGATGTCTGTGGATGAATCTCTATTCCTGTCAAGGGTTGTTTGGACAATACATTCCCAGTAAGAGAGCATGTTCTTGAATTAAGCTGAGAGTGCAACTGGATATGTGTATAATTTCAGGGTTCACATTGGTGTGGATTCTTCCAATGACACTCCACGTTGTCCTTCCAGTTTTGGAGTTAGTGAAAAAATTGCATGGGAATGTGCCGGAGGACTTTTTAAAGAAAGGTCACCATTTATACATGGATACCGTCTACAAAGGCGTGCAATTATTTAAGGAGATGTTCACAGTGGGCACTGTGGCACCATCTGCTCTAATCATAAAGGTTACCCTAAAGAACTGCGTGTAAAAACTTGAAAGGGGAAAGAGCAGTGCTTTGAGTAGTAATCAACTTCTGGCTTTGAAATTTTCAGATAAAAGAGATGTCCGCATGCTCTCAACTATTCATAGCACATTGTTGCGTGGGCTCTCATTATCCTAAATGAGACTACTGGATTTCCAGGCAGCAGGATCGATAACGGTGCGGGGGACTGAGTCTGACCTACGTGTAAGGAACTCTGTCACCCTAAATCCGGTTTTTGCTCCGGCTAACTAGCAGTGCCTCATTTCTCCCACGGGGAAGAAATGATTGGGCAGCCGAGCGCATGACATCTTTGGAACTTCTCAGGGAAGTCGTGGTCACTCAGATCCAAACCAACTCTCTCATTTACAATATGATCTCATATACAAATGACAAAGACAGTATAAGTTTTATATAATGTTTTAATAAAACGACTGTATTTTAGATAATAAGGCGTGAGCCGCAATAACCAGAACAATACAACACAGTAGGATTGAAATAGTCACCAGGAGAGTAAAACATAAGAACAAAGCTATCATAGTGCCTAACAGTTTCTACTCTCCCTCTGCTTGTTCTATTTAGAGCACAGCATGTTATGCTTCTAGCTTGCCTTTCCGAATCACTGGGGAGACATCAGCAATCATACCTGAGCAAAGGCCTGTGATCTGGTTCAGCATCTGCAACGAGGCAGTCAGCGTCTAGTTGTGGTTCCCTGGTCGGAATCTCCCTCTTGCGTGTATTGGGACAAGGAAGTGATTTTATAACTAACATGTCAGCGTGATCACAAAATGTCCCTACGCAGGAATGCCAAGTCTAAACTCCTACCACGTCTATCGGCAATGTACCAGACTGTATCCTTGACTGAAGCACAGAGTGAATGTGTTATGGAGAACTCCAGTGCTGAAGTAGGCAAAACAGTGTGATATGAATAAAAAACAAAACCGTAGAACTGGCTATTTGAAAAATAACAGTATGAAGCCTAATTAAAAGCATCTAGGGCAAAGTGCACAAAGGCCTAAAGCTAACGCGCAAAGGATACGTAAAACCAACCACACTACACCCTCCCCTTGTCGGTAGCAAGTGGTTCCCATAATATAAAAATATGCCCCAGATATAAACAATACCTAAAATTATATACATATTTGGACAAGGTCAGAAGACAACAAAGTCATAAATTTAGAAAACATGTGACAATAAAGCCAAATTCAATATAATGTCAATTTTGCAGGAGAGGAAAAAAAAATCCAATTGTTAAACAGAAGCAATAGAGAGTAGGAGCTCTTCCACTTCGATATATGTCAATATCAGAAGATCCACGCCACAAAGTACCATGGAGCAGGTGTGTTCCAAAGCCCCAAAACCATTCAGGGCGGCACCCCGTGCAGGGCCTATGAATGAGACAAAACCATCTTCCTCCAGGAAGGGAATCTCATAAACTGCCTCTGGAAGCAAACGCAACTGTGGTGCACAAGTCTGGGAATGAGCCCTAATCGGGAACATCAACAGATCAGGATCGACCACTGGAGGGCGCCGCAGTGAGAGACAGAGAGCCAGTGCATGTTCAAACGAGCACCAAAGGCACCGAAACACGGGTTGCACACAATCCAAAACCGGTCTGAATGACAGAGACCAGTCACACTCCAAATGGCCCAGGAGTGTTGCTCCAAAATGCTGCATCATGCGTTCACGACACAGCTGCGCTGACGGGAGCAGCAATATAGGATCTCGTCGTGGCGGGACAGCCATTGCGAAAAAATAGCAACAACAGCAAGACTCCAGCCAATAAAGCCAAAGTAATCGGGAAACCCCCAAAAATGCTTCCGAAAATAGAGTGTATAGCCGAAGGTATCAAACCGAATATTGAAGAGAAGGTGTGAGCAAAACCAACACCAATGGCTTTGAAAAAAAGAGCAATACCAGCAGTGCTGGATGCATTAAATATACGTCCCACAAGTTCACCGAAGTGACTTGGAAAGTTAGTATTCAAAAGGGACTGTATCTCCGCCGATGACCTTGCCACCTGAAGTGCGTAGGTCTCGCTAGCAGATGTAAGGGCCACATGCTTTTGAAACAATAAAGCTTTTTGCCGACTCAACTTGTCGAAATTAACCTTGGAAGTAGCAATATGAGGCCAGATGTGCGCTACCTCCCTAATTTGAGTGGGGGAAACAACACATTCCCGCATCACGTAACGGCCTTGTTGACAACGACAACGTAAACTATTCCGGCACGCATGCCACAGCAGCGTTCGCTGTTAAGAACAATGTAACTGCCGTTAGAAAGCACCTGGAAAGTGTTTTTAATAACTGGGACTGGAACTCCCTTCAGATAACAAGCTAAGTTAGCAATCGAAGTGTTACACGCTCCGTGCAAGGACAGCTGTTTACAAACCATGGAATGGCTGACAGAAGCTTCGCATTCGCTACCGCTAAGAAAAACCTCCCTCAAACCATTAACACATCTGTATTGAAAGGGAAGCTCCCACACCTCGTGTATGTAACTGTCTCCTAATAGTTCATATCTACCCACCGGAATGTGCTTCAAACAAGAAGTAAATTGCAGAGTGGAGATAGGCAGATTAATAACCCCATGAATCAACCACTCAGCTGACGGAATCTCAGCCACCGTGAAAGGCAGTTTCTCCAATGTCGCTTCCTTTTTAGCCATCAGCTGTTGTTGACGAGTCAAATTAAAGGAGACAAAGATCTCTCTGGCACGAATGTGCTGCCATGGAACGCGACCTGCCTTCAAGGTCTGAAGAGTCCAACCCAGCTGCATGATGAACCGCGTCTGACTCTGCCCATGATATAAAGAAGACATGTCCGATTTACTAATGTCAATAGCAGAGGAAACAATGCTGTCAATCGTGTAAACACGGTCAGAAAGGGTATGCATGCCATTATCAACAACAGACAAAGTCTGCATCAGGTTTTCCTGATCAATCTGCCTCAACCGGGCTGCAGCCTCCTGTTGTGAAAGCTTCCAAATCTCATTATAAACTTCGTATAAGAACCTTTTCTTCCGTGGTACCTTGGGACCTGACAAAAAAACGTGTAAATCAGTATCATTAGACAGTAACGTGAGATGTGAATTAACTGCATCCAACGTGTATGACTTCAACCATTGCTGACAAAGCTTCCCCATGCTCTATGTAGTTATAATATCAGCATGTTCTGGTGAAATGTAATGAGGGTCTGCCCTACTAGTCCTGAACCCCCCTGAAGAGGTAAAAAAACGTTGATGACACTTATTAGTGTCTATAGGCCATAATAACCACCCACCCGGATGTATCGATGAAGTGTTAAGCGTACCATTCTGGACCCAATGTGTAAATTCACTAAAAGTAGCATTCACATAGTGCTGCCAGTTGTTTAATTTGGAAGGGACAGGTATACTAGGCAAATCTAACTCTCTAATTGTCGCCAAGCCCAAACAGCTAGTCTGTTGTACTGTGTCATTGAGGAAAATCATCTTCACAGGGATAATACATGCTCTAAATAATGTGTCCCTGCCTTGCATCTGCCAATTTTTCGTACCCCAAACACTTTTCAATTGAACAGTCTTAAACCAGTATTCATACCCCTCGACCGAAAGTTTAGATACAAACAAATTTGAATACAGTAATTTAGTATCGGTCAATAACATTTGCTTATTAGAATACGGAGTAACTTTAAAATAGTTAGACCTAGCATTTCGTTGATTATGCCCAGAAAAATATGCAAATTTATCATAATACGTTTTCGAACTCCCTTGTGGGGGAGTCGAGCAATGTTCCCATTGCACATAATTAAATATGGAGTTAGGGCTACTAGCTTTATGAATAAAGTGGTGTCCATAATAGTTGTAGCAAAACATGTCACCATGATTATCTCTAAATTGGTAAGCATCCTCATCGTCATAGACAGTATAATATTGCAAATCTGTCAGCATAGCATCTACTGTCTTCACATCCCAATCATCAGAAACAATGCCTGGTATAACAATATCATTCATTGATAACTTGAGGACATACGGTATTTGAATCAATTCAGTGGGACCACATATATCAAACATTACTTTATCCCACACAATCCCATCCGGAATCGGTATTGCAGAAACGTTTACATTGGACAAGTCTCTTCGAACCATATGAGACGAAAAATGTGGTTTTAACACAGTCTCCACGTGCTCAATGTCAGATCGATTAGGAAGAAAATGACCATGTATTACCAGAAAAAAAGTAACTACAAATCCCAACCATAAAAAAAGAGTCATTACAGCCATAAAAAGCCACAAATAGTTCCAAGGAAAAACAAAATATGTGCGTTTAAGCCAACCCAGCAGCTTACGTGGACCTCGGACAGAAGACATCGAGGACGAGGAGCTGAACACTGCATCATCAGCATCGTTGAAGCAGCCAGAGGCAGTTCTTGCAAAAGGTGCAACAGTGAATAAAGAAGCAGATGGAGGCTCTCGCCTAGGCACGCTATAAACCACATGTTCAGAAACATCAGTAGAATGTACAGCAACTTGATCAAAAGATTCCATATTAATCGTTGTCTGTTGAACAATCGCAAGATCATCATCCACCCTCCCCAAGCTCGGAGAGGAAACAGCGTCGGTGTAAATCACCTGCAGCGGGACGTCTTCCCCAGTAGTGAGAGGGATTCCGGAACTACTGGGCGTCCCCCTTAGTCTGCTGTGCAGAATCGGCCACATGTTGTAACTTGACATTATCAATGGAAACAAAGCGATTTCCTTTGGCACCTTGCAGCGGCGGTAAAATCACAGTTCTCGTGCCGCTTACCCCTAACACAGGGACAGGTGCTCGATAAGAAGGACCAAATTCTTTCTTTACTGCAACCTTTTCACGCACTAGATCCCCAATCCTGGGTATCCAACCAGTAGGTGTTACTGGCTCATCCTTAATTCCTGAGGAGGCAGCACTTGCAGAAGAGTTATCTTCACGGAATTGTTGTAAATCCTGCAAAACAGTGATACGATCATTTATGTCAAAGGGCGTATCTGCCGCCTCCACACCAGGACCATCTAGATCAGGAACATACATTTGTGTTCCAAACAGGCACTCATAAGAAGTACGACCCCCCAGTGACCGTCTAGGCAAGTTATTAAGTGCTCTCTGTACTCCATATAGGTGGGCTAGCCAACTACGACCCGTACCTATAACCCTGGCCGTTAAGGATTGCTTTAAATCACGATTTAAACGCTCCATGACAGAATTTCCCTCGGGATGAAATGGAGACGAGAATTGGAGTTGGACCCCCAACGAAGCCATGGTGTCCCTGAATGCCTTAGAGGCAAAAGCAGGGCCCTGGTCCAAATGAAAAGCCGCAACTGCAAATGTATCGACAAAGATGCGCAAATCTTTAATAACAGTTCGAGCGTCAGCCGAGCGTTGTGGCCATACCCACACGAATCTACAGCAACCAATATATATTTGTATGCACTATCTGGTGTCAGCGGACCACAATGATCCGGGTACACACACTGTAAACCTTTATTTGAAATCAGAAGGGGCGTCTGCTGCGGGCGTCTAGCCGACAAAGCTTTAATCTGTTGACAAACGTCACAACAAAGGACATATTGCTTTGTCTCTTTATAGAGACCAGGCCACCAGTAACGAGCCTGTAAAAGTGAAATCGTGGCAGCCACACCAGCATGTGCAGACACCACCCCCTCATGTGCTGCAGAAATGAATCAAGGTCTCTCAATTCTATTGGGTAGTTCAGGTACACCAATGCCTGGAATATTAACAACAGCATTCAGCGCACTACTCAAGCAGTAACTATATTTAGAAGGAAATCCTTTAGGAAATGGCGTGCCATCAGCCGTAGCTTTTATGGCAGCCGAAATCTCTGTGTCTGGTTTGGAACTCGAACGAGTCACTGCGGCCACAGTGGCTACAGCCACTGCCGACTTTGCGGCTTCATCAGCCAAAGTATTCCCAGCAACATGTATTCCAACGCGCTGGTGTCCAAGTGTATGCACAACATGGACCTTAGGAAGCGTTTCTTTTAGATCCGCAACCTTACCCCACAACAATTTATGTTTAATGGTGTTGCCTTTAGAATCTCTGAACCCATTCAACTTCCAATAGTGCAGATATTCATTGAAAGACTGAACACAGTAGTAGGAGTCACAGACCAGCCGGATCCGCGTGTTCCAACGCTAACAATAGAGCTTTGAGCTCAGCCAGCTGTGCCGTGCAATCTCCCAAGGTTTTAGTATAAGTATGTCGGGGGCAGAACACTTCCCCCTCCATAGTGCCGCTCACCACCGCACATGCAGCAGAATACTGTTGTTTTGTCCCAACCGCTGGTTGCGCAGAGCCATTGGTATACATGACCACCTGATACTGGTCAATAGGCAACGTACCAGCAGGAACTGGGTACTCCATTTCATATTGAAGAAATTCTTGAGTCTGCAGTTTAGGGTCAAATATGTAATCTATATCAGTGGCTGTCAAAGACGTAGCCCATTGTATCCATCGCGGGTGTAAAGCTTTCGAATTAGGAACACTCGCTTTTGTAACAGCCTCTAAGGCCGGTATCGGGGAAACGACAATGATGCGTTGGCCCTGGGCAAGCGGTCTTTCTTTAATCACAGCCATCTGTACTGCAGTGAGTATTTTCTCAGTCTGTGCAAATCGTTGTTCTGCAGCAGAATACAAGTGGGACTTGTATGCAATCGGGACTGTCTCACCCTCATTAAAGGTGACATATGTAAACCCAACAGCCCCAGGTATCACCCTGATGACTAAATGTGTCTTATTGTCCCATGTGTGTAAGTGTTTAACTGCTAAGAGATCAGTCTGCAAATCTCGTAGGATGTGTGTATGCTCAATCATCCAAAATCTACTCGAAAAATTCGGACGAATCAACTCGTATAAGGGTTTTATACGCGTAGCATAATCAGGAATGTAAGTTCTGCCAAAATTCAGAAACCCCAACAATGACTGGAGCTTCCGAACCGTATTAGGAGGCTGCAATAAAGCACATTTCTCCAAAAAATGTGCAGCTAAGCTCTTGCCCTCACTCAATAGCTCATATCCCAGGAAAATGACGCTGAGGAAGGCAATCTTTGATTTCTTAAAATTAAACTTATAGCCAATATCAGCAAACCCCACAACAATGCGCCATACACGCCTTAGATGTTGCAGAATCTCATCGTCTGTCAGATATATGTCATCAACACATGATAACGCTTCAGGGTCCAACTCATGCAGCATTTCAGTCACACGAGCCGAAAACAGTCCCGGGCTATTCTTATACCCCTGAGGCAAACAACAAAATTTTTTCTGAGAGCCAAACGCACTGAAACTGGTATAGTCCCGACTTTCGGGCGCTATATTTTGCCAGAAAAATCCATTCGAGATATCTAACGTTGTTTTGTATTTCTTACGTACTATATTATTCATAAGCGCTGCGCTATGTGAATTCTGTATTGCATATGTGCGTGTATGACTATTCAAATGTCTGTAATCCACCACTATCCTATATGAATGGTCCGGTTTAGCAACCCGAAATAAGGGATTATTCATCGGCGAGACACAGGGCTCAATTACACCCTGGTACTCTAATTGTGTAAGAATTTTCCTAACCGATGCCCTTGCCTCAAATTTGATAGGATACTGCGGCTGTGGCTGAGGTTCGCCCTTTATTGGAATTACATGATAAGGTGATTGTCTATCCCACCCCACGTTATTTCTATATAGGACGGGAGCTTGTGCTAGAGCCCATGTTCTACTATAGGACTCCGCTAGTTCTCTCGGAACAAGTGGTGAGAAGGAAGGTGTAATAACCTCCTCCCCAACCGGACAGTCGCGAACAAAGTCAGGTGGCCAATCCTGTTCGGCCAGCAGAACATCATATGATTTTACCACATGGTCCCAAAAGATGGCGTGTACAATGCGGTTAATGTCCCCTTCTAATCGTAGAGTCACTTGATAAACCCTATCAGGATCAGAGACTCGCATATCCGCCGTTTCGACTTGTATGAAGTCATCAGTTGCTTTCACCTCCAGATGCTCTAGAAGACTCCGGCGAACTATTGTGACCTCTGCCGCGCTGTCTAACAGTGCTAACGCCCATGTCTTGTTCGTCAAGAGAACTCTCTTCTTGAGCGGCATGTCTAACTGAGACTGCTGCCACTTTCTTCTTTTTAAATTGCTGTTTTTGTTGCAGCGGTTTCTCTTCTTTTTTAATAGAAACCTCCGTTGAGCATTGTGAATCTTGTCTCGGTTTCACGTACTCCGTCCTCCGCTCTGACCGCCCACCTCTCTCACTTCTCTTCTCTGAGGAGTCCTGAAAGGAACGAGATTGGCGTGTATCAGTATACTGATATCTATCAGGCGTCTTCAAATTATCCCTATTCCTGAGATTATACCTATTCTGTGGGGTCTCCGGTTGCGGAGATTGTCCCCCATCTTTCTTAGGTGTTTGCTGTTTCTTTTCCCAGCGCTTTTTAGTACCCTCAAGTTGCTGCTGTTTAGCATTATCTTTATTATTTTTACTCTGTAATTGGGGTTTTTGTGGTCTAGCCCCTAGGCTATCGCGACCAATACTGGAATATGTTTCTGCTATTATTCTCGGAAGTTCCCGCTCCTGATTAATCTGCAGAACGTCCCGAAGACGCATTCGCACTGCTAGTGCTACTGCCTCTCCCTTGAGATTACTCAAAATAATAGAAGAAACCGCGGCAAAATTACCCATTAACTGCATGCCCAAATCTAAGGCAGGGGCGGCCCCATATTCATCTTGAATTTGTTTAAGCACTTCCGGTAAATTAGCTAATGTCGGTGTACCGTGTGCCGTAGTGTAGAGCGCGGCAAACACCGTGCCCCAGGTATTACAAAGGTCCACCGGAGGAACCATCCCATACGGCAAACACATCGTCAATATTCTATGTTTATCCTGAGGTCCCGTATGGGGAAATACTGCTTCCAGCGTATTAATTGTTTGCGCCAGCCAAAATGGAGTCTCCTCACGTTTAGCCGGTACTTTACCCATAACTGAGTGTACAGTGGCCGGATTGATACCCGGAACCACTGCTTGTGGGTGCGCCGGAGCAGCATGCGCTGCATTAGTATTTAATGCTTGCATTACAAACTGAACCAGTCTTCTGTATGTAGTTGCTAAGTCTATATATAAACGACGCACATCAGCCACTGCCAAATTTGCAACCGCAGGATATGGTGTGTAAGTAGCCAATAAAGGCCAGGTCGGACCATCATTACTCAGCGGACCTAACCTCACTTGTGCTACTGCGTGTGGGAGGGTGCCATCAAGCCAATTATGGTGTTCTTGATAAGAAAGAGGTATCTCTAAGTATGCGTAAGCCCTGTACTGTCCAGGGACATTCGCAACAGTGTATTCGTGAAAAGTATTTGTACCCCCATCAACTGCCGGAAATACGACCCAAGAATAAAAAAGTTCTGTTCTATAGGCTGCATGGGCGTCCACCACAAAAGTGACCGGACCCCCCTGGACCGTCAGTCCATGTGCTATCAGATGTCCTGTGAGCGGGTGGCGCATATTGATTGCTATATTCACTACATTAGGATTCGCCATTTGTAAAAAATAGCTCTAGGTCAGAGAAGGCACACCAATATTGGGGTTTTCCTTTCAAAGTTCAAGCTTGAACAACCAACCACTATAGGATGTACCTATTCCGTGGTGGTGGAAATCCTCAGCCCCACGGACGTCTCCGCTTACGGAACCGAGGAGTCAAAATATATATGAGACCAAGAGAGTCAGTCGGACCTAAATATTAGAGCCAGACCAATCGTTGGCGGCGCCATGTCGTGTGGGCTCTCATTATCCTAAATGAGACTACTGGATTTCTAGGCAGCAGGATCGATAATGGTGTGGGGGACTGAGTCTGACCCACATGTAAGGAACTCAGTCACCCTAAATCCGGTTTTTGCTCCAGCTAACTAGCAGTGCCTCATTTCTCCCACGGGGAAGAAATGATTGGGCAGCCGAGCGCATGACATCTTTGGAACTTCTCAGGGAAGTCGTGGTCACTCAGATCCAAACCAACTCTCTCATTTACAATATGATCTCATATACAAATGACAAAGACAGTATAAGTTTTATATAATGTTTTAATAAAACGACTGTATTTTAGATAATAAGGCGTGATCCGCAATAACCAGAACAATACAACACAGTAGGATTGAAATAGTTACCAGGAGAGTAAAACATAAGAACACAGCTATCATAGTGCCTAACAGTTTCTACTCTCCCTCTGCTTGTTCTATTTAGAGCACAGCATGTTAAGCTTCTAGCTTGCCTTTCCGAATCACTGGGGAGACATCAGCCCTCATACCTGAGCAAAGGCCTGTGATCTGGTTCAGCATCTGCAACGAGGCAGTCAGCGTCTAGTTGTGGTTCCCTGGTCAGAATCTCCCTCTTGCGTGTATTGGGACAAGGAAGTGATTTTATAACTAACATGTCAGCGTGATCACAAAATGTTCCTACGCAGGAATGCCAAGTCTAAACTCCTACCACGTCTATCGGCAATGTACCAGACTGTATCCTTGACTGAAGCACAGAGTGAATGTGTTATGGAGAACTCCAGTGCTGAAGTAGGCAAAACAGTGTGATATGAATAAAAAACAAAACCGTAGAACTGGCTATTTGAAAAATAAGAGTACGAAGCCTAATTAAAAGCATCTAGGGCAAAGTGCACAAAGGCCTAAAGCCTGAAGCTAACGCGCAAAGGATACGTAAAACCAACCACACTACAACATCACCTGTGACTTTGGGGGCTGGTTGCAGAAGTTTGCAATCCTGTGTGCATTTTAGACTACAAGCACATGTTAGGTGTAGATAGAATAGATCAAGCGTTGAAGCTTTACAGTGCTGCCCGAAAGTCATACATCTGTTACAGGAAGTTGGTTGTTCATTCGTTTTATTTGGTATCATTCAATGCTTATGTTGTTTTCAAAGATTGTTCTCCAGATTCCAAAATTACCTTGGCACAATTTCAGTAGTCTGTAATAGGCTACCTTGATGCAGTCAAGCAGGCAAGTGTTCCTATAATCAGAGTGGTGAAGAATGTGGCTGAGAAATCACCACTTTCTGAAATACATTCATCAAGCACCCAAAAAAGACTTTCTTTGTCAGAAATGTAGAGTCTGCGTCCAAAGAGGAGTACAAAAGCAATGTCATATGCACTGCCCCAAGTATCCTTCTAATCCTGGTCTATGTGTACCCACATGTTTAAAGTGTGCCATAAGTAACTCAAGTATTGGGAGCAAACTTGAGAGTAAAAAGGAAATGACTGTGGTCTCACTGCTATGTATTTTCTGTTTAGATACCTGGCTGGCAGTGATTTGATATGTTTAGTTGCACTTGTTGTCTATGCAGTCATATTGGGCATTCATCAATAGGTTGCTTTTTTTACTTGAACCAATGTGCTGTTTGTAGTTGAATGTTTTATTTGTTCCTTTGTACGCTTTGTGTGTGTAATTTTGGGAGTATTTTTAAAATGAAAGTGGTATGGAGGTTCATGGTGCTATCTAAATGGCATTTGGCTGGTGGTGTGTGAGTCTGGTATTTGCCCAGCAGTGTGTGTGGCTGTTTATGGTTGCCATTTGGCTGGTGGTGTGTGTGGTTGGCATTTTGGTTGGTAGTATGTGTGGAATGGTGCCTGGCTGGTGGTGTGTGTCAACTGGTCTCTGGCTTGTGATGTGTGTGGACTGGGGTTTGGCTGGGAGTGTATGTTGACTGGGAGTTGACTGAGGTGTGTATTGGTGGCTGGCTCTCAGTGTGTGTGTGTGTAGTGACTTGCTGATGGTCACACACACTGCCAGTCAGGTGCTTGTACACACACACCGCCAGCCAAACGCCAGTCCACACACTCCACTATTCACCAGGTTGTGTGATTGATGTGTCAGTCTTGTGGGTGTATGAAAGTGATGGGTCCTTGAATGGGATTGTTTGTCGATGTGAGTGTTCTAATGTGCTGGGCCTGCGGTTGGTGGAATGAATATTTTTGTGTGTGTGATGCATGAAAGACGCACAAAGGACATGTAAAGCAGTTGGTGCCTTGTTGTGGCCTTACATCTCACATGCTGAGTCCCTGGTTCAGTATTTTGAAATTTTAATTATCTTATTAACTGTGATTTCTATGTTTTCATTTTCGTGAAATCATTTGTTAACAAAACTTACATTTTGAACTTTCTACTCCCCCTTGTGCCAAATTCAATCGGTATGTGTGTGGTGTACTTGAGCAGTAGATGATTGTTCAGTACTTTTTGTTTTTTCTGACTTTCACTGCCAGGCTGTAAATTGTCTCTACCAACCCCAGATATTTTTGTAAACTACATACTAGAGGACTCCAGGGTGGTGTATCTTGTGTGGATCCCACAAACTTTTCTTACTCAGAAGCACTTGCAAACCTCAAACATTTTTGCTAAAAACAATCATTTTCTTCAAATATTACTGGAATTTGTGAGGAGCCACACATTTCTTACTACTCATTGTTCATAGTGTCTTTCAATAAAAATGGTACTTCACTTGTGTTAGTGGGCATTGCGCTACGAGTGTTAGGGATCCAAGATGCAATGCTACAACACCAACAAAAGGCATAACTGCGGTGTTTGTTAAAAATCATTTTTTAACATACCAAAAGTGTAGATTCAAAACAGGTTCCACCTGGGAATAGAGATTTTTCCTACTAGCCTAAAAAGCTTTTTAAAGGAGGTTGAACTGATTAATACTTTCGAACATCAAAAGTTTGACACACTGTTCTGTAATTGTGTGAACTTAGAAACTAAAACTTCACAAACGTATGGGGGTTAAGAAGTAAGATAAAGTATTTGTATAACGTCAAAAACAGATTAGTAGTCAAGGCAAAGAAAACAAACAATAAACATGCATTGTATTAACTGTGAACTTTCAAAGCTGTCATACAGCACTAAAACATGTTAAAAAGAATAAGTAATGTCATGACAAAGCTCACAGTAAACACAACAGGACCGCAGTCTCAAAATGTATGTGCACCTATGTGCCAAATACTAATATACAAGTACTTACAGAGCATTGAGGGTCAGCCAGGCAACTTTCAGGACTCTTTGGTACAGTGGTGTCATGCAAGGGTACGTGGCTGGGAGTATAAGCCCACAATGCCTTTAGTCTTAATTGGGGCACAGCAATGAAGGCCTTCCCAGTGCTTGCGGCACAACTTCCCCTGCCGGGTATGGTCACCCAATGCACTGTAGCATGTTGCGATGTCCTGTCAATTTGGGCTTGTGTCACATGACCCAGCTGTGATTTTACTGTTTTTGTTACTCTGGGCACTTTACCACTGCTAACCAGTGCTAAAGTGCAAATGCTCCTTTACAAAATGTGTATGTAATTGGTTTATCCATGATTGGCATATTTGGTTTACTAGTATGTCCCTAGTAAAGTGCACTACAGGTGCTAGGACCTGTAAACCAAATGCTACTAGTGGGCCTGCAGCACTGGTTGTGCCACCCACATAAGTAGCTCTGTAATCATGTCTCAGACCTGCCACTGCAGTGTCTGTGTGTGCAGTTTTAGCTGTAAATTCGACTTGGCAAGTGTACCCAGGCCTAAACCTTCCCTTTTCTTACATGTCAGACACCCCTACAGTAGGCCCTAGGTAGCCCCAAGGCCAGGGTGCAGTGTATGGTTAAGGTAGGACATATAGGGGGTCATTCCGACCCCGGCGGGCGGCAGAAGCCGCCCGCCTGGCGGGAACCGCCAAAAGACCGTACTGCAGTCAAATGACCGCGGCGGTCATTCTGACTTTCCCGCTGGGCCGGCGGGCGACCGCCAGAAGGCCGCCCGCCAGCCCAGCGGGAAAGCCCCTTCAACAATGAAGCCGGCTCCGAATGGAGTTGAAGGGGTGCGACTGGTGCAGTGGCACCCGTCGCGATTTTCAGTGTCTGCGCAGCAGACACTGAAAATCTTTATGGGGCCCTGTTAGGCATGGGCAGGCCCCCAGGGGCCCCACGACACCCGTTCCCGCCATCCTGTTCCTGGCGGTATTTACCGCCAGGACCAGGATGGCGGGAAGGGGGTCAGAATCCCCATGGCGGTGCTGCAAGCAGCGCCGCCTTGGCGGATTCCTTGGGCCAGGGGTAAACCGGCGGTTGGTTGCCCTTTTCTGACCGCGGCGGAAGCACCGCCAGCCTGTTGGCGGTGCTTCCGCGGTCCCCGGTCGGAATGACCCCCATAGTAATGTGTTTTATATGTCCTGACAGTGAAATATTGCTAAATTTGTTTTTCACTGTTGCAAGGACTGACCCTCTCATTGTTAACATGGGGGCTACCTTTAAATCTGATTAAAGTGTAGATTCCGTTTGGGAGCAGATGAACATTTGGAGTTTGGGGTCTCTGAGCTCACAATTTAAAAATACATCTTTTAGTAAAGTTGATTTTAAGATTGTGTGTTTGAAAATGCCACTTTTAGAAAGTGAGCATTTTCTTGCTTATACCATTTCTGTGACTCTGCCTGTTTGTGGATTCCCTGTCTAGGTCAGTCTGAAAGTTGGGCTGGTTTCACCTCACACTAGACAGTGACACAAAGGGAGCTGGGGTGTAGCCTGCATATCCTGATGAGCCATCTCTGCTAGGAGGGAGGGGAGGAGTGGTCACTCACACCTGAGGCCCTGAAAGGGCTGTGCCTGTCCTCACACAATGCAGTCTCCAACCCCCTGGTGAGTGTCTTGGGCCTGGCCTGGGCAAGGCAGGATTTCACATTCAAAAGAGACTTTACTTTACTTTGAAGTAGGCCTGCTTCAAAGGAGAAATTGGGTATAAGAAGGGCATCCAAAACCACAGATTTTAGAAACACTTCTGGAAACAAGAGGAACCTCTGCCTGGAGAAGAGCTGAGGAAGAAGAGCTGCCCTGCCTGTGACTGTGCTTTATGGAGCTATCCTGCAGTTGCTGCTTCTGCCAGAGTAAGAGGGCAAAGACTGGACTTTGTGTGCCTTCCATCTTGAGAAGAACTCTCCAAGGGCTTGATTTAGAGCTTGCCTCCTGTTGTTTGAAGTCTCAGGGACAGCAAAGACTTCTCTCTGCCAGCACCTGGAGTCTCTGGAGAGACTCCTGCTCTGCCCTGTGGTGCCCATCCAGTTCCTGGGACCCTGAAAGGAGAAGCTGGAAGCCTAAAGAAAAGGAAATCCATGCACAGAGCGCCGTGCGCGGAAAAGAACGACAAAACTCCGATCTGCGGCTGAAGAAACAACGCGCCGCCGGCTCTGCACCTGAAAATCGACGCTCGTCGAAAAGTGACCGAAGAATCGATGCACGGAGCAGAAGAAACGATGGGCAGCATCGCTGACGGAGACTGGGAGATTGAAACCCGCGCTGCGTGGTTTTTGGATCATCGTGTGGCTGGATTTCCAACTCAAGTACCGCTGGGCGTGTAAAAACAACGCAAGGCCTGCCCAGACCCGAGAGTGCTGACCGGATCCACGCATCGCTGTCCTGCGGAGAGAAGAAACGATGTGCCCCGACCCGGCAAAACGAGAAACGGCGCAAGGTCCCTCTCGTGAGTGGAATCAACGCATCACAAGCCCTTTTTGACGCACACTCGCCTGTGCGGGGTTATTTTTGACGCACCCAAGGTACTTTTTCACGCTAACAGCGTTAGTGTGTGCTTAAAACTACCTAAAGACTCCTTTTGCATTTTTATTGATAACTTGACTTGTGTATTGTGGATTTTTGTTGTTTTGGTCTTGTTTTGTTTAGGTAAATATGTCCTATTTTTCTAAACCTGTGTTGTGTCATTTTGTAGTGTTTTCATTAAAGTTCTGTGTGTGTTGGTACAAATACTTTACACCTAGCACTCTGAAGTAAAGCCTACTGCTCTGCCAAGCTACCAAGGGGGTGAGCAGGGGTTAGCTGAGGGTGATTTTCTTTTACCCTGACTAGAGTGAGGGTCCTTGCTTGGACAGGGGGTTACCTGACTGTAAATCAAAGACCCCATTTCTAACAATGGGGAATTTACGTTCGTAAAAAGGGGGACGTTTCTCATCAATTCTCAGCCATGTTGGGGGCAAGATTGTGGCAAGGAGCAGCAGGATGCAGTAGGATGTTGCATGGAGGTGAGGATGGGTCAGAATGAAGACAAAATGTCCAACTTCGTCTTCCTGTCTGTCATTTCCCATTTATTTGGGGTAAGCAGAAATCTCTGCCTCAAATGCAGAGTATCTGCATGCAGGAGGGAGACAAGGTACATGTAGTACTAGACCTCCAAATGTGAAAGAATAATGAAATCTAAGCAGTGATGGTTTGTAGACCTAATAAGTATGTGGTTATTTATGATTTTAGAATGTTTGCCCTAAACCATTAGTGCAGTATGTGAGATATTGTGGTTGAATGTTGGTTTGGATAAGTGTTACCATTCCTGAGAACATGTAAAGGTAACTTGTTTTTTTCACTTGAGCCTACCATGGCAGTTGGAAACATTATGCAAAGTAAACAGTGTTTTTTCAGGATAGTCGTATGGACAGGGTGTTAGATATCCATCAGGACATAACTACATAGTGAAATCAGAACCCAACATTGGTGTGTGGGTTCCATTCTAAATGTCATACTGGCTGTGATTTGTTGTTGTTGAAATGTGTTTCATATGGAAATGTGTGGTGTAGTTGAGAACAGTCCACTCATTTAATTACCAGCTGTCTTGCAAATGTTGAAATCCTTGTAATGTACGTCAACCATTTGGTTATAATAAAAAATAACAGAGCTGTACAAACACACATTTCCACAGGATTTTAAGTTGTGGAGTCTAATTGTTTTCTTTAGTTTTTGAGTTTAAATGAATAAATACATTTTTACAACAATGTTTAACATAAAAATATTTTATCAATTATTTTCCCAAGTGTAATAAACTTTTTTGTTTCTCCTTCTAACATTCCATGGGTAGGAGTTTGCCCCGGTTGCGGAGTCTGCCTATGGTGAAGTATAGTGAAAAGTAAATACGTTTATTTGACTTGGAAAACGAACATACAGATATTGTTATGATAGATTGCAATATAAGTTATTTAATGTATTTATTTTAAATGTAGGATTAATTAAAGAAGTGCTACAATACTATTACATTAATTTATGATTAATTATATATTATGTAAATATATTGAATTGAATTCTTTTTTCTCAACTTTAAATAAAAAACATCTAAAGTAAAAAGAATACAATAATTCACCATGCTTTGATAACTATTAAAAGTGACATCTAGAAATAATAAAAAATATTTTAATTATATTTAATAAAAGCTCTTGTTACATTAATTTATTATTTAAAAAATGTTATTAAAATATTTTTTTAATGTGTACCGTGTGTAGTGTTTTTAGACAGTATTATTGATATATTTATATAGTTTTAATTTATTTAAACATTATTTCTTATGGGTTTTTATTTTAAGTCCCTATCACTGTTGATTTCTATGGGACGGTTTTGCAGTACCAGTAGTTGGCCAAGTGTGGTGCAGGACCTAACTTCAACCCTGAGTTGAAGTAATTTAATACCATTTCACGTCCATTTTTGGCTATTGTAACTTCAGAAGTGCAGTTTTTGAATAGCAATAGTCTTACTCTTTTATGGGTGGGTACTTGTCCATCCCTAAACTCCTCCCTGAACCTCCTTTAACCCCTCCTCTTTAGTATTAAGTATTCCACATTTTCCAGCCACACCCTTCTCTCCCTCCCAATTTACTACTAAAACGTATACTTACATGTGTGGAGACTCCGCACTCAGGGTGGTGATATCAGAACAAAATAAAAGACAGGAGAGTTCGAAGCAGAAACCATTTTGTTGTATATTTTGTAGCACTATAAAACATGCTACAAAATTCAGATTGAGAATAGGATCCATAGTCTACAGGGTTATTGTCAAAGTCTGTGTAGCTAACTTTGATTAGTACAGCGTGACGTATACACTTTTCAGTAATGGTAATCACAGAGAGGACCTGGCTTGGCAGTTCGGGCTGGACTGTTCCCATGAGAAGCAGGGTCAAGATTGATTTGCATATGGTGCCCTGGAGGGCAAAAAAGTGATGGATTGAACCCAGATCTTTGTGACTGGGGGTGAATGTTTGCATTGTTCAGCATTCCATTCATCATCTGTTCTTTTCAACCCACTCATAGGTAACAGCATCAAGATTACCAAATATGGCAATGATACAAAACTCTACCTAAGATTCAGTTAGGTGCTGGACCAAATGTCCAGCTCCTTATAGAATCGTAACCAGCCCAAACTGAATTCCTGTTATTTGTCAAGAGCAACAAGCAAGAACTACTTCAAAGCTGGCTCAGTGACATAATTTCAGCTCATGCTTTTTTACATGGTCTGTCTTCGCATGTATGAGACCTTTTGCAAATGAGAGAAAGGGGTAAGATCTCTTCTACCATAACGTCCCTGAGGAGAGTGTCATGTGCCAGGCTTCCTCAAATCCCCTTTAATTTCTAGGTTTCGTTGAGGTACTGCTCGCTAGCTGAAAGGGTTGGGCCAACAACTTCCAGATAGTGTGGGATTGACTCAGTCACCTACACCAGCAGCCTTACCACCATGGTAAGAGTCCTACGACAAGTGTCACAATGTGCAAAAAATGGGCTGGAATACTATACTGAGTGATTGTCATTGGTTAGCAAGCATTCATTATATCACCTTTAGGGTACTTGATTGTCAGTGGTATGCCTGGAAACGTGAAACTAACATAGCTTTCCAAGCCTACTACTGCAAATATTTGTGATTTCCAAAAGGTAATACATTTACATCCATTCAAGGGGTATTTCTATGAGGAAGGACTGACAACTTTTTTGGTAAACCAGTCACTATCTCTATGTAACTACTAACTTCCTGAGAAAAAAATGAACAGGTTAAAATCTGTTAGTGAAATCAGGATGACGAGAAAAACAAACACAGACATTGCAGAGCAAGAGCCAAATGTACTAACATGATAAATTGGATTTCCTAATTGCGATTATCTCTGAATTAAAATAGCAATTCCGTGTGGGTCGCAAACCAACCTAGCTCATGAAAATGAATGAGGTAGGTTGCAATTAGCGACCTGTTATGAATTGCAGCTATGAATTGCAGCCATCACAGGGATGGTGGCCTGCTTGGGTCAACAGACCACCAGTCTGTGACTGCTTTTAAATAAAGTAATCTTTTTTTTTTAAATGCAGCCTCTTTTCCTTATATGAAAACAGGAGGTATTTCAAAAAAGACAATTAAACTTTTAAGTTTTATTTTTCAGGAGCAGGCAGTGGACCACTGTTTGCTCTTAAAAAATATTTAGCTTAACATTCTCAAATTGGAAGGGGTCCCAAGAGGTTCCCTTCGTATTAGCGATTAAGTTACAATTTTATAGTTGGTAAAAGATTAATGTTTTGTGACCGGAACTCGGTCGCAGATCATCAATACATACAATTCATATTCGATATTCCAAATACCGATTCCATATTTCATAGCAGATGCAAATTGCGATTCGATAACAAGTTACTCAATCACAAAATGCCTTTTGTACATTGAAAAAGGTTTTTGGAGCTCATTGACCTCAGACCAACCTTCCAAACCAAGAATACATTTATTTGGGGGTGTCACATCCCAAACAAAGCTACTCTCCTTGATTCTATTTATTAAATTGAAGGCTGTCTGGAAGTAATTCAGGGCAACAACATAGTTATCCTTTTATCTCCACTGACCTCAGGGCAATGGCCCAATAGAGCAAGCCTGTGAGTACCCTAGAGTGACATTTACAAAACCCCCTTGCTCCTTCTTGATTTTCATTATTTCACACAACCATGTATCAGGCCAAGATAGCACCATCTTGAAGTGTATTTTCACTGTCACATCCAATTAAGAAATCAGTCTATATTTCAATGGGTTGCTTAGCTCACCTTTTAAAAATAGGCTTAAGATTGCCCCACTCAGGGTATCAAAAAATGGTGTGCAAGTGTCACACACTGAAAAATCGAGCAACTATTTTTTACACCAATTAATATGCATTGTACCAAACCACCAAGTAAATTACTCAAAAAGTTATTTACTGGATGAGTATTATCTGAAACTCAGACATAGAAACTACCAGGGGTACAACTTGACCCGAACTTCCGGGGGATTGAGGGCTAACACTCCAGAAATGTGGTCAGACCTAATCGCATATCCATCAAATGTGCCATATTGTGTAATTTATACATATTAAACAAACCTGATATCATAACAAACATATTTTTGTAGATTTGAGACTGTTCCTAGGTTTCAATTCATTGCAAGTCCAGAAAAATGCTCCGGACCCATTGCTGACTGTAGGTCCAATTTTAGTTTACCCAATGAGATGTGGTAAAATATTCAAGGGTAACGGTGCCCTTAGGTACAGATCTCACAATATTACGCTTAGTAGCAGTGCCTCATTTCAGCAGGTAGTTGCAGGTGGAGTCCAATGGCACTCATATTCAAGGTCCCACGCATATTTTTCCTCGCCAGACTTTGTTACAGAACAAGAGAGAGAAAAACACAAAAGGGAGACAGGAGGAAGAGGGAGATGGTGAAAGTGGCACACAGTAGAATCACATCTAGACAGTCTTGGTATTCGGCTCTCACAACATTTGAAATTGCCGGATACAGGCTCTTGAGCAAGACTTTGTGCCCCAGCATTTATTATTTTACAAATTAAAGATTGCTTATTGGGTTACCACAGGTTACATTGGGGTGTGTGACTAGTAATTCACATATTTAATTCCTAAAATACTATTTCTTCTTTCAGTGTTAAATGTGTGCAATGAGTTGGTAATATTGCTGCCTGTAAATGCACTGCCACTCACCTGTGCTACACTAAATACAAATTAAATAGTTATTGTTACCATGGCACATTGAGCAGTTCCTGTATATAGCATACTGAGCAACATCCGTGCAGAAATGCATAAGGATGTTATTGCTGAGCTGGCACAAAAAAGTTGCTAAGTAGGGAGTTTTATGGGCAGAGGTGCCAGCCTCATTAGTAGAGGTCTAGCTAGTATACAGATACAAAATTATTTGTTTAGGAAGATTGGTCCAATTCTATGCAGAGATTAAAAAAATCAAAAGCAAGGGAGAGGTCAAGGATAGGTGCTCTGGTTCTGTTTAAATTATCCTGTGGGGAATTCAGTGCTGCTTTTGTGCCACAGCTATACCAGAATCTGTCTTGGTAATGGGAGAGAAGGCTACTTTCTTCAATTAATATAAATATTTGTCATGAAGCCGATCTTTCAGTCTTTTTGCCTAGAAACAATTGGTTATTAACCAAAGTGTAGAAGGAGCCTTTGTTTGAAGACCTCTTTTTTTAATAGTTCTTTTGGGAATAGGCGTTTAGCCAAGGAGCTGTTGATATTTCTGGCTGGATTGGCTGCACAACTATTAATGAGGATATTGCATATATGAGCAGGACGTGGGTCTCCCGGTGATTGTGCTGGTCTACAAGCCTTTGCAGCCTTGATGAAGTCATGTGTGGCCACAAGGCTAAAGGTGAGTAACTGTGTGTATGGTTGTTTTCATGATTTGGTTTCTAGTAAACAGCACAGCACTGCTGGAATAGTGATTGAGCAATGATTGAGCATTGGAGAGGGAAGCAGGTGGTCTCAACTTATGTGGAGGGTTGAAAGGAATGCTGGTGTGGCAGGCACACAGCATGAGCAAGTGGTGAGGCCTTCCCCCTGGAAATGTTGCTCACTAGTGCAGGCTAAAGATCTGTGTAAGAGGTGGGGTGTGATACTTCCCGCAAATTTCAGCGAGCAAAACGAGTAAACAAACTTCTTGTAGGTAATTTCAGGGAGAGTGTGCTCCCCCCTGGGAATTTATTGAAAAGTTTGGGATTAAATTTGCTAAAACACCTCGGACCCTTGAAGGGTATTCGTGAAATATTTGAGTACTTTCGCACCTGGGAAGCTGGACCTTTCCTAGGAGTAGATCCCATTTTTCAAATGTAAAAAGTCAGAAATCACTTCCCCTATATCAAAGTCAGCATTTCTTCATGGGTGAGCCCTTTATGTCAAGGAGTACATCCAATATGGCAGTGCCAGAATTTTGCCATAGATACCTCAGCCATAGTCATGAGTACCTCTAAAAATTCCCTCCGGTATACAAGGGTCAGCATTGTGCCATTGACACCCTTATACAATGAGTTCAAGATCTCTTAAGACAATAATTACTTCAAATATAAATTCTAGCATATTCCTATAGATCCACCCCCATATTCTAAACATTACGTACATCATGTCAGGGCCTTTGGCCAGGTCCGTGGCATGTGTTCTGTGTCCTTGCCGCTAGTATGGCTGGGCTAGCGGCTTTCTCAGTTAGACCGTTCGAGCCGTAACAACCAATTATGGTGTTAATAGAAGCATGTCAGGGACTGTATTGTGCCATAGGTATCACTTCCTATCCATATGCTATTAGTGCCATTGTCCATAACCTCCAGTGTGCCAGACCAGCAGCATGCTTACAAGTGTAACACACATACACTCATACACAAACACATATTTACATACACACATTCTCCTACATACTCAGTTTCACACACACTCATACTCATTCTTACAATTTCTCTTGCACTGTTTTGGACATTTGTACTGAGTCTCACTCACACACACAAACACATGCACACACGCACACATACACACATTCACACACACACATTGCCACTCACACTACCATTTGTCAATCTGATTTTATTGTGTTAGAAAAGCTTGTTCTGCTGCTTCTGCTATAAATGTCTAGCTTAATAAAAACACTATTAAAAAATAATAACATACTGCTTTGTCAATGTTTGTTACAAGTATGATGTGAATGCAAAGTGCACATCCTTAAAATAGCTATACAGGGCTTATATTTGGTTTCCTTTTTAGCTCGAGCTAGTTAAGTATTGTAAATTAACTAATTAACTTTCTAACATGTAATAACACATCATCCAGTTGATCGCATGAAATGCTTGACTTCTTCAGCAACCATGGATTTTATCCAGTAACACTTTGCATTTTGGGATTTTCACACCAAATTTACAATGCAAAAAAAGCATATCCAGGAATGAAGCATTGTAGTGAATGGAAAGCCAGGACTGGCTGAAATGTCACACAATCTTCAATCCAACACCATACCCCAAAGCTTCAGCCCTAATCTCCATCCCTATGCCTTCCCACATCCTCAGTCCACTCTCCCCTCTTGCACCAGCCCCTTTGGAGCAGATGTAACTAAGAAGGCATGTAATACTACGGAAAGAGCATGTGTTCTGTTGTTATCTTTGTAGAAATATTTGTATATTCATGAGAGTTGTGTCATTTTTACATGAGCAGCATAAGAGGTGTACTCATATAAGAGCTGGGTGATGGGGAATAGTGTGAGTGAGTGAAGTGTGAGTGGTGCAAGTGTAGGGTGAAAATGTGACGATGTGAGTGTAAGGTGAACTGCATGCATGCAATGTGAGAGGAGGGCCCATGTGAGAGTCGGGTGAGAGGAGTGTGTGCAGGGTGGTGTGAGCTGTGTAAATGCAGGGTGAGTGGTGTGTCTGTCTGTGAGTGTTGGGTGAGTGGCAAGGGGTGAAAGTGAAGAATGAGCTGTGAGAATGACTGATGAGCGCATGGTGACAGGATTTAGTGCAGGGTAAGTGATATGTCTCTTTGAGTTCCAGCAGACTATTGTGCCTGTGTGCAAGCATGGTGAAGAGAGTGCTTGTGTGAGTGCAGGCTGAGAGGTGAGTCCATGTGAGTGCAGGGGGAGAGAAGGGAGTGCAGTGTTAGTAGTGTGAATCCATGGTGAGCGATGTGCCTGTTTGTGTGGTGTGAGTGCAGGGTGAGTGGTGTGCCCATGTGAGTGAAGAGTGTGTTGTATGAGTGACAGGTGCGCCTATGTGAATGCACAGTGAGTGAAGTGCCAGTGTGAAAGCAGAGTGAGAGGAGTGACTGTATGGTGAGTGTTGTGCCCATATGAGTTGGGTATGTGTGAAAGTGCAGAATGGGAGGAATAAATGCAGGGTGAGTGATGTGCTTGTTTGAATGAGATTGCAGGGCAAGCAGTGAGTGACAGGTGAGTGAAGTGTCACATGAGTGCAGGGTGAGCCGGTGTGAGTGTGGTTGCAGGGTGAATGGCGTGAGTACATGGTGAGCAGTGTGAGTACACTGTGATTGCTATGAGTGCAGGGCAAGCGGTGTACTTGTGACTGCAGGATAAGGGGAGGGAGAAAGGCATGAATTCATGGTGAGTGGTGTGAGTGCAGTTTCATTGCTGTGAGTGCAGGGTGAGCAGTGTGAGTGCAGTGTGGTCACTGTGAATGCAGGGTGATCAGTGTGCTTTTGTGAGCACAGTATAAGAGGAGAATGAACGGTGTGAGTACAGGATAACAGCGTGAGTGCATGGCGAGTGGAATGAGTGAGGTGTGCTCACTATAAGTGCAGGGTGAGTGGTGTGCTTGTGTGAATGCAGGGTAAGAGGAGAATGAATGGTGTCAGTGCAGGATAACAGTGCAAGTTCATGGCGAGTGCTGTGGGTGCAGTGTGTGGTCGATGTGAGTGCAGGGTGAGGAGTGTGCTTGTGTGAGCACAGGGTAAGAGGAGGATGAATGGTATGAATGCAGAGTAACAGCGTGAGTATATGGAGAGCGGAGTGAGTGCAGTATGATTGCGGTGAGTGCAGGGTGAGCGGTGTGCTCATGTGACCGCAGGGTAAGTGGGGGAAGAATGGCATGAGTGCAGTGAGGGTAACAGCATGAGTGCATGGGGAGTGGCATGAGTGCGATGTTGTCGCTATGAGTGAAGGATGAGCAGTCTGCTTGTGTTGGGGCAGGGTAAGAGGAGAATGAACATGTGACTGCAGGGTAGCAGAATACGTGCATGGCGAGTGGCATGAGTGCAATGTGGTCCCTGTGAGCGCAGGGTAAGAGGAGGATGAGTGGTGTGCGTGCAAGGTAACATTGCGAGTGCATGATGTGCAGTGTGAGTGTAATCTGATCACTGTGAGTGCAGGATGGGTGTGAAAGTGAAGGATGAGCAGTGATAATGAGGAGTGAGTTGTCTGAATGCAAAATGTATTCCGAGACACTTGGAGTAAGTAACGTAGCATGTTATCAACAGTTGGGGAGTGGGACTTCAGATATAGGGGGTCATTCTAACTCTGGCGGGCGGCGGAGGCCGCCCGCCAGAGTTCCCCCTCCAGAACACCGCTCCGCGGTCCGAAGACCGCCGCGGTGATTCTGTGTTTCCCGCTGGGCTGGCGGGCGACCGCCAGGAGGCCGCCCGCCAGCCCAGCGGGAAACCCCTTCCCACGAGGAAGCCGGCTCCGAATGGAGCCGGCGGAGTGGGAAGGGTGCGACGGGTGCAGTTGCACCCATCGCGAATTTCAGTGTCTGCTAAGCAGACACTGAAATTCTTTGTGGGGCCCTCTTATGGGGGCCCCACGACACCCCATATCGCCATCCTGTTCCTGGCGGCCGAACCACCAGGAACAGGATGGTGGTATGGGGTGTCGGAATCCCCATGGCAGCGCAGCAAGCCATGGAGGATTCCTAAGGGCAGCGGAAAACCGGCGGGAGACCGCCGGTTTTCCCTTTCTGACCACGGCCAAACCGCCGCGGTCAGAATGCCCTTGAGAGCACCGCCAGCCTGTTGGCGGTGCTCTCGCGGTCGTTGACCCTGGCGGTCAATGACCGCCAGGGTCAGAATGACCCCATAGATTGCTATTCTGGCAGCAATTAGGGATGGAGGGTGGAAGACATAAATCATTTTTTAATCCTACAAAGACCATTCAGTCTTGTGATAAGGGTTGCCACCTGCCTGGATTTCTATGGCACCAATGATATTTTAATGTCCCAGGCAGTACAAAAATAAGCAAAATCACATTAAGCCAGTATTTTTAGCCTTTACCTGTACATTTTTCAAACAGCGATTCTAAATAGAAAGTACTTTTAAATGTGTTCAAGAGCTGCATTAATGATCCCTGACTACTAATTAAAGTAAACCGAAAAATCATGTCATAAATGAATACATACAATTTTGTTTACAGCCCTATTCGGTTTCATGACCAGGCCTTTGCAGACTCTTTAAACAACAAATCGAGAGTATTTTTCTCTTGGAAAGTTTGTAGCCCTACTTGTGATATGTCTTTTCATGAAATGTATTTAGCCACTCTGCCAGTAAAAGGTAAAATACAAATGTAAGGAATAGGCAGAGTGGGGACCGAGAGGTTACTGGAATAAGTGAAAAATAAAAAGGAAACAAAGCCTCCTTAAACAAGGGTATTTTAAAGACCAGTGAAATACTCGGGTGAGGCTGTGATAAGACTCCAGACACTGCCCAGCCGAGCCAACAACAGCTCAAGAACTGTGTGCCCTGGAAGCTGCACCCGGGAAGACAATCAATGGATGGATGCCCACTCTGACCTGGCAGTTGGTCTGTACAAAGGCCACTATGACTAGGTGTCCAGCAGCAACTGGTGCCAGTTGCCATCTGCTGCACACCTGTCTTGGTCCTCAGAGCATTACAGGGGCTTTGCAAAGCCATTGGAGTCTCATTTGGTTCAAAGGCATATCCTGCCAGACACCAGATCATTCCTCCAGTTTCAGGGCACACCCCAGGCCAAGGGTCCAGTGACACTTTCTCCATCCTGAATGGGTTTTGACTCATTATCCTGAAGTAAGGCTGGGTGCCTGCTGAAACCACAGTGGCTGCTCATATCAGTATTATTATACCTGACCAGCACAGGCCACACAAGGGAGAGTGCAAGACTTGCACGTCCTGGGGATTTGAAGGAAACATACAGCCTGTCAAAGTAGGCTCAGGACAAGCTACCATGTTAATTTAGTCCTTACTCAAATTTAACTTGAGCCAGGGGTAGCACTCACCAAGCCTCTAATGTCTCCTCAGGTGCAGTCCGGGGAAGGGAAAAGCATAAATACACACCCATTGGTCCAGAATCAGGTAGTGTAGGTGACATTGTCATAAAAGTCTGCAGAGAGAAGTATAGTAGCCATAAGCTTCTATCCCTTCACCCTTCTGGATTGTCTGGACAAACCTTTCTGTCTTCCATAGGCCATGAGGGCATATTTGACCATGCTTCCCAGGACTGTAAGATCTCCAGAGGTGACCTTGTGAGGAGTCACCTTGCTGTGCTGTGCTGCACTGCATGACAGGGAAAGAGCAGTAATGCACCCTATTTAAGGCAATACAGTGCATTCCTGCCCTTTCCCTTGTGCTGGCACCCTTTTGGCAGCCTAGCACCAACGCAGGCACCTTGCACCATGGTGCAAGAGTTCCTGCTGTGCATGCAAGTTTGTTTTGTGCAGGAAGGAACCCTATCCTGCACAAAAACAATCCTGAGGCATATTCCTCTTTCTATGTGTGCTGCAGAAAGAGGCAGTAATGAGGAGAAATATATATATTTCTCCTTGTTACACCTCACCTGAGAAGGTGTATCTTTTTGGTGCATTCCTAAGTCTGGTAAATCTAGGAATGCTTAGAAGACCATGAAAGTTGTGTGGGAACACCCATGCAATGCCTATGGAATGCCTTCCCAGGTCAGAGTAAGGCAACACAGCAATTTGCATTGCGTTGCCTTACTCCAGCTTTATGGAGACACTCTGCGCTGCGCAAAATCATATGTAAGAGCGATGTGAACCAGTTCATAAATAGGCCACCTAATATCAATCCAGGCTAAGATACTGCTCTGTGCCAGAGAGACTGGACTGAAGGACATTCCATAATTTTACCACCGAGTTTGAGAGACCCTGTGGGCTGAAGGGGAAGGCTCTGTGCCCCCTCTGAGAGCACTCCAAGCACTGGTGCTGAAGATAGGACACCCTGGGCCTCTGCCGATTCCCACCCCTTTGCCTACTCCTGGATAGGACGTGGGACCCTTCTCCCCCCTACTACACTGGGCCCTTTCTGGGTTACTGCAACCCTCTCCCTCACTCTAATAGGGAAAACCTGAGCCATCCTCCTCGGGATCACTCCCCAATGCCATCCCAGACACTCTGGCACTCTCCAATAGGTCTGCCTCCAGTGCAAGCTCTCTGGGGTCAGAGAACTTACACTCCACCAGGTGTTGGCGTAGCTCTGGAAAACTGACTGAACATATGCTCTGCAGCAATTAAATTGTACAGTCCCTAACATGTGTTAACCATACAACCCTTCACCCAAACTTCCAGTGCCTTAAAGATTTACCCCACATCACTCCCATCTGGTGAGACAGTATCTGACTGCCCTTCAAACTCAACCTACCCTTCATACTCCCTAACCAGGGCTTTCTACGTGGGGATACACCTCTCCCTGTCACTCCCTTCTTGAGCCAGTAGAGGGTCCCTCCCACCGCCAGGAATATGACTCCCTGTGCCAGTTCCCCCATCCACCTCACGGACGCTTCGCACCACTGGAGTTACCCCATATGTCTGAGCGCACTGCTTAGAAACCAGGGGGGAGATTTAAGGAAAGTGACACTGCACTGCACCTAGTGCAGAGCCACTTTCCTTGCTCCCCTTTGCACCCCCCTACTGCCACCATGTGTTTGCCATATTTAAAATACGGCGCACCATGGCGCAGGGTAGGAGGCAATAGTGTCATTTTTTTACGCTATTGATGTACTCAGCAGAAGTAGCTCCAAAATTTTGAGCTACTCCTGCAGAGTACATAGGGGCCCATTATAAATAATGGTGTGCTCCCTTTTAATGCCTCCTCTGAGCATTTACATTTTGTCCTTGTACTTGTCAATATCTATCCATTGTAAAAGGGGTACATTGGACTAGAAGAACAAAGTTAAATCTACTGTACCAGCACCACTGTACAAGACTTGAAAGAACATTATGGATTCAGGTTGAAAGCGGACTGTGAATGCGATCTTTCACACCATTAAAGTGTCAACAGCATCAGTCCTGGTGTTGTGAACCCTAGTGAACCCTAACCCCTGCTGTTCAATTCTAGCTTTGACAGGGATGGAGCTGTGTTACATAAGATGCCAAAGTTGCAAGACCCATCCCCAAGGCTGTTAGAAATGGGGTCTCTAGTTGGAAGAGGTATGCACCCTGTCCAAGTGGGGACCGGAATCCTAGTCAGGGTATGTCACAACTCAACCCTAATTATCCTGTGCTCACCCTCTGCTAGCTTGGCACAGAGAAGACATGCTTAACTTAGAAGGCAATGTGTAAAGTATTTGTGCAATAACTCATACAGTAACACAGTAAAAACACACCAAAAATACACCACACAGATTTAGAAAAATAGATAATATTTATATGAATAAAATAGGCTCAAAACAACAAAAATCCAATATTCACAAGTTCAGATATCACTTTTTAAAGGTTTAAAAGAGTCTCAATCCTTAGGAATCAGTTGTTGTATCTTTGTAACACACAGTACCTAAGATAGAAAAATAATGACGCACAGGGACTGCAGAGGAGGAGATGCTTTGAAAAATAAGGCACTGTGTTGGATTTTCTGGCACAGCACAGACAATGCATTGTTTCTTTCCACGCTGCAAGGTGATTCGTCGATTTCCAGGAGTGATGCGGGTATATTTTGACACCCAGGGATGATGCGTTGAAAATTCTGGATGCGCTCGTAGAAAGGAGCAGGTGCTGTGTCAATCTAGTAGGCGTTGTGGTGATTTTTCAGCTGTGAGGCAGGTGCTGTGTCAGATTTCCAGCTGTGAGTCCGGCGCTGTGTCGTTCTGGTCGGTGGTGTGGCAATTTTCCAACCTCGATGCAGCTGCTGTGTCAATTTCTAAAGGCGATGCATCAGATTTCCGAAGCACAAGGATTTTCTGAAGGGGTGAAATCTTTGTTGGCCCTGAGACTTCATAAACAGGAGGCGAGCTCAATCCAAGCCCTTGGAGAGCACTTTTGGAGGAAGGCAGAGTCCCTCTAGCAGAGTCAGGAGCACCAGGCAGCAGGGCAACAAGCACGAAATCAACCCTTCAGCAAAGTAGTCCAGATGAGTCCTTTAGGCTGCCAGGCAGTCACTCTGACAGAGTCCAGGTGTAGGTCCAGAAGTACCTGACTTGGTATAGTCAGAGACCCAGTTCATATACCCAAATTGCCTTTGAAGTGGGGGATACTTCAAAGAGTGGTTTTGAAGTGCACAGGTTCCCATTTCAGCCCAGTCCTGTCTGCCAGGATCTCTCTGGGGGGTTATCAGTCTTTTTTGTGAGGGCAGGTCACTGGCCTTTGAAGTGTAAGAGAGAGCTCCTCCACTCTTCCTGCTCAGGGAGACCCATGCCGATGAAGGCAGATGTGACTGAGTGGCCTGTGTTTATGGTTGTCTGGGTGGAATGCACATGGGAGCTGTCAACCAGCACAACCCAGACGTGGATTGGAGACAGGGCTGTAAGGCACAGATGGTACTAAGTGCAGAGAAATGCCCACTTTCTAAAATAGTGATATTAAATCCAGCTTCACCAATTAGCAAGATTTTCTATTACCATTCTGGCAATACTAAACAGGGTTCCTCCTTCCAGATCAGAGTCAATCACTTAAAAGTATATGAGGGCAGTTCTAATGCTAGTGTATGAGAGGAGCAGGTCTCACAGTAGTGGAAAACAAATTGGTGAGTTTTTCATTACCAAGAAATGTAAATCGCCTAAGTACATGTCCTGCCTTTCACTTGCATAGCACCCTGCCCTATGGATTACCTAGGGCCTACCTTAGGGGTGATTTATATGTAGAAAAAAGGGAGTTTAAGGCTTGGCAAGTAGTTTTAAACGCCAAGTCAGATTGGCAGTGAAACTGCATACACAGGCCTTCCTCTGGCAAGCCTGAGATATGGTTAAGGGTCTACTTATGTGGGTGGTACAATCAGTGTTGCAGGACCACTAGTAACATTTAATTTACAGGCCCTGGGCACAGTTCACTTTAATAGGGACTAACAGGTAGATTCAATATGGGTGGGGACCAAAGTTACCATGTTTAGGGGAGAGAGCAAATTTATTTTAGCACAGGTCAGCAGTTGTAAAGTGTGTAGAGTCCTAAAATCAGCAGAAACAGGGTCAGAAAAAGGGGGGGAGGCAGGCAAGAAGTTGGGGGATGACTACTCTAAGGCCGTCTAACATGTAGGCCAATCAAGTCTTCCTGGATTGCGAGAATAACATGCAATATGCAACTTCAGTACCCACCACGGAAGTCCGACACTGATACCATTGCCATATCCATGCAATCTCATCCCTGTGAGCCTGACCCAATCAGAACTAAATGATTAACTGGCTGTTGCTGTAAAAACCTACACGGCCAGCGCACTCTGTGGGTACCAACTCTGGGTCCTGGAGCTCATTGTTACCTGTCCTTGTGCCGTACCTGCCACTTACAGCAACCTCAGCATCTTGGACGTGACATCAAGTGTTTAGCTATGAACAAAGTAAAAGGATGATTGGCGGAAGTCTTTATTAATGTCAGACACCGGTAGTACTATGGGAATAAAAGTACCGGAGACCCGACTTGCTGCATAGAAACTCACAGATAAGGCCCGCCAAGGCTGAAACCTGTCTGGATTTGCTTATGTTGCCTTTCAGAGGGGACATGGCCTATCATTTCAGACTTGACTGTTTTTATTGGCAAGGGACCAAAGCTGAAGTGAATAATGTTTACCCAGTGGGCAAAAACATTTTTGCTAATCAATCTCAATCAGTCACCTCGCGCATTGCAACCCATTTTTAGGTCAAGCGGAAGCGCTTTCATCTGTTGTAATCTATATGTGGACTTTTAACCACGTGAACCGCCGCCCATCACTATCACTTGTTCATGGGTTTGCCTTTCAAAAATCCTTTGTTAGCATTGGTAAATGCTTTATGTTTGTCCCACCGTGGGGTGGTTTTGTTACCGCCTTGGACACCGACCCTGTGACATGGATAACTTTTCTCCATACATTTGACTGCAAGCAAACTTCTTTTTCCTTTTGTGTATCTCCTTCGTGCACATGGCGGCCGTGGCACCTTGAATGAGCTCGTTTAAAATTCACATCACACGTTTTCACTTTGATCAACGTTTTACTGTTAACATTGTGTGTAGTCATTTAGAGCACTTTATCTTATATTCGCTGACGACTACCTTTTGTATTTCCCAAGACACCAAGACTGACTGCATGAATTCATGAATTTTGAATCTAATACACCCATCTCATTTCCTTCCATGGAACTGGGAAAGACAGCGTCAAACTCATTAACTCTCGCCAAGCATCCTAGACTGTGACACATACAAAGATGTTGATGACGTCATAGGGAAAGAAGAAGCAGTGGTAGAGTGCTGATTTGTGGCTAGGATTAATTGGAGCATTCTACCCATTGTTGACGCACATTGACATCAAAGCAATACAACTCAGAAACTCAGGCATATTCTTCTTCCCAAAAGCCACGAAGATGGTGAATCTGTTGTCAACAGTCAGATGTACTTACTCATAGACTTGCATATTGGTGTGCAGGGAGGAATCCTGTACAGAGAAACCTAAACAACTGCCAACAGCAATTCCTACCCCAAGAGTACCCTGGGATGATGGTGAAGTAATTACTTGTGACAATGAGCATCTGGGTTACAACAGAACCTCCACCCTGGTCTAAAGAAGGTGCTTCTTACTCTTCAGTGCTCAAGCAGTGTGCATGGCAGGTGCCTAGCTAGAAAGTTACAACTGAATAATTGTAGTGGATGTGCTTCATCTTCAGATCATTCAAGGATTTGTTCTATATGGACTCTTGCTTACCTCTGACAGCAGACACATTGAGACCATCCGTAACATCACAGACAACATAGGAGGTGCGTTCGGCGGAAGCTCCAGTCATGCACTGTGTCTAACCTGTCAGCCGGAGCGGCTGCCGCGTCGGCAAGAATGGCGCTTGTCTGAGCTTGCGGTGAAAGCTCTCCTAGTACACAAACAGCATAGCTGCCAAGGTTTCAGATTGCTATGTGTGACATTTTCATGTAATTATGAGTGACATTTCAATGACCATGAGTGGCACTATATCGCGAGCAAAATGAAGCAATGAAGATGAGGGAAACATATAATTATCAGAAATTATACCCATTTGAGCATTAAGAAAATCTAAGGAGATCTTACAACTTGTGCATAGCACCAATATTTCAAAAAGACTTAGCTCAGTAACTATTCTATAAATATGATCATTAAAGAGTTAAATAATAAGTTGTACTTTAAGGCACTCACCCTCATTTCATTGATCTTCTGTGAGTGCTCTATGCAGGACTCACCTGTCCATGATCAGTGAATCAGCATCTCTGCAGTGCTAGGCTGAGTGAAGCCATAGAGTAGGTCTTTGGCCCGTGTTTTGGCAGAGGGGTGGGGGTAGTGAGCTCACAGTGACAGCGCTGCTGTAGAATGATTTGCTGTTAGTGGCAGCCCGCAGTCTCACGGAGGGTTGGTGCTGACTGAAGCTTGATGTCACTTTATTGCCTAGGTTTGGTCTGCAAGTTTGAAATGTCTCGGGTGAGGGGGTGCTGGGGCCCAGCATTGAGGGGAGAGCACACTATGCGATATAGTGCCCTGACCCTGCTGAAGCCAAAAACCATCCTGCACAGCACCCTCATTACAGAGCTCCTCCACTAGCACACACAGACTTTGTTGTGGCACCAGCTTATTTTGAACGATGGGCACATGCAGAGAGCATGAAGATGTTAAAGCTTGCAGCCAGCTCAGTCTGCGGCCAGCCAGGGCCACTAATAGCATCCTTAGCTATGAGCTGGCCGGCCAGGCTACCTAGCAGTACAGACAGAGTGTCAGCCACAAGCCGACCCGGCTGGGGTTGCAGGATAATTCTATGTTGGTCGCTCTGCCCGTGACAGAATGAATCCGGACCAGAGGTGGCCACCCCTCCTGGGCCTGCCGTCCGCTCCGGTCAGACGAGAATTCATTCAGCCTGACCGGCTGCAGTCCATAACCTCCTTGAACAAACACCACCAGGCCAAACAAAACCAACGCAGACAATAGCCACAAGCGCAGACACTCTCTGGCGGCTTGTCATGATTGGATGCTCACTCTGATTTCAGTTTTGCGCAGGCGTGTGTTGGCTGGGCCGGCCCAGTGGTTGGGTATGTCACTAACTTTTTGATATATATTGTAACGGAGTAATTCCCCCGCTGCTGCTGTGAGCACACCTAGATCCATCCCCTTGCCTTTAGTGTGCTGGGAGGAGGCAGAGCACAGCACATTCAGCCCAGCACTGCTCAGTTCTGTGCTTATAGTGCTTCCCTTAACAGCTGGAGGTGACGCTATAAATGCGTGATTTTCCTTTTCAGTGAGGTGATGTGTAGCACCACACTGAAATGCGTTAGAATCACGCCTGATGCATGGTAGGATGACCAGATTTCCCGGATTTCCCCGGACAGTCCAAGTGTCCGACGCTTCTCTTAATTTTAAACAAATGTCCTGGTTTTTGGGACAAAGGTCAGATTATTAAATAAATGTCCCGGTTTTTGGGGCAAAGGTCAGATCATGTAGGGAAGCATAAGCAAAGTATGAAATAGTTAAAGTAATTTATCTGTTACTGTCAGGCAACACAGTCCCCTGTCTGCTCCCAGCAGAAAGACAGAGTGGAGAGCAGAGAGAGGTGAGTGGAGGCGGGTTGGGGGGTGCAGGGTGGGAGGTCAAGCCATAGATAATTTTATATATGTAGTCCTGTAAATGAGTGTGTGTGTATATATATATATATATATATGTGTTTGTGGGCGCGTGCGCGCACACACACACGTGTGTATAGGCACACATTCACAAAGCTACACAAAAAACTGGACAGGCCAGATATAAAAGTGAGTAATGTATTTAGTCCTTTTTTTTATGTCTGACCTGTCCCGATTTTTGCTCCTAAAAATCTGATCACCCTAATGATACATGGCAGGGCTGAAACAGTAGTCGAAGTGGGCGGGATCGGAGAGGCACAATGTGCCATTTTTAATTTATGAAAAACCATTCCCCTACTTCTTATCAAAAGACAACCACCCCAGTACAGTAAACTCTGATTGTGCAAATGCTTCAGCTTAAGTTTCATTCAGGGAGTCTTCTGGGATATGAGACTGAGGGAGGGGCAGGTAGCTTACCGGTTAACAGGTCTTCTTGCCAGGGTGCCTCCTTGCAGCAAGAAATGCAAAGGCGCACAACTAGTTAATCTGCAAATGCAAAGGTGGCTTGGGAGCAGGTACTCGTTCAATTGATCGAATCACATGAAGCTTTGTGATGACAAAGATTTATTCTTTTTGACTTGTAGTGCAAGGGAGTTACCAGCTGAGCTGTGCAGTGAGTGCTAACCATTACCTACAGTCTGGGTATTACTAAAATCTATATTTTGGAAGCACATTTTTATCTCATACCTTTTTGCACATTTGGTAGCAGTCTCTCTTATACTGCCTGTAATGCAAGTTTGACATAGTGACTTACATTTTCTCAATGCTTCCTGTCACAGGATGGGCCCTTGTAGCACTAACCACACACACGCCACAATTCTCCTTTGCACCAAGCAAGATTTTATTCCTTGGCTTTCTGGTTACATAAAAAACCTCTCAGTGCATTAACTAATAGGGGTTTCATAATACACACAAGTGCACTTTCCACTGATTAACTTAACTTTTTTATTGATTTTTTCATTTAATCCATGAGTTATTATATATGCAGCTACCTGAAGTTTTTTTAGCAACACCTTTAACCCTGCCCCGACACTCATTGACCCTGCCCCCATTGGATGCAGCATCACAGTTCCCATACTTTTTTTTAATGTACTTCGACTGCTACTGAGAAATAAATGTCGAGTGGCGAAGGGAGGTGCGAGGTGGCAGGGAGCCTACAGCTGGGGGGGTGAGTGGTGACGGAGGGAAAGAAACGTCAAGGAGTACGGGGGAAGGTATCTTTTATTTGGCCCTAAAACACTGGCTGCTGCTAGCGCACAAGAAATAAAAAACAATACTCAACGTGGGCTGCACAAGAACCCCTGGAGGTTCCTGAGCATCCCCAGGTCTGTGCAACAATGAACAGCTGTGCAATATATTTAACTCAGCTTCTTGATAGTAGATTCTGCGGCACCAGTAACAAATGCATTCATAAGGGCAACATCAGCACCAGAGGTGGATATTCAGATGGGGGGACTGCTTCAGCAGATCTTAGATGAGTTGCGAGAAATGCGAACTGCACATGGCAAATCACATTCTGAAATACAGGCTCAGCTATGCGATATTAATGCTAACATACTGCAGATTAATTCTAGGCTGATCATTGCGAAACAACAAATCCCCGATCTGAAAGACCCTCACAGAAGTGCTGAGTCTATTGCAGTGAAGGCCTAATTGAACTTTTGAAGATTCAGACTAAACTAGATGAGATGGAAAATAGTTCCCAACGTTCAAATTTGCATTTTGGAGGGATCCAAGAAGGACAAGAGGTGGTGCAGGACCGTATTAAATTTATAGCAGATTTGGTTCAGAAATATGTCCACCGAGGTGATCAAGCTAAGATGTAGGATTTCACAATCATGCACACTCATCATGTCCCCTCTTCTCAGTCATTAAACTTTAAATACTTTTTTGGTACATTTTGGCAATTTTCGTATAAAACTTCTCTCTGAGTCTATAAAATCAAAAGGCTTTCAGATAGGGGACAAGTACCATTTCAACATCTGCTTGTATATGTCTGTGGCAGCAGCCCGGTGCAGACATGAGTTTAAGACCATGATAGATCACTTCAAGAAACAGAGTATGCAAGCAGCTTTGGTGCAGCAGCCCAAACTGAAAGTACTGGTTAAAGGTCAATTCCAAGTGCTAGGCTCAGTGGAAAAAACTAATGAACTGTTACAGGGACAATTTTGTAAAGAAGAGAGTTAAATAAAAAAAGAGATTATAGTTTTGATCATTTGTGTACTACTAAGGTTTCTGTTCTAGGAAAATTTGGATCCATCCTCAATCATGAACTGTTAAAGAGGAGGCTAACCCAGGGTGTCGTAAAGACTCTTGTTATAACAACAAGACTGCTAAATTTGGGCGGCAACACAACCAGACTCAGAAAAAATGAGTCTGATCCTGTGATGTGTGGCAGTTGTTGGCCTAACCCTTCCGGCCAGCCACCAGCACCTCACCAGTGCCCGAGAGTAAATGGTGATTTATGGCAGTCCTTAGCATGCCAACTGCATTTCTCAGGGAAATCGTGGTGGAATAGAACTTACCCCTTTGTCTCATTCACATATGTCTCACACATACAAAGGCAAACAGAAGCAGGGCTAGGTTAAATACGTTTTATTGAATCAACTGCATTCTATATAAAAAGGCATGTATAACGATTATAAGGATGAGAAAACATAATAAAAGCAAGGTAGTGACAAGAAAATTAAAACATAGGAAAAGTCCCACCATACCGTCACAACAATGGTTCTAAAATCCCTACCTGCACTACTAAGGTTCTCTACAAGAGCATGGGAGTGAAAACCCTTATCTGCCCATCAGGCTCCCTGGGAGAACCCCACCCCCCATACTTGTGATTGTAGGTAAAGAAGAGGTCTGTTGGTCTACTGCGAATATTCCCACATGGAGGGAGAGACTGCATCAGGTCTAAGCAGAAACTCCAAAGTCGACATGCATTGTACAATGGCAAATAGTTGGAATTCCCCTCTATTGTGTAGTGGCTTTGAGGTGTTTTATACAAAAAATTGGGTGTTCTAATACAACTGCCCTGACGTGACAAGACATATATTTCTGTGTATAAGAGTTGGGGACATGATGAATGCTTTGTACTGGCAATAAGTCATAACGCATCATGTACAACCTTGAATAAAGCAGAGAATGAAAATGCCATGCAGATAAAATAATAACAGAAGTCTGTGTAAAAGGACAAGCTGATAAAATAATAAAAAACATCTCCAATAAAAGAAGGCTTCTCCTAAAATAATAGAAAAATAAAAATGCATGCCTTGGAGAGAAAGGGCACTAGCTGCAGGCCTAGGCTAAAATAACATGCCTGTGTAATAGCTAGAGTAACCTCATGACAAGGGAGATGAATCTTTGAGTTCCATTCCAGGGCACTCGACAAAGGGGAGGAGAAGAGGGGTGGGGGCTAGGTGACCCTGGTTGGACAGTCCGTGTTGGGTTAGACTTTTGAGGGTAATTCGCTTTAGGGGAGGGAAAGAGGGGATGGGGAGGGTAAGAGGGGTGGAGGGAGAGTTGGGGTGTGTGTGCACAGAAAACTAAAAAAAGTGATGGCAGCCTTTTTAATAGATTGCAGCAGATAATAGAAGGAGAAAACTTAACACACAATGCCCCTCATTACGGCTTTGGCGGTCTTTTAATAATACCTCCAAAGCAGGGGGCGCCAGAAGACCGCAGTGCTGGCGGTCTTCTGAGCAGCATATTAAGAGTACTGCTGGATTTCTGGCACATTTTGGGTGGAAATCCAGCAGTAGTTGTGCTGGCGGTTGGAGGGGCTGTGGCGGTTCCACCACTGGCCCACCAGTATGACTACACCAGCCGTATTATGTACAATAATATGGCCTGGCGGTGTCCTGGGGGCAGGGTGCTGCCGGCGGTGGAAGCACTCCTACCCGTTCCCTGCCAGACGACCTCCTCCCCGGACCAGGTAAGTTCATTATACAACAGGGGAGTGGGTGGGAGGGTGGTAGTGTTGTGTGTGAGTGTGTGGTGTCTGCGTGTGTGCATGAATGTGTGTATGCATGGTTGTATGCGTGTCTGAATCTTGAAGTGAATGCGTGTAGGAATGTTGAAGTGAATGCGTGTATGCATGTGTGTGAGTGAGTGCATATATGTAATTGTAGGTGAATGAGTGTATGCGTGGTGCATGTGGCAATAATAAGGATGCAGTAATGTTTCAATAGTTTTTATTTAACACAATGCAGTAAATTGTATTGGCTCCAATGATTAAAATAAGGAACAGTACAAGTTAGAATTGTAAAGACGAGGGTCATGATTATGAAGACCCCCACCATCTTGTATTAACATAGAAAGACATAAAGTGTATCATATGTCCGTGTACCCTATCATAATAGGCCTAACCTTCTACCTAGAGGAGAGCTGGGTATGTTAAACCTAATCTGACAATGCCATGTCCCTGAAAGGAGCCCCCAACCCTGGTTACCTTGAATGAGGTCTCGAGCTCAGACTTCGGAAGAACATGGGTCAGCGTCAAGGCGACGTGCAGCATCGATAGCAGCGATTGTATCTGGTCGGAATCCCTCTGATTATCTGTCTAAAGTGTGATGTATTTATACAGATCTACTTGGACCCCTGACGTAGGTTGTTCCAAGACAATAGATAACGCTGCATGCTTGGGACGGTAATTTCTAATGTGGGCACCTACAATTTCTTTGTCTTTGTTGTATGAGTTGACGCCTTTAGCGCAGTGACACTGATAACCTAACTCTAAACAAAAGGGCCTAACTATAAACAAGGCAGCCATCTTAGAAGAATTAATTCAACAAATGGTCTAAGACAGAGCCAGCTAAGTAGGTTAAAAGTCACTAGGTGATGGGGGCACCAGTCTGCAAGCCAAAGGCTAAGCTAACTCCTGTTATCCCATTAAAACAAACTAGGATTCACTACATCTGTGTGCTTGTTCAAGTATGCGGGGTGAGGGGCGCTGTTTTTTTAGCGGGGTTGGAGGTATTGTGCTTGCTTGGGGGCACCGTGCTAGAAGGGGTGTGGCGGGCGCTGTGTATGGAGGGGGTGGGCGTATCGTGCTAGCTTGGGATGGTGGAGGGCACTGTATTAGAAGGGTGGTGGGGGTGCTGTTCTGGTGGCGGTGGTTCTGTTTGCGTGTTCATGTATGCGGGGTGAGGGGTTCTGGTATGGAGGGGGTTGGGGGTATTATGCTTGCTTGGGAGGGGTGGGGGAGTCGTCTGCCAGTGACAGGGAAGAAATTCTCTGTCACCGTTAGCCTTTTCGTGGAGGTGCTACCGCTGCGGAAACCCTGGTGGAAAGGTAGCTCCTAATACCACTGGCTGTCTTCTGAGGACTGCCGGGTTGGAGATGATCATCTCCAGCCCGGCAGTTCCGACCACCATGGTGGTATAAGTGGAGATGTGGTGGGTTGGCAGAATGTGGCAGTCTTCACCACCAGCCTGTGTGCGAAGGGACCAAAAGTTACCTCTTGCAATGTCAATGGTTTTAATAATCAGGTAAAGTCAAGTGTGATGCTTGCCTGGTTCAAATCTCTTGGGGCAAATATAATTTTACTCCAAGAGACTCACTCAAAGAATAAGCACCCCTTGCGAATTCCAGGGTTTGTGCAGCACACTTTTTTGCTTCTGCTAATTCAGCTATCAAGGGGTAGCTATTTTTTTATAGGAAGGGGTCTGCAAGGTGAAATACTCAAGATGCACAGAGATCCTAGTACTAGATGGATTTGGGTGAAAAAAAAAATTGTCAAGTTGGTCTATATCTTATTAAGTTTTTAAGTAACTATTGAGGACTCACCACAGACCCTTGAATGTTTGTCTAATTTTGCTAAAGAAGAACCGGGCTTTCTGATTATTGGGGGAGATTGTAATATTTTGCCAAACACCATTTTGGATGCTTCTAGGTCTAATAAGCTTCACAATAAGCCTAAGTTGATCAAGCTCTTGCGCACGTTTATGCACAACTTTGCTCTGGTAGATTCTTGGTGGAGCAATGATCCCCAGGAGAGATCACATACTTGCCACTCTCAAAGATTGAACTCATATTCAAGTATCTTTTTTTTCCTTGCATCCCACTCCCTTTAAAGGACTTAGTCAGAGATATTATCTAATAAATTTTTGGACCATTCTGCAAAGTCTCTGAATCTTCTCTTGACAGGTTATCACTATGAGAACCCAATTTAATAAATATTTCCTAGCCAGTTATCAATGGGTGACCCAAATGCGCCAAGCACTGACACAGCTTCTGACTTTGCAGTTGCGGGTCCACAAGGACTTTTTTAGAGGAGAAGATTTAGCATTCCAGGCAGAAGTAAGCAAGTGTGAGAAATGTAAGGTCCAGTCTTTTTAGGTAGCACTGAACCAGGCAATAATATTGCATCTAGGGTCTCTTTCAAAGGAAACCAATTGCATGGTGGCCGAAGCTAAGCATAACCTTCAGGATTATTTTTTCTCAGACACAAATCAATAATGCAAAAAAGATACAAAGAAAATGGACAGATAGGTAGATACCTGGCATGGTCGGCTTAGCCCACAACTAATTCTAATATGATTAAACAGATTCAGGATCCAGATTTAAATGGTCTTGTGACCCAGCCACAGGATATACTTAAAGCCTTTCTTAAGCACTATTAAAGGCTTTTATTCTGACAATCAGAATGTGATAATTGAAATGGTTGAAAGGCGGCTCGAAAGGCCTAACATCCCTTTGATATCAGTCGATCAGGAAGAAGATGACTGAGGTAGTTCAGGCTGTTAACACTTGCCCTATTAAAAAAGCCTGTGGTGCTGATGGAATTCCATTGGAAGTGTACAAGCTATTTTTATCACTATTAAAGGGATTCCTGGCTAGACTGTTTAATACAATTTTACAAGGGACCAAAGTCCCTGACTTCTTCACAGAGTCGATGATGGTTAGCTTTTCACAGAAAGGTGAACCAGAAAGCTATATAAATTCCTACCAACCTATCAGCTTACTTAACTGTGTCTATAAGCTGTTTACTAAAATGTTGGCAAATCGCCTATCAACCTAGCCCCTTTGGTAATTCATAATCATCAGGACAGGTTTCTGGTAGGAAGGAGTATGGCAACTAATACTCACTACTTGACCCAAGCAATTGACTGTTTTTCCACTCAGAAGATCAAGGCAGCAATTATATCGCTAGATGCCGAGAAGGCATTTGATCAGGTTCAATGTTTTCAGTTTTATTAAAGTTAGCTTTTCCTTCCAGATTTGTAAAGGTTTTAAAGAATTAATGCAAAGGCGGCTATAGTTATAAATGGAGAACCAGCGGCAAGATTACTATAAGCTGTGGGACGCACCAAGGCTATCCTCTTTCCCCTATACTATTGAGCCATTAGCTTGTGCCATAAGAAAGGATCAATCTACTCAACCGCCTGTGGCCGGAACATCAAAGCTGAAGAAATTCGCCGACGATATGGCTCTGTATTTGGCAGCCGATAAAGCTAACATAGCATCTGCTATTTTTAAAATTAGCGAATATACGAGAATAGGGGGCTATAAAATAAATTATGGGAAATCAGAGGCAATCCTGCTTAACTGTTCCTCTGAAGTACTGCTGACTGGCTCCAGTCTCATTATTCAGAAGCTGCACCCATAAGATATTTGAGGATTTATATATCTTGTAAGGTGGAAGATTTATTTTCACTCAATTTTAGGACTATATTGAAAAAGATCTATAAATTACTTGAGCTATGGCAGAACATTCCTACATCTATTATCGGACGGGTCACCCTGGTCAAAATGAGTATTCTTTCATTATTACTTTTTTGTTCACAAAACTTATGATAAAAGTCCCTCAGTCCTATTTTGAAGTGGTGAATTCGGAAATTAGGAAGTTTGTCTGGCAAAGCAAGAAGCCCAAACTGAAGATCCAGGCGCTTCAGCTAGATTGGGAGGAGGGAGGTTTCGCACTTTCCAGTATTAAGACCTACTACCATGCGGCATTCCTGGATTGGTTAACCCGGTCCTCTTTAACTAAGTTGAGGGAAGGGAATTTCTCTTTAAAACTTATGCTGAAGAATTCTGAAATTGGCCTCCCCTTTTTGTAGAAATTCCTTCCAAGTCTACCTAAACAAACGAGAAATAACACCGACAAATAACAGCAGAGCATTTCAACACAATTTGGGAGGAGTATGAGGTTTCTCTGCTCCATTAACAGCTAAAAATTGTAGACTGTATACCATTAGGGCTGCATTTCTCAATTTCAACATGTAATCGCTCCTCTCGTTTAGGGTATAAGAGGGTGAGGGACTTTTATTATAACAGCAAATTTGCTCAGTGGAATAGGCTGGTAGATGCAAACCCCAATTTGAGCTTGTCCTTGTTCTTCAGCTGTGTTAAAATTAAGCACTTTTTGGGATACATCATGGGTGAAGATTCCTTTGGGATGGACTTGGGAAGCCTATTTTATTACCACACTATGGGGTATAGGAAACTGGTGTAGACGGTTGCAGGCAAAGCAAGGCATTGACTGCAGATTTGCTGCAGTCTCTAGCAGTGGTCCCCAATCTTTTGACTTCTGTGGAATCCCACGTTATCATTACTCGAACGCAGGGTCACCAACTTAATCATTATTGGAATACGGGGACCCCCCACTGAGTTGTTACTGAAAGCTGGGGACTTCCCCGCCCGCCAGAATTCAGCCCTCCATAATACCGCTCCGCGGTCAAAAGACCGCGGAGGGTATTATGAGTTTTTCCCTAGGCTGGCGGGCGGTCTCCAAAAGACCGCCCGCCAGCCCAGGGAAAAACTCCCTTCCGACGATGAAGCCGGCTCGTAATCGAGCCGGCGGAGTGGGAAGGTGCGACGGGTGCTGTTGCACCCGTCGCGTATTTCACTGTCTGCAAGGCAGACAGTGAAATACATTTTGGGGCCCTCTTACGGGGGCCCCTGCAGTGCCCATGCCGTTGGCATGGGCACTGCAGGGGCCCCCAGGGGCCCCGCGACTCCCCCTCCCGCCATCCGGTTCCCGGCGGGAGAACCGCCAGGAACTGGATGGCGGGAGGGGGAGTCGGAATCCCCAAGCCGGCGCAGCAAGCTGCGCCGGCTTGGAGGATTCCTTGGGGGCAGCGGGAAACCGGCGGGAGAACGCCGGTTTCCCTTCTCTGACCGCGGCTAAGCCGCCGCGGTCAGTATGCCCCGCGGGGCACCGCCGGCCTGTCGGCGGTGCCTCCGCGTCCAGCGGCCCTGGCGGTTCTATACCGCCAGGGTCGTAATGAGGTCCTTAATCTGTTAATATTATTTAGTTTTCTAAGTAGTCGTGGGCCTCCTGGGGAGGCTTCGCAGACTTCCAGTGGTCCCCGGACCATAGGTTGGGAACCACTGGTCTATAGAATCCTCAATGGGTAGCTATCAATGGCAGTTTTATAATCAAGTAAGTCATAAGGCAGTGCGCGCTGCTAATTTAAGAAGGATGGCCTTCTTCATCAGAGGGATTTTGTATTACATACCTGCCAAAATGAAGAAAAAAATGCATGCGGGCAGAATCTCGCTGCTTTATGTGTAATCAGGTGAACAGGGATTGGCTGCAGATGATGTTTACGTGCAAGTACCTCAATGTTTCTGGCAGGGCATTTTCGCTGAATAAGCCTAAGAGTGGGTTGTGGCATTACTCCAGACACATATGGGAAGCTATTTGGCATTGTTCTATCTTCTCTTGAGATGATTATACAGCAGCGTCAACTGGTATTTATTTCAGCACTGGTGGCCAGATCATTAGTTTTGGCCAAGTGGATATCTGATGTGAGCCCCTCAGTTTTCCGGGTGATTTTAAAGATGCAAAAAATCCACACTAATCTAATTAAGTCGAGTGGGGTCGATAGCCCTTGTAGATAGAATTTGGAGCTACAGACAGGTAATAGAAATGAAGGCGGTTACCTTCTAATGCATTTTTGTACGCTATATTGTGATGTAAGGAATGTTTAATTGAATCCTGTTGGACTTTTTTGCTTATGCAGGGTCATCCCCAATCTTTTTACCTCCTGCCTCCGATTTTTTCTGACCTGTTGCTGTTGGATTTTGAATTCTGAGCACTTTACCACTGCTAACCAGTGCTAAAGGTCATATGCTCTCTGTGTAAAATTGTATGTAATTGGTCTATCCATGATTGGCATATTTTATTTACTAGTAAGTCCCTAGTAAAGTGCACTAGAGGTGCCAGGGCCTGTAAATCAAATGCTACTAGTGGGCCTGCAGCACTGGTTGTGCCACCCACATAAGTAGCTTTGTAATCATGTCTGAAACCTGCCACTGCAGTGTCTGTGTGTGTAGTTTTAACTGTAAATTCGACTTGGCAAGTGTGCCCACTTGCCAGGCCTAAAATGTCCCTTTTCTTACATGTAAGGCACCCCTACGGTAGGCTCTAGGTAGCCCCAAGGGCAGGGTGCAGTGTATGGTCAAGGTGGGACATATAGTAATGTGTTTTATATGTCCTGACAGTGAAATATTGCTAAATTTGTTTTTCACTGTTGCAAGGCCTGTCCCTCTCATAGGTTAACATGGGGGCTACCTTTAAATCTGATTAAAGTGTAGATTCCCTTTGGGAGCGGATGAGCATGTGGAGTTTGGGGTCTCTGAGCTCACAATTTAAAAATACATCTTTTAGTAAAGTTGATTTTGAGATTGTGTGTTTGAAAATGCCACCTTTAGAAAGTGAGCATTTTCTTGCTTATACCATTTCTGTGACTCTGCCTATTTGTGGATCCCCTGTCTGGGTCAGTTTGACAGTTGGGCTGGTTGCACCTCACACTAGACAGTGACACAAAGGGAGCTGGGGTGTAATCTGCATCTCCTGATGAACCATCTGTGCTAGGAGGGAGGGGAGGAGTGGTCACTTACACCTAAAAGGGCTGTGCCTATCCTCACAAAATGCCATCTCCGACCCCCTGGTGAGTGTCTGGGGCCTGGCCTGGGAAAGGCAGGATTTCACATTCAAAAGAGACTTTACTTTGAAGTAGGCCTACTTCAAAGGAGAAATTGGGTATAAGAAGGGCACCCAAAACCACAGACTTTAGATCACTTCTGGACATCAAGAGGAACCTCTGCATGGAGAAGAGCTGAAGAGCTGAGGAGAAGTGCTGCCCTGCCTGTGACTGTGCTTTGTGGAGCTACCCTGCAGTTGCTGCTTCTGCCAGAGTAAGAGGGCAAAGACTGGACTTTGTGTGCCTTCCATCTTGTGAAGAAATCTCCAAGGGCTTGATTTAGAGCTTGCCTCCTGTTGTTTGAAGTCTCAGGGACAGAAAAGACTTCTCTCTGCCAGCACCTGGAGTCTCTGGAGAGACTCCTGCTCTGACAAGTGGTGCCCTATCCAGTCCCTGGGCCCTTGAAAGGAAAGCTGGTGGAAATCCAAGGAAATCGACTTCGGACGACTTCAGACCGACGCCGCTGCTGAATCCGGGGACGCCGCCTGCAACCGACTCCGTGATCTTCACTGGAATGTGACGACCTTCGCAGGCCTGACACCGCTGCAGCCCCGCTGAAGTCTGCGACTCCGTGGAAGTCGCTGCACCACATCATGACCGATGCCGCTCGAAGTGTGCGGATTCAACATTTCGCACAGACGCCGCGATCCCCGGCTTCGGGCATCGACTTGTTTTCACTCTTCACCAAAGGTACTGTTCTTGGCGGTCTACGCGACTCCGTGTCCAGCGCCGCTGGTGTCGGCTTGTTGGGAATGACTCCGTCACGACGCCGTGTTAACACCACATCAAAGCATTTTGTGTTTCTAAGCACTATTTTTGAGTTTAATCTTTAAAAATTCATAACTTGACTTGTGTTTGTCGGATTTTTGTCGTTTTGGTCTTGTTTTGTTTAGATAAATATTTCCTATTTTTGTAAACTGGTGTGTCATTTTGTAGTGTTTTCATTGAGTTACTGTGTGTGTTGGTACAAATACTTTACACCGAGCACTCTGAAGTTAAGCCTACTGCTCTGCCAAGCTACCAAGGGGGTAAGCAGGGGTTAGCTGAGGGTGATTCTCTTTTACCCTGACTATAGTGAGGGTCCTTCCTTGGACAGGGGGTAACCTGACTGTCAACCAAAGACCCCATTTCTAACAATTCCTCTTTTGTTTTGGCCTGAATTGTATGTTTGTAATACAGAAGTGGAGTTTTCCTATTGATTTAAGGGGGGCGAACGTGGGGTCTGAGCAAATGCTTTAAAGGCTCTTGCCATAATGAATTGTTTTGTAAGAGATCCTTTGGCTGCTTATTCCCGAATAAATAAAGCAAAAAAAACGTAGTAGGTGTGCTCAAGCCTATCCCTGTTCAAATGAGAAGGCATCTACGGTGGCACAAGGGGTTTGGGGAAGTTCTCTGTTAACTACGGTTGGCCCGTGAGACAGCCTTCAGTTCAGAGTGAAAGTTGTGAATAAATTGATCTAGAAAATGCTCAGATTAATATGGGTGTAGAAGGTCAAAACAACTGCTTACATCCTCTAGGGTAAGTCACAGCTGGAACATTTCAACAGACATATGCTTGGGATGGTAGGCACTGTAAAACCTCACCAGAAATCAAAGAGGAACCAGGATGTAGCCACCCTGGTGCATGCGTGTAACTGTACCTGAATGACACCATTTTCTTTTCTCCATTCTGCTTTATGATTGGAAAGACACCACGGTAACAGTGGACATCCTGGGTATGTGAGCGATGACGGTGGTCCAGAGACATACCTGTGCTATGCAAAGGACTTAAAACAGCAGATGAAGATAAACACAAACTCACCATTCAAGAAAAAAACAATAATGCTAAATAGAACAAGGCCACCTATGGCTGGAGACTCAGGGCACATGAGCTGCTGCCTAGAGACAGATTCCTGTTCTGCAGCTTTGGACAAGACAAAAAAATCATTCACTAGGACGCTAACCCCAACACCACTCTGAGCAACTTTCTTTACATCCCAGTGTACATGATCTGCAAGAAGACCGCAGATTGTCACGATGCACCTGAAAAAAGTGACACAACTGACGAAATTACCCAAGCCAAATTCCAGCAACAGGACCAATGGCCTGCACGATGCATCAGAACAAGTACGCTTCCCACGATCCACCAGCATGTGACTCCACCCCTGGTCAAGGGATGACTGGACAATGTTTCCAGACAATGTGCCTCTACAAGAGGCAACTCTGTCTCCAGCTGTTTGGATTGTGGAGCAAAGTCATGTTACTGATCAGTACGGCAATGCTCCATCAACGCCCTCATCAGAGACTGCTGGGCCTGTTACCTTGAGTCCCCAGGACCACTTCCAGTTCCTGTGCCGGAGCAACAACAGCCCCGCCCTCAGGTGGCTGACAACCCACACGGAGGTCAAAACAAAACAAAACTGAATTGGTTACTGATGTGGAGTACCACAGCTGTGTTTATAATGAGGAGAAGTGTAAGACTGATTGGAGAAGTGCTTCCACGTGAAAGTAGTTAGTCCACAACCTTAATTACTGCAATTTATGTGTTCAAAACATCCACTTACAGGTGTAAATGGACCTTTTGGATATAACAAACATGTTTACATTAGAAACGATGTTTAGTGACCAACGCTTAACTTGGATGTGCAAATAACTGTGAACAATCTCACACAAATTGAAGCTGACATGGAAACTGTTTTGGCACATTTCCTCATACAAATACTAAAAAATGGTTCGAATCCTTAATTCTGAAGGCCTGAAAGGCTTGATTGAGTTTGCACCTGTCACATTTACAATAAGGCTGAAGTATAGAGGTTTTACTAAGGAAATCGTCAATACTCCCCCTTGATCCTTTCGCTCACTGTGGAGCCAGGGAACACTTGAAGAATGTAATGGTACAATGTCAAATAAAATATTTGGTACCTGTCTACTCGCATTTGAGAAACTGATAATCAGCAAAGTGCTCCCACGCTGGAATCTCATTAGAATGATAACAATAGCAGAGCCTCATGCAGTGGAATTTATCAAAGTGTCCTTGCTCAACATTTTTTTACCAAGAAGAATGGAAGCAGCTGTCTGGAGACTGGATCAAAAAAGCCCACGTACAAAGAAGGTTAATTAAAACTGTGGCTGGCTAAAGAAAGATAACTATCTAAACTCATTATCGACGTGATGACCATTGTTAAGACTGGATGACTTGACTGTCTGCAATGAATAAATATTGATTGCAACTTGTAAAAATTCATCACTTTTAAGTTTTGCTTGTTCTTTGGCTAGAAAGTTTAAGGGGGTCATTGTGAGTCTTTCGCAAACTGGGAACATTTACTGTAACCAGATTACCGCACACAGCTATCGTTTGTGTTGATATGTATTTAAGCTGTAAAACCTCTGTGACGTGGCATTACTGCATCACAGCTATAACAAAACCACCACATAAATAGTGTTTGCTATTACTGTCAAGGAGAAGCTGGTATTAATTGCATGTGAAAATATTTGCAAAGCAATGTGGTACCATGTGTAATGCCTCATTTTTTTAAGACACATCTTAAAGTCAGGCCAAGCTAGATAGGAATTATAATCCCTCTAGTAGGTTTTATTTCCTTTTTTCATGCAATTGCAAAAATAAGCTAGAAAAAATAAGCTAGAAACTCTAATGCTAACTTTGATCTCACCGGAGATGTTTCATCCACTGGAGATAGGATATATACATTTTTGCGATTCTATATTTGTGAATAGTAGCAATTCAGAAATACAGAATAGCAAAATAAGATTTACGTACTTAAGAAATCTTTATTTTGTGAGCATTTGGGGGCAAGGCGTACACAGGTTGTTAGCATTTGTAAACCCTCCAATTCAATGAATCTGAGGGTTTGCGAATGCTAAAACCCTTTTCCAAATGTACTAACACCCTTTTTCAATTGTACTCAGACGATTTAATGATTCAGAAATGCTCTTCCAAATACCGATTCCTTATGGTATGTATTAATGCTTTGCAACCGAAATCCGGTCGCAAAACAATACTATTTTATGGACACCAATAAGGAGGTTGTAACTCATTCACAAACGGTAGGGTTTCCCAAGGCACCACCTCCCCTTTGTGTATGTTGAAAAAAACATTTTTTAAGAGTAGGTTGTGGTCCATTGATTACTCTTAATAAAAGTTTTTGAAACTTTTCATTTTTTTCTTAAATGCATCCCATTTACCATTAAGGCAATTAACCTGCATTAAAATGACTGCTTTATTTGACACAGTAATCGCAGACACAGTGTTGTACTGACCCCAGCACGCCGTCATCCCTGCGATTGTGGCCAGTCATAGTGGGGCTCAATTTGCAACATACATCATAAATATTGAATAGGTAGATAGAACTGCAACCCACTATAGTTCTGTATTTTGTGAACTGAACTATTAATACATCGGTCAGTTGGCAAAATCAAAAATGATTTGGTAAATGTCAGTGTGCAATTTGGGACCAATTTTAGCAAATCGATTCATTGTTCCTGTGCCTTGTTTGTGAATCTAGTGCAAATGTATTTGATGCAAACATTTACATTCTGTGGTTTGGTTGTTTCCCTTATATATTTTTTTTAATAGTGTATTTTTTCATACCGAAGCTCTAGAGTTCATAGGAAAGATGCATTATTGTTAGACCTGGCATCTTTTGGTGTGGTTTCCCCTGACTTTTTGCTTCTTGACGTCCTGTTTTTACTGCATGCGGAACTTCATTGTTTGCTGGCTTTAGGACTCTGTACCCTTTTTCACTGCTGACCCGTGCTAAAGTGCAAGTGCTCTTTGTCTAAAACATGGTAAGATTGGCTTCTCTATGATTGGTAGATTTGATTTACTGGTAAGTCCCTAGTAAAGTGCACAATGTGTGCCCAGGGCCTGTAAGTCAAGTGCTGCTACTGAGCTTGCAGTACTGGTTGTGCTACCCACTACAGTAGTTTTTCAAACATATCTCAGGCCTGCCATGGCAGAGCCTGTGTGCGCAGTTTAAACTGCCATTTCAACCTAGCAAATGTGCCCACTTGCAGGCCCAAACCTTCCTCTTTATTACTTGATTCACAACGAGCTTCACAATGAGGCCACTGTATGAGGTGGAGACCCTTTGTTAATCAGGCCTTTTGTCTGTGATTTACTGTGGTTACATTGTATCATGTGAGGGCGTATTCCAATATTTTGGATACATTAACCATTTACTTCCATTTCTATGTTGTACTATTTACCATACATTGCATTGTGGGAGATATAGTTCAGTCCCTTTCCCACATGTGTTAAAGAAAGTGCTATCATTGTTTTTGGTGCCAATTGTAAGCCACATTTCAAGCAGTAGTTTGTTTGACTACTTTTAAACACAATATTTTATACCACTGTTGGGGAATCTTTGCACTCAGCGTGGAATCTCTGTCACTGCGGAGATTCTGCTCTGAGTGCAAAAACTATCCCACAGCTGCAGGGCCTCTACACGAGTGGGGAGGCCTTTTGTGAATGAGGTCCTCTATTTATAAAATTTAAGATATTTAGAGAATAACAACTTAAAAAGAGACAATGAAAATCATCCTCTTCTGGGTATGTTAAGATATATTTCCAAATAATGATAAACCATCAACTTCTGATTGGGCTGGGGTAGTTAATCACATGCCAAATGTCTCCAAACATATTCTTTGCCTTCCCAACACGTCTAGCTATATCCTCCTCAGGGCTTGTTCATCCTCCCACAGCTGATGTCATTCTGGGTGCATATGTACGAGAGGAGTGGGTTTTTTAGGATTTTCTTAGGGAGTGTGGCAGAACCAGGTGTTTCTGGGGAGGGAGGGCAACGTGAGTTGAGAGGATTTGGGGGTATGGGAGTGTTTGAGAGGGTTGGAAATTACCATCTTTACCATGGTAATTCCCCAGACTTATTGCCTTCTTCTGCTGAATCCATTATGGTGGCCCTAGTACTCTGCCCACTTTACTCCTACTAACCAGTGGTAAAGTGCTTGTGCTCTCCGTGTTAAAACTGTTAAAACTGGCATGTACTTCATTGACACATTTAATTTACTTATTTGTCCCTAGTATATGGTACTACATATACCCAGGGCCCGTAAATTAATTGCTACAAGCGGGTTGTACCACTCATTGTGCCATCCACTAAAGTAGCACTATAAAACATGCCTCCAGGCCTGCCAGTGTAGCCTGTGTGTGTAGTTTAAACTGCTATTTCAACCTGGCAAAATAAACCTTTTGCCAGGCATAAACCTTTGCTCTAATGCTTACAGGTCACCTCTAAAGTAGGTCCTAAATGCCCATATGGCAGGGATCCTGGTATTTACAAAGTAGGACATGCATGTTTAATGTTTTACATGCCTTGACAGTGAGAAACCTTCAAACGTGTTTTCAGTGTGGCAAAGCTAGCTTTCCCATATGTTAACACTAGTTTACACTATCATGTTTAATAAGTGTTAAATTCAGTTTGGGATTAGCTAGAAAAATGGTTCAAGGACTAATTTAAATCCAATATAATAGTAAAGTTGGATTTTATATTACTGTTTTAGAAATTATACTTTTAGAAAGTTGACATTTTCCTGCCTAAAACCAGAAGGGTTTCCTGCCAGTGTCCAGCGTCATCTGACCCCTGAGGGGTCTCCTGTGATGTGATGTGTATTACTTCCAAGCAGTAGACAAAGGGCTCTGCTGTGCGGTAAGCAGTGCTTAATCTGAGCTGGTGGTTTCTGGTGCTTGGCACTGGCAATTAATTCTCAAAACAGACATTAATGACAGCCCACCACATGGTGGCAATGTCTGTCTAATTTTCAGATGAGCATAGTTATAGTGTTTCTTAATGCAATATATGTTAAACATGGAAAGGGGTGGGATGCTTCACATCTCAGCACTTAGTTTGGCCCTGTGCATCATGGTAAATGCAGTGCATGATAACACTTACTTCAGTAGTAGTCTTTATTTTTTCACCCTGGTTGGTGCATCCTGTACTATAACTATAACTCATGCCCTAAGGTAACTATAACTTGTGCCCTTGCATGACTAATTACCCACATATTACATAACTCATTACATCTTTTTTTACATCATTTTTAAAGTCAAAGCTACATTTGCAATGAGCTTACAGATGAGAAAACTGGGCACGGTGGGGTCTCTCCATGTGATAGTAAGGAATGTGAGTTAAACTCCCATGAATGGAGGATACCTTTTCGGACCCAGAATTACCAGGTCCTTTACCAATGTTTGTCCTCAGTTCTGGGGGAGTTTAATTCAGATATTCACACCTGCTCTGAGTAGGTGATAAATATCCTCAGGGGTTCTGGTGGTGGTCAGGAGTGTGTTTTGAGAGTGGGGAGGATATGAACTAAATAGAAGGCTTGAATACTTGCTCCTTAGTGCCTAAGGATGTGTGGGGAGGCAATGCACTGCCAGTACCCCTGTCTGTCTTCCAGCCACGGCCTTACTGAAAGCAGATCAAAACCTGAGACTACTGAGTTGATGTATCCCAACCTGGAATTTCAGGTTCAGAAACACCATACAACTTGTAGCTGACCAGAGTGATAGTATTGGTCATAGTCTAGCCTTCACATCACATTATAAAACAAGCACTAGAGGCCTTCGAATGAAAACCACACTGGAGCACCTAGTCATGCATGCACCTCTTATCTTAAACTTTGAGCACAAACTTCTCAAAGCTGTGCTCAAACCGCAGACTTTGAGTACAGACTTCTGGACACTGACCAGAGCACTATATTAGGGTTTCCTGCCTGTAAGAAATCGTGTTATTGGTTGACGGGGTGGAAGCCCTATTTAAGCAACAGCAGCAGTCCTTGTCAGGGGGAGCCACTAAAGTCATGAAATTAAACTATGCCTAACCCTCTGGTAGCTTGACACAAAGTAGTCAGGCTTAATTTAGAGGCAAAATGTTTAGTATTTTATGCAGCACACAAACAGTATTTATTGGAAATTGGGTCTCTAATTGGCAGATGTTTGCACACTGTCCAAGAAGGGACCACAATACTTGTCAGTTTAAGTCAGATACATACCGTAATTTAACCTGTGCTTACCCCTTGGTAGCTTAGCACAGAGCAGTTGGGCTTAAATTAAGAGGTAATGTGTGAAGTATTTCTGCAACAGTTAATTACAGTAACAGATTGGGAAGCACCGCAAAAGACTCTGCAGAACAATAGAGAATATTTATCTGAGTTAAACAAGACCAAAACCAAAAAAATCCAATAAGTAGATCCTGAGATATACACTTTTAAAGATTTAGGTGAAAATAAAGTGCAAAGCGCATAGAAGTGCAAAGTGCCAACAGTGGTTATCTTGTCATGCTGGACCGTGACTAAGTCACAAGTTCAGGATGACCACAATGGAGCATGGGCCGGCTACAGGGACCCACATGTGCTAGCTGAACACAGTAGCTTAAATCCTGGTGCATGGTCTGCGTGGCATTGCTGTGCGCAGCTTCAAGTCATTTGGTGTCGGTTCCGAGAAGCTGAGCAGCAAGGCTTTGCGGGGATTGGCCTCAATTTGTATTGCTTTGCAGCAGTTCTGATGACAACCACAGAAAACAGTACACTTTAGCCCCACTTCCTAGGGTCCTGGATTGGGGTGGCACCACTTGGCAGGGTAGGCTCATAGATGGCCAGGTATTGTAGCAGGTTAGTTGCAGGCAGTCTTTGATTTCCCTGAGATGGCAGAAGAACAGGGGGCAAGCAAACAAGGCCTTGGAGATTCTTGGTTGCAAGGATCTAGAGACAAACAACACAGCAGAGCAAACAGCAAATTGGCAGTATATCCTACAGCAGCAGCAGTAGGCCAACACCAGAGCAAGTAGCAAAGGGGCAGTCCCTCTTACAACATCAGAAGTAGGCCAACACAGCAATATAGTAGCAGAGTGGCAGTTCCTCCTGGCAGCACAGCAGTCCTTCTGCCTTTTAGGATATCCTTGGTGCCAGGGAAATCTGATTTGGTGAGGTTTGGGGTCCAGCATTTATATTCAGGTGCCCTGGTTCTGGAAGGTGAGAGAAGCTTCCAGAGGCAGGCCTTTGAAATGTACAGATGCCTTGCCTCCCCTTTCCTAGCTCCAAGCTGGTTGCAGTGACAATACAGGGTCATTCAGTCCTATTGTGGGTAGACAGAACAAGTCTATTCAGGGGTAAGTGAGGCAGAGCTAAGCTTTGCCCCCATCAAGCCAGTTATTGGTTCAGTAAGGCCCATTAGGGCCCATGAAGTCCAACCTAATCTGCCATTCCATGTGGCTGTATAGAGGGAATGCACAGAGCCCAGCTGCCACCCAACCCAGACTTGTATTCAGAGGCTGGCAATGACACAGAATGGTTAACGTAAGAAAATGGCAACTTTCTAAAAGTGGAATTTCCAGATTACAATTTGAAATCCGACTTCACCATAAATTGTGATTTTAAATTGTGAGTTCAGAGACACCAAACTCTACATTTCTACCTTTTCCCAAGTGGGAGATACACTTAAAACATGTTTTAAGGTAATCCCAATGTTAAAAATGATTTTAAGAGTTTTTCACTATCTGGAATCATTAAACTTAAAAGTACATGTTCAACTTTTTAAATACACTGCACCCTGCCCTTGAAGCTAACTAGGGCATACCTTGTGGGTAAGTTCCTTGTAATAAAAAGGACTGTTTGGCCAGGCAAGTGGGTTTTCTTTCCAGTGGAAATGGCAGTTTAAAACTGCACACACAGGCTCTGCAGTGGCCGGCCTGAGACATGTTTAAAGTGCTAATGTAGTGGGTGGCACAATCAGTGCTGCAGGCCTACTAGTAGCATTTAATTTACAGGCCCTGGGCATCTATAGTGCACTTTACTAGGGACTTACAAGTAAGGTAAATATGCCAATTTTGGATAAGCCAATGTTATCATGTTTTAAGCAGAGAACACATCCATGTTAGCAGTGGAAAAGTGCCCAGGAAAAGGCAAAAAGTCTGGTGATGACCCTGCTGAAAGGGCCACTTCCAACAGTAATAAAGACAAAACTAGAGAAATATCAAACCAATTGAGAACAATAGAGTACATTTTGATACAAATAATTATACCCAGACAACAAAAATTAAGTAGAACTGGAGTTTTTCAGTTTTAAAGTTTTAGGTAAAGTTAGTGCCTAAAAGTACAAGTCACCACTCGCAGTTATCTGGGTGTGCTAGAAACTGCACTGGAGCATGGGATAGATACAGTGACCAGGTTTGTCCTGGTAAAAAATTTCCTTTCTCAAATCCTGGTGCGGTGGAGGAGACGTGAGGAGCAGAGAGAGTATCTCGAATGGTTGCCGCTGTAGTGTAAACAGCATGTCTGGTGTCATGGATGGTTATAGCAGAAGCACATAGATCCCTTCTGGTGGCACAGATGATCATTGCTGGAGCTCGTGTTGGTGGCATGCTGTCTTTGATGTAGTGTGCAATGCAGATCTCACATTGCCGGTAATTGCTGGTAGTTGTTGTGGCATAAAAAGTTAGGAGCTTTGCGCTGCCGATCATTGCAGGTGGTAGAGTCTCAACTGGAGTGGTCCCGTTCATGGTCATGAAGATCCCAAAACTTCAGAATGTCACCTTTCTAACCAGGAGCAGTTAAACTATTGCCAGCCAATGTCCCAGGACCCGGGGAGGCACCTCTTCAGGAACTCACTGCACCAGGGCCAGCAAGGCTCAGACAGGTCCAGTTGAAGGTCTAGGCAGGTCCAGTAAAGTGGGTCAGCTGGCCAGTTGCCGGGAGGCCTCTGGAGCCTGGAGCGTGTGGTGTCCCGGTAGCTCAGAGAGGATGTCATCCAACTAACCCTTGGAGTTAGTCAGATAGTGTGGGATGAAAGGAACACGTCCAGTCTTCATTCTTAGAGAGCAGGGCATACCCCTAGTAGCAGGGCAGCCCTCTGGGGATCAAGGGAGTTCTCAAGTAGCAGAGCAGTCCCCTGGGAAACAAGGCAGCTCTCCAGCAACAGGCAGCTCCCTGGGGAAGAAGGCATTCCTCCTCCTATAATGGGCATATATTCAGGGGTGTACTCATGAGTGGTTCTAGAGGTCCAATATTTATACCTAGTGCCAGCCTTTTAAGTGGGCGTATTCCCTATACTACCCCAACATCTGGTTCTGGAAAGTTCTTCCCTTCCCCTGTCAAAGCTCCAAGAATTCAGGGGGCACAAATGGTTAGGACAAGAAAAGGCTGACTTTCTAAAAGTGATGTTTTCAGAACTGTGACTCAAAATCCGACTTTACAGTTGAAGATGATTTTAAATTACAATTCATTTGAGTGTAAACACCATATTGCTAACTTCTCTAAATCAAAAATGATCACTTAATAAATTTAATAAGGTAACAAAGTGTTAGCCAATGGGAGGGATAGGCCGTGCAAAAGTGAAACATGACTTTCACAGGTTTTCACTGTCATGACATGAAAACCTTAAGTACACATGTCCTACTTTTAAATGCAATGCACCCTGCCCTATAAGCCTTTAAGGCCTACCTTAGAATGACTTATATGTATTTAGAAAGAAGATTTATGCCTGGAAAAAGGTTTATTTTGTCAGTCCAAAATGGCAGTTTAAAACTGCCCTCCAGGCTGCAGTAGAAAGGTGGAGACAGGATTTCAAAGGCTACTTTAGTGGGTGGCACAATAGGTGCTGCAGGCCCATTAGTAGCATTTTACTTACATGGCCTATGTACATATGGTACCATATACTAGGGACTTACAAGTAAATTAAAGGTGCCAATTGGGTCAATAAAGTACCAACACCAACAAAAACGGGTTCAGCAACAGAAGACAAAGATCTAGGGGAAACGCTGCACAAAGGGCCTGGTCCTAAACATATTAATTAAACTCTGCTCACATTAATACACTAGAAGCAAAAGCTATAGTTTGAAGCTTGCCTTCAGATACCTGCACCAAAGCAGCTCCCAAAACCTTTGAACTTTTTTCTGTGATCACAAATTCCCTGTAAGGTAGAAATGCTAGTAAATCTGGTTGGTACCTTCACCCTCCTTAACAAGTTGAAACTTCCCCTCCAATCTCTTCCTCACCAATTGCAATTCCTCCTCACAACTGGTGTCCTAAATAAATAACACATTCTTCCCCAGACTTGTTTTGTCTGCCAGTCTTACCACAAACCAGTTATAAAATGTTACCATTCCCAAAAAATACATTACGTTAGCCTTACTCTGTGAAGGTTCAATTTTTCAAATAGCTCTTTACTAACTCTGTCTACAGTTTTACACCTGTAATACTTATGCATTGTCCCAAGAAGTTGATTTCTTTCTTTCCAAAACAATGCTTCTCCTCTGTCAATATTAATCTGTATTGTTCAAACAACCATAGCACTTCCTTCACGCTGTCCAAATATTAGAATATTACCCTAATAGAATTTCACTCCTTCAGTGTCTGCCAACATTGGATCCTTTACTGTATTATAATTCTGAGGACCCTGAAATCAGTCCAAATGTTATTCTGACAAATTTTAATTTACCCAAGCGTGTATTGAATTCTGTCAGGTCTCATGACTCAACATGAAGCCAATTCTTGTGGTATGCTGAGGCCAAATTAAGGATGTTTAGGGCCTGGGGAAAGGTTTATTTTACCGCGGTCAAAATAGGAGTTTACAACTGTACTCTAGGCTGCAGTGGCTGGCCTGAGATATATTTTCAAAGGCTACTTTAGTGGGTGGCACAATGGGTGCTGCTGGGCCACTAGTATCATTTAATGTATATGCCCTCAGCATATGTAGTACCATATACTAGGGACATAAAAGTAAATTAAAGGTTCCAATTTAGTGTAAACTAATTTCACCATGTTTGAAGGAGAAAGCACAAACACTTTAGCACTGGTTAGCAGTGGTAAATTGCGCTGATTCCTAAAGCTAACAAAAACGAGTTCAGAAAAACAGGAGGAGTGACGGCAAAAGGTTTAGGGGAACACCACTCCAAGGATGTCAGGTCTAATGCTGCCCCATCAATCACAGCACTTCTCATGCTCCTTTCAGTTAAGTCTTGGGGATAGCCTCTGCTACAACACCCACCCTTCCCTCAGCCCTGGACTCAAAATTAAATAAATGCCAAGATTTCAAGGCCCATGTGTGACTAGCAGTTCCAGTCGGGGTTTTCTCTATAAATTATGGGAAAAGTAGTTCGGGTTTTATAGTATTATAGTAGGATAAACAAGAACCCAAGTCCCAGAATGTCCCAGAATGAAAAGCAAAAATATGGACTGAATCAGCTAGTCATGCATTGTTCTGAGAAACCTGGTTGGGAAGACTAACACACAGGTGTAAGCAATTATAGCACTTGGAATCTAGTGAAGTAACTCACTCCTCCAAGCCTCACATCCAGAGAAATGCCCCCATCTTAAAATCTAACCCCACAGAAGATGATGCATAAACACTCAGGTAATCTCACCGTGAATAATCAACAATTTGCACTAATAGATGGGGATGGGGTGGGTGAGAGACATCATGTGGTAGGCAAGAATTTAAACCTTTTAACTTAGCACGAACAGGCATTGCCCTGAATGCCAAAGGTGCTTCCACCACAAGGCAGAGGTAACAACAGGTAAAGAAAGTGATTAAAGGACTTCTTAAATAGGCCTAGCAAATTTTTATCTTGCATAAGCATATTGATCAATCAACACATGCTTAATGCACTGGCAGCACTGACAAAACTAAAGGCCATAGAGGTACATGCATGGTCAGTATTAAAATAGTTTCAGTTCTAACTTATATTGATAAGTGTAGGTGGGCTCCATCAGTCTTTAAGGCCAGTTTCAACTTAAATGTCTGAGACCTAGGTGGTTTTAATTTGCATCTTGATTACCAATCTATAATGGCATCCATGAGCATGTTGAAATTCCTATCAAAAATTATATTTGCATCATGTGGGATGAGGTCCATTTCTTATACCCACCCTCTTTCCTGTATGGGCATAGATGTTGATTGCATATCGGTGAACTCCATTCTTATGTAGCTGACTAAATAGCCAATTCATTTCTTCATCGGTCTCTGTCAATACCAGGGAGGAAATTGGATTTTTTAACGATGAATGCTTAACCTCATATTTTGTGTGTATAATTGGGTGGGATGTTACCTCATCTATCTACCTCATGGATATATATTATCTCAGGTGTAGCTTAGCTTCTTAAAGGAAGATCAGGTTGTCACTAAGTTTCTTGCAGTGGTCTAAAACATTTTTTGCCGTTTGACATGATGGTTCAGCACCTAAACATTAAGGGATAACACCTTAATTTTCAATGTCATGTAATGTGCCTAAGGTATTTGCTAACCCACTTCCGTCATACAGGCAATAAAGCCATTCCCTAAACTCAAGCAAAATGCAAGTAATCTACTGCAAATAGCCATGTGAACAATTATGCAGCTACTACCACGAAGAACATTTACCTGATTGCTATGTAATGCTATGTAATTTCCTCAGCTTTGTGCATACACTGCTCTAACTTCTCACTGTAAACATAATGACAGGCCTGCATCTTGTGGCCTTTTTCTCAAAGCCAGGGAGCTTTTTCATAAACAAATTGTTTCTCTAGCATGATCCTGGGAAACTCCAATATTTGTCTTTTCTCACACCATATGCTGTACTTTTCTCATATGTATGAGATTCAGCTCTGAGCATTGAAATTGTAGAGGGGAAAGTATGAAGACTCTAAATTGCTTAGTGTGTTTATACCTACACAAGGGATTCTGTTGGTCCTTTTGATCTCAAATTCCCTCAAATTCCCTTTCCCTGAAGGTAAGATCCGTGATAGTAGGATTCTAGGATTCAAAGGGACTCGACGTACTGTTTGTGCTGTCTTTAGCACCTTTTGGCAGACCAATGATGCCCATTTTTAGGGATATTTCTGTCCTCCAAGTCACAAATTTCCAACTATTTTAATAATATTTTCATATTTAAACTTTGTCTTCCTTTTCCTTTAATGGGGAGTTAGGAGTTGGTAGCTAGGCCTTGGCCCTTTTCAGATTTTGTTTCTAGTCATTGTCTGTACCTTTCATCATTTTGTAGAGGGTTCATTACAGTCGTATTCTACTGAAAGCTTCACTTCCATTGGTGAAAACTGTATGAAATTGGAGTATATGTTGAGGAGAACAAGAAACCACTTCAGATAATAATTTCAATCCTTTTCATGGTGAAGCAACAAAGTTACTAAATAAACCCTGGCTTAACCCTCTGGTAGCTTGGGACAAAGCACTTAGGCTTAACTTAGAGGTAATATTTAAAGAATTTATTCAGCATTCAAACACAATTAAAGTACAATCATAACACAAAATCGGAAACGAATTTAGGCCAATAGAGAATACTTTAATTCATAAAATGACACAAAAACAACAAGAACTCAATAAGTAGTACCAGAAATATCATTTTTTAAAGTTTGAATCAAAAATAGTGCCTAAAAGCACAATGTGCCAACCACAGGTATCTGGTTGTGCTAGACCAGATCAAGGTCAAAAGTAAAGGTCGACCATAATGGAGTGCGGCTCAGACACAGGGACCAGGTTTGTCCCGGTGGAAAGAGTACCTTCTGGCCTCAAAAATGCTGAAAAAGTGGTCATCGATAAGTCATCGGTGGGGAAAGCTGTAATCTGAATCCGAACCAGGGATCAATGGCAGTGGGTTGTTGAAGAGAGAAGTTCCAGTGCAGTCGCTGACAAAGGCAGGAATGCTCCTAGTGGGCAAAGTCTATGCCCAGGAAGGCCTCTACGTCAATCAGTTGGTTCCCATCATCGATCCCAGTGAAGCCCTCCATGTTTGAACTTATAAAATGTGTCTGTAAGTCGGATCTCCTTCAGTGAGTAAGGCAGGTTGATGCCAACCAGTGATTTAATGTTCACGGTTGCAGCTTTGATCCTAGTCTCTATTGGTTCCCCAGGTAGAAAGTTGGCAAAACATTTTTAAATAACACTTCTTTCAGTTTGTGGACAGGAGGAGTAAACCTTAGATCCAACCAGGGGTCCTGGACCTGGGGAGGGGCATGACATGGAAGTTTGGACTCACTCCAGCAAAACAGGAATGTCTAGGCCTGCAAAAGGTTTATTTTGCCAAGTTGAAATGGTAGTTGTATGAAATTGGGTTGCTGGTTGACAAGGGTGTGACTGCGGTGTGACAAAGGATGGGGCATGTGAAAAATTGGGTTGTTGGTAGAGGGATTTAATCTACTGAATCATCAGGTACAATCCTTTTCATGGTGAATCCCAAAAAGTTTATAAATTAATCTGTGCTTAACCCGGTGTAGGTAGGTACAAATGGTAGTCGGGCTTAACTTAGAGGCAATGTCTCAAGTATTTATGCAGCACACAAACAGTAATGAAGTGAAAACACAACACAAGAAAAATCCCAAACCAATTTAGAAACATTGAGTACATGTTAATGGATTTTTTGACACACAAATGACAAAAATCCTATCAGTAGAACTGGAGTTATTAATTTTTTAAGTTTAAGGTTCAAAATAGTGCCTAAAAGATATGAACGCCAACTGCTGGTATCTTGTCACCTTTAGCACCACATTCAAGAGTTCAGGAATGTATGGAGACCTCTTGGGGGTTCAGGACTCCCTCAGTCTGGGTCCAGGTGCGGGCAAGATGGTGGGAACCTGTTATATCCCTGTGACTCTGAAGAGGAGGCAGCAAACTAGACCATAGAGTCACTCTGGTAGTCCTGGGTACAGATGTAGAAGCAGGGCTCAACAGCAGGACTGGCCTGTGAGGGTTCAAGACAGGCTTCAGGCAGCAAATCAGTTCTTCCAGGGACAGCAGCAGTCTGGCAGAGTATACAGCAGGTCACAGCAAGAGGCAGTCATCTGAGGGTCCTTCCACAGGTCCAGTAGTAAACTGAAGAGTGAGTCCTCCTTCTCCTAGAAGGTGTGAGAAGTTTCTGGAAAGGTTCTTTGAAGTTCTGGGAATTTCCTGCCCCCCTGCCCTGGCTCCCAGCTGGCTGCACTGACAATACATGGCTGTTAAGCCTATTGTGCGGAGACAGGACACAGCCTATTCAGGTGCAAGTGAGGCTGTGCTCAACTCCACCCCCCATCCTGCCAGTTGAAGGGCCATTCAAGCTCTCTTAAATCTACTATTGTGCCAGTATGAAGGGAATTCACTAAGTCCTAACTGTTAGTCCACCCAGTCCTGTGACCTAAGGCAAGCTGCAGGCACAGAGGGCTAAGGGCAGGACAATGATAACTTTCTAAAAGTGGCATTTCCAAACTTGTAATTATAAATGTGACTTTACCATTAACAAGGGGTTTTCATTACAAGTTCAGAGGTACCAAACATGAAATATCTATTGCCTCTCATTTAGGAATTACAGCTTAATAAATGTAATAAGAAACCCTCAATGTTATCCTAGTGGAGCGGTATGCCTCACAGTAGTAAAAAAAACACATTTAGGAGTTTTTCATTACTAGGGCATGTAAAAATTAAAAGTGCATGTTCTACTTTTATGGATGCTCTTGGGAGGGCTGGCGTTTCCCAGAGCTACAGTACACTCATTATTAATGCCCTCAATGCAATAGGACCCCTCTGAGCCCGATGGGAAAGGTTGATAGGCCCCTTGGAAGATGAGGACAGGAGAAACATGTTAATGGCTCCTAGAATCATTATGATACTCTCTAGACAGAGACATAGACTGATACAAACATAGTATCTCCATTGTGCATATCTCACTCCAGACCCTCTATACGAGGAAGGTCTCCTTACTCACTCCAAGTGCTTCCGCTACTCCCAGACCACCACAGACATTACCTCATGGTCTGGACCTGCCCAGTCAAACAACAACTCTGGGATGCCTAGTTGCAGAACTCTCAGTGGTACTGGGCTGGGAGATAGACCTCTCTCCATTATTGTTGATACTGGGAGTGTTTGAGGCTGCAGGGGGCATGCGGGCAGTCTAGGCTGTGATAGCCACGTTCATCATGGTGGCAAAGAGAGACATCAACAAAATTAAATGAAAATAACCCACTTTCAGAAATTATTCCAAGAAAACGGAATCCCCAAATATAATGAAAACAACTCATCAAGCCAAAGTTCTTAATGTGCATTCATATCTATAAGTTGCATGTCAAATTATTTTGCCATAATAATCTCATTTATTCCAATGTTGTATTCATATATATAATAATACAAAGAATCCTATAGGTTCTGGGGAGAGGCAAAAAGTAAAAGACTCACATTCAAAACTCTCAAAATCATACTGATTAAAATCAGAAAAGACAACATTTATAAGGTAAACCACATTCAAAACCCCCCAAGGAAGAAAAAAAACATACACCTTCAAAACAAGTATACCAAGATGGTCCCTATATGTTGACAGCAAAGTCATTTGATTTCCAAGTCCTCAATGTTCAAACAAATCCACAATCATGAGAGTTTCTTCACTCCTGGTTTGATGCATATACACCTTAAGCAGTTGATTGTGCTAAAGGCTATTATCCATATGAGATGTTTATGGAAGGGGGTTAAGATCCATAGAATGTCTTTGTCCTTAATTGTGGTGCTGACGCGCGTTTCGGTGACTAGTGACTAAAAGAGGTCACTCACCTTCTTCATGGCTCACAGCAATTATAAATATATAGAGCCATCCCAAGAGAAATTATGACACTTATGGGCCGTATACCTGCAATGTAAAGTAGTAACATTATAATTAATGGCTCGACAAAAAAATTAAAAAAAGAGATGAGAGAAAAAAGAAAAGAGAAGGTAAAAAAGAAAAGAAATGGAAAAGTCTGTACGTAGTATCTCCATCCCTACAAGTGATCCATGTCTTCATGCAAAAACTTCCACTCTGTGGGTGACTATCCAGAAATGTGTCTCCGTGCACATAGACATGCATTATCTGTTGTCTGGTGCTTCCTCTCATACCAGTACATTTTGCTACTTAACACTGTATAAAAGTGCCGGCCAAAAAAGCTTACGGTAGTGTATATGCCTGAAGACCTCATGCAATATAGTTTAAAAACAGCTGAAGTGCTAATAGCAAATTGCATTTCTATATTTCTATCAGTAGCGAATGAAAATGTTTAAAGCGCAGGCTTCTAACTGATGTAAAGGAAAGTCACAGGGCTCCAGACCCTCATAGAGTACACAGTTCCTTCTCTGAAATCATCTTAGAGAAGGGGATCCTTTGATGACCAGACACATATGAAACAAAATAATAAATTGGAATAGACCATAAATTATGAAAAATCTCCTTGTCAAAGATAGACATTGCATCTCATTCGAAATCCTCTGAACCTCCCTTAATAACTCAATGGTGTTGAGGGGTAGATTGGTGTGCCCAACAAGAGAAGCCGGTGTACAAAGCCAGGGGCTGCCTTGGCAAATACCACAAGATATTGGACAGATGGTGGGTGGACTCAGGACTAGACTTGATGACATACCTGCCTATTTGGCTCCACCTGTCTGCCTGTCCTGCTGATTCTACATGGGGGCAGTATTGCTTTAACCCCTTCGCTGCCAGGCCTTTTCCCCCTCCTGTGCCGAGCCTTTTTTTGGCTATTTGGAGCAGTTCGCGCTTAGGCCCTCATAACTTTTTGTTCACATAAGCTACCCATGCCAAATTTGCGTCCTTTTTTTCCAACATCCTAGGGATTCTAGAGGTACCCAGACTTTGTGGGTTCCCCAGAAGGAGGCCAAGAAATTAGCCAAAAAACAGTGAAAATTTCATTTTTTTTAAAAAAAATTGGAAAAATGGGCTGCAGAAGAAGGCTTGTGGTTTTTTCCCTGAAAAGGGCATCAACAAAGGGTTTGCGGTGATAAAATTACCAGCTTCCCAGCTTTCAGGAACAGGCAGACTTGAATCAGAAAACCCAATTTTTCAACCCAATTTTGGCATTTTACTGGGACATACCCCATGTTTACGATTTTTTGTGCTTTCAGCCTCCTTCCAGTCAGTGACAGAAATGGGCATGAAACCAACGCTGGATCCCATAAACCGCAACATTTCTGAAAAGTAGACAAAATTCTGAATTCAGCAAGGGGTAATTTGTGTAGATCCTACAAGGGTTTCCTACAGAAAATAGCAACTGAAAAAGAAAAATATTGAAATTGAGGTAAAAAAACATCAATTTCTCTCTAAGTTTTACTCTGTAACTTTTTCCTGCAATGTCAGATTTTCGAAAGCAATATACCGTTACGTCTGCTGGACTCTTCTGGTTGCGGGGATATATAGGGCTTGTAGGTTCATCAAGAACTCTAGGTACCCAGAGCCAATAAATGACCTGCACCCTGCAGTGGGTTTTCATTCTATGCCGGGTATACAGCAATTCATTTGCTGAAATATAAAGAGTAAAAAATAGCTATCAAGAAAACCTTTGTATTTCCAAAATGGGCACAAGATAAGGTGTTGAGAAGCAGTGGTTATTTGCACATCTCTGAATTCCGGGGTGCCCATACTAGCATGTGAATTACAGGGCATTTCTCAAATAGACGTCTTTTTTACACACTGTCTTACATTTGGAAGGGAAAAATGTAGAGAAAGACAAGGGGCAATAACACTTGTTTTGCTATTCTATGTTCCCCCAAGTCTCCCGATAAAAATGATACCTCACTTGTGTGGGTAGGCCTAGCGCCCGCGACAGGAAACGCCCCAAAGCGCAACGTGGACACATCACAGAAAACAGACCTGTTTTTAGCAAAGTGCCTACCTGTAGATTTTGGCCTCTAGCTCAGCCGCCACCTAGGGAAACCTACCAAACCTGTGCATTTCTGAAAACTAGAGACCTAGGGGAATCCAAGATGGGGTGATTTGTGTGGCTCGGACCAGGTTCTGTTACCCAGAATCCTTTGCAAAGCTCAAAAATTGGCTAAAAAAACACATGTTCCTCACATTTCTGTGGCAGAAAGTTCTGGAATCTGAGAGGAGCCACAAATTCCCTTCCACCCAGCGTTCCCCCACGTCTCCCGATAAAAATGATACCTCACTTGTGTGGGTAGGCCTAGCGCCCGCGACAGGAAACGCCCCAAAGCGCAACGTGGACACCACCAAAATTTTGAAAGAAAACAGAGGTGTTTTTTGCAAAGTGACTACCTGTAGATTTTGGCCTCTAGCTCAGCCGGCACCTAGGGAAACCTACCAAACCTGTACATTTCTGAAAACTAGAGACCTAGGGGAATCCAAGGAGGGGTGACTGGCGGGGCTCGGACCAGGTTCTGTTACCCAGAATCCTTTGCAAAGCTCAAAAATTGGCTAAAAAAACACATGTTCCTCACATTTCTGTGGCAGAAAGTGCTGGAATCTGAGAGGAGCCACAAATGTCCTTCCACCCAGCGTTCCCCCACGTCTCCCGATAAAAATGATACCTCACTTGTGTGGGTAGGCCTAGCGCCCGCGACAGGAAACGCCCCAAAGCGCAACGTGGACACATCACAGAAAACAGACCTGTTTTTAGCAAAGTGCCTACCTGTAGATTTTGGCCTCTAGCTCAGCCGCCACCTAGGGAAACCTACCAAACCTGTGCATTTCTGAAAACTAGAGACCTAGGGGAATCCAAGGAGGGGTGACTGGCGGGGCTCGGACCAGGTTCTGTTACCCAGAATCCTTTGCAAAGCTCAAAAATTGGCTAAAAAAACACATGTTCCTCACATTTCTGTGGCAGAAAGTTCTGGAATCTGGGAGGAGCCACAAATTTCCTTCCACCCAGCGTTCCCCCAAGTCTCCCGATAAAAATGATACCTCACTTGCGTGGGTAGGCCTAGCGCCCGCGACAGGAAACGCCCCAAAGCGCAACGTGGACACCACCAAAATTTTGGAAGAAAACAGAGGTGTTTTTTGCGAAGTGACTACCTGTAGATTTTGGCCTCTAGCTCAGCCAGCACCTAGGGAAACCTACCAAACCTGTACATTTCTGAAAACTAGAGACCTAGGGGAATCCAAGGAGGGGTGACTGGCGGGGCTCGGACCAGGTTCTGTTACCCAGAATCCTTTGCAAAGCTCAAAAATTGGCTAAAAAAACACATGTTCCTCACATTTCTGTGGCAGAAAGTTCTGGAATCCGAGAGGAGCCACAAATTTCCTTCCACCCAGCGTTCCCCCACGTCTCCCGATAAAAATGATACCTCACTTGTGTGGGTAGGCCTAGCGCCCGCGACAGGAAACGCCCCAAAGCGCAACGTGGACACATCACAGTAAACAGACCTGTTTTTAGCAAAGTGCCTACCTGTAGATTTTGGCCTCTAGCTCAGCCGCCACCTAGGGAAACCTACCAAACCTGTGCATTTCTGAAAACTAGAGACCTAGGGGAATCCAAGGAGGGGTGACTGGCGGGGCTCGGACCAGGTTCTGTTACCCAGAATCCTTTGCAAAGCTCAAAAATTGGCTAAAAAAACACATGTTCCTCACATTTCTGTGGCAGAAAGTGCTGGAATCTGAGAGGAGCCACAAATGTCCTTCCACCCAGCGTTCCCCCACGTCTCCCGATAAAAATGATACCTCACTTGTGTGGGTAGGCCTAGCGCCCGCGACAGGAAACGCCCCAAAGCGCAACGTGGACACATCACAGAAAACAGACCTGTTTTTAGCAAAGTGCCTACCTGTAGATTTTGGCCTCTAGCTCAGCCGCCACCTAGGGAAACCTACCAAACCTGTGCATTTCTGAAAACTAGAGACCTAGGGGAATCCAAGGAGGGGTGACTGGCGGGGCTCGGACCAGGTTCTGTTACCCAGAATCCTTTGCAAAGCTCAAAAATTGGCTAAAAAAACACATGTTCCTCACATTTCTGTGGCAGAAAGTTCTGGAATCTGGGAGGAGCCACAAATTTCCTTCCACCCAGCGTTCCCCCAAGTCTCCCGATAAAAATGATACCTCACTTGCGTGGGTAGGCCTAGCGCCCGTGACAGGAAACGCCCCAAAGCGCAACGTGGACACCACCAAAATTTTGGAAGAAAACAGAGGTGTTTTTTGCGAAGTGACTACCTGTAGATTTTGGCCTCTAGCTCAGCCGGCACCTGGGGAAACCTACCAAACCTGTACATTTCTGAAAACTAGAGACCTAGGGGAATCCAAGGAGGGGTGACTGGCGGGGCTCGAACCAGGTTCTGTTACCCAGAATCCTTTGCAAAGCTCAAAAATTGGCTAAAAAAACACATGTTCCTCTCATTTCTGTGGCAGAAAGTTCTGGAATCCGAGAGGAGCCACAAATTTCCTTCCACCCAGCGTTCCCCCACGTCTCCCGATAAAAATGATACCTCACTTGTGTGGGTAGGCCTAGCGCCCGCGACAGGAAACGCCCCAAAGCGCAACGTGGACACATCACAGAAAACAGACCTGTTTTTAGCAAAGTGCCTACCTGTAGATTTTGGCCTCTAGCTCAGCCGCCACCTAGGGAAACCTACCAAACCTGTGCATTTCTGAAAACTAGAGACCTAGGGGAATCCAAGGTGGGGTGACTGGCGGGGCTCGGACCAGGTTCTGTTACCCAGAATCCTTTGCAAAGCTCAAAAATTGGCTAAAAAAACACATGTTCCTCACATTTCTGTGGCAGAAAGTTCTGGAATCCGAGAGGAGCCACAAATTTCCTTCCACCCAGCGTTCCCCCACGTCTCCCGATAAAAATGATACCTCACTTGTGTGGGTAGGCCTAGCGCCCGCGACAGGAAACGCCCCAAAGCGCAACGTGGACACATCACAGAAAACAGACCTGTTTTTAGCAAAGTGCCTACCTGTAGATTTTGGCCTCTAGCTCAGCCGCCACCTAGGGAAACCTACCAAACCTGTGTATTTCTGAAAACTAGAGACCTAGGGGAATCCAAGGAGGGGTGACTGGCGGGGCTCGGACCAGGTTCTGTTACCCAGAATCCTTTGCAAAGCTCAAAAATTGGCTAAAAAAACACATGTTCCTCACATTTCTGTGGCAGAAAGTTCTGGAATCTGGGAGGAGCCACAAATTTCCTTCCACCCAGCGTTCCCCCAAGTCTCCCGATAAAAATGATACCTCACTTGCGTGGGTAGGCCTAGCGCCCGCGACAGGAAACGCCCCAAAGCGCAACGTGGACACCACCAAAATTTTGGAAGAAAACAGAGGTGTTTTTTGCGAAGTGACTACCTGTAGATTTTGGCCTCTAGCTCAGCCGGCACCTAGGGAAACCTACCAAACCTGTACTTTTCTGAAAACTAGAGACCTAGGGGAATCCAAGGAGGGGTGACTGGCGGGGCTCGGACCAGGTTCTGTTACCCAGAATCCTTTGCAAAGCTCAAAAATTGGCAAAAAAAACACATGTTCCTCACATTTCTGTGGCAGAAAGTTCTGGAATCCGAGAGGAGCCACAAATTTCCTTCCACCCAGCGTTCCCCCACGTCTCCCGATAAAAATGATACCTCACTTGTGTGGGTAGGCCTAGCGCCCGCGACAGGAAACGCCCCAAAGCGCAACGTGGACACATCACAGAAAACAGACCTGTTTTTAGCAAAGTGCCTACCTGTAGATTTTGGCCTCTAGCTCAGCCGCCACCTAGGGAAACCTACCAAACCTGTGCATTTCTGAAAACTAGAGACCTAGGGGAATCCAAGGAGGGGTGACTGGCGGGGCTCGGACCAGGTTCTGTTACCCAGAATCCTTTGCAAAGCTCAAAAATTGGCTAAAAAAACACATGTTCCTCACATTTCTGTGGCAGAAAGTTCTGGAATCTGGGAGGAGCCACAAATTTCCTTCCACCCAGCGTTCCCCCAAGTCTCCCGATAAAAATGATACCTCACTTGCGTGGGTAGGCCTAGCGCCCGCGACAGGAAACGCCCCAAAGCGCAACGTGGACACCACCAAAATTTTGGAAGAAAACAGAGGTGTTTTTTGCGAAGTGACTACCTGTAGATTTTGGCCTCTAGCTCAGCCGGCACCTAGGGAAACCTACCAAACCTGTACATTTCTGAAAACTAGAGACCTAGGGGAATCCAAGGAGGGGTGACTGGCGGGGCTCGGACCAGGTTCTGTTACCCAGAATCCTTTGCAAAGCTCAAAAATTGGTTAAAAAAACACATGTTCCTCACATTTCTGTGGCAGAAAGTTCTGGAATCTGGGAGGAGCCACAAATTTCCTTCCACCCAGCGTTCCCCCAAGTCTCCCGATAAAAATGATACCTCACTTGCGTGGGTAGGCCTAGCGCCCGCGACAGGAAACGCCCCAAAGCGCAACGTGGACACCACCAAAATTTTGGAAGAAAACAGAGGTGTTTTTTGCGAAGTGACTACCTGTAGATTTTGGCCTCTAGCTCAGCCGGCACCTAGGGAAACCTACCAAACCTGTACATTTCTGAAAACTAGAGACCTAGGGGAATCCAAGGAGGGGTGACTGGCGGGGCTCGGACCAGGTTCTGTTACCCAGAATCCTTTGCAAAGCTCAAAAATTGGCTAAAAAAACACATGTTCCTCACATTTCTGTGGCAGAAAGTTCTGGAATCTGAGAGGAGCCACAAATTTCCTTCCACCCAGCGTTCCCCCATGTCTCCCGATAAAAATGATACCTCACTTGTGTGGGTAGGCCTAGCGCCCGCGACAGGAAACGCCCCAAAGCGCAACGTGGACACATCACAGAAAACAGACCTGTTTTTAGCAAAGTGCCTACCTGTAGATTTTGGCCTGTAGCTCAGCCGCCACCTAGGGAAATCTACCAAACCTGTGCATTTCTGAAAACTAGAGACCTAGGGGAATCCAAGATGGGGTGATTTGTGTGGCTCGGACCAGGTTCTGTTACCCAGAATCCTTTGCAAACCTCAAAATTTGGCTAAAAAAACACATGTTCCTCACATTTCTGTGGAAAGTTCTGGAATCTGAGAGGGGCCACAAATTTCCTTCCACCAAGCGTTCCCCCACGTCTCCCGATAAAAATGATACCTCACTTGTGTGGGTAGGCCTAGCGCCCGCGACAGGAAACGCCCCAAAGCGCAGCGTGGACACATCACATTTTTTCATTGAAAACAGTGCCTACCTGTAGTTTTTGGCCTGTAGCTCAGCCAGCACCTAGGGAAACCTACCAAACCTGTGCATTTCTGAAAACTAGAGACCTAGGGGAATCCAAGAAGGGGTGACTTGAGGGGCTCTGACCAGGTTCTGTTACCCAGAATCCTTTCCAAACCTCAAATATTGGCTAAAAAAACGCATTTTTCACACATTTCGGTGACAGAAAGTTCTGGAATCTGAGTGGAGCCACAAATTTCCTTCCACCCAGCGTTTCCCCAAGTCTCCCGATAAAAATGATACCTCAGTTGTGTGGGTGGGCCAGGTGCCTCCAACAGAATAAGGCCCAAAACTTGTAGAGATACAGGGGATAGTACTGCGAGTTTATAAGGACATATTCTTTTATACATCTTTAGACTGACTCTGCTTAGGGGACCCACATACGTGAGGTGTCATTTTATTTGGGAGACTGAGGGGAACACTGGGGAGTAGGAATTTTGTGCTGGAGTGGTGATCGTACGAAGAAAAGTCAGGAAAATATGCTTTTTTTAAGCACATTTTGAGGTTTACAGAGGAGTCTGGGTAAGAAAATGTTGGGGGATCCACGCAAGCCACTCCTCCCTAGACTCCTTGGGGTGTCTAGTTTTAAAAAATGTCTGGGTTTGGTAGGTTTCCCTAGATGAAGGCCGCACACAGGACCAAAAACATAGGTGCCCTCTCCCCCCCCAAACACAGGTAGTTTTGTAATATATCGTTTTGATGTGCCCACATACGTCCGTGATGTGCCAAACACTAAAATTTTGAAAAGAAACACACTTAGCTTATGTGAAAAAGACCCCTCACCCACCAACCAAGTTGGTGGCATGCTTCATCATCGGGGTCCCACCTGAGGCACCTAGCGTGTCATAGGTGTGCTGCGACGCCTGATTACAGCGGAGCAGGTTTGGTCATTTTTACCACACATACTGGTTGGATTTGGCACGAGGGTGAGTGATGGTTCAGTGGATCAAATTTTACTAACAAGAGCTTTCACAAAAATGAAAAGCACTGTTAGTAACTGAAAGGCAAAAAACTGAACCAATGACTCACAGCTCGTGAGCTGTAAAGCCGCGACAAGGCACCAACCGCTTTACAGTCCATTCACACAACTTTCATACATGACACACACAAGGCCATTCACACCGCCAGCCACGGGCCCAGCACATTACAACACTCACATCGACAGACAGCGCCACTCAAGGGCCCATCACTTACATACGCCCACATGCCTGATACAACAATCACACCAGCTGATGGGAGTGTGTGGACTGGTGTTTGGCTGGCAGTGTGTTGCAGTAGCCAACATCAAGTCAATATGTACAGTCTCAGCCAAGCCCCACTCCACACACAATGGCATCATATATATATATTTTTTTTTAAACATAGGAACCCCTAACTAAGTAGAAAGAATTACAAAACAACAAACACAAAAGCTCTAACTAACAACATGACAGAAATGCTAACCATGAAACTAAACACATGAAAATACAAAACAGATATGAGTTTACACTCATGGTTGTTCCCAGAAATTCTTCTGGGTGTGGTAATTCTTAAAACAAGCACCGACACACAGCCCAGGCTTTGAAGGACAATCTGGGCAGTACATTCGAGACTCCCTCCGGATACCTCTTCGAAAACACACTCTACATTTCTTAGCTGGAAAGTCTTTTTTGGGTGTGGGAGGAATGTGCTCAGCAAAGTGGCGATCTTTCAATCTAGCCACATCCTCCACCACTGCTTCTCTAGGAACTCTGGCCTGTTCCACCACAATAAGGCTCTCTATCACTGACTCCTGAAATTTCACAAATGTCATCTTTGAGTCTGGAGACCTATCCCTAAACACAATAAAAGCATTGAAGGTTGCTAAGTGGAAGAGGTGAAGTGCTAACTTCTTATACCAAACATAAGACTTACGAATAGCAGTATAAGGTTCCAACCTCTGGTCAACTCTATCTACACCTCCCATGTGCTTATTATAATCTAAAATGCACACAGGTTTGCGCACTTCAGCAACCTGGCCCCAAACAGTCACAGGGGAAGTACTCTCATCATGGATGGTACTTAGCATGTAGACATCCCTCTTGTCTGAAAATTTCAAAGCTAGCAGCTCCTCGTTCCGCAAGGCACAGCACTGTCCCCTCTCAAGTTTTTTACAGACAAGCTCCCTTGGATAGCCTTTCCGGTTAGAACGGATTGTGCCACAAGCAACTGTGTCCACTCTAAACAATTCCTTGAACAACTGCACACCAGTGTAGAAGTTATCTACATACAAATGGTGACCTTTGTTGAACAGTCGTCTACCAAGATCCCACACTATTTTCTCAGTAACTCCAAAAGTGGGAGGACAACCAGGGGGGTCAATATTGGAATCCCTACCAGTGTACACACGGAAACTATACACATATCCTGTCCTACTTTCAGACAGCATATACAATTTAATTCCATATCGTGCCCTTTTGCTAGGAATGTACTGCCTAAAAACCAAACGACCCTTGAAGAGGACCAAAGACTCGTCCACACTTATCTCTTTGCCTGGAACATAGACCTCCGAAAACCGATCTACAAAATGATCAAGGACAGGCCTAATCTTAAAAAGACGGTCAGAATCTGGGTGATCTCGTGGCAAGGCTAATGCATTGTCAACAAAATGCAGCATCCTAAGAAGAAGCAAATACCGATTACGACTCATGGTAGCTGGAAATATAGCTGTTGCCATCAAGGGACTAGTAGACCAATAAGAAGCCAGTGACGGCTTCCTTATCAACCCCATCAAAAAAGTCAAACCCAAAAACTTTTTTAGCTCCTCCAAATTTGTGGGAATCCACTGGGCAGCTCTAGAGTGTGGCCTAAGTCTAGCAGCGTTGTCCCTCAAATGCTGCTCCGCATACAAATTAGTCTGCTCAACAATCTCTTCCAAAAACACATCATCCATGAATAACTCAAAGAAATTGATAGGCATAAAGTTCTCTGTATTGGCGTTACACCCCGGGAGACCAGTAAAGGCAGGCAACTCTGGCTGCTCCATGTTTGGGGCAACCCAGACATCAGGTCTTCTAACGGGAAACCTTTCAGCCCCAGGTTGCTGCACTATTGGCACATCAATGTCCTCCTCTAAAACAGAACCTTCATCTGCACTGAGTGTGGCTTCATCATCAGAAGATTCCCCTCCAACAGAAACATCACTGCCAGAATCTCTGACTTCCTCCTCTGCCTCAGATGCAGAGTCCGTCTCATAGTCATGATCAGACTGTGACTCAAAAAGCATACCAACCACCTGCTGAGCGGTCATCCTGCGGCTAGCCATGATCTCTCCTGCTAAAATTAACTGGACAAATTCACCACCAACAACCAGCACTGTGTAAGACAAGTAACAAAGTGTAGCTTTGTTAGTAAGAGTTACAAACTCAAAAACTATACCGCTCACTTGCCTGAAAAAGCTTGATTCACCAGCAACTACACAGCAATCACCAATGATATCCCACTAAAAAGAAAGAAAGAAAGGCAAATTAGAAATAAGACAAAACAAATATCATTGTGCACAAACCTAAGGACAATTTCACACACAATCCTGCATTTAGTACACCCCCTACAAACATGTCATTCATGCATGGCAACAATACTCCTTTGGAGTCAATTGTTTTTACTTACCTAAAACATGCAACTGTGCAAACTGCAGGTCAACCACCGCCAAAACCGCAAGGAGCCACAGCAAATAAAGCAAAAGCTTTGAACTAGAACAAAAAGGAGGAAAACATTTTTTATCACAAATGCAAAGACTTCTTCAGTTGACAAACACCCCACCATCAAACATTTTAGAAATTGGTGCCTAAGTGGATTCTGCCATAGGGGCAGATGGGCCTACTAAAAAAATAGGCCTGTCTGCCCCAAGGAAGCCAAAAAATACCTTTAGTACTGTGTCCCCATGGAGAGCGACCCTTGCCAAAGGGGACAGCCCTCAAACAAAAAAAACACACACAACACTATCCCTGGTGCCTAAGTGGCTTCTGCCCCCTTGGGGGCAGGTGGTTCTAGAAAAATAGGCCCATCTGCCCCCAGGGGGGGCAGAAATGGTCAACAGGTCAATGCCCCCCTTGGGGGGGGCGCCCGTGCCCAAGGGGACGCCCCCACACAAAAATAAACACATAAAAAAAAATCCCTTGCGTTCTAGTGGTTTCTGCCCCCCTTGGGGGCAGATCAACCTAAAAATAATAGGCTGATCTGTCTCCAAGGGGTGCAGAAATGGCCTGGGTACATGTGCCCCCAAAGTGGGGGGCGACCCTTGCCCAAGCCCCCCCCCATCCACTAACACACACACACACACACACTATCCCTGGTGTCTACGTGGCTTCTGCCCCCCTTGGGGGCAGGTGGGTCTAGAAAAATAGGCCCATCTGCCCCCAGGGGGGGGCAGAAATGGCCAACAGGTCAATGCCCCCCTTGGGGGGGCGCCCGTGCACAAGGGGACGCCCCCACACAAAAATAAACACATAAAAAAAATCCCTGGCGTTCTAGTGGTTTCTGCCCCCCTTGGGGGCAGATCAGCCTAAAAATAATAGGCTGATCTGTCTCCAAGGGGTGCAGAAATGGCCTGGGTACATGTGCCCCCAAAGTGGGGGGCGACCCTTGCCCAAGCCCCCCCCCCATCCGCTAACACACACACACACACACACTATCCCTGGTGTCTACGTGGCTTCTGCCCCCCTTGGGGGCAGGTGGGTCTAGAAAAATAGGCCCATCTGCCCCCAGGGGGGGGCAGAAATGGCCAACAGGTCAATGCCCCCCTTGGGGGGGGCGCCCCGTGCCCAAGGGGACGCCCCCCCACAAAAATAAACACATAAAAAAACATCCCTGGCGTTCTAGTGGTTTCTGCCCCCCTTGGGGGCAGATCAGCCTAAAAATAATAGGCTGATCTGTCTCCAAGGGGTGCAGAAATGGCCTGGGTACATGTGCCCCCAAAGTGGGGGGCGACCCTTGCCCAAGCCCCCCCCCCATCCACTAACACACACACACACACACACTATCCCTGGTGTCTACGTGGCTTCTGCCCCCCTTGGGGGCAGGTGGGTCTAGAAAAATAGGCCCATCTGCCCCCAGGGGGGGCAGAAATGGCCAACAGGTCAATGCCCCCCTTGGGGGGGCGCCCCGTGCCCAAGGGGACGCCCCCCCACAAAAATAAACACATAAAAAAACATCCCTGGCGTTCTAGTGGTTTCTGCCCCCCTTGGGGGCAGATCAGCCTAAAAATAATAGGCTGATCTGTCTCCAAGGGGTGCAGAAATGGCCTGGGTACATGTGCCCCCAAAGTGGGGGGCGACCCTTGCCCAAGCCCCCCCCCCCCATCCACTAACACACACACACACACTATCCCTGGTGTCTAGGTGGCTTCTGCCCCCCTTGGGGGCAGGTGGGTCTAGAAAAATAGGCCCATCTGCCCCCAGGGGGGGCAGAAATGGCCAACAGGTCAATGCCCCCCTTGGGGGGGCGCCCCGTGCCCAAGGGGACGCCCCCCCACAAAAATAAACACATAAAAAAATATCCCTGGCGTTCTAGTGGTTTCTGCCCCCCTTGGGGGCAGATCAGCCTAAAAATAATAGGCTGATCTGTCTCCAAGGGGTGCAGAAATGGCCTGGGTACATGTGCCCCCAAAGTGGTGGGCGACCCTTGCCCAAACCCCCCCCCCCATCCACTAACACACACACACACACTATCCCTGGTGTCTACGTGGCTTCTGCCCCCCTTGGGGGCAGGTGGGTCTAGAAAAATAGGCCCATCTGCCCCCAGGGGGGGCAGAAATGGCCAACAGGTCAATGCCCCCCTTGGGGGGGCGCCCCGTGCCCAAGGGGACGCCCCCCCACAGAAATAAATACATAAAAAAACATCCCTGGCGTTCTAGTGGTTTCTGCCCCCCTTGGGGGCAGATCAGCCTAAAAATAATAGGCTGATCTGTCTCCAAGGGGTGCAGAAATGGCCTGGGTACATGTGCCCCCAAAGTGGGGGGGCGACCCTTGCCCAAACCCCCCCCCCCATCCACTAACACACACACACACTATCCCTGGTGTCTACGTGGCTTCTGCCCCCCTTGGGGGCAGGTGGGTCTAGAAAAATAGGCCCATCTGCCCCCAGGGGGGGCAGAAATGGCCAACAGGTCAATGCCCCCCTTGGGGGGGCGCCCCGTGCCCAAGGGGACGCCCCCCCACAGAAATAAACACATAAAAAAACATCCCTGGCGTTCTAGTGGTTTCTGCCCCCCTTGGGGGCAGATCAGCCTAAAAATAATAGGCTGATCTGCCCTCAAGGGGGGCAGAAATGGCCCTAAAAGACATGCCCCCCAAAGGGGAGCGACCCTTGCCCAAGGGGGCGCCCCCCCATCCACTACACACACAATCCCTGGTGCCTAAGTGGCTTCTGCCCCCCTTGGGGGCAGATGGACCTAAAAAAAATAGGCCGATTTGCCCCCAAGGGGGGTAGAAAAGGCCAACAGTTCTCTGCCCCCTTGGGGGGGGCGCCCCTTGCCCAAGGGGGCACCCCCCCCAACATAAATACACATAAAAATAAAAAACCCTGGTGATCTAGTGTTTTCTGCCCCCCTTGGGGGCAGATCTGGCTAAAAAGTAGCCAATCTGCCCTCAAGGGGGGCAGAAATGGCCCTAAAGGACATGCCCCCCACAGGGGAGCGACCCTTGCCCAAGGGGGCGCCCCCCCATTCACTACACACACAATCCCTGGTGCCTAAGTGGCTTCTGCCCCCTTTGGGGGCAGATGGACCTAAAAAAAATAGGCCGATCTGCCCCCAAGGGGGGCAGAAAAGGCCAACAGTTCTCTGCCCCCTTGGGGGGGCGCCCCTTGCCCAAGGGGGCACCCCCCCCAACATAAATGCACAGAAAATAAAAATCCCTGGTGATCCAGTGGTTTCTGCCCCCCTTGGGGGCAGATCCGCCTAAAAAGTAGGCCAATCTGCCCCCAAGGGGGGCAGAAATGGCCGTAACAAATTGCCCCCACAAGGGGAGCGACCCTTGCCCAAGGGGCCGCTCCCCGCCAACAAGAAACAGAAAGTACAACAAAAAAAAAAAATCCCTGGTGTCTAGTGGGCATTCCTGCTGCCCGATCGCAATGCGATCGGGCAGCAGGAATGCTCAAAGAGACACCGGGGGAAAGGAAAAGCCTTTCCTTTCCCCCGGTGCCTCTTTAGCCCAAACCCCCCACCCACCGGGAAGAGGAACTCACCTCTTCTCCGTTCGCCGCACAGGAAGCAAATGGCTTCCTGTGCGGCGAAATCCCCATAATGAAGTCAGCGCGCGATCGCGCGCTGACGTCATTATGGGGGGGTGGGGGGGGTCGGGGGTGGAAGGGGAAGGGCTTCCCCTTCCATCCCTGACTTTGGGGGGGTGGGGGGAAGCACACAGAGGGAGCGAGAGCGCTCCCTCTGGGCTGTGTGCCGAGGACGTAGTGGTTACGTCCTCGGCACAGCAGCACTGTGCCGCGGGACGTAACCACTACGTCCGCGGCACAGAAGGGGTTAAATGATGCACTTAACTAGTAATGGTTGTAATGAAATGCTTGAGATGCTTTTGACTGGCTATGCTGTTATAAAAATCCACAAAGTCATTCATCAAAAAATAAATAAAAGTGTCTGTCCTGCTTTTTTCACAGCAACTAGGGCCTGCTTTAGGGGTGACGTATATATAATAAAAGGGGACTTTAGGGCTTGGTAAGAGGTTTTAAATGCCAAGTTGACATGACTGTGTGCCACTGCATTCAGGCTGCAATGGCAGGCCTGGGACAAAGTTTAAGGTGCTACTTATGTAGGTGGAAAAATAAGTGCTGCAGGCATACTGGTAGCATTTGTTTTACAGGGTCTGAGTATTTGGTATCCCACTCTTTAAGGGATTTACAAGTAAATTAAATATGCCACACAAACCATATTTAGGGGAGTGAGCACACACACATTAGGACTGATTAGCAGTACTAAAGTGCACAGAGTCCTAGGGCCAACAGAAGCAAAAATCTGGATACAAATAGGGGAAGAAAGGCAAAATGTTTAAGGGTGACTCTGTAGAGAGGGCCATTTCCAATAGCAGTTTAAAATATCAGACACGGGCTGCAGTGGGAGGCCTGAGACATTGTTCTATCTGCAGTGCTACTATAGTGGGTGTCACAATGAGTGCACCTTCCTACTGGTAGCATTTGATTTGCACACCCTGGGTACAGGTGGTACAATATACTAGGGACTACAAGCAAATTAAATGTGCTATTCAGGTGTATACCAATTTTAGCAGGTTTGGAATGGAGGGCACAAGCACTTTACCCCTGTTTACCAGAGGTAAAGTGCACAGAGTCCTATTACCAACAAAAGTGGGTTCAGCAACAGAAGACAGAAATCCAGGCATATGCTGCACAATGGTAGTCACGATGGTCATTTCCAACAAAGACTATTCCAGTGCTGTTGTAGTATGGTGCAACTCAAATAATTGAGAAAGAATAGTGAGAATTAAATTGGTCAAACACCACCACCGTTTAAATTTCCCAGTATGCGAAAGGCTGGGTCTGAAGATATACTATAGAGAAAACTGTGGAGAATCTTGTCTCAATTATGTAGATCATGAACTTGCCCCAAGGCAGTTTTCTGTGCATTGAAAGTAGAAAGAGTGTACTACGCTTTGAGTAGGATGCACATCTTTGGCACCACTAGGTTATAATACAGTCTTTGCAACAAGTAGTAGAATCTGCTACAACAGAGACGGGAGACCCTTAGTTAGCGCAAAACAATTAAAGGGCCTCCCCAGTAGCCTTTCACATTAGTGTGTCACATTGCAGGTAACTTTGTCCCAGGCATTATTAATAATACTGCACAAATATTAATAATAATAATACTACTAATGATAATATTAATAATGCTAAAACTGTCATGGAAACTGTCACTGCCATTGCTGGCATAGCTGCAGGCAATCTGAGAAGGTTCACCATTGATCCGAGCAGTGAGCGTGGATCAGCAAGGAGTTACGTTTTACAGCAGTGGTTCCCAATCTCTGGTCCGGGGACCCGTGGGGGTCTGTGAAGCCTCCTCAGGGGTCCGCGACTGCTTAGAAAATTAAATAATAATAACAGATTAGGTCCCTAGCTGTCAGTAATGACTCAGTGGTCTGTCCCCGGATTCCAATAATGATAAAGTGGGGGTCCACAGAAGTCAAAAGATTGGGAACCACTGTTTTACAGATTGCATTGTGCTGTTTCATTTTGCCATTAGTGCCCCAACGCCATGCAAAGTATCCTTAATACAATAAATGTAATTCTGACCACAGAGTTTCTGTAGTTTTTTGATGATCCAGCTAATCGACTTGGTAAACTCTCTTAGGGGCCATCATAGTACACAGTTGTATATAGCAGGCATCCTCAGAGTAAGGAGCTGAGAACAAGTAATGGTGCTGGTGATCGCAGCTGGTAAATAACCATCTTTGGGGTTCGTTATTTATCGGGTGCGATAAATAGCACCTATTATGATTTATTGGGGAATAACATGCAGATTTTAGCGTTTAACATACCAAAGTCGGCATGGCACGGTAAATACCGTACACATTTGCCCTGTTAAATACCAGCAGGTTTAACCTACTGAAATGTAATGAACCTTGAGGCATTTAATGCATCTGATAATTATATCTTTTAACTCGTAATTCAGACCTGTACCAATATAACGACCAATTTATAATCAGGCCCTCGGAATGCTAACGATCGCCGATTCCAATTAGGAGGGAGAGACCTTAGTGACCTGTTTGTGAGCTAGGGTTGGTCTGCGGGCACAGGGGTTCATGGAGTTCAGGGGTTCATTTGGCCAGTGCTACAAGTACTATGATCCTTCTGATTTTGCCAAAAACAGGGGTGGCTCAGTTGAGGATTACGCCATGTGTTGCATCATTGGGTCACTATTGCGGGTTCATTTGCTTTGTCTGTGTGGGCAAACTGGGAGAATGGGGGAGGGTAATTAGCATCTGTGACCTTTCCCGATATTACCATATTTACCTGTAACATTAGAGCATGGATGGGCATGGTTCCAGGACGTCTTAGTGAGCGCCATCTTGGTCAACTATGCAGCAAATCGACAACAGCAACTGCTCACTCTTAGTTGCAGCTCAATTATCTCCTCGTTTCTTAAAGAGCACTGCAATATTTTGTTTTCACTACCTAGAAATCGTCAGCTATTTGGACTTAAGAAATGAGATATCAGAGTAAATAGGACAGAGGGCAGCAATCACACTACCATCTTCTTAGGCTCTAGGCCACTCCTCTTAACCCAACATTTTGAGCCCAATTCACAATGGTGAATCTATGGGCAGAAATCTACCTGCACTTAGATTTACAGCGCTGCCTGCTACAATTTAGCAACTCCAAGCATAGACAGAAACTTAGTAGTGGGAGTACCTTTTAACTCCTTATTTGTAAAGATATCACATGAGGTAACATTATGAGCATATTATGGTGCAAATCTGCCAAAGGTAGATCTGCATGGCACATGTGGAGATCTCTGCATATAGTATGTAATTTTAGAATTTTAAACATATAGGAAAACGGGAATTACTTAAAGGAACATGTAAAAAAGATCAAACCACGGGATCTGGAATCTTCCTCTTAAGTAAGAAGATGATCTGGAGCCAGCCATCACTTAGTTGCTGTTATGCTCTGTCACTGTGTATGTGTGTGTGTGGTTGTTTGTCACATTTAATGTTTTTGAGTCTATGTAGAGTAGTGTTAGAAGTGAGACCAGTTGTGTTTTTTTTAAAACGATTAAACATTTACATATTTGTAATTTCTAAGTATGTGCATCTTTTGTATTTACATTTTTCCAATGTGAAGTTTACGGGTGCATGCAATGTCCAAAGTTATATAACCACGAAATTCGACATTATTAATTATATGGGTATCTACAATGTTTAAAGTTAAAGCCACACGTGCTGAGCAACATACTCCAAGGTTTGGCTGGAGTAGATTTCCTCATGTTTGGGATGTAGTACTGCATATACATAACTTTTATGAATTGTAACTGACATCGCCTTGAGGGTGTGTCTTTGTATTTTTCATGTTGCTGCCTGTTCCGCTCCAAATCTTGCCGTTTCCTGCTTCCATTTTTCCAGCCACTCCCCCTTGCCACTCAATGATTTACACCAAAATGTAGGACTGTATGTGCAGAGTTTTAAGCACATTCGGTGGAGAACTCCACACATAAGAGATAGGCTGGCCCTGTGTGTGGATCTATGCTCTTACATATGTGAACTGAATTTATGAGTACATGAATTAGTATGACAGAAGTAATGCCACACATTCTCATACAGATCTTTGTGAACTGCCTCTTTAAGATGTAGCTGTCGTAGCAGAACCCAAGATTCTAAAGAAAGAAAACACACATTAGAAGTTTAGAACGTATGTATCTTACGGAATGAAAGATTTCCTAGCTAACAAGAAGGACAGTTTCAAATCTATTAAAGACACAAAGGCGAGGAGTATACATTCTCTTCTTCACTTTAATAAACAACGGGTTCAAAGTCAAACATTCACTACATTTCCCATGAGCGTTCAGTCTCAGGTGGCCATAACAACCAATAACCAATCATAATGCAGTCCAAGGTGTATATGTATTTCCATGACGTTGTTTCCTCTTCCTTCTTCTTCACTGTAGGAAGATAAGGTTCATGACCCATAACTCATTCTTTAAATCTGTGCCTATTGAAGAAGGGAAGTTTATTATACTAATTTCGATACACATTGAAAACCATAACCAAGATATTCATACACAGCCGGAAAAGGAAGAATCAGAATTAAAAATTTCAGCTGTTGATATTGATCAAAACAGGCTGTGCTATAACAGAGAACATTTGTGCAATTACACGTCTACTAAATGGCTAATAAAATGGCTAATAACCCTGTCACAAAGATGCAGTTCAATATTTTATTAATGTTTTTTTACAGATAAACAACAGACCACTAGTTTATATCTATGCAGTTCAAAAGTATGAAATATCACATTCCACATGTCAATGTAAAGTCGAGTTAGGAGGAGTTGTATATCCTGATATATATATATTGGGTGGGATAATCCTCACCTTAGTGTCCTTAATAGAATTGAAACTTTCCTTCTCGTTAGCTAGGAATTTTTACATTCCATGTCAGGACCAGATGCGAAAATTATGCAGGTTCAAAGCTTACTTACCACCAGAGATGAGGCTTCCTAAACAGGTTTAAAGTTAAACCATTTAAATGTAGACTCGGATGACCAATCGGCCAAATTCGTGATATCCTCAAGCCTGGAACCCACCTGAATGGCTTTTGAGGCCATGGCTCCCCTGGCAGAGTGAGCTTCAAACTGGCGAACGTCAATGCCTGCCTCCAACATAATAGACCTTACCCACCTGGCACTAGAAGGGGAGGAAACTGCCTTAAAAGGTATCTTAAGAGATATCAGAAGTTGCTCTTACCTGGTGCTCTGATGTCCGCTGTTATATCCTTATATGCCTTAATGCACCATACTACACAAAGCTTAGGAGAGTCCTGAAATGCTGTGTAGGATACTGACCTGATATTGCTTTTGGTTCTTCTAGAGTTAAAATTCTTTCTAAAATGTCTAGAGAGAGCTCTGACATCAGATACCCTTTTGCAAGATATTATTCACAGGAGCATGGCTAGCTTTGCTGATATTTCCTTATGGGTAAGGTACTGATTATCCTGCCAGCTAAGCAGTAGTCTAAAGACCAAATTGACATCACACAAGCTGGAGTATCTGGGCTCTGGAGGATTGGCTAGTCAGATGCCCTTCATAAGCTTGCACACCCAAGGGTGTTCACCAACCAGGAAATTGTTGATGGGGTGGTGTCCCACCAAAATGGCTGACCTGAATGAATTGACTGTGCTGTAGGCAAAACCAGATTGTGTGAGCTCTGCTAGGAAGTTCAGGATGTCTGTAACTTCTGCGCCCATAGGCTCAAGATATTTCTCAACACACCAATGCATCCACCGTGTCCAAGCCGATTGATATCACTTGATGGTATTGGATGGCCAGGCTTGTTGTATGAGGTGATCGGAGTCGCTCAATAGTCTTCTGTTCTGCAAGCGATGCCTGAAATTTTCCAAGCCATGGGCCTTAGATGTCCCTAGAGAACAAGAGGATGGTGACATCCATGGGGGTCCAGAAGGATGTCCGGGTGGAATGGAATTTCTATTGGAGCTGCCCAGGACAGTTCCAGCAGGGAAGGTAACCACACCTGAGACTTCCATATTGGTGTTATCAACACTATTGACGCTTTCTGAAGCCAAACTTGGACTCCCACTCTGAAAATAAGAAGAAAAGGAGGGAAGGCATATGGTTGACCCTTCTTCCAATCTTGAAGGAACACATCCACCGCCATGGCTGCTGGATCCAGTCGCCATCTGACGTAGATGGGAAGCTAGGCGTTCAGGATGTGAACAGGTCCAAGCTGCATGGACCCCATTGGTCAATCAGAGCTTGGAACACTGAAGGGAGTAGTTGCCAGTAGCCGGAACCCTTGACATTACAGGTATTCCAGTCTACCACTTAATTCTGAACCCCCGGTAAGTACTCCACCATCACCGATATCTGTACGTTGCAGGCAATAATGCCAGAAGTTCTTTGCCAATTCCACTAAGGCTCTGGCTCTTGTGCCGCCCAGTCGGTTTAAGTACTGTACTGCCAAAATGTTGTCCATCCTTAGAAGGATACAGCACTAAAGTCTGTTGCAGGTGAGGTAGTGAATTGCAAATGAGCCCAACAGGAGTTCCAGGAAATTAATGTGGAGGTGGAGTTCCTCCTCTGTCCATTTGTCCCTCATGGAGATCTCTCCGCATCTGGCTCCCCAGCCCTGCCGACTGGCATCTGTTCTGTAATCATATCTGGGGCTGAGCCGAAAATCGTTCTGCCGGTCTAGGTCTCTATGTGTTCCATCCACCACTGGAGCTCCGTTTTGGCCTCTGTTGTCAGGGAAATAACTCAGAGTGCGTAAGGCACCTCTGAAGGTGGGAGGCTTTCAAGTGTTGCAGAGTCCTGTAGTGCAGGGGACTGGGAAATATCCCCTGGATTGACAATGACAATTATCCATCAATTCTGGCCAGCTGACATAGCGAAATCCTGCCTCTCCTTGGAACCTTTCAAAGCTCTTTCCTGATTTGGGGTATTTTCTATATCAGTAAGCTCAGGTTTGCCACCTTGGAGTTGATGAGAAATCCCAAGAAAGCCATATTTTGCATGGGCATCAGCTCCGACTTCTGAGCATTGATCACAAATCCCATGTTCTGGAGCAGAGTAATAGTCATTGTCAAGTGTGTGAACAGTTGTGATCGGGACTGATCCACAATAAGGAGATCGTCCAGGTGGATGATAAACCTGACCCCTTTCAATCGCAGGACTTCCACCACCAGTCTGGAATTCATATATTTGTCCTTCCATGCAAATTGGAGGAAGCGCTGGTGTGGTGGATAAATGGGGACTGTGAGATATGTGTCCTTGATGTCCAGCCAGACCATCTAGTCGTCCAACATAAAGAGGTTCCTCAATAGGTAAATCCCCTCCATTTTGTAGTGGGGTATACCAACCACTTGTTGAACTGTTTCAGGTTTATCACTGGTCGATAACCATTGTCCCTCTTTTCTATAAGAAAAATGTTGCTGAAAAAACTATGCGGGTGAAGTACAGACCTGAAAATCGCCTCTTTTTGCAACAGTTCTTAGACCTCTGAGTTGATGAGGTCTGTCTCTTTGTCTGAGAAGTATAGGGGGGAAGGTCCATACGACTCCATGTGGTATCCTTGTACCGTTTTCATTTTCCCATGGATCTGCCCATTTGTAAACAAAATGTCTCAGTCGCCCCCCCAAGGCTTTAAGGGAAAGAAAGGATATGCCTTACCACTGAAACCTCCAGGGGGGTAGGCCCCTCCTCTCGCTGCTCGTCTGGCTCTTCCTTTATCTCCCGCTCAGTTGGGGAAGAAGACCCCTTGACGGCAATCATGGTATCCATTGTTCCTGTTGGGTTGTCCTCTGTAGGAGGGTTGGTGGTCTTGATGGCTCTTCCTGCCCTGGCGAAAACCTTACTCAGGAAAATCTTTTGATGGAGGCCTGGGCCTTGTCCATCGCCGAGAAGGTGGCAAAAATGTTCTGACTTCCTTCACGAATGGTCTCCAAATAAATGCTCTTGCGCCACCGCACCGGCCTGGGATGTGGCAAGCTCACCAAATTTGGGGATTGATCTTGATTAACAAGGATTGTCTCCTCTCAGCTGCAAGGGCACAGTTGGCGTTCCCCAGGAGACATACTGCCCTCTCTGCCCACCCTGCGTCAATGTCCGTAGGGAATGGCTTACCCATTTATTTGGATAGTTCTGCCAATTCAATGATCTTGGTCAGGGGCCCCAAAACATCGAGCAGTTTATCTTGACACGCCCGCAAAGATCCATCAATCTCCTTATTAGGGGCTCTTATATACTTAAAAAAGGTGCACAATTTTGGATCAATATCAAGGGTTAAAGCTACCCTCCCATCAAGAGAGAGTCATGGACATTCTGCTCACAGGCGAGCGCGTACCTCTCTTTCTAAGGGCTGCCTGATTTTACTGCCCACATATTCTTCCACTTTTGGTTCAGGGAGCCACTGTGAGGACCTAAGATGGAATATCCCTTCGTAGAAGAGTCCTGGTCTTCATTGGAGAAGCCGCCATTGTCAGTCTCACCCTCCTGTTTTTCAGGTGGCCCCTTGCCCCGGTCAAAGTTCGGAATGACTAAGTCATGCTTTTATTCTGGCATATCTCCCCCCCCCGAAAGGGTGCGTTTTTTAACGTGTGCGCACTCTTGTGGAAAGCTTCCTGAAGACAGTCGAAGCTCTCTAGGTGCCCGTGTCATATTTCTGGGCCTTGGGCGTACTCCTTAAGGATTGTTTGCTGGGCCCTTGACTTGGGCCAAGTTGAGGCTCTGCTCCCCGAAAGACCAGTGACATCAGCGTATTCACACTCTAATGCAGAGGTGCCAGTGCTCTAGATATAGCTACTGAGGTAAGCTTGTCCACCTGGGTAGGGAGTCGGTATTGGGGTGGCCACCCACCTTCAGACAAAAACCAAGGGGTAAATTTGTGGTCCCTGAATGGTTCCATTAATTATGAGGGAGTGAGAACCTAGGCAGAAACACCTGAAAAATGGTCAGCTGGATATACTATAATGGGCAGTCCCCTCGCTGGTGCTCTGGAATAGGGGTGGGTGGTGAACTCCACTCCGCTCGAGGAGTTTGCTGAGTTTTTCCCACTCCCAAAAAAACTCTGCGCAGTGGAGCTGAGTTTTTTCCTTGGTCGCGCTTGTCGAGGGTGAGTTGGTGAGCGGAAGCAAGAAAAATCTAACTAAAGACCACCTCCTGGCAAGATTTCTCAACACGAGTGTTGCAACCGCTCACGTTGAGAAACCTTCAGTTCGCATTGAGGTAGCTGCCACTCAAGTAGAAAATCAACTCAAGCAGCAGAAAAGAAGCAGTTCCCTCTTGCGCTGGGCACAGAGCTGTTGGTGCTGATTTTACAGTACGGAACAAATACCTGGTGCTAAAAATCAGCACAAACGGTGTGACCTAACGCACTTCGATGCTTGCGGAACTCCACGTAGCACTGCAGAGGTTTTGGGGCACTTCGCAGAGCTCCACGTAGCGCAACTCCACCCAGGCCTACTCTAGACTGACAAAAAATGCAATGATTTGGAAACTACAGGTGAAATATATGAAAATTGCTTCAATTGCCGTGAAACACACTTATAATGAGACGCAATGGCTGTTAGTAGGAGCAGACTGCACTCGCAGTGTAGAAGCGGCCAGGCGGCCGAGACCAGCAAACAGACCGTATTTGCGGTGTCAGGCGAGGGTTGGTAGGGCTGTGATGTTAGAGAGATCTACAGTGTAGACTCTCTAGAATAAGCCCTAATGTGTATTGCTGAGCTGAGGAGCACAAAAGAAGCTACTCCATCAGACTGTGATGCACACATGGATTGCTAGCGGCGTGAAAGAGTGCCCTCTAATGGACCTGCTCTGTATCAAGGAGATACTGCGCTCAGGCCGAACCCTACCGTGCAACACAAGCTGCTAATGAAAAAATAGTCGCATTGTAACAGTGGCACATACACAATATCAAAAGAAGCAAGCAAAGCAGTTTTTATCCTGCTAGGACTGCAACTCCCCAGAGAGAGTTAAGGATTGTATGGAACTTAACTGACAGAGCAGTGAAGAAGAAGGAAGAGGAAACAACGTCATGGATATACAGACAAATTGGACTGCATTATGATTGGTTATTGGTTGTTATAGCTACCTGAGACTGAATGCTCATGGGAAATAAAGTGAATGTTTTTTCTATGACTTTAAACCTGCTGTTTATTAAAGTGAAGAAGAGAATACATAAAACTTGCCACCGGTCCTGACATAGAATCATAAAATGCATCCTGTACAGACTGTGCCAACACTTTCTTTTTCTCGTGTACTTTTTTTAAATGTAATGCTGTTTTCTGTGGGGAGTAGGAGTATGAAGCAAGAGCACCAATTATGAGGCTGACGCATTAATTAAATTCTTCGCTTGTAATTATCATGTAATGGGGCAGGTATTTAAACCAATATGTGTTGTGTTAAAATAACGATGAATTATATCACTTTTGCTGGATTTGAAAATATACCCAAATAAAACACGTTTTGAGGTGTGAGCAATCTTATTCAGTGTTATCAAAAGTAACTTCAGGCTTGAGTGGGAAATTAACACACTTAGGCGGTCATTCTGAACGCGGCGGGCAGCGGTCGCCACCCGCTATGCGGTTACCGGCGAATGACCGTCCCGCGGTCAAAAGACCGCGGCGGCCATTCCAACTTTCCCGCTGGGCTGGCGGGCGACTGCCCGCCGGCCCAGCGGGAAAGCCCCTGCAACGAGGAAGCCGGCTCCGAATGGAGTTGCAGGGGTGTTGCAGGGGTGCAGTGGCACCCGTCGCGATTTTCACTGTCTGCTAAGCAGACAGTGAAAATCTGTATGGGGCCCTGTGAGGGGGCCCCACGACACCCGTTCCCGCCATCCTGGTTCTGGCGGTGAAGACCGCCAGAAACAGGCTGACGGGAAGGGGGTCGGAATCCTCATGGCGGCGCTGCAGGGGAAAACCGGCGGGAAACCGCCGGTTCCCCTTTTCTGACCGCGGCTTTACCGCCGCGGTCAGAATAGCCCAGGAAGCACCGCCAGCCTGTTGGCGGTGCTTCCGCTGCCCTCCGCCCTGGCGGTCATGGACCGCCGCGGTCAGAATGACCGCCTTAGTTTTTCTATAATTTTGAAAGTGCATCATCTCTTTATCTTTCCTCAAGATGTATAGAGCTGAAATAGAACAGTGGTCCTTTCTCAGATGTACTACAGATGTCCCACTTTATTGGACTTATACCCCAAATTATATTTTTTCTTGGGCATTAGGCACTGAAAAATCAATGTTCTGGCCTAATAAGTAAATAAATACATGTGCTGTACCAAAAGCAAGCAATGAAGTAAAAAGGTGGAAATGTCATATATGTATATTGATGAATGTACAACCATTAACGTTTTTGCAACTCTCCTACAGAGAATGTGGAATTCAAGGAGGGGAATTAGTAAGTGTAAGAAATTGGATTATTAATCAAGGGGTTCTACCCACCTTGAGTAATGATCACAGTCCTTGTTAGTGTGAACCATCAAAGTTCCTGTAGGAAATTGGTTATTATTTGTGTGGCCTGCACAAGTAATAGGTCTACAATCCCCTTACTGCAAGAGTTTTCAAGCTTTTAAATGCTACACCCCAACATGGAAAAAATAATAATTGGGCACTTCCTCAAATTTTTCACAATTATTATATTCTAATAAGCTGGTGATGTGTAAATATGTATTGACATATTTAAACATTGCAGTTAGGTTCTGTTACCTTTCTTAAAAATGAAAAAAAGTATAACTTTTACATTTTCTGCTTAGCACAAAACACAGTTATATGCATAGTACTTCTTTTGGCCAGAGCCTGGCACCCCCCTGGGATCAGTTGAGGCCCCCAAGGGGGGAAGCCCCCGTTTGAAGATCCCTGCCTTACTGGGAACTAAGCACCCATGTGTAGCGATTGACTAGCGCTGGAGCCTCCTGCTCCTTCAGACATGGGCACGGGGAGTGGGCAGGCTCTCCACGGCTAGGGTGGGTGCAATGGCACTTCCCCCGCCATCCTTTTGGCATTCAGGGTTCAGGAATGGGGTCCCCAGGTGCTTAAAAGAATAAAAGCAGGGGCCACCACATACATACAGATGGCGAGCTCTGTCCACCAGGGGCAGTGCAGCAACCCTCCTCACTTCCAAAGTGGTGTAGTCATCAAAGAGCTGGTTCTCTTGGCTCCCTGCGCTAGTTCTCCCCCTGATCTTGGTTCCTGGGTGCAGAAAAGTCTAGGGCTTCCCTCCAACTGGTCCTCAGGGTGTTTAAGGGGGCCAGCCTCACTGGCCCTTGGGGAGATCAATTGCTTCTGGGGTCAACTGGAGTCCTTAGTCCTGAGTGGGGGGTCAAGGGGTTCTTCCTTCCAATTCTGCATGACTGTATAAGTATCCAGCAATGAAGTGTATAAAAATCCACAGGCAAGAGCATCTCCCCCTTGTACGAGAGTTTTTAAAGGGGAGAGGAAGTTTCCAGCAGTCAGGTACCTCTAGCCAATCTTAAGGTGCCACGTCACCTCTCCACCCCTGTCCCAGCCCTCCTGCACTGCATGCTAGGACAGTCCAAAATGCCATCATCCAGTTCAGGCTGGACTGTTCCCATGGGGAATACGGTCAAGACTGATTTGCATATGGCTGGGTCCCAACTGGAATGCCATGGCGAGCAAAATAAACTGATGGATTAAACCCAGATCTGTGACTGGGGTGAATGTTTGATTTGTTCTGCATTCCATCCATCATCTGTTCTTTGTGCATTTGTCGCCCTAAGTGGGAAGGGTATGCCCAGAGGTGTGCCCCGTGCTCACTATGCCACCAGATTCAAGCTAGCCTGGCTGAAGAAGGGTGACACCGCAAAACCCGTCCCAGGATGCTTATTTCTGGCCCGGGGAGGACCTGGCCTGGCAGTTTGGGCTGGAATGTTCTCATGGCGAACAAGGTCAACCCTGATTTGCAGATGCCTGTGTCCAAACTGGAACGGCATGGCGAGCAAAAAAAAATGATAGATTGAACCCAGATCTGTGACTGGGGTGAATGTTTGATTTGTTCTGCATTCCGTCCATCATCTGTTCTTTTTGCATCCAGGAGTCACTAGTCACATCAGCTCCTGGGGTATCAGCTCCACCCCTGGATTTAGGTGTTTGGGCACTCTCTTTTGTTTAGTGGGCTTGGGCAGGATGATTCCTGGTGCATTGTGACAGCTGAGTGATTGATGCAGATCATTTCGCCCCCACCCTCTTTCCTCCTCTGGAGCTGGGAGAAGTACTATTATTTGCTCCTTTTGTGTTGGGGGGGGCTTTGTTCCTGCTGCTGGAAAGAAATGTAATTAACTGGGCACAGCAGGGTGACAAAAGGCCTGGTCTCTGATCCTGAGCTGAGATAGATAAATATGAAAACTGTGGATGACCCATAAGGTGTACAGATATCATTTTTGAAGATACATAATTGATTTTCCCGTACAGTTTACACTCCAGTTCAAGATGCCAACTGTCTCTATAGGCCAAAGGGGAGCAAAACTGCACTCTACGGACGTTCTCTCCCTATGTGTATAATAGAGTGTCACTATAGACAAAACAGTAAATCACAGTGATTTTCCCCATTAGCATACACTAACAGTATAAGGCCTATCCCAGGTGAATATCTAATCCTGCAGAGCCCCCATTGTGCCAGCCTACCAGTGCCCAGTTACCGGACTGTGCACGACAGTAGTCTCCACGCACATCCTGCACACAGGTGCACTTGCATGTGCACACATGTGCACATTTAACCAGCCAAGTGCCCCTTCACCTGGCTGCGTTGCAGCTGCCTTATCTTAAAAGGCAGACACTGGTGGTAATCACACGCAGTCTATTTGATGTGTGATTGCCATGGATGAGACACTGGTAGTGAGACTGACCCACAGTAAATAGTCCAATACTAGGTGATCAGAAAAGCAAAAAATCCTAGTGTACTGAATGGGTGGAACCCAATTGCAACAGTTCCCTAACTTAAACTAAGCACAACACTCTGATCCGATGGCACAGAACAGAAAAGCTTAACTTGGGGCAATGTGTAAAGAATATACCAAAACAGTAGTAAAGTCAAAGTCAAAGTTCAGAATGCATGCTCAACCAATCTTTGGCCTCTCTACAGAGAGCAGAGTACCGTGGTCAGGTGTGCCAGTTGTAATTTTGATTCTGTGTAAAAGTACGTGATAGAGGTGCAAAGCTGTCAAAATATTGATTGGGTGAGAGATGAAGAAAAGGCAGTGCTTACAGGTGACTGCATGCATTGTGTGGGGCAGGTGAGGGGGAAGGAGATGCAAGGAAGTATATGCAGGACAGAGTGAATTGAGGGTGCTTAAAATGATCGAAACAAATCAATACACTAAGTAATGACATTTCCACACATTAACATTTGTGTGCTGTATGTTTTTATCAGTAAAACTATGTCTTTGCAAATGTAATGGTAATTTCAGTTGAAGATGTGTTGCCTGTAATGCAGTGTACTACCACATTATGCATACTCCACTTTATTTCACTCCTCTCTTCTCTGGATCACTCCATGCCACTGCAATCTACTCTGCACCACTCCATTCTGCTCCTCTATACTCTACACTGTACCACTCTACTTTATGCCAATACACTCTACCCCAATCTAGTCTAGGCCACTCCACTCACCTTTGCACCACTGTAGACTACGTCAATGCACTCTATACCACTTTACTATACACCACTGTACTTTATTGCAGCACTCTACTCTATGCCACTCTATTCCACTCTGCACCTCTGCACTCAACACCAATGCTCTCTACATCACTCTGCACCACTGTAGTCTATGCTACTCTATGCGGCTGCACTCTATGCCACTCTACTCTACACCACTGCCCTTTATGACACTCTACTCTGCAACAGTGAACACTTTGCCACTGACCTCCAACACCACTGTACTCTGCACCACTGCACTCTACTCGCCACTGCTCAATTCTGTGCCACTCTACTGCACTCTTCACCAATGCCCTCTATGCCACTACACTCTACACCCCTCTATGCTGCATCACTGCACTCTATGCCACTTGCAGCACTCCACTCTACCACGCACCACATCACCCTATGACACAGCACTCTGGACCACTGCACTCTGTGCCACTGTAATCTATGCTGTAACACTCCGCTTCTCTAGTATTCACCAGTAGAGTAGTGCACTCTGCTCTAAACCAGTGCAATCTACACCAATGCACTCTACACCACTTTACTAAAAACCAATGCACTCTATGCCAATGTACTCTGCACCACTTCACTTTGATCACTATACGACACCTCACTCTACGATATTACACTCCATAATACTCCGTTCCGACACTCTACTCCATTAAACTTTACTCCACTCTGTGCCACTAAACACTTTACTCTACTCTGTGACTCTATACACAATTGATTCTACACCACTCCATGCCACTTAACTCCACTCTATTCTATGACATACTACTCCACTCTATGCCACTCCATGACATTATATTCCACTTTAATCTACAATACTCTACTCCACTCCACTCTATGCCACTCCATGCCACTGCACTATACCAAAATGTACTATGCTCAACGACACCCTATTCAACTCTCTCTGTGGCACTCCACATTACTTTACCCCACTCTATACCACTGCACTCTTCTTTATTCCTCTCCACTCTACTCCATTCTGACACTACTCCCATCTAAAACACTCTACTCACTCCTCAACACTCTGTGCCACACCAATCGACAACACTTTATGACATGTCATTCTCCTTAATGCCATTAACTTGTAGCCATGCTAGTTTACAGCATGGCTAAAACACGGTAGCAAAGCCAAAAGCTGTGCTCAGTTGAGACCTATTGGCTTTGCCAATGCTTGTTTATAAAGTATGGAACTCCAAGATGACTTGCAGTATCCTTATCATCTACCCCAAGGGGTACAATAGCCCATATAATACCACACCATCAACTTACCCACAAGCCACTTAAAACCTTAGTGCAGCAGTTCCCAAACTGTGGTCTGAGGCCCCCCAGGGGTCCGTGACACATTCCCAGGGAATCCACAGACCTGGGCCAACAGAAAGGCATTTCTCCAGCTGGGGCATCTAGAAACACATGTGTTTTTATATTTATTACTTCCTTTGTGCAGCAGTTTTACAAGCACTGCACAGTTCCTTGTACATCCAGCAGCAGCGGCTCCTCTGCTAAGGGGGTGGAGCATTCCCCTACTGCTCTGAGCAGCACATAAAAGGAAAAATAAAATGATAATAACACAATGTTATTATAATTTTTTTTTGCAGTGCAGAGCCAAGTTAGGGCAGGGTAGGCTGGGCTGTGTCACATGGTGGGGTGGAATGTGCACCATAAATGCGCATGACGGTTTAGTCGGCCGCTTGGGCTGGCCAAACAGATATGCGCACTTAGGCCCATATTTATACTTTTTTAGAGCCGCATTTACGTCATTTTTTGACGCAAAACCAGCGCAAACTTCCAAAATGCAATTGTATTTTGTGAGTTTAGGTCGATTTTGCATCAAAAAATGACACAAATGTGGTGCTAAAAAAGTATACATATGGGCCTTAGTATTTCCCAACCCAGCTGTATTGCACAGCCAGGTGGAGAACATGAACAGGCTCCCACTCCCTGTCTGAGTGCTGAACCAGGCTGCTCAGACCAATCACAATGCTGCTGTCATGCTGGTGACAGCAGCATTTTGACTGGCTTATGGGAGCCTGGGGGACTGTGTGCTTCCCTGCTGCCGGGACTCAGGAAGAGAAGAGGACGGAGGAGAGATGGCAGCCATACACAGATTAAGGTGGTCATTCTGACCCTGGCGGTCTTTGACCGCCAGGGCGGAGGACCGCGGGAGCACCGCCGACAGGCCGGCGGTGCTCCAATGGGGATTCCGACCGCGGCGGTAAAGCCGCGGTCGGACCGGCACCACTGGCGGGGTCCCGCCAGTGTACCGCGGCCCCATTGAATCCTCCGCGGCGGCGCAGCTTGCTGCACCGCCGCGGGGATTCCGACCCCCCCTACCGCCATCCAGATCCCGGCGGTCGGACCGCCGAGATCCGGATGGCGGTAGGGGGGGTCGCGGGGCCCCTGGGGGCCCCTGCAGTGCCCATGCCACTGGCATGGGCATTGCAGGGGCCCCCGTAAGAGGGCCCCTAAATGTATTTCACTGTCTGCTTCGCAGACAGTGAAATACGCGACGGGTGCAACTGCACCCGTCGCACAGCTTCCACTCCGCCGGCTCGATTCCGAGCCGGCTTCATCGTGGAAGCCTCTTTCCCGCTGGGCTGGCTGGCGGTCTGAAGGCGACCGCCCGCCAGCCCAGCGGGAAAGTCAGAATTACCGCCGCGGTCGAAAAGCGGAACGGTAACCTGACGGCGGGACTTTGGCGGTCGGCCTCCGCCGCCCGCCAAGGTCAGAATGAGGGCCTAAGTGTTCTTTTTTTATTTTTCATCTAATTTTACCTCTCCATCCCCGTTTTTTAGCAGTCACCAGAGGCTTTCGGGCAAAAATAAAAGCATCAAGATAACTCTGGTGATTAATGTACCTGTGGGAGAGATATAGGGGTTTTGTTTAGTAGCAGTGTTGACTCATCTAAGGTAGCGCAGATGTTTAATATGCCTGCTGCACAGAATGTGTATCTTGCAAAGAACAATATTTTATGTGCTCCAACACCTTACACTGGTATGAGAGGTGCTATTAAACAAATGAATTCTATGTGACAGAGAGGCTATGGAGAGATGCGAGGCCCTTATGGTTTACTTCCTTTACCCACCACATATTTATGTGAAAAAGCCTTTTCAGATCTTATGTCCCTAAAAAATAAAAATAGAAATCACTGGGGAAATGTAGAATCTGACCTGAGGATTCAGCTTTTCTCAATAAGACCAAACATGGAAACGTTAGTCACCTGACATGCAGCACTAACCTTCCCATTAAAATGTATTGATTCTTTAATATTTTTTCACTATAAAATAATTAGATCTTTAGGGGGCAAATTATTTTTAAGCCATTTCTGCCTCCCTTGGGGGCAGATTGGCCTATTTTGATGAGGCCAATCTGCCCCCAAGGGGGGCAGAAACCACTAGACACCAGGGAGTTTTTTTTGTTTTCGTGAATTTCACGCAAGGGGGAAATTATTTTAGGCCGTGTCTGCCCCCCTGGGGGGTAGATCAGCCTATTTTGATTAGGCCGTTCTGGCCCCAAGGGGGGCTGAAACCACTAGGCACCGGGGATTTTTTGTTTTTTTTGTTTTACAGATGGGGAGCGACCCCTTGGACAAGGGTCGCTCCCCTGGAGGGGAAAATTGTATTTAAGCCATTTCTGACCTCTTTGGGGGTAGATCGGCCTATTGTTATTAGGCCGATCTGCCCCCAGGGGGGGCAGAAACCTCTAGACGCCAGGGCAATTTTTTTGTTTGTTTTTTTAGAGATGGGGAGCAACCCATTAGGCAAGGGTCGCTCCCCTGGGGGGCAAATTGTATATAGACCATTTCTGCCCCCCTTGGGGGCAGATTGGCCGATTTTAGGGGCAGAAACCACTAGGCACCGGGGATTTTTTTTTGGGCGCCAATGTCACGCAGGGGGGGCGACCCCGTAGGCAAGGGTCGCTCCGGGGGGGGGGTTGGGGGGGCAAGTCTATTTTAGGCCATTTCTGCCCCCCGAGGCAGATCGGCCTATTGTTATTAGGCCGATTTATTTTTTTGTGTTTTTTTTGTTTTTTTATTTTTTTAGAGATGGGGAGTGACCCATTAGGCAAGGGTCGCTCCCCTGGGGGGCAAATTATATTTAGACCATTTCTGCCCCCCTTGGGGGCAGATTGGCAGATTTTAGGTCAATCTGCTCCCAAGGGGGCAGAAACCACTAGGCACCGGGGATTTTTTTTTTGGCGCCAATGTCACGCGGGGGAGCGATCCCGTAGGCAAGGGTCGCTCCGGGAGGGGGGATTGGGGGGGCAAATTTATTTTAAACCATTTCTGCCCCCACTTGGGGCAGATTGGCCTATTGTTATTAGGCCGATCTGCCCGCCGGGAGGGGGGGGCAGAAACCTCTAGGCACCAGGGCAATTTTTTTTTTTTTTGTTTGTTTTATTAGAGATGGGGAGTGACCCATTAGGCAATGGTCGCTCTCGGGGGGGGCAGGGGGGGTTACATTTATTTTAGGGCATTTCTGCCCCCTCTGGGCCCGGCTGAGCTAGAGGCCAAAATCCACAGGAAGGCACTTTGCAAAAAACACCTCTGTTTTCTGTGAAGAAATGTGATGTGTCCACGTTGTGTTTTGGGCCATTTCCTTTCATGGGCGCTAGGCCTACCCACACAAGTGAGGTACCATTTTTATCGAGAGACTTAGGGGAACGCTGGGTGGAAGGAAATTTGTGGCTCCTCTCAGATTCCAGAACTTTCTGTCACCGAAATGAGAGGAAAAAGTGTTTTTTTGGCCATATTTTGATGTTTGCAAAGGATTCTGGGTAACAGAACCTGGTCAGAGCCCCACAGGTCAGCCCATCTTGGATTCCCCTGGGTTTCTAGTTTTCATAAATGTGCTGGTTTGCTAGGTTTCCCTAGGTGCCGGCTGAGCTAGAGGCCAAAACCTACAGGTAGGCACTTTGCAAAAAACACCTCTGTCTTCTTTCAAAAAATGTGATGTGTCCACGTTGTGTTTTGGGGCATTTCCTGTTGTGGGCGCTAGGCTTACCCACACAAGTGAGGTATCATTTTTATCGGGAGACTTGGGGGAACGCTGGATGGAAAGAAATTTGTGGCTCCTCTCAGATTCCAGAACTTTCTGTCACCGAAATGAGAGGAGAAAGTGTTTTTTTGGCCATATTTTGATGTTTGCAAAGGATTCTGGGTAACAGAACCTGGTCAGAGCCCCACAGGTCAGCCCATCTTGGATTCCCCTGGGTTTCTAGTTTTCATAAATGTGCTGGTTTGCTAGGTTTCCCTAGGTGCCGGCTGAGTTAGAGGCCAAAACCTACAGGTAGGCACTTTGCAAAAAACACCTCTGTCTTCTTTCAAAAAATGTGATGTGTCCACGTTGCATTTTGGGGCATTTCCTGTTGTGGGCGCTAGGCTTACCCACACAAGTGAGGTATCATTTTTATCGGGAGACTTGGGGGAACGCTGGATGGAAAGAAATTTGTGGCTCCTCTCTGATTCCAGAACTTTCTGTCACCAAAATGTGAGGAAAATGTGTTTTTTTAGCCACATTTTGAGGTTTGCAAAGGATTCTGGGTAACAGAACCTGGTCAGAGCCCCACAAGTCACCCCATCTTGCATTCCCCTAGGTCTCTAGTTTTAAAAAATGCACAGGTTTGGTAGGTTTCCCTAGGTGCCGGCTGAGCTAGAGGCCAAAATCTACAGGTAGGCACTTTGCAAAAAACACCTCTGTTTTCTTTAAAAAAATGTGGATGTGTCCACGTTGCGTTTTGGGGCAATTCCTGTCGCAGGCGCTAGGCTTACCCACACAAGTGAGGTATCATTTTATCGGGAGACTTGGGGGAACGCTGGGTGGAAGGAAATTTGTGGCTCCTCTCTGATTCCAGAACTTTCTGTCACCAAAATGTGAGGAAAATGTGTTTTTTTAGCCAAATTTTGAGGTTTGCAAAGGATTCTTGGTAACAGAACCAGGTCAGAGCCCCACAAGTCACCCCATCTTGGATTCCCCTAGGTCACTAGTTTTAAAAAATGCACAGGTTTGGTAGGTTTCTCTAGGTGCCGGCTGAGCTAGAGGCCAAAATCTACAGGTAGGCACTTTGCAAAAAACACCTCTATTTTCTTTAAAAAAAAGTGATGTGTCCACGTTGCATTTTGGGGCATTTCCTGTCGCGGGCGCTAGGCCTACCCACACAAGTGAGGTATCATTTTTATCGAGAGACTTGGGGGAACGCTGGATGGAAGGACATTTGTGGCTCCTCTCTGATTCCAGAACTTTCTGTCACCAAAATGTGAGGAAAATGTGTTTTTTTAGCCACATTTTGAGGTTTGCAAAGGATTCTGGGTAACAGAACCTGGTCAGAGCCCCACAAGTCACCCCATCCTGGATTCCCCTAGGTCTTTAGTTTTCAAAAATGCACAGGTTTGGTAGGTTTCCCTAGGTGCCGGCTGAGCTAGAGGCCAAAATCTACAGGTAGGCACTTTGCAAAAAACACCTCTATTTTCTTTCAAAAAAAGTGATGTGTCCACGTTGCATTTTGGGGCATTTCCTGTCGCGGGCGCTAGGCCTACACACACAAGTGAGGTATCATTTTTATCGGGAGACTTGTGGGAACGCTGGGTGGAAGGAAATTTGTGGCTCCTCTGTGATTCCAGAACTTTCTGTCACCAAAATTTGAGGAAAATGTGTTTTTTTAGCCAAATTTTGAGGTTTGCAAAGGATTCTGGGTAACAGAACCTGGTCAGAGCCCCACAAGTCACCCCATCTTGGATTCCCCTAGGTCTCTAGTTTTAAAAAATGCACAGGTTTGGTAGGTTTCCCTAGGTGCCGGCTGAGCTAGAGGCCAAAATCTACAGGTAGGCACTTTGCAAAAAACACCTCTATTTTCTTTAAAAAAAGTGATGTATCCACGTTGCGTTTTGGGGCATTTCCTGTTGCAGGCGCTAGGCCTACCCACACAAGTGAGGCATCATTTTTATCCGGAGACTTGGGGGAACGCTGGGTGGAAGGAAATTTGTGGCTCCTCTGTGATTCCAGAACTTTCTGTCACCAAAATTTGAGGATAATGTGTTTTTTTAGCCAAATTCTGAGGTTTGCAAAGGATTCTGGGTAACAGAACCTGGTCAGAGCCCCACAAGTCACCCCATCTTGGATTCCCCTAGGTCTCTAGTTTTAAAAAATGCACAAGTTTGGTAGGTTTCCCTAGGTGCCGGCTGAGCTAGAGGCCAAAATCTACAGGTAGGCACTTTGCAAAAAACACCTCTGTTTTCTTTAAAAAAATGTGATGTGTCCACGTTGCGTTTTGGGGCATTTCCTGTCGTGGGCGCTAGGCCTACCCACACAAGTGAGGTATTATTTTTATCGGGAGACTTGGGGGAACGCTGGGTGGAAGGAAATTTGTGGCTCCTCTCTGATTTCAGAACTTTCTGTCACCAAAATTTGAGGAAAATGTGTTTTTTCAGCCAAAGTTTGAGGTTTGCAAAGGATTCTGATTAACAGAACCTGGTCAAAGCCCCACAAGTCACCCCATCTTGGATTCCCCTGGGTCTCTAGTTTTAAAAAATGCACAGGTGTGGTAGGTTTCCATAGGTGCCGGCTGAGGTAGAGGCCAGAATCTACAGGTAGGCACTTTGCAAAAAACACCTCTGTTTTCTTTAAAAAAATGGGATGTGTCCACGTTGCGTTTTGGGGCGTTTCCTGTCGCGGGCGCTAGGCCTACCCACACAAGTGAGGTATCATTTTTATCGGGAGACTTGGGGGAACATAGATTAGCAAAACAATTGTTATTGCCTCTTGTCTTTCTCTACATTTTTTCCTTCCAAATATGAGAGAGTGTGTAAAAAAGACATCTATTTGAGAAATGCCCTGTAATTCACATGCTAGTATGGTCACCCCGGAATTCAGAGATGTGCAAATAACCACTTCTCCTCAACACCTTATCTTGTGCCCATTTTGGAAGTACAAAGGTTTTCTTGATAGCTATTTTTCACTCTTTATATTTCAGCAAATGAATTGCTGTATACCCTGTATAGAATGAAAACGCACTGCAGGGTGCAGCTCTTTTATTGGCTCTGGGTACCTAGGGTTCTTGATGAACCTACAAGCCCTATATATCCCCGCAACCAGAGGAGCCCAGCAGACGTAATGGTATATTACGTTCGAATATCTGACATTGCAGGAAAAAGTTACAGAGTAAAACGTAGAGAAAAATTGATGTTTTTTTCACCTCAATTTCAATATTTTTCTTTTTCAGTTGTTATTTTCTGTAGGAAACCCATGTAGGATCTACACAAATGACCCCTTGCTGAATTCAGAATGTTGTCTACTTTTCAGAAATGTTTAGGTTTCTGGGATCCAGCATAGGTTTCACGCCCATTTCTGTCACTGACTGGAAGGAGGATGAAAGCACAAAAAATTGTAAAAATGGGGTATGTCCGAGTAAAATGCCAAATTTGTGTTGAAAAATAGGGTTTTCTGATTCAAGTCTGCCTGTTCCTGAAAGCTGGGAAGCTGGTGATTTTAGCACCGCAAACCCTTTGTTGATGCCATTTTCAGGGAAAAAACCACAAGCCTTCTTCTGCAGCCACTTTTTCCCATTTTTTGGAACAAAACGACATTTTCACTGTATTTTGGCTAATTTCTTGGCCTCCTTCACGGGAACCCACAAAGTCTGGGTACTTCTGGAATCCCTAGGATGTTGGGAAAAAAGGACGCAAATTTGGCTTGGCTAGCTTATGTGGACAAAAAGTTATGAGGGCCTAAGCGCAAACTGCCCCAAATAGCCAGAAATAAGGCCTGCACAGGAGGGGGAAAAGGTCTGTAACACCAAGAGCTTTTTCAGTGTGTATGCTCCTAGCTTTGACTGATGTGGAGCTGACCTGCCGAAGACTGCACAGAGGAGCAGCAGTGTTATTAGAACTAGGATTTCAGAGCACAGTTTACAATTCTTTTACCTGATCGCTTTTGATATCTCTAGTGCTGTTTCAATTTGCATGAGGTGAGGGGCACAAAGGGTACGTTCTTCCTTTTCTCCCTCCCACCTTTATTTGCTTGGTGCATGAAGATGCAAGGTTAATCAACATGTTTATTCACATTTGGTCTAAATACTTTGTGAATGCAAATAACAATAAAACATACTTTCAAACTGACAACATGCCTTCTTTTCTCCCTGTTTCACGTTCAAACTATATGATTGTGTACATTTATCGGAGCCTGCATTCCGCAAACAATGGGTGATTTGTATAGGGTCAATTGAGAAGTCCCCAAGGCTGTCGCCGTCCCCCCAAGAAATGTGTTGTCTCCTACGCCCCTGACAGGGACCTTCGCATTCCAACTGGAGTTAGCCCTGGACTGTAGCAGGTGCAACAAGAAACATATATTGTACATCTAACGTTCGTGCATACGCCTCGCTTGTTTTAAAATATCTGCACCGCTATTAAGATAATTACCTAAAATAAATAGCTAAACCATATATGATAGATTTTAAATTCGGCCCAGGAACACTTTTTCTACAATTACTGACTTCCTGCATGAATTGCTTTACAGACCAAAGTTAATTTAACCAAAACAGAACTTTCACAACCAACTGTTAAGGTTTTTAATCCATATAAATAGTTATCCCTTGCGTTAATCCAGATGTAATATATCTTGTTTTTAGTTCAGTGTTGATTGATGGTCATACCATACATTTTTTGTTTGATTTCATTTTTGCTACATGACCGCTAGATGGCGGGTGAGCCCATGATATATATTGTACTTGCCCTGCATCTGCACATGTCTTTCAATTACGCTGTACTTAGCTAAATTGAAGTTTCTTCAGACATAATAAAGCGCAGTTCGTCTTAAGAAGGCCATAATTGCAAATATACAATTGCAGTAGCACCTGGTGTCAGGGGAGGGTAGTGGGGCAGCGAGGGGAGGGTGTTGGCGGGGGAGGCAATAATAAAAAAATAATAATAAAAAAAAAGAATTTACAATGCAACCTGCCTCGTGTTTGCTTCAGCTAGAACAATTAGCATTGTAAACTCCTAACCTCACTTTTCCTGCCGCATAAATTGAAAATGAAAATAAAACAGTTTCACATAACTAACTTGACTTTTCTTACCATATAAACTGAAACGTAAAAGTTTTACATAAGCGAGCTGACAGCCGCCATCAGTGCAAAGCAAACACACAAAGGGAAATAAAAGTTCACTCGTAGTGAAACCTATCGACAAAAGTGCAATTATCCATGTCACTGGCAAAAGTGCAATTTAACCGGCAAAGTGCAATTAACTATGTAACAGGGTCGATGTCATGCAAAGCGCTCGACTTCTGCCCAGCGAGATCGCGCTGCAAAAAAAGAGAGAAAGTAGTCCAGAAACCGGACAGAAAACGCCGAGCCTTGTATGTTTTCAGTAGTTGGTCGCTGTGCTCGAGGAGGGCTAAACACCGGAAAGCCATGACTTATGCATGCCTTTCACTTATGAAAGCAAGCACATTTTAAAAGGCAAGCTCACGAACCAATGAAAGACACTGACGTGACCTGGGCGTGGTTTGAAGCCCAAAGAGAGATTACAACACAGGACAGAGCACTTTGCGCTCGCCCGTAAAAAAATAACTTACCTTCGCTGCTCTTCTGCTGTGTGTGACGAAGCTGAGGCTCCCCTACAGCAAATCCAGACTCTGCTCTCATGCAGGTAATACCAATTAGAACTGCGTCGGAATTGGGCTGAGCGGGCTGGTTTTGTGCTCCCAGGGGGACTGGGAGCCTGTGCCTGCTGTTCTCCACCCAGCAATGCAGCTGAGTTGGAAAAATGTCAAAGCGCATGTCGATTTGGCCACCCTAAGACGGCCAGCCAAATAGATATGCGCACTGACAGCAGTGTCCACCACTCCTCCACCGTTCTTCCTATGACCTCACCCCGAGGCTCGGCTCCTAACGAAAAATAAAAAGTACTTGCCAAGCCTAAAACTCCCCATTTTTCTACATATGTCACCCCTAATGTGTGCCCTAGGTAACCCCTAGAGCAGGGTGCTGTGTGGGTAAAAGGCAGGACATGTACCTGTGTAGTTTATATGTCCTGGTAGTGTAAAACTCCAAAATTCGTTTTTACACTACTGTGAGGCCTGCTCCCTTCATAGGCTAACATTGGGGCTGCCCTCATATATTGTTGAAGTGGCAGCTGCTGATCGGAAAGGAGCAGGAAGGTCATATTTAGTATGGCCAGAATGGTAATACAAAATCCTACTAACTGGTGAAGTTGGATTTAATATTACTATTCTTGAAATGCCACTTTTAGAAAGGGAGCATTTCTTTGCAGTTAAATCTTTCTGTACCTTACAATCCACGTCTGGCTAGGTTTAGTTGACAGCTCCTTGTGCATTCACTCAGACACACCCCAAACACAGGGTACTCAGCCTCACTTGCATACATCTGCATTTTGAATGGGTCTTCATGGGCTGGGAGGGTGGAGGGCCTGCCCTCACACAAAGGACTGCCACACCCCCTACTGGGACCCTGGCAGACAGGATTGAACTGAAAGGGGACCTGGTGCATTTCTTAGACACTCTTTGAAGTCACCCCCACTTCAAAGGCACAATTTAGTATAAAACAGGGCCTCTGCTCTACCTCATCAGACACTTGCTGGAGAGGAAACCTGAACCAGAAACTACATCCTGCCAAGAAGAACTGCCTGGATGCTCAAAGGACTCACCTGTCTGCTTTTCTACAAAGGACTGCTGCCTTGCTGTTGGCCTGCTGCCTTGCTGAACTCTTGCCTGGCTGTAAAAGTGCTTTCCAAGGGCTTGGATAGAGCTTGCCTCCTGTTCCCTGAAGTCTCAGGACCAAAAAGAGTTCTCTTTTTCATTTGGACTCTTCGTGCGCCGAATATTTCGACGCACAGCTTGCTCCGCGGCGAGTAAATCATCGCACATCGATGCTGATCGACGCGACACCTTCGGGGCGACCGGAACTTCGACGCACGGCCTCGCAAGGACAACGCCGCCCCACTTCCAGAGGGGAAATCGACGCGACGCCTGCTGTGAGAACGAAACTTCGACGCACAGCCTCGCGGAACGACGCGCAACCGGAAAACAAGTCGAAGAATCCATGCACAGACCCCGGGACATCTGGTAATCCCGCGACCCACATAAAGAGACTGTCCGCGCACCGGAAAATGACGCACGACTTCCCCGCGTGAAAAATAACGACGCAAGTCTGTGTGTGCAGAGGAGAAATCGACACACACACCATTTTTCCACGTAACTCTTCTTCTGCGGCCCTTTGCGGAGATTTTCCACTCCAAACCAAGTGCTTTGTGCTTGAAAGAGACTTTGTTTGCTTTTTAAAGACTTAAGACACTTCATATCACTTTTCAGTGATATCTTTACAAATTCATATTGCATCTTTGATCGTTTTGACCTGCAAATACCAGATAAATATATATTTTTCTAAACACTGTGTGGTGTATTTTTGTGGTGCTATATTATGTTATTGTATGATTTATTGCACAAATGCTTTACACATTGCCTTCTAAGTTAAGCCTGACTGCTCGTGCCAAGCTACAAGAGGATGGGCACAGGATAACTTTGGATTGTGTTAGACTTTTCATCCTTGGCGTGGTCTCCCTTAACTTTTTGCCTCTGTTCCCCAAGTTGTTAATGTGTGCTGGACTCTGATTTTGCTGTTTTTATTACTCTGGGCACTTTACCACTGCTAACCAGTGCTAAAGTGCAAGTGCTCCTGTTTAAAATGTGTACGTAATTGGTTCTCCATGATTGGCATATTTGTTTTACTGTTAAGTCCCTAGTAAAGTGCACTAGAGGTGCCCAGGGCCTGTAAATCAAATGTTACTAGTGGGCCTGCAGCACTGGTTGTGCCACCCACACAAGTAACCCTGTAATCATGTCTCAGACCAGTCACTGCAGTGTATATGTGTGTATTTTTTCACTCTAAATTCGACTAGGCAAGTTTACCCAATTGCCAGGCCTAAACCTTCCCTTTTCTTACATGTAAGGCACCCCTAAGGTAGGCCCTAGTTAGCTCCAAGGGCAGGGTGCAGTGTATGGATAAGGTAGGACATATAGTAATGTGGTTTATATGTCCTGACAGTGAAATACTGCCAACTTCGTTTTTCACTGTTGCATCTCCTGTCTCTCTCATAGGATAACATGGGGGCTACCTTTAAATATGATTAAAGTGTAGGTTCCCCTAGAGAGTAGATGGACATGTGGAGTTTGGGGTCCCTGAACTCACAATTTAAAAATACATCTTTTAGTAAAGTTGATTTTAAGATTGTACGTTTGAAAATGCCACTTTTAGAAAGTGAGCATTTTCTTGCTTAAACCATTCTGTGACTCTGCCTTGTTTGTGGATTCCCTGTCTGGGTCAGTTGGGTTGTTTTTCACCTCGCACTAGACAGTGACACAAAGGGAGCTGGGGTGTAACCTGCATTTCCTGACTAGCCATCTCTGCTAGGAGGGAGGGGTGGAGTGGTCAATCTCATCTGAAAGGACTGTGCCTGCCTCTGACAATGCAGACTCCAACCCCCTGGTGTGTGTCTGAGCCCTTGCCTGGGCAAGGCAGGATTTCACGAGTAAGTGTGAGTCCCCTTTGAAGAAAGGTGACTTCAAAGACTAAAATGGGTACAAGAAGGGCACCCAAATCTACAGACTTTAGAAACACTTCTGGAACCAAGAGGAACCTCTGCCTGGAGAAGAGCTGATATCTGAGGAAGAAGTGCTGCCCTGCCTGTGACTGTGCTTTGTGGAGCTTTCCTGCAGTGCTGCTTCTGCCAGAGTAAGAGGGCAAAGACTGGACTTCTGTGCCTTCCATCTTGTGAAGAAATCTCCAAGGGCTTGATTTAGAGCTTGCCTCCTGTTGTTTGAAGTGTCAGGGACAGCAAAGACTTCTCTCTGCCAGCACCTGGAGTCTCTGGAGAGACTCCTGCTCTGACAAGTGGTGCTCGATCCAGTCTCTGGGCCCTTGAAAGGAAAGCTGGTGGAAATCCAAGGAAATCGACTTCGGACGACTCCGGACCGACGCCGCTGCTGAATCCGGTGACGCCGCCTGCACCCGACGCCGTGACCTTCGCTGGAACGCAACACTCTTTGCAGGCCCGACGCCGCGGCAGCTCTGCTGAAGTCTGCGACTCCGTGGAAGTCGCCGCACCACGTTATGACCGATGCCACTCGAAGTGCGCAGATTCAACGTTTCGCACAGACGCCGCGATCCCTGACTCCGCGCATCGCCTTGTTTTCACTCTTCACCAAAGGTACTGTACTTGGGGGTCTACACGACTCCATGTCCAGCGCCGCTGGTGTCGGCTTGTTGTGAACGACTCCGTCACGACGCCGTGTTAACATCTCATCGAAGCATTTTTGTTTCTAAGCGCTATTTTTTTAGTTTAATCTTTAAAAATTCATAACTTGACTTGTGTAGGTTGGATTTTCGTCGTTTTGGTCTTGTTTTGTTTAGATAAATAATTCCTATTTTTCTAAACTGGTGTTGTGTCATTTTGTAGTGTTTTTCATTAAGTTACTGTGTGTGTTGGTACAAATACTTTACACCTAGCACTCTGAAGTTAAGCCTACTGCTCTGCCAAGCTACCAAGGGGGTAAGCAGGGATTAGCTGAGGGTGATTCTCTTTTACCCTGACTAGAGTGAGGGTCCTTGCTTGAACAGGGGGTAACCTGACTGTTAACCAAAGACCCCATTTCTAACAGATTGTGTGTGACTTATACTGACTAGAGTGAGGGTTCTTGCTTGGACAGAGGGTAACCTGACTGCCAACCAAAAACCCAATTTCTAACATTGGTGGCAGCAATAGGATAGGACTTGTGTTTGTGCAGTGACATACAGTAGCTAAATATTTCACTACCTACCCACAGTTGAAGGTCAACTTGATTTTTCATCTTTTTGCTTTTGGTTCTCTGATGTCCTCCTGGATATACTATTGATATTTTTGACTTTGGATTTTGGTTTTTGCCTGTGATACCTTATCAGATTGAGAATGGGTATCTACCGTGTGTCATTCTTTGTGCCTACTGACCACCTCACTAAGGCTGACCTAAGGAGGCTTTGCAGAAAATGAGGCCTTCCTGTATCAAGGAGATCTACTAAGACGGAACTGCTAGATACCTACATAACCTGGGGGGAAGAAAGATGGGCAGAGGAAGAAGCAGCAAAAAAACAAATGGTTAAGTACTCCTCAGATGAGGAGGAGGACTGCTCAGATGAGGAGGAAGACTACTCAGATGAGGAAAGAGAACCAGTGAGAGATGAATGGCACCTAGCTCAAGAGCGGTTGATGGAGGAGCTAGATGACTTTATTGAAAGGGCTGAGGCAGAGGGCGCCTTAGCCCTGGAAAAAGAAAGGATTGCAGCTCAAGAGCTGAGCTGTGAAGAGCTGAAACTGGAGCCGGAAGGGCTGAGTCCAGTTCAGATGGTGGCAGCAAAAATCTTGCATCCAGTACTGCTGAAGAAGGGCACAGGCCCAGAGATGTGGAGCCCAACTTGAAGAAGGGAGTTGACACACCCCAGGCGGTTCAAGGGTATGAGGTAGTTCCCGTTATGCACAGGGTCCCTGAGAAGGATTGGGGAACTGGCACAGGGAGTCATATTCCTACTGAGGTAGGGACACTTTACTGGCTCTAAAAGAGAGTGACAGGGAAAAGGGTTTCCCCCTGGTGGACGTCCTGGATATAGAGTGTGGAGACATCCCAGAAGAGTATGGGTTGAGTGTCAGGGACAGTCAGATACTGTCTCACCAGTCTCAGGAGGGTGATGTAGAGTGCTTTTTCAAGGCTGAGTCACTGGATGGTTGGGTGAAGGGTACTGTGGTTAATACATGTGAAGGGCAGAGTGATGTAATTGCTGGAGAGCATATGTCTGGTCCTTATTTTCCAGAGCTACGCCAACACCAGGTGGAGTGTGAGTTCTCTGACCCCAGGGAGCTTACAATGGAGGCAGACTTCTGGGTGAATACCAGAGAGTCTGAAGAGGCATTTGGGGGTGCTCCTGAAGGGAGTGGTCTAGGTGTTTCCCAACCAAGTGAGGTGGGAGAGGATTGTAGTGTCCCAGGTAGGTCCCAGGTCCTAGAGGGTTCCATGAGGGAACACCAGGAGGGAAGCCTAGCCTGTACCGTAGGGCCACCTGTTGAGGGAAGCCCCGCAGTGTCAGAAGAACTTGGGGGGTGACTGTAGCCAGCATCCAAACAGTTCTGGTGTCTGGCAGTACCACTCCTAGCGAGGGGGTGCAGAAGTCCAGACAGAGGGTTGAGAGGGGGTTGCAGACCCCAGTGGAGGACCTGGAGAGTCAGGGGTCAGCTCTGAGAGCAGAGCCCCCCAGGAATGACCCAGGTGAAACCGTTCCTGGTTTGGGGGAGATCCAGACTCTGCCGGATGGGCAGAGGTCAGGAGACCTGCGCCAACCAGACTCTTGTGTGGCCCTTGGGGACGGTGTGTCCCTTGTGGGGGGTGGGTGTGCCCCCCAGGAAGTCCTGGCATGCCAGGCAATGGTTCAACATCAGGGTGGTGACTCTGGGTTGGATAACCGGGTACAGAGGTTAAACTCTGACCTGGTGGGGGGTAGGTGTGCCCCCCAGAAAGTCCCGGCATGCCAGGCAATGGTTCAACCTCAGGGTGGTGACTCTGGGTTGGATAACCAGGCTCAGAGGTTAAACTCTGACCTGGTGGGGGGTAGGTGTGCCCCCCAGAAAATCCTGGTGTGCCAGGAAATTGTTCAACCTCAGGGTGATGACTCTGGGTTGGATGACCAGGTTCAGGGGTTAAACTCTGACCTGGTGGGGGGTAGGCGTGCCCCCCAAGAAGTCCTGGTGTGCCAGGCAATTGTTCAACCTCAGGGTGGTGACTCAGGGTTGGATGGCCAGGTTCAGAGGTTAAACTCTGACCTGGTGGGGGGTCAGTGTGCCCGCCAGGAAGTCCTGGCATGCCAGGCAATTGTTCAACCGCAGGGTGGTGACTCTGAGTTGGAGGGCCAGGTTCAGAGGTTAAACTCTGACCTGGTGCCCCCCAGAAAGTCCTGGTTTGCCAGGCAGTGATCCAATGTGGTTTCTGTACTGCCACGAAAACCATGGTGGTAGGCACTATCAGTGCCAGGGAATTCCTTCCCTGGCACTGATCGGGGTCTCCTCCGCCCCCCCACCTCCTCCCCAGAGCCATCCGCACTCTTCCCCTCCCCCTCCCGACCCCCACATATACACACATACACGCACATACATACACACCCATACACACACGCATACCCACATTCACCCTTGCATGCATACATTCATACACACTCACAGCAACACTCACTAACAAACATCCAGGCACACACGCAATCACATGACACAACATTCACGTACACACACACCCATTCATGCACACACGCATTACACATGCATGTACGCATTTAAACACAGTCACACACACCCCCACACATGCACACAACACCCCCACCCCCTCTCCTGTTGGAGAACCCAACTTACCTGCTTGCAGGAGGTCCTCTGGCAGGAGACGGGACGCGGCGCTGCTGCCAGCAGCAGCGCCCGCCAGCAAACACTGCCAGGTCCTATCATGGCTCATGATACAGTCGGCGGCGTTCTGCTGGTGTGGCGCTGCTGCTGGCAGCAGCGCCACCTTACGTCCGTCCGCCGCCATGACCGTAGCTGGAATTCCGCCAGCCTTCTGGTGGAATTACGGTTACAGTCATAATTTGGATGGCCGGTAGCCATGGCAACGGTATGTTGGTGGCTGTCGCTGTTGCAGTAGGCGGCATTTGCCGCCAATCTTATAATGAGGGCCTATGTGCCTACAATAGCATATCCTTCCTTGCGGTAGTAAATTGTTGGCTAATATCCACATGCTTGTATCCCTATAAGATTAGCATCGGCTATATCTCTCTCTTTCTATGGCACAGTTCACAATGTACATTCTGAAACATCTCCTTATGGAAAGAATAAGTAGTTCAAATCAAGTCCTTCATGCATATCGTTCAGGCGACAAGTGAGAAAGAGTAACAGAAAAGGGAAGGAAGCATGAAGCGAGATGGAGCAGGAGGAGAGGATGGAAATACATAATCAGACTATTGCCAATACAATTAGGAGACATCTGGCCGACTACCCTGGGTCCGTTCGGACCACGCAACATGGTATTAACTGACACAGTCTACTGTTGTCTCAGCACATTGATCTAAGTAAAACATTACAATTCAATACATTGCTTTACAGTGTATTACTCGGCTACATTAGACTTGAACATGGTATATATATTTTTTTATTACTCATCTGTCCATTGACTGATCTGTCTTTGCCGGCAGGTCTGCCTATGCCGCAGGCGGCATGCGATGATCAGGTGGGGTCGAGCAGTGTACTCTGGCTGGTTAGGACCCAGACAGTGGACTCTCTGAAATTCAATTGGCGGGTTAAAGATGACCCCCCTTAAGCGTGGGTAGGATATTCTGCAAATCTGAGGGGGGGGCAGGTCCATCTCACTAGTTCCTAGATGTGCTAGAACAGTTATGATGCCCCGCGATGCTCCATTCACATGTCAGCATGGGCCCCCTACCGCTCCCATCTCTGCCCGGGGCACGTCGCTACACGGAGCTCCCCAATGAGGCGGCCATTATCAATCATGGTCAGACCATGCCCCCTACATTCTAAATCCTGAGTTTATGCTTCCCCCAACCAAGCACTCTTAAAAAATGCCTACTATTAAGGATGACTAATGAATCCTATACCTTGTACTCCCCTTTTATCAACATTTTCTACACACTGATTTACACATATATATTTCATTGTCTCTGTATGTGTGTGTGATTTAAAGTGTTCCAACACCTTATGATGGTGGATGTGATGTAAAGTGCTCCAACATCTACGCTGGTAAGAGAGGTGCAATAAAACAAATAAAATACATTTGAGAGAGGGACTATGAAGAGATGCAAGGCACAGTTACAGGGTGATGATGAGAGAATCATTATGGCACCCCAATAAAGATTGCCATATTCTGTAGAATGCACAATTTTTTGCATTTTTCCCAAATTGTCTTGGGGTAGGGGAGGGCCCTATGGTGGCTGGTCTGGCAACATTTCCCAGGGCTGCATTGGGTTCCCAGTCTGGCTCTGCTGTGGATATTGACATTTATTGATGTCCTCTTTGTATATACTGCGTGAGTCCATCCTCAATGAATAGAGGCACCCGTCCTGAGTTCGGCAAACACTGGTGGGACTTTGAAGTTGATATATATATGTATGTATATATATATATATATATATATATATATATATATATATATATATTTATATATATTATTAATGAAAACAAAATCCAGGCGGCACTCCAAACAACTGTCGTCTTTAATTCATGCTCTTCAGCAAATTGGTCAACAGAAAAACTTTCTTTCAATGGCTTGACGCGTTTCAACCAAACGGTCTTCTTCAAAAGCCTCAGTTATTACAAAAGCCCCCATTCTTAAGCTAGTATGATATACCCTTCAATTTACTAGACAGTAGAGAAATTCTACCAAGCTCCTCCTCAAAGAAATTTACATAGGATGTTAAAGTCTTTCCACTATTTCTTACCATGTTTGATCAATCAATTCAAAATTTATAATTTTTTATTTTTAAATTCATGGAAGAAAGGACACATTTCAATACAATTCTAAACCATTCAACAAAATTACTCAAACTCCAACTAAGAAAAGTATTCCTGTATCAGAAACTATTTCACTACTCTCTCTAAATTACACAGCCTATGTCAAAATTATCATCCATTTTGTAACATCCCACCTATATGTGTCCTTAAATTATTCTGCCTTATTCTAATTATTCCATCAGAATTCTTAATTGAGTTTTTTGTTTCATTATTTCTTTGTTGTCTAGTACTATGAGTGGGGCTGAGAAAATTAAACACTAAAAATTTAAAAAACAGATCCTCTGTTTCTTTCTAGTCTCTAAACATTTTCCTGCATAGAGCTGCAGTGTAAGGATTCCCTGGATACCTCCAGCACCACGAGTTTAGCCCAAGTGCACAAAAAGTTCCTCATCCTTGTTGAGACTCCATGGGTGTCTGCTATTTAATCGAATTATATATTCAGATTCCATCCTTCTCAACATTCGTTCCCTGTCGCCCCCTCTTGGTGTAGATTATACCTTGTCAATTCCAAAAAACAGTGTGTTTTCGACCTTTCCTTCATGTACCAAATTACAGTGACGTGCTACCGGATATGTAACATCATTCTTTCTAATGGCTCGCCAATGTTCCAGAATCCGTTTCTTTAGAGGAAAGATCGTGCTACCCACATATTGTAGGCCACATGGACATCTGATTACATAGACAGCATACTCAGTATTGCAATTCAAGAACTTCTTTATCCTAGTCAACTCTCCTGTAGGTAACTCATACTCTTTACAGTTCGGACTGTTCTTACAGGCTTTACATTTCATACACCTATAAAAACCTTGTTGTTTTCCAAGAAAAGTTTCCCGATTTCATACCTGATAACTGTGTACCAACATGTCCTGTAAAGAACTACTGCTCCTCTATGTACATTGTGGATTAGGAGTGACTATTTGACCAATCACCCTGTCTGCTTTTATAAGATGCCAATATTTAATCAACACATTCCTGACCTGGTGTGAGTATGCATTAAGAGTTGTGATAAATCTCAAGGTGTTTTCCTGTTCTTTCCTTTTCTTATTTGTAATCAGAAGGGTATCTCTCTGCACTTGGGTCACCTTCTGACATGCTTTGTGAATTACCTGGTTAGGATACCCCCTAGACTGAAACCTCCTGATCATATCACTTTGTTCATTCTGGAAACTCCTTTGTGTACTACAGTTTCATTTAGCTTGTAATAGCTCCCCATATGGCATGCTCCATTTTAAACTCGGTGGGTGATGACTACGGCCATGTAAAATACTGTTTCCTGCCATACTCTTTCTAAATAATTTAGTTTGTAACGTTTTGTTCTCAATTTCCACTTCTACATCAAGAAACTTCATGACTTGTCTATGGAGTTTATATGTAAATTGTAGGTTGCACTTATTATTAGGAAGCCAATTAAGAAATTCTTTTAGGGTTTGCTCCGGGCCATCCCAGATCATAAAGATATTGTCAATAAATCTCGTCCAAAAAAGTACATGTTTACACCATTTATCATTTTCCTCTATCATCACATATCTTGTCTCCCACCATCCCATAAGGAGGCAGGCATAGCTCGGAGCCAAGGAACTTCCCATCACAGTCCCCAAAATCTGCCTATACAATTGATCTTCAAATAAGAAAGAATTGTTTTCCAGGCAAAATCTCAATATTTTCAAAAATAATTTGGAGTGCTCATAGACCCTTATAGGTTTGTCCCTAAAGAAATGCTCAAAGGCTTGAATGCCTAAATCATGTGGTATACATGTGTACAGAGACACCACATCTATTGTGACCATAATGTAATCAGCCTTCCATGGTATATTCTGTATCTTTGTGATACAATCCTTACTTTCTCTGCAATATGATGCCAAATTGAATACATATGGACGGAGAAAGTGATCAAGATAAATTGAAGCATTTTCCAAAAGGCTACCCCTTGCTGACACTATTGGTCTCCCCGGAGGGTTATCAATGTCCTTATGTATTTTTGGCAACATATAAAAGCAGGGCGCAACCGTCTTTTTCACTTTTAGGAATCTTAACTCATCATCTGTCAATAAACCCAGATTATAATTTTCAATCAACAAGTCATGGAATTAAACCACTGATGTTTAATAGACTAACAATGTTGACTTCTCATAACATCCCGAGAGTGATAATTGTCTTTTTGCTTCCTTTTGATATTTGGCTAAGTCCCATAATACCACATTACCTCCCTTGTCAGCTGGTTTGATCACAAAGGAAGTTGCCTTACTAAGTGAAGCCAAGGCAGCTCTCTGTCCCAGTGTTAAATTATTAGCAAACCTTGTCCTACTGGTTTTCCATATTTCCATCAGGTCAAAGATCACTGCCTCGTGCAAAGCGTCTATATTATCAAGGGGTGTTGTGGGATTACATCTTGATTCAGGCTTAAACTTACTCCCAAAAATACATTTTGAATTGATTGATCAAACATGGTAAGAAATAGTGGAAAGACTTCAACATCCTATGTAAATTTCTTTGAGGAGGAGCTTGGTAGTATTTCTTCAATGTCCAGTAAATTGAAGGGTATATCATACTAGGTTAAGAATGGGGGCATTTGTAATAACTGAGGCTTTTGAAGAAGACCGTTTGGTTGAAACGCGTCAAGCCATTGAAAGAAAGTTTATTCTGTTGACCAATTTGCTGAAGAGCATGAATTAAAGATGACAGTTGTTTGGAGTGCCGCCTGAGTTTGTTTTCATTAATAATATGATTTATGGGTCCCGTGCCCGTAGCAGTGCACTGACCCCGCTTGGCGGAACCAGGAAGAACAACAGGGAGTGTTTGGATGAGCATATATATATATATATATATATATATATATATATATATATATACACACATACATACATATAGGTGGGTATAGTTATGACCATGTTTCCACTGAAAAAGTATTTTTTTGACTTGTCTATATCTTTGGCACCACTTGACACAAAATTTGCCCCTTTGTTTCTTGTTGCGCATATAAAGTCTCGGGGTGATCCATCAAGCGGGAGCTGAGAAAAAGGGGTTAAAAAATGTGTGTTTCCCATGTTAATTCCCATAGGACCTTTAGACATGACTACAGCCCGAACCACTGGACGGAATTTGGCAGAAAGCTAGCTTTTGGTACGCAGATTGTGATTTAAATCTGTTCCTAAGTTTTTGAGATATTAAAGGGAACACAAATTTGTATATCTCTGGCCGCGGTGACTTTGGGAAGATTAAGAGCTTGTGCACATCAAATGCACAGCTCTGATTGGCTGCCAACACTTCAAACCAGGAAGTGTTAGCAGCCATCTTGGGACTTGGCTTCAGCCAGGTACCACTAAAAAATGTGAAAAAAGGAAAAGGGGCTTGGGTAGGACCCCCTGACCCCCTAGCCCTGGTGAGGGTGGTCCCAGAGTGATGCCGCCAGAGCAAAAAAAAATTTTTTTTAATTTGCTGCTAATTCACAGAAAAAAAAAAAGAAAAAAAAAAAACAGGCACTGGCTAACCTTTGTTTTTTTAAGTGAATTTTTATGTTTTATAAATTTTATTTCCTAACTATAATGCCTATGTAGCCTTTAGTTTTTCAGTGAATTTCAATGTTTTTTACTAGATGTTAATCCAACCACCAGCGCGTACAGCCAACCCCCTATAACTACCGAACCAGGCACAGCTGAAGGGTCTGTCTCTCCGGGTGTGACAATGGGTGTGAGAGGGTGTCTTTGGGTGAGAGAGTGTCTGCATGTGTGTGAGAGTGGATCTGAGTGGTTCTGTTAGTTGATGTGTGACAGTCTGAATTGGTCTGTGAGTGGGTGCATCAGTGTCAGAGTAGGTCTGTGAGTGGGTGCATGAATGTCGGAGTGGGTCTGTGAGTGGATATGTGAGGGTCTGAGTGAATCTGTGAGTGAGTGCATGATTGTCTGAGGGGGTCTGTGAGTGGGTGCATGAGTGTCTGAGTGGGCCTGTGAGTGGGTGCATGAGGGTCTGAGTGAATCTGTGAGTGGGTGCGTGAGGGCCTAAGTTGGTCTGTGAATGGATGTGTGACAGCGTGAGTAGGTCTGTGAGTGGGTGCATCAGTGTCTGAGTGGGTTTATGAGTGGGTGCATTAGTGTCTGAGTGAGCCGGTGAGGGGGTACGTCAGAGCCTTAGTGGGTCTGTGAGTGGGTGCATCAGTGTTTGAGTAGGTCTGTGAGTGGGTGCACAAGGGTCTGAGTGGGTGTGTGAGTGGGTGTATGAGTGTCTGTGCGAGTCTGTTAGTGGCTGTGAGTGTCTGAGTGGCTGTGAGTGGCTGAGTGGCTCTGTCAGTAGATGCAGTGTCTGACTGTTACTGTGAGTGTCTGAATTAGTCTATGAATGAGTCTGTAAATGTTTTTTTTGTATTTTTTTCGCCAATATTCGTGAACTCGTTGCAGAGTTATACTAGGGGGGGCTGCACTGAGCATCACAACGCATTTGCAAGTATCGTGCGTCGTGAAAAAAATAATTTTAAAGTCAAAATTTTACCATCAAAGACCTCTATATCACACGAAGTATGAAAGTATGGAGTTATCTTTAATGAATTGTGCCATCTGGGTGAATGTGGCTCTTTCTATCAATTTGCACAGGAATGTAATTGCTCTTTAGTTGTTTGGGTCATGCGGTCCTGGTTTGTTTTCTTGAGAAAATGGTCATATGTATGCCTTTTCTAAGTCTTCTGGAAATACTCCTATTGTTAAAGAATTGTTGATATTTGTTCTGACTGGTGTGGGAGTAAAGGTAGGTAAAATGATATGCTTGAAGATTTGTGGTGAATAAGAGTCAGAAGGGCATGGGTCTTTCCTGCTTGTTTTGAGAAGATACATAAATTCAGTTTTTGAAAGTTGTTTGAAGGATTGCAGAGGCTGAGTTATTCTGTCCTTGGAGGAAATTGTTGGAAATGGGTTGGTGCTGGTGGTTACTCTCTTTTAAATAGAAATCCAACATGTCTGCTTTGATTGTGTAATGATTTGCCAGTTTGTCAGTAAATTCTTGAGAAATGGGAAGAGTTCCTTCTGTGAATTTAGGTTTATGAAGCTCACTAAAAATTGTATACAGGTCTTTATTTGCACATTTAGCATGTTTTAAATTCTCTTTGAATAGTACCTTTTTTAGCTTTTTTGATAGTTAGCATGTATATTTTGTTAAGTTTGTGTAGGTGAAGTTTGCCTTGGGTGTTCTTTGTCTTGAGCAAACAAACACAAATGATGGACGGAATGCAGAACCAATCAAACATTCACCCCCAGTCACAGATCTGGGTTTAATCCATCAATTATTTTGCTCACTATGCCACCCCAGTTTGGACCCAGCCATATGCAAATCAGTCTTGACCCTGTTTCCCATGGGAACAGTCCAGCCAGAACTGCCAGGCCCTCCCTGGACCGGAAACAAGCATCCTGGGACCGGTTTCAGGGCATCACCCTTCATCAGCCAGGCTAGCTTGAATCCAGTGGCACGGTGAGCCTGGGACCCATGTCTGGGCATACCCGGCGCACCTATGGCGACAAAAGCAAACAAACACAAATTATTTGTCTTGAGCCAGGTGCATTGCAGCTTTGCAATTTGTTGTTTTATCTTTTTTAGGTTTGCATTTATCCAAAGTGCTGTGCCTGTTTTCATTTGTCCTGTCATGTTGTTTTTTATGTGCTATTGGAGTATTAAAAGCTTTCTGGAGCCACTCATAGTGTTTTTTAAATGAACTATTGCATCTAGATCTGTGTTGCTTGTTAGCTTTGTTTTTATGTACTCAAAATTGAGTTTGTTCCACGGTCGATATGTGGTTGCGTGCAAAGTGGCTTTGGATGTGGTAAGTTGGGGTGTTTTGTGTTGGAATGCTACCAGATGGCGGTTTGACGTGGTGACTGGAGTAATCCTTTGAAAGGTAACTAGTTCTGGATTTGCAAAAATGACATCTAGGATGTGTCTAGTGATGTATGTGGCATTGGGAATGATTTCATGAAGGTTCAGTGTGTCTAGGCCAGTAATGATCATTATTGGATAGGGAATATTAGGTGTGTTAAACTATTTGTTCACGTCACTGAGCCTGCATAGGTTTTTAGTGAAGTATCATAAGGTTGAGAAATGTGACTGAAAATGTTGCATTGCTAGGTGATGGTCTGTATAGAAGAAAGAAGTCACAGGACAAAGTTGGTGTAGGGTTGCATCTGGTGATGAGGGCCTCCAACCAGCTTTGGTGAGATTTATTGTTTCCTCAAAAATAACAGCTAGTTTGTCTCCTCTTTTGCCTATGCAATTTTGTGTGGCTGTTTGATAGCCTGGAGGAACAGCTTCATGCAATACTGGAGACATGTCATCTCCCAACCATGATTCCGTTATGAAGAGTAAATCAGGTTGTGTTCTGTCAGTAGGTCGTAGATGTGATGATTATTTTTAGAATGTGATTGATAATTTATTAGTAGTGAGTGTAGTGACTGTGTTTTGGTAGTGATATGACTTTGTTTTAGGTGTACTATTAGTGTTGGTTTTCACTGTATCAGGATAGCAATTGTGTTGCCTGTCTATATTGAAATCCTCATCCAGCAGGTTTAGGAGGCATTTTGCTGGGTCTGTGTGTGCAGGTGGTGGAGATGGTGGTTTAGAGTAAGTTGGTGGGCTGTATTGTTTTTGTAGAATAGTCTTGTTGTATAATAAACAAGGAGATATGAAGTTGTAAAGAGTGGTGTGTTGTTTATTTCATTAGTGTATGATTTGGGTGAAAGGTGTATGGGTTAGGGGTGGTGGTGGAGCATGTGGGTCATGTTTTAAAACTCTAAACTGTGCAATGGATGAGAGGCGGGTAAATGAGTGTTGCCTTGTTGATGTGTTTGTGGTAGGTGTAGTTAAGGATTTTGAATTTGAGTGTAAAGCTGGTTTAGGATGTGTATTATTTGTGCAGTCATGAGTTGATGTTTGTTTCTATTTTGTGATGGAATGTAGTATGAAAGTGTGTTATGTTTTGTCTTTGTGGAGTAATGAGATGAGACTGATGTAGAGAGTGTGTGTGAAGGATTTGGATGTAACGTACTGGTGGTGAGTGAAAGTGGAATGGGGTGGTGATGTGCATTGGAGTAGAGAGTATGTGGTGTGTGAGAGGGGATGGAAATGGAGTTATGAGTATTTTGTAGCAGAAATAGGTAATATGTAGGTGTGGTGGAGTGGAGTGTAAGGATTGTTTGAATTCATGTTTTTGGTAAAAAGAGGACGAGGGTGTGGTTGGTGGATGATATAAGAGCCGAGTATAGGGTTGCTGGTGATGATTGGAGTGGGGTCTGTTAGGAGTAAGTAGAGGATAGCTGCTTTTTTGCATGTCTATCTGTTCAAAACACTGGCTATACCTTGTATGAATTTCAATAACACATGCTTCTTTACATGCATTGCTGTTTGACCCTCAATACATATACCTTAATTTAGAAAGTGTTAGAAACTGAGTAAAATAGTGTTAAATGCGTGTTAAATGGATTTCACATATTTTCTGTGCGATTAGTCTCATGTGATGATGTAATCACGTAAATGCACCATTTAAAGCAGTGGTTCCTAAGGTATTGACTTCTGTGGACCCTCACGTAAACATTACTGAAACCCAGGGACCCCTGCTAAACATTATTGGAATCAGGGGACCCCCACCAAATCATCACTGGAAGCCAGGGACCTTGTCGTAACCAATTTCAATGATTTGAACCACAAAGCAATACATAAATGATAGAATATTTTATTTAATTCACAAATAAATATATAATAAATCACAATTTTAATTTTCATGGGGAGGTTAGAGCTTTTTAAACTTCAATAAAGGGAAAGCATTGTCTTTACTATATTCTGTTTTGAGCAGTTACACAGTCCTATGAATCAGTCTAAGAATAGCAAATTATTTTTTAGTCTCCAATATCAAATTCCTTCATATTTACAGAATGTTTTAACATTTTCAATTTTACATTTGCTTCTTTATTGAAATATGCTTTATTAATCTGTTAATATTACTTAATTGTCCAATCAGTTGCAAACACCCTAAGTAGGCTTCATGGACCCTCAAAGGTCCCGGGACCACAGGTTATGGACCACTGATATAATACATGCATGTTCTGAATAGCTCTCCTTGAGAGTTTTTTGTTTGTTTGTTGACCATGGCCCAGTGCTTCATTTGTACATGAATAAATGCTGGTGCCCAATGTTTAGCCCAGAAGCCTACTGCTGGTGCTTTGGAATATTGGGATGTCGGAAACTAAAGCTGTGTAGCTGTCATTCCACCTCACGCCCCTGTCATTCACCCCCAGACACTCCCTGTCTATCTCTCTCTTTAAATTTATTTTTCATCCTTGCTTGCTTTATTTGTCACTGATTTTCAGTCTTTTTCATCCTCCTTTTTTCTGCATTTTGTATGTATTCCTCTCTCTTGCTAAAACTCTGATGAGGAAAAATATGTGCTGGTCCCCAAAAATGAGCGCTGGTGGTCTCCATCTGCAAACACTGGCTCAAATTCAGCCCTGCCATTAGAGAAGCTCATTTTAATTAAGGGTGTTGAAACGGTTGTACTTTCTTTTTTTTGTTGGGAGTGGACCTGTGCACCGAAGAGCCAGAATCCCTGCGAGAACCTAAGTGCTGAGTAGAGGCTCACCTTCCTGATTTGCACGTAACCACTGCACTAAGGGAATCTCTCAGCAGTGTCCTTGTAACAACCTAGCTGCCTGAACGATGCCAGCGCCGCTCGACAGCTGCCAGCCCGATGACCCCAGGCATGACACTGGCTCCCCCTGCGTCCAAGAAGACTCACCAGCGGCATCAGTTCTCCATGGTATAGGGTGCAGTGAGGCCCATGAGGTGATTGGCCCGCACTCTTAACTAATGACCAGCTTTGCACACAAAACAGCAGCAACGCGTTTCATCTACTGTGGAAGCAATGATAACTGGAACCAAGTCCTTAATGATTTTTTAAAGCACTGATTTTGTATTTATTAATTCAAAATTGAAAACTCATGATCTACTGATTGGATTTGTGTTGTTCTGGTCTTATTTTATTCAGATAATTATTTCCTATTTTTCGAAATCGTGTGGAGTCTTTTTGTGCTGTTTCCATTGTGTTACGGTGTGGGTGTGTTGGACAAATGCTGTACACATTGCCTCTTAAGTTAAGCATGCCTACTGTGTGCCAAGCTACGAGAGGGTGAGCACAGTTTAAATTAATTTGTGTATCTAACACAAGAGTAGTGGTTCCTGCTTCTACACGGTACATACTCTGACAACCAGCAACCCCAGTTCTAACAGTGCAGATCTCACATTGCCGGGCGTTACTGGTGGTTGTTGTGGTGCGAAGAACAGGGGTTTATGCTGCTTATCATTGGTGGGCTGCATTGGTGGCAAGATATTAACTCCAACAGGCCTGTTCATGGTCACACAGATCCCAATACCTCAGGATTTCTCCCTTTCATGGAGAAAGAGCTCAACTGATGTTACCACAAGGGTCCAGGACCTGAGAGGCACCTCTTGAGGATCACAAAGTCAGTCAAGCAGAGCCCAGCAGGGCTCAGACATGCCCATTTGCAGGCATGGTTATAGATCCAGGCAGCAGGTCAACTGGGCAGATGCAGGGAGGCCTCTGGAGATTGTTAGCCTAGACCAGAAGGTCAGCCAGCTGACCCTCTGAGTCATTTCAGCCTGGGATGAAGGGTGCATGTCCAGTCTTTCTTCTCAGTAAGCAGGGCAGCAGAGTAGCAAGGCAGCATGGTAGCAGTCCTACTGGCAGCAAAGCAGCTCAGCAGTCCCTCTTCTGTAGCATTCAGAGGTTCAGAACTGTACTTAAGAGTTGCACCTGAGGGTCCAATATTTATACTTGATGCCAGCTTTGAAGTAGAAGAAGCTTCAATAAGTTTCCACCCCAGAGATGCTTGGAGTTTCCTGCCTCCATGCACTGGCCCCAGCATGTCTGGGGTCACAAAAGACTACTGTCAAACCCTTTTCAAGTGTGCTCAGGCAAAGTCATAGTGATGTGCACATGTGGTAGGTGACAGCTCTGCCCCTCATCAAGTCAGAGATGCCCCACCCTGCCAACACCTATTCTCCTTTGTCTCAGAGTCTAGGAGTAATATACAAAGACCAACTTCCAGCTACACCTAGTCTTGTGACCCAGGATACAGGCTGCAGGCACCAAATGGTTAGGACAAGAAAATACCTTCTTTCTTAAAGTAACATTTTTAGAGTTGTGACTTAAAATCAGACTTTATCATTAAAGAGGGTCTTGAATTATAATTCCTTTTACACCAAACTTGACAATTGAAAGTTATCACTAAATGTAACAAGGTAACACAATGGTATCGTATGGGAGAGTAGTGAAAAACAAGTTTAAGAGTTTTTCACTTCCAGAACATGTCAAACTTAAAAGTACATGTCCAACGTTTTAAATACACTGCATCCTACCATCTGGGCTGTGTAGGGCCTACTTAGGGGTGACAAATATATATACATTTAATCAGAAGGTTTAAGCCTAGAAAAAGATTTATTTTGCTTGGCGAAATGCCAGTTTAAAACTACATGCACAGCCTGCAAAGTCAGGCCCAAGACATGTTTAAAAAGCCTACTTAAGTGGGTTGCACAATATGTGCTGCTGATCCACTAATATTATTTAATTTACAAGCTCTGGGTACATGTAGTACCACTTCATTAGGAAGCTACAAGTAACTTAAATGTGCCAATTAGGTGTAAGCCAATTGTACCATGTTTAAAAGAGACAGGAGTAGCACTTTACACTGTTTACCAGTGAGAAAGTGTGCAGAGTCCTAAAGGCCAAAAAATGGCTTCAAAACACAGGAAAGTTTAGGCAAAATGTTTAGGGATCGACCTGAATAGAGGGCCAAGTCAAACACAAACATAGAATAAAGTTTAATAAAATATTAAAATTACAAAAATCCAATAAGAGGACCAGTACATTTTAACGTTTTAAGCCAAAATAGCACCAGCAAGCACTAAGCACAAATGATAGACTTACGCACACTTTGAGGCTAACCACAATGGATCATGAGGGTAAATATACCAAGCGAGACAGCCTGGTCAAGGATTTTTCTTTCAGTCATAGGGCCTAATTTGGATCCTGGCAGAGGGTAATACTCCATCACAAACATGAACGGTATCCCGTTCTCTGTATTACGATCCCACTGTAGCCTATGGGGATCGTAATACGGCAGATGGGATATCCATCACATTTGTGACTGAGTATCCCCTCCTAGCAGTTATTATTTTGCAAATTAGGCACAAGGAAAAAACCTTTCTCCATTGTGAGGCCTGAGGTAAATGAGTATCCTTTGTGGTCGCTCAAAACTGGTTATTGGGGAAACTTCGCTTGTACTCTGTTTTGAGGCAGCTGGATGGGGGAATACAGGTTTGCCTTCCTCAGTTCTCACTTTAAGTTTATGAGTGAAAGGGCAGGCCCTATACAAGTTAATGAAGTTCCTTGGTCTACCCTAACTATTCTTCCTGCAAAGAGAATAACACCAGATCACCACACCCAGGCGATTGTTTCTGCTGTGGGAGCAGTTTGTCACAACACATTAAGATCAAGCACTTGTAGAGTAGCTATCTTTAGTTTCATGCTAATTATCTCACTGGAGGTTTAGGGAGGTAAAAATTAACTTTCCTTAAAGTTAATTTTCCAAAATACCTATTAAGAATCTGTACCATTACTTCAATTTTATACAATGCTCTTTTAATGACTTTCATTGCCATTTACTGTCACAAGTTACATATTAATGTTTATGTTGCATTTTCTAGGATTCAACTACATCCTTGGCGGAGAAAATTGCTTTTGGGGGCTAGTCACTGAAGGACCATAGCAACTTTATTTCACACATGTTCAATTTTTAAATAGTAGGCATTCTACCTTGTGGACAACAAGATGGAGATAGGGTTGAATTTTTAATATATAAAAGTAGAGGTCTCTGCCTGTCAAATGGGTTATTTTGACAGGTTTGACGGCAGGTTTTAAGCTGCTGCAGTCAGCTGCACAGTTATGCCAGAGGTCATGTTTTCCAGGCCCACTTTGTAGATGGTAGAGGTCCTTGCTGAATTGAGGCAAGGATGAAGCTTGCCTAAGATGCAAGAGCAGGGTGTTCCAGGTCTTTGCTGTGAGGTAGAAGAAAGATCTTCCTGTAGCCACGGTTTTGTGGATGTGTTGATGGTGGCCAGGGCCAGCGGGGCAGAGCGGAAGTGTCTGGTGGGTGTGTGGAAAGAGAGGTCGTGTTTGAGGGTCAGGCGTTGTGGAGGGCTTTGTAGGCATGGATGAGGAGTTTGAAGGTGATCTTATTGTTAATTGGGAGCCAGTGTAATTCTTGCTGGTTGCTGGAGATGTGGCTGCGATGGAGGATGTCTAGAATGAGTCTGGAGGCGACATTCTGGATGTTCTAGAGTTTCCATTGGATTGTCAGGGTGGTGCCGGCATAGAGAGCAGTGCAGTTGTCAAGTCTGCTGCTGATGAGTGTGTGGGTGACCATTTTCCTGGATTGATGGGGCTCTATTTGAGGATCTTCTGGAGTAAGCGGAGTGTGTGAAGCAGGATGACGAGACAGCATTGGCCTGGCAGTTCATTGAGAATGACGAGTCCAAGATAATGCCAAGATTTATTGCGTAGTCCATGGTCTTGGAGGAGGTTTACGAGCACTGTGGGCCACCAGGAGTCATTCCAGGTGGAGGAGGTGGGGCCCATGAAGAGGACTTCAGTCTTGTCAGAGGTGAGCTTGAGCCAGTTGTCCTTCATCCAGCCGGCGACTGCTTTCATTCTGTTGTGGAAGTTGTTCTTGGTAGACTTGGGTTTGTTGGTGAGGGAGAGGATCAGCTGCATGTTTTCGGTGTAAGAGACAATGCTCAGCCCGTGTTCTCTGACGATGGTTGTGAGCGGGCCCATGTAAATTTTGAAGAGGGTGGGGCTCATGGAGGAGCCCTGCGGCACACCACAGCTGATTTTGGTGGATTCTGACAGAAATGGTGGGAGTCTGACTCTTTCAGTTCAGCCAGTGAGAAAGGAGTGGATCGATGGCTAGAGCTTTGTCGTGGATGTCGGCGTCATGGAGTCTTGCACAGAGTGTGTGGTGGGAGACGGTGTCGAAAGTGGCCGAGAGGTCCAGGAGAATGAGGGCAGCGGTTTCTTCTTGTTGGAGTAGGGTGCGGATGTCATCTGTAGCAGCTAGGAGAACAGTCTTGGTGCTATGGTTGCTTCTGAACCCTGATTGGGAAGGGTCCACGATGTGATTTGTCTCAATGAATTTAGAGAGTTGTGAGCTGATGGCTTTCTCAATGACTTTGCTGGAAAGGGGAGTGCTGAGATTGGCCTGTAGTTCTTGAGGTCCATTGGGTCCGTGGATGGTTTCTTCAACAGGGGATTTACTTCTGCATGTTTCCAGTCTTCAGGGAACAGTTGATGGTGCAGCAGAGTTCTGGTGCGATGGAGGCGCTGGCTTTGTTGAAGATGTGGTGAGGGCAGGGGTCCGTGGGGGCTCTGGAGTGGATGCTCTTCATGATCCTCAGAGTGTTGTCCGTGGTGAGCGTGGTCTATTTGTGCACAGTCTGCTGGGGTCTGAGGTGGTCGGATCTGGTGGTTGTGAGTGTAATGGCCTTCCAAGAGTCCATTGTCAAAGAAGCTACCATCAATCATCCCCTGTAACATTCACTCCCCCTCATGACCCAAAATAGGCCCTTCTGAATGTCCTTTGTTTAAACAGCTGGCATACACGAATTTGCTGCTTTTAAAACTAGCAGTCTATATTATAGCTAATCTAATCACCCAAGATGTATGAATAAACAGCACATTCCAATTTTAATGCCTATCTATCACTAAACAGAACTTCCGTGCCTGAGTCACAGCTCACAAAAAATTGTCATGGGCGCAAAAACTCCCTTACCAAAAACAATTGCAGAAAAAAGGATGATGTAGAAAACCTAGTTACAGGCTTCTATAGACAACTAAAAATCCTAGCTGGGCATGCATCCTGTGTGCATCCTTTAGCTGAAAACCTGTTCTACTATCTGACAACTATAAGGTGCGCATGACCCCATAAAGTAGGTGACAATATGTGGAGAGAAACAATGCTGCAACAGGCGACTTTGTGCTGGGAAATTATGGTCCATTATGAAAAACTAAATTACCCATGCAATCTTTCTTTAAAAAAATATCCTACAAGAAATGAATCACTACATATGTTGTGATACTTTACACAACCTCAAGTTTCGACCATTTAGAGTAATTGTCAATGACCACCACTACATGGACCTTCCTCCTTAAAGAAGCACAGAAGGGACTAATAATGTCAATTCCCAGTTTCTGCCAAAGCCTTTTAGGAACATCTTCAGGTACTGACTTTATCACATAGGACTTAACAAACTTGCCACTGCATTGTCCTACCCAGCAATCAACTTCCGCACTTAATGTATGCTCCCCAAAAAACTCACGAATGATTTATTTGGAGCCAGGCGTTCCTAGATGTCCCTCATGGCGCAAATTCTTAATTGTCCTCCTCGTACTGAAACTGGTGGGATTATTTTATCCCCTCTCATGAGTATACCGTCCTGTCATGAAAGTTCACCTTGAATTTTTATTAATAATTTCAATTCAACTACAATTTTCTTTTCTTCCGGGCCCTTTAGTTGTCCTCGCGCTGTTTCCCTGATATAGAGGCATTCATGGGCATGACTCCAAAAGCCCTCTTTAATATTCTGTTGAAAACTCAACTCATGCCACTACCGTTGAGATATTGCTTAACCGGTGTATGGGGGAGTTAATGATTCATTTTAACAAAGAGAGGGAGATCGAGCCAATTACGTACCTGGTAGTCCAGTAGACTAATGCATCCTCTCCGGAAACCTGTCTTTGACCTAAGGCCACTAGTGCACAAATATTTGCTATGAGTTATTTTGGTTGTAACATTTATACTGTGTGTTCTGAATAGTTCAGTGAAACTCGTATCATATTACTATTATATAGAAGGGAGGTAAATGAATAGTAACGTGGGGTTAAAGGTTGGGGCAGTCTAAATCAATGCTACAATTTTTTCTGGGGCAGACATATTTATTGATTTATTGATTTAGTGTATATATTGGACGTTTTAAATATGCATGTGGACTATGGACATTTTTTTACATGTTCTGTAGGTTATCTGCCTGCATAAAGTTTTATGCAGAGAAACAACCTGCACAATTATCAGACACAATGGAAGACTCGCCACCACCAAGACAATTGTCATATCTACCAACCTAGACGAGCAATGCTACTGGTGACTTTGATACTGCTCTTTTCTTCTGACGGCTCAGATTAGTTGCAGTACGGCCAGTGCTTAATTTGAGCCAATAGTTGCTGGTTGGGGCCACCAACACTCAGTTTTGGAGACTGGCACGTAATTTTCCTAATCAGACACTGACAATGAGCAAGAGAGGGAAAAACACACAGAGGAAGAGAAAGACGGAAAAACTGTCACCAAAGGAGAAAGCACGAACCTGCAAGAGTGCACTAAAGGCGCAGGAAGTGTCTGGCATTGGATGAACGAGCCATGAGGTGGATTCGGGACTACGCAGCCTTGGTATTCAGCATGCTGACATTTAATAGCTCCAGCCTAGTAACATATTATTGTACAACGCACTGAGCTGAGCTGAGCTGTGCACAGCCACTCTTTGGAGGCGGTATGCCCTTCCTAATCCCAAAATGGAGGATTTATGCCTCCCATTAAAAGTTAAAGTACTAAGAACTTGCTTGAAGTACATGTAAACATGAGGCAGAGTGTGAGAGGGTGCAAAATCCCTGCAACCAAATCTTGGAATGACATACACAAATATCAGTGGTGCAAACAAAGCGCTTGAGAGTGAAGTGCACAATGGAGGGCCAAGGAGAATGTGCAAGAGTTCGGCAGTGTAATAAACTGTAATATTAGTTAAAGGAGATCAAACCCTACTTAAACAACAACCACAATCCTTGTCAGGGTGAATCAAAAAAAGTAACTAAATTAGCTTGTGCTTAACCCTCGGGTAGCTTGGCGCGAAAGCAGTCAGGATTAACTTAGAGGCAATGTGTAAAGTTTTGATGGAGTATTTGAAGAATAACACACAAGATAAGTCCCAAACCAATTCAGAACAATAGAGCATTTTTTAATAAATAAAATGACACCAAGACAACAACAATCTAATAAATAGAACAGGAGATATGTTAAACATAGAGCCAAATAGCTGTACTGCAGTTATCTAGTCATACTAGACCAGGTCAAAATCGAATGTTAAGGCTGACTGCTAGGGACTGCGGTTTGGATACAGGGACCAGGTTAATCTTGGTGAGAAGTTTCCTTTCTTACTAAGAACCTTTTATGGAGAAAAAGGGGTTGTCCATGAGTCTTTGGCGGGAGAAACTGCAAGTTGGATCTGAAGAAGATGCTAAACAGTGAGGGTCCCGGTGTAGTTGTCGACGAAGGTGGGAAAGCACTGAGCAGCCGAAGTCCGAGGAAGGTCTCATCATTGATAGATTGCTGCGTGGTGTTGGTCTCGATGCAGCCATCTACGTTCAAAATTAGAAACTTTTCTAGAAGTCAGATCTCCTTCAGCTGGGCAATCCAGCAAGCTGAGCTTGACCAGTGATTTGACTTCAGAGACTATGGCCCTCATTACGAACATGGCGGTCCGTTCCGCTACGCCGGCGGTGGCGGTAGCCACCGCCAACAGAGGAGCGGTCCGGACCACCAAATAATGATCCAAACGAAACACACGCATCTCGCAAACCACCCACCGCCAGGAGGGGAGTCCCGCCGACGATGGCAGAGTCCGCCCACAGGCCGTCGGAAAGCCCCAACCCGCCCATCAAATTATGAACCACCATTCCGCCGCCAGTTCCGGGGCGGGAACCACCATCACACAAAGCCAAGCGGAAATTAACCAAATATAAGGAACCATGGACCGGAGTCCCACAGAATGCGCAGTGGCAGCAATGGATAGAGAGCTGAAGATCATGCCGGCCCTGCTCCTTGCCATATACCTACACGACTGAGACCGCTGACGAAGACGACGACGGTAAGTACTGCAACCTACGACACAAGGGAGGAAAGGGAACAGTTACATACCCACCCAGTCCACCCATCAGGCAACGCCCCCCCAACCCTTCCCAGCAGCACAAGTCATACACCCCACACCAAGAGGTACATACCCGAGGGGGGTGGGCTTCTCCTTTGAAGGGGGTGGGGGCTGTTTGGCTCGGGTGGAGCTGGATGGCCTAGGCTCTGACCGGGCCTTCTTCTTCTCTGGGGAAGGGGCACGGGAATGTGAAGGGTGGACCGGGGTGGGCTGTGATGTGGAAGGAGCGGAAGGGCAAGGAGCGGGGCACGTTTGGGGACAAGACGGGGTGGGCCAGTGGGTTGGAAGAGTTCAGCACGGGAGAGGAAACGTTTCTTGGGAGCAATTGGGGTGGGCATGGATGAGAGGGTGGGAATGGAGGCAGAGGGAGTGGATGTATGGGGTGTAGGGGTGCGTGTAGTGGGTGCAGGTGACTGCACAGTATGCTGTCTTGTGGTGCATGTCTGATGGGTGGGTGTCTTGGTGCATTTGTATGTCTTGGGAGGTGGGGGGTGGACACAGTGGGAGAAGACAGACAGCTAGTGTGGATGTATGTTGGGTGGGTGTCTGCAAGTCTGGTGATTGTGCTGCATGTGTCAACTACAGTAGAGGTGGTGAGTGCAGGTGTGGTGTATGGGGTGCATGTATGGCTGTTTGCTATTGTGGTGAGTGCAGGAAGAGGAACAGTAACAGTGAGTGAAGGTGCAGTGCATGAGGGCATGGATGTAGAGGGGACAGACAGGGAGGCGGAAGAGGTGGGCACAGTGGGGGAAGTGGACGTTGTTGTGTGTGCAGGTGTCTGTTGGCTGTGTGAATGCTTGTGGTGGGAGATGTGGTGCTTGTGTTTTGAAGTGTGCTTCTTGTGTGTTGATGTGCCTGTCAGCGAGTCTGATTGTGTGCTTGGACGGTGAAGGAAGTGGGGTGCTGGAGGGGGTAGAGGAGGTTGGAGGGGGGACGGAATGGCCAGGGAAACTGGCGGCAGTCTGAGAGGAGGCCAGAGCCTGAAACGTTCTCTGTAGGGCAGACACGGCACCGTGAATGCCATCCAGATCGCATTGGTCTGCTGCACCTCTCATGCTAGCCCCTGTATGGCATTGACGATGGTTGTCTGCCCTACAGATGGTTCTCAGGCGGTCAATAGCCTCCTCTGTGAGGGCAGCAGGGCTGACTGGGGTAGGGGAGGAGGTGCCTGGGGCGGAGACGCCCACCTTTCTGGGTGGGAGGGCACGGGCAACTCGGTGGGGAGCAGAAGGGAGGGCGGTGATGGTGTGAGGGGTGGCGGAAGATCTCACAGTAGTGGTGTGTGCACTAGGGTCTGCCACTACCGGGGGACACTCATCGGAGGAGGTCTCAGAGTCACTACCTCCTGTGGTAGTAGCTTCCCCCGTGGAAGTCCCCTCGCCCTCCCACCCACTGGTCCCCTGGGCGTCCGTTGTCTCTGCCTCAGAGGATCCGTGGGCCGCTGCCTCCCCCCTTGCCGGTGCCTCAGCTCCCTCACCTGATGTTGATGCTGTACCAAACCAACACAAGAGAACAGGGATGGGAGACAAAACAGGAGAGACACTTGTAAATAGCTGAATGCAGATACAATATGGCCAGACATACACCCACCCAGCAAACACACCCAACAGGCAACACCGTACACTATGCCCATGGCCATGCCCCTGACTACTGACCAGAATACTGCTCTACACCCATCCCCTGAAATATTTTTGGAACTGAGGTAGGGGAAACCTGACAGGGACACCCCTACACCCTTTGGGGAACATACAGTACATGGACACCAGTCAAATTCCCTGTTCTAAGCAGCATGAGCCCTATTGCACATCCAGTCATCCTTCCAGACTGCAGTATGGTCAATGAGTACTCACCCCCTTGTGACTACTGTGCAGCCTTCAAGCGCCCATCCAGATCTGGGTACGCCACCGCCAGGATCCGTCTCATGAGGGGTCAGTGCCCAATGGGCACCCCTTCTACGTTGGGAGGACTTCCCCAGCTGGGCCTCACTGATCTTTCGCGCCCAGTGCCGCAGGTCCTCCCACCTCTTTCCACAGTGGGTGCTGCGCCGGTTGTCGACCCCCAGGGTCCACACCTCCTTGGCGACGGCATGCCAATGTGCCCTCTTCTGGTGGGTGCTGACCTAGAAGGGCGACACAGAAATGGAACACAGAGGTCAGGCACTTGCACAATAGGAACAGCTGGCAAATTGTCCAACGTGGGACGGACATTACTCTCAGACATACAGGCCATACGGACGCAGCATTCCATGCACCATGGTCCATGCAGGCTCAGAGGAGCACACATATGTCCAATCCACACCATCAATTAAACACACAGTGCCCTCCAAACCCAGACTCACCCGTACCTCTGGCTGTCCGTAGAATTTGCCGTACAGGGGTAGGACCCCGTCCACTAGCTTCCCCAGTTCTTCCTGGCTGAAGGCCAGGGCCCTTTCACCTGCACCACATGGCACATCTATAGCCAGAGGCAGGCCACAGCAGTACACAGAGTGGAGTGCCTGTCCGCACGAGATCAGGGAGTCAAGTGGTCAAACGACGACGAACGCGCGTACGTTCCACAGCGGTATGCACCGTCACCGCCGGCGGCGATCATGATACGCCAGGATTCCCCATTGGCATCCATATTAGCCAATGAGGATGCGAACAGCGGTCAATACCGCCTTACGCTGTGACGTCAACCGTTAGTGTTATGAGGTCACTTCCACAACGAAGGGGCAGATCTACAGTGGGCAGACATTTTGCCATCACCTACGCATCTTGAATTTCCTACTACTCACAGTGCAGGGCCTACTAGCCACATGAAGCACCTAGGCCTCTATCCAGTCCGTATAGTAGCACACATGAATTACTCTGTTCCCTCCTAGTGATGTACATGTATATCTGTCAGGTAGCAGTTATTGTAGAGACACTACAATGAACAGTGCAGTGCACAAATGTTGAGAAGTGTGCCTATGTATGTGTCTTCATCACTCCTTTTTGTAACCCCTCGTAGGTACCGACCCTTGTGGCGAGGAAGGGCACCATCGGTGTACAGACCACTTGTGGATATGGGGACCATGGTGGAACGTCAGATCATAATTGTTAGAACTGACAGCCTTAGGGTAGTCACCCCTAACTTTTTGCCTGCCTCCCTCCACTTTGTGGACACTGTTTTTGCTGTTTTTTAGACTCTGCGCACTTTACCACTGCTAACCAGTGCTAAAGTGCATATGCTCTCTCCCTTAAAACATGGTAACCTTGAATCATACCTGATTGGACTATTAATTTACTTATAAGTCCCTAGTAAGGTGCACTTTATGTGCATAGGGCTGGTAAATTAAATACTACTAGTGGGCCAGCAGCACTGGTTGTGCCACCCACTTAAGTAGCCCCTTTTCCTTGTCTCAGGCCTGCCATTGCAAGGCCTGTGGGTGCAGTTTCACTGCCACCTCGACTTGGCATTTAAAAGTACTTGCCAAGCCTAGAACTCCCCTTTTTCTACATATAAGTCACCCTTAATGTGTGCCCTAGGTAACCCCTAGAGCAGGGTGCTGTGTGGGTAAAAGGCAGGACATGTACCTGTGTAGTTATATGTCCTGGTAGTGTAAAACTCCTAAATTCGTTATTACACTACTGTGAGGCCTGCTCCCTTCATAGGCTAACATTGGGGCTGCCCTCATACACTGTTGAAGTGGCAGCTGCTGATCTGAAAGGAGCAGGAAGGTCATATTTAGTATGGCCAGAATGGTAATACAAAATCCTGCTGACTGGTGAAGTCGGATTTAATATTACTATTCTAGAAATGCCACTTTTAGAAAGGGAGCATTTCTTTGCACTTAAATCCTTCTGTGCCTTACAATCCACGTCTGGCTGGGCTTGGTTGACAGCTCCTTGTGCATTCACTCAGACACACCCCAAACACAGGGTACTCAGCCTCACTTGCATACATCTGCATTTTGAATGGGTCTTCCTGGGCTGGGAGGGTGGAGGGCCTGCTCTCACACAAAGGACTGCCACACCCCCTACTGGGACCCTGGCAGACAGGATTGAACTGAAAGGGGACCTGGTGCACTTCTTAGCCACTCTTTGAAGTCTCCCCCACTTCAAAGGCACATTTGGGTATAAAACAGGGCCTCTGCCCTACCTCATCAGACACTTGCTGGAGAAGAAACCTGAACCAGAAACTACATCCTGCCAAGAAGAACTGCCTGGCTGCTCAAAGGACTCACCTGTCTGCTTTCTACAAAGGACTGCTGCCTTGCTGTTGGCCTGCTGCCTTGCTGAACTCTTGTCTGGCTGTGAAAGTGCTCTCCAAGGGCTTGGATAGAGCTTGCCTCCTGTTCCCTGAAGTCTCAGGACCAAAAAGACTTCCCTTTTTCACTTGGACGCTCCGTGCGGCGAAAATTTCGACGCACAGCTTGTGCCGCGGCGAGAAAAACGCCGCACACCGACGCTGATCAACGCGACGCTCTGGGGACGACCGGAAATCCGACGCACGGCTTCGCAAGGACAACGCCGCCCGACCTCTAGAGGAGAAATCGATGCGACGCCTGCTGTGAGACCGTAATTTCAACGCGCAGCCCCGCAGAACGACGCGCAGCCATAAAACAAGCAGGAAAATCCACGCACAGACCCGGGACATCTGATAATCCCCGCGATCCACAGAAAGAGACTGTCCGCGCGCCGGAAAACGACGCACGACTTCCCCGCGTGGAAAATAACGACGCAAGTCCGTGTGTGCTGAGGAAAAATCGACGCACACACCCTTTTTCCACGCACCTCTTCTTTTGTGGCCCTCTAAGGAGATTTTTCCACGCTAAACCAGGTACTTGTGCTTGAAAGAGACTTTGTTTATATTCTAAAGACTTAAGACACTTTATATCACTTTTCAGTGATATCTCTACAATTTTCCATTGCAACTTTATTCTTTTTGACCTACAATTATCCTGATAAATATTATATATTTTTCTAAACACTGTGTGGTGTACTGTATTTTTGTGGTGCTATATGGTGGTATTGTATGATTTATTGCACAAATACTTTACACATTGCCTTCTAAGTTAAGCCTGACTGCTCGTGCCAAGCTACCAGAGGGTGGGCACAGGATAATCTTGGATTGTGTGTGACTTACCCTGACTAGAGTGAGGGCTTTTGCTTGGACATGGGGTAACCTGACTGCCATCCAAAAACCCAATTTCTAACAATAATCACTTACAGACTCACACGTGCAACTATTTAGGGACTTTGTGCATTACTGGAACCTGCACTAACTCCGGGAAATCGTAATCAGCATGCCATTCCAACTGAGGTGCAGGTGCTCTCCATACTCCATTTCCTGGCCACAGGCTCATTTCAAGTGACAGTGGGCATGGGTGCTGGTTTCTCACAGCCAATGTTCAGCCAGGTACTGACAAGATTTCTGAATGCATTTGTACAACATCTGCAATCCTATGTGCGGTTTTCCCAAAGTACTGACCTCCCTGCCATCAAGTCTGACTTCTATGCCTTTGCAAACATTCCCCATGTCATAGGTGCCATCGATGGCACACACATACCCATCATCCCTCCAAGAGTGAGTGCACAGGTGTACAGAAACAGGAAGAACATCCAATTGGTGTGTACTGCAGACCAGTACATTTCCCATGTGAATGCCATGTTTCCAGATTCAGTCCATGCTTCATTTGTGTTGAGGAACAGTAGTGTGCCACAGAAGATGGAACAACTACAAGAGGACAGAGGGTGGATCATAGGTAAGTTTGCCTGTCAATAACTGACACATTGCAGAAAACCAGCCTGTCTGACTAAGGGACATAACAATGACGAATCCGTATTGAACCATTTTGTAGGTGATTCAGGCTATCCAATCTTGCGTTGGCTCCTGCCACCAGTGAGGAATCCCAGGACAGATGCAGAGAGGAAATACAATGAGGCCCATGGACGTGCTAGGAGGGTAACAGAGCGTACTATAGGTCTCCTGAAGGCTAGATTCCGGTGTCTACATATATCTGGGGGTTCCCTGGCCTATGGGCCTGATAAGGTGTGTAGAATAGTGGTGGCCTGCTGCATGCTGCACAACGTGGCAGTGAGACATTCTATCCCCCTCTTGGAGGGTGCTATAGGTCCTGTAGGTCCTGATCAGCTACCTCAGAGAGGTGATGGAGAGTGATGGTGAGGATGAGGAAGGGGAAGATGTCCATTCCAGGAACCAATTGATACAACTCTACTTCCAAAAACTGTGTGGGACTTAAGCCTGTCATTGGGGTTAGTGACCAATACTGTCAGTGTGCTCTGTCATATAGGGGGGATTGGTCATGATAGGTGATACATGGACCACTTCTGCATGGTACTGACAGAAAATATATGCATTCCCTCCTTGCCACCATTTGGGCACACAGTACCACCATCAAGCACAAAATGACAATAGCGTTGTTCTCTGCCAGTTGCATCCATACTCCACTTTGTTCACAAGTTAAGACAGGGGACAGTGTTACAGGTGTGAAATGTGTTTTATTGGTAGAATTGAGTGAATTGTGCTATATACAGTGATGAGAGTTGTAAGGGTTGGGTGTCCTCAAAACCAACTTGGTGGCAGCCTTGTTGGATGGTTTAGATGGGTCCATTTTGTCGAACAGTACTTCATATTGCCCTCAGCTAAGTGTTGTTGGTGAATAGGTGGGATGGTTGCTTTGCATTAGCAGCAGAGTCAATTGTTGGAGGGGGCCTTGTTCTTAGCTGGGTTTCCAGTGCCATATATTGGCCTAAGTGTACATTTGGGTGCCTGCTGTGGAGCTTCTTGGGGTGGCATAGTTGGCCCTTGTGTTTCATGGGAGGGTATTTCCTGGGATGTTTCTGCTGCTTGGGTCATCAGATGCTGGTTGTCCAGGGCTGTTGTGGGGGCCTCTTGTCCGGTGTGGGCGTCAGACTGTTTTTTTACCAACTGCAGCAGTGCTCCAGCAACGGTGGCCATTGTGGCATTGTGCTCTTTCCACTGCTCCATGGCCTGTTGGTGTTATTGCTGCTGCATTCTCTGACTTTGCTCCAGGGTGGACACAATCTGTGCCAAGCTGTCTAGGGTATGTTGGTAGGCCCCCAATACCTCTGCAATAACGTCCTGGGCTGCTGCATCCATCCTGTGGCCTCCCCCCTGGCCCACTGGGACACTTGAACTTGCCCTAGCCCCCTGTGCCTGTGTCCCCTGCACAGGTCTGGACGTGCCACTTGTACTGGGGCCCTCGCCTTCCTGCATGTTGGGAGTGGGAGACTGTTGCCTCTGTAGCTGTGTTCCACCAGTCTGTGCCCTGGGTACACTGGTGTGGGTACGCCTCCCCTGGCCTGCTGGTCTTGACTGGGTGTTAGGGGTGACAGTGGTTTCTTGGGTGGGGCTGCTGCATGGTGAGAATCCAGGACTGTGTGAGATGGTTAAAACAAGACCTAAATGACAAAATTCCAATAAGTAGAAGTAGAGATATGAATTTTTAAACATTAAGGCCCATATTTATGGATGGTTAGCATCGCATTAGCACCATTTATTTTGTCACTAAAACAGTGCTGACCTAACTCCATATTTATATTTTGACGGTAGACCCGTCTAGCATCAAAATATTGGAGTTAGTGCCATGTTAAGGATTCTCAAAACCACCCTGCCTCAATGAAATACAAAGGAGGTGTTCCCGTCCTAAATACAACGCTAACCCCCTAGCGCCATATTTACCTCCAGACTCAGAACTGACGCACAAGGAGGAGGCGGGTCTAAATAATGGTGCTAAGCCCGCTTTGTGCCATTATTTAACCCCTGGGTCAGACCAAACAATAGGATGCAGGTAGGCCATTTCCATTGCTATACACCATGGAAAGGGCACAAAGATGCCCACCCTAAACCCCAGCAACACCACCACCCACACCACAGGAGGGGGGACCCATTCCCAGGTAAGTTTAAGTGAGTATATGTATATATTATTTTATTATAAGTGCCATTGGAGGCTCATTACATGTTTTTTTTGGCTTGCCCAAGAGACACTGGTCCCTTGTGGTGGCCATTGGGGTGGTGGGCATGACTCCTCTCTAAACGTAGACAGGAGTAATTTTTTGGCTGCTTCTGCATCAGAAAATTACGCTAGGCAGATTAGCAGCAGAAATGTTGCCGCTAACCAGCCTAACGTCATTTCTGACCCAATAGCGCCATTCCCCGTAACATCATCCCCCCGGCTAGCATCTATTTCTTTGACGCAAGCCATTCCTTAGAGCCATCGTTACAACTGCATTAGCTCAGTCATGTGCCATTTTACATAAATATGGGCCTAAATTTCGTTATAGTTTGTAGAATCATAAAGCGCCCACCAGGGCTATCTGGTAATGCTAGACCGGGTGAAAGCCACAAGTTCAGGCCGACCATGATGGAGCACAGGTTGGATACAGTGCCAGGCAATTCCCCCGAAAGGTTTACCTTTTCAAAGTTGAGCCATGAGTCCAGCTCGCAGAGCAGAGGTTCTCTAGGTGCAAGGAGAGCATTGCTGGCGGTGGGCTGCAGGCGTAGGAGTCAGCCTGGCATCGTGAATGGACAGACTGGAGCCTTGCGGCAAAGACTGCTTGCTAAGAGAAGGATGTGCTGTGGCTCCAGCTGATTTTGTGTGCAAGTGGGCCTGTTTGCGGTCCTGAAGAGCCCAAAATCTTGATTTCAGGAGCCAGAAAACCACTTTATGGGTCCCAGGACTGGAGGGGAGCCTCTTGGAGGTAAGGAGCTAGTTGAAGATGGGTCCAGGAGCTGTAGCAGATGTGTTGGAATTATTTTGTGTTCCTGAGAATTCAGAAGAACAGTAGCCAAGCCAGCAAGCCCTTGAAGTCACTCTGGTTCTGGGTTGGAGAGATTCAGGTCCAGTCCTGCTCACTACCAGGCAAGGAGGGCAGCAAGTCAGCACAGCAGAGCAGGAGTTCAGCAGGATCCAGCAGAGTGAAAGTCCTTTCAGCAGCACAGCAGTCCTTCTTCCTGGCAGTGTATCCACAGGTCCAGAAGTGTACTGATTTGATGGGGTCAAAAGTCCAGTTCTTAGGCCCAGTGGTGCCTTTAAAGTTGGGGTGACTTTAAAGAGGGGCTTTGAAGTGCACATAGGCCCTCACTTTCCTGCCCTAGCTCCAGACACACTAAAGGGTGGTATGCAGCTCTTTCGGTGGGGACAGACACAGCCCTATTCATGTGCAAGTGTCAGCTCATCCCTGCCATCCTGCAAAGGATTGCCCATCAGCCTGGTGATGGCCTTTGTGTGTGGTTTTCTAGAGGGAATTCTCAAAGCCCAGCTGTAACCCAACCCAAAAACTAATTCAGCAAAAAGTGGAGGTAAAAGGGTGCAGAGAGGGCCATTACCAACACACCCCTACATCAATTCTGGTCAAATCATCTACCCCACTGGGATGGTGCCAGCCTGACTAGAGGAATAAAGGGACGGCAGGCCTAGGGGTAAGCTTCATCTACTATTGACAAGGTAGGCATCCTTTGAACCAAAGGAATGTGGCTGGGCACAGGCCCCAGGCCATCCGGTCAAGGAGGGAGATCCTCACCCCACACCCAGAGCCCTTTGTCCACTGTCTGGGAGCAATACACATCCCACCATTGAGTAGCTGTAAGAAATTTAGTTAATGGTTGAGGAGGGTGAAACCCTTCTGAAACGGTGACCACAATTCTTCTCAGGGTTAAGTCAGAAGCAAAACCTAAATTAACATATGCACAACCCGCAGGTAGCTTGGCACAGAGCAGTCAGGTTTAACTCAGAAGCAATGTGTAAAGTATTTGTGCAGCACTTCTAACAGTAACACACTGAGCCTGAACAGAATATAAGTCATGCAGTGGTGGTTCTGATGAGGCAATAGGCGGAAATGTGATGTGTCAGCTCTGCTTGGAGTTGCACAGCAGAGGAGATGTGTCGGTTCTGCAGGATCCACAGAGGATGACAGAGCACCTTAGGCCAACTTCCAAGGGGCCAGGACTGGGTTGGCATCATTTGGCAGGGTAGACCCACAAATTTCAGAGTTCAGGAGCTGGGTTCAAGGTTGTTGGAGTCTTCTGCCAATATAGCTCTAGTCAGAAGGCTTGGAGTCACTCTAGGGTTGTGGGTTCAACAGACGCAGGTCAAGTCCTTCTCAGCCAGGCAAGAGGGCAGCAGGACAGCACAACAAGCACAGATAGACAGCAGTCCAGCAAGGCAGTAGTCCAGCAGGGCAGCCGTCTAGCAGAGTGGAAGTCCCTCAGCAGCACAGCAGTCCTTAATGCTGGCAGAGTATCCACAGGCCCAGAAGTATAGTGAAGAGTTGGGGGCGTGAGGTTCAATATTTATACTCAGTTGTGCCTTCGAAATAGGAAAAAGGCTTAGCCTTTGACAACCCCAGATATCCTGTCTTCCCTGTCCTGGCTCCAGACTAGCTACAGAGGGTTTGCAGCCCTTTGGACACAGGGCACAGCCTATTCAAGGGTAAGTAGGGCTGTGCTCAGCTCCGCCCTCCCATCCTGTCACTAAAGGCCCATCCAGGGACCCTCAGCTCTCTATTATGTGTGGCTGTCTAGGAGGAATACACAAAGCCCAGCTGTCGGCTACACTCAGCCAAGTGACCCAGAGACAGACTACAGGCACTAAATGGCTAAGGCAAGAAAATGCCAGCTTTCTAAAAGTGGCATTTTCAAAATAGTTATACAATAAGTTAGGATTTTTCATTACAATCCCAAAGTCATCAAACATGAACTGGTTACATGCTCTCTTTTGGAGATTACATCTTATTACATGTAATAAGCTATCTCTATTGTTAGTAGGCCTTGCAGTGGGGAAAAATGGATTGAAGAGTTTTTCACCACCAGGGCAAGTAAAACTTAAAATTACGTGTTTTAATTTTTAAATACACTACACCTTTCCAGCTGGGCTGTCCAGGGCATATCCTAGGAGTGACCTATATGTCCTAAAAAAGGAAGGTTTGGGTCTGGCAAAAAAAATATTTTGCTAGGTCAAAATGTCAGTTTAGGACTGCACACTTAGGCGGCAAAGGCAGGCTTTAGACATCTTTAAAGGGCTACTTAAGTGGGGGGGCACAATCAGTGCTGCAGGTCCACTAGTAGCATTTTATTTACAAGCCCTGGGCACATATAATTCCACTTTACTAGAGACCTGAAAGTAAATGAAATATGCAAATTGGGGATAGGCCTGAAGACTTGTTTATAGTAGTACTTTAGTGGAGTCACAATAAGTGTGATAAGTAGTATTTAATTTACAGGTCCTGGTTACATATAGTATCATATATTAGTGACTTACAAGTAAATTACATGTGCCAACCACGTGTATACCAATTTTAATTGGTTTAAAGAGAAGAGCACAATCACTTTGCCACTGTCTAGATGGAGTAAAGTGCTCAGATCCTAGTGCTAACAAAAAACAGATTCGGCAACAGAAAACAAATATCTGGGGTGACCCTTCAGAAAAGGCACATTTCCGACAGACAGGAATCCTACATAGTTTTTGATGTATTTACGGCTAACAAATCTAAACAAACACAGAAAATGACAATTGAGGTTTTTTGTTTACATTTTTTTGGTTTTGAGAGCTTGCCTTTATCCCCACAAGACGTTAGAAACATTTTCAGAGATGTTCACATATGTTTAACAGCATTTGGTATCTCCCTTGTACTAAGTAAGACCCACATGTACGAGCACTGTGAGCAACTCCTGTAGACCTGAAAAAGGCATACATACGTCCTTTATTAAAGAAAACAAACCTAGACCCGCAAGACCCCAACAACTACAGACCAATCACAAATGGACCTTTCCTGGGCAAATTGATAGAAAGAGCAGCTTTCGCCCAGATGTCACAATTCATTGAAGACAATTCTATGCTTTCCGACTTCCAAACTGGATTCCGCCCAGGAAGAAGCACCAAATCGGCACTCATAGCAATCTGGGACGATCTTTAAAACACAGTCGACCGAAATGGAGTTGCTTCACTACTTCTCTTGAACCTCTCAGCTGCCTTTGATACGGTTGACCATGACACCCTAATTCAAAGACTCCACGAAGCCGGCATACAAGGGATTGCTCTCAACTGGATTACTTCCTTTCTTCAAAAAATTAACTCATAATAATACTAAAACTGTACTCATTATTTCCCGATACTAATCCATCACTAATTCTTGTTGGGTTCCAGAGTAGCGTGCTACTCACCGAAAAACGCTTTGACGCCTCGTCAGGGGTAGTAAGCGCTATATAAATACGATTACAATACAATACAATACAACTGTTCTGGCGTGCCAAGCAGATGCCAGCAGGAGTAGTCTCAATAGAAAGGGCACACTAAAAGTATTTTTTACAAAATCTTGATATCAAAGCTGGGATGAAGTTCTGATTATTGATGGAATATTAATAAAGACCATATTATTGGAAACCGTTTGGCTCCCTCCTTTCATGGATTGACAGAAGAAGATTTGGTGTGATAATTCTGTGATATAATTCTCACTTGGAGATCAAGATTGTGTAACACATATTTTAAGTGTTCCCTCTCAATGAGATTTCTTGTATATATATGGTGGTCCCCGGGCAATGAGACCACAAGGGTTTGAGCACAACCAACAGACTTAGTAGACACTTACTTCAGTGCGGCTGATCTAGAGCCAACTCTGCCCCGCTCTCTTGTGCTTACCAGCAGGAGTATTCCAGCCCCATTTGAACATCACTGAACATAGCTAACATGGTGGCCTATTGTGCCTGCATACCAAGGATGCTAAACAGCACCATTGGTATGCAGCCACAATGCCCATCACATTAGTGACACCACAGCAGGGTGTTTATCCAGCTCCAAACGTAATCGTCGCATTCTAGAATATTTTATCAATATCCAGAAGTTGTGTTGCCTGTACTCTGGTATAAGGTGGCTTGATATTAGCATACATTAGCCAAAGCTCTGATGGCATTATCTTTGTTGTCATTGTTTTGATGGGCTTTAAACAGGACAAGGGTGCAAATGATGTCCCTGCTCAGTATAAAAACTGATGTTATTTCTAAGGGGATAGAAATCCGACAGAATGTTTTTACAGACTGGACGCTGTGTCAAATAGACTCTGCCTTTCTTCTCTGGGACAAATATTTGCCTGCTGTGCAGTGAGTATTTTGGTGAGGGCCCACAGTTTTATATAGGAATCCCTGTAGCGTAGAAATATTGAAATTGGAATGCTATTTCATTAATTCTCAGTTACAACTGCCTGTAAAACAGATGATCTTCACTCAATTTGTTTATTTATCTGTACGGTGCTACTGCTGCTCTGAGCTGCTCCCAAAGTAGTGAACGGGGGCTGGTATTAAGTATTTTTCTGGGATGCTTTGGTGCCCATTCCATCCGTGTTGATAGTTAGTGGTGTCTAATTAATTCATGTGCCATTTTTGTAGCCAGTAGTCTGTTAGACGCATGTAGTCAAATGTTCAAAACCCTCCGGGCCACAACTGAATTTAGTAAAAAGCATTCATAGCTGGTCTGTTTGGCATTTCCAATCAAGTAAGAAAGGCTAGTATTTGCCCAGTGCTTTCTTAGTTATTTTGCTCACTCCAGTGTTAACTTTGCTAGCACAAAAATTGTCATCCAATGAATGTTCGCTGAAAAGAAACGAATGCCTCAGATTACGTACTGTGATTTTCTCTGCTTTTGTTTGTGCTCGTCTTCCTCACGCAAGAATTTCCAGTTTGTTTTCCTTATACTGTATTGAGCCACTAGGTGGCAGTCTTGTCATATGAGTGTTTCCAATTTACACACGGCCCTGCAGCTGCATGAGTCTTTCTAAACACAATGTTCAGCAGCATAATAATGGTTTAGGCAGACTTTAATTGCATCATGTAGCAAGAAGATGATCAACAATTAATGTGATGGAAGCAAATAATTAGATGGATTTCAGTCCTTTAGAAATACCGCCTCGTCCCACCGCCTGTCACTTCAGAATGCTTTAGATAATAGAAAAGTTGAATTGCACTGCTTTTAATACAGTCTTGAAGCCCCCACTAAAGGCTATGGTTAGTGTATGTTTGAGGATATTTGTGTAGGTTTGAGTAAACTTGGCAAAACCTTTGTAGCAGTGTTTGGTAGTTTTCAGCTCAAGTGGACCAAAGCATGGGTGCCTGGAATGGAGATATGCAAGCGCAGGCCTTTACTATCCCAGGGTTCCTGGGTGCTATCGAGAGGGGAGTCTGTCATTACAGGTAATGTGCCCCTGCTTAGGAGTGTTGGTGCTCGCCCCTTCAATTTAAGGTCTAGCAGGTATCTGGTACCTCACGGTGCCTCCTAGTTAAAGGGCTGGGTGGAAGAGAGCACTGCTTCTGCTGTTCCTAAAAGTGCTTGAATTGCTTTCACGTTTTTTCCACACCTTATGGCAGTGGTCTTCAGGCTTTTTTTAGAGCCGCATCCCTGCAGTGGGAAAATAAAATATCCGGCCCCCCACCTCCGAATTTTTCAGAATTATTCTATTAAATTGTCAATGTTTAAATATGCCTAGACTTATTTAAACATCTCAGTTAAGTTCTGTCATTGTTTTAAAAATGAAATCATAATCATGATACTAAACATACTATCCTGGTCAGGCAGGCCTTACTAATGTGTAAAAGTATTCACGGCATAATTAATAGAAGTTGGGGGGGGGGCTTTGAAGAATATTTGGAGTTCCATCTCTTGCAACACATACTCTAGCTTGGATATTAATGACAAAACAAGTCAGTGATGTCCCTTTACAGAGCACTTTACTGCTGCTCATTTTTTCAGCTTAAACCAAAGTTCTGTTATCAGGGTAATGCTGCTTTTGGCCAGACCCTGGCACCCCCCCTGAGATCAATTGAGGCCCCCCTAGGGGTGCCCTCCCCCAGTTTGAAGACCCCTGCCTATGGTGATAATGATTCTAATAATAATTCTAGCATTAGTACTATATGTAATACTCATCATCATAATGATATGCATGGCTTCCACAGGAGGCCTCTATTGTTTACTGCATATTCCAAATCTGGTAACTCACTGCTATGACATAGCAACTGTTGATAACAAAAGCTGGCAGGTTTGAGCCTGTTAGGCAGCGCTGCTTGTCTGCTGTTACTGTGCAGAAGGCACAGCTGCGGGAGGGGGAAGGAAGGCAGGGAAGATGACAGGGGCTGGTTAAGGATGGAGGTAAAGTTTATTTTGTACACATTTGGATTAGGGAAGAGAGGCCATGTTAAGCGTGGCTCCTCCATCACACCTCTGCACCTGGGTACCACTTCAAACCAGCGGCAGGTGATTTTGGGGGATATACATAACATCAAATTAGAGATGGGTTTAGATGGGATAGAAAGTGAATTCCTGTGAGGTTTTTCACCTCACTCTCTTCGTCTGTTTGCGATCACTCACAACGCTTTGATGAAAAACATCTCCGTAGCTCACTATTACCCAGCTATCATTCTAAATAATAATAAGAATTATAACTATTTTTCTTCAACACATATTTCAGAAATTCCTATCACACACTATTTAGTAGCGCTCAAATTGCTAAAAATGTGCGAGTGTACTAAATGGAAAACAACAATAGTGAGCCCCATCATCACGGGTTTGTAGCAATCAATGGTGCAGCAGGTGCAGTGGCACTGGGGCCGACAGGCCTAGTGAACCCTTGTTATTGTTGTATTTACTATCCAATAAGAGCTCATGGGGGCATATTTATTGCTTACTCTACGGCCCATGGAACCTTTGTTATGACATTGCAGCAGTAATGAGTCTTAAGTGAATACTTTGGCAGTTTTCCACTTTACTCCACCCCTTCTATCTTCTGCTCACCATCAGAAAACAGACAGTCTATGGAGGTTATGTATTAAGGTTCTGAATGAGTGTGCATGTGGCACAAAGTGAAACAATGAATTGTGTCAATTTACTTATAATTATTAGTGCAGCTCAAAGTTGCACAGTGCCTTTGAAGCCTACCACACAAGTTGCTGTGCAATTCTTAGTGAATAAACCTCTCTGTGTCTTAGGCTGTGAACGTACTGTGTACTTTATTCATGGAAGCCCACTTTAAAGCCACTGGCAACAAGAATGCCCACAGCGGGCACACCGCTGAATTTGCACATTTAGGCGCCTCTTAACAGACAAAGAACAGTCAGGTGAGACACTCTCACTCATTACAAATATTCTGTGACAAATGTAAGTAGTTCTTGGCGATTTCAAATGCTTTTCTGCCTCGCCTAAACATATACCCCACTCAGTCATAGGATATCTGATGATGCACAGTCCTGCATTCCTTGGTGCACCGCTTTCTGGTGAATGGTTGGGTTACGACTGCAAAATAATATGGTTTGAGTCAATCATTTTATGTTTCAGAATGCTTCTGTCTTGAGGGCCACTGTAAGTCCAAGTCCTTTAAGAAGGACCAAACACACACACACAAAAAATACACCATCCCCCCATGATTCAGGCTTAGTGATCTAGGGTATGAATGTTTAGAGCTAGTGTTTAGGTGTGCAATTCATTCTTAGTTGCCAAGTAACCCCAACCTTTTTAGCCTTTCACGTATTGCCATCTGTGAAAATTAGTTTCTCTTTTGATATTGACATTATGGTCTCAAACTTCCCAGAATACAAAGTGCTTTAACCTACAAATCCAAAATTAATTGAAGGTGTTACACATTGTCGGGTGTCACTTGGGAATTGTGCCATACCCGATGTGAGAAAGTGCCTCTTTTTTCATGGTCATTCCCATTTTTATGTTGATTGAAATTGCTGGTTTTTGAACACTGCACGACGGGGTACAGCTGTCCCCTGATCCCTAAATCATAACATTGGCAAATCCACAATTGATATATTTATTTAACTTTGCAGTAAGGCCATTACATATAGTGCACAAAAATATACCAGTAGCATAGAAAGTTGAATGTAACCTGTGGCCTGCAGCACAAAGGAAACATAGCTTCATTCCTACCTTTGTAGCCTGACTCCTGCAGCTTTTAAATCTGCATGTGAAGCTGTAAAATAATCCTTTTAACAGGACATAACCCTAAATTTAAATATTAAATGTCACGCCTAAATAGGCCTCGTAGCCCACAAGGTGGAGTGCCTCATATGTAAAAGTGGTATATGGAAGAATGTAATGTTATTTTTACTGTAAAGGCTTTAACTAACTTATGAGCAACACTAACGCTCAGAACAATTAATACATCTGACAACTGTGCATTGGGAAATGCAGGAGCAGTGATCAAACTACTAGTTTTACTATTTAATAAAAATCCAGCTCATTAACAAAGTCAATTTTTAGTACATATTCCAGAAAAGTTACACTTTATCTGCCTGAACCTCCAGCAGGATAATTAGCATTAGCCAGCAGCTGAACCCTGCCAGGGCTTCCCCTTAATGACATGAGAAAACTGTTCCCAGAGCAGGAAGAAAAGCTTATGCCTTTTAACAGGAAGATGTGAGTGTGAATTATTTGACAGCTATCTGCTCAGGAAGGACAACTGAGCAGGAAGTCCAAGAATGTCATTAACTTGCAAGGGACCCGGCTGAGGCCTCCCCTATTTACATTTAAGTGTAAAGGGAGACCTGAGGAAGGGAATCCTTTTGTCCTTTAGGCCATCCTTCACTAACTTGGCAACAGGATAGTGGAAAGGGGAGCTGGTCTAAAAACCAGTTTGATGTAGCTGAAGAGGAGGGTCTGCCTGCCAAGCTGGCGGTCATTTATTAAGCATTGCAAAGAACCCTCATCATAGCAGTTCCTGTCAATGCACTTTGGTGTTTGGTGCACAGTTCCATAATCATTACAGAGACCTGCACCAAACAGTTTTTATTATTTTCAAAACAGAATTTTCTAGTTGAAAATAATAAAGACAATGCTCCCCTCACCATAGGAGTCCTCCCCCACGATGAGGGTAGCATTTAGAAGTTTTTACTGCCCAGGGTTTTCCTGATGGTGACAGGAAGTGAAAAATTACCTCTAATTCTGCCTAGTTAAATCAGGTGGGCAGAGTTACAGGTTTGCCTCTGACGGCTCTTACTTCACAGGGCTGCCCGCAGGCTTAAAAGCTTCTGGAGTCAAGCTACACATGAAGAGCTGAAACCTTGCTTTCTTTGTCAGCCTATTGGATGGCAAGCATGTGCTGCAGTCCACAAGAGACATTCAACGTTTCCATGTCATTGGCAAATTATCTGCACCTTATACTAAGGCCTTACTGGCTAGTTAAATATGAAATGTAGAAGTTGGCCACTTTTGGGGGGCAGAACACATGCTCTGGGGACGGGACTGCAGTGCCCTAGTGTGCAGAGTTCAAGAACCAGCCGCATCAATTTACAAAAATGGGGATGACCATGCAAAAAGAGGCACTTCCGTACAATATATGTTTACAATTTCAGGCATAGGTAGAAAGTGTGATTTTCACAGAATCTGATGAATTTTGTTTGAGTACATACGTATGGAATATAATCTAGGATTTGAGGTTTATGTTGCCATCTGAACACATCTTTCCTTTTTCCAAGTATGACAACCGGAAGAAAATTCTTATTTACATACCTCCTAAACTTAGAATTAGTGAGCATCCATGTTAGCTTATGACAAAATCAAAAATATAAGATATAAGTCATTCTGACTTGGATAGAGGCTGAAAAATTGATGTATTATTTGGCTGAACACCCACATAACCTGTTCAGTGGTATTGGATAGAGCAGGTGGAGACATTGCCTCTGATGATATATCTGCCAACTAGGCCTGGGCGGTACTCTTGGAGTTCTGCTACGCAGAATTCCACAGAGGGGGCCAAAAACTCCACAAGATTCAGTGGCATTCTGCTGGCAGGCGGAGGTGTTCATCATGCCCATTCACGCTATGTTTTTGTTGTTTAGGAGGATGGTGCATGATCTGACATTGGAAGCCGTGCGCGAATGGCACCACACGGTTCACAAGAGTGCGGCCATTTAGTTTGTGGTTCATTGCAGGGTGCTGGGCCCTGTTTTTTAAATCCATCCTTAATCTTTTTCAATCTTCCCCCTATCTGACTCATCCACCCTTCATTATCCTCTATTGTATCATTGTGTGTGTTTGTATATTACGTGTTGGTTTTTTTTCTTTGTGTTTTTCATGAGTTTTTGGTACTTTTTTTGGTTTTCCCCTCACTTTTTTAGTTTTTACTTTCATCCTTCCTTTTTTTATTTCTCCACTTTGTTTTTGACCACCCAGCGCCATGGCAGAGGGGCAAGAATGGCGACCAACGGCACCAACAAGGGGTACAGGCCTGCGCCAGTTTTTCAGAGGCAGAGGTGGCAGCACTTGTTTGTTATGCACAGTGCTACCTCCCCTCTATGTCGGCACAGCAAAATTCTGGTTGCGTTGTGATTTACCCTTACTAGTATTGTGATCCCATCTTAAACAGGGTGCATACCTCTGCCAACTAGAGACCCAAATTCTAACACTCACCATATGCCCTTCATTGACCAATTATTCCACCCCTTGATTGCGAAACGTTTTTACCTGGCTTGACTTGACTACCTTGCTTTTGTAAAATAGTTAACCAACAAAATTCCTAAAGTGAATGATAGAAGAAGATGAAACTGTACTTATCTATTGTGGTTGTATTTTGTTGAATTTGTTCTTAAAAAATATCAAGGGGAGGTCTATCTGGCATCTAAAATGTATAATGTTTTTTCCAGCTGCACCGACCACCAGTGCCTGGGCCAGAGGCAGCACCAGTGTGCCAGATGCGATGGCGGTTGGGGTGGGAGAACCAGCAGTAGCAGGGATGGTCGTTTGTAAGTTTTATTGCTTGCTTATTGACAATTACCAGTTTACTTACTGCAAGGACATTGTGAACTTCCTACTTTAGTAGCTACAGCAGGAGTTTAGTTTTTTATGGCCTCTTGTATCTGCAACTCAGCAGACAAAAGCTCATAATGAATGCTACAAATGATGAGTTGTTGAAAAGGGAGAGAAGGATGGACAGTTAAAAGAAAAGATGGGTTAAATGGTATATGAGTGAAAGGGTGTATGGGTGGGTGAAATGATGCGTTGATGGGTGAAAGGAGATGGATGGGTGGTGTAGGAAGTTGGCTCTGTATATACTATCTCAAAGTGAGAAATACTGTGCACGGAGTCCAAGGGTTCCCCTTAGAGGGTGATAGTGGCACAATTAGATAATACTAATGCTCTATTTTGTGGTAGTGTGGTCGAGCAAGAGGCTAGGGTAGTGTTAAGCATTTGTTGTAGACACACACACAGGCAATAAATGAGAACACATACTCAGACTTAACTCGAGGACAATAGGTTTTTATATAGAAAAATATTCTTTTCAGATTTTAGGTAAGTACATAAATTGTAAGATACTTCATACAGGTTAGTGTAGAAATTTAATTTAAAACAGTAGTACCCACAGTTTTGGTAAAAATGGCAAATAGCTATTTTAAAAGTGGACACTGCAAAAATCAACAGTTCCTGGGGGAGGTAAGTATGGGTTAGTTTCTCAGGTAAGTAAAGCACTGACAATATCAGTCTCCTGGGCAGCATAGGCAGCCCACTGTTGGGGGTTCAAGGCAACCCCAAAGCCACCAAATCAGCAACATAGGAACAGTCAGGTGCAGAGGTCAAAGGAGGGCCCAAATAACATGGCCTATGGAGAACAGGGTTGCTCTGGTTCCAGTCTGCTAGCAGTTAAGTACCTGTGTCCTAGGGGGGCAGACCAGGGGGGGTTTGTAGAGCACTGGGACACACACACACAGGCACACAAACTAAACCCTCAGCGGCACAGGGGCCGCCGGGTGCAGTGTGCAAAGTAAGTGTCAGGTTTTTTCGTTGAAAGCAATGGAGGGACCTGGGGGTCACTCTGGCGATGCAGGCAGGGCACGGGGGGCTTCGGGCCAGCCACAGACTGGGCTAGGATGAGGGCCGCATGCTAGTCACTTCTGCACTGGTAGGTGGTTCCTCTCGGTCCTGGGGGCTGAGGGTGCAGTGCTTAGTCCATGCGTCGGATTCCTTTGTTACCAGGCAGTCGTGGTCAGGGGGAGCCTCTGGATCCTCTCTCCAGACATCGTTGTGGGGGTGCAGGGAGGTCGACTCAGGCTGTCCATGTCGTTGGAGTCGCCTGGGAGTCCTCTCTGCAGTGTTGTTTTCTCCAAACTCGAGCCGGGACATTGGGTGCAGAGTGTGAAGACTCACGCTTCTGGCGGGAAGTTGGAGTCTCTTTAAAGTTGCTTGTTTTGTTGTTCTTTCTGGACAGAGCCACTGTCCTCGGGAGGTTCTTGGTCCTTTAGGTGCAGGTCAGTCCTCTGAGTCCTCAGAGGTCGCTTGTCCCACTGGATGCGTCGCTGTGCAGGTTATTTGCGTCTGGAGACAGGCCGGTAGGGCTGGGGCCAAGTCAGTTGTCGTCTCCGTCATCTCTGCAGGGCTTTCAGGTCAGTAGTCCTTCTTCTTGTTATAGGTTGCAGGAATCTGATTTCCTGGGTTCAGGGTTGCCCCTAAATACTCAATTTAGGGGTGTGTTTAGGTTTGGGGGCAGTAGCCAATGGCTACTGTCCTGGAGGGTGGCTGAACCCTCTTTGTGCCTCCTCCCTGAGGGGAGGGTGGCACATCCCTAATCCTATTGGCAGAATCCTCCAAAACAAGATAAAGGATTTCTTAAGGCAGGAGTCACCTCAGCTGGGTAACTCCTCCTTGTTTTTCTCATTATCTCCTCTGGGCTTGCCGTCAAAAGTGCCCGACGGCGGGCATCTCCACTAGCTTGAGTGCCCTGGGGCATTGCAACACGGTGCCTGAACCTTTGAGGCTCACTGCTAGGTGTTACAGTTCCTGCAGGGGGGACGTGTGAAGCACCTCCACCCAGTGCAGGCTTTTTTTCTGGCCTCAGAGAGCACAAAGGCTCTCACCCCATGGGGCCAGAAACGCGACTCAGTGGCAGGCTGGCACAGACCAGTCAGTCCTGCACTGAAGGATTGGATACAAATACAGGGGGCATCTCTAAGATACCCTATGTGTGCATTTTGTAATAAATCCAGCACTGCCATCAGTGTGGGTTTATTATTCTGAGAAGCTTGATACCAAACTTCCCAGTATTCAGTGTAGCCTTTATGGAGCTGTGGAGTTGGTTTTGACAAACCCCCAGACCATATACTTAATATGGCCACACTGTACTTACAATGTCTAAGAATGGACATAGACACTGTAGGGGCATATTGCTCATGCAGCTAAGCCCTCACCTGTAGTATAGTGCACCCTGCCTTAGGGCTTTAAGGCCTGCTAGAGGGGTGACTTACCTATGCCACTGCAGTATTTTGGGTGCATGACATCCTGAGGGGGATGCCATGACGACTTTGCCTTTTTCTCCCCTCCAGCACACACAATCAACAATGGCAGTGTGCGTGTGTTAGGTGAGGGATCCCTTAGGGTGGCACAACACATGCTGCAGCCCTTAGGGACCTTCCATGGTCACAGGGCCCTTGGTGTCACTGGTACCTTTTACAAGGGACTTATCTGAGTGCCAGGGGTGTGCCAATTGTGGAAACAATGGTACTTTTTCAGTGAAAGAACACTGGTGCTAGGGCCTGGTTAGCAGGATCCCAGCACACTTCTCAGTCAAGTCAGCATCAATATCAGGCAAAAAGTCAGGGGTAACTGCAACAGGAAGCCATTTTCTTAAAGGTGGATTAAAGGTTATATGGTTGAAAGGATGCCTGGGTAGGTGAATGGTGGATGGGTAAAAGTATGCTCAATTGCTTAAAGGATGGGTGGATGGGTAAGGATGAGTGGGTAAATGGATGGATGGGTGAAAGGATGGTTGAAAGGGTGGATAGGTGAATGGATCGATGATTGGATACATGGATGGATTGTAATGGTTAAAGGCTGGATGAGAGAATGTAAAGCTAAAATGGAGGGTATCAAAGGGTGAATTGAACAATGAAAGGATGAATGGATAATTGCTTGGATGAAGAAATAAGAGAGTTCTTCTGCAGAGGGACATGTTCTCCTACTTCCCTTGCTTTGCTTGGTTATCAAAGCTTTGGTTCATAGTAGGGAGTATTTTAAATTTCTGTCTACTCCCTCAACTCACTGTGTTTGCTAAGGAAGGCAGATATGTATCCTACCACCCATTGTCATTAATCACCTCCCTGCCCATGGCATTTAGTAACCCATACCAATACCTAACTGCAGCATGGTTGAATTTGGCAGCACAATAGTGTTGTCTGTGCTATGGGGGTCTGCTTCAGTTAATGCAGCATGTACAAACTTTTCAATGTATTGTAAACGGAAAACAAGGTGTGTTTCCCTTCCCTCCCAATGCCCACTCAGTCACTTCCTATTACTTCTCTCCTTTATTCGTTCCTAAGTTCTGTCCAAGCCTATCAAATAAATTGAAAAATCCATTTTTGGCATGTGCCACATTTTTCTGGACAAGTGATTCATATTATTTATGGCTTCCATGATGGATTCATGCCTGTTCAAATGTTTCCCTTTCAACATTTATCAACTACAATGAGGCATGTGTGGGTAAATAAATGGCCCTGTGACTCATAATTAGTCACATCAAGTTCCAATGGCCCTAGGGGACCAGACATGTACTGCTACTGTACCACTATAATTTTAAACATGTGCTTGCACAGAGCACTGTTTACAATTTTATTTTTTTGTCTTTCCTGATATAGCTACTCCTGGTGGTCGACCTACATGCCAAGAGATAGCATCCCAGCAGCAGTGGCATAGGTTGGAGGCCATGCATTTGGAGTTCCAGCGGCTGGTGGCTCGGCAGGAGGAGAAAGATAAGGCAACTGCCTTGACTGTGGGCTCCAGTTCCTCCAGCCAGCACCTCCAGACTCACAGCATAAACAACATCGGCAATGCCGATGCCAGATGGCAGTCATCTATCCATGTCAGACCACTGCTGCCCCTCTTTCCTGCTCAGAGTGCATGTTCCAGCACTGCATCCTACAACACCTTGAGTGTCTGGACGGCAGTGTGGCACACATTGAGAAGGCCTCAACGATCTCTGGACCGGTGTGGAGAGTGTTTTTCTGGGGGTGGGGGGGGAGTGGTGGGCCTCTTGTGGGTGGAAAGGGTTATAATTGTTAAAAAAAAATAAAAGGGGAAACATTTATTTTACTTTATTTGTGCCTCAAATCTTTATTTTGGTGGTTTACTTTGCACTGCTGTCTTTTAGCATAACCTGTTTTTTAATTTTGCTGAAAAAGTGTATACCAGTTATTAATATCCTTGTCCTACTACCCTCTGTAACTAAATTGACCACTAGGGGGATTTCCATTTCGTATATTGCCTACAACAACCTAGATAAATGCAAAGAGCATCTTCAGTCGAAGTTAGTTACTAACTAAACTATTTAACTTCACTCCATATTTTTTTTAGCTGAATAGATAAAGCCAGGGCTGCTACCTCCCTCAGTCTTCTTACTGCAGGATTTCCCAGTGTGCCATCTTATGGTGGTGGTAATAGTAGTAGTAGCACACTGACAAGGAAGGAAAGGAATCAAAGCGCGGTCCCAATCCCAACCTAGGTGAACTCCAACCGTAGGATTAATAAAAGGATTATCCATCACAGGCAGCTAGATTCAAAGAAAACACAGGAGGCCTGATTACAACTTTGGAGGAGGTGTTAATCCGTCCCAAAAGTGACGGTAAAGTGACGGATATACCACCAGCCGTATTCCGAGTTCCATAGGATATAATGGACTCGTAATACGGCTGGTGGTATATCCGTCACTTTACCGTCACTTTTGGGACGGATTAACACCTCCTCCAAAGTTGTAATCAGGCCCAGGGTTACTGGGTTAAATTACTTATATCATAACTTTATAAAGACTGAGACCAGACTACTACCATGACACAACAAAGAAGACCTGATGTGATAACAAAATCTAGCAATAGTAGCTTCTTCTAAACAATAGGGAGCTAATTTTTAATTACAACAAAATTTACGAAATCCTTGAGTCAGAAGAAGTGGACTCAGAGTCAGGAGTGGACAAGATTAAGGGCCTGATTACAACTTTGGAGGAAGGTGTTAATCCGTCCCAAATGTGACGGATATACCACCAGCCGTATTACGAGTCCATTATATTCTGTGGAACTCGTAATACGGCCCCTAAGGGGGGTCATTCCAACCTCGGCGGTAAAAGGCGCTTACCGCCAGACAGAAGACCGCCATAACACCGCCGCGGTCGCAGTAAACAGCCACGGTCATTCTGACCCACACTAGGCAAACCGCCAAAATACCGCCATCCACAAAAGTCCGCCACACCAAAGGTCAGCGATAAACCTGCGATGACCAAACCTCCACCGTCACGCCAACAGAAATACGCCCATGCCATTACGACCCACGAATCCACGCGGCGGTCTTTCAACCGCGGTATTCTATTGGCGGTACACACCGCCGCGGTCGAAATACACATACACCTACAAAACACTACCACATTGGACAATTCGAAATACACACACCTGATACATATACACACACCACTCCCACACACCCAATACAATATAAAACACACACCCACATCACCCACAAACCCCTACGGCCAAAAATTACGAACGAAGACCAGAGAGAGACACCACAGTCAACTACCAAGCATCCACAGGCACACAATACCAATACCCACAGAACTTCCACGCACCTCATACAACACACCACTAAATAGCACCCCACCTATAACTACACACTCCACCCCACACATCATCCACACCACCCCATGGCACCTCAAAGACACCCCAGGTTCTCAGATGATGAACTCAGGGTCATGGTGGAGGAAATCGTACGAGTAGAGCCCCAGCTGTTCGGGACACAGGTGCAGCACACCACCATTACCAGGAAGATGGAGCTATGGAGCAGAATAGTGGACAGGGTCAACGCTGTGGGACAGCACCCAAGAAATCGGGATGACATCAGGAAGAGGTGGAACGACCTACGGGGGAAGGTGCGTTCCATGGTATCAAGGCACAACATCGCGGTACAGCGGACTGGCGGCGGACCCCCAACTCCTCCCCCGGAATTTACAACATGGGAGGAGCAAGTCTTGAACATCCTGCATCCTGAGGGCCTCGCTGGAGTATCTGGAGGAATGGACTCTGGTAAGTCTCATCTTCACTACTTCATCCCCCCCACCCCACCTGCATGCCAACTCATACCCCCACCCTCACCCCCTTCACAACTACCCCTTGCAAATGTCTCACCATCACAACCCACCCATCCCAAAACTTAGCCCTGCTTGAGGCCCCAAAGCATGGACACCCATCATCAAAGCATGCCCAATGCACATACCCATCACCCCCCCCCCAAAACACCGTCACAACAGCCCCCACAAAGGAATGCCAGCACTGGGGTACACGGGCACCCACCCATTGCACGCCATTGGCACACACAGAAGCAATAACCATACTTTTATACCCCTGCAGGACCCGAAACGCCAGGTCACCGCGCAGGAGGGTCCACAAATGTCCACTCCACCCCAGAAGAGGCCCACAGTGATGACAGCAGCTCTGTCTCCCTGGATCTTGATGACCAGCCCGGTCCATCAGGGACCTCGGGACAGTCGGTTCCCCTCAGACAGGCACAGGCCACAGCAGACCTTCCCCCCTCTGGGAACATCAGCACAGCACCCACCCAGCGGACCCATACCTCTGTCCCCAGGACACGCCAATCAGCGGTGTGTCCACCACTACAGGGCACCCAGGTTAACCCACCACCCCAACAACAACAGGGACCTGGGGGCAGTGGTAGTGGGCACACGGTCCAGGGGACGGAGGCCCAGGGAATCAGGGGAACTGGCAGGGCTGCTGTGCGATAGGGGGGGGACAGGCCAAGGGAACCCACTCTCCACGAGGCCCTCTCCTCCATCATGGGAGCATACCACCACTCCCAGGAGACGATGGTGACGGTCCTGGCCAAGTTTCAGGAAATCCAGCTTCTGCAGGAGCAACAGTATATGGGGTTCAGGGAGGAACTCAGAAACATCAGTTTCGCAATGGGAACCATTGTAGTGGCCCTGAATGAGTTAATCACCACATTGCGGAACACTGTGGCACCTCAAAGGGCCCCTGTCACTAGCATGGACCAAGAACTGACTACCACCTCCGCCGGCGCTAATGGACAGGAGGCCCCAACAGAAGACCAACAGGCCACCAGAACCCCACCCCCTGCAGAAGGAGAACCACCCTGCAAGCGGGCCCTGAGATCCAGGAAGAAGACAGAGTAACATGTCAAGACCCCCGCCAGCAAAGGATACCGCCCTGATTGTCATCCCACTGTCCCACATTGTCACCCTGTCCAACCTTAAACTGCCCCTGCTCCACTTCCCACAGGCATTTGGACAATGCACCTGTGAACCTGATAGTCTGGACTCTGCCATGGACAATCCTCCACCATCACCCCTCACCGATTTGCAACCACCCATCCAAATTAGAGCACTTGAATAAACACACTTATGGCACATAAACAATCTGGAGTCTGTCTGTGATTTTAACAAATGTATTAGACATGACAGTGGCACAATTTGTCTTCACATTGTGATGCCAAAAAACCGCTGTCACACAGCTGTAGTCCATGGGGAAACTAAGCAGATGTCACGCAGTGGGGCCCACAGCTCTGAAAACGGAAGGGAAAGTCACAACACAGTTACCATACACTGGGGGAAAAAGTCAGACAGTAGAGAGGTAGGAGTCTTTAAGTAAATGTAATATGCCGGTGTCTACTCTTACCTGTGTGTCACTGAAAGTATTGCTCTATTACTGTGTTCCTGTTGTCTATGTCGTCCTCTTCGGCTTCCTCTTCTTCACTCTCCACAGGCTCCACAGCTGCTACAACACCACCATCTGGACCATCCTCCTGCAGAAAAGGCACCTGGCGGCGCAAAGCCAGGTTGTGAAGCATACAGCAGGCCACGATGATCTGGCACACCTTCTTTGGTGAGTACATGAGGGATCCACCTGTCATATGGAGGCACCTGAACCTGGCCTTCAGGAGGCCAAAGGTGCGTTCGATCACCCTCCTAGTCCGCCCATGGGCCTCATTGTAGCGTTCCTCTGCCCTGGTATTCCTCACTGGGGTCAATAGCCAGGAAAGGTTGGGGTAACCAGAGTCCCCTAATAGCCACACACGGTGCCTCTGGAGTTGACCCATCACATACGGGATGCCGCTATTGCGCAGGATGTAGGCGTCATGCACAGAGCCAGGGAACTTGGCATTAACATGTGAGATGTACTGGTCTGCCAAACAGACCATCTGTACATTCATCGAATTATAACTTTTCCTGTTCCTGTACACCTGTTCACTTTCTCTGGGGGGTACCAAAGCCACATGGGTCCCATCAATGGCACCTATGATGTTGGGGATATGTCCAAGGGCATAGAAGTCACCCTTCACCGTAGGCAAATCCCCCACCTCAGGGAAAACGATGTAGCTCTGCATGTGTTTGAGCAGGGCAGACAACACTCTGGACAACACCTTAGAAAACATAGGTTGAGACATCCCTGATGATATGGCCACTGTTGTTTGAAATGACCCACTTGCTAAGAAATGGAGTACTGACAGCACCTGCACTAGAGGGGGGATCCCTGTTGGTTGGCGGGTGGGTGACATCAGGTCTGCCTCCAGCTGGGCACACAGTTCATGTATAGTGGCTCGGTCAAGCCTGTATGTCAGAATGACATGACGTTCCTCCATTGTCGACAGGTCCACCAGCGGTCTGTAAACGGGAAGATTCCTCCATCTCCTCGCATTGCCAAGCGGACGGTGCCTAGGAAGGACAACAGCGAGCACAGAGTCAATCAACCCACAGGTATGTTCCCACAGCTTGCACACAACACGATTCACTATGCATTGAATGGTGTGTATGAGTGTTGAGGAAAGGCCTAGGTATGTGTGACGCAGTAGAAATTAAGCCATGTGGGCCCTTGAAATGGCAGCTGCCTGACCTGTGAAGTGTGACAATGGGATGTGAGGTCAATGCGCTGGCGTGGCATACCGTGGCGGTAGGCGGTCGAAGACCGCGGCGCAAAGCCGCATTGGTTTACATTGAAACCTATGGGTTTCAGGAGCCAATGACGATGTGTGCCGGCGGTCGCGGTACGCACCGCCACGGTACGCACCGCCGCGGGCGTGACCGCCATTTTCTATCAGCTTAATCACTCGATACCTGATCTTCCACAGGAGAGGACCTACACTAAAAGTGCTGCTGTGACCTCGGTCTGGAAGAGACAATGGCTGCTGCGACTGGGGAAAGGGCCCCTGCCTTCACTTCTGAAGAATTGGAGAAACTCGTGGATGGGGTCCTCCCCCAGTATGCGCTACTCTACGGTCCTCCAGACCAACAGGTAAGTACACTGGGAGCATGCTTTGTGGGCAATGCCTGGGTTGAGTCGGGTGGATGAAAGATGGTGGGGAGGGGAGCGATTGAGTCATGCATCAGACGACAGATGAGAGCATGTGCCACATGGCAAGGGTGGGGATGGGGGCCCACTCACATCGAGCATGCAGAAGGTGATGACAATTTTTCTCTCCCTGTACATGTCACATAGGTCAGCGCCCACCAGAAAATCGCGATTTGGCGTGCCATCGCCAAGGACGTCCGGACCCTGGGGGTCCACAACAGATGGGTCACCCACTGCCGGGAGAGGTGGGAGGACATCCGCCGCGGGAGCAGGAAGACGGCGGAGGCTCTGCTGGGGATGGCCTCCCAACATAAGAGGGGTGCCAGTCGTCAATTGACCCCCCTGATGTCCCGGATCCTGGCGGTGGCCTACCCCGATTTGGATGGGCGCGTGAGGACATCACGGCAGACACAAGGGGGTGAGTACAGTCTCATTCTGGTTACTTTGCGCGCAGTGGAGGTGTCTGGGTGGGGGAGGAGGGCTGTGGGTCTCCCTAGGCCAAGGCGAATTCTGTAGGCTAGGCCCCTCCGTAAGGCATGGGCCTGTGCCCCCGCCCCCCACCTCTGTAGGGTGCCAAGTTCAGGTATCCATGGCCCTGTGTCATCTATGTGTGCAGTTGTCGTCGATAGGCTTGTAGGCCATGTCCCACGGATTGCGTAGTGGACCCCAGGTGCGCGGCGTAGTGCAGGGGGCTTCTGTGTCTGTCTTGTCCGCCAACGGTAGCGGTAATCCATGCACTCAACATGTCTTTATTCCCCCCCCCCCTTTTTTGTGGTCTTCCTGTTCATGTGTGCATCAGCATCATCAGGCGGAGGAGAAGTGGCATCGGAGCACGAGGGAGCTGCATCTCACATGGCCATGGCGGGCCATGCAACTGACTCGGATTTCACCAGTGAGACGGAGGGCGAGGGGAGCTCCACAGCGGGGACTCGTGCTGATGTCAGTGGCAGCGACTCGTCCTCTGAAGGGAGCTCCATTGTGGTGGCGGCAACATCCGTGCCCCCCGCAACAACAGGTACAGCCGCCACCCAGCGCACCAGCACCGCCCTCCCAGCAGCCCAACAGCCTTTGCCCCGTGCCCGCTCACCCAGGAAGGTGGGCATCTCCTTCGCCCCAGGCACCTCAGGCCCTGCCCCAGTCACCCCTGCTGCCCTCAGTGAGGAGGTCATTGACCTCCTGAGGACCATCATTGTTGGGCAGTCTACCCTTTTGAATGCCATCCAGGGTGTAGAAAGGGAGGTGCACCGGAGTAATGCATTCCTGGAGGGCATTTATTCGGGTCAGGCTGCCCATCAGCGATCGTTCAACGCTCTGGCCTCAGCACTGACGGCAGCAATTGTCCCTGTCTCTAGCCTCCCCCCTCCAACTTCCTCCACCCAGACCCAATCCCCAGTACCTCTGCCTATCCCAGACACACCATCAGACCAGCCTGCACACACCTCAATACCCAAGGGAAGCTCATCCAGACGTAAGCACCACACATCACACAAGCATTCACACAAGCAACATCCACATGCAGACATACCAACAGCCACTGCCTCCACTGTGTCCCCCTCCTCCTCGTCTCCCTCCTCCCTCCCTGTGACGTCTCCACTCACACTTGCATGCACAACATCTTCAGCCACTACGTCCATCACCAGCACACCCACCAGAACACTCCGCACAAGTGCAGTCACCACCCCCACTGCCATTTACACGTCCCCTGTGTCCTCTCCCAGTGTGTCTGTCACCCCCTCTTCCAAACCACACAAACGCAAGCAGCCACCCACCCAACAGCCATCCACCTCACGACAGCCTCCAGCCCAATCACCTGCACCCAAAGACACCAGACTTCACACTCCTACAACCACATCCTCTTCCTCCACTCCTATACCCACTACACCTACCCGTCCCTCTCTTTCCAAATTGCTTTTTTTTTCCAAACTTGACCTCTTTCCTACAACTCCCCCACCCCGTCCATCTCATAAGACTGCAATCAGCACCTCAGCCACCACCAAACCAGGACCTATCAGGACTGTTGTCCAAGGACTGTGGAGTCCCCCACCCTCAAGGGCAACAACTCCGGCTAGGAGCCAAGGCACGGCCAGCCCACCCCCGGAAAAGCACCCAAAAGTTAGAAGTGCCCGGCGCGAGAGGCCACGGACACCAGGGACCAAAATCCCTACCCTGGCTCCGTCTGGAAGTGGGGTGCCACCTGGCACACCGTCAAAGGTGTCAAAGGGCCACAGACGACCAGGGAAGGGTAGGAAGGGCAGCACGCCCGACAAGTCCGGCAGCAGGCCAGCTGCCCAGGAGTGCTCCACCAGCCCCCTCCCAGGTGTGCAGGAGGACACCCAGAGGCCCGGTACGGCAGCCCAGGAGGGCCCCGCAAGCCAACGGACAGATGGGCAGGTAGGCCCTGCCAGGCACATGTCAGGTGGCGAGTGACACCCATGCCTGGGCCGGAACCGCTGAACTGGGCCCTTTCAAACAAGCACCGCTGAACTGGGCCCTTTCAATCAAGCACCGCTGAACTGGGCACCGCCGTCTCAAGCACCGCTGAACTGGGCACGCCATCTCAAGCACCGCTGAACAGTGCACCGCCGTCTCAAGCACCGCTGAACAGGGCCCTTTCAATCAAGCACCGCTGAACAGGGCCCTTTCAATCAAGCACCGCTGAAAAGGGCCCTTTCAAACAAGCACCGCTGAACTGGGCACCGCCGTCTCAAGCACCGCTGAACAGGGCCCTTTCAAACAAGCACCGCTGAACAGGGCACCGCCGTCTCAAGCACCGCTGAACAGGGCCCTTTCAATCAAGCACCACTGAACAGGGCCCTTTCAAACAAGCACCGCTGAACAGGGCACCGCTGTCTCAAGCACCGCTGAACAGGGCCCTTTCAAACAAGCACCGCTGAACAGGGCACTGCCGTCTCAAGCAACGCTGAACATGGCACCGCCGTTTCAAGCCACCGCTGAACAGGGCCCTTTCAATCAAGCACCGCTGAACAGGGCCCTTTCAAACAAGCACCGCTGAACTGGGCACCGCCGTGTCAAGCACCGCTGAACAGGGCACCGCCATCTCAAGCACCGCTCAACAGGGCCCTTTCAATCAAGCACCGCTGAACAGGGCCCTTTCAAACAAGCACCGCTGAGCAGGGCACCGCCGTCTCAAGCACCGCTGAACAGGGCCCTTTCAATCAAGCACCGCTGAACAGGGCACCGCCGTCTCAAGCACCGCTGAACAGGGCACCGCCGTCTCAAGCACCACTGAACAGGGCCCTTTCAATCAAGCACCGCTGAACAGGGCCCTTTCAAACAAGCACCGCTGAACTGGGCACCGCCGTCTCAAGCACCGCTGAACAGGGCACCGCCGTCTCATGCACCGGTGAACAGGGCCCTTTCAATCAAGCACCGCTGAACAGGGCCCTTTCAAACAAGCACCGCTGAACAGGGCACCGCCGTCTCAAGCACCGCTGAACAGGGCCCTTTCAAACAAGCACCCCTGAACAGGGCACCGCCGTCTCAAGCACCGCTGAACAGGGCACCGCCGTCTCAAGCACCGCTGAAAGGGCCCTTTCAATCAAGCACCGCTGAACTGGGCCCTTTCAAACAAGCACCGCTGAACTGGGCACCGCCGTCTCAAGCAACGCTGAACAGGGCACCGCCGTCTCAAGCACCGCTGAACAGGGCCCTTTCAAACAAGCACTGCTGAACAGGGCCCTTTCAAACAAGCACCGCTGAACAGGGCACCGCCGTCTCAAGCACCGCTGAACAGTGCACCGCCGTCTCAAGCACCGCTGAACAGGGCCCTTTCAATCAAGCACCGCTGAACAGGGCCCTTTCAATCAAGCACCGCTGAAAAGGGCCCTTTCAAACAAGCACCGCTGAACTGGGCACCGCCGTCTCAAGCACCGCTGAACAGGGCCCTTTCAAACAAGCACCGCTGAACAGGGCACCGCCGTCTCAAGCACCGCTGAACAGGGCCCTTTCAATCAAGCACCGCTGAACAGGGCCCTTTCAAACAAGCACCGCTGAACAGGGCACCGCTGTCTCAAGCACCGCTGAACAGGGCCCTTTCAAACAAGCACCGCTGAACAGGGCACCGCCGCCTCAAGCAACGCTGAACATGGCACCGCCGTTTCAAGCCACCGCTGAACAGGGCCCTTTCAATCAAGCACCGCTGAACAGGGCCCTTTCAAACAAGCACTGCTGAACTGGGCACCGCCGTCTCAAGCACCGCTGAACAGGGCACCGCCGTCTCAAGCACCGCTGAACAGGGCCCTTTCAATCAAGCACTGCTGAACAGGGCCCTTTCAAACAAGCACCGCTGAGCAGGGCACCGCCGTCTCAAGCACCGCTGAACAGGGCCCTTTCAATCAAGCACCGCTGAACAGGGCACCGCCGTCTCAAGCACCTCTGAACAGGGCACCGCCGTCTCAAGCACCACTGAACAGGGACCTTTCAATCAAGCACCGCTGAACTGGGCACCGCCGTCTCAAGCACCGCTGAACAGGGCACCGCCGTCTCATGCACCGCTGAACAGGGCCCTTTCAATCAAGCACCGCTGAACAGGGCCCTTTCAAACAAGCACCGCTGAACAGGGCACCGCCGTCTCAAGCACCGCTGAACAGGGCACCGCCGTCTCAAGCACCGCTGAAAGGGCCCTTTCAATCAAGCACCGCTGAACTGGGCCCTTTCAAACAAGCACCGCTGAACTGGGCACCGCCGCCTCAAGCACCGCTGAACAGGGCACCGCCGTCTCAAGCACCGCTGAACAGGGCCCTTTCAAACAAGCACCGCTGAACAGGGCCCTTTCAAACAAGCACCGCTGAACAGGGCACCGCCGTCTCAAGCACCGCTGAACAGGGCCCTTTCAATCAAGCACCGCTGAACAGGGCCCTTTCAAACAAGCACCGCTGAACAGGGCACCGCTGTCTCAAGCACCGCTGAACAGGGCCCTTTCAAACAAGCACCGCTGAACAGGGCACTGCCGTCTCAAGCAACGCTGAACAGGGCACCGCCGTTTCAAGCCACCGCTGAACAGGGCCCTTTCAATCAAGCACCGCTGAACAGGGCCCTTTCAAACAAGCACCGCTGAACTGGGCACCGCCGTCTCAAGCACCGCTGAACAGGGCACCGCCGTCTCAAGCACCGCTGAACAGGGCCCTTTCAATCAAGCACCGCTGTACAGGGCCCTTTCAAACAAGCACCGCTGAACAGGGCACCGCCGTCTCAAGCACCGCTGAACAGGGCCCTTCCAAACAAGCACCGCTGAACAGGGCACCGCCATCTCAAGCACCGCTGAACAGGGCACCGCCGTCTCAAGCACCACTGAACAGGGCCCTTTCAAACAAGCACCGCTGAACTGGGCACCGCCGTCTCAAGCACTGCTGAACTGGGCACCGCCGTCTCAAGCACCGCTGAACAGGGCCCTTTCAATCAAGCACCGCTGAACAGGGCACCGCCGTCTCAAGCACCGCTGAACAGGGCCCTTTCAAACAAGCACCGCTGAACAGGGCACCGCCGTCTCAAGCACCGCTGAACAGGGCACCGCCGTCTCAAGCACCGCTGAACAGGGCCCTTTCAATCAAGCACCGCTGAACTGGGCCCTTTCAAACAAGCACCGCTGAACTGGGCACCGCCGTCTCAAGCACCGCTGAACAGGGCACCGCCGTCTCAAGCACCGCTGAACAGGGCCCTTTCAAACAAGCACCGCTGAACAGGGCACCGCCGTCTCAAGCACCGCTGAACTGGGCACCACCGTCTCAAGCACCGCTGAACAGGGCACCGCCGTCTCAAGCACCGCTGGCCCATTGGCGGAAGGGGCAGTGCCGCATCTGTGTCGGGCAGGGCTGCACGAAGCACTCTGGACACCAGTCCCCCTCCAGAACCAGTGGACACTGTCATCCACTTGAGTGCAAAGCCACAGTCTCTCAAGTCTCTCCAGTGGGTGGTTTGCCCACTATACCATCCTGGGGAGTGCAAAGCCACAGTCTCACAAGTCTCTCCAGTGGGTGGTTTGCCCACTGTACCATCCTGGGGAGTGCAAAGCCACAGTCTCTCAAGTCTCTCCAGTGGGTGGTTTGCCCACTGTACCATCCTGGGGAGTGCAAAGCCACAGTCTCTCAAGTCTCTACAGTGGGTGGTTTGCCCACTGTAACATCCTTGGGAGTGCAAAGCCACAGTCTCTCAAGTGGATAACAGTCTCCACTGGTTCTGGAAGGGACTGGTGCCTAGAGTGCTTCATCCTGTGCAGAACAGACGGAGTGGATGCAGGTCTCCACTGGTTCTGGAGGGGGACTGGTGCCCAGAGTGCTTCATCCAGTGCAGGACAGACGGAGTGGATGCAGGTCTCCACTGGTTCTGGAGGGGGACTGGTGCCCAGAGTGCCTCACTCACCCCATGACGGTCCCTGTTGCGTCACTGCCCCTGCCGCTCATGGGCTAGCGGTGCTTGAGTTGGCGGTGCTTGACCTGTTCAGCGGTGCTTGACCTGTTCAGCGGTGCTTGCCCAGTTCAGTGGTGCTTGCCCTGTTCAGCGGTGCTCGCCCAGTTCAGCAGTGCTTGCCCTGTTCAGCGGTGCTTGCCCAGTTCAGCGGCGCTTGCCCTGTTCAGCGGTGCTTGCCTTGGCGGTCCTTGCCCTGTTCAGCGGTGCTTGCCCTGTTCAGCGGTGCTTGCCTTGGCGGTCCTTGCCCTGTTCAGCGGTGCTTGCCCTGGCGGTCCTTGCCCTGTTCAGCGGTGCATGCCCAGTTCAGCGGTGCTTGCCCTGTTCAGCGGTGCTTGCCCAGTTCAGCGGTGCTTGCCCTGTTCAGTGGTGCTTTCCCAGGTCAGCGGTGCTTGCCCTGTTCAGCGGTGCTTGCCTTGGCGGTCCTTGCCCTGTTCAGCGGTGCTTGCCTTGGCGGTCCTTGCCCTGTTGAGCGGTGCTTGCCCTGTTCAGCGGTGTTTGCCTTGGCGGTCCTTGCCCTGTTCAGCGGTCCTTGCCCTGTTCAGCGGTGCTTGCCCTGTTCAGCGGTGCTTGCCTTGGCAGTCCTTGCCCTCTTCAGCATGCTTGCCTTGGCGGTCCTTGCCCTGTTCAGCGGTGCTTGACCTGTTCAGTGGTGCTTGCCTTGGCGGTCCTTGCCCTGTTCAGCTGTGCTTACCCTGGCGGTCCTTCATTGCCCAGCTGGGCTGGGGCTGGCGGTCCTTCATTGCCCAGCTGGGCTGTGGCTGGCGGGGCCCTCCTGGACAGCTGGGCTGTGGCTGGCAGGGCCCTCCTGGGCAGCGACGATGGGGCTGGCGGGCCCTCCTGGGCAGCGACAATGGGGCTGGCGGGGCCCTCCTGGGCAGCGACGATGGGGCTGGTGGGGCCCTCCTGGGCAGCAACGATGGGGCTGGCGGGGCCCTCCTGGGCAGCAACGATGAGGCTGGTGCTGCTCCTCCCAGACTTTGTGGGTTTCTTCTGCCCCTTCCCCACCTTGGGAGGAGTCACAGCAGAGTCCACACTCCCCCTGGGACCCCTGTGAGTGGCTTGAGTGGCTGGAGTCTTCCCCCTCTCCCGCCGGGCACTGACCAACTTCTGGTGCTTCACAGGGAGGGGACTGGCTGTGCTCTGGCTCCGTGATACACTGGCTGGCCTGGTGGCCGGTGCACTCCACATACCTGTGACAACAGGCACCACTGGTCCCGGTGATTTTGTGGCTGAGGTGCTAGTACGGGACCTATGAGTTGGACGGGGGGGTGGTGGGAAATAGGTTAAGGGTGGACAGGAAAAGTTGTTTGGAGACACTGGGACGGGTAGCTGGAGGGGGTTTGGGAGTGGAGGAAGAGGAGGTGGTTGTAGGAGGTGTAACTTTTGTGGCTTTGGGTGCAGGTGCATGCGCTGGAGGCTGTCGTGAGGTGGATGTATGTTGGGTGGGTGTGTGCCTGCGTTTGTGTATCTTGGGAGGGGGTGTCACAGACACACTGGGAGAGGACACAGGGGACGTGTGTATGCCAGTAGGGGTGGTGACTGCACGTGAGCGGGGTGTGCTTCTGGGTGTGCTGGTGCAGGACGTAGTGGCTGTAGAGGTAGTGCATGCAGGTGTGAGTGTAGACGAGACTGGAAGGGAGGAGGGAGACGAGGAGGAGGGGGACACAGTGGAGGCAGTGGATGTTGGTGTGTCTGTATGTGTGTGATGCTTGCGTGAGTGCCTGTGGGATGTGTGGTGCTTATGTTTGTCAGAGCTTCCCTTGTGTGTTGAGGTGTGTGCAGGCTCGTCTGATGGTGTGCTTGGGATAGGCAGAGGTACAGGGGATTGGGTCTGGGTGGAGGAAGTTGGAGGGGGGAGGCTAGACACAGGGACAATGGCTGCCATCAGTGCTGAGGCCAGAGTTTGAACGGTTCGATGAAGGGCAGCCTGACCAGAATGAATGCCCTCCAGGAATGCATTTGTGTGTTGCAACTCCCTTTCTACACCCTGGATGGCATTCTAAATGGTAGACTGCCCAACAGTGAGGGACCTGAGGAGGTCAATGGCCTCCTCACTGAGGGCAGCAGAGGTGACAGGGGCTGAGGTGACTGGGGCGAAGGTGATGCCCACCCTCCTGGGTGAGCGGGCACGGGGCGTAGGCTGAGGGGCTGCTGGGAGGGCGGTGCTGGTAGGGGGGGTGGTGGCTCTACCTGTTGAAGTGGGGGCACAGATGTTGCCGCCACCACAAGGGAGTTCCCATCGGAGGACGAGTCCGTGTCGCTGGTTGCAGATCCTGTGACCGCCGTGGTGCTCCCCTCGCCCTCCGTCCCACTGGTGTATTCAGAGTCCGTAGTGTGGGCCTCCATGCCCATGTGGGATGCAGCTCCCTCGTGCTCCGGTGCCACTGCACCTCCGCCTGATGATGCTAATGCACACAAGAACAGGAAGACCGCAAAAAAAGGGGGGGAAACAGAAGAAAGACATGTTGAGTGCATGCATTACTGCTACCGTTGGCGGACAAGACAGACACAGCAGCTCCCTGCACTACGTCGCGCTGTTGGGCTCTACAGTGCAATTCCTGGGAAATGGCCTACAAGGCTATGGACGACATCGTCATAGATGACACAGGTGCATGAATAGCTGTACTTGGCACTCTACAGAGGTGGGGTGGGGGGCCACAGGGCCATGCCTTACGAAGGGGCCTAGCCTATGGAACTCGCCCTGGCCTAGGGAAACCCACAGCCCTCCTCCCCCTCCCAGACCCCCCCACTGCATGCAAAGTCAGCAGAATGAGAGTGTACTCACCCCCTTGTGTCTGCTGTGATGCCCTCAAGCGCCCATCCAACTCAGGGTAGGCCACCGCCAGGATCCGGAACATCAGGGGGGTCATGGTTTGACGGGCACCCCTCCCATGCTGGGAGGCCATCCCCAGCTGAGCCTCCACCGTCTTCTTGCTCCAGCGGCGAATGTCCTCCTATCTCTTCCGGCAGTGGGTGCGACGTCTGTGGTGGACCCCCAGGGTCCGGACGTCCTTGGCGATGGCACGCCAAATATCCTTCTTCTGGTGGGCGCTGACCTACATGAAATGTTCAGGGGAAGAAGAGAAGTCATTACCAACTTCACCGTCAAAGTGAGTGGCCCCCATCCCTACCCTTGCCATGTGGCACATGCACCCACCGTCTTTCATGCACACAGAACTCTGCCCCCTTCCTTCTTACAACCAGCCCTCTCCACACAGGCATAGCCCATACAGCATGCTCCCTGTGTACTTACCTGTTGGTCTGGAGGACCGTAGGGTAGCGTGTACTGGGGGAGGACCCTGTCGACGAACTTCTCCAACTCCTCCGCAGTGAAGGCAGGGGCCCTTTCCCCAGACCACCGAGCCATTGTCTCTTCCAGACCGAGGTCACAGCAGCACTTGCAGTGTCGGTCCTCTCCTGTCGAAGATCAGGTATTGAGTGATTCAACAGCTAGAAATTGCAGTCACATCCGCGGCGGTCACGTCCGTGGCGGTGCGTACCATCACCTCCAGCGTACATCGTCATTGGCTCCTGGGACCCATAGGGTCCAATGTTAACCAATGCAGCATTGCGCAGTGGTCTTCAACCGCCTACCGCGACGGTGTACAACGCCAGCGCAGTTACCTCACATCCCATTGTCCCGCTTTAGAGGTCAGGCAGCCGCCATTTCAGGGGCCCACATGGCCTAATTACCAACTGCGTCACACATACCTAGGCCTACTCTCAACACACAACCAGGCCAGATTTTGTTTATGAATCGTGTTCTGTCTAGACTGTGGGTACATAACTCTGAGTTGTTTGACTCTGTGCTCGCTGTTGTCCTTCAGAGGCACCGTCCGCTGGGACATGTGAGGAGATGGCGGAATCCTCCGGTGTACCGACCGCTGGTGGACCTGTCGACAATGGAGGAAAGACATCTGATCATCACCTACAGGTTTGACCGTGCCACAATCCAGGAACGGTGTCCCCAGTTGGAGCCAGACCTGATGTCAGCAATCCGCCATCCCACAGGAATCCCCCCTCAAGTGCAGGTGCTATCAGTGCTCCATTTCCTTGCAAGTGGGTCTTTTCAAACAACTGTGGCCATGGCATCAGGGATGTCCCAGCCTATGTTTTCCAACGTGTTGTCCAGAGTGTTGTCTGCACTGCTGAGACACATGCGGAGCTACATCGTTTTCCCTCAGGTGGAGGACTTGCCTATAGTGAAAGGAGACTTCTATGCCCTTGGACATATCCCCAACATGCCATTGATGGGACCCATGTGGCTTTGGTCCCCCCCCACAGGAGTGAACAGGTGTACAGGAACCGGAAGAGTTATCATTCCATGAATGTACAGATGGTATGTTTGGCAGACCAGTACATCTCCCATGTGAATGCCATGTTCCCTGGCTCAGTGCATGACGCCTACATCATGCGGAATAGCAGCATCTCTTATGTGATGGGTCAACTACAGAGGCACCGGGTGTGGCTATTAGGTGACTCTGGTTACCCCATCCTGTCATGGCTACTGACCCCAGTGAGGAATCCCAGGACCAGGGCAGAGGAACGCTACAATGAGGCCCATGGGCGGACTAGGAGGGTGATCGAACGCACCTTCGGCCTCCTGAAGGCCAGGTTTAGGTGCCTCCATATGACAGGTGGATCCCTATTCTACTCACCAAAGAAGGTGTGCCAGATCATCGTGGCCTGCTGTATGCTTTATAATTTGGCTTTGCGACGACAGGTGCCTTTTCTGCAGGAGCATGGTCCAGATGGCGGTGTTGTGGCAGCTGTGGAGCCTGTCAACAGTGATGAGGAGGAAGCAGAGGAAGAAGACATTGACAACAGGGACTCAGGCATCCAGCAATATTTCCAGTGAAACACAGGTGAGAATACATTCCTGCCTACTACAAGTACTTTTACACTTCTACCTCTCTCCTGTCTGTCGATTTCACCCAGTGTATGGTCAGTGAGTTGTCACTTTCCCTTACGGTTTCACAGGTGTGGGTCCTAACGTGTGTCATCTGCTTAGATTCCTCATGGACTAGAGCTGTGTGACATCGGTATGTTGACATTACTATTTCCTGGAAATTTTGTCACTGTAATTGCAAAAACACTATTTCGAAATCACAGACAGACTCCAGATCTTTTGGTATTTTAGGTGTGTTTATTTACATAACAAATATTGGAGGGGGAAGTTAAATGGTGAGGGGTGATGACGGAGGAGTGTCCATGGCAGAGTCCAGTCTATTTGTCTCATAGGTGCATTGCCCATATGGGCATAGGAAGTGGAGCTGGGGCAGTTCCAATATGGACATGGTGACAATGTGGGGCAGTGGGTTGACAATCAGGGTGGTCTCATTTACTGGCGGGGGTCTCGGCATCGTGCTCTGTCTTGTTCCTGGATCTCAGGGACCGCTTGCGGGTTGGTTCTCCATCTGCAGGGGGTGGGGTGCTGGTGTGGTGGTCCTGTGGTGGTGCCTCCTGTCCACTAGCGCCGGCGGAGGTGGTGGGCAGTTCATCATCCATGCTAGTGTCAGGGGCTGCTTGGAGTGCCACAGTGTCCCTCCTGGTGTTGAGTATTTCCTTCAGCACCCCTATGATGGTGCCCAGGGCGGAGCTGATGGTTCTGAGTTCCTCCCTGAACCCCAAATACTGTTCCTCCTGCATGTGCTGGGTCTCCTGAAACTTGGCCAGGACCGTTGCCATCGTCTCCTGGGAGTGGTGGTATGCTCCCATGATGGAGGAGAGGGCCTAGCGGAGAGTGGGTTCCCTTGGCCTGTCTGCCCCCTATCGCACAGCAGCCCTCCCAGTTCCCCTGTGTTCCTGGGCCTCCGCCCCCTGGACCGTGTGCCCACTACCACTGCCCCCAGGTCCCTGCTGTTGTTGGGGTGGTGGGTTATCCTGGGTTCCCTGTAGTGGTGGACACACAGCTGATTGATGTGTCCTGGGGAAGGAGGTATGGGCCCGCTGGGTGGGTGCTGTGCTGGTGCTACCAGAGGGTGGAAGGTCTGTGGTGGCCTGTGCCTGTGTGAGGGGAACCGACTGTCCCAAGGCCCACGATGGTCCGGGCTGGCCATCTAGATCCAGGTGGACAGAGCTGCTGTCATCACTGTGGGCCTCTTCTGTGGGTGGGGTGGAGATGTCTGGACCCTCCTGTCTGGTGACGTTAGGTAGTGATCCTGCAGGGATGGAAAAGCATGATTATTGCATCTGTGTGTGTCATGGTGTGCAATGGGTGGGTGACCGTGTACCCCAGTGCTGTCATTCCCGTGTGGGGGCTTGTGTGATGATGGTTTAGGGAGGTGTTATGGGTATGTGCAGTGGGCATGCTTTAGTGATGGGTGTCCATGCTTTGGTGTTGCATGCAGGGCTTGGTGTTGGGATGGGTGGTTTGTGATATTGGGACATTTGTGAGGAGTTGGAGTGATGGGGGTGAGGGTGAGGGTGGGGAGTATGTGATGGCATGCAGGTAGGGTGGGGGATGTAATAGTTAAGATTTGTCTTACCAGAGTCCATTCCTCCACCGACTCCTGCGAGGCCCTCAGGATGCAGAATCTCCAAGACCTGCTCCTCCCATGTTGTTAGTTGTGGGGTAGGAGGTTGGGGTCCGCCGCCAGTCCGCTGAACCGCCTGGTGGTGTCTTGAGACCACGGAACGCACCTTCCCCCGTAGGTCGTTCCACCTCTTCCTGATGTCGTCCCGATTTCTTCGGTGTTGTCCAACTGCATTCACCCTGTCAACTAATCTTCGCCATAGCTCCATCTTCCTTGCAATGGAGGTGTGCTGCACCTGTGCTCCAAATAGCTGTGGCACTACCTGGACGATTTCCTCCACCATGACCCTGAGCTCCTCCTCGGAGAACCTGGGGTGTCTTTGCCGTGCCATGGGGTGGTGTAGGTGATGTGTGGGGTGGTGTGTGTGGTGATAAGTGTGGTGATATGTAGTGGTGTGTGGTGTTTTGTGCGTGGAAGTTGTGTGAGTGATGGTGTTGAGTGCCTTTGGATGCTAGTTTGTGGATGGTGGTGTCTCTCTCTGGCCTTCTTTCTGAATTTTTGGTCGTAGGGGTTTGTGGGTGATGTGGGTATGTGTTTTATATTGTATTGGGTGTGTGGGAGTGGTGTGTGTATGTGTATCAGGTGTGTGTATTTTGAATTGTCCAATGTGGCGGTGTTTTGTAGAAGTGTGTGTATTTTGAGCGCGGCGGTGTGTACCGCCAATGGAATACTGCGGTTGAAAGACCGCCGCGTGGATTCGTGTGTCGTGATAGTGTGGGCGTATTTCTGTTGGCGTGACGGTGGAGGTTTTGTTTTCGCCAGTTTATCACTGACCTTTGGTGTGGCGGAGTTGTGTGAGTGTCTGAATTTTGTCGGATTTCGAGATGTGGGTCATAATAGCTGTGGCGGAATTCCGCGGCCGCAGCGCTGTGTTGGTGGTCTTCTGCACAGCGGTAAGCGGTTTTTACCGCCAATGTTGTAATGACCCCTCAAGTGTGTAATCCAGTTATGGGGTAAAATGTAGTTACACTTCAATAAATCACACAGCCTGGGGGAAGAGGGTTAGGGGTTCAATGAATGGATGGCAAAGAGGATTTGGGAAAGGGTGTGACAAGCACTATACAACAACAGTATTCATGAGGGTGATCAGCAGCACACCGTCATCAATCTGTATGAAAGGAAATAAAGGAATGAGTATGACACAGTTCAGTTAAATGCATTGCAAACAGTCCTTTAGCCCCAGAGACCCAAATTATTATATATCTAAATGTTCTGTTGTCTATGTTTGAAAAATACAAATTATGGAGGAGTGAAGTGAACCCACACAGATCTAAAACATGATTGATAAAAGAAAGATGATACTATATTGCCAAATTGGGTGGCACATCTGCATTCTTCTACGAATGTTTGTCAGTCTTGGGTGCCTGGCTGAACCGGTCCAGTAGGTAGGGATAAGTGTTAAGCTTTCGCCTTTCATTTATGCAGGAGAGGAGAAGACCTGAGGATTGTAAAACAGAAACTATATTGTAGAGTCAAGGAGAAAGACAGAAGGAAGGTAAGTTTCCTGAAGAGTATACCAAGAAGACTCAGAAACAGAGAAGGGACATAGGAGGAGTTTCACGTTTGACCCAGCAGTGCAGCACACACACTTAGCATCATTTCCCAAATCAATGCACCTCTCTCCTATCCATAGAGCTGAGTACTAGGCCTCAGAGTCATCATCATCATCATCGTTTCCCTTTGAAGTCAATAAATTCCTTCTTCTGACTGTTGAGGTAGTCCTGCCCTGAGTCCTTCCATCCTCCTCCTGACTCCGAGTAACTCTGTGACAGTCCTGACCCGAGCAAGATTAACCTGTAGTGCGCTGCTGTCGAAGAACAAGTAGAGAAACAGAATTTGAGCACTTTGTTATGTAGATTTGTGTTAATTAACTAAAGTGACTGGTCTTGTCACTGTAGAACAAGAAAAAGTAATGAACAGTACAGGTATATTTTGCTATGTTTGAAAGGGACAAGCACCTTCAGGAAAATTGATCACCTATCAGGCCCCAAACATTGCAAATCATCGAAATCAAGTTTACTAATTAGTTTTAACACCCTCCCTCACTGTCTGCCACCACATAAACCTTCAATCATCACTCATAATCACTCAATATATCATCACTCATTGGTGCAATAGTTACCTCTTTCAATCCAAGCACAGTGGTACATTGTCAACGTCAGGACAGTGCGCGCTCTACGGGCGACGTAAATGCAAATACCCAGACCTTATGCAGGTGCATATTTCATGCATTATGTTTCTATGCAGTATGTTAACCTTTTGCATTGCAGAACTTTCATCTTGAAAAGTCATTAACGCTGTTTGTAATTCATTGTTCATTTGCAAGGCTTGTTTGCAGGACTACAGGGTGAGGTCCTTTATTCTAAGACTTTCTAGAAGCCTTTCTTGCAGCATGGTTGGGTGTGGATCGTTGGCGGGGCTTGGCTCTATATAAGGGAGCCAGCCCAGCTCCACGTGCTCACTATTCAGAGGTCCCGGTGCAGAGCAGCAGCATTTTCCAGAGCTCCTGTCCCGGAGGCCTAACCAGCCATTTCCAGGCCTGCTCTTGCTTATTTGGTGATCTTCAGGCTGGGTGGTAAGGCGGAGGTCGGGTTAGGCCCCCGACTCTGTTTTCCAGTAACATTCGAGTTTTGGGCCTAAACTTGAAATCGCGTGTACGCGATCATTTAATGGCATTTGCATTGTGAATTCCGAATCGGCAACAGTGTGCACGATTCTTTCCATGCATTTATTTCTTGGCATTCAGATCGGCAGTGTGCGCGATAATTTCTTGGCATTTGCATTGTGAACTCCGAATCGGCAACAGTTTGCGCAATTCTTTCCATGCATTTATTTCTTGGCATTCAGATCGGCAGTGTGCGGGATCATTTCATGGCATTTGCATTGTGAATTCCGAATATGCAACAGTGTGCGCGATTTTTTCCATGCTTTTATTTCTTGGCATTCAGATCAGCAGTGTGCGCGATCATTTCATGGTCTTTGAATCGTGAATTCCGAATTGGCAGCAGTGTGCGCGATTCCTTTTCAAGCATTTACTTCTTGGCATTTAGATCGGCAGTGTGTGCGATCATTTCATGACAGTTGTATTGTGAATTCTGAATCGGCATCAGAGTGCACAATTCTTTTTCCCTGCATTTAAATCTTGAATCATAGATCGGCGTTGTGCACGATCATTTCATTGTATAATAATCTAGATTTTCAAATCGGCAACAGAGTGCGCGATTCTTTCCTGATGCTTAACTTTTGAAATACAGATAGGCAGAGTGCACGATCATTTCTAGTCACTGAAACTTAGATGAGCAGTTTGATTAAAGAGCATAATATTCCCTGAACATTTAAGTCTTGAAACTCTTAATCAGAAAGTGATGTAGGAGTTTATTTCATGGTATTTGTACAATTCATTCATGTAGAGAAAAAACATGTGTTTTTTGATTCGTGCTACAATGCAGAGAGTGTTCTAAGCAGTATTTTGGAGAGAGTTTATTGTTCAAAATATAATATGCTAATTCTGGAATGTTCATGTGAAAACCTTGCATAACCTTTTTTTGTTTCCCAGGTACCTAGATTCTTGAGGCCTAGTTATAGTGAGGTCTTAGGCCATCCATGTTTTTTCAGCATATGTGTTTTATTTGAAAAAAACGTATTGAAAGTCATTGTGATTAATCTTGCAGTTGTGTTGTTTAATTCCTGCTTCCACAGGTCTCCTTCTCCGCTGTTCCCAACCCAAAAACCCATTCCCCCACTTGGCCATTCTTTAACTCTGTGCTATATAACTAGTGGAGTTTGGAGCTGCCAAGAGGTGGACATGTTGGGAACATGCGCAAGCCCCGAGGATCTGGTCTCCTTGACATACACACACAGTTGTATCTCCTCTCTGATGCAGGCAACACATTGGAATTTGGAATCTTGTAAATCAATGATCTTCTGGGGCAGCCCTGCCAGGTAATGCAAAACAAAGAAAGGCATGGGAGGGAGACAGGCATTTTTTCCAATGTCCTGAAGGGACTAGGGAGGCATCTTCACTGCAACTCCTATCCAGCCATACATGTGACTAAACATGGTGGGGCAGCATAAATCAGACGCAAACATACTGTTCCACTGTTGGAAATGGCCCATTCTGCAGGGTTATCCCCAAACTTGTTGCCTTACTCCTCCTATTTTTCTGACCTTCTTTTTGTTGGCTTTAGGACTCTGAGCACTTTACCACTGATAATCAGTGCTAAAGTGCATATACTCTATCCCACAAAACATGGTATGATTGGCTTACACATGTTTGGCATATTTAATTTACCTATAAGATCCTTGTAAAGTGGTATACCATTTGCACAGGGCCTGTAAATTAAATGCTACTAGTAGGCCTGCAGCGCTGATTGTGCCACCCGCAGACGTAGCCTTTCATCCTGTCTCAGGCCTGCCACTGTAGTGCCTGCATGCGCCATTTACTGCCGTCTTGACTTGGCATTTCCAACTACTTGCCAAGGCCTAAGCTATCTTTTTATTGCACCTAAGTCACCTCTAAGGTACGCCCTAGGATGCCGTTTGGACTGGGGGCTGTGTATGTAAAAGGTAGGACAAGTACTCTTATCTTTCACATGTTCTAGTAGTGACAAAAAGCCTATTTTATTTTTCACTACTGTGAGTGCTGCTCCTGTCATAGGTTAGCATTGGGAATCCCCTTATATATTTTTCAGTGGCAATATCTGATCTGACATGAGTAGTGTTGACATATTTGGTATGTGTGGAATGGTAGTGAGAAATCCTGCTTACTGGTGTAGCTGGATTTTACATTACTATTTTAGTGGGCGTTTCCCTATGCTTATAACTCTATGTGCTTTGCAGCCTGACTCCAGTCCACGTCTAGGACTGAATGACAGGAGAGGCATCCATTGGCATACTGATAGTCTTCCTGGGCTAGGAGAGGGATGTACACCTTACATGTCATTAGGTTGTTTCCTACCCTTACACATAGGGCTGATTTACCCCCTACTGATGTCTGGAGCTAGGGCTGAGTTGAAAGGGATTGTGTTACACTTTAAAGGGTTCCTTTGAAGTCACCCTTACATCAAAGACATTCTTGAGTATAGGTACAGGGGCTGTGACCTCATGTTTTTTAGCACTTTTGGAACTGGGATTGAACCTCTGTCTGAAGGACTGCTGCGCTGCAGATAGGACTGTTCTTCTGCTGTTGTCCTGCTACCTGTTACTAGGTGGGTGGCCGAAAGGACTCACTGGATTGCTTTTCTGCTTGTCGCCCTGCTGCCAGCTGCCTCTTGATTTTGGGTTCACCAGGCACTTTTAGACTGCTAGGAGGAACTACCATTGTTTGCCACTATGCGGTGGCCTTCATGCCCCTTGATGCCCCCAGGAGTTATCCTGGTACTGGGCTGCAACAGAATTGACCTTGAAGTCCGGCCCTCGTAGTCCCCACAAACAGCGTGTGGTATGTGCTTCATGTGTATTTCCCTGGACATCCCTAACGCAGAGTGAGCACTCCATGTTTTCACTTTCTATCTTCTGGTGACCTGTGCCTGTGAAGCAAGTGTCCTCTTCCAGTCCAGTGTGTGGTGAGTACTAAAGTTCAGCCCTAAGCCAGAAGGGCAGACCCTGTAGTGGAATTTGCTCGCCCGCAGTAATCATGACCTCTTTCAGCGCTCTCCCGGGACAGGGGAGAAGCTGCAGTGCTGTTGCTGGGTCACGCCACCGTGCCTTCAGCCCAGAGAAGCACCACACTGCAGTAACCCCCTAGGAGAGGCCCCGCTCACCAGACCAGATTGATTCCTGGAGGCCACACTGCGAAGACCCCCTTGGTGCAGCCCTAAGCTTCAGGAGCACTTGGCTATGACTGAAGTTCATGCCGCCCCCCCCCCAAGCGAGGCTGGGTGAAGTGCTGGCCAGCCAGCTGCCATTCTCGATAAATACTGACCGCCTTGGGCCTCGAAGCTGTGGCAACCCACAGAAGGTACTTTCCTGCACTGCCACCCGCATCGCAGGAAGGTCACGGGCAGTGGCCTCAACTTCCTTTGGGAGTCTCCCGATGCAGGGGACTCAAAGTAGGACTCCCCACTGTCTACTGCCATGTTGGCGCTTGTCCCGTCCCCTTTTTTGTTGTGACTGGACCATGGGATAGCACAGTTTACACCTTGACAGAAGCCCTGGAGGGGGGAGTCACCCCACCGTCCTGTTTTACCTTCCTAGGTGGCACTGCTTTCTTGATTCCCCTGGGGGCAGGGGCGAGTCCACACACTGCCTTATGTGGTGTAGGGGAAATCAGGAGGGTCCTGATATGATTTCCTTATTGTGGGTAATACTTAAAGGTACACTCATTGGAGTGTCAAAGTGCTCTCGAAGGAATGATAGGAGTAACATTTTATTGCACTCTATATTGAGGGTGTCATGTAACGATCAGACATACATGGTGAAATATAGTGGCTCAGGTGTCTGGTTTCTAACCCAGATTGCAAGTCTGACACAGATCCGGTGACTGGTGTGCCCTCTTTTCCTATAATCTGGTACAGTTTATAAACAAAGTATTTGCTGATCTTCTGACACCTAAGATGTTGATTCTTGCATGATTAGGACCCTGAGTTCCATGGCAATACGTGTTGCTTCTGCACAATGCTGACGAACTATGATGTTCCTGGTCTATGACGTATATGCAATATAGAAACATGTATTTTTTTAATAAAGTCCTGCGTGGGGTCTCTTCTGTGGTGTATTTATTGTGTCACTGGTGTGAGTGCATTGTGCAAGCTCTTTACACGTCGCCTCTGGGGATAAGCCTGACTGCTCTGTGTCAAGCTACCAGGGGGTGAGCACAGGTTATCTTTGGTGTGTAACTTACATGCCCTGACAAGAGTGGTGGGTTTTGACTGGCATAGGTGCATACCCTAGCCAACCAGAAACCCCATTTCTAACATTGACTAGCTATATCTAAGAAAGAAGTTTGACAATAAATAATTAAAAAGTACTGTCATGTCATACTCAGTCAGGGAAGAATAGTTTGTCCTCAAGCTCAGGTGGTTCACGCAGAAGTTGGTCAGCTAACACACTTGCGTCTGGCCAATCATCCTCCTCCTTCTCCTGTGCAGTTTTAGGAACAGTGCAATTGTGTGGTATGAAATGTTGGCTCATTTTGATCATGGTCAATCTCTCAACATTTTGAGGCGGGAGACTGGTCCTTCTCACTGTGACAACTGTGACAGCCACACTGAACACATGCTCAACAGACACACTGGCTACTGGACAAGCCAGATACTTTATTGCCAGCCTGCTGAGCACTGGCCATTGACACACCTTCACATACCAGTATACCAGTGGGTTGTGACCCACATAGACCTCTTTTGGGTCATCCAGATACTCCTGGAACATCCTCTCAATGGTCATTGGTGCTGCCACTTACTCTATCTGTTTTGCCGTCACCTCTGCACTGGATGTAAGACGTGCCACTTGAAACCAAGCCATTGCAAAGGTTAGGGATCAGGTCTTCCGTTCCTGTAGTTGTGATGGTTGCTGGTGTTCTTTTTGCAGGTATTGGCTGCTGTGAGACAAGACTGCCCTTTCTGGAAGTTGAAGGTGGCACTGCAGAACTTGGGACTCTAGTAAGTTTGAGCCCGTCTTCCTCCAGGTCTCCAGCTTGCTCAACAATCCACCTCTTGTATTTTGAAACATCCCCTTCAGAAAACAGAATAAAAGTGGCTATTATTTTCTTCGACCATGGATCAAAAAGTGTGGCACAGATGAACTCTTTGGACAACATGATGTCTTTTTGCAGCCTTGTATTGATAGCCAAGCAAAGGATTAAGCTCCCAACTAAGACATGTGCTTCTGTGTTTTTGTTCACACCTTGTACCTTTCAGACACCTTCTTTAACTGGTCCTGTGGCAGATAGAACAATGGGATGGATGGAACAATGGCCCATCATACTGTCCTCCTTGCTAACTTCCCATGTGAAAACCTCAAAAAAAGGAAGTAGCATCTATGTCATGCATTTCACTAGGCCCTATTTGCCTGCATCCATGGTCATACCTTTCCCAATTGCATCCCCCCTCTTTGAATGACATAGCCATCGATCTGTATGTACATCTCAAAAAGACGTTGCAACATGTAATGGGTCGAGTTCCAGCGTTTTGGCACCTCCTGCATGAGGGCTTCAACTGGTGCTCTGTTAACATGCTGAATAATCCTCAACAGCATACAAGCTTGAAAAGAATGGATGAAATGAGTGCAGTTTCTTCTGCAAGTGGTCAGTATGTTGCTGACTATGCCCCATATTTATGGATTTTGATGCAAAGCTGCGCTAATGCAGTTTTGTGTCAAAATCCACAGTGCCTGCTGGCCTGGAAGCCATATTTATGGAATGGCACACGGTGGTGCAAAGGACAGGCTAGCATCTGAAGAAAGAAAATGTTAGCCGGAGAAGATGGGGGGGATGGGAAAAGGTGTTAGTGGGTCAGAGGTGATGCTAGGCTGGTTAGCGGCAATAAATATGCCCCTAACCAGCCTAGAGTCATTTTCTGATGCACTACCACCCAAAATTGACTCCTGTCTTAGTAAAGACTGCAGTCATACCCACTACCTCAATGGCCAGCCCGGGGGATCAGTGTCCCATGGGCAAGGCCATAATACCCAGTGCCAGGCATGGGGCCCCATGTAAGGGGCCCCCAATGACACATAAAAAATAAAAAATGTATACTTACCTATTCTCACCCAGGATGGGGTCCCCCATCCAATGGTGTCCCTTTGCTGTGAGTGGGGGTGCTCCTGGGTCTTGGGGTGGGCATCTGTGGGCCCATTTCATGGCGTTTAGCCATGGAAATGGGTCCACAGGCCCCATAACGACTGGTCAGAACCAGGCGTTAAATAATGGCGCTAAGCAGGCTTAGCTCCATTATTTGGGACCGCCTACGCTGTGCGTGTCATTTTGCGCTGGAGAATAAATACGATGGTAGGGGGTTAGCATGATATTGTGGAGGGGAATGCCTACCTTGCATCTAATTAGCACAAGGTAGTTTGCTGCATCCACAATATGACGCTAACTCCTATATTTTGATGCTAGACAAGTCTAGCGTCAAAATATAAATATGGAGTTAGGTTTGCCCTGTTTTAGCGTCAAAATAAATGATGCTTAAACTGCGCAAACCAAGTATAAATATGCCTCTATGTCTTTGTTTTTTTTTAAAGTCCTGCACAATCGTGTTGATGTAATGCACCAAACACAGGCCCTGAAATAGCCACCATCTATCATGGCCTTGACTATATTACTGCCATTGTCCGTGGCAACAAATCCAATTCTGAGACCTCTGGGTCGCAGCCATTCACACACCTTGCTGTTAAACTCTTCCAAGATGTTTTCAGTTGTATGGGATTTCTCGATGGCGAACATGGCTACTGTTGCATGCCGCTGAACTCCCCTAAAATTATCTTCAACACTGAGACCTGTAGATAGCTGTTGCCAAACCCCCACAAAAGAGATTCAGGGGCATATTTATACTCTGTTTGTGCTGTTTTAGCGTATTTTTATTTTACGCTAAAACGACGCAAACTTAACTCCATATTTATATTTTGAAGCTAGACATGTCTAGCGTCAAAATATTGGAGTTAGCGCCATTTCTTGGATGCGTGAAACCCACCTTCCATCAATGAGATACAAGGTAGGCGTTCCCGTTCAAAAAATGACTCTAAGGGGGTCATTACAACATTGGCGGTATAAGGCGCTTACCGCCGCGCAGAAGACCGCCAATACACCGCCGCGGCCGCGGTAGACCGCCACAGCAATTATGACACACATCACGGAATCCGCCAAAATTCAGACACCCACACAACACCGCCACACCAAAGGTCAGCGATAAACATGCAGAAGCAAATCCTCCACGCCAACAGAAACACGCCCATGCTATTACGACCCACAAATCCACGCGGCGGTCATTCAACCGCGGTATTCCATTGGCGGTACACATCGCCGCGCTCAAAATACACACACAGCTCCAAAACACCGCCACATTGGACAATCACAAATACACACACCTGATACACATACACACACCACTCCCACACACCCAACACTATATAAAATACACACCCACATCACCCACAAACCCCTACAACCAGAAATTCTGAGAGAAGGTGAGAGAGAGAGCACAGCTATTGACAACCCCATCACACAGAGGCACACAACACCATCACCCACACAACATCCACGCACAAAACACCACATACCACTACACTCACCACACTCATCACCACATACACCACCCCACACTCACACACACCACCCCATGTCACGCCAAAGACACCCCCGCTTCTCTGAGGAGGAGCTCAGGGTCATGGTGGAGGAAATCGTCCGGGTAGAGCCACAGCTATTTGGCTCACAGGTACAGCACACCTCCATAGCCAGGAAGATGGAGTTATGGCAAAGAATAGTGGACAGGGTGAACGCCGTGGGACAGCACCCAAGAAATAGGGAGGACATCAGGAAGAGGTGGAACGACCTACGGGGGAAGGTGCATTCCACGGTCTCCAGGCACAACATCGCGGTGCAGCGGACTGGCGGCTGATCCCCACCTCCTCCCCCACAACTAACAACATGGGAGGAGCAACTCTTGACCATCTTGCATCCTGAGGGCCTCGGAGGAGTCGGTGGAGGATGGGACACTGGTAAGTCAAATCTTAACTATCACATCCCCCATCCTACCTGCATGCTATCACACACCCCCACCCTCACACCCTCCCCTATCACCCCAAATCCTCACTAATCTACCCATAACACAAACCACCCATCCCAACACCAAGCCCTGCATGACACAACTAAGCATGGTCACCCCTCACAAAAGCATGCTCACTGCACATACCCAGAACACCCCCCCAACCATCATCACACAAGCCCCCACACCGGAATGCGTGCACTGGGGTTAACGCACACCCACCCATTGCACACCATGAAACACACACATGCAATAATCATGTACTTATACCCCTGCAGGAACCCTAAGGTCCGTCACCACACCAGAGGGTCCAGACAACACCACTCCACCCCCAGAAGAGGCCCACAGTGATGACAGCAGCTCTGCCCCACTGGATCTTGATGACCAGCCCGGACCATCGTGGGCCTCAGGACAGTCGGTTCCCCTTGCCCAGCCACAGCCCAACACCGAGCTTCCACCCACTGGTAACACCAGCACAGCTCCCACCCTGCGGGCCCAAACCTCCCTACCCAGGACAGGTCTATCAGCGGTGTGTCCACCACTACGGGCACCCAGGCTAACCCACCACCCCAACAACAACAGGGACCTGGGGGCAGTGGTAGTGGGCACACGGTCCAGGGGACGGAGGCACAGGAACACCAGGGAACTGGGAGGGCTGCTGTGCGACAGAGGGAGGACAGGCCAAGGGAACCAACTCTCCACGAGGCCCTCTCCTCCATCATGGGAGCCTACCACCACTCCCAGGAGACGATGGCGACGGTCCTGGACAAGTTGCAGGAGACCCTGCGTCTGCAGGAGGAGCAGTAATTGGGGTTCAGGGAGGAGCTCAGGACCATCTGCTCCGCCCTGGGCACCATCGTAGGGGTGCTGACTGACATTCAAAAGACCTTGAGGGACACCGTGGCAATCCAAGGGGCCCCTGACACTAGCCAGAACGATGAACTGCCCACCACCTCCGCCGGCGCTAGTGGACAGGAAGCACCGCCACAGGACCACCACACCAGCACCCCACCCCCTGCAGACGGACAACCACCACGCAAGCAGTCCCTGAGATCCAGGAACAGGACAGAGCAATATGGCAAGACCCCCGCCAGGAAATAAGACCATCCTGATTGCCCCCCCACTGTCCCACTTTGTTACCCTGTCCATATTCGAACTGCCCCAGCTCCACTTCCAAAGCCCAGATGGCCAGTGCACCTGTGAGACTAATAGACTGGACTCTGCCATGGACATTCCTCCACCATCACCCATCACCATTTTACAACCCCCCATCATTTTATGACCACTTAAATAAACACCCTTGAAACACCAAAAAATCTGGAGTCAGTCTATGATTTGGTACTTTGTATTATCAATTACAGTGTCATAATGGGTTACCCATTGTAAGGCTAACATACCTATGTCACACATCACAAGCCCTTGAAGGATGCAAGCAGTTGACACGTAGGTTACCACACTTGTGAAACTGAAATGGAAGGGTACAACTCAATTAACAAATAGTGAGTGAAATGTAGGTACAGGATAGAGGTAGACGTGTGAAAGTTAATGTAATGTCAAACCAGAAAATGTTCTCACCTGTGTGTCACTGGAAATATTGCTGTATGACTGACTCCCTGTTGTCGTTTTCTTCTTCCTCAGCTTCATCCTCATCACTGTCCACAGGCTCCACAGACTCCTCAGCTGCTACAACACCGTCATCTGGATCATCCTCCTGCAGAAAAGGCACCTGGCGTCGCAATGCCAAATTATGGAGCATGGAGCAGGCGACGATGATGTTGCACACCTTCTTCGGTGAGTAGAATAGGGATCCACCTGTCATATGGAGGCATCTGAACCTGGCCTTAAGGACACCGAAGGTGTGTTCGATAACCCTCCTAGTCGGCCCATGGGCATCATTGTACCGTTCCTCTGCCCTGGTCCTGGGATTCCTCACTGGGGTCAATAGCCAGGAAAGCTTGGGGTAACCAGAGTCCCCCAATAGCCATACACGGTGCCTCTGGAGTTGACCCATCATATCAGGGATGCTGCTATTCCGCAGGATGTAGGCGTCATGCACAGAGCCAGGGAACATAGCATTTACCTGCGAGATGTACTGGTCTGCCAAACAGACCATCTGGACATTCATGGAATGATAACTCTTCCTGTTCCTGTACACCTGTTCACTCTTGCGGTGGGGGACCAGAGCTACATGGGTCCCATCAATGGCACCTATGACGTTGGGGTTATGTCCAAGGGCATAGAAGTCACCTTTCACTGTAGGTAAATCCTCCACCTGAGGGAATATGATGTGACTCCTTATGTGTTTCAGCAGGGCAGACAACACTCTGGACAAGACGTTGGAAAACATAGGCTGGGACATCCCTGATGCCATGGCCACTGTTGTCTGAAATGACCCACTTGCAAGGAAATGGAGCACTGACAGCACCTGCACGTCAGGGGGGATTCCAGTCGGATGACGGATCAGTGACATCAGGTCTGGCTCCAACTGGGTACATAGTTCCTGGATAGTGGCACGGTCAAACCTGTAGGTGACGATGACATGTCTTTCTTCCATTGTCAACAGGTCCACCAGCGGTCGGTACACCGGAGGATTCCGCCATCTTCTCATATGTCCCAGCTGACGGTGCCTACAAAGGACAACAGCGAAGAACCACGCACTATTCCTCCAGGTATGTACCCACAGTTAAACACAAGACTACACCAGACACAAAACCCTTCCTGTATGTGTGTTGAGTGTAGGCCTAGCTATGTGTGACGCAGTAGTAAATGAAGCCATGTGTGCCCCTGAAATGGCAGCTGCCTGACCTCCAAACTGGGACAATGGGATTGTGGGGTAACTGCGCTGGCGTTGCACACCGTCGCGGTAGGCGGTCGTAGACCGCGGCGCAATGCTGCATTGGTTAACATTGGACCCTATGGGTCCCAGGAGCCAATGAACAGGTGCGCCGGCAGTGATGATGTGCACCGCTGCGGACATCACCGGCGCGGACGTCACCGCCATTTTCTATCTGTTCAATCACTAGATACCTGACCTTCGACAGGAGAGGACCTACACTGCTAGTGCTGCTGTGACCTCGGTCTGGAAGCGACGATGGCTGCTGCGTCTGGGGAAAGGGCACCTGCCTTCACTGCACTGGAGTTGGAGAAACTTGTGGATGGGGTCCTCCCCCAGTACATGCTACTCTACGGTCCTCCAGACCAACAGGTTAGTACACAGGGAACACGTTGTATGGGCTAGGCCTGGGTGGAGAGGGCTGGGTGGAAGAGGGAAGGGGGCAGAGTACATAGAACATTAATGCATGTGAATGAATGGGCCACATGGCCAGAGTAGGGAGGGGGCCACTCACATTGACGGTGCAGTTGGTAATGACTGTTCCTCTTCCCTTGTGCATGTCATGTAGGTCAGCGCCCACCAGAAGAGGGACATTTGGCGTGCCATCGCCAAGGAGGTCCGGACCCTGGGGGCCCACCAGAGACGGGGCACCCACTGCCGGAAGAGATGGGAGAACATTCGCTGCTGCAGCAAGAAGACGGCAGAGGCTCAGCTGGGGATGGCCTCCCAACGTGGGAGGGTGCCCGTCGCACCATGACCCCCCTGATGTTCCGGATCCTGGCGGTGGCCTACCCGGAGTTGGATGGGCGCTTGAGGACATCACAGCAGACACAAGGGGGTGAGTACAACCTCATTCTGCGGACTTTGCGTGCAGTGGAGGTCTCTGGGTGGGGGAGGTGGGCTGTGGGTGTCCCTAGGCCAGGGCGAATTCGGTGGGCAAGGCCCCTCCATAATGTAGGCCATGTGGCACTCAACCCCACCTCAGCAGAGTGCCAAGTTGAGGTATAGTTGCCCCTGTGGCATCCATGTGCGCAGATGTCCACCATTGCCATGTAGGCCATATCCCAGAAATTGCATGTGCAGAGGGCAGGAGCACGGCGTTATGCAGGGGGCTGCAGCGTCTGTCTTGTCCGCCAACGGTAGCGGAATGTCATGCACTAAAACTCTCTTTCTTCTGTCTCCCCCCCTTTTCCTGCTCTCCCTGTCCTCTTGTACATCAGCATCATCAGGCGGAGGTACAGTGGCACCGGAGCACGAGGGAGCTGCATCCCACATGGCCATGGAGGGCCACACCACAGACTCTGAATGCATCAGTGGGACGGAGGGCGAGGGGAGCTTCACGTCGGCCACCGGATCACCAACCAGTGACACGGACTCGCCGGCCGATGGGAGCTCCCCTGTGGTGGCAGCACCATCTGTGCGCCCCACTTCTACAGGTACAGCCGCCACCTCCCCTACCAGCACCGCCCTCCCAGCAGCCCCTCAGCATTCGCCCCGTGCCCGCTCACCCAGGAGGGTGGGCATCACCTTCGCCCCAGGCACCTCAGGCCCTGCCCCAGTCACCCCAGCTGCCCTCAGTGAGGAGGCCATTGACCTCCTCAGGTCACTCACTGTTGGCCAGTCTACCATTGTGAATGCCATCCAGGGTGTAGAACGAGAGTTGCAACATGGTAATGTATTCCTGGAGGGCATTCATTCTGGTCAGGCTGTCCTTCAGCGAACCCTGCAATATCTGGCCTCAGCACTGATGGCAGCCATTGCCCCTGTGTCCAGCCGCCCCCCTCCAACTTCCTCCACCCACACCCAATCCCCTGTAACCCAGCCCATCCCAAGCACACCTACAGATCAGCATGCACACAAGTCAACACACACAAGTAGCTCAAGCAAACATAGGCACCACACACACCACAGGCACTCACGCAAGCCTCACCCACATACAGACACAGCAACATCCACTGTCTCCACTATGTCCCCCTCCTCCTCTTCTCCCTCCTCCCTCCCAGTCTCATCTACACACACACCTGCATGCACCACATCTACAGGCACTAGGACTCGCACAAGGACACCCAGCACCACAAGCCGCTCACCTGCACTCACCACCTCCACTGCCACTTACACGTCCCCTGTGTCATCTCCCAGTGTGTCTGTGACGCCCCCTCCCAAAGTACACAAACGCCGGCAATCACTCACCCAACATCCATCCACCTCACGACAGCCTCCAGTACCTGCACCTGCACCCAAAACACCTAAAGTGACACCTCCTACAACCACCTCCTCTTCTTCCACTCCCAGACCCCCTCCGGCTACCCATCCCAGTGTCCGTCAGAAACTGTCCCTATGTCAAATTGACCTTTTCGCCCCACCCCCCTCCAATTCATCAGTCCCGTCGTAGTGCCTCAGCCAAAAAGCCTCCAATACCAGTGGTGCGTGTTCAAGGTTTGTGGAGTGCACCGGCCACCAGGGCAGGCAGTAGGACCCGGAGCCAAGGCACTGGCAGCCCACCCCCTGTAAAGGCTCTAAAATTGGAGAGTGACCGACGGGACCGTGTTAAGACTCCTGGTGGGACAACAAGTGACATGGGTTCGAAGGGGATTGGTGAGTCAGCTGTAACTCCAACAAAGGTGGGGAAGGTCCAGAGGAAGTCTGCCCAGCCAGTTGTGAGTGTCACGGCGGAGAAGTGCGCCATCATTTCCAGCGGTCCAGACACAACCACCAGCACTGTCGTCACTGGCCCAGAGACCACCGCCACCGCCGGAGTCACAGCCCAGGAGGGCCCAAGTATCGTCACTGGTCCAGAAACCACTGCCGGAGTCACAGCCCAGGAGGGCCCAAGTATCGTCACTGGTCTAGAAACCACCACTGGAGTCACAGCCCAGGAGGGCCCAAGTATCGTCACTGGTCCAGAAACCACCGCCGGAGTGACAGCCCAGGAGGGCCCAAGTATCGTCAGTGGTCAGGAGACCACCGCCGGAGTCACAGCCCAGGAGGGCCCAAGTATCGTCAGTGGTCAGGAGACCACCGCCGGAGTCACAGCCCAGGAGGGCCCAAGTATCGTTACTAGTCAGGAGACCACCGCCGGAGTCACAGCCCAGGAGGGGCCCCGGTGCCACAGCCCCGCTGGGCAATGATGGAATGTCATGCCACCCACCAATGCCCATTGTAGAGAACGTCATGCCACACACCAATGTCCGTATCAGAACCGCCATGTCAAAGCACCACTGAACAGTCCAGAACCGCCATGGCAAAGCACCGCTGAACAGGGCAAAGACCGCCATGGCAAAGCACCGCTGAACTGGGCATGCACTGTGTAGGAATGAAGAGGCCCCCACATCAGGCATCCTTCTCCCATGTATAGCTGGGACAGTGACAGGACATGAACTTTCACGGGGAGACTCATCCAGTCTGGGCACCAGTCCCACCCAGTACCAGTAGAGAACTGCATCTACTTGAGAGACTGTGGCTTTGCACTCCCCAGGATGGCACAGTGGGCAAGCCACCCACTGTAGAAACTTGAGAGACTGTGGCTTTGTTCTCCCCAGGATGGCACAGTGGGCAAGCCACCCACTGTAGAGACTTGAGAGACTGTGGCTTTGCACTCCCCAGGATGGCACAGTGGGCAACCCACCCACTGTAGAGACTTGAGAGACTTTGGCTTTGCACTCCCCAGGATACATCAATGGGCATGGAGCCCCGTCGTAGATCTGGCTTCGCATTCATGTGGCTGAGGTGCCCCCCCTTCCCTTCCCCCTGAGGTGCCTGTAGTGTTTCTATCTGATGCCCCGGCAGTGTTCTCTCCGAATTTTAGTTAGGTATAGTTTGTGGGCCTCGCCCATGCATTTTTGGACTGTTGGTGCACGGACATTGTTGTGTACATATCTGCACTACTTCTCGGATTGTATGTGTAAATAAGAGTGATTTTGAGATATGTATATCTGTATATTTTTGTATGACATGTATATTGCCACATTACAATGTTTGCCCGAAATTCGCTTTGGGTTTTCATTCTTCCGGGGGGATTGTGGGTTGTTACTGTGATTTTTGTGACTGCATTGGTGTGTATGTTGTAATATGCAAGGGTGGGGGAGGGGGTGTTTGTTGGGTGTCCCCCTAACTTTTGCCTCCCCCCTCCCCTGTGTCGTAGGTGCAGTACTCACCGGTGTCTTCGGTGCCTACGTAGCTGTTGGTCGTAGAGGAGCAGAAAGACAAGGGCAGGTAGGATTTGTAATTCGGGCTCCATGGTGTCCTCTTTCCTCGTGGGATGTGTTCAGGTGAGCGTTTTCCCAGAGCAAAAGCTGTTTCCGCCGTGTTTTTATCCACGGTGAATCCGCCCCGGAAAAGGTGGCGGATTTGTGGGTTGTAATTGTGTGGGCGGTACATTGTCTCCCGCCTGTCTGTTGCCGTTAACCGCCTCGCTGCTTGTCTGTACCGCTGTGGCGGGCGGTGTGTTAAAGTGGCTGTCTTTGTTGGCGGTTACCGCCAGGGTCATATTTCCCTTTTTTTGTCCCCCGGCCTGTTTGCGGTATTTACGCAGCTTTAACACCGTCCGCCAGGGTTGTAATGACCACCTAAGTCCTTAGCGCCATCTTTATCCACCTGTGCAAAAATGGTGCACAAGTGAGAGGCGTACCTAAATATTGTCTCTAAGCCTGCTTAGCGCCATTATTAAATGCCCACAGGTACCCACCCCAAGCCCCAGGAATACTCCCACCCACACCAGAGGGCCACCAGTGGATGGGGACCCCATCCCAGGTGAGCAGGGTCAGTACTTTGTTTTTTTTTTGTAAAGTGCCATTGGGGGCCCTTACATCGGGCCCCCTGTTTGGCACTGGGTTTTATGACCATGCCCGGAAGACACTGGTCCCCTGTGCTGGCCATTGGGGTGGTGAGCATGACTCCTATCTATACTTAGACAGGAGTCAGTTTTGGCTGCTTGTGTGTCAGAAAAAAATACGCTAGGCTGATTAGTGGTAGAAATTTTGCCGCTAACCATCATTTTCTGGTGCACAACCTCCATTTCCCATACCGAAACCCCCACTGGCTAGCATCATTATTTGTGAGGCCAGCATATTCTTAGCGGCAGCTTGCAGCATTCCTTATATATGGCGCCCGGCTGGTGCTGCAGAATGATGCAAGCCGGCGCTTAACTTTTTGACGCAAAACTGTGTTAGTGCAGTTTTGCATCGAAAAGTATAAATCTGGGCCTCAGTGTGCAGTGATACACATTTAATCAGTTGCTTGACAACTGATCCATATGTCTGTTATCAGATGGATATTGTGAACAACACTTTGCTGCAAGGCTTATCCAATCAAGTGCAGCACATTGTGATGAGATTTGGAACAGCAACTCTGGAAAAATAGGTCTGACTTGGAACCTTCCATTTTGGGCAGATGGGTGCCACAAATTCTAAATATCCCACTCCTTCCACACAAAAAAGGATGCAAGTCTCAACAGGGGCCTTACACATATAACAGCTGGCACTGGCGGTGGTACCCGTGCCAACTCCCTTAGACCAGGTTTAATTGGAGGGGTAATGTTGGTTTCCTCTGTGCCAGCTCCATAACATTGACTGGCTCGTCATCTTCCTCATCCCCTTCCACAATCCTAAGGCTTTCAGGACGTTTACTTTCCATTGCCTCTCCTGGCATCTCTCTGACTCTGCCAGGGTCCAGTCCATGTCCATATTACCATCATAAGGGGTGCTTGGAGAAGATGGTGGAGTACCTTTCCATTTTCTTGCTGGAGATCTGGGAGCCAATGATTCTAGAAGAGGAGGTTCTTGCTTGGCAGGAAGATGAACCTCCTGTTCTGCTCCAACTTCAGGAAGATCTTCTATTGCTGGCTGCAGCTGCTGTCCATTTCACTCTGTTTCCTAAAATGATTGAGTATTACTTTGTGAAAGGAAAAAATCCAGTTCAATGTCACTGCTCGTCAGCGTCACCATGATTGCAGTGGTTGCCTCGCTGACACATAGGCTTGGGCTTAGGTTGGGGTGGTGTCGTTGATACAGGAGAGCTGCTTCCAGATTCCTCCTCATAGGACTGTGCCGCAAGCACAAGTCTCCGTAAAAAGGTTGTGGTCGGCACATCAGTGGTGGAAAGCTGCTTCTTCTCACTCTCCACTTTCTTGGCAGCACCTTTCTGTGGGGGCCATCTTAAAGCTGTCAGTTGGCAGTGGCACTGAGCTCCACAAGCAGAAGAGATTGGAGGACTGACGTGAGGTGTTTTTGTACAGGCCTTCTGTCTGGCCGTACTGTGGGTGATGTCTCTTCTTTTGTGTTCCTAAAAGCAAACAACCAAGAGAAGCATTTATGGAAATATGGCATTGTTGCACTTTGAATTATTACAGACAAAGACAATATAGTTTAATGTGGTTGGTTGATTAAGTTATTATCCTAAATAGTTAACAACAATATATCCAACCATTTTAAAGTCAAACCACACCAACATAACATAATATTTCATTTCCTATCAGGATACAACATAGAGATGTAACTCTCTTTGCTTTATGTGCATGTATTCTAAAGGAGACACCTGTGGCAGTCAGGGAGGTGCATGGGAAAATGGAATAAGGATTCTTAAAAAATGAATGATGGGGTGCCTATGACAGGCAGGGGTTCAAGTGGGAAATGGAATAATCCTAAAAAAAAGTTAATTCTGTTGTGTGCCTATGGCAGTCGGGGGTGAATAGATGGAGGCACAATTAAAGAAATAACTAAAGGAGAAGCAAAATAATCAAAAATAAAATAAACAAATTAAAAAAAGAAATATGAAAATAAACAATTTATTTGAAAAATCCTGAAATTACACAAATTAAAATTAAAAAAAATAATTAAACATTAAATAAATTAATTAAGATATTTTGTTTTTATAAAACACAAATTAATTGCTGATGTTTGTATTATGGGAGTATGAGAAACCCAATGGGAGACAAGGAGGTGCAGGTGAAAAATACAAAAAATGCATATAATATAAATAATCATATTCATAACATACATATACTACAATGATCCTCAAGTATATGAACAAAAGCAAAAAACCATAGTCTCTCCTTTAAATCTACCTTGAAAATGGCTTTGAAAACAGGAAGAAATAAAGGATGGGGTTACAAAATGACCGCCAGCCATATGGTCAACCAACAACAACCAGCAAGGAGACATGGAGAACAAGGAACACATGCACGCCTATGGTAAAAGCCCACTAACTGGCTGCACAAAATGTCCTCTGGCCACATGGTCAAACAACAACAGTGAGAAAGGAGGCATGGAGAGCAAAGAACACATGCAAGCATGTGGCAAAGGATACTGGCTGGCTACGCAAAATGGCCACCAGCCACATGATGAATCAACAAGCGAGGAGGCATGGAAGACAAAGAAAACTTTCAGGCATATGGACACAGACTACAAAAAATGGCCCCTGGCCATGTAGAATGGAGAACAAAAACAAATGGTGGCTTATGGCAAACTCACTCACACATACACTGGCCAGACAAAGGATGCATGGTAAAACTGAAGAAAACAATATCAATAATTAAGCAATTCCAAAAAGGAAAATTAACTGAGCTATACATTTTTCACAACAACACATATCATCTGATGGCATCAAATATTACCCATCATATACACTTTTTGCAGGAAATAAATGTGAAATACAAACAGTAACCCACATTTTTGATTTATTGCAATGCCATCCCTGCCCTAAATTATGTTTTAGTTAAAACAACATATTCCACAGAAACTGGTCTTTCATGCACTGGTGGCTATCACTGAGACTACAGGCTCTATGGCATGCTGGCAGACTAGGCCACATAGTAAAATAAATTAATATTGCAAATGTAGCAAACACAGAGAAAAGGTACTGAACTGTGCAATATTGTTCTTTTACGAAAGATGAAAAATGAAATGCAAAAACAATAGGTCCCTACTGAAACTCCAGGCCCCCCACCACAATTTAAAAATAAAATAAAAGTACAAAGAAATACTTGTGCATGCCCTACCAATAGTTTTTAAACTTACTTGTGTGAGATCACAAAAACACATTCCTTAAATGCGACGGTATATATTTATGCACCTTGAAATCCAACTGAAAAGTGACCAGGAGATGGACAAAGCTCTGGGAGGAGCCTTCTGGATGGGAACAGGAAGTTTAAAACTTTAAGGGGTCGTTTGTGAAGGAACACACATTTGGGCTAGGAGGAGTACACTGCAATGGCAGCCAAGGATCCAGTACCTGGGGAGGCACCGCTTGTGAATCAGGACTCACTTCAGCAGAGGCCAGCAGGGCAAAAACAGGTCCAGTTGAGTCTGGGCAGATGCATGGCAGGTCTCCGGAGCTTGACATGTCCCTGTAGCTCAGAACAGGAGTCCAGTCAGCTAGTCCTTAGAGTTGTTCTGGTGGTTCTGAGTTCAAGGAGCAGGTCCAGTCTTCTTTCCTCAGGCAGCAGGGCAGCAAGGCAGTCCTTTTTACAGCGGGGCAGCAGGTCAATCCTTCCATCAGCAGGACAGCAGAGCATTCTTTCTTAGGAGTCTTCCACAGATCGAGAATTGATCTGAAGAGTTGGTCTGAGCATGCAATATTTATACCCGCTGCCATCTTTGAAGTGGAAGCAACTTCCAGACTTCGCCCTACATCTTGTTCTGGAATTACCTTCCTTCACTTGCCCTTGTCCCAGGATGTCTGGAGTCACAAAATACTGCTGTGAAGTTGTTTGTGAGTGTGCTGAGGCAGCTTCAACTGACAACTCTGCCCCTACCATCAGGTCAGCATGACTCATCCTTCCAACATCCAGTCCCCCTTTGTGATAATGTCTGGGAGGAATACACAAAGGCCAGCTGCCAACATGTGACCCAGGAAACAGGCTGCAGGGACAAAATGGGTAGGACATGAAAATGACAACTTTCTAAAAGTGGAATTTCAGATGGAAAATTTTACTTTACCAATCACGTTTTATATGTAATAAGGTAACCAAATGTTATGATATGAGAGAAGTAGCACTTACAGTAGTGAAAAGCAAATTTGGGAGTTTTTCACTACCAGGATATGTAAAACTTGAATGTACACATCTAAACTTTTAAATAACTTGCACCCTGCCATTTGGGCTTTTTAGGGCCTACTCAAGGAATGACACATATGTAATAAAAAGGAAGATTTAGGCTTAGAAAAAGGTTTATTTTGCCTGATTTAACTGGCAGTTTAAAACTGCACACTTGCTGCAAACATAGGTTTGAGACAGTCTTTAGAAAGCTACTTAAGTAGGTGGCACAATAAGTGCTGCAAGCCCACTGGTAGCATTTAATTTACAGGGCCTGGGTTCATGTACTTTACTAGCAATTTATAGGTAAATTAAATGTGCAAATTGGGTGTAAGAAAATGTTACCATAATTGCAGGAGAGAGCACAAGCACCACAGCACTGGTTAGCAGTGAAAAAGTGCACAAAGTCCTAATGCAACAGAAACAAATTGAGCAAAACAGGAGTAGTGAAGACAAAAAGGATGGGGGAAGACCACACCTAGGAACTCAGACCTAACAAATATAAATTTGATTGGGGGGAATTCCTTTAAAATATTTGACATCTTTAATATTGAAATACTTGGAACGGACTCTGTACAATCAAAGTCTTTGGAACAGATTATGAGTCTGACGATCTCAAGACCACGAGACTCGCGGTGGAGGTCAGACTGCCGCGGCTGTGGCGGTCCGACTGCCACATTACAAGTCTGATGATTGAACCGCCTAAAGACTGCAATCTCTGCCAGGATCTCTGATCCCGACGGGCTGATGGCGGTCTTGGTTGTGATCAGCTAGGGCGGCAATGAAGTCAGTGCTACCCTGCTGATTATAAACATGTTCTCCGCCAACCTGTTCATGGTGGTTCAACGGCCATGAAAAGGCTGGTGGAGAACAAGTGCTGAGGGCCACAGGGAGGCCCTGCAACTGCCAGGACAGTCAGAATGCTCACTGTCTGCTAAACAGAAAGGGTGCATTCTGAGGGTGCTAGGGAGGCCCCCTGTGTGATGCCATTGGACTTGGCTTCATGTGGATCCGAGTCCAATACCACCACATATTTTCCACTGAGCATTCCAGTGGAAAACTCCTAATAGGGCAGGTGGGGATACCGCCAGCTCCACGGCGGTCTCCTCACCATGTGTCCGGTGGTTGGGTTTTCTGACCGCCAAACTCATAATCCGACCCTAAGTACTGGAATTAGTTTCCTAAACAGTATTCCTAAGTAAAGGGACTATTTTTATTATGTGAGTGTCATATTGTGTGGTACTATTAATTACATTAACCTTTGCTTTTTCTGTGGGTTATCTTGATGTTACCTTTTATCACTAACATTCCATCATCATTTTTATATAAAACGCTAACCACCTCTCCCCCCAATAAAATCCTCAACCCTGGAAAAGAAAAATGTAATGAATTCTATAATACCATACATAAAAAAAATAGAGAAATAACATAATTTTTATTATAACCGATTATAATAAGGGAATGTTCAAGAAATGTAAAAATACCACAATAAAACAGTTTCTAAATAGTTAAATAAATCTTAAATATAGTTTACAAACCACACTTCAAAAATATATTTCAAGTACTAATGATGCATAAAAAACTAAACATTACAGAAAAAAATTCATAATCCCCATGCAGTGGGGAAAGCTACTGTGAGCAGGAAAGCATCTCTCAGGTATATCATCCGCAGTCTAAAATTGGTTTTCACTCAAGTCACCGGCCTAGGCCTTTTGGGGATCAAGACTCCAAAGTATACATTTGCCATTGCCTTAACGAGTCACATTGGTCACATTAGAATAAGTATACCAGGACTGCCCCTGTGAACAGATGTGTTCACATAGATACTCCTCAATAGTGGTTGAATTTCTATCAGAGCAAATACTACCATGTCCGTTCCTGTGAATTAGTGGAATTTGTCTATGGAAAGGGTCACCTAAATTTGCAATTCGGCCTCATAAGGACCTCCCCCCCCTGCACCATTGTCTTTCCTTTCCCCACTACGGTTGTTCCACGCAAAAACCTGAAATTACTTCAGGAGCACCGGAAATGCATTCAGATTATCTGAAAACATTACCCAACGAAAATGGCTAGCTACCGACTTCTTTTTTCTCTAACTACGTTTCGTTGTTAGCATTTAGCAAGCTACCTACCCTGTAAGGTCTCTGCTGGTTTACACTGTTTGATCCTTGTTTTCCTGGTGAAAATAGGTTGCTTTGTGATGTTTGCTCACAAAAATTACTCCCTGCTCCCTTGTAAAGCGCTCTAATGCCTTTGCGCCAGGTCTGCGCTATATAAAAAAGAAAACATATATAAATAAAATAAATAAATAGTAGGTGGTATGACGCAAATGTTCATCCTAGTTAGGACTAGAGCACACCTTAAAAAAAAAGAATTTTGAGCAAAAGATAAACTTCCTGTCTCTTTCCATGATGCTCTCCCGTATGTTTTTGTATGAAGGTGACAAAAACTGTCCAATCTTTCCGAGGTAAATAACTGACCAGATTGCTTTTAACATCACGACACGGGACACCAGATGAGCTTACGCAGGTGCCAGCGAGTTCTTCATGAAACTATGAAGACGTGTGATATCAAACAGGGAAATCCATTATTCTTTATTATAGGCCTCTCGCGCGAGGGACGGAGTTTAAGCTCCAACCTGAGCGGCAGGCTTCCGCCATTTCACTCCCACAACTGTTCCTTCTTATTTTAGAGTTGAGCTAACCTGCTCTCATGGGAAACAAGCCGTCTTAAACAGCAGGCTGGCAGTTGAGATATGAGTTTACTTACAAGCTGTGATGGCCACGGTCTTTTACTTCCACAACTTTTCATTAATAAAACATAGCAACAGATTCTTGTCTCTGGAGAGACGTTTTTGTCCGTCCTTGTTGCTGTGTGTGAGCAATGACAATACAGAAGACGACAAAACAGCTCCTTTCTTTTTAATATTTGATGGTTTCCGGCCACCAAGCCGCCTGCCTGCTTTCCAAGGCTCGTAGTGTTCTCCACCCCTGCACAGTAAATTGATAGAGTCCGCTTGAATAGATGTTTTTTAAGCACTTAGGTGAACAGAACTTTTATCTGCCGACCATCCTTTCGATATCCCGATTCACAAATCATGACCTCCAGATATTTATGCCCAATTATAAAGCAATTTGGGGCAGATTTATGGAAAGTGGTGCTGCACCGAGTGCAGCGCCTTCCCTGCGCCCCTTAGTGCTCACCTACTGCCACCATGTGTGTGCCGTATTTAAAATACGGCGCACCATGGCGCAGGGTAGGGGGCGATAGCATCATTCATTGTGATGCTATTGATGTACTTTGAGGGAGTAGCGCCAAAATGTTGGCGCAACTCCTGCAGAGTACACAGGGGCCCATTCTAAATAATGGAAGCCCCCTTTTAACCCTCTGAGCAGTCATTAAAATGCTGTAAAACATGGTACAAGGAAATCTCAGAGATTTCCTCGTGCCATTTTTTCGGTCCACCTAACTAGGGAATGCCCCCTTTGCATATATTATGCCTGGTGCAGGCATAATGTAGCACAAAGGGTTACAGAGTTAGAAATGGGGTCTTTGGTTGGCAGTTAGGTTACCCCCTGTCCAAACAAGGACCCTCACTCAAGTCAGGGTAAAGGAGAATCAACCTCAGTTAACCCCCGCTCACCCCCATGGTAGCTTGGCACGAGCGGGCAGGCTTAACTTCGGAGGCAATGTGTAAAGTATTTGTACCAACACATACAGTAACTCAGTGAAAACACTATAAAATGACACAACACAGCTTTAGAAAAATAGATAATATTTATCTAAACAAAACAAGACCAAAACAACAAAAATTTAACATACACAATTTAACATATGAATTTTAAAAAGAATAAGAGTCTTAAATCCTTAGAAAACGGTGAGAATGCTGTTAGCGCACAAAAGTACCTGGGTAGTGTCAAATTAAAGCCGCACGGGTGAGTGTGTGTCGGAAAAAGCCAGCGATGCGTTGATTTCCCACTTGCAAGCGAGAACGTGTGCCGTACCTCCTCCGGTTGGGTTGCGTTGTTTCTTCTCTCCCGCAAGAGATGCGATCCAGATGCGTCGATCCAGGCGGGCACCTTGGGTCTGGGCAGGCTTTGCGTTGATTTTCCGCCCTCAGGGTTGTTGCTTGGAAATCCAGTTGCATAGTGCCAAGAAACCACGCTGTGTGAGGGCTTGCGCCGTTAACCGCAGCCGCTGTGGGTGTTGCGCATCATTTCTCCAGTCGCGTTGCATCATTCACCCAGCCGTGATGCAGGTGGAGCATCGTTTATCAGCCGCGAGGTGGGTGGTTCGTTGAAAGTTTCCCCGCACGACGGTCATTGCGTGATTTCTGTTCTTTTCCACCAGCTGCACCTTTCAAGGGTCCAGAGACAAGTTAGGGCACCACTTGGCAGGCAGGACTCTCAGCAGAAAGCCCAAGTGCTGGCAGTGAGAAGTCTTTGATGTCCCTGAGACTTCAACAACAGGAGGCAAGCTCAGTTCAAGCCCTTGGAGATTCTTCACCAGTGGTAAGTCACACAAAAGTCAATCTTTGTCCTCTCTCAGGCAGAAGCAGCTACTGCAGGCCAACCCAGCAAAGCACAGCCACAGGCAAAGGGGCAGTACTCCTCCTCCAGCTTCTCCAGCTGTTGCCCTTGGCAGAGGTTCCTCTTGGTTCCAGAAGTAATCTGATTTTCTGGGGTTTTGGGTCCTCGTCTTATACCCCTTTCGGCTTTTGAAGTGGGCCTTCAAAGAGAAGTCTCTGTTGTTCACAAGATCCTGCCTTGCCCAGGCCAGGCCCCAGACACACACCAGGGGGTTGGAGACTGCATTGTGTGAGGGCAGGCACAGCCCTTTCAGGTGTAAGTGACCACTCCTCCCCTCTCCTCAGCCCAGATGGCCCATCTGGATATGCAGGCTACACCCCAGCTCCCTTTGTGTCACTGTCTAGAAGAGAGGTGCAAAGAGCACAACTGTCAAACTGACCCAGACAGGAAATCCACAAACAAGCAGAGTCACAGAGTGGTTTAAGCAAGAAATGGCCACATGTAGGAAGCCAAAGAATTGCGAGTCCGAAATAGCGACTCCTTGCAAAAATCGCAAAACCAAATTGCAATGCAGTGCGGAGTCGCACCGCAATTTAAATCGCTATTTGCGAGCTCGCAATTTGCAAGGTTGCAAATTGCACAAGGGTATGGCCCGGAGTCGCAGATTGCGACTGGCATGCAAATTGCATGCAGGTGCAAAAAAAATAGGTAAAAAAACACTTCCTGGTTCTGAGTGATGACATCAGAACCAGGAAGTACCCCCATGGAACAGGGAGGAGCCTACCCAGCACAAACAGCAGAGGCACACCCAGCTGAGAGGAGCAACTACAGGCATGTCAGCTCAGGACAAGGAGACACACACTGCTGGGAGGAAGAGGAAACTGAAGTTTTCTGAAAAGGAGCTGGAGGTCCCAACAGAGGAGTGCTGCCTGCACCATGATGTCTTGTTTGGTAAGGCATCAATGAGTGTCCCTGACACCCAAAAGAAGAAAATCTGGCAGGACATCCTTACTAAGATAAATAAATGCTATTGGAGTCAGCCATCGCACCATTGATGAAGTCTGCAAAAGGTGGTACGACCTCCGGTCCAGGACAAAGGAAAGGGTGGCCGAGCGGATGAGGGAGATGCATGGAACTGGAGGAGGACCATCCCCCTACAGCCATAGAGACCATGGTGGAGACCACTCTGGAGCCGGAGGCTGTAACAGGAATTGGAGACCTGGACAGTTCTGCTCCGGGAACATCTAAAAGTAAGTACCAAAAATCACTTATTTAAACCACTCAATGCACCATGCACACAACCACAGTACACATAAGCATGCATCCTCCAGATTTGCTCCATGCCTATATTGCAAGCTACAGAACAATGCATTATGGGAAATGTAGTACAGTAGTCCAACTTTTGAGAAATATTTATTCTGAGACACCAACCATTTGTGAGGCACTGTCAGTGTATTCCCTGTGTCCCACAGGTCTCCCTCAAGGACCCACCAACAACCCTACTGTGCAGGGAGAAGAACCAGCCACCAACACAGCAGACAAGGCAGCCACTGTAACTGCTTGGGAGTGCATGACTACACCACTTGTCCAACATGCACGAGAGAACACCGACGAGACTGATCTGGATCTTGAGGCAGGCAACATGACACCGGGGCCACTGATGAGTGGGAGTCGGCCACAAAGGTCAGCTGGGTCTGTGCGGAGATGGCAACGTCCAATACAGTCAGCCAGTGAGGAGGATGTCACAGGTGAACAACTTCTAGGACGGGAGGCATCCTTACTGCAAAGTCACCGGCTGCAAAATAAACACATGCGGGTTATGAATAGGAACCTGCACAGACTGCAACAGACCTTCTCCCAGGGTTTTGCCAATGTGGACAACCACTTCACTGCCATGAACACCAACATGGCAAACCTCACAAGCTCCATCAACGACTTGGTCAGGGAAATGGTGGTAGACAGGGCCCATGCAAGGTGCAGAGAGCGCAACACTGCTGCCCGTTTGGACCGATTGAGTCAATCAATTGGGCGCCTTGCAACCACAACTACCTGCCTTTCAAGGCGCACTGTAAAGCTGCAGGTAGAACTTGGGCATTTTGCTGGTGATGTGGCAAGGGGACTAGGGCGTATCAGCCATGCAGTGGACCTGATAGAGACCAGCCAGGCAGCAAGGGGCATTGGCGATACCCCTCAGGATAGCGAGGAGATCTCCAGCGTCAGCAGTGTATCTGCCTCAGATGCACGGATCCTGCGGAGTAGCAGTGCCCGGCAAGGATCAGGGGACCAACCAGGATTGGGCCATGGTGGCCGTAGTCGCAGGAGGCTGTGAGCTACCTAATCTGTGTTTTGAGTGAGACACATGAACTTAATGTGTCAGACATCACATTTTGCTTTTTTCGTGCAGTTGAGTTAAAAATAAAATTCTTCATTATATTCCTGACATTAAAGGGATAATTTGTTGTACTCCACAACCTGGCTATGTGTGTCTTACATTTGTGAGTGTTGTGACGGTTGCCACGTACCTGCCAAAGTAGTGGGTTGCAATGTGGTTCCGTCTTTGTCTGCCCTCCATTGCGATGCTACCATCCCCAGGCTGTCGGTGTGGTAGCTCCTGCTCATCATCCTCCAAATCTGTGTCATCGAGGGTGAGATATAGCCCACGTCTGGTGGCAATGTTGCGGAGCATGGCACAAGTTGCAACGATCTTGCATGCAGTTTCGGGGGCATACTGGAGTGCCCCTCCACTTTTGTGCAGGCATCGGAAACTTGACTTCAACAAGCTGAATGTCCTCTCAATGACAGCTCTGATCCGCCAATGTCCTATGTTGTATCGCCTCTCATTCTGATTGCCAGGTGTTAGGTATGGGGTGAGTATCCATGTCTCAGGGCATATGCACTGTCACCTGTGTGACAAAAGAGCCAAAATTAGCAGGGCATCACAGGGTTACGCAGTGACATGTATTTAAGGCATCAGAGTGTACTAGACAGTACCTAATAAATATCCTTCGCCAAACTCCCCACGTTCTATGCATTGGTGTATCCCACTGTGCCTGAATATGTATGCATCGTGTACTCCCTGGATATTTAGCCACAATGTCAGTAATGACATTATGGGCATCACATACAACCTGGATGTTTAGTGAGTGGGTACATTTCCTATTGCGGAATACATATTCCAGATTTGCTGGTGGGCAAATTGGTATATGTGTCCCGTACACACACCCTATTACATGGGGGAAGTTGGTAATTCTGTAGAAGTCCAACTTGGTGCTGTTAATTTCTGCCTCATTCCTGGGAAGGTATATACATCTGGACATGTGTGCCAGTATGGCATCTAGGAAACGTCTGAAGAATCATGAGAGGGCACTTTGAGATACCCCACCTGCCACAGCAATCACCCCCTGATAGATACCCGAGGCCAAGAGGTGCAGTGAGCAGAGCACTTGCACATGTGTGGGGATGGAGCAGCCACGCATTGTCTGGCGTTCTAGCTGAGGTTTCAGCAGTTAAATGATCTCTAGGATAACTGCGCTGCTCAGTCTGTATTTATCATAAATCTCATCCTCAGTTTGTTGAAATAGTGTCTGCCTGGTTCGGTATATCCTCTCCTGTCTCTGCGTCCTCCTTCTCTGCTGGGCAGCCTGGACTCTCCACCTCCATGCTATCACGTATAGTGCAGCCATTTTGAGAAACCCAGATGCCTTCTGGGTCTCCTTTTATTCTCTGGTTCTGGTTACCACCTGTTTGGAATCAGTGCTAATCTGGGTGTGCAAAACGGGCTTTTTGCGGCTAGTCGCAATTTGCGATTGCCTTGTGCATTCGGTTTGCGACTCGCATTTTGTGACTTCTTAATTGCGAGTCGCAATTTCAAGTCGCAATTTTTGCGAGTCGCTAATGGGTCGGATCGCTATTTGGAACTCCGAAATGGCATTGGAACATACCATTTCGATTTTTGTGAGGTCGCAAATAGCGCTGCGACCGATTTGCGACTCGCAAATCTTTTGTACATCTGGCCAAAAAATGCCTACTTTCTAAAAGTGGCATTTTCAAACACACAATCTAAAAACCAGCTTCACTTAAAGCTGCATTTTTAAAACTGTGAGTTCAGAGACCCCAAACTCTACATGTCTATCTGTTCCCAAAGGGAATCTGCGCTTTAATAATATTTAAAGGCAGCCCCCATGTTAACCTATGAGAGCGATAGGTCTTGCAACAGTGAAAACCGAATTTGGCAGTTTTTCACTGGGCATGTAAAACACTTAAGTACAGGTCCCACCTTTAACATACATTGCACCCTGCCCATGGAGCTACATACGGCCCAACTTAGGGGTGCCTTACATGTATGAAAAGGGAAGGTTTAGGCCTGGCAAGTGGGTACACTTGACAAGTCGAATTGGCAGTTTAAAACTGTACTCACAGACACTGCAGTGGCAGGTCTGAGCTATGGTTACAGGGCTACTAATGTGGGTGGCACAACCAGTGCTGCAGGCCCACTAGTAGCATTTGATTTACAGGCTGTGGGCACCTCTAGTGCACTTTACTAGGGAGTTACTAGTAAATCAAATATGCCAATCATGGATAAGCCAATATACACATATAATTTATACAGGGAACGCTTACACGTTAGCACTGGTCAGCAGTGGTAAAGTGTCCAGAGCAAACAAAACAGCAAAAACAGCACACAGCAGCAACCTGGGAAGTATAGGAAAACAGTTAAGGGAGACCATGCCAATGATGCCAAGTCTAACAATGACACTAATGTGGCACAGTTTAGTGCTAGGGGCTCATAAATATGCCCCTTTGTGTCTGAGACTAAAGGGGCAAATTGTGGATTTGATTTACTAATTACTGCTCTGTGGGCAAACTGAAATTGCATGTTCTAGAGACATTTACAAACCATTTGACCTTCAGACTTGGGGTTTATCATGTTATCTGAACATCTTGATCAAAATATTGAACTATATTAAACTGTTACCCATTTTGTATCCTCTATGACTTAATTTAACAAATATTTACTTGTAATGTTATGTTTAGTACAAAGGGCATACGAAAAACTAGGTCGGGGCAAAAAATAAATTATATTGGTGTAATATATGTAATATTGAGGAATTTCGCTTTACGGATGCTACTGGAATTTCTCAAAATTATGTCACTTCATGTAAAACTTAGAGTGAAATGTGGCATCTGTGCTAAATATTTACAGTGAATGCACGCAAACAACAGAATGCCGTGGCTGCTGTTCACCTTGCTTTGTTTAAATAAATACTTCCACTAGAGAATGAAGTGACAGATCTGCATTTGGCATACTAATGTATCATTTTACCAAAATGTTGCATAATTATCCAAGTTTCGCCCACCCCTCTCAAAATATCAGACCTCCTGCCTTTTTCTCCGGAATTTGTGGAGACCCTATGTCCAAAATGGAAGGTTCCAATCCAGACTGATTTTCCTATGGTTGATGTGCTAGCGGTGCACCATCAAGTGCTTGACTTGGTTGGCAAAGAAATGAAGCAGAATGCTGTTCAGTCCATCCACCTTACCCCAATCATATGGACCAGTGGGTGAGCCATAGACTACATGCACATCACTTTGTGCTGGTTCTCCATCAAGGGTGTTAATCAAAGGCTAACCACTGGTGTTAGCATAGGTAACACTTTTCGAGGCATTTGGTGCCATGCAACAGCTGCCGTGTTCTTCGTGGAGAAATCACATACAACTGGCAACTTCTTGGAAGAATTCAACACTAAGGCCCTCATTATGACATTGGCCATCAGACTGGCGGTGAAGACTGCCAAATTCTGATCACAGCGGTGATCCCTTCCATATACAGCCACTCAACCGTCTGAACCGCCAGTGTGGTCTGGCCACCGACCACAGTGGTTGCCTTCTTCAGGCTGGCGGAACACCATTCACCATCCACCATATTATGAGATAGCAGACCGCCAGGATTTCCGGGGCGGGATCACCGCCAAGAAAAGCCTAGCGAAAACGACTCACATAAAAGGAGACAGTCACCTCCAGGGACACAGTGGAGTCTGCAGCCACCATGGAACCCGAACTGGAAGCCCTGCTGATGCTGTACCATGCAATGGGAGTTCAGGAGCAGCAACTCCGATGAAAACAACGATGGTGAGTACAGCCGGGTAGCATACAAGGGAAGGAGGGAGCGGGGAGTGACACACCCACACGCGCAACACACACCATACACACATACCATACAATCCACTGATGAATCCAACAGCAACATAAGCCAGTAGTAAAGAAAGCCTGTACAAATACCTTTGGTCCAACCACTGTAGTCTGGTGGGAATAGCGACCACACATAAGAAAGTCAACTATATACATAAAGGGCCGTTGGCCAGTCCAATTGTCCATGGCATCCCACAGGGAAATGAAATAGGCCCAACTTGACTCCCAAGCCCAAGTCACCCCACTGGGGAGGGACATCATTGTGCAAGGCATGCACCTCAAGGGGCTGCGGGCGTTTCTTGGGAGGGGGGGTCCTATGATTTGGGTTTGGGAGGGGGGAGGCCTTTGTTTTTCTGTTTGGGGGCGGGGGAGTGGACTTGGAGCGGGGGTCAGAGTGGCTGTCTTGTGCCCCAGAGTGGGAGCTTTTTCTGCGAGGGGAGGAACATGTGCAACACCAGTGGGGGCCATGAGAGGACTGGGAGCTAGAGGTACTGGGCTGGCGGAGAGGGGCCTTCTTTTTACGGACAAAACGAGGTGGGGTAGGAGGAGGGAAGAGTTCAAGGCGGGCAAGGAAAAGTTTTTTGGTACAGTGGGGCAGAGTGTGGAAGGAGGTTTGGGAGTGGAGGTAAAGGGAGTAGTTGTAGAAGGAGTAGGTGTGCTGGACTGTGTTGCAGGTGCATGTACAGTGTGCGTGTGTGAGGTGGATGGCTATTGGGTATCTGAGTGGTAGCGTTTATGTGTTTTTCAAGGGGGGCAGATAGGGTAGAAAAAGGGCAAACAGGTTTTGTGCATGTATGTTGTGGTGGTGTCTGCAAGTGAGGTGGGTGTGCTGCATGTGGTTGTGATGGTGGTGGTGGTGACTGTGCATGTGGTGATTGGGGTGCTAGTCTGCATGTCTGCTGTTGTGGTGACTGTGGGCAAGGCTTTACAGGTGGCATGATCTGGGACTGAAGATGAAGTGCTTGCAGGTGTGAGTGCTGATGTGACTGTGAGGGAGGAGGAGGAAGAGGAGACAGTGGAGGCAGTGGCTGTTATTGAGTGTGCACCTGGGAGTTGGCTGCATGTGTGATCGTGGTGTGATCTGTGGTGCCTGTGCTTGTCTTTGCAAGTCCTGTCTGTTGTCTTGGGTGCATGCTGGTCTGATTATGCGCTTTGGATAAAGGGGGGAGAGGGCTTTGGGGCTGGGAACAGGTAGATGGAGGAGGGACGGAAGAACCAGGGACACTGACTGCCATCAAAAAGGAGGCCAGAGCCTGAAATGATCTCTGTAGGGCAGCCAAGCCACCGTGAATGCCCTCCAGGTAGGCATTGCGTTGTTACATTTGGGATGCCAGCTTCTCAATGGTATTTTCTATGGTTGATTGCCCTACAGAGATGGATCTCAGGAGGTCAATAGCCTCCTCTGTGAGGGCAGCAGGGCTGACTGGGGCAGGGGGCGAGGTGCCTGCAGTGCAGGAGACACCCACCCTCCTGGGTAAGCGGGTACGGGCAACTCAGTGGGGGGGGGGGGGCTACCTGGAGGGCGGTGCTGGTATGGGTGGTAGTGGAAGATGATATTGCTGGGGTGGTTCCAGAGGGTTCTGCCACCACTAGGGAGCTTCGACCAGAGGAGGAATCAGGGTCTGTTGTAGCTTCGGTCTCCCCCGTGGTGATCCCCTCGCCCTCCAACCTACTGGTCCCCTCGGCATCGGTGGACACTGCCTCCTGGGTCCTGTGGGCTGCTGCTCCCCCACTTGCCGTTGCCCCTGCTCCTTCATCAGATGATGCTAATGCACACAAGGACAGGGTGAGAAAAGGAGAGAGGGTGGGGGAGAAAGAAGGGGAGCACAGGGTCAATTACAGCATTCACAGCACATATGGCATACACATCACAAAGACTCACTGAGACTAACACTGCAGTATGAACCACAATACCAAACCATTGCCTGGGAACAATAGCAGAAATTTACTCAGACACTACCGTCTGCACCCCAACTGGGTCTCACTAAGTCATGTCTGCCATGGTATGCCAGCTACTTGCCAATACCAAATGTACATACCACTTACCATTGCTAAGCAGGACTACACAAGACTAGCTAAACAGGTATATTGGGCCATTCACTGACTAGAACCATGCACCCAAACACCATTGCAGGCATCAGGAATTCCACACAGTGTGAACTCACGCCCTTGTGGCTGATGTGCTGCCTTCAAGTGCCCATCCAACTCCAGATTGGCCACCGCCAGTATGCGGACCATTATGGGGGTAAGGGTCCGACGGGCACCCCTCCGTCATTAGGATGACATCCCCAGCTGGACCTCTGAAGTCTTCTGGGTCCAGCATCGCAGGTCCTCCCACCTCTTTCTGCATTGGGTGCCCCAGCGGATATGTACCCCTGAGAGTCCACACGTTCTTGGCAATGGCATGCCATAACCCTTTCTTCTGATGGGCGCTGATCTGCATAAGGAACCCAGACAGAAGGACACCATGAACCCCACACTACATTTTGTAACAGCAATGGCTTAAATGCTGCATAGATCCCACATTACCCTTACACAATATTCATACCTCTGTGTGCACATTGCATGCAGCGAAAATACACTCCCCAAATGACACACTGCCAGCGCACACATACATCTTCATAGAGCCATGTTGCACCGAAAGTACCAAAAGGTGCTCACCTGTTGATCTGGAGGCCCATACAACTGTCCACACAAAGGTAGGACCCTATCCACAAACTTCTCCAGTTCCTCTGATGTGAAGGCTGGGGCCCTATCTCCTGTAGCACGGGCCATTCTGGGTTCCAGACACAGGACACAGCAGCACACGCAGTGGAGGTGTTGATGTGGTGAGGGTCAGGAATCAAGTGAAGTGGGATGCAGAAAATGGCAGTCATGTCAGCACCGGTGAACACGGTCACCGCCGGTAGTGATCATCATTTGCCCCTGTGCTCCATAGACTTCCATGTTAACCAATGAGGAGTTGAATGGCAGTGCAGACACCCTCTGCCATGATGCCAAACGCTGGCGAGTGAGGTCACTTCCACCTGTCCCTGCATACAGGACAGACGGTTGCCATTTCCTGATGCTGGTACTCATGGCGGTCAATTTCATGTGCGTCATAGGAACCGATGGTAGGCACCAAGGCAATTCCAGTCCGCTACATACTTTGTTTTGGTTGTAGACTCAGGCACTCAAATTAGATCTCATACTACGGCACTGCTTGCAGATGAGTTGTTGACAGAACATGTAAAATGGGATGCAACTAATCACGACACACGACTACGACAACATCTGTGAGACACAGTGACAAATTAAAATAATAATGCAAATTACAATCAATGTTTGCGTGAATTGAATGTGACTGCTCTGTGTACTGTGATATTGTGTGTCCATCCTTCCTGTTGTCATACACTTCTGATGTTTGGTTTACTTAGATACCAACCACTGAGGAGGAGGAGGAGGAGGAGGAGGATGAGGAGGAGGAGGAGGATGAGGAGGAGGAGGAGGAGGAGGAGGAGGCAAGCACCCGTGTACGGACCCCTAGTCGACTTGGCCACACAGGAAGAACGCCATATTATACTCACCTATTATTTGGACAGGGCCACAATTACTGAGCTGTGTCAACAATTAGAGCCAGATCTAGTTCCTGTTATTAGTAGCACTACAGCAATACCCCCTGCAGTACAGGTACTGTCAGTGCTCCACTTCCTGGCCAGTGATTCTTTTCAGATGACTGTGGGCTTGGCTGCAGGTATGTCACAGCCAATGTTTTCTAATGTACTGAGAAGAGTTTTGTCTGCCTTGCTGAAACACATGCGTAGCTATATCTCATTCCCCCACAGTGATAATTTACCCACTGTGAAGACTGCATTCTACACCATGGGACACATACCACATGTGATTCGGGCTATTGACAGGACCCATATTGCCTTGGTCCCTCTCAGGACAAATGAGCAGGTCTACAGAAATAGGAAGGGTTACCATTCAATAAATGTCAAGATGGTGAGCCTTGCTGATCAGCACATTTCCAACGTTACTGCCAAGTTTCCAGCATCTGTGCATGATGCCTATGTATTGAGGAATAGCAGCATCCCACAGGTGATAGCACGACTACAGAGAGAGAGAGTGTGGTTCATAGGTGAGCTTGAGGTTTCACCCAATGCATGTCACTGTATGCCACCTGGAGCTGTACTCTGTGCTACTGTACATGAGTAATGTGTGTCTCTCACTACTTTCAGGTGACTCAGACTACCCAAACCTATCTCGGCTGTTGACACCAGTGAGGAATTCGAGGACAGGGCGAGATAATCACTACAATGAGACATGTGGTAGGACCAGAAGAGTAATCGAAAGGAGTTTTGGGCTACTGAAAGTCAGGTTCAGGTGCCTCTATGTTTCTGGTGGATCCCTACTCTATGCCCTGGGAAGGTTTTCCAGATAGTGGTGGCCTGCTGATTGGGGCAAAATTTGGACCTCAGACACCATGTGCCATTCCTGCAGAGTGGGGGGAGAGACAATGCACCTGTGGCAGCAGAGGACACTCAAAACAGTGATGAGGATGGGGAGGCGGAAGATGTGGATAACAGGACACATCTGATACAGCAGTACTTCCAATGTCACTCAGGTAAGACTGTACTTCTGTTCATACCTCCATTACACTTAAGTGCTGTTTGGCTGCTGTGTTGTGCCAAGCACAAATGTGTGCATTATGTGACCTGACATCTGTGGTCAGTTGTGCCAGTGTTATGGTGATAGTGAACAGGCTTTTTCAGCCCATGCAATGTGGCCGTAGTTTTGCTTTTTCAAAAACTTGCCCACTGCAAACTGTGTCCTCATTCCATACAGTACTTAGCAGGAATGTCATGTGACTTACAATGTGCTTACACAACCGCTCTGTGACTTCAATATCCCTGACAGTGTGGCATAGACTAGGTGATCCATAGGAGGGATTGGCATGCTGACAACATGGCATGGCTTATACTGTTGTATCTTGTGTTGTCACGAAGGTTCTCATAATCCTATTGAGACTACGGGCGGCAGAAGCACTTGTACTGCGGGGGAATGAGTCTGATCCTGCACTATGTGACACCTGTCATCCTAATCGGGTTTTTTTTCTGGCTAACTAGCAGTGCCTCATCTCCACCCAAGAGCAGGGATGATTGGGGCAACCAGTCACATGACATACATGACTCCTTAGGTGAATCGTGGTCACTCAGATCCCACCCGTTTCTCTCAGTTACATTAATCTCACATATGCAAGGACAATCATAGGCAGAGTAAAGTTCAATAAGGTTTTTTTGAAGTAACTGCATCTTAGATAATAAAGCACGTGTTGCAATAACTAGATCGATGAAGCACAATAAGATTAAAATTACGACAAGGAGAGTAAAACACAAGAATGATGCTACCATACTGTCAATAAGGTTTGGAGGAATAGTTCCTACATAAGCTATGTTAGAGCACCACATGTTAAGGTCTAATTCTGCCTTTCAGGTTCCCCCTGGTAAGACATCATCCCTCACACCTGAGCAAGAGGCCTGTAGTCTACATAAGCAGCTGTAGCGAAGCAATCAGTAATCAGCATACAGTTGTGGCAATCTGGCTGGAATCTCCCTCTAAGGTACATGGGTCAAAGTAGTGTTTTTATAATAAAACATGTGATGTTCCAAGAAAGGATCCCACATAAGAATGTGTATGTTTCTGTGAACATTAGAGACAAAGCGTACCGCTTTTGAAAGCAACCTATCTTACTGCAGCCTTGAGAAATGCACAGAGTGAAAGAAATGTCTTGTTTAAGAACGCAGTGCTGACCTAGGCAAAGAACAGCTAGGTAGAGAAAATAAAACAAGACAGAAAATGTGGCTAATGTTAAAATAATAAAACAAAGCCGAATAAAATATATCTAGCTTAAAGTGCACAGAGGCAGGTCTAATTTGCTAAAATAACGTGTACAATTACAGCTAAAATGGCTACACAACACCCTCCCCTTGCCGGTGCAAAGGTGGTTCAAAGCCTAATTCAATATATAAAGCTACTATAATTCAACTTAAAGCACATATATGGGAATGTCAATAATGACAAGTTAAAAGACACTTGAGCATGTAATAAAAGGACAATTTAAACTTTTAAATGTGGCGTCAGGAAAAGCCGGATTTCAAAAGTCAGAGTCATTTGAAAGTCGCCAATTGAATCTGAGATAATTGAAGATAGGAAATCTTCCACTTCGGCAGGTGGTGAAGTAGGAAGTTCATCGCCAAGGAAAACCAAGGAGCATTTGTGTTCCAAAGCCTGAGCTCCAGCTAAGGCAGCAGCATTCCGTGGTGTGCCCAACAATGAGTTTAGAACTGCATGATCCACAAAGGGCAACTCATAAACAGCTTCCCGTAGCAAACGCACCCTCAACGTGCATGACTGGTAAGGAGCGCTCAGCGAGAACATCAACAGATCAGTATCCAATGAAAGCAAGCACTGTTTAGAAAGACAAACTTTCAGTGCACTTTCAAAAGGGCACCAAAGGCACTGAAACACAGGCTGCACACAATGCAAAACCGGTCTGAATAACAGAGACCAGTCACACTCCAATCGCTCCAGGAGTGGTGCTACAAAGTACTGCATCATGCGTTCACGACACGATTGCGCTGGTGGATGCGCTTTCAGTCCTCCTTGTTGTAACGGGACAGCCATTGCGCAGAAAATGTAGAAACAGCAAAATGCCACCTATTATAGCCAACGTTATAGGAAATCCTCTGAAAATACTGGAAATTATTGAATGGATGGCTGAAGGTATTAAGCATAATATAGAGGAGAAGGAGTGAACGAAACCAGAACCAACAGCCTTAAAGAAATGTGTGATTCCAGTAGTAATGGACGCATTAAATATCCATCCCACAAGTTCACCAAAGTGTCTCGGAAAGTTGCTACTTAAAAGGGACTGTATCTCTGCGGGTGACCTCGTAACCTGAAATGCATAGGTCTCGCTTGCAGATGTAAGCACCTCATGTTTTTGAAACAATAAAGCCTTGAGTCTGCTCAAGTTGTCAAAATTCACATTTGAAGTAGCGATATGGGGGCCAAATCTCAGCTACTTCCCTCTTTCGTGTAGGAGGAAAAAGTACATTCCCGCAGCATGTAACAATTTTGGAGACAACATAAACTATTCCGGCTCGCATCCTACAACAGCTCTCACTATTATGGAGTACATAGCAGCCATTCGAGAACATCTGGAACACAGGTCTAATCAAGGGGACTGGGACTCCCTTCAGATAACAGGCCAAGTTCGCTGTCGAAGCGTTGCACGCCCTGTGCAAGGACAGATGTTTACAAACCATCGAATGGATGACAGACGTCTCCCATTCACTACCGCTAAGAAAGACCTCTTTCATACGATTGAGACATTTGTACAAGAACGGAATCTCCCACACCTCATGTATGTACCTATCTCCTAGCCTTTCATATCTGCCCACTGGAATGTGTTTTAAGAAGGATGTGAATTGAAGTATTGAAATTAGCAGATTGATGACCCCATGTATTAACCACTCAGCAGATGGTATTTCAGCCACAGTAAAAGGCAACTTTTTTAATTTCTCAATATTTAACATGACATAAGTCGCTTCTTTTTAGCCATTAGTTGTTGCTGTCACGTTAAATTAAATGTGGAAAATGTGTCCCTTGTGATGACCTGTTGCCAGGGAACGCGACCTGCTTTCAGTGTTGTAGTGTCCAACCTAACTGCATAATGGATCTTAGTTGACTATGGCCATGGTGTAAAGCTGACATGCCGCTCTGTACTATGTCTATTGCAGAGGAAACAGTGTTGTTTAAGGTGTATATCCAGTCGGACAGGGTATTAATCCCATTACCTACAACTGCTAATGCCTTCTGTAAATTTTCCTGATCTATTTGCCTTAACCGGGCAGCAGCTTCTTGTTGAGAAAGCTTCCAAATTTCATTATAGACTGAATATAAGAAGCACTTTTTGCATTGTTTTCTGGGGCCTAACAGGACATCCTGTAAGTCAGTATTATTAGACAGGAGACTGAGGTTTCCTTTAACAGAATCTCGTGAGGAACTCTTCAACCATTGCTGGCATAGTTTCCCTACACTGTATGTCGTCACTATACCTGTGTGGTCAGATGACACAGATGACACATAGCGAGGGTCAGGCCTACTTGTTCTAAAACCCCCGTGGAGTTTACAAAACATTTATGACACCCATTGGTATCTGTGGGCCTCATTAACCACCCACCAGGACGTGAAAGTGAAGCATTAAATGTGCCATTTTGGATCCATTCATCGAGCTGATCTTCTGTTACATTGATAAACCTTTGCCATTTGTAAAATTTTGCAGGGGCAGGAATACTGGACGCATTCAAATCCTTAATTTTTGCTAAGCTTAAACAACTTGTCTGTTGTACAGTTTCATTTAAACATATCATTTGAACAGGTATCAGGCATGCTCTAAATAAAGCTTTCTTATTTGCCAATTTTTTGTTCCCCACACACTTTTTAAATCAATCGTATTTAACCAATATTCATAGCCTTCTATAGCCAACCGGAAAACAAAGGAATCTGAATAGATTAATTTTGTATCAGTCAGTAACATATGTACATTTTCTATCAACAGCAATTTGAAATAATATGACTCAGCATTTTTAACATTGTGCCCAGAAAATTATGCACATTTTTCAGAATATGTTTTAGAACTCCCTTGTGGTGGAGTTGGGCAATGTTCCCAATATGTATAATTAAAATTAGTCTTTGGAGTACTTGCTCTGTGAATGAAATGGTGTCCATAATAATTATAACAGAACATATCTCCATAATTTTCTTTGGATTGATAAAAATCCTCACTTTCAAATACAGTAAAATACTGCAACTCAGTCATCATGGAATCAACTGTTTTTACATCCCAGTCATCAGAAACAACTCCAGGTATTATTACATCATTCATAGAACATTGAAACATATATGGTATTTGAATGACCTCAGTCGGGTCATATATATCAAATGTAATTTTATCCCACACAATCCCATCAGGATTTGGTTTAGCGGAAATGTTCACGAAAGACAAGTCTCTGCGGAATTTGTGAGAAGAAGGAAGGGGTTTTAGGACCTCATCCACCAGTTCAACTGTTGATCCTTCAAGAAGGTAATGACCATGTATTAATAGAAATAAACTAATAACAAAGCCAATCCAAAGGATGAAAGCTAATATAGTCAAGAAAAGCCACAGATAGTTCCATGGGAGAATAAAGTAATTTGTTTTGAGCCAAATTATCAGCTTACGTGTTTTTGACAATTCAGATGCAGAAGAGGCAGATGAGTCTGAAAAGGTGTCATTGATGTCGGCAAAGTATCCAGAAGCAGTTCGTGAAAAAACTGGAGCCATATTCTGAAGAAGAGAACTGACAGAAGTCTCCTGCGGTGGTTCGTAATATATGATGCCATCCGTTTGTGTAGAGTTTGAGAATGATCGGTCATCATTTTCTGCTTGCATGTAAAAGATGCTAGTGAAACTAATGAAAGATCATTTTCCACCCTCCCCAAGAGAGGTGTCAGCGTTGCTGCTCAAAACTTGTAGAGGGACATCTTGACCAGTAGTGAGAGGGATTTGGGTACTAAAGTTTGTTTTTCTTGGTCTGCTGTGTAGGATCGGCCACATGGTGTAACGTGACATTGTCGATGGAGACAAAGCGGTTTTCTTTAGAACCAGGCAGCAGTGGTAGAATAACAGTTCTGGTACTGTGTATTCCCAGGACTGTAGCCTGTGCACGATAGGAAGGACTGAACTCCTTTTTCACAGCAACTTTTTCACATACTAGATCCCCAACCTTTGGAATCCAGTCGGTAGATTTTATTGCTACATCCTTAATTCATAAGGAGGCAGCACTGGCAGAAGCTTTGTCGTCACAGAACTGTTGTAAATCCTGTAAGACAGTGACATGTTCATTTATGCCAAATAGTATTTCTGCCACCTCCACGCCAGGACCAACATGATCTGGAACATACATCTGATTTCCAAACAGGCACTCGTATGAAGTACGACCCCCCCCCCCCGGGACCTTCTAGGCAGATTATTATGTGCTCTATGGACTCCATACAAGTGATTAAGCCAACTACGACCCGTACCTAGTACTCTGGCTGTTAAGGATTGCTTTAAATCTCAGTTTCGTCACTCCACAACACTATTTCCCTCGGGATGAAAAAGAGACGAGTAATGGAGTTGGACCCCTAACAAAGCCATGGCATCCCTGAATGCCCTTGAGGCAAAAGCTGGGCCCTGGTCCGGGTGGAAAGCTGCAACTGCATATGTGCTGATAAAGACTTGCAAATCTTATTTATAACAGTCCGAGCGTCAACCGAGCATTGTGACAACACCCATGGGAATCTGGAGCAAAAGTCAACAGCAACTAGGATGTATTTATATGCACTGTCAGGAGTCAAAGGACCGCAATGGTCCAGGTAACACATTGTAATGGTTTGTTAGAAATTAAGAGGGGTGTCGCAGTGGGTGTTTAATGGTGGACCCCTTAATTTGTTGGCAGATATCACAACAAAGGACATACTGCTCGGTCTGTTTGTATTTACTTGGCCACCAATAACGAGCCTACAACAATGATATTGTAGCCACCACACCTGCATGGGCAGAAGCAACTCCCTCATGCGCTGCTTTGATCAACTCTGGTCTTAGGTCTTTATTGGGAATTACTCAAACTCCCACCCCTGGTATTTTTGCTTCTGTGTCAAGCATGCCTCCCATCCGGTAGGAATATTTAGTGGAATATAATTTAGCTAAAGGTGTGCTGTCAGCGGAGGCTTTCACGGCAGCCAGTATTTCATTGTCCAGTTCCATTCTAGAACGAGTTACTGCAGCAACAGAAGCCGTAGCTACTGCTGATTTGGTTGCTTCTTCAGCCAGTGTATTCCCAACAATGTGTATTTCAATGCGCTGTTGTCCAAGCGTATGTACTAAATGGACATTTGTTAGCACTGCCTTTAGCTCTGCTAGTTGTGCAGTGCAATACCCTAGGGTTTGCGTAAAGGTATGTTGTGGATAGAATTTACTACCCTCCATAAAGCCGCTTACCACTGCGCAAGCAGCGGAGTATTGATGCTTTGTGCCTATATCAGGTTGTGCTGAGCCATCAGTGTACATAACTCTTTGATACTGATCAATAGACAATGTATTTGGCGGAACTGGGTATTCTAGTTCATATTGCAAAAATTCTTGAGTTTGAAACTTTGGGTCAAAAATATATTCAACATCAGTGGTTGTCAAAGACGTTGCCTATTGGATCCAATGTGGATGTAATGCTTTAGTGTTTGGAACTCTGGCCTTGGTAACAGCCTTATGGGCTGGGATTGGAGATACTACAATAATGCGTTTCCCCTGGGCTAGTGGTCTTTCTTTAATGACAGCAATCTGAACAGCAGTGCAAATTTTCTCAGTGGGAGCAAAATGTTGTTCTGCTGTTGAATACAAATGTGATTTGTATGCAATCTGGACTCTCTCATCCTCATTAAATGTTGCATAGGTGAAACCAATGGCACCAGCAATTACTCTGATGACCAGATGTTTTTTATTGTGCCTTGTGTGTAAGAGTTGTGCTGCAAGCATGTCTTGTTGCAATGCTCTGAGTATGCGTGTGTGCTCGACTGTGCAGAATTTACTGGAAAAGTCAGGACGTTTCAAGCAATATAAGGGTTTGATGCGTGATGCATAATCTGGAATGTAAGTTCAGCTGAAATGAAGAAAACCTAACAATAACTGGGGTGTTTTAATAGTATTTGGAGGTTGTAACTGTGCGCATTTTTCTATGAATTATGGAATTAGGCTCGTTCCTTTACTTGATAATTTGTATCTTAGAAACAGGACACTTAGGAATGCTATTTTTGTTTTTTTTAAAGTTGCATTTATAGCCAAATTCAGCAAATCCTACAACAATGCCGCTACCCGTCTTAGATGTTGCAGTAATTCGTCATCCGTAAGATAGATATCATCTACATAGGACAATTCTACAGGGTCAATGTCATGCTATATTAAAGTTACACAAGCCGCGAACAGTCCTTGTACCCTGTGGTAAACAACAGATTTTTTTCTGGGAGCCTAGTGCACTGAAACTTGTTAGGTCTCTACTCTCAGGCGCTATATTTTGGCAGAAGAAGCCATTGGAAATATACAATGTTGTTTTGTATTTTTTGCGCACTATGGGACAGATGTAGCAAAGGTTTTTCCCCATTCTGTGTCTATGGGAAAAAGTGTTCGTACATATGGCCCTATGTTCATAAGTGCTGTGCTATGAGAGTTTTGTATAGCATATGTGCATGTATGGCTATTTAAGTGTCTTTAGTCTAAGACTATTCCGTATGAATGGTCCGGTTCAGCTACAGGGAATAAAGGATTATTCATTGGTGAGACACAGGGTTTGATTACGCCCTGGTACTCTAGTTGTGTGAGGATTTCCCTCACAGGTGCATTAGCACCTGGGTATTGGGTATTGGGTATTGGGTATTGGGTATTGGGGTTGAGGTTGGGGCTGATTTTTAATTGGAATTACATGATGGGGGTATCTTTGTCCCACCCTACATGGCTGTGATATAACGCGGGTGCCTGCACCAATGCCCAATCAATGGCCTAGGATCCTGCAAGCTCATCGGGAACAAGGGGCGAGAAAGAAGGTTTGATAACCTCTTCCCCAAATGGGCAAGTATAGACAAATTCAGGTGGCCAATCCTTTTCGGCCAGTAAAATATCATAAATGTTAACGACGTGGTCCCAAAAGATTGCGTCTATTAGGCGTTCAATGTCTCCTAACTGTATCGTCACTTTATACACCCTGTGGAGACACGTATGTCCGCAATTTCAACTTTCAAATCATCAGTTGCTTTCACCTCCAGATGCTCTTGAAGACTCCGGCGAACTCTTGTGACCTCTGCTGCTCTGCCTAGCAGAGCTAGTGCCCACGTCTTGTTCTTCAATGGAGCCCTCTTCCCGAGTGGCATGACGAATCGCAACTGCTGCCACTTTTTTCTTTTTAAATTGGGGTTTTTGCTGGTTTCTCTTTTTTTTTAGCTGAAACGTCTGTAGAGTTGTGATTCCTGTCTCAGTTTTACGTACTCAGTTCTTCGCTCTGACCGCCCACCTCTCTCACTGCGTTTTTCCGGTGAGTCCTGAAAGGAACGAGATTGGCGTGTATCAGTATATGGATATCTGTCATGCATTTTTATATTATCTCTATTTCTGAGATTATATCTATTCTGTGGGGTCTCTGTATGCGGAGATTCTTCCTTTTCTATTTTAGGTGTTTGTTGTTTTGTATCCCAGCATTTTTTAGAACCCTCAGGTGCTTGCTTTGTAGAATCTTTACTAGATTTACCCTGAAACTGTGGTTTCATGGGTCTGGCCCCCAGACTATCTCGACCAATACTGGAATATGTCTCCACGATAATCTTTGGCAGCTCACATTCTTGATTCTGTGGAGGAACGTCCCGGAGCTGCTAGTACAACTGCTTCCCCTTTAAGGTTACTTAGTATAATGGAAGATACAGTGGCAAACTTAAGTTGCATCCCCAAGTCTAGGGCCGGGGCAGCCCTGTATTCATCTTGAATTTGTTTTAACACTTCCGGAAGATTGGCAAGTGTCGGTGTAACAATGAGGTAATATAGAGCATGGCAAATACCGTGTCCCAAGTATTGCAGTTATCTACTGTGGGAACCATCCCAAATGGCATGCCACGTAGGTTCTCATTATCCTAATGAGACTACTGGATTTAGGCCGCAGAATCACTTGTACTGCGGGGGACTGACTCTGATCCCACACCATGTGACACCTTTCGGCCTAATCCGGGTTTGTTCCGACTAACTAGCAGTGCCTCATCTCCACCCAAGAGCAGGGATGATTGGGGCAACCATGCGCATGACATACATGACTCCTCAGGGGAATCGTGGGCACTTAGATCTCACCTGTTTCTCTCAATTACATTAGTCTCACATATGCAAGGACAATCAGAGGCAGAGTAAAGTTCAATAAGGTTTTATTGAAGTAACTGCATCTTAGATAATAAAGCATGTATTGCAATAACTAGGATGATGAAGCACAATAAGATTAGAATTGTGACAAGGAGAGTAAAACACAAGAATAATGCTACCATACTGTCACGAAGATTTGTAGGGATAGTTCCTACCTAAGCTATGTTAGAGCACCACATGTTAAGCTCTAATTCTGCCTTTCAGGTTCCCCCTGGGAAGACATCATCCCTCATACCTGAGCAATAGGCCTGTAGTCTACATAGGCAGCTGTAGCGAATCAATCAGTAATCAGCATACAGTTGTGGTCATCTGGCTGGAATCTCCCTCTAACGTACATGGGTCAAAGTAGTGTTTTTATAATAAAACATGTGATGTTCCAAGAAAGGATCCCCATGTAAGAGAGTGCATGTTTCTGTGAATATTGGAGATAAAGCAGGCAACCTATCTTACTGCAGCCATGAGAAAAGCACAGAGTGAAAGAAATGTCGTGTTTAAGAACACAGTGTTGACCTAGGCAAAGAACAGCTAGATAGAGCAAATAAAACAGAACCGCAAATGTAGCTAATGCTAAAATAATAAAACAAAGCCAAATAAAATATATCTAGGTTAACGTGCACAGCAGCAGCTCTAATTTGCTAAAATAACATGTGTACAGTTATAGCTAAAATGGCTACACAACAGTTTGAGGGCATGAAATGAGTTGTTTCTTCTCACTTATGGTGTTTGGAGTCAATTGCTGTGCATATTTCTGAGTAGAAGTGGCCAGCTGAATGTAGGTTACAGGGGCTCATGTTGATCTACGTCCTTTACTTCTCAATGGAATGTCACTAATGATTTTACTTTTTTGCAGTTGTTGGTGTGTGGTCACTACTGTGAACTCATGTGATGCTCATGTGATGCCTACAGACTGCTTTCACACAGTTTGGTGGATGGTGACTTGTGGCATGCTCTCACACTGGTTATGTGTCCTCCAAACTGACTGTCCATTGGGTGGATTCACACTTTACATAACATTAGCACAGGATTTTAAAGGTCAAGACATTGCATATTGTTGTAATTAAAGCACAAAACCTTCAGTCGTGTTTAAGTGTGTTTATTGAAGTGACAAAAAGGAATGGATGGTGCAATAGAGTGGGGTGATGGTGGATGGAATCTTCAGTGTAGTGGCCCATTTGGTTTGTAGCACAGGTCCAGTATCCATGGGCCATAGGAAAAAGAGCAATGGCAGTCCAAGGTACACAAGGTGTCTCAGTGGCACACAAGGGAGACATGTTGGTGAGGCTCACTTCCTTGCAGTGGTTTTGGTCTTGGCTACAGTCTCTGGTGTCTGTCTGGGTCACAGGGAACATTTATGGGGTGGTTCTTCTGCTGCAGAGAAGGGGAGCTGGTGGTTGTCCTGTGTCAGGTCCTCCTGTCCACTAGCTGCAGCAGATGTGGAGGGATGGTCAGTACACTGGCTAGTGGAAGGGGCCCGCTGGTGTGTTGTGTACCCATGCATGATGGTAGCCATATCAATCATCACCCCTGCAATGGAGGCCATGTTGGCAATTAAATCCTACAACTGCTGCATGACCACCTGTGGTGTTCCCCCTGCAGCCTCTGGTTCTCCTGCAAGATGGTAAGTGCCTGGCCCATCAAGTCAAGGGATTTCTGGTATGCTCCCAGGACATGTACCAGCCTCCTGGGCAGTCGGTTCCCTGGGTTTGCCCACCCCTTGGTGCACAGCTATCCTCCCACTGGCCTTGGCCCCCTGTGCCTGTGTCCCCTGAACTGTGTGCCCACTCCCACTGACACAAGGACCTTTGTCGTCTTGCCTGTGTGGTGTCGACTCAGTTCCCTATACAGGTGGCCACAATGTTGATTGTTGGGTCCTAGGGACAGACGTTTGGGGATGTTGGGTGTCTGCTGTGTTATTGGAGTATGATGTGGAGTGTCCTGTGGTTGACTAGGTGTTGACTGTGGTGTAGATCATCCAGATCTAGACATCCAGAGTTGCTGTCATCACTGGAGCCTTCTTCTGGTGGAGGACTGGGTTGCTGTAGCACATGCTGGCCGCTGACATTGGCTGGGGTATATATGGATATGTATAAGATTTGTTACAGTCATTGTCAGTTACATATTCAGCATTTCTGGCTTTCCCTATGGGATGCGTGTTGTCCTTCTACCTTTGGTTATTGTGTGGTGATGGATTGTGGAATTGGTAGTGCTACATGCTGCCAGTGCATTGCTGTTGTGTGTGCATGCAGAGCTTGGAGGGGAGTGCTTGCAATGGGTAGGACATGCAGGGGTACACAGTTGAGGGTGGTTATGGGGGTGATTCTCTGTTTTGGATGGAGTGTGGTGAAGGGAGTCAGGGTGAGGGGGTGACATGCCATGCAGGTATTGGTGGTGGTGGAGTGGTAATGGTGACTGACCGGTGTCCAGTCCTCCAGTGATTTCAGTGAGGCTCTCTGGATGCAGGATAGCCAAGACTTTCTCCTCCAATGCTGTCAACTGTGGGGAGGGAGTGGGGGTCCACCGCCAGTCTTCATTATGGCAATGTGGTGCCTGGAGGCCATTGTACGCACCTTCCCCGTAGGTCTTTCCACCTCTTTTTAATGTCGTCACTTGTGGGTGGATAGGTTCCCATGGAGTTCACCTTGTCCACGATCCTCCGCCATAGCTCCATCTTCCTGGCATTTGATATCTGCTGGACCTGTGCACCGAGCAGCTGTGGCTCTACCCTAACTATTTCTTCTATCATCTCCTGCAACTCCTCATCACTGAAATGGGGGTTCTTTTGTGGGGACATGCCTATACTGTAGTTTGTGTGGTGTGCAGAGAGTGTTAGGTGTTGGGGTATGGTGTGTGGTGTGTGATGCGTGAAGGATGTATAGGTGGCTGTGGTTTGTGTCTACAGTTCTCAGGATATGTGGGCTGGCAACGTGTAGCAGTATTTTTGAGTTTCCAAAGATTGTGGGTTGTGTGGGTGTTAGATATGGGGTCTTTGGTTGGCAGTCAGGTTACCCCCTGTCCAAGCAAGGACCCTCACTCTAGTCAGGGTAAAGGAAACTCACCCTCGGTTAACCCCCGCTCACCCCATTGGTAGCTTGGCTCGAGCAGGCAGACTCAACTTCAGAAGCAATGTCTAAAGTATCTGTACCAACACACAGAGTAACTCAGTGAATTTTAGAAAATAATAACAGTCTTAACCCTTAGAAAACAGTGAGAATCCTTATTATTGCACAAATGTACCTGGGTAGGGTCAAAATAAAGACGCATGGGCGAGTGTGTGTCGAAAAAGGTCAGTGATGCGTTGATTTCTCACTCCCAAGTCAGACCGTGCGTCGGTCTTCCTCCAGTCAGGTCGATGTGTGTCATTTCTTCTCTCCCGCAATAGAGTGATGAGTTGATCTGGACGGACACCTCAGGTGCCAGGAGGCTTTGCGTTAATTTTCGGCGCCAAGCGTTAAAATCTGGTTGCACAGTGTCAAGAAACCTCACTACGGGGGCTTGCGTTGTTAACAGCAACCGCTACAGATGTTGCACGCAGTTTCTCCAGCCGTGTTGCATCAATCTCCCGGCGGTGATGCAGGTTGAGCATCAATTTTAACTGTGAGGCGGGAGGCACATTGTTTAGCAGCCGCAAAGTGTTAGGTGTGTCGAAAGATTCACTGCACAGTGGTCTTTGTGTGGATTTCTGTCCTTTTCCACTAGCTGCACCTTTCAAGGGCCTGGAGAAAGGTTAGAGCAGCGCTTGGCAGGCAGGACTCTCAGCAGAAAGCTCAAGTGCTGGCAGAGAGAAATCTTTGTTCTCCCTGAGACTTCAACAACCAGAGGCAAGCTTAGTTCAAGCCCTTGGAGATTCTTCACCAGTGGGAAGTCCCACAAAGGTCAGTCTTTGTCCTCTCTCAGGCACTAGCAGCTACTGCAGGCTAACCCAGCACAGCACAGTCACAGGCAAAAGGGCAGTACTCCTACAGCTTATCCAGCTCTTCTTCTTAGCAGAGGTTCCTCTTGGTTCCAGAAGTAATCTGATTTTCTGGGGTTTTGGGTGCTCTTCTTATACCCCTTTATGCCTTTGAAGTAGGCCTACTTCAAAGAGAGGTCTCTGTTGCTTTGAAGATCCCGCCTTGCCCAGGCCAGGACCCAGACTCATACCAGGGTGTTGGAGACTGCATTGTGTGAAGGCAGACATAGCTCTTTCAGGTGTAAGTGACCACTCCTACCTTCCCCTCAGCCCAGCTGGCCCATCAGGATATGCAGGCTACCCCCCAGCTCCTTTTGTGTCACTGTCTAGAGGAGAGGTGCAGAGAGCCCAACTGTCAAACTGCCCCAGACATGGAATCCACAAACAAGCAGAATCACAGAATGATTTAAGCAAGAAAATGCCTACTTTCTAAAAGTGGCCTTTTCAAACACATAGGCCCTCATTCTGACCTTGGCGGTCTTTTCGCAAGACCGCCGAGTTACCGCCGCGGTAAAGACCGCCGACCGCGGCGGTATGCCGCTGCGCGTATTCCGACCGCTGGGAGCGTTCCGCCGGAATACCGCCAGCAGCCACACTGGCGGTCGGCGGGAAAGTGGAGACTGGTCAACCTCCACCGCCACGCCAGCAGAACACCGCCCCCAGAATTACGACCCACATTTCTGTGTGGCGGTCTTCTGTTGGCGGTCTTCTGTTGGCGGTCACGTCCCTATGGCTCCCGTCGCCTCCCGTTGGCGGTCTTGGGTCGACCGCCGGACCGGAGTGCGCAGACTCCAGCCCGTCGGTCATGACCGCCGTGGCTGTCGGAGTGGGGAAGTGGCGGTCGGTCGCGGCGGTGACCGCCGCGGTCAGAATGCCATTTTTAATACCGCCGGTCTGTTCGCGGTCCGACCGCCGCCTCTCCGCCGACCGCCAAGGTCAGAATGAGGGCCACAATCTAAGATCCAACTACACCAAAAGATGTATTTTTATATTGTGAGTTCAGAGACCCCATACTCCACATGTCTATCTGCCTTCAAAGGGAATCTGTGCTTTAATACTATTTAAGGGCAGCCCTCATGTTAACGAATGAGAGAGATATGCCTTGCAACAGTGAAAAACGAATTTGGCAGTATTTCACTGTCAGGACATGTAAAACACATTAGTACATTTCCACCTCTAACATACACTACATCCTGCTATGGGGCTACCTAGGGCCTACCTTAGGGGTGAATTACGTGTATAAAAAGGGAAGGTTTAGGCCTGGCAAGTGGGTACACTTGCCACGTCGAATTGGCAGTTTAAAACTGCACTTTCAGACACTGCAGTAGTAGGTCTGAGCCATGTTTACATGGCTACTCATGTGGGTGGCCAACCAGTGCTGCAGGCCTACTGGTAGCATTTGATTTACAGGCCCTGGGCACCTCTAGTGCACTTTACTAGGGAGGTACTAGTAAATCAGATATGCCAATGATGAATAAGCCAATGTACACATATAATTTATACAGAGAACACTTACACTGTAGCACTGGTCAGCAGTGGTAAAGTGTTCAGAACAAAAAAAGAACAGCAAAGCAGAGTCCAGCACACAGAAGCAACCTGGGAAGTAGAGGCAAAAAGTTAGGGGAGACCATACCAATGATACCAAGTCTAACAGTGGGGGTGTATTTTATAGTGCTGTTGGTGCATGTGCATGGTGTGTGTATATGTGTCAGGTGTGGGTTTTTCAATCTGGCCAATATTGGCTTCTGTTGGTGTGGAGTGACCAATTCAACTGCGGCAATTCGCACCGTCAATGGGTGACTGCTGTGGTGATTCATGGGTCATAATTTGGAGGGTGGTGTGTTGCAGGTGTGACGGGGAGGGTGGTGGGACCGCCTGTTTTTCACCTCTGTTAGGCCTGGTGGGATTGTTGTTTTGGCTGCTTTCTGGTGGTTTTGTATTTGTGTGTCATAATCTGACAGGTGGACTGCCGGCTCTGCGGCGGTCTGTTGGCGGCCGTCACCACGGCGGTCTTCTGAGAAGACTGCCAATGTGATAATGAGGGCCAAAGTCTATGATTGATGTCTACTGGGAGATCACAGCTTTTTAATTTTTGCCACTGACAATAGCAGTAATATTGTCAAAGCCAAGGCTGACAGAAGATGCTTCAGAATCCTATGTTTAGGACATCACATCTATTTACTTGAGCAGGACTTCCTCGAAACAGAAGCAGTAGTAAACAACATACTGGTCACCTGTCACTGGATTTGCACTCATTTCAGTCATTCTTTCAAAGCCTGGTAGCAGTTGAGGATCATTCAGTGTGCTGACAGAGTCCCTTTAAAAGCCCTCATAAGGAACATGCAAACCTGCTGCAACTACACCTTATATATGCTGCCACACCTGTTTGAGCAGTACAGGTCTATCAATGATTATGTTCTAAAAAGGAGTGGGGATGCAACTGCCAAAGCCATGACAATGGGGGTTGACAAATGGGGACTAGTGGAATAACTGATTCAGATGTTAGTGCTGTTTGACATGTTGACCTGGGAAGTCATCAAGGTGGACTGTACCATGAGCCACGTGATCCTCTTGTTGCATATGCTGCAGGAATGTTTGTAAAAGATGCAATAAACAATTACCAAACAAGGAACAAACAAACAAGTGTGTGCTGCATTCAAACAATCACAGAGGACCCAGACATTTGGCCTGCTAACTGAGTTGTGATGCATGGTGACAAGGAAAGAAAACTATTTCAATATTAAAGCCGACAGTCAGCTTCATACTGAATAATCAACAATATGTAAGTTAGCAATGGATGCCTCCAGACAATTTCCTGAAAAACGGTATGCCTTCCATGCCTAACACTTCATTCCGAAGCTTAGGACTGCACTGCACGGCCTATGTCTATTGTTCTGTGGGAAAAAAGAGAAGCTTAGATAGATAGACACCACACTTTGGTCTGGCTTATATTGCATTAATGAATGCTGTGATCAGAAATTGAAATAGTTACCTGAGTCTGCTGAAGAAGAGTGGCTTCCTCACGCTGCCTCAGTACGAGCAGACCCTGAAAGAGAAAGTAAAGTTAGTTCTCAAGGAATGGACCTGACGTTAAAGCTGAGGAGAAAAGAAAAGGAAAAGAGAAGAAAGATGAACTCATACAAAGGGTGATAACACATTTTAGTCACAGTATAATTCATTTGTTGGTAGTATCATGGTAATTTTAAGAATTGTGGTGTATTGTAAAGTGTTTTTAGCCTGTGAAAAATGTAGACCCTCGCTGGGATTTGATTAACTGTTTTTCTCATGACTTTCTAATAGGGGTTATGAAAGGTGCTCCAGAAGCTACAATGAGAGCTTACTTTCTGTAAATTCACACTAAAATTCTTAGTAGAATATGTACTTCCAACAGTAGCAGGCTGTCACTTTATTCCCCAGTGTTCTACTTCAGCTTTCCACAGTGTTTTAATGCATGACTAGAGTGCCAATATTCTGTACTTATGAAACAATTAAGGCACAACTGAAGGCATCTTCACTGAATCATTATTGTAAAACTTAAAGCATTTCTTTTAGAAATTAATAAAATGTGGGTGTTTGTTTCATCAAATAAATTATGGTCAGTGCTCTAGAAAGCTAAAATGAGGACACAGTTTCTATTAGTACTCAAATATCTTTCTCATCCACGTTAGTAACACATTCTGAGGAGCAACATACGTTCCACGCAAGCAGCATTCTGTCAACGAACTCCTCAGTATTCTACTGTAGTTTCCACAGTGTTAAATGAACAACTAGTGAGGTAGGATTATGGATTTATGACAAAAGTGTGACACAGCTACAGCCATTATGATGGGATCAGAGCTGTAAAACTTAAAGCATTTTATTTAGAAATTAACAACCTGAGGGGGTTTGCTGCGACATAGAAATTATAGTTTGTGCTATAGAAAAGTGAAATGAAGACACATTTTCTATGACACATCAAATATCTTTCACATCCATGTCTGTTAGACCTGGCATCCTCGGTGTGTTTTCCCCTAACTTTTCTGCCTTCAGACCTCCTGTTTTTGCTTTCATTTTGCTGGCCTTAGGATTCTGCACACATTAACACTGCTAACCAGTGCTAAAGTGCTTGTGCACTTTCCCTAAAGTGTGGTAACATTGTCTTATACCCAATTGGCATATTTAATTTATCTATAGTAAAGTGCACTACAAATACCCAGGGCCTGTAAATTAAGTGCTACTGGTGGGACTGCAGTACTGATTGTGCCACCCTCTTAAGTAGCCCTTTAAACATGTCTCAGTCCTGTCACTGCAAAGCCTGTATGAGCAGTTTTAAACTGCCATGTCGACCTGGCAAAGTAAACCTTCTGCCAGGCCCAAACTTTCCTTTTTAATACATATGTCACCCCTTAGGTAGTCCCTTGCCAGCCGAAAGGTCAGGGTGCAATGTATCTATAAAGTTGCACATGTACTTTAAAGCTGTACATGTCCTTGTAGTGAAATACTCTTAAATTCTGTTATTTCTCTACAGCAAGGCCTATCTCTCCCATAGGATATCATTTGAAAGACTAGAGTGCTAAGTTACCTTAATACACCTTGGAAGTGTAATTTCCAAATCAGATTAGATACCCCCCAAACCCCACATTTGGTGTCCCTGAAACCACAATTAAAAATCCTAACCTGTGATGAAGTTAGATTTGAAATTGTAATTTTCAAAATGCCACTTTAAGAACATTGGTATTTTTCACTTTAGCCAATCCCTTTGTCTGATCACATGTTTGGGGTGGTGTGACAGCTGGGTTTTGTGTATTCCTCCTAGACAGCCACACACAAAGGGAGCTTAGGTGTGACCTGGTGGGCCATACTGGGCCATCCTGGGCAGGATGGGAGGAAGGAGCTGGGCACAGTCTCACTTACACCTCAAGAGGCTGTGTCTTGTCTACTCACAAAGGGCTGTATACCCCCCTGTAGTGGGTCTGGAGCCATGCAGAGACTCTGTGCAATTCAAAGGCATGTCTTTGAAGCGTCCCTCGCGTCAAAGGCCCAACTGAGTTTGAGTACTGGACCTCTGACTGCACCACTTCATTACACTTCTGGACCTGTGGATAATCGGCCAGGACGAAGGACTGCTGTGCTGCTGAAGGCCTGCCACTTTGCTAGACTGCTGTCTACTGGACTCCTACTTTGCTATGCTGACCTGTGCCTGCTGCCCTCTTGCTTGGGAGTGAGAAGGACTGGAGCTTAATCTCTCCAACCCTGAACCTAGAGTGACTCCGAAACGTAGCTGCCTAGCCTCCTGATCTGAAGTCTCAGGGACATAAAAGACTTCAACCACATTCCTCCTGCACCTGGATTCTGACATCTGTGAGTCTGTCCTGCCAAGTGGTGCCCACCCAGTCCTGGATCCTTTGAAGTGGGATTAAGGTGCTTGCTCTAGCGGAACTGACCCATACTCTGCTGCTGGAACGGAATCAATGCATCGCCACTGTTGAGAGTGACCAAACCACTGTATCACCTCTACTGCATGGGTCAGAACTGACACAGCCAGACTCGCATCACCGCTGCATCACAGAATCTGGAACCAGTGCACTGCCTTTAGAACTGATACTGCAGCACTTTTCTTGGTGCAAGGTCCTAGCATCCCTGTCAACAGCAGCCTCAATGATGACGCAGAAACTCTGCATCGCAGCCTCTGCACTCATCGGATGTGGCACATCTCCATGGAAACACTGCAGCACTTTTCTTTCCACAAGGTCCTAGCATCCCCGTTGACAGCAGCCTCCATGATGACTCCGAAACTCTGCATCGCAGCCTCTGCGCTCATCGTAAGCGGCACATCTCCATGGTGCTGCCATGGAGATGTGCCACTTCCAATGAGCACAGATGCTGCAATGCAGTGTTTCGGCTGCGTCATTGAGGTTGTTGTCGATGGGGATGCTAGGAACTTGCGCCAAGAAAAGTGCTGCAGTGACACCCGTATATGACACTGGTCTTCGCATTGCAAGCCCCAGTGCCTGGATCCCCAATTTCAACACATTGGGAACTTGCACTGCAGAATCACCTCATCTCAGAACCAACGCATTGCCACTGATGCTGCATGGAGCAGAACAAATGCATTGCATCTACTGCATGGTTTGGAACAGATGCAACGCTCCTCAACCAGGATTTAAAGTAGTTTGGTTCTCAAGGCCCAACTGTGTTCCTGTAACTGCTCCATGCTCCATCACGGTCAGCCTGACCTTTTGACTTTGTCCCAGTCCGGTAGGACCAGATGTCACCAGGGTGGTGCTTCTTGCTTCTAAGTGTTGTTTTACAGTTTATTATTCACATTTTTGTAACTTAAGTTCTACTTATTGGATTTTTGTCATTTTGGTCTTGTTTTATCTATTTAATTAGCTTCTATTTTTCAACTTGGTGTGGGATTCTTTTTGTGTGGTGTTTTTACTGTTTTACTGTTTGAAGTATTGCACAAATACACCTTGCCTTCAAGTTAAGCCCGACTGCCTGTGCCAAGCTACCAACAGTTGAGCACAGGTTTATTTGGGGGTTGCTTCTGCCTTACCCTGACCAGACTTGTGGTTGCTGCCTGACCAGGGCCCACACCCCAGTCAACCAACAACCCAATTTCTCACAATGTCAGTAATGCACAGTGAAACATATACATCCAAAACCAGCAGACGTCTGTCTGTTAACTCCCTAGTTATAAACTGTAATTTCCCCACAGTGCTCTAAAGAGCAACAAGAGTGCTGACATTTTCTATATATGACAAATGCGTGGCACGCCATAGTGGTCTTGATGGAATTAAAGCTGTAAAATGTAAAGCATTTGCTTTACAGATAAATGAGGGGGTTCCTTTTGCCATATAAATTATGGTCAGTGCTCTAGGGAGCTACATTTAGAAAACATTTTCAATGCATTCTCAAATGTCACTCATACAATTCAGTAAAATGTTCTGACTTGTACACTGTATTTTCAACATCAGCAGCAGCCTGTCAGTTAACTCCCTAGTGACTGACTGCACTTTTACCACAAAATTCTGATGAGCATCTAGAGTGCTAACATTACAGATTTCTGACTAAAGAGTAGCACAACTGGACACCAGCTTGATGGAATAAAAGCTGTAACACTGTAAGTATATCCTACAGAGATACTCTACTAACTGAAGACACAAGGGGCTTCGTTTGAAACTGCTGTTAACACTCTAGAAAGATAAAATAATGTAATATTTTCTATGAGTTCTCAAATATCTTCCTTGTCCATTTTAATAAATCATTCTGATGTGAAGAGTCAAACATTGCTTCCAACTACAGCAAAAGATTTCAGCCAACTCCCTGGTAATCAATATCACTGCAACTAGTATTCTAACATTTTGTATTCATAGCAAAAGTGAGACACTCTTGAACACCATTTTATTGGAATAGGAGCTTTTCAACTTATAGCCTTTCCTGATTCGAAGGCTGAAGTAAATGACTATTGAGATGGCAATGCAGACCTGAAACCAGAGGTTTAAAATATGTGTGGGGGTGGCTATTTAGTAATTTGAGGCATAATGTATTTTAAAAGGGGCTAATAGTTGTTAAAGAGAAATACATCTACATAAGTACAGCATCCTCTTTCCACATCTGTTTACTCAGCCTACCCATCATCTCAGCCGCTTAACAGCTCCCTAATTTTGGAATAGTAACATTTTGGTAGACAAATATATATATTCACTGAAAAAAACAAAGGTTAAAGTGATCTTATAATTAGGTTTGCTAATACATTCTTCTCTTCCATTAAAAAACAACCTAAAATTAACCGAAAAAACCCAAAGGGTGAAGTAATTTTATAGTTGGGTGCTGAAATAGGGCACAAACTAAAGTTTAAGAAACAAAAACATCTACAATTAACAAGTTCTAATTTACTGAGCTAACTATAACTTGCCCCCCCCATGCACTGCTTATGACCTCACATATTGCATTATTAATGGCAAGTTAAATGACATAACTGATGACATTATTGATGACCTCTCAAATGACTTCACTGATAACATCATCCAGTCATTGCGACACTGTAGTATTACATTTGTGGTCTTTAAGTAAATCAACACGGTACCTCTGTGACTAATTTTCTATTACCAATCACAAGATAATTGACTACAGCCTGAAACCATAGCATATCTGTCAATTAACCCGCAATTGGTAGATATTAACCCTTCTTTAACAAAATGCCTCCACACACTTGAATGGGACCACCCTCTTTTTAACCACCCTCCAAAAAAAGAGTTTGTTCTTTATTTACTTTAACAGAATTACCTTAGTAAAGGCTTCTCATGACCCACAATTTTATGTAAAGAGGTTGACAGGTATCTATTTGCCACTGAGAACCTGAATCTGCCTGGCTTTTTGGATAACCTGCCATCACATTTTCTAGAGATGGGCACAATGACCTACAAATTTAGAGCTATACATGTAACTCCATTGTGAGATAAACCACCTCTAAATGGGGCTCCCATATATTCTACTTTATTGAACACTCCGCAATGCCTTAAAGTCTTCAGCAAAGTTCTGGAAATAAATATTCACACCATCTAAACATTTTCATTAAATAGAATTTGTCTATAGCACTGTACCACAGCTCTTTAACACTAGCACGCCCCAAATATCAGTCATAAAGCTGACCCTTGATTAGGAGATTTTTGCTGCAGCTTAATTCTGTGGTCAGGGTTTTCACTGTCTTAGTATGCCAGTGGTATGGGCCACCCATTCCAAGAGTCATGTTGCTTCAGGCAACAAGTAGAGTCTAAGAAGAAGATGACTCTCAGAAAAGGCCCAGGATTGAGGAAAAATCCAAAAGGCAAAAATCCTAGAGAGGACATTGAAGTCCTGGACTGGATACTGACCAATGCCGACCAGGTGTTGAGGCCGGAGACATCACTGGAGAAGAAGAGTTGTGTTGCAATTGTCTTTTTATAACCTATCCTGTCTCAAGCCTTATACTCTTACCAGGAAACTTGTTTATCTATAATGACATTTCATCTTTCATTTAATATAACAATATGTATGGTTATCAATCATTGTATAATATTTGTATATAATGGTTCATTCCCCTGTTGCCTCCTTTCCCCTCCCCCACCTCTACCTTGTAACCAGATTGTTCATGAGTCTGATTAGAATGTTGGTAGTGTTTCCGTGAGGTAGCGTTTTTAGGAGTTCCTCATTGTGGATAAATCTTATTCAACACTCAAAGGACATTCTTCTTTATTTATAACAATCTTTTCTGGTAACGAGGATGGGATATGCACTGCGCAGGGGGCAGTGAAGGTCTCATCACCCCTGTGTTTCTTCACACCGCCTGCTGCATCTAAGTGACCACTTGGTTATGGTCAATGAGGTACTGTGCACTTGCTACTGCGTATTTTGGCGAGCAAAGTCTGCTAACAATTGTCTGTTCACTATTTCTCGAGTTATAAAGGCAACTTACCCGATACCCCTGGAATTCTTGTAAGGGGTATCAGGTAAGGGGCGTTTCTTTTGTCATTTGTTGCCTGCGCTCCCCTGCAGTTTTCTGAGTTACATCGTGAGGAACTGTAACAGGTCGGGCGCTTCCTGGTCCTTGCACCCTGTAGATCACCACTGAGTTGAGGAATTCCCTTCAGGAATTCCCAGTCTGGCCCTCAACTTCATCATCGGCCGGCTCCCGTGTGTGGGACTAACGGTCCTTGGATCCTGAGTTTAACTGGTTTGGAAGATTCCTGACAGGATTTTTCTTCATTCTTCCTGCATTCCGTCTGGAATCTGCGGCTGGCGCAGCGACGTCCCGGCGGCCTGTGAGAGTTCCCCGCTTCGAGGTGAAGAGATGCATTCACCATCAACAACACTTTGGCACCCTGTCAAGAGAGCACGGCGGTCACAGCAACGTTTTGTCTGCCTGATCTAATTCCCTGCTTCTGTGTGTGAAGCAGGGGATCTCCGTCAATTCATCACCATCTTTGACAGAACAGAGTAGGAACCAGCGGGTCCCTGGACAATTGCTCCACTTCCTCCTCCTGTCAGATTACAGCGGGAGCAGAGATGAGATTGTGGCACACCTAGAGGCTACCTTTCCTGGATGTGTTGCAGGGGTAGTGCTCCCCCACATGTTGGTTTCCGTGTAACAGGGATCCTGTTACACATGAGCCACAGCAAGTGGATCAGTGTTCTGAAACCTAGTCTGCTAACTTGTTTTTTCTTCGTTGTCAAGTTCTTCTTCTCTTTTGAAAAAAAGTATTAACAATAGTATATGTATTAGTTGTATTATTGAGTTATACATGTGCAGATCTAGACATTACGTAAGTACTATATGTCAAGTTTAGTGATATACATAGAGTATAACATTACATATTTCTCCTCCAATGTTTTACTTATTATTCAAATGTAGTCTAGTGTGCTTTATAACTGTGGCTGCTGCAAGCATGCTGCAACCTCCATCCTTCCTTAATGATATGGGGGAACCTTCTCTACCATGGAAAGAATGGGCAAATAGTTTTTTATTCATATTTAATTGCGTAGGAGGGGAAAAGGTTTCTGCTGTAAGGAAACAACACATTCTCTTAAAAAATCTAGGTGTGCATGGTAGAAAAGTATATGAGAGCTTAACAGATTTAGAAGTAGAGGTAGAAGAGGGAGAAGAGGGAGAGGATTCCCTAGATGAGTATCAAAAGACCTTTCGCAAGTTGGAGGGGCATTGTGGGCAAAAAGTAAATGTAGTCTTAGAAAGACATTCATTTTTCAGCAGGATGCAAGAGAAAATTGAAAAAGAAACCACTTACATAGCTTGTTTAAGAGGGTTGGCAAACATGTGTGACTTTGGACCTTTGAATGACTCATTAATAAGAGATCAATTGGTGCGCTGTACCAACAATCCTCGTATTCAGGAGAAACTGTTAGCTCGCAACCTGATATAAAAGAGACAATAGATATAGCTAAGAGTGTGGAACGTACAGCAGAGTGCATTAAAGAAATGAAAATCACTTCAGAATCAGACAATATAAATGTAATTGGTGATGTGAACTTGCAAATGGACCCTACAGCTTGTAATAATGAAGTACACAAGGTACATGAAGTGTGCAACAAGAAGAACATAGTAGAGGACAAGGAAGGATGTTATCGATGTGGCAATAGTAATCATTTAGCCAACAATCCAAATTGTCCAGCATGACACAGCGAGTGTAGGAAGTGTCATAAAAAAGGGCACTATGCTTGTGTATGTAAAAATATAAAAAGTAAAAAAAAAGAATTGTTCAAGTAAATGATGATGGATTTGATTCAAAAGGTAAATTTGTGTTCCAAGTGAGTAGTGGGGGATGGGATCCAGCATTTCCCAACTTGTGAAATCTCTTTAGATGGCATTAAGATTTGCAGATTTGTGTTCTCTGTACACTTTCATTCATCAAAATGTGTTTGATAAGGAATTAAGGGACAAGGGTTATGTCTTACATGAGGCAGATATACAACCAGGTAGATATAATGAGGATCTATTCCACTGATAGGTATGATCAAAGCATGCATTATGTTTAAAGATCGTCACACAGTAGGCAAAGTATACATTGTAAAAAAAGGATCTAAATTATTAGGAAGATGGCACCAGAAAGAATTGGGATATAAAATTGGACCCTAACAATGCCGAACAAGTCCTCAATGTAGAAAAGTCCTTCACAGGGAAGGAGATTTGTGGGGAGTTTCCTACCTTATTCAGGGATAGTCTTGGGCTTTTAAAGAATTTTCAACACCAAATCAACTAATCGATAAAGCAGTGCCTGTGGTGCGTACGGCCCGCACCATGCCGTACTTATTTCAAGAGCCCTTAAAAAATTATTTAAATAGGTTGGTCAATCAAGGAGTTATAGAACCGATTAAAAATTCCCTGTGGTTGGCTTCCATAGTAGTAACCAGGAAACAGGATGGCAAAGGAATCAGAGTATGCATAGGTTTAAGAGATTTAAGTGCCAAAATCTGGATAGATCGCTTCCCCCACCCAAAAATAAATGAAATGATAAATATTATAGGTGACGCAAGCTTGTTTAGTGTAATTGATTTGTCCTCTGCCTATCATCAAATAGAGTTGCATCCATATTCCAAGGCTCTGACATCTTTTAAAACTCCTTTCGGGGCATAGAGGTTCTATAGGATGCCGTTTGGATTAGCCTTGGCAGCCGCGGTGTTCCAAAGAGGGATGCAAAACCTCCTGGGTGGTATAGAACATGTGATGGTGCTCCAAGATTACATTTTGGTTGGCGACAATGAATTATCACATAACCAGACGTTAAGAAGAGTGTTTCTGCTACTAGATGAGGCAGGATTAACCTTGAAAATGGACAAGTGTGAAATAGGAGTGGGATCAGTAGAGTACGTGGACCACACCATCTCTAAGGATGGAGTTAAACCCAAATTACCACATTAGATCTACGTGAAGTTCCAGCACCTACCAACAAAAATGAATTAAAGTCATTTTTAGGATTGACAGAATTTATGTCCAAATTTGTTAAGAGCTTTTCTGATACTACAAAATCCATGAGAGCTTTATTAAAAAAAAGACAAGAAATTAAAAAGACAAGAAATTTATTTGGGGCTTGTTTTGCCACAAATCCTTTGAAGTGATCAAATTAGCCGTTTCAGATGCACCTAACCTAGGAAATTTTGACAGCTAGAGAAAAACTCTCCTTAATACCAATGCCAGTAGTAAGTGACTTGGAGCAACCTTGCCTCAAGTGGTACAAGGAAAAGAAAGAATTATAGCATTTGCTTCAAGGGCGCTCAAAGAGGCTGAATATAATTACTCTACCATAGAAAGGGAGGCCCTAGCATGCTATTGGGCAATGTTATACTTCAAATTCTTCCCCTGGGGCATGCCATTTCATTTAAGAACTGATCACAAACCCCTAACTTATCTCTTCTCATCAAAGAAAATGCCCAGTGCTACACCTGGTATTTCTAAGTGGTTATTGGGTCTGGAAGGTTTCAACTTTAGAATTGAATACGTACCTGGTAACAAGGACCTGGTTGCAGATTGTCTTTCGAGATTACCTAGTTAAGAAGATGGTGAGGGTGATTTTTCTAGTTAAGTGCTAGTATGTTGGGTTAATATCTCAAGTCTTTTGAAAGAAGACTGGGAAAGGAAACCAGTAAAGATCCGGTTTACCATTCTCTCAAGTAGAAAATAGTATAAGGTTGGCCTCTCCCACAGAAGAATTTACAAGAACTCAAGTGTTACTCGAACGTACGAATGGAATTGAGTATTGTTGAGAATCTTATTATGAGAGGCGACAGGATAGTTCCTCCCAAGGAAATGTGGGACAGGCTGGTTGATGGTCCATGAAAGACATCTAGGTAAAAGCATTACCAAATCCAAACTTAGAGCAACTTACTGGTTCCCCAACATGGATCACATGGTGGAGACAAAAGTAAAAGAATGCACATTGAGTGATAAGTCTAAACATATCCATAAAACACTGGTAACTCTGGTGGAAGTACTACTCAAGCCCTGGGACAAATTAGGGCTGGATATTATGGGTCAATTAAATGTGTTCACATGGGCAGGAAAATACATGTTTGCTCTCGTAGACTACCATTCACATTGGATTGTCACAATAACAGTGAACTAAGCGACCACTCAGGATTTGATTTCTTTTTTGTCAGATTCCTTCATGATTGAAGAATTTCTTGGAGAATTTGTTCATTCTATATCTCAGGGCAGCTCTCTATTGCCCCAGAGCCAATGGTCTTGTGGAAAGGACAAACCAGATGATAAAGCAGAGGTTTCTGGTATCCCCTAGATGCGGCGTGAACGGAAAGTTAATGGGTGTACCACAGAGCACCTAATACCATCACAGATATTTCCCCCTTCTTGTACCTAAAAGGAATGATTCCCAGTACAAAACTCAATCCTAGTTGGTTAAGTGGAGGGAGCCCTAAGTGGGTTGTGAGGGAAAACTCATGAGACAGAATTCAACAGCATCAGAAAAAATATGTTGAGAGATATAATTGGAAACATGGAGTGAAGGAGGGGAGGCTTTAGGTGGGACAGTGGATGATGGTCAGATTATTACCAGAGGCACGCAAAAAAGAAGGTAGCAAATGCTCCAAACCATTAAGGATAATTGAGGTTCATAGGAATGTTGCAACATTGGAAGATGGTAGAGTGTGGAACATGGGAAGGTTGTCGGAGTACATGCATACTCCACCACAAGACTCTACTATTTTGCAGTCTTTTTTGCAGGCATTAAAAGCCAGGCCTGTGAGGAGCAGAACACCCATGGTTTGGCACAAGGACTGTAGTCTACATTAATGTAAATGGGCGATATGTGTTGTAATTGTCTTTTTACAACCTATTCTGTATCAAGCCTTACCCTCTTACCAGGAAACTTGTTTATCTATAATGACATTTCATCTTTCAGCTTATATAATAATATGTATGGTTATCATCTGTTGTGTAATATTTGTATATAATGGTTAATTCCTCTGTTGCCTCCTTTTCTCACCCCCAACCTCTACCTTGTAATTGGATTGTTCCGAAGTCCGATTAGAATGTTGGTAGTGTTTCTGTGAGGAAGCGTTCAGGCAAGGTGGTGTTTTTGTGTTGTAATTCTTTATTCAAAAAACCAATAAGACATTACACAGAGCCTTCCCACGAAGCAAAGTACACGATCCCGGTGGTACAAACAATACAATACAGAAATACAGAAATAGTTGGGCATCCTGTCAGGTGCAGATGGACAAGAGAGCCTAACATGCCCTGTATCAAATCGGATGCTCAATGAAACATCTAATGTTGTTGACTATAACTTAGTGTGTGAAACCGCCAGCAAGCTACCCTATGCCCAGTCTAAATTGGGTGCATGGCCTCAAGGAGTCCGGGTGAAACGCTTCCAACTACCCCACCATAGAACCACCTGGGACCCCATTATGTGTTGGCTAGGTCTAAGTAAAAACAGCAGGTCTAGGGCGGGCTAGGAAGTAGGCATAGTACGATGTGATATTCGGCCCTTCCAGGATACTCAAAGTCACCAGATATGGAGAGAAGAAAGGGGGGGGGACAAAAGCGGACATATATAAAGGGTGATGATGCAGGACCGTGGATCCTCGAGGGTAGGGGTCATGAACCTGTGGCGGGTAGAAAGAGCCAGGACGGTAGAAGGGGAGTTTGATGAATGAACAGGAGAAAGAGAGAAGGGGAAATGGGGGAAGAGAAGGAAGAAAAAGAAGTAAGAGTTGACAGAGTACGAGCAGGGGAGAGTGGGGGAAGGAGGGTCAAAGGGAGGGGTGCAAGGGAGATAACCAGAATGTCGGGAAGCCGGGATGAGTCGAGGGGGGTGGGAAGAAGAAAAGTACGAACCAAAGGATAGAGGCCGCGGTGGCCACATTATGCGCCACCCGAATGAACCGAAAGATGACACGGAATGCAGTGACGACTAGGGAAGATAGAAAGAGAAGGGGGTGAGCCAAGAGCAAAGGGTATGGAAAAAAGCAGAAGTACATGTCTAGGCACAGTCGAATATTAAGAAGAAGGAGTAGAAGTGGAGGAGGGGTAAAGTGGAAGTGACCGGGAGGGGGTGGGGGAGGGGAGGGGAAGGATTGAGGGTGTGTGTTTGATATGAGTGAGAGGATGGAAGCAAAAGGGAGGGAGGAAGGAGAAGGGAGGCCGCCAGTGAGGAGGTAGAGTCAGGCCCAAACACGGACATCTGCATGTATGCAGCTAAAACACAGCAGAGGGGGTGGGCGATGCGTATGTATGCATGAAGCCCCTAAACGGGGGAATTGCCATAATGCACCCTGAATCAAGTAGCTAATAAGGTAGCGCTCAGTCCTCTGGTACAGAGAGGAAGCGGGCCCACGTCTGAAGGAATACGTTAACCTTATCCTGGAGGCTATACATAATTCATTCATGAGAAGCAGCTTGGTACATTGGAGTGATCCATTCTCCATGGGAGGGGGCTGTTTCTGCCCGCCAGTGTCTGAGTATGCATAATTTGACCGTGGCCAGTGCTGTATGCACTAAACGTTCCTGTGGTCGGGGAGGGTTGTACAGATCGCTGGTATCATGCAGCAATAGGAGGGAAAGGATAAGAGAAGGCGGCAAGGGTAGTGTTTCCCTGAGGGTGCACCCCACTGATCGCCAGAAAGGTTGAATGGCAGGGCAATCATGCAGGATATGAAGTAATTCGCAGCGGGTGTTGGGGCATCGGCGGCAGGAGGTGTGAGATATTAACCCTGCATACCACAGTTTCTGGGGAGTCCAGTACCAATCGTGTAGTGTCTTGAAGAGACTGAATTTCAAGCGAGCCTCCCGTGCCCCACGATCCCTTGCCTCAATCAGATCAGCCCAGTCCTCCATCTTATATTCTGTCTGGAGTCGCGCCTGCCACTTGTCTTTGAGAGAGACCAAGAGGGGAAGAGAGAACAGATGGCGGTTCAGCAGGGCATGCATACCAGATATGACTCCTCGGAAAAGACCCCAGGTTTCTAAGTAGTGAAGCACAGGAGATTGTGAGAGTCACAAGGGACATGTCCCCATATGTCTCCCAAGGCAGTGTTTGAGCTGCAGAAAACGCCACGAGTGATGGGCGGGTAGATCAAATTTCTCCCGGAGATCTGTGAACGGCTTCAATTGGCCATCGGTTAGAAGATGATCAACACGCAGAAGGCCTTTTGATCGCCACTCCTCCCATACTATTGTATTTCCCCCTATCATGAATCCCGCGTTGCCCCAGAGCGGAGCCCGGTCATGTATCAATGGATCCACTCCTAGTAAGTGGTGCGCCTTCCGCCAGGAGTTCCACATGGCTCTGATCATGGTATTGATTGGCAGAGGAAGGGTATGTCGTGCGCTGTAGAGCAAATTGAGTCCCGGTAGGGAGCGCAAGTGCGTCTGTTTCACCTCCACCCACAGTGGCGGGTCTTGGACTCCTGGGAGAAGGAAAACTAGTTGCGAGAGGTGTAACGCAAGGGTGTAATGTTCCACCGAGGGGAGACCCAGCCCACCGGACTCGTGCTGGGCAAGTAATGTAGCCCTGGGTAGCCGACCCCCAAACAAAGGCTTGGATGCGACGATCCGTCTCTCTAGGGAGAATCAAGGGGATTTGTAGAGGCAACATACCGAGAACATACAGGAACCTTGGCAGGGTCACCATGTGCACCGCCTGTGCTCTTCCTCAAATAGAGAGGCCTAAATGTGCCCATTTGTCAAAGTCCCTTTTCATGCTGGCAAGCAGTGGGTCTAGGTTGTCAGCCACCACATTGTCCAATCTTCTATTAATGTAGATGCCAAAATATTGAAGACGTGACTGCTTCACTTGACCGGGAAGCCCTGCACGGACGCACTCACTGTCACAGGGGATAGAGGCAGCGCTTCGCTCTTATCCCAGTTGATCCTGTAACCCGAGAGGAGCTTGAAGTCAGTTAAGATGGTTTGGAGCACCAGTAGGGAATTTGCTGGGTCTGTGAAAGTTAGTAAGATATCGTCGGCATATAGATAAATGGTGGAACTACCACCAGGAATGGGTACTCCGGTAATAAGACTTGATTTGCGGATCACTGCCGCTAAGGGTTCGACGGCCAGCAGGAACAGTAACGGCGACAGGGGGCAGCCCTTGCGTGGCCCCCTCCTGATAGAAAATACGTTGGATGGGAACCCACCGCAATTGACCTGTGCTGTCGGTGAGCCATATAACAAACGCACCTTATTAATAAAGCTGGTCCCGAGTCCAAACAGTTTTAGAGTTTCAAAAAGGTACCACCACTCTATGCGATCAAATGCCTTCTCGGTGTCCAGGGAGAGGTCAAAGGCCTCCTCCTGAGAATCCCGTGTCATCCAGAGAGCGTGGAGCAGGGTACGTAAATGGTTCCTAGAGAACGGCCGGGGATGAAATCCACTTGCGCATGATGTATGAGAGATGGAATGACCTTTTTGAGGTGTGCTGCTAGAATTCCCACCAGTATTTTGACGTCTGCGTTGAGGAGGGATATGGGGCGGTAAATGCCGCAAATTAGGGGTCTTTACCTGGTTTGGGTAGTACTACTATGGAAGCTTTGTTGGAGAGAGGGTGTAAGGAACCTAATTGGTCTGGCCCGCGGAGGGCCTAACATAGGGTGTCTATCATATCCGCTCCCATCCATTTATAGAATTCTGTTGAGAATCCATCCTCCCTAGGGGCCTTATGGTAAGGGAGTTTGGCTACTGCTTGTTCGATCTCTTTTTTGCTGATGTCCCCTTCCAAAAGAGCCCTGCCTGCCTCCGGTATGGTTGCCTTCTCAAAGAAGGTGGCCAGCTTATCTTGGTATTCCACAGTTTCGGGGGTGTGGAGGGTCTGATAAAAGCAACCAAACTCGTCTGCTATTGCCTGGGGGTGTGTAATAAACGTGCCATCAGTGCCATGCAAGGCCGGAATAGCCAGAGCCACTTCTCTTTGGCGGAGTTGAGCAACCAATAATCATCCTGCCTTCTCTCCATGCTCATAGTGCCGACCTTTCAGCCGCTGTAACTCGTAATTCCGCTTGTGAGGTGAAGAGAGCATTAAGCTCCATTTTAACCTGATCCAGGTGACGTTGGGTGGAGGGGAAGGGAGTTAGGGTGTATTCACAGGTAGTCTGAGCTATGCAATCTTCCAGAGCTCACTGTCTGTTACGCCCCTGGGCATTGGCTATGGCAGCGTCCCTCATTGGTTGCCACCTCATCGTTGCCTTTGCCGCAGCCCACAACAAGTGGGGGCAGGGGACCGAGCCCTTGTTGTTGAGTAAATAAGTGGTAACATGGGATTGGAGTTGCTACTTCCCCCTCGGTGTCCGGTATCTAGAGGTTTTAAGACATCACGGCTTACGTCCTGGAGACATCAGCCCAGCTCCAGAGCCAATAAAACTAGGGAGTGGTCAGACAATGCAGCTGGTAAAATTTGGGACTCCCTAATCGTGTGAAGCAGCCGATGGGTAAGGAGGAAATAATCTAGTCTGGATTGGGTCCCATGAAGTGGTGAGACAGAAGTGTATTCACGGTCTGATGGGTGGAAGAGGCGCCAATGATCCAGCAGACCGTGATCCGAAAGGATATCACCAATGAGAGCCCGGTCAGTGTTGTTGCTTACATCAAGGCCAACCTCCGGTCTAGAATGGCATCTCACGCGGTGTTCCAATCCCCACCTAGCAAGTACTAGGAGGCTCCAATCTCCGTCAGTAACCAATTTAGGGAGAGGAAAAAAAGGCGTTTGGAGCCCGTGGGAGTGTAAATGGAGCCAACACAGACCGTGGAAGCGCCCAGTTTAATCTTGGCGAGGACGTAACGTCCCTCAGGGTCAGACCACGTTTTGAGAAGTCTGAACTGTAGGGATCGACGAATGAGAATCGCTACCCCGCATTTTCTCCCCGAGCCCTGCATCTCACAATGCACGGATGGGGCTCCGCTGAAGAGCACCTTACCCACCCAATCTCTACGCATTTTCTCTGATTTCGAGGGAGAAAGATGTGTTTCTTGTAGAAGGGCGCTGTCCATCTTTTTGGACCGCAGGTAGGATAAGACTTTTTGCCTATTGATATAATGTGTCACGCCATGGATGTTCCATGAAAGGACTGTCAGCGGAACTGTCATCCCCATTTTCAGGCTTAGTCTATCGGGTCTCGGTGAACGTTTGGTCCCCTTTACTCTAGCACTCCTAAAGAAGAGACACTATGGTAGCGGCAATTCCTGGATGAGGGGGCACTGGGGGGAGGGGGACTGTGGAGGGAACCCTCGGTCAGGGAAGAAGAGAGGGGCGAGTGGGCAGTCAAAGAGAAAAAGAGAGAGAGACAAGGAAAGAGTACGTGGGGGAAATAGGGTAAGGACAGGCTCACTCAGAATATATTAGAATAGGAGAGAGAGGAGTGAACAGGGAGGCTAGGGAGGGAAGGTGGGGAATGGGGAGTAAAAATTGGAGGATACAAAAGAAATTGAGACACGGAGCAGGGGTCTATAGGAACCGAGGTAAATACCTCACTACTGTGAGCCCTGTTGAGCTACGGGTTGGGACCTGCATGACCCACGCGTCAAACGAGGGCAGTGGGGAAAGCGAAAGAAGGGAGGGAGCCCAGAGGGGCCAGCGATAAGCAGCCAGTGGTGGTCAATACAGGGTGGGATGTTAAGAACATTTCAGAGGGGTGCATGGGGGAAGCGTATTGTGTCAGGGGAGAGAGACTAAGAGGAGATCGGGGAGAGAGTCAGGGACAGTTCCGGGATGGGTGGGTCCCAGAATGTCACGGGTAGGAAGAGAAAGAGTGACTGCCACGCCAGTGCCGATAGCACCGGAGAGAAACTATGGAGTCTCTGTGTCAATATCCATAGCCAGCCCTGGAAGCATCCCTGAAGAAGTGGAGGGAGGGGCATACCTATGAGCCGAGGTCAGCATATGGGGTACAGTAAGGTAAGTAAGCATTAAGGTAGGTTGGGGGCCCAGGATGTAGGAGATGGGGGAGACACAGGGTGCTGCCTAGGGATCACCCCGAAGTAATGGACAATTGCATGGGGGGGACATGCAGAGGGGTCATGCGGGCTCCTGTGTTGGACTTTGTGGTATGTCCTCCACTGGGCTATGGTCGGTAACAGTCTTGGACAGGCATGACGGGTAGAGGAGCCTCAGAAGAATGGATGGAACTAATAGGCGGGTTTATACCCAGCTGCATAAATCAAACAACAAATTTAAGACAAAACGTCTTGTAAAGTACTACTAACAGTGAACAGTCTGGCCGAGGCAAGTTGCAACCAGAAACATATAAGGAATACATGAGGTAGTTAGCTTACGCTATATCCCCAGAGCCCCGTATGAGGCCAGGCTCCAGGAATGACGGAGTACACCCTGTGAGCCAGGTGTCTTAACAGCCCTATGCGCAGGGGTATACAATATCAACCATAGCGGTGAGAGCAATAACTACAGTGCTAGCAACTCCCACCATAACAGAGTTAGGGGTGGGGTGGCCAGGGCACTTAGCTGTCCAATGGGAAAGTACTCGCTCTGGACTGTTGGATGAAATATCCCAGCTTCTGCGGAAGTTCAGCACTGCTGTCGATCCATATCAGGTGACGGTTTCAAGGGGGATCGGGATTTGTCTCTACCTTGATCTTGAGTAAGAGCAATCACAGCCTGGAGAGCATGTTCTCGGCCTTCCTGTGATTTCAGTGAACGATCATAGGTTCTTCCCCTCTTCTGCAAAGTGGCATGGTTGTGAGGAGCAGAAACGGAAGGAGGGTCTCCCAGGGCAGGGGAGCCTGGTCTCGGGTGGGTGGGGGTGTGGTCCATGGGTTGCATAGCAAGGTCGTCCAGAAAGGAGCTAAGGTCTGCAGGTTCGAGGAAGTCTCTTGATTTACCATCCTGGGTGATCCACATACGAGCAGGCTCAAAAAGACCGAATTTGATGTCCAGTTTCCTTAGTTGTGGTTGTAGGGCCAAGAATGCTTTCCTCTTCTCATTTGTTGCTCTTGAGACGTCCACGGCCACCCATGGTTTGTGACCCTCTAGGGAGTACGGGCCTTGAGATCTGGCCGCAGAGATGACTTGGCGGGCCTGCTCCTAGCAGAGAAAGCATGCGATGATGGGGCAGGGCCGTCCAGAGGTCGCTTTATGTAAAGGACCAATTCTGTGGGCCCTTTGAAACTCCAACGGCAGGGAGAAATCCAGGCCTGTGAGTTCAGGAAGGAAGTTTTTAAGAAAGGCCTTGACAGCTGAGCCTTCCTTGTGTTCCAGTATACCAAAAAAAAACTGACATTGTCTCTCCGGCTCCTGTCCTCCAAATCTGTGATCTTTGTCCGCAGGACCTGTATCTCAGTGTCCTGTACTGGCAGTGCTGCGATGTGATCCTCGATGGTTGTGAGGAGTTGATCCAGGTCCGTTACCGTCACTTGGAAATGGGCTATGTCTGTCTTATGGAGGTGGAGGCCACAGAAATGTCTGAGATCTTCAAGTCCATCGCCTCTAAGCGCCGTCCTACTGCAGTGATTTCCTGCAGTATGCGGTCGGTGGCATCGGCCAGGCGGGGGTCGGTCGGCGGGGTTGTGGAGCAAGGAGGGGTCATCTCTGCCGCCATGGGTTTCGGTAGCGCAATAGCTTTGGAGAACAACAGTTGGCAGGAGTGTCTGCCTGACGATGTCCTGCTTGGCATCGCCACCTGAAGTGAAGGGGTTCAGGGGAGGGTTTTCAGGATATCGTTGTGATGATGACGGGGCTATGTTATGGTTGTGTGGAGGCCGTAGGTGTCTCCTCCTAGTGGAAAATCCGGCACAAGGACCCCTCAATGTGCTCCGGAGAGTAGGCCTGGTGACAAAACGGATCCGGCAGCAAAACGGCTATGTGGGCTTATCTGCTCTCAGGAGTGGTTGGCTAAACGTGCCTTACAGGTGCCAGTGAGCCAGTTGGACCCCAGGCGTCGCCAGCGCCCTAGCCAAGACCTGTCGCCATCAGGCCCAATCACTGTGTGGGGCTCCAGCCCTGGCCGTCCGTGGTGTGCCACCTCGGTGTAAGTCAGACCTGCTGTAGGTGTGGGCCAATCACACAGGCAAGGATGATGATCCAGTACCTGGATGAGGGCGCTCCTCCCGAAGATCGGGAAATAGGATCCAGCCTCATAGGAACACCCAATATGCGCTGACTGTCACGTCTCGATGAGAAGCCCTCTTCTTTTGGGTCCCGCTGTTCCAGGGGGCGACCGATTGCAGATTATAGCCAGCCTATGGGTCCATGTGTAGCTGAGGGGGGTAGAAGTTCCATGCAGCTGGGTCAGTAGGTAGCAGGAGCGCACCCCCACTCATGCGCTGGGGGCTCCACGTGGCCCGCTGATGAAAGTGTCCTCAGGTGGGTTCAGGATGTCTGCCACCTATTCACTGGAGCGTAGAGCCATCTAAAGTGAGGGGAAGGAGATGTCAGGCAGCCCCTTCCCGTCTCTCCCCCGCACCCACGTGTCCTCTGGGAGCTTGAGGGAGCCTCAGCAGGGTCAAAATCCACCACACACGACTGGACACGATCCGCCCCAGCTGCCTCTCTCACCTCGCGTCCCCTTCGAGCGAGAGAATAATCCAGGCTGCAGCTCCTCATGCATTTTAGGGCCGCGGTGCTGCAGCAGCCCCTCTGCAATCGGTAGGTGGGGAGTGGACCACTCCGGGCACCCGCCGCCTGTACGGGTGGGCAGCACACAGCAGGGGGAAGCACCCCTGGCAGTCATCAGCCCCTCTGTGCCCCCCGGGCTCAGTCAGGCATGCGGAGCTCACTTTTCAGGCAGCCATTTCCTTCGGTGGCCAGACCACGCCCCCCCAAGGGGGTGTTTTGAGGAGTTTCTTGTTGTGAATAAATCTTATTCAACACTCAAAGGACATTCTTCTTTATTTACAACAAGAGAGATCTGGAAGGTTTCCAAAAGGAACCAGAAGCGAACTGGAGGAGCAGGATAACCCAGAAGGAAGAAGGAGAGGATGAGAACTAGCAGAAGCATTGTGACACAATATATGAGCCAATTGTCCTCCTTTTATAGGCAAAGGAACAAGATACCTACAGGTCCATATTGAATTGGTAAAAAGGTTATAAGATTCAAAACTTTGATGGCCATCTTGAAATCGGTAAAATGTTATTCCTCAGAAATTCTCACAAGGGTTTCAGGGAGATATAAAGGACTGGAAGCATGGAGGTGCAGATGGCATCTCCTTCAAGAGACCTCCCAGGCAGAGGAAATGTAGCATAGGGAACAATATTGTCAGGCCAGTTGAAGGTAAGTTTATACTAAGAGTGTGCGCACCAGCACTCTCACAGACATCCTAGCTCTGCAGGAACTGTGCATCTGGCCCCCCAAGATAGCCTCAGACCCCGATATTAGACAGAATGCTGGCAGTGCAACAGTAATCACTGGTGGATAATCTATTGTCAACTGCAGGTTTGGTCTTACTCACAGATTTTTTACAATAAATAATCTTTGCCTTAAATCCATAACCTACTTTGCAACACATCTCTGCAAACCACTTGAGGTGTGCTCAGCCTTTACCTTGTGTAACTTGAAGTACTACTTGTACCCTAAGCTTTAGTGATTTGCAAACAATGTATCATATAACTTTCTACATGCACAGCTACACTTGCTTCCATGGCTCATGCTATTTCCATGCTATGGACCCACATGTATTCACACAGTAACTTTATATTGTAAATAACTATTGAAAGAAATCAGGTTATTGATAGAGAGGGTGGAACCCAAACTCAAACATAGAACCATGCTCTTTGTAAGGGTGCACCACAAAAATCACTAAATGAAACTGTGCTGAACACTCTGGTAGCTTGGCACAAATACAGTTCGGCTTAACAAGAGCCAAAGTGTAAAGTATGCATGCAACACTCAAACAGTAATAAAGTGAAAACACAACAAAAGAAACATCTCAAATCAATTTAGGAAAATAGAGTAAAGGTAACCAAATAAAATGACACCATATCAGCAAAGATCCAATCAGTAGAACTGGAGGTATGGAATTTTAAAGGTTTAGATAAAATGGAGTAAAAAAGCACAGCATGCCCACTGATGGTATTTGATCACACTGAACTGGGACAAAGTCACAAGTTCAGGCTGACAGCAATGGACCACAGGCCTAACACAGGACCTTGTTTGGCCTGCTAGGAGTTGTGCCTTATGTTCTTGGTGCGAGGTCAGTGCAGCATTGCTTTGCTAGGCATAGTGTTGCCTAGCGTTGATTCTGATGAAGCTTTCAGCTGTGTGGCGAGGCATGTGGGGCTTTGCATCACTCTGCATCAGTTCCAATGAAGCTTTCAGATGTACACCAAGGCTTGGCAGGACTTTGTGTTGCTCTGAATCTGTTCTAACAAAGCTTCAACCTTGAGGCGTGCCTTTGTGGGATTAGCACCAGATTTGATGGAAACTTCGGTTAGGCAAGGAGGAATTCTCTCCGATGCCATCCAAGGGTCCAGAACCTGGGGAGGCACCTCTTGGGGATCAGGGACTCACTCCAGCAGAGGCCAGCAGGGCTCAGGCAAATCCAGTTGCATGTCCAGGCAGGTCCAGTGCCGCAGATCAGCTGGGCAGTTGGAGGGATGTCCCTATAGCATGTTATGTCCATACAGCTCAGAACAGGAGGTCAGCCAATGGACCCTTGGAGTCACTCAGGGAGCCTGAGATGAAAGAAACAGGTCCAGTCTTCCTTCTCAGAGATCAGGGAAGGCCTCACAGTGGGGGGACAGTGTAGGCCTCAAGCAGCAGGGCAGTCTTCTGGTAACAGCACAAGAGTCCTCTGGGGAACAAGGAAGGCCTCAAGAAGCTGGACAGTCCACTGGTGAAGAAGGCAATCCTTCTTTTGTAGTGTCACAGATCCAGGTGTGCATTAAAAAGGTCGTTCAGGAGCTCCAATATTATTACTTGGAGCCAGCCGTTGAAGTGGGGTGGACATCATGGATCTGCAAAGGTCTTCCCTTGCCTGTCAAAGCTCCAAATAGTCTGTAGTGACAAAAGACTGGTGTCAGGTCCCTTTTTTGTGTGCTAGAGGCAGCCATTTGCAATTTAAGTGGGGCAGGGAACAACTCCACCCCATCCATCCTGGCAGGATGGTGCATTCTGCCAACATATAGTCCCCCTTTGTCTTACTCCATGGTAGGAATACACAAAGGTCAACTGCCAAGCTATTCACAGTCATATGACTCAGGACACAGGCAGCAGGCACAGGGTGGGTAGGACAAGAAAATGCCAACTTTCTAAGAGTCACATTTTCAGAATAATGATTTAAAATCTGACTAAGTCATTATAGAGAATTTTTAATTGCAATTAATTTGAGTCCAAACGTGACATTCCTACCTGTCCCAATCAAAAGTCAGCACTTATTAAGTGTAATAAAGTAATCCAATGTTATCTAATGGGAGGCCTCACAGTAGTGAAAAACAAAGGTAAAAGCGTTTCACTACCAGGACTTGTAAAACCTAAAACACAGGCACAATTTTTTCAAATAAAATTCACCCTGCCGAGCGGACTGTTTAGGACCTACTTCAGAGGTGACTGATATATTTTAAAAAGGAAAGATTAGGCCTGGCAAAAGGCTTATTTTTCCAGGCTGAATTGGCAGTTTAAACCTGCATTACAGGCAGCAATGGCATACCCGAGACATATTTAATGAGCTATGTAAGTGGGTGACACAAAGAGTGCTGCAGGCCCACTAGTAGCACTTAAAATATAAATTCTGAGTACATATAGTACCATATTCTAGGGATATATAAGTAAATTAAATATGCCAATGAGGTGTAAACTAGAAAGAGCACAGGTACTTTAGCACTGGCTAGCAGGGCACAGAGTCCTAATGTCAACAAAAATGAAATTCAGAAAACAGGAGGGGTGAAGGGAAACAGGTTTGGAGGAAGACCACGCCAAGGATGACAGGTCTAACAACTAAGTTACAATTCTGAAATGCCATTTTTAGAGAGTTGGCATTTTCCTGCCTTAACAAAAACCAAAGGAGGGACCGGGAGGTTAATGGTCCAGTGTACAGTCTCCCGATATGAATTCTCAAAAAAGGAGTACACTGTTCCAATCAAGAGGGAAAAAGAAGGGAGGCCTGATTCGAAAGGAGCAAGAACCCTCAAGCATCACACTGGATGACAAGCTTCATCATTGGGAAAGCTCCTCATTAGGCTGATGCTGCAATGCCTAACGGGCTCCCCAAAGGGGGCTCTTAACCGTATTGCAGATGGAATTAGATCGTGTCAATGGAGTAACCGAATTCCAGTACTCTGGCAATAGTGGAGAGAAAATAATAAAATTGGTTATCCATCATATAATATCGATCATGAATTTTAATCAGTGTTGAATTAGATGGAGACCAAGATTAAAACCAGAGTGAGAGTCAAAGGGTGAGTAATAATGCTCACGTGCTCTCAACAATTAAACATGAGAAAAAAAACAATTGTGGTGCCTCTAGTCATCGGGTCTACATGTTTCGCGTCTGGTGGTCCAGCTGGATCCATTGACGCTTCATCAGGACCAAAAATATTTATATAACTTCTCCAATTTTTTTAAACTAATTTAACCCTACTCTGGAGGGAAATACAAAAGCAGTCACTTACTTTTATGTATTGCTATGTCAAATGAGGTCGCCCATCCCCGGTGTCAGGATAGAGCTCCTAGGAATCGCATGTCAGAAACTGGAACTGACATTAAGTAGTACGTCGTTCGTAGGTTATTTAACCTACCCGTCTGACAGCGTGCCGATAGCCGATTTTCCTGCCTTAGCCATTTAGTGCCTGCAGCCTGTCTCTGGGTCACATAACTGGGTGTAGTTGACAGTTGGGCTTTGTGTATTCATCCAAAAGAGCCACACACAATAGGGAGCTTAAGTTTGCCTGGATGGGCTGTAACTGGTGAGGTGGGAGGTCAGAGCTGGGCATAGCACCACTTATGCTTAAATAGGCTGCGTCCTGCCTCCGCACAAAAGGCTGGATTCCCCTTGTAGTTAAGTTGGATTTCAAAGGTTTGTGTCCAGAAGCGCATCCACACTTCAAAGGCACAACTGGGTTTAAATACTGGACCTTAGACACTAACTCTTCAGTGCACTTCTGGTCCTCTGAATACTCTGCCAGTAAGAAGGACTTCTGTACTGGTGAAAGGACTGCCTCTTTGCTGGACTGCTGACCTGAAGGAGCAGCTACCCTGATGTGCTGACTTGCTGCCTGCTGTCTTCCAGCCTGAGTGAGAAGGACTGGACCTGAATCTTTTGAACCCAGAACCTCAGAATAACTCCAAGGGCTTATTGGCTGGCCCCCTGATCGGATGTTTCAGGGACATATCAGACTTCCAACAGGCCTTACACCTGGGCTCTACCATCTGTGAGTCCAGCCTACAAAATGGTGCAATTCCAGTCATGGACCCTCAAAAATGAGCGTGGTGTGTTCTGCCAGCCTCTGGATTCAGCGGAACTGATGTATCTTCTTTGCTGTGCATTGCAAACCTGACCAGAACTGATGCATTGCTGCTGCTGCTGCCTGGATAGGACCTGTCACAAAGACTTGCATTGCTGGCGCAGCCTACATCCTCTTCTAGACCGTCATTGTGTGATGCATCCTCCGTGCAGGTCCTCATATCCCTCATCGAAGGCAGCCTCAACCATGATGCCGGATGCTGCATTGCAGCCTGACAGTTCTTTGCAACCTAAGAATCACCCCAATTGAGGGACTTATCCTCAATACTGGTCTTCACATTGCATGCCTTCATTGACTGGATCCTCGACAAGGACGCAGGACCACATATTACAGCCTTGCTGCACTTCAGAACAGATGCATAGCTTTGTCTCCACTAAACATCTTCAACGCGGATCCTTGCAGCACTCAGCAATCCAGGATTTTAGGTACTCTGTTCAACAGACCCAACTGAGTCCCTGCAGCCTGCCCGAGCTCCATTGTAATCAGCCTAAGCTTGTAACTTTGTCCCAGTCCAGTGCAACCAGATGTCTATAGTTGGTGCTTTGTGCCTTTTCACTCTATTTTCACTTAAGCGTTTAAAACGGCATAGCTCTGGTTCTACTGATTTACTAAGTAAAAAATACTACATTTTTCTAATTTGATGTGATCATTTTTGTGGGTTATTTTCACTTTTTTACCGTTTAAAGTGTTGCACAAATACCTTACACATTACATTTGTATTATGGCTGACTGCTCTGTGGCAAGCTACCAGAGGTTTGAGCACAGGTTAATTTAGGGTCTTCTTGTGCCTCACTCTGACAAAGATTGTGGTTGCTGCTTGACCAGGGATCACACCCGAGCCAACGAGCAACCCAATGTCTTACAAAAGATAATTACCAAATTCTCTGTATGTGATTTTTCACTTTAAAATCTAGACTTTTGTCCATCTTGTAAGCTACTATATGAAACAAAGATCAGTAACATCCACCTAGTTGTAAAGGTGTGAGAAAAAAATAGTTTTTAAGTTAACTTGCTGGAACATTGTACATTTATTTTCAGCTACAACCAGCTGTCCAGTGTGTATAGAAAAACTGCACCAGAGGGTAAAAAAATCCGAAATCGTTGTGAACTATGGGTAGTGCAACAATAGAGATCTATGTACGATTTTGCTCATGTAATAAAACCTTTGCACAGGACGGCCCTACAGGAGCCTATCCTGTTATTGCATGCTTCTCAAATTCCCATGAAAAAAGACTCTGGCCCTCATTCTGACCCTGGCGGTTCCCTACCGCCAGGGCCAACGGGGGCGGGAGCACCGCCGACAGGCCGGCTGTGCTCCCATGGTCATTCTGACCGCAGCGCTTTGGCCGCGGTCAGAACGGGAAAACCGGCGGTCTCCCGCCGGTTTTCCACTGACCCTTAGAATCCTCCAAGGCGGCGCAGCTCGCTGCGCCGCCGAGGGGATTCTGACCCCCCCTACCGCCATCCTGTTCATGGCGGGAAAGCCGCCATGAACAGGATGGCGGTAGGGGGGGGTCGCGGGGCCCCTGGGGGCCCCTGCCGTGCCCATGGCCATGGCATGGGCACGGCAGGGGCCCCCTAACAGGGCCCAACTAGGCTTTTCAGTGTCTGCTGCTGCACCCGTCGCACGCCTTCCACTCCGCCGGCTCGATTCCGAGCCGGCTTCCTTGTGGAAGGCGCTTTCCCCGCTGGGCCGGCGGCGATCTGAATCAGATCGCCCGCCGGCCCAGCGGGAAAGTCAGAATACCCCTCGCGGTCAATTGACCGCGGGGCGGTATTCAGGCGGATTCCGACGGGCGGGCGGCAACCGCCGCCCGCCTAGGTCGGAATGACCACCTCTATTTCTTACTGCGCAAGTTTTTAATTCATTTATTGATTATCCTGAAGTATATTTGTTCTTATTTATTCAAGTATTTCAATTCTCTTTTTGATACAGCTCAAAGAGGGTTTGTTCACATCATGGAACTGAAGTTCCTTGTCTCCGTCAGAAATCTACTCAGAATAATGCAGGGTTAAGGTGAAGTAGCCATCTTGATTCTACTGGACCTACTGGATGCTTTTGATACCGTGTAAAATTGACTGCTCGAAGCAGTTATGAAACACAAGGGCCCTTATTAAGAGTTTGGCAGGTGGCCACTCCAGTTTTCCCCCGCTGGCCCTATTATGAGTTTTCTGCTGGGCCAGCAGGTGGAAACAGCGTGGCCCAGCGGGAGACTCACCACAACATCGATTACGAGCTGGTGGCAATGTTGCGGTGCAACAGCACCCATCGCACTTTTTACTGCCCGTAATACAGGCAGTAAAAAGCCTGACGGGGCTGTCCATGGGGGCCCCTGTACTGCCCATGTCAAGTGCATGGGCAGTGAGGGGGCCCCCATGGGGCCCCTGGTACCACGTCTCCGCTAGCCTTTGAATGGCGGTGGGATTGCCATGCAAAAGCTGGCAGAGAGGGGAGTCGTAATCCCCAGGGCAGCGCTGCTTGCAGCACTGCCATGGCGTATTAAGACTGTCAGCACCACTAGGCTGTTGACTGGTGGCAACCTGGGGGTGCCTACGGTCGGGCCATGGCAGCTCCACCAGGGTCATAATGTGGAGGCTGGACTGCTGCTTTGGCAACTGTCCAACCTCCACCTTGCCAGTGTCGTAATAACGGCCAAGATGTTTAATTAGCATGCTCATTTTTTCAAAGGGGAGAAAAGAAGTGGTTACTTTATTCCCCTTCCAATTCAAATGTTCAAACATCACTTGTGTTCCTGAAGGATCTAGCTTGAGTCCTGTCTTTTTCAGTTTTTATATATTTTTTCTCACCAAACTTGTTAGATCCTTTGAACTGTAATTCATATTATGGGCAGATGACATCCACATTAATCTTAGGATAGATGAGCACCTGCTTGATACCAAGTCTAGCTTCCTAAATTTCTTGCTTACAGTTGCTAATTGAATGTACACGTGCTGTTTGATATCAAATGCTGACAATACAGAGGCAGTTATTAAGGGTGGTGCTTTGCCTGTGTTGTACTTCTACTGATGGCCTACTGACTTTGGCTACTGTCCTTAAATTTGGTTTCATTATTGACTTATCTTATCCACAGCAAAACCATTACATGAGATTACCTAGGAAAATGCTCCCTTCTCCAACCTTTGAGAACCGTTTTGTGGCCATCCAAGCTATCATTGAATCACAACTTCACTAGGGAAATGCCTTATAGTTGGGCCTTCCTAAATATTAATTGCACTGCCTTCAAGTTGCCCAAAATATGGATGCATGGTTTCAAATAGACGTTCCACAGCAAAAACCCGATTTCCAACCAATTTGCTGAGCACCACTGACTTCAAACAGTCAAATGGGGCATCTTTAGGAGCCTATGCATTTGTCAAAAGTCCATGTATTGCCACACCCTCAATTCATTAAACATCTTTTCACCTGGTACCAACAAACACAGACGTTTTGTCATTTTTTATGCGTCTTGCTAAAGATTCCTAAATATCTAAAGCACACTGGCCAAGGTGGCTTTTAGAAATGGGGTCTTTTGATTGGCAGCCAGGTTACCCCCTGTTCAAGCAAGGACCCTCACAAGGAGAAACACACCTGGTGAACCCCCACTCACCCCCTTGCTAGCTTGGCATGAGCAGGAAGGCTTAACCCAGAAGCAATGTTTAAGGTATTTGTACCAACACACACAGTGAGACAATGAAAACACTACAAAATGAACACCACACCAGTTAATAAAAATAGGTAATATTTATCTAAATCAAACAAGCCCAAAATGACAAAAATCCAACACACACAAGTCAAGATATGAATTTTCAAAAGAATGAGAGTCTTACTCCGTAAAAAACAATGGAAACATTGAGTATACACAAAGTACCTGGTTTGTGTAAAAAAATAAAGGAGCACGGGCGAGTGAGCATCGAAAAAGTCAGAGATGGATTGATTCCTTACTCGCAAGTGAGGTCGTGCATCGTTTCTTCTCCGGTCGGGCAGGCGATGTGTCGTTTTTCTCCTTTGCAAGAGAGCGATGTGTCAATTTCCAGGCGGAGCACCTCAGATCCCTGCAGGTTCACGATGACTTTGACGCCCAGTGACGATGCATGTGAAATCTGGTTGCAGGGTGTTTAAAAACCACACTGCATAGGGTTTGCGTTGTTATCAGCAGCTGCAAGCAGGTATTCCATTGTTTCTCCAGCTGCGATACATTGATCTCCCAGCCGTGATGCAGGTGGAGCGTCAATTTCAGCCACAAAGCGAGTGGCGTGTTGTTTATCAGCTGCATTGCAGAAGGTGTGTAGAACATTTCCCTGCACGATGTTCTGTGCGTGGATTTCAGGGCACCACTTGGCAAGGCAGGAGTCTCATCAGAGAACCCAGGTGCTGGCGGAGGAAGTCTTTGGGGGTTATTCTAACTTTGGAGGAGGTGTTAATCCGTCCCAAAAGTGACGGAAAAGTGACGGATTTACCACCAGCCGTATTACGAGTCCATTATATCCTATGGAACTCGTAATACGGCTGGTGGTATATCCGTCACTTTACCGTCACTTTTGGGACGGATTAACACTCCTCCAAAGTTAGAATAACCCCCTTTGATGGCCCTGAGATTTCAAAACAGGAGACAAGCTTAGTTCAAGCCGTTGGAGATTCTTCTAACGCAGGAATGCACAACAAAGTCCAGCCTTTGTCCCCTTTCACAGGTAGAAGGAGCAACTGCAAGATAGCCCAACAAAGCACAATCACAGGCAGGGAAAGCACTTCTCCTCAGCTCTTCAGGTCTTCTCCTTGGCAGATGTTCCTCTTGGTTCCAGAAGTGATCTTGAAGAAATTTAAAGTCTGGGGTTTTGAGTCCACTACTTATACCCTTTTCCTCCTTTGAAGTAGGCAAACTTCAAAGGAAAGTCTCTATTGTTCACAAGATCCTGCCTTGCTCAGGCCAGGCCCCAGACACACACCAGGAGGTTGGAGACTGCATTGTGTGAAGGCAGGCACAGCCCATTCAGGTGTAAGTGACTACTCCTCCCTCCACTCTAGCTCAGATGGCCCATCATGATATGTAGGCTACACCCCAGCTCCCTTTGTCTCACTATGTAGAGGGATTTCACAAACAGCCCAACTGTCAGTCTGACCCAGACAGGGAATCCACAAACAGGCAGAGTCACAGAATTTTTTAAGCAAGAAAATGCCCACTTTCCAAACCAAAAGATGTATTTTTAAAATGTGAGTTCAGAAACACTAAACCCATATTTCTATCTGATCGCAGAAGGAATCTGCACTTTAGGAATATTTAAAGGCAGCTCCAATGTTTACCTATGAGAGAGATAGGCCTTGCACAGTGTAAACCGAATTTGGCCGTATTTCACTGTTAGGACATGTGGAACACATCAGTACATGTCCCACCTTTAACGTACACTGCACCCTGTCCATCGGGCTACCTAGGGCCTACCTTAGGGATGCCTTACATGTATAAAAAGGGAAGGTTTGGACCTGGTAAGTGGGTACACTTATCATGTCTAATTGGCAGCTTACAACTGTACACATAGACACTACAGTGGCAGGTCTGAGCCATGTTTACTGGGCTACTCATGTGGGTGGCACAACCAGTGTTGCAGGCCCACTAGTAGAATTTGATTTACAGGCCCTAGGCACCTCTAGTGCACTTTATTAGGGACTTACTAGTAAATCAAATATGCCAATCATGGAAAAGCCAATTACACATAGAATTTACACTGGGAACACTTGCATTAAACACTGATCAGTACTGGTAAAGTTCCCAGAGTATCAAAAACAGCAAAAACAGATCCCAGCACACAGTCAAACGTGGGATGCAGTGTCAAAAAAAGACAGGGGAGACCATACCAAGGATGTCAGGTGTAACAGTGGCCTTTAATTCTCCTCCTTGGTAGCCAAGTCTTACAATTCCGCTCCTCTTTTAATTAGAGCCACCACCACCCACCTCACTGAAAACGTCTGAAAACCTAGTTATTTACTCCGTAGTTTTCAGGCTTATGGGCATGATTGCACCCTTTGACAGGGCATCAAAACCTGTAACAGCGCGTTTTGAAAACATCCATAATAAAATAACTAAATAAGTAACTAAAAAATATATAACATGTGAAGGCAAGGGTTAAATTATACACAACGCGCGCTTTGCAGCTGTCCTCGACTTGCAGAAGAAGGAGATTTTTCCTAAAGTCAGTTGACCCTGATGGCTTTTCTTGCTTTACTTCATTTTTTTTTACTAAGTGCAATCTATAGCTCCGCTTTAGTTTCCTGTCATTCAAACTTTTTTGATCATTCTCTTCCAAAGATTCTATGAACGCCTTTGGTGTTTAAAAAGCTGGTGTTTCAATGGTACACAGTTATTTTTCTCTTGGAGGGAAAACAGTCAAAGGCTGACATTTTCAGAATGTAGCACAATTACCAAGAAAAGATACAGCAGTCAGCATCTCGACCTCCTCCCCGAGGCATTGTGGTTGTTTTATCATGTTCCCTGTTATTCTGGGTACCGAGAAGAAAGCTAGTTATACTGTAGCTGCAATCCCTGGCCAATCCACAAGAGTATTGATTACCAAGGCACTCCATTTTTTATTTGTATGAATTCTCTTTAAAGATTCCCCTTTCTTGATCTCAGCAGCCACTTTAAGCAGAAGTCGTCTTTGCAGGTTCGGAATCCTTCAGAGTATGCTCAAAGCTGTAGTTCTTCTCACTCTGTGATTGCTCGTTTGTGAGTTTCCTGAGGTAACTCCTCGGTGATAAGCTTTCTTGTACTTTCAATAGTGTAAAAATAGGACCACTGCGTATTTTTGGAAGCAAACTGTTTATGTGTAACTGTGAAGATTTGCACCTCCAGGGCAGCACATTTGCAGAATTCGTCTCATGTAAACGTCGTTCAGATGTCTGAGCTTGCAAAACTTAAAAGTAGACATCCTCCACTTGGGTGCACGGTAAAGCACCCACAGAGACGTCAACAAACGCAAGAAAACACTGAATCAGATTTGCGCTTACACTCTAGCATCCTGTGAACAATCACTTTATGACAACCAGAATATTGCGGACGGAATACTACAAAATACAAATAAATGACGACGGTACTGGGTACCAAAATAGAGGGAGGATATATATCTATATATATATGTATATATATATATATATATATATATATATATATATATTAAAACCTCGAGGCGGAGAGAGTCCCTAGGGGGCTCTAAGAATATTTACGATACCTACTTACGACAATCCGGATCCTGAAATGGTGGTGGAATGGGCGGAGAACTTGAAAAACTGCTCAATGATCATGATGCACATTTTAATCAAGTATGCATTGAAAGACGGAGCAAAACTTTTAGTGGAAATTGGTACATTGAAGCAGGAATTAAAAGCTTTGGTACCAAAGAGGCCAAATTGGAGAAATTGGAAACGGAAATTGCAAATAAAAAACAACGCAATTTTATGAGGAATTATATAGACCACAAAACAGGGCGCATCTTGACTTTCTATATGAGATACCACCATTTATACAAGGATGAGGAATTAAATAATGAAGAGCATTTCGGAAAGGATCATCAGCCCTGGTCGGGGAGTGAATTTTCAGATAGCAACGCACGCTTCTGATGTATCGGACACAACGTTTGCTCAAATGGAACAGAGAAGTTCATTTTTTTTCAAACAGTTCCAGTTATTGAACCAAAACAGAACAGAGCAACAATCGGATCAAAACTATCAACGAGGCAGAGGAGGTAGAAGAAAAAGAGGCAAAGGAATGTTAAGTGTCAATCAGAGGTCTGAGGGCAAAGCGCCAGTGGGAATGAAAGCAAGGATCAGACAAAGGCACTATGAATGTAGGAAATCTTTCCAATCGTATTTTAACTGATGAGGGGAAGAAGTTACAGTCTTTAGGTTTATCTTTTTGCCCCTCAATGGATTTTAACTATGTCCCAAGTAGGGTTGACTTATTTTACTTCACGAGAAAACTGAAATTGAAAAAATGGTTTGACTGTAAACCCAGTCGTCAAATTTCGGGAGACGTTGCGCCACCCATTAGCAATTTACAAATTGGTGACATTGAAATGTTGCATACTTTATCTGCTTTGGATGGTACCAACCTATATCATGAGGACTCATTACCTTAATCTATCTAATTTGGACATAGAACTGGGTACAAACTGTCCTGCTGCCTTCAAACCAAACTCCACTTTCTTGTCTATGATATCGTGTGATGCTCTGAATGTGCTTGAGAAGGGGGTGATAAAAGATTTAAAAAATATTAGATATGCACAGTCACACACACGTAAAAATTTGATGCAGAAATAACTTTATGTAATGCAAGATCTGAAATCTGATCCTAAGATAGTAATATGTGAATCAGATAAGGCGGTAACGTTGTGGTAATGTCTAAAAACATGCATCTGCAGGAGGGTAGGATGCAGTTGGCTTATGTGACTTGCTATACCAACTATAGTAGGATATAAATTCAGACAGGCAGAACAAACCTATGTTAAATTATTAACAGATTCGAGGGACAAAGGTCTTTTAGAATGGGAAGAATGTTTGTTTCTTAAACCTGTTAGTTCTAAGATCCCCATTCTATATCTTCTCCCAAATTTGCATAGGAGTTCTAGGAATCCTCCAGGGAGTCCTGTTGTTTTCTCCATTGGATCCCCAGTAGGCATTTTGCTCATGTTTACGATTCAAAAGCAGATGCCCGGGTGACACCCTCAGAGGCACCCTTATTTTCCGAACCAATGCCACCACAGACAGAGTCTGACCTCCTGCCGATGGTGCTAGCACCTTGGCAGGATGTAAGACAAAGGGCCTGGGCAGGAAGGAGGTCACACCTCCTCCCTCCCATGATGGCTAGTGTGAAAAGCATCAGGGTGGTGAGCCTCAAGGGTTTCACCCGCCTTTGATCTGCAAGTAGTTATCCCCCCAGTGGAGGAAAAAGCCTTCCTGCCCTGCCTGCTGGGCAGGCAGGAAATTAGCTATGCAGGAGGTGTGCACCTCCCTCAAACTAGCCACACCTTTGAGGGTGAGCTAGGAGTTCTGCACGGCCAAGGAAGCGTTTTGCCATCTTGGCAGATCCCCGGAATAGTGGGTTCTCCGTAGAAAGTGACATACTCTCCACAGGAAGTCATCACTGCAGGCGCAGACTAGCTGCAGGGATAGTAGCCCGTTGTCCACTGCCCCTCACACCCTGAAATGCCCCCTAACCCAGGATTTGAGGGGCTCCCCTTGCATCAGAACTTAGATCTTACCTGGACAAGAAGAAAGAAGCACAAATAGTTGCCTGCACCAACAACAGGACCTGGACTCCAGCCCCAGCGAGAAGAAGAGGACACAGATTGACCTACGGAGACCAGCACTGGAACTGTGTGCCTGGCATGTGTTTGTGGTGAAAACTCATTTTTCCCAACCAGAGGGACATCAGTGGACACCGAAACCCCAAGGAAGACTCACTTGATTGGTGGCACCAGTCCCTTGCAAATTGCAGGAGTAAAGACGTTTTGAGAACGAAGAACTGTGACCTGATTACCTGAACCCAAAGAAACTTGGGGCCAGATTTATACTCCGTTTGCGCCGGATTTTCATCATTTTTTTGGGCGCAAATTCGACGCAAAACGAACTCCATATTTATACTCTGGCATTAGACGCGTCTAGCGCCAAAGTTCATGGAGTTTGCGTAATTTTTTACCGTGGACACCTACTTTGCGTTAATGATATGCAAGGTAGGCGTTCCCTTCCAAAAAATGACTCCGAGGCATGTGCACCGTATTTACACTCCCGGGCAAAAATGACGCCCGGGAGTGGGCGGGTCAAAAAAAATGACATCCAGCCGATTTTGCGTCGTTTTTTAGCGCCTGGTCAGGGCAGGCGTTAAGGGACCTGTGGGCTCGGAATGAGCCCAGAGGTGCCCTCCCATGCCCCCAGGGACACCCCCTGCCACCCTTGCCCACCCCAGGAGGACGCCCAAGGATGGAGGGACCCATCCCAGGGAACTTAAGGTAAGTATTTAAAAAAAAAAAAAAATGTGGCATAGGGGGGCCTGATTTGTGCCCCCCTACATGCCACTATGCCCAATGACCATGCCCAGGGGACATAAGTCCCCTGGGCATGGCCATTGGGCAAGGGGGCATGACTCCTGTCTTTGCTAAGACAGGAGTCATTTCAATGGGAGTTGGGAGTAAAAAAAAATGGCGCAAATCGGGTTGAGGCGAAAATTTTGCCTCAGCCTGACTTGCCCCATTTTTTGACGCCCAAGCTCCATATTCCCCTACGCCGGCGCTGCCTGGTGTAAGTCATTTTTTTTAACGCACACCAGGCAGCTCCGCCGGCTAACGCCGGCTAATGTCATTGAATAAATACGGCGCCCGCATGGCGCTTCAGAATGGCGTTAGATTTTTTGACGCACAACTGCGTTGGCGCAGTTGTGCGTCGAAAAGTATAAATATGGCCCCAGGTGTCCAGCATCTAAGGGGTGGGAGTGAGGCCTGTGCAAAGTTTCAAGCCTCTACTCCCCACCAAACGCCCTCCAGCTGCCTGAAAGTTTGTGGACCACCCTTGCAGCTAACAAGACTTGTTTGTCGCCTGCATGGAGACTGATGGCCACACGACGTTCACTGACTCCAGAGCACCTCCCAGCATAGGGACCAATGTCACCAACAACCCCCTTCTTGTGGGTTTGCAGCCTGAAGGAAGTGACTTTGACTGGAGCAGCAAAGCAGCTTTGGCATAACCAGCACGGTGATTGAAAGCTAGGTGCTACCTCTGCACCCGGAGCCACCGGACGAGGTGGTGAAAATCCAAGCATTGATTCTTGGTCGTGGCCCCCCAAAGACCTCTACATCCAATGGGTAGAGTGTGAGTCCACCCCCAAAGCCAGTTTTGCACAGAGTGCAAAACGCACCAGCCACTGCTGAACGTTCAGCACCAAGAACAGTCAAGTTACCTCTGCATCCGGACTTCCTGGGCAAGGTAACAAAAGTTTGACAGTTGACTCTCGGTCTAGGTCCCTGCAGCACCTTAAGTTCCTGTGGGTTCACCGGAACTCACACCAGAAGTACCCGAGTGCGCACTGCTATTTTCCCGATTGATTTCAATGGCAGCCCTTTACATCTGCAAAGTACTGTATTTTCTAAAGACTTAAAAATACACAACTCCGGTTGTACAAAAGCTATAAAGTTTGTTTTGGGATCTAAATTAAGATTAAAATAGAATCTATTTTTCTAAATTGGTGTCAAATTTCTGTTGAGTCATGTCATTTACTTATCGTCCATGTTGGTAATTTGAAATGCTTTACACATGTTCCTCTAAGTAGCCTGACTGCCCTTTGCTACACTACAAGGACCAAGCTAGGGTTTACTTTGAGTGAATCCGAACTCCACTACTGGGTATTGTCTTGGTATTCCATGGAAAGGTTACCTAGTCATACCATATAACACCTTCACCTTGCTACATTTCCAAATTAAGATGGTCTTGTACATTAATTACATGTTCATATTCTATGGCCATGCTCTTCATATACCTATGGGTAATTAAACTTATGTTGATCCAAAATAATTTTGATTATATGCCTGAGTGGAAGATGTATTGTGCTAAAAACATTCCAAATGTTCAAATGGTGTTAGGGCCGTGGGTGTATCGCAAGACCCTGCAGTGTGAGGGGGCACCCCTGCTAGTGCTTTTGATATTTCGGATGCATGACAATTAACAGCATTGATCTTCAACTCTGTGACTGGCTTCTCTCTTGAGGACAGCTTGCAAGATTAATCATCTTGAAATCTGTAAAAGAGAATACCTATTCTGAGAGTGGATGGAGTCCCATTTAGAAGATAAACAAGCCCCACCTTGAATGCGAGGAGCCGTCCCCAACCAGTTCTTCTCATTCTTCCTTATTACACTCAATGAGAGTCATGTAGTTGGTGTCAACCACTCCCACCTTGGAATCCCTCTCTCCTTCTGTTAGCATTTCACCTCTCAGAGTGAAGGGACAGTGAGAAGCAGTGACAGGAGATGACGCCAGCACTGCATCATGCTGGCACTAACTTTGCATGTGAATTTCTCAAGAACAAGTTCCCAGACTCTGGACGTTTCAGCTAGGTTTGAGCCAAATGCCTAGTTCTGGCTCAGCTTGAAATCTTACTCTTGAACCCTTGAGCCTAAAACGAACTATGCTTTCGTGTGGCTTCTGCCTTTCACTCATGCTCTAACCACATTCACCATGAATTAATGACAAAGCTGTAACCTTTACTGTGAAATGGGGAAGATAAATGGTTAATGTTGGACCTGGCCCTTGTGGCAGGTTCATCCCCAGACTGTTTGCCTCCTTCCTGCTATTTTTTAGGACCCCTCTCTGTTGGCTCTAGGACTTTGAGCACTTCATCACTGCTGATTAGTGCTAAAGTGCAGGGTCCCTCCATTCTAAAGTTGGTATGATTGGCTTATACCTATTTGGCATATTTAATTTACCTGTAAGTCCCTTGTACAGTGGTATCTCTATACCCAGGACCTGTAAATTTAATGCTGCTAGTGGGCCTGCAGCGGTGCTTGCGCCACCCACTGAATTGGCCTTTCAAACCTGTCTCAGGCCTGCTAAAGCAGGGCTTGTGTGCACAGTTCTCTGCCAGAGGGACCTGGCATCTAAATTTACTTGCCAGGCCCAGAACTCCCCTTTTAGCACATGTACGTTAGGCCCTAGCTAGCCCTATGACAGGGTGCTATCTGTGTAAAAGGCAGGACATGTGCCTAGTTGCGTGGCCTGTCCTGGTAGTGTCAAACAGCCTATTTGGTTTCTCACTGCTGCCTTCTCATAGGATTGCATTGGAAATGCCCTGCCTTATGTCTAGGGGGTATTGTCTGGTTTATGAAGGATAGCGTAGGCATGTTGAGTATACCCTTCTGTGCCCAGGACGTAATGGTTACGGCCTGAAGCACAGTGCTCATTGTTATTAGGCCGATCTGCGAAACCTCTAGGCGCCAGGGAAATTTTTTTTTGTGTGTTTTTTTTTTTGTTTGTTTGTTTTTTTAGAGATGGGGAGCGACCCATTAGGCAAGGGTCGCTCCCCTGGCAGGAAAATTGTATTTAGACCATTTCTGCCCCCCTTGGGGGCAAATCGGTAGGCACCAGGATCTTTTTTTTTGATCCAATGTCACGCAGGGGGAGCGACCCCGTAGGCAAGGGTCGCTCCCCAGGGGGTTGGGGGGGCAAATTTATTTTAGGCCATTTCTGCCCTCCCTGGGGCCGGCTGAGCTAGAGGTAGACACTTTGCAAAAAACACCTCTGTTTTCTGTGAAAAAATGTGATGTCTCCACGTTGTGTTTTGGGCCATTTCCTTTCGTGGGTGCTAGGCCTACCCATACAAGTGAGGTACCATTTCTATCGGGAGACTTGGGGGAATGCTGGGTTGAAGGAAATTTGTGGCTCCTCTCAGATTCCAGAACTTTCTGTCACCGAAATGAGAGGAAAAAGTGTTTTTTGGGCCAACTTTTGAGGTTTGCAAAGGATTCTGGGTAACAGAACCTGATCAGAGCCCCATAAGTCACCCCATCTTGGAGTTCCCTAGGTGTCTAGTTTTAAAAAAATTGCTGGTTTGCTAGGTTTCCCCAGGTGCCGGCTGAGCTAGAGGCCAAAATCCACAGGTAGGCACTTTGTAAAAAACACCTCTGTTTTCTGTGAAAAAATGTGATGTATCCACGTTGTGTTTGGGCCATTTCCTTTCGTGGGCGTAAGGCCTACCCACAACAGTGAGGGATCATTTTTATCGGGAGACTTGGGGCAACGCTGGGTGGAAGGAAATTTGTGGCTCCTCTCAGATTCCAGAACTTTCTGTCACCGAAATGAGAGGAAAAAGTGTTTTTTTGGTCAGATTTTGAGGTTTGCAAAGGATTCTGGATAACAGAACCTGCTCAGAGCTGCACAAGTCACCCCATCTTGGATTCCCCTAGGTGTCTAGTTTTCAACAATGTGCTGGTTTGCTAGGTTTCCCCAGGTGCCGGCTGAGATAGAGGCCAAAATCCACAGGTAGGACCTTTGTAAAAAACACCTCTGTTTTCTGTGAAAAAATTTGATGTGTCCACGTTGTGTTTTGGGCCATTTCCTTTCGTGGGAGCTAGGCCTACCCACACCAGTGAGGTACCATATTTATCGGGAGACTTGGGGGAACGCTGGGTGGAAGGAAATTTGTGGCTCCTCTTAGATTCCAGAACTTTCTGTCACCGAAATGAGAGGAAAAAGTGTTTTTTTTGTTAATTTTGAGGTTTGCAAAGGATTCTGGGTAACAGAACCTGATCAGAGCCCACAAGTCACCCCATCTGGGATTCCCCTAGGTGTCTAGTTTTCAAAAATGCGCAGGTTTGCTAGGTTTCCCCAAGTGCCTGCTGAGCTAGAGGCCAAAATCCACAAGTAGGCACTTTGTAAAAAACACCTCTGTTTTCTGTGAAAAAATGTGATGTGTCCACATTGTGTTTTGGGCCATTTTCTTTCGTGGGAGCTAGGCCTACCCACACCAGTGAGGTACCATTTTTATCGGGAGACTTGGGGGAACGCTGTGTGGAAGGAAATTTGTGGCTCCTATCAGATTCCAGAACTTTCTGTCACCGAAATGAGAGGACAAAGTGTTTTTTTGGTCAAATTTTGAGGTTTGCAAAGGATTCTGGGTAACAGAACCTGGTCAGAGCCCCACAAGTCACCCCATCTTGGATTCCCCTAGGTGTCTAGTTTTCAAAAATGCGCTGGTTTGCTAGGTTTCCTGTTGGACTTTTGCTTATGCAGGGTCATCCTGATAAATATGATTAAAGTATGGATTCCCCTAGAGAGTAGATGGACATGTGGAGTTTGGGGTCCCTGAACTCACGATTAAAAAATACATATTTTAGTAAAGTTGATTTTAAGATTGTGCGTTTGAAAATGCCACTTTTAGAAAGTGAGCATTTTCTTGCTTAAACCATTCTGTGACTCTGCCGTGTTTGTGGATTCCCTGTCTGGGTCAGTTTGACAGTTGGGTTGTTTTTCACCTCACACCAGACAGTGACACAAAGGGAGCTGGGGTGTAACCTGCATTTCCTGATTAGCCATCTCTGCTAGGAGGGAGGGGTCACTCTCATCTGAAAGGACTGTGCCTGCCTCTGACAATGCCGGCTCCAACCTCCTGGTGTGTGTCTGAGGCAGGATTTCACAAGTAGGTGTGAGTCCCCTTTGAAGAAAGGTGACTTCAAAGACTAAAATGGGTATAAGAAGGGCACCCAAATCTACAGACTTTAGAAACACTTCTGGAACCAAGTGGAACCTCTGCCTGGAGAAGAGCTGATAGCTGAGGAAGAAGTGCTAACCCTGCCTGTGACTGTGCTTTGTGGAGCTTTCCTGCAGTGCTGCTTCTGCCAGAGTAAGAGGGCAAAGACTGTACTTTGTGTGCCTTCCATCTTGTGAAGAAATCTCCAAGGGCTTGATTTAGTGCTTGCCTCATGTTGTTTGAAGTCTCAGGGACAGCAAAGACTTCTCTCTGCCAGCACCTGGAGTCTCTGGAGAGACTCCTGCTCTGACAAGTGGTGCCCTATCCAGTCCCTGGGCCCTTGAAAGGAAAGCTGTTGGAAATCCAAGGAAATCGACTTCGGACGACTCCGGACCGACGCCACTGCTGAATCCGGTAACGCCGCATGCACCTGACGCCGTGACCTTCGCTGGAACGCGACGCTCTTCGCTGGCCCGATGCCGCAGCAGCTCCGCTGAAGTCCACGACTCCGTGGAAGTCGCCGCACCACGTCGTGACCGACGCCGCTCGAAGTGCACAGACTCAACGTTTCGCACAGACGCCGCGATTCCCGACTTCGCGCATCGGCTTGTTTTCACTCTTCACCAAAGGTACTGTACTTGGGCGTCTACCCGATACCGTGTCCGGCGCCGCTGGTGTCGGCTTGTTGGGAACGACTCCGTCACGATGCCGTGTTAACATGTCATCGAAGAATTTTTGTTTCTAAGCGCTATTTTTGAGTTTAATCTTTAAAAATTCATAACTTGACTTGTGTATGTCGGATTTTTGTCGTTTTGGTCTTGTTTTGTTTAGATAAATATTTCCTATTTTTCTAAACCAGTGTTGTGTCATTTTGTAGTGTTTTCATGAAGTTACTGTGTGTGTTGGTACAAATACTTTACACCTAGCGCTCTGAAGTTAAGCCTACTGCTCTGCCAAGCTACCAAGCGGGTAAGCAGGGGTTAGCTGAGGGTGATTCTCTTTTACCCTGACTAGAGTGAGGGTCCTTGCTTGAACAGGGGGTAACCTGACTGTCAACCAAAGACCCCATTTCTAACATTGGTGATCAGCGGTTGGGATTTGGACTTGTATTTGTACTTGACATACAGTAATTAAGTGTACACTACTGTTTTGAGTTCAGACCACTATGTGACCACATACTACTTGTCTTGTGATTCTGCTTTTTGTCCTCTGATGTCCTCCTGGAAGTATTGCTAATATTTTTGGACTTTGGTTTTTGGTTGTGAAGCCTTTGCAGAATGGAAGTCAATTTCTGGCACCTATTTATGTATAAAAAGTGGCAGCTTAAAGCATTCTGCATGGAAAGGGGACTGGCTGTGAACAAGAAATCCAGAAGGGAGGATCTTGAGTCAGCCCTGTTTCAGTATGAATTGAAACGTTGTCAGGCAACACCACCAAATGAGTCTGAGGAGGATAACTACTCTGAGGAGGAGGACTACTCTGAGGAGGAGGGCAGTGGCCCTGAGGAGGGAACAGAAAGAGATGATTGGCTCCTAGCTCGAATCCGGAGTCTGGAAGAGCTAGATGCAGAGCTTGAGATGGCTGAGGAGAAGAGAGCCTTAGTCCTGGAAAAAGAAAGGATTACAGCTCAAGAGCTGAGCTGTGAAGAGCTGAAGCTGGAGGCCATGAGGGCTGAGTCCAGTTCAGATGGTGGCAGCAAAAATCTTGTATCCAGTACTTCTGAAGAAGTGCACATGCCCAGAGATGTGGTGCCTTAGTTGAAGGAGGGAGTTAACACACGCCAGGAGGTTCAGGGGTATGAGGTAGCTCCAGTGATGCACAGGGTCCCTGAGGTGGATTGGGGAACTGGCATGGGGAGTCATATTCCTTCTGGTGGGAGGGACACTCTACTGACTCTAGGTGAGAGTGACAAGGAGAGGGGTTCCCCCCAGGTAGAAGTCCTGGTTATGGAGTGTGAAGACATCCCAGAAGAGTGTGGGTTGAGTGTCAGGGACAGTCAGGTACTGTCTCACCAGTCTCAGGAGGGTGATGTGGGGTGCTTTTTCAAAGCAGAGTCACTGGCTGGTTGGGTGAAGGGTACTTTGGTTAATTCATGTAAGGGGCTGAGTGATGTAATTGCTGGAGAGCATATGTCTAGTCCTTATTTTCCAGAGCTACGCCAACACCAGGTAGAGTGTGAGTTCTCTGACCCCAGGGAGCTTACAATGGAGGCAGACCTCTTGGTGAGTACCAGAGAGTCTGAAGAGGCATTTGGGGGGGCTCCTGAGAGGAGTGGTCTAGGTATTTCCCAACCAGGTGAGGTAGGGAAGGATTGTAGTGTCCCACGTAGGTCCCAGTGTAGTGGGATGGGTGAGGGACCCCATGTCCAGTCTCTGAGGAGAGGGAATGGGGATGGGCTGAGGTCCAAGGTGCCCGAGATCCGGTCCCAGGTCCTGGAGGGTTCCATGAGGGAACACCAGGAGGGGAGCCTAGCCTGTACCATAGGGCCATCTGTTGAGGGAGATCCCACAGTGTCAGGAGAACTTGGGGGGGCGGCTGTAGCCAGCGTCCCGCCAGTTCTGGTGTCTGGCAGTACCACTCCTAGTGAGGGGGTGCAGAAGTCCAGACAGAGGGTTGAGAGGGGGTTGCGGACCCCAGTGGAGAACCTGGAGGGTCAGGGTTCAGCTCTGAGAGCAGAGCCCCCCGGGAATGACCTTGGTGAGACCATTTCTGGGTTGGGGGGAATCCAGACTCTGTCAGATGGGCAGAGGTCAGGAGACCTGCGCCAGCCAGACTCTTGTGTGGCCCTTGGGGACAGTGTGTCACTTGAGGGGGGTAAGTGTGCCCCCCTGGAAGTCCTGGTGTGCCAGGCAGTGGTTCAACCGCAGGGTGGTGACTCTGGGTTCAATGATCAGGTTTAGGAGGTAAACTCTGATCTGGTGGGGGGTAAGTGTGCTCCCAAGGAAGTCCTGGTGCGCCAGGCAGTGGTTCTACCACAGGGTGGTGACCCTGGGTTGGATGACCAGGTTCAGAGGGTAAACTCTGACCTGGTGGGGGGTAGGTATGCCCCCCAGGAATTCCTGGGTTGCCAGGCAGTGGTCCAGTCTGTGGGTACAGACCCTGGACTGGAGGATCAGGTGCAGGGGATAAACCCTGACCTGAAGGGGGGAGCAGTTTGCCCAATCACCCCCCCTGGTGTGATTTCAAGGGGTACTCTCCCTGAGGGGTGGGTGCAGAACCCTGAGAGTAGGGGAAGGGGAGAGAAAGACTCACCTCTGACCTCAGAGCAATCTAAGGGTACAGACCCTGGATTGGAAGGCCAGGTTCAGGGTGTCCCTCCTGACCTGGAGGAAGGGGGTTACTGCTAACAGTGCCCCTACCATGTTGTCTTCTGGGGGGCCACTCCTAGTTGGGTGGTTCAGGACCCCAGAAGAGAGGGCAGGGGGAGGGAAGCCTCACCCCTGGCCCTGGTCCAACCTGAAGGTACAGACCCCAGGTTGGAGGATCAGTTGCAGGTTAACATCCCTGCACTGGTGGAAGAATTGTGCAGGACTGCTTCTACAAGCACTCTGACAATTATTTACTCTGGGGGTGCCGCTCCTGGAGGGAGGTTACAGATCCCCAGAGGGGAGGACCAGGGTCAGGTTATCTTCTCTGACCTGGTGGAAGGGAGAGTGGCCAAAGGGTGTCAGGCACCTGGGGCTACCGCCCCCCACTCTCCACAGTCACAGTGGGTGGAGAGGCCTGAGGTCAGGCTCTCATCCCTGACATTCATCAGGGGTCACTGTGGCTTGCTGTCCTGGTGGACAGAGTTGCCCCTGGGGGTGGGACGAGAGTCACACCCCAGGGGTGGAGTGGGCAACACCACTGTGTTGGCCCTGGTGGTACTATCTGCCCATTGCAATACATCTGTGAGCAAAGTAAAGTTAGGTGCTGCACAGATGGTGTCTGCAGATGTGGAGAAGGGTTCCCCATGGGTTAGCTTAGTGGGCCCTGAGAGTATGGACAGAGGGATCCAACTGGAGTCAGGAAGGTGTAGAACTGGAACATGCCCCTGCTGTTGTGGGCCTGGGTCCTTGTTCTATCGTCCCAATCAGGGAAGTACATCAAGGTATTGATTGTCCTCCCCTGGCTTTAGGCTGGTAGGTGGTTGTGTTGGACTTTTGCTTATGCAGGGTCATCCCCAATCTTTTTGCCTCCTGCCTCCTATTTTTTTCTGACCTGTTGCTGTTGGCTTTTCAACTCTGAGCACTTTACCACTGCTAACCAGTGCTAAAGTGCATATGCTCTCCGTGCAAACTGTATATAATTGGTTTATCCATGATTGGCATATTTGATTTACTAGTAAGTCCCTAGTAAGGTGCACTAGAGGTGCCAGGGCCTGTAAATCAAATGCTACTAGTGGGCCTGCAGCACTGGTTGTGCCACCCACATAAGTAGCCCTGTAATCATGTCTCAGACCTGTCACTGCAGTGTCTGTGTGTGTATTTTTACACTGTAAATTCGACTTGGCAAGTGTACCCACTTGCCAGGGCTAAACCTTCCCTTTTCTTACATGTAAGCCACCCCTAAGGTAGGCCCTAGGTAGCCCCAAGGGCAGGGTGCAGTGTATGGATAAGGTAGGACATATAGTAATGTGGTTTATATGTCCTGACAGTGAAATACTGCCAATTTCGTTTTTCACTGTTGCAAGGCCTGTCTCTCTCATAGGATAATATGGGGGCTACCTTTAAATATGATTAAAGTGTAGATTCCCCTAGAGAGTAGATGGTCATGTGGAGTTTGGGGTCCCTGAACTCACGATTAAAAAATACATCTTTTAGTAAAGTTGATTTTAAGATTGTGCATTTGAAAATGCCACTTTTAGAAAGTGAGCATTTTCTTGCTTAAACCCTTCTGTGACTCTGCCGTGTTTGTGGATTCCCTGTCTGGGTCAGTTTGACAGTTGGGTTGTTTTTCACCTCACACCAGACAGTGACACAAAGGGAGCTGGGGTGTAACCTGCATTTCCTGATTAGCCATCTCTGCTAGGAGGGAGGGGTGGAGTGGTCACTCTCATCTGAAAGGACTGTGCCTGCCTCTGACAATGCCGGCTCCAACCCCCTGGTGTGTGTCTGAGGCCTTGCCTGGGCAAGGCAGGATTTCACAAGTAGGTGTGAGTCCCCTTTGAAGAAAAGTGACTTCAAAGACTAAAATGGGTATAAGAAGGGCACCCACATCTACAGACTTTAGAAACACTTCCGGAACCAAGAAGAACCTCTGCCTGGAGAAGAGCTGATAGCTGAGGAAGAGGTGCTGCCCTGCCTGTGACTGTGCTTTGTGGAGCTTTCCTGCAGTGCTGCTTCTGCCAGAGTAAGAGGGCAAAGACTGGACTTTGTGTGCCTTCCATCTTGTGAAGAAATCTCCAAGGGCTTGATTTAGAGCTTTCCTCCTGTTGTTTGAAGTCTCAGGGACAGCAAAGACTTCTCTCTGCCAGCACCTGGAGTCTCTGGAGAGACTCCTGCTCTGACAAGTGGTGCCCTATCCAGTCCCTGGGCCCTTGAAAGGAAAGCTGGTGGAAATCCAAGGAAATCGACTTCGGACGACTCCGGACCAACGCCGCTGCTGAATCCGGTAAAGCCACCTGCACCTGACGCCGTGACCTTCGCTGGAACGCGACGCTCTTTGCAGGCCCGATGCCGCTGCAGCCCCGCTGAAGTCCGCGACTCCGTGGAAGTCGCCGCACCACGTCGTGACCGACGCCGCTCGAAGTGCACAGACTCAACGTTTCGCACAGACGCCGCGATTCCCGACTTCGCGCATCGGCTTGTTTTCACTCTTCACCAAAGGTAATGTACTTGGGGGTCTACCCGACTCCGTGTCCGGCGCCGCTGGTGTCGGCTTGTTGGGAACGAATCCGTCACGATGCCGTGTTAACATCTCATCGAAGCATTTTTGTTTCTAAGCGCTATTTTTAAGTTTAATCTTAAAAAATTCATAACTTAACTTGTGTATGTCGGATTTTTGTCGTTTTGGTCTTGTTTTGTTTAGATAAATATTTCCTATTTTTCTAAACCGATGTTGTGTCATTTTGTAGTGTTTTCATGAAGTTACTGTGTGTGTTGGTACAAATACTTTACACCTAGCGCTCTGAAGTTAAGCCTACTGCACTGCCAAGCTACCAAGGGGGTAAGCAGGGGTTAGCTGAGGGTGATTCTCTTTTACCCTGACTAGAGTGAGGGTCCTTGCTTGAACAGGGGGTAACCTGACTGTCAACCAAAGACCCCATTTCTAACATTTCCCCAGGTGCTGGCTGAGCTATAGGCCAAAATTCACAGGTAGGCTCTTTGCAAAAAACACCTCTGTTTTCTGTGAAAAAATTTGATGTGTCCACGTTGTGTTTTGAGCCATTTCCTTTCATGGGTGCTAGGCCTACCCACACAAGTGAGGTACCATTTTTATCAGGAGACTTGGGGGAACACAGAATAGCAAAACAAGTGTTATTGCCCCTTGTCATTCTCTACATTGTTTCCTAACAAATGTAAGGCAGTGTGTAAAAAAGACATCTATTTGAGAAATGCCCTGTAATTCACATGCTAGTATGGGCACCCCGGAATTCAGAGATGTGCAAATAACCACTGCTTCTCAACACCTCATCATGTGGCCATTTTGGAAATACAAAGGTTTTCTTGATACCTATTTTTCACTTTTTATATTTCAGCAAATGAATTGCTGTATACCTGGTACAGAATAAAAACCCATTGCAAGGTGCAGCTCATTTATTGGCTCTGGGTACCTAGAGTTCTTGATGAATCTACAAGCCCTATATATCCCTGCAACCAGAACAGTCCAGCTGACGTAACGATATATTGCTTTAAACAATCTGACATCGCAGGAAAAAGTTACAGAGTAAAACGTGGAGAAAAATTGCTGTTTTTTTCACCTCAATTTCAATATTGTTTTATTTCAGCTGTTATTTTCTGTAAGAAACACTTGTAGGATGTACACAAATGACCCCTTGCTGAATTCAGAATTTTGTTTACTTTACAGAAATGTTTAGCTTTCTGGGATCTCACCCATTTTGGTCACTAACTGGAAGGAGGCTGACAGCACAAAAAATTATAAAAATGGGGTATGTCCCAGTAAAATGTCAAAATTGTATTGAAAAATTGGGTTTTCCAATTCAAGTCTGCCTGTTCCTGAAAGCTGGGAAGCTGGTGATCTTGCCACCGCAAACCCTTTGTTGATGCCATTTTCAGGGAAAAAAACACGAGCTGCCTTCTGCAGCCCTTTTTTCCCGTTGTTTTGAAAAAAAACAAAATTTTCACTGTATTTTGGCTAATTTCTTGGTTTCCTTCAGGGGAACCCACAAAGTCTGGGTACCTCTAGAATCCCTAGGATGTTGGAAAAAAGGACACAAATTTGGCGTGGGTAGCTTATGTGAACAAAACGTTATGAGGGCCTAAGTGCAAACTGCCCCACATAGCCAAAAAAAGGCTCGCATAGGAGGGGGAAAAGGCCTGGCAGCGAAGGGGGTATGGTTCTAATGATAGTGAGAAATGCTGCCTACTGGTGTAAGCAGATTTTTTATTACTTTTACAGAAATGCCACTTCTAGAAAGTGAGCATTTCTCTGTGCTTATGACTGTGATGTTTTGCAGCTTGACTCCAATCCATGTCTGGGCAGAGTGACAGTTGGGATTTGTGCATACCTTTAAGACAGCCTGTACACAGGGAGGATAGAGGTGTCACAGAGGTGCATCTGCATACTAAATAGTCTTCCTGGGCTGAGAGAAGGGAGAGGCAGGGCACACCTGCATTTGTAAAGGCTGTACCCGGGCCTCACACAATAGGATTGTTTACCCCCAACTGATGTTTTGAGCCTGTGGAGAGGAGAGAGAGAGCACTCCCAGAACAAGTTGTAACTGGTTGGAACCTCCTCTCCCCTTCTTTGTAAACACACTGTAAAACTGAGTATAAGTACAGGGGAATTTTCCCCACAATTTGGAGACATCTTGGAGCTGGACACAGAATGCTGGAAGGATTCACCAGGAACTGCCATGGACTGCTGCTGCTGTGCTGACCTGTGACCTGCTTGGTCACTGTAAGGAACTGCCTGCATCCCCCTTGCTCCGGCCTGCTGCTGGGCACTGCCACCTCTGTTCCTTTTTCCTTCACTTTGTTCCCCAGAGGCAAAATGTGGTGGCCCCTGATGCCTGCAACTGCATCAAGCAGGAGGAGTGCTCCATTTCCTCATATAGTGCCTGGAGGGTGCTTGGCTGTGCTTATGTATAGCCCCTGAGGAGCCCTCTGCTTAATTGGCTTAAAGTGCCTTGAAAGTGCTTGTGGGGTCATGGCGCGCTTTGGGGAGCGCGTTGCTGTGGAGGATCACCGCCGCAACCTGGGAGCTTCTAATTGACCCCTGCCCTTGAAAGCGGTTTGCCGATTCTGAGAATTACTGCCGCAACCCGGGCTTCATCTATTTTAAGCGTGCCGGAGACGGGCTGCCCCTGGGACCCACGGGACACCACCAAAAGTCAGGGAGGAGTGAGCGCGCTCCTACCGTGCCCCCGGGGCCAAGCATGCTTCGAGGAGTGCCCCCGGGGCAAAAGCAGGCACCCACTCTGGTGCCTGCTGTGTGCTACGGCTCGGATGGCCGCAGCCTGCTTTGAGAAGGTGGGCGGCGGAAGGAAGCCTCATTGGAGGCTCCACTGCCCCCATCGGAACCCCTGTTGTCTTGTGGACGGGAAGGGGAAGAAGGAAGCCTCATTGGAGGCTCCCCCTGCCCCAACAAAGCTCAAGTGATTCTTGAGCCCGGTGAAGGGTGGGGGTGGGGTGGAAGCCTCATCGTAGGCTACTCACGCCGCGGGCCCCTATTGTGTTTTTGGAGGCATTGTTTTGCCCCCGCACCTTGTTGGAGGGTCAGTGGAAGCCCAGGGGGGCCCATAGAGATTGCAGCCCCCAGGAGGGGCCTGTTATAAAAAAACAGAGGGGGTGTGTGTCACCTCCCCCAATCATTGGAGCGGCCCCCAGAGTGAGCGCACAGAGTGCCAGAGGCATTAGAAGTGTCTTTCATCATACAAACAGGTACTTTTTAAAAGGACAGATCATATTTAAATGTTCCTAGTATGGACATGACTGATTTATATGGTAACTGTAGTAATCTCCAAAGCGCTAGTTTGAAAGAGACTCTGAAGCATGAATGTAGAATGGTGTTAGAGTGTGGTTGTCATGGTGGTGTGAGAATTCGATTGCCATGGGAGCGGTTCGAAACGGATGTGTGGACGATGTTTGAAGGTGGCTGGGTGAAGCGTCACTTTTATCTCCAATAAATCATTTGAATTTCACTTACCTCATTTTGGAAAGGCGTCTTTCTTCTAAAGCGACAGTAACCTGCCTAGTTTTATGATGCGTTCCATGTATGTGCTGATGTTCCTCTTATGGGCATGACATGCTGATATGTTTTATGACTTGCCATGTGATTATAATGCTCTTAGTATAGGCATTCATAATACTCTAATGACAAGTGCATTTGTGTAGTAATGTTTTTCCTGACTAATGCTTATGTTGCAGAATAATAAGTAACCTGTGTGTTATAGGTGACTACTGCTGGTTCTGCAGAGTAACTAATGTGTAATGTTCTGACAACTGCTTGGGTAGCAGGTTATTATTGACATGTTGTGTTTGGTCTAATAATTGAGTTGTGTACAATACAGTATATTTTCATATGACTTGGTGTTGTGTTTCCTTTGTGGTGGGGATAGTGCGTCACATGTGTTGACTGCTCATGCCAAGCTACCAAGGGGGAGAGCAGGGGTTATCTTGGACGTGTAACTCCCTTGCCCTAACTAGAGTGGGTGGGTTCTGCCTGGTTTAGGTGCATACCCTAGCCAACCAGAAACCCCATTTCTAACAGTTAGCCATCTAGGGGCATATTTATGAGCAGGGTTGCATTGCATTTGCACCACACAATGTGCTACATGCAGCAATGCAAACCTTAAATGTGATTTAGGAAGCCATGCAAGGCCACCTTGCATAGCCCTCAGTGATTCCATAAATCTGGAGCAAGATAACGCAGCACAAAATGCTGCATTGACTTACTTTGCCCTGGAAAGGCACTCCATGGGTGTAGTGTGGGTGTTCCCACACAAACCCTATGGATTTTAACGCATTCCTCGATTTACCAGAACTGGTAAACCTGGGAATGTGTCAAAATGCTACACCTTAATAGGGGTGGCATAACAAGGAGAAATATCTTTATTTGTCATATGCCTCGGGGATTGCTTTTGTGCAGGAAGGTGCCCCTTCCTGCACAAAAACGATCCTGCTTGCATAGAAGCCCCCTTGCACCATGGTGCAATGGTGCCTGCATTGGGATTAGACTGCCAAAAGGGCACCAGCACAGAGGAAAAGGCGGGAATGCACTGAATTGACCTAAATACAGCAGATTTATGTCCTTTCCCTGTCATGCAGTGCAGCACAGCAAGGTGACTTGCTGCGCTGCACTGTGTGACAAAGTCATAAATATGCCCCCTAGTGCTGAGCTGCATAATGTGAAATCAGAAAATCTGGGATAAGTTTCAGCTTTCGCGCTTCAGAAAATTGTGTAAGCATTTTCTTTCACTAGGCCTCCTTTTTCTTCATTATCACATATGAGAGCATGTTCAAATATATGAGTTTAGGATGTGCACTGTCCACAAACCTCTTGCTTTTGCTATACTACACTACAATGTTTTTCCATGTATAAAAAGCTTCTAGGATACACAAGCATGACAACTGACTTCGCTCTTAGTTTCTGGAATTAATTTTTCTAAGTTCATGTTTAGAAACTAGCCTCTCAATACAGTTTATAATCTGATGTACTAAAATGAAAGGCTTCTTCATGTTAAACATATATATTTTTTAAGTTTAAAGAGGCTTTATCACTTTTTTACCTGATGTACCTTGCAAGTTTTGTGTGCCACATAAATTTGTGGCCTTTGCGAGCCAGAACCTTGGCTCAGTTCTAGCTTGCTTTCCTTGTGAATTTATTGGCTCGCCTACCCTGATCTACCTCTATGAGTCGCCTAGTTTTAATCTATGTGCTGGAGAAGCTAGACACCACTCTGATCCTCCCAGAGACCACCATCACATTCACAAGGGCCAAACTAAAAGAAAAATACTGCTTTTGAAATATGTGCTGTGGCACGGTGTAGTCAGCCTCTGTCCATCAAGCTATAGGATTCTTTGCTTGAGTGGACAATGATGTGGCATCTGCAACTGGTCAGAAGGGTGAAGGTTATAAAGGTGTTTGCTGGCCTGGGCAGTATACCTAAACCTCCATGTTACCTAGCTATGCATGACAGGTAAAGGAAGAGCTCTTGCCGTAGCCGGGTACACAAATGACTGGCTCATAAAGTCCTTTTTTTTGTTTCTTGCTTTGCATTCTAAGATTGTAGCCTTATGCATGTATAATGGGTTTTACAATACTACAAGTTCCCAAATGCAAAGCTAACAAAGGACTGGATGAGGTACTAAAGGTTGGAAATAGTACTAAGATCTCTGTAGAAGTAAGACTACAGAGGAAATGACATAGGGAAAGAAATGATGCATGTGGTAGGAGAGGAATTTCAATGTCTTCTTTGGTTGGCAGATTTCAAAAGGGTATTTATTTTACTGCTGCTATTGTACAGAATCAGAGTGGGACATTGTGCACACAGTGTTTATTTGATTTCATGGGCCTTGTTGGACCTGGCCCTTTTTAGACGGTCATCCCCAATCTTTTTGCCTCCTTCCCCCTATTTGTCTGACCTGTTTTTGTTGGCTTTAGGACTCTGGGAACTTTACCACTGCTACCCAGTGCTAAAGTGCATATGCTCTCTGCGTAAATTGTACTGTTGATTGGTTCATCCATGATTGGCAAATTTGATTTACTAGTAAGTCCCTGTTAGAAATGGGGTCTTTGGTTGACAGTCAGGTTACCCCCTGTTCAAGCAAGGACCCTCACTCTAGTCAGGGAAAAAGAGAATCACCCTCAGCTAACCCCTGCTTACCCCCTTGGTAGCTTGGCAGAGCAGTAGGCTTAACTTCAGAGCGCTAGGTGTAAAGTATTTGTACCAACACACACAGTAACTTAATGAAAACACTACAAAATGACACAGCACCGGTTTAGAAAAATAGGAAATATTTATCTAAACAAAACAAGACCAAAATGACAAAAATCCAACATACACAAGTCAAGTTATGAATTTTTAGAGATTAAACTCAAAAATAGCGCTTAGAAACAAAAATGCTTCGATGAGATGTTAACACGGCGTCGTGACGGAGTCATTCCCAACAAGCCGACACCAGCGGCGCCGGACACGGAGTCGTGTAGACCCCCAAGTACAGTACCTTTGGTGAAGAGTGAAAACAAGCCGATGCGCGAAGTCGGGGATTGCGGCGTCTGTGTGAAAAGTTGAATCCGTGCACTTCGAGTGGCGTCGGTCACGACGTGGTGCAGCGACTTCCACGGAATCACGGACTTCAGCGGGGCTGCTGCGGCATCGGGCCTGCGAAGAGTGTCACGTTCCAGCGAAGGTCACGGCGTCGGGTGCAGGCGGCGTTACCGGATTCAGCAGCGGCGTCGGTCCGGAGTCGTCTGAAGTCGATTTCCTTGGATTTCCACCAGCTTTCCTTTCAAGGGCCCAGGGACTGGATAGGGCACCACTTGTCAGAGCAGGAGTCTCTCCAGAGACTCCAGGTGCTGGCAGAGAGAAGTCTTTGCTGTCCCTGAGACTTCAAACAACAGGAGGCAAGCTCTAACTCAAGCCCTTGGAGATTTCTTCACAAGATGGAAGGCACACAAAGTCCAGTCTTTGTCCTCTTACTCTGGCAGAAGCAGCACTGCAGGAAAGCTCCACAAAGCACAGTCACAGGCAGGGCAGCACTTCTTCCTCAGCTATCAGCTCTTCTCCAGGCAGAGGTTCCTCTTGGTTCCAGAAGTGTTTCTAAAGTCTGTAGATTTGGGTGCCCTTCTTATACCCATTTTAGTCTTTGAAGTCACCTTTCTTCAAAGACTCACACCTACTTGTGAAATCCTGCCTTGCCCAGGCAAGGCATCAGACACACAGCAGAGGGTTGGAGCCGGCATTGTCAGAGGCAGGCACAGTCCTTTCAGATGAGAGTGACCACTCCACCCCTCCCTCCTAGCAGAGATGGCTAATCAGGAAATGCAGGTTACACCCCAGCCCCCTTTGTGTCACTGTCTAGTGCAAGGTGAAAAACAGGGAATCCACAAACAAGGCAGAGTCACAAAATGGTTTAAGCAAGAAAATGCTCACTTTCTAAAAAAAAACTTTACTAAAAGATGTATTTTTAAATTGTGAGTTCAGGGACCCCAAACTCCACATGTCCATCTACTCTCTAGGGGAATCTACGCTTTAATCATATTTAAAGGTAGCCCCCATATTATACTATGAGAGAGACAGTCCTTGCAACAGTGAAAAACAAATTTAACAATATTTCACTTTCAGGACATATAAACCACATTACTATGGCCCTCATTCTGACCTTGGCGGGCGGCGGAGGCCGCCCGTCAAAGTCCCGCCGTCAGGTTACCGTTCCGCGGTCGAAAGACCGCGGCGGTAATTCTGACTTTCCCGCTGGGCTGGCGGGCGGTCGCCTTCAGACCGCCAGCCAGCCCAGCGGGAAAGAGGCTTCCACGATGAAGCCGGCTCGGAATCGAGCCGGCGGAGTGGAAGCTGTGCGACGGGTGCAGTTGCACCCGTCGCGTATTTCACTGTCTGCGCAGCAGACAGTGAAATACATGTAGGGGCCCTCTTACGGGGGCCCCTGCAATGCCCATGCCAGTGGCATGGGCACTGCAGGGGCCCCCAGGGGCCCCGCGACCCCCCGTACCGCCATCCGGATCTCGGCGGTCCGACCGCCGGGATCTGGATGGCGGTAGGGGGGGTCGGAATCCCCGCGGCGGTGCAGCAAGCTGCGCCGCCGCGGAGGATTCAATGGGGCCGCCGTACACTGGCGGGACCCCGCCAGTGGTGCCGGTCCGACCGCGGCTTTACCGCCGCGGTCGGAATCCCCATTGGAGCACCGCCGGCCTGTCGGCGGTGCTCCCGCGGTCCTCCGCCCTGGCGGTCAAAGACCGCCAGGGTCAGAATGACCACCTATATGTCCTACCTTAACCATACACTGCACCCTGCCCTTGGGGCTACCTAGGGCATACCTTAGGGGTGCCTTACATGTAAGAAAAGGGAAGGTTTGGGCCTGGCAAGTGGGTACACTTGCCAAGTCGAATTTACAGAGTAAAAATACACACACAGACACTGCAGTGGCAGGTGTGAGACATGATTACAGGGTTACTTGTGTGGGTGGGACAACCAGTGCTGCAGGCCCACTAGTAACATTTGATTTACAGGCCCTGGGCACCTCTAGTGCACTTTACTAGGGACTTAACAGTAAAACAAATATGACAATCATGGAGAACCAATTACGTACATATTTTAAACAGAAGCCCTTGCACTTTAGCACTGGTTAGCAGCGGTAAAGTGCCCAGAGTAACAAAAACAGTAAAATCAGAGTCCAGCACACATCAACAACCTGGGGAACAGAGGCAAAAAGTTAAGGGAGATCACGCCAAGGATGAAAAGTCTAACATGTGTCCCCCCCAGCTAAAAGTGGGGAGCAACTACCCAACCTCATGGGAGTTCTCATCACTAAGGCGGAAGAACCTGGACAGACCATCAGCATTGGCGTGCTCTGTACCAGGACGGTGTTCCACCGTAAAGTCCATCCCCTGTAGGGAAATGGACCACCTCAACAGTTTTAGATTCTCACCCCTCATCTGCATTAACCATCTGAGGGGCCTGTGGTCAGTCTGAACTCGGAAGTGAGTCCCAAACAAGTAGGGTCTTAGCTTCTTCAGTGCCCAGACCACAGCAAACGCTTCACGTTCTATGGCACTCCACCTACGTTCCCTGGGTAGTAACCTCCTGCTAATGAAGGCTACGGGTTGATCTAGGCCCTCTTCATTAAGCTGTGAGAGTACTGCTCCAATACCATGCTCTGAGGCGTCTGTTTGCACAACAAACTCCTTGGAGTAGTCAGGTGCCTTCAGCACAGGTGCTGTGCACATGGCAGCCTTCAGGGCATCAAAAGCGCTCTGGCAAGCCTCTGTCCAGATCACTTTCTTGGGTTGCTTCTTAGAAGTCAACTCAGTTAAGGGGGTAACAATGGTACCATATCCCTTAACAAACCTCCTGTAATATCCTGTGAGACCTAAAAAGGCTCTCACTTCAGTCTGGGTCTTGGGAGGCTCCCAAGCCAGAATCGTGTCAATCTTAGGCTGTAGGGGTGCCACCTGGCCACTCCCCACCTGGTGTCCTAAGTACACCACAGAACCCTGCCCTATTTGGCACTTGCTCGCCTTAATAGTGAGGCCTGCCTTCTGCAGGGCCTCTAACACTCTCCAGAGGTGTTGCAGGTGTTCCTCCCATGTGGAACTAAACACAGCAATGTCATCCAGGTAGGCGGCACTGAACTCATCCAGTCCTGCCAACACCTGGTTGACCAACCTTTGAAAGGTGGCAGGGGCATTCTTCATCCCAAAGGGCATCACGTTGAAGTGGAAGTGCCCATCTGGGGTAGAGAATGCTGACCTCTCCTTTGCCCCCTCAGTTAAGGCAATCTGCCAGTACCCAGATGTTAAATCAAACTTACTGAGGTACTTGGTCCTAACCGATCAATGAGCTCATCAGCTCGGGGGATGGGGTGTGCGTCAGTCTTGCTGACCGCATTGAGACCCCGGTAGTCCACACAGAACCTAAGTTCTGGAGTGGCACCAGGAGCAGCTGCCTTTGGGACCAATACCACTGGGCTGGCCCAAAGACTGCTGGAGTGCTCAATAACCTCTAGGGTTAACATTTTGGAGACTTCCTCCTTAATGCAAGCCCTGACCCTGTCAGTCACTCTGTAAACCTTATGTTTAACAGGTGTTCTGTCCCCAGTGTCCACATCATGTGTGCACAGGTGTGTGACTCCTGGGATCAGGGAAAACAGCGAGGCGAACTGTCCCAACACGTGGCGACAGTCCCTCTGCTGTTCCTCAGTCAGGGAGGGGGAGAGGATCACTCCCGCAGACAGGAGGTCAGGAAGAGGCTCACTCTCTTCCTCCACCCCGTCATCTGTCGCTAGGAGCATTGATAGCTCAGTTCGCTCAAAGTGTGGTTTGAGGCGGTTGACATGTAGGACCCGCAAAGGGTTCCTGGGGGATTGCAAGTCTACCAGATAGGTTCTTTCTTTCCACCACCTCAAAAGGCCCAGTCCACTTATCTTGAAGAGCCCTAGGCTCCACTGGTGCCATGACCCACACTTTTTGTCCAGGCTGAAACTCAACCAGAGTGGCATTCTGGTCGTACCACCGTTTCATATCCTCCTGGCGTGCTTCCAGGTTCTCCTGAGCGAGACTCCTGAAGCGGGCAGTCTGGTTTCTTAGTGCCAGCATGTAGCTAAATACATCCTGGGGTGGTTTACTAGGAGCTTTCTCCAAAGCCTCCTTCACCAGACTGAGCGGTCCTCTCACAGGGTGGCCATAGATGAGCTCAAAGGGGCTAAAGCCAAGTCCCTTTTGAGGCACCTCCCTGTAAGCGAACAGAAGGCATGGCAAGAGGACGTCCCATTTACGCCTCAAGGGCTCTGACAGGCCCTGAATCATGCCTTTCAAGGTGCGGTTGAATCTCTCAACCAGACCATTACTTTGGGGGTGGTAAGGTGTGGTGAACTTGTACTTTACCCCACACACCTTCCACAGAGACTTCATATAAGTGGATATGACGTTTGTACCTCTATCGGATACCACTTCCTTGGGGAACCCCATGCGGGTAAAAACTCCCATCAAGGCACGTCCCACCACGGGGGCAGTGACCGTCCTTAGAGGAATGGCTTCTGGGTACCGAGTGGCATGGTCCACCAAGACCAGGATGAACCTGTTGCCCATGGCTGTCTTGGGATCCAGAGGCCCCACAATGTAAATTCCTACCCTTTCAAAGGGAGTACTGACTACAGGTAAAGGTTGGAGGGGAGCTTTGCATTTCCCCCCACTCTTGCCACTTGCCTGACAAGTCTGACAAGACCTACAATAAGTAGCTGACTGCTTGTGCATCAAGGGCCAGTAAAAGTGGGAGACAAGCCTCTTATAGGTCTTGTCCTGCCCTAGATGTCCTGCCAAAGGCACATCATCAGCCAAACCCAGTAGGAAGGCCCTGAAGCACTGGGGTACCACCAGCATACGAGCTGACCCAGGCTCAGGAACCTTAGGCTCACTATACAGGAGGCCATCCTCCCAATATATCAGGTGAGTACCTGGCGCCTCGCCAGCCGCCTGGGCTGCAGCCTGCTGCCGCAGCCCCTCAAGAGTAGGGCACTCCTTCTGCGCTGTGCAGAATGCTTCCCTGGCGGGTCCCCCTTCCTGCTGCCACTGTGACAGCTCAGGGACCTCCCCCAGTTCAGCCACCTGCTCCCCTGTAGGTTCCGGGGCGTCACCCTCAGGCTCCGCCTCCTCCCGGACCGTGGGAACCTCGGGCCGGTTTCCCGCGCCCCCTGCCCTTCCTCTTCTTGGCGGTCCCCTGGGCCACTGTTTCAGGCTCCAGGGGCTCTTGACTACCCTGATTGGCTGCCATAGACCGGGTGGATACGCATACCCACCCAGGCAGACCCAACATCTCCAAGTGAGACCTGTGTTCCACCTCCTTCCAAGGGGAATCCTCCAGGTCGTTACCTAGCAAACAATCAACAGACACAGTTGGACTCACAGCTACTTTCCAGGAACCTGAGACCCCCCCCATTCAAAGGGAACCTGCGCCACTCTGCAGAGGCGCTCAGAGTTGTCTACCGCAACTACTTGGTGAAGTACCCGGGATCAATCTGCTCTTCAGACACCAGGTGACTCCTCACTGTAGTCACACTGGCTCCTGTGTCTCTCAGAGCCTCCACCCTCTGTCCATTGATGGTCACCCATTGCCTGTACTTCTTAATGTTATCAGGCACTAGGTTTCTCTGGACCATCTCACTGTCCCCTAGTGAGACAAGGGTTATTTCTGCTGGTTCCCACCCACCTGAAACCAACTCCTCCCCAAGCGCTACACTGGCCAAACCCTGGGACGGTGCACCAGTGGGTGCTGGTGTACTTTTGGGGCATTTGGGGTCCCCCCTCACATGACCCACCTGGTCACATGCATAGCACTTACGTGGGGGACCACCTGCCATTGGCTTCCCTTTGGACAACCATGGCTTCTTTTCACTGGGGGGTTGGGAATCCTTACCCTGGGAATCAGTTTGGGCCCCTTTAGAGAACTCCCCCTGTTTGCCCTTACTCCCCCCTTTCTTCTGAGAGGGACCCTGCCCACCCTTGGCGTGGTCTCCCCCATACCTCTTTTGGACCCTGGTGCTCTCCCAGCGGTCCGCTTCCTGTGCAAGCTTCCTGGGGTCAGTCAGCTTGCTGTCAATGAGGTACTGGCGCAGCTCTGGAAAACATAAACTGTACAAGTGCTCCCAAGCAATTAAATTGTAAAGCCCTTCATATGTGTTTACCTTACTGCCCTTCACCCAACCATCCAGTGACCTGCAAAAAGAATCAACACATTCCAACCATGTTTGGGATTCCTTTCTCTTGTAGGATCTAAACTTCTCCTTGTACTGCTCAGGGGTGAGACCATACCGGTCGAGTAAGGCCTCCTTCATGACAGGGTAGGTGAGATCCTGAGCATCCACTAAGGCTGTCAGTGTGTCCCTCCCCTCTGCCTCAAAATGCTTCCACAGGGCTGCCCCCCAATGAGCTTCAGGGACCAGGTTCATGTGGAGAGCTGACTCATAACCCTTGAACCACAAGTAGATATCATCCTCCCTCTTATAATCCCTCACAAGGTCTTTTGGGATGTGTACCTTTCTCTCAGGCTGCACTGTAGGATTGCTGCCACCATCTCTACTGGACTGGCTTCTATGATCCATTTCTCTCAAGCTAAGCTCATGAGCCATTGCTAACTTCCTCTCCTCAAGGGCTAGCCTCCTCTGCTCCAATTGGTACTCCCTTTCTGCCTGTCTGTCCTGTAACTCCTCAGGTGTCAGACCCTTGGATGAGACACTGCTACCTGCCCTGGAGACCTTCTCCCTGGACATAACAGGCCCACCCACAATACCATTGTGTACTGAACACTCTTCCTCATCCTCCTCATCACCCTCATCCTCTGTGTGCCCTTCAGAGCTCTTGGCTGTCACCCAGGCCCTCAGTGCCTTTTGCAGCTCCTCCTTCCTGGATGAGCTCTTAATGGGACAGTCAAAACTTTTACAGAACTGCTTCAACTAAGCTTTGGTATAACTCTCCAATTTCTCAAGGTCAAAGTCAGCTCCAACTGATGCATCTCCAAGTAGAGACATGATGAAAGTGCACTAGAGGTGCCCTGGGCCTGTGAATCAAATGCTACAAGTGGGCCGGCAGCACTGGTTGTGCTACCCACATGAGTAGCCCTGTAACCATGTCTCAGACCTGCCACCACAGTCTCTGTGTGTGCAGTCTTGCACTGCCAATTTGACTTGCCAAGGGTACCTACTTGCCAGGCCTAAACCTTCCCTTTTTATACATGTGAGGCACCCCTAAGGTAGGCCCTCGGTAGCCCCATGGGCAGGGTGTAGTGTATGTTAAAAGCGGGTCATGTACTTGTTTGGTTTTACAAGTACTAACAGTGAAATACTGCTAAATTCGGTTTCCTGAGTCCTATTGAGTAATATATTGGATCTTAACAGTACAGAGCTGTCCTATTCATTAATTGAAGACTGGATCATATGTACACATGCTATATCTAAACAATGCCTCTAGGAGCATTTGTAAGTGAGACATTGTCTGTACTGAGTTCCCAGGGGAATAATGGATTACCCCTAAGTGTGTTCATTTACAAGAGCAGAGGTAACTCTGTGGGGTCCCCTTTATCATTAAGTGACTGTATTGGTCTTTCGAGAACTATGATACATGTGGGTGAACCCTTCATTTAGTTAGCTTTTTATATCTATGTTTAATTTGTGTAAACATTTTTGTTAAGTGCAACTTGTGAGTTGATAACTGGATAAATGTCTGAGCAAGAAACATTATTGTACACTTTGATTACATTGCTAGAACAGCCAGCGGCCCACCTCTTTTGGGAAAACATAGGGCATTCATTTTACATACACAACAGTATTCCACTTTGGCCCAACTAGAACAATTGCATAAGAAATTGGTACGGACTGAGCTACACGCCAAGTTTTAACAGATTGTTTAAAGGCAAGTATCGTCCTGGTGGGATTACAAGTACAGAATATTCCAAATATTTTTGTGGATGATGAGGAATTTAAAACTGGGTTCAGTTTTGTTTCAAACGGTCAAGGCGTTGGATGGCCTTTAGCATAGAAACCGCTCTAAAACATACAGAAATGATTAAAAGAGAGATTTGCCTAGCTAGAAAAAAAGGTCTTTGAGGATCAAACTACAACCTATGCTAAGGAAACTCTTAAAAGGTTAGAAGCTATGATTTCTGATTATGAAAGAACTAATAGCCTGAAGAAAACAGATACGTTACAGAAAGACATCAGGAGATATAGTAAGAAGCCCACGTATCCATAGTTAAACAAAATGTTTACCAAAATGGTACAGAAAATATTGGTGGTACTCGGAAACATATTATTACTTTCTCAGATATTACTTGTGATTCTGACAGTGACAACTCTGTTTCTACTGCTGACCTCTCTAACACAAGTTGTAATACGGAACCCTCCACATCTAGACAAACTTTTATAGAAAGGGGACAGAGACCAGCACATGGAAGGGTAAGGAACTTCAGGCGGGGGTGGTTCAGGAACCAACACACCCCAAAGTTCAGACAAACCAGGAATCAATATCACAAGTGGTAGACAATACGGCACATAATCCTGGTTTTAAGGAGGTAAATCTTGTCCTTACACGAGTTAAGTTCTAAACAAATTGAAGTTCTGCGTACCGGTCTATCATTTGTGCCAACTCATAGGAATTACCCATTTTTTTATTCAAATAGAGTTATATAATTTTTTTAGGACCTTAAGACTTACATTTTGGTTTACCAAAAATCCACATGTGAGTCCAGAAAGTATCACAGGCTTCATTTCTTCCACTGACTAACTTGATGCCAAAGGAAATCATAACGTTTGAGAATCCAGTTCAAATTGAGGTGGTGAAAGTATTCAAGAAACATAAATATGATATGTATGCAGTCCAACTTTACTAGAGCTCAAAATGAAGCTTTATCCTCTCTAGCCAGCAATAAAAATATAGTTATCAAACCTGCTGATAAAGGAGGAAGCATCATTATTCAAGATAGAACAGATTATGAACAGGACGTTTTAAGACAACTACATAACCCATAAGGATGATTGTGCCATACCAGCCTTTTATGTTTTACCCAAAATCCACAAAGATACCAAGAAGCCACCAGGAAGACCCATCGTGGCTGGCTGCCAGTCTGTTTTACAACCACTTGCAGAATATGTTGATTTTTTCATCAAATTGTTTGTACCTCTAACCAAGTCATACACAAGAGATAGTCTGTGATCATTCAAATTGAAGGGGCTCCTTTTAATCCTGAGGTTGACATCTTGGTACACCAATATTTCACAAGGGGAGGCACTTCAGGTAATTACCACCATTCTTGACCCTAGACCAAGACCTCATAGGGTCCCCTGTAGGAGGCTGGCCTGATGTGCAGTGGTTACCTATGGTACTTACATCGTATACTAGGTCCAGTTATCCCTTATTAGTGAAATTTAGGCAGTGTCTAGAAGCCAGGCCCTCCGTAGGTAACTGTGGATGAACAGCCAAGTCTTATCAAGGAGACATGCAAAGCTCATGCAATACCAATGTAGCCACACAGTATTCACCTATATGAAAGAAAATACCAAGTGTTACATAAATAAAGGTACTTTATTTTGGTGACACAAATACCAAAAATAACATACAGACTATGCTCCCTTAGGATGTAAAATAATACACACATTATATATACCAGTATGCAGAAATAGGTATAAAAACATTTAGAAAACAGTGCAATTAGTGAAAATCACAATAGTTAGAAAGGGGCCTGGGGGAGCACAATCCAAATACTAATAAAGTGGAAAAGGAAAGTCGGACTCCCACCTAGGCAAGTGTAGTGTATAGAGGGGAGCTGGCAGTACTAGAAAACCCAAAAGGTAAGTACCAGAAGCCACTCCAGTGCCCAGGAAAGCAGAAGGAAAACACAGTAACTTTCCCAGAACATGTACAGAAATGAGATGAAGAATAATGCAAAACCCAGAAGAGACTGCAAGACACCAACAGTGGATTCCTGGACAAGAAGACCAGAAGGGGACCAAGTCCAAGAAGCACAGAATAGTCCAGGAAGAGCAGCAGCCCCTGCTAACCCAGATGAAGGTCCAAAAGAAGAACGACCAGTGAAGAAGAAAGGTTAGCACTGCACCCAAAAAGACGAAGTCGGGTTCCTGGAGGGTGCAAGTGATGTCCCACGCCAGATGGAGGATTGCAGTCGGGTTTGCATCATTGGAGTCCACCAACAAGCCATTGGCACATGAAAAGCTTGGGGTTAGCGGAAAATGGCGCTGCCTGGGACTAGGAAGGACCAGGTGGACTCTACTCAGGAGGGGGACTCAGACAGGGCACTCAGAAACACAGAGAGCGTACTGAAGACCAGGCAGCACACACAGGAGTCCCACAGCATGGGGACAAGAAAGTTGCAGAAGGGGCCCACGCAGCACTACGACAAAGGCTCCCACGATGCTGAGAACCACTCAGAAAGCTGTGTGCCCCACAGTAGAGTGCTGGGGGCCGGAGCTACAAGATGCACGAAGGACTTAGAGGAAGGATGCCAATAAGCCTTGGCAGCTGCAAAAACACGCAGTGCGTAGGGGTACTGCCTTGCGTGGGGAGGCAAGCTCTCACCTCCACCAAAGTTGGATAGTTGGACAAAAGGACAGTTGGGTCCACTTCAGTCCACCACCCGTGATGCATGATCCACGCTGCTCAGCAGGAGAGGGGATACACACAGCCAGTCGTAGCACCCCTCTCCCTAAAGGAAATCCTTTGTTTTGCCTTCCTGGGCTAGAGCTTTTCAAGCAACAGAAGGGAAAAAACCTGTCTGTGAGGTGGCAGCAGTTGGAGCTGCCAGGAAAACCTCAGAAGGCTAAAGTGGTAATACTCAGGGTCCTCTAAGGAGCCCCCAAAGTGAATGGAATCATACAACCAATGCTTGCAAAAGCCTTGGGGTATGATTCCAACATGTTTGCTACCAAACATGCCTATGTTCGGAGTTAACATTATGTAGCTGGACATAGGTAGTGACCTATGTCAAGTACATGTGTAAAATGGCGTCCCCACACTCACAAAGTCCAGCAAAATGGTCCTGGAGGTCGTGGGGGCACCTCTGCTAGTGCAGGGGTGCCCTTACACACAAGTAATATGCTGAAGCCTATAGCAATCCCCTGGAAACCAAATGCCCTGGGTACCTAGGTACCATATATTAGGTACTTACAAGGGGGGGCAGAAGTATGACAATTTTGGGTGAAATACACAGGTTCGGGAGAGCGAGCATAATCACAGGGGTCTGGGTTAGCATGATCCCAGTGAACACAGTCAAGCACACTGACATCAGGCAGAAAATGGGGGTAACCATGCCAAGAGAGAGGGTACTTTCCTACACAGCCCCACCCCTCCCCCAAATGAGGGACAATAAGGTTAACCGTGCAATCTAAGGTTGTTTGGACCTTCCCCTATAGTGGCTGAATCTGTTCCCCACCTACTAGGTGTCCCAGATTAACCTCTTTCCCCTGCCCTGTCTGGCACTTTGAAGCCTTGATAGTAAGGTCTGCTTTTTGCTGAGCCTCCAAAACTTTCCATAGGTGGATCAGGTGGTCATCCCAGGTGGAGCTAAATACAGCTATATCATCAAGATAGCACTGAGGATTTCATCATAGCACTGAGGATTTCCAGACCTTGGAGGACTGTATTCACCAACTGCTGAAAAGTGGAAGGTGCATTTTTCAAACCAAAGGGCATGACTGTGAACCTCTAATGGTTGTAAATGCTATTTTTGTTTTAGCATCTTCTGATAATTTAGTCTACCAATAGCCTGCAGTAAGGTAAAAAGTGCTGAGATACGTGGCAAATGCCAGTGTATATATGAGCTCATCCGCCCTGGGGATTGGATGAGCATCTGTCTTGGTTACTGTATTGAGACCCCTATAGTCAACACAAAACCTCATCTCTCTTTTCCCATTGTGAGAGTGTGGTTTTGGGACCAGCACCACTGGGCTTCTGCTTTGATGCAATCCCTTATATGATCAGGTTGCCTGCCTGTAGATTTTACTCTTAACAGGCAGGCTGTCTCCTGTATCAATGGTGTGTTCACACCATGTGGTTTGCCCAGAAGAAGGGGAAAACAGTTCTGAGAACTGCCTTAGGAGATTTCTGCAGTGTTTGAGAATGAGAAAGGCAGTCTGCTAAGACCACCTCCTCAAGTGAACCATCAGCTGCAGAATTTGAAGAGGTCAGGGAGAGGGTCACTCTCTTCCTTCTGTCCCTCATCAGTGGCCATGGGCAGGGTTAAGTCAGCCCTGTCATAGTAGGGCTTTAGGCGGTTCACACGAAGTACTCTGAGAGGACTTCTTGAGTGCCAAGGTCAACTAAGTAAGTGACCTCACCCTTTATGTCCACTATTATGTGTGGTCCACTCCATTTGTCTTGGACTGCTCTTGGTGACACAGGCTCCAGGACCCACACTTTCTGCCCTGGTTGGTACACTGTCAGGACAGCCTTCTGGTCATGCCATTGCTTTTACATTTCTTGGTTTGCCTGAAGGTTCTTAATGGCCTTCGTCATATACTCAGCCATCCTTGATCTGAGTACATAGTCCACTATATCCTGTTTAGGGTGCTTCAGGGGGTGCTACCAACACTCCTTTACAAGAGCTCATGTACCCCTAACAGGGTGACCAAAGGGGAGTTCAAACTGCTGTAGCCCACTACTTTTTGGGGTACCTCCCTGTAGGCATAGATGAGGCTTGGTAATAGGACATCCCATCTCCTCCTGAGTTTTTCAGATAGTCCCATAATCATGCCTTTGAGTATTTTATTAAAACACTCAACCAACCCATTTGTTAGGGGATGGTAAGGAGTAGTGAATTTATATGTTACACCACACTCTTTCCACATTGGTTTTAAGTATGCAGACATGAAGGTGCTATCCCTGTCTGATACAACCTCTTTTGAGAAACCACCCTGGAAAAGATTCCCAGTAGGGCTTTGGCCACCACAGGGGCTGTAGTTGTCCTAAGAGGTGTGGCTTCTGGATACCTGGTGGCATGGTCCACTACCACCAGAATAAACCTGTTTCCAAAAGAGGTGGAAGGATAAAAGGGGCTAACACAATCACCCCCTACCCTTTCAAAGGGTACCCCAACCACTGGCAGTGGGATTAAGGGGGTCGTCGGAGTGCTACCTATTTTGCCACTGGCTTGATAAGTGACACAAGAGCGACAACACTCCTTGGTATCTTCTGACATGTGAGGCCAGTGAAAGTGAGGGACCAGTCTGTCCCAGGTTTCACTTTGACCCAGATGTCCAGCAAGGGTAATGTCATGTGCCAAAGTCAACACAAACTCTCTGTATTGCAGAGGGATGACCAATCTTCTGGTGGCACCAGGTTTGGGTTCCCTAGCTTCTGAATGCAGGAGGTTGTTATCCCAGTACACCCTGTGGGTGCCACTGACATCCCCTGCCAGTGTATTCCTGGAAAAGAAGACATGTGGAAGAAGGGGACCAAGTCCAAGATGCACAGAAGAGTCCAGGAAGAGCTGGAGTGCCTGCTAACCCAGATGAAGGTGCAAAAGAAGAACCACTGGTGAAGAAGAAAAGTCAGCACTGCACCCAAGAAGATGAAGTCGGGTTCCTGGAGGGTGCGAGTGATGTCCTATACCAGATGGAAGATTGCAGTTGGGTTTGCATCATCGGAGTCTGCCAACAAGCTTAGGCACATGCAAAGCTTGCGATTAGCGGAAAATGGTGCTGCACTGGACCAGGAAGGACCAGATGGACTCTACCTAGAAGAGGGAGGATGAGGGGGCCCTCAGCAACTCAGATAACCCACTGAAGACCAGGCAGTGCACACAGGAGTCCCAAAGGACAGGGACGAAGAAAGGGTAGAGTGCTGGGGGCCGGAGCTACAAGATGCACACAGGACTTGGAGGAAGGATGCCAACAAGCAATGGCAGCTGCAAAACACGAAGTGCACAGGGTTACTGTCTTGCATGGGGAGGGAAGCTCTTACCTTCACCAAAGTTGGATGGTTGGATGAGAGGACAGTCAGGACCACTTCAGTCCGCCACTCGTGATGTAGGATCCAAGCACCTCAGCAGGAGAAGGGATTCACACAGCCAGTTGTTGTTGCAGTTGATACCTGCAGAAGCAGGAGAATGACTCCTTCACCCCAAGGGAGATTTCTTCGCTCTTCTGATGAAGGCTGAAGACGGGCTGTCTTCAGAGGATGCACGACGGGGAAACAGTTGTAGTTGCTGGCAGGAGCCAGAGATACAATGTTGCAGAAGGCGTCTTGCTTCTTTATTGCAGCTTGTAGAGTTCCTAGAAGGTCCGGATGCAGTTTCTTCAGTGAGAAGTCGAAGTGGAGGATGCAGAGGATTCCTGCTGGAGTCTTGCAATCCGAATCTAAGGAACCACCCAAAGGAGAGACCCTAAATAGCCCTGGAAGGGGGATTGGGCAGCTAAACAGGTAAGCACCTATCAGGGGAGAGCCCTGACATCACCTGCTGGCACTGGCCACTCAGATTCTCCTAGAGTTCCCTGTCAACCTTGAATCCAAGATTGCAAAACCCAGGGACCCTCTGGAGGAGCTCTGAGCACCACCCCTGGGGTTGTGATAGACAGAGGAGTGGTCACGTCCTTTTCCTTTGTCCAGGTTCATGCCAGAGCAGGGACTGGGGGTCTCTGAACTGGTGTAGACTGGTTTATGCAAGGAGGGCACCAAATGTGCCCTTCAAAGCATTTCCAGTGGCTTGGGGAGGCTACCCCTCCGAAGCCTGTAACACCGGTTTCCAAAGGGAGAGGGTGTAGCACCCCTCTCCCAAAGGAAATCCTTTTTTTTGCCTTCCTGGGCTTGAGATTTTCAAGCAACAAGAGGGCAGAAACCTGTATATGAGGTGGCAGCAGCTGGGGCTGCCTGAAAAACCTCAGAAGGCTAAAATATCAATATTGGGGGTCTCCAAGGAGCCCCCAGATTGCATGGAATCCTACAACCAATGCTTGCAAAAGCCTTGGGGTATGATTCCAACATGTTTGATACCAAACATGCCTATGTTCGGGGTTACCATTATATAGCTGGACATAGGTAGTGACCTATGTCCAGTATACTTGGTGTAAATTGGTGTCCTTGCACTCACAAAGTCCAGGAAAAGAGTCCTGGAGGTTGTTGGGGTACCTCTGCTAGTGCAGGGGTGCCCTCACACACAGGTACTTTTCACCCTGCCCTCAGGGCTGGAGGGCCTGCTACAGGGGTGACTTATAAGTTGCCCGGTGCAGTGTAAAAGGCAGTGAAAGGATGCTTGCACCTTTTCATGCAGGCTGCAATGGCAGTCCTGCAGAAGCATTTGCATGGGCTCCCTATGGGTGGCAAAATATATCCTGCAGCCCATAGGGATCCCCTGGAACACCAATGCCCTGGGTTCCTAGGTACTATATACTACGGAGTTATAAGAGGGCACCAGTATGTCAATTATAGGTGAAATACAAAGCTTTGGGAGAGAGAGCATAATTACTGGTGTCCTGGTTAGCAGGATCCTAGTGAACACAGTCAAGCACACTGAAATCATGCAGAACATGGGGGGAAACCATGCGAAGAAAGAGGGTACTTTACTACATTCCCACTGATTTTATCAAAAGTTGTGTTCAGATTTCACTGGAACACAATTACTTCCTATTCAATGATGGGTTCTTTGCACAAATAAAGGGAGGAACCATGGGAGCTGTTTTTGCTTCTGATATTGCAACTCTATATGTGGCTACTTTTGAAGAGTATACCATCTATAAGGAGGGCAATCCTTATTGCATTTACATCACAAAATGGCTCCGGTATTTAGATGACATCTTCTTTATTTGGCATGGTCCAATAATTGACTTCCTACAGTTTCACAAATGGATTAATAATCAAAGCACAAACTTAAAATTTGAAACCCATTCCATTAATTTTTTAGATTTAAAAATTTCAGTTGATTAGGGTGAGCTGTATGTAGGCTTATATACTGAACCCACTGCCAGAAATACTCTTTTGAGATATAATAGCCAGCATCCTGGGAATTTAAAGGACAATTTATCGTTTAGGCAAATCTTAAGGATTAAACGTAAGTGCACCAAGAAAGACGACTATTTATTGGAATCCAAGACTCTAATGTCCAAATTGATTAAAAGAGGCTATCCATATCAACTGGTTAAAAGATCTCTGAAACGTGCCTGGTATTACGTTTGACAAGCCTTACTCCAGGTCAAAGAGAAAGCTATTCAGTCTCGTATGACTTGTGTTACAACTTTTGGTTAAGAGTCAAATGGAATTAAAAAGATTATTTTTAAAACATTGGCATTTATTAGCCTCTCTTGATATTCCACTTGAGAAACCATTATTTCCCTTCAAAAGGGGAAGAACTTGAGAGACAGTCTAGTGAGGGCCTACATTGAACCGGAACCATACACACTGAGTAACATCTAGGGGTTAACACCAGGGGTTGAACATTACCCCTGTGGGAAATGCAGTGCATATGCTTCCACTAAAATTCTAAAAACATGTTGTCTAAAGGAGAGAACTTGGCAGCTAAAACATTTTTCTAATTGTGCTTCTAAAAAATGTATTTACTGTATTCAATGCCCATGTTATTTGTTTTGCATTGGTAAAAACAACTCAGGAGGTCAGAAAACTGATTATTCAACATCAATCATGAATACAGTGTAAATGTTGTGAATGCTCCTATGGTTGAACATTACAATCTTATGAAACATGTCCCCAACGATATGCACTGGTTTATACTTGATGTTATAAAATCCCCGAAAACACGTGTAAATGTGGACCGCCTGTTGGCCATTAAAGAGAACCAATGGATTTGGCTTGCAGATACAGTTTAAAAGGGTCTGAATCAATAGGTGGAATGGCAAATACTGGCAACTTCGTAGATAGAATATCTTGAACGGAACAGTTAATGTGATGTATTCCACATAGAAGGTTACGGACCTTAACTGTCTTTCACGGTTCTACGCCTGCAATTGCGAACACTGAATCAATATCTAGAAGTTCTTCTAGATAGGGGATGGTTCCTTTCAGGGTTTCCTATTGTGTCTTTTTCTTTCTTATGGTCAGTATGAGGGCTGTGAGTCCCTTTATCTGTACTTTCATTTCTGACATTTAGTTGTATTGGTTGTTGTGGATGCTGGCTAATAATGACCTGAGAATAATTGGTTGGGTCAATTTCTTGTTTCTGCTCTACAGATAAGCTAGACTCTGGGGCTACCTACAGCAGGTTCGTGAAAGCAGAGTTAGTATTGGAGAGCATTGAGATGGGCCAATATTATATTTAAAGATGGCCGCCACAGTTATTGCATTGGTCATGTGACAAGTGACTACCTGAGTGCTCTGTAATAGGGAGACAGACAGCGTGTGTATCTAACTAACATGGACTGAGCTGATGGCCCATATGGATATTGTATTTATTAACTTACTGAGGTCCACAACAGTTTACGTACCGTAATTACAACAGTCTCCAAACTCTAGGTATTAGTTAGGCATTTTTACCAGTTTAAGATGGATGCCATAGTCACTGGATTGGTCACCTGACCTTTCACTTCCTTATTTAACTTCGCAGGGAAGGCCAGCGGTGTTTGATTCTGACTTGCATGTGTTGAGCGGATGCGGATGGAAACAGACGATAGCGGTCCCATATTTAAAAGGTATGGTTACGCTGCAATGGAGGCAGCGTTTTTCTAGTGTTTACGTTGTATGATGGTTAAACAATTACATTTTTTTATCTTTGTGGATTTGTTCACTTGGGCTTTTAGGCTGAAGTCCCCTTTTTTGTTGCTACAGAGTCTATTTTTGCAACCTGTTGTAAGTAGCAGAATATAGCTATCGTGGTTGGGAGCCTGACACAGTGTAGTTTATGGTGCACATTTGCTATGTTTTTTAAAGTACTTTTTTAACTTTCCTTGTCATATAGGTGGTGGCTTATACTAGTATCCACACCTGTGTTTGTGGTGTTTTCTTGGATTCAACAGGCATTACATATGATGTGATTTGATAGATTGCACGTACTGTTTTATAATTAATTCCCCTTATGTGTAGGTATTATTTAACAACATTGAGTCCTGATGGTGGTCTGACAGACGTCTGATTGCCACCACAGGTCGAAACATCGACATTACCTTCTTATTTGACAAGCTGAATTAAAAGTTCATGATATTGCTTGATCTGGGAGTGAAAACCAGGCAATTATTGTGCAGGACTGTGTCATGAGGAGGGTTGCCCTTTCTGTTGGGATTCAATCTTGTGATCTAGAGGGGTTTTATACAGTGTTTTTGTTTATGGAAAGGACATTCTTCGGATTTGTTGTACATTTCTTTGAACTTCCTGAATCCTATTGAGCAATATATTGGATCTTAACAGTGCGGAGTTGTCTTATTCATTAATTGAGGACTGACTCAAATGTACGCATACTATATGTAAACAATTCCTCTATGGGAATTGTTAAGTGAGACATTGTCTGTCCCCAGTTCCTATGGGAGTACTGGGTTGCCCCTAAGTGTGTTCTCTGTTAAAAAGTGGGCATTTTCTTGCTTTAACAATTCTGTGACTCTACCGGTTTGTGGATTCCCTGTCTGGGTCAGATGGACAGTTGGACTTTTTGTGAATCCTCTCTAGACAGTGAGACAAAGGGTGCCGGGGTGTAGCCTGCATATCCTGATGGGCCATCTGTGCTAGAGTAGAGGGAGGAGTGGCCACTTACACCTTAATGGGCTGTGCCTGCCCTTACACAATGCAGTCTCTAAACCCTTGGGGACTGGCCTGAGCAAGGCGGGATCCTGTAAACAACAGAGACTTTTCCTTTGAAGTTTGCCAACTTCAAAGGCAGAAAGGGGTATAAGTAGTAGACCCAAAACCCCAGACTTTAGATTTCTTCAAGATCACTTCTGGGTTCAAGAGGAACCTCTGCCAAGGAGAACCGCTGCCCCTGCCTGTGACTGTGCTTTGTTGGGCTATCCTGCAGTTACTGCTTATGCCTGTGAAAGGGGACAAAGACTGGACTTTGTTGTGTGTTCCTGCTTGAGAAGAATCTCCAAGAGTTTGAACTGAGCTTGCCTCCTGTCTTGAAGTCTCAGGGCCATCAAAGACTTCATCTGCCAGCACCTGGACACTCAGATGAGACTCCTACCCTGCCAGGTAGTGCCCTATCCAGTCCATGGGCCCTTGAAAGGTGAAGTTGGCAGAACAAGAGCTGAAAATCCACCCACAGAATGTTGTGTAGGGAAATTTTCGATGCACCATCTGCAACACGGCTGATAAACGACGCACTGCCGGCTTTGCGGCTAAAATCTATGCTCCACCTGCATCGCGGCTGGGAGATTGACACCACGTGGCTGGAGAAACACCGTGCAACACCTGCTTGCAGCTGCTGATAATGACACAAACCCCACGCAGTGCAGTTTTCTAACACCATGCAACCGTATTTTTCCGTGCATCGTCCCTGGGCGTTAAAGTCATCCAGACTCTGCGCAGATCCGAGATGCCCTGTCCAGAAATCGATGCATCGCTGTCTTGCGAGGGAGAAAAGCGACGCATCACCAACCCGACCGGAGAAGAAATGATGCACTGCTTCCCTTGCGAGAAATGAATCGATGCATCGCTGCCTTTTCTGGTGCACAATCGCCCGTGTGGCTTTATTTTTTATGCTAACCAGGTACTTTGTGAAAAATCGTTGTTTCCCTTGTTTTCTTTGGAGTAAGACTCGTATTCGTTTGAAAATTCATATTTTAACTTGCCTATGTTGGATTTTTGTCGTTTTGGTCTTGTTTGATTTAGATAAATATTACCTATTTTTCTAAACTGGCGTGGTGTCCATTTTGTAGTGTTTTCACTGTATTACTGTGTGTTGGCACACTTTGCTTCTGAGTTAAGCCTGCCTGCTCATGCCAAGCTACCAAAGGGTTGAGTGGGGGTTAACCAGGTGTGTTTCTCCTTTGCCCTGACTAGAGTAAAGATCCTTGTTTGGACAGGGGGTAACCTGACGGCCAACCAAAGACCCCAGTTTCTAATAGGCCTGCAGCATGGAACTGTTGCCTTGTTGTCAGCTTCTTTATTTTATTGATTTCCTTTTGGGGATATTTTTCATTTGAACTTGGACTTAAGTGGAAGGATGATGTCTGTTGCATGGAACACATCTGCCTATTTCATTATTGACAGTGTGGGGTTCCCTTTGTCTTGATGACACTTGCTGTAATCTTCGACCATTCACTTGTGTGACCTTCTATTTTTAAAGTCATGCAATAGAAGCAGAGTAACCAGGTCTGTTTTTGTCTCAAGTCTCATACTGCTTTCGTCTAAAGTTCCATACTGTCAGTGTTTCTAATGCTATAGTTCTCTCTAGAGGTTGAGTTCTGCTTGAGGAATAAGCATGTGTTTTTATGTAATGTGAGACACATATTTATTGTTTAATGCCAAAGCTGTAAGTACAGTTTCAGCTGCTGGATAGCTCTGCTGCTTACAGCCAACACCTATGTAGTGCAAGGATACTACTCTGCCGCTGCCCAAAGACAGGAAGGTCTAGACAAGCTGTGGTGTGGTTCTGATGTGTAAAGCCTGAATTATCAGTTCTGTCCCCTGAAGGATAAACCTGTACATAATATAACGTGTATTGGTAAGGTGCACACTCACTAGAGGGATATATAACAGGTGTTTATTGTTACTTTCCTAAATGATACTCATTATATCAACCTCAGGAGGATGAAAGGCTAAGTGGATCTACTGAAAATCAAAACTTTTTCTACTGTTTAAAAACAAATGTAAAATCTGTAAAACCATGGAGATCCCTTTGCTTTCTTAAGCTGAAGTCTGTACACAGTTTGAAAGAGTCTTGTATAACAGTTGCACCAGTGTAGCGTAGCGTGTCATAGTCATGGCAATACACTAGCTCACTAGTGGGCCATAGTATGTACATCATAAAGCATTCTTGACTGGATGAATATTGGTTAAAATGTTGTCTAAGTGGGAAGAGTTTATGTGTTGTGTGTAGTGAATGCAGTGTTCTTTTCCCAACATAGGTCACTGAGCTTATGTGGGTAGTTTGTTAAGGAGTAGTGAAGAATTGAACACACTAATTTTACATTAACCTTTTTCCCTCGTGTGCGTCGGACTGCTCCTGGCCATCTGTGCACATGACACTTGAAATCCCTCAAAACGGCCTTGGGAGATGGGGGAGAATTTCCTCATCTCCGAGTCTGTTTCTTTGTTTTCATTGAAAGGACGAACTGCACGCTGACGTCATTTCACAAAAAAAACAAAAGTGAAATGAGCCGATCAGCTCATTTCACTTTCCCTGCCTCAGTGGTCAGGAGGCTAGCTCTGCCCCGAGCACGGAGGTAGGTGGGAGAAGAGTCATTGGAAAGGGGAGAATCTCCCCTTTCTAATGGAACCATTGCCAACTGGTGCTTTGTGATCACTGCAGGAAGGCAATCCCCAAGCAGGGATCAACCCACTAGACACCAGGTAGGGTGGTAAGGGCTTTTCCTCCCCCATTATTTTTTGGGAATAATTCAGTCTTTCTGTCCCTCCCCGGGAGGGGAGGGGGAGCACAGAAAGCACACTAGACACCAGGGACTACATTTGTTTATAGTATATAGCGGTGGGGGCTGTCCAAAATGGGTATGCCAATGCCCCCACCCAATATAATAAGTGGGCACGGTCTTTCTGTCCCCGGGGTGCAGATGGGTGTAAGTACCCTCGATCTGCCCCCTGGTGGGGGGGGAGAAAAGCCCACTAGACACCAGGGAATAATTTTTGGGAAAAAAAGAGGGGTGTGGGCTGCCCACCACCATGGGAATGGTTAAGCCCCCACCTCAAATGAAGGGGGCAACAGTCTCCTTCCAATGGCAAACAAGAGGACATTTGACTCTTTTGGGTGTTGGGTGTTTGGTACCTCAACAACAGACTCTCCTTCGACACTCCCACCAGACAACTCCACTCTGCCGACCAGGCCCTCGCCAACGTCCCCTGCACCCGGAAAAACTCAGCCGGAGGAAGATCCTTTTTCTACATTGCCGCCAAGACCTGGAACACCCTCCCCATCCACCTCAGGCAATCTCCTACCCTGTCACAGTTCAGGAAGGACCTCAAGACCTTGCTCTTCAACTGATCCTCAGCAGCCCCCACCTTCTCCAGTGCCTTGAGACCCTTACAGGTGAGTAGCTACGCTTTACAAATCCCTAATTGATTGATTGTGTTGATTTTATATATGGGCCAGAAGAGTATGGCTAACTACATATATCGCCCCTCTTGCAATGGTGAATGGCTGCAGTTTTTGGGCTTGGGTAGGCTGTCGCCTGGAAAAGCCTACAAGACTCAGGCACTTCTGAAAACTAGACATTTGAGGGAGTCCAGGGTGGTGTGCTTCACATGCTCCCAACACTCTTTTCTAACCCACAATGCACTGAAAACCTCCAACTTTGCCTGAAGTAACACATTTTCCCTACATTTCTGTAATGGAAACTTCCAGAATCTGCAGGAATCCGCACAATACCTACCACCCAGCATTGTCCCACCTCTGCTGATAAAAACTTTTCCCCACTTGTGTGGCTGGGCCTACTGCCAGTGACAGGAACAAATCCAACTGCGGTCAATAGGAGTCTCCACACAAGTGTTCCCATTGTCCTTGATTTGATCTGTTCCTGTTACGGCTGTGAGAGTGTGAATTTTCTAATATGTTTATTAATGATTTTCATATTAAAAATGTGTAATGAATTAACGTCCAAAACGAGTGACTTTTGAAATGTTCGTTTTTCTGTTATTGGCTGAGCGAAATAATATTCATACGCTGTGGTTATTTTCCATGATTCAAAGCTTTTGTAAAAGTGTGTTTGAAGTTTGTGTAGATGTGCCCGCAGCTACCCATAGTGGGTTGCAGCGTTATGTCTCACAAGGTCATGTCTTAACCAAGCATTGCATAAGTTGAAATGTTCTATTGTTTGAGAATGTTACTAATATCTGGTCTTTCCTCGAGGATGGAAGAGAATGGAAATAGTAAAGGTTTCTTCCTGAGAACACGATATTCAAGAGGCGACGAAACAATGGAGTTACAGATGAGACGGAAGAAGCAATGATACTCTGGAAGAAAATGTTATAGTTAGCTTAGATTTGTTGTGTTTTAGGTCGTCAATTTTGTTGTCGATTGGCTGAAATGAAACCACCTCATAGACTGACCAATCAGGTGCTTATTATAGTTTAGTATAACAACCCGGATAGAATTCTCTGAAGGGGATGGATTAGAGTGTTGAGTGATTGATTATAGCAGATGAGGTTCGAGTTTGATGGTTCGAGACTTGTTAGCTGTAGCTGTCGTTAGGCCCAAATCTTCTAATGACATAACCGATGGTGTCCGCAGGCTGAAGCAAGCCATTTGCTGTTTCTGCTTTTTTCTTTGGTAACGTATGCCATTGAAATGTGAATTGTGTCTCTTTTGCTTTCCAGGTACCAGCTGCAGCTTATGGTTTTATTGCTGCACATTAATAACATTTTTATATTATTAACTGAGTTAGGAGTTTTTCAAATTTGAGTTACTAAATTCTTTTCACATGAAGCCCATGTTGATACTAATCTGTGGTTAGTGAGGGAACTAACTTTGAAATGCTCATGACTTATTTTGAAATCATTTGATGCTGAACTAATTTATACTTTACCACTATTACCAGTTTTTGTATTATTAATAAGTGTGATACTTTTAGAGATAATTTGTTTGATTGTCTAAATCAAATTGAGATATGCACGACGCTTCAATCAACCGCTATTGATCCTATATGCTTAACATTTGTGTTTCAGTGTTATTTTCGTGACATGAGCATTGTTAACCCCTTCTGTGCCGCGGACGTAGTGGTTACGTCCCGCGGCACAGTGCTGCTGTGCCGAGGACGTAACCACTACGTCCTCGGCACACAGCCCAGAGGGAGCGCTCTCGCTCCCTCTGTGTGCTTCCCTCCAACCCCCCAAAGTCGGGGATGGAAGGGGAAGCCCTTCCCCTTCCACCCCCGACCCCCCCACCCCCCCATAATGACGTCAGCGCGCGATCGCGCGCTGACTTCATTATGGGATCCTCGCCGCACAGGAAGCCATTTGCTTCCTGTGCGGCGACGATAGAAGAGGTGAGTTCCTCTTCCCGGTGGGTGGGGGGTTGGGGCTAAAGAGGCACCGGGGAAAAGGAAAGGCTTTTCCTTTTCCCCGGTGTCTCTTTGAGCATTCCTGCTGCCCGATCGCATTGCGATCGGGCAGCAGGAATGCCCACTAGACACCAGGGATTTGTTTTCTTTATTGTTTTTTACTGTTTTTGGCACGCGGGGAGCGGCCCCTTGGGCAAGGGTCGCTCCCCTTTAGGGGGGCAATTACTACGGCCATTTCTGCCCCCCTTGGGGGCAGATTGGCTACTTTTCAGCCAGATCTGCCCCCAAGGGGAGCAGAAAACACTAGATCACCAGGGATTATTTTTTTTTTTTGCATTTATGTGTTGGGGGTGCCCCCTTGGGCAAGGGGCGCCCCCCCCAAGGGGGCAGAGAACTGTTGGCCTTTTCTGCCCCCCTTGGGGGCAGATCGGCCTATTTTTTTTAGGTCCATCTGCCCCCAAGGGGGGCAGAAGCCACTTAGGCACCAGGGATTGTGTGTGTAGTGGATGGGGGGGCGCCCCCTTGGGCAAGGGTCGCTCCCCTTTGGGGGGCATGTCTTTTCGGGCCATTTCTGCCCCCCTTGAGGGCAGATTGGCTACTTTTTAGCCAGATCTGCCCCCAAGGGGGGCAGAAAACACTAGATCACCAGGGTTTTTTATTTTTATGTGTATTTATGTGGGGGGGGTGCCCCCTTGGGCAAGGGGCGCCCCCCCCAGGGGGCCGAGAACTGTTGGCCTTTCCTGCCCCCCTTGGGGGCAAATCGGCCTATTTTTTTTAGGTCCATCTGCCCCCAAGGGGGGCAGAAGCCACTTAGGCACCAGGGATTGTGTGTGTAGTGGATGGGGGGGCGCCCCCTTGGGCAAGGGTCGCTCCCCTTTGGGGGGCATGTCTTTTAGGGCCATTTCTGCCCCCCTTGAGGGCAGATCAGCCTATTATTTTTAGGCTGGTCTGCCCCCAAGGGGGGCAGAAACTACTAGAACGCCAGGGATTTTTTTTTATTTGTTTATTTTTGTGGGGGGGCGTCCCCTTGGTCACGGGGCGCCCCCCCAAGGGGGGCATTGACCTGTTGCCCATTTCTACACCCCCTGGGGGCAGATGGGCCTATTTTCTTAGGCCCACCTGCCCCCAAGGGGGGCAGAAGCCACTTAGACACCAGGGATAGTGTGTGTGTGTGTGTGTGTGTGTGTGTGTTAGTGGATGGGTGGGGCCTTGGGCAAGGGTCGCCCCCCACTTTGGGGGCACATGTACCCAGGCCATTTCTGCACCCCTTGGAGACAGATCAGCCTATTATTTTTAGGCTGGTCTGCCCCCAAGGGGGGCAGAAACTACTAGAACGCCAGGGATTTTTTTTTATTTGTTTATTTTTGTGGGGGGGCGTCCCCTTGGTCACGGGGCGCCCCCCCAAGGGGGGCATTGACCTGTTGCCCATTTCTACACCCCCTGGGGGCAGATGGGCCTATTTTCTTAGGCCCACCTGCCCCCAAGGGGGGAAGAAGCCACTTAGACACCAGGGATAGTGTGTGTGTGTGTGTGTGTGTGTGTGTGTGTGTGTTAGTGGATGGGTGGGGCCTTGGGCAAGGGTCGCCCCCCACTTTGGGGGCACATGTACCCAGGCCATTTCTGCACCCCTTGGAGACAGATCAGCCTATTATTTTTAGGCTGGTCTGCCCCCAAGGGGGGCAGAAACTACTAGAACGCCAGGGATTTTTTTTTATTTGTTTATTTTTGTGGGGGGGCGTCCCCTTGGTCACGGGGCGCCCCCCCAAGGGGGGCATTGACCTGTAGCCCATTTCTACACCCCCTGGGGGCAGATGGGCCTATTTTCTTAGGCCCACCTGCCCCCAAGGGGGGCAGAAGCCACTTAGACACCAGGGATAGTGTGTGTGTGTGTGTGTGTGTGTGTGTGTTAGTGGATGGGTGGGGCCTTGGGCAAGGGTCGCCCCCCACTTTGGGGGCACATGTACCCAGGCCATTTCTGCACCCCTTGGAGACAGATCAGCCTATTATTTTTAGGCTGGTCTGCCCCCAAGGGGGGCAGAAACTACTAGAACGCCAGGGATTTTTTTTTCTTTGTTTATTTTTGTGGGGGGCGTCCCCTTGGTCACGGGGCGCCCCCCCAAGGGGGGCATTGACCTGTTGCCCATTTCTACACCCCCTGGGGGCAGATGGGCCTATTTTCTTAGGCCCACCTGCCCCCAAGGGGGGCAGAAGCCACTTAGACACCAGGGATAGTGTGTGTGTGTTAGTGGATGGGTGGGGCCTTGGGCAAGGGTCGCCCCCCACTTTGGGGGCACATGTACCCAGGCCATTTCTGCACCCCTTGGAGACAGATCAGCCTATTATTTTTAGGCTGGTCTGCCCCCAAGGGGGGCAGAAACTACTAGAACGCCAGGGATTTTTTTTTATTTGTTTATTTTTGTGGGGGGGCGTCCCCTTGGTCACGGGGCGCCCCCCCAAGGGGGGCATTGACCTGTTGCCCATTTCTACACCCCCTGGGGGCAGATGGGCCTATTTTCTTAGGCCCACCTGCCCCCAAGGGGGGCAGAAGCCACTTAGACACCAGGGATAGTGTGTGTGTGTGTGTGTGTGTGTTAGTGGATGGGTGGGGCCTTGGGCAAGGGTCGCCCCCCACTTTGGGGGCACATATACCCAGGCCATTTCTGCACCCGTTGGAGACAGATCAGCCTATTATTTTTAGGCTGGTCTGCCCCCAAGGGGGGCAGAAACTACTAGAACGCCAGGGATTTTTTTGTATTTGTTTATTTTTGTGGGGGGGCGTCCCCTTGGTCACGGGGCGCCCCCCCAAGGGGGGCATTGACCTGTTGCCCATTTCTACACCCCCTGGGGGCAGATGGGCCTATTTTCTTAGGCCCACCTGCCCCCAAGGGGGGCAGAAGCCACTTAGACACCAGGGATAGTGTGTGTGTGTTAGTGGATGGGTGGGGCCTTGGGCAAGGGTCGCCCCCCACTTTGGGGGCACATGTACCTAGGCCATTTCTGCACCCCTTGGAGACAGATCAGCCTATTATTTTTAGGCTGGTCTGCCCCCAAGGGGGGCAGAAACTACTAGAACGCCAGGGATTTTTTTTTATTTGTTTATTTTTGTGGGGGGCGTCCCCTTGGTCACGGGGCGCCCCCCCAAGGGGGGCATTGACCTGTTGCCCATTTCTACACCCCCTGGGGGCAGATGGGCCTATTTTCTTAGGCCCACCTGCCCCCAAGGGGGGCAGAAGCCACTTAGGCACCAGGGATAGTGTTGTGTGTGTTTATTTTTTTTTTGTTGCTTTTTTTTTTTAGGGCTGTCCCCTTTGGCAAGGGTCGCTCTCCATGGGGACACACTACTAAAGGTATTTTCTGGCTTCCTTGGGGTAGACAGGTCTATTTTATTAGTAGGCCCATCTGCCCCATGGCAGAATCCACTTAGGCACCAATTTCTAAATGTTTGATGGTGGGGTGTTTGTCAACTGAAGAAGTCTTTGCATTTGTGATAAAAAATGTTTTCCTCCTTTTTGTTCTAGTTCAAAGCTTTTGCTTTATTTGCTGTGGCTCCTTGCGGTTTTGGCGGTGGTTGACCTGCAGTTTGCACAGTTGCATGTTTTAGGTAAGTAAAAACAATTTACTCCAAAGGAGTATTGTTGCCATGCATGAATGACATGTTTGTAGGGGGTGTACTAAATGAGGATTGTGTGTGAAATTGTCCTTAGGTTTGTGCACAATGATATTTGTTTTGTCTTATTTCTAATTTGCCTTTCTTTCTTTATTTTTAGTGGGATATCATTGGTGATTGCTGTGTAGTTGCTGGTGAATCAAGCTTTTTCAGGCAAGTGAGTGGTATAGTTTTTGAGTTTATAACTCTTACTAACAAAGCTACACTTTATCACTTGTCTTACACAGTGCTGGTTGTTGGTGGTGAATTTGTCCAGTTAATTTTAGCAGGAGATATCATGGCTAGCCGCAGGATGACCGCTCAGCAGGTGGTTGGTATGCTTTTTGAGTCACAGTCTGATCATGACTATGAGACAGACTCTGCATCTGAGGCAGAGGAGGAAGTCAGAGATTCTGGCAGTGATGTTTCTCTTGGAGGGGAATCTTCTGATGATGAAGCCACACTCAGTGCAGATGAAGGGCCTGTTGTAGAGGAGGACATTGATGTGCCAATAGTGCAGCAACCTGGGGCTGAAAGGTTTCCCGTTATAAGACCTGATGTCTGGGTTGCCCCAAACATGCAGCAGCCAGAGTTGCCTGCCTTTACTGGTCTCACGGGGTGTAACGCCAATACAGAGAACTTTATGCCTATCAATTTCTTTGAGTTATTCATGGATGATGTGTTTTTGGAAGAGATTGTTGAGCAGACTAATTTGTATGCGGAGCAGCATTTGAGGGACAACGCTGCTAGACTTAGGCCACACTCTAGAGCTGCCCAGTGGATTCCCACTAATTTGGAGGAGTTAAAAAAGTTTTTGGGTTTGACTTTTTTGATGGGGTTGATAAGGAAGCCGTCACTGGCTTCTTATTGGTCTACTAGTCCCTTGATGGCAACAGCTATATTTCCAGCGACCATGAGTCGTAATCGGTATTTGCTTCTTCTTAGGATGCTGCATTTTGTTGACAATGCATTAGCCTTGCCAGGAGATCACCCAGATTCTGACCGTCTTTTTAAGATTAGGCCTGTCCTTGATCATTTTGTAGATCGGTTTTCGGAGGTCTATGTTCCAGGCAAAGAGTTAAGTGTGGACGAGTCTTTGGTCCTCTTCAAGGGTCGTTTGGTTTTTAGGCAGTACATTCCTAGCAAAAGGGCACGATATGGAATTAAATTGTATATGCTGTCTGAAAGTAGGACAGGATATGTGTATAGTTTCCATGTGTACACTGGTAGGGATTCCAATATTGACCCCCCTGGTTGTCCGCCCACTTTTGGAGTTACTGAGAAAATTGTGTGGGATCTTGGTAGACGACTGTTCAACAAAGGTCACCATTTGTATGTAGATAACTTCTACACTGGTGTGCAATTGTTCAAGGAATTGTTTAGAGTGGACACAGTTGCTTGTGGCACAATCCGTTCTAACCGGAAAGGCTATCCAAGGGAGCTTGTCTGTAAAAAACTTGAGAGAGGACAGTGCTGTGCCTTGCGGAACGAGGAGCTGCTAGCTTTGAAATTTTCAGATAAGAGGGATGTCTACATGCTAAGTACCATCCATGATGAGAGTACTTCCCCTGTGACTGTTTGGGGCCAGGTTGCTGAAGTGCGCAAACCTGTGTGCATTTTAGATTATAATAAGCACATGGGAGGTGTAGATAGAGTTGACCAGAGGTTGGAACCTTATACTGCTATTCGTAAGTCTTACGTTTGGTATAAGAAGTTAGCACTTCACCTCTTCCACTTAGCAACCTTCAATGCTTTTATTGTGTTTAGGGATAGGTCTCCAGAGTCAAAGATGACATTTGTGAAATTTCAGGAGTCAGTGATAGAGAGCCTTATTGTGGTGGAACAGGCCAGAGTTCCTAGAGAAGCAGTGGTGGAGGATGTGGCTAGATTGAAAGATCGCCACTTTGCTGAGCACATTCCTCCCACACCCAAAAAAGACTTTCCAGCTAAGAAATGTAGAGTGTGTTTTCGAAGAGGTATCCGGAGGGAGTCTCGAATGTACTGCCCGGATTGTCCTTCAAAGCCTGGGCTGTGTGTCGGTGCTTGTTTTAAGAATTACCACACCCAGAAGAATTTCTGGGAACAACCATGAGTGTAAACTCATGTCTGTTTTGTATTTTCATGTGTTTAGTTTCATGGTTAGCATTTATGTCATGTTCTTAGTTAGAGCTTTTGTGTTTGTAGTTTTGTAATTCTTTCTACTTAGTTAGGGGTTCCTCTGTTAAAAAAAAAAAAAAAAAAAAAATGATTCCATTGTGGGTGGAGTGGGGCTTGGCTGAGAGTATACATATTGACTTGCTGTTGGCTTCTGCAACACACTGCCAGCCAAACACCAGTCCACACACTCCCATCAGCTGGTGTGATTGTTGTATCAGGCACGTGGGCGTATGTAAGTGATGGGCCCTTGAGTGGCGTTGTCTGTCGATGTGAGTGTTGTAATGTGCTGGGCCCGTGGCTGGCGGTGTGAATGGCCTTGTGTGTGTCATGTATGAAAGTTGTGTGAATGGACTGTAAAGCGGTTGGTGCCTTGTCGCGGCTTTACAGCTCACGAGCTGTGAGTCATTGGTTCAGTTTTTTGCCTTTCAGTTACTAACAGTGCATTTCATTTTTGTGAAAGCTCTTGTTAGTAAAATTTGATCCACTGAACCATCACTCACCCTCGTGCCAAATCCAACCAGTATGTGTGGTAAAAATGACAAAACCTGCTCCGCTGTAATCAGGCGTCGCAGCACACCTGTGACACGATGATGAAGCATGCCACCAACTTGGTTGGTGGGTGAGGGGTCTTTTTCACATAACCTAACTGTGTTTCTTTTCAAAATTTTAGTGTTTGGCACATCACGGACGTATGTGGGCACATCAAAACGATATATTACAAAACTACCTGTGTTTGGGGGGGAGAGGGCACCTATGTTTTTGGTCCTGTGTGCGGCCTTCATCTAGGGAAACCTACCAAACCCAGACATTTTATAAAACTAGACACCCCAAGGAGTCCAGGGAGGTGTGGCTTGCGTGGATCCCCCAACATTTTCTTACCCAGACTCCTCTGTAAACCTCAATGTGCTTAAAAAAAGCATATTTTCCTGACTTTTCTTCGTAGGATCACCACTCCAGCACAAAATTCCTACTCCCCAGTGTTCCCCTCAGCCTCCCAAGTAAAATGACACCTCACTTATGTGGGTCCCCAAAGCAGAGTCAGTCTAAAGATGTATAAAAGAATATGTCCTTATAAACTTGCTGTGCTATCCCCTCTATCTCTACAAGTTTTGGGCCTTATTCTGTTGCAGGCACCTGGCCCACCCACACAAGTGAGGTATCATTTTTATCGGGAGACTTGGGGGAACGCTGGGTGGAAGGAAATTTGTGGCTCCACTCAGATTCCAGGACTTTCTGTCACCGAAATGTGTGGAGAATGTGTTTTTTTAGACAGAATTTGAGGTTTGCAAAGGATTCTGGGTAACATAACCTGGTCCGAGCCACACAAGTCACCCCATCTTGGATTCCCCTAGGTCTCTAGTTTTCAGAAATGCACAGGTTTGGTAGGTTACCCTAGGTGCCGGCTGAGCTAGAGGCCAAAATCTACAGGTAGGCACTGTTTTCAATGAAAAAATGTGATGTGTCCACGTTGCGCTTTGGGGCGTTTCCTGTCGCGGGCGCTAGGCCTACCCACACAAGTGAGGTATCATTTTTATCGGAAGACGTGGGGGAACGCTGGGTGGAAGGAAATTCGTGGCTCCTCTCAGATTCCAGAACTTTCTGCCACAGAAATGTGAGGAACATGTGTTTTTTTAGCCACATTTTGAGGTTTGCAAAGGATTCTGGGTAACAGAACCTGGTCCGAGCCACACAAGTCACCCCATCTTGGATTCCCCTAGGTCTCTAGTTTTCAGAAATGCACAGGTTTGGTAGGTTTCCCTAGGTGGCGGCTGAGCTACAGGCCAAAATCTACAGGTAGGCACTTTGCAAAAAACACCTCTGTTTTCCTTCACCAATTTGGCTGTGTCCACGTTGCGCTTTGGGGCGTTTCCTGTCGCGGGCGCTAGGCCTACCCACACAAGTGAGGTATCATTTTTATCGGGAGACGTGGGGGAACGCTGGGTGGAAGGAAATTCGTGGCTCCTCTCAGATTCCAGAACTTTCTGCCACAGAAATGTGAGGAACATGTGTTTTTTTAGCCAAATTTTGAGGTTTGCAAAGGATTCTGGGTAACAGAACCTGGTCCGAGCCACACAAGTCACCCCATCTTGGATTCCCCTAGGTCTCTAGTTTTCAGAAATGCACAGGTTTGGTAGGTTTCCCTAGGTGGCGGCTGAGCTACAGGCCAAAATCTACAGGTAGGCACTTTGCAAAAAACACCTCTGTTTTCCTTCACCAATTTGGCTGTGTCCACGTTGCGCTTTGGGGCGTTTCCTGTCGCGGGCGCTAGGCCTACCCACACAAGTGAGGTATCATTTTTATCGGGAGACGTGGGGGAACGCTGGGTGGAAGGAAATTCGTGGCTCCTCTCAGATTCCAGAACTTTCTGCCACAGAAATGTGAGGAACATGTGTTTTTTTAGCCAAATTTTGAGGTTTGCAAAGGATTCTGGGTAACAGAACCTGGTCCGAGCCACACAAGTCACCCCATCTTGGATTCCTCTAGGTCTCTAGTTTTCAGAAATGCACAGGTTTGGTAGGTTTCCCTAGGTGGCGGCTGAGCTACAGGCCAAAATCTACAGGTAGGCACTTTGCAAAAAACACCTCTGTTTTCTGTGATGTGTCCACGTTGTGTTTTGGGGCATATCCTGTCGCGGGCGCTAGGCCTACCCATACAAGTGAGGTATTATTTTTATCGGGAGACTTGGGGGAACATAGAAAAGCAAAACAAGTGTTATTGCCCCTTGTCTTTCTCTACATTTTTTCCTTCCAAATGTAAGACAGTGTGTAAAAAAGACGTCTATTTGAGAAATGCCCTGTAATTCACATGCTAGTATGGGCACCCCGGAATTCAGAGATGTGCAAATAACCACTGCTTCTCAACACCTTATCTTGTGCCCATTTTGGAAATACAAAGGTTTATATGATAGCTATTTTTTACTCTTTATATTTCAGCAAATGAATTGCTGTATACCCGGCATAGATTGAAAACCCACTGCAGGGTGCAGGTCATTTATTGGCTCTGGGTAGCTAGAGTTCTTTATGAACCTATAAGCCCTATATATCCCCGCAACCAGAAGAGTCGAGCAGACGTAACGGTATATTGCTTTCGAAAATCTGACATTGCTGGAAAAAGTTACAGAGTAAAACGTAGAGAAAAATTTATGTTTTTTTCACCTCAATTTCAATATTTTTCTTTTTCAGTTGTTATTTTCTGTAGGAAACCCTTGTAGGATCTACACAAATGACCCCTTGCTGAATTCAGATTTTTGTCTACTTTTCAAAAATGTTGCGGTTTCTGGGATCCAGCGTTGGTTTCATGCCCATTTCTGTCACTGACTGGAAGGAGGCTGAAAGCACAAAAAATCGTAAAAATGGGGTATGCCCCAGTAAAATGCCAAAATTGTGTTGAAAAATTGGGTTTTCTGATTCAAGGCTGCCTGTTCCTGAAAGCTGGGAAGCTGGTGATTTTATCACTGCGAACCCTTTGTTGATGCCCTTTTCAGGGAAAAAACCACAAGCCTTCTTCTGCAGCCCATTTTCCCAATTTTTTTGAAAAAAACGAAATTTTCACTGTTTTTTGGCTAATTTCTTGGCCTCCTTCTGGGGAACCCACAAAGTCTGGGTACCTCTAGAATTCCTAGGATGTTGGAAAAAAAGGACGCAAATTTGGCGTGGGTAGCTTATGTGAACAAAAAGTTATGAGGGCCTAAGCGCGAACTGCTCCAAATAGCCAAAAAAAGGCTCGGCACAGGAGGGGGAAAAGGCCTGGCAGCGAAGGGGTTAAAAGAGGGAAATAAATCTATGACTAAACTGGTGTACTCATTGACTGAACACTTATAATATTGATTGTTATTGTTATTGCTGTTCCTCACACCTTTCATTGATGACATCCCCTCAAACCTTTGTCGCTTTGATCCATCGTCCTCTATTGCAGAATCCACTATTCAGGGTAGATAATAGCTAGGATTCCGTAGCGCGTTCGCACGGCATTAGGCCCGCTACACAAGTGGGGCAGCGTTTTTAAAATGGAGGATTCTGTTCTACGAATATCTTTGTACCTTAGGTTGGATGAACAATTGATCTTCACCTTGAAAGTCTCTGTGAATGATGCAGAGTATACTGAAGGCAGAGAAACTGTCTATAATGAGTCAGTGATTTGCCTGAGACACTTGTGTGGACACTCTCCTGGGTGAAGGCGTAGGAGCAGCTGTGCTGATGCAAAATGTATTCTTAACAGCTTTCTGAGTAGGAAGAAAGGAGCCCGTAGGTAAATACTATTTGCATAGTCTACTCGATACGGGGCAAGGGTGGTAGTGGCCTGTAGCTTCTCCAGATTCTCTAGATGAGGGCACATGGATCCTAGAGTTTTCATGGTGTAGAAGATGCGGCTTTGAGATTGTTTCCTTCATGTAATATTTGTAGTGTGGTCGAGTCCCTCCGCCAAATGGCTGTAGGTTTGGTGTTTTTTATTCTCCACAGATTACCATCCAAGTATTCGCACACATTATTGCCCATTTGTGTGCCGATGTAAACACTGGGCGCAAAACACAGAAAAAGCTCAACTCCAATGACACTTGTATCGTGGTATTTTTGCACCCGATTGCTACACTGATCTCCAAGGTACCCCTGCGCGTTGCTGCTTAGTAATATGACAATTCCACTTTTAACTGGTGGCAGCTTTGTTGGTATTAACTTTCCTCAGCTTTGAGTGTTTCGCCGCAGCCACCGTTTAAAGGGCACGGTAAATAGTCTGTCTTGTGCTGGTCCGAGGGCGAATTTCGGCTGAACAGGCACTTTCCACTTCCGATGTATCAGCAAACAGCTCATCTACAGATGCTTTTAAGTAGAAACAAACCACGACGTCTACTAATGTCTGTAACAACTATATATTTCCATCCTTAAACGCAATCGTATACCCATCTGCACATAATCAACGCTGTGCTATAAAATCTAAGACGTAATATGTTAACCTCTGCCGCCTGATCAGTTTTTAGACCACGATACAAAAACCTTAGGCCCTAGCACTTACTCTCTTTGAGTACATACTTATATATCAGTGGATAATAATCCTGCATATTTTCGCTCTCTCTGATGCTGAGCGAAAATGTCAACACAATGTATTGGGAGGTTCTTTATTACAATAAATACGAATTTCCTTTTTTTCCACGTATTCTGGCTTGCCTCTATGTCTTTTTGTCTTTCGCGTTTTCCATCCCTCGGTCGACAACGTAGCAATATATTTTTCGTTCGGACAAATCTTTCCAATCTGCCTGATCAAGAAATTTGAGCGCATCAATATTCCGCTGCTGGCGAGTGGAATGTGCAGTGTGAGCGATGCAGACTGAGAGGAAGAAGGCAAAAAGCCTTGAAGGTATCATCATCGCCTATAAAGCAGAATGGATATGATAAATATTCCAGCACTTCCAGAGATCCCATTCTGATGCATGATCTGGGTAAAAGGGCCATCTTGACGCGTGATGATCTATTCTGCGGCCTGCTGGAGAGCCGCATTAAACTGAATTATGTGCTTCTGCTGATTGCGAAGTGGTACACCTGACGGCCGCCTACTCTTTTATAAGTACAGATGGCCTCAAAAATATGATGAACCTTGAGCAGATAGAAGGGACTGGAAGCAGATTGTAACCATGACATTTTGCCCTCATCTCTTTTCTTTGCTGCGTCGTTAAAGTGGGGATAATTTCTGACTCTTTGTCAGCGGCTCTTGTCACTTAGAGAAGCTACTTTAACCCGCCACCTTTGGCATTCCTGTCAGAAGAAGAAAAGAAACGTTTTGTCTCTTCGCTTGGAATTCTAACTTGCAGTTGAACTGTGCTCTTTGCCCATTTTTTCTGAGTACGCTTCATTTCTTTGTTGCAAGGTGCGCGCGTGTGAACTGTTGCATGCGCACGTGCTCCGGGCTGATTCAGTACTTGGACGCCGTCCCAGCTCTGCTCCATGCGGGCTGTGCTGAAGTACACCTTGTCCTAGATTTGCTTCGAGCTTCAACTAGTGCATGCGGATGGAGATTTTTACTTTACTTGCTGGATTTTAAATACATGTGTTCGTATATATTCCTGTGCGGGGCATGGGGCCCTTTTCAATAATTATAAAATACTAAACTGTTAGAAGAAATGTATGAGTGTGTATGTGGACAGCTCTGTGCATACTGCTGTATGTGATGTATGTGGTTATGGTTGGTATTTGGTGACACTCGTTCATGTGTGTGTGTTTGGTTTCATTTCTGTTGCTGTTTTCGAGCAGGAGTCTTCAACCATTTATATAGTGAGAACTATTTCTGCTCTAGGAAATTTTCCCCCAAGCTAATAGACAACTTTATTACTATAAAATGAATCTGTTAACATTACACTAGTGACCACCCTAAGGAGTACTATCTGTAATGATCGGCCAAGCATTTTAGGTGACCAGCAGCTTTTAATGTGTTTTTGAAATGCACCCTTTTGTCATCATCAGACTAAAGATTTCTGAACATCCATTTTTCTGTCAAATTATGATTTTCATTTTGGGCATACAAACTTAATTTTCCAGATGAAAATACTTTTCAGAAAAAAATATAACTTTTTCTTTCAAAATATTCAATTTTAATTTTTAGGAAGTACACAATCCCTCATTACTAGCTTGTCATCTTCATCAACTACTCACATGTACAGATGTCTCATATAGATATTTTGTATCAAATGCCCAGGCATTACAATGTTAGACCATAGATGCTTATGAAAAAAACATGTATTATGGCAATACTGCTTACGATTATCCAATGCCCACTATTGAGCCTTGGATAAACAACAGAACGGCCAGGATGCCCACTATATACAGTCATGGTTTTTATTATGCAAGGGGTGGCCCCTATTATGTCAAGGACGATACAAAGTAGGTCAGTCATGCCCTTAATGTCAATCATGGATACCATCATGCCATAACTAGACCCAGCGTGCCCAAAATGTATTAAGGATGACCATTATTATGTCATTGCTACTATTATTTCATGAATGGTTACAACTGTGCCAAAAATGACACACAAAAGCTGATGGGAGAATTTCTTGTGATAAGTCTAAACACTAGCAATCGTTTGAGGTAGTATTTCAGCACATCCTTCCTAACATATCATGACACCCGAGTTTGGACCCAGGAATATGCAAATTAGTCTTGACCATGCTCAAGTCCTTAACACCAGCCATAGCTTCCAGAGATTAATACTGTGTGGAGGGACATAATAGCAGACACACACACAGACACACACACAATAAATATGCACACAGGCATACAAACACAGACACAGATGCATGCACGTGAGGCTCTTTTTGTCTCAGTTCTGGACCAAAATTATGCTCTCCTCAGCTCCTGTGCTGATCTTTCACCCAACTCATACATTTTCTTTCTGGCTCCTGTAGTCCTTCTCTTTAGTTATTCCACGCTGGTTAGTGCTTTAGCTACTGCTGTCACTCTACTTTCCCTGCCAAATGTTCACACACCGAGGGGCATATTTACAAGGATGGGGGGGAGAGCAGTGCAGCAAGTAACCTTGCTGTGTTGCCATGTGCCACAGGGAAATGGCAGAAATGCACTGTATTTGCAAAATATGGTGCATATCTGTCATTTCCCTTTGTACTGGCGCTATTTTGGCTGCCTAGTGCCAATGAAGGCACCCTTGCACTATGGTGCAAGGGTACCTGTGTTGCATGTAGGATTGTATTTGTGCAGGAAGGGGCACCTTCCTGCTCAAAAATAATCCATGGAGTTGTTTTCCTCTTTCTATGTGTGCTGCAAAATGCAGCACATATGTAAATTGGAAAGAACGGATGTTTCTCCTTGTTACGCCTCCCCTGGGGAGGTCTATGGTTTTAACACATTCCCAGCTTTACACATCCTTGTAAATCAGGGAATGTGTCAAAACCCATCAGTGTTGTGTGGGAAAACCCACTGCAATGCCCAGAGAATGCCCCCCGATGCAGAGTAAGGGAACACAGCGGCATGCGCTGTTTCCTCAAACCATATCTATGAGGCCATGAAAAGTCACACAAAGTGGCATTGCATGGTCCATGGATATGGGTCTACACTCTGCGCCACTGGTGCATCAAAAAGTGATGCATCAGTGACACATGGGGCTTGTAAATATGCCCCATAGTCTGACTAATCAAGCAGGGCCTACAACATGGCACATCTTGTGATGTTACAAGATTGAGAGTGGAGACAGATGGTCTTGTAGCAGCCCATGTAGGCTGATACAGTGTGTGGTTGTTTAATTTCATTAGACACTGCAATTTGCTTGGCTGTCTACCACGCTGAAACATTGTCTGTCAATGGGATACTGGATTTTGCTTTACATCTGAGAGCTACTTCTAGCTCACCAATCTATTCACTGGAGACCCCTGCTTTCTTGTCTTCTGTCCCTTCATAAGTCACAACTTGAGCACACCAAGACAAAGGAGTGCAAATCACAGTGTTCAGCCGCATTTTTAGGCCATTGTCCTCTGCAAGCCTCCATTTGGATCCTACTATGATTAATAGGGCAGAGGTTAGGCATAAAAAACATAATTCAACATTTCAATGCTCAGAAAAATTCTGATTAATTTACATCAACCACTGCCGAGTACCCTCAACTTACAGAGGAAAGGAATTCAGTGCATGACCTGCATGTTTAGCTGCTTTTGGTACATCACACATCACGTTACGCATGATGCAGGCACAGCTTTCCCCTTACAGTACTTTTACACAACAGCAGCACATCCACATGGACTAAGGGGCTCTGCCCCTCACCTTTCTCCTGGCAAGAAGAGTGTCTGTCAGCCTGAACAAAAGTCAGTCTGAGAGACACTCTTCTGGTTCCGGTCAGGCAGCCAGGAGCTGGACATGCGCTAAATGTGCAGGATCCTGGCTGCCCGAGCTGAACTTTGCCAGAGTGAAGAAGTCACAGCACCTTGAGGCATGACCTCTTCAGGCTGGCAAAGGTGCTTCAAGACCCTACCTGATTGTCTCAGACCTGAGCGGTTCAATTTTAAGCCCTGAAGTGCCCAGGGCCGAGTGTCAATCAGTGACATTTTGTCACATAGTGGTGTGGGGTCAGCAGTTGCGCTGACCCCGTCCCACTCTGTGATGAGTGGGGATTGCTGCCTTACCTCATTGGTTGACCTTATGTCAGCCAATGAGGGAAGGCGACAGTCTGAACTCTCCTGGGACCTCCTAGGCTTCACTGTCGGAGCTGCTACTGTTGAGGTAAGTTTTATGTTTTTTTATATTTAGTGATTGCGTGGATGTATAGATGCATATTTCTTAGTGAATGTTGTGAATGGGTATTTGTGTGTGAATGAATGGGGGTGTATGGGGTGTATGTGTGCAAGTGTGCCCCCCTCAAAAGCCCCTCCCTCATAAAATTACAGACCGCCACTTGTTCTGTATTTCAGAACCTCAGAACCCAGATTTCGAAAGTTCAGCAAAAGAGGCTTCTTTCTTGATTCGTGTTGACAAATTGTACTGCCCCCTAGCAATTTCCCCTAGCAATTTCAAGAAGAATACTGTGTAATTACTTGGAATTCTAAGGAACATTAAAGACATGCCTGTCCGTTTCATGTATGGTCCCACTATGCCACCCAAGTATAAACAGCAACTTACCACATGATTACTTGTTTCATCTGTAAACCCAAAGTGAGCAAGAAAATGTATGTAACAATAATACTCTACCCTACCTATTCAAAAACATAAATTTGAACAGTGCCAAGCGTGAAGCAAGATGGCTGGAGAACCACTCTGCCCTAGTGCATGCCACCGGACGTTTCCCACACCGGTGTTAGGAATAGGTACTGTTGTGCTCATCCTACCATTGTACCTTCCCCGCCTCATTTTAGGCATCACCTATTGGCTCACACACTTGACCTGGTTATAGGCAAAGTGCTGGCATTTGGTGGTGAACCAGTGAGAGAAGGTACAATGGAGGGTGTGGGGATGGCAATAGGGGTTCACAGGAACAGGGAGCTGCTGGCAGGTAAGCTCTGTCTTTATAGTGCAACTCACTCAGAAGAGGTCTCACTCCTTCTCATACACACCCAGCTAGAAAACCTTAAGGAAATTACAACAAAGTAGCAAGGAAATTGCTATAAAAAGGCACAACCACAGATGTGTTGTGTCATCAGTAAGAGCAATGATTGGTTACGACTGCTCCTGTTGACCATAGCTGTTACTGCCTGTCTTGGTTTGGGCTTTCATTTATACCTTGCACTGGCCTTGCTACAGTTCTTCCCTTTCTTCCCTTCCTCTTTATGGAAAGTTGCACTGATTCTTGTTTTTGTTGCTTTGGACCCTTTTTTGCACACAATTAGGTGACCCATTTGCAGCCCTGATGCAGTGATCCTGTCCTTGGGGTTTCCTTCTGACTGATTACACTGACTTGTACTTGTGCAATCTTACAACCATTCTCTACAGAGATTTCTGACCATTTCTCAAAAGCAGTGCATTCTGGATTAGGTGACTTGGGATGTCTGGCGTACACACTTACATTGCATCCCTGGGGGACTTATTGTTGTCCAGTTTAATATACTGCTTAGCAGTGATCACTTACGGGGGATGGGAGGTGTCAACAGCCATGTCTTGACAATAGGAGACAACATGACATATACTCAACCACCTATACAACACAGGCCTAGCATATTACAATTACAATACAGTGCTTTGGGGCCACACCAGTCACAGCAACATGTAATGTATATGCTCAATAAAATTCAATGTAGCAGTGGCATAACAAAACTTGAGGGGTTGCCCTGCAACATACAGGAAGGCCCCTCCCCCCCCACTGAAGGCCGGCTTTAGCGCTGGTGGTGCCTGGTGCGTCAGTCTTTTTTGGAGCTCCCCCGATGAACTCCTTCTCCACAAATTCCCTCTGTTCTACTCTCCAACAGTGCCCCTCACCTCTCCATAGTCCCTCTCTGACACACATTTCTTTTTCTTTTTTTGAAGCGCTACTCATAGTTCACTCACTGTTTTGTGATGTGCATGATGCATGTTCTTTGCAGTAGGCACATTATCCCTCTGAGCTACTTTATGATGAGTAAAAACTGCCACTAGCCAAAATTCGGATCTCTCACCAGCAGTACAATTAATCACCATAGTTTTATTGACATTTTTATTGTTGGATGAAAAGTGCTGGATGTACAAGCAAGTTTACCTGTTTCCAAACCCATAGGTTATATTTAAACATAGCACCCCCACCAAAGTCAGTGCACCTGAAGCCGGTTCTGCCCCCACTCTCCGGACCCAGTCAGGAGCCCTCAGGCCAGGGGCCCGTGCACAGTGCCTGGGGGGCCCCCGGAGATCGCCCCCACCCCACAGTGTGAGGGCTGCAGGAACCTTTGTTAATCCACTGCAATGCAGGCAGTGAATCCCTTGCTAACCTCAAGCAACTGATTTCTGCTTTTCCACCTCTTTATCATGAAAACTGGATACCACAAGATTATTTTCATTACATTCTATGTTATAACTGTTTTGGGCTCTGTCTCACGGCCTGTTTATACATGAGAACAACTAAAATGCAAAAAATCAAGTGAGCATTCGCCATCACGAACATGTGAACCCTGCTCCCACATAGGTATGATGTTTAAAAAAAAACATCTGCAATAATCATCTGAGACTATTTTTACCCTTTGTCTCAATCTCTAAATCAGGATTTATGTGCACAAACTCAATACTTATTGTCTGGAAGTGCTAAAGGGTTTTAATGAAAGAGCAATATAGATAAGAAAATAAGGATCATAAAGTTCAACATAGCCTAAAACCACAAAGATTGAAAGTAAAAATAATTAAAGAGTATAATCACTTTATCCAAAGCTCTTAACAAATGCACTCAGCTCCTAAACAGGTACAAAGTGTAAGAACAAGTGCAAAAATCATTTTAGGCCCATTTGTTTGCACTTTGCTTTTTCTTCTAAACTGCAATCCCTTCCATTTAGTGTATATAATAAACCGATGATGTCTTTTATTCTGTCCAAGACTTTTCCGACAGGATGAAGAGCCATCAAGGATTTTCTTGGTAGACCATGTACACCGTTTTTAATACTATGTAAAGATCGTTCAAAAGTTAAGAAAACGGAAAATGAATCAGCTGCAATCAATAAGAAGTCAAAGAAAAACAATAACAATCGCCTAGCCTATTAAGTTACATATACAATACAAATAACCTATTTTGGATTAAAAACTCCAGTTTAACTGTAAAATTTAAAACAATTCAGAACAAAAGAGTTAATTTACCATTTTTTAAAACAGAGGGCCTCAGAACAGCGAGGGCTATATTTTGTACCGTGCCAACAATGGGCAATGAGTGTGTAAGCTTGTGTTCTTTCAGGCTGGGGGGACTGCAGATGCTTGTACAGCCCATTCTGTAATACTGAGAGTACTGGCACACATGCAGCGCCAGCACTATTTTGAGAAGGTGTTGCTTCTGAGCGCGCGCGACCCACTAGGGACACAGACACATATGCAAACCAGACCGAAGGAAGTGCACTGAGGCTGTTCCATAAAAAGGTGGTGCATTCACAGTGAGTTGACTAGGGCAGCCGTCTGGAGGGTGGAAAAGAAGTCCTATGGTCTACCAGACATCCACTGTAGTCACTCAACGGACCTGCCTAAAGGGGGATCTCTGTCTCCTCTTTAAAATGCAGGTGGATGTTGCGTGTAATGTAAAACACTGAGCGGCTAGTAATCAGTCGATCCTTCTTTCTCTGAATGCACGGCTTCCTGTGCAGGAGAAAGTTTGCGGCTGCCCTGGCGCAGCCCAATTATAGTAATAGAGCCCACTCTCCCGTTCTGTGCCAGACACACCTTTTAAAAGGTGCACCATGGTGCAAACTGTCACAATGCTCACTATGTATAATACAGACCCAAGTGTGTTCACATGGAGCAGTGATTTCAGGGCGCTAGGCCCAATGTTTTATTGAGTGGATGCTGGTCAGTCTCTGGTATGATGTTTCAGAGTTTCATATCTGTATCCTAGTATTGCTGCTTAATGACAGGAGGTGAAAATGTCCCTCATCTCCTTATAGCCCCTCTCTCACATACATGTCATTTGTTTTAAAGCGCTGGTAAAGGCTGGCTTTACTAATCCACTCAGTTATCCTATACATGACTTCTTGCTCGGATTCCCTCCCTACCACGTGGCAAAAGTGCCTCTCATCTCTCACGGGGCCCTCTCATCCAATTTTTTTTCCCAAAGGGTATGTAAACACAGGTGTTAGAAATTGGGTTTTTGGTTGGCAGTCAGGTTGCTCTCTGTCCAAGCAAGAACCCTCACTCTAGTCAGGGTAAGTCACACACAATCCAAAATCAGCCTGTGCCCACCCTCTGGTAGCTTGGCACGAGCAGTCAGGCTTAACTTAGAAGGCAATGTGTAAAGCATTTGTGCAATAAATCATACAATACCATAATATAACACCACAAAAATACACCACACGGTGTTTAGAAAAATATATAATATTTATCTGGGTATTTGCAGGTCAAAACGATCAAAGATGCAATATGAATTTGTAAAGGTAGCACTGAAAAGTGATATATAGGGGGTGATTCGCCGCCCGCCAAAGTTCCCCCAACAGAATACCGCTACGCGGTCAGAAGACCGCCGCGGTTATTCTGTGTTTCCCGCTGGGCTGGCGGGTGACCGCCAGAAGGCCGCCCGCCAGCCCAGCGGGAAACCCCTTCCCACGAGGAAGCCGGCTCCGAATGGAGCCGGCGGAGTGGGAAGGGTGCGACGGGTGCAGTAGCACCCGTCGCGATTTTCAGTGTCTGCAATGCAGACACTGAAAATCTTTTAGGGGCCCCCAGGGGCCCCAGGACACCCCTCACCGCCATCCTGTTCCTGGCGGTCACGACCGCCAGGAACAGGATGGCAGTGAGGGGGTCGGAATCCCCATGGCGGCGCAGCTGGATTCCTCAGGGCAGCGGAAAACCGGCGGGGGACCGCCGGTTTTCCGTTTCTGACCGCGGCGTCAGAATGCCCTTGGGAGCACCGCCAGCCTGTTGGCGGTGCTCCCGCGGTCCCGCCAGGGTCGGAATGACCGCCATAGTGTCTTAAGTCTTTAAAAAGCAAACAAAGTCTCTTTCAAGCACAAAGTACCTGGTTTCTGGTGGAAAATCTCAGCAAAGGGCCGCAGAAGAAGAGATACGTGGAAAAATAGTGTGTGCGTAGATTTCTCCCCAGCACACACGGACTTGCGTCATTATTTTTCACGCGGGGAAGTCGTGCGTCGTTTTCCCGTCGCGTGGACAGTCTCTTTCTATGGGTTGTGGGGATTACCAGATGTCCCGGGTCTGTGCGTGGATTCTCCTGGTTGTTTTCCGGCTGCGTGACGTTCCGCAGGGCTGTGCGTCGAAATTTCACTCTCACGGCAGGCGTCGCGTCGATTTCTCCTCTGGAAGTCGGGCAGCGTTGTCCTTGCGAGGCCGTGCGTCGAAGTTCCGGTCGTCCCGAAGGTGTCGTGTCAATCAGCGTTGGTGTGCGGCATTATTCTCACACAGGCTTTGCAATGGCAGGCCTGAGACAAGGTTAAGGGGCTACTGAAGTGGGTGGCACAACCAGTGATGCAGGCCCACTAGTAGCATTTAATCTACAGGCCCTAGGCACATATAGTGCACTCTACTAGGGACTTATAAGTAAATTAAATAGCCAATCATGGATAAACCAATCAATAGTACAATTTACACAGAGAGCATATGCACTTTAGCACTGGTTAGCAGTGGTAAAAGTGCCCAGAGGTCGAAAGCCAACAACCACAGGTCAGAAAAAATAGGAGGAAGGAGGCAAAAAGTTTGGGGATGACCCTGTCAAAAAGCCAGGTACAACATGACCCCCTACCAGCCTAAAGCTTGGGGAGAACAATCACTATCCTGATGTACTTCCCTGTTTGAGGCGACAGAACAAGGACCCAGGCCCACAACAGCAAGGGCATGCTCCAGTTCTTCGCCTTCCTGACTCCAATTGGATCCCTCTGTCCATACTCTCAGGGCACACTAAGCCAACCCATGGGGAACCTTTCTCCTTACCTGCGGATCCCATCTGTGCAGCACCTAATCTTACTTTGCTCACAGATGTATCCCAGGAGCAGGATAGTACCACCAGGACCAACACAGTGGTGTTGCCCACTCTACCCCCGGGGTGTGACACATGTCCCCTCCCCAGGGATAACTCTGTCCACCCGAACAGCAAGCCACAGTGGTTACTGACAGCTGCCAGGGATGAGAGCCAGGCCCCAGGCCTCTCAAAGCTATCCCACCACTGTGGCTGTGGAGAGTGGGGGGCGGTAGCCCCAGGTGCTGGGCACCCTTTAACCACTCTCCTGTCCAACATGGTCAGGGTGCTTATAGAAGTCGCCCTGTACCATTCCTCCACCAGTGCAGGCCTGTTAACCTTCAACTGGCCCTCCAACCTGGGGTCTGTACCTTCAGGTTGGACTAGGGCCCGGGGTGAGGCTTCCCTCCCCTGCCCTCCCTTCTGGGGTCCAGCACCCTCCAAATAGGAGTGGCTTCCTCAGAAGACAACATGGTAGGGGCACTGTTATCGGTAGCCCCTCCCTCCAGGTCCGGGGACACACTCTGAACCTGGCCTTCCAGCCCAGGGTCTGTACCCTCAGACTGGATCACTGCCTGGCAAACCAGGACTTTCTGGGGGGCACACCTACCCCCCACCGGGTCAGAGTTTAACCTCTGAACCTGGGTCTCCAACCCAGGGTCACCACCCTGAGGTTGGGCAATTGTCTGGCACACCAGGGCTTTCTGGGGGGCACACCTACCCCCACCAGGTCAGAGTTTAACCTCTGAACCTGGCCATCCAACCCAGAGTCAACACCCTGAGATTGGACAATTGCCTGGCACAGCAGGACTTCCTGGGAGGCACACCTACCTCCCACCAGGTCAGGGTTTAACCTCTGAACCTGGCTATCCAACCCAGAGTCACCACCCTGAGGTTGAACCATTGCCTGGCAGGCCAGGACTTCCTGGGAGGCACACCTACCTCCCACCAGGTCAGAGTTTAACCTCTGAACCTGGTTATCCAACCCAGAGTCACCACCCTGAGGTTGAATCTTTGCCTGGCATGCCAGGACTTCCTGGGGGGCACTCTCACCCCCCACAAGGGACACACCGTCCCCAAGGGCCACACAAGAGTCTGGTTGGCGCAGGTCTCCTGACCTCTGCCCATCCGGCAGAGTCTGGGTCTCCCCCAAACCAGAAACGGTTTCACCTGGGTCATTCCTGGGGGGCTCTGCTCTCAGAGCTGACCCCTGACTCTCCAGGTCCTCCACTGGGGTCCGCAACCCCCTCTCAACCCTATGTCTGGACTTCTGCACCCCCTCACTAGGAGTGGGTCTGCCAGACACCAGAACTGTTGGGATGCTGGCTACAGTCAACCCCCCAAGCTCTTCTGACAGTGCGGGGCTTCCCTTAACAGGTGGCCCTACGGTACAGGCTAGGCTTCCCTCCTGGTGTTCCCTTATGGAACCCTCTAGGACCTGGGACCTACCTGGGACACTACAATCCTCTCCCACCTCACTTGGTTGGGAACCACCTAGACCACTCCCTTCAGGAGCACCCCCAAATGCCTCTTCAGACTCTCTGGTACTCACCCAGAAGTCTGCCTCCATTGTAAGTTCCCTGGGGTCAGAGAACTCACACTCCACCTGGTGTTGGCGTAGCTCTGGAAAATAAGGACCAGACATATGCTCTCCAGCAATTACATCACTCTGCCCTTCAAATGTATTAACCACAGTACCCTTCACCCAACCATCCAGTAACTCAGCCTTGGCAAAGCACTCTACATCACCCTCCTGAGACTGGTGAGACAGTACCTGACTGTCCCTGACACTCAACCCATACTCTTCTGGGATGTCTTTACACTCTATATCCAGGACGTCCACCAGGGGGGAACCCTTTTCTCTGTCACTCTCTGCTACAGCCAGTAAAGTGTCCCTCCCCCCAGTAGGAATATGACTCCCTGTGCCAGTTCCCCCATCCTTCTCAGGGACCCTGTGCATAACGGGAACTACCTCATACCCTTGAACCACCTGGGGTGTGTCAACTCCCTTCTTCAGGTTGGGCACCACATCTCTGGGCTTGTGCCCTTCTTCAGCAGTACTGGATGCAAGATTTTTGCTGCCACCATCTGAACTGGATTCAGCCCTTCCGGCCTCCAGTTTCAGCTCTTCACAGCTCAGCTCTTGAGCTGCAGTCCTTTCTTCTTCTAGGGCTAAGAGTCTTGCTGCCTCAGCCCTTTCAAGAAACTCATCTAGCTCTTCCATCCACCGCTCTCGAGCTAGGAGCCATTCATCTCTCACTGGTTCTCTTTCCTCATCTGAGTAGTCTTCCTCCTCATTTGAGCAGTCCTCCTCCTCATCTGAGGGGTACTTAGTCATTTGGTTTTTTGCTGCCTCTCTCTCTGCCCATCTTTCTTCCCCCCAGACTATGTAGGCATGTAGCATTTCCATCTTAGTAGATCTCCTTGATACAGGAAGCCCCCATTTTCTGCAAAGCCTCCTTAGGTCAGCCTTAGTGAGGTGGTCAGTAGGTACAAAGAATGAGTAGGTACACAATCCCATTCTGATAAGATCTTACCGGCAAAAAACAAAATCCGAAGTCCAAAATATCAATAGTATATCCAGGAGGACATCAGAGAACCAAAAGCAAAAAAGATGAAAAATCAAGTTGACCTTCAACTGTGGGTAGGTAGTGAAATACTTAGCTACTGTATGTCACTGCACAAACACAAGTCCTATCCTCACCGCTGATCACCAATGTTAGAAATGGGGTTTTTGGTTGGCAGTCAGGTTGCCCGCTGTCCAAGCAAGAACCATCACTCTAGTCAGGGTAAGTCACACACAATCCAAAATCAGCCTGTGCCCACCCTCTGGTAGCTTGGCACGAGCAGTCAGGCTTAACTTAGAAGGCAATGTGTAAAGCATTTGTGCAATAAATGATACAATACCATAATATAACACCACAAAAATACACCACACAGTGTTTAGAAAAATATATAATATTTATCTGGGTATTTGCAGGTCAAAACGATCAAAGATGCAATATGAATTTGTAAAGATAGCACTGAAAAGTGATATAGAGTGTCTTAAGTCTTTAAAAAGCAAACAAAGTCTCTTTCAAGCACAAAGTACCTGGTTTCTGGTGGAAAATCTCCACAAAGGGCCGCAGAAGAAGAGATACGTGGAAAAATAGTGTGTGCGTAGATTTCTCCCCAGCACACACAGACTTGCGTCGTTATTTTTCACACGGGGAAGTCGTGCGTCGTTTTCTGGCACGCGGACAGTCTCTTTCTATGGGTCGCAGGGATTACCAGATGTCCCAGGTCTGTGCGTGGATTCTCCTGCTTGTTTTCCGGCTGCGCGTCGTTCCGCGGGGCTGTGCGTCGAAATTTTGCTCTCACGGCAGGCGTCGCGTCGATTTCTTCTCTGGAAGTCGGGCGGCGTTGTCCTTGCGAGGCCGTACGTCGAAGTTCCGGTCGTCCCGAAGGTGTCGCGTCGATCAGCGTCGGTGTGCGGTGTTTTTCTCGCCGCGGAACAAGCTGTGCGTCGAAAATTTCGGCGCACGAAGCGTCCAAGTGAAAGAGGGAAGTCTTTTTGGTCCTGAGACGTCAGAGAACAGGAGGCAAGCTCTATCCAAGCCCTTGGAGAGCACATTTACAGCCAGACAAGAGTTCAGCAAGGCAGCAGTCCTTTGTAGAAAAGCAGACAGGTGAGTCCTTTAAGGAGCCAGGCAGTTCAGCAAGGCAGCAGGCCAACAGCAAGGCAGCAGTCCTTTGTAGAAAAGCAGACAGGTGAGTTCTTTGAGCAGCCAGGCAGTTCTTCTTGGCAGGATGTAGTTTCTGGTTCAGGTTTCTTCTCCAGCAAGTGTCTGATGAGGTAGGGCAGAGGCCCTGTTTTATACTAAGTTGTGCCTTTGAAGTGGGGGTGACTTCAAAGAGTGTCTAAGAAATGCACCAAGCCCCCTTTTAGTTCAATCTTGTCTGCCAGAGTCCCAGTAGGGGGTGTGGCAGTCCTTTGTGTGAGGGTAGGCCCTCCACCCTCCCAGCCCAGGAAGACCCATTCAAAATGCAGATGTATGCAAGTGAGGCTGAGTACCCTGTGTTTGGGGTGTGTCTGAGTGAATGCACAAGGAGCTGTCAACTAAACCTAGCCAGACGTGGATTGAAGGGCACAGAAAGATTTAAGTGCAAAGAAATGCTCACTTTCTAAAAGTGGCATTTCTAGAATAGTAATATTAAATCCGACTTCACCAGTCAGCAGGATTTTATATTACCATTCTGGCCATACTAAATATGACCTTCCTGCTCCTTTCAGATCAGCAGCTGCCACTTCAACAGTGTATGAGGGCAGCCCCAATGTTAGCCTATGAAGGGAGCAGGCCTCACAGTAGTACAAAAACGAATTTAGGAGTTTTACACTACCAGGACATATAACTACACCGGTACATGTCCTGCCTTTTACCCACACAGCACCCTGCTCTAGGGTTTACCTAGGGCACACATTAGGGGTGACTTATATGTAGAAAAAGGGAAGTTCTAGGCTTGGCAAGTACTTTTAAATGCCAAGTCGAAGTGGCAGTGAAACTGCACACACAGGCCTTGCATTGGCATGCCTGGGACAAGGTTAAGGGGCTACTGAAGTGGGTGGCACAACCAGTGCTGCAGGCCCACTAGTAGCATTTAATCTACAGGCCCTAGGCACATATAGTGCACTCTACTAGGGACTTATAAGTAAATTAAATAGCCAATCATGGACAAACCAATCAATAGTACAATTTACACAGAGAGCATATGCACTTTAGCACTGGTTAGTAGTGGTAAAAGTGCCCAGAGGTCGAAAGCCAACATTAACAGGTCAGAAAAAATAGGAGGAAGGAGGCAAAAAGTTTGGGGATGACCCTATCAAAAAGCCAGGTTTTACCAATCCACTCAGCTAGCCTAATAAAACATAGATCTGTTCATTGCAGCAGGCATATTCACCCTCTGTGCTACTTTATGGTGAGTCAAAACTGTCCTAGACAAAACTCTGATCTCTCTCTCTCTAGCTGGAGAATTAATCACAAGAGTTAACGTGACATTTTTACTGCTGCTTGAAAGCTGGAGGCACAAAGAACTCTGCATCTGTGCTTTTAAATCGTACGTTATTGCTAAACACAGTGTCCACCCCTGAGATCACCATCCCCCTTCCAGGTCGGCCCTGCATTAAGATGTCATATTATGTTAGTTCTGTTTGTATAGTGCATGTCAATCTGTTAAGCCCTTTGGTGCTAGGGAAAGAGGTACCAATAAACAGAAAACTAAAAAACAAGATATAACAACATTTACTACTTGAAAATAGTATTTCTCATTTTCTGTTTTCAAAAGATATGAGTAATATTCTTCTCAAGTTAATATGAAGTGCATTTCATAGCATGAACAGGGAAAGACAAGCCTTTAACTGTAACCTTTTATTCATGTAATTTTCAAAGTCATACAGTGCAGTGGGCTGTAGTGAACTGATTGATAGACTGGATAATTGTTCAATCAAGATTGAAGAAAGACTGGAGATTCCCTATAAATTGACCACTACACCAATCAAATTCCCCTAAAAACGATTCTAGAGTTAATAAGCAGCACCTTAAAAGACTGAAGTATACAAAATGCTGGATCTAAGGGCATAATTTTGACTGGGGTTGCGTCGCCTTTGCACCACACAACATGCTGCATGCACAACACATGCCCATAATGCGATTTATCAAGCAACCAAGGCCACCTTGCGAGGCCCTGAGTGGCTTGATAAATTTGGAGTAATCCACACAGCATACTGTGTTGCATTACTCTGCCACAGGGAGGCATTTCATGGGTGGTGCGTGGGTGTCTCAGCACAACACCCATGGATATTGACACATTCCCAGATTTACCAGAAGTGGCATACCTGGGAATGCACCAAAATGCTATGCTTCCCAGGTGAGGTGTAAAGAGGAGAAATATCTTTATTTCTCTTTGTTTTCCTCTTTCTATACGAGTTGCATTCTGCAGCACACATCGAAAGAGGAAAATGCAATACAGGCACATGGTGCAAGTGTGCCTGCCTTTGCTCTAGGCAGCCAAAATAGCACCAATGTGTTGTATTCTTTTAAATACAGCACATTCCTGCCCTTTCCTAATGACTGCATGCCCTTGCCAATAATATGGCCCTACATTTATGCACAGAGAGGATCATTCCCGCTGTCTGAATCTCAAAATCTGGGTGGTAATGAATTGAAGTAGAAGGCATTAGAGCAATCTAGTTGGGACCTGCCCATAGTTTTTTTCAGCTGGAAGGCACACACAGAAACAAATGTAGATATTCTATCATTCCTTTACACTTCACTGTCAATGTCCATGCTAACACTGACAAAAGGAGGAAGAGGGCCCACCTGCAAATGTAAGATAGTGTTGTGCCAGAGGTCTACCTTTCTCCAGCTACAACTATTCCCATTTCTGTGATGCAAAACTCACCATATTTCAGCTACTATGGCTACAGAAGAGGTCAACATCACTGGCGTGTGTATAGGATTGAAAATCATGTGAGCAGATAATAGCTGCTATGTGGTAATGTAAACATTAAATATACAGGACATGAATAGAGACTGTTTGGCTACCATGGACGATGGTGGAGGTTTTGGACAAAATTGGGCCCAATGCTACATTGGGTGAAATCAGATAAAAGAGAACAGAACATGTCCCATCTCGATTATTCTCCCTTAACCTGTACAAGAGGAGGCCATAGTAGGCAGTGTCAAATGTTGTTGAACAATGTAATAGAATGAAAGCATTGACACTGTCATCATTGGTCACGTACTGCAGCTTGCTGATGGCGTTGAACAATGCAACCTCTGGATTACGACTAAAGCAAAACCCACCTGGAAATCATTATGAGTAATATGGATAGGGTTAAAAAAATATTCCATGGCTGACATAAACTGAGGAACTAAGTGGCAGGCTAGGTATTGCTGAATTGCTTGGCCACCCTAGCATTTGTCCGCTTCTTTTAAACACTTTTTTAAAAGAAATATTCAGATTTGTGCTGATCATTGAGATTGCATAAGGAAATTAGAAAAGCTTCTGTGAGCAATGATACACCACTTTCCATCAACCCACTGATAGATTCAGAGCTTGTCTGTATCCCTTTTAGCTATCATAGGATTTATGAACACATCTTAGATTTAATACAGTGCACTTTATAATTGCTTTTCCTATCCAGATCTCATATCATGTGAATTTGCCACCTTATAATTTTGACCATCAATCTCATCAATCAACATTGCACTTTTTGGTTCTTTTGTAAATATTATGTGTTTCGTAGACACCGCTTCCTGTTACCTATATGGAATCATGCTCATTTTAAGCAGTGTAAGGAAGCTTTGGCTTTATTATAGCCTTTATCATCAATACACACGTGTTGGGCTGTGGTTGAAATTTCTACAATGTGCCATCAATTTAAGGAAAACTTTAAATTAACTCTTTGTCGATGTATTGTGAGTGTACCATTCACAAATTGGCTTGCAGGGTATTAACTAGTGCTTGAAATTCTATTTATTTGCTTTCTCATGTTTACATGCACTTTATGATTGTGATGTTATTGTCAGATGAACTGCGTCTTTCTCACTGACTTGTTGAGGATGACCCGCTTGTTATAATGATCAATGGTTGTTAATTAGGACATGTGATTTTATTAATCTATTATTACACATATTTTTTTAAACGTTTTTAATTGATGTACTTGCTTCCAATGTACTTTTATGGTTCCCATTTACAATCGAACAAACTTTTTTTTAAAATTAAATGAATAATATTGATCTACAAGAAGACGCTCAGTTGTTTTGCAAAATAGGGTTCCAAAAATGTGGGTACAACTGGGAAGAGAGAGATCAAGTGGGAGTTTATTTGAATAGCTGAGGCAACACCTAGTTTCATCAAAAGAGGCTCAATTTCTCCTTCTTTGAACAGAGAGGATCAATTTCCTTGAGCACAGAGGAGCTGATAAAGGAACTCAAGGGACAAACAATGTTGGAACCTAGGTGAGAGAAACGTCCTCATGGGAAGGGGGTCCAAATTGACCTAGTCTGGAAAAGAGTAGTTGCAAATACCTCATTCACAGATATAGGAGAACAGAGACGGAAAGACAGAAAGCAGAGAATCCCAGGCTCATAAGGAAAGAGAAGAAGCTGTTTCTATAAACAGCTGTTCTGATACTGTAAGGTTTTGATGTGAAAGGAAGGCAATTTCTCTGCAGAAGTTAAGAGATAAAAAACACTGTTGCTCTAAATAAATAATTATGAGAGTTGAAATATAGGATTGGGATATTCTGTATTCGCAAGACATTTTAAGAATTTGTAACACTAAGGGCCTGATTATGACCCTGGCGGACGGCGGAGGCCGTCCGCCAAGGTACCGCCGCTGAATGACCGCACCGTGGTCAAAAGACCGCAGCGGCCATTTAGACATTTCCTCTGGGCTGGCGGGCGCTCTCCAAAAGAGCACCCGCCGGCCCAGAGGAAATGCCCCTGCAACGAGGACGCCAGCTCAGAATTGAGCCGGCGGAGTTGCAGGGGTGCGACGGGTGCAGTTGCACCCGTCGCGTATTTCAGTGTCTGCTTAGCAGACACTGAAATACTTTGCGGGCCCTCTTACGGGGGCCCCTGCCGTGCCCATGCCTTTGGCAGGGGCACGGCAGGGGCCCCCAGGGGCCCCGCGGCACCCCCTACCGCCATCCTGTTCCTGGCGGGCGAACCGCCAGGAACAGGATGGCGGTAGGGGGTGTCAGAATCCCCCATGGCGCGCAGCAAGCTGCGCCGCCATGGGGGATTCTAAGGGCAGCGGTAAACCGGCGAGAGACCGCCGGTTTGCCTCTTCTGACCGCGGCCGAACCGCCGCGGTCAGAATGCCCTGCGGGGCACCGCCGGCCTGTCGGCGGTGCTCCCGCCGACCCTGGCCCCGGCGGTCTTAGACCGCCGGGGTCAGAATGACCCCCTAAGTCCAAAGCCAAATCAAATAACTTATGTAAAACATGATTCCAGATCAAACCTTATAGGTTTACTTAAAATTACAAAAGGCAAATAGTAGTTGTGATGCACTAGGAATGAAGCAATTTAGTAAACCAATTTTATTGTTACTTATACTTTAGCTATGGTTTTAATTCAAAAGTTAATAAAAATAAATGAAATGGACTAGCAGTTCAGTAAACCGATGAACGTTCAAATATATAAGATACATTAAATAAAATCCAGCGAGAAACACCTACTTTACCGCATATTAATGAATGAGATGTGCATAGGAAATGAAGGAAATTACATTACATTTATAGAGAACTACAATAAATACAATAGATAGTTCAGCTATGAAATGGTCCAAATGAAATGGAAAAGACTTGAGCAAAGTACCTTGAAAGTAACAAAGACAGGTACCTCATGAGCAAGACATCCTTGTGAGGAACACATAGTAATACAAGTTATTAATACAGAGACCATGGCTTGGGCTCTTATTTTGCTGATTTCGATTTTCTGAAATGGAAAGGCACACAAAGACACGCATGTGGAAAGGCTTGCTCACATACAATAAAAGTGCACATTTCTGTCAGCAAATATGGATAGATGTTAATGCAAACTGCTGTCCATGGCCTAGGCAGGCTAACTAAAGCATGTCCCCATTATGCATGAGTTTCTAATTAATTAAAATGCTGCTACAAATACAGGAAACAATAAACATGGATTCTAACAGTTTTGTGACGCTCTTAGAAAAGTTGCTTTTGTGAATCAGCATCAGTTATACTGTATTTCAGGGTGAATAAAAATGCATCGTGAGGCTCCCTGATGAGTTATGGGTAGTTAAACACCATTTTGTAATGAAAATTGAAATTTTGCCTCCAGCGCCGTTCTGACCACTCCACTTTACACCTGACATAAGAGCAAAACTTCCCAAAACCAGGCAGTAGGTGTAGGGCTGCATGTAGGATAGTGAGCACGGATGGGAGATATATTTTGTAATGGGCAAGTCATCCACTTAATAAGATAAATAGAGGGTAACGTAAAAAGTCAAAGAGTCAAAACGTAAGCATAACACTATAACACATCTCACAAATTTCTGTATTACACTACAAAAGTGTAAGTATGATGTAAACACTCTTGTTAAAAAGAAATGACAAAGAAAATAAGTGTGACAACTGTTGTACAATTCCCAAAGTAAAAATATTACTACAGATACACATCCCAAAGTAGGTTTGCTCTATATAACAGAAAATATGATGAGATAAGAGTGTGGGTTAAATTTGAGATGGAAGAGTATGAGGAAGCCTATGTTACTAAAGTGGAGTGTGGTCCAAACATGAAACGTTTCCACCATCGCATTGTGGGAGTATGAGAGAATGGATGGCAGATCTGAAGTCACTTTCATGAAGAAATTGTTTCACTTTCTTTAGAAGAGAGAGCTGGTACCAGGACATCTTTGTTTTTTGTGAATGTAGTCCTTGAGGGTGAGGTTGGTGCAAAAGGTAAATCCAAGGTGAAGTGGCATTCTGTAAAAATTGGGGTACAAAACCATCAAGGTTAATGTAATTGAGCCAGGTTTGTACTATTTCCTGTTTGTTGTTCTTGGCAAATAAAAAGAATTCTGTTTTTGTTGGTTTGAGCTTCAAATATTGTGTGCTGGAGGGTCTGGATAGACTGTGATGTACTTGGTGGTACATTCGTAAGATGGAGGATCTCAGACCAATGTAGAAAAAGTACCACTTTGTTGAGTTGTGGGTCCTAAAAGTTGACTGGATAGCACATACAAACATGTCCCCAGAGGTGGAGGATTTTCATACATCTTATCTCAGCAACAAAATGCCAGCAGACATAGAGCATAAACGTCCTTCCATTCTCCCCATCCCTCTGCATCTCAGGCATTCACTCAGACATGAACAGAGATCATACCAGGATATAACTACAATATAATATGTCATAAGTGACTTACAGCCATGATAGGAGACTTTTCAAGTTATAGCTAAGGGCACACTGTAATCTAAATGTTTTGGTCACACATCCAGAATCATTATTTTAATGCTGCCTTTGGAACTCAGAAATTCCCAACAAAGTCCTCCTTAAATCCCACATACCCCAGGAATTGGAAGTTGGCCGGAGTGTTGGAAAGGCTTTCCCATGCTGCCTTGAAAGCCTTGAAAGCCTTGAAGACTGCAAAAGATACTTTGGTCTTCTGTTGGGAATCAATGTGAGTGGGTAAGGACTAGCGGGATGTCTTCCAATTGTCAAATGCCTGTTTTTTAGTACTGCAGGTTGCACCACATTATTGGAAATATGTAGTTTTTTGGGTGGCCCATTATTTAGTATTGGCAGTGTCCACACTAGCAGTACATTTTGTCAGTTAGTTTACTTAAACAACACAGTTGAATTTGCTTCTTTTATCATATATTGGGGTTGTAAACTGAGATGCAGTTTGGTATCAAGCATGAATTACAGGGATTTGGCATGAATGCTAGCTTGCTAGCTTTTTTGAGATCCTTTCGGGCACAACATCCCCTTGCTTATAAATAGGAGACCATGTGTGTATGTTTGCATGTATATTTCTGCTATTTCTATAGTGCAAACCTGGCCAAAAGACAGAGGACTGGGTATTACCATGTGAATTTTGATACAATGAATTTCACCCATATCTGAAATTGAAACATATTATTTGGTGCCATCTTCAAGATTTTAAATAGATAATAATAACATCAGATTGTTCTTCATCTAGTTTCCGTACTACATACTGCTATTTCTATGCACAGTAAATAACAGATGTCAATGTTACTAAATGTAATTTTCCCAACTCAGTTTACCAATCTTAGAAGAATTAAAGGCTGAGTCTGCCTTGCTAGCATTGGAATTCATGACCATCATATCACTGCAAATGTCAGGAGTGGATATTTACTGAGTAGGCCTTTTGAGTTCTGTGTAAGTGAAACATAGCTTTAAAAAAGGTTTTCTCATTGCTCCTTTTTGCATTTCTTAAGATTGACTTGACCCTAATCTGGTACGTTTTGTTTTGGATGAATTCTAAAATTATATTTTTGTGTGGCATTTGATTAGTTTTCCCAGTTGAAGTATTGTATAACTCAATATTCTTTCTTACTGACGTTTTCACTAAATTTCAAAGTTGTACCTTGAATTTTCACCACACATCTTCTTATTAGAAGAGTTATCTTGTGTGAACACTGTGACTATGATGTATTCAAATAATATTATTGTACTATGTAGTATGATGGTGACAGTACTTATTTTATTGATAACTGGGGTGTCTCATTCATGGTTCTATAGACTGTAAAGAGTTTTACATTCATTTCCGTTAGATTTTGCATCCTTGGCACGGTTTCCCCTGTATTTTTGACTATATGCTAGACTTCGTTTTTGCTGGTTTTGGTACTCTGGGGACTTTACCACTGCTGACCAGTGCTAAAGTACAATTGCTGTCTGTGTAAATTGTATTGGTGATTGGCTTTTCCATGGTTGACATATTTGGTTTACTAGTAAGTCCCAAGTAAAATGCACTGGAGGTGCCCAGGACCTGTACATCACATGCTACTAGTGGGCCTGCAGCACGGATGGTGCCACCCACATGAATAGCCCTGTAAACTTGGCTCAGACCTGCCACTGCAATGTCTGTGTGTGCAGTTTTAAATCTGCCAATTCGACCGTGCAAGTGCACCCACTCGCCAGCCCCAAACCTTCCCTTTTTGTACGTGTAAGGCACCCCTAAGGTAGGCCCTAGGTAGACCCATGGGCAGGGTGCAGTGTAATCAAAAGGTAGAGTGTGTACTTGTGTGATTTATATGTTCTGATAGTAAAATATTGCCAAATTTGTTTTTCACTATTGCAAGGCATATCTCTCCCATTGGTTAACATGGGGACTTCCTTTAAATATCTTTTACATGTAGTTTCCCATTGGGTGCAGATAAAGATGTGGAGTTTAGGGTCTCTGAACTCACAATGTAAAAATACATTGAGGTAAAGTTGTTTTTTGGATTGTCAGTTTGAAACTGCCACTTGTAGAAAGTGGGCATTTTTTTGCTTAACCATTCGGTGCCTCTGCCTGCCTGTGGAATTTACGTCTGGGCCAGACTGACAGTTGAGCTGTTTGTGAATTCCCTCTAGACAGTGACACAAAGGGAGCTGGAGTATCCTGGGCTAGAATGGGGAGGGAGGAGCTGACACCTGCACCTGAAAGGGCTTTGTCTGTCCTCCCACAATGCAGTCTCTGACCCCCTGGTGTGTGCCTGGGGCCAGGCCTGGGCAAGGCAGAATCTTGTCAACAACAGAGAATTTCCTTTGAAGTGTGCCTACTTCAAAGGCAGAAATGGGTTTAAGCAGTGGACCCAAAACCCCAGACTTTTAGAACACTTCAGGATCAAGAGGAACCTCCGCCAAGGAGAAGAGCTGAAGAGCTGGAGTAGGATTATATCCCCTTTACTGTGTGTGTTTTCCTGGTTTGGCCTGCAGTTGCTGCTTCTGCCTTAGAGAGGGCAGCGACTGGACTTTGCCCTGTGTCCTGCTTGTGAAGTTTCTTCAAGGGCTTGGACTGAGTTTGCCTCCTGTTAAAAAGTCTCAGGGACAGCAAAGACTTCACCTACCAGCCGGTGGGTTCACTTGCTGTGGACTCTAACTCGCCAGGAGGTACCTACTTCAGTTTCTGGGCCCCTGGGAGTGAAAGCTGGTGAAAAACCAAGGAAAACCAAGTTGACTGACTTCAGACCACGTCTGGACTGATGCCGCTGCTTGACCCCCTGGCGCTCCCTGCAACTCAAGCCGTGGTCCCCGCTGGAGTACGATGACTCCGACTGACATTGCATGCCTGATGCCACTGCAGCCACTGACATCCTGTGACCGGGAGTCCAGAGTGCTGTGTCACCGACGTTCGTGACACCTGACTCCACCGCGGCTCCTGCAACCTTGTGAGGTCCCCCCACCGCGTCATGACCCGCTGGACATTGACCCCGCCGGAAGTGTAAGGAACCGATGCTTTGCCCCAATGCCACATCATCTCCACTGCTCCCCAGCAAGAACCCGACACCTCACACCGACGCCAGCACTCCTCTGCTCTGCAGCACCGGAATCGATGCTGCTCCGGATCCAGCGATGCACCGGCCTGTTTCCTCAATCCCACAAGGTACTGTACCTGGGGCTCCGTGTGATGCTAGAACCCACGCCATTGGCGTCAGATTGTTGGGAACGACTCCATCACAACGCCATGATAACACCAAAATGAAGTATTTGTGTTTCTAAGTACTATATTCAAGTTTAATCTTTGAAAATTCATACCTTTGCTTGTGTATGTTGGATTTTTGTTATTTTGGTCTTGTTTTACTCAGATAAATATTCACTATTGTATAATCTGGTGTTGAGAACTTTTGTGGTGTTTCCACTGTGTTACTCTGTGTGTTGGTACAAATACTTTAAACATTGCCTTTGAGATAAGCCTGACTGCTTGAGCCAAGTTACTGAGGTGGTGAGCAGGGGTTATCCTAAATGTGTATGTCCATTACCCTGACTAGAGTGAGGGTTCCTGCTTGGTCAGAGTGCAACCTCACTGCCAACCAGCGACTGCATTTCTAACAATTTCCCTTTCTGAATGGTGGCCAGTCTAGTATGGGCTGGAATGGCAAACTGTAGTCCTGATTCCTTTAATTAATCTGGAAGCTGAATGACAGGTGACCTGCATTTGCTGGCTGTTTTTTCTGTTGTTCTTTAATATAGTCTGTCGAAGTAATCAACTTTGTTGTAAATCGAAGTTGACTTGCGGTTCTAATGCATCTCAAAGAGATTAATTGTAAAATTCTTCTGAGTGTTTTGAGTTTATAGCTACTTACTTTAACGATCATGCAAGTTTATGTTTCAACATTATAAATGCAGGTCCTAGTATAGCAATGGAGTTTTATCAAGGCACGGAGGTTCAAAGACTTATTGTCATTTTACATGAACATAATAAACAACGGTTCCTTCGGAAACACTGAGGCCCAAATTTATGAAGCCCTCGTGTCACCCTTGCATTACACAAGGCGACACAGGCAACATAGGGGCTTCAGTGAGATTTACTACGCCATGCAAAGCCACCTTGCATGGCTCTGTGTGGCTTAGTAAATCTAGCTTACAGCAAGACAGTGCAAATCACTGCATTGTGTTACTCTGCATTGGCAAGGCATTCCATGGGTGGAGTTGAGCACCCCCATCCATCCATCCATGGATTTTGGTGCAATCACATATTTAGTTAAGGGTAGTAAACTTGGGATCGCTACGTCATCCCAACACAGGAGTAACAAGGAGAAATATTGTTGTTCCCCCTCGTTAGTTCACTTTTTACATGTGCTGACAATTTCCAAATGCTAAATTATGGATATTTCACGTATACAAAGAACATAAATTACACAATATATCAACAGTAACACAACACCTAACCATACTCATGATATATCAATATATTAATAATAATAACACCTAACCATACTTATGAGTGCTCCAGATAAAAATTGGCACAGTGCAAGAGAATTGTGAAAAAGTGAATTGTGCACTGCAAAGGAATGCTTTTGGATTAAGAAGAAAATAGAGTTTATGTTTTGCCTGTAATAATCAATATTCTTAGTATTAGGGACTTTATCACTTCTTGGATCTCCTTAAATATCCACATTGATGTCCGACCAAAACAGTAATGTTATTCACATTTTTAACCTTAATCCACAGAAATTATTATAGATTTTTATCTGACCAAACTGAATGTAGCACTTTAATTCACCAGGACCAGGGCAAAGGTAGCACCATAAAAATGTGGAAATATGGGAAAAACAAAAAAAATATAAAATGTACATATCAGCATGAGCGTAGCTTGGTCAATAACATTGGGGGTTTGGTGGGGGGGGAGTTGGTTGAGCTTCATACTTCCCAACAATCACACTGACATATAATGTAAAGATACATGAGAGATGCTTAAATTGCAGTTGAAAGGGAGAGGAATGCAGATTTTTAGGGGTACTAAATGAGGAAAAAACACAGTATTTTGTAAATTTAGTAACATTTTTTAAGACTTTCAAAATGGAGGGAGTGAGTGTGTGCATTTTAGTCTGTGTGTATGTAAAAATTCTTGGTGAAATCCAACAGACGCCTCATTGTACCCGCCTGAAAGCACCTGTACCCAATATGAACGCCTTAAGTGAACACTGATATGATCTCACATTCCAAATCGTAAGGAGGAAGATGTGTGAAAGAGACATATACCCCCTCTTTGGATTCACAATGAATTGTACCAATTGGTGGTGACTTCAATTGTGGTTACAAGCCTTTCAAAAGTTATCAGCTCTCACAGTGAAGACCTGCTGCATCATGGAAGCATGCACTGTCTCTTTAATGGACATAGGCTGTTAAAAATGTTTCCTGTTTGGTAATGGGAATGCAGGGATGAGAGTCTGCTGTCCCTTGCAGGCTGCCATCCCTGTATTTATTTACAATCATAGGTGGCTGTACATATCGATCTGCCAAATTAATAATCATGTTATTTTGAAACCCTCTGGTGATGAACAATTTGCCATGCAATAACTTTGCACACAGGTTGGGGCACAAATTGCTCCCCTATTCTCAAACCAGTCGATGAGCAAATTGCAGTGGCTGGTTTGCAAACAGGGATAACCATACAAGGCCTTATGTTTGAGTTTTTAATTCTCTGCAAGATGTCTCCACGTGTTTTCATTCTACGAAGATTTATTGCGGTTCAAGTAGCATCATTTATTTCAACCCACAAAGATCACCCGCCTTCTTTTTCTTAACATTCCTGTTTTGTGTTATATGCAATCTTCATCTTTGTGTTTCATTAGTCCTTGATCTAAGACATCAGCATTACACTATAAAATGCATTACATTGTTTGGGTGAGTCATCTATATTGGGTTGTGTTCAACCTCACGTCTGTTCTAAATATATAAATGTATGTATTGTCAGGCCAGTTCTCCGGGGCCAGCATAATGTAAGGGAAGATATGCAATACTTGCAACAAGTATTGTCTCTGTCCCTGGAAATAAAGGCCCATATTTATGGACAATTGGCGTAGGGCAGTGCCACAAGTCATTTTTGCTGCGGTGCCAATGTGAAAGGGCAGGAATGCACTGTATTTCATAAATACGATGCATTCCTGTTCTTTCCCCTTGCACCAGTGCACAGATTGCTGGCTAGTGCCAACGCAGGCATCCTTGCACCATGGCGTATGGGTGTCTGTGTTGCATTCAGGATTGTTTTTGTGCAGGAAGGGGCATCTTCCGGCACAAAAACAATCCAGAGAGGCATTTTCCTCTTTTTATGTGTGCCGTACAATGAACCACACATGTAAAGAGGAAAAAATGAGGAGAAATAAAAAGGTTTTGGGGCAGCCCCAGTTTTACACAATTAAGTAAATCTGGGGCAGTATAAAAATCCATGGGCGTTGCGGGGAAAGACCCACCACAACGCCCATGGAATGCCACCTGTTGCAGGGTTTATGGCAACACAGAGACTTGCACTGCTTTGCCTTACTCCATATCTATGAGGTCATGAAAAGCCATGCAAAGTGGCTTTGCATGGCCTCATAGATATGGTTGAGAGGCTTGTGCCATGGGAGCGTGAAAGAAGTGATGCTTTGGCAGCTCACGCCTCTCATAACTATGTTCCATAGAAATCTGATGCTATTGCTAGTTCCCTTAAACCTTTGTTAGGCTTTGATGTTTAAGGAGCTGCCGAGTATAGCAGTCAAGGCTTACCCTTCAAAGTTGATGTGAGGGTAGAAAGTGTAGTTCAAGCACAACATGTATCCCTTAGAATCAACAGAATATCAAGTGATTTTCTTTTTATAAAAAGGTATAGGACTTTGTTTATTAAATAAATATGTGCAGCAATTTTTAATAGCTCAGTGGCAGATAACTCACTGGAGGTTCTCTAAGTACATACGTTTTATATCAGATAGTATGCTCAACCTTGGGGGAATACATGTAGGAAATCAGGGCTACAATTAACACAAGTTTAAGCCAAGAGTAAAGCTTGCTTTTTATACTACAGTGGTGTGTAAATGTTTTAATGATCAAAGTCTCTCTAGATTTATTGGGGCTTACGGGGGTCCTGTGGTTGGACCCGCAGGCTTGGTTGACACAGGAGTCTACTGCTTGTGGTATGCAGCCATTTAATGGTGTTGGTAGGCAGGTGTTTAGTCCTTTACTGGTGCTGGCAGGCAGGGGGATGTTGGGTCTGTCTTTGGAGGTGAAATCATTTGAGCATGTGGGTCTGGGCAACACCAGTAGATCGTAGTTGCAGGGTACAACTTGAGTAGAGTTGCACTGGCCTTGATAACAGTCGTGGGCATGTTGGTATGGAGTCTTCTGTAGTGCTTGATAAGGTGGGATTGCTGATGTTCTGTTCAGTGAGGGGTTACTTCAATGTATGCTTCTTGCAGAGTCCTATTTGGGCCTCCTACCTATCTATCGGCTACAATTGTATAAGACCTGACAGCCTTAGGGTGGTCTTCCCTCAAATATTTTGCCTTCTTGCCTCACATTTTTGCTGATTTCTTTTTGTCCTTAGGTCTCTGAGCACATTACCACTGATGTCCAGTGCCAAAGTGCATCTTTTCTCTCCCTCAGACATAGTTTAGTTAGTATACACACAATTGGCATATTTAATTTACATATAGGTCCCTAGTAAAGTGCACTACATGTCCCCTTAGCCCTTAAATTAAATGCCACTAGTGGGCCTGCAGCACTGCTTGTGCCACTCACTTATGTAGCACTTTAAAACATGTCCCTGTATCCGACCCGTGCTCCATTGCGGATGGCCTGACTTTTCAAATTTGACCTGGTCTAGCACAAACAGATAGCCCCGGGTGGTGCTTTATGCTTCTAGGCACTGCAACTAAGCTTATCCTTTAAAATTCATATCTCAATGTCTACTAACTTGGTTGTTTTCATTTTTGTTGTGTTGTGTTCATTAAATTATCTGTTTTTCTAAGCTGGTGTGGTATCTTTTTGTGTGGTGTTTACACTGTTTCGCTGTTTGAAGTGTTGTGCAAATACTTTACTCATTGCCTCTTAAGTTAAATCTAACTTCTCTGTGCTTAGCTGCCATGGGTGAGTACAGGTTACTTTAGGGGGTGTATCTGGATTACCCTGACCAGGATTGTGGTTCCTGGCTGTACAGGCCTCAAACCTCTGCCAACCAATTTCTAACAAAGGGTAATGAGCCACTTCACAGGGTACCTCATGTAAGGTCACACTGGCAACTGCAGTGCGTTTCAGATAATGATATTCACAGCAGGGGACAGTGAGAAGCCGGGGCATTACATAAACTAGGCATAGCAGTCAAGGTATGAGCATATGGTAGTATGAGCACCATCTGCCTCAAATCTTCTCATTATTATTTGGGAAATCCTGTGCAGAGTTAATTAGTTCCCTCATTTTCTTGAACAAGTTCATTGCAGCTCTCCATTCGGCAGGAGAAAGTGCTCAGGCAAATTTCCAATGCCTCCAGTGTTTCATTATGGTGCATTTACCCAAGGTGACTCCAGTACTCAGCAACATACTCTCCCCCCCTGTGCCACCCACATAATCCAGGATGCCCAGCAGGGCATGCTTGGGGAAAAGTCAATCTGATGTTGTAATATCTTGGAAAGTGTGCAAAAAATGTTGTCCCACAATCTTATAATATGAGAACATTCCCATACCATGTGGAAGAAAGCCATATTTGTTCCTGGCACATCTGGGACAGCGACAAAGTGGCACCAATCCTCACAATTTGGCAGGGGGTGATATATGAGGTGTGAAGGTACTTCAGTGCAGGGAGGCGTAGACATGAGGAAGTACAACATTTTCTCTGGGCCATTCTCACGTCCCACCAGTCGCTATCATTGAAAGGGACCACCCAGCTATCCCATTTAGCTTTTAGGACTCTAAATCGGTCAGGGGTTAGCTTTAGGGAATGATATAGGGTTGAGATGGTGCCTTGACCGAGAGGTCTAAACAGGACTTTAGGCTCTAGAGGATTGTATCCTGGGAGACTGGTTAAGGAAGGTTAATGGGCCATTAGGGTGTGGCGTACTTGTAAGTATTTGTGGAACTGGGATTATGTAGTGTGAACTACGCCTGTAACTCCTGGAAGGATTTTAAGCATGAGCCTGTCCAGACGTCACTCAACTTAGAGCTGCAGATGAGGTAGCACTGGCTAAACCCCTCTAGTGTAGTTGTTTGTGGAAACCATAGTGTGTGCCATGGTGAGGGGGCTCTGTGTGGGTGTACTGTCCCAAATGATCCATTTGAGGGCTGACCACCCACAGAAAACTGACATGCAAGTGACCTTTGGAAGTGTTTTTGAAAGAGGGTTGCCATACAGCAGTCCCTTGATGTGTTGACTGTTGAATACAGACACCTCAAGCTAAAATGTGGGGTCATCCAGCACCCTAGCAGCCAGTCATTAACTACGTGAGTCCGCCATTCTCATCCCACCCTCATATGTGGACTGTGTGAATTTATGGAAAGTTTTCCTAGGTGGCTTATTCTTCCTGAGAAAGGCTAGTATCCATGCCAGAAATCGGTCAAACCAGGTTTAAGGCATAAGGAGGGAAACGTTTTAGAGAGTATATAGGAGTCTGAGGCGTATCATAATTTCAAAGAGAGCCACTTGCCAAAGTTCAAAGTACATTAAGGAGGAGGTTTGTCCATCTGCCCATGTCTTGCTTAGTATGGTACAGTAAAGAGTTAAGGTTGAGGCTCCAGGTAAGTACAGGTTCCAGCAAAATGTATACCCCCAGATATTTGAAACTAATGTGATAGACTGGAATGCAAGATTGACAGTCAATTGTCATATTGTCGCCTCTTAGAGGGACTAAGAGTGACTTTGTCCAGTTGCCCTTAAGTCCTGAGGCTTCTCCATACACATGTATTTGGAGGAGGCGGGGTTATGAGGGAGGAGGGTGGCCCATGAAGATGAGGATTTTGTCAGCATATAGTGCAATGCGGTCCTCAAAGCCTGCTTGCCAAAGGAATCCCCAGAATTGTGCATCACATCTGAAGCATGTCCCCAGTAGCTTAATCACTAGGACAAATAGGGAGTGGGGAGATGGGGCAGACCTGTCTGGTTCCCGGGCCACTCAGGAATGTCGGTGAGAGAGGGCCATTGACTCTTCCTTGAGCGCAAGGCTGGGCATAAAGTACTTTGATGAAGGAGATAAAACAGGACCCAAATCCCAATCAGTGGAACCAGAATACCCAGTCTAGGGAATCAAAGTCTGTCTCAAAGTTGAGAAGTAGGCTTGCAGTGGGGTCACAAAGTGTTGAGTGAACAAAGCAGCATGGACTCTGCAAATAAAATGATTGGTGCTGCGAGGTTGCATAAAACTGCATTGGTCAAACTGAATACGCGTGGTAATTAATCCCCAGTAGAAAACTATTGACCAGAACCTTTGTGTATATATTTTAATCTCAGAATTGATCAGGGAGATTGAACGGTATGAGGTGCAGGCCTCTGGAGGCTTCAGCTTTATAAAAGACTACTGTAGTTGCTATGTTACAGACCAGGGAGAAGCCACCCCTATCAATGCCTTCATTTGCATAAGGTTAGAGGTAAGGAGCAAGTAATGATTTAAATTTGGAGTAGTGTTCGGCTGGAAATCCATATGGGCTTGGGGTCTTGCCCGATTGCGTATCTGCAATGACCACTTCAATCTCTTCCAGGGTCCAGCAGGTCCATGACAGTGTTGGACAGTAATGCCAGGGATATAATATATATGAGTAGGTGGGTAGCCTTACTTTGGGGGCAGGTACACAGTGCGTATAATCAACCAATCAAAAATTAATCAATCAGTAGATTTGTAGATTGCTTCTTGTCACCCGTGAAGGTATCAAGGTGCTGGCAGGGTCTAGTTGTTTAGCCAAATAGCCATGTCTTCAGGGACTTTTGGAACTCTGGGAGAGATGGGGAGGTCCGCAGATGAAAAGGTAGCTCATTCCATGTCTTCACTGCTAAGTAGGAAAAGGAGCCACCTCCACATGTGCTTCGTCTGTATTGCGGTGTGAAGATTAGAGAAAGGGAAGCAGAGCAGAGGCGTCTGGTGGGCTGATGGAGGTTCATGTGGTGGTTCAGGTAAGTGGGTTCACAGTTGTGTAAGACCTTGTATGCGTGGGTCAGGAGCTTGAACTGGCATCCTTTCGGTACAGGGAGCCAGTAGAGTTCCCTGATGTAGTGGGTGATGTGAGCTTGCCTAGGGAGTTCCAGGATGAGCCCAGCTACATCATTCTGTATGGGCTGTAGTTGTTAGTGGAGGTAATCTTTGATCCCTGTGTAGAGAGCATTGCTGTAGTCAAGTTGACTGAAGATGAGAGCCTGAGTGATGGTGCATTTTGAGCCATTTGAATATCTTACAAAGCATGAGGAAGATGAAGAAGCAGAAGACAAAGTTGCCCAGAGTCGTCATGTTAGCTTGTTGTCTAGAATGTTACCTAGGTTCTTAGTGTGGTCACTGGCGGAAGATGTAGGTCTGAGTACTGAGGGCCACCAGAATTCATCCCATGGAGAGCTTTTGTTTCCGAAGATCATTACCTCTGTTTTTATCTGTGTTTAACTTCAGACAGTTATCCTTCATTTAGTTGGTGACGTCTGTCATGCAGTTGTGGAAGCTGGTCTTGGTGTTGGTGGTGTTTTCAGAGAGGGATAGGATGAGTTGTGTGTCATATGTGTAGGATATGATGTTGAGTCCATGGGTTTTGACACTGCTGGCCAGAAGTGTTGTATAAGTGTTAAAGAGGGTGGGTCTGGGCAAGGATCTCAGAGGTAGTCCACAGGTGATTTCCTTGGGTTTAGAGGTGAAGAGAGGAAGGCAGACTTTTTGAGTTGTTCTGGGGAAGAAAGAGGCAATCCATTTGAGAGCGGCTCCTTGAATGCCTATGTTGTGCAGTTTTGTGATGAGTGTGTGGTGGCAGACAGTGTCGAAAGATGCCAAGTGGTCTAAGAGGATTAGAGCTGCAGTCTCTTCTCAGTCGAGTAGGGTTTGGATGTCATCGGTGGCCAATATGAGGGCTATCTCGGTGCTGTGGTTGCTGTGAAATCCATTTAGGGAGGAGTTGGGTAGGAGATTTTATTCTAGATGTGAGAAGAGTTGTTGATTGATAGCTTTTTCTAATACTTTGGCTGGAAACAGGAGCAGGGAGATTGGTCAGTAGTTGTAGAGTTTGCTGGGGTCTGCAGATGGTCTCTTCAGTAGGGTGCTGATTTCTGAGTATTTCCAGTCCTTGGAGAAGGTGGGTGTGGAAACTGAGGTATTGAATAAGGTGGTGAGTAAGTGGCTGAATCTGGGTTTGCTTATATTGAAGATATGGTGCGGGCATGGGTCAGTTGGGGCTCCTGAGTCGACCAAGTGCATGATGGAGGTGGTGTCCTGTGGGGCAAGCTGGCTCTATTCTGTTAGTCAGATATCTGTGGGGGTAGCAGGGTCATTGTCTTGCTTGAATGGTTGCCTTGGGCTGGGGTGTGAGGTTTCTTTAGATGTCTGCGATCTTGTCGTGGAAGAAATGTGCAAGGTTGTTGCAGAGTTCCTGTGAGGTGGTAATGTTGTTTTTTGTGGCTGAAAGGTTAGAGAATTCTTTGGCAATGCTGAAGAGCTCTTTGCTGTTATTGGCGCTTGATTTGATGTGTGAGACTAAGGTCTTTTTATTTGATTCTCTCAACTGTCTGTGGTAAAGGTTTAGGGCTGTCTTGAAGGTGGTCTTGTCTGTCGTGTCCTTGCTGGCGTGCTATCTCCTGTCGAGTTGTTTTCAGTGTTGTTTAGCGGTTCTGAGGTCTTCAGTGTACCAGCTAACCTGCTTGGTGGACCTTCTGTTGGTGTTGTTGCCGATGGGAGTGATGCTGTTGGCACAGTTGGTGATCCAATTTTTGATATTTATGATGTTCTAGTGTAGGTTGTCGGAGGAGATGGTGTGGTTGATCTTAAGGGCGTTGATCCATGTATCCTTTGAGACTTTGCTACAGCTGTGGTTGGCAGACTGGGGCAGAGGTCTGTTAGCTGGTGAAGTTAGTCTAGGTGAGTTCTGTGGTGTGGCTGTACCTGATGCAGTCAATGTAGGTGCAGATGCGGTCTAGTTCGTGGCTTGTGGTGTGCCTGGGGTCGTGGACGAGTTGTGTGAGTCTGATGTTGTTCATGCTGGCTCATTCTGGTTGTCGAGATAGAAGTTGAGGTCCCTGAGGAAAATGCAGATGTTGGAGTCTATGGCGAGAGGACGATAAAGTCAGAGATTAAGCCGCAGAAGGCTAAACATGGTCCTGGGGCACAATAGGTGAGGGTGCCTCTGGTTGAGGTTTTGAGGTGTTGAGATGTTCCATTACTGGGGTGATGTTGTCATTTGTAGTAGTGCTTTTGATGGATTCCTTCTATATTATGGCGATCCATCTGCCAGGCTTGTTGATGTGGTCAATGTGGGTTATCTTGTATCCTTCTGGCATTGCAGTGGTGATTGTGAGCGCAGAATTATCATTGAGCCAGGTCTCAATGAGGAAGAGGACATCAGGTGTGAGGGTGGAGATAAGTTCCCAAATCTTGGTGGTATGTTTCCATAGTCAGTGTGTTGAGAAGGGCACACGCAAGTTGTTGTTTTCGTTTAAGTGGCGTGTGTAGTGTTTTTGGGGTGGGGCTGGTCAGGTCTGTGTGCTGCGGCAGGTGAAGTGGCAGTGGGTGCAGGTGAAAGTTCCTACCTGGGAGCGTGTGTCTATGTGGTGGCAACTGTAACATCTAGGATCGAGGGTGTAGAGCTTGGCAGTGGTGTATTTGTGGGGGTTGGAGGGCCATGGGCCAGGGCCCTGGAGAATGTCCAGGTGCAGACAGGAACTTCCAACATTTCTTGGACTCTTCAAGGCAGAGTTTACACAGTGAGGCCTGATCTGCTGTGAGTTGGCATTTCATGTGCACGTCCCATCACTCATGGTAGGCCTGCTCTAGGCGTACTGAGCCATCTTCCAAGTGGGCAATCTTTTAGAGCCTAGTCTTGTTTTTCCCATCAATGTAGGCTTTTGCTCTACATGTATGATCACCCTATCAGCTGCCAAAAATTGGTGCCAAGTTTAGAAAGCCTTTATTTAGCTTGAAGTACAAGGTTAGCGCCGGAAGCAAATGCTGGGAGCAGCGTTGTTCTACTAGGTACAGTGCGCAGAGCCTCGATATGGGTCATGTGCCTTCTCTGACCTGACGCATTCTTATGTGTAGGGGTGTGATTGGTAATCCCCTGCAGGAATGTATCCATCTCCTTTGAGCCCACCATGTCTATGGCTGATAAAAGAGGGAATCTAGTTTTAGACATGCAGCCGTGGGCCACCGAGACATGCTTATAGCCCAATTTATGGGTATGTAGGGTGGTGTGAGTACTTGAAAGGGGGAACGTCTTGTGGAGAAATATTGCAGTTCCCCTTGACCATCACACCAGTGTAGTGCATTTGGAGTAAGGGGTGCAATCTTTGGAAACTGATGCGGCCAGAAGATGCAAGGGTGCCGTCACTGATTTTAGCCTCTGAGCCCTCCCGTCATCGTACATGTGGTCCAGAAGTTCCTTGGCCCACGGTCAGAGTGCTGCAGCTGTCTCCAATTCATGTTGTGTGTCTTGTGGGGGTCAGATGTGGGTGCTCCAGTGGGCTTTGCTAGTGAGGAGACCATGTCTCCTTTGTGCCTCTTCAGGTCATTAGCAGTTTGTCATGCCTCGAGCCGGCAGCCTGGCCGTCCCTCCTGGCAGACGCCATCATGTTAAGTGTTGTATTGGACTTCTGGGCTATAGGACAGAAAGGGCTTCTTGCCCATTAAGCAATGGATCGGACAGTCATCCCCATCTAGGAGAGTCCCTGGGGTTTCAGTTATGGGCAAAAAAATGGAGATAGCAACAGGATTACGGCTGATGCGGCAGGTTGGACATTAGAGCTTGCTAGAGAGCGTCCTCTGTTTTGACTGGGCAAGCCACTCCCCTGGCAACTGCAGTACCTGTGTCGATTGTACAGCTCAGATGTTTTTCTTTCAGTTGGGATGGTCAGATTTAGCAGCAATAGACACCTCAAAGGCACAAGGGATCTCCAACTCTGTACAACTTTTGTTCTTACAATTCAAGGTGGCCTTTCCCCTTCTCAGTAGGGCTCAATGCCATAGATTTTCTCCATAATCCTAGATATTTAATCCTAGCCTCTTACAGAAGCCAGCCATGGAGTATGCCTCTGGACTGGTCTTTCGCCTACACAGGTGCACAGAACATCAGTGAGGCAAAAAGTGAACAATAGTTATGTGAAAGGCATTTCCAACTGTCCAATGGAATTCAAAGTTTGTCCTAAACTTGAGGGAAAAATCAATCCTTACAGAGTGCATTTCTCTTTCAGGTAAGCACATCTCCATGGCAACCACTTGGGGGATGAAACTGTCACTTTGACTTCTGTGTTTTTGCTTCTAGAACAAAGCACAATATGCTTTCCATTTGAGTTGTATCTTTAGCAGTCTCACATGACTTAATATTTGCCCAAAGGTTTCTGTCTTTTAAGTCACACCTTGATTTGGTTGAACTGTTTTGCAAAGGGAGAAGGGCATTCGACAGGAGCAATGGAGGGCGACCTGAAGAAAAGGATAAACAGCTATTTCCTAATACCACCAACCTTGTGCAGTAAACTACTAAGTTAGTGGCTTCATACACAGGGAGACATCATCTGCCTATCCCACTGCACAGGTATCCAAGCACTCACATGCACATTCAGAGTGGGTGCAGTTACGACCTACTGCCTGGGGTTACTAAGGCGAGCCAGTGGGCAGTCCACCAGTGAGGTTCAGGTTAAAAGGGCACATACCCCACCACGAGAATTAGTTGCCACCTACCTTCTGTAGTGTTGTAGCCTAAACATGGGGATGGTAGTCCCACATGCTAAAAGGAGATCTAGATGGATGAACATCTAAGTCCTGGCAAAGTCTATCACTCCGGTAGTGAGAAACATGCCATAATCATATAGAGCACTGACCACAAAACTTATGTACTAGAAAATAGACTGGATCCACCAGAATTTAAAAATGATGACCAAATTGTCACATGGACACTGCAGGAGATGCTCTTTAATATTCCTTAAACGCCCTACCCCCATCATCCTAGTACTTCAGTTTACAATGAGAGGGCACTAGTCCAATCTAGTTCTCAATAATTAGGATTCATTTGCATTGCATGAACTGGTTTCCTACTGACCTCTCAACTCTAAACAAGCATCAAGAAGGTAAACTAGTTAATAGTTCATTATCTAGTTCAGTGGTCCCCAAACTGTGGTCCGGGGAGAAGGTTGGGAGACACTGATCTAGTTGACTGATGCATTTTTTGGTGTCCTGTTTTCTAACTTCACATTTTGATTAAAAGACAGTAAAATGCGCAGGCTGTATGGGACATGATGAATGTTTATCAGTTTTTCTTGCATAAGGTTTGATTATTCTTGAAAACTTAATGATTATCAGCCAATTTGAACGCCTGGTTGAAAAACAAGGGAAATGCAACAAATTGGTCATACTATGGCTGATTAGGTTTAATTCGCAGAGTCCAGTTGTCTCAATAAAGTAGTCATTTTACACTTAACACATATTAGTTTCATTTGTGAAGAAACATTATCCTATTTAACAGTCCGTCAGAAATCATGGTCAGATTATAAGTTAATATTGGAGGGCGGCTGCTGGCAAGAAGGGCTTGTGGGGCCGCGGACAAACAAAAACACTTACCTGCCGTGCCACCTCACCTCTGCTGCTCCTGCCGCCTCAGTGCTTCTGCCTTCCTCCCCTCCCCACCCAATTCAGACGCTTCTTACACAGCATGAAAGAAGCACCGGGATTGGCCTGTGCGGGCTGAAATGCCGCTCAGGAAGAGAGTGAGAGCCTGCACTTGGTCTCCATCACGCACTGAAACACAGCTGGGTGGAGAGTTTTAAGTGTATGTGTCAGTTTGGCCGGCCTAGGGCAGCCGGCCAAACTGATTTGCACCCTTGGAGTGTACCTAGCATTTCTTTCCCCCACCGTCCATGTGACGGGGAGAAAGCAGGCCCAGCCCCACCCTACCTAAGCAGAAAAATCAAATGTTAATAAAAATACTTTAATTTTCATTTTATTTTCCTGCTTCCCTGTTTCCTTCTTACAACGTGGGGATGGGGGAACGACTGTCCTCCACCATAGTGGAGGGGCCACCCCAGTAATATAGTTTGCTTTACTAGAAAGCTTGCTTCAAAAGAGAATATTAATAAATACAAATATATTTATGTATCAATATTGGAACATGAGGATTTATATCTTTAAAGATTTTCACAAAGCGTATCATCTTTTGGTACTCCACAATGAACTCTGTTTCACAAAATTCAGATTAGGGGATGTTTTACTAGCTAATATGACCAGGCTCTTGAGTCAATATTCCCATAGAACCTTGGTACACTGAGGCCCATATTTAACTGAAAATGACAGAGCGCGACACTGCGCCAAAATTGGCAGCGCAGCGCTCTGTCATTTCCACAATGCAGGGATGTGCCATACTTAATTGAACACGGTGCACCCCTGGGTTGTCCTCTGCACTGGCGCTAAATTGAGCTGCCTAGCGCCAACTCAGGCATCCTTGCACCATCGTGCAAGGATGTCTGCTTTGATGGCTTTGGTTGTTTATGTGTGGGAAGGTGTCCCTTCCTGCACATAAACAATCACTAATAGCGATTTGGCACTTCTGTGTTAGCTGAGAATGCAGCACACATGGAAAAAACAAAAAATGAGGAGGAATAAAAGTATTCCTCCTCGTTGCGCCTTGCTGATGCCACGCCTGGGGAGGCATTAGATTTTGACACTGCCTCAGTTTTATGAGCACTCGTAAATCTGAGGCAGCGTCAAAACGCAATGGGTGTTGCCGTGGCTGGCCCACAGCAACACCCATTGCATGCCCCTTCCACACAAAGGGCTGCATGTGAAGGGGCCGTATTTACAAGGTGGCGTTAAGCCACAAAAAATTGGCTTAATGCCACCTTGTAAATACGGCGCACTGCTTAGTGCCACTAGAGCATCACGAAAAGTGACACTCCCGTGGTGCTAGGGGCTGATAAATATGCCCCTGAATGTCTTTGTATAATGAGATGGACACAGCTTGCTGCAGACTTGCTAAGGCAAACTGATAGTCACTGTCCTTCAGGGATGGAAATAATCTTCTCAGGGGTGTGGCTTAGTCAGTATGATTAGAGGGATGTGAGCTTTAGATTTTTCAACAAATATGACAAGCATGGCACATGAGAGGGGCTAAAGGGGCATTGGAAAGGTAGACAAATATAGATTGGCAGGGGAAGTAAGTGAGAAAACACAATATTTTGTGAAAAAAACATTTTTGTACACTTTCAAAGCAGAGAGGGAGAGGGTGTGTGTGTTTTTTTCTGTGTTTAAGTAAAAATTCCTGGTGAACTCTGACAGATGCCTTGCCATACCTGACTGAAAGCATCTCTATCCAACTATTTACTGGAAAATACATTTGTTAGGGAGGTGTAACACCTCAAACACCCACTTGAAGCTACGTCCCTGAATCATCTATGCTTTCTCTCCGAGTTTGCGGTGCAGATGGAAATCACAAAGGTGCTCTCCCTTTCTGTACCTTAAAAATGCTTTCATGACTTCATGCTGATGCCAAGCCTTCCCAACCAGTGCTTAATTTGAGTGGGTTGTTGCAGGTGCGGCCCACTGGCACTTATTTTTGTGAACCAGCACTCATTTTTCCTCAACATACTTGGAAACAAAACAAGACAGAGAAGAACACAAAGGTGGAAAAGGAGCAGGTAGAAGAGGGAGAGTTAAGAAATTAACAGGGATAGAGGAGAAAGGGTCTGGCTTGGATTTTAGAAATCCTGCAGTAATCGAGTCCCCAAAATATTTGCTATGTAAATAATATAAAAAACTTGAAGTAAAATCTGATAAAGTCTCTTCAAAATTAAGATTTTTTAAATGTCTTTAACACGTGGAAGCTTTGAGGATTATGATAGGGCACATTATAGCATTCACTTGTACTTATTAAAAGTTATATTTTTTACAACTGAAAGTCTGAATTCATATCATACATCATAATGAAGAAGAAAGACTTTTAGTGAAATAAATAATTTGCCTGATAACACAATTGAAGAGAGGAAGCAGCGGTGCTTCCAGGTTTTACTTTCTAGAAATCAGTCAAGAAATGTGCATCTATTTTCCTTTCCTTTTGCTAAAGCTTTGTTTTTTCCTCAGTGCACATAGCTGCCAAGTTTACCAGATCCATGCATAATGTGCTGCATCACTCCATGATTTTTCTTTGCATTCTGGGAGTTGTAGTCCTGTATTGTAATGGGAAAAACTAGGCTACAATTCCAGAATTCAAAGAGCAAACCTGGACTGGAGCAGCACATCACGCATGGACCTAGAAAACTTGGCTGGGCTGAGTGCACTTTTCAAAACACAGTGCAAACTCGATCCCAAGGTTACATATAGTAAAGTGCATTGTTTATGAGCATAGGGAGATAAGGGACTAAGGGGGTCATTCCGACCCCTGGACTGCGGATGCACCGCCAACAGGCTGGCGGTGCATCCAGGCCAATTCTGACTGCAGCGGTAAAGCCGCGGTCAGAAAAGGAAAACCGGCGGTTTCCCGCCGGTTTTCCGCCGGTTTTCCCCTGGCCTGAGGAATCCTCCATGGCGGCGCTGCAGGCAGCGCCGCCATGGGGATTCCGACCCCCTTCCCGCCAGCCTGGTTCTGGCGGTTTTGACCACCAGAACCTTGCTGGCGGGAACGGGTGGGCATGGGCACTGCAGGGCCCCACAAAGATTTTCAGTGTCTGCATAGCAGACACTGAAAATCGCAACGGGTGCAACTGCACCCGTCGCACCCTTTCCACTCCGCCGGCTCCATTCGGAGCCGGCATCCTCGTGGAAGGGGGTTTAACGCTGGGCGGGCGGGCGGCCTTCTGGCGGTCGCCCACCAGCCCAGCGGGAAACTCAGAATGACCGCCGCGGTCATTTGACCGCGGTGCGGTCATTCGGCGGCTCCCGCCAGGCGTGCGGTTACCGCCGCCGGCGGGAGTCAGAATGACCCCCTAAGTGTATCAAAGGATTTTACATTCGCAAATGGTACGAATTGGTAAAATCCACCATTTGCGAATGCAAAATCGCCTTTCACGATGTATGAAAGGCATTCGCAGTGCAAATTTAAGGAATCTGTAAAATAGCGATTCCTTAAAATTGTGAGTAGATAATGCGAATCGCACACTACGAATCGCAAATACCAAATCTCAATTCAATGTATCAAGCATTCGCAAATTGCGATTAGTCGCAAAATGGGTTTTTGCATGTGCAATTTACAAATTTACAAATTGAAATCAGGTGGTAAACAGGTGCAACCTATATAAAGAGGCCCAGAACGCATCAGCTCTTTTCCACAATGGCTGCACTCTACGTCATGGCGAGGAGGATGAGGATCCTGGCAGGTTTGAGGAGAGGGAGGAGGAGACAGGAGCGCATTTTTAGAGTGCGCATTATCCTATTTGAACAGACAGAGGAGGAGATTTTTGACAAATACAGGTTAAACTCAGCCTTAATACTTAACTTGATAGCTGATTTACAAATCCTACTGCAGCGAAACACACACAGAACGAATGCCATGCTCACTCGTGTGCCAGTATTATGCTCCCTGAGGTGCCTCTCAAAGTGCGCTTTCACGCTTCTTTAATGCATTCCTCAATGCCATGCTAACCAAAATCTATATGCACATAAAATGCCCTAACATCACACAGGATTAGCAAAAAACAAAGTTTGATTTCTACCAGGAAGCACAATTTCCACGTGTCATTGGCTGCATTGATGGGACACATGTAGCTATCTGTCCACCATCTGCCACAGAGTATGTTTATCGGAACAGGAAGAGTACACATTCCATGAACATACAAGTCACATGCAATGCCTCCAACGTAATAATGGATCTTGAGGCTAGATACCCAGGTATCACACATGGGGCCAGATGTACGAAAAAACCAAATTGCAAGTCGCAATTTGGGATGCAGAAAGGTGTCTCAGACACCTTCTGCAAGTCGCTATGGGGTCGCAAAGACCCACCTCATTAATATTAATGAGGTGGGTCGCAAATTGCGGCCCCATAGCGACTATGGGCACTCGCTAACATGGAGGCCTGCTGACGTCAGCAGGCCTCCATGTTAGCGACCTGCTGCTCAATAAAGCATTTTTTTTTTTTTTTAAATGTAGCCCGTTTTCCCTAGGGGAAAACGAGCTGCATTTTAAAAAAATCCGAAACCTTTTGTTTCGGTTTTTTCAGGGCAGGGAGTGGTCCCTTGGACCACTCCCTGCCCTGAAAAACTATTTTTGGGTGCAATCACAAACTGGAAGGGGTCCCCTGGGGACCCCTTCCAATTTGCGATTGTGTTACCATCCACTTGAAGTGGATGGTAACTGCGATGCCATTTGCGACCGCATATGCAGTCGCAAATGGTATTGCATACCATTGCGAGTCGCAAATAGGAAGGGAACACCCCTTCCTATTTGCGAGTCGAACTTGCATATTGCGAGTCGGTAACGACTCGCAATATGCATTTGTGCATTGCAAACCCACGTTTGCGAGTCGCAAACGGCGATTTTCGCCGTTTGCGACTCGCAAAAGGGTTGCTACATCTGGCCCATGGTTCCTACATCTTTAGGCACAGTGGAGTACCCACAAGACTTCCTGCTGGAGAGTTTGGCGAAGGATATATACTTGGTAATGTAGCAGTTAACAATGTTGCATAAAGTCTATGTGATGTCACAGATAACAATAACTCATTTTACTGTCTTGTCATTCTAGGAGACAGAGCATATGCAGTGCGGTCCTTGATCTTAACACCCTATCTCAATCCTGCCACGTCAAGTGAAAGGAGGTACAATGCAGCACACAGGAGGACTTGTAGCACGATAGAGAGGAACTTCGGCCTGCTGAATAGTCATTTCAGATGCCTGAACAAGAGTGGGGGTGCACTGCAATATAGTCCGGAAAACACCAGCAAAATTTATGCCACATGTGCTATATTGCACAACATTCTAGCGATGAGAGGCATACCAGTGGAATCCACCTAGCCTTACTCCGATGAGGATGACCATTCCTTGCCACCCCTTCACCCAGCAGACAGAACCAGTGCAGCAGATGGCGGACAAAGACGTGCTGAGATCACGCGCAACTGTTTCTGATGTAAGTAATGACAACACCACGTCTACTTTCATTTATTGCTGTAGCTAGCATATTTATTGCCTTGACTTCAGGAAATATATGTGTGAATAGGACATAGGTATAAGGTATACACAATCAGGTCCCAGTTACAGTGTGACACTATTAACATCATAGTATCACTGCATTGCTACATGCTATGCAAGTCCCTTGTTCTTCTCCACAATACTTTTCATGTCCGCACACTCCACTTGAACTCTCAGTGGTCTCAGTGGCACCTCTTGTTGTGGGTTCAGAGACAGTACTGTGTCTGGAACTGCGACACCTAGGATCCATCACAGGGGTTGTGACACTGCTGAGGCTAGAGAGTTCCTCATTACCCCCACCACCCAGTTCGCTGTTAAATCCAGTCCTCGTGCAACATCCCGACTGCAATGTGCCATCTCCACTTGCATGCCCACAGCAGGCCGTGAAAGCAAAGCAGTTGTGGTAGTGAGCCGATTGACAGATATGCTGAACCCATCCAACCTGCCCATCAATTGGTGATGGCCCCTATGGTGGGTGACATGCTCCTACTGCATTACAGTGCAGAGCTTCCTAATGGCATTTGTCATCCCCCTTATGTGTTCTGCTGCAGCTTGCTGTCCCTCATGCACCTTGCACATGTTGTTATTGAGAGACTCCAACTGCTTGTGCGTTGATCCCATGTTGACATCGATAGACCCCAACTGCCTGTGCATTGATCCCATGTTGTAAATTGATTGACACCAACTGTTAGTGTATTGATCTCATGTGTTTACATTGCAGGCGCTGCACTTTCTAGCATGGATGCCTCAAGGCCACCAAACAGTGATGAGCCCTTACCTTCCTCTGTGCACGGTCTGCCTTCTTCGCAACACCTCTTGAGGGGAGTGGACTGAAGCTGGAATAGAGTCTGTGCTTCTAACCTCTGGAGGTGGTGTTGATCTGTCTTCCGGCAATTCATTGGTGTTAGACTTTTCATCTTTGGCGTGGTTTCTGCTAACTTTTTGCCTCTGTTTCCCAGGTTGTTGATGTGTGCTGGACTCTGTTTTTGCTGTTTTTGTTACTCTGGGCACTTTACCACTTCTATCCAGTGCTAAAGTGCAAGTAATCCTGTATAAAATGTGTATGTAATTGGCTTTCCATGATTGGCATATTTGATTTACTGATAAGTCACTAGTACAGTCCACTAGAGGTGCCCAGGGCCTGTAAATCAATTGCCACTAGTGGGCCTGCAGCACTGGTTGTGCCACCCACATTAGTAGCCCTGTAAATAAGGCTCAGACCTCCCATGGCAGTGTCTGTGTGTGCAGATTTTAACTGCGAATTAGACTTGGCAAGTGTACCCACATGTAAGACACCCATAAGGTAGGCCCTATGTAGCCCCATGGGCAGGGTGCAGTGTATGTTTAAGGCACAACATGTACTAATGTGTTTTATATGTCCTGACAGTGAAATACTGCCAAATTCGTTTTTCACTGTTGCAAGGCCTATGTCTCTCATAGGTTAACATTGGGTCTACCTTTAAAAATGATTAAAGCATAGATTCCCTTTGGGAGCAGATAGACATGTAGAGTTTGGAGTCTCTGAGCTCACAATTTAAAAATGCATTTTCAGTAAAGTTGGTTTTAAGATTGTGTGTTTGAAAATGCCACTTTTAGAAAGTGAAGAATTTCTTGCTTCAACCATTCTGTGACTCTGCCTGATTGTGGATTCCCTGTCTGGGTCAGTTTGACAGTTGGGCTGTTTGCACCTCTCTCTAGACAGTGACACAAAGGGAGCTGGGGTGTAGCCTGCATATCCTGATGAGCCATCTGTGCTAGGAGGGAGGGGAGGAGTGGTCACTTACACCTGAAAGGGCTGTGCCTGTCCTCACACAATGCAGTCTCTAACCCCCTGGTGTGTGTCTGGGGCCTGGCCTGGGCAAGGCAGGAATTCACAAAGAGAGACTTTCCTTTGAAGTAAGCCTACATCAAGGCCAAAATGGGTATAAAAAGGGCACCCAAAACCACAGAGTTTAGATCACTGCTGGACATCAAGAGGAACCTCTGCCTGTAGAAGAGCTGAAGAGCTGAGAAGTGCTGCCCTTCCTGAGAGTGTGCTTTGTGGAGCTATCCTGCAGTTGCTGCTTCTGCCTGTGCAAGAGGACAAAGACTAGACTTTGTGTGCCTTCCTGCTTGTGAAAAAATCTCCAAGGGCTAGCCCTGAGCTTTCCTCCTGTTGTTGAAGTCTCAGGGCCATCAAAGACTTCTCCTGCCAGCACCTGGACTCTCTGCTGAGACTCCTACCCTGCCAAGTGGTGCCCTATCCAGTTCCTGGGGCTTTGGGCCTTGGAAGGTGAAGCTGGCAGACCAAGACGGAAAATCCACGTACAGACCGCCGTGTGGGAAAAGATTTGACGCACCTTCCGAGATGACAAACGATGCGCCAAGAGCTTTGCGGCAGAAATCGGCACTCCACCGGCATCGCAGCTGGAAAATTTATACACAGAGCTGGAAGAACGAGGCGCAACCCCCTCTGACGGAGGCTGTTAAAGTTGCAACCCACATTGTGCGGTTTTGCTGATACAGATGTAATATGTGGCATAGAGTACTTATCATTGTGCATAGTGCCATTGCTATTTTTTATGGGGCATTTGTACAGTCACAGATGGTGATTCAAATCATTACTGCCCTTACCTTTGTTGGTGCGGTGTGCCTGAGGTGTCAATGTCAGTGACACCACTAACAGTTTCAGGCAGCAGTGTTGACTTCACCATGTTTTCCATGGGGCTTGACGGTGACTGGGTGTGTGGTCCTCCTTCAGTGCTCCTTGCCTCCTTCAGCCTGCTTACTAGCCACTCTTTAGCACGTGAACGCAAGTCATACCAAAACTTGCGTATCTCCTTGATGGAATGCTGCGCAACACCCACTGTGCATATTTTGGTCTGGATGTCAGTCCACATTTTTCTCTTCTCACTTTCTGCGACCTTTAGTGAGTGTTTTGGAGATAACTGGTCATGGTTCTTGACCACCTCTTCTGTGAGCACCTCCAATTCCAGCACACTGAATTTCAGTTTGCGATTCCTCTCTCCTATGTCCTTCCCATTCCCATCAGTGGCCATAGTATTTTCTTGTCCTGGCTGACTCTCCTGAGTGCCACACTGGTGCTGTGCTCCTGTGGCTCAGTCTTCTGGAAACAGCATGCACTGGCTCACTTCCTGGTTGTGATGTTATCAATCTGCTCCAGAATACAAATATCGCAATTAGCGATTTCAAAATACTGATTCGCTATCTTACTCTATTTGAGATTGCGAATTTTAAGAAATCGCAGAAAAGTTTGTGATGGTGCTGTTGCATCGTATTTCGTGAATCACAGTTAGCGATTTCCTAAAAATCGCTATTTGGTATTCGCTAATGCGAACCTTGATACATCTAGCCCTAAGTGATGTGCCCAGAATAACACAATTTGAGCTGACGCTGCGACTCGAACGCGGTTCCTCAGTTCAACAGTCAGCATCTCCGACCATAAGCCCACTCCCTGGATAGAGACAAACAGGCTGAAGCCACATGAACGCTGGGAAAGCAAGACCTTGGGCTCAGCAGGAGAGAGGCTTCCGGCTCAAGCCTGGCTTGCGCTTTTAGCGGCTCACCCAACTCTAGGAGTAGTTAGAAAAGGACCAAAAAACTGTGACAAAGGGAGAAAATAGGGGACAAAGAATCTGCGAGAGTGAAATACAGAGGCAGTGTGTGTCTGATGGAGGAAGAAAGAGACATGAGATAAAATCCAAATTACTCAACCTTAGTAATCCCAGTAGTGGTCAATCCCAGCTGCTGGCATCTGAGAAAAACTTTGGCCACCAGCACTTATTATTTTACAAATTAAGCACTGGATGCAGCTTCCAGACTTGGGATAGACCTGCGATTGGAAGGAACAAGAGGGGCTGACAAGATATGGCGGTGCAGGACAGCTTTTTTTTTATAAAATACCCTTTGAAACCCAAAATGTGGGGGTTGAACACAGCTGGTCCTTTTACCACGACCCTATCTGTTTTGAGAATACAATGAAGAACATGAATGTAGTTTAAGTGAAACTAATTAAGGACAATTTATTTTGCTCCAAAACATTACCTTCCCCCAATTCTTGATGTAATCTGTTAGAATTATGACTTTCCCAAAGGAAACTGGCATAGATAATGCACATATAGGGGGTGATTCTAACCCTGGCGGTCGGTGATAAAGCGGCGGCCAACCCGCCAACAGGCTGGCGGTCCAAAAAATGGAATTCTGACCCTGGCGGGAACCGCCAACACAGCCCGCCACATTAACACTCCGCCCGCCGCGGCGGTACAGACAAACAGCGCGGCGGTCACCACCAACAGGCAGGCGGCAGACAATGTACCGCCCACAGTATCATAACTCACCAATCCGCCACCTTTTCCGGGGCGGGAGCCCCGCCGATAAAAACACGGCGGAAACAGACTACGAACGGGAAAACGCTCACCTCTACGCACTCCACGAGGAAGGAGGACAACATGGAACCCGAATTAAACATACTACCTGCTCTCGTCTACCTGCTCATCTACCACGAGTACGAACGCCGGCGCAGACGACAACGGTGAGTACTGCACCTACGACACACGGGAGGGGGGAGGAGGAAAGCTTACGGCACACACATATGCGACCCCCACCCCCCCAAACTATGTACACACCAATGCAGAGCAACAAGTCACAGTGACACCACCCAAACCCCCCTGTTAAATGCAAAGACATAATTAAATTGTGAATAAAAATTTATGTACAAAATAGGCTCTGAAAAGTTATGGTCAACTAGCCAAAAAAACAATATCAAAATAAGTCTATATACAGTGCAATGGATAACCGAGGCAATTCGTCCTGCACATCAAAAGAAAATCGAAGTGTCCGTGGGCCAAAGTGTAACAACACAAGGGCAAAGCCCACACAGGAGACCTGAGTCCTCTGGAGAGAACACTGCAGGGGCATCTGATGAAAAAACTACAGGCACCTCAGGGGGAAGGGGGGGGGGGCACCACAGCCACATGAGTCCACGACGCCAGAACCACGAAGGGGCCACCATGCCTACTGTGCCATCCTGGGGAGTGCAAAGCCACAGTCTCTCAAGTCTCTACAGTAGGTGGGTTGCCCACTGTTCCATCCTGGGGAGTGCAAAGCCACAGTCTCTCAAGTCTCACAAGTGGGTGGGTTGCCCACTGTGCCATCCTGGGGAGTGCAAAGCCACAGTCTCTCAAGTGGATTACAGTCTCCACTGGTCAAGGAGGAGGCATGGTAGGCACAGTGAACCGTTAACAGTGCATGCAGGAAGGGCACAGCGGAGCGGTGCTTGAGACGGCGGGGCCCAGCGGAGCGGTGCTTGACAGGAAGGGCCCAGCGGAGCGGTGCTTGAGACGGCGGGGCCCAGCGGAGCGGTGCTTGACAGGAAGGGCCCAGCGGAGCGGTGCTTGACAGGAAGGGCCCAGCGGAGCGGTGCTTGACAGGAAGGGCCCAGCGGAGCGGTGCTTGACAGGAAGGGCCCAGCGGAGCGGTGCTTGAGACGGCGGGGCCCAGCGGAGCGGTGCTTGACAGGAAGGGCCCAGCAGAGCGGTGCTTGACAGGAAGGGCCCAGCGGAGCGGTGCTTGAGACGGCGGGGCCCAGTGGAGCGGTGCTTGACAGGAAGGGCCCAGCGGAGCGGTGCTTGACAGGAAGGGCCCAGCGGAGCGGTGCTTGAGACGGCGGGGCCCAGCGGAGCGGTGCTTGACAGGAAGGGCCCAGCGGAGCGGTGCTTGACAGGAAGGGCCCAGTGGAGCGGTGCTTGACAAGAAGGGCCCAGTGGAGCGGTGCTTGAGACGGCGGGGCCCAGTGGAGCGGTGCTTGACAGGAAGGGCCCAGCGGAGCGGTGCTTGACAGGACGGGCCCAGCGGAGCGGTGCTTGACAGGAAGGGCCCAGCGGAGTGGGGCTTGACAGGAAGGGCCCAGCGGAGCGGTGCTTGAGACAGCGGGGCCCAGCGGAGCGGTGCTTGACAGGAAGGGCCCAGCGGAGCAGTGCTTGAAACGGCGGGGCCCAGCGGAGCGGTGCTTGAGACGGCGGGGCCCAGCGGAGTGGTGCTTGACAGGAAGGGCCCAGCGGAGCGGTGCTTGACAGGAAGGGCCCAGCGAAGCGGTGCTTGAGATGGCGGGGCCCTGTTCAGCGGTGCTCTTCTGCACGGCGGGGCCCTGTTCAGCGGTGCTGTTCTGCACGGCGGGGCCCTGTTCAGTGGTGCTCTTCTGCACGGCGGGGCCCTCTTCAGCGGTGCTCGTCCAGTAAGTCAAGGGAGCCAGACCTGGCCTGGACTCCCTGCTCAGTCGCCCTCCGACCGTGCTGTTGCTGGACCCTTCGGTGATGGAGTCCTGGGCCCTTTGGTGTTCTCCCTAACACCCGGGATGGGGCTTGTGGCCCCTCCTGCTCCGCGCTCCTGATGGCTGACTTCTCCGCCCTGCTGCCCTTTCGCTCCTTAGATGGGGCTTTCGGGCCCTTGCCTCCCCTAGCTGTTGTGGCTGGTGAAGTGGGCGAACTTTGCTCCTTGGGGGCAGCCGTGTCAGTCCTCTAACGGCGGCCCTTTAGTTTCCGGGTCCTCTTGCCTGGGGGGGGCTGGCTGTCCCCTTGCTGCTGATTGAAGTGTCACTGCTGGCAAAGGGTGGACTCCAGAACCCATGCACCACAGTGACACTCGAAGCTGGGCTGGTGGTGGCTGAGGTGCTCTTGGGACTCTTTGCAGATGGAGGGGGTGGGTCAGTGGAGGGAAAGAGGTCAAGATTAGCGAGGAAAACTTTCTTAGGACCAAGGTAAAAGGTAGGAGAAGTGGTGATGGGAGTGGAGGAAGAGGATATGGTTGTAGGAGAGTCAGGTGTGCTGTCTTTGGGTGCAGGTGCTTGTGCTGGAGGCTGTCGTGAGGTGGGTGGCTGTTGGGTGGGTGTCTGCCTGCGTTTGTGTGTCTTGGAAGAGGGGGTGACAGACACAGTGGGAGAGGACACAGGGGACGTGTAAATGGTAGTGGGGGTGGTGACTGCACGTGTGCGGACTGGACTGGAGGGTGTGCTGGTGATGGAAGCACTGGCTGATGGTGGTGTGCATGCAGGTGTGAGTGTAGACGTCACAGGGAGGGAGGAGGGAGACGAGGAGGAGGGGGACACAGAGGTAGTAGTGACTGTTGGAATGTCTGCATCTGGGTGTTGCTTGCGTGAATGCTTGTGGGTTCTGTGGTGCTTGTGTCTGGATGAGCTGCCCTTGGGTGTTGAGGTGTGTGCAGGCTGGTCTGATGGTGTGGATGGGATAGGCTGAGGAACAGGAGACAGAGACAGGCTGGAGGCAGTCAGAAGAGGGAGGCTGGAAACAGGGACAATGGCTGCCGTCAGTGCTGAGGCCAGAGCATTGAACGATCGTTGATGGGCAGCCTGACCCAAATGAATGCCCTCCAGGTAGGCATTGCTCCGATGCACCTCCCTTTCTACCCCCTGGATGGCATTCAAAAGGGTAGTCTGCCCAACAATGATGGTCTGAAGGAGGTCAATGACCTCCTCACTGAGGGCAGCAGGGGTAACAGGGGCAGGGGCTGAGGTGCCTGGGGCGAAGGAGACGCCCGCCTTCCTGGGCGAGCGGCCACGGAGCGTAGGCTGAGGGGCTGCTGGGAGGGCGGGGCTGGTGCGCTAGGGAGCTCCCATCCGAGGACGTGTCGCTGTCGCTGGTGTCACCACCGGTCCCCGTTGTGGTGCTCCCCTCGCCCTCCGGATCACTGGTGCCCTCGGTGTCTGTTCCTGGTCCCACCGGGGCCTTGTGACTTGCAGCTCCCTCGTGCTCCGATGCCAATTCTCCTCCGCCTGATGATGCTAATGCACACATGCACAAGAAGATGAAGAAGAAGGGTGGGGGGAGAAAAACGAAGACCAGGTTGAGTGCATGCAATGTCAACACCATTGGCGGAGAGGACAGACACAGGAGCCTCATGCACTAAGCCGCGCATTCGGGGTACACTACTCAGTACTTCTGACTAGGACAACAGGTCTAGAGACGACAAAGGCGCACATGTGTGATGCTGGACCATCGATAGCTGTACTTGTCACCCTACAGAGGTGGGGGCCGGGAGCACAGGGCCATGCCTAAAGGAGAGGACTACACTACAGAAAGCGCCCTGGCCTAATGTCACCAACAACCCTCCTCCCCCACCCAGACGCCTCCACTGCGCAGAGAGATAGCAGAATGTGCTGATACTCACCCCCTTGTGTCTGCTGTGATGTCCTCAAGCGCCCATCCAAATCAGGGTAGGCCACCGCCAGGATCCGGGACATCAGGGGGGTCAGGGTACGACTGGCACCCCTCCTAGGTTGGGAGGCCATCCCCAGCAGTGACTCGGCGGTCTTCCTGGTCCCGCGGCGGATGTCTTCCCACCTCTTGCGGCAGTGGGTGCCCCGTCTGACGTGGACCCCCAGGGCCCGGACTTCCTTGGCGATGGCACGCCAAATGTCCACTTTCTGATGGGCGCTGACCTATTTGACATGTACAGGGTGGGAAGGAAAAATCATCAATTTTCTGCATGTTAGATGCGATTGGCCCCCCCTCCCCAACCTTGCCATATGGCACATGCTCTCATCTGTCGTGCGTTGCACTCCTCATTCGCCCCCCACCCCACCAACTTACATCCACCCCACTCCACACAGGCATAGCCCATTCAATGTGCACCCAGTGTACTTACCTGTTGGTCTGGAGGACCGTAGAGTAACGCATACTGGGGGAGGACCCCATCCACAAGTTTCTCCAACTCCTCAGACGTGAAGGCAGGGGCCCTTTCCCCAGTTGCAGCAGCCATTGTCACTTCCAGACCGAGGTCACAGCAGCACTTGCAGTATAGGTCCTCTCCTGTGGATGATCAGGTCTCGAGTGATTAAGCAGATAGAAAATGGCGGTCACGCCCGCGGCGGTGCGTACCGCGGCGGTGCGTACCGCGACCGCCGGCGCACCTCGTCATTGGCTCCTGAAACCCATAGGCTTCAATGTTAGCCAATGCGGCTTCGTATAGCGGTCTTCGACCGCCTACCGCCACGGTGTGCCACGCCAGCGCATTGACCTCACATCCCATTGTCCCACTTCACAGGTCAGGCAGCCGCCATTTCAAGGGCCCACATGGCATAATTTGTACTGCGTCACACAGGCCTAGGCCTTGCATTGCCACACATACACGCCTTTCAATACATAGATAATCGTGTGCTATGCATGCAGTGGTGAACGTACCTGTGATTTGCTTGACTCTGTGCTCCATGTTGTCCTTCCTAGGCACCGTCTGCTGGGACTTGCGAGGAGAAGGATGAATCCTCGCGTGTACCGACCGCTGGTGGACCTGTCGACAATGGAAGAACGCCATATCATACTACGATACCGACTTGACCGAGCCACTATACATGAACTGTGTGCCCAGCTGGAGCCAGCCCTGATGTCCCCCATCCGCCAACCCACAGGAATTCCCCCTCTAGTGCAGGTTCTGTCAGTCCTCCATTTTTTGGCAAGTGGCTCATTCCAGACAACAGTGGCCATGTCATCTGGAATGTCTCAGCCTATGTTTTCAAAAATCTTGTCTAGAGTGTTGTCTGCCCTGACGAAACACATGCGGCGCTACATTGTATTCCCTGAGGAGGTTGATTTGGCCACTGTGAAGGGTGATTTTTATGCCCTTGGACATATCCCCAACATAATTGGTGCCATTGATGGGACCCATGTGGCTTTAGTACCCCCAAAAGACGATGAGCAGGTGTACCGAAACAGGAAAAGTTACCATTCTATGAACGTCCAGGTGGTCTGTTTGGCTGACCAGTACATCTCCCATGTGAATGCCAAGTTCCCTGGGTCAGTGCATGACGCGTATGTGATGCGAAATAGCAGCATCCCTTATGTGATGGAACAGCTACAGAGACAACGTGTGTGGCTAATTGGTGACTCTGGTTACCCCAACCTGCCTTGGCTATTGACCCCAGTGAGGAATCCCCGGACCAGGGCAGAGGAACGGTACAATGAGGCCCATGGGCGAACTAGGAGGATCATTGAAAGAACCTTTGGCCTCCTGAAGGCCAGGTTTAGGTGTCTGCATATGACAGGGGGATCCCTGATGTACTCACCAAAGAAGGTGTGCCAGATCATCGTGGCCTGCTGTATGCTTCACAATCTGGCATTGCAACGTCAGGTGCCTTTCCTGCAGGAGGATGGTCCAGATGGTGGTGTTGAAGCAGCTGTGGAGCCTGCGGAGAGTGAAGAGGAGGAAGACGAAGAGGACGACCCAGACAACAGGGACAGAGTTATCCAACAGTATTTTCTGTAGCACACAGGTAGGAATCACCCACGCCATTTAACATTTACTGAAAGCCCCCTGCATCTTTACTTTGTGTATTTCCCCCCAGTTCTTTTAAACTGATGTTTGATTTTCCCTTCCCTTTTTAGTGCTGTATGACCCACTGCGTGACTTCTGCTTGGTTAGCCCATGGACTAATGCTTATTGACATCGGTATGTTGTCATCACATAAATAACAGAACATTATTGATCAGTAATGTGTTATACATTTGTAAATAATACAGGCTGACTCCAGAATGATTTCAGTGCAATGAGTGATTTATTTTTAGTGCTAGATATTGGTACATGATATTAAAACGGTGATGGGTGAGGGTGGAGTTATGTCCATGGCAGAGTCCAGTTCTCGGTCGCACAGGTGCATTGTCCATATGCCTGTGGAAGGATGGAGCAGGGGCAGTTCAAGGTTGGACAGGGTGACACTGTGGGACAGTGGAATGACATCCGGGGGGATATTAGGCTGGCGGGGGTCTTGGCATCCTACTCTGTCTTCCTTTGAGATCTCAGGTTCCTCTTGCGGGGTGGTTGTTCTTCAGCAGGAGGTGGGGTTCTGGTGGGCCGTCGTTCTGTGGGGGCCTCCTGACCACTAGCGCCGGCGGAGGTGGTAGGCTGATCCTGGCTAGTGACAGGGGCCCTTTGTGGTGCCACATGGTCCCGCAATGTGGTTTCTATCCGGTTGAGGGCCTGGACTATGGTCCCCATAGCGGTAGCAATGTTCCTGAGTTCATTGCTGAACCCCATGTACCGTTCCTCCTGCTGTGCCTGGATCTCGGTGAACCTGGCCAGTACCGTCGCCATCGTCTCCTGGGAGTGATGGTATGCTCCCATGATGGTGGTGAGGGCCTCTTGGAGAGTCGCTTCCCTGGCCTGTCCTCCCCCCCCTGTCGCACAGCAGCCCTCCCAGTTGCCCTGTTTCCCCGGGCCTCTGTCCCCTGGACGGTGTGCCCACTACCACTGCCCCCAGGTCCCTGTTGTTGTTGGGGTGTTGGGTCAGCCTGGGTGCCCTGTAGTGGCGGACACACCGCTGATTGACGCGTCCGCGAGACAGAGGCATGGGCCCGCTGGGTGGGAGCTGTGCTTGTGTTCCCAGAGGGGGTTGGGTCTGCTGTGGCCTGTGTCTGTGTGTGGGGAACCGACTGTCCAGAGGTCCCCGCTGGTCCGGGCTGGTCATCAGGTTCTAGGTCGACAGAGCTCCTGTCCTCGCTGGGGGCCTGTTCTGGGGGTGGGATGGACAAATCTGGACCCTCCGTGGCGGTGTGTTGGCGTTCGGGCCCTGCAGGGGTAAAGGAGTATGGTTATTGTTTCGGTGTGTGCCATGGCGTGCATTTTGAGTGCCCTTGGCCCCCAGTGCTGGCATTCCCTTGTGGGAGGTGTTGTGAGGGTGGTGGGGGGGGGTGTATGGGTATGTGCAATGGTCATGCTTTGGTGGTGGCTGTCTATGGTTTGTGTTGGCATTCAGGGGTTGGTGTTGTTTAGGGTGGGTTGTGCTGGTGAGACATTGGCAGGGAGGTTGTGTGCTGGGGGGTTGAGATTGGGGGTGAGGGGGGGGTTGGCATGCTGGTGGTTGGGGGGGGGTGAAGTAGTTGAGATTCGACTTACCAGAGTCCATTCCTCCGTGTACTCCAGCGAGGCCATCAGGATGCAGGATGTTTACCACCTCTTGCTCCCATGCTGTGAATTGGGGTGGAGTGGGTGGGGGTCCGCCGCCAGTCTTCTGCACAGCGATGTTGTGTCGCGACACCATCGAGCGCACCTTCCCCCGTAGGTCGTTCCATCGCTTTCTGATATCTTCCCGATTTCTGGGATGCTGTCCCACAGCGTTGACCCTGTCTACGATCCTTTGCCATAGCTCAGCATTCCTTGCTATAGTGGTGTGCTGCACCTATGTGCCGAAGAGCTGGGGCTCAACCCTTATAATTTCCTCCACCATGACCCTGAGTTCTTGGTCCGAGAACCTGGGGTGTCTTTGGGGTGTCATGGGGTGGTGTGGATGAGGTGTGGGGTGGTGTTTGTGGTGATGTGCGTGGTGATATGTGGTGATGTGTGCGTAGATGTGGTGTGGGTGATGAAGTTGGGTTCCTGTGTGTGTTGGGGTTTTCTATTGCTGTGCTCGCTCTCTCTATCTCTATCTCTCTCGCCTTCTCTCCGATTTCCAACTAGTGGGGGTTTGTGGGTGATGTGGGTGTGTGTTTTATAGTTGATTGGATGTGTGGGAGTGTTGTTTGTATGTGTCTCAGGTGTGTGTATTTCAAATTGTCCAATGTGGCTGTGTTTTGGAGCTGTGTGTGTATTTTGAGCGCGGCGGTGTGTACCGCCAATGGAATACCGCGGTTAAAAGACCGCCGCGTGGATTCGTGGGTCAGAATGGCATGGGCGTGTTTGTGTTGGCGTGACGGTGGAGGTTTGGTCATCTCCAGTTTTCCGCGGCCCGCTGATGAGGCGGCCTTCCTTGGATATCGGATTGTTGGCGGTTTCACAGTTGGTGGTCAGAATGACCGTGGCGGTTTACCGCAGCCGCGGCGGTAGAATGGCGGACTTCTGACCGGCGGTAAGGGCCTTTTACCGCCGAGGTCAGAATGACCCCCATAATGTGCTGGGTGCCTTCCTGATCCACCCAAAATTACCTTGTTGTATAAGTGTTCATCTGATGATAACTTGCCATGAGTAAATGAGTAGTTGAAGCCTTGTTCCAGGCTCAAACCTTTTTCAGTTTCATCACTTCAGACTTGATTTTTTGGGCCCTTCTCTCCTCGATTGAACCACTGTGATTTAAAGAAACTATCTTTCTGTTTGATTCAGCGTTTCCTGGAAATGAATTATAAATGACCGCCTGCTTGGCACTCATTTGGTGGATGGTCCCTCCACCATGGGGAGTAGCTTGCTCCATCCCCATGATGGAATGATGGGCCTTCTGTCAAAATGTAAATGAGGCACTTAATTTCCATCATAAAATTAATGAATATATTGTGTATACCTGTGGCAATTTAGGTGAACTATATTTTACTTTATATTATTTTTACCTTTTGTTTGTTGGATGTTATATATATATATATATATATATATATATATATATATATATATATATATATATATATATATATATATATATATATATATATATATATATATATATATATATTCTTCTATTGTTTAAGATTGAGAATAGAAAATGTGATTTTTCTAAACTGGATTGGTAATAGTGAGAATAATTCCTCTGAAGTGCAACACTTTCCGTACTGTTGCTCAGGATGGACTGTGAATAGTAAATCTGATCCCATCAAAGTCCACCCCATTTTACTCCTATTGCTCAGGCTGGAGTGGAAATAGTCTGCCCTCTCCAAAGTCCATCACTACCCCCAGTCTTTAATTTGAGCCATAGTTGCCAATGTTAAGTGCACTGGCACTCATTTATTGGGGCCACAGTTCTTTTTCATCAACAGACTTTGATCTAATTCAAGAGAAACACAATGGGGGAAAGAAGAGGGAAAAAGACGGAAAAACGTTGACAAAGTGAGAAAGAAGATATTAACTAGAGCCTGAAAGAGTGAGATTGAGTGAGCTAGAGAGGCAGAGATTGTATGGCCGTGGGTTAAAGAGGCATAAGGAGAAATTAAGAGTATAGATCCTTGGTTTGCTGCACCCCAACCTTCAATAGTGCTAGCTCTTTGCTTAGGAGCAAAATGTTGGGCCCCATCACTTATTCTTTTACAAATTAAGCACTGACTTTCTCTCAGGATGGATTGGTGATAGTTAATCTGAACCCTCCAAAGTCCTACACTTTTCCTAGTGCTGCTCAAGTTGGAGTGATAATAGGACATATCACACCTCCATAGTACAACACCTTTCCTACTGTTGCTCAGGCTGAGTGGTAATACCAAATGTAATCCCTCCAAAGCACACTTTTCATACTGTTGCTCAGGTTGCAGAGGAAATAGTAAAGCTGACCTGTCCAAGGTCCAACACATTTGTTACTGTTGCTTTTGGAATGGGAATAGTTAAACTGACCCCTCCAAATCCAACACTTTCCCCTATGTTGCTCAGGTACGGAATGGGAATAGCACATTTGATTTTCTTTCATGTATGTTGTTTTTTACTTTTTTGTTTGAATGTGCTATAATGACTTGTTGTTTTATCTGTACGTTTAATCTTTATTTAGTTGAAATTAGTATTGTAATTATTTGCCACCTGTACTGTAGTTGTGTATATTTGTATTGATATGTGTTGGATAAATGTTGCTTTATTAATTTGGTGAAGTAACTAAAATTAGGAGGAAAACAGGTGAACACACAGCTTTTTCGCCTACAATCTGGAGGAAAGCAGCATTTTCATGTCAGTAAAAATACTTTACCCAGAATACAACCCAACCCTTCCCCCTATATACTCATTAAAGGAGATAGGACATTTCATCACCTTGTCTATCTACTATGAAGCACTGAGGGTAGAGACCCTCCATTAAGACCACCCTGCGAATGACAAGCAACCAGTAAGCTTCCTCTGTAACGTCCTGCGAAGGAGATATCAATGCAACAGTTTGAGGTACTTAGGGTAGGTAAACCTGTTGAACTCAGAGGAGAGCAATAAATGGGGTTCAGATTTTCTGGAAGGTTTCCATTTTATTGTCCTTGGAGAGCATTAGTTTTTCCATGCTCAGTTAGTGCCATATTTTATGAAGTGAAACAGTATGATTTGGGACATTGTCAGAGCCCCAAAGTGATAGAATTGCCTGCTGCGCCACTCCCAGACATAAAGCAATTTTCCTGTCTTTTCATAGACCTCAATGGACACATTAATTGTTTGGGTCGGCTTAATAGAACATATGCTGGGAATTGTTGGATCTCAGTATCACAGACTTTGTCTATGTAGCCCATTTCCAGAGTATGGTATCACCATTCCAGTATCCCCGCAGCTCTTCCAACAATCCTTGCTATGGTCGGTGCACCATTTCTGTACCCTGGTAGGAGTCCATTACCAGTACGTTGCTATCTTAATAGAAGTCTCCGTCCTGGATGCATTGCTTGTGGTATGCCTTGCTCTGTAGAAATAGTCTTTACATTCCTATTGTGTAAGCTCCTTCCCAAGTTCTACTTCCCATAGTTTTTGCCCTGATTGTTTCTCCTGTCGGGTTAGTAACGCTAAAAGAATGTATAGCTTTGTTATCAATTAGCTACCCTTGTCCTTCAGGAAAATCCATTTTTTGAATGGTGTTAATGGTCTATGTGCATATAGTTTACCAGAAGAATGCATCTTTCAGTGTCTGACTTGCCTTGTAAAGATCATACACTCTTTGTAGCCTGTCGAAGGGGATAATCCTTACAATATCAAACAGATTACTAATGTTTTTGAAACCTGCTAATTTCCATCACAGAAAGTGGTCGTTTGGAGGCTGGGGAGCTGTGCTTACTTCACACAGGTGGGGAGAGGACCAGAACTGCATGCAGGAAGCTGTACATTTGAATGAATGAGGATGGGTACACCCCTCAAATAATGACTGAACTAATCTGGTGCACACAGTCTCAAAGAGATAGAGGAAAAGTGGCAAGTATGAAAATATGAGTAACAGTATATATGTCTAGGAGAGATTCTGATTGTAAACCTGTCCACCTTTTAGAAATGGCACAGTGTAGGATATCCACTAGCATCACTAGGATAATATAATGATGCTGCGGAGCCCCATAAGATGGGAGTGGTGCCCTGGTGGACTGTCCCAATAGTTTGTGTTTTCTAAGGGACACTTCTATTCAACCTTCTACACAGGACCCAGTGACAACTCAACTTGTGATAGGTGGGGAGGAAATTGGGATACACCTCCCTCGCTAAATAAGATTGTGCAATATAAATCTAGGCCAAATACATCCATCACCTCTGAGTGCCATGATACAACAATTCACAAGACTCAATCACCATCAGGTGCAGTGCTGCAATAGGTGTTAAAAGACTGAACAGTGGCACTGGAATCAAAAACCGACAATGTCATGACCAAAATGACACATGTGGACTGATCTCTGGAAGGTTTAGTAAAGATCCCAGGTCAGCAAATACTATCACAGGCAAACTCACCAAGATGCCAGATGTGCTGAAATTGCAGGAAACCACAAGAACATTGGAGACCAGGCTTGGAGATCTAGAGGGAGGTTGAGACGTAACAACCTCTTCTGCTTAGGGTCCATGGAGAAGGTCCAGGGACACTCTGTTTATTTGTCCCTAGAGCAGTGGTTACAGGAGACTCTGAAACCTAGGGTCTCTGAAATTTGTTATCCAGCAAAAAAGCTCATATTGCAACCTCCTGATCAGTAGGCCTGAGGACAAGAAAAAGGAAAAAAAACAACATTAAGAGAAAGCATTCCTTTAAAGGCAGAATGTGTCAATACCATTCCTACAGGAAGCACACCTTGACACAGAAAGACAAACTGTTAGGATTTAAGGATATTAGTGCAATTCCCAAAGGGAATATAGTCAAAAATCTTAATTGTCCACATGTTCCAACCAAGGTACAGAATCGGGATCCCTCGGAAAATGGGAGAAAGGAAAAGACCTAGAGTCACTAGTTCAGATTGGCAATAAGAGCTGCTTAAGATCATCCCACAACCAGTGCCTGAATATCTTCGAGAGACAGACAGAGACTGACACAGCATGAGGTATAAATCAACAAACACTGAGGGCCATATTTATACTTTTCGACGCACAACTGCGCCAACGCAGTTGTGCGTCAAAAAATCTAACGCCGGCTAACGCCATTCTGAAGCGCCATGCGGGCGCCGTATTTATTCAATGACGTTAGCCGGCGTTAGCCGGCGGCGCTGCCTGGTGTGCGTAAAAAAAAATGACGTACACCAGGCAGCGCCGGCGTAGGGGAATATGGAGCTTGGGCGCCAAAAAATGGGGCAAGTCAGGCTTAGGCAAAATTATCGCCTCAACCCGATTTGCGCCATTTTTTTCGACTCCCAACCCCCATTGTAATGACTCCTGTTTTAGAAAAGACAGGAGTCATGCCCCCTTGCCCAATGGCCATGCCCAGGGGACTTCTGTCCCCTGGGCATGGTCATTGGGCATAGTGGCATGTAGGGGGGCACAAATCAGGCCCCCCTATGCCACAAAAAAGAAAAGAAATGAATACTTACCTGAACTTACCTTATGTTCCCTGGGATGGGTCCCTCCATCCTTAGGCGTCCTCCTGGGGTGGGCAAGGGTGACAGGGGGGGTCCCTGGGGGCATGGGAGGGCACCTCTGGGCTCCTTCCGAGCCCACAGGTCCCTTAACGCCTGCCCTGACCAGGCGCTAAAAAACGACGTAAAAGCGGCTGGACGTCATTTTTTTTGACCCGGCCACTCCCGGGCGTGATTTTTGCCCGGGAGTGTAAATACGGCGCACATGCCTCGGAGTCACTTTTTTAGACAGGAACGCCTACCTTGCATATCATTAACGCAAAGTAGGTGTCCACGCTAAAAAGTGACGCAAACTCCATGGACTTTGTCGCTAGACGTGTCTAACGCCAGAGTATAAATATGGAGTTAGTTTTGCGTCGAATTTGTGTAAAAAAAAACGACGCAAATCCGGCGCAAACGGAGTATAAATATGCCCCTTAATATATTACATGAAGGGGGTTTATAGCTTAGCCCTCTCTTGGTGAAGAGATAGTGTGGCTAGCTCCGGTGCTACCAGGAATCAGGCCAGAAACGGAATGGCTAAAAAAAGCATCCTGAACTGCTGAAATGGATGGAGCCTGCTTGACAGCTCAGTAGGATGGTTGCAGAGGTCACTGCAGAAGCTTATATAAATGCCACATAGGAGCTCCTGAAATGAAAAGCACTATCAAGCTTCATCAAGCTTATGGATATGGAGCACAAAGAGGTATGAGAGCAAAAGAATGTGGTAGGCAAAATGGATACTTGGAAAGACCAATGCGTGAAATTGAGGCTAGGAAACAGTGAGGGAAGTGAGGTAAACTGAAACAGCTGGAAGTTGTGTTGGGTGAAGGGTGCAGAAAGAACATAGGCCTGCTAAACCAATATAAAATGTAAGGCCCTCATTACAACCCTGGCGGTCGGTGATAAATCGGCGGTAATACCACCAACAGGCCGGCGGCAAAAAAAAATTGAATCATGACCACAGCAGAAACCACCAACACAGACGGCCACTGTAACACTCTGACCGCCACGGCGGTAGCAACAAATACCGCAGCGGTAACCGCCAACAGCCAGACGGAAGACAATGTACCGCCCACTCCATTACAACTCGCCTATCCCCCAGCTTTTCCGGGGCAGTACCAACGCCATCAAAAGCATGGTGGAAACACTATTCTGAAGGGAAACAACTCACCTCTCGACACTCAAGGAAGAGCCACGACACCATGGAGCCCAAACTGCAGATCTTCCCCATGCTGGTGTACCTTCTCATACACCAGAAACATGAACGCCGGCGAAGACGACCACGGTGAGTACTGCACTTAGCACACAGAAGGGGGGAGGAAAAAGAGAGTGACACACAAACGCAACACGCAACACCCCCACCCTCACCCCCAACACTTTAAACACAAACACATGCAACAGCATTACATATACACCCCATAACCCTCAGGAATAAGGACAAAAGGAATGGAGTAAAATGAGTGTAATATACCACATTTTTAGAAATACGTTCAGAAAGAAATAAACAGTATGTACAATATATACAATATATACAAAAGAAGGGACAATACCCACTCCAAAATGTCCGCGGCCCACGGTGCCATAACATTTAGGCCAAGGCCACAATTGACTCTTGCCTCAATACGGAGAGAACACTGCAGGGGCGTCAGGTCGAAAACACACAGGCACCTCAGGGGGACGGGGAATGGGGGGCACCTCAGCCGGAAGATGGTACTGCCGGCCACTGGTCTGGAGGGGGCTCCATGCCCACTGCTTGTCCTGGGGAGTGCAAGGCCGCAGTCTCTCAAGTGGGTGGTTTGCCCACTGCTTGGTCCCAGGGAGTGCAAAGCTACAGTCTCTCTAGTGGATGGCTTCTCTACTGGTTCTGGAGAGGGCCTTGTGCCCAGTGTTCTTCATCCTGGCGAGGAGGGGCTGAGTGGATGGCTTCTTCCACTGGTTCTGGAGGGGGCCTTGTGCCCAGTGTGCTTCATCCTGGATGGGGCAAGATCACAGTCTCCCACCTGGGTATCACACCGACAGGTGTTGCAGGGGCCAGGAGGCTCTGCAGCCCATGTCTTCACCACTACACACTGCTCTCCGGCGGTGACGGCTGCTCAGTGTATTCCAGTTGCGCTGCAGGTGGTGGTGCAGCCAGTGGTGGTGGTAGCTTCCAGGCCTTCACCTGCAGCCTTGGACGGCTGCCCACTGGGGATGCTGTTGCTGGCAGGGGTGCTGCTGGCGGCGGGGCAGGTGGCGGTGCTGGCCGCGGTGCTGGCCACGGTGCAGGTGGCAGTGCAGGCAGTTGTAGTAGTAGCCTCCAGGCCTTCACCTGCAGCCTTGGACGGCTGCCCACTGGGGCTGCTGCGGCTGGCAGTGGTGCTGCTGGCGGCGGGGCAGGTGGCAGTGCTGGCCGCGGGCAGGTGGCGGTGCAGGCAATGGTGGTGGTAGCCTCCAGGCCTTCACCTGCAGCCTCTGACGGCTGCCCACTGGGGCTGCTGCTGCTGCCAGTGGTGCTGCTGGCGGCTGGGCAGGTGGTGGTGCTGGCAGCGGTGCAGGTGGCGGTGCAGGCAGTGGTGGTTTTAGCCTCCAAGCCTTCTCCTGCATCCTCAGACAGCTGAAGTGCCATGGCTGGTGTTCTGTGCCCCTTTCTGCCCTTGGCAGATGGTGGTGTCTCCTTGCTTCTGCCAGCTGGAGTCTTTGACTTGCCCTTGCTGGCTGGTTCTGCTTCCTTCCCCTTGCTGGCTGCTGTCCCCTTCTTGCCCTTGCCAGGTGGCGGACCCTTCTTGGCCTTGGCAGGTGTTGCTGGCACACTGGCTGGGCTGACGGGTGCCTCCTTGGAGCCTCTCACAGCTGCAGAAACCACAGTGACCGTGGACTGGGTGGCTGAGGTGCTGGGCTGGGTTCTGGCCACCCTGGCCCGAGGTGAATGACAGGGGGGTAGGGGTAGGGAATCGGTCAATGTTGGCGAGGAATAGCTTCTTAGGGACACTGGGGCGAGAAGAGGGTGAAGGTCTGGGAGTGGAGGAAGAGGGAATGGTTGTAGGAGGTGTGATTCTGCTGTGTTTGGGTGCAGGTGCATGGGCTCGATGCTGTTGTGAGGTGGATGGCTGTTGGGTGTGTGTGTGTGCTTGCGTTTGTGTAGGGGATGGTGCTTGTGTGAGTGCCTGTGAGATGAAGTGTGGTGCTTGTGTTTGCCTGAACCACTTCTGTGTATTGATTTGGGTGATTGCTGGTCTAAAGGTGTGCTTGCGATAGGCTGGGGTTGAGGGGATTGGGACTTGGTAGTGGAAGTTGGAGGGGGGAGGCTGGAGACAGGGACAATGGCTGCCATCAGTGGGGAGGCAAGAGCCTGGAATGCTCTCTGTTGGGCCGCCATGCCAGAGTGAATGCCCTCCAGGTATGCATTTGTTTGTTGCAAATACCCTGCTATACCCTGTATGGCATTCAGTATGGTTGACTGCCCAACAGAGAGGGATCTCAGGAGGTCAATAGCCTCCTCACTGAGGGCAGCAGGGCTGATTGGGGCAGGGCCTGAGGTGCCTGGGGCGAAGGAGATGCCCACCCTCCTGGGTGAGCGGGCACGGAAAACACGCTGAGGGGCTGCTGGGACGGTGGTGCTGGTATGGGGGGTGGTGGCTGTACCTGTTGTTGGGGTGGGCACAGAGGTGTCCGCCACCGCCAGGGAGCTTCCATCAGAGGAGGAGTCGCTGTTGGTAGTGTCTCCTTCTGTCTCCGTCATGGTGCTCCCCTCGCCCTCCGTCCCAATGGTGCCCTCACCGTCGGTGGATTCGGCCTCCAGGCCCATGTGGGATGCAGCTCCCTCCGTCACCAGTGCCTCTGCTCCTCCGCCAGATGACGCTAATGCACACAAGGACAGGGTGACAAAACAAAAAGGGGGGGAGAGACAGAGGATACACTTGGTCAATGCCAGCAACAACACTACCTTTGGCGTACACAACACACAGGGAACAGCCCTATGCACTAGGCCATGCACTACCAGTTACAAATCTAGTCACCAGCCCATGGGGTTCAATGCCTAACGCCATTAGCTGCACACCTGAAACCCACAGGACCCTGCCCAGTAGTAGATGCCCACTAACACTATTGGGGTTGGAGTGCATCAGAGCCTGCCCAACATGGGACCTACCCTGCCATGTTTGCCCTGGCCTAGGGGCACCCACAGCCCACATCCCCCACCCAGATAAAACCTTAACGCGCACAAAGTCATGATTCAGAATCTGTAATCACCCCCTTGTGGCTGCTGTGATGCCTTCAAGCGCCCATCCAACTCAGAATATGCCACCTCCAGGATGCGGCACATCAGGGGGGTCAAGGTACGATGGGAACCCCTTCTTCCTTGGGAGGCCAGCCCCACCTGGGCCTCTGCCGTCTTCCATGTCCAGCGGAGCAGGTCCTCCCACCGTTTGTGGTAGTGGGTGCTCAGCCTGTCAAAGAGCCGCAGGGTCCGCACCTCCTTGGCAATGGCACGCCAAATACTCTTTTTCTGATGGGCTCTGGCCTGCAGGATAAATACAGCAGAAGAGGGATTAGTCATAACGTCCGGATTGTCATACTCATAGCCCAACTTATCCCTCCCATCCCCCTACGCACCTACATTCCCCACCATACATGCAGCACTCCGCCCAGGACCCCTCAGCTGCCCCCCTACATGGGGCTTACACACACAGCAATCCATACATTCATGGCCCACGCATCATGCTCACAGTGTACTCACCTGTTTGTCTGGAGGACCATAGAGTAAAGTGTACTTGGGTAGGACCCCATCCACCAGTCTCTCAAACTCCTCCGAAGTGAAGGCGGGGGCCCTTTCCCCAGACACTCGAGCCATTGTCACTTCCAGAGAGAGGTCACAGCAGCACTTGCAGTGTAGGTCCTCTTCTGTTGAAGGTCAGGTAGCAGGTGAGTGAACAGATAGAAAATGGCGGTCACGTCCGCGGCGGTGCTTACCGTCACCGCCGGCGTACATCGATATTGGCTCCTGGAACCCATAGGGCCCAATGATAACCAATGCGATGTTTTGCGGGGGCGGTCGTCGACCGCCAACCGCAACGGCGCACAACGCCAGTGGAATTACCTCATTTCCACTTGTCTCTTCTCAGGCAGTTGCCATTTCAGGGAGGCACAGGCCATGGCACCTAACTGCGTCACAGCAGACAATGGCACATCAACTGACTCTCGACTTCACATACTGGTTCTGTAAAGGAAGAAATGCATATTTATTTTAACATATGTGTGAGTATGACCCTCTGCTCACCGTTTTTCACCCTAGAGTTCCACCGCTGAGGGCAAATAGGAGATGGAGACATCCCCCTGTGTACAGACCCCTGGTGGACCTGGCGACAATGGAGGACAGGCACATTATCCTGACCTACAGACTTGATAGGGCCACAATCCAATAAATATGTGCCCAATTAGAGCCAGACATGATTTCAGCTATCCGCCTCCCCACAGGTATGCCCCCTCTAGAGCAGGTCCTGTCAGTGCTCCATTTCCTGGCAAGTGGTTCCTTCCAAGCAACAGTGGCCATGGCATCAGGGATGTCTCAGCCAAGGTTCTCAAACGTGCTGACCAGAGTGTTGTCTGCCCTGCTGAAACACATGCTCAGCTACATCATATTCCCCCAGGTGGAGGATTTAGCCACAGTGAAGGCTGACTTTTATGCCCTGGGTCATATCCTTAACATCATTTGTGCCATTGATTGTACACATATTGCATTTGTTCACCCCCCGGAGAAATGAACAAGTGTTCAGAAATCGAAAAAGCTTTCACTCTCTGAATGTGCAGATGGTGTGTTTGGCGGACCAGTACATATCCCATGTCAAGGCCAAGTATCCTGGTTCTGTGCATGATGCCTTTATTTTGAGGAATAGCAGCATTCCATATGTTATGTCTCAACTCCAGAGAAACCGGGTGTGGCTAATAGGTGAGCCCATGATCCCCACCCAGTTGATGTAGGTATGTGGGTGTGGGTTTGGCTGTAAGGGTGAGTGTGTGGCTAACAGATATCCCTCACATATTTTCAGGTGACTCTGGTTACCCCAACCTCTCATGTCTACCGACCCAAGTGAGGAATGCCAGGACAAGGGCAGAGGATCATTATAATGAGGCACATGGGCGAACAAGGAGGTTCATTGAGAGAACCTTTGGCCTCCTGAAAGCCAGATTCCGGTGCCTCCATCTGACAGGTGGATCCCTGTACTACTCACCCAAGAAGGTGTGCCAAATCATTGTTGCATGTTGCATGTTGCACAACCTGGCCTTGAGATGCCAGGTGCCTTTTCTGCAGGAGGATGAGCCTGGAGATGGTTGTGTGGCAGCGGTGGAGCCTGTGGACAGTGAGGAAGAGGAGGCAGAGGAAGAAGATGCGGACAACAGAAGTAAACTCATTCAACAGTACTTCCAGTGACACACAGGTAAGACACTGTTAGTTCACCTTCCATTGCAGTATTGTGTTTGACATTGAACATGGCAGCCTGATTTCCCTATTTCTATGGCCACTTACTGTACCCTTTGGCATCTCTATTTTTAGATCTCTGTGCCCCACTCTGGCTCCTGGTGTGTTTACTGCTGCCCATTACAGGTCATACCTATGTTTATATTACAGTAGATTTGAATTGCAATGTTTACAGTTTGTGAAACTAATACATTTGTCATATAATTCACAGACTCCATACTTGAATTTGTTCAAACGGTGTTCATTTATGTGCTAATAGGTGGAGGGGGTATTGCAATGGGCTGGGTTGGTGATGGAGAAATGTCCCGGGTAGTGTCCTTTCAATTTGTATAACAGGTGCATTGTCCAAAGGGGAAGTGGAGCAATGGCAGTTCAAGGTGGACAGGGTGACAGAGTGGGACAGAAGGGTGACAATCAGGAGAGTCCTGTTTCCTGGCGGGGGTCTTGGCAATGATCTCTGGCTTCTGCCTGGATTGTAGGGACCGTTTGCGGGGTGGTTCTCCTACTGCAGGGGGTGGGGTGCTGGTGGCCTGTTGTTCCTGTGGCGGGGCCTTCTGTCCACTAGTGCTGGCAGAGGTGGAGGGCTGTTCATCATTATGGCTAGTGTCAGGGGCCCGTTGGTGTGCCACTGCCTCCCTCATGGTGTTGTCCATGTCTGCCATGTTGTTTGTTGTGAGGGAGGAGGTGGGGGTCCACTGCCAGTCCTCTATACAGCTACCTGGTGTCTTGCTACCACTGAATGCACCTTCCCCCATAGGTCGTTCCACCTCTTCCTGATGTCATCCCTTGTTCTTGGGTGCTGTCCCACGGCGTTGACCCTGTCCACAACTCTCTGCCATAGTTCCATCTTCCTAGAAATGGATGTCTGCTGCACCTGTGATCCGAATAGCTGTGGCTCTACCCGGATGATTTCCTCCACCATGACCCTTAGCTCCTCCTCTGAGAACCTGGGGTGTCTTTGTGGTGCCATGGGTGTAGTGTGAGTGGCATGTGTGAGGGTGTGTGGGGTGATGTGTTGGGGTGTGTGCTGTGAGGTGCGTGGATGGTGTATGGGTGATGGTGTTATGTGGCTCAGATTCAGTGGGTGCTCCTCGCTTGTCTCTCTCTCAGTTGGCAATATATTTTTTCGTTGTAAGGGGTTGTGGGTAGTGTGGGTGTGTGTTTTATATTGGCTTAGGTGTGTGGGTGTGGTGTGTGTATGTGTGTCAGGTGAATGTAGTTTGAATTGTCCAATGTGGTGTGGTTTTGTTAGTGTGTGTGTATTTTGAGCGCGGCGGTGTGTACCGCCAATGGTTTACCATGGTTGAATGTCCTCCGTGGTGATTCATTGGTCATGATGCTGTGGGCGTATTTCTGTTGGCATAAACGTGTGGGTTTTGCTACCGCCAGTTTATCACTGACCTTTGGGCTGGCGGACTTGTGTGGGTGTCTGTATAGTGGCGGATTTCTCTGTGTGGGTCATAATACCCGTAGCGGTATACCGCCGCGGTCACAGTATGTTGGCGGCCTAAGTCTGATATGGTGAGCATATCAGGAAACATCATAGAGGTGAGAAATGATTTTTGGTCTTCTTGCTGCTGCACATCTCCTGTAGCTAGTTTCTTGCCACCATCTCCAAGAATTATGGGCAGATTTGCTGTGTGGCATTTTGGTGTTTCTTTGATGTTTTCTTTTGGTTTTTGTGATGCTGTGTTTTTGTGCTGTATTATTACAATATCTTGTATTTTAATGTGGTTGTTGCGTTGTGTTGTGTATTGAGTAATTTGTTTTTTTGTACCTTTTAGGTTCTAACTGTTATATTGCTTATGCTCTGGTTTCTCAAATGAGAATTTTCCTTAATAAACAAAAGACAAGAGGCATCTGGCAAAACAGGAAATGGTTGGTTTAATTAAACATTGCGGCTGGCAGAGCAGTTAAAGAACCAGGATCTAAGGACTGTCTCTCATTGCACATTGCATTGAACTAAGTTTTATACATTTCCATGGGTGCAGTAAAATCATGAAAACATTTCTTCCTTTTTAAAAATGCACAAACACTTGTCAAGGAGTCGTAAATACAATTCCAGATAGGGAAAGAGGTGGGCCACGACCTGGCGTGGTCACAATGTGGGCCAGCGAGTACATGTCCAGATGTCTGGCCTGAGTGTCGCGTTGTCACTGTGTATGCTGTGTGCTGTGTCCTGATTGGCTAAGTGTACCTAACTACATGTGGCACCTAACTTTATTGTGTTTTGGGAATGCACGCATCCCTCTGACCATGTGTGTTTTATTGGGGCCAATCTCCGGGGACCATTGTAGTGTTGCTGCCTATCTGTGGGATCTGATCTAAGTTTTCATGTTTGTGCATTTGGCTGCCAGCTAAGTGTTACCCTACATGTGGCCTGTGAGTCATTAACCTTAACTCCTGGATCTCAGAGCCCCCCTTGACCGTGTACCTACATCCTGGGGTTGACAGAAAGTTTATGATGGGGGAATCTAACAGTGGTGATGCGGCTTCATTGTATATAAAAATGTATTGATTGTATATAATGATGTCTTGTTCTCGTGCGCATCTTGATTGATTGATCCAATATCAACATTACATAGATGGGTGACGCACTCACAAGACAGGGGTGCACACCCTCTACACTTGAAAGCGGTACTCGCTACAAAGCTGGGCCGCGAAATGGCATACAATGAAATAATAATACCAATTAAATCACAGAAACTGGCTGCAAATAAAGCAAAAAAAGAGGAATTTAAAATGGAGGTGCTTGATCCTAAAGGGACAGATCATCAGTGATTTGTGCATGTGACTATGAAAGACTATTGGTTCATGGGTCATGTCATTTTGTCACTGTACTGTTTTGATTGGCTGCTGTTAATCCATGCAGTAAAGAGACAGAAGCATAATCAGAGCCTCCGATCCTGACATTGAATTCCATAATAAGGAAGGGGAAGCAGAGTGGCTTGCCATGAAGGAAGACAAAACCACGGGAATGGACATCACTTCCTAATGTTACATCTCCCCTTGAGACTTTGTCACCGGCCCCTTACATGATGAAAATGTGGAACCTGATCCCCACCTGATGCTCTTCGCTGATTCTTCACAATGAAGAATGAGTGATTGATTTTGTTTTTGTTTACATTTTTCCGATAAACAAATTTGAACCAAAAAATGATTCATTCTTTCTGTAGGGTCATGGGCCCTGGGCTCACATACTAAATGAATGGTGGACACAGACACATGCACCACGTCACTTGTGATGCCTGTGTTGGATCGGTGTGGGGTGAGTGTGAGAGCGAATCCTCAAACAGTGGCTGATAGAAACACTAGTATGTGTCCAGCAGGACTCTACAATTTCTTAAAAACCCTTAACCAGAAGTGGATCCCTGTTGTTCTGTCCTAACAAGGAGTAAAAGTCAAATAAACATAATACCTTTTACTTGGAGATTTGCAGCCCTGTGATCACACGTTGGGGGTTTGTTATTAAGCAGTATTTTCTGTAGTTGAGATACAGTCAAAACAACAGCTGTGGCCCGTCCTTTGTGGTTGAGGGACCACTCCCCTCATCTTTTGCCCCTCAAGAAGAGTGTCTGTCCTGGGGAGCAAAGGTCAGCCTGACAGATGCTCTTCATTTTCAAGTCAGGCAGCCAGAAGCTGGCATGCCCTTTTTTGCGCAGACTCTTGGCTGCCTGAGCTGAACTTTGCTGGGCTGAGGAGGTCACAGCTCCTGTGGGTGTGACCTCCTCAGCTCAGCAAAGGTCCTTGAGGCCCTTCCATCAGTGACAAAGGGTAGAGTCAATATGTACTGATCTTGATGAACTAATGTGTGATTTGCTAATAAATGCTAACATAACGATTGACTTTTGTAAATGGCCACCATAATCCGTTTTGTTTTCTACTTAGGTCAACTTTAGCTTACAATGGAATTGTTTTTCATTACTCAATGCTTACTCAAAAATAGTGTGTTTGATAGTTTTTAGAAGTGTAAATAGCTACCCCTAGTGGAATTTTATGTTATGCCTTACAAGGCCAGATTTAGTAGGTTATTGCTAGAGTTTGACTGCCTTATTGTTTAGGAAAAATATTACTAACGTGGTTTTTCCTCGAGGATGGAAGTAGATTCAACATTATTAGAAGTTTCTTCCTGAGCCTGAAGATTTTGACATGATGGAACAATGGAATCACAGACGAGACAGAAGAGAAGAAGAAATTGTTATAAATTGTACTTAGTTAATAATTTTGTCAATGAGACATTAACGAATGAAAACTGAGTGTACTATGAATGTGTAACTTTTGGTTATCTAACAGCAGTTTATTGGTTGCATGTATAACACCCCATGACCTGACCAATCATGTGCTTTGTGAAAATTTATTTAATGTTCTGTCTCTTATTCTTTTGGGTCAGATTCCGATTTTTGCAGATGAGTTCAGATTTTCAGGTGATCAGATTTGTCAGAGGGTTTTTCAGTTTTGCAGACCTGGGGGATTAACAAATCGTTCCTACTGATGGTGTCCCCTTGCTGAAGTTATTCCTGTTGTTCTTCATTGACCTTATGGGTAATGTATAATGCAAATTGTGTGTCTTTTGTTTTACAGGTATCAGCTGCAACTTGTTAACTAATTGCTGTATAATAATATTATTTTTTTACTATACCAAAGTTAGTATGTTTTCTAAATTTGTGTTTCTAAAACTTTTACATGAAACCCAACATGTTAATGCTAATTAGTGGTTAGAGAGAGAGTCTGTCTTTACATGCTCATGATTTGTGTTGACATTCTTTGATCTGTTGCTTCAATGTAGATTATCTCACTGGTGCAGATTTTGGTGCAATTAAGTTGTGTCGTAATTCTTGAGTTAATTTGTTTACTTGCTTTGATTAAACTCAGATATATGAGGCGTTCTAACCAGCCATTGATGATTCTTTATATGTATGATTTATGTTTGCGAATTATTTTTGTGACTTTAGCTTTGTTAATATAGTAGTGTTATCAGATTGACAATTGATTGTTTTTGTTGTTTATTGTGATGATTATGAAATATATTTTTGACATCCCCTCTAATCAATGCAGTGCAGGTCCATCGGCCGAAGGCGCAAAATCCACTATTTGGTCTGAGATAATAGCTAGGATTTCTCCGCGCTGCAGCAAGAGTGGGGTGGGGTTAGCAGTCTTACTGACCCCATCCCACTCGTTGACGAGATTGAGACTGCTGCCTTCCCTCGTTGGGAAGGCATTAGTCCCAACCCTCCTAGGACCTCCAAATCTGAGCTACAGGTCTGTGTGTGTGTGTTTTTTTTTATTTATTAATGTTTGAATGTGTGCATGTTTGAATATTCAGTAATGAGTGTTGTGAATGGATGTGTGTGTGTGTGTTTGTGCATGTGTACGAATGAATGAGTGTGAGTGTGTATGTGTGCGCATGTGTCCCGTCTGTCCCCCCACCTAAACTTACCAGCTGGCACTACAAAACAAGTTATGAGCATGCAGTGGGAAAACACAAAGAATTTTATTTCTAATTCCCAATAGTTAAGTAAGCAAGAACTACTCTTTTATCTTTCCAGCTTTATGAGTTGAAAAACATGGACGTCAAATGGGGTAGCTGCTGGTACACCTCAGCTGACACTTGTCACTCTTGGCACTTACCTGGCTACAGATGGTCTGAGGGCTCATAAAGGCAGCAGCAGGATAAGAAAGGTTAGCTGTTTTTAGAGCTTTGTCACTGTCTGAATTCCAGGCTCCTTGCGCTTCCTATACCCTGCAGCGGAATATAGGAGGCTGTTGAATGGATAAAGTTAGGGCATGGGGTCAGCCCTGTGATGTTACTGAAGTAGGGTCACCGAATGTCCCATATTTGCCCGGATAGTCCCAGTTTTCCGATGACTGTCCCGGTGTCCCAAAACTTGTCATAAAAATAGACAAATGTCCCGGTTTTGGGAGAGGGTCGGGTGAGCCGGCACTTTTATCACTGTGCTTTGAAGGCTCATGTTCACACTGGCCCTCTCCTGACACCACAGACAGAGTTTTGTTTTCAAATTAGTGGCTACCCCTCGAGGCCATAGCAACATGGTCCCCACTTACAAAGAAGTTTGCACCGCATTTAATGATATTTTCCAGAATTTACGTCACCAGTTTCACAAGAAAATAAAAAAATAAGGTCAAGCTGGATTACTGAGAAAACTATATTTCAACACTATAATGTAAGTTATGAAATAGAAGCGACTCGGAAACTAGGTCGAGTGAGCAGAAAGAAGTAATATGAAAGACTGAATTATATTTTCAATAACAGGTTCTCTTTAGTCACAAAAAGAGCAAAATTGGGCATGATGAAGGTGTACCATGTTTTTAGGCAGAGCAATTTATCGGATGGAAAAAATAATCTCCAAAAAAGAGTTATGGACCGGGCCACAGAAATTAGCATTGGAAGAGCTAACTTAAGCCAAGCATCTGCCACAGTTTTGGGATGACTGTTGTGAAGCGGTGGTATTTTATCACTTGAGGCAGCAGTAAATGGTTGTTTATCACCAGGACTTTAAAAGTAAGTATTGCATAGCAGCCATGATTTCAGATAGCTATGTGTGACATTTTCATAATTTCAGTGTAATCATGAGTGACATTTCACCGACTATGGGTGACCCTTTTCCGTGAGAAAAATCAAACAATGAGGGCGAGGGAAGCATATATATCTGCCAAATTCAGAGACTACTTATGTGTGACATTTCCATGGTTTCCGAGTACATTCTTCGGCCAAATGTGTGACACTTAGAGTGACACTTTCTCACGAGAAAAATATCAGAAAGTATCCCCTTTGAGCAATAAGAAGCTCTTAAAAATCTAAAATGTGTAGAAACCCCCTTCAAATGTCACCAACTATATGGTGGAAAATGTGTCTCACTGTACCTAGCACACATTAATAAGCTTGTGTCTGTCCCTAGATGACATATGTCACATGACATTAGGTCATGGACATATATGCGCCAAGTGCTCACTGACTACTCTGCAGTCTTCCAATCAGCCTCACTGTGCTGCATATCATTACTGCTCTTTGTAGGCATATGACAGAATTAGCAAGCCTGAGGGATTCTCTGCCATCCGCGAACCCTACCCTCATACCTTGCCAGCCCATGCCCCCGAGATTATCATGATCCTCGAGGCGAGTCGTAAACAATAATGCCTGCACACATTTTATTCACCCATTACACTGTTTAGAACAAAACTTCAAACCTAACAGCACAATGGGACTACAAAAAAAAAGAAATGACTTGAGTTGGTACACACGGCATGCATGGCCACTGCCACAGCGATGGGGCTCTGATAAGCAGCCACAGAGAGGTGGTCGAACAGCGGGAAAGGGGTAGTAAGGGCTGTGCGTCGCCAGCAGAGAGGGAAGGAAGACCCTGGGGGCCCACACTAACGGGTAAGTACACTGAAGGTTTAAGCCCCCCACTGTGTACATAGATTTTATGTATTTTATGGAAGACCTCCGCGTCTATTCTCCTTAGTCACAGCTTCCGTTTCTCCGCCAGTACGAAATGGAAAAAGGGAACTACACATTCAGAGTCTGAATTTCTACAAAGAATCACCTTGTGCCAATTTCACTGAGGCTTTTCTCTAACATGCCTGCCACCTCAGTGTCCACTACCTCAGGTGGGTTAATCATCTCCTGCCTCACTACTTGTATTAATGTTTTAGTGTAAAGTGTTGCACTCAAAGCCCATTTTGATGTTCATTCACATTAGAAAGTGGTAATAAAGGTATGTGGTATAGCCATAAAACTTTAAGTTTGAAAATTCATTTTGATTCTGACTTTTCTCTATTATGTTAGTTTATTGATTTTACTAAGACGATAATGATTTTTCTTTAGGCAAACACTCAATGCCACCTATATATGATAGCTCAGTGCAGTTCTATTTCATACCTTCTGAAATTATTTTCAAGTTATTTTTCTTCTAGATGTGCTGTAATATGAATTCTAATTAGAGTAATTTGTAACAAGTTAATTAATTTGATTTTAAGTGCTTACGTATTTATAGTAAATTGCGTCATTCTACTGTATTTGTTTAGTTTAGCCACAGGGATTTGCTAGGCCTCTGACTTTGCATAAACCGTGCGAAGCTGCCCTTTTCTCTTGTGACATTTCTTTCAGGCCTTCATTCACATTAAATGTTATTTTATTTCCTATAAAGGTGTTGACATCAAATGTTAAGCTTAGAAATCAGATGTTACATTCTTCTATGCTTCAGAGAATGGAACTGTAACCTTGGATTTGGTACATAGAGGGACAGTGAACACATTAAATACAATTGTTTCAAAATGTGTATAGGATAAGAAGATGGACCTCCTTTCTCATGTTGGTAATGCGAATCTTAGTGAATCTTGTAGATGTTCATCATGCAACCTATTCTGATTGTATAATGGAGTTTTTCAGTACTCAATCTGTGAATTCTACAGCGAGTCTGAACTTTAATTTGCTGTTCCCTGATGGATTTGGGAGCAGTCCCTTCTGCTTGGGTCACTCTTCATCCTGCTTTGATGGAGCCTTTTCCCTTTTGCCTCTGCTATCCCCTTTAGCATTGCCCCTGCCCCACGGACACTTAGGCCCATATTTATACTTTTTTATAGCCGCATTTGTGTCGTTTTTTGATGCAAAATCGGCACAAACGTACAAAATACAATTGTATTTTGTGAGTTTGCATCACTTTTGCATCAAAAAGTGACGCAAATGTGGCGCAAAAAAAGTAGAAATATGGGCATTAGCCATTTTTCCTTAATGGTGATGACCAAAGATTTTGATGAATCGTTTGCTCTTTGTCATTATTGTTGGTGACTATTGCATGCACTTTTCTATGGACTCTTGTAGGTAGAGATCTGAATGCTTTTATTCTCTAACCATCCACAAATGCTAAAGATTAAATTTAGGATCTTTCTGACCCTGTAAAAAGACTCTTGACAGAGCTTCTAAATACCGATGTATTTCTTTTTGTACATATCTTTTGCCAACTTTAGTTCCCAAATTATTTCAGTCCTATTTTAGCTTTTATCTATTTTCCTCAAATATGACTGTCCAGCACATGTCATTTGGGGGCCAGATGTAGCAAAACGCCAATTTGCGACTTGCAAATTGCGAGTCCCTGCGACTCGCAATTTGCAACTCGCAAATTGGTATGCAGTACGGTGTCTCAGACACCGACTCGCTATGGGGTCGCAATGACCCACCTCATTAATATTCATGAGGTGGGTCGCTAATTGCAGCCCCATAGCGAGTCTAGGTACTCGCAAACATGGAGGCCTGCTGTCGTCAGCAGACCTCCATGTTCGTGACTGCTTTAAATAAAGCATTTTTTTTTTTTTTTAAGTGTAGCCCGTTTTCCTTAAAGGAAAACGAGCTGCACTTAAAAAAAAAAAACGAAACCTTTAGTTTCGGTATTTTTTCAGGGCAGGGAGTGGTCCCTTGGACCACTCCCTGCCCTGAAAAAATATTTGTGGGTCCATTCACAAAGTGGAAGGGGTCCCATGGGGACCCCTTCCAATTTGCGAGTGGGTTACCATCCACTTCAAGTGGATGGTAACTGCGACTCCATTTGCGACCGCATATGCGGTCGCAAATGGAATTGCATTCCACTCCGAATCGCAAATAGGAAGGGAACACCCCTTCCTATTTGCGATTCTGAAATGCATATTGCGAGTCGGTCCCGACTCGCAATATGCATTTCTGAATAGCAAAGAGGCTTTTGCTACATCTGGCCCTTAGTGACTTGTCCCCTGTAGGAATTTTCCTTTGTTTGTTAAATAACTTGATGCATTTGAATTGTTCGCATGTTGAGGGGAGCTGGTCATCATGTATTCAGTGAACATCAGATGATGCTATTATTATTTTGTCCTGCTTGCATTGAATGTTTAATAAGTTTAATGTTGATTAAGCTTTGTTTCTGCCAAATACATTGGACACCTATGGTGGTCTTTTATCTCTGTAGCGTATTTCTGAGATTAGTCTACATTAATGTGTGTTATGTACTAGTGTTTTGAATGTTAAACATTCCTACTTATGGAACATTTATGTCTTTCTCCCATCAAAATCTTTGGTGTGAGAGTGATAGTAATATCTAGAGACAGCATAGTAGGGCGTCGCTTCTAGTCTAGTGGTTAAGGTCCTTCGCTGTTATATTAATGAAGTATGTTCTAGTTTAGATGTGTCAGTGATCATTTCCGTCCCTTAGTTTCTTTTCAACTTCAAATATATAAGGTACATACCGAAAGGTGATCTCACTCTTTTTGCTTGACAAATACATTTTTCTTTTCAATTTGTCCGGAAATTTCTCACTTGAAGTGTATCATTCCTCAAAGCCTAAAAAATGTTCTGTTTCTCAACTTGTCTCTGTAAATGTAGTTCTCTAAATCTCTCTCTCGCTCTCTCAATCTCTCACTCTTCCATCCCATCACATGCAGCACTTTGCGTGGAAGGTGCGTGCAATAGGTGTGCTCTTTTGCAGCACACATAGAAGGAGCAAGTCGCAATTGAAGATTGTTTTCGTGGTGGAAGGTGCCCCCCTCAATGCAGCCATCCTTGCACAACGGTGCAAGGGTGGTTGAATTGGCACGTGACAGCAAATTTTGCACCGGCGCAGGGAAAATACGGCACATCCCTGTGTTTTGAAAATGATGGTGTGTGACGCTGACAAATTTGGTGCAGCAACACGTACTGTCATTTTCACTTAAATCTGGCCCTTTGATGGGAAAAAAATGTAAATGTTCCATCACTACAAATGTTTATCAGTCTAAACACCAGTAAATAAACAGACACACTGCAGTTAGATACTAGGATTTGAACCTTCAACCTACTTTGTGACAGTCCTAGAGCTTTACCCTTAGGCAAGAAGTGACTCGTTTCTGCTGTGCATCAAAATGTAACTATAACATTGAAACCAAACATATTGCTAGAGTGATGGTTAGAAGTCACTGTATGGTGAGACCATTGCAAGAACAATCTCTCTCTCTCTCTCTCTCTCTCTCTCTCTCTCTCTCTCTCTTTCTCTTTCATCCCATTTTGGGATGGAAGAGAGAGAGCACATGAGAGTTTGATAGAGAGAATGATTGAGAGAAAGAGATTGCAAGAGACAAATTGATAAGAAAGAGTTGTTTTTGGCTTTGATGAATGTAACTTAGAATTAGATATTTCCAGATAAACTGAAAATAAAAATATATTTCTCAGCTAAAAAGAGTGAGATCGCCTTTCGGTATGTACCTTAAATATTTGAAGTTGAAAATAAAATAAAACAGGGAAAATGACCCCTGATACATATAGACCAGAACACCCAACCCTTAGTGTGAAGTCTTAACCACTAAGCTACAGGCTAAGGTTCCATCACTAGGAATGTTCAACATTCAAAACACTAGAACATAAACAGACACAGTGCCATAAAATACTAGGATTTCAACCTTCAACCTACTGAGTGACAGTCCAGGAGCTTTACCCTTAGGCAAGAAATTAATCTTTTCTGTTGTGCATCAAAACTTAACTATAACATTCAAACCAAATATTGTATGGAGAGACCACTGCAAAACCAATCTCTCTCTCTTTTTTCCATCCCACTAATGGATGGAATAGAAAGAGAGAGAGAGAGCGCTATTTAGAGAAAGAAATTGACAGAGGCAAATTGAGAGTAGGGGGGGGAGGAGAGAGAGAGAGAGAGAGAGAGAGAGAGAGAGAGAGAGAGAGAGAGAGAGAGAGAGAGAGAGAGAGAGAGAGAGAGAGAGAGAGAGAGAGAGAGAGAGAGAGAGAGAGAGAGAGAGAGAGAGAGAGAGAGAGAGAGAGAGAGAGAGAGTTATTTTAGGCTTTGATGAATTATATAGAAAAGTGTATTTTTCAAGTACAAATAGTGAGATTACCTTTCAGCATTTACCTTAAATATTTGAAATTGAAGAAAAAGTGAGGCAAGGTAAAGGCGATTGACACGCTGAGGTCAGAACCCTCAACTTTCTGTGTTTTTTACAAATTAACTATTATATAACAGGGGACTCCTTGACATGCACTTTGAAGTGATCCCTATAAAACTGAAATCAAAGAGTAAGACAGGAAAAAGATGGGAATGTTCCATCACTGGGAATATTTAGCATTCAAAACACTGGTAAATGAATAGACACACTGCCCCCTGGGGGCAGATCGGCCTAATTTAATTAGGCTGACCTACCCCCGGGGGGGCAGAAAACTCCACTCCTAGACTCCAAGGACAATTTTATTTATTTTTTCTTTTTTTTTTGAGGAGGGGCTGATCTGCCCCACACCAGGGATAATTTTTTTTTGTTTTATGTGTGGTGAGTGACCCCTGGGGGCAGAAACCAATAGATACCAGGGAGTTTTTTTTTTTAATCATCCTTATGCATAAGTGGAGAGGTCCCTTGGGCAAGGGCCGCTTCCTGGGGGGCAAAATATTTTTAGGCCATTTCTGCCAGATCAGCCTAATATAATTAAACCGATCTGCCCCCAGGGGGGCAGAAGCCACTAGACACCAGGGAATTTTTGTTTTATATACTAATGTAAAAGGGGAGCATCCCTTTGGGCAAGGGCGGCTCCCAAAGGGGGGTAAAATATTTTTAGGCCTTTTCCTCCCCCCTGGAATATAATTAGGCCGATCCGCCTCCAGGGAGGGCAGAAACCTCTAGACACCAGAAATATATATATTTTTATTTACTTTATGTTTTTTGTATGGGGAGCGACCCCTTAGGCAAGGGTCGCTCCCCTGGGGGGTGGGGGGGAATTGTATGTAAGCCATTTCTGCCCCCCTTGGAGGCAGATCAGCCTATTTTTGTTAGGCCAATCTGCCCCTAGGGGGGCAGAAACCACTAGACACATGGGATTGGTGTGTGTTTTGTTTGGGGGGGCACCCCTTGGGCAAGGGTCGCTCCCAATGGGGCACATTACTGTTGGCCATATCTGCCCCTTCATGGGGGTAGATTAGCTTATTTTTGAAAGGCTCATCTGCCCCCCCAGGGGGGCGGAAAGCCCACCAGAGACCAGGGAAGATTTTTTTTTCAAAATAGGAGGGTGGGGGTATGGCCATACCCCCACCCCAAATAAATGGGGCAGATGGGACAATTACCCCCGATCCATATCACGGGGGCAGAAAGTCTACTAGGTGGCATGGAATTTTTAAAAGAAAACAAAAAATAGTGGGGTGGTGGCTACCAAACAGTATGGGCCTGGTTATTCCCCCACCCCAACTGAAGGGGGTAACAGTCTTTCAGCTCTCCCCCCGCACACTAAAACATCTTATCCCACGGCAAGCAAGAGGACATTTGATTGTTTTGGTTTTACATTTGGGTCTTGAGACCTTGGTAACTCTCAAAATCGTCCCACTTTGAATGGTGACTTTGGGACGCAGCCAGGTAGAAAAATCCACAAGACCCAGACACATCTGAAATCTAAACATCTGGTTGATTCCAGGGTGGTGTGCTTCACATGCACCCTGCACCATTTTCTTACCCACAATGCCCTGCAAACCTCCAACTTTGCTGGAAATCACACATTTTTCCCAAATGTTTGTGATGGAATCTTCCGGAATCTGCAGGAATCAACAACATTTCAACTACACAACATTGTCTCTTCTATAACGATAAAAATTCTGCTGCACTTGTCAACCTAAAAATGTTTTTTTTCAAACTGCCCTTTTGGACACGTGTTGGTTCTCCCTCAGTTTCGACAAGTTTTTGGCTCCTTCCAGTCACAGGCACTTGGCCCACCTACACAAGTGAGGTATCATTTTTACCGGGAGACTGAGAGGAACGTTAGGTGGTAGGAAATATGTCCTAATACAGTGATCCCACACAGAAATGTGGGGAAAATAATTTTTTTGCTAAATTTGAGGTTTGCTGAGGATTTTGGGTATGAAAACATTGGGGGATTCATGCAAGTCATACCTCCCTGAACTCCTTCAGGTGTCTAGTTTTCAGAAGTGTCTGGGTTTGGTAGGTTTCCCTAGATGGCTGCTGAGTCCAGACCCAAAAACGCAGGTGCCCCTCCCCAAAAACAGGATGTTTTGTATTTGATAATTTTCATGTGTCCAGATAGTGTTTTGGGGCATTTCCTTTCACGAGCAGTAGAATTAACCACACAAATGAGGTACCATTTTTATTTGGAGACTTGGGGGGAATGCTGGGTGGAAGGAAATTTGTGGCTCCTCTCAGATTCCAGAACTTTCTGTCACCGAAATGAGAGGAAAAAGTGTTTTTTTGGTGACATTTTGGGGTTTGCAAAGGACTCTGGGTAACAGAACCTGGTCAGAGCCCCACAAGTCACACCATCTTAGATTCCCCTAGGTGTCTAGTTTTCAAAAATGTGCAGGTTTGCTAGGTTTCCCTAAGTGCCGGCTGAGCTAGAGGCCAAAATCCGCAGCTAAGCACTTTAAAAAAAACAGCTCTGTTTACTTTGGGAAAATGTGATATGTCCACATTGTGTTTTGGGGCATTTCCTGTTGCGGTCGCTAGGCCTACCCACACAAGTGAGGTACCCTTTTTATCGGGAGACTTGGAGGAACACTGGGTGGATGGAAATTTGTGGCTCCTCTCAGATTCCAGAACTTTCTGTCACCAAAATGAGAGGAAAAAGTGTTTTTTGGCCAAATGTTGTGGTTTGCAAAGGATTCTGGGTAACAGAATCTGGTCAAAGTCCCACAAGTAACCCCATCTTAGATTTCCCTAGGTGTCTAGTTTTTAGAAATGCACAGGTTTGGTAGGTTTCCTTGGGTGCCGGCTGAGCTAGAGGCCAAAATCCACAGCTAGGCACTTTGCAAAAAACACCTTTGTTTTCTTTGGGAAAATGTGATGTATCCACGTTGCGTTTTGGGGCATTTCCTGTCGCGGGCGCTAGGCCTACCCACACAAGTGAGGTACCATTTTTACTGGGAGACTTCGGGGAATGCTGGATGGAAGGACATTTGTGGCTCCTTTCAGATTGCAGAAATTTCTGTCACCGAAATGAGAGGAAAATTTGTTTTTTTGGCCAAATTATGAGTTTTGCAAAGGATTCTGGGTAACAGAACATGGTCAGAATCCCACAAGTCACCCCCTCTTGGATTCCCCTAGGTATCTAGTTTTCAAAAATGCACAGGTTTGGTAGGTTTCCCTAGGTGCCGGCTGAGCTAGAGGCCATAATCTACAGCTAGGCACTTTGCAAAAAACATGTCAGATTTCAATATAAAAATGTGATGTGTCCATGTTGTGTTTCCTGTCACGAGAATTAGGCCTACCCATGCAAGTGATGTACCATTTTTATCGGGAGACTTGGGGGAACACAGAATAGCAAAACAAGTGTTATTGCCCCTTGTCTTTCTCTAAATTTTTTCCTTCCAAATGTAAGACAGTGTGTAAAAAAGATGTCTATTTTAGAAATGCCCTGTAATTCACAGGCTAGTATGGGCACCCCGGAATTCAGAGATGTGCAAATAACCACTGCTTATCATCACCTTATCCTGTGCCCATTTTGGAAATACAAAGGTTTTCTTGATACCTATTTTTCACTTTTTATATTTCAGCAAATTAATTGGTGTGTACCCGGTATAGATTGAAAACCCATTGCAAGGTGCAGCTCATTTATTGGCTCTGGGTACCTAGGATTCTTGATGAACCTACAAGCCCTATATATCCCCGCAACCAGAAGAGTCCAGCAGACGTAATGGTATATTGCTTTCAAAAATCTGACATTGCACGAAAAGGTTACAGAGTAAAACGTGGATAAAAATGGCTGTTTTTGTCACCTCAATTTAAATATGTTTTTATTTCAGCTGTTATTTTCTGTAGGAAACACTTGTAAGATCTAATACCTCTTGCTGACTTTCAGAAATGTTTAGCTTTCTGGGATCCGTCACTGGTTTTATACCTATTTCTGTCACTAAGTGGAAGGAGGCTGAAAGCACAAAAAATAGTAAAAATGGGGTATGTCCCAGTAAAATGCCAAAATTGAGTTGAAAAAATGGGGTTTTCTGATTCAAGTATGCCTGTTCCTGAAAGCTGGGAAGATGGTGATTCTAGCAAAATAAACCCTTTGTTGATGCCGTTTTCAAGGAAAAAAACACAAGCCTTCTTCTGCAGCCCTTTTTTCCTATTTTGTTTTTAAAAACGAAATGTTGGCTGTATTTTGGCTAATTTCTCGGTCTCCTTCAGGGGAACCCACAAAGTCTGGGTACCTCTAAAATCCCTAGGATGTTGGGAAAAAGGACGCAAATTTGGCGTGGGTAGTTTTTGTGGACAAAAAGTTATGAGGGCCTAAGCGCAAACTGCCCCAAATAGCCAAAAAAAGGCTTGGCACCTGAGGGGGAGAAGGCCTGGCAGCGAAGGGGTTAAAGTCATTGTATGGAAAGACCATTGCAAAACTAATGTCTTTCTCTCTCTTTCTTACATCCCATTATGGGATGGACGAGAGAGAGACAGGAAGCAAGAGATTGAGTGAGAGAGATATATGTAGATAAAGAGATTGACAGAGAGAACCTGAAAGAGAGAGAGACAGAGAGAGAGAGAGAGAGAGAGAGAGAGAGGCTGATAAGGATTTGATGAATGATACAGTTAGAATTATATATTTCTGTACAAATTGAAAATAAAAATTTATCTGTTATGTTAAAAGAATGAAATCACCCTTCAGTATGGACCTTAAGTATTTGAAGTTGAAAGTCAAAGTAAAGCAGGAAAATGACAAATGACACAACTAGACTCGATTTCCCCATCTCCAGTCTGATAGTCTGACACCTTAACCACATGAAAGTGATTTCATGCTATCTACTCTCTAGACATCCCTATTGCACTGCATCCAAAGAGTTAGCCAGCAAACAGAAGTAAGTTCTCCATCACTAGGAACATTTAACATTCAAAACACTAGTAAATAAACAGACACACTGCCATGAGATGCTAGGATTGGTACTTTCAACCACCTGACTTGCAGTCCAAGAGATTTAATATTAGGCAAAAAGTGATTCATTTCTGCTGTTCATTAAAACATAACTATAACATGCAAACCAAACATCTTTCTAATGTGACGCTTTGAAGTCATTGTCTGGAGAGACCATTGTAATACCAATCTTTCTCTCTCTCTCTCTCTCTCTCTCTCTCTCTCTCTCTCTCTCTCTCTCTCTCTCTCTTTCTCTCTCTCTTTCTCTCTCTCAATCTCTCACCCTCATTACATTATGGGATTTTAAAAGAGAGAGAGAGAAAGTGAGAGATTGAGAGAGAGAGAGCTATTTCAAGAAAGAGCTTAACAGAGGGAAAATGAGGGGAAAATAGGAAGATAGGATTTTAGGCTTTGATGAATGATATAGTAAGAATGAGATATATCTGGACAAACTTGAAAAGAAAAATGCATTTATCAAGTGAAAGGAGTGAGATTACCTTTTGGTATGTATCTTAAATATTTGAAGTTGAAAAAAAAATAAGAAAGGGAAACAACAGCTGACACATATAGACCAGAGTTCCAAACTTTCAGTGTGCTAGTTTGAAGTCTTAACCACTATACTACAGGCGACTCCTTACTGTGCACTGCCAGACATCCCTATGACACAGAACCCAAAGAGAGTGAAAGGACAAAGACCCAACTGTTCCATCACTAGGAAACATTTATCATTCAAAACACTGGTAAATAAACAGATGCTTTGCCATGAGATACTAGGATTGGAGCCTTCAGCCGACTCACTGACAGTCCACGAGCTTTACCATTAGGCAAGAAGTGATTCTCTTCTATTGTTCATCAAAAATTAACTATAACATTCAAACAAAACATCTTACTAGTGTGATGCTTTAAAGTCATTGTAAGGAAAGACCATTGCATTGCATGCAGAATGCGGATGTGGATTGACGCTGAGGCGCTATGCAGAGTTCTACAGTAATGACACAGGAAGAGTGCGAAGTAAAGACACGGAGCAAGGATGGGGGAGAGTGAAGCAAGTAATGAGGGAGTGGATGACAAGTGACTAGTATACTCCTTTGGACTGGGCCAGGCTAGGCTGAGCTAGGCTGGGTTGGACTGGGCGGACAGCTGGAGCGGGAGCAGTATGAGCAGCCACCGTAAACCAGAAGCAGGAAGAAGGAAGACTAGACTGCTTCTGTGAGGCGGCAAGGGTGAGAGCAGCAAGTAAACCAATTTAATACATTTTCCTTTCTGAACCGCACCGCACTGCACATTGTGCCTGACACAAATTACCACTCACCACCCCGTCCTCTCCATGCATTGAGTGAGAGCTAACTTTATATATGCTGACTTCACCCCATAATTAACTGTTCATTTTGTACTTGTTATGTGCACATTCTTGTGCTCTCATCTGGACTTGTACAGTTCTGACTGGAGCTGTTAAATTTTAGATTAATTTGGGGCTACAGTCTTGAGCAGCAGGACCTCAGCAGTCTTTAGGTAAAATAGAGTGACTTAACCTAGTGGACTTTTATATTCTAACTGCATGGCACTTTTTGAATCTTTCACTGCTGCTCATGTTAATACTAGCAGACAAAACCATTGCGACCATTGTATGGAGCTTCAGAACTTTTGTCCTGGATCTTTGCTCTTACTTCAGTGACCCGTTTGTTTGTGACGCCTGATCCCAGCACTAATGCTCCTATTCGCAGAAGGTACAGTTTGACCCTTCTGCCCCACATGGTGGTATTGTTTTGCGCCCAATTTTTTCTTTAGCCACTATCCCGGAGGCAGAGGCTTGTGAGGTGTTCTGGTAAAGTTGGTAGAGGGCTGTGAACAGTTCCCTTGGGGGATCAAGGAAGGGGAAGGTGGTGCAAAGTAGGGGTTGGGTACAATGGTCTGGCAGTGTGGGAGCAGAGAGTGCCCTTTGTTGTTCTGAAGCTTGTTTGACCCCCCAAGAAAGTCCTTTGACTGTGAGCTTTATTAAAAGTGGGTCATTGTACTGGAGTCTAGGTTATGACAGCCAAGAAGCTTCACTCTGCGAGGTTGGTCTCCACAAGAGCCTTTAAAAAACCAAAAGCTAATGCCCTGAGAAATAAGTCCTAGCATATGAATATAGTGAAAGGCTTTAATACAATTTCCACTTTCTTCTCTAAAAGAGACGTGGGAATGAATAAATTAGCCTCCATCGTGAGCCTCCAGGAAATACCTATGAATCCTTCATCCGAAATTAAAGCACTCACTACATCTACTATACCCACTGTGGCCATCAATCTGGAGGAGCATATGGTCCAGTCAACTTCATTGATAAGGGAAAACGCTCCTCTTGCTGTAGACTCTACTCTACTGGATATCCAAATAGCTACAGTGTCCATTATGCCTTGAACACCCATAGTTCCCTCAGCTTCCCTCCCATCTCTGGATGCCATGGAAAATTAGATGGGTTCCCTTTTGGGGCCCCCTCCTAAGATGCACCTGTTTAGTAATACTCCCAGTGAAAGATGCCTAGGGATGTCTGATACTCCCAAATACATTTTTCAATCCTTATAAGAACAAGGATTTGCTGTCTGATACTCTTAATTGTCTAGAAAGAGTCCTGTCCTCGATTCTTGTCCTGATGGGGAAATCCATAAATAATTTGAATCAAATCCTGGGTGTGATTCTGGCTTTAACAAAATTCTTGGGGGCATATTTATACTCCGTTTGCGCCAAATTTGCGTCGTTTTTTTCGACGCAAATTCGGCGCAAAACTAACGCCATATTTATACTTTGGCGTTAGACGCGTCTAGCGCCAAAGTATGAGGAATGAGCGTCATTTTTTTGCGTGAACGCCTTCCTTGCGTTAATGAGATGCAAGGTAGGCGTTCCCGTCTAAAAAAATGACTGCAACGCAAATGCGTCGTATTTATACTCCCGGGCAAAAATCACGCCCGGGAGTGGGCGGGGCAAAAAACCCCGCATTTGCGCCTCTTTTTAACGCCTGGGTCAGGGCAGGCGTTAAGGGACCTGTGGGCTCAAAATGAGCCCACAGCTGCCCTCCCATGCCCCCAGGGACCCCCCCTGCCACCCTTGCCCACCCCAGGAGGACACCCAAGGATGGAGGGACCCATCCCAGGGACATTCAGGTAAGTTCAGGTAATTATAATTTTTTTTTTTTTTTAATATTTTTTTTGGCTTAAGGGGGCCTGATTTGTGCCCCCCTACATGCCACAATGCCCAATGACCATGCCCAGGGGACATAAGTCCCCTGGGCATGGCCATTGGGCAAGGGGGCATGACTCCTGTCTTTACTAAGACAGGAGTCATGTAAATGGCGTCTGGGCGTCGTTAAAAATGGCGCAAATCGGGTGGAGACGATTTTTTTGCGTCAACCTGACTTGCCCCATTTTAAGACGCCCTAACGCCATTTTCCCCAACACCGGCGCTGCCTGGTGTACATGGTTTTTTTCCACGCACACCAGGCAGCGCCGGTCTGCTAGCGCCGGCTAACGCCATTCAATAAATACGGCGCCCGCATGGCGCTTCAGAATGGCGTTAGCTGGCGCTAAACTTTTTGACGCTAAACTGCGTTAGCGCAGTTTAGCGTCAAAAAGTATAAATACGGGCCTTAGTCTTGGACAAATGGACCGTTTAGAAAAAGGCTACATCTCCTTTGGCCAAAGGATGTGTTTCTCAGAGTAAATTCCTACCTGAGCGATCCCACCCTCGTTTTTCCATAAAAAAGTTTCATAGGGTGGAGGAGGTCTCTTACTCTTGCCATAAGGATTCAAATACTCAAGCTGGCCCGACCCCAATGTTGGCTACAAGATAAAGGGAGTCAAGACATACTCAAGCTTGATCATTCTCATTCTCAGAAGATGTTTTTTATGACAGGGCATGAGTCTTTACTGCCTACAATTGCGCCTCTCGCAAAAAAGCAAAAGGGAAAAAGCATTTTCCTATTTTTCAAAGTAAGGAGGCCTTAGTTGAACTGGAAAAGAAGAAAATATTGAGCAAGAATAAGAGTGAGAATGCGCAAAGGACTTAAAAGAGGAGAAAACTCAGTTGAATAAGTAAAAGACAGTCAAGAAAGCTTTGCTTTGATCTGAACTCTGTCCTGCCTCCTCTCTCAAACATTGGTCTGTCCCTTAATACAGAAAACGTGGCAGGAGTCTCTGCTGAAGAAAGGATAAGACTTCCTTCTCTCACATTGCTTCCAGTCATTTTGTTGGCATTATTGCCAAACTCCCAAGGTGGAATTGTCCTGCTTGCAGCAGCCTCGTGCCTGACAGTAGTGACATCCCCTCATATCTTGAATCCCCTAGCTGAACTGTTAATTTCTAAAGTAGGAAATAATGTAATGTATGGTGTCACTGAGACAGTGTGTGTTGGAAAAATCACTGAATCTAACATCTAGGGGATTGAAGAAGTTTTGTAATTATGTATGGAGCATAGGCTCTGAGAAATTGGAGACTGTAAAATCTGATCCCCATTTAAGGAAAGTGGTCTCAGGTGAAATACCGGATAAAGACCACATTGATTATTGCTTTTATAATTCTTCTTCACACTCAAACGGTTTATGTGCCTTCCATAAAGCAATGGGGCAAAGGCATTTTATGCATCTGCTTTTTGTCTTCAAGGCGAAAGTTCCTCCAATGTTATTGGATGCCACAGAATTTATTAATATGTCAAAATGGTGCTTCCTAGAGAAAATGGAGGGGCAAATATTATGCAAGGTGTGTAGTTTTAATTCTGCTTTTCTGACTCCAGCAATTAGGATGGAATTTAGCTTAATAAGCTCCTAGGTACAAGGGCTGGCCAGTGTGATCTGGTGAGGCTACCAGCTGAAGAACAATGAAAAGAAGACAATGAGGACATTTATGAATCAAGAAATATTTGGCACTGATGTAGGCAAATAGTTCTTTTCTAGAGATTTCTCTCTGGCCTTGAGATATTTGGGCTTACAGAAAGAGGCTATGGCCTCCATTTCTTCTCTAGAATTTAAAATCTAATTAAAAGGCAATATGAACATAGCTAGTTGTCAGAAAGATCTCACGTATTGTATGATGAAGAAAAGGTTGGAGATGATATCCTGGGCCAGTTGTCCAAAGGTAGCCCAAAAGTACATGTCCTGGAACTTGGACCATGGCATTCGCCGCTTTATGATTTTATTTCAAGTGAACTTACTTCTGTTAAATGACTTAAGAGGAAAATTGTCCTTTTCTGGAGATGCAAGGAAAGAATGCAAATTTTGTGATATGGGATGCCAAGATCTTAATCATGTTCTTTTTGTCTGTCCTGCATTAGTACCTTTGTGGCATCACCATTTACGGCTAATGTTTTTACAGAATAATGTAACATCTGTTGAGGCAGCATGAGAGTTTCTCTTTTTTCCTAATAATGAAGTTATTTGTATGAGCATTTTTTAATTCTTCAAAGGATTTATGAATTTATATTAATGGTTTCCTGATGACTGCTATGCTATAGTGGGTTCACCCATGTTTTTTTAAAATATTTCACACTTATGGCTTGCTGCTGTGACAAGGGTCAGTTTTCTATTGGAAGAGTACTTGAGACCACTCTACACAATGCTATCATACCAGGTCACATTTTAAATATTTTTTTAAGGTTTATGTATGTAGTTTAATCTAGATTTGGTTTGATCCTACGTTCTTGGTGGGAACTTAAATGGCTGCTTTTTCCGGAGTATTTGGTTTATTGGGTAGTTTAAATGTTGGATATTTCACTTAAATTATTTAATAAGATTTCTTTTGCTCCCAAGACTGCATTGGTGTCTTTTAATCATGGCTTTTATTCTTTTCCTAAGGTGTAAGATTATGGTATGTTCATATTGTATTACTTTGATCATGTGGACCTCTTTGAGTTCCAAATCATGAATAAAGAATTGAATTTAATGGAGAGACCATTGCAAAACCAATCTCTCTCTCTCTCTCTCTCTCGTTGTCTTCCATCCTATTATGGGATGATAGAGAGAGAGAGAGAAAGATAGAAAATGAGAGATTGAGAGAGAAAGAGATTTAGAGAAATACATTCACAGAGAGAAATTGAGAGAGAGAGAAAGAGAGAGAGAGAAAGGGAGGTTTAGGCTTTGACGAATTACATAGTTAGAATGCTATACTTTTGGACAAATTGAAAAGAAAATGTATTTGTCAAGTAAAAAGAGTGAGATCACCATTTGGTATGTACATCAAGGGGCATATTTAAGAAAAGTGGCGCTGCACACAATAGCGTCAGAATTTTTGATGCTAGTCCGGCACTTGCAGGATGAGCGTGAAAAAATGTTTGACGCTAATCTTGGAAAGCACCCACAGGACCATTGTAACCAATGGAAGCCTTCTTCAGTTTTTGGACCCCCTTATAGGGGAACGCCCCCTTTGCATACATTATGCCTGGTGCAGGCATACTGTAGCGCAGAGGGATACAAAGTGGCGCAATTCATACATTGCACCACTTTGTAAATATGACACAGCGTTTTTGGCCTTCTAACACCACATTAGAGTAAACAAAAGAATCTAATGTGACTTTAGAATGGCACTAGGGGCTCTTAAATATGTCCCTACATGTTGAAGTTGAAAAAAAAGCAAAACAGGGAAATCACAGCTGATGAATTCAGACCAGAAGCCCCAACTTTTAGGGTGAGGGTTTGAGACCTTAACCACTAGTTCAGACATGTCTATGACACTGAACCAAAAGAGTTTGACAGAAAAAAGAGTAATTGTTCCATCAGTCTCTCTCTCTTCCATCCCGTTATGGAACGGAAAAGAGAGAGAGAGAGAGAGAGATAGAGAGAGAGAGAGAGAGACTGAAAGTGAGAGATTGAGAGAGAGAGAGAGAGAGAGAGATGTTTTAAGAAACAGATTGACAGATCAAAATTTAGAGAGAGAGAGAGAGAGAAAGAGAGGGTTTTTAGTCTTTGATGAATGATATTGTTAGAATGCAACATTTCTGGACAAACCGAAAAGAAAATGTATTTGTTAAGCAAAAAGAGTGTGATCACCTTTTGGTTTGTACCCTAAATTTGGAAGGAAATATTAAGGCAGGGTAATGAAAGCTGAAACATCTAGACCAGGGCCACCAGCCTTTAGGGTGAGGATCTGAAACAGTAACTGCTAGGCTACATATGACTCCTTTGGGTCTATTCTCTAGACATTCCTAATGCACTAAGGAATGTTTCAGATTCGAAACACTAGTAAATTAACAGACACACTACAATGGGATACTAGGATTGAAATCTTCAATCTACTGACTGACAGTCCAAGAGCTTTAAAATTAGGCAAGAAGTGACTCTTTTCTGTTGTGCATCAAAACCTAACTATACTATTCAAACCAAACATCTTTCTAATATGACACTATCAAGTCATTGTATTGAGAGACCATTGTAAAATCAATCTCTCTCTCTCTTCCATCCCGTTATGGGATGGAAGATAGAGAGTAAGACAGACAGAAAGTGCGAGATTGAGAGAGAGAAAGCTATTTAGAGAGATAGATTGACAGGTAGAAATTGACAGAGAGACAGAGAGAGAGGTTGTTTAGGATTTCATGAATGATATATTTAGATTGCGATATTTCTCGACAAATTGAAAATAACACGTATTTGTCAAGTAAAAAGAGTAAGATAATCATGTGCTTTAGACCTTAAATTTTGAAGTTGAAAAATATCTAAGTCAGGGAAATGTCAGCTGACACATCTAGACCAGAATCCACAAATTTCAGAGTCAGGTTCTAAGGGGTAAATCACGAGGCTACAGGTGATCACTCTCCAGATATGACTATGACACTAATCCCAAAGATAAATAAACAGACACACTGCCATGAGATTCTAGGAATGGAAACTTTGCCTACTGACTGACAGTCCAAAAGCTTTAACATTAGGCAAAAAGTGACTCTTTTCTGTTGTTCATCAAAACGTAACTATAACTTTCAAGCCAAAGATTTTTCTGATGTGATGCTTTCAAAGTCATTTTATAGAGAGACCATTGCAAAACCAATTTGTCTCTCTCTGTCTCTCTTCCAACCCGTCATGGGATGGAAGAGAGAGAGAGAGAGAGAGAAAGAGAGAGCGAGAGTGAGAGAGAAAGAGAGAGAGAGGGAGAGAGAGAGAGAAAGTAAGAGATTGAGAGAGAGCTAGTTGGAGAAAAATATTGACAGGAATTGAGAGAGCGAAGAGAGAGAGAGAAACAGGTGTGATGAATGAAATATGAGAATGTGATGTTTCTGGACAAATTGCAAAGAAAATGTATTTGTTAAGTGAAAAGAGTGAGATCCCGTTTTGGTTTGTACCTTCAATTTTTAAGTTGAAAAAAAAACAAGTCATGACTATGTCAACTGAAATATCCAGATTAGATCTCAAAGCCTTCTGAGTCAGGGTGAGAGGCCTTAATCACTAGCCTAAGGGTGACTCCTTAGTGGTTGTTTTCCAGACATGCTTATAACACTGAACACAAAGAGGGTGATGAGAAAGAGGCATAAATGCTCCATCACTAGGAATGTTTAACATTCAAAACACTAGTAGAGAAACAGACACAAAACCATGAAATACTAGAACTGGAATCTTCAACATACTGACTGACAGTCACAACAGCTTTAAGATTAGGTAATAAGTGACTCTTTTCTGTTGTTCTCCAAAACGTAACTATAACATTCAAACCAAACATTTTTCCGATGGGATGCTTTGAAGTCATTGTATGGAGAGACCATTGCAAAATCAGTCTCCCTCTTCAGCTCTTCTATCCCTTTATGGGATGGAAGAGAGAGAGAGAGAGAGAAAGAGAAAGAAAGAGGGAGAGAGAAAGAGAGAGTGAGAGATTGAGAGAGAGAGAGAGAGCTATTGTAGCAAACTGGTCTTCTTTGCAGATGCCCCCACTTTTTGCCCCCATCTGAACTGCTAGATGCTGGTTTTTAACTCCATTAGTGTTCTGAGGCCTGCTAACCAGGCCCCAGTACCAATGCTCTTTCCCTTAAATCTGTATGTCAAATTGCATAGGCCAATTGGCAAGCACTTTACCACCCCTGCAAGTCCCCAGTAAATGGTACCCAGGGTACCTTGGGCAAGGGCGGTAAAGAGGGTATTAGGACTGCAGCACTGATTGTACCACCCTGAATACCCCAAGTAAAAAGAGAAACTGCAGATTTGCCATGTCAGCCTGCTGCTCGAGTGAGACTCTGCCCACACCAGATGCAGGCAGACTCCCTTTTACTGCCCATGACCAGGTTAATCATCCCTAAGGTAGGCCCCCTGTAGCCCAGGGGACAGGATGCACTGTTTCATGAGTGGGGACATGTGTGCAGGAGCACATATGCCCCTGTGCTGGCATTTAAACTGCAATGCTGCCCCGAGTAACCAAAATGTATTTGTCAAGCAAAAAGAGTCAGATCACCTTTCGGTTTGTACCTTAAATTTAGAAGCTGAAAAAAAAGTACGTGAGGGATATAACATCTGACACATCTAGACAAGAATCCCCAGCCTTATAAGTTAGGGTCTGACGACTTAACCACTAGGTTACAGGTAATTCCTTAGTGTCTCTTCTCCAGATATGCCTATGACACTGAATCCAACGAGGGTGACAGGAAATAGATGTAAATGTTCCATCACTAGGAAGGTTTACCATTCAAAACACCAGTAAATAAACAGACACACTGCCATGAGATAAACATACTGACTGACAGTCCAAGAGCTTTAACATTAGGCAAGAAGTGACCCTTTTCTGTTGTTCATCTAAACGTATTATAACATTCAAACCAAACATATTTCTAGTGTGACTCTTTGTATGGAAAAACCATTGCATAACCAGTCTCTCTCTCTCTCTCTCTCTCTCTCTCTCTCTCCCTCTCTCTCTCTCTTTCTCTGTCTCTTTCTCTCTCTCTCTTTCGTCTCTCTCTCTTTTCCATCACATTAGAGAGAGAGAGAGAGAGAGAGAGAGAGAGAGAGACAGAGACAGAAAGTGAGACATTGTGAGAGAGAGAGAGCTATTTAGAGAAATAGATTGACACAGAGATATTGAGAAAGAGAGAAAGAGTTTTTTTAGGCTTTGATGAAACATATAGTTTGTAGGTGATATTTCTGGGCAAACTGATAAGAAAATGCATTTGTGAATTGAAAAGAGTAAGATATCCTTTCCTTTGTATCTTAAATTTTGAAGTTGAAAAAAAGAAATGACTGCTGATACATGTAGGATAGAACCCCAAACATTCAAGGTGAATGTCTGAGGCCTTAACCACTAGGCTACCAGTCAAACTTGTCCAGACATGCCTATGGCACTGAATCCAAAGAGGGTGATGGGAAAAGGACATAAATGTTCCAACACTAGGAATCTCTAACATTCAAAATACTACTAAATAAAATGATACATGGCCATGAGATACTAGGATTTGATTTTTAACATACTGACTGACACTCCAAGAGCTTTAACGTTAGCCAAGAAGTGACTCTTTTCTGTTGATCATCAAAACATAAGCATAACATACAAACCACACATATATCTAGTGTGACGCTTTGAAGTCCTTATACGGAGAGAGCATTGCAAAACCAATATCTCGCTCTCTCTCTTCCATCCCATTATGGAGTGGAAGAAAGAGAGTGGGAGAAAGAGACCATGAGAGAATGGGAGAGAGAGAGCTATTTAGAGAAAGAGATTCATAACAAGAATTTGAGAGAGAGAGAAAGAGTTTTTTTAGGCTTTGATGAATGATATAGTTAGAATGTGATATTTCTGGACAAATTGAAAAGAAAATGTATTTGTCAAGTAGAAAGAGTGAGACCACTTTTTGGTTTGTACAGTTGAAAAAAAAATAAGTGCAGGAAATGACAGTTGGCACAACTAGACCAGAACTCCCAACCTTCAGGGTAAGATTCTGAGAACGTAGGCCCATATTTATATTTTTTTAGCGCCGCATTTGCGCCGCTTTTTGATGCAAAAGCATTGCAAACTTACAAAACACAAAATGACACAAATGCTGCGCTAAAAAGGTATAAATATGGGCCTTAATTACTAGGCTACAGGTAAGTGCAGTTTCTTTTTCAGAGGGTGGCAGGAAAGAGATGTGTATTTTACATCACTGGGAATGTTTAACATTCAAAACACTAGTAAATAAACAGACACGCTGCCATGAAATACTAGGGATGGAGTCTTTACCTACGAACTGGCAGTCCAATAGCTTTTACATTAGGCAAGAGGTGACTCTGTACTGTTGTTTATCAAAAATGTAACTATAATATTCAAACCAAACACTTTTCTAGTGCGTTGCCCCTTGGAGGTCATTCTATGGAGACACCATCTCAAAACCAATCTTTCCCTATCTCTTCCATACCATTATGTTATGTTATGTTTTAATACACTTGTAAAGCGCACATACTACAAACAAGGTTTTGTGGTGCTAAAAACACAAACAGCTAGTCGTAGGGCTGTTTGAAAAGCCACGTCTTCAACAGGGATCTAAAGTTACCATATGAAGTGGAAGCTCTGATGTCAATGGGCAGAGACTTCTAGAAGCCCCAGTCCTGTATGCTTGAATAGAGGAACTTCGAATAGATTTTGGCAACCGGTCCTCAGATTGCGCTGTGGAGTATAATGCCTGATGCTGAAACTCACAAAAGCAGGGCTTTTGCCAAAATGTTGATGGAGCACTTTCCACCTTGGGTTCAGTAACCACATGCGCTCTGGTAAGATGCCACACTTACCCCACCTACACTCGAAGTCAACCACATCCTTGGATTCAGTGATCGCGCGCTGACTATCACAGAGGCCTCCTCCCATGAGCTTCCAGCGCGATCAGAAGAGAAATGCAAAGCATTTCTCTCCCGATCATGTGGAGGAGGCAGGCGAGGCTTCAAATGGAAGGAAATGAATTTCCTTCCCTTTGATGTCTCTCTCAGTGTTTTAGCAGCCGGATTGCAAGCAATGTGGTTGCTAAAATGCCCACTAGACACCAGGGATTTAAATTTTTTAAGGAAATTGGAACAAGGGCGCGACCCCTTGGGCAAGGGTCGCTCCCATGGGGGGCATTTTTTTAAGGCCTTTTCTGCCCCCCAGGGAAACCTCCAGGCACCAGGGATCATTTTTTTTTTTTTGTTGAGGTGGGGCGCGTCCCCTTAGGCAAGGGTCGCTCCCTTAGGAGGCAAATTATATTTAGGCCATTTCTGTCCCCCTTGGGGGCAGATTGGCCTATTTTTATGAGGCCAATCTGCCCCCAAGGGGGACAGAAACCACTAGACACCAGGGAGTTTTTTTTTCTCGTGAATTTTACACAAGGGGATCGACCCCTTAGGCAAGGGTCGTCCCCCTTGGGGGAAAATTTATTTTAGGCCATTTCTGCCCCCCTGGGGGGAAGAAACCACTAGGCACCGGGGATTTGTTTTGTTTGTTGTTGTTTTACAGAAGGGGAGCGACCCCTTAGGCAAGGGTCGCTGCCCTGGAGGGGCAAATTGTATTTAGGCCATTTCTGCCCCCTAGGCCAATCTGCCCCCCCAGGGCAAAAAAAAAATATGTGTTTTTTTTTGTTGTTTGTTTGTTTTTTAGAGATGGGGAGTGACCCATTAGGCAAGGGTCGGTCCCCTGGGGGGCAAATTGTGTTTAGACCATTTCTGCCTCCCCTTGGGGGCAGATCGGTGGATTTTGGGTCAATCTGCCCCCAAGGGGGCCAGAAACCACTAGGCACCAGGGATCTTTTTTTTTGTGCCAACGTTACGCAAGGGGAGCGACCCCGTAGACAAGGGTCGCTCCCCGTGGGGTTTGGGGGGCAAATTTATTTTAGCCCATTTCTGCCCCCCCTGGGGCCGGCTGAGCTAGATGCCAAAATCCACAGATAGGCCATTTCCTTTCGTGGGATCAAGGCCTACCCGCACCAGTGAGGTACCATTTTTATTGGGAGACTTGGGGGAACGCTGGGTGGAAGGGAATTTGTGTCTCCTCTCAGATTCCAGAACTTTCTGTCACTGAAATGAGAGGAAAAAGTGTTTTTTTTGGTCAAATTATGAGGTTTGCAAAGGATTCTGGGTAACAGAACATGGTCAGTACCCCACAAGTAACCCCCATCTTGGATTCCCCTAGGTGTCTAGTTTTCAAAAATGAGCTGGTTTGCTAGGTTTCCCCAGGTGCCGGCTGAGCTAGAGGCCAAAATCCACAGGTAGGCACTTTGCAAAAAACACCTCTGTTTTCTGTGAAAAAATGTGATGTGTCCACGTTGTGTTTTGGGCCATTTCCTTTCGTGGGAGCTAGGCCTACCCACACCAGTGAGGTACCATTTTTATTGGGAGACTTGGGGGAACGCTGGGTGGAAGGAAATTTGTGGCTCCTCTCAGATTCCAGAACTTTCTGTCACCGAAATGAGAGGAAAAAGTGTTTTTTTGGTCAAATTTTGAGGTTTGCAAAGGATTCTGGGTAACAGAACCTGGTCAGAGCCCCACAAGTCACCTCATCTTGGATTCCCCTAGGTGTCTAGTTTTCAAAAATGTGCTGGTTTGCTAGGTTTCCCCAGGTGCCGGAGGAGCTACAGGCCAAAATCCACCAGTAGGCACTTTGTAAAAAACACCTCTGTTTTCTGTGAAAAAATGTGATGTGTCCACGTTGTGTTTTGGGCCATTTCCTTTCGTGGGAGCTAGGCCTACCCACACCAGTGAGGTACCATTTTTATTGGGAGACTTGGGGGAACGCTGGGTGGAAGGAAATTTGTAGCTCCTCTCAGATTCCAGAACTTTCTGTCACCGAAATGAGAGGAAAAAGTGTTTTTTTGGTCAAATTTTGAGGTTTGCAAAGGATTCTGGGTAACAGAACCTGGTCAGAGCCCCACAAGTCACCTCATCTTGGATTCCCCTAGGTGTCTAGTTTTCAAAAATGTGCTGGGTTGCTAGGTTTCCCCAGGTGCCGGATGAGCTACAGGCCAAAATCCACAAGTAGGCACTTTGTAAAAAACACCTCTGTTTTCTGTGAAAAAATGTGATGTGTCCACGTTGTGTTTTGGGCCATTTCCTTTCGTGGGATCAAGGCCTACCCACACCAGTGAGGTACCATTTTTATTGGGAGACTTGGGGGAACGCTGGGTGGAAGGGAATTTGTGGCTCCTCTCAGATTCCAGAACTTTCTGTCACTGAAATGAGAGGAAAAAGTGTTTTTTTTGGTCAAATTTTGAGGTTTGCAAAGGATTCTGGGTAACAGAACATGGTCAGTACCCCACAAGTAACCCCCATCTTGGATTCCCCTAGGTGTCTAGTTTTCAAAAATGAGCTGGTTTGCTAGGTTTCCCCAGGTGCCGGCTGAGCTAGAGGCCAAAATCCACAGGTAGGCACTTCGCAAAAAACACCTCTGTTTTCTGTGAAAAAATGTTATGTCTCCACGTTGTGTTTTGAGCCATTTCCTTTCGTGGGCGCTAGGCCTACCCACACAAGTGAGGTACCATTTTTATCGGGAGACTTGGGGGAACACAGAATAGCAATACAAGTGTTATTGCCCCTTGTCTTTCTCTACATTTTTTCCTTCCAAATGTAAGGCAGTGTGTAAAAAAAGACGTCTATTTGAGAAATGCCCTGTAATTCACATGCTAGTATGGGCACACAGGAATTCAGAGATGTGCAAATCACCACTGCTTCTCAACACCTTATCTTGTGGCTATTTTGGAAATACAAAGGTTTTCTTGATACCTATTTTTCACTTTTTATATTTCAGCAAATGAATTGCTGTATACCCGGTATAGAATAAAAACCCATTGCAATGTGCAGCTCATTTATTGGCTCTGGGTACCTAGAGTTCTTGCTGAACCTACAAGCCCTATATATCCCCGCAACCAGAAGAGTCCAGCTGACGTAACGCATTTTGCTTTAAAAAATCTGACATCGCAGGAAAAAGTTACAGAGTAAAACGTGGAGAAAAATGGCTGTTTTTTTCACCTCAATTTCAATATGCTTTTATTTCAGCTGTTATTTTCTGTAGGAAACACTTGTAGGATGTACACAAATGACCCCTTGCTGAACTCAGAATTGTGTCTACTTTTCAGAAATGTTTAGCTTTCTGGGATCCAGCATTGGTTTCTCACCCATTTTGGTCCCTAACTGGAAGGAGGCTGAAAGCACAAAAAATAGTAAAAATGGGGTGTGTCCGAGTAAAATGTCAAAATTGTATTGAAAAATTGGGTTTTCCAATTCAACTCTGCCTGTTCCTGAAAGCTGGGAAGATGGTGATCTTGCCACCCAAAATCCTTTGTTGATGCCATTTTCAGGGGGAAAACCACGAGCTGCCTTCTGCAGCCCTTTTTCCCATTTAAAAATAAAAAAAAAACATTTTCATTGTATTTTGGCTAATTTCTTGGTCTCCTTCAGGGGAACCCACAAAGTCTGGGTACCTCTAGAATCCCTAGGATGTTGGAAAAAAAGGACACAAATTTGGCGTGGGTAGCTTATGTGAACACAAAGTTATGAGGGCCTAAGCGTGAACTGCCCCAAATAGCCAAAAAAAGGCTTGGCACAGGAAGGGGAAAACGCCTGGCAGCGAAGGGGTTAAAAATACATTGGTGTAATCATCTAAGCTGAAAAGGAAACCAGAAACAACATTATAGATTATACCTCTCCTCATGGGACAGCAGACAGGAAAGATTCATCGAAAAGAGCGTTTACAGCTTCTTAGCATAAGAAGACGCAGCATTAAGGGCAGTGCAGAACATGGGCTTCACATAGGGCAGGTCAGCAGTTCAGAATTTATTAAGCATATTACTGAACAGCATACGTAACAGGACATATAAGACTAAAGGGAAACTCGTAACAACTAAATATGACAGAAGACTTAAGGAGGAACAGAATGTGACAGTGCGAGTACCCCAGGAGAACTCTCCCAGACTTACTGTAAGTTTCAGAAGTCATCTCTTAACTAGAAATGACCCGAAGATTCTGAGTGGTTGACTGTGTGAGCCCATTTTGTGCAAACTAACCAACACCCAATTCAAATTGTATATGCACAACAGGTGTGTAACTATTCCAGATTTTTCAGGAAAGATGCAAAGCAATCTCAATGAATTCATACTGTTCTGCCAAAGTATGACACTTTACATTTCTTTCCCACAGCTCACATTATAATTCCAACAGTTCTTTTGCAAAATTAACAAAGCTTCCTGTCTTGTTCGATAGCTAGAAAAATACTGTTACATTTGTTAACATAACTATAGATTCTGACATTAATGTAAGAGGACATTTAACAACACATCTGCAATCTAGGAATTAATTCAGGTCAAAGGAAACAATGAATTAGTACTTTTCATCTACTTCAGCACAAATGAATGTTCAGGCGTAGTCTAGCTCAGAAAGCTTAAATACATATTAATGCAATTTAATAAATATAAATCCTATATCACAACTTACAATTTTAATCAAACATGTAAAACAAATTATTAATTGCAATCAATATATATAACATTAGAAACAGTTTAAACATGCATTTATTTTCCTGCACACATGTAACGCATGTTAATAAATTCTTTTAATTTAAGTACGACTAATTCATGTTCGATTAATACTCATAACATACTTAGGCCCATATTTATACTTTTTTAGTGTCGCATTTGCATCACTTTTTGACTCAAAAGCGGTGCAAACATACAAAATACATTTGTATTTTGTAAGTTTGCGCCGCTTTTGTGTCAAAAAATGATGCAAATACAGCGGTAAAAAAGTATAAATATGGGCCTTAATTTCTACTTTTCTTCTAAGAATATTATTTATTTTTTATTATTTCAGGACAGTGATTCACTCAAATATAAATGCACAACATCTTTCATGGCAGAACACAATGTCAAATATGAATGGAAGTCACATTGTCCATCATCATTTAAATGTGCACATTTTTATATTTTATGTTAATTTCTTTGTTAGGCTTTAAATGAAAAGACTATTAGTCACCATATGCTAACTTCTATGCCACTAATGTATTAGTGAAATTTGATCGCTATCAATGTGATTTAAAAAAGATACAGCCGGTCTTCAAAAGAGTTCTCTTGGCATTTCAAAGCCAATGTAGTTTGGCTAGTAAAGGTTTATGGGATGGAATTATCGGATGGAAGAGAGAAGGGGTGAGAGGCAGAAAGTGAGAAATTGAGAGAAAGAGAGAGAGAGAGAGATATTTAGAGAAAGAGATTGACAAAGACAAATTGTGAGAGAGAGAGAGGGAGAGAAAGAAAGAGGGTTTTTTAAAGCTTTGATGACTGATATAGTTAAAATGCAATATTTCTAGACAAATCGAAAAGAAAATTTATTTGTCAAGTAAAAAGAGTGAGATCACCTTTCGGGTTGTACCATAAATTTTGAAGTTGAAAAAAAGTAAGGCATGGAAATGACAGATGACAATCTAGACCAGAACTCTGAACTTGAGAGTAAGGGTCGATGCCTTAAACACTAGGCTACAGGTGACTCCTCAGTGTCTTTTGTCCAAGCATGCCTAAGGCACTGAAACCAAAGAGGGTCACAGGAAAAAGATGTAAATGTTTTAACACTAGGAATATTTAACATTCAAAACACTAGTAAATAAATAAACACACTGCCATAAAATACTTGGGGGCCCGATTCCCAAAGGTCAACTTAGTCTTCTGGTGCAAGTTTAGACCAAAAGTGTAAGTTTACGATTGTTTGGTATTCACAAAGGTAATTTACGAGAAGTATCTTTACATCTGCACTCAGAGCAGATAATCCACACTCCGGGTGGAGCATCCGCACTCCGGGGGGAGCACCCAACCCAGGGGTAGAATTATTGTAAGCACATGCACCTGCACATTATTAATCCCACCTGCAACACCCAGAAACCAGATAAAAGCAGCACACAAGCAAGGCACTGGTTTCACCACAACCACACTGTGCCTTTGCTACAAATCCTGATGCCTTGCTGCCCACCAGGAGGAAAAGGAATTGCACAAAGGAGGAGACTACCATCATACTGAAATTTGTTTTGAGGAACTGCAAGAGACTACATGGGCTCCCACCTTACAGCAACAGTACCTCAGAAAAGGCAGCCATATAGAAGCGCTTGGCCCCGGCAGTCACTGCATTGGGAAACGGCATCCGGACTGTTAATGACATCAAGAAGAAGTGACAGGATGAGAAGAGAAGGGGGAAGGAAAAGTACACCAGATAAGAGGTGGCTAGAGCTCTCCCTGGTGTACTAACTATAGCCCACCTCTGACTCACCCACTTGAGAGGGTTGTCCCCTCCATCCTAGACCCCCCACCTGCTCCATGGGCTGCCTGTGACTGATGCCCACAAAGCGGTGCCAGGTAAAATGCAATGGTACTAACATTGACACCAAATGAGTAATGTGTGTGGTTCTCTAAAAATGTGACCATGAATGTTGTCCCAAGAAGTGCAATCTGTGTCTCAGAAAGTCTATAACACTACAAGTACCAGAATTCTTTGTAATGGCAATTGCAAATTACAATACCACAGTCCCAAACAGTGGCCCGTCACTGCTGCCTCATCCACTGAACACTTGTGCATGGTAATAGATAATGCCCTGCTTTTATTTACCACAGCTGTTGGCATGTAGATGCAAATGTATAGTATTGTGACAGGTTGCACATAAGCAAATATCTCAGTTGTGTCTGATGACCTTTCCCTTTTGTTGCAACATACAGCCAGGGGACAGTCACACACAGGAGCACAGGTCACTGCACCATCAGGGAGGCTATGTCATGGAGCACAAAAACCCATACCATCACCACAAACTGGTCTGTAAATATTGCCAGGGGAGGGCATTATCTTCTATATTGTTACCAGTTAAGTCATAGTTACAGTACACTGGATTCATGAAATGTGGTAAACCTGTGAAATTAACTAGGTACTGTTGTGTATCACATGTGTCAACTAGTATGTTAACTTAACACACACATATAGTTGTAGGTCCTGTGACATTGTCCAGAAAAGAGCAGCCTGCAGCATGTATGGGTGTGACATTTGGTCAGGCACCACACACTGGGCTGATGTCAGACACTGGAAAGGAAATATAACAATGTATTTCCCAAATGATAATGCTCCTAAACTGTGGTGTGAATGTCATCAGTATGTGAAGTGTGTCTAATGTCACTGTTGTCACTCATCTCCAAATGCTCTTATATGGCTTGCAACAGTGTACCACAACCTGGCATGTTGGCCAATGAAGGCCTACCAATAATGCATATTTACTGTACCCAATTAAGGGTACATATTGCCCCCCATGTAGGTGGATATTGATTGGGCAGTGAAGCAAGTCACATGTCATGTGTAACAACATTTTATGACTTTCCTCAAAATGTGTATGGTTTTTGTGCTCTCACAGGTATAAATGGTTTTATCAATCTGGGGAAGTGTTACAAGTATCCCCATTGGTCATGTAAAGTGACTCAAGTGCAGAGTAAGGCAACACAGTGGCTTGTTCAGTCTTGACACATTACAAGAGCCTGGGCTCATAGACATGATTTACTGGTGTGTGCAGCTGGAGTTAGACTAAGAGTGATCCTCCTGTGCCTTGTGGGTCTTATAAATTTGTCCCCAAGTACATCATGTAGAGGTGGAGGGACAACCTGTTTCTGAGTTCATGACATGGATACTTGCTTACTGAATCCCAGGACACAACAGCTAATGCAATGATGTTGGTGAGTGCTGTACTGATACCAGCAGGCTTGCAGTTTGGGAGTGTCATAGTGGCTGTGTTTAGCGGGTGGAAGCCTACACATCTAGTGGTTGAACTACACAATGTGAAAACAGGAAATGTGGGTGTCATCCCAGATTTTCCTCTTGACCAATTTGTGGGATCCTAGATCTAGGTTTATTTCACTTTGCCACCGCAATCACAAATGGGTGAACTCCTGAATAGAGGACTACAGGGTGTGTGCTGTACATGAACATGTGGGGTGTTAGGTAAAATAGACCATGATGTTGTACACATACACTGGAAACACAGGCCAAATGAGAACTGCACAACAGAAATAGCTGAACTCACAGTACAAACTTAGCAATGTTGGGGGGGGGGGGGGTGTATCAAATTAAATGTGACCTATAACTTGTTATATAATTGTGTGTGTCATACTTGTACTTGTCAATGTACTGACTAAATCGGATGTGCAAAGTTCATACAGCCCTGCATGTTCTGACTCATACACAAATTAGCAGATACCACATCATACATACTGATGTCACTGAAAATGTAGGTATATCCAAAGGTAGCCAGTGCAGGATAGCCAAGTTATTACTGTCCCTTAGCTCTCAGTAACCTCCAATTAAATATTTACCTGTAAGTGTGATACCTGAGTGATATGAGGACCACCTGTAATATGCAGATTACTGGTCCATACCTCTAACATGTACATGTAGATTCATCACCACCATCCTACGCAGTAATGGATATGTATGTTACATTACAGCTGCTGCCAGGACGACTTCAGTGATTCAGATGACACCATCTGGAGGGTTGGAAGACATCCTGGCTGCAGCAGTCAAACCCACTGCTATCCATCCATCAAGTAAGTGAGCTATATAGTTTCATCTATGGATACCCTCCCCATCAACAAGAATCAACCCGTAGTTGGTGTGTAAAAGATACCCAACAAGTTCAGTGATGTGTGTTGCAGGTGTGCATTATCACATAATATGCATGCTGAACCAGTCCCAGTAACCATGTTGTCACTTCTTTCCGAAACTTCTGGATCATAGACCAGCTCTTCTGCAACACATCCAAGGAGCCCGGTCCAGCAGCTGACATCTAGGGGGATCTCAACACCACACAGACCTGTGCTGAGAACTGGTGAGTTTGCATTTGCATCATTCATTTGCATTATACACCTCAATGTCACAGTGTTAGCTATCACGTCTAAGGGTACACAAACCAGGTCACATGTGGTAGATATGTTGATGTGAAGATTAACTGTCTTAATCCCTGTGTTGTACCACATCATGCTGTAAACCAGTTACTTAGCCTAGCGCAACCTCTATCTCATAGGTGGTGAGGAGAGTGACTTAAGTTGGGAGGAAGTACCATCAGCCAGTGACGGATGGTGGGCAATCCAAAGGCGAAACCCACTCCTCTTCCAAGCTGCCTTGTCAGCTGCCAGCACAGCACAGGAGGAGAAAGTAGAGGAGGCAGAAGATCAGGGCCTGACTGCAAGTGATGTGGAAGCCAATCCCCTGACCATATGTTGCCCATGCAGATTACCTACTAAATCCACATCTGCTGCGGTTGGCATGCTGCCTCCTCCTACATCACATAGAATTGTCCATTCCCCACTTAAAAAAACCGAAAAATCACCTCTTCACAGTCCTCACATCCAGGTCAGACATGTTGATTCCCCCACACACACCTACCCTGATGGTGTCTCCTAGACCTTCACTCCAGCATCTGAGGGACATGGCAGTCCTGGTGAGGAGCGGGTAGGCCCTAAGCACATTTCTCCTCCTCACAACCTCCCACTGGTGGTTGTACTGGTCGCTTCCAAGACCGTCCCAGGAGGAGAGGGCTGGCAGATTTTGATTTTGGAGAGTGGGCGGATGATTTCTTCCAGCAGCAGGCAGATGTGAGGCAGGACATTTGTGCCAGTGGGGTTATACTGTCAGACATGTCTGCCTCACTAGACGACATGCACCAACTCCCACAGTTGGTGCACAGAATGACCCAGGTGTTGGAGAGCATGGATAGATTCTGGGACAACATGGTGAAGAGGATGCATGACATCATGGTCATGCAGAGGAAAGAGAGTGCAAGACACCATGCATTGGCTATGAAGAAGATGAGGGCATAATTAAAATGATATCAGATCCTTCACAGTCAATGCTTGGAGGGGAGTAAAGACATCTACCTGCACCATCTCACCCCCAAACCCTGGTCAGGGAACCTGCATCGGGCCCCCAACAATCCACAATGGGAACACACCCCTTGCACAGGCCTTCCACTGCACAGTCACTTCCTCTCATGTACAGGGTCTGACAACCCCTGTCTAGGCATCCCCCGTCTACAGGGATCACCACTCCCTGTCCAGGTATAACCTCTTCCTGTACAGGGATCCCCAGCTCCTGTGCACGTAGACGCACCCTCTGTGCATGTAGAGCCACCCCATGTACAGGTAGACCCTTCCGCTGTGAAGGTCGACCCACACCCTGTGCAGGTAGACCATCCCCTTGTGCATGTAGACCCACGCCTGTGCAGGTACACCCTCTCCCTGTGCACATAGACCCACCCCTTGTGCAGGTAGACCCTCTGCCTGTGCATGTAGGCCCACCCCCTTTGCAGGTAGAACCTCCCCCTGTGCACAGAAACCCTCCTTCTGTGCACATAGACCCACCCCCTATGGAGGAGAACCCACCCCCTGTGCAGGTAACGCTCCCCTTGTGCAGGTAGACCCTACCCTACACAGAAATTATACTCACCTGCAACTAAGAAACCAAGGAAAAGCGCTGCATCTCAATGATTCTCACCACCTCACCTGAGAAGAAGCAAGTGAGATCCCCCTTGAGCAATGTGATGTATGTGTGCACAGCACTATGTGAATAAAAGACATATCCCACATTCACATTGAGTTGAGCAATAGTTTATGAAGGTCAGATGCTTATTGTGGCTGTAGGGGATATATGTTTCAAAAATGTATGTAGGACATGTTTTTCACTAGAACCATCTGTGTACATTTGGGTCAGTGGAATGAATAGCTAACAAACTCTATACGTATACTTCCATACTCTGGTTCCAGCACAGACAATGAACTACATAACATAGTTGTTTGGATAATTTTTTTAAAAATAAGAATATTCATATAAGGAAAGAAAAACTGTCCATTGAGAAGGGAGAAACTAAATCATATAGGGGGTCATTCCTACCCTGGCGGTCGGTAGGGGACGGAGGAAGCACCGCCAACAGGCTGGCGGTGCTTCTGGGGCTATTCTGACCGCGGCGGTAAAGCCGCGGTCAGAAAAGGGAAGCCGGCGGTTTCCCGCCGGTTTCCCGCTGGTTTCCCGCTGCCCCTGTGAATCCTCCACGGCGGCGCTGCAAGCAGCGCCGCCATGGGGATTCTGACCCCCTTCCCGCCAGCCTGGTTCTGGCGGTTTTCACCGCCAGAACCAGGCTGGCGGAAACGGGTGTCGTGGGGCCCCCTAACAGGGCCCCACATTTATTTTCGGTGTCTGCTTGGCAGACCTGAAAATCGAGACGGGTGCAACTGCACCCGTCGCACACCAGCAACTCCGCCGGCTCCATTCGGAGCCGGCTTCCTCGTTGCTGGTGCTTTCTCGCTGGCGGGCGGGCGGCCTTTTGGCGGTCGCCCGCCAGCCCAGCGGGAAAGTCAGAATGACAGCCGCGGTCTTTTGACCGTGGTACGGTCTTCTGGCGGTTCCCGCTTGGCGGGCGGCGACCGCCGCCCGCCAAAGTAGGAATGAGGGCCATAATGCTTTTCATGGAGTAGGGGCAGGGGGATATGGAGGGGGTGGGACAAAAAAATAAAAATAACACATCAGGAAATGCCAGGGTAATCAGTCTATGTACAGGGGGCAAATGAAAAGTCCAGTCACAGTCAAAATATCAAGTCCAGTCAAACGTCCACCTGATCATCCTCCTTTGCAATGACAAATAGTCATCCCAGGGGACTGAGACACACAGGGGTTAGGAGGGGTGTTGGGGGAAATAGTGTGGGAAGATGAACAGGGAGATGGGACATGGAGGGTTGTATGGGATGGACACTGCGACAGGGCGATTAAGGCTGCACCCAAGGAAGTGATGCTGGCATTGAGGGCTGCAAAGGTCTGGGCAAGATCCCATGCTCTTCCTCATTGACCTGATGTAGGATCCAACAGCAGATTACCTGCTTCCCCTCAGCTGCCACCATCCTTTCCTGGGATGCAGCCACAGATGTGACAACACAGGAAGAGGTTTGGCTAGCACAAGAGAGATGTGGGGTGTCGGGTACATGGGAGCTCCTCCTGGGACTCTGGCAGGCACTCGGACGGGTACTGGTGGCAGGGGTGGCAGCTGGGTGCCACAATGGACTGGGGGCACCATGTGGTAGGGAGGGGTCAGGTGTTTCATCTCCCTATGGTGGGGTCACCTCTGGCAGGTTAGAGTGCTGGAATACAAGAGGGGAGGGGAGGGGAGGGGACATCCTTCCCCCAGCCAGGGGTGTCTAGTTATGGGCCACCCCTACAGTTTCTGCAGCCTCCACTCGGTCACTCTCAGCTGAGTTTGTCCGGGTGGGTGTACTCCCCCTGTCTCCTGATGTAGTTGGTCCCTCCTCCTCTTCCTTTTCTTCTGTTGAAGACAAAGGCCATGCCCACCGATGTCCCCAGGAAGCTTGTCTCTGTCCACGGTCCTCTTCTTGGCCAGCAGGGTCCACTGAAAAAGATTTGAGAACATTATGTAGTTGGTGTACAAATGTAAGCAAGGTACATGACTATTAAAAGAAAGTGCTGACTCTGTACTCCATTTATCTCACTGACAAGTATCAGGTGACTTTGATCCCAAATCTATGTGTACTATCACTGAAATGCCCAGACTTTACTTACACATCGAAAACTGTCACAGTTGTGGGTGGTATGCTCTTCTGTATTGAAAAAGCCAATCCTTAAGCAAAATTGCAATATCTAGGCCAAATTCTCAGGGGCCATAAAAGCTGTATGTGTGAAAGATTAGACAGAATTTCCTATTTCCTTGCTAAATTGGTTCAGGGGTTCCTAGTCCTCGCTACCTAGTCATTTTCACAAGTATGTCTGCAAGTGGAGATGGAATACAGTCTGGATGTGGCTGTCCACCCCAAAGTATGAGTATGACAACCCTGTTATGTGCAGAATTAGTAGTCTCAGACTATTGCATGTTATCTGGAGTGTTGCATGGTCTGAATCCACATAAATGCTTGCATGGGTTTAAATGTAAAAACCAGGCCTTGGTACTGACCTTTGTTAAGCTTGGGGTACATGTATTGGTGGATCCCTGAAAATATCAGCCAGTCTTCATGGCATGCTCCACATTTGACAGGTCGACTGCCTGGTGTTACTATACATCAGTTGGCATGTGTAACAAAGTAGATCAGCTAGCTAAATGTTACACAAGACGTACAAGCCACTGTTCTGAAGATATGCACATTTTTCAATTCTTGGAAATGTTAGGATTATTTTGTATGAGACAAGTATTCCAAAATCAGCCATTACTCCAAGATACATGACATTAAACTTCACACTGATGAAAGACACAACAAAGGCATGCAAGTAACAGCATGCGTTACAAAATGTGACCTCTTGACCCTACACTGGACAGTGACTGGACCATCCCTTTGTCCTTACACTCAGCAGTGATGAGGCCCTTGCTTCACCAGTCATGGTGTTGGCATTGCATAACTTCATATGCATGCAAGAGGTATGGCTATTTCCAAAGTAGTGCTTTGAACACTACAAGTCCCAGGATGCACTCTGCTAAGTGCTTCCAATGTGCTGCAATGGGGCATTTGCTTCATGACTGCTGCAGCAATTGCTGGGGTAATGTCAAACAAAACATGAGAGGAACACATGAAAAGCATGCAAGTAATAGCATGCAATACAAAACTTGACTTCTTCACCACACACTGGACAGTGACTGGACCATCCCTTTGGCCCTGCACTCAGCAGTGATGAGACCCTTGCTTCACCAATCATGGTGGTGGCATTGCATAACTTCATATGTATGCAAGAGGTATGGCTATTTTCCCTGTAGTGTTTTGAATACTAAAAGTCCCAGGATGCACTCTGCTCATTGCTTCCAATGTGCTCAAATGGAGAATTGGCCTCAGGACTGCTGCAGCAATTGCTGGGATAATGTCAAACAAGAAATGAGAGAAACACAACAAAGGCATGCAAGTAACAGCATGCAATACATAATGTGACCTCTTGAGCCTACACTGGAGAGTGACTGGACTACCCTTTGTCCTTACACTCAGCAGTGATGAGGCACTTGCTTCACCAGTTATGGTGTTGGCATTGCATAACTTCATATGCATGCAAGAGGTATGGCCATTTCCAAAGTAGTGTTTTGAACACTGTAAGTCCCAGGATGCACTCTTCTCATTGCTTCCAATGTACTCCAACGGGGCATTCACCTCATGAATGCTGCAGCTATTGCTGGGATCATCTCAAACAAGACATGAGAGAAACACATCAAAGGCATGCAAGTAACAGCATGCAATACAAAACTGGGCCTCTTGACACCACACTGGACAGTGACTGGACCATCCCATTGGCCTTGCACTCAGCAGTGCGAGGCCCTTGCTTCACCAGTCATGGTGTTGGCATTGCATAACTTCATATGCATGCAAGAGGTATGGCTATTTCCCCTGTAGTGTTTTGAACACTAAAAGTCCCAGGATGCACTCTGCTGAGTGCTTCCAATGTGCTCCATTTGGGCATGGGACTCAAGAATGCTGCAGCAATTGTTCAGAATGTGTACATGGTGACATGTGATACATGTTGGTACAGCTCAGTCACTACTCACACCATGCTACAACACAGAGTATGGAGCCCATACACTTACCAGGTTTCTGTTGTTCCAACCCCTTCAGCTGAGCATGGAGGGTCATCCAGGCTGTTCCCAGGACCCTCCAGGACAGTGGCATGAGGTGGGGCCACTGCACGTGGGGCTGGGAGGACTGACCAATAGTTTTAGGGCCCTCAGTTGGGCCCAATGTTTCAGGTCCTGGCCCTCCAGTGGGAAACGCCCATTGCACTGCAGGGCTGCGATGTCTGCTCAGCTGGTCCTCCGGGCCAACATAAGGCTGAGGGTAATGGTCCAGCACTCCCTCAGCTGAGATGTCCAGTTCTTAGTCACTGAAGGGGGTTGCTCTCTTATCTACTCCCTAAGCCATACTGGGGGCAGTTAGGGTGTACAGAGCAGCAAGATGGCAGAGGATCCTGTCTGTAGGAGAGGGTGACTCAGAATGACAATAAAATGGCTGCCTCTAACTTCCTGTCATGGATTTCCTGTCTTACATTTCCTTTTCTTATTGCCAATCATTGGATTCTGGCCAGAGTGTGGATGCTCTTCCTTGCAACTTACTTTTGCGAATACAAAACAATTAGAAACTTACACTTTTGGTCTAAACTAAGACCAAAAGTGTAAGTTTACCTTTGTGAATTGGGCCCTATAATTGAAATTTTCAACCTACTGACTGACGGTCCAAGAGCTTTAACAATAGGCAAGAAGTTACTCTTTTCTGTTGTTCATCAAAATGTAAGTATAACATTCAAACCTAACATCTTTCTAGTGTAAAGCTTTGAAGTCATTGTGTGGCAAGACCTTTGCAAAACCAATCTCTCTCTCTCTCTCTCTCTCTCTCTCTCTCTCTCTCTCTCCCTTCCATCCCATTGTGGGATGGAATAGAAGAGGAAGAAAGAGAATGTGAGAGATTGAGAGAAAGAGAGCTATTTAGAGAAAGAGACTGACAGCGAGAAATTGAGAGAGAGAGAGACAGAGAGGTTATTAAGCTTTAATGAATAATAGAATGCAATAGTTCTGGACAAATATAAAAGAAAATGTATTTGTCAAATAAAATAGTGAGATTACCTTTCGGTGTGTACCTTAAATTTTGATGTTTAAAAAAATAATAATAATAAGGCAGGGAAAGGACAGCTGACACATCTTGACTAGAACCCCCAACCCGCAAGGTAAGGGTCTGAGGCCTTAATGACTAGGCTAAGCAAGATTCCCCATCTGGACATGTCTATCGATCAATCAATCAATCCGGGATTTGTAAAGCGCACTACTCACCCGTGAGGGTCTCAAGGCACTGAGGAGGGGAGAGGGGAGAAGATGGGAGGAGATGTACTGCTACTGCCGGAACAGCCAGGTCTTGAGAAGTTTCCTGAAGGTAAGGAGGTTTTTGGTCTGGCGCAGGTGGGTGAGAAGAGTGTTAAACTTTTTGGCAGCGAGGTGCGAGGTCGGCGGAGCGGAGATTCTGGGTCGGGGTGTAGAAGGAGAGTCGTCTGTTGAGGTATTCAGGTCCGGTGTTGTGCAGTGCTTTGTGAGCGTTGGTGAGAAGTTTGAATGTGATTCTCTTGTTGACTGGGATCCAGTGCAGGTTTTTCAGATGGTCTGTGATGTGGCAGTGGTGGGGGATGTCCAAGATGAGGCATGCTGAGGCTTTCTGGATGTGTTGCAGCCTCTTCTGGAGTTTGCCCGTGGTACTGCGTGGAGGGCATTGCCGTAGTCCAGTTTGCTGCATACGAGGGCTTGGGTGACTGTTCTTCTGGTTTCAGTGGGTATCCATTTGTAGATCTTTCAGAGCATGCGGAGGGTGTTGAAGCAGGAAGAAGAGATGGTGTTGACTTGCTGGGTCATGGATAGTGAGGGGTCCAGGATGAATCCGAGGTTGCGTGCGTGGTCGGTGGGAGTCGGAGCGGTTCCGAGAGTGGCAGGCCACCAGGAGTCATCCCATGGGGAGGGAGTGGAGCCGAAGGTGTGGACTTCCGTCTTGTCGGAATTGAGTTTAAGGCAGCTGCTCTTCATCCATTCGGCTATGGCCTTCATTCCTTCGTGGAGGTAGGTCTTGGCGGAGTCCTCGATGAGGGAGAGGATCAACTGGGTGTCGTCAGCGTATGAGATGATGTTGAGGTTGTGGGATCGGGCGATGTTAGTGAGCGGGCCATGTAGATGTTGAAGAGGGTCGGGCTGAGGGACGAACCCTGTGGTACGACGCAGAGGCTTTCGGTGGCCTACGAGCAGAATGGGGGGAGGCGGACTCTCTGGGTTCTATGGGTGAGAAATGAGGTGACCCAGTCCAGGGCTCTCTTGCGGATTCCTGCATTGCTGAAGCGTGAGCGTAGGGTGTGGTGGCAGACGGTGTTGAACGCGGCTGAAAGGTCCAGGAGGATGAGGGCAGCAGTTTCGCCGCTGTCCAGTATGGTTCTGATTTCTTCGGTTGCGGCAATGAGGGCAGTTTCCGTGCTGTGGTTTCTGCAGATTCTGGATTGGGAAGGGTCCAGGGACCGGTTCTCCTCTAGGAAGCGGGTTAGTTGTCTGTTGACGGCCTTCTCAATTACTTTTACCGGGAAGGGGAGCAGGGAGGTAGGCCGTAAGTTCTTGAGGTCCTCAGGGTCCGCCTTGGGTTGACTCTGAGTCAAAGAGGGTGACTCCTGTATGTCTGTTCTCCAGACATAACCAGGATACTGAACCCAAAGAGGGTGACAGGAAAAAAGTGTTAGTGTTCCATCACTATGCATGTTTAACATCCAAAACACTAGTAAATAATCAGACACACTGCCATGAGATAGTAGGGTTGGCACAGCCTACTGACTGGCAGTCCAAGAGCTTTAATAGTAGACAAGAAGTGACTCTTTTCTGTTCTTCAACAAAAGGTAACTATGATATTCAAACCAAACACCTTTCTAGTGTGACGCTTGAAGTCATTGTATTGAGAGACCACTTCAAAACCAGTCTCTCTCTCTCTCTCTTCCATCCCATTATGGGATGGAAGAGATAAAGAGAGAGACAGAAAGTGAGAGACTGAGAGAGAGAGAGAGAATGAGATTCTTAGAGAAAGAGATTGACAGAAGTTGAAAGAGAGAGAAAGAAAGAGAAGTTTTTTTAGGCTTTGATGAATGATATAGTTAGAATGCAACAAATTGAAAAGAAAACTTATTTGTTAAAAGAATGAGATCACTCTTTGGTTTGTACCTTAAATTTTAAAGTTAAAAAAATAAGTAAGACAGGGTAATGACAGCTGACACATCTAGCCCAGAAGCCCCAAACTTTTAGGTTGGGGACTGAGGCCTTATCAACAGGGCTACAGGTGACTCCTGTATGTCTGTTCGCCAGACATAACCAGGATACTGAACCCAAGGAGGGTGACAGGAAAAACGTGTAAGTGTTCCATCATTAGGAATGTTTAACATCCAAAACACTATTAAACAGACACACTGCCATGAGATACTAGGAATGGAGTCACATGATAGGATCAACTTTTACCAATATAGTAGTGGCATAGAAGTGAGCATATGTAAGTACCTACACTTAGCAGTAGGCCACTAACCCCCACTAGGTCCAGTTAGGTCTCAATAAATTAACCCCAGCTCAACCCTTGGTAGCTTGGCAATAAGCAACAAGGCTTAATTTAAAAGACAAGGGTGCCTATTATGACTTCGGTGGACGGAAAAGCCTGTACACCAAAGTCCCGATGGGTAGGTTGCCGCCAGTGTGGCAGCCTCCCCACCGGGTCCATTACGAGTTTCCCGCTGGTCAAGCAGGAAACGGCCTACAGCATTGTCTCCGGCTCATAATAGAGTAGGTGGCAATGCTGTAGTGCATAGGGTGCATCAGCACCCGTCGCAATGTTCACTGTCTGCCATGGTCGTAATGAGGCCCAAAGTGTGTAAAGCATTAAAATATCACAAAACAGTCATAAAATTAAACACAGGAAACAGTCTAAAAATCCAAAACCAATCCAAAACCAGTCTAAAAATCCAAAACCATTTTCATCTTTAAGTTTACATCAAAACAAATATAATTGGATAAGGGGAACAGGAGATATGAATTTTTAAAGAATACATGTTTTTTAGAGCTTAGAAACTGAAAGCACCACTTGTGATAACACACCTCGACCTGGGCAAAGCCAAAATTTGAGGCTGACTGTGATGGAGCCCTGCTCAGCTACAGCAAGTGGGAGATCTTGGTCAAAAGTTAACGTTTGGACTTTGCCTTTTTCTTGATGATTTATTTCACTGAGCCGAAATCACCAATCCGATCCAACCTTCCTGGAGCCCTTTTTGGATACGTGTCGTAGGAGACCTCAGTGAAGAATTCTACCTTTGGACTTATATGATTTTGCCCCATGCATAGTGTGCAGTGGTGAAGTAGGGAAAAAGATGAATTGCTTGTTCTTAGGAAAACATTTTAAGTATAGAACTATGACAACTATTTGTGATCCTAGTTGTTCGCTGGTTAGATAAATATATTTTATCATATCATAATCAAAAGACGGTTAGTATTTTACTGGGCTAGGTGCTGATGGTTCATGCACATATATAAAGAGTGCCTCTTATCATTGGATTGGTACTGGCAAATAAAGTTTATAGTATTCTGTTAGTGGAGTGTGCGGACTAATGTGAGTTAATATATAATAATTATAGTTACAGTAAGGTGAGAGTGTAAGGAACAAAAAGGTATTCATACCTAATGATAATCATTAACAAGAACCCATGGTAAGTGTTAGACTTGGCATCCTTGGCGTGGTCTCCCCTAACTTTTTGCCTCTGTTTGCCAGGTTGTTGATATGTGCTGGACTCTGTTTTTGCTGTTTTTGTTACTGTGGGCACTTTACCACTGCTATCCAGTGTTAAAGTGCAAGTGCTCCTATACAAAATGTGTATGTAATTGGTTTATTCATGATTGCCATATTTGATTTACTGGTAAGTCCCTAGTGCAGTGCACTAGAGGTGCCCAGGGCCTGTAAACCAAATGCTACTAGTGGGCCTGCAGCACTGGTTGTGCCACCCACAATAGTAGCTCTGTAAACGTGGCTCCGACCTGCCACAGCAGTGTCTGTGTGTGCAGTTTTAAACTGCCAATTCAACTTGGCAAGTGTACCGACTTGCCAGGCCTAAACCTTCCCTTTTCTTACATGTAAGACACCCCTAAGGTAGGCCCTAGAAAGCCCCCTGGGCAGGGTGCAGTGTATGTTTAAGGTAGGACATATACTAATGTGTTTTATATGGCCAAACAGTGAAATACTGCCAAATTCGAGTTTCGCTGTTGCAAGGCCTATCCCTCTCATAGGCTAACATGAGGGCTGTCTTTAAATATGATTAAAGCGTAGATTCCCTTTGGGAGCGGATAGACATGTGGAGTTTGGGGTGTCTGAGCTCACAATTTAAAAATACATCTTTTAGTAAAGTTGATTTTAAGATTGTGTGTTTGAAAATGCCACTTTTAGAAAGTGAACATTTTTTTGCTTAAACCATTGTGTGACTCTGCCTGTTTGGGGGATTCCCTGTCTGGGCAAGTTTGACAAATGGGCTGTTTGTACCTCTCTCTAGAGAGTGACACAAAGGGAGCTGGGGTGTAGCCTACATATCCTGATGACCAATCTGTGCTAGGAGGGAGGGGAGGAGTGGTCACCTACACCTACAAGGGCTGTGCCTGCCCTCACACAATGCAGCCTCCAACCCCATGGTGTGTGTCTGGAGCCTGGCCTCTGATAGGCAGGATTTCACAAACAAGAGAGACTTTCCTTTGAAGTAAGCCTACTTCAAAGGCTAAAATGGGTATAAGAAGTGCACTAAAAGCCACAGACTTTAGATCACTTCTGGACATTAAGAGGAACCTCTGCCTGGAGAAGAGCTGAATAGCTGAGGAGAAGTGCTGCCCTGCCTGTGACTGTGCTTTGTGGATTTATCCTGCAGTTGCTGCTTCTGCCTGGTGAAAGAGGACAAAGACTGGACTTTGTTGTGCATTCCTGCTTGTGAAGAAATCTCCAAGGGCTTGTCCTGAGCTTGCCTCCTATTGTTGAAGTCTCAGGGCCATCAACGACTTCCCCTGCCAGCACCTGGACTCTCTTCTGAGACTCCTGCCCTGCCAAGTGGTGCCCTATCCAGTTCCTGGGCCTTGACAGGTGAAACTGGCAGATCAAAATTAAAAATACAGGCACTGACGTGTGGGGAAATTTCTGACGCAACCTCTGAGATGCGGCTGAAGAGGTGATGCGCCACCGGCTCTCGGCTAGAAGATCGATGCTCACGGCTAGAGAAATGACGCACTGCATCGCTAACGGAGGCTGGTAACGTCATAACCCACACAGCGCGGTTTTGCTATCACCATGCGGCAGGATTTTCGACACAAACCTTGCTGGGTGCAGAAAAACAACGCAACGCCTGCCCGGATCCGAGAGTGCTGCCCGGATCGACCCATCGTTCTCCTGTGGAGAGGAAAACCGACGCATGCCGACCCTACTGGAGAAGGAGAAATGACGCATGATCTCGCTTGTGGGTGAGAAATCAATGCACCACTTACCTTTTTCGACGCACACTCGCCCATGCGTGTTATTTTGACGCTATCCAGGTACTTTTCAATGATAACAGTGTTTTACCTGTTTACAAAAGGATTTAGGACTCTTTTGCTTTTAAAATTAATAACTTGACTTGTGTTTGTTGGATTTTTGTCGTTTTGGTCTTGTTTTGTTTACATAAATATTTTCTATTTTCCTAAACCTGTGTTGTGTCGTTTTGGAGTGTTTTCATTAGGTTACTGTCTTTGTTGGTACAAATACTTTACACCTAGAACTCTGAAGTTAAGCCTGACTGCTCGTGCCAAGCTACCAAGGGGGTGAGCGGAGATTAGCTGAGGGTGATCCTCCTTTACCCTGACTAGAGTGAGGGTCCTTGCTTGGATGGGGGTAACCTGACGGCCAACCAAAGACCCCATTTCTAACATTGGTGATCAGCAGTTGGATTGGACTTGAATTTGTACTTGACGTACAGTGATTAAGTGTACACTACTGTTTTCAGTGCAGACCACTACGTGACCACATCCTACTTGTCTTGTGATTTTTGCTTTTTCTCTGTGGGACTCTATTTTGTTCTACTTCTATATTCTTGCTGATCCCTTGATTGACTTTTCTTGAACTTCATTAGGAACTTTTTTTTCTGCCTTTGGAACTTTGCACTTTGTTGACTTTTCATCATGTCCCAATTTGGTGATGCATCAGCTAGATCTGCTTTTGACCCAGGGAAACTAGAGAGCTATACTGTGGCTCAGTTGAAGCAGTTCTGTAAAGATTTTGCCCATCCCATTAAGAGCTCCGCCAAGAAGAAGGAGCTGCAGAAGGCGCTAAGGGCCTGGGTGACATCCAAAGAACCTGCGGGGCACACAGAGGAGGAGTGGGAGGATGAGGAGCAATCCATTCACAATGGTATAGTGGGTGGGCCTGTTATGTCCAGGGAGAGAGTCTCCAGAGTAGGTAGCAGTGTGTCATCCAAGGGTCTGACTCCTGAAGAGTTGCAGGACAGACAGGCAGGGAGAGGGTACCAATTGGAGCTGGAGAAGCTCAAGCTCAAGATAGAGAGGGAGGACAGAAGAATGGCCATTGAGGAAAAGAGGATACTGCTGGCTCATGAGCTTAGCTTGAGGGAGCTAGATCAGAGGAGCCAATGCAGTAGAGATGGTGGCAGCAACAGCACAGTGCAGCCTGAGAGAAGGGTACACATCCCAAAAGACCTAGTGAAGGATTACAAGAGGGAGGCTGACATATACTTGTGGTTCAAGGGGTGTGTGTCTACTCTCCCCATGAATCTGGTCCCTGAAGCTCATTGGGGGTGGGTCTGTGGAAGCACTATGAGGTAGAGGGGAGGGACACTCTGATATCCTTAGGTGATTCTCAGGGGCTCACTAACTCTATCATGAAGGATTCCCTACTCACAAGATATGGTCTCACCCTTACTGTTTTCATTAAGTTACTATGTGTGTTGGTACACATACTTACACCTAGAACTCTGAAGTTAAGCCTGCCTGCTCGTGCCAAGCTACCAAGGGGGTTAGCTGAGGGTGATTCTCTTTTAAACTGACCAGAGTGAGGGTCCTTGCTTGGACAGGGGGTAACCTGACTGCCAATCAAAGATCCCATTTCTAACAGTTAGTATCATTAAAGGTAGTCTGAAAGAATGACATACTGTAACCAAATATGCTTCAGACCTTGGCAACTAATATCATAGTGAAACAGAAAAACTATAGTGGTTGAAGTTTCTAGTCGATTGTAGTAATACAAAGTATTAAAAAAGAAACAGATGCTACTGGGCTGTTGTATCCAAGGTGTTCGAAAAGCACTGGTCAGTTTATAAGTCAAAGTCAGTCTAAGCGTAATAGTTCTACAATTAGTTTTCTTCTATAAATCTAACAAAAGTTTAAAAGGAACAACCATTTTGAAACACACTCATATTTTAGAAACGTGAGGAATCCAAAGACGTGGAGCCTAAGTTAGATGAACGGTAACTTTGGAGCAGAGAAACCATGCTTGTAGCTCCATGTATGAGATGGGAAGGCCACAAGAAAAATAATTATTGTGCAGTGGCTATTACAGCTTACATAAGCAAAAGGGCGCATTATTGGAATGATGTTGTTAAAAGGAAATCTGTTAATAAAATAAGACAGATCAATTTGACAAAGTAATATAGATTTAATCGATTTTCAGCTGGGAACGACAGGCAATCTCAAAATAGAGGCCATGACTGAAGTTCAAAGTTCTAGTTCACAAGCAGTGGTATTTATACTGTAAAAAACACGAAAAACTACGGTGACAAGTTCATCATTGACGTAAGCAAGAACAAGCAATACAGATAAGATAATAGGGGAGAGGTACCTCTTGAAAAGAGCACATGCACAATTATTGGTCGCCTCATGGGTGGGTAAATAACATTGACATCATTCAACATCTCTATCTTTCTGCACGACAAGTGATCATATGTTACATGATGCTCACTGTAGCCCTGCCTTGTGCAAATGCTTATCTGACCCTTACACAGCTCCCCTCACCAAGATATGAATGACTTGTGGATTTTAGGACCCTTGCGCTAAGGCAGGATACACCCTTTTGTTCCACCCTGTTTGTGCTAAGTGAAGATTTTGAAAGCGACAGTTGGTCCAGCTTTAAAGAAAAACTCTCATTCTAATGTGGCTTGGGCCTCTTGTGTGTTTCAGCACAGCTAACTTAACAATGCAGCATGTGTATAAGTTTCCTAAGTAATAAGTATTTGTTTGTCCTAAATATGACCTGCCTTTTCTATTGAACCCACAGTCTGTCTTTTTTAACATGTCATGTATTAAGCCTTTCACTACTTACATTGGTTTACAACTATCCCTAGCCTACAATGTTTGTATTGCAGTTTGGGAACTTATGTTTGTATGTATGTGATGTATATGATGTGTTCCTATTCTTCCTACATCATTCTCCCCTCTAGTTGATTATTCAACTACTATTCCTACCTTCCCATCTACTAATGAAACTAGGGGAATCACCACATACCCACTACTCTGTCCCTCCCAATTTAGCTGTCATCCTTTTGCAACATGCTATTATTACCTGAAAAAATTAGACACATCAAGAGCAACAATACGCTCAAGGGCAACAGGGCCTTGAACAACCCCAACATCCAGGACGGCACCCATTCGAACCAGCCATCGAACAACCCATCAGGGGCACCCCCCTCATCAATCATTTTCTTTTGTAGATCATGCAATGTCTGAATCGCCTGAGTTAATGTCCCATTGTCCGCATCATTGGCCGGCACATAAGTACAACAGGCCGATCCAATCTTCTTACACACCCCTCCTTCCATGGCCGTCATTAAATCAAGTACATATCTGTGTTGCGTTACCATCAGCCTAAGGGCTCGGAGTTCCTCCTTGATAGGATTGAACCCATCTTCGGTTGCATTTCTGGTCTTCATCAATTCAAAGCCCGTGATCTGCAGCCAGCATGCCGTTGCTTTCACCTGAATAAATGGTAGGATGCTACCAAAAAAGATTTGGGCATCATTAAATAGTCTATGTTCATGTGGAGCGTCTTTCCACACTGCAGTACCAAAATACTCAGCAGCTCTTTTTGTCCGGTAATGGTGAAGCAAGGTTGTTGGACAGCTCATGGGATGGTCATGTAACAGAGATGTCCACACCTGGTATCACCAGGGAGGGGGTGTGCAAAGTCACTAGAGAGCAGAGGCCATTCCAGTTCGGGGGTAGTTGTATGTGGAGCCGGGCCCCACACATCTAATAGTGATCCATCAGGCTGGAGGTGCCGCCCTGCATATCAGCGTTGTAGGTGGTGATGTTGCAGTTGAGGTTACTCCCCACCTTCACTGTCCCATTCCCTCTGAAACAAAGAGAAAACTGTGTTAATTTCATTGCTATTCTAGGGTGTATGGTAGTTCTTGTCCATGTACATCTCTGTATGTTCGCATCCCATATTTCCTGACATTGGCCTATTATCTTATTAAAACTTAGTTGACCTTGTGCCATTACATAATGATATTGCTCTATATATGAACTCGGTATGCCATTCATCATGGGCAAATACTGATCCTGTAACACTAAGAGCTGGCCTGCCTCTGCAATCAGGGGGAAGGGGTTTAGCTTAATAGTTACTACATTCAGATAATGGGTAAGACCTTTCAAAAATACCTCAACGTAATACCACTTTTTCCCAATCTGAGTGAGACCTTTTTTGCCCTGCTTTCTTCATTTTTTTATATCTCTTCCATTATCTCTTGTTTTTCTGTCAGGAATTGTAGGACTTCTGGGGTGGTGTCAAATCTAGTTTTGTTAACTAGTGCAGTAACAGGACTAACGTGAGTTGGTTGTAGCTGTGCTCTCATTCTGCATAAAAATAGGTGCAGGAGACAATGTGTAATGTTCGGGGATACCTCTTTAGGGAGATGTAATCTATCTACTCCGGCAGCATGGGAGATGAGAGAGCATACATAACAACTGGTGTTGGACGTGGATGTGCCTATACTATGCATGTGCTGGTGCCACATATTATCAAACAAAGCAGTATGGAGAGCGTGATGGACAATACCATCATCAACAGTTCTACGCATGTATGTAATAATTGATATAGGATCAAAGAAATAAAAATATCCAAGGGCTAAAAACATCAATATCAGTGCACCGAGGAGGAAAAACAAACTTAAAATACACAACTGGAAAGAAGAATTGTCTAATGTTGGAGCTTTAGAGGGAGGCTTTACTCTGGTTGCTTCTCCTGTTTTCCCCCCTCTTTTTCCTGCTCGGTGTCCAAAGGGATGGATGGCATGGTCGGGGCCAGGTGGATGTCCTGAAGGTGGTACCATGGTTTTTGGCCTTGGACTTTCACTGCTGTAGTCGTGCTGTCTGTCACTGGGAAGGATCCATTGAATTTGCAGTCTTTCCACTTCCTTACAAAATTGCGAATATATACTAAAGTTCCCAAAGGTAATGGTGTTTGTTGATCCTTTACATGAGATGCGTGGGCACGCTTATTGGCTGCACGTGTAACCTGTTTAGAGAAGAACTTTGCAACCTTGGTTAGCTCAGACATGTATTCATTCACTTCAGTTTGTACAACTTCAGGTGCACTCTTCACCTTATGTCTAGTTGATGGCACAAATGTGCTCATTGTTCTACCTGTCACTATTTGATGAGGAGTCAAATGGTGATCTGATCCTTGAGTATTTCTCAAAGCAAAGAGTGCTAATGGGAGACAGTATAGCCATTTCTTTTTCAATATCACACATAGTTTACTAATTTTGTTCTTGAGGAGGCCATTAAGGCGCTTTACAATTCCATTGCTTTGCAGATGATACGCTGAGGACAATTTGTGTGTTATTACTAACAAGGTTGTGAGGTGAGAAAAGATATTATTGACAAAGTGGGTGCCACTGTCGGATCTGATCCCCCCAGAGACACCCCACCGTGGTATTACCTCACGGATCAGAAAATTAGCAGCAGACTTGGCATCACAGTGAACACTAGGTCCTGCTTCAATCCACCTTGAGAATGGGCAGGCTACAACTATAAAATAGCGATAATGATTGTATCTGTCAATGATATCAATTTAATCAATATGCAGTTCCTTAAAGGGACCTTGTGGGCGAGGTATTGTGGAAGCTATTACCTTAAAGGTGGGACTTGGTGAATACTGCTGGCACTCTGTGCAGGTGTGTATGTACATTGTAATCATCTCATGTAAGTTAGGGACAAACCAATCCTGAGGTATTTGGAGGGGCATATTGGGGGTTATTATAACTTTGGAGGAGGTGTTAATCCGTCCCAAAAGTGACAGTAAAGTGATGGATATACCACCAGCCATATTACGAATCCATTATATCCTATGGAACTCGTAATACGGCTGGTGGTATATCCGTCACTTTACCGGCACTTTTGGGACGGATTAACATCTCCTCCAAAGTTGTAATAACCCCCATTGTCTCCAGCAGTATGTGAAGGAAGATGTAGCTGGTTTAGAGCTGTCAGTAGCAATGCTTGGGGCATGACAGTCCTCCCTGTTGACATTTGTCTGTATATTAAATATGTTCCTGTCTGTGTGCATCCTCTGGCTTCCCACAATTGTTTCTCATGCTCTGGGGCATTTTCTTGTATCTCTCTTATATGCAAAAGAGCTGTCTCTGTATAATGTCTGGATGTATTCAAAGGGTCTGAAGGTGTCAATGTTTCACTAGCTAACAAAACTGTGGTATGTGTGTCACAAAGAGGGCATGTTGCTGCATCTTTGGCTGCCCAATCAGCCAGAGCATTTCCACAGGACACAAATTCCTGACCATTAGTGCGGGCTGCGTATTTCAGTACTGCAACTTCATGCAGCAGTGTTAAAGCTTGTATCAAGTCCTCTAAAAGGGGGCGGTGCATGACAGGGCTTCCACCAGACTTGCGAAATCCACGTCTGTTCCACCGCATAATGCTGGAATGCACTGTTCGAGTGACATAGACTGAATCAGAGTATACTGTTATTGTTTCTCCTTCCCCTTGTTTGAGGGCTCCCACTAAAGATACTAATTCAGCAGCCTGGGCTGAACATTGAGATGGCAAAGTTATCTGTTCGGTAATCTGCAGTGTGTCTGAAGAGTTGTGCTGCATGGCTCTGACCACTGCAGCACCTGTATGTCTTACCCCTGTGTCCTGATCTATTGTGGAAGACCCATCCACAAAATATACAACACTACCTGGAATGGGATGTTCTGTTGCTTGGCTACCATCACAGTGGATTCCTCGTCTGGCCTGTGGGTCACCAATAAGACTGGACACATGAGACTACTCCTTGGGCACCTTCATTGGGCATATTCTCCCATGTAGTTTTGCTGGAATGGGTTCCCTCCCCTGACAGTTACCCCTCCTTGTAAGTTCTGGTGCTACAAGGTGGGCTGCACTGTCTGCTGTGGTCCATCCTGTATTTGGGACACTGATTGCTGTAACTGCTGAGGCTGTATCTGTGGTTGAGGCTGCAGTTGTATTTGGGGCTGTGAGAGATTTATCACTTGGGGACTCATGGCAGGTTGTGCTACAATGTCACCAGGCGGTGCCATTTGTTGGCCATAATTTGCCCTTTTCTGCTTGCTAAGTTCATCTTCCTTTTTAAACCTATAGGCTCTAATGAAATGTCCTGTCATCTTGCAATAATGGCATGTCTGTCCAATCTGGAATGTGTTTACTCTATTTCCTCCAAACCTCCCTCGCCCTCCTCTTCCATTGTTCCTGTTATTGCTTCTCTGGGCATACTGGTAGGGTTGCATTGAGGTGCCTGAAGGGGGCACTCCCAGGTACACTACAGCTAACTGGGTGGTAGCAGTGGCAATTCCTTCCTTTGTTTTCTTAGCCAGGTTCTGCTGGACCAATTTAGCTGCTTCTTTCTCTATTTTATCTTTCTCGCTCTTTTCCTTTCTTGTGTCTTCTTACAAAAATGTATTATGTGTGCTTGTATCTCTATCCATGGTTTGGCCTCTAAGGCCATAATGTTATTTAATTTATCCTGCACTTCAGCTGGCAGACCCCTTTTCACTATATTGTAAAATAGTATTGCATTCTGTCCAGTCACATCCCAACTCTCCCGCACTTCCTGTGTCCATTTTTCCTTCATTCTGCTAAGGAATTGGGCTGGGTCCTCATTTGGCTGCATTGTTTGTGCCGCAAGGGACCCAATTTCTGGCCTGTCTGGATTTATTTTCCTCAGTTGTTTCCAAACAATTCCCCTTACTCTATTAAGGGGGCCCCATCACATTTTGGGTTGGTCAATGTCACATCCTTTACTCCTGCCTTTGTGAACAGTAGGTCTGTCTCATCTCCTATAAGGGAACTTAGTAAACTCATAATGTCCCCTATTGCAAGAGTAATCCCTGCAGTATGTTTTTCCAGAGCTGCTATCCATTTCCCAGCACCCTCAGCAAGTTGTGGCAACTGTTTTTAAAGATTTTCTTTGGCCATCTAGGGCCATGGTGTATACTGAGGTGCCCCTGGGCCCTTGAATATCAAGGGCAGTTGTGACAGGACTGTAGTCCTATTGCCAGTAGGGTGACGAGAGTCATACTTACAAGCATATTTCGCCACACTCTTAGACTTTTCTGCATATATGGATAATCCCAGTAAGGATCCCCTGTGCCCTGAAAAATACACATTTCAGCATTAGCATTGTCTCCGGGTTCAAAGGAACCCTCTCGCGGCCATGGTGTCATCTGTGATGCCAATCTTTCTGTCCAACCTGCTAGGTTGTCAGTAAAAGGGACAACATTATACCAACTATTTACATACTGAGCTACTATTTCATTGGGTGTCAAATTATTGCCAGGGCATACAGGGAATGCATGTGCCATGTCTTTCCTCAGTGTCATTTTTCCTGCCATATCAAATGTTTCCTTTCTCTCATATGGGCGTGCATGCGCCCCATCAAATACTAATCTCTGTAATTCTCTTGGATTCTTTTGAAAGGCCGGCCTGTCTTATTGTTTTCTTCTCCCTCACAGGCATATTGTGACTGCTCCCTGTTATGGTCCTCAAGAAGGGACATTCTTTTAACATGTTCAGTGATGTCATCTAATGCCCCCTCTGATCCTTTGTAGGATTTTTCTAAATCCAGATCTTCTTCACCTAAGCTGCTATGTGTGGAGACAGTGTCTTCTAGCCCTTTTTGTTCAATCATTTGTGGCCCAGTGAGGGCCCTTGACTGCCTCAAGGGCCCTTCCTCCTTTTCTCAATTCGCTCTTTGGTCTACCCGTCCATCTTCCTGCACTGTGACCCGCTTGCATACACTATTCTCCTCTGCTCCTGGGTGCATGAACCTCCAGCACTCTGTGGGAGGACTTTCTGGTGTGTAAGCTAACTTTCTTGCCTCATTTTTAATGTTGGTACTTGGTTTTTGCAAAACACCTTTCTTTTTTCTAGCCCCATCCATTCTCTGTGCCTCTCTTGACCCCTCATTAGGTATACCTTAATTTATCCTAGTGGGGGACATCTTGTCCTCCAAATGAAGTGTAAATGTGGGATCTACTGTCCCTATGTATTTAGTACTATCCCCACCCAACATTTTCCATGGTGTACTGGCCATTTGAGGACATGGAGATGGGTGGACATATTCTCTATGTTCAGAAAAAGATTCTAATGGTGGGCTATACTCGGGGTCTGTATATCCCACAGCAGGGGGATGTGAAGAGGTGGGTAGTGAGTGTGGGGCACCAGGTTGCATTGTATACATGCCCTGTACCTTTGCACTGCCTAACCTTAATTGCACGTCTTGATAGGGGGATGGAGGGGCCGAAGGGTGGGTCTGAGGCTTTGTATTTGACTCATTCATATGTGTTTCAAAAAAGACCCTCCATAGGTCTAGTGTGATCTTCCTTTTCTATAGTTTATTTCCCTTGAATTTACTCTTTAGGAAGGTGGCTATCTGTTCTATTATAGTATTATCAAATGTGCCCTCTTTGGGCCACACATGTGCAAGTTTTAATGTTGCTTTGTGCCATTCCTCACAGTATTTTCCTATTCTGTCCTTGTCTCCTGAAAACACTTTAACAATGTGTTCTATAGGAGACCTCATGTCTGTTTAGTGAACTTAATCCTTTGTACTATATGGTTCGCACTCTAAATGGACTTCTATTTACTTCCTGGGGTATTCCCAGACTTCAAATAAACTGTTATTCGGCTGTGAAGGTGAACATCATATATATATATCCCTAATCTCTGAAAGACTTTGTTCATTTATATATATATTAGGTAGGTGCATTTATGTGTGGCCTAAGTGGTTTGTTTGCCTGACACAACAAACAATAATGTTATTGTTATATATATACATGTTTATAAGTTACTCATATCCTAAATTCTACACTGGGAGGTCCCTAATAAATGCATACAGTAGGAGGTCTAATGCTAAATATGAGTCTGTTCTTATTGCAGGGAATTCACGTGACTGTTGCCCATGGTTCCACTGAAAAATTGCAGTGACTTCAATATATTCACTTTCTGGCCACAAGGTGGCATCAGTGTCACACATGAAAAATTAAACTGAATATTTTAGAGGCCTTCAAAGGGGTGCCTCACTCTTGGAAAGACAACTGCAACAGGTTTCGTAGATTTCAAAACAAACTCTTTTATTCTAAATATGCAAAGATCCTGGTCACATTTATCTGAAAGATAGTTAAATATATTTGTATGTATAATAGCTGATAATTCTTCTTCTATTTGTATACCCTCAAGATATGTGTATATGTCCCAATCTATATGGTTTGATAATTCATCTTGCCTCCAATCTTGAGGTTTCATAATGGGGATAATAGTTAGTAGTGTCAGTATTTGTTATGGGGTTCATGAGGCTACTACACTACATTTAACTTGGTGGACAATGTCCTTATATTAATTCTTTGAATAATTATTTATAATTGTGTAACAGGCATTTCTCTTATGTCAATGTAGGTTGTTTTAAGGTCTACATGTGATATACTATAAATACCTAGGCATTCATAAACTTCTGACTTAAAAGTAAATGATTCTATGGTATTGATATTACTGGCCTACTAAGGTCAGTTCTGTTGCAGAGAGCGACAGCTTGACCGTTATAAAAATGAATAATTAATTCAGGGATGTGGAATTAATTAGTTGACTTTTTTGGAACATTTGCTCAATCCAGTCAATTACTTTATCTTTGAGTATACTGTCATAACTTAACCTTCATAAGAATAGCAGGTCTGATACTTATTCCTAAATTATACACTAAATAACATAAACTTATATTGACATTATTATGTGGCCACATTTCTATTGATTCATGCATATACATACACAGTAATTCTTAATTTCATAGTAGGGCAAACAAAATACTACTGGTCACTTCCCTCCGGATTCATAGAGGGAACAACTTTTCACTATTTGCAACTACAAATTGTGACTTCCAGACTTAAGGTCTGGGTTAGGTTGACTTGAGTGTTCTTTAGAACATACACTGATTGCTCAGCCCCAAGTCCTACACTACTCTTGACCACTTTTGACTACTTAGTCAAGTTCCCTGTATCTTCCGGACTTACCACCCGGATCCCTTAATATTGTATCAATTCATTCACAATCTTGCATGCAAACACCAAAATTATATACATTACAGTGTCAAAATTGTAAATGTCTTTATAAAATAAAAGGAACAGACCTCGTACTTTGTCCACCTTAATGCCAAACACCTGAGTCCCATCCGTTCCCACGAAATCAGAGATTTTGACTTAAATGTTGGCATCTCCCTTACCTCTTTAAAAAGTGCGCAAATTACCTCGTGGAGACAGACAGGGCCCCCAGTCCAGCAGTTGGTGACATCAAAGTAGAGCTCCTGGCTGGCTCGCCAATATGTTAGAAGGAAATCTGTGAATAAAATAAGACAGATCAATTTGACAAAGTAATATAGATTTAATCGATTTTCAGCTGGGAACGACAGGCAGTCTCATCATGGAGGCAATGACTGAAGTTCAAAGTTTTAGTTCACAAGCAGTGGTATTTATACTGTAAAAACCACAAAAAACTACAGTCACAAGTTCATCATTGACGTAAGCAAGAACAAGCAGTACAGATAAGATAATAGGGGAGAGGTACCTCTTGAAAAGAGCACATGCACAATTATTGGTCGCCTCATGGGTGGGTAAATAACATTGACATCATTCAACATCTCTATCTTTCTGCACGACAAGTGATCATATGTTACATGATGCTCACTGTAGCCCTGCCTTGTGCAAATGCTTATCTGACCTTTACACAGCTCCCCTCACCAAGATATGAATGACTTGTGGAATTTAGGACCCTTGCGCTAAGGCAGGATACACCCTTTTGTTTCACCCTGATTGTGCTAAGTGAAGATTTTGAAAGCGACAGTTTGGTGCAGCTTTAAAGAAAAACTCTCATTCTAATGTGGCTTGGGCCTCTTGTGTGTTTCAGCACAGCTAACCTAACAATGCAGCATGTGTATAAGTTTCCTAAGTAATAAGTGTTTGTTTGTCCTAAATATGACCTGCCTTTTCTATTGAACGCACAGTCTGTCTTTTTTAACATGTCATGTATTAAGCCTTTCACTACTTACATTGGTTTACAACTATCCTTAGCCTAAAATGCTTGTATTGGGGTTTGGGAACTTATGTTTGTATGTATGTGATGTATATGATGTGTTCCTAGTTTTCCTACATCATTGTGGAAAGGTAGAGAGGATATCATATTATCTTTCCAAGGGCAGGTCACTTACCGAACTAGATGCTAGCAAACCAAACAGGCTGAGTCCCATGTGTGCTTTATGGCATTCTAGTCCCGCACAATATTGGATGAATGCTGATCTGAAGTCCTTCTGCTGTTTTTAATGCAAGAACGGGCCTGGTAGTCCTACTTCAATTCTGTGACTCAAAAAAGTGTTCAGGTGTAAAGGAAAAAGGTGGCTGCCATTTTGAAAAGTCAGGAATATCAAAGAGTTCAAATGCAAATATAAATCAAGTGTGTGTTGTATAAGTCGTTCTATCTAACACTTGTTTTTATTGTCATGTGGACAGGTAGAGTGTCGTTTGTATTAACAATGAGGGACCAAGTGTCAGTAATAACTAGTAATTATATATATATCAAGTGTATGTTAAATGGATTGTTTTGCCTATAGGTTGTTTATCCTTTGCAGATGCAAAGTAAGGGTGATTATCTTGATTTTATCTTTTTGTCGGTGACAGATGCCCATCATAGGATGGGATCGCAGCGTATTTATTTTAATTTTTACCTTTAAAATTTTGTAGTTAGTCAAGAAATCCTACTCCTGTTATGGGGTCCCTTAAAGCTGCAATGATAGGGGAAAAGATGAGGGGTGGCTATATTGGCTCGATCATGAGGGTGAGAAAAACATATAAACGTACACGGAGGTATTAAGTGTTGCATCTGTAATCATAAATGGGGCTGAATGTCAGGGATAACTAAATGTTTGGATATGAGTCAAGTGTATCAATAGATAGGTCGCTCTCCCTATTACTTGTTGTCCTATACAGGTTTCAGTATTGAAGTGGTAGTCTTGGACTGTCTATGTATCGGGTGACCAGACCTCTTCCAGGATGGATTGTGGTAATTCATATCAGCAAAACAAAGATGAAAAATGCAGGTGTTACAGAAAGTATATTGTATGTATAGAGCTTGATGTATATAGAGCAGGAATATCTAGAGACAAAAGAAAGTAAAGTTGCCTAGTGATTACATTTGTATTCATTTCGTTTACAGGAAGAGACAGATATTTGTGCAGTAAAGTGGTACATTGAATATCCTATGTTTAAATGGTGTAAGGAAATGATAGAAGGAACAAAACAAAGAGTCATGGAGCAAACTGGTACATAATATACAAATACATAATTAGACAAGCAAATGTCCTTAGGTGGTTTTATGGCCCATCAGTGGAGGCAGCAGTGCCATTCTGGGTCTTTGTTAAGGCCCTGTGGGAAGGTATTGAGACGAGTAATCAGGGTGCTTTCACTTTGTCATAATTTTAGTTCAAGGTTTCCGCCCGAGGATGTTGTTTTCGTTTTAGTAAGCCACAGAATTTAAATGTTTGTGTATGGGGGTGACATGTGACAAAGTGTTCAACCAATGGAAATCTTAAGTCATCTTTTTGTATATTCCGAAAATGTTCCTGTATTCTTATTTTAAGTGCTCTGGTTGTGCTTCCTATGTAGGCCTTATTGTATGGACAAATGATAAGTTAGACTGTGTTGGTGCTCTAACTGTTGATAGAGTCTTGTATCAAGAGGTGTTGGTTATTAATTGTGATAGTTTTGAGTTTCGTCAGACCAAGTTTACATACAGAGCAGTTTGTGCAGGTATAAAAATCTGAAATCGGTTTTGGACAGTTTTCTTTTCTTGGTAAAAAGAGGAAAATATTTTGTCTCTCAGATTTAGAGCTCAGTTGAAGCCCATCTGTGTAACTGGTGGAATATTTTGTGCAATGGAGGGATTTTTATTGAGCAGATACCAATGTTTATGGAACAGCTTCCGAATATGTAGTTGTCCAGTATGGAAGTGCGCAATGAAGCAAATTGGTGTGTTCTGGGTCGATAATTTGCTCTTATTTAGAATTATGTTTTGATCTATTTTGGTGAAGTGCTCTTTGGTATGCTTCAAACTAGAATGGTTGTAACCTCGCTTGGATAAACGCTCAGAGATTTGAGAGGAGACTTTCTCATAGCCTTTTTTTTTGCTACAATTAAGTCTGGCCCGTCTGAATCCACCTGCTGGTATATTACGTATTGTGCTTTGTGGGTGACAGCTTGTTGCATGTAAGATGGACTTGGCCGCTGTAGTCTTTCTGTGGAGAATCGGGTAATTACCCTGTAATTGTCAATATAAAATGTGAGATCCAGGTATTCAAGTGTTGTTTTTGAGATTTGGTAGATAACTTCAATATTCCATTTTTTGGGTGGAAGCGAATGCAAAAATTGCTGGCGAAGGGAACCCTTGCCTTGGCAAATAAGGAGGATATCATCAATGTAGCAACCCCAGAAGATGATATGTTGTGAGAGGTGTTCTTGGTCTTCATTCCAGAGCCAATGTCATTTGACTGCACCCATTAGAATGCAGGCATACGGTGGAGCCAAATGAGCTCCCATCGCCGTCCCTTGTTGTTGGAGAAAATATTCTCCCTTAAATAGGAAAAAGTTGTTCATGAGGCAGAATGACAAAATAGCTATGATCATTTTGTTTGTTTCAAGAAAATGTGCTGAGCGTGATGATAGGCATCTTTGACCTGCCTGATGTCTGATAGAAGTGTAGAGACTGACCACAACGATGGTTGCAAGTATGTAATCTGGTTGCCAGTCTACATTTTACAGTTTCTGAAGGATGTCCTTTGTGTCTTTAATTAAAGAAGGAAGACTTTTCTTGAAGGGTGGTAATTCAGAATCAATAAAAATGCCAAAGTTGGAACAGATTGAAACGATACCCGAGATAATAGGTCTCCCCTTCGGTGGATGACCTCCCTTATGTATTTTGGTGAGGAGGTATGAAGTAGGTGTAGTCGGATGCTCTATAAATAGAAAGTTTCTCTCTTCTGGGGTAAGGATTTCTCTTAAGCACTGATGGTTCAGTAATTCCCTCCATTTATTTTGGATTTCCTGAGTTGGGTTATGCAGGAGCCTTTTGTAGCATGTAGTGTCATTGATTTGACGGTAAGCTTTCTGTAAGTAGTCATTCTTGTTAAGGATGCCAATAGTGCCCCCTTTGTCTGCTTCTTTAATCAAAATTGTATTGTCTGTTTGTGAATCAAGGATTGCCTGTCTCTGTTTAAAGTTAGTGTTAAGAGGAAAATATTTTTGTTTTTTTATATTTTTTGGTATTCCTGGTCAAGGTCCTCCATCATGGCAGTGAAGAACAGATCAATGGAATTACATGATGGTAGTATAGGTGTAAAGGTTGATTTGATCGGTAGGTTTGATTGTTTGTAAAATGATGTGTCAATGTTTAGTTCATTAGCTATCTCCGAGAGTGATTGTTCTTGCTCCTCAGTTCTGGAAAGGTTACTAAGTAGTTGTGTCGTCTCCAAGTCCTGGGCAGTGAGGTTGCTTGTAGTATGTTGTTGGGAAAGTGGGTTTTTATCTCGGTCTTGTGTGAAGAAGAAAGATTTTCATTTTAATTTTCTCGTGAATTAGGTCCCAGCCTGTGGTAGGGCAAAATGCTTTTGCTAAGATTTCCATTTCAGGTCTAGATAATGCTTGATCAGATAGATTGCCAATTAATTCTGTGTTTAAGTTTTGTTCCTGGCTTCTTTGCTCCGAGCCCTTGTCTATACTCCTGAAATATTTGGTTCTGAAGTTGTAGAACTGGGTGGTTTTGTTCGATTGTCTTGTGATGTACCCAGATGGTACCTCCAGACTTCTTCATAAAAACTTACTACTGGTCTAGTTGTTTGTCTTTTATCATTTTCTTCCGATGATTCTATCTCTGATGAAGGTAAGGTTTCAGAGCAAAGAGGTAGGTCCGTGATGGAATTCGATATCTTTACATTGTCATATTTTTTACCAAAAGTGTATACTGTGACTAGTTGGTAATAGGTGAGATCTTGTCTAAATTTCCTGTTTTTCCTTTGAATGATGTCTTCTTCATATTCATCAATGATTTTATTAAGGATATCATAGTTTTTTCTCAAAATATCGCCCCTTTTGTAGTGTTTTCACTGTGTTACTGTGTGTTACGTGCAAATGCTTTGCACGTTACTTCTGAGATAAGCCTGACTTCTTGTGCCAAGCTACTAAGGGGATGAGCAGGGGTAATCTGAGTGGGTATCCCCCTTATCCTGACTAGAGTGAGGGTCCCGACTTGGACAGGGTGGAAACTGACTGCCAACTAGAGTCCCCATTTCTAACATTGGTTGTCAGTGGTGAGAATAGAACTTGCATTTTCACTTGACCCACAGATTTTTGGTGTGCACTACTATCATATCGCAGACAACTACGTGCCACATACAGATGTTTTTTCTTTTTTTTCTTTGGTCTATTTATAGTCTTGAGCTCAAGTGAACTCCAACATCACCATGTCTCATTCAAGGGCATCATCAGTTGCATCTCAGGATTTGTTTTTTAAGGAGGAAAGGTTGGAATCCTACACCATGAAGGAACTGAAGGCAGTTTGCAAAAACCTCAAAATCCAAGTCAGAGGTCTCACCAAGAAGGAGGAGCTACAAAAGGAGCTGAGGGCCTGGGTATGAGCCAGAACTGCCAGTGGGCAGTCTGAGGATCCAATTGGGGAGTCCGTGGACCCAAATCCTTGGGAAGATGTGCTGAGGGTGCAGGCTGCTGGGGGGAGGTACCCCCCTGGGTCAGGCATCAGTGGTGGTTCCAAGGGCCTGACTCCAGAGGGGCTGGAGGACAGGAGAAAGGCCAGGAGGCACCAGATAGATTTGGAGAGGTTAAAAATGGAGGACCAAAAGGAGAAATGGGCCATGGAGGAAAGGAAGATGCTTTTAGACCATAAGCACAGAATGAAGGAGCTGGATCAGAGGAGTAGATCCATCAATGATGGTGGCAGCAATACCTCAGTGCAGTCAGATAGAATAGTACATTTCCCAAGAATGTAGGAGGAGAGTACAAGAAGGGAGATGGCATCCAGAGGTCGTTTCATGGGTATGAGGCATCTACCCACATGAATGGGGTCCCTGAGAAGAATTGGGGAGCAGGATTGTGGAACCAGTTCACAGAGGAGGGAAGGGACACTTTGCTAGCTTTAGATAAGGGGTACAACCTCATCTATGCTGACATTAAGGATGCCCTTCTCACCAGGTACGGTGTCACTCCTGACAAGTACAGGGATCAGTTTAGAGGGAGTAAGAAAACTGATTCTCAGACCTGGTTAAAATGTGTAGATTCTTTTTGCAGAGCACTGGATAGTTGGGTGAAGGGCAGTAATGTTACAGATTTTCATGGGCTATACAACTTAATTGCATGGCAGCACTTGTCTAGTCTGTGTTTTGCAGAGCTGCGCAAGCACTTGACTGATAGTAAGCTGAATTACCCTAGAAAACTTGCTAAGGAGGCAGACCACTGGGTGAGTACCAGAGTCCACAAGAAAGAATATGGGGGAGATTCTGCCAAGGGTGGGCAGAATTCCCAGCAACAGAGTGGGGGGTACAAGGGTAAACAAAAGGAGTCTTCCAAAAGGCCCCAATCTAGTAACCAGGGTAAGAAATCCCACCCCCCAGGAGATAAGAAACCATGGGCCTCTTCAGGGAGGCCTGCAGAGGCAGGATCCTGTAAATGCTTTGCTTGCGAACAGGTAGGTCACATGAAGGGGTATCCCAAATGTCCCAAGTGGACACCCCAACCAGTGGTGGGCAGACTAAGGGGTTGGCCAGTGTAGCGCTTGGGGAGGAGTTAGTCCCGGGCAGCTGTGGGGAACCCACAGAGATTACCCTTGTCTCACTAGGGGATGGTGAGATGGTCCAGAGAAACCTAATGCCTGATGACACTAAAAAAAACAGGCAGTGGGTGACCATCAATGGGCAGAGGGTAGAAGCTCTCAGAGATCTGGAGAAAGTGTGACCACGGCCCGGTGTCGCATGGTGTCAGAAGAGCAGATAGTCTCTGGTGTATTCCACCAAGTAGTTGCAGTGGACAACTCGGAGCACCAATGTAAGGTGGCTCAGGTTCCTTTTGAGTGCGGGGGGTCTCAGGTTCCTTAAAGGTAGCTGTGAGTCCCACCATGCCTGTTGTCTGTCTGATGGGCAACGATGTGGAGACGTCTGCCTGGAAGGAGGTTGAGCTCAAGTTGCACCTGGGGATCTTGGGGTTGCCAGAGTGGCCATGCATGACCACTCGGTCAATGTCAGCCAGATGGGGTGATTAGAGGGACCTGGAGCCTGAAACAGCACCTTTAGGGGAACAAGTGGATGAACTGGGAGACATACCTGAGCTGACCCATTGGCAGCAAGAAGGGGATCCCACAAGGGAGGTGTTCTGCGCAGAAGGTGTGCCCTACTCTCATAGGTCTTAGGCAACAGGCCGAGGACCAGGCAGCTGGTGCTGAAGCCAAGACTCACCTGATCTATTGGGAGAATGGTCTCCTGTATAATAAGCCTAAGGCTGCTGAGGCTGGGGCAGCCTGTGTGCTGGTGGCACCCCAGGACTTCAGAGCCTTCCTACTGGGTTCGGTTCATGATGTGCCTCTGGCAGGACATTTGGGGCAAGGCAAGACCTTTGATAGGCTTGTCACCCACTTTTATTGGCCCCAAAAGAGGAAAAATACAGAAGCGTTCTGTAGGACCTGTCAAACTTGCCAAGCAAGTGGCAAAGGTGGAGGGAAATGTAAAACTCCCCTCCAACCCTTTCCTGTCATAAGCACCCCTTTTGAGTGGGTGGGCATTGTCATAGTAGGGCCTCTAGATCCCAAGACAGCTCTGGTCAACAGTTTCATCCTGGTCTTGGTGGACCATGCCACCCGATACCGATATTTCCCTCTGAGGACAGTGACGGTGCCCGTTGTGGCCCGGGCACTGATGGGGATCTTTACCCGAATGGGTTTCCCCAAGGAGGTGGTATCTGACAGGGGTACCAACTTTATGTCCATGTTTATAAAGGCCATGTGGAAGGAATGTGGAGTGAACTACAAGTTCACCGCTCCTTACTACCCTCAAAGTGACACGTTGGTTGAGAGATTCAACCGAACCCTGAAGGCATGATTGGGTGTCAGTCAGACTCCTCGAGGCGTAAGTGGGATGTCCTGTTACCATGCCTTCTCTTTACCTACCGGGAGGTACCAATGAAGGGGGTTGGCTTTAGCCCCTTTGAGCTGCTGTATGGGCACCCAGTCAGAGGACCTCTAAGTCTTGTGAAAGAGGCCTGAGAGTAAGCTCCTAGAAAGTTACCCCAGGATGTATTCAGTTACATGCTGGCCTTCAGAAACAAACTGCATGCTTCAGGAAGCTTGCGCAAGAGATCCTAGAGGCAAGCCAGGAGGACATGAAATGCTGGTACAACCAGAATACCACTCTGGTTGAGTTTCAAACTGGCCAGAAAGTGTGGGACATGGCCCTCATAGAGCCTTGTGCTCTGCAGGACAGGTAGTCAGGGTCATTTGAGGTGAAAGAGCGCAAGAATGATGTCACCTACTTGGCGGACTTGCAGACTCCATGGAACCCCTTAAGGGTCCTACATGTGAACCGCCTCAAACGCCACTTTGAGAGGTCTGAGTTAACCACGCTTCTGGCCACAGATGACGGGCGGAAGAGGAGAGTGAAACTGTCCCTGACCTCATGTCTGCCAAGGAGCAGGATGAGTCAGTCGAAGGCGTGGTTCTCTGACTCTAGAGCAGCAGAGTGAGTGTCACCAGTTACTGGGACACTTTGCAACTCTGTTTTCATTCACTCCAGGTGTCACTCATCTATGAGGGACAGCCTGCCTGTGAAAAACAAGGTTTACAGGTTGGCTGACAGAGTGAAGGCCAGCATCAAGGAGGAGATCTACAAGATGTTAGCTTTAGGAGTGATTGAAGGCGCCAGGAGCCCTTGGTCTAGCCCAGTGGTTTTGGTACCCAAGGCTGCTGCCTCTGGTGCCACACCAGAACTTTTGTTCTGTGTGCACTACCAGGGACTCAGTGCCATTAGCAAGACTGATGCCCACCCCATTCCCAGATCTGATGATCTCATTGATCGGTTGGGGGCAGCCAAGTTCCTCTGCACATTTGATACATTGATTATTGACATTTGATACATCTGGGTACTGGCAGATTGCCTTAACTGATGGTGTCGCGTAGGCTCTCAGTTTCCTAATGAGACTACTGGATTTTGGCAGCAGAATCATTTGTACTGTGGGGGACTGAGTCTGAACACACTAAAGGTGACACCTGTTTGCCTAAACTGGGTTTTGTTCTGGCTAACTAGCATTGCCTTATCTCCACCCAAGAGCAAGGATGATTGGGCAACCGAGCGCATGACACAATTGACTCCTCAGGAAAATCGTGGTCACTTAGATCTCATCCGTTTCTCTCAATTACATTAGTCTCACATATGCAATGGCAATCAGAGGCAGGATATAGCTCAATAAGTTTTTATTGAAGTAACTGCATCTTAGATAATAAAGCATGGACTGCAATAACTAAGATGATGAAGCATGACAGTGTTAAAATTGTGACAAGAAGAGTAAAGCATAAAAATAACGCTACCATGCTGTCACTACGATTGTTAAGAATAGCCCTACCTAGGCTATGTTAGAGCACAGCATGTTAAGCTCTAATTCTGCCCTTCAGGTTCCCCTGGGAAGACATCATCTCTTAACCTGAGCAAGAGGCCTGTAGTCTACATAAGCAGCTGCAGTGAAGCACTCAGCAGTCGGCATACAGTCGTGGCCATCTGGCTGGAATCTCCCTCCAACGTACATGGGTCAATGTAGTGTTTTTATAATAAAATAGCTGATGTCCCAAGAAAGGATCCCCACATAAGAGTGTGTATGTTTCTGTGAACATTAGAGACAAAGCGTACCACGTTTGCCAGCAACCTATCATACTGCAGCCGTGAGAAAAGCAGAGAGTGAAAGAAATGTCTTGTTTGAGATCTCAGTGCTGGCCTAGGCTAAGAACAGCTAGATAGAGAAAATAAAACAAGACTGCAAATGTGGCTATTGTTAAAATAATAAAACAAAGCTGAATAAAATATGTCTAGGTGAAAGTGCACAGCGGCAGGCCTAGTTTGCTAAAATAACATTTATGAAGCTATTACTAAAATGGCTACACAACCATGGGGCCAAGGAGAGGTCAGCATTCTCAACACCAGAGGGGCACTTCCAGTTCCGGGTCATGCCCTTTGGGTTGAAGAACGCCCACCACCTTCCAGAGGTTGGTCAATGAGATCCTAGCTGGGCTTGAAAACTTCAATGCCGCCTACCTTGATGACATTGATGTCTTCAGCACCTGTTAGGAGGACCACTTACACCACCTCTGGGAAGTGTTGAAGGCGCTGCAAGCCGCAGGCTTCACTATCAAGGCCAGTAAGTGCCAGATAGGGCAGGGGTGTACTTGGGACACCATGTAGGAAGCGGCCCAGTGGTGCCCTTACAAACCAAGATTGATGCCATTTGGGCTTGGGCACCCCCCAAGACCCAGACAGAGGTGAGAGCCTTCCTTGGCCTCACCGGGTACTACAGGAGATTTGTCAAGGGGTATGGCACCAGACTGGGTTTGACACCCTGAAGGAGGCCATGCGCATGACGCCCGTGCTGCTGGCCCCTGACTTCTCTAAGGAGGTTGTGGTACAGACAGATGCTTCAGAGCATGGTGTGGGAGTGGTAGTTTCACAGCTAAATGAGGAGGGCCTAGACCAGCCTGAAGTCTTCCTTAGCAGGAGACTACTTCCCAGGGAACAGAGGTGGAATGCAATTGAAAGGGACGTTTTTGCTGAGGTCTGGGCGTTGAAGAAGCTAAGACCCTACTTGTCTGGGTCTCACTTTTGGGTTCAAACCAACCACAGGCCCCTCAGATGGTTAATGCCGATGAGGGGTGAGAACCCAAAACTGTTGAGGTGATCCATTTTCCTACAGGGGATGGACTTCACAGTGGAACACTGTCCTGGCACAGAACACGCCAATGCTGATGGTCTGTCCAGGTTCTTCTGCCTTAGTGAGGCGGACTCCCCAGGGGTTGGGTAGTTCCCCCCACTCTCAGCTGGTGGGGGCATGTGTAAGACCTGGCAGCTTTTTGGCATGTCTCCCCTCTCTTTTCGCTTTCTGACCTCCTGTTTTCATGGTATACTGGACACTGTTTTTGCTGGTTTATTGCCTCTGCACACTTTACCACTGCTAATCAGTGCAAGTGCTCCCTATATAAATTGTATTGTTGATTGGTTTTTCTACGATTGGCATACTTGATTTACTTGAAAGTCCCTAGTAAAGTGCACCCGAGTTGCCCAGGGCCTGTAAATCAAATCAAGTCCCCCCACTACTTCAGCACTGATTGTGCCACCCACACAAGTAGTCCTGTAACATGTCTCAGACCTGCCACAGTAGTGTCTGTGTGTGCAGTTTTAAACTGCCACTTCGACCTCACAAGTGTACCCACTTGCCAGGCCCAAACCTTCCCTTTTACTACAGGTAAGGTAGGCCCTAGGTAGCCCCAAGGGCAGTGTGTAGTGTATGTTAAAGGTGGAACATGTACTGATGTGTTTTACATGTCCCAATAGTGAAATACTGCTAAATTTGGTTCTCACTGTTGCAAGGACTATCTCTCTCATAGGTTGAAATGGGGGCTGCCTTTTAATAACTTTTAAATACAACTTCCCTTTGAGAGCAGATAGAGATTGGAGTTTGGGGTCTCTGAACTCACAATTTAAAAATACTTATTTTAGTGAAGTTGGTTTTTAGATTGTTAGTTGGAAAATGCCACTTTTAGAAAGAGGGCATTTTCTTACTTAAACCATTCTGTGATTCTGCCTGTTTGTGGGTTCCCTGTCTGGGTCAGTTTGATAGTTGGGCTGGTTGTACCTCTCCTCTGGGCAGGGATACAAAGGGAGATGTGATGTAGCCTGCATATCCTGATGCTATCCTGATCTGAGTGCACTGTACTAAGGACTTACTAGGAAATCAAATATGCCAACCATGGATGAACCAATTACATACACATTTTGTATAGGAGCACTTGCACTTCAGCACTGGATAGCAGTGATAAAGTGCCCAGAGTAACAAAAACAGCAAAAACAGAGTCCAGCACACATAAACAACCTGGGAAGCAGAGGCAAAAAGTTAAGGGAGACCATGCCAAGGATGAAAAATTTTAACAGTAGGCTTAATCTCTTTAGAAGTTTTGGTCAGCCTATGGTTTACATGTACGTTTATGACTTAGTTTTGCGCACCATATATGTTACATTGACTTTGTGGTTGTAATAAAATGTTGAAACTTTATTCAGTTTGGAGTTTTGTTTTGTTATGAAATTGTTCATGGTGTGTTAATTTGTTTATGTTTCTCATGTTATTGGTCTGCACTAAATTAATCCTTTACCACACTCCTAACTGAGTCCAAAGATTCGGTCAGCCTCTGGTGTAGGTAGGATGAACTGTGGCGTCTCACCAGAGCGTTTGCGGTTTCTGAACCCGAGGTGGAAAGCAGACCTCCGCGAGCACTCCAGCAGGTTTGGTAGCAGAGTTATGGTTTTGCCTCATGAGAAGGGGAGTTGGATTTTGCCCACATTGTGAGTTGTTCTTGGTAGAGTGTAGGGCTAGATGAAATTCAAACAGTGTGTTAAAGGTGTACGGTATGTGTTTTGAGTAGGGTTTGCGCTTTCAATGCTTTCGGATACGTTTGCGGTGTAGTGTAATGTGTGAAGTGAGTAAGGATTTTACGTACTCCGAGTAAATGAGTAGGGAATTTGAGTACTCCAAGTAAAAGAGTTGGGAGTTTGCATTCTCGAGGTGAATGTTGCGCTCTGTGCTCAAAAATTGCCCACGTGGTTGTTGTCGTTTACGGGTCCTGCGTAACCTAAAACTCCAGAGTACTGCACAAGTATATGGAGACACTTAGTTAATTTACTGTCTGCAGTGAGGTGTTGGTCGATTGAGCGCTGTGGAAAATATCAGTAGATTCCTTGAGAGTGTGAGATATTGGTTGGTATTAGCAGAATCATGAGTGCACAGGGAGAATCTGTATCAACTGGAGTGGGACTTGTAGGTCAAATCTTACTTGCGTATGTGTGAAAGCCGCAGTCAGAAGTGTAAGCAAAGATCTTTCAAAGCATTGAGTCTTACCCATAAGGAGCAGACAGGTTTGGTTTTTGTGCTTGCAATATTTGCAATTAGGGTGCATAAGTGAGAGGAGTATGAAACAGCTCTGAAGTGAGTCGCAGCTGAAGTGTGAAATGAGTGGGATATCATTTGGTCTGTGCTGGGATTGCTTAGTGAGAAAAGCTGCATGCGGATTGGTGGACAAACTGCACTGGTATAGGTTGAGGACAGCTCGAGAAGAGGATTGTGGGATTAAAAATTACTTCCTGGTTTCATAGAATTTGTGTTTGTGAAAAAATTTGTATGAAAATTAAAAAAAATTAAAGCTTTAAGGAGTGTATTGAGAGATGGTTTTATTCCAGTATGATAGGGGGAGGGGGCTACTCCATCTGAGGGTACACCAGCATTTGAAGTAATGGAGGAAATGAGTTTCTGCATGTTTTTGGGTAAAACAGTGGTGCATTGTAACTGCAAAGGAAGGTAGCTTAGCTTTTCCCTGCTCAGGAGGGTGAATTTAAACCCCCTCTAAGACCTTCACAATTTCAAGCATTTGCTATTTGGAAATTAGTTCCAAGGCAGAAAAAAGGCACAGAAATTTGAGAGGAGAATGAGGAAAGCAGAAAAGACATTGGCAGAAGCTAGATGGGATGAGGAGTAGAGAATGTGGAGAGCGGATACATGAAATGCAATGAAACTATTCCCAGCGATCACACAGGAAGTGTTAGATCTAAAGCCAAAAAGCAACCTGCAGAAGATCTAAAGTAGAAGCTAGATGAACACAAAAAGGTAACAACCACAGAAAGTGATTCAGATGATGAATTTATAACTCAGCTTTTTCAGAATAGTCTCCCACCATATAATGCAGTTGAGTTAGGGAATCGGAATGTAGCCCTAAATATATTGCCACAGCTTCAGCTGTGCAAAGACAGTTTCAAATAGCTCCAAATGTAACTACTGCCACTGTAGCACAGGTGCCAGTGGTTTATCTGACAGTTCCAATTGTTAATACAGACTAGAATGTCACAGTTCCAGTTATGCCAAAGCCAATTCAGAATCCAGGAATGATTCAATTTGAGTTTACACCTAATGTAAAGACACCTGCACAAGTTGTGAATCAGAGACAGACAATGTCCATGTATTCCCCAGTAATGACTCTACAGAATATTGCCCCAAATCAGTCAAATCAGACTTTTAGTACAGCATTAACATGACTGATTTTCCCACCAAGTCCAACAAACTTAACAGGACCAGGTGCATTGACAGTTTCCATGACAATAGGTCCAGTTGTCCCATTGTATGTCCAGGGTAATAATGAGAGTGGTCCACAGATTCCAAATTCAGCATCAGCAGTACATTCTCCTTGTTGGGCTAATGTAGAGATGGAAAGACTGAGCACTGCTGTGCCTGTCATGACCCCTATGAAGTCTTCTGGTTCTAATCAGATATGTGATATAGCAGGTCTGCTGATAGATATGACAAGTCCTGATGCTCAATAGGTTCATCTGTGCTGGATCCAGAGCAAGCTATGAGAGCTCCATGTGATATTCCACAGTTTACACTTCAAGATAATAATAACAATATTAGTTTACAAGGATTAGCAATTCAACAACTAACTGGATGGTTAGATAGTTTAAGTGGAGTATCATTTTCAGGAAATACACCAGAGGGAAAAAAAAGAACATTGAATATGGCTAGACTAAAATTGGAATTGAATGAAATGATTGAGGGAACACTTGAATTGGCCAGATTGGATTGTTACAATGAAAATTAATTGCACTTTATGTGCAAGGACTTTATGCATCGCGCAGGACAGATCTATAGGTAATTTGCTGATTTGGCAGAGAAATATGAAACTGAGATGAATAAATCCAAACAGGTAAAAAGAAGTTACAGATTAGAATTCAGTTCTAGAGACATTGTGAACATGAGATCAACTGGCTTGAAAATTCACATTAAGGAATTGATTCGGAGTATCCAAACAAGGGCAGCATTAGATACATGGGAAGGCAGATGCGCAAAGTAAAGAGAACAAAAGAAAAAAGCTGACTGCACCTTCAAATATTGTACAGCAGGCTGAGGGAGCTATAAAAACGATTCATATGAGAGAAATTCCGGGAGGGAATTTTTTTCATGTCCCATGGACCAGAAGCGGCATATTGTTATTTATTAAGGTTTACCCGATGTTGAGGGAGAAGCCCATTGAATGGTACCAACAAACAGAAAGGTTTGCTGAGCTTGCAAAGTGTTTGTAGGAAGATTTGAACACTTTATTTGAAATTGCAGTTCCAGCAGATTTGTGGGTCGACTGTAAGAGGAGTGTTGATTGGCCATCTCGCAAACTGCCAAGGGATTCAGTGACCAGTGCGCCATCTAAACTGGTGATGAAAAGTTATTATAAGGTGATTGCATTTTTGAAAACTCGAGTTTTCTCCAAAGATGTTGATTAGCAGATAATTGACAGGGCAGCTCAGGAGTCAAAAGAGTCTGTTCATGCTTATTAAAAGAGATTGCTGCAAGCATTTAAACAATACAGTGTACAGATATTATTGAACCGAGAGATATGATTAATTTTGTGTTCAGATTTGTTCAAGCATTGAAGTCTGAAATTAGTAACATGATTCAGGATAATTTGATTTGATGGCAAGGTAAACCAATTGATGAAGTACTGCAATACACAAAATACTGTAGTGATAAAATTGAATTGAATCAGAAAAGATTAAAGGAGCAGTCGATTGCAATGCAAATTAAACCTGCCCAAGCAGCAGGTTTCCTTGGATCACAAGGAATGGTGAACACAGGAGGAATACAGGGAGTACAACAGCAGGGCAAAATAGTGCCTCAGTATAGAGGTAGAGGTCGTGGAATTTGAGAGAATGCTTCCTTGTCATGCGTGCGGGAACCTCAGACTCTGGAAATGGGAGTGTCTGTATAATAGCGTAAATAATTTGGTGCAAGGTGGTGATGTTGACCAGATGGTCGACAACAGTCAATTTTAGAATCAAAGATTTCAAAGGCCCCAAAATCAAAACATGAATGTTCCTACAGCAGCGGTACAAAGGTATATGCCTCAACAACAAGCACAATTTCCCCAGCAGAAAATTCAGGTCCCACAAGAAATGCAGATTCTACAAGCTCCGATAGCACAGCTAATGGTTCCTCAGCAGAACTCAAACCAAAGAGCCATTGAAAATGTATATCAGTTTATCACACAATACCCTTTAATGGATTTCAGTGATGCTGAAGTAATATCTGAGTGAGAGTTCAGAACAGGAAGAATGCGTGTTGGCTGCCTCACTGCAGATAGATCAGCATGGTCCTTATGTGAATGCAAATGTGATGGCTCATAATATTTTGTTTCTAGTTGACACTGGAGCAACCGTCTGTACTGTCAGATCTGCAGAAGTCCCCAATATGCCCTTTTCTGGAAGGATAGTTCAGGTAGTTGGAGTGTCAAACCAGCATCTGGTAAACCCCATTACAAAGTACATCTCGATTAAAATAGGAACCTTTGAGGATTTGCACCAATTTGTAGTCTGTGTTTCAAGTCCTGTGAGTCTGTTAGGAAGAGATTTGCTATGCAATTTAAAATGCTCCATCATATGAAATTTGATTTACAGATTGCAAGAAAATGTTGGAATTGTCATCCAAATGTGGAAACCCTTTCTAACTAATACATATTATATTAATATTCATAAATAATGTTTTCTCCTAATTAGAAAATACAACAAAGGAGATCCTTCCTGTTTTTTGTCTCCTCCTATCCTTATTAAGATATTTTTATTATTGTTTTGAGTCATGTTGTTACTATTAAGACAGTTGATGCTTCACCCATTACCACTGTCATTTTAATTAGGACTTACTGCTCGCCTATTCAACATTATTGAATTGGCAGGAATATCTCCATTTAAAATGGCATATATGTGGATTTGTATAATATTACTGTCTCAACTATCTTCTAACTACCTATAATATATGGTTTAACACTTATTGCATAATTCTTACTTTCCAGGTCTTCTTTTATAGGTCTACTTCTAAGATTTAATTCACAGCTTAATGCCTTATGAATAATTTCGCATATATTGCATTTATTGATATTTTTCTTCTTTTTTTGTGTTTGGAAATCTGCAAAGTTAATATTTCATAACATTTAACTATGTGACCATAATTTGATTTATTGTTTAATTCTCTTTTTTAACATATTGCCTATCTATTGACATGTACTTCTCAATAACAATATACAAATAAAAAATAAATAATAAATAAATAGGGATAGCAATTCAAACAAATAGTGATGATGAAACTTCTGGCCACATTGATGAGATGCATCCTCTCATTTCATTGTTTCCTGCTATGATAGTCAGAGACTTAATTACAAGACACTAACATTGGGAGTTTGGGATCCCTCTGGAAAAGACATTGGACTCAGACGAGGTGTTGAGCCAGTCAAAGTAACCATAAAGCCAAATGTAGTCTTTCCCAGAACACCACAGTATAATATGACTCCAGACATAATTGAGGGAACTACTCCAATAATTGCAGACTTTGTTGAGAAGGGAGTTCTAATGGGTATCCTTGTAATACTCTAATTATGGGCTTGGGAAAGCCAAGTGGGAAATACAGCATAGTCCATGATTTGAGAAAGGCGAACAACATGTGGTATTCTGTTGTCCCACTGTGCCAAATCCAGCAGTAATTTTATTTCAGATTCCATGTGAAGCAGAGTATTTTGCTGTTTCCTGTGGACAAGGCACCATAGCATTGATGAATTATTTGGGCAAAAACGGACATAAGGTTTCCCCTACCAAATTACAGTATTGCCAGAAAGAAGTAAAATATTTGGGTTTCCAGATTGAGAAAGGTGCAAGGAAAGTGTCCTGAGAGAGAGTTGCGACTATTATGCAGCTGAATCCCCCAGTTACACAGAGAGATGTCGGAAAGATTTTGGGCATGGTGAGCTATTGATGCTGATGGATCCCAAATGTTTCAGTGATTTCTAAACCACTGCAGACATTAACGTACAAAGGGCCAGATCTACAAGAAAGTGATGCATCAGTCCTGATGCGCTACTTTTCTTGCGCCGCCCTTAGTCCCCCTAACGTCACCATGGTAGAATACAGGGCACCATGGCATACGTTAGCACAATAGCATCAGAATTTATGACACTATTGCGGTGCTTTTAATTAGGGGACTAGTCCAGCAAAGCACTATGGAGGCCCTGAGAATATTATGGGCCTGACACTTTGACGCCTGCAAAGTGCAAACATTAAAAATGACGGAAAAAATGATGCAGTGAAATCTTGTAGATTTCATTGTGCCATTTTTTTAGCCTTCCAGCAGGGGAATGCTCCCCTTGCATACATTATGCCTGGCACAGGCATAATGTGGTACAAGAGGTTACAAACTGGTGCAATGCTGGCACTGGGCCACTTTGTCAATGTGGCACATCTGAAATGCTTAACCCCCACATTAGCGTAAAAAATAATGCTAATGTGGCATAATGGCCTTGTAAATCTGGCCCAAAGAGGTTACTGACCCGTTTGATGAAGAATCTATGAAGGCTTTCACTGAGTTGAGAGAGAGTTTGTGCAGACCTCCGGCTTTGGGAATGGCTGATTTTCACGAAAAGTATTTCACTGCTTTGTCATGAACGTGATAGTTGTGCTCTTTCTGTTTTGACACAGTAGCATGGAGAAGAGAACAGACCTGTGGCATATTTTTCTGCCACATTAGATCCTGTTGCTGCAGCTTTCTCAGGCTGTTTAAAGAATGTCACTGCCACTGGTGTAAGTCTTGGTCATTGCACAGGCATTGTGATGGATCACCCTTTAACTGATTATGCCCCATATTTGGTTGAGGTCCTTTTGACCCGAACCAAAACCCAATATTTGACTAGTCCTGTCTTACCCATTATAAGTTATTAATTCTTGGTTCTTCTAGTGATAAAATCAAAAGGTGCTCAGCTTTAAATCATACTGCATTGTTACCTGTTAATGTTGATGACTCAAATGATGTTAATGAAATAGAACATGACTGCCTCAATGAAACTGAACTATGCACCAAACCCATGCCTGATATTCAGGATACTCCTTTAGAGGAGAATGATCAAGTTGTATTTGTTGATGGCTGCTGTTTAAGAGACAATGAGGGTACTCTGAGAGCTGGTTATGTAGTTTGCACCATCTCAGGGCTAGTGGAAACTTTGTGGCTTCAAGGAGTCATTTCTACCCAAGTAGCTGAATTGATTGCCCTTACACTAGCATGATGTGTAGCTGAACAGCTCAAAGTGACAGTGTTCACAGACAGCCAGTATGGATTTGGTGTGGTACATGTCTTTGGGCAGTTATGGCATCAGAGAGGTTTTATGACTTCTTCAGGATCACCAATTCAAAATGGTGAGAGAATACAGAGTTTATTACATGCATTACGATTACCTGGGAAAATTGTAGTTGTAAAGAGATCAAATGATTACATCTTATTGGGCAATGCAAATGCTGACCAAGTTGCCAGATATTGTGCACTCCATTGCGTCACCTTCAATGAAGAATGGGGTGGTGGAAGTGACACTGGTGAGACAAATCAAAGTTTCCTAATGTCAGTGGTTGATACCTGGAATGAAACGCAGGAAGAGGCAACAGAGGAAGTATGCAGAAGTTGGAGTAGAGCAGGTCGTGTACAAAGACAGGAAAACAATATCTAAATTTCAAATGAAGGGAAAGTCATGTTGCCAGATTGTTTGTTAACCTCCATGGCTAAATATTATCATGGTCAAGTTCATCTCAGTAGAAAAGCATTGATTCACACATTTAAATAGACATGGTACAAACCCAGATTTAGGTTAATTGCAGGAGCAGTATGTCACAGATGTGTTACATGTCAACAAATGAATGTAGGAAAATGCACTGTGGTTAATTTGAGCCGTATAGGCAGATTGGGAGGCCAGTTAACAGAATTCAACTTGATTTGGTTGAAATGACTGCGTGCAAGGGATTAAGGAGTGTGCTGGTAATTGTGTGCATTTTTTCATATTGGGTACAAGCATATCCAACACCCAGGAATGACAGTCTTACTGTAACCACGCTGCTGCTCAGGGAACTGATGGGTAAGTTTGGCTTCCTGACGTCTTTGGAAGAGGATAGCATTTTAATAATGAGATCATAAAATTGTTGTGCAGCCCTGAACATTGAGCAAACATTGCACTGCAGTTACAGACCAGAGGCATCTGGATTGGTGGAACAAATGAAAAGAACACTGAAAGCTTGACTGGCAAAGGTTTGTGCCTCTATAACATTGAAATGGTCTGATGCCTGATGTTACCTAGTAGTACCTGCCAATGCACTTATGAGCATAACAGATGAGTTAGGCCCTCATTACGACCCTGGCGGTTGGTGTTAAAGTGGTGGTAATACCGCCAACAGGCTGGCATTAACTACCGCCAAATTATGACCTTGGCGGAAAGATCTCCGAAAGATAGCCAATGTACCACACTGACTGCCAGGGCGGAAACAACAGCCACCACAGCGGGAGCCGCCTACAGCCAGGCGGAAGTCAATGTTCCACCCACCATATTATGACAAGACAATCCGCCACCTTTTCCGGGGTGGTCCCAATGACATCAAAAGTCTGGCGGAAACTGAGCTCAGAAGGGAAAGGACTCACCATTGGAGACGCAGGGAAGAACCATCCTGCCATGGAGCCTGAACTGCATGTCGTCTACGTTCTGCTCCCTCACGAACACCAACGCTGGCGAAGACGGCAACAGTGTGTACAGACGCCTAGCACACAAGGGAGGGGGAGGAAAAAGAAAGTGACACATACACACAACACCCCACCATACACACAATCAGCTGCATTACAAAAACAATTTTCTCCGTAACTCGGATGAATAATGCAAGGACAAAATTATTTCTCAAAAGTGAATGTATTGAGATCAACACAGCATGAAAAATAAGTTAGTCAAGAGAATAGATATATACATATGTACAGAAAAATTGACACAGCCCAGTCCACTATTTGCGTAGTCCACATGGCCACAGGCCAAAGTCCAAGGCCACACATGTCACCTGCTTCAACACAGAGAGAACATTGCAGGGGCATCAGTTGGTTAATAGGCAGGCACCTAAGGGGAACAGGGGCACATCTGCCGGGAGATGTTAAAGACCACTGGTTCTGGAGGGGGCAACATGCCCTGTGCTCTTGGTCCTGTGGAGTGCAAGGTCACAATCTCTCAGGTGGGCGTCTCATCCACTGGCTCTGGAGGGGGCATCGTGCCCTGTTCTTGATCATGGGGAGTGTTGGGCATGTGGGTGTCTTATTCACTGGTTCTGGAGGGGGCATCGTGCCCTGTTCTTGATCCTGGGGAGTGTTGGACATATGGGTGTCTTACTCACTGGTTCTGGAGGGGGTAACATGCCCTGTGCTCTTGATCCTGTGGAGTGCAAGGTCACAGTCTCTTGGGTGTCATGCCCACTGGTTCTGGAGGGTGCAACTTGCCCTGTGCTCTTGGTCCTGTGGAGTGCAAGGTCACAGTCTCTCGGGTGGGTGTCTCACCCACTGGCTCTGGAGGGGGCATTGTGCCTTGTTCTTGATCCTGGAGAGTGTTGGGCATGTGGGTGTCTTACCCACTGGTTCTGGAGGGAGCATTGTGCCCTATTCTTGATCCTGGGGAGTGTTGGGCATGTGGGTGTCTTGCCTACTGGTTCTGGAGGGGCATTGTGCCCTGTTCTTGATCCTGGGGCGTGTTGGGCATGTGTGTGTCATGCCCACTGGTTCTGGAGGGTGCAACATTCCCTGTGCTCTTGGTCTTGTGGAGTGCAAGGTCACAGTCTCTCAGGTGGGTGTCTCACCCACTGGCTCGGGAGGGGGCATTGTGCCCTGTTCTTGATCCTTGGGAGTGTTCGGCATGTGGGTGTCTCACCCACTGGCTCTGGAGGGGGCATCGTGCCCTGTTCTTGATCCTGGGAGTGTTGGGCATGTGGGTGTCTTACCCACTGGTTCTGGAGGGGGCATCGTGCCGTGTTCTTGATCCTGGGGAATGTTGGGCATGTGGGTGTCTTACCCACTGGTTCTGGAGGGAGAATCATGCCCTGTTCTTGATCCTGGGGAGTCTTGGGCATGTGGGTGTCTTACCCACTGGTTCTGGAGAGGGCAACATGCCCTGTGCTCTTGATCCTGGGGAGTGCAAGGTCACAATCTCTCCAGTGGGTGTCATACCCACTGGCTTTGCAGGGGGCAGGCCGCAAAGCAGCCCATGGACGCAGTATTACATGCCATCCGCCGGCAGTGATGGCTGCTCAGTGGTGGTGCTGCTGCCGGTGGGGGAGGCTCCTGCCATCCCCTGCAACCTCGGGCGGCTGCTCATTGGTGTGGTGCTGCTGGAGGGTGGAGGCTCATGCCCATCCCCTGCAACCTTGGATGGCTGCTCAGTGATTGTGCTGCTGCTGGTGGGGGGAGGCTCCTGCCCATCCCCTGCAACCTCGGATGGCTGCTCAGTGGTGGTGGTGCTGCTGGTGGGGGGAGGATCCTGCCCATCCCCTGCAACCTCGGATGGCTGCTCAGTGGTGGTGGTGGTGCTGCTGGTGAGAGGGAGGCTCCTGCCCATCCCCTGCAACCTCGGATGGCTGTACAACCATGGTTGGTGGTGGGGGCTCCGTCACAGTTCCTGCTCCAAGCCCCTTGGCTTCCTACCTGCTGGTGCAGGCTCCTTGCTCTTCCTGGCGGCTGGGGCAGACTCCTTTCCCTTCTTGCCTGCTGGTGCAGGCTCCTTGCTCGTCCTGGTAGCTGGGGCAGGCTACTTTCCCTTCTTGCCTGCTGGTGCAGGCTCCTTTGTCTTCCTGGCAGGTGGGGCAGGCTCCTTTTTCTTTCTGCCTGCTGGTGCAGGCTCCTTGGTCTTTCTGGCAGCTGGGGCAGGCTCCTTAACCTTGAGGCTGCCTGGTGTAGGCTCCTTCACCTTCAGGACATGTGGTCTGGATCCTTTTCCACCACAAGGGGTGTGGTGATGACTGGGCCCGTTGACTGTGTGGCTGAGGTGCTTGGCTGGATTCTTCCTACCCTGCCCATATGTGCAGGACAGGGGGCAGGGGTAGGGAAGAGGTCAGTGGTGGATAGGAACAGTTTTTTAGGGACATTGGGGGTGGGAAGAGGGAGAAGGAATGGGAGTGGAGGAAGAGGGAGTGGTTGTTGGAGGTGTCTGTCTGCTGCTTTTGGGTGCATGTGCATGGCCTGTATGCTGTTGTGAAGTGGATGGCTGCTGGGTGTCTGAGTGCTTGCGTTTGTGTACCTTAGGAGGGGGGGCAGACACAGTGGGAGAGGACACAGGGGACGTGTGCATGGCTGTTGTGGAGGTGTCTGCCAGTGAGGTGTATGTTCTGCTTGGTGTGGTGATGCTGGTAGTGGATGATGATGTAGTGCATGCAGGTGTGAGTGTGGACTGAACTGGGTGGGAGGTGATGGAGGAGGAGGAGGGGGAGACAGTGGAAATAGTGGATGTTGGTGTGTCTGCATCTGGATGGTGTTTGTGTGAGGGGCTGTGGGATGAAGTGTGGTGCTTGTGTTTGCCTGCACCACTCTTGTGTGTTGTCTTGTGTGCATGCTCATCTGCCTGTGTGCCTGGGATGGGTTGTGAATGAGGAGAATGGGACTGGGCAGTGGAAGTTGGAGGGGGGAGGGTAGAAACAGGGACAATGGCTGCCATCAGAGAGGAGGCCAAAGCCTGGATCGATCTCTGTTGGGCCGCCAGTCCAGTGTGAATGCCCTCTAGGAATGCATTAGTGTGTTGCATCTGGGCTGCCAGCCCCTGGATGGCATTCACAATGGTGACTGCCCTACAGAGATGGATCTCAGGAGGTCAATGGCCTCCTCACCCAGAGCAGCGGGGCTCACTGGGGCAGGGCCTGAGGTGCCTGGGGTGAAGGAGATGCCCACTCTCCTTGGGGAGCGGGCACGGGTAACTCGATGAGGGGCTGCTGGAAGGGCGGTACTGGTATGGGGGTGGGAGCTGTACCTGTAGCTGGGGTTGTCACAGAAGTTTCCGCCACCATCAGGGAGCTTCCATCGGAGGAGGTATCTGTGTCAGAACTGTCCCCTCCAGTCTCCACTGTGGTGCTCCCCTCGCCCTCCACTCTCAGCCTTGGTGGACTCTGCCTCCTGGGTCCTGTGGGATGCAGCTCCCTCCATCGCCGGTGCCTCTGCTCTTCTGCCAGATGATGCTAATGCACATAAGGAGAGTATGACAAAACAAAAATGGGGGGAAGAGACAAAGGATACACTTGGTCAGTGGCTGCACCAACACCACTTTTGGCGTACACAGCATCCTCACGCACAGGGAACAGCCCTGCGCAATATGCCATAGCACTAACAGAGGAATAGTTAGCAGCCAAGGCATGGGGAGGGGCACACACCGCTAAATGCAGCACACCTGAGACCAGCTGTGGATGCCAATGAGCTAGGTAGCAAGATTATCCCTTCTGAACCGTAGCCACCAGGGTACCTATGCTGCAATGTCAGGCCTGGCCTACGGGCACCCACTGACACACATCCATCACCCTGATACCACACTACCATGCGTAAGTTGTAATGATGGGCACTGTACTCACCCCCTTGTGGCTGCTGTGATGCCTTCAAGTGCCCATCCAGCTCTGAATAGGCCACCACCAGTATGCGGGCGATCAGGGGGGTTAGGGTTCGACGGGCACCCCTACCTCGTTGGGAGGCCATCCCCAGCTGGGCCTCCGCCGTCTTCCGTGCCCAGCATCTCAGGTCCTCCCACCGTTTGCGACAGTGGGTGCTGCGCCTGCCATAGACCCCCAGGGTCCGCACCCCCTTGGCAATGGCACACCATATACCTTTCTTTTGATGGGTGCTGACCTGCAGAGGCAATAGGGAAATAGATTTAGACAAACAGTTCAGCCTGTTACACATATGGCCCACCATACCCATATTCATCACCATTTACACACTTGGCCCAGTACACAACCTATATGCCGCCCAGAGGACATCCACCCACCCCCTTACACAAGGCCTTCACACACACAACTCCATGCATTCATACTACATGCATCGTGCCCACAGTGTACTCACTTGTTGGTCTGGAGGCCCATACAGCAGTCCGTACTGGGGTAGGACCCCATCCACCAGTCTCTCCAAATCCTCCGAAGTAAAGGCTGGGGCCCTTTCCCCAGTCACATGGGCCATGGTAGGTTCCAGACACAGGTCACAGCAGCACATGCAGTGTAGGTCCTCTCCTGTGGAAGATCAGGTAGCAAGTGAGGGATCATTTAGAAAATGGCAGTCATGTCCGCAGCGGTGCATACGTCACTGCTGGCGTAGATCCCCCTTGGCCACTGTAACCCATAGGGCCCAATGTTAACCAATGAGGAGTGGCACGGCGGTTCCCGGCCGCCTCCCACAACGGCGCCCAACGTCAGCGGAATTACCTCACTTCCACCTGTCCCTCCGCACAGGACAGATTAATTTCAGTGGGGGAAGCAGGCCCTGGAAAATATCTGCGTCATTGGTAAAATTAGGACATACTGGACAAATCACACTGACCCATTACAAGTTAACAGCATGCAAAGTTCTGTTGTAGCTCCATTGTTCAGTTTGGGACCAGCTCCTCACTTTTTTGTCCCACAGATTCCTACAGCTGCGGATGAATAGGAGATGGAGACATACCCCCGTGTACAGACCCCTGGTGGACTTGGCAACACTGGAAGACAGGCATATGATACCCACCTATAGACTTGAGAGGGCCACAATCACTGAGCTGTGTGCCCAATTGGAGCCTGACCTTATATCTGCTATCCATCACCCCACTGGGGTTCCCCATCTTGTGCAAGTTCTATCAGTGCTCCATTTCCTGGCAACTGTTTCTTTTCAAGTGACAGTGGGCTTGGAATGTCACAGCCAATGTTCTCAATAGTGCAGACAAGAGTGTTGTCTGCCCTGATGAAACACATGTACAGCTACATTGTTTTCCCCCAGGTGGAAGATGTGGCCACAGTGAAGGCAAGTTCTATGCAATGGGACATATCCCCAACATAATTGGGGCGATTGATGGCACACATATTGCATTTGTCCCCCCACGCCAGAATGAACAGGTGTTCAGAAATCGGAAGAGTTTCCACTCTATGAATGTGCAGATGGTGTGCTTGGCGAACCAGTGCATCTCCCACGTCAATGTTAAGTATCCTGGGTCGGTGCATAATGCCTTTGTCCTGAGGAATAGCAGCATCCCAAATGTGATTGGCCAACTACAGAGGCACAGGGTGTGGCTAATAGGTGAGCCCTTGTTCCCACCCAGTAGATGTTGGTGTATGGTATGGTGTGGGCCATATGGGATAGTGTGTGGCTAAATCTTGTCCCTCAATATTTCAGGTGACTCTGGTTACCCCAACCTCTCATGGCTGCTGACCCTTGTGAGGAATGCCAGGACAAGGCCTGAAGAACGTTATAATGAGGCCCATGGGCGAACCAGAAGGATAATTTAAAGGACCTTTGGCCTCCTGAAGGCCAGGTTCCAGTGCCTGCATCTGACAGGTTGATCCCTGTGCCACTCACCTAAGAAGGTCTGCCAGATAGTGGTGGCATGTTGCATGTTGCACAACCTGGCCTTCAGGCGCCATGTCCCATTCCTGCAGGAGGAGGAGGCTGGAGATGCCCTTGTGCCAGCAGTGGACCCTGTGGACAATGAGGATGAGGAGGCAGAGGATGAGGATGAGGACAACAGAACATCAGTGATCAGACAATACTTCCAATGATACACAGGTAGGACAGTGGTACTTCACATTTCAATTACATTTTTTTGAATTTCTGTGAACTGGCATGCTGATATCTTCAACTTCTATGCCCACTTACTGTTCCCTCTGGCAATTCATTTTAAAGATGTTAGTGACCTCACATATACTCCTGGTGTGATCACTGCAGCCAGCTATAGGTCATTAATCTATGCTAATTTTCTGTACAGTTGAATTGCTATGTTTGTATCTGTTTCAATGAATACATAATTATATACATGGCATACCTCAAAGTAATTTTTTTCAAAGGGTGTTTATTGAAGTATCAAATAATAGTGGGGCAAGTGCAATGGGATCGGGTGACGAAGGAGGAAAGTCCAGTGTATTGTTCCAGTCTGTTTGTAGCACTGGTGTATTGTCCATGGGGACATAGGAAGGGGAGCAATGGCAGTTCAAGGTGGACAGAGTGACATGGTGGGACACAAGGGTGACAAATCAGGAGAATCTCATATCGGGGTGGGGGTCTTGGCACGTATCTCTGGCTTCTGTCTGGATCGCAGGGAACGTTTGCGGGGTGGTTCTCCTTCGGCAGGGGGAGGGGTGCTGATTGCCTGTGTGTCCTGTGGCGGGCCTCCTGTCCACTAGCGGTGGCGGAGGTGGAAGGCTGTTCAGATGTCTGGCTAGTGGCAGGAGCCCACTTTTGTGTGACTGCCTCCCTCATAATATTGGCCATGTCTGCCAGCACCCCTGCTATGGAGATCAGGGTGTTGTTGATGGCCTGCAAGTCGTCCCTGGTCCCCTATTACTATCCCTTATGCAGCCGCCTGTTTTCCTGCACATTGTCCAGGATCTGGCCCATCGTGTCCTGGAAATGTTGAGAAGCTCCCAGGATATCTGCAAGTGCCTACTGGAGAGTTGGTTCCCTGGTCCTGTCCTCTCCCTGGCGCACAGCAGTCCTCCAAGTTTCCCTGTTTGTCTGTGCCTCTGTCCCCTGAACCGTGTTCCCACTGCCACTGACCCCAGATCCCTGATTGTCTTGGGTATGAGGTGTGGCCTGGGGTCCCTGTAGAGGTGAACACACTGCTGATTGATGTGTCCTGGGGACCAAGGTGTGAGTACGCTGGATGGGTGCTGTTGTAGTGTTTCCTGATGGTGGAGGCAATGTGTGTGACTGGTCTTGGGTAACCGGCTGTCCAGGGGTCCCTGATGGGCCAAGTAGGTCATCCAGAGCCTCAAGACCAGAGTTGCTGTCATCATTGTGGGCCTCTTCCGTTGGGGGACTGGATATCGATGGCACCTCCTCTCCGCTGACATTGCCTGGGGTACCTGTGGGGATGTAAATGATGTGTTATGGTTTCTGTGTCTGACATATTGTGCATCTGTGGCTTGCCCTCTTAGGTTGTATTTGCCCTGGCAGCTTTCACTTGTGTACGTTGGTGTATAGTGGGATGATTAGTTCTCTATGGTGTGCATGCTTTAGTGATGAGTGTCCATGCAGGGCTGTGAGTGGAGTCCATGCATTGGTAGAGCATGCAGGGCTTGGCATTGGGATGAGTGAGATGTGATGGTGGGGTGTGTGGGAAGTGGTGGAGTGATGGAAGTGAGTGTGAGGGTGAGGGTATGTTATGGCATGCAGGTAGGGGGATGATAGAAGTAGAGAGTTGGCTTACCAGAGTCTAGTCCTCCTCATACTCCAGGCAGGCCCTCAGGATGCAGTATTGCCAAGACTTGCTCCTCTCATTCTGTTAGTTGTGGGGGAGGAGGTGGTGGTCCACCGCCAGTCCTCTGTTTAGCGAGATGGTGTCTTGCTGCAATGGAACGTACCTTCCCCCGTAGGTCGCTCCACCTCTTCCTGATGTCATCCCTAGTTCTTGGGAGCTGTCCCACTGTGTTGACCCTGTCCACGATTCTCCGCCATAGCTCCATCTTTCTAGCTATCAATATCTGCTGCACCTGTGCTCCAAACAGCTGTGGCTCTACCCTGATGATTTCCTCCACCATGACCCTTAGCTCCTCCTCTGTGAAACGGGGGTGTCTTTGTGGTGCCATGGATGTTGTGTGAGGTTTGTAGGTGAGGGTGTGTTGGGTAATGTGTTGCGGTGTGTGATGTGGGGTGCGTGAGTGGTATATAGGTGTATATAGTGTGTGGCTCTGGTTGTGTATGTGGTCTTGATGTCTCTCTGCTGGCAATGGTTTGGAATAGTAAAGGGTTGTGTGTAATGTGGGTGTGTGATTTCTAGTGGTGTGGGTGTGTGGGTGTGGTGTGTGTATGGGTGTCAGGTGTGTTTTGTTTGAATTGTCCTATGTGGTGTTTTGTCTGTGGGTATCCATTGTGATCACAGCAGTATGAACCGCCAATGGTTTACCGCCATTGAATGTCCCCGTGGTAATTCGTGGGTCATAATGTGATGGGCGTTGTTCTGTTGGCGTAATGGTGTGGGTTTTGATTCCGCCAGTTTATCACTGACATTTGGTGTGGCTGATTTGTGCCTGTGGCTGAATAAATGATGAATTGGTGTGTGTGTGTCATAATATGGTTAACTTATATCCGCAGCGGCGGCAGTAAGTTGGCGGCAGTCAGCTTGGCGGTAAGTGAGATTTACCGCCAATGTCATAAAGAGGGCCTTAGTGATGGATTATTGGCAAAGGTCTGGCTGATGTGAGTCACTCTTTATCTCATCAGGTCGAGGCAGCAACGGTTCAAATGGTGCAAGAACAGTGTCACAGCTTGCAGGCTGGCAAGTGGGTGCTTATCAAAAAGCATGTGAGGAAGTCTTGCCTAGGTGCAAGGTGGAAAGGACAGTTTCAGGTCATCTTGATGCAACAACAGCTGTGAAGTGTGCTGGTCTTTCTAACTGGATTCATGCAAGCCCCACACACAAAGATCCATGTCCTCTTGAAGACACAGGGTCTGATCCCTTGAGAGTGAATGCAGAAGAAGAAGGGGTTCAGATTGACCAAGCTGTGAGGACTGAACAAGAGGCTGTAGCAGAACTCGTGTGAAATGGCGAAAATGCAAACTTTTTAAATGCAGATAAAGATGCAGGAGAGCAAAGTCAAATCCAACTGACTCCTGCCAACACAGCAAATGTGAGTCTAGTTGCACCCAAAAAAGAGAACTGTAAAATGAGATCAATGGCCTGCATCAACATTTTATCTGGTTGCTGATAAACTCCCAACTATAACAGAAGCAACTGAAGAGTCGAATTGAAGTAAAGACGAAATTTGTGCTGTAAGGAGCACAAAAAGGAAAAGACTGCCAAACCACAAAAACTCTTCATCTGAATGGAGCTTTCTTGTTGCAAATGAATGGGAGAGTTAGTTTATGACCTTATGCTTTGACTGAGAATTCTGTTAAAATTCTGGAAGTTGTAATTGTATTTTTGAAATAACCTTGCCAATTGATCAACAGAGACATTACGCACTGAAAGTGATAATGAGTGATCATCAGACTTTGATTTATTAAAGACGAACCTTTTGAACTATTTTTGAGAACCTTTTTAGTTTAAACTTGATGAACTTTCTAGAAGATCGAGAACTGTTGTAAATAAGTACAGAAATACTTTTTGAGCAAGATGCTTTGGATTTGATTTTTGCTTGCTTTTGCTTTTGAATTTTTCTTTTTCCTTTTCCTCTCTGATTGCACGGAAGCCATGAACCCATAACAGGATAAACATAGTAGATGTTCATATGTGTGCATTGCTTTAGTTATAGTATGAATGACTGTATGCATTTTATTGATTGCAGGAGTGAATGTTTCAGTGAAAGAAGATATGGAAAGCACAACAACTTCAGCGCAGGGAATAACACCATCAAAGCAGGATAGGTTGTATAAGGATGAGGAATTACTTCATTTAGATGACGCAAAGGGAGGTTGGTTTTCAAATGTTTATTATAGTTTGCTGTATGAGTATGTGGATACATTGAATGTGCATTGCAAACAGATTCCTTCATCGGCACAAGAAGGATTCACATATCTCAGCTTACCACTGACTTATGGCATTAGCTGCAGCTTACTGTTAACTTGGTTGTACAATCAAGAGTAAATGCAGTATTTTTATTCAAACTTCGGCCTTGTTTTCTAGTTTTGTTCCCATTAATCAGCATTTGAGCAGCACTGCAAAGGATCAGAACATAGATATAGTAGGTGAATTCTTTAAACCTTCACCAAGGTTTGGCACAGCATACTCACATAGGAATAATCTAACATGTCTTCCCACACAAGTAGAAAACAAGTTTATTAATCAAGTTGATGACAGAAGGAAAGCAAAAAAAGAAAAGATAGATAAGGGCATAATTTCACATGATTACAAAAAGAAAGCAGCTCACAACATACCTGAGCTTTAGATTGACAACATGTGAGGAAGCTTTTTATTTATAGGCTGCAATCAAAAACTGAAAATAGGTTTGTAGGAACTAGTGAATGCAGACATGTGTTTTTGTTTAAGAATGAATGGGATTTTATGTTAAATGGACAAGAGCCCACTGTGCCTGGTGTATATAACATTTGTGGGAAGAACGCTTATTACAGATTACCAAAGGGTTGGTATGGCACATGCTATTTAGGGGTGATTTTTCAGTTAGACAGTCTTGACAATCCAGCTGGGTTTAAGAGACCTAAAGTGAGGATTAAGAAAGGAGCAAGTAGTTCATAGATTACTGGAGATATCTTTGGAGCTTTTATTCCATCAGTAGGTGTGATGCTAAATGACATTAACATAAGGGAGTTATCAACTATTGTAGATAAGATGTTGACTGATTTTGCAGGTGTAATGCTCCTAATGGACATGTAAATGGTTGCAGTAAGATCAATAGTTTTGCAAAATTGCTTTGTGCTAGACATTCCTCTAGAAAAGGAAGGTCTGTTGAGATGTAAAGATGCAACATTGTTGCAAGTACATACCTGACAAGAGCAAAGAGATAAGGAAGCACATTTGTAATCTAACCAGTCTGAAAAATGACTTGAATGACCTGAAACAGACAAATATTTGAGAAACAGTAGGTGATAGAATCTCTAAAGTTGAATCTTGGGTTGGAGATTTGGGAAACTCATTTGTGAGAATGATCGTGAAACCTTTATTGATTGTGACAGTGTGCATAATTGGTGCACTTGGAGTTTCAAAGACTTACAGTTTCTGGAAGAAGCAAAGAGCTAGTATAGACAGAGGAGGGAAGAGATTGAAATGGAAAATATGAGAAAAAGATATTACAAGACCATGAAGAGAATTGAAAATTACTGCAGACCTAGACCTATGCGTTATCCTACTACAAGACTATGAATTGTCTCTTTGCAAATGAGAATGTCCTTTTGTGATGGCACATATTGCCATCAGAAAGATAGAGATCAAATTTTACTGATATATTAGTGGCATAGAAGTTAGAATATGGCAACTTATAAACCTTCATTTAAAAGCCTAACAGAGAAATTAAGACGAAATGTAAGAGTGCGAACATTTGAATATGGTAGACATTGTGACCCCTAATCGTTTTGACATCATGTTTTGCCTTGAAAGATATTGTGCATTCATATTTGAGTGAACTACTTACATGACTTAGGCCCTCATTCTAACCCCGGCGGTCTCAGACCGCCGGGGCCAGGGTCGGCGGGAGCACCGCCGACAGACCGGCGGTGCCCCGCAGGGCATTCTGACCGCGGCGGTTTGGCCGCGGTCAGAAAGGGTAAACCGGCGGTATCCCGCCGGTTTACCGCTGCCCTTAGAATCCCCCATGGCGGCGCAGCTTACTGCGCCGCCATGGGGGATTCTGACACCCCCTACCGCCATCCTGTTCCTGGCGGTTCGCCCGCCAGGAACAGGATGGCGGTAGGGGGTGCCGCGGGGCCCCTGGGGGCCCCTGCCGTGCCCATGCCAATGGCATGGGCACGGCAGGGGCCCCCGTAAGAGGGCCCCACAAAGTATTTCAGTGTCTGCCTAGCAGACACTGAAATACGCGACGGGTGCAACTGCACCCGTCGCACCTTCCCACTCCGCCGGCTCAATTCTGAGCCGGCATCTTAGTAGGAAGGTTGATTTGCCCTGGGCTGGCGGGCGGCCTTTTGGCGGCCGCCCGCCAGCCCAGGGCAAATCCCAAAATACCCTCAGCGGTCTTTCGACCGCGGAGCGGTATTTTGGTGGGGGAACTTCGGCGGGCGGCCTCCGCCGCCCGCCGAAGTTAGAATCACCCCCTTAATGTTAAAAGTATTTTCTTACAAAATAATTTAAATCAAAGTATTTTAGGAGTACTAAATGAATATGAATCAATCATATTTATATTAATTTAATCAATTTATTAACATGAGGTCTATATGTGCAGAGGAACAGATACATGTTTTAATAATTTCTAATGTAAATAATGATTGCAAATAAATAACTTGCTTTGCATATTTGATTCAAATTATAAGGTGTGCAATAGGATGCATATGTATTCATTGCACTGATATGTATTTAGGCTTTAAGCCTGAAGATTCATTTTAGCAGCAGTAGAGGAATAGTACTGATTCATTCTCTTCCTTTTAACCTGAATTAATTCCTAGGTTGCTGATGTGTTGGTTAAAAACAAATTAATAGAATAATACAGTAAGCTTTATTAATTTTGCTTCAGAACTGTTAGAATCATATTATGCACTGTGAAAAAAGAATTGTAAAGTTGCAATTGATGAACCGAAACTGTATGAATTCATTGAGATGACTTCACATCTTCCCTGAGAGAATCTGGAATAGTTGCAAACTTGATGGTGTCTGCGGTTTTCATTGCATATTGGTTAATTTGCGCAAGATGGGTACACACAGTCAACCAATCAGGAAAAAGGTAGAAATTTCTAGTTAGGCAGAGACTTGTGAAACATTTAGTCAGTCGAGTGAGGCAAAACCTGCTGATGACCCTCGTCTCTTCTCCTGAATCTCTATGACCCTTAGATGCCTTCTGAAGAATTAAAAGTCACCCTTCCATTACTTAATTTACTTATGCTGTTCAGTAGTAATATGCCCAATAAACGCTGAACTGCTGATCTGCCCTGTGTGCAGCTTTTTTTTGCTTTGAAATCTGATTCTAATGTGCATATTATAGGTTTGAAAATGTGTGTTATTCTCTTGGACTGTGTTAGAAATGGGGTTTCTGGTTGGCAATGGGTATGCACCTCAGCCAGGCAGAACCCACACACTCTAGTCAGGGCAAGTGAGTTACATGTCCAAGATAACCCCTGCCCACCCCTTTGGTAGCTTGGCATGAGCAGTCAGGCCTAACCCAGAGGCAATGTGTAAAGCGTTTGCACAACACACACAACACACGTGATGGAAGATGTACACCACAAAGTAAACACAACACTGAGCTATGTAAAAATAAACTGTATTGCACAAAACATAATTAGACCAACATTACACGTCAGTAATACACTGCTGCCTTAGCAGTTGTCAGAACGTTACACAAGTTACTTATACTCTGCAGGAATAAGCAGTTGTCACATTAGAACACGTAAGTACTCAAGATTCTGCAACATAAGCCGTAGTCAGGAACCACAGTGAATAAAGGTATGCACTTGTCATTAACATAGCATAAATGACCATGTTAGAAACATTATCAAATTATATGGCAAGTTACTGGTACATAGGGGCCCAGAATGCCCATAAAAGGAACATTCATATATGTCCACGCAAAAGTACCTAGTGCCTAGAAGATGAGCATGGGGTCCCCCGGCACTCATATGCATGTAACGGGGGCCATGTGGTGCTCCTGGGGAGAGGGGCGGTCTGCACCCTCTCGGTTGCAGAAAACAGGCCCCTCCTGGGGCCCACGATCTCTGTGGGGGCCTCCTTCGTCCTTCACACGCCCTCCAAGGTGGGGGCCCGGCAAGCCCAAACAATAGAAAAGGGGGCGAGAGGAAGGGGCCTCCGTCGAGGCCTCCCTTCCCCATCCTCAAAGAATAATGCCTGGTTTCAAAATAGGAGCGTCCTGCTCCTATGGCAGTGACCGGGAGTATGGGTGATGTTCCCCATATCTCCCCTGAGTCCTGCTCCTAAGGGGCAGCCCTGGGATCCGGAGGAGACCTCAGATGGGGTCTCTTTCCCTCCTAGGGCCACGGATGCACACTAGCCCGCAACCAACGTGGTATGCAAGTGTTTTTTTTTTGGATTCCCGGGCTGCTGCGGTGATCTGGTAAAGAATAGAGGGCGGCTGGTGCCCTGGGGGTGCTCTAAGGAGCAGACCATGCTCTGGGGTACCGATAGTAGCACGCTTGTCCGATAACCTTTTTTCTGTGCCCCGGGGGCACTGAAAAGCACGCAACACTTGCGCTTTGTCAGAAGATGAGGCCCAAGCTGAGGCGGTCATTTTGGGGCAGCCAAGAAGCACTTTTCAAAGCACTAGGACCCTACTTGAAGCCTGGGTTGTGGCGGTGATTAACCAGCAAGCAAGGAGCGCTTTTCAGCGCTAGGGGGGGCCAAATATCAAGTAATTCACTTTCCAAAGTGCTGCCCTCAGCACCCCAACGAAGCTGGAGCACTCCTCGTGCTCTAGATAATTACAGGGGTCAGGGGCCACTGCACCCTGCTCCTGGAGACAGAGGGGAGGGTAGCACAGGGCTACCAGGCCCCAACACAGGCCAGCACAAGGGATGCAGATGGTGTCAGTTCCTCCTAGTGACCAGGCAGGTCACAGGTCAGCACAGCAGCAGCAGTCCAAGGTGGTTTCCTGGTGAGTCCATCCAGCAGAGTCCTGTGTCCAGTTTCAAGTCCCAAGAATGTCCAAATTGTGGGGAAAATTCCCCTATACTAAGTTTTCAGTGTCTCTTACAATGAGAAGGAGAGAGGGTTCCAACCGGTTACAACTGGTTCTGGGAGTGCCCCTTCTCTCCTCCAGCACAGGCTCCAAACATCATTGGGGGGTAAACTACCCTATTGTGCGAGGCCAGGGCACAGCCTTTACAAATGTAGGTGTGCCCTGCCTCTCCCTTCTCTGAGCCCAGGGAGACTATACAATATGTAGATGCACCTCTGTGACACCTCCACCCTCCCTGTGTACAAGCTGTCTGAAAAGTATGCACAAAGCCCCAACTGTCAGTCTACCCAGACGTGGATTGGAGTCAAGCTGCAAAAACACCAGAGTCATAAGCACAGATAAATGCGCACTTTCTAGAAGTGGCATTTCTGTAATAGTAATAAAAAATACACCTACACCAGTAAGCAGCATTTCTTATCGCTATAACAACCATACTAAACATGCCTACGCTACCCCTCATAAATCAGACAATATCCCTTACGCATAAGGCAGGGCATTTCCAATGTAATCCTATGAGAAGGCAGCACTCACAGCAGTGAGACACCAAGTTAGGCTGTTTGTCACTACCAGCACACCTGGCACATGTCCTGCCTTGTACATACATTGCACCCTGCTCATAGGGCTAGCTAGGGCATACCTTAGGGTTGACTTACATGTAGTAAAAGGGGAGTTCTGGGACCGGCAAGTAAATTTAGATGCCAGGTCCCTGTGGCAGAAAACAGCGCACACAGGCCCTGCGCTAGCAGGCCTGAGATAGGTTTGAAAGGCTACTTCAGTGGGTGGCGCAAGCAGCACTGCAGGCCCACTAGTAGCATTAAATTTACAGGCCCTGGGTATAGGCATACCACTTTACAAGGGACTTATAGGTAAATTAAATATGCCAATTAGGCGTACGCCAATCATACCAATTTCACAAGGGAGAGCACATGCACTTTAGCACTGGTTAGCGGTGAAAAACTGCTCACAGTCATAACGTCTGCCAACAAAGGTCAGAAAAATAAGGAGGCTAAAGGCAAAAAGTCGGGGGAATGACCCTGTAAAAGGGCCAGGTCCAACAGACTATTTAATAATATTGATGTTAAGTAGGCTTAATCTCTTTAGAAATTTGGTCAGCCTATGGTTTTCATGTATGTTTATGACTTAGTTTTGCACTTCATTTACGTTACATCGACTTTGTGGTTGTAATAAAGCTTTCAAACTTTATTCAGTTTGGAGTTTTGTTTTGTAGTTAAATTGGTTATGGTGTGTAAATTTGTTTATGTTTCTCATGTTATTGATATTTGCTAAATGAATCTGATTACCACACTCCTCACTGAGTCCAAAGATCTGGTCGATCTCCAGTGTAGGTGGGATAAGTTGCATCATCTCACCAGAGTGCGTGCGGTTTCTGATCCTGAGTCAGGAAGAAGGCCTCTGCGAGTACTCCAGCATACTTAAAATTTGGAAGTTGAAAAAAAAGTAAGGCAGGGAAATGACAGCTAACAAATCTAGACCAGAACAACCCCACCTTCATTGTGAGGGTCCAGGGCCTTAACAACTATGCTATATGTGACTCTTTTGTGCTTATTGTCAAGACATCTCTATTACACTGAAACCATAGAGTGTGACAGGAAAAAGACATAAATGTTTCATCACTGGGTATGTTTAACTTTCAAAACGCTAGTAAATAAACCGACACACTGCCATGAGACACTAAGATTAGAATCTTCAAATCACTGACTGTCCAAGAGCTTTTACATTAAGCAATTGGTGACTCTTTTTTATTGTTTGTCAAAATGTAACAATAACATAAAAACCAAACATCCCATTATGGGATAAATGAGAGAGAGAGAGACAGACAGAAAGTGAGAGATTTAGAGAGAGAGAGAGAGCTATTTAGAGAAGGAGATTGAGAGAGAGAAATTGAGAGAGTGAGAGAAAGCGGGAGAAAGAGAGTTTTTTTAGGCACTGATGAATGATATAGTTAGAATGAGATATTTCTGTACACATTGAAAAGAAACATGCATTTTCCAAGTAAAAAGAGTGTGATCCAATTTTTTAATGTACCTTAAATATTTGAAATTTAAAAGGAACTAAAGCAGGAAAATGACAAATGGCACAGTTTGGAACTTTCAACCTTAAGCTCTAAGCGACAGAAGACTGGTTGCAATGTAATGTCTAGACATAACTACGACATTCCGTCTTAAGAGTGTGATGGGAAAAAGACATGATTGTTCCATCATTAGGAATGTTTAATAGTCACAATACTAGTAAATAAACAGACACACTGCAATGAGAAACTCAGATTTGAACCTTCAGTCTACTGAGTGACAGTCCAAGAGCTTTGCTAATAGGCAAGAAGTAACTTTGTTCAACTGTGCATTTAACATTACTATAACATCCACACTAAGGCCCGTATTTATACTTTTTTAGCGCCGCATTTGCGTCCTTTTTTTATACAAAAGTGGCGCAAACTTACAAAATACAATAGTATTTTGTAGTTTGTGCCGCTTTTGCATCAAAAAGCGAAGCAAATGCAGCGCTAAAAAAGTATAGATACGGGCCTAAACATCTTGCTTTGAAGTCATTGTATGGAGAGACCAGTGCAATAACAATCCTTCTCTCTCTCTTCAATCCCATTATGGGATGGAAGATGGAGAAGGAGAGAGAGAGAGAGAAAGAGAGAGAGAGACAGAGAGACAGAGGGATTAAGAGAGAGTTACAGAGAGAAATCAGTGACAGAGAGAGAGAATGAGACACAGAAAGAGAGTTTTTTAGGCTTTTATGAATGATATAGATAGAATGAGATATGTCTGGACAAATAGTATTTGTCAAGTAAAAAGAGTGAGATTCCCTCTTGCTATCTACTTTAATTATTTAAAGTTGAAGAGAAACTAAAGCAAGAAATGACCAGAGGTACAGTTACACTGGAACCCTCAAGTTTTAGTATGAAGGTCAGAGAACATAATCTCTAGGCTTTAGAATACTGCTTGCTTTACAATCTCGAGACATAACTATGACACTGAATCCACAGAGTGTGAGGGGGTGAAAAAGATGTAAATGTTCCCCCACTAGGAATGTTTAACATTCAAAACACTAGAAAATAAACATACACACTGCCATGAGGTACTAGAATTTGAACCTTCAACCTACTGAGGTTTAGTCCAAGAGCTGTCACATTAGGGAAGTAATGACTCTGTTTTGCTATGCATTCAAACTTAACTATAATATTCAAATCAAACATCTTGCTAGTGTGACGCTTTGAAGTCACTGTATGGACAGACCATTGCAAATACAATACCTCTCTCTTCCATTGTAAATTGAGATGCATTTAATATTCCTATAAATGATAACTATCTCTTACCTCCAGCTGAATGAAAAGGTTGTCAACCTTGTCAAAGCATTTACCTGGGTGTGGGAAAATGTTTCAGCAAAGCTAAAAAGACATAAATGTTCTAGCACTTGGAATGTTTAACAGTCAAAACACCTCTAGGCTACAGGTAACTCCTTAGTGTCTACTGTCCAGACATGCCTTTGTCACCGAACCTAAAGAGGGCAATGGGAAAAAGACGTAAAAGTTCTATCCCTAGGAATGTTTAACATTCAGAACGCAAGTGCATAAACAGACACACTGCCAAGAGATCCTACGATTTGAACTTACAACTTACTGACTGACAGTCCAAGAGGTTTACCATTAAGCAAGAAGTGACTCTGTTCTGCTGTGCATCAAAACATAACTACAACATTGGAAACAAACATCCTGCTAGTGTAATGCTTTGAAGTCATTGTATGAAGACATCATTGCAATAAAAACCTCTCTCTCTCCTATCTGCCGTCACCGCCTCATGCTTCCATATCCTCCATATGTTTTGTAAAATCTTCAAGTAGCTCCCACTGGACACCAGACATACCATCATGCAGGTCTTAATTACAATCATATCAGACTAGGGCAATGTAATCTACACTGGCATCTCAACCCATCTTCTTAACGGATATTAAACCATCCAAAATGTTGACACCAGAATCATCCTTGACCTCCCTAGCCGAACCCAAACCACACAACTCCTCAGAGAGCTCCACTGGCTCCCCATCCAGAAGCGCTGCCAGGTCAAACTTCTCAGACATGCATTCAAGTCACTACACATCACAGAACCTGCATATAACAATCGCCAGCTTCACTTCCACCAACCCACCAGACCACTTCCACCAACCCACCAGACGACTTTGCTCAGCATCACTATCAATTGCACACACACCCCACTTCCACAGAAGCAGAACAGGATGTGGATTATTCTCCTACCAAGCCTCAAAACCCTGGGATGCCCTCCACCAATACATCAGGGACTCCTCTTCACTTCTTTAATTTCACAAAAAAGCTGAAGAAATGGCTATTCAATTAGTGTTATGGGACCATCAAGACTGCCAGCATTCAGGCCCAGTCTCACCACATGCCTACACTCACCTACTCAGCACCTGGATACCCTCACAGGTGACAGGGAGTGCCACACTGAACAAGGACTGAAAGGAAGTATGCTTGCTTAGAATGAGGCATTATGCCAAGTCAGATCTGAAGTAAACACTAAATTAGATTGAAAAAAAAACAAAAAGACCTATGAAGCCCTATGTCCTGAAAAAGCCCCAAGCTTGCTCTCCTATTTTCAATACTCCAACAGAAGTGATATAAAGCAGAAATTTTATTTTTCAGGATGAAGTAACAGCTATCTTGTTTATGAACAGAAGAGTACTATAGCCTATTTGATCTGTCACTAAGAAGGAAGATACAAGAACGTGACACAAAAAAAATTAAAAATAACATGATCTGCTCTGAAAAGGTTGCATTGAAGATTTTATTGCCTTTACCCTCAAAAACATTTCTTCTTATAAATATAACTGCTATTTGAAGTCATAACTGAATAACTACAGACCATGTCCATTTATGACAGCACAAAAAATGCAATAATCTTGGGAAACTAATACTCATCATAATCTACGCACCTTCTCAGGGCCTGGATACCCTCACGGGTGACAAGAAGTGCGCTACAAATCCACCATACATTTTATTTGCAAACATGTTAGCACCCCAATTTGGGAACTGATAACGTTTCAATGTTCTGGGATTAGATTCGGGTCACAAAACAAAGACGCGTTGCATTGTGTTGTCACGTAGGTTCTCATTAGGAAAAAGAGGCTACTGGATTTGGGCAGTAGGATCGCGTAGGTTGTGGGTACTGAGTACAATTCTACACCTGGTGACACCTGTCGGCCTAATCCGGGGTTTCCTAGGCTAGCTAACAGCACCCCGTCTCTGACTGAGATGATTGTGGCGACCGAGTCATGGTAAAATAGACTCCCCAGGAAATCGTGGTACATCAGATCGCATACTGTTCACTCAGTTACCAAGATCTTACTCAGGCAAAGACAACAGAGGCAGAATATATTTAAATAAGCATTTTTTTAAATATCTGCATCTTAGATAAAAGCAGGTGCATAGCGATAATGAAGATAATTAAAAGACAATAGGAGCACGCATGTGATTAGGAATGTAAAACACAAGAACAGTCCTACCATACTGTCTAAAAAGGGGAGTGGATCTATAACCCCTCACCTACACTGAGTATGAGCACAACATACTAAGCATAGTCTGCCCTTCGGGTTTTCCCCTAGAAAAACATTGTTCCTCATATCTGAAGAAGAGGCCTGAGATCTAAAGAGACCCCGTCCCCATCTGGATCAGGGCTTGGCCATCTAAGCAGGTAGCTGTAGTGAAGCTTGCAGCAATCAGCATACAGTTGTGGTAATCTGGCTGGAATCTTCCTCTAATGAATCTGGGACTAAGGGGTGTTTTATAATAAATCAGCTGACATTCTAAGAAATGGTCCCCACATATGAGTGTGTTGTTTTCTGTGAATGCAGGAGACACAGCATTCCATGTTTGCTGGCAACCCTATCTAACTGTAGCCCTGGAAAAGCACAAAGTGAACTATGGCCCTCATTATAACCCTGGCGGTGGGTGATAAAGTGGCGGTAATACTGCCAACAGGCTGGTGGTATGTTTCGCCCATGTATGACCATGGCGGTGATAACTCCCATAGAGAGCGAATGTTCTGGGATTAGATTCGGGTCACAAAACAAAGACGCGTTGCATTGTGTTGTCACGTAGGTTCTCATTAGGAAAAAGAGGCTACTGGATTTGGGCAGTAGGATCGCCTAGGTTGTGGGTACTGAGTACAATTCTACACCTGGTGACACCTGTCGGCCTAATCCGGGGTTTCCTAGGCTAGCTAACAGCACCCCGTCTCTGACTGAGATGATTGTGGCGACCGAGTCATGGTAAAATAGACTCCCCAGGAAATCGTGGTACATCAGATCGCATACTGTTCACTCAGTTACCAAGATCTTACTCAGGCAAAGACAACAGAGGCAGAATATATTTAAATAAGCATTTTTTTAAATATCTGCATCTTAGATAAAAGCAGGTGCATAGCGATAATGAAGATAATTAAAAGACAATAGGAGCACGCATGTGATTAGGAATGTAAAACACAAGAACAGTCCTACCATACTGTCTAAAAAGGGGAGTGGATCTATAACCCCTCACCCACACTGAGTATGAGCACAACATACTAAGCATAGTCTGCCCTTCAGGTTTTCCCCTAGAAAAACATCGTTCCTCATATCTGAAGAAGAGGCCTGAGATCTAAAGAGACCCCGTCCCCATCTGGATCAGGGCTTGGCCATCTAAGCAGGTAGCTGTAGTGAAGCTTGCAGCAATCAGCATACAGTTGTGGTAATCTGGCTGGAATCTTACTCTAATGAATCTGGGACTAAGGGGTGTTTTATAATAAATCAGCTGACATTCTAAGAAATGGTCCCCACATATGAGTGTGTTGTTTTCTGTGAATGCAGGAGACACAGCATTCCATGTTTGCTGGCAACCCTATCTAACTGTAGCCCTGGAAAAGCACAAAGTGAACTATGGCCCTCATTATAACCCTGGCGGTGGGTGATAAGGTGGCGGTAATACTGCCAACAGGCTGGTGGTATGTTTCGCCCATGTATGACCATGGCGGTGATAACACCCATAGAGAGCGAATGTACCACACCAACCACCAGGGCGGAAACAACAGCCACCAAGGCGGTAGCCAACAACAGCCAGGTGGAAGACGAAGTACCGCCCACCATATTTTGACCTTGCAATCCGCCACCTTTTCCAGAGCGGTACGAATGCCAACAAAAGCTTGGCAAAAACAGAGCTCAGAAGTGAAAGGACTCACCATTGGAGATACAGGGAATAACCACACTGCCATGGAACCCGAACTGCATGTTTTCTCGATGATCTTCTACATTATGCTCCACCTGGAACACCAACAACGCCGACAAAGATGACGATGGTGAGTACAGCCGCCTAGCACACAAGGGAGGGTGGGAGGAAAACAAGAGTTACACACACACGAAGCACACACACCCAACACACACAACCAGCTGCACAAGAAAAACAATGTGTCCCCGAAAAACAGCAGAATAATGCAAGGACAAAAGGAATTGTAACCAGATCAACATCAAAATTAATAATTTGATTTGTCAATGAAACAGATATGTACACATGTACACAAAGGGACACTGCCCAGTCCAATGTTCAAAGGGCCCACATGGCCACAGGGCACAGTCTAAGGCCCAACGCGAATCCTGACCACATCCGGAAAGTACACTGCAGGGGCATCAGTTTGCAAATAGGCAGGCACCTCAGCCAGATGTGGGAACAAGCCCACTGGTTCTGGAGGGGGCAACATGCCCATTGCTTTGTCCTGGGGAGTGCAAGGCCACAGTGTCTGGAGAGGGTGTCTTTCCCACTGGTTCTGGAGGGGGCAACATGCCCATTGCATTGTCCTGGGGAGTGCAAGGCCACAGACTCTCAAGTGGGTGTCTTTCCCACTGGTTCTCGAAGTGACAGCCCGCACAGTAGCCCCTGGAGGGTGGACTACATGTCGCCTGCCGGCATTGATGGCAGTGATGTGCTGGTGGTTGGAGGAGGCTCCTGGTCAGTCCCTGCACTCACTGATGGCTGCATGGTGGTGGTTGTTGGAGAATGCTCCTGGGCAGCCCCTGCACTCACTGATGGCTGCATTGTTGAGGTTGTTGGAGGAGGCTCCTGGGCAGCTCCTACACTCACTGATGGCTTCACATCCACAGCGCGGTGGGGGCCCCGTGACAGCAGGTTATGGTGGCGGTGTTAGCCTGAGAGCTTCCGCTGGCGTAGAGTGCCTCGTCTCCTCCTGTTCATGGGTCGGGGATCCCTTACCCTTCCTGGCAGAGGTGGATGGGCTCTTCCCCTCTCTGCCAGGTGGTGCAGGCTCCTTCCCCTTCTTCACAGCTGGTGCAGGCTCCTTCCCCTTCCTCACAGCACGCTCCTTCCCCTTCCTCACAGCTGGTGCAGGCCCCTTCCCCTTCCTCACAGCTGGTGCAGGACTCTTCCCTTTCATCCCTGGTGATGCTGGCTCCTTCACCTTCAGTGTCGTAGGTCTGGTATCCTTACCACCACGAGTAGGGGGTGCTACCACTGTCTCTGTGGACTGTTTGGCTGAGGTGCTGGACTGTGTCCTTGGTACCCTGCCCACACGTGGATGGGTGTTGAGTGTCTCAGTGCGTGTGTTTGTGTTCTTTAGGACGGGGGGACAGACACAGTGGGAGAGGACACTGGGGACACGTGCATGGATATTGAAGAGGTGTCTGCCAGTGTGTTGTGTGTTCTGCTTGGTGTGATGATGCTGATAGTGGATGTAGATGTGGTGCATGCAGGTATGAGTGTGGACGTAACTGGGAGGGAGGTGGAGGAGGAGTAGGAGGGGGAGACAGTGGAGGCTGTGGATGTTGCTTTGTCTGCAATGGTATGGAGTTTGTGTCAGTGCCTGTGGGATGAAGTGTGGTGCTTGTGTTTGCCTGTGCCACTCTTGTGTGTTGTCTTGTGTGCATGCTTGTCTGTCTGTGTGCCTGGGATGGGTTTGGGTTGAGGAGAAAGGGACTGGGAAGTAGAAGTTGGAGGAGAGGCGGTAGAAACAGAGACAATGGCTGCCATCAGAGAGGAGGCCAGAGCCTGAATCGATGTCTGTTGGGCTGCCAAACCACCATGAATGCCCTTTAGGAATGCATTGCATTGCTGCATCTGGGATGCCAGACCCTGGATGGCATTCACAATGGTTGACTGCCCTAGTGAGATGGAGCTCAGGAGGTCAATAGCCTCCTCACTCAAGGCAGCAGGGCTCACTGGGGCAGGGCCTGATGTGTCTGGGGCAAAGGAAATGCCCAGCCTCCTGGGTGAGCGAGCATGGGCAACTCGCTGAGGCGCTACTGGGAGGGCGGTGCTGGTATGTGTATGGGGGTGGCGGCTGTACCTGCAGCTGGGGTGGTCACAGAGGTGTCCTCCACCACCAAGGATCTCTCATCGGAGGAGGTATCAGAGTCTGTGTTGTCCTCTCCATTATCCGCCGTGGTGCTCCCCTCACCCTCCGTCCCACTTGTTCCATCAGCGTCAGTGGACTCTGCCTTCAGGGACCTGTGGGATGCATCTCCCTCTGTCGCCGGTGGCTCTGCTCCTCCGCCAGATGATGCTAATGCACACAAGGACAGGATGATAAAACAAGAAAGGGGGGAGAAAGACAAAGGATACATTGGGTCAGTGACCGCACCAACACCACCGTTGGCGTACACAGCACCCTCACACACAGGGAACAGTCCTACGCAATATGCATTGCACTACCAGTGAAATGGCTAGTCACCAAGGCATGAGGAGGAGCACACACCGCTAACTGCAGCACATCTAAGACCCATGCAGCCCTGCCTAGAAGTGAATACTAACAAGCTAGGTTACCTATATTTGCCATGCAACCATTACTTTTCAGAGGACCTATGCTGCTATGTCTGACCTGGCCTTAGTGGCACCCACTAACACACAACCACCACCCGGATACCACCCCACCAGCCATAAGTTCTAATGATACCCACTGTACTCACACCCTTGTGGCTGCTGTGATTCCCTTAAGCGCCCATCCAGCTCAGGGTGGGCCACTGCCAGTATGAGGGCCATCAGGGGGGTCAGGGTCTGACGGGCACCCCTTCCTTGCTGGGAGGCCATCCCCAGCTGGGCCTCTGCGGTCTTCCGTGCCCAGCGTCTCAGGTCCTCCTACCGTTTCCAACAGTGGGTGCTCCACCTTCCATAGACCCCCAGGGTCTGCACGTCCTTGGCGATGGCACGCCATAATCCCTTCTTTTGATGGGCTCTGACCTACAGAGGTTTTACATACTGGAGAACTCCATTAAACAAACAGTCCAGCCTGTCACACACATGGCCCGCCATACCCGATCTCATCACCATTAGCACACGCAAAGGCCAGCTCACAACATGTACACCGCCAACAGACAATCCCCCCACCCACCCTTTCACGATGCCTTCACACACATCTCCATGCATTCATGCCACATGCATCATGCTCACAGTGTACTCACCTATTGGTCTGGAGGCCCATACAGCAGTCCATACTGGGGTAGGACCCCATTCACCAGTCGCTCCAACTCCTCCGAAGTGATGGCTGGGGTCCTTTCCCCGGTCACACGGGCCATGGTAGGTTCCAGACACAGGTCACAGCAGCACATGCAGTATAGATCTTCTTCTGATGAAGGTCAGGAAACAAGTGAGGATTGAGATGGAAAAAGTCACGTCCGCGGGGGTGTACACCGTCACCGCCAGCTTAGATCCCCATTGGCCACTGTACCCCATAGGGCCCAATATTATCCAATGAGGATTTGCATGGCGGTTCATGCCTGCCTTCTGCCACAGCGCACAAAGTTGGCAGAATTACCTCACTTCCACCTGTCCCTCCACACAGGACAGCGGGTTGCCATTTCAAGGGGGAAAACAGGCCTATCGATAATTGCTGCGTCACAGCATAAATAGGCACATACTTTTAAATTACACTGTCCCAAAACATGATAGCACGATATGGGCTGCTATTATGGTATAGTTGTTCAAATTGTGACAACCTACTCACTCTTGTGTCCCTTAGATACCTACCGCTGCGGATGAATAGGAGATGGAGACATACCCCTGTGTACAGACCCCTGGTGGACTTAGCTACACTGGAGGACAGGCACATTATACTCACCTATAGGCTGGACAGGGCCACAATCACAGAGCTGTGTGCCCAATGGGAGCCTGACCTGATATCTGATATCCGTCACCCCACTGGGATCCCCCCTCTTGTGCAAGTGCTATCAGTGCTCCATTTCCTGGCAACAGGTTCTTTCCAAGTGACAGTGGGCTTTGCAGCAGGAATGTCACGGCCAATGTTCTCAATCGTGCTGGTAAGAGTCTTGTCCGCCCTGGTAAAACACATGTGCAGCTACATTGCTTTCCCCCAGGTGGAAAGATTTGGCCACTGTGAAGGCCAGATTTTATGCAATGGGGCATATCCCCAATATTATTGGGGTGATTGACGGTACACATATTGCGTTTGACCCCCCCCCCCCGGCAAAATGAACAGGTGTACAGGAATCGTAAGACTTTCCACTCCATGAATGTGCAGCTGGTGCCTGGCAGACCAGTACATCTCCCATGTCAATGCTAAATACCCTGGGTCGGTGCATGATGCCTTTATCCTGAGGAATAGCAGCATCCCAAAGGTGATGGCCCAACTACAGAGGCACACGGTGTGGCTAATAGGTGAGCCTTGTTCCCCACCCAGTGTATGTTGATGTATGCCTCTGCTGTTAGCCAAATAGGATAGTGTGTGGCTAAATGTTGTCTCTCAATACTCGCAGGTGACTCTGGCTACCCAAAGCTATTGTGGCTGCTGGCCCCTGTGAGGAATGCCAGGACAAGGGCTGAAAAACATTATGATGAGGCACATGGGCGAACAAGAAGGATAATTGAGAGGACCTTTGGCCTCCTGAAGGCCAGGTTCAGGTGCCTCCATCTGACTGGTGGATCCCTGTGCTAGTCACCGAGAAGTTTTGCCAGATAGTAGTGGCATGCTGCATGTTGCACAACCTGGCCCTCAGATGCCAAGTACCTTTGCTGCAGGAGGAGGAGACTGGAGATGCACCTGTGGCAGCAGTGGACCCTGAGGACAGTGAGAATGAGGAGGCAGAGGATGAGGATGAGGATGTAGACAACAGAACATTAGTGATTTGTCAGCACTTCTAATGACACACAGGTGGGACAGTGCAACTTCACATTTCTATGACTATTGTTGTATTCTGTGTGGCATTGGCATACTGGCATTACCCACTTATTTCCTCTACTTACTGTCACCTATGGATTATCATTTTACAGATGTCAGTGATATGACAACAAAGTCGTGATGTGATCACTACAGCCAGCAACAGGTCATTCATTCTATGCTCCCACTACGTACAATTCATTTGCAATGGATGTAGCTGTTTCAACCAATACAAATTTGCAGGGTATTGTTCCAGTCTGTTTGTGGCACAGGTGCAGTGTCCAAGGGGACAAAGGAAGGGGAGCAATGGTAGTTCAAGGTGGACAAGGTGACAGAGTGGGACACAAGGGGGACAATCAGGAGAGTCTCATTTCTTGGCGGTGGTCTTGGCAAGTGTCTCTAACTTCTGTATGGGTTGCAGGAAATGTTTGCAGGGTGGTTCACCTTCTGCTGGTAGCCTGTGGGTCCTGTGGCGGGGCCACCTGGCCACTAGTGGCAGCCGAAGTAGAGGGCTGTTCAGTTGACTGGCTAGTGGTAGGGGACCGCTGGTGTGCTGTTGCCTTCCTCATGATGTTGGCCAGCACCCCTGCTATGGAGATCAGGTGGGTAATAATGGCCTGCAAGTCCTCCCTGATCCTCTGGTACTGTCCCTCCTGGGAATGTTGGTAGGCTCCCAGGATCTCAAGGAGTGCCTCCTGGAAAGTTGGTTCCCTGCTCCTGTCCTCCCCCTGGCACACAGCAGTCCTCCCAGTGTATCTGTAGGCCTGTGCCCTTGTCCCCTGAATGGTGTGCCCACTACCACTGACCCCAGGTCCCTGATTGTCTTGGGGGCGAGGTGTGGACTGGGGTCCCTGTACAGGTGGGCACACTGCTGATTGACGTGTCCTAGGGTCAGTGATGTGGGTATGCTGGGTGGGTGCTGTGGTATTGGCTCCTGATGTGGGAGGCTCTGTGGTGGTCTGTGAGTGGGCTTGGGTGACTGGCTGTCCAGTGATCCCTGATGGGCCAGGTAGGTCCTCCAGATCCACAAATCCAGAGTTACTGTCATCACTGGGGGCCTCTTCTGTTGGGGGGCTAGATAGTAGTGGCACCTCCTCTCCACTGACAAATGAGTAAATGTTGTATTATGCTTCAAGTGTATGACATTTGTACTTCCGTAGCTTCCCCTCAATTCTTGGTGTTACCCTGCCAGCTTTTGCTTGTGTATGGTGATGTATTGTGGTTATGTTAGTTTCCATATCCTGTGAATGCTTTAGTGATGGGTGTCCATGCAGGGCTGGGAGAGTTGTCCATGCATTGGTATTGCATGCAGAGCTTGGCATTGGGGTTAGTCATATGTGTAGGTGCAGTGTGTGGGATGGTGTGGAGCGATGGGATTGAGGGTGAGGGGGTGTGATGGCATGCAGGCATGGGGGTGATAAGTAGTAAATGTTGACTTACCAGTGGCCAGTCCTCTGGCTACTCCAGCAAGTCTCTCAGGATGCAGTATTGCCAGTACCTGCTCCTCCCATGCTGTGAGCTGTGGGGGAGGAGGTGGGGGTCCACCGCCAGTCCTCTGTATGGTGAGCTGGTGTCTTGCTTCTATGGAACGTACCTTCCTCTGTGGGTCGTTCCACCTCTTCCAGCTCTTCCACCTCTTCCTGATGTCGTCCCTTGTTCTTGGGTGCTGTCCCATGGCGTTCACCCTGTCCACGATTCTCCGCCATAGCTCCATCTTCCTTGCTATAGATTTCTGCTGTACCTGTGCTCCAAAGAGCTGTGGCTCTACCCTGACAATTTCCTCCACCATGACCCTTAACTCCTCCTCACTGAAATGGGGGTGCCTTTGTGGTGCCATGGGTGTTGTGTGATGTGTGTTGGTGAGGGTGCGCTGGGTAATGTTGTGAGGTGTGTGATGTGGAGTGCGTGAGGGGTGTATGGGTGTGAGTGGTGTGTTTGTCTAGTTGTCTCTGTGCTCTTCTTCTCAGTCTCCTAACAGTAATTGTTTGTAAAGGATTGTGGGTATTGTGGCTGTGTGTTTTATAGTGCTGTGGGTGAGTGGGTGTGGTGTGGTGTGCGTATGGTTGTCAGGTGAGTGTTTTTGGTATTGGCTAATGTAGTGCTGTTTTGTATGTGGGTGTCCATTCTGAGCGCGGCGGTATGTACCCCCAATGGTTTACCGACGTTGAATGTTCACCATGGTGATTCGTGGGTCATATTGTAAACTGTAAACTTTGCACTTGTATAGCGCACTACTCACCCGTTAGGGTCTCAAGGTGCTGTACTCATACCGCTATGGAACCCCTCCTGGCTTTTCCCTGTGAGGTGCCCACTCCTGGGCACCCCCCAGGGTGAAGCCAGGCATCCAAGCGCTGTTGGGGCCGTTGTGGAGATTAAGCAAGCTATTGCTCAGAGTTGCAGAGTGGGACCCATTAATTAGATTAGGCACCGAGGCAAGAATTATCTGGTCCAAGGGAATTGAGCCCAAGACCTGCCGAAGCGGGACTTGAACCCTGGTCTTGAGCCAGATCTCTGCTTCAGGGTCTGCCGCTCTAACCATTGTGCCACACCTCTCCATATTGTGATGGGCATTGTTTTGTTGGTGTAACGGTACGGGTTTTTGGACTGCCACTTTATCACTGACCTTTGGTCTGGCAGATTTGTGTATGTGGCTGAATTCTGTCATATTGGTATGTGTGTGTCATAATATGGTGAGCAAATTTCCGCCACCGCGTCGGTAAGTTGGCGGACGTCAGTGTGGCAGTAAGCCGAATTTTCCGCCAACGTCATAATGAGGGCCTATATGTCCTACTAAGAACGTGATGCTTTCCTAGGCAAAAGAACAAGTTAAAGAGAAATAAAACAGCACCGCACATGAAGCTATTGCTAGAAAAACAAAGCAATGCTGAATAAAACGTAGGTGGGTGAAAGTGCACAGCTGCAGGCCTAGTTAGCTAAAACAATGCGCCCGAAACATGGCTAAAATAGCTACACAACGCCCTTCTCTTGCTGGTCAAAGGTGGTTCAAAACTAATGCATAAAGCTCCAAACTAAGGCATCAACCAATGCGGTAATTATAACAAGATCAGCAAAAACAAGCCATGGAAAAGACAATTTGGAAAACCACAACATGCCATAGGGAACCAAATTCAAAACTCAAGGTCACTTTGGACATTGCCAATTGTTTCCAGGACAATGGATGCCAGGACATGATCAACTTCTGCAGGTGACAAAACATCCAAATCAGGTCCAGGGAGGACCATAGAGCACATGTATTCCAGAGTCTTAGCCTCAGCCGAGGCAGCAGCATTCCATGGAATGCCCTCAGCAGAGCCAAGACTCTTTGAATTCATGTACGGCAGTTCATTCACCGTCTCTCGTAGGAAACGCACCCTCAATGCACATATCTGATGATGAGCCCTCATCGAGAACATCAGCAGATCAGCATCCAATGAAAGTAAACGATGCGTAGACAGACTTCCAGTGCACATTCAAAGAGGTACCAGAGGCATAAAAACATGGGCTGCACACAATCCAAAACTGGCTGGAATGACGAAGACCAGTCACTCTCCAGCTGTTGCAGGAGACGTGCTCTGAATTACTGCATCATGCATTCATGATACAGTTGTGCTGGTGGTAGCGCATTCAGTCCTCCTTGCTGTAAAGGGACAACCATTGCGAAGAAAAAGTAGCAATAGCTGGATGTCACCAATTAAAGCCAAAGTGATTTGGCATCCCCCGAAAACATTAAAAAATAGCGAATGTATGGCCGAAGGTATTAAACCAAATATAGAGGAAAAGGTGTTAACTAAACCAGAATCAACAGCCTTAAAAAAGTGGGCGATTCAACTAGTACTAGATGCATTAGATATTCATCCCACGAGTTCACCAAAGTGACTTGGAAAGTTGGTATATAAAAGGGACTGAATTTCCACCGATGACCTCGCAACCTGAAGTGCATAGGTCTTGCGGGCTGATGTAAGCGCTACATGTTTTTGGAACAATAAGGCCTTTTTATTCTGCTCAACTTGAATTGTGCGGGGGGAAAAAGACATTCTTGCGACTTGTAACAATTTTGGAGACGGACACGATGTAAGGTATTTCGGCTTGCATCCCACAATAGCTCTCACTGTTAAGGAGCACATAGCTGCCATTGGAGAGCACCTATAACGCAGGTCTAATTAAGGATACCTTGACTCCCTTCAGATAACAAACTAAATTTGCTGCAGAGGCATTACATGCCCGTGCACAGACAGCCGTTTACAAACTATCGAATGGCTCACAGAAGTCTTGCATTCGCAGCCACTAAGAAATACTTCTTTCATGCCGTTGAAAGATTTGTATGAAAAGGGAAGCTCCTACACTTCGTGTATGTAATTATCTCCCAAACTTTCATATTTGCCTACCGGAATGTGTTTCAAGAAGGACACGAATTGAAGTGTTGCGATAGGCAGATTAATAACCCCATGTATTAATCATTCAGCAGAAGGTACCTCAGACACAGTAAAAGGCAACTTTTCTAATATCTCTATTCTCAACATAATATATGTTGCTTCCTTCTTAGCCATCATGTGCTGCTGTCGCATTAAATTAAATGATGAAAAACTCTCCCTTGAGCTCACTTGTTGCCAGGGGACGCGTCCTGCCTTTAGTGTTTGCAATGTCCAACCTAACTGCATGATAGAACGTAGCTGACTTTGTCCATGTTGCAGAAACTAAACATCACTCTATTCCATATATATTGCAGAGGAAACAATGTTATTGGGGTATAAATGTGATCGTTAATTCCGTTATCTACGATGGCTAATGCTTTTGATAAATTTCCCTGATCTATTTGCCTTAACCAGGCAACCCCTTCTTGGTGAGAAGGTTTCCAAATTTCATTATATGTTTCAGAGTTTTCTGCGCTGTCTTCTGGGGTCTAACAGGAAATCCTGTAAATCTGTTTGTTGGCAGGAGACTAAGATGTTCTTTAAAAGCATCCAGTGAGGAGACCTTCATCCACTGCTGGCATAGTTTCCCTGCACTATATGTTGTCACAATGCCCAACTGTTCCGAGGATAGATAGCGAGAGTTCAGCCTATTAGTTCTAAAACTCCCCGAGGAGTTCACAAAACGCATATGGCATATGTCTACAGGCCACAATTACCATCTGCCAGAATGTGATAATGACGTGTTATATGCTCCATTTTTTACCCATTCATTGAGCTAGCCTCCAGATGCATTTGTATACTTTTGCCATTTATTAAATTTTGCAGGGGCGGGAATACTGGGGGCATTCAATTCTTTAATGCTTGCTAAGCCTAAACAGCTTGTTTGCTGCACTGTTTCATTTTATCAATTTAGTATCAGTCAATAATACATGCAAATCTTCCATTACTGACAATTTGAAATAATATGACTCAGCATTCTTGACATTATGGGGGTCATTCCAGGGTCGGCGGGAGCACCGCCGACAGACCGGCGGTGCCCCGCAGGGCATTCTGACCGCGGCGCTTTGGCCGCTGTCAGTGCAGGAAAACCGGCGGTCTCCCGCCGGTTTTCCGCTGCCCGTCAGAATCCTCCAAGGCGGCGCAGCATGCTGCGCCGCCTTGGGGATTCTGACACCCCCTACCGCCATCCTGTTCCTGGCGGTTCGCCCGCCAGGAACAGGATGGCGGTAGGGGGTGTCGCGGGGCCCCTGGGGGCCCCTGCAGTGCCCATGCCAATGGCATGGGCACTGCAGGGGCCCCCGTAAGAGGGCCCCGCTTGTATTTCACTGTCTGCATAGCAGACAGTGAAATACGCGACGGGTGCAGTAGCACCCGTCGCACCTTCCCACTCCGCCGGCTCGATTACGAGCCGGCTTCATGGTGGAAGGTCGTTTTCCCCTGGGCTGGCGGGTGGCCTTTTGAAGGCGGTACGGTATTTTGGCGGCTCCCGCCGGGCGCGCGGTGACCGCGCCTGGCGGGAGTCAGAATGACCCCCTATGTCCAGAAAAATATGCAAACTTTTCAGTATACGTTTTTGAGCTGCCTATTGGCGTAATCGGGTAGAGTTCCCATTGTGCATATTTAAAAATAGTTTTTGAGGTACTAGCTCTGTCAATGAAATGATGTCCATAATGATTATAACAAAACATATCTCCATAATTTCCTTTAAATTGGTACACATCAACATTTTCAAAAACTACATAATACTGTAGATCAGACATCATAGTATCAACCGTTTGGACATCCCAATCATCAGAAATCTCTCCGAGTGTAATTACATCAGTCAATGAAAGTTTGAACACATGAGGTATTTGAATGATCTCTGTAGGACCATATATGTTGAATAAGACTTTAGCCCATACAATCCCATCAAGAATTGGCACTGCTGTAATGTTCGGAGGGACAGGTTCCTGCGCATTTTGTGTGAAGAAACATGTGATCTTAAGACTTCATCCACCATTTCAGCTGTGGAGCGATAGGGGGGGTAATGACCATGTATAAGAAGAAAGAAAACAATGACACAGCCAATCCAAAGAAGAAAGGCAACCACAGTCAGCGATAACCATAGATATTTCCAAGGATGAGTAAAATAGTTAATTTTTAACCAATATATTAGTTTACGTGCTTTCAACAGTTCAGTCACAGGTGAGGCAGATGGGTCTGAAGAAAAGTCATTAACATCAATGAAGTAAACATCATCTGTACAGACAAATGCTGGTGGTGTGTTCAGAGGACAGACTGCTGAAGTTCCATTGGTGTTGTATAGTATGTTACGACATCCATTTGTGTTGATGTTGTAGAAGGCTGCTCTATATCAGCAGAAATCGATGAAGTAGTAGTCATCAGTGGAACTAATGAAAGTTGAGTTTCGACCCTCCCAAAGCTCGGAGAGGTATCAACGTTGCTGTTGAAAACTTGCTTAGGAACATCCTGGTCAGTAGTGGGAGGGATTCGGACACTGCTCAGGAGTCCTCCAGGTCTGCTGTGCAGGATTGGCCACATGGTGTAATTTGACATTGTCAATGGAAACAAAGCGATACTCCTTAGAAGCAGGCAGTGGTGGCAGTATAACAGTCCTGATACTGTGTATTCCCGGGACTGGGACCGGTGTTCAATTAGAAGGACCAAACTCTTTTTTCACAGCAATCTTTTCAGGCACTAGATCCCCCAACTTGGGAATCCAGCAAGTATATGTTACTGGTACATCCCGAATTCCAGAGGAGGAAGCACTGGCATTTGCGTTGTCATCACGGAACTGTTGTAACTCCTGCAAGACAGTGACACGTGCATTCATGTCAAAATGTGTATCTGCCTCCTCCATGCCAGGATCCTCAAGATCTGGAACATACATTTGAGTTCTAAACAGGCACTTGTATGAAGTACGTGCCCCCAGGGACCTCCTAGGCAGAATATTAAGTGCTCTGTGAAATGCATACAGGTGTGTAAGCCAACTATGACCCGTGCCTAGTATTCTTGCGGTTAAGGATTGCTTTAAATTGTGGTTTTGTTGCTCCACAACACTATTTCCCTCGGGATAAAATGGAGACAAGTAATGCAGTTGGACCCCTAACAAAGCCATGGTATCCCTGTAAGCCCATGAGGCAAAATCAGGGCCCGATCTGAATGAAAAGCTGCAACAATATATGTACCGACAAAGACTTGCAAACCTTTAATAACTGGTCGAGCGTCAGCCGAGCGTTGTGGCCACACCAATAGAAATCTGGAGCATGAGTCCACAGCGATTAAAATGTATTTGTATGTACTGTCTGTTGTCAGAGAACCACATAGTCCAAGTACACACATTGTAAGGGTGTGTTGGAAATTAGGGGGGGTGTCTGCGGTGGGCGCTTAACGCTGGAGCTTTTTATTTGTTGGCAAATGTCACAGCAAAGGACATACTGCTTGGCCTGATTGTAAAGACCGGGCCACCAATAGCGTGATTGCAATATTGATACTGTAGCCACCAAACCAGCATGGGCAGATGCAACTCCTTCATGCGCTGCTTTCACTAACTCTGGTCAAAAATCTTTGTTGGAAATCACTCAGACCCCAACTCCTGGAACCTTTACTTCTGCGTTAAACATGCCTCCCATCCGGTAGGAATATGTAGTGGGATAAGCTTTCGGCAAAGGTTTACCCTCAGCCGTATATCCTATAGCTGCCAATGTTTCATCATCCTCTCCAGTTTTAGAGCATGTTACTGCTGCAACAGAAGCCGTTTCTTCTGCCGACTTTGCTGCTTGATCAGCCAAAGTGTTGCCTTCAAAGTGTATTCCAACACGTTGGTGTCCAAGTGTATGTACAACATGGACATTCAGTAGTTTTTCCTTCAGATCCTCTACCTTCCCCCACAGAGGTCTGTGTTTTATGGTATTACCTTTTGAATCTCTGAACCCATTTTGCCGCCAGTAATGCAGATATTCGTTGAAAGATTGGACACAGTAGTATGAATCACAGACAATCAGAGTCATCTGCTCATGATCCGTATGTTCTAGTGCCATTACCAGAGCCCTAAGTTCTGCAAGTTGTGCTGTACAGTCCCCTAGAGTCTGTGTATATGTTTTTTTTGGATGGAACTTGCCATCCTATATATATCCACTCACAACTGCACAAGCAGCTGAGTACTGGTGTTTAGTGCCAAGAGCAGGTTGTGCTGAACCATCGGTATACAAAATTTTTGTATCGTTCAATAGGTAACGTGTTTGCTGGAACAGGATATTCAAGCTCATATTGAAGGAATTCTTGAGACTGTTTTATTGAGGTTGGGGCTGAGGTGTTGATTTTATTGGTATTATATGGTAGGGAGAATCTTTGTCCCATCCTATATGATTACGATGTAGTGAAGCTGCCTGCACCACTGTTCAATCAATGGCATATTCTTCAACAAGCTCTTCCAGAACAAGGGGTGAAAAGGATTTTTCAATAATGTCCTCTCCATAAGGGAGACCTCGGATAAATAATGGTGGCTAATCTTTTTCGGCCAGCAGACTATCGTAAATAAAGACAACATGATCCCAAAAGATGATGTCTATCATGCATTCGATCTCCCCCTCTAACTGAAAAGTTACTTCATACACTTTGTCTGGTATGGAGACACTCATGCCCGCAATCTCTACTTGTAGATGGTCATCAGTTGCTTTCTCCTCATGCTCTTGAAGTTCCTGGTGAACTATTGTGACTTCTACTGCACTGTCTAGCAGTGCTAATGCCCACTCCCCGTTCTTTAGTAAAGCCCTCTTCTTGAGTGGCATCTAGAATTGCAACTGCTGCCACTTTTTTCTTTTTAAACTGTGGTTTCCTTTGTGGAAGTTTCTTTTCTTTTTCAACAGAAACTTCCGACAAGCGTTGTGAGTCCTTTCATGGTTTCAGGTACTCGGTCCGCTGATCTGACTACCCACCTCTCTCACTTTGTTTTTTCGGTGAGTCCTGAAAGGAACAAGATTGGCATGTGTCAGTACACTGATATCTAGCAAGCATTTTTATATTATCCCTATTCCGAAGGTTATAGTTATTTTGTGGGGTCTCCAAATGCAGAGATTTTCCCCTTTGATTTCTAGGTGTTTGCTGGTTTTGATCCCAGCGTTTTTTTAGAACCCTCAGGTGTTTGTTTGGCAGCATCCTTATTGGATCTACCTTGTACTTGTGGTTTAGTCGATCTGGCTTCCAAACTATCTCGACCTATGTTGGAGTATCTTTTAGCAATAATTTTTGGCAGCTTGCATTCCTGATCCTGTGCTGGAACGTCACATAGCCGCATGCACATCTTCATGCAACTACTTCCCCTTTGATGTTACTTAATATGATTGAGGTTACCCATTATTGCATCCTCAAATCTAGGGCCAGGGCTGCCCCATATTCATATTGAATTTGTTTCAACACCTCCGGAAGAGTGTCAAGTGTTGGTGTACTGTGAGCAATTGTGTAGAGCACAGCAAATACCGTGCCCCATGTTTTACAGTTTTCAACTGTGGGAACCATGCCGAAAGGCAAACACATTGTCAAAAATCTATTTTTATCCTGAGGTCCCATATGAGGAAAGACTGCTTCCAGTGCATTTATTTTTTGAGCTAACCAAAACAGAATCTCCTCCCATTTCGTACCTTACCCACTATCGAATGTACAGTGGCAGGATTAATACCTTGCACTGCTGCATGTGCTTTAGCTGGAGCAGCTCGTGCTGGTTTTGTATTTAACATTTGAATAACAAATTGTACTAACAATCTATATGTTGTTTTGACTTCTGCATATAAGCAGCGGACCTCAGCTACTGTCATCGCTGCTGCGTCAGGATGTGGTGTATATGTGACCAATAAAGGCCAGATTGGGCCAGCATTACTCAATGGACCTAAAATAACTGGTAAAATTGTGTGGGTTGGGTCCATCAAGCCAATTATTATGGTCTTGGTAAGATAAAGGTATCTCTAAAGATGTATAAGCTCTGTATTGTGTAGAAAGATTTGCCGGTGTATAATCATGTAATATATTTGTGTTCCCATCCACTGCTGGAAAGGTGACCCAGGAATAAAATGTTTCTATTCTATAGGCTGCATGAGCTTCAACAACAAATGTGACTGGATCTCCCTGGGCTGATAAGCTGTTTGCCAATAAATGTACAGTAAGAGACCTCTTGTGTTTACTTCTATTGCTACTCATTGAGGGTTCACCATATTACTAGTTTATTTTGTTTTGGAGATAAGGATGCCAACTGGGGATCAATCCTTTTATAGTTCAAGCTTGAACAACCTACAGCTCGGGATAGGTCCTCACCTACCTAGCTGAGGAGGAAATCCTCAATACCACGGACGTCTCCATATCTAGTATCGAGGTGTCTTTAGCCTTCAGTGAGACAGAGATACTTAGGAGGATCTGATTTTTTGTGCCTGACCAAATGTTGGTGGCGCCATGCCGTGTAGGTTCTCATTAGGGTAATGAGGATACTGGATTTGGGCAGTAGGATCACCTAGGCTGTGGGCACTAAGCACTGAGTACAATGCCACAACTGGTGACACCAGACGGCCGAATCCGGGGTTTCTGGCTAGCTAGCAGCGCCCCATCTCTGACCGAGATGATTGTGGCAACCGAGCAAACGGTAAGATAGACTCCCCAAGGAATCGTGCCACATCAGATCGCATACTGTTCTCTCAGTTACCAGGATCTCAGTCAGGCAAAGACAACAGCAGCAGAATATATTTAAATAAGTATTTATTAAAATATCTGCATCTTAGATAAAGCAGGTGCATAGCGATAATGAGGATAATGAAAGACAATAGAAGCAGGCATGTAACTAGGAATGTAAAACACAAGAACAGTCCTACTATACTGTCTAAACAGGGGAGTGGATATATAACCCCTCACCTGCACTGAGTATGAGTGCAGCATACTAAGCTGAATCTGCCCTTCGGGTTTTCCCCTAGAAGAACATCATTCCTCATACCTGAAGAAGAGGCCTGAGGTCTAAAGAGACACCATCTCCACCTGGATCAGGGCTAGGCCGTCTAAGCAGGTAGCTGTAGCGAAGCTTGCAGCAATCAGCATACAGTTGTCGTCATCTGGCTGGAATCTCCCTCTAACGAGTCTGGGACTGAGGGGTGTTTTACAATAAAGCAGCTGACATTCTAAGAAATGGCTCTCAAGTATGAGTGTGTTGTTTTCTGTAAATGCAGGAGACACAGCATACCACGTTTGTCGGCAACCCTATCTGACTGTAGCCATGGAAAAACACAAAGTGAACTATGGGGGTCATTACAACATTGGTGGCAAAAGCCGTTTACCGCCGTGCAGCAGACCGCCAACGGAATTCCGCCACGGTCATTATGACCCACTGCTCGGAATCCGCCAAAATTCAGTCACCCATACAAGTCTGCCACACCAAAGGTCAGTGATAAACTGGCGAAAACAAAACCTCCACCTTCACGCCAACAGAAATACGCCCACACTATCACGACACATGAATCCACGCTCAAAATACACACACATTTACAAAACACATCCACATTGTACAAATCGAAATACACACACCTGATACACATACACACACCACTCCCACACACCCATTACAATATAAAACACACACCCACATCACCCACAAACCCCTACGAAAAAATCACCTAGAGAAGGCCAGAGAGAGAACTACAAACAACTACCAAGCATCCACAGGCACACAATACCATCACCCACATAACTTCCACGCACCTCACACAACACACCACTAAATATCACCTCACTTATCACAACACACACCACCCCACACATCACCCACACCACCCCATGGCATGGCAAAGACACCTCAGGTTCTCTGAGGAGGAGCTCAGGGTCATGGTGTAGGAGATCGTCCGGGTAGAGCCACAGCTATTCGGATCACAGGTGCAGCACACCTCCATAACTAGGAAGATGGAGCTATGGCTCAGAATAGTGGACAGGGTCAACGCAGTGGGACAGCACCCAAGAAATAGGGATGACATCAGGAAGAGGTGGAACGACCTACGGGGGAAGGTGCGTTCCGTGGTCTCAAGACACCACATCGCGATACAGAGGACTGGCGGCGGACCCCCACCTCCTCCCCCACAACTAACAACATGGGAGGAGCAAGTCTTGGCGATTCTGCATCCTGAGGGCCTTGCAGGAGTAGATGGAGGAATGGACTCTGGTAAGTCAAATCTTAACTATTACATCCCCCACCCTACTTGCATGCTATCACATACCCCCACCCTCACCCTCACCCCATCACTCCAACTCCTCACAAATGTCCCAACATCACAAACCACACATCCTAACACCAAGCCCTGAATGCAACAACAAAGCATGGACACCCATCACCAAAGCATGGCCACTGCACATACCCATACACCCCCCTAAACCACCATCACACAAGGACCCACAGAGGAATGCAAGCACTGGGGTACACGGTCATCCACCCATTGCACACCATGGCACACACAGATGTGATAAACATCCTTTTATACCCCTGCAGGACCCCTACCCAACGTCACCGGACAGAAGGATCCACACATGTCCACACCACCAACAGAAGTGGCCCACAGTGATGACAGCAGCTCTGTCCAACTGGATCTAGATGACCAGCCCGGCCCATCGGGGACCTCTGGACAGTCGGTTCCCCTGACGCAGTCACAGGCCACCACAGAGCTTCCCCCCTCTGGAAACACCAGCACAGCACCCACCCAGCGGGCCCATACCTCTGTCCCCAGGACACGTCAATCAGCAGTGTGCCCACCACTACAGGGAACCCAGGCTAACCCACAGCCCCAACAAGAACAGGGACCTGGGGGCAGTGGGCACACGGTCCAGGCGACGGAGGCCCAGGAACACAGGGGAACTGGGAGGGCTGCTGTGCGACAGGGGGAGGACAGGCCAAGGGAACCTACTCTCCACGAGGCCCTCCCCAAAATCATGGGAGCTTACCACCATTCCCAGGAGATGATGGCAACAGTACTGGCCAAGTTTCAGGAGACCCAGCGCCTGCAGGAGGAACAGTATTTGGGCTTCAGGGAGGATCTCAGATCCATCAATTACACCCTGGGCACCATGGTAGGGGTGCTGAAGGAAGTCCTCAACACCAGGAGGGACACTGTGGCACAACAAGGGGCCCCTGACACTAGCCTGGACGATGAACTGCCCACCACCTCTGCCGGCGCTAGTGGACAGGAGGCACCGCCACAGGACCACCACACCAGCACCCCACCCCCTGCAGAGGGAGAACCACCCCGCAAACGGACCCTGAGTTCCAGGACAAAGACAGAGAACGATGCCAAGACCCCCGTCAAGAAATGAGACCACCCTGAATGTCATCCTTCTGTCCCACCTTGTCACCCTGTCCATCCTCAAACTGCCCCAGCTCCACTTCCTATGCCCATTTGGGCATTGCACCTGTGAGACTAATAGACGGGACTCTGCCATGGACATTCCTCCACCATCACCCCTCACCATTTTACAACCCCATCCAATATTGAGCACTGAAATAAACACCCTTAAAGCACAAAACAATCTGGAGTCTGTCTGTGATTTCGAAATAGTGTATTAGCAATTACAGTGACAAAATGCTCTTTCAATTGTAATGTCAACATACCTATGTCACACAGCTCTAGTCCATGAGGAAACAAAGCAGATGTCACACAGTGGGACCCACATCTGTGAAATCGTAAAGGAAAGTGACAACTCAGTGACCATACACTGGGTGAAAACGACAGACAGTAGAGAGGTAGTAGTGTTAAAGTACATGTAGGAGGCAGGTTTGTATTCTTACCTGTGTCTCACTGGAAGTATCGCAGGATAACCGAGTTCCTGTTGTCGATGTCCTCTTCTTATGCTTCCTCGTCTTCACTGTCCACATGCTCCACAGCTGCCACAACACCGCCATCTGGACCATCCTCCTGCAGAAAAGGCACCTTACATCGCAAAGGTAAGTTGTGAAGCATACAGCAGGCCACGATGATCTGGCACACCTTCTTTGGTGAGTAGAATAGGGATCCACCTGTCATATGGAGGCACCTGAACCTCGCCTTCAGGAGGCCGAAGGTCCGCTCTATAATCCTCTGAGTCCGCCCATGGGCCTCATTGTAGCGTTCTTCTGCCCTTGTCCTGGGATTCCTCACTGGGGTCAATAGCCATGAATAGGTTGGGGTGACCAGAGTCACCTGCAAATGGCGAGGGCAACTATTAGACACACACTAACCTGTAGGGATATTCCCAGACCCAGACAACCATTCCCACTGACTTGCTTCCAGGTGCTCACCTAATAGCCACACACAGTGCCTCTGGAGTTGACCCATCACATAAGGGATGCTGCTATTCCGCAGGATGTAAGCGTCATGCACTGAGCCAGGGAATTTTGCATTCACATGGGAGATGTACTGGTCTGCCAAACACACCATCTGCACATTCATGGAATGATAACTCTTCCGGTTTCTATACACCTGTTCACTCCTGCGGGTGGGTACCAAAGCCACATGTGTCCCATCAATGGCACCTATGATGTTGGGGATATTGCCGAGGGCACAGAAGTCACCTTTCACTGTAGGCAAATCCTCCACCTGAGGGAAAACGATGTAGCTCCGCATGTGTGTCAGCAGGGCAGACCACACTCTGGACCACATGTTGCAAAACATAGACTGGGATATCCCTGATGCTATGGCCACTGTTGTTTGAAATGACCCACTTGCAAGGAAATGGAGTACTGACAGCACCTGCACTAGAGGGGGGGATTCCTGTGGGATGGCGGATAGCTGACATGAGGTCTGGCTCCAGCTGGGCACACAGTTCCAGGATTGTGGCACGATCAAGCCTGTAGGTGATGATCACATGTCTTTCCTCCATTGTCGACAGGTCCACCAGTGGTCTGTACACCAGAGGATGCCGCCATCTCCTCACATGTCCCAGTGGACGGTGCCTATGAAGGACAACAGCGAGCACAGAGTCATCCAACTCAGAGGTACGTACCCACAGCTTACACAGAACACAAATCATTATCTGAAATTTGGCCTGTATGAGTGTTGAGGCAAGGCCTAAGTATGTGTGACGCAGTTAAAAATTAAGCCATGTGGGCCCCTGAAATGGCGGCTGCCTGACCTGTAAAGTGGGACAATGGGATGTGAGGTAACTGCGGTGGCGTTGTACACCGTTGCGGTAGGCGGTCGAAGACCACGGCGCAATTCTGCATTGGTTAACATTGGAATCTATGGGTCCCAGGAGCCAATGACGATGTACGCCGGCGCGGACGTGACTGCCATTTTCTATCTGTTCAATCACTCGATACCTGATCTTCGACAGGAGAGGACCTACACTGCAAGTGCTGCTGTGACCTCGGTCTGGAAGAGACAATGGCTTGTGTGTCTGGGGAAAGGGCTCCTGCCTTCACATCGGAGAAGTTGGAGAAACTCGTGGATGGGGTCCTCCCCCAGTACACGCTACTCTACGGTCCTCCAGACAGACAGGTAAGTACACTGGGAGCATGCTGGATGGGCTATGCCTGTGTGGAGTGGGGTGGAAGAAAGATCGGGGGGGAGATTGTGGCGTGCATGAAACGACGGTGAGTGCATGTGCCACATGGCAAGGGTAGGGATGGGGGCCAATGACTGTGACGGTGCAGTTGGTTATAACTTTTCTTTTTCCCCTGTACAATTCCTGTAGGTCAGTGCCCACCAGAAGAAGGATGTTTGGCGTGCCATCGCCAAGGACGTCCGGACCCTGGGGGTCTATCACAGACAGAGCACCCACTGCCGAAAGAGATGGGAGGACATTCGCCGCTGGAGCAAGTAGACGGCGTAGGCCCAGCTGGGGATGGCCTCCCAACGTGGGAGGGGTGCCCGACGCACCATGACCCCCCTGATGTTCAGGATCCTGGCGGTGGCGTACCAGGAGTTGGATGGGCGCTTGAGGGCATCACAGCAGCCACAAGGGGGTGAGCACACTCTCATTCAGCTGATTCAGCGTGCAGTCGAGGTGTCTGGGTGGGGGAGGTGGGCTGTGGGTTTCCCTAGGCCAGGGCGAGTGTGCTAGTTAGGTCCCCTTGTTCTGGCAGACCCTGTGGCACCCCACCCCACCTTGGACAGTGCCAAGTACACCTAGTCAGGCTCCTGTGACATACAGGTGTGCAGATGTCGGCCATAGCCTTGTAGGCCATGTCCCAGGGATTGAACAGTGGACCCCAAGTGCACGGCGTAGTGCAGGGGGCTTCTGTGTCTGTCATGTCCGCCAACGATAGCGGTAATGCATGCACTCAACATGTCTTTCTTCTGTTGTTCCCCCCCCTTTTGTGGTCTCCCTGTTCTTGTGTGCATTAGCATCATCAGGCGAAGGAGCAGTGCCACCGGAGCAGGAGGGAGCTGCATCCCACATGGCCCTGGAGGGCGAGACAACAGAGTCTGAATTTACCAGTGGGACGGAGGGCGCAGGGAGCTCCACGGCGGGGACAGCACCGCCCTCCCAGCAGCCCCTCAGTCACCCGTGGCCGCTCACCCAGGAGGGTGGGCATCTCCTTTCCCCCAGGCACCTCAGGCCCTGCCCCAGTCAGCCTTGCTGCCCTCAGTGAGGAGGCTATTTACCTTATGAGATCCCTCACTGTTGGGCAGTCTGCCATTCTGAATGCCATCCAGTCTGTAGAAAGGCAGTTGCAAGAGACAAATGCATACCTGGAGGGCATTCATTCTGGCCAGGCAGCCCAACAGTGAGCATTTCAGGCTCTGGCCTCAGCACTGATGGCAGCAATTGTCCCTGTGTCCAGCCTCCCCCCTCCAACTTCCTCCACCCAGACCCAATCCCCAGTACCTCAGCCTATCCCAAGCACACCATCAGACCAGCATGCACACACCTCAACACACACAAGGGTGGCTCTGGCAAACATACGCACCACACATCCCACAAGCACTCACACAAGCATCATACCCATGCACACATGCCAACATCCACTGCCTCCACTGTGTCCCCCTCCTCCACGTCTCCCTTCTCCCTCCCTGTCACGTCTCCACTCACACCTGCATGCACTACATCTTCAGCCACTACCTCCATCACCAGCACGCCCATCACCACACACCGCTCACGTGCACTCACCACCCCCACTACCATTCACACATCCCCTGTGTCCTCTACCAGTGTGTCTGTGAGCCCTCCTCCCAAAGTACACAAACACAGCCACACACCCACCCAACAGCCATCCACCTCTCGATACCCTCCAGCCCATGCACCTTCACCCAAAGTCAGCATACAAACACCTCCTACAACCACTACCTCTTCCTCCACTCCCAAACCCCCTCCATCTACCCGTCCCAGTGTGTCAAAAAAGCTTTTCCTCTTAAATGTTGTCCTCTTCCCTACACCTCCCCCCCTGTTCGTCCCCTAGGGACTGCCTTTCCAGGTCCCAACCCAGCACCTTAGCCACCACATCACCGAGCACAGTGGTGCCAGCAATATCGGGATTCTGGAGTGCACCAAGCAACAGGGCTGCCAGTGTCCCAAGGAGCGAGTCTAAGGACATTCCCCCACCTCCAAAACAGAAGAAGTTGCCCACATCCCGGAGGGAGAAGGCCAAAACACCTGCCACCAAGGGCTCAGCCAGGACAATAGTTGGGAGTGGCAACACAGCTGCGCCACCATCCAACGTGGGGAAGGGCCTGAAAAAGAAAGGCAAGTCAACGTCGCGGCCAACCTGCACGGCGGACAAGACAGTCACTGGTACCGCCACGGGCACCGCCGCCAGCACCCAAGATACTGAGCCCTTCACCAGCACCGCAGACACTGTGCCCTTCAGCAGCACCACAGTCAGTGAGGCCGCCACCAGCACCGCCGTTCATGACACCGCCGCCAGCACCGCGGTCAGTGAGCCCTCCACCAGCACCGCTGGTCATGACACCGCCGCCAGCCCGCCAGTCAGTGAGCCAGCCACCGGCACACCAGTCAGTGAGCCAGCCACCTACACCGCACTCATTGAGGCCGCCACCAGCACCGCAGGCCCAATGACCGCCGCAAGCACTGCCGCTACTGAGCCCGCCGCCAGCACCGCCAGCGGTCACGCCACATCCTGAGCCAGTGGCACCACCGCAGACATGGCTGCCATCCCCAGTGGTCATTCGTACGAGGCTGGTGGTCTGTTCCAGGGGCCTGGGCAGCTTCCATGTTGCCCCACCGACAGTGGAGTATCTCATCCACTATCTCAGTCCTTGGCAGGATGAAGCACTCTGGGCACAAAGCCCCCTCCAGAACCAGTGGAGAATGACATCCACTACCTCAGTCCATGGCAGATTGAAGCACTCTGGGCACCATGCCCCCTCCAGAACCATCAGTCCTTGGCAGATTGAAGCACTCTGGGCACCATGCCCCCTCCAGAACCAGTAGAGAATGACATCCACTACCTCAGTCCTTGGCAGGATGAAGCACTCTGGGCACAAAGCCCCCTCCAGAACCAGTGGAGAATGACATCCACTACCTCAGTCCTTGGCAGGATGAAGCACTCTGGGCACCATGCCACCTCCAGAACCAGTGGAGAATGACATCCACTACCTCAGTCCTTGGCAGGCAGGATGAAGCACTCTGGGCACCAAGCCCCCTCCAGAACCAGTGGAGAATGACATCCACTACCTCAGTCCTTGGCAGGCAGGATGAAGCACTCTGGGCACCATGCCCCCTCCAGAACCATCAGTCCTTGGCAGATTGAAGCACTCTGGGCACCATGCCCCCTCCAGAACCAGTAGAGAATAACATCCACTACCTCAGTCCTTGGCAGGATGAAGCACTCTGGGCACAAAGCCCCCTCCAGAACCAGTGGAGAATGACATCCACTACCTCAGTCCTTGGCAGGATGAAGCACTCTGGGCACCATGCCACCTCCAGAACCAGTGGAGAATGACATCCACTACCTCAGTCCTTGGCAGGCAGGATGAAGCACTCTGGGCACCAAGCCCCCTCCAGAACCAGTGGAGACTGTTATCCACTTGAGAGACTGTGGTTTTGCACTCCCCAGGATAAAGCAGTGGGCAACCCACCCACTGAAAAGACTTGAGAGATTGTGGCTTTGCACTCCCCAGGATGAAGCAGTGGGCAAACCACCCACTTGTGAGACTTGTGAGACTCTGGCTTTGCACTCCCCAGGATAAAGCAGTGGGCAAACCACCCACTGAAAAGACTTGAGAGACTGTGGCTTTGCACTCCCCAGGATAAAGCAGTGGGCAAACCACCCACTGAAAAGACTTGAGAGACTGTAGCTTTGCACTCCCCAGGATACATCAATGGGCATGGAGCCCCCTTGTGGAGCTGGCGTCGTGCTCTCATCCGGCTGAGGTGCCCCCCTTTCCTTCCCTCTGAGGTGCCTGTTTTATTTCGATCTGATGCCCCTGCAGTGTCCTCTCCATTTCAGTCAGGTATCGAGTGTGGGCCTCGCCCATGCATTTTGGGCCCAGTGATCCACGGACTATATAGGTGCAGTACCTGGACTTGAATTCTTGGTGTACATATTTGTTTATAGTATACATAACTTTTTGGCAAATGGATTTTTCTTGATTACAATCGTTCAAATCATTTCATTTTGTCCTTGCGTTTTTCAAGGGGGGGTTTGGGGGTGTAACTGTAATGTTGCAGCATGTATTTGTGTGTATGGTGTTTTGGGTGAGGGTGGGGGTATTGCGTGTTGCGTGTGTGTGTCACTCTCTTTTCCCTCCCCCCTCCCCTGTGTTGTAGGTGCAGTACTCACCGTGGTCATCGCCGCCATTGGTCGTGCTCCTGATAGAGGAGCAGGAAGACTATTGCAGGGAGTATTTGGAGTTCAGGCTCCTGGTTCCTGGTGGGGTGTGTAGAGGTGAGTGTTTTCCCTTCCAAGTCCTGTTTCCACCGTGTTTTTGTTCGCGTTAAAACTGCCCCGGAAAAGGTGGCGAATTGGCCTGTCATAATAGTGTGGGCAGTACATTGTCTTCCGTCTGTCTGTTGGCGGTGACCGCCATGCTGTTTGTTTGTACCGCCGTGGCAGTCGGAGTGTTAAAGTGGCTGTCTATGTTGGCGGTTTCCGCCATGGTCATAATTCCATTTTTTTTCCGCCGCCTGTTGGTGGTTTTACCGCCGCTTTACCACCGACCGCCAGGGTTGTAATGAGGGCCTTTATATCACTTTTACAGTGATATCTCAACATTTATTTATTGCATTTTAATCGTTTTGACCTGCATCTTATCAGATAAATATTATATTTTTCTAAACAGTGTGGTGTATTTTTGTAGTGCTTTACTGTGTTATTGCATGATTTATTGCACAAATACTTTACACATTGCCTTCTAAGTTAAGCCTGACTGCTCAGTGCCAAGCTACCAGAGGGTGGGCACAGAATAATTTGGATTGTGTGTGACGTACCCTGACTAGAGTGAGGGTCCTTGCTTGGACAGGGGGTAACCTGACTGCCAACCAAAAAACCAATTTCTAACAAATATAGTATGGCAAAAATATTGTTTACCACAATGCTGTGCTCCTACACTTATGATGGTAAGGACAATAATATCGGACAAAAAATATATGTTGAAACTAATATCATATAAAGCAAAAACAACAAGTGATGGACGGAATGCTGAACATTGTCAAACACTCACCCCCCAGTCATAGATCTGGGTTTAATCCATCGTTCTTTTGCTCACCATGCCACCCCAGTTTGGACCCAGCCATATGCAAATCAGTCTTGACCCTGTTCCTCATGGGAACAGTCCAGACAGAACTGCCAAGCCAGGTCCTCACTGGACTGGAAACAAGCATCCTGGGACCGGTTTCGGGGTTTCACCCCTCATCAGCCAGGCTAGCTTGAATCCAGTGGCATGGGAAGCACGGGACCCACATCTGGGCATACCCTTCCCACTTAGGGCGACAAAGCAAAAACAACAAGTGATGGACGGAATGCTGAACATGGTCAAACACTCACCCCCAGTCATAGATCTGGGTTTAATCCATCTTTCTTTTGCTCACCATGCCACCCCAGTTTGGACCCAGCCATATGCAAATCAGTCTTGACCCTGTTCTTCATGGGAACAGTCCAGACCGAACTGCCAAGCCAGGTCCTCACTGGACCGGAAACAAGCATCCTGGGACCGGTTTCGGGGTTTCACCCCTCATCAGCCAGGCTAGCTTGAATCCAGTGGCATGGGAAGCACGGGACCCACGTGTGGGCATACCCTTCCCACTTAGGGCAACAAAGCAAAAACAATAAGTGATGGACGGAATGCTGAACATTTTCAAACACTCACCCCCAGTCATAGATCTGGGTTTAATCCATCGTTCTTTTGCTCACCATGCCACCCCAGTTTGGACCCAGCCATATGCAAATCAGTCTTGACCCTGTTCCTCATGGGAACAGTCCAGACCGAACTGCCAAGCCAGGTTCTCACTGGACCGGAAACAAGCATCCTGGGACCAGTTTCGGGGTTTCACCCCTCATCAGCCAGGCTAGCTTGAATCCAGTGGCATGGGAAGCACGGGACCCACGTCTGGGCATACCCTTCCCACTTAGGGCGACAAAGCAAAAACAAGTGATGGACGGAATGCTGAACATTGTCAAACACTCACCCCCAGTCATAGATCTAGGTTTAATCCATCGTTCTTTTGCTCACCATGCCACCTCAGTTTGGACCCAGCCATATGCAAATCAGTCTTGACCCTGTTCCTCATGGGAACAGTCCAGACCGAACTGCCAAGCCAGGTCCTCACTGGACCGGAAACAAGCATCCTGGGACCGGTTTCGTGGTTTCACCCCTCATAAGCCAGGCTAGCTTGAATCCAGTGGCATGGGAAGCACGGGACCCACGCCTGGGCATACCCTTCCCACTTAGGGTGACAAAACAAAAACAACAAGTGATGGACAGAATGCTGAACATTGTCAAACACTCACCCCCAGTCATAGATCTGGGTTTAATCCAACGTTCTTTTGCTCACCATGCCACCCCAGTTTGGACCCAGCCATATGCAAATCAGTCTTGACCCTGTTCCTCATGGGAACAGTCCAGACCGAACAGCCAAGCCAGGTCCTCACTGGACCGGAAACAAGCTCACTGGGACCAGTTTAGGGGTTTCACCCCTCATCAGCCAGGCTAGCTTGAATCCAGTGCCATGGGGAAGCACGGGACCCATGTCTGGGCATACCCTTCCCACTTAGGGCGACAAAGCAAAAACAACAAGTGATGGACGGAATGCTGAAGATTGTCAAACACTCACCCCCAGTCATAGATCTGGGTTTAATCCATCGTTCTTTTGCTCACCATGCCACCCCAGTTTGGACCCAGCCATATGCAAATCAGTCTTGAACATGTTCCTCATGGGAACAGTCCCAGACCGAACTGCCAATATATCATATAAACATATACACAAATATTGATTTTTTTAAATAGATTTAGAGTTTAATGTAGTAAATGTTAAAGATTTTAATATATAGATTTTTGTATACATTCCACTAATAGTTTTACTGGATATAAACACACACACACATATATATATATCTATATATATATATATTTATCTATATATATTTATATATAGATATACATATGTATATATTTATCTATATATATATATACACACCCACAGTTGAGTTAGATTTACTATTCCTACTTCATTCAGTGCAACAGTAGGGAAGAGTTGGACTTCGGAGGGGTGAAATTGACTATTCCCACTCCAGTCTAAGCAACAGTAAGGAACGCGGAGGGGTAGAATTTACTACACCAACTCTATTTAAATGAAAGGAAAGAGTTGGAGTTTAGAGGGGTTAAATTTACTGTTCCCACCCCGAAAAGTGCAACTGGAGAGAAAGTGTTGGATTTCAGAGAGGTACAATGTATTATTCCTACTGCAAACAGTGCAACAGTAGGGAAAGGATTGGATTTCTGAGGGGTAAAATTTACTACTTAAACTCCAAACTCTACTATTTCCACTCCAGTCTGTGTCACAGCAGGGACAGTATCAGACTTCTGAGGACTAAATTTACACTTCTCACGCCAAATAGTGCAACAGCAGGGAAAGTGTTGGACTTTGGAGGGGTAGGATTTACTATTCCCATTCCCAGTCTATCAAACAGTAAGGAAAGCATTGGATTTCAGAGGGGTAAGATTTACTATTACATCTCCAAACAGTGCAACAGTAGGGAAAGTGCATACTTTTACTATTCCCATTTCACTTCAAACAGGAGGAGGGAAAGCACTTCAAACACACTACATATATAAGTAATACCATAAAGGTAGAAAACATTTTAAACTCTTAATATAAAGATTATTAATTAACATAGAAAATATATCTATATATGAAATAAGAAATAGGTATTCCATTATTTACATATTTAAAATCAATTATTTAATTAACCATTACAAATTAATTGCTTATTAACTATTACTTAACTTCCCAGCCTAGACCCCTATCAACTAGCTGCCAATAACTAAAATATAATTAAGGTGGATAAGTATTCCATGTTTTACATGTTTAAAATCAAATCAAATAATGAATATACAAATAGTAATTAATAATTAATTCATTATTGCTTATTAACTTTCCAACTTATACCCCTAAAGGCCTAGCATCTCACAACTACAATATAAGGAAAATAAATCTGTATTCCATATTTTACATATTTGAAAAATAATTAAAGAAGGAATTTAAAATTACTAGCAAGTTGTTAATTAATTATTATTTACTTAATTATCTTCCCATTCTACATTCCTAGGAACATAGCAGCCTGTAACTAAAATAAAATTAAAATAAATCAATATTATATAATTTACATAATAAATATTAATTATAAAGTAAAATAAAATGTATTAAACAATTCAAAACAAATTATTACCTAATTAACTTTCTACTTTATCCCCGTATGAATCCAACAATCTGCTACTACGCTTTTTATTACCATAGCAAATTAAATACAAAATTCTAAATCACTTAAGATTACGTGCCATCTGTGAAAAAATACATGTATATAAGCAATAGTAACACATAAAATGAATACATCAACTAAAAATCTTTTAACTTCTATATTATTGAAAATAATATTAGAAATATCAATACTATTTGAAACAGTATTACCTCAAAAAAACAATATTCTTGTCAATGATGTTTTTGTATCACAATATTTGTGTACCATATTTATTTTCTGATATTTCTGTCTCATATTTTGAAATCAATATTTTGTTCAAACACTGTGCACATGATGGTCTGTAAGTGAGATAACAAAAAGGTGGCCGATGGGGTCAGCTTGCCTGAAGTCACTTGGGAAAGCATGTAAATAGACAGCATGCTAAATAAATTCTCCTGTCCCATAATCTTGGTCAACCTCAAATGGAAAAGCAGACTGTAAAGGTTCATCGGGTAAAGAATAGGACACGTTGCAGCATTGGTTCAAGAGTAAGACTGATTCATCACTAAGGAAGCACATGGCATGTCTTCAGCCATCAGAAATCACGAGCAGACCTGTTAAAGCACTTATAGTTGGAAAGACAAAACACCCTCAATGCTGCGAAGAGTCTCACACCCCTCCCAGCCTAGTAGACACATATTACTAAAAGGACTCTCACAATTCCTCACACAGTACCAATCCCACTAATAGAAGCATTTGTACATCCTGACATACTAGCGGTCTTGAACTACACACCCCTGACTCACTGGCATTCCCCAGTGCTTATTTTGAGCTGGTGATTGCCAGTGAGGGACACAAGCACTTATTTTGGGGGGCCGGCACTGATTTTATCAAGACTAAGAGATGGGAAAAAATAAAAAAAACCTGAAAGACTGAAGAAGATAGGCATAAAAAAAATCACAAAGAAAGAAAATATGAACCTGCGAAAGTGAGATAAAAGTAAATGATGTGATTGTTAGCAAATCAAAGATGAATGAGGTTGATTTAGGACTAAGCAGCCTTGGAATTCCGTGAGTGCACATTTAAGTGCCCAGTCGCATGCTTCAGAGCAGAACTTTGGGAGCAGGCACTATTTCATTTACAGGTAAACCACTGGCATTCCCATGCTACTGACAGCACTCAGAACCCTCATAGAGGGTCAGTCTAAAGCTACTTACAACACTCTCAAACTTTAACACATTACTAGTGTCACTTTACCTACTGCACTCTGGCGACCCTCACAGACTAATAATCTTACACCACTGACAACATTTGCCCATCTCACATACTAGCATTACCAAGCTCCTTGAAGCACTCTCGCACCCTTCACAATTTGGAAGAACACTCTACTGACAGCGCTCTCAGAAGTGCAGTCACACACCGCTAACTTACTAGCAGTCACATAATACTTACATCACCTCCTATTCCTCAGATACTATCAGACGCACACTGTCGGGAACACTTTCACAGTCATCACAAACTAGCAGCGAAGCCCACAGCTCTAACTGCCCTTTGAAAGTGTATCTTCACTGACTGGTGAATGTATGGTGGATGAGTGAGGGGCTTCATGTAACAATGAGTCACTGCATATATCAAAAGATCCATAAATGCATGGATTATGAGTAATTAAGTCATGGACTGCTGGGTAAGCAACTGCATAAGAGGTAGGATTCAGGCACTTTCAGTCGTAATCCATACCCATTGTCATTGGCAATGGTTGTTCTTTTCTGCCCCTCACTGGACCTGGTGAAATGTACTCCACTTGCCCTTAATCCACTGTTATCACTTTCACAAGTACCTTCTACAGCCAACGCTGTGCCTGACATTTGGGTTTGCCTTTGGACCCAGTGGTCATGTCTAATGTGTGAAAGAAGACAACTTTGTGTCAATCAGTGTGAGTAAAAGAAGAGAAAATCCGAAAACTAATTGTATTCTTGTCCAAGTTTTCAGCGGGAATATTTCTCATGCTTCAAAGAGCTTCAAGAAGTGAGGGAAAGGGAAGCAAAACACAACATCAGATATATTTGTATTTCGAACTGTAAGCAGCATTTTTAAAAAAAACTGTTATCTGCACATGTAATAGTTGGGAACAAGTGCGAGATGTTTCAGGGCATCCCCGGGGTTACCAGCTCAGAATGTTAGTGAGGAATCAGCATTGAAAGTTCGCGCTTAAATGTCTAATGAAATATCAGTTCAAGAATGCGAATACATTACTTCGAACGTGTCTAGGGGCGGTGGCAGGCAGGTCAAGTGCTGAAACTGAGAATTTCAGCAGTCAAAGAGCTTCCAAAAATAAATATTACAATGATTTCAAAGCTAGCAGAAAATATTGCCTTTCCAAAAGAAACGTTTGACAAGTTGCATTACTATAGGATACTGCTAACAGTAATTGAATAAGTAATCAAAAATTAGACTTATTTGCTAAAAATTTTGAATGATTGCGCTATAAGCAGTGAAGATGATTAAGTTTGATCTTTTGGATTTGCAAGGTGTAAATTAAGGTCCAATTGCATCCCTACTGTATTACTATTTTCTCTAAACCATTTCAATATTTGCCCTTATCTTACCTAAGTTATTATGTCAAACTTTCTCCAATCTTTCACTAGTTCATACTGTATCATCTGTCGAGAGTGAGACCTGTCAGCCTTAGGGTAGCCTCCCTCCCCATAATTTTTCCTTACTCCCCCTCATTTTTCTCGGCCCATTTTAGTTGGACTTAGGACTCTGTGCATTTTACCACTGCAAACCAGTGCTAACGTTCTAAAGTGCGTGTGTTCACTCTCTAAAAACATGGCAGCGTTGGCTTATACCCAATTGGCACATTTGAGTTACCTGTAAGTCCGTAGTAAAGTAGTACTACATGCACAGGCCCTGTATATTAAGAACTCCTAGTGGGCCTGAAGCACTTATTGTGCCACTCACTTGAGTAGTCTCACCAACTTTTCTCAGGCCTGCCCTTGCAGCCTGTGTGTGCAGCTTTTAAGTGCCATTTTGACCTGGCAAAATAAACCTCTTGCCAGGCCTCAACCTTTCATTTTAGTACACATGTCACCCCTACGGTAGGCCCCGCTTCTCCCATAGGATAACAGAATCTCCTTATTACATTTAATAAGCTATAACTTTCAATTCAGAGCAAATAGACTGTTCATGTTTACCATGTTTGGAATTGTAATGGAAAATCGTCTTTAATGGAAAAGTCAGATTATGAATTACAGATCTGAAAATGCCACTTTTAGAAAGTTTGCATTTTTTCTAACATAGTCATTTAGAACCTGTCTCCTCGCTCATATGAATGGGTGTAGTTGGCTGTTGGGCTTTGTGTATTCCTTCCTGACAGCCAGACACAAAAGAGAGCTTGGGTGTGGTTGGATAGGTCATCACTGGGAGGATGGGGGCAGAGATGGGCAAGGCCTCACTTTCACCTGTATCTGCTCTGTCCAGCCTTCACACAAAGGATAGCATACCATCTGTAGTTAACCTGGAGCCAAGGCAGAGGAGGCAGAAAACCTAAGCCCTTCAAAGGGAATTCTCTAGATGCTTCTTCCACTTCAAAGAAGGCATCAGATATAAATATTGGACCTCAGACACCAACTCTTCAGTACACTTCTGGACCTGTGAAAGACTTCCAGGAAGAATGACTGCTGTGCTGCTGAAAGGACGGTCACTCTTCTGCATTGCTGTCCTGTTAGATGCACAATAGGTTTATCAATGTATTAAATGTATTAATGTGCATTAAGGTTGCCTTAACATGACTAGGCCTGAAGAAGAAATTCATTTTGCTACAATTATGGAAAATCATTTCTTTATTCTGTCCCCTCTGACCTGAATTCTTTCCCTAGGTTGTTAATGTGAATGTTGAATGTCCTTTTGTATTTGGTTGGTGGATTGCTGGCCTGTACTCTGTCAACTGTGAGTCCTGTCCTGCAAAGTGGTGCCTTCCCAGTCATGGACCCTAATAAGTGGGCCTGAAGGTGCTCTGCCAACCAATTTGTGGACCCAGTAGAACCAACACAGCTTCCTAGAACCGTCCCTGCTCCACACATCTCCACGCAAGGACATTGAATTACCATTGCAGCTCCCTGGAACCACTGCTGCAAGGAGCATCTCCTCGCCTAGACCTCACAGTGCTTCTGCTGTGCAGCGCATCCTCTATCTAGGACACCACATCCCTTTGACGCTAGGATTGAGGCACTGTATTCAGGATACCTAAGTGGGTCCCTGTAGCTGGCTTGTGCTCCATCGAGGTCAGCCTCAACTTGTGACTTTGCCCCAGTCTAGGGTGTCCAGATATCTGCAGTTGTCTCTTTTTGGCACTTTATTTACTGGCATTTTTAAAACTGCAGATCTCTGGTTTTACTAATTTGATTTTTTTCACTTTGGTCTTGTTTTATTTATTACAATTTACTTTACTGTTCTAACTTGGTGTAGGATTTATTACTGTTTGAAGTGCTGCATGAATACTTTACGCAGTGCCTCTGCGTTAAGCCTGACTTATCTGTGCCAATCTAACAGAGGGTTGAGCATAGGTTGATTTGGAGTTTGCTTGTGACTTCACCCTGTCAAGGATTGTGGTTGCTGCTTCAGTAGGTTTTCATTCCCCTCAACTAGTAACCTAATTACCAGTAACCTAACTGCTTGCATCAAGGGATCACCTTCAATAGGTAAATCAACACCTCTTTTTCCATTCTTCCATCCCCGTCCTTTAATCAAACATTGCCTTTCCTGACCACTTTCCCACTCTTTTGGTCTTTCACAAACCCTCACCTTGTTCCCTCCTACCCAGTTATGTCTACTTGAAAATAGTCAGGTCTCTAGTGCTGGAGCACTGGGGCTCCAGAAAATTGGTGAGACACCATCATCAAACTCACCCTTTGAGGTCGTCTGAATCTTTGGACTTGGCGAAGAGTGTAGTAGTCAAAATCATTCAATCACAAATCAATGACATTATACCATAAACAGTTCTGGACACCATAAACAATTCAACCCCAAATTACACTCCAAACTGAATGAAATTTCAAAGCTTTATTACAATCCCAAAATCAATGTCACGTAAATAGTCTGGAAAACTAAGTTTTAAACTGATATGAAAACCATAGGCTGACCGAAACTTCTGAAAAGATTCAACCTACTACACATCAAGTTCAATTCAATTTCAGATTTCAGGTTTCACAGCAGGGCCATTCCTAACACTAACCAGAATCTAGCCTGGCATGTGTGGGAATGGGCTAACACATGCGGACAAACAAAAAAAGAAAAGAAAGACAAAATTATTTGGAAAAATCACCTAACTAGGGCAACTAACACTAAAAATATGATGCTGGTGTAAGTGCCTAAGCTAAAAAGAAAACAAGAAACTACATTTTGTTATTCCTCTCCTCATACAGCATACAGGATGATTCCACAGGAACTTCTTCCGGCATTAGTTGATAGCAGCATCAGGAAAGAGCAGAACATGAGCTGACTCACAGACTCAGCAGTTCAGAATTAATTGGTCTTATTAGTACTTAGCCACATTGCAGTATAGGGCTGTTGGAGTGTGTCTTTTAAAAGCAATATTAACATGAAAAGCTTGCAATATATTGTGTAATGAAGCTGCATAGAAAATGTGTTAACATAGAAAATAATGCGTGTGTTTGAAATGTGCCCACGGGGAGTGGCCATCAATATATACGAAGACTAATGAAACTTATTAATGATGAACTTATTATGTATAATGTTTGAATTTGTATTAGTATATCATAATTAGAGTTATGTATTTGAGTTTTGCTAAATTAATTACTAGGCCTTAGTTAGCGAGGGTCTGAGCCCAGCTGCCTGGTCTCATATTAAACTGTGTTTTTCTAACATGCAATGTGCTGTCTTTTCCAGAAGCTAGATATGTGTGTGTGTAGCCGTAGTAAATTCTGTCTCATGGGACCCGACTTGCTCAAGGAGACATTCTTGCTGAATGCAACAGTGTAATTCATAACAGGTGCAAGGGTGCCTGGAGTAGGAGAAAACAATGGGACTACTGACTGGAGCGTAAAGTGTAACTTTTCTTAACTGACATTCCAACCGATGAAAACGCCAATAATTTGAGCCAATCAATGACATGAGAACTGTGGGTTGTGGAAAATTCTAGAGAGGTGCGTGGAGAATTATTGGACAGAGATAATGATGCACCAAACGTTATCCAATGGGGAATTAAGAGCTAGTTTGACAGTTTTGATTTAACCACATGACCCGAGGAGAAATCGCCATTATTTAGACATTCTACTTTAAGCCATACTTTGCCATTAGTCTTTTGAGACTTTGCCGTTTATTCTTCCTGATACTTTATCCATTCTCTATCTAAGTCCTTACTGATACTTACTTCTCCTCCATATAAGGGAAGTCTTGTTTTTTAGCTATGCCATACTAAGACTTTGCCCTGTCCTATCTTTGCTGAATCGACTGATGTCCTGAGGACAAAGACTGACGCTGTTTGCTGATTCGTTGGAGGGGTAACTATCTGATGATAATTGTAATTGTCTGTTTGCCTTTTCTTTCTAGGTACCAACTGCTCTTTTGATAGAGGCCATAGTTAGATGTTTTCCAAATTTGTGTTTTCTAAATTGTTTTGCATGAAGCCCAACATGCTGATGCTAATTCGAGGTTAGTTAAGGTGTTCACAAATATTTGTCACAAATAGACAAATTACTGGGTTCTTGCTTGTTGAATCTTGCACTACTGAGACTTTGCTAAGGTGCTTCTTATTAATGACGTATTAAAATTGAATAAATATTCTCTATGCATTGATTAATTGTGTTCTAATTACAAAGTTTGAAGAGTTACTAATGAGATTGATTGCTAATGAGATTAACGGAGATGATTTTAGATAGTAACCAATAGGGAAATAAATATCCTAACACAACTAATTTTGGGTGGTTATTCTTGGCTGGAAGGTCATGGTGTGTTCACTTTTATTTATCTTATTAAATGTTATTGATTAGCTCAATGATTAGTTATTGTGAATATTGATTGAGTTATTGTCATATTGATTGTGATGCCAAAAAGATATAGCGTACTGGGAAGTCCCCAAACGTGGTCAAAAGGTCCATCGGCCTAGGTGTGTCTCCTTGTAAGTTTACTTATCAAGGTTCTGATGCACTATCAGTTTTTGGTAGCTGAGGTAATGGTTTGGCCCTTTGGGGCCCCAGTACAGAAGATTACGGGTTGATAACAGTTTGGTAGTAGTGCGGACGGTTTGGCCCTAGGACAAAGGACAGCTGTTTGAGAGGATTGATGGTTCAAAAGGTCTGCTAGAAGTTGAGGGGCGTGGTTTGGAAGTAAGCAAGCTGTATCAAAAAATTGGGTTTTGGGAAAAGTATTCTTTTTCGATGATGCAAATTGGAGAAATAATGTACCCCTAAGTGCCAAATGACTTTCCTGGAATCTCGGAGCTTGCTGAAGAAGGGTTTGAGTAGGTTCTTGGTGTTCTAGTGATAGTGTGAATGAAGAAGGGTTTGCGCTTGCACAGCTTATGCATACCGCAGGTGAAGTGTGAAGTCTGTGAGGATTTTAGGCCAAATGGTGATGTTTTAGTAGGAGTGTGCGTACTCCGTAGTATGAGAGTACGGAAGTCGGTGAACTTCATGTGAGTGTGGCGTTTTGTGCTCAAAAATTGTCCACGTGGTTGTTGGTGATGTACGGACCCTGCGTGCGTGGTCTAAGACTCCGGAGTATATTGATAAGTGTATGAGACACTTGCTTTATGTTGTAATTTGCGCAGTTTAATAGGTCGATGGTGAAATCGACAAGTTGAGTTTGAGTCAAAGTGAGTGAATTAAAACTTCGATGGAGATTTGGTGAGTTCTAAAGTGCACTAGAACAACCCATTGACAAATCGAGGGTAAATTTTGCGGGTCAAATTTTGCTTGCATGTGCGGGATCTGAGAAGAAGAGAGTAGCGGCCGAGGCTAAGCAAACCTCTGTAAAGTTCTGAAGTGATTGTGTTACCTTTTCCTGTAGTAAACCGGCAAATTTGAGTTTTGTTGGTGCTCGCAATATATTGCATTCGTTTTGTGTGAATCAAGAGTGAGGAAGACAAGCCGCAAGACTTTGTCAGCCGCAGTGTGTGTGAGTGTGACGTCATTGGAGCCGCACCGGGATAGGTCGGTTAGTGATAAGGGTCGTGCACGGATTGGCAGCCGTCTGTGAGAGGCAATTGGCTGAGAAGGTAGGAGAAGAGAGTTCTGGGAACTTAAGTCACTTCCTGATTCGATTGTGAAGAAAATAAAAGACACAAAAATGAAATTTTTCAAGGCTTTAAAGAGCGCTTTGAGGGGAGATGTTTATATTACCGCGAGTGTAGGAGAAGTTACACCGCCAGAGGATACACCAGCGTATGCCGTAATGGAGGAAAGGGGTGTCGCGCCATGTCTTTGCTCAAGCAATGGTACAAAGCCACAGAGAAAGAAGGGTGTTTGGCGTTTCCGGAGCACGGAATGTTCAATACAAGGGTTTTGGAAAATTTGCAGAGGGTGCTAAATGAGCTAAAGCCACCTCTGAGGCCAGCACAGTTTGAGGCGTTAGCAATTTGGGAACTGATGGGAATACGACAACAGCAACAGAAATTTGAGAGGAGAATGAGGAAAGCAGAAAAGACACTAGCGGAGGCTAAGTGGGATAGTGCACAGAGAGTCTGGAGGAGAGAAACAATAGATGGAATTAGGATGTTTCCAGCAATAGCTCAAGAAGGTGAAGATAAAGGAGGGAAAGCTACTTGTAAGACTGACAAAAGTTCTTCTAAAGACAAAGAGGCTATCAAGCCCTGGTCAGAGATGGATGACTCAGACAATGATGAGTTCCTTAATCAGTTACTGAATGACCGACCACCGCCATATGCAATAGATGACAATAGACCGAACACTAGTACATGTCCTGCAAGTTCGACTCGAAACAAGGGGACATTGAATCCAATACAGGTTACTCCTGTCTCGACACCAGTTCCGGTGCAGAGTAGTATTAGTGTGTCCACTGCTCCAGAGATGCAATCTCAGCTACAGCCACCACAGGTTCAGAGACTTTACCCTGATGTCCCAATATTAGAGACCATGACGAATCTGATGGTGCCCTCAGAGCCGGCACATTCGAGACCAAAGCTGATTCAGACTGAGCCCACTCCACCTTTTCTGCCCGAGGTACAGCAACAAATGATTTCGAATTACACTTCGGTTACAGGAACGCAGTCAACTATAGCACCAGCAATGAACCAGAATATGGGAGTTAATGCTCCACAGGTTTTGGGAAACAGGCAGATGCCAGCTGCAATATCCTTGCCCATTACAGTTTGTCCACCGGTACCACTGTATGCACAGGGAAAACCTAGTGTATGCGATCAAGGGATAATGACTCAAGAGATGACAAGAGGAGGGTTTGTAGGCAGCTCTCAAGGGGATGACTCCAGTGGAACTGACATTCAAAAGATCTAGGTCTTTGTTAGACTTCAGTCCGATTGGGGCTCCTCCAGATGTCATGAGACAATCAGGTTTGGGATTGCTGACTCTGCAGATCTCGAGGACAAACATACCGCAAACACCGATAGTGCAGGCTGGGAATATCTCACTACAAGGTTTAACTGCGCAACAGCTGAACGATTGGTTAGACAAGTTAAATTCACCACAGACTACTCCTACAGTAGTAGGGAGGTCAGAAGGAGAAGAGTACCTGAATTTTGTGAGGTTTGGCATGGAGGCAAATTAACTTGTTGAAGGGAGCATGGGAGTGAACAGGCTAGAATCATACACGGAAGCAGAAATAAATATGGAATAGACTTAGAAAATACCAAACATCTGAAGAGGAGTTACAGGTTAGACTTTGAGCCTAAGGATTTTGAGCACCTGAGGTCTACTGGGATGAAGAGATACTGCAGAGTGCACATGTTTGGGGAGCCTTAGAGAAGTGGGAAGGTAGATGGGCGAAGAAGAGAGATAAGACGAAGAGTGACTGCTTAGAGCAGCCAGCAAAAGCCTCACAGGATGCTGTTACGGTAAAGATGTTACCAATGCGAGAGACTGCTGGAGGGGTTCTTGTCCACGTGCCATGGACTAGAGGTGATGTTCTGTCATTTACAAATGACTTTCCCAGGCTGAGGGAGAAACCAATGGAGTGGTATTGGCAGACGGACAGGTTTGTGAAGCTTGTGAAATGTCTCTGGGAAGACCTGAATACCCTCTTTGAGATCATAGTTCCAGCTGATCTGTGGCTTGAGTTCAAGAGAAGTGTGGAGTGGCCGGCCGCGGAACCGGCAAGGGATAGAGTCACCGGAGCACCATATCCTGCGGTGATGAAGTACTACTATAAGGTGATTGAGTTCATGAAACAGAGAGTTTCGCCGAAGAATATTGGTTGGCAAAAGATTGATCGGATAGCACAGGAAGCCAAGGAGTCGATACATGCCTTTTATGAGAGGTCGTTAAAGGCGCTCAAGCACTACAGTGGTACAGAGGTCGTTGAGGCGAAGGACATTAATCACCTTGTGTTTAGATTTGTTGAAGGGTTGAGACCTGAGATTAGTCAGATGATTAAGAATCACTTGATTTGTGGGCAAGCAAAGCGGATTGACGAGATGTTGCAGTATGCGAAGTACTGTAGTGATGAGATTGAGTTGAAGCAAAGAAAGTTGAAGGAGAAGGCGATGGTGATGCACATTAAGGCAGCACAGTCAGGGATGCAGGGAGGTTGTCTACAACAGATGGTGCAATAGCCGCAAGAAAACAGGATGTTTCAGGCGCAAGTGATAGGCAGAGGTCGATGAGGTTTTATGAACAGAAGCACAGACTTGAACACTATAGTAGTTCAAAATGATGTACAGGGGATGAAGAAGATGTTACCTTGTCATGCTTACGGGGTCGTTGGACATTGGAAGCGGGAGTGCCCGATGATGGTGCATGAGGGTGTTGTTCAACAAAGCAATGATGTTAGTGCATTTCAAAATGTGAAAGGACCGAGGCTGAGAGGTCCTATTCTGAACTTTCAGAACAACATGAATCAGATGCAGGTTTTTCCACCTATGCAGCAGGTGCAGATGCCACGTATACAACCGATGTAGATGTAACAAATGCAGCAGCAGGGTCCCATGGTACCTAGACAGCAAATGCAAGTGCCCTTAGCGCTAATGGAACAGCAACAGGTGATGCTTCCTCAACAGGTCACAGGTCAAAGAATGAGTCAAAATAACACAGTACAACAATTCCCATTGCGTGGTGAGAATGGAATAAACGATGAACGGTCAGATGAGAGTTCAGATAGTGAGGAGCGTAGGTTTGCAGCGTCCCTAGAATTAGATCAGAAAGGGCCCTATGTTCAGGAGAAGGTAATGGGCCACAAGGTTTCATTCTTGGTTGACACAGGAGCTACACGCTCTACTGTCAGAAGTGCAGAGGTTCCAAAACTGCCTCTTTCGGAACATACAGTCAAGGTGGTAGGAGTGGCAAATCAACTCCTGACAAACCCGATAACAGATCCAGTTCAAGTTGAGTTTAGCACTTTTCAGGGATTGCACAGATTTGTGGTTTGCGATTCGAGTCCCGTGCCCCTACTGGGAAGAGACTTACTGTGCAAGACAAGGTGTTCGATCACCTGTTCCAATGAGGGAATTGAGGTTCAGACAAACAGTGACAATGAAGGAGATGAGGAGCAGATTTCAGAGCCTGAAACGCAGACCACAGATGAGGAGTATCCTCTGATTAACTTCTTCCCAATGTTCACAGTGGCTGATCTTCCAGCAGACTTGCAGGGAACAGTCCAAGAGAAGGTGTGGGATTTGACAGGGAAAGAAGTAGGACTGATAAAAGGAGTAGAATCAGTTAAAGTCAATGTAAAGCCAAATGCTGTGTTCCCCCAGGTACCGCAGTACCATATGGAACAAGATGTCCTTATAAAGGTGGCACAATTAATTGCAGACTTTGTGAAACATGGGGGTCTTGAAGGAGGTGATGAGCAGTCCATGTAATTCACCAATAATGGAGCTGAGAAAGCCTTGTGGGAAAGTTTGCATTGTCCAAGACTTGAGAAAGATTAATGACATAGTGGTGAAATGCTGCCCAGTGGTGCCAAATCCAGCTGTGATTATGTTCCAGGTTCCATGTGATGCAGAGTGGTTCACAGTAATTGATTTGTCCCAAGAGTTCTTTTCTGTACCTCTTCATGAGGACAGCCAATTTCTCTTCAGTTTCAAATTCTTGGACAAGGTTTACAATTGGTGTTGAATTCCTCAAGGGTTTTCGGAATCACCTTCTATATTCAATCAAATACTGAAGAAGGATTTGAAGTCATTGGAATTGCCTTTTCAATTGGCTCTAGTGCAGTACATTGATGATCTGTTGATCGCATCCAAAATGAGGGATGAGGGCAAGTATGATTCGATTGCCTTACTGAATCACCTGGGAAAGAACGGACATAAGGGGGGTGATTCTAACTTCGGCGGGCGGCGGAGGCCGCCCGCCAAAGTTCCCCCACCAAAATACCGCTCCGCGGTCGAAAGACCGCTGAGGGTATTTTGGGATTTGCCCTGGGCTGGCGGGCGGCCGCCAAAAGGCCGCCCGCCAGCCCAGGGCAAATCAACCATCCCACGAGGACGCCGGCTCAGAATTGAGCCGGCGTAATGGGAAGGTGCGACGGGTGCAGTGGCACCCGTCGCGTATTTCAGTGTCTGCATAGCAGACACTGAAATACTTTGTGGGGCCCTCTTACGGGGGCCCCTGCAGTGCCCATGCCATTGGCATGGGCACTGCAGGGGCCCCCAGGGGCCCCGCGGCACCCCCTACCGCCATCCTGTTCCTGGCGGGAGACCCGCCAGGAACAGGATGGCGGTAGGGGGTGTCAGAATCCCCATGGCGGCGGAGCGCGCTCCGCCGCCATGGAGGATTCTGCAGGGCAGCGGGAAACCGGCGGGAGACCGCCGGTTTCCCGCATCTGACCGCGGCCGAACCCCAGCGGTCAGAATGCCCTGCGGGGCACCGCCGGTCTGTCGGCGGTGCTCCCGCCGACCCTGGCCCCGCCGGTCAGAGACCGCCGGGGTCAGAATGACCCCCAAGGTGTCCCCAAAGAAGTTGCAATATTGCCAGAAAGAGGTGAAGTATTTGGATCATCAAATTGAGAAAAAGTCGAGGAAGCTATCCAGGGAAAGAGTAACTGTACTGTTACAGATGAATCCCTCAACAACACGGAGAGATGTTAGAATGTTTCTGGGAATGGTGGGCTACTGTCACCAGTGGATCCCGAATTTCTCAGTCATCTCCAAGCCATTGGTGAGACTGATGGTTAAGGAAGGGCCAGATGTCATAGTGCTAAGAGAGAAGGAAATGAAGGCGTTTACTGATTTAAGGGAGAACATGTGCAGGGCTCCAGCTCTAGGTATGCCTGATTACACAAAGCCTTTTGTGCTGTTTTGTCATGAACGTGATGCATGCTCTTTGTCTGTCCTGACGCAGGTCCATGGAGGTGTAAACCGACCAGTAGCATATTTTTCAGCTACTTTGGACCCAGTTGAGGCAGCCTTACTGGGTTGTCACACAGTGTGAAGGCATAGTGATGGGACATCCTCTAACAGTCATGGTCCCTCACTCCATTGCAATCCTATTGACCCGTACCAAAACGCAACACATAACAAATGCGAGATTGACAAAATATGAAACAATTATATTGGGGTCACCAAATGTAATGTTGAAAAGATGTACAGTGTTGAACCCGGCAACTTTGCTCCCAAATGAAAACACAGAGGTTGATGATGTTGAAAATGTAGAACATGATTGTCTTGAGGTAACAGAAATGTGCACCAAACCGAGGCCTATTATTAAAGATACCCAATTGGAAGAAAATTACCAAATTATCTTTGTCAATGGCTCCTGTTTAAGAGGCTCAGTAGGAGTGCTGAGAGCCGGATACGCTGTATATACGATCTCTGGTATCCTGGAAGCGTATTGGCTCGAGAGAGTATATTCTGCTCAAGTCGCTGAATTGGTTGCTCTTACTAGAGATTGCCATGCCGCTGCCCAACTGAGAGTGACTATCTATATTGATAGCAGATCCAGATTCGGAATTGTCCATGATTTTGGCCAACTAAGGTCACAGAGGGGTTTCCTGACCTCTTCTGGTTCTCCAGTGAAAAATGGTGAGAGAATTAAGGAGTTGTTTGTGGGTCTCAGATGAAGGGAAAATGGCCTTGCCGAACAGTCTCCTGTCACAGTTTGCAAGGTTTTACCATGGTCAAGCACATATTGGGAGAGATGCCATGATCAGGTTGTTTAAATTTGACTGGTTTAATCCGAAGTTTAGACAAGCTGCAGAAGTGATTTGTCATAGGTGTATCATCTGTCAACAGATGAATGCGGGGAAAGGGGCAGTGGTGAAATTGAGCCACATTGGGAGAGCAGGAGGGCCATTTAGCAGAATGCAATTGGATTTTATTGAGATGCCCGTGTGTTGAGGGTTGAGATATGTGCTGGTGATTGTGTGTATCTTTAGTCACTGGATTGAAGCATACCCTACATGTAGGAATGACAGTCTCACAGTAGCGAAGCTGCTGCTTAGGGAATTGATACCACGTTTCGGGTTTCCGATCTCTTTCGCATCAGATAGGGGAAGTCACTTCAACAACGAGGTGGTTAAGCTATTGTGTGCAGCATTGAACATTGAACAGAAGTTGCATTGTAGTTACCACCCTGAAGCATCAGGACTAGTGGTGCAGATGAATGGTACCCTGAAGTCGAGAATGGAAAAGATGAGTGCAGCCACAAATTTGAAATGGCCCGATGCGTTGCCTTTGGTGCTAATGTCAATGAGAAATACACCTAACAAGAAAACAGGACTGTCTCCTCATGAGATTCTCTTGGGCCGAGCTATGAGACTGCCTGCAGTGCCTGCGAATGCTCTTGTGAATATCACAGATGACATGGTGTTGGACTACTGCAAGGGTCTGGCTGATGTGGTCCGCTCTTTTTCTCTCCAAGTGGAAGCTACCACCCTGCCACCGATAAATCATCCAGGACACAACCTGAAAGCTGGTGACTGGGTTGTCATCAAGAAACACGTAAGGAAGTCATGTTTGGAGCCACTTTGGAAGGGGCCATATCAAGTAATACTAACAACTACTACTGCTGTGAAGTGTGCAGGAATTCCGAATTGGATCCATGCCAGTCACACGAAAAAGTTGACGTGTCCAACTGATGAGGAAGTTCAGTTGTTGAAAGTACTAACAACATAGAAGGATGTCTCAGGGTCGGAGAGTGATAGAAGGGGAACTGAGACAGAAGGAGAGCCCGTTGAGGACGGCTTGGTCATTCCAGTAAGAGACGAGGGAGAAGAGACCCAGAGGGGTGACGGTGAGCCTATCTCAACTGAGGCAGCAGCAGAGCCAAGTCAGAGAGAGGTTCTCCCAGAAGCAGACGAATATGGAAATGAGCTTGAACCCCTGACAGACCCAGAAGGCAAAGGAGTTGAGGCGGAAGAGAGTCAGAGTGTCCGAACTCCTCCGGAGCAAATTGCAGGTCCATCAAGAGTAAACACCATAGAGTCAGAGGAGGGTGAAGGGTTGCCATAGGAAAGATCAAAGACCAGAGAGACACTGAAAGGAGATAAGTGACCTGAATTGCAAGTGAAGAAAGGGAAAGTGGTTGTCGAAGATGCAATAGAGGAAGAGGTTGATACAACAAGGAAAGAAGATCTGAGTGAAGGAGAGTTGCAAGGTGATCGCAAGTTGAAAAGAAAGAGGGTAGCGAACAGAAGGTACGCGGGTCCTGAATGGGCTTATGCAACGTCAGCTGAATGGCAACAAGAGTTCTTGGCATTTTGCTTTGATCGAGAGATTCCAGGTCAGTACTTTAGTACCTGGCTCTGGTCGAAGAGACTGAATTGGCATAATAATTTAATTAAAAAGAAAAAATTGAGAAAAGAGACTGATAATTTACCGGATGAGACATTGATAACCTGAATTGACTTTTGAAACCCGATTTTGACAAGCTGCTAACCTGAATTGACAAGGATCCTGGGAGTGAAACTGAGAGCTGTAAATACTTTCTTATTTTGACTTTGCTGCGAGAAAAAAAGAAAAAAAGGAAGAAGAAAATGTTCTAACTGTCTTGCGTTGTTGTTTGAATTAACCTTCCTTCACTTTCTGATTCTTTACAGGTCATGGCTAATACTAGGGAGGATAATAAAGGGAGTAGGCATTGTAAATATTTGGGTGTTGGTTTGGGTGTCGTGTGTGTGATATTCATCATAGTTGTGGTTGTGGGTATGCCACTAATGGATAAAAGCGGAACTAACAATGCTACAATTTCTGAGACTACCACTGCACTGACAGCTTGGGAGAGGTTTGAGCAGGGTACAAAATACTTGAATGAGGGAACTAACACAAAAGGGGAACTATCCACAAATGTTTTCTATTTCTTGCTGAGTGAGTATGCTGACACAATGGATGCAAAGGATTGTTTTGTGTGTACACCGATTCCTGTTTCAGTACAAGAGGGGGTTACCTATCATAGTCTGCCTTTAACATATGGGATAAGTTGTAGTCTGTTATTAACAAGATTTTATAATCAGGAAGAGATTCAGTATTTTTACTCCAACCATGATCTCCTGTTTTCTTATGTGCCTATCATAGAGGATTTGAATGGGGTAGCTAAGTACTATAGTATAAAGTTAGTTAAAGGATTAGTTGAGGCAACATTAACAATTAGTACATCTTATGCACACCGCAATAATTTGACATGTTTGCTTACACCTGTAGACAAAAGCTTTTTAGATCACACGGAAGATAGAAGAAGGGCATTGAAGGGTAAATTGGAGAAAGGATTGCAGCAGCGAGCTTTTGCTAGTAGTGAGGGTTATAGTGCAATTAGGGAACAGGGGAAGTTAGCTTTAGATGCACTACACGTAGGTAAGCTTTGCATATCTAGGCCAAAATCATATTATGACAAGGTGTTTGTGGGATCGAGTGAATGTAGGCATGTGTTTTTGTTTCAGAGTAAATGGAGGTTCATGTTAAATGGACAGGATCCAGCGATCCCTGGGGTCTATTAAATATGTGGACTTAATGCTTATTACCGTCTTCCAAAGGGATGGTATGGGACATGTTATTTGGGGATAGTTTTTCCAAAGATATATCAACTTGAGGATTTGAAAAGGTTTCCGAAATTGTCTGAATTACATCGTAATAGACAGAAAAGAGAGACCGCTGCTGGTGTAGTAGGAGACATATATGGGGCGATAATTCCTTCAGTGGGAGTTATCGTAAACTCCATAAATGTTCGAAAGTTGTCTACTATTGTGGATAACATGCTGACAAACTTTTCAGGGGCTATACTCCTGATGGATACTGAACTTGTTGCGGAGAGGGCTATGACTCTTCAAAACAGGCTTGCTTTAGACATTCTTTTAGCGAAAAATGGCGGAGTTTGTAGGATGCTTAATGAGCGTCATTGCTGTGCTTACATACCGGATAACAGTAATGAGATTAGAAGTATGCTTACTAACTTTAACTTAACTAGGGATAGTACAGACTTGAAGGACTTGAAAGAACACGGGTGTTTGGAGAAAGGGAGGGAAAGGATTTGCTTCAGTGGGAAATTGGTCTAGTAATATTTGGCATGGGATATTGGATGAAAATAATACAGGGATATTGATTGTTCTAGCTTGCTTATTCGGATTATGGGTGGCATTTAAAATTAGTAAAAGAATAAAATTGAAAATGGTGAAAAATAATAAGAGGAGGGAAGAAAAACGAAGGGAAAAATTATTTAGGACAAAATAAACGGGGGAAAGATTAAGGGAAGAAATTGAAATGAGAGAATTTTTAAATGTAAAATTTCAGGGGTACGGTTTTGTGTGATGACAAGAGTCATCAGAGGAGGGATTGTTGGAGTGTGTCTTTTAAAAGCAACATTAACATGAAAAGCTTGCAATATATTGTGCAATGAAGCTGCATAGAAAGTGTGTTAACATAGAAAATAATGCATGCGTTTGAAATGTGCCCATGGGGAGTGGCCACCAATGTATATGAAGACTAATTAAACGTATTAATGATGAACTAATTATGTACTAATGTTTGAATTTGTATTAGTATATCATAATTAGAGTTATGCATTTGGGTTTTGCTAAATTAATTACTAGGCCTTGGTTAGCGAGGGTCTGGGCCTATCTGCCTGGTCTCATATTAAACTGTGTTTTTTTAACTTGCAATGTGCTGTCTTCCTGAAGGACACAAAGCTGTACTTTTCCAGAAGCTAGATATGTGTGTGTAGCCGCAGTAAATTCTTTCTCATGGGACCCGACTTGCTCAAGGAGATATTCTTGCTGAAGGCAACAGTGTAATTCATAACAGGTGCAAGGGTGCCTGGAGGAGGAGAAAATAATGGGACTACTGACTGGAGCATAAAGTGTAACTTTTCTTACCTGACATTCCAACCGATGAAGACGTCAATAACGTGAGCCAATCAACGACATGAGAACTGTGGTTTGTGGAAAGTTCTAGTGAGGTGCGTGGAGAATTATTGGACAGAGGTAATGATGCACCAAACGTTATCCAATGGGGAATTAAGGGCTAGTTCGACAGTTTTAATTTAACCACATGACCCGAGGAGAAATCAGCCATTATTCGGACATTCTACTTTAAGCCATACTTTGCCATTGCTCTTTTGAGACTTTGCCGTTTATTCTTCCTGATACTTTATCCATCCTCTATCTAAGTCCTTACTGATACTTACTTCTCCTCCGTATGAGGGAAGTCTTGCTCTTTAGCTATGCCATACTGAGACTTTGCCCTGTCCTATCTTTGCTGATGGTGAATCGACTGATGTTCTGAGGACAAAGACTGACGCTGTTTGCTGATTCGTTGGAGGGGTAACTATCTGATGATAATTGTAATTGTCTGTTTGCCTTTTCTTTCTAGGTACCAACTGCTCTTTTGATAGAGGCCATAGTTAGATGTTTTCCAAATTTGTGTTTACTAAATTGTTTTGCATGAAGCCGAATGTGCTGATGCTAATTCGACGTTAGTTAAGGTGTTCACAAATATTTGTCGCAAATAGACAAATGACTGGGTTCTTGCTTTGTTGAATCTTGCACTACTGAGACTTTGCTAAGCTGCTTTTTATTAATGACGTTTCAAAATTGAATAAATATTCTCTATGCATTGATTAATTGCGTTCTAATTACAAAGTTTGAAGAGTTACTAATGAGATTGATTGCTAATGAGATGAACGGAGATGATTTTAGATTGTAACCAATAGGGAAATAAATATCCTAACACTTAACTAATTTTGTGTGGTTATTCATGACTGAAAGGTCATGGTGTGTTCACTTTTATTGATTCTTAATACATGTTCTTGATTAGCTCAATGATTAGCTATTGTGAATATTGATTGAGTTATTGTCATATTGATTGTGATGCCAAAAAGGTATCGTGTACTGGGAAGTCCCTGAACGTGCTCAAAAGGTCCATCGGCCTGGGCGTGTCTCATTGTAAGTTTACATATCAAGGTTCTGACGCGCTATCAGTGCAATTAAGACTATGATGAGGAAACTCATCAGGGAACTCAGAGAAGAGGATAGGAGTGTAAGAGCAGACTTGAAACACAAGTTGACAGAGTTCTGAACAGTTTCGAGGCATGAGGGAAGCTTCATGTAGACTGAAAGTTTCTCACTAATGAAAATAAACAAAATCCATCTGATTGGTCCTTCAGGTGGGCACACTCTGGATGTCAATTTCAGCATCCAATCACTACAGATGGCACCACCAAATTCTGATACTTTCAAGAATCTTGTCAGCAAAAGTGCATGGTCATCGGGTAAATTTACATGTGACTAACAAAATATTATAATCTCTAATTATTTGTACTTGCAGTTGCTTTCTCACAGCACACAACAAACTAAACTAATTCATTTCTCATGAGGTCTGTAAACTTCCTGTTCTGTTCGACAGCTAGATCAAATAGTGTTACATTATTGCATTTAAAACATGACTCTTGCCTGGGAAGCAGCCTAAAACACAACTCCTTAACAACGAGGGTCGTTATCCACAAAAACAGAACAACGCTTTCGTGAACAACGACCCTGTTTTCCTCTGCCTTAACCACGCATGTCTGCAATAACGAACATGCAGGGTTAAGACAGAGGAAAACAGACTCCGGATCGGCAAGGAAGCGGTCGGGTAAGTGGGGCAGGATTAGGGTTGGTGGTAGTTTTAGGGGCAGGGGTTGGGGTAGTTTTCGTTTTTAAGGGTGGGGTTGGAGGGCCAGGGTAGTTTTAGTTTATTTAGGGGTGGGGGTGGGGGTCCGGTAGTTTTAGGTTTTAGGGGTGGGGTAGAGGGTCGCTGTAGTTTTAGGGGTGGGGTTGGGATCATTTTAGGTTTTAGGGGCAGGGATAGGGGATCAGGGCAGTTTTAGGTTTTAGGGTTGGGGGTCATGGTAGTTTTAGAGGTGGGGTGGGGGTTGGGGTAGTTTTATGTTTTTGGGGTGGGGTGGGGGTCAGGGTAGTTTTAGGGGTGGGGGTGGAGTGTTGGGGTAATTTTAGTTTTTAGGGGTAGGGTGGGGGTTGGTGTAGTTTTAGAGGTCGGCGTAATTTTAGGGGTGGAGTGAGGGGGTTGGGCTAGTTTAAGTTTTAGGGGCAAGGGTGGGGGTCGGGGTTGTTTTAGGTTTTAGGGGTGGGGTGGAGGGTTGCAGTAGTTTTAGGGTCGGCGGTGGGGGTTGGGGTAATTTTAGTTTTTGGGGCGGGTGGGGGGTCACGTAGTTTTAGGGGCGTGGGTGGGGGGTTGAGGTAGTTTAAGTTTTAGGGTCGGGGTCGGGGTAGGTTTAAGTTTTGGTTGGGGGTCGGGGTACTTTTAGGTTTTAGGGGTTGGGGTGAGGGGTCATGGTAGTTTTAGGGGTGGGTGTGGGGGGTTGGGGTACTTTTAGGTTTTATGGGCAAGGTGGGGAGAAGGGGTAGTTTTAGGTTTTAGGGGCAGGGCTGGGGGGATAGCGGTAGTTTAGGAGCAGGGATGGAGGTTGGGTTAGTTTAGGGTCTAAGGGTGGGGTGGGGTGGGGGTTCGTGGTAGTTTTAGGGGTGGGGTGCCAAGGGGTGGGTGTCAGGGGGGTAGCATGCTGGAACCATGCATGCCGTTCCACACATTCCTTTACCAAGCATGCCTTCACAACGAAAAATCATTGTTAAGGCATTTGTGGTAAAGGCATTAGTGATAACAACTTGGTCATTGTTCAGTCCGCGTTGTTCAGGCATGCGTAGTTCCAGCACACATTGTTCCGACATATATTCCTCTTGCCTACATTACAATAGGACATTGAACATTCGCATTAACAACCTATCCATTACTGCAGCAAAATAATTTTTTTCTTTAGGTCTAGTCAAGTTAAGGAAACCTAAATACACACACTAATAGATTTAATATATTAAAAAACCTATTGTGCGCCTTACAATTCATATATGCAAAGAAATTATTTAATTGCAAACATTATTCATAACATGTTAGAAGTACTTTAAATGAGCATTTATGTTTCTGCACACACGTAATTTGCAATGGATTTTTTTTTTATTGAAATATGAATTCAAATAATTCACATTCATTTTAATACTTCAATTATTAATCTTTATTCTAACAAAACATTCTTAACGTTGAACTCATTTGATAAAATGCAAAACTCTCTCATGTTAAAACATGAATGGTGGCCACATGGCTCACCAAAATTCAAACGTGCACATTTTATTTTCTCTGTTAGGCTTTTAAATGCAGGTTAATTCGTCACCATATGCTAACTTCAATTACACTAATTCATTAGTAAGATCCAATCTCTCGAACTAGCATTGAGTGAGCGACCTACTTGTTTTGCATTTCAGTCACCTTTCTCAGCCACAGATATAGCTATGAACAAAATTCACCTATGTGACTGTGACAGGTGCTGCCCTCCATAAACAGGAACAAACGGGCTCCATTTTACATAGGCTGGGGTGTGTATTTGCATGAAGAGTAGCAACCATCACTGGCGCATGACAATGAACTATACAGACTTGTTAGCATTATTTCCAACAATTTTCTCTTTGAGCAGATTAACAAATTTAGAAAAAAAAAAAAATGAAGCTTTCTTTTTAATCCAGGGTAAGGCATGTACAGAAAAATCCGAATCCTTAGCTAAACAGTTGCTTCCCTTGGGTTACAAATTGTACATTTTGTGCTGAATCCGCATATAGGTTTCACACTCAGGTGGTTATTAAAATAACACGTCTTGGTTGTGAAAGTAATTTATGTGCATGTCTTGCAGGGAAGCTGGAAGGTATAAAATTATTATTGGGCAGGGTTTTGCAAATTAAATATTATAATGAGTTGGAGGCTAGTGAGAGTGATTGCAGTTTTGAAAAAGAAATACTGCAGTGATACATGCACCCAAAACCTCTCATAACTGATCATAGAAGATTCTTTTCTTGAAAATCTTAGGATGGGCAGCTAGTGAGGAAAGCACAGTGAATCCCTGTTTATTCTAAACTTCCCTTCTGTGCCCTAGTGATTCTGTCTACCTGTCATCAAGCACCGCTATTGATTTTACACTCTCATTGTCCGCCTACCGCCACTACCTTTGCATATGTGCCTTGGACTGCCTACCTACAAACATTCGTCTTCGACTTTCATGTTTTCATTAACCCCCTCTTGCCTGTCACAATACATCATTTATTCCATGCGCTTTACTATGAATCAATCACTGGAGCAGGTGACGAGACTGCTGTCTGCAACATCTTAATGCAGACAGCTTCTTATGCCCCTCTGAAGATTGGTGCCCAGTTCCAAAAGCCGCCCTGCCAACAGCAGTATACTGTGAGCAAGAGTGCCGAGTATCCTACTGCAGTGGTTCCCAACCTGAGGCCTGGAGACCCAGGGGGGTCGGCGAAGCCTCCTCAGGGTGCCCGTGACTGCTTAGAAAATTAAATAATATTAACTGATTAAGACAGTGTATATAAATAAATGTCTAAATGTACAGTTGAAAATTTTAAAAACATACTGTGAATGTCAAGGAATTTGAAATTGGAAGTTAAAAATTAAATTAGTATCCTAGGATTGATTTGTGGGAAGAGTGTATGTGCATCAGGCAGATTATAGTATGTACGATGTGTGGTTTAAATTGAGTCTCCAATCTTCCCATTAAAATTACTTTGTACATTTTTTATTTATATTTGTTCGCAAATTAAACAAAATTTGTTATCATTTGTGCGTGTGTTTGATGAATTCTTGTTCCTGTATTTTTTGGTTTATTGGTTTGCGGTTCTAATCATTGCCAATATTTAGGATGGGGTCCCAGTAATGATTCTGTGCGGGGATCTCCAGATTCCAATAATGATTCAATGGGGTCCCCAGGTTAAAGTAATGAAAAAGTGGAGGTCCACAAAAGTCAAAACTTTAAGAACCACTGCCCTAGGGCCAGCCAGGGAAATTGCTCTCCTACCCACTAATGAAATTGCAAACTATCACCATAATCAGGGCTTGGGGGGGGCTCAGGCCACTTGACACCTGTGCCACGGCACCTGCTAAAACGATAAAAGATACCTCCTTGCTGTGAGTACATTTAAGTAGGTATTTTCCACTCACTCTTTATATGCTTGTCCACCGGCAATTAGATGAACACTCAGGGCCCGATTCACAAAGATAAATGTATGCCTGATTCACAAAGGTATACAGAGACCTGAAGTCTAAGTTTAGGCTCGATTCACAAAGGTAAATTTAGGGCCTCATTACGATTTTGGGGGTTGGACTGCCAGACTGCCATGTTGGCAGACCTAAAAAGACCCCCATGTTGGTGGTCTTTCAGATCGCTGTATTACGAGTTATACAGGCAGGACCACCAACCAAAAAAGGCATACTGCCAGTGGCCTGGAGGCCCAGAAATAGGCAGTACAACCTCCAGCCCAACAGCACAGCGACCAACCTTATTACAAGCCCAAAGACACAGCGGCGGGCACCGCTGGTGGTCAGCCGATGGCAGTTTGAACCACCATAGTCTGCATCACCAAATTAATATACAACTGCACATTGGATGGATTTGAAAAAAACACAGCTGACACACATTTCCACACTGGACACATCCGCAAAGGACACTGTAGGACACACGCCTTCACAAGCCACAATCCTCTGCATCACCAACGCAACACACAGAAGCCAGGGCTTGGTATTCAACACAGCATCACAGTTGCTAGGCAACAATATTTTCTCACCATCTCTTTTCACACTCAGCATACACTCTTGGCCAGTCACACCCTTTTGCACTTCCCCTATTAAGTGAGTCACTGTCTCATTTTTTTTAATTCCACCATATCACATTCTAAAAATCCAATTTTTTCTGAGGATGAGTTGAGAGTCATAATGGATAAAATCATAAGACCAGAGTCACAATTGTTTAGAGCATAGGTCCAGCATACTCCTCTCAGTAGGAAAATGGAAATGTGGGACAGGATAGTCAATAGAGTTAATGCTGTAGGCACCACTTTGCGCACAAGGAAGGATATTTGGAAGAGGTGGACTGACCTCACGGGCAAGGTCCATTCCCTGGTCTCCAGGCATCCAGCTGTGGACCAAGAAGTGTGGTGGCGGCCCCCCCAATGCCCCATTACATCTCTTTCCCTGGGAGGAGAAAGCCTTGGCCATCCTACATCCTGAGGGCTTGACAGCAATACCTGAGAGAGTGGAGTCTGGTAAGTCACAACTCGAAACGCCAGACCAGTGTTTTCTTCTCCAAAGACGCTTGTTTGTTAACCCCAAATTGAAGTATACTCACCTGGGAGGATAACATGTATATAAACTGTGTACTAGAGAGAGTGACATGACTGCAACTCACAGCAGACCCTGTGTCTATACCTCCAAACACCAGCACAGTGGTCACATGCCCATATAACCCTGTGTTGCAACTCACAAATTAAGTATACTCACATTGTGGGAGAACATTTATATAGTATGTGTAATACAAGGAGTGACATGACTGCTAAGGCCACGAGGCACTGTTTCAGTAAGTCTAAACACAATCAGAGTGTTCCCTTGTCCAGAGACCCCGGTTTTTCAACTCACAAATGAAGTTTACTCAAGTGGGGGGATAGCATTTGTCAGGTATTGGAGAGTAGTGAGACTGACCTGACTGCAACTCATAGGAGGCACTGTTTCTTTAACTCAAACCTCCAGACCATTGTCCACTTGTCCAAATACCCTTGTTTGGTAACTCTCAATTTAAGTGTACTCACCTGGTAGAATAACTTTCGTATAGTGTGTGTAGTAGAGGGAGTCATTCTGACTGCAACTCTCAGGAGGCACTGTTTCTGTAACTCCAAACACCAGACCAGTATCCACTTGCCCAGGTACCCGTTTGGTAACTCTCAATTGAAGTGTACTCACCTGGGAGGATAACATTTGTATAGTGTGTGTAGTAGAAGGAGTGATCTGACTTCAACTCCTAGGAGGCACTGTTGCACTAACTCCAAACAACAGTCCAGTGCTCATTTCTCCAAATATCCTTCTTTATGAACTCACAAATGAAGTGCACTCACCTGTGGGGATGACAGTTATAAAGTGTATGAAGTAGAAGGAGTGACATGGCGGCTAAGGCCAGGAGGCTCTATCTCTTCCACTCCAAACACAAGCCTAGTGTTCTCATTCCAAAATACTCCTGTGTCTTAACTCTCAAATTAAGTTTACTCATCTAGGAGAATAACATTTGTGTGGTGGGGCGAAGTAGAGGTAGTGACCAGAATGCAAAACCCAATAGGCCCTGTGTCCCTAATTCTAAACACAAAAACAATGTTCACTTGTCCAAGTCCATCTATTTCCAAAATCACAATTGAAGTTCACTCACCTGGCTATACTGTCAAATGTGTGTAGTATAGAGAGTGACATGACTACAACTCCCAGGATGCACTGTCTTAGTAACTCCAAACACCACACCCATGGCCACTTGTCCAAATACCCTTGCCTGCTTTTTGTATTGAAGTTTACTCACTTGGGAGTAACCAAGATACAGATCATGCTCATCTTAGAGATGTGTCTGCCACCTAACTCCATATTGACTAGCTAACCCCAGATGAAACTTTTGAGGACAGGAAGGACACCTTACCTAGTGTGAAAAACAATGATCCCAAAGGCCTCAAGATGCCTCATCAGGTACTTGCAGAACTCTGGGAAAACAAGCAGCTGTAGAGGGACTTTGATCATGGAAGTTGTGAACAGTGGAAGGCTCACAATACCAACATGGCCTCCCTAACAGGGGTGCTGAGGGACATTAATGCCACCTTGAGCAGGTTTCGACAACAAACATTACCCCTTCCTTTGGCACATCTACACCAGGCCCTTCTTCAATGCCAGCCACTGGAAGGGAGGCCCTGTCAGGGGAAGAACCCGCCCCAGACACCCTAGCCTCTGTAGCAGCAGATCCTCCCCACCACACAAGCGGGGGCATCCAGCAAAGAATCCAGGAGGTGCAGATGGCAAGACACCACCACTGCCAGCAAGTGACCTTTTCCTAATGACCTCCTGTGTGTGCCACACGTTCACTCTGTTGACTGTTCCTCAACCACCTTCCATTTCCAATGGGAGGAGTACACTGGACTTTGGACTTAAAATGGTGTGGCATCTACCCTAATAATTTCATCCACCATGACTGAACCCTTTGCGTTTCGTTTCCATCATGCCCCAATTTTATTTTATGCACAATTTTTCAAGAAAGCCACCTATCACATATTCACTGTCTGCTTGCTTCTCTTTCACATTTTACTATGTAGAGATGTAAGACCATGTGAAGCAAATGAGGAAGACACAAGATACTAATGCAAGGAGGGATATGTTATAGGTACAGTGTCCTGCTAAGGATTGCTACCAACACAAACAAACACATTGCAACAAGTGTCTGGTCACACCAAATCTTTTGTTGCACTGTACAGCACATAGGCTTCTGAAATGTCTGGACTGTCATAGCCAAGAATGGCTGACTCATATTGTGCCAATGGACAAATACCAAGGTTCTGCCCTCTCAGACCATGGAAGGAAGGGCCTTGTCAGACATTGTCCTGTAGAATATGCAAACAGAAAAGTGGATGGTGTCACCAGCTTGGGCCTTATCACATACCACACCAAAGAAATACAACATCACATAAACCAAGGAACAGACAGAGGGCAGTACAACAGTCCCTGATCACAGGCCCATCATTATCTAATGACCATGCATCTGGTGGTATGACACAAACTTATGTCAGTGTTGTGGCACAGGCACTGTGGCCTGCAATGTTGAAACACTTCTACAGCAACATACAGGTCATGCAAGAATAGTTTTAAGCCTTTGTGAAGGCTGAATGCCTTCCTTACAATGGATGATAACATATTTCATGCCCACATCATCAGACACATGATGCAATCAGCCCAACACAACACACTAAACAAGTGCAATGTGCACTTCTGACCTTCTACCCTAACACAGTGCAAGCTGGCTTGGCACAGGGCTCAAACACCCCAAATCTGTGACCTACATGTATAGGAAGCTGGTGCTCTATGTAGTATGCTCACACTCATGAAAAGTCGCTATTGATGAGATCTTACTGCACGTCAGTTCCTTCCTCTTCACAAATGTCATCCTTACTTGGCATTTCAGGAGTCTCACCAGGTGGCACTGCATGCTCCCCTGCCTGTGGGGTGTATGGAATATTCCTCCGAACAGCGATGTTCTGGAGCATGCAACAGGCCACAGTGATTTGGCATAGTTGCCCCGGGGAGTAGAGGAGGGCTCCACCAGTCCAGTCAAGATAGCAGAATCTGCCCTTCAAGAGCCCAGAAGTCCGCTCTACTACCCGCTTTGTTTTTCCATGTGCTTCATTGAAGTGGACTTCACATGGCTTAGTTGGATTCCTTAGTGGCATCAACAACCAAGGACAGTTTGGGGAATGTGAGTCTCCTGTTAAGTAATGGGACATATATGCAACAATGAGTCACTTACTTCATGATTGTAGCACCATACATTGCACACACACAAACAGGACAGATGTGACTTACCAACCAGCCAGACCCTCTCTGGGTACAGTTGTGACATAAGCTGGGGTATGGTGATGTTCTGCATGAAGAGAGAATCATGGGCTAAAACCAGGTAATGGGCACACACCTTTGAAATGTAGAGATAAGCGGACAACTTGCACGTTAATGGAATGGAAGTTCTTTCTGTTGCAGTATACTTGATCATTGGCCTTCTGTGGTACCAAGCCAACCTGTGTGCCATCAATGGCCCCCACCACATGTTGGATGTATGCAAAGCCATAAAAGTCAGCCTCCACATGTGCTAAATCCTTATGTCAGGGGAACTGGTTGAAGCTATCCAGGTGTTTCAACATTGCTGAGAGGACATCCTTCAACACCAGACTTAATATAGGTTGGGACATGCTAGCAGCTGGGGCAACGGATCACAGGAGTGCAGAGACGCAGAGATGACGCCCACATGTGCACACGCTGCACGCCACATATTGACAGGAGAGGGAGGAGCCATCGCCGTGCCGTCGCTGACCACCAGAGCAGCTGGGAATGGTCGGCGTTTGAGCTCAGACAGCCCCCGGCATGCACCCGGCCCCAATGGCCCCAAAGGCCCAGCCCCAGCATCTGGGTCCCATCTGCTTTCCTGTCTACTCCACACAAGACTTGGCAGGACCTGCACCACACAACACTGTGAGCAGGCACCAGAGGTGAGTTGTTGAGAGAGCCACGGCTGGGGGTTTGAGGTGGCTTGCTCCCCACCCCAGTCCACCTAGACTCCCATTTTTAGTGAGCAGAGAAGCGGAGGAAGTCCCCGGACACACCACCTACCTGACTGACTGCTTCAAACCCCACGGGTGTGCTGTGCCGTGCTTGGTGCTCGGCGTCTGCTCTCACACTAGCACACCCCTCCAGTCCCGTAGTCCCCATCGACCCCTCGGCTGTGCCAGCACTCACAGTCCTCCCTCCCTCAAAATCAACCGCAACTACATCAAACCAGCACAACTTTTACTCAATTCTTCCCAGCTATTTACTGGTCTCACACTGGCTGCTGGACCTCAAACTTGGTCCCTTGGCTCAATTCTGACCCAGTGACCCCGATTGACTCCACCGATCTCATTGGCCTCCTTCAGCACCAGTGCCAGCTCTGGTTTCAGCTCCAGGGTGTACGTGCCCTTCCCACCCCCTTACTGGCAAAGGGGGAGCCAGGAAGGTGAGGTGGTTCAGGAACAGCCCAGAACACCAGGAAGACAAGAAGCCCCCCCGGACGTGCCGGCGCACCTAGGTCAAGATTCAATCCTAGGCATTCTAGGGGAACTCTAGGGGAGCTCAGAAGACACCCCAGCACAAGCATGCTCATGCTTCTCCTACCCTCCCCCACCCTCTCTCTGGTAAAAAGGGGGCAGAGGAGGAGAGGTGGTGCAGGTGCTGCCAGGACATTGAAGAATACTCACATCATAATCACAGCAGTGTACGGGCTTGCAGTAAAAAAAAACACCATAACCACTAAGCGCCACCAAGCACCTACTTACTGAATACCCCATTGAGCGATAGCAGAAGCAACGGAAATTGGAGGCCACAGTCGAGGTGATCAGGAGGGCCCAGGTAGCGTTAGGTCCCTCTATAAGTAGGTTGAGCCCCGTGCCACGGAAGCGGCCAAGCCAGGCCTTGGTGCAGCTTGTGACCAGGGCCTCCCTCCCTCTGAGCCTATTCCTCCTCTTCCAAACCGCTCTCAACTCCGAAAGCTCACCAGTAGAACCCAAGAGTTGGACATGAGATCTGGCAAGAACTGGCAGCAAACTGTAAACAAGCCATGGAAGAAGCCCACCCTGAACCCACCCCGTGCTCAGTGAGGGATCAAGTATCAACAACACCACCGAGTTGGAAACTCTGCAGTCCCCAACATCAAAGCTGCTCCCTTTCTGGAAGGGCCCAATGGCTGTATTATATACAATTTCAGACAATGCCTCCACCCTTCCCAGTCTGATTATTCCAATCAAAAGGTGCACTGGATTAGACATAAGTGCGTATTTAAGTGCGTATGTGCCCCACATCAAATGGAAATGTCTCCATTGAAACCTACAAAATCACTAGCAGCCAAACAAGAATCAAAACTCACCCCACCCAATCACGGCACCTCTGTCTTCGCAAAAACTCTAGAAATGGTAGCTCCGATCTACCAGTCCTTCACAACAACAAATGGCCATCTTTAACTACTCTCCTCAACCCATGGTTCCTCACAGACCTCCGTAGCAACCAGCCCTCCAACGGTAAACCCAGCAAGGCAGCCGATGCACAGCCTGTACACAGACAAACCTTGGTCCCACTCTTTCTCCTTCTCAAACAACGCCGAACCGCTACAGGCATTAGAAGTCAAAACTATTCATATTGAGGATGACCACTCCCCAAACCACCTGGGAAGCCATGCACCATCCAACACCACTCACACATCAGCACTCCAACCTCATAGCACATATGAAACTAGGAGGATCCTATCATCCCCCGTATTATTCAAAGAGGATCACCCGCTGGAAACTCCTCTGCCTAGTGATACGCCGTCATTCACTGACATAAGGTCCCCTACAAATCACCACCTAATTCAGGGCACACCAAGGCAAGACAGCAATGACTCGGACCTAGCAATTCTCCAGCAAACCTCTTTCCCACTACGGAAGTATAATCAAAAGAAAGGAAAAGACTCAACACGAACACTGGATCAAGTAGACAATCAAGAGCCAACCACCCCGTTGTGGTCGAACTGTCTACTCGCAGCCTTACAATCGTCTATTGAAGTCTGAAACTTTCAGTCGGACAAACTGGATACACAGATCAACATTATGAACTTAATTGCTGAGCAAATTGTGTGAATGAACCAGTAAATGGACACCCTCACTTCTCTAATAGTGAAATCAGTAGCAGGCCCCACATTGAACCAAGAGCAATGTGCCTGCGGCCCAATCATCGATAAACTAGCTGTACTTTCAGATATCCTGCAGAATATACTAACATCACTGCAACCCGCCAGGAGTCAAGAAGTAACACTATCACCACCTACTGAAAGCCCCACTCTAAAACCGCTTGTGACCATCAGTCAACACAAGCTGATCTGTGACCACGCTCAGACCACCTTTCAGAACAACCCTGCCTCTGAGCTATCCCTTAGGGAAGCAGTACCAGAAGGGCTTACCTGACCCACCAATGAAATGGCTCATCTAAAATTAATGAAAAGACAATGCAAACGTTTAAGAAAAGCCAGGAAGAAGCAATCCGACCATAATGAAGGGACATGCAAAAAAATATTGCCCATCTTTGCTAAACAACCTACAAATGCAGTGCCAAAGACGGCAGACAAAGACACCAGCACACAGGACTGCAGCATCTTGTCGACTCAGGCAGACTCATCCCTTTCATCCTTTATGCAAGACATTGCCTTTTCTAAAACAAACCAACCAAAGAACAAGTACAAGCTGACTCCAGCCCACCACCAAGAGTGGGGTACAACAGACTTGCAAATGGCTAAATAATTATTGACAGCTTATTCCCAACCCCGAGCCACTCCGCTGGAATCACACGCCACAACCTCAAATCACAGGACCAGAGCCCAGACAACATTGACAAGCAATCTGACCTCATGGTAAAAGGACATGCTCCACCTCATGCTCCCACTCAGTCCATACTGCTTCAACAGTATCCTACCACCAGCAGCCTATAGCCGGGACAAAAATTGCAGCAGGATCAGACCTCTCCCCTAGCCTCCTGCCAGGTGCGAAGCAATGCAACTATAACAATACCACACAGTCCACCTCCCTTGGTGAGGACATGCGACCATCGAACTTACGCTAGCCCTAAAACCCCAAACCCACTGGCACGAGGCCATACACCTGGCCCGAGCCATCAACCCACCAATCGAGATGGCCAAAGAACCAACATAGTGAAACAAGCAACCGGCCTCCCCTCAAACAACAGGCTAACAGTAAACACAGGCATCCATGGCCACGCAGTCGTGGTAAAACCAGCTCCTCCACCACCCACGCACACAGTCACTGCCCCCATCGGACCCAAAATCCGCCATTTAAAGCTCTAGCAAAACCTAACAGCGCATGCAACTCTAAAGGCTCCACATCCCGTCCATATTCTCCCACGTGCCACAGAATTCCAAGCACGGTACTTGCACAAAATACATCGTCATGACAATCACAGCCAGCAATGCAAGACTAATTCCCCCTCAAGTTGCGGTTCCAACCACACTACACCTCCCATGGGAGCCACAACATCCTGAAAAGCGATCCCAGAGTGTGAGAAGGTAGCCTCTTTCTAGCCTTGTTACCCCCACTTTTGGCCTGTTTGTGAGTGTATGTCAGGGTGCTTGTCACTGTTTTCACTGTCTCACTGGGATCCTGATGGCCAGGCCTCAGTGCTCATAGTGAAAACACTATGTTTTCAGTATGGTTGTTATGTGTCACTGGGATCCTGCTAGTCAGGACCCCAGTGCTCATAGGTTTGTGGCCTATATGTATGTGTCACTGGGACCCTGTCACACAGGGCCCCAGTGCTCATAGGTGTGCATGTATATGTTCCCTGTGTGGTGCCTAACTGTCTCACTGAGGCTCTGCTAACCAGAACCTCAGTGGTTATGCTCTCTCATTACTTTCAAATTGTCACTAACAGGCTAGTGACCAATTTTACCAATTTACATTGGCTTACTGGAACACCCTTATAATTCCCTAGTATATGGTACTGAGGTACCCAGGGTATTGGGGTTCCAGGAGATCCCTATGGGCTGCAGCATTTCTTTTGCCACCCATAGGGAGCTCTGACAATTCTTACACAGGCCTGCCACTGCAGCCTGAGTGAAATAACGTCCACGTTATTTCACAGCCATTTTACACTGCACTTAAGTAACTTATAAGTCACCTATATGTCTAACCTTTACCTGGTAAAGGTTAGGTGCAAAGTTACTTAGTGTGAGGGCACCCTGGCACTAGCCAAGGTGCCCCCACATTGTTCAGAGCCAATTCCCTGAACTTTGTGAGTGCGGGGACACCATTACACGCGTGCACTACATATAGGTCACTACCTATATGTAGCTTCACCATGGTAACTCCGAATATGGCCATGTAACATGTCTATGATCATGGAATTGCCCCCTCTATGCCATCCTGGCATAGTTGGCACAATCCCATGATCCCAGTGGTCTGTAGCACAGACCCTGGTACTGCCAAACTGCCCTTCCTGGGGTTTCACTGCAGCTGCTGCTGCTGCCAACCCCTCAGACAGGCATCTGCCCTCCTGGGGTCCAGCCAGGCCTGGCCCAGGATGGCAGAACAAAGAACTTCCTCTGAGAGAGGGTGTGACACCCTCTCCCTTTGGAAAATGGTGTGAAGGCAGGGGAGGAGTAGCCTCCCCCAGCCTCTGGAAATGCTTTGTTGGGCACAGATGTGCCCAATTCTGCATAAGCCAGTCTACACCGGTTCAGGGACCCCTTAGCCCCTGCTCTGGCGCGAAACTGGACAAAGGAAAGGGGAGTGACCACTCCCCTGACCTGCACCTCCCCTGGGAGGTGTCCAGAGCTCCTCCAGTGTGCTCCAGACCTCTGCCATCTTGGAAACAGAGGTGCTGCTGGCACACTGGACTGCTCTGAGTGGCCAGTGCCACCAGGTGACGTCAGAGACTCCTGCTGATAGGCTCCTTCAGGTGTTAGTAGCCTTTCCTCTCTCCTAGGTAGCCAAACCCTCTTTTCTGGCTATTTAGGGTCTCTGTCTCTGGGGAAACTTTAGATAATGAATGCATGAGCTCAGCCGAGTTCCTCTGCATCTCTCTCTTCACCTTCTGATAAGGAAACGACCGCTGACCGCGCTGGAAGCCTGCAAACCTGCAACATAGTAGCAAAGACGACTACTGCAACTCTGTAACGCTGATCCTGCCGCCTTCTCGACTGTTTTCCTGCTTGTGCATGCTGTGGGGGTAGCCTGCCTCCTCTCTGCACCAGAAGCTCCGAAGAAATCTCCCGTGGGTCGACGGAATCTTCCCCCTGCAACCGCAGGCACCAAAAAGCTGCATTACCGGTCCCTTGGGTCTCCTCTCAGCACGACGAGCGAGGTCCCTCGAATCCAGCGATGCTGTCCAAGTGACCCCCACAGTCCAGTGACTCTTCAGCCCAAGTTTGGTGGAGGTAAGTCCTTGCCTCACCTCGCTGGGCTGCATTGCTGGGAACCGCGACTTTGCAGCTACTCCGGCCCCTGTGCACTTCCGGCGGAAATCCTTTGTGCACAGCCAAGCCTGGGTCCACGGCACTCTAACCTGCATTGCACGACTTTCTAAGTTGGTCTCCGGCGACGTGGGACTCCTTTGTGCAACTTCGGCGAGCACCGTTTCACGCATCCTCGTAGTGCCTGTTTCTGGCACTTCTCCGGGTGCTACCTGCTTCAGTGAGGGCTCTTTGTCTTGCTCGACGTCCCCTCTCTCTTCAGGTCCAATTTGCGACCTCCTGATCCCTCCTGGGCCCCAGCAACGTCCAAAAACGCCAAACGCACGATTTGCGTGTAGCAAGGCTTATTGGCGTCCTTCCGGCGGGAAAACACTTCTGCACGACTCTCCAAGGCGAGAGGGATCCGTCCACCAAAGGGGAAGTCTCTAGCCCTTTTCGTTCCTGCAGAAACCTCAGCTTCTTCTGTCCAGTCGAAGCTTCTTTGCACCCGCAGCTGGCATTTCCTGGGCATCTGCCCATCTCCGACTTGCTTGTGACTTTTGGACTTGGTCCCCTTGTTCCACAGGTACCCTAGATTGGAAATCCACAGTTGTTGCATTGCTGGTTTGTGTCTTTCCTGCATTATTCCTCTAACACGACTACTTTGTCCTTAGGGGAACTTTAGTGCACTTTGCACTCACTTTTCAGGGTCTTGGGGAGGGTTATTTTTCTAACTCTCACTATTTTCTAATAGTCCCAGCGACCCTCTACAAGGTCACATAGGTTTGGGGTCCATTCGTGGTTCGCATTCCACTTTTGGAGTATATGGTTTGTGTTGCCCCTATCCCTATGTTTCCCCATTGCATCCTATTGTAACTATACATTGTTTGCACTGTTTTCTAAGACTATACTGCATATTTTTGCTATTGTGTATATATATCTTGTGTATATTTCCTATCCTCTCACTGAGGGTACACTCTAAGATACTTTGGCATATTGTCATAAAAATAAAGTACCTTTATTTTTAGTATAACTGTGTATTGTGTTTTCTTATGATATTGTGCATATGACACTAAGTGGTACTGTAGTAGCTTCACACGTCTCCTAGTTCAGCCTAAGCTGCTCTGCTAAGCTACCATTATCTATCAGCCTAAGCTGCTAGACACCCTATACACTAATAAGGGATAACTGGGCCTGGTGCAAGGTGCAAGTACCCCTTGGTACTCACTACAAGCCAGTCCAGCCTCCTACACAGAGCTCAAGAGCTTGTCCTCTGCAGAACTAACATCTGTAGAATTCCAACCAGATATGGACAACAATCGAGCCAAAGCCACCCTAACAACCTGGGAAACAGCAGAAATAGCAGATCATATCCTGATGTTTGCCTCCCGCTTTGAGATCTGGGGGATTTCTATAGGAAGGCTAGCACCGGTCAGATACCCGTAGCCACTTCTGAGCACTAGCGATCCCACGGCAGTGGTCGAACCACCAATAACAGTCTTGAAGGGTGCCCTCGGACTATCCCCCACCTCTTCTGGTAATCAAAGCACCCACCTGACTCAAACCCAAAATCCACACATCAGAGTTAGTTGGGAGTGGCTGCTGTCTGTCCTCAACACCCCTCGCCTCACATGAGAATCATTCCCATCACGGGCAGGTTTAGTCCAGAAGCACCGAAAACCGCTATGCTGGAACATAGCAGGTGCCGAATCATTGCTGGAAACGGGCTCTCCACCAAACGTCTGGTATAACATGGACATAATCGTACTCCAGGAAACCTGGTCATAACAGGTCTTCCCGCTATCGGGTTTCACGTCCTTTCAAATAAACACAGTCAAGCACAAGCTGCACGGGAGTCCAAGCGATGGCCTAGCAGTCTACCTCTCATTAACCTTGAAAATGGACATAGAAGCGCTGCCACATAAATGCAAAGATGGCCAAGTGCTCAAACTCTGCAACTGGAACTCCCACGATAGACCCCCAGTGTTACTGGTCAACACCTACGTTTACCCTGGCTACACTCGCAAACAAGCTGCAATAAACAGCTTAACTGCCATCATTAGGTATTATAGCCAGACCCACCTTGACTAGAACATCATCCTGACAGGAGACTTCAACTCGAACCTGTTTAAGGCTCAAGAGGCAGACAAAATACTAAGCGCCGATAACTCCTACTGGAACGTTCCAGCACAGGTGTCATCAATCTTTACACATCGTGATCAACAGGAAGCACAATTGGTAACATCACTAGAATACCTCAAACTAGAGGTACTAAACAGGAGGTTTGCTGGCGACTCCCCCCCATGTTACATTTTTCTCAGCCCCACCTCACAGTCCATTCTAGACTACACCCTAGTCACACTACCACTGATCCCTCTGGTACAGCAATTTCAAATAAAATACATCATCTCCAGTGATCATTCGTACCAAATATTGAACTTAAGGAGCTCTTTACCTGTCCATGAACCTGCCCTGGCTCAAATAGGGCAAACAGAGTCAGCAAGCTTGAAGAGACTATGTTGGTCATCTGCTACAATGGGAGCCTTATTTTTAGCTGCAAAACTACAGATGCTGGAGAGTCTCACAACACACGAACACATAATGGATGCCTGGGAAGACTTCCGAGTGAAAATACTGGACCAACACTCTCCTCATAAACTATCAGTTCCAATTCGTCCAGTCCCGGCTCACCTCTCAAAACAAGCACAACTCTTAAAAAAAGCTCAAAGGAAGCTTGTGAGACCACTGAAGGCCCACCCAGGCAACCTCTTATTCTGGGAACAACTGAAGAACTTAAAGAGAAGGCCGAACAAAAGAGCTCCCTCTGGCTAAAAATAACACATGCCGCGAAAGGAAAAGAAAACAGGGAATTCTGGGGTATCAGAAATGACCTAAACATGCAAGGGTATCCAATTAACAACTCTGACATCCCGGAAAAAGACCTGGGTGGTCACCTTAATACAATCTTCACAGTAAAGTCCAATCCCCATGGAAACACGCCGCAAATGCCAGCATGGACGCTCATCACGGGAAACATCTCGCTGGATGACAGGGAAATTACCAAAATCACTCAGTCGATCGATAAGACACACTGAGTACTCATAAAGGCCCGTCGGGAAGGAGCACCTGGGCCAAATGGCCTTCCGCAAGCTATCTTCACGGAAGTAGTATTCTGGTCGGAAGTGCTAACCTCCTTATACCAGGAAGCAAGCATAGGAGGAGGCATTCCTGAGAGCTGGCGAGGCTTTATAATCAACCCAAATTTCAAGGGTGGCAGTAGAAGCAACCCGGGCGACTATATGTTAATCTCCCATTTTGACGATGAGGCAAAGAACTACACCTCCCTGCTCCTTCCCGAACTAACAACATGGTCTGAAAAACATAAAATTGTCCCAATCAACCAAACAGGTTTTAGAAAAGGAGTGGGTACTACGACAAACTTCTTAATAACATCTCTCCTGATAACACAGAGCAAACGGCGGCATAGGAAACTACATCTTGTTTTTATTGACCTCAAGGCCGCCTTCGACCGAGTGAACAGACACCTACTCTGGAGTAAGCTAAAGCAATGGCGCCTCCTGGCCCGCCTCCTCAACACAATAATTGGTTTATACTCAGACACATGGGTATGCATACAATTTGGGGATGGCACCAGGCTCTCAAGGAAAATATCTACAACTCTTGCCCTGAAACAAGGCTGCATACTCTCCCCACATCTGTTTAATCTATTTATGGTAGCTCTGACCCCAGCTCTGGACGCCGGTAACACTCACCCTCCTCCCCTGGGAGGTCTCTCATTGACACAACTACTTTATGCGGATGATTTGGTACTGTTCAGTTGCACCAAAGTTGGGCTACAAAGATCTCTAAATATTCTTGCAGACTATGTCCAATCCAACCAGCAGGAAATCAATGTTCCAAAATAAAAAATAATGTGTGTTGGGTGCAAGCACACCCTCAAATCCACATAGCCTTAAGCAATGTTTCATTGGAGATGGTGCCGTATTACAAATACCTTGGAGTAATTTTAGATGTCCAGAGCTCTTTTCGGCAACAGAAGAAACACATCATCCAAAGAATCTCAGCACTAATCTACGCCTTTTCCTTACTGGCCAAACGACTACACTGACCGTCTCTTGGTCCACTGCTGAGAGTAATTTCATCCAAACTGCTTCCCACCCTAACCTACGCAAGAGTGGCTATGCACAGTCAAGACGAGCCCCTGATAGATAAAGCACAGCTCAAAGTATTCAGGTGAATCATCAAACTACCAAACTCTGTCTCCCCGGCACAGCTCTGCCTTGAATTTGGCCCTGTCAGGCAAGACCTGGCTGCAAGAGTGGAGGCAGTTAAAACCTGGTATAAAATCAATCACTCTGCAGACAGTCTGAACGAAGCTCTTTGGCAGGCTGTAGAAAATGACAAGCACTCAGCCTACCATAAGTACCTTCAATCCTCAATTGTCGAGTTACGACTCAAGAATCTATGGGAGGCTGTCCCGGCATACAACTCTTTTTCCAGAGGGGCTACCAAGGCCACCAAAATCCTTTCGTTCATAGAGGAGAAAGCCATTTTGTGCCTGGCACAAGCATGGATGACCATAAAACACTACGCCAAACTTGTTCATCTGCCTACCTCTCCACAGGTATTCATCGTCGGTGCCATATGTAAAGTTCAGTCACATTGTGTTGGTTGAGGTTTTTGAGGGCCTAGATCCTCCATGTTTTAGATGCACACAACTAGTAAGGAGACATTACTGCCATCCACTGCCATATCTTTCCTCATGATTGTTGTAAATGTCAATGAGCTGGGTATGCATGTTGTATGAGTTATTTGAGAGCAATGTGAGCAATTTGTATGATGCCACAGAGATTTCTTAACACATCTGCCCTTGCTAAACTGTTGTTTGGAAGGCATATCATGATTCACTCGTCCCTTCAGGTTGCCACACACATCACATGCCAAATTGATGTTGGCACCATGATGTACTGTCATGCATGGAAGTAACGGGAATGGAGTGTCATGTAGGTTCTGCAGAGACCAGGGCCTGTCAAATGTAACTCCCAGTATAGATCCTAGTCTAGGCTGGGGTAGAGTCACTATAGCTACGTAGCTGTGGCACTGCACCCATTAACCAGCAGATCCTGTCATGTGGTCAAAATGAGGCTCTGGTGGCGCAAATCCTGCTCAGAATGCCTAATTCCTGTGTCCTCAGTGTCCTATTTAGATTAGGCATGGATACAGAGGTAAGTTATCAATCTAAGCCATATGTGCAATTAGCATCATTGTCAATGTGTGTCTTTGACTTATGATAGGTCCCTTCCTCCCACAGTCCTGTTGTCATCTTCCCACAGGTTATATTTGTCCTGTACAGGCTTATTGTATAAATTACAGTCCCACAGTGCAGACAGTGTGTTGATTCCTGGGAGGCCATGATATGTCACTCAGTATCTTAGTCATATAGCAGAAACTGAACAACACATTCCTTTGTTTGTTTGATGTCCTCTCTGTAGGATGGACACATGTTGGACCTGGCCCTTTTTGCACGGTCATCCCCAGACTTGCTGGCTCCATCCTCCTATTTTCTCTGACCAGTTTTTGTTGGCTTTAGGACTCTGGGCACTTTACCACTGCTAGCCAGTGCTAAAGTGCATATGTTCTCTGTCTACATTATATTGGTTATCCCTGATTGGCATATTTGATTTAATAGTAAGTCCCTAGTAAAGTACACCAGAGGTGCTCAGGGCCTGTAAATCAAATGCTACTAGCGAGCCTGCAGCACTGATTGTGCCATCCACATAAGTAGCCCTATAAACATGTTTCAGACATGCCACTGCAGTGTCTGTGAGTGCACCCACTTGCCAGGCCCAAACCTTCTTTTTTGCTACATAAAAGTGTCCCCCTAGGGCAGGCCCTAAGTAGCGCCCTGGGCAGGTTGCAGTGTATCTAAGAAGTAGGACATGCCTTAGGTCTAGAGCTCGCCCCCCACGTCCGCAGCACCAACCTGCTGTCTCCTGCCTCTGACCCCCGCCCACGCTGCTGCTAGCGTGTTCGAGGCCCTCCTCCACCCGCAGGCATCCTCCTGCGCCTCATCCCTGGTGTCTAGTGGGCTCTTGTAAGCTTCACTTGACCCGTGTGCCGCTTTTCGCCGTCCTGTAAGTTGTTTTTCTAATTTCAGTGCCTTGCCCCCTAGCGCGTCTGCCCCCGTTGTGCCCCTTCTGATTGTGCCGCTTTTCGCCGTCCTATAAGTGTTTTTTCCAATTTTCAGCGCCTTGCCTCCTTGCGCTTCTGCCCCCGTTGTGCCCCTCTGATTGCTGTACCCCGAGTGTAACTTGTGCCATAATTGTATTTTGTGCCTGTTTTTAATCTTGTTCCTTACTGTTTTGTGCCTTTTTCCCTACTTTTTTCGCCCCTTGGGCGCTCCCCCTTGCTGATCTCCCCTTGCCGCTGCCTCCCTGCGGCCCCGCCCCCCTCGCGCCCCCATTCGCCACTCCCTCCCGCCTCCCAGCTGCTCCTCCCTCCCCCCTCCCTTCGAAATGGCTGGCGCTGCGCGTCGCGAGTGAGCGACCTCTGACCTGCCTTAGGTCTAGAGCTCGCCCCCCACGTCCGCAGCACCAACCTGCTGTCTCCTGCCTCTGACCCCCGCCCACGCTGCTGCTAGCGTGTTCGAGGCCCTCCTCCATCCGCAGGCATCCTCCTGCGCCTCATCCCTGGTGTCTAGTGGGCTCTTGTAAGCTTCACTTGACCCGTGTGCCGCTTTTCGCCGTCCTGTAAGTTGTTTTTCTAATTTCAGCGCCTTGCCCCCTTGCGCGTCTGCCCCCGTTGTGCCCCTTCTGATTGGGCCGCTTTTCGCCGTCCTATAAGTGTTTTTTCCAATTTTCAGCACCTTGCCTCCTTGCGCTTCTGCCCCCATTGTGCCCCTCTGATTGCTGTACCCCGAGTGTAACTTGTGCCATAATTGTATTTTGTGCCTGTTTTTAATCTTGTTCCTTACTGTTTTGTGCCTTTTTCCCTGCTTTTCTCGCCCCTTGGGCGCTCCCTCTTGCTGATCTCCCCTTGCCGCTGCCTCCCTGCGGCCCCGCCCCCCTTGCGCCCCCATTCGCCGCTCCCTCCCGCCTCCCGCCTCCCGCCTCCCAGCTGCTCCTCCCTCCCCCTCCCTTCTTAATGGCTGGCGCTGCACGTCGCGAGTCAGCGACCTCTGTCCTGCCTTAGGTCTAGAGCTCAACCCCCACGTCCGCAGCACCAACCTGCTGTCTCCTGCCTCTGACCCCCGCCCACGCTGCTGCTAGCGTGTTCGAGGCCCTCCTCCACCCGCAGGCATCCTCCTGCGCCTCATCCCTGGTGTCTAGTGGGCTCTTGTAAGCTTCACTTGACCCGTGTGCCGCTTTTCGCCGTCCTGTAAGTTGTTTTTCTAATTTCAGCGCCTTGCCCCCTTGCGCGTCTGCCCCCGCTGTGCCCCTTCTGATTGTACCGCTTCTCGCCGTCCTATAAGTGTTTTTTCCAATTTTCAGCGCCTTGCCTCCTTGCGCTTCAGCCCCCGTTGTGCCCCTTTGATTGCTGTACCCCGAGTGTAACTTGTGCCATAATTGTATTTTGTGCCTGTTTTTAATCTTGTTCCTTACTGTTTTGTGCCTTTTTCCCTGCTTTTTTCGCCCCTTGGGCGCTCCCCCTTGCTGATCTCCCCTTGCCGCTGCCTCCCTGCGGCCCCGCCCCCCTCGCGCCCATATTCGCCGCTCCCTCCCGCCTCCCGCCTCCCAGCTGCTCCTCCCTCCCCCCTCCCTTCTTAATGGCTGGCGCTGCGCGTCGCGAGTGAGCGACCTCTGACCTGCCTTAGGTCTAGAGCTTGCCCCCCACGTCCGCAGCACCAACCTGCTGTCTCCTGCCTCTGACCCCCGCCCAGGCTGCTGCTAGCGTGTTCGAGGCCCTCCTCCACCCGCAGGCATCCTCCTGCGCCTCATCCCTGGTGTCTAGTGGGCTCTTGTAAGCTTCACTTGACCCGTGTGCCGCTTTTCGCCGTCCTGTAAGTTGTTTTTCTAATTTCAGAGCCTTGCCCCCTTGCGCGTCTGCCCCCGTTGTGCCCCTTCTGATTGTGCCGCTTTTCGCCGTCCTATAAGTGTTTTTTCCAATTTTCAGCGCCTTGCCTCCTTGCGCTTCTGCCCCCGTTGTGCCCCTCTGATTGCTGTACCCCGAGTGTAACTTGTGCCATAATTGTATTTTGTGCCTGTTTTTAATCTTGTTCCTTACGTTTTGTGCCTTTTTCCCTGCTTTTTTCGCCCCTTGGGCGCTCCCCCTTGCTGATCTCCCCTTGCCGCTGCCTCCCTGAGGCCCCGCCCCCCTCGCGCCCCCATTTGCCGCTCCCTCCCGCCTCCCGCCTCCCAGCTGCTCCTCCCTCCCCCCTCCCTTCTTAATGGCTGGCGCTGCACGTCGCGAGTGAGCGACCTCTGACCTGCCTTAGGTCTAGAGGTCGCCCCCCACGTCCGCAGCACCAACCTGCTGTCTCCTGCCTCTGACCCCCGCCCACGCTGCTGCTAGCGTGTTCGAGGCCCTCCTCCACCTGCAGGCATCCTCCTGCACCTAATCCCTGGTGTCTAGTGGGCTCTTGTAAGCTTCACTTGACCCGTGTGCCGCTTTTCGCGGTCCTGTAAGTTGTTTTTCTAATTTCAGCGCCTTGCCCCCTTGCACGTCTGCCCCCGTTGTGCCCCTTCTGATTGTGCCACTTTTCGCCGTCCTATAAGTGTTTTTTCCAATTTTTGCGCCTTGCCTCCTTGCGCTTCTGCCCCCGTTGTGCCCCTCTGATTGCTGTACCCCGAGTGTAACTTGTGCCATAATTGTATCTTGTGCCTGTTTTTAATCTTGTTCCTTACTGTTTTGTGCCTTTTTCCCTGCTTTTTTCGCCCCTTGGGCGCTCCCCCTTGCTGATCTCCCCTTGCCGCTGCCTCCCTGCGGCCCCGCCCCCCTCGCGCCCCCATTCGCCGCTCCCTCCCTCCTCCCGCCTCCCAGCTGCTCCTCCCTCCCCCCTCCCTTCTTAATGGCTGGCGCTGCGCGTCGCGAGTGAGCGACCTCTGTCCTGCCTTAGGTCTAGAGCTCGCCCCCCACGTCCGCAGCACCAACCTGCTGTCTCCTGCCTCTGACCCCCACCCACGCTGCTGCTAGCGTGTTCGAGGCCCTCCTCCACCCGCAGGCATCCTCCTGCGCCTCATCCCTGGTGTCTAGTGGGCTCTTGTAAGCTTCACTTGACCCGTGTGCCGCTTTTCGCCGTCCTGTAAGTTGTTTTTCTAATTTCAGCGCCTTGCCCCCTTGCGTGTCTGCCCCCGTTGTGCCCCTTCTGATTGTGCCGCTTTTGGCCGTCCTATAAGTGTTTTTTCCAATTTTCAGCACCTTGCCTCCTTGCGCTTCTGCCCCCGTTGTGCCCCTCTGATTGCTGTACCCCGAGTGTAACTTGTGCCATAATTGTATTTTGTGCCTGTTTTTAATCTTGTTCCTTACTGTTTTGTGCCTTTTTCCCTGCTTTTTTCGCCCCTTGGGCGCTCCCCCTTGCTGATCTCCTCTTGCCGCTGCCTTCCTGCGTCCCGCCCCCCTCGCGCCCCCCATTCGCCGCTCCCTCCCGCCTCCCAGCTGCTCCTCCCTCCCCCTCCCTTCTTAATGGCTGGCGCTGCGCGGCCGCGCCTCTGGCGCACCAGAGGCGCGCCAGAGGCAAGCCCCTCTGCGCCCGTCCGCGCCTGGACCGCGCCCAGCGCCGCCCCCCCTGGTCCTCACACCCCCGCACCCTCTGCCTCCGTTACTCGGCCAGCAAACTCCGCACCCTCAACCCTGGCCCCTCCACAGAGTGCTTCCAGGCCACCCCGAAGCACACCAAAGGACCTTTCTCCTGCCGCACCTGCAACTTCTCCTGCAACAGAACAACGAAGCCAGCAACAACCAACACCAACCACCTGCACTGCATCCTCCTCAACACACGCTCCGCACGAAAACACGCCATCGAGCTCTGGGACCTGCTCGACACCACCGCCCTAGACGTGGCCTTCCTGACCGAAACCTGGTGGAACGACTCCTCGGCCCCTGACATCGCCATCGCCATCCCTGACGGATACAAGATCACCAGAAGAGATCGCACCAACGGAATCGGCGGAGGAATAGCCATCGCCCACAAATCTTCCCTCAAGATCCTCACCCACACGGACGACACCCTCAAGTCAGCCGAACACCTCCACTTCCAGATTCACACGGACCCCAACACCACCCTCAGAGGAACCCTCATATACCGTCTGCCAGGACCAAGAGCCCCCTTCAGCGACACCGTCTCCGACCTCGCAAGCACCCACGCCCTCGCCTCTCCAGACTACATCCTCCTGGGAGATCTCAATTTCCACCTGGAGAACAACAATGACGCCAACACCGCATCACTGACCACCAACCTCTCCAACCTCGGACTCTGTCAACTGGTCAACACCCCCACCCACATCGCAGGACACACCCTTGACCCACTCTTCACTTCAAGCAACCACATCTCTTTCAGCCACACCTCCGAACTCCATTGGACTAACCATCACTGCGTACACTTCACCTTCAAGAAAAACACCGAACATCACCGCACCCCTCTACCACCTCACCGCCGCTGGGGAAAAGTCACCGAAGAACAACTAGCTAGCACCCTTGCCAAAAACCCACCACCCGACCCCACCGACCCGGACTCCGCCGCCATCAACATCCATCAATGGATCCTCAACTGCTCCAACATCCTAGCTCCACTCAAGAGACCCACCGCCAACCAAGATAAGAAAAAACCAGCCTGGTTCACAGATGAACTGACCACCTCCAAACGCACCTGCCAGAAACTCAAGAAAAAATGGATCCTCGAGCGTACACCCGACAACCTTGCCACCCTCAAGGAAGCCAACCGCAGACACCACCAACTGATCCGACTCGCCAAGCGCTCCCACTTCACAGAACGCCTCAATAACAACGCTCACGACTGCAAAGAACTCTTCTGCATCGTGAAGGAACTTTCCAATCCCAACGCCAACGTCAACGACGTCCCTCCTTCCCAGGAACTCTGCGACGAGCTCTCCACCTTCTTCTACCAGAAAATCGCAACCATCCACGACAGCTTCAACTCCTCACCTCCGCCGGACCCCACCCCCAGCAACTCCTCCCACGCCTACCGCATCACCACCTGGACTCAAGTAGATGACGCCGAAACACGAAAAACCATGAACTCCATTCACTCAGGATCCCCCGCTGACCCCTGCCCACATCACGTGTTCAACAAAGCCGACGCCACCATCGCCCCCAAACTCCGCAAGATCATCAACCTCTCCTTCGACACCGCTACTTTCCCGGACAGCTGGAAGCACTCAGAAATCCAACCCCTACTCAAGAAACCCAAGGCTGACCTCAAAGATCTCAAAAACTTCCGTCCGATCTCCCTCCTCCCTTTCCCAGCGAAAGCCATCGAGAAGATCGTCAACGCACAACTCGCCCACTTCCTAGAAGACAACGCCATCCTAGACCCCTCTCAATCTGGTTTCAGACTAAACCACAGCACTGAGACCGCACTCCTCGCCGCCACAGATGACATCAGACAACAAATGGACAGCGGCCAAACCTCAGCCCTGATCCTCTTAGACCCATCAGCCGCTTTCGATACAGTCTGCCACCGCACCCTACTAAACCGTCTCCACGAGGCCGGCATCTAAGACAAAGCCCTCAACTGGATCTCAAACTTTCTCTCCGACAGAACTCAGAGAGTCCGACTCTCACCCTTCCGCTCGAAAGCCACCAACCTCATCTGCGGCGTCCCCCAAGGCTCCTCACTCAGCCCAACGTTGTTCAACGTCTACATGGCCCCCCTCACACAACTGGCCCGCCAACACAACCTCAGCATCATCTCCTACGCCGACGACACCCAACTCGTCCTCTCCCTGACCAAAGATCCTCTCACCGCCAAAACCAACCTCCACGAGGGACTGAAATCCATTGCCGAGTGGATGAGCAACAGCCGCCTGAAACTCAACTCCGACAAGACGGAAGTCCTCATCCTCGGACGCACCCCCTCGGCCTGGAACGACTCTTGGTGGCCCACCGCCCTCGGCCCGCCACCCACCCCTGCCAGCCACGCACGAAACATGGGCTTCATCCTCGACTCCGCTCTCACCATGTCCAAACAGGTCAACGCTGTCTCCTCTTCCTGTTTCAACACCCTCCGCATGCTCTGCAGGATTTTCAAGTGGATTCCAACAGGAACCAGAAAGATGGTGACCCAAGCCCTCGTCAGTAGCAGACTTGACTACGGCAACGCACTCTACACAGGCATCCCAATGAAAGACATCAAACTACTCCAACGCATCCAGAACGCAGCCGCCCGCCTGATCCTCAACGTACCCCGCCGGTGTCACATCTCCCCCCACCTGAAGAACCTCCACTGGCTCCCCGTAGAAAAGAGGATCACCTTTAAACTCCTCACCCACGCACACAAGGCACTCCACAACACCGGACCCACCTATCTGAACTCCAGACTCAACTTCTACGTTCCTTCACGTCAACTACGCTCTGCCAACCTCGCCCTCACCATCGTACCCCGAATCCAACGCAAGACCTCTGGCGGCAGATCCTTCTCCTACCTCGCCGCCAAGACCTGGAACTCTCTCCCCACCTCTCTTCGCCAGACCCAGGACCTCCTCACCTTCAGGAGACTCCTCAAGACATAGCTCTTCGAACGTTAGCAGCACCCACCCCCATTCCCCCCCCCCAGCGCCTCGAAACCCTAACGGGTACATAGCGCGCTTTATAAATCTTTTGATTGGTTGATTGATATTGGTGCGTTTTACATGTCTTCACAGTGAAATACTGCCAAATTAGTTTTTTCACTATTGCAAGGCCTGTCTCCCCGATAGGTTGACATGGGGACTGCCTTTATCTTTTAAGTGCAGTTTCCCATTGGGGCAGATAGAGATGGGGAGTTTGGGGTCTCTGATCTCACATTTTAAAAATACAGCTTTTGGGAGACTTGGTTTTTGGATTGTCTGTTGGAAAATGGCACTTTTAGAAAGTGGGTATTTTTTTGCTTAACCATTCTGTGCCTGTGTCTGCCTGTGGAATCCACGTCTGGGCCAGACTGACAGTTGGGCTGTTTGTGAATTCCCTCTAGACAGTGACATAGGGGGAGCTGAGGAGTATCCTGCATACCCTGATGAGTATTCTGGGCTAGAGTGGGGAGTGAGGAGCTGACACTTACAACTGAAAGGGCTGTGCCTGTCCTCACACAATGAAGCCTCCAACCCTCTGGTGTGTGTCTGGGGCCAGGCCTGGCAAGGAAGGATGTTTTGAATGATAGAGACTGTCCTTTGTAGTTTTCCTACTTCAAAGGCAGAAATGAGTATAAGTAGTGGACTGAAAACCCCAGATTTTTAGAATACTTCCGGATCAAAGGAACCTCTGCCAAGGAGAAGGGCTGAAAAGCTGGAGGAGGAGTACCTTCCCCTTTGCTGTGTGTACTTTGCTAGTTGACCTGCAGTTGCTGCTTCTGCCTTTAAAAGGACAAAGACTGGACTTTGCTGTGTATCCTGCTTGTGAAGATTCTCCAAGGGCTTGGACTGAGCTTGCCCCTTGATGTGAAGTCTAAGGGCTATCAAAGACTTCATCTGCCAGCACTTGAGCTCCCTTGCTGAAACCCCTACCCTGCCAAGTGGTGCCACATCCAGTCCCTGGGCCTTTGAAAGTAGAAGCTGGTGACCCCAAGGTGAAAATCCATGCACCGGAGACGAGCGGCAGAGAAATCGGCGCAGCCCCTGCACAGCTGCTGAAAAATCGACGCATCGTTCCTGGGTGTCAAAACCTGCAACATCACTGCACCGACCTGAGGTGCTTGTCTGGAAATTGATGCATCTCTTCCCTGCGAGGAAAGAATCAAGGCATTGCTTGTCCGGTGGAGAACAAATTGATGCGTCACCTGCATTGCAGCTGGAAAATCGATGCAACACCCGCTTTCGGCTGCCAAAATTGATGCATCATCCACGCAGCATGGCTCTTCACCACCGTGCACCAGGATTTTTCACGCATCATAGCTGGGAGTCAAAACTGCAGTGGTCAAAACCGCAGTGAACATGCACGGTCCGCAGCTGCCCCCCTGGACTGCGTCCTGGAGCAGTCAGTGGTCAATCCTTGGCAGAAGTCAAAGAGAGATGTGCAGAGGAGCTCTGGTGAATTCTTGCAAGTCGTTATCTGAGGAAAAGCTCACAGGAGAGACCCTAAATAGCCCTCAGAGGAGGATTGGCCACCTAGTCAGGTAAGCACCTATCAGGAGGGATCTCTGATGTCTCCTGCTGGCACTGGCCACTCAGAGGCCTCCAGAGTGCCCTCACACCTCACCCAAGATGGCAGAGGTCTGAGACACACTGGAGGAGCTCTGGGCACCACCCCTGGGGTGGTGATGGACAGGGGAGTGGTCACTCCCCTTTCCTTTGTCCAGTTTCACACCAGAGCAGGGACTGGGGGTTCCCTAAACTGGTGTAGACTGGCTTATGCAAGGAGGGCACCATCTGTGCCCTTCAAAGCATTTCCAGAGACTGGGAGAGGCTACCCCTCCCCAGCCTTTAACACCTATTTCCAAAGGGAGAGGGTGTAAGACCCTGTCTCAGAGAAAATTATTTGTTCTGCCTTCCTGGGACTGGGCTGTCCAGACTCCAGGAGGGCAGAACCCTGTCTGTGGGGTGGCAGCAGCGGTAGCTGCAGAGAAAACCCCAGAGAGCTGGTTTGGCAGTACCCGGGGTCCATAGAGGAGCCCCCGGGATGCATGGGATTGGCACCCCAATACCATATTTGGCATGGGGGGACAATTCCATGATCTTAGACATGTTACATGGCCATATTTGGAGTTACCATTGTGAAGCTACATATACGTATTGACCTATATGTAGTGCACGCGTGTAATGGTGTCCCCGCACTCACAAAGTCCGGGGAAATGGCCCTGAACTATTTGGGGGCACCTTTGCTAGTGCAAGGGTGCCCTCACACTTAGGAACTTTGCACCTAACCTTCAGCAAGTGAAGGTTAGACATATAGGTGACTTATAAGTTACTTAAGTGCAGTGAAAATGGCTGTGAAATAATGTGTGCGTTATTTCACTCAGGCTGCAGTGGCAGTCCTGTGTAAGATTTGTCTGAAATCCTTATGGGTGGCAAAAGAAATGCTGCAGCCTATAGGGATCTCCTGGAACCCCAATACCCTGGGTACCTAGGTACCATATACTAGGGAATTATAAGGGTGTTCCAGTGTGCCAATTAGAATTGGTAAAAATGGTCACTAGCCTATAGTGACAATTCAAAAGGCAGAGAGAGCATAAGCACTGAGTTTCTGGTTAGCAGAGCCTCAGTGACAAAGTTAGTCACTACACAGGTACACACATTCAGGCCACAAACTATGAGCACTGGGGTCCTGGCTAGCAGGATCCCAGTGAGACAGGCAAAAACAAACTTACATACATGTAAAAATGGGGGTAACATGCCAGGCAAGATGGTACTTTCCTACAGAGCCATAGTCTATCATATTAAGGTACCACTTTATATTCCGGCTTCAAATCCTCTTGTTGAAAGAATTAATAGATTGTTCAATGAAGGAGTACAGATAGCAATTGAAAACAAATTGAATGTAAATCAGTATTTACTGAAGAAAGTGTGGAGTTATAATACCACACCTCATAGTACCACAGGGGTTTTTCCTTTTGTTCTATTGAGAGAAATAAATCCCTTGGGCTCCATAAATCTAGACTGGTTAAATGGAAAAGTTAATTTACTCAGAGATCAATTGAGAATGGAAGAGATTTGTGAACATGTGTGAAATAAAAAGAAATCTAGTAAAAATGTACTTTGATATAAAGAAAAATGTTTAAGTGATGAATGTTTTACTAGGTGATTTTGTTATGATAAAAAATTATTTAGAGTTGTTAAGTGTGAGTTCAGATTTACTACACTAGTTAATGTTTTGAAAGTTTCTAAAACTGCTGTTTTACTGGAGAACAAAGGTTGATGGAACAAGAGTTCTGTTACAAAATGTGTTGGACCTGGCCCTTTTGCAGGGTCATCCTCAAGCTTTTTGCCTCCTTCATTGTTTTTAGACCTGTTTTGTTGCCTTTATGACTCAGGGCACTTTACCACTGCTATCCAATGCTAAAGCGAAAATGCTCTCTATCTAAAGAGAAATTCTAATTGGTTTATCCATGACTGACATATTTGATTTACAGGTAAGTCCAAGTCATTAGTTAGCAGTATTAGATAGCATGATTACTGTAAGAAGCTGTATAACCAAAAGTTGCGTAATGGCAGAGATGAATAAAGAAGAGCTGTCTAGATCTTTGCATTTCTAGAGTATGCTTTTATGCGATGGCACCCTCCATCACCAAAGGTTTTGCAGGGCTACATAAGAGGCAGTGCGCAGTATGGTAAATTCTTTCGTATTGAATGGAAAACACAAGCTTGGCTGCCATCCATAGTAGGGATGCACAGCAACTTAGCGGCCTAAGCATTATGTTTCAGTTGCCACAACATGGCTGCCTCCATAGGCAAAGCCAGCAAGGGACCTCAAACTGGAGCAGGTCCAGGGTTTGATTCAGCCCTGATTTGAAAATCCCCTGCTTCGTCTAGCTTAATACAGGACTCCATAGTCCTACAGCGGTGCCATGCTTGACCAACGTTCTCAAATCCTGAGTTCAAGGCTCTTGATCCTCTGGGGTCTTGACTCCACTTTTGCCTCAGCAGGAAAGTGGTGTTTGATCAGTCCACTCACTACCGAGATTTGATTTGGTGGCCATTCATGTCCATTATTATGGCCAGTAGGAACAATCAGGGTCTGAATTGCTCATCAGACAGTCTGACAGTGATTCTCACGATGCGATGAATGTCCTATAGAGTGCTGTGATGTGCAGGATCTTGTGGCAAATGGTAAGGGAGGGTGGGAAGGAAGTGCCCCACTGGTGGTCAGCAAGTGGCATGGCCAAATCTGTAATGCCGCATCTCGGGCAACCTATGACAATGGTGTTGTATGGAGGTCCCAATTAAATAAACACAAAAGGAGCCACAAATACAAAATGTTAACTAGTTTATTTCTAGATAAAAACCCTATGACCTCTCAGGTACTAGTCTGCTTCAAGAATAAACACTGATCATTCTAGAATCATGACATCATGACATAAGCAGAGATATAACATGACTCTAAAAAGAACCTAAAACGTATGATATACTAACAATTCTATTAGAATACCCACTGTAAAACAGCTATGATGCACCTCTAGCACCTCTCCCCTATATATGTATATATATATATATATATATATATATATATATATATATATATGCATATATATATGTGTGTATATACATAGATATATGTGCATATATACAGAATCTCAAAAGAAAATAAAAAAGTAACAATCTGTATGTAACTTATATGCTAAAGAAATCAATATCACATAGGCCCTCATTACAACCTTGGTGGTCGGTGATAAAGCAGCGGTAACACCACCAACAGGCCAGTGCTAAATCTTTTTAAATCATGACCACGGCGGAAACCGGCAACACAAACAGCCACTTTAACACACCGACCGCCGCGGCGGTAGCAACAAACACTGCAGCGATAACCGCCAACAGCCAGGCGGAAGACAATGTACTGCCCACTACATTACAACACGCCTATCTGCCAGCTCTTCCAGGGGGGTACCAACGCCATCAAAAGCATGGCAGAAACAGAACTCTGAAGGGAAATGACTCACCTCTCGACACTCAAGGTAGAACCATGACGCCATGGAGCCCGAGCTGCACTTTTTCCCAATGCTGATGTACCTTCTCATACACCAGGAGCACGAATGCTGGTGAAGACAACCACAGTGAGTACTGCACCTAGCACACAAGGAAGGGGGGAGGAAAAAGACAGTGACACACACACGCAACACCCCCACCCTCACCCCCAACACCATACACACAAACAGATGCAACAACATTACATATACACCCCGTAACCCTCAAAAGGAATTGATTAAATTGAGTGTAATATTGTAAATTTAGAAAAATAGGTTCTTAAAGCAATAAACAGTATGTACTATATATACAAAAGGAGGGACAATGCCCACAGCAAAATGTCCGTGGCCCATAGGGCCAAAACACATAGGCCAAGGCCACACTTGACTCCTGCCTCAATATGGAGAGAACACTGGAGGGGCATCAGGTCGAAAACACACAGGCCCTCATTCTGACCCTGGCGGTCGGCGGAGAGACGGCGGTCGGACCGCGAACAGACCGGCGGTATTAAAAATGGCATTCTGACCGCGGCGGTCCCCGCCGCGACCGACCGCTACTTCTCCACTCCGACCGCCGCGGCGGTCATGACCGCGGGGCTGGAGTTTGCGCACTCCGGCCCGGCGGTCGTCCCAAGACCGCCAAGGGTATTATGACCCTGCCTACCGCCGCGGTTTCTTGCGGGCGGGAACCGCCGTGCGAACCATGGCGGTAAGCACTATCAGGGCCAGGGAATTCCTTCCCTGGCACTGATAGGGGTCTCCCCCACCCCCCACTACCCACCCGAGTCCTCCCCCCACACCCTCCACCCCCCTGCCACCCCCCAGAGGTGGTACGAACCCCCTCCCCACCACCACCCCGACATGCACATACATGTACCCCGACATGCACACACCCCCAACATGCACATATACACACCCCCTACACACACATACACAACGGGGACACATACCCGCACACATACATGCCGACATGCGCACCTGCTGAACAGCACACATTACCCATAGACACAGCAGCACCCCCCGCCCGCATACACGCACTCACACACCCCCTCTACACACTCACACGCACACCCCCATGCACGCCCACATCACACAACACCCCCCCACCCCCTCCCCTCACGGACGATCAACTTACCTTGTGCGTTGGTCCTCCGGGAGGCGACGGGAGCCATAGGGACGTGACCGCCAACAGAAGACCGCCAACAGAAGACCGCCACACAGAAATGTGGGTCGTAATTCTTTGGGCGGTGTTCTGCTGGCGTGGCGGTGGAGGTTGACCAGTCTCCACTTTCCCGCCGACCGCCAGTGTGGCTGCTGGCGGTTTTCCGGCGGAACGCTCCCAGCGGTCAGAATGCGCACAGCGGCACACCGCCGCGGTCGGCGGTCTTCACCGCGGCGGTAACTCAGCGGTCTTGCGAAAAGACCGCCAAGGTCAGAATGAGGGCCACAGTCTCTCAAGTGGGTGGTTTGCCTACTGCTTGGTCCTGGGGAGTGCAAAGCGACAGTCTCTCAAGTGGGTGGTTTGCCCACTGCTTGGTCCTGGCGAGTGCAAAGCCACAGTCTCTCAAGTGTTTTTTTCTACCACTGGTTCTGGAGGGGACCTTGTGCCCAGTGTGCTTCATCCTGGCAAGGAGGGGCTGAGTGGATGCCTTCTTCTACTGGTTCTGGAGGGGGCCTTGTGCCCAGTGTGATTCATCCTGGCAAGGAGGGGCTGAGTGGATGGCTTCTTCCACTGGTTTTGGAGGGGCCATGTGACCAGTGTGCTTCATCCTGGATGGGGCAAGGTCACAGTCTCTCACCTGTGTGTCACACCGACAGGTGTTGCAAGGGCCAGGACGCACTGCAGCCCATGTAGTCACCACTACACACTGATCGCCGGCGGTGACAGCTGCTCAGTGGATGCCAGTTGCGCTGCAGGTGGTGGTGCTGGCAATGGTAGTGGTAGCCTCCAGGCCTTTATCTGCAGCCTCAGACGGCTGCTCATTGGGGCTGCTGTTGCTGGCAGTGGTGCTGCTGGCAGTGGTGCAGGTGGTGGTGCTGGACGCGGTGCAGGTGACGGTGCAGGAGGCAGTGCTGCCATTGGTGGTGGTACCCTCCAGGCCTTCACCTGAAGCCTCTGACGGCTACCCACTGGGACTGCTGCTGCTGGCAGTGGTGATGCTGGCGGCGGTGCATGTGGCGGTGCTGGATGCGGTGCAGGTGGCGGTGCTGGCCGCAGTGCAGGTGACGGTGCTGCCAGTGGTGGTGGTAGCCTCCAGGCCGTCACCTGCAGCCTCGGATGGCTGAAGTGCCATGGCTGGTGTTGTGTGCCCCTTCCTGCCCTTGGCAGATGGTGGTGCCCCCTTGCTTCTGCCAGCTGGTGTCTTTTTCTTGCCCTTGCTAGCTGGTGTCTCCTTTTTGCACTTGCTAGGTGTCGGACCCTTTTTGGCCTTGACAGGTGGTGCTGGCATACTGGCTGGCCTGAAGGGTGACTCCTTGGAGCCTGTCACACCTGCAGTTGCTGCAGAAACCGCAGTGGCCATGAACTGGGTGGCTGAGGTGCTGGGCTGGGTTCTGGCCACCCTGGCCCGAGGTGAGGGACGGGGGGCAGGCGTAGGGAATAGACCAAAGTTGGCAAGGAAAAGCTTCTTAGGGACACTGGGGCGGGAAGAGGGTGAAGGTTTGGGAGTGGAGGAAGAGGGAGTGGTTGTAGGAGGTGTCAGTCTGCTGTGTTTGGGTGCAGGTGCATGGGCTGGATGCTGTTGTGAGGTGGGTGGCTGTTGGGTGTCTGTGTGCTTGCGTTTGTGTACTTTGGCAGGAGGGGTCACAGACACAGTGGGAGAGGACACATGGGATGTGTGCATGGATGTGGGGGCGGTGACTGCCAGTGAGGGGCGTGTAGTGATAGGTGTGCTGGTGATGGAGGTAGGGGATGAAGATGTAGTGCATGCAGGTGTGAGTGGAGACGCTACTGGGAGGGAGGTGGATGACGACGAGGAGGGGGACAAGGTGGAGGCAGTGGATGTTGCTGTGTCTGCATGTGGATGGTGCTTGTGTGAGTGCTTGTGAGATGAAGTGTGGTGCTTGTGTTTACCTGAGCCACTTCTGTGTGTTGATTTGGGTGAATGCTGGTCTGAAGGTGTGGTTGGGATAGGCTCGGGTTGAGGGGATTGGGACTGGCTAGAGGAAGTTGGAGAGGGGAGGCTGGAGACAGGGACAATGGCTGCCATCAATGCATTGGACAGAGCCTTGAATGCTCTCTGTTGGGCCTCCATGCCAGAGTGAATGCCCTCCAGGTATGCATTTGTTTGTTGCAAATGCCCTGCTACACCCTGGATGGCATTCAGTATGGTTGACTGCCCAACAGAGAGGGATCTCAGGAGGTCAATAGCCTCCTCACTGAGGGCAGCAGGGCTGACTGGGGAGGGTCTGAGGTGCCTGAGGCGAAGGAGATGCCCACCCTCACGGGTGAGTGGGCATGGGAAACTCGCTGAGGGACTTCTGGGAGGGCGGTGCTGGTACGGGGTGGCTGATATACCTGTAGTTAGGGTGGCCACAGACGTGTCAGCCATTGCCAGGGAGCTGCCATCAGAGGAGGTGTCGCTGTCGGTAGTGTCCCCTCCTGTCTCCGTTGTGGTGCTCTCCTCGCCCTCCGTCCCACTGGTGCCCTCACCGTCAGTGGATTCGGCCTCCAGGCCCATGTGGGATGCAGCTCCCACCGTCGCCGTTGCCTCTGCTAATGCACACAAGGACAGGGTGACTAAATAAAAAGGCAGTGAGACAGAGGATACACTTCTCACAGGGAACAGCCATATGCACTAAGCCATGCACTACCAGTTACAATGCTAGTCACCAGCCCATGGGGTACAATGCCTAACACCATTAGCCCACAGGACCCTGCCCAGTAGTAGATGCCCACTAGCATTATTGGGATTGGAGTCCATCTGAGCCTGCCCATCATGGACCCTACCCTGCCATGTTTGCCCTGGCCTAGGGGCACCCACAGCCCACATACTCCACCCAGGTAATACCTTAACACGTGCAAAGTTATGATTCTGAATCTGTACTCACCCCCTTGTGGCTCCGGATAGGCCACCGCCAGGATGCGGAACATCAGGGAGGGTCACGGTACGACAGGCACCCCTTCCTCATTGGGAGGCCAGCCCCAGATGGGCCTCCGCCGTCTTCTTTGCCCAGCGGCACAGGTCCTCCCACCGTTTACAGCAGTGGGTGCTCCACCTGTTAAAGACCCCCAGGGTCTGCACCTCCTTGGCGATGGCACACCAAATACCCTTTTTTTGATGGGTGATGACCTGCAGAAAAAATACAGCAGAAAAGGTATTAGTCATACCGTCCGGATTGTTATACTCATGGCCTAACATATCCCCCCATCCTCTTACACGCATACATTGCCCACCATACATGCAGCACTCTGCCCAGGACCCCTCTGAACCCCCCCCCCCCACACGAGGCTTACACACACAGCATTACATTCATGCCCCACGCATCATGCTCACAGTGTACTCACCTGTTTGTCTGGAGGACCATAGAGTAAAGTATACTGGGGTAGGACCCCATCCACCAGTCTCTCCAACTCCTCCGAAATGAAGGCAGGGGCCTTTTCCCCAGAAACTCGAGCCATTGTCACTTCCAGACACAGGTCAATCAATCAATCAATCAAGGATTTATAGAGCCACTAATCACCCGTTAGGGTCTCAAGGCGCTGGGGGGGAGCTACTGGTCGTAGAGCCATGTCTTGAGGCGTTTCCTGAATGTCAAGAGGTCTTGGGTCTGGCGAAGGTAGGGCGGTAGGGAGTTCCAGGTCTTGGTGGCTAGGTGAGAGAAGGATCTTCCTCCGGCAGTGGTGCAGCGGATGCGGGGGATTGAGGTGAGGGCAAGGCTGGCGGAACGAAGATTGCGGGTGGGGGTGTGGAAGGTGAGTCTGTCGTTGAGGTAGGCTGGGCCTGTGTCGTGGAGGGCCTTGTGTGCGTGGATGAGGAGTTTGAAGGGGATCCTCTTTGATACTGGAAGCCAGTGAAGGTCTCTAAGGGGGAAATGGGGTCGCGGCGCGGGATGTCCAGAATGAGGTGGGCGGATGCGTTCTGGATTCTTTGCAGCTTTGTTAGGAGTTTGGTTGTTATTTCTGCATATAGGGCGTTTTCGTAGTCCAATCGGCTGCTGACCAGATTGAGGGTGACAGTTTTCCTGGTTTCGACGGGAATACACTTTTGATTTTGCAGAGCATGCGGAGAGTGTTGTAGCAGGAAGAGGAGATGAAATTGACCTGCTTAGTCATGCTGAGTGTGGAGTCCAAGATGAAGCCTAGGTTGCGTGCATGGGTGGTGGGTGAGGGCGCGGTTCCTAGGGAGGTGGGCCACCAGGAGTCGTTCCAAGTTGAGGGGTTGGTGCCGAAGATGAAGATTTCTGTCTTGTCTGTGTTTAAATTGAGGTGGCTTGATTCCATCCAGCTGGCGATGGCGTGAAGTCTGTTGTGGATGTTGTTCTTTGCAGTTGTAGGGTCTTTCGTGAGGGAGAGTATGAGCTGAGTGTCGTCTGTGTAGGAAACTATGTTGATGTGGTGGGTTCATACGAAGTTGGCGAGGGGGGCCATGTAAACGTTGAAGAGCGTGGGGCTGAGCGAAGATCCTTGGGGAATGCCACAGATGATTATGGAGACTTCTGACAGGAACGGTGGGAGGCGGACTCTCTGGGTTCTGCCTGAGAGAAATGACGAGATCCAGTCGAGTGCCTTGTCGCGGATTCCAGCGTTGTGGAGGCGTGTGCGGAGAGTGTGATGACATACCGTGTCGAAAGCTGAGGAGAGGTCCAGGAGGATGAGTGCTGCTGTTTCTCCTTCGTCGAGCATGGTCCTAATGTTGTCTGTGGCAGCAACAAGTGCAGTCTCGGTGCTGTGGTTTCTGTGGAATCCGGATTGGGAGGTGTCGAGTACCTTGCTGTCTTCCAGGAACTGGGATAGTTGGCTGTTTACGATTTTTTCGATGACCTTGGCTGGGAAGGGGAGGAGGGAGATCGTCCGGTAGTTCTTGGGGTCGTCTGGGTCTGCCTTTGGTTTCTTCAGCAGGGCGTTGATTTCTGCGTGCTTCCATCTTTCTGGGAAGGTGGCTGACTTGAAGGAGCTGTTGATGGTTTTGCAGAGGTGGGGGGCGATGATGATGTTTGCCTTATTGAAGATATGGTGTGGGCAGGGGTCCGATGGTGATCCGGAGTGGATAGGTCACAGCAGCACTTGCAGTGTAGGTCCTCTCCTGTTGAAGGTCAGGTAGCAAGTGAGTGAACAGATAGTAAATGGTGGCCGTGGCGGTGCTTACCATCACCACCGGCGTACATCACCATTGGCTCCTGGAACCCATAGGGCCCAATGATAACCAACGCGGTGTTGTGCAGTGGTCGTCGACCGCCGACCACAACAGCGCCAGCGGAATTACCTCATTTCCACTTGTCCCTCCTCACAGGTCAGCCAGCTGCCATTTCAGGGGGGCACAGGCCATGACACCTAACTGTGTCACAGCAGACATTGGCACATCAACTGACTTACAATTTCAAATACTGTTTCTGTGAAGAAAAAATTGCATATTAATGTTGAAATGTGTGTGTATATGACCTTCTGCTCACTGTTTTTCACCCTAGAGTTTAACCACTGAGGATGAATAGGAGATGGAGACACCCCCCCGTGTACAGACCCCTGGTAGGCCTGGAGACAATGGAGGACAGGCACATTATCCTCTCCTACAGACTTGATAGGGCCACAATCCAAGAACTGTGTGCCCAATTGGAGCCAGACCTAATCTCAGCTATCCGCCACCCCACAGTTATCTCCCATCTAGGGCAGGTCCTGTCAGTGCTCCATTTCCTTGCAAGTGGTTCCTTCCAAGTGACAGTGGCCATGGCATCAGGGATGTCAAAGCCTATGTTCTCAAACGTGCTGACCAGAGTGTTGTCTGCCCTGCTGAAACACATGCGCAGCTACATCGTATTCCCCCAGGTGGAGGATTTGGCCACAGTGAAGGCTGACTTCTATGCACTGGGACATATCCCCAACATCATTGGTGTCATTGATGGGTACACATATTGTATTTGGCGGACCAGTACATCTCCCATGTCAATGCAAAGTATCCTGGCTCTGTGCATGATGCCTTTATCTTGAGGAATAGCAGCATCCCATATGTGATGTCTCAACTCCAGAGGCCCCGGGTGTGGCTAATAGGTAAGCCCATGGTTCCCACCCAGTTGATGTAGGTATATGGGTGTGGGTTTGGCCCTAAGGGTGAGTGTGTGGCTAACAGGTATCCCTCGATATTTGCAGGTGACTCTGGTTACCCCAACCTCTCATGGCTACTGACCCCAGTGAAGAATGCCAGGACAAGGGCAGAGGAACGTTATAATGAGGCACATGGGCGAACAAGGAGGCTCATTGAGCGAACCTTTGGCCTCCTGAAGGCCAGATTCCGGTGCCTCTATCTGACAGGTGGATCCCTGTACTACTCACCCAAGAAGGTGTGCCAGATCATCAGTGCTTGTTGCATGTTGCACAACCTGGCCTTGAGACACCAGGTGCCTTTTCTGCTGGAGGATCAGCCTGGGGATGGTCGTGTGGCAGCGGTGGAGCCTGTGGACAGTGATGAAGAGGAGGCAGAGGAAGAAGATGTGGACAACAGAACTACACTAATTCAACAGTACTTCCAGTGACACACAAGGAGGACACTGTAATTTCACCTTCCATTGCAGTTTTGTGTTTGACATTGAACATGGCAGCCTGAATTCCCTATTTCTATGGCCACTTACTGTACCCTTTGGCATCTCTATTTTCAGATCTCTGTGCCCCACTCTGGCTCCTGGGATGTTTACTGCTGCCCACTACAGGTCATACCTATTTAAATATTACAGTGCATTTGAATTGCAATCTCTACCATTTGTGAAACTAATACATTTGTCAGACAATTGACAGACTCCATATTTGATTTTGTTCCAAGGGTGTTTATTTTGGTGCTAATAAGTGAAGTGGGTATTGCAATGGGCTGGGTTGCTGATGGAGGAAAATCCAGGGTAGAGTCCAGTCTATTTGTATCACAGGTGCATTGTCCAAGGGGGCATAGGAAGGGGAGCAATGGCAGTTCAAGGTGGACAGGGTGACAGAGTGGGACACGAGGGTGACAATCAGGAGAGTCTCATTTCCTGGCAGGGCTCTTAGCAATGTTCTCTGGCTTCTGCCTGGATCGCAGGGACCGTTTGCGGGGTGGTTCTCCTTCTGCAGGGGGTGGGGTGCTGGTGGCCTGTTTGTCCTGTGGCAGGGCCTCCTGTCCACTAGCTTCAGCTGAGGTGGAGGGCTGTTCTTCGGTGTGGCTAGAGTCAGGGGCCCATTGGTGTGCCTCTGCCTCCCTCATGGTGTTGGCCATGCCTGCCAGCACCCCTGCAATGGTGACCAGGGTGGTGTGGATGTCCCTCAGGTCCTCCCTGATCCCCAGGTACTGTTCCTCCTGCAGCCGCTGGGTCTCCTGCAACTTGGCCAGTATCTGGCCCATGGTCTCCTGGGAATGGTGGTATGCTCCCAGGATGTTGGTGAGTGCCTCATGGAGAGTCGGTTCCCTGGACCTGTCATCCCCCTGTCGCACAGCAGTCCTCCCAGCTTCCCTATTGTCCTTTGCCTCTGTCCCCTGAACAAACTGTGTGCCCACTGCCACTGACCCCAGGTCCCTGATCGTCCTGTGTTTGTGGGGTTGCCTGGGGGCCCTGTAGTAGTGGACACACTGCTGATTGACGTGTCCTGGGAACAGAGGGATGAGCCCCCTAGGTGGGCGCTGTGATGGTGTTTCCTGAGTGGGGCAGCTCTGTGGTGGATTGGGACTGTGCCTGGGTCACCGACTGTCCAGAGGTCCCTAATGGGTCAGTTTGGTCGTCATGATCCAGGCATGCAGAGCTGCTGTCATCACTGTGGCCCTCTTCTGGGGGGGGGACTGGATGTGGCTTGCACCTCCTCTCCGGTGACGTTGAGTGGGGGTCCTGTGGGGATGTAAATGCAGTGTTATTGTATCTGCGTGTGCCATCTTGTGCTTGGATATGTTTCCCTCTATGATTGTTATTAGCAAGGCAGCTTTGGCTTCTGTGAGTTGTGATTGGTTTGGCGAAGTGATTGTCACTAGTGTGCATGCTGTGGTGATGGGTGTCCATGCAAGTCTGTGATGGGGGTCCATGCATTGTTATTGCATGCAGGGCTTGGTATTGGGATGGGTGGGTTGTGATGGTGGGGTATGTGTGAGGTGGTGGGGTGATGGGGGTGAGGGTAGGGGTTGTTGTTTGTGATGGCATGCAGGTAGGGGGGTGATAGTAATAGAGATTTGACTTACCAGAGTCCAGTCCTCCTGCTACTCTTGCCAGGCCCTCAGGATGCATGAACATCAAGACTTGCTCCTCCCATGTTGTTAGTTGTGGGGGAGGAGGTGGGGGCCCACCGCCAGTCCTCTGTACAGCTATCTGGTGTCTTGCAACCACGGAACGCACCTTCCCCCATAGGTCGTTCCACCTCTTCCTGATGTCATCCCTTGTTCTGGGGTGCTGTCCCATGGAATTAACCCTGTCCACGACTCTCTGCCATAGCTCCATCTTCCTTGCAATGGATGTCTGCTGCACCTGTGATCCGAATAGCTGTGGCTTTACCCAGATGATTTCCTCCACCATGACCCTTAGCTCCTCCTCTGAGAACCTGGGGTGTCTTTGTGGTGCCATGGGTGTCATGTGAGTCATATGTGTGAGGGTGTGTGGGGTGATGTGTTGGGGCGTGTGTTGTGAGGTGTATAGATGGTGTATGGTGATGGTGTTTTGTGGCTCAGATTCAGTGGGTGCTCCTGGCTTGTCTCTCTCTCACTTGCCAAAATCTTTGGGTTGTAAAGGGTTGTGGGTAGTGTGGGTATGTGTTTTATACTTTTGTGGGTGTGGTGTGTGTATGTGTATCATGTGTGTGTATTTTGAATTGTCCAATGTGGTGTTGTTTTGTTAGTGTGTGTGTATTTTGAGTGCGGCAGTGTGTACCACCAATGGATTACCACGTTGAAATACTGCTGCAGTGATTCGTGGGTCATGATGCTGTGGGCATATTTCTGTTGGCGTAACGGTGTGGGGTTTAGTACCGCCAGTTTATCACTGACCTTTAGGCTGGCAGACTTGTGTGTGTGTCTGTATAGCGGCGGATTTCTCTGTGTGGGTCATAATACGGGTAGCGGTATAGTGCCACGGTCGTGATATGTTGGCGCCAGACAGCATGGCGGTAAGTGGCACTTACCGCCAATGTTGTAATGAGGGCCATAATGTGAAATGGCCCTGCAAAATCTTCTGCTATTTTTTCCCAAGCACATTCTGGCCAATCCACTTGACATAAAGCAACATGCTTCACTTCTCAATGCTAATGAGTACATAAACATTTCCTACATCAAAAATCTCTAACTTGACTATCAATGCCTGACCACCAATGTTATTTTCTTAACAGTAGCAGATACCCCAAAATGCCCTTCATGTTTTACAGGAATAATCTTTTCACATAACCCATCAGGGGGCACTAATAAGTTCCTTCGAAGAACAATGCCAACAACTGACTTCTGTAGCACTCTGTGCAAAAGCTTTCAACTCCTTACTCAAACTTCTATCAAATGGCCAGCCATTAATAATGTACTTTTTAACTGGGACCAAAGAGTCATCAAATGCACCATTCTGAGTCCACTCCTCTTCAGTAATAGTGAAGTGTTCTGTTGCATCAGAAACAGACATAACACATTTATCCTTTTCCAGATTATAACCAATGTGCTCATCATCTACAATAGGTAGACGAGACAGATAGTTTGCTCTGATATTCTCTTCCTCCAAATGAGAAGGTATCAGTGACAATCTACTAGATGCTTTATTTGAACAACTATCTCCCCACATATAAGTTAACGGCTTATGATCAGTGTAAAGATCAAATCTGGTTCCCCACAAGTAAAGTTTTTAGCTATCCAAGTTCAAGCAAGCACTTCTTTTTCTATAATACTATAATTTCTTTCAGCATCACTGAACATTCTAGAAGCAAAAGCTATTGTGTGTTCTTGACCATTCACCATTTGACTTAAGATTGCACCTAAACGTAACTAGCCTATACTGTTATCACACTCATTTTAACCATGAGAAAAAAGTTTTATAGCTGAGCTTTTAAAAATAATTCCGGTCATAAAGTGCCCTTTTTGGATGGTCACCCCCCACTTTTTTGCTGCTTGATGCTGTTGTTTTTGACATGTTAGGGTACTGAGGCCTGCTAACCAGACCTCAGTACTTATGCTCTTTCCCTTAAAATGTATGTTGAATTGCATAGGCCAATAAGCAAGGACTTTATCACCCCTGTAAGTCACTAGTAATTGGTACCAGCGATAACCAGGACCAGAATGGCAAATGGGTCACCAGGGCTGCAGCACTGATTGTACCACTCTGGGTGACCCGAGTAAAAGTGAGACTGCAGAGCTGCCATGTCAGCCTGCACAAGCACCAGGTGCAGGCAGAGTCCCTTTACTGCCCATAGACAGGTCAGTCACGCCTAAGCCAGCCCTCCTATAGCCCAGAAGGCAGGGTACTCTGTACTATGAGTGAGGAGCTACGTTCCCTGTAAGCTGCATGTGTGTACATTCAGCCTTGCTTCTTTTAGCTCCCAGACTCTATCAGGGAGCACGCTCACCACTCCTAGACTTAAGAGACATAAAAGGGCAGTGTAAAAACTCCAGTTGTCTCTGTTCGTGGCAGGCGCACTAGGAGGCCCAGCAGATCCATTAATGACAAAAGGGGCTGTTTCTTTGATTTTAAGTTTGGAGCGCTTCAGGAGGCAGTGTGAAATACCTGTTTCACACCTTAATGAGAATCGAGTACTTGGAATTACTGCCAAGTCAGCTGACTTTTTGGAACGGAGGAAACAGGATTACTTTTTCATTGCTCTGGTAAAGTGCTCAAATATTTCGCAGTCGAGTTGGTTATGTAAGTGAATTTGAGCTGTGCGCTGTACAATACATCTCTTGTATTTGATTTAATAGCCTGTAAAGTTACTTTATCTATAATTAGAATTTAGGCCACATTTGGGGTACAAATGATTCATGACTTGCTTTTAGTTGCCTTTTAGTTCCCAAATAACATTAATATATGGAGGTCAGGGATGTTTCTCACAGCAGTATAAAAAATCTCACTTTTAATAAATACTAAGCACATAATCTGAGTTACCAAGGTCAGGGCAATTGAAATTATGCTGCAAGGGAGCACCAAATTATGTAGCAGGATTGACTATATTATGTGGCAAGAAAGGCACATTATGCTGTGTATTGCAGCACATTTTTTGATAGTATTACTTCAGTGATTTTTCTTTTACACAATTCTTTGACTTCAGCACATCTTTTACTCCTGCAGTTTACAGCGGACTGGTACCACTAGTCAGGGGAGTCTTTCTTGGCTTCTCGGTGTTCACTGGGGTCCCTCTTTCCAGGAATGAACTTTCACCTTAGGCACATGTTGTCACTCAGTTCCAGGGGTGGGCTCCTTACGTCACTTCTGTGTTTTTTCTTCACGCTGCGGCAGAAGTCCAGGTTCAGTTGTCATTGACGCTGTCTTCATTGTGCCTCTTCTTCGTTGCAAGGAAGAATGAACTTTCAGGTAGCAGGGCAACCTCTTAAATCCTGGTTTTAGAGGGCGTTACGGGTGACAGTGGCCAATGGGCTACTGGTCCCTGAGGCAAGCCACCCCCCCGGTGATCACTTCCTGTGGTCACTTTCCTACCCAAAATCCACTAAACCTAAGGGTTGCCATGATGGCAGAATCCTTCCTTGTCAGTACCTACCCCATAGCCCACCCTAAAGGTGTGACTATCATTTTAGGGGTGTACACTTCCTGCATAACTAATTTTCCCGCCTGTTGGGTTGGGCAGGGCGGGAAGGGCTTTGTCCTCTACTGGGGGACAAGTAATTACACTTCAAAGGTGGGTGAATCCTTTGAGGCTGTACATCATGGGTACATCAGTGTGTCTTTCCAGGGGTTAAGGAAAAAGGCTCTGTATACAGCTGCACGACGTGCCTGCTGTCGGGCAGTGAGGGTGTCTGAGTAGACTACTCCATCAACTGACCCATCTTTAGGGGTGTGTGAGAGGAGGTCAGGGAGAGGGGTTCACTCTTTGCTTCCTGATCCTCATTAGTGACTATCAGCATGGGCACATCAGCCCTGTCACAAAAAAGTTTGAGGCGGTTCACATTGATTTGCCGATTGGGTGTCCTGCTAGTGCCCGGGTCCACCAAGCAGATTATCTCACTTTTCTTTTCTAGGATAGGGTAAGGGTCACTCCACTTGTCCTGAAGTGCCCTGGGATCCACAGGCTCCAGAACCCATACCTTCTACCCCGGTGTAAATTCCACCGTTGTAGCCTTTTGGTCATACAACAGCTTCTGGAGCCGTTGGCTGGTCTCAAGGTTTTTGGATGCTTTTTCATGTACTCTGTCATCCTAGAGCGCAAGCCAAGCACATAGTCCACCACATCTTGCTTAGGCTCATAGAGAGAGCTCTCCCAACCCTCCTTCACACGTGCAAATGGTCCCCTAGGGAGGCTTTGTAACCCCATTCTTTTGGTCATCTCCAGTATAGGTCTTGGTCACCCTAGTCTTGACCAAATGGTCTGCTTTTTTCCCAGTTATTGGGGGAAATTGGACCTAGGTCTACCACATATTGATACAACTTGTCATTGAAGCAGTTACTTAAATTGTGGTCTTTCACAAACAAGTTATAAAGCCCATCATAGTCATACACTCCACTGCCAGTTATCTAACCATCTAGTGATTTCACTGACACTGAGTAGTCTACAAAATCAACCCAGGATTGGCTTGAGGTTTTGTGAGCCCCCTGAACCTATATTCCTTGGTGGTGAATCCAACGCCCTCAATCAGGGTAGCCTTCATGTGGTCATAGGATTCAGCATTTGTACCAGTGAGTGTGAGGAGCCCATCCCTACACTTATCAGTGAACAGTTCCAAAAGGAGGGCTCCCCAGTGAGATGTTTTTATTCTTCTGGTTCCACAAGCCCTCTCAAAGGCTGTGAACCACTTGGTGATGTCATCCCCTTCCTCATACTTAGGGACAATACCTTTGGGGATTTTAGGGGTGTCAGAGAACTCCACTACATTAATGGGTGCCAATCCTATTTCCGATCTCTCCCTTTTTATAGCCAGGAGCTGTCTCTCTAAAGCTAATCTTTTGGGCATCCTTCCTAAAAGGAGGTCCTCTTCATTGAGGCTGCCCTCAGTGTTCCCAGAGTAACTGGACTCCCCTGAGGGAGATTGAGATCCTGTGAGTACTATCCTTGGAGTCAGGGGCATTTGGACCCTGTCCTCCCTAGTTAGGTTAGGAGGGGGGAGTTCACCCTCTGATCCCTAACTTCTTCCCCATCTGAGGGGAGGTCTTCATCCTCAGTAGGGTGTTCCTTTGCATAGTCTGCCAAGAGCTCTTGGAGCTGAATCTTTTAAGGTTGGAACCAGTTTTGTTTTTTCTTAAATCACAGAGGACCTTAACTCTTTCATCTTAAGATGGAGGTAAGGGGTGAGGTCGAGTTCCACCATCATGTCCTCTGAGCTACTTATTTTACTACTAAAGATGGGGAATACTTTTAGGAACTAAAAACTACTTCTAGCTACTTACCCCTAACTATGGTAACTTTTACATCTAAAAAGGAAATGCTAAAGGGGACTTAACCAAGGACAAACAGGACTTTTAAAAATGTAGAAAAAAATGTCAATTTAAAAATCAGCTGAATCTAAAGGTAATTTTGGAACTTAGTCGTGTGATGAGATATTGACTGAGTAGTCCAGCAAATGCAAAGTCGTAGATCCCACCGCTGATCCACCAATGTTGGAAGCTGGCTCTTTATATACTATACCAAAATGAGGTATAGTGTGTAGAGTGTCCAGGGGTTCCACAGAGGCTTAACAGAGGCTAAAGTAGATAATACTAATGCTCTCTTTTGTGGTCAAGCAGTTAGGCTTATCCCAGGGTAGTGCAAAGCATTTGTTGTACACACGCAGTCAACACACACTCAATGGCGAACTCCAGGCCAATTGTTTTTATATAACAAAAATATAGCTTTGTTACTTTATTACTAGAACCAGAAGAACCTTGTTGCAGATAACACTTGTAAGTAGATATCAAGCATTTATATCAAATGTACTTTGTTTGGTTTTAGCAGATAAAGCAGTTTTCAAGTAGGTAGGAATTTTCTATTTCAAAAGTTGACACAGTGCCATTTTTCATAGGAGTCTTAGGAAGGAAAAATATTAGCATAGTCAGCAGGTAAATACAAGACTTATGATTCCAGTCTTCGGGGGTTAGGATGTCCACATGCCAAAGTTTAGGTGCCCCCAAAAGTGCACCACCAGCATGTAGGAAAGTACCATCTTTCTTGGCATGTTACCCCCAATTTTACATGTATGTCAGTATGTTTTTGCCTGTCTCACTGGGATCCTGCTAGCCAGGACCCCAATGCTCATAGTTTGTGGCCGAAATGTGTATGCCTGTGTAGTGCCTAACTGTGTCACTGAGGCTCTGCTAATCAGAACCTCAGTGCTCATGCTCTCTCTGCCTTTACATTTGTCACTATAGGCTAGTGACTACATTTACCAATTTCAATTGGCATATTGAACCCCCATTATAAGTCCCTAGTATATGGTACCTAGGTACCCAGGGCATTGGGATTCCAAGAGATCCATATGGTCTGCAGCATCTCTTTTGCCACCCATAGGGAGCTCAGCCAAACCCTTACACAGGCCTGCTATTGCAGCCTGCGTGAAATAGTGCACACACTATTTCACAGCCATTTTCACTGCACTTAAGTAACTTATAAGTCACCTATATGTCTAACCTTCATTTTCTGAAGGTTAGGTGCAAAATTACTAAGCGTGAGGGCACCCTTGCACTAGCAAAGGTGCCCCCACATAGTTCAGGGCCATTTCCCCAGACTTTGTGAGTGCGGGGACACCATTACATGTGTGCACTACATATAGGTCAGCAGCTTCACAATGGTAACTCCAAATATGGTACTTGAAAGGGGTGCAGAGTGAGGAGAAGTGACGCTCAGGATGTCACAGTACCCTATGTGTTGTAACCGGGAAACCCCACAAGGGAAACACCCTACCCTTAGAAGTATATACAACCTCAAAACTAAGACAAAAACACAGTGAGGGTCCCCTGATGTAAAATCATAAAAAATTCATAGAAGAAACAAATCATATGATACAAAATTTCATATCAATATCAATGACACATCAAACAGGTTCTAGAGTCCACCGACGAATCCAAAGTTTATGAGAATATGCAGAACATCCAAAGAAGATTGTATATCCAGCCAAATTTATTATTCAAAAATAAGTATTGACAATCTTCTAGTAATCTGAATACAGAGGAACTAGCTGCATTACAAGAACTTAAACAAAATGAAAATATTGTCATCAGACAAGCGGACAAGGGTGGGAATGTGGTCATTATGAATAAAGTGGATTATGATAACGAGATTCTGGCACAACTTAATGATATGTCATGCTATGAGAAGATCACACACAATCCCATCCCCAACCTTGCACATATGATCAATAGCCGATTAGTGGTGTGGCAACAACAAGGATTACTTAACAAAGATGAATATCTGTACTTAAAGGTTCAACATCCTCGTTATCCGTGTATTTACACCTTACCTAAAATACACAAAGGTTTACCTTTCCCACCTGGGAGACCCATTGTATCAGGTATACTTGGTCCTACGGAAAGGCTTTCAGAATATGTGGACTGTTTTTTGCAACCACTGGTTCACAATCTTCCTTCTTTCATTAGGGACACCACGCATATTCTCAGCATTTTGAGTGATGTTGAGTGGGACAGTAATATGCTATTGGTGACTCTAGACGTGGTGTCTCTGTATACCTGTATTAATCATGACATAGGCTTAGAAGCCTTGAAATATGTTCTTAATAAAAGATCAGCAAGCTTGTGGGATCACACTATGATGCTATTGGATATGATCAACATAATCACTACTAACAACTTCTTTTTGTTCAACAATATGTGGTTTCGACAAAAACGTGGTGTAGCAATGGGCTCCAAGTTCTCTCCATCCTATGCGAATCTGTTCATGGGATGGTTCGAACACACATGGATTTGGGGCCCTGATTCCGTTACATGGCAAACACACATATTGTTTTGGGGTCGCTATATAGATGACTGTATAATGATTTGGACAGGTGGTGAAGATAAACTTATGGAATTTTTTAGTTTCTTAAATTCTAACTATTTGAATGTTAGATTCACCTATCAATTTAGTGCTACTAAGATTGAATTTTTGGATTTAGAATTGTTCATTACTGATGGTAGAATACATAGTAGACTTTTTCGTAAGGCTACTGCCTGCAATTCTATTTTGCATGCCAAAAGTGCACACCCCAGGCATCAGGTGGCTTAAATCCCCTTTGGTGAATTTATGAGGGCACGATGTAACTGTAGCATAGATGATGAATTTGTTGCCCAAATGAATGACATGGAAAGGAGGTTTTCGGCACGAGGGTATTCTAATAAGATCATTAAAAAAGCACGATCAAAAGCTAGACAGGTAGATAGAAATGAGACTTTGAAACTCAAAGTACATAAAGAGACCAAGGAAACACCTAACTTCGTTAGGTTCATAACAGATTTTAATGATGCTTCTTTGATCTTGAAAAGATGTATGAATAAACACTGGAATATACTTATGCAGGAAGAGGCATTGAAAGATGTGGTGGCTGGAGGAGTAGTCACATCATTTCGTAAAAGCAGAACCCTAAGAAATATATTGAGTCCTAGCTTCACCACCATCTATACTAATAAAACATGGTTATCTCAGAGAGGGGTGGGCTTTTTTAAATGTGGCTTTTGTGGAGTGTGCCGCTGGGCTTGTCACAAAATGCAAAAATTCTCTCATGATGGCAAAACATTTGTAATTTGTTCCACTATGGATTGTAATTCTAATTTTGTTGTGTATATAATTCGCTGTAAATGTACTAAAATGTATGTTGGAAGCACTATACGACCACTTAAAATCAGAATAGGAGAACATGTTCTGGCACTCAAGAATGGGGATGTGAGATATCCCTTAGTAGCACATATTACAACTTGTGATGCACAACCAAACCAAAAATGTTTTGAATTTTTTGGACTTGAACAAGTCCTCCTTGATCCCAGAGGTGGCAATAGAGAATTACATTTACGCAGACAAGAAGCACTGTGGATCATGAGACTAAGAGCCGTGGAATCAGGACTGAACTCTGATAGAGAACTGGAATTATTTTTGGGTGACTGAACTAATGTTTGCTGTGATATCTAAAAAGTTTGTATTGACTGTATTGATTTGGTGTACATGCAAATATGTGTGAGACAAGGTTATCTTTTTGTGTACTATTTTATAGGTTCACACTGTTAGGTTTGCATACACGAGTTATGATCAAAATTCTCAAACGCGTATTAGCTCAGAATTAAATAGTGGGGTTCTGTTTAGTTCCCTTATGGATATTATCCCTCTGTAGTTTTTTACTATCTATGTAGGGGCTATTCACTAGCTTAGATATGGGTCATTAGTATTTTTTTTGCTAGTATTTTTTTTGCTAGTTTAGCTAAGGATTTTCTGTGATCTTTGTGTTTGGTGTCCGACTCGTTAATTGGTTTTATAGGGTGATTCTAACATGTTCTTTTGTTCAATATGTATTGGCTTATAGTAGTAGTGCCATTACCATTTATTTTATTTTATTCTAATTTTATTGATGATATAATTTATGCTGTTCAGTTATTTTGCGTTAGCTCATTATTATATTATATATTTTGTTGTTATTTAGACTTCGTGATTTATCGGTTCCTGTTTGTCTTTATGGAACGTATAATTCGTAGGGCTTAGTATCAAATGCCTTTGACCACGTTATCGGGCGTATTGTGTGGCCGTCTTCATTGTTGTTGCCCGTTTAACCCAATTTGGGAACCCGGAAGTGTATTTAACTTCCGGGTTCGTGTGCGCGCGCTCTGCGCACACGCTAGGCGTCCGGATGTGGAGACGCCGCTTGCTTTAAAGTTTATTTGCTGTTACTACAGAATTTGGGTGAGTTACTGGAAATGGTTTAAGATTTGCTGTAGGCATATGTATATTGTGCCATGTATTTATTTAATTTATAAAGTCGGCACAATATCGGGATAAATGTGGGACCTGTTATTGTTATTTCTAAAGGGATTATTTTATGTCGGTGTTTGGATTTTGGGAAAGTCTTCATGGGATACTGTCCATGATGGTTAGGGCTTGTGTTGACTGATTAAGTTATCTGAATTTTGTAAATTATTAGTTCTTTGAGATATATGTATTCTCCCCCCCTTTTTTTTTTCTTTTTTATTCTTTGATATTAGATCGGAAGTATCAATTGGATAATAATTACACTTGAAGTACATATTGACTTGGATACACTCTTATGACCATTTGTTTCAGAAATTGTTGTGGACATATAAGGTATTTTAACATGCATGTGGTGGTTTTCTGGTGTGTTCTGACTTTAGTCTTTCACTTAAGGTTGAGCATGAGTTGAGTGTTTGTTCATTGTACACAGTGGTTGTAGTAGCTGTCTTTTACTAGGTGTATTTTCAACTTTTTTCAACTTACTTTCCTCTCACTTATGTCAGGTGGTAGATTGGTGAGTTTTCCTCCCTTGGGCTTTGGTAAAACAGCTGATATGGTCTTGGCGATTGAGCATATTGGTCTTAACTTGTTTGTTGCGTTTATGATTTCTAGCCCTGAAGAAGTCGTATGAGGATGTAAATGTATCCCAAGACGAAACACGTGTTGGCTGGAATTACAATCTTTTTTGGATGTTCTGCATATTCTCAATAAATTTGGCTGGATATACAATCTTCTTTGGATGTTCTGCATATTCTCATAAACTTTGGATTCGTCGGTGGACTCTAGAACCTGTTTGATGTGTCATTGATATTGATATGAAATTTTGTGTCATATGATCTGCTTCTTCTATTAATTTTTTATGATTTTACATCAGGGGACCCTCACTGTGTTTTTAACTCCAAATATGGCCATGTAACATGTCTAAGATCATGGAATTGTCCCCCCATTCCAAAACTGGTATTGGGGAGCCAATTCCATGCATCCTGGGGGCTCCACCATGGACCCCCAGTACTGCCAAACCAGCTCTCTGAGGCTTGCACTGCAGCTACACTGCTGCCACCCCACAGACAGGGATCTGCCCTCCTGGGGTCTGGGCAGTCCAGGAAGGCAGAGCAAAGCATTTCCTGTGAGAGCATGGTGTAACACCCTCTCCCTTTGGAAATAGGTGTTACAGGCTGGGGAGGGGTAGCCTCCCCCAGCCTCTGGAAATGCTTTGAAGGGTACAGATGGTGCCCTTCTTGCATAAGCTAGTCTACACCGGTTTAGGGAACCCCAGTCCCTGCTCTGGCGCGAAACTGGACAAAGGAAAGGGGAGTGACCACTTCCCTGTCAATCACCATCCCAGGGGTGGTGCCCAGAGCTCCTCTAGTGTATCTCAGGCCTCTGCCATCTTGTTTTCAGAGGTGTGGGAACACTCTGGAGGCCTCTGAGTGGCCAGGCCAGTGCCAGCAGGTGACATCAGAGACCCCTCCTGATAGGCGCATACCTGGGTAGGTAGCCAATCCTCCTCTCATGGCTATTTAGGTTCTCCCCTATGGGCTTCTCTTCAGATTTCGACTTGCAAGAATCCACCAAGACTCCTCTGCACTTCTTTCTTTGTCTTCTGCCAAGGATCGACCGCTGACTGCTCCAGGATGCCTGCAAAACTGCAACAAAGTAGCCAGAAGACTACCAGCGACATTGTAACGTGTAATCCTGCTGGCTTTCTCAACTGTTTCCTGGTGGTGCATGCTCTGGGGGCTGCTTGCCTTCACCCTGCACCGGAAGCCACGAAGAAATCTCCTGTGAGTTGACGGAATCTTCCCCCTTCTCCAGCAGGCACCGAACTACAGCCTCACCGGTACTCTGGGTCCCCTCTCATCCTGACGAGCCTGGTCCCTGAAACACAGGTGGTGGACCCAAGTGACCCTGACTGTCCAGAGGTCCAACTTTCCGAATTTGGAGGAGGTAAGTCCTTGACTCCCCTCCCCAGAGAGAAATCCTGTGCACTGTGTGATCTGCAGCTACAAGGGCTTCTGTGCACATTTCCAAGAAATCCTGCATGCACAGCCAAGCCTAGATCCCCTGCTCTCCGTCCTGCAATGCTCAGCTCTCTGAGTTGACCTCCGGTGTCATGGGACCTCTCTTTGCAGTGTTGGGATGACTGCTGTGTTCAGTCTTCTTGAACCCGAGTTCAAGGACTCCTGTGGGTGCTTCCCTCCTTCCAGTGGGCACTCTACACTGCTGACGGCCTCCTCTGTCGTCCCTCCTGAGTGGCGACATCCTGGTGCTTTCTGGGCCCGGGCAGCACCCTTTTTCTTCAGCCACAACTCTTGCGTGTAGCAAGGCTTGTTTGTGGTATTTTGCCAAGAAAACCACCCTGCATCCACCAGCACGCGGTGGTACATCTTCTGCACAAAGCAGAACCTCCTACCTCACTCCGGTGTAAAACCAGCATCTTCTTCCACACAGAGGCAGTCATTTTGCACCTTCATCCGGGGTTTAGGGGGCTCCTGCCCCCGGGACACTTTAGCGTCTCTTGGATGTAGTCCCCTTCCTTTACAGGTCTTCAGGTCCAGGAATCCGTCTTCAGTGCTTTGCAGTCTGGCGTGGTCCTTGCAAAATCCTTTATCTCGACTTTATTGTTTTTTGGGGGAAATAGTAGTACTTTAGTCCTGCTTTCCTGGGTCCTGGGGTGAGGTCTCCTCTATACCCTTGGTGTTTTCTAACACTCCCAGCGGCCCTCTACACAATGCACTTGCCTAGGGGTGCATTCGTGTTTCGCATTTACTTAGTATATGGTTGTGTTGCCCCAAGGCCTATTGCATTCTATTGTGTTCTACAGTGTATGCACTATTTTCTGACTGTTTTACTCACCTGAGATATTTTTGGCACATTGTCACTAAAATAAAGTACCTTTATTTTTAGTAACTCTGAGTATTGTCTTTCTTATGATATGGTATTGCTGGAGCTTTGCATGTCTCCTAGTTCAGCCTTGGCTGCTCTGCTATAGCTACCTCTATCAACCTAAGCTGCTAGAACAGTTCTACACTCTACTAATAAGGGATAACTGGACCTGGTATGAAGTGTAAGTACCATTGGTACCCCCTACAACCAGGCCAGCCTCCTACATTGGTGGTGCAGCGGTAGGTTAAGTACTTGTAAGTGCTTTACCACTTTGTCATTGGTGCTTTTCATAAGAAAACTATATTCCTACTACTTAGAAAGATACACAAGTAAACTTAACAGTCTTACTTTCATTCTAAAAAGTTTATAAAATGTTTTAAAACGTTTTTTCTCTATTCTTGAAAGCTCAAAACTTTTTTCTCTTACCCCTAACCTCTTTCTTTTCACCATGTTTATGGTAGAGGCTATCCCCTAATTTGTGAAAACAACTTATGACAATCTTAACTTCAAAAGTTTGAGGGGTCTCTGTATAGAAAGAAGTTTGGGGGTTGGTAAGAACCCTACCAAGGATCTCCTTCTTAGCCTTCTCCTTGAAAGTAACCAGAATCAGAATGGTCAAACCCACAATCAGGATGTAGAGGATGGGGGTACACAGATAGATTCAGGGATGGGTCCTGAGAATTCTGGGGAGGGTACTTCCAAAGACCTTTCACTTAACAGGCCACCTAGTGAAGCTGGTAGTGGGACAGGGTCACACAGCAGTAGGACACCTTTCACTCTTAAAGGCCAGGTCACTAGGGTTCAGGCAGTCAGAGAAAGGTCCACCTCTGCACATTCTCACATTTCCTCTGTATCAGAGGTTTCCCAAGCCTCCCGCCCTGAGGACAACATCCTAGAGAGGGAACTCAGAAAGCTGAGGTTCAAAGAGGCCAGGCTGAGGCTAAAGCAGCAACAGGTGGCCTTAGATAGGGAATCCTTATATGCAGAGAGATAAAGGCAGAAGTTGTGGTTAGTTCACCATGGTGGTAGAAACAGCAGCAATCTTGATAGTCATCATGTTAGAGAAACAGATGCAAGAAACCTGCATAAGATTGTCCCCCCTTACAAGGAGGGGGATGACATTAACAAGTGGTTTGCTGCACTAGAGAGGGCTTGTATGGTACAGTTGGTCCCTCAAAAGCAGTGGGCTGCTATATTGTGGCTATCTTTCACTGAAAAAGGTAGGGACAGCCTCCTTACTGACAAGGGAGTGATGCCAACAATTAAAAGGTTTTGAAGGGTGGACTCTTAGATGGATTTGGCTTATCAACTGAACAATACAGGATAAAGTTCAGAGATACCAGAAAAGAGTCTTCTCAAGACTTGACAGGCTTTGTAGACTGTTCAGTGAAGGCCTTGGAGGGATGGTTACATGGCAGTAAGGCGACTGATTATGAAAGTCTGTATAATCCAATTTTGAGAGAGCATATCCTTAACATTTGTGTGTCAGACTTGTTGCATCAATACTTGGTAGACTCAGATCTGACCTCTCCCCAAGAATTGGGAAAGAAGGCAGACAAATGGGTCAGAACAAGGGTGAGCAGAAAAGCTCATACAGGGGGTGACAAGGATGGAAAGAAGAAGGATGGTAAGTCTCATGACAAGTGTGGGGACAAAGACAAAAAGCATTCTGAGTCTTCATCAGGCCCACAAAAATCCTCTGGGGGAGGTGGGTCTAAAACCCTCTTCTCACAATCAAAATAAGCCATGGTGTTATTTATGTAAAAGTAAAGGCCATTGGGCAAGTGATCGCACCTGCCCAAAGAAAAACACCAAGCCTCCCACCACCACAACCCGCACTGCGTCCACTAGTGCCCCTAGTAATAGCAGTGGTGGTGGGAAAAACACTACAAATAGCCAGACAGGGTGTAGCTGGGCTCACCATTGGTAATGTAGTGGGGGTTGGTCTAGTTTGGGAGACCACATAGGCTGTTTTAGTTTCTGATGGTGGCATTGACTTTTCCACCTTAGTTGTTTGTCCCCTTAATATGGGTAAGTACAAGCAACTACCGTTAATAAATGGTGCTGAGATTGAGGCCTACAGGGATACAGGGGCCAGTGTCACCATGGTGATAGAGAAACTGGTTGCCCCTGAACAACACCTACTTGGTCAGCAGTACCAAGTGACTGATGCTCATAACAACACTCTTTGCCACCCCATGGCTGTTGTGAATCTCAACTGGGGGGGTTACTGGCCCAAAGAAAGTTGTGATAGCCACTTATTTACCTGTAGACTGCTTATTGGGAAATGATTTGGAGACATCAGCTTGGGCTGAAGTGGAATTGGAGGCTCATGCAGCAATGCTAGGCATTCCAGGGCATATCTTTGCTTTCACAAGGGCGCAGGCCCAGAAGCAAAGAGGACAGGGACACTTGGATCCTGGAAAAATGGACCAAGTGCTCCCAAAAGCTAGAGGTAGAAAGGGTAAATCCTTGCCCACTATCCCTTCCTCTCCAGAAGATTCCCCTTTTGAGGAAGAGGAATCCTTTCCCTATGCAGAACCTACACCAGAGGAGCTGGCAGCTGACACTGCTGAGATTTTGGGTGCAGGGGGGCCTGCTAGGGAAGAGCTGAGTGTGGCATAGCAGACCTGTCCCACACTAGAGGGTCTTAGACAGCAAGCTGTCAAACAGCAACAGGGAGATATCACTGATAGCCATGACGTTTATTGGGAAGATACTCTACTTTATACTGAGGCAAGGGCCCCTAAAGCTAGTACTTCCAGAAGATTGGTCATCCCTCTGCAGTATAGGGAATTTCTTCTTACTTTAGCACATGATATCCCCTTAGCTGGACATTTGGGCCAGAGCAAAACATGGGACAGACTTGTTCCACATTTTCACTGGCCTCATGTGTCAGAGGACACAAAGGAGTTGTGTCGCTCCTGTGTGCCCTGCCAAACCAGTGGCAAGACTAGTGGCACACCTTAGGCTCCCTTAATTCTAGTACCAGTGGTTGGGGTACTCTTTGAGAAGCTAGGTGTTGACATTGTTGGCCCCCTTGACCCTCCAACAGCTTCAGGAAACAGATTCATCCTTGTGGTAGTGGACCATGCCACTAGGTATCCTGAAGCTATACCCTTAAGGACCACTACAGCTCCTGCAGTGGCAAAAGCCCTCCTGGGAATCTTTTCCAGGGTAGTTTTCCCTAAGGAAGCAGTATCAGACAGAGGTAGTAACTTCATGTCTGCATATCTCAAAGCAATGTGGAAGGAGTGTGGTATTACCTACAAGTTCACCACTCCTTATCATCCACAAACAAATGGTTTGGTTGAGAGATTTAACAAAACTGTCAAAGGCATGATCATGGGACTCCCTGAAAAACTCAGAAGGAGATGGGATGTCCTGTTGCCATGCCTCATTTTGTTTATAGGGAGGTACCCCAGAAAGGAGTGGGCTACAGCCCCTTTGAACTCCTCTTTGGACACCCTGTAAGAGGTTCCCTTGCTCTTGTGAAGTAGGGTTGGGAACAACCTTTAATAGCTCCCAAACAAGACATTGTGGACTATGTGTTTGGCCTCAGATCAAGGATGGTTGAGTACACGAAAAAGGCCACTAAAAACCTCCAGGCCAGCTAAGATCTCCAAAAGCAATGGCATGACCAGAAAGCAGTCCTGACACAGTACCAATCAGGACAGAAGGTGTGGGTATTGGAGCCTGTGGCACCAAGAGTTCTCTAGGACAAATGGAATGGACCTATTTGGTGGACCTGGGCACTGCCAGAAGGCCCCTTAGGGTGCTTCATGCCAATCGCCTTAAACCTTACTATGACAGGGCTGACTTAACCCTGCTTATGGCCACAGATGAGGGGCAGAGAGAAGAGAGTGACCCTCTCCCTGACCTCTTCGCCACTACTGAAGCTGATGGCTTAGTGAAGGGAGTTGTACTGGCAGATTGCCTTACTGTAAATATGATGTGCTGTGTTACACAATTGGCTTTATCAATGCTTGTTTTTCCAATGCTTGTTTGCTAATGTGAGCAGGTGTAGACATGTGCTTCTAATTGGGTGTGGTGTAGACATGTGCTTCTAATTGGGTGTGGTGACTCATCCACATGTGAAAACTCAACTGCTTTCCTGATTGGCTATAAATCGTAGAGTGAAGCATGCCTCCCTGCTTGGCTTTGTTTTGCTTCCTGATTTCAGCATCTGATTTGGCAGTCCAGCCCCTGCTGTCATCCTCGTGTTCAGAACTTATGAGGCAATTCTTGTGGTTTGTGTTGCCCCAAGGCCTATTGCATTCTATTGTGTTCTACAGAGTTTGCACTATTTTCTGACTGTTTTACTTACCTGATTTGGTTATTTGTGTATATTTTGTGTATCTTACCTACCTCCCAAGGGAGTATATCCACTGAGATATTTTTGGCACATTGTCACTAAAATAAAGTACCTTTATTTTTAGTAACTCTGAGTATTGTCTTTCTTATGATATGGTACCTATATGATATGGTGTTATTGCGGGAGCTTTGCATGTCTCCTAGTTCAGCCTTGGCTGCTCTGCTACAGCTACTTCTATCAGCCTAAGCTGCTAGAACACTTCTACACTCTACTAATAAGGGATACCTGGACCTGGTATAAGGTGTAAGTACCATTGGAACCCACTACAAGCCAGGCCAGCCTCCTACACAGCAACACAGGGCTGGCTGGGTGCAGAATTTGATTTGGCATCAGGTTTACAATGAAATTCTATGAGGACTTGGTAGAAGGCAGATTGCAGGTACGTTCCCGTGGTTATAGGACCAGAGCTAGGGGGGTTTGGTCAGCACCAGGTGGGGCCACAGGTTCACACCAAACACACAGCCTCAGCAGCTCCGGGGCAGCCGGGTGCAACCACAGAGCTGGGCGTCCTATGCTTTTCAATAAGGGGACCCCAGGGGTCACAAAAGATGCTGCAGGCTGGGTCCAGCGGGGTGGTTCTGGGAAACCAAAGGCTGGACAGGTAGGAGAGGTGCCTACTAGATGTCGCTGGACCATCAGTTCGATTCCCCAAGGCCAGGGGGCTGTGGGTGCAGGGGTCTCCTTAGGCATTGCAAATCTTCATCGGATCCGGTCGCAGTCATGGGGGTCCTCTGGATTCAGGCTGCAGACATCGTTGTGTTGGCCAAGAGGGGTCATCCCAGGGTAGACTTGAGGTCAACATTGCCTGGGGACCTTCCTTCTCTGATTTGTCGGGCCACCTGCACTCGGGCTGTGGGTGTCGGGTGCAGAGTGGACAGGGCTCGCAGACCTGGGACAGTTCTGGAATCCTTATGGGGGGTTTCTTCTGGACACAGCCGCTGTCCTCTGGAGTTCTTGGTCATCTGCTGGGCAAGCAGTCCTCACAGGGTTTGTAGGGGGTGCTGGTCCTGCAGAATGCATCGCATTCTTGTAGCAGGGGTCTTTGAAGCTTCAGACAGGCTGGTAGGGCTGGTGCCAAGTCAGTTATCTTCTGGAGTCTTCTCTGCTGGTGTCAGCTTAGCAGTCCTTTTTCTTTCATCCTTCTTCTTCTTGAGGCTGCCAGGAATCTAATGAGTAAGGTTCAAGGGAGCCCTTCAATAGTAGATTTAGGGGTGTTACAGAGGTCAGAGGGCAGTAGCTAATGGCTACTGTCCCGGAGGGTGGCTACATACTTCCTGTGCCCACCCCCCCAGGGGAGGGGGCATATTCCCAACCCTTTTGATCCCTACCCTCCAAAACAAGATGTAGGATTCTGTGGGAGGTCATTTAAGCTCTAGACACCTTATGGGTGGTCCTAGCTGCAGTGCTCCTCCCTGTTTTATCTAACTTTTCCGCTGGACCTGCTGCCAAAAGTGGGAATTGGTCTGGGGGCAGGCATCTCCACTAGCTGGAGTGCCCTGGGGCACTGTAACATGAAGCCTGAGCCTTTGGGGCTCACCACTGAGTGTTACAGTTCCTGCAGAGGGGAGGGGGTGTGAAGCACAACCACCGATAGCAGGCGTTGTTTCAGACTCCATAGAGCACCAAGGATCTCACCCCATGGGGTCAGAAACTTGTCTGTTAGTGGCAGGCTGGCAGTCCTGCACTAAAGTGTTGGATGCCCTCTGTATGCATTTTACAATGAATCCAACACTGGCATCAGTGTAGGTTTATTGTGCTGAGAGGTTTGATACCACACTTCCTAGTCTTCAGTAAAGCTATCATGGTGCTGTGGAGTTCATAATGACAAACTCCCAGCCCAGGTACTCAGTATGGCCACACTGCACTTACAGTGTCTAAGAATGGACGTATACACTAAAGGGGCATATTGCTCATGCAGCTATGCCCTCACCTGTGGTATAGTGCACCCTGCCTTAGGGCTGTAAGGCCTGTTAGAGGGGTCACATAGCTATGCCACAGGCTGTGGGTTGTGGGCATGGCACCCTGGAAGGGGTATCATGTTGAATCTACCTTTTTCTCCCCACCAGCCAATACAATCTGCAATGACAGTATGCATGTACTTAGTGAGGGGTCCCTTAAGGTGCCACAATACATGCTGCAGCCCTTAGGGACCCTCCCTGGTCACAGAGCCCTTTTTACCACTGGTACCTTTTACAAGGGACTTAGTTGTGTGCCAGGTGTGTGCCAATTGTGGAAACAATGGTACATTTTAGGGAACAAACACTGGTGCTGAGGCCTGGTTAGCAGGATCCCAGCACATACTCAGACAAGTTAGCATCAATACCAGGCAATAAGTGGGGGGTGACCATGCCAAACGGGACGCTATCCTACACAACCCCCTCCCAAACAAAAGAGGATGAGACAACCTTTCCCACGAGAGTCTTCATTGTCTAAGTGGAAAAACCTGGAAAGTCCATCTGCATTGGCACGGGCAGTCCCAGGTCTATGTTCCACTGTACAGTCCATTCTCTGTAGGGAGACGGGCCACCTCAAAAGTTTAGGATTCTCACCTTACATTTACATTAGTCATCTGAGAGGTCTATGGTCAGTTTGAACAATGAAGTGAATACCAAACAAGTCGGATCTCAACTTTTTCAGGGACCAAACCACATTAAAGGCCACTCTCTCAATGGCACTCCAACACTGTTCTCCTGCTAATGAAAGCAACAGGCTGGTCATAGCCATCATCGTTGGTTTGGGACTGCTCCTATGCCATGTTCAGAAGCATCAATCTGCACAATGAGGGGGTACACGTGTCAAACCTGACATCCTTGGCGTTATTTCCCCTAACTTTTTGCCCTCTGACCTCCTATTTTCTTACTCATTTTTGTCTGGCTTTTAGGACTCTGTGCACTTTAGTATTGCTGACCAGTGCTAAAGTGCAGATGCTTTGTACTCTTAAACATGATGACATTGGCTTAACCACAATTGGCATATTTAATTTGTTTGTAAGTCCCTAGTAAAGTGCACTAGGTGTGCCCAGGGCCTGTAAATAAATGCTACTAGTTAGCCTGCAGCCCTCATTACAGTAGCTTTCCCACATGTCTCACGCCTGCCTCAGCAGAGCCTGTGGTGGCAACTTTAAACTGCCATTTTGACCTGGCACATTTGCCAGACCCGAATATTCATCTTTTTTACATATAAGTCACCCCTAAGTTAGGCCCAGGATAGCCCCACAGGCAGAGTGCAGTATATTTATAAGGTTAGACATAGACTTTTTACTTTGACATGTCCAGGTAGTGAATAAGTCTTAAATTCATTTTTCACTGCTGCAAGGCCTGTCTCTCTCACAGGGTAACAGTGGGATTAGCTTAAAAAAAAAATAAGTGTAATTTCCAATTGGAAGCTAGGAATATGGAGTTTGTTGCTTCTGGACTCACACTTTACAATCACAACTTATGGTGAAGTTGGATTTTGAATCGTGCAAGTTTGACAGTGTCACCTTTAGAAAGTTGAAATTTTCTTAGTTTAACCATCGTGTGCCTTGGCCTGTCTCTGAATACACATCTGGGCTGGGCTGGGCTGGGTGACAGCGACACTTTGTGAATTCCATCTACACAGCCTCAAACATAGGACACTCAGCTGCATCTGCATTCATCTGCATACTGATTGGTCATCCTGGGCAGAGGGAAGGGGAGGGACACTTACAGTTCAATAGGTGGTGTCCTGTCTCTACACAAAGGACTAAATACCCCCCACAAATAGCCTGGCAGACAGGGCTGGAATGAATGGGACCCTTGTGCAGTTCAGAGTACTCCTTTCAAGTCTCCCCCACATCAAAGGCCTTTTGGGTATAAGTTCTGTAGCCTAAACCCTACCAAAGTAGTTCATTTTGGGGTCCTGAGGAGCTGTGCTGCCAGGAGGGACTGTCACTTTGCCACTTGCATTACTGTGTTGGCCTGCTGCATGCTGATTGCTGTGCTTCATGGAGGGACTGTCATTTTGCATTGTGTTTTTCTGTGCTGGCCTTCTTCCTGCTACCTCTGCAGTGAAGGGGACCTAAACCTGCCTCTACAACCTCTACTCCCTGAATGACTCCAAGAGCTTGCTGGCTTGTCCACCATTCTCCCTGAGGTCGCAAGGACATCAAAGACCTTGTGTTATCACTTACTGCACCCTGGGGTCAGTCCTAGCACTCAAGGTGCCTCAGCATGCCTGTCATCGCTGGAGCGGCTAAGGGATCGAGTGCAGTGCTCATTATGGCTCCTGCACCACCTTGCCTCCGAGTGAGCCGAGTGAGCCTACCTGCATCATGAACTGGTTATCCCTGTGCTCCCGCTCTCGGAGGACCAAGTAAGATCACCTCTTTGTGGGCCCAATTCTGAGAAGTACCGCTTCTCGCCACAGTGACTGCCAGAAGCCCCGAGAAGAGTGGGTGCCATTTTGGATGCCTAGCGACTGCAATGAGCTCAGTGCACACTTTCCAGGCTCCCCTGGCTTGGTGATTCGTAGCCGAGCCCCAACCACACCTGCACCTGTAAATTGTTCCTCTTACAGAAGCAGACCCTATGTGTGAGGCCTCCCAACACTTCCGCACAGGGCTGCAGACCCACCAGTGCTCCTAGGACCGTGCCGGAGCTCATCTCGTTCATCTGCAGTGAGGATCCTTTGTCCGAGGCCCACCAACAACCGGAGTGGCCACTCTGAACCCCAGGTACTGTGCCACAGCGCCCGTGAGCCTGTTTGCAACATGCCGGTCTCTTCACTTCTGAGATGAAAATGGCTGCTGTGCTAATTAGAATATTACCTTGACTCCCTTGAAGGGAGCACCCACATCTTTCTTGAGCACTGTGACTTCATTGCACAATTTTTTTTTTTTTATAGGTTGTCTTAATTTTATTGAGATAAACTGCGTTACTGTAATAAAGTGCTACACAAATACTTTATACATTGCCTCTTAAGTTGCAGTGTGCCAAGCTACCAGAGTGTGAGCACATATTAATTTAGGGTATGTATCTGACTCACCCTGACTAGGATTGTGGATTGTGGTCCCTACTTGGACATGGTACATACCACTGCCAACTAGAGACCCAATTTCCAATTACTATTTACTATTTTACCAATTACTCTTTTATATGGTTGTCATTTTCCTGCCTAAAAAAAAAAATATTTTCTGCCCATGTTCATCTGTCACATGACAATGAACCCAGACTAGGAAGTAGAGAGATTAAGTCTCAGAGAGATTTTTAAGAAACCCTCACCCGCCAGAATTTACTAGTGGCATGCTTCATCATCTGGTCGACATTCCTGATACCTAGTGTATTGAAATAGGCTCTACTTCCACAAAGAGGGAGTACTTCTAGGCTTTGAGGCTTGATGAGATCTGTGGTTAGTGTAGTTAAAATTACCTCTAAATCCTAATTTGCTTTGTTTCCCATCTCAGGAGTCAGAGTAAGATTAAGTCAGCAGAAGATGTTAAAACGGAAGTAAATTAACAATCCCTTACATCTAAACTTGATCACGTTCCACATGTTTCAGCCAGCCTTGCCCATCTGAGTCATGTGGCTTTCTTCAAGAAACAAAATGTACAGACCCTCAATGTAAATATAAGCATGGTAACCTATTACCATTATAAAAAAGTGTACTGATGTATGCAAGCACCGTCACTTACAGTTCCTTTAAGGTACAATAGCTGATGACCTGTAAAAGATGAGAAAGCTTGAAAGAAATACAAATGAACTTATTCTGAGTAATATGTCCTAAGACTAAGGGCCTGATTTATGAAATGTTTGTGCCACCTTTGCGTCATTTTGTGATGCAAAATCGGTGCAAATTTACAAAATATAATTGTATTTTGTAAGGGCAAACTTTTCATAAATCAGGCCCTAAGTGTTCCTGTCGCCATTAGTGCACATCATAGTCTCATTACTTTGTCAGAACAGACATTTGGGGATAGATTTCTTAAATTTAAGGAAACAAGGGTTCTTTGTACAGACAGCAGAAGAACACAGATATCATGGATATTAAACATTTTCACCTGAAATGAATGCTTATGCAGATAATGCAGATAATATGTAATCTTCACTAATGGGTAAGCTCATGCAGTGGTGAGGAGAGATATTAAGAAGTTTGCAACAATTAGGAAAATGATCAATACCTTAAAAAACGGGGTGGACCTTGTAGTTACACACTGTGAGGATCGTTACAATACAAACAAAATACACATTAAGTAAATGCACTCTTCAAAAAGATAGCGTCCAACACCCACAGGAAAAGTTACCTACTTCATCAAGGGTGCCAGCCCTGTGCTTCCACCTGCTGTAACATCCAAGCCATGTATGTTAATACTGCGAGCCGCTGTGGTGTCTTTCCCTTAAATCTTAAAAATGCATATCACTGGTTCCCCTTACTGGATTTGAATTGTTTTGGATTCATTTTGTTTATTACATTTTCCTCTATTTTTATAAATTGGATTGGGATTTTTATTTTATTGTGTTTTTGACTTAACTGTTTTGGTAATTCAGAAAGCTTTACATATTTCTTCGAGTTAATCCTGTCAGCTCTGCTATAGCTAGCATGGGTTGAGCTCAAGATTAAGGACCTGTTTGGCGGATGGGGTTACACCATCACAAATGTGACAGATATTCCGTCTGCAATATTACTATCCCATTATGTCCTATAGGATTCGTAACATGACAGATGGGATATATGTCACATTTGTGATGGACTAACCCGTCCGCCAAGTGCTAAAGTAGTCCCTCAGTCACTGAAACCTTTGTCAGAACCTAGCAAGTTAGTCACTTTTTTTTTACTTGTAGTGGACTACCATCAACCACAAATAATTATTCATTTTCTTACAGTCATTGTCTCCCTTAGGACCAAGGACTTCGATTTACAAGGTGAGACAGAAGGTAACTCACATGGGTGCATCTAAACAGGTATCAGCTCCCACCAACAAGGGTTGAAAATCAATTAAAAATGTGTTGCCCCTTTAAGAAAAAGAGGAGGAGACACCTGTGGAGATTCTTCCCATTTTCAGGGCAAACCAAATATGTACCCGAGAAGCACTAGTTCTGCGGTTTGAGATGCCCCTATGGATTAGGAAATGTGTGAGAAGCAGAGGGAGTGGTAGAAAAATAGGAAATACTTTTTAATAAATGGCAGGAGTAAAGCAGAAATCATAGAGAGGTTTAGGGAGGCATATGAAAATACTAAAACACACCCACAAAAGAGGATGCCACACGCCATTCACCAAAGTTACACTCACATCCACTCTGGTCATACTATTGAAAAAAATGCTCATATCTACTCAAGACATGTTTTGGATAGGTCAAGCAGCACATGTTGCCAATCACTGGTACAGCAAAGCACTTTCATAGAAATAAATGGAGGCAGGGAATAATACTAACCCCATGTAGGAAGAAAAAGGAAAATAAAAGAATACATACATTTAATGGAAAATACATTATCAGTGTTATTAACTTATTTTTTACTCTGTTAATAAAATAATAATTATTCACACAATAAAATATAGGTACAAGTAATATAGCACAAATATAGCAACACACCTTCATTCACATTCAACACACCAGCTACTGCAATGCAGCAGTGAATAGTCAGGACTCCACTACACCCAACAACAGATGAAATTCATTACATCATTAACCAATCACAGACAGACGGCCCACTAAGAGAGCAGGACACAGACCAAGCAACGTTTCACCATGCTGGTGAATGTCTTTGTCACCTTGCTCGGCATTTTGGTGGACAATTATTTGAGGAGGAGAGAGAGAATGTATTAGCTAAGGATCAACATCTTTGGGATATCCAGGGAAGCAGTAATTTCAAGACACCACTTCCCACCTGAAGTGATCTCAAAGGCCATCCCTGAACACTTTATGATTTCATATGAGATGTCATGAGTGATGTCATCAGTGATGTCACTGACCATGTCATGAGTGATGTAATATGTGAGGATATAAGCAGTGCATTACGGGAATGGTAGTTATAGTTAGCTTAGGTAACTATAACTGCTAAATTTCTACGTTTTTGTACGAGTAAATTCAGAACCTAAATATAACGACCATATAACCTTTGTTTTTTTCAGTGAATTTCTAAGTTTTTTAAACTCTATTTCCTAACTATAACGTCCCTGGAACCTTTGTTTTTTTTCAATGAATTTCTATGTTTTTTTAATGCACAGTAATTTTAATTACTATATGTTAATCCAACTACCGCAGAGCATGGCCTTTGGACGTGCACGGTGGCGGTTGCCACAGTGCTTGGCCTGCACCCAGGCCCTGAGGTCAACCCGAGAGAGATTAAATTATTTTATAAGTTAATAAAAACCATAAAATGATCCATCACCGTTAAATCATATAAAACCTTATTAAATATAATAAATAAAAGCTCATGGTCAGTGCAATACACTTAATAGCCCCTTTCGGCTCCAATGAGTCTCGTTAAAACATATATATATGTATTTTTAAAATCAAAGATTGTTGCATCCACAATAGTATATATATTCACTCTCCTAATGTTGTTCAAATTTACTGAAGTTACCAAAATAATCCATCATTGTTACATCGTACAAGACCTTCTTAAATGCGGCCAGTAAAAAAGCTCATAATCAGTGCAATAAACTTCACAAGCCCTTTCGGCTCCAATAAACCTCATTAAAGACATTTAAAAAAATGAAAATTTTCGAACCTTTGACAGTGTGTGTATTTGCTCTCCTAATATTATTTGAATATACTGAGGTTTATAGGGGTTTATGGAAGGTACAGGATTTTAAACACCAATACTTAGCAATTCTAACCGATGAGAGCGGAGCCTTTCTTCCGCCCATAGCTTAGAATAGGCTGGATGGTATTGAATAGGCACAGCTTACCTGTGACTTATGCTCTAACTAAGTCTTCACTTCCTACAATTTTGGAGGTGGGGTTAGGGACATAAAAAATTTCAGGAATTGGACCAACCTGATGTTCAATATTACATTTCTTAGATTGAGTGCCTCAATTAGAGCCTGTCTGCTTGTTCTAACCCCTAATGTATTACATTCCTTCTTCAGCATTTGTCTTTTATAAATGGCCAGGTGTGGGCATAGGCATACCACATGCCCCAAAGTCTCTACTGTGAGATGACATAGGCGGCATTCTAGATTGCGTCTTTGTGACTCCAACTTCCATTTTGGCATGAGGTCTAACGTTGGCAGGTAGCCCAGTCTTAACCTTAAAAAGTGTTGTTTGATTTTCGATGAGTAGGGATCAGCCAGCAATGGGGATTCAATAGGTGTTTTGTATGAATTAAGGACCAGCCAACCGTGGGACCTTTTGGCCAGTTCCTCCCTGTCTTCTAGCCAACTACACAGTTTGCTAGCTTGGTTCACTATTTTCATAAAAGCTGGGCTAGGAGCGTATGGTCCCATATGTCTGCTAAGCCCAAATAGTTTATGCTTGTTTCCAAATACTTTTTATATTAATAGTTGCCCCTTTCAAGATTGATTTTTTGCCATACTAAATTGGCCAATGTTCCTTTTGGAGCGTGACACATTTTATAACAGCATTTGATAAAAGCCGCAGACGGGTTAATGTCTGCTTTACAAACATAAACTCCAGTCTCACCTGGGCCAGTGATGCCGATCCGGGTAAATGGAACACCCGCTTGTAGGCCCTTACCATTAAACATTTTTTAGGAGGGCTACTTCCATCCTCGCATTATTTCAGTCCTATATGCAAGCATTGGGAGCAGTTTTGCTCTCATTGCAGCTGTCAGCGATTTCATTGTGTTACCTCAAGTGTTATTTGCTAGGGTTCTAAATGCATAGGTGAATGCATGAGCCTTAATTTTTATCACTTCTCTACGGTACACATATTTGCCCCTTACATCTATCAGAACCCTAAGTACTGATAGGAGACTTCTTCCTCTATGATCTTTTCATTCAAATACCATTTGTGATAATTACGAGATCACTGTTTGAGGACTTGCCTTTTTCTTTTACTTTGATTTATTTCTAATTCATTAGTTCTTGCATATCTCCCTAGGTTGTTCAGCTGTTTTTGTATGCCAATTCTGGTGTTACTAAGTAGTAACAGATCATTTGTATACAGCATGTTGGATAATGGATGCCCACCAGGAGTAGGTAAGTGGGCAAACTGATTATTTAACACCACAGAGAGGTCTGTTATATAAAGATTAAAGATAATTGGTGTTAGGACATAGCCTTGTTTCAGACCAACTGTTGTTTTAACGTCCCCTGATAAATTAGCTCTATCCCCAAGTTTCACCTTCACCCAGGTATCAGAATAAAGCAGCCTAACAGTGTTTAATACAGCTGATAGCAGTCCCCATTGCTGTAATTTTGCCCACAATTTGCAGCTTAGAACGCAATCAAATGCAGCTTTAAAATCAACAAAGCACAAGTATGTGGGTATGTCCCTTGCTTTTGCTCTATTAATGATCAATCACAATGCCATAAGGTTCATTGTGGTACCCTGATTCTTAACAAATCCGCTTCGGTTTATGGGCACTATATTGTTGTCTAAAACCCATGATTCTAAGTGCTATAGCAATCATGCCGAGAAATAATTAAGATCTAAATCTAAGAGGGCACTCAGACTGTAGTTGGTTGGTGATGGTGCCTTTCCTCCCTTATGGGGTGGATTATTGAACCCTTCCAAATTGCCGGAATAATCCCTGTTGATAAAACATGGTTGTACATTGCAACCAAGAAATCTGCCCATCTTTGTCTTGCCTGTTTGAATAGTGCTTACAGCAGACCGTTAGGCCCGGGAGCACAGTCAGTTTGCGAGTTCCCGATGATCCTTGTTATCTCAGATGCAGTGAATACCAAGGCGGACGAGACGTCGGGGGCCCCAACAACCGTCTCCTGCTGGGCCTGCGCCTCCGATGGTCTTTTCCCCAAAATGAGACTTAAGGTAGTCAACCCAGGCTCCGCCTGTTATATTGGCATTGTGGGCCGTCTTTGTCCCCTTTTCAATAAAAGCAATTTCCAGAATCGTTTTGATAGTTTTGACACATAATGCAGTTTGGCACATAGCATTTCCTGATGTTGTTTTTTAAAGGACCATATTTCCCTTTTCAAGTACCTCCTTTGTTCTCGAAGGATGCTTAGTAGTGATTTATCATCAGGGTGCTTACGCAATTGCCTCAATAACCTACCTGCCTCTGCTTTCCTTATACGAAATGGTCTTGGCAGGCGAATGCCATTGCGATACTTCAATTGAGCTCCCTTCTTTATCTTTTCCTGGGGGCCATGGGTTATAAGATCCTTGACGAAGACCTCCCAGGCCCTTGTCAAATTAGAAGGGTCCATAAACGAGGATTCAAGTCTGGACAAGGCCACTTCCGCTTGGTTTTTAATGGAGTTAGATGACCATTCCAATCGTATAAGATTTTCAGTGCCAATCGCCCCTTTGAAACATGCCACTTTCTCCGGCTTACATACCGTTGTTTGAATCTTGATTGCCTCTGGTTTATGGTCACTTTCCTTGCAATCCAAAATCTTAAACTCAGCCACAAATTTATATATTGAAGGATTGACCAGTGTTTAATCTAAATAGGATACCTTTTTTCTTGATGAACTAGTCCATACGGGTGGAGTGTTGGCGCAGCTCCGGCCATTGAATGTACGTAGGCCAAACAGACTCACTAATCTTCATTAATTTCTCTCCGATCTTATCTTTCCTTATATTCACTGGGACACTTTGTTTTGGCATGGGTGGTACTGTTTGGATATGTTCCTCACTTGGATTCTGGAATAGGTTGAGATTGAAATCACCCGAAATTAACCAGCGTGCCCGATGTATTATGGTTTTTATATGCACCAGATGCTTTATCAAGTTGTTGGCTTCGTCTGATTTCTTTTTTGGGTTAATATATATGTTGATTAATATCAATGGTTCATGTGTGGTTGTTCCCCAACCATCTAGTCAAACCAGTTGAAACGGTAGATCGCCCCCATTGAGTTCAGATGGTTCAGTGAGGATACTTTTGCTGACATATGTCCCTAAGCCCCCCGGCCTTCCAGACCTGTTGGTTTTCACTGCTATTTTGAAAAATTCTGTATGGTTGATTAGCGGTATGGACACTTGAGCCCATGATTCCAGTATCATTATAATATCATATGAGCCCAAAAATTGGATAATTGCTGGATCTTCCACTTTTGCCTGCAGGCCTGCTATATTCCATGAACATATGATCAGTGCCCCTTACAAGGGCTGTTCGGTTGCTGTTCAACTATTACGGACCTTTCCTGAAGATAATGCTAGGAGCAGCCAGCTCCAATTAGGAAGGGGGCCCTGTCTAGTTACCAGTTTCCTTTGCCCCTCATCCCTGCGTATCTGAGCTTTTATTGGGGACTGAGCTATTGGCCTTTTATTGGACATTCCCTTCCCATCTCCACTTGCATTGATTGGGTCCTGCACTCCCCGTAAAACTGACGGATATCTGTCCCCTTCATATGTGACCACCTCAATAGCCCAGGCTCTCAGGACCTCCCTACTTTCCATAAATTTCTTAAGGAGGTCGACCAGCGTTGGATCTATGTGCTGATTACCTCTTGCTTGAATGAACTTAATATCGGCAATGTCTTCTGAGGTTACAGGTTTACGGTCTGGGAGTGATTTTATGAGTCTTAGGATGGTAGAATGATTTAATACATCTGAAGGGGACCTTAAAACGAATTCCTGGATCCAAAGCAGGTGATGAACCTGTTCCTGGCTATCTGTGTTTAGTTGACTTGCCAGGTTTAACTGCTGCGCGGCATGATGTTCGATTTTTGCTCTACTTGTATTATTCGGTGTTAACAGGCTGGCCCTTCCACTTTCCTCCAGGGGACCATTAGCCAGTACAGGTAATCGATGCTCTAACTGTGTTACAGGTGTCATGGGCGTGCCTTCTGGATCGAGAACATTCGTTACTGCTACTGCGTTGAAATTGGATTGGGGTACTATCCAATGTGTGCATTCTCCTTATGGCCTTATCTTCCTTACTTGATTCAACGGACCATGTGGCCTTTAAAAAAAAAATTATGGCAGGATTGTGCAAGCTTCCTGTCGATTTTTTCTCTCTTTGTTTGTTTAAAGATTGTAGGATTCTCTATTTTTCCGGGATTATCTGCAAATAATGGGTACACTCCAGCTTTCGAGGTCCTTGTGATGGAATGGGCCATGGCATTATTTTCTGTAGGATCGCTTCTGTACGCCATGGTCAGTGGTTAGGCTGTCTGAAGGGTGGAGGGGCTACCCTCTACTTTCTCATTGGCGGGAGCAGATACCAACATGTCAATTAGCAGGTTGGCGTATGTGTGCTCCTCTGTCTGGGAAGGCAGACTTCTTTTAATATTCCATCCAAAATTGTCGACCATTGCGATAACCTGTCTACTACCTCCTTGCATGTACAGATGGTGAAGTCATTATGTTGACTGATTTGGGCTCTAGTTATTAGGGCGTTTAGTTCTTCCAATTTACCATCTATTCCAGAAACAAACACCGCCAGTGTATTTAATCGGTCTACCTGTATATACATTTTATTCTAGTAATACTGGAGGGCCCTTACTGTTGCCTGCATAAAGTTCAGAATTGCGGCCCACATATCATTTGCATTCATATTAGCTGCCATCAGAGATTGTGGATTGTCCCTATAATCGTCTCTTTGATATCTCACTGAGGATTTCATGCTGAATCTTTCTACCTGTGGTGGGGTTCCCGCCTCTGCCCTCTTATGTGGGCCTACTAGACTTATCTTCACTATATTCTGCTCCCGGTTTTTGAATCCATAAGCGTGGAATAAGTAGAAGTTCAAGCGGGGCTCTGGGGACAGTCTTGCGGTGACTCCTGCTCCAAGATCTTGGCGAGTGCTACCATCTCTGAATCAGGAATGGATACGTTGCCTAGAATTGATGTGGGATGAGGATCTTCGAGGTCTAAATCTAAGCAGTTATTTCTCTTCATCTTTGCTTGGCTGGAGATTTCACAGGCTCCTACTATCGGACTTTTTCCGCATGGGCAACAGCCACAGCACTGCCATTGAGGCTTCGTTTTGGTGCAATCACTATTGTTGGATAAAAAGGAAGTGGCAGCGGCTCATTTCTCACCTCATTCTTCTTTCCGGGGCCCTTTGAATGCCAGAGCCCCCGGGGATTGTTGGTTTTTGCCAAGGGGGTCCCTCGTACTTTCGCCATTACTTGACCCATTTCTTAAGACGAAAAAATAATCCGTTATCTTGCAGCTTCTGGGCTGGACTGGATGCTTTACTTCCTCCTCTGGGAGGATCTCTGTTGTCGGCTGGTCTATCTCTCTTTTCATCTGTTCCAAACTATTAAATTGCAATGCTGAGCTCCTACAGATTGTGTTCAATGAGCTCCGGGCCCAAGGGGGTCTGAGAGGCTCTGAAGCATTTCTCACCCTTCTTTTTGTGGTTGTCCGATCTAGGGTCAACTCTCTTTTCCTTTTCCTCTTGATTAGGTTGGGCATGTTGTTTCTTGCTTTACCTGACCTCATTCTCCTGTTATTATCAGGCCAGATAAACAATTTCAGGAGGAAAGTTGAATATGGGTGGTGACTATAACCATATTCAGGTCCTTATATAGAGGAGCTGTGTTTATGCCTTATGTTTATGTCTATGCTTCTACTCCAGCTAACAGCATTCAGCACTATTCAGTGCTATTCAGTGCTACTCAGTGCCCTAAAGTGCTGTACTTCTGCCCAAGGCTCCAGGGCTCCAGACATCCGATCAGCTCCTGGCCACTCCGAGATACTGCTCCACTAGCTGCTCCATTTGCTCCACTAGCTGCTCCTCTCAGCTGTGCCCCAGGTCCTTGAGTGAGACCGGCCTCCAAAGGACCAAACCCTCCCTCCCTTGGGAACTGGCAACTACGCGAAGGCACCGCTTCGCTCAACACTCTGCTCAGCCCCCACCCACTGGCCGCGGGCTTTCTGATTTCCCCATCTCTTCTTCCAGTAGTGCAGTGGGAGTGGATTCGTGCAGAGGACAGAGATTAAACTTTGGATTTTGACAGCGGGACCTGCTTTAAAGGTCCTGCTGTCAAAACCTAAAGTGTTTGCTGTGGCTTAGCTGCAGCTGCAGCGCTGCAGCCAAGCCACAGCAAATAGCTATGTCTGGGGGTAGGCACCCCAAGGACATGGCAGGAGCCGTCCCTGGGAGGTGGCAGTCCCCAGGGCCATCAGAGGCCCCTCCAACAAGATCTTGGCCCTGGGGGTGGTGGTCTCCGGGGTGCGGGAGTCCCATAGGGACCCCCTTTATTTTTAAAACATTTGACCTGGGATGGTGGTCGCTGGGGTTCGGGGGCTACGCTGCCTCCACAGTTCAAACTACAGTCCTACCCACAGGAATGGTGGTCCGCGGGGCGCAGGGGTCCAAAACGGACCCCCTTTATTTTTTAAAACATTTGCCCCAGGGAGGTGGTGGTCCCCAGTGGACGTGGCCCTCCTGCTCCAACTACAGCATTGCCTTGGAGGGGTGGAGGTCCCTGGGGCAGCAGGAGGGGCCAGGAGGCCCCCTCTGCTTTTTTTTTTTTTAAAAGCCCCCGGGACTTGGCCTACCCGGAGACATTGGACTAATGAACTGAGGGAGCCTGCGCTTTGTTTTTTAAAAACGTTTACGAACGGATTTGCGAATGCACAGCGTCCCCACTTGTAAAATAAAAAAAACAATGCTTTTTAGTTCCCCCTTTGGGACCTCACCACCAGAGCTAAGGGGTCAAGGTGTTCATACTCTGGTTCCTTTTGTTTTGTTTTTTACTTTTATTTTTATACTCAGCTGAAGCTGAGTCCCAAGATGGCTGACAACACTTCAACAGCTTCTGTTGTTGAAGTGTTATCAGCCAATCAGATCTCAGCACAAGATTGTTAGGGGTCGCGAATCCTTCACATCTCTAGATATACAAAATTGTTTTCCCCTTAATTTCTCAAAAAATATTGAACAGAATTACACCAAAACAAAAAAAGCACTCTTTCTGGACCAGGAACTACCTTCCTGCCAAATTTGGTGTAATTTTGTCCAGTAGTTTTTGTGCTACCGCTGTTCAAACTCCCTATGGAAAAATGAATGGGGAATATGTGTTTTGGGAGCCCCTCTTTTATCAGCCCCCCTGGATGGATCACCCCACAACTTTCCAGGCAGCAGCTGATGGAACTGGCACATTTTTGTGGAAAGTTTCATGAAGATTCGTCAAGAGGTGCCAAAGATACAGGCAAGTAAAAAAACACTTTTGTATAGAAATGTGATCCTACCTATACCTACCTAGTGGCGACTGCAACTAGGTAATATATAGACACACACACACACACACTCATATATATATATATATATATATATATATATATATATATATATATATATATATATTCTTTTGCATTTAGTTTTAAGCAGGAATCATACTTTATAGCACAACAGGTTGGTATAAAGGGATTTGTAGTTTATAGTACGTTATTCTGGCACAAAAGATCTTTTTCATTAATTTTCTAATGTAATGTGAACATTTATTTCCTAGAAATACTCTATTAATAATATCAATCAATAAATAGTACAACAAAGATAAACACATATTTACCAATGGCAAATCAATAAACAACAATCTATACAGTAAAGGTGGCTTACCCTTCACATCTGGTTTGCCACAATAGATTCCCTATGCCTTAAATATAGACCGGTCATTCACAGACAACTCTTCACAAGAACAATTACAAATTCTTGGACACAAATTTTCAGCAATAAAATATCTCAGATGGTATGGTGGGCAGAAAAAAAGATGGATGGAATTGCTTCCCAGAACGATTGGCAGTAGCTCGACTATTTGCAAGCAGTGCCATTTTACAGCATGGGCAAAGTGGGCTTTAGCCCAGGGCCCCCAACTTTCAAGGGGTCTCTTCACTTAAGCTCTTTGGAAATTGCCAGACTATCAAGATGTTTAAAATAGCCTGTTTGTTTAAGTACTTTCTTTTTTAAGAGAGCACAGGCTGTCTGGCCAGCCCACCCATGCCTGAGGAGGAGGTTAAAGAAAAATAAGTTTGATCTGGTTAGATTCAGCAAGCTCTCTAACCTTTTAAAGTGCATAGGCCCATCACAACCGCACAGGCCTTTACCTTTATTCAAGTGCCTCATATGTAAAGTTAAGATTGTCATTTTGTGCTCCCTCCGTGACTGCATCATACTTGTGGAGTTGCTTCCAGAAGAGTCAATCACAGCTTGCTGCCATCTGAGTCTTAATACCTGTTGTGCGCAGAACAAACAGCCCAAAAAACAAAAGTACCCATCAGCACTGTATACCTAAGTGCTAATTACATATTATCTAAACACACACATTGTGGGGAAAAGACTTAGACAGTTGGTCACAATGACTTAGCCTCTTCAATTTGGCACTGCATTATTTACTGACCTCCAAAAGATCCAACTTGAAACTCTCAAGGGAGGACAGTGGCGGCTGGTGAAATTGGTGGGGCGTAAACTCCTCTCTGAAATTCCACAGAGCAGGCTGTTATGCCGTTATGCTGTAACCCTCCTCGTCTGGATATGATGGAAATGGCCATGATGGAGGCGTGGAAAGGTAATAAAAGGCCTGGGGATCCGGACCTCATGGCCAAAAAGTATTTGCTTGTGAGTGTATCAATAACCTGCTGCACCGCACCGTACTAGTAGGCCGCGCTGAAATACCCAACAAACTGACGATGAGGAAGGTGGCAGCTTCCTTCTCGTGCATGCATCGGTCAGCATTGCCTGCTGTGCCACATTCACCTAGCATAGACGCGTCGCCAACAGCCACAGTTCGTTTTCCTCACTGGGCACCTCATTCTTCGGCTGGGGATCGTTACCTTTTTGCTCCCAGCCATGATCTGGAGCCCGCTGAGAGCAGCTGCTCATGCAGCGAAGGTAGGCTGCTCCACCCATCGATGGCCCCAGAGGAAGGACTCTTTGCATCTGACCACGCCCAGGACAATGGTGTGAGCAGCTGCTCATGCCGTGAAGGTAGGCTGCTCCACCAAATGGCAACTGTGGGGAGGCAAGTCCATGGCGGTCCAGCGAGGCCTGTAACTACTAAAAGAAAAAAAAAACACATGGACCACGGTCTTCTCCCACGACTGCGACCCCAACACACCAAACAGCTTGGCCTGAGTTGTCCCCACCCCCAAGAGAGCGCGCTACCATGCCTAGTTTCCTTGTACAACCTACAACCACCATCTGAGAGCAGGCTGCCCCACATTCTCTAGCAAGCCGGACACTGAACTCTCATATTCAGCCTGCATCGAACTGGCAACTTCAAGCACAATAAATAATGCAACAGTAAAGAAAGACAGTAACAGCACTACAAGCACAGAAACCACTGAGTCACCACCAACTGTAAGTCAGCCCCTAACGTACTGTGTGATGCACTTACAGCTAATGGGTATGAATGTAAATGTCTGCTAAGAGACTTTCATAAAAAAAAAATCAAACCTCTAGTGTACGATCCCCACCTACTGCCTACCATCTGAGGAGCACTTCCTGAGCCATACTGGTGTTTTACTTTAACCTATATGCACAGGTTTCCTGTCGTCAAAAAAACAAAAAGTTCAGAAAGGAACCTAGCGAGAACTTGTGACCACTACATTAGTTTCGGCGGTGGTACTGGACACATTCTTCCTAACTACTGACTCTAAAGTCAGTCCTCAAATGGCCTCCATTCTAGCCCTTGAGTCCTTCGTCGTGGAAGGTCCCCATCAGCACAGGCAGCTCGATGGAAAGCCTGGGTAGAGAGGCTAGAGAACTATTTTGTGACAGTGGCATTAGACAATGACAGACAATGCCCTATGCTCCCACATCACTATTCACAAGCTGGGAAAGTCAGTGGTAGTGGAAGGTCCACACTTCATATAGAAGTCCTTGAAGAAGGCCCTAACTGTGCATTTTGAACCACTTGCAAACCCAGACTATGAGCGGTTCCTGCTCACCAAGCCAGACAACTTCCTGAAGAATCCGTGGACACTTTCTTTGCGAGACTACAGGAGCTCGCTGGACATGCACATTGCCTGATGCGGTTGATGAAATCCGTGCATAATTTATATAAGGATGTGCCAGGAATGTCCATTGCCAACATTCTGAAGATGGGGCGATCAAAGGAACTATCAAAGGTATGCGCTGCACACATAGAAGCAGCCCTATAATGACAAGTAAAAACAGAGTAGGTCAACGCCACCACAAGTGCGAGGACATGCTACATGTGTGGAAGACCATACCGTCATCAAGGGTCATGTCCTGCCCAAGGGAAAAGGTGGTCCCAATGCAATAAACGGAAATCTAGTACAACCACCGGTAGCCCCGGGTGATGAGGACGACATGGATGATGATGAGGATATAGAAGGGACAGTACACGTTGTGCACACTATGCAGCCAGGAGGACAACCCCGATGATGCATACCAAAGTGCACCATGCTGCTCTCGGGCCACCAGATGCCAGCTCCGATCAATACCGGCGCTTCCATAAATATTTTGGCACAATCAGTACTCCAACCCCTCCTGATACAGCCAAATCTGTGTCCCATCACTACTCTAGTTTACGCCTTTGGGATGTCTACACCACTACCACTGGTGGGAGTATTCACAATGGAAATCTCACACAAAGCACAATCAACACGTACCAAAGTATATGTGACCAAGACTTGGTTCGAAATACTGCTGAGCTGCTGGACAGCAGAACAACTCAATCTCGTCACCTTTGCTTTCAGTGTACACTTAGGGAATGTAGAAGATTTGCTGGCCAAATTCTCACAACTATTTGATGGCATTGGATGTCTCAAGGACCGTCTTATACATCTACACATCGATGAATTGATCCAGTCAGTCACACTGAAACATCGCCCGTGGCGTTCCACCTATGACCAAAAGTCAAAGAGGAGCTGAGGAAATTGGGGCAGGCGGATATCATTGAGCAGGTGGAGGGCCAAACACTCTGGATATCCCCGATCGTAGTTGCTCGCAAACCAAAACAGCCGGGGTGAGGTCAGGATCTGCATTGACATGAGTCTGCCTAACCTGGCAATCCGACATGAGTGGCATCTAACACCTACGGTAGATGACATTGTTGCTGAAGTAAGTGGATCAAGATGGTTCTCGAAAATGGACTTACGGGCTGGGTACCATCAACTGCTGTTAGCTCCAGAGTCAAGGGACATCACAACCTTCTCCACTCATGTTGATCTAAAGAGAAATAAGCTCCTTACTTTTGGGGTATCTAGCGCACTAAAAGTCTTTCAGGACACCATTCTGGGTGTGCCGGCTGGGCTACCAGGAGTCAGCAACGTCAGCGTTGACATCATAGTAAATGCTCCACCCATTGAGACACACCTTGACTGGCTGAAAACAACATTCAAATGACTACATGAGAGTGGGTTCACTATACCCTTGGAAACATTTGCTTTTCTACAAAAGAAAGTCGCTTTCTTTGGCTATTGAGTCTCAGAAGATGGAGTCCGACAAAGATTCAGGACATTCAATCAGCCCATACTAACGTGTCAGGTGTCTGCAGAGTCTGCCGGATAGTTGCCACATGTTGGTGGTAATAGATGATTTTTCTCAATATCCTGAAGTGAAGATTGTAGACTCCATAACAGCAGCTGAGACTATTCCGTGATTGGAGAAAGTAATGGCACACTCACAGGCTATTGAACAAGCTAAGAACAGACAATGTTACCCCTTTCTCAAGTCACAAATATACTGAATACTTGACCTCCAGAGCTGTCCATTATCGAAAAATCACTCTTTGCTGGCCACAGGCCAATGGTGAGGCATTTCAGAACACTGAAAAAAAGTACTAGGAATTGCCTTGGCCAACAATCAGAGTGTAGGGTGTGCATTGTATGCGTTCCTCTGTGAGTACTGACTCACCTCTCATACCTCCCAGCACTTTGTGCATGACCTAGATGATAGGAGACACATTCCTTTATGTGAGATGATTCTCCAAGATCATAAATAAGGCAGCTGAGGCATTGTTCAGGCGTGGAGGTCAACATGATTAAATCTTAAGAAGGAGATAAATCAAATAACGTGAGGTCCAAATCAGTGACTTAGTCCTTGTGAAGACCCAACATTCAGCGAGCAAATTTATGTTGCCGTTTGAAAAGGAACCATGAAGAGTAAGTGCCATAAAAGGAACTATGGTCACTGCCCAAAGGGCAGTGAATAAATCACAAGGAATATCTTGTTCTTCAAACTGTACCAGCAGTATGATCTTGAGACGAAGGACACTGACAGTACCCAAAAGGATGGTCAGTCTGAAAATGATGAGGACAGCGTGAGTGACCAGCAAAATGGGGTGTCAGCATCACATCCTTCAGCGCATGGGGAAGTGAATAGCCACCACTGGCCAAGAGTAGTTTGAGATGCCAAGGAAGGATCAAAATGAAGAGCCTGACCGCAAAGATAGTGAAATAGCGAGAGATGATCCTGGGTCACAAAGACAGGGAATGGAGAGAACCAACTTGCGTCCTCAACCAGCAACATCTAAGAAGCTAAAAGATTTTGTAGTAAATTGAGCACAGGTGTATGTAGTATTTCAGTTAGTAATTTACATAACTCCCATGTAATCCTTGATTATATCATGATAGCAGCACTTTGACAAACACCTAGCTACCTGCTGTGTTCATGCAGAACTCGTACTTTAAATTCCAGACTCAGGCAGGTGTTTGTTTTTGAATGTTCCTATTTTGTTTTGATTTTGCCTGGGTAAAGGGGAATGTAATTTTGTAGTGGGTCAGCCATTTCTGGCACATCACAGCAGGGGAGTTTTATGTTGTACGCCGCCTTGAGTTTTATTGTGTAGGCCTATACTATGGGCATTAAAGGGCACATGGTGTGGGCAGAGTTGCACTTGAGCAGCAGGCTGCTCGTGCAGGCTGACATGGCAGCACTGCAGTCTCACTTTTACTTGGGTCACACAGGGTGACACAATCAGTGTGATAGCCCTGGTGACCCCTTTACCACCCTTGCCCTGGGTACCACTGATATCTATTACTAGGGACTTGCAGCGGTGTTAGAGTCCTTGCCAATTGGCCTAACCAATCTGACATACAGTTTAAGGGAAAGAGCATAAGTACTGAGGTCTGGTTAGCAGGCCTCAGTACCCTATCAGGTAAAAAACAACAGCATCAAGCAGAAAAAAGTGGGGGGACAATAAAAAAAGGGCACTTTACAAAAAATACCCTATGTGATACAATTATAATGTACTTACAACAGACGGGTTCCTCTGTGGAGCCTCATCATCATCTCCAATAATCTGACAGTGGAGAAATTCTGGGGCAGGTTAGTGGGGGGACCTTAGGGGTATGTTTGTAATTTTCACATGTGATCAGTAGCAGGTTATATTTATGAGTTGTGACTTGTAGGAGACTGATCTTCAATGCAATCTTGCATATATCTTTTCTTGTAAGAGATTATTTTGCTAAAAGTGAAAGTATTTTATATTAGGCTTGGAGACTCTGTGGATGTGCTCTGGCCACCATCGACGGCCTTAACACGCACGTTATGCCTTCAACTCTATTCATTTAACACATTTGCTCGGCATCTGCTTAACATTAATGCTATTGAAGCTTTTAATGAAATCATTACCTCCTGCAAATGTTCCTACTCTTGATATGCCCAGCAAGAAGCTTCGAGTGGAAGGTGTCTCACCATCTGCATAGGAATGTTGCAGTGCATAGGGTATGTAAGAGCAGTATGATTAGTGAGGAGTGAGAGAGAGATGAGATGTTGAGAGACCCTGCCAGAAGGGGCATTACACTTAAGACCATTATGTCTGCAGCAGGTTTTCAGGGAGTTATTACAAGACCTGCCAGTAGTATAATGCCAAAGCGCACATAGGGAGATCGGACTAATGCGTTAAGAATATTGTATTGCCAGTACCTGGGGTGCTCACTCACTCTCATACATATCTCATGTCTCAGGTATATATTTTAATGTGGAGATAATACTGATGCTAATAAACACATTTCTATATAATACAATGTTTGTGCGTGCATTTTTTTTGGGGGGGTGAGGGTTGGGGGGTCTGTGATGTGGCTTCAGATTAAGCCTTTCACCCTGCGAGAGAAGTGCTGTGGGAGGTCTGCTTTTTTCTAAAACCCTAATCAGGGCCGGCTTTAGGGCGATGGAAGTGGTGCGGCCGCCCCAGTTGCTGACCTAGACTGGGGGGGCACTGACCTCAGGACTGCGCTGTGTTTAGCAATGAGTTACAAAACTTGCAATTTAAGAGCACCTGCTGAAAGGTTTTTTGTGCTCCAGCCTTCAGGAAACAATTAAAACGTCAAGCTACCTAAAAAGATGTAGGGAGACTAATATGTGTACATGAGATCTCTAGTTTATTACAAGTAAAGAAGAATACACCCCATCCTTCAGCCGTGCTGCTCCTCCGATCTTCCTCTCCAACTGCCGCACCGGTCTCCTTGGTTACAACTACAAGGTTCTCCTGATGTACATGCTAAGCATAGAATGCCACATTACCTCTTGCAATTAATGCTCCTGCTAGGGAGAGAGATGGGAGATTTGTCTAGTGGCAGATTTGCGTTGCCATAAAGTAGCACGGAGCGTAAATGTGCCTGCTGCAAAGAACAGAACTATAGTTTTGTGGATAGCTGAGTGGATTAGTAAGTCCAGCCTAAACAAGCACTTTAAATCAAATGAATGTATGTGAAAGGGGGGCTATGGAGAGATGAGGGGCACATTTTCTGGGTGGTAGTGAGGGAATCCGAGGAGATGGTCATGGGGTGGGAGGGCGCCAAAAAAAACTGTCACACAGGGTGCCACCAGCGATACGCGCCCTGACCACAATAATCCTATGAGTAGAGGCCAAAGAAGGCGTTCCAGTTTGTCATTATCTCCATAAACACCAAGACTATAGATTCTTCGATGAGAGCTTATGTTCTCTTACTTAGGGGCATATTTATACTCTGTTTGCGCCAGAATTGCGTCGTTTTTTTTGACGCAATTCCGACGCAAAACTAACTCCATATTTATACTTTGCCGTTAGACGCGTCTAGCGCCAAAGTCCATGGAGTTTGCATAATTTTTTAGCGTGGACACCTACTTTGCGTTAATGATATGCAAGGTAGGCGTTCCCGTCGAAAAAATTTACTCCGAGGCATGTGCGCCGTATTTACACTCCCGGGCAAAACTCACGCCCGGGAGTGGGCGGGTCAAAAAAAATGACGTACGGCTGCTTTTGCGCCGTTTTTTAGCGCCTGGTCAGGGCAGGCGTTAATGGACCTGTGGGCTCCGAAGGAGCCCAGAGGTGCACTCCCATGCCCCCAGGGACCCCCCCTGTCACCCTTGCCCACCCCAGGAGGACGCCTAAGGATGGAGGGACCCATCCCAGGGACATTAAGGTAAGTTCAGGTAAGTGTTTTTTTTTTTTTTGTGTGGTATAGGGGGCCTGATTTGTGCCCCCTACATGCCACTATGCCCAATGACCATGCCCAGGGGACAGAAGTCCCCTGGGCATGGCCATTGGGCAAGGGGGCATGACTCCTGTCTTTGCTAAGACAGGAGTCATTTCTATGGGGGTTGGGAGTCGAAAAAAATGGCTCAAATCGGGTTGAGGTGAAAAATTTGCCTCAGCCTGACTTGCCCCATTTTTTGGCGCCCAAGCTCCATATCCCCCTACGCCGGCGCTGCCTGGTGTACGTCGTTTTTTTTTCACGCACACCTGGCAGCGCCGCCGGCTAACGCCGGCTAACGTCATTGAATAAATACGGCGCCCGTATGGCGCTTCAGAATGGCGTTAGCCGGCGCTAATTTTTTTGACGCAAAACTGCGTTAGCGCAGTTTTGCGTCAAAAAGTATAAATATGGCCCTTAGTGTGACCGCCAAAAATCAAAGTTTTGGCGAGTGCGAATGTATTATTACCAACACTGAGCTTCTAAAGAAAGCTCAGCGCCCTTGCAAGACCTTAATGGCCTTGTTAAAAGCAAAATATAAACACCGTATGCGGCTGTCCTATACAGCGACTGTAATAGTATTTAACATGTTTAGTAATGCATTTAATTAATGTTCTTACTGTCAATGTAACAAAACTTAAAATAAACCAACGGCACACTAAAGTAAATTTCTAATAAAGTCTGTACAGAACGTAAATCTGTTTCCAGCCAATTTAGTTGAAAATAATGATGTCTATTTTCTAATATTTTACTTAGAAAACGTGAAACCAAGTTTAAGATTCCCATACAGAAATTAATTCAGTAGTTCACAAACCTATTGTTATGCAGAGTCTCGAGTGTAGAGAGTTCCACATTAATGGCCACATACCTTATGCTGTTGACATGATTTCCTGACAGGTAACATTCTTGACCCGTTCCGTGCTTTCAGACATTTTCAATCATCAAAAGGGATGCTCTGCTGAACTGTATTCCTATGTGAAGGACACAGGGTCATATTTAAATGGAAACAAAAGTCCTTTCCAACATGGATTGCATGCTGCTGTACACAATGCTTCCAACGACCCTCTTAATATGCGGGAGATTGCAGTTTAATCGGAAACAGGATCAGAACTGGTAAATTATATATTTTGCAGTTTTTAAAACGCCTCATCCCCATCTCAATCTTCTCAACCTAAGGTGAGCTCTGTCTGATCAGGTGACAAGACTGGCCTGATGGAAATTCTGTTAAGGATTAATTTTGCTTTGATCAAAGATCTGCTTTATGGGGTGAGAACTTTTTCATGTTTCAAGATGAACTGTGCAAGAAGAGACCGTCCCCGTTCACCAAGACCTGCAAATGGCAAATGAGAAATGAAAAAGACATTAATAAAGCAGTGTCTTTTTAGTTCACATAGTGGGTGCAGAGGGAGTAGTTTACACAAACACTTTAATTTATATAAAAGACCCATCAAAGCTCAAAACTCATCTAGCAACTTGTGTTTACAAGAATTTCTGACATTATTTTCTAGGAGAAGAGGAACGTTAAACACCATATATAACAGTGTGTTATTTCATGTTTCTTCATGGTTATGTTCATGCCTGCATGACAGTACCCCAAGCAACAAAATCCGCACCATCCTTCTTCAAGCACCTCCCTTTCCAATGGGTATGGCAACACGGCATTGGTGTTCTCGCGCCAGGAGGTATAGATTCTGTGGACATCTGGATGCCTGGATTGAAGGAAAACCAGTTTATTACAAGAGTGTATCCCTCTTAACCTGTATTGCTTCTAAGGTGTTATATGATTTTACTACTTAGAATCAATACAGGTTGAGCGGAAGGATTTGTGATATATTTATGGTGTATTTGCCCCTCCCACGAACTTATAAGTGTGTGTTAGAAATGGGGTCTTTGGTTGACAGTCAGGTTACCCCCTGTTCGAGCAAGGACCCTCACTCTCAGCAGGGTAAAAGAGAATCACCCTCAGCTAACCCCTGCTTACCACCTTGGTAGCTTGGCAGAGAAGTAGGCTTAACTTCAGAGTGCTAGGTGTAAAGTATTTGTACCAACACACACAGTAACTTAATGAAAACACTACAAAATGACACAGCACCAGTTTAGAAAAATAGGAAATATTTATCTTATCAAAACAAGACCAAAACGATAGAAATCCACAATACACAAGTCAGGTTATCAATAAAAATGCAAAAAGAGTCTTTAAGTAGTTTTAAACACACACTAGCACTGCTAGCGTGAAAATTTACCTGGTGCGCGCCAAAAATAACCCGGCACGGGCGAGTGTGCATCAAAAAGGGCTTGCAAGGCCTTGATTCCACTCACGAGCGGGACCGTGTGTCATTTCTCCTTTCACCGGGTCGGGCGTGCCGTTTGTCCGCAGGAGAGCGATGCGTCAATCCGGTCAGCACTTTCGAGTCAGGGCAGGCCTTGCGTTGTTTTTCCACGCACAGCAGTACTTGAGTCGGAAATCCAGCTGCACGATGATCCGAAAACCCCGAAGCACGGGTTGTGATCTCCCAGCCTCTGTCAGCGATGCTGCGCGTATTTTCTCCTGCTCCGTGCGTCGATTCTTCGGTCACGTTTCCTGCGAGCGTCGTTTCTCAGCTTCGGAGCCGGCGGCGCGTCGTTTCTTCAGCCGCAGATCTGAGTCGCATCAATCTTTCCCCCACACGTGCTCTGTGAGTGGATTTCCTTGTCTTTATGTGGCCAGCTTCTCCTTTCAGGGTCCCAAGAACTGGATGGGCACAACAGGGCAGAGTAGGAGTCTCTCCAGAGACTCCAGGTGCTGGCAGAGAGAAGTCTTTGCTGTCCCTGAGATTTCAACAACAGGAGGCAAGCTCTAACTCGAGCCCTTGGAGAATTCTTCACAAGATGGAAGGCACACAAAGTCCAGTCTTTGCCCTCTTACTCTGGCGGAGCAGCAACTGCAGGATAGCTCCACAAAGCACAGTCACAGGCAGGACAGCACTTCTCCTCAGCTCTTCAGCTCTTCTCCAGGCAGAGGTTCCTCTTGATGTCCAGAAGTGATCTAAAGTCTGTGGTTTCGGGTGCCCTTCTTATACCCAATTTCTCCTTTGAAGTAGGCCTACTTCAAAGTAAAGTCTCTTTTGAATGTGAAATCCTGCCTTGCCCAGGCCAGGCCCCAGACACTCACCAGGGGTTGGAGACTGCATTGTGTAAGGGCAGGCACAGCCCTTTCAGGTGTGAGTGACCACTCCTCCTCTCCTTCCCAGCACAGATGGCTCATCAGGATATGCAGGCTACACCCAGCTCCCTTTGTGTCACTGTCTAGTGTGAGGAGCAACCAGCCCAATTGTCAAACTGACGGAAAGACAGGGAATCCACAAACAGGCAGAGTCACAGAAATTGTATAAGCAAGAAAATGCCCACTTTCTAAAAGTGGTATTTTCAAACACACAATCTTAAAATCAACTTTACTAAAAGATGTATTTTTAAATTGTGAACTCAGAGACCCCAAACTCCACATGTCCATCCGCTCCCAAAGGGAATCCACACTTTAATCAGATTTAAAGGTACCCCCCATGTTAACCTATGAGAGGGAAAGGCCTTGCAACAGTGAAAAATTAATTTAGCAATATTTCACTGTCAGGACATATAAACCACATTATTATGGGGGTCATTCCGACCGCCAGGGCCGGGGACCGCGGAAGCACTGCCAACAGGCTGGCGGTGCTTCCTGGGCCATTCTGACCGCGATGGTAAAGCCGCGGTCAGAAAAGGGCAACCGGCGGTGATTCCGACCCCCTTCCCGCCATCCTGTTCCTGGCGGTTTTTACCGCCAGGAACAGGATGGCGGGAACGGGTGTCGTGGGGCCCCTGGGGGCCCATGCCACTGGCATGGGCAGTGCAGGGGCCCCCTAACAGGGCCCCATAAAGATTTTCAGTGTCTGCTTTGCAGACACTGAAAATCGCGACGGGTGCCACTGCACCCGTCGCACCCCTACAACTCCGCCGGCTCCATTCGGAGCCGGCTTCATTGTTGAGGGGGGTTTCCCGCTGGGCCGGCGGGCGGCCCTCTGGCGGTCGCCCGCCGGCCCAGCAGGAAAGCCAGAATGGCCGCCGCGGTCTTTTGACCGCGGTGCGGTCATTCGGCGGTTCCCTCCAGGCGGGCGGCTCCCGCCGCCCGCCGGGGTTAGAATGACCCCCCATATGTCCTACCTGAACCATACACTGCACCCAGCCCTTGGGGCTACCTATGGCCTACCTTAGGGGTGTCTGACATGTAAGAAAAGGGAAGGTTTAGGCCTGGCAAGTGGGTACACTTGCCAAGTCGAATTTACAGTTAAAACTGCTCACACAGACACTGCAGTGGCAGGTCTGAGACATGATTACAGAGCTAATTATGTGGGTGGCACAACCAGTGCTGCAGGCCCACTAGTAGCATTTGATTTATAGTCCCTGGGCAGCTCTAGTGTACTGTACTAGGGACTTACTAATAAATAAAATATGCCAATCATGGATAAGCCAATTACATACCCATTTTGTGAAGGAGCACTTGCACTTTAGCACTGGTTAGCAGTGGTAAAGTGCCCAGAGTAACAAAACAGTAAAATCAGAGTGCAGCTCACACCAACAACCTGGGGAACAGAGGCAAAAAGTTAAGGGAGACCACGCCAAGGATGAAAAGTCTAACAATGTGGTTACCCTTTTCCTATTGATTATTAAAATAATTTAACTGAGAACTGGGAATAACATGTTGAATTGGTGTTTTCACTTCATTTCTTATTCCTCCTTTGGGCTCGAGGGCCTAAACATTAGGAAGAGCTTCTGCTTCAACACAACATATAAACATACTTTAATTAATTCCCATTACTCCAAATGGTAACATTACAGACATCATCTCACTCCATATATTACCAATCAATCAATCAGGGATTTGTAAAGCACACTACTCACCCATGAGGGTCTCAAGGCGCTGAGTAGGGGAGGGGGGAGGAAGAGGGGAAGGGGGAGAAAGGTAGAGGTGGGTGTTGCTACTGCTCAAACAGCCAGGTCTTGAGAACTTTCCTGAAGGTAAGGAGGTCTGGCCCAGGTGGGTGGGAAGAGTGTTCCACGTTTTGGCGGCAAGGTGTGAGAATTATCTACCGCCGGTTGTAGTTCTGTGGATGCGTGGGATGGTTGCGAGGGCAAGATCGGCAGAGGGGAGATGTCGGGCCAGGGTGTAGAAGGAGAGTCGTCTGTTGAGGTACTCTGGTCCAGTGTTTTGCAGTGCTTTGTGAGCGTGGGTGAGGAGTTTGAAGGTGATTCTCTTGTTGACTGGGAGCAAGTGCAGGTTTTTCAGGTGGTCTGTGATGTGGCAGTGGTTGGGGATGTCCAGGATGAGGCGTGCTGAGGCGTTCGGGATGAGTTGCAGCCTCTTCTGGAGTTTGGCCATGGTTCCTGCATAGAGGGCATTGCCGTAGTCCAGTTTGCTGCTTACGAGGGCTTGGGTGACTGTTCTTCTGGTTTTGGTGGGTATCCATTTGTAGATTTTTCGGAGCATGCAGAGGGTGTTGAAGCAGGAGGAGGAGATGGCATTGGCTTGCTGGGTCTTGGATAGTGAGGGGTCCAGGATGAATCCTAGGTTGCGTGCATGGTCGGTGGGAGTCGGAGCTGTTCCAAAAGTGGCAGGCCACCAGGAGTCATCCCATGCGGAGGGGGTGGAGCCGAAGATGAGGACTTCCGTCTTGTTGGAATTGAGTTTGAGGCAGCTGCTCTTCATCCATTCGGTGATGGCCTTCATTCGTTCATGGAAGTAGGTCTTGGCAGAGCCCTTGGTGAGGGAGAGGATCAGCTGAGTGTCGTCGGCGTATGAGATGATGTTGAGGTTGTGGGCTCGGGCGATGTTAGCGAGCGGGGCCATGTAGATGTTGAAGAAGGTCGGGCTGAGAGATAAGCCCTGGGGTACGCCGCATATGATTTTGGTGGCCTCCGAACGACATGGGGGAGGCGGACTTTCTGGATTCTGCCGGTGAGAAATGAAATGACCCAGTCCAGGACTCTGTCCTGGATTCCAGCATTGCTGAGGAGTGAGCATAGGGTGTGGTGTCAGACAGTGTTGAACGCGGCCGAGAGGTCCAGGAGGATGAGGGGTGTTCTTTCGCCGCTGTCCAGTATGGTTCTGATGACGCCGGTGGCGGCGATGAGGGTAGTTTTGGTGCTGTGGTTGCTGCAGAATCCGGATTGGGAAGGGTCCAGGGTGCGGTTCTCCTCTAGGAAGCAGGTTAGTTGTCTGTTGACGACCTTCTCAATGACTTTTGCCGGGAAGTGAAGCAGGGAGATAGGCCGGAAGTTCTTGAGGTCCTTTGAATCTGTTTTTTTTCTTGAGGAGGGCATTGATCTTGGCATGTTTCCAGCTCCCTGGGAAGGTGGCGTAATCGAAGGAGCTGTTGATGATCTTCTGTAGTTGGGGTGCAATGACGGAGCTTGCTTTGTTGAGAATGTGGTGAGGACAGGGGTCAGATGGAGAGCCGTAGTGGATGGTGTTCATGATTTTGATGGTGTTGTTGTCATTGACGGGGGTCCAGGAGAGCAGGAGGTTGGTCGGGGGCGAATCTGTGGTGTTGGTGGTTGTTGGGAGGGTCTGAGGCTGAAGCTGTCGTGGATGTCTGCAATCTTGCAGTGGAAGTAAGAGGCTCGGGAGTCACAGAGATCTTGGGATGCCGGGATGCTGTTGGCATTGCAGCTGGAGTTAGAGAGTTCCTTCACGATGTTAAAGAGCTCCTTGTGGCTGTGTGCGTTGTTGTTGATTCGGTCTTTGAAGATGGTTCTTTTGGGGCTTGGATGAGTCGGTGGTGTATGCAGATGGTGTTTTTGAAGGCTGTGTGGTTGTCCAGAGTCTGATCTAAGTGCCACTTTCTTTCGAGTCTTTGGCAGCTTTGCTTAGATTTATGGAGGTTGGCAGTAAACCAGAAGGCCTTTCTGTCGGAGTGTTTATTGGAAGGATTCTTGATTGGGGCGAGAGTATTGGCACAGGTGTTGACCCATTGCCTGATGTGTTGGGCAGCTGCATCAGTGTCGGGGGTGTTGATGGGTGGGTTCTGTGAGAGGGTCGCGATAACCTTCGGTGACCTTGTTCCAACTGCGGTGGGGGATCCGTGGAGGGTAGTGGTGTGTCGTGGGTTTCTTGAAGGAGAAGTGGATGCAGCGGTGGTCTGTCCAGTGGAGTTCAGTGGTCTGGCTGAAAGAGACGTGATTGCTGGCAGAGAAAATAAGGTCGAGTTTGTGTCCTGCGGAGTGAGTTGGTGTTGTGACGAGCTGTTTGAGGCCGAAGTTGGAGAGGTTGTCAAGCAGGGTGGCGGTGTTGTTGTCGTTGGTGTTCTCGAGGTGGAAGTTTAAGTCTCTGAGGAGTATGTAGTTGGTGGATGCGAGAGCCGGCATGCTGATGAGGTCTGTAATGGAGTCGCTGAACTGCTGTCGTGGGCCGGGGGGCCTGTAGATGAGGGTCCCTGGAGGGTGGTGTTTGGGTCAATGTGGATTTGGAAGTGCTGGAGTTTGGCGGTGCTGAGGGTGCCTTCGGTGATGGTCGTGATCCCGAGGGTGATGGTGATGCCTCCTCCTGGTTTGTTGGAGCAGTCCATGCTGGTGATCTTGTAGCCATCCAGGATGGCTATTGTGATGCCAGGAGCTGAGGAGGGGTTCATCCAGGCGATGTCTGGGGAGGCTGAGTCGAGTAGATTCCATAGCTCTACAGCGTGCTTGTGGACAGAGTGGGTCTTGAGCAGGATACATCTGGGATGGTTGTGTCCTGCCTTGGTGGGTGGGTCATTGGCCTGGAGGCTAGTGAATGTGCAGTTCTAGCAGGAGATGGGTCCGTGGGTGGTCTGTGGGGAGGCTTGAAGGCAGGCGGGAGAGTGGCCGGTGTTGAGCGTGCGGAGTGTGGCAGCGTCATAGTGAAGACGTGCATGACGGCGGTGAGGGGGATGGGAGGCAGGGGTTCTGGCGCTGGGCACTGTCCAGGCACCGGTGGGCGCAGACAGGCTTGTCATTAAGTAGGGAGGTGTGGGGAGGAGAGGACAGCTGGGAGGTGGGAGGGAGACGAAAAATGACGCAAAAAAGGGGGCAGAGCCGTGGGGCGGCAGGGGAGAGAGAGAAGGGGAGAGCGAAAGTGAGAGAGAGAGAGAGCGGAGTGAGAGAGAAACGAGGAAGAGGGGCACTAAGGGACAGTAGTGGAGCAGAGAGCAAAGCAAAGCAGAGAAAAGGAGGAGAGAGGCAGAAGGTAGCCTAGTAGGAGAGCAGAGCCCTCCCACTAGACACCAGGGATGAGGCGCAGGCAGAAGCCTGCGGGTGGAGGAGGGCCTCAAACTCCTGTCAGGGGTCAGGAGTTCAGAGGAGCAAGGGAAAGGGAAAGGGCTCTACTTAGAGGGTGGAACCACGGGAGGCAGAGCAATGCACTGACCAGGTATTATCTTACCCACAGTATTGCCCAGAATCAACCTCCCCTTCAAACATTATCTCATTTGCATGCCAGTCTTAGTCCTTTCCACCCCACCCCTGCTTTATGTATACAAAGTTGAATCAACATCATCTATTGTCCATCTCAACATGATTCACTAGTAGCTTTCTTCCACGTTCACATATCTCCATCGTCCCTTTAAATGGGCTGGCATAAATAGGACTTTAATACACCACTCTAACTTCAATGCCCTTCATTCATTCATCATGATTTCCCCAAACATAGCTTTAAGCAATCTCAGACCCAGACCACTATTCTGTCTCTCTGAACACTCATGCAATCTTGCCACTGAAGACCAACAAAAACATACCACTCAATAAATCCTGTCCTACAAGTCATCACTGGATGCATCCAGGTAAGTCCCTGAGAAAGGTAAATCTTGATACTTCTAATCACTCATTTCATTCCTCCAGGGCAATCTTTGCCACACTTCCAGATCCTCACAAACCTCACAAACACTAACCTACCAGAACATTCATCCCCTCCCAGACTTCCATCCATGAGTTCTCCTGGCAAAAAGCTGCAAAAATCAAGTCATCTTTGGTAGCACTGCTCACATCGCCATGCTTCTGTGACGACCTTCTTATTAATTTCACATCCATTCTCTAAAAAGTTTCATGTTCACTATCTTCCCCTGCATCTCCAAATTGACAACCAGACATTCTCTGTACCAATCACTACTCCTTTGTGTAAGTGTATCTGGCATCATTAATGACAATCATGTTAAGATAACAATTCTTTGGTATCCTTGTCCTGGTGTGGACCAGACAAATAAGACTGCAACATTGTCATGGTAATCCAGCAGCCTTTCAGGAGGGGCTTCAGGTATAATCATCACAGCAGGAAGTGGGCCATCAGCTCCACACTGTGAAAACAATAACAGCACAGTATCTACGCCAATCTAAGTCCAAAAGAACTGGAAAGAAGTGGAGGATGTAGTTATCCTCATGGCAACACTCATCCTGTCTCTTACAAACTTAGTCCCGCATTATGAACATGGCTGTCCGTTCCGCACCGCCGGTGGTGGCGATAGAAACCGCCAACGGAGAAGCGGCCCGGACTGCCAAATAATGAACCAAACGAAACACACGCATCCTGCTCACCACCCACCGCCAGGAAAGGAGACCCACTGATGACGGCAGAGTCTGCCCACAGGCCGTCGGAAAGGCCCAACCCGCCCATCAAATTATGAACCACCATTCCTCCGCCAGTTCCAGGGCAGGAACCACTGCCACACAAAGCCAGGCGGAAAAGAAACAAAAAGAAGGAAACAATCACCGGAGTTCAACAAAATGTGCAGCGGCAGCCATGGACAGAGAGCTGCAGATCATGCCAACCTTGCTCCTTGCCATATATCTACACGACCCAGACCACCGACAAAGACGACGCAAGGGAGGAAAGGGCAAAGTTACATACCCACCCACTCCAACCACCCCGCAATGCCCACTAACCCTTCCCAGCAGCACAAGTCAGACACCCCACACCAAGAGGGACGTACCCGACCAAAGGCCACTGCAACTTGGCCATAGTGCATACAATAGCCCCATACCCATAAATAAGTTAAACAAACACCAGGGTGGAACTGCGTGCAGCCCAAACACAGGCCACACTGAAACTTTATTATGTAGCTCAGTGAGCGAAATGGTGCCAAGAGGGCCAATGGCCAGTCCTTCAAAAGTCATTTGTCCTTGGCCACAACTGGCCACACCTGACTCCCACAAGTGCTGGGAACTCCACTGAATGGGGCACCATATGGGGATCCAGGCACCTCACGGAAGGGGGGCAGTGGGTGCTGGGGATTTATGACGGGGTGGGACTTTGACTTGTGTGAGGAGGTTGTAGGGGGGGTGGGCTTCTCCTTTGAAGGGGTTGGGGCTGTTTGGCTCAGGTGGAGCTGGATGGCTTAGGCTCCGAGCGGGCCTTCTTCTTCACCGCAGAAGGGGCACGGGAATGGGAAGGCTGGACCGGGGTGGGCTGTGATGTGGCGAGAGTGGAAAGAGCAAGGAGATGGGCACGTTTCGGGACAAGACGGGTTGGGCCAGTGTGTTCAAACAGGTCTGCACGGGAGAGGAAACGTTTTTTTGGAGCAATTGGGGTGGGCGTGGATGAGGGCGTGGGAGTGGTGGCAGAGGGTGTTGATGTATGAGGGGTAGGTGTGCGTGTAATGGGTGCAGGTGACTGCTCAGTATGCTGTGGTGTGTGGGATGTCTGATGGGTGGGTGTCTTGGTGCGTTTGAGTGTTTTGGGAGGTGGGGGTGAACACAGTGGGGGAAGACAGACAGCTCGTGTGGATGTATGTTGGGTGTGCTGCATATGTCAACTACAGTGGAGGTGGTGAGTGCAGGTGTGGTGTATGGGGTGCATGTATGGCTGTCTGCTATTGTGGTGAGTGCAGGAAGAGGAGCAGTAACAGTGAGTGAAGGTGCAGTGCATGAGGGTGTGGATGTAGCGGGGACAGACAGGTAGACGGAAGTGGACGTTGTTGTGTGTGCAGGTGTCTGTTGGCTGTGTGAATGCTTGTGGTAGGAGGTGTGGTGCTTGTGTTTGGAAGTGTGCTTCTTGTGTGTTGATGTGCCTGTAAGCGGGTCTGATTGTGTGCTTTGGACAGGTGAAGGGAGTGGGGTGCTGGAAGGGGTAGAGGAGGTTGGAGGGAGGACAGAATGGCCAGGGAAACTGGCTGCCGTCCAAGAGGAAGCCAGAGCCTGAAAAGATCTCTGTAGGGCAGACACAGCACCGTGAATGCCATCCAGATAGGCATTGGTCAGCTGCACCTCCGAAGCCAGACCCTGGTTGGCATTGACGATGGTTGTCTGCCCTACAGAGATGGTTCTCAGGAGGTCAATAGCCTCCTCTGTGAGGGCAGCAGGGCTGACTGGGGCAGGGGAGGAGGTGCCTGGGGCGAAGGAGACTCCCACCTTCCTGGGTGGGCGGGCACGGGCAACTCGGTGGGGAGCAGAATGGAGGGCGCTGATGGTATGGGGGTGGCGGAAGATCTCACGGTCGTGGTTTGTCCACTAGTGTCCGCCACTGCTGGAGGACCCTCATCGGAGGAGGTCTCAGAGTCACTACCTCCTGTGGTAGTAGCCTCCCCCATGGAAGTCCCCTCGCCCTCCCACCCACTGGTCCCCTGGGCGTCCGTTGTCTCTGCCTCAGAGGATCCGTGGGCCGCTGCCTCCCCACCTGCTGGTGCCCCAGATGGGGAGACAAAACAGGAGAGACACTTGTAAGTAGCTGAATGCTGATACACAGTGGCCAGACATACACCTACCAAGCACACACACCCAACTGGCAGCACTGTGCACTAGGCCCATGGCCATGGCCCTGACTACTGAGTAGTATACTGACCTACAACCATATCCTGAAATTGTATTGGAGCTGAGGTAGGTGAAACCTGACAGGTACACCCCTACACCCTTGGGGAGCAGACAGTATCTGGAAACCAGTCAAAATCCCTGATCTAAGCACCATAAGCCCTATCGCACACACACTCATCCTTCCAGGCTGAAGTTTGGTCCGTGAGTACTCACCCCCTTGTGACTGCGGTGCAGCCTTCAAGTGTCCATCCAGGTCTGGGTATGCCACCGCCAGGAACATGAGGGGAGTCAGTGCCCGATGGGCACCCCTTCCACGTTGGGAGGACTTCCCCAGCTGGGCCTTAGTGATCTTCTGCACCCAGCGCCGCAGGTCCTCCCACCTCTTCCAACAGTGGGTGCTCCGCTGGTTGTAGACCCCCAGGGTCCGTACCTCCTTGGTGATGGCATGCCAATGTGCCCTCTTCTGGTGGGCGCTGACCTAGTAGGGTGACACAGAAATGAAACACAGAGGTCAGGCACCTGCACGATGGCAACAGCTGGGAGATTGTCAAACATAGGACAGACAGTACTCCCAGACATGCAGGACAGTGGCACGCAGCATTCCATGCACCAAGCCCCATCCTGGCTCACAGGAGCACACATGTGTGCAATCCATTCCATCCATCACTCACACAGTTCCCCCAAAACACGGACTCACCTGTAGCTCTGGCCGTCCGTAGAGTCTTACGTACAGGGGCAGGACCCCTTCCACCAGTTTCTCAAGTTCTTCCTGGGTGAAGGCCGGGGCTCTTTCCTCTGCACCACGTGGAACATCCATAGCCAGAGGCAGGCCACAGCAGTACACAGAGTGTAGTACTTGTCCGCACAGGATCAGGGAGTCAAGTGATCAAACGATGAAGAACGCCCGTACCTTCCACGGCGGTATGCACCGTCACTGCCGGCGGCGATCATGATATGCCAGGATTTCCCATTGGCATCCATGTTAGCCAATGAGGGTGCGAACAGCGGTCAACACTGCCGTACGCTGTGACGTCAACCGCTAGCGGTATTAGGTCACTTCCACAATGAAGGGGCAGAACTACAGTGGGCAGACATTTTTCCATCACCTACGCATCTTGCAATTCATATTCCTCACAATGCTGGGCCTACTAGCCATAAGAAGCACCTAGGCCTCTATACATTGAGTATATAATCACACATGATTTACTCCGTTCCCTCCTAGTGATGTACATGTACATCTGTCAGGTTGCAGTTATTGTACAGACACTACTATGAAGAATGCAGTGCATGTATGTAGCAAATTTGCCAGTGTATGTGTGCACATCACTCCTTTTTCTTACCCCTCATAGGTACCGACCCTTGTGGCGAGGAAGGGCACCATCAGTGTACAGACCACTTGTGGATATGGGGACCATGGTGGAGCATCAGATGATAATCACCTACAGACTTACACGTGCAACTATTCAGGACCTATGTGCATTACTGGATCCTGCACTGACTCCCAGAAATCGTAATCAGCATGCCATTCCAACTGAGGTGCAGGTGCTCTCCGAACTGCATTTCCTGGCCACGGGCTCTTTTCAAGCGACAGTGGGCAAGGGTGTTGGTTTCTCACAGCCAATGTTCAGCCAGGTACTGACATGATTTCTGAATGCATTTGTGCAACATCTGCAATCCTATGTGCGATTACCCCAAAGTGCTGACCTCCCTGCCATCAAGTCTGTCTTCTATGCCTTTGCAAACATTCCCCATGTCATAGGTGCCATTGATGGCACCCACATAGCTATCATCCCCCCAAGAGTGAGTGAACAGGTGTACAGAAACAGGAAGAACTTTCACTCCATGAACATCCAATTTGTATGTACTGCAGACCAGTACATATCCCATGTGAATGCCATGGTTCCATGATTCATTTGTTTTGAGGAACAGTAGTGTGCCACAGAAGATGGAACAACTACAAGAGGACAGAGGGTGGATCATAGGTAAGTTTGCCTGTCACTAACTGACACATTGCTGAGAACCAGCCTGTCTGATTAAGGGGCATAACAATGATGACTCTGTATTGCACCATTTTCTAGGTGATTCTGGCTATCCAAACTTGCGTTGGCTCCTGACACCAGTGAGGAATCCCAGGACGGATGCAGAGAGGAAATACAATGAGGCCCATGGATGTACTAGGAGGGTGATAGAGCATACTATAGGTCTCCTGAAGGCTAGATTCCAGTGCCTACATATCTCTGGGGGTTTCCTGGCCTATGGGCCTGATAGGGTGTGTAGAATAGTGGTGGCCTGCTGCATGCTGCACAACGTGGCAGTGAGACATTCTATTCCCCTTTTGGAGGTGGAGGGTGCTATAGGTCCTGATCAGTTACCTCAGAGAGGTGAGGAGAGTGATTGTGAGGATGAGGAAGGGGAAGATGTCAATTCCAGAAACCAACTGATACAACTCTACTTCCAATAACTGTGTGGGACTTAAGCCTGTAAATGTGGTTAGTGACTGATACTGTAAGTGTGCCATGTCATCTAGGGGGAACTGGTCATGATAGGCGAGAAATGGACCTCTTCAGCATGGTACTGACAGACAGTATATGCATTCCCTCCTTGCCTAATTTGAAACACACATTACCACCACCATGCACAAATCAACAATAAAGTGGTTCCCTGCCAGTTGCATCCATACTCCACTTTGTTCAACATTGAAGACAGGGGACATTGTTAGAGGTGAGATATGTGGTTTATTGGTGGAATACAGTGAAATGTACAGAGATGGAAGTCGTAATGGTTGGGTGTCCTCAAAACCGACTTGTTGGCAGGCCTGTTTGATGTCATAGGTGGGTCCTATTTGTAGTTTAGTACTTTATCTAGCCCTCAGTTAAGTGTAGTTGGTGAATGGGTGTGATGGTTGCTTGGCAGTGGTAGCAGTGTCAATTGTTGGAGTGGGGCTTGTTCTTAGCTGGGTTTCCAGTGCCATATCTTGGCCTGAGACTACGTTTGGGCACCTGCTGTGGAGCTTCTTGGGGTGACATGGTTGGGCCTTGTGATTCCTGGGAGGGTATTCCCTCTGCTGTTTCTGCTGTGTGGGTCATCTGTTGCTGGTTGTCCAGGGCTGTTGTGGGGGCCTCTTGTCCGGTGTGGGTGTCTGAGTGTTTGTTGACCAACTGTAGCAGTGCTCCAGCAATGGTGGCCATTGTGGCATTGTGTTCTTTCCACTGCTCCATGGCCTGTTGGTGTTGTTGCTGCTGCATTCTCTGACTTTGCTCCAGGGTGGATACAATCTGTGCCAATCTGTCTTGGGTATGTTGGTAGGCCCCCAATACCTCTGCAATGACGTCCTGGGCTGCTGTGTCTATCCGGTGCCCTACCCCCTGACCCACTGGGGCACTTGACCTTGCCCTGGCCCCCTGTGCCTGTGTCCCCTGCGCAGGTCTTGACGTGCCTCTTGTGCTGGGGCCCTCGTCTTCCTGCATGTTGGGGGTGGGAGACTGTGGCCTCTGTAGCTGTATTCCACCTGTTTGTGCCCTGGCTCCACTGGTGTGGGTACGCCTCCCGTGGCCTGCTGGTCTTGACTGGGTGTTAGGGGTGACAGTGTGTTCCTGGGTGGGGCTGCTGCATTGTGAGCATCCAGGGCTGTGTGAGGGGCCTGCCTGCTCATCAGTGTCCAGGGATACTTCACCAGTGTCCTGTGATGTGCCTCTTTCTCCCTGGAGTGCTGTGGCACTCCTTGTCCCCTCCATTAGGGTTGCATGGGTGGTGGTGCCTGTTGGTGGACATAGAAATGTATGTTGCATATGCATGAGGGTTTGGGGTGCACTGAACTGTGCAATTTTGTGCTGGTGTGCCTTTCAGTGGCCTTCCAGTGTGCCTTTGTGAGGTGGTCATTGCATTTGGTGGCAGTGGTGGGGTTACATTGTGGTGTGGGTTATTATTTCATTGTTGGTATGTGCAGGGGTAGGTGGCTGTGCACAGCGGGAGTGATGTGGGCCTGGTAGTGAGTTGTGGGTGATGCAGGGTGGTGGATGTGGTTGGTAAAGGCTGGGTGGGGTGTGGGTCTAGGTGGATGTGGGTGGGGTGGGGTGGTGCATGGATTACGGGTATGGTGTATAAGGGGTAATTGTAGATGACTTACCGAGTCCATTCCTCCAGTGAGTCCAGTGAGTCCCTCTGGGTGCAGGATGGCGAGTACCTTCTCCTCCCAGTCTGTGTAGTCGGGTGGTGTTGATGGTGGTCCTCCCACAGTCTTCTGAACTGGGATGTGGTGCCTGGATGCCATGGCCTGGACCTTCCCCCGAAGGTCGTTCCATCTCTTCCGGATGTTGTCCCTGGTGCGTGGATGTTGTCCCACTGCATTCACCCTGTTCACAATGGTCTGCCACAGCTCAATTTTCCATGCAATGGGTGTGTGCTGCACCTCGGACCCGAATATTTGTGGCCCCACTTTTAGGATCTCATCCACCATGGTCCTGAGCTCCCTTTTGGTGAAGTGAGGACTTTTGGGGGGGGACATGGTGAGGGTGGTGGATGGCGTCGGGACTGGGGACGGGGTTTTGGGTGCTCCTGTGTGGGTCGATATGCGTGTCCTGTCTGCTGCCGTTCTCTGTCTGGCTCTGGTGCTCTCCGTCTTCTGGTCCTGGTTTCGTTGCAAGGGATTGTGGGGTGTGTCTGGGGGTGTTTTATGGTGTTCTGGATGTGTCAGGGGTGTGGGTGCTAAGCCTAGCCAATGTGTGCACTGGTTGCTGTTGGGCCCACTTGCCGCCCGGGGCGGTCGCAGCCGCCAATGGTCGTCCGGCCTCCACTGTCCGCCTAGGTGATTTGTGCATCATTATTTGGAGGGTGGGATGTGGGTGTGCTTAGCGGTGGCGGGGTGGGGTGGGCTGGGATTCCCGCCGCAGGGTCCTGGCGGGGAGTGGTGGTCTTGGAATTTTTGGCGGGGTTGTGTTTTTCGATCATTATATGGCGGGTTTCCATTCGCTGCCGCCGCCGGGATTCTGTTCACCGCCGCAACGGCGGTCTTTCCCGCCATGTTCATAATGAGCGCCTTATTTCTTTCACTAAAGTAAAAGTTTGTGAACAGTTACAAGTAACCCTAAAGACAGGTGCATAAGTATTGTTCACGAAGTATTTTCCTGTAAATCTTCTATTTATTGCTTGCAAAGGGTTAATTGAGCAGTCATTTTGAAAATAATAAGCTTAAAGGGGTCCTTGTGAGAAAATGGAAATTTTTGAATTGTCACCTACATTTTTGCTGATTTGTTTTGCTGGTTTGAAAAATCTCCGCACATGGGAGCACTGCTGTGCAGTGTCCAGTGTATATGTTCTGAACCTTAAAACATGTAGAAATGTGGTAATCCCCGCTGGAAATGGCCATCTTTGTGTGATATTGCCCCAGTCTTGTTGCCTTCTTTTGCTGAACCAGTTTTTGCTAGCCAAATAACTCAACCTGGCAAAACAAACTCTTTGTCAAAGTTAAACCTTCCTTTTTAATACTATATGTCACTCCCAAGGAAGGCCGTAAATGCCCACAGGGAAAGGTGCATGGTACTTTAAAAAGTAGTACATATATATTTAACGTCTTACATGTCCTGGCAGTGAAAAACTTCCAAAGTCATTTTTCATTGTGGCAATGTGTCTCTCCCATAAGTTAATGCTGGTTTACTCTGATACCTTAAGAAGTGCTACATTCATTTTGGGAGTAGCTAGGTATATGGTTCAAGGACTAATTTTAAAAGCAGTTTAAAAGCCAGATTACTGGTCAACTCAGATTTTTACATTACTGTTAGACCTGGCATCCTTGACGTGGTTTCCCCTAACTTGTTTCCCTCTTACCTCCTGTTTTTAAGACTAATTTTTTCTGGCTTTTAGGACTCTGTGCACTTTACCACTTCTGACCAATGGTAAGGTGCAGATGCTCTGTACTCTAAAACATGGCAACATTGGCTTATCCGCAATTAGCAGATTTATTTCCCTAATAAAGTGCACTAGGTTTGCCCAGGGCCTGGAAATTAAGGGGCATATTTATACTCCGTTTGCGCTGGATTTGCGTCGTTTTTTTTTACGCAAATTCGACACAAAACTAACTCCATATTTATACTCTGGCGTTAGACGCGTCTAGCGCCAAAGTCCATGGAGTTTGCGTCACTTTTTAGCGTGGACACCTACTTTGCGTTAATGATATGCAAGGTAGGCGTTCCCGTCTAAAAAATTGACTCCGAGGCATGTGCGCCGTATTTACACTCCCGGGCAAAAATCACGCCCGGGAGTGGGCGGGTCAAAAAAAATGACGTCCAGCCGCTTTTGCGTCGTTTTTTAGCGCCTGGTCAGGGCAGGCGTTAAGGGACCTGTGGGCTCGGAAGGAGCCCAGAGGTGCCCTCCCATGCCCCCAAGGACCCCCCCTGTCACCCTTGCCCACCCCAGGAGGACGCCCAAGGATGGAGGGACCCATCCCAGGGAACATAAGGTAAGTTCAGGTAAGTAATATATTTTTTTTTTTTGTGGCATAGGGGGGCCTGATTTGTGCCCCCCTACATGCCACAATGTCCAATGACCATGCCTAGGGGACATAAGTCCCCTGGGCATGGCTATTGGGCAAGGGGGCATGACTCCTGTCTTTGCTAAGACAGGAGTCATTTCAATGGGGGTTGGGAGTTTAAAAAAATGGCGCAAATCGGGTTGAGGCGAAAATTTTGCCTCAGCCTGACTTGCCCCATTTTTTGGCGCCCAAGCTCCATATTCCCCTACGCCGGCGCTGCCTGGTGTACGTCATTTTTTTTCACGCACACCAGGCAGCTCCGCCGGCTAACGCCGGCTAACGTCATTGAATAAATACGGCGCCCGCATGGCGCTTCAGAATGGCGTTAGATTTTTTGACGCACAACTGCGTTGGCGCAGTTGTGCGTCAAAAAGTATAAATATGGCCCTTAATGCTACTAGGGTGGGATGCAGCCCTAATTGTGCCACGTGCTAGAGTAACGTTCTCACAGATCTCTGGTCTGCACCTACAGAGTCTGTGTCTGTGGTTTTAAACTGCCATTTCGACCTGGCAAGTGTACACATTTGCCAGACCCAAACCTTCATTTTTATTGCATATCAGTCACCCCATAGATAAGCCCTGGTCAGCTCCAGGGCAGGGTGCAGTGTATTTAAAAAGTTGGACATATACTTCTTAGTTTGACATGGCCAGGTAGTGAAACAACTATTACATTTCTTTTTCACTGCTGCAAGGCCTGTCTCTCACATAACAATTGGATTGTCTTCCTGGGCAGAGGGAAGGGGGAGATTGACAATTACACTTCAATAGGTGTACTGTAACCACACAAAGGACTGATTATCCTTCACAGATAGCCTAGCAGACAGGGCTGGAATAAAAGGGACCCTTATGCACTTCAGAAGACTCCTTTCAAGTCTCCTCCAAATAAAATGCCTTGGGTATAAGTACTGGACCCTACACCCCACCAAACTAGTTCGCTTTGATGTCCTGAGGAGACTCAGCAACCAAGAGCACTGGCAGGAGGGACTTCCACTTTGCCAACTGCTTTGCTGTGTTGGCCTGCTGCATGCTGGTTGCTGTGCTTCCAGGAGGGACTGCCAATTAATACTGTTCTCTGAGCTGCCAAGTTGCCTGCTGCCTCTGCTCCAAGGAATTGCTGGCTTGCCCCCTGTCCTCCTTGAGGTCACAGGGACATCAAAGACCTTATGTTATAGTTCACTGTACCCTGTGGCCAGTCCAGGCTCTCTGAGTTGCCTGAGTGTGCTTGTCATCGCTAGAGCATCCAAGAGATCGAGTGCAGTGCTCATTATTGCTCCTGCATCACCCTGCCTCCAAGTGAGCCTGCCTCCATCATGCAGTGGTTATGCTCATCATCTTGATCCCCATGCCTAAGTAAGATCACGTCTTTGAGGCCCAGCACTAAAGAGTAGCACTTCTCACCACTCTGAGCACTGGGAACCCAAGCTGGCATAGGCGCCCTTTTGGTTTCCTAGCAACTGCAACGAGCTGAGCGCACACTTTTTATGGCTCCCCGGGGCTGAAGATTCGCAAGGTTCCCTCTATGGTAGTTGAGCCCCAGCCCTGCCTGCATCTGTGAGCTGTGCTTCTTACCGACACGGATCCCATGTGGGAGGCCTGCTGACACCTCTATATGGGGCCGAAGCCGCGCCAGTGCTTCTGGGACCGTGACAGAGCTCAAATCCTCTTTCTACAACATGGGCCCCATGTCCGAGGCCCATCGATGGCTGAGCAGTGAATCCGAACCTAAGGTACTGTGCCGCATGACTTACACGGCCTGTTTGCAACATTCCAGTCTCTTTAATTCTAAGGTGGAGATGGCCGACGTGTTAGTCAGAAGATTACTATAACTACCTTAAAGGAAGCACCCGCATCTTTCTTGAGCACTGTGAATTAATTGTTCATTGGATTTTGGCCGTGTTAGCTGTATTTTATTAAGATAATAACTTCTATTTTTTCTAAACTTGTGTGGATTCTTTTTGTTGTGGCTGTCATTGTGTTACTGTACTAAAGTGTTGCACAAATACTTTACACATTGCCTCGTAAGTTAAGCCTGACTGCTCTCTGCCATGCTACCAGAGGTTGAGCACAGGTTAATCTAGGGTGTGTATCTGATTTACCCTGACTGGGATCGTGGCCCCAACTTGGAAGGGTACATACCCCTGCCAACTAGAGACCCAATATCTAACATTGGTGATCAGTGGTGATGATAGGATCTGTATTTGTGCAGTGCATTACAGTAATTTGGTGTACACTAATGCTCACGCCTTTGAGTTGGTCATGCTTGAAGATTACACAGTGGCCCAGCTCAAGGATTTCTATAAGAGCTTTGGACTGCCTGCAATTAGCAAAAAGTCAGAATTGCAAAAGGCACTGAAAGCCTATTCGGAAGCCCATGCTGCAACAGATGAGACCTCAGAGGATGAGCTGGAGGATGAATAGAAACAGGGTCTGAGAGTGGGGCTTTGGGCTGCTGTCCGTTGGGGACGAGAGCAACTTACCTCCAGGAATGAGGGCCTCTTCCCGGGCAGGGAGCAGTGTGTCATCCAAGGGCCTCACCAAGGAGCAGCTGGAGGCCAGGTGCGTGGATAGAAAATTAAGGCTGGGGCTGCCTAAATTGGAAAAAGAAATTAAGGCACAGAGATTAGACGTGGAGGAGAAAAAGTTGATGTTGGCTCAGGAATTGAGCCTGAGAGACATCTAGGCCAGATAGGGGGAGTTAAGCAATGGCGGTGGCACTAGGTTTTCTGTGTCCTCTGACAGGAGGTTCTACATATCCAAGGGTCTGGTTTCTGACTTTGTGGCAGGGGAAGACATTGATAGGTGGTGTTAGGCCTATGAGATTGCTCTGCAGATGCACAGGGTTCTTCCTTCTGAGTGGAGAGATGCTCTACTGTCCCTAACAGAGAAAGACAGGATGAGTTATCCCCCTCTGAAAGAGGCCCTAATCAGGAAGTTTGGTCTGACTCCAGAGAAGTACAGACAGAAGTTCGTCGACAGAAACTTTCCCAACAGACATGGGTGGATTCTGTGGTTGGGTGAAAGGCAGTAAGGTAAAGGATTACCAGGGGCTATACAGTTTGTTCGCAACAGAGAACCTGTTCAGTCTTTATTTTACAGATTTGCATGAACACCTTGTGGATACCAACTCAGTGACACCAGAGAGCTTTCGAAGGAGCCGGACCGCTGGGTTAGCACTCTGGTCCATAAGAAGGTATCGGGGAGATTACGCCAAGGGTGGGCAGGGTTCGCAATGGAAGAAGGGGTGGACAAGAAGAGCAGGGAGTTCTCCAAAGTACCCTAAACTAGTTCTGTGGGACAGGTTTCCCTTCCCACCTCTGAGGAAAAAAAATTGTTTTCTTGAGAATAAGGGGGTCATTCTGACCCTGGCGGTAATTACCGCCATGCCGGAGGTCGGCGGTAGCACCGCCAGCAGGCTGGCGGTGCACCGCTGGGCATTGTGACCGCGGCGGTTCAGCCGCGGCCAGAAACGGAAAGTCGGCGGTGTACCGCCGACTTCCCGCTGCCCTTGAGAATCCTCCATGGCGGCGGAGCGCGCTCCGCCGCCATGGGGATTCTGACACCCCCTACCGCCATCCGGTTCCTGGCGGTTCTCCTGCCAGGAACAGGATGGCGGTAGGGGGTGCCGCGGGGCCCCTGGGGGCCCCTGCAGTGCCCATGGCAATGGCATGGGCACTGCAGGGGCCACCGTAAGAGGGCCCCACGAAGAATTTCAGTGTCTGCTTTGCAGGCACTGAAATTCACGACGGGTGCAACTGCACCCGTCGCACCTTCCCACTCCGCCGGCTCCATTCTGAGCCGGCGTCCTCGTGGGAAGGGTGTTTCCCGCTGGGCTGGTGGGCGGACTTTCGGCGGTCGCCCGCCGGCCCAGTGGGAAAGCCAGAATGACCGCCGCGGTCTTTCGGCGGGAACCGCTTGGCGGGCGGCGACCGCCGTCCGCCGCGGTCAGAATCACCCCCTAAGTCTGCAGCGAAGGAGCCCTTGAAGTGCTATGAGTGCTAGCAAGAAGGGCACTGCAAGGGAGATGCAAGTGTCCCAGGTGAACACTGCCCCCCACTGGTGGGCAGTCCCAGGGACTAGCTACTGTACTGCTTGGCGAGGCGATATCTCTAGATAGTGCTCGGGAGGAAGTGCAGTTAACCCTGGTGTCAATGGATGATGGTGGGATGATTCCAAAGAGCCAACATACCTGACAAAACTAGAAAGTACAGTCAGTGGGTGTCCATCAGTGGGCAGAGGGTGGAGTCTCTGAGAGACACTGGAGCTAGCATGACAGCTGTCAGGTGTTATCTGGTGGCTTCAGAGCAGGTAGTCCCCAACCCGTTCCACCAAGTTGCTTCTGCTGGCAACCGTGAGAGCCACTACCCAGTGGCTATGGTTCTCTATGAGTGGGGGTTGGGGATCAGGTCTGCTGAAGGTAACCATGAGCCCGTCCATGCCTGTGGATTGGCTGCTAGGCAACGACCTGGTGGACACCATCTGGAAAGAGGTGGAGCTTAGGTCTTGCTTGGAGTTGAAGGGGTTACCTGAGTGGGTGTTCCTGACCACACCATCCATGGTAACTTGAGAGGGTGGTCAAAAGGACCTGGATCCTGAAACATGGTCAAGGCCCTGCCAAAAAGAAGAAGGACACGGGGAAAACCACTCCTGGGATTCCCATGGTCCAAGAGAAGGCTGACCTTAAGGGGGATGTCCCGGTACCTACAGGGGAAGACATAGCTAAACTGGGGAACTTGCCTGAGCTATCCAACTGGCAATAGGAAGGGAGTCCCAGAAGGGAAGAGTTCTGCAAGGTGCAGAGAAAATTACCTACTCTTGTGGGCAGCAGCAGGCTGAGACACAGGCAGCTAGTGAGACCTCTGGCAAGCACCTGATTTATTAGGAGAATGGTCTCCTGTATAGTGAGCCTAAGGTTCCTGAGCCTGGTGAAACACGTGTATTGGTGATCCCACAGTGCTACAGTTCCTTCCTACTGGGTCTGACTCATGATGTGCCACTCCCAGGTCATTTGGGACAGGGAAAGACCTTTTCACAGGCTTGTCACCCACTTTTCCTGGCCCAAAATCAGACAGAGTACAGCTGCATACTGTAGGCCCTGTCAGACCTTCCAGGCAAGTAGCAAGTCAGGGGTAAATGTAAGGCCCTCCTGCAACCCTTACTGGTCGTTAGCACCCCTTTTGAGTGGGTTGCTACTGACATTGTGATGCCTTTCGATCCCAAGACAGCCGTGGGCAACAGATTTGTTCTGGCCTTGGTGGACCATGCCACCTGGTAGCCTCAGGCTATCCCACTGAGGACAGTGACTGTACCAGTGGTGGCCAGGGCACTGTTGGGGATATATACTCACTTAGGTTTCCGCAAGGAATATCTGACAGGGCTACCAACTTCATGTCCAATTACATGAAGGCCATGTGGAAGGAGTGTGGGATGAACTATAAGTTCACCACTCCTTTCCACCCAGAAAGCGATGGCTTGGTTGAAAGGCATCCAAACCCATGGGGCTAAATGGGATTTCCTCCTACTGTTCCTGTTATTCTCATACATGGAGGTACTGAATAACAGGATTGGCTACAGCCCCTTTGAACTTCTGTATGGACACCATGTGAGAGGGCCACTCATTCTGATGAAGGAGGACTGGAAGCAAGCTCCCGGGCAAGCCCCCTGGATGTGACCAGCTACCTACGGGCCCTCCGCAACCAGGCAGCGCACTTCAGGAAGCTCACCTAAAAGAACCTAGAATTCATCTAAGAGGAGAAGAAATGTTGGTATGACAAGAATGCCACTTTGGTGGGGTTTGAGCCTTTGCTAAAAAAGTGTGGGTCTTGGAGCCTGAGTAGCCCTGTGCTCTGCAAGATGCTTGTCTGGGTCTTATGAGGTTAAGGAGTCGAAAAGGATGTCATCTATGTGGTGGACCTCAAAATTCCTTGAAATGACTTAAGGGTTCTACATGTGAACTGCCTCAAGCTCCTATTCGAGAGATCTGAAAAAAACATGCTCTTGATACCTGATAATGCGGTGGACGAGGAGACTGGGCCTCTCTGACCTTCTATCTTTCAAAGAGCATGATGGGACAGCGGAGGGTGTCAGCCTCTCCCCTACACTGACAGTAGATAAACAGAGAGACTGATACCAGTCGTTGGGGGCAGTTTGCCTATTTATTCTCCCTTACGCAAGGGCTCACTACGTGGTGCTACCATGATATTGACACTCTGAACAGTCCACCTGTAAAGAATAAGAGCTACATGCTGTCTGATAAGGTGATGGCTAACATCAAGGAGGAGGTCTCCAAGATGTTGACATTTGGGGTTAATAAGCCCTCCAAAAGCCTTTGGTCCAGCCCAGTGGTGCTCGTCCCCAAGGTTGCCACTTCAGGTGTCACACCTGAACTCTGGTCCTGTGTGGACTACTATGAGCTCAATGCAGTCACCAGGACTGACGCACACCTCATGCCCAGAGTTGATGAGCTCATAGATCGGCTTGGTGCTGCTAAATTCTTCAGCACTTTTGACCTAACATCTGGATACTGGCCCATTACCTTGACAGATGGGGTCACCAAGAGGTCTGGATTCCAGAGGTTAGTAAATCAAGTCCTAGCTGTACTGGAGAACTCCAGTGCCATGTATCTGGATGATATTGTGTTCTAGCTGGGAAGACCACTTGTGCCACCTGGGGGATGTACTTCAGACTCTGCAATGGGCAGATCTGACTCTCAAGGCCAGTAAATGCCAGACAGGGCAGGGTGCTGTGGTCTATTTGGGACACCATGTAGGGGGTAGCAATGTGCAGCCCTTGCAACCAAAGATTGATACCATTCTGGCTTGGAAACTTCCCAAGACAAAGATTGAAGTTAAAGCCTACCTAGGCCTCACTTGTTGCCCCCCAACAGAGCTGACTTTCGAGAAGCAGCCCCGCCAGGTGATCTGGACGGAGGTGTGCCAGATAGCTTTTTATGCCCTAGAGGACACCATGTGCACAGCACCCGAGCTCATGGCCCAGATTTCTCCAAAGAATTTGTTGTTCCGATGAATGCATTAGAGCATGGCATGGGGGCTGTGCTCTCACAGCTAAATGAAGTGGGCATGGAACAACTTGTAGCTTTCATCAGGAGGAGGCTTCTATCCAGTGAACAGAAGTTGAGTACAATTGAGAGGGAAGCCTTTGCTGGGCTGGGTGCTGAAGAAGCTAAGGCCATACCTTTTTGGCACTCACTCCTGGGTTCAGACAGACCACAGGCCCCTCAGATGGTTAATGCAGATAAGGGGTGAGAGATCCATATTGTTGAGCTGGTCCATGTCCCTACAGTGGGACACTGTCCTGGACCAGACCACACCATTGCTGATAGGATCTTCCGCAATAACGAAGAGAACTCCCAAGGGGTTAGGTAACTATCCCCACTTTCAGCTAGGGAGTGTATGAAGCTGGCTCTGTAATTTCTATACCAAAATGAGGTATAGTGTGTACAGAGTTCAGGGGTTCCCCAGAGGCTTAACAAAGACTAAAGTGGATAATACTAATGCTCTCTTTTGTGGTAGTGTGGTCGAACACATAGGCTTATCCGAGGGTAGTGCTAAGCATTTGTTGTAGACACACAGTCAAGAAATGAGACACAAACTCAATGATTAAGTCCAGGCCAATTGTTTTTATATAGCAAGATATAGCAGTTTACAAGTAATGAAGCAATTTTCTATTTCAAAAGTTGACACAGTGCAATTTTTCATAGGAGTCAACAGAGTCCTTGGGGGGAAAGTATTAGCAAAGTTAACAGGCAAGTACACAACTTATGATTCCAGTCTTGGGGGGGGTTAGGATGTCCACAGGTCAAAGTTTAGACTGACCCCAAAAGTGCTCCACCAGCAAGAAGGGGCTGACAGGGTGCAGAGGTCAATTTTGGCATCTGGCTTTTCAATGGAATCCTCTGAGGACTAGGGCTGTTCGGTAGAAGGCAGATTGCAGGTAAGTACCGGCGGTTCCAGGACCAGGCCTGGTGAGTTTAGGTCCATACCATGGGGGGGCCACAGGTTCACACCAAACACACACCCTCAGCGGCTCTGGGGCAACCGGGTGTAAACAGAAAGCTGGGAGCCCAATGCTTTTCAATAGGGAGACCACAGGGTCACAAAAGATGCTACAGGCTGGGTCCAGGGGTTCGGTTCCAGGAAACCAAAGGCTGGACTGGTAGGATAGATGCCCACTGGACGTCAGTGGACTACCAGTCGGATTCCCCAGGGCGATAGGACTGCAGGTGCAGGGGTCTCCTTGGGCATCATGAATCTTCTTCGGATCCCATTATTGTGGGGGGGTCCTCTGGATTCAGGCTTCAGGCGTCGTTGTGTTTTCCAGAACTGGTTATCTGAGGGTTGACTCAAGGTTGGAATCACCTAGGGACCTTCTCTGGTGGGCCACCTAGACTTGGACCGTGGGCGTCGGGTGCATAGTGGACAGGGCTTGCGGATCCGGAGTGGGTCTGGAGTCCTTTTGGGGGGTTTCTTCTGGACAGGACCGCTTTCCTCCGGGTTCTTGGTCGTCTGCTGGGCAGGCAGTCCTCTTGGGGTTTGTAGATGTTGCTGGTCCTGCGAGATGCATTGCCATCTTGGAGCAGGGCTCTTTGAAGCTGCAGACAGGCTGGTAGGGGTGGGGCCAAGTCAGCTGTTATCTGGAGTCTTCTCTGCTGGGGACAGCGTAGCAGTCCTTCTTCTTTTCTCTTCCTTCTTCTTCATGAGGTTGCCAGGAATCTGGTGAGTAAGGTTCAGGGGAGCCCCCAAATACTAGATTTAGGGGCGTTACAGGGGTCAGAGGGCATTAGCCAATGGCAACTGTCCCTGAGGGTGGTTGCACCCTTCCTGTGCCCACTCCCTTTGGGGAGGGCGGCACATTCCTAACTCTATTGATCACTACCCTCCAAAGGAAGATGTAGGATACTGCAGGGAGGTGGTAATTTCAGCTCTGGACACCTTAGGGATGGCCCTAGCTGCAGTGGTCATTCCTCCCTGTTTTACCTAATTTTCCTGCCGGACTGCCTGCCAAAAGTGGGGCTTGGTCTTGCGACACGGGCATTTCCACTAGCTGGAGTGCCCTGGGGTACTGTGACAGGAGGCCTGAGCCTTTGAGGCTCACCACTGAGTGTTAAAGTTCCTGCAGGGGGAAGGTGTGAAGCACTTCCACCCAGAGCAGGCTTTGTTTCTGACCCTAAAGATCACAAAGGCTCTCCCCCCACAGGGTCCGAAACATGTCTGTTAGTGGCAAGCTGGCACAGACTGGTCAGTCCCGCACTAAATGTTTGGGTAAAATACAGGGGGCATCTCTAAGATGCCCTCTGTGTGCATTTTACAATAAATCCAACACTGGCATCATTGTGGGTTTATTGTGCTGAGAGGTTTGATACAAAACTTCCCAGTCTTCAGTGAAGCTGTCCTTGAGCTGTGGAGTTCGTAATGACAAACTCCCAGCCCAGGTACTCAATATGGTTACACTGCACTTGCAATGTCTAAGAATGGACTTAGACGCTATAGGGGCATATTGCTCATGCAACTATGCCCTCACCTGTGGTATAGTGCACCCTTATTTAGGCTGTATGGACTGCTAGAGGGGTGACTTACCTATTCCACAGGCAGTGGGTTGTGGGCATTGCACCCTGGAAGGGGTGCCATGTGGACTTTACCTTTTTCTTCCCACCAGCACATACAATTTGCAATGGCAGTATGCATGTGCTTGGTGAGGGGTCCCTTATGGTGACACAATACATGCTGCAGCCCTTAGGGACCCGCCCTGGTCATAGAGACCTTTGTACCAAAGGACTTAGCTGTGTGCCAGGGGTGTGCCAAATGTGGAAACAGTGGTACATTTTAGGGAAAGAACACTGGTGCTGAGGCCTGGTTAGCAGGATTCCCACACACACTCAGTCAAGTGAGCATCAATACCAGGCAAAACGTGGGGGTACCCATGCCAAAAGGGGCACTTTCCTACAGGGGGACACGTGTTAAACCTAGCATTCTTGGTGTGATTTCCCATAACTTTTTGCCCTCTGCCTTCCTGTTTTTCTTACTCATTTTTTCTGGCTTTTAGGACTCTGTGCACTTTGTGCTGTAAAGCATGATAACATTGGCTTAACCACAATTGGAATATTTAATTTCATTTTAAGTCCTTTGAAAAGTGCACTAGGTGAGCCCAGGACCTGTAAATAAAAGATACTAGTGGGCTTCAGCCTTCATTGTGCTACCCACTACAGTAGCGTCCCCACATGTCTCAGGCCTGCCACTGCAGAGCATGTGTGGGCAGCTTCAAACTGTCATTTTGACCTGACACACTTTTCAGGCCCAAATCTTAATTTTTGTTACATATAAGTCACCCCTATGTTAGGCCTAGGAGAGCCCCAAGGGCTGGGTGCAGTTTATTTAAAAAGTTGGACATATTCTTTTTACTTTGACATGTCCAGGTGGTGAAAAACTCTTAAATTCATTTTTCACTGCTGCAAGGCATGTGTCTCCCACAGGGTAACATTGGTATTACCTTTAAAAAAAAATTAATTGTAATTTCCAATTGGAAAGAGCTAGGAATATGGAATGTTTCTAGACTCACACGTTACAATCACAACTTATGGTGAATTTGGATTTTGAGTTGTGAAAGTCTGAAAATTTCACTTTTAGAAAGGCTGCATTTTCTTACTTTAACCATCTTGTGCCTTAGCCTATTTCTGAATACATGCCTGAGCTGGGCTGGGTGACAGCTAAACGCACAACACTCAGCTGCAACTGCATTCATCTGCATACTGATAGGTCATCTTGGGCAGAGGAGAGGGGCACTTACACTTCAATAGGTGGTGTCCTGTCTCTACACAAAAGACTGACTGGCAGACAGGGCTGGAATGGATGGGACTCTTGTCCACTTCAGAGGACTCCTTTCAAGTCTCCCCCAGATCAAAGGCCTTTTTTGGTGTAAGTCCTGGATGCTAAACCCCACTAAACTAGTTCACTTTGGGGTCCTGAGGAGATTCAGTAAACAAGAGGAGCTGTGCTGCCAGGAAGGACTGCCACTTTGCCACTTGCATTGCTGTGTTGGCCTGCTGCATGCTGATTGCTGTGCTTCCAGGAGGGACTGCCTTTTTGCATTGTGCTCTGCTGTGCTGGCTTTCTGCCTGATGTCTCTGCAGTGAGGGGGAACTAAACCTGCTTCTACAACCTCTACTCCCTCATTCACTCCAAGGGCTTGCTGGCTTGCCCCCTGTTGTACCTGAGGTCTCAAGGACATCAAAGGCCTTGTGTTATAGCTTACTGCACCCTGTGGCCAGTCCTAGAGCTCAAGTTGCCTGAGCATGCCTGTCATCACTGGAGTGGCCAAGGGATCGAGTGATGTGCTCATTATGGCCCCTGCACCACCTTGACTCCAAGTGAGTCTAACTGCATCATGCACTGGTTATCCTCGTGCTCCCACTCCCCAAGACTTTGTGGGCCCAGCTCTGAGGAGTAGCGCTTCTCGTCACAGTGACCGCCAGAAGCCCCAAGCGGAGTTGGAGCCATTTCAGTTGTCTGGCAACCGCAATGAGCTAAGTGCACACTCTCCAGGCTCCCCGGGCCGAAGATTGATAGCCAAGCACCGTCCCCACCTGTAAATTGTTCCTCTTACCGAAGCACACCCTATGTGTGAGGCACTCCAACAATGCAGTGCAGGGCTGCAGACCCACCACTGCTTCTGGGACCATGCTGGAGCTCAACTCATCTTGCTGCTGTCGGTGCCTTGATGTTGAGGCCCACCGACAGCCGGAGTGGTGACTACGAACCTCAGGTACTGTGCCACCAGGCCCGTGTGGCCTGTTTGCAACATGCAGGTCTCTTTATTTCTGAGATGAAGAGAGCCACGTACTAGTCAGAAGATTACCTTAACTCAAAGAGAGCACCCACATTGTTCTTGAGAACTGTGAATTCATTGCGCAATGGATTTTTGTTACGTTGGTCTAATTTTATTAAGATAAATAACTTCTCTTTTTTCTAAACTGGTGTGGAGTCTTTTTGTGGTGGCTGTCACTGTGTTACTGTACTAAAGTTCTGCACAAATACTTTACACATTGCCTCTTGAGTTAAGCCTGACTGCTCTGTGCCAAGCTAGCAGAGAGTGAGCACAGGTTAATTTAGGGTGTGTATGTGACTCTCCCTGACTAGGATTGTGGTCCCTACGTCAACATGGTGCATACACCTGCTAATTAGAGACCCGATTTCTAACAATTACAATTTTAGAAATGACTCTTTTATATAGTTGTCATTGTCCTGCTGAAAACCAAAATTCTTTCCTGCCAGTGTTCATCTGTCACATGAGAATTAATGCAGACTAGGCAGTATAGAGCTGAAATCTCAGCATCGCATCCTGACACCTAATGTATTGGAGCACTTCTAAGTTTTGAGGCTTGATGGGATCTGAGGTTAGTGTAATTAAAATTACCTCTAAATCCTAATTTGCTTTATTTCTCATCTCAGGAGTCAGAGTAAGATTGAGTCAGCAGAAGATTTAAAAAGAGAAGTAAGTCAATGATCCCTTACATCTAAACTTGATCATGATCCACATGTTTCAGGCAGCCTAGCCCAACCGAGTCATGTGGCTTTCTTCAGAACCACAATATACAAATCCTCAGTGTAAATATAAGCATGGTAACCTATTTCCATGATAAAAAAAGTGTAATCATATATGCAAGCACTATTACGTACTTCCTCTAAGGTACAATAGCCCATGACCTATGAAAGATGAGAAAGCATGAAAAGAAAATACAAATTACCTTATTCTGAGTAATATGTGCTACGACTAAGGACCTCATTCCGATTTTGGCGAAGGAGATTACTCCGTCACAAACATGACGGATATCCTGTCTGCCATATTACAAGTTCCATTATATCCTATGGACTTTGTGATAAGATGGACGGGATATCCCTTACATTTGTGAGAGAGTAATTCCCTCCGCCAAACTTATAATGAGGCCGTTAATGTTCCTGTCACCATTAGTGCATATCACAGTCTCATTACTTTGTCAGAACCGACATTTGTGGATAGATTTCTTCCATTTAAGAAATCAAGGGTTTTTTGTACCGAAAGCAGAAAACCATAGATGTCATGCATATAGAACATTTTGACCTTAAATGCATGCTTATGCAGATAATGCCGATAATAGGCCATCTTCACTAACAGGTTAGCTCATGCAGTGGTAAGGAGAGATATTAAGAATGTTGCAAGAATTAGGAAAATGATCAATACCTTAAAAACGGGGCGGACCTTGTAGTCACACACAGCATGGATCATTACAATGCAAACAAGATACACATTAAGTAAATGCACCCTCCAAAAATATAGCGTCCAATCCCCCCACAGGAAAAGTTACTCACTTCATCAAAGGTGCTGGCCTGGTGTTTCCATGTGCTGTAACCTCCAAGCCATGCATGTTAATACTGTGGTGCCTTCCCCTTAAATCTTAAAAATGCATATCTTTGGTTTCCTTTACTGGATTTGTATTGTTTTGGAGTGATTTTGCATATTACATTTTCCTCTATTTTCATAAATTGGATTCCTTTTTTTAATTTTATTGTGTTTTTGACTTTTTAACTGTTTTTGGTAATTCTGAAAGTTTTGCATATTTTCTTCAAAGTTAATCCTGTCAGTCCTGCTATAGTTAGCATGGGTTGAGCTCAAGATTAAGGGCCTGATTTACAGTTTGGTGGATAGGGTTGCACCATCACAAACGTGATGGATATCCCGTCCGCCTTATTACTATCCCATTACATCCAACAGGAATCATAACATGACAGATGGGATATCTGTCATGTTTGTGGCGGAGTCACCTGTCCACCAAACGCTAAATAAGCCCCATAGTCACTGACACCTTTGTCTGAACCTAGCAAGTTAGCAACTTTACTACTTGCAGTGGACTACCATCAACCACAAGTAATCATTCATTTTCTTGTAGTCATAATCTGCCTTAGGACCAAGGACTTTAATTTACACAAGCAAGACAGAAGGTAACTGACATGGGTGCATCTAAACAAGTATTAGCTCCCACCAACCAGGGTTGCAAATCAATTAAAAGGATGTTGTCCATTTAAGAAAAAGAGGAGGAGACACCTGTAGAGGTTCTTCCCATTTTCAAAGCAAACCAAACACGTACCCGAGAAGCACCAGTTCTGCAGTTTGAGATGTCCCTATGGATTATGAAGTGTGTGAGGAGCAAAGCGGGTGTTAGAAAAATAGGATTCACTTTTTATTAAATGGCAGGAGTATAGTGGAAATCATAGAGGGGTTTAAGTGTGCCACATGCCATTCACCAAAATTACACTCACGTCCACTCTGGCAATACTATTGAAAAAACGCTCATATCTACTCAAGACATGGCTTGAATAAGTCTAGCACCACATGTTACCAATCACTGGTACAGCAAAGCACTTTCAAAGAAATAAATGGAGGCAGGGAGTAATACTAACACCATGTAGGAAGACAAATGAAAATAAAGGGATATATAAATTTAATGGAAAATAAATTATGTTTATTTAATGTAATTTTTACTCTGTTAATAAATTATTAACACAATAAAATATAGCTACAAGTAATAAAGCACAAATATAGCAACACACCTTCATTCACATTCAACACAACAGCTACCTCAACGTAGCAGTTAATAGGCAGGACTCCACAACACCCAACAACAAGTAAAATTCATTACAGCATTAACCAATCACAGACAGACAGCCTACTAAGAAAGCAGGACACAGACCAAACAATATTTCACCATGCTGATGAATGTCTTTGTCACCTTGCTCGTCAGTTTAGTGGACAATTGTTTGAGAAGGAGAGAGAAAATATATACGCTAAGGATCAACATCTTTGAAATATCCAGGGAAGCAGTAATTTCAAGACACCATTTCTCACCGGAAATGATCCCTGCCATGTTTAGACAGGGACAGCAGGAGCTTACTTCACCTGTAGTCTACTCCAAGGCCATCCCTGAACATTTTATGATCACTGGATCTTTCTAGACAGTCTATGGACACTGCTTGTGATGGCTTCTGAAATCCACCGCCAGCCAATTTGGTACTATGAATCGCTCTCATGTGGCACATCAGCTACACTGACACCGAGGGCATAATTTCAGCAACAGAGACTGCTGGCATTCCATTAAAGTGCAAGCACTCTGTGATGATGGGCTGCTTAATTGCAGCACACAAGGTAGGTACCTTTTTTGATAGTCAACTATCGAGCATCAGTTTGTTGCTGTTAATTTTGATGACATATGGCTATTACGTTTAGTTTAACCAACTTCCATGGAAGTCATAATTGAAGACAATTTATTTTCCCTGAAGTCACCCTTCCAATATCTTGTTCATATTGGGGTATTTGGTGTGGGTTCCAGTAATCCCAAGAAGTAGTGTGTAAGATTTCTGTAGCCTGTTACATGTTGTACACCATCCCCATACAATGGGGCTCACATGTACATCTTACCTCTAAACTACAGCCTCATTCAGGCTCCAAGTGTGGAATACAGAGTTGAGGTCATGGTCTGCAGGTGTGGTTCATTCTACACCTGACTTGCAACTATGGTTGCTGTTGCAGAGTGGATGAGCAGTGTTGAGTCAATGAAGAATGGTAGATGATGTAATTGTCCACAAATACCATTCAAAGATACTACTGCTACAATACCATTAAGTCACATCTAAAATTCCAACACTTAAAGCAATATGCATCCACTAACACACCATTCACTTATTCATTCACTCATAAATGTAATGTTATGGCAAGATTAATGAATTAAATATTCACATACACTAACGATTCTGTAGTTAGGGGGGAGTGTTCCATCTACTGAGACAAAGATGGCATGCCATACAGCATGGATACTCAAAGTACAGCCCCGGGGGCATGCAGCCCCCCTGACCTTTACATGTGGCCCCCCTAGGCAACAGGAGTACTGGGTTGATGTTTACTCAACTCAGTTCTAACACTCAAAAGATATTAAATAGACAGGCAATCATTTATTTCAAGGTTAATTGGCCTTAAGGAAAGGAAGTAGCTAAGGAGCTCTGCGCTTCACTTTAGAAACACAATCTTGTGGCAAAAGTGTAAAAATAGGACAGTCGCTTCAAAATTCACAAAGTGCATTTAGTTAACATGCAGAACCTTATAACCTAAGTACAATTTATTATACAGGTGCTTTGAGAAGTATAAATGTAAAAGTGATAGTTTTCAAAAATGAATATAGAAATATTAACTCTCCCTCCTACCCTGGCCACAACGCCAATTGTGAATTAAAGATGCAAGTCAGTTGTTACAGGCACTTTTTGGGTGGCCCTGGTTAGTACTATACATGAACAACATTATAGTTTATGAATCAAACACAGAAGCATTTTTTGTTCAGCTCACACCCTGAAATCATGTATTTCGAGGTCCTCTTACATGTGATACTGAAGAAAATGGAGGGAAAGTGAAAATTAATCAACTTCCTAGGACCAGACAGTTTGGAAAAGTGGGGAAGCTGGGTTTACTGTCAGGTTTTCTGGTTTCACACTGTTCAATTGAGCCACTACATGTATATCCTTCGCTTCGCCTACACCTACCTTATGCCAATCCCCCCAACCCCAGCGATCGACCACCACACTACTGGCATCAATGCGGCCCTCTGGCACAACACAGACCAAACTTTTTGGCCCCTGGAAAAAAGTTTGCGAGTACCCAAGACACACAAGAACAGAAAGTAAGCTGTTTCTGAGCCATGTACGGGCTGCAATGTAAGCCTCCCCCCATTGTGCTGTGCCTTTACTTCCTGAAATCCCCCAAATGGCTCCTGATGTGTGTTTCTACTAGGAGGTATTAGAGGTCATTGGTGTGAGGGCCCTCCCAAAACAAATTCTCCCCTGTATGTGTAACATGAAACTCAGCTGAGTAATTCAGCATGGGATGCGATATGGCAAGCCATCACCATCCACTGCATTTTCCCTTTTAGATTTTGTTGTAAGTAGGAATCATACTTTATAGCACAACATGTTGGTATAAAGGGATTTGTACTTAATACTTAATACTTGTACGTTGTTCTGGCACCAAAGATATTTTTCATTAATTTTCTAATGTAATGTAAACATCTATTTCCTAGAAATAGTCTTATAACAATATAAAACAATAAATAGTACAACAGAGATAAAACATATTTACCAATGGCAAACCACTATACAGCAATCTGTACGATAAAAGTGGCTTTCCCTTCACATCTGGTTTGCCACAATAGATTCCATATGCCTTAAATATAGACCGGTCATTCACAGACAACTCTTCACAAGAACAATTACACACATTTTTGTAATAAATATATTTGAGATAATCTGGCGGGCAGAAAGAAAGGTGAATGGGAATTGCTACCCAGAGTAATTGGCAGTAGCTCGACTATGTGGAAGCAGTGACATTTTACAGCATGGGCAAAGTGGGCTTTAGCCCAGGGCCCCCGACTTTCAAGATGTCTGCTCACTTAAGCTTTTGGGAAAGTGCCAGACTGCCAAGATTTTTTAAAATAGCCTTTTTGTTTACGTACTTTCTTTTTTAAGACCGCACAGCCTGTCTGGCCAGCCCATCCATGCCTGAGAGAGGAGGGGGTTAAAGAAAAATACATGTTTTATCTGGTTGATTCAGCAAGCACTCTAACCTTTTGAAGTGCATTGTCCCATCGCAGCTGCACAGGCCTTTACCTTTATTCATCACGTGCCACATATGTAAAGTAAAGATAGTCATTTTGTTCTCCCTCCATCATTACATCATACTTGTGGAGTTGCTTCCACAAGGGTCAATCACAGCCTGCTGCCATCTGAGCCCTAATTCCCGTTGCGTGCTGCACAAACAGTGCAGTAAACAAAAGCACCCATCCACACTATAAGGCCAGATGGTTATTACAGACCAGCTACAACATACATGGTGGGTAAGAGGCTTCGTTGGGCCACAAGTCTTTCTGCTTTTCTGCAGGGTAAGTCACATGCCAAAGTGCAGGGCAGAGCAGCATTATTTGTTTCCTCCATTACTGCACTTTTGGCATGAAGCAGCTGCAGGACTGTGCAAGCACAGCTTAGTGCCACCTGCTTTGAGGTCCCTATTGCTCATGGAGCAGGGACTAAAGTGCATTAAACAAAAGAGCCCCTTCCATATGCACAGACCCAAACAGTGAAACACCAGTCCACTGCAGCACATGCAGCAGGCTTGTACAGGTTGCTAGACTTTCTTCTTCTCTGGTTCTGAGAAAGACTGTTTGCTCCAAGGTGTGGCCAAGATGTAGGCTGGCCAAGGAAGAAGGTTGTCAATGGTCTGATCATAGTTGTTGAGGCTGTGAATCAGCCTAAAATGGATAATAAATTCGGAGTTGTTCAGAGCAGAGAGCCCCAAAATATTATCACTGTGTCACTGCAAACAAGCTGCACCTGACTGAAGAAACCAGTCTTGTGTTGCATGTTTTCTGGTGCAGAGATTACCTGGCTTGGCAGTCTGGGCTAGAATGTTTCTCTTGGAGCAGTCCCAAGGCTGATTTGCATACTGCTGAGTGCACTCTAAGTTGGCAAGGTGAGCAAAACAAGAATGGTTTGGAATGCTTTCCTGTGCAATTGCTAGGGGTTAGGGTACTTGACTTGTATGTGTGTGAGAGGCCATATAGCATGCCAGGCTGCATGCTGGAGAGGGTACGCTCATCTACAGGGTGAGACGGAGGGAGATAGGATAAGGAACTGCCTCCAGAAATGAATCCTGGAAAGCTTCTCCTTCCCCTATCTTTTCTTCTCCTATGTCACCTCCCAAAGCATTTACAAAGTGTGCCTACTAATGACACATGGCAGCTTTATCCAATTTATAGTGGCTATATGGAGGCAGGCCATGTTGCTCCATGTAATAGTTTACAATATAGCTAACTATAAGGTATGTCTCTTCCTCAGGGAAATTTATTTTCCTGTTGAATGGCGTTGGCTACACTCTGGAGCAATAGCAGGCCTCAGGCTTTGTGTCCACAAGCAAATTGATGCATTCCAAGGCAAAGAGGTCAAATGCTAGTGTGTTGCCTCTACTGCTTGCAGGGCTAATGTTTGTCAATGTGATCCATACCAGCTGAATGCTGTATCCCCGAATTCTCCTTAGTGCAGTTGAATGTCTCCCCCTCTTGCGGAGAGCTCCGCCTAATGGCACATTTCAAACAGATGTTAGTTTGCTGGTAATTACTTCACAGTTGTAAATTCACTCCACACATATAAATTGCAGATTTTGGTTAGCAGGGCACCCACAGCTCCTCATTCTGTGCAGACTACGGGGTTGAAGAGGCTATGTTGCAAAGTAGATTTCGGCACGCGCCTTTGCCTCGGAATAAGAAGCGCCTTGGCTGTCTTAAAGGCCTCAATGCAGCGCTACAAAGGAAGGAGGGGCCTTTGTTCAGTTTGAATGAAGGACATGACTTACAGATTTTGAATATGGCACCGTACCATTGTAGAAATTATACAACCTTCTGGTTATTCTTTCTAAGGGCACAGACATTGTTATATGGAGCTTTCATGCTGAGAAAGAAAAAAAAATAGATCTCGCACTGGCATGTTCTGTGGTATCGTGAACATCTTTTGTGAGCTAGGCCCCTTTCCACTCTATCGGCAAGATGGATTTTTACTTGTTAACACCCAGAACATTTGAAAGGGTGGCATTACAAATGCCCGTCAAACAGGATCCGGGCATGTTGCCATAAAGTAGGTAGGAAATAGCAGTGTTTATGTCAGCCGGGAATTAGGTGGACTCCCATCTCTGGGCACCAGCTGCCTCTGCCCTCGACATTCAGACAAAAAAACAACCAGACAAACTTATGAATATTTTACCCACACGTTGAAAACGCCATGTTATTTTTAAAACAATTATTCTGCATTTTTTTTCAATACAATAGTAAGGGAGGGTTAGTCCCTTTTAACTTTTTTTTATTGATTTAAAGGTCACTGAATTAAGAGCACGACAACTCAATTTTCTGCGAATGCATTACTGTAATCAATCTGTTTAATTTCTAAATGCCACTGTGGGTTTTTATGTAATTGAACCAAGAAAGATGTTACTTGCTTTTTTCATTACAACACTCTATAAGTATGTCGTATTTATTTGTGTCATAACTGTGACAGGAACATAATTGTTAATCTGGAATACATTCATCATCCACACCCTATTATTGAAATGAATCGTAAAAACTGGCAGTGGTTTATTCGCAAGACAAACTCTGGAACGAAAAGATCATGTTAGAGGGTTTTCTAATCCGTGTACGAATTGTACCAAATACATAGAAATGCCTGGTATTTGTAACAGCGCGAAGCAGCAAGTTCGAGTAAGGAACCACTATGCGCAAATCAAAGCGTCACTACTAATTAAAGTGTTATTATTATTAGTATTCTTATTATTATTATTATTACCAATAATAATAATAATAATAATAATAATAATAATAATAATGGTATTCTTTAGTATTATTGCTTCGGTTAGAAATCACTATGTACTTTGAATATATTATTATTATTATTATTATTATTACTATTATTATTATTATTATTACCAATAATAATAATCATCATCATTATTGTTATTATTATTATTATTATTATTACTATTATTATTACTATTATTATTATTATTATTGATAATAATAATAATAATAATAATAATAATAATATATTCAAAGTACATAGTGATTTCTAACCGAAGCAAAATAATACTAAAGAATACCATTATTATTATTATTATTATTATTATTATTATTATTATTATTATAATATAATAATTATAATAATACCAGATAGGTCGATAGGTAAATAATATTCATTTTATCTTTCATATTAGTAGCATTATTTATGATTGATATTCCTCAAGGTATAAGTAGGTTCAGTTGTGTGCTTCATATTCTTATTCTTATTCTTATTATTATCATCAGTATTAGTACAATTTATCTTGTCATAAATAACGATAAAAATGTTCTCACTAATAATCATGATAATATAATCTTGATAGTAATGATCATAATGATATTTGCAACCATCCTGCAATGTGCAAGAGGCACAGCAATAATTTTGCCAATCACTATTTGCCCCCATCGTTATTATTTGTAATATGCTAGTGGTGGAAGTACTGATGTTGTTGATAATAATATCAATATTATGAAGAATATTAATAAATAAAAAAGTAAGACCAATATTGAAGTCTGTCTTGATAATAAGAATTTTCAGTATTACTTAGAATCATGATATTGTTCTAAAAACAACTTTAATAGTTTTTCATTTGTAGTGAAGGATGCACTTTGAGCCTCAGCCAAGAATTGTTAGTCTAAAAAAATTGGCACAAATAAACATCATGCATTGTCTTTCTTGAGTAGGTGTTTGCATGGAGCAGGCAAAAGGAATTAAGTCGGACTACGTTTAATTTTCACATGGTTCTGAATTTCCCAGCACCTGCATGATAACCAACATGTACATAATATCATACAGGGATACAGACGAACAATCGCAAGAGGCCGACATGCCATTGTTTGACTGTATGATACATCACTGAATAATACGGTAAGTATAAGGAGCTTTAATACAAGTTGATAAATCAGATCAGGGACCTGTCTTCCCGTGTCTAGTGTGATCTACTGGAACCTCAGGCCATATCACTAATATTCCATGTATCAGCACTAACTAGCACATGAGGGGAGTGGGTAACTAATAAACAGCGGAGGGGGTAGGGGCGCAGAGGGCAGGTAAGGAATGTAGGGTAGGAGGAGTTGTGGTGGGAAGTGTGATGGGTATGGAGTTAATCCCTAAGGGGTGTAGGTGTGTTCTGGATGTCTGTTTGGGTCGGGGCATTCTCAACATGTTCTATAAAGTGGTCCAGTGTGCGCCAGATTGAATTTGAGTTCTTGGGCGTAAGGTGTGTTGATTTATCTAGATTATGTGCTCCTCTAAGGTATGCTGCCCAAGCCCACCATGTGTGAGGGGTAATGTGGTTGTAGGATTTCCATTCTGAGAGGATAACTTTGATTGCTATTGATAGAAGAAGATCCAGTAGTGATATATTATTCTCTTTAAGCTTAAGAGTACCTGGGTTCCACAAAACTAGAGGAAAGCTTAAGGTGAGTGTTGTCCCAAACATTGAATTAAGTTGTCTCTGGATGAAGGACCAAAAAGGGGTCAGAAGGGGGCAATGAAATAGCATATGTACATATGACCCAGGCGCAGTATCACAAATCCAGCATTTATCATTATCTTTTTGCTTCATCTTGTATAGCTTCGTGGGGGTCAAGTGTAAGAAATTTATTAGAGAAAAATTGTGACTGAATCAGTGTTGGTGTTTACCCACCATTAGCCAGTCCTCTTCCAAGATATGGACCAGGCCCGCACGGCCAAGTTGTTTAATCCATTTGGTACTTAGGAGCAAGTTTGATCATGTGATAGGGAAAACTAGTGCTTTGTAGATTTTGGAGCAGAGATGACTTGCGGATTGCCATGACTTCATCCGGTGAATGATAGATGCGTTTTGGTCCATAAAAGTCTGGATAGTTTAACTTTAAGTTTTAGAAAGCTATAAAAGTAAATGTTAGGGAGGTCGTGTTTAGCTGCCAAGGTTTAAAGGGGATTGGTTGCATATTGTCATCATATATGTCTAGAATTAAATGGATACCTTTTGTGGCCCTTGATCAAGTCATGTCATTGGAGATGTCTATTTTGAGCTTGGGGTTAATCCAGAGCGAGGCCACTAAAGATTTGTGGAGTGGAACTTGTGATTGTTTATCTAGGGATTTGAGAGCAGAGGCGGTGTCAGCAAGGATCTTCTGGGAGTGCAGTGGTTTAAACTTTGACAGAGTGAGGTACGCAATGGTATGGAAAGGTGAGCAAATGGAGTTTTCAGTAATGAGTCATTGAGATGGATCATTCTGATCTTGGAGTAGCCAACAAGGTACAAAGCCCAGTTTGGTAGTTTGCAGACCCCCTCATGGAAGTTCTGTCTTAGAGCTTTTTAGGAAATTCTAGCTTTCATACCGCTCATAGGAAGGTTGATGTCAGCTTATCCATAGTGTGGAAAAAGAAGTGAAAAAGCTTCAATGTCAGCATGGAGGTAATGAAATTTATAACTGGGGTAATCATCATTTTTAGAGTTTGGAGTCTACCCCACCATGAGATATGTTTGGGTGACCAAGAGGATGGCAAGTTTTTGACCATATTAATGGTTTTAGATTTGTTTATTGGGAGGGTTTCCAGTAAGTTCTTAGCAAACCAAATACCTAAGTAATTAAGCTGTTTTGGTTGCCATTTAAGCCCAGAGTCCCCAAGATGTTTAGCGAAACAGAGAGGGATGAGAGGGAATACTTCTGTTTTCTCTTTTTTAAGGGTGTAGCCTGAGACCAGTGAAATGTTCTCTAATATGTTAGTTAACACAGGGATCCCTTGTTCTATATCTTCCAAGTAGATGAATATGTTGTCAGCAAACACTGAAGACTTATATGTTTTGTGGCCGAGCTGGAAGCCCTTAATTCTGGGTGAGAAGTCAATCAAAAGGAGTAGTGGGTTGATTGCTAGAAGAAATAGAAGAGGAGACGGGGGCATCCTTGTCTTGTGCCCTGATGAAGGTCAAAGGAGGAGGAGATATCTCAGTTTATTCTAATATTTGCTCTATTGTTGGTGTAGAGGGCCATCAACATATTGATAAAGGATTCCCCTAAGTTGTGGGCTTCTAGAACTGCATGGACAAAGGGCCAATACACCTGATCAAAGGCCTTTTCTGCATGCAGCACCATGGCTGCAGCTGGGAGTGATGGAAATGTTGCTTTCTCTATGATGTGGCAAAAGATGCGAATGTTGTCTCTGGCCATTCACCCCATGACAAATCCCATTTGAGAGTTCTGGATAAGTTTTGGGATAAAGACTTTGATTCTTTTTGCTAGGATTTTAGCAAATATTTTTGCTTCCATATTAAGCAAAAGGATGGGGTGGTAATTTTTTGGGTCTGAATGGTCCTTTTCTTCTTTCAGAATTACCACAATGATGGCTTCAGCTGTGGTACCTGAAACATTCCTTTGTTGAGCAAAACAGTCTAGTCTATTCTTGAGGTGGCCGATCAGTGAGTTTTGGAACGTTTTATAAAAAGAAGTGGGAAAAACATCAGGGCCCAGTGCCTTCCCAGATTTGATGGAGTGGATGGCATTCAGAATTTCTGCAGACTCAATGGGTTTATTCAGCTGGGATGTATCAGTCTCTGATTTCTTTTTAATACGTAGTGAGCGTAGGAACTTCTCACATTGAGATTTTTGGTCAGTGGTCTGGGGGTATGGAGATTGGCATAAAAGTCTCTAAAGATATGTAAGATCTTATTGGTTTTCTATTTCAGAGTTCCATTCAGGGCTTTAATGTGGGAGATGTTATTGGTTGTGTTTCTAAATTTGATTGTGGCAGCTAATGTTTGTCCTTCCCTATTGAGAAATAGAAGTTGTTTTGACTTCTGGGCATTTACCCATACGTAGGCCCTTTTATTGATGATGGTGTTGTATTTATATTTCAGTTGTTTAATCTCATTAACCTGTTCCCCGCCATGGACGTAATGGTTGTGTCCGTGGCTGCGGGGCTGAGGCGCCACGGACGTAACCGTTATGTCCTAGGACCGGCCCTCAGAGAAGCGCTAGTGCTCCCACCAAGTGCTGCCCCTCCCCAACCCCCCCAGGTCAGGGTTGGAAGGTGATTCCCCTTCGACCACTGGTCCCCCCCCCCCAATGACATCAGCACGCAATCGCGAGCTGACATCATTAGAGGGTGCCAGACGCCCTGGAAGCCATTTGCTTCCAGCGCGCATACGAGGAAGCAGGTGAGTTTTCCCTCTGGCCTGGGGGGGTGCACAGAAAGAGGCATTGGGGAGGAGGAAAGGCTTTTCCTTTCCCTCAATGTCTCTTTTAGCATTCCTAGTAGCAGGAATGCCACTAGGCACCAGGGATTTTGTTTATTGTGTGTGTGTTTTTTTCAGAAGGGGAGCGGCCCCTTGGGCAAGGGTCGCTCCCCTAAGGGGGCATAATATTTTTGGCCATTTCTGCCACCCTTGGGGCAGATCGGCTGTGTTTGTGTGTTGTTTTGTGCTGGGGCGGCCCATTGGGCAAGGTCACACCTAAGGGCAAAAAGCATTATTGGGCAGTTTTGCCCCCCTTTGGAGGCAGATCAACCTATTTTTTTTAGGCCCATCTGCCCCCAAGTGGGGCAGAATGCACTTAGCGCCAGGGATCATGTGTGTGTGTGTATGCCTCAAGAGTCGCCAGGGATCATGTGTGTGTGTGCTTTGTGTGGAGGGCGGGCCCCTTGGGCAAGGGTCGCCCCCAAAGGAGGTAATATATTCCATGCCATTAGCCACCAAGACGCCAGGGATTTGTTTATCTTTCCTTTGTTTTTTTTTGTGTTGGGGGCAAAGCACTGTTGGGCATTTTTTTTAGGCCCATATACCCCCGGGGGGGCAGAATCCACTTAGCGCCAGGGATCATGTGTTTGTGTGTATGCCGCAAGAGTCGCCCCCCCAAAGGGGGCAATATATTTTATGCCATTTCTGCCTGCCCAGGGGCAGATTGGCCTATTTTGTTAGGCCTATCTGCGGGGCAGAAGCCACTAAGGCACCAGGGATATTTTAAAGTATTTTTTTGTGTGGGTGGCAGCCCCTTAGATTGTTCATAGGAAGGATCATGGCTATCAGTAGGATGACTGCTCAGTAGTTGTTGGTGTGCTTTTTAAGTCATCTTCTGACCATGATTATGAGTCTGACTCTGCATCTGAGGCAGAGGACGAAGTGCAAGATTCTGGAAGTGAATTTTCTGTCAGAGAGGAATCGTCTGATGATGAAGCCACTCTCAATGCTGATGAAGTGCCTGTTTTAGAGGAAGACACTGATGTGTCAATGGTGCAGCAGCCAGCGGCTGAAAGGCTTCCCATTGGAAGACCTGAACTATGGGTTGCCCCAAACATGGGGCAGCCACAGTTGACCGCCTTTACTGGTCTCTCAAGGTGCAGAGTAAATACGGAAAACTTTTTGCCTTTCTTTGAGTTGTTTATGGACAATGTATTTTTGGAAGAGATTGTTGAGCAGACTAAGTTGCAGGCAGAGCAGTATTTGAGGGACAACACTGCCAGACTTAGGCCACACTCTAGAGCTATGCAGCGGATTCCCACAAATCTGAAAGAGTTGAAAAAGTTCTTGGGTTTAACTTTTTTGATGGGGCTGATAAGGAAGCCATCACTGTCTTTATATTGGTCTACTAGTCCCTTGATGGCAACTGCTATATTTCCTGCAACCATGAGTCGTAACCGGTTTGAGCTTCTTCTTCGGATGTTGCATTTTGTTGATAATGCTTTAGCCTTGCCACAAGATCACCCTGATTGGTTTTCAGAGATCTATGTTCCAGGCAAAGAAATATTTGTAGGTGAGTCTTTGGTCCTGTTCAAGGGCCATTTGGTTTTTAGGCAGTACATTCCTAGCAAGAGGGCAGGTATGGAATTAAGTTGTATATGCTGTCTGAAAGTAGTACAGGATATATTTATAATTTCAGGTCTACACTGGTAGGGATTCCAGTATTGACCCCCCTGGTTGTCCGCCCACTTTTGGAGTTAGTGAGAAAATTGTGTGGGAACTTGGTAGATGACTGTTTAACAAAGGTCACCATTTGTATGTAGATAACTTCTACACTGAAGTTCAGTTATTCAAGAAATTGTTCAGAGCAAACACTGTTGCTTGTCGCACAATCCGCTCTAATCGGAAAGGCTATCCAAGAGAGCTTGTCTATAAAAACCTGGAGAAGGGACAGCGCAGTGCCTTGTGGAATGAGGAGCTGCTAGCTCTGAAATTTGTAGACAGGAGGGATGTGTACGTGCTGACTACCATCCATGATGTGAGTACTTCACCTGTGGCTGTTTGGGGTCAAGTTGCTGAACTGTGCAAACCTGTGTCCATTTTAGACTACAATAAGCACATGGGTGGTGTTGATAGAGTAGATCAGAAGTTGGAACCTTACACTGCTGCTCGTAAGTCTTACATTTGGTATAAGAAATTAGCGGTTCACCTGTTCCATTTGGCGACTTTTAATGCTTTTGTTGTGTTCAGAATTAGTTCTCCAGAGTTAAGCATAACATATGTGAAACTTCAGGAGTCTGTCATAGCAAGCATTGTTGTGCTGGAACAGGCAAGAGTTCCTAGAGAAGCAGTGGTGGAGGATGTGGCTAGATTGAAAGATCGTCACTTTGCTGAGCACATTCCACCCACGGCCAAAAAAGACTTCACTGCTAAGAGATGTAGAGTCTGTGCTTGAAGAGGTATCAGGAAGGAGACTAAGATGTACTGCCCTGATTGTCCTGTGTGTGGGTAGCTGTTACAGGAGCTACCACACACAGGAAAAGTATTGGGAAATACCGTGAGCTTAAACTGCTGTTTTATATTTTCATATGTTCAGTTTCACGGTTGGCATTACTGTCATGTATTCAGTTAGAGCTTTTGTGTTTGTAGTTTTGTACTTATTTATGATTAGTGGTTTCTTTGTTGTTTAAAAAAAAAAGTGATGGCAGTGTGCATGGACTGGTGCTTGGCTGGCAGTGCGCGTGGAGTGGCGCTTGGCTGGCGGTGTGTGTGGAGTGGCACTTGGCTGGTGGTGTGTGCGGAGTGGCGCTTCACTGGCAGCGTGCGTGGAGTGGCACTTGGCTGGTGGTGTGTGTGGAGTGGCGCTTGGCCGGCGGTGTGCGTGGGGTGGCGCTTGGCTGGCGGTGTGTGGGGCGTGGCGCTTGGCTGGCGGTGTGCGTGGAGTGGTTCTTGGCTGGCGATGCCAGCCAAACGCCTGTCCACACACTCCCATCAGCTAGTGTGATTGCTGTATGAGGCATGTGGGCGTATGAAAGTGATGGGCCCTTGAATGGCACTGTCTGTTGATGCAAGTGTTAGAATGTGCTGGGCCTGCGGCTGGCGGCGTGAATGGTCTTGTGCATGTCATGTATGAAAAGTGTGTGAATGGACTGTAAAGTGGTTGGTGCCTTGACGTGGCTTTACAGCTCAAGAGCTGTGAGTTATTGGTTCAGTTTTTTGGTCTTTCAGTTATTAACAGTGCATTTCACTTTTGTGAAATCTCTTGTTAATTAAATTTGATCTACTGAACCATCACTCACCCTCGTGGCAAATCCAACCAGTATGTGTGGTAAAAATGACAAAACCTGCTCTGCTGTAATCAGGCATCGCAGCATACCTGTGAGACGCGAGGTGTCTCGGGTGGACCCGGAAGATGAAGCATGCCACTAAATTGGTTTGTGGGTGAGGGGTCTTTTTAACATAATCGAAGTGCATTTCTTTTCACAATTTTAGTGTTTGGAACATCACAGAAGTATGTGGACACATCAAAATGATCTATGACAAAACTACCTGTGTTTGGTGGGCGGGGGGCACCTATGTTTTTGGTCCCAGGTGTGGCCTTCATTTAGGGAAACCTACCAATCCCAGACATTTTTTTAAATTAGACACCCCAAGGAGTCCAGGGAGGTGTGGCTTGCGCGTATCCCCCAACATGTTCTTCCCCATACTCCTCTGCAAACCTCAAAATTTGCTTAAAAATAATATGTTCCTCACTTTTCTTTGTAGGATCACCACTCCTACCACCCAGCATTCCCCTCAGTCTCCCAAGTAAACTGATACCTCACTTGCGTGGGTCCCCAAAGCAGAGTCAGCCTAAAGATGTATAAAAGAAAAGAAAAATATGTGCTTATCAACTCGCTATGCTATCCCCTCAATCTCTACAGGTTTTTGGCCTTTTTCTGTTGCAGACACCTGGCCCACCCACACAAGTGAGGTATCATTTTTATCGGGAGACTTGGGGGAATACTGGGTGGAAGGAACTTTGCGGCTCCTCTCAGATTTCAGAACTTTCTAAACCTACCAAACCTGTGCTTTTAAAAACTAGACATCAACAAAGGGTTTGCAGTGCTAAAATCACCATCTTCCCAGCTTTCAGGAACAAGCAGACTTGAATCAGAAAACCACATTTTTAAACCACTTTTGGCATTTTACTGTGACATACCCGATTTTTACTATGTTTTGTGCTTTCAGCCTCCTTCCAGTTAGTGACAGAAATGGGTTTTGAAACCAATGCTGGATCCCGGACAGCTAAACATTTCTGAAAAGTAGACACATTTCTGAATTCAGCAAGGGGTCATTTGTGGAGCTCCTTCAAGGTTTTCCTACAAAAAACAGCTAAAATAAATAAATATTGAAGTTGAGGTGAAAAAAAGAGCCATTTCTGTCCATGTTTTCTTCTATAACCTTTTCCAGCTATGACAGATTTTTGAGTCAACTGGACTCTTCTGGCTGCGGGGATATAGGGCTTGTAGCTTCATTAAGAACCCTAGGTTCCTAAGAGCCAATAAATGAGCTGCACCTTGCAATATATTTTCATTGTATACCGGGCATAGAGCAATTCATTTGGTGAAATATAAAGAGTGAAAAATAGGTATCAAGGAATCCCTTCTATTTCCAAAATGGGCGCAAGATAAGGTGTTGAGGAGCAGTGGGTATTTGCACATCTCTGAATTCTGGGGTCCCCATACTACCATGTGAATTCCAGGGCATTTTTCAAATAGAGGTCTTTTTTACACACTGTCTTACATTTGGCAGGAAAAAGTGTGGAGAAAGACAAAGGGCAATAACACTTGTTCTTCTATTCTGTGTTCCCCCAAGTCTCCTGATAAAAATGGTACCTTACTTGTTTGGGTTGGCGTAATGCCCGCAACAGGAAATGCAACATGGACACATCACATTTATACATTGAAATCTGATTTGTTTTTTGGAAAGTGCCTAGCTGTGGATTTTGGCCTCTAGCTCAGCCGGCACCTAGGGAAACCTACCAAACCTGTGCATTTTTCAAAACTAAACACCTAGAGGAATCCATGATGGGGTGACCTGTGGGACTCTAATTAGGTTCTGTAACCCAGAATCCTTTGCAAACCTCCAAATTGGAAAAGAAAACACTTTTTTCTCATATTTCGTTGATAGAAAGTTCTGGCATCTGAGAGAAGCCACAAATTTCTTTCCACCCAGCATTCCCCAAGTCTTCCAATGAAAATGGTACCTCACTTGTGGGGATAGGACTAGTGCCCGCAACAGGAAATGCCCCAAAACACAATGTGGAAACATCACATTTTCCCAAAGAAAACTGACCTGTGGATGTTGTCCTCTAGCTCAGCTGGTACCTATGGAAACCTGCCAAACCTGTGCAATTTTGAAAACTAGACACCTAGGGGAACCCAGGATGGGGTGAATTGTGGGGCTCTCACCAGGTTCTGTTACTCAGAATACTTAGCAAACCTCCAAGTTTGGCAAAAAAACACTTTTTCCTCACATTTCAGTGATAGAAAGTTCTGGAATCTGAGAGGAGCCACAAATTTCCTTCCATCCAGCATTCCCCCAAATCTCCCGATAAAAATGGTACCCCACCTGTGTTGGTAGGCCTAGTGCCTGTGACAGGAAACACCCCAAAACACAACATTAACACCTCAGATTTTTTACATTGACAACTGAAGTGTTGTTTTAAAAGTGCCTAGCTGTGGATTTTGGTCTCTACCTCATCTGGCAGCAGGGAAAAACTAGGAAATCTAAACATTTCTGAAAACTAGACTCCTAGGGAAACCCATGATGGTGTAACTTGAGCGTTCTCAACAGGTTCTGTTAAACAGAAACCCTAAGTAAACCTTAAAATTTGGCCAAAAAAAACACTTTTTCCTCACATTTCAGTGCTGCAAAGTTCTGGAATCTAAGGGGAGCCACAAACTTACTTATACCCAGCATTTCCTCACATCTCCTGATAAAAATGGTACGTCACTTGTGTGGGTAGGCCTAGTGCCCATGCAGGAAATGCTCCAAAACACTATGTGGATATATCAAAATGATCAAATGCAAAACTACCTGTTTTTGCGGGGGGCACCTGCGTTTTTGGTCCTGGGCTCAGCAGCCATCTAGGGAAACCTACCAAACCCAGACATTTCTGAAAACTAGACACCTGAAGGATTCCAGGGAGGTGTGACTTGCGTGGATCCCCCAGTGTTTTCTTACCCAGAATCCACAGCAAACCTCAAATTTAGCTAGCAAAAAATATTTTTCCTACATTTCTGTGTGGGATCACTGAACCAGCACAAACTTCCTACCACCCAATGTTCCCCTCAGTCTCCCGATAAAAATGATACCTCACTTCTGTGGGTGGGCCAAGTGCCTGTGACAGGGAAGAGGCAAAAACAAGTTGAAATTGAGGGGGAACCAAAGCGGGTCCAAAACGGCAGTTTGGAAAAAAAAGTTTTTAGGTTGACAAGTGGGGCAGAAATTTTATTAGTATAGTTGCGACAATGTTGAGCGGTAGGATATTTTTGGATTCCTACAGATTCCATCCCAAAAATATGGGAAAAATATGTGATTTCATGCAAAGTTGGAGGTTTACAGGGCATTGTGGGTAAGAAAATGGTGCGGGGTGCATGTGAAGCACACCACCCTGGACTCACCCAGATGTTTAATTTTCAGATGTGTCTAGGTCTCATAGATTTTTCTACGAGAGAGTGTCCCAAAGTCCAAAAAGTGCAGCCCTCACCATTCCAAGTGGGACGATCTTCAGATTTTGGTCTCATGGACCAAATGTAAAACCGAAAACCAAAATAATCAAAAGTCCTCTTGCTTGCTGTTGGGATAAGATCTTTTAGTGTGCATGGGAGAGATGAAAGACTGTTACCCCCTTCAGTTTGGTTGGGGGCATAACAATGCCCGTACTAGTTGGTAGCCACCACCCCCCTTTTTTTTTATTCCCTCGCAACTAGAAGGATTTTAGCAAATATTTTTGCTTCCATATTAAGCAAAAGGATGGGGTGGTAATTGTTTGGGTCTGAATGGTCCTTATCTTCTTTCAGAATTACCACAATGATGGCTTCAGCTGTGGTACCTGAAACCTTCCTTTGTTGAGCAAAACAGTCTAGTCTATTCTTGAGGTGGCCGATCAGTGAGTTTTGGAACGTTTTATAAAAAGAAGTGGGAAAAACATCAGGGCCCAGTGGCTTCCCAGATTTGATGGAGTGGATGGCATTCAGAATTTCTGCAGACTCAATGAGTTTATTCAGCTGGGATGTATCAGTCTCTGATTTTTTTTTAATACGTAGTGAGCGTAGGAACTTCTCACATTGAGATTTTTGGTCAGTGGTCTGGGGGTATGGAGATTGGCATAAAAGTCTCTAAAGATATGTAAGATCTTATTGGTTTTCTATTTCAGAGTTCCATTCAGGGTTTTAATGTGGGAGATGTTATTGGTTGTGTTTCTAAATTTGATTGTGGCAGCTAATGTGTGTCCTTCCCTATTAAGAAATAGAAGTTGTTTTGACTTCTGGGCATTTACCCATACGTAGGCCCTTTTATTGATTATGGTGTTGTATTTATATTTCAGTTGTTTAATCTCATTAACCTGTTCCCCGCCATGGACGTAATGGTTGTGTCCGTGGCTGCGGGGCTGAGGCGCCACGGACGTAACCGTTATGTCCTGGGACCGGCCCTCAGAGAAGCACTAGTGCTCCCACCAAGTGCTGCCCCTCCCCAACCCCCCCAGGTCAGGGTTGGAAGGTGATTCCCCTTCGACCACTGCCCCCCCCCCCCAGTGACATCAGCACGCAATCTCGAGCTGACATCATTAGAGGGTGCCAGACGCCCTGGAAGCCATTTGCTTCCAGCGCGCATACGAGGAAGCAGGTGAGTTTTCCCTCTGGCCTGGGGGGGTGCACAGAAAGAGGCATTGGGGAGGAGGAAAGGCTTTTCCTTTCCCTCAATGTCTCTTTTAGCATTCCTACTAGCAGGAATGCCCCTAGGCACCAGGGATTTTGTTTATTGTGTGTGTGTTTTTTTCAGAAGGGGAGCGGCCCCTTGGGCAAGGGTCGCTCCCCTAAGGGGGCATAATATTTTTGGCCATTTCTGCCCCCTTTGGGGCAGATCGGCTGTGTTTGTGTGTTTTTTTGTGCTGGGGCGGCCCATTGGGCAAGGTCACACCTAAGGGAAAAAAGCATTATTGGGCAGTTTTGCCCCCCTTTGGAGGCAGATCAACCTATTTTTTTTAGGCCCATCTGCCCCCAAGTGGGGCAGAATGCACTTAGCGCCAGGGATCATGTGTGTGTGTGTATGCCTCAAGAGTCGCCAGGGATCATGTGTGTGTGTGCTTTGTGTGGAGGGCGGGCCCGTTGGGCAAGGGTCGCCCCCAAAGGAGGTAATATATTCCATGCCATTAGCCACCAAGACGCCAGGGATTTGTTTATCTTTCCTTTGTTTTTTTTGTGTTGGCGGCAAAGCACTGTTGGGCATTTTTTTTAGGCCCATATACCCCCGGGGGGCAGAATCCACTTAGCGCCAGGGATCATGTGTTTGTGTGTATGCCGCAAGAGTCGCCCCCCAAAGGGGGCAATATATTTTATGCCATTTCTGCCTGCCCAGGGGCAGATTGGCCTATTTTGTTAGGCCTATCTGCGGGGCAGAAGCCACTAAGGCACCAGGGATATTTTAAAGTATTTTTTTGTGTGGGTGGCAGCCCCTTAGATTTTTCATAGGAAGGATCATGGCTAGCAGTAGGATGACTGCTCAGTAGTTGTTGGTGTGCTTTTTAAGTCATCTTCTGACCATGATTATGAGTCTGACTCTGCATCTGAGGCAGAGGACGAAGTGCAAGATTCTGGAAGTGAATTTTCTGTCAGAGAGGAATCGTCTGATGATGAAGCCACTCTCAATGCTGATGAAGTGCCTGTTTTAGAGGAAGACACTGATGTGTCAATGGTGCAGCAGCCAGCGGCTGAAAGGCTTCCCATTGGAAGACCTGAACTATGGGTTGCCCCAAACATGGGGCAGCCACAGTTGACCGCCTTTACTGGTCTCTCAAGGTGCAGAGTAAATACGGAAAACTTTTTGCCTTTCTTTGAGTTGTTTATGGACAATGTATTTTTGGAAGAGATTGTTGAGCAGACTAAGTTGCAGGCAGAGCAGTATTTGAGGGACAACACTGCCAGACTTAGGCCACACTCTAGAGCTATGCAGTGGATTCCCACAAATCTGAAAGAGTTGAAAAAATTCTTGGGTTTAACTTTTTTGATGGGGCTGATAAGGAAGCCATCACTGTCTTTATATTGGTCTACTAGTCCCTTGATGGCAACTGCTATATTTCCTGCAACCATGAGTCGTAACCGGTTTGAGCTTCTTCTTCGGATGTTGCATTTTGTTGATAATGCTTTAGCCTTGCCACAAGATCACCCTGATTGGTTTTCAGAGATCTATGTTCCAGGCAAAGAAATATTTGTAGGTGAGTCTTTGGTCCTGTTCAAGGGCCATTTGGTTTTTAGGCAGTACATTCCTAGCAAGAGGGCAGGTATGGAATTAAGTTGTATATGCTGTCTGAAAGTAGTACAGGATATATTTATAATTTCAGGTCTACACTGGTAGGGATTCCAGTATTGACCCCCCTGGTTGTCCGCCCACTTTTGGAGTTAGTGAGAAAATTGTGTGGGAACTTGGTAGATGACTGTTTAACAAAGGTCACCATTTGTATGTAGATAACTTCTACACTGAAGTTCAGTTATTCAAGAAATTGTTCAGAGCAAACACTGTTGCTTGTCGCACAATCCGCTCTAATCGGAAAGGCTATCCAAGAGAGCTTGTCTATAAAAACCTTGAGAAGGGACAGCGCAGTGCCTTGTGGAATGATGAGCTGCTAGCTCTGAAATTTGTAGACAGGAGGGATGTGTACGTGCTGACTACCATCCATGATGTGAGTACTTCACCTGTGGCTGTTTGGGGTCAAGTTGCTGAACTGTGCAAACCTGTGTCCATTTTAGACTACAATAAGCACATGGGTGGTGTTGATAGAGTAGATCAGAAGTTGGAACCTTGCACTGCTGCTCGTAAGTCTTACATTTGGTATAAGAAATTAGCGGTTCACCTATTCCACTTGGCGACTTTTAATGCTTTTGTTGTGTTCAGAAATAGTTCTCCAGAGTTAAGGATAACATATGTGAAACTTCAGGAGTCTGTCATAGCGAGCATTGTTGTGCTGGAACAGGCAAGAGTTCCTAGAGAAGCAATGGTGGAGGATGTGGCTAGATTGAAAGATCGTCACTTTGCTGAGCACATTCCACCCACGGCCAAAAAAGACTTCACTGCTAAGAGATGTAGAGTCTGTGCTTGAAGAGGTATCAGGAAGGAGACTAGGATGTACTGCCCTGATTGTCCTGTGTGTGGGTAGCTGTTACAGGAGCTACCACACACAGGAAAAGTATTGGGAAATACTGTGAGCGTAAACTGCTGTTTTATATTTTCATATGTTCAGTTTCACGGTTGGCATTACTGTCATGTATTCAGTTAGAGCTTTTGTGTTTGTAGTTTTGTACTTATTTATGATTAGTGGTGTCTTTGTTGTTTAAAAAAAAAATTGATGGCAGTGTGCATGGACTGGTGCTTGGCTGCAGTGCGCGTGGAGTGGCGCTTGGCTGGCGGTGTGTGTGGAGTGGCACTTGGCTGGTGGTGTGTGTGGAGTGGCGCTTCACTGGCAGCGTGCGTGGAGTGGCACTTGGCTGGTGGTGTGTGTGGAGTGGCGCTTGGCCGGCGGTGTGCGTGGGGTGGCGCTTGGCTGGCGGTGTGTGGGGGGTGGCGCTTGGCTGGCGGTGTGCGTGGAGTGGTTCTTGGCTGGCGATGCCAGCCAAACACCAGTCCACACACTCCCATCAGCTAGTGTGATTGCTGTATGAGGCATGTGGGCGTATGAAAGTGATGGGCCCTTGAATGGCACTGTCTGTTGATGCAAGTGTTAGAATGTGCTGGGCCTGCGGCTGGCGGCGTGAATGGTCTTGTGCATGTCATGTATGAAAAGTGTGTGAATGGACTGTAAAGTGGTTGGTGCCTTGACGTGGCTTTACAGCTCAAGAGCTGTGAGTTATTGGTTCAGTTTTTTGGTCTTTCAGTTATTAACAGTGCATTTCACTTTTGTGAAATCTCTTGTTAATTAAATTTGATCTACTGAACCATCACTCACCTTCGTGGCAAATCCAACCAGTATGTGTGGTAAAAATGACAAAACCTGCTCTGCTGTAATCAGGCATCGCAGCATACCTGTGAGACGCGAGGTGTCTCGGGTGGGACCCGGAAGATGAAGCATGCCACTAAATTGGTTTGTGGGTGAGGGGTCTTTTTAACATAATCGAAGTGCATTTCTTTTCACAATTTTAGTGTTTGGAACATCACAGAAGTATGTGGACACATCAAAATGATCTATGACAAAACTACCTGTGTTTGGTGGGCGGGGGGCACCTATGTTTTTGGTCCCAGGTGTGGCCTTCATTTAGGGAAACCTACCAATCCCAGACATTTTTTTTAACTAGACACCCCAAGGAGTCCAGGGAGGTGTGGCTTGCGCGTATCCCCCAACATGTTCTTCCCCATACTCCTCTGCAAACCTCAAAATTTGCTTAAAAATAATATGTTCCTCACTTTTCTTTGTAGGATCACCACTCCTACCACCCAGCATTCCCCTCAGTCTCCCAAGTAAACTGATACCTCACTTGTGTGGGTCCTCAAAGCAGAGTCAGCCTAAAGATGTATAAAAGAAAATAAAAATATGTGCTTATCAACTCGCTATGCTATCCCCTCAATCTCTACAGGTTTTTGGCCTTTTTCTGTTGCAGACACCTGGCCCACCCACACAAGTGAGGTATCATTTTTATCGGGAGACTTGGGGGAATACTGGGTGGAAGGAACTTTGCGGCTCCTCTCAGATTTCAGAACTTTCTAAACCTACCAAACATGTGCTTTTAAAAACTAGACATCAACAAAGGGATTGCAGTGCTAAAATCACCATCTTCCCAGCTTTCAGGAACAAGCAGACTTGAATCAGAAAACCACATTTTTAAACCACTTTTGGCATTTTACTGTGACATACCCGATTTTTACTATGTTTTGTGCTTTCAGCCTCCTTCCAGTTAGTGACAGAAATGGGTTTTGAAACCAATGCTGGATCCCGGACAGCTAAACATTTCTGAAAAGTAGACACACTTCTGAATTCAGAAAGGGGTCATTTGTGGAGCTCCTTCAAGGTTTTCCTACAATAAACAGCTAAAATAAATAAATATTGAAGTTGAGGTGAAAAAAAGAGCCATTTCTGTCCATGTTTTCTTCTATAACCTTTTCCAGCTATGACAGATTTTTGAGTCAACTGGACTCTTCTGGCTGCGGGGATATAGAGCTTGTAGCTTCATTAAGAACCCTAGGTTCCTAAGAGCCAATAAATGAGCTGCACCTTGCAATATATTTTCATTGTATACCGGGCATAGAGCAATTCATTTGGTGAAATATAAAGAGTGAAAAATAGGTATCAAGGAATCCCTTCTATTTCCAAAATGGGCGCAAGATAAGGTGTTGAGGAGCAGTGGGTATTTGCACATCTCTGAATTCTGGGGTCCCCATACTACCATGTGAATTCCAGGGCATTTTTCAAATAGACGTCTTTTTTACACACTGTCTTACATTTGGCAGGAAAAAGTGTGGAGAAAGACAAAGGGCAATAACACTTGTTCTTCTATTCTGTGTTCCCCCAAGTCTCCTGATAAAAATGGTACCTTACTTGTTTGGGTTGGCGTAATGCTTGCGACAGGAAATGCAACATGGACACATCACATTTATACATTGAAATCTGATTTGTTTTTTGGAAAGTGCCTAGCCGTGGATTTTGGCCTCTAGCTCAGCCGGCACCTAGGGAAACCTACCAAACCTGTGCATTTTTCAAAACTAAACACCTAGAGGAATCCATGATGGGGTGACCTGTGGGACTCTAATTAGGTTCTGTAACCCAGAATCCTTTGCAAACCTCCAAATTGGAAAAGAAAACACTTTTTTCTCACATTTCGTTGATAGAAAGTTCTGGCATCTGAGAGAAGCCACAAATTTCCTTCCACCCAGCATTCCCCCAAGTCTTCCAATGAAAATGGTACCTCACTTGTGGGGATAGGACTAGTGCCCGCAACAGGAAATGCCCCAAAACACAATGTGGAAACATCACATTTTCCCAAAGAAAACTGACCTGTGGATGTTGTCCTCTAGCTCAGCCGGGTACCTATGTAAACCTGCCAAACCTGTGCAATTTTGAAAACTAGACACCTAGGGGAACCCAGGATGGGGTGAATTGTGGGGCTCTCACCAGGTTCTGTTACTCAGAATACTTAGCAAACCTCCAAGTTTGGCAAAAAAACACTTTTTCCTCACATTTCGGTGATAGAAAGTTCTGGAATCTGAGAGGAGCCACAAATTTCCTTCCATCCAGCATTCCCCCAAATCTCCCGATAAAAATGGTACCCCACCTGTGTTGGTAGGCCTAGTGCCTGTGACAGGAAACACCCCAAAACACAACATGAACACCTCAGATTTTTTACATTGACAACTGAAGTGTTGTTTTAAAAGTGCCTAGCTGTGGATTTTGGTCTCTACCTCATCTGGCAGCAGGGAAAAACTAGGAAATCTAGACATTTCTGAAAACTAGACTCCTAGGGAAACCCATGATGGGGTAACTTGAGCGTTCTCAACAGGTTCTGTTAAACAGAAACCCTAAGTAAACCTTAAAATTTGGCCATAAAAAACACTTTTTCCTCACATTTCAGTGCTGCAAAGTTCTGGAATCTAAGGGGAGCCACAAACTTACTTATACCCAGCATTTCCTCACATCTCCTGATAAAAATGGTACCTCACTTGTGTGGGTAGGCCTAGTGCCCATGCAGGAAATGCTCCAAAACACTATGTGGACATATCAAAATGATCAAATGCAAAACTACCTGGTTTTTGCGGGGGGCACCTGCGTTTTTGGTCCTGGGCTCCCCAGCCATCTAGGGAAATCTACCAAACCCAGACATTTCTGAAAACTAGACACCTGAAGGATTCCAGGGAGGTGTGACTTGCGTGGATCCCCCAGTGTTTTCTTACCCAGAATCCACAGCAAACCTCAAATTTAGCTAGCAAAAAATATTTTTCCTACATTTCTGTGTGGGATCACTGAACCAGCACAAACTTCCTACCACCCAATGTTCCCCTCAGTCTCCCGATAAAAATGATACCTCACTTCTGTGGGTGGGCCAAGTGCCTGTGACAGGGAAGAGGCAAAAACAAGTTGAAATTGAGGGGGAACCAAAGCGGGTCCAAAACGGCAGTTTGGAAAAAAAAGTTTTTAGGTTGACAAGTGGGGCAGAAATTTTATTAGTATAGTTGCGACAATGTAGAGTGGTAGGAATTTTTTGGATTCCTACAGATTCCATCCCAAAAATATGGGAAAAATATGTGATTTCATGCAAAGTTGGAGGTTTGCAGGGCATTTTGGGTAAGAAAATGGTGCGGGGTGCATGTGAAGCACACCACCCTGGACTCACCCAGATGTTTAATTTTCAGATGTGTCTAGGTCTCATAGATCTTTCTACGAGAGAGTGTCCCAAAGTCCAAAAAGTGCAGCCCTCACCCAAATGTAAAACTGAAAACCAAAATAATCAAAAGTCCTCTTGCTTGCTGTTGGGATAAGATCTTTTAGTGTGCATGGGAGAGATGAAAGACTGTTACCCCCTTCAGTTTGGTTGGGGGCATAACAATGCCCGTACTAGTTGGTAGCCACCACCCCCCTTTTTTTTTTATTCCCTCGCGACTAGAAGGATTTTAGCAAATATTTTTGCTTCCATACTAAGCAAAAGGATGGGGTGGTAATTTTTTGGGTCTGAATGGTCCTTATCTTCTTTCAGAATTACCACAATGATGGCTTCAGCTGTGGTATCTGAAACCTTCCTTTGTTGAGCAAAACAGTCTAGTCTATTCTTGAGGTGGTCGATCAGTGAGTTTTGGAACGTTTTATAAAAAGAAGTGGGAAAAACATCAGGGCCCAGTGCCTTCCCAGATTTGATGGAGTGGATGGCATTCAGAATTTCTGCAGACTCAATGGGTTTATTCAGCTGGGATGTATCAGTCTCTGATTTCTTTTTAATACGTAGTGAGCGTAGGAACTTCTCACATTGAGATTTTTGGTCAGTGGTCTGGGGGTATGGAGATTGGCATAAAAGTCTCTAAAGATATGTAAGATCTTATTGGTTTTCTATTTCAGAGTTCCATTCAGGGCTTTAATGTGGGAGATGTTATTGGTTGTGTTTCTAAATTTGATTGTGGCAGCTAATGTTTGTCCTTCCCTATTAAGAAATAGAAGTTGTTTTGACTTCTGGGCATTTACCCATACGTAGGCCCTTTTATTGATGATGGTGTTGTATTTATATTTCAGTTGTTTAATCTCATTAACCTGTTCCCCGCCATGGACGTAATGGTTGTGTCCGTGGCTGCGGGGCTGAGGCGCCACGGACGTAACCGTTATGTCCTGGGACCGGCCCTCAGAGAAGCACTAGTGCTCCCACCAAGTGCTGCCCCTCCCCAACCCCCCCAGGTCAGGGTTGGAAGGTGATTCCCCTTCGACCACTGCCCCCCCCCATGACATCAGCACGCAATCGCGAGCTGACATCATTAGAGGGTGGCAGACGCCCTGGAAGCCATTTGCTTCCAGCGCGCATACGAGGAAGCAGGTGAGTTTTCCCTCTGGCCTGGGGGGGTGCACAGAAAGAGGCATTGGGGAGGAGGAAAGGCTTTTCCTTTCCCTCAATGTCTCTTTTAGCATTCCTAGTAGCAGGAATTCCACTAGGCACCAGGGATTTTGTTTATTGTGTGTGTGTTTTTTTCAGAAGGGGAGCGGCCCCTTGGGCAAGGGTCGCTCCCCTAAGGGGGCATAATATTTTTGGCCATTTCTGCCACCCTTGGGGCAGATCGGCTGTGTTTGTGTGTTTTTTTGTGCTGGGGCGGCCCATTGGGCAAGGTCACACCTAAGGGCAAAAAGCATTATTGGGCAGTTTTGCCCCCCTTTGGAGGCAGATCAACCTATTTTTTTTAGGCCCATCTGCCCCCAAGTGGGGCAGAATGCACTTAGCGCCAGGGATCATGTGTGTGTGTGTATGCCTCAAGAGTCACCAGGGATCATGTGTGTGTGTGCTTTGTGTGGAGGGCGGGCCCGTTGGGCAAGGGTCGCCCCCAAAGGAGGTAATATATTCCATGCCATTAGCCACCAAGACGCCAGGGATTTGTTTATCTTTCCTTTGTTTTTTTTGTGTTGGGGGCAAAGCACTGTTGGGCATTTTTTTTAGGCCCATATACCCCCGGGGGCAGAATCCACTTAGCGCCAGGGATCATGTGTTTGTGTGTATGCCGCAAGATTCGCCCCCCCAAAGGGGGCAATATATTTTATGCCATTTCTGCCTGCCCAGGGGCAGATTGGCCTATTTTGTTAGGCCTATCTGCGGGGCAGAAGCCACTAAGGCACCAGGGATATTTTAAAGTATTGTTTTGTGTGGGTGGCAGCCCCTTAGATTGTTCATAGGAAGGATCATGGCTAGCAGTAGGATGACTGCTCAGTAGTTGTTGGTGTGCTTTTTAAGTCATCTTCTGACCATGATTATGAGTCTGACTCTGCATCTGAGGCAGAGGACGAAGTGCAAGATTCTGGAAGTGAATTTTCTGTCAGAGAGGAATCGTCTGATGATGAAGCCACTCTCAATGCTGATGAAGTGCCTGTTTTAGAGGAAGACACTGATGTGTCAATGGTGCAGCAGCCAGCGGCTGAAAGGCTTCCCATTGGAAGACCTGAACTATGGGTTGCCCCAAACATGGGGCAGCCACAGTTGACCGCCTTTACTGGTCTCTCAAGGTGCAGAGTAAATACGGAAAACTTTTTGCCTTTCTTTGAGTTGTTTATGGACAATGTATTTTTGGAAGAGATTGTTGAGCAGACTAAGTTGCAGGCAGAGCAGTATTTGAGGGACAACACTGCCAGACTTAGGCCACACTCTAGAGCTATGCAGTGGATTCCCACAAATCTGAAAGAGTTGAAAAAGTTCTTGGGTTTAACTTTTTTGATGGGGCTGATAAGGAAGCCATCACTGTCTTTATATTGGTCTACTAGTCCCTTGATGGCAACTGCTATATTTCCTGCAACCATGAGTCGTAACCGGTTTGAGCTTCTTCTTCGGATGTTGCATTTTGTTGATAATGCTTTAGCCTTGCCACAAGATCACCCTGATTGGTTTTCAGAGATCTATGTTCCAGGCAAAGAAATATTTGTAGGTGAGTCTTTGGTCCTGTTCAAGGGCCATTTGGTTTTTAGGCAGTACATTCCTAGCAAGAGGGCAGGTATGGAATTAAGTTGTATATGCTGTCTGAAAGTAGTACAGGATATATTTATAATTTCAGGTCTACACTGGTAGGGATTCCAGTATTGACCCCCCTGGTTGTCCGCCCACTTTTGGAGTTAGTGAGAAAATTGTGTGGGAACTTGGTAGATGACTGTTTAACAAAGGTCACCATTTGTATGTAGATAACTTCTACACTGAAGTTCAGTTATTCAAGAAATTGTTCAGAGCAAACACTGTTGCTTGTCGCACAATCCGCTCTAATCGGAAAGGCTATCCAAGAGAGCTTGTCTATAAAAACCTTGAGAAGGGACAGCGCAGTGCCTTGTGGAATGATGAGCTGCTAGCTCTGAAATTTGTAGACAGGAGGGATGTGTACGTGCTGACTACCATCCATGATGTGAGTACTTCACCTGTGGCTGTTTGGGGTCAAGTTGCTGAACTGTGCAAACCTGTGTCCATTTTAGACTACAATAAGCACATGGGTGGTGTTGATAGAGTAGATCAGAAGTTGGAACCTTACACTGCTGCTCGTAAGTCTTACATTTGGTATAAGAAATTAGCGGTTCACCTGTTCCACTTGGCGACTTTTAATGCTTTTGTTGTGTTCAGAAATAGTTCTCCAGAGTTAAGGATAACATATGTGAAACTTCAGGAGTCTGTCATAGCGAGCATTGTTGTGCTGGAACAGGCAAGAGTTCCTAGAGAAGCAATGGTGGAGGATGTGGCTAGATTGAAAGATCGTCACTTTGCTGAGCACATTCCACCCACGGCCAAAAAAGACTTCACTGCTAAGAGATGTAGAGTCTGTGCTTGAAGAGGTATCAGGAAGGAGACTAGGATGTACTGCCCTGATTGTCCTGTGTGTGGGTAGCTGTTACAGGAGCTACCACACACAGGAAAAGTATTGGGAAATACCGTGAGCGTAAACTGCTGTTTTATATTTTCATATGTTCAGTTTCACGGTTGGCATTACTGTCATGTATTCAGTTAGAGCTTTTGTGTTTGTAGTTTTGTACTTATTTCTGATTAGTGGTTTCTTTGTTGTTTAAAAAAAAAATTGATGGCAGTGTGCATGGACTGGTGCTTGGCTGCAGTGCGCGTGGAGTGGCGCTTGGCTGGCGGTGTGTGTGGAGTGGCACTTGGCTGGTGGTGTGTGTGGAGTGGCGCTTCACTGGCAGCGTGCGTGGAGTGGCACTTGGCTGGTGGTGTGTGTGGAGTGGCGCTTGGCCGGCGGTGTGCGTGGGGTGGCGCTTGGCTGGCGGTGTGTGGGGGGTGGCGCTTGGCTGACGGTGTGCGTGGAGTGGTTCTTGGCTGGCGATGCCAGCCAAACACCAGTCCACACACTCCCATCAGCTAGTGTGATTGCTGTATGAGGCATGTGGGCGTATGAAAGTGATGGGCCCTTGAATGGCACTGTCTGTTGATGCAAGTGTTAGAATGTGCTGGGCCTGCGGCTGGCGGCGTGAATGGTCTTGTGCATGTCATGTATGAAAAGTGTGTGAATGGACTGTAAAGTGGTTGGTGCCTTGACGTGGCTTTACAGCTCAAGAGCTGTGAGTTATTGGTTCAGTTTTTTGGTCTTTCAGTTATTAACAGTGCATTTCACTTTTGTGAAATCTCTTGTTAATTAAATTTGATCTACTGAACCATCACTCACCCTCGTGGCAAATCCAACCAGTATGTGTGGTAAAAATGACAAAACCTGCTCTGCTGTAATCAGGCATCGCAGCATACCTGTGAGACGCGAGGTGTCTCGGGTGGGACCCGGAAGATGAAGCATGCCACTAAATTGGTTTGTGGGTGAGGGGTCTTTTTAACATAATCGAAGTGCATTTCTTTTCACAATTTTAGTGTTTGGAACATCACAGAAGTAAGTGGACACATCAAAATGATCTATGACAAAACTACCTGTGTTTGGTGGGCGGGGGGCACCTATGTTTTTGGTCCCAGGTGTGGCCTTCATTTAGGGAAACCTACCAATCCCAGACATTTTTTTTAACTAGACACCCCAAGGAGTCCAGGGAGGTGTGGCTTGCGCGTATCCCCCAACATGTTCTTCCCCATACTCCTCTGCAAACCTCAAAATTTGCTTAAAAATAATATGTTCCTCACTTTTCTTTGTAGGATCACCACTCCTACCACCCAGCATTCCCCTCAGTCTCCCAAGTAAACTGATACCTCACTTGTGTGGGTCCCCAAAGCAGAGTCAGCCTAAAGATGTATAAAAGAAAAGAAAAATATGTGCTTATCAACTCGCTATGCTATCCCCTCAATCTCTACAGGTTTTTGGCCTTTTTCTGTTGCAGACACCTGGCCCACCCACACAAGTGAGGTATCATTTTTATCGGGAGACTTGGGGGAATACTGGGTGGAAGGAACTTTGCGGCTCCTCTCAGATTTCAGAACATTCTAAACCTACCAAACCTGTGCTTTTAAAAACTAGACATCAACAAAGGGTTTGCAGTGCTAAAATCACCATCTTCCCAGCTTTCAGGAACAAGCAGACTTGAATCAGAAAACCACATTTTTAAACCACTTTTGGCATTTTACTGTGACATACCCGATTTTTACTATGTTTTGTGCTTTCAGCCTCCTTCCAGTTAGTGACAGAAATGGGTTTTGAAACCAATGCTGGATCCCGGACAGCTAAACATTTCTGAAAAGTAGACACACTTCTGAATTCAGCAAGGGGTCATTTGTGGAGCTACTTCAAGAGGTTTTCCTACAAAAAACAGCAAAAATAAATAAATAAATATTGAAGTTGAGGTGAAAAAAAGAGCAATTTCTGTCCATGTTTTCTTCTATAACCTTTTCCAGCTATGACAGATTTTTGAGTCAACTGGACTCTTCTGGCTGCGGGGATATAGGGCTTGTAGCTTCATTAAGAACCCTAGGTTCCTAAGAGCCAATAAATGAGCTGCACCTTGCAATATATTTTCATTGTATACCGGGCATAGAGCAATTCATTTGGTGAAATATAAAGAGTGAAAAATAGGTATCAAGGAATCCCTTCTATTTCCAAAATGGGCGCAAGATAAGGTGTTGAGGAGCAGTGGGTATTTGCACATCTCTGAATTCTGGGGTCCCCATACTACCATGTGAATTCCAGGGCATTTTTCAAATAGACGTCTTTTTTACACACTGTCTTACATTTGGCAGGAAAAAGTGTGGAGAAAGACAAAGGGCAATAACACTTGTTCTTCTATTCTGTGTTCCCCCAAGTCTCCTGATAAAAATGGTACCTTACTTGTTTGGGTTGGCGTAATGCCCGCAACAGGAAATGCATCATGGACACATCACATTTATACATTGAAATCTGATTTGTTTTTTGGAAAGTGCCTAGCTGTGGATTTTGGCCTCTAGCTCAGCCGGCACCTAGGGAAACCTACCAAACCTGTGCATTTTTCAAAACTAAACACCTAGAGGAATCCATGATGGGGTGACCTGTGGGACTCTAATTAGGTTCTGTAACCCAGAATCCTTTGCAAACCTCCAAATTGGAAAAGAAAACACTTTTTTCTCACATTTCGTTGATAGAAAGTTCTGGCATCTGAGAGAAGCCACAAATTTCCTTCCACCCAGCATTCCCCCAAGTCTTCCAATGAAAAAGGTACCTCACTTGTGGGGATAGGACTAGTGCCCGCAACAGGAAATGCCCCAAAACACAAAGTGGAAACATCACATTTTCCCAAAGAAAACTGACCTGTGGATGTTGTCCTCTAGCTCAGCCGGTACCTATGGAAACCTGCCAAACCTGTGCAATTTTGAAAACTAGACACCTAGGGGAACCCAGGATGGGGTGAATTGTGGGGCTCTCACCAGGTTCTGTTACTCAGAATACTTAGCAAACCTCCAAGTTTGGCAAAAAACACTTTTTCCTCACATTTCGGTGATAGAAAGTTCTGGAATCTGAGAGGAGCCACAAATTTCCTTCCATCCAGCATTCCCCCAAATCTCCCGATACAAATGGTACCCCACCTGTGTTGGTAGGCCTAGTGCCTGTGACAGGAAACACCCAAAACACAACATTAACACCTCAGATTTTTTACATTGACAACTGAAGTGTTGTTTTAAAAGTGCCTAGCTGTGGATTTTGGTCTCTACCTCATCTGGCAGCAGGGAAAAACTAGGAAATCTAGACATTTCTGAAAACTAGACTCCTAGGGAAACCCATGATGGGGTAACTTGAGCGTTCTCAACAGGTTCTGTTAAACAGAAACCCTAAGTAAACCTTAAAATTTGGCCAAACAAAACACATTTTCCTCACATTTCAGTGCTGCAAAGTTCTGGAATCTAAGGGGAGCCACAAACTTACTTATACCCAGCATTTCCTCACATCTCCTGATAAAAATGGTACCTCACTTGTGTGGGTAGGCCTAGTGCCCATGCAGGAAATGCTCCAAAACACTATGTGGACATATCAAAATGATCAAATGCAAAACTACCTGTTTTTGCGGGGGGCACCTGCGTTTTTGGTCCTGGGCTCAGCAGCCATCTAGGGAAACCTACCAAACCCAGACATTTCTGAAAACTGGACACCTGAAGGATTCCAGGGAGGTGTGACTTGCGTGGATCCCCCAGTGTTTTCTTACCCAGAATCCACAGCAAACCTCAAATTTAGATAGCAAAAATTATTTTTCCTACATTTCTGTGTGGGATCACTGAACCAGCACAAACTTCCTACCACCCAATGTTCCCCTCAGTCTCCCGATAAAAATGATACCTCACTTGTGTGGGTGGGCCAAGTGCCTGTGACAGGGAAGAGGCAAAAACAAGTTGAAATTGAGGGGGAACCAAAGCGGGTCCAAAACGGCAGTTTGGAAAAAAAAGTTTTTAGGTTGACAAGTGGGGCAGAAATTTTATTAGTATAGTTGCGACAATGTTGAGTGGTAGGAATTTTTTGGATTCCTACAGATTCCATCCCAAAAATATGGGGAAAATATGTGATTTCATGCAAAGTTGGAGGTTTGCAGGGCATTTTGGGTAAGAAAATGGTGCGGGGTGCATGTGAAGCACACCACCCTGGACTCACCCAGATGTTTAATTTTCAGATGTGTCTAGGTCTCATAGATTTTTCTACGAGAGAGTGTCCCAAATTCCAAAAAGTGCAGCCCTCACCATTCCAAGTGGGACGATCTTCAGATTTTGGTCTCATGGACCAAATGTAAAACCGAAAACTAAAATAATCAAAAGTCCTCTTGCTTGCTGTTGGGATAAGATCTTTTAGTGTGCATGGGAGAGATGAAAGACTGTTACCCCCTTCAGTTTGGTTGGGGGCATAACAATGCCCGTACTAGTTGGTAGCCACCACCCCCCTTTTTTTTTTATTCCCTCGCAACTAGAAGGCTTTCTGACCCCCGGGGGAGAGGATCCAAAGTAACAGCCCCATCTGTCCATCTGACGGCAGAACAACTTTGTCCCCATTTGTTTGGGGTGGGGGTATGGCAATACCCTCACCCTCTTTTTTGAGAAAAATGTCCTCCCTGGTGTCTGGTGGGCTTTCTGCCCCTTTAGGGGCAGATGGACCTTACAAAAATAGGCCAATCTGCCCCCAAGGGGGGCAGAAATGGCCAACAGTAATGTGCCCCCCATGGGGAGCGACCCTTGCCCAAGGGGCTGCCCCCCCCCAAACAAAACACACATACACCAATCCCTGGTGCCTAAGTGGTTTCTGCCACCCCCAGGTGGCAGATCTGCCTAATAGAAATAGGCAGATCTGCCCACAAAGGGGGAATAAATGGCCTAAAATCTATTGGCCCCAGGGGGGCAACCCTTGCCTAAGGGGTTGCTCCCCACGTGTAAAAACATAGAAAAACAAATGATTAAAATAAGCCGAACTGCTCCCAGAGGGGGCAGAAAAGGCATAATAAAAAATTGCCCCCCAGGGGAGTGACCCTTCTCCAAGGAGTTGCTCCCTTTCATTGTAAGTATAAAAATCCTTGTTGTATCGTGGGCATTTCTGCAGCCCGATCGATTTACGATCGGGCTGCAGAAATACTCAGAAATGCAAAGAAAGACATAAAAGGAAAAGAAAGGCCTTTCCTTTCCTTTCATGTCTCTCTGCCCACATCCATGCCCTGATCGGAAGAGAAATGCTTTCATTTCTCTTCCACTTGCGGTGGGAGCTCAGCTCAGATGGGGGTGGCCTCTGATGAGGTCAGCGCGTGATCGCATGCTGACTTCATCAGAGGTCACTGGGGGATGGGCGGGTGTGGAAGGGGAAGTGATTCCCTTTCCATCCCTGCCGAGGAGGGGGTGGGAGGCCCATTGCTCCCCCCGTGGCCGGTTGCAGGACGAGCTAGTCTTACCCTCAGCACATGGTAACCGGGGCCGACTGCGAGTCCAGCTCGTCCAGGGCACCCAAGGGGTTGAACCATTCTGTGACTCTGGCTGTTTGTGGATTCCCTGTCTGGGTCAGTTTGACAGTTGGGCTATTTGCACCTCTCTCTAGACAGCGACGCAAAGGGAGCTGGGGTGTACCCTGCATATCCTGATGAGCCATCTGTGCTAGGAGGGAGAGGAGGAATGGTCACTTACACCTGAATGGGCTGTGCCTGCCCTCACACAATGCAATCTCCAACCCCCTAGTGCATGTCTGGGGCCTGGCCTGGGCAAGGCAGAATTTCACAAACAAGAGAGACTTTCCTTTGAAGTAAGCCTACTTCAAAGGTCAAAATGGGTATAAGAAGGGCACCCAAAACCACAGACTTTAGATCACTTCTGGAAATCAAGAGGAACCTCTGCCTGGAGAAGAGCTGAAGAGCTGAGGAGAAGTGCTGCCCTGCCTGTGACTGTGCTTTGTGGAGCTATCCTGCAGTTGCTGCTTCTGCCTGGTGAAAGGTGACAAAGACTGGACTTTGTTGTGCATTCCTGCTTGTGAAGAAATCTCCATGGGCTTGAACTGAGCTTGCCTCCTGTTGTTGAAGTCTCAGGGCGATCAAAGACTTCCCCTGCCAGCACCTGGACTCTCTGCTGAAACTTCTGCCCTGCCAAGTGGTGCCCTATCCAGTTCCTGGGGCCTTGACAGGTGAAGCTGGCAGACCAAGATTGAAAATCCACGCATAGAACGCCGTGCGGGGAAATTCACAATGCAACCTCCAAGACACGGCTAAAGAAACGTCACGCTGCCGGCTCCGTGGCTGAAATCGACGCACCGCCTGCAGCTTGGTTGGAAGATCAAAGCGCGTGTCTGGAGAAATGATGCGCCACAATGCAACCCACACAGCGTGGTTTTGCTGATACCATGAGGCAGGATTTTCGACGCAAACCTTGCTGGGTGCGGAAAAATCACGCGATGCTTGCCCAGACCCGAGTGCTGCCTGGATCGACGCATCGCTCTCCTGCAGAGAGGAAAAACGATCCACGTCGACCCGACTGGAGAAGGAGAAACGGCGCACGATCTCGTTTGCGGGTGAGAAATTGACACATCAATAACCTTTTTCGGCGCATACTCGCCCGTGCATGTCATTTTGACGCTACCCAGGTACTTTTCAACGCTAACAGTGTTTTTACTGTCTACTAACGGATTTAAGACTCTTTTGCTTTTAAAATTAATAACTTGACTTGTGTATGTTGGATTTTTGTCATTTCGGTCTTGTTTTGTTTAGATAAATATCTTCTATTTTTCTAAACCTGTGTTGTGCCATTTTGTAGTGTTTTCACTGAGTTACTATGTGCGTTGGTGCAAATACTTTACACCTATACTCGGAAGTTAAGCCTGCCTGCTTTTGCCAAGCTACCAAGGGGGTGAGCAAGGGTTAACTGAGGGTGATTCTCCTTTACCCTGACTAGAGTGAGGGTCCTTGCTTGGACAGGGGGTAACCTGACTGCAAACCAAAGACCCCATTTCTAACAAACCCACAAGCCCTATATATCCCCAGAACCAGAAGAGTCTAGCAGACATAACTGTATATTGCTTTAAAAAATCTGACATGGCAGGAAAAAGTTACAGAGTAAAATGTGGAGAGTAATGGCTGTTTTTTTCACCTCAATTTCAATATTTGTTTTATTTTAGCTGTTATTTGTGTAGGAAAACCTTGTAGGATCTACACAAAAAAACCCTTGGTGAATTCAGAATTTTGTCTACGTTTCAGAAATGTTTAACTTTCCGGGATCCAGCATTGGTTTCACACCCATTTCTGTCACTAACTGGAAGAAGGCCAAAAGCACAAACAATAGTAAAAATGGGGTATGTCCCAGTAAAATGCCAAAATTGTGTTAAAAAATGTGGTTTTCTGATTCAAGTCTTCCTGTTCCTGCAAGCTGGGAAGATGGTGATTTAAGCATGGCAAACCCTTTGTTGATGCCATTTTCAGGGAAAAAATCCCAAGCCTTCTTCTGCAGCCCTTTTTTCCCGTTTTTTGGAAAAAAACGAAATAACGAAACAAACTCTGGGTACCTCTAGAATCCCTAGGATGTTGAAAAAAAGGACGCAAATTTGGCGTGGGTAGCTTATGTGGACAAAACATTATGTGGGTCTAAGTGCGAACTGCCCCAAATAGCCAAAAATGGCTCAGCACCTGAGGGGAAAAAGGCCTGGCAGCGAAGGGGTTAAGAGTGTCTTTGTTCTTCAATTGTCTGAACATTGATTCTTTACTTTTCATATCTGTAGCTAGCTTTTTAAGGGTCTCCTTAATCTGATAATTTTTATTGGACATGTGTTTGATTATCTATCCTCTCATTGAACATTTAAAGGCATTACTCAAGACAACAGGCGAGGAGACAGAATGTATGTTTTTTTTAAAGAAGAGAACTATCTCTTTGTTAAGGTCTGTTATATCGTCTGGTTTATCTAGAATTTCTTCATTCATGCACCAGAGTCTATTTTACCTTTAGTGGCTGTTATATGGATGGACATGGAGATTGCAGCAGGATCAGATACCAAAATGGGGTGAATTGGAGAAGAGGGTCAGAGACCAGAAGATAATCAATGAGGGAGAAACTAGAGTGTGGGGCAAAGAAGGAAGTAAAATCATTACTGGTGGGATTGTGGAGTTTTCAGACATCCCTAGGGCAATGTGTGTGACAGAGGTTATTCATTTGTTTATGTGATATGGGGGTTCTAAATTGGAATGCAGAGTTGCGATCTAAGATGGGGTCCATTGGTCGATTGAATTCTTCTCCTATGATCAATTTGGAGTGAGGCAGTTTTTCTGTTAATTTCTTATTAAAATAGGCCCAGAATATAATGTCATCAGCATTAGGGGCATAAATGTTCATTATATATATGTCCTGGCTTCCAGTGCTCAGTGTAGTAAGTAACCAACTTCCCAGATAAGATGAAATCACTGACCAGAATTCTTCGAGATGAGAGTGAGTGCCCCCATTTTCTTCCCCAAAGCTTCTTAGCACTCTACTTCTGCTACCCACCCTCTCCTCATAGACAATGCTTCTCTAAAACCAATTTTTGTTTCTTGAAGAAGCACCACATTGCCTGCCAGGCTCTTACAGTTGTCCAATATCTTCGTTCTTTTAATAAGATGGTTTAGTTCCTTAGGGGCATATTTAAAAGCCCTGAGCTCCACCTTAGCGCTTTTTTGGCACTTTTAATGCCTGCTCACAGAAGGAGTTAAAAGGGGGCATACCATTTTTTACAATGGGCTCCTCTGTACTCTGCAGGAGTAGCACCAAAAGTTTGGCACTACTCCTGCAGAGTACATCAATGGCATAAAACAAAATGACGCTATTGCCTCCTACCCTGCGCCATGGTGCGGCATATTTTAAATATGGCGCACACATGGTGGAGGTAGGGGGATGCTAAGGGGCACAAGGAAAGCGGCGCTGCACTGTGTGCAGTGGCACTTTCCATAAATCTGCCCCTTACTATTTAGGGATATTACATTAATGGATGTCATGAGTATATGTTGTGATGGTTGTTGGCGGGCCTGGTCCGGATCCTTGGAGATGGGATAGGGTCAACCCATAGACTATATGAATGTGCCGTTGGGCACACTTCTGCACCGCAGGAGAGCATAGTTTGGGGGTGTAGGAGATAGGGAGGAGGGTGATGGGGTTGAACAACAATTATTACAACAGACGGTATTGGTGCCAAATGGGCTGCTGTTGCGCTCTTTCCCACCATGGGGAGTCTGTAGGAGACAGTGTTCGTGGTGGGGGGGAGAAAATGAGGAGGAACATGGCAAAAAGCCCTTTTTGAGACCCGTCCTACAATCTAGGGAGGCGTTCTTGCATGACCTTGGATGAGGAGGGAGAGCAAAAAGCAGCTGTTGGTCCTCATCTATGAAATGGAGGAAGGGACAACGGGACCCTTAGTTAGATGGTGAATTCTGGGTCTAATGGATATCATATGCCCCCCCCTTTTATGGGTATAGGTGTAAGTATTATGCCTTAGTCATGATAACGCCAATGTAGTTGATAATGTCACGCACAATCTACCTATGAGGACAGTAAGTAGTAAGAGAGCTTGATTCAGTTGAGCTATGACTAGTGTAGTAGGAATACCTGGGAATGAGGTTAGTTAGAAAGCATAGGACTATTGTTATCCCTTAATCCTTCTCAATCCCTCAAACCATTGCAATAAATAGAAATTACAAAGAAAACGTAATCATGGTACAATAACAGAGCATTAGACATGCAGCCCATTAGATATGTTCCTAAATTATGAAGCTGAACTCTTAAGGGTGAACTCCTAAGGCATAAAATAGCAACAGACATGTTATGCAAAGCATTAGATATGTTCCTTTTTATGGAGGTGAACTCCTCAGGATAAACGCCTAAGGCCTCAAATGGTAAAGAACATGTTTGTGAAATGTAATTGCCATAGCAACATGATTATTAGATATTGAACAGTATTCAAATCAAATCATTAACATTTATAAAGCGCGCTACTCACCCGTGCGGGTCTCAAGGCGCTGGGGAAAAAGGGGGGTTATCGCTGCTCGAACAGCCAGGTTTTTAAGAGTCTCCGGAAAGCGGAGTGGTCCTGGGTGGTCCTGAGGCTGGTGGGGAGGGAGTTCCAGGTCTTGGCCGCCAGGAAGGAGAAGGATCTCCCACCCGCCGTGGAGCGGCGGATGCGAGGGACAGCAGCGAGTGCGAGGCCAGAGGAGCGGAGGAGGCGGGTGGGGACGTAGAAGTTGAGGCGTCTGTTGAGGTATTCCGGTCCCTTGTTGTGGAGGGCTTTGTGTGCGTGGGTGAGAAGTCGGAAGGTGATCCTTTTGCTGACTGGGAGCCAATGCAGGTGTCTCAGGTGTGCGGAGATGTGGCTGCTGCGGGGTACGTCGAGGATGAGGCGGGCCAAGACGTTTTGAATGCGTTGCAGGCGATTTTGGAGTTTGGCTGTGGTCCCGGCGTAGAGGGTGTTGCCGTAGTCCAGGCGGCTCGTGACGAGGGCGTGGGTCACGGTTTTTCTGGTGTCGGCGGGGATCCAGCGGAAGATCTTGCGGAGCATGCGGAGGGTGAGGAAGCAGGCGGAGGACACGGCGTTGACTTGCTTGGTCATGGTGAGAAGAGGGTCCAAGATGAAGCCGAGGTTGCGGGCGTGGTCTGTGGGGGTCGGTGCGGTGCCGAGGGCCGTGGGCCACCAGGAGTCGTCCCAGGCGGACGGGGTGTTGCCGAGGATGAGGACTTCCGTTTTTTCAGAGTTCAGCTTTAGGCGGCTGAGCCTCATCCAATCTGCGACGTCCTTCATACCCTCTTGTAGGTTGGTCTTGGCGCTGGCGGGGTCCTTGGTGAGGGAGAGTATAAGTTGGGTGTCGTCGGCATAGGAGGTGATGATGATGTCGTGCTTGCGTACAATGTTGGCGAGGGGGCTCATGTAGACATTGAAGAGTGTCGGGCTGAGCGATGAGCCTTTAGGTACACCGCAGATGATCTCGGTGGGTTCTGAGCGAAACGGAGGGAGGTAATCTCTTTGGGAACAGTTTGCGAGGAAGGAGGCGATCCAGTCCAGGGCCTGTCCTTGGATCCCGGTGGAGCGGAGGCGGGTGATTAGGGTGCGGTGACAGACGGTGTCCAGGGCAGCCGAGAGGTCGAGAAGAATGAGGGCGACTGTTTCACCGTTGTCCATCAGGGTTCTGATGTCGTCTGTGACTGAGATGAGGGCGGTTTCAGTGCTGTGGTTGGTTCGGAATCCGGTTTGTGAGGGGTCGAGCAGGTTGTTGTCTTCCAGGAAGGTGGTCAGCTGTTTGTTGACGGTCTTCTCTATTACTTTGGCTGGGAAAGGCAGAAGAGAGATGGGGCGGAAGTTTTTCAGGTCGCTCGGGTCAGCCGTAGGTTTCTTTAGTAGGGCGTTGACTTTGGCGTGTTTCCAGCATTCGGGGAAGGTAGCAGAAGAAAAGGAAGAGTTGATGACGGTCTGGAGGTGTGGGGCGATGATGTCGTCGGCTTTGTTAAAGATGAAGTGCGGGCAGGGGTCCGAAGGGGCGCCGGAGTGGATAGAGTTCATGATGGATTTGGTTTCTTCCGTGTTGATGTGGGTCCAGTTGTTGAGGGTGATGGCCGGGGATGCGGGTTCGGTGGTGTTTGGTTGGGTCTGGTGTCCGAAGCTGTCGTGGAGGTCGCTGATCTTGCGATGGAAGAAAGTGGCGAGGGATTCGCACAAATCCTGTGAGGGCGTGACGGCGTTGGCGTTGGCGCTGGGGTTGGAGAACTCCTTGACGATGCTGAAGAGTTCTCTGCTGTTGTGGCTGTTTTTGTCCAGTCTGTCGATGAAAAAGTTCCTTTTGGCAGCGCGGATCAGGTGGTGGTGTTCGCGGGTAGCGTTCTTGAGGGCGGTCATGTTGTCAGCGGTGTGGTCCTTGCGCCAGGCTTTCTCAAGGGCGCGACAAGTTTTCTTTGATTCTTTGAGCGTGTCAGAGAACCAGAGAGGTTTTTTGGTGTTGGTCTGTCGATGCGTGCGTTTGAGGGGAGCAAGGTTGTCTGCGCAGTTGGAGATCCAGTATGTGAGGTTGAGGGCTGCGTCGTTGGGGTCGGTGGTGAGGGTGGGTTGGTTGGCGGCGAGTGCGGAGAGGAGTTGCTCTTCAGGGATCTTGTTCCACTGTCGACGAGGGATGGGTTGAGTGCGGAGGTGGTGGGTCTCGCGTCGGAATGTGAAGTGGACGCAGCTGTGGTCAGTCCAGTGTAGGGCGGAGGTGTGGCTGAAGAAGACGTGTTTGCTGGCGGAGAAGATAGGGTCGAGCGTGTGTCCGGCAATGTGGGTGGCGGTGTTCACCAGTTGTTTGAGGCCGAGGTTGGCGAGGTTGGCGAGCAGGGTGGTGGTGTTGGGGTCGTTGTTTTGTTCCAGATGGAAGTTGAGGTCGTCTAGGAGGATGTAGTCCGGTGAGGCGAGGGCGTGCGGGGAGATGAAGTCGGCGATGGCGTCGCTGAAAGGGGCGCGTGGTCCGGGAGGATGGTAGACGAGGGATCCTCTGAGGGTGGTCCTTGGGTCGGTGCGAATCTGAAAATGCAGATGTTCAGCGGCGAGAGGGGTGTCTTCGGTGGAGGTGGTGACGCTGATGGAGTCTTTGAAGACGATGGCGATACCTCCTCCTGCTTGGTTGGTCCGGTCTTTCCTGGAGATCTTGTAGCCTTCGGGGATGGCGGTGGCGATGTCTGGAGCAGAGGAGGCATTCATCCAGGTCTCCGTGATGAAGGCGACGTCCAGTGCTGTGGAGTCCAGGAGGTCCCATAGTTCAACGGCGTGTTTGTGGACGGAGCGAGCGTTGACTAGGATGCACTTGAGGTGGTTGATGGCGCGTGGGCTTGTGGTCGTGGTAGTTGCGTGGTGGAAGATGCGTTTGCAGGAGTTGCAGGCGAAGGGTCCATGGGTGCGTTTGGGGTGAGCTTGGAAGCAGGTGTTGGAGCGTCCTGGGTTGAGGGCTTGGAGGGTGGTGGGCTCGTAGTGGATCAGCGGGGCTTGGGAGAGCTGGGGACCAGGGGTCGTGGCGCTGGGCGCGGGCCAGGCGCGGACGGGCGCAGACGGGCTTGCCTCTGGCGCGGTCACACAGCGTCCGCCATATGAGGTAGGAGGGGGGGAGGGGTCAGCTGGGGGCGAATGGGAGCTGGGGGGCGGGGGCGTGCAGGAGGTCGCGGCGGGAAAGCGCGAGGGAGGGGGGGACAGGTAGAGTGAGAAGAGCTGGGGGAGGTGGGTTTAAGGGTGGAGGGGGGTGAGTGTTAGGAGGTTTAGGAGATTAGGGAGAAAGATAGGAGTAGGGTTGTGAAGATAGGGGAGGGGGGGTTGTAGAGGTGGGTGAGGGTGAGAGGTAGAGTGAGAGGATAGGAAGATAGGTAATAGAGGGGGTGGCGGGAGGGGGGGAGAGATAGAGAAATAGATAGAGAAAATAGATAGATAGAGAAATCGATAGATAGAGAAATAGATAGAGAGATAGGAAGATAGGAGGAGGTGGAGAGTGAGGGAGTTAGATAGTGGGATAGAGAGATAGAGAGATAGGTAGATAGGAGGAGTGAGGGAGGTAGATAGTGAACAGGTTAGATAGGGGAGATAGAGAGGGGGATGCGAGTGAGGGAGGGGGATGAGGCAGGAGCAGGAGGGCAGGCGCGGGGAGAAGAAGACGGAGGAGGCAGAAGAGCCGAAGGCAGAAGATAGAAGACAGAAGACCAGAAGAACGGAAGAACAGAAGAACAGAAGAACAGAAGAACAGAAGACCGGAAGACCAGAAGAACACAGAAGAACACAGAAGAACACAGAAGAACACAGAAGAAGATACAGAAGAAGATACAGAAAACGAAGAACAGAGGGCAGAAGACCACAGAAGAAGATGAGGAAGAAGAGAGGCGACAGGAGAGGCTGAGAAGCACACAGAAGAAGAGAGAAGACGGGGAAAAGAAGAGTACAGAAGAAGATTACAGACGAGGAGCGAGGAGGAAGAACAGAGAAGAAGAAAAGAAGAAAAGAAGCAGGAGAGAGGGTGAGTAGCGCGGGGCAGAGCGAGGGGCTGGGAGGTGGGGGGTACTTACTGTGAGGTGGGTCTCAGGAACTCAGGAACCTGGAGGAGCTGGAGGAGCTGCAGCGGCAGGGGGAGCGACCTACCCTTGGGTCAAGGGTCGCTACCACTGTCGCGCAGCGTCTGCCATATGAGGTAGGAGGGGGGGGAGGGGTCAGCTGGGGGCGAATGGGAGCTGGGGGGCGGGGGCGTGCAGGAGGTCGCGGCGGGAAAGCGCGAGGGAGGGGGGGACAGGTAGAGTGAGAAGAGCTGGGGGAGGGGGGTTTAAGGGTGGAGGGGGGTGAGTGTTAGGAGGTTTAGGAGATTAGGGAGAAAGATAGGAGTAGGGTTGTGAAGATAGGGGAGGGGGGGTTGTAGAGGTGGGTGAGGGTGAGAGGTAGAGTGAGAGGATAGGAAGATAGGTAATAGAGAGGGGTGGCGGGAGGGGGGGTGAGATAGAGAAATAGATAGAGAAAATAGATAGATAGAGAAATCGATAGATAGAGAAATAGATAGAGAGATAGGAAGATAGGAGGAGGTGGAGAGTGAGGGAGTTAGATAGTGGGATAGAGAGATAGAGAGATAGGTAGATAGGAGGAGTGAGGGAGGTAGATAGTGAACGGGTTAGATAGGGGAGATAAAGAGGGGGATGCGAGTGAGGGAGGGGGATGAGGCAGGAGCAGGAGGGCAGGCGCGGGGAGAAGAAGACGGAGGAGGCAGAAGAGCCGAAGGCAGAAGGCAGAAGATAGAAGAATGGAAGAACAGAAGAACAGAAGAACAGAAGAACAGAAGAACAGAAGACCGGAAGACCGGAAGAACGGAAGAACAGAAGAAAGGAAGACCGGAAGAACACAGAAGAACACAGAAGAACACAGAAGAAGATACAGAAAACGAAGAACAGAGGGCAGAAGACCACAGAAGAAGATGAGGAAGAAGAGAGGCGACAGGAGAGGCTGAGAAGCACACAGAAGAAGAGAGAAGAAGAGAGAAGACGGGGAAAAGAAGAGTACAGAAGAAGATTACAGACGAGGAGCGAGGAGGAAGAACAGAGAAGAAGAAAAGAAGAAAAGAAGCAGGAGAGAGGGTGAGTAGCGCGGGGCAGAGCGAGGGGCTGGGAGGTGGGGGGTACTTACTGTGAGGTGGGTCTCAGGAACCTGGAGGAGCTGGAGGAGCTTCAGCGGCAGGGGGAGCGACCTACCCTTGGTCAACAAGTATTAGTAACACTGACAGGATATGTCAATGGTTGTAGCATAAGGAAACCTTAAAGTGAACAGTCATGGGGGAGCATGGCATGCTGAGTCTTTTGTAAAAGACTCCACATCCATACGTGTCTCCGATTTTTTGCCAAGCAATGTAGCAAGGTCTGCCGGATGTGAAAAGAGTTTGGTCTGGCCTCTGTAGGTGATGAGTAACTTGGATGGTCCGGCAAAAGAAAATGGGATCTTCATCATCATGAGCCATTTCCTTATTGATAGAAAGCCCTTCCAGTGAATTATTATTTCCTTTGCATAGTCTTGTGAAATAGAGATTCTCTGGTTCTGCCACATGACCACCTTGATCTTCCTCATATGTGCCAGGATATGTTCTGTATGTTGGTGCCTTAGCGGTTTGAAAATCAGAGCTCTTGTAAAGCAGATGGGATCCAAGAGATAAGAAAGTCCGCAATTGATTTGTGGGCGCATTCAGTGCCTTTGGGGATCCCAAAGATACAGAAATTACTCCTTCAGTTTCAATCTTCCTGTTCCGTTAGTTGTAGTTTCAGAGCTGATACTGCTTTTTCCATTCTCCTAGATTGACTGTTTTTTAAATCTTCCACCATACTGATTCTCAATTCAGCAGCAGTATGTTACGACTCTGTCGTCCCATCTCTAGGGGGGCGCTGTAAAGGGACTGTCTGTTGCCCGGGAATCACCTTGAACACTCATCTAGAGTTCCTTTCTGACTCCCGTTTGTTTCTCTTTTCGCTATGGTATGCTTTTGTAGAATTACATTTGGTTCCTGGGACTGCAAATCCCATAATGCACATCCTGGTAGTCAGGAAAGCCTGGATTCTGCTATACATTGTTTTCACTGGATTCTCTCCTCCAGGACTTGCGAGTGCCTGAAACTGCACACACCTGAGACCTCTCCTGTGCAGCCCAGTCATGTGATTCCACCTGGGGATTGCTGCAGCCTGGAACTGCTGATAAGCAGCCATTTCCTCAAGATCCTCGGCGTGCATTGGAGTTCGATTCCTTTGTGTTACAGACCCTTAATCGGATGGTGTTCCAGTCTTGTTCCTGTTCTGTTCCAGCTTGAACCTGTTTCCTGTTTCTCTGCCCTGCTCCTGATTGTTCCAGCCAGAGTCTGCTCCCTATCACTTAGCCTTGTACCTGTTTGTTTTTTCCAGACCCAGCTCCCTGTTTATCTGTCCTATTCCTGACTTGTTTCAGCCTGAACCTGCTCTCTGTTTCCCATTCCTGTTTCTGTTTGTTCCAGCCAGAGCTTGTGCTCTGTTTTCCAGTCCCTTTCCTGCCTTTGCTTCAGCCTGAGCCTGTTTCCAGTTCCTGTCCCTGCCTCCTAGTTTGTTCCTTCTGTTTCCTTTTCCTATTGGGTATTTGTGCCTGGTAAGTGTTCTATCAGTCTTCGCCAGTGTATAAGTGTTTTCCTTTGTTCTGGGCTTGGCTCCTGGGTTCCAGGAGGCAATTCCAGCCCCCATCCTTTGTCTAGTGTTATACGTTGTCTTTAGTGCCTAACAGTGACAGTGTGCTATTGCTGTTTTTCCAGTAATTGCACTGTGTCTCCAGCTGGACCCAGAAGAGCTTGTCTTGTGTATGTAAGTGCTATCCTTGTTTGTGCTCTAAGGTTCCAGAGACAGAATCACTTCTGCTGCCTCCTTTCTATGGGACTTGCGGGGTGACTATCTGTAAGAGCAAACTGCACAGAGGCATTGACATTCCCTGTTGCTGTGGGAGGTTCTGAGCCCTACCCTGTGTACAACCCCAGAGTGTTTGTCCATTAGTAATCCGTTTCCTGTTTGTTCACACAAGGGTTGCTCTGCTTATACTTTCGTGTTTTCTGTGCCTGTCCATAGCTGTCCTTTCCCATGTATGCTTTAGCTGCTCTTCTGCCCCAGTACACTACCTCTTTGGGATGTTCTGTGACCTCAAGGGGTGCCCCAACCAGAGTCGTGATCCGACCCGCCTGAAACCGTGCCACAGTTATACTTATTTTCCAGTCTTTTAGGTCATTGCATAATCCTGCCACCTCCACTTGGAGTAAGTCAGTGTTCGCTTTGGTGCTTTGTGCCATGTCATGCACTGTGTTCAGTTTGTGCAAGATATCATCGAGTGTGGATGGAGTGGAGAGTCTGACTTTTCTTCAACCAGAGACTCCAGGATAGGAGGTGAGTGTTTCATGCATTTTAGGGTGGCTTTGGATTCTCTTTCCTCAGTGGTAGTTTCTCTGGTTTCCACGATGTTGGAGTTTCAGATGGGTTTTCCACAGGTTGTGCACTTTGCCTGACCAATTAGTGATAGTTTTGCAGGCCAGGCTGTGTTGATACAGTGGGAGCTATGTGATCTCGGGTGCCCCTACACAGAGATATAATATCAGGCACTAAGGCTGTGCACTACTGTTTACATATTTAGGAGCGTAAGGCACACCTCAGATTAGAGCAGTCACATCCTAGGGCAAAACAGATACCCTCACATGTAACAGGAGAGGTTCCAAATCTGTGTGCTACTGCACCAGAGCTATATGCTCCGAAAGTGAGTAAATGCCCACTATCAGTCCATGAGACCCAAGATAGACCCTTACATGTACCAAGTAGCTCTCACAGATCTCTAATAAGCGCACAGCTTTTGATTGTATACTGATGGTATGCCTGGGTCACCGAACTAGTCTCAGGACTAATGAATCAGGATCAGTAGTGGCTACCATACAAGCTCAGGAGTATTGCTCTAGTCAGGTGATGTTAGCGAGGCACCATAAGGTTGGTTTGGTTTAGTCATGCCATTTAGAGCCTTCCTGGAATGCACAGAGCGGGCCCAAGTACCTATGGTGTCATTACATGGGATAAGGGGACCTGCTTTGGCACTGATTCCTTACACACCGCTCTCTTGTATGCAGTTGTTGTACTTGCACCATTTTGATGTCCCCAGCGGAGGAAGGGAGCAGCGGTGCTCTTAGATAATGGTTTAGGTCTGCAGGTTGCAGATCGAGGATAGGTACTGCAGCAGGCCCAGGCCAGCTGTGAGGTCAGACCTTGTGGAGTATGTGGGGCAGGGATAGCAGTCGCCGCTGGGCCCCTAAGCCCTCGGTGATATATCATCAGGAGTAGTGCATAATGTCTGATCTGCTAATACCCAGGGTAATCGGGAGATGTCTCATTCCCGTTTACTCAGGTCTGTGGACCTGTGTTGTTCTGAGCGGGTCCGTCATTTTCGATTTGCTTACGGTCTGCCGTGCAGCATAAGCACTGGATCAGGGTGTCGGAGGGGACCCAAATCACTCCTTTTCAAGCCTCTCCTTGAGAGGAGGCATATCACTGCATTTTGCCAGTTATTACAGGGACACCACTTGCGGTCTATATCGGTCTCATGTGGCGGGCTCACCGCAGCTCAGAATTGAGCCACCATCTTGCCGCATGCCAAGCCACACCCCTCATGATAACCACTCCTAATTCCAAAATGGCGTGATGAATGAATATTGGGGGGTCACTCCTTTTATTGGCCTTTTCAGGCACCATTTTCTACATTTTTTTGGAAGACCGTAGGCTTAGTTTGTAATGTCTTTAACCACTTCGCTGCCAGGCCTTTTCCCCCTCCTGTGCCAGGCCTTTTTTTGCCTATTTGGGGCAGTTCGCGCTTAGGCCCTCATAACTTTTTGTCCACATAAGCAAACCAAGCCAAATTTGCGTCCTTTTTTTCCAACATCCTAGCGATTCTAAAGGTACCCAGACTTTGTGGGTTCCCCTGAAGGAGGCCAAGAAATTGGCCAAAATACAGTGAAAATTTCGTTTTTTTCAAAAAAATTGGAAAAAGGGGCTGCAGAAGAAGGCTTGTGGTTTTTCCCCTGAAAATGGCATCAACAAAGGGTTTGCGGTGCTAAACTCAGCAGCTTCCCAGCTTTCAGGAACAGGCAGACTTGAATCCGAAAACCCAATTTTTCAACACAATTTTGGCATTTTACTGGGGCATACCCCATTTGTGCAATTTTTTGTGCTTTCAGCCTCCTTCCAGTCAGTGACCGGAATGGTCATGAAACCAATGCTGGATCCCAGAAACCTAAACATTTCTGAAAAGTAGACAAAATTCTGAATTCAGCAAGGGGTCATTTTTGTAGATCCTACAAGGGTTTCCTACAGAAAATAACAGCTGAAAAAGAAAAATATTGAAATTGAGGTGAAAAAAACATCAATTTTTCTCTACTTTTTACTCTGTAACTTTTCCCTGCAATGTCAGATTATCGAAAGCAATATACCGTTACGTCTGCTGGACTCCTCTGATTGCGGGGATATATAGGGTTTGTAGGTTCATCAAGAACCCGAGGAACCCAGAGCCAATAAATGAGCTGCACCCTGCAGTGCGTTTTCATTCTATACCGGGTATACAGTAATTCATTTGCTGAAATATAAGGAGTAAAAAATAGCTATCAAGAAAACCTTTGCATTTCCAAAAAGGGCACAAGATAAGGTGTTGAGGAGCAGTGGTTATTTGCACATCTCAGAATTCCGGGGTGACCATAGTAGCACGTGAATTACATGGAATTTCTCAAATAGATGTCTTTTTTACACACACCCCTATATTTGGAAGGAATAAATGTAGAGAAAGACAAGGGGCAATAACACTTGTTTTGCTATTCTATGTTCCTCCAAGTCTCCCGATAAAAATGATACCTCACTTGTTTGGGTAGGCCTAGCGCCCGCGACAGGATATGCCCCAAAACACAACGTGTACACATCACAGAAAACAGAGCTGTTTTTAGCAAAGTGACTACCTGTAGATTTTGGCCTCTAGCTCAGCCGGCACCTAGGGAAACCTACCAAACCTGTGCATTTCTGAAAACTAGAGACCTAGGGGAATCCAAGGAGGGGTGACTTGTGTGGCTCGGACCAGGTTCTGTTACCCAGAATCCTTTGCAAACCTCAAAATTTGGCTAAAAAAACACATGTTCCTCACATTTCTGTGGCAGAAAGTTCTGGAATCTGAGAGGAGCGACAAATTTCCTTCCACCCAGCATTCCCCCACGTCTCCCGATAAAAATGATACCTCACTTGTGTGGGTAGGCCTAGCGCCCGCGACAGGATATGCCCCAAAACACAACCTGGACACATCACAGAAAACAGAGCTGTTTTTAGCATAGTGACTACCTGTAGATTTTGGCCTCTAGCTCAGCCGCCACCTAGGGAAACCTGCCAAACCTGTGCATTTCTGAAAACTAGAGACCTAGGGGAATCCAAGGAGGGGTGACTTGTGTGGCTCGGACCAGGTTCGGTTACCCAGAATCCTTTGCAAACCTCAAAATTTGGCTAAAAAAACACATGTTCCTCACATTTCTGTGGCAGAAAGTTCTGGAATCTGAGAGGAGCCACAAATTTCCTTCCACCTAGCGTTCCCCCATGTATCCCGATAAAAATGATACCTCACTTGTGTGGGTAGGCCTAGCGCCCGCGACAGGATATGCCCCAAAACACAACGTGGACATATCACAGAAAACAGAGCTGTTTTTAGCAAAGTGACTACCTGTAGATTTTGGCCTCTAGCTCAGCCGCCACCTAGGGAAACCTACCAAACCTATGCATTTCTGAAAACTAGAGACCTAGGGGAATCCAAGGAGGGGTGACTTGTGTGGCTCGGACGAGGTTCTGTTACCCAGAATCCTTTGCAAACCTCAAAATTTGGCTAAAAAAACACATGTTCCTCACATTTCTGTGGCAGAAAGTTCTGGAATCTGAGAGGAGCTACAAATTTCCTTCCACCCAGTGTTCCCCCAAGTCTCCCGATAAAAATGATACCTCACTTGCGTGGGTAGGCCTAGCGCCGGCGACAGGAAACACCCCAAAGCGCAACGTGGACACATCCTAAATTTTGGAAAAAAACAGAGGTGTTTTTTGCGAAGTGCCTACCTGTAGATTTTGGCCACTAGCTCAGCCGGCACCTAGGGAAACCTACCAAACCTGTGCATTTCTGAAAACTAGAGACCTAGGGGAATCCAAGGAGGGGTGACTTGCGGGGCTCGGACCAGGTTCTGTTACCCAGAATCCTTTGCAAACCTCAAAATTTGGCTAAAAAAACACATGTTCCTCACATTTCTGTGGCAGAAAGTTCTGGAATCTGAGAGGAGCTACAAATTTCCTTCCACCCAGCGTTCCCCCACGTCTCCCGATAAAAATGATACCTCACTTGTGTGGGTAGGCCTAGCGCCCGCGACAGGATATGCCCCAAAACACAACGTGGACATATCACAGAAAACAGAGCTGTTTTTAGCAAAGTGACTACCTGTAGATTTTGGCCTCTAGCTCAGCCGCCACCTAGGGAAACCTACCACACCTGTGCATTTCTGAAAACTAGAGACCTAGGGGGATCCAAGGAGGGGTGACTTGTGGGGCTTGGACCAGGTTCTGTTACCCAGAATCCTTTGCAAACCTCAAAATTTGGCTAAAAAAACACATGTTCCTCACATTTCTGTGGCAGAAAGTTCTGGAATCTGAGAGCAGCTACAAATTTCCTTCCACCCAGCGTTCCCCCACGTCTCCCGATAAAAATGATACCTCACTTGTGTGGGTAGGCCTAGCACCCGCGACAGGATATGCCCCAAAACACAACGTGGACATATCACAGAAAACAGAGCTGTTTTTAGGAAAGTGACTACCTGTAGATTTTGGCCTCTAGCTCAGCCGCCACCTAGGGAAACCTACCAAACCTGTGCATTTCTGAAAACTAGAGACCTAGGGGGATCCAAGGAGGGGTGACTTGCGGGGCTCGGACCAGGTTCTGTTACCCAGAATCCTTTGCAAACCTCAAAATTTGGCTAAAAAAACACATGTCCCTCACATTTCTGTGGCAGAAAGTTCTGGAATCTGAGAGGAGCTACAAATTTCCTTCCACCCAGCGTTCCCCCAAGTCTCCCGATAAAAATGATACCTCACTTGCGTGGGTAGGCCTAGCGCCGGCGACAGGAAACACCCCAAAGCGCAACGTGGACACATCCTAAATTTTGGAAAAAAACAGAGGTGTTTTTTGCGAAGTGCCTACCTGTAGATTTTGGCCTCTAGCTCAGCCGGCACCTAGGGAAACCTACCAAACCTGTGCATTTCTGAAAACTAGAGACCTAGGGGAATCCAAGGAGGGGTGACTTGCGGGGCTCGGACCAGGTTCTGTTACCCAGAATCCTTTGCAAACCTCAAAATTTGGCTAAAATAACACATGTTCCTCACATTTCTGTGGCAGAAAGTTCTGGAATCTGAGAGGAGCTACAAATTTCCTTCCACCCAGCGTTCCCCCACGTCTCCCGATAAAAATGATACCTCACTTGTGTGGGTAGGCCTAGCGCCCGCGACAGGATATGCCCCAAAACACAACGTGGACATATCACAGAAAACAGAGCTGTTTTTAGCAAAGTGACTACCTGTAGATTTTGGCCTCTAGCTCAGCCGCCACCTAGGGAAACCTACCAAACCTGTGCATTTCTGAAAACTAGAGACCTAGGGGGATCCAAGGAGGGGTGACTTGCGGGGCTCGGGCCAGGTTCTGTTACCCAGAATCCTTTGCAAACCTCAAAATTTGGCTAAAAAAACACATGTCCCTCACATTTCTGTGGCAGAAAGTTCTGGAATCTGAGAGGAGCTACAAATTTCCTTCCACCCAGCGTTCCCCCAAGTCTCCCGATAAAAATGATACCTCACTTGCGTGGGTAGGCCTAGCGCCGGCGACAGGAAACACCCCAAAGCGCAACGTGGACACATCCTAAATTTTGGAAAAAAACAGAGGTGTTTTTTGCGAAGGGCCTACCTGTAGATTTTGGCCTCTAGCTCAGCCGCCACCTAGGGAAACCTACCAAACCTGTGCATTTCTGAAAACTAGAGACCTAGGGGAATCCAAGGAGGGGTGACTTGCGGGGCTCGGACCAGGTTCTGTTACCCAGAATCCTTTGCAAACCTCAAAATTTGGCTAAAATAACACATGTTCCTCACATTTCTGTGGCAGAAAGTTCTGGAATCTGAGAGGAGCTACAAATTTCCTTCCACCCAGCGTTCCCCCACGTCTCCCGATAAAAATGATACCTCACTTGTGTGGGTAGGCCTAGCGCCCGCGACAGGATATGCCCCAAAACACAACGTGGACATATCACAGAAAACAGAGCTGTTTTTAGCAAAGTGACTACCTGTAGATTTTGGCCTCTAGCTCAGCCGCCACCTAGGGAAACCTACCAAACCTGTGCATTTCTGAAAACTAGAGACCTAGGGGGATCCAAGGAGGGGTGACTTGCGGGGCTCGGACCAGGTTCTGTTACCCAGAATCCTTTGCAAACCTCAAAATTTGGCTAAAAAAACACATGGTTCTCACATTTCTGTGGCAGAAAGTTCTGGAATCTGAGAGGAGCTACAAATTTCCTTCCACCCAGCGTTCCCCCAAGTCTCCCGATAAAAATGATACCTCACTTGCGTGGGTAGGCCTAGCGCCTGCGACAGGAAACACCCCAAAGCGCAACGTGGACACATCCACAATTTTGGGAGAAAACAGTGCCTACCTGCGGATTTTGGCCTGTAGCTCACCCGGCGCCTAGGGAAACCTACCAAACCAGTGCATTTCTGAAAACTAGAGACCTAGGGGAATCCAAGGAGGGGTGACTTGCGGGGCTCGGACCAGGTTCTGTTACCCAGAATCCTTTGCAAACCTCAAAATTTGGCTAAAAAAACACATGTTCCTCACATTTCTGTGGCAGAAAGTTCTGGAATCTGATAGGAGCCACAAATTTCCTTCCACCCAGCGTTCCCCCAAGTCTCCCGATAAAAATGATACCTCACTTGTGTGGGTGGCCCAGGTGCCTGCAACATAAAAAGGCCCAAAACCTGAAGGGATAGAAGGGATAGCACAGCAAGTTTATAAGGGCATATTCTTTTATACATCTTTAGACGGACTCTGCTTTGGGGACCCACATAAGTGAGGTGTCATTTTACTTGGGAGACTGAGGGGAAAACTGGGGAGTAGGAATTTTGTGCTGGAGCGGTGATCCTACTAAGAAAAATCAGGAAAATATGCTTTTTTATGCAAATTGTGAGGTTTACAGAGGAGTCTGGGTAAGAAAATGTTGGGGGAGCCACACAAGCCACACCTCCCTAGACTCCTTGGGGTGCCTAGTTTTAAAAAGTTTCTGGGTTTTGTAGGTTTCCCTACATGACAGCCGCACCCAGGACCAAAAACATAGGTGGGCCCTCCCCCCCAAACACAGGTATTTTTGGAATATATCACTTTGATGTGTGCACATACGTCCGTGATGTGCCAAACACTAAAATTGTGAAAAGAAACACACTTAGGTTATGTGAAGAAGACCCCTCACCCACCAACCAAGTTGGTGGCATGCTTCATCATCGGGGTCCCACCTGAGGCACCTAGCGTGTCTCAAGTGTGCTGCGACGCCTGATTACAGCGGAGCAGGTTTTGTCATTTGTACCACACATACTGGTTGGATTTGGCACGAGGGTGAGTGATGGTTCAGTAGATCAAATTTTATTAACAAGAGATTTCACAAAAGTGAAATGCACTGGTAATAACTGAAAGGCCAAAAAACTGAACCAATGACTCACAGCTCGTGAGCTGTAAAGCCACGACAAGGCACCAACCGCTTTACAGTCCATTCACACACCTTTCATACATGACATGCACTAGACCATTCACGCCGCCAGCCACGGGCCCAGCACATTACAAGACTCGCATCCACAGACAGCGCCAGTCAAGGGCCCATCACTTTCATACGCCCACATGCCTGATACAGCAATCACACCAGCTGATGAGTGTGTGGACTGGCGTTTGGCCGGCACTGCCAGCCAAGCGCCACCCCACCCACACCACCAGCCAAGCGCCACCCCACACACACCGCCAGCCCAGCGCCACCCCACACACACCGCCAGCCCAGCGCCACCCCACACACACCGCCAGCCAAGCGCCACCCCACACACACCGCCAGCCAAGCGCCACCACACCCACGCCGCCAGCCAAGCGCCACTCTACACATGCCATCCCCTTTTTTTTGTTTTTAAACAACAAAGAAACCACTAATCATAAATTAGTACAAAACTACAAACACAAAAGCTCTAACTGAATACATGACTAATGCCAACCGTGAAACCGAACATATAAAAATATAAAACACCAGTTTACGCTCACGGAATTTCCCAATAATTCTTCTGTGTGTGGTAGCTCCTGAAACAGCCACCCACACACAGCCCAGGCTTTGAAGGACAATCAGGGCAGTACATCCTAGTCTCCTTCCTGATACCTCTTCGAGCACAGACTCTACATCTCTTAGCAGGAAAGTTTTTTTTGGCCGTGGGAGGAATGTGCTCAGCAAAGTGACGATCTTTCAATCTAGCCACATCCTCCACCACTGCTTCTCTAGGAACTCTTGCCTGTTCCAGCACAACAAGGCTAGCTATGATAGACTCCTGAAATTTCACAAATGTCATCCTTGACTCTGGAGAACTATCCTTAAACACAACAAAAGCATTAAAAGTTGCCAAGTGGAACAAGTGAAGCGCTAATTTCTTATACCACACATAAGACTTACGAGCAGCAGTGTAAGGTTCTAACCTCTGATCTACTCTATCAACACCACCCATGTGCTTATTATAGTCTAAGATGCACACAGGTTTGCCCACTTCGGCAACCTGACCCCAAACAGCCACAGGTGAAGTACTCTCATCATGGATGGTGCTTAGCATGTATACATCCCTCTTGTCTACAAATTTCAGAGCTAGCAGCTCATAATTCCGCAAGGCACTGCACTGTCCCTTCTCAAGTTTTTTACAGACAAGCTCTTTTGGATAGCCTTTCCGATTAGAGCGGATTGTGCCACAAGCAACAGTGTCCACTCTGAACAACTCCTTGAACAACCGAACTCCAGTGTAGAAGTTATCTACATATAAATGGTGACCTTTGTTAAACAGTCGTCTACCAAGTTCCCACACAATTTTCTCACTAACTCCAAAAGTGGGAGGACAACCAGGGGGGTCAATATTGGAATCCCTACCAGTGTAGACCCGGAAATTATAAACATATCCTGTACTACTTTCTGACAGCATATACAATTTAATTCCATACCGTGCCCTCTTGCTACGAATGTACTGCCTAAAAACCAAACGACCCTTGAACAGGACCAAAGACTCATCTACAGATATTTCTTTCCCTGGAACATAGATCTCTGAAAACCGATCTACCAAATGATCAAGGACAGGTCTAATCTTAAAAAGACGGTCAGAATCAGGATGATCTCGTGGCAAGGCTAAAGCATTATCTACAAAATGCAACATCCGAAGAAGAAGCTCATACCGGTTACGACTCATGATGGCAGGAAATATAGCAGTTGCCATCAAGGGACTAGTAGACCAATATGAAGACAGCGACGGCTTCCTTATCAGCCCCATCAAAAAAGTTAAACCCAAGAACTTTTTCAACTCTTCCAGATTTGTGGGAATCCACCGGCTAGCTCTAGAGTGTGGCCTAAGTCTGGCAGCGTTGTCCCTCAAAAACTGCTCTGCATACAAATTAGTCTGCTCAACAATCTCTTCCAAAAATATATCGTCCATAAACAACTCAAAAAAGTTGACGGGCAAAAAGTTTTCCGTATTAACTCGACACCCTGGAAAACCAGTAAACGCAGGCAACTGTGGCTGCTCCATGTTTGGTGCAACCCATGCGTCAGGTCTTCCAATGGGAAGCCTTTCAGCCGCTGGCTCCTGCACCATTGGCACATCACTGTCCTCCTCTAAAACAGGCCCTTCATCAGCACTGAGAGTGGCTTCATCATCAGATGATTCATCTCTGACAGAAAATTCACTTCCAGAATCCTGCACTTCCTCCTCTGCCTCAGATGCAGAGTCAGTCTCATATTCATGGTCAGAAGATGACTCAAAAAGCACACTAACAACCTGCTGAGCGGTCATCCTACGGCTGGCCATGATCCTTCCTACTAAAATTAACTGGACAAATACACCACCAACAACCAGCACTGTGTAAGATAAGTAACAAAGTATAGGTTTATCACTAAGAATTATAAACTCAAAAACTATACTGCTCACTTGCCTGAAAAAGCTTGACTCACCAGCAACTACTCTGCACAGCCACAGCAATCACCAACGATATCCCACTAAAAAGAGAAAAAAAAAAGCAAATTAGACATAAGACAACACAATAATCATTGTGCATAACTCTAAGGACAATTTCACACACAATCCTGCATTCAGTACACCACCTACAAACATGTCATTCATGCATTGCAACAATACTCACTTGGAGTAAATTTATTTACTTACCTAAAACATGCAACTACGCAAACCGCAGGACAACTACTGCCAAAACTGCAACAAGCCACAGCAAAGTCAGCAAAAGCTTTGAACTAAAACAAAAAGGAGAAAAACTGTTATTATCATAAAAGTAAATACTTCGCCAGTTGACAAACACTCCGCCACTAACCATTTTTTCATTTTCCCGTGTCTAGTCTTCTCTGCTTGGGGGAAGATGGGCCTAAAAAAAAAATAGGCCAATCTTCCCCCAAGGGGAGGGGGCAGAAATCACCCAGATTACATTGCACCCTTTGGGGGGGGGCGACCCTTGCCCAAGGTGCCACACCCCCACACAAAGCACACACACACATACATAGTATCCCTGGCGCTATGGGGATTCTGCCCCCCTTGGGGACAGAAAGGCCTAAAAAATAGGCATATCTGCCCCCTAGGGGGGCAGAACTGCCCAAAAATACATGTGGGCCCTGGGGGCGACCCTTGCCCAAGGGGCCACCCCCCAACACAAAAAATAAAAATCAACAATAAAATCCCTGGTGTCTAGTGGCTTTCTGCCCCCCTTGGGGGCAGATCGGCCTAAAAATAGGGCCAATATGCCCCCAAGGGGGGCAGAAACGACAATAAATACATTGCGCCCCTGGGGGGAGCGACCCTTGCCCAAGGGGCCACCCCCCAACACAAAGCACACATACATACATACTATTTCTGGCGCTATTGGGATTCTGCCCCCCTTGGGGGCAGAAAGGCCTAAAAAAAATAGGCCTCTCTGCCCCCAAGGGGGGCAGAACTGCCCAAAAATACATGAGGGCCCCTGGGGGCGACCCTTGCCCAAGGGGCCGCCCCCCAACACAAAAAATACACATCAACAATAAAATCCCTGGTGTCTAGTGGCTTACTGCCCCCCTTGGGGGCAGATCGGCCTAAAAATAGGGCCAATCTGCCCCCAGGGGGGGCAGAAACGACGTAAAATACATTTGCCCCCAAAGGGGAGCGACCCTTGCCCAAGGGGCCGCCCCCCAACACAAAAAATACAAATCAACAATAAAATCCCTGGTGTCTAGTGGCTTTCTGCCCCCCTTGGGGGCAGATCGGCCAAAAAATAGGGCCAATCTGCCCCCAGGGGGGGCAGAAACGACGTAAAATACATGTGCCCCCAAAGGGGAGCGACCCTTGCCCAAGGGGCCGCCCCCCAACACAAAAAATACACAGCAACAATAAAATCCCTGGTGTCTAGTGGCTTTCTGCCCCCCTTGGGGGCAGATCGGCCTAAAAATAGGGCCAATCTGCCCCCAGGGGGGGCAGAAACGACGTAAAAAGCATGTGCCCCCAAAGGGGAGCGACCCTTGCCCAAGGGGTCGCTCCCCTACACTAATATTCACTCACACACACACACATACAGAAATCCCTGGTGTCTAGTGGGCATTCCTGTTGCCCGATCGCATCGCGATCGGGCAGCAGGAATGCTCAAAGAGACATCGAGGGAAAGGAAAACCCTTTCCTTTCCCTCGATGCCTCTCTGAGAGCACCCCCACCCCGCACGAAGGTGAAATACTCACCTTCTCCCTTGACGCGCTGGAAGCAAATGGCTTCCAGCGCGTCATTCCCCGTTTCCATGAAATCAGCGCGCGATCGCGCGCTGACGTCATGGGGGGGGGGTGGGGGGGGTGGGCGTGAAAGGGGAAGGGATTCCCCTTTCAGCCCTGGCCTGGGGGTGTTGGGGGGCGGCCCTCGGGGGAAGCGCTAGCGCTTCCCCCGACTGCCAGTCCCTGGACGTAATGGTTACGTCCATGGCGCCACACGGGCGCTGCCATGGACGTAACCATTACGTCCGTGGCGGGGAAGGGGTTAAGCATAAGGCTTCTTCATGGCACAGTGCGCTCTTCAAGATTCTATTTATTGTCCAGCCAAAACAGAGTGACTAGCTGCCTCATGACCCATGGAAACTAATCCCATGTACTACAGGGTGCTAACAACGTGGACCAGAAGGCAGCAGACAAACCTAGAGGCAATCAACAGACAGAAGTATTTTAAGGCATGAGCAAAGTGGGTAATTGCACCGAGCCCCCACCTTTCAGGAGGCCACCAGGTGAAATGACTGGGATAGTCAAAATACTCTCTCTCTCTCTCTATCTATCTATCGCTCTCGCTCTCTCTCTTTTCTCTATATTGGTGTGTACCTCATGAGGCAGTTATTCCTCCTCCCACTTCTCTATACCGCTACTCTTTCAAACTTGCTACTCATGAGGGCATGATTTATCTGAAGATGAAAATTGAATGTAATGTTTTTCCGAACTGTGGGCCCCAAAACATGTCTAGCACTGGCCCCAAAAATCCTAATGACACTGCCATTATCTTCTGGCATACACAAGAGTCTACATCTCATGCATTCACTTATTAAAAATGTCCCCTCTAAATTCAGAGAGTGATTCCATTAAAGTGCATGAACCTACGGGTCTACTCCGAAAACAGATCGAAATGGTGTGGTCCAGCTCTCTTTCCACTTAAAGGGGGTGGATGATAGTGATGAGAATTAACAGGCTTACATCTGGCCCCTGATTTACAAAGCCCTTGTGTTGCGCTTGCATCATGCAAGGCAGCACATGGGAACACAAGGGATTCAGTGAGATTGTCTGAGCGATGCGAAGCCACCTTGCGTGGGTGTGCATGGATTAGTAACTCTAGAGTAACACAAGGCAGTGAAAGTCACTGCCTTGCATAACTCTGCTGGGAAAGGTGTACCTTGGGTGCGGCATGGGTGTTCCTACACATTGACCCATGGTTTTGGCGCATTACCAGATTTACAACACTAATAAACCTGGGGAAATGCCAAAATGCTACACCTTCCCAGGTGAGGCGTAAGGAGAAATATGTTTATTTCTCCTAGTTGATTCCTCTTTCTACATGTGCTGCAATTTGCAGCACACGTAGAAAGAGGAAAAAGGTTCAGGGGATTGCTTTGTGCAGGAAAGTATCACTTCCTGCATAAAAATCAATCCTGCCTGTAACACTGGCATCCTTGCACCATGGCACAAGGGTCCCCGCATTAGCACTAGGCTGCTCCCAGTTCTCCAGTGCTAGGAGAGAGCATGAATGTGTCATATCTTATTCCTGCTCTGTCCCTGGCACGCATTGCAACACAGCAATTTGTCTTGCTGTGTTGTGTTTCCAGAGTTGTAAGCAAATCTGACCCCCGGTTCTGAACAATTAGCCAGGTTATTTACTCCATCTGATGCCTGTCTTGTCAAACTCTTCCTTTTTGAAGCACACCTTACACTAAAACTCATTGGCAAGTGACTTGCTAAAAATAAAACACAACACGTCAGAAAGCTTAAAGTCCAACAGGTGTATATTGTAAATAAACCAGACAGGCAAGCACAATATTAAAGCAATTGCCATTTCAACTAACAAGGGCTCTCTCAATACTATGCAATAAGACCAAGTGGCAGACACCTTTAGTGTTCAGCAAAATCAAATCTAATAGTGCAGGTGTCAGGTTCGATGTTTCAAGGAAGTGATGAACAGCCTTGAAGAGAAGACCTTCATATCCATGATGCTAATTCCATTCTTCTCACAAAATCCATCTTTCCCTGCTAAGTTTGACAACAAGGTTATGTAAAGTACAACATGGAGTATTGTGGCTTCTACGCCTGCTAAGGCCATGACATGTTTGCGATCAATATAATGTCATGGGCAGCTTCAAGGCAATAGGAAACAAAATTCATAATTGATTATCAGTGGATACATTTGTGATGACTAGCATTTCGCTTTATAAACCTATATAAAGTAAACACAAACTAATTTTAAGTATGTTTCCAGAGCTCCTTTTTTTAAGGAAAAAATGTTGGTTTACAAAAATGTAATAGAATTTACTTTCAGCATTTCTTTATTAAAATGATCATGTTTAGTTCTCTCTTCATCCTGAAAAGTAACAAGTGTAAAGGTATCGGTAGCACCTTTGTTTTTGTAAGAGCGCTGGGTGGTGCACTAGATCAGTTCAATAGCAACATAAGTGATATCCACAATCAGAGTGCACTCAATCTGGTGAGAGCAATGAGCTCCTCAACCTGGGCCGATTTTACTGTGGCTTGGTTGCAACTTTCCACCACATAGCACGCAGTGCAAACAGTGCAAGCAGCAACTAAAGAACCTTCCTTATTTGTGAAGCAGGAAACATCTAAAATTAGGATAACTCACATTCATTTGGAGGGAAGGCAATTAAAACAATACTTGACTTAGTACCCTGTGCGGCGATTAAAATGCAATCATGAGGTTCCCCATCCTCACTGGTAGGCAAAAAAGCAGGGTTCAGCAGACCAAAGTAATATACAAAGCAGATAAGGGAAAGATTTCATATTGAGTCAACTGAGCTGTGAACAGATGTTGAGTTTATGTAGTGAGGAGAAGGGCAACAGATGGTGAAGAACTTAACACATTATTTCCAGAGGTTTTAGCAAGAATTGGGCAGCTCAACTGCTACAGGGTCGAGCATTGAGAAATAATAGGCATGGGTTTATTCTGATCCCCTTTAATGACTGATGACACTTTCCAGAAGAAATCCCATGGCTGAAATATCTTACTCAGGGAACGCAAAACTGCAAATTTTCCTTTGAAGCCATAGGTCTTTCCATAGCTTTTTCAGAGAGGAGATAAAATGAGCCTTCCTACCATTGGTCTAGAATAACAGCCAGCATTAAATAGTCGACATAGTGAATTAGGGTAGACCTCCAGGAAAGACTAACATGTCCAAGTCCGTCTGTAGAGCCTGGGAAACTTGAAGGGAGACTCTGTAAATACTTGTTGGATTTGGGTCTATGAAAGTTGGGACCATCATAATGTAAACAGGAAGAGATGCTGACTCGTGTATGGGAACGGTAATGATGGCAGAACAATCTTCATCCATCTTAAACAATGTGTGAACCTTGTGAATCGAGAGAATCAGGGTGTTACATCTATTTATAATAAATAAATACTAGAACCTCTTGCGTAATCAAATCTGCTGTTACAGAGTGTATGCCTTCCTCTGCCTCAGGCCTTAGAGGGTACAGAAATATTCTGGGTAACGTCTTTTGTCGGTCATCCTTCACATTTTACTGGTATCATCGAAGAGGTGAACATCAAATCATTGGCGCCTCTAGACTACAACGTGGATGGTACCTGTGAAAGCAGTTTAGTTAGATCAGGAGCCATTTACTACAGGGTCTGCTTTATTGGCACAATTTGACTTTTTACATAATAGAGCAAGTGCCTTACTTTCCCGTCGCTGAGGTATAATCAAGAACACTCCACCTGAGGTACAGAACACAACACAATTAAAATGAAAGCAGATTGTGGCTGTGTATAAGTGGTGCACACTTCCAAAGTGTGTGCTACAAGTTAGATCCGAAATATTTCTTCATCAACTTCAGAATACTGTTCAGAAGAGTGCCCAAGCAGTGTTACACCCAGCCACAGGGTGTGTTAGCTGTGAGCCCATAAGAGTCCACAGTTGTTTGGATAATAGAAGAAGGGCCACGGCACATCACAAATTCAAAGTGGTGTCATTTATTCCTCCATGATAAGTCAGAAGATAGTCAACCAAACGTATTTCCAGTAAGCAGGTAGCTAGGACAGATGTCATCAGGTCAAGACAGTTCTTGTGTTCACGAACATCAACAGCAGACATGTGTTTTGTCAAAAGTGACTTTTTCAAGGCTATAATGTGTAGATAGGTTAATTCATATTTTGTAGTTCAGCCGAAAAGGTCCTATTTGGACGTCCATCACTGTTCTTGTTTATTGTGCATGTAAATGACTCCAAATGACTTAAGGAGTGGGATGAAATATTAGTCGGGAAAGTACCCATGGACCATGATAAGTCCCTGGAGTCGTTGTAGCTAACTTTTGACTGTGCCGCGTTAGTATAGTCAATGCAATTAAGTTTGTAGAAAATATCCCTGTCTAGCATGCTAGATGGAAAAGTAGGACTGAGCAGGAAAGAATGTTTATCACTAGTAGATATTTCAAAAATAGATACAGGACCTGTAATGTGGTGGGTGACTTATTCATTGGAAATATCGACTTTGCTTAAGGACAAACCAGAAAGGTAAAAAGGGAATTCAGAGGTCTTGAGGACTGAGCAACTTTCATCTGTACCAATAAATAGTGTATTTACAATTGATGACACAGTCTAAATAAGTGACTTTTTGGTTTACAGGTATTAAGATATTCATGTCACAGTTTGAAACTCTCAGGCTGTCCTATATTTGTGGTAGATGTTCTGGAGAGATTTTTCAGTTTCAACAACATCAAATTCGATTCAGTAGTCTCTTTCATTTTCTCTTGTAACACAACTTGTGTTATTAACATGGCTAAATTCTTAGTCTGCAATCCATAACATATAGTTGTCACTTAATTCTTAACATTCCATAACAATCCCTGCACAAAAGCAGCACCAACAGCTTCCTGAACCATCTCTAATAGTCTGTACTTAAATAACTGTCAAATAAATCCTTAAGATTGACCAGATAATCAGGTGAGCCTCAAACATATTCAGTTTACAACTGGAAATTTTAGTCATTTCATTTTTTACAAAACATATTTCTGAGATTGCATTCAACAACACTTTCTTTGCATCATTAACACTCCATCATTACCAAGGTCCACTGTGAGCCATGGGGTTCTCTCCACCAAGCAAGCTCTCACTTCACTTGGCATTATTATTTGCAACACTTGCTTCAGATCTGCCCAGTTAGGTCCGCACACATCAAAGACACTCCACTTCTTCCATACACTGAGCCAGGTTCTCTTGAATGTTGGGGAACTGCTTCTTTTTTGCTCATTATGTCAGAGGGAGACCAGGGTAACTGAACTGGAACTCTTCCCCGCAGCCTGGTAATCTCTTAGAGTAAAACAATTCAAAAGTTTCCATCAATCCTGGTCTTTGTCTCAGGCTTTGGGAGTCATTGTAGGACGTCTCTTCTGCCTGTACCTATGCACAAGGGCAGAACATGTTTATGCTGTTGGCCTATCCACAGTAGTGAATTTAGCCACCAACCTGGTTATTGTACTGCCTGCCAACGGTATTGCAGTGCTTGCTTACGTTATCCCCTTGTGGTCCAGGCTCTGGTGGTCCTGCATGTGCTGCTCTGTTTCCTTGTTGAACTCCAGGTGTGACTCTGGCCCCATTAGCCGGCATGGGGAGTGTCCAACAAATCCTCCTCCTTGTACCCTTACTCTCTTCTCTTATGGTTCATTAATCTGTGAGAACAGGAATGCAGGAGGTAAAGCAATAGGAGTGCAAGTCCTAACTCTTTCCTTAAGGTGGCTAATGTTGTATTCCAGCCTCTCCTGAGTATCTTTCATACAACATGGGATTGTTGTTTATGGTTGTGCGCATCACCATGTCATTGGATGAAAAGCAGCCACTGTATAGTGTCTGTTTTATTCTCTGGGTCTTTAAGCCTTTTCTGCATGTTAGATAATCTCTCGATGTCAGAAGATCCATTCCCATAAAGGAGTTCTTTTTGTCTTTGTTAGTGAGTCTCACCTACTTCTTTAATCATTTGCACATGCATCTCCCGTACAGTTGGTACATAGAGTGAACAGGAGTCCCTTTTGGTGGGGGCTCACTACATTTAGACTGTCCATCCCCTTCCCATTCCCTTGTAGCATAATCACACGTGGGTATAAGGAAAAAGGGTCTGCAAGACTTGTGCTCTCATCTTGTGGAGGGAAGTAGGAGAGAAAACAGAAAGCAGGATAGGGTTCCTTTCAGTTACTATTGCTTCAAACTGATCTTAAGGAGGAGGAGGAAGCAGAGGTATTGTGCGCTCACACCCAAAGATCCCCTTGTATTTGCCCAACCTTGAATTTACACTCAGCAAGACTTGTAAAGGTGTTGGGGCAGCTAAACAAGAGGGGCTCTTTCTCTCACAGGTTAATGCTTCAAGGGTCTGTTCTTACAGGCCTGGCATGCTTGCATACCTTCCCTGTTATTTCAGTATTTCTAGTGCCCTCTCACTCTATGTTGTGGGATCACACTCATACTTATCTTCTCTTCTAGACTCCTCTCAGCCGTACTCACCAAACTATTTTGCTTTCATTTTGACTGTCATCTACTACCGTAGCAACAATTGTGTGTACTGTTTCGACAATACATTAGCCACCTACAATGCAAGCCATGAAAGCAATTAACAAATGAACTGCAAATGTTGTTAGTCATTTACCTATATTTTAGTTCGATCTGCGTTTATTGTTCTGCCAAATATCAGGCTTAGTGTTAGGAGGATTTCTACCCTCTGTTCCCCATAGAAGCTTTTTCTTTGCCTCTTATGCCAGGAGTTCTCATGTGGGCCTGTTTTTCTTCATTTATTTTCAACAAATTTGTATTGGTTTTACAACAATTGAATAATGTTAGAAATGGGGTCTTTGGTTGCCAGTCAGGTTATCCCCTGTTCAAGCAAGGACCCTCACTCTATTCAGGGTAAAAGAGAATCACCCTCAGCTAACCCCTGCTTACCCCCTTGGTAGCTCGGCAGAGCAGTAGGCTTAACTTCAGAGTGCTAGGTGTAAAGTATTTGTACCAACACACACAGTAACTCAATGAAAACATTACAAAATGACAAAACACCAGTTTAGAAAAATAGGAAATATTTATCTAAACAAAACAAGACAAAAATGACAAAAATCCGACATACACAAGTCAAGTTATGATTTTTTTTAAATTAAACTAAAAAATAGCGCTTAGAAACAATAAATGCTTCGATGAGGTGTTAACACGGCGTTGTAACGGAGTCATTCCCAACAATCTGACACCAGCGCACGGGACACAGAGTTGTGTAGACCCCCAGGTACAGTACCTTGGTAAAGAAATGAAAACGAGCCGATGCACGAAGTCGGGGATCACAGCGTCTGTGCGAAAAGTTTAATCCGGGTACTTCAAGTAGCGTTAGTCACGACGTGGTGCGGCGACTTCCACATAGTCACGGACTTCAGCGGGGCTGCAGCGATGTCGGGCCTGCGAAGGTCGTCGCGTTCCAGCGAAGATCACGGAGTCGGGTGCAGGCGGCATCACCGGATTCAGCAGTGGCGTTGGTCCGAATCGATTTTGTTGGATTTTCATCAGCTTTCCTTTCAAGGGCCCAGGGACTGGATAGGGCACCACTTGTCAGAGCAAGAGTCTCTCCAGAGACTCCAGCTGCTGGTACAGAGAAGTCTTTGCTGTCCCTGAGACTTCAAACAACAAGAGGCAAGCTCTACATCAAGCCCTTGGAGATTGCTTCACAAGATGGAAGGCACACAAAGTCCAGTCTTTGCCCTCTTACTCTGGCAGAGGCAGCAACTGCAGGATAGCTCCACAAAGCATAGTCACAGACAGGGAAGCTCTTCTTCCTCAGCTCTTCAGCTCTTCTCCAGGCAGAGGTTCCTCTTGTTTCCAGAAGTGTTCTAAAGTCTGTGGTTTTGGGTGCCCTTCTTATACCCAATTTCTCCTTTGAAGTAGGCCAACTTCAAAGTAAAGTCTCTTGTGAATGTGAAATCCTGCCTTGCCCAGGCCAGGCCCCAGACACTCACCAGGGGGTCGGAGACTGCATTGTGTGAGGACAGGCACAGCCCTTTCAGGTGTAAGTGACCACTCCTGCCCTCCTTCCTAGCACAGATGGCTCATCAGGAAATACAGACTGCACTCCAGCTCCCTTTGTGTCACTGTCTAGTGTGAGGTGCAAGCAGCCCAACTGTCAAACTGACCCAGACAGGGAATCCACAAACTGGCAGACTCAAAGAAATGGTATAAGCAAGAAAATGTTCACTTTCTAAAAGTGGCATTTTCAAACACACAATTTTAAAATCAACTTTAATAAAATATGTATTTTTAAATTGTGAGCTCAGAGACCCCAAACTCCACATGTCCATCCGCTCCCAAAGGGAATCTACACTTAAATCTTATTTAAAGGTAGCCCCCATGTTAATCTATGAGAGGGACAGGCCTTGCAACAGTGAAAAATGAATTTAGCAATATTTCACTTTCAGGACATATAAAACACATTACTACATGTCCGACCTTAACCATACACTGCGCCCTGCCCTTGGGGCTACCTAGGGCCTACCTTAGGGGTGCCTTACATGTAAGAAAAGGGAAGGATTAGGCGTGGCAAGTGGGTACACTTGCCAAGTCAAATTTACAGTTAAAACTGCACAGACACTGTAGTGGCAGGTCTGAGACATGATTACAGAGCTACTTATGTGGGTGGCACAACAAGTGCTGCAGGCCCACTAGTAGCATTTGATTTACATGCCCTGGCACCTCTAGTGCACCTTACTAGGGACTTATTAGTAAACTAAATATACCAATCATGGATAAAACAATTAACCATACAATTTACACAGAGAGCATATGTACTTTAGAACTGGTTAACAGTGGTAAAGTGCTGAGAGTTCAAAAGCCAACAAGAACAGGTCAGAAAAAATAGGGCGGCAGGAGGCAAAAAGATTGGGGATGACCCTTCATAAGCAAAAAAGTCCAACAAATGATCATACAAGTAGAGCTTCAAATGTTTACATCTCTTACAAAGGGCTCAGCATGCGTGCGTTCTTCGAGCTCTTCCCATCTCCCGAAGTCTTTACTATCTGGTTGTTGTTCCCCTTCCACCTCATCCTCTCCAACTTCCCTTCCCTCTCCCCAGTGAGTCATAATTGGTGTTGTGCAGTGTGCATAGTGTGATGGGGGCGATATTTCATTGGTTTGTGGGCGTTGTGAGCTAAGGTTTCACTCTGAGGTACCTCTGTTGTTAGGTGGAGGGTGGTTGGGCCTTATCAGTGCCCCTCTCACTCAGGGTTCCGGGCATTCTGGCCATCTCTTTTAGAGCTTCTACTATATTGTCCCATGCTTGTGCCACCTCTAAGGTTCTCAGTCCCCTTGTGGCCTCCCTGAGTAGTGTATCTCCTTCACATCCGGCACATTTGTCTAACTTTCTGAGCTAGCTGGTTCTTCTCACACCAATTGAGTTCTTCCAATTCATTGCAATCTCCCTCTTGGATAAAATATAAACTAAATCTTGGAATCTGATAGTAGCCTTTGTTTTAGATGTATGTGGAAACCATCCCAGTAGGCAATGACTCATTGTACAAGGAACCGCCTTATCTATCATGGCTGCCACAACTTGGGTCACCTCTCCCCAGAACGTCCCAACCTGAGGGCAGTCTCAGAACATATGTTTGAATTCGGCGCTGAGATCCCCACATCTTGGGCATGTCACTCCTACAGTGTTGAAGTGCCTATTAATCTGCCTGGGGGTTAAATATGCCTGATGTAATACATAAAAGTTGATTAGTTTAAATCTGGCGTTCTTCAACCCTTTAGGGATCCTCTCTAATATTTGCTCCCCGGCCTTGTCAGGGATATTGGTGTCTAAATCTCCTTCCCATTTTTGCCTCAGTGAAGTCAACAGTAGAGTCATATCTATTCATATTCTATTATTTAAATTCATGAAAGCTTTTATTCTTCCCGTCGAGGTCACCAGATAGGTCCTGGTTGTTTGTGTCTAGGGTTCCCCCAGCCCCGCCCGCCAATACCGTTGGATACCTGCTGGGACCGAGCCATGTAGTAAGAAATAACCCCTCGGCAGGTCAACTCTGCCCTGAGGTCCTCAAAGGAGCTCAGTATGCCGTCTTTAAACAAGGTCCCAACTGTCAGCGCCCCTGCCGCACACCAAGTATGCAATATGCAACCCCTCCTAATTGCCTCTGTGTGGCAGCGGCATCAGGAAAAGCAGGGGAACATCTGGGGAGTAAGGAGTCTTGGTCCTAATTCTGCGCAGGTAGCTGGCCCAGCATTGTATGATTGTTTTCATTTCAGGGGCGTCTTTGTCTCCTTTGGTGCAATGGATTCCCAGCATTACCTCCCGTAGTCTCGTCAGCGGGGGGTGAACGGCCTACCAACGCCTCGGGGTCCTGTCTGCTCGTTATCCATTGTGCAAGTCTCTGGAGCTGCGCTGCTAGGTAGTAAACCTCAAAATTAGGGACTGCCAAACCCCCCTCCGACGACGACCTCTGGAGTTTAGTCAGGGCTACTCGTCGTCACCCGCTACCCAAAGAAATTATGCTACTAAGGTTGCCCTGGGGATCCATACTGGCAAGACTGTGAAACAGTGTAGTAGTGTGGGCAGGACTATCATTTTAAGGAGCGCTACCCTACCTGCTACTGACAGCGGTGGTGTCTGACAAAAGGCCATGCAAGTCCGCATGGATTGTAGGGCTTTCCCGACATTTCCCTGGAGGAGGTCCTGTGGGTCGTGATATATTTTACCTCTGAATAGGAAAGACAGCGTAATTCCCACACCATGGTATGCATCTCATAGGGGGGCGTCCCAACTGGCCTCAGGGGGAACAATCGGGTCTTGTTCCAGTTGACTCTGAGTCCTCAGATATCCTCAAACTCAGCCAGCATTGCCTGGGCCCTCAGCAGATCCCTCTGCATATGCTTCAAAAAGATTAGTAAGTCATCTGCATATATAGGGCAATACAGTGACTCCTCCTGCCAGCTCTTATCCCCTGACCCCCTATCTCACCCCGAGCTGCCACCACCAATGGCTCCGTTGCTATCGTGAACAGCAACAGCGACAGGGGGCAGCCCTGCCTGGTACCCCGCTCTACTGCATAGCTGTCTGAGATTGTCTGGCTAGTACGGACTCTAGCTGTTGGTTCACTGTATAGCAGCTTTTCCTCTTCGATGTAGTCATTCCCCAGTCCCATCCTTGCCATCACTGCATACAAGAAACACCACTGTAGGCTGTCAAAAGCCTTCTCGATGTCCACTGCCAGTATACCCCCCATTGTGGCATCATAGGAGGTGTCCCTCATGATTGCCAGCAGTCGGCGTATGTTACCTGCTGTATTTCTCCCTGGAACAAAACCAGCCTGGTCTGGGTGTATCAACTTTGACATGTTTGGGAGTAATCTCATTGCTAAGATCTTACTAAGAATTTTATAGTCCAGATTCAGCATGGACAATGGTCGGTACGCCCCACAATCTGTTGGGTCCTTACTAGATTTCAATAGGGGCACCACCACTGCTTCCCTTGTTGTCGCCGGTAATATGCCCTTTTCCCTTGCAACCGCATAGAAGGTTTCCAGCCTTGGGGCCAATATGTCAACATACATGGCATTAAACTCTACAGGAAAGCCATCAGTCCCCAGTGTCTTACCGCTGGCTAATTCCTTAATGGAAAAACAACAAGTGATGGACGGAATGCTGAACATTGTCAAACATTCACCCCCAGTACAGTGATCTGGGCCTAAATCCATCGTTTTTTTGCTGCCCATGCCATTCCAGTTTGGACCCAGCCATATGCAAATCAGTCTTGACCCTGTTCCCCATGGGAACAGTCCAGCCCAAACTGCTAGGCCAGGTCTTCCCTGGACCGGAAACAAGCATCCTGGGACCGGTTTCGGGGTATCACCCCTCATCAGCCAGGCTAGCTTGAATCCAGTGGCATGGGAAGCACGGGACCCATGTGTGGGCATACCCTTCCCACTTAGGGCAACAAATGCAAAAACAACAAGTGATGGACGGAATGCTGAACATTGTCAACCATTCACCCCCAGTACAGTGATCTGGGCCTAAATCCATCGTTTTTTTGCTGCCCATGCCTTTCCAGTTTGGACCCAGCCATATGCAAATCAGTCTTGACCCTGTTCCCCATGGGAACAGTCCAGCCCAAACTGCTAGACCAGGTCTTCCCTGGACTGGAAACAAGCATTCTGGGACCAGTTTCGGGGTTTCACCCCGGCTAGCTTGAGTCCAGTGGCATGGGAAGCACGGGACCCACGTCTGGGCATACCCTTCCCACTTAGGGCAACAAATGCAAAAACAACAAGTGATGGACGGAATGCTGAACATTGTCAAACATTCACCCCCAGTACAGTGATCTGGGCCTAAATCCATCGTTTTTTTGCTGGCCATGCCATTCCAGTTTGGACCCAGCCATATGCAAATCAGTCTTGACCCTGTTCCCCATGGGAACAGTCCAGCCCGAACTGCTAGGCCAGGTCTTCCCTGCTTTGCCGCCCTAAGTGGGAAGGGTATGCCCAGACGTGGGTCCCGTGCTTCTCATGCCACTGGATTCAAGCTAGCCTGGTTGATGAGGGGTGAAACCCCGAAACCGGTCCCAGGATGCTTGTTTCCGGTCCAGTGAGGACCTGGCTTGGCAGTTCGGTCTGGACTGTTCCCATGAGGAACAGGGTCAAGACTGATTTGCATATGGCTGGGTCCAAACTGGGGTGGCATGGTGAGCAAAAAAACGATGGATTAAACCCAGATCTATGACTGGGGGTGAGTGTTTGACAATGTTCAGCATTCTGTCCATCACTTGTTGTTTTTGCTTTGTCACCCTAAGTGGGAAGGGTATGCCCAGACGTGGGTCCCTTGCTTCCCATGCCACTGGATTCAAGCTAGCCTGGCTGATGAGGGGTGAAACCGGTCCAAGGATGCTTGTTTCCGGTCCAGTGAGGACCTGGCTTGGCAGTTTGGTCTGGACTGTTCCCATGAGGAACAGGGTCAAGACTGATTTGCATATGGCTGGGTCCAAACTGGGGTGGCATGGTGAGCAAAAGAACGATGGATTAAACCCAGATCTATGACTGGGGGGGAGTGCTTGACAATGTTCAGCATTCCGTCCATCACTTGTTGTTTTTGCTTTGTCACCCTAAGTGGGAAGGGTATGCCCAGACGTGGGTCCCGTGCTTCCCATGCCACTGGATTCAAGCTAGCCTGGCTGATGAGGGGTGAAACCCCGAAACCGGTCCCAGGATGCTTGTTTCCGGTCCAGTGAGGACCTGGCTTGGCAGTTCGGTCTGGACTGTTCCCATGAGGAACAGGGTCAAGACTGATTTGCATATGGCTGGGTCCAAACTGGGGTGGCATGGTGAGCAAAAGAACGATGGATTAAACCCAGATCTATGACTGGGGGTGAGTGTTTGACAATGTTCAGCATTCCGTCCATCACTTGTTGTTTTTAATTCCTTAATGGCCCTTTTAATTTCGTGCAGTGAAATGGCCTCTCCCAATTGCTCGGCTATCTCTGGTGTAGTTGTGGTGAGTGGCGTCTGTTCCAAATATGTTTTAGTGACTTCCCTATCGTAGTGAAGGGTGCCTCCTGTTTGTAAAGGCTATTTCCCATTTCCGCCCTCATTTCCATGATGATCGATCCTCTCTTGGTCGGTGATTCCACCCATTCCAACATTCAGCCCGCCTTATCTCTCTCTTTGTGAGCTCGTGCTATGTAATTTTTATAGTCAAAGCAGCAAAGGCACTCGACATGCTTGGCTACTATGGCCCTCATTAGAACATTGGTGGCAAAAGCTGCTTACCGCTGTGCAGAAGACCGCCAACACACCGCCGCGGCAGCGGAATTCTGCCACGGTCATTATGACCCACTGCCCGGAATCCGCCAAAATTCAGACACCCACACAAGTCCGCCACACCAAAGGTCAGTGATAAACTGGCGAAAACAAAACCTCCACCGTCACGCCAACAGAAATATGCCCACACTATCACGACCCACGAATCCACGCGGCGGTCTGTCAACCACGGTATTCCATTGGCGGTACACACCGCTGCGCTCAAAATACACATACATCTCCAAAACACCACCACATTGGACAATTCGAAATACACACACCTGATACACATACACACACCACTCCCACACACTCAATACAATATAAAACACACACCCACATCACCCACAAACCCTTACGTCAACAATTGCGACAGAAGGCCAGAGAGAGACACCACCACAAGAACAATAGCATCCACAGGCACACAATACCATCACCCTCATAACTTCCACGTACCTCACACAACACACCACTACATATCACCCCACTTATCACTACACACACCACCCCACACATCACCCGAACCACCGCATGGCACGGCAAAGACACCCCAGGTTCTTGGAGGAGGACCTCAGGGTCATGGTGGAGGAAATAGTCCGGGTAGAGCCACAGCTATTCGGATCACAGGTGCAGCACACCTCCATAGCTAGGAAGATGGAGCTATGGCGAAGAATAGTGGACAGGGTCAATGCAGTGGGACAGCACCCAAGAAATAGGGATGACATCAGGAATGGGTGGAACGACCTACGGGGGAAGGTGCGTTCCGTGGTCTCAAGACACCACCTTGCGGTTGAGCGGACTGGCAGCGGACCCCCACCTCCTCCCCCACAACTAACAACATGGGAGGAGCAGGTCTTGGTGATTCTGCATCCTGAGGGCCTCGCAGGAGTAGATGGAGGAATGGACTCTGGTAAGTCAAATTTTAACTATTACATCCCCCACCCTACCTGCATGCTATCACATACCCCCACCCTCACCCCCACCTCCATCATTCCAACTCCTCACAAATGTCCCACTATCACAACCCACCCATCCCAACACCAAGCCCTGCATGCAACTACAAAGCATGGACACCCATCACCAATGCATGGCCACTGCACATACCCACACACACCCCTAAAAAATTATCACACAAGGTCCCACACAAGAATGCAAGCACTGGGGTACACGGTCACCCACCCATTGCACACCATGCCACACACAGATGTAATAAACATCCTTTTATAGCCCTGCAGGACCCCAACCAACGTCACCGGACAGGAGGGTCCACACATGTCCACGCCACCAACAGAAGAGGCCCACAGTGATGACAGCATCTCTGTCCAACTGGATCTAGATGACCAGCCCGGCCCATCGGGGACCTCTGGACAGTCGGTTCCCCTGACACAGTCACAGGCCGCCACAGAGCTTCCCCCCTCTGGAAACACCAGCACAGCACCCACTCAGCGGGCCCATACCTCTGTCCCCAGGACACGTCAATCAGCAGTGTGTCCACCACTACAGGGAACCCAGGCTAACCCCCAACAACAGGGACCTGGGGGCAGTGGCAGTGGGCACACAGTCCAGGGGATGGAGGCCCAGGAACACAGGGGAACTGGGTGGGCTGCTCTGCAACAGGGGGAGGACAGGCCAAGGAATCCCACTCTCCATGAGGCCCTCTCCAACATCCTCTACCACCGTTCAGAGGAGACGATGGCAACGGTACTGGCCAAATTTCAGGAGACCCAGCGCCTGCAGGAGGAACAGTATTTGGGCTTCAGGGAGGAACTCAGATCCATCAATTCCACCCTGGGCACTATCGTAGGGGTGCTGAAGGAAGTACTCAACACCAGGAGGGACACTGTGGCACAACAAGGGGCCCCTGACACTAGCCTGGACGATGAACTGCCCACCACCTCCGCCGGCGCTAGTGCACAGGAGGCACCGCCACAAGACCACCACACCAGCACCCCACCCCCTGCAGAGGGTGAACCACCCCGCAAACGGTCTCTGAGATCCAGGACAAAGACAGAGAACGATGCCAAGACCCCCGCCAAGAAATGAGACCACCCTGAATGTCATCCTTCTGTCCCACTTTGTCACCCTGTCCATCCTCAAACTGCCCCAGCTCCATTTCCTATGCCCATTTGGGCAATGCACCTGTGAGGCTAATAGACTGGACTCTGACATGGACATTCCTCCACCATCACCCCTCACCATTTTACAACCCCCTCCAATATTGAGCACTTAAATAAACACCCTTGAAGCACAAAACAATCTGGAGTCAGTCTGTGATTTCGAAATAGTGTATTAGCAATTACAGTGTCAAAATGCTCTTGTCCATGTCCTCTTCTTCTGCTTCCTCGTCTTCAGTGTCCACAGGCTCCACAGCTGCAACAACACCGCCATCTGGACCATCCTCCTGCAGAAAAGGCAAAGGCAAAAGGCAAAGCTAAGTTGTGAAGCATACACCAGGCCACGATGATCTGGCACACCTTCTCTGGTGAGTAGAATAGGGATCCACCTGTCATATGGAGGCACCTGAACCTGGCCTTCAGAAGGCCGAAGGTCCGCTCTATAATCCGCAGAGTTCGCCCATGGGCCTCATTGTAGCGTTCCTCTGCCCTTGTCCTGGGATTCCTCACTGGGGTCAGTAGCCATGACAGGTTGGGGTAACCAGAGTCACCTGCAAATGGCGAGGGACAACTGTTAGACACACACTAACCTGTGGGGATATCCCCAGACCCAGGCAACCATTCCCACTGACTTGCTTCCAGGTGCTCACCTAATAGCCACACACGGTGCCTCTGGAGTTGACCCATCACATAAGGGATGCTGCTATTCCACAGGATGTAAGCGTCATGCACTGAGCCAGGGAATTTGGCATTCACATGGGAGACATACTGGTCAGCCAAACACACCATCTGCACATTCATGGAATGATAACTCTTCCGGTTTCTGTACACCTGTTCACTCCTGCGGGGGGGTACCAAAGCCACATGTGTCCCATCAATGGCACCTATGATGTTGGGGATATGTCCCAGGGCATAGAAGTCACCTTTCACTGTAGGCAAATCCTCCACCTGAGGGAAAACGATGTAGCTCCGCATGTGTTTCAGCAGTGCAGACAACACTCTGGACAGCACATTAGAAAACATAGGCTGGGACATCCCTGATGCTATGGCCACAGTTGTTTGAAATGACCCACTTGCAAGGAAATGGAGTACTGACAGCACCTGCACTAGAGGGGGGATTCCTGTGGGATGGCGGATAGCTGACATCAGGTCTGGCTCCAGCTGGGCACACAGTTCCAGGATTGTGGCACGATCAAGCCTGTAGGTGATGATCACATGTCTTTCCTCCATTGTCGACAGGTCCACCAGCGGTCTGTACACCGGAGGATGCCGCCATCTCCTCACATGGCCCAGCGGACAGTGCCTATGAAGGACAACAGCGAGCACAGAGTCAACCAACTCAGAGGTTTACACAGAACACGAATCCTAATCCGAAATTTGGCCTGTGTGAGTGTTGAGGCAAGGCCTAGGTATGTGTGACGCAGTTAGAAATTAAGCCATGTGGGTTCCTGAAATGGCGGCTGCCTGACCTGTAAAGTGGGACAATGGGATGTGAGGTAACTGCGCTGGCGTTGTACACCGTCGCGGTAGGCGGTTGAAGACCGCAGCGCAATTCTGCATTGGTTAACATTGGACCCTATGGGTCCCAGGGGCCAATGAGAATGTACGGCGGTGGTGACGGTACGCACCGCTGCGGACGTGACCGCCATTTTCTATCTGTTCAATCACTCGATACCTGATCTTCGACAGGAGAGGACCTACACTGCAAGTGCTGCTGTGACCTCAGTCTGGAAGAGACAATGGCACGTGCGTTTGGGGAAAGGGCCCCTGCCTTCACATTGGAGGAGTTGGAGAAACTCGTGGATGGGGTCCTCCCCAGTACACGCTACTCTACGGTCCTCCAGACAAACAGGTAAGTACACTGGAGCATGCTGTATGGGCTATGCCTGTGTGGAGTGGGGTGGATGAAAGTTGGGGGGGGGGAGATTGAGGCGTGCATGAAAGGACGGTGAGTGCATGTGCCACATGGCAAGGGTAGGGATGGGGGCCAATGACTGTGACAGTGCAGTTGGTAATAACTTTTCTTTTCCCCCTGTACAATTCATGTAGGTCAGCGCCCACCAGAAAAAGGATAATTGGCGTGCCAACGCCAAGGACGTCCGGACCCTGGGGGTCTACCACAGACGGAGCACCCACTGCCAGAAAAGATGGGAGGACATTCGCCGCTGGAGCAAGAAGACGGTGGAGGCCCAGCTGGGGATGGCCTCCCAACATAGGAGGGGTGCCTGTCGCACCATGACCCCCCTGATGTTCAGGATCCTTGCGGTGGCGTACCCGGAGTTGGATGGGCGCTTGAGGGCATCACAGCAGCCACAAGGGGGTGAGTACAATCTCATTCTGCTGATTTTGCGTGCAGTGGAGGTGTCTGGCTGGGGGAGGTGGGCTGTGGCTTTCCCTAAGCCAGGGCGAGTGTGCTAGTTCTGTCCCCTTCTTCTGGCAGACCCTGTGGCACCCCACCCCACCTGTGTACAGTGCCAAGTACACCTAGTCAGGCTCCTGTGTCATCCATGTGTGCAGATATCGGCCATAGCCTTATAGGCCATGTCCCAGGGATTGAACAGTGGACTCCAAGTGCGCGGCGTAGTGCAGGGGGGCTCTGTGTCTGTTCGTGTCCGCCAACGGTAGTGGTAATGCATGCACTCAACATGTCTTTCTTCTGTCATCCCCCCCTTTTTGTGGTCTCCCTGTTCTTGTGTGCATTAGCATCATCAGGTGGAGGAGCAGTGGCACCAGAGCAGGAGGGAGCTGCATCCCACATGGCCCTGGAGGGCGAGACAACTGACTCGGAGTTCACCAGTGGGACGGAGGGCGAGGGGAGCTCCACGGCGGGGACACAAGCTGAGACCAGTGATATGGACTCGTCCTCTGATGGGAGCTCCCTTGTGGTGGTGGCAACATGTGTGCCCCCCGCATCTACAGGTACAGCCGCCACCCCCCCACCAGCACCGCCCTCCCAGCAGCCCCTCAGCCTTTGCCCCGTGCCCACTCACCCAGGAGGGTGGGCATCACCTTTGCCCAAGGCACCTCAGACCCTGCCCCAGTCACCCCTGCTGCCCTCAGTGAGGAGGCCATTGACCTCCTCAGGTCCCTCACTGTTGGGCAGTCTACCATTTTGAATGCCATCCAGGGTGTAGAGAGGCAGTTGCAACAAACAAATGCATTCCTGGAGGGCATTCATTCTGGTCAGGCGGCCCTTCCGCGAGCTTTTCAGACTCTGGCCTCAGCACTGATGGCAGCCATTGTCCCTGTCTCTAGCCCCCCCCCTCCAACTTCCTCCACCCAGACCCAATCCCCTCTACCTCAGCCTATCCCAAACACACCTTCAGCCAGCATGCACACACCTCAACACACAAGGGAAGCTCTGGCAAACATAAGCACCACACATCCCACAGGCACTCACGCAAGCATCACACACATGCAGACACACCAACATCCACTGCCTCCACTGTGTCCCCCTCCTCCTCGTCTCCCTCCTCCCTCCCAGTCTTGTCTCCACTCACACCTGCATGCACTACATCTACAGCCACTACTTCCATCACCAGCACACACACCACCACACCCCTCTCACATGCAGTCACCACCCCCACTGCCATTCACACGTCCCCTGTGTCCTCTCCCAGTGTGTCTGTGACGCCACCTCCCAAGATACACAAATGCAGGCACACACCCACCCAACAGCCATCCACCTCACGACAGCCTCCAGCACATGCACCTTCACCCAAAGTCACCAAACGAACACTTCCTACAACCACTACCTCTTCCTCCACTCCCAAACCCCCTGTAGCTACCCGTCCCAGTGTCCTGAAGAAACTTTTCCTGTCCAACCTTGACCTCTTTCCCTCACCTCCCCCACCCCGTCAGTCTCCTAGGGCCCGACTCTCCAGGTCCCAAACTAGCACCTCAGCCACAACATCTCCGGGACCAGTGGTGCCTGTAGTCACCGGAATCTGGAGTGCACCAGCCACCAGGGCAGCCAGTGTGGCACGGAGCCACAGCACGGACAGTCCCCCACCTGTCAAACATCAAAAGTTGGCCAGTGCCCGGCGGGAGAGGGGGAAGACTCCAGCCACCAGAGCCGCTCCCAGGGGTACAGGTGGGAGTGTGGAGTCAGCTGCGACACCTTCCAAGGTGGGGAAGGGCCACAAGTAAGTCAGCAAGTCTGGGAAGAGCAGCACGGCGGAGAAGACCTCCATCATCCCCGGGCCACCGCCATCATCCCCGCTGCCCAGGAGGCCACCGCCAGCACCAGCACCAGCCCTACTGCCCAGGAGGCCACCGCCATCATCCCCGCTGCCCAGGAGGCCACCGCCATCATCCCCGCTGCCCAGGAGGCCTCCGCCAGCACCAGCCCTGCTGCCCAGGAGGCCACCGCCATCATCCCCGCTGCCCAGGAGGCCACCGCCATCATCCCTGCTGCCCAGGAGGCCACCGCCAGCACCAGCCCTGCTGCCCAGGAGGCCGCCGCCATCATCCCCGCTGCCCAGGAGGCCACCGCCTTCATCCCCGCTGCCCAGGAGGCCACCGCCTACATCCCCTCTGCCTAGGAGGCCACCGCCAGCACCAGCCCTGCTGCCCAGGGGGCCACCGCCATCATCCCCGCTGCCCAGGAGGCCACCACCATCATCCCCGCTGCCCAGGAGGCCAGCACCAGCCCTGCTGCCCAGAAGGCCACCGCCAGCACCAGCCCTGCTGCCCAGGAGGCCAGCACCAGCCCAGCTGCCCAGGACAGGACCACCAGCACCAGCCCCTCTGGGCCAGACAGGACCGCCAGCACCAGCCCCGCTGGGCCAGACAGGACCGCCAGCACCAGCCCCGCTGGGACAGACAGGACCGCCAACACCAGCCCCGCTGGGCCATGAAGGACCGCCAGCACCAGCCCCGCTGGGCCACGAAGGACCGCCAGCAGCTGAGTCACTGCTAAGAACCCTGCCGCCACAAGCACCACTGAACAGGACACCGCCGCCACAAGCACCGCTGAACAAGACACCGCCGCATCTACCTGGATTACTATTCTTGGTGTAAAAAATTGTTAATGGTGTACATATATTTTTGCGTCCTGGATTTTAATAGATTACATTGATTACACTCACTTTGCTTTTGTCTTTGCATTCTTCCGGGGGGTTTGGGGGTGTAACTGTAATGTATCATGCTGTATTAGTGTGTGTGTTGTGGTGGGTGAGGGTGGGGGTGGGGGTGTTGCGTGTGTGTGTCCCTGTTTTTTCCCTCCCCCCTCCCCTGTGTCGTAGGTGCAGTACTCACCACTGTCTTCGCCGCCGGCGTTCGTGCTCCTGGTAGAGGAGCAAGAAGATGAGGGCTGGCAGGATGTGGAGCTCGGGTTCCATGGCATCCAGATTCCTCGTGGGGTGTGTAGAGGTGAGAGTTTTCCCTTCGGAGTCCTGTTTCCGCCATGTTTTTGTCCGCAGTGAATCCGCCCCGGAAAAGGAGGCGGATTGGTAGGTTGTGATACTGTGGGCGGTACATTGTCCACCCCCTGTCTGTTGCCGGTGACCGCCAAGCTGTTTGTTTGTACCGCCGTGGCGGTCGGAGTGTTAAAGTGTCTGTCTTTGTTGGCGGTTTCCGCCACGGTCGTAATTCCAATTTTTTTACCGCCGGCCTGTTGGCGGTCTTACTGCCGCTTTAACACCGTCCGCCAGGGTTGTAATGACCACCTATGTCTTTTAAGCCTAAAATGTCCTGATGGCGTTCGGGATGCTCTGGCCTATTCTTTTCTGACTCTCTTAGTTTGTTCTCAGCTTCAGTAGTATCTCTGAGTAAGGTTCCCTGTACTCCCACTGCACCCGCTAGGCACCTACCCCTCAGCACTATTTTAAATGGATTCCATTCTACCAGGGGGCTGCTAGTTGTGGAGTCATTATCTACAAAGTATTGAACAATATGTTGTCTTACCTCCCCTTTATATTGTGTGTCTTCAAGCGATTCTGGTTTTAGTTTCCACGTGGGGATACAGGGGAGAGCTCCATCCCAGTGTCAGTAGTATTGGGTTATGGTCTGAGGTAATGTGGGCCAATCCAGTCGCACGTGTAACTCATGTAGGTAGAAGAACTATGAGTAATCCCTGACTTCCTGGTAGAGCCTCTGCAATGCATCGACTAGGCCCCAGTGTGGTTGCCAGGCTGCAAATTGCTGTGCTACTAATGTGGTCGGGGAGTCATGTAGCGGGTGATGGGATCTGTCTTTTGCAGTGTCTGCCACACAATTAAGCTCCCCACCCAATATTAACGGCTGTTGTAAAAAGAGGGCCAGGCAGGGAGTAAGCTGTGCAAAACAGGTTCCCTGGTCTGAGTTAGGTGCATATATATTAATCAATGCAATGTCCCTGCCCTCCAATCTCCCTCGTGCAGCCACGTATCTGCCTCCTGGGTCTATGCTGCTATCTAGCAGCTGAAACAGGACCCCTGCTCCTATCCATATCAAGGTTCCTCTGGCATAAGCGGAGTGCATGGTATAGTATACATGGCCCCTGCACCGTTTCTGTATGGCCCAGCCTTCCGCTTGTGTTAGGTGCGTTTCCTGTAGCATTGCCACTTGGATTCCCCTCCTCTGCAAATATGAGAATACTTTGTACATTTTAGTCATTGTGTGCATGCCCCGGATGGTCCATGAGATAAATTTATATGAAGTTAGTGTATCCATATGACCGTTTAGCATATGCGCATTTCAACCCCTATCTTGCCCACTCTGATACCTATATCTGGTTCCCCCCCACACTGTGCTCTTAAGTTCGCAGTTAAGAAACCATAAGATTTGTTATTCCCTGTGCAACTTACCCAATGGTAAACTTCCCAGCTCCCCTTCCCCAGGACAAAAGAGTGAACATTCCTCATCCAAACCAAGAACAATTATCTCAACTAGTCTATCGAAGCTGGGAGTGGTCCTTTAGTTCGTGTAGAGGAATCTGCGGTATCGCCTGCTTCCCCCTCCCATCTTTGCTTTTGTACTGCTGTTAGTGTGCCCAGCCCTTCCCATCAAGGTTTTTCCGCTCATCTCTCTCAAGGGAAAATAATGCAGCTCCCCATACAGGGGTCAGTAGGCATGTGATGCTGATATGGACCCCTTATCAAGTAAGGGGAGAAAGAATTAGAGGATACAATCCAATGTTCCAGGCATCACCTCAGGTCCTGCCTCTTCCGAAGAGCGTGTTATTTCTGATTTTCGATCTGATCCTGAGTGTTCAATCTCCTTGCTCAGTGTTTGAGAAAGGCACCCGTCCTGTCCACGCAGGGAAGCCACTGCTTCCATTACCTTCTGGCATTCTCGCTGCAATTCTCTATTAGAGGGGGCCGTCAGCCTGTGGGTCAGTCTATGCTGGGGTCCCCTATTATGTCGCTGCTGGTGATTATTTGGGGATCATTTGAGGAAGATTGAGTGTCTATCCACTGCCATAGCTCCTCCGGTGAGGTAAAATATTGCGTTCTTCCCTTGGCCATCACCCTCAATCTTGCAAGGAAAATCATTCTGTACTGGATCCCCATTTGTCAAAGTTTCTGTTAATCTTCTCTGAAGGTGCCCCTATGTTTGTGCACTTCGCGTGAAAAGTGTGAGAAAAACAAACTGTAATATTGTCTACCTTGCTGTCTCTGTTTTTCCTCACTTGACCCAGCAGATAGTCTCTGTCCCTATAGTGTGGTAGGCGTGCTATAACCAGCCTCGGCGGGCACCCGAGGTGGAGGCCGTGCTGGAACTATATGCGCCCATCTCCCACCACGCCCTCCTTAAGCCAGCGCTCCAGAAACTTCACCATATTATTCTTTTCAATGTGCTCAGGTAATCCAATCACGTGAATATTATTTCTTCTTGATCGGTTTTCTGCATCCTCAGCTCGCAGTTCTAGATCATGGATTTGTGTCTTCATCATGCAAATAGTCTTGGTTGCTTCGCTAACTGACGGGAGGATCTCCTCAATTTGCTTCTGTGCCGTAGCCACTTTTTCCCTCAGGTGACGATGGTCATCCCTGAGAATGGTTAAGTCTGTTGCCAAGGCACTAATTTTTCCCTCTAGAAATTCATGGGAAGCAGTAATAGCTTGCAAAATGTCTTGTAGGTTTGGGTCTCCCGTCTTCTCCATAGGGTGGGTTTTGTTAGCTCCCTGTGAGCCAGGCAAGGCGCTTACTTTGCTTTCGCCCTGTGCCTCCGTGTCTTTCTTGCGCCCTACTTTACCCATTCCTGGGCCTCTTCTGGCCTGTGATGCTTTGTCTTATAATGGCTTCTTGCTCTGCCCAGTCTCCACAACAAGGGGATCCTCCCTCTTTATAAATGCTCCAAGTCGCTTCAGTCTTTGGGTCCACTCTGTGGTCTAGGCTGTACTATCTTGTCTCTAAGCCTTGGTAGGCGGTGTGTCCGGGATCCTCGTCTCTGACCTTTTCTATTTATATTGACTGTAGGAGGCTGGCCTGGCTTGTAGTGGGTACCAAGGGGTACTTACACTCTGTACCAGGTCCAGTTATCCCTTATTAGTGTAGAAGAGGTGTCTAGCAGCTTAGGCTGATAGAAAAGGTAGCTAGCAGAGCAGCTTAGGCTGAACTAGGAGACATGCAAAGCTCCTACTATACCACTGGCGTCATATGTACAATATCATAAGAAAACACAATACACAGATATACTAAAAACAAAGGTACTTTATTTTTATGACAATATGCCAAAAGTATCTCAGTGAGTACCCTCAGTATGAGGATGCCAAATATACACAAGATATATGTACACAATACCAAAATTATGCAGTAATAGCAAAAGGAAGTAATGCAAGCAGTGTAAAGTTACAATGTATTGCAATAGGAGCACATAGGTATAGGGGCAACACAAACCATATACTACAAAAGTGGAATGCGAATAACGTATGGACCCCAAACCTGTGTGAGCTTGTAGAGGGTCGCTGGGACTGTAAGAAAACAGTGAGGGTTAGAAAAATAGCGCTTCCCAAGACCCTGAAAAGTAGGTGTAAAGTGCACCTATATTCCCCAGAGAGCACAGAAGTCGTGATAGGGGAATTCTGCAAGAAAGAACAACACCAGCAATGCAACCAAAGTGGATTTCCGGACGAGAGTACCTGTGGAACAAGGGGACCAAGTCCAAGAGTCGCGACAAAGTCGAGATTGGGCAGATGCCCAGGAAATGCCAGCTGAGGGTGCAAAGAAGCTGCCACCGGATGGTAGACGCTGTGGATTCTGCAAGAACGAAGAGGGCTAGAAACTTCCCCTTTTGAGGATGGATGTCCCACGTCGTGGAGAAGCTTGGAGAGGTGTTCCCACGCAGAAAGACCACAAACAAGCCTTGCTAGCTGCAAGGGTCGCGGTTAGGGTTTTTGGATGCTGCTGTGGCCCAGGAGGGACCAGGATGTTGCCAATTACGTGAGGAGACAGAGGGGGCACCCAGCAAGACAGAGAGCCCTCACAGAAGCAGGCAGCACCCGTAGAAGTGCCAGAACAGGCACTACAAAGAGGAGTGAACCAGAGCTCACCTGAAGTCACAAAAGAAGATCCCACGACGCCGGAGGACAACTCAGGAGGTTGTGCACTGCAGGTTAGAGTGTCGGGGACCCAGGCTTGGCTGTGCACAAAGGAAATCCTGGAAGGGTGCACAGGAGCCGGAGCAGCTGCAAATCACGTGGTACCCAGCAATGCAGTCTAGCGTGGGGAGGCAAGGACTTACCTCCACCAAACTTGGACTGAAGAGTCACTGGACTATGGGAGTCACTTGGACAGAGTTGCTGAGTTCCAGGGACCATGCTCGTCGTGCTGAGAGGGGACCCAGAGGACCGGTGATGTAGTCTTTTGTTGCCTGCGGTTGCAGGGGGAAGATTCCATCGACCCACGGGAGATTTCTTCGGAGCTTCTAGTGCAGAGAGGAGGCAGACTACCCCCACAGCATGCACCACCAGGAAAACAGTCGAGAAGGCAGAAGGATCAGCGATACAAGGTTGCAGTAGTCATCTTTGCTACTATGTTGCGGTTTTGCAGGAGTCCTGAGCAGTCAGCGGTCGATTCCTTGGCAGAAGGTGAAGAGAGAGATGCAGAGGAACTCTGATGAGCTCTTGCATTCGTTATCTAAAGAATTTGCCAAAGCAGAGACCCTAAATAGCCAGAAAAGGAGGTTTGGCTCCTTAGGAAGGAGTATAGGCTAGCAACACAGGTAAGAGCCTATCAGGAGGAGTCTCTGATGTCACCTGCTGGCACTGGCCACTCAGAGCAGTCCAGTGTGCCAGCAGCACCTCTGTTTGCAAGATGGCAGAGGTCTGGAGCACACTGGAGGAGCTCTGGGCACCTCCCCTGGGAGGTGCAGGTCAGGGGAGTGGTCACTCCCCTTTCCTTTGTCCAGTTTCGCGCCAGAGCAGGGCTGGGGGATCCCTGAACCGGTGTAGACTGGCTTATGCAGAGATGGGCACCATCTGTGCCCAGCAAAGCATTTCCAGAGGCTGGGGGAGGCTACTCCTCCCAAGCCCTGACACCTTTTTCCAAAGGGAGAGGGTGTAACACCCTCTCTCTGAGGAAGTCCTTTGTTCTGCCTTCCTGGGCCAAGCCTGGCTGGACCCCAGGAGGGCAGAAACCTGTCTGAGGGATTGGCAGCAGCAGCAGCTGCAGTGAAACCCCGAGAAAGGTAGTTTGGCAGTACCCGGGTCTGTGCTAGAGACCCGGGGGATCATGGAATTGTCTCCCCAATGCCAGGATGGCATTGGGGTTACAATTCCATGATCTTAGACATGTTACATGGCCATGTTCGGAGTTACCATTGTGAAGCTATACATAGGTAGTGACCTATGTATAGTGCACGCGTGTAATGGTGTCCCCGCACTCACAAAGTCCGGGGAATTTGCCCTAACCAATGTGGGGGCACCTTGGCTAGTGCCAGGGTGCCCACACACTAAGTAACTTGGCACCCAACCTTCACCAGGTGAAGTTAGACATATAGGTGACTTCTAAGTTACTTAAGTGCAGTGTAAAATGGCTGTGAAATAATGTGGGCATTATTTCACTCAGGCTGCAGTGGCAGGCCTGTGTAAGAATTGTCAGAGCTCCCTATGGGTGGCAAAATAAATGCTGCAGCCCATAGGGATCTCTTGGAACCCCAATTCCCTGGGTACCTCAATACCATATACTAGGGAATTATAAGGGTGTTCCAGTATGCCAATGTGAATTTGTGAAATTGGTCACAAGCCTGTTAGTGACAATTTGTAAAGAGAGAGCATAACCACTGAGGTTCTGGTTAGCAGAGCCTCAGTGAGACAGTTAGGCATCACACAGGGAACACATACATATAGGCCACAAACTTATGAGCACTGGGGTCCTGGCTAGCAGGGTCCCAGTGACACATGACAAACATACTGAAAACATAGGGTTTTCACTATGAGCACTGGGCCCTGGCTAGCAGGATCCCAGTGAAACAGTGAAAACACCCTGACATACACTCACAAACAGGCCAAAAGTGGGGGTAACAAGGCTATAAAGAGGCTACTTTTTCACACAACCCCCCCCAAACGAAGGACAATAAGGCTAACCTTGGCCAGTTGACACTTTGGCCCTCATTCGGACCTTGGCGGGCGGCGGAGGCCGCCCGCCAAAGTCCCGCCGTCAGGTTACCGTTCCGCGGTCGAAAGACCGCGGCGGTAATTCTGACTTTCCCGCTGGGCTGGCGGGCGGCCGCCTTCAGGCCGCCCGCCAGCCCAGCGGGAAAGAGGCTTCCACGATGAAGCCGGCTCGGAATCGAGCCGGCGGAGTGGAAGCTGTGCGACGGGTGCAGTTGCACCCGTCGCGTATTTCACTGTCTGCGCAGCAGACAGTGAAATACATTTAGGGGCCCTCTTACGGGGGCCCCTGCAGTGCCCATGCCAGTGGCATGGGCACTGCAGGGGCCCCCAGGGGCCCCGCGACCCCCCCTACCGCCATCCGGTTCCCAGCGGGCGGACCGCCGGGAACTGGATGGCGGTAGGGGGAGTCGGAATCCCCTCGGCGGCGCAGCTAGCTGCGCCGCCTTGGAGGATTCCAATGGGCGGCGGTACACTGGCGGGAGCCCGCCAGTGCTGCCGGTCCGACCGCGGCTTTACCGCCGCGGTCGGAATGCCCATTGGAGCACCGCCGGCCTGTCGGCGGTGCTCCCGCGGTCCTCCAACCCGGCGGTCATGGACCGCCAGGGTTGGAATGACCACCTTTATTGTCTAAGTGGTGATAAGTAGAGAGTAGCTCTGCAATAGACTGGTTACTCCCTTTATCATCCACTATATGGTTACTTCCCTGTGGGGATGTAAACCACCCTGTTTGAAGTTTTTTAGCTAAGCAACAATGTGAAGATATATTTTCAGAGTTTCTATCAGTAAGTTTTAGTTTAGAACAGTGGGAATTGCCCACTGGACCTATTTCTAGTGATGAGAATGCCAGACAGGGATGCTGTCTCAGTAAAGCCATAGCTGGGCAAAAGCTTTGTCCATATGGCTGGAAGAGAGAACAGGGATGCTGTTTCTCTTGATTTGGAGCAGGGCAGGGATGCTGTCCTATGAGCTCCACACTAGGGCAGGGTTGCTGTCCTAAGTGTTGTGAGGCAGTGTAGGGTTTCTGCACTAAAGTTTCTCTGGGAGGGTTGGAGGGATGTTCCATGTTAACTAAAATGGTGCTCTTTTTCTCACCAATAGGAGTTATCCCACAGAGAGGTACTTCCACCTCAGGGAGTATAGCTATGCCAGCTGATGATTCCCTTGGAACAGGTGCCACCCCAGGAGAGGTTTCTCCCACCACAGGAATGGTATCCTGAATGGCAGGGTGGTTAGGGGATACTGTGATACCCTTTTTACCTGTTGTTGGAGAGGGATCCTGAGTTTTCAGGCCTTCTCTCCTTTGCTTTTTCATTTCAGTAGAAATGAGAGGGAACAATTCCTCAGGGATACCCAGCATGGCTGCATGGGTATAAAACTCTACATCAGCCCAACCTGAGGCCTCTAGGTCATTACCTAAGAGACAGTCTACAGGTAAGCTAGGTGACACTACCACCTGCTTAGGGCCAGTAACTTCACCCCAACTAAGTTTAACTATAGCTATGGGAAGAAACTTAGTGGAGTTATGGACATCAATAATCTAATACTGTTGTCCAATGATGTGTTGTTCAGGAGCCACTAGGTTTTCAGTCACCAAAGTGATACTGGCACCTGTGTCCCTGTAGGCCTGGGCCTCAACACCATTTATCGAAACTGTCTGCTTGTACTTATCCATTGTAAGGGGACAAGCAGCCAGTGTGGCAAGGCCAATGCCACTAGGTGTGACAGAAACTGTCTTGGGACTGACTACCCCAGTTTCTATGATGGACCCATAAGTGAACCCAACTACACCCTTAGCTTGACTGTTGGCAGCAGTCCCACCACTAGTACCACTACTGCTAGGGGCACTAGAGCTTGATGTATTAGTGGTGGTAGGCTCAGGGGGTTTGCCTGGATAGGACTTATCCCCTGGCCTATGGCCTCTATTTTTACACACAAAGCACCAAGGTTTTTAAATGTGTGTAGGTTGTGAAGAAGAAGATGAAGAATTTGTTTTATCCCCACCCCCTGAAGAGTGTTTAGGATTTGAAGAAGGATCTTTGGTTTTACCCTTATCCCCATGCTTATCCTGAGATTTCTCACCATCGTTCTTCTTGCCATCCTTGTCACCACCTGTATGAACTTTTCTGTTCACTCTTGTTCTGACCCATTTGTCTGCCTTCTTTCCCAATTCTTGGGGAGAGGTCAGATCTGAGTCCACTAGATATTGGTGTAACAAATCAGACACACAGTTATTCAGAATACGCTCTTTCAAAATTAGATTGTACAGGCTTTCATAGTCAGAAGCTTTACTGCCATGTAACCACCCCTCCAAGGCCTTCACTGAATAATCAACAAAGTCTACCCAGTCTTGTGAGGACTCTTTTCTGGTTTCTCTGAACTAGGGGCCAGATGTAGCAAAAAAAAATATTGCGACTCGCATTTTGCGAGTTGATGCGACTCGCAAAATGCGAGTCGCAAATTGGAATGTCAGAAAAGAAAGCGATCCGATTTTGCGACTCGCAGCCGGACTCGCAACGCTGTGTGCGAGTCCGCAGTTTGCGAGGTCGCTGTTTGCGAGTGTGCAAAAAACGAACTCGCAATTAGCGAGTGGGTGTCGCAAATTGCGATTACCTTCAAAATTGCTTGGAGGTGCAGCAGAACACTCCAGAAAGCATACCAGAACACTCTGGAAACACTTCCTGGCACATGATGATGACATCACAGCCAGGAAGTTAACAAATACACCTGGGAGGAGGCAGGAGATCATAGATAACAGCCAGGACAGATTAATGTGGCACATGGCGTTAATGTGCCACATGACTGGTTGGCATTTTCCTGCCCATGGACAATTTCAACTTGTATATAGTTTCTTCATGACATTAATAAAACAGTTATTTTTGTTCCACTTAACAAATGGTTAATAGGTGAGTATGGTGGGAGTTGACACGTACCGTCCAAAATATTGCGTTGCAATGTGGTCCCGTCTCAGTCTGCCTTGATTAGCTAGACTCCTATCCCCATGATGGCGATGTGGTTGTTCTTGCTCTTCATCATCAGGATCTGGGTCTGCAGGGGTGAGAGGTAGCCCACGTCGGGTGGCTATGTTGTGGAGGATGGCGCATGCGACCACAATTTTGAAAGCGGTAATGGGGGTGTATTGGAGGGCGCCTCCACTGCGGTGGAGGCATCTGAATCTTGCCTTCAGCAGTCCGAAGGTGCGCTCGATCAGGTTCCTGGTCCTCTTATGCGCACTGTTGTATTGCCTCTCTGATTCAGTTCTGGGTGTTAAAAACGGAGTCATGATCCAAGGCCTGAGAGCTTATGCACTGTCACCTGTTGGGAACAAAAGTACACGGTTAGGAAGTCCAGATTGTCGTGCACAGTGACCTGTGTGTATGTCTGCAAGTGTCTGTGGCTCTACCTAGGAGGTAACCGTCTCCAAATTCCCCACGTTCCAGGCGTTGATGTATCCCACTATGCCTAAAAATGTATGAGTCATGGGTACTGCCAGGAAACTTAGCTACGATGTCCGTGATGACATAATGGGCATCACAAACAACCTGTATGTTGAGTGAGTGGGTACACTTCCTGTTGCGGAAAATGTGTTCCAGATTAGCAGGGGGGCATATTTGAATGTGTGTCCCATCTACACACCCTATGGCATGAGGAAAGTGGGCAATGCGGTAAAAGTCCAGCTTGGTGCTGTTAATTTCTGCCTCATTCCTTGGTAAGTATATGAAGTGAGACATGTGCGTGACTAAGGCATCTAGGAATGCCCTGAGGAACCTTGACACTGCACTTTGGGATACCCCACCTGCCACGGCAATGACCCCCTGATAGCTCCCTGAGGCCAAGAGGTGCAGTGCGCATAGTTCTTGCACATGCGTAGGGATGGCGCAGCCACGCAGAGTCTTGTGTTCTAGCTGTGGTTTCAGTAAATCTATTAATTCTAGAATGGCTGCGCTGCTAAGGCGGTATTTGTCATAGATCTCCTCTTCAGTTTGCTGAAAAAGAGTCTGCCTGGTTCTATATATCTTCTCCTGTCTGTGGCCCCTCCTCCTCCTCTGCTGGGCTGCGTAGACTCTCCTCCTCACTGCTATCAGGTATATCTCCGCCATCTTGAGTAACCCAGATGCCTTCTGGGTCCCCTTTTATACTTTGGTAATGGTTACCACCTGCTCTGAGTTAGTGGTAAATGGGACATGCAAACTGGGCTTTTTGCGACTAGTCGCAATTTGCGAGTTGCAATTGCATATGGGTTGCGACTCGCAAATTGCGACTTGCAATTTGCGGGTCGCAAAATGGGGTCGCACCGGATGCGACTCGCAAACGGGTCCCATCGCTTTTTGCGAGTCGAAAATGGGCTTTTTGCATCCCATTTCCGATTTTGCACTGTCGCAAATTGCGATTCGCCCGTTTGCGAGTCGCAATCGTTTGCTACATCTGGCCCAAAATCCTGTATTGTTCAGTGGTTAAGCCAAATCCATCCAAGAGTGCATTCTTCAAAACTGTAAAATGATTGGCATCACTTTCCTTCACAGTAAGGAGCCTATCTCTACCCTTTCCACTGAAAGATAGCCATAGGATAGCAGCCCACTGCCTTTGAGGGACCCCCTGTACAACACAGGCCCTCTCAAGTGCAGAAAACCACTTGTTAATGTCATCCCCCTCCTTGTAAGGGGGAACTATCTTATGCAGATTCCTAGAATCATGCTCTTTCACAGGATTACTATCTGTAATACTGCTGCTGCCACCATGGGGTCCTAACCCCAACCTCTGTCTTTCTTTTTCTAAGTCTAAAGATTCCCTGTCTAGAGCTAGCTGTTGCTGTTTAAGCTTCAGCCTGGTCTCTTTCACTCTCAATCTATTGAGTTCCCTTTCTAACATTCTGTCATCAGGGTGGGTGGGTTGTGCATGCTTTGACACAGAAGAATGATGTGAAAGAACAGAAGGGGACCTGTCCCTAACAGTTGGCACCCTAACAACCTGGCCTAAAGGAATGACATCCCTACTGTGATGAGAGCTCACATTAGTACCAGTTATGCTAGGAGGTCTGCTAAGGGGCAGGTTGGAAAGAATACCATCTAACATTCTTGCTGGGGCTGTCCCAGAATCAGAGTGTGAACCATCTCCTAACTTCTCAACAGATGTGCCAGCTAAGGCCTTATCATTTTCAATGAGTATGTTAATCAACAATTCTCTAGAAGGATTCTTCCCTACCCCTAAACATCTATCAATGCAGAGACTCCTCAAACTTTTCCAGCTAAGGTTATCATAAGCAGTGCTGGCCAGATCAAGAGTAGGGCATGTACCAGACATGATAGAAGAAGGTTTAAGGGACAGAAAAAGAAAGAAAAAGTTTCAGAACTTTTTAAGGAAACAGAAAAAAAAAACTTTTTCAACTTTTTAGAACCTTTTAAAAGTTTAGAGGTACTTTTCAGCACTTAGCAAATAGAGTAAGAGGAGAAAAGCAAAACTTTTTGGTTAGGTGTATATACACTGAACTTGTTTTGTATATTTTTCTCTTATGAAAAGTACAATATGACAAAGTGGTAAGCAGTTACAAGTACTTATCCCAACACTGCACAACCAATATAGGAGGCTGGCCTGGCTTGTAGTGGGTACCAAGGGGTACTTACACTCTGTACCAGGTCCAGTTATCCCTTATTAGTGTAGAAGAGGTGTCTAGCAGCTTAGGCTGATAGAAAAGGTAGCTAGCAGAGCAGCTTAGACTGAACTAGGAGACATGCAAAGCTCCTACTATACCACTGGTGTCATATGTACAATATCATAAGAAAAAACAATACACAGATATACTAAAAATAAAGGTACTTTATTTTTATGACAATATGCTAAAAGTATCTCAGTGAGTACCCTCAGTATGAAGATGCCAAATATACACAAGATATATGTACACAATACCAAAATTATGCAGTAATAGCAAAAGGAAGTAATGCAAGCAGTGTAAAGTTACAATGTATTGCAATAGGAGCACATAGGTATAGGGGCAACACAAACCATATACTCCAAAAGTGGAATGCGAATAACGTATGGACCCCAAACCTATGTGAGCTTGTAGAGGGTCGCTGGGACTGTAAGAAAACAGTGAGGGTTAGAAAAATAGCCCACCCCAAGACCCTGAAAAGTAGGTGTAAAGTGCACCTATATTCCCCAGAGAACACAGAAGTCGTGATAGGGGAATTCTGCAAGAAAGAACAACACCAGCAATGCAACCAAAGTGGATTTCTGGACGAGAGTACCTGTGGAACAAGGGGACCAAGTCCAAGAGTCGCGACAAAGTCGAGATTGGGCAGATGCCCAGGAAATGCCAGCTGAGGGTGCAAAGAAGCTGCCACCGGATGGTAGATGCTGTAGATTCTGCAAGAACGAAGAGGGCTAGAAACTTCCCCTTTGGAGGATGGATGTCCCACGTCGTGATGAAGCTTGCAGAGGTGTTCCCATGCAGAAAGACTGCAAACAAGCCTTGCTAGCTGCAAGGGTTGCGGTTAGGGTTTTTGGATGCTGCTGTGGCCCAGGAGGGACCAGGATGTCACCAATTGCGTGAGGAGACAGAGGGGGCACACAGCAAGACAGGGAGCCCTCACAGAAGCAGGCAGCACCTGCAGAAGTGCCAGAACTGGCACTACAAAGAGGAGTGAACCGGAGCTCACCCGAAGTCACAAAAGAAGATCCCACGACGCCAGAGGACAACTCAGGAGGTTGTGCACTGCAGGTTAGAGTGTCGGGGACCCAGGCTTGGCTGTGCACAAAGGAAATCCTGAAAGAGTGCACAGTAGCCGGAGCAGCTGCAAATCACACAGTACACAGAAATGCAGTCTAGCGTGGGGAGGCAAGGACTTACCTCCACCAAACTTGGACTGAAGAGTCACTGGACTGTGGGAGTCACTTGGACAGAGTTGCTGAGTTCCAGGGACCACGGTCATCGTGCTGAGAGGGGACCCAGAGGACCGGTGATGCAGTCTTTTGTTGCCTGTGGTTGCAGGGGGAAGATTCCGTCAACCCACAGGAGATTTCTTCGGATCTTCTAGTGCAGAGAGGAGGCAGACTACCCCCACAGCATGCACCACCAGGAAAACAGTCGAGAAGGTGGCAGGATCAGCGATACAAGGTTGCAGTAGTCGCCTTTGCTACTTTGTTGCGGTTTTGCAGGAGTTCTGAGCAGTCAGCTGTCGATTCCTTGGCAGAAGGTGAAGAGAGAGATGCAGAGGAACTCTGATGAGCTCTTGCATTCGTTATCTAAAGAATTCCCCAAAGCAGAGACCCTAAATAGCCAGAAAAGGAGGTTTGGCTACTTAGGAAGGAGGATAGGCTAGCAACACAGGTAAGAGCCTATCAGGAGGAGTCTCTGACGTCACCTGCTGGCACTGGCCACTCAGAGCAGTCCAGTGTGCCAGCAGCACCTCTGTTTCCAAGATGGCAGAGGTCTGGAGCACACTGGAGGAGCTCTGGGCACCTCCCCTGGGAGGTGCAGGTCAGGGGAGTGGTCACTCCCCTTTCCTTTGTCCAGTTTCGCGCCAGAGCAGGGCTGGGGGATCCCTGAACCGGTGTAGACTGGCTTATGCAGAGATGGGCACCATCTGTGCCCAGCAAAGCATTTCCAGAGGCTGGGGGAGGCTACTCCTCCCAAGCCCTGACACCTTTTTCCAAAGGGAGAGGGTGTAACACCCTCTCTCTGAGGAAGTCATTTGTTCTGCCTTCCTGGACCAGGCCTGGCTGGATCCCAGGAGGGCAGAAACCTGTCTGAGGGGTTGGCAGCAGCAGCAGCAGCTGCAGTGAAACCCCGGGAAAGGTAGTTTGGCAGTACCCGGGTCTGTGCTAGAGTCCCGGGGGAACATGGAATTGTCTCCCCAATGCCAGGATGGCATTGGGGTGACAATTCCATGATCTTATACACGTTACGTAGCCATGTTCGGAGTTACCATTGTGACGCTATACATAGGTAGTGACCTATATATAGTGCACATGTGTAATGGTGTCCCCGCACTCACAAAGTCCGGGGAATTTGCCCTGAACAATGTGGGGGCACCTTGGCTAGTGCCAGGGTGCCCACACACTAAGTAACTTGGCACCCAACCTTCACCAGGTGAAGGTTAGACATATAGGTGACTTCTAAGTTACTTAAGTGCAGTGTAAAATGGCTGTGAAATAATGTGGGCATTATTTCACTCAGGCTGCAGTGGCAGGCCTGTGTAAGAATTGTCAGAGCTCCCTATGGGTGGCAAAATAAATGCTGCAGCCCATAGGGATCTCTTGGAACCCCAATGCCCTGGGTACCTCAGTACCATATACTAGGGAATTATAAGGGTGTTCCAGTATGCCAATGTGAATTGGTGAAATTGGTCACTAGCCTGTTAGTGACAATTTGTAAAGAGAGAGCATAACCACTGAGGTTCTGGTTAGCAGAGCCTCAGTGAAACAGTTAGGCATCACACAGGGAACACATACATATAGGCCACAAACTTATGAGCACTGGGGTCCTGGCTAGCAGGGTCCCAGTGACACATAACAAACATACTGAAAACATAGGGTTTTCACTATGAGCACTGGGCCCTGGCTAGCAGGATCCCAGTGAAACAGTGAAAACACCCTAACATACACTCACAAACAGGCCAAAAGTGGGGGTAACAAGGCTAGAAAGAGGCTACTTTCTCACATTGACTACCGCCTGTCAATTCGCAATGGTGCTCTTCTGTGGGAGACCTCTCGGTTCTTAGTCACATTCATGCCCTCGTCCGTGCCAGGCACCCCTCAGTTATCACTGCTTACTTCTCACCATGCTCTAGAGCATCACAAACTCTACTGTCACTGGTAAAACATGGGCACTTCCTGGCGCTCATCCAACCGCTGTAGGTTCACTCCTCGCGTACTCTCCCACTGTTAAGCAAGAAGGAGGGTCCGAGGCTTAGCTGCACTCTTCCTCTCTGCAGCCTTGGGGTCCCCGCCACTATCAACCGCCCACACGGCTGCAATCTGCCTCTCTCCTGCCCAGGAGGAGGTGCACTGTTAGTTGGGGCAAGGAGTGGGGGTCCTTGTCACCTCCACGTGCCCAGCAATGCCGCTGTCGTGGCTCACCTCTGCCGTGGGGGTGCTTCGCTCTCCAGCTGGATCCGGTGCAGGGCCCTTCCTGGGTCCACACCTGCCGCATTGGTCACCATTTGCACCTCCCTGCATTCCGTCCATCCTCCCCAGGGCTCTTACAGTCATGTCCTGCTGTGGTGTTCTCATCTGGGATGGCCGCCCTCCATCCGATAGCCCTGACCGCCATCTTGTGTGCTTCGCGGCCTCCCCTGCGCCGGCGAGCCCCTGCCAAATTCTTAGCTCTGCGTTGTCCTCTCGGGTCTCTGCTGCCTCAGGGCCCCCTCCCGTATTTACAGCTGTACATTGGGGGGGGGCGGGTTCATTCTGGATGTCAGGATTTTACGGAGTGGGGGAATACGAGTGGGGGCCTTACTGAGAGACTTCTTCCGCCATCGGCATTCAGCCACGCCCCCCTGGGCCTGTTTTTCATCATGGAGGCAGTTCTCACCTACACAATGCACCATCTGTTAAAAATAAAACCCCAAACTTTGGAAAGTCTGAAGTCTGACTAGCTTCTAATGCAAAATAGCAGGCAGCAAAGCAAAATATCAAAGACAATTTTCATTCCAACCGACCAGGGCTCTCTCTGGAAAAATCAATGCAATAAGACTGAAACATGTTCTCAGCAAAATCATATCTAATTCCGGAGGATTTTTCCCCAGGGAGGTAAGGGAGGTAAGTTATAGGAATTGAGCTAGGTAGAGGTTTAGCTATGGAATATTCCGGTGTCACACTCTTCGTGTACTACTCTTTTACTTCTTTGTCACATTGATCAATGCGAGGACAAATATTGGAACCATCAATCATAACCTAGAATTGATGAAAGAAGATATGAAATTTTACTTCACTCAGGCAGAGAAATGCTGCACGGACATCACATGCTGAAATAGAATTAATTTTTTTAGGTAGGCTAGGACAGAAAGACATAGGCCCTCATGACAACCCTGGCTGTCAGTGATAAAGCGGCGGTAAAATACCGCCAACAAGCCAGCAGTAAAAAAAATGGAATTATGACTACGGCGGAAACGCCACCACAGACAGCCACTTTAACATACCGACCGCCATGGCAAAAGCAACAAGCACTGCGGTGGTAACCGCCAACAGCCAGGTGGAAGACAATGTTCTGCCCACTGTATTACAACAGGCCTATCTGCCACCTTTTCTGGGGCGGTATCAACAACAACAAAAGCACGGCAGAAACAGATCTCAGAAGTCAAAGGACTCACCTCTGGACACCCAGGGAAGAACCATGTCGCCATGGAGCCCAAACTGCAGGTGTTCCCCATGCTGGTCTACACCACGAATACCAACACCGGCGACGACGACCACGGTGAGTACTGCCACCTAGCACACAGGGGATGGGGGAGGACAAAGAGAGTGACACACACACGCAACACACAACACCCCCATCCTCAACAGCATGCACACAAACAGATGCAACAACATTACACATCCACCCCATACCCCTCAGGAATAATGCAAGGACAAAGGGACACTGTCCAGTCCATAATGTCCATGGGCCACCGGGCCGCATAACATAGGCCAAGGCCCCATCTTACTCCTGCATCAACACGGAGAGAAAACTGCTGGGGCATCAGGTTGAAAATACACAGGCACCTCAGGGGGACGGGGAAAAGGGAGGCACCTCAGCCGGAAGATGGTACAACACCACTTGTCCTGGAGGGGGCAACATGGCCTGTGTGATGTCCTGGGGTGTGCACAGCCAGTCTCTCAAGTGGGTGGTTTGCCCACTGCTTGGTCCTGGGGAGTGCAAAGACACAGTCTCTCAAGTGAGTGGTTTGCCCACGGCTTGGTCCTGGGGAGTGCAAAGCCACAGTCTCTCAAGTGGGTGGTTTGCCCACGGCTTGGTCCTGGGGAGTGCAAAGCCAGTCTCTCAAGTGGGTGGTTTGCCCACTGCTTGGTCCTGGGGAGTGCAAAGCCACAGTCCCTCTAGTGGGTGGTTTGCCCGCTGCTTGGCCCTGGGGAGTGCAAAGCCACAGTCTCTTGAGTGGATGCCTTCTTCCACTGGTTCTGGAGGGAGCTTTGTGCCCAGTGTGCTTCATCCTGGCAAGGAGGGGTGAGTGGAAGCCTTCTTCCACTGTTTCTGGAGGGGGCTTTGTGCCCAGTGTGCTTCATCCTGGCAAGGAGGGGGTGAGTGGATGCCTTCTTCCACTGGTTCTGGAGGGGGCCTTGTGCCCAGTGTGCTTCATCCTGGCAAGGAGGGGGTGAGGGGACTCCTTCTTCCACTAGTTCTGGAGGGGGCTTTGTGCCCAGTGTGCTTCATCCTGGCAAGGATGGGGTGAGTGGCGCGTTCTTCCACTGGTTCTGGAGGGGGCTTTGTGCCCAGTGATGCAGATCTTTGGGAGTGCAAGGTCACAGTCTCGCACCTGGGTGTCATACCCACAGGATTTGCAATGAGCAGGATGCATTACACTCCATGGAGGCAGGACTACACACTGCCTGCCGGCGGCGATGGCTGCTCAGTGGGGGCAGTGCCGGTGCTGGTGTTGGTGCTGGCAGTGGTGGGGGGAGGCTCCAGCCCTTCCCCTGCAGCCTCAGATGGCTTCGCACTATGGCTGCTGCTGCTGGCAGTGGTGCTGGTGGCAGTGCAGGTGGCAGTGCTGATGGCGGTGCTGGCAGTGGTGGGGGGAGGCTCCAGCCCTTCCCCTGCAGCCTCGAACGGTTGCCCACTGGGGCTGCTGCTGCTGGCAGTGGTGCTGGTGGCAGTGCAGGTGGAAGTGCTGATGGCGGTGCAGGTGGCGGTGCTGGCAGTGGTGGAGGGAGGCTCCAGCCCTTCCCCTGCAGCCTCGGAAGGCTGAAGCGCCATGGTTGGTGTTGGGGGGTCAGATTCTGTAACAGCACCAGGCCTCCTGTTCCTCCTGCCTGTAGGGGCAGGCCCTTTGCCCTTGCCGTCTGGTGGGGCCTCCTTGCCCATGCCGCCTGGTGGTGCCTCCTTGCCCTTGCCATCTGGTAGTGCCTCCTTGCCCTTCTCCTTGGAAGCTCGTGGTGCCACCTTGCCCTTCCCCTTGTATGCTGGTGGTGCCTCCTTGCCCTTGGCAGCTGGTGGTACATCCTTTCCCTTCCCCTTAGCAGCTGGTGCAGGCACACTGCCAGTGCTGATGGGTGTCTCCTTGGAGCCCCTCACACCTGCAGTAGCTGCCGAAACTACAGTGGCCGTTAACTGGGTGGCTGAGGTGCTAGCCTGGGTTCTGCCCACCCTGGCCCGACATGAAGGATGGGGGGATAGGGAAGAGGTCAACGGCAGAGAGGAAAAGCTTCTTAGGGACGCTGGGGCGGGAAAAGGGTGAAGGTTTGGGAGTGGAGGACGAGGGAGTGGTTGTAGGAGGTGTCTGCTGTGTTTGGCTGCAGGTGCATGGGCTGGATGCTGTTGTGAGGAGGATGGCTGTTGGGTGTCTGAGTGCTTGCGTTTCTGTACTTTAGGAGGAGGGGCACAGACACAGTGAGAGAGGACACAGGGGACGTGTGCATGATGTGGGGGTGGTGACTGCCAGTGAGTGTAGTGATAGGCGTGATGTCGATAGAGGCAGTGGGTGTGGATGTAGTGCATGCAGGTGTGAGTGGAGATGCTACTGGGAGGGAGGTGGATGAGGAGGAGGAGGGGGACACAGTGGAGGCAGTGGATGTTGGTATGTCAGCATCTGGATGGTGTTTGTGTGAGTGCCTGTGGGCTAATGTGTGGTGCTTGTGTTTGCCTGAGCCACTTCTGTGTGTTGTCTTAGGTGCATGCTGGTCTGAATGTGTGCTTGGGATAGGTTGGGGTTTAGGAGCATGGGACTAGGCAGAGGAAGTTGGAGGGGAGAGGCTAGAGACAGGAAAAATGGCTGCCATCAGGGAGGAGGCCAGAGCCTGGAATGATCTCTGTTGGGCTGCCACGCCAGAGTGAATGCCCTCCAGGAATTCATTTGTATGTTGCAAATGCCCTGCCAGGGCCTGGATGGCATTCACTATGGTTGACTGCCCAACAGAGATGGATCGCAGGAGGTCATGAGCCTCCTCACTCAGGGCAGAAGGGCTAACTGGGGCAGGGCCTTAGGTGCCTGGGGCGAAGGTGATGCCCACCCTCCTGGGTGAGAGAGCATGGGAAACTTGCTGAGGGGCTGCTGGGAGGGCGGTGCTGTACCTGTAGTTGGGGTGGCCACAGAGGTGCCCGCCACCACTAGGGAGCTTCCATCGGAGGAGGTATCACTTTCAGAACTGTCCTTCCAGACTCTGCCGTGGTGCTCCCCTCGCCCTCCATCCCACTTGTGCCCTCACCGTTGGTGGATTCGGCTTCATGGGCCCTGTGGGATGCAGCTCCCTCCGTCGTCGGTGCCTCTGCTCCTCCGCCTGATGATGCTAATGCACAAAAGGACAGGATGACAAAACAAAAAGGGGGGAAGAGACAGAGGATACACTTGGTCAATGACAGCAACAACACCACCGTTGGTATACACAACACACAGGGAACAGCCCTACGCACTAGGCAATGCACTACCAGTCACAGTGCTAGTCACCAGGCTATGGACAGTAATACCTAACGCTAGTTGCAGCATACCTGAGACCCACAGAGTAGTGGATGCCCGCTAGCTTGTTTAGAGGTGGAGTTCATCATCCCCTGCCCAACATGGAACCTACCCTGCAATGTCCGGCCTAGCCTAGGGGCACCAACAGGCGCACATTCCCCACCCAGAGAGCACCCCACCACGCACATGTAGTATATTGGGAACTGTTCTCACCCCCTTGTGGCTGCTGTGATGCACTCAAGCGCCCATTCAGCTCCAGATAGGCCACCACCAGTATGCGGAACATCAGGGGGGTTCGACGGGCACTCCTTCCTTGTTGGGAGGCCATCCCCAGCTGGGCCTCCGCTGTGTTCCATGCCCAGCATCTCAGGTCCTCCCACTGTTTGTGGGTGCTCCGCCTGCCGTAGACCCCCAGGGTCTGCACGTCCTTGGCGATAGCATGCCATATATTCTTTTTTGATGGGCGCTGACCTGCAGAGGAAATACACATAGAAAAAGGGTATCAGTCATACCGTCCAGCCTGTTACAGTAATGGCCCACCATATCCCTCCCATCTCCTTACACACATACATTGCCCAACATACATGCAGCACACAGCCCAGCACCCCTCAACCACCCCCCCTTGCACTAGGCCCTCACATACAGCACTCCATGCATTCATGCCCCATGCATCGTGCTCACAGTGTACTCACCTGTTGGTCTGGAGGGTCATACTGCATTCGGTTATTGGGTAGGACCCCATCCACCAGTCTCTCCAACTCCACAGCAGTGAAGGCAGGGGCCCTTTCCCCAGTGACTCGAGCCATGGTCGGTTCCAGACATAGGTCACAGCAGCACTTGCATTGTAGGTCCTCACCTGTTGAAGGTCAGGTAGCAAGAGAGTGAACAGGTAGAAAATGGTGGTCACGTCCATGGCGGTGCATACTGTCACAGCCAGCGTACATCACTATTGTCTACTGTAAACCATAGGGCCCAATGTTAACCAATGAGGAGTTGCATGGCAGTACTCGACCGCCTCCTGCAACGGCGCACAATGTCAGTGGCATTACTTCATTTCCACCTGTCCATCCACACAGGACAGGCGGCTGCCATTTCAGGGCGGGGCAAGCCATGGCACCTAACTGCATCACAGCACACATAGGCACAATTTGGGCCTAAACATCAACATACTGTTTCTGTCACAACATGCAATGCACTGTACATTTAGGAAATGTTGAAAACTGACCAGATGCTCATCATTTTGCCCCCTAGATTACAACCGCTGAGGATGAATGGGAGATGAAGACATCCCCCGTGTACAGGCCCCTGATGGACTTGGCAACAGTGGAGGACAGGTACATTATCCTCACCTACAGATTTGATAGGGCCACAATCCAAGAGCTGTGTGCCCAATTGGAGCCAGACCTGATCTCTGCCATCCGTCACCCCACTGGGATACCCCCTCTTGTGTCTTATCTGTGCTCCATTTCTTGGCAACTGGCTCCTTCCAAGTGACAGTGGGCTTGGTAGTAGGAATGTCACAGCCAATGTTTTCAAATGTGGTGACCAGAGTGTTGTCTGCCCTGATCAAACACATGCACAGCTACATCGTTTTCACCCAGGTGGAGGATTTGGCCACAGTGAAAGCTGACTTCTATGCAATGGGACATATCCCCAACATTATTGGGGCAATAGATGGTACACATATTGCCTTTGTCCCCCCCCGGAGAAATGAACAGGTGTTCAGAAATGGAAAGAGATTTCACTCTATGAATGTGCATATAGTGTGCCTGGCGGACCAGTACATCTCCCATGTGAACGCTAAGCATCCTGGGTCTGTTCATGATGCCTTTATCCTGAGGAACAGCAGCATCCCATATGTGATGGCTCAACTCCAGAGGCAGCAGGTGTGGCTAATAGGTGAGCCCATGGTCCCCACCCGGTGGGTGTTGGTGTATGGGTATGGGGTTGTCCCTAAGGGTTAGTGTCTGGCTAACAGGTATCCCTCAGTATTTGCAGGTGACTCTGGATTCCCCAACCTCTCATGGCTACTGACCCCAGTGAAGAATGCCAGGACAAGGGCAGAGGAACGTTACAATGAGGCCCATGGGCGAACAAGAAGAATTATAGAGCGAACCTTTGGCCTCTAGAAGGCCAGGTGTTGGTGCCTCCATCTAACAGGTGGTTCCCTGTGCTACTCACCCAAGAAAGTGTGGCAGATCATCGTGGCATGTTGCACAACCTGGCCTTACGCCGCGAGGTGCCTTTTCTGCAGGAGGATGAGGCTGGAGATGGGCATGTGGCAGCGGTGGAACCTGTGGACAGTGACAAAGATGAGGCAGAGGATGAGGATGTGGACCACAGAACAGCAATCATTCGACAGCACTTCCAGTGACACACAGGTAAGACACTGTAACTTCACCTTCCATTGCAGTTTTGTGTTGTAAATATTAACTTGCAGGCTGATATTCCCACTACTATGGCCACTTAATGTACCCTTTGACATGTCTATTTACAGATATGTGTGCCCCACTCCGGCTCCTGGTCTATTGACTGCAAAAAACTACAGGTCATACCTAAGTATACATTACTGTACAGTTGAATTGCAATGTATACAGATTGTGAAACTAATACATAGTTCAATCACTTGACAGACTCAATAGTAGTTTTTTACATTTATGTTTATTCATGTGCTAATAAGTGGATGCGGTATTGCTATAGTGGTGAAGGAGTGTCCAGGATAGAGTCGAGTCTATTTGTATCACAGGTGCAATGTCCAAGGGGGCATAGGAAGTGGAGCAATGGCAGTTCAAGGTGGACAGGGTGACAGAGTGGGACACAAGGGTGACAGTAGGAGAGTCTTATGTCCTGGCAGGGGTCTTGGCAAAGTTCTCTTACTTCTGCCTGGATCGCAGGGACCGTTTGCGGGATGGTTCTCCTTCTGCAGGGGGTGGGGTGTTGGTGGCCTGTTGTTCCTGTGGCGGGACCTCCTGTCCACAAGCGTCAGCGGAGGTGGAGGGCTGTTCATTGGTTTGGCTAGTGTCAGGGGGCCCGTTGGTGTGCCACTGGCTTCCTCATGGTATTGGCCATGTCTGCCAGCACCCCTGCATTGGTCACCAGAGTGGTGTGGATGTCCCTCAGATCCTCCCTGATCCCCAGGTATTGTCCCTTCTGCAGCGGCTGGGTCTCCTGCAACTTGTCTAGTATCTGGCTCATCGTCTCCTGGGAATGGTGGTATGCTCTCAGGATGTTGGTGAGTGCCTCATGGAGAGTCGGTTCCCTGGGCCTGTCCTAAACCCCTGTCACACAGCAGTCCTCCCAGTTTCCCTGTTGTCCTGTGCCTCTATCCCCTGAACCGTGTGCCCACTGCCACTGACCCCAGGTCCCGATCATCCTGTGTTTGTGGGGTGGACTGGGGTCCCTGTATTGGGGAAACACTGCTGATTGACGTGTCTTGTGGACAGAGGTATGGGCCTGCCGGGTGGATGCTGTGCTGGTGTTTCCTGAGGGTGGAGGCTCTGTGATGGTATGGGACTGTCCCTGGGTAACTAGCTGTCCGGAGGTCCCTGATGGGCCAGGTTGGTCATCCTGATCCAGACAAGCAGAGCTGCTGTCATCACTGTGGGCCTCCTCTGGGGGGGACTGGATGTTGCTGGCACCTCCTCTACGGTGACGTTGTGTGGGGGACCTGTGGGGATGTAAATGCAGTGTTATTGTTTCTGCGTGTGACATCTTGTGCATGGGTGTGTTGGCCTCTATGGTTGTGAATGCCTTGCCTTGTGTGAGCAGTTATTTTGTGGGCTAGGTGATTCTCTCTAGTGTACATGCTGTGGTGATGGGTGTCCATGCAGGTCTGTGAGTGGTGTCCATGCATTGGTGGTGCATGCAGTGCTGGGTACTGGGATGGGTGGGTTGTGATGGTGGGGTGTATGTGAGGTGGTGGGGTGATGAGGGTGAGGGTAGGGGTGGGGGTATGTGATGGCATGCAGGTAGGGGGGTGATAGTAATAGAGATGTGACTTACCAGAGTCCAGTCCTCTTGCTACTCCTGCCAGGCCCTCAGGATGCAGTATTGCCAAGACTTGCTCGTCCCATGTTGTTAGTTGTGGGGTAGGAGGTGGGGGTCCACCACCAGTCCTCTGTACTGCTATCTGGTGTCTTGCTACCACGGAACACACCTTCCCCCGTAATTTTTGTTTGTCGTAAAGGGATGTGGGTAATGTGTGTGTGTGTGTTTTATACTGGTGTGGGTGTGGTATGTGTATGTGTGTCAGGTGTGTGTAGTTTGAACTGTCCAATGTGGTGGGGTTTTGTTAGTGTGTGTGTATTTTGAGCGTGGTGGTATGTACTGCCAATGGTTTACTGCGGTTGAATGTCCACCGCCGTGATTCCTGGGTCATAATGTTGTGGGCGTAGTTCTGTTGGCGTAACGGTGTGGATTTTGGTACCACCAGTTTATCACTGACCTTTGGGCTGGCAGACTTGTGTGTGTGTCTGTATAGTGACGGATTACTATGTGTGGGTCGAAATATAGCTAGCGGTATACCGCCGCAGTAGCAGTATGTTGGCGGCAGTCAGCATGGCGGTAAGCAGGACTTACCACCACTGTCATAATGAGGGCCATAATGATGAAGCACTAGTATATTACTTACTGGCAGTCGCCAGTAGGTAGTTATAGTTAAGACCATGTTTCCATAGAAAAAGCTTTTTTTGACACCTAAATCTTAGCCATGTTTGACGAATCTTCACAAACTTTTCCAAAAAAAGTGGCCCGGTGATTCTTTTTGCACATGGAAAGTTTTGGGGTGATCTGTCTAGCGGGGGCCGGGATTAAGGGGAATCAAAAAATTTTGCGTTTCCCATGTTAATTTCCATAGTTCCTCTCAACACATCTACAGCCCAAACCACTGAATAGAATTACACCAAATTTGGCAGAAAGCTAGCTGCTGTTATGCAGATTGTGCCTTTTGTAATTTGGTGTAAATCTGTTCAGTGGTCTAGGAGATATTTAAGGGCAGACATATTTGTATATATCTGGCCACGCTTAATCTAGAAAGTTGCGGCCACCATTTTACTTCACAGGACATGGACCCCAGGGGCGAAACGTAAAATTTAAAGTGGCATAATGAGTCAGGATGAAGGTACCCTGACCCCAGGGGTGTGACCTACGTGTGTTTTAGCGGCAAATTATAGGTTTAATATAATTTTGCATCACATCGCATGGTATTTGTGAAAATTTTCGATTTTTTGCAAATTATTTGCTAAATATTCACAATTATGCAAAAATTAGAAAGAAAAACTACAGACTCATTCATACACTAATTCATTCACTCATACATGCACTCAGAGGCTCATGTGTCCACTCACACACCCACTCAGACACTCATGTGCCCACTCAGACCCACTCAAAGACTCACACACCCACTTTCAGATCCACTAGGATACTCACGCACACACTCACACATCCACTGACAGAGACAGGCCTTGTGGCCAAACTCTGCTGTGCCCAACCAGAGGTCCCAAAACATAAAATTCCCATGCATATTCCGTAGACTTCTTTAGACATGGCTGCAGCAAAAACTGCTGAACGGAATTACACCTAATTCAGCAGGAATTGGTCTGCAGATTGTAATTTAGTTTAAAACCGTTGAGTAGCTTTTGAAAAATTAAGGGTCAAAAAACATTTGTATATTTGAATGGTTGGGCTCGCAAGGGTTTTGCAGAGGTCCCATGGGAGCACAAATTAAAAAATGGAGGCCTGTGATTGGTTGAGAGGTCTATTTTTTGTGTGAGCTTTTATGGTCTCATAGAACGAGAGACCGCTGCGAGGCTCGCAAAAGCAAATCCTCTGATTGGCTGGCTGCTGGAATGTTAGAAAATAAATGGCAGCCATTACTGTTTACTCTGAAAAATTTGAGGTATTGTGAAAATGAAATAAAAATATCTATACAAGGGGGAAGTAAAACGGCATGCTGCCCCCTAGATTTAGAGAGCAGGTGTCTGAGGGATAACTACTGTAAAGAAAATACGTGTATATTTTTTTTAACTAATTTGTACGGTTTCGCAAGACTCCCATGAGATCATGAATACTAAAAAGGGGGAGCGAAGTTTTGAATACACTCAATTAGTAGGAATGCATGTTGTTATCATTGTTTTTGAGAGTAAGTGATAACTATTGTTATGAGTACCTGGTTCATTCCTATTTTCCAAAAAAAGTTACAATCTCGCAAGACACTTGCGGGATCATGAACAGTAGAAAGGAGTAGGTGATCCACGAAGAGACTGCAAAGACTCTTGTTACTGAATACACACATGCCACTGTAGGAAGGAGTATTGCTGGAGATGATGTTTGTCAGAGTGTACTATTCATGCTCATTGGCTTTGTGAGCATTTTGAGTAGGGTATTGTCTGTTCCACAGTCTACTATACAAATCCATTATCAGAGAGAGGGGTGCTAGCAGGGAGAACAGGCCCAGGACTGAGCATACTATACACACTGAGGTCCCAGTGGAGAGTCTAGTCTCTTTCTATACACCCTACTAGAGTTGTGACAGAAAAGGCCATTCCATGTACACAGCCTAATCCAAGCACATCTGTCATGTGAGAGAGAGGTCTGATAGGAGAGGCTAGTCCATGTACACACCCTACTATGCACAGCCATCATCTGAGATAGAGGTCTGACAGAAGAGCCTAATCTATGTGTACACCCTAATAAGTACACCTGTCATCTGAGACAGAAGTCTCATTGGAGAGGCCAGTCTTATTCCATACAGCTTTTTAGGCACACTTGTCATCTGAGAGAGAGGTCTCGATGGAGAGGGTAGTCCATGTACACACCCTACTACACAGAGCCCTCATCGGAGACAGAGACCTGATATAAGAGGGCAGTTCATGTACACACCCTAATGTGTAAACCCATGATCTGAGAGAGAAGATTTAGTGAAGATGCAGTCTGTCTCCATACACCCTACTATGCAAACCCACCATCTAAGAGAGAGGTCTGGAGGGAGAGGATAGTCCATGTACACACCTTTCTATACACTCCTATTATCTGAGAAAGAGGCAAGGAAAGATAGGGCAGTCTACGTAGACACACCACTACTAACATCTTTCAAGAAGAGAGGTGTGTCTGAGTGAAGAGATCAGTCTCTCCTCCCACCCTACTATATACACCCATCATCCAAGAAAGAGCTCTCACTGGAGAGGTGACTTCCTCTATATATACTACTACGTAGTTTGGAGATGCCAGTATCTCCACACATGCTACCACACACACTTGCCATATAAGAGATAGGTCAGTTGAGACCAGTGGAGAGGATACTCTGTCCCACATATGACTATTTCCCTATAATTTTGTTGTTATTCCACAAGACCCTCGTGAGAGCAGCTCACAAGCTTCAGAGAGTAAAGTTTGCAGCATGGACATGTGCAATCCCACAAGAGTTTGTGAAATCCAAGGGGAAAATGCTGAAAGTGCCACAAGGTATTTTACAATCCTGCACGAGTCTTGCAAGATTGAATGGGGGAAGTAAAAAAAGGGCCTAGGCTGAACCAATAGTTACCATTCTTATTACATGGTTTAAGAAATGCTGTGATGTGATTGGGTGTAGAACAATGTTCAATCTGTATTTTGCTGTAAGTAAAAGAGAATGTGTTTCTGAAATTATAAAACAAAGCATCTGCAATCTGTTAGGACAATGCCTAGGGTTTTTATGAACCTTACAGTGCACATATTTTACCTCTGTGAGATGTTTGAGTGGAGATATTGTCATTTCTAAAGTAAAAACTGTGCTCACTGTCATGAAAGGTCTGTAAAGAGGAATGTGTTATTTACAAATTGTTATGGAACTATGTTTGAGGGCAGGTTATAATGTTCTAACTTAATTGTGGATAAAGCAATGCAGTGTTCAAGGCTGTGAATTTTTTTAACAAAAAGGAACATGAAGTTAGTAGTGCACTGCATATAAATATGTGATTTTGGGTGAAAAATATAGAAATCTTGAGAGAATGTAGTGTCATATCATTGTTATCAATTACTGATCTGCATGTAACCATTTTTTTTTTATATTTGATCTCTTTTGGGGTGAAAATGGGAAACTGATATACCATGTCACACAATATATGGAGGGGTGAAACAAAACGTGTTTACTTTGGAAGAAATCTGGAACAGTAACAGTGTGGAAATTCAGGAAAAAATGAATTGCACGACTGAAGTTGTTCTTACTGCCTTCAACTACATTTGTACCCTTGGAGAAGCTTGTTCTTTGTAGCTCTACTCTACTTGTTTTTGTTGACAACATGATCTACTTTCCTAACCCTACTAGTGTGTGTGTCGGACAATGGCCGACACACGCACACTCTCCCTGGTGCGGCCCACGACCATTAGCTGACACAAGGGAAAATTAGATTGTTTTTTTATTTAAAATCCCTCAGGAGGCACGGAAGAGCTTCTGTGTCTTCCCCTACCCCTCCACTCGGCAATCTGTGTTGTCAGCACGCTGCGAGGTGCACTGATGTCAGAGTTGTTTTCCCCACCGAAGCAGATACCAGCCAGTAAGGCTGCTTTCTACTCCAGTGGGGAAAACGGGCCTAAAACGGGCCTAAAACGGCCTCTTCAGCTTTCAGGGAGGCCTTGTTTGAAATGGGAGACTCTCCTCTTTCAAACGAGGCCTCCTTGAAAGCTGGGAGACTCTCCCCTTTCAAACGAGGCCTTCCTGAACGAGTTTCCTGGCCTTGGATCGCAGCCACGCTGCGATCCACGGCCAGGAAACACCACTAGACACCAGGGATTTACTCCGGGGCAATAAAAAAAATAATAATACATTGGTTTACCTCTAGGAGAAATGATCGACCCCCCCAGGGCTTATGAATAAATAAAAATAAATTTAAAAGAGACAAAATTGACAGGGGGTCACCCTTGAGCAGGGACAATTTTTTTTATAGATCTGTGGCTTTCCTGAGGGCCATGATCACTCCCCCCAGGGAAATCACAATTCTATTAAAAAAAGATATATAATATTTTCTATACACATATATATATATATATATATATATATATTGCGAGATCACTTTTTTCAATGCATGTGTGGGTTGAAACTGGCCCCCAGAGGGAGACACTCTCTCCCTATATATAAGTATAGATCATAATATATATACTCTCCACCTGTTGTCTCACAGCGTGCTTCTTTGCCGGTGCCAGCGTCAGAGGTGGCCCATACCTCTGTAACATGTACACATCACCAGTATAACACTGCACTCCAGCGATTTCTTTAGTCCCCAATTTTTTCATTCTCAAAGCAACGCACATACTCCAACCAACGCGTTTCGACCCTACCTTTTAGGCAGCAATAAAAATGTCAAGATAAATCTTGTGAGTATGTTTTGTTCCTTGTCTTCAGTGAACCTGGAAATTGAGGGAAGAAGTGAAGGTAAGGTGACTGAAATTTACTGTTGTACACATCACACACACACATACACAAACTCACCAGTAATTTTGTGACCATATCTGCCTTCTATGTGGGATAGTGTTCTAGAGAGACAGTTTAGCCAGTAGCAGAGATGGCGTCTCATTGGATAACTGCTGCTCAAGCCCTGGCTTTGGCTATGGAGCACAGCTCTGAGGCAGGATCAGAGACTGAGACAGCAGATACTGAGACAGCATCTGAGGGAGAGGACAATGGATCGGACATTGGTAGTGATGTTTCAGTCAGAAGAGTCCCATCTGGCGGCTCGTCTTCCAGGGATTCTGAGGAAGATGATGAGGACAGCCTGTGCAGTGGGACAGCAGCGGGTTAGCCCAATCCAGAGAGCAGGTGCGTGCGGCGGCAGGCACAGACAGAGTGGTCTACTAAATTTAGTTTAGTCCTAAATTCCACCTTTTATTGGTGACGCTGGATGTAAAGTAGATACGCAAATTTTTTGAAAATTGACTACGTCCATCTATTTTTGGATGTTGACTTCATTCAGCAATTTGTGCAGTAAACAAATTTGCGTGCCGAAACATTTCTTAGGGAGCATGGAGGCACTCTAGGCCCCTGTTATAGGGCACCCCAGTGGACTCACACTTTGATGGTGGAACTGAAGATATTTTTGGGCCTTACGCTCAAAATGGGTTTATAGCAGAAACTCACCTTGCCATCCTACTGGACGACTATCACAGTTTAGGTGACCCCCATCTTCGCACAGGACAGTGACAGGTAAGGGACCAAATCGTATTGTGGAGACATCAAAATTATCTATCACAAAACAACCTGGTTTTGTAAAGCAGGTAACTGCGTTTTTAGTCCTGGGCTCAGCAGTCATATAGATAAACCAACCAAACCCAGACATTTCTGAAAACTAGACACCCAGGGGAGTCCACATAGGTGTGGCTTGTGTGGATTCCCTAGAGTTTTCTTACCCGGAATAGCCTGCAAAGGTGGAAAGTTGAATAAAAACTCTATTTTCCTTGCATTTCAGTCACACAAACTAAAGGAATATGCAGGGATCTGCAAAATTGCTACCACCCAGCGTTTCCCCACTTGTCCTGATAAAAATGGTACTCCACTTTTGTGCCTGCATCAGGAATGGATCACCCCAGGGTTAACAGTAGCCCTCATGTAAGTACTACCATTGACCGTTGTGTGATCCATTCACACCAGTAGAGTAGTGTTTTTATCAGGACAAGTTATGGAATGCTGGGTGGTAGGCAATTTGTGGATCCCTGCATATTCCCGTAGTTTACATCACAGAAATACATGAAAAATATTGCTTTTATTGAACATTTTACCTTTGCAGGGCATTCTGGAGAATAAAACTCTGGGTAATCCTCACAAGCAAATAGCCCCCTGGACTCCCCTTGATATCTACTTTTCAGAAATGTCTGGCTTTGATAGGCTTCCCTAAATGGTTCCCGATCCCAGGACTAATTAGTATACTCACCTTAGTTATCATTTTGTGCCACAATATGTTTTGGGACCTTCCCTGTGGCAGGCACTTGGCCTACCCAAACAAGTGAGGTAACATTTATATCAGGGCACCTGTGGGAGTGCTCGGTAGAGGGAAGTGTGTGGCTCCTCTCATATTCTAGAACTTTCCATCACCAAAATGTGTGGAAAAGTGATTTTTAGCCACATTTTGCGGTTTGCAAAGGTTTCCCTAGGTGCCGCTGAGCTACAGGCCAAAATCTACAACTAGGCACTTTGCCAAAAACGTTTCAATTTTCATTAGACAAATTTGATGTGTCCATGTTGGGTTTTGGGGCGTTTCCTGTCACGGGCACTAGGCCTACCCACACAAGTGAGGTACCATTTTTATCAGGAGACTTGGGGGAATTATGGGTGGAAGGAAGTTTGTGGCTCCTCTTGGAGTCCAGAACTTTGCATCGCTGAAACAAGTCCCACAAGTCACCCCATTCTGAATCCCCCTTGGTGTCTAGTTTTTAAAAATGTATTGGTTTGATAGGTTCCCATTGGTGTTGGCTGAGCTAGAGGCCAAAATCCACAGCTAGGCACTTTGCCAAAATTGAGTCAGATTTCAGTGGAAAAATATAATGTGTCCACATAGCATTTTGGGGTATTTCCTGACGCAGGTATTAGGCCTACCCACACAAGTGAGCTACCATTTTTATCGGGAGACTTGGAGGAAAACAGAACAGAAGAACAAGTATTTGTGCGAATTTTCTTTCTGTACATTTGTGCCATCCAAATGTAAGACAGTGGCTCTCATTATGACATTGGCGGTAAATACCGAATACCGCTGCTGTGACTGCGGCCAACATACAGCAGCAGAGGCAAACATCCATCCGTCGGATTACGACATACACACACACACACACAAAACTGACAGAAACCAGCCACAACCACAAATCCGCCAGACCCAACTAAGGCGAAAAACTGTCGGAATTAGCACCCCTACCATTGTGGCAGCAAAATAACTCCCTCCAAATAAGGACCCACAAATCCGTTGTGCCAGCAAAACAACACCCTCCAAATAATGACCCACGAATCACCACAGCAGACATTCAAAGGTGGTGAACCATTGGCTGTGGACACCGCCGCAGCTGAAATGGCCACCCAAAAACAAAACAAGACAACATTGGCCAGAGCAAAAAACCCACCCCTGACACAAAAACACACACCCCACACAGCCACCAACAGCACTATAAAACACACACCCACATCACCCCAAAACCTTTACAAACACAAGAAGACCGCTACACCTTGCCACGTCAATCCCAGAGACAACTCCACACACACACCTCAACTACCCATTCATCTGTCATGCACCACATACCACACACCCCACTACATCACTCAACACCCTCTGTACACCACACACACACCACTCATGTCTCCACAAAAGCACCCCCTGTTTCACTGATGAGGAGTTGCGGGTGATGGTGGAGGAAACAGTCAGGGTAGAGCCACAGCTGTTTGGAGCACAGGTACAGCAGATCTCCATTGCAAGGAAGATGGAGCTATGGCAGAGAATCTTGGACAGGGTGAATTCCGTGGGACAACATCCACGCACAAGGGACAGCATTCACAAGAGGTGGAACAACCTACGGGGGAATGTGCGCTCCATTGCAGCAAGGCACCAGCTCACCATCAGGAGGACTGGTGGTGGACCCCTATCTCCTCCCCCTCAGTTGGCAGCATGGGAGGAGCAAGTCTTGGCAATACTGCATCCTGAGGGACTCACTGGAGTTAACAACCTACCACTACCCCATACCTGCATGCCAACTCACCCTGTCTCCCTTTACCCCACCCTATCCCACACAGTGCACTGGTCAGTCAGCTACCGCATCCCACAGCCAGTCCACCACAGGGCCCCCCTCAGACTCAAGCACCACAGCAGCCATCCAACGCCCCCAAACCTCTGTCCCCAGCACACATCAATCGGTGTCTCAGCAGTCTGTAGTCATCACATCAGTTCGCTGTTATAACCACACCAACATTTGCAATAAGGGAAGGCATAGGTGACAGTCAATTTGGATGCAAAGGTAGTGAGTGGCATAATACTACAGCCACACAGCACATCACTTAAATGGAGACATGTATAGATCAACAGTCTTACCTGAGTGTCATTGGAAGTACTGCTGAATGATATGTGTCCTGCTGTCTACATACTCCTTCTCTTCCTCCTCCTCACTGTCCTCAGTGTCCACTGCTGCCACAGGTGCATTCTCACCCCCATACTCCTGCAGATAGAGCACATGGCATCTGAGGGCCAAATTGTGCAGCCTGCAGCAGACCACCACAATCTGGCAGACCTTCTCAGGGGAGTAACATGGGGATCCACCTGTCAAATGGAGGCACCTGAACCTGGCTTTCAGGAGACTAAAGGTGCGTTTCACAGTCCTCCTGGTATGCCCATGAGCATCATTGTACTGATTCTCAGCCCCTGTTCTCGGATTCCTGACAGGGGTCAACATCCGGGACAGGTTTGGGTAGCCGGAGTCACCTGGAAGAAGTGAGGGACACACATTAGCCATGCACAGTGGCATGGGGTATTACTCCAGTAGGCATACACTGACATACATTGGGTGGGGACTCAAGCTCACCTATGAGCCAAACTCTGTGCCTCTGTAGTTGTTCCATCACCTGTGGGACGCAGCTATTCCTCAAGACAAAGGTATCATGCACAGATCCAGGATACTTAGCAGTGACGTGAGAGATGTACTGTTCAGCAAGGCATACCATCTGGACATTGAGGGAGTGGAAACTCTTCCTATTTCTGTACACCTGTTAATTTGCCCTGGGAGGGACTAAGGCAATGTGGGTCCCGTTAATGTCCCCGATCACATGTGGTATGCATTCCATTGTGTAGAATCCAGTCTTCACAGTGGGCAAATCCTCAACCTGGTGGAATGAGATGTAGCTGCACATGTGTTTGAGCAAGGCATCAAAAACCCTTGCAAGCACAATCAAGAACATTGGGTGTGACATTCCTGCAGCCAAGCCCACAGTCACCTGGCAAGAACCAGTTGCCAGGAAATGGAGCACTGAAAATACCTGCACAAGAGGGGGTATTAGTGTGGTGTAACAGATAGCAGGTAGCAGATCAGGCTCCAATTGTGCACACAGCTCTGTGACTGTGACCCTGTTCAGGCGATAGGTGAGTATGATGTGCCTGTCCTCCAGTGTAGCCAAGTCCACAAAGGGTCTGTACAAGGGTGCTTGCCTCCTCCTCCTATTCCTCCACAATGGTTGGTACCTAAGTGAGCCAAAAGTCAAATGAGTGTGAGACAGGACCTATGGACACACCACATCAGAGTACACAGTGCATGTACCTATTTAGGACACTAAAATTGTCTAGGTGTGTACAGTTGACTCCAAAGACGCACATATTAATTCAATACATGAATACTGGCAGTATGAAATGGCAACCACCTGTCCTGTATGCAGGGACAGGTGGAAGTGGCCTCACTCTGCAGGCATTAGGCGTCATGGCGGAAGGCAGTCAGCACCGCCGTGCAATTCCTCTTTTCCTAACATGGGGCTCCATGGAGTACGGGAACCAATAATGATCAACGCCGGCGGCGACGGCGTTCACTGCCGCAGCCGTGACCACCATTTTCTTTCTACCACTTCTCTTAATTCCTGACTTTCCACTCTATGACATGTCCACTGCGTGTGCTGCTGTGACCTGTGTCTGGAACCTGCCATGGCCCGTGCAACAGGCCTTTACATCAGAGGAGTTGGAGAGGCTTGTGGTTGGGGTCCTACCCCTGTATGGGCAGTTGTATGGGCCTCCAGACCAACAGGTGAATACTTCATGGGTACGTTGCATGCGACATGGCTGCATGGAGATGTATGTGTGTGCTAGCAGTGTGTCATTTGGGGGGTATGTCTGCAGGCAATGTGAGTGCAGTGGTACGGTTCATGTGTGTGCTTGATGAGGGACAAATGCAGTATGTAGGCCATTTGTGTGACAGGCTCGATTGTCTGGTTCATGGTGTCCTTCTGTCTGTGTTTCCTCTGCAGATCAGCGGCCATCAGAAGAAGGGTTTGTGGTGTGCCATCGCCAAGGATGTGAGACCCTGGGGGTCCATAGCTGGTGGAGCACCCACTGCAGGAAACAGTGGGAGGGCCTGAGACACTGGGCCCAGAAGACTGTGGAGGCCCAGCTGGGGACGGCCTCCCAACGAGGGAGAGGTGCCCGTCGGAGCCTGACCACCCTAATGGCCTGCATACAGGTGGTGGCCAATCCTGAGTTGGATGGGCGCTTAACGGCAGCACAGCAGCCGCAAGGGGGTCAGTACAGTGTGTGTCGTATTCATTATTCTTGCCTGCCATGGGGTTTGGGTGCATGGTTCTAGTCAGTGGATGCTCCAATATGCAGGTTTAGACATTCCTGTGTGGTCCTGCTTAACTATGTAGGGTGGTATGCATTTTAGGTATTGCTAGGGAGCTAGCTTGCCAAGGCTGACAGGGCTTAGTTGGTCCCCTTAGGTGTGCAGATGGTAGTGTTTGTGTTCCTACCTGCTGTAGTACCTAGGCAATGGTTTGTCACTGTGGTCCATACTGCCCAATCTTAGTCCAAGTGAGTGATTGTGATATGTAAGCCATCTGTGCTGTTGGTGCTGTGATTGAGCCTGTGCTTCCTTTCTCCCCCCCCTCCTTTTGTCACCTGTCCATGTGTACATTAGCATCATCTGGTGAAGGAGCAGCACTGGCAAGTAAGGGAGCTTTAGCCCATGGGGCCCAGGAGGCAGAGTCCACCGATGCTGATGGGACCAGTGGGATGGAGGGCGAGGGGAGCACCACGGGGGAGATTGAAGCTCCCTGGTGGTGGCGGACCCCTCTGGGACCACCCCAGCTACTTCATCTCCCCCACCCCAGTACTGCCCTCCCAGTAGCCCCCCACCAAGTTGCCCTTACCCACTCACTCAGGAGGGTGGGCATCTCCTTTGCTCCAGGCACCTCAGGCCCTACCCCAGTCAGCCCTGCTGCCCTCAGTGAGGAGGCTATTGACCTCCTGAGATCGATCTATGTAGGGCAGTCAAGCATTGTGAATGCCATCCAGGGGCTGGCATCTCAGATGCAGCAAGGCAATGCCTTCCTGGAGGGCATTCACAGTGCCGTTGTGGAGCTACAGAGATCATTTCATACTCTGGCCTCCTCTCTGACAGCAGCCAGTGTCCCTGTTACTTCCGTACCCCCTCCAACTACCTCTTCCTAGTCCCAGTCTCCTCATCCTCAACCCATCCCACGCACACATTCTAACAAGCATGCACCCAAAATAGCAGACAGGACTCCCACAGACAAACGCAGGCACCACACTTCAGTCCACAAGCACACACACAGCCAACACACAGATGCACACATATCAACAGCCACTGCCTCCACTGTCTCCTCCTCCTCCTCCTCCCTCACAGTCACATCAGCAATCACACCTGCATGCACTGCATCAACAGTCCCAGATCCTGCCACCTGTACAGCCTTGCCCACAGTCACCACAACAGCTGACCCGCAGACATGCACCCCACATATCACATGCGCAGGCACCACCACTACCATCACCACCTCCTGCAGCACACTCACCTCATTTGCAGATACCACCACAACATCCATCCACACGTCCTGTTTGTCCTCCCCCACCCTGTCTGCCCCCTCCAAAGTCACACAAATGCTACCACTCAGACCCCTAACAGCCATCTACTGCACACATGCACACTGTCCATGCACCTGCACCCAAGTGCAGCACACCTTCTCCTCCAACCACCACTCTCTCTACCTCCAACTCCCATACCTCCTCCAACACCCCGCCCCATTGGTCCTAAGAAGCTTTTCTTTTCCTGCCTTGACCTCTTCCCTCACCCTCCCACCCGTCCTGCCTGTAAGAGAAAAGTCCAGCCAGTACCTCCTGCCCCAAATTGGCTCCTGTTCCTCCCCTAAGATTTCACCTGCCACTTAGGGGCACAAGAGTGGCACTCTGACCCCAAGCCCACTTCTCCACCCCCTAAAAGGAAGGGTAAAGACCCGCCCCCTTCCAAACCTAAGCCCAAGGACCCCCTCCCAAAAAAACCCTCCCCTAACCCCGCCCCCTGAAGTGCCTGCCTATTACCAAATGATGTCCCTGCCCAGTGGAGTGACTGGGCTGTCAGGAGTCAAGTTGGGCCTTGGACGCTGCCCTGTGGCTAATGGCTGACATTGTACTGGCCAATGGCCCTTTGTAAATAGTTGCCTCAATCATTGTGGGCACAGGCCCAACAAATACAGAGGTTGGACCTAAGGTATGTATCCTGGCTTTCTTTACTTCTGGCTGTTGTTGCTGTTGTTTACTCTACAGATTGTAAAGATTGTTCTGGGTGTGTGGTGTGTGTTTATGGTGTTTGTGCTGCATGTGTGTGTGTGTGACTCTCCCCTCCCTCCTTTGTGTGCTAGGCTGCTGTACTCACCGTCGGTGTCTTCGTCGGTGTTGGTGCTCCTGGACATCCAGCTCGTGGTACGGCAGCGGGAAGACTTCCAGTTCTGGTTCCATGGCGGCCGCGGACTCCTCTGTGTCCCTGGATGTGAGTGTCTCCTTTTATATGTTGTGTTCCTGCCAGGCTTTTGGTGGTGTTGCTAAAGCTCCGGAAATTCTGGCGGTCTGCTGTGTCATAATATGTTGGGCAGATCCTTGTCTTCCGCCTGCCTGGAGAGGGCTGCCACCGTGTTTGGTGTTCTTGCGGTTGGGATGGTACATTGACTGTCTATGGGAGGGATCACCGCGATGGTCCTAATTTGAAGGTCATTACCGCCAGCCTGGCAACGGTACTACCTCCATCGCCGGCGTGGCGGTCAGCTGACCTCTCATGTCATAATGACCACCAGTGTGTAATAAAGAAGTAATTTTGAGAAATGCCCTGTAACTCACATGCTGGTATGAGTTACCCCCCCAATTCAGAGACTTGCAAATAACCACTATTTTTCACTCTTTAAATTTTACTAAATGAATTGCTGTATACCCGGTATACAAGGAAAACCCATTGCAAGGTCCAGATTATTGGCTCTAGTACCTTTGGTTCTACGTGAACCTACAAGCCCTATATATCCTTGCGACCAAAAGGGTCCAGCGACGTAACACTATTTTGCTGTAAACAATCTGCCATAGCTGGAAACAGTTACAGAAGAAAACGTAGACAGAAATGGCTGTCGTTTTCAACTCAATTTCAATATTTATTTTTTTATTCCAACTGTTACTTTCTATGGGAAAACCTTGAAGGATCTACACAAATAACCCCTTGTTGAATTCAGAAGTTTGTCTACTTTTTGTATATGTTTAACTGTCCGGGTTCCACCATTGGTTTCATACCCATTCTTGTCTCTACCTGGAAGGAGACTGAAAGCACAAAAAATAGTAAAAATGGGGAATGTCCCAGTAAAATGCCAAAACTGTGTTGAAAAATTTGGTTTTCTGACTCAAGTCTACCTGTTCCTGAAAGCTGGGAAGATGGTGAATTTAGCACCACAAACCCTTCATTGATCCCATTGGCATGGTAAAAAAAACTGTTGCTTTATTCTGCAGCACTCCTTTCCATTTTCCCTCACAAAACATTATTTTAACTGTATTTTGGCTAATTTCTCAGTCTTGTCCAGGGGAACCCACAAACTATGGATACCTTTAGAATCCCCAGGATTTTGGGAAAAAAGGACGCAAACTTGGCTAGGATAGCTTATGTTGACAAAAAGTTGTGGAGGCTTAAGCGTGAATTACTCCAAATAGCAAAAAAAGGCTCAGCACTGGAGAGGGGAGAAAGGCCAAGGAGCTAAGGGATCAAGCAGTAAAAAAAACTGTATATTAGTATTCTTGTTATCTTGGGCAGACACAGTGTCACCAGGTTGAAAAGATAAGGATACCCGTGGACGTTATCAAACACTGCAGCACAGGTTAAGTCAGCTCGAGCAAGGTGTTGAGGGTGCATGTCACTCAAATGTTGCTACATTCCATCGGTATTCATGGTGTATTCCTTGATCTAGCTGCTCTTGCTGTACTCCTTTTTGTATATTTTACCAATGAGCAAAGATACACAATAATAAGTAAAGTTTGTTAACACTGATTTATTTCCTTAATAACTTTCAAAGACTTAGGGGGTCATTCCAACCCTGGCGGTCATCGACCGCCAGGGTGGAGGACCACGGAAGCACCGCCAACAGGCTGGCAGTGCTTCCCTGCCCATTCTGACCGCGGCGGTAAAGCCGCGGTCAGAAAAGGGGATCCGGCGGTTTCCCGCCGGATTTCCCCTGTCTGGGCTCAATCTCCATGGTGGCGCTGCTTAGATTCCGACCCCCTTCCCGCCACCCTGTTTCTGGCGGTTTTTACCGCCAGGAACAGGATGGCGGGAACGGGTGTTGTGGGGCTCCTGGGGGCCCCTGCACTGCCCATGCCACTGGCATGGGCAGTGCAGGGGCCCCCTAACAGGGCCCCAGCATGATTTTCACTGTCTGGTTAGCAGAAAGTGAAAATCGCGACGGGTGCAACTGCACCCGTCGCACCCCTGCAACACCGCCGGCTCCATTTGGAGCCGGCTTCCATGTTGCAGGGCCTTTCCCGCTGGGCCGGCGGGCGCCCGGCGGCCCACCGGGAAAGCCAGAATGGCCTCCGCGGTCTTATGACCGCGGAGCGGCCAAATTGCGGTGACCGCATGGCGGGCGGCTACAGCCGCCCGCCGCGGTCCGAATGACCGCCTTAAAAAGTAATGCAGTTCTGGGCTTACTCAGGTTGTCAGTCCAAGTGCAGTGGCCCCATTAGTCTGGGTCAGTGGAAGCTTAACTCAGACTTTGTGTTCTCTCAGAAGGTTGTCTAGGTGATAGGATTAACTTGACCCTAGGTCAATGCCAAGAACAGAGGAGAAGCAAAGTGGAACAATTGATAACTAACTAACATTAATGTTAGACTTTTCATCCTTGGCGTGGTCTCTCTTAACTTTTTGCCTCTGTTTCCCAGGTTGTTCATGTGTGCTGGACTCTGATTTTGCTGTTTTTGTTACTCTGAGCACTTTACCACTGATAACCAGTGCTAAAGTGCAAGTGCTCCTTTACAAAATGTGTATGAAATTGGCTTATCCATGATTGGCATATTTGATTTATTAAGAAGTCCCTAGTACAGTGCACTAGAGGTGCCTAGGGCCAGTAATTCAAATGCTACTAGTGGGCCTGCAGCACTGGTTGTGCCACCCACATGCGTAGCTCTGTAATCATGTCTCAGACCTGTCATTGCAGTGTCTGTGTGTACAGTTTTTAACTCTAAATTTGACTTGGCAAGTGTTTCCACTTGCCAGGCCTAAACCTTCCCTTTTCTTACATGGCAGACACCCCTAAGGTAGGCCCTAGGTAGCCCCAAGGGCAGGGTGCAGAATGTGTTTTTTATGTCCCGACAGTGAAATATTGCTAAATTTGTTTTTCATTGTTGCAAGGCCTTTCCCTCTCATAGGTTAACATGAGGGCTACCTTTAAATCTGATTAAAGTGTAGATTTCCTTTGGGAGCGGATGGACATGTGGAGTTTGGGGTCTTTGAGCTCACAATTTAAAAATACATCTTTAAGTAAAGTTGATTTTAAGATTGTGTGTTTGAAAATACCACTTTTAGAAAGTGAACATTTTCTTGCATATACCCTTTCTGTGAATCTGCCTGTTTGTGGATTCCCTGTCTGGGTCAGTTTGACAGTTGGGCTGGTTGCACCTCACACTAGACAGTGACACAAAGAGAGCTAGGGTGTAGTCTGCATATCCTGATGAGCCATCTGTGCCAGGAGGGAGAGGAGGAGTAGTCACTCACACCTGAAAGGGCTGTGTCTGCCCTCACACAATGCAGTCTCCAACCTCTGGTGAGTGTCTGGGGCCGGCTTGGGCAAGGCAGGATTTCACATTCAAGAGAGACTTTGCTTTGCAGTAAGCCCACTTTAAAGGAGAAAATGGGGTATAAGAAGGGCACCCAAAACCACAGACTTCAGAACACTTCTGGAAACCAAGAGGAAACTCTGCCTGGAGAAGAGCTGAAGAGTTGAGGAAGACGAGCTGCCCTGCCTGTGACTCTGCTTTGTGGAGCTATCCTGCAGTTGCTGCTTCTGCCAGAGTAAGAGGACAAAGACTGGACTTTGTATTGCCTTCCTTCTTGTGAAGAACTCTCCAGGGGCTTGATTTAGAGCTTGCCTCCTGTTGTTTGAAGTCTCAGGGACAGCAAAGACTTATCTCTGCCAGCACCTGGAGTCTCTGGAGAGCCTCCTTCTCTGTCAAGTGGTGCCCATCCAGTTCCTGGGACCCTGAAAGGAGAAGCTGGCAGCCTAAGAGGAAGAAATCCCCGCACAGAATGCCGTGCGGGGAAAAGATCGACGCAGCTCCGATCTGCGGCTGAAAAATCGACGCGCTGCCGGCTTCGCAGCTGAAAATTGACACTCGTCAGCAATGTGAAAGAAGAACCAACGCACAGAGCTGGAGAAACGACGTGCAGCATCGCTGACAGAGGCTGGCGAGATCGAAACCCGCGCTGTGTGGTTTTCGGATCATTGTGCGATTGTATTGCCGACGCAAGTACCGCTGGGCGTGTAAAAACAACAAAAGGCCTGCACGGACATGAGAGTGCTGACCTGATCGACGCATCGCTCTCCTGCGGAGAGAAGAAACAACGCACCCGACCCGACGAAAGGAGAAATGACACAAGGTCTCGCTCGTGAGTGAAATCGATGCATCGCAAGCCCTTTTTGACGCACACTCGCCCGTGTGGGGTTATTTTTGACGCACCCAAGGTACATTTTCACGCTAATAGTGTTAATGTGTGTTTAAAACTACATGAAGACTCTTTTTCTTTTTAATTGATAACTTGACTTGTGTATTGTGGATTTCCTTTGTTTTGGTCTTGTTTTGTTTAGATAAATATTCTCTTTGTTTCTAAACCTGTGTTGTGTCATTTTGTAGTGTTTTCATTAAGTTACTGTGTGTGTTGGTACAAATACTTTACACCTAGTACTCTGAAGTTGAGCCTACTGCTCGTGCCAAGCTACCAAGGGGGTAAGCAGGGCTTAGCTGTGGGTGATTCTCTTTTACCCTGATTAGAGTAAGGGTCTTTGCTTGGACAGGGGGTAACCTGATGTAGGAGGCTGGACTGGCTTGTAGTGAGTACCTAGGGGTACTTGCACCTTGCACCAGGCCCAGTTATCCCTTATTAGTGTATAGGGTGTCTAGCAGCATAGGCTGATAGATAATGGTAGCTTAGCAGAGCAGCTTAGGCTGAACTAGGAGACGAGTGAAGCTCCTACAGTACCACTTAGTGTCATATGCACAATATCATAAGAAAACACAATACACAGATATACTAAAAATAAAGGTACTTTATTTTTTATGACAATATGCCAAAAGTATCTCAGTGAGTACCCTCAGTATGAGGATAGCAAATATACACAAGATATATGTACACAATACCAACATATGCAGTAATAGTATTAGAAAACAGTGCAAACAATGTATAGTTACAATAGGATGCAATGGAGACACATAGGGATAGGGGCAACACAAACCATAAACTCCAAAAGTGGAATGCGAACCACGAATGGACCCCAAACCTATGTGACCTCGTAGAGGGTCGCTGGGACTATTAGAAAATAGTAAGGGTTAGAAAAATAGCCCACCCCAAGACCCTGAAAAGTGAGTGCAAAGTGCACTAAAGTTCCCCAAAGGACATAGAAGTCGTGATAGGGGAATTCTGCAGGAAAGACACAAACCAACAATGCAACAACGATGGATTTCCAGTCGAGGGTACCTGTGGAACAAGGGGACCAAGTCCAAAAGTCACAAGCAAGTCGGAGATGGGCAGATGCCCAGGAAATGCCAGCTGTGGGTGCAAAGATGCTGCTACTGGACAGTAGAAGCGTAGGTTTCTGCAAGAACGACAAGGGCTAGAAACTTCCCCTTTGGAGGACGGATCCCTCACGCTGTGGAGAGTCGTGCAGAAGTGTTTTCCCGCCGAAAGACCGCCAACAAGCCTTGCTAGCTGCAAATCATGCGGTAAAGGTTTTTGGACGCTGCTGTGGCTCAGGAGGGACCAGGATGTCGCAAATTGCGTCAGGAGACAGAGGGGACGTCGAGCAAGAAAAGGAGCCCTCTCAGCAGCAGGTAGCACCTAGAGAAGTGCCAGAAACAGGCACTACGAGGATGCGTGAAACGGTGCTCACCTGAAGTCACACAAAGAAGTCCCACGTCGCCGGAGAACAACTTAGGAGGTCGTGCAATGCAGGTTAGAGTGCCGTAGACCCAGGCTGGACTGTGCACAAAGGATTTCTGCCGGAAGTGCACGGAGGCCGGAGTAGCTGCAAAAGTCGCGGTTCCCAGCAATGCAGTCTGGCGTGGGGAGGCAAGAACTTACCTCCACCAAACTTGGACTGAAGAATCACTGGACTGTGGGAGTCACTTGGACTGAGTTGCTGGATTCAAGGGACCTCGCTCGTCGTGCTGAGAGGAGACCCAAGGTACCGGTGATGCAATTCTTTGGTGCCTGCGGTTGCAGGGGGACGATTCCGTCGACCCACGGGAGATTTCTTCGGAGCTTCTAGTGCAGAGAGGAGGCAGACTACCCCCACAGCATGCACCACCAGGAAAACAGTCGAGAAGGCGGCAGGATCAGCGTTACAGAGTTGCAGTAGTCGTCTTTGCTACTATGTTGCAGTTTTGCAGGCTTCCAGCGCGGTCAGCAGTCGATTCCTTGGCAGAAGGTGAAGAGAGAGATGCAGAGGAACTCAGATGAGCTCTTGCATTCGTTATCTAAGGAATCCCAAGAGACAGAGACCCTAAATAGCCAGAAAAGAGGGTTTGGCTACCTAGGAGAGAGGATAGACTAGCAACACCTGAAGGAGCCTATCAGAAGGAGTCTCTGACGTCACCTGATGGCACTGGCCACTCAGAGCAGTCCAGTGTGCCAGCAGCACCTCTGTTTCCAAGATGGCAGAGGTCTGGAGCACACTGGAGGAGCTCTGGGCACCTCCCAGGGGAGGCACAGGTCAGGGGAGTGGTCACTCCCCTTCCCTTTGTCCAGTTTCACGCCAGAGCAGGGCTAAGGGGTCCCTGAACCGGTGTAGACTGGCTTATGCAGAAATGGGCACCAAATGTGCCCATGAAAGCATTTCCAGAGGCTGGGGGAGGCTACTCCTCCCCTGCCTTCACACCATTTTCCAAAGGGAGAGGGTGTAACACCCTCTCTCAGAGGAAGTCCTTTGTTCTGCCATCCTGGGCCAGGCCTGGCTGGACCCCAGGAGGGCAGATGCCTGTCTGAGGGGTTAGCAGCAGCAGCAGCTGCAGTGAAACCCCGGGAAAGGCAGTTTGGCAGTACCAGGGTCTGTGCTACTGACCACTGGGATCATGGGATTGTGCCAACTATGCCAGGATGGCATAGAGGGGGCAATTCCATGATCATAGACATATTACATGGCCATATTCGGAGTTACCATTGTGAAGCTACATATAGGTAGTGACCTATATGTAGTGCACGCGTGTAATGGTGTCCCCGCACTCACAAAGTCCGGGGAATTGTCCCTGAACAATGTGGGGCACCTTGGCTAGTGCCAGGGTGCCCTCACACTAAGTAACTTAGCACCCAACCTTTACCAGGTAAAGGTTAGACATATAGGTGACTTATAAGTTACTTAAGTGCAGTGTAAAATGGCTGTGAAATAACGTGGACGTTATTTCACTCAGGCTGCAGTGGCAGGCCTGTATAAGAATTGTCAGAGCTCCCTATGGGTGGCAAAAGAAATGCTGCAGCCCATAGGGATCTCCTGGAACCCCAATACCCTGGGTGCCTCAGTACCATATACTAGGGAATTATAAGGGTGTTCCAGTAAGCCAATGTAAATTGGTAAATTGGTCACTAACCTGTTATTGACAATTTGTAAAGAGAGAGCATAACCACTGAGGTTCTGGTTAGCAGAGCCTCAGTGAGACAGTTAGGCATCACACAGGGAACACATACCTATAGGTCACACACTTATGAGCACTGGGGTCCTGACTAGCAGGGTCCCAGTGACACATAACAAACATACTGAAAACATAGGGTTTTCACTATGAGCACTGGGCCCTGGCTAGCAGGATCCCAGTGAGACAGTGAAAACACCCTGACATACACTCACAAACAGGCCAAAAGTGGGGGTAACAAGGCTAGAAAGAGGCTACTTTCTCACACCTGACTGCCAACAAAAGACCCCATTTCTAACAATTAAGAAGAAGTATAATGGGGGAGTCTCTGGGGGTCATAAACTAGGGTATCCTGTCATAATGGTAGGGGGAGCTATGGGTGGATGTTGGCCTCAAGAGTGTGCCTTTTGGATTCGTGTGTACATGTTTCAGTTCCTAACGAGGGAATGGTAGTGCATCTAGCACTTTGGTCTGCCTCATGTCCTGGCCCAAGTGGGTTGAACAAGTCCCTCAAATAATTACGTCTGGTTGTGTAGGGCCCTATCTCCCACCTCGTCCGGCTCATTTCCACACCACACATCCTCCTTCCTCCATTCAGAATTTATTCTCCCCTCTGGATGTTCAACATTCTCCAGGACCTCAGCCCATAGCCCTTCCATTGGACGTCTCCGAACTCCCTGAGCACCTCTTGGTGAAGTACACTCTCTTTGGCCTTAACTCATGTAGTAAAATCTCTCACACATTCTTCCACTACTGGTCCCATTTTTTACTTCCACTCCTGTGCAATTCTGCACCTGACTAACGTAAGAGCCAGATCTAAAAATATAGTGCTGATTTTGCACACCTTGGGTCTGGGAAATCCCCCTAGAAGGCATGTTTCCATTGTGCAGGGAAGGGAGTGCGCCAGTGTCACATGAAGATGAAGCAGTACTGCAGTCCAGTAAGTCTGAAGTGTAGGGCACCCCCATGTTATGTGGCTAAAGTCTGCATCGAGTAGGCAGCACCTGGGGCACTTCTGGGGCTCTCCATCATATGTAGCCTGTGGGGGTGAGGTAGGTCATGTGCAGAAAATTGACATGTCTCTATTCTTGTCTCATATTGTGGGAGATTTTTTGTGGGTAGGCTAACATCCGTTCCTAGTCCCTGTCAGTGACCAGGCAGCTCAAGATGCCTTCCTATCTAGCCCTAGGTGCCATCAGTGGTCTCTCTCCCATTGCAAACAAAGAACGGTAAAACCACGTCACCTGATGCTGCGCTGAACCCAGTGAGATTAGGAGCTGGAGCACTGTGTGCTGTGGAGGCTCCTCTCTTCCCTTATCCCAGAAGTTGGTGTACGTTCGTACTAACGCCTCGTAGGTCAAGAACTGCCCACTCATTAGAGCAAATATTTTGAGAATTCCTCCAGTGGCATGAGGACCCCCATCAAGTAGCAGTCTCCCACTTTTGCCACTCCAGCCTCTGTCTAAGCCTGGAGCTGGGGCCCAGTGGGGCCCGGCGGCAAAGTCAGGGACTGAAGGAGGGCCCTCCGCGTACTCACTATGCAAGTGTGCCAGCTGTACAGGGCTACCTGCAAAAGGTACCCGGCTGTGGTATAATCAAATCGGGGTGCAGTAGCTTGGTTAATGAGAGTGCCTGGTGTGGCGCCAGTCCGGTAAGGTCTTAATCGCTCCGGCAGGTTCCATTGAGACACTTGGCCACTAAATGCAGCTGCACTGCAAGAAAGTACAGCTTAAAGTCTGGAACTCCAAGGCCACCGTTTGCAGGTGTGCATCTTAGCACTTTGAGTGACACCCTGCCGGATTGTGGTGTAGGGACTCCACGTCCCATCCTTCAGTGCGCCTGGTGATGTGCTCCTGTACCTGCGGCTAGCGGTAGGAGTCTACCTAGAGCTTTTAGCGCTCCACGAATCCCTGCAGCATGGGCTGCCTGATTGTGGTGTGGGGACTCCATGTCCCACCCTTCATCATGCCGGGAGGCGAGCACCTGTACATGTGGCCAGGGGGAGGAGCCTACCTAGTGCTTTAACTGCTCCACGAACTCCCACAGAGCAGGCTGTCTGATTGTGGTGTGGGAACTCCAGCTCCCATCCTTCATCGCATCTGGATGCACACACCTGTGCCTGCAGCCAAGGGGAGTAGCCTACCTAGCACTTTTAGCGCCCCACAAACCCCTACAGCACAGGACATGTGCAGGCTGTGCCCAGGCTAAGGACCAGCCCGTCATGTGTCGGTCATCGCCCACAAGAGGCTGGGACACCCCTCTTGTCTCCTCCATCAAGGGAAGCAGTAGTACCATGGTGGGTTGACTTACAACTTATTTTCCATAGACTACGCTCTCTGAATATGGGTAAAGGGAAACTTGCTTCTGGGAAAGATGCTTCCATTACTAACCCCATTAATTCACCACCTGGCACCACATTGGACTGAGCCTGAGCTGTGAATGTGGTGTCCAAGAGTTTGAGCTTGTGGAGTGTCAGCTGTCCCTTGATAGGGGGAAGACCTGAGCACCATTCAAACACGCATCAGTCTGTCTCACTTAGATTACGCTAAGGATGCCTATGATCGTGTTTCCTGCATGGCAAGGTGTGTGGACGGGGCCAGCTAGAGAATCAAATAAGCAGTCTATTAAAAGTACCCCCGGAAAGCCCAACACAGTATATTCACATGAGGTTGAGCCTTCCACTCACAAGGAATCTCTAAATCGGTCTTGGGAAGAGATTTAAGCTTCAGTGAATAACACTGTGACCACAGCAATGTCTACGCTCTTGAAGAAGATTGGTATCTTGGAAGGGGTTATTAAAGAGTTAAGGACATATTTATACTTTTTAGTGCAAAACTACACTAACACAGTTTTGCACCAAAAGGTTTAGCACCAGGTTGCACCATTTCTCAGCACAAGCCGGGCACCATATTTATGGAATGATGCAAGCCGGTGCAAAGGGTAGGCTAGCATAAAAAAAAAAGGATGTTAGCCTGGTGGGGCTGGCGGTATGAGAGAAGGAGGGTTTGCACCAAAAAATGACGCTAGGCAGGTTAGAGTGAAAAAAAAATTACTCTAACCAGCCTAGTGTCATTTTCTGATACAAAACCATCCATACCACATGACTCTGGTCTCAGAAAAGACCGGAGTCATGCCCCCTATTCCAGTGGCCAGCACAGGGGACCAGGGTCTCCTGGGCATGGCCACTGCACCCATTGCCATGTAGGGGGGGGCATTTCAGGGCCTCCAATGACACTTAAAAAACAAAACTTACCTGCATTTACCTATACTTACCTGGGATGGGTCCCCCATCCTCCGCTGTCCCTCTGGTGTGGGTGGGGGTGTCCCTGGGGCCTGGGGAGGGCATCTGTGGGCTTATTCCATGGTGGAAGGTCCCCTAATGCCTGCCCTGACCCAGGCGTTAAATAATGGTACAAAGTAAGCTTAGCACCATTATTTGACCCCTCCTCCCCCATGCCTGATTTTAGCATGGGGAGATAAATATGGCTCTAAGGCCAGAGAGACATTTTTTGCATGGGAACGCCTATCTTGCATCTCATTAATGCAAGTTAGGTTTCCATGTGAAAAAAAATGACTTTAATTCCATAAATTTGGCACTAGACGGGTCTAACACCAAAGTATAAATATGGAGTTAGGTTTGCACTGGATTTGTGTAAAAACAATCACGCAAATTCGGCGCAAAACAAGTATAAATATGCCCCTTAATATCAAGGTTATCACCTCAACTGCTGATTCCATGCAGCCATGTCATTGTTCTTCACTAACTAACTCCACTATAGCAATACACCATTACATAGTATGCCCATGGGTGACGGGCCCGAGCACCGGATGATTACAAAAATGGCTTGTAGTGCCAATCTGGGCTCCGGGGAAGGCAAACATCAACAGCACTTGATCCTCCAGGTAGCTCCCAGGGAATGAGGCCCCTCAGATCTATGAGCGTGCACAATACATCTGCTCAGCTAAACCCTGTTAAACCGCATCAGATCCTGAATTTACCACCTGAGTGCACCCCATACCTGGCGGTTCTGGTTGATGTCCCATCAGTTAAAAACAAAGGGCCGTATTTATACTTTTTGGCGCACAACTGCGCCAACGCATTTGTGCGTCAAAAAATTTAACGCCGGCTAATGCCATTCCAAAGCGCCATGAGGGCGCCTTATTTATGGAATGACGTTAGCCGGCGGAGCTGCCTGGTGTGCGTCAAAAAAAATGACTTACACCAGGCAGCGCCGGCGTAGGGGAAAATGGAGCTTGGGCGCCAAAAAATGGGGCAAGTCAGGCTGAGGCAAAATTTTCGCCTCAACCCGATTAGCGCCATTGTTTTTGACTTCCAACCCCCATTGAAATGATTCCTGTCTTAGCAAAGACAGGAGTCATGCCCCCTTGCCCAATGGCCATGCCCAGGGGACTTATGTCCCCTGGGCATGGTCATTGGGCATAGTGGCATGTAGGGAGGCACAAATCAGGCCCCACTATGCCACCCCAAAAAAATAAAAAATACTTACCTGAACTTACCTTAAGTTCCCTGGGATGGGTCCCTCCATCCTTGGGCGTGCTCCTGGGGTGGGCAAGGGTGGCAGGGGGTGTCCCTGGGGGCATGGGAGGGCACCTCTGGGCTCCTTCCGAGCCCACAGGTCCCTTAACGCCTGCCCTGACCAGGCGTTAAAAAATGACGCTAAAGCGGCTGGACGTCATTTTTTTTTTACCCGCCCACTTTCTGCTTATATTATACTTTTATGATCGATTGACTGATTAAAGCTAACTAATGAATGTAAGTGAGTGACACTCTATCGTGGTTACCATCCCATATTAGCTCACAAAGTAGGACATCCAATTGCTGTAACTATGCCACTGAGATCCTAACTGGGAGATTTGTAAAGAAGTAAAATAATCCCAGGAGCATCACCATTTTGGAGACTAATACGTGAGCCACACATGATAGTCACAAAGATCGCAAAAAGGTAATACTGGGTCGAAGAGAGAGTAATTATTTTCCCAGGTTACCCTCACGCAAGTTGTCTAGCTGGTGGTATGTTTGAATACCCAGATATTTAAAGATCCTGGGTGACTAAATAAGTCCTGCGGGGAGATCTAGTGATTGGAGTGTTCCCTGGTTACAAAGAAACAGTCAGGTTTTGATCCTGTTGACTCTTAAAACTAATAGGACTCCAAATTGTCAAGGTGGACCATCACCTACTTGGCCCCTGGGGTGGTAAAAGATATGGTAAAGTCTCCTGATGAAAGTGCTACGGTGTGGAATGAAGCCATGCTGGTTTTTGTGTACCAGGACTGGCTAATAAGGGAGTAGTATGGTAGCTAGAATTTTACTCACGGTCTTGAAATCTATGTTAAGCATGGACAGCAGGTGGAATGCGGAGAGACAGGTGTTCCGGGGGCTTTGTTTTTGGGGAGAAGGATGACAGTTGCACGTCATGTAGTGTCTGGTAGACAGCCCTCCTTCCAGCCGTTGGGCTAGGAGGCCTGCAAAGGTCATGTAGAACTCACCTGGGAGTCCTTCTGGGGTAGGGGTTTTGCTAGTGGCCATGTACTTACTGGCATGCCTTATTTCTCTTGGCCGTCACTGGGCCTCAAATGCTATCTGGCACGTCTGGCATCAATGTTGGGAGGGTAGGTTGGTCCAAGAATGCACCCTGTACATTATCTATGAGGACATCTAGGCTTCCATATAGAGTTTCATAATAGTTTTGAAAATCATCGTTCATGTTCCCTGCGGAATAGATTTGTGTCCCTGTGGCCGACATCAGGTGAGTAATGGGGGTATCACGTAATTCGGGGCAGATATTCTCCTACATGATTATGTATGTTTAAGGTACTTTAAGGAGATTAGTGCTTATTCCCACTGTAGAATAAAGATTTGTATACAAGAGGCAGGTTTTGGTACAGAGGCAAATGCATTCTCATAGTATACCACACACTGCTGTCTGCTGGTGGGAAGGGCAGTTCTTTTGCACATGTTGGCATATATGCTTGTCACTCTTGAGGGAAGTTTCAGCACAGAGCTCTGTCTTTGTGTACACCGTGTAAGGAAATGCCTCCTTTGCATGGTTACCCCCTAACTTTTTGCCTTTGCTGATGCTAAGTTTTGATTGAAAGTGTGCTGGGACCCGCTAACCAGGCCCCAGCACCAGTGTTATTTCCCTAAACTGTACCTTTGCTTCCACAATAGGCACAGCCCTGGTACTCAGATAAGTCCCTTGTAACTGGTAACCCTGATACCAAGGGCCCTGATGCCAGGGAAGGTCTCTAAGGGCTGCAGCATGTCTTATGCCACCCTGGGGACCCCTCACTCAGCACATGCACACTGCCTTACAGCTTGTGTGTGCTGGTGGGGAGAAAATGACTAAGTCGACATGGCACTCCCCTCAGAGTGCCATGCCAACCTCACACTGCCTGTGGCATAGGTAAGTCACCCCTCTAGCAGGCCTTACAGCCCTAAGGCAGGGTGCACTATACCACAGGTGAGGGCATATGTGCATGAGCACTATGCCCCTACAATGTCTAAGCAAAACCTTAGACATTGTAAGTATAGGGTAGCCATAAGAGTATTTGGTCTGGGAGGTTGTCAAAAACGAACTCCACAGTTCCATAATGGCTACACTGAAATCTGGGAAGTTTGGTATCAAACTTCTCAGCACAATAAATGCACACTTATGCCAGTGTGCAATTTATTGTAACATACACCCAGAGGGCATCTTAGAGATGCCCCCTGAATACCAATCCAACTTCTAGTGTAGGCTGACCAGCTCCTGCCAACCTGCCACAAACCAGACAAGTTGCTGGCCACATGGGGAGAGTGCCTTTGTCACTCTGTGGCTGCTTCACACCTCCCCCTGCAGGAACTGTAACACCTGGCGGTGAGCCTCAAAGGCTCACCCCTTTTGTGACAGCACCCCAGGGCATCCCAGCTAGTGGAGATGCCCGCCCCTCCGGCCACTGCCCACACTTTTGGCAGCAAGGCTGGAGGAGATCATGAGAAAAACAAGGAGGAGTCACCCACCAGTCAGGACAGCCCCTAAGGTGTCCTGAACTGAGGTGACCCCTGCCTTTAGAAATCCTCCATCTTAGTTTTTGTGGATTCCCCCAATAGGATTAGGGATGTGCCCCCCTCCCCACAGGGAGGAGGCACAAAGAGGGTGTAGCCACCTTCCAGGACAGTAGCCATTGGCTACTGCCCTCCCAGACCTAAACACACCCCTAAATTTAGTATTTAGGGGCACCCCAGAACCCAGGAAATCAGATTCCTGCAACCGGAACTACAAAGAAGGACTGCTGACCTACAAGCCTGCAGAGACGACGGACGACGACAACTGCTTTGGCCCCAGCCCTACCGGCCTGTCTCCAGAGTCGAAAACCTGCAACCAGTGACGCATCTACCAGGGATCAGAGAACTCTGAAGCCTCAGAGGACTGCCCTGACCCCCAGGACCAAGAAACTCCAGTGAGCAACGGCTCTGCTCAAAAACAGCTACATCAAAGAAGCAACTTCCAAAGAACTCACTCTTCCCGCCGGAAGCGTGAGACTTCACACTCTGCACTTGACGCCCCCAGCTCGAGATCCAGAGAGCCAACACCACAGGGAGGACTCCCCGGCGACTGTGACCCCATGAGTAGCCCGAGACGACCCCTGAGCCCCCACAGCGATGCCTGCAGAGAGAATCCAGAGGCTCCCCCTGACCACGACTGCCTGTAACAAGGGACCCGACGCCTGGACCAAGCACTGCACCCGCAGCCCGCAGGACCTGAAGGAACGGAACCTCAGTGCAGGAGTGACCCCCAGGCAACCCTCTGCCTAGCCCAGGTGGTGGCTGTCCCGAGAGGCCCCCCCCTGTGCCTGCCTGCACCGCTAGAGTGACCCTCGGGTCCCTCCATTGAATCCTATCTAAAACCCGATGCCTAATTTGCGCACTGCACCTGGCCGCCCCTGTGCAGCTGAGGATGTGTTTTGTGTGCCTACTTGTGTCCCCCCCAGTGCTATACAAAACCTCCCTGGTCTGCCCCCCGAGGACACGGGTACTTACCTGCTGGCAGTCTGGAACCGGAGCACCCCTGTTCTCTATAGGTGCCTATGTGTTTTGGGCACCTCTTTGACCTCTGCTCCTGACCTGTCTGAGCTGCTGGTGTGGTAAATTTAGGGTTGCCTTGAACCCCCAACGGTGGGCTGCCTATGCCCAGGAACTGAGACTTGTAAGTGTCTTACTTACCTCACAATCTAACCTTTACTTACCTCCCCCAGGAACTGTTGCTTTTTGCAGTGTACACTTTTAAAATTGCTTATTGCCATTTCAACAAAGACTGGATATGATATTGCTTTTATTCAAAGTTCCTAACTTACCTGTGTGGAGTACCTTGCATTTTATGTATTTATTTCCAATCTTGAACCAGTGGTTCTTAAAATAAACTAAGAAAATATATTTTTCTATCTAAAAATCTTTTGGCCTGGAGTAAGTCTTTGAGTGTGTGTTCCTCATTTATTGCCTGTGTATGTACAACAAATGCTTAACAGTACCCTCTGATAAGCCTACTGCTCGACCACACTACCACAAAATAGAGCATTAGAATTATCTAATTTTGCCACTATCTTACCTCTAAGTGAAACCCTTGGACTCTGTGCACACTATTTCTTACTTTGAAATAGTATATACAGAGCCAACTTCCTACACACTGTACTACACAAGCCTGTCCCCATAAGAAGTTTTCAGAGAGAGAGGTGAGAGTGTCCTTACTTTCAAATGTGCACACTGGTTGTGAAAGACAGTTGTCAATAGAGAGCATACTCCAATTTACACTCTACTTATGACGTTCATTATCATAAAGAGAGGTATGAGGAGGGACAACTGTCCCTACCCACATTGTATTTTGCACATGTGTTACTCTGGGGAGATGTCTCAGCTGAGAGGGCAGTGTGTTTTTATATCATAGTCTCTTTAGGTGAAATGCACGATATACTTATGAGTATAAAGGTAATTTCAACTACATAGTTTACTTTACTTTACTTGTGCTTGTTTCATAATTGGGAGACGTGTGAATACAAAGGTAAGCCTCTTTTCACACCCTAATTTGCTCACGAGACACATCACAGGAGAGAGGCCACATCACAGGAGAGAGGCCAGTCTCTGTACCCACTATACTACACACTTATGATGCAAGAGACTTGTCTCAGGAAAATAGGGCAGTTTCTCCCCACAGCCTACTCTGCAAACCAGTCACCATGAGAAGAGGTATGATTACAGAGATACATTTCTCTCAAACCCTACTAGAGCTAACTCCTACCCTGGTAAGATGTGATAGCAGAGAGATGACTTCCTTCTCAGACAGCACTACATATCACTTTTGTTCTAAGGAGCGGTATGAGGAGAGATATCACTGATTCACTACACTGTACTGTATATTCAAGTCGTCATGGAGATAGGTGTTAGTGCAGAAGACAAGGTTTCCCTATGTACTACTATATATATCTGTCAGGCTGGGGAGAGCTGTGAGTGGACATGGAAATCCATTCCTACACACCAATAAATATGGTTATTCCCCTAGTCGGAGGTGTCAGTGGGGAGGCTAGTAATTGTTATACAATTCATGTTATAGTGAAGTCTTTCATATGAGGTAAGTACCATCCTACCTTACTATGCATACTTCTGAACAGTGATGGTTCCTTTCAATGGGCTACGGGGCTCAGTCCATTCTGATTTCCTGACGTCCTTTTTTTTAATTAGATGTAGTACCACCGAATTTCTGCCAGCATGTGCCTGCCGTTCCATGTTTTGCTGGGCTTGTCTTTCTTCAGCCCTGGCCCTAAGTGGACTGACAGGGTTTTGGGACCACATCCCCTTGTAAGGTGATGGAGCCTCACTAATTGAACACAGCTTGGGCGCTTTAGGCTTCAGCCCTGTGCTTCCCACAGCTACGTATCAGTTAGCGAGGATGCACACCACCTGTTTCCATCTTGTCACAGGGCAGGGTGTGATCAGCAAGACTTACTAACCCCTTTCTCCCTAAGACGTAATGGGATAGGGCGTGGTTTATAAGAGGCTCCAGAGTTCCATTGCCTGTTGCATTTAGCCTCGGTCCTGCACACTGTTGTCCTGGAACTCGCTGCCTTCCCAATTATTGAAGGCACTGATTTATTGAAGTTGAGCTTCTGGGTCAAACTTCTGATGCATTTACAACATGGAGCTGATTTCTTTTTATCACCTCACAACGCTGGCCATCCATGACGTGATTTAGAAAATAGAAACATGTTTTTTGAAGATAGGTATAGAATGGTACCTGATTGTTATGGTAATACTTTCATGTGAAGTCACCATAGTAACGGACATTGAAACGGGTCCCTATCTGGCCTTGTTTTCATGTCCTTAACTTTATTGCCAAAGACACTGGTCAATTTGCGAAAAATGTATATAAAAATGTTAAGGTAACCCATGTTACCGATGTAGTTCATATTTGTATTTCACATACTGATCTTTAGCTTTCATTCACTAAGTGTGTTAGCTGTTCCCAGGATATTGTGTTTCTGTATTTTTTTCATGCAGTATATTTCTGTTGTATAATGCGATCTTTGGACTGAGTTCTTCAAGTGTATTTATAACGCACTATGATTGAGCACTCTGGAGTTAAGGGTGAAGGCAGTGCAGGTTTGTCACAGTGCCTGTCAGTGAATCTAAAGGTGTTCACAACACATGGTCATCCAATCCGTGGCCTCTCTGCAGAGCACACAGAGCAATGGTCACGTATTCCAGTTGCATTTGTGATTATGTGCAAAGGTGTGTGAAGGAGGTACACAGCCGCAAAACTATCGACAAGGCAAAAGTAGAAAAATGCAGTGCCTACAAGTGAGTGGGTGCGTTGTGTGTTGAAGTGAAGGAGCTGTGAGGAAATACTTTTCAGGAGAGTGTGAAAAGAAGGTGTTGAAGAGGCAAGAGATAAGGTGTAAGCTATGCAAATGTAGGAGATATAAATACAAAAAGGGGGGTTACATGTCACAGAGTGAATATAACTTGAGTGACTAAGCCACCATGCAGACCCTTCTCCTTCACCAGGTCTCGGAAATTCAGGAAAATTTGACAATCACTGCATTTTGCTATTGGGGTCTCAATAGCGATTATGGTAACTTTCAAATGAAGCATCAATATTTTAAGCTGTAACTATTCATTCAGTCACTTGGACTGCTTGCTTTGCGTGCCTGCTCCTTGGGTTTTCAGAGAGGAGTTTACGCACCACCAGTTACACTTTTCACCAGCGCCACTGCCCTGCCCTGAGGGCTTCAAGTCGGATCTTTTGGAGGCCAGTAAATAATGCACTGCGTGATTGAGACCGAGTGTACCTTTTGGTTGGGGGAGCCTCTGATAGCAAAGCTAATGCAACACGCTGGACACATCCCGCTCTTGGTAAACTATGGTGTCATGTTTGGATTTTATTTTGTGTACAGCCATATCTAGCATCTTATCAAGAAAAAAAAACTTCTCAAAAACTCTGCTTAAAACCAGATTTAAATCCCACCAAGCTGCCCCGGGGCTAGCATGCTTTCTGGGAAGTGTCCAGGAAGGGCGAAACATGAAGCACCCCCATGGCATAAAAGAGGTAGGAGGACCCGCCTTCATCTGATCACACTCGGAGTTCCTACCTCCTAATCAGAGTAAAAGGTAATAAAAACGTGTAGAGAAAGATTTCGAAATAATCCTGTCACTCACCGTTTTATATTTTCTCTATGAACGAATTTATTTTAGTTGCAAAATCACCCAGTAGGAAACGAGAGAGCACACCAGTAATCTGAAATGCAGGGAAATTGGTCACCTTTGTTATCTCACCATCTCCTTCGTCTGAGGATTTCATATGCAGGCTAAATGAATGCAATGCCTAAATTATCTGGATCTGGTCTAAATACTACAAAGATGGTGATATTTCAAAGATTTGCTTTAGCAAAAAGTTAAACATATTTCTTATTACATTACTTTCCGAAAAAAGGGACTGCTTTCAATACATTTTGTTTATAATTGCAAAATCGTGACGTGTGACATTATGTGGAAGGGAGATACGAACTGATTCAGTCGGTGACATAGAAATAAATAATTTGCTATGCAAATTACCTGAAAATAGCACAGTTTCTACAGTAGCTTTTATCATTTTTCGAAGACGTGCACGCATACTTCAGAGCTTTGGAGACATGTAGCAATCCTTGTTATATAAAGCACACGTTTGAAACAGAACATACAGTAGGAGACAGTGGTTTTAAATGCAAATAGCACTGCAATTACTCTTCACCATAATTAATCCTTGGTTAATGAATAATTAAACGAATTAAGCTACGGAGATTCAATTAAATGAAGCTACCAATCTGTAACAGAGTTAAAGGGTTACAGGACGACGTACAAGCACTCTTTATGGGTATCTTGGCTGTAAACAGAAAACTCTTCTGTTCGGTATGTTTTATCAAGAATGTTATCCTCGAGAGGAGGTTAGATTGAACCAACTATTTCATGAGTGACATTTCTGAGCCAATTAACTTTTGCAAATCTTTATCATTAGATTGGTGTGCACTCTCCCCTGGTCTCATTTGCAATTACTGTTTGCGCTGAAGCTCAAATGCTCCTTGTGGTGGGATGGGAGAACGGCAGGGGTGGGTGCAACCCTGCGGTGGCCCCGGACACGCTCACACAGTTATTGGACATAACGTGCAACAGAGTGAAGGATAATGGGCCACCAAATATACCTTTGAGATTAAGGACATTTTAAGGATTTTTGGGACCCTGGAGCAAACATAATTTGGAGCCACCTGCTCGGAACAACCCTGAACTGATTATCCATTTTAGGCTCATTCACTCCCTCAACAGCTATGATTGGGCCATTGAAAAACCATCTTCCTTGGCCAGCCTACATCTTGGCCCAACCTTGGAGCAAGCAGTCTCTCTCTGAACCAGAGAAGCAGAAAGACTAGCAACCTGTACAAGTCTGCTGCGTGTGGCGCAGTGGACTGGTGTTTCACAATTTAGGCCTGTACGTATTGAAGGTGCTTTTTTTGTTTAGTACACTTCAGTCCCTGCTCTATGAGGTACAAGGACTCCGAGACAGGTGGCACTAAGCTGTGATCCACCAGCCCAGCAGCTGCTTCATGTCAACAGTGCAGCCATGGAGGAAACAAGTACTGCTCTGCGCTGCACTTTGGCTCCTGGCCTACCGACAGAAAAGCAGAAAGACTTGTGGTCCAACCAAGCCTTACACCCATAATGTGTGTGTTTAGATAATCTGTGATTGGCACTTTGGCATAGAGTACTGATGGGTACTTTTGTTTACTGGGCTGTTTGTGCTGCGCACAACAGGTATTAGGACTCAGATGACGGGGGGCTATGATTGACCCTTCTGGAAGCAACTTTGCAAGGACAATACAGTCATGGAGGGGACACAAAGGGCCTCATTCTGACTTTGGCGGGCGGCGGAGGCCGCCCGCCAAAGTACCGCCGTCAGAATATCGCTGCGCGGTCAAAAGACCGCCGCGGTAATTCTGAGTTTCCCGCTGGGCTGGCGGGCGACCGCCAGAAGGCCGCCCGCCAGCCCAGCGGGAAACCCCCTTCCACGAGGATGCCGGCTCCGAATGGAGTCGGCGGAGTGGAAAGGGTGCGACAGGTGCAGTTGCACCCGTCGCGATTTTCAGTGTCTGCTATGCAGACACTGAAAATCTTGGTGGGGCCCTGTTAGGGGGCCCCTGCAGTGCCCATGCCATTGGCATGGTCACTGCAGGGGCCCCCAGGGGCCCCACGACACCCGTTACCACCAACCAGGTTCTGGCGGTCAAAACCGCCAGAACCAGGCTGGCGGTAAGGGGGTCGGAATCCCCATGGCGGCGCTGCCTGCAGTGCCGCCATGGAGGATTCCTCAGGCCAGGGGAAAACCGGCGGGAAACCGCCGGTTTCCCTTTTCTGACCGCGGCTTTACCGCCGCGGTCAGAATAGGCCTGGATGCACCGCCAGCCTGTTGGCGGTGCATCTGCGGTCCCCGGCCCTGGCGGTCCATGACCGGCAGGGTCGTAATGACCCCCAAAATGTCCATCTTTACTTCACGTATGTGGCACATGCTGATTAAGGGCATGGCTCTGTGCAGTTGGGATGGGCCTATGCACTTTAAAGGGTTAGAGTGCTTGCTGGATCTAACTAGATCAAACATGTATTTTTATTTAACTTCCTTTCGTCCTCAGGTCTGGGTAAGCTGGCCTGACAGACTGTGCTGTCTTAAAAAAAACAAAAGTAAGTAAGCAAGCAGGCTATTTGAAAACTCTTGACAGTCTGGCACTTTCCCAAAAGCTTAAGTGAAGCAGCCCTTGGAAAGGTGGGGGCCCTGGACCACAGCCTACTTTGCTCATGGCTTAAAAAATCTCTGATTGCAATGAAACTACATCCCTTACTTAATTTAATTATGAGTCGCAAACAGCAGCAAAATAGCAGTTGAAATAAACTTACTTGTAACTCCCAAGAAATCAGCCTGGTGCACCATTTCTGAGATCATTCTCAGCTTATTAGAAAATCCTGGTATTGGCATTCACTGTGTCAAAACCCCTCAGCCTGGGCCCCACAGTAATTTACCCGTCTTTGAGCATAGTTTAGTATACCTGGGCCTGTGCGCACCACAAGCAGCTTAGTTGTGGCTGATCAGTGACCTCCCTTGTGAAGGTCTTTTGCAGGCTCCAGTGAGGTTTTACCAGAGGTGCAACAAGGAATCTGAGTTGCTACTGCTTTTCAGCCCAGGATTGTGACACCTTAAGATTTTGGGCCTGATTTAGATCTCAGAAGAGGGAATACACTGTCACAAATGTGACGGATATCCTGTCCGCTGTATTACGATCACCATAGGATATAATAGGATGCAATATGGCAGACGGGATATCCGTCACATTTGTGATGGAGTAATTCCCTCCGCCAAGATCTAAATCATGCCTTTTGTCTTACAAAATGCTCCAACTATGAAGGGTGGTTATTAAGGGTGGTAAAGTCACTTGGCCCATATCACATGCTGGGAAGCTGTGTTCACCGCAGTGACATCACTGTGCCTACAACCAGAGTCCCCATAGATCTGCCCATGACTCATGCCCACCTTGACGCCATGCCATGCAAAGTCCACCCTGCCATAATATGCCATGGCTGGCGTGCATTTTGGTGGTGTCAGGGGGAATACCAGAGAAAGACAGCCAATACTACTCAAGTGAGTACAATCATACTCAAAATATAATAGAATATCAAATATAATAAATAGGATCAAGAGCTCTGCATCACCAACAACTTTTTAAGAACATTGAAACCTCCTGTTATTAAAGAGAGCAAAAGAAATAGCTCACATATTTGCTGACAGCAAGGGCTTTGCTACTGCAGTGGCACCACTGTGCAGGGGTGTCAGGGGCTCATTACACCCCAGATATAGCAGTTTGTCTTCCACTAAATTAGGCTGCAGGGCCCATTATCCTTAGCTGAATTAGAGTCCATGGCATGTTTGCTCTACCACCGCCTGAGAGACCATATGACTGTGTTGTAGTTACAAATGTTCCACCTTACCACCCACTATACCACCATCCCACAACCAGGATGCCACGCTGATGACTCACCACTGACTCTCTTAAGGCACCGTCAGTGAATCTCACTTCAGCTCAAACAGGTATCTTAACTGGGCTGCAGTTCCCTTCCTTTTGTAAATACATCCACACGTCTTGAGTCTCTATAGTGCACACACCACAAACTAAAGTTTCAGTTCACTTCTCTTGTGATGGTGCTTTTGTTGCTATCATAATACATACCAGTGCAATTTGGAGGCAAAAGGTTTGCTTAGACCGTTCAGTAGAGTTATTGATCAGGACAATTCAGAGGAGAGCTCTGGTTAAAATATAGGAAAATAAGGAACCTTTCTGCACCACATCCTCTGTATGCAATAACCAACTCTGCTTAGTGATTCTCCTACTTCTAGCATGAAGCACAGTGAAGGTGAGTACACTATTACTATGGGTTGCCTTGTGAGTAAGGTTAGTCTAACCGCTGTAATGTGACAGAAGGCGGCAGTGGCAAAGGATCGTGTGCATGAGAGAATTAGAGAAGCTCATTTAGGTATGTGATTGCAAAAATGATGATATTATGGATTATTCCGATGCTAACTCGAATCTCTTTAATGTTCTTTAATTCCACATGAGTCTGTTCTTGTGATTCGGGGAATGTGATCTCTGTTCTTCGCTGCTCCTATGTCGCAATAGTGGAAAAAGTAACTTGGTTTTTCGCTGTTTTGACATCAATGAGCCTTGAAGCAGCTGAATTGTCCCAGGTTCACTGCGGCTCTTTTGCTCAGTAAAGACAAGGTTTCTCAGCACTGCCTGGATGCATCTTTCATGTTGGCCAATCAGGAGGATTTGTTTTTCGAGGAAGACGATACAATCTTTAGTTGCACTTGCAGGTCAGCATATGTTGATGCCTTGATACTGGAAAGGCCAACAGAAAGGTACTGGTCTGGATCTTGAATTTACGTACGTGTTCAATGATTTTGTTTGCTTGTCATCATGGATACTCTAGTATAATGCCAATGACATAAATGCATTTGAATCTTATCTGTGCATAAGCGGAGATAAGGTCCACTTCTCCTGTGGGGCTCTTGAGGGGCAACATGGAAATGTTCAACACAAGGAAGGGTACAGGGTGAGCCTTGTGGGATGATATAGGGGATTTTGCAGGGCTCGAAGAATTATTTACCAATTCTGATACGTTGAAGAAAATATTTTAACTTGTTTGATCATGGGCGTGGGCCAATGGCAGCTGCTGTCACTGTCATGAGATCCAGAAGTATGTTGTGCACAGTAATATCGGAGGTCAGTGACAAAATAAGCAGTATGAGTAGAGATTGGGCCAAGGCAAGAATGTGATAGAAGACAGCAGCTAAAACCATTCCTGTTCTTTGTTCTGTCAGTAGCCAGGTTTGCTGAGTGTTATTGGCGAGGACAAATGGTTCAAAATATGTACCACTCAGAAAAGGACTGGCAATTAAAAATTGGAAGGTGTTAGGAAGTGGACCTCATAGTAGGGTGCTGTTGATGGACTGTGAGCTGGATGCACACCCCCATTACAAGGGTGGGGTCTGCAATGATGCTGGTTATCGTCCGTCCTATGCTACCTTTTAAAGTATATGAATTACACAGAGCAATTCAAAAGCTTGAAAAATGAGTTTTAACTAAAACTCAGTACTTACTCATAAACGTACTTAGAACATCATGGTTAACCAACCCAATACAATTCGTTTGATTGAGACTTTCCTAAATGTTTGGCAGTTATTGATCTGAGCAAGAATGCAACCATGGTCTTTTCAATGACAGCAATTTCTGCAATAAAGTGCAGTGGGGGCCGGCAGCTTTAGGAGGGATGGGGGTGGGGAGGCAGACACACACACACACACACACACACACTCACACACATACACACACGCACTTCCATTAACAACACTCATAACATTCAAACATGCACGCATGCACCAAACATTCATTTTTAAAGTTCACACACACCCATTCTTTCACACACACACGCACATCCATTAACAACACTCATACCATTCAAACATTTACGCACGCACCAAACATTCATGTTAAAACATCACACACACACACACACTCATTCTTTCCCACACGGACGCACGCACAACCATTAACACTCGTAACATTCAAACATGCACGCACGCACCAAACATTAATTTTTAAAGATCACACACACACACTTACCTTCAGCCTCGAGGTCCTAGGAGGGTTGAGACTGCTGCCTTCCCTCATTGGCTAAGCTTAGCAGCAGTCCCAGCCTCATCACAGAGTGGGATGGGGTCAGTGAGACTGCTGACCCCACCCTACTCTTTGACGAAGTGTCACGGATTGACACTCGCTCTGGGCACTTCAGGGCTTAAACCTAAAGCGCCCAGGGTGAAGTCAATGGGTGACGCTTTCCTCGTCACCCAGGGGAGGGCCTCGAGGCACCTTTGCTGAGCCAAGGAGGTCACGCCCATAGGAGCTGTGATCTCCTCACCCCAGCAAAGTTCAGCTCAGGCAGCCAGGAGTCTGCCCAAATCGCGCATGTCTCACTCCTGCTGTCTGAGCTTGTCTGAGCTGAAAAGGAAGAGTGTCTGTCAGGCTGACCTTTGTTCAGCCTGACAGACACTCTTCATGAGGGGCAAAAGGTGGGGGGGTGTGGCCTCTCCACCCTAAAGGACGGGCCGCGCCTGATAGAATGTGCCCTTTAGAATTTTAAACAGTCTGGTTGGAGAGGAGGAGGATCCAATTTTGAAACAATGCATTGGGAACCTGTGCATTTCTAAGGGTTTAAGAGCCAGATGTACAAAGCTTTTACACATTTTCTAAAGGACCATCACAGAATCGGGCCATTCGAAACAGCAAAAAGGCTTTTTGTATGTATGAAACTCAAGTTGGGATTCAGTAACACGTTACCAAATTTCAATTTTGGTTTGTGATCAAATACCAAATCAGTATTTGGAAGAGGAGTGTTAAGGGCATCCCTTTCAAATACTGTTTGATAATCTTATATAATGATGATTTGTAACCGTTATCCAAGCGATCCCCTAGGAACTCCTTCCTCTTTGTGGATGTTGGCAAAAACATTTTTATGAGGAGGCTTTGATCTACTCTTAAAGCATGTTTCTTAAATTTTTCCTTTTCTTAACACATAATTTGCTTTAAGGAGAGCAGGTTGTATTAAAATGCTTTATTAATAGCAATCACAGGCATTGTGGTCTTCTGACCTTTGCAGGCCGCAATCCTTGCGACCTAACTCATTAGTATTCATGAGGTAGGTCGAATTGTGACCCATTACAAATCAGGCTTTTGTGAACTGACCTACTAATACATAGGCTGGTTTGCAAAAAACAGAATGAATTAGGTAAAAGTCACTGCACAGTGCACAACCACGATCGCTGAATACATCTGCCTGCTTGTCCATCTGATGCACTTTAAAATTGTCCTTAATAATTTATAGTGACCAAAGAAAATAGCATCCATAACACAGCTAAGGAATACAACCATAATTGTATCAAAGATATGTTTCAACCGTTTTACTATGACATTTTGCAGCACATTAAATATATATAATTGTTGCAGAAAACACTTCTATCATATACTTTTGGAGAAGAATGTGTTCTTTATATGGATCACATCTTTTTTTTTAAAATTTAGGATGGCACATCCACTTCTATACATGCATCAGCAGGCAAGGCATGTTAAAAAGAAATTGCAAGCTATCAACTGTAATGCCAGTCGTCCCCCACATCCTGTTCTCCAGGTTACACATCTCTGTGGAGTTCCAATCAGGTCATCCACTGCAGGCTTTCAGATCACCTCCAAGCTGTGCTGGACCAAAAACATTTACACCATCTCAATGATTTGTAGTGTGCTAGGTGGAGTTATTCACAGCATTCTCAAATAGCATGGACATGTGGGCTCTCAAAATGTGGTGGAAAGATAGCTAAAGTAAAGCCCCCACAGTGCTTCAAACATGGCTCCCTATGTTAATAACACGTTCTCCATTACCAGAGAGTCTCACAGTCGATGTAGCCACTCCTTCATGTGAGGTGATCTGTCTTTGGCCCGTGTGGCACACAGAGTAAATAACAACTATTTAACAGTATGTGAGTATAGACAAAATGTTTATTTGTTGGGCAGATGCAATAGTATGCAAGCATGATGATGTGTGATGTTGGTCTTGAACATGGAGTCAAGCGCTTCTATAACTTGTGTCTAATATAGGTTCCTTTGGGGCTACACTATAACACGTGTCCCGTGCTTCCATATCCCCTGTAGCACCTGTTGGACCATTGAGTATCCCGATACTATATATTAGCTGGAATGTAACACCAGTAACTCATTGTCTTCACCACTGCCTCCATGACCACAGTATGCCTGAATGTAGTGTGCATTTTATCGTGTCTCTCCTCCTACTCTCTCTCTGAGCGCATCCTTCTCAGTTCAATTCACCACTTTCTCTTGAACAAATGTTTTCCTGCTGATAATGTTGGCATAAGGACTTTGTATATATCCAAGATGAGTTTCCGATCGCCTTCTCATGTGATAAGCCATGTTTTGAACTATTTAAAAGGCCTACTGTCTTACAGCTTGACAGAACTGTGCAAAAGCCAATAACAAATCTGGCAAAATCTGTCCATTTCCTCATCTCAAAGTTTTTACAAGCTTCCCAATGATCTAGTACCCATCTCATCAACGACGTCTCATCCTTCAGCAGCCCTTTACTTTCTAGATATCAAATGAGCATGTCCTAATCACTGGATTGAAGTCTGGATTCCCCAGCAGGTAGATGAGGAGAGATGAGAATGTGGATATGCCCAGTCATCCCAACCTTTATACCAAACTGCTAGTGACGTTTTTGTCACTGGTAAAGAATAGAGTCCCAGTACTCTATGACCTTTTGCCATCCACGACACTCCATGGCACTCCTAAAAGTGTGACCCAGCTATGTTCTAGTTTATTAGCCACCAGTGTTTCTCCAATTCTGGTCTCTGCTATTCTACCACGTCTTGGTAATACCTTAAAATGAAGAGTAGGGCAAACTTCCTTCCTTAAGTTTTTAATTCATCACAGATCAATCAATCATTCATTCAGTGATTTGTAGAGCTCTTCTTGTCACACATGAGGGTGTCTAGGCTCTAACAGGGTCCTATTGATTAGAAGAGTAGCCAGTTCTTCAAAGACATTTGGAACTCTGGAAGAAATGGGGAGGTCCAGAGATGTAAGGGTAGCTTGTTCCATGTCTCTGCTGCTAGGTAGGGGAAGGAGCGACCTCTGCATCTGCTACGTTGGATGTGGGAGATGAGGGTTAGAGAAATAGAAGTGGAGCGGAGGTGTTTGATGGGCTGATGGAAGTGTGGGCGGTGGTTCAAGTAGGTGGGTCCGTAGTTGTGTAGGGCATTGCATGGGTTGGGAGCTTCAACTGGCATCTTTTCTGTACAAGGAGCCAGTGGAGTTCCCTGAGGTAGAGGGTGATGTAAGTTTGTCTAGGGAAATCCAGGATGAGTCTGGCTGCAGCATTCTGTGTGGTCTGTAGTTGTTGGAGGAAGTGAGCTGCGATCCCTGCATAGAGAACTTTGCCATAGTTGGATAGAGATGAGGGCCTGGATGATGGTGCATATTGAGCTTTGGGGTAGCCATTTGAATATCTTACAAAGCATGTTGAGAATTAAGAAGCAGGAGGTGAAGACTGAGTTGACCTGAGTCATCATGGTTAGCTTGTTGTTGAGAATGATGCCTAAGTTCCTAAGGTGGTCAGTAAGGGGAGCAGTAGGCCAAGGTTCTAAGGGCTACCAGGATAGTAACCATGGAGAGCTTTTGTATCCAAAAGATCAGTACTTCTGTCCCTCATTCAGTTGGTGATGTCTGTCATGCCGTTTTGGAAGTTGGTCGTCATGTTGATGGTGTCTTCAGAGAGCGAGAGGATGTGTTTTGTGTTGTCAGCATAGGAAATTATGTTGAGTCCATGGGTTTAGACGATGCTGACCAGAGGTGTCATATAAGTGTTGAAGATGTTGAGGCTGAATGAGAGTTCCTCTGTTGCTCCACAGATGAATTTCCTTGGGTTCAGGGATGAAGGGGGGAAGGCAGACTTTTTGCATTCTTCCGGTAAGGAAAGAGGCGATCATCCTTGGATGTTTATGATGAGCAGCCTTGTGATGAGTTTGTGTTGGGAGACTGTATCGAAGTTGCCTTGGTGCTGTGGTTGTTGTTTTCAGTCCTCGGGAAAGGTGCCTGTGGCAATTCAGCTGTTGAATAAGGTGGTGATATGTAGCTGATTCTGGCTTCATCTAGGTTGATGATGTGGTAAGGGCACGGGTCGATTGGGTCCCCTGAGAGGACTGAGTTCTTGATGGAAGTGGTGCTTGTGGGGTGAGCTGGCTCCCTGTGATTAGTCGAATGTCTGTGGTGGTAGCGGGGTCATTGTGTTGCCTGAAGAAGTCTGTGGCTTTGGGCTGGGATGTGAAGTTTCCATAGATGTTGGCGATCTTTTTTGCAAAGTTGTTGCAGAGTCCCTGTTAAGGCAAAATGTTGTTTGTTGTAGTTGAGGGTTGTAGAATTATTTGACAATGTTGAAGAGTTATTTGCTGTTATTCAGGCTTGATTTTCTGCATGCAGCTAAGGGCTTTTTCTTCTATTCTCCCAACTGTCTGTGCAAGAGGTTCAGGACTGTTTCAAGGTGGTCATGTCCGTCGTGTCTCTGTTAGTGTACCACCTCCTTTCCAGTTGTTTACGGTTTCATTTAGCAGTTCTGAGGTCTTCTGTGTATCAGCTAGCCTGCTTGTTGGACCTTCTGTGGGTGGTGTTGCTAATGGGAGTGACACCTTCAGTGCAGTTGGTGGTCCAACTGTTGAAGGTTCTGACGTTCTGACCTAGGTAGTTGGAGGAGATGTGGTGGGTGGTGTTGAGGGTGTTGATCCATTTGCCCTTGCAGACTTTGCTCCAGCTGCGGTGGGGGGCAAACTGGGGGTGGAGGTCCATGACCTGGTGTTGTTGAAGTGGAGGATGGACTGGTCAGTCCAGGTGAGTTCCTTGGTTCGGCTGTACCTGATGTGGTCACTCAAGGTGAAGATGTGGACTGACATATGTCCTGTGGTATGCATGGGGTCATGGACGAGTTGGGTGAGTCTGATGTTGTTCACACTGTTAACCCCTTGGGTGCGTGCGTCGGCCACTGGCCGACACCCGCACTACCTCCCTGGTGCGGGTCACGATCAGTGGGCGACACCAGGGAGGGGGTTAAAAATCCACCGGAGGATTTTTGTTTATTTTTTTACCCCCGTGGGAGACGCAGAACAACTTCTGCATCTTCCCCCCACCCCACTCCCGCCCCTCTGTGACACCTGACGTCACATTTTCCCCACCGGAGCAGCGAGAGAAGCAGGTAAGTGCTCTCTCCCTATTCCAGTGGGGAAAAAAAGGCCAAAACGGCCTCCCCAGATGCCAGGGAGGCATCCAAGGAAAGAGGAGAGTCTCCCCTTTCCATCGATGCCTTCCTGGCACCGTTTCCTGGCCATGGATCGCAGCGCGGCTGCGATCCATGGCCAAGAAACACCCCTAGGCACCAGGGATCTTCTTTGGGGGGGTCAGCCCCATGTAAATGGACCGCCCCCCACCGCAGGGGCATGAATTGAAAGAAAATATGTTGGGGATGTTTTGTGGGGCGATTGCGCCCCCCAGATAAAAAAAACACATTAATTTTTATAAAAAAAATTAAATAAAAATGTGGGGGTCGGCCCTCCGACCACGGGCCGACCCCTGGGGCAATAATTAGTTGTAGTTTTCCCTAGGGGTGCGATCGGGCTCCCCCAGGGAATATTTTAAAAAAAAAATAGAAAATGTTGGGGGTCAGTCCTTAGGCTATTTTTTTAATACGTGTGCTTTGCCAAGGGAAAGCACACATGTATGAAAAAAAAGTGATGTAGAGAGTCAGTCTCTTTTTCTCTCTCTCTCTCTCTATATATATATGTATATATATATAAAACACCAAAGTTGCCAGACATCCGAGGCTGCTAATTCAGTAGCGGTCCAGGTTTGGACCTAGCCATCCACATATTATTGCCAACAATCCTCCTGTTACATTCAGAAAGTTCCCGGACACCAAATGGAGGTCCAAAAAACTTTTATTCACCAATGCTTCCTCCCAGAACAACGCGTTTCAGCTGTAGCCTTGATCTGCGCCTAGTGCCTGCTTCAGGAATGGATCACTCCAGGGTTAACAGTAGCCCTCATGCAAGGACTACCATTGACCCTTGTGTGATCCATTCCTGTTGCGGGCACTAGGCCTACCAAAACAAGTGAGGTAGCATTTTTATCAGGACACTTGGGGGAATGCTTGCTGGAAGGAAATTTGTGGCTTCTCTCAGATTCCAGAACTCTCTGTCACCGAAATGTGAGGAAAATGTGTTTTTTAGCCAAACTTTGAGGTTTGCAAAGGATTCTGGGTAACAGATCCTGGTCAGAGCCCCACAAGTCACCCCATCTTGGATTCCCCTAGGTCTCTAGTTTTCAAAAATGCACAGGCTTGGTAGGTTTCCCTAGGTGCCGGCTGAGCTAGAGGCCAAAACCTACAGGTAGGCACTTTGCAAAAAACACCTCTGTTTTCTGTCAAAAAATGGGATGTGTCCACGTTATGTTTTGGGGCATTTCCTGTCGCGGGCGCTAGGCCTACCCACACAAGCGAGGTATCATTTTTATCGGGAGACTTGGGGGAACGCTGGGTGGAAGGAAATGTGTGGCTCCTCTCAGATTCCAGAACTCTCTGTCACCGAAATGTGATGAAAATGTGTTTTTTTAGCCACCTTTTGAAGTTTGAAAAGGATTCTGGGTAACAGAACCGGGTCAGAGCCCCACAAGTCACCCCATCTTGGATTCCCCTAGGTCTCTAGTTTTAAAAAATGCACAGGCTTGGGAGGTTTCCCTAGGTGCCGGCTGAGCTAGAGGCCAAAATCTACAGGTAGGCACTTTGCAAAAAACACCTCTGTTTTCTATCAAAAAATGGGATGTGTCCACGTTGTGTTTTGGGGCATTTCCTGTTGCGGGCGCTAGGCCTACCCACACAAGTGAGGTATCATTTTTATTGGGAGACTTGGGGGAATGCTGGGTGAAAGGAAATTTGTGGCTCCTCTCAGATTCCAGAACTTTCTGTCACCGAAATGTGAGGAAAACGTGTTTGTTTTAGCCAAAGTTTGAGGTTTGCAAAGGATTCTGGGTATCAGAACCTGGTCAGAGCCCCACAAGCCACCTCATCTTGGATTCCCCTAGTCTCTAGTTTTCAAAAATGCACAGGTTTAGTAGGTTTCCCTGGGTGCCGGCTGAGCTAGAGGCCAAAATCTACAGGTAGGCACCTTGCAAAAAACACCTCAGTTTTCTGTAAAAAAATGGAATGTGTCCACGTTGTGTTTTGGGGCATTTACTGTCGCAGGCGCTAGGCCTACCCACACAAGTGAGGTACCATTTTTATCAGGAGACTCGGGGGAACTTAGAATAGCAAAACAAATGTTATTGCCCCTTGTCTTTCTCTACATTTTTTCCTTCCAAATATAAGAGAGTGTGTAAAAAAGACGTCTATTTGAGAAATGCCCTGCAATTCACATGCTAGTATGGGCACCCCGGAATTCAGAGATGTGCAAATAACCACTACTCCTCAACACCTTATCTTGAGCCCATTTTGGAAATATAAAGCTTTCTTGATACCTATTTTTCACTCTTCATATTTCAGCAAATGAATTGCTGTATACCCAGTGTAGAATGAAAACCAACTGCAGGGTGCAGCTCATTTATTGGCTCTGGGTACCTAGGGTTCTTGATGGACCTACAAGCCCTATATATCCCCGCAACCAGAAGAGTCCAGCAGACATAATGGTATATTGCTTAAAAAAGTCTGACATTGCAGGAAAAAATTACAGAGTAAAACATAAAGAAAAATGGCTGTTGTTAACAGCTCAATTTCAATATTTTTTTATTTCAGCTGTTATTTTCTGTAGGAAAACCTTGTAGGATCTACACAAATGAACCTTTGCTAAATTCAGAATTTTGTTTATTTTAAAAAAATAGTTAGCTTTCCGGGATCCAGCATTGGTTTCACACCTATTTCTGTCACTAACTGGAAGGAGGCTGAAAGCACAAAAAATATAAAAAATGGGGTATGTCTCAGAAAAATGCCAAAATTGTGTTGAAAAATGTGGTTTTCTGATTCAAGTCTGCCTTTTCCTGAAAGCTGGGAAGCTGGTGATTTTAGCACCGCAAACCCTTTGTTGATGCCATTTTCAGGGGAAAAACCACAAGCCTTCTTTGGCAGCCCTTTTTTCATTTTTTTTAAAAAAAAACAAAATGTTTGCTCTATTTTGGCTAATTTCTTGGTCTCTTCCAGGGGAAACCACAAACTCTGGGTACCTTTAAAATCACTGGGTTGTTGGAAAAAGAGGACGCAAATTTGGCATGGATAGCTTGTGTGGACAAAAAGTTATGAAGGCCTAAGCGCAAACTACCCCAAATAGCCAAAAAAGGGCTCAGCACTGGGGGGGTGGGGGGGGGAATAGCCCAGTAGCTAAGAGGTTAAGGAGGTTGGTAGTGTTGATGCCATTCAGGTTGTCGAGATGGAAGTTGAGGTCTCCAAGGAAAATTTAGTTGTTGGAGTCTATGGCGAGGGGGATGATGAAGTTTATGATGAAGTTACAGAAGGCTGGATGTGGTAATGGAGGACAGGATCCCCCTGATGGAGGTTTAGCTGTCTGTTTGGAGTCAAACATGTTCCGTGGCTTGGGTGATGTTATCATTGGTGGTGGTGTGTAGCTAGATTCCCAACCCAGATAGTCATTGGTAGCTCTGTAGAGTTTGGTCAGAACTGCCAAAGAGGGGGCAGCAGTGGAAAGTTGAAGAAGACATAGAGCAGAGTATTTGTAGGGTTTAGGGTGGGTGTGGGTTTTTGGGTGGCAGGGGGATTTTTAGGGTTTTGGGTGGGTTTAATGGTTTATGGGTTAACCTATCTATCTATCTATCTATCTATCTATCTATCTATCTATCTATCTATCTATCTATCTATCTATCTATCTATCTATCTATCTCTTTCTTACAGGTAAGCATAACAATATATATATATATATATATATATATATATATATATATATATATATATATATATATATATATATATATGTATATATCTATATATACATATATTAAATACATACATTACATGTATGTATATATATATATATAGATAGATAGATAGATAGATAGATAGATAGATAGATAGATAGATAGATAGATAGATACTTATAAACACACACATATATATATATATATATATACATATATATTACCTAGTGGCAATTGCCACTTGGTAGTTATTGTTAGGACCATGTTTCCATAGAAAAAGTATTTTATGACTTGCCTTGCCTGTATCTTTGGCATCGTTTGATGAATCTTCACAAAAGTTCTCTATCTATCTATCTATCTATCTATCTATCTATCTATCTATCTATCTATCTATCTATCTATCTATCTATCTATCTATCTATCTATCTATCTATCTATCTATCTATCTATCTATCTATCTATCTGTCTGTCTGTCTGTCTGTCTGTCTGTCTGTCTGTCTGTCTATCTATCTCGTTCTTACAGGTAAGCATATATATATATATATATATATATTAAATGCATACATTATATGTATAGCTTTATTTATATATAGATATATACAGATAAACATATATATATTTATTTATATATATATACATATACATATATATTACCTAGTGGCAATTGCCACTTGGCAGTTATTGTTAGGATCATGTTTCCATAGAAAAAGCATTTTATGACTTGCCTGTATCTTTGGCACTGTTTGATGAATCTTCACAAATCTTTCCCAAAAAAGTGCTCAGGTGAATCTTGTAGCGCATGGAAAGTTTCGGGAGTGATCCATCAAGCAGGGGCAGAGAAAAAAGGGTCTCAAAAGTATTGCATTTCCCATGTTAATTTCTATAGGATGTTTTAGACATGACAACAGGCCCAACCACTGGACTGAATTACACCAAATTTGGCAGAAAGCTAGCTTTCAGTATGCAGATTTTGCTTTTGTTTATTTGGAGCAAATCCATTCAGTAGTTTTTGAGAAATTCAGGGAAATTCAAATTTGTATATCTCTGGTCGCGAAGTAGTTGTGAACAAAGACAAGCTCAAGCTGGGAAATGCACAGCTCCGATTGGCTGCCAACACTTTAAACCAAGAAGTGTTGGCAGCCATCTTGGGACTCGACTTGAGCCGAGTCCCAGAAAAAAGTTAAAATAAAAGGAACCCCACCGAAGAACTAAAAAACATTTTTTTAAATTATGTTTTTGCTGCAAATTTGTGCTATTAGTGAACTTGTGGCAAAAAAAATTAAAAAAGACAATCGTAGACTCCTACACTTGTTTTTTAAAGGCCTCCGGGTGGGTCAGGTCCTGGGGGCATTAAACATTCAGTTTGGGGGCCTCCTGCCCCCCCTCACAGCCCTGGAGACTACCACCTTCCCAGCGATTTCATTATAATATATGTGGGGGGAGGGGCTGCCCTGGGGATGGCCACCTCCAAAGGGCTTTCATGTTTATATTTACGGGGGGCCAGTGGCCCCTCCGTTGCCCTGGGGACCGCCACTTCCCCAGGGATGAGTTAATCATCAACTGTGGGGGGCAACTGGTCCACTCCCGCTGCCCCAGGGACTGCCACCCCCCTGCTGCCCTGAGGACCACCACCTCCCCAGAGCTGTGTAAAGCACTATCCAGTTCATCCCACAGAGACACAAAGCTTGATCCCAACTCCACCTAGATGTTGCGTGCCTCCCACTTACTTGTACCTGATCGGCATGGTAACATTCTGGGGGAAAGGAGATAGATGAGAGAGAAACACAGACGTCACCTGGCAGGATCAGGATGGTTAGCGGTGGTCTACAAAGAGCAGATATCTCTGATGATGAATTAAACACTACTCAAGTAAAGATTTTCATGTAACCAGCATACTAAAACTACTTTTCACCAATTCCGACAACCTAGGTATACCTGTGAGGCCCCCTTTCCCGCTTTTGATGGCTCTCCCCTCTCTCTAGGGACCTTCAAGAAACAGTATGGAACCTGCAGCCAGATACAATGCATAGCCTTCTATAATATCTGCATGTATTTCCACCTTGTGCCCAAGTCAATGTGGCCCCACTGGAGGACCTAACTCAAGTGTTCCAGGAATTCAGTATACGTCTTGCTCGTTGGGTCTTGAGGAAACTTTCTAAAACACAATCACACCCATCATAGACATATAACAGGCGATAAAGAATCATAATCAATTATTAAGTATTTTGATTTCTCAAACATTCAGGGATTAATCAGCACAGCATGTTAGTATTGGAAAGAACACAGTTCAGTGTTCTAACCATACTGAAAGCATAGGGTTAATATAATAAAGCTCACTTTTGTATGTAATTGGCATCATCAATAACATACCTTTCACGTTTTGAAACTAGCGTGTGCCAAGCACTTATTTATACTTTCTTAGCGCGGCATTTGCGTCATTTATTTACGCAAAAGCAGCGCAAACTTACAAAATACAATTGTATTTTGTAAACTGTGCCACTTTCGCATCAAAAAGTGGCGTAAATGTGGTGCTAAAAAAGTATAAATATGGGCCTTAGTGTTCTTTAGCATAGGCAATGATTAGTAACACAAAAATGCTAAATAAAACTAAATTATAACAAATATGTTCATAGTACATTGTTAAAATAACAATTGCTCAACATGTGCTCAAATCTGTACCGTCATTGCAAGCTAACAACAATGAGCATTATTAGTTGGCAGATGGCAAGTATTCAAGTAACCAAGGACACGGATAGCATGCCCTTCTGGTGCGCGCTGATCATCTCAACATCCAGCAATCAACTATCAAAGCTAACCAGTAATAAGCCTTTCAAGTGTGTGCAGCGCGTTACTGCCTTTTATGTTGCTAATCTTCTTGATCTCTTCTTTTCTAGGAGTGGCATCCGTGACGATAGGCTGTGGGATTGATGATCCAGGAGCAAGCGTGGAGGAGAAGAGAATCCTACTCTGCATCTAAAGACCTCTGACAGCAAACAATCACCTCAAGACTGGTGTGGCTTTAAATACCTGCTACACTTGGCCACACCCAGTCTGAGTCACCTCGCCACACCCAGTCTGAGTCATGAGGATGCCACAAGCTCAGGCAACAGGTTGACGCGTGCCCCAGATTCAAACATTCAAAAATGATAAACACAGCTAAAAACACACACTTCTAAAATCCATTTATGACTAAAATCATTAACATCTTTAGACGTCATAAAGCCAGTGCTTAATTTGTGCTTGTTGCTTCTGGTGCTGAGCACCAGCACTTATTTTTGAGGGCCGGGGCTTAGTCTTCTGCCTCAAGCATTTGCTGCGAGCAAAAGACACATATGGGAAAGACGGAGAAAGGGAAAAAACGAAAAAGCGTCACAAAGGGAGACAGCAGAAAGCTGCAAGAGTGAGCTGAAGTGCTGAGAGTGGCTTTAAATGGGTTAAAGAGGCCCGAGATGGCTTCAGGATTATGCTGCCTCCGTATTTTGTGCTCACACATTTAATGCAGCAGCCGCGTGTTTCAGAGGAGAGCTCTGAGCACCGGCACTTTTCTACTTACAAATTAAGCACTGCATAAAACATCATTAAAAAATCATTAAAAACCCACTGATTTTGAGCATAATGAAGGACCACACAGAGGGTTTAACTAACTCAATTGCTTCACGCTCCATGTTGGCCATTAGCGTGAACTGCCTAGCACCCATTTCCGTTTTTTTTACTGATCATGCTTGAAGACCCAAACATCTCTGGGTAGCCAAATTTCTGGAACAAGTTTTTTTATGTGCTGAAAACAGGACCAAACAATCCTTGACAATCTTCAGGTTTAGTTCAAGAGCCAGGTTAGAACAAATACTAATCCAGAGAGCCAGGGGGGCTAAAATCACCTGATGTGATAGATACCCGATCCTCAATTCTTCATGGACAATAAATGATGGTATAGATTAGGGTAATGAAAGAAGCCTGCACAAAAAATTGTTTTCCACAATTTGTAGTGCCTTGCAGGCTTTATATCCCCAGACCTCACTTCCATAACAAGCAATTGGATTGCATTTTGCCTTGTATAGCTTCAGCAACGCCTGCCTTGGCCCTGCCCCCAACCTTTTAGCAAAGTCCAGGACTGCCTCTATGGTTCTTGTCAGGGCAAGCCCTTTAGCTTTCCGGGTACCCAGGAAAGATTTACATAAAAAAAGACCACCCAGATAGGAAAAGTTCAGAACTCTCATGATCTCCTTGTTTCCGCCATATAATTTTTTCTTGGTTCTCTGACCCAAGCCCAGTACCATTGCGCAGGATTTAACAAAATTCATGCTCAAATCCAGCAAATCCATAAACTCTATGTAGACCCTCAATTGCCGCTGAAGCCCAACTGCTGTCCCAGCCAACAGGACAGCACCGTCTGCATAGAGGAGCAATGGAATAAGCTGGTCCCCCACCCATATGATGTCCCTACACATAACACCCAGTGCTAGGCCTAGGCCATTAATATAAAATGTTAATAAAAAGGCGGCTAAAATACAGCCTTGTCTCTGATGATGAAGAATGGCTTCCAGTATGGTTATATCTTACTGCAGCACTCAAATCTACATGCAGGTCATGCAAAAAATGAACTAAACAGGGCTCCATGCCTATAGAGATCAGGAGCGACCACAATTTTGATCTTTTTACTTTACTGAAAGCAATTGTTAAGTCCACGTAGGCTAAAGGCAAGGTCCTACCCTTAACCACTGTGCATTTTTCTAGCTAAAGATGAAGACTGATACATTGTCCTATGGTCCCTTTTCCTTTCCTGAAGCCATATTGTAAATTCAAAATTATAATGTGCTGCTCTGCCCATTCACTTAATCTGGCTAAAATGACACTCCCAAGCACCTTAACTGTCAAATTGATAAGGGAGATTGGCATATAGCACTTTGGATTGTTAACGCATCCTTTTATGTTAATTCATACACATTAGGACTCGTTTTAGGCCAATGAATCTTGTGACCCAGTGGTGAGACACCGTAGGACGAGATAACTGATCAATATGTCAAGCAAAATATCAATAATGTCATCAACATTCACCACCACGATACACTTTACCTTGGTTATAGACATTAATCAAATTGTCGACGTAACCATGACCTTTCAGCCATGAATAACCACACCTTTTAATAGAATTTTAATGAATTTTATTCCCTATTGATTACAATCTACTAGCAGAAGTGTCAGTCTCAAAACCAAGAAGCATAAGAGCATAGTCACAATATGGCAACTGTGATAAGATTTCATTAATGCAAGTATCACAAACATAAGAACATAACACGGCGTGAACATAGATCAGAATACAATGACTATCACATAAGTCTCAGTTCAGCATAGCGCAATGTCAGTCTTTATCTATTAGCGTCAGTCAGAGTGATCACCTGTCCTAACCACTAATTAGCATCAGCATGTTGGACTTCATGCAAAATAATTTAGAACACCAATTTAGAAAACATCTAACAATGGTCCCTATCAAAATTGAGCAGTTGGTACCTAGAAAGGAAAAGCAAACAGACAGATTACAAATTGCATTGTCATAATTACCCTCCAAGGATTAGGTCAGCACACAGGATCAGTCTTCATCTTCAGGACATCAGTCAAATCGCCATCAGTCTAACTTTGTCTAAAGGACAGGGGACACTTCCCTCATACGGAGGAGAAGTGTAAAGGGGCAGTCTATGGGTGAGGATGGTTTATTAAGTCTCAAAGTCACCAAATGAAGTGACAGAGTTTCTAGATAAAATTAACAGCATTCCCTACCTAGTTCCCCGACCCTTCTGTGACATGGGTTTTAATCCCTTTTTCGTAATACTTTCCCCCAAAATTCTATTGGACATTTACTATACCCCACTATCTTTAACCTATCAAATTAAGGATTAGGTAATTCCAATTGTCACCCCACGATAATTTATAACACTTTGATTGGTCTTCATAATTGACGCCTTCGGAGGTGGCACATCCGGATTTACTTCTCCATTTGGCACGTCTTCTCGGGTCATGAGTTTCCTTTGCCCATGGTTAAACATCCTTGTATATTACATTAATCTACTTTTGTTTCAACTTTGTATTAGAATTCATACTAAACAACGAGCATGCGGGTGAGAACAGAATCTGGGTTGATACATGAAATGAAGAAAAGGAACAAATGCAGGGTCATGGCCCTTTACGAGTCAGCATACTGAAAAACAGAGAAAAATGCTTTAATATGAGAGCTAGGCAGCTAAATCTACAACTCACGCTAACTTAAGGCCTATAGGTTTTTCAATGCAATATCGTAAATGTTAATATAAATCATAGCATAAACAGTTTTATTCATCATTATTAGTTCACGTATCTATATATTGGTGGCCACACACATTATAGTCGTAATTCAGATGCGTGTTTAAGCAAAGCACTAATTATTGTCGTTTTCTATGCAGAATCATTAAGCATTGATATAAGCATTTCACTTTTAGTATATGTAATATTTAAACTACGCTCTCTCAGGATCATCCCTTGCCCCTTTCTTAATACAGGCAAAATAATAGAGTGCGACCAGGGTAAGGGAAACTCAGCCTTACAAACAGGGTTAAACACATGAGTTCGAATTTTTGCCCATAGAGGAGGGTTGGAGTTCTACAGATCCGCTGAGACCCCATCAGATCCTGGAGCCTTATCGCTAGCAATAGAATGGCTACAAGGATTTCCTCTTCCCTAAATGTTATGTCTGCACACCCCACTTCAAATCCTTGGGGTGAATAATCTGGGCCTCTTCTTGGGGGTCGTACATGCTCTTGAAGTGAGTGACCCAGATATCAGCAGGGATAATGCAATCAATGGGAGCGTTCAGCACCTAAGAAAAGTATGGGCGGTCAACAACTTCCCAAAATTGAGCGCTATCCTTTAACTCCTCCATAATCTCACTGCAGGCTTTCTCCTTGATTTTCTTTTTATGCTCCTCACTGGTAAGTTTTGAGATGTTCATTCTCTGTACTACCGAATGTTTATCCTGCAGCTCTTTCAAGGCTTCTAGCAATAATCTGTTGGCGGCCGAACATTTCCTATCAAGCCATCTTTCCACTCCCATCGATGCTGTGCCACATAACTTTTGTGAGGCTTGCAGCTACATGCTGGCAAATTGTAAAAGAAGCACCCATAATCTCTGGCTCAGGTGAATCATCACCCAAACAGACAGGTAACTCCTTGCTACATGTCATAAAAAGTTTCTTAAGTAGCTGGCCACGTACAATCTTAGCCACTTTAATCTAAGGGTTTGGGCTTTCGGGGTAATGTGAGTTTGAAATTCCTTCGTCTGGATTATCCTATATCCCTCCTAACCCCACAAGGGACAAATGTAAAGGTTGTGATCATTATAAGGGTCCCACTCAGTCTTAACATAATGGACACGCCCTTCCAATGATGCAGAGATAAAAATATAATCAGTTGGTGTGTTAGATCCTCTCCCCACATAAATAGGGATAACCTATGTAAAACTGCCCCACTCTCCCCCCCCCCCCTCCCCCCTGCCCCCCGAGAATCAGGTTGAATTCCTCTGAGATTTCTTGTAGTAACATCCCTTTGGCGCATGTCCAAAATGCCCACCTCCCTGGCTAGCGGAATACAAATCATCATACACAATGCACCCATTGTAACAACGGTGCATATTGAAGTCCCCAATAAGGACAATTCTAAGATTCTACGATTCTAAGTATGAATTAAGAGACTGCAAATACTCCGTGGGGCTGTCCCTCTCAAATTAATTATAAAAATATCCGGGACATTTCTAAAATCAACAGCACAGCGAGGAGCTATACCGACCCAGAAAAAAGGGTTAAATTACCATGTCTCTTGCAAACTATGATGTGCTGATCGCTCAGCACAGTAACTCAACTCCTTCCTCCCTACACCTGCAGTGTTCCAACTAATCACCTTTAGGGCACTTAGGTTACCAGAAGTAATAATATTGTTATTTGACCGCAGGTCCTGTGATGAAGGGGCTTCACTCTCAGTTTGCCGAGATTGGAGCTTACTAGGCACAGAGCAAGTCAGTCAATCATTTGCGTCAAAAGGACTCAGGGGAAAGAATCTGTTTTTCAGTTCAATGCGGGGCACTGGTACTTATATTCAGCAGTGGAAGCCTTCCATGAGTTATTTCACATCAAAAGATACAAGAAAAACTGATAACTTAGTTAATGCTTTGTGATGGGGACGATACGGTTGGGGTGTTATTACCTTCGATCTACTTGGGGTTAGGTACGAATTTAATCTAAAAGTAAAGGTGCTCCAGCTATTTAGAAATGTTTCTACCTAATTCGCTTAAATGTCATGACTTTTATTCATGCGCATTCTAAACAGCCCATCTTACGTCAGGAATGCAGCAGTATAATAATAACTACATAATATAGATGAAGCATGAACACGGCTGTCTAGGAAACGAGAAAGAAGTTATTCTAGGTTTTCCTTAATCTGATGGATAATCTCCATGGTAACCAGGTGCCCTGTGGTACATGGTGCACTCAAATATACAGTAATCAGCGTGCTTCTACCACACCATTACCATTTCAGTAAAAGTTAATTTAATGCTATTTACTAAATCTAACAATTCACTTTATTTATTGTGTATTTAATTGCACCATTTATTTCCCAGTCACATGGCATTTGGACAGGAATTGTTGTTAATAACAACTGTATCACAGTACGCAAACAAGTTTGGGTGGATAAATATAAAAGCTGATGGTTTAGAGCAGAGATAGATATTGTAAGATGAAGTCACTATATGTGTTGAGTTTAGTTTGTTGAGTGAGTTCCTGTGCAAAGATATGTGCCTCAATATCAGTTGCTGATTTTAGTAGAGGATAGAGCAGAGATACGCAGGAAGAGAGATCATCATCTGAAATCTGCACATGGAGGTGTGGGGTGGCTAGAATGTTGTTATTGGCAAACCTAAAATGTACGTGCAGGTGTTCAGAGAGATGCTTTGGGAGTGTGAATTATTAAGCCTTGCAAGGCCACCTTGCATAGCCTTGAGAGACGTGAAAATTTGGAGTAATACAACGCATCACAATTCGCTACCCAAAGGGGAAGTGTTGTAGTGTGGTTAGTTTTACGTATTCATTGCGCTTTAGCTTCAGGCTTTAGGCCTTCGTGCACTTTGCCCTGAATATATTTTATTCATTTGCTGACAGCTTAGAGCCTCTGTGCACTTTGCTCTACATGCTTTTTATTAGGCTTCGTACTGTTATTTTTCAAATAGCCAGTTCTACGGTGTTGTTTTTTTATTCATATCACACTGTTTTGCCTACTTCAGCACTGGAGTTCTCCATAACATATTTACTCTGTGCTTCAGTCAAGGATACAGTCTGGTACATTGCCGATAGACGTGGTAAGAGTTTAGACTTGGCATTCCTGCGTAGGGACATTTTGTGATCACGATGACATGTTAGTTATAAAATCACTTCCTTGTCCCAATACACGCAAGAGGGAGATTCCGACCAGGGAACCACAACTAGACGCTGACTGCCTCGTTGCAGATGCTGAACCAAGATCACAGGTCTTTGCTCAGGTATGAGGGCTGATGTCTCCACAGTGATTCTAATAGGCAAACTAGAAGCTTAACATGCTGTGCTCTAAATAGAACAAGCAGAGGGAGAGTAGAAACTGTTAGACAATATGATAGCTTTGTTCTTATGTTTTACTCTCCTGGTGACTATTTCAATCCTACTGTGTTGTATCGTTCTGGTTATTGCGGCTCACGCCTTAATATCTAAAATACAGTTGTTTTATTAAAACATAATATAAAACTTATACTGTCTTTGTCATTTGTATATGAGATCATATTGGAAATAAGAGAGTTGGTTTGGATCTGAGTAACCACGACTTCCCTGAGAAGTTCCAAAGATGTCATGCGCTCGGCTGCCCAATCATTCCTTCCACATGGGAGAAATGAGGCACTGCTAGTTAGCCGGAGCAAAAAACGGATTTAGGGTGACAGAGTTCTTTACACGTGGGTCAGACTCAGTCCCCCACACCGTTATAGATCCTGCTACCTAGAAATCCAGTAGTCTCATTTAGAATAATGAGAGCCCACGCGACATGGCGCCAACGTTTGGTCTGGCTCTAATGTTTAGGTCCGACTGACTCTCTTGGTCTCATATATATTTTGACTCCTCGGTTCCGTATACGGAGACGTCCGTGGGGCTGAGGGTTTCCGCCGCCACGGGATAGGTGCTTCCTATTGCTTAGTGGTTGGTTGTTCAAGCTTGAACTTTGAAAGGAAAAACCCCGATATTGGTGTGCCTTCTCTGACCTGAAGCCGTTTTTTATAAAATGGCGAATCCGAATGTAGTGAACATAGCAATTAATATGCGACATCCGCTCACGGGACATCTGTTGACACATGGACTGACAGTCCAGGGGGGTCCAGTCACTTTTGTGGTGGACGCCCATGCAGCCTATAGAACGGAACTTTTTTATTCTTGGGTCGGATTTCCAGCAGTGGATGGGGGAACAAATACTTTTCACAAATACACAGTTGCGAATGTCCCTGGACAATACAGGGCTTACGCTTATTTAGAAATACCTCTATCTTATCAAGAACACCATAATTGGCTTGATGGTGCCCTCCCACACTCAGTAGCACAAGTTAGGTTAGGTCCACTGAGTAATGATGGTCCTACCTGGCCTTTATTGGCTACATATACACCACATCCTGCGGTTGCTCAATTGGCAGTGGTTGAAGTTCGTCGTTTATATACAGAATTAACGGCTACATATAGACGATTAGTTCAGTTTGTCATGCAGACACTAAATACGAATGCAGCGCATGCTGCTCCAGCGCACCCACAGGCTGTGGTTCCTGGTATTAATCCGGCCACTGTGCACTCAGTTATGGGTAAAGTACCGGCTAAACGAGAGGAGACTCCGTTTTGGCTGGCGCAAAAAATTAATACGCTGGAAGCAGTATTTCCCCATACGGGACCTCAAGATAAACATAGAATTTTGACGATGTGTTTGCCGTACGGGATGGTTCCTCCGGTGGACCTTTGTAATACCTGGGGCACGGTGTTTGCCGCGCTCTACACTACGGCACACGGTACACCGACATTAGCTAATTTACCGGACGTACTTAAACAGATTCAGGATGAATATGGGGCTGCCCCTGCCTTGGATTTGGGCATGCAGTTGCTGGGCAATTTTGCCACAGTTTCTTCTATTATTTTGAGTAATCTCAAAGGAGAGGCAGTAGCACTAGCAGTGCGAATACGTCTTCGGGATGTTCCGCTGCTTAATCAGGAGCGGGAGCTTCCGAGAATAATAGCGGAAACATATTCTAATATTGGTCGTGATAGCCTAGGGGCTAGACCCAAAAACCCCAGTTACGGGGTAAAAATAATAAAGATAATGCTAAACAGCAACAACCTGAGGGTTCGAAAAAGCGCTGGGAAAAGAAACAGCAAACACCTAAGAAAGATGGTGGGCAGTCTCCGCAACCGGAGACCCCACAGAATAAGTATAATCTCAGGAATAGGGATACTTTGAAGACGCCTGATAGATATCAATATACTGATACACGCCAATCTCGTTCCTTTCAGGACTCCTCGGAAAAGAGAAGTGAGAGAGGTGGGCGGTCAGAGCGGAGGACGGAGTACGTGAAACCGAGACAGGATTCACAACGCTCAGCGGAGGTTTCTATTAAACAAGAAGAGAAACCGCTGCAACAAAAACAGCAATTTATGAAGAAGAAATTGGCAGCTGTCTCAGTCAGACATGCCGCTCAAGAAGAGAGTTCTCTTGACGAACAAGACATGGGCGTTAGCACTGTTAGACAGCGCGGCAGAGGTCACAATAGTTCGCCGGAGTCTTCTAGAGCATATGGAGGTGAAAGCAACTGATGACTTCATACAAGTCGAGACGGCGGATATGCGACTCTCTGATCCTGATAGAGTATATGAAGTGACTCTGCGATTGGAAGGGGACATTGACCGTATTATAAACGCCATTTTTTGGGACCATGTGGTAAAATCATATGATGTTCTGTTGGCCGAACAAGATTGGCCACCTGACTTTGTTCGCGACTGTCCAGTTGGGGAGGAGGTTATTACACCTTCCTTCTCACCACTTGTTCCGAGAGAACTCGCGGAGTCCTATAGTAAATCATGGGCTCTAGCACAGGCTCCCACCTTGTATAGAAATAACGTGGGGTGGGACAGACAATCACCTTATCATGTAATTCCAATAAAAGGCGAACCTCAGCCACAACCGCAGTATCCTATCAAATTTGAAGCTAGGGCATCGGTTAGAAAAATTCTTACACAATTGGAGTATCAGGGTGTAATTGAGCCCTGTGTCTCGCCGATGAATAATCCCTTGTTTCCGGTAGCTAAACCGGACCATTCATATAGAATAGTGGTGGATTACCGACATTTGAATAGTCATACACGCACGTATGCAATACAGAATTCACACAGCGCAGCGCTTATGAATAATATAGTGCGTAAAAAATACAAGACAACATTAGATATCTCGAATGGATTTTTCTGCCAGAATACAGCGCCCGAGAGTCGGGACTATACCTGTTTCAGTGCGTTTGGCTCTCAGAAAAATGAAAATGTTTGTCGTTTGCCTCAGGGGTATAAGAATAGCCCAGGACTGTTTTCGGCTCGTGTAACTGAAATGCTGCATGAGTTCGACCCTGAAGCATTATCATATGTTGATGACATATATCTGACAGATGATGAGATTCTGCAACATCTAAGGCGTGTATCGCGCATTGTTGTGGGGTTTGCTGATATTGGCTATAAGTTTAATTTTAAGAAATCAAAGATTGCCTTCCTCAGCGTCATTTTCCTGGGATATGAGTTGTCGAGTGAGGGCAAGAGCCTAGCGCCACATTTTTTGGAGGAATGTGCTTTATTGCAGCCTCCTAATACGGTTCGGAAGCTCCAGTCCTTGTTGGGGTTTCTGAATGTTGGCAGAACTTACATTCCTGATTATGCGACGCGTATAAAACCCTTATACGAGTTGATTCGCCCGAATTTTTCGAGTAGATTTTGGACGATTGAACATACACACATACTGCGAGAGTTACAGAGTGATCTCTTAGCAGTTAAACACTTACACACACGGGACAATAAGACACATTTAGTCATCAGGGTGATACCTGGGGCTGTTGGGTTGCCTTATGTCACCTTTAATGAAGGGGAGACAGTCCTGATTGCATACAAGTCTCACTTGTATTCTGCTGCAGAGCAACGTTTTGCACAAACTGAGAAAATTCTCACTGCAGTACAGATGGCTATTATTAAAGAAAGACCGCTGGCCCAGGGTCAACGCATTGTTGTCGTTTCCCCAGTTCCGGCTTTAGAGGCCGTTACAAAAGCGAGTGTTCCTAATTCGAAAGCTTTACACCCGCGATGGATACAATGGGCTACGTCTTTGACAGCCACTGATGTAGATTATGTATTTGACCCTAAACTGCAGACTCAAGAATTTCTTCAATATGAAATTGAATACCCTGTTCCTGCTGGTACGTTGCCTATTGACCAATATCAAGTGGTCATGTATACCGATGGCTCTGCGCAACCAGCGGTTGGTACTAAACAACAGTATTCTGCTGCATGTGCGGTGGTGAGCGGCACTATGGAGGGGGAAGTGTTCTGCCCCCAACATACTTATACTAAAACCTTGGGAGATTGCACGGCACAGCTGGCTGAGCTCAAAGCTCTATTGTTAGCGTTGGAGCACGCGGATCCGGCGCTTTTAACCTTGCTGGTCTGTGACTCCTACTACTGTGTGCAGTCTTTCAACAAATATTTACACTATTGGAAGATAAATGGGTTCAGAGATTCTAAAGGCAACACCATTAAACATAGAATGTTGTGGGGTAAGGTTGCGGATCTGAAGGAAACGCTTCCTAATGTCCATGTTGTACATACACTTGGACACCAGCGCGTTGGAATACACGTTGCTGGGAATACTTTGGCTGATGAAGCCGCGAAATCGGCAGTGGCTGTCGCCACTGTGGCCGCAGTGACTCGTTCGAGTTCCAAACCAGACACAGAAATTTCGGCTGCCATAAAGGCTACGGCTGCTGGCACGCCCTTTCCTAAAGGATTCCCTTCAAAATATAGTTACTGCTTGAATGGTGCGCTGAATGCTACTGTTACAATTTCAGGCATTGGTGTACGTGAAATTCCCAATAAAATTGAGAGACCTCGATTAATTTCTGCAGCACATGAGGGGGTGGCTTCTGCACATGCTGGTGTGGCTGCCACAATTTCACTTTTACAGGCTCGTTACTGGTGGCCTGGTCTCTATAAAGAGACAAAGCAATATGTCCTTTGTTGTGACGTTTGTCAACAAATTAAAGCATCGTCGGCTAGACGCCCGCAGCAGACGCCCCTTCTGATTTCAAATAAACCTTTACAGTGTGTGTACTTGGATCATTGTGGTCCGCTGACACCAGATAGTGCATACAAATATATATTGGTTGCTGTAGATTCGTGCTCCAGGTTTGTATGGGTATGGCCACAACGCTCGGCTGACGCTCGCACTGTTATTAAAGATTTGCGCATCTTTGTCCATATATTTGCAGTTGCGGCTTTTCATTCGGACCAGGGCCCTGCTTTAGCCTGTAAGGCATTCAGGGACACCATGGCTTCGTTGGGGGTCCAACTCCAATTCTCGTCTCCATTTCATCCCGAGGGAAATTCTGTCGTGGAGCGTTTAAATCGTGATTTAAAGCAGTCCTTAACGGCCAGAGTTATAGGTACAGGTCGTGGTTGGCTAGCCCACCTATATGGAGTACAGAGAGCACTTAATAACTTGCCTAGAAGGTCACTGGGGGGTCGTACTTCATATGAGTGCCTGTTTGGAACAGGAATGTATGTTCCTGATCTAGATGGTCCTGGTGTGGAGGCGGCAGATACGCCCTTTGACATAAATGATCGTTTCACTGTTTTGCAGGATTTACAACAATTCCGTGAAGATAACTCTTCTGCCAGTGCTGCCTCCTCAGGAATTAAGGATGAGCCAGTAACACCTACTGGTTGGATACCCAGGATTGGGGATCTGGTGCGTGAAAAGGTCGCAGTTAAAAAAGAATTTGGTCCTTATTGTGAACCTGTCCCTGTGTTAGGGGTGAGCGGCACGAGAACTGTGATTTTACCGCCGCTGCGAGGGGCCAAAGGAAATCGCTTTGTTTCCATTGATAATGTCAAGTTACAACATGTGGCCGATTCTGCACAGCAGACCCAGAGGGACACCCAGTAGTTCCGGAATCCCTCTCACTACTGGGGAGGAAGTCCCGCTGCAGGTGATTTTCACCGACACTGTTTCCTCTCCGAGCTTGGGGAGGGTGGATGATGATCTTGCGATTGTTCCACCGACGGCGATTAATATGGAATCTTGTGATCAAATTGCTGTACGTTCTACTGACGTTTCTGAACATGTGGTTTATAGCGTGCCATGGCGAGAGCCTCCATCTGCTTCTTTGTTCACAGTTGCACCTTTTGCTAGAACTGCTTCTGGCTGCTTCAACGACGCTGATAATGATGTGTCCAGGCTCCTCGTCCTCGATGTCTTCTGTCCACGGTCCACGACGGCTGCTGGGTTGGCTTAAACGCACATATTTTGTTTTTCCTTGGAACTATTTTTGGCTGTTTTTGGCCGTGATGACTCTTTTATTATGGTTGGGATTTGTGGTTACTTTTTTTCTGATAATACATGGTCATTTTCTTCCTGATCGATCTGACATTGAGCACGTGGAGACTGTGTTAAAGCCGCATTTCTCGTCTCATATGGTTCGAAGAGACTTGTCCACAGTAAACATTTCTGCTATACCAGTTCCGGATGGAATTGTGTGGGATAAAGTAATGTTTGATATATATGGTCCCACTGAATTGATTCAAATACCGTATGTCCTCAAATTATCAATGAATGATATTGTTATACCTGGCATTGTTTCTGATGATTGGGATGTGAAGACAGTAGATTCTATGCTAACGGATTTGCAATATTATACTGTCTATGACGATGAAGATGCTTATCAGTTTAGAGATAATCATGGTGACATGTTTTGTTACAACTATTATGGACACCACTTTATTCATAAAGCTAGTAGCCCTAAGCCCATGTTTAATTATGTGCAATGGGAACATTGCTCGACTCCTCCACAAGGGAGTTCGAAAACGTATTATGATAAATTTGCATATTTTTCTGGGCATGATCAACGAAATGCTAAGTCCTACTATTTTAAAGTTGCCCCGTATTCTAATAAGCAAATGTTATTGACCGATACTAAATTACTGTATTCAAATTTGTTTGTATCTAAACTTTCGGTCGAGGGGTATGAATACTGGTTTAAAACTGTTGACTTGAAAAGTGTTTGGGGTTCGAAAAATTGGCACATGCAAGGCAGGGACATGTTATTTAGAGCATGCATTATCCCTGTGCAGATGATTTTCCTCAATGACACAGTACAACAGACTAGCTGTTTGGGCTTAGCGACAATTAGGGAGTTGACTTTGCCTAGTATACCTGTCCCTTCTAAATTAAAAAATTGGCAGCACTATGTGAATGCTACTTTTAGTGACTTTACACATTGGGTCCTGAATGGTACGCTTAACACTTCATCGTTACATCCAGGCGGGTGGTTATTATGGCCTGTAGACACTAATGTGTGTCATCAACGTTTTGTCACCTCTTCAGGGGGGTTCAGGACTAGTAGGGCAGACCCTCGTTACGTATCACCAGAACATGCTGATATTATAACTACATACAGTGTGGGGAAGCTTTGTCAGCAATGGTTGAAGTCATCCACGCTGGATGCAGTTAAGTCACATCTCACGTTACTGTCTAATGATACTGATTTACAAGATTTTTTGTCAGGTCCCAAAGTACCACAGAAGAAAAGGTTTTTATACGAGGTTTATAATGAGATTTGGAAGCTTTCACAACAAGAGGCTGCAGCCCGGTTGAGGCAGATTGATCAAGAAAATCTGATGCAGACTTTGTCTGTTGTTGATAATGGCATGCATACCCTTTCTGACCGTGTTTACACGATTGACAGCATTGTTTCCTCTGCCATTGACATTATTAAATCGGATATGTCTTCTTTATATCATGGGCAGAGTCAGACGCGGTCCATCATGCAGCTGGGTTGGACTCTTCAGACCTTGAAGGCGGGTCGCGTTCCATGGCAGCACGTTCGTGCCAGAGAGATCTTTATCTCTTTTAATTTGACTCGTCAACAACAACTGATGGCTAAAAAGGAAGCAACATATGTTATGTTAAATATTGAGAAATTAGAGAAACTGCCTTTCACGGTAGCTGAGATTCCGTCAGCTGAATGGTTGATTCATGGGGTTATTAATTTGCCTATCTCTACTTTGCAATTTACTTCGTGTTTGAAGCACATTCCGGTGGGTAGATATGAACTATTGGGAGACAGTTACATACACAAGGTGTGGGACCTTCCCTTTCAGTACAGATGTGTTAATGGTTTGAAGGAGGTTTTTCTTAGCGGCAGCGAATGCGAAGCTTCTGTCAGCCATTCAATGGTTTGTAAACAGCTGTCCTTGCACGGGGCGTGTAACGCTTCGATTGCTAACTTAGCTTGTTATCTGAAGGGAGTTCCAGGCCCGGTTATTAACAACACTTTCCAGGTGCTTTCTAACAGCAGTTACATTGTTCTTAACAGCGAACGCTGCTGTGGCATGCGGGCCGGAATAGTTTCCATCGTCGTTGTCAACAAGGCCGTTACGTGCTGCGGGAATGTGTTGTTTCCCCCCACTCAATTTAGGGAGGTAGCGGACATCTGGCCTCATATTGCTACTTCCAAGGTTGATTTCGACAAGTTGAGTCGGCTGAAAGCTTTATTGTTTCAAAAGCATGTGGCCCTTACATCTGCTAGCGAGACCTACGCACTTCAAGTGGCAAGGTCATCAGCGGAAATACAGTCCCTTTTGAATACTAACTTTCCAAATCACTTCGGTGAACTTGTGGGACGTATATTTAATGCATCCAGCACTGCTGGTATTGCACATTTTTTCAAAGTAGTTGGTGTTGGTTTTGCCCATACCTTCTCTTCCATATTCGGTTTGATACCTTCGGCTATACATTCTATTTTCGGAAGCATTTTTGGGGGTTTCCCGATTACTTTGGCTTTATTGGCTGGAGTCTTGCTGTTGTTGCTATTTTTTCGCAATGGCTGTCCCGTCACGACGAGATCCTGTATTGCTGTTCCCGTCAGCGCAGCTGTGTTGTGAACGCATGATGCAGCATTTTGGAGCGACACTCCTGGGATATTTGGAGTGTGACTGGTCTCTGTCATTCAGACCGGTTTTCGATTGTGTGCAACCCGTGTTTCGATGCCTTTGGTGCTCGTCTGAACATGCACTGGCTCTCTGTCTCTCATTGCAGCGCCCTCCAATGGTCGATACTGATCTGTTGATGTTCCCGATTAGGGCTCATTCCCAGACTTGTGTACTACTGATGCGCTTGCTTCGTGAGGCAGTTTATGAGATTCCCTTCCTGGAGGAAGATGGCATTGTCTCTTTCATAGGCCCTACACGGGGTGCCACCCTGAATGGTTTTGGGGCTTTGGATCACACCTGCTCCATGGTGCTTTGTGGCGTGGATCTTCCGATATTGACATATATCGAAGAGGAGGAACTCCTGCGTTCTATTGCTTCTATCTGACGATTGGATTTTTACGAAATTGACACTATATTGAATTTGGCTTTATGGTCACATGTTACCTAAATTTATGACTTTGTTGTCTTCTCACCTTGTCGAAATAATTGTTTTAGGTATTGTTTATATTTGGGGCATCCTTTTATATTATTGGAACCACTTGCTACCGACAAGGGGAGGGTGTAGTGTGGTTAGTTTTACGTATTTATTGCGCTTTAGCTTCAGGCTTTAGGCCTTTGTGCACTTTGCCCTGAATATATTTTATTCATTTGCTGACAGCTTAGAGCCTCTGTGCACTTTGCTCTACATGCTTTTTATTAGGCTTCGTACTGTTATTTTTCAAATAGCCAGTTCTACGGTGTTGTTTTTTCATTCATATCACACTATTTTGCCTACTTCAGCACTGGAGTTCTCCATAACATATTTACTCTGTGCTTCAGTCAAGGATACAGTCTGGTACATTGCCGATAGACGTGGTAAGAGTTTAGACTTGGCATTCCTGCGTAGGGACATTTTGTGATCACGATGACATGTTAGTTATAAAATCACTTCCTTGTCCCAATACACGCAAGAGGGAGATTCCGACCAGGGAACCACAACTAGACGCTGACTGCCTCGTTGCAGATGCTGAACCAAGATCACAGGTCTTTGTTCAGGTATGAGGGCTGATGTCTCCACAGTGATTTTAATAGGCAAGCTAGAAACTTAACATGCTGTGCTCTAAATAGAACAAGCAGAGGGAGAGTAGAAACTGTTAGACAATATGATAGCTTTGTTCTTATGTTTTACTCTCCTGGTGACTATTTCAATCCTACTGTGTTGTATCGTTCTGGTTATTGCGGCTCACGCCTTAATATCTAAAATACAGTCGTTTTATTAAAACATAATATAAAACTTATACTGTCTTTGTCATTTGTATATGAGATCATATTGGAAATAAGAGAGTTGGTTTGGATCTGAGTAACCACGACTTCCCTGAGAAGTTCCAAAGATGTCATGCGCTCGGCTGCCCAATCATTCCACATGGGAGAAATGAGGCACTGCTAGTTAGCCGGAGCAAAAACCGGATTTAGGGTGACAGAGTTCTTTACACGTGGGTCAGACTCAGTCCCCCACACCGTTATAGATCCTGCTACCTAGAAATCCAGTAGTCTCATTTAGAATAATGAGAGCCCACGCGACAGTGTGATTGGTGGTGCATGGGTGCTCCCATGCAACACCCATGGATTGTGTTGCATGAACAGATTTCCCATAGGCGGTAGACCCATGAATGCGCCAAAACTGCTGGTGAGGTACAATGATGAGAATTGTGTTTATTTGTCCTCATTTTTACCTTTCTATGTGTGATGCATTCTGCAGCATACATAGAAAGAGGAAAATGCCTCTGGTGTGCCATCCTGCAAAAAAACAATCCTGCTTAAAATGCAGGCACCCTTGCATCATGGTGCAAGAGTCCCTGCATTGGTGCTAGGCAGCACATTGCGCACAACTGCTGGGGATAGAGGGGAATGTACTGTATAATATTAAATACAGTGCATTCCTGCCTTTTCCCTGTTACACAGTGCAGTGCACCATGGTGGCTTGCTATGCTGCATGACCATTTTATAAATATGCCCCTCTGTCTCTTCCTGGTAAATGTACTGAGAGGAGATGTGCATCTGGGAAGAGTGTCAATCACCTTGTGACAAAGTCTAGCCCCTTGTCCAGTAGAGGAAAAGAGCAGAGATGGTGGAGATCTACTAATAGACTGCCACAGCAGCAGAGTTTGCTAAGGATTGTTATGGATTTGTTTGGTTTATGTTTGCATATGAAACAGGGCAGCTGTGGCTTTGTCAGGTGTGAAAGATCCCATTCTCATTAAAGGGTTGGAGAGTGCCCAAGGTTTCTGGCTAAAACTGTGGGGGTCATTTTGGGGGTAGAAATGGAGTGGGAAGGGTAGGGAGGAACATGCCAATGCAGCTGAGTAATACAGGATTTCATTTTTGGATGACGTCTACAGATGTTAGCAGATTGCAATCCAGTACCAGAGGACTGTGAGTTTGTTCAAGATCCTTATTTGGAGATGAGGAATGAAACAAATATTTGGGATCATCTGATGGGGATGACAGTATGAACTGAATGATTTGATAATATTGCAAAGGGATGATTTGTCGAGGAAGAAGAGGAGGTAACTAAGGACAAAGTCTAATCAGAGGTCTACCAAGAGAGATTTGAAGGTGGAGAGATTAGAGCTCTTTGAGACTTGTTAGACTTGGCATCCTTGGCGTGGTCTCCCTTAACGTTTTGCTTCTGTTTCCCATGTTGTTGATGTGTGCTGGACTCTGTTTTTGATTCTCTGGGCACTTTAACACTGCCATCCAGTGCTAACGTGCAAATGCTCCTTTGTAAAATGAATGTGCAATTGGCTTTCCATTATTGGCATATTTGATTTACTAATAAGTCCCTAGTACAGTGTACTAGAGGTGCCCAGGGCCTGTAAATCAAATGCTACCAGTCGGCATGCAGCATTGGTTGGTTATGCCACCCTCATGAGTAGCCCTGTAAACATGGCTCAGACCTGCCTCTGCAGTGTCTGTGGGTACAGTTTTATACTGCCAATTCGGCTTTGCAAGTGTACCCACTCCCCAGACCTAAACCTTCCCTTTTATTACATGTAAGGCACCCCTAGGGTAGTCATTAGGTCACCCCATGGGCAGGGTGCAGTGTATGTTTAAGGTAGGACATGTACTAATGTGTTCTTATATGTCCTAAAAGTGAAATGCTGCCAAATTCGGTTTTCACTGTGCAAGGCCTATCTCTCTCATAGGTTAACATGAGGGCTGTCTTTAAATCTTATTAAAGTTCAGCTTTCACTTGGGAGCAGATAGAAATGTGGAGTTTAGGGTTCCTGAACTCACAATTTAAAAATACATCTTTTGGTAAACGTTGTTTCTAAAGTGTGTGTTTGAAAATGCCACTGTTAGAAAGTAGGCATTTTCTTGCTTAAACCGTTCTGTGACTCTGCTTGTTTGTGGATTCTCTGTCTGGGTCAGTTTGACAGTTGGGTTGTTTGCACCTCTCGCCTAGACAGTGACACAAAGGGAGCTGGGGTGTAGCCTGCATATCTTGATGAGCCAACTGAGCTGGGAGGGAGGGGAGGAGTGGTCACTCACACCTGAAAGGGATGTGCCTGCCCTCACATAATGCAGTCTCCAACCCCCTGCTTGGGGGTCTGAGATCTGGCCCTGGCAAGGCAGGATCTTAACAAAAGAGACCTTCCTTTGAAGTTTTCCTACTTCAAAGACTGAAAGGGTTATAAGTAGCGTACCAAGAACCCCTGAAAATTAGATCACTTCTGGAATCGAGAGGAACCTCTGCCAAAGAGAAGAGCTGAAGAGCTGAGGAGAAGTGCTGCCCCTGCCTGTGACTGTGGTTTGTTGGGACATCCCGCAGTTGCTGTTTCTGCCTGTGAAAGGGGACAAATACTGGACTTTGTTGTGCATTCCTGCTTTAGAAGAATCTCCAAGGGCTTGAACTGAGCTAGCCTCCTGTTGTTGAAGTCTCATGCCATCAAAGACTTCCCCTGCCAGCACCTGGACTCTCTGCTGAGACTCCTGCCCTGCCAAGTGATGCCCTATCCACTTCCTGAGCACTTGAAAGGTGAAGCTGGCAGACAAGAACTGAAAATCCACACACAGAATGGCGTGAGGGGAAATTTTCGATGCACCTTCTGCAACGTGGCTAAAAAACGACACCCTGCTGGTTTCGCAGCTGAAATCGGCACTCCACCTGCATCGGGGCTGGGAGATCAACGCATTGTGGCTGGAGAAACAACCCGCAACAGCCGCTTACAGAGGCTGATAATGATGTAAACCCTGCACAGTGTGTTTTTTGATATCCTGCAACTGGATTTTCCACGCATCGTCCCTGGGTGTCAAAGTCAACCCGATTCTGTGCGCACTCGAGGTGCCCCATCCAGAAACCAACGCATCGCTCTCTTGCGAGGGAGAAAAATGATGCATCGCCGACCCGACAAGAAAATGAAATGACGCACAGCCTCACTTGCGAGTAAGGAATGGATGCATTGCTACCCTTTTCCGACGCACACTCGGCCGTCCAGCTTTATGTTTGACACTAACCAGGTACTTTGTGTAACATCATCATTCTCACTGTTTTCTAAGGATTAAGACTCTTATTCTTTTGAAAATTCATATCTTGACTTGTGTATGTTGGATTTTTGTTGTTTTGGTCTTGTTTGATTTAGATAAATATTATCTATTTTTCTAAACTGGTTTGGTGTCCATTTTCTTGTGTTTTCACTGTACTACTATGTGTGGTGGTAGAAATACTTTACACATTGCTTCTGAAGTTAAGCCTGCCTGCTCATGCCAAGCTAGCAAGGGGGATGAGCAGGGCTTAACTGAGTGTGATTCTCCTTTACCCTGACTAGAGTGAGGGTCCTTGCTTGGACAGGGGGTAACCTGTCTGCCAACCAAATACCCTATTTCTAACAAGACTGAATAGGAATGATCTCAAAAACAGGATGGAGTGCAGTTGAGTATATATTGGTGAGGGGAAAGCTACAGTGGACAGATCAACAACATCAAAAGCCAGAAAGAGTTTGAGAAGTATAAGAATTGAAAACAAGTAATTTTGTTGTGGGCAGAGGCTGAGTAATTTAACGCATGTCAGAAAGTGTTTTCTGTGGTTCCCAGTGCATGAAATCCAGAATAAAGGAGGTCAAGAAGGTTGTGAGTAGCGAGAAGGAGGATTAGATGAATAATATCTTCCACTGGCAACAGAGAAACAGGACGAGTTAACTTTAACTGGTTGGTCAGTTGTGTTATTTTTTGTCAAGGGGGTACCACTGCAGACTTCTAACATGGGAGGCATCGCCTCCTGTTAAAAAGTGATTGCAGAGGGATGTTAGGCCTCATAGTAAAAGAAAGGAGACAGCCAATGGTTTGATGGCTTTCGGATTTAAATTATCAGATGGGGCACACAATGGTTTGCAGATGTGGAAGATTTCAAGGAGAAAAGCATCTTTGGTACTGCCCGTTAACAGAATGATTTTCATCCGGCTCTAAGAGATCTCACATTTGCTTTTGATTTCTGGGGAATCCTAGCTGGCTGAAACTTTTTTCTTCAGCCAGAAACCTTAGCTTTACATTTTGGAGTGCGAGGGAAAAGAAGTAAAACCTTTTATTATGTAGGCAAACCGATTTGTAAATTGTGGTCCACATACCATGATGAAAGGATTCAACTGAAAACATACATTAAATATAATTGACTTAAACTCTTGACCCGTTTTTTAAAGAAATGCTATATTTTGCAGGATGCAGACTGTAGGAATAAAGCAGAAAACATCAATGGTCCCTTTTATTCTTTGAACAATTAGTGTGACTAATTTTGTATTCCCTATGTGAGAATGTTTTTCAAGTTTGATGTCTGATCCAGGACCGGCTCCCCCATGATTGCGGAGGAGAATCGTCCCGCTGGAAAAATGCCCCAGAGTAGCTTAAAAATAAAACGGTAATAAAGTTTATTTATTACTATTTTATTTTTCAGCTACCCATCCTGAACAAAGTGTTAGGACATGGCGAGGCATTTGCTACTGAGTGGGATGTTTAAAGTGTGCATGTCCCTTTGGCTAGCCATCTTGCAAGAACCAGCCTGACATACACACTTTAACCTTCCCTAACCCAGCTGTCATAAGACAACTGGGTTAGGGAAAACAAAGGCGTCCAGCGCTGTTAGGATTGCTGAGAGGGGCTACTCCTTCCAATCCTGATGCTCCTCTCATGCTGTTTAACAGAATTGGGTAGTGCAGTTTGCTGGGCCCAGAGCTTCAACAAGAGAAGACACCAGAGGAGAAAAGTCAGTAAGGTAAGTGACTTTTTTAATTATATTAACCCCACCAGTATTTTACCCTTCTAATCACTCTAAATGCAAGATAGCCACCACTGGGCTGATCTACAAACAGAAGCGAAATAGCACAAAACGACTGCATGTCAGCAAGTCCAACCAAATTGCGATCTCTGTTGTAGTTGAAGGGCATGTGTGTCCCAAAGCTGGAAGGTGTGGTATTGTTGGACCTGGCTTTTTGACAGGGTCATCCCCAAACTTTTTGCCTTCCTCCTTCTCTTTTTCTGACCTCATTTTTGCTGGTTTTTAGACTCTGCGCACTTTACCACTGCTACCCAGTGCTAAAGTGCATATGCTCTCTCCCTTAAAACATGGTAACCTTGAATCATACCTGATTGGACTATTAATTTACTTATAAGTCCCTAGTAAGGTGCACTTTATGTGCATAGGGCTGGTAAATTAAATGCTACTAGTGGGCCTGCAGCACTGGTTGTGCCACCCGCTTAAGTAGCCCCTTTTCCTTGTGTCAGGCCTGCCATTGCAAGGCCTGTGTGTGCAGTTTCACTGCCACCTCGACTTGGCATTTAAAAGTACTTGCCAAGCCTAGAACTCCCCTTTTTCTACATATAAGTCACCCTTAATGTGTGCCCTAGGTAACCCCTAGAGCAGGGTGCTGTGTAGATAAAAGGCAGGACATATACCTGTGTAGTTATATGTCCTGGTAGTGTAAAACTCCTAAATTCGTTTTACACTACTGTGGGGCCTGCTTCCTTCATAGGCTAACATTGGGGCTGCCCTCATACACTGTTGAAGTGGCAGCTGCTGATCTGAAAGGAGCAGGAAGGTCATATTTAGTATGGCCAGAATGGTAATACAAAGTCCTGCTGACTGGTGAAGTCGGATTTAATATTACTATTCTAGAAATGCCACTTTTAGAAAGTGAGCATTTCTTTGCACTTAAATCTTTCTGTGCCTTACAATCCACGTCTGGCTGGGCTTGGTTGACAGCTCCTTGTGCATTCACTCAGACACACCCCAAACACAGGGTACTCAGCCTCACTTGCATACATCTGCATTTTGAATGGGTCTTCCTGGGCTGGGAGGGTGGAGGGCCTGTTCTCACACAAAGGACTGCCACACCCCCTACTGGGACCCTGGCAGACAGGATTGAACTGAAAGGGGACCTGGTGCACTTCTTAGCCACTCTTTGAAGTCTCCCCCACTTCAAAGGCACATTTGGGTATAAAACAGGGCCTCTGCCCTACCTCATCAGACACTTGCTGGAGAAGAAACCGGAACCAGAAACTACATCCTGCCAAGAAGAACTGCCTGGCTGCTCAAAGGACTCACCTGTCTGCTTTCTACAAAGGACTGCTGTCTTGCTGTTGCCCTGCTGCCTTGCTGAACTCTTGTCTGGCTGTAAAAGTGCTCTCCAAGGGCTTGGATAGAGCTTGCCTCCTGTTCCTTGAAGTCTCAGGACCAAAAAGACTTCTTCCTTTCACTTGGACGCTCCGTGCGCTGAAAATTTCGACGCACAGCTTGTTTCGCGGCGAGAAAAACGCCGCACACCGACGCTGATCGACGCGACGCCCTCGGGACGATCGAGACTTCGACGCACAACCTCGCAAGGACAAAGCCGCTCGACTTTCCAGGAGAAATCGACGCGACGCCCACCGTGAGTGCGAAACTTTGACGCACGGCCTCGCAAGGACAACGCCGCCCGACTTCCAAGGAGAAATCGACGCGACGCCTGCCGTGAGACCAAACTTTCGACGCACGGCCTCGCAAGGACAACGCCGCCCGACTTCCAAGGAGAAATCGACGCGACGCCTACCGTGAGATCGAAACTTCGACGCGCAGCCCCGCAGAACGACGCGCAGCCGGAAAACAAGCAGGAGAATCCACGCACAGACCCGGGACATCTGGTAATCCCCGCGATCCACAAAAAGAGACTGTCTGCGCGCCGGAAAACGACGCCCGACTTCCCCGCGTGGAAAAGAACGACGCAAGTCTGTGTGTGCTGAGGAGAAATCGACGCACACACCCCTTTTTCCACGCATCTCTTCTCCTGTGGCCCTCTGAGGAGATTTTCCACCAGAAACCAGGTACTTTGTGCTTGAAAGACACTGTATTGCATTCTAAAGACTTAAGACACTTTATATCACTTCCCTGTGATATTTCTACAATTTTCCATTGCAACTTTATTCTTTTTTGACCTACAATTATCCTGATAAATATTATATATTTTTCTAAACAATGTGTGGTGTATTTTTGTGGTGCTATATGGTGGTATTGTATGATTTATTGCACAAATACTTTACACATTGCCTTCTAAGTTAAGCCTGACTGCTCGTGCCAAGCTACCAGAGGGTGGGCACAGGATAATCTTGGATAGTGTGTGACTTACCCTGACTAGAGTGAGGGCTTTTGCTTGGACAGGAGGTAACCTGACTGCCAACCAAAAACCCCATTTCTAACATTGGTGATCAGCGGTGAGGATAGGACTTGTATTGTGCAGTGACATACAGTAGCTAAGTATTTCACTACCTACCCACAGTTGAAGGTCAACTTGGTTTTTATCTCTTTTTGCAAATCCGTTTTTTTCCTGACAATTTTCAAAAACTAAATCCTCACTTAACATGTCTCTGACTGGGTCTCAGACAGGGGACTTTGACCTAGTCCAGGTGGATACATATACGGTCAAACAACTAAGAGGATTCTGCAGGGCATTGAGGGTACCCACCCAAGGGGCCTCCAGAAAGGAGGACTTTCAAGTGGCACTGAGGGCCTGGGCAGAAGCCCATTTAGAGGATGATGAGGAAGAGGAGCCAGAAAATGGCTCCTCAGAGGAATTTTCACTATCTGTGGATGGTGTTACCACTGCAATTGTGCCCCCTTCCAGACCAGGGAGCAGTGTCTCTGGGCAAAGCCTGACCGCAGAGGAAAGGAGAGAAGAAAGGGAGTTCCAATTGCAAATGGCAAAATTGAAAATTGAGGCTCAACAGGAGGAGAGAAGGGCAGAAAGAGAAGCCAAACAAGCTGAGGCTGAAAGATTGAAGCTGAAAGAACAGCCAAACAGATTCAAGCAGAAGCTGAAAGGGCAGCCAAACAAGCGGAAGCTGAAAGAGCAGCCAAACAGGTGGAAGCTGAAAGAGCTCTGGCTGAAAAGAAACTCTTGTTGGCTCATGAACTGAGTCTCAAGGAGCTGGAGATCAAGGCAAGACAGTCTGAATCCAGCAATAATGGTGGCAGCATACTGACAGGACCTGCTGGAGAAAAGAAGGTTCGTATACCCAAGAATGTGGTGCCCAGTTTTGTGGTGGGAGATGACATAGATAAATGGTTAGCTGCCTATGAAGTTGCACTAAGGGCTCATGAGGTTCCTGAAGGGCAATGGGGGGTAGCTATGTGGGGTTATGTACCGCCATTGGGGAGGGATACACTCCTCACATTGGATCAACCTGATCAAAACACATACCCACTTCAGAGAGCCATTTTACTTGCCAAGTTTGGGCTGGCCCCTGAGGGATACCGTCAGAGGTTCAGGGACAGCACCAAACAAACCACACAAACATGGGTAGATTTCTTTGACTTCTCCAGTAAGGCACTGAATGGATGGGTGCGGGGCAACAAAGTAACTGATTATAAAGGTTTATATGACTTGATTCTGAGAGAGCATATGCTTAATACTACTTTTACAGAGTTGCGCCAGCACTTAGTGGATAGTAAGCTGACTGATCCCAGGAAGCTTGCTGAGGAGGCGGACCTCTGGGCAAGCACCAGAGTGTCCAAAAAGGTATCTGGGAGTAACCCCGAGAAGGGTAGTTCCGGTTCCCCCCAACAAAGTGAGGGGGAGGTTAGAGATGACCCAGACGAGTTCCAGAGTAAGGGGGGAAGAAAGGGTTCCCATACCCCCTCTGAGAAACAGGGTGGGGGTTCTGGTGGGCAGTGGCCCAAAGTATCCCATTCCCAACCCCGCTGCTTTGAGTGTTCCCAGATAGGACACAGGAAGGGGGACTCTGTCTGTCCAAAGAACTCACCCAATATTGGGACCTCTACAGGGGTGGCCAATGTGGCCTTAGGGGAATGTCGTCCCCAGGGGCAGGTCGTAGACCATGCCTTCATCTCCTTCAGTTGGGAGGTGGACTCAGAGGGTAAACTGGTGATCCCTGAGGGTGGGAGTCGTCACTTCCACCAGGTGGGAGTGAATGGGATCCCAGTCACCGCTCTGAGAGACACGGGGGCTAGTCTTACCATGATTGTGGAGAGACTAGTGTCACCAGAGCAGTACACCGGACAGGTGTGTAGAGTGACTCCAGCCATTGGGGAAGATTTCTTCCGCCCCATGGCCCGGGTGTCCCTAGAGTGGGGTGGGGAGGTGACCCAGAGGCGGGTCATAGTTAGTCCCCAGCTGCCCATTGACTGCATTCTGGGGAATGAGTTTCCCTTAGTGTCAGGAGAGCTGAGAGGGCCGACCCCCAAGGGTGCCCTAACAGTTCATATATCTGGCGGTACCACTCCCCAGAGGAGGGTATGGAAGCCCAGATGGGGAGGCACGGGGAAAAAGGACTCACCCCTGCCCTCTGTTCAGCCTCAGAGTACAGACCCTGGGCTGAGGGACCAGTATCAGGGACCCACCCCTGACCTGGTGAGAGTGGAGAAGGGGTGCCAGACCCCTGGGGTTACTACCCCCCATTCTGGGATGCTACAGGAATCCCTTGGGAGCTCCCTACCAGCCCCCCAGCTGGAGGAGAAGCTCAGCCAACGGCCCCCCTCCGGGTCTCCACCTAGCAGTGGATGGTCAGGGGCCTGGCTCATAACACTGACAGCTGTCAGTGGCATCTATTGGTTTCTGTCCTTGTGGGCAGAGTTTTCCCTGGGTGGGGGACAGAAGTCAGACCCAAGGAATGGAATGGGCCACATCACTTTGTTGGCCATGGTGATACTGTCTGCATACTGGGATACATCTGTAAGCAAATTAAAGTTAGGAGCTGTCCAGATGGGGTCCTCAGGTGATGAGAAGGGTTCCCCATGGGCCAGATCAGTGGCCCCAGAGAGTATAGACAAAGAAGCCTCACTGAGTTCGGAAAGGCGTAGAACTGGCGAGTGCCCCTGCAGTAGTGGGCCATTGTCCATGTTCTATCGCCTTAAGCAGGGAAGTCCATCAGAGTGTTGATTAGTCTACCCTGGCTTTAGGCTGGGAGGGGGTCATGTTGGACCTGGCTTTTTGACAGGGTCATCCCCAAACTTTTTGCCTTCCTCCTTCTCTTTTTCTGACCTCATTTTTGCTGGTTTTTAGACTCTGCGCACTTTACCACTGCTACCCAGTGCTAAAGTGCATATGCTCTCTCCCTTAAAACATGGTAACCTTGAATCATACCTGATTGGACTATTAATTTACTTATAAGTCCCTAGTAAGGTGCACTTTATGTGCATAGGGCTGGTAAATTAAATGCTACTAGTGGGCCTGCAGCACTGGTTGTGCCACCCGCTTAAGTAGCCCCTTTTCCTTGTGTCAGGCCTGCCATTGCAAGGCCTGTGTGTGCAGTTTCACTGCCACCTCGACTTGGCATTTAAAAGTACTTGCCAAGCCTAGAACTCCCCTTTTTCTACATATAAGTCACCCTTAATGTGTGCCCTAGGTAACCCCTAGAGCAGGGTGCTGTGTAGATAAAAGGCAGGACATATACCTGTGTAGTTATATGTCCTGGTAGTGTAAAACTCCTAAATTCGTTTTACACTACTGTGGGGCCTGCTTCCTTCATAGGCTAACATTGGGGCTGCCCTCATACACTGTTGAAGTGGCAGCTGCTGATCTGAAAGGAGCAGGAAGGTCATATTTAGTATGGCCAGAATGGTAATACAAAGTCCTGCTGACTGGTGAAGTCGGATTTAATATTACTATTCTAGAAATGCCACTTTTAGAAAGTGAGCATTTCTTTGCACTTAAATCTTTCTGTGCCTTACAATCCACGTCTGGCTGGGCTTGGTTGACAGCTCCTTGTGCATTCACTCAGACACACCCCAAACACAGGGTACTCAGCCTCACTTGCATACATCTGCATTTTGAATGGGTCTTCCTGGGCTGGGAGGGTGGAGGGCCTGCTCTCACACAAAGGACTGCCACACCCCCTACTGGGACCCTGGCAGACAGGATTGAACTGAAAGGGGACCTGGTGCACTTCTTAGCCACTCTTTGAAGTCTCCCCCACTTCAAAGGCACATTTGGGTATAAAACAGGGCCTCTGCCCTACCTCATCAGACACTTGCTGGAGAAGAAACCGGAACCAGAAACTACATCCTGCCAAGAAGAACTGCCTGGCTGCTCAAAGGACTCACCTGTCTGCTTTCTACAAAGGACTGCTGTCTTGCTGTTGCCCTGCTGCCTTGCTGAACTCTTGTCTGGCTGTAAAAGTGCTCTCCAAGGGCTTGGATAGAGCTTGCCTCCTGTTCCTTGAAGTCTCAGGACCAAAAAGACTTCTTCCTTTCACTTGGACGCTCCGTGCGCCGAAAATTTCGACGCACAGCTTGTTTCGCGGCGAGAAAAACGCCGCACACCGACGCTGATCGACGCAACGCCCTCGGGACGATCGAGACTTCGACGCACAACCTCGCAAGGACAAAGCCGCTCGACTTTCCAGGAGAAATCGACGCGACGCCCACCGTGAGTGCGAAACTTTGACGCACGGCCTCGCAAGGACAACGCCGCCCGACTTCCAAGGAGAAATCGACGCGACGCCTGCCGTGAGACCAAACTTTCGACGCACGGCCTCGCAAGGACAACGCCGCCCGACTTCCAAGGAGAAATCGACGCGACGCCTACCGTGAGATCGAAACTTCGACGCGCAGCCCCGCAGAATGACGCGCAGCCGGAAAACAAGCAGGAGAATCCACGCACAGACCCGGGACATCTGGTAATCCCCACGATCCACAAAAAGAGACTGTCTGCGCGCCGGAAAACGATGCCCGACTTCCCCGCGTGGAAAAGAACGACGCAAGTCTGTGTGTGCTGAGGAGAAATCGACGCACACACCCCTTTTTCCACGCATCTCTTCTCCTGTGGCCCTCTGAGGAGATTTTCCACCAGAAACCAGGTACTTTGTGCTTGAAAGACACTGTATTGCATTCTAAAGACTTAAGACACTTTATATCACTTCCCTGTGATATTTCTACAATTTTCCATTGCAACTTTATTCTTTTTTGACCTACAATTATCCTGATAAATATTATATATTTTTCTAAACACTGTGTGGTGTATTTTTGTGGTGCTATATGGTGGTATTGTATGATTTATTGCACAAATACTTTACACATTGCCTTCTAAGTTAAGCCTGACTGCTCGTGCCAAGCTACCAGAGGGTGGGCACAGGATAATCTTGGATAGTGTGTGACTTACCCTGACTAGAGTGAGGGCTTTTGCTTGGACAGGAGGTAACCTGACTGCCAACCAAAAACCCCATTTCTAACAGGTATTAACTGCGATTTAGCATTTTCCACATATTAATATGGACAAACTAGCAGTAGTCAACCTAATCGCCAGTTAATATTTTAGTTTAGGACTGGATGAATAAAAAAATCCTTAATCTCACAGTAGGCAAGATGGATTTACAGCAGATATGCACTCTAATGCGTGGCTTTTCTCCTGCTAATCAGTCAACTGATATCTAGTCTTTAGGCTTTGTTATTTATCAAGATCTATCCTTTCAACTGCAGAGAAATATCGCAATGTCCTTTTGCTATCAGACACTCTGTCAAATCAGTATCATTTGTCAATTAATTTAAAACTTAACTAAGCCTAAGTCATTTCAGCCTGTGTCCTAAGTAAAACGGACTACTGCAAAAGCCTCTATTTGGGTTTACCTGAATATATTTTGAAAGTGTTACAGCTAATGCAAAACATTACTGTAAGGATAGTTGTGAGTTTATGGAAATATAATTGAATATGATCATGTGACCTTCCCCCATTTGCTTCCTGTCAAACAACATCTAGGGCTACATGTACAAATGTCAGGTTTTGCGGTGCACAAATTGTAAGATTTAGTGGCTCGCAATTTACGAGTCGCAAAACCTGATGCATAACAGTGTCTCAGACACTGTTTGTAATTCCCAAATCAATCAATCAATCAGTTTTTGTACAGTGCGGCTACTCATGCGTGAGGGTCTCAGGGTTTTGGGGGGAGGGGAAGGGGCCTCATCCGAAGAACCACGTCTTGAGGTTCTTCCTAAGGATGGTGAGTGATGGGCTTTGTCTGAGGTACAGAGGGAGGTTGTTCCAGCTTTTTTCTGCAAAGTAGGTGAAGGATCGTCCTCCGACTGTGGTTTTTGTGGATGTGAGGGATGGTGGCCAGGGCAATCTGGGCAGAGCAGAGAGATCTAGCGCAGGTGTGGAAGGAGACACAGTGGTTCAGGTAGGCTGGTCCTACATTGTGTATGGCCTTGTACGTGTGGGTGAGTAGCTTGAAGGTGATTCGCTTCTCGACCGATAGCCAGTGGAGGGTCCTCAGGTGTTGGGAGATGTGTTCTCAGTGTGGGAGGTCCACAATGAGTCTGCTGAAGGCATTCAGGATGAGTTGTAGTTTTTTGATGTTTCTAGTTAAAGTGCCGACATAGAGGACGTTGCTGTAGTCGAGCTTGCTTGCGACTGAGGCGTGAATGACTATTATGCGACAGTGTGCTGGTATCCATCTGAAGATCTTCTGAAATTTGGAGAATGTGTGCCAGCAGGAGGAGGTGGCTTCTGATGATGGTGGCTGTGAGAGGGGCCATGTATACGTTGAACAGTGTGAGACTCAGTGAGGATCCTTGGGGTACTCCTCAGTTGACTCCTGTGGGTCTGGGTGTGTAGGGCGGGAGTCTGACCCACTGTGTCCTCCCGGACAGAAGGGGTGTGGATCCATTCCAGGACTCTTCCATGGATTCTTATGTCATGGAGTCTGGTGCACAGGGTGCTGTGGGAGACTATGTTGAACGCTGATGAGAGATCGAGGAGTAGAAGCACTGCGGTGTGGCCATGGTCTAGGAGTAATCTGATGTTGTTGGTGGCTGCCAGGAGGGCTGTCTCCATGCTGAGGTTGTTGCGGAAGCCAAACTGGGAGCTGTCAATGGAGTTGTTGGCCTCAGTGAAATTCCATAGTTGTACATTGATTGCTTTCTCCAGTATGTTGGTGGGGTAGTGTAGCAGCGAGATGGGCCGGAAATTTCTTCAGTTCTGATGGGTCGGCTAAAGGTTTCTTCAGGAAAGGGCATATTTCAGTGTGCTTCCAGTCCTCGGGAAAGGTGCCAGTGTTGATGGAGCAGTTGATTGTGTTCCAGAGCTCAGGGGCAATGGATCCGCAGGCTCTGATGTATATGTGGTGCGGGCAGGGGTCCGGGAGGGCTCCGGAGTGGATGCTTTTCACGATGCTGAATGTTTCCTATGAGGAGAGCGTTAACCAGCTGTGGATGGTCTGGATGGGTTCTGGGGGGGGGGCTCGGACACAGATTCTGGGGCCAGGATTTTCCGTGAGGAATCTGTTATAGATGTCCTCGGTCGCAAGAGACCTGCTTCATTGTTATTCATTAGGCAGGTCATAATTTGCAACCCTTTTGGGATGGCTGCACTCACAGGGATGGTGGCCTGCTGGGGTCAGCAGACCACTATGTCTGTGACAGGTTTTAAAATAAAGCAGTGGGACCACTGCCAGCTCTGAAAAAATTTTGAAAAACACATTCACAAAGGAGAAGGGGTTCCCTGGGGTCCCCTTTCCATTTGCGAATGGGTTACCACCAATTTGAAATTGGTGGTTACTGCGAATATTTTGCGAACACAGTGCCAGTCGCAAAACAATTATACATCCCACTGCAAGTCGCTATTAGGAAGGGACAACCTTACATGCCCCTTCCTAATAGTGAGTCGCAAACCCATTTTGCGATTTGGTAAAAGGTTATCAAATCGCAAAATAGAGTTTTGTACACAGGAACACGCTTTTTTTCCTTCTTTCATTCTTACCTTCTTTCATTCCTTTTTCTTTTTTCTTCTCATTTTCTTGTCTCTTTTGCTCTGTTCTTCTCTCTCTTTATCTTTCTTTCTTTCCTTTTCTCTTTTTTTTGTCTTTTTTCTCTTTCCTTCTCAATTCCTTCTGCCATTCTCAATTTCCTTCTTTCCTTCTCTCTTTTGCTTTGTTTTTTCGTCATTCTTTCTTTCCCTCTCTTATTTTCTTACTTTCTTTCTTGCTTTCCTTGCTTCTTTCTCATTCCCTCTCTTTCTTGTCTTTTTTATATCCTTCTTTCCTTCTCTCTTTCACTGCATTCCTTTTCTTTCATTCGTTTGTTCCTTTTCTTTCTTTTTCTTTTTCTGTTTCTTTTTCTCTTTCTTTTTCTTTCCTTCTTTCTTTCCTCCTCTTAGTTACTCTTTCTTTCTGTCTTTTTTCTTTCTTGCCTTTCTTGTCTTCTTTCTCAACTGCCTAGTTCTTTCTTTCTTTCTTTCTTTCTTTCTTTCTTTCTTTCTTTCTTTCTTTCTTTCTTTCTTCCAATGCCACACTGATTGACTGTTTAAGTAGTTCCCTTCAGGGCCAGGTGGTAGTATTAATATGTGTGTGTGTTTTACAATAAGGTTTTGCAAAAAACATTACAGAACATAACAAAAATTGCCAGAAGGTTAGTAGCCAATGTCAGACCTATTGGCTTTGCCAAGGCTTGTTTTGTCGCATGCCATCATAATTCTACAATTTGCATTTTTAGAGTGATTTTACCTCAATATGTTGGGGGTTTGTTTATTGTAAAAACCAAGGTGTCTGCAAACCAGTTTGCTACAAACCAAAACCTTGAAACCATCTTCCAATAATTAGATTTTTCATCAGGTTAGAAGTGTCCTAAGTGTCCTCAGAGTCTATATCTGGAGCTTATTCTATCTGCGTCAATTGACTGATAATGTTACCAAAGCTTACTGACGGCACTGCTAGAAATCACCAACTTGAACTTCAGTTCAGACGCGGCTTTGGGTACGGACAGATTACAATATTGACAGGCCTTACTTTTTCTGTCAGTGGTAAAGTGAGAACCTTAACTTGGGGGCGGAGGAGTAACACTTTGAGCAAGGGAGGAGGGAGTTATATTGAGAATCTGGCTCAAAATGTCTTGAAGAGGGCTCTCGTTAATGTTGTTGTATGCTGAATTGAAGCATTTTTCTGAACAATATGCAGCCATTGGTGCAGTTTAAAGAATACTTGGGCAATAACCTTGGTCTCAATTTAACATCCTTTAGTGCGACTTAAGAGTTATCCACCAAGGAATTGTAGTGTGCCTTGTCCTTAGTAAGTAAACTTACAAGGGGATGCGTATAGGTCGATGAATCTTTTGGATCGCATAGAGTATCCTAGTTATGTGGTAACCAGTGAAACATCAATAAACATCATAACCAACATGTAACACCATAAAACCTGTACTAACAAGAAAATACCGTCACTCTCAAAAGGGTTATTCGTTTTTATTACCTATTAGTTACAATTCTAATCAAAACCTTTATTTCGAGAATCAATGGTTAATAAAATTTTATTAGCACCATGAGCAGCAATTCACCAAGATTTATTAAAATGCAAAATAACATCAACTTAAGTCAGCAAATCTTAATCATTGAATAATTCAGCAATGCAAGTCAGTCAGTCTACCGTCACCATTAAGTCACCCTTGTCAGCCTACCTATCTCAAATTAGCATCAGCATGTGGGTCTTCATGCGAAAACAATTTTAGTCGAAAATCATTAATTTGGAAAAATCTAACTAAGAGAGAAAAACATTTTAAGCAGCGCAGTTGGTACTTAGAAGGAAAAGCATACATTAGTCAATCAGCATTTTATAGCTACCTATCCAAGATAAATCAGCAATGAGTCAGTCTTTGTCTCCAGGTCATCAGTCATCGGCAAGGCTCGGGCTCACAGGCAGCAAGCCCAATTTTCAGCACTTTCGCCTCTCCACTCTGATTTCCCTTCTTGTGTCATGACTTTTTATTAGGGTCTCTCAGTCTGTCCCACAATTGCTAATTGGTCAACCTTATCTGAGGTTATGATTCTAACCTATAGTTTTGTTCAACACTTCTTTGCGTCGGTTCAAGCATCAAGTTCCATTAATATGATTGGTCCTTCTGTCGATGAGAACATCATCCGGCTCTTCAGGTAACAAAATTGTTGCCCACAGTCTTTTAGTCGGTGCTTCCATTGTTCAAGTCCTGGGAAAGTACATTTAGCCTACTCTACACATAATTGTATCAATTTGTTCTGATTGTATCCTGTCTGCTGGTACATTGCAGAAAATTCTAGCAGAGCTCATCTGAACTCTGTACAGTTCAAGGTCCTTTTCTCCAGTTCCAGTCCTTGGCAGCTCATCGCGTCTCCACGTTTAAGCAAGCAAAGCCCAGCGCCAACCAGGCCTCTAATTCAGCTAAGTTAAGGATACGAAGCATCATAAAACATAGGCCCTCATTACGACCCTGGCGGTTGGCGGAAAAGTGGCGGTCTGCAGTAAAAAAATTGGAATCATGACCATGGCGGTTACCGCCATGGTCATCAGCCACATGACCCGGCTGACGCCATGGATTTCATGGGGTTGGGCACCGCCATGAAATCCATGGCAGTAAGCACCATCAGTGCCAGGGAATCCCTTCCGTGGCACTGATAGGCGTCTCCCCCACCCCCCAACCCCCAGTCCTTCCCCGACACCCCCTGCCACCCCCCAAAGGTGGCAGGATCCCCCTCCCCACCCCTACCCCGACATCACCACACAGACACACACCTGACACGCATGCAGACACCACCAACACACATACCCACACACACACGAACAAACATGCCAGCAGACACACACACAGCCATACACGCACACCCACATTCACACATACACGCACACATCCATACAGACATAATACAGGCAGACACGCACACATTTCCAAACACACTACACCCCCGCATGCATACATGCACTCACACACCCCCTCTTCATACTCACACCCCCATGCATGCACACAACACACAACACCCCCCACCCCTCTTCCCTAACGAACGATCAACTTTCCTGGTCCGTTGATCCTCCCAGAGGGGACGGGATCCATGGGGGCTGCTCCGCCGCCAGCACCCCATCAACAGAACACCGCCACGCCGAATCACGTAACGTGATTCGGTGGGCAGTGTTCTGTTGATGGGTGGTGGGGGTGGAGCAACCTCCACTCTGCCGCCGACCGCCATTATGGCTGCTGGCAGCTCTCCGTTTGGAAAAGGACAGAGGGCTGCCAGCAGTCATAATTCGCCGAGCGGAAAACTGCCACCACTGGCGGTCTTCAGCACGGCAGTTCCTCGGCGGTCTTGTGAAAATATTCACATTCTTTTTGTACTGTTAACATACATGGTGACCACTCCCCATGGGCATATTTTACTCATTACACGTTATTTTCAATTATTAGTTTCATTTGTCATTATTTCTCATTAGTATGTATACGCAAATCATTAGAATATTCTCATATTAGTATATCTGCTCCAACAAATTGTAGCAGAATCAATGGTGACTGCTCCATTTAAATACACATTGGGCCAGTAAACCAAGTACAATGTAGAATTTCAGGAACAATGAAGAGCAAATAGTGCATTGCAAACTGAACTGGGACAGATAAATTGATCTTATCCTATTGGGACTTAAAAAATGCCAGACATTTTTCAGGCATACTTCCACAAAGGAGATATCTAGCAAATGGTGCAGTTTAAACATTAGTTTTGTCATGGTTTGTTTCATAGAGCATTTCCCAGCACACAATAGGTTTATGTTAGAATATAAGCTTATTAGAAGTACCAACTCTCTTGTTGTCCCTTTGAAGGATGCCTCATTCCTCATAAAAGAGTGGATCTAAATTCAGTGGCACTGCATAGTAATCCTGAGTTCCATTTCCCATTAAGTATTTATTGTATTGATATACTTGCATAGTGCAATTTCCTGAAATGCATCTCTCATTTGGAAATATTTTGGTGTTAAAAGGACATGGAGGGCAGAAACTTTAGTATAATGTGTGATTATCAGTGCTGCCTCTAACCAAACAAATTAGACTTAACTAGGATAGCAACAGGTAACCCATGCTAAGCCATGTGCTAATGTGGCATTGTACTGTGAGCTACTGGTTTTGAGGCTCATCAATACAGTGGCCGGATTACACTTCTTTTCTTCCAGCTGGACTCCGAGGAGTCAATGGGAGTCTGTTGTGGTGGGTGAAGAATCCATTGTGGATTGCCATTTGTGGTGAAAGAGTGTTTGATGACATTTCCACTTTGGCATTGGGTATTTTATCATTTGATGTAAATGGTAGCAAGGAGCCACCACTACCCAATTAGGTTTCACCTCCATATTACTATCAGGAGAGTTTTGAACAATATTATCTAGAAAAATGCAGCAACAGAGCATTTAAAAAAGCTCCAACTTAAAATTTTACATTTGTGTTGTTTAACTTAGTGTTTTACAGATTGTATGGGGCATATATTTAATTGGAATCCTCAAGTGGGGCAAATGGATCATGAATGTGTTGTCTTGAAACAATGTCCACTGGAGGCATAAACATGTATTTATAGAATAATGGTAGGCTGTCTTCTAACAACAGTGATGTGTGTTAAGTCAGAACATTTAAAAAATAATTTTGGATAAACATGAACACTGAGCACTGCTCCTACTCTTAACCTAACCAATAACCTCCCATTCCTTAAACAATTGTAAAGAGATCTACATTCCTAAACTGGATGACCACTCTTCCCTCCCAGGTTCTCAATTATTCTTCCACAACTCCATGAACAGTGGGCACACTGTAAAATGTTAGTGTTAGAATGAGCCATATGAGAGGTCAGTCTTTATATATTGCAGAACAGTTTCTTACCTTAATTGGACACTTTCAGACCTACCTTAGCATTGTTTTAATAGTAGCTCGTGATTTACACAGCACTGTCACTATCTAATTCTTCTCACTGTCACCCATAAAAATCAACTTTCTTCACCTCATCCCTCCTGCCATCCATTGCATCCCCTTTTCTTCACTTCCTAGCTATTGTCTAAGGCTATTTACCTATTGTTAGAAATTGGGTTTCTGGGTGGCTAGGGTATGCACCTAAGCCTGGCAGAACCCACCCACTCTAGTCAGGGCAAGGGAGTTATACGTCCAAGATAACCCCTGTTCACCCCTTTGGTAGCTTGGCACGAGCAGTCAGGCCTAACCCGGAAGCAATGTGTGAGTGTTTGCACAACACACACAACACACAAGACGCAAAATGTATACCACAAAATAAACACGACACTGAGCTATGTAAAAATAAACTGTATTGAACAAAACATAATTAGACCAACATTATACGTTAGTAATACCCTGCTACCTTAGCAGTTGTCAGAACGTCACACAAGTTACTAATACTCTGCAAGAATACGCAGTTGTCACATTAGAACATGTAAGTACTCAGGATTCTGCAACATAAGCAGTAGTCAGGAATTACAGTAAAAATTCTATGCACTTGTCATGAATACCTCATAAATGCCCATAAAAGGAACATTAGAGAACATATCACAAGTCATAAAAATACATATCATTATTTCATGCCCATAAAAGGAACATCAGCACATATATGTAAGGGGCAGGAAAGCAGGAAAAACATATGAATTCCCCTAGGTCCATACTCGGCTCACTGAGCCACTATATCCCTACAAAGTACCCGGTTTCCTGATGAAGAGGCACTCCCAGTGCCTAGAAGAGCCTGGGGGCCCCCGGCACTCCTGAGCGCACTACGGGGGCCACGCAGTGCTCCTGGGGGAGAGGGGCAGTCGGCACCCTCTCCATGTAGAGATCGGGCCCCTCTGGGGGCCCACAACTCAAATGGGGGCCTGCCTCGGCCTCCTCACACCCTGTCCTCGGGGTGAGGGCCAGGCGGGGCCCAACAACAATTAGGGGCGAGTGGAAGGGGGCCTCAGTTGAGGTCTCCCTTCCCGGTTTAAAATGCCGTTTTATTTAAGAAGAGAAAAAGAAGCGTCCTGCTCCTACTGCAGAGACCGGGGAAGGGGGGCACTCCCTGTGCCTTCCCCAACTCCTGCGATGCGGCTTCTTGGAAGCTTTGACCCCTCCGGGGGCCGAGAAGGCACTCGCCCGCACCCGACGTGGTACGCGAGTGTCCCAAGCTGTTCCTGGGCCGCCGTGGTGATTCAGGAGGAATTTGAGGCAGCTGGTCCCAAGAGCTGACCTTGCCCCGGGGGGGGTCGACAGGAGTATGCTTGCTCCGCTGGACTTCTTCTTGTGCCCCGAGGGCACTGAAAACAGCGCAATCCTCGCGCTGGAGATGGATAAGACACCAGGGTCACGGTAGTGATTTATGGGGCTATTAAGAGGGCCCTTTTTAAAGCGCTAGGGCCCTAAATCTGCAGCACGGTCTATGGAGGTGATACTCTTCAGTTAGAAAAGCACACTTTAGAAAAAGCGCTTCACAGGCACCAAAGAGCGCTCCCAAGGCGCTACGCAGCCGAGGCAGCACTCCTCGTGATGAGGAGAGTTTTCAGAGGTCAGCGGCCACAGCACCATGTCTCTGGAGACAACAGGTGAAGAAGAGGGTGCAGGGCTGGAGAACCCAGCAGCAGGTCAGCACAACAAGGGGGTGCAAGCAGTGGCAGTTCCTCCTTGCGACCAAGCAGGTCACAGGTCAGCACAGCAGCAGTAGTCCAAGGTGGTCCTGGTGAGTCCTTTCAACAGCGTCCTGTCCAGCTCCAGGCAAGCAGTTCCCAGAATATCCAAAGTGATGTCAAATGATGTCTAAATTGTGGGGGAAATTCCCCTGTACTTATACTAAGTTTTCAGTGTGTTTTACAATGGGGAGGAGAGGGGGTTCCAACCGGTTACAACTGGTTCTGGGAGTGCCCTTTGTCTCCTCCAGCACAGGCTCCACACATCAGTGGGGGGTAAACAACCCTATTGTGTGAGGCCAGGGCACATCCTTTACAAATGCAGGTGTGCCCCACCTCTCCCTTCTCTCAGCCCAGGAAGGCTTTACAATATGTAGATGCACCTCTATGACACCTCCACCCTCCCTGTGTTCTGAGATAGGCATCACTGCTCTGTGCCAAGCTGCCTCAGGGTGAACACAGGTTACCTGACCACCATGGACAGAAATAGCGTGCACTATCTGGCTGGGCAATGCCTTAGCCAGCTGGACTGAGTGAGATACCAATGTCTTAGGAAATGTCTGCTCTCTGTGTCTCTCTGAGTATCTCTCTAATTAACTTCAAGTTTCCCATGGTCTATGTCACTTTTTCTGGGTCTCTATTGCTAGGCATCTTTCAGTCTCTCTGTTTCTCTCTCCCTCTCTTTCTCTCTCTACAAATTTCTATTTCAGTGCCGCTTTTTTCAAATCTCTCTCTTAAGTACCCCATGTTGACATGTGCAGAATGACAGCATGGAAAACAAGAGTGATTACGGAGACTTTGAACATTAATATGCAATCTCTCCTGTCCTTCCCGCTACCATCTTCCAACAAACTGTCCCCAATTCTCTGCTGCTCTTGTCCCAGAGCAGCAAGCCCTTTTGCATTCTAGTGAGCCCCTCCTCTGCACCTCATCCTTCAGCCACTTAGTACTTCTTTTCCCTTTATCCATCGACCTACTCATACATCCCCCTTCAAATCAACCACTGAGATTTTCTTCCTCCTTCTCCGTTTAGCCTTGCTCATTCTTTTGCTGTCCACATCTTTTACTCTTACATGCTATCTTTCAATACAGTCTCTTCTACTAGCCTATCATCTGATCTTTTGCCAGCCTTTTTCTCCACTCAAAAATCTTTTTGCTCCCTTCTTCAATCTCCCATCTGCCTTCTCCCCCAGTCCTGCTCCACTCTGCATCACAAGGCCTGCTGCAAAACATCCTCATAGAGGGGAACACTTGGTGGATTTGTAAGTGGTATTTACATCACACACAGATCACACAAACTCAGAAATGTAATCATCCTACTGGAGGGAATGCTTACCGCTTGATAGTCACCATGTTCCCTGCCAGCAGTCCTTTCATAGCTGCATGGCTTCTTGTTGGGTATGGCTCATGGGCCACAGAGTTTGTCAATGGCCTGGCCATCTCTTTGGCAATGCTACTTCAAAAGCATAAGAATTGGAAAGTGTTTAAAGTGGCCAAAGGCCCACATTTCAATGCAGTGGCTTCCAAACTTTTTATGCTGAGTGACCCTTGAGGTAGAAATCTTTTGGCATCCTCTCCAGTGCTTAATTTGTAAATAAAAACGTGCCGGTGCCCAGAGCTCTCCTCCTAAACACGTGGCTGCAGGGACTATGGAGGGAGCGTAATCCTCAGGCCATCTCGGGCACATTTAATTCATTTAAAGCCACTTCCGGCCACTTCAGCTTACTCTTGCAGCTTTCTACTTTCTCCCATTGTGACGCGTTTTCGTTTTTTGCTTCCACCGTCTTTCCCAAATGTGTCTTTTGCTCGCAGTAAATGCTTGAGGCAGAAAAATAAGCGCCGGCCCTGAAAAATAAGTGCCGGTGCTCAACACCGGAAACAACAAGCACAAATTAAGCACTGATCCTCTCCCTCCTAACTCCCATCCCATGATGTAACCTGCTAAGATATTTAATAGTGAACATTGATTACTGTAGACATTTCACATTTAAAATGTAGGTTACCTGAGTGAATTAAAATCAAGGATAAGAGAACAAAAATTATATTCTTGGATATGTTACACTACTCTACCCTCCAAGCATGTGAAAGGTAGAAATGTAACACCATTTTCAAAGCACCAGCCAGGCCAAGGTGCAAATTCCAGCAAATTTAATGGAGCATTTTTGTAATCACAAATATATAAGGTTGCTTGCTACAGCAGATTTTGCAGTAAGCAAAAAAGTGATTGGTAAAATGCTTGAATTACGTCAGTCACTTGTCATTAATTAGTTCCAATCCATTGTTTTATTTTTTGCCCACTATTCCATATCAGAAAGGAACAAAAAATATGCATATCAGTTTTTGTCCTTCTTAAATAGTAATAGTTAAGGCCAAACTACCAGGCCAGGAACCATATGAATAGGATCACAAGTAACCCTTAACCACTTTAAGCCTATTTGGGCCTCAGCAGTAGGGTGCAGTTATATAGCACATTGAGCATAGGACCCAAGTATTGGCACACCCATTGCTCTTTGAGTATCACATGTAGAAAGCAAAAAAGTGATGGGTGGAATGCTTGAATTAATCTCAACCACTGGTAATTTCTCAAAGCTGCATTCTAATCCATTGTTTCCCACCGTGTGACCTCAGATAGGAACCAGAGATATCCAAACCAGCCTTGGTCATGCTCCAGGCTTGCATCACTACAAAGAATGTATGCTGTCCATAACTGATGTCCATTTTATCAGTCTCAGAAAGTTGAATTGAAACAGTGTTACTGCAAATCTACATTTCTGCAGGTTGTGTGTAGATGTCTGAAGATGCCACAGTAATAGTCTAAGGCACAAATTAATGTTTTTTTATGCAAAACTGCACAAACTGAGTTTTGCATCAAACGTTTCCCGCCGGCTTGCACCACTTCTCAGAACCATTTCTCAGCGCCAACCGTGCACCATACTTATACTATGACGCACGATGGAGCTATGAAATGGTTAGAGTAAAAAATAATCACGTAAACCCATGCGCCCTGTTGTAAGGCAAAATGACGTTAATGCTGCAAAACTGACTCTAACCCGTTTGGCATCACGTAAACATGTCACAAATGGATTTGCACCATTTTAACACTGCATTTGCATCAACTTTATACGCACAAGCAGGAAAGAGTGCAATTCAAAGGGAGGATGGAGGTAGCAGGCCAGGAGAGACTCCAGGGTGACCACATATACCCAGGCACCAGCCAGGAGGATACACAGAAGTCACAGGAGAAGGAAAGAAAAAGAGAAAGTGTTGGTTCAGTGTAGAGGAGCACAACATCCTTGTCAGAGAGGTGACGGAGCACCAACACCAGCTCTTCGCCAACTCCAAATTGCCAACTAGTAAGAGAGAGACTATTTGGCAGCAAACAGTGGACAAAATCAACAGTGTGGCAGAGGTGAAGCGAACTGTCACTGTGTGCAAGAAGCACTGGCATGATTGCAAGTGTAGAACTAAGGGAAAAATGGGCAGGAACAGAAAGGCAGCCCTGCAAGTTGGAGGTGGAAGTCCAGCACCACAGGAGGACCTGGATGAGCTGGAGGAGATGGTTGCAGCAGTCATCCTGGAAGAGCTGTCACAAGAATACAAGGACAGGACAGCGCAGACTTCCAACAACCACCACAAATGCAGGGTATGTTGCATGGGGGAAATAACTGCCAATTTTACACATGCCAGAAGGGGGAGGCATATAGGACACATTCAATGCATGTTATTGGATTGCAGCAGGACACATTGCCCATGAATCAAGATGCACTATTCACGCATAAGCAACACAGGTACACACGCCTTGGTTCTGCCATGTATCACAAAACATACACAACCTGAACATAGGTCAATTACCAGGGCCATACCTCAACATGTACATATGCAGCACATTGGATGAAAGGCACGTCTAATTACTGTGCCTGTGGCTGTGTTATCAAAACACCCCTTGCATATAGTCAAACCTACTCTACCAACACAACTTAGCCATCAGAGACGATGAAGAAAGTCAATACCATTCCTGGGGTTATGTCATGGTGGTGTCACTTGCAGAAACACTTTGCTACTGCCATTTCCTATTGCTGAAATCTTACATCTTACAGCACACATTAAAGTGGCACCTTAGCTAACATTACTTGTACATGTTTAGGATGGAACACCACCCCGCACATATAAAAGACATCCCCACAAGGCAGATGCTTGTCTGTGTGCAGGGAGACCTAATCTGTGTAGTTGCTGGGGGAATTGCAGGGTGGTCCTGTATCACAGTAAACATAGCTCTACCCTGTGTACCTAACCTGGTGCAGTATTGGGCCACACATATTGATGCAGGTCAGAACAATTTGCACTACAGATTGCAACCTGTAGAACACAACACATACAGAGTGAACCCAAAACAACTCTGACACAACCATGTGAGCCACATAGGAATGGGGAAACAATCACACAAATACAACATATGGTGTACGTCTATGAACATCATTGTGCACATTATCACATTGACGGGCGGGGGATGCTGCATGGGCAACTCCAGCATTAGAAAGACTGCCAGTGTGTCGAAGTAAGCCTCAGCAAGGCCTACTAGTGCAAGGGATTCGCCCTTCTCTGCACAACGTCCTCAGACCATATAGGAAGAAGTTGGCACAGAAACTGAAATAAAAGACAAAGTTTATTAAACCTTATGAGGTGGTACTACAGTTCAAACAGCACCCTTCGGTAATGTTTGAAGTAGCACACTGAATTAAGAGGGCATGGTCCTTTAGTACCCACGCAGGGGCTAAAAGAAGGTGGTACAATTATAGAAGCAAGACTTACATACATATAAGGTCATATGGAAATGCACAGTCGACAGGTAGGAGGGGCCAACAGTTTTCAAGGACTAGTTGACACATTACTGTCTGTTACTGATTACTAACAGCTGCAGATCTTACTGGGCATGTGCGAAAGTGGGAGATGCTAAATATTACTTGTCACTAGACAGGTTTTCAAGAGTAGTTAACAGAAAGGTAGGACAGAGCACATGGCGAGCACATGGCAGAGAAAATGGCTGCAATGAATACAAAATGGATTCCGCGAAATGTTCACAATAGTTGCTAAATACAAGATGTCTTCTGCTAATGCTTAATCTAATTTCTACTGACCTACAACAGACGACCCTTTCAGCATTAGCTTAAGACATTTGTCTTTCTGCGATAATGTAAATATTCATCTTGTATATTTATGCTCATCATGTCAGCTATTTCCTTATTTAACATGTGTTGTGCTTTCACTTCTGTAATATTTGTTTTGGTAGGCATACAAGCAGTAATACACATGGAGCAGAACATTGGACCACACTGAATACAGATACAGCATGTGAAAAATATTGCAGTCATTACACACAGGATAGTCAGTAGTTTCCAGCCCCAAGCGGAAACAAGAGCCCAAAACCATCCAGAAAAAGTCCAAGTACCAGTCTCTGTGTGGATTTCTGCAGACATTTTATGCAATTTAGATATTGCATCATAGACTGAAGGTGAGTGATCTGGAATGAAAACGCAGCAACTACTACCGATGATGCGACATGCACCACCTCGATCAGCTAATATCACATCTAGTACCATACGATTTTGGAGCGCTACAATCCTTGAAGTTTGGAGCTCCTCTGTAATATTCCCAAGTGCCAGAGCTGCCTGATTGGTAACAGCTTCCACAACCCTAGTCAATCGTCTCACTTTCCTACTGTTTAACGCAGCAACCACAAAGGAGAACAACCCTAAATTAAAATCAACATATTGTTGCAGGCTAGTATCCGTTTGGTCTACCTCATTTGTACTTATTGCCCTTTTATATCTATTTTTAACGATGTCATTGAACAGTTTAAAATCTCGGTGATATGATGCAGGAGCCAAAAACACAGTGGGTAATAGAAAAGATACATAACACACACCTGACCACCCAACAGGTAGTTGGTAATATCCATAGTTACCACAAACAAAATATGTATTATGTGAAGCTGTAAAACTACTATTATTTACACCCTCAATAGTTAAAATCAAGGTACAATCGCTTATCCCTACTGGAATTCGCCCAATGCTATGTACACATAAATCTGCTTTAGTTTTTGTAACAGAAATCACAAATTGTTCTTTCTTGTCAGAGTCTCTTATATTTTTGAAGGGATATGGTATTGAAACATTGTCCGGTTGATACTCTTCCCATTCCCATTTAGTTCCTTTGGCTTGGGGATACCCATCTTTGTCTTGGTAGATAGACATCTTTGTATTGCTTTCATACTTTATTAAGGCGAAAAAGAAGTCCGCCCTCTGTACGTTTTCCAGATGCAAACAAAAGCGTATACCAAGCTTGACAAGAACCATTGTGTGAAAAAGGAAGAGGAATGAAAGGTGTTCCTCCTTTCTTTTGATGCGCAGGTATCATTCCACATACCAAACAGTTAGTAGTATTTGTAGCATTATGAGTATGATGCAACATCTGAATGAAAGTATTATTGAAGTACGATTGACGGTGCTTCTGCCACTGATAGGGAAGCGTAAAGTAATAGTGATCCTCTGGTACTGGAGTAGTGGCAACAAAAAACTCACGAGCATGAGCCTTCTTTTCAACAAACCAGGTGATTATTGCTATAACCACCAAAACAACAACAAACCCCATAGTACTAATGATCAGTTTGTTATTCATTTTAGCAACAGTGATAATCAACCCTTTGAGAAATTAATTAAAAACAATCGTTGGAGCTCTTATCCCCGGGCAGCCGCTGATTTCTTCACCACGGGCCAAGACGGGTGTCACTACTCTAATGCATGGCTGATCCCCCCCCCCTTGCCACATTGGCTCTCCGTTTCACTAACCCAGGGCGGTAGCTCAACCAGTTTTCTCCAGCACTACGGGGTCTTTCCTTGGTCTCAAATTATATTGCTGTCTTATCTAGGTGACTGGTTGACACCTGTTCGGTATAAGTCAATAAGGACGCTAAATGAAGGTCCACACGCCAATTATAAATACAATTTAGTTTTACTAGAATTTCAGGTAAATGTAGGCATTTAGCACATTAGCAATAGTAGAATAAGAATAACATTGAAAAGCATCTATTTATAAATAAGTAAACTACAAAGAGCATCTATGCATATATATAGACAAAGAGTTCATTGACAGATATACGTTTTGATTAACTGTATACCAAAATGCATCACACTACGATGTTCAGGAAGCAAAATATAAATGAGTTGAATACTTCAGATAAGCTTTGATTTACTGCACACCAAAATGCATGTTTCAATTACTGCAGCAGGCTCACACTACGATGTTCAGGAAGCAAAATATAAACAAGCTGAATACTTCAGATAAGCTTTGATTTACTGCACACCAAAATACATGTTTCAGTTACTGCAGCAGGCTCACACTACGAGGTTTAGAAAGCAAAATATAAACGAGCTGAATACTTCAGGTTATAAACACAGTGCAAGCATAAATAATCAGTCATAATAATAGAGCAGAGAAACAAAGGCCTTTTATCCCTGTGTGGAACTTAACTTAGTCCACGAAATGCTGGGAAGCACTCTACCGCCTGCTTGGACCTCTCTAACCCTCAAGCATCACGGTCAGCAAAACAGGGAGGCAGCGCTGGGCCGTGGCAGCTTTCACAACTCCATCTGCAAGCTTCAAATCCCTCACCCACACTTCAGTGCTTAAATAACTCGAAGCTTGGATTCTATCTCTTTCTGGCATTTTCTAGCTATGTTATAAGCACTTGGCTGCTCTGCCCTTCCCCAGCCGTTGTTTTCATTCCATCTTCTCCCTGTACTCTCGTTCTCAAGGTTGAGATGGAGTCTTCAACACAAACAAGCTTGAAAATAATATCATGAACTTTTCACGTTGTTTGGGGGGTTTCAGAAGGCATCACACTCATCTACACTGCTCAAGCTAATTAACACTTTGCGTCACAATGTCTTCCGCACCTTTTCCTATACTGATCAATCACGACACTCCAGAAATCGTATGGTCCGGGAAGAACTCCTCAGATTCGTCAGGTGATATAGCACGGCCTTTCTCCGTAATCAAAATCTCTTGATGATCAGTCAGCACAGCAGGTTCCACCAAGATAGGTAGCACTCTCTGGCATTGAGTACTATGGACCCAATTCTTTCGGTTCATCACTCGAACTGCTGTCCTTGTCGCAAGGAGCACCTGCTCTGGGCCTCGCCACCTTGGTTCCAAGCTGCTTGATCTTTCAAAGGACTTAATCAGCACCTGGTCACCAGGTCGGAGTTCATGGCCTTCACCTGTAGATCTGTCAGGAAGCGCTTCTCGAACCTGTTGATGAATAGAAACCAAATTGTCGGTTAACTGTGCCAAATAATCATTCATCAGGACACAAGGTATATCATATACAGAATTTGGCTTAGGAACTCCCCAAATGTTCATTGGCCTACAAAATACTATTTCATAGGGGGTAAGGCCTATTCGAGAGTGTGGCATTGACCTAATAGACAATAATGCCAACGGTAATGCATCCGGCCAAGTTAAAGATGTGGAAGCCTGTATCTTCGCTAACTTCAGCTTCAAAGTAGCATTATACCTTTCCACCAACCCTGCTGATTGTGGGTGGAAAACTGCATGGAACTTCTGTTTAATCCCTAATCCTTTCAGGACATACTTAATAACTTCCCCAACAAAATGAGGTCCGTTATCATTCCATAAAAGTCTGAAAACCCCAAACCTAGGGAAAAATTCTTTCAAAAGCACCTTCGCTGTGGTAATGGCAGTATTATCCTTTGTGGGGTACGCCTCTATCCATTTACTGAAGGCACATACCACCACCAAGACATACTTTAAATTGTTGCAGTGTTCCTGCTGAATATAATCCATTTGTAGAACTTCGAAGGGTGCAGTTGGTGTAGCAAACCCCCCGCAGGAGTTTGTGTCCCTTTTCCAGGATTGTATTGTAAACAGATCAAACAAGACTGTACTACTCTCTTAGCTGAACTGGAAATTTCTGGATGCTCCCAAACTTGCGTAAGCAACTTCGTTATTGTTGAGGCTCCAACATGTGTCAGCCCATGTGCCATCTTAACCATAGGTTGTACAAAAGCTATAGGCAATTTCCATTTATCCATATGCTTATTCCACCAACAGCCCTCATCATCCAATTCTCCTTCTTCAGACCATTGCTCACGTTCTTTCACAGAAGCAGATTTCTGTATATCTAATACGTCTTGTCTAGCATTATGCCAAAGTTCAGCTTGTGACTTCACTACATACATAGAAGTAGTACTTCGCTGCTTCGCAGTCTCACGTGCTACGCGGTCCGCAAGGGCATCACTTTGTCCTATCTTATCAGTCACTTTCTTGTGTGCACTACATTTCACAATAGCTAGTTTCTTTGGATATGTCAATGCAGTCAAGAGGTTATACACTAATTCTCCGTGCATTATCTGCATCCCGTGGGATGTGAGAAAGCCTCTCTCCTTCCAAAGCAAACCAAAATCATGAGCCACTCCAAAAGCATAGCGGCTGTCTGTATAAATGTTCACACATAAGTCAGTACTAAGCTCACATGCTCGTGTCAAAGCTATCAGTTCAGCTGCTTGAGCTGACTGTGGTATACGAGTTGTCTCCACTACCGTGTGTATTGTGGTAATTGCATTTGCAGTTGAGGTCGTACCGTCTGGCAACTTCAAACAAGACCCATCAACCCACAATTCCCCATCTACATCTGGAAGGGGCGTATCTTGTAAATCAATACGACCCTTTGTCTGTTCTTTGGTAAGGAATATACAATCATGCGTTTCTTGTGACTGAGGCTGAGTCACCGGATATGGCAACAAAGTGGCTGGATGTAGTGATGCACATCTCTTCAGTGTAATGTGAGGAGCCAGCAATGTCAATTCATATGCTGTCAGGCGAGCGCTAGTTAAATGTTGCGTCTTTGTTTGATTTAAAAGAGCATCAACCGCATGGGGTACTAACACCAACAGCTTATGTGACAACACCATACCTTCACTCTGACGTATTGACACAGCTATTGCGGCCACTGAACGAAAACACCCAGGCAATGCTCGAGCAACAGGATCAAGTACTGCTGAAAAATATGCGCAGGGAAGCTTCTTATCGCCATGTGTCTGTACTAAAACTGACAATGCACATCCATCTTTCTCATGTACATAAAGTGCAAAAGGCTTCGTGTAATCTGGAGTACCTAACACTGGTGCTAAACAAAGGGCTTGTCGTAGCTGCCGGAAAGCAGTCTCACTTTCATCTGTCCATGGGAGGGGCATTGGAGTATTTTTAGTCAAAAGTGCTAGCAAAGGTTTGACAATGTGTGAAAACCCTAATATCCATTACCTACAAAAAGAAGTAAGACCAAGGAATGCACGAACATCTTTCTGAGTAGAGGGTACTGGTGTGTCTAAAATTGCTTGAATACGATCTGATGTAAGTGCACGGCCCTCCTTAGACAAAAGGTGACCTAAATAGGTTACCTTTGGTCTACAATATTGCAATTTCTTTCGTGACACTTTATGATGGTGTGAAGCAAGAAAAGAAAGTAAGGACAAAGTGCACTTTTCACATTGCTCAGGGGTATCAGCTGCCAACAAAATATCATCAACATATTGTATGAGAGCCACACCTTAAGGCAAAACAAAAGAATCAAGTTGTCATTTTAACACTTGACTATAAATACTAGGACTCTCAGTATAGCCTTGAGGAACTCTGCAAAATCGAAATGATCGTTTATTCAAAGTGAAACCAAACAAATATCGGCTATCAGGATGAATAGGAATTGAAAAGAAAGCATTCTTCAAGTCTATCACAGAGAACGTAGTTGCTGTCGGGGAACCAAAGTAAGAAGTGTTGTGATGTCGGATACCACAGGATATTGTGGTACCACAATCTTATTGACTTCTCCTAAATCAATAATGAATCAGTAAATCCTAGTATCAGTATCCTTTTTCAGAATAGGAAGAATCAGACGGTTACAAACATTATACGGAACTTCCTCAACAACTCCAACTGCAATAAGATCATGCACAATTCGTGTGAGTGCTTCTTCGCCCTCCTGTGAAATTTTGTATTGAGGCAAATGTGGCAATACAGCTCCCTCCTTGACACTAATATGTAACGGTGGAATAATCATTTGTCCCACATCAGTATCTGAAGTAGCCCACAAAGTACTAGGGAGTGAAGCTAATGCAATATCCTCTTTAACAAGACAAACTCTTTCCATCACAGGATGATTATCATTCAAAATAACACGCACCCCTTCAGGAGAGCATCGTATTGTAGCCCTGAAATACTTGAGCATATCAAGACCCACAATATTGTCTGGTGTATTTGGAGAAAGCAAAAATGGACATGGAGCAGTAAATTTATCAACATGGAATGCAAGTGGTTATGACAATGGGCTAGGGGAAGGTGTTCCATTGAAACCTATCAAGGTAATGGTTAAGTCAGACAGGGGAGCTCTTGGAATCAATTGTTTAGACAAGGCACTACGAGTATTATCAACCAGAAACTGATCAGTAGAACCCATAACATGTGCTGTAACATAGGGATCCCTCTTATCTACTGGAACTTCAACTGATTCCTTACCCCATCCTAGGCAATCCTATGCATTAGCAGAATCTTGGAAATCAGGCTGCACATAGTTAGACATCTGGTATTGGTTCCGTCTGTCAAAAGTGTTAAACCCATCCTGCCCACGTACATTAGCATCAACCCTAGCATGATCATTCGTGCTTCTTCTAGGCACTGAATATCCTGAGAGATTTCTCATTTGTCCCGACCACGTGAACAGTGCTGAACACGTAGTGCTGGACAATCAGCAGCCCAATGCCCAAATTTCTTAAAAATACGCATACTGATCAACAGACAAATTCAAACGAGTGTAAGAAGAACCATAAGATCCACAACCACCTCTATCACTACCTCTAAAAGGTGGACCATAAGCTTGAGCCAACATAACCTTCGTCTTTGATTCTTTAATCTTTTTATCCTTTTGCTTCTAATTCCTGACATTCATAATACTGAGCCATAGTCAAAAGAGAAACCGAAGTAGAGGTGGTCCATGAATTTTCACTAGCTGTTAGATGACTAGCTATTCCTGGTAACAGATTTGCGACATATTTATCGACAAACAAATGTCTGCCCGCATCATCTGACAATAACTGGCCGCTAAAATCATGAAATGCTTCTTCAAAGCGTGTAAAGAAATCAGAGACCATTTCATCTGCCTTTTGCTTACAAGACGCTAAAACAGTCCAATCTATCTTTTTAGGGGGAATAATTGTGTTTAACTTAACTAATATGGCTGTGGGAAGATCAAGAATCATCTGATATGGCTTTTTCGCAGGTTCCCCATCACTGTCCGTCTGTTCTAATTCTTTCCATGTCGCCCCAAAAACTACACGATCATCAACTTTACAAACAGTTCTCCACATATCTGGCGGTAATATCAATCTGAAAAATAAATCAATGTCAGCCAAAGTCATAGTACAAGAACTAATTGCTCCCTCAACTTCCTCATAAATGGCGGCTGGATTTTTCCACGAGTCAGGTAATGCTGTTTTAAGTGCCATTACTTCTGCCCTATTCCAAGGAGTATACACCCAATTATAAATAAAATAACCCTTAGCATCAACAGAAGTTTTATCATCACTTGTACCCAATCCTTTATGAGGAACATACAAACGCACGGCCTCCCGCATTGGTTTCGCGTGAACTATCATAGTCTTATCCGTTCCAAAGATAGAAGCTTGCACCCTGCCGGTCTGAGATGTCCGTGCAACTACGTCCACTGCCCTTTTCTCCTCTTGCGAACGGACTGCCACAACACATAATTTCACCAAACGCCTGATTGCATCAGCCACCTGGGAGAAAACAAAAAGACCATCACGCATTTGCTTATGATCACCTGCTACATCATCGGGCTCTAACTCATCAGAATATTTCTGAAATAGTTCAATAACTTCTGTGCCAAATGCCTCAGTAAAATATAGCTGCTCCTTTTCCGTACACCCTTTCATGTTGTCTAAAAGTTCAGAAGCAGAGACAACACTACAAATTGTTTTACGAGCAATAGATCTAAGCTCAGACGCGCGGTCAGCAGGCAACATAGAGCAAATGTCTCGTATCTTCTGTTGCTCCAAACCGAAGACCTCAGCTAACTCATGAGGGGCAGAAGGAACGACATACGGAGGTGGAGGGCGATCTAGTAACAAAAAATCATTGTGTGGTATATTAAGGATAGGATAGAGAGGTTGCCTAACAGTGTATTGGCCAATTACCTGTAATTTACGTTATTTCTCTTCTAGCTCCTTTAAGTCATTTATTTATTTATTTCTCATTTCCAATGCTTTCACATATACATTCTTCTGCTGCTCTTTCTCAAGCAAGGCTTGCTCACTCTTCACTCGTCCACGCACTTCTTTCTCCCACATTCGTACACAGTCAAACATATCTTGCCTAGACCTTCGCTTACACATACATTGTTCCACATACTCAATCTTTCGCAAATCAAATGACCCATGCATAGGCCAACGTAACTCAGGATCCGCACGAGTGTATTTATTCCATAATGTGCTGTACATTATAGAAGAAAGACCATGTTTAACATACATATCTCTATTGGGCGTCCCCTCTGGGGGTGCCGATTGTGATTCTTCCAGTCTCAAATTGGTACCATTACAAAAGCAACACATCCTACAAAGTGCGCTAAAAACAGGCATGCCAAAAATAGTGCAGAATATGCAATATTATAATCAAAGTAGCACTTAAGTTACCGTTCAGATCAAAATTAAATTGGAGAAAATTCTCCTCATTACCTGCCTATATAAATTGCAATTTATATATCAATTCAAAGGACACAAATTGACTAGTCACCCAAAACACGAGAGCCACAGTAAGTGGTGCTAAACTTCATTGCCAAACAAAGGCATCAAAACCCACAGCAAGTGCCATAAAACGGCTCTTACCAATCACAGGGCTTCCAGGTTCCAACTGCCAAGTTCTAAAATCGACCAAATGGTCACTGCATGACAAATGAACAAAAAGGATCTCAGTCGAGGACCAGCGCCACCTGGATGGTCAAATCAGAAAGAAGGGAAAAATGCCGTGGTTGCCAAGACTCGGGCCTCCTCAGGCATTGATCGTCCGCAGCGAGATCCCAATCCTTCGTCGCAACCAATCCGTCGGGCGTCCGAGTCACCGATGAGTCCCTGTTCGGGAGCCAATTTGTCGAAGTAAGCCTCAGCAAGGCCTACTAGTGCAAGGGTTTCGCCCTTCGCTACACAAAGTCCTCAGACCATATAGGAAGAAGTTGGCACAGAAACTGAAATAAAAGTCAAAGTTTATTAAACCTCATGAGGTGGTACTAAAGTTCAAGCAGCACCCTTTGGTAATGTTTGAAGTAGCAGACTGAACTAAGAGAGCATGGTCCTTTTATACCCTCACAGGGGCTAAAAGAAGGTGGTACAATTACGGAAGCAAGACTTACATACATATAAGGTCATATGGAAATGCACAGTCGACAGGTAGGAGGGCTAACAGTTTTCAAGGACTAGTTGACACATTACTGTCTGTTATTGATTACTAACAGCTGCAGATCTTACTGGGCATGTGCGAAAGTGGGAGATGCTAAATATAACTTGTCACTAGACAGATTTTCAAGAGTAGTTAATAGAAAGGTAGGACAGAGCACATGGCGAGCACTTGGCAGAGAAAATGGCTGCCATGAATACAAAATGGATTCCATGAAATGTTCACAATAGTTGCTAAATACAAGATGTCTTCTGCTAATGCTTAATCTAATCGCTACTGACCTACAACAAGTGCGGTCTTCTGTCCGCGGTTGGCATTACAAGTGTCACACTGGGATGGTGAATGGAAACTATGGGCCTGATTACAACTTTGGAGGACGGTGTTAAACCGTCCCAAAAGTGACGGATATACCACCTACCGTATTACGAGTTCCATAGGAAATAATGGACTCGTAATACGGTAGGTGGTATATCCGCCACTTTTGGGACGGTTTAACACCGTCCTCCAAAGTTGTAATCAGGCCCTATGTCTCCTCATGTCAGCTCTGTGGGTAAGTTACCACAAAATGGTTGCTGGATCAAATAGTGCCAGCTCCAATCCTGGGGTGCATTGGGTGTGACAGCACACGTTGCACTTGTCACCGCAAATCAAGCAGTGGAAAGCACAAAGGGCCTGGTCAGGGGGGCCCCTGCACTGCCCATGACAGTGCATGGACAGTGCAGAAGTACCCAGGGGCACACCACACCACATTACCACCAACCTGTTCATGGCAGTTGGACACCCATGCAAAGGCTGGTGGAAAAGCGGGATCGTAATCTGGAGGGTAGCGCTGATTGTAATGCTGGGCTGGTGTCACAAGACAGGTGGCATTGCCAGAGCGTTAGCTGGTGGCAACCTGCCAGTGCCAGGCCATTGGCCTGTGGGGCTTTCCCCATGGTCCAAATGTGCCAGTTCACCTGCGCTGTTGCTGGTGGTCATATTGCCAATGGCAGTCTGGTGGTCATCGGACTGCCAGACTTGTAATGAGGGCTCATGTGTTCACTTGTACAAATAGCTGCAATATTTCCATCACACTAGCTAGAGGCTCTGATCAAAGTTGAGAATAAGTCAACTGGCTATGTTAAGAATTTAGTGGCATCAGGCACTGTCATGTACAACATGCTGTTCACATCAATAAATGATACCCATGCCAGCCATCCCTAGGTCCACCCCAGTGCCATTGGTAAATTAGCTGCCCTGCCATAATGCTGCATCACTTGCACCATACATAATGCTGCATCACTTGCACCATAGTACAAGTTTAGCCGCGTTGAGGGGGAGAACATAGTTGTGTAGGAGGAACACCTTCCAGCATAACCAGAAACAGAAATGGCAATATGCAGGGTCCATTTATGCTGTGGAATGCAGCACACATACACAAACTTAAACGTGATGAGCAATCAAAGTAAACTTCATCATTGAGCCCTGGTAATGCCATCCCTGGGGTGGAGTAAGATATTGGTGACGCCTCAGGTCTTTAAAAATACGTAAAACTGGGACAGGGGAAAAATGCAATGTGTGTTGGTGTGGCTTGACCACTGCAACAGTCATTGCAATGCCCTCCCATGCAAACTGATGCATGGGGAGGGGCCATAATAACAAGGTGGTGTCAAGCCACTACAAGGGAATACATCATACCTTGCAAATCTAATGCAGACTAATGCACCACCTGTGCTTCCCTTTACGTGACACTCTGGTGGGGCAAAGGGCTGATAAAAAGGACCCATAATGTACAAGAACATTGTTTGGGCTGTAAGTTGTCACTGAGTCTCCAATAGCAATTTAATGATGTGCCATGCCAACTGCCACAACATAGAAAGATTGATTTTACACCATCTCATTGCAGAAGATGATGGCTCTCCTGCTGAGCTGCCTGTCCTGGAGTTCACCGATGACCTGGATGACCAGCTGACAACCATCAGCCAACAGACTCTCCAGGATGTCCTGGGACACCACCTCCAGTTGCAAGGACGACACACAGTGTTGCAGCCTCCCCAGTTGACCCACCCAACACCCAAAATATACTACATGCCAGTACAAACACAGCTTAGGACTCCAAGGACCCAGAGACAAGCTTCCAGAGGACATTGGTAGGAGTCAAGCTAGCCAAGCAGGTGTGGGTGGCGATGGAGACCGTGGCAGGCAGCCTAGAGGGAGTGCGCACATGCCTCATGACAGCTAATCAACATACAGCTGCCATACGAAGGCACACACTCCTCACTGTGTGGAGTACAGCAGTGTCTGGCGGACATGGCTGCTGCCATGAGGGAGAGGCCACAACAACTGTCTTCCCAAACTGGCAACAGCATAACAGACAACAAGCTGGACTTCATTCATCGTGAAGTGGCCTTCCCTCAGGGAAGAGATGGCTGCCTACCACTGAGATGTTGCAGCTATTTGAAAAATCAGCAGTTGCTCCTTGCTGCAGTGATGCCATTTGTCATACCACAAATGGTAGCTGCTGGGAGTTTTGACTCCACCTCTTTAATCCCAGAAATGTATGTGGCCCCTCTACTTCTACACCGCCACCACCAATGGCACAGGAGGTACCACACACATCAGAGGATGAAGATGCAGAACAAATGTCTTTTACTCAGAAAAGTACCCGGTAGCAAATGTGCACTCTTCACCCACCCACTGTTGACCTATCTGCTATGGACTGTCATTGTCTCTCACTTACCAGTTGGCAATTTTTATTCCTCCACACTTATTGACACTACTCCGAATCATGTCTCAAGACATGTTCCTCAACCCTGGACACGTATCGTGTCACAAATATATGGATTTCACAAATGGGGTCTCTGATTTGGATATTGTAAATATCTCACTTTCACACTTCCACTTGTAAATACACACCTTGTACACATTTAGCATGTATAAATCTACTGTGATCCATCTACTCAGCTAAATGATTGTAATGTGTGAATACATGTCACTGGTCACAGAATATCGGTACATGAGCGCAGGACTGTGGGGACACAAAGTTACATACAAGGATCCTAACATGACAAATGGGTATGATGGTCCCAACTCTTACAAGCAATTCACTAAGTATGTTACAAATGACAGACACATATATGGTTTCCTCATCATATATGCAGCAGGTATGGCTGAAAAGCAAGTGTAGGGCAATATTGTCAGCTGGGAGTACCAGAAGAACTAATTGGGGTGGTACAGAGGTAGCTAATCTCATTAGTGATGGCCACCGGTCAATGTTGCAAGATAGAGTTCCAATTGTGGCTGGTGTCAGATGTATCACAGTTCCCAACATTGCTACTACAGGACCACAACACTGACAGCTGAAGTACCAGATTTACCTGTCCAATACAAAGTATACATGGTCATCATGAATGGTAGGTACACTGAATGGCAGATGCATGGACTAGTAGTTGTGATGTTTCCGTCACTGTGACAGCTCTGTTGCCAATAGGGGTAGCACATGGTAAATGAGGGTTTTGAAGGCAGGACAGATTCCCTAGGCCATTTCCCCAATTTGCCCAGTGTACTCATGGGAAGAACCCTCAGACTGACACTAATTACACAAACTGTATGCAATTATAACAAGATATTTATTATTAAATTACTAAACTTAACTTACACATAAAACACCATACTCTAAGTATTGCACCCCCTTAAGAAACAAGTATGACAACAATTACTACAACTACACATGTACTAACTCATCCTATGGCCTAAGCAAATATATATTTTTTGTATGTTTTTTTATTTCTTTTATTTTATTATACAAACACATATGAAACCAAACATGATCCCCACCCAACAACCCACCAATAAAAACATAAGAATAGTAACCCACCCCTAACTACACTTATCCTAACTAATGGCTACACTACACTAACCTACCATTAACTACATAAAACCCAAACTAAAATATGGTACAACTTTAAAAGGGAGGGGCAGGAACTGTGAGGTAGTCCATTACTGTACAAGTTCATTTCCTTGACTGTTTTACCCTCTTCTTAATGTACTTTAAAAGTTTGCGGTCCTCCACCAAATCCTCCTCCAACTTGTTCTAACGCTGGAGGATCAGGTTGATGTCTCAACGTAAGTCCAGTTCAAACTGGGATGGCCAAGCGGCTGATAATGGCAAAACTGTTGCCTGCGTGGCAACTGCTGCTGAGGATGTGGATGGGGTGGGTGCAGCTGGGAGCCCCTCCATGGTTGAGGAGCTTGCTCCATGCATTGTAATGGGTGGCTGTGTGGGACCCCTGTGTGGGAATGCTTGCCATTCTCCAGAAGCCTTTTCTCCACGAAAACGGCATGCCATGCGGCGGTATCCTGCATGCACCTCTAGGATGTGGTAGTAGCTTTTGGCTCTCGGTGTGAACTGGCGACTCTCACCATTAGTCATGTTGGCAGCTGTAAAATGAGGACAAGCAACTATCAGTATCAGCATTGGGTGGAGTATGTACAGATTTGTGACTTACACTTTTACAGCTGATTACACATACAGTCCTACACACATTCTTCCAAAAAATGAATTGCTCCTCATCTGCGTCTATATCCAACCATACATCACCAGTATCTTGCATGTCAGTGGGATGAGTCAATCTATTGTAAATCTAGAGGGGCCACAGCTGATAGGAACTAACATTGGCCTGCTCAACCTCACTCACATCTACACTATGAGCAACACGTGTCTCAACAAGTTTTGATTTCCTGTTTCCCTTGGCAGAAGGAGGTCTGGGCATTTAATCCATCAGCTCAACACCCCTGGTGATACACCAAGGCCTGAGCACTCATCATGAAATGAAGGTGTGGGCCATTGTTACTACGAAGCTGGTATTTTATGTTGTGGTACATCTACATTCATGTATCCAGGTGTAAAACCTGGCCTGAGCCTACTTTACTAGGGTCCATCTGAATTTCTGTGGCTGTGGCACATGTACAACTGATGCTATTTTGCCATGAGAAAGGTTGGGCACACCCTGAGCTGCATATCACTTTTGTCAAGACATAACAGCGCTGAAGCCCCCTACCTGTGCCATGTGGTCCTTCATTTGTTCAATAGCACACACCTGGTGGGTGTATGGATGCTCTTAAGGCCACAGTAATTGTGTCGCAGCTGTGGGTGCTGCAACTGTATCCAGAAGCGTCTTACATCCATAGCAGATGCATGTCAGATATCCTGAAAGCACCAGCTACACACACAGCATTGGCTTCGAATCCATCTGTGACTACACCACATTGGTTAAACTGCTGACATCTGGAGATTAATAGACTTTGACCTGAAACATCTTGAGTGGAGTTGTCCACACATTGTGTACACTGCCTACTGCAATTTTACACATTATGGCTCCTTACTGTACCATTACCTCATCATCTCTGGAGGGTACGGTACTGATGCACTTGTGGTGTGTGTATGTCTCCTAGAGAACCCCATTGAGAGTACTGCAGTTGGAACCCTACATCTGTGCCATCTTGTCAACAAGTTTGAGCTATGTGTGGCACACATTGATGATTATGGTGATGTAACAAGGTTGTTTGCAACAAGCATGCTATGTACACATACAGCTGGCCTGTGACCTATGATGGCAGACATCCATGAATATGTGGTCAGCCATTACTATTCCTTATACACACAATTCCATGCCAGCGCACGTTGCCCTTAGAACTACATGCAAGCCAATCTCATTGCGCAACCCCACAACATGCATGATGGGAATGTGACGGAGCACAATGCTGATGGACAATTGGCAGCACAGCACTCCGCATATTCACAATGCAGGGATGCACCGTATTGAATAGGAGAGGGCGCATCAGTGTGTTTTCACCTACGCCGGCACTAATCTTGCTTCCAGTACTTGACCCAGCCACCCTTGCCCCATGGTGCATAGCTGGCTGCTTTGAGGGGAAGATAGTCATTGTGCATGGAGGGATACCTTCCTACACAAACAAAATCATCAAAGGGGTTTGCACTTTTGATGTGTTTTGCTAAATGCAGCACCCATTGAAAGAGCGTCCCCAGAGCCTCACAAATATTGAAGCTCCGGTGGTGCTTGGGCCTCTTATACATGCCCCATGATGTCACCAACCATCCTCCTATGCTTTCTGATCATTGGTCCAGAAAACCACATCACTCATTGCATTCCACACTTCTGACTGACTCACACCAAACCCTGGAGTAGCTAACAGGATCCACAATATGATACTTACAGGATGGATCGGGGTCTTCGAATCTCGCCACCTCTCTGATGCTGTATGGGGCAGGTCCACCTGTAAGACATGAATTTTGAACATTGCTTAGTGTAAATCCAAGTTAATGCAAATGGACAACATAATCCAGTGTAAACTTGTTCGGCTGTGTGAGGAAGTCATCCTAATGTAAGATCAGTGAATCTGTCAGACAACTATGATCACTCAATCACACGGACTCTCTGATGAGATAGAGCCACATATCTACAAACCATCACTGTCCATGACACTCCTGTGGTGCATTTCACTGCACCATGTCCACATGGCATTGTAATGCAGCTGTCATTAGCACCACACCTCCATGACCATTTTGGACAGCTTGAACATGTATATCCCACCTGAGGGCCATTCTATAGTTGTTACAGTGGCTGGCCCATTATCACAACCATAGCATGTCAGCCTGCATCAGATTTATTATACATCTATATCATGATCATAGCCAACTGATGAACTGCTACCCTGGGTTTGTGTGGGTGTTCCAAGTTGTTGAGGATTGACATTATACATGCTTCAGTGAAGTTAGTGAAATGTGTGTGCCTTCACAAGGCAGTCACACTATGAAAATTGCAATGGCAGTAGACTCATGTGAATATAGTTGTAACTACCTGCACATTGAATGAACTGAAACATGGATGTATTGCCAGTGGTGTGTGCCCTGCCATTGTTGTCATGGTGTACCATTGACGAGCCAGTGAGAGATGAGCACATGGGCATAGGAGTATGGCTCAACACAGACACACTTGCTCAGTGGTCAGAGGATGCATCTGGTGTTGCAGGTTAGTGAGTGATGTGCCAGTGATGGAGCTGATGCAGTACAGCCCCATACTGTTAGTGATGAGCAGCAGGCCAGTGGAACTGACCCAGCACATGTGTGTGGTCATGGAGATTGCATAAGCAGACTCTGATCCACAATGCACAGGTAAAACAGAACTGGCAGTAGTCTGGACCCATTGCATGGTCAAGCTCCCTAACATGGCCTTGCTTAATGATACCAAGAGGCCAGTAGGACTACAGTATTGCAGCACCTATTGCATCTATACTGTCCTTGTGGGCCTTATTGCATCCCTTACTCACATCCATGTGTGTGAGTAGCCATAATTAAGTCACAGCATGATGGCTGTGTGGTCCAACATCATGTATATAGGTGAAGGCCAATGATGCACTCATCAGAAGATGCTACAGACCACAGAAACTTCTACTGAGTACATAGCGGTCCTTCTCAAACATATCTATGCCCACATGTCACCCCTTCACTCATCAGCCATACAGAGTGTTTGGAATTCAAGCATAGGATAATAGGTTTGGAGTTTGCCCTCTCTATCTCATTTTTACACACCCTTTCATGCCTGTTTCATGGCACAGGCATCATTCCTAGCTGTTTATTGAGAAATGTAACTGTAAATGTAAATGTAAATTAGCACTTGTATAGCGCACTACTCACCCGTTAGGGTCTCAAGGCACTGTACTCATACCGCTATGGAACCCCTCCTGGCTTTTCCCTGTGAGGCGCCCACTCCTGAGCACCCCCAGGGCGCTGTTGGGGCCGTTGTGGAGATTAAGCAAGCTATTGCCCAGAGTTGCAGAGTGGGACCCATGAATTAGATTAGGCACTGAGGCGAGAATTATCTGGTCAAGGGGAATTGAGCCCAAGACCTGCCGAAGCGGGACTTGAACCCTGGTCTTGAGCCAGATCTCTGCTTCAGGGTCTGCCGCTCTAACCATTGAGCCACACTTCTCCACTGTGCATGCATCACTACACTTGGGCCCATATATTTAGAAGTGGCACAGCACCTAACGCTGCGCCTGTTGAAGTGCGGGCCCTAGCACACCCCTGATACCACCATGTGTGTGCCGTCTCGAGTAGACTGTGCACCATGGTGGTATTTAGGGGGAGTAGGGTCAATCATTTTGGCAGTAGTCTGGCGCTTTGCAGGATTAGCATCAAATGTTTTTTCGCTAGACCTGCTAACCACCCAGGGTCCCATTGATCACAATGGGAGTGTATTTAGTTAAGAATTCTGCCACAAATGGGGTGCAGCAATCTTATTGACTTCTTTGTGCTAATATGGATCCCCCCTTTGCGCCAGAACAGCCCCCTTGCATACATTGTGCCTGGCGTAGCCGTGATGTGTGCCAAGCCTTTTCAAAGTGGTGCAATGTACGCATTGCACCACATTATAAAGACAACGCGGGGTAAATGTCAGGTTTACGCCGCATTATCGTCAATAATATGACACTATGGCAGTGCAAAGGTTGCGCTACGGGCTCCGACACATGTCCCTTCATGATAGTTAAGCATGGTTCATCATACATGTGTCCTGCATTGGATGAACTGTTATAAATTTGTACTGCAGGCCTCAAGTGGCACATAGACTCTTCATACAGGTTGCATACAACATGTTCACAACCATTACATGCAACACTCAAACAGACTGCGACTGTCAATCAAATGCTGAATGCAGCTGATTGTATGGCAATGGGAGACTTACCAATAGTTCTGCCGATTTCAATTCCCAAAAGGTCCAGCAGATCCTGCTCCCTTGCCACCAGATCTGCCCACCGATGCTTGAGCTGGTGCTCATTGCGTCCGATCTTGAAAATACGTGCCGTAGGCAGGTAATGGGCCAACAACCATATGAACCACCCCAGTTCATCAGAGGATATTCTCCCTATCCTACCCTTCCCATACATTTCCAACAGGGAAAGGACGTCACCCAAAACAATATAAGAAAAGGAAACTTAAGTCCAACAACTACCCTAAACTCCCCAAACTACCCCAACTAGACTACCCCAGACAGACACCCCACAATACAATGACAAACACAGTACATTATCAATACAAATTACAAGTAAATAGACAATTTAGACACCACAAACACAGGACACAGCACAAGGGACACAACAAGACCTCTAGACACACCACAAATCCACCAGCACCAACAAAACACAACCACACACAGTCACAGGGGAACAGACGGTGAGGTGAAAGTGAAACTACATTTAATGTACCATGCTTGTAGGCAGGATATCCTGGTACGTCACTTCCTGGGCATGTGCGTCACATTTTTAGCATCATGCGTGTTTTTTTTGATTCATGAGAGTCATGCGTCTATTTTTCTCCATGGTCTACTGTGAGTAGTGGTAATGTTGAATTGCCGCTCAGGGCCCAGACGTCATTTTTTCCAAGTTGCGGTGTTTTGTTGATGCATTTTCGTCATTTTTGTTACGCATATCAGAATGGCATCAGTTTTTTCAATTGTAACCCTTGAATGCATCCTGATTCATTTCACATGTTACATTGGCTGTCCTACTATGTGGTATATGTTTTTTGGCTACATGTGCAAGTCTATGCATTATTGTCATTACGGTGTCATTGGTATGTGCAACCAATACGTGTATTCATGAGTCAGCTGTAGGCATTCACTCATACTTTGTGGATATGTGCATGTGGCCCTACACTGTTTCCACATGTATATTGGCACGTGTGTGCTATGTGTGTACATATGTGTATGACTAGTGAGTAGCAGGTGGAGTACATAGTTATGTCTGTTGGCAATATATGTCTACCTATTTATATTTAGGCCCTGTCTCAAACACATGTTAAGGCATGTGTCAACTATTACATTTTGTACTCAGAGTATGCAGTGGACTGGGACTGCATTGACATCATGTATCCCCTGTCAAGTTGAGTGTGCATGTGTGTCTTGTTTACTTATCATATGTAACTAGTTATAGGTCAGCTACACATGTGGCATGGAGTTTCCCTTGCATCTTAATTGCTGAAGATGTTATGGACACGTGTTGGTGAACAATGCCATATGCCATGTGTCTGTGGACATGTGTTGTGTCATTTGTGTCATACATCACAGCATTACTGTGTCAAGGAGATGTGCAAGCTCACATTGATATCTTCCTGCATTGACAGAAGTTTATTTTTTACTATTGCCTGTGTAGTCACATCACTGACACCTATGCTCTATATGTCACTACACAATTGTTGAAATATGTTTTACTCTCACAGACTTTGATGATACCCATGCCATTATTTTGCTGCTAGGTTAGCTTTTGTACTGGATCTGTTCACATTACCATGTCTGGTCCATTGTTGTGGTACATGTATGCAGAGTTCTTAGGTATAAGTGGGCCTGCCTCCAAATGTATATTCAGATTTGTCAACATCATGTTAGTCATGACTGTCACATACAATGCTGTACCACTGTGTTGCAGTGTGGCATTGATGGCAGGCTTAACCATCTTCATCAATGTGTGAGTTTATATGGCAACACAAGCCCATGGTTTCATGTGAAGGTGCAGGTTAATTGTGCTCCACTTCACTCTGCCCCCTGTGCACGTGCATCAGGCATCTGACATTATCATACGTTGATGTGGTCAGAGCAGTGGTGTGTGGGCTTATTGAGCTGGGATCTCTACCATTAGAGATAGCTAATTTGCAGCCTATGCATTCTCCCTAGTAGATGGAAACATTCACATATGTGGTCATACAGACCTGGTTGTAATGAATTCCAGTGCAGTACTTGATGTCAGCCTTCCCTTCTCAGGTACAGAGATCGTGTGCTTAGACATGTAGGACATGTATGGATTTTTGGAGTCCAAATTTGTGTCCATGTTCAGCCTGATTAGGGGTTGTATAACTGTTGTGACATCTAGGTTGGACAAATTACATGGTACAGATGGAGTTGTATGTGACTGGCTCCTGATCTGGTACCATGCGAAGGGCAAATACCATGGATTGCTAGTGGCAAACATGTCTGGGTCATGTACGAACGTGGCCACCCTCTCTGTATATCAGTTAAAGTTTAACATGTAGAAATTGGTGTCTTAAAGTGCCTGTTTTGGTGCATGTCTGGTTATTATCCCTTTTTTCTGCCATGATTGGTGAGGTATGTATTGTGTCCTCCTTTGCTCCCAGTCTTTTGTCTGCTAGCACCTTGTACATATCTTCTACAGCAACACAGTCTGGTGATATAGGTACAAGATACAACATGTGACTTGTATAATGTGGAGATATTCCCTCCTCCTACAGTTGTCATCTTAGTAGTTAATGTCCTATTGGCGATATTAGTGAGATGTAATGAGCGCCAGACACACATGACATTACACATGCCACAGCACTTGAGCAGTCGCCCCATGCCATGGCGTGTTGTATCAGCCAGAATTTGTGGGTATCTCAGAGCTGTCCATCCACATCCACCGTTGAACATGGCATTGCAATTCTCCCAGCATGCCACAACCTAGCTGACTCTTACAATGACTGAATGATGTTGAGGTTTATTATCTTCTTAGCGCTGTATTTATCCTTTGCCAAATGGTGCTGATCTGGCTGTGTCTACTCCCACTCAGTGTGATGTGGGTCTCTGACAGTATAGAACAATGCTGCACATGTTCGCACGTGCCACACCTGATTGTGATATTGGAGGTCAGTACATGTATGAGCTATTTAGTTACATTTGGTTCCATCCAATGGATCTGTCATGTAAGTGACAATGAATGGTTTGTTTTGCTATGTGCTGTATAATGTTGTTATACGGAGCATACTGTGTATACATGCAGACATAGGCCAATCATTGTGGATAATGGCATACCCGTTGCTACCTAGGACAGACACCTATACATTTGTCTTCATATATTTCTCATTATTAGCAGTAGCCATGTGTGAACCAAGTCAATTTGTGTGACAAGTGTGCATCCTATATAGATAGGGTGTGTTACACACTCTGCTTACATTCCAGCCAGACTATCATTTGGCTGATGCATTCTCCCATTAAAATTCATAGAACCATACAATCTGTTATGTGTTTACATATGGATTCAACACCTCTAGCTGCTTCATGTCACTGCCAAGCCATTAGCCATTCCCCAGCCAATGTGTATGTGCCATACATGATTCACAGTCCTCCATATGACAGGGATGTGGGCAAATGCAGAGCCAGAACAATTCCCATGGACACACTGTGCAGGCTCAGCTTCAAACATTGATTACATTCCATGGGCAATTACTGAAAGAGCATCATTACTTATGATGTACCCCCTTTAAACCACATGCACCGTGCAGGCAAAGCTACAATCACACAGAGTAGTGACAGTGTTCAGTTCTAATATTACTTAGCCTCCATTTCTTGACAGTCCCTACCTTATATGTGGCCCACTTGCATACAATCTCTTAGGCATGGTGTTGTGGTGGTGAATGGCCTATGAAATTGCACATTGCCCACATGATGGCACAATATATGTAGTGATGCATGGTTTTAGGCCTTCAGGTGTCACATGCCAGGGATTTGGGTGTCACTGAACTGGGAGATGGAGTCTGTAGAACCCCCTACCTCACCAAGGATGTGTGTACCATACTTGTTGTTTTTGTGTTTCTGAAAACACTCACTGAGGTTAGAGTCACATTCCAATGGTATATGTATTGGACAATGAGTAGACCTAGGATTATGTTTTAAACAACATTTTATTGGAGGTAGTTACAAAGTACTTTTTTTGGTTTACTAGGTATAAAAGTTCTGTACAATGGTCAGTCTCCTGTGAACTCCTGCCACTGTGTTTGGTTGTTCCCCTTCAAGGTCCTCAGCCCCTCATCTTCTCCCTCTTCATTGTGGACATCAACTTGTCCTTCCCAGGGGACATTGTTTCTAACACACATTATGTGCAGGATAGCACATACCAGTATAATCTTGCATACCAGTGGAGAATCATACAGGAGGCTTCCTCCTGTCATGTACAGGCACCTAAACCTGGATTTGAGAAGGCCAAAGCTCCTGTCCACTACACTGCGGGTTTTCCAGAGTGCTTCATTGTAGGCACGCTGTTCATTGGTTGTTGGATTTGCAAATGGTGTCATGACCCACGGCTGTATGCCATAACCATGGTCAGCTGCAAAAATAAGAAGGTGAAATTTAGTGAAGACTTGAGAGGGATCTGGAATATTCCATTGCAGTAATTGGTTGCAGTTTGAGTGGTGAATCAGAGGTGTTTGTCATGTTGTGTATATTTCTGGTCTTGTAATATTGTTCAATTTGACTGTGTTGATGTACATGACATTCTTGGGTACTGACTCAAGGACCTCTATGTGAACAGCTGAATTCCAATATGTAAGCTCATCATGTATGTAACATGTTTTGTGTAGTCCATATTAGTAGCAGGGTCCTTATATTAGATGGAGGTTGCCACCTCCTTGCAGCACAGTGGTGTCAGATGTTTTGCCAGCATTGTTGCCCTAGAAAGCCAGCCTATTCCATCGATGTTGGCATGTGGCATCACACATGCAGTGCAACACTTAGTGGGCCTTAGTGGCAAATGATGGTGGTGTCAGCCATCTTGGCCCTCATTACAAATCTGGCGGTCTCAAGAATGCCAGACTAACAGTGGCAGTTGAACCGCTGCCGTCGTGGCAGTATGGCTGCCACATTATGACCGTGGTGGACCCACAACAGTTGGACCACCAACATCGCCAGGTTGCAGCCTGGCGCCAGCAGCCTGGCAGTCCCAGCGGTATTAGCCCACCAGGGCAGTGCTGCAAGCAGCTCTGCCCTCCAGATTGGTATGTTTTGTATATTTTGATTGCTTGGTTGACTTACCAACAGGTAGGCCATTGCCATATTGTCCATCCTGGAACTACTTGTTGATGGTGGAGTGATGGAATATGAAAGCTTCATGGACGCTGCCTGAGATGTTTGTGAAGAGCACACGGTGGTCCACAATGGAAAGCACATTAATCGAATGTGTGTGCTTGCAGTTCCTGTCGAGATGTTCTGTGCCAGCAGGTGGCACCAGTTGTACATGGGTGCAGTCTATTGTACCCAGCACATGCGGAAACCTAGCAATTAGATAGAAACCTTGCTTGGTCTCCTCCTGCAGTTGCTGGGTATTTGGGAAGAAGATGTGGTGGGGTGTAAGGTGGATGATGTCATTTCTGACTGTTAGAAATTGGGTCTTTGATTGGCAGTCAGGTTACCCCCTGTCCAAGCAAGGACCCTTTATTCAGGGTGAAGGAGAATCACCCTCAGATAACCCCCGCTCATCCCCTTGGTAGCTTGACACTAGCAGGCAGGCTTAACTTCAGAGTCTAGGTGTAAAGTATTTGTACCAACACACACAGTAACTTAATGAAAATACTACAAAATGACACAACACAGGTTTGGAAAAATAGGAAATATTAATCTAAACAAAACAAGACCAAAATGAGAAAAATCAAACATACACAAGTCAAGTTATTTATTTTAAAAGCAAAAGAGTCTTAAATACTTTTGTAAACAGGTAAAACACTGATAGCATTCAAAAGTACCTGGGTAGCGTCAAAATAACATGCATGGGTGAGTGTGCGTCGAAAAAGGTAATCAGTGCGTTGATTTCTCACCCGCAGGTGAGATCGTGCGTCATTTCTCCTTCTCTGGTCGGGTCAGCGGGTGTCGTTTTTCCTCTCCGCAGGAGAGCAATGCGTCAATCTGGGCAGCACTCGAGTCTGGGCAGGTGTTGCGTCGTTTTTCCGCGCCCAGCAAGGTTTGTGTCAAAAATCCTGCTGCAAGGTGATTGCAAAACTGCGCTGTGTGGGTTGCGAAGTTACCAGCCTCTGGTAGCGATGCGGCGCATCGCTTCTCCAGCCTCGAACGTCGATCTTCCAGGCAAACTGCAAGCGTTGGGTCGATTTCAGCCTCAGAGCCGGCGGCACGTCGTTTCTCCAGCTGAGTCTCTGAGGTTGCGTCAGAAATTTCCCTGCACAGCGGTTGGTGCATAGATTTTCAATCTTGATCTGCCAGCTTCACCTGTCAAGACCCCATAAAATGGATCGGGCACCACTTGGCAGGAGTCTCAGCAGAGATTCCAGGTGCTGTCAGAGGAAGTCTTTGATGGCCCTGAGACTTCAAGAACAGGAGGCAAGCTCAGGGCAAGCCCTTGGAGATTTCTTCACAAGCAGGAATACACAACAAAGTCCAGTCTTTTCCCCCTTTCACCAGGCAGAACCAGGATATCTCCACAAAGCACAGTCACAGGCAAGGCAGCACTTCTGCTCAGCTCTTCAGTTCTCCGGGCAGAGGTTCCTCTTGATGTCCAGAAGTGATCTAAAGTCTGTGGTTTTGGGTGCCCTTCTTATACCCATTTTGGCCTTTGAAGTATGCTTACTTCACAGGAAAGTCTCTCTTGTTTGTGAAATCCTGCCTTGCCCAGGCCAGGCCTCAGACACACACCAGGGGGTTGGAGACTGCATTGTGTGAGGGCAGGCACAGCCTTTTCAGGTGTGAGTGACCACTCTTCCCCTCCCTCCTAGCACAGATGGCTCATCAGGATATGCAGGATACTCCCCAGCTCCTTTTGTGTCACTGTCTCGAGAGAGGTGCAAACAGCCCAACTGTCAAATTGACACAGACAGGGAATCCACAAACAGGCAGAGTCACAGAATGGTTTAAGCAAGAAAATGCCCACTTTCTAAAAGTGGCATTTTCAAACACAAAATCTCAAAATCAACTTTACTAAAAGATGTATTTTTACATTATGAGACCCAACTCCACATGTCTATCTGCTCCCAAAGGGAATATACGCCTTAATCATATTTAAAGGCAGCCCATGTTAACCTATGAGAGGGATAGGAATTGCAATGGTGAAAACCGATTTTGAAGTATTTTACTGTTAGAACATATAAAACACATTAGTATATGTCCTACCTTAAACATACACTACACCCTGCCCATGGGGCTACCTAGGGCCTACCTTAAGGGTGTCTTACATGTAGTAAAAGGGAAGGTTTAGGCCTGGCAAGTGGGCACACTTGCCAAGTCGAATTGGCAGTTTAAAACTGCACACACAGACAGTGCAGTAGCAGGTCTGAGCTATGTTTACAGAGCTACTATTATGGGTGGCACAACCAGTGCTGCAGGACCACTAGTAGCAGTTGATTTACAGGCTCTGGGTACCTCTAGGGCACTGTACTAGGGACTTACCAGTAAACAAATATGCCAAACATGGAAATCCAATCAACAATACAATTTACACAGAGAGCGTATGCACTTTAGCACTGGTTAGCAGTGGTAAAGTGCTCAGAGTTCAAAAGCCAATAACAACAGATAAAAATAAATAGGAGGCAGGAGGCAAAAAGATTGGGAATGACCCTGCATAAGGAAAAAAGTCCACCTGGGGTGTGACTCTTGCCCCCCCCCCCCGGGGCAACTCTGTCCACCAGGACAGCAAGTCACAGTGGCCACTGACAGCTGACAGGGATAAGAGCCAAGCCCAAGGCCACTCAAGGCTCTCCAAACACTGTGACTGTCGAAAGTGGGGGGTGGTAGCCCCAGGTGCCTGGCACCCTTTGACCACTCTCCCTTCCACCATGTTGGGGATGACAGCCTGACCCTGGTCATCCCCTCTGGAGCTCTGTACCCTCCCTCCAGGAGCGACACCCTCAGGGTCCAAAATTATCAGGGTGCTTTTAGAAGCAGTCCTGCATAATTTTCCCACCAGTGCAGTGATGTTAACCTGCAACTGGTCTTCCAACCTCGGGTCTGTACATTCAGATTGGACCAGGGCCAGGGGCGAGGCTTCCCTACCCCTGCCCTCCCTTCTGGGGTCCTGCACCCCCCTCAACTAGGAGTGGACACTCCAGAAGACAACATGGTAGGGGCACTGTTAGCAGTAGCCCCTCCCACCAGGTCAGGGGGGACACCCTGAACCTGGCTTTAAAATCCAGGGTCTGTACCCTTAGATTCAACTGGGTACAGGGTAAGTCTGTCCCTCCCCTGCCCCTACTCCCAGGGTTCTGCACCCCCTCATCCTGAATAGTACCCCTAGAAATCACACGGGGGGTCATTGGGCAAACCGCCCCCTCCTTCAGGTCATGGTTTATCCCCTGCAACTGATCCTCCAGTTCAGGGTCTGTACCCTCGGAATGGACCTCTGCCTGAAAACCCAGGACTTCCTGGGGAGCATACCTCCCATCATGTCAGGGTTTACCCCCTGAACCTGACCATCCAACCCAGAGTCACCACCCTACGGTTGAACCACTGCCTGGCTCACTAGGATTTCCTTGGGAGCACACCTACTCCCCATCAGGTCAGAGTGTACCACCTGAACCTGATCATTCAACCCAGAGTCACCACCCTGCAGTTGAACCATTGCCTCGCGCACCAGGACTTCCTGGGGGCCACACCTACACCCCACAAAGGAAATACATCCCCAAGGGCAACACAAGAGTCTGTCTGGCACAGGTCTCCTGACCCCTGCCCATCTGGCAGATTCTGAATTCTCCCCAACCAAAAAATGGTCTCACCAAGGCCATTCCTGGGGGGCTCTGACCTCAGAGCTAACTCCTGACCCTCCAGGTTCTCCACTAGGGTCTGCAACCATCTCTCAACCCTCTGTCTGGACTTCTGCACCCCCTCACTAGGAGTGGTACTGCCAGACACCAGAACTGGTGGGACGTTGGCTACAGTCGCCCCCCCAAGTTCTCCTGACACTGTGGGGTCTCCCTCAGCAGATGGCCCCACGGTACAGGCTAGGCTCCCCTCCTGGTGTTTCCTCATAGAACCCTCCAGGACCTGAGACTGGATTTCAGGCACCCTGGGCCTCAGCCCATCCCCATTCCCTCTCCTCTGAGACCGGACATGTGGGCCCTCACCCATCCCACTACACTGGGACCTACCTGGACACTGCACTCCTGCAATGTGTGAGGGCAGGTACAGCCCTTTCAGGTGTGAGTGACCACTCTTCCCCTCCCTCCCATGCAGGCTACACCCCTGCTCCCTTTGTGTTGTGTCACTGTCTAGAGAGAGGTGCAAACAACCCAACTGTCAAGTTGATCCAGACAGGGAATCCACAAATAGGCACAGAATGGTTTAAGTAAGAAAATGCCCACTTTCTAAAAGTGGCATTTTCAAACACACAATCTCAAAATCAACTTTACTAAAAGATGTATTTTTAAATTGTGAGCTCAGAGACCCCGAACTCCATATGTGTATCTGCTCCCAAAGGGAATCTACACTTCTACAATCATATTTAAAGGCAGCCCCCATGTTAACCTATGAGAAGGATAGGCCTTGCAACAATGAAAAACTAATTTGGCAGTATTTCAGTTAGGACAGATAAAACATATTAGTGTATGTCCTACCTTAAACATACACTGCACCCTGCCCATGGGGCTACCTAGGGCCTACCTTAAGGGTGTCTTACATGTAAGAAAAGGGAAGGTTTAGGCCTGGCTAGTGGGTACACTTGTCTAGTCAAATTGGCAGTTTGAAAACTGCAGACACAGGCACTGTAGTGGCAGGTCTGAGCCATGTTTACAGAGCTACTAATGTGGGTGGCACAATCAGTGCTGCAGGCCCACTGGTAGCATTTGATTTACAGGCCTTGGGCACCCCTAGTGCACTGTGCTAGGGACTTACCGGGAAAATCAAATAAGCCATGGAAATCCAATTAACAATGCAATTTACACAGAGAGCATACGCACTTTAGCACTGGTTAGCAGTGGGAAAGTGATCAGAGTTCAAAAGCCGACAACAAAAGGTCAGAAAAAATAGGAGGCAGGAGGCAAAAAGATTGAGGATGACCCTGCATAAGGAAAAAAGTCCAACAATGACCTTAGGCAGAAAAATTGATATTGATGACTGGGAGACACCAGCCAATAGTACCTCTGTTGTCTGAAAGTATCCAGAAGCCAGCATGTGCAGAATAGTGAAGAGCTTTGTGATGGGCGGTATGTTGATGAGAGTTTGCAGCCGGCTGTAATGTCTGGTGCTATCTGGTTCAGCAGGCGTAGAATGGACTCCGGGTTCAGATCGCAAGTCCTGATGATGTCTTGCTCCCTGAGGCCAAGGAGTGTTGTATCTGCCAAAATATTGTCTCCTGCCTTCAGCGTTGCCTTTGTGGGTACTGTGGTGGTGTTTGGGGTTGCTGTTTTGGAGGTGGAGGGAGCTTATGTCATTGAGGACGTCTACGATATGTACTTAGCGGGAGCAGTATGACTTCCATGTTGTCCTGGAGGTAGCAAATGTTCCTTCTGCGAATTTTCCTTAAGTAGTGGTGTATGTACCTCATTTTTACGCCTGGTCTGACCCAGGTGTTAAAAGTTGATGCAAAATGGGGTTAACGTCATTGGGTCCACCTCTTACCTATGAGTCATTTTAGCACTGGTGGATAAATATGGTGCTATGGGCTTAGAGTAATTTTTGGGACGGTAACGCCTACCTTTCATCTCCTTGATGCAACGCTGGTTCACACATCCAAAAAATGACATTAACTCCTACATTTTGACGCTAGATGAGTCTAGCGTCAAAATATAAATATGGAGTTAAGCTCTTTCCCAGCCAGCCTAGCTCAGGAAACCTGAGAGGGGGCAGGGCTAAACACCTCTCAGCTTAACAGTAGGTGCGCGCCTACAAGCACACACACACACAAACTGTTACTCCTATGCACTTGCCATCAGTTGGTTTGCCCTCTGCAATTGTTGCAATATGCAAAACAGGCTCTGCCGCATCAGTCCTGTTTTGAAAGTTAGAGATTTATATTTCCAAATTGCTATAACTTTCCGTGACCTTCTGGTAGGAATACTCTCTGTGTGTAGGGCCCCTGCACAGTTGTATTTCACAATGTATTCAAAGGGCATACGATTTCTGTCTGGGATTGCAACTAATTTCTACATTTTGTTGACTGTCACTTCAAAAGGCTGGGCACACAGTGTCCAGGATGAGAGGGAGGAAACCTCTGGGGGCTATCAATAGGGACATATAGTACACATGGGAGTCAGCATGTGAAGCCATGTGAAGGCGACCTGGACAGAGTATTGGCTCACGGGATATGATGTACAATGACATATGTTGAACAGGGGATCTGGGGTGAAAGGTTGAACTGAGGCAACCTTACCCTATAAAGTACTCTGCTTTATTAACTTCATTGAGAAACCCTGCCATGATCCAACAAAAGTAAGCATCTTCATGGAATCATGTCTACCAGTCTGCATTGTGGTTGGAGAAGTTAAGGTCCTGCCCGAGAAGCCTGATTGTGATTTGTGGCTTTTCTCTTTTTAAGAAATGTAAAGGTGTATTAGAGGCTACAGAGTGAGGACTTGCTTAATGTACCCAACCTTCTTGAACCAGCTTTTACACAATGAAGATTTCAAACCACCTGAAGAGTTTGCCAGGCTAACGGTATAGATTTTTTTCATGATTAACTACCAAATTCTAACCAACTATTTTCAATCGTATGTAGGTCACAAGGGGGACCTGGGTTCAGGGAAAGCGCATGGACGAACATTCCTGTTTTTTTTCACATTATTTTGTATCTTGCATGGGTTGGCATTAGACAACTTGCTTCTGTGTTTTCCAATAAGGTTTTTTTGTATCTCCCTAATAATATTTGGTTCCTATTGTGTTCTTGTGACATTTTTCTTTTTCATTCTTTGCTGTAATCAATTTGTTTAGCCCTTTTAAGTTCTTAATTTCCTACCTGTATTCTTGATTGGGTAGTTACTACTGGGGCTAAGATGCCAGCAATTATCTATATTTGTGGTTTCAAACAAACCAGTTCGCTTTTGTGGCGCTGTTTATGTAGACCTCTTGGGCCTCAGTCACTGCTTATAGTCTGCAAACTCTCCTCCTTAGCCTGGCACTACACGCACACACACAGAAACGTGCAGTCACAGAGACACAAACACATGCACGCACGCACGGACACGCACAGACACACGTACACGGACACGCACACTCACTCCTCTTTCACTCACTCTCCTATGAGCAGCAGAGAAACTAACGTTTTCATCTGTAAACTTTTACTAGCAAGGAGATCTATAAACTTCTTAATGCCGTAAGTTCTTCATAACTAAAACAGATGTGTTTTTTTGTAGATGTACATAATATGTTACTTTTTAATAGAACATTTTCAGTGGCTTACAGTCCTAGGAGCCGTAATGGAGGCAGCAACACATCTGTGGGCAAGGTGTATGGGGAAATCTAGAACTTCATGCTAGTGCGCTCGTTATACGTGACCTATAATAGATTGCAGGGCTTCGCCTATTGTTTGTTTAAAATAACATATCCTCAGCTTAGATACATACATCGACCTTTAATGAGCAGGGCAGCCTGGCCATGTGTATGAAGTATACATATTTGAACCAGAATATAAAAAATAGTGTCTTTGCCCACGATTTCCCAAAGCCTGGAGTTCTTCGGGCTCACATTAATGTTTGTCATCCGCTGTGCATCCGTGAGCTTATCATTCTTGGCACAAACTCCATTTCCACGTCTTCAATTTTTCATTTGATGTAAACTCTTGCTAACTAGTCGAATCCCTGCCTGTCTCTTGACATCAGTGGAGCGATGATGAAAGGCGGGCTGTCAGCTCGCGAGATTCTGTGACACCCGTGACGGCAACCGCGCGAGACAGGAGGCAGGGACTTGCTCCAGGTGGGCGCTGCTGCATCAGCCCAAACGATGTAACTGCCTTCAAGCCCTCGCAGTCGTAATTAATAAACTCGACTCTCGCCTTTTTCACTGCAAATCTCAAAACTTACTTCGCACGTGCATTCTTCTCTGCAAATCTGAGGCAGGACTGAAAACAAAAGATGCGGTGGTGAAATTAAAAGAATGGCATGTAAATCAGGTTAGCATACTAATTAAATGATGCATTGCCAAAATATGCTTCACTGATTAATTTGCGTTGCCCCCAATGACTGGGTTTCCGGTGGTGATCAGCCTGGGGTATTTTTCAGCTCTTCCCCACTTCCAGAGCTCCTTTCGTCATCTATTTTTAATAAGTAATTACCCACAGAGTGAACACCTTGCACTAGCTGAAGGCATTCGACTCACTGCGACTGCCTCCTGAGAAGTTGCCGGTTTCCTAGCTCCTCGCTCCGTTCTGAGGCACCTGCTGCTCTCCCGTGATTCACAGTTCATTTAAATATGCCCAGGGCTTGGGTTTCATAGAACTATTGAGCGCAGCCCTCTATGTATTTGAAACGATATAGGAAATATGTAGGATCTTTAAATACCGCAACTATTTCCTAGCATAGCAAACCTGCACAAAGCTTGACATTATCCGCATCGATAAATCACAAGCTATAGATGTATAATATACGCTTATTCGAATAATAGAAGAATGGCTCATATGTCCTAAAACATTAGCCCAGTTTCTGCTTTGTACATAAGAAATGTTACTATTATCGATTTTAAAGATTCTGGCCCATATTTATACTTTTTGACGCTAAACTGCGCTAACGCCGTCTAACGCCATTCCGAAGCGCCATGCGGGCGCCGTATTTATGGAATGGCGTTAGCCGGCGCAAGCAGACCGGCGCTGCCTGGTGTGCGTGGAAAAAAACCACGTAGACCAGGCAGCGCCGGCGTAGGGGGAAAATGGCGCTAGGGCGTCTTAAAATGGCGCAAGTCGGGTTGACGCAAAAAAATCGTCCTAACCCGATTTGCGCCATTTTTTCGACGCCCAGACGCCATTTAAATGACTCCTGTCTTAGTAAAGACAGGAGTCATGCCCCCTTGCCCAATGGCCATGCCCAGGGGACTTATGTCCCCTGGGCATGGTCATTGGGCATAGTGGCATGTAGGGGGGCACAAATAAGGCCCCCCTATGCCACCCAAAAAAAATTGAAAAATATAAAAAATTATACTTACGTGAACTTACCTGAATGTCCCTGGGGTGGGTCCCTCCATCCTTGGGTGTCCTCCTGGGGTGGGCAGGGGTGGCAGGGGGGGTCCCTGGGGGCAGGGGAGGGCACCTGTGGGCTCATTTTGAGCCCACAGGCCCCTTAACGCCTACCCTGACCCAGGCGTTAAAATGTGGCGCAAATGCGGGGTTTTTTGACCCGCCACCTCCCGGGCGTGATTTTTGCCCGGGAGTATAAATACCACGCATTTGCGTCGCCGTCATTTTTTTAGACGGGAACGCCTTCCTTGCATCTCATTAACGCAAGGAAGGCGTTCACTCTAAAAAATGACGCTCTTTGCCAATACTTTGGCGCTAGACGCGTCTAACGCCAAAGTATAAATATGGCGTTAGTTTTGCGCTGAATTTGCGTCGAAAAAAACGACGCAAATTCGGCGCAAACGGAGTATAAATACGGGCCTCTGTGCCCGAGTCACAACGAAAGGAGGTGCATTTACACCCGTGTATGTTCTTAGCAAGGGTGTAAATCTGCACTCACACTTATTCGCAGTATTTCTTCTGAAAAGCTGTGCAAGTTGCAGTTTTCCAGCCGTAAAAGAAAATAATTTCCTCAAAGAAAATTATTCCTTACACATCTCTGGAGTTTTTTGAGAGGCGGGAGAGGCCTTTCCTTTACCAGTCCCGAAGCCCCGTGCGGGAGTAAATCTCTAACCATTTCCAGAGTGGGAAAGGGTCAGAAAGGAGTTTGCGAATTCCAGAAAACATGTTGGGCCTTCATTAGCAGCCAAAGCAAAACAGGCTTTGACCTACCGATTCTCCCTCTTTGAGTAGGTTTTACTACTGTGGGACTGCATGCTGTAGCAAATAATTCTGCAGTACTGGCATACCATACCACAGAAGTAAATCCATTTCCACCTGCCAGGCATCATTTGCGGATTATTGACAGAAGGAAATTGAGTCATTTTGGCTGTGAACACAGGTTCCCTGCCTTAAATGCCTTTTTTTAAATCAGATCCATTCAATTTATAAACTTTGATAGAATGAAGCAACCCTTGAGATCTGGTATGGTGTTAGATGGGTAGGCAAGTGGCAGAGACTACTGGAAGGTCAAATGATCAGCGGGTTGTCTAGGATCCCACCACCATTAAGGGGCCCTTCTACCTTATGATTATGGTCATCAACTCAACTAGAAGAACCCATCCAGAGTAAGGGTGTGAGTCCAGATACACTAATATAGAACTAGTTTTCCCTACTGAAGTAGATTATGGTATTTTAAGCTCCTGAAGACATGCAATTGATCAATTTTAAGACAAATTAGTCATGAAACAGATCAACCCAGTGAAGACATCCGTAATCATAACACACTTCTTTGATCCATTGATTGTTTTCATCCCGTTAACAAAGGCCTAATAAATTAAGTTTTAGACCTATCTACATATTTCCTAAAACTCTTCTTGAACCACTCCTAGAAGAGATTATTGGTCACACGCTCCTGCCCAGTAGACAAAACAAAAAGATCCCTGGAAAAATACCCTCACATGGGGTCTGTTGGGCATGGCTGCGACAGCCGAACAAGGAAGGATTCCATCAATGGTGGGTGAGGGATTATCCTCTTAAAATAAGATGCTTCTTGATGATCTGTAGGGTTAAGAGGCCTTTTCTGTTTAGCAACCCCTCAGATGCCAGCAGCTACAAATTCATTCGCTGAGTCATTTTGTAAGCTTTAGAATTGTGTTGATTTTGATAGCAATTTTCATGCTTACCCTGTGCATTTATTTATTTAGCTTTTACATGCACTCCTCAAATAAGAAAAACGCTAAATGTAGTTCTACATACTTTGATAATGCAGAATTCGGCATACAACAAAGAGGAGCAAAATTATACAAAGTGGGAAAGACCCGAGTTAACATTTAAGCCATAATGGCAAAATTTGAGGATGCTAAGGCCGGAAAATGTTGAATTTAATGAACATATTTCACATTCGTAGGTACAATGCAGAAAGTATGTGAAAAACAAAGGTTAACAAAAATCTAATTAGCTCATCAGCATACCATAGTTTAGAAATGGTCATTCAATACCAAACAATCACTTCTGTGATTTTTCACCTTAGTTCACATGAAGCAAATCGAACATCAAGTTCCAAAATATGAAATCTAAAAACTGAAAACATTAGGGATCAATTTGGGAAACGATGTGGATAAGCATATGATGCATGTAAGGATTGTATATGTCTATACAATGTTGTTCCCTTCGAAACGATTTTGCTATGTCCCATTAAAGTGTATTTTCTTGGTTTATGCTAACTAAGCCTTGATTGGGCGTCAACGCCATATCCTTGGCTTCCCTTCTACAGCTTACATCTCTAACCTACGTAATGATGACAGTTAAATGTGTAAAGTACAATAAATAATGCATGATTAATATCAGTATTCTCAGCCTCACAGCATCATTTAAAAATGTAAACTTTTCCTTGTCTACTGCTGATTTTATGACAGGGCACGGAGGCCAATATTATGCATTTCCTCTTAATTGCCAGTTCACAGCAGCAACTTCAACAAACTTAATGGCATATTTATACTCGTTTTGCTCCGAATTTGCGTCATTTTTTGAATGCAAATTTGGTGCAAAACGAACTCCATATTTATACTTTGGTGCTAGACCCGTCTAGCGACAAATTTATGGAGTTAAAGTCATTTTTTGGATGTGGAAACCTAGTTTGCGTCAATGAGATGCAAAGTAGGCTTTCCGGTACAAAAATTGACTCTATGGCATTAGCACCATATTTATCCCCAGTGTTAAAATCGCGCACGGGGGGAGGAGGGGTCAAATAATTGTGCAAAGCTTGCTTTGCACCATTATTTAAAGCCTGGTCAGGGCCGGCGTTAGGGGACCTTTGGGGCTATTTCCATGGTGGAACACCATGTAATAAGCCCATAGGTGCTCTCCCCAGGCTCCAGGGAAACCCCCACCCACACCAGAGGGACAGCGGAAGATGGGGGACCCCCATCCCAGGTAAGTATAGGTAAGCACAGGTAAGTATTTTATTTTTAAAGTGCTATTGGGGGCACTGAAGTGGGCTCACCTACATGGCACTGGGTGCAATGGCCATTCCAAGGGGACCCTGGTCCTGTGTGCTGACCATTGAGGCGGTGGGCATGACTCCTGTCTCCAAAATTATTCAGAATCCAGCCACCATCGTCAGAAGCTACGGAATAAACGAACCAGACAAAGCCAGACACAACTTCCACAAGGGCATGAAAGCAGTCACTAACTGGGTGAGAGAGCTGCCTTCAACTCAACACAAACAAGACCGAGGTACTCATCCTGGGCCTCCAACCCAAAAAATGGAGCGACTCCTGGTGGCCACCCACCCTTGGACACCCAGCCACCCCCGGCAGCAACGCTCGCAACATCAGAATTATCCTGGACCCCAGCCTCAGCATGAAGCATCAAATCAACGCAGTCACCTCCACCTGTTTCCGCACCCTCAGCCTCCTATGCAAGACCTTCAAATGGGTCCCCCTAGAGCATAGAAAGACCGTCACACGTGCCCTCATCACCAGCAGACTGGACTACAGCAATGCACTCTACGCCGGAATCAACAAAAAGCTCACCCGCAAATTGCAAAACATCCAGAACGCCGCCGCCTAATTGATCTTCAACGTAGCACAACACTACCACATCTCACAACACTTATGTCCACTGCACTGGCTCCCTATTGAAAAAAGAATCACTTGCAAAATTCTCACCTACGCACACAAAGCCCTCCACAGCACCAGACCTGCCTATCTTAACCAGCGACTCAACTTCCATGTACTCCACAGGACCCTACGCTCAGCCCAGCTCTCACTCGCAGAAGTATCCCACATCAGGAAAACCAGAACAGGAGGACGCTCCGTCTCCTACCTCGCCGCCACCACCTGGAACACCCTACCCATCCTCATCAGACAAACCACCTACCTCCCCAGCTACACGAAGGAACTGAAGACGTGGCTTTTCTAATCCACCTCTGGTGCATACTACACTCCCTCCCCCAGCACCTTGAGACCCTAATGGGTGAGTAGCTGCGCTCGTTAACTCTGATTGATTGACTGATTGAATTAGGAACCTAATACAGTCTGAAATGTAGGCATATGTTGAAACAGAGAGGAAGAAGTAAGGTTATACAGTTTACATATTAGTTTAGGTATTATGTGAACGAAACCGATAAGGATTAGCAGTGAGCCAAGTGAGGTTCCTAGAAGTGAATTCAAAGAGTATTAAATGTTGATTGAAGGGCAATGTTGCAAAGTTGCCTTTCTCAGGCAGGCAAAATCTTTTAGCAATCAATATTAATTATTGGTAGTTTTGAGGCTTTATGTTTTTATTGATATCGTTGAGGATACAGATTCAGAAGGTTCTATTTAGCATGCGCGTGTCTGTGCCATTGGGCGAAATGGGCTGAAGAGGCTTTATTTTTCAAAAGAGGATTAGACAAGCACACAGATACAATAAAGAAGCGCTCCATATGAATATTCTATGTTTGAAGATATTTTCCATTTTAAGAGAGTTCTTACAGTAATACTACTTACTTTTGGTCAGGAATAAGTAGGACCACTGAGCAAGGTCTCAGAGCATTGAGGCTGGTTTGATTGCCATATATGCATCAACAACACGGGTGGCCATTTTGAATCAGGGAGTATTTGATCTTTTCCGATATAAAGGGAGTGGCCATTTTAAAGTAATTTACAGATGTTTTCCTTGTCAGTTTCATGACGAGGCAGTGTGAAAGAAACGTCGCTGAGTATATATGAGGTATATGAGGTTTTTGTGAGGGAAGTAAAGGTTTACCACACTTAGAATGGGCATTTGTCTGATTAAATTAATTACTTGAAATAGGATTATGGAAAGCATTGGTGCACCTGAGCAGAGTTTAGAAGACAAAGTGCAGGAACATGTTAATAAAGCAGTTTCTTCTTTGGCAACCCAATTGGGAAGAAATTGGAAGATTGTATGGAAAAGTTGGTGGGAAGGTTTTGTGGTGATAAGGTTGCGGAGGAGCATTTTTGTTCTATGGAGGAAACTGCTATAAAGGCAGGTGGGACAAATGAGGTCCACAAAGCCTCTCAAAAAAGAAAACATCTGCAGAAAGATAAACATTTTAAGACAAAAGGACATTACGGTAAAAATAAAAAAAATAAGGAAAACTCAATTGGAGTTTACTGAAATGGCTATAAAGGGCAGAAAAAGGGATCACAGAGCAGTGGCCTGTGATTAATCCTCCAGCAGTGGTGATTTGGTAATTTCATGCTCTTCAGATTTGGGTTGAAGAATTGGTTAAGAAAAGAATAAAGAATTTATTTGAGGAAAAGGATCAGGTTGATCAGGTGAAGGATCCTTTGGGAGACTTGGGGCCTTATTTTGACCTTGATGGAGGGGTTTTCCTCCATCACAAATGTGGCAGATATCCCATCCTCTGTATTATGATCCCATTATATTAAATGGAGATCCTAATACAACAGACAGGTTATCCGTCACATTTGTGATGGAGGAAATCCCACCGTCAATGTCATAATAGGGCCCTATATGTTTGACCCACATACTAGTCAACACCCTTTTTCACCTCAATGGGTTCTGACAAGGCATATGGGGGAATATGTGGATTTTTGGATAAGGTGAGAAAGAAGTTAGAAATAGACTTCAATCAGAATGCCCAAGGCCTTCTTTGGCCAATAAGGTGGCGTAAACATCTGAATTAGACTTTAAAATGTTAACATTTTTTAAACAAGTCAAGAAGGAATCCTTGAAAGGGATTAGACAAGGATTTTAAAAGGATATCAGGATCATTTACTTGTTGTTTTTCAATTTATGTGAAGAGGCATACCTACAGCAGACTGCTGTGGATGTTTTGGAGTTGAGCCAGTGGATACAACAAGCTGTGTGTTTATTGGGAAACACTAATGCTTTATTGTGAACAGAGCATAGGAAAAGTGTCCTTAATCCTAAATTATCAGAGCTTGCTAGTAAGGAGACAGGCCAGAAAGCAAAAGGAATGCTTTTTGGAGGTGAGTTTGTGAAGGAAATGGCTAAGTATGCTGGCACATTTAGCTCCATACCAAAGCACTAGGGTTCCAAAAAAAAGAAGAGAGGATGGTAGATCAGGAAGTAAAGGAACTGGTAAAAAAGGAGTTCTTGAGAGGACAGAAAATGTGATGTTGGGTTTTGTGAGAAAAATATTTTTGGTAGAGAAGAAAGTCAAAGGAATGAGGCCTGTAATCAATTTGAGGGAATTGAACAATTGTGTCAGTACAATCACTTCAAGATGGAAGGGACTAACACACGCACAGATCAATAACCAATAACAATCAATAACATTTGCAATCAATGAGAATCAGTAATTATCACACACCATGACCTTGCAGTAATGAATAATCACACCTTTATATAAAAGTTAGAATATTTATTTCCCCATATTTACAATGCTAAGGTGATGTAGGTTAATCTCAAAATCAATTGACAAACATACAGAAACAACACTGGCTGTGCAAAGCGGTGAAAGAAACGCAATCTAATCAGGGCTTGAGCTAGCACACATTCCAAAGTTACAGTGCAAATTAATAGCAAGAATAACTGTGAAAACAATATTACATACAATTATATTCAGCAAAGAAGACATCAGCTGTTATTTCATATAGCGAACGTCATCAGTGCCACAGCAACACCCATTGCATTTTGACACTGCCTCAGATTTATGAGTTTTCATAAACTTGAGGCAGCCCCAAAAGCTAACGCCACCCCTGGCGCAATGAGGGGGAATACTTTTATTCCTCCTCGTTATTTACTTTTTCCATGTGTGCTGCATTCTGCAGCATGCATAGAAAGAGCAAAATGCCAGACATGATTGTTTATGTGTGGGAATGTGTCCCTTCCTGCACATAAACAATAATTTCAAAATTTGTGGCATTAGTGATTGTTCCCTTACATAAACAATCAAACCCCTCAACGCATACATCTTTGCACGTTGGTGCAAGGATGCCTGCTTTGGCGCTAGGCAGCTCAATTTAGCACCAGCGCAGGGGACAACACAGGGATGTGCTGTATTCAATTAAATACAGCACATCCCTGTGTTGTGAAAATGACGGAGCGTGGCACTGCCAATTTTGACACAGCATTGCGCTCCATCATTTTCCATTAAATATGGGCCTTAATGAGTCTCTTAGTGGTCTTTGAGCTCACACCAATAGACCTACAATACAAGGTAAGTAGACCAGATGAGCATTCCGCCGAATGGGCTATACATTCATTTATCAAAAATCACAAGCAGGAATGCCAGTAAAACAACAAAAGGAATGTAATAATTTATAAATGGTTAATTGAAGAGCCATTAGAAATTGTGAAGGAATATTAGTTATTCAGCAGTGCTGTCTTCTTCTAACGTATACAAGAAACTGTATTGTATCAAAAAACAAAGGGGCAAAATGATGGCCTGCAACATTAATGCTTATTCGCTAATGTTAATGGTGAGTTTTTAATGAAATTATGAATGATTGTTCATGTATTTTGAGTGTTGGATTTGTGTAGAAAATTTTATAACTTAGAGAAAAATAATGCACACATTTGAAAGTGTTACCACACGAGTGGCCACCAGTGGTCACAGAGTGCTCTTATTAGTGGGTTATTAAAATGAAATGTTAAGCCTATGTTTGAATAATGTGGTAATATGTCATATTAATGGTTAGTTATTATGTATTAGCTTTATTAATCGTTTAGCGAGGTCTTGACCTAGTTGCCTGGCCTCATGTAAAGCTGCATTTGTTAGGCATTTAATAAAATGTCTGCTTAGAGAATTAAATTGTGATTTTCCACTATACTGTCCATGTGCTTGTTGCTGAAGTTCTTTCTCATGAGAACTGCTTGCTAGAAGATGATGTACTTGGTAATGCAACATTGTTTTATGTAATGTGTGTAAGACTGACTTTCTCAGGAGAATACAATGGAGACTCTGACTGGAGTATAAGCTGCAAGAATATTGTTACCTAATGAGCTGAATGACGGAAGCGGGACAAGAGGAGCCAATCATAGAACCATGTACTAGTGAAAGTTGTAGATTTTAAGTTTTAGTTTTATTGGACAAAGTGTGAACATGTGATCCCTTCAGCAATAGGGATTTGGGGAGTATTTTTAGGAAATCTAACTTAGCCGGACTGCACCGAGAGGCGATACGCCATTCCCCTCATTCTTCTTGAGAGTTTAGATCAGTGGTTCCCAACCTTTTCACTCCTGAGGACCCCCAATGAATCATTACTGGAAGCCGGGGACCCCCAGCAATTTGTACGTTTTAAATTTCAAACATTAAAATAATAATTTGCAAAAAATAGAACAAGTAAACACCAAACAAATACTCAAATTACTAAAGATATATTTCTTTTATATTGAAAAAAATATGCAAAAGTCGAAACATTTTATTGGGAAGGTCAGTGCTGCATCTTAGCAACTACCTTTTCATTGTTTGGTTTTATTTAGGAAAGGTGAATCCTCAGGTCAGATTCTACATTTCCGGAGCGATTTCTGTTTTGATATTTTTTAGGCATGTAAGATCTGAGAAAGCTTTTTCACATAAATGAGTGATGGGGAAAGGAAGTAAACCATAGGGGCCCCCTCATCTCTCCCTAGCCTCTAGGTCACATGTACTTCATTTGTTTTAAAGCACCTCTCATACCACTGCAGGGTGTCAGGGCACTTTCCAGGGGACTACAAGGTGTAGGGTTCACATGTCATCCACACTGATAGCCATTTTCTAAGAGTGCTTGGTCTGGAGAAGCACAATCTTAGGATTGAGAACACTGCACAGTGATTAGTGAGGACATTAGTAATAAGAATGTATTTTAGCAAACCTTTTTTAGCAGCATAAGGAAAACGAAAGACTAGGGAAAAACAACTTTCTAATTTGTGCCATGCGGTTTGCATGTAGCTCTTTAACGGCATTTCATAGCTCACAGTGCTAGATTATTATGATGAACTGCACAGTAACAAAAGCAGCTCTGTGACAAAAGCAGTAACCCACTGTGCCATGCACATAAAATACTGTTCTTTGCATGATACACGTTCTTTGCAGCAGGCATGTTACCATCTACGCTACCTTTGAGTCAAAACTGCCACTGCCCAAAACTCTCATTCCTCTCCAGCAGGTACATTAATCAATGGAGTTCTCTTGACACTTTTATTTTTGTTGTACACGAGCTTTGCAGTGCTTTTAAAACTGCTGAACAAAGGAAGTAATAAATATAAAAACAGAACACATGTGTTTGTCAAACGCCCCACTGGAGAAGTGCTTTTCTCCCAGCTTAGGCCTGCGGACCCCCTGGGAATGTGTCACGGACCGCTGGGGGTCCGCGGACCACAGGTTGGGAACCACTGGTTTAGATCATTTGCCCATTTTCTGTCTTGAGAAGAGTCGTGCTTAACTTTACCACTTAAAGACTTTGCCTTTTCTGAACTTTGATGCTGAATCCTGATGCTTTGCTGACCAGACTGATGTCCCGATGACAAAGACTGTCACAGCTTGCTGATCCAAACTGAGGATAGGTATATTGACTATGATTCTGTTTGTTATGTCTACTTGCTTTGTTTCTAGGTACCAACCGCTATTTTGATAGAGCCTTAGTTAGATGTTTTCCACATTTGTGTGACTAAATTGTTTTGAATGAAGCCCAAACATGCTATTCTAATCTGGTATTGGTTAGGGTTTTCACTGATGAAGTTCGCTATTTGAAATAACAGATATCTTTTTTTTGCTGAATTTAAATGTATGAAATATTGTTTGCACAGTTATTCTTGTTATTAATTTGCACTGTAACTTTGGAATCTATGGTATTTCAAGCCTTGATTAGATTGTGTTTCTTTCGCCGCTTTGGACAGCCAGTGTTGTTTCTGTATGTTTATCACTTGATTTTGAGATTAACCTACATCAATTTAGCATTGTTAATGTAGGGAAATACATATTCAAACTTTTATATAAAGGTGTGATTATTCATGACTGAAAAGTCATGGTGTGTGATAATTACTGACTCTCATCGACTGCAAATGTTATTGATTGTTATTGGTTATCGATCTGTGCATGTATGGGATATATGGTGGGAAAGCCTTGATGCGAGTCAAAAAGTTCATCAACCTATTTGTGTGCCCTTGTAAGTTTACTTATTAATGTCAGATGCGCTAACAGTAAAGAGGGCAAAGAACTGGACAAAAAAGACATATTAGTTTGATAGTTCTATATGACTCAAAGATTCTGCCAATTCTTTTAAAAGTATTTGAATTCTTGGCCAGGGCAAAAGTGAAGAAGTAAAAACACTTTTTATTTTTTAGACTCCTGGGCCACAGTACGAGGTTGTCGCACGATAACTAAGAGATCTGAGGATCTGCAATATGTTGGAATACCACAGTTCCGTTTTGTTTCACCTTAAGGAAGCAAAAATATCTGACTAAAATCCTGGTGCAAAATAAGTAAATAACATGGCGATTAAACCCGCAAACTCGTAAATATAGATGTTTCAAGGGGAGCCTTAGAGTCCAATTTGTAATCCTGCTTGTTAAGTCCCAGTAACTGCACTTCTTCACTGAAAGGTACTTATATCTGTAATTCTTAGGGCGGAGGATTTCTTGGGTGCTTATAATGACGCCCATAGAGGCTTATTTAGTGATTAGCATTACCATCAATATCTATGATTCTTAGCTGCAAATATGAGGTCCTTCCACTCTGCTAAACTGCTCAAGTTTCCCTGCTGTTTGACTGCTTCCTTAGCTGTTCTGGTGGTGAATTAAAGGCAGCGGACTGTGTGCCAAGGGGCACCCACCTTTTAACCCTTAGTTGGTCCCTTTTCTGTGCCAGACCCAGACAGAAAAAAAAAAACAATGGTCTTCACATGCTATTGAATGTTGTGAGGCACACCACCACAGTGACAGTGGCTTGCTTAGCATTCGGGTTTGCTGAACGTGCATCTGCTGCAACACTGGCCGCACATTTGGCAAAGAGACCCTCTCAAGCAGACATGCATCTCTCAGTGCAGAGGGTGGTGCTTCACTGGAGGGATCTTCCCCGACTTCTAAATTTGGAACAGTTCGGCAGTGCGGGAGCTACTCCAATTTATAGTGGACCTTCCACTTTGTCACAACATTTATGGCCCCATTATTCTTTCTATCAAGGTGATTTGGTTGGGATTAGCCATTGTGGGACTGAACTATAAGGAGATGATTACTCACACACTTTGCTACAGCTTTCGGTAGCTATAGTTTCACCCAGATCCACTTTCCGTTATTTTTTAAAAACATCAGTTATTGTACGACTCTCATGAATGTAACTGACGTTTTAGACGCTCTGCCCAATAGGTGAGGCTGCCGACATATGTCATTACAACCACTATGTTTAAATTCGATTTACAAATGGTTGTGAGCCTTAGACTCTTTGAAATGTTTATGTTTCATTTTGCCAATTGTAATTTAATCGGATGTCTTAAGCCATTTTATCAGGTGGGAATACTTTCTTCATAGGCAACATAAGAACTTGTGAATGGTTCAAACGGCCATAAAATGAATTTGTTCAGCTCGTGTGCCCTATGTTAGGCCTAATCTATCACAAAGACAATACCTGAGATGCGTACATCCTCGTATCAATGGCTGCAAATGCAGGACGGGAGGAACAGTGGACATCCATCTTTGCCTTTGCATTCCCAACATGCCAATCTTGTTCAAAAGCAGCTGCATCCCTTAAAGGAACAGATGCAGCTTTCCTTAAAAAAATAGAAATTAAATAACATGCTGGGAAGACATGGAGGTGGGGCAGGCCCTGCGCCACCAACTTCTTGTAAGGCCGTCCAATTACAACTCGAGTGTTTATAACTTATTAAAGGGATGTGACTGCAATTATAATCACAAACCATTGATACTTCCCGTTGTGACTCACAAGTAGTATAAAGACGCCCCTTTCATGCCCTCTCCTGTTTGTAGTTGGGAAAGGGTCGCAAAGTTCTTTCACAAGTTTGAAACGCTTTTCTGATTCGTAAAAGAGCTTGTGTAGATTGTTAAAATGTATATTTAGAAACTATGGGACCTACGACTAAAAATACCTTTGTATAGAATGTGTTTATTTCGCAGTGAAAACACTCCAGTGTATCCCTGCAGTTTCAGTGCATGTGCCTCTGCCATTATTTTCTCTGAAGTATTTTATTAAAACCCATAGTAAATAAGAACTGAATAATACATATAACGTGTAATCGAGCAATTACAATCTGCAAATAAGCAAATAGTGAACGCTATTAAAGTTAGCTCTTACACCACTTATTTATCTAGTCTTCCGAGTCACACTAAGCACTTCAATTCCACAGTGCAAATGCAATCAACAGAGAGGATGCTATAATACATTATCAGATTTTGTATTTTGATGTTAATACTTTTGTTTAAATTTGGGAAATTATTTACAGGTTTACCTTTCACGTACAATCATATAATTAGGTCCTTCTATTGCATTGTTACATATATACATGTGCTCTATTTTTAACACCTTGTTTGTTCCAGCATTGGACCATTTATATCTGGTCAACTGTTTGTTGCACGTTCAAATTGCGATTCTATTAGTACAATTTAAGGCAAGAAAGAAAGTATATTATGTTCGACCTTTTATAGAAATTACTTATTTCTTCCTTTAGCATATTTCAATTATTTTGTTTTTTATTTGGACCCATTTATGAATGTAATGCTGCACATTTGTGCTGAAAAGCTACCTCTTATAATTCACTCTGAAACAAACTTTTTTCTGGTTTGCATTGCTATTAAAGCTGTCGATCTTGGCTCCAATTTCTGAGTTTAGTTCTCAATATAATTTCAACCTTTAAGTGGTCTGGCGACTTGCAGCGTAGGAAGAGTTTACTGTCCAAGTTACCAAAATAGCACATTCCCTTGGAAACTTGACATATTAGGTGTCACTGGAAAGGTGAGGGATGTCTGAGGTGCCAGATGCTTGCAGGTTGAGAGAGAGGAAAGTACGGGATAAACGTGCGGACAGACAGGGAGAGAGAGGAGAGGGCTGAAGATACAAAGGGGCTGATTTAAGAGTCCCTAGCACCATCCTAATGACACGTTAGCGTAATTATTTTGATGCTAATGTGGCGATTGATGGCCAAAAACCCCACGCCATATTTAAAAAGTGGCGCAATGCATGCATTGCACCATGTTGTGACCCTTTGCTCTTCATTATGTCTGCACCATGCATAATGTTTGCAAAGGGGGCGTTCTCCCTTTAGGGGGGGCCGAAAAAATGGCGCAAATTAATCTAAGAGATTTCTTTTTGTCATTTTTTTCAGCACTTTTAAAATGAGGAACACCATTATTTATAATGGGCCTCAATGGGTTTTGCAAGATTAGCATCAACATTTTTGATGCTAATTCTACAAAGTTCAGAACTAGTGTCAAACATTTTGACGCTAGTTCCCTTAACTACCAGCATGGTGTGCCGTATCTTAGATACGGCACACACATGGTGGTGTTAGGGGGGCGCTAAAGGGCGCACAAAAGTGCTTTCACAAACTAAAGCAGGATGACTGGAGGATCATCACCAAAGAGATTAATTGGATTGGAACTTTAACTGTCAAGGTCTGAAGATCGAGTTAGAAAGTAAATGTGAAGGAGAACCTGGTATTTTATAGTCAATATTTATTTGAAAGTGTATTTAGTTTCAGTAATTCCATTAGGGTTTTAGTCAACGTAGTTTGCATGCAAAACGTTTTATTTAGAGTTGTATTTGGGAAAAAGACCTAATTAATCGAATTTCAGCAAAGTAGTTGTTACTTTGTTTCAATAGATCCAGTAGATTAACATACTGAGGATTTTATCCCAATTTCTGCTCTGTCCTGCCAGATAAGGACCTCAGAGGGTTGATTCAAAAAAGCTTTTTTACAGGTATAAGTATCACTTAAATGTGACTGACAACATTAGAAAGTTCTAACTTATAAGTGTAATGTACATGCACAGAACTCTGGAAAAGTATGTGTTGCACTTCTGGGTTGTTACGTGAGTAGAAGTGGAAGGTTCCAGGGAAGTATCAGAAAAGTCTAAGGGAAATACAATCCAAATAGAGTGAATTTCAAAACAGCTGTAACTTTATCGGTACTCACAGAAAGTAATAATTTTGTCCAGCAATTGGCTGCATATCTAATGGCGATCACCTGTGTGATCTAGGTGTAAGTGCCAACAAAAAGTTGCAGGCTACATCAAAATTCCCTATTGCTACATCAAAAACAGGAAATAAAAAGCAATATCACTATCTTGTTTACATAATGCGTGTGTTAAATCAATAGTGCCAATTCTCTGCAAAAGTAGTTTTGCGTCAACAATAACCCCACACAGGCGAGTGTGCATCAAAAAGGGCTTGCGATGCGTCACTTTCGCTCACAAGCAAGACCTTGCGTCGTTTCTCCTTTCGTCGGGTCGGGGCGTGTTGTACCTTCTCTCCGTAGGAGAGTGATGCGTCGTTCCGGTCAGCACTCTCGGGTCCGGACAGGCCTTGCGTTGTTTTTACACACCCAGCGGTATTTGCGTCTGAAATCTTGCCGCACAATGATCCGAAAACCACGCAGCACGGTTTGAGATCTCGCCAGCCTCTGTCAGCGATGCTGCACATTGTTTCTCCAGCTCTGTGCGGCGATTCATCAGTCGCGTTGAAGACGAGCACTGATTTTTAGCCACGAAGCCGGCGGTGCATCGATTTCCCAACCGCAGATCGGAGTTGCGTCAATCTTTTCCCTGCACGGTGCTCTGTGCGTGGATTTCCTTGTCTTCATGCAGCCAGCTTCTCCTTTCAGGGTCCCAGTACATGGATGGGCACCACAGGGCAGAGTAGGAGTCTCTCCAGAGGCTCCAGGGGCTGGCAGAGAGAAGTCTTTGCTGTCCCTGAGACCTCAACAACAGGAGGCAAGCTCTAAATCAAGCCCTTGGAGATTTCTTCACAAGATGGAAGGCACACAAAGTCCAGTCTTTGCCCTCTTACTCTGGCAGAAGCAGCAACTCCAGGATAGCTCCACAAAGCACAGTCACAGGCAGGGCAGCTCTTCTTCCTCAGCTCTTCAGCTCTTCTCAGGGCAGAGGTTCCTCTTGGTTTCCAGAAGTGTTCTAAAATCTGTGGTTTTGGGTGCCCTTCTTATACCCAATTTCTCCCTTGAAGTAGGCCTACTTCAAAGCAAAGTCTCTCTTGAATGTGAAATCCTGCCTTGCCCAGGCCAGACCGCAGACACTCACCAGGGGGTTGGAGACAGCATTGTATGAGGGCAGGCACAGCCCTATCAGGTGTAGGTGACCACTCTTCCCTTCCCTCCTAGCACAGATGGCTCATCAGGAAATGCAGACTACACACCAGTACCCTTTCTGTTACTGTCTAGTGTTAGGTGCAACCAGCCCAACTGTCATACTGACCCAGACAGGGAATCCACAAACAGGCAGATTCACAGAAATGTTATAAACAAGAAAATGTGGCATTTTCAAACACACAATCTTAAAATCAACTTTACTAAAAGGTGCATTTTTAAATTGTGAGCTCAGAGACCCCAAACTCCCCATGTCCATCTGCTCCAAAAGGGAATTTACACTTTAATCATATTCAAAGGTAGCCCCCATGTTAACCCAGGAGAGGGACAGGCCTTGCAACAGTGAAAAACGAACTTAGCAGTATTTAACTGTCAGGACACATAAAACATATTAATATATGTCCTACCTTAACCATACACTGCACCCTGGCCTTGGGGCTACCTAGGGCCTACCTTAGGGGAGCCTTACATGTAGGAAAAGGGAAGGTGTAGGCCTGGCAAGTAGGTACACTTGCCAAGTCGAATTTACAGTTTAAAACTGCGTACACAGACACTGCAGTGGCAGGTCTGAGGCATGATTACAGAGCTACCTAGGTGGGTCGCACAACCAGAGCTGCAGGCCCACTAGTAGCATTTGATTTACAGGCCCTGGGCACCTCTAGTGCACTGTACTAGGGACTTACTGTAGGAGGCTGGCCTGGCTTATAGTGGGTACCTAATGGTACTTACACCTTGTGCCAGGTCCAGTTATCCCTTATTAGTAGATTAGTAGTGTTCTAGTAGCTTAGACTGATAGAGGTAGCTATAGCAGAGCAGCATAGGCTGAACTAGGAGACATGCAAAGCTCATACTATACCACTTATATCATATAGTTACTATATCATAAGAAAGACAACACTCAGATTTACCAAAAATAAAGGTACTTTATTTTTGTGACATTGTGCCAAAACTATCTCAGAGGATATACTCCCTTAGGAGGTAAGTAAAATACACAAAATATACACACAAACCAAAATCAGGTAAGTAAAACAGTGAGAAAGTAGTGCAAATACTGTAGAATACAATAGGATGCAATAGGCCTAGGGGCAACACAAACCATATACAAAGAAAGTGGAGTGTAAGAAAACACTAAGGCCCTCATTACAGCCCTGGCGGTCAAAGAGGTTAAAAAGGGTTTAAGTGGCGATCGTACCGCCAACAGGCTGGATGTACAATTTGCCATATTTTGACCGCAGCGATAGTGCTGCGGTCACACCGCTGGGACCGGCAGTTTTCCGCCATGGTTGTCCCGGCGGTTTTAATCCGCCAGGGCAGCGCTGCTTGCAGCACTGCAGTGGGGATTTTGACTCCCCTTCCCTCCAGCCAGTCCATGGCGGTAGAGACCACCATGGAAAGGCTGGCGGGAAGGGGAGTCGCGGGCACCTGGAGGCCCCTGCACTGCCCATGCACTTAGCATGGGCAGTGCAGGGGCACCCAGGCACAGCCCCGTCGCGATTTTCACTGTCTGCCTGGCAGACAGTGAAAAGCGCATCAGGTGCTGCTGCACCCAGCCGAACCACCACATTTCCGCCGGCTTCATTAGGAGCCGGCTGCAATGTTACAGCCGACATCCCCACTGGGCCGGCGGGCGGAAACTCTGTTTCCGCCCGCCGGCCCAGCGGGGATGTCCAAATGCGGCCGGTGGGTTTCCGGCCGCATGGGTGGCCGTCTGGTGGTACAACCTTGGCGGTCAGCCTCGTCCGACCGCCAAGGTTGTAATGAGGGCCTAAGGGTGTCCAAGATACCCCACCCCAAGACCCTGGAAAGTAGGAGTAAAGTACTACTATTTCCTCAGAAACACCCTAAACTTGTGATAGAGGATTTTGCAAAGACCACAACAGACTGCAAAGCACGGAAGATGGATTCCTGGACCTGAGGACCTGAAAAGGAAGAGGACCAAGTCCAAGAGTCGTGAAAGTGTCCAGTGGGGGCAGGAGCCCACTAAACCCCAGATGAAGGTTCAAAATGGCTGCCTCCAGATGGAAGAAGCTGAAGATTCAGCAACAAAGAAAAATGCTAGGAACTTCTCTTTTATGCAGAAGATGTCCCACAGAGTGCTGGAGGATGCAGAGTTGTTTCTTTTACAAAAGACCGCAAACAAGCCTTGCTACCTGCAAGAGTTGCGGTTGAAGAAAAAGGGTGCTGCCCAGGCCCAAGAAGAACCAGGATGTCGCCACTTGGGAGAGGAGACAGAGGGAGCCCTCAGCAATCTAGAGAGCCCATGCACAAGAAGGTAGCACCCACTGAAGCACTTGAACACAGGTTCAAGAAGTCTGAACATGGTGGTAATCTCAACACTGCAAAAGCGGGTCCCACGAAGCCGGAGATCAACTCGGGGAGTTGAGCATTGCAGGATAGAGTGCTGGGGACCTGGGCTTGGCTGTGTACAAAGGATTTTGTGGAAACGTGCACAGAATCACCTATGGCTGCAGTTAACGTGTGCAGAGGATTACTGTCTCGAGAGGGGAGGCAAGGACTTACCTCCTCCAAATTTGGACAGTTGGACTACTGAACAGTCTGGGTCACTTGGGTCCACCACCTGTGTTCAGTTGCCATGCTCGTCAGGATGAGAGGGGTCCCAGTGTACCAGTGAAGTTTGGTGCCTGCTGGAGCAGGGGGAAGATTCCATTAACCCACGGAAGATTTCTTCGTGGCTTCCAGTGCAGGATGAAGGCAGGCAGCCCCCAAAGCATGCATCACCAGGAAACAGTCGAGAAAGCCAGCAGGATTAGGCACTACAATGTCGCTGGTAGTCTTCTTGCTTCTTTGTTGCAGTTTTGCAGGCATCCTGGAGCAGTCAGCAGTCGATCCTTGGCAGAAGTCGAAGGGAGAGGTGCAGAGGATCTCTGGTGAATTCTTGCAAGTCCTTATCTGAGGAAAAGCCCACTGGAGATACCCTAAATAGCCATCAGAGGAGGATTGGCCACCTAGTCAGGTAAGCACCTACCAGGAGGGGTCTCTGACGTCACTTGCTGGCACTGGCCACTCAGAGGACTCCAGAGTGCCCTCACACCTCTAGATCCAAGATGGCAGAGGTCTGGAACACACTGGAGGAACTCTGGGCACCACCCCTGTGGTGGTGATGGACAGGGGAGTGGTCACTCCCCTTTCCTTTGTCCAGTTTCGCGCCAGAGCAGGGACTGAGGGTTCCCTAAACTGGTGTAGACTGGCTTATGCAAGGAGGGCACCATATGTGCCCTTCAAAGCATTTCCAGAGGCTGGGAGAGGCTACCCTTCCCCACCCTTTAACACCTATTTCCAAAGAGGAAATTCTTTGTTCTGCCGTGATGGGACTGGGCTGCCCAAACCCCAGGAGGGCAGAACCCTGTCTGTGGGGTGGCAGCAGCGGTAGCTGCAGAGGAAACCCCAGAGAGCTGGTTTGGCAGTACCTGGGGTCCATAGTGGAGCCCAGGGATGCATGGAATTAGCACCCCAATACCGGATTTGGCATGGGGGGACAATTCCATGATTTTAGACATGTTACATGGCCATATTCGGAGTTACCATTGTGAAGCTACATATAGGTATTGACCTATATGTAGTGCACACATGTAATGGTGTCCCTGCACTCACAAAGTCTGGGGAAATGGCCCTGAACTATGTGGGGGCACCTTTGCTAGTGCAAGGGTGCCCTCACACTTAGTAACTTTGCACCTAACCTTCAGCAAGTGAAGGTTAGACATATAGGTGACTTATAAGTTACTTAAGTGCAGTGAAAATGGCTGTGAAATAATGTGTGTGTTATTTCACTCAGACTGCAGTGGCAGTCCTGTGTACGATTTGTCTGAGCTCCCTATGGGTGGCAAAAGAAATGCTGCTGCCCATAGGGATCTCCTGGAACCCCAATACCCTGGGTACCTAGGTACCATATACTAGGGAATTGCTCTCTACTGATGAAAGGCGGAGAGAGCATAAGCACTGAGGTTCTGATTAGCAGAGCCTCAGTGACACAGTTAATCACTACACAGATACGCACATTCAGACCACAAACTATGAGCACTGGGGTCCTGGCAAGCAGGATCCCAGTGAGACAGGCAAAAACAAAGTAACATACATGTAAAAATGGGGGTAACATGCCAGGCAAGATGGTACTTTCCTACACTTACTAATAAATCAAATATGCGAATCATGGATAAGCCAATTACATACACATTTTGTAAAGGAGCACTTGCACTTTAGCACTGGTTAGCAGTGGCAAAGTGCCCAGAGTAACAAAGACAGCAAAATCAGAGTCCAGCACACATCAACAACCTGGGAAACAGAGGCAAAAGGTTAAGGGGGACCACGCCAAGGATGAAAAGTCTAACACGCAGGGATACATAAATTGAGAGGCTGAGGTTATTCCAAATAAATTCATTCGTGTAGCAGCTTGGTGCAATCCATGAAATCCCAGGACTGTAACGGGACTGGTTGCCCATGTTTCCTGAAAACAAAATAGGTCAGCCGTCTGGATAAATGACATAGGAGCCGGAGATTTGAGTAGCTTTGTTAGCCCAGGAATGCTCCATAATATCAAGTTTATAATTGGTTTTTCCTCTTCAGGTTTACCTTAAGTGGGTAGTTATTTGGGCTAGGAATTAATTTTAGTACTGCTCGAAAGTGTAGTTGACAGTCAGCTCCAGTCATTCCTTTGTTTTGTTCTATCAGTGGACTCTAAGTCCTTGTTAGACCTGTTTGATTGGAGTAAGAATGTGATATTTACAGCTTACTATGAGACAGGTTAAGTTGGGAGTGTCTAGCCCCTTTAAGAATACTGAGTGGGTGTACATGTGGCCTTGACTGTTCTTTCGAAGCCCTCAATGGTTGAGGATATTTAAGGGGGATTGGTTTCGTGTTCTTGCGAGCGCGTTTACCTTATTGGCCCTTCATATTTTAATTGATAAGGGGACGTGTTCTCAGGTTGATGGGTCTTTTGACTCATTTAAGAAGTTCACCCCCTTAAGCAATCCAAATTATTGATCAACAAATAAAACAATGCAAAAATTCAGTAATTTTCACAGACCTAGACTCAATAGGCCCACGAATAACCACACCTTTAGTATCAGTTAGAAGATTTATTTCCCTAATTTAACAATGTTAGTATCACATAAAATAGTCTCACCACATGATATAAATGTAAGAATAATACTGGTTGACCTAACCTCCTAACGATTCTTAATTTATTTAATGTGTTAATAAGCAATCCTTCTAAAGCCAAAAAACAGATCAACAATAAGAGAAATTGTGCAATAGTAATAACATACATTTAAGGTTCAGCAACTGAGTAACATCAAATATCAATTAGTCGAATGCAGGAAAACTCACTAACGTCAGATTAGCATCAGCATGTTGGAGTTCATGCAAAAGAATTTAGTCAACACAAATTTGGAAAACATCTACCTCTGGCTCTTTCAAAATGCAGCAGTTGGTACCTAAAAACAAAAGACGAACTATAATAAAGACATTTGCGGCTGGTATACCTGTCCTTGTGAATCAGCAAGCGGTGAATAGTCTTTGTCAGGCGGTCATCAGTTCGAGCAGCATCAGCATCGGGGCATAGCAAGGGAAAATAGTTCAGAATCTGGACTCTAAGCTCACCTAACCAATACAAAAGAGAATCTAGGGCAAGCAGCAAATGCGCTACAAGCTCTAAGCATCGAGCACAAGAAAATAAACAGTGGAGCAATGTCGAAGTGTAACCCAAGACGAATGAACACAAAAGGCCAAAAATCACCAAAGTTCTTAGTGCAGTGCGGTTAAGTTAACATTGTCCCACATTGCCATTGGTTGAGGAATCAGGCGATAGCCATTAGTCCAATGGAATTGACATTTCAAATGTAAGATATAATTAAACAGTCTTTCACACGTTTTCTCTTCTTACATACATCGCTCGACCTGTCAAGAAGCAACTTTTATATTCTTCTGTCCTTCTGTTAATACATCCATTGTTAGTTCCTGGGAACATCACTTTCTCATACACTTCATGCTAACATTTGTAACAAGTTCGGTACATTCAGGTTTCTATGCACGTTACCTAATCCACAATTTCTAGTAAAGACAGGAAAAACAACTTTTGCTGCAGCTAATGATTTGGGCCAACCTTCAGTTAGAACAATACACTTTTATTCTGACATTCCATTTTTTCTAGTAAACGGCAGTGCACTATTAAAGCTCAGACCTCAGTAACTTTGAGGTATACAGTTAACTTAAGCCAATACATAGCATTTAATCGTCAGTATAACCCATTACTGCATTTTGCATTATATAAATTCTAAATAAACATTAATGAGCTGTTTGGTACACAAATTTAATAATAAATAGCGGCTATTCAAGTGGGCACATTTTCGAGTTGCATGTTATTTTCTATGTTAATTCAATATTTATGCAACTCCAATTACTAAAACATTAAGGCCCTCATAACGCCCCTGGCAGACGGCGGTATTTTGGTGAAGAGTACTGCCTACAGACTTGCAGTACTCTTCCCCAAAATATGACATTGGCGGTTTGGCTCAAGCCAAACCATCAATGTACCACTCCGTCCGCCAGGTGGTAACATCCGCCAGGCTGGACACTTCAGTCTCCAGCCAGGCGGCCGTCACTGTCCCACCCATGGGATTTTGACCCCGCCTACCACCATGATTTTCATGGCTTCCTTACCGCCACGAAAACCATGTCGGTAGGCACAATCAGTGACAGGGAATTCCTTCCATGTCACTGATAGGGGTCTCCCCCGCCCCCTCTCCCTTCCCAGAGTCCTCCCCCTCCCACTCCAGACCCCCCATGACATACACGCACATTCACGCACCATCATACACATGCATACACACACACATACCCACATTCACCCACGCATGCTTACATCCATTCACACACACATCCACACACACTGACATACATACACGCACCCACGCGTTCAGACAACGCAACATACACGCACACTCACAACCATGCATGCACACACACATTCCACCCACCCACATGCACGCACACACAAACATACACCCACACCCCCCACACACAAACACTCCCCACACCCCTCCCTTGTTGCAGCACCCGACTTACCTGATTGCATGGGGTCCTCCAGCAGGGGACGGGAAGGGGCGCTGCTGCCAGCAGCAGCATCCGCCAGCAGAACACTGCCAGGCCGTATTATGTGTCATGATTATTGGTATTATGTGTCTAATGGTGTGGCGCTGCTGCTGGCACAAGCACCACCTTACATCTCCATCTACCCCCATGGCCGCAGCCGGAATTCCGCCATCCTTCTGGCAGAATTCCGGCTACGGTCATGATATGGCAGACGGTAGGTAGCCACGGCGATAGTGTTTTGGCAGCCGTCTCTGCGACGGTAGGCGGTCAATACCACCAAATGTTATAATGAGGGGCTAAATATTTATTAGTAACATTTTCAGTGCTCACAACCTCTATTCCCCAATCTTCATAAATCAGCTCACTGGTCTGATTTGGTGGATTTGAGCATTGGTATTGTTGATTCTATCCCACTCTTGCTGGTGGCCAGGGTTTTAAATGTTTCTAGAATATCTTCCGAGGTTATGTTAGTTAAGTTTAGAAAGATTTTAAACAGCCACATTAGGATGGATCTGTTTAAGATGTCATATGGCCCCTCGGAGGGGTAGTGCAGGGTCAGAAACAATTGAGATGGTATTTGTTCACCCCTGGGCTTGATGTAAGTAACGTTGCTGTTGACATAACTAGTAACATGATTGTCCCGCGTTTTGTCTTTCAGTGGCCAGTTAGGTCTACTATGGCCTGAGTAGGAGGTACCTGTATATTTTGCAAGATTGTTGAAATCAGAGGCTGAGTTTCAGGACCTGGCCTGATTTGAATATTTGTTAGTTAGGTGGCACTGATCTGGGTTTGTAACACAGTTGCGGTAAGTGGCAGAATTTTGGTGCCTGGCCTGCAGTGAGCATTTATTGATTGGGTCCTCTTGAACAAAGTTTATGATGCTGAGGGGGCTTCTGATACCTCTTGATGGTTAGAAGAGTTGGATGAGGCTTCTGGTACCACAGAGTGCCATGAGTTGCTTACTGGATGTTCGATTTGTTTCTGTGCACCTACTACCTACTACCTTCTTTGAAACATTATTTCCCTTGAAGATTGGGTGCAGGTAACCAAATTCTCATGTACTAAGTTTGCCTTGCATAGGAGCACTGGATTTTGTAGGACATGTTGATGTTACTTTACAGCTTTATTTTGAGCTTTTTTCAATCTTTTCCTTGATCTTTTGGAAAGAGGTCTAGTCCATTCATGATCCTGCAGTCGGATGATAACTTGAGTACCACAGGATAATTGGCCGCCATTTGTTGCCATTGCATGGTGGTTAGGATCAATTGGGTCCCCCTAAGAGTGCCTTTACTGATTAATGGAGCGTCCTGAAACTGAGTGGTAAGAGATGGACCTGTATAACCCGGGAGATCAAGCAGATCAGATTTAGTTTATTATACTCCCTTGAGTACTGCTTGAAGATTGGTTGCATTGATTGCCTTTACATGATTATTAGGATCAAATTGGGTTCACTCTAGGAGTGCCTTCATTAATTATTGGGATATCCAGCACCAGCGTAATAAGAGATTGACCTGCGTGATCCGGCAGATCAAGTTGCTGTCTGGTAGTTGGTTTGCCTCAACCTGATGGCATGGCTGTGTCTGACATAGTTGTGGAGGTGGTCGACACTGGTGTGAGGGTACAGTGTTGACTTGACTGGCCAGTAGGAAGCCTATTTCTGGTCCATTATCATGATGGATAGAACCTCAGGCAGAATGCCCAGGTTTTCTACTATTGGGTGGCAAGAGCAAGTGGTTTCACCCTTCCCAGGTGATCTAATATGTTGTTCAACTAGCTCCAGAGAATCTAGTATTGATTCCAACTTAGTTATAGATGATGCTAGAGTGTTAATCAGATCCAATTGTATGTCCAATTTGTCTGACTGCCATGACAGGGCATTTATCATAGCAATCCATGTAGAATTAATTGAGGCCACTAGATTGCCCTGCTCAGAGTTGGGCAGGAAAGTGGATGGGTCTTTTCAGTTGTAACTATTTGGGATCTCAGGCTGCTTAAAATTCTGTGCAGTTGTTAGCATGTCATTTTGCAGCATGGAAGCTTTAGAGCTCATGTCATGGTTAGGTGTGAAGGCAGCATCACTCTGTTGGGTGGCACTTCACAAATTGTTATGGCTGTCTAAAGCCTCAGGCCAATCAGGCAAACTCCTTTCCAAATCCAGGCTCCCTTCTGTGGAACTCAGAAGGTGGGCGTGAGCCCCACAGAGCCTAAGGAGTCCTCCCAAAGTGGAAATCACTGATCGACAGGAGGTAGTAACAGAAGTGGAGGATAAATACGACTGAGGGGGTGCAGGGGTGGTTTAACATCTGCAGGTGCAAGTGCTAAAAGTTGTAGGGAGGCTGGGTTCTCCTTTCAAGTTAGATAAGGTTTAGGCCTCTGCTGGGTTCACTTCCAGTGAGGTATTTAAGATGCTTTAAGAGGAGAACTCAATTATCAAGTTGTCCCCGCTCTGAAGAAGTATGGGTACTTATTAGGGTAGGATACACAGCGGATTGCAGATTGTGAGTCAGAGGGTAAGTTGGATGGCAGCAGTCTCTCCAGAAGAAATACTTCACTAGCAGTTCCATGTTTTTATGATTAGACTTTCTTGCAGGTGGAAGTTAAGATGTACTGGTGGGAGTGTTTCCTCTGAATTGGTTGTTGGTTTGCTTGAGGACTGGTTTCCAGTGGATTAGCTAAAATTGCTGGGGTTGGATGAAGGAATTTCCACGTTCAGACCAGGTGCTTGCTTGCCCCTGTTTGTGCGTCCCCTTTCCAGTGACCCACTTGTAGTGGACTTCCCACTCAAGGAGGCTTGGGACACTGGGGCTAGAGCTAGGGTCACACCATCCTGTAATTCACTCAGTGTATTGCCCCTCTTTTTAACCATAGCAGTAGTGCATTGATAAGAGAAAAGTAAATGTACCACTTTCGAACCAGATAGAAAAGGGTAGTGTGCCCTAATTCTTTGTTAGGGCACTGTGGTGCTTACACCAGATGACTTTTGTCTGCTCTCTGCTACTTCTGCTCTCTGCTGATGAAGGGCTAAACCCAGACACACATGTCGAGAGATAACAGCACAAAATGCACCAACTATGGTGAAAAACTACAGCAACTCTGAATTAAGAGTACTGCATTTACCAGGATGCAATGGGGTGAACTATATTGAGATGAGAGGCAGTGTGCTCCCTCCCCCCTTGTGTTTAAAAGGTTTCCTTGAGCAAATGAGCTGGCAAGCTCACCTGGGATGCCCCTGTATGCGTGCAAAGTGGAACTGTGACTTTTGAAGACTTAGGCAGCATATTGGCAACCCCAGATGATTTTTCTTTGCTCTCTGCTACTTCTGCTCTCTACTGATGAAGGGCTAAACCCCAAAAAAACTGTCTAGAGATAACATCACTACATGCACCAAAGCTGGTGAAAAACTACAGGAACTGAATAAAGTGTACTGCATTTACCAGGATACAATGGGGTGAACTGTGCTTTTATGAGAGGCAGTGTGCTCCCCCCGTGTTGAAAGGCTCCCTTGAGCCAATGAACTGATGAGCTCATGTGGGATGCACCTGTGTGCATGTGGAGTGGTACTGTGACCTGTGAAGACTTGGCCAGCATACCGGCAAACCCAGATGACTTTTCTCTGCTCTCTACTACTTCTGCTCTCTACTGATGAAGTCCTAAACCGAGAATCATGTGTCTAGAGATAACAGCACTAGCTGCACCAACTTTGGTGAAAACCTACAGCAACTCTGAAGTAAGTGTACTGCATTTAGTAGGATGCAATGGGGTGAACTGTGATGAGACGAGAGGCAGTGTTATGTTTTAAATGGTGGAGAAGTGTGGCACAATGGTTAGAGCGGCAGACCCAGATGCAGAGATCTGGCCCGGGACCAGGGTTCAATTCCTGCCTTGGCGGGTCTTGGGCTCAATTCCCCTGGACCAGATAATTCTCGCCTCGGTGCCTAATCTAATTAATGGGTCCCACTCTGTAACTCTGGGCAAAAGCTTGCTTAATCTCCACAACGGCCCTGACAGTGCTTGAATGCCTGGCTTCACCCTGGGAGTTGCCCAGGAGTGGGCGCCTCACAGGGAAAAGCCAGGAGGGGTTCCACAGTGGTATGCATACAGCACCTTGACACCCTAACGAGTGAGTAGTGTGCTATACAAGTGCAAAGTTTACGTTGAAAGGCTCCCTTGAGCCAATGAGCTGACAAGCTCACCTGGGATGTACCTGTATGCGTGTAGAATGGTACTGTGACCTGTGAAGACTTGGGAAGCATACCGGCGACCCCAGATGACTTTCCTCTGCTACTTCTGTCCTCTACTGAGTGAAGGCTAAAATCAGAAACACTTGTCTAGAGATAACAGCACTTCCTGCTCCAACTTTTGTGAAAAACTACAGCAACTCTGAAGTAATCGTACTGTAGTTACTAGGATGCAATGTTGTGGACTGTGCAGGCATGAGACGCAGTGTGCTTCCTTCCCCTTGTGTTTAAAAGGCTCCCTTGAGCTAATAAGCTGACAAGCTCATCTGAGATGCACCTGTGTACCTGTGGAATGGTACTGTGACCTGTGAAGACTTGGGCAGGTTACCAGCAACCCCAGATGACATTTCACTGCTCTCTGCTACTTCTGCTCTCTACTGATGAAGGGCTAAGCCCAGAAACACGTGTCTAGAGATAACAGCACTACCTGCACCAACTGTGATGAAAAACTACAGCAACTCTGAAGTAACTGTACTGCATTTACCAGGTTGCAATGGAGGGAACTGTGCTGGGATGAGAGGTAGTGTGTTTCCTCCCCCTTTTGTTTAAAAGGCTCCCTTGAGCCAATGAGCTGAGAAGCTCACCTGGGATGCACCTGTGTGCTAGAGGAGTGGTACTGTGACCTGTGAAGACATGGGCAGGTTACCAGCAACCCCAAATGACATTGTTCTGTGTTCTGCTACTTCTGCTCTCTACTGATGAAGGGCTAAACCCAGAAACACATGGCTAGAGATAACAGCACTACCTACATCAACTTTGGTGAAAAACTACAGCAACTCTGGAGTAAGTCTACTGAATTTACCAGGATGCCATGGGGTGAACTATAATGGGATGGGGGACAGTATGCTCCCTTCCCCCTTGTGCTAACAACATCTGTTAGCAGCCATTTTGGCACATCCCCCACCTGGGTCACGGCCACAGGCTTGCAAAATACGTTCTCAATACCTATTAGGTTTAGGGTGCAAGCTGTTCAGCTTGTGGTGTGCGAGTTGGAGATATTGTCACTTTCTGGTTATAGGTGGTGGAGATGTGGCAAAGTTGTTAGGGTTGCAGTTCTGGGAACATCAGGGAGAGGGAAGTACCTGGCAAGGGGGGATCATGGGGAGAGATGCAAGCCACACCAGGCTCTAGCCCGACTGCCTTGGCACCTCTCCAGTCTACCCTGGGGCTGCGACACTAGTGCCACGGTCATGCTCACCACCAGCTGGCCTTATTTCCCTCAGATGTGAGTGCTTGCAGCTTCCGCTTGACTTGTTAAACTACAAGAGGCCTATGTACCCTTGTGTGAGTTACTGTCACCCCAGGATAGTACTCAGTTACCGCTGTCAGCAGCCGAAGGGCAGTAAAAGTTGAACGGTTGGAAAGTCTTGAAGGCAGATAGGACATTCTCTCTGTTGTATCTGCACGGGGGAACATTGTGGGGCCAGGGAAAGCCATGGCATAAAGTATATGATGTATTTGAAATATATGAAGGGGCATATGAAGGGGCAGATTGAGCTAGCTAAGGCTGACGAAGCGGGTGAAGGAGCAACAGAACGAGAGTATGGCCGATGCTCCGGGTAATAATGCGATGGTGTTAGCTGCCATGTAAGCTGCGTAATCCCGATTGCATCCGAAGTTCTAACCGCTGCGGGTACCGCTTGTGTTGGCACAATACCTAAGTCCAAATCTGGCTCTGTAGCCCCCGGGCCGGCGCACCTAATGATGCAGCCGGGCTCTGCTGTGTACAGCTCACCCAGCCTTGGGGCCTTTGCCCTCAGTTCAGCCCTGTCCTTCCTCACCCCATCTCACTGTGCTTCTCGCCCCTGTTCACTCAGTGGTGACGCACCTGTCAGCATAGCGTAGCGTAGTGTCCTCATAACATCGAAAGGCTAAAGATGGCAAAGTAGTTAAATCTGCTTCTCCTACAGCCTACACAATTCGAAAGTGCTCTCTCCACATTTTCATCATGGATAGATATTAATTAGTATCTTTGACAGGACTAAGGCCCTCATTATAACATTGGCAGTAAAAACCGCCTACCGCCGCGGCGACTCCCGCCAAAAGACCGTTGCCACGGCTACCACTTGTCCACCATATTATGACCACAGCCAGATTCCCGCCACAAGAATGGCAGAAATCCGGCTCTGGCCATACCGGTGGATGGCGGTAAGGTGGCACTGCTACCACCAGCAGTACCACGCCAGTAGACCGCCACCAGCCGAATTATGAGACATAATACGGCCTGGCGGTGTTCTGCTGGTGGGCGCCCCGTCCTGTCTCCTGATGGAGGACCCCCTGATCCTGGTAAGTCGGGTCTCCGACAGGGTAGGGGTGTGTTGTGTGTGTGTAGGGGTGTGTGAATGTATGTGTGTGCGTGAATGGGGGTGTGAATGTGTGAATGTATGTGTGTGCGTGAATGGGTGTGTGTGCTGAGTGTTGAATGCGTGTGTGAGTGTACGGATGTCTGAGTGCGTGTACGTTGTGAAATGTGAATGTATGTCTGCGTGTATGTTTGGAAGTGTGTGCGGATGTGTGTGTGCATGGATGTATGCATGTGTGTATGTAGGTGTGAATGAGTGTGTGTGTGTGTGTGAAGGGGGCATGGATGTAGGGGGGATGAGGGAGTAACTGGAGAGGTAGAGGGATGGGTGGTAACTGGAGAGGTAGGGGGGATACCCATATCAGGGACAGGGAAGGAATTCCTTGTCAATGATATGGCCAACTGCCATGGGTTTTCGTGAAGTTATGAATGCCATGAAAACCATAGCGGTAGGCGAGGTCATAATACCGCAGGTGGAACAATGGCTGCAACCAGGCTGGAGATGGATACCGCCAATGTAATAATGTGGTGGTAGGTACCTCCAGCCTTTTGGCGGAACTTACTGCCACATTATTACCGACCGCCGTGTTCGTAATGTCACACTAAATCTTCAACTGAATGCAGGATAGGAATGTTTCAAGGAAATGTTTGTGAATATTCACAAAGTCACAAATGTGTGGATGTTCAAAACATTTCCCTGGCATTCCTGTCTTCAAACACCTTCTCACTGACCTTGGAGCAGTTGTATTCACAATTAATATGGAACCATGCTGATGTGATTCTATGTATGAGTAAATTGACTTATGAGTGCATTTTCACTTGCAAATCAATCCATGAACATAACTAGGTTGAGCTTTGGTAGCCAAATGATTTTTAAGTTGAGCTGTGTAATATTTTATATGTGTTATGGTATGCTTTCTGACAAAGGATAACAATTAAAATATTAAAATAATAAAATATTTTATCGAAGGGAATAAACAAGAATTAGCAAAGATACGTTGTTTGGCTTGAAATTCTACTGGATTGACAACTTGCAAATGCATTTTATTTAAAATGTTCTTTATTAGTAGTGTGAAGAGCAATTAATCAACACTTGAATTAACATGTGTATACTGACATTGAGCTAATGCATTTGAAACTAATTTGCTATGACTTGCTAAAGCGGCTTTGATGGTTTATGCTAACTAGGCCACAAATAGGCCTTAATGCCATCTTGTCCAAATGCATGGTGCATTATGTTCATGCGTTTTTTCATGTTTGTGCTGCACTTAATCAAGAAAGATGTGGGGTTGTTTATTTCTGACTTGACACTGTTCTCCAAGAAAGTCTTCAGCCTATTTTAACATTTTTCAAAGGACCTTGCTTGCACGTGGCATTCCATTATTTCCCAATGGTTGGCTGTAGTTTATGTTCATAGTTTGTTCCTACACCTTCAGGTGATAACATTTCAGCCTCTCTGAATCAATATTCATGTAGTGGGTTAGTGCTAAGGTGGTAAGGTCATGTGACGCTAGTATATTTTGTATTTTGATTTGTTGAAAATGCATTTGTTTGCCCACAGCATGGTGAATTTGCAGTTCTTACTTTCGTCTATGCAGAAATCGGCGAAATAAATCCTTGAATTTGGTGGTGGGGTGAAGGCTTTTCTAATGCTGCTAAGTATGGTGCCCAAATCTTTAGTGATTTTGCTGCACTTATGCGTCCCTTATTTCTAATTTTGCATATTATTCTGCAAATTTCCTATTTCTAAGGTCCTTAATGGCAGTGGATTTATGCATTTAGGTGACACTTGCTGCATCTGCAACTTTACAGTATCTGTATTGTGCAAGGTTTGAATTTTGTTATAAACTATGTTTTTGTAAATTCCGCCCTAGAACTCACTTCTTCAGTCAGTCCTTTCATTTGACTGTAAAGAACAGTTTTTTGTACCTTGTCTCTGGAACACATTGCTGCATGGGATTGAGGTTAATACCGTCCCTGGTCCACCAAACTCCTGGGTACGCTGCTGGGCTGTAATTTTAGGGGTTCAGCACGCCGTCACATGCAAACAAAGGCATGGGCACTATCATGCATTTTGTTTCTGCTGTGTCTTTGTTCATACTGTACTAACTATATCTATGCGACATTTCTTTCCCAATAGTTTGAACTGCTGCTCCCCTGCAAGACCTGTTCTGTGTAGACGAGGGATGGTTGCAATCCTTCTGCCCTGCAAGAATGTTTTCCGTGAATGTAAAATAAGCTTACAGTGCTGTGGCCCAGCAGCAATTATTCTGCTTGTGGTAGTGACACATTATTGTAACAATAACCTCAACATGAAAGCAAGGTACATGGCAGCCTCTCATCTCATAAAGAGTGGATGTTAGACATCCATATGATTGCTTTTGTAGTGACCTATGCAGTATGCTTTTACACTGCTGCAGTGTGCACATTTATGGTGGTTTACGCGGATACTCTAAACGCCAAAGGCCGAGTAAGCCTCACTCATCAGTTTGACATGGGTATGTTATTAGCATTAAAAAATTCATTTTTTTGGACTGGTAAGAAAGAAACATTTATAAACAATGATACATAAAAGAATGTCACTGCTAAAATATTTCTTGGCGTATGACTAAATTCACCTGTCCAGAGCAGCTTCAAGGTGACTTTGGCCAAATTAAAATGTGACCACTTTCTGAAAACATGCTAATTCCTCATGCAGCAGTATTTTATGGAGGGATGAACTTATTAAGTGAAAGTTAATCCAAGAGAGGAATTGTGGATTCCACATGTTAGGTCTCATTCGGAAGTGGGGAACTCAGAAAAGGAGGTAGTAACATCACCCAGTAAATAAGCCACACCAGGGTAGCAGTAATTATGAGGGTGCTGTAATTGTCACTTAAATTCTGCACAACTCAGAATCAGGGTTAATCCTCTCCCCACGTATGTTGAGGTGTCCCACATAGCCTCAGTGAGGGGCCATTAAATGCACTTCGCCCATAGACACACGATAATTAAGTGTCTCCAAAAATGTGCACTAATAGGGTAATTAACAGCTTATACTGTAGTCTGAGGTATTGATCACAATATTTGAGCTGCAGTCTATTAAGACTATTAAACATGGAAAATGAGAGGTTTATTTTGTATTTGGTGGATGCGGGACACCCACCAAAAACTGCCAAGTCTCCTCTATGCCCTGTGTTAATATTATACATGAGTTAAAAAAGTGTTTGAGGCTTTTTTCACCCGGCAAACTTTAAAAAGCCCCATAGCTGATATCTGGAGTTTATTGATGTAATATTTAGTTACAGGCTCAAAAAATGGTGGAACTTTCTGTCACTGTACCAAATAAAGGCCAATTGTCCCATTGTTTTGTCACTCTTTGCAAAGAAGTTTCCAAGACCAGTCCATTCAGTCACCCTGCAAAGACTGGGGCTGCTGTTAGATTTATCAACTTGCAATTAGAAATGTGAGGAAACATGCAGGAAAGTGCAGCTACCTTGGTATCTGAATATTGAAAGGTAGCTTAGAGATGGACTGACTCCTTGTCAATAGGATTAACAAATCAGTGCTGAAGAGAGGTGTGCATGAGATTGAGAGAGAGCCTTCATATTTGTAATGTTTGGTTTTATAATGCTATAATATTAAAATTCATGCATTGTCATTTACAGAATGTAGATAATGGAGTGTAAATTTTCACTACCAGGAAATGTAATATTTAAAAGTACTTATCCACCCTTTTCATTACAATGCACCCTGCTTTATGTGCCACCTAAGGCCAATCTTAGGGGTGTCGCATATGCAATTAAAAGGGAATTTAAGACTTAGCAAGGGGGTTTAATGTCAAGTTGAATTGTCAGGTTAGAGCTGCATTCAGGCCTCAATGGCAGGCCTGGAATATATTGAAAGAGCTTATTTCAACATATAAGTGCTGCAGGCCGACTAGCTGCATTTAATTTACAGGTCCTATGTATTTGGTATATCACTCTACAAGGGGCTTAATAAAAAAATCAAATATGCCAATCATGTGTAAACCAGTTTAAACATGTTTAAGGGAGAGAATACAAACACTTTAACACTGGTTAGCAGTGTTAAAGTGCACTGAGTCCTAAGGTCAACATAAACAAATTCAGTACAAAAGTGGGGCATCATCTGGTAGTTCTGTCAAGAACAAGGGAGAAACACACGGTCTGTCTTGTTGGTAGTTGATGACGTTTTGACCCTTTTAAGAGATATTAGGGTCTCATAAGGACACTGTTTGTCTGATGAGACCCTAATATCTCTTACCAACAAGACAGACCCTTGTGTCTTCTCCCTTGCTCCATATATGAACTGCTTTATGAATATATTTTGTTGTAAGAACTAGATGGAGGCTGTCTTGATTTTCATTGATTCACCTACCCCTGAATGTCACAATAATAGTGAACCCCTTCTATTTCTTGGTCTATGTGGTGTCTTTTCTTCAATTGGGGAGCACATCCTCTCATGTGTTTCAATTTTCAGTGTTTTTAATTCACAATCTTTTTGATTATAATGGTAATGTACAATAAATGTTGTCTAATGCATTTAGTATTGGTGGCAAAATTGATTATTCTTGACAGAACTACCAGTGCCCAGATGAAAGAATTGATTAGTTGATTAACTCAGTTGCAGGAATTCCTGTCTTATTACAAAAAATTCTTAAATGAGTTTCACGTGAATGTGTGCTCCTTTAGATATGCAGCTTTTCCTGGGTCACATGACTGGGTGTAGCTGAAAGACTTTGCGAATTCCTCCTAGACAATCACACAATAGAGGGATTAGCTAAGTCTAAATGGGCCATTTGCTGCCAGGATGGGGGTGATGGGGAAGAGCTAAGCACAGACCCATGTGCAACTGAATAGGCTGTTCTCTGCCTTCAGAAAATAGGCTACACTTCAGTTCACTTTCTGGACCTGCGGAACGACTCTCAGAGGACCGGCTGGTACTGTGACCTGCTGTTCACTCTGCAAAACTGCTTTGCTGTACCTAGAATGAATTATTTGCTGCCTGGATCCAGCCTTGAACCCTTAGTGGCCAGCCTTGCTGTGTGAGCCCTGCATCTTTACCTGCACCCTGGACTATAATAGTGACTCCAAGGGCTGGGTTGCTGCCCTACTGTTCAGAGACACAGGATCACAAAAGGCTTCCACCATTTTGAACCCGCAATTGGACCCAGCCTGAGTGAGTCCTAAACCCCCAAGTGATGTCCCACCAGTCCTAGGTCCTTGGTTGTGGTGTTGAAGGAGCCCAGATAACCTAAATTAAAAACTGGGGACGTACACATTTTTTTTGCTAAAAACTGCTTTAAGAACCAACAGGAGATTGGGACCAACCTGCTCAACGATCCGCCCAAGCTGCATCACAGGTCAGCCTGACTTTGCAGCTTCTCTTGCTACATTCTTCTCTACAGCAGCAAAACAGTTCTATGCCAAATGGGTTTCCAAGCTTCTGCAACTGTCTTCAGTTACAGCCCCCTGCCTCATCCTGCTGGAGATTTTCAACTTCAGAAAAAGAGACTTAGGGCCTCACTTACAAGGAGCTGGTGCATCGACTCTGATGCACCAGTTTCCTTTAGTCACCCTGTGCCCCTCTAACAACCCATGATAGCTCTGTATTATTAATACAGCACACCATGGAGCTCGTTAACACAACTGTGTCAAAATGTTTGATGCAGTTGTGGCGCTTTGCTGGACTAGCACCAAACATTTTGACACTGGTCCAGCAAAGCTCAGCAAGGCCAATTGAAAAGAGCCTAGCATCAGTATAAGGCCTGCCTTAGTCAGGTGTTAAAAAATGACACTAGAATGACACAGTGAAATCTTATAGATTTCACTGCGCCATTGTCTGGACCTCCCTGTGGGGGACCACCTCCTTTGCAAACATTATACTTGGTGCAGGTATAATGTGGCACAAGGGTTGACAAACTGGTGCAATGATGACATTTCACCAGTTTGTAAATATGGCGCAGGGTGGGGGACTGTGTTACTCCACCATAGCGTTAGAAAAAATGATGCTTGTAAATGAGTCCCTTAGTACCTGCTTATGATCTTTGTGGATGGGGTTACTCAGTCACAAAGGTGACAGATATCCTGTCCACCACATTACAACCCCAATATATCCTATAGAGATCGTAATACAGCGGACAGAATATCCATCACATTTGTTATGGAGTCAATCAATCAATCAGATTTTGTAAGCCATGGCTACTCACACGTGAGGGTCTCAAGGTGCTGGGGGGAGAGGAGGAGGCCTCATTCGACGGCCACGTCTTGAGGTTCTTCCTGAAGATGGTGAGCAATGGGATTTGTCTGAGGTGTGAGGGGAGGTTGTACCAGCTCTTTGCTGCAATGTAGGTGAAGGATCATCCTACGACTGTGATTTTACAAATGGGAGTGATGGTGGCTAGGGCCAGTTGGTCGGATTGAAGGGATGTGGTGGGGTGTGGAAGGAGACGCGGTGTTTCAGGTAGGCTGGTTCTGCATTGTTTATGGCTTTGTACGTGTGGGTGAGTAGCTTGAAGATGATTCATTTCCCGACTGGGAGCCAGTGGAGGGTCCTCAGATGTTGGGAGATATGTTCTCAGCGTGGTATGTCGAAGATGAGTCTGGCAGCAGCACTCTGGATGAGTCATAGTTTTTTTATATTTCTAGTCGAGGTGCTGGCGTAGAAGGCGTTTCTGTAGTTGAGCTTGCTTGTGACTAAGGCATGGGTGACTGTCCTGGGGCAGTCTGTTGGGATCCATCTGAAGATTTTCCAATGTTTGCAGAGTGTGTGCCAGCAGGAGGAAGCAAGTGAGTTTAGCTTGCGGGTCATGGATAGGGAGGAGTCGAGGATGATGCCTAGGTTGTGGTGTGCTCATTTGGTGCAGGGGGGCGCTGAGTGATGTGGACCACCAGGAGTCGTCCTAAGCTGGGGTGTCATTTCCAAAGATTATGAGCTCTGTCTTGTCAGAGTTGAGTTTGAGGCAGCTTTCTCTCATGCAGGTGGCGACGGCTTCCATTCCTGAGTGGAAGTTCCTTTTGGCTGTGTCAGGGTCTTCACTGAGGGAAATGATGAGTTGCGTGTCATCGGCATAATGCACAATGTTCATTCCGTGGCTTCTGACGATGGCTGTGAGAGGGGTCATGTATACATTAAACAGTGTGGGATTCAATGAGGATTCTTGGGTGACTCTGCAGTTGACTCCTGTGGGTCTGGATGTGTAGGGCGGGAGTCTGACCCTCTGAGTCCTCCCTGAGAGGAAGGAGTGGATTCACTCCAAAGCTCTTCCGCGGATTCCCATGTTGTGGAGTCTGGTGCGTAGAGTGCTGTGGGAGACCGTGTGGAAGGCTGCTGAGAGATCGAGGAGTATGAGCGCTGTGGTGTCGCTGTGGTCTAGGAGTGATCAGATGTCATCGGTGGCTGTCAGGAGGGCTGTCTCCCTGCAATGGTTGCTGCGAAAACCAGACTGGGAGCTGTCCAGGGATTTGTTGCCCTAAATAAAATTCCATAGTTGCGCTTTGATTCCTTTCTCCAGTACTTTGGGGGTGTATGGGTAGCAGCAAGATGGGCTGGAAATTCTTTAGTTCTGATGGTTTAGCCGAGGGTTTCTTAAGGAGAGGGTGTATTTAGGCATGTTACCAGTCCTCGGGGAAGGTGCCAGTGTTGATGGAGCAGTTCATCGTGTTTTGGAGCTCTGGGGTGATGGATGTGCTAGCTCTGATGTATATGTGGTGCGGGCTGGGATCCGTGGGGGCTCCAGAGTGGGTGATGTTCATAATGCTGACTGTTTCCTCGGTGGTGAGTGTGGAACAGCTGAGGATGGTCTGGGTGGGTTCTGGGGAGATGGGTCGGTCGCTGTTTCTGGCGCCAGGTTTTTCCGGGAGGAAGCTGATGTAGATGCCCTGGATCTTGCGGTGGAAAGAGGTGGTGAGTTTGTCGCAGAGGTCCTGTGACGGGGGTATGCCGGTGGCTTCGTAGGTAGGATTTGTGAACTCATTGATGACTTAGTATTCCATCTGTCAAGATCGTAATTAGGCCCTAAGTCCAAACGTGGAAATCTTCATTGCAGCTTCCACCCAAGGCTTTCTGACAACAATGCTGCATCCTCAGACAACACCTGTAGCATTGCTCAGATGAACTTAGCCTTCTCAGAATAATTTTCCTGAAAATTATCCAAGTTTGAAAGTTAGTGATGACCAGACCCAATACACTTCTGATATCCGAATCACGCTCCATCAAGGTTGGCCATATTTTGCAACTTTAACGTAATTTCACGCAACTGGATGTTTGTGGGCGGAGCTTTGATTTGTTTTAGCCACCACTTTTTACTCAAAATTTAAAAAATTCATAACCGTGTTTCTACTAATTGGATTTTTGTTGTTCTGGTATCAAACATTTAATTAAAATGTACTGTTTTTCCCACATTGGTGTGGGATTTTTCTTGTGTTGTGCTTTCACTTTATTACTGTTTGTGTGCTGCATGGGTAGTTTACACATTGCCTCTAAGTTAAGCCTGCCTGCTTTTTGGGCCAAGCTACCCAGGGTTAAAACCAGGTTAATTTAGTGACTTTTTGTGGTTCACCCTGCTGGGGATTGTGGCTGTTGCCTGGTCAGGACTCACACCCCACTCAATTTACAACCTAATTTCTTCCAGCATTCATGTAGTTTGTTGATGTGTGATTGTCAAATGAGTTTCTTGGGAGCACAGCACTTAAGACAATTACTGGGTGTGAAACACTGTGCCACTGAAAGGCAAGGGCCCAAACGGTGCAGCTACTGGGTCCACAAAAGCCGAAACAAACTGCTGTGACTTTTGAAACAGGAATGGCAATGTGTGACACATTTCAAGTTGATCAGATTTCCATCTCCTGTGTTGGTGGAAAGTACAGAAAGAGAAAAAGATCTCAGTGCATTATATTGTGTGAGTGAGAAAGTGTGTGTGCGCACACATCAAAACCAAAGTCGATGAATGAAGTGCTGATGTGGTGTAACACCTCATTTTACATAAAACTTGTCTGAAAGGAACATTGCACACAAACGTTGCCTAAAAGGAACTCCAAATACCATTATTGCCTTTGCTCCAAAAAAATATGCCTCCTTGAGGCATTTGCATCGTATGCATATTATTTTTCACTCCAAGCTTTCCATACTTTGCATGCGTTGCACCATTCAGCACATGCAAAGCAGGAAACGTTTTTAAAGTTTGCCTAAGCATTGTTATTTTTATCTAAAAAGGTATCCTTGTAGTGCTCTTATGCTAGACATCAAACACACACCACTGTACTCTGGTGCAAAGGTGTGTGTGTGGCAACAAAACAGCCAAATTGTGCTCTTGGGAACAGAGGAGCAGTTCCATTTCTTAGTAGACATGAGGTGAGTGTCATATCTAAGGCAATACAATACAGCAACTTTGTGTTTTTATTGCACTGTTAGTAAATGTTCCCCAAAATTCCAATATAAAAGAATCAAATTCTGCTTTCAATCAATTGGACTTCCTCAGAACATCTACAAGTCTATTAACCATTAAAATCTAACTGGCTAAGTTTCATAGGGATGCTGGTTAATGGCAGCTCCTATTGTCTTTCCTTTTTTTACTGTATACTTTCCACATAACTACTTGTGGTAGTAACTAATTTTCCTTTATTTTTAAGAGATTCTTATGGCCAGATGTACTAACACTAGTAACCATTACTGATTGTTTATGTGCGGGAAGGGACACCTAAGACTCAGTTTCAATATCAATCCATAACAATACCAATCAAGAACATCAATAATCTTGGGAGTCAGTAATTTCCACGCACCTTGACCCCTTGGTCATGAATAACCACAACTTCATGTAAAGTTTGAATGTGTATTTCCCTATATTAACAATGCTAATATCAGGAAACTTAGTCCCAAAATCAAAAGAAACAATACTGGTTGACCGAATCTTCGGAAGAATCTCAATTTAATCAAAGTGTGGATCAGTACACATTCCAGAGTTACAGTACAAATGAATAGCAAGAATAACTGCGCAATAGAAATAGCATACATTTAGATTCAGCAAAGAAAAGACATCAACTGTAGTGAATAGTCAGCAAGAATCATAAATGAGTCTCCTAACTAAACTTCTGATTAGAATGGCATATCTGGCCTTCATGCAAAACAATTTAGTCAGCACAAATTTAGAAAAAACATCTAACTATGGCTCTATTAAAATAAGTGGTTGGTACCTAAAGACAAAAGCAAATAGGCATGGCAATCAGTAACATAATCTTATACCTTGCTTCTGTATGGTTCAGCAAGCTCCAATAGTCTTCGTCAATTGGACATCGGTTCGGTCAGCATGGCATCGGAACTCAGCAATAGAGTTCAAGATAGAAATGTCTCAGAAAAGGATATAACAAAAAAGTACTTCTCCATAAAGATATAGGAAAAAGTGAGCGCTCTCTGTGCAGTTTGGAAGGAGTGTGGTTTATGGCATATCTTGACATGAGGCCATGCAAGTAGGCCCAAGACCGCTCTAATTTAAGGTCTATGATTATTACAGCAAATACATAATGCATGACCATTAACGTGACATACTACTAAATTAGTCCAAACATGAGCACAAGATTTTACATTAATAAGTAGTTAATAAGGACACTTATTGATTATTGTTGGTCACTTAAGTAGGCACATTTTCAAAGTTGTGTATTATTTCTCTACATTAATTCATTTTCTATGCATATTCAACATTCAGAATACATGAATATTCATTAGTGCAATTTCAGTGTTAAAAATCCCTCCTCTGATGACTAAATATCCTTTGTCTCTTACAGCAGTGGCTAAACTGCTTTTGATTTGCTCAGATCGGGTCTCAGTTCCTCTTTCTCCCCTTTCTAACTCTGAGGTTGGTCTGGTCATTGTTGGTGCTCTCAACAACTCCTTTCCATTGTCCAAACGACATGCCACTTTTCTCGTGTGGCTTGCATGGATCCAGTTCGGAACTCCAGCGCACTTCACAGCTGTGGTAGTGATCTACACTACCTGGTAAGGGCCTTGCCACTGAGGCTTCAAATACGTCTTCCTCACGTGCTTTCTGATCACAACCCAGTCACCTGCTCGCAGTTTGTGTCCTTGATCTTGAGACGGTTGCAGTGTGGTGGCTTCCACCCGATGAGAGAAAGAGCGAATCACATCAGCCAGACCCTTGCAGTAGTGCAACACTATATCATCTGTTATGTTCACAAGAGCATTTGCAGGAACCACTGGCAACCTCATTGCTTTGCCCATGAGGATCTCGTGCAGTGACAGTCCTATCTTCCTGTTGGGTGTGTTTTTCATTGTCTTCCGAACTACAGTAATGCGTCAGGCCATTTTAGATTCGTTGACGCACACATTTTTGCCATTCTTGATTTCAAGGTACCATTCATCTGTTGCACAAGTCCTGTTGCTTCAGGGCAGTAGCTACAACGCAACTTCTGCTCAATGTTTAAGGCTGTACATAGTAATTTAATTACCTCATTGTTGAATTGAATTCCTCTATCTGAGTCTAAAGAGATCGGAAACCCAAAACGTGGTATCAGTTCCCTAAGCAGTAATTTCGCTACTGTGAGGCTGTAATTTCTTCAAATAGGATAAGCTTCAATCCAATGACTAAAGGTGTAGACAATCATCAACACATACCTCAATCCTCCATACACAGGCATCTCAATAAAATCCATCTGCATTCTGCTGAGTGCACCTTCTGCTCTTCCAATGTGGCTCACATTGACCACTGTCCCTTTACCTGTATTCATTTGTTGACAAATGGCACAAGGATGGCAAACCGCTACAGCAAACCTGTCTGAACTTTGGATTGAAACAGTTCTGCTTGAACAATAGAAACATTACATCCCTCCCAACATGTGCTTGACCATGATAATATCTAGCCATTTGTGTTAACAAACTGTTCGCCAGTACAAATTGACCTTCTTCTGAAATCCACAGTTCATCCTGACGTTGTACACATTTCATTTTGGCCCATGACCTTTTCTCCTCCCTCTCAACATTATTCTGCAATGTTTTCAGCTCTTCCAAGGTATCTATAACATGTAACGCATAACTCGGACATGTCTTATCTTTCTCAGGTAACGATTTCCACTTATCTTTGAACAATATACAGTTCAATGCGCAAAACCTTGTGACTTGATCCGCATATCCATTTATCATTAACACAAAATCTTGTGATTTCAGATGTGCACTTCATTTTACCACAGCAATGTTCCCAGGCATTTGAATAGCTTGTAACAAGTCCTGAATTCTCTCACCATTTCTTACTGGTGAACCAGAAGAGGTCAGGAAACCTCTTTGTGACCACAACTGGCCAAATCCATCCACTATTCCAAATCCATACTGGCTATCTATATAGATGGTAACTTTAAGCTGTGCAGAAACATGGCATGCTCTGCTAAGGACTACCAGTTCTGCTACTTGAGCATAGTATACTCATCGAAGCCAGGACACTTCAAGTATACCAGAAATTGTGCACACAGCATATCCTGCTCTCAGTATTCCCGTATTGTCCCTTAGACAGGAACCATGAACAAAGATAGTTTGGGCATTTTCTTCCAATCAGGAGTCACTGATAGTGGGTCTTGGTTTTGTGCACAGATCAGTTACTTCAAGCCAATCATGCTCATTATCTTCCAATTTTTCAATTTCAATATTTTCGTTTGGGAGTAAGGTTGCCGGGTTAAGCACTGTAGACCTTTTTAATTACATGTTTTGGGGACCCCAGGATGCTCGTATCATAGCGAGTCAGGTATTGCATCTTAGTTCGAGTAATCAAAACTTCAATGGAGTGAGGGACCATAATAGTCAGGGGATGTCCCATTACAATGCCCTCACACTGTGCGAGGCTGTGTCCAACCACTGCGACTGAATGCAAACAGCCTGGTAAAGCTACTGCAACTGGGTCCAAAGTAGCTGAAAAATATGCTACTGGACGGTTTACACCACCATGGACTTGAGTCAGGACAGACAAAGAACGTGCATCACGCTCATGACAGAACAATGTAAAGGGTTTTATGTAGTCAGGCATTCCTAAAGCCGGGGCATTGCACAAACTCTCTCTCAATTAAGACAATGTTTTTATACTGGCTTGATCTAACACTAAGGGATCAGTAACTTTGTTGTGAGTCAGCTTCTGCAATGGCTATGAAATGATTTGAAAGTTGGGAATCCATTGGCGACAATACCTTACCATTCCCAAAAACACATCCTGAGATCTCTGTGTGGCTGGGGGACTCATCTGCAATATGGTTGTGACCCTTTCTCTGGGTATTTTCCTAATTCCCTTCTTAATCTGGTGACCCAAATATTTCACTTCTTTTTGACAGTATTGTAATTTAGTTGGGGACACTGTTAGCCTCAGGGTGGTCACCCCTATCTCTTTGCCTGCCTCCCTCCACTTTCTGGACACTGTTTTGCTGGTTTTAGGACTCTGTGCACTTTACCACTGATAACCAGTGCTAAAGTGAATTTGGTCTCTCCCTTTAAACATGATGACATTGGATCATACTCAATTGGATTATTTAATTTACTTATAAGTCCCTAGAAGAGTGAACAATATGTGCCCAGGCCTGTAGATTAAATGCTACTAGAGGGCCTGCAGCACTGATTGTGCCACCCACTTAAGTAGCCCCTTAACCATGTCTCAGGCTGTCCATTGCAAGGTCTGTGTGTGCAGTTTCACTGCCAATTCGACTTGGCATTTAAAAGTACTTGCCAAGCCTAAAGTTCCCCTTTTTCTATACAAGTCACCCCTAAGGTGGGCCCTAGGTAACCCATATGGTAGGGTGCTCTGTACACAAAGGCAGGACATGTACCTGTGTAGTTTACATGTCCTGGTAGTGTAGAAGTCCTACATTCTTTTTTGCACTGCTGTGAGGCCTGCTCCTTTAATAGGCTAACAGTAGGACTACCCTCATATACTGTTTGAGTGGTAGCTGCTGAGCTGAAAGGAGTAGGAAGGTCATATTTAGTATGGCCAGAATGGTAATACAAAATCCTGCTGACTGATGAAGTTGGATTTAATATTACTATTTTAGAAATGCCACTTTTAGAAAGTGAGCATTTCTCTGCACTTAAATCCTTCTGTGCCTCACAATCCACGTCTGGCTAGGTTCAGTTGACAGCTTCCTTGTGCATTCACTCAGACAAAAACCCAGACACAGGATGCTCAGTCACACTTGCATACATCTGCATATTGAATGGGTATTCCTGGGCAGGGAGGGTGGAGGGCCTGACATGTACATGTCAAAGGACAGTAGCCTGCCCTCATGCAAAGGACTGCCACACCCCCTACTGGGTCCCTCGCAGTCAGGATTGAACTGAAAGGGGACCTTGTGCACTTCTAAGCCACTCTTTGAAGTCTCTGACACTTCAAAGGCACATTTGGGTAGATAAACAGAGCCTCTGCCCCTACCAACTCTGACACTTCCTGTGGAGAAGAAACCCTGAACCAGAACCGGCAACTTGCAAAGAAGAACTGCCTGGCTGCCCAAAGGACTCACATGACTGCTTTCTGAGAAGGACTGCTGCTTTGCTGTTGCCCTGCTGCCTTGCTGCTGTCTGGCTGTGCTGAGAAGTGCTCTCCAAGGGCTTGGATAGAGCTTGCATCCTGTTCCCTCAAGTCTCAGGCCCAAAAAGACTTCTTTCCTGTAAGAAGAACTCCCCGTGCAGCGGAAATTGATGCAGAGCTTGAAGAAAATTACGCACAGCCTGCATCGTGGTGAAAAATTCACAGCATGCCGAACCAGAACAACACAGGCTGACTTTGCAAGGAGAAGATCGACCGAGCACCAGCATAGGGACCATAGATTCGATGCACGGCCCAATGGATCGATGCAAAGCTGAGCCGGAACGATGAGGCCTGACTTCCTGAGAGGAATTGACGCAGCGCCTGCTCTGTGGTAGAAATTTCCACGCAACGCCCACTGGATCAATGCAGCCCCTGTGACTTCGTACTGTCAGCGCCGGATCTCAACGCATCGTCTCCGGGGCAACCGAAAACCCCGCAACCCGAAGAGGATCTAAGACTGAGTGCTAGAAATCGACGCAAAGCCTTCCCTGCATGAAAAGTAAACAACGCATCACTGTGTGCGGCCCAAGAAATCGATGCATACCTCCCTGTTTTCCACGCATCTCCTCCTCTGTGGTTCCTTTAAGGGATTTTGAACGCAAACCAGGTACTTTGTGCTTCGAAGAGACATTTGTTGCTTTTAAGAGACTAACACGTTCAATAATTTTTACAGTGATATTTCAAAATATTCTTATTGCACCTTAATCGTTTCGACCTGCATTTTACCAGATAAATATTATATATTTTTCTAGACACTGGGTGGTGTATTTTTGTGGTGTTCTACTTTGTTATTACATGCTTTTTGCACAAATACTTTAAACATTGCCTTCTAAATTAAGCCTGACTGCTCAGTGCCAAGCTACCGGAGGGTGGGCACAGGATAATTTGGATTGTGTGTGACTTACCCTGACTAGAGTGAGGGTCCTTGCTTGGGCAGGGGGTAACCTGACTGCCAACCAAAGACCCCATTTCTAACATTGGTAATCAGCCGGGGGATAGGACTTGTATTTGTGCAGTGACATACAATAGCTAAATATACACTACCTACCCACAGTTGAGGTCAACTTGATTTTTTATATCGCTCTGCATTTTCGTTTTCTACCTGACATTTTTTACCTAGGATCCTCCTTCAATATGTCTCTGGCTGGGTCTCAAGCTGGAGATGAAGATTGTGACCTAGCCATGCTGGAGACATATACTGTCAAACAGCTGAAGGGGTTTTGCAAGGATATGGGAGTACCTGCCTAAAAGGCCTCCAGAAAAGAGGAATTCTAAATGCTTGGAGGGCCTGGGCAGAAGCCCATTCTGATGAGAATGTTGAGCAGGAGGGTCCAGAGGATGCCCCCTCAGAGGATTTATTGCCATTAGTAGAGAATATTACCACTGTGATTGTTCCCCCTGCCAAACCAGGGAGCAGTGTCTCTGATCAGGGCCTGGCCACAGAGGAAAGGAGAGAGGAGAGAGAATTCCAATTACAAATGGCAAGGATATAACTTGAAGCTCAACAGGAGGAGAGGAGGGCAGAGAGATAAGCCAAACAAGCTGAGGATGCAGTTGAGAGAGCTTGGACGAAAATAAACTTTTATTGGCTCATGAACTGAGTCTCAAGGAGCTGGATATTAAGGCAAGACAGTCTGAGTTCAGCAGTGATGGTGGCAGCACACATGCAGGACCTGCTGGGGAAAGAAATGTTTGTATACCTAAAAGTGTTGTGCCCAGTCATGTGGTGGGAGATGACATTGCCAAGTGGTTGGTTGTGTGTGAAGTTGCACTAAGGGCTCATGGGGTCTCTGAAGAGCAATGTGGGCGGCCTTGTGGTGGTATATATCAGTAGTTGGGAGGGACACACTTCTTACACTGGATCCAAACGATCAAAATGTATATGCACCCATGAAAACCGCTTTACTTGCCAATCTTGGGCTGACTCCTGAGAAATACCTTCAGAGGGTCAGAGACAGCACCAAACTCTCCACACAAACTTGGGTAGACTTTTTTGATTTCTCCAAGAAGGCACTGAATGGATGGGTGCAGGGCAGCAAAGTAAATGACTATGGGGGTCATTCTGACCCTGGCGGTCATGGACCGCCAGGGCCAACGACCACGGAAGCACCGCCAACAGGCTGGCGGTGCTTCCGGGGGCATTCTGACCGCGGCGGTAAAGCCGCGGTCAGAAAAGGGAAGCCGGCGGTTTCCTGCCGGCTTCCCGCTGCCCCAGGTAATCCTCCACGGCGGCGCTGCAAGCAGCGCCGCCATGGGGATTCCGACCCCCTTCCCGCCAGCCTGGTTCTGGCGGTTTTCACCGCCAGAACCTGGCTGGCGGGAACAGGTGTTGTGGGGCCCCTGGGGGCCCCTGCAGTGCCCATGCCATTGGCATGGGCATTGCAGGGGCCCCCTAACAGGGCCCCACATAGATTTTCAGTGTCTGCGTGGCAGACACTGAAAATCGCGACGGGTGCAACTGCACCCGTCGCACCCCTTCCACTCCGCCGGCTCCATTCGGAGCTGGCATCCTCGTGGAAGGGGGTTTCCCGCTGGGCGGGCGGGCGGCCTTCTGGCGGTCGCCCGCCAGCCCAGTGGGAAACTCAGAATGACCGCCGCGGTCATTTGACCGCGGTGCGGTCATTCGGCGGCTCCCGCCGGGCGTGCGGTTACCGCCGCCGGCGGGAGTCGGAATGACCCCCTATTTGTGGTTATTCAATTTGATCCCGAGAGAGCATATGTTCAGTTTTTGCTTTACAGAGTTGTGCCAGCACCTAGTTGACAGTAAGCTGACTGACCCTAGAAAGCTTGCTGAGGAGGCAGACCTCTGGGTTAGCACCAGAGTGTCCAAAACGGTATCAGGTGGGGACACCCACAAAGGTGGTCAGGGTTCCCAACAGAAGAAAGAGGGGGGAGAAAAATTTAAAGAAAAGGAACTCTCAAAAGGCCCCTAAAACAATTCCCAAGGGGGGGTAACCAGCCCTCACCAACATTTGGGAAGAAGCCAGGTGTCGTAGGCTGGCCGAAATCAAGCACACAGGACTAGTTGAGTCTATAGGTAAGTATGTTTATATGAGTTACATAACACTTTCTGGTGAGGTAAGTCTGTGATAGTAGGTTCTCTGTTTTTTGGTCGCCTTCTCCAGCCTTGGTTGACTACTCTCGTCTTCTTCTTTCTGCTTTCTCCATAGGCCTCTCGGGAAGTATGTGAGGACAGAAGAATAATAGTCACGGTAAGTGGTTGAGTAAATCTTTCTTTTCTTCTCTTCTCTTATTCTCTCTTTCTCTCTCTCCCTCTCTACCTGCTCCCTTGTTTCTGCTCTTTCTTTTCTTTTCCTGTCTTCTGTCTTACTCAGATCGGTCCAGTTGTATTTGATTCTGGCTTTTTCTTTATTTCTTTTCCTGTATGTTCTTTCTCTCTTTCTGTTCTCTATTTTCTCTTTCTGTTGTCCACTTTCTCTTTCTGTTCTCTATTTTCTCTTGGGTTTCCTTCCCTATAATGGTATTTTCTTTCCTCTTATTGTCTGTCAGTAACTGGAACCTATTCTCTTCCTGGTAATCCCTTTTTTGTGCTTGCTGTGCTCCCCGTTCCCGTCCTCCCTCCTCCTTCTCGGTTTACCTCCCGCCCCTGGTGAACGTGACCTTCGTCCCGGGTTGGGACCGCAATGATTCCTTGCTCTGCCTTTGCTTGGGTCTTGAGGGGGTGCCGATAGCCCTAGGAGTCTCCTCGACCCCTGGGGCCTCACGAGTCTTCGGGGTGGGTCCTCTGTAGCCTCCTGCACTAATCCTCTCCGACCATCCACTGTTCGCCTCCCCAACTCTGCGACCTGACCTTTTGAGTCCCCAGGTTCCCGCGGAGAGAGTCCTGAGCCTATCGGATGGGGTGACCTCAGAGGCACTTCCGGGTCATCCCAGGCAGCGTCAACACCAGTCGAGATTGTGTGCGGGTCGGCCCGATCCAACCCGTCACAGACACTCCCCCTAGAGAGCGGCAGTCGATAACACTTAAGAGCAGGGTAGCGGGATAAGAAGTCAGCATTCACCATGTTGCGGTCCGGACAGTGCAGAATCTGGAAAGAGAAGGGCTGCAAAGAGAGAAACCACCTTAGAACACGAACGTTCGAGTCTTTGTTGCGAGCAAGCCAGGTGAGAGGTGCATGGTCCGTAAGAAGGGTATTTTATTTAAGTTCATTCGGTCTAAGAATATAGACCATTGGAAATGTAAAAATAACAATCTTACATGATGAATTAAAACCATTCGAAATCACAATAACTCATCATAATTCATAATAACAATCTCACATAATTCTAGTAAGACCTAATAACCAACAGTCATATAAAATGGTACAATAAAATCCTCAAAACTGGGGCTATGGTCATCCTTAAAATACAATAATTAAAACATAGATAAGATAAAAAAGCTATAATATAAAGAACTTGTGGCTATCGTGCAAATGTAAACCACTATTAGCTTCCATGTGACTTTACTCAATATTTTAGCCAGTTTGTTAGCAAATAAAATTCATTTCCATGTAAAAAATGATTTGTCAGGTAGCGTGGCAAATTTCACGTAAAAGAACATCTCTATAAACTTGTACGGTCTCTGTTGCTCACATAAGGGGCCACGAGTTTCTACTAAGATTCGTAAAGATGCCACATAGAAATTAAGAAAATTCACGGCAATATCAAATTTCATAACCGTAAGAAGGGTAAATGTTCGCCCACTGAGATAATAGCGCAATGCCTTGATAGCCCATTTAATAGCCAAACATTCTTTCTCAATGGTGGGATAGTGTGTCTCTCTCAGGAGCAGTTTCCTACTAATATACAGCATAGGGTGGATAGACCCATCCGTCTGGGTTTGAGATAACACTGCCCCAAGTCCTACATCAGATGCGTCCGTTTGTAAAACGAAAGGTTTTTGGAAATCCGGACAGCATAACACAGGGTTGGTGGATAGGGCGTTTTTCAGACGGTCAAAGCTGTGACGTGCAGCTTCGGGAAGCGAGGAGAAAGTTTTGGGAGTAGACTTCTTTAGCAAGTTGGTGAGAGGTTCTGCTACTGTCGAAAATTGCGGAATAAACCACCGGTAGTACCCAACAAGAACGAGGAAAGCATGTACATCCTTCTTTGACTTTGGTAGGGGTATCTGTTGGATGGTGTCTACTTTCTCTGTCTGAGGACGAACCAGGCATTCCCCTAACATGTAGCCTAGGTATGTGATATTCGTAAACCCTAACTTACATTTCTCAGGGTTAGCTGTTAAATGGGCTTCCCTTAATGCCTGTAAAACCGCCCCCAAGTGTTCTAAATGTTCTGTCCATGTCTTGCTGTATATCACTATATCGTCTAGATACGCAGCCGCATATAGCTGTTGGGGACGCAGTACCTTGTCCATGAGTCGTTGAAATGTGGCCGGGGCCCCATGCAGCCCAAAGGGGAGAACTGTAAATTGGTAAAGACCGGACGGGGCTGCAAAGGCAGTTTTTTCCTTATCTGCTGCTCTTAAGGGGATCTGCCACTACCCCTTTGTGAGATCAAGGGTGGACATGAACCTGGCTTGTCCCAATTTTTCAAGAAGTTCATCAACGCGTGGCATGGGGTAAGCGTCAAAATAGGTCAGTTCATTGACCCTTCTATAATCCATGCAAAACCAAGTACTCCCATCCGGTTTTGGGACCAATACTACCGGAGAACACCAGGGACTGCTGGAGGGTTCTATGATCCCTGCTCTCAGCATGGTTTGGACCTCTTGTTCTATTAGGAGTCGTTTGGCTTCTGGGATGCGATAGGGTCTTTGTCGGGATATGGACTAATTTTTGGTTCGAATCTGGTGTTCAGCTAACTGGGTATGTCCGGGCTGTTTGGAAAAAACATCCCGATATGTCTCGATAACGTGTAAGAGGCGAACAAGCTGTGTATCTGGAAGGGTTGCATTGGTTTGAGGCCTAGATTCCTCTGGACAGTGTGCAAGGGAAGTGTTAGGAATGGGATGTCCTCTGTACTGTTATTTGTGATGTACCGGACCGGTTGGACATTCACAGGTTCTTGCCATTTTTTAAAGATGTTTATGTGATATATTTGTTCCCTACCGTGGCCGTGGGGTAGAGCCAGTTTATGGGTAGTGGGGTTGACTTGTTCGAGTACCTCGTATGGTCCTTGCCACCGAGCCAATAGTTTGTTCTCAGTACAGGGAAGGAGTTCTAACGCTTTGTCCCCTACTTTTAAACTTCGGAGCACACTCCTGGCGTCATACCCCTTTTTCTGCTTCTCTTGGGATTCTCGTAAGGTATTGTGGGCTTTTTCTCATCCTGAATGTAGGGTCTCTCTCAACTCCATGGTGTATGTTAGGAGATCTTTAATCTCATCGTCTGACTCTACCCATTGTTCAGCTAGCATCTTGAGAAGGGTTCGGAGTGGTCGCCCAAACAACAATTCGAAAGGACTATGGCCTAGAGAAGACTGAACGTGTGTGCAAATCGCATACAATACCAGGGGTAATTTATTTTCCCAATCTCTACCATCTTCAGTGATACTCTTTCTGAGTAAGGACTTAATGGTCCGGTTATATCTTTCCACGAGACCATCAGTTTGTGAATGATATACTGATGTTCTGATCCGTTTTACTCCTAAGGTCTTGCTCACTTCGGCCATGAGTCTGGACATAAAGGGTGTGCCTTGGTCGGTTAAGATTTCCTTAGGGAACCCTACCCTGGAAAATAACTCAATCATGGCTTGTGCAATTACTTTCGTATGCATGCTGGGGAGGGGAATAGCTTCTGGATACCGGGTAGCGTAATCTACCAATACCAAGACGTATTGAAGACCCTTACTGGATGGGTTGAGGGAGCCGATAATATCCATGACCACGCGGGAAAAAGGGGTCTCTATGATTGGCAAAGGCTGTAATGGAGCGGGCGGGTGTGTAGCCGGATTATACAATTGACATTTTGGACAATTCGAACAATGTCTACGAATATCCCCAAAAACCCTGGGCCAATAGAACCGCCTGAGTACGGCCTCCTCGGTCTTCTCCCTACCCAGATGCCCTTCCCCCTTGTCCCCATGAGCAAGCTGCAGGACCTGTTGTCTGTGACTACTAGAGACTATCAATTGTTTTTGCCTTCCATCTTCGGTATGTGGAATTCTATATAAGAGTTGGTTCTGTATGAGGAATTTTGGACCTACCACATGTTCCTCGTGATTCAAGGCTTGCTGCCATGCATTCTTTAAGGAGGGATCGTCCCGTTGACTCTGCCTGAAATCTCTTGCCACAGTATACACTTTGCCTGTGAGTCCTGGGCCCAGCCTGGTGGTTTCATTGGGTTTTGGTGCATATGGTTGTCGTTTAATTCTTTTCTGTCGTTTGCTTAGATGGTCTCTAGGATTCCGGCTCACTCCCTCCCCGGCGTCATATGGGACTTCCTTCCACCACATTTTCAGAGTGTGCTCCTGTCCTGCTTTTGTCAACAAAAGGGAAACGTCTGCATAGTCAGTTCCAATAATAATGTCCTCATCCAAGTGAGGTAACACTCCCACCTTGAGGGTTTATTTTTCTTCTCTCCACTGGAAGTTGATGACAGCCACTGGATAATATCTTTGATCCCCGTGGACACAGGCGATCAATACTTGTGCCTGGGGTAACCCTTGACCGGGTTCAATCAATTCCTGATGGATGACGCTCTGGCTGTATCCTGAGTCAACCAGTGCCACCCTTTTCATGCCGTTGAGAAGGATAGGGAGTGTGTATGTGGGTTTATTTTTCCCGACCCAGAAAACTCTTCCCTTTGCAACCCCAACCTCCATCAGTTCTTCCATGTCCTTTTTCTGGGGGCAATATCGGGCTATATGTCCCCACTCTGAACAGTGATAACACTGAGGACCCGTAGTGGGAAAAGTTGTTTGTGGAGGATGGTGTATCCTTCTACGCTATGGTTCTTGGGTCCCCATTGGCCGTGGGGCTGCTCCTTTTCCTATGGTGGGGCGCACCGGGGAAGGGACTGGGGTTCTGCTAGAGGTAGCTCTGAAGTCTGGACTCCTGTGGCACAAGCAAGGTCAATGGCTGTTTCATTGGTCAACCCTGGGTGTTATCGAACCCAATTACGGGTTGTGTTCGGCAGGGCGTCTAAAAATTGTTCCAAGACGATTACGTCAAACATCTCTTCTCTGTTTTTTTCAGTAGGATGTAACCATCGACCGGCAGCATGTTGCACCCTGTAGTAGAGGGTGCAAGGATTTTCCTGTGGTTGCCACTTAGTTTGGCGAAATTTGGACCGGTAGCTTTCACTGTCAAGCCCTACCTGTGGAGAAGTGTGGCTCAATGGTTAGAGCGGCAGACCCTGATGCAGAAATCTGGCCCGGGACCAGGGTTCAATACCTGCCTCAGTGTCTCTTGGGCTCAATTTCCTCGGACCTGATAATTCTTGCATCAGTGCCTAATCTAATTCATGGGTCCCACTCTGTAACTCTGGGCAATAGCTTGCTTAATCTCCACAACAGCCCCAACAGTGCTGGGATGCCTGGCTTCACCTTGGAGGTTGCCCAGGGGTGGGCACCTCACAGGGAAATGCCAGGAGGGGTTCCACAGTGGTATGCGTACAGCGCCTTGAGACCCTAACGGGTGAGTAGTGCGCTATACAAGTAAGAAGTTTACAGTTTTTACCCTTTCTAAGATGATCTTCTTGCTTTCTTTATATGGGAAAGTACCACTAGGATTGATTGCTTGGTATGTAGCTTGGAGATGCCCCGTCAGTAAAGGGGCGATGTACTGCCCCCACTTGTCCTCTGGCCAACTAGCCGTGCTTTCCACTCTTTCGAAATTGAGGAAAAAGGAGTCGGGATCTTCCTGATCCAGATATTTTTGTAAGATGATGGTTGGTACATTGGGATGTACCTTTGTGTGGGCTATGGTATCCGTAAGCTTTCCTAGGGCGGTTTCATGGACTAGTTGGTTGTTTGCCATGATTGTGGCCTGGCTCTTAAGGGCAGTCTGTAGGGCCTCGCGCTCTTCCCTTGCTTCCTTCATCTGTTGTTCCCACATTAGTTGGAGGTGACGTTGTCCCTCTGCTAACTGTGCAATAACGTCCGCCATGGTGGGTTTGTCCTCCATTATGGAGGTCTTCTAGTGATCCCACTTCTGACAGCACTTTGTCATAGGCTGGCCGATATCAAGCACACAGGACTAGTTGAGTCTATAGGTAAGTAGTGTTTATTTGAGTTACATAAGACTTTCTGGTGAGGTAAGTCTGTGAAAGTAGGTTCTCTGTTTTTCGGACACCTTCTCCAGCCTTGGTTGACTACTCTCATCTTCTTCTTTCTGCTTTCTCCATAGGCCTCTCGGGAAGCATGTGAGGACAGAAGAATAATAGTCACAGTAAGTGGTTGAGTAAATCTTTCTTTTCTTGTCTTCTCTTATTCTCTCTCTCTCTCTCTCTCTCTACCTTTTTCCTTGTTCCCTTGTTTCTGCTCTTTCCTTTCTTTTCCTGTCTTCTGTCTTACTCAGATCGGTCCAGTTGTATTTGATTCTGGCTTTTTCTTTATTTCTTTTCCTGTATGTTCTTTTTCTCTTTCTGTTCTCTATTTTCTCTTTCTGTTCTCCACTTTCTCTTTCTGTTCTCTATTCCCGTCCCCCCTCCTTCTCGGTTTACCTCCCGCCCCTGGTGACCGTGCCCTGCGTTATATACATAGATCCTCCCTCCCCTCCTCCCTAACCCTGTCCGTCCCCAGCCCCGTATCTGACTTAGCCACGCTTCTCCTGAAGCGTGGCGGGTCCTAAGGGTCTGCTTCCCGGGGCCGGCTGTCTTCGTCCCGGGTTGGGACTGCGATGATTCCTTGCTCTGCCCTTGCTTGGGTCTTGAGGGGTGCTGATAGCCCTAGGAGTCTCCTCGACCCCTGGGGCTTCACGAGTGTTCGGAGTGGGTCCTCTGTAGCCTCATGCACGAATCCTCTCCGACCATCCGCCGTTCGCCTCCCCAACTCCGCGACCTGGCCTTTTGAGTCCCCAGGTTCCCACGGAGAGAGTCCTGAGCCTATCGGATGGGGTGACCTCGGAGGCACTTCCGGGTCATCCCAGGCAGTGTCAGCACCAATCGAGATTGTGTGCGGGTCGGCCCGATCCGACCCGTCACACCAGGGTACTCTGATAAAAAGGTAGGGAAGTTCATCCCCAAATGTTTAGAGTGCTACTAGCATGGACACTCTAAGGGCAACTCCCAGTGTCCCAAAAGGGCACAGCCCTCCACTGGAGGGCAGACCCCTGGGTTGGCTAGTATAGCGCTTGAGGTGGGAGACAGTCCCAGTTAGCTTTGGGGAGCAGATAGATGTGTGCCTAGTATCCCTGGGAGATAATTAAATGGTGCCAAAAGCCCACATGCCTGCCAATACTTCCAAGTATAGGCAGTGGGTCACCATTGATGGGCAAAGGGTGGAGGCTTTGTGTGACACAGGAGCAAGTATGACTACTGTCAAGAGTCAGCTGGTGTCAGCAGAGCAGATAACCCCTAATACATTCCACAAGGTCATAGTTGCTGACAATAGCGAGAGTCACCTACCAGTGGCTTTGGTTCCCTTTGAGTGGAGGGGTTTCTGGTACTCTAAAGGTAGCTGTGACTCCTGCCATGCCTGTAGATTGTCTGTTAGGCATTGATCCTGAGGATACTGCATGGAAAGAGGTAGAGTTCAGATCCCACCTTGAGATATTAGGTTTGCCTAAGTGGGTATGCATGACCACAAGGTCCATGGCTGCTCGGGAAGGGAATCAAGGGCATCTGGAGCCTGGAACAATGGGCAAGACAGCTGCACAGAGGAAGGGCAAGAGGTGCGGGAAACCCCCCTCAGATATTGCCACGGTGGTGGATGGAATCCCGTAGGAGGAGGCCCCTGAGCCAACTGGAGAGGATATTGCCGACCTGGGCAACCTGCTGGAACTTGCTGGCTGGCAATTAGATGGTGGGCCAACAAGGGAGGAATTCTGCAAAGCGCAGAAAGAGTGCCCCACTCTTGAGGGTCTGAGGCAACAGGCCTCAGCCCAAGCAGCAGGTGAAGCCTCTGGTGATCACCATATATACTGGGAGAATGATCTCCTCTACGGTGAGCCTAAGGCTCCGCCCATTGGGGCAGCAGCTGTGCTGGTGGTCTCCCAGTGTTAACGGGCCTTCCTACTGGGCCTGGCTCACGACATCCCCCTGGAAGGACATTTGGCCCAAGACAAGACCTTTGCCAGGCTTGTCACCCACTTCCATTGGCCTAGAATGCGGGTAGCCTCAGATAATTTCTGCAGGGCCTTCTCCACCTGCCAGGCAAGTGGGAAGACAGGGAAAAGGCTTAAGGCCCCCCTGATCCCACTCCCCCTTGTTGGCACCCCCTTTGAAAGGGTGGGCATTGACAACATTGTCCCTTGGACCCCAAAACCGCCTTAGGCAACAGGTTTATCCTGTCACCTGCTACCCAGAGGCAATCCCTCTGAGGATAGTGACTGCACCGGTGGTGATCAGAGCCTTGATGGAAATATTTACCTGTGTGGGGTTCCCAAAGGAGGTTGTGTCTGACAGAGGCACAAACTTCATGTCAGCGTACATGAAGTCCATGTGGGATGAGTGTGGGGTAACCTACAAGTTTACCACCCCTTACCATCCTCAATCCAATGGGTTTGTTGAGAGATTCAACAAGACCCTAAAAGGCATAATCACTGGTCTACCTGAGGCCATGAGGCCTAAGTGGGACGTCCTCTTGCCATGCCTTGTCTTTGCTTATAGGGAGGTTCCCCAGAAAGGGGTGGGATTCAGCCCCATTTGAGCATCTCTATGGTCACCTTGTCAGGGGACCACTAAGCATAGTGAAAGAGGGCTGGGAGAAAGCTCCAAAGACACCTCCCCAGGATGTAGTCAGTTACATGCTGGCCCTCCGCTACCAGACACAATGCTTCTGGAAGCAGGCCAAGAGTAACCTCAAGGCCAGTCAAGAGGTGATGAAGGAGTGTTATAACCGGAAGGCCACTCTGGTTGAATTCTCACCTGGCGACAAAGTTTGGGTAATGGAGCCACTAGAGCCCAGAGCTCTCCAGGACCCCTGGAATGGCCCATTTGAGATCAAGGAGCGGAAGGGGGAGGCCACTTACCTCATGGACCTTAAGACCACTAGACACCCCCTAAGGGTTCTCCACCACAATCGACTCAATCCTCGTTTTGAGAGGTCTGAGGTCAGCATGCTCCTTGTGACAGATGAGGGCATGGAAGAGGAGAGTGAGCCTCTCGCTGGCCTCCTCTCTGCCAAAGAAGGTGATGGGTCAGTGGAGGGTGTCAATCTCCCTGACTCCAGATCAGAGAAGAGACTGCTACGAGTTGTTGGAGCAGTTCTCTTCCATGTTTTCCCTTACTCCTGGACTCACCCACTTGTGTTTCCACAATATTGACATGGGATACAGTCCCCCTGTAAAGAACAAGATTTATAGGTTGTCAGACAAGGTGAAGGCCAGCATCAAGGAGGAAGTCACCAAGATGCTGGCCCAAGGGGTTACTGAGAAGTCCAGTAGTCCTTGGGCCAGCCCTGTGGTGCTGGTACCCAAGGCTGCTGCACCCAGTGCCAAGCCAGAACTCCGGTTCTGCATGGACTACTGGGGACTCAACTGAGTTACACGGACTGATGCTCACCCCATCCCAAGCTGATGAGATTGTAGACAGACTAGGCACTGCCAAATTCCTCAGTACTTTTGATCTCATATCAGGGTCCTAGCTGGCAAGGAAGCCTTCTGCACAGCCTACCTAGACAACATAGCAACCTATAGTTCCAGCTGGGAGGAACACCTGCTCCACCTCAAGGAGATGCTTCGGGCTCTGCAACAGGCAGGCCTGACCATCAAGGCCAGTAAGTGCCAGATTGGGCAGGGTTCCGTGGTGTACTTGGGACACCTAGTAGGTGGTGGCAAAGTGCAGCCACTCCGGGCCAAGATAGAAACTATCAGGAACTGGCAACCGCCTAGAACACAAACAGAGGTGAGAGCCTTCTCAGGCCTCACAGAATATTACCGTAGATTTGTCAAGGAATATGGATCCATTGTGTCACCCTTGACAGAACTTACTTTCAAAAAGCAACCTAAGTTGGGAAAGAGACTTGTCAGAAATCAGAAAGCCTTTGACTCCCTGAAGGAAGCCATGTGCACGGCCACCGTGCTCAAGGCCCCTGACTACTCCAAGGAATTTACTGTGCAGACAGATGCTTCAGAGCATGGCACAGGGGCTGTTCTAGCACAGCTAAATGAGGAGGGCCTAGACCAACCAGTAGTCTTTATTAGCAGAAGACTATTACCACGGGAACAGAGCTGGAGTGCTATTGAGAGAAAAGCATTTGATGTGGTCTGGGCACTGAAAAAGCTGGGACCATACCTGTTTGGGACTCACTTCCAGGTTCAGACAGACCACATACCCCTGAGATAGCTCATGCAGATGAGGGGCGAGAATCCTAAACTCTTGTAGTGGTCCATTTCCTTACAGGGGATGGACTTTACGGTGGATCATCGCCCGGGGATTGACCACGCTAATGCTGATGGTCTCGCTAGATACTTCTACCTTAGCGATGAGAGCTCCCAGGAGGTTGAGGAGCCCTCCCCACTTTCCGCTAGGGGGACACATGTTAGACCTGACATCCTTAGGGTGGTCACCCCTAACTTTTTGCCTGCCTCCCTCCACTTTTTGGACACTGTTTTTGCTGGTTTTAGGACTCTGCACACTTTAACACGGCTAACAGTGCTAAAGTGCATGTGCTCTCTCCCTTGAAACATGGTGACATTCTATCATACCCAACTGGCTTATTTAATTATTTACTTATAAGTCCATAGTAAAGTGCACTATATGTGCCCAGGGCCTGTAGATTAAATGCTACCAGTGGGCCTTCAGCACTGATTGTGCCACCCACTTAAGTAGCCCCTTTACCATGTCTCAGGCCTGCCACTGCAAGGCTTGTGTGTGCAGTTTCACTGTCAATTTGACTTGACATTTAAAAGTACTTGCCAATCCTAAAATTCCCCTTTTTCTACATATAAGTCACCCCTAAGGTGGCCCCTAGGTAACCCACAGAGCAGAGTGCTGTGTAGACAAAAGGCAAGACATGTACCTGTGTAGTTTACATGCCCCTGGAGTGTAAAACTCCTACATTTGTTTTGCACTGCAGTGAGACCTGCTCCTTTCATAAGCTAACATTAGGGCTACCCTCATATACTGTTTGAGTGGTAGCTTTTGATCTGAAATGAGTAACAAGGTCATATTTAGTATGACCAGAATGGTAATACAAAATCCTGCTGACTGGTGAAGTTGGATTTAATATTACTATTGTAGAAATGCCACTTTTAGAAAGTGAGCATTTCTCTGCACTTAAATCCTTCTGTGCCTTACAATCCACGTCTGGCTGGGTTTAGTTGACAGATCCCTTGTGCATTCACTCAGACAAACCCCAAACACAGGATGCTCAGTCACACTTGCATACAGCTGCATATTGAATGGGTCCTAGGTTGGGAGGGTGGAGGGCCTGACACTAACATGTCAAAGGACAGTAGCCTGCCCTCACACAAAGGACTGCCACACCCCCTACTGGGAAAATGGCAGACAGGATAGAACTGAAAGGGGACCTTGTGCACTTCTAAGCCACTCTTTGAAGTCTCTCCCACTTCAAAGGCACATTTGGGTATTTAAACAGGGCCTCTACCCCTACCAACTTAGACACTTCCTGGAGAAGAACCTGATCCAGAACTGGCAACCTCCCAAGAAGAACTGCCTGGCTGCCGAAAGGACTCACCTGACTGTTTTCTGAGAAGGACTGCTGCCTTGCTGTTGCCCTGCTGCCTTGCTGCTCTCTGGCTGTGCTGAAAAGTACTCTCCAATGGCTTGCCTCCTGTTTCCTGAAGTCTCAGGACCAAAAAGTCTTCATTCCTGCAAGACGAACTCCCTGTGAGGCGGATATCGATGCACAGCCGGCAGAAAACGACGCACAGCTTTCATCGCAGTGAAAAATTCATTGCACGCCGAAACGGAACGATGCAGCCTGACTTCCCAAGGAGAAGATCGAATCAGAACCAGCGTAGCGACTGGAAATTCGATGCAAGGCTCTCTGGATCGACACAAAGCTGAGCCGGAACGACACAGCCTGACTTCCTGAGAGGAATCGATGCAGCGCCTGCCGTGCAGAACAAATTTCCACGCAACGCCCACTGGAGCGACGCAGCCCCTGTGACTTCGTCCTGTCAGTGCCGGATTTCAACGCATTGTCCCCGTGGCGTCTGAAATCCCTGCAACCCGAAGAGGATCCAAGACCGAGCACTGGAAATAAATGCAAAGCCTTCCCTGCGTGAAAAATAAATGACACATTGCTGTGTGCGGCAAGAGAAATCGACGCACACCTCCCTGTTTTTCATGCATCTCCTCCTCTGCGGTTCCTTGCGGAGATTTGGAACGCAAATCAGGTACTTGGTGCTTGCAAGAAACATTTGTTGCTTTTAAGAGACGAACAGCACTTTATATTATTTTTACAGTGATTTCAAAATATACTTATTGCATCTTAATCATTTTGCCCTGCATTTTACCAGGTAAATGTTATCTTTTTTTCTAAACACTGTGTGGTGTATTTTTGTGGTGTTCTACTGTGTTATTGCATGATTTATTGCACAAATACTTTACACATTGCCTTCTAAGTTAAGCCTGACTGCTCAGTGCCAAGCTACCACAGGGTGGGCACAGGATAATTTGGATTGTGTGTGACACCCTGACTAGATTGAGGGCCCTTGCTTGGGCAGCGGGTAACCTGACTGCCAACCAAAGAACCCATTTCTAACGGACTCTTTATGGCCATTCTTTCCTAAATGGTTCAGTAAGGCAATCATGTCATATTTGCATTCTTCCCTTGTTTTGGATGCGTTCAACAAATCATCAATGTACTGTACCAATAATGATTGGAAAGGCATTTCCAATGACTCAAGGTTATTTTCCAAAATTTGATTGAATATGAAAGGTGATTCTGAAAACCCTTGAGGAATTCTACACCAAAAGTAGACTTGATCTAAAAGTTTGAAACAGAAGAGAATTTGACTATCCTCATGAAGAGACAGAGAAACAATTCTTGTGACAGATCAATTATGGTGAACCATTCAGCATCACACTGAATCTGAAGCAAAATCACTGCTGTACTTGGCACTACGGGACAACATTTCATCACAATTTCATTTATTTTTCTCAATTCGAACTTTCCAACAGGGCTTTCTTAATCCCATTATTGGTGAATTACATGGACTTCTTAACACCTCTTTCAAAACCCCTTGGTTCACAAATTCTGCAATTGAGGGAGAAACTTTTTCAATGATGTCCTGTGTCATTCGGTACTGGGGAATCTAGGAAAAGTTGCACTTAGTTTTACTGGAACCTTAACTGGTTCAACTCCCTTTTTCAGACCATTGTCTTTTCTTGTTAAATCCCACACTTTCTCTTTAACTGTTCCTTGTAAATTGGAAGGAAGATCCTTTACTGTGAAAACTGGAAAGAAACTAATCAAAGGGTATCCCTTATTTATTATCTCATGCTCTGTCTGTGGAGCTGGCTAATCTGCATCATCGCTGTTCGTCTGTATCTCAATTCCATCATTAGAGCAAGTAATTAAACACCTTGTTTTGCACAACAAGTCCCTTCCAAGTAAGGATACTGGACTTGATTCACAAACTACGAATTTGTGTACTCCCTTAAAGTTGCCAATTTTAACCTGAACTGGCTCTGTAATTGGGTTGGTCAAATACTGATTTGCTACTTCTACAATCTGGACTGATTTTCCTGAAACGGGCAAGTTTGGAACTTCTGCAGTTCTCACTGTAGAGCCTGTAGCTCCTGTGTCAACCATGAATTAAACTTTGTGACCCATTACTTTTCCCTTTACATATGGCCCTTTCTGATCTACTTTGAAAGAAGCTACAAGTGCACATTCTTCATCATCCGAACTCTCACTCACCCAATCATCGTTTATTCCATTCTCACTGTGTAACAGTAATTGGTGTACTGTGTTATTACTCTGGTTAAACCTTTGAACTGTGACCTGTGACCTGTTGAGGAAGCATCACCTGCTGTTGTTCCATTGAGGCTTGAGGTATTTGGATTTGCTGCCTAGGTACCATTTGAACCTGCTGTGCATTGGCTGCGACTGACCCATCTGTATACGTGGCACTTTCACCTGTTGCATGGGTTGAAAACTTTGCATCTGATTCACATTATTTAGAAAATGTGGTTTGTGACCTCCCATTCTCGGTCCTCTCATGTTTTGGAAAGAATTGATGTCACTTGTTTGCTGAACAACACCTTCCTGTACCACCTTCAGATACTCCTGCTTCCAATGTGGGATTCCTCCGCAAGCATGGCAACAATCTCTTCATTCCATGCACAACATTCTAAACCACAACAGTACCCAAATTGGGACTATGGTTTCCATTTCCAATTCCTCTGTGACCTCTACTTCTCGACTGATTCTGAAATACCTAATTTCCTTGCTGCTGCAGAAAATTTCCCTGCATCCCTGTTTGTTCTGCTTTATCTGCATCACCATCGCCTTTTCTTTTAACTTTCTCTGCTTCAACTCAATCTCATCACTACAATACTTAGCATACTGCATTACCTTATCGATCGACTTCTCTTGCTAGCAAATCAAATGAGACTTAATCATCCGGCTAATTTCAGGTTTCAATATTTCCATAAATTTGAACACAAAATGAATCATGTTTTTCAGCTCAATTGTTTCTCTACCATTGTAATGTTTAATTGCCTGCAACAATCTCTCGTATTAAGCATATATTTACTCCTTCGCTTCCTGAGCTCTCCTGTCTATTCTCTGCCAGTCGATGTTTTTAGGCGAAATTCTAGTTCGCAAAAAATTCAAACACTTTATAGTAATATTTTATTACCTTGGGAAATCGTGCACCTGTAATTGGGTCTCTCTCTGGTTCCTTTGTCAGTCAATCTGCGCTCCTCTTGCATTCAATCCATAAATCTGCTGGAACTACAATCTCTGAAAGGGTGTTCAAATCTTCTCACAGACATTTTGCAAGTTTCACAAACCTGTTGGTCTGCTGGTACTATTCTACTGACTTCTCCCTCATCCTGGGGTAGTCATTAGTAAATAACAGAATGGCACTTCTGCTTCAAGGGACGTGGACAAAATTCCCTTCTGGAATTTCTCTAATTGGTAAAAGTTTTACCAGGTCCACGACCTGCTGCTCATTTGCAGTAAGGTTTACAGAATCCATTTTCTTCTTGTCTCTTTTCTTTACCCATCTGCCTTCCCATTTGTCTAATGCTCCCCATGCCTGGACGCTTTGGAGTAACTCAATAAGATGTGCTTTCATTCCTGCGGATCTCATGTGTTTGAAATCTTTTGAGTCAACATCTAACCTGTAGCTCCTCTTCAAGTGTTTTGTTTTCTCTATTTCTATGTCGTATTTCTCTGCTAAGTCTGCTAGCTTTTGATGCACCTTGCTCTATTCCCTTGTATTTTCAGGCACAAATATTGCAATTCTGCTTCTGTATTGGATTCAAGTCTGTTCACACCCATAGTTCCTTCAATAAGTTCATCCGCTTCCATCCGTAGTCTGGTATAGTTTAAGTACTCTTGTCCTCTAGAAGCACTTTGCAAGCTATTCAAGCTTATCTAACCATTTGGTCAATTGCTTGGCTGTCAAACCTTGCAGTGAAATGTTGTTGGGCTGGGTATGTGGCAACTGCTGTACAGTCAGCTTTGGAGACTGCAGTGTCAGTAACTCTAGTACTGATGTTTGACACTGTTCCAGAATTTGGAAGGACTCTGAAGGGACTGAGGTCTAACAATGATCCTGTTCCATCAAAGGTCTGTCCCACAGGAGAGACTACTCTGGTACTCTCATTGAGTCCTTTCCTCATTAAATTGTGACTCAGGACTCCCTGTCTGTTTGTGCTGTTATTTTCCTGGGCAAGCAAGGGTACGACTGGACCAATGGTGATGGGTACAGACACTACTTCTTGATTTGGTCTAATGTTCAGGTTTTCTGGGTGCATGATTCCCGCATTCTGACTCATCAGTACGGACATATCTTGTCTGTGTTCTTGTTATAGGGGTGTACTTTGGCATTGTTTGTGTCTGCACTCGAGGCAGTAAAAGTGGAGTTGGCTGTGTCTGAACCAAAGTTGGTTTCATGAAAACATGTCCTGTTGGCACTATTAAGTTTGTTGCGGAGTGGGTTTTGAGCTGCTGATGTTGTAGGCAGAATAGGACTGCTCTGCATTGGGCTCTTTGTCAGATTAGGATTAATCTGTACTGGACTCGTCGTAATGTTAACCGATGTCGGTGCTGAGGGGTTTACACTAGTGGTCGGACCGCTCTCTTGTGCAGCATATGGTGAGCATGATTTCTCAATAAATGTAAAATGAACTCATCATCATCTGACTCTTCATCCAGTGTTAAAGATCTTCTAGACTCTTTTGATCTCCGCTCCCTACTCTCAGTGGGACTTCTGTTTGTCTTTCTGGTAGCTTTCCTTTCTTCTCTCTCGCTGTCCTGTGTAATTGAAGGAAACAACTAAATTCCCTGTAAAGTCTTGGTTCTCCAAAATTTCTGATCGCTGTCCCATCTAGCCTCCGCTAGTGTCTTTTCTGCCTTTCTCATTCTCCTCTCAATCTCCTGTTGCTGTTGTTGTCTGGCCACTAATTCCCAGATTGTTAATGCCTCGAACTGTGCAGGTCTCAGAGGGGGTTTCAAATCAAATAGCACCCTCCTCAAATTCTCTAAGCTCCTCAAATTAAATGTTCCATGGCAGGAAATGCTAAACTCCCATCTTTCTCTCTCACTTTACACCATTGTTTCAGCCAAAGACATGGCTCAGCACCCTTTTCTTCAAATACAATGTAGACAGGTTTAGCTTCTGGCAGTGCAATATCTCCTATACTTGTAGTCATACACGTATCTCCCCTTAGGGCACTTTTTAAACCTTTAAAAAATGTCATTTCTGCGACCTTTATGTTATTCTAAATAAAATCAGGAATTGACTTTCAATCCCAGAATCCTTTTCACTGACCTTCTCAACCAATTGCACTTCACGGTTGTCCGCCATTCCATGTTCAGCCCTTCTCACTATCCAACCTATCGCAGCGCGGCTCCAATGACGTCACACTCACACGTACAGTCGTTGACAAAGTCTTGCGGCTTGTCCTCCTACACATGGATTCACACTCAACTAATGCAAAATTATCGCGAGCACTAAACAAAAACAAAACCCAATTTGTCAGTTTACTACAGGTAGGGGAACACAATTGCTTCAGAAACCTTACAGATTTTTTCACTGACTGTGTTTTGCTCTGGCATCTACTTTTTCTTTCTCAGTTTCCCTGATTCCCAAGCAAAATTTGACTTGCAAATTGTACTCTTAACTGATCATTGGGTCTGTCCTGGTGCACATAGGACTCGCCAGATCTCAGTCGAAAAAAATTATTTCACTCACTTTAACTCACGCTCTTGTCGACCACGCCCCATCGACCTACTAAACCAGACAAATTACAACAAAAAACAAGTGTCTCATACACTTTTCAATATACTCCGGAATCTTAGACCTCGCAGGGCCTGTATACCAACAACCATGTGGACAATGTTTTAGCACAAAGCTCCACACACACGTGAAGTTTGATGACTTACCTACTTTCACCCTTCGGAGTACGCACACTCCTTCAACTACTTCATTTAGAGTACACAAACTCCTTCAACAACTTCATTTGGAGAACACAAACTCCCTAAACGCTCACAAACATCAAATTCACCTGCGATTTGCAGAAACAGTGCAAGTGCAAAACCTATTCCAGTCACACTGTCACTAGAATAACGAGAACATCCTCAAACACTCATTGGCAAGCTCCAAGGTACTGGGAAAGTCATTCTAAGTACTTAGGGACACACTTTCTCTCCCCTTTGTATCATCGAATCTGAAGATCCAAACTTTCTGCAAACTACTTTCTCTTTAGGGGACTAACCATGTACCCCACTCCAACCTTTGGGTACCTACCATCTCTCACTTACTTTCTCTGAGCAAAATGCTTTATGATGGACTCTTAAGGAGACTAACTATCATACTCTGCTACCATCACTGTTAGTGCGTCTGACCTTATTTAGATTCTTATCATTAGTTTCTAAGGGGAGGCGTTAGAGGTTTGATGGACCTTTTGACTGTGCTTAGAGTAGTTCCCACCATAAGACTCAGTTTCAATACCAATCAATAACAATACCAATCAAGAACATCAATAATCTTGGGAGTCAGTAATTTCCACCCCCATGACCTCTTGGTCATGAATAACCACACCTTTTTGTAAAGTTAGAATGTTTATTTCCCTACATTGACAATGCTAGGTCTCAAAATAAAATGAAACACATACAGAAACAATACTGGTTGACCAAATCTTGTAAAGAATCTCAATTTAATCAAAGCATGGATCACTACACATTCCAGAGTTACAGTACCAATCAATATCAAGAATAACTGTGAAATAGAAATAGCATACATTTAGATTTAGCAAAGAAAAGCAATCAACTGTTGTTAATACTTAGCAAGCATCATCAATGAGTCTCCTAACTAACCCTTTGATTAGAAAAGCATGTTTGGGCTTCATGCAAAACAATTTAGTCAGCACAAATTTAGAAAAACATCTAACTATGGCTCCATCAAAATTAGCGGTTGGTACCTAAAGACAAAAGCAAATAGACATGGCAATCAGTGACATAGTCTTACACCTTGCCTCATATGGTCCAGCTAGCTGTGACAGTCTTCGTCAATTGGACATCGGATCAGTCAGCATGGCATCGGAACTCAGCAATAGAGTTCAAGATAGAAATGTCTCAGAAACAGACATAACAGAAAAAAGTACTTCTCCATGGAGATATAGGAAAAAGTGAGCTCTCTTTGTGCGGTTTGGAAAGAATATGGGTTATGGCGTATCTCCTCTCGGTGTAGTCTGGCTAAATTAGATTCCCTAAAACCTCTTCTTACATTGCTTTTTGTCAAAGAATCACACGTTTCCATTTAGTCCAATGAAAGTAGAACCTCAGATCTAAGATATCACTAAACTGTCTTTCACATGTCGATGAATGGCTCCTCTTCTCCTGTTCCCGTCGTTGGGCTTGTCAGGTAACAAATTTGCATCAACTTATACTCCAGTCAGTGCATCCATTGTTAGTTCCTGGGAACATCGCCTTCACACACACTAAGTTTTACAAAGTATCAGTAACTAGAACAACATATTCGAGCAAGCAGTTCTCATGGGAAAGAAATTTAGCTACTAGCATTCGGTCAACGAAATGGGAAATTACAAATCTACTTCCCTAAGCAGCCATTTTATGATTCGTCTTCGCAGTGCAACTTGACATGAGGCCGTGCACTTAGGCCCAATACCTTGCTAATTTAAGGTCTATGGTTAATACAGCAAATACATAATACATGACCATTAATAACTACTACATTAGTCCAAACATGAGCAAAAACTTTACATTAATAAGCAGTTAATAAGGACACTTCTTGATTGTTGGTGGTCACTCAAGTAGGCACATTTTCAAAGTTGTGTATATCTTCTCTATATTAATTCATTTTCTATGCAAATTCAACATTCAGAATGCATGAATATTCATTAGTGAAATTTCAGTATTAACAGTGTCCTGCTGGGGATAGCATACCAACATGTATGTGACTGTTGTTAAAATAAAGCTGTGGTTTTTTTCCTTTACATTTTTTCAGGGCAGGCAGTGGACACATGGCGACCCCTTCCCGTTTGCGCTAAGCTAGCACCAATTTGAAGTTGGTGTTAACTGCAATTGTTTTGTGACCGTTTTCACGGTCACAAAACAATCATACATCCCACTGTGACTCGCAGTCAGGAAGGGAACACCCCGCCCTAATTGAGATTTGCAAACCCTTTTTGCGATTCAGTAAAGAGATTACTGAATCGCAAAATTGGGTTTGTGCATCGCAAAATGCTTTTTTCTCTTCCGAATGCGACGACAAAAAAGCTTTGTACATGTGACCCTAATTAAATTAATATTATAGTCTTAAATCATTAACATGTCCAGCAAACATCAAAGGTTTACACTTAATAGAGTTATTGCCTTCAACCTGGTGCTAGTATGCATCAGGGAGCACAGCAGTATTTCAGTAAAAACACATTTTATTTTATTTGCAACATTTTCATCTAATCATGCAAATCTGGGGGCGGTAGGAGTACTTGTACTAAAGGGCACACCATGTACTGGCCTCCGAAGTAAGAATCTAATATAGATTTGACATACCTGCTGGCAAGTGAAAAATATATAAAACTAGAGATCCTTTGATGGAATATTGCAAGGGCAAACTCAGCATGTACACTGTTTAATTTGCTCGCTAACTTCGGCAAATGCCTGATCCCCAGCTGTCTGAATCATTTCCAAATAATTTAGCACAGTTATATTTTGTCATATATAAAGCGTGAAAATGGCAGAGGTGTTTTTAGCCACTTGCCTTTCGAGAGACAACTTTTTTTTACTTGAATCAGTAAAGACTTGAAGACGTATAAAGAAAAAAGTAAAGTGAAGAAAGCTTTTAAATTAGATTTGACATTTTCATTGCGAAACTGGCATTGGTGTTTTAATTAGTCTTTGGAAAACTTGACTAATATAGCTGTAGAATTTCATACCATATTATAGACAAAAATCACAGGGTGTAAAATGCCCTTCAGAGATACAGCAGATGCAACTCTGTTTGCAAATGAGCAACACGGCCTCCAAGAAACACAGCAGCGGTTGCAGAAGTAGGCTTCACCGCTCATGCAGGGGTCCCTGCCCTCCAAGACATGATATGGGTTCTGTAGAACAAACGAACATTTAACATAGGTCAGACAAAGGGAGCTTTTATTGCTCACCTTTACACCGTACTCACTTTGTATTCTTTCCTTTTGTTGGGGCTCAGGAGCTTTCAGAAGAACTGCTGAGAGAGGCTTTGACTCCACACAGAAGTTAGTTGCCCTGGGTACAGCATTTCATAAGGAAGAAGGTGTGTGCTTCATCCGAAAGGGTACTTTTATTGCAGTCCTATTGATTGGTGGAGTATTTACCCTAAACTAATATGGCTGCAGCGTACCGACATAGTGATGTGCAAGGGGCTAACTCTCCATCATACTTCATTAGTATTGGCTTTCCGGCGACTAAATGAAGCACCCAAGAGAGTGTATGTCCATTTCTCCGTACATTTTAAAGTGGGAACTTTATGCCACTTACACAAACATCATGTATACTTTCAGTACTTCTGAATCTGGGTGTCACTTGGGAGTGTAAGTGACTCATTATGTGTGAAGTGATCTTGGCACATTGACAGAACCAGCAAATTGTACCACAATGCACAGAACTGCGAATGGCTGATTGGCTGAGGAGTCCACAAATGCCTCAGTGATGTATAAAAAGTGTTGTGGCTGTACTCCAATGGGCCCTCCTGCAGATGACCAAACATGATTCAGGCATAGTCTTCGTGCAAAACTAAAGGTGGGCCTTTGCAACCAATATTGGCTAGGGAAACCCCTCTTCTGGTGAAGCGTGCATTCATGATGTGTGGAGGGAATCGCAGTGCAGACGCTGTGGTAATTAGGAGCGGGACTGACCTTGTGTGGTGAGAGTGATTGAAGGTCAGACATGTTACAGGTTCCTTGTGATGGCCAAGCCTGGCTATGTAGGCCTGAGTTAGACCTGACAACCTTAGGGTGATCTTCTCCCAAACATTTAGCTTTTTTTTGCCTCACATTTCTGCTGATTTCTTTTTGTTGTCCGTAGGACTCTGAGCACTTCACCACTGGTGACCAGTGCTAAAGTAAACGTGATCTCTCCCTTAAACATGACCCATGTCTGTCACTGCAGAGCCTGTATGTGTGGTTTACACTGCCATGACAACTTGGCATTTAAAACCGCTCACCAAGCATTAACCTCCCCTTTAATTACATATAAGTCACCCCTAAGGTAGGGCCTAAGTTAGGCCAAAGGGCAGGGTGCTATGTAATCAAAAGGCAGGACATATACCTTTAAGTTTTACATGTCCTCATAGCGAAAAACTCCCAAATTGATTATTCTCTACTGTGAGGCATATATCTCTCATAGATTAACTTTGGGGATTCCTTATTACATGTAATAAGCTATAATTCCTAATTGAGGATTGGACATATCATGTGTAGTACCTATGGAACTATAATAAAACATTCTCTTTAATAGTAAAGTCAGATTTATTGTTACTATTTTGAAAATGCCACTATTAGAAACTTGGCATTTTGCTGCTCTTAGCCCTGTGTGCCTGCAGCCTGTCTACAATATAAATCTGGGCAGGGTGGCAGCTGGGCTTTGTGCATTCCTTTCAGACAGTCACACACAAAGGGAGCTTAGGTGTGACTGATGGGGCATCAACATCCTGATGACCCAGAGGGAAGAGCTAACACTTACACCTGAATAGACAGTCCTGCTTCAGCATAAATGGCAGCATAACCCCCTGTAGTGAGTCTGGAGCCACGGGAGGAAGAAAGGACTTGTGTGCACTTCAAAGGCCCTTCTTCAAAGTCACCCACTTCAAAGGCACAACTGGGTGTAAGTACTGAACCTCTGACCCCCTCAAAACAGTACACTATTGTACCTGTAAAGAACTCTGCCAGGAAGAAGGACTGCTGTGCTGATACAAGGACTGCCACTTTGGACTGCTGCTCTGGAAGAAGTGATTTTCTGCTGTACTGTGCTGTCCTGCCGCCTGCTACCCTCTGCCCTGCTGAGGAAGGAGTAGAATCATCTCACATGAACCCACAGTGACTCAAAGGGCATGCAGACTTGCCTCCTGCCATTCTGAAGTCTCTGTGACACAAAAGACTTCGACCCATCATCACCTACAGCACCTGGACTTTGCTTGCTGCAAATCTTGCCCTGGCAAGTGTTGCCAATCCAGCCCTGAGCCCTGGGAAGTGGGTATAAAGTGCTACATCTCCCAGGACCTGCACATCTGTGCTGTTGAGCTGATTGGAACTGACACATCACCTGATGCGAGATTGGGATTGACGCATCACTGCTGTTGCAGGGAACAGACTGGTTCATCAGACTTGAAACCACTGCAGCATCTCAGGAACAACTACTTTGCATCGCCCCTCCAGCATGGATTGAGTTGGGATTTCGCGAATTCGGAAATGCCGCTTCGCTCAACAGAACTGAACAGCACAGCAGTTGCATAGAGAAATCCGGTGCAACTCACAATTGCGTGGGGATCATTGACGCATCTCATGCTGCAACAAGGATTAAGGTACTGTTGCTCAGTAGGCCCTGCATTGGTACTATAGCTGGCCTGCGCTCCATCAGGAGCAGCTTTAACTCTTGACTTTGTCCTGGTACAGTGCAACCACATAGCCCCGGTTGGCGCTTTATGCTTCTATGTACTACAACTACGTTTTTTTCTTTAAAAATGAATATCTTGACTTTAGGTCTGGTTTTCTTCATAAATATAAAATCTATTTTTCCAGCGTGGTGTGGAGGCTTTTTGTGATGTTTTCCCTGTGTCCCTGTGTTAATGAATTATTGAACAAATACTTTACATAATGCCTTGTAAGTTAAGCCTGCCAATTCTGTGCCAAGATACACAGGTTAATTTATGGTGAATATCTGACTTACTGTTAGAAATGGGGTCTTTGTTTGGCAGTCAGGTTACCCCCTATCCAAGCAAGGACCCTCACTCTAGTCAGGGTAAGTCACACACAGTCCAAATTATCCTGTGCCCACCCTCTGGTAGCTTGGCACTGAGCAGTCAGGCTTAACTTCAAAGGCAATGTGCAAAGTATTTGTGCAATAAATCATACAATACCACCATATAGCACCACAAAAATACACCACACAGTGTTTAGAAATATATATCATATTTATCTGGATAAATGCAGGTCAAAAAGATCAAAGATGCAAAAAATACATTTACACACACCCTCACACACACCACACACACTAGACCCATGGCACCACAAAGACACCCCAGATTCTCTGAGGAGAAGCTAAGGGTCATGGTGGAAGAAGTCATCTGGGTAGAGCCACAGCTATTCTGATCACAGGTGCAGCAGACATCCATTGCTAGGAAGATGGAGCTATGGCGGAGAGTCGTGGACAGGGTAAATGCCGTGGGACATCACCCAAGAACCAGGGATGAAATCAGGAAGAGGTGGAACGACCTACGGGGGAAGGTGCGCTCTGTGGTTGCAAGACACCAGATAGCAGTACAGAGGACTGGAGGTGGACCCCCACCTCCTCCCCCACAACTAACAACATGGGAGGAGCAAGTCTTGGAAATAATGCATCCTGAGGGCCTGGCAGGAGTAGCAGGAGGAATGGACTCTGGTAAGACAAATCTTAACTACTTTCAACCCCCCCTACCTGCATACCATCACATACCCCCAACCTTACCCTCACCCCATCACCCCACCACCTCACATACACCCCACCATCACAACCCACCCCTCCCAGTACCCAGCACTGCATGCAACAACAAAGCATGGACACCATTCACAGCCCTGCATGGACATCCATCACCACAGCATGCACAGTAGTGACAATCACTTAGCAACCAAATTACAAATACACACAAGCCAAAGCTGCCTTGGTAATAACAACCATAGAGGGAAACACACCCATGTACAAGATGTCACACGCAGTAACAATAACACTGCATTTACATACCCACAGGACCCCCACCCAACGTCACCGGACAGGAGGTGCCAGCAAAAACGAGTCCCCCCCCCCAAAAGAGGCCGACAGTTATGACAGCAGCTCTGCAAGCCTGGATATGGATGACCAACCTGGCCCACAGGGACCTCTGGATAGTCGGTTACCCAGGCACAGTCCCATCCCATCACAGAGCCTCCCCCCTCAGGAAACACCAGCACAGCACCCACCCAGCAGACCCATACCACTGTCCCCAGGACACGTCAATCAGCAGTGTGTCCACCACTACAGGGACCCCAGACAACCCCACAAACACAGGACGATCAGGGACCTGGGATCAGTGGCAGTGGGCACAAGGTTCAGGGGTCAGAGGCACAGGACAACATGGAAGTTGAGAGGACTGCTGATCTACAGGAGGAGGACAGGCCAAGGGAACTGACTCTCCAACATCCTGGGAGCATACCACAAATTCCAGGAGACCATGGGCAAGATACTGGCCAAGTTGCAGGAGACCCAGCGTCTGCAGGAAGGACAGTACCTGGGGATCAGGGAGGACCTGAAGGACATCCACACCACCCTGGTCACCATTGCATGGGTGCTGACAGACATGGCCAACACCATGAGGGAGGCAGTGGCACACCAACGGGCCCCTAACACTAGCCACACCGATAAACAGTCTTCCACCTCTGCTGCCGCTAGTGGACAGGAGGCCCCGCCACAGGAACAACAGGCCACCAGCACCCCACCCCCTGCAGAAAAAGAACCACCCCACAAATGGTCCCTGCGATCCAGGCAGAAGCCAGAGAACATTGCCAAGACCCCCGTCAGGAAATAAGACTCCCCTGACTGTCATCCTTGTGTCCCACTCTGTCACTCTGTCCACCTTGAACTGACATCGCTCCCCTTCCTATACCCCCTTGGACAATGCACCTGTGATACCAATAGACTGGACCCTATCCTGGACTTTCATCCACCATCACCCAAGCCCATTGCACATCCCCATTTACTTCTCAGCACTGAAATAAACACCCTTGGGAAAAACAAGTATGGAGTACGTCAAATGATTTAAGGATGTAGTTGTATGAGTAGACATTGCAAATAAACTGTTCAGTGATGTATACATAGTTATGACCTGTAATGTGCTGTAAGGTGCTGCAGTCAATACACCAGGAGCCACAGGAGGGCACAAATATCTGCAAATAGACATGTTAAAGGGTACAATAAGTGGCCTTTGTAGTGGGAACAGTAGCCAGCCAGAGAAAATTCACTTCACAAAACAGCAATGGAAGGTGAAGTTACAGTGTCTGTCCTGTGTGTCACTGGAAGTACTGTTGTATTATAGTTGTTCTGTTGTCCACATCCTCTGCCTCCTCTTCGTCACTGTCCACAGCCTCCACCGCTGCCACATGACCATCTCCAGCCTCATCCTCCTGCAGAAAAGGCACCTGGCGTCTCAAGGCCAGGTTGTGCAACATGCAACATGCAACGATGATCTGGCAGACCTTCTTGGGTGAGTAGCACAGTGATCCACCTGTCAGATGGAGGCCCCTGAACCTGGCCTTCAGGAGGCCAAAGGTGCGCAAAATGATCCTCCTTGTTCGCACATGTGCCTCATTGCGGACGGGGTCCTCCCCCAGTACACACTACTCTACGGTCCTCCAGACAAACAGGTGAGTAAACTGTGAGCATGATGTGTGGGACATGAATGTATGGAGTGGTGTGGATGGAAGATACATGGGGGTGCTGAGGTCTGCTGAGGATGGTGAGTGTATGTGTGTCAGGGCATGGGTGGGAACTGCTAGGCAATGAGTATGATGAACTGGATGGGGGAGTAATTTCCTTTCATCCTGTACCTTTCCTCTGGGTCAGCGCCCACCAGAAGAAGGGTATTTGGTGTGCCATCGCCAAGGAAGTGCGGACCCTGGGGGTCTATCATAGATGGAGCACACACTGCTGCAAGGGATGGGAGGACCTGCGCTGCTGGAGCAAGAAGACAGCGGAGGCCCAGCTAGGGATAGCCTCCCAATGTGGAAGGGGTACCCGTCGCACCATGACCCCCCTGATGTTCCGGATCCTGGTGGTGGCATATCAGGAGTTGGATGGGTGCTTGAGGTCATCACAGCAGCTACAAGGGGGGTGATTACAGTCTCATTCAGCTGACTCAGCGTGCTTTATGAGGTGTCTGGGTGGGGGATGTGGACTGTGGGATCCCCTAGGACAGGGCGAACTTGGTAGGGTAGGTCCCTTGTTAGGCAGGCTCTGTGGCACTCCAACCCCAATAGTGTTAGTTGGCAATCTACAAATAGTCAGCTTCCTTTAGTTCCAGGTGTGCAGCAAATGGGGTTAGGCATAGTCCCCCATGGACAGGTGATTTTCCTACTAACTGCTAGTGCATGGTCTAATGCATGGGGCTGCTCCCTGTGTGTTGTGTCTGCCAACTGTAGTGGTGTTGCTGGCATTGACCATGTGTCTCCTCTGCCTTTCCCCCCCTTTTTGTTTTGTCACCCTGTCCTTGTGTGCATTAGCATCATCTGGCGGAGGAAAAGAGGCACCGGAGATGGAGGGAGCTGCATCCCACATGGCCCAGGAGGGTGAATGTACGGAGTCTGAAGCACCAATGGGACCGAGGGAGAGGGGACCTCCACGACGGGGACAGGAGGGGACACCAGCGGCAGCGACTCCTCCTCTGATGGGAGCTCCCTTGCAGTGGCGGGAACCTCTGTGCCCACCGCAACAACAGGTACAGCCGCCACCCCCCCTACCAGCACCGCCCCCCCAGCAGCCCATCAGCGTCTTTCCCATGCCAGCTCACCCAGGAGGGTGGGCATCTCCTTTGCCCCAGGCACCTCGGGCCCTGCCCCAGTCAGCCCTGCTGCCCTCAGTGAGGAGGCTATTGACCTCCTGAGATACCTCACTGTTGGGCAGTCTACCATTCTGAATGCCATCAAGGGTGTTGAGAGGCATTTGCAGCAAACAAATGCATGCCTGGAGGGCATTCATTCTGGCGTGGTGGCCCAACAGAGAGCATTTCAGGCTCTGGCCTCAGCAATGATGGCAGCCATTGCCCTGTGTCCAGCCTCCCCCATCCAACTTCCACTACCCCGACCCAATCCCCTTTACCTCGGCCTATCCCAACCACACCATCAGACCAGCATGCACACACAGCAACACACAAAAGTGGTTCAGGCAAACATAAGCACCACACATCCCACAGGCACTCACACAAGCACCATCCCCATGCAGAAACACCAACATCCACTTCCTCCACTGTGTCCCCCTTCTCCACATCCTCCACCGCACTCCCTGTCTCGTCTCCACTCACACCTGCATTCACTACATCCTCAGCCACTACCTCCATCACCAGCACACCCATCACTACACACCGCTCACGTGCAATCACCACCCCCACTACCATTCACACGTCCCCTGTGACCTCTCCCAGTGTGTCTGTGAGCCCTCCTCCCAAAGCACAGAAACGCTGGGACACACCCACTCAACAGCCATCCACCTCACAACAGCCTCCAACCCATGCACCTTTCCCCAAACTCAGCAGCCACACACCTCCTACAACCACTACCTCTTCCTCCACTCCCAAACCCCCTCCATCTTCCCATCCCAGTGTGTCTAAAAAACGTTTCCTGGCTTCCCCTAGGGCCAGGATTTCTAAAGCCCAGACCAGCACCTCAACCACCAAATCATCGTCCACTGTGGTCGCTGCAAGTCCGGGAGGATCGAAGGGGGCACCCATCAGGGCAGCCAGTGTGCCACCTACTGAAGCCAAGGACCACCCGATTCCGCCACCTGCCAAGGTAAAGAAGGGGCCAGCATGCAGAAGAGAAAAGCTGCACCACCCACCCGCCCAGCAAGGCCTCATCCAGAACCAAAGAGGACAGTGCCAAGGTCCCAGCAGCGACTACCAAGGTGGGTAACGGACACAAAAGCAAAGGAAAGTCACCTCAGGGTATGGAGCCTCCGGGTGAGGGACTGGTGACCCCCACTTCTCAGCACAGGCCAGCAACCTGTACCACAGTAAGCAGCGCCACCTGCACCGTGAGATGCCCAGACAGTGCCACTATAGCGGATATCAGCAGCATCCCCAGTGGTCAGCCATCCGAGGCTGCAGAAGACGTCCTGGACCCTGCACACACTACATGAGGCACCACCACCAGTACTGGCACTACCAGCAGTTTGCAGCCTAAGTCGTCGCAAGGAGGAGTGTGGCTCTGCCTCCATGGAGTACCATGCTACCTGTTCCCTGAGAATCTCGTGACTCAGACACCCAGGTGAGGGAATGGGAACTGCCACATCCCAGGTGCAGCATCAATGGGCACCACGCCCCCTCCAGAACCAGTGGGGAAAAGCATCCACTAAACCATTCCTGGGCAGGATGAAGCACTCTGGGCACTACGCCCCCTCCAGAACCAGTGGAGAAAAGCATCCACTAACCCATTCCTGGGCAGGATGAAGCACTCTGGGCACCAAGCCCCCTCCAGAACCAGTGGAGAAAAGCATCCACTAACCCAGTCCTTGGCAGGATGAATCACTCTGGGCACCAAGCCCCCTCCAGAACCAGTGGAGAAAAGCATCCACTAACCCAGTCCTTGGCAGGATGAAGCACTCTGGGCACCAAGCCTCCTCCAGAACCAGTGGCATTTCTAAAATAGTAATATTAAATCCATCTTAACCATTCAGCAGGATTTTGTATTACCATCTTGGCCATACTAAATATGACCTTCCTACTCCTTTCAGATCAGCAGCTACCACTCAAACAATGTATGAGGGCAGCCCCAATGTTAGCCTATGAAGGGAGCAGGCCTCACAGCAGTGTAAAAACGAATTTAGGAGTTTTACACTACCAAGACATGTAAACTACATAGGTACATGTCCTGCCTTTTACCCACACAGCACCCTGCCCTAGGGGTTACCCAGAGCCCACCTGAGGGGTGACATATGTAGAAAAAGGGGAGTTTTAGGCTTGGCAAGCACTTTTAAAAGCCAAGTCGAATTGGACATACAGGCCTTGCAATGGAAGGTTAAGGGTATGATCCAATGTTACCTTGTTTAAAGGGAGAGCACATATGAACTTTAGCACTGGTTAGCAGTGGTAAAGTGCGCAGAGTCTAAAAACCAGCAAAAACAGTATCTTAAAAGTGGAGGGAGGCAGGCAAAAAGTTAGGGGTGACCACCCTAAGGCTGTCAGGTCTAACATGTGTCCCCCCAGCTGAAAGTGGGGAGAGCTACCCAACCTCCTGGGAGCTCTCATCGCTAAGGCAGAAGTATTGGAAGGGACCGTCAGCGTTGGCGTCACGCAAAGGGAGCTGAGGTATGTCCTGCATATCCTGATGGGTCTTCATGGGCTAGAGTGGTGGGAGGAGCTGACACCTGCACCTGAATGACTGTGACTGTCGTCACACAATACAGTCTCCAACCCCCTAGAGTGTGTCTGGGGCTAGGACAGGGAGAGGCAGGGTCTTGTGGACTAGAATGACTTTCCTTTGAAGTTTGCCTACTGAGTATAAGAATTGGACTGCTGACCCCACAACTTTAGAACACTTCTGGATCAAGAGCAACCTCTGTCAAGGAGAAGAGCTGAGGAGCTGTGAGGAGGAGTGCTGGCCCTTTGATCTGTGTGTGCTTTGCTGGATTGGCCTGCAGGTGCTGCTTCTCTTTTGGAGAGGCCAAAGACTGGGCTTTACTGTGTATCCAACTTGTGAAGTTTCTTCAAGTGCCTAGAATGAGATTGCCTTCTGTTGAGAAGTCTCAGGGACAGCAAAGACTTCACCTGCCAGCCTTAGGGTTCTCCTGCTGAGGACCCTCCCTTGCCAAGCAGGCCTAAAAACAAGATGAACTATGCACACCAACTCAAAACAACTCCAGAACCGGCGCCGCTGCCCGACTCTGCTCTGCTGCCTGCACCTGAAGCTGTGGTCCCCGCTGAAGTGTGACGACCGATGCCACAGACCAGCTGCGGCACAGCTGAAGTTTTGCGACATCACGAGTGCCATGTCACCAATGTCCACAGCACTCGACGCCGCTGTGGGGTCTGCAGCCCTGTGGAGTGCCCACGACCCTGAGAGGTTGCCCTATTGGGTCTAGACCCTCTGGGTTCATCAACCCCACTTGATTGCAAGAAACTGATACCTGACACCGACACCACATCACTACCCCTGCAACCATAAGGAACTAATGCCTCACCTCCCCTGCAGTAAAGAACAGACCCCTCTCCTCCCTGGTGACATTAAGGAAATTACACTGCACTGGATCCTGCGATGCCTCACCTCTCCGACTCCGCTCACCATCTTGTTTCCTCATCGACTAAAGGCACTGTATCTGGGATCCGTGCCACTCCGTGACCGGTGCCGCACTCCCTCGCGAGTGAGGGGTCAAACCTTTGGGAATGACTCCGTCAACTATGTTGTGATAGCCCCAGTTGGAGCTATTGTGTTTCTTAGTGTTTTTGTTGGGATTTATTCTTTTGAAATTCATATCTTTGCTTGTGTATGTGGGATTTTTGTTGTTGTGGTCTTGTTTTGGTTAGATAAATATTAGCTAGTTTTCTAAACTTGTGTGGTGTCCATTTGTGGTGTTTTCACTGTGTTACTGTGTTGGTACAAACACTTAACACATTGCCTTTGAGACAAGCCTGGTCACTCGTGCCAAGCTACCCAGGAGGTGAGCAGGGGTTATCTTAGGAGTGTGACTTCCTTACCTTGACTAGAGTGAGGGTCCTTACTTGGACAGGGTGCAAACTGACTGCCAACTACAGGCGCCATTTCTAACAGGGTGTAGAATTGATTCTCCTCTTAGCTTAGCTTTGTCAGCAATTGATTTTCTGCCCATGTCCAACTTTAGGTGATGAAGCAGAGTACTCGGGCCAAGAGCATCAACTTCCTCAGGAACGTATGTTCAGATCTAGTCAGGTCATCAGACTTATCAAACCCCCATAGTTCAGCCTTGCAAAGGGAAGATCCCACAGCTTTTAAGTTATAAATCTGTAAAGAGTGGCAACTGGCTTGCCTAACGATGAATGGTTTTCCTTCAGAAGCACACCAATTAGTTACCTGTGCTTTAGGGACATCCTATTCACATGTGATTTCCAAGAATTCTATCTGCCAAATTTATGCCCAAGTTCTCAAAGGTGTCAGCCCTCTCAAGTTTTACCCCTCTCAAAGTAGGCCTTCCCCTGTAAGATCTAAAGTGGTTAATTACCATGAAATTGTTATGTTAATCTCGAGGCCTTGCATTACGTAAAATTCCTCTGACCAATTTAATAGTGACAGAAGATCCCCTAGGGTTTTCAACACTAATAAGGTATCATCTGCAAATAGAAGAGTCACAACTTTATCCTTCCCAAGAGAAGGAGCATCAGCAGTCTGGGAAGAATAAAATTGGACAACATTTTTCAAATAAAGGGAAAAGAGGGTTGGTGCCAACAGGCACCCTTAGCGGACACCCCTATTTACAGGAATTGGATCATTGAGCTGACCATACTCCACTCAACGTACTCTGGCAAAGTTAGCCTCATGGAGGTGAATAATTAAGAATAGGGGCTCTGTTGGCATCCCCATTTCATACAACACATATTGCCTCTTGGTACCAAGTCGAAAGCCGACTTTGAATCGATTAAAGTAACATAGAGGCTTCCCTTAGCAGTTACAAATATTTTCCAAAACAACAGGATAAAGCCAAACACTTGCTCCATTGTGCTGGTCTTTTGTCTAAACCCAGCTTGATATGGCCTTAGAATATCATAGTCATTAATCCAGTCCTGGATCTTGGACAGAAGGTCACAACAAAACACTTTCCGAATGGAATCAATAAGACTGATGGGCCTATAGTTACTAGGTAGAGACATATCACCCTTCTTGAAAAGAGGCATTACCTCTGCTCCCTTCCAAGACCCATGGATAGGAGAGCTCCCTTCAATAGCATTGGAAAGTAACAATATGTACTGCAACCGGTTCCCCTCTTGTGCAAAAAGATATCTCCAGGAATGGAGAATGGGCTTTAGATCGTACATTTAAATTGACAGAATTTTGTAAATCACCCAGATCAAATAAGCTATTGTTTTCAGGTTGTGTGAGTGCAAGGGGGACTGACTGAAAACAAGACTGGTTGTCCTCACAAGAAAGGGAATTAAAATAATGGTGCCAATCAGATACAGAAATGTGGTTTTCTGGCGGAGTAGCCACCATACTTCCTCCTCACACATCCGGGGACCAGAATTTTTTAGTCTTTGCAGTCAGAAGCTTCCATAATAAACCACCACCTCATCTCTTCCCATTCCCATTTTGCCTTATTCTGAGGCTGTTTAAAGGAACTTCTCTGGGTTCTAATAAGAACTATATATTTGGAATGAATCACCAGTGAAAGTTGGACTCTTCCTTGCCTACATTCCCGGTTGAATATTTCTTATGTCCGTTTCTGCCCAGTCGGATAAATTACAGTGCAGGCAACAGTGGTAATCATCAACTTTTGACCCCCTTCACAATAAGTGTGATTCCACTACATCTATTGTGGTATTCAACAGGTCAGTGTATGAAGCAACCTCGAGTCGATACCTCAAACGCACCAGAAGCCACAATTGAAAGGTACAGCATATGAAAAAGACGCAGTTAGCTGTTTTTTTTTCAAAACTGGAGAATGGTAATGCAATCAATTTAAGCAGCTCATATTGCAGCATTAAGCCGATGCTTCAACTCCTATGGTTAACTTGACAGGGGTCAGCCTCAGGACCAGTTGTCAAGCAGACAATTATCTAAAAGCAACAAATAAAGAAATGAGAGAAGAAAGACACAAATCATCAGATGAGTGCAAATGAAAGTTAAAATAAGAGATAAGAATCAAAATACTGACATGGCTTACCAAAAAAATGTCATCTAAAGAAACACCAAGGTTGATTACGATAGGAATATACATTGCTCAGTCAAAAGTTATTCAGCTTCACCTATACAAAACAGAAATTTGAGCACACCTCTGAAAGAGCCCAAACCAACAAATATTAACAAGGCTACCTGAAAAGAGTAAGTGAAGAATTCCCGCATAAGGCCATCCATTGGGGATAGGGAATCTCAAATCTGGGAGGGGGGGGGGGGGGGATCAAAAAGCCACTAAATAACAAAACAGCGTCATTCTAGATTGGTAAAACGTTGCCGTCCAAGACATAACTGCAACAACTGGCAAGCCTAGCCTCACTATAGCCTCCCAGCACAGGACGCACACCCGCAAAACTCCCAAGGAGAGAAAATGCGGAAAATCCAGACGGAAACGATTACAGCTGCAGCCTACCAGGAAGAGTGGTTGCTCTGGTAATATGAAGGTTGAAGACCAACAGGGTAAATTATAATAAGAGATGCTGCGGTACCAAGATGCAAGCGCCATGAGACCCGGAGGCGTACCCGACCGTCCATGCAGTAATAAAACATGGAAGGACATACTAAGATGTACATGCACGTCCCGCGCGTAACGTGAAATTACAATGGAGAGCTAGAAAGGGAAGCCCTCAACCTGTTGGGAAGAAAAAGCCTGAGCAAAAAAAAAAAAGAAAAAAAGATTAGAAACAACGGCAGGCCGAAATGAAAGAAGAAATCAGATAACGAAAAAAGGAAAAAAAAGGGGGGGAAGCAGAATAAATACTGCTCAATAATATAATAATAAAAAGGGTTCGTGTATAAAAGAAATTACATCATCAGCATAACCCTCAATCAATGAAGTACTGGACGAGAAAAATATATAATACAATAACAAGGTGACATGGCATTACACAACACACACGGTACAACAATAAGTACACTTATTTAGGAGCATTTATATGGGAGGGGACTTGAATTTTAGGTGTCAGATTCTCAATGTAAAGAACCATGAAAGCACAGTCCATATAGAAAAGTCCCAAGAGCACTATCCAAAGTTAGCTAGTGTCTGAATTGCCTCATGGTTGATATTGAGGCCTTCAGAAGCAGATTGTAGACGATCGATCCATCTACATTCTAGGGTCGTAAGGGTCTGAGAGATATTAGTGACCTTGGTGCTCCTCTGTTCTTGTCCGCGTCCGTGTTCAGCGTGCGGAGCAGTCGAAGTTCCACAGTGTATTCTTCTCTTATGCTGAAGAATCCTGCAGCGAACCCCTTGAGTGGTCGTTCCTACACAAATTTTGCCACAGAGGCACCAAATGCCATAGATCACGGTTGAAGAATTACAATTCTATGACAGGTGAAAGGAAATTGCAAATTGGTATGCTGGAAAATGTTGGTGTTAAAAGTATCATCACAAACATTACATGATCCACATTTGTAGTGCCCGTTCCGTGGTGCCAGACCCCATATTTGAGAAATGTGGGTATGAGCCTTTGCTTGTTGTTTCCGGTGCCGAGCACCTGCACTTATTTGTGAGGACCGGGGCTTATTCTTATGCCTCAAGCATTTGCTGCCAGAAAAAGACACATATGGGAAAGACGGAAGAAGGAAAAACTAAAAAGCGTCATAAAGGGAGAAAGTAGAAAGTTGCAGAATGAGCTGAAGGGGCAGAGGTGGCCGTAAATGGATTGAAGAGGCCGGAGATGGCTTCAGGATTGTGCTACCTCAGTATTCAGTGCTGGTAGATCTAATTACAGCAGTCTCGTGGTTAAGAGAAGGGCTTTGAGCACCGGCACCTCTTTATTTACAAATTAAGCACTGGTATGAGCTGTAGGAGTACTCTCACCCCAACCCTCAGCTTTGACTAGGTGGTCAGAAATATTCTTCCCTCTCTTGGAAGAGAAAAGTGGAGGCACCAGATAAGCATCTAGAGTTTGACTTATTTGCCAACTTGAGAGCTCGATTTTCTTGACATTATTACTCGATGGAGTAAATATGGTGGCAAAGTCAGTCTTTGTATGTTAGAGGGTCTGTCACAGGGTAAGGGTAATTTTCCCATTGACAGAACCAACCTCTTTTTTGTGCTTCAATCAAAAGGCGTTTAGGATAACCCTGCCAGGAGGCGAGAGATCTCTGTTTCAGATTCTTTAAAAAAATCCTCCTTATGGTACAGTTAGAGCAAATCAATAAAAAATAACAAAGGGGAAAGCTGTCATGCAAACTACGTGAATAGAAGATGGAGTAAATTAATATAGAATTTATGTGAGTTTGCTATAAAGTGTTGTGTAACAGGTGCCATGTCTAATTAACAAGTGAAAAAAACTCACCTCTTTGCTACTATGAGTGATAGTGAACGAGAATATGGGGATTCAGTCCATTGAGCCACAGGTGAAAGTTATTGAGTTCCTGTTCAGATCCTTTTCAAATCATAAACACACCATCAATGTTTTGATATATCATATAGTCCTTCCAGCTGCTGCATGTAGCGCTGCCCATGGTTCTGGGGCTCATGCTGTTTATTAATATGCTTAGTGGGCAGGGCCCCAGCTCCAGGTGGTTAAGGAGGACCACTACTAAAAAGGTATGTGCAAGAGCCGTGGTTGATGTACAGTAGAGCATCTCACTCATTTTAGCTCCCTGTCGAGTCTGATGGTCTCAGGAGGCTGCAGGGACGGGGCTCTGCACCGCAGATCTGAGCTTGCACTGGCTTAAGTGTGTGGTATGTAGCAGTGACTGTCGAGGTTTCTGATGTGCTGCCACACTCTGGGCAGATTCGAAATACCTGCAGTGATGGGTCAATATTCCTACCACTTATGTCACCTGCAGGCTGCTTCTGATCAACCAGTGTGTGAATATGAGTTTATGGTGAGCAGTGTATGTCTGCAGGGTGAAATGTGTGTCTTTGTATACGCAGAGTGAGAGATCTGCTCTTTCACCTGAAGAGTGCGCTGCATGCTTTTTTGAGTGCACAGTGTAGCACATTAAAGCCAGACCTGTTGGCATTGCCAAGGCTTGTAATGTCAGCTCTGTAGGTGAAATTAGATTACACATCTGTATTATATGTGTTGTTTTGTGCACGGTCTTGTTAGGTTTCAGTGTATTTGCCACAAACCACAACTCTCATTAATGCAGAATATTAAAGTGTTAGATCTTTTTTTATCATACTTTATAAATGCCCTCTTTCTCTGCTGCAGTAAGTGCCCAGTTGGGGGAGCAAACTGGAAACAGCCTGACTAAACCTGATTAAAATGGCTTATCTTTCAACACATTGCGTGTAGAATGTTTCACCTTGGGATCAGTGAAGCACGTCCTATCCAGAAACTCAGAAGTTAGGGCCTAATTCAAAATTTGGTAGACAGGGTAATCTGTGGCAAACTTGACGGAGTACCCCGTCAGCCAAACCCTGATGAAGACATCACTGGCTCCATTGACGGGAAGCTTTCTCCAATGGCAAGACAGAGCACGATTGTTAGTCCTGACAGCCTTAGGGTGGTCACCCCTAACTTTTTGCCTGCCTCCCTCCACTTTTTGGACACTGTTTTTGCTGGCTTTTAGACTGCGCACTTTATCACTGCTAACCAGTGATAAAGTGCATATGCTCTCTCCCTTTAAACATGGTAACATTGCATCATACCTGATTGGACTATTTAATTGACTTATAAGTCCCTAGTAATGTGCACTATATGTGCCTAGGGCCTGTAGATTAAATGCTACTAGTGGGCCTGCAACACTGGTTGTGCCACCCACTTAAGTAGCCACTTTACCTTGTCTCAGGCCTGCCATTGCAAGGCCTGTGCGTGCAGTTTCACTGTCACCTCGACTTGGCATTTAAAAGTACTTGCCAATCCTAAACCTCGCCTTTCTCCACATATAAGTCACCTCTAATCTGTGCCCTAGGTAAGCCCTAGAGCAGGGTGCTGTGTGGGTGAAAGGCAGGGCATGTACCTGTGTAGTTTAAATGTCCTGGTAGTGTAAAACTCCTACATTCATTTTTGCACTACTGTGAGGCCTGCTCCCTTCATACGCTAACTTTGGGGCTGCCCTCATACAGTATTGAAGTGGTAGCTGCTGATCTGATAGGAGTAGGAAGGTCATATTTAGTATGGCCAGAATGGTAATACCAAATCCTGCTGACTGATGATGTTGGATTTGATATTACTATTCTAGAAATGCCACTTTTAGAAAGTGAGCATTTCTTTGCACTTAAATCTTTCTGTGCCTTACAATCCACGTCTGGCTGGGCTTGGTTGACAGCTCCTTGTGCATTTACTCAGACACACCACAAACACAGGGTACTCAGCCTCATTTGCATACATCTGCATTTTGAATGGGTCTTCCTGGGCTGGGAGGGTGGAGGACCTGCTCTCACACAAAGGACTGCCACACCCCTACTGGGACCCTGGCAGACAGGATTGAACTGAAAGGGGACCTGGTGCACTTCTTAGCCACTCTTTGAAGTCTCCCCCACTTCAAACGTACATTTGGGTATAAAACAGGGCCTCTGCCCTACCTCATCAGACACTTGCTGGAGAAGAAACCTGAACCAGAACCTGCATCCTGCCAAGAAGAACTGCCTGGCTGCCTAAAGGACTCACCTGACTGCTTTCTACAAAGGACTGCTGCCTTGCTGTTGCCCTGCTGCCTTGCTGAACTCTTGTCTGACTGCTCTCCAAGGGCTTTGATAGAGCTTTCCTCCTGTTCCCTGAAGTCTCAGGACCAAAAAGACTTCTCTTTTTCATTTGGACACTTAGTGCGGCGAAAATTTCGACGCACAGCTTGCTCTGCGGTGAGAAAATCACCGCACACTGACGCTGATCAACGCAACACCTCCGGGGCGACCGGAACTGCGACGCACAGCCTCGTAAGGACAACGCTGCCCGACTTCCAGAGGGGAAATCGACACGACGCCTGCTGTGAGACCGAGAATTCCAAGTACAGCCACCCGAAACGACACACAGCCAGAAAACAAGCCGAAGAATCCACGCACAGACCCCGGGACATCTGGTAATCCCTCGACCCACAGAAAGAGACTCTCCGCGCGCCGGAAAACGATGCACGACTTCCCCGCGTGAAAAATAACGACGCAAGTCTGTGTGTGCAGAGGAGAAATCGACACACACACCATTTTTCCACGTATCTCTTCTTCTGCGGCCCTTTGCAGAGATTTTCCACTTTAAACCAGATACTTTGTGCTTGAAAGAGACTTAGTTTGCTTTTTAAAGACTTAAGACACTTTATATCACTTTTCAGTGATATCTCTACAATTTCACATTGCAACTTTATTCATTTTGACCTATAATTATCCTGATAAATATTATATATTTTTCTAAACACTGTGTGGTGTATTTTTGTGGTGCTATATTGTGTTATTGTATGATTTATTGCACAAATACTTTACACATTGCCTTCTAAGTTAAGCCTGACTGCTCGTGCCAAGCTACCAGAGGGTGGGCACAGGATATTTTTGGATTGTGTGTGACTTACCCTGACTAGAGTGAGGGTTCTTTCTTGGACAGAGGGTAACCTGACTGCCAACCAAAAACCCAATTTCTAACAAGGATCCTTTGGAAGAAGAGCAGTACACAGCCCCCCTATTTTGGGTGGATGATGGAATGTCCCTATTTTCTCCATCACCGCCAGGTAAAACCTGTTGGTAAGGGACAGAGAAACAAATAATGGCTCTTCCAATCCCTGGAATTAAAGTCACAAAGTATGAGAGTAATTAGTTTGTTGTTTTTCAGAAGGAAATTCTTGCTTTGAGAGTTGGTTTATGAAAACTAAAAAAAGTGTAAAAGCTTGGTGAATTGCTGTCAAAACCGATGGTGGTAATCCACCAAACCTTTTGTACCATGAAGGGAACTGCTGTGATGACGGTTCCTTTCAAGGTGCAGACATGCCACCCTAACAGAGTATTATTCTCCAAGCTCTAAAGCACTCCCTTTGTTTGAGGAAAGTGTGTCCTAGCATTTTTTAGTTTCTTGACAACAGCAACCGTTTTACTCAATTTTGGACTTTTTGAGATGCTGTTTTGAGAGTGGATCCCTGTATTTGTGGAGGATCATGATTCAGAGTTATTCAGAGATCTGTTACGAGAAGTATGTATGCATGCAAGAATTACTATTTATGAATTACGTACCTGGCTGTGAAAAGGAGGAGCACTGCACATCACGTGAGGAGTTGTAAGACGATCATAGTGTACATGAAATGTGGATTACATAAATATATTTTACACACATTTAGGCATGAGGGATTAGGTGATTTTCCCAGAATCACACAACGTTGGTCCCAGCAACCAGACCAGGATTCAAACCTGGGTCCCAAGGTTTCAGAGATGGCTGCGGCATGTAGACCACATTGCCTTTTGCATGGCGATACCCTGCCTTGCCAATTTTTTACAGTGTACTGCCCTTTTGTCAGTGTAATGAAATTTTCTTCTTTCGCAGTTGCACATGTATTCGTGCCCTATTTAAGACTGTGGTTTGAGGATAGAATTTCATGCTTTGAATCAATGCCATTGTCTTCTGCATTGACACTGCATTTTGATACTCTACATCATCATAAATGTTACAAAGAAGGACCATATTGGTTGGAAGGCATTTGGAAAACAAAGTCCTACTTCCTATAGACAGGCTGTTACCTAATCTGAGCCTCTGATGTAACTCTGCTATTCTTAGCCACATATCTGGATCTCCGAACAATTCTCACAACTGTGTTTGTCTTCCACTATGATGCTGCGATGGTGTGGTGCCATCTTGAATGCCATGGAGAGAAGCATGCTGGTTGCCATGCACAGACAAAAGACCCTTTTTAGGACAACATCACGTGAGACCAGGGTGAAGAAGGGAAATGCACTAGTAGCAAGCACAGGAAGTGTAAGTGGGTTGTTCTTATTGCTTTGTGGAATGCAACGAAGATATATCCTTTGTGGGAATGTCTCTTTGGAATCTGGAAACATGGATTTGGTAGTGAGTGATGAACCAGGCAGGTACTGTTGTTGGCCTTGATTGACCTGACCCCTGGTCATCTGTCCTTAATGGACATGCTGCTTTCTATCTGCTGAGTTCAAAGAGGTGTTCTCCATGAGATAAGGAGTGACCATGCTGGATTGAGCTTTGTATTGTATTACAAAGAATATTCAGGCATTCAGTATAATTTAAAAAAGCGGCGTTTGGGTATCAATTATTTACCTTAACCATTCTGTTTCTAATGTGATGTTTGTTTTTTCTTCTGTGTATCTCTATGGTGCGCTATTTATATGACTGGACATCGAGAACATTAACCCCTTATCTACTCATATTGTGTGACAGTAAATCTGTTCTGAAAGTGAATCAATGGAAAATATCTCCTTCAATTTTATACTACAATTTTACAGAATGACGTTTGGTATGAAGAAGGAAAATCCATTTCGTAACTGCCATTGACCACACTAGTGTAGCAATTGAGACTGTTTTCTTCTGAATGGTGTGAAAATTGTTTTGGATTCCAATGCTAACTCCCAAGCATCTACATTAAAATAGGTTTGTGAGCATGAGTTTAGAACTTGATTCAGAAGCCACTGCTATCTAGTGTGAAAACCCTGGAGTCTGGGAGAAGGGAGACCAAGAGAAAGGAGAATAGGCTGCTTCTCCATGGTGGGATTATTACATCTCAGACAGGCCCATCTCCTCAGGCCAAATCTCACCCACTTGTACAATGGTATGTTAAGCCTATGTAAAGGAAAGACAAGTGGTATTAGTAGCCTCCAACAATTATGACTGCATTCAGGAGAGTCCAGTCTTGGATTTACCAGGTCTCACCAAAGAAATGCTGACATTGCTCCAAAAAGCACTTGGAATCCCTCAAGCAAGTTAAATAACTTGTTGACTGAGTTAGATGGGTATATGGTGTTGAAGGATGTACAAGAAGAAGGAAGCTTAGACATAAGAACAACTAGAAGTGAGTATGCCAGTAGATGTTAAACCAGCATGAAGTATATGATGAATATGATTTAGCCAGAAAATGTAGAGGCGTACAACGAGAACAGTAATGCCAAAGTGGACGGGGAACACAACAAAAATGCAGCAACAAGTTAGCAGTGGATGAACTACTGATCTAGGAACCATACAACTAAGCAGGTGCAAAACAACTGCAAACCTCCACTGCCACTTCTTATGTTTCCCCAGGGGCACTTGCCTTACATCTGAGTCTTCCCTCTGAGCCTTGCTCTGACTTGTCCTGTTGTTAATCTGACCTGGAAATCTCGCCTATTCCCTCTGTGCTCCAGCGCTACTGTCTTATCCTCTAAAATGCCCATTCCCTTTCATCTTTTTTGCTGTTTTGTGAATTCTGTGAGCTTAAGGTTTCATTTACTGTTTTCCATATTGATGTATTTCTGACACATGGAGAGGACTTCCGTAGAAAGACTGACATATTTTCTCCAAGTGTGAATGCTAGTTTATAGATACACCAAAATGTGGCTGAAATTGTGGAAGAGTATTTTACAACTTTAAAAGGACTAATGACTGCTAAAATTTGTGGGATACATTTGATGAGTATATCTGAGATCAAATTGTTCCGAGATGCAGGATGAGTAAGACCAAGAAGCTCATAATGTAAAAGGTTTGAGCAGCAGAGGAAACAAGAAAGTATGGTCAAAAGTAAGTTAGCGATTAAACGCTGCTTGCACTTGCCCCATTCTAAAGAAATGTTGTTACACTAGGTGGTACTGAAGATCAGTGCTTAGGTGAGCAAGCATCATTCATGTATATCATGATGGCTCAATAAATGATATGAGTTGTGCTAGAAGTCTTTAGAGCTTAGGCAGGACAGTATTACACCAGGAGGCTATGGGGAAAATACATAAGTGTGTTCAGCCACTTTGAAGAGAAAATGAGTAGAAGGCAGTTGATTATGGGGATGTCTGTAGAGAAAGTCTGTGAGATCACCTAAGTACGTTAAATTACACTTTGAGTTGGACTTTTATATCAAAGAACAGATTCTTCAGGAGGAAGGTGAGCAGAGCAAGCAAGATGTAGTGGTCTCAGATGAATTCTAGTATTGAATGATTTTGTCACTCAATTGTTCTTTCAGGATACACAAAAGGTTGCATCACGCTAATTCCTGCCTTTGCCATAAACCTATATACCGTACTGGAAGTATGCCACATTACTAATATTTGGAAAAAGATAGTGAAGTTCTCTCTGCAAACCGGTGGTGCAACGCTGGGCTGAATTCCATTTGACAACATCTGAAAGCTCCTATAATGGTGACAAAAGATTTTATAGAATTAGGCCCTCATTACGAGGCTAGCGGTCATCAGTAAAGACTGCCACATCACAAGTTGTGGGGCTTGGTAGACGCCAAACCTCCATCATGCCGCCTAGCCTACCGGTGCAGTTGCGCCGACGCAGCCAGCAATGTGCACCTCCAACCGGGCGGCAGGTGTCAGCCTGCCGGCCGTATTACAAAACTACAGACCACCAGGCTTTCCGTGGCAGTCACCCCATCATAAAAACCCTGGCGGCCACCCACTCGGTGACAGGAATCCCCATTCCTGTTGCTGGCATATGCACCCCCACATGTCCTCACACACGCACACACACCCCCATCTGTCCACACACTTACAAACACCCCCCACCTCTTCACGCAAGCATGCATTCACATACACACCCCTCGGCATAAGCATACATCTAAACAGACACCCCCACTCACTTGAAAACATGCAGACACACACCCCCACTCACTCGCAAACATGCAGAAACACTCACGCACTCAGTCACCCACATACATGCACACATACACGCACAGAAACATTCACATTCAATTGCATACATGCATGCATTCACCACTCCCCTCCCCCCTCCACATACATGCACTCACACTACACCCTCTCCTCTTTGCATACACACACACATTCACTCACACACACAGACACCCTCCTCTTCCCTTTCAGACAACCACTTGCCTTCTCTGTCGAGGAGGCCGTCCGGAAGGAGGTGGTTCCCGGTGGTCTTACACCACCAGCCCCACCACGCCAGCAGGACTCCACAAAGCTGTATTACGGCTTGTAATATGGCAGGCGGAGTCTTGCTGGCGTGGCGGTGCTGGCAGTGCAACCGCCTCTTCGGGGTCGGACTTCCGCCCATTAATGGTCCTCCAGTGACTCCTAATATGGTGGGCAACAGACCACCAGCACTGGCGGTCTGTTGCCTACAGCGGCTTCAGCGGTTTACCTAAAGGACCACCAAAGTCGTAATGAGGCCCTTAGAATCTTTCATTTATGGTCTGCACAAAATAGAGATCGCTCAAGATATTTAGGTTAAGATACTTTACGCTTATAAACGTCCTCATATTTCCTTTTGTTTCCTCTGCCAAAACCGCATTGGACATCCATTTTGACACTTCAGTATTCCATGATCCCTTTGTCTTATAACTCTGATATTTTCAGCTTTAACTCTCTTGTCAGGGCCAATGGAACTGACAGCAAATTGTACACTTTAGGTAATGCTCCATCCTTCAGGGTGATTTTGGGTTTAATTTGTTTTCAAGAAACCACCTTTTTTTTTACACCATAGAACACTTCATACAAACTCTTCTTCCACACATGTAAAGATGACTGGAATCTAGTGTGTTGCCCAAGTCCTAATGCTCAACCAAACTCAACAAATGTCCTCTATCTTTTGCAAGATGTACCGTGGCAAAAAATACACAATCCTTTAGACTCAATATTGCCCTTGAGACATCCTATATATTCAATTTAATTTTTACCACAAGCCATCAGCTTTGTATCAAAAGGCTCCAAGATTTCATTATGGTGTACTTCTAAAATATTTTCAATCAGTTAGGGTATTCTCAGCACTGCGTATGCCATAAACATTACATTAAGATTTCACAAATGGGCCATTTTGTTCTTTATCAATACCAAATATTTGTAAAATGCAATCTTCTGCATCATTAAGCCAGATGTATAATTCCCATTCACAATCTAGATATGTGCTATTTACACACACACAGGGTAGCAAATTGATATGAAGTTACAGTGCAATCTATGTACTAACAGGTAGCATCATCAGGAGTTCTCCTTCCACCCAGGGTATAAAAACAACCTGCTTAAGAAATATTAATTAGGCATGTTGCAATTTGCGATCCTGTGATTACCTGCTAATGCAGAGATGCAGGCAAAGCAGACCACAATTCCTTCATATTATTTCCAGAACAGGATTTTGTTTTTGAAAAAGCCAGAATCTCCATTCAAAGCACAGGTGCTGCTTGAAAATATTTTCCCATTTGGGAACACATCAAAAAGAGCAGACAGTGCTTTGGACTCTGCATCCAATTCTTAAGGCCACTGGCATGGATCAAAAAGGGAGTTGTGTCCCTGAGGGACACCTTCCACTCTGCACATCATTTATCATCCCAACTCCTGGATATGTAACTCATCAAGGGTTTGCAGCTTAAATTGCCATCACAGACCATTGATACATTCATTTCCAAATCAAACATAGACGAGGAATGATACTTTCAGTCCTCCTCCTATTTGTAATTGAAAGAAGTTTTCACCTCTTAAGAGCGCTTTTGTACATAAAGAAAAGCCCTTTTGTAGGTGCAAGCTGTGATTGTGTGAATTACAAGGTTTTTATCTTCTACATATAGCCTATTGGGCCTCCTTATGACATTGGTGGTAAGTATCGCTTACCGCCATGCTGACTTCTGCCAACATACCGCTGCCGCGGCGGATCACTGCTACAGATATTATGACACACACATAGTAATCCATCACGATACAGCCACACACACAAGTCCGCCAGCCCAAAGGTCGGTGATAAACTGGTGGTAGCAAAACCCACACAGTTACACCAACAGAGCTACGCCCACAACATTATGACCCACGAATCACCACGGCGGACATTCAATGGCAGTAAATTATTGGCGCTACATACCGCTGCGCTCAAAATACATACACACATACAAAACAACACCGCATTGGACAATTCAAACTATACACATCTGACACCCATTCACCCACCACACCAACACCACTATAAAACCCACACACACACATTACCCACACCCCTTTATGAATACAAACAAGCGTCACAAGAGAGATAGCAAGACCACAGCCAAGACCACAGCCACACACCACTATCACCTATACACCATCCACGCACCTTACATCACACACCCCAACACATCACCCTACACAACCTCACCCACACCACTCACACTACACCCATGGCACCACAGCGTCACCCCGGTTCTCAGAGGAGGAGCTAAGGGTCATGGTGGAGGAAATCATCCGGCTAGAGCCACAGCTATTTGGATCTCAGGTGCAGCAGGTATTCATTGCAAGGAAGATGGAGCTATGGCGGAGAATCGTGGACAGGGTCAACGCCATGGGACAGCACCCCAGAACAAGGGATGACATCAGGAAGAGGTGGAACGACCTACGGTGGAAGGTGCATTCCGTGGCAGCAAGACACCAACTTGCTGTACAGAGGACTGGCGGTAGACCCCCACCTTCTCCCCCACAACTAACAAGATGGGAGGAGCAAGTCTTAGCAATCATGCATCCTGAGGGCCTGGCAGGAGTAGGAGGAGGACTGGACTCTGGTAAGTCAAATCTCTATTACTATCACCCCCCACCTGCATGCCATCACATACCCATACCCTTACCCTCATTCCCATCACTCCACCAGCTCCCACACACCCCACCATCACAACCCACACATCCCAATACCAAGCCCTGCATGCAACACCAGTGCATGGACACCCATCACAGACCTGCATGGACACCTACCACTACTGCATGCACACTAGAGGGAAACAGGTAGCCCACCAAATAACAACTCACACAAGGCAAAGCTGCCAGGGCAAAAACAACCTTAGAGGGCAACACACCCATGCACAAGATGTCACAAGCAGAAACAATTACACTGAATTTACATCCCCACAGGTTCCCCACCCAATGTCACCGGAAAGGATGTGCCAGCAACACCCAGTCCCCCCCAGAAGAGGTCCACAATGGTGACAGCAGCTCTGGACGCCTGGATCTGGATGACCAACCTGGCCCATCATGGATCTCCAGGCAGTCGGTTACCCAGGCATAGTCCCATACCACCACAGAGCCTCCCCCCTCAGGAAACACCAGCACAGTACCCACCAAGGGGGGCCATACCTCTGTCCCCAGGACGCGTCAATCAGCAGTGTGTCCACCACTACAGGGACCCCAGGCTACTCCACAAACAAAGGATGATCAGGGACTTGGGGTCAGTGGCAGTGGGCACACGGTTCAGGGGACAGAGGCACAGGACAACAGGGAAGCTGCGAGGATTGCGGTGCGACAGGGGGAGGACAGGCCCAGGGAACCAACTCTCCAGAAGGCACTCACCAAGATCCTGGGGACATACCACCATTCCCAGGAGATGATGGGCCAGATACTGGGCAAAATGCAGGAGAACCAGCGGCTGCAGGAGGGACAGTACCTGGGGACCAGGGAGGACTTGAAGGAAAGAAACACCACCCTGGTCACCATTGCAGGGGTGCTGGAAGACATGGCCAGCACTATGAGGGAGGCAGTGGCACACCACCGGGCCCCTACCACTAGCAAAACCGATGACCAGCCCTTAGCACTTAAATAAACACCCTTTTGAAAAAAATACAAATATGGAGTCAACACACCAGGAGTGATAGTGGGGCACAAATATCTGCAAATAGAGATGCCAAAGGGTACAGTGAGTGGGCATAGAAGTGGGAAGATCAGCCTGCCAGTGACAATGTCAAACGCAAACCTGTCAATTAAAAGTGAAGTTACACTGTCTTACCTGTGTGTCATTGAAGTATTGACAAATCACTGCACTTCTGTTGTCCTCATCCTCTACCTCCTCATCTTCACTGTCCCCAATGTCCACTGCTGCCACACGCCCATCTCCAGCCTCATCCTCCTGCAGAAAAGGCACCTGGCGGAGTAAGGCAAGGCTGTGCAACATACAACATGCCACATTGATCTGGCAGACCTTTTTGGGTGAGTATCACAGGGAACCACCTGTGAGATGGAGGCAATGAAACCTAGCCTTCAGGAGGCCGAATATCCTCTCTATAATTCTTCTTGTTCGCCCATGTGCCTCATTTTAACGTTCCTCTGCCCTTGTCCTGAGATTCCTCACAGGGGTCAGTAGCCATGAGAGGTTGGGGTAACCAGAGTCACCTGCAAATATCGAGGGACAACTGTTAGCCACACTCTAATCCTTAGTGCCCACACCATACCCATACCCCAACATCCACTAACTGGGAACCAGGGCTCACCTATTAGCCACACTTGGTGCCTCTGGAGTTGAGCCATCACATATGGGATGCTGCTATTACTCAGGATAAACGCGTCATGCACAAACCCAGGATACTTTGCATTGACATGGGTGAAGTACTGGTCCACCAGGCACACTATCTGAACATTCATTGAGTGAAAGCTCTTTTGATTTCGGAACACCTGTTATTTTCTCCGGGGGGGGGGACAAATGCAATATGTGTACTATCAATTGCCCCAATATTGTTGGGGATATGTCCCATTACATAGAAATCAGCCTTTACTGTGGCCAAACCCTCCACCTGGGGGAAAATGATATGTCTGCACATGTGTTTAATCAGGACAGACAACACTCTGGTCAGCACTACTGAGAACATTGGCTGTGACATTCCTGCTGCCAAGCCTACTGATACTTGGAAGGAGTCAGTTGACAGGAAATGATTGAACTTGCACAAGAGGGGGATCCGAGTGGGGTTACGAATAAGAGATATCAGGTCAGGCTCCAGTTGGGCAAACAGCTCCATGATTGTGGCTCTGTCAAGTCTGTGGGTGAGGATAATGTGCCTGTCCTCCCTTGTTGCCAAGTCCACCAGGGGTCTGTACACGGGGGGATGTCTCCATCTCCTATTCATCTGCAGCAGTTGCAATCTATGGGGCACAATGGTGAGCAGCTGGTCAATATCTCATATTTCCAAACTCTACACTTCATTGCATGTTGTGATTGTAACAGTATGTTGTTGGATAGGTCCAAATGGTGCTTATGTGTACTGTTTTGCAGTTAGGTGCCAGGGCCTGCCCCCCACTGAAATGGCGAGGGATGTGTGGAAATGAGGTAATTCCACCAACGTTGTGTGCCGTTGCGGGAAGCAGTCGAGAACTGCAGTGCAACTCCTCATTGGTTATCATTGGGTCCTATGGGTTACAGTAGCCAATGGTGATATACACCGACGGTGACGGCATGCACCGCCACGGACGTGACTGCTATTTTCTATCTGCTCACTCACTTCCTAGCTGGCCTTCAACAGGAGAGGACCTACACTGCATGTGCTGCTGTGACCTCTGTCTGGAATCAACCATGGCTCGTGTCACTGGGGAAAGGGCCCCTGCCTTCACCACAGTGGAGTTGTAGAGACTGGTGGATGGGGTCCTACCCCAGTAACGAATGCTGTATGGGCCTCCGGACCAATAGATGAGTATACTGTGAGCACGATGCATGGGTCATGAATGCATGTAGTGCTCTATGTGAAGGCCTCGTGTGGGGGGTGTTGGTGGAAGGGCCCTGGGCAGCATGCTGCATGTATGTGCGGCCATGTCTGTGCGTAAGGGGATGTGAAGGGCTATGGTTGGCCATGATTGTAACAGGCAGGACGGTCGGACTAATATCTTTCCCTGTGTCCATTTCCCTGCAGGTAAGCGCCCTCAAAAAAAGGATATATGGTGTGCCATTGCCAAGGATGCGAGGACCATGGGGGTCTACGGCAGGTGGATCACCCACTGTCAGAAATGGTGGGAGGACCTGAGACGCTGGGCATGGAAGACAGCGGAGGCGCAGCTTGGGATGGCCTCCCAACGAGGAGGGGTGCCCATCGAACCCTGACCCCCCGAATGGCCCGCATACTGGCGGTGGCCTATCTGGAGCTGGATGGGTCCTTGGGGGCATCACAGCAGCCACAATGTGGTGAGTACAGTGCCCTGATATACTACTTGCGCCTGGTGGGGTAGTATCCAAGTGGGGGATGTGGGCCTGTGGGTGCCCCAAGGCCAGGCCGGACATTGTAGGTTAGGTCCCATGTTGGGCAGGGTCTGATGTAAACTTCCTCCAACCAAGCTAGTAGGCTAGTAGGCATCCACTACTGGGCAGGGGTCTGTGGGTCTCAGGTATGCTGCAATTGGCATTAGGTGTCCATGTCCATGGGCTGGTGACTAGCATTGTGACTGGTAGTGCATTGCCTTGTGTGTAGGACTCTTCCCTCTGTGTGTGTGTGTGTGTGTGTGTGTGTGTATGTGTGTGTGTGTGGTGTACACCAACGGTGGTGGTGTTGGCGCCATAGAACATGTGTACCCTTTGTCTTTTCCCCCCGGTTTTTGTTTTGTCACCCTGTCCTTAGCATCATCTGGTGGAGGAGCAGAGGCATTGGCAACAGAGGGAGCTGCATCCCACAGGGACCAGGAGGCCGTATCCACCGATGGTTAGGGCACCAGTGGGACGGAGGGCAAGGGGAGCACCACCACTGAGACTGGAGTGGACAGTTCAGACAGTGATACCTCCTTTGATGGAAGCTCCCTTGTGGTGGCAGACACCTCTGTACCCACCCCAACTACAGGGACAGCCGCCACCCCCGTAACAGCACCGCCCTTCCAGCAGCCCCTCAGCAAGTTTCTGGGTCCAGGTGACCCAGGAGGGTGGGCATCTACTTCGCTCCAGGCACCTCAGGCCCTGCCAAGTTAGCCCTGCTGCCCTGAGTGAGGAGGCTATTGACCTCCTGCAATCCATCTCTGTTGGGCAGTCAACCATTGTGAATGCAATTCAGGGGCTGGCAGCCCAAATGCAACAGACAAATGCATTCCTGCAGGGCATTCACACTGGCATGGTGGCCCAACAGACATCAATCCAGGCTCTGGCCTCCTCTCTGATGGCAGCCATTGTCCCTGTTTCTAGCCCCCCCCCTCCAACTTCCTCTACCCAGTCCTATTGCCGTCACCCCAACCTATCCCAAGCACATAAGCAGACCAACATGCACACAAGACAACACACAGGAGTGGTTCAGGCAAACACAAGCACCACACATCATCCCACAGGCACTCACACAAACACCATCCAGAATCAGACATACCAACATCCATTGCCTCCACTGTGTCCCCCTCCTCCTCCTCCTCCCTCCCAGTTGCATCTACACTCACACCTGCATGCACTACATCCTCATCCACTCCCACCATCAGCATCACGCCTACCACTACACGCCCCTCACTGGCAGTCACCACCCCCACATCCATGCACAGGTCACTGTGTCTGTGCCCCCTTCTCCCAAAGTACACAAACGCAAGCACTCAGACACCCAACAGCCATCCACCTCATGCCCATGCACCTGCACCCAAGCACAGCAGACAGACACCTCCTACAACGACTTCCTCTTCCTCCACTCCCAAACCTTCACCCTCTTCATGCCCCAATGTCCATAAGAAGCTTTTGCTCTCCACTGTTGACCTCTTCCTTACCATTCCCCCCGTCCTTCACATCAGGCCAGGGCGGTCAGAACCCAGGCGAGCACCTCAGCCACCCAGTCCAGGGCCACAGTAGTGTCAACAGCTACTCCAGGTGGGAGAAAGGGTGCTGCAAGGAAGGCTAAGGAGGCACTACCGGCTGCTTCAAGGAAAGGCAAGGAGGCACCCCCAGCTGCTACAGGGAAGGGCAAGGTGGCACCCCCTGCTGCTGCAGGGAAGGACAAGGAGCAATCCCCGGTTGCTGACAGGAAGGGCAAGGGGCCTGCACCAGCAGGCAGGAAGGAGAGGAGGCCTGGTGCTGGGACTCATTCGGAGCCCCCACCACCAACCATGGTGGTTCAGCTGTCCGAGGCTGCTGCGGAAGGGCTGGAGCCTCCCCCCACCACTGCCAGAACCGCCACCAGCACTGCCACCAGCACCACTGTCAGCAGCAGCCCCTGTGGGCAGCTGTCTGAGGCTGCAGGGGAAGGGCTGGAGCCTCCCCCCACTACTGGCAGCACAGCCACCAGCACCACTGCCAGCAGCAGCAGCCTCAGTGGGCAGCTGTCCGAGGCTGCACGGGAAGGATTGGAGCCTCCCCCCACCACTACCAGCACTGCCACCAGCACCACTTCCACCACTGAGCATAAATCACCACCAGCAGACATTGTGTTGTCCTGCATCCATGGGCTGTTGTGCAGCCTGGCTGCAGCAAATCCTGTGCGTCTGACACCCAGGTGAGAGACTGTGACCTTGCACTCCCTAAGATCTGCATCACAAGGCACAATGCCCCCTCCAGAACCAGTGGAAGAAGCCATCCACTCACCCATCCTCCACAGGATGAAGCTCACTGGGCACAATGCCCCCTTCAGAACCAATGGAGAAGCCATCCACTCACCCCATCCTCACTAGATGAAGCTCACTGGGCACACTGCCCCCCTCCAGAACCAGTGGAGAAGCCATTCACTCATCCCATCCTCCACAGGAAGGAACAGACTGGGTACAATGCCCCCTCCAGAAGCAGTGGAGAAGCCATCCACTCACCCCATCCCCCACAGGATGAAGTTCACTTGGCACAATGTCCCCTCCAGAACCAGTGGAAGAAGCCATCCACTCACCCCAGCCTCCACAGGAAGAAACACACTGGGCACAATGCCCCCTCCAGAAGCAGTGGACAAGCCATCCACTTACCCCATCCTCCACTGGATGAAGCTCACTGGGCACAATGCCCCCTCCAGAACCAGTGGAAGAAGCCATCCACTTGAGAGGCTTGAGAGACTGTGGCCTTGTACTCCCCAGGTCCAAGCAGTGGGCAAACCACCCACTAGAGAGACTATGGCCTTGCACTCCCCAGGACCAAGCAGTGTGCAAACCACCCACTAGAGAGATTGTGGCCTTGCACTCCCTAGGACCAAGCGGTGGGCAAACCACCCACTTGAGAGACTGTGGCCTTGCACTCACCAGGACCAAGCAGTGGGCAAACCACACACTTGAGAGACTATGGCCTTACAATCCCCAGGACAGCGCACAGGGCATGTTGCCCCCTCCAGGACCAGTGGTGTTGTACCATCTTCCAGCTGAGGTGCCCGCCCATTCCCCGTCCCCCTGAGGTACCTGTGTATTTTCGACCTGATGCCCCTGCAGTGTTATCTCGTGTTGTTGCAGGAGTGAGGTGGGGCCTTGGCCTATGTGTTGTGGCTCTATGGCCCACGGACATTGAGGACTGGGCAATGTCCCTACATTTGTAAATATGTATATACATTTTGAATTTGTTTCACTTATTCATAGTATTTTATGGTATTACGCTCACTTTCTTCAAATCATTTTGTCCTTACATTATTCCTGAGGGGTACGAGGTAGATGTTGCTGCTTCTGGTTGTGTGTATGGTGTTGGGGATGAGGGTGTGTGTGTTGCATGTATGTGCCACTCTCTTTTTCCTCCCACCTCCCTTGTGTGCTAGGCAAAAGTACTCACCGTGGTCGTCTGCCCCGGCGTTGGTGTTCATAATGCAGCAGAAGGAAGACGAGCATGGGAAAAATTTGCAACTCAGGCTCCATGGCGTCGTGGTTGTTTCTTGAGTCTCCACAGGTGAGTCCTTTGACTTCTGAGTTCTGTTTCCACCAGGCTTTTGATGTCGTTGGTACCGCAACGGAAAAGGTGGCAGATAGGCCTGTGATAATAGAGTGGGCAGTACACTGTCTTCCACCTGGCTGTTGGCGATTACCGCTGCGGTGCTTGTTGATTCCGCCCTGGTCGTCGGTGTGTTAAAGTGGCTGTCTGTCTGAGTGGTTTCCAATGTGGTCATGATTCAATTTTTGTTACCGCCGGCCTGTTGGCGGTATTACCGCCGCTTTATCACCGACCTCCAGGGTTGTAATGAGGGCCATAGTCTTCTACTTCATTGTCTCACTTTAATCTTTCTCCACACTATTTATATTTCTGACTGAATTCTAAATATAGGCCCTCATTACAACATTGGTAGTAAATGCCGCTTACCGCCATGCAGAAGACCGCCAAGACACTGCTGCGGCTGCGGAATTCTGCCACAGCTATTACGACCCACATCTCAGAACCCGCCAAAATCTAGACACCCACAAGTCCGCCACACCAAAGGTCAGTGATAAACTGGAGATAACAAAACCTCCACCGTCACGCCAACAGGAATACGCCCACACTGTTACGACCCACGAATCCACGCTTTCAACCGCGGTATTGCATTGGCGGTACACACCGCCGACCTCAAAATACACACACATTTACAAAACACTACCACATTGGACAAATTGAAATACACACACCTGATACACATACACACACCACTCCCACACACCCAATACAATATAAAACACACACCCACATTACCCACAAACCCTTACTACCCAAAAATGTGAAGAAGGCCAGAGAGACAGCAAAGCAAAGACAACACCAGCATACAGAGGCACACGACACCATCACACATACACATTCACGCACAAAACACCACACACCCCTAAACATCACCCCACACATCACAACACACACCACCTCACACATCACCCACACCACCCCATGGCACCGCAAAGACACCCCAGGTTTTCTGAGGAGGAGCTCAGGGTCATGGTGGAGGAAATCATCCGGGTAGACCTACAGCTATTCGTATCACAGGTGCAGAACACCACAATAGCTAGGAAGTTGGAGCTATGGCACAGAATCGTGGACAGGGTCAACGCAGTGGGACAGCACCCAAGAACACGGGATGACATTAGGAAGAGGTGGAATGACCTACGGGGAAAGGGGCGTTCCGTGGTCTCAAGACACCACATTGCAGTTCAGAGGACTGGCGGCGGACCCCCCACCACCTCCCCCACAACTAACAACATGGGAGGAGCAGGTCTTGGCTATACTGCATCCTGAGGGCCTGGCAGGAGTAGCTGGAGGAATGGACTCTGGTAAGTTAAATCTTTAACTACTTCATCCCTCTCCCTACCTGCATGCTATCACATACCCGCACCCTTGCCCTCACCCCCATCACTCCAACTCCTCACATATGTCCCACTATCACAAACCACACATCCCAACACCAGGCCCTGCATGCAACAACAAAGCATGGACACCCATCACTAATGCATGTCCACTACACATACCCACACAGACCCCTAAACAATTATCACACAAGGTCCTACACAGGAATGGAAGCACTGGGGTACAGGGTCACCCACCCATTGCACACCATGGCACACACAGATGCAATAATCATGCCTTTACACCCTTGCAGGACCCCTACCCAACGTCACCAGACAGGAGGTTCCAGACATGTCCACTCCACCCACAGAAGAGGCCCACAGTGATGACAGCAGCTCTGTCCAACTGGATCTAGATGACCAGACCGGCCCATCTGGGACCTCAGGACAGTCGGTTTCCCTCACACAGTCACAGGCCACCACAGAGCCTCCCCCCTCAGGTAACACCAGCACAGCACCCACCCAGCGGACCCATACCTCTGTCCCCAGGACACGTCAAGCAGCAGTGTGTCCACCACTACAGGGAACCCAGGCTAACCCACCACCCCAAGAACAGCAGGGATCTGGGGGCAGTGGTAGTGGGCACACTGTTCAGGGGACAGAGGCCCAGGAAAACCGGGGAAATGGGAGGGCTGCCGTGCGACAGGGGGAGGACAGGCCCAGGGAACCCACTCTCCACAAGGCCCTCTCCAACATCATGGGATCCTACCATCATTCCCAGGAGACGATGGCAACGGTACTGGCCAAGTTTCAGGAGACTCAGCGGCTGCAGGAGGAACAGTATTTGGGGTTCAGGGAGGAACTCAAATCCACCAATACCACCCTGGGCACCATTGTAGGGGTGCTGAAGGACCTCATGAACACCAGGAGGGACACTGTGGCACAACAAGGGGCCCCTGACACTAGTCTGGACAATAAACTGCGCCCACCACCTCTGCCGGCGCTAGTGGACAGGAGGCACTGCCACAGGACTACGACACCAGCACCCCACCCCCTGCAGATGGAGAACCACCCCGCAAGCGGTCCCTGAGATCCAGGACAAAGTCAGAGAACAATGCCAAGACCCCCACCAAGAAATGAGACCACCCTGATTGTCATCCTTCTGTCCCACTTTGTCACCCTGTCCATCCTTAAACTGCCCTAGCTCCACTTCCTATGCATCGTTGGACAATGCACCTGTGAGACAAATAGACTGGACTCTGCCATGGACATTCCTCCACCATCACCATTTTATAACCCCCTCCACTATTTATCACTTAAATAAACACCGTTAAATCACAAAACAATCTGGAGTCAGTCTGTGCTTTCACAATTATGTATTTGCAATAACTGAGGGAAATAGCAATGTCCATTGTATTGTCAACATACCTATGTCACACAGCTCTAGTCCATGAGGTAACACAGCAGACGTCACACAGTGGGACCCACGTCTGTGAAATCGAAAGGGAAAGTGACAAATCAGGGTCCATACACTGGGTGAAAGTGACAGACAAATGAGAGGTCGAACAATTTTATCAGGTGTAGGAGGCAGCGAGGTCTTCTTACCTGTGGCTCACTGGAAGTATTGATGGATCACGGTTTTTCTGTTGTCTATGTCCTCTTCTTCTGCCTCCTCTTCTTCACTATCCACTGGCTCCACAGCTGCCACAACACCTCCTTCAGGACCATCCTCCTGCAGAAAAGCCAAGTTGTGTAGCATACAGTAGGCCACGATGATCTGGCACACCTTCTTTGGTGAGTAGTATAGGGAACCACCTGTCATATGGAAGCACCTGAACCTGGCCTCTATAACCCTCCTAGTTCGCCCACATGCTTCATTGTAGCGTTCCTCTACCCTTGTCCTGGGATTCCTCACTGGGGTCAGTAGCCATGACAGGTTGGGGTAGCCAGAGTCACCTGCAAATGTCGGGGGACAACTGTTAGACACACACTAACCCTTAGGGACAACCCCAGACCCAGACAACTATTCACACTGTATAGGGTCCATGTCCTCACCTAACAGCCACACACGGTGCCTCTGGAGTTGCCCCATCACATAAGGGATGCTGCTATTCCTTAGAATGTATGCGTCATGCACTGAGCCAGGAAACTTGGCGTTCACATGGGAGATGTACTGGTCGGCCAAACACACCGTCTGCACATTCACTGAATGGTAACTCTTCCGGTTTCTGTACACCTGTTCACTCCTGCCGGGGGGTACCAGGGCCACATGTGTCCCATCAATGGCACCTATGATGTTGGGGATATGTCCCAGGGCATAGAAGTCACCTTTCACTGTAGGCAAATCCTCCACCTGAGGGAACACGATGTAGTTTCAGCAGGGCAGACAACACTTTGGACAACACGTTAGAGCACATTGGCTGGGACATGCCTGATGCCTTGGCCACTGTTGTTTGAAAGGACCCACTTGCCAGGAAATGGAGTACTGACAGGACCTGCACTAGAGGGGGGATTCCTGTGGGATGGCGGATAGCTGTCATCAGGTATGGCTCCAACTGGGCACACAGTTCCTGGATTGTGGCACAATCAAGTCTGTAGGTGACTATTACATGTCGCTCTTCCATTGTTGACAGGTCCCTCAGCGGTCTGTACACCAAGGATGCCGCCATCTCCTCACCTGCCCCAGTGGATGTGCTCTATGGATGAGAACAGCGATCAGAGGGTCAGCCAACAATGAGGTATGAAATAGACAACTTTATTGTGCACATTTGTCAATCCGTGTGTGTGACGCATTTAAAATGAATGCCATGTGGCCCCCTGAAATGGCGGCTGCCTGACCTGTAATGTGGGGCAAGGGGATATGAGGTAACTGCGCTGGCGTTGTACACCGTCACGGTAGGTGGTCGAAGACCGAGGCGCAATCCTGCATTGGTTAACATTGGACCCTATGGGTCCCAGGAGCCAATGACGATGTACGCCGGCGGTGACGGTATGCACCGCCGCAGACGTGACTGCCATTTCCTCTCTGTTCATTCACTTGATACCTGATCTTCGACAGGAAAGGACCTACACTGCAAGTGCTGCTGTGACCTCAGTCTGGAAGCGACAATGGCTCATGTGTCTGGGGAAAGGGACCCTGCCTTCACATGGGAGGAGTTGGACAAATTGGTGGATGGGGTCCTCCCCCAGGACATGCTACTCTATGGTCTTCCAGATAAACAGGTGAGTACACTGTGAGCATGCTGTATGGGCAATGCCTGTTTGGAGTGGTGTGGATGGGAGATGGAGGGGGGAATGAGGCGTGCATGAAACGACGGAGAGTGGATGTGTGCCAGTGCAAGGGTTGGAACGTGGGCCAATGACTGTGACGGTCCGGACGGTTATAGTTTTTCCTTTTCCCCTTTACTATTCCTGTAGGTCAGCGCCCACCAGAAGAAGGATATTTGGCGTACCATCGCCAAGGATGTCCGGGCCCTGGGGGTCCACCACAGACAGAGCACCCACTGTTGTAAAAGATGGGAGGATATTCGCCGCTGGAATAAGAAGACTGCGGAGGCCCAGCTGGGGATGGCCTCCCAACGTGGGAGGGGTGCCAGTCGCACCATGACCCCCTGATGTTCCGGATCCTGGTGGTGGCGTATCCGGAGTTGGATGGGCGCTTGAGGGCATCACAGCAGCCACAAGAGGGTGAGTACCGTCACATCCATCTGATTCAGTGCGCATTGGAGGTGTCTGGGTGGGGGAGGTGGGCTGTGGGTTCCTCTAGGCCAGGGCAAGTTTTGTAGGCAAGGTCCCTTCGTGAGGCAGGCTATGTGGCATTACACCCCACCAGTGTTAAGAGCCATCTACCCCCAGTCAGGCTCCTGTGACTTCCATGTGTGTGGCAATTGGGCATAGGCCCTGTACCCCATGTCCCTGTGATTAATTAGGGAACTCTAAGTGCATGGCATAGTGCAGAGGGCTGCTGTGTCTGTAGTGTCCGCAAACTGTAGCAATATTGCATGCACTGAACATGTCTTTCTACTTTCTTTTCCCCCCTTTTTGTGGTCTCCCTGTTCTTGTGTGCATTAGCATCACTAGGCGGAGGAGCTGTGCCACCGGAGCAGGAGGGAGCTGCATTCCACATGGCCCTGGAGGGTGAGACTACGGACTCAGAATTCACCAGTGGGACGGAGGGCGAGGGGAGCTCCACGGCGGGGACAGGAGCTGAGACCAGCGACACTGACTCCTCCTCTGATGGGAGCTCCCTTGCGGAGGTGGGCCCCTCTGTGCCCACCACAACTACAGGTACAGCCGCCACCCCCCCACCAGCATCGCCCTCCCAGCAGCCCCTCAGCGTGTGCCCCGTGGCCGCTCACCCAGGAGGGTGGGCATCTCCTTCGCCCCAGGCAACTCAGCTCCTGCCTCAGTCAGCCCTGCTGCCCTCAGTGAGGAGGCCATTGACCTCCTGATATCCCTCACTGTTGGGCAGTCTACCATTTTGAATGCCATCCAGGGTGTAGAGAGGCAGTTGCAACAGACAAATGCATACCTGGAGGGCATTCATTCTGGTCAGGCAGCCCAACAATGAGCATTTCAGGCTCTGGCCTCAGCACTGATGGCAGCCATTGTCCCTGTGTCCAGCCTCCCCCCTCCAACTTCCTCCACTCAGACCCAATCCCCAGTACCTCAGCCTATCCAAAGCACACCATCAGACCAGCATGCACACACATCAACACACAAGGGTGGCTCAGGCAAACATAAGCACCACACATCCCACAGGCACTCACACAAGCATCATACCCATGCAGACATACCAACATCCACTGCCTCCACTTTGTCCCCCTCCTCCTCGTCTCCCTCCTTCCTCCCTGTCACGTCTCCACTCACACCTGCATGCACTACATCTTCAGCCACTTCCTCCATCACCAGCACGCCCATCAACACACACCGCTCACGTCCAATCACCACCCCCACTACCATTCACACATCCCCTGTGTCCTCTCCCAGGTTGTCTGTGAGCCCTCCTGTTAGAGGACGGTTCTGACCATCAGGACGGCCCTGATTTTTCGATTTTTGACCACCTGGTTTTTGACTGTTTACTGTGAGGAAGCCTCCTATGAGGTGACTCCCGCACAATAAACACATGGTAAAATGGACTGCACATGTTTACCGCTGGTGTCGCCGTGCTAAGGAAAGGCTGCTGTGGCGCAGCAAGGCAGGAGGCCCCAGGCAGGTTACATGTGATCATGTGTGCGCATGGATGTGCACCCATGTGAGGGCTGTGGGAGGAGGATTCCTAGTGTGCGCAGCCCTAGAACTGCGCTTAGATAGTCCTGGTGCAGGAGGAACTATGCAGAGTGTGTGGTGACCTGGAGTAGGTCTCATGAGAGGGGTGTATACATGTGAGGGAGAGTCAGTGTGCTTACTGTCTTTTCACTGTAGGGACACCCAGTTCAATGCCAATGTCAGGGTGCTTAAGGTATTTGCATTGGGGGATACTCCATTGAATGTCAATGGGAAAGGAGGGCCTAGGGTGCTACTCCAGTTCTCTGGGGTCCACCGAGACCAGAGTCACACCAAAGTACACTGTAACCTGTAAGAAAAGAATGATGCAGTAGGTTACATGAGCATAGTTGTACAACTTATGGGTCATCCAGGGATGTCATATTTCTCTGCCTCAGCTCAGGATTAGGGCCAATTACTGCTCTGTCCAGTTGCTGGAGCAGGGCCTAGCATCAATCAGCCAGCTGTCATTCAGTGCCAGGAGCAGGCTGGAGAAGCCCTGCGAGGAATGTCAGGTAGGAGGGGCTGAGACTTTCCGAGCACATGTGGCAACTAACTCCTGGAGGATGCCATCTTGAGCTATCCCAGAAGACTGTGCAAGAAGGAGGGGACGGGGGCAAGGAAGTGATGTGGCACATCTGGATAGGCCAGAGGTGCAGACCTGCTGGACACTTCCGCCCCCACTTAAAAGGTCCTGCACAGGGGAGAGCTCTCTCTCTTGGCTGTGCTTCACTGCTGGACACTGGGACTGCAGACGGGCGTCATGGACAACTGGAAGGAAGAACCTCCTGACTGCCCTTAGGGCAGGGACTCTGCCCCTGAAGGATCCCAGGCCAGCGAGGTGAATGCCAGGGCCAGGCAAGCTGGCCCCCTTACCCCTCAGAGGACTAGTTGGGGGAAGGACTGGGCTAGTGCAAGGAGAGCGCGCTGCCCAGAAGGAAAAGAGGGAACCCAGAGGAAAGAGTGGCACAGGAGTCAGTGGGACTGGCTCCCTGATGATCTGGGACCCTTCGAGGCCAGGAGGCCTAAGGAGAGTGCTCCCGGTGGCAAGGGCTTGCACCAGGAGCGGAACGACGCAAGAATGAAGAAAATCGGCCCTTGGGGGCCCGAGATATCACAGGACAAAGAATGGCGACCTTTGACCTTTGTGAAAGCAGCTACGAAGCGAGTGGAGCTCTGCAGCTGCTTGAGACTGTGCCCCCAGGGTGGGCCAGGGCCTGGGGGGCTGCCCAGGAAGAAGAGGAGAACAGGGGAGTGTCGTCGCTCTCCCCCTCTCTGAAGAAGAAGGGACCCCGGACCCCATCCCGGGGCCCCGTGAAGCCTGGTCTCTGTGTATGAGGTTGGATGGGGGGGGGCGCCGTTGCGCTCCCCCTGCCGCTGTGGAGAGGGGACCCCGGACCCCATCCCGGGCCCCCTGCGGCGAAGACCAGCCGGGGAGCGCCGTCGCGCTCCCCGTGAAGAAAGGTGAATGGGGGGGTGCCGTCGCGCACACCCAGCAGAAGAGAAGTCGGGGAGCGCCGTCGCGCTCCCCGTGAAGATGGTCCAAAGGGGCCCGGACCCCATCTCGGGGCCCCGAGAAGAGGCGGGAGTGGGGGTGCGCCGTCGCGCACCCCCAGCCGAAGAAAAGTCAGGGAGCGCCGTCGCGCTCCCCGTGAATATGGCTGAGGGGCCCCGGACCCCATCCCGGGGCCCCGCACAGAAGAGGGCCTGGGGAGCGCCGTTGCGCTCCCCCTTTGAAGGAGAGGGGCCCCGGACCCCATCCCGGGGCCCCGAGAACAGGAGGACTCCAGGGAGCGCCGTCGTGCTCCCCGTCGTGAGGAGGAGGGGCCCCGGACCCCATCCCGGGGCTCCGAAGATGCCGGCAGGAAGGGGGAGTGCCGCTGCACTCCCCCGTGCGTCCCGAGCGGCCGCCAGCATCCCCGAGTCTGCCCGCTGGATCGGGCAGACTCCAAGTCAGCAAGCCGGCTCCCGCGGCAGCACCCGGAGGTGCTGGCCGTGCGGGGAGGCGGCAGGGGCGGCCAGGGGTGGGCTCCCTGAGCCGCCCTCCAACGAGGGATCCGCTTTTTGGGTGCGGGGTGTCCGGGTGGGACCGGCACCCCCAACAACAAAGAAAAAACCAAGGAAGAAACGAAAAGGCATCGCGGCTCTCCCCAGCACAGCGGGAGAGCCGCTCATCATTTATGCAGCCGCCCCAGCATGCTTTGCGGGTCAGGGGCTGCTTTTTGAGCCCTTAAAACTCCTGTGGTGGTCCCATTGAGATGGGGGCCACCACCAACAGAGAACTAGGAGGCTGGGGGAGCTGCAGGAGCAGCGCAGCCTCCCCCCAACATCTGTTGGTGTCCCCACCCTTTGTGTGATGGGACACCTGAGAGATAACCCCTCCAGGGTTAGAGGGATTTTTGAAGCACAAGTCTCAGTGAACTTTTGTTCTTGTTTGTGCAAGGGTGCCTACCATAGGTGTAGGTTGGTATGCCCCTGTGTATTCTACTGTTATTTTATGATTCAGTAAGAGTAATCTCAAAGTAATCTAAAAGTAATCCTGATGGTTAGAATACTAGAAATTGGTCTCTTATGTTCTCTGAGTATGCTAATTTGAATAATGATACTGACAGTCACATCTTGGCAGAATGAAAGTATTTATTCACAAATGTAGGTGTCATCATTGCACTGTACTGTTGAATACTGTCAGAATGTTCAAATGTCGCAAAGGGGGGCACTGGGATTGTGTTGCCATGGGGGTTGTTGGATTATATTCTCCTTTAAGGAGACCTGAATGATTACATACTGTTGGTCCAGAGTGATTTTATCACTTTGTATATATTTGTAGATTGTTGCATAGTATTGAGTAGTGTGTGTGTGAATAATAAATGTACTTTTACTTTATCAAAAGAAAAAGCACAGACTGGACATTCATTTATTAAGAGTCATGCTTGCGTGCTTGTGAATGGGGATTACTAGCCCACACCACCTCCCTTGAGTAAGCCTTGGAATGCTCTGCAACGCTACCCTATGAGAGTCAAGCGCTACACTGGGGTGTTTGGTTCCCAGTGGCGGTCGTGTGCGGACTCGTTACTTGTGCAGGCCACACAACTAATGACCCACCTAACAACACCTCCTCCCAAACTACACAAATGCAGTCACACACAGTCAAACCTTGACCTCTTCCCTTCCCTTCACCTCCCCCACCCCTTCCGTCCCCTAGGGCCCGCCTTTGCAGGTCCCAACCCAGCACCTCAGCCACCACATCACCGGGAACAGTGGTACCAGCAGTAACCGGCTTCTGGAGTGCGGCAAGCAGCAGGGCAGCCAGTGTCCCAAGGAGCCAGGCCAAGGACATCCCCCCACCTCAAAAACAAAAGAAGTTGCCCACAGCCTGGAGGGAGAAGGCCAAAACACCTGCCACCAAGGGCTTAGCCAGGACAACGGTTGGGAGTGGCAAGACAGCTGCACCACCATCCAAGGTGGGGAAGGGCCAGAGAAAGAAAGGGAAGTCGCCGCCAACCTGCACGGCGGACAAGACCACCAGCGGCACTGCCACATGCACCACTGCCACGGGCACTGCCGCTCAGGACACCGCCCCCAGCAGCACACTCAGTGAGCCTCCCACCAGCTCCGCCGCTCAGGACACTGCTGCCAGCAGCACGCTCAGTGAGCACCTCACCAGCACCGCCACTCAGGACACCGCCGCCAGCAGCACGCTCAGTGAGCCCCCCACCAGCACCGCCGCTCAGTACACCGCCGCCAGCAGCACGCTCAGTAAGCACCCCACCAGCACCGCCGCTCAGGACACCGCCCCCAGCAGCACGTTCAGTGAGTCCCCCACCAGCACCGCTGCCCAATGAGCGCCACAAGTACCACCGCTACTGAGGCCGCCGCCAGCACCGCCAGCTGCCACGCCACATACTGTGTCAGTGGCACCACCGCAGACATGGCTGCCATCCCCAGTGGTCAGTCGTACGAGGCTGGTGGTCAGTTCCAGGGGCCTGGACAGCTTCCATGTTGCCCCACCATCAGTGGAGTGTCAGATCCACTAACTCTGCCCCTGGCAGGATAAAGCACTCTGGGCACAAAGCCCCCTCCAGAACCAGTGGAGAATGACATCCACTACCTCTGTCCTTGGCAGGATGAAGCACTCTGGGCACAAAACCCCCTCCAGAACCAGTGGAGACTGTTATCCACGTGAGAGACTGTGGCTTTGCACTCCCCAGGATAAAGCAGTGGGCAAACCACCTACTGGAGAGACTTGTGAGACTGTGGCTTTGCACTCCCCAGGATAAAGCTGTGGGCAAACCACCCACTGGAGAGACTTGTAAGACTGTGGCTTTGAACTCCAGAGGATGAAGCAGTAGGCAAACCACCCACTGGAGAAACTTGTGAGACTGTGGCTTTGCACTCCCCAGGATGCAGCAGTGGACAAACCACCCACTAGAGAGACTTGTGAGACTGTGGATTTGCACTCCCCTGGAAAAAGCAGTGGGCATGGAGCCCCCAGGCAGAGCTGGCGTCGTGCACTCATCCGGCTGAGGTTCCCCCTCTTCCCCCTGAGGTGCCTGTTTTATTTTGATCTGATGCCCCTGCAGTGTTCTCTCCGTTTGGATCGAGTATTGAGTGTGGGCCTCGCCCATGCATTTTGGGCCCAGTGGTCCACAGACTATGTAGGTGCAGTACATGGACTTGAATTCTTGGTGTACATATTTGTTAATAGTGTATATATATTTTTGACTAAATGATTTTTCCTGATTATAATCGTTCACCTCATTTCCTTTTGTCCTTGCGTTCTTCCAGGGGAGTTTGGGGGGTGTAAATGTAATGTTTCAGCATGTATTGGTATGTGTGTTGTTGTGTGTGAGGGTGGGGGTGGGGGTGTTGCGTGTGTGTGTCACTCTCTTTTCCCTCCCCCCTCCCCTGTGTTGTAGGTGCAGTACTCACCGTGGTCGCGCCACCGTCGGTCGTGCTCCTGGTAGAGGAGCAGGAAGATAATCGCAGGTACAATTTGGAGTTCCAGCTCCATGGCGTCCTGGTTCCTCGTGGGGTGTGTAGAGGCGAGAGTTTTCCCTTCCAAGTCCAGTTTCCGCCGTGTTTTTGTTCGCGTTGAATCCACCCCGGATAAGGTGGCGGATTGGCCTCTCATAATGGTGTGGACGGTACATTGTCTTCCGCCTGTCTGTTGGCTGTGACCGCCATGCTGTTTTTTTGTACCGCCATGGCGGTCGGAGTGTTAAAGTGGCTGTCTATGTTGGCGGTTTCCGCCGCAAACATAATTCCATTTGTTTTACCACCGGCCTGTTGGCGGTCTTACCGCCGATTTAACACCGATCGCCAGGGTTGTAATGAGGGCCATAATTTTTCTGGAATACTCACACCACCAAGTTCCATGATGTCATATGACATGACAGGACACCAAAAAGTGCAGCCACCCACAATATAACAGTGTTCTATTATTTCAGGCGTATACTTTAAAAAATGGATAGTGAATGGAGTAACATGATGAGCAATTAAAAATAGTGTTCAGTTTCCTGAGGTATTGAGAGCTGACCATCAGGAAAGGCAGTGCAAAGTTTCTGTAAGCTATATAGAGTATGTTGCCATGTCGCTATAGGTGAGCTAGAGAGATTTAAAGATCACCTTGATATGGCTTTTATTGAACCTGCTGTCAGTAAAAATGAAGTTACTGTCAGTTTTCCAAATGGCCAAATACTGCTTTCTATTTGTTCATGCTTTGCTGGTATCTACTATGCAAAAGAAATTGACAGACTTTCAAGCTTTTCAGATATCACATTAAACTACAAGGAAGACAATGAAATAGATATGGTCAAAGGAGATAGGGCCCTCAATCACCAGATGCTATTGAAAAAGGCAACAGAAGTGAAAGCCTCCATCTCTTAGTTAGATGATACAAAGCAGACGTCCACATAACCGAAAGAGCTTTGAGTGCTTATGGAAATGTAAAAAGAACCAGGAGATGTAGCAAGTAGATCTAATATAGTTGTGAGCATCCAAAATGAAAAGCACGTTAGGGATGTGGAAGCATTCATAAAGATTTTGCTATGCATTTCATGAACAATGGGGGTTCCAATAGGGGTTTCCCAGCTGTTTTACTATGGTAAGAGGACAGATTACACTGACACTGATATCAGTTGCTTTGCCCAGGTCTTGAATAATCTGGAGCTTCACTCTTAGAGAGAATCAAGTCAAGCTTTATTTAATCTCCAAGCTCTACATCATATTGACTGAAGAGGCGATGACCATCATTCTACACTGTCAAGATGTGTAAACTCAAAAGGCATAGAGCAGTGGAAAGAGTTGTACCAAGGTGACTGGAAGGAAGGGAACTAATAAGGAATGAAAATATATCAGTTAATTTATTTTACATACACACTTGGACACTTTAGAGTTGCAACTTAGAACACATTTCCTTACCAATGGAATTAGAGAACAAACTAAAGTGGTCTTCAATCATAGAAATCTTTATGCCACTCAGATGCAATGCTGTATGTTTTATGAAAATGTTTTGCTTTGTTTCTGTTACTGATTACACATACTTCAGAGCAACCAATTTGACTGCTGGGCTGTACATCATGGAATTCAGAAATTGTATTTGTTGTAAATTTAGTTATTTGTTGAGGAGGTGAAACCCAACTCAAACAGCAACAACACTTTATGTTAGGGTGAAGTCATAAAGCTACCTACTCTTCACACTCTGGTATCTTGGCACAGAAGCAGTCAGGCTTAACTCATAGGCAATGTGTAAAGTATTTTTGATGGAGCTTTCGATGACTTGCATTGCAATCCATCAGCACTAAGGTCAAGGTGCATATCACTGGGCCAGAGCTGGTGATACTGCTGAGGCTTGAGAGGACCTGTGTCAAGATGTGTCCCTCTGCGTCAAGCTGAGCTGGTTGTCAGAACCGAGATTCTGTGTGCTGATTTGGGCTTGTGGAGCCACTGAGGTGATGCACGGTCCTGAGTTGGAGCTGCGAGGAGCTGCAGGGTGCTGGGCCAGATGTCAGCATCGAGGTGCACCACATCAGATCAGGTTGGGGAGCTGTTGACATGATGCATGGTCTTGTGTTGAAGTTGTTTGATGTAGGGGAGTCTGTTATGTCCCTGTGGCTTGAATAAGAGGTCAGCCGACTGGCCCTTGGAGATCTTGGAGCAATGAGACACATGGTCAGGCTGGGTTCATCAGGGCAGATCACAGTAGAAGAGTCCTGGTACAGGAATAGCAGTCGTTAAGCAACAATGGCAGTCCTTGGGCAGCAAAGCAGGTCAGCAGGGCAGACTTAACAGCTGGGTAGTCCTTCTTTCTGGTAGGGTCCACAGGTTCAGAAGCAATCTGAAGAGTTGTGCCTGAGGGCCCATTATTTATACCTGGTGCCCACTTTGAAGTAGGAGAAGGTTCTGGAAGTTTCTACCGCAAGAGGTGCTTGGAATTTTCTGCCTCCCTGCCCTGGCCCCAACTTGTCTGGGGTCACAAAAGACTAATGTCCTCAGTTAGAGCCATTGTGATGTGCAACGGTGGTATATAACAGATCCTTCCCCTCATCAAGTCAGAGTAGGCACCTCCTGTCAACCCCTGTTTCCACTTTTCCCACTGTCTGGGAGCAATATACATTGACCAGCTACTCCCAGCCATGTGAATTAGTATACAGGCATCAGGCACTTTTGTGTCAAAAGTGTCATTTTCAAAACTGTGACTTTAAATCAAGCATTACCATTAAAGAGAGCTTTAAATTACAGACCTCCAAACCCTAAACCTAACCTTCCTATCTGCTTTCAATTGAGAGGTATAACTTATTAAATGCAATAAGGTAACCCAATGGAGCTACTGGGAGATGTAGACCCTGCAGTAGTGAAAACAAAGTTAAGGGTGTTTCACTGCCAAGACATGTAAAAGAGAAAAGCACATGTCTAACTTTTTAAACACGCTGCACTTTGGCCTATGGCTGTTTAGTGTCCACCCTAGGGGTGACATATGCATTAAAAAGGAAGGTTTAGATTTTTGCAAAAGGTTTATTTTGTTAAGCCGACATTACAGTTTAATACTGCACCAACAGGCTGCTGTGGCAGGCCTGAGATATACGTAAAAGGGCAACTTCAGTGGGTGGCACAATCAGCAATACAAGCTCACTAGTAACATTTAGTTTACCGGCCCTGGGTACACGCAATACCACTTTACTAGAGATGCACTGTGCCAATCGGGTGTAAGCCAATTTTACCCTGATTAGAGGAAAGATTGCACACACCTTAGCACTGGTTACCAGTGGTAAAGTGTACCAAGTGCTAACATCTTTAAAAAAATGGGTTCAGGAAACCGGAGGGTCAAGGCAAAAGGTTTGGGGATGACCCTGCGGAAAGGGCCAAGTCCAAGATTATCCATACTCCACATTTACCACATTATGTTTCATCTCAAATATATGGATGCCTCATAAACCCCTTGGGGCTGGGTGCTTAATGTAATAAAAAATGCAACCCCACATATGGAGAATAATGTGCCCTTAGATTGATTAAATACCCAAAAGCTGCTTTCACTGTGTAGGATAGGTTAGGTTTGTGTCTAAAATCATAGGGTCCTATTTAAGAAAAGTGGAGCTGCGCCCAGTGCAGTGCCACAATTCTTGCACCCCTTAGAGCCCCCCTACCGGCACTATGTGTGCGCCGTATTTAAAATACTGCACACCACGGTGCAAGGTAGGTGATAATAGTGTCAGAATTTTGACACTGTTGATGTACTGTTCAGGGTGAGCACCAAAACTTTGGTTCTAACCCTGAATAGTACAGAGGGGCTCATCATAAATAATGGTGTGACTCCTTTTAACACCTGTTCTGAGCAGGGGTTACAAATGTCGTAAAAAATAACACAAAGAAATCTCTTAGATTTCTTTGTACCATTTTTTGCACCCGCCCTAATGGGGGAATGCCTTCCCTTGCATAGATTATGCCTGGCACAGGCAAAAGGTGGCACAAGGGTTTACAAATTGGCGCAATGCATGCAAGCAGATACTTGATAACTGTAGATTTATTCAGCTTTAAACAAACACCTACAGGCAAAGGGTATGATTTTTTTCTGTGCCATCTACAAATTGTGAAAGGGTGGGACCTAAGCCTCTACTGCTGATGCCTGTGGTGTAGATAATTTTCGTCCCGGGGACATATTACGGAAGTGCTCCTGGGGCGCAGCGGGCATTTGCACCCTCTGTGCACGTCTCTGGGGCACTTTGGTATTAAAGAATGGGCTGAAAACATTATTGTGAAGCCCCTTCTGTAGTACTGAAAGTGCTGGCTTTTATGTGGCACCAGCGTTTTCATTTGAGGGCATTTCCTCATTTGCCTGGGGGCGTGGCCCCATCCAAATGAGGGAATCACTTTGCCTCTGTGTTCGCACCGTATTACCCCTTTGGGGGAGAGAAAAGGGGTCCCATGGACCCCACAGACATCCCCTTGCAGGCAGGTGCAGTCACTCACAGAAACACGGAGCAGCTTTTAAACAGCTGCTACATATTTTGCTCTGCCCTGGGGGCAGTGCATTCCCTCTAATATGGCACACTTTTCTTGCTTGCTCAGTGGGCACCTTTTAAAAAGTTACCATGGTGCAAATAAGGAAAGTGCTTTGTATGTGTAGTTTGTCCTCAGGTGTCAAAAATTCCAAACTGGGTGCAGTAACATTGGCTTTTTTAAGGATTCAAGTGCCTCTTCTTAGCAAGTCAAGAAGGTCCATACCGATGTCTTTGATGTTCTTTACTTACGTAGAAATGTACTCCTCTAATCCTAAAAAGGACTTAAGTTGTTCTTTATTACTGGGATGGGGAGTTTTCAAAACAAAACAAAACTTTCAAAACAGTGACAATTAAACTAATTTTAGGTTTGAACCCCTCCCTAGATATGGTGTGGTCAATGAAGTCAACTGAACTAACACCTATTTACAGTAAGACCTGCGTTAGTTAATCTTTTAAAAACATATCTTAAGATCTGGTCATTTTTATGAGCATTCTTCCAGTATATCAGTGTATCGTCTTGGAAATGCAGGTATTATAGACTCCTTTCCAACTGTGTTGCATAATTGTCTGGAACTCAGCAGCTGCTGATGGCAATCCAAAAGGCATCCTACAAAACGTGAAGGCTCCCATCTGTATGATGAAGGTTGTAAGAGCTCTAGAATCCACATAAAGTTCCTCTTAGTGATAGCAAGTCACCTTGCCGTGCTGCACTGCATCACAGGGAAAGGGAAGGAATAAGCAGCATTAAAAAAATACTGCACATTCCTGCCTTTTCCCGTGCGCTGGTGCCTTTTTGGCAGCCTAGCGACTATGGTGCAAGGGGGCCTGCATTACATGCAGGATTGTGTTTATAGGGACACCTTCCTGTACAAAAACAATTCTGAGAGGCATAGTCCATAGCATAGCATTAGGTCATAGCAGAATGCAGCACACATGGAAACAGGAAATAACAAGGAGAAATAAAGATATTTTTCCTCGTTATGCCTCATTGGGAAGGTGTAGTATTTTGGGGGATTACCCTGTTTACAACTTCTTGTAAATCTAAGAATGCCTCAAAATCTGTTGGATTTGTGTGGGAAAACCTATGCAACGCATATGGAAAACCTTCCCGGGGCAGAGTAATGCAACCATTGATTTGTGCTGCATTGTGTTACTCCAGTTTCATGAAGCCACACAAGGCCATCTTTAGGTGGCCATGCGTGGCATCATAAATCTGCCTTAGGAGTTGCATCAACTTGCACCACATTACTAATGCAACCAGGGTCGTAAATATAGCCCTGGTATGAATGCCTAGCAAGAAAAGCTCTCAACCAAGAGGACTCAATGGATCTAAGGTGGTCACCACCATTGCGAGATTGGAGAGAGTTCCATGGCACTCTGGTAGTTTGTCTTAAATTCAATTGCATGTTTCACATAAATGTAAGCATCAAAGCTGCAAAGCCTTACACCAAATGGCACTTTTGCTCTAGATGTAAGGCTGACCCCATCTTTACCAGAACTTCCACACTAACAATAATATTGTATTTTGGAAGACAGAAGGGCTGCTATGTTTTATTGTTTTGAAGAAGCATCAGAAGCCCCTTTGGGGGTGAGTGCTCTACAAGTTGCTTTAATATTATTATTGAAATACATAGGAAGTATTAAAAAGGGAAACTACAGACGAGCGCCATTCAAGATGGCCGCTGAACCTTAAACCTTCCGGTTGATCTCTGCCTTTTTTTTAAAGCATAGTAATATTCCACAGCTGAAATCCTCATTCAAAATATCACTAAATTAGGATTTCAGCAACGGAATGTAAAGACGTACACATTGCATATTTTATTCTGTTTCTGGAGGCTGCATTTCTTCAATAATGGCTCAAGAATTTGATATATTCATCATTGTCCTCCATTTTACATCTCTGACAGAATTCCTGAGGTGAAATACAGAATGTAAATCAAAACAGGGGGGTTGGAGGGACCGGGAGGTTATATGGTCCAGTGTACAGGCTCCCAAATGTAATCCTATAAATTAGAGTACACTGTTCCAAACTACTCTGGTGTCCTGGGAGACCGGGGGTCTCCGGAGCAAGGGCCCTCAGGCATCACAATGGATGACTAGCATCATCATTGGGAAATGCTCCTCCCCAGGCCGGCACTGCAACGCCTGACGGGCTCCCCGAAAGGGGGCTCTTACGCCGTACTGGTCAGATAGTAAACTAGTAAACTAATATGTTCTACTAATTAAGCATGAAAGCCTGCAACAAGAGTAGGCTAGGGTTGGAGAGAACAGAAAAAATTTTTAAAATGGGTTATTCATCACTCCAAAACATCATACCTTTAATCAGTATAGGGTGGAGACCAAGATTAAAAAAATTAGTGAAAGTCACACTAGAGTGCAATGCTCAAATGACTCTCAAAAACAACATACCTAGGGGACTAAAAATGATATAGTACCTCTACACCAAGGTCAACATGTTTCGCGTCCTTACGGTCCAGCCGGATCCATTGATGCTTCATCAGGACCAAAAAATCAAAAGATTAGACTTCTTCTCCAAAATACAACAAAAGTTTTGAAACGCCCTCACTTTAGGATTGAAAACCGTCACTTACATTGAAGTCAACTGGTAAAGTCAGGTCGCCCATCCCCAAACTGAGACCGGGCTCCATGGGACGCACGTTCTATGGACTCACATAAACAAATTTTGTCAGAGGTCCTTCGTTGTGGACTTACCCTCTAGACAGCGCCCCGCATCAACGAAGGAACTTTTGTTGATTTTTTGGTCCTGATGAAGCGTCAATGGATCCGGCTGGACCGTAAGGACGCGAAACATGACTTTCTAACACAGTTAAACACTATTAAAAAGACAGAATCACCTCCAATGACATCTTCACCTTTAACTTTGGACAACGTTAAGGAGGAACTTAGGGCTAGATGTACGAAGCATTTTTCTAGTCGCAAAGGGGCCGATTCACAGGCTCCTTTGCGACTAGAAAAATGCTTTTTGGGAAGTGCAAAGCCCAAACTGCGATTCGGTAACCTGTTACTGAATTGCAGTTTGGGTTTTGCAATTTTGTATTAGGAAGGGGCGTGTCAAAGGCGTCCCTTCCTAATACCGAATCTAAATGGTGTGAATGATTGTTTTGTGACCAGGAATACGGTCGCAAAACAATTGCAGTTCGCAGTAATTTCAAATTGGTGCTAACCCATTCGCAAAAGGGAAGGGGTCCCCCTTCGTGAATGCATGCAAAAACATTTTTTCAGAGCAGGCAGTGGTCCCACAAATCTGAAAAAATAAAAAGAAAGCTTTTAATTTTTGTTTTCGAAATGCATTCCATTTTCCTTTAAGGAAAACGGGCTGCATTTAAAAAAAAAAACAAATACTGCTTTATTTAAAAGCAGTCAAGGACATGGTGGTCTGCTGACACCAGCATGCCACCATCACTGTGAGTGCCGGCATTCCCAATGGGGTCGCAAATTGCAACCTACCTCATGAATATTCATGAGGTAGGTCATTTGCGACCCCATTGCGAATCGCTGACAGTGTCATTGACACTATTGTACACCCGGTTTTGCTTCTCGCAAATTGCGAGTTGCTAAGACTCGCAGTTTGCAAGTTGCAAAACCGTATCTTCATACATGTGGCCCTTAGAGCCTTGAAACCATTTGTGGTGGAAACTAATGCCTAGCTTCTGTGAACTGAAGATACATTTTCTTCTCATAAGTGCAACAGAACAAAGGATTACTGATCTTGATCAATCCATTCCAAGTGCTGACATGCTCATGAAAGCAATCAAACTTCTCAAATGGGCCACTGAGGATTTAGAAAACGTATGGTATCTCGGAGAACTCAGAAGGATCAAAATAATCTTTTTTCTACAACTGATTCTACCTTCTATTGTCCAATTGTAGGACCACTGCCTGCTCAATATCCAAAGAGCACATCATTGAGGTACAAAACCATCAGCAAGTGAGAAGAATATCAAACCAAGGGCTATCATTATTCTATTTCGTCAGCATACAAACTTAATGTGGATTCTCATGGCAGCTAAACAGGCAAAAATTCTACAGTGGTCTGGTCATAAGGTCTTCTTCTTTCAAAATGTCTGTATCGTAACAGCTGCCAGGCGAAAACACTTTGTGAAGTTTTGGCCACAACCCAAATCTTCGAATATACAATGCAGCTTACTTCATCCATGTATTGTTAAAATAACTTATAAAGAAACATGTCATATGTTTGAAGATTCAGCTAAACTACGGAATTTCCTTCGCCAGCACTGCCATGAAGATATGAAGCTTGGAGCTACAGCTAAATTATAGTTAATATTTTTGCATTTGTTGTACCGTTAATACTTTTTTCTCTATAAACTGCCTTTTCTTCTTGATTTTATACAATATTTGGTACATATAAATATTATGTTCTAACCTATTGCCTCTTATGTTTTTCCCAGCGTCTACCAACTCCGGAATTTTTACCTGCTGTGTCATTCATGTGTTGTAGTCGTCTGTCAATAAATGCTTTTCCCTACCTCTGTTATTTCTTGTTAGTTTACTAACATTCTATTTTCCTCATGTTCCTGTACTTACTCTATGCAATTCATGATTTAACTCTAAATGACTGTTTATTATCATTTTATATATTCTGTTGTTTTTCTATATTTCTTTCATTGGTCACTATCAATTTTAAGGTCTTGTTCGTGGGGTCGAGTTTGGTCCCATCCTTTTTTTGCTCTCCACACCCTCTATAGCCTTTGGGATACATCTCCTTTATCTTACGGTTTACTCTGGACCTAAGATTTTATCTCCCTGAGTTGCCTTTTCAAGGGTTTTTACCCTCCTTCTCTCTCTTTCTCCATCTATGTTTTTTGTTCAAGGCATTTTTTCACAAATTCTTTCTTCAATTCCCAAACTTCTTTTGTTTGTTTGATAGGAGTTATTAAATATATCCAATGTTTATTGATGACTTTATAAGTGACACACCATTGAGAATTACTACTTGGAATGTTAAAGTCTTGAGGAACCCAGTCAAACGCCAAAGAGTGCTCTCTCATCTTTTTCATTTACATTCCCATCTATCACTTCTTCAAGAAACTCATATTACAAATATAGATTTACACAAGCTCAAGGAGCAATGGGTGGGGGCATATATCTTCCCCGTCATTTCAAGGGAAAATGGCGTAGCAACCCTATGCCATAAAAGGTTAAATATTAATTTTGTAAAACAAGAGACCAATGATGATGGTCGGTGGGTTATTTTTCAGTTCAAATTACATGACATTTTATATACCATTATAAACGTGTATGGCCCCACAAATCCAGACCCAACCTTTTGAAAAAAGGTATCACGACAGGTTGTAGTGCATTGCACAGATAATTTAATTTTAAAGTGAAGATTTTAACCTTATTCTTGATCCCTTTCTGGAATTCCATTCTACAACTAAATTTATTTCTAACAAAGCATAGAAAGCCTTTAAATATACAATTAAACATAATGCTCTTTCAGACGTTTGGAAATTAGCACACCCTTCTCTTCAGGAATACACTTTCTATTCTAATCCCCACAGATCCAGACTGGAATAGACAACATTTTCCTTAGTAAAAATCTTACCCAATCCATTGTACATTCAGAAACAGGTTCCATCTTAATCTCAGATCATGCCCCTGTCTTTGCAGATCTAGAAATTCCCCAGAATTCTTGCCGTAATTCTAGATAGAGGTTTTATAAATATTTGTTTTTCAGATTAAACTTTCATCTCCGCATTTAGGTAATTTATGCTTGAATACTTTGACAACAATGATACAGGTGAAACTTTCTTTCAATTTCTTTGAGATGCTTTAAAGGTTGCCTCCATTGGTTTCATCATTAATTATGTTCCAACCAATTGAAAATTATGGAAAAAGAATCAGATTCCATTGTATGCAATATTAAAATACTGGAACATATTTTTCATATTTTTAAAAATCAATGCATGTTATTATGGAGGTAAGAACAAATCAGGTACTCTTTTAGCTAATTATCTCAAAGGTAGTAAAGAAAAGAGTTCTGTTAAATCTATTATTAATTCATCAGGAACTACTCTTTTACGTGATGCCGATATTGCACAAACATTTGCAGACTTTTATAAAAAATCTTTGCACCCCAGAATCTACACCTTCTGAAGACTTAATAAGTAATTATTTCTCTTACCCTTCAATGCTCAAACACTCTCAGATAGATGTATCTCTTTTAGATGTTCCACTAAGATTGGAAGAATTATTTACAGCAGTCAGAAGCCTCTCATCTGGTAAAGCACCAGGACCCGATGGATCTACTGTAAAATTCTACCTCCAGTGTTCAAACCTGATTCTATCCTAAATTATATAAATTAGTTAATCATTTCATCTCAGCTAACAGTTCATCTGGTACCTTTACTGAAGCAAAGATATGTGCCATCTCTAAAAAAGACAGAGATTTAGCTCAATATAAAAACTATTGTCCCATTTCTCTAAAAAACACAGACTGTAAAATCTTTGCAAAGGCATTTGGCGTTAGATTAAATGATTTCATACCTGATTTAGTTGAGGTTGAATAATCTGATTTTGTCAAAGGCAGGAATATGGTGGCTAATTGGCGCGTTTTCCTAAGCATTCTCAGTAAGGCCCCAAACTCAAACATTCTTTAGGGGCAATAGCTTTGGATGCCTAAAACGCATTCGACAGAATCAACTGGGAATTTCTGATTCAGGCCTTACATTGGAATGGTTTTGATGCAGGATTTATTAAATTAATATTCTTGTTATACTCTTCTCAACTCTCCTCTGTATTAGTCAATGGCATTCAATCCTTTTACTTCTCTCTAAATAGAGGTACACAACAGGGGTGCCTCTTATCCCCATTGAGTTTCATATTAGCACTGGAACCCTTTTTACATAGACACAAACACTCTGACAATTTCTCTGGTTTTCATTATAAAGATGCCAATGTTAAATTCACTGCTTATGCAGATGATATTTTACTTCACATCTCCAAACCAGAATCTTCTCTCCCATATTTTTGATCAACTACATCAATATTCAGAAGTCTCATGATATAAACTGAATATACATAAATCTGAAGTAACGCCTTTAAATAAATATAGTCTTAAAACTGAATTTGTGGATATGTGTTTGGCTTGGCAACCTGATAAAATTAAATGTTTAGGAATATTATATTGTGATAACCGTAGGGACAAAATTAACATGCACGTTACGCTTTCAAAGATCACTAAGCTGTCCCAAGATTGGTCTCCTCTTTTTTGTCATGGTGGGGAATACTTGATACCATTAAAATGATGTTTCTCCCAATAATAATTTTTTTCTTCATGATGTTGCCTCTTAAAATATCTTTATCTATAATTATTTTAAGTCAATTGACAAGATTTAAATTGTTTAAAGTTACCTAAACACTCGGTGGAGTTAAAATTCCCAACTTTTGCCTTCAGCAATTAATTTTAAGCAATTACATGGATGTTTTGAAAATGCTTTGGAATCTCAAAGCAGGTTATGATATCAATCAGAACAGGCCTTAATTTCTCCCTTTCTTCATGAACCTATCCAGATATGTTGTAGCCCCCTATATACTGGATACCAACATTGATTTCATTTTCATGTTCTCTTTTTAAACCTTATCTTATAACTAACTCTTCTGCAAGAGAAGGCTTTTTAAAAAGTCCTATTTGGTATAACAAACGTCGTTTGTATAATGGCAAATGGCTTTTTTGACGTACCTAGTTACAAAAAGGTATTTGTATAGTCTACCAAGTCCTTCTACCTAATTTGGTCATCATTCCCTTTAGTACTCTTTACTCTACTCATAATCTACCTCCCATGTGTATTAAACCATACCAGATTTGAAAATCCTTATTTTACATACACTAAAAAAAATTCTTCTTACTTTTTAAATCAAACTAATTTACAATCCTCCCAATCCCAATATAACTTATTCCAAAGCAGCAATAAATTACAAAACGCTAGTAACTCCTCCAGTAGATAGGCCTAAATCTAAAATAGAAATGTTTATGGGAACAAGATTTACTTTCTGATTGGCCAGCTCTCTATGGCAGCGAACATGGGATAAAATCCATTCCACTGCATGCACAGCTATTCTCACTCATACTTTATATTTTATGTTACAATAGATTGTTTTATACACCAGCACACCTTAGTAAACTAAAATTACTTGAAACACTTGCTGGCGTTGTAACTCCATTTCAGGTATGTTTGTTTTATGTCCCATGGTTACCCAGTTTTGGGAAATGTTTGGTCTACAGATGAAAATATCATTGGGTTTCATTCTTCCTTTTCCATCAATGCTCTTTTTTAGGTAGTTTGAGTGATCTTTAGCGTAATAAATGGTGTCATAAATAAATAGATCTGCTTATAGCGATTGCCTCCAACTTGAAGTCCACTGAAGCATTGGTGGAATATAGCTTGTCAAAATCATTTGGATCACTATAATTTATCATCAACTTCATTGGCGGTCAAGAAGGAAATAAATATGGAAACCATTAACAACTTTTTTATCATCACCTACTAAGATCCTTCACTAAGAATTCTTCAGTTTCAGTAGATTGTGTTACTTTAATGTTTTAATTTATTAACCACATTGGTAAATATCCTTTTCTCATATAAAATGTTTTTTCTCTTTGTTTTTTTTAATTATTTTCAGGTTTGGTAGGTTTTCCTAGGTGCTGGCTTAGCTAGAGGCCAAAATCCACAGGTAGGCACTTCGCAAAAAACACCTCTGTTTTCTTTGAGAAAATGTGATATGTCCACTTTGTGTTTTGGGGCATTTCCTGTCGGGGGCAGTAGGCCTACCAACACAAGTGAGGTACGCTTTTTATTGGGAGACTTGGGGGAACATAGAATATCAAAACAAGTGTTATTGCCCCTTGTCTTTCTCTACATTTTTCCCCTCCAAATATTAGACAGTGTGTAAAAAAGACTTCTATTTGAGAAGTGCCCTGTAATTCACATGCAAGTATGGACACCCAGAATTCAGAGATGTGCACATAACCACTGCTCCTCAACACCTTATCTTGTGCCCATTTTGGAAATACAAAGGTTTTCTTGATACCTATTTTTCACTCTTCATATATCAGCAAATGAATTGCTGTATACCCGGTATAGAATGAAAACCCATTGCAAGGTGCAGCTCATTTATTGGCTCTGGATACCTAGGGCTCTTGTTGAACCTACAAGCCCTATATATCCCCGCAACCAGAAGGGTCCAGCAGACATAACGGTATATTGCTTTAAAAAATCTGACATTGCAGGAAAAAGTTACAGAGTAAAACGTAGAGAAAAATGGCTGTTTATTTCACCTCAATTTTAATATTTTTTTATTTCAGTTGTTATTTTCTGTAGGAAAGCCTTGTAGGATCTACACAAATTACCCATTGCTGAATTTTGTCTACTTTTCAGAAATGTTTAGGCCTCTGGGATCCAGCATTGGTTTCACACCCGTTTCTGTTGCTGACTGGAGGTGGCTGAAAGCACAAAAAATCGTAAACATGGTGTATGTCCCAGTAAAATGCCAAAATTGTGTTGAAAAATTGGGTTTTCTGATTCAAGTCTGCCTGTTCCTGAAAGCTGGGAAGCTGGTGACTTTAGCACTGCAAATCCTTAGTTGATGCCAATTTCAGGGGAAAAAACACAAGCTTTCTTCTGCAGCCCTTTTTTCCCATTTAAAAAAAAAAAACTACATTTTCACTGTATTTTGGCTAATTTCTTGGTCTCCTTCAGGGGAACCCACAAAGTCTGGGTACCCCTAGAATCCCTAGGATGTTGGGAAAAAAGGAAGCAAATTTGGCGTGGGTAGCTTATGTGGACAAAACGTTATGAGGGCCTAAGCGCTCCCTGCCCCAAATAGCCAAAAAAAGGACTGGCACCTGAGGGGGAAAAGGCCTGGCAGTGTAGGGGTTAATACACAAATCCTTCAATAGAACATGCTGGGTGACAATATACGCCAGACTCTTCTGCAGACGAGATTAGTACAGATGACCTAATTCTAGTATTTTTGAATGTGAAAAAGAGTGATGTTTTAAAAACCTCAAGCAATTGTCCAAATAACAAAAAGTATTGACACTGCAAAGGCAAACTTGCAGAATAATAAAGAAAAACAAAGTAGGGATTTCTTTAACATGGGTCAACACTATTTCAGCTCAGTTGTAAATGGGTAAACATTCCAAAATATGATAATGTTTTTATGACTGTGGATGTAGTAGCATGATTTAGAGAATGTTACATTAAAAATGGTGATATGGCAATTGTAGTTTGTAGAGTTTTGAATTAATGTTACTACATCTATTCATGAAGCTCCTAACTTATAAAAACCTATTTGTGCATTAGATGTGAATCATGAAGTATGGGTAGGTTGAAAAGGTTAGCATTTGCCTCCCATGATTTAGCTTTAATAATATAAAAATATATACATTTAAATCAAAATGTTTTTTAAAGAAACAGGTGCTACTTTAAAAAATGTTTTCCCCCGGAGCACTGCCTACTCCCCCTAACAGAGTTGCCAAAGGTGAAGCTGCCCAACAAGGACAGTTTCCACTTTGCAAATGAGTTACCATCTCTTTTGAGATGTTTGTAACTTTTCAATGCTTTTTTGACTGCAATTGTTATCACAAAACATTGATAGACTTTACTGCGAATTGAGAATATGAAGGGAACCCCCTTTCAAGCCCTCCACACAGCAAGTTGGAATAAGTTTTAAAACACCCTTAATGAGTCGAAAAGGTTTTCTGAATCTCAAAAGGAGTTCACTCCATTGTAAAAAAAACATAATACTAAAATCTGTTATTTTGCAAATCGGAAGGTTTGTAACTCCAAGGTGTCTTTTAGATCCCACTCCCAATATTTCTCAAATGTGGCCTAAACATTTCCTTGTCTCATTTAACCATATACAGTTGCATGGTATTCCTAAGTAGGATGCTTGCAAGATGTTCCTGATCTGCCACCAACTAGTCTGTAGAGTGCGACTTGACTGAATTTGTAAAATCCTTTTGACAGAACAAACAGTGAGAAGGCAGCTCTGCACTTTGATGACTACAAGAGGCGTATTTGGCTTAACATTGTTACTGACTCACCTGATAATGATAACCATTTAAGAAGTCATGCTGGGAGTAAATATATGCTGCTGTGATGTTGTCACAGAAAAGTCAGAGTGCCACAAGAGTGAAAAGCCCCGTGTTTTCTTCCACAGACCTACAATTAGGGCTTTCAGAGCTAGCACAGGTGCACTTGGCACCTAAGCTGAGTGGCATCTGGAAGTGTTGACAAATCATCCTATTTTGTTTTAACCCGTCCTTACCTCCGCCTTTATCTTTGCACAGTTTCTAAGATTTGCTGCTGAGGAAAACCTGCTATTAGAGTCTGCAGCAGTTCCGAAGTCGTCTTTTTACAATAAACTCTAAAACTTTGAAGTGCAATAATGTGCTGACCTGCTTGTTTATTTTTGCTAAATGTTATGTATGCCCGCTATTTCCAAGTTCTCAACATGCAACATTAGATTATCAAAGTTAAAATAAAAGCAAAACACATCGAATTGAGTAACAATTATTTGAATATAGCATATTTTTTCGTATATTGCTTTGTACTTTGTGTTTTGCCTTAACATGTCTTTCTCCAGGAAGCTTATTGATGGTATTTCTTCATGCTACGAAATGCCACAATACTATTTTCTTCCTCTGCAAAATATGAAATTATTATATTGTACCTCCTTTCATCAAATTGAAAGACATTCTTTCTCCATTTTGATTGTTTTAAACAAACTGTAGGCGCATTCCCGTGCCTCCTCTGGTTTCTGTACGCTGAAAGTGAGGCTGATAATGGTGCTTTACCTATCAGGTGAATGACAGCCCTGAGATGCCATGAGGTGCTTATATAACCAAACTAGAAACTGTTTCTCAATGAGAGCAGAAGTACCCTGCCATCCAGGCCTTGTCAACACACCACAATGTTATTGTAAGAAATTGTTTGGGAAGTGGGAGGGGTTGAACCCCAACTCAGGCAACAACCACAATCCTTGTCAAGGTGGACCACATATTATATTAACCTGAGCATTACCCTCTGGTACATTGACACAAAGCAATCAGGCTTAACATAGAGGTATCCTGGTCGGTCTACCACCACATCTGTTTCTGAAAAGTTCTTCCCTTACCCTGCAAGGCTCCAGAAAGCCTGAGATGTCAAAGGGCTGGTTTCTGGTTCCTTTGTAAGTGATGGAGACAAGCTTTTTTGGAGTGTGAGGCAGGGAAAGGTTCCACACCCAGCCATTCCTCTAGATCCCTTTGTCTCACTATTTAGCAGGAATACAGAAATACCAACAGCTGAGACTTTCACATTCATGTGACCATGGTCACTGGCAGAGGAACAAAAATGGTTTGGGCAGGTAAATGCTTGTTAGAAATGGGGTCTTTGGTTGACAGTCACGTTACCCCCTGTTTAAGCAAGGACCCTCACTCTAGTCAGGGTAAAAGAGAATCACCCTCAGCTAACCCCTGCTTACCCCCTTGGTAGCTTGGCAGAGCAGTCAGCTTAACTTCAGAGTGCTAGGTGTAAAGTATTTATACCAACACACACAGTAACTTAATGAAAACACTACAAAATAACACAACACAGGTTTAGAAAATATTTATCTAAAAAAAACAAGACCAAAATGAAAAAAATCCACAATACACAAGTCAAGTTATCAATTAAAAATCAAGAAGTCTTTAAGTAGTTTTAAACACACACTGTACCTTGGGTGCGTCAAAAATAGCCCCGCAAGGGGGAGTGTCATCAAAAAGGGCTTGCAATGCGTCGATTTCACTCACGAATGAGACCTTGTGTAGTTTCTCCTTTCATCGGGTCAGGGCGTGTAATTTCTTCTCTCTGCAGGAGAGCGATGCGTCGATCCGGTCAGCATTCTCGGGTCCAGGCAGGCCTTGCGTTGTTTTTACACACCCAGCGGTGTTTGCGTTGGAAATCCAGCTGCACGATGATCCAAAAACCATGCAGGGCGGGTTGTGATCTCCCAGCTTCCGTCAGCGATACTGTGCGTCGTTTCTCCAGCTCCGTGCGCTGATTCTTCTATCGCGTTTCCGGCGAATGTCGATTTTCAACCACGGAGCCGGCGACGCCTTGTTTCTTCAGCAGCAGACTGGACTTGCTTTGATCATTTCTCCGCACGGCGCTCTGTGAGTGGATTTCCTCCTCTTGGGCTGCAAGCTTCTCCTTTCAGGGTCCCAGGGACTGGATGGGCACCACAGGGCAGAGTAGGGGTCTCTCCAGAGACTCCAGGTGCAGGCAGAAGGAAGTCTTTGCTGTTCCTGAGACTTCAAACAACAGGAGGCAAGCTCTAAATCAAACCCTTAGAGATTTCTTCTCAAGATGGAAGGCACACAAAGTCCAGTCTTTGCCCTCTTACTCTGGCAGAAGCAGCAACTGCAGGATAGCTCCACAAAGCACAGTCATAGGCAGGACAGCTCTTCTTCCTCAGCTCTTCAGCTCTTCTCCAGGCAGAGGTTCCACTTGGTTTCCAGTCTGTGGTTTTGGGTGCCCTTCTTATACCCGATTTCTCCTTAGAAATAGGCCGACTTCAAAGTAAAGTCCCTTTTGAATGTGAAATCCTGCCTTGCCCAGGCCAGGCACCAGACACTCACCAGGGGTTTGGAGACTGCATTGTGTGAGGGCAGACACAGCCCTTTGAGATGTGAGTGACCACTCCTCCCCTCCCTCCTAGCACAGATGGCTCATCAGGAAATGCAGACTACACCCCAGCTCCCTTTGTGTCACTGTCTCTTGTGAGGTGCAACCAGCCCAACTTTCAAACTGACCCAGACAGGGAATCCACAAACAGCCAGAGTCACAGAAATGGTATAAGTATAAACACACAAACTTAAAATCAACTTTACTAAAAGATGTTTTTTTAAATTGTGAGCTCAGAGACCCCAAAGTCCACATGTCCATCGCTCCCAAAGGGAATCTACACTTTAATCAGATTTAAAGGTAGCTCCCATGTTAACCTATGAGAGGGACAGGCCTTGCAACAGTGAAAACTAATTTAGCAATATTTTATTGTCAGGACATATAAAACATATTACTATATGTCCTACCTTAACCATACACTTCACCTTGCCCTTAGGGCTACCTAGGGCCTACCTTAGCGGTGTCTGTCATGTAAGAAAAGGGAAGGTTTAGGCCTGGCAAGTGGGTACACTTCCCAAGTGAAATTTACAGTTCAAACTGCACACACAGACACTGCAATGGCAGGTCTGAGACATGATTACAGAGCTACTTATGTGGGTGGCACAACCAGTGCTGCAGGCCAACGAGTAGCATTTGATTTACTGGCCTTGGACACCTCTAGTGCACTGTACTAGGGACTTAGTAATACATCAAACATACCAATCATGGATAAGCCAATTACATACACATTTTGTAAAGGAGCACTTGTTAGCAGTAGTAAAGTGCCCAGAGTAACAAAAACAGCAAAATCAGAGTCCAGCACACATCAACAACCTGGGAAACAGAGGCAAAAAGTTAAGGGAGACCACGCCAAGGATGAAAAGTCTAACAGTGCTGAATTTCTAAAAGTGGCATTTTCGAATTATGATTTAAAATCTGACTTTGACATTAAAGAGGTATTTAAATTACAATTCACTTGCGTATAAACATGATATGCTACCTGCTCCCATTTAAAAGTTAGTACTTATTAAATGTAATAATGTAACCCAATGTTATCCAATGGGAGAGGAAGGTCTTACAGTAGTGAAAATGAAATTAGGAGTTGTTCACTACCAGCACATTTAAAACTTAAACCCACATCCCCTGCTTTTGAAATACAACTTACCCTGACCTATGGGCTTTTAGGGCCTACCCTACATGAGATATATATGTATTACAATGGAAGGCCTAGGCCCGGCAAAAGGTTTATTTTGCCGGTCGAAATGGCAAGTAAAAAGTGCACTACAGACTGCAGTTGCAGTCCTGAGAAAAGGTTTAATGTGGTACTTTACTGGGTGGCTCAATAAGTGATGCAGGCCTACCAGTAGCATTTAATTTTCAGGCCCTGAGTAGCATGTAGTACCATATACTATGGACTTACAAGTTACATACATGTAATAATAAGGTTTAGGCCAATTTTACCATTTTTGAGAGGAAAAGCACAAGCACTTTAGCACTGGTTAGCAGTGGTAAAGTGCACATAGCCCAAATGTCAAGAAAAACAGGTTCAGAAAACAGGAGGGTGGAAGGCAAAATATTTAGGAGAAGGCCACAGCAAGGATGTCAGGCCTAACAGTGATCCAAAAGAATCCTCACCTTCTGTACCTCAGTTTATTCATGAAATATATTCATATTGCAAATAAAGAAACATACCCTGTGTAGCTAATGTTTGTCACAGAGGGCCCTGTCAAACATTTTTAAAAAGTCAGTCATATTCTCCTTTAGGGCAACTCCTGTTTGGAACACATTTTGTGTTTTTATAGACATTCACAAACAATTTCAGTCTACCCTTTGGAATCTCCAATTCAGCGCTGCCCTTGGTTCTTGGCAGTTCTGACATGTATAGACATTTCAGTAAATGGGAACAGAACACCTGTACATTTCCTCTTGTGGCAATGCAACACAAAACCGATATTTCAGCTAAAATATATATATATTTTTTAAATCTTTTCAAAACAAATACTCTTCTCATGGAGAAAACCCTTCTTGTGAACCCTTTGCAATTTGTTTGCAGTTCCCCTCCATTTGATACCCTGAAAGTACATTTACTCCTGTCCGGCTTTGCGAACCAAAGCACAAGTGAAGAATTCGAAAAATACAGCATGATTATTAATTATATAACTGGTGTTGTACCTATTGGCTTCATATGTATGAAATGGAGCATAATAATTATCAATGAAGCTTAGTGCCTGGTTTTACAATTGACCACTGTGGATCAATCATATTTTCTCTATTTCATAATAAGCTATCAAAACAAAAATCAGCATGAAGTGAGTATGCTCTATGATTTTGCACTAAGGAATGTAACACAAGTGTTCCACTGCCTAACACATAAGGATCAACAACTGTGCAAATGGGTTTATCTGGATTTTTGCACCAGTGAAATATTTCTGTAAGTTTGGCACTCAACCACTAGAACACCAATGTGGGTCACTCCATACACTGCAAAATAGTCATACATGATGTTCAAATTAACATTCTAATTAATGTATTTGTAGGAAGTCATGAAACATATTATACTTATTGGCATGTAGGGAGTATGGTGTTTTGTGAAAGAATAGCCCTACCACAAAACATAATACAGAAACATACCAATCAGTGGCTTAATAATTATGGAATATGGCGCATCACTTTTCTACCGCCCCATTGCGTCCCTCCTAACGACACCATGCATGCGCCATATTTACAAATATTGGTGGCAGTTATGTCCACATTAGCGTTAGAATTTATGGTGCTAATGTTGGGCTTTGCGGGATTATTGCCATAAATTGTGGTATTAATGCAACAAAGTACAGGGAGGCCCATTGTTTTCAAAGGGAGTGCCACTTTAATGCCTGCCTTAGGCAGGCGTTAATAAGGATGCTAAAAAAGGCGCAGTAAAATCTAGTAAATTTCACTTTGCCATTTCTCTGGGCCTCCCTACATGGGAAAGTCCCCCTTGAATTTATCAGGCCTGGTGCAGGCATAATGTGGCATAAGGCTTTTCAAAGTGCTGCAGTGCTTGCATTGCGCCACTTAGTAAATGTGGCACTAGGGAAATGCCACATGAATGCCACATTTGCATAAAAAAATGATGCAAATGTGGTGCAAGATGGCTGTAGGGCATCATAAAAATGTCCCTATGTCTTCTTTTTTCCATTTTATTGATACGCTTCTTCTTGGGTCTCTTGTTTTTCATAATGTCTACTGTTCTAAATCTTGGTATAGGGTCATTGGTGCGTCTTCTGCAATGGTTCCTTTAGGTCCCTTCTGGATTTTCAATTTCCTTTCCATTTTGTGCATTTTCTGCACTTACTCCTATAAACACAAACCAAACAGACACTAGATGGCACCATCTGCAGATATGTTCAATGCAGTTCTAGGAAAATATCAATGTTCTAAAGGTAGTTTAATTACACAGTTGGCAATGTAACACATTGGCCAGCAAAGCTCCTTCCAATCCTGCTTTTATTGCTTAGACTAGTGTGTTCTCCACAGAACACCACCAAAATTCTACATAATAAGTTGACTTTCCATTGGCATTTTTGCCAAGCCCAACTATAGACTAAGGGGCTTATTTATGAGAGTCTTCTGCTGCTGGATCATCACTTTTTCTGATGCTCTGGTGGTTCAAACCTCTCAACTATATTTATGCGGCCATGCAAAGCCACTTTGTGTGGCTTTGAATGGCCTCATAGTCACTACATTGTCTTACTCTGCCACAGGGAGGCATTCCATGGGCATTGCAGTGGGCTTTCCCATGCAACACCCCTGAAGTGTGAAGCAGACCCAAATTTACTTAATCCCGTAAATTTAGGGAAGCGCCAAAACCTTACGCCTCCCTATGGGAGGTGTAACAAGGAGAAATATTTGTATTTCTCCTTGTTTTTTAATCTTTCCATGTGTGCTGCATTCTGCAGCACACATGGTAAGATGAGTACACATTTTGGGATTGTTTTTGTGTAGGAAGGTGCATCTTCCTGCACAAAACCAATCCTGCATGCAATACAAACACCCTTACACCAAGGAGAAAGGGGGCTTGCTTTGGTGCCAGGCAACCAATTGTGCGCCAGCACAGAGGGAAAGTACAGGCATGAACCCTATTGCACAAATATAATGCAATCCTGCTCATTCACATTGGTGTAAGGCAGCACAACAAGAAGACTTGTGGCGCTGCCATATGCTAGTTCCAGATAAATAAGCCCCTGAATCTCAATTTTAACAGACCTCACATTCTTTTTCTTTCTACAAGTTGCTAAAATATGGATTTAACTGCCTGAAGCTGAAAACTAAATGACTACCTCACATTTTAGAAACCGATTAAGACATAGATGTTCCTTGTTAACTCCGGAAACAACATTGAACTGGCATCCTTTTTTTTTTTGCCTTTTCCACTACTTGCTCATTGCGGAAAACCAATGAGCACATGTCCTCTGTTACTTTTAACCTAGGTTAGTGTGGGTGTGTGCACCCCTTCACTGTGTGTCTGCAATTCTGGAGCGCACAGCTGTGGTGATAATTTGGGCACATCATAATTCGGGCACACCTCTAATGCTCACATGTGACCCCAACTGTTACAAAATGGATCATTAGTTATGTGGCCTGCACAAGTAATAGGTCCACATTTGTCCTCCACTGGGAACTAAGCACCCCATTGTAGCGCTTGATTTTCCTACTCTCTGTCACTCTCACCAGCTCAGCACCCGGCCAGCACACTTGGTTGCTGCTGCAGGAGCCAGTACTTCACTTTAGTCTGCCTGCTCCTGAGGGCAGATTCTTCCACTGCTGCTGGTCATCCTGCTGCAGAACTAACATCTTGAGGCCCAGGTATGGGGTAATGGGCCCCTCCTCTTTTCCGGGAGGGGGTGTGATGGTGTTTCCCTGGCCTGTGGTCTTCTAGGGGCCCAAGGATGGGATCCGGGGCCCCCTCTGTTGCTCTGAGGAGCTCAACAGCACTTTCCTGCCTCTGCCTTCTTCCCAGGGCCTAGGGATGGGTTCCTGGGCCCCCTCCACTAGAAAACACTGAGGCCCATATATATACTTTTTGATGCAAACCAGCGCCGGCGCTGGTTTGTGCCAAAAAATTTACCGCTGGCTAACGCCATTCCAACGCACCAGCCGGGTGCCATATTTATGGATTGAGGTTAGCCGGCGCTGCGGGCTGGCTAGAGTAAAAAAAAAAAAATGACTCTAACTGGGCAGCACAGGTGTAGGGAAGAATGGGGGTTGTGCATCAAAAAATGGTGTTACAGTAAAAAGCCATGGCTCTAACCGGATTTGTGCAATTTTTTGACGCACAACCCCCATTGAAATGACTCCTGTCTTAGTAAAGACAGGAGTCATGCCCCCCTGCCCAATGGCCATGCCCAGGGGACTTTTGTTCCCTGGGCATGGTCATTGGGCAGGGGGGCCAAGTTAGGCCCCCCATGCCACTTAAAAAAAAAAAAAAGAATTACTCACCTCAACTTACCTGGGATGGGTCCCCCCATCCATGGGTGTCCTCCACGGGTGGGCCAGGGTGGCAGGGGGTGTCCCTGGGGGCAGGTAAAGGCACCGGTGGAATGATTCCATGGTCAGAGACCATGGAAATGAGCCCACAGGTCCCTTAATGCCTGCCCTCACCCAGGTGTTAAAAAATGACACAAATCAGGCTGTGCGCCATTTTTTAAGGCCCACCCCCTCCTCTGCGTCAAAATGACGTGGGAGTATAAATAAGGCGCACAGGCCTTGAAGAAATGTTTTGGGACGGGAACACCTACCTTGAATGTCATTAACGCAAGGCGGTTTCCCGCATCCAGAAAATGACGCGCACTGCTGAATTTTGACGTTCACAGGGTCGGGCGTCAAAGTATAAATCTGGTGTTAGGTTAGCTCCTAATTTGCATCATAAATTTTGACGCAAATTCGGCACAAACAGAGTATAAATATCCCCCTGAGTACGATGGCACGTCCCTTCCTCATACTTCTCCTTGGAGCCCAGGGATGGGGTCCTTGACCTCTTCTCCTCCACAGGGGAGAGTGCAACCGTGCTCCCCCTAGTTTACTAGCAAGCCCTCTGATTTTGCATACTGCAACCATTATAAAGCTTTTGCCAATATACAAATCCCATTTTCTAAAATTGGAATACAAATGGATTTTTGGTATCATACGTACAAATGTTTGCCTCTGAAATCCAGTTGCAAAACATTTACCTTTCACCGGCACATCAAAGGTAATAATAATAATGCATTTGCAAAATGGAAGGGGAAAGTAAAAAAAGTTTGTTTAGGTTGTGAAGTGATCCAAGGGACCACTGCTAAGTCTTAAACAAACTTTGTTGGAAAATGGGTTATTGGTAAGGGCAGGTAAGTACCTAAACTTAGCAATAGGCCACTAACCTCCAGTTAGGTCCAGTTAGGTCTCAGTAAATTAAACGTAGCTCAATCCTTGGTAGCTTGGCAATGAGTGACAAGGCTTAACTTAGGAGACAAAGCATAAAGCATTCAAATATCACAAAACAGTAATTAAATGAAACACAGGAAACATTTTTAAAATCCAAAATCAATTTATAAAAATAGATTATATTTTTATCTTTAAAATGACACCCAAATGAATAAAATCAGATAAGGGGAACCGATGATATGATTTTTTAAAGAATTAATGCTTTCAGTGCATAGAAGCAACCAGCGCTCAAAGGGTTAAAAAAGGTCACACTGGAAAGGAACAAAGTCCAAAGGTCAGCCCACGCACAAGGTAACACTGTCACACTTACTTTCAGAAGTGTTTGATTCAGGAAAGTGGTCCACAGCACCAGCCAAGGGTTCAGAGGCTCTGGGGTGCCTCTTGGGGTCTGGGTCTACAACTCCCACAATGCACCTCTTCAACTTATGGAGTTGCTCCAAACGTCTCCAAACTTCTGGATCTTCTTCCAGAGGTCCTTTTTGTGTCCTTGAAGTGCCCACAACTTGATTCAAGGTTCCTGAAGCTCTGAGTTGCTCCTTGGGAGTTGGGACTACAATTCCCAGAATGCACCTGGTCAGAATCCTCAAATGGCCACTGGACGCTGGTCAGCTGGGCTCTGGTTGCAGAACTTGATGCAGGAGACTCTAGGCAGCTCTTTTGTACCTGTAGCAAAGAGGGAGTCCCTTCTTGAAGCAGTAGAAGACAGGTAAAGTCCTTTTAGTGGTGAAGCCCTAGTGTGCAGCTGGTGCAGTTCTCCAGAGTGCAGCGTCCGGGTGCAGGTCAGGGGTCCAGCAGGGCAGTACTTCTTCTCCTCTAGTTCTTTCTTGTTGGAATCTGATAGGGGTCTGAGGCGTGGGTGCAGTTCTGCCAGTTTTATCCCTGCTCCTGGGTGAAAAACAGGGGGGTCCTGGCTCTCCTATCAGGTGCAGGGTCCTTCCCCCTGTGATGACCACTTACTGGGATGTGTGGCAAAAAACAATCCCAGGGAACAACATTCCTTAAAAAGCCATCATGGCTGAAAGTGTGTTTTGGAGGTTACATGTGGCTGAGCACACCCACTGGTGTTGCTAAAAAGCCTAAACACACCCCTCTCCTGCCCTCTCTTAATATAATCAAGGGAGCACCTAATTGTCTGGGTTTCTGTTAATCTAATCAAGGGGGCACCTAATTGTCTGGGTTTGCAGGATGTGAGGGTGTTGCTGGGTTGCTCCAAATGTCCTTCTCTGACTTTGAAGACCAGTTTGGCAGCCCTCCCACTTCCTGCTTCACCATCTGCTGAGGGGAGATATCCTCCCCCAGGCATATCTCTTTGTGTGGAGCAAGGCCACTTCACACCTCATCAAGGCAGCCTGGCCAGTCTGCTAGAGGCTGGCCAATCAGAGCACAGCAGCAAAAACACTGCAGGGCTGAAGTTGGCAACTTTTCAGGTAAAGTTTAAAACTCTTTACCTGAACAAGTTATATTAAATCCAACAACTGGAAGTTGTGGGATTTATTATAACAAATAATTTGATACCAAACTTCTGGTATCTGTTACTTAAGGAGACTTTTAAAATTAAAATAAAGTCTCCCCATTATGAAGGCCATTCACTACAATGAGGGAAAAACGAATGTGGCTGTTTTACCTCACAGGGCTTATAAAACTACTTTTATAAGGTCCCTGCTTATAGTTACATGGCACCCAGCCCTAGGGGCACATAGGGCACACCCTAGGGGTGACTTATATGTGAAAATAAGGTAGTTTAAGACTTTGGAACAACTTTTAATTCTAAAGTTGAATGTGCATATAACTTTAATTTAAAATCAGCCAGCAAGGCAGGCCTGCCTTTAAAATGACACTGGGCACCTCAGCAGTGCACCTATGGGGGCACTACCTATGCTGGGGTCCCTAAACCTCTATGCACGACCATGTACTAGGGACTTATAGGTAGGTTGACTTAGCCCATTATAATTAGCCTAATTTGCATACTGATTTTACACAGAGCACAGGCCCTGGGACTGGTTAGCAGTACCCAGGCCACCATCAGAATCAGGAAAACACCAGCAAAAAGGGGAAAATGGGGCCAAAAAGTTATGGGGCCTCTGCAATCAGCTCTGTTCTCTCAGAAACTTCAAAAGAAAAATGAGCTTTTTTTTAACTCAATCCAGTTTCATGTAAGGAAAATGGGCTGCATTGAAAAAATGTTTTGCTTTGCTTAAAAGCTATGGTGGTCTACTGGCCCTGGCAGGCCACCATATTTGTTACTGCCTCCAGTTGTAGTGAGTTGCAGTTTGTGACCTACCTCCTTAATATTCATCAGATAGAAAATAGATTGTGACCCCCTAAGATTCAGAATTGTAAGAAACGACCTATTAGGACGTGGGCCATTTCTAAAAAATCTTTACCGGTCACAAAAAATTGTGACAAAATGGGCCCAGTATTTGGCGGTTCATAGTTAGATCAGTTTGGATAATCATAGCTGCATACCTGGATATTACACCATCCCCAGGTGTCAGTATGGTTTGGCTGAATGTTTTACTGTCTGACTGTGGAAAGTGATTCTTTTAAATTCAGCTGAACCTGCTTAGTTAACAAGTTGTGAAAGAACAGTGTAGAAGCAAGTACTGCAATAGGGTTCCCGCAGCTATTGACTTTACATTGATTCCACAAGGCACATTCAACCATTATTCTTCTTTCAATTAGCACCTTCACAGGATTCAGGTGTGTCTGAATAATTGCTGAGAAAGAGTGCTTTAAATAGGCCATGCACCGTCAGGCTGTTGTAAGCAGTACCTGCAGTTCATGAGCTCACGTCAAAGCAGGATTTCTGCATTTCTGGATTGATGGCTGTGCTGTGTCACTGCTTAGCTCCACTGCCTTCATGCCATTTCTGTCGTGGTTGGAAATCATATAGAAGCATACATCACTAAGTAATATTATAGATACAGACAATGGGTTTATACTTTTTTTCATGCTGAAATCTTAGTTGTAGAATTTAAGTACTGTGTAGTGTGAAACATATCTTTTATATGTGGCAAATCTGCCAGGGATCATCCTTGCTGTTCACTTCAAGCCGCTCTACCTAGATGAGGGTTGAACACTCAGGAGCATATTTATGAGATTTGGCGCAGGGCAGCAAAGAAAGTCACCTTCATGAAAGTGACAGGGCAGGAATGCGCCGTAGCAATTGCAAACAGCACATTCTTGTCCTTCCCCCTACAATGGTGCACAGTGGGCTGCCTAGCGCCAACCCAGGCACCCACTGCACTGTGGTGCAAGGGTGTCTGCGTTGCATGCAGGACTGTTGTTGTGAAGGAAGGGGCACCTTTCTGAACAAAACCAATATTGGAAGGCTTTTTCCCCTTTTTTGTGCTGCAAAACGCAGCACAAGTAGGAAGAAGAAACAACAAGGTGAAATAAAGTTATTTCTCCTCATTGCATCTCCCCTGGGGAGGCTTACGATTTTGGCACATCCCAAGGTTTAAAACCTCTTGTAAATCTGGGGATGCATTCAAATCCATAGGTGTTGCATTGAAAAACCCACCACAATGCCCATAGAATGCCTCTCTTGCGCAGAGTAAGGCAACGCAGCGATTTGCACTGCCTTGTCTTACTCCATATCTATGAGGCCATTCAAAGCCATGAAAAGTGTCTTTGTGTGGCCTCATAGATATGACTTCAAGGTTTTCACCACTGTTGTGCCACAAAAAGTAATGCAACTGTGGTACAAGGGACTCATAAGTATGCCCCTTTGTGTTCTTAGCGGGTTGGGAAAACTGTGTGTCTGCAGTCACCCTTTGACAGATGGGAATGCAGGCAAATGAGTAAACCATCTGTCACCAATGTGGAAGTGGTGGCCTCAGCAGGAATTCTGGGGTGAAGAGTGAGCAGAAGGAGCACTGGAAATGATACGAGGAGAGGCAAAACCCTCCCAGCATATGGCAGCAGCTATGTATTCTGGTGTCATAAGTCCCACTTACTCCCAAGATCTCCACCAAGCAAATCCTATATCAGCTCCACAGTGGAACGTGCCCTATGTTCTTGCCTTGGGGAGAGCAACAGACGTTTACTCAAAACGAAGTGAGTTTAAAAGGCCTACAGGCCCAAGATCTAGAATGTGTTTATTTTGCAATTGGTAAAAATCTCCCAAAACGGTTAACAATTTACAACCTCAATAACTTAAACATATGGTTAGCATTTCAGGAAAAAAACAATCATACTATAGTACAAATGTAAACATATTTCGAAAAATTATGCATCCAACACTAATCAGTTGTTTATGAACGAGTACACATAAATAGACTTGCTTTTTGTGCACACAGTTGTCGGGGTGGAGAGAGCCTGCACAGGCTCCCATTCTGCCTGGGAGTCCCCTGGCTGTGTGCTCCCACCCAATACTTATGCTGCTTTGAGCAGTGTCAGGATTGGCGCAGGGTAGGCTGGGAGCCTGTGTCTGCAGCAATGTTGGAAAGGAGAGCGGCACGGGTCGGCGGGTCAGGTACGTTTCTAATTAAAAAATATATATATTTTAATATACCACCCACTCCCATCTCCCCATGTGCCCCCTTCACCTCCCTGTCGTGCAGCACCTGCCCCTTTAAAACGATGCAAACCGCGACTGCCAATGAGTTCTTTCTTAATACCAGTGAATTTGTTACATAAACAGTAAGATAGATAAATTAGGACCGATTTACAAAAGCATGTGTAAATATGGGAAGTAGTACTACAGGATTATTCTTTTAAGAAGTCTTCAGTGACTTTGTGGCATGTCCTGAAATGCCCATCCTCCTAAAGAGGGCTCCACCCTTCCAATTTGTATTAATTGCATGTTAATATTTCCATTTCATTCCCATTTTAGTTGTTTGGGAACCAATAAAAAAAAAGCATGTAAGAGTAGGTAAACTTTTACAGGGCCGGCTTTAGGGCAGTGGGACCAGTGCAGCTGCAGTGGGCACTGACTTGGAGGGGGAGCACTGACCTTAGGGGGGTGCTGTGTTTAGCAATAAATTACGATTTATTTTAAAATTTAAAAGCACCTGCTGCAGAGTTCCTTCTGCTTCCAGCTTTAAGGCATCAATTAAAATGTCAAAGTGTCTCTTGTGAATAATGTTCTTGCTAGAGAGGGAGATCAGAGCTTTATCTAGTGGCAGTTTTGATTCACCATAAAGTATGGCAGGGGTTTAATATGCCTGCTGGAAATACAGATCTGTATTTTAAGAAGATAACTGAGTGGCTCAGTAAAGCCAGCATTTACCAGCCCTTTAAAACAAATGAAATTTATGTGAGCGAGGGGCTATGGAGAGATGAGGGGCACTTTTGCCGAGTAGCGGCGAGGGAATCCGAGGAGGAGGTCGTGGGGGAGGGAGGCGCCAAAAAAGATTGTCACACTGGGCGGCCCCAGTGCTAACACCGACCCTGAATGTGTGCTACAATAGTACAGCTCTGCCTACTTCAAAGCACATCTGTGAATATGACCCCCCTATTTAAACAGAAAGAAGCCTTCCTTTGCAGAGCAGAATAGACCTGCCTGCCTTGCCTTCATTATGTACGAGAATAGAGCTGTCAATCCGTCAGGGGTCTCCATGTCAGCTGCTCGTATAGTCAGAACAGCTGCTCATATGGCACAGTGAACCTTATGTCATAATCAATCACAACTAAAACAAAACAAACGCAAACACCCACAAATCTTCCTCAGGGTGCAGTTTCTTCTCCTTAAAATATTGATTATTTCTAGACCTGCTGTCTCTAAAAGGTAATATGAAGTGATGCCTGTGAACTACATTGTCAACGGAAGTTCATAATTCGCGATTTTGAAATGGCTGCCCACCTATCATCCGCAATGAGTCATGCGTGTGTCTGGTCCATACAAGGGATGCCGCCATAAACATATTTATCTTAAGAAATATGTTGATAGACCAATGTACCACATCCGATCTTGTAGTACAGTAATGTGGCTAGCTCCATTTATTTTATTGCTGTGAAGTAGAGGGTCAGGGACAGCGTGACTATCAGTTCATAAAGCAGGGAATACGGCTTCGTCATTTCCCATATGGCATGAAATATTCCCATTGCCAGTCCCCACACCACGCAGGTGAAAAACAGTTCCTCGTCGAAGGATGTTACCCGCCACGAAACAAGCAGTAGCTGTGTGTACGAGTATACTCGATAAGGAACACCGATTTTTTTAGCTTTAAATTATCTGAGCCAATAGTCTAGTTTCTTATTTCTGTACCTCTAGTACAGTTGTAAAAGTAATTTCCTGACAGAAGAGACCCTCGTTACTCGGTAACGTTTACTTTAACTTATTTTAGGTGGATCCAAAAGATACATTTTCAGATTTCTGTCTTCACATGGTCATAGATATTCTTACATGTTATTGTCAAGGATAAAATGCGGTATAATCTTCTCCTTTAATAAGAGCCAGGGTTTCATCCCTGCTACAGCACAGATACTATGACTAACAAGATCTGGTTCTGAAGCCCTGTATCTGATACAGATATCACTCCTGCATTAGTCCCCCTTCATTTCTCAGAAGCTTTCAACATCATCAATTCAACAATGTATGTAATGCCAAGACATTTTCACTGAATTTCTAGACATAAATATGAGCACCTTATGAATCTCCAGTTTATAAAAAATCACTAGATGACAAATAATTAATATCAACATGTGTGCTTGTATCCACAAATGAATAATTTATTGTAAGGACAAATTTTAGTATTTCTTGGGTATTTTGTTACAGGTTTTTAATTTAAGCCACTGCCTATTTGAAATATACATCTTCATCTCACAACAGTTGCACTCAGGCTCTGCCTTCTTTAAATGAAATACTGTTTGCACTTACAATTTTACTGGTTGCTAAGGCGTGCCAGGCCCTTTGCCAAGAACCCTGTGGAATCCACTCCTGCTATAGTCCCCCACTTTATGTGTATTATTATTAATACTTTTTAAATTCTCCTGCACTACTGACAAAGCGTGTATATCTGAACCTCAATCTTAGTGAAATTTCCCCATTTGTCAAATGGACCTTTAATAGTCAACTTAAAGCATTGTAAAGAGCTAACATCAGAATTACCTTTCCAGTTTTGTGAAGCCAATATGTCACCACAATGAAGACCAAGAATCAATTAGTCCAACCATAAAGGTTTATTTCAGAACATTAATCCAGCAAGCATGTAAGAAAAGCAGGAACATATTTAAATGGTAAAACAATACAGTTTGGAGACCAAAGTGTACCACTAAGTTAAAGTCATAATACATTTCGATGCAAAATAGCAACAACGCAGAAGAAACAGACTGACACAATCAGGTGTTCTATAAGGAAACTTTCCTTTTCTAATCAAAGCCAATGTTGAATCTCCAAAGTGAGATCTCTAAAAGGGAAGCATAGAAGGTGTCAGCATGAGTTTGAGCTTCAGCAGAAGTTAGAACGGAATGGAAAGGCACCTCAGCATAAAGCTTTACACTTGGAGAACCCAGCAGAGAGAGAGATATGCTCTCTCTTGAAGTTAGGATGAAGTCTGCCTAACTAACTGTAAAACCCTAATTAAAAAGTCCAATTAATAGTAGCCAGAACATCCACATCTCATTCTCGCTACTGAGAACAAATCCCATAGCTGCATTTGTGGGGAGTTGACATACTCCCTAATTTCCCATCTCCACACAGTCAGGTAGATATCTGATGGCATTGGATTTTGCATTATCCAGGAACGCCGTGAATTGGATGCTTTCTCCAACTATCATTGTTCTGTGTTCAATGCCAACTTTCTTCTCCCAGGCCTCACGATCAGCAGTCTAATACATAACAATAAGCCTTTAACTAACGAGCAACACAGTGTTGCACCTGCAGAGGAAAGATACCAGCATAGCGGCAGAGTTTAAGCAGACATTTTCAGCTAAGGCCTAATATCAAGCTAAGTTAACTCAAGAGCCAAAATGGATGCACATTACAGTATTATGATCAGTAAAAAGCAATCATTCTAAAACATGGATATGTAATGAACTTGATTACATCAGTCTGTTGATCAACCTAATACATTTGTGCTTAAACTCTTAGTGATAGCAATGATTGCATATTATTAATTTACTTAAATGCACCACTTGTAATAATGAAGTTAAGCCACACATTGAATATATATGTTGCATATAACATATGATATGTAAATGCATTATGCATACAGGGAGGAGCCTAAATTACACTGCTTCAGTACCACAACTCAAACATCAGGTCCATGGTACCATGAGACCTGCAAGTTTTGCAGTTAACAGGTGCAGTAACTTCCAAGAGGGCACTGCATTATCTCAATGGAGGACCATGCTTGGCCCCTTGGGAGTACAGCCGTACAGGCAGCCACTATGGGGTATATAGATGTGGTTGACTTGGGGCACAAGTTGTGGTTGCTTAAAGTGACTATATATATATATATATATATATATATATATATATATATATATATATATCTGTGTGTGTATATATCATCTAGTGACATTTTTGTTTTGCTAATAACTTTAGCGCATTTTTATTTTGCTAATAACTTTAGCGCAGTTTGATGAATCTTCACAAACTTTTTCCAAAAGAAAAAAACAGTAGTCATTCAGCTGCTGTCTGGAAAGTTTCGGGGTGATCCGTCAAGCGGGGGCTGAGAACAAGGAGGGTCCCAAAACGTGTTTTCTCCTTTAATTTTTTCATAGGGATTTTGAACAGCGATAACGCCCGAACCACTGCACAGAATGACTCCAAATTTGGCAGAAAGGTAGCTCTTGGTTTAGAAAGTGCCATTCTGTTATTTAGTGTAAATCTGTTTAGTACTTTTAGAGAAATTAAAGAAAATCTGTTATGTTCGACATATCAAGTTTACATTTGCGGGAGGTTGTCGTGGGGATCCGCGAGTTCCAATGCACACGGTTGGTGTCGCGGAGCTGTGAAGCGGTGGCTCATTGCTCCGGAAAGATAAATAAATAAAGACATACCTTTTTAATCTGCACCGTTTCCTGAGTCTCTCCCGCCGGATCATAACATTCATATTTTGGCGACGAGCTGAAGGGTGGAACTACCGATGTCAACCCGCACGGCTCAAGGCGATCGTCAGCAACTTTTATCCATTATTTCCTTTCGTGTCCATTTCCTGAATTGCGGGAGAATGGAAAAAAATAATTTGCTTTGTGGTGTGAGCTGCATCAGTGCTTATGCTGACTAAACGGTAAGGATCCGGATGTAAAGTTCGTGTCTCAGCATGTGACCCACAACGACTAGACTGTGCGTACATGGTTGTGGGAGCAAAAACAGAAGCCATTTTGGATGTGCACAGTGCTTAGAGACTGGTGTATCTTGCTTATGGGGATACAGTGCTTATTGGGAGACGCTAAATTTTGTGCAGAGATTGATGGAAGCTCCATTTACACTGTGAATGTAGATTTTTATCTCTACAAGCAGGACAGTATCTAAACATTGCAAATTCAAGGGTCTATTGCTACGTAAACATTTTGATTTTCTGTCCATGTACACTTTCGTATAAATGAACGTGCAATCTATAAGTGTACCGCCGCTTTTCTTGGAAACACCTGGTATGCAACCCATTCTGTGGAAACAGTGGCTTGATGGTTTTGAAACCTACCTTGGGGCGATAGGTGATGCTTGTTACAGGTTTCAGAGGAAGAAGTGTCTATTATTACATTTGTTGGGATATGAGGGAAGAGAAATTTTCAAACACCTGCCGGAACCACAGCTTGACGAAGAAAACCTGGATGTATGTCAAGTAGCTGTGAAAAAAAGAGCAACAAGATTTGATGTGTAGCCCAATTTGGTAGTATTGAGGCATACATTTTTCTAATGAACACAAGTGCACGGGGAAGATGTGGATGTGTATATTAGTGCATTGAGAAAGTTATCCTCACAATGTGAATTTTGTGACTTTCAAGACTCTTAGATAAGGGATCAATTTATTGGTAATTGTGCGGATAAACACATTCAACAGAAACTTTTGAGCATGGGAAATCCAACGGAGGAGGTGGTCTAAGTCACAAAGAGTATTGAACTAGCTCAAATTTCAATGAAAGAACTCAAATCCAGTGGTGGTGTTAAAGAATTGGTCAAGTGGTAAATGCAATCAAATGTTCATAAAAGTAGGGAAGTCAGAACAAATATGAACAAAAGAAAATAGAGAACACATTTTTTTTAAGAACAGCAATGTATGTTTTAGGTGTGGCAGTGCACCAAACAGTAAAAATGGAAGAGTCTGTCCAGCGAACAATGCTGTGTGTAGAAAGTGTGGAAGCTGGGGCATTTTGCTAAAGTATGTCAATCTACCCAAAATAGACAAGCTAAAATAAGTAGTGTGGTAGATGAGGATGATGCAAACAGAGATGAACTGATGGTTAAAGCTTTCCAAGACATGATTGTGGTTGTCAGTGAAGACCAGTCGGGAAATGTGGATCAGTGTGAATGTGTTGATCCCTATGTCGACATTTGTGTAGGAGATGAAATATTGCATTTATTATGATTCTGGGGTGCGCATTACAATGATTTCTTCAGATTTATTTCACGACACTAGGGGAAATAGGAAACTTCATCCCCCAGATAGGGCACCTGTCTCTTTTGAAGGAAGGAAAATAGAATTGGAAGGGTTCATTGAAGATTGTGTAGAATTCAAAGGCCGCAAGGAAAAATGTATGTGGCATTCAAAGGCTTGAACATTTTGGGGTGCTACCATCAAGGGTTGTTTGGTATGATACTTAAATCTGGAGCTAGAGAACAAATTTGGGTTGTGAAAGAATCCATGGAAGAAAATCTATTTGAAAAAGAGTTTCCAGCTGTATTTGCTGAAGGATTAGGGAAGATTGCGGGATTCAAACATAGAATCAAGGTGAAGAAAAATGCTATTCCTGTTAAACATAAACTTAGGTATGTCCCACTTAGCTTAAGAGACAATCTTAAAGAGGAACTTCAGAGTATGGGTGTGAATAAACCTATTGAGTCCAGTCTATGGCTTTCACCCTTGGTTGTTGCACGGAGAGGCAATGGGAACATGCGTTTGTGTGTTGATTTATTGAGTCTCAACAAGGAAATATGGGTGGACGCATATCCTTTGCCTAAAATTAGTGATCTCTTGGAAGAACTGAAGGGCACTGTGTGGTTTTCGAAGATTGACCTTGTGTCAGCGTACCACCAAGTGGTGCCAGATGAGGAGTCTCACCATTTTACAGCCTTCAATTCGCCATTTGGCACATTTCAATTCTGTAGGATGCCATTTGGTTTAGCGTCTGCAGCTTAGGTCTTCCAGTGGATTATGCATAAATTGTTGGGAGACGTCAAGGGTGCGTTGGTCTTCCAAGATGATGTGTTGATTTTTGCTGAGAGTTTGGTTCTGTTTGTGTGGGACAGTGAATGTCAAAATCTTTTGAATGCTAGACCTTTGAGTCCTTATGACCCTAGCAAAGAATGTGTCATTACTGTTGATGCCAGCAAATATGGGTTGGGTGCAGTCTTGACTCAGAGCTCCAATGAAGAGGAAAAAGTCATTATTTATGCGTCAAGAGTGTTGCATGATTCAGAGCTTAATTACTCTGTAATTGAAACTGAATCACTGGCTTGTTTTTGGGCGAGTGAAAAGTTTAGAAGTTATGTTTGGGGAAGGATCACAAGCCGGTGGTCTACATTCTGAATGGTGACAAAATTAATTACACCACTCCACGCATTGCACGTCTCACTACAAAGTTATTACAGTACAATTTTGAGGTGAGATACTTTCCTGGGAATGAGAATTTTACTGCAGGTTTTTTGTCATGCTTACCCATTTCTGAATAGGATGAAGTTGACGATGGAGATAAGGAAGATTGTTTTATAGCAGCCATTGATGTGGATGTATCTAGAGTTTGCTCAGAAACTGGAAAGATGCAGAGAGTAAAGATGAAGTGTTGCAAAGGGTAAAGGAGTGGCTGGCCCAAGGAAAGGTGTTTAGGTACTGAGTTGCAACATTACTCAAAAATCTGTAATGAATTTTCGATTGAAGACGTTGTTGTGTTGAGGAATGAAAAGTGTGTACCCCAGTGGGATATCCGTGCTATGTTGATTGATCATGCTCATGAAGGGCATTTAGGTTCTACAATGACGAAGAGAAGTTTGAGAGCTCATTATTGGTGGCCATCCATGGATAAAGAGATGGATGCGTTGGTCAATAAGTTGTGACATCCCCTTTACAATCTATACCTATGCCTGATAAAGCCTGGGTGAAAGTTGGTATTGACATGGTGCTACCGTTTCATTATCTTCCTTATCACTCACGTATGCTTTTGTGTTGATGGACTATCACAGTAAGTGGCCCGAGGTCCGTTTTTTGTCTGATCCCACGGCTGGTAAAGATATCTTCATGAGTGAAGGGTTTCTGGAGTATATTGTGTCTGATAATGGTGTCCAGTTTGTTAATCATGAGATGGAAGTTTTTTGGGAGGGGGCTGGAGTCAAACATTTGAGAAGTTCACTATATCATCCTCAAATCAATGGTTTGGTAGAACGGATGAACAGAGTGGTGGTGGAATGTATCAAGTGGGCTAAAGATGGTGGGTATGATGTCAAGGAAGCGGTGAGGTCCATGCTTTGGTTTTATCCCACATTCTCTCACAAAGGTCTCTCTGTTTGAATTTTTTAAAGAAAGGCAGGCTAACTCAAAATTGCTTTAACGGTCGATTGGACCGGGCTGTTTTCGGACCACAGGTGTGGATTCTACGATTGTTTATTCGTCTGGTAAGACATTTCTTCCCCCCTTTTTTTCCACGTTTCTCAAAATTTTACATGTTTGTGACTTAGACCCGGACATGGCGTTTCTTATTTTTAAAACGCCCCCATTACCCATAATCTTGTTATGTTGTTGAACCTTACGGCCCGGTTGTTCATTATTATATGGTTGTGGTATTTTTACTTTCTTTATTGTATAAATGATACCTTTTATGGGACACCTAATAAGTTTGTGTCTAGTTGTCTTCCCAATACTTCCGCCTTTTTTCCGGTCATGGTAACTGATAAGCCATTTCTGACTGTACGCCTCTCCCCCTTTTTTTATCACATTGTAATATAACTTTTTTCTTTCCTTTTTGATGTATGGCCCGTTCTTATTATATTTTTGGACTTGACTCACGTCGTCCTATTTCTTTCTTTTCGCCAGGCTTTGAACTAGCTATTACAATTTTGACTATTGAAACTGATTGGACTCCAGTTTGCCCTGAAGAAGCCCCTCGATTGGGCGAAACGCATTGGCTGTTTATTCATTGTACCTGTTGGCTGTTTATTCATTGTACCGTTGGCTGTACTTACGGAACTGCGAGATTACTAAGCATTGGACTTGCAAAGAATTAAATAGGAAGGATTTCACCTCTTGACGACTGGAATACTTGATTTTTTTCACTGTCTATTAATGGTGTTTGTGTATGTGGCGGTGCACCGCCCATTTGGATTTTATGTATTGGGGCTATTCTCGACCCTTTCTTGGCTCTCTATGCAGCAGGAGCCTGGGTGCAGTTGCACGCCTGAAGATATTAGAATTTATTATTTCCTGTATACTTGTGTCTGTCCATCACTGGGCACTCATAGTGACTAGTGCGTTCTCTGCGAGCGTGCTGCATTTTGGTTTTTCTTTGTTAACTCAAAATTGTTCCCTGCTTGGCTAGCCAAGGCGGTAGAAGGTAAACTAAATGGTGAATTGGACACAGGCAAAATGCTAGAAAATGTGAAAGAGACACAAGGGAAAATAAAGTCTAGGTATGATTTTTTAAAAATCAACTAAAGTCCAGCTATTTTATCCAGGAGATATGGTACGTGTCAAGTCTCAAACATTTATCAAGAAAGGATATGCTAGTTTTGACGAACCTGTGATGGTGAAGAAGGTGTGTGGCAACGCTGTGATGGTCGAAGGGGGACATTGGTGGAATGTTGAGAAACTTGTTAAGGTAAGAGCGAATGAGTTTGATGAGTTGAATGACAGAACTGATAGTGGGCCATCTAGAAACAGAAATAATGACTTGTCCGGTCACGCAAGTGAAGAGTTGGAACATGAACACCTTCCCGGAAGATCTGTTCGGAATTTTTTTTTACCATGGAAGCTCATGGATTGTTATAGATATTGAGATAGTTTGCTTTGCAGCATAAATACTTTGGTTCTTATTCTGTTTTTATTAATATTTAGTTCTTATGTTTAGGTGTGGTTTATTTATTTTTATTTTTTTACAAAAAAAAAAAAAAAGGGAGTTATATGTTATGTTCGACATCAAGTTTACATTTGCGGGAGGTTGTCGTGGAGGTCCGCGAGTTCCTATGCATATGGTTGGTGTCGTGGATCTGTGAAGCTGTGGTTCATTACTCTTGAAAGATAAATAAATAAAGACGTACCTTTTTAATCTGCACCGTCTCCCGACTCTCTCCTGCCGGATCATAACAAAATCCACATTTGTATGTACAGTATATGGATGTGAAGTCTGTGTGAACCTTCCCAATCTTGTGCTGAGATCAGATTGGCTACAACACTTCAACAAGGTAGTGTAGTTATGTTGGGATTTGGCTTCAGCACAGTTCCAGAAAAAAGTATAAACAAAACCAAATGGGGCCAGGATAGGGACACCCTGACCCCTTAGTTCTGGTGCTGTGGTCCCAAATGGACCTCCCAAGAACAAAACTTTTTTTTTAAATGTTCACTGCTCTTCACCGTGGATCAGGGGATCAGGCGAAACTTAAAAAAAAACACAAGCACAGCCTTCCACGCTTGTTTATGTGCAGCCGCTGGGAGGGCCAAGTCCTGAGGGCATTCATATTGTAATGTGGAGGGGCTGCCCAGCTTCCCGCCTGCCCCAGGAACAGTCAGGCTCCCGGAGGCAACATAAATGATGTGTTCGGAGAGCCACCTAGCCCCTCGCAGCCCTGGGGACCTCTACCTCCCCGGGCGGTAAAGAATTGCAACGGGGTGCTGCCCCCCCCGCAACCTCAGGGACCACCGCCTCCTTGGGGCTTAAATCAAATTTAACATGGGGGGGTCACGCGGCATCCCCACTGCCCCGGGGAACACCACCCCAGGGGCTTATATTTATTAGAATGCAGGGGGTGCCTGGCACCCTAAAGAAGCCTAAAACTTCATGGAGACTAACGGAGAGCTTGTCACTGAGAAAGGTAATTTTAGGCATATTGTTTTTTTTTAGGGATTTGTCTTTTCTAGGGATTTGTGTTTAAGGGATGTTCTTTAATAGTGGAAAAAATATACCTTTCTCAGTGAGAAACTCTCTGTTAGTCTCCATGACATTTTAGATTAGGGTTTGTATCTTTTTGTTTCTGTTTTTGATAAGGTAATCTAAACCAATTAACTCATGGTCATAATTAGATATAGAGACAAGAGCATTGGCCCACAAACAATGGTGGGTGAAAACTAACTAATATGAGTCAGTGGAATTGATCATCCAACGCTGATTTGGGCACTGACCCTGTATTTTCTGTGTAAGTTTTCAAGTGATATAAGATACTTTTTATAATTTTCTATAATTGTCATGATTCGCCTTTCTCTTACTGCTTCTGTCAGATGTAGATGGAATAAGGCTTTGGATCTTGCACGTCCTGGCTAAGATAAGGGAGACCCCTTTGGGTAGCCATGGTGCTGCTGGCAAGAGGGACGCCCAAGCAGTCCATGCCCTCCAGTAGGAGCTCTGGAGGAAAAACCACTTAGGGAAAAACCTCCAGAAGGGAGCTACAGAAGATCAGAAAATGCATAGTAGAACTCAGGACTCCAAGAAATGGAACATCAGGAGTTTACAAGGAAAAACAGGCAGGAGCAATCCACAGCAGGAAAACACAAGAGCAAGGATCACTACCAAACAGAGTGTTGCAACGCAAGGAAGAAAGAAACTCAAGCTCCTTATTTACCAGAAAACAGGAAGTGAACCAATGGGAAAAAGGAAAAATGCCATATTAAGTTTGAAAAGTGTCATAGAGAAAACTAGGCAAAACGCTATCTTGGAAATGGACTAATAAAAGAAAAGAACAGTGCATGCTGGGAAGAACAAACATTCTAGGACAGACAAAGCATGACTTCCAAAACCAAAGAACGAACAGCCCAGAACCAAAGAAACAGATAAGTATTAGATATGCATTGCGGGGGCCACCCGTGATGCAAGAACAGAGCATGCAGTAACCACGGAGATCCGCGTCCAGACCCTGGACTACCCGACCTTGCTGCTGCACCAGAGAAGAACACTCTGGACAGACAAATGGCCTGTGGCAGTCCCGAAGTGCTGAATATCGGACCACGGGCCTACCCGCAGGATGGAAATGGAGCACCACTGACGGATTACCGACCCGCAGCTTAATGATAATAATCATGCTGATTTTGATATTTATTTAATTTAGGATTAGTTAAAGCCTCCAAATTGTGATTATATTTAGTAGGGGCAGAGATAAATCTGAACTTGCTAACACATTGATGTTTTAATATGAACTCATTGCCAAAATGGTGACAGTCTTTCTTCAGTGTTGATGAAACACTGGGTTTATTTTCAGTAGTAAATTTAAGTTGCTTACCTTAATAAAGGCTGGTTACAGACAAAACAGGTTGGAACGGCTGGGTCCGCATTTTGTGAAATAAAGATATTTTTCCATCTCTCATGGAGTGCCCGTATTTCCCGCTGGGACATTGTTGCAGTGGGTTAGGAATATATAAATATATATATATATATATATGCCCTTGCCACCCAAAAGACCATAACCACCCTAAAACCTAATAACACCCTTGCCACTCAAAAACCCATTCCCACTCTAAAAACTAAAAATGCCCTTGCCACTCAAAAACCCTTACTCACCTTAAACCCTAAAATCCCCTTGCCACCCAAAAATCCACACCACCTTAAAACCTAAAAACTAAATTGCCACCAAAAATCCCTGCACACACTAAATCCTAAAAACACCCTTGCCATCCAAAAACCCATACCCACCCTAAAACCTAAAAACAACCTTGCCAGCCAAAAACCCACACCTACCCTAAACCCTAAAATGTAATTTCACAAATAAATGTGTGTGTGTGTGTGTGTGTATGTGATCAAGGCCGGGCAGTCGGCCGAAATGTGTAATCTTTGTAATAAACTCCTTACAACCGTACTACCTGAGTGAGTATTTATAACGGAGGAATTCTGTAATATTGGAATATATATATATATATATCTATATATATGTATATAGATATATATATACATATATATTTTACATGAAAAAGAAAACTTTGTTTAGTCTTTCTATACAAACCAAATTGAAACTAAACAAACAATAGAAATTCGAAAGTTCGAGCTATACCTTACATTTATCATTTACACACTACCTTCAAGTTACTATAACTTTATTTATTCTTTCAGTAAAACTAAATTTATACTATACCAACATTAGAAATTCTAAAGTTATAGCTGTACCTTAAATGTATAACTTATGCACCACCCTCAAATTACTAGAACTGGCGCACCCCTCGTACGCCTCTGTTTACAGTGATGTCAACTCACTAGCCATAGTACTTGAACTATAACTCGCCGTTCTACCATGCGCAATGTTCTCACAAATTATGTAATTTGAGATGTCATAAGATGTCATGAGTGTTGTTATGAACGGGATAATTTCACATAGTACAAGTGATGTAATATGAAATGGTATAAGAATTACATAAAGGCACAAGTTATAGTCAATGGGGGAGCCTGGTCTCCCCCACCCCCGGCAGCCAGCAAGGGCCGCACAACTCTGTTGTCTCACTGCTTGCACCCTTCTTCGTAGCCCAAGAGACAGCATTGCTCTGGCCCCATGGGAATGGTTTATCCACTCCATTTTCCTGACGGGGAGCATGGGCAGGGAAGATTTTGTTCTCCCACCTAGCAAGAGCAGCTTTCTGCTCGTGCTGGGTGGAGGTACATTACACTTTTCCTGTGCTTATTCTAGGGAGGAAAAATGGACGGTGTATGTATCTTGTGAGTGAATTTCAACTTTAAATCATTATCAGCAGTGAAGTTCAGAAAGACATTCAGTTTGCTCTGTGGGCCATCCCAAATGATGAACAAGTCATCATTATATTGTGTCAAAAAAATTAGATGTTGAGTCCAATCATCATTTTTCTCTCTCCAAATGTATTCTGCTTCCCACCAACACATAAAAATACAGGCGTAGCTCGGGGCAAAGCAACTTCCCATAGCAGTCCAGGTCAAATGTCTATACCATTGCTTCCAAACAGGAAGAAATTGTGATCAAGACAAAACCGTTGTAGAGCCAAGAGCATCATCAAATGATCCTATAGATATGATGGTCTGTCCCTGAAAAAAATATATGCAAGCTTGAATGCTCAGATCATGATTGAAACATGTATAAAGAGATGTCACATCAATGGTCACCAGGGAATAATCAGATTTCCAAGGAATCCCTTGTATTTTAGTTCTAAAATCTGTACTGTACCTACAATATGATGGTAAATTAAGTACATAAGGACACAGAAAAAAATCCAAAAATGTAGACACATTTTCCAATAAGCTGTTTTTATGTTGAGACAATAGGTCTACCCAGAGGGTTTGAGACCTTTTTTGCGGATTTTGGATAGCATATAGAAACAAGGAGCAGTGGGTTTGTCGACCCTCAAAAATTGGTATTCCTCAATATCCAAAATCCCTCTCTCATACCCCTCAGATAAAGCTATATGAAAGAGAGATATGCTGTTTCTATACATGCTCCTATCAGATTACTCATAGCAACCAAAATAGTCCAACTGTCACTTAGGTTCCTCCTGATATTTCACCACATCCCATAATACCACATTGCCTCCTTTATCGGCAGGTTAAATAACAAAGGAAGTGTTATTACTCAGAGATTCCAAAGCGTGCCTCTGTCTTGAGTTCAAATTATTAGCAAACTCATTGTGACAGTTGTTCTAGAGTTTCATAAGCTCCCTGATTACAACTTCCTGAAAGGCAATCAATTGCATCATGCGAGATGTTAGGGTTAAACTTGGAGTTCAGTTTAATATGTGTTGGACTTTTTGCCTTACGCAGGGTCATCCCCAGTCTTTTTGCCTCCTTCCTCCTGGTTTTTCTGACCTCTCGCTGTTGGCTCTAGGACTCTGAGCACTTTATCACTGCTGACCAGTGCTAAAGTGCAGGTATGATTGGCTTATACCTAATTGGCATATTTAATTTACCTATAAGTCCCTTGTACAGTGGTATCTCTATACCCAGGGCCTGTAAATTAAATACTACTAGTGGGCCTGCAGCGCTGCTTGCGCAACCCACTGAAGTAGACTTTTTTTAAACCTGTCTCAGGCCTGCTAGCGCAGGGCCTGTGTGTGTAGTTTTCTGCCACAGGAACCTCGCATCTAAATTTACTTGCCAGGCCCAGAACTCCACTTTTACTACATGTAAGTCACCCCTAAGGTACGCCGTAGCTAGCCCTATGGGCAGGGTGCCATCTATGTAGAAAGGCAGGACATGTGCCATATTGCATGGCCTGTCCTAGTAGTGACAAACAGCCTAACTTGGTGTCTCACTGCTGTGAGTGCTGCCTTCTCATAGGATTGCATTAGAAATGCCCTGCCTTATGTGTAAGGGGTATTGCCTGATTTATGAAGGGTAGCGTAGGCGTGTTTGGTATGGTTGTGATGGTGATAATAAATGCTGCTTACTGGTGTGGGTGTATTTTTTATTACTATCACAGAAATGCCACTTCTAGAAAGTGCGCATTTATCTGTGCTTATGACTCTGGTGTTTTGCAGCTTGACTCCAATCCACGTCTGGGCAGAGTGACAGTTGGGGCTTTGTGCATACTTTTCAGACAGCCTGTACACATGGAGGGTGGAGGTGTCACAGAGGTGCATCTGCATACTGAATAGTCTTCCTGGGCTGAGAGAAGGGAGAGGCGGGGCACACCTGCATTTGTAAAGACTGTGCCCTGGCCTCACACAATAGGGTCGTTAACCCCTCACTGATGTTTGGAGCCTGTGCTGAAAGGAGAGAGGGGGCACCCCCAGAACCAGTTGTAACTGGCTGGAACCTCCTCTCCCTACCATTGTAAGACACTGTAAGAACTGACTATAAGTACAGGGGAATTTTCCCCACAATTTGGAGACTCTTGGAATCATCTTGGAACTGGACACCAAAGGCTGAAAGGACTCACCAGGAACCGCCATGGACTGCTGCTGCTGTGCTGACCTGTGACCTGCCTGGTCACTGTGAAGGACTTGCCACTTGCTGCATTTCCCTTGTGCTGGCCTGTAGCTGGGCCCTCCACCTGAGATTGTCTTGAGATTCTGCTCCCCAGGGGCAGGGTGCTGTGGCCCCTGACCCCTGCATCCATTTCTTCACGAGGGGTGCTTCTCCATGGTTGCGGCTGCCATAGCGCTGATTGCAGCGCGCTTATGGAGCCTTGGGAGCTCGTAGGCTCCTTGCTGCATTGTGCCCCTTTAAATAAGATCACTACAACAGCCCGGGAAGCTGGAAGAACACTCGCGCACCGCATCGGGTGCAGGCGAGTGTCTGCTCGGGCCCCAGGAGGGGTCTGATCTTCTTGTGGCTTCACGGCAGGACCAGGGTAAGGCGCGGGGAGTGACCCCTTCCCCCTGGCCTCTGCGTTAGGAGCAGGACGCTCCTTTTCTGCTGTTAGGTAAAATGGGCATTATTGTACCCCCCACCCTTGGTGGAAGGGCCGGTTGAGGCCCTGGGGGGCCCCCAGTAATCATGGTCCCCAGAGGGGCCTGTCTATAAAAGAGAGGAGGTGCATGTCGCCCTCCTCTGACCTCAGAGTATAAGGGAGGCCCCCATTTTGCGCATAGGAGCGCCGGGGCCCCATTGTTCGCCTTCTAGGCACTGGAGGGGCCTTCATCCAACCAGGTACTGTTTAAAGGACCAATATAGTTGCAATCCAAAGTTCTTTCTACAGTCTTTTGCTTGATTCATATATTACCTACCTGCGTTTGATGTTTTTACATATGTGTATGCAAATGTTCCTTTTATGGACATGCTTGCTAATATGTTTTTCTAACTTGCCATATGTTTTCTAATGTTCCTACTATGGGCATTTTATGATATTCTTATGACAAGTGCTGTGATGTAATAACGTGTTTTCCTGACTACTGCTTATGTTGCAGAATACTGAGTAACCTGTGTGTAATGTGTGACTACTGCTAGGTTGCAGAGTAACTAATGTGTAACGTTCTGACAACTGCTAAGGTAGCAGGATAGTACTGATATGTGATGTTTGGTCTGATAATTGCCTTGTGTATAATACAGTATATGTTCATATAATTTGGTGTTGTGTTTCCTTTGTGGTGGGGATATTGCGTCACGTGTGTTGTGTGTGTTGTGCAAACGCTTTACACATTGCCTCCAGGTTAAGCCTGACTGCTCGTGCCAAGCTACCAAGGGGGTGAGCAGGGGTTATCTTGGACGTGTAACTCCCTTGCCCTGACTAGAGTGGGTAAGTTCTGCCTGGCTGAGGTGCATACCCTAGCCAACCAGAAACCTCATTTCTAACATTGGTTGTCAGCGGTGAGGATAGGACTTGCACTTGCACAATACCATTGTGACTCATTATTTCACTACAAGGATTGCGTTTAGACCATCACATGTTTGGCTTCTCTTAACTTTCTCTCTTTGGTCATTTTTCCTGTTTTCAGTTCTCACGCTTGGGTATTGTGGTTGTCACATTTGAGTTATTTGTACCTTTTCAAGATGGGGCTTACCTTTGATTTAGAGGACCTGCCGTTTTACATGCAGGAGGAATTAGAAGGGTTCTGTAGAGAGAGAGGGCTGCCTGTAGAAGGGGACCTCAGGAGATCTCTGAATTTATTTGAAAGGTTTGTGACATATACCCAGGGAGGGAGTGTGCTTAGGGGGTACCCAGAGGATCCTGAGTGTAGCGAGGGTTCCCAATGGTAAGGCTCCCAGACCTCATCCCTAGAGAGTGGAAGAGAGACTGATCAGGAGGGTGAGAATGACCGGTTGGGGACGCCAGTGGACAGGGAAGGCCCCAGTGATAGGGAGTCCCTTGCTGGGTCTAGTGTAAGAATCAGGGCTACCTCTAATTCCTTGACGCCTGATGAGCTAAGAGATAGGTGGGAAGAGAGGGACCTGAAGTTGCAGTTAGCGCTCCTAGCTGTTGAGGAGAGAAGGGCTGAGGTAGAGAAGGCCTTAGTACAGGAGAGAATGGCAGAGGCAGAGAGGGCCTTTGCCAGAGAAAGACTCGCTCTAGAGTGCAGTCTGAAGGTTCTGGACTCACCAGCGCTGCAGGTGGAGTCCAGTGGTGGCAGCAATGTAGAGTGCTGTAGCAAAGCTGTTCCTCACATTCCCATAGATCTGGTACATAGGTTCCAAGAGGGGGGTGACATACGTCAGTGGTTAAAGGAATATGAGAGGGCTCTGGTAGAGCGCAGGATCCCTGAGAAGGATTGGGGAACTGGCCCAGGGAGCTTTATTCCTGAGGAGGGGAGGGATGCCCTACTGACTCTGGAAGATAGTAACAGGAAGGGGTACTCCGCTGCAAAGAATGCACTGATTGTGAAGTATGGTTTTTCCCCTGAGGAATACAGAAAAAGGTTTAGGGGTGGTAAGAAACTGTCCCACCAGTCTTGGGAGGAGTTTGTGGAGGATTGCTGCATTGCACTAGATGGATGGGTGAAGGGTAGCACAGTAAACAATTTTGAAGGGCTGTTTAATCTGATTGTCAGAGAGCACCTGCTTCGTTGTTATTCTTCAGAGTTACGCCAACACTTGTCAGTGTGTGAGCTCTCTGACCCCAGGGAGCTTGCAAAGGAGGCAGACTTCTGGTTGCGTACCAGAGGGTCTGGTGTGGCATTAGGGGGTGTTCCTAATGAGAGTGGTCTAGGTGTTTCCCAACCAGGTGTGGTGGGAAAGGCTTGTGTCCCAGGTAGGTCCCAGTGTATTGGGGCGGGTAAGGCACCCCATGTCCAGTCTCAGAGGAGAGGGAATGGGGTTGGGCTGAGGCCCAGGGTACCCGAGCTCCAGTCCCAGGTCCTGGAAGGTTCCATGAGTGAACGCCAGGAGGTGAGCCTAGCCTGTGCCATAGGGCCAGCTGTTCAGAAGGATCCCATTTTGTCATTAGGACTTGGGCGGGTGGCTGGTGATAGCGCTCTGCCGGTCCTGGTGTCTGGTAGTCTCGCTCTACAGCGGAGGAGGCGGAAATCCAGGCATAGGGTTGAGAGGTGGCTGCGGGCCCCAGTGGAGAACCTGGAGGGTCAGGGGTCAGCTCTGAGAGCAGAGCCCCCCAGGAATGACCTTGGTGAGACCATTTCTGGGCTGGGGGGAATCCAGACTCTGTCAGATGGGCAGAGGTCAGGAGACCTGCGCCAGCCAGACTCTTGTGTGGCCCTTGGGGAAGGTGTTTCCCTGGTGGTGGGTAGGTGTGCCCCCCAGGAAGTCCTGGTGCGCCAGGCAATGATTCAACCGCAGGGTGGTGACTCTGGGATGGATGATCAGGTTCAGGGGGTAAACTCTGACCTGATGGGGAGTAGGTGTGCTCCCAAGGAAGTCCTGGTGCGCCAGTCAGTGGTTCAACCGCAGGGTAGTGACTCTGGGTTGGATGATCAGGTTCAGGGGGTAAACTCTGATCTGATGGGGAGTAGGTGTGCTCCCAACGAAGTCCTGGTGCGCCAGGCAGTGGTTCAGCCGCAGGGTAGTGACTCTGGGTTGGATTTCCAGATTCAGGGGGTAAGCTCTGATCTCGTAGGGTGAAGGTGTGCTCCCAAGGAAGTCCTGGTTTGCTGGGCAATGGTCCAGTCCAAGGGTGTCGTCCCTGGACTAGATAGACAGGTTCAGGGGGTAAAACCTGACCTGGTTGGGGGGGCGGTTAGTGTGCTCACCCCCGTGTGAAACTTCTGGTCGCTTCTTCCGAGGTGGGGAGACGCAGGACTCTGGAAGTGGGGTTCAGGGGGGGGGAAGCCCGCCCCGGACCCCGGTGCAACCCAAGGGTGTCGTCCCTAGGTTGGGTGGTCAGTCGCCCGGTAGTGATCCTGGGCTGGCGAGAGAGTTGTGCAGGGCTGCTGTACCCAGCACCCTGGCAAGTGTGGATTCTGATGATACCCCTCCTAGGAGAGGAGGGCGGGATCCTAGACGGAGGGGTAGAGGGAGGAGAGCCTCACCTCTAGCCCCTGTAGAACCTATCGGTGCAGACCCTAGGTTGGTGGATCAGTGGCAGAGTAGAGCCCCTGAACTGATTGGAAGTGGAGTGGAGACAGGTTGCTTTGCACCTGGGGCTACCGCCCCCCACTCGTTATAGTTTCAGAGACCAGAGGCTCCTAGATGGCCTGGGGCCTGGTTCTGGCCATTGGCAGCTAGAGAACCCCCATGGGTTGGTCTAGGTGCCTGGGAAGCATTGACAGAGAGATCCAAGTGGAGTCAGGAAGGCGTAGAACTGGAACATGCCCCTGCTGTTGTGGGCCTGGGTCCTTGTTCTATCGCCCCAATCAGGGAAGTACATCAAGCTATTGATTGTTCTTCCCTGGCTTTTGGCTGGTAGGGGGTTGTGTTGGACTTTTTGCCTAACGCAGGGTCATCTCCAGTCTTTTTGCCTCCTTCCTCCTGGTTTTTCTGACCTCTCGCTGTTGGCTCTAGGACTCTGAGCACTTTATCACTGCTGACCAGTGCTAAAGTGCAGGTATGATTGGCTTATACCTAATTGGCATATTTAATTTACCTATAAGTCCCTTGTACAGTGGTATCTCTATACCCATGGCCTGTAAATTAAATACTACTAGTGGGCCTGCAGCTCTGCTTGCGCCACCCACTGAAGTAGACTTTCAAACCAGTCTCAGGCCTGCTAGCGCAGGGCCTGTGTGCACAGTTTTCTGCCACAGGGACCTGGCATCTACATTTACTTCCAGGCCCAGAACTCCCCTTTTACTACATGTAAGTCACCCCTAAGGTACGCCGTAGCTAGCCCTATGGGCAGGGTGCCATCTATGTAGAAAGCAGGACATGTGCCATATTGCATGGCCTGTCATAGTAGTGACAAACAGCCTAACTTGGTGTCTCACTGCTGTGAGTGCTGCCTTCTCATAGGATTGCATTAGAAATGCCCTGCCTTATGTGTAAGGGGTATTGTCTGATTTATGAGGGGTAGCGTAGGCGTGTTTGGTATGGTTGTGATGGTGATAATAAATGCTGCTTACTGGTGTGGGTGTATTTTTTATTACTATCACAGAAATGCCACTTCTAGAAAGTGCGTATTTATCTGTGCTTATGACTCTGGTGTTTTGCAGCTTGACTCCAATCCACGTCTGGGCAGAGTGACAGTTGGGGCTTTGTGCATACTTTTCAGACAGCCTGTACACATGGAGGGTGGAGGTGTCACAGAGGTGCATCTGCATACTGAATAGTCTTCCTGGGCTGAGAGAAGGGAGAGGCGGCACACCTACATTTGTAAAGACTGTGCCCTGGCCTCACACAATAGGGTCGTTAACCCCCCACTGATGTTTGGAGCCTGTGCTGAAAGGAGAGAGGGGGCCCCCCCAGAACCAGTTGTAACTGGCTGGAACCTTCTCTCCCTACCATTGTAAAACACTGTAAGAACTGACTATAAGTACAGGGGAATTTTCCCCACAATTTGGAGACTCTTGGAATCATCTTGGAACTGGACACCAAAGGCTGAATGGACTCACCAGGAATCGCCATGGACTGCTGCTGCTGTGCTGACCTGTGACCTGCCTGGTCACTCTGAAGGACTTGCCACTTGCTGCCTTTCCCTTGTGCTGGCCTGTAGCTGGGCCCTCCACCTGAGGTCCTTGTCTTAAGATTCTGCTCCCCAGAGGCAGGGTGCTGTGGCCCCTGACCCCTGCATCCATTTCTTCACGAGGGGTGCTTCTCCGTGGTTGCGGCTGCCATAGCGGTTATTGCAGCGCGCTTATGGAGCCTTGGGAGCTCGTAGGCTCCTTGCTGCATTGTACCCCTTTAAATAAGATCACCGCAGCGGCCCGGGAAGCTGGAACAACACTCGCGCACCGCATCGGGTGCAGGCGAGTGTCTGCTCGGGCCCCAGGAGGGGTCTGATCTTCTTGTGGCTTCACGGCAGGACCAGGGTAAGGCGCGGGGAGTGCCCCCTTCCCCCTGGCCTCTGCGTTAGGAGCAGGACGCTCCTTTTCTACTGTTAGGTAAAAGGGGCATTATTGTGCCCCCCACCCTTGGTGGAAGGGCCAGTGGAGGCCCGGGGTGGCCCCCAGAGATCGCAAGCTCATGGGAGGGGCCTGTCATTAAACTGGAGGGGGTGCGTGGTGCCCCCCTCCTGCCCTAAGTTGTTTTTGCTGGCTTTGGCCCCCCTCGTGATGGATGGTTGAGGCCCTGGGGGGCCCCCAGTAATCACGGTCCCCGGAGGGGCCTGTCTATAAAAGAGAGGAGGTGCATGTCGCCCTCCTCTGACCCCAGAGTATAAGGGAGGCCCCCGTTTTGCGCATAGGAGCGCCGGGGGCCCCATTGTTCGCCTTCTAGGCAATGGAGGTGCCTTCATCCAACCAGGTACTTGTTAAAGGACCAATATAGTTGCAATCCAAAGTTCTTTCTACAGACTTTTGTTTGATTCATATATTACCTACCTGCGTTTGATGTTTTTACATATGTGTATGCAAATGTTCCTTTTATGGACATGCTTGCTAATATGTTTTTCTAACTTGCCATATGTTTTCTAATGTTCCTACTATGGGCATTTTATGATATTCTTATGACAAGTGCTGTGATGTAATAACGTGTTTTCCTGACTACTGCTTATGTTGCAGAATACTGAGTAACCTGTGTGTAATGTGTGACTACTGCTAGGTTGCAGAGTAACTAATGTGTAACTTTCTGACAACTGTTAAGGTAGAAGGATAGTACTGATATGTGATGTTTGGTCTGATAATTGCCTTGTGTACAATCCAGTATATGTTCATATAATCTGGTGTTGTGTTTCCTTTGTGGTGGGGATATTGCGTCACGTGTGTTGTGTGTGTTGTGCAAACGCTTTACACATTGCCTCCAGGTTAAGCCTGACTGCTCGTGCCAAGCTACCAAGGGGGTGAGCAGGGGTTATCTTGGACGTGTAACTCCTTTGCCCTGACTAGAGTGGGTAAGTTCTGCCTGTCTGAGGTGCATACCCTAGCCAACCAGAAACCCCATTTCTATCAATGTGGGATTGGAATCCGGCTATATATACAGTTGGGGCCTAGTTTTGAGAGGAACAACTTTTTTGGATTTGCCAATAATCATTGCGCTGCTTCACAAATCTTCATGAAATTTTCAAAGCTTATACTTCAGTGAGTTGAGCTGCTGTCTCTAAACCTTCGGAAGCCAAGCGACTTACTGGAACTAACTCCTATTATAACTGCTGAATTTCTAACATGTGTACAAGTAAATTCAGAATCTCTCTATAACATCCCTGAAACCTTTGTTTTCTTTCAGTGAATATATATATATATATATATATATATATATATATATATATATATATATATATGCACTCATTCACTTAAAAAACCAAAGGTTACAGGGACTTTATAGTTAGGCTCACATTTTAAACGTACAAACCATACAAATTCAGCTGTTACAGTTATTTCAAGTAACTATAACTCCTCCTTTAAGGGAACTAAAACTCGCGCCCCCACTGTGCAGTTTTCTCATTAATAATTTTACTGGAAATGTTACAGTGACATTATCAGTGGTGTTATAAAATATGTCATGAGTTTTATAATATCTGGAACAATTAGCAGTGCATGGTGAGGGCACAAGATCTAGTTACCTTAGGGCATATGTTGTAGTTATTTGAAATAACTCTAACTATAACAGCTGAATTTCCATGGTTTTGTGCGTTTAAAATGTGAGCCTAACTATTTTCCCTGTTACCTTTGGATTTGTCAATGAATTTCTATGGATTTTTTTTACGTAAAGTAACTTTAATGACTAAATGTTAATCCAACCACAGCTGCACAACCAGGACCTGCAGCCAACACCTATAAGCACCCAACACCATGCCATGCACAGACGAAGCTTGTGCGTGGTGCAGGATTCGGAGCTTCGAGAGGACAACATAAAATATATATATATATATATATATTAAGGGGGGCCTTCACTGTAAGTCATAGCAAGTGACTTAAATCTTTCCTCGCATATTCTTCTAGACAGAACTGCTGAGCACAGAGTTACCCTTAACAGCAATGTGGAGAAACATCATATTAAATTAGAACCTTATCAAAATATAAACAATATTTTCTTTCTATCTAGAAAAACTAAAGACTGTTTCCAAAGATGTATGATTTGTTAATAAAACAAATGTTCCTTGGTGGCAATGAGAGATATGAAGCTAGCAGAGATGGCTGGTAGTAACCCCCAGAGCAAGCAGCTTGTGCCACAAACTCTGGTGATTGGACACTCAACCTATGAACCATAGCTGGGATGAGAGTGTGAGTACCATCCTACTGACAAGGCAGAGAAATGAGGTACACTTGGTCACTGGGGGACAAAGTGCCCCAGGTAGCCCAGGTGCTATGGTTAGAGAGTGTTCCCTCTTGCTTCTGGAGTGCAAGAGGAGTGAAGACTATGCCTCTGTGAAATTTTAATTACTTAGGTGTAATTGGAGTCATTTTTGTAATTATACATTACTCTTATGATACAAAGTTACTGAAATTATGTGATTAAGCAAGCTTTAGTAATTAGGAGTAACTGGGGGCAAAAATCCTACAGCAGCCCAGAAACAACAAGCTTAAAGACTGCAAGCAGCTGCTGTCTACTGTTTTTCTTGTCCTGTGGCATTTAGTGCTATTTCCATAGTGCAAAATGCATCCTCTGGCCCATTTTGGATCGAGAGTGCATTTTGCACTAAGAAAATTGCACTAAATGCTGGATCATGCTTTTCACACAATTACAAATAATTATGAGTAATTTTGTGATAATTACTTTAGAGAATTATGCCCATTACCCACATCCCTAGTAGAGACGTAAATAGATCAGGCAGAAGAAAGTGACGTATTGTGGCTGAAAGTGGACTTGGAGCTATGTCTCAGAAGTGCTATGTTTGAGATATGTGTTCTGTTTCTGTGTTTTGCAACAGGGCTATTCAGTGCTGACTAGAACCGGTACAGAGCTGTGAATACTATTCAGTTCAATTATATTCCCTCAGCACATTCTTGGTCAATGTTAGATTGTAAGTCAAACACTAATTCCTATGCTCTTTAGTTAGGAATATTGCAACAAGGTTGCATTTCTAAATTTGAAATATAGAAATATAGAAACTGCATAGCACACAGGCTAAAAGAAAAGTGATAAATGTGAATGTTCATGCATTTGGTGTTTTTCTGATGTGAGGAATGCCATTGATACACTGCTCTGTATCACACATTCCAACAGTCTTTAGTTTTCAGTCATATGCCTTTCTAAATAACCTGTCTTGAAGGGATTCCTGAAACACTTACTTAAATTCTGCTAGATTATGGGTGTCCAGAGAATTCCAGCGCTTTGGGTACTGGATTCTAAGTCTGTGCTAATCATGACTAAGTCTGTGGAATTTTGTAGCAGGAGCAGGTGAGCAAAGGTGGTGCAATTCCTGGCTGACGTACATTGGATGCTAATCGTTGCAGGTACCCAGGACCTTTTCCCAATATTTCTTGTGAAGATTACAGATGGTAGATTAAGGTAGATCTTGATGGCTACTTCTTTATTCCCTGCTGTCCCTGTATGATTTATTCTGGTTAGCCTCTATAGACGAGGAATTACAATTCAAATTAGAGATCCCTCTCTAGCCTGAGGTATCTAAACTTGCTAGTTCTGCCATAACTTCCTGCAACCCAAAACCACTTGACATTAGGAAACACCACACCCTTCCTATCTCCAGAAAGAATTAAAGATCGATCTGTTCTGCTAGTTTTTAAACAAGGTCATCTAGGATTAACAATTTCTGCGTAACCTACAGCTCTGTTATAGTGTTGGTGTTATGTGCTTCCTTTAAGTATTTGCCTTACTGTATTATCTCTGTAACTATGGTGCCTTCTGTTAGACATGGCATTCTTGGTGTGGTTTTCCCCTGGAAAAGTCCAAATAAGGGGTCCCTGGATCGATAAGGAGAGAGAGCCATGAAATCAAATCTATCTTTATAAAGAATGCCACTGTCCTATATATTTTACAAACAAAACTAATAAACAAATAACAAAGGGTAGAGAAATATACATTTTATTCCTAATAACATTTAAATCAGTCATAAAAAACCTAAATAAATATTACTAAGATAAAGACACAAGGACAATTACTTACTGATAAACATCACAAAAAGACTCCAGACCAACATACACGAGACAACAAATCAGACAATTCTAATTACCAATATGTATATATACACATTTCAATAGTTTATCAAATATCCACATAAACTATATATAACCAAGGTATATTCACACCTATACAATTTAACAATCTTAAGTCTTTTACTTTTGTAAGTTTCTTTGCTTTCTTTTATATAATATAATTGTGGTTATTCTTTCCACAGTTCATCCAAAATGTACCATCACTCTGTTTGTGGGAGTCTTTATATAATCACTTAGTATATCCACAAAGATAGGAATTTAATCAATCCATAACCGGTAAACTCTAGACTTTCCTTGCCCAAGTTCCAGCGTATTTCCGATGTAACTTACTTGGACAGCCTTAATGTTGGTTTTCGCGTGTGTTCCAAGCTTCTCTTCCCCAGATGCTAATGCAGCTGGGATGAAAAATCACTAAGCCAGCCTTAGTATTAATTGCAAAATCTCTAAGCCAGCCTTGGTAATAATTGCGAACGTGAGTTTCGGTGGATCCTGTAGTATATTGATACTTTAAACCACCTTCCTTAGTGCCTCATATGGAAAAGCACCAAAGAGCTGGAAATATCTCTACATAAACAGATAAAACACATGTTTTTTAATTCACTCATATTATCATTCATGTCTTTGCCACACTTCAACTTAATTTACGCCACCAAGTGGTCAAAGCTGTAATGCAATAGGGGTGTGACTTAGGGGGTGATTCTGACCCCGGCGGTCTTAGACCGCCGACAGGTCGGCGGTGCCCCGCAGGGCATTCTGACCGCGGCGCTTTGGCCGCGGTCAGTGCAGGAAAACCGGTGGTCTCCCGCCGGTTTTCCGCTGCCCGTCAGAATCCTCCAAGGCGGCGCAGCATGCTGCGCCGCCTTGGGGATTCTGACACCCCCTACCGCCATCCTGTTCCTGGCGGTTCGCCCGCCAGGAACAGGATGGCGGTAGGGGGTGTCGCGGGGCCCCTGGGGGCCCCTGCAGTGCCCATGCCCATGGCATGGGCACTGCAGGGGCCCCCGTAAGAGGGCCCCGCAAAGTATTTCAGTGTCTGCAACGCAGACACTGAAATACGCGATGGGTGCAACTGCACCCGTCGCACCTTCCCACTACGCCTCGTGGGAAGGTCGATTTGCCCTGGGCTGGCGGGCGGCCTTTTGGCGGCCGCCCGCCAGCCCAGGGCAAATCCCAAAATACCCTCAGCGGTCTTTTGACCGCGGAGCGGTATTTTGGAGGGGGAACATTGGCGGGCGGCCTCCGCCGCCCGCCAATCTTAGAATCACCCCCTTAGTGTCCAAAACCCAGTAGGTACAATCACCTTACAAAGATATATAAAACAACAAAAAAAGCAAGCACCCATTCAAGTGAACTGAATATAAAACCAAAATTAATTCATGCAAAACATAAATAAATGAATCATAACGTGAATATAACAACCATAAAACCCAAGAAATCAAAATATACATATACAAGATCATCACCTTTTCCTTTAGCTACATGCCATACCTCGAGGCATAAACCTTATCCACATTTGAAATCCTCAATGACTTCCTCAATGGAGCTGAAACACAAATGGAGGCTAGACTGAAACAACACTATCCTAGTCAGCGCAAATACTGACTTGTGTGTAGAAAAATGAACCAAATCACAAAATTAACAGGGCACTTCAACCCAAAAACAACCATGAACCAATCATAGGCTCTTTTCAGGCTGATATATGTAAAACACAGCTACTTGTCTGAAAAATCCGAGGGACGTAATCGAACACATATATTATGAAATATGAAGGAGCCGGCAAAAACAAAAGCAAAAAAATGCAGAACCAGGAGGTCCCCTGTCTTAGACTGCTGTACTTACCTAATCAGCGTTGCAGTCAATGCTAAATCCTTCAGAGAAAAGAAACTGCTTTAATAGCAACAGATGTCAGTCCATCGTTGGTTTGAGGCTACCCATTTTATCCAATCCTGCTCTTCCTGCTCCATCGCGCCATAACTGTAAACACTGTAAATGGACTAAGAGATATAAAACTAAGTATCAAGGACCCACTATAGCGCCAATCTTGGAACGGCTAAATTTAATAGATGAATTTAAACAGTAAATGGAATAAACACAACAAAAATCCCAATACCGTGATGTAACTATAGAAAAATACACCCAAAATTAAAAAAGAAATGAACCATAATTGTCAGGAACGGTGCAACTGGGCGGGAACAGAAATAGATGGTACTTGAAGAATCTTGAACTCACAGAATTCAAAGCTACCTATAACCACCTAAGGTGCCACACCCCTGCTAATAAATCGCATTCTGCCATTTCCTCGTTCAATCCTTTTTGGCACGTATCCAGAAAAAAAATCCAAAAAACTTCCAGTTTTTTCCTTTTCTTATCTGCATCTTCTCCTTCATTGGATGTAATCTTTTCCAAAATTGTCCATTTGATGTCTTCTTCATTATGCTTATAATTTGACCAGTGGGATACAAGCGGGGCATTATGTTTTTGAATCCTGCAAGCCGAACTATGTTCATAATATCTAGATCTAAATTCTCTCGCTGTTTCGCCCACGTAATCTAGTTTACATGGGCAAAGGATTAGATACACTATATTCTTGGTTCTGCAATTGCTCATACTTTTGAGTTGAATGTTTTTATTATTGCAGGTAATAGTACTCGATACTATAGCACCCTTACAGGGTCCACACGTCCCACACTGATGGTTGCCCAAAATCTGTTCTAGACCACAGATGGATTTTTGTACCAGTCCTTTTTGGACATTCATATCTGATTTGACCGAAATATTTCTCAAGTTGTTGTTTTTTTTAAAAGCAAAGAGAGGTTTTTCGAATGGTTCCACATCTGATCTAGACTTAAGAATGTGCCACTGTGAATTGATTATTTTACGGATTTTGTCATTTATAGTTGAGTGGCTAATAGAGCATACCAATCTGTCATTGACTTTCCTTTTGTTGCTTTGGAACATTACCTGTCGGTCATAGTACTTAGCTCTCTTAAGGGAATCTTTGATAAGTTTGGGAGGGTACCCTCTGAGTAAGAATATTTTAGCCAGAATATCCGAAAGCTCCAAAAAGTCACTAATTTGTGTACAATTTCTTTGCACTCTCAGGAATTGGCTGAATGGAATATTCTGCCTCTGACTAATCGGATGGTAACTATCAAAACGCAACAATGTATTTCTGGCTGTAGGTTTGACATAAAGTGATACAAAAAGAGCTCCCTCATTATGCATAATGCATATTTCTAAAAATTCCACCTGATTTCAATCACATTTCATTGTGAATTTTAGATTTGTATCACATAAATTCAACTAAATAAGAAACTCCTGTAGTTGTTCCAATTGCCCCTTCCAAATAAAGAACACATCATCTATGTATCTTGCCCATCTATTGATGTTCTCATAAAAGGGGGCAACCTCATTATAGATAAATTTAGCTTCAAAAAGTTCTACGTACAGATTAGCCACACTTGGAGCACATGCTGCTCCCATACTGACTCCTTTGATTTGTTGAAAAACGATTTAATTGAACTCCAAAAAATTGTTGTAAAGAACTGTCTCCAAGCAGTCTCCAATATATTGTTCTAGGAGATTTGATTGCATATGTTGTAAACTTTGTTTCACACACTCTAGAGCTTGTTCTTGTGGAATGTTTGTATATAATGCCTCTAAGTCCATAGTGACCAGAAGCTCAGTGTTGGGATTGAATTGTATACCCTCTATTTTCGAAATAATATGACCTGTATCCTTAACATAAGAGGGAAGTTCTGTGACCAGTGGTTTTAAAAAATTTCCACATATTTAGACAAAGGTTCAATAGCCGAACCTAGTGTGGATACAATTGGTTGCAGAGGAGGATTAATCAAATCCTTGTGAATTTTGGGTAAACCATATATCACTTGGAGTCGAGTGTTCCTTGGAATAAGAAATTCAAATTCTTTCATACAAATTACCTCCTGTTGTAATGCTAGCTGGTTTCTTTCCCTAATCCTATTTTTAATCCGCACTTCTAGATTAAAGGATATTCTTTTATAAAAATCTTTGCATTGGAGCATATTAGACATCTTTGTGATATATTGGTCAGTGTCAAAGACCGTAATTCCTTCTCCCTTATCGCAGGGTTTGATAATGATCTGCTTATTGTTTCGTAAAACTTTTAAAGCAAGTTTTTCATCTATCTGTAAATTGTGCTGTGGTTTAGGAATAAACTTCAGTGTTTGGGTCAGTTTATTGAGAACCACTCGTTCAAAAATTAGAACCTCTGGTCCCAGAGATTCAATCTCTGGAGGGAACTGCGATACTGGTCGTAGATCAGATTTATTATTATTCACTATAGAAGAAGACTGAGTCCCGAAATATTTCTTTGATCGAATCCTTCTGAAGAAGGCATGTATGTCTTTTAGCACATCAAGCCCCGTATTTATACTTTTTGACGCTAAACTGCGCTAACGCAGTTTAGCGTCAAAAAATTTTGCGCCGGCTAACGTCATTCTGAAGCGCCATGCGGGCGCCGTATTTATTGAATGGCGTTAGCCGGCGCAAGCAGACCGGCGCTGCCTGGTGTGCGTGGAAAAAAAACACGTACACCAGGCAGCGCCGGCGTTGGGAAAAGTGGCGCTAGGGCGTCTTAAAAATGATGCAAGTCAGGTTGACGCAAAAAATCGCCTCCACCCGATTTGCGCCATTTTTAACGACGCCCAGACGCCATTTACATGACTCCTGTCTTAGTAAAGACAGGAGTCATGCCCCCTTGCCCAATGGCCATGCCCAGGGGACTTATGTCCCCTGGGCATGGTCATTGGGCATAGTGGCATGTAGGGGGGCACAAATAAGGCCCCCCTATGCCACCCAAAAAAAAAAAAAAAAAATGTATACTTACCTGAACTTACCTGAATGTCCCTGGGATGGGTCCCTCCATCCTTGGGTGTCCTCCTGGGGTGGGCAAGGGTGGCAGGGGGGGTCCCTGGGGGCAGGGGAGGGCACCTGTGGGCTCATTTTGAGCCCACAGGCCCCTTAACGCCTACCCTGACCCAGGCGTTAAAAAGTGGCGCAAATGCGGGGTTTTTTGACCCGACCACTCCCGGGCATGATTTTTGCCCGGGAGTATAAATATGACGCATTTGCGTCGCCGTCATTTTTTTAGACGGGAACGCCTTCCTAGCATCTCATTAACGCAAGGAAGGCGTTCACGCAAAAAAATGACGCTATTTGCCCATACTTTGGCGCTAGACGCGTCTAACGCCAAAGTATAAATACGGCGTTAGTTTTGCACCGAATTTGCGTCGAAAAAAACGACGCACATTCGGTGCAAACGGAGTATAAATATGCCCCCAAATTTGTTAACATACGAGCATGGGACAAAAGACAGTCCTCTGGAAAGTACTTTTTCAGTGGGGAAAATCAAGGGATACTGCACTTAGATTGAATATTGGGATGTTATCTAGTCTCGCCAGTATTGATTTCGTCTGGTTTGTAAAAACTGGGCTGGTTGTTCTGAATTTACAAATCTGTTGCTCCGATTGTAACGGGGTCTCAATTTGTAATTGTTTCTCCTGTTGCCTAAAAAAAGAGTATTTGAGTATGTTTGGTCCCCCTGATTGCGTCTAGTCCCATAAACGTCGAATTGATGTGAACTACCCTCACCTTCTGACTCAGAAGTATCAGAAAAAGTCACCATCTTTTTGGATGTCCAATACGATTTTTCCTGTAATGTCTGATTGGATTGTTTGTAGTAATTTTCTGATAAGTAAGGATTTGTTCTCTCTACGGTAAAATACCGGATATCCTTCTTTCATTTTTCTGCTTTCCTTTTAATTAAATATTGATTAAATGACTCAAATTCAATCGTTACTTCTTCCAACTTTTTCTTAGCATCCTCTAAAGCATTAGTTTGTTTTAACTTCTCTTCTAGTTCTTCGATCTCTTTACATAATAGGGATACTATTTCTCATGCAGTCTCAATGATTAACAACATCCAATCTCTTGAACATCTGCTAGAGATAAGTGACCATTTTTCCAAAAAAGCTTTCATTTCTACAAATAAGCCTGGTATATTTCTGACTCTGAGTCCATTGGGGATCACTCCTGCCTTTAAGTACTCTAATATGAACTCCGCATGAGCTTCAGGTCTGCATGTTTTTTTCTTAAGTTCAAGCAATTTAATCCAATCATTTTTTGAGTTGTTAGAAAGTCTAAATCCCTGTTCTGTATTTTGGGAAGGTCCCACAACTCTAACAAAGTCAGCTTTCGAGAATCCAAATGATTTTATGCTCTCCATATGTATATTTACTAGATAAAAACCAAGGAAAAAAAGCCCCACCACCGACAAACTCAAAACCTGTGATACTAAACAGAACAGAAATAAGACCACTAGTGTCAAATGAGCCCGAGTGGCACGCCCATCAACATCACAGCTGGAAAATACACCTACAGCAACCTGCTGTTACTCAAGGAAAAGTCAAAATAAGGGGTCCCTGGATCGCTAAGGAGAGAGACCCAGGGAATCAAATCTATCTTTATAAAGAATGCCACTCTCCTATATATTTTACAAACAAAAACTAGTAAACAAATAACAAAGGCTAGAAAAATATAAATTTTATTCCTAATAACATGTAAATCAATCATAAAAAACCTAAAGAAATATTACTAAGACAAAGACACAAGGACAATTACTTACTGATAAACATCACAAAAAGACTCCAGACCAACATACACGAGACAACAAATCAGACAATTCTAATTACCAACATGTACATATACACATTTCAATAGTTTATCAAATATCCACATAAACTATATATAACCAAGGTATATTCACACCTATACAGTTTAACAATCTTAAGTCTTTTACTTTTGTAAGTTTCTTTGCTTTCTGTTATATAATATAATTGCGGTTATTCTTTCCACAGTTCATCCAAAATGTACCATCACTCTGTTTGTGGGAGTCTTTATATAATCACTTTGTATATCCACAAAGATAGGAATTTAATCAATCCTTAACCGGTACACTCTAGACATTCCTTGCCCATGTTCCAGCATATTTTCGATGCCTTCAGACCACCTATTTTTGCTGACTTTTGTTTTTGCTGGCCTAAGAACTCTGCACACTTTACTACTGCTAACCAGTGCTAAAGTGCTTGTGCTCTCTCCATAAAACATGGTAATGAGAGCACGCAGGAGCGTGATTTACAATCGCTCTGTGATGGATCTTTTAAAATTGACTGAGACACCCAGGGAATCAACAATATTAAATAATTTAGATGTGATTTCATTCAGTGGTTTGGGCTGTGGTGGTTTCTAAAGGTTGTGAATGTGAAAAACTGATTGGGGAAGCTCCCGCTTGACAGATCACCTGGAAATTTTCCATGCACAAAATAGTCATAAAGTGGCTCTTATTCCTAAGTTTCGTGGAGATTTGTAAAATAGAGCCAAAGGTATTACACATTAAAGTGCATCTCCTATGAAAATGCAATCCTAACTATCACTACTGGCGACCACCACTAGGTTTTGTATACATATATAGATATATATATATATAGTAAATATACGTGTATATATGTATATATATATATATATATATATATATATATACATATTTAGACACACATATATACACATATATACACAACCACAATCCATGTCAGGGTAAGGCGCAAGCAAATTCCAAATTAACCTGTGCTGAACCCCCTGGTAGCTTGGCACAAAGCTGTCAGACTTAACTTCGAGGCAACATGTAAGGTATTTGTTCAACACTTCAAACAGTAAAACAGTGAAAACACTTCACCAAAAAGATGCCATACCAGGGTAGAGAAATAGAGCAAAATGTCATAACTAAAACATGACCACAACGAAACAGAATTTTGCTACATAGCAGGTGTGCATAGCGGTGATCCACGCACCTTTATAACATTACGCTGCACACAGTATAATTAGCAATACAGTGCCTATCCTCAGTGGTCCATACACCTTTAATATACCATTACTCGGCACACTCCAGTTGTGTATGGGGATATTCTGGAGTGTAATGTGGTGACACAGATTGTATCAACAGTGATTTGCACACCTATACTTGGAGCAAACAACAGTGCTGATATTTGGAATGTTGAACCTGTATCGCAGGGACATGCTATACTGTTGTGGGGTATTTTATGTTGTTTTGTATCACTAAAGCCTTTATATTAGTGTGAAGCATTTTCATATTGTGTACATATCCAACATTAAGCAATGAGTTCCACCTATGCCGTGTGTTTCACAACATGGTGATCGTTTTTTTAAATGTCCAGACTGAGAGGAATATTTTATTAATTACATCGTGGCCCTAGAAGAGGAACAGTGATGAGGAGTTTACTCCCTCTAGGAAGAAAAAGATCCTACTACGCAGTCTTGACCCAAAGGGGTTACGTATATACAGTAAGATGGAAAAAAATAGATCTGTTGACAGTGTAAATGTATTTATAGATGCCCTTGAACCAACTGTTTGTGAAGCTATTGCCAGATATACCTATTTCCAAAGGTAAACAGGCAAAAACTGAGTCTGTAGAGGGCTGCGCTCAAGGAACTGGCAATTACATGTAAACATGTAAAGTTGGTGCCTTGCATGAGGATTTAAAAACAGATCAGATAGTATGCAGGTAAAAATACAAATAAGAGATCAGATAGTGATGCATCCTAATAATGCAAGGAAATTGTGGGAATGCAGTAATTCATCATGAATGACATTATTATCATTGTAAAGAAGGCTGAAATGTCTAAAAGGTGTGTAAGGTTGCATTGAAAAGTGTTGATGAAGGGGAGTCAGTATGCAAAGTGTTGAATCCCAAGGATGATGATAAGAAGATGGAGATTCGAAGTAGCAAGGAACCAGGGTGAAAGAAGTTGGTTAAAATTAACCCTGAGAAGGATGAAAGGCATCCTGTGTGTTCTACCTGTGGGAATAAGGGCCATATGGCCAGGGACAAAAATTGTCCTGCTGTTAATTCTAAGTGTGCATACTGTGAAATCATTGCCCATTTAGCTAAAGTTGCAAGAAGAGGAATAATAAACAGAGACAAGAATGCTGTTAAGTGTGTGATGGATAACAAGGAAGAATTAGGAGGAGAGAATTAATCCTTAAGTGATAAAGACATCCTTAGTATTGAAGAAGCAGTTTTGGACATGAACGTAGGTACCAGGAAGAACCCTATATGCATTCTGAATATCGGTGGGGTACATATACAAATTGTGGTAGACTCTGGGTCACCATATACTACTTTACTTTGTTCTGTGTGGGAGGACAAATTTGCTGTAGTTTTTAATGACTATTTGAATTCTACAGACATACGCTCTGTTACCTTTATAGGTGAAAAGATCCCTTTGGTTGGTTTTAAGGATGTTAAATTTGAGTCTAAAGGCAAAACAGCCCAAAGGAAATTGCATTTGGCAGTAAAAGGGCCATCAGAACTTGGTTGGATCAGGGGTCTTTAAGTATTACCCTAGGCCCCAATAGTGGAGCTCAAGTAATGTTACTCAGTGAACCGATTGTGGCGATGGAAAATAATATTAAGGAACAATGTCCTGGTGTCTTTTCTGGTAAGGTAGGGAAATTGAGTGTGCTCATCCACAAAATTGTATTAAAGGAAGGAGCGGTACCAGTACGTCATACGGTCAGGAACATACCCACAGGCATCAGGGATAGTGGTATGAAAGAGTTGGATTCCCTGGAGAGCAAAGGGATTATAGAACATGTAGAAAGCACAGAATGAACCCTCAGTTGTGGCTCGGAAATCTGATGGCCGATTCCAGTTATGCGTTGACCTTAGGGTTTGGAATAAAAATATTGTTACTGACAATTTTCTCCTACCGAGGATTGATGAACTACTGTCACAATCCAAAATAATATTAAGGAACAATGTCCAGGTGTCTTTTCTGGTAAGGTAGGGAAATTGAATGTGGTCATCCATAAAATTGTATTAAAAGAAGGAGCGGTACCAGTACGTCATATGGTCAGGAACATGCCCACAGGCATAATGGATAGTGGTATGAAAGAGTTGGATGCCCTGGAGAGGAAAGGGATTATAGAACCTGTAGAAAGCGCAGAATGAACTCTCAGTTGTGGCTCGGAAATCTGATGGCCGATTCCAGTTATGCGTTGACCTTAGGGACTGGAATAAAAATATTGTTACTGACAAGTTTCTCCTACCGAGGATTGATGAACTACTGTCACAATCCAAGGATATAAAATGGTTTTTGACAATAGATTTGACTTTGTCCTATCACCAGGTTCAACTGCATCTATCTAGCAGAAGTCTTACAGCATTCATCACTCCTTCGGATGTTACAGATTCATAACCATGCTGCTTGGCTTTGCATCAGCAGCTGCAGTATTTCAGTGCCTGATATACAAACTTTTTAAAGGTATCAAAAGAGTGATGTACTTCTAGGACGATATACTGGTGATGTGCTGAGTCAAGCAAGAGCACGATGCAAGGTTGATGAGGTTGGTGTCAGGTAAATTAGTTGACAAGGAACTTACTGCTGAGCTAAAAAGTTGCAAGTGTGCATTGAGGACCATGACAGACCTAGGTCATGAGGTGGGCAAATACGGTATTTTGGCCAAAAAGGATATCATCAAGGCAGTTTGTGATGCTTCATACTTCAAAAGAGGAAGTCAGGTCTTTCCTTGGTCTCGCAGAATTTTATTCCAAATTTGTACAAAATGTTGCTATGAAAACACATGGCCTAAGACAATTGTTGAAGTTTAGCAAGAATTCAGTTGGAGTGAAGAGTTGCAAACTGATTTTGAAAGAATAAAGCATGACATAAGTCATTGTGGGTTCAAAGTGGAAACATGCAGTATTGTCACCACAGATGCCAATGGGAAGGGTGTAAGGGCTGTATTAACCCAAATGTCAGGAACAGGGGAGAAATGTACTGTGGCATACGCCACCAATTCATTGCCCCACACTGAAGAAACATTCTTGGTGATTGAGAAGGAAATGTTAGCTGCAGCCTGGGCAATGGAAAAATTCAGGCGGTATTTATGGGGCTCCCAGTTTAAACTCTGACACATCACAAACCACTGGTTAATGTTCTCAGATCCAATGGAATAATCAGGGCTGCTTAATGGATTGGAAGAATGTTATTGAGGTTACTGGATTTTCTATACAATGTTGAATACCTAACTGGGAAAAGGACAAAGTGGCAGATTATTTAGGCCATTCTTCATTGTCTTTGTTTGAACAGGTCAATAAGGAATGTGATGGTTACAGTGTGGCCATGATTGATGATAGCAAAATGGCTATTTTAAATGATGAACAGGAAGCAAAATATGATGAAGATGATACTTTGGTGATGGTCAAACAATTCATCATAAATGGCTGGTTGGACAAGAGCAAATTGCTTTATGAATGCAAGAGATTGTGGGAAATTAAGCATAAATTATCCCTTTGCGATGCTGGTTACATTCTCAGGGGGAACAGATTGGTATATCCCAAAGTACTAAGATTGAGAATTTTACAAATAAACCATGAGGGACACCTTGGTATAGTTAAACTTAAAAGAAAAGTGAAGTCCTCTGTTGGTGGCCTGGCATTGTTGTTGACATGGAGAGATTTGTGAGGAATTACCAGTTATGTACCAATTCTGAGAAGGCACAGTCTGTTTCCCAGTCATCCCTGTGTGACCAGAGTATCCAGAGTAAGCATGGGAAGACTTGAACATAGACATTCTGGGACTTATTTTAGATGATAGAAATGATAGATAGATAGATAGATAGATAGATAGATAGATAGATAGATAGATAGATAGATAGATAGATAGATAGATAGATAGATGATAGAAATGTATCAAAGTATGTTATTGTAGTCATCGACCATGATGCCATGCATCAGAAGTAATAGATACGAATGCTATAGTTTTGTTTCTAGGGAGGACAATTTAAAGAGGGGGTATTCCTAAGTCCATTTAAAGCAATAATTTACTGCAATTTAATTCTTACCTATTTAAGGTATAAAAAATTATTGAGGAAGAATAGGATTATTGGGAACAAAATGTATCATCCCACTGTGAATGGGGTTGTAGAGCGCTTTATCAGGGTGGTTATGCGCAGTGCCCAAGTGGCCATCAATGCTGGTCTGTATTGGGTGAAGGAGTTGAGTAGCACACACTGGGCATATAAGGATAATACCCACTGTAACAGGTTACAACCCATCTAGAATCCTTAGAGGGAGAGAGCCTTTTACAAAGGATAATATAACTCGGAGAAATATGAAGATTTGCAGTAAATGGTCTCCTTCCATTGTGAAAAGCAATCTAATAAAAATGCAGAAGCTATACAAAGCATATTATGACAAGAAACATGGTGTGAAAGAGGTGTATTTAGCACCAGGCGATTAGGTGAGAGTAAAATTGGGCCACAAAACAAGGATGTGGTGTGGCAAGCTTTCTGAACCATTACAGGTCATATAAGTTTATTTTACATCTGCTTTGTTGAGTGCAAAAATATTTGGCATTTTTGCAGAATGTCTAGATGTTATAAAGTTCTTGATTGGCAACTTCCTAAGAGAGTGCAAGGAAGCACACCACATTCTATAGAATGGATGTGGGATGTGGGATGTGGGTTGAGGTTGAGAATGCCAGCAAGAAAGGAACAGCACCTGCTTCAATGGAGGGAACTGGAAGTTGTAGTGAGGATATTCACACTCCAGTGAGTTGAGTAGTAACAGTACAACTACACGTGTGGGTAGGTCTGCTGGATTGAAAAAAATGTAGTGGTTTTGTAATGTGACATGTAAAATGCTCTGCAAGGAGAGTAAATGTATTCTAGTGACTGCGTTTTTTTTTAAATTTTTTGCTTTTATATGAACAACGGGATAAGGGGTTGTTGCATGTGTAGCGGGCAGTACTATGTAGTGCCCCAGTTGGTATAGCTGACAGAGGTTAAATATGCACTTGTATTTCCACTGTTATTGAGTCTGTACCAGTTGGCATGTATCACTCTTTCTGTTTTGTATTTATCTTATTTATTCAATTTTTTATGAAGTATTTTGGGTTGAAATTAAGAAGGGGAGATGTGCTATTCAAGTTACCTGTGTCTAGGTGAAAGAATGCCATAGGTTTGGGAATGTGGTGATGGAAGGAAGCGGGGGTGTCAGTTGGAAGGGAGCCTGGTAGGGTGAGTATGCTACAGGCTTGCTCTCTGATAAACATACAGCTTACCTTTATGGGCTGGGCCAAGTCCTATTGGCACTGTGCCTAGTAACAGAATGCCACAGGTTTGGGAATGTGGTGATGGAAGGGTGCGGAGAGTGTCAGTTGGAAGGGAGCCTGGTAGGGTGTGTATACTACAGGCTTGCGCTCGGATAAACATACAGTTTACCATCATGGGCTGAGCCAAGCCCCATTGACACTTGAATAGGCTGTGTCCTGTCTACACACAAAGGGCTGCATACCTTCTGTAGTTAGTCTGCAGCCAGGGCCACGAACTTCAAAGTCATGTCTCTTGAAGCTTCCCCCCACTTCAAAGGCTAACTGAGTATAAATGCTGAACCTCAGATACCAGCTACTCAGTACACATCTCAATCTATGGATGCTCTGCCAAGAAGAAGGACTGCAGTGCTGCTCAAAGGACTGTTTCTCTGCTGAACTGCTGCTCTGAAGGATTGCTATCCTGCTATGCTGAACTGTTGCCTGCTGCCCTCTTGCCTGGGTGAGAAGGACTGGACCTGCATCTCTTGAACCCAGAGTGACTCAAAGGGCTAGTTGACTGGCTGTTAGACTTGACAGCCTTAGGGTGGTCACCCCTACCTTTTTGCCTGCCTCCCTCCACTTTGTAGATGCTGTTTCTGCTGGTTTAAAGACTTAGGGGGCCATTTTGACCTCGGCGGTCTTTTGACAAGACCGCCAAGGGACCGCCGTGCTGAAGAACGCCAGTGGTGGCGGTTTTCCGCTCAGCGTATTATGACTGTTGGCAGCTCTCTGTCCTTTTTCGGACGGAGAGCCGCCAACAGCCATACTGGTGAAGTGGAGGTTGCTACACCGCCACGTCAACAGAACACCGCCCCCCGAATCACGTCCTGTGATTCGGCGTGGTGGTGTTCTGTTGACAGTGTGGTGTCGGCGGAGCAGCCCCCATGGATCCCGTCCCCTCCCGGAGGATCGACGGACCAGGTAAGTCAATCGTCCGTTAGGAGAGGGGGTCGGGAGGGTGTTGTGTGTTGTGTGCGTGCATGGGGGTGTGCGTGTGTGTATGTAGAGGGGGTGTGTGAGTGTGTGAATGCTTGCGGGGGTGTTATGTGTTTGGGAATGAGTGCATGTATGTCTGTAGGTATGTCTGTATGGATGTGTGCGTGTATGTATGAATGTGGGTGTGCATGTCTGACTGTGTGTGTGGATGTTAGCATGTATGTTGGTGTGTGTGCGTGTATGTGTGTTGGTGGTGGCTGCATGCGTGTCGTTTGTGAATGAGTGATGTGATGTTGGGGGTCGGGGTGAGGAGGGGGGTCCTGCCACCTATGGGGGTGGCAGGGGTGGTGGGGGGTGTAGGGGAGGGGGTCAGGGTGGGGGGGATCGTGGGGGAGACCCCTATCAGTGCCAGAGAAGGAATTCCCTGGCACTGATAGTGCTTACCGCCATGGATTTCATGGCAGTTCCAAACGGCATGAAATCCATGGCGGTCAGCTGGGTCCAAATACCGCCGGCGGTATACTGACGACCGCCGGGCTGGAGATGCAGGTCTCCAGCCCAGCGGTCGTCTCCACCCTGGCGGGCGGAACGGAGAAGCGGCGGATGACCCTGGCGGTAACCGCCATGGTCATAATTGCAAAAAATTGACCGCCAGCCTGTTGGCGGTCTTACCGCCGCTTCTCCGCCGTCCGCCAGGGTCGTAATGACCCCCTTAGTGTACTTTATCACTGCTAACCAGTACTAAAGTGCATATGCTTTCTCCCTTTAAACAACATGGATCCTTTGGTAACATTGGATCATATGCAACTGGACTATTTAATTTACTTATAAATCCCTAGGAGAGTGCACTATATGTGCCCAGTGCCTACAGCTTAAATGCTACTAGTGGGCCTGCAGCACTGATTGTGCCACCCACTTAAGTAGCCCCATAAACTTGTCTCAGGCCTGCCATTGCAAGGCCTGTGTGTGCAGTTTCACTGCCAATTTGACTTGGCATTTAAAAGTACTTGCCAAGCCTAAAGTTCCCCTTTTTCAACATATAAGACACCCCTAAGGTATGCCCTAGGTAACCCATAGGGCAGGGTGCTGTGTAGGCAAAAGGCAGGACATGTACCTGTGTAGTTTACATGTCCTGGTAGTGTAAAACCCCTAAAATCGTTTTTACACTGCTGTGAGGCCTGCTCCCTTAATAGGCTAACAATGGGGCTGCCCTCATACATTGTTTGAGTGGTAGCTGCTGATCTGAAGGGAGTAGGAAGGTCATATTTAGTAGTGCCAGAACGGTGATATAAAATCCTGCTGACTGGTGAAGTTGGATTTAATACTACTATTTTAGAAATGCCACATTTAGAAAGTGAGCATTTCTCTGCACTTAAATATCTCTGTGCCTTACAATCCACGTCTGGCTGGGTTTATTTCACAGCTCCCTTGTGCATTCACTCAGACACACCCCAGAAACAGGCTACTCAGACTCACTTGCATACATCTGCATTTTGAATGGGTCTTCCTGGGCTGGAAGGGTGGAGGGCCTGACACTTGCATGTCAAATGACTGCCACACCTCCTACTGGGACCCTGGCAGACAGGATTGAGATGAAAAGGGACCTTGTGCACTTCTACGCCACTCTTTGAAGTCTCCCCTACTTCAAAGGCACATTTGGGTATTTAAACAGGGCCTTTGCCCCTACCAACTCAGACACCTCTTGGGGTAGACACTCTACCTCACAGACACTTCCTGGAGAAGAAACTGGAACCAGAAACTGCATCCTGCCAAGAAGAACTGCCTGGCTGCCCAAAGGACTCACCTGACTGCTTTCTGTGAAGGACTGCTGCCTTGCTGTTGCCCTGCTGCCTTGCTTCTCTCTGGCTGTGGTGAAGACGTGCTCTCCAAGGGCTTGGATAGAGCTTGCCTCCTGGTCCCTGAAGTCTGAGGACCAAAAAGACTTCATCTCTACAAGAAGGACTCCTTGTGCAGTGAAATTCGACGAACAGCCTGCCAGAAATGATGCGCAGCCTGCACCCCAGTAAAAATTTCACTGCACGCCGAACCGGAACGACGCAGCCCGACTCCGCAATGAGAAGATTGAGGCAGCGCCAGTATAGTGACCAGAAATTCAACTGGATCAAATTCGACTGGATCAATGCACAGCTGAGCCAGAACAACGCAGCCCGACTTCCAGAGAGGAATCGACGCAGTGCCTGCCGTGCGATAGAAAAGTTTACGCAAAGACCATGGGATCAACCCAGCTCCTGTGACTTCATCCTGCCAGTGCAGGAAATCCATGCATAGTTCCCGGTGCATCATGAAAACCCCGCAACCCAAAGAGGATCCATGACTCAGCGCTGGAAATCGACGCACAGCCGTCCCTGCGCAAAAACTAAACGATGCATCGCCATGTGCGGCTCGAGAAATCGATGCACACCCCTTCCACGCTTCTCCTCCTCTGTGGTTGTTTGCAGAGATTTTTCACGCAAACCAGGTACTTTGTGCTTGAAAGAGACTTTGTTTGATCAAAATGACTCAGGACACTTTATATCACTTTTACAGTGATATCCCAACATATACTTATTGCATTTTAATCATTTTGACCTGCATTTATCCAGATAAATATTATATATTTTTTCTAAACACTGTGTGGTGTATTTTTGTGGTGTTATATAGGGTTATTCTTGATTTATTGCACAAATACTTTACACATTGCCTTCTAAGTTAAGCCTGACTGCTCAGTGCCAAGCTACCCGAGGGCGGGCACAGGATAATTTGGATTGTGTGTGACTTACTCTGACTAGAGTGAGGGTCCTTGCTTGGACAGGGGGTAACCTGACTGCCAACCAAAGACCCCATTTCTAACACTGGCCTCTTTATCTGAAGCCTCAGGAACACAGCAGGCTTCCAACCACCTGCACCTGCTTCTGGACTCTGTCATCTTGAGTCTACACTGCCAAGTGGTGCCACCCCTGTCTTGGACCCTTGGAAGTGGGTTTAAAGTGCTTTGTCAGTCTCTGTGGATCTAGCAAAATGAATCATCTCCTCTGTGACATGGCACAAATTCAAGCAGAACCGATGCATTGCTGCTGCTGTGTGGATTGGACCCTTTGCAAAGACCTGCAACTCACCAGAACCAACACATCACCCTGACTGCGCACTGCAACCTCGATGCCGGACTTCACATGGCAAGCCCCATTGACTGGATTCTCAATGATGGTGCAGGCCCTCGCATCGCAGCCTAGCTGCACTTCAGAAGCGATGCATCGCTTTGGCTGAGTGACTCATCTTTGACGTGGATGCTTGGAACACGCTGCAAACCACGATTTCTGTTCAGCGGGCCTAACTGAGTCCCTGTAACTGACTTATGACTTTGTCCCAGACCAGCGTGAGCAGATATCCACAGCTGGCACCTGGCTGCTCTGTGCCAAGCTACAAGAGATTTGAGCACATACCAATTTAGGGTTGGCGTGTGCCTCATCCTCACAAGGACTGTGGTTGCTGCTTGGCCAGGGCTCACACCCCAGTCAACCAACAACACAATTTCTTGCACTACCCCTTTATTTACCTTTTCAATTTATTTGAATAGTTTCTGTGAATATTATTTACAGTGTCTTGCACTGAGTATATGTTCCTGCTATGTAATATCTTTGATCTGTCTCAAATGCATTTTTTTAAGTTAAGGGCGAAAGTTCGGACGTTCTGCTTATATTACTTTCCCTTAACAATCCAAACTTGTTTGATTGAAAAACAACAAAACAAAACTATCATTTATAAAGGCAGGACATTGTACTCGTCCTTTAGAAAACTCCAAATATATGGAAACATTTGCAATATATATTATTTTAAACAATCCCTTAATTCCACCCACGTTTCACAAGTTACATCTTCCAGTAATGGTAGAATACAGAAATGTCGCTATCTATTTAATAACAGGGGTTCAGGAATTTGCTAGGATTTTCAAAATAACAAAAATTTCCCTGTCGAGTTTTGTACCTCCCTCCATTTTAACTAAATATGTATGGAGGGTAACTAACCAATCTTAAATAGCATGCGCAGGCGTCCAGACAAACAGGAGTTCTCTTTACATATTGGCTTAAGTTAACCCACATAGTAACATTTATTTGACAACTATGTTAATTCCACCCTATGGAACGATTCAGTAGTCCCTTTGTTAAATGTTTCACCAGTATCCAAAATTCTCAATCAATATAATTTTACTCCTCTGTACGTAAACCTGGGTCCAGGAATTAATAATACGATAGAGGCAGCAGCAAAACATCTAACCATGGCAGCCTAATCTGCACGTAACCATACACTATCATTTCATGTACAGGAGAAATACACTGCTCAAATTTCCTCTATCAAAATAAAAGCCCTTCGTCCATGTACACCCCACAAATCTAAGGCCCTGATTTATACTTTTTTGCGTTGCATTATCGTAATTTTCTGACGCAAAAGCGGCGCAAATTTACAAATTACAATTGTATTTTGTAAATTTGCAGTACTTTTGCGTCACAAAAGGGTGCCAATGCAGCGCAAAAAAAGTATAAATCAGGGCTTAAGGCTTCTGTGGTGTTGTCAACAAATGATTCTAAAAACGGAATCATATGTCACGATAACAGAATCTGGAATACGGTTGGGATGCAAACTGAAGACGCTGCTGATGGATGGGGTGTTTATGGATTAAACCTACTCGAAGCATTATCAACCAATAACTTTACATCTTCGTCATCCACGAAATCAAAGCATCCCATATTCCACCACAGGGATGGACAATAGTGCAACAGTAGCCAAAATCAGAGATTTTTACAGACAGTTTTTAAAGGAGTCAATGTGAGTTCACGATTGCTAGCATAAAATTGAAAGCTGTAACGGCAGTCCTAGCTTCATAAAAAGATTTGAAGCTCAAGTGACTTTCAATAGGTATGAGTATTATGTCAGGATTTTCAGGCAGCAGATAACAGACCATTCTCATTATGCTGTGTAATTGCCCAAAAATTATAATTGTTGTTTTTTTCTCTTGAATTTAATGCAGTTATCTCAGGAAGAAGGGATTAGTCACACCCAAAATGGCAGGCTCCTGATAGAACTCCCTGCAACCACTGTGCTGCCTTATTAGTTATGGGTCCCCATGCCGTCCCTGAGAGGAGCAGATTGAAGATTGGTTGCAGTGAGAGAGCTGAAGTCTAAGATGTGACCAGAGTAGCATCAAAGAAAAAGGGAAGGTCAGATCGACAGCGTGGCAGAGCGTGGTATTCTGGTCCTTGAGAAAGGGTTGCATGCACTGAGCCTGACAAGTGGTGTGGCAATGGTCTGAGTGAAAGCCAAGACAATGGATGCAACACTACCATCTTCAACGGACATTTGTGGACTCCCCTGCAGGTTGGTGCACATCCAAGCAGTGGTGAGACAATTCTGTTGGCCTATGAACTAAGACGATTAGAGGGTACAGCCTGAAGAGTACAGACCACAGTGTTCACGCTCAGTGCCGTAGTTGAGGCTAATGTACCATTGCTTACTACAAAATTACATGCCACCTTGAAGACACCACGCAACCAGGACTACCAAAGGCCACTCTAACATGATTGAGAGTTGCTGGCATCTGGTATCCTTCCTGCAGCTGACAGCTCCGGGTAAACTGCAGACCAAGCGTCATACGTTCAGAATATAAATGAGACACAAACTGCTTAAAGGCCACATATTAACAATCAAATGACACATATTCAGGAAAAATACACCCAAAACAATTACTATTTTCTCAAACATTTCCTAGGAGGCAGAAATCTGCATCACCAAACATTTCAGAAATCACCCTTCAAACATTAATGAGAACACTCACCTCCATCAGAACTACTGTGGATTCCATGAGAAATGATAATGTGGCAACAACGTCGGATGCAAAATCAATGCACGCAGATCTATGTCCTTTCATCAGATGACATCACTCAAAGATTGTCTAAAACACATTGAGAAAGAGCTTGTTTTAAGGAGGAAATATAGCACCTGAAGCAGAAACTGAGACTGAAAGGTAGAAATTGTCAAAAAAGTCAGTGGCCCGGTGCCACATGAGGAGAGGGGCCATCAGGACTCAGGCATGTCTGAAGGCATGTCAGGGCCCTGAAGCACTACTTCCCATCTTGGGAGATGCACCATGCAACAACGGTTGCACAAGGAGTGTTCACAAACCTTGGAGGCCCTTATTGAGTGGGAACATCCCTAAGGTCATGGTTGGTCCCTAAAGGTACGTAGATGTGTTTTAGGATCTAAGAGCGACATTACACCTTGTTAGACAAACAGGTTCCAGGGGAACTGTGTGGGGCTACTCAAAACATACATGGAGGCTAAGGGCCCATACAAGAAGATACATTAGAGCCATTGAGCAATGCCTGTTGGGGACCCAATGAGAAGGCTTCTAAGGAAAGTCACAGAGGAATCCACAGTGCTGCAAGAGCACAGGACCAAGTGAGCACAACTGAGATGGTGAGGGACATAAACATAGAAGTGGACAGACTGAAGCAGGAAGTGCACACAGAAAGGCAAGCTTGATGAACTAGGCAATGGAGGTAGCTTGCAGATCCACCTAGAGCTTAAACGAACAGAGCCTAAGTACTATGGCACCCAACGAGGGTAAAAAGGGCTCCAGCATTCGGGAACTGTTGTCTAGGGTGGGCACACAAAACAGGACACAGCAATTTTGAGACCTAGATCAGAGACATTTAGCACAGCCAAAATAGACTGCCATCAGAACCTCTATTAAAGCTCTCATGTATGGAGGAACTCCTCCAAGGACTCTGTGAGGACTTCCTAACATTGTCTGAAGAAGTTAAAATGGATATTCAAAGCCTTAAGCAAGAAAGAATAGAGCTAGAGGACAGAGTGTCATCACTTCAGGGTGCTGAAGATGCATGGGAGGAAGAGTTGGAGTACCTCCTACAGGAGGTTCTTTCATTGAATTACCAAACGTTGGACATGCAAGCAGCCCTGGACGACTTGAGAACTTTTTCAAGAGACAGAACATATGAATCACATGTGTGCTGTGAAAAATGGAAAGAGAAGATATTGAGGCATATGTAAACAGTCTCAATAAGCAGATCCTTCTGAGCCTCAGAGATGAAGATACCCTGCTAGATCACACACAAGTTCTGCAAGAGTGAATCAGGCTCCTGACATCTTGACATGTCTCTATTACTTGTGACAAAAAGAAGATAGCATGGCAGCACACCAGAGAAAATGGGACACATTTAAATCACATAACCTGGAGCTTTATCCGAATCTCTCAGCCATTACACCGCAAAAATGCTCTGAAGTTTGAGCAGTCACTGAAACCCTGAACAGTAAGATAAACAGGTAGAAAAGGGAATAACCTTTCTTGTTTATCTGTACATGGAAAGGGATCCTATACCAGATGACATCCCTATTGGAGACACATTGGATTCTGGTACTCAGAGATCAGCAATGGCTGAAGTGAACATGTTATGGTTCTGGGAACCTTTTTTTTTTGCCCAAAAGTCAAACACTTGTTGAGAGAAAGTGTTGAACAACATTGATATCATGTCTCACTGTCCCATCATTAGACTACATACCCATGCCGGTCACACAGGGGAAAGCTAACCGTGATTCTTCTCTGTGTCGCAAAGTAAGCAAGTGACACTGCATCTTGGGACGCAAATAAGAGATAGGAATACAGGCTATGGCTAACCAGAATCTGGCAGACAATTGGTATGGAGATCTCCAGGACTTTGGATTAGAGGGGAAAGGAATTTAAAGCTCATTGGCAGCCTTATTTAAGGCTTCTATTGACTGAATTTAAAGAAAATACATGCCCTAAATACATTAAAGTACTTAAGTTGTCTGCTCATACAAAGGGGACAACGATACATGATTAATGAGGGGTTAGAGTTAACATGGCTAAACAAACCTTACAAAGCTGGGACTCTTCTCTGGCCCTGGCATCACTTTATTTGAGATATATATCAATGAGACATACATCGTATTGTGGGTTGGCAAGGAAAGGGGTAGGAAAGGGGTAGTTACATGTTGCCAATCTGTTTCATTTTTATTACTGATGCTCTGCCAGCCAAAGGATGCAGGCAAAAGTAAGTGTAATCCTTAACACTCAGTTTAAACATTTTTCCATAAAAATCATATACAAATAAACTTAATAAAATGTTTAAAACAATTATATATTTTTTTTAAACTAAAATCGACATTACTATTTGACATGTTTATTGAACTGACTATACCTAATAAAAAGCAATGCTTCTCAGAATTTTAAAAATTAATATGATTATATTATAAAATATCAATGATTGGCCAACACAGTTATTGCAGTTTAATAAAAAAAAATACATTAAAAAAAATATAAATCAAATATCAAACCATAATGAAAAAATCAAATAAAAATTAAAAACTACCTGCCAAATTCAACTATAAGCCTTACAACGCACTCCTAAAGCATTTTAATAGTTTAATAGATGAGAAAATCAATATAGATAAAACTTAAATTGAATAAAACAAATTAAAAAAAAGAAAATATAAAAAAACTTAAACAAAAACAACATAAATATCTTGTATGTAAAACATTAGGAAAAAAATTACTCCCCACCCTGTTCCCCTATAATTTATTTTAAAAACAAATAACATACACAAAATAATATAAAAGAGTGGTTTTAATACACTGATATTTTAAACTACACTATTAACAATTATAGAAAAATACTTTTCAACCAATAGTCTTACCGGCGATAGTAAAGTTTATTGTTTTTTTGGCATCACAATATTTATTATTGTAATAGCATTTTTGTGTCATAATATTTTTTCTTCAATATTTGGGCTGAAAACTGACATGAATACACTTAAAGCCTATCCAATAAATAATTTAGCAACATTCTACAAAGTGTCACTCAGGTGACCTCAAGACCACCCAGGTCAAAAGGGAATTCTGTCAGGGAGTACATTCCCCCTGAGAAAGCGGGGCACTGCTGGAACGTAGGATCAGAATAAAGGAAATTGAAGATGTAATCCCAGACCTCCCTTACAACAAGCCAACCAGCCAGGATGGCCTCCTGGCATAATTCTATAGAATGACCAAGACACCGATCACTCGTTTATTATGAGAGGTTTACAAAGAATCAGAATCTACAGAGGGCTCCACAACGTATTAAAAGAAGCCATTGGTAATTCTCCGTCTAAAACTGGACAGAAACCAATGCACTGCGGTAATTGAAGGCCTTTCACACTTATCAACTGAAATGTCAAAACCTTTGCTAAAGTCTTGGCACACTGTCTGAGACTGATCTTTGACATGCAGGTAGGATTTGTATGCAAATAGACATCTGTGTACCATCTCTGGCTGCTGTCCAACATGATGTGGATGATTCAAAAACTGCTACAGCAGGTTTCTCATACATCAAAAAAGCATTAGATCACATGGAATGATGGGGTTCTTTGTCGGCACCATGGAAAGCGGGGGTCGGTCAGATTTTTCATAGCCAAGACAAAATTACTATGGGTTGACGTGAAAGCTCTAATGGACTGCAGCAGTTTTATGTCAGAAACCTTGCCAATGTGTAGAGGCACAAGGTGAGGCTGCCCATTGTCCCTAACTTCATTTTTACATGCCCTAGAACCTTAAACAGTAGCAATCAGACAGTCTGAAAGGGAGAAAGGAATACATTTGAATACCTGAAGGCCCAATATAATGCGTTAAGCAGATGACAAATACTTCACTGCCCAATGTCATAACCTTTATAACCCATAATTTATGTGCCTTCTTCAGATATGGAGCCAACCAAGGCAAAAGAAAATCGCTTCCAATTAACAAGGCTCAAGACAGAGCTGTGATTTGTTTAAAATACCTAGGAGTATTAATCAACAAGGGGCTAGATCACAGGATTATTGACTTCATAAAATCACAGAATGAGAAGACTGAAAATAACTTTCTATGAAGGTCATCTCTACAACTGTCTTTATGTGCACATCAGGTGAAAAATATTGTGGTACTCCTCCCCTCCCCCACAGGTATGATAATATGCTGGGGATGCTGCTTCTGTCAGTCCCATCCAAAAGGCTAAAAACAGTGGTCAAAGGGGTAAAGTATTTTAAGTGGACAGAGAGAAAATTGAGCACTTGTCCTTCTAATCTACATGTTCCTAGTGCTACCACATCAGGTGACTTGGGGATTCCAAGTGTGAGGACCCACATATGTGAATAGCCGTTGAATGAAAGTACACATGCTTCCATCCTTGATATATACTCATGAGAGGAAAGAAATACACGTGCCCGACTACGACAGTGTGAGATATAATGACCTCTTAAAACATGGCACACAAAGAACTAAAATGCTTCATCATAGCCACTGGAGGGGGGAACTCACTTATGGAATACTGCAGATAGTTTCACATTCATATGACAGGTATGGAAATATAAGTGTGTACACATGCCCTAAGTGACCTATCATAGGAAGACTTACTCAAAACATTTGAGCAGCTATGTCAAGAATTTCATCTCACCCCCGACGCAGGGGTGGAGATGCATACAACTTGTAGACTTTCTGAAAGAGAGATATGGAAATGGATGGATTCTCCTCAACAAATGACTGATACTGGTCACCAGCAAAACTCCAAAACTCCTTAAAGCAGGACTAATCCCCAAATGACCTCAGCTGGAGGTGTGAATCATGGGATCCAACATATAATTTGCTAGGGTCCTGCTTGAAACTGTTACAATATTGGTGGGGAAGTCTGGAAATTTCTAAGGATCACATGCAATTACCCCTCTAACTCAGAAGAGCAATCTTCACACAGGCATCATTGGCTGCCTACATCCATGTTGGACAACTAGTTTAATACCACTATAGATAGAAATTATACTGTGCATATCACACTACATATATACAGACTAAAATACCTAAATCCCACTATTTGACCTCATCTGGGGACCTTGTATCAATTGAAGAGATACTCACATTGTCTAGAACTAAAAATGACATGCCAAATCACCCTGCATTCAACCCCCTGATGTGCCGTCCTTGGAACAAAGATGTGATACACAGCCCCAAACAAGAGATAAAATTGTAACTAAATGAAACGTTCTTAGATGATCTACCAGCTTTGCCACTGCATGTAAACTTTTTCCACATAATAGCCAAATACAATCCAGATACAATCATACTTTCCTATCTGCCAACCCATCCCCCACTTACCACTTTTATCAGCCAGACAAATATACATGCACACCAAATAGATCCATCAGTCCACTTGACTTTTTATACTATATGATATACAATGTATTACCATTCCCATTCCTGTGAGTAACGACCACCACCTCTCATTGCTCTCTCCCTACCAACATTTTATTATAAAAGACAGCAACACTTGGGAAAATAAAACCACATCATCACAAAATCACCATGTTTCATAACACAATGACCAATACCTCTGTCGCCATAGAAGAAACTTCATGTCACCTCAAGAAAATCGCTTATCCTTTCACCATAACATTACCTTGTGTGTCTGAGGGCCCTTTTAGTATATTGATAGTTTTATTGAATTATGCCATGAGTTAGAAGCATTTCCTGCCAAATGATGTCCTAATGACATGAAAAAATATCAAGGCCCATTATGCGGAAAAGTGTTTCATGGAAACCAAAGTCCTCCTTTCTCTGCAAACTATTTTGGAGGATGTTAAGGATTTCATTCTCAGCATCTGGTCACTTTTGCCTCAACTATATGCCACCCACATATCATTATCAGTAAGAATAATCTTACCTAGTGCCCCGAGAATCCACAAAAGCAATTTCTTCTTAAGACTGCAGCATTCTTTGCTAATTCTTGTTATACAAATTTAGCTTTTGCTTTTTCATCAGTGGAGGATTTTTGACAGTGCAAAAATTGCTGAAAAAGTCATGAAAAACTATGGGTTTGACCCTCTAGTGTGAAGTTTTATTTTAGGTGGGTGGTGTCTCAAAAGCCAGTCTGGAAGGTAGAATTAGGCTGACACACATGTTGTAAAGTTAAGAACAGTTTTGTTCACCAGGATTTAGTCCATTTTGAAATGACCTCTGCAACGATTTGAAGAATGTGAATTTTTCCTGGTTACGATTGGCAAGTCTCGATGCATCATGTATATCTTCTCCTTCACTAAGCTTCCAGAAATTACTTGGAAATTTGTAATGGGTGTATATTGTGCAGTATGACCTATCCAGGAAGGGATCCATATACCGTTTACAATTGCCAGCTACGATTTGATGTATGTTGTATGGCACTTTTCTGATTACCTCATTTATCTGGATACAAAGTTTGCAGTCTCCTGAGAGTGGTTGAATACATATTGATAAGTGCAACAGTAGAGCCATTGCCATCAAATCATAGTTGTGATGACCCACCTGCACTGTGTGTTTGCTGAGGAAGAAAATGCAGTAGCTTTGACTTTTCTGTGGAGTAGTGTAGCAACTACATTTGTTAAATTCTGCTTTGAGAAAATCATCTTTTCTTCCAATTTTATTCGCAGATTCCAAGTTTTCTGAATAAAGGCAATGGATGCCTCCATCTAGCTGTGATATGAGAGTATCTTTTGTCTTTTAATTTTATTTTTGATTTCCTTACGTTCCATAATTCACAGTTCGTTATTATCATCCACCAGCCATTCAGTGTATCTTCAGCTTGGCAGACATACATGCAATAGGCAGTTGGAGTATGCAATTTTTCTTTGTCCATTGTTGTTTTCTCCTTTTCCTTCTTTTTATTTCTCATGTTGTGGTCTTATCAACCTAGGATGTCGGTCTTTGTACATAGATTTTCCTTCAACATTGATCTGAATCTAGTTCTTCTGTGTCTTTTATGTTGACATGTTCTAACTTACCTCTTTCTGTTTTTTGTAAAAAAACTATTAGTGATTTTTCTTATATGTAACAGTGAATGTAGTCAACAGTTAACATTTTAATGATGTTTCAAGTTTTTAGGGTTCAGATTATTCTATTAGGGAACAGAAGTGCTGTCTGGCCTTTCGTACATACATGGCATGTGGACCAGACAGCAATGAGCAGTTTTGCTGAACATTCTCCTACTGTGTCAGCAGAACCACTTTAAGGTAATATTCCTCCCCAGTTCACCAAGAAACTCTAACTTTAGCATGCCGTTGCTGGAAGACACTGCAGTTGTGATGTCTCAGCCACCCAAGCCACCTATCGGCCAGTCTGCCTGTGGTAAATGAGTAACCAAATTCATTGTTTCCCCCAAAAGTGTATAATATGCTCTAGGTAAGAGTAATCTAATAGTGCATATTAATGCTCAACAGCACCTTTAGGCAAACTGGTCCCCAGAGTTACTCTTTTACAAAGTAAAGTAACCAGCATCTTTATGAAGACATCTCTATGAAAGATTACTTTATACACACACTGCATAAAACACAAAAAGGTAATGGGAAGAATGCTTGCAAATAGTCTAATGATTAGCAATCACATAAGATAACATTCCAACCTGTTGTGTTTTGCCCCCTATGTCACCTTAGATTAGATCCAACCATGTGCAAATCAGCCTTTAACCTGCTCCAATAGGAAAGGTCCTCTTTTATCTGGAGTATAAGCAACCAACGACCGGTTTCAGTCTATTTGGTTCTCTTCGGGAAGGTGCAGCTTGGTTCCAGGGGCACACTGATCACAGGACCCATGTCTGGGCATACCCTCGGTCACCTAGTAGATCACATCAAATACACAAGAAGTGATGGGAAGATACCTGCAAATAGCCTAACTCCCCGGCAATTACTTAGGTCAACATTCCATCACACTATATTTGCCATTTTATTAACCTTGTACATCAACATCATACTTGATGCCAAAACAAAATGTATGGCTATACGTGATACCTAAGAACCACCTTATCAAAAATGACATGGATGCATGTTGGACTGTGTTGTACTTAATCAATGAAATCTTGGATTAATTATGGTGAGACAAGGAAATTCCTTTGTGTACCAACCATGTATACATGAGTGCACATCAATGAAACATAAATATATTTTCGAGCAAAATCATGTTAGATTAGGACACTTAAAATATATGTTATGAGTGGTGTTACTTGCCCACAGCTCCTAAGTATGTAAATAGTACTCCCAAGCAGGGGAACACCAAAATATAGTCACAGTGTGAACCTGGAGCATTTATTTGCAGTAAACATTTAGTTGCCGCCGTGTATGTGAACGACTTCTTACCAGCTTCACACTCCTTCTTTAAACATTCCTGGATCCGGTCCAGGGTGCTGGAAGGAGGGTTTCAGAGACAGATACGCTTTCAACAAATATGGCTCTGACAAAATACTTTCTCATGAATTAGCAACTTTTCAAATTGACAGGAGAAATATTAGAAGTGGGCATAATTCACAGGAGCAGATTGTGAGACGTGCTCTTCCATCCATCATGCAGCAGAGCGCAGTAGCTGGCACTGGTCTGAGGAAGATATCTCTTCTAGAATAATAACATCTCCCCCATGATCCAATTACTTTGCCTGCTAAAATACCAAGACCAGACCAGGTCAAATCGTAGAATAAATACAAGAATACAAATAAGCAGTTTAGCAGATATTAAACCTCTTTGACATTGCAATCTTTGTACCAGTGCACTAGTGACGTTGAAATTAGTCCCAAAGTGCCACTGAAGTCTACGGCGTCCTCCATTCTAAGAAATAAAATGCTAATGCCGTCAGGCATAAGAAAACATAAGAAAACAAATGGAGCACAATATGTACTCTGGGCATGACCCTGTGTGCAGAGAGCGCTGTCTCTATTGGGAATTACCCAGGAAACATCCAATCGAGGGATGCTGCGCACGATTCAATGTGTGGATTTGTGCATATACTGATGTAACATTCCATCATGTCCTTCGCATTTTGTTGCTATTTCAAAGCGATGTATTAATTCTTCAGAGATTATTATTCAATTATGGGCCCTCATTCATAACTTTAACATGGGTGTGAGGCAAGAACCCAAATCCTTTCGGTTTGATTCAGGCACGATAATTGTTTGAGGAGCTCAGCCATCTCGGATGGTTCTAAGTATGCTTACAGGCAGCAGGGCTTACTTTAATATTGGGGCGACTCACTTCAGAAACACCAAGGGGTATATTTAAAAGCCCCTAGTGCCACCTTGGGCCGCCATAGCATCATTAGGGTCTAGCTTGCCTCGCATGCGCTTGCGCATGCGTTTCGCTTGCAAGACCCTTTAGGTGTCAAAAAGGGCTCGGAGCCCCATTCACGTCACATCAGTTGTCTTTCATTGGTTCATGGGCTTGCCTGTTAAAATCTGCTTGCTTTCATTAGTGGAAGGCACGCATACATCATGCCTTTTCCGGTGGTTAGCCCTCCTGGAGCGCAGCAACCAAGTACAGAAAACATGCAAGGCTACTTTTTATATTTTGTTCACAGCACGATCTTGCTTGGCAGAAGTCGAGCACTTTGCATAAGGTTGACGATGTTACATAGGTAATTGCACTTTTGCCGGTTACGTAAATAATTGCACTTTTGCCGAGAGGTTTCATTACGAGTGAACCGCTGTTTTTTTCTTTCAATGTGGAAAGAAAACTCTGGTTGGGAGTTTACAACTGCTAATAACTGTAACTCTTAGAAATGTGAGACCCTAGTGCATTGCAAATGCTTGTTTTTTTTTATTCTAAGACGGCGGTAAGGTAGCTTTTCCCCAGCACAATATTAAAAAAGTTATGCAATGCTTGCATTGCTCCACCTTGTAATCCCTTGTGCCACATTTTGCTTGCGTCAGGCATAATATATGCGAGGGGACATTCTGAAGCAAGGTGACCCAAAAAAATGACGCAGTCAAATTTACAAAATTTCACTGCTCCATTTTTTCCATAATTTTTCCGTTTGCTCAGAGCAGGCGTTAAAATGGTGCACTCATTTTAATCAATGGGCCTCCCTGTACTTTGCTGCACTAGGGTCAACATTTTGGACGCTAGTGCAGCAAAGCGCTACAATAGTATAAAAAAAGGTGAGGCTATTGTCCTATTGACTGCAATGGTGCATCGGATTGTAAATACGGCGCAACAGTGGTGTTGTTAGGTGGGGCGACTCAAGAAAAGTCGTGGATCCAGACCAATGTGCCACTTTCTTGTAAATATGCCTCAAAGTTTTTCAGATTCTAGGGCGTTACTCAAAACCAGTAGATTGCACCCTTGACAACAGACACAGACGAAATGACTAATACGGAATGTATTTTGATCATTATAAATTCTACTCCAACAGGGTGGCTGTATGTGCCCTGGAACATTGGCCAGCTTGTGATGCGTTACAAGATGTCAGCTGGGCATGCAATGCACTTTTTTCTTTTAACCCCTTCGCTGCCAGGCCTTTTCCCCCTCCTGTGCTGAGCCTTTTTTTGGCTGTTTGGGGCAGTTCGCACTTGGCCCTCATAACTTTTTGTTCACATAAGCTACCCACGCCAAATTTGCGTCCTTTTTTTTCCAACATCCTAGGGATTCTAGAGGTACCCAGACTTTGTGGGTTCCCCAGAAGGAGGCCAAGAAATTAGACAAAATACATTGACAATTTTGTTTTTTTCAAAACAATTGGAAAAATGGGCTGCAGAAGAAGGCTTGTGGTTTTTTCCCTGAAAATGGCATCAACAAAGGGTTTGCAGTGCTAAAATCACCAGCTTCCCAGCTTTCTGGAACAGGCAGACTTGAATCAGAAAACCCAATTTTTCAACACAATTTTGGAATTTTACTGGGACATACCCCATTTTTACGATTTTTTGTGCTTTCAGCCTCCTTCCAGTCAGTGACAGAAATGGGCATGAAAACAATGCTGGATCCCAGAAAACGAAGCATTTCTGAAAAGTAGACAAAATTCTGAATTCAGCAATGGGTAATTTGTGTAGATCCTACAAGGGTTTCCTACAGAAAATAACAACTGAAAAAAATAAATATTGAAATTGATGTGTAAAAATGAATTTTTTTTCTACGTTTTACTCTGTAACTTTTTCCTGCAATGTCAGATTTTTGAAAGCAATATACCGTTACGTCTTCTGGTTGCGGGGATATATAGGGCTTGTAGGTTCATGAAGAACTCTAGGTACCCAGAGCCAATAAATGAGCTGCACCCTGCAGTGGGTTTTCATTCTATACCGGGTATACAGCAATTAATTTGCTGAAATATAAAGAGTAAAAAATAGCTATCAAGAAAACCTTTGTATTTCCAAAATGGGCACAAGATAAGGTGTCGAGGAACAGTGTTTTTTTGCACATCTCTGAATTCCGGGGTGCCCATACTAGCATGTGAATTACAGGGCATTTCTCAAATAGACGTCTCTTTTACACACTCTCTTATATTTGGAAGGAACAAATGTAGAGAAAGACAAGGGGCAATAACACTTGTTTTGCTATTCTATGTTCCCCCAATTCTCCCGATAAAAATGGTACCTCACTTGTGTGGGTAGGCCTAGCGCCCGCAACAGGAAATTCCCCAAAACACAACGTGGACACATCCCATTTTTTGACAGAAAACAGAGGTGTTTTTTGCAAAGTGCCTACCTGTAGGTTTTGGCCTTTAGCTCAGCCGGCACCTAGGGAAACCTATCAAACCTGTGCATTGTTGAAAACTAGAGACCTAGGGGAATCCAGGGGGGTCAATAATGGAATCACTACCAGTGTAGACACAGAAATTATACACACATCCTGTACTATTTTCAGACAGCATATACAATTAATTCCACATCGTGCCCTCTTGCTAGGAATGTACTGCCTAAAAAACAAACGACCCTTGAAGAGGACCAAAGACTCATCCACAGCTATTTCTTTGCCTGAACATAGACCTCTGAAAACCGATCTACAAAATGATCAAGGACAGGCCTAATCTTAAAAAGACGGTCAGAATCAGGGTGATCTTGTGGCAAGGCTAATGCATTGTCAATAAAATGCAGCATCCTAAGAAGAAGCAAATACTGATTACGACTCATTGTTGCAGGAAATATAGCTTTTGCCGTCAAGGGACTAGTAGACCAATAAGAAACCAGTGACGGCTTCCTTGTCAACCCCATCAAAAGAGTCAAACCTAAAAACCTTTTCATCTCCTCCAAATTTGTGGGAATCCACTGGGCAGCTCTAGAGTGCGGCTTAAGTCTAGCAGCGTTGTCCCTCAAATACGGCTCCGCATATAAATTAGTCTGCTCAACAATCTCTTCCAAAAACACATCATCCACAAACAACTCAAAGAAATTGACAGGCAAAAAGTTCTCAGTATTGACTCTACACCCTGGGACACCAGTAAAGGCAGGCAACTCTGGTTGTTCCATGTTTTGGGCAACCCAGAGTTCAGGTCTTCTAACGGGAAACCTTTCAGCCCCAGGTTGCTGCACTAATGGCACATCAGTGTCCTCCTCTGAAACAGGCCATTCATCTGCACTGAGTGTGGCTTCCTCATCAAAAGATTCCTCTCCGGCAGAAACTTCACTGGCAGAATCCCTCACTTCCTCCTCTGCCTCAGATGCAGAGTCCGTCTCATAATCATGATCAGACAATGACTCCAAAAACATACCAACCACCTGCTGAGCGGTCATCCTGCGGCTAGCCATGATCTTTCCTATGAAAATTAACTGGACAAATGCACCACCAACAACCAGCACTGTGTAAGATAAGTAATAAAGTGTAGCTTTATAAGTAAGAGTTATAAACTCAAAAACTATGCTGCTCACTTGCCTGAAAAAGCTTGAATCACCAGAAACTATTCTGCACAGACACAGCAATCACCAATGATATCCCACTAAAAAGAAAGAAAGAAAAGCAATTAGAAATAAGACAACACAAATATCATTGTGCACAAATCTAAGGACAATTTCACACAAACCTGCATTTAGTACACCACCTACAAACATGTCATTCATGCATGGCAACAATACTCCTTTGGAGTAAATTGTTTTTACTTACCTAAAACATGCAACTATGCAAACCACAGGTCAACCACCGCCAAAACCGCAAGGAGCCACAGCAAAGAAAGCAAAAGCTTTGAACTAGAACAAAAAGGAGGAAAAAAATGATCACAAATGCAAATACTTTGTCAGTTGACAAACATCCCACCATCAAGCATTTAGAAATTGGTGCCTAAATGGATTCTGCCATAGGAGCAGATGGCCCTACTAAAAAATAGGCCTATCTGCCCCAAGGAGGGCAGAAAATACCTTTAGTATTGTGTCCCCAGGGGGAGCGACCCTTGCCCAAGCGCCCACCCCCAAACAAAAAACTAACCACACACACACACTATCCCTGGTGTCTACGTGGCTTCTGCCCCCTTTGGGGGCAGATGGGCCTAAAATAAAATAGGCCCATCTAAATGGCCAACAGTTCAATGCCCCCCTTGGGGGGGCGCCCCTTGCCCAAGGGGAAGCCCCCACATAAATAAACATATTTTATAAAATCCCTGTTGTTCTAGTGGTTTCTGCCCCCCTTGGGGGCAGATCAGCCTAAAAATATTAGGCTGATCGGTCCCCAAGGGGTGCAGAAATGGCCTTGGTACACGTGCCCCCTAAGGGGGGCGACCCTTGCCCAAGGGGTTGCCCCCCCTCCACTAACACACACACACACACACACACACACTATCCCTGGTGTCTAAGTGGCTTCTGCCCCCCTTGGGGGAAGATCAGCCTAAAAATAATAGGCTGATCTGCCCCCAAGGGGGGGCAGGAATGGGCATTAAAACATGCCCCCAAATGGAAGCGACCCTTGCCCAAGGGGCCGCTCCCGACACACACATCACTCTACAGTAAATTAATTTAAAAAAAATCCCTGGCGTCTAGTGGCTTCTGCCCCCCTTGGGGGGCAGAAATGGACACAATAAACAGGCCCCCAAAAGGGAGCAACCCTTGCCCAAGGGGCCGCTCCCCAACGCAAAAAATGTAAAACGTAAAACAAAAAAAATAAATCACTGGCGTCTGGGGGCAGATTAGACTAAAAATATTAGGCCGATCTGCCCCCAAGGGGGGCAGAAATTGCCATTAAAACATGCCCCCAAATGGGAGCGACCCTTGCCCAAGGGGCCGCTCCCGACACACACATCACTCTACAGTAAATAAAAAACAAAAATCCCTGGCGTCTAGTGGCTTCTGCCCCCCTTGGTGGCAGATCAGCCTAAAAATATTAGGCTGATCTGCCCCCAAGGGGGGGCAGAAATTGCCATTTAAACATGCCCCCAAATGGGATCGACCCTTGCCCGAGGGGCCGCTCCCGACACACACATCACTACAGTAAATTAAAAAAATAAATCCCTGGCGTCTAGTGGCTTCTGCCCCCCTTGGGGGCAAATCTGCCTAAAAATATTAGCCCGATCTGCCCCCAAGGGGGGCAGAAATGGCCATTTAAACATGCCCCCCAAATGGGAGCAACCCTTGCCCAAGGGGCCGTTCCCCACACACAAACAGCACACTAATAAAAAAAAAGGAAAATCCCTGACGTCTAGTGGGCATTCCTGCTGCCTGATCGCAATGCGATCTCTTTGGCCCAAACCCCCCACCCACCGGAGGAGAAACTCACCTGTTTCTCCTTTCGTCGCACTGGAAGCAAATGGCTTCCTGTGCGACCGGCAGTGGGTAATGAGGTCAGCACACAATTGCGCGCTGACGTCATTACGGGGGGATGAGGGGTGGAAGGGGTTGGTCTTCTCCTTCCATCCCGCCTTGTGGGGGTGGGGGCGAACCCCACGGAGAGAGCGCTAGCGCTCCCTTCCGGCTCCGGGCTCCGTGCCAAGGACGTAATGGTTACGTCCTCGACACAAGAGCACTGTGCCGCGGGATGTAACCATTACATCCGCGGCACAGAAGGGGTTAAGAACACCCATTACAAGATGGCCACCACTGCTGCATATTCAAGGCCATTATGACCAATAAAATGCATTCCAAGGTGTTTACAGTGGATGTACACACATGCAAGCGCAAACATGGGCAGCTATATTAGAATGGTTTAAAAACCATTTAAAGCAGGTTTCTCACTGATATAGTCTACTGAAGGGAGGAGCAAGGAACTAAGGCACAAGGCGGTGGGGGGGAATGGCACTTGGAGAAGGAGGCATTTTTACATAAAGAATATGGGAATGAAGGGGAGGGAAGGGAGGCTAAAGAGAGAGAGAGAGTAAATAGCCCCAAATGCACTGCAATAAATCATGTGGAACGATACATAATGACCAAAAAAACACTGACTAACATGTTATTCGGCTCCATGAATAGAGAGGAAAAGCATTCTTTAAGGAGCATGGAACTGTGAATTACGAACTAGGGTTGCACTCAAAGCTCACTCAATAGGTCTGTTTGCCAACAGACGATTAAGCTGTCTGTAAGTGAGACCTAAAGAAATCAATAGAATAACAATATAAGTTTCAGAGGTCTGTTGAATTTTCAGGTCCTAGTATTTAGACAACAAAACAGTTCATACATATTTTGTTCACATTGCCATGAATGCGAATGGCATTTCAACCCTTTATACTTTGAGGTTCGTCATCAAGACATAAAAAGTTATTTTGATGAAAGAGCAGATCATTGAGGTAGTAGCAAAGAATTAAAGTGATGGGCACAACAAAGGATAGGTGGTTTGTGTAAAGGTTCACTTCGATTGAATAAGCCGGGTTCCGGCATTAATTCAGGACCTCTGGGCTGTAGAGATTCAGCTATGAGAGGGAGTGTCAGTAAATATCAATGTCTCAAGTGCCTCCTGAAAAGACTGGGATTCTAAGTGCAAAATGTATACAAAGATTCATCAACTACATCAGTAGCAAACATTTGGTGCAAAATTTAAAGAAAGAGGCTAAGAACATGGTTGAAAATTAGGGAAAGCGTGCATTGCTATGTCTCTTATTCTCATGATTACATTACGCAAAGAGCACTTCTCCCTTTCTTGAAGATGCATAGGGTTCAGGTAGTTATTGACATATACCTTTAACCCCTTCGCTGCCAGGCCTTTTCCCCCTCCTGTGCCTTTTTTTGCCTATTTGGAATAGTTCGCGCTTAGGCCCTCATAACTTTTTGTCCACATAAGCTACCCATGCCAAATTTGCGTCCTTTTTTTCCAACATCCTAGAGATTCTAGAGGTACCCAGACTTTGGGGGTCATTCTGACTCCCGCCGGCCGCGGTATCCGCGGGGCCGGCGGGAGCCACCAGAATACCGCTGCGCGGTCGCAAGACCGCCGTGGGTATTCTGGGTTTCCCGCTGGGCAGGCGGGCGACCGTCAGGAGGCCGCCCGCCAGCCCAGCGGGAAACACCCTTCCACAAGGATGCCGGCTCCGAATGGAGCCGGCGGAGTGGAAGGGGTGCGACGGGTGCAGTTGCACCCGTCGCGATTTTCAGTGTCTGCATGGCAGACACTGAAAATCTTGGTGGGGCCCTCTTACTGGGGCCCCTGCAGTGCCCATGCCATTGGCATGGGCACTGCAGGGGCCCCCAGGAGCCCCACGACACCCCATACCGCCATCCTGTTCCTGGCGGCCGAAACCGCCAGGAACAGGATGGCGGTATGGGGGTCGGAATCCCCATGGCGGTGCAGCAAGCTGCACCGCCATGGAGGATTCCCCAGGGCAGCGGAAAACCGGCGGTACACCGCCGGTTTTCCGTTTCTGACCGCGGCTGTACCGCCGTGGTCAGAATGCCCTTGGGAGCACCGCCAGCCTGTTGGCGGTGCTCCCGTGGTCCCCGGCCCTGGCGGTCCATGACCACCAGGGTCGGAATGACCGCCTTTGTGTGTTCCCCCGAAGGAGACCAAGAAATTAGCCAAAATACAGTGAAAATTTCGTTTTTTAAAAAATAAATGGGAAAAAAGGGCTGCAGAAGAAGGCTTGTGGTTTTTTCCCTGAAAATGGCATCAACAAAGGGTTTGCGGTGCTAAAATCACCAGCTTCCCAGCATGCAGGAACAGGCAGACTTGAATCAGAAAACCCAATTTTTCAACACAATTTTGGCATTTTACTGGGACATAACCCAATTTTAAGATTTTTGGTGCTTTCAGCCTCCTTCCAGTCAGTGACAGAAATGGATGTGAAACCAATGCTAGATCCCAGAAACCTAAACATTTCTAAAAAGTAGAAAAAATTCTGAATTCAGCAATGGGTAATTTGTGTAGATCCTACAAGGGTTTCCTGCAGAAAATAACAACTGAAATAAAAAAATATTGAAATTGAGGTGAAAAAAACATTTTTCTCTACTGCAACATTTTCCTGCAATGTCAGATTTTTTAAAGCAATATACTGTTACGTCCGCTGGTCTATTCTGGTTGCGGGGATATATAGGGCTTGTAGGTTCATCAAGAACCCTAGGTACCCAGAGCCAATAAATGAGCTGCATCTTGCAGTGGGTTTTCATTCTATACCGGGTGTACAGCAATTAATTTGCTGAAATATAAAGAGTCAAAAATAAGTATCAAGAGAACCTTTGTATTTCCAAAATGGGCACAAGATAAGGTGTTGAGGAGCAGTGGTTATTAACACATCTCTGAATTCTGGGGTACCCATACTAGCATGTGAATTACAGGGCATTTCTCAAATAGACGTCTTGTTTACACACTGTCTTATATTTGGAAGGACAAAATGTAGAGAAAGACAAGGGGCAATAACACTTGTTTTGCTATTCTATGTTTCCCCAAGTCTCCCGATAAAAATGGTACCTCACTTGTGTGGGTAGGCCTAGTGCCCGCAACAGGAAATGCCCCAAAACACAACGTGGACACATCACATTTTTCCACAGAAAACAGAGGTGTTTTTTGCAAAGTGCCTACCTGTGGAGTTTGGCCTCTAGCTCAGCCGGCACCTAGGGAAACCTACCAAACCTGTGCATTTTTTAAAACTAGAGACCAAGGGGAATCCAAGACGGAGTGACTTGTGGGGCACTCACCAGGTCCTGTTACCCAGAATCCTTTGCAAACCTCAAAATTTGGCTAAAAAAACACTTTTTCCTCAAATTTCGGTGACAGAGAGTTCTAGAATCTGAGAGGAGCCACAAATTTCCTTCCACCCAACGTTCCCCCAAGTCTCCCGATAAAAATGGTACCTCACCTGTGTGGGTAGGCCTGCGACAGGAAATGCTCCAAAACACAACATGGACACATCACATTTTTCTACAGAAAACAGAGGTGTTTTTTGCAAAGTGCCTAGCTGTAGATTTTGGCCTCCAGTTCATCCGGCACTCAAGGAAACCTACCAAACCTGCACATTTTTTAAAACTAGACACCTAGGGGAATCCAAGATGGGGTAACTTGTGGGGCTCCCACCAGGTTATGTTACCCAGAATCCTTTGCAAAGATCACAATTTGGCCAAAAAAAAACACTTTTTCCTCACATTTCGGTGACAGAAAGTTCTGGAATCTGAGAGGATACACACATTTCCTTCCGCCCAGTGTTCCCCCAAGTCTTCCGATAAGAATGGTACCTCACTTGCATGGGTAGGCCTAGTGCCCGCAAAAGGAAATGCCCCAAAACACTATCTGGACACATACAAATGATCAACTACAAAACTACCTGTTTTTGCGGGGGTCCCTGCGTTTTTGGTCCTGTGCTCAGCAGCCATCTAGGGAAACCTACGAAACCCAGACATTTCTGAAAACTAGACACCCGAGGGAGTCCAGGGAGGTGTGACTTGCGTGGATACCCCAGTGTTTTCTTACCCTGAATCCTCAGCAAACCTCAAATTTAGCTAAAAAATCACATTTTTCCCACATTTCTTTGTGGGATCACCACACTGGGACAAATTTCCTACCACCCAACGTTCCCCTCAGTCTCCCAGTAAAAATGATACCTCGCTTTTGTAGGTGGGCCAAGTGTCTGTGACAGGGAAGAGCCAAAAACATGTCAAAATTGAGGGGGAACCAAAGCGGGTCCAAAAGGGCAGTTTTGAAAAAAACATTTTTAGGCTGACAAGTGGGACAGAATTTCTATTGGTATAGATGAGACAATGCTGGGTGGTTGGAATTTTGTGGATTCCTGCAGAGTCCGGTAGGTTCCATCACAAAAATGTGGGAAAAATGTGTGATTTCCAGCAAAGTTGGAGGTTTTCAGGGCATTGTGGGTAAGAAAATGGTGCGGGTGCATTTGAAGCACACCACCCTGGACTCACCCAGATGTTTAGTTTTCAGATGTGTCTAGGTCTTGTGGATTTTTCCACATGGCAGCGTCCCAAAGTCCAAAAAGTGCAGCCCTCACCATTCCAAGTGGGACGATTTTGCGAGTTAGCCAAGCTCTCATGGCCCAAATGTAAAACCAAAACCCCAAATAATCAAATGTCCAGTTGCTTGCCATGGGATAAGATGTTTTTTTTAGAGTGCGGGGGAAAGCTGAAAGTCTGTTACCCCCTTCAGTTGGGGTGGGGGCATAACCATGCCCATACTGCCCATACTGGTTGGTAGCCACCACCCCACCTTTGTTTTTTTTTTGATTCCCTGGCATTTAGTAGACTTTCTGCCCCCCCCGGGGTGTGGATCGGGGGTAATAGCCCCATCTGTCCACTGGTGGGCAGAACGACTTTGGCCCCATTTATTTGCGGTGGGGGTATGGCCATACCCCCACCCTCTTATTTTGAAAAAATAATTCTTCCCTGGTCTCTGGTGGGCTTTCTGCCCCCGTTGGGGGCAGATGGGCCTTCCAAAAATAAGCCGATCTGCCCCCATGGGGGGCAGATATGGCCAACAGTAATGTGACCCCATGGGGAGCGACCCTTGCCCAAGGGGCTGCCCCCCCCAAACAAAACACACTCACCAATCCCTGGTGCCTAAGTGGTTTCTGCCCCCCCGGAGGCAGATCGGCCTAATAGAAATAGGCTGATCTGCACCCAAGGGGAGCAGAAATGACCTAAAATAAATTTGCCCCCGAGGGGAGCGACCCTTGCCTAAGGGGTTGCTTCCCTTGCATGCAATTGGTGGGAAAAAAATCCCTGGTGTCTAGTGGATTCTGCCCCCCTTGGAGGCAGATCGGCCTAATAAAAATAGGTGGCTCTACGCCCACGGGGGCAGAAATGGCCTAAAATAAATTTGCCCCCAAGGGGAACGACCCTTGCCTAAGAAGTCGCTCCCCTTGCGTGAAATTTTCACAAAAAGATTTAAATCCCTGGTGTCTAGTGGTTTCTGCCCCCACTGGGGGCAGATTAGCCTAATAAAAATAGAAATGGCCCACAGATAATTTTGCCCCCAGGGGAGCGACCCCTTAGGCAAAATAAAAAACACACACACAAAAAAAAAAAAATCCCTGGTGTCTAGGGGGGTTTCTGCCCCCTCGGGGGCAGATTGGCCTAATTGTATTAGGCCGAAACAGCCAAAAAACAAATTGCCCCCCTGCACCAAGGGGCCGCTCTCCTTATCAAGTAAATAATAAATAAATAAATCCCTGGTGTCTAGTGGCATTTTCTGTTTTTGGATAGTAGCTACACTTACCATATGTGTTCTAAAATCGAGTTTACCTTTCGGTGTAACATCCTTTTCCACCTTTTGGAAACTCAGTCATTAATCAGAGCAGGCTGCGGCTTCTGCCTCCTATATCCCCATTCTACTACTTTCTATACTTGTAAATTCTAGATGCCATGAACTAGTGGTTGAATCTCTAATCTGATCTTCGTTAAACTAAAGCACCTACATTTAAGTTAGGTTGTCTGGCGTGTAGAAGCAGGAACAGGGTACAAAAGACTGGAAAATAGGTAGCAGCCTGTAAATGAAAAAGATAATTGCTATGTGGGGAACTCAGAAGGGTTGTAGCACAATGAAGCAACTCAACAAGATTGCTTACATAAGTCTAAAGCAGGTGAGACCGGTCCAAAAAGAAAAAACGTAGAACACAGATGTAGTCAAGATGGGCTGGATATGAGCACAAAAAGAGCATGGTTCAGCTGCCAGGAAAGTGTGAATAAGGTGTAATAATCTTGAATAACTACACACAACGAAACCAGGAGTGAAACTGTGAACTTTGCAAAGATAAAACACCTATAGTGTAATTAGAAGAAATATATGGGCATGACTCCAAATTTCCCAATGTAAGTATAAGACATGGTGGCCTTACTGCCTTTCTTACTTAGAAATAATATTTGAAGTGTGATTTGAGCAATACTAGCAAAGAACATTGTAAACTGTGTCCTGCTTGAAGGGCCTCGGAGAAATTGTATTTTCTACATTCATGGACATTGTTGCAAAAGGTGTGGTCCGAGATGCATGATTTGCTACAAGGAACAATAAATCGGAGGTAGATGAGATGCTGTAGTGGGGAAAGTGTTATTCCTTCATGTAACATCAGTCCTATTGACAGTCTAAGGTGATCCTCTCGGCTAATGGGAGACTTAAAAGCAGCTGGCAAGATTTTAGTGCTTAATAGGTTGTTCATGACAACAAGATCTGAGCTGCTGCAAGGTTTGGCTTCTGTGGGAGGGTGCGGGGGAGTTAATACAATGCATAGCTGGCACAGGTCACAAGATGCAATAACCTCTCTAAATTGTGCACAAAGTTGACTAGACCCACCAATCACATCAAGGTGGATCATTTATCGCTGACATAGTCACAAGTGACACTTAAACTTAGGGAATACCTGTGTGCTAGAATTTGTATTTCTGATACTAATTTTGTATTTCTGTACTAATGACATTTCTTACTATATTTTCTGTAATGCCTCATGAGATTTCCTGTAATAAATCATTTCAATTTATAACAGTACATGCACTATATCACGTTCAATTACCTACTAGAATTGTTGTGCATGCTCATCAAGAACTGAAAGCTGCAAAAATTACCATTCCACATGCATTAGTCATACGATGTTATCTACTTGGTTGAATAATTGTATCCAACTTTTGCTGAAACGCCAACAAAATAAATGTTTTAAAAAGGTAGCTCATTTATATTCAAAATGAGGTGCAAAACCCCAGCAGAAGCAAAAGTTAAAGCTAATGTGTAATGCACCTAACAGGCACCATTTAATACACTCTCTACAACACAGAACTCGAGGACAACCTTGGTTCCACCTCAGGGTCCCAGATATGCATCATATTAGCCAGTCTTTTGGTCCCTCCCTCAATGTGGCACCAAGCGCACACATTAGGAGATCGTACTCTTGTGCTGTGTCTACGCACTGTAGGAATGAAACCAGTGGGCAGTTTCCGATCACTCAATGCAGATAACACTGAGACCATCCTCTGCAACATGATACAAGTGCTCATGAAATGGTAGCCAAAAGCTAACTGAAATTCCTTAGAGGCTTATTCAAAGTTTGGTGGAGCGGGTACTCTGGGAAAAGGTGATGGAGTATCCTCGCCATCAAATTGAAGGTCTACCAGCCTGACTCACAGACAAGCGGACTTTAGGTATGTCAGTGATGGAGACTATTTCATCTCCGTTACTGACATACTCATCTGAAGACCCTGCCGAGTAAGAGCTGTCAGAGGTTTGGCCATTCAACCACCCATCCAGTTTGGAGTAAAACCGGGTAAGTGGCAGGGAAAACTGAAAATTGACCCTCACACTATAGGAGAAAATGCCCATGGTGTGGGGGGTCATTAGTTTTTGTATTTTCCAAAACAAAATCCCACTTTTGCAAATACAAAAACATGATAAAAGGTTTACTAACGGTACAGTCATGTTCATGTAGCCGTCCGTCAAACTTTGAATACATTGACAGAACATGACGGCCGTGATAGCGTGTCCAGTCTTTATAAATTACTTGTACTTGGAAACGCCGAAGGTCGGTGAACCTTTTAACCGAGTTGGGTTCTCCTCATCCAAGAATAGTCGGATCCCTCAGATCATTAATCAATAACCATTTAAATCAATACCCAATACTCAATTAATAGATCAAACAATATCTTAAGAATCAATAACAATCGGTATTTTGACGCACCATGACCTTTCAGTCATGAATAACCACACCAGTTTATTTGAAGTTAATGAATTTATTTCCCTATATTAACAAAGCTAGCATGATATAGGTGAGTCTCAAAATCAAATGGTATACATATACGAACATCACTATCTGTCAATAGCGGCGGAAGAAACGCAATCTTCGCAAAATCTGGATTATAATGCACTCGGTAATAGCAATGCAAATCACTAATATAAGCAACTGAATTTGACTAATTTCATACATCGGTCAGCATAACAAGATTTCAATTTAGCATGGTGCATCAAGTGAATACCTCAACTAACCTCTAATTAGCATTGGCATGTGGGCTTCATGCAAAACGAATTTAGTCAACACAAATTTAGAAAACTTCTAGCTTGGGCCCTACCAAAATAAGCAGTTGGTACCTAGGAAGGAAAACACAATGCATAATACAATTATCCTTTCACAATTACCAAATACAATCAGCATTCAAGAAAGGTCTTCGTCCTTCAGGTACCGTTTCGATCAGCATGTGGCAGGTTTCAAAGGGGCAAAGTTAAAGCAAGTTTCCTTGCGGCAGCAAGGAGAATGGGGCAAAAGTTACTGCATGGACAGGATGGGGCAAAATTAAAGTTAAAGTCTCTAGGGTGAGAATTCTTTAAAGTCTCTTTCTCTGCGACAGAGAAAAGGCATCAAAATGTCATTTAAAATGGCTTCTTGAATCTTGCTTCAAAATGGCATCAAGGAAAATGGCTGACTTCTCTTTGTCCGGTGGGATTAAGTAAGAAACGTTCCAAATTCTTCAGGGTCTTCCCTTGGAGGGTTCATAGGGTGGCTTCCTTTTGACCAATGAATAGTGTCTTTCTCCTAGTACTCATTTATGCATAAGGTGTCCTTGGAGCCTTGGAACACAAGTTGCAACAAAGTTTGCCAATTCATTCTATATCAGAGCTTTTATTGTCTGCACCTGCAGAAACTGACCTTGCTTCAAAGAGGATGAAACTAGCCTAGCACGAAACCTTGAGATAAGTGTATTAGTCATCTCTACTGGAAAAATACAACCTTAAAGTAAAATAGTATGTCTTTGTTAATACAAGTGAAAACCACGCAGTTAATTTTGAGACCAGGCAACTAGGCCAAAGCCTCTGCTAAATTTAAGCTAAGCATATAACAGTTTTCAACAAGAAAATCATAGAATACATTTGTAATTATGACGGATTACTACATTTGTCAATTCTTCATGATTAATTAAGCTTGTTTATAATAATGGCGAACTACCCTGTGGGCACATTTTCCCACGTACATTATTTTTCTTTGCTAAAATCACACTACCTTATACGATTTTGTTACATGATATATGATTATTTGTTAGCCTCTCTTTTTCTGCGTCATCAGCCGTTCCTGCCAATGTTAAGAGATGTTAACTGGGATGATGGATACGTCTAAGTTCTGAGCACAGTTATTCCGATCTTTAATGCCCTTTGACTTTGGGAGTCAGGGGATTTAATTGTTAATTTAGCAGTGCCAAACGAAAACTGCAAATTCAAAATTAAGACTGCTCATATGTTCAATAACAGCAAACATCAATATATTCCTCAAATTAAGTTCAAACTCATAAAAATACAAATACAAATTATTTCTATTCACAGTTATTGTTCCCTTTGCTAGTATAATAACCCATCCACACACAGAGAACGGCAAAAAGTCCCTAAAAACAGATTGTTTTGCGGACTGACGCTGAATATGAGAATGGCAATAATTTCCTTTTCTGTAAAACACCTTGTTGGAATAGCTGCCAGCGTTTGCCCTCTGCTTTCTAAAACTGCTTGGGAAATCTCTAAATCCATTTATCCCGAGGATTATCATCATCTGTTTTCCAGACAACATTCTCATTTCCTCCAGTGAGGGTTTTTGATACCTTAGGCCATTAGCTGCAGTATTGATCTTTCCCTAATACATGAGATTTTTCACAGCAAGGGTTGCTCGGTGCAAAAAAATAAATATTTAATCTAAATAGCTACAGTAGTATTCGTCCAAATGTAAGAGTCAGGCAATGGAGTTAACATTGTTTCCCTTTGTTAAATAAAAGTGATGGGCACTTTCAACAGAGAGTAAATAATTTGTTAAAATGAAACGACATCAACTCTAGCCCGCCAACAAACTATTTATTACGCTTGGAAGGTTACTTCTAAACTCAGTTTCCTATGTATTGTTTTAATGAGTTTAATGTATTATTACCGATATAATTATACCTTTATTACCTGCTTTAATCCCATTACTATGATTCACTCCTCTTCATTTCAGTCTTTAGTTACAGCATTGAGGAACAGCCACAACTTTACACAAGCTTTGTCAAAGCCAATAGGTCGAATATTAAAATGGTGTCATTATATTTTTTATTGAGAGTATATGCACTAAAAATGCAATGAAAAATAAGAAAACAAGCTGTCACTTAAAAGTGGGCTCTGCATGTTTGAAAAAAAAATAAAAAAAAGTCAATGATGAAGCTGATATGCTAGTGATGCTTTTCTAAACAAGGGTCCTTTCAGTTGAGCCTATCATTTTAGTGTTATTATTATTTATGAAGGAGTCAAGAAAAAAACATCACTTAACCGACCACTCAAATAACAGGCGACTTTGCTAAAATATTACAACATCACTTAAACAGCTTATAATAGCGGTTCTTAACCGTCTGACTTCTTTGGACCTCCTCTCCCCCCAATCATTGCTTGGATCCAGGGATCCCCACTGAATCATTATTGAAAGTTGGGGACACCTGGCCTAAACAATCTCTATGATTTGCACCAAAATGTAATAAACAAAAAATACAAAAACAAGTGTACAGTAAACAAATTATCAGATTTTAAATTGGTTTGTTTAGTTTATAATCAAATATGGAAAGGTTTTAAAATCTGTAATTGTATTTACTTCATTAATTTCAATATATTCATTTTATTATTAGTCAATTTTACTAAACAGCCAGTGAACTGACTCAGTAGGTCTCCTGGACCCTAAGGGGTTTTCAGACCATAGGTTAAGAACCACCACCATTTAACATAAAATTTAGAACTGAGGCTAGGCAAACTAAAACGCTTGTATTACAATTAACATAACTTGCTTGTTAAAGTTAACATAAAATGAATAAAAATGCTTAACTCAAAGTCAAGAAATGCAATGGGGGAAGTACATTGCCCCATGCTATATGCTATGGTGCAAAAAGAACAAATGATGAACGGAATGCAGAACAAATCAAACATTCTCCCCCAGTCACAGATATGGGTTTAATCCATTACTTTTTTGCTCACCATGCCTTTACAGCTTGGACCAGCCATATGCAAATCAGTCTTGACCCTGCTCCCATGAGAACAGTCCAGCCCGAACTGCCAGGTCAGGTCCTTCCTGGACCAGACACAAGCATCCAGGGACAGGTTTCAGGGTATCATCCATCATCAGCCAGGCAAGCTTGAATCTGGTAGAATAGCGAGAACGAGACCCACGTCTAGGCATACCCTTCCAACTTAGAGTGACAATTGCAAAAACAACAAATGATGGACGAATGAGGAACAAATCAAACACCCAATCTGCTCTCACTTGCCTATACCAAAAGCCACACTCTAAGCCAGGTATGGTCCATTATTCTACCACCAACCTCACAGTCACCCTGTATGAATGGTCTGAGCACTACTTACTTACATTATCACTACCCAGGTTTGAAGCCTCCCCCATGTCTCTGGTTTCTCAGCAGGACTTTGTCGAGGGTAGATCTCAATTTCCTTTGTGAATCAATAACTTCTATCCCTCTCAACTCACATGATAGCATAAACCATAATGAGGAAGAAATGTCAACTGGTTAATAGCAGCAAGTAACATACACGCTCCTTTCCAAAGGTCCAAAGACTAAGTACCATGACACATCCAATTGGTACTCTGAAGGCCAATAAATAGCTAAAATTGCTCTCCGCCATGCAGAACGTAAATAGTGGATCAATTACTCTACTGATAAGAATGAAGTCTCTTCTTTACACCTTAAAAATATAAAAACTAATTATGCAAGCCAAGTCCTCCTTCTTCTCCAACAAAATTCTAAATTCTATGAATAAGTCCAAGGAAATCTTCAGTATAGTTTCTGAATTGCCTAATCTTGACAGGGTGACCACTCCTATTCTACTCCCTTAGAATCTATGTGACACTCTTAGTTCTTTTTTCACTGGGAAGAGTAGTACACTAAAGGGGAGCATTTTGCCCAGCTCCCCCACCAAGGTGATACGCACAGAAGATAGTAACATGATTAAACTATCCAAATTTCCTGCTGTCAGCAAGGATTGCCTCATGGACCTGCTGTTAAAAGTCAAGTCGAGATCCCCCAATGACACATGCCCGAGAATTTTAAAACCAGTCTTCTCATATTTCCCTGACCCACCTACCTCTCTCCTCAACAAGTCCCTTAGACAAGGCATTGGTCCTGACATCTTTAAGGAGGCTATTGTGGTCCCGCTTGTAAGGAAAGTCTGTGAGGACCAACTCACCTTGAAAAACTATCAGATGCAAAGTGCTGGAGGCATATGTTGACCAACACCTCTGCTCCTTCCTAGAGGAATCCAATTTCCTCGATCCCCACCAGGCAATATTTCGACCTGCCCACTCAACTGAAGCAGTCATCCTCTATGTTGTAGATGACATGCAGGAAGAAACTAACAGATGCACCTCCCAAGCTCTGGTCTTCCTTGACTTGTCTGCATCCTTTGACACCATTGACCACGAGCTTTTGATTGGCCATGTAGGTTTGCAGGCCTATAGGACTCAGCCCTTATCTGGGTCATGTCCTTCTTAAGGGACCACTTGCAATCTGCCCTTCTTTCTCCTTTTTACTGTTCCAAGGTCCAGCTAATCTGTGGAGTATCGCAGGGATCTTCTCTGTCCCCCCATCTGTACAACCTGTACATTCGTCCCCTAGTGCAATCCCTAAAGGAAATTAAAGTTGGACTCTATAACTATGCAGACACTATACAAATGAGGGATGTATAACTATAACTATGCATACAATATGCAGTTACCATACACCACTGATAACTCCATTGAACCTAAGGAAATCTTTCAAAAGGCCATGTTGTTCATCCATGACTGGATAAACAGCAACCTACTAAAACTCAACTCTGACAAGGCAAAATGTGTCATTGTCCAAAATAAGCACAATTTGTGTAATGCCTGTTTCTATGATGAGTACAACCACCCCCCAGCCACCCTCCACACATTCCATGACCTCTGTAAAGAGTCTTTGAGTCTTCATCAACCAGAATCTGTCCATGAAACCCCAATTAGTAGTGATAACATCCTTCTGCTTTTTACAGCTGCACAAAAATAAGAGGATTGGCAAATTCCTCATGTTTGAAACCGTGGTTCACGTCATTATTGCTTTAGTCATCTCCAGGATATACTATTTGAATTCTCTTTACCTAAGTATCCCAAAAGGTTTAAATCATAGACTTCAACTGGCACAAAACCAGGCAGACAGGCAAATCGTTCATCATCCCTCTGATGAGAAATTTACATTGGCTATCAGTAGAACAACAATCAATATTTAAGACTGTCTGTATCAATTTTATATTCCTTCATGGCAAAAGCCTAGCTTTTATATCATTCAGAATCGGAAAAGATACCCCCTACTGTAACTGGAGTCCACCCATATGAATCTCCTCATAATCCTTTCATTTAAAGGAGAAGAGACTGGGGGTTCCAGATTCTCTGTTCTACCCCTGTCATCTGAAACTCCTACCCCCTGGAGATTAAATTCACCTCAACTTTATGAGATTCCGGCAACTCCTGAAGACTTGGCTGTTCAAACAAGCCTCTGATTAATCTCAGATACTAGTGTATTTGCCTCTGTTACCTAGCGCCAATAAACCATTTAAGTGTATGACCACTTTACAAAAACATAGTTAAATAACATCTTCAGCTTTTGAGAACAAGTAGTGAGTTCATTCAAGTTAAAGCACCAAATCAGTAGATCAGCCATCCCAACAGACTTAATGGTTTAGATCTCTAAGCTGAGGGCAACATACTGCAGACTATTTTCTGGAAAAATTTACATGTACTTATGAAATTCTCTTGGCTGAAGTATATTGGCCACCTGAGTTTGTTAGAAAATCCCTCAAGGAGAAGTTGTAATATTAACTTTCTTCTCTACTCTTGTTCCATATTCAGTTAAACAAGTGTATGCAGTAGACTGAGCTCTTTCTCAAGCCCCGGCACTATACCACATTCATGTAGCCTGGGATAAGTAGTCTACTTACCATTTAATAATTTACGCTCTAACACACAAGTGCAACCACAATATTCAATTAAACATGAAGCAAAATCTCCTGTGAAGGAAATCTAGAATACCATGGAATAATTTAACCCGGTGTGTCTCCCATGGATAGTCCTCTTTTTCCTGTAATGAAACTAGATAACTCCAATCGCATAGTCTTAAACTATAGACATTTAGGTGGTCACACACATGCTTTTGCAGTCACTGCTTCATGCTTCTGCTGAGTGTTCAAAACATTCTTTTTGCCCGCATCTAAGGTGGGTGATCGAGTGATACCAAACCAGGACCACAGGCTAAAAGTGATTATTGCAGCACATGAGGGGTTGGCGTAGGCACATGCTGCTGTCACAGATACAGTTTCCTTACTACAGAGATACTATTGTTGGCATGGACTGTGCAAACAGACTAAACAGTATGTCTTCAGTTGTAACACTTTTCAGCAAATTAATAGTTTCACTGCAGCATTCGCACCATAGACACCCCTCCTAGTTTTCAACAAACCTCTCCAATGTGTGTATTTGGATAATTGTGGACCTCTGAACTCAAATGGTGTGTTTAAATTCATTCTACTAGACACAGAGTCATCTTCTAGTTTCTATGAGTGTGGCCACAACAATCGGCTGACACTCAAACTGTTATTAAGGATTTGCAACTTTTTGCCAGGAGTGGACATATGCAGCAGCCTTTCACTCAGATCAGGGACTTGAGCTTGCCTCTAAGGCTTACAGAGATACCAAAAGAACCCTCGGTATTGGTGTGCATTCATCCTCTCTGTAGCATCCTGAGAGAAATTCAGGAGTGGAAAGGAAGACCGTGATTTAAAGCAGTCCTTAACAGCTATAGTGTTAGCCTCAGGTATTAGCTGGATATATCATCTACGTGGAGTCCAGAGAGCTTTAAATAATCTGCCTAGATGATCTTTGGGCGGGTAAACCCATTATCAGGTTCTATTTGGGGTCCATATGTACATTCCAGATCTCAATAATCCTGGCACAATGGCAGCAGATACGCCTTTTGACGTCAAGGATCATTTGCTATCTAACAGGAATTACAAGGCTTCCAACATGAGCGCTTAGATGAAATTTTCAAATGTTGTGCAAATGAGGAATTGCTGGAGAAACCAGCATCTTCTGGCTGCATTCCTAAAGCTGGAGATCTAGTTGAAGAGAAGATTATGGACAAGAAACAACTTGGCCCATCATTCTGACCACCAGTGCCAGTCTTTGGCATTCAAGGCACCAGAACTATGATTTTGCCTCTACTTAAGCTATACCATGTTGCCAGTCCTACACAGTAGGCCATGAGGGCTCCTGGATTTTTCCCTGCCTCCTCTAACTACCCGGAAGGACATCACTCTAAAAGCATTAATTAATACAAGAATTGCTTCTCCCCAGGAAGGGATTTCAGATGCTGAACTTCCACTAGTTCCTGTCACCATTGCTAATACAGCACGTGCTCCAGATGTGAGTCTACTATTTTCAACTGCTGCTTCTAATAATCAAGTTGTATTTTATCCAACACCTTTGGAAGATCTTACCAGTTCTTCTTTTCCATGAGAGGTCCCTGTTTTTGCACAGACTGCCTCTAGTTACTTTCCCAACATTGATGATTTCTCTTGAAATGCTTCACACACTTCATTGCATGGAGTACATGCATTTCTTCTTTGGCCGAAACCGACTTGTCTGATTCCTCCATGCTCCTATATTTGGATTGCCATTTAACTGTTTTTCCTCCTAATTTAATTGGATTTGTCACAGTTTCTTCTTGATTCTGAATGTACATTCCCTTCCAGAACACACTTCTCTGAACTGGCAGCGGAGGTGCTACAGCCTCATTCTTCCTTGCATGGGGTACAAAGACACTTGTCCCTAGTGAACATTTCTGAATTTCCTATCTCTGATGGAATTATTTGGGCTAAAGTACCATTTGATATTTTTGGTCCTACAGAAACATTCCAAATTCCTTATGTATTTAAAATAGCTATAGACGACATCATTACTCCTGGTGCCATTTCCGATGAATGGGACTTGAAGACTGCAAGCATGATTTCTGTACTGGAAAATTATACTATATTTGGCAATGAAGATTTGTATTTGAACTCTGCTCATTATGGTGAAATGTTTTGTTATCAACACTATGCACATCACTATTACATTGAGCTAGTTATCCCGTGAAATTTCTAACTACACAGAATGGTAACTTTCCCCAACATCACCCATAGGTAGTTCAAAAACATATTTGAGAAAGTTTCCTATTTTTCAGGACATAACCCCTTAGACCCGAGTTCTTATTATTATAATCTTAACCCTTCCCCAATGAAGAAAAACATGCTGAACAAAACTAAATTAATTTATTTGGAGTGATACATATCACAACTCACCCTACAGGGTTATGAATATTGGAAAGAGAATATTGATTTTAAATTGATTTGTGGACATGCCATTGGTAATTGATGATTAGACAAATGATTTATCTGAACAAAACAGTGCAACAAACAACTTGCATGGGTTTAGCTAAAATTAAATAAATAAACCTAGCATTCCCTCCATTGCACATTTTCACAATTAGCAGCATTTTGCTAACTTTACAGAAGAACAGCTAAATAACATGATTCAGAATGGTACATTTAATTCTTCAAATTCAGGTCAAGGAGGTGGTTAGTGTGGTCAGTTAACACTAATGGTTGTCGCACACATTTTTTAAACTTCTCCAGGGGTTTTAAAGCTAGCAGACTAGACCCCTGGCACTTGCAGTCACAACATTCATGGGTAGTTACCACCTGTAGAGTAGGGAAGTTATGCCAGCAACTGTTACAACATTAAATGTTAGCTGCAGTTTAGGTACACTAATCTCTCCTTTCTGTTGGCATGGATTTATAAGATTTCTTGTTAGGTCCTAGATCACCACATCCTAACCGCTTCCTATATGCCATTTACACTGAGATTTGGAAGATTGTTCAGCAAGATGCTGCTGAAAGACTGAGACAAATTGACAGGCAAAACTTAGAAAAAGCATTGGCAGGTGGGGATCAGAACTTTACTACATTGCCAACTCACATTTATTCTTTTAATAATATTGAATCATCTGCATTTGAAATCACACAGAATGAGATGACTTCAGGTTTTTTTTACATAAAATTTAACACGCATACAGTGACTGATGTTGAAAAAAGATGCAATATGTACAATGTTGAATATTGAGGTTTTAGAAAAATTACTCTTTTCAGCAGCCAAGAGACCAGTTGCGGTGTGATGGACCCACAGCTTTATATCATTGCTAATCTCTACATTTCAGTTTACATCTTGTCTGAAACATTTTCAGATATGAAGCTATGGGGATAGTTTTGTTCCCAAGTCCTGGGTTTTACCTTTCAATTACAGATGCATGAGTAGAGAAATTGAAGTCTTTTTTAGTAGAAACAAATGTGAAACTTCATTCAGCCATTCATAATCAGCATTGTAAAGAGGTGACACTACATGGTGCACACAATGCATCCATGGCCAATTTGGCGTGTTATTTAAAAGGTGCACCAATCGCATTGATTTGCTCAGTGTTCTGATTTCTCTCACATGGGAGTTATTTGGTCCTGAAATCCCAAGGTTGTTGTGGGATGATACTAGGTTTCCCATATGTTGTGACGGTCTCCATGGTCATGACCTGCTGTAACATCTTATTTTCAGTCACATGGTTAGGGAAACTACTGTATGGACTCCCATCCCCATTTTAAATGTTAACTTTGATAAACTGAGCCAACTGAAAGCCTTATTATTTCAGAAGGACTTAAACATCTGACCAAGAGACTTTTGATCTCCAGGTTTCGAGGCCTTCCTCTAAAGTCCAATCTCTTTTTTAAAGCAATTGGTCTGGCTTTGTGAGCATGTTCCGGGCTGTATTTGGAGTGATCAGGTTCTTTCTGCGCTCTTTAGTTTCAAGTGTTTTTGGAGCCATACCCATTGTGTTATTCCTAGTCAGTCTGCAATGGATGTTCCATCCTGTGGTCAAATGCGGATGAATCTGCAAGACTTTGTGCTGTGTCATGAACACATGAAATAGTACTTCGGTGTGTCTTTGCTTCAGGAACTGAATGTGAACTGGCCTTTTTCATCTAGACCTAGGTGTTTACAGTATGTACAACTTGTGTTATGCCCTTTCAAATGTGCACTGGAGTTGTATCTGGCTAACAGATTCATTCAATCTCTGGATATGGATCTGCATGTGAGTTAGTTGAGGACCCATTGCTGCTGGATGCATATTATGAGCCAGGACTTCTGGTTGATATGGATGCTTCAGCTCCTGGATTCCTGGGACCTGGCTGTAACATTGCACTTACACTACCCATCATAATTCCCTCTGCTTCAATTTCCAGGAAACTAGGGCCAGATGTAGCAAAGGGTTTGTGCCTCGCAAACGGCGAAAAACGCTGTTTGCGAGGCGCAAAAGCCCCTCTGCTATGCAGAAATGCATTTTGCGAGTCGGATCCGACTCGCAAAATGCATTTCCGACTCGCAAATAGGAAGGGGTGTTGCCTTCCTATTTGCGACTCGCAATGCTATGAAATCACAGTTACCATCCACTTGAAGTGGATGGTAACCCAGTCGCAAACGGGAAGGGGTCACCATGGGACCCCTTCCCCTTTGTGAATGGAAAAATATATATTTTTTCAGAGCAGGCAGCGGTCCAATGGACCACTGCCTGCCCTGAAAAAAAACGAAACTAAAGGTTTCGTTTTTTTTTTCCAAGTGCAGATCGTTTTCCTTTAAGGAAAACGGGCTGCAGAAGGAAAAAAAAAACCTGCTTTATTAAAAAGCAGTCATGGACTCCAGCAGGCCACCATCCCCGTGAGTGCCCATACTCGCAATGGGGTCGCAAACTGTGACCCACCTCATTAATATTAATGAGGTGGGTCTTTGCGACCCCATTGCGAGTTGCAGAAGGTGTCTGAGACAACTTTCTGCATAGCAAATTGCGACTTGCAATTTGCGAGTCGCAGGGACTCGTAAATTGCAAGTCGCAATTTGCTTTGTTGCTACACCTGGCCCCTAGTTCCTTAACTACTGGAACCACCATTGTGATACCTCTTCCTTTGCTGCAGCACTGCCAGCTAGGTACTTGTTCTCTTCTTGAATGTTTATAGTTCTTGTGCAAGGTATGGTTCAGGGGCCTATGCTCCTAACACAGAACTGGCCCAGTCCTATGGAGGATTCAAAAAACACTGGTCCAATCATGTAAGGTGAGTACTACTGGCAGAGTGGTGGCTTCAGTGGTTGAATAGCTGGAGCAGCACTATTTTACACCATACAAAGTGGTAAATGGTTGCTTTTCACAGGAACTTTCAAAGCATGTTCTGCTTTTGGTTGAAAATCATGCAGTCTCATATCTAAACCATCCAAATAAACATGATGCAATAATATACACAAAGCAACATAACATCAAAATTAAAACATAACATTGCACAGTGTACACATTTCGTGTTTGTGCCTGTGAAATTGTAATACAAAAGCCTCTTTAATGGTAAAGATGGATTTTAAGTTACAATTTAAAAAATGCCACTTTTAGAAATTTGCCATTTTCCTGCCTCAACTATTTGGTGCCTGCAGCCTGTCCCTGAGTCACATGATAGGGTGCAGTTGGCAATTGGACTTTGCTCATTCTTCCCACACAGCCACACAATAAAAGCTTAGGTATTCCTGTATGGGCCATCAACAGGCAGGATGGTGGAGCAGAGCTGAGCACAACCCCAATTGCAATTGAACAGGCTGTGCCCTTCCTCTGCACAAAGGACTTGCCATTACCGCAATGATCTCTTGAAACTTTCCCTATTTCAAAGTGGGCACTAGTTATACAACAGGACCCTCAGACCCGCTCTTTAGTACACCTCTGGACCTGTGGAAGACTCTGGACTGCTGTGCTGCTCTACAAGAAGGACTGCTATACTGTTAATCTAATCCTCTGCTGCCTACGTGAAAGGACTGACACTACGTGCCTTATTACAACTTTGGAGGATGGTGTTCATCTGTCCCAAATGTGACTGATATACCACCTACTGAAATACGAGTCCATTATATCCTATGGAACTCGTAATATGGTAGGTGATATATCAGTCACATTTGGGACGGATTAACACCCTCCTCCAAAGTTGTAATAAGGCCCAACATCTTGAACCCAGGACCAACAGAGTGACTTCAAAGGTTAGTTGACTGATCTCCTGATCAGAGCCTCAGGGACAGAAAAGGCTCCAATCACCTTGAACCCAGCACCTGGACTCTGTCTGCTATACGTTTTGGCCCCTTATTAGTGCAACCCCAGTACTGGACCATTGGAAATGGGCCTGAAGATGCTATTCCAGGCAAGCTGTGGTCCTGTAGGCAGAACTAATGCAACACGATGCATCTCCTATTCGGAATCCCTGCTGTGTGACACATCCCTAACATAGGACTACATATCGTAGCCTGAAGGCTCCTCAAAGCATGACGCATCCTCAAAGCAGGTCTTGGCATTGTAAGCCCCTCATTGATGACATCCTTAAATATGACACTGGGCTCCGCATCTCAGCCTTGCACCTTCTTCAGAACCACTGGTGCATGATGCATCTTCAAGCCCGGACTTTGCTGCGCAGGCCTGCAAGTCCTCAGAACCATCTCTGTGTGATGCACCCTCTACATGGGATCTCGTAATGCTCTGCAAACAAGGATTTAAGCCCACCCAGGCTCCATCCCAGTCAGCCTGAACTTGTGCATTTATCCTGGTCCAGTGAAACCAGATAACCACAGTTGACAGTTTGTGCTTTTATATATTATTATTACTTAAATCTTTAAAAGTGCTTATGTTCAGTTCTGAATCGATTTTCATCGTTTTGTTCTCAGATATATTATTACATTTTAGTCTATTTTTCTAAATTGAGTGTGTTTTCACCTTATTACAGTTTGAGGTTTTCCACAAATTCTTTACACATTGCCTCTGAGTTAAGCCTGGCTGCTATTGTGCATAGCTACCCGAGGGTTGAGCACAGGCTAATTTGGGGTTTGCTTGTTTTTTCACCATGACACAGACTGTGGTTGTTGCTTGAGTAGGGTTCCACCCCTCTCAGTCCATAACCCAATTTCCAACATTTCTTATTTGGAGTATAACATTTTCTTGTTTTACTCTTGGTCTGTGTGAATGTTATTTTGTTAGCACAGCCTGATGGTGTAAAATCTAATCATATTCTCACTGTTTGAAACTTCCAAAATGTTCATTTTGGGAGATGTGCCAGACATATCTTATTTTCCAAACTGAACACACTCCAAATGAGTTTATTTGGTACCTCTCTTGCCTTTTGAACTGCTCAGACTCTCTCTGAGTCTACCTAATGATTTATAGTTCGACTTTTTTTGACTCTACAACTGAGCAGATTTATGCTAATCCTCTTGCTTAACAACATTGTGGTTATGGCTAATTACTTGCTTTGTAAGTTGAACTTATATTATTACTTCTTGCAATTAGTATTACTTTATGCATCATTGATGCTGATTTGATTTTGACTAGCTATTTTTGCCTTCTGTAACAACATTTACATTTGAATAAACATTTCTAGTTTAGACCTTGAATTTTGTCCTGTGGAGGTTTTCTTTAATGGCAAATGGCCACTGTCTTTTGACAGCTACATGGCCATAACCCTGTGTCTCAACCCTTTTAATTCACGAGTTAAAAGTGTTGACAAAGGCACGGCCTGACTTTTCCAAACAGGACATACATCAGAAGGTGTAGTTTACCTTTGTAAATCAGGCTCACAATGTTGTGTATTTAAGAAAGAGGAGTCTTAATTTCCTTCCGGGGGTGAAAGAGGAAAGAAGTTTGTCAGATTTGCAGGCAATGGAATTCTATGGGATCCGACTCGAATAATGCATTTCCGACTCGCAAATAGGAAGGGGTGTTGCCTTCCTATTTGCGACTCGCAATGCTATGAAATCACAGTTACCATCCACTTGAAGTGGATGGTAACCCAGTCGCAAACGGGAAGGGGTCACCATGGGACCCCTTCCCCTTTGTGAATGGAAAAATATATATTTTTTCAGAGCAGGCAGCGGTCCAATGGACCACTGCCTGCCCTGAAAAAAAACGAAACTAAAGGTTTCGTTTTTTTTTCCCAAGTGCAGATCGTTTTCCTTTAAGGAAAACGGGCTGCAGAAGGAAAAAAAAAAACTGCTTTATTAAAAAGCAGTCACGGACTCCAGCAGGCCACCATCCCCGTGAGTGCCCATACTCGCAATGGGGTCGCAAACTGTGACCCACCTCATTAATATTAATGAGGTGGGTCTTTGCGACCCCATTGCGAGTTGCAGAAGGTGTCTGAGACACCTTTCTGCATAGCAAATTGCGACTTGCAATTTGCGAGTCGCAGGGACTCTGAAATTGCAAGTCGCAATTTGCTTTGTTGCTACATCTGGCCCCTAGTTCCTTAACTACTGGAACCACCATTGTGATACCTCTTCCTTTGCTGCAGCACTGCCAGCTAGGTACTTGTTCTCTTCTTGAATGTTTATAGTTCTTGTGCAAGGTATGGTTCAGGGGCCTATGCTGCTGACACAGAACTGGCCCAGTCCTATGGAGGATTCAAAAAACACTGATCCAATCATGTAAGGTGAGCACTACTGGCAGAGTGGTGGCTTCAGTGGTTGAATAGCTGGAGCAGCACTATTTTACACCATACAAAGTGGTAAATGGTTGCTTTTCACAGAAACTTTCAAAGCATGTTCTGCTTTTGGTTGAAAATCATGCAGTCTCATATCTAAACCATCCAAATAAACATGATGCAATAATATACACAAAACAACATAACATCAAAATTAAAACATAACATTGCACAGTGTACACATTTCGTGTTTGTGCCTGTGAAATTGTAATACAAAAGCCTCTTTAATGGTAAAGATGGATTTTAAGTTACAATTTAAAAAATGCCACTTTTAGAAATTTGCCATTTTCCTGCCTCAACTATTTGGTGCCTGCAGCCTATCCCTGAGTCACATGATAGGGTGCAGTTGGCAATTGGACTTTGCTCATTCTTCCCACACAGCCACACAATAAAAGCTTAGGTATTCCTGTATGGGCCATCAACAGGCAGGATGGTGGAGCAGAGCTGAGCACAACCCCAATTGCAATTGAACAGGCTGTGCCCTTCCTCTGCACAAAGGACTTGCCTTTACCGCAATGATCTCTTGAAACTTTCCCTATTTCAAAGTGGGCACCAGTTATACAACAGGACCCTCAGACCCGCTCTTTAGTACACCTCTGGACATGTGGAAGACTCTGGACTGCTGTGCTGCTCTACAAGAAGGACTGCTATACTGTTAATCTAATCCTCTGCTGCCTACGTGAAAGGACTGACACTACGTGCCTTATTACAACTTTGGAGGATGGTGTTCATCTGTCCCAAATGTGACTGATATACCACCTACTGAATTACGAGTCCATTATATCCTATGGAACTCGTAATATGGTAGGTGGTATATCAGTCACATTTGGGACGGATTAACACCCTCCTCCAAAGTTGTAATAAGGCCCAACATCTTGAACCCAGGACCAACAGAGTGACTTCAAAGGTTAGTTGACTGATCTCCTGATCAGAGCCTCAGGGACAGAAAAGGCTCCAATCACCTTGAACCCAGCACCTGGACTCTGTCTGCTATACGTTTTGGCCCCTTATTAGTGCAACCCCAGTACTGGACCATTGGAAATGGGCCTGAAGATGCTATTCCAGGCAAGTTGTGGTCCTGTAGGCAGAACTAATGCAACACGATGCATCTCCTGTTCGGAATCCCTGCTGTGTGACACATCCCTAACATAGGACTACATATCGTAGCCTGAAGGCTCCTCAAAGCATGACGCATCCTCAAAGCAGGTCTTGGCATTGTAAGCCCCTCATTGATGGCATCCTTAAATATGACACTGGGCTCCGCATCTCAGCCTTGCACCTTCTTCAGAACCACTGGTGCATGATGCATCTTCAAGCCCGGACTTTGCTGCGCAGGCCTGCAAGTCCTCAGAACCATCTCTGTGTGATGCACCCTCTACATGGGATCTCGTAATGCTCTGCAAACAAGGATTTAAGCCCACCCAGGCTCCATCCCAGTCAGCCTGAACTTGTGCATTTATCCTGGTCCAGTGAAACCAGATAACCACAGTTGACAGTTTGTGCTTTTATATATTATTATTACTTAAATCTTTAAAAGTGCTTATGTTCAGTTCTGAATCGATTTTCATCGTTTTGTTCTCAGATATTTTATTATATTTTAGTCTATTTTTCTAAATTGAGTGTGTTTTCACCTTATTACAGTTTGAGGTTTTCCACAAATTCTTTACACATTGCCTCTGAGTTAAGCCTGGCTGCTATTGTGCATAGCTACCCGAGGGTTGAGCACAGGCTAATTTGGGGTTTGCTTGTTTTTTCACCATGACACAGACTGTGGTTGTTGCTTGAGTAGGGTTCCACCCCTCTCAGTCCATAACCCAATTTCCAACATTTCTTATTTGGAGTATAACATTTTCTTGTTTTACTCTTGTTCTGTGTGAATGTTATTTTGTTAGCACAGCCTGATGGTGTAAAATCTAATCATATTCTCACTGTTTGAAACTTCCAAAATGTTCATTTTGGGAGATGTGCCAGACTTATCTTATTTTCCAAACTGAACACACTCCAAATGAGTTTATTTGGTACCTCTCTTGCCTTTTGAACTGCTCAGACTCTCTCTGAGTCTACCTGCAGATTTATGCTAATCCTCTTGCTTAACAACATTGTGGTTATGGCTAATTACTTGCTTTGTAAGTTGAACTTATATTATTACTTCTTGCAATTAGTATTACTTTATGCATCATTGATGCTGATTTGATTTTGACTAGCTATTTTTGCCTTCTGTAACAACATTTACATTTGAATAAACATTTCTAGTTTAGACCTTGAATTTTGTCCTGTGGAGGTTTTCTTTAATGGCAAATGGCCACTGTCTTTTGACAGCTACATGGCCATAACCCTGTGTCTCAACCCTTTTAATTCACGAGTTAAAAGTGTTGACAAAGGCACGGCCTGACTTTTCCAAACAGGACATACATCAGAAGGTGTAGTTTACCTTTGTAAATCAGGCTCACAATGTTGTGTATTTAAGAAAGAGGAGTCTTAATTTCCTTCCGGGGGTGAAAGAGGAAAGAAGTTTGTCAGATTTGCAGGCAATGGAATTCTATGGGCTTCATTACAGATACATTGTCTTCATGAAACAACTCTGAAAAAGATTTTTAAAAAATCAAGTGAAATCCATTTGCAGTTTTTTTCTGGCTTGTATAATATTTGTTGCAACACATTGATGCCACAATCTTAGCACTTGCCAAATATAGCATTAATTGATTTCATGTTGTTTTTGCTGTGCTTAAATGATAAAAAGTAGATTTAAGGCATTTTATCCACTGCTCACATGTAAAAGATGGGATTATGCTTCAGGCACATTCAGCTTCTTTCGTGGTTTATTGCATTCATAGAAAAACGGTATCACATCCAAATATCCCATATTTTTAAGGTGTCTCATGTTCTAGGGTTTCTTTGTTAAGATCGCTATGATGTGCAAGCAAAAAAGTGTGTTCCCATAACCCATTTTCTCATTTTTGCCGTGGTGCAAAAAACACCCTGTAACATAGTCTGGGATAAAAGGTGCCAGCTCCTGTCAATATTACAGAAACTACAAAATATTACAGAAATCGTGCTACGGGTTTTCACAAGTGGAAAGTTTCTGTAACAAATCCACTCAAGGGCTTCTGCTAGTGTCACATCAACCAGATTTTTTTGTCGTCTATGGAAAGGTGAACGACTTATGCGCTAAATATCTAATTGCTACTTTATCATTGTAAAAATTAATATCTCCTTCAAGAAGACATGTTGAAACAACACCACTTACAAAAGAGAGTCAAGCAATACAGTGCAAAACTATTTTACTAAAACAGTTGAGGTAATTTATTTCTGTTAGCTTGTTTCAGCATCACTCATTAATGCAGGCGTTATGCTAATTAACACTATTTTAAGGTATGTCACAGCCTGAAGTAAAGGTTTATTTTTAATAAATGGCTTTCTTTTCAGCGTGCGTCTCGCCTTCTTTGATAGCAATGCTTGATGCTTCTCCGCTGGTACATTTATGCGCTGTGGATGATAAATTGCTCCAGTCATGTTGCACAAAGAAAGGTCTTCTGAAATAAGGAGGGGGCGAAAGAGAAGGCGTGTGGCAAAATGTGAGCTATGTATTGCGATGATTGAAATTAGTCTTTTGCGACTTGGAAAGTAGAACAGGGCCCTGGACACTTGAAAAGCAAGAGGAAAATGCCTCTCGATAACATCAGAATAGTTGTAGGATCTGACGTAAAAAAATCCTGGGGTTAAATAACTCTCCTTGGACTTGAAAGGAGGAAAGATATTACTCAAACTCGCAAATGCTCAGAGCTCATTAAAGAAAAGAAAAAATGGTCTCATGTTGCACAGAAAACCTAGGGAGGGAGCTTTTCACATATTGATCTGAAATAGGTGCCCTTAAAACTTGGGTAGCGCTGATTTAAGCCCCTTCAGTTTCTGTGCTCTAGGCATTTGCAGAGAACACATTTTAGGTGACATGAAGTCTTACATTATAAAAGTAGCTGCCAGGCATACACTGCCCCACCACAAACATCATTTGATCGTTTCCAGCGGTGTTCTACCTTGTACACCCTCAGAGTGTTGCTCTGTGAGATACTGGCACCAAATCATCAACACTGGGTAGGAAAAGGCCCCTAACTGTGAGTGGAATGACATAACGCTGGGTGGAAACCCACCCGCCCAGTAAAGTTGAGTCCAACCTCCATTTCACTCTCAAAATATAGGTGCCAGGAAGCCCAAAGACAACGCCAGTCAATGCTGACCTGGTCGCTCCATGCTGCTTCTTGTACTAACAAGAAGTAAGGTGTTTCAGCAGATTTAAGTCATTGAACACCAATGTCCCCTTTCAAGTTCCAACACCTATCGCTGGGCCCACACATATTGCCGAAAATAACTCGAATCTCAGAGAAGCAACAGACTGTCATAGATACATTGTTATGGCATTGCTATTGAGAATTTTAGCTTTCTGTTGCAGGCAACATTGTTGACAGTACTTTAACATCTCGTCATAGTACGTCTTTGGTGTGCCGTTTCCACATTTTTGACTGGCATTCTTATCCATTTCAATTCCTTGCTCCTGATTTAAAGGCAGTCCTCCCTATAATAGTGTTTGTCCCACCTCTGTAGTATTTTGGTTCTACCACGTTTTTTGACTGCGTTGTATCCATCCTTCTGGCGCTAATGTCGGGGAACAATTTTACCTTCCCCATCTTGCTACTCCATATGACTGTTAGCATATGATAGGTGCACATGGGTCTTTCTCTTCCACAGGTGTGTTTGCTCCTTTCGACCCCCCCACCCGTGTATCAGATTCTCATTCCCCAACCCCCCACTCTTTATCCTGATCGCTCCTCCTGAACTTCTCAATCTTCTTATGCACCCTTGTCTCTTCTGCTGCTTCCACATCGCCATCTTTACTTTGTCCCTTCCATTGAGTTCTCTAGCAGTTCAGACAGTTTTTTACATTCTCTCCTACATATACTTTCCCTCAACCCACCCAACATGGCTGCAGACATGCTCTGTATGAGGGCATCAACACTTACGTCTGGCAGCCATGTTAAGATGTTTCACACCTATGATACCTTCCAGGGCATCGACCTCATGCACCTTTCTCTGTGTTCCTTGTGTCTTGGCCAGGGTTTACCAAGGACTGGAGGCCCAAGGAAGCAGTAGATGAGTGAGAAATGGTGTGGCATTCTAGCCGGTGAACTGGAATGTGGAATGCATGGTCGTATGTGTTCTCTAGGTGTGTAAAATGTTAGGGAGTCAGTTTACACCTAACTCTTGGAGGAGATGAAGTCATAGATGTGGATGGAGTCTGTATATATATGGAATACATCTAAATGTTCTATAAACAACTGGATCAGAGTATCTTTTAAATACCTAATTTTGGCAACAATGGAAACTAGAAGTGCATATAGATGTCAACACAGGATTTCATCTAAAGAAAATGAGTGGATTACTAAACAGGAGTTAAAGTAGATAAACATGCATATATTGTATTGGTTTGGAAGAAGGAACTTTGAAGTTGGATTACAGAGACGTAAGTTTTCATCTGGGTTTACTAATATAAATTACACTATTGACTACGTTTCCAGCAGACTTGCAAGATGGGTTGTAGCTTTACAGGAGTATGAGTTTCAAGTTGTTCACATTCCTGGAAAGATAAACATGGTTGCCGACTGTTTGTCCTGGATGTTGAGGACAGAGGATATTAACTTTGATGAGGAGTACATAGACAAAGAAAAGGTGTGTGTGATCATGGATTGAGTAATTGGTGAAGAAAATTGGAAAAATTAAATAGTAAAGGACAAAGCTTTGCAAAATGTGATGTAATATTTAGAAAATGGCTGGGGTGATAAGAAACTATTGATTAGTGAGGTAAAGCTTTACTGGAGTGTCAGAGAAGAGTTATCCAGTGATGAAAGTTTAGTGTTTAGGGGAATCAGGTTGGTGCCTCCAGTTGTAGTAAGAGGTAGATTGAAAAAAATGGTGCACGAGGGACACCAAGGTATCTCTAGATCAAAAGGGCATTTGAGAACTGACTATTGGTGGCATGGGATGGATAAATAATTTGAGAGAGAGGTGTGAGACTGTTTGGAGTGCAGCATGAGTAAAAAAGTATATCAAACAAGAGAGAAACCATGATAGTAAGGGATATACCCAAGAAAGTATGGGATGAAGGATCAGTGGTTATCCTAGGACGCCTTATTATTAATGAGCACAAGATGTTTATAACTATGTTAGTGGATCTATTTTCCCATAAGTCAGAGCTGATGATTGTTAATGAGGTTACGTCACAAAAGGTGATTGAGTTTTTAACAAAAGAGTTTGTGGGAGAAGGTTTGCCTGAATCACTTTTGACAGACTATGTTCACATTCACAACCATGAAAGAGTTTTAATGCAGAAGAGGGACCAAAAAATCTGCATTATACCACCCAGAAAGAAATGGCACTGTACAGAGAATTGTACTGTGAATTGCAATATTAAAGAAGCCATACAATTGGCAAGATGTGCAGGAAAGGATTGGAAGGCTGAATTATGGAAGTGGTTAGAAACATACAGAATAACACCGCTTGGAACCACAGGAAAAACACCTCTTGAGTTACTCAGGGGCAGACAGGCCAATTCTGTACTATTGCCTGCATGGATAAGAAGGCAAAAAAAGTGGATGAATGTGTGGGAGATCATGGGTAGAAAAAAAGAGGAATGGGAAAAGTGTTAGCAAGAAAAACATACACGGATGAGAGAAAATCTGTCAAGAAATTAAATGTAAAGGGAGGTGATGCTGTAAAGGTAGAAGCTACTGTAACACACGATCTGTTTTCTAAGTACAGTTTGTCCATGAAAGTACTAGAGGACTTTGATGGAATCTCAATAGAATTGTCAAAGTACCCAAGGAAGACATGTTGGACCAAAACATTCAATTTAAGAGAGATAAGCATAACATCAGGAACAAACATTGGAGAGAGGAGAAACTGGAAAAGACATTTCCCAATACATTTAATGACTATTTAATATACAAATAAGTAATAATTCTAGATTTATTTAAAAGTGTATCATATTTAGCTAGCAGATTTATTTATCTTTTGTTGTGTTGAAAAAGGGAGGAGACGTGTGGCATCCTAGCAGGTGCACTGGAATGTGTAATGCATGATTGTAAGTCTCTGACAGTGTTACCTAGATAAATATAAATGTTTTATCTACATCTGTATCTCAGTTATTCTCTATGTGGGTGTGATATCATACATGAACACCTGTGAGCATCTGTGAGTATGAGGGTACCCAACTCAAGGCATAGGTGGTGGTAATTGCTGACATTTTAGAGATATTCCTAGAGACACTGGCTAATTGATGATAATGCACATTTACTTAGGAAAGGTATGATTGTGTGAATACCACAAATACACAAACTGGATACTTGGGAGCCCTGCCAAATTCAATTAAGCATACAAACAAGAACTTGTTTAGAACTTGTAGTGGAATGGGAACATAACCCATCTAATGTTGATGGTACTGTGGTTACAGATTGATTTGCTGAGAATTACTCTCATTGTTGTTACAGTGTTAGGGCCCTCAATGTAGTATCTTGGCCATGTCTCATGTAAGAATACCACTGCAGGACCACCCACTGGTAACAATTCACAGTATAATCCTGGTATTTAAAAGTGTGCAGGCTGACTAATGGGACCAGCATCTGCTAGAAATCAATAAATACATCATTCAAATGCCTACACATATTTTGTAGGAAATTGGGCTACTGGCTGAGGGAGGTAAAACTCTACTCAAGCACCCACCACAATCTCTGTCAAAAGCAAAACCCCAATTATCCCTCTGGTAGGTTGGCACAAAGCAGTCAGGCTTAATTTATAGGCAATGTGTAAAGTATTTATGCAGCACCTCAAACAGTAGTAAAGTGAACACACAACACAAGAAAAATTCCAAACCAATTTAGAAAGTAGAGTAATATTGAATAATTTATTTCAGTCCAAAATGACAAAAATACACTTAGTAAACCTGGAGGTATGCAATTTTAAAGATTTAAGTAAAAATAGTGTCAAGGACCACAAAGCGCCAGTTGTGGTTATCTGATTGTGATGGACCGGGACAAGTCACTAGTTCAGGTCAATCATGATGGACAGAGAAACTAAGTTAGGCTCTCTGAACAAAGTACCTTAAATCCTGGTTGCAAAGGCATTGAGAGTCCCTGTGTTGAGGATGCATCATGCAGCGGCAGTTGTGAGGGAGCAGCAGGGATGCTGTGTGAAGTCCTGCCCACAAGGCCACAGCTGGGCTGAAAGAGCACCTTGAGGCCCACTTTGGGGGTTCCAAACAGAGGTGGCACCACTTGGGGGGGCAAGACTCACAGCAGTTAAAGTCCAGGTGCTGGGATCAAGGTGGTTGGAGGCTTTTCTTTCCCTGGGGCTTTGGTCAGGATGCCAGCCAACTAGTCCTTTTCACTCAGGCAGCAGTGCAGCAGGAGAGCAGGGCAGCAGAGTGGTGGTCCGTTAGAAATGGGGTCTTTTGTTGGCAGTCAGGTTACCCCTTGTCCAAGCAAGGACCCTCACTCTAGTCAGGGTAAAGGAGAATCACCCTCAGATAACCCCCGCTTACGCCCTTGGTAGTTTGGCATTAGCAGGCAGGCTTAACTTCAGAGTTTTAGGTGTAAAGTACCTGTTCCCATTTGTACGAATACAAACACAAACACACACAGTAACTTAATGAAAACACTACAAAATGACACAACACAGGTTTAGAAAAATAGAAAATATTAATCTAAACAAAACAAGACCAAACGACAATAATCCAACATACACAAGTCAAGTTATTAATTTTAAAAGCAAAAGAGCCTTAAATCCTTTTGTAAACAGTAAAACACTGTTAGCATTGAAAAGTACCTGGGAAGTGTAAAAATAACACTCACTGGCGGGTGTATGTCAAAAAAGGTTAGCGATGCGTTGATTTCCCACCCACAAGAGAGACCGTGCGTCGTTTCTCCTTTTCCGGTTGGGTCGGTGTGCATTGGTTTCCCTCTCCGCAGTAGAGCGATGCGTCGATCTGGGCAGCACTGGGATCCAGACAGGCGTTGCGTAATTTTTCTGTGCCCAGCAAGGTTTACGTTGAAAATCCTGCCGCACGGTATTAGCAAAACTGTTTTGTGTGGGTTGCGATGTTACCAGCCTCCGATAGCGGTGTTGCACGTCATTTCTCTAGCCGCGTGTGTCGAGCTTCCAGCCAACCTGCAGGCGGTGCATCGATTTCAGCCGTAGAGCCGGCAACCCGTCGTTTCTCCAGCCACGTCTCGGAGGTTGTGTCGGAAATTTCCCCACACTGCGGTCAGTGTGTGGATTTTCAATCTTGGTCTGCCAGCTTCACCTGTCAAGGCCCCAGGAACTGGATAGGGCACCACTTGGCAGGGCAGGAGTCTCAGCAGAGAGTCAAGGTGCTGGCGGCGGGAGTCTTTGATGGCCCTGAGATTTCAACAACAAAAGGCAAGCTCAGGACAAGCCCATGGATATTTATTCCCAAGCAGGATTGCACAACAAAGTCCAGTCTTTATCCCCTTTCACGGGGCAGATGCAGCAACTGCAGGATAGCTCCACAAAGAACAGTCACAGGCAAGGCAGCACTTCTCCTCAACTCTTCTCCAGGTAGAGTTTCCACTTATTTTCTAGAAGTGATAATAAATCTGTGGTTTTGGGTGCCCTTCTTATACCCATTTTGGCCTTTGAAGTAGGCTTACTTCAAAGGAAAGTCTCTCTTGTTTGTGAAATCCTTCCTTGCCCAGGCCAGATCCCAGACACACACCAGGGGGTTTGAGACTGCATTGTGGGAGGGCAGGCACAGCCCTTTCAGGTGTCAGTGACCATGGTTTAAGCAAGAAAATGCTCACTTTCCAAAAGTGGCATTTTCAAACACACAATCTTAAAATCAACTTTACTAAAAGATGTATTTTCAAATTGTGAGCTCAGAGACCCCAAACTCCACATGTCCATCCACTCCCAAAGGGAATCTATGCTTTAATCATATTTAAAGGAAGCCCCATGTTAACCTATGAGAGGGGTAGGCCTTGCAACTGTGAAAACTGAATTTGGCAGTATTTCACTGTTAGGGCATATAAAACACACAAGTATATGTCCTACCTTATAAATACACTGCACCCTGCCCATGGGGCTACCTAGGCCCTACCTCAGGGGTGTCTCACATGTAAGAAAAGGGAAGGTTTAGGCTTGGCAAGTGCATACAGACACACTGCAGTGTCAGGTCTGAGACATGATTACAGAGCTACTAATGTGGGTGGTACAAACAGTGCTTCAGGCCCTCTAGTAGCATTTGATTTACAGGCCCTAGGCACCTCTAGTGCACTGTACTAGGGACTTACCAGTAAATCAAATATGCTAATTGTTGGAAATGGGGTCTTTGGTTGGCAGTCAGGTTACCCCCTGTCCAAGCAAGGACCCTCACTCTAGTCAGGGTAAAAGAGAATCACCCTCAGCTAACCCCCGCTCACCCCCTCAGTAGCTTGGCACGAGCAGTAGGCTTAACTTCAGAGTGGTAGGTGTAAAGTATTTGTACCAACACATACAGTAACTTAATGAAAGCACTACAAAATGACACAACAGGGGTTTAGAAAAATAGAAAATATTTATCTAAACAAAACAGGACCAAAACGACAAAAATCCACAATACACAAGTCAAGTTATCACTAAAAATGCAAAAAGAGTCTTCATGTAATTTTAAACACAATGCTAACGCTGTTAGCATGACAATGTATCTTGGGTGCGTCAAAAATAACCTCTTACGGGTGAGTGTGCATCAAAAAGGGCTTGCAATGAGTCGATTTTACTCACGAGCGAGACCTTGCGTCCTTTCTGCTTTAGTCGGGTCGGCGTGCGTCATTTCTTCTCTCTGCAGGAGAGTGATGTGTTGATCCGGTCAGCAGTCTCGGGAACGGGAAGGCCTTACTTTGTTTTTACACGCACAGCGGTGTTTGTGTCCACAATTTCATCCGCATGATAGTCCGAAAACCACGCAGCACGGGTTGCGATCTCACCGATCTCCGTCAGCGCTGCTGCGCATCATTTCTCCAGCCGCGAGCATTGACCTTCCAGTCGCGTTGCAGACGAGCGTCGATTTTCAGCTACAAAGCTGGCGGCACGTCAATTTTTGAGCTGCAGATCGGAGTGGCGTCAATCTTTTCCCTGCACTGCGGTCTGTGCATGGATTTCTTACTCTTGGGCTGCCAGCTTCTCTTTTCAGGGCCCCAAGAACTGGATGGGCACCACTTGACAGAGTAGGAGTCTATCCAGAGGATCCAGGTGCTGGCAGAGAGAAGTCTTTGTTGTCCCTGAGACTTCAAACAACAGGAGGCAAGCTCTAAATCAAGCCCTTGGAGATCTTTACACGAAGAAAGGCAACACAAAGTCCAGTCTTTGTCCTCTAGCACAGACAGAAGCAGCAACTGCAGGATAGCTCTACAAAGCACAGTCACAGGCAGGGCAGCTCTTATTCCTCAGCTCTTCAGCTCTTCTCCAGGCAGAGGTTACTCTTGGTTTCCAGAAGTGTTCTAAACTCTGTTGTTTGGGCGCCCTTCTTATACCCATATTGCCCTTTGAAGTAGGACTACTTAAAAGTAAAGTCTCTCTTATTTGTGAAATCATGCCTTGCCCAGGCCGGGCCCCTTCACACACCAGGGGACTGGAGACTGCCTAGCACAGATGGGTCATCAGGAAATGCAAGCTACACCCCAGCTTCCTTTATGTCACTGTCTAGTGAGAGTTGCAACCAGCCCAACTGTCAAACTGACGCAGACAGGGAATCCACAAACAGCCAGAGTCACAGAAATAGATTAAGCAAGAAAATGCCCACTTTTTAAAAGTGGCATTTTCAAACACTCAAACTTAAAATCAACTTTACTAAAAGATGTATTTTTAAATTGTGAGCTCCGAGACCCCAAACCACACATGTCTATCTGCTCCCAAAGGGAATCTACACTTTAATCATATTTAAAGGTAGCCCCGTGTTAACCTGTGAGAGGGACAGGCCTTGCAACAGTGAAAAACGAATTTAGCAATATTTCACTGTCAGGACATATAAAACACATTAGTATATGTCCTACCTTAACCATACACTGCAGCCTCCCCTTGGGGCTATCTAGGGTCTACCGTAGGGGTGTCTTACATGTAAGAAAAAGGGAAGGTTTAGGCCTGGCAAGTGGGTACACTTGCCGAGTCGAATTTGCAGTTAAAAACTGCACACAGACACTGCAGTGGCAGGTCTGAGACATGATTACAGGGCTACTAATATGGGTGGCAAAACCAGTGCTGCAGGCCCACTATTAGCATTTGATTTACAGGCCCTGGGCACCTCTAGTGCACTGTACTAGGGACTTACTTAGTAAATCAATTATGCCAATCATGGATAAACCAATCAACCATACAATTTACACAGAGAGCATATGCACTTTAGCACTGGTTAGCAGTGGCAAAGTGCTCAGAGTTCAAAAGCCAACAGCAACAGGTCAGACAAAATAGGAGGCAGGAGACAAAAAGATTGGGGATGAACCTGCATGAGCAAAAAAGTCCAACACTAATCATGGAGATCCTATTACATACACATTTTATATAGGAGAACTTGCACTTTAGCATTGGACAGCAGTGGTAAAGTGCCCAGAGTAACAAAAACAGCAAAAACAGAGTCCATCACACATCAACAGCCTGGGAAACAGAGGCAGAAAGTTAGGGGAGACCACGCTAAGGATGCCAAGTCCTTCTTGCAATGCAGCACAACAGTCCTCTTGAGTCTCCCTCGTGTCCAGAGATGTACTGTAGATTTGGGTTTGAGGGTCCAATAATTATATCTGATGCCAGCTTTGAAGCAGGGGAATGTTCAGGAGGTTTAAACCCCAAGAGGTGTTTGGAGTATCCTGCCTCCCAGCCCTGACCCCAGATTGTCACAGGCACAAAAGACTAATGTCAAACCCTTTCTGATTGTGCTCAGGCAGATACTGCCTCAGGAAGACACTTTGTGGCAAGTATGGTAGGGGACAGCTCCTCCCTCCTATCAAGTCAGAGCAGGCCAATCCTGCCAGCACCTACTCTGACTTTATCTCGCTGTCTGGGAGCAAGACCAATTGTCAGCTGCATATAATCATGTGACCCAGGATACAGGCTGCAGGCACCACATAGTTAGCAGGCAGTCAACAACATGTACACTAACCAACTACAAAATGACACTTTTGCATTATAAAACCAATTCAAATGACAACTGATGCTCTTTTTATGGAATGTTAAAATATCAAAATTGCCCTGTGTGCCCGCATGCAAATGTAACCTGAGTCAGTGCAAACCTGAAGAGCACCAGGCCAATATATGTCATCTTGCCCTGCCTCTCTTCTGCACACTGTATCTACTGTTAAAAATAAGGGGTGGAACTGGCATTCCAAACAAAAATAATCCCAGCAGTAAACATCAGCCTAGAGGCCAAAGAAAGCAAGGGGCAGATAATGAAGCATTTGTAGAGGATACCAAACCCAAGGCAAACACAGAACAGTGTTCCTGGGTCATGTCCCCAACAATTCCCTACTAAAGAAAAGAAGGTAAGGATGTGGGGCTGCAAGGTGGAAAAGAAAGAAACTCACGAAGGACGAGGACACTCAGCAAAGACAGTCAGGGCAGGTACACATGTCATAAGTCCCTGGCAAGAAGGTGCAGTGAGGAAAGGCTAACCCCCTGCTTAACAGTGAAGAAGCAAAAACACAATGCCTGCCATAGGCCCATCTTGGAGGCAGCGAGGAGCACACCAAACCCCAAAACCAGGAACGCACATCCCCTCAACAAGTCCACCTAGGCGCCGGGGAAAAGGCACAGACATGAAACAGAGATAAATGGCACATACCTCACAAGCCCCAGGCCCAGAGGGGAACACAGGGGAGTATCACATGCAGTACACTCTCCATTCAAAGAGATAAACTAAATCTCAGCCCCAAACCCTTCCAGGATGTAAAGAAGGACATGTCAAGCATTGAAAACAGCACCAAAAAGATCCGGATTGAGCTTAAGAAGGGGTTTGGGTTATAGAAACAGACATTAGATAGTGATACAGGGTGCTTACTTCATGTTTCAAGCTCAGCAGATATAAAGTGGTAGGTCCACAACCAACATGCACCCAAGGATATAGTTTGGACACTCACCTACCTCCTTTGGTTTTGAGTTTAAATGTAGGAACTTTGATAAGATTAGCCTTTAATGACCTCAAGGTGTGCACAGGGACATAATGGAAAAATCTCCTAGATATGTATTCTGATCACAAGTCTCTATAGGTTCTGAACACTAGAAGGAGGATCTTGAATAAAACTCTTTTATGAACTGGTAACCAGTGTAACAATCTCAGAGCTCCAGAAGCTGAAGCTCAATGGGGGAGTTTCAGAACCAATTTGGCTGCAGCATTCTGTACTACCTGAAGCTTTTGGATAATAGACTTGGGATATCCAGAGTACAAGCTGTTACAGTAATCTAGCCTTGATGTTAATAAAGACCTAACAATTGTTTTCCTAGATGCAAGGGGGAGTCACTCAAAACACTTTTTCAGGGTTTTCAAGAGGCCAAAACAAGTACCAGCCACCAAGGTTTCTTGTGGCAAAAAAGAAAGAGCTGAGTTAAATTTAAAGCCCAAGTTTGTGGCTACCTGAACTGGAGGGGGGAAATGGATTGGAAATAGAAGTAGGCCACCAGAGGATAGGATCAAAGGAATTGGAGCTTCCAAAGAGCATAATCTCAGTATTGTCTGTTTGCGTTTGAGGTGTTAAGCTTGCATCCACCGAATAATTTTGTTCATACAATGTTTGAAATTAAAAAACAATGACAAAATAATGATCTGACAAGACAAAATAATGAGCCGGCAATGTGATTTCGAGATATTCGGTCTGAATATAGCACACGCACACAGAATCCCCAAATTCAATGGGGAAAGGTATGTTTGTTGCCTTCAGGGTAATTCAGGGTCATTGTTCTGGAATAAGATAGAGGGCTGGATTGAGTGTCAAAAGTGGCCAAGAAAAAAATTATCAAACATCCCTGTTCTCTTCATGTCCACACTCTATCATTCTCTTTCCACCCATTTCCTCTCCCTTCGTCTCTCACCCATGTCCCTGCTGCAATTAATCTAAGAAGGCTGGGTGACGGAGGTAAGAGCAGCAGCCCTGGGCTTTCAAAATTGATCTTCAAAGGCTCCAGCCCACGGGGTGGTGCCCGGTGGTATAAAAGGCCAATCCGACCCGTTCGACCCTGACGAAACAGGGCCATGACTAAAGAAATTGCTTCGACGTGTTAAAGAAAAATATGTCACCATGCAATTTGATTTGATAGTCAATCGAATAAAAATCAGGCCAGCTGATGAAGTTGAAGTCACAGCCAGGAAATACTATGACCATCCTGGTAGTGAGTGTAATCTTCCTTTGGCAATTGCTCAGAGATGCTATGTACTTTTGACATATGGGATTTATAAGGCATCTCTAATTTACCTCACTTACGTCTTGGAAAGAAGAACATGGCCCATATCACTTAGTATGCATAGGATGAGAATCATTACATCAATCAATCAATCAATCAGACAATTTGTAAAGCGCGCTACATACCCGTGAGGGTTTGAAGGCGCTGTGGGGGGGGGGAGGAGGTTGCTACTGCTCGAAGAGCCAAGTCTTGAGGAGTTTTCTGAAAGAAAGTAGGTTCTGTGTCTGTCGTAGATCCGGCGGGAGGGTGTTCCAGGTCTTGGCGGCGAGGTACGAGAACGATCTGCCACCGGAGGATTTGCGTCGGATGCGGGGGATTGATGCAAGGGTGAGGTTAGCGGAGCAGAGATGTCGGGTGGAGGTGTAGAAGCTGAGTCTGTTGTTCAGGTATGATGGTCCTGTGTTGTGGAGTGCCTTGTGTGCGTGGGTGAGGAGCTTCAAGGTAATCCTCTTGTTGACGGGGAGCCAGTGAAGATCTCTTAGGTGGGGGTGATGTGGTGGTGGCAGGGGATGTTGAGGATGAGTCGGCCGGAGGCGTTTTGGATGAGATACCGGTGTAGAGGGCGTTGCCGTAGTCGAGTCTGCTGCTGACGAGGGCCTGGGTTACTGTTTTTCTTGTTTCTGTTGGGATCCATTTGTAAACTCCGTGAAGCATGCGGAGGGTGTTGTAGCAGGAGGAGGAGATGGCACTGACCTGCTTTGACATGGAGAGTGAGGAGTCGAGGGTGAAGCCGAGGTTTCGTGCGCTGTCGGTGGGTGTCGGTGGGGGACCCAGTGTGGACGGCCACCATGAGTTGTCCCAGGCGGAGGGAGTGAGCCGAAGGATGAAGACCTCTGTTTTGTCCGAGTTCAGTTTTAGCCGGCTGTCTCTCATCCAGTCAGCGATGGCTTTTAGTCCCTCGTGGAGGTTGGTTTTGGCGGTGTGCGGGTACTTGGTGAGGGAGAGGATGAGTTGGGTGTCGTCAACGTAGGAGATGATGTTGAGGTTGTGCTGGCGGGCCACTTGTGCGAGGGGGGCCATGTAGATGTTGAACAGCGTCGGGCTGAGGGATGAGCCCTGGGGTACGCCGCAGATGATGTTGAAGGCTTTGGGGGGAGGCGGACTCTTTGGGTTCTGGAAGCATGTGGTCCATTCGAGGGCTTGCATTGCTGTTAGATACTGTTAGATACTGACAGAAGGAGGAAGAACGGAACTTTCAAGATATTCTCCTATTTATATAGGGGTATATGTTCTCTATTTTTTTTCTAGTCCCTCTGTCATTAATTTATGTTTTTTTTGTTACCTCTCTACTTTGGTCCTCAGTCTCATACATTCAGGCAGGAGGGAAGCACAGACTGTTCCATTAGACTCTAGTACTACCTTATTGTCACTGTGCACTCATTTGATGTGCCTCAATGTAGGTTGCAAACATTATTTCTATATTTTCATATTGTATAACTTCTCAACATCAATGTCAATGTATTATACTGTATCAGTGTATTAGGACTATCAATATGAAACTGATTCATAATGGAACAGTCACTGCAGTTTCTGTATGTGTTAGGTAGCAATTGGCAAACTTTAAAACTTTAATTAAAAACTCCAAAGAATGCATTTGCACTGGATTATTGTAGGGTATACAGACCCGCATTGCGAAGGGGCACACCCTCAGTGGGTGCATCCGCTTCTGGCTGAGACTGTGATTCCAAGTATAAATTAAAATATTTTATCATCTGCACGTTTGCCCAGTCATTGTATGCCCTTCAGACAACCGACACGTGGGTGTGATGTCACGCAGCAGGCACGCAATCGGTAATAAACACCCTGAGGCGGTGTTGTGTTAACAGCTTCTTTATTTACTCAACTCGTCCCACACTAAACTCTTCCCGCCTTTCCTCCCCTATATATGTCCTTCCCTCTGTCATCCTGGTGCGACCCATCTCGCACCTCCGGCAAGGGGGGTTTCTCTTACCCACCACTTCCGCCTCCATCGTAGTGGTGCTGGCCAGTTCCGGCAACAACATTACATCCCTCCCCAATGGGGAAGAGGGGAACAACCAAGAACATGAGATGAACATAAAAAGTGAGATGCTGCCATTACCTTTGTGGCTTGTGGATGGAGACAAATGTCTCTTATTCTTTTGGACGTTCTCCTATTAAGGTCAGTCACACGCATAGTATGCATATCGCTGAGAGGGGCCTGGGTTACGCCTCAACATGGGTCTCCCTTCTCTCGACCGGTCCGACACCTGGATCTTTTCGGCACTCTGGTTGAGTGCCGTCGCTCCTGCGAGTTGGTTCTGTGGTTATTCCACCATCGGGCGAACTGTGTGGTGTTCTGAGACATTTTCCGGTCCTCCGCTTGTGGGTTCTAGGCATGCAGGCTCCACATCCGAGTCTGCTCTTTCGTCTGTGTTGGTCTCGTCATTTTCGCTGAGTGTCGTTTGGGGCAAACGTTTGAAGAGTGCCACATTGCGGGTTACGGTCTCTGGCCCTTGCTGGGCTGTTACCATGGTGCCTTTCACGGCGGTCACAGTCCACGGCCGTGTCTCAAAAGGTAGGCGGAACTTCCCTCCTGGGTGGTGGTCTTTAACCAGGACTGCATCACCTATTTGCACAGTTACCTCTTGGGCTCTCCGCTTCTTGGACGCATGTGTATTAGTGCTGGCTCTCCTTGCTGTTGACTTGTCAGGCGGCGGTGGTTGATTTGCCCATGATGGGTGATGCGGGATGGCATCCGTCACTGTTCTCCCGAAACAGAGTTAACTGGGGGTGGCTCCGGTGGTGGCGTGAGGCGTGACCCTGTACTCCCTTAGGAAGGCGTATATCGCTCTTTCGGGGTTCTCAGCTTCTTCCACGGCGATGCGGATGACTTTGTTCAGGGTTTTAACAAACCTTTCCACCTCTCCATTTTCTTGTGGCCACCGGGGTGTGATGCGCCGGTGTTTGATGTTTGTTGATGCTAGGAAGTCCGCCCACTCAGGGCTGTTGAAAGGAGGGCCATTATCTGTGCGCACCTCTCCGAAGAACCCGTGAGTGGCCATCAGCTTTTCGAACGTGAGGATGATTGTGTGCGCGGATGTTGAGTGCACCACATCGACTTCTGGATAGCGCGAGTAGTCGTCCAGTACTATAATCATGTGTGAGCCATCGGGGAGGCTCCCAAAATCTGCACTTACTCTTTGCCACGGTGCTGAGGGTCCTTGCCCTGTGAGAACTGGTGCCGGGGGTCTGGGTTGCCACTGGCTTGGCAGACGAGACACCTTTTGACTGTGTCTTCCACAAGCTTGTCCAAACCTGGGAACCACACCTTGTTCCTGAGGCGGGCCTTTGACTTGACAATGCCCTGGTGTGCTCCGTGTGCGAGGGATACAGTTCTGTCCGTCAGGCTGGATGGAATCACCAGGCGGAACCCCGTCAGCAGGCAGCCTTCTTCGCTCACCGAGAGTTCATGGCGTAAGTTGAATAGTGCATGTAGACAGGCTTGGGCTTCTTGTGTGCGGAAGGAGTCTGGGCGTTGGAGGGGCCTCCAGTCCCCATCCGGGTGGCTGCTATGGCAATCTGTAGACATTCATCCAGGGTGGTTGCTGTTATTACTTCACTGAGCGGTATGGGCAGGGGTCGGGCGTGCTCTACCACCAGCCTCACATATTCTTCTGTCTCCTGGGCTTCTTCCACTTCTTGGGGTGTGGCTAGGCGAGCGTGTCGAGACAGGAAGTCTGCAGGGTTCTTCGTGCCCTGTTGATATTCAAGTGTGAAGTCATATTCTTGAAGCTGTAGGATCCATTTTTCAATCCTTGGCAGAGGTTTTGAGGACGAGCCTTTGAAAGGGGGTTATAGGGGCTTGTGGTCGGTCACCACCGAGAATGGCTTGCCATATAGATACAGATGGAAGTGGCGGCACCCCCAATGGATGGCGATGGCTTTCCGTTCGATCTGCGAATACCGCTGCTCTGTTGGCGTGAGTGTGCGGCTGGCAAAAGCGATGGGGGACCACTCTCTGCAGTCTTGTTTCTGTGCCAACACTGCTCCTAGGCCCATGGGGCTGGCATCAACTACCAGCTGTGAGTGGAGTTGGGGGTCAAAAAATGCCAGTGTGGTGTCGGCGGAAAGGGCTCTTTTGGTGGCTTGGAAGGCATCCTCTTGCTCCTTACCCCATTCCCATTGGTGGTTTGCTTGTGTGAGCTGTCGTAGGGGTCCTGTGATGTCTGCAAGGTTTTTCATGAAACGGCAGCAGTACATGACCATGCCCAAGAAACTCCAGACTCCTGACACCGATGTGGGCGCTGGGGTTTCCTGGATGTCTTTGAGTTTTAGGGGGTCCGGTCCGACTCCATTTTTTGAGAACCGATACCTGAAGAAACAGATTTCTTACTTCAAGAACTCACATTTATCCCGGTGGAGCGTTAGTCCTCTTTTCTGTAGTCTGGCAAACATGGCTCGCAACCTCTTTAGGTGCGTTTCGACGGTGGGGGCGCGGACCAAGATGTCATTGCTCACGTTGAGGACTCCCGAGAGTCCTTGCAGGACTTCTTTGATTATGTGTTGGAAGACTTCCGCCGCGCTAGAGATGCCAAAATTGAGTCTCTTGTATCTCCACGGACCATTGTGGGTGGAGAAGGTGGTTATGGGCTGTGATTCGGGGTGCAGCATGATCTGGTGGTATCCTGATCGGAGGTCCATTTTGGATAACCAATACGATCCTGTTAGCTCACTGAGGATATTATCTATTGTTGGGGTCAGGTGTCTCTCCTTGGGTTTCCTTGCGACCACAACTGGGGATAACCACGGTGTTGCGCCTGGGACTTTCTCAATGATCCCTGCCTGTTCTAGGATTTTGAGTTCGTGTTCAACTTTGGGGCGCAGGTGGAATGGCACCCGGCGATGTCTGAGCACTGTGGGGGTGACTGACTCATCGATGTGGAGGCGTAGTGGGGGCCCTTTCAGGCATCGGATTCCCTCAAACAGTGTCTTGAATTCCTGCGTTAGGTCGTTGAGTGTATTCACATGTATGCTAAAGGCAAAGTGTACCAGGTCGAGGTCTTGGGCCATTTGGCAACCGAGTAGGAATCCTGCGCCGTCTTTGGAGACGTAAACTTTTGTGGCTGTTCCAGTGGTACCATGGGAGATTTCCGTCTTGAACACCCCTGCTATCTCTAGGGTTCGGCTGTTCCCAAACGCAAAAACCTGTATGTTTGTGGGTTGGAGTGTCGGCAATGGTTTGGGTAGTTTGTTGTATATGTTCATGGCCATCAGGTTTATGGATGCACCCGTGTCCACAAGTGCTGGAATTGGAGAGCCTTGGACCTTAACTTGGCATGTGGGTAGGCAGCGTCCCCCAATGGCGTGTATTACGTGGACTGTGTGTTGGTCATTGTCCATGTCACTGTCTGAGTCTGGGTCTAGCGTGGCTTCAACCATTTTGATGGTCTTCCTTGTGGTGTTGGTCGGTTGTTTTGGTGTGGTTCTGCAGACTTTCGCAAAATGGTTTTGTTGCCCGCATGCGCTGCATATTTTGCCCCACGCTGGGCAGGTGGTCGGATGTGGTGCTGTGCCGCCGCACCACTTGCATGGTCTGCCTCTTTGCTTTCCTTTGTATTTTACTCCTTTTTTGTCGCGGTGCGTTTGCCGTCACTGCATTGGCTGCTTCTGCTTTTACCTGGGTTGTTGGTGCCTGTTCCACGTGGGCCGCTCGCGCCCTTGACAGCTCTTGAGATCGTTCGAGTGTGAGGATGTCTTTCATTGCCATGTTTGGTTGCTGCAGTATGCACTCTCTGAGTTTTGATGACGAGCACCCTTGGATGAATTGTGCCTTGATCTCGTCCTCTTCGTTGGGCAGTGTGCAGGTGCTGGCTAATTCTTTTAGCCTGGCATAAAAGACGTCGACGTACTCATCAGTTATTTGGCGGGCTTGGCGTAGTAGGAACCTCTCGTAGTCCGGGTTTGCATCGGGCTCAAAATGCGCAGTAATTGCCCCTTTCAGAGTTTCGTAAGTCCATGGCCGCGCTTCTGTTATGGACTTGAACACTTTGAGGATGTCTGCTCCACCAATGTGGAGAAGAAGGGGTCTGCGCCTCTCTGGTATGACATCTAGGGATTCAAAGTATGTTTTGAGGCGTTCCACCCAGACTTTCCACCTTGCGGCTTGGGTGGGGGGTGCACCTGTGATGGTGAAAGGTTCCAGTGGTGGTATGCCAGCCATTGTGAGGGGCACCTGGTTGTGGTGAGGTGGTGAGTGTATGCTTGAAGGTACAGTACGTGTTTTATTTCATGTTCTCGCACTTGTTTATTGCTTTTTTTTGTTTGTTTACTGTGTACTCCTTTCCTTACTTGCGTTGTTTGAGGAAGAGGGGGAGGAGAACTTGCAAAAGATATGGCTTGTGCTTTATGAGAGTTCCTTTTAGACAGTCTGTATAAGTGCTTGTGGCAAAGAGAAAAAAGGCATACTTTAGCTGTTATTTTCTTTTTTTTTCCTTTTTTTTCTGCAGGTTCTAGAGCTGATTTTCCGTGGAGTGCAGGGCTGGAGCTTGCACGCCGCACGTGTGCGCACGCTCTGGCAGGGTGCGCTCTTGCAGTGGAAGTCCAGGGCGCATCTGGTGCCGGCTGTATTAGGCCACCAGAGCCGCAACGTCAATCGAGGCAGGAGCTGAGGGTTAGCGCAGGCGTTTCCTCACGCGCGCAGTCCTTCCTGGTGCGGCGCAGCCCTTCCTGGTGCGGCCGCTGTGTGCAGCTTGCGGCGGTGCAGTTGTCGGCGTGGGCGGCAGTCGACCAGTCCTTGGCGGCTTTGGGAAGCAAGCCGGTCGGACTTCCCTGAGGTAGGCTGTCGGCGTGGGTGGCAGTCGACCAGTCCTTGGCGGCTTTGGAAGGTAACCCGGTCAGACTTCTTCGGCTTCGCTGTGTAAGGGCGTGTGTCAGGCAGGCCCTGGGCTGTCGCTCGGTGTTCGGTGGGTGGTGCCACTACCAATTACGGTAGGCCCACTCTTGTCGCCAATTGTGATGTCGTGCAGCAGGCGTGCAATCGGTAATAAACACCCTGAGGCGGTGTTGTGTTAACAGCTTCTTTATTTACTCAACTCGTCCCACACTAAACTCTTCCCGCCTTTCCACCCATATATATGTCCTTCCCTCTGTTATCCTGGTGCAACCCATCTTGCACCTCTGGCAAGGGGGGGTTTCTCTCACCCACCACTTCCGCCTCCATCGTAGTGGTGCTGGCCCGTTCCGGCAACAACATTACACTGGGTTGTTTCTGTTCCGGAGAATTCCCCTTCTTAGGGAATTTGATGACACCATAAAGGGGGATGCAGTCAAACACTGCCCTTACCCTCAAGGGCTCTGCATTGGCCTCTTTCAGGGGCAAGGATGGAGGTTGTGCCTGCACTGAAATGATCAGGCTCTGTCACAATGTTATTGAATTTCCAAGGGTGCCTTGCCTACCTTGGATTGAATCCTGGTTTTTGACTGAACCTGTGGCTCACTAACTTGCCAGCTTCCCCTGGTGAGTCACAATTAGAGCATACCCTCGTAGCCTTGTTGCCTGCCCATGAATCTGTAATTTGGAGAAGTTGCAGGAGCAAAACATCAGGCTTCATCTGTTTGCATATGAGGAATCTTCTGTCCTTTTATAGAAAGGATCACTCAAATGCAAACCAAACCTGTTGTAGTCTCTGTCATCTGTCCTTCGTAATACTTTGGTCCAAAAACGTCCTGAAAAAGTGATATACTGGTTCTGTCAGCTTTGTACCTTGGAGTAAATATTCTGATGGCAGTTAAAAGTCATCATTTGGGTAAGAAGTTAGAGCTACTGATGGACCAGTTGACACAGTTCAATGACAGCCCTCGTGCAAGGAGACAGGGCACCCTGGTCAAAGTCATATTTCATTGTCCTCCCTCCAATGAGGGCATGAGGTCATATTTCATTCCTTCGCCACAACTGGGGGCTTACAAAGGGATCCTAAAGAATTAGTGATCATAGTACATAACATGTTTGCTTTGACCGCAGTAAAGGTGATCCCTTATGTAAGGGTGATGTACAACTAATTTGTCCAATTACATAAACTGCCTGGCTGGTGCTAAATCACACATAGGTGTAAGTTAGCACCACGTTACATTTTATGAAGGTTTGCTAAGTTGCTCCTTTTTTTGCAACGTTTAGTGCTATTTTGCAGTAGTATACACAGTGTTTTGCTTGTAGATAAAATGCAAACATGTCTTGTAATGTGTAACTGGGTGCTAAATGCTACCTTGCTGCAAAACAGCCCCATGGAGCAATATGATGCAGTCAGACATAGGACTCAAGTTAGTTCTGTACTGAAAATAAATTTTTGTAAAGTCATCAATTTTTGGGACAAATGTCTTGGTGATGAGCTCTGGTATACTTTATCAGTGTAAAACACCAGACCCGTTTCCTATATCATCCCCTCTCACACAGAGGGGCATATTTATAAGCAAATGTCGCCTAGGTCCCGATGCTCCACTTTTCTTGCGTCGCCCCTGCCCCACCTAACGACACCATGGTTGCACCGTATTTACAATTCAGCACACCATGGCGGTCGTTAGGAAAATAGTATCAACAGTATTGACACTATTGTGACACTTTGCTGCACTAGAGTCAAAAATATTGACACTAGTGCAGCAAAGCACAGGGAGGCCCATTGATAAAAATGGGTGCATCATTTTAACTCCTGCTCTAAGCAGGTGTTAAAAATTATGGAAAAGATGGGGCAGTGAAAAGTTGTAAATTTCACTGCACCATTTTTTCGGGTCTCCCTGCATCAGAACACCCCCCCTTGCATACGTTATGCCTGGTGCAGGCATGATGTGGAGCAAGGGTTTTCAAGGTGCCTCAATGCAAGCATTGCATCTATTTGTAAATACGGTGTGGGAGAAAGGCCTCTTTAACGCTGCCTTGGCAAAAAAAAAAGTGACACTAAGGGGTTGCAAGGTGGTGCTAGCGGCTTGTAAATATGCCCCAAAGTGCATTTCATCACTGTATATTAAATATGAACCCTTATAATAAATGCAAATTATTTGCTTTAGAGGCTCTCTGTGCAGGGTGCCTGGAAATGTAATAACCATTAGCCGCCCCTGCTTGTTCCATCACGCCTTATTATGTTGCAATGACAATTGCCAATACACAGTACCAAAAATATGACTCTAATAAGCTATGTTTAAGGGTTTACCATTCCAGTGGCAGTGATACTAAAGGTTGGGTAATTACAGTTCATGAAAGGTGGCGTTTATGCATGACTCACAGATAAGCTATCCATTTGAAGCCATTACATTCCAGAGGCGCACATATTATTAGTCCTGTGTGGGTTGATCAATGCATGTTTACCGAGGGAGGCGTCTTGAAACTGTCTATTTCACATTGGAAATTTGTATTACAAAGTGCAGCTTTTACGTTCTTTTCCGAAGTCAAATAGCGTCTAGGCTTTACACTTAAAGATTCATGAAGATTAAAAGAACATTTAGAAGGAACCATGAAAAGGCAAAACCAAAACAATTGGAATATTTGATGTATAGAAAACTGCAAAATATTGTTGGTTTTTTTCGAAACACTAGAAAATGGACCAGGGAGAATGACTTGCTGAATGTATGCAACATTATGATAGACTCATTTCGACGAATGTGCTCTTATCTGCCTAAATAGTTATTTGGGCAATGTGAAGATAAATTCCAAATTCGGCAAATATATGTAGATATGGAAATATTGCAGACATCAAAGCATCAAAAGGAAAAATGGAAATGAGCACAGAGTATCCTGAATCGTAAGACACACAGGGCCAGATGTAAGAAGCCCTTAGCACCACCTTGTGCCACATTAGGGTCATTTTTTAATGCTAATGTGGCGTTAGGTTGTCAAAAATGCTCACCATATTTCCAAAGAGCCGCAATGTACACATTGCGCCATTATGTAAACCCTATTGCCACATTATGCCTGTGCCAGGCATAACATATGCAAGGGAGGTGCTCCGGTGTGAGGAGGCCCAGAAAAATGGTGCTGTGGAATCTATGATATTCCACTGCGCATTTCTAGCATCTGGCTCCACCAGACTGCCCCCGTGCCCCTGATCCCGCCGACTGCCGCCTGGACTGTAGTTCGAGGCCCTCCACCACCCGCAGGCACCCGCCTGCGCCTCATCCCTGGTGCCTAGTGGTAGGCATCTCCTGCTGTTGCATACATATTCCTTTGTGTGTTTTTTAAAGTGTTTGCTTTTCCGTTTTTCGTGTTATTCTTAAAAGCTTATTTCTTAGTCTGACCCATTGTGCTTGTTTTTGCATTGCTTGCATTGTTTTCTCTGCCCCTGTGCCCCCGGTATCTTGTTCGCTGTGTAAGTGTCTCTGCCCGTTTCTGCCGGCTCTCGCCGTTCACACTCTTCCTGCCACTGTGCCCCCTGCGGCCCGCCTCCCTAGCACACCCATTGGCCCTTCCCTCCTGCCTCCCAGCTGCTGCACCCTCCCACCTCCCCCTCTTAAGGCAGCTGCTGCGCAGACGCGCACCAGAGGCAATCCCATCTGCACCCGTCCGCACCTGGACCACGCCCAGCGCCAGTTCCCCTGGCTCTTGCTGCCCGACCCCCATAGGCAACACCACCCCTCCTCTACACTCCACGCCCTCAACCCAGGTCAACACCCTGCCTGCGCCCAAGCCAACCCCAAGCACACACATGGACCCTTCACATGTCATGCATGGCACTTCTCTTGCACCCCCACAAACACCAACCACGCCAACACGCTCCACACTGACTCTAACGCACCTGCCATAACACGCCCCCCAACAACACTAACACACCCCACACCAACACTAACAACTACACTAACATGCTCCATAACAACACCAATGCACCCCACAACAACACCAACACGTGCCACAACAACTCACTCCACAACAACGACAGCCCCCGCAACCACCTTAACTGCATACTCCTAAACACCCGCTCCGTACACAAGCACGCCATTGAGCTCTAGGAAGTGACACAACACATTCCCCCGACATTGCCTTCCTTACGGAAACCTGGATGAACCCATCATCCGAACCCGACATAGCCATCGCCATCCCAGAAGGCTACAAAATCTCTTGTAGGGACTGTCTAAACAAGCAAGGAGGAGGTATCGCCATCATACATAAAAGCACTATCAAGATCACCACTAACACCCACGACACCCTAGATAGCGCAGAGCACCTACACTTCCTAATTCACGTAAACGCCAACACCACCCTCAGAGGAGCCCTCATTTACAGACCACCAGGACCTCGCCCCCCCTTCTGCAACTTCATCACTGACACCATCATCCCTCACGCCCTCACCTCCACAGACTACATCCTCTAAGGTGACATCAACTTCCACCTAGAAAACCCTCACACCCACAACTCCACCACCCTGCTAGACAACCTCACGAACCAAGGACTCAAACAATTGGTCACCTCACTCACACACTCAGCAGGACACACGCTGGATGCTATCTTCACCGCCAGCAACCACATAGCATTCACACACACCACTGAACTCCACTGGACCGACCACCACTGCGTCCACTTCTCCTTCACGAAACCCCCCCACCCACTACCGACAGCACACTACGTCATACCGTAAGTGGGACAAGATCCCCACAGAACACCTGCTCACCAAACTCTCACAACCACCCCTTCGCCAACGACCCCAACTTTGCAGCCCAACAACGTCACACAATGGATCACACACCTGTGCAGACTCTCTCGCCCCTCTGAAAAGTAACAACACCACCTGCAACATCAAGACCGCACCTTGGTTCACCACTGAACTTCAAGCCTCCAAGTGTGAATGCCGCAAGACCGAGAAAGCTTGGCGACAAGAACTCTCCATATCCAACTTTTCCACCCTCCAAACCACCATACGCAATCACCACCAACTAATCAGAACAACCAAAAGTGCCTACTACAAAGAACGCATAGATAGTAACTCACATAACAGCAAGGAACTCTTTACAATCATCAAAGAGCTCACCAAACCCAAATCCTGCAACACCGACCCACCCTCACACAAAATCTATGCAACTCCCTCTCCAACCACTTCCACCTCAAAATCCTAGACATACACAACATCTTCACACCACCTGCTCCCACTATCACCCCCACCGACACCATCGAAGACACAACACCCCCCCACTCCAACCAACTGCACACCTGGGCCCCTACCAACGATGAAGAAACCAAAACAACCATGAGCTCCATCCACTCGGGCTCCCCCACAGACCCCTGTTCCCATCACGTCTTCAACAGGGCTAGCCCAATCATCGCTCCTCAGCTCTGCTCCATTATCAACAGCTCCTTCGACACCGCCACCTTCCTGGACTCCTGGAAACAAGCAGAAGTAACCGCACTCCTCAAAAAACCCAAAGCAGACCTGGATGACATCACAAACTACCGCCCCATTTCTCTACTCCCTTTCCCCGCCAAGGTCGCTGAGAAGCCTCACTTCCTCGAGGAAAACAACGCACTCAACACCTCCCAGTCTGGATTCCGCAAGAACCACAGCACTGAGACCGCCCTCATCGCCTGCACTGACGACAACAGGACCAGAGTGGACAAGGGGGAGACAGTCGCCCTCATCCTCCTAGACCTCTCCGCAGCCTTCGACACCGTCTGCCACCAAATCCTCCAAACACGCCTCTTCAACGCAGGAATCCGACACAAGGCCCTGGACTGGCTCACCTCCTTCCTCACCAAAAGAACCCAGAAAGTTTGCCTTCTCCCGTTCCAGTCCCCGGCAACCAAGATCATCTGCGGGGATCCACCATGGATCCTCCCTCAGCCCCACCCTCTTCACCATTTACATGGCCCCACTCGCCAACATCCTCCGCCCCCACGGAATCATCATCATGTCCTACACAGACGACACCCAGCTCATCATCTCCCTCACCAGGAACCCAACCACTGCCAAGACAAAACTCCACGCCGGACTCCTCGCCGCTGCCAAATGGATGACAGCAAGCCACCTCAAACTCAACTACAACAAAACCGAAATCATCATCTTCGGACCCAACAGGACAGTATGGGATGACTCCTGGTGGCCCACCGCCCTAGGACCACCCCAACACCCTCTACCCACGCATGCAATCTCGGCATCATCTTAGACTCCTCCCTCTCCATGACCCAGTAAATCAACTCTATAACTTCCTCATGTTTCAACACCCTGCACATGCTGCGTAAGACCTTCAAATGGATCCCCATACATATCAGCAAAACCATCAACCATGCACTTATCAGCAGCAGACTAGACTACGGAAACACCCTGTACGCTGGCACCACAGTCAAGCTCCAACAGAAACTCCAGCAGATCCAGAACGCAGCTGCACGGCTCATCTTTAACCTCCCACGCCACGAACCCATCTCCGCCCACCTCAGACTCCTTCACTGGCTACCCATCAGCAAAAGGATCTCCTTCAAAATCCTCATCCACACCCACAAATCCCTCCATAACACTGGACCAGTCTACCTCAACGAAAGAGTGAACTTCCACACACTCACTCGTCTTCTCCGTTCAGCTGACCTCGCCCTCGCCACAGTCCCCCGCATCCGTCGCACCACCTCCCGAGGAAGATCCTTCTCCTACCTTGCCTCCAAGACCTGGAACTCCCTCCCCACCAACCTACGCAAGACCCAGGACCTCCTGACCTTCAGAAAACACCTCAAAACATGGCTTTTTGAACAGTAACTCAGCACCTCCCCCGCCCCTCTCACACCGCCTTGAGACCCTTCCGGGTGAGTAGCGCGCTTAATAATTTTGTTGATTGATTCTAAACTCCTGTCTAAGGCACATCGCAGGACTAGCGTCAATAATTTTGGCGCTACTCTTGCAAAGCGCCAAACTAGCATCAAAATTTATAATGCTAGTTCCCTAACGTGCGCCATGGTGCACTGTAACATAATTTCAGCGCACACATGATGGCATTTGGGTGGGGCATGCAAGAAAAGTGGCTCATCATGACATGATGCACAATTTTTGTTAAATTTGCCCCATAGTGAGTAGGGAAGACAGCAAATTGCTCCCCAATAGGACACCAAGAATTAGAGCTACAGCCACGTGAAGCGGTACACAGCATTGAGTGTAATACTAATACATTGTTATTTGGTAGTTAATTAAAACCATTCCAAATTATATTATCGATCAAGTATAAACAATAAATTGAATAAATAGCTTTAAAAATCATTTCTGCAATAAAATCAGTATATCATAAAAGCCATGCATACCCTCTATGGAAATACTTCTTAAAGAAATGTAGTAAATACATCATTCCGTTGCACGAGTCAGGGCTGGCTTTTGGGTGGTGCGAGCGGTGCGACCGCACCAGGTGCTGACCTCAGGGGGCGATGTGTTTAGCAATAACTTAGAAACTTGCGATTTAAAAGCACCTGCTGAAAAGTTCCTTGTGCCTTTAGCTTTCAAGAAACAATTAAAATGTCAAGATGCCTCTTGTGATTAATGTTCCTGCTAGAGATAGAGATGGGAGTTTTGCCTAGTGGCAGCTGGCAGCTTTTTTTCAACATAAAGTAGAATAGAGTGTTAATATGCCTGCTGCAAAAAACAGAACAGAAGTGCATTTTGTACGAAAAGTGGGGCTGCACACAGTGCACAGCCACTTTTCCTGCACCCCTTAGCGCCCCCTAATGCCACCATGTGTGCATCATATTTAAAATACGGCACACCATGGCGGTAGTTAGCGGACTAGCATCAGAATTGTTTATGCTTGTCTGGTGCTTTACAGGATTATGGTGCTAATCTTGCAAAGCACCCAGAGCCTCACTGTAACCAACAGAAGCCTCCTTTTAATGTCTGCTCTCAGCAGGCTTTAAAAGTACCAGAAAACAATGATGCAAAGAAATCTGACAGATTTCTTGCGACATTGTTTTTGGCCCCCCCTAACGGAAGAATGCCACCTTTGCATACATTATGCCTGGCGCAAAGGGATACAAAGAGGCGCAATGCAGGCATTGCACCACTTTGTAAATATGGTACAGCGTTTTTGGCCCTCTAACGCCACATTAACATAAAAAATGACACTAATGTGCCCCTTTATTTTATGTGGCCAGCTGAGTGGATTAGTAAAGCCAGCCTTTACAAGTGCTTTAAAACACATGAATGTATGTGAAAGTGGAGCAATAGAGCGATAAGGAGCACATTTGCCGGGTTGTAGTGAGTGAAACCGAGCAGGTCATGGGATAGTGGGGCACCACAATAAACTGTCGCAGAGGGCGCCACCAGTCCTAAGGCCGGCCCTAGCAGGAGTCTATCAATGATGCGTGCAAACCACTAAGGTCGCCAGTAGAATTCTCCTAAGATCGCTCGACAAAAAGGATTTTCATACCTCTTGGTCGTTGTGTTAAAAACTCTGGCCATAAATTTGACAAGTCTAGCTGTTAGCCCGGTCTCTTCCCTGCTAGCAGTGCAGTACAGCGGCTGCGTTTGGGCAGTCATTGTTTTCCGTTCGCAGGAAGATGGTTTGAGAAATGTCTTTCTCTCACAAAGAACGTCTGGACGGACTCAAGAAACATTGATTGTATGTCAGAATACTGTGTACAGAACAATGTTATGACATAAATATTGTATCCTAAATATCGATTTGGAAAATAAAGTCCCAGAGCTGCGGATGTTCTCCAAATTAGGCAATATTTTTATAAACAATATTTCGAGCACATTTGTCCCAGACTACATTCTGCAACAATTTTCCGGTACCATAGCCACACCATCATCTGTTTGTCAAGTACAGAGGGCAGTGAAGGTGAGGCAGAAGCTGGGGTCATGGAAAAAAATTGATGTCTTGCAAATGCTCACTTTAAATTAAGGTGAGTCACGTGCGCCACTCAGAGAGCACTGGGTAAACATTATGGTACATGACGTTGGCCATTGAGAGTGCCTCATGCACCAGCTCTCTGGGTGAAGGAAAGAATGGCCTAAACAGCTTGTATTGACCACTGTGCCTTAGAATAGAAACTACAACATATAATTCATGGTGGGGGGGCAAGCTTATTTGTCACTTGAGCCAGGAGCAACTGTACCCTATGGTGCCAATACACATGTGAAAGGCAAGTCGCGCATAAGGGAAAAAGGTAAAAAATAACTTTAGATCCAAACGTTGGGCACAGGATTGTAGATTAGTAGCAGGAATCATTTTGTCAAAAAGGTGTCATCATTCATAAAGTATTGTCTCGATCTTGTTGTGTGACCATAGGTGCAAGTCTCATACCACTAATTCTTGTTGCCCCTACTTTTGTTGCAGCTATCATTGAGTGTGGCCTACCACCACCCAAATGACGATGGAGGAGTAAGGCATCACAATCATCTGCTGCTTTCACCAATCCTGCTTTCCCTTATACCACCGCTGCTAGTGTTGGGAGTTTGGATATCACACCCTGCATTTCTCTGGTAACCATCAAAAGGACTATGAAAGAAGCAGCAATTTCAAGCCTGGGTGGTACTGTCTCTTTCTCCATTGGATCATCTTGTACCAGGATCTTGATATTTCCCATGCAATTTTCACAATCATCATAACTACTTCCACAACTGCCACTGTTGCACATATATTGCTGCTGTACCCATCACTACAGCTGCTGTGGATAGCCGGAACACATCTAGTGAGGGAATCAAACCACTGAGAGAAAACAGCATGCAGGAAGGACACGAATGAAAGACAAGAACTGGAATATTAGAAACAGCAAGTTCACTTGGTTATGGCTGGTATGCACAGGGAGGCCTGAGTCTTAGATACTGATCGGGAGTTGCAGGAATCACCTGCTCATCTAGCATAAGGTAGTATCACAGCCAAACCCAAGAGAATCTACTGTGATGATCCTAGTAGTTGCACAGTTAGAGGGTCTGTTTTACCTGGATGAGAATCTTGCCAAGTGGTGTGGACCCAGCCTGCAGAAGCCCCTTCAGCCCTGTGACACAGGACCCAGCAGCAGAAGAACAGATGATCCAACCAGAGGCATTATCCACTGCACTTGGCAGAGTCGAAGGCCAACAGAAGGGCAAGTAGGAGAATGACATGTCGCCAAGCAATTTACCAGGTATGTCATGAAGGTCTGTGTTGCCATGTTAGCTGCTAGTTAGGCACAAACACATGCATTATATCAGGGTGATCTTTAGTGGATGAAACTACACACATGCCTGGCCATCAATAGACTAGCTTTACTACCAACCTTTCCCCACCTCCTTCAACATCTTGAGTTGATGTCCTCAACAAGACCCCTCAGGAGAGCTGCTCATTAAATGCATCTTACTGAGGTAGGACCCACCCCAAGCGAAGAGGTTTATGATCTCAAAGGATGTACATATTCGTGCTAACTTGAGGTTACGGCGATGAGTGCAATTTGACTTATTAGTATTTATAGTCGATGAAGTATAGGAGTAGTCTAGTGGTTACTTTGGGGGCAAGGGCGGACGGGGTAGGACTGCCATAGATCAGGGAAAAATTGAGTTAGGAACGGTGGTAGGAAAGGGCAGCTGTGAGTTAGATTTCCATCACAGTTAGAGGCATAGAAGAGACATGAGTGGCAGAGCGTGTGGGGGTATGATGTAACTTTAAGGATCAATAATAATTGTGATAGGCTTGGAGGTAATATAGGCGCTAAATAGGTATAAATGTGGATCTTAATTTGGTATTAGTTGTGGAACGGGTACAGTTATGAGTGTGAGAGGTATGGGGTGTGAGGGTTCACATGAACAAATATGTTGAGAACATACATTTGTAGGGCCCTTCATTACTGTGTAGTATTTTGTTGATATTTGAAGACAAATGATGAAGTAGGTGGGGATTAGGCTTGGGTGAACTTTTAATTACACCACCAAAATGTGTATGTTTTTTGCATTTTGCTTTATGTGAAATTTCTATAATTTCTCAAAATTGTGTATTGAACATTTTATGGCACAATTGCCTGGACACAAGAGGCTCGTTTGAGTAGTAATGTCTTGTAGAGATATGCTCTGCAAAAAAACAACCCCCTGACAGTATATCACAAGATGAAGTGACTACGTGCATGAAAAAATTCAAATGAGATACCAGGAAATCACATTTCACTCTAAAATGTGTGTTTTGCAAAAATCACATTGGTGTGTGGGAGGTGTAAATATATGCTTCTACCCTCTTTCATCATAACCTGATCAGTCTCCAGACATGCCTCAGTGGTATCAAGAGGGTATCATATACATGTATCTCCTCTCATGACATCGTCAGTATTTGGGGGTTAAATGTGGGTCTCCCTGTACAGGATGACACCTATGTCACTATGCTGTGTAAATGAGGTATTCTTGCTGTCAGGTGGAAACGAGTGAGGGATGTGGACCTATTTATGTACAACATCAAGATCTTGACCATTACCTACCCTAAACCCCTCTGTTCCCAAAACAAGTGGTCAGTCAGTGTATAGGTCATATCTGCAATGGCACAGAGATCTTGTTATTTCACTGTTGCTATTACATCATGTAACTTACACCATTGCAACAAAAGTGCCAGTCGATGGTTGTTTTATAGTTTTAACCGGTAGATTTAAATTATTGCATTACTACCATGATTCATGGTGAGACGGTGCAATTTTTTTTACATTCATTATTTTGTGTATGTCACATGTTTAAATGAAGTTGTGTTATAAAAGAAAACGCAAAAAATTGCCTTTTACACAGTTGTATTTGAGTTATATAATCTCAGCTGTGCATTGGTTTGGATCTCACATGATTAGAGCAGAAAGATTACAAGAGATATTTCCTCACCTCTTGTCTCATCTCTTTTTTAGGTCTGGCATTGGCCAACACCTTTTGATTTTACCAAAAAAATATAATATATATAATTTACTTGCTTAAAGAGGTTTCAGCCACTGCTGTTCATCCACCGATCTGTTGTTGTCATTCACATTTTGCTCCTGACCATTTTGCGCTTTCACAGTGAGAACATCTGCACAGAAGGTAGATCCCTTCAGTGGCAGTGTTTTTGTTTTTACTTTATTATTTTTATTGTTGTCTGATGTTATATCAGGACACCTTTGAAGTGAGCAAAGGGTGTTGGAGTGTAGCTTTTATATTCAATATTATCATGAAAAGCTTGCAAGATAATGTGTATTAAAGCTGCATAGAAAATGTTTTAGTGTAATGTACGCGTTTGAAATGTGCCCATGGGGAGTGGCCACCAATGTATACGATGAGTAATGAAATTGACTAATGATGAATCAATAATGTACTAATGTATGATTTTATATTAGAGCATTGGAACGTTGGCAGCTCCATTGAAAACAATGGAGTGCTGCGGGCTTTTACTGGCCGGTAAAAGCCCGCAGCGCCAACATTCCAATGTTTGCTTTTTCACAGCAACAGCTGTGAACAAAGCCTCACGGAGCCCGAGGGGATTTTAATCCCCTCGGGCTTCGTGAGGAATTTGTTTTATTTAATAGAACATTCTTCCAAGAGTGGCAGAATGTTCTAATAGCCTTAGAACCTGCCGTAGCGTGCTCTACCGGCTATTAAAGGCCCTCTCCCTTGTTAAAGGCCCTTGCCTTCGGCTTGGGCCTTTAACGCTGGAGCAGGCCTTTAATAGCCGGTAGAGCCCGCTACGGCGGGTTCTAAGGCTATATTAGCATTGAGAGTTATATGTTAAGGTTTTGCTAAATTAATCACTAGGCCTTGGTAAAGCAAGGGTCTGGGCCTAGCTGCCTGGTCTCATGTTAAATGTGTTTTTCTAACGTGCGATGTGCTGTCTTCCTGAAGGACATAAAACTGTACTTTTCCAGAAGCTAGAGATGTGTGTATAACCGTAGTATATTCTTTCTCATGAGACCCGACTTGCTCAAGGAGACATTCTGGGTGAATGCAACAGTGTAATTCACAACAGGTACAAGGTCGACTAAACTGGTAAAGACAATGGAGCTACTGACTGAAGGGAGGAGTGTAAGTTTTCTTACCTGACATTCTACCCGTTGAAGACGTAAATCACAGGAGCCAATAAGCTGCATGAGAACTGTTTTAGGCGAAAATTCTAGTAAGGTGATCAACGGATCATTGGACAGAGATATCGACGCACCAAACATTGACCAATTGGAAATTAGAGACTTGTCTGGCAAATTCGATTTAACAACATGGTACAAGGAGAAATCAGCCATTAGAGGGACACCACTGCTGTTACTCTGTCATTCCGGTTTAGTCTTTCCTGTTCTGATACTTTAAACCATCCTCACTTTTCTTGCCTTGCCAGATACTTGCTTCTCCTCCTTATGAGGGAAGAGCTTTCTGCCCTGTTTGCTGAGACTTTGCTGTTCTATCCTGGCTGATGGTGGATCGACTGCTGTCCTGAGGACGAAGACTGATTCTGTATGCTGACCCATTTCGGAGGGTAACTATATGATGATGAATTATAATTGTCTGTTTGCCTTTCCTTTCTAGGTACCAACTGCTCTTTTAATAGAGGTCATAGTTAGATGTTTTCTAAATTTGTGTTACTAAATTGTTTTGCATGAAGCCCAACATGCTGATGCTAATCAGAGGATAGTTGAGGAGTTCATTAATTCGGATGCAAATAGACAAGTGACTGAATCTTGCTTTGTTAAATAACGTACTAACAATACTCTGCTAAAGTTGATTCATGTTGACGTCCTGCTTTGTGCTAATGTTCATGATCTTTGCTTTGTTTAAGTCATATTCAAGTTGCCACATTGTGACATTGTTGATGTGTTTTCTGGTATTGAGACTAATAAACTTGCTAGTAGAGTGTAACAAATAGGGAATAAATATCATAAATCTTACTAAACTTGTGTGGTTATTCATGGCCATGGCTGGAGGGTCATGGTGTGTTCCGATTCTTATTAATTGATTTGATTGATTGCTATTGTGAGTATTGATGGGATTAGTGATTCATTGATTGCAATGCATAATAGAGATCCCGTCTTAAGGTGTCTCCAATCAGGGTCGAAAGATTTGTTGGCCTAAAACGAGTCCCTGTGTAAGTAAAGCACCTAGGTCAGGACGAGTTATCAGTTCTGGTAGCAGAGGACAGTTTCGGCCCTTTCGGGTCCTAAGACGAGGGACCATTGTTTTGAATTGGGTTTCGAGATAATGCAGATTGGAGAGATGATGTTACCCTAAGTCCCAAATGACTTTCCCGGAATCCCGGAGCATGCCGAAGTGAGTTGGGTATGTTCTTGGCATTCTAGTGATAGAGTGAGTGGCGTAGGGTTCGCACTTGCACAGCTTATGCATACCGCAGGTGAATTGTGAGGTTTGTGAGGATTGTAGGCCTAGTGATGTTTAGTAGGAGTGTGCGTACTCCGCAGTATGAGAGTAGGAAAGTCAGCGAACTTCATGTGAGTGTGGCGCTTTGTGCTAAAAAATTGTCCACGTGGTTGTTGGTGATGTACGGACCCTGCGTGGTCTAAGACTCCGGGATTATATTGATAAGTGTATGAGACACTTAGATTATGTTGTAATTTGTGCTGTTTAATAGGTCAATCGGGCGTGGTTGACGAGTCGAGTTTGAGTCAAAGTGAGTGAATCCAAACTTCAATGGAGATTTGGTAAATTCTAAAGTGCACTATGACGAACCATTGACAAGTCGAGAGTAGAATTTGTGGGTCAAATTCTGCTTGCGACCGGGGATCTGAGAAGGAGAAAGTAGCGTCCGAGGCTTCAAGTGAAATCTCTGTAAAGTTCTGAAGCAATTATGTTACCCTTCCTGTAGTAAACCGGCAAATTTGAGTTTTAGTTAGTGCTCGCAATATGTTGCATTAGATTTGTGTGAATCGAGAGTGAGGGAGACAAGCCGCAAGACTTTGTCAGCCGCAGTGTGTGTGAGTGTGACATCATTGGAGCCGCGCTGGGATAGGTCAGTCTGTGAGAAGGGTCGCGCATGGATTGGCAGCCGTCCGTGAGAGGCAATTGGTTGAGAAGGTAGGCAAAGGGTGTTCTGGGAATTAAAGTCACTTCCTGATTCAGTTATAAACGAAATAAAAGACTCAAAAATGAAGTTATTCAAGGCTCTAAGGAGCGCTTTGAGGGGAGATGAGTACATTACCGCGAGTGTGGGGGAGCCTAAACCGCCAGAGGATACTCCGGCTTCTGCCGTAATGGAAGAGAAGGGAGTCGCGCCATGTCTTTGGCTAAAGCCATGGTGCAAATTAACAGAGAAAGATGGGTGTTTGGTGTTTCCAGAGAATGGGTCATTCAATATAGGGATCTTTGAGAATTTGCGGAAGGCATTAAACAAACAAGAGGCCAGCACAGTTTGAGGCGTTAGCAATTTGGGAATTGATGGCCATACGACAATGGCAACAGAAGTTTGAGAGGAGGATGAGAAAGGCAGAAAAGACACTATTGGAGGCTGGATGGGATAGTGAACACAGAATGTGGAGAAGAGAAATAATAGACGGTGTTAGGATGTTTCCGGCAATAACTCAAGAAGCCGACACGCAGGGAAGAAAGGCCTCTTGTAAAACGGACAAGGGCTCTAGAAAAGAGAAGGAGACAAAAAAGTCTTGGGCAGATGCAGATGACTCAGATGATGATAAGTTCCTTAATCAGTTGTTACATGATCGTCCACCGCTATATGCCATGGATGACAATAGACCAAGTACTAGTGCAGGTCCTGTAAATTCAACACAGAACCAGGGAACAGCGAATATGGCACAGGAAAATACAGTTACGACACCGGCTCCGGTACAAAATAGTGTCAGTGTGTCCACTGCTCCAGAGATGCCATCACAGTTGCAGCCACCACCAGTTCAGAGGCTCCACCCTGATGTCCCAATACTAGAGACTACTACGAGCTTGATGGTGCCGCCTGACCAGGCATATGCGAGATCAAAGTTAGTGCAGATTGAGCCAACTCCACTTTTACTGCCCCAGCCACAGAAGGTTCCCAGTTATACTTCGGTCACAGGACCGCAGTTAGCTGCGGCACAGATAATGAATCAGAATATGGGGGCCAGTGTTCCACAGGTTGTGGGGAACAAGCCAACACCAGCCGCCATATCCTTACTTGTTACAGTTGGTCCACCAGTGCCATTGTACACGCAGGACAAGCCTAGCGTGTGTGATCAGGAGGAAAGGACCCAGGACAGGACAAGAGGAGGGTTCATAGGGAGCTCTCAAGGGATGACTCCAGTGGAACAGATGATAGAGAGGTCGAGGTCACTGTTAGACTTCAGTTCGATATGCCATGAGACACTCAGGTTTGGGATTACTGACTCCAGAGATCCCAGGTGCGAATGCGTCACAAACACCAAGGCTGGAAATATCTTGTTGCAAGGTTTAACTGCGCAACAACTGAACGAATGGTTAGACAAGCTGAATACACCGCAGACTATCCCTGAGACAGAAGAGTGGTCGGAAAGGGAAGAGTACCTGAATTTTGTGAGGTTGGGCATGGAAGCAGCTGAGTTAGTTGAAGGTAGCATGGGAGTAAACAGACTAGAGTCTTATACTGAGGCAGAGTTGAGATATTTGTGCCCAAAGATAACTAAAAAAGTGAGCAAAGTGCATCAGAGGTTGGCAAACCTAGCAGACAAATATGGCATAGACTTAGACAATACTAAGCACTTGAAGAGGAGTTACAGGTTAGGCTTCGAACCTAAAGATTTTGATCACATGAGGTCTACTGGGATGAAGGCAAACCATAAAGAAATTCTACAGAGCGCACAGGTTTGGGGAGCCTTTGAGAAGTGGGAAGGCAGATGGGCAAAGAAAAGAGATAAAATGAAAAGTGACTGCTTGGAGCAGCAGCAGGCAAAACCAGCGCCGGATACCGGTACAATAAAAATGCTACCCATGAGAGACAGCTGGAGTGTACCATGGTCTAAAGGTGACATTTTGTCCTTCACAAATGACTTCCCCAGGCTGAGGGAGAAGCCAATAGAGTGGTATCAACAGACAGACAGGTTTGTGAAGCTTGCGAAGTGTCTCTAGAAAGACCTGAATACCCTATTTGAGATCATTGTTCCTGCTGATTTGTAGCTCGAATGCCAGAGAAGTGTTGACTGGCCAACCGCAGAACCGGCAAGGGACAGGGTTACCGGAGCACCATCTCCAGAGGTAATGAAGGATTACTATAAGGTGATTGAGTTTTTTAAGCAGAAGGTGTCGCCGCAGAATATTGATTGGTAAAAGATTTATCAAACGGCACAGGAAGCTAAAGAGTCGATACACGCATACTATGAGAGGTTGTTGAAAGCATTCAAGCATTACAGTGGTACAGAGGTCATAGATCCGAAGGACATGAATAGCCTTGTGTTCAGATTTGTTGAGGTATTGAGACCAGAGATTAGCCAGATGATTAAGAATCATTTGATCTGTTGGCAAGCGAAGCCGATTGATGAGGTGTTACAGTATGCGAAATACTGTAATGACGAGATTGAGTTGAAGCAGAGAAAGTTGAAGGAGAAAGTGATGCAAATTAAGGCAGCGCAAGCAGGAATGCAGGGAAATGGAGTACAACAGATGGTGCAACAGCCGCAAGGAAACGGGATGTTCCAGGCGCAAGCGAGAGGCAGAGGTCGAGGAGGTTTTGGGAACCGTGGTCCAAATTTAAATACCATTACAGTTCAAAGTGGTGTACAAGGGATGAAGAAGGTGTTACCATGTCATGCATGCAGGGGCGTCGGACACTGGAAGCGGGAATGTCCGATGCTGGTGCAGGAGGGTGTTGTTCAGCAAAGCAATTATGTCAATGCATTCCAAAATGTTAAAGGACCAAGAATGAGGGGTCCTAATCCAAATTTTCAGAATAACTTGGTTCAGATGCAGGGTCTCCAACCCATGCAACAAGTGCAGATGGCACGTATGCAACCAGAGCAGATGCAGCAAGTGCAACAGCAAATTCCAGTGGTACCTAGACAGCAAATGCAGTTGCCCTTAGCACCAATGGGACAGCAACAGGTGATGCTTCCTCAACAGGTCACAGGTCAAGGAATGGGTCAAAGTAACACAGTACAACAGTTTCCTTTGCGTGATGAGAATGGAATAAACGATGACTGGTCAGATTACAGTTCAGATAGTGAGGAGTGCAGGCTTGCAGCATCCCTAGAAGTACATCAGAGGGGACCTTATGTGCATGGGAAGGTGATGGGTCACAAGGTATCATTTCTGGTTGACACAGGAGCTACGCACTCTACAGTCAGAAGTGCAGAGGTTCCGAAATTGCCCCTCTCGGGACGTACAATAAAGGTAGTGGGAGTGGCAAACCAGCTCCTGACTAACCCGATTACAGATCCGGTTCAGGTTGAGATTGGTACCTTCCAGGGATTGCACAGATTTGTGGTTTGTGTCTCAAGTCCGGTGTCCCTACTGGGAAGAGACTTACTGTGCAAGACGAGGTGTTCTATCACCTGTTCCAACAAAGGGATAGCGGTGCAGACAAACAGTGACGATGAAGGGGTTGATGGTCAGATCTCAGAGCCTGAGACTGAGACAACAGATGAAGAATACCTCTTGATAAGCTTCTTCCCGATGTTCACAGTGACTGATTTGCCCACAGACCTGCAGGGAACAGTCACAGAGAAAGTATAGGACTTGACAGGAAAGGAAGTGGGACTGATAAAAGGAGTAGACCCAGTTAAAGTAGATGTGAAGCCAAATGCTGTGTTCCCTCAGGCACCGCAGTACCACATGTCACAGGATGTCCTCATACAGGTGACGCAGATAATAGCAGACTTTGTGAAGCAAGGAGTTCTTAGAGAAGTGATGAGCAGCCCATGTAATTCACCTATAATGGGGTTGAGAAAGTCGTGTGGGAAAGTTCTAATTGATCAAGACTTGAGAAAGATCAATGACATAGTGGTGAAGTGTTGCCTAATAGTGCCAAATCCAGCAGTGATTCTGTTCCAGGTCCCATGCGATATAGAGTGGTTCACAGTCGTGGACTTGTCTCAAGGGTTCTTTTCTGTGCCTCTTCATGAGGACAGCCAATTTCTTTTCAGTTTCAAAATCTTGGACAAGGTTTACAGTTGGTGTTGAATCCCCCAAGGGTTTTCGGAATCACCTTCCATCTTTAATCAGATCCTGAAGAAGGATTTGGAGTCTTAGGATTTGCCTTTCCAATCGACTCTAGTGCAGTACATTGACGATTTGTTAATCGCTTCCAAAACAAGAGATGACTGCAAGTACGATACAATTGCCTTACTAAACCACTTGGGAAAAAATGAGCATAAGGTGTCCCCAAAGAAGCTGCAGTACTGTCAGAAAAAGGTGAAATATCTAGGTCATCTGATTGAGAAAGGGTCAAGGAGAATATCCAAAGAAAGAGTGACCGCCATATTGCAAATGAATCCCCCAGTATCTTGGAGAGACGTTAGGATGTTTCTGGGAATGGTGGGCTTCTGTCGCCAGTGGATCCCGAACTTCTCAGTTATCTCCAAGCCATTGGTGAGACTGATGGTTAAAGAAGTTAAGGATGGCCCAGATGCTATTACTATGTCCGAAAAGGAAATTAAGGCCTTCATTGAGTTGAGAGAGTGTATGTGCAGGGCTCCAGATTTAGGTATGCCTGATTACACGAAGCCTTTTGTCCTGTTTTGTCATGAACGTGATGCGTGTTCCTTGTCTGTCCTGACACAGGTCCATGGAGGTGCAAACCGACCAGTAGCATATTTTTCAGCTACTTTGGACCCGGTCGCAGCAGCCTTACCGGGCTGTCTCCGCACAGTAGCAGCAGTTGGCCAAAGCCTTACACAGTGTGAAGGCATAGTGATGGGACACCCTTTAACAGTTATGGTCCCACACTCAGTTGAAATTTCACTGACCCGAACCAAAACTAAGCACATGATAAATGCCAGATTAACGAAGTATGAAACAATTATATTGGGATCACGGAATGTGTCACTGAAAAGGTGTACTGTATTGAACCCAGCAACTTACAGAGAATACAGAGGTTGATGAGGCTGAGGATGTAGAACATGATTGTCTTGAGGTAACAGAACTGTGTACCAAACCGAGACCTGACATTAAAGATACCCAATTGGAAGAAAATTATTACATTATCTTTGTTAATCGTTCATGCTTGAGAGACTCAGTAGGAGTACTGAGAGCCGGATACGCTGTGTGTACAATTACTGGTATCCTAGAAGCAACTTGGCTTGAAAGACTATACTCTGCTCAAATGGCTGAATTGGTTGCTCTTACTAGGGCATGCCATGCCGCTGACAAGTTGAAAGTGACTATCTATACTGACAGCAGGTACGGATTTGGAATTGTCCATGACTTTGGCCAGCTATGGTCCCAGAGGGGTTTCATGACATCTTCTGGTTCGCCAGTGAAAAATGGTGAAAGAATTAAGAAGTTGTTGCATGCAATTCAGTTACCTCTTGAAATTGCCGTGGTGAAATGCAGTGCTCATGTGAAATCACAAGAGTTTGTGTCAATGGGAAATGGATATGCGGATCAAGTCGCAAAGTTTTGCGCGTTGAACTGTATATCGTTCAAGGATCACTGGGAATTGTTACCTGAAACAGAAAATGAAACATGGACAGGTTACGCATTAAGGGTGGTTGACACTTTGGAGGAATTTAAATTGTTGCAGGGTCGTGCCAGCAGGGAAGAGAAGCGCTCTTGGCTTAAAATGCAATGTGTACAAAGACCAGATGACTTGTGGGTTTCAGATGAGGGGAAAATGGTTTTGCCGAACAGTCTTCTGTCACAATTTGCAAGGTTCTACCATGGGCAAGCACATATTGGGAGAGATGCCATGATCAGGTTGTTCAAGATTGATTGGTTCAACCCGAAGTTCAGACAAACTGCAGAAGTGATTTGTCACAGGTGCATCATCTGTCAACAGATGAATGCTGGGAAAGGGACAGGGGTAAATTTGAGCCACATTGGGAGAGCAGGAGGTCCATTTAGCAGAATGCAATTGGATTTTGTTTAGATGCCTATGTGTGGAGGTTTGGGATACTTGTTGGTGATTGTGTGCATCTTTAGTGACTGGATTGAAGCAAATCCTACATGTACAAATGACAGCCTCACAGTAGCGAAGTTGCTGCTTAGGGAACTGATACCACGTTTCGGGTTTCCGATCTCTTTAGAATCAGATAGAGGAAGTCACTTCAACAATGAGGTGGTTAAGCTCTTGTGTGCAGCATTGAATATTGAGCAAAAGTTGCATTGTAGCTACCGCCCTGAAGCATCAGGACTAGTGGAGCAAATGAATGGTACTCTGAAGTCTTGAATGGCAAAAATGTGTGCAGCTACAAATTTGAAATGGCCTGATGCGTTGCCCTTAGTACTAATGTCAATGAGAAATACACCCAACAAGAAAACAGGACTGTCTCCTCATAAAATTCTCATGGGCAGAGCTATGAGATTGCCCGCAGTGCCTGCAAATGCTCTTGTGAATATCACAGATGATATGGTGTTGGACTACTGCAAGGGTCTGGCTGACGTGGTCAGCTCTTTCTCTCACCAGGTAGAAGCCACCACATTGCCACCGATAAGTGATCCAGGTCACAACCTGAAAGCTGGGTTGTTGTCAAGAAACACATGAGGAAGTTGTGTTTGGAGCCACGTTTGAAGGGGCCATATCAAGTAATACTAACTACTACTACTGCTCTGAAGTGTGCAGGAATTCCAAACTGATTCATTCCAGTCACACAAAAAAGGTGACGTGCCCGACTGATGAGGAAACTGAGCTGTCGAAAATAACAGCTAAAGGAAAGGAAGTCTCAGGGCCAGAGAGCAATCAAAGGGGAACTGAGACAGGAGGAGAGCCCGTTGAGGACGGCTTAGTCACTCAAACAACAAACGAGATCCAGAGGGGTGACAGTGAGCCTATCTCAACTGAGGCGCCAGGAGGACTGACTCAAAGAGAGGTTCTCCCAGAAGCAGCTGGATATGGATTTGAAGTAAAGCCACTGACAGATCCAGAAGGTGAAGGAGTTGAGGCAGAAGAAAGTCAGAGTGCCTGGACTCCTCCTGAGCCCATTGCAGGTCCAGCAAGAGAAAACACTATAGAACAAGGGGAGGGCATTGAGCTGCCACACGGAAAGTCAAACAGCAGCGGAACTCTAAAGGGAGATAAGTGGCCAGAATCGCAAGTGACAAAAGGAAAGGTGGTCATTGATGAGACAATTGAAGAAGAGGTTGATACAACAAGGAAGGAAGACTTGAGCGAAGGAGAGTTGCAAGGTGACTGCAAATTAAAAATAAAGAGAGTAGCAAACAGAAGGTATGCAGGTCCTGAATGGGCATACGCAACATCAGCTGAGTGACAACAAGAGTTCTTGGCATTTTGTTTTGATCGAGAAGTACCAGGTCAATAGTATGGTACCTGAGTTAGGCTACAAAGAAAAGAGACTGTGTTAAGTTGAATTTGAATTAAAGAAACCTGAGAAAAGAGACTGATAAGTTGCCGAATGTGACGCTGTTAACCTGAATTGACTTTCGAAAGCTGATTGTGACAAGCTGCTAACTGAATTGACAAGGATCCTGGGAGTGAATGAGAGTGAGCTGTAAATATTTGCTGAAGAAAGACTTTGCTTAGCCTTGCTGAGAAGAAGAAGAAAAAAAAGAGAAAAAGAGCTTTTAGCCATCCTCAGTTGGTTGTTGTTTACATTTGTAGCACTTTACTTTCTGATTCTTTACAGATCATGCCTAGCACGGGAGATGATAGTGAGGGGAGTAAGCGTTGTAAATATCTGGGTGTTGCTTTGGGGGTTGTATGTGTTAGATTCATTATAGCTTTGTTTGTGGAAATGCGATTGGTGGATGAGAATGAAACTAACAATGCTACAATTTCTGAGACTGCTACACTAACACCTTGGGAGAGGTTTGAGCAAGATACGAAGTATTTGCATGAGGAAACTAACACAAAAGGGGAGCTGTCTACTAATGTTTTCTATTGCTTGCTGGGTGAGTATGTTGACACTATGGATGCGAAAGCTTGTTATGTGTGTACACAAATTCCTGTTTCAGTACAAGAGGGAGTTACCTACCATAGTTTGCCCCTAACCTATGGGATAAGTTGTAGTTTGCCACTAACACATTTCTATAATCAAGAAGAAGTGCAATATTTTTACTCCAACCATGACCTTGTGTTCTCTTATGTGCCTATCATAGAAGATTTGAATAGCTTAGCTAAATATTATCCCATAAAGTTGATTAAAGGGTTCTTTGAAGCTAGAGTAACAAATATTACATCCTATGCACACCGCAATAACTTGACTTGCTTGCTTCCACCTGTAGAGAAAAACTTTCTAGATCACACTGAAGATAGAAGAAGGGTTCTGAAGGGGAAATTAGAAAAGGGGTGCAGCAACGATCCTTTATTAATAGTGGGAGTTTTAATGGAGTTAGGGAACAAAGGAAATTAGCTTTAGTGCACTACATGTAGGTAAGCTTTGTATAACGCGGCCAAAGTCATATTATGACAATGTGTTTGTCGGAACGAGTGAGTGTAAGCATGTGTTTTTGTTTCAGAGTAAATGGACGTTCATGTTAAATGGAATGAATCCAGCGATCCCAAGGGTCTATTATATTTGTAGACTTAATGCTTATTACTGTCTTCCAAAGGGATGGTATGGGACATGTTATTTGGGGATAGTTTTTCCAAAGATTTACCAGCTAGAGGATCTAAAGAAGTTTCCGAAGGTGTCTGAATTACTTCGTACCAGACAAAAGAGAGAGACAGCTGCTGGTGTAGTAGGAGACATATTTGGAGCAATAATTCCCTCAATGGGGGTTATCTTGAACTCCATAAAGATTCGAAAGTTGTCTACTATTGTGGATAACATGCTGACAAATTACACAGGAGCTATACTCCTGATGGATACTGAGCTTGCTGCGGAAAGGGTTATGACTCTTCAAAACAGGCTTGCTTTAGACATTCTTTTAGCGAAAAATGGCGGAGTCTGTGAGATGCTTAATGAGCGTCACTGCTGTGCCTACATACCTGACAATAGTAATGAGATTAGAAGCATGCTTACTAACCTAACAACAGATAGTGCTGATTTGAAGGAATTGAAGGAACCAGGCGTTTGGGAAAAGGTTGGAAAGGGACTTGCTCATGTGGGAAGCTGGTTTAGTAGTATTTGGCATGGGATATTGGGAAAATCAATCCAGGGCATAGTGATTGTATAGGCTTGTTTATTTGGGCTATGGTTATCATGCAAAATTAGTAAAGGAATTAAAGCAAAATTGGCAAAACATAATGCGAGGAGGGAAGAAAAGAAAAGGGAGAAAATGTTCAGAGCAAAATATGAAAAGGCAAAACCAAGGGAAGAAATTGAAATGACAGAATTTAGAAAATTAAAATTTGTGAAGAAGGGATTTGTGTGATGACAAGTCATCAGAGGAGGGATTGTTGGAGTGTAGCTTTTATATTCAATATTAACATGAAAAGCTTGTAAGATAATGTGTATTAAAGCCGCATAGGAAATGTTTTAGTGTAATGCACGCGTTTGAAATGTGCCCACGGGGAGTGGCCACCAATGTATACGATGATTAATGAAATTGACTAATGATGATTCAATAATGTACTAATGTATGATTTTATATTAGCAGTGAGAGTTATATGTTAAGGTTTTGCTAAATTAATCACTAGGCCTTGGTTAGCAAGGGTCTGGGCCTAGCTGCCTGGTCTCATATTAAATGTGTTTTTCTAACGTGCGATGTGCTGTCTTCCTGAAGGACATAAAACTGTACTTTTCCAGAAGCTAGAGATGTGTGTGTAACTGTAGTAAATTCTTTCTCATGAGACCCGGCTTGCTCAAGGAGACATTCTTGCTGAATGCAACAGTGTAATTCGCAACAGGTACAAGGTCGCCTAAAATGGTAAAGACAATGGAGCTACTGACTGAAGCGAGGAGTGTAACTTTTCTTACGTGACATTCTATCCCGTTGAAGACGTAAATCACAGGAGCCAATAAACTGCATGAGAACTGTTTTAGGCGAAAATTCTAGTAAGGTGATCAACGGATCATTGGACAGAGATATCGACGCACCAAACATTGACCAATTGGAAATTAGAGACTTGTCTGGCAAATTCAATTTAACAACATGGTACAAGGAGAAATCAGCCATTAGAGGGACACCCCTGCTATTTCTCTGACATTCCGGTTTAGGCTTTGCTGTTCTGATACTTTAAACCATCCTCACTTTTCTTGCCTTGCCTGATACTTGTTTCTCCTCCTTATGAGGGAAGAGCTTTCTGCCCTGTTTGCTGAGACTTTGCTGTTCTATCCTGGCTGATGGTGGATCGACTGCTGTCCTGAGGACGAAGACTGATTCTGTATGCTGACCCATTTCGAAGGGTAACTATATGATGATGAATTGTAATTGTCTGTTTGCCTTTCCTTTCTAGGTACCAACTGCTCTTTTGATAGAGGCCATAGTTAGATATTTTCTAAATTTGTGTTACTAAGTTGTTTTGCATGAAGCCCAACATGCTGATGCCAATTAGAGGATAGTTGAGGACTTTACTAATTTGGATGCAAATAGACAAGTGACTGAATCTTGCTTTGTTGAATAACGTGCTAATGATACTCTGCTAAAGTTGATTCATGTTGACATCGTGCTTTGTGTTAATGTTCATGATCTTTGCTTTGTTTAAGTCATATTCAAGTTATCACATTGTGACATTGGTGATGTGTTTTCTGGTATTGAGACTAATAAACTTGCCAGTAGAGTGTAAAAAATAGGGAATAAATATCATAAACCTTATTAAACTTGTGTGGTTATTCATGGTCATGGCTGGAGGATCATGGTGTGTTCCGATTCTTATTTATTGATTTGATTGATCGCTATTGTGAGTATTGATGGGATTAGTGATTCATTGATTGCAATGCAGAATAGAGATCCCGTCTTAAGGTGTCTCCAATCAGGGTCAAAAGATTTGTTGGCCTAAAACGAGTCCCCGTGTAAGTAAAGTACCTAGGTCGGGACGCGTTATCAAGGGCACATTCTAGCTTAATTCCTTCCTGTCTCCTGCCAATGGGGTTTCCAATTCCTTTTGGAGTTGCCTTTGCTTATCTGACTGCAGTTATTTACTGAACCAATTTCACCAATGAATGTTGCCCACAAAGAAAACTCAACTTTATCCTGTTTAATTTGCAGCACACTAGTAGCAGTTTTATTTAAACATAGGTGAGGTGTAATTTAGGTTGTATTGTCCAATATCTTATAATGCAATCCCTCTTTCTTTCCTTCTTTCTTTTTCTTTCTTTTTTGGCTTAGTCCAGTCTTCCTTTTTTGCCTTGTTTCCTTTTTCTTTCTTTATCAATTTCTTTCTTCCCATTCTTTTCTCCTTGCTTGCTTCATCAATTCCTTCTCACTTCCTTTCTTCTTTCTTTCTTTATGATTTCTTTCCTTTTTCTTCATTCTTTTTTCCTTTCCTGTTTTGCTTCTTCCTTTTTTCCTACTTACTTTTTGCCTCCTTTCTTTTTCCTTTCTATCCTTACTTCTTTTTGACTTCCTTCCTTCCTTCTTTTCATCTTGCTTCTTCACTTCTTCTTTGTTACCTTCTTTCCTTTTTCTTTAATTCTTTTCTTCTTGTCTTTGCTTTTGTTCTTTCCATTTTTCTTTATTGCCTTCTACCATTCTTTCCTTCTTTCTTTCTTTCTTTCTTTCTTTCTTTCTTTCTTTCTTTCTTTCTTTCTTTCTTTCTTTTCATCTTTCCTTTTCTCTTTTGTTCTTTCTTCATTTTTCCTTCTTTCTGTTTTGCCTTTTTTACTTCGTTCTGTCTGGTTTGTCTTTTTTCTTTTTCATTTCTTCTTTAATTTCTTCCCTCCTTCCTTCTTCCTTTTTGCCTTCTTTCCTCCATGCTTTCTTTCTACCTTCCTTTTTTGACTTCCCTTTAAACTGCCTTCCTTTACTTACCTTTCTTTCTTTTCTATCCTTCTTGCCTTGACTCTTGTCTTTCTTCTTGCCTTTTTTCTTACTTTTATTCATGCTTGCCTTTCTTTTTCAAAGGCAAGAGACTGACAGCCAATGCCAGATGGATTATCTTTTAAGGTCTGTGTTAGACTAGACATTTTGATTTTCCTGAAAGTATGTATAAAATAGTTACTGATAGGGTTTTGAACTAGACTTCAATCTTTAATTTGTGATTGTGTCATTCACATTGTTTTTCCACTCACTCCAGCATGCATCAAGGGGCAATGTGTCAGCCCACTGTAGCCATTGACTGATTTCACTTTCACAGAGAGCAGATCTACACACGTAGCAGTTCGCTTCAATGTCAGGGAGTATTATGGTAATGTGTACTTGTTTGAGACCGAAGATATTTTTTTTCCTTGAGCTAATGTTTTTTTATCTTTGGATTGATGAGGGACCGGCAGCATCCTGAACAATAAAAGTTTGCAAAAACCATGAGTAACCAAAACAAGTTTTGCCAAAAGACTTGTGGCCAAAGCAAGACCTGTTGGCTTTGCTAATGCTTGTTTAACATGCAGTTTATAATTGCTGGCAACTGTATTTTCTATGTATTTTTATATTTTTACTACATACAGTATTTGATCCTTTTTTAATGTGAGTAAACATCCACAGTTACCCACTGTTAATAGGTGAAACTGCACATGTAATAATATTGCATTAAAAAGTGTAATTGGTCTGAGCAAATGGAATGCATGAAACCATGTGGCATCTCTAGTCAACTACTTCTTGAAATGATCGACCACAGACTAGCCATTATAAAGGTTTTTATGAGCAGCACAGTACAGAGGGCAGAAGAGTACTGGATCTGGAATTACCGTTCCTGAATGGTATTTCTCCCTCTGTACTGTGCAGTTATACATTTCCAGACCCAGAATGGGAAATTACACGCGGCTCACTGAATTACTGAGCCCATTAAAACATGCACTTCCCTCGTTTTGGGCTAATTTCTACATTCAAAGTCCTTGTTTGCATAAACACAAGTGGAGTCTACTAGCAATCAAGTGGGTTGATATCTCCAGCTAAGATACCTCTCGACCCAACTATTAATCAGGTTCTACCAGTCAAGGATGAAGCAAACCATATTTCTATGGGTGCACCATGTTACCTATGGTAATTGAGTGTGACAGCTTACATTATTTTATGTAATATTATTACCTGATTATTTCAACATTTGAAATTCAGTACCCTTGCTTTACAACCTGGAAAATATAATGTACATGGGTATACTTTGTGATTTTAGAGTATGAAGATCCCAAAATACCAAACTCTCTTCCCAGCCCACCCTAACTAATACTTAACCTGTACAGTGTGTTTGGCACACGGAAATCCTTTGCTTATTGACCACACATTCTTGAAAATGAGATTTGAATCATATCAATGACTTGAATTGTAGTTGACAACGAAGCTTCACACTCACCTGTTGAACCTGTAAGCCCATCACAGCCTCAGCTCCAACCAATATTTGGCTCTCAGAGCCTCAAGTAGCTAAAGGGGACAGAAACATCATGAGCTCAAGGTTGCCACAAATTCTATCTAAGCCTGATAGAGGTGGGGTAAACTCACAAATGGCAAACTGCTAGAACTTCTCAATACCCAAAACCTTGAGCGTGACTGTGAAAATGTTTCACTGGCTACAAGCTGATGTGTACTTGGGGGAGCCGCTTCACCTGTTTTTATTTCTAGTAGAGGGTGTTTAGTGTCAGATTACACTTTCCTTGTATTTAAGTGTCTACTGCCTCGCTGTAGACAGAAGACAAGGAAAGGCAACCATATTTGCATTACTTTGCATGAAGAGGAACTTCTCAGTGGTGGTGTATGGGCATCCCAAGCTATCACTTGTGGTTTTTGACCCAATGTGTTATCTAACAAAATTGGCAGACAAAACATTGAGCCAAACAATATTGCCTCCTTGAGGTAGGCAGGAGCAAGGAGAATGTGCATCTACAGCACATGTCAAATGTGTGAACATCTAAAGTTTGTCCAGACGTAGGGGGTCATTACAACATTGGCGGTAAAAGCCGCTTACCGCCGTGCAGAAGACCGCCAATACACTGCCGCGCCCGTGGAATTCCGCCACAGCTATTATGACACACATTTCGGAATCCGCCGAAATTCAGTCACCCACACAAGTCTGCCACACCAAAGGTCAGTGTTAAAATGGCGAAAACAAAACCTCCACCTCCACACCAACAGAAACATGCCCATGCTATCACGACCCACGAATCCACGCGGCGGTCTTTCAACCGCGATATTCCATTGGCGGTACACACGGCCGTGCTCAAAATACACACACATCTCCAAAACACCGCCACACTGGACAATTACAAATACACACACCTGATACACATACAAACACCACTCCCACACACCCAACACAATATAAAACACACACCCACATCACCCACAAACCCCTACGACAACAATTCTGAAAGAAGGCCAGAGAGACAGCACTGATTAGACAATCCCACCACACAGAGGCACACAACACCATCACCCACACAACATCCATGCACAAAACACCACACACCACTACACATCACTACACTCATCACCACATACACCACCTCACACATCACACACACCACCCCATGGCACGCCAAAGACACCCCCGCTTTTCCGAGGAGGAGCTCAGGGTCATGGTGGAGGAAATCATACGGGTAGAGCCACAGCTAATTGGCTCACAGGTGCAGCACACCTCCATAGCCAGGAAGATGGAGCTATGGCGAAGAATAGTCGACAGGGTCAACGCAATGGGACAACACCCAAGAAATCGGGAGGACATCAGGAAGAGGTGGAACGACCTACGGGGTAAGGTGCGTTCAGCGGTCTCCAGGCACAACATCGCGGTACAGGGGACTGGCGGCGGACCCCTGTCTCCTCCCCCACAACTAACAACATGGGAGGAGCAAGTCTTGACCATCATGCATCCAGAGGGCCTCGGAGGAGTCGGTGGAGGAATGGACACTGGTAAGTCAAATCTTAACTATCATATCCCCCACCCTACCTGCATGCTATCACACACCCCCACCCTCACACCCTCACCCATCACTCAAACTCCTCACTGATGTACTAAGAACACAAATCACAGATCCCAACACCAAGCCCTGCATGACACAACTAAGCATGGTCACCACTCCCCAAAGCATGCTCACTGCACATACCCAGAACAACCCCCTAACCATCATCACACAAGCCCCCACACAGGAATGCTTGCACTGGGTTACACAAAACCCACCCATTGCACACCATGACACACACACATGCAATAATCATGCTCTTATGCCCCTGCAGGATCACGAAGGACCGCCACCACACCGGAGGGTCCAGACATCTCCACTCCACCACAGAAGAGGCCCACAGTGACGATAGCAGCTCTGCCCTACTGGAGCCTGATGACCAGCCCGGACCATCGTGGGCCTCGGGACAGTCGGTTCCCCTTGCACAGGCACAGCCCAACACTGACCTTTCACCCTCTGGTAACACCAGCACAGCACCCACCCAGCGGGCCCAAACCTCCGTACCCAGGAGAGGTCAATCAGCTGTGTGTCCACCACTACAGGGAACCCAGGATAACCAACCACCCCAACAACAACAGGGACCTGGGGGCAGTGGTAGTGGGCACACGGTCCAGGGGACGGAGGCACAGGAACACAGGGGAACTGGGAGGGCTGCTGTGCGACAGGGGGCGGACAGGCCAAGGGAACCCACTCTCCACGAGGCTCTCTCCTCCATCATGGGAGCATACCACCACTCCCAGGAGAAGATGGCGACTGTCCTGGTCAAATTTCAGGAGACCCAGCGCCTGCAGGAGGACCAGTATTTGGGGTTCAGGGCGGAGCTCAGGACCATCAGCTCCGCCTTGGGCACCATCGTAGGGGTGCTGAAGGACATACTGCAGACCTAGAGGGACACCGTGGCACTCCAACGGGCCCCTGACACTAGCCAGGACGATGAACTGCCCACCACCTCTGCCGGCGCTAGTGGACAGGACGCCCCGCCACAGGACCACCACACCAGCACCCCACCCCCTGCAGACGGACAACCACCACGCAAGCGGTCCCTGAGATCCAGGAACAGGACAGAGCAAGATGGCAAGACCCCCGCCAGGAAATGAGACCACCCTGATTGTCCCCCCACCGTCCCGCTTTGTTACCCTGTCCATACTTTAACTGCCCCAGCTCCACTTCCTATGCCCAGATGGGCAGTGCACCTGTGAGACTAATAGACTGGACTCTGCCATGGACATTCCTCCACCATCACCCATCACCATTTAACTACCCCCCTCCATTTTTGAGCACTTAAATAAACACCCTTGAACCACAAAACATTCTGGAGTCAGTCTATGATTTTGTAAAATGTATTATCAATGACGGTGTCAAAATGCTTTTTTAGTTGTTAAGGCAACATACCAATGTCACACATCACAAGTCCTTGAAGGATTCATGCAGATGACACACGTTGGTAACCACACCTGTGAAACCGTAATGGAAAGGAACAACTCAGTTACCAAATAATCCCAGTAAATTACACACAGGATTGAGTAAAACGTGTGACAGTGAATGTAATGTTATAAATGAAAATGTTCTCACCTGTGTGTCACTGGAAATATTGCTGTATGACTGACTCCCTGTTGACGTTGTCCTCTTCGTCAGCTTCCTCCTCATCACTGTCCACAGGCTCCACATCTGCTACAACACCGTCATCTGGACCATCCTCCTGCAGAAAAGGCATCTGGCGTTGCAAAGCAAGATTGTGAAGCATCGAGCAGGCGATGATGATCTAGCACACCTTCGGTGAGTAGAATAGGGATCCACATGTCATATGGAGGCACCTGAACCTGGCATTCAGGAGGCCGAAGGTGCGTTCGATCACCCTCCTAGTCCACCCATGGGCCGCATTGTAGCGTTCCTCTGCCCTGGTCCTGGGATTCCTCACTGGGGTCAATAGCCAGGACAGGTTGGGTAACCAGAGTCCCCTAATAGCCACACACGGTGCCTCTGGAGTTGACCCATCATATCAGGGATGCTGCTATTCCGCAGGATGTAGGCGTCATGCACTGAGACAGGGAACATAGCATTTACCTGCGAGATGTACTGGTCTGCCAAACAGACCATCTGTACATTCATGGAATGATAACTCTTACGGTTCCTGTACACCTGTTCACTCCTGTGGGGGGGGACCAGAGCTACATGGGTCCCATCAATAGCACCTATGACGTTGGGGATATGTCCAAGGGCATAGAAGTCACCTTTCACTGTAGCTAAATCTTCAACCTCAGGTAAAATGATGTATCTCCTTACGTGTTTCAGCAGGGCACACAACACTCTGGACAGCACGTTGGAAAACATAGGCTGGGACATCCCTGATGCCATGGCCACTGTTGTCTGAAAAGACCCACTAGCAAGGAAATGGAGCACTGACAGCACCTGCACGTCAGGGGGGATTCCAGTGGGATGGCGGATTGGTGACATCAGATCTGGCTCCAACTGGGTACATAGTTCCTGGATTGTGGCACGGTCAAACCTGTAGATGACGATTAAATGTCGCTCTTCCATTGTCAACAGGTCCACCAGCGGTCGGTACACCTGAGGCTTCCGCCATCTTCTCAAATGTCCCAGCTGACGGCGCCTAGGAAGGACAACAGCGAGGATCGAGTCAACTATTTTCCAGGTATGTACCCACAGTTACACAGAACACGACACCAAACGCAAAACCCTTCCTGTATGTTTGTTGAGTGTAGGCCTAGCTATGTGTGACCAGAAGTAAATGGAGCCATGTGGGTCCCAGAAATGGCGGCTGCCTGACCTCTAAATTGGGACAATGAGATTGTGGGGTAACTGCGTTGGCGTTGCACACCGTCGCGGTAGGCGGTCGTAGATCGCGGCGCAATGCTGCATTGGTTAACATTGCACCCTATGGGTCCCAGGAGCCAATGAGGAAGTGCGCCGGCGGTGATGATACGCACCGCCGCGGACGTCACAGTCGCGGACGTCACCGCCATTTTCTATCTGTTCAATCACTAGATACCTGATCTTCGACACGAGAGGACCTACACTGCAAGTGCTGCTGTGACCTCGGTCTGGAAGCGACGATGGCTGCTGCGTCTGGGGAAAGGGCCCCTGCCTTCACTGCTCAGGAGTTGGAGAAACTGGTAGACGGGGTCCTCCCCCAGTACACGCTACTCTACGGTCCTCCAGACCAACAGGTTAGTACACAGGGAGCACGTTGTATGGGCTAGGCCTGGGTGGAGAGGGCTGGTTGGAAGAGGGAAGGGGGCAGAGGACAGGCAACATTAATGCATGTGAATGTATGTGCCACATGGCTAGGGTAGGGAGGGGGGCCACGCACATTGACGGTGCAGTTGTTAATGACTTCTCTTCTTCCCTTGTGCATGTCATGTAGGTCAGCGCCCACCAGAAGAAGGTCATTTGGCGTGCCATCGCCAAGGACGTCCGGACCCTGGGGGTCCACCAGAGACGGGGCAGCCAATGCCGTAAACGATGGGAGGACATTCGCCGCATGAGCAAGAAGATGGCGGAGGCTCAGCGGGGGATGGCCTCCCAACGTGGGAGGGGTGCCCGTCGCCCCATGACCCCCCTGATATTCAGGATCCTGGCGGTGGCCTACCTTGAGTTGGATGGGCGCTTGAGGGCATCACAGCAGACACAAGAGGGTGAGTACAACTTCATTCTGCAGACTTTGCGTGCAGTGGAGGGGTCTGGGTGGGGGAGGAGGCCTGTGGGTGTACCTAGGCCAGGCAGAAATAGATAGACTAGGCCCCTCCGTAATGCAGGCCATGTGGCACCCTACCCCACCTCAGTAGAGTGCCAAGTACAGGTATAGATGCCCCTGTGGCATCCATGTGTGCAGATGTCCCCCATAGCCATGTAGGCAAGATCCCAGGAATTGCATCTGTAGAGGCCAGGAGCACGGCGTAGTGCAGGGGGCTGCTGTGTCTGTATTGTCCGCCAACGGTCGCGGTATGCCATGCACTCAACCTTTCTTTCTTCTGTCTCCCCCGCACCCCCCTTTTTGTGCTCTCCCTGTTCTTTTGTTCATCAGCATCATCAGGCGGAGGTACAGTGGCACCGGAGCACGAGGGAGCTGCATCCCACATGGCCATGGAGGGCCACACCACGGACTCAGAATGCACCAGTGGGATGGAGGGCGAGGGGAGGTTCACGTCGGCCACCGGATTACCAAGCAGCGACACGGACTTGTCCGCCGATGGGAGCTCCTATGTGGTGGCGGCACCATCTGTGCGCCCCACTTCTACAGGTACAGCCGCCACCTCCCCTACCAGCACCGCCCTCCCAGCAGCCCCTCAGCGTTCGCCCCGTGCCCGCTCACCCAGGAGGGTGGGCATCACCTTCGCCCCAGGCACCTCAGGCCCTGCCCCAGTCACCCCTGCTGCCCTCAGTGAGGAGGCCATTGACCTCCTCAGGTCACTCACTGTTGGGCAGTCTACCATTGTGAATGCCATCCAGGGTGTAGAAAGGGAGTTGCAACACGGTAATGCATTCCTGGAGGGCATTCATTCTGGTCAGGCTGTCCTTCAGCGAACCCTGCAATCTCTGGCCTCAGCACTGATGGCAGCCATTGTCCCTGTGTCTAGCCTCCCCCCTCCAACTTCCTCCACCCAGACCCAATCCCCTGTACCCCAGCCTATCCCAAGCACACCATCAGACAAGCATGCACACACCCCAACACACAAAAGTAGCTCAGGCAAACATAAGCACCACACATCCCACAGGCACTCACACAAGCACCATACCCATGCAGACACACCAACATCTACTGCCTCCACTGTGTCCCCCTCCTCGTCGTTTCCCTCCTCCCTCCCAGTGTCGTCTACACTCTCACCTGCATGCACTACATCTACAGGCACTAGGACTCGCAGCAGTACACCCAGCACCACACCCCGCTCACCTGCACTCACCACCTCCACTCCCATTTACACGTCCCCTGTGTCCCCTCCCAGTGTGTCTGTGACGCCCCCTCCCAAAGTACACAAACGCGGATACCCACACACCCAACATCCATCCACCTCCACGACAGCCTCCAGTACCTGCACCTGCACCCAAAACACCTAAAGTGACACCTCCTACAACCACCTCCTCTTCCTCCAATCCCAGACCCCCTCCAACTACCCACCCCAGTGTTCGTCAGAAACTGTCCCTGTGTAAAGTTGACCTCTTTGCCCCCCCCCCTCCAATTCATCATTCCCGTCGTATCGCCTCAGCCAAAAAGCCTCCAATACCAGTGGTGCCTGTTCAAGGTGTGTGGAGTGCACCGGCCACCAGGGCAGGCAGTGTGACCCGGAGCCAAGGCACTGGCAGCCAACCCCCTGTAAAGGCTCTGAAATTGGAACCTGGGCGACGGGACCCTGTGAAAACTCCTGGAGGCAAAACAACTCACATGGGTTCCAGGGGGATTGCAGAGTCAGCTGTGACTCCTCCAAAGGTGGGGAAGGGCCAGAGGAAGTCTGCACAGCCTAGTGTGAGCAGCACGGCGGAGAAGGGTGGCATCCTTCCCAGCGGTCGGGACGCCACCAGCACCGTCGTCACTAGTCAGGAGACCACCGCCAGAGTCAGTGCCCAGGAGGGCCCAAGTATCGTCACTGGTCAGGAGACCACCGCCACCGCCGGAGTCAGTGCCCAGGAGGGGCCAAGTATCGTCACTGGTCAGGAGACCACCGCCAGAGTCAGTGAACTGGAGGCCCCCGGCTGCCACAGCCCCGCTGGGCAATGAGGGAACGTCATGCCACACACCAATGCCCAGTCCAGAGAACGTAATGCCACACACCAATGCCCAGTCCAGAACCGCCATGGCAAAGCACTGCTGAATAGGGCATGCACCGCCATGGCAAAGCACCGCTGAACAGTCCTGAACCGCCATGGCAAAGCACCGCTGAACAGTCCAGAACCGCCATGGCAAAGCACCGCTGAACAGGGCATGCACCGGGGAAGAATGAAAAGGCTGCCACATCAAGCATCGTTATCCCATGTGCAGGTGGGACAGTGACGGGACAGGAACTTCCACGGGGAGACTAATCCAGTCTGGGCACCAGTCCCCCTCCAGAACCAGTGGAGGCTGTTATCTACTTGGCAAAGCACAGCTGAACAGTCCAGAGACCGCCATGGCAAAGCCCCGCTGAACAGTCCAGAACCGCCATGGCAAAGCACCGCTGAACAGGGCATGCACCGCCATGGCAAAGCACCGCTGAACAGGGCATGCACCGCCATGGCAAGGCACCGCTGAACAGTCCAGAGACCACCATGGCAAAGCACCGCTGAACAGTCCAGAACCGCCATGGCAAAGCACCGCTGAACAGGGCATGCACCACCATGGCATAGCACCGCTGAACGGTCCAGAGACCGCCATGGCAAAGCACCGCTGAACAGTCCAGAACCGCCATGGCAAAGCACCGCTGAACAGGGCATGCACCGCCATGGCAAAGCACCGCTGAACAGTCCAGAGACCGCCATGGCAAAGCACCGCTGAACAGTCCAGAACCGCCATGGCAAAGCACCGCTGAACAGGGCATGCACCGGGGAAGAATGAAAAGGCTGCCACATCAAGCATCGTTATCCCATGTGCAGGTGGGACAGTGACGGGACAGGAACTTCCACGGGGAGACTAATCCAGTCTGGGCACCAGTCCCCCTCCAGAACCAGTGGAGGCTGTTATCTACTTTGGAAACTGTGGCTTTGCACTCCCCAGGATTAAACAGTGGGCAAACCACCCACTTGTGAGACTTGAGAGACTGTGGCTTTGCACTCCCAGGATACATCAATGGGCATGGAGCCCCGTAGTGGATCTGGCTTTGCACTCCTCCGGCTGAGGTGCCCCCCCTTCCCTTCCCCCTGAGGTGCCTGGATTATTTCTATCTGATGCCCCGGCAGTGTTCTCTCCGTGTGTGGACAGGTATCTATTGTGGGCCTCGCCCGTGCATTTTTGGACTAGTGGTGCACGGACATTTCTATGTGCATATATGAACTACTTCTCGGAATGTATATACTTTTGTATGATTTTCTAATATATCTGTATATTTTTGAGACATGTATATTGATACATTACAATGTTTGGACTGATTTCGTTTTGTCTTTGCATTCTTCCGGGGGGGTTGTGGGTTGTTACTGTGATTTTTGTGAATGCATTGGTGTGTGTCTTGTAATATGCGAGGGTGGGGTGGGGGTGGGGGTGTTGCGTGTGTGTCTCCCTAACTTTTGCCTCCCCCCCCCATGTCATAGGTGCAGTACTCACCGTTGTCCTCGCCGGCGCAGGCGTTGGTCTTTGTAGATGAGTAGGAATACAAGGGCCGGTAGGATTTGGAGTTCCGGCTCCATGCTATCCTCCTTCCTCGTGGGATGTGCTCAGGTGGGCGTTTTCCCATATCAGTAACTGTTTCCGCCGTGTTTTTATCCACGGAGAATCCGCACCGGAAAAGGTGGCGGATTGGCGGGTTGTGATACTATGGGCGGTACATTGGCCTCTGCCTGTCTGTTGGCGGTGACCGCCGCGCTGCTTGTCTGTACCGCCGTGGCGGGCGGTGTGGTAAAGTGGCTGTCTTTGTTGGTGGTTTCCGCCAGGGTCATAATTCCCTTTTTTTGTCCACCGGCCTGTTTGCGGTATTACCGCACCTTTAACACCGTCCACCAGGGTTGTAATGACCCCCATAGTGTTTTCAAATAGAAAGGTACCCTTCCTGAATAAAATCTATGCTAAACATTATGCACACACCTTTGCACAATGATACAAAGGTGTGTGTGTGGGTGACCATAAGCAAGCTGAGCGCTAGTGCTGGAGAAGACAGATTCAAAAACCTATTTTAATAGATATGGCTCTGCAATGCTGTCTCTCTCTCTCACTAGAACTATACAGTGCTGCAACTTTGGTTGCTGAACTAAATTGCACTATTTTTTATAAATATGGCAGAAGATGTAAAAAAAACAGTGTAAACAAGAACACTATAATTAATGTTAGATTAATGTTTTACACAACATATGCTGTGTTCCGTAAGGCATGATTCAAGCAGCCATTGATGAACCTTGAATGGACATATAGTTATGGTGTAGCAAGTCACTGTGACTGGCATCCCATCCAACAGCTGCCCCTGCTCGGCAATGCAGGATATGCAGCAGAGCAGTTAGCAGGCTGGCAGTGACACTGGTGGGCTGTCGTATGCATCAAATGGCCTTAACTTCGAGGGGGTTTGGCCTGCCTGTACAGAATCTTACTTACCACTCCCTGGGGCCTGGCTGGAGGATGCCAGTGGCGTCTCCTTTCTGTCCTCCTGAACTATCCCAGAATCCTCTATGAAGGATTCTTGGGAATAAGCGAAGGCAAACCAAGGTGTATACCATTCTATTGTTTTGGGGCATAAAAGGAGTTAGTTTCCTCTTTCTCCTTGGGTCACAATTTTTCTCCACTCTTGTTGGTGTGTTTTCTCACTTCTGCCTGCTTCTAGATTCCAATATTCTCCTGTCCAGTGTTTACTTTAGTTGTTCTATGCTGCTTTCTTCTTTCTTTTGTGTCCTCTCTTCATTCACTTTGCCATCGTGGAGCCATCCTAACATCATTAGAGTTTTTTTGCCTCCAGGCTTTGTCCTTCCTTAGGGGTCCTTCTGGGAGGCACTATCTGCTTAAGCGTGACAAGTGTTGGCAGCATCATGCCTACTGAAATGGGCCGCCCTTACCTCTGGCAAGCCGAGACCGTCAAGAACTGGGCCACAAGATCATCCCACAGTCAAAAGTCTATTGCTAGCTGCTCTTTTGCAGGGGACTTGCAACATAGTATGCCTTGAAATAATATTCTCTCGTTGCTTGAGTTAAATCATGACCATCAGCCTTGTCCTGTCCCCTTTGTCTCTTTTTACTTGTAGCTGAGATGATCTTGTATGAGATCTGCAGACTTGTGGAAAGTTTTCTGACCATGTAAGCATCAAAAGGTGACTCAAAGGTAGCATAATGTTGTAAAATAAACTGCATACATTTCATTTGAGGTTCACAAGGGTGGTGGGGTTTCTCACACTGCCTGGAATTGGAGAACTGTTTTGTATAGTTAGGTTTGCAGACCTGTTTCCACATCTATGACCTCAAAGTCACTGAGAGGGTGTAGATGTTCACCTCCTGTCAACACTTACATTGTCTACTCAGATAGACATTTCTATGGGCCAACTGGTTTGCTAGTCTAAATGCCACATATCGATGCAATGTCTGTGCTTCTTTTTAGAATGTTTCAAAAAGCTAGCTAACGAAAAAAGTATTTGTACTTAGACCTGGTCCAGCTTTGATGTTTATTTGCCCAGAGGTTTTAGGAGTCCTGCTTCCAAAAACTCTAATGAGAATTCGAATACAAATACAAACATCGAGACTCCTCTTGAGTAATCTACTTTAAGGTTTCTGTGAAAAACTTTATACGGACAGACTGTTATGGAAAAGTGTGTGACGATTGGTTAAATGTGGCCATAGTTAATGATGAAACAAAGAATGTTTCCTATGGACTATATCATTGAATCATGAATATAGATTTGACATTTTTGGTCATGTATTTGTGGTAGTGGTTGAATTATATAGTTCTCAGAAAAAGAATACACTAATATAAACTTTCGGTTCACCTTGATCCTGGAACGTTTTGTACAAATTAGTGAAGACAAGAGGAATCAATAAGAGGGGGTCACCCTAAATTACATATTCCACCGTAGGCAGGTTTATGGAACTCATGGCGCTAAAAGAGGTCGAAGAAAAAACTTTAGCCAAAGCATTGAATTTAATTGGTTTGAAATTGGATTTATATATCGCTTACTACCCCCAACGAGACATGGAAGCGCCTAAAGCTGGAACTGACAGAGTGTTTTGCAATGAGTGGCAACAATCTTATTAAGAGAAGACAACAAACAAGTTCTGATTGAATGTATAAACTAGCAAGTAGATTCGTTGACATTTTGAAAATGAGCTAGTCTCATGTAGATGGATTATAGAAACGGAACATTTTTGGTGAGGATGCTATTTTGATGTTTGGGGCTGTGGACCCCCACCTTAAACGTTTTCGTAAGATATGCACACCTAATTTTAATTATTCAGACCTATGGAAAAAAAACATAATGAGGTTAAGGGCTTTGCATCCATGCCATGTTTAAAGGAGTAATGAAAAAAGCAACACAATGTTGGTGAAGGTTTTATGTATATTCTCTGCTGGCTCTAATTCTCCAACATGCTTTTGGCCGGAGAGATTTGTGGTGTGCTGCAAGATTTCTAAGCCCCCCCCCAGTCTTGCCCAAGTTTGGGAAAGGATAGTCTTAGCCCCTACTTGTCCCCTCTGTACTCCAGCACAAGAGCCAGGATTAATACGTGTGCTCCTTTTCAATCCATCAGCATTACCTAAAGGCTTTGGAGGGTGCCATGCACCCTTTTAATATTATCACCCTCAACGATGGACGGGAGGTTGATTGCATTGCATACTGTCTCATTAGCAAGGCCAGGGCACATTTTTCAAACATAGGCACATATTTATACTTTCTTAGTGCCGCATTTGTGCCGCTTTTTGACACAAAAGCAGCGAAAACTTACAAAATACAACTGCATTTTGTAAGTTTGCGCCGCTTATGCATGTAAAAAATGACGCAATTGTGGCGCTAAAAAAGTATAAATATGGGCCTTATTGTCCTAGCCCACCTAGGCTGGGTTTGCCATAAAGAATCTGTGACCCTGCCGGAGAGACATGCTTCCGTGGGTAGGCCCTAGGCCATCCACTAGTGTGTTATATAGCATCCTTTCTAGCAGCACTACTACGGTTTCTTTTATTCTCCAAATGCTCAAAAACATCTGGAAGTTTTATGGCTTTTTTAATACACACCATTTGTGAGTGGGGCAGCATGATTTTCATAATGGATAATCTACGCCTTTCTTTGCTTTGCTTTCCGTATTCAGATCTATGAATACTTTGATAATTTTGATTACATTCAAGGAAAAAAAGATGGCTGCTCTATGACATTAATCAGGTGCATTCTAGTCAATCATATGCAGTTCTCTTCACGTACATTAGGATAGTGGGAACATACTCTACTTAAGTTTATCTAAGGGCAGCCTCTCAATGGCCAGGCTGTCCAAAATGCCGCTGAGAGATTGCAGATGACTGCATCACAAACTTTGAAACTTCATTGTATGTCATTTGAATCAATACATGTGTGAGGTCTTTGCTGGGCTCACCTTTCAATTTATGACTGAGAAACATCCTTGACTGTCATCTCTCAAGGTCCCTACACTCATCCACCTGGAAAGTACCCCAACTAGCCAAACATTGCATTGAAAGAAAGATAAGCTGTGTGTAAGGAAATGCCTCCTTGGCATGGTTACCCCCTGACTTTTTGCCTTTGCTGATGCTATGTTTTGAATTGAAAGTGTGCTGAGGCCTGCTAACCAGGCCCCAGCACCAGTGTTCTTTCCCTAACCTGTACTTTTGATTCCACAATTGGCACACCCTGGCACCCAGATAAGTCCCTTGTAACTGGTACCTCTGGTACCAAGGGCCCTGATGCCAGGGAAGGTCTCTAAGGGCTGCAGCATGTATTATGCCACCCTAGAGACCCCTCACCCAGCACAGACACACTGCTTACCAGCTTGTGTGTGCTAGTGAGAACAAAATGAGTAAGTCGACATGGCACTCCCCTCAGGGTGCCATGCCAGCCTCTCACTGCCTATGCAGTATAGGTAAGACACCCCTCTAGCAGGCCTTACAGCCCTAAGGCAGGGTGCACTATACCATAGGTGAGGGTACCAGTGCATGAGCACTGTGCCCCTACAGTGTCTAAGCAAAACCTTAGACATTGTAAGTGCAGGGTAGCCATAAGAGTATATGGTCTGGGAGTCTGTTTTACACAAACTCCACAGCACCATAATGGCTACACTGAAGACTGGGAAGTTTGGTATCAAACTTCTCAGCACAATAAATGCACACTGATGCCAGTGTACATTTTATTGTAAAATACACCACAGAGGGCACCTTAGAGGTGCCCCCTGAAACTTAACCGACTATCTGTGTAGGCTGACTGGTTCCAGCTGCCTGCCACACTAGAGACATGTTGCTGGCCCCATGGGGAGAGTGCCTTTGTCACTCTGAGGCCAGTAACAAAGCCTGCACTGGGTGGAGATGCTAACACCTCCCCCAGGCAGGAGCTGTAACACCTGGCGGTGAGCCTCAAAGGCTCACCCCTTTGTCACAGCACCGCAGGACACTCCAGCTAGTGGAGTTGCCCGCCCCCTCCGGCCCCGGCCCCCACTTTTGGCGGCAAGGCCGGAGAAAATAATGAGAATAACAAGGAGGAGTCACTGGCCAGTCAGGACAGCCCCTAAGGTGTCCTGAGCTGAGGTGACTCTAACTTTTAGAAATCCTCCATCTTGCAGATGGAGGATTCCCCCAATAGGATTAGGGATGTGACCCCCTCCCCTTGGGAGGAGGCACAAAGAGGGTGTACCCACCCTCAGGGCTAGTAGCCATTGGCTACTAACCCCCCAGACCTAAACACGCCCTTAAATTTAGTATTTAAGGGCTCTCCCTGAACCTAGAAACCAGATTCCTGCAACAACAAGAAGAAGGACTGCCTAGCTGAAAACCCCTGCAGAGGAAGACCAGAAGACAACAACTGCCTTGGCTCCAGAAACTCACCGGCCTGTCTCCTGCCTTCCAAAGAACTCTGCTCCAGCGACGCCTTCCAAAGGGACCAGCGACCTCTGAATCCTCTGAGGACTGCCCTGCTTCGACGACGACAAGAAACTCCCGAGGACAGCGGACCTGCTCCAAAAAGACTGCAACTTTATCCAAAGGAGCAGCTTTAAAGAACCCTGCAATCTCCCCGCAAGAAGCGTGAGACTTGCAACACTGCACCCGGCTACCCCGACTCGGCTGGTGGAGAACCAACACCTCAGGGAGGACCCCCGGACTACTCTACGACTGTGAGTACCAAAACCTGTCCCCCCTGAGCCCCCACAGCGCCGCCTGCAGAGGGAATCCCGAGGCTTCCCCTGACCGCGACTCTCTGAAACCTAAGTCCCGACGCCTGGAAAAGACCCTGCACCCGCAGCCCCCAGGACCTGAAGGACCGGACTTTCACTGCAGAAGTGACCCCCAGGAGTCCCTCTCCCTTGCCCAAGTGGAGGTTTCCCCGAGGAAGCCCCCCCTTGCCTGCCTGCAGCTCTGAAGAGATCCCTTGATCTCTCATTGACTTCCATTGCGAACCCAACGCTTGTTCTAACACTGCACCCGGCCGCCCCCGCGCCGCTGAGGGTGAAATTTCTGTGTGGGCTTGTGTCCCCCCCCGGTGCCCTACAAAACCCCCCTGGTCTGCCTTCCGAAGACGCGGGTACTTACCTGCTGGCAGACTGGAACCGGGGCACCCCCTTCTCTCCATTGAAGCCTATGCGTTTTGGGCACCACTTTGAACTCTGCACCTGACCGGCCCTGAGCTGCTGGTGTGGTAAATTTGAGGTTGCTCTGAACCCCCAACGGTGGGCTACCTTGGACCAAGAACTGAACCCTGTAAGTGTCTTACTTACCTGGTAAAACTAACAAAAACTTACCTCCCCCAGGAACTGTGAAAATTGCACTGTGTCCACTTTTAAAATAGCTATTTGTGAATAACTTGAAAAGTATACATGCAATTGAAATGATTCAAAGTTCCTAATGTACTTACCTGCAATACCTTTCAAACAAGATATTACATGTTAAATTTGAACCTGTGGTTCTTAAAATAAACTAAGAAAATATATTTTTCTATACAAAACCTATTGGCTGGATTTGTCTCTGAGTGTGTGTACCTCATTTATTGTCTATGTGTATGTACAACAAATGCTTAACACTACTCCTTGGATAAGCCTACTGCTCGACCACACTACCACAAAATAGAGCATTAGTAGTATCTCTTTTTACCACTATTTTACCTCTAAGGGGAACCCTTGGACTCTGTGCATGCTATTCCTCACTTTGAAATAGCACATACAGAGCCAACTTCCTACATTGGTGGATCAGCGGTGGGGTACAAGACTTTGCATTTGCTGGACTACTCAGCCAATACCTGATCACACGACAAATTCCAAAATTGTCATTAGAAATTGATTTTTGCAATTTGAAAAGTTTTCTAAATTCTTAAAAGTCCTGCTAGGGCCTTGTGTTAGTCCCTGTTAGCATTTTCTTTTAGAGTTTAAAAGTTTGGTAAAAGTTTGAATTAGATTCTGGAACTAGTTTTAGTTTCTTAAAAAGTATTCCAACTTTTAGAAGCATAATGTCTAATACAGATGTGAATGTGGTGGAACTCGACACCACACCTTACCTCCATCTACAGATGAGAGAGCTAAGGTCACTCTGTAAACTAAAGAAAATAGCAATGGGCTCCAGACCTTCCAAACTACAGCTCCAGGAGCTGTTGGCAGAGTTTGAAAGAGCCAACCCCTCTGAGGATGGCAACACAGAGGATGATGATAGTGACTTGGAGGGTGATTCCCCCCCACCAGTCCTATCTAGGGAGAACAGGGCTTCTCAAGCCCTGACTCCACAAATAATAGTCAGAGATGCTGGTTCCCTCACAGGAGGGACCAACAACTCTGAAATCACTGAGGATAACTCCAGTGAAGAGGACATCCAGTTAGCCAGGATGGCCAAAAGATTGGCTTTGGAAAGACAGATCCTAGCCATAGAAAGGGAAAGACAAGAGATGGGCCTAGGACCCATCAATGGTGGCAGCAACATAACTAGGGTCAGAGATTCTCCTGACATGTTGAAAAACCCCAAAGGGATTGTAACTAAATATGAAGATGGTGATGACATCACCAAATGGTTCACAGCTTTTGAGAGTGCTTGTGAAACCAGAAAAGTGAACAAATCTCACTGGGGTGCTCTCCTTTGGGAAATGTTCACAGGAAAGTGTAGGGATAGACTCCTCACACTCTCTAAAAAAGATGCAGAATCTTATGACCTCATGAAGGGTACCCTGATTGAGGGCTTTGGATTCTCCACTGAGGAGTATAGGATTAGATTCAGGGGGGCTCAAAAATCCTCGAGCCAGACCTGGGTTGACTTTGTAGACTACTCAGTAAAAACACTAGATGGTTGGATTCAAGGAAATGGTGTAAATGATTATGATGGGCTGTACAATTTATTTGTGAAAGAACACCTATTAAGTAATTGTTTCAATGATAAACTGCATCAGCATCTGGTGGACCTAGGACCAATTTCTCCCCAAGAATTGGGAAAGAAGGCGGACCATTGGGTCAAGACTAGGGTGTCCAAAACTTCCACAGGGGGTGACCAAAAGAAAGGGGTCACAAAACCTCCCCAGGGGAAAGGTGGTGAGACAGCCAAAAATAAAAATAGTAAAGAGTCTTCTACAGGCCCCCAAAAACCTGCACAGGAGGGTGGGCCCAGAGCCTCTTCACAAAACAATCCTGGGTACAAGGGTAAAAACTTTGATCCCAAAAAGGCCTGGTGTCGAAACTGTAGTCAGTCTGGACACCAAACTGGAGACAAGGCCTGTCCCAAGAAAGATACCACTTCTAACTCCCATCCAGCTAAAACTGGAATGGCCAGTCTCCAAGTGGGATCAACAGTGTGCCCAGAGCAAATCAGGTGTCACACTGAAGCTACATTAGTCTCTGAGGGTGGGGTGGATTTAGCCACACTGGCTGCCTGGCCCCCTAACATGCAAAAATACAGGCAGCAGCTCTTAATTAATGGGACAAGTGTAGAGGGCCTGAGGGATACAGGTGCCAGTGTCACTATGGTGACAGAGAAACTGGTTTCCCCTGGCCAATACCTGACTGGACAAACTTATCCAGTCACCAACACTGACAATCAGACTAAAGTACATCCCATGGCTATGGTAACTTTAGAGTGGGGAGGGGTCAATGGCCTGAAACAGGTGGTGGTCTCCTCAAATATCCCAGTAGACTGTTTGCTTGGAAATGACCTGGAGTCCTCAGCATGGGCTGAGGTAGAACTGAAAACTCATGCAGCCATGCTGGGTATCCCTGAACTGGTGTGTGTCAAGACTAGGGCACAGTGCAAGGCACAGGGTGAAAAAGTAGAGCTGGAGTCTGGAAAAATGGCCCAGCCTACCAAGAGACAAGGAAAGTCAGCTGGGAAACCAGCTGCAACACAACACCAAAAAGAGAACCTCTCTTCTCAAGAAGAAGTTCTGCCCTCTGAGGGAACTGAGCCTATGGAGCTGGAACCTTATCAGGTTGAGCTCTTGGGCCCAGGGGGACCCTCAAGGGAAGAGTTGTGTAAGGGACAAGAAACCTGTCCCTCTCTTGAAGGCCTTAGGCAGCAAGCTGCTGAAGAGTCCAAAGGCAAGAAAAATGGAACACATAGGGTCTATTGGGAAGATGGACTCCTGTACACTGAGGCAAGAGATCCCAAACCTGGTGCCACTAGGAGAGTGGTAGTGCCTCAGGGTTTCAGAGAGTTTATTCTGACCTTAGCCCATGATATTCCCCTTGCTGGGCATTTGGGACAAACCAAGACGTGGGAGAGGTTAGTCAACCACTTCTACTGGCCCAATATGTCCCAGAAGGTTAAGGAGTTTTGCCTCTCCTGCCCCACCTGTCAAGCCAGTGGTAAGACAGGTGGGCATCCAAAGGCCCCCCTCATTCCACTTCCAGTGGTGGGAGTCCCCTTTGAAAGAGTGGGTGTGGACATAGTTGGTCCACTAGAACCTCCCACAGCCTCAGGAAATATGTACATCCTAGTAGTAGTGGATCATGCTACTAGGTATCCTGAAGCTATTCCCCTTAGGACGACTACTGCCCCTGCAGTAGCCAAGGCCCTCATTGGTATCTTTACCAGAGTGGGTTTCCCTAAGGAGGTGGTTTCTGACAGAGGTACCAACTTCATGTCAGCTTACCTAAAACACATGTGGAATGAGTGTGGAGTGACTTATAAATTCACTACACCATATCATCCACAAACTAATGGCCTTGTTGAGAGATTCAACAAGACATTAAAGGGCATGATCATGGGGCTCCCAGAAAAACTCAAAAGGAGATGGGATGTCCTTCTGCCATGTCTGCTTTTCGCTTACAGAGAGGTGCCTCAGAAGGGAGTAGGATTCTCACCCTTTGAACTTCTGTTTGGCCACCCTGTAAGGGGACCACTTGCTCTTGTTAAAGAAGGCTGGGAGAGACCTCTTCATGAGCCTAAACAAGACATAGTGGACTATGTACTGGGCCTTCGCTCAAGGATGGCAGAGTACATGGAAAAGGCAAGTAAAAACCTTGAGGCCAGCCAACAACTCCAGAAGTTGTGGTATGACCAAAAGGCTGCACTGGTTGAATTTCAACCAGGGCAGAAAGTCTGGGTTCTGGAGCCTGTGGCTCCCAGGGCACTCCAGGACAAATGGAGTGGCCCTTACCCAGTACTAGAAAGGAAGAGTCAGGTCACCTACCTGGTGGACCTGGGCACAAGCAGGAGCCCAAAGAGGGTGATCCATGTGAACCGCCTTAAGCTCTTCCATGACAGGGCTGATGTAAATCTGTTGATGGTAACAGATGAGGACCAGGAAGCTGAGAGTGAACCTCTCCCTGATCTCCTCTCATCAGACCCTAAAGATGGCTCAGTAGATGGAGTGATCTACTCAGACACACTCTCTAGCCAGCAGCAGTCTGACTGCAGGAAGGTCCTGCAGCAGTTTGCTGAACTCTTTTCCCTAACCCCTGGTCAGACACACCTGTGTACCCATGATGTGGACACAGGAGACAGCATGCCTGTCAAAAACAAAATATTTAGACAGTCTGACCAAGTTAAGGAAAGCATCAAGGTGGAAGTCCACAAGATGCTGGAATTGGGAGTAATTGAGTACTCTGACAGCCCCTGGGCTAGCCCAGTGGTCTTAGTCCCCAAACCTCACACCAAAGAAGGAAAGAGAGAGATGAGGTTTTGTGTGGACTACAGAGGTCTCAACTCTGTCACCAAGACAGATGCTCATCCCATTCCTAGAGCTGATGAGCTAATAGACAAATTAGGGGCTGCCAAATTCTTAAGTACCTTTGACTTAACAGCAGGGTACTGGCAAATCAAAATGGCCCCTGGAGCAAAAGAAAAGACAGCATTCTCCACACCTGATGGGCATTATCAGTTCACTGTTATGCCCTTTGGTTTAAAGAATGCCCCTGCCACCTTCCAAAGGTTGGTGAATCAAGTCCTTGCTGGGCTGGAATCCTTTAGTGCAGCTTATCTTGATGATATTGCTGTCTTCAGCTCCACCTGGCAGGATCACCTGGTCCACATGAAGAAGGTTTTGAAGGCTCTGCAATCTGCAGGCCTCTCTATCAAGGCATCCAAATGCCAGATAGGGCAGGGGACTGTGGTTTACTTGGGACACCTTGTAGGTGGAGGCCAAGTTCAGCCACTCCAGCCTAAGATCCAGACTATTCTGGACTGGGCAGCTCCAAAAACCCAGACTCAAGTCAGGGCATTCCTTGGCTTGACTGGGTACTACAGGAGGTTTGTGAAGGGATATGGATCCATTGTGACAGCCCTCACAGAACTCACCTCCAAGAAAATGCCCAAGAAAGTAAACTGGACTGTAGAATGCCAACAGGCCTTTGACACCCTGAAACAAGCTATGTGCACAGCACCAGTTCTAAAAGCTCCAGATTACTCCAAGCAGTTCATTGTGCAAACAGATGCCTCTGAACATGGGATAGGGGCAGTTTTGTCCCAATCAAATGATGATGGCCTTGACCAGCCTGTTGCTTTCATTAGCAGGAGGTTACTCCCCAGGGAGCAGCGTTGGAGTGCCATTGAGAGGGAGGCCTTTGCTGTGGTTTGGTCCCTGAAGAAGCTGAGACCCTACCTCTTTGGTACTCACTTCCTAGTTCAGACTGACCACAGACCTCTCAGATGGCTGATGCAAATGAAAGGTGAAAATCCAAAACTGTTGAGGTGGTCCATCTCCCTACAGGGAATGGACTTTGTAGTGGAACACAGACCTGGGACTGCCCATGCCAATGCAGATGGCCTTTCCAGGTTCTTCCACTTAGAAAATGAAGACTCTCTTGGGAAAGGTTAGTCTCATCCTCTTTCGTTTGGGGGGGGTTGTGTAAGGAAATGCCTCCTTGGCATGGTTACCCCCTGACTTTTTGCCTTTGCTGATGCTATGTTTTGAATTGAAAGTGTGCTGAGGCCTGCTAACCAGGCCCCAGCACCAGTGTTCTTTCCCTAACCTGTACTTTTGATTCCACAATTGGCACACCCTGGCACCCATATAAGTCCCTTGAAACTGGTACCTCTGGTACCAAGGGCCCTGATGCCAGGGAAGGTCTCTAAGGGCTGCAGCATGTATTATGCCACCCTAGAGACCCCTCACCCAGCACAGACACACTGCTTACCAGCTTGTGTGTGCTAGTGAGAACAAAATGAGTAAGTCGACATGGCACTCCCCTCAGGGTGCCATGCCAGCCTCTCACTGCCTATGCAGTATAGGTAAGACACCCCTCTAGCAGGCCTTACAGCCCTAAGGCAGGGTGCACTAAACCATAGGTGAGGGTACCAGTGCATGAGCACTGTGCCCCTACAGTGTCTAAGCAAAACCTTAGACATTGTAAGTGCAGGGTAGCCATAAGAGTATATGGTCTGGGAGTCTGTTTTACACGAACTCCACAGCACCATAATGGCTACACTGAAGACTGGGAAGTTTGGTATCAAACTTCTCAGCACAATAAATGCACACTGATGCCAGTGTACATTTTATTGTAAAATACACCACAGAGGGCACCTTAGAGGTGCCCCCTGAAACTTAACCGACTATCTGTGTAGGCTGACTGGTTCCAGCAGCCTGCCACACTAGAGACATGTTGCTGGCCCCATGGGGAGAGTGCCTTTGTCACTCTGAGGCCAGTAACAAAGCCTGCACTGGGTGGAGATGCTAACACCTCCCCCAGGCAGGAGCTGTAACACCTGGCGGTGAGCCTCAAAGGCTCACCCCTTTGTCACAGCACCGCAGGACACTCCAGCTAGTGGAGTTGCCCGCCCCCTCCGGCCCCGGCCCCCACTTTTGGCGGCAAGGCCGGAGAAAATAATGAGAATAACAAGGAGGAGTCACTGGCCAGTCAGGACAGCCCCTAAGGTGTCCTGAGCTGAGGTGACTCTAACTTTTAGAAATCCTCCATCTTGCAGATGGAGGATTCCCCCAATAGGATTAGGGATGTGACCCCCTCCCCTTGGGAGGAGGCACAAAGAGGGTGTACCCACCTTCAGGGCTAGTAGCCATTGGCTACTAACCCCCCAGACCTAAACACGCCCTTAAATTTAGTATTTAAGGGCTCTCCCTGAACCTAGAAACCAGATTCCTGCAACAACAAGAAGAAGGACTGCCTAGCCGAAAACCCCTGCAGAGGAAGACCAGAAGACAACAACTGCCTTGGCTCCAGAAACTCACCGGCCTGTCTCCTGCCTTCCAAAGAACTCTGCTCCAGCGACGCCTTCCAAAGGGACCAGCGACCTCTGAATCCTCTGAGGACTGCCCTGCTTCGACGACGACAAGAAACTCCTGAGGACAGCGGACCTGCTCCAAAAAGACTGCAACTTTATCCAAAGGAGCAGCTTTAAAGAACCCTGCAATCTCCCCGCAAGAAGCGTGAGACTTGCAACACTGCACCCGGCGACCCCGACTCGGCTGGTGGAGAACCAACACCTCAGGGAGGACCCCCGGACTACTCTACGACTGTGAGTACCAAAACCTGTCCCCCCTGAGCCCCCACAGCGCCGCCTGCAGAGGGAATCCCGAGGCTTCCCCTGACCGCGACTCTCTGAAACCTAAGTCCCGAAGCCTGGAAAAGACCCTGCACCCGCAGCCCCCAGGACCTGAAGGACCGGACTTTCACTGCAGAAGTGACCCCCAGGAGTCCCTCTCCCTTGCCCAAGTGGAGGTTTCCCCAAGGAAGCCCCCCCTTGCCTGCCTGCAGCGCTGAAGAGATCCCTTGATCTCTCATTGACTTCCATTGCGAACCCGACGCTTGTTCTAACACTGCACCCGGCCGCCCCCGCGCCGCTGAGGGTGAAATTTCTGTGTGGGCTTGTGTCCCCCCCGGTGCCCTACAAAACCCCCCTGGTCTGCCCTCCGAAGACGCGGGTACTTACCTGCTGGCAGACTGGAACCGGGGCACCCCCTTCTCTCCATTGAAGCCTATGCGTTTTGGGCACCACTTTGAACTCTGCAACTGACCGGCCCTGAGCTGCTGGTGTGGTAACTTTGGGGTTGCTCTGAACCCCCAACGGTGGGCTACCTTGGACCAAGAACTGAACCCTGTAAGTGTCTTACTTACCTGGTAAAACTAACAAAAACTTACCTCCCCCAGGAACTGTGAAAATTGCACTGTGTCCACTTTTAAAATAGCTATTTGTGAATAACTTGAAAAGTATACATGCAATTGAAATGATTCAAAGTTCCTAATGTACTTACCTGTAATACCTTTCAAACAAGATATTACATGTTAAATTTGAACCTGTGGTTCTTAAAATAAACTAAGAAAATATATTTTTCTGTACAAAACCTATTGGCTGGATTTGTCTCTGAGTGTGTGTACCTCATTTATTGTCTATGTGTATGTACAACAAATGCTTAACACTACTCCTTGGATAAGCCTACTGCTCGACCACACTACCACAAAATAGAGCATTAGTATTATCTCTTTTTACCACTATGTTACCTCTAAGGGGAACCCTTGGACTCTGTGCATGCTATTCCTCACTTTGAAATAGCACATACAGAGCCAACTTCCTACACTGTGCATCTCTTTTTTAGTTCTAAGCAGTAGAACAAACTCATGTTTCATTTGAGAGTCAATGTTGATCCCCTACTGTTTAGGAGAAGACTGGAGACATGGCCATGTAGGGGCTGCCCAAGTTAAATATACATATCTCTACTTACCTGGGATGGGGGCCCCCCATCCTTAGGTGTCTTCCTGGTGTGGGTGGGGGTGTCCCTCGGGCCAGGGAAGGGACCCTGTGGGCACTTTCCATGGTCTCTGACCCTGGAAATAGGCCCACAGGTCTCCTAACGCCTGCTCATGCACAGGCGTTAAAATAAGGCACTAAGCAAGCTTAGTGCCATTATTTAAGGTCCCCATCCCCACAAGCATGATTTTAGCACATGGGGATAAATATGGTGCAAGGGCCATACCATTGTTTTCTGCATCTCATTGACGCAAGGTAGGTTTCCACGTCCAGAAAATGACATTAACTCCATAACTTTGGCGCTAGCTGTGTCAAGCACCAAAGTATAAATATAGAGTTAGGTTTGCGCTGAATTAGTGTAAAAAGAAAAATGACTCTAATTTGGCACAAACCGAGTATAAATATGCCTTTGGTACAAATTGGTTAGAGCATTAACTAGGGGCTGCCAGGGTTACCATGTGCTAAGCTGCCAGGTCCCATTCTACCAGGTGTGGATCTGCATTTTGCAAAGATGCAAATGAATAGGGGTAGTAGGTGTGAGAGAGTAGCATTGACCTACACACCACCGGCTGCCAAACACTCTGACCTACCGTCCACTGATGTTTATACCTGCTCAGAGCATGTTGTAAATGTCACCAGATTTGTCCCCAGAATAAGGAAAAACATGCAAAAGAACACTTCTGATTCTGAGTGAGCTTAGTTATTCCGATTCAGTGAACATAATCTTATAATGAGGTGGAGGGACACAGGACAAAATCAGATAATCTGGTGTCTGTGTACTCCAGCACCTAAACCCAGCCAAATTGTAATGAGGTCTAAAACACTACGTAAATGTTGGGGAACAAAACTTGATTACTGTATTCCTTGCTACACAAGCAAAAAGGTTGGGCATGAATTCCCTCATGTAGTAAGACCCCTTTTTGGGCATGGTTGTCCCAGATTCTTCCCCCTTTTCTGAACAGTTTTGTTTCTGGAATTAGACAGCTGTGCACTCTACCCCTACTAAACAGGAGTAAAGTACCTGTGATCCCCCTTTAAACATGTCCCAATTAGCATATTTTACTTTCCTATAAGACCACAACATATGACACAGAAACACAGATATGGCATGGGAAGTTAAATGTCACTTGTAGACTGCAGCGACTGTGAAATCACCTACAGTCACAGAGAAAACATAACTTTAGGCTTACCCTGTGAAGCCTGACAGCAGCAGCCTAAAACCTGCTGAAAAGATTTACAAAATAACCCTAGCTGACAGGCAGAAACCCTTCTTTAAAATATTAATAAGCCACCAATAAGTAAACCATGGCAAACAGAAGGTAGGGTGCTTGATATTTAAAAGTGAAACGTGTGAAATTAATATATACATGTTCTTCCAATGACTATGCCTGTTGGAAAATGGGTTATTGGTAAGGGCAGGTAGGTACCTACACCTAGCAACAAGCCACCAACCTCCACTTAGGTACAGTTAGGTCTCAGTAAATTAATCCCAGCTCAACCCTTGGTAGCTTGGCAACGAGCGTCAAGGCTTAACTTAGGAGACAAAGTGTAAAGCATTCAAATATCACAAAACAGTAATTAAATAAAACACAGGAAACAGTTTAAAAATCCAAAACCAATTTATAAAAATAGTTTATATTTTTATCTTTAAAATGACACATAAACTAATAAAATCGGATAAAGGGAACCGGAGATATGAATTTTTAAAGAATTATTACTTTTCTAGCGCTTAGAAACAAAAAGCGCCAATCGGGTCATCTGGTTGCCCCTCGACCGGGGCAAAGTCAAACTTTCAGGCCGACCGCGATGGAGCCCTGCTCGGCTACAGGTCGCGGGAGGCCTCGGTTAAAAAGTTACCTTCTGACTTAGGCGGTGATTATAACCGCGGCGGGCGGCGGTCGCCGCCCGCCATGCGGTTACCGCCAAATGACCGCACCGCGGTCACAAGACCGCGGCGGCCATTCTGGCTTTCCCGCTGTGCTGGCGGCCGAACGCCAAAAGGCCGCCCGCCAGCACAGCGGGAAAGACCCAGCAACGATGAAGCCGGCTCCGAATCGAGCCGGCGGAGTTGCTGGAGTGCGACGGGTGCAGTAGCCAATTCTAGGCAGACACTGAAATTCTTTTTGGGGCCCTCTTACGGGGGCCCCTGCAGTGCCCCCTACCGCCATCCTGTTCCTGGCGGGAGACCCGCCAGGAACAGGATGGCGGTAGGGGGTGTCAGAATCCCCATGGCGGCGGAGCGCGCTCCGCCGCCATGGAGGATTCTCAAGCGCAGCGGGAAGTCGGCGGTACACCGCCGACTTTCCGTTTCTGGCCGCGGCTGAACCGCCGCGGTCAGAATGCCCCGCGGTGCACCGCCAGCCTGTTGGCGGTGCTACCGCGGTCATTCGCCCTGGCGGTTTTTACCGCCAGGGTTAGAATGACCACCTTAGTCTTTATTTTGAAGATTTTCTTCAGCGGGACGAACCTGCCAGTCGAATCTGACCTCCTGGAGCCCTTGTCCGGATACGCGATGCTGGAGTTCTCGGTGGAGATTTTTACCTTCGGACTTAGTCGTTTTTTCGAGGTGAAAATCCTTCGACCGGGGTAAACCTGGATCTTGATCCGACGTCCGTGGAGCCCTTCTCGGATACGATGGCTGGGAGGTCCCGGTCAACTTTTTACCTTCGGACTTAGTCTCTTTTTCGGAGATTTTTCTTTACCGGGACGAACCACCAAGTCAGGCCGGGTCGCGGTTGAGGCAAGCCGGCTAGAATTTCCGCGGCGGGTCGGTCCCTCTATGGAGCTTTTTTTCAAAAATTCTCAAATCTTCTCCAAACTTCTGGGGCTTCACCCAGATGTCCTTTTAAGGTTCCTTTGGGGTCCACAGCTCACCCTAAGGGTCCAGAAGTTCTGTGATGGTCCTTGGGGGGTGCGGACTTCAACTCCCAGAATGCACCTGGTGCAAACTCCTTTTTGGCCACTGGACAGTGGTCAGCTGGTCACTTTTCAGGAGTTGGTGCAGGGGACTCTGGTTAGCAATTTTTCACCTGTAGCAAACAGGGAGTCCCTCCTTGAACCAGTTGAAGCCAGACAAAGTCCTTCTTGTGGTGAAGCCCAAGTGTGCAGCTGGTGCAGTCCTTCTGAGTGCAGGTTCCAGGTGCAGGCAGGGGTCCAGCAGGGCAGTCCTTCTTCTCCTTTAGTTCTTTTCTTGCTGAAATCTGGTAGGGATCTGAGGTGTGGGGGCAGGTCTGCCAGTTTTATCCTTGCTCCTGGGTGAAAAGCAGGGGGGTCCTGGTTCTCCAATCAGGTACAGGGTCGTCCCCCTGTGATGACTACTTCCTGGGAAGTGTGGCAAAAATCCATCCCAAAAGGCAACATTCTCTAAAAATCCAACATGGCTGAATCTGATTTTTGGAGGTTACATCTGGCTGAGCCCACCCACTGGTGTGGCTAAAAATCATAAACACACCCCTCTCTTGCCCTCTCCTAATCTAATCAAGGGGGCACCTAGTTGTCTGGGGTTGCAGGATGTGGGGGTGTTGCTGGTTGCTCCAAATGTCCTTCTCTGCCTTTGAAGACCAGTTTGGCAGCCCTCCCCCTTCCTGCCTCACCATCTGCTGAGTGGAGATTCTCTCCCACAAGCACATTCCTTTGTGTGAAGCCAGGCCACTTCACACCTCATCAAGGCAGCCTGGCTAGGCTGCTCGAGGCTGGCCAATCAGAGCACAGCAGCAAAAACAATGCAGGGCTGAAATTGGCAACTTTTTAGGTAAAGTCTAAAACTCTTTACCTGAACAAGTTATATTAAATCCAACAACTGGAAGTTGTGGGATGTATTACAACAATTAATTTGATACCAAATTCTTGGTATGCAACATTTAAGGAGACTTTAAAATTTAAAATAAAGTCTCCCCATTCTAGCCTATGAAGGCCATTTACTTCAATGAGGGAAAAACGAATTTGGCTGTTTTTACCTCACCAGGGTTTATAAATCTATTTTTATAAAGTCCCTGCTTATAGTTACATGGCACCCAGCCCTAGGGGCACATAGGGCACACCTTAGGGGTGACTTATATGTAAAAATAAGGTAGTTTAAGACTTTGGAACTACTTTCAATTCCAAAGTCGAATTTGCATATAACTTTAATTTAACAGCAGCCAGCAAGGCAGGCCTGCCTTTAAAATGACACTGGGCACCTCAGCAGTGCACCTAGGTGTGCACCACCTATGCTGTGGTCCCTAAACCTACATGCCCTACCATATACTAGGGACTTATAGGTAGGTTAACTTAGCCAATTATAATTAGCCTAATTTGCATATTGATTTTACACAGAGCACAGGCCCTGGGACTGGTTAGCAGTACCCAGGGCACCATCAGAGTCAGGAAAACACCAGCAAAAAGTGGAAAATGGGGGCAAAAAGTTAGGGGGCCTCTGCAATCAGCCCTGTTTTCTCACAATGCCCAAAAGCAATTTTCACTGACATGCTTATAGCTGAATCCAAGAAAATGTTGAAATAAAAACAATAAACTTTAATCTGTAACTTTCAACAGGAAATGGTTTTAAAAGTAAGTCAAAGATCATGTTTAACATTTGTTAAAAATCCTATTTAAAGGAAAAGTCAAATGTTCAAGAAGTATTAAGAAAAGGTTCCTTTTAGAAAGTTACCTTGTACCTGCCTGAACCTGCAGTATGTGGATGAACATTAGCCTCCTGACAGCGTATTATATGCATATTATTATCCTTCATGAGGTGTGAAAACTGCTCTCAGAGCAGAACAATGGTCTAGGTACGGAGGGGTGCTTTTCTCCTCCTTGCAGGAAGACCAGTTACGGTGGACCTAGGAACTTTATTAACTTATTTATTATTAATATTTATTAAAGGGAGCCTACCCTTTCTCAAGTAAATGTATGGTGTTGCCTGGAAAAGGCAACTCTGTGAAACTTCAGCCAAACCCAATGGGAGGTGAGCTAGTGTTTTCTTGTGACAACAGAGGATGGGACTGCTCATTTTGTTTTCCACGCCTCAGGGTGGGCACACAGGCTCTGCAAGGGAGGAAGGGTTTCTCCATCTTCAATTTTAGATGTAAGGAACATGTGGGATTAATTGCAGTAGAGCAAACAGGAACTGCTGCAAAAGTGGGTAGAGTTGCCTCTGGGAACTTTTGCCCTTTTGGTTAGGGAGTAGCCAAGCAGCACTCCCATCCTGTGCCAACCATTAATGTGGCATCCGAAGACACCCTCATCAGAACACTTTCTGGACCTGCAAAACAACAGAAGAGGGCTGGACCCTGATAGCTGTGACCAGGGAGAAGCCGTGTCTTGAACCCATGACAAAGACATGGACTCCAAAGGTCAATTGGCTGACCTTCTGTATGCCTTCTGGGACAAAACAAGCTACAAGAGGCCTTTTTCCAGAAGTGACCAGTTGACCAGTACCAATTTTGGTGTCATTGTATTTATTACATTTTACATTTTGCTTTATTTTTCTCATTCAATTGGGGAATTTTATTGTGTGGCATTTTGACTTTATTGTTATTTTGGTACTGCATACATATTTTACACATTGCCATAAGTTAAGCCTGTGTGCTCTGTGATGTAGCTACTGATGGGTTGAGCTCAGGATAATTTAGTGAGTTTGTGATTCATCCTGACAAGTGAGTCCACTCCAAATAATAATACACTTATTTACACCTAGCAATAAAGAAATTGGGGCTTACTATGCAAAGTCTGCACTTGGTAAAGGTTTGCATCTGCATATTTGAAAATAGCATTTACAGATAGTGAAGTCATATTCTCGTGGACACACAGGCTTTGATTGTATGCACATGGGATAGCATGCACAGAGTGCTAGGTGTAACTGACACTTTCTAATAGAGAGTTCTTTTTTCTCTCCAAATCTTTCAGTGGTATTCAGACTGTCAACCCCCTTCTCAGAATATATTTGACAGACACAATAGATAGATGTGCACCATCCAGTCCCTTTTCTGGTACAACCTGGTAGACCCTTGCATAAATTGGCATGGTTCTCTAATGTGAGAATAAGCATTGGCTTAGGTGATTGCCTCATTTGAATGCATAGCCACTAGGACAGTGGAAGTGTATTTTGTATTACAGTGGGGGGCAGCGGTTCTCTTTAGTCATATCACCAAGAGGTTCTTGGGGTAAATAACAGAGTGTACCATCTGATGAAGTGATTCATTAACAAAACATTAAAGCCAGGTAGAAAGCCAGCCAGGACACAAAAGTGGCAGAGGTGGAACAAACAAAGTTAATACATCCAGAATACTTGAAGCTCCATTGCATTCAAAGAACCACACACTCATCTTCGGAATGGAAGGCAACACTGGCGACCAGCGAGTACAGAAAATACGTTTTGACAATAAAGTTACATATAATTTCAATGATTCTGACTCTGTCTGAATGTCGTTTGGCTTACAGTACAAAATATTAATAATTGGATTTTGTTTCAATTACCCACCTGTGGCCTTATGGTTATGTGCAACATTTAAATGAGAAGCATATTTCCCCACTTCTGCTATGAGTTCTTACTTTGATTTTAATTTCAGACTGACACCTATCCTGCCCATCGCCAGGAAATGCCTACCTTAAAGTTAGCAAGGTCCTAATTAGCATTCTGTCCTGCAACAGGATGGGAAACCGACACATGTATTGAAAATCTGAATGTAAATCATTTGCTACAAAATCTGATATTTTTACAGTTAGTTAGAAGTAGAAGCATTAACTGCAGGAGCAGTTCATCATATATTTAGAAGCTGCACGATCAATAATTAACAGAAGGAAGAGACCAGCATCATTATTATTACAGGGTTATTTTTCATTTCTTTTTACTTATCCCCTCTGCCAGAGTCAGCTCAATGAATGTTACATGATCTGCAAGCTCCTCTGTCCCCCAGTTTGCACTTTTCTGGTTAGTGCATATTTTCGAGTAATGAAGCAGATGTCTGGGATGTTGAGAAACTACTGAGAGAGGAATAATTATCAGATGAAAGTGCTGGGCTAAAGCGAATGATGGGATATGTGCGGGGAGACCTGCAAGTCGATTAGCTGGTAAACTTGTACAATGATCTCTGTGGGATATTTGAATAGGGGATTGGCCGAACATCTTGTCTTTAGATGTTATTTGAAGACAAAATGCAGGAAAAAGAGGTATTTACTGGAATGGTTAAATGTTGCATTTTTCTGGTCCGGTTGGTGGAATAAGTATGTCAAATGTATTGAAAAGGGTCACTGCAATACTAGAGCCTGTTCTGAATTGAGGCTAAAGTAAGTGTCTTTAACTGTAACAAATCTGAGATGAGCAGCACATTAATCCTGCCCTGGCTGTTGCTGGGTGCACTTTACAAAGCAGGCCACTGTATTGGTGTTACAGCACTCCAATGTGTCCAGTGATGTCGCAAAAGATTTGGTAAGGAAGAAAAAAGTCTTCATCCAGCAGCACTAGAGCTTTTCTGACGCTATCAAATGAATCATGGCCTGTGACCGTCAGTGTCCATTGATAGATTTTTCTTCCTCGCCAGGTCTTCCGTACACACCTGTTGCGCGTATTTACAAATGCTGCTGCACGCAGATAAAGATTAGGTCTTCCTTCCTCAAAGGCCTCCCATGCACGACTGCGGCGAAGTGTAACTCCTCATATCTGAACCCACATCTTGTCTCACCATAAAGACTTCATTACCTTGTCCTGTGATTACCACAGGGTTTTCATTGCCTAGCATTCCTGACGCTGTGGTCGGAGCTTAGCCTACTGCTTCCTCTTCAATTGCCCCAGTCCTCGTCCTGATGATGACTAATGAGGATCGAAACGCCGATGTTAATATCTTTGGACTGATAACAACTGGGATCATAGTGCACCTTCAACTGAATATCACATTTACTATTGGTATGTGTACTGGACATCCATTACCTCACTGAAGTGCTCCTTTCATCATGTCGCTATGCACTTTTTCAGTCCCAGAGCACTGAGCAATCTCACCTTGAGCATTCACACCACCTTTTGTGCATATATTTGAGTTTTTTTTAATTTACTGCATTTCTATTCTTGTATTTAATGAATACATTGCATCACTGAATTGAACTTTTTCTGAGTACGCTATGCTCACTACTCATATCTACATCATATATGTTGTAAATCGTTTATTAGGGTACTGGGGAATTGGCCTTATCTCTCCCCTGATGTACAATAATTTGCCAAATATTTGCTATCAAGGAACCACTGTTTTGTAGTTTATATAATTAATGTATACTGTTGTTGTTGATCACTTTCTCTTAAATTATTAACCCCTTAGGTGCTGGGCCTTGCCCCATCCCCCCACGTGGCTGAGCCCTTTTTTGGTTATTTGGGGTAGTTCACACTTAGGCCGGCATAGCTTTTTGTGCACATAAGCTATCCACACCAAATTTGTGTCCTGTTTTTTCCAACATCCTAGGGATCCTAAAGGTACCCAGAGTTTGTGGGAAACCCTGGAGGAGACCAACAAATTAGCCAACATTTTGTTTTGTTCAGAAAAATGGGAAAAAAGGGCTGAAGAAGAAAGCATGTGTTTTTTTCCCTGAAAATGGCATCAACAAAGGGGTTGTGGTGCTAAAATCAACATCTACCCAAATTTCCAGGAACAAGCAGACTTGAATCAGGAAACCACATTTCTAAATACAATTTTGGCATCTTACTGGGACATACCCCATTTTTACTATTTATTGTGCTTTCAGCCTTCCTCCAGTTAGTGACAGAAATGGTTGTAAAACCAATGCTGGATCCTGGACAGCTAAACATTTCTGAAACGTAGACAACATTTTGAATTCAGCAAAGGGTCATTTGTGTAGATCCTTCAAGGTTTCTCTACAGAAAGTAACAGCTAAAATAAAAAAAATGAAATTGAGGTAAAAAAAGAGCCATTTCTGTCCATGTTTCCTTCTATAACTTTTTCCTGCGATGTCAGATTTTTGAAAGAAATATATTGTTACATCTGCTGGACTCTTCTGGTTGTGAGGATATATAGAGTTTGTGGGTTCATCAAAAGCCCTAGGTAACCAGAGCCAATAAATAAGCTGCAGCTTGCAATGGGTTTTTATTGTATACCGGGTATACAGCAAATAATTTGGTGAAATCTAAAGAGTCAAAAATAGGTATCAAGGAAACCTTTGTATTTCCAAAATGGGCACAAGATAAGGTGTTGAGAAATAGAGGTTATTTGCACATCTCTGAATTCTGGGGTCTCTATACTAGCATGTGAATTACAGGGCATTTCTCAAATATACCTTTTTACAAACTGGCTTACATTTGGAAGGAAAAAATGTAGAGAAAGACAAGGGGCAATAACACTTGTTCTGCTATTCTGTGTTCCCCCAAGTCTCCAGATAAAAATGGTACCTCACTTGTGTGGGTAGGCCTACTGCCCGCGACAGGAAACGCAACATGGTTACTTCACATTTGTACATTGAAATCTGATGTGTTTTTTGGAATGTGCCTAGCTCTGGAGTTTTGCCTCTACCTCAACAAGCACCTAGGGAAACCTACCAAACCTGTGCAATTTTTAAAACTAGACACCTAGAGAAATTCAGAATGGCGTGACTTGTGGGGCTCGCACCAGGTTCTGTTACCCAGAATCCTTTGCAAACCTAAAAATTTGGCAAAAAAAAACACTTTTCCCTCAGATTTCGGTGCTGCAAAGTTCTGGAATCTGAGAGGACCCACACACTTCCTTCCACCCAGCATTCCCTCAAGTCCCCCGATAGAAATGGTACCTCACTTATGTGGATAGACCTAGTACCTGCAACAGGAACTGCCCCAAAAAACAGCGTGGACACATCACATTTTCCCCAAGAAAACTGATCTGTGATTTGCGAAGTGCCTAGCTGTGGTCTTTGGCCTCTAGCTCAGCCGACACCCAAGGAAAACTAACAAACCTATAAATGTTTTAAAACTAGACATCTAGGGAAATACAGAATGGGGTGACTTGTGGGGCTCTTATTAGGTTCTGTTACCCAGTATCTTTTGCAAACCTCAAAATGTTGAAAAAACCTCCACCTATTCTTTACATTTCGGTGATGGAAAGCTCTGGAATCTGAGAGGAGCCACACATTTCCTTCCACCCAGCACTCCCCCAAATCTCTCAACAAAAATGGTACCTCACTTTTGTTGGTAGGCCTAGTGCCTGCGACAGGCAACGCCCAAAACGCAACATGGACTTTTACTTGAATACTTACGTGTTTTTCGGAAAGTGCACCGCTGTGAGTTATGGTCTCTAGCTCAGCCAGTACCTAAAAAAACTACCAAACCTGTGCATTTTTTTAAACTAGACACCTGGGGGAACCCAGGGTGGGGGAACCTAGGGTGGGGTAACGTGTGGCGCTCTCACTAGGGCTTTTGCAAACCTCAAAATTTGGCAAAAAAAAAAACACTTTTCCTCACCTTTTGGTGATAGAAAGTTCTGGAATCTGCGAGGAGTCACAAATTTAGGTAGGAATTTTGTGGATCCCTGCATATTCCTGTAGTTTGTGTGAAAGAAATGTTAGAAAAAATAGAGTTTTTATTCAAAATTTCACCTTTGCAGGGTATTCTGGCTAAAAAATAACTTTGGGGAACCCACACAAGTCACACATCTGTGGACTCCCTGGGTGTCTAGTTTCCAGAAATGTCTGGGTTTGGTAGGTTTCCCTATATGGCCCCCCGAGCCCAGGACCAAAAATGCAGGTGCCTGCCTCACAAAACCAGGTTATTTTGTGATAGATAATTTTGATGTCTCCACAATACGATTTGGGCAGTGGAATTTGAAGCTGAACTAAATTTGGGTGCTCCCAAGAGAAAACTCTCTCTGTGCTTGCCACCCCATGCACCTGCTCTCTGAGTTGGGCTAAACCGCTATTGTCCCGCTGCACAGACCATGCTTGCGAAGGGACAGCTGGACTGTTTTCATCACCTCCCTCCGAATCACTGGAAGAGGAGTTATCGAATGGAACTACTCCAACTGAAAAATCACTCTCAGAGTCTGCGCCATTGTCCTATCCCTCAGATGATGTCTTAGTGTCTGCTGTCTCAGTCCCTGATCCTACGTCAGAGCTGTCCTCTATAACCCAAGTTAGGGCCTGAACAGCAGTCATCCATTGAGATGCCATCTCTGCTACTGGCTAAATGTCTTTCTAAAACACTAACCTACGTAGACAGTCACAATAGTGCTGGTGTGTGTGTGTGTGATACGTGCAGCAGTGGAGGTCATCTTACCTTCCCTTCTTCCCTCAATCAGCACGTTCTCTCAAGACACTAAAAACAAAGACACACTATTAAGTCACCTTGTCACATACCAATCATTACAGTCTTTAGCGCCTCTAGTGCCCAGTCCAACAATCATTATTGGTGCTCCACTCCCATGTCGTCCTCCTCTGATTCCCTCACTACTGCCCTTCATCTCTCCATAGCCCATCTCGGACATACATTTCATTTGTATTATAGTACAGGTAATGGCTGGCTTTACTAATCCACTCAGCTATTTACATAAAATACAGATTTGATTTTGGCAGTAGGCATATAAACCTTCTTCGCTACTTTATGGTATCAAAACTGCCACTAGAAAAAAATCAGATCCTTTTGTAGCAGAAACATAATCACAAGAGTTACTTGACTTTTTTATTGCTGCCTAAAAGCTACAGATGAAATGCTTCAGTTGAAGTATGTGCATTGCTTTGAAGACACAAGCTGCAACTGCAAGAGAACTGGTGACCAATATATATATATATATATATTTATATAAAGAAGAAAATAAGTTGCTGTGTCTTTCTCCAACAACGTGCGCCGACAGAAACGCGGTTGCGACCCCCAATAAATCAAACTGCACACATCAAAACAACCAGGCTAACCGTCCTGACTCACCTCGGACGTAAAGAATGAGTCTCCCAAAGGTTTTTACTGAGCCAATAAAATCCCAACTTCAGCTATACTTCTTGATGGAGACTCATTATTTATGTCCAAGGCGAGTCAGGACGGTTCGCCTGGTTGTTTTGATGTATGCAGTTTGATAAATATGTATATCTATCTATCTGTAAAGAAATCAACTTTATATGTGGGTGTGGTTTTCTTGGCTGGGGGACAATCGTAGCTCCCAGGGAAACCACACATGCATTGACAAAATTGATCGGTATATAGATATATCTATCTATATAGATAGATATATAGATATATATATCTATATAGATATTGTTAGAAATGGGGTCTTTGGTTGGCAGTCAGGTTACCCCCTGTCTAAGCAAGGACCCTCACTCTGGTCAGGGTAAGTCACACACAATCCAAATTATCCTGTGCCCACCCTCTGGAAGCTTGGCACTGAGCAGTCAGGCTTAACTTAGAAGGCAATGTGTAAAGTATGTGGGCAATAGATCATGCAATAACACAGTAGAACACAACAAAAATACACCACACAGTGTTTAGAAAAATATATAATATTTATCTGGTAAAATGCAGGTCAAAAAGAATAAGAGGCAATAAGTATATGTTGAAAATATGACTGTAAAAATGATATAAAGTGTCTTTAGTCTTTTAAAAGCAATAAATGTCTCTTTCAAGCACAAAGTACCTGATTTGCGTTCGAAATCTCTGTAAAAAACCACAGAGGAGAAGCATGGAAAACAAGCAGGTGTGCGTTGATTTATCAGGCTGCACACGGTGATACATCATTTAGTTTTCAGGCATGGAAGGCTTTTTGTTGATTTCCTGTGCTCGGTCTTGGATCCTCTTTGGGTTGCGGTGTTTTTGGATGCTCCAGGTACGATGCATGGATCTCCAGCGCTGAGAGGACGAAGTCACAGGGGCTGCATCGATCCGATGGGCGTTGCGTGGAACTTTTTACAGCACGGCAGGTGCTGCATTGATTCCTCTCTGGAAGTCAGGCTGCGTTGTTCCAGCTCAGATGTGCATCGATCCAGTGGGCCATGCATCGAAAATCTGGTTGCTACTCTGGCGCTGCGTCGATCTTCTCCTTGCAAAGTTGGGCTGCGTCATTCCGGTTCGGCGTGCAGTGAATTCTTCACCGCAAAACAGGCTGTGCATAGTTTCTGGCAGGCTGTGCATCGATGTTCGCTGCACAAGGAGTCCTTCTTGAAGAGATGAAGTCTATTTGGTCCTGAGACTTCAGGGAACAGGAGGCAAGCTCTACCCAAGCCCTTGGAGAGCACTTCTCACCACAGCCAGAGAGCAGCAAGGCAGCAGGGCAACAGCAAGGCAGCAGTCCTTCACAGAAAGCAGTCAGGTGAGTCCTTTGGGCAGCAAGGCAGTTCTTTTTGGCAGGATGCAGGTTCTGGTTCAGGTTCTCTTCTCCAGGAAGTGTCTGGGTTGGTAGGGGCAGAGGCCCTATTTAAATATCCAAATGTGCCTTTGAAGTTGGGGAGACTTCAAAGAGTGGCTTAGAAGTGCACGTTGTCAGCTTTCAGTTTAATCCTGTCGGCCAGGGTCTCAGTAGGGGGTGAGGCAGTCCTTTGTGTGAGGGCAGGCTACTGTCATTTGACATGTAAGTGTTAGGCCCTCCACCCTCCCAGACAAGAAAAACCCATTCAAAATGCAGATGTATGCAAGTGAGGCTGAGTATCCTGTGTTTGGGGTGTGTCTGAGTGAATTCACAAGGGAGCTGTCAATTGAACCTAGCCAGACATGCATAGTAAGGCACAGGAAGATTTAAGTGCAGAGAAATGCTCACTTTCTAAAAGTGGCATTTCTAAAATAGTAATATTAAATACAACTTCACCATTCAGAAGGATTTTGTATCACTATTCTGGCCATACTACATATGACCTTCCTACTCCTTTCAGATTAGCAGCTACTACTCCAACAGTATATGAGGGTAGCCCCAATGTTAGCCTATGAAGGGAGCAGGCCTCACAGCAGTGTAAAAACACATTTAGGAGCTTTACACTACCAGGACATGTAAACTACATAGGTACATCTCCTGCCTTTTGCCCACAAAGCACCCTGCCCTATGGGTTACCTAGGGCATACCTTAGGGGTGACTTATATGTAGAAAAAAGGGGAGTTTTAGGCTTGGCAAGTACTTTTAAATGCCAAGTCGAATTGGCAGTGAAACTGCACACACAGGCCTTGCAATGGCAGGCCTAAGACAAAGTTAAGGAGCTACTTAAGTGGGTGGCACAATCAGTGCTGCAGGCCCACTAGTAGCATTTAATCTGCAGGCGCTGGGCACCTATAGTGCACTTTACTAGGGACTTATAAGTAAATTGAATAATCCAATTGTGTATGATCCAATGTTATCATGTTTAAAGGAAGAGAGCGTATGCACTTTAGTACTGGTTAGCAGTGGTACAGTGTGCAGTCTTTAAACCAGCAAAAACAGTATTCAAAAAGTGGAGAGAGCAGGTAAAAAGTTAGGGGTGACCACCCTAAGGCTTTCAGGCCTAACAGATATAACCATATAACTATTTAAAATAAATTGCACCCACAGGGGGCCGCCCTGCCAATGGGCAACCCCCTGTCAATTTCATTGTATTTTGTTTTAAATATATATATACTTTTTTTTCTTAACCCCTGGGGGTGTGCGATTGCGCTTCCAGGGGTAAATCTATTTTTTTTTTTTAAATATGCCCACACCAATGGGGTTAATACATCAATTAACACAAATGTAAAAGACATTTAAAATGGCTGCAGACACAAATAAAAGCAGAGACATTTGGCTGTTAGGATGCATAAATGCGGTGAAAAGTCAACACTGTGTAACAGATGCCTAAAGAATGCAAATCACTTGCACTGCCACGAGAGCTTCTTCAGCTTGTTTTGTGAGTATAAAATGTCCTTGGTCAGTGGTTAATTGGGCGCCCACAGTTCATCATCATCATTTGTCTTTAGAAAGCACTGATGTCCTGAATGCTTCCAAGTGCAGGCATACGATTTGTAAAGGGGAGCGGGTTCATGCAGAAATAGGCATTTATTGGGCTGGAATTCAGTAGCACTACCTCTCTGCTCGTGAAACTTCTTCCGCCAACTCTCTCGCCTGGTGCATTTTCACTTGTTTAGATAAATGCTCTCCTTTACTGTAACTCTCTACTTTGGTTATCCATGCAAGCATTCTTTCTCTGGCACTCTTTTGCTTTATGGTTTAAGTCAGGGCCTTAAAATCAATTCCTTTCCCATACAGCCAGTACACATAGGGTATATATAAATTTTCCGATGTATACCATGGCAGCCCTCTCATGGGTGTTCTGTCTATTTAATGTTAAATTCCCTACTTAAAGGCAATTAAAATAATAGCATTGAGCGTCCTCCAGGAGAGGCATTACTATGTTTTCCTTTAATGGGGGTGTAATTCTCATAACTCGGAGAGAATATATCATATTTGGCTCAGGACATTAACTAAAAAAGGCACCCATGTACATTAGCCTTGTTTTCAGAAACTGTAAGCCAGGTATCCCCCTTTAAATTGATATAGCTGATGTAATGATTTGTTCTCGGTGCATCTAGGCTTTGTATTAAAAGATCCCTATAATCTTCATTCAGGATGAGGAAATTCATGTGCTTTAAATCTTATTCTAAATGTTTCATCCAACATTTTCTATCAACGTCTGACACCCTAGATGGTGTTGAACACCCCTTAAGTCTATTTATGAAATGTAATATCAGTTGCCACTAACAGATTGTGTAGCTGTTGATTTCAGATATTACATATCATTAGTGAATGGAAGGAACCCCAGGGTACTTTAAAGATGACGGCTTTAGGTGCAGACTTCATGTCTTCTACACCAATCCTAGCTTCTCAATCATGCCGAAAAAATGTTAACTATCTATCTGCCCCTTCTGCAACTCCCACCACTTTCCCACAATTTTTGGATGAGGGTGACATGGTGAAGAACATAAAAGACCCAAGAAAAAATCAAACAGCATGTCCAATGAGGCTGTCTTCATCTCCCTGTTTGCCCTGAATCTTGATTAACTCTGTGTCGCATTTGTATTCTCATTAAATGTGGATAACTGCATTGATGCTGCCTTTTCAAGAATGGTCCCGATTATGATTATAACATTGGAAGTCCAAGGATCGCCAATGGCGTGGTGGCGGTCTGACCGCCACAGTTGAGACAGTCCAACCGCCACATTATGAGATTGGCGAGCAGACCTGCCAACCTACCGCCGTCCCAGCTAGGATCTTCGATCCCGACGGGCTGATGGTTGGTGCAGTTTGTAATCAGTCAGGGCAGCGCTGAACGCTGCACCGCCCTGCTGATCACAATCTAGTTCTCCACCAGCCTTTTCATGGTAGTACCACTGCCATGAAAAGGCTGGCAGAGAGCAGGTGCAGGGAGCAATGTGGGCCTCCAGGCCAACACTCTCGAAATGTGCACTGTCTGTTGTGTAGACAGTGCGCATTTCGAGGGTGCTGGTGCCCCCTGCATGCGCTACCGGCTCATTTATGATCCGGCATCAATGCTGATGCCACTTTCTCGCTCGGCTGTCCGGTGGAAACCTTGGTTTCCGGCAGTCAGCCCAGGGAGAAACTTCTAATAGGGCTGGCGGGGAGATCACCAACATGGAGGCAACCACCTCGTCTGGAGATTGGTGGACGGGCATCATCGTCCACCAAACTCATAATAGGGACATTTGAGAAGAAAGATGATGTTTGTGTCAGATCTGTAATTCTTAGGATCATCTTTGGCAAGTGAGGTTTTTAACAGTGTGATTACTCTGGCCTTTTTGGGCTCCTTAGACGCTTTCCATGTCCAAAACAGTTAAACACATATTATAGCTGGAGCTAGTTCTGCAATATATTGTTTTACAAATATGGAGGGACAAGAGACTTCATGACAGGGTGCAGTGCTCAAAATATCTATGACTATAATCACTGTGTAATCTCTTTAACATGATTAACTACCACCTGGCTTGATTCAGCACCAATCCTACATTAATTTCACTGTATGTAAAACATCTTTATTCGTCTTTTCTTGTACATACTGTCTAATGTTTATTGCTTCAAAGAAGTACCTTCTAAGCCTCGGCTTTACTAGGTTTTCTCAGTCACTGCTCAAATCTTTGCAGCAATAGATTTTTTTGTGGTCTGTATTGCTTCTGAATTTTAAGGGTTCTTAATGTAGTGGGTTCATAAATGTTTCAAATTGGCACAAATGACAGAGGTATCAACCCCACCACCTTAATGGAGGAAAATCCACCATGTTACACTTGTTTGCCATGGTGGTGTTGATTGTTCTCTTATCTAGTGGGAATTGTCCGGAACAGTTGTTTTTATAAATATAGAAGTACAATGTAAAATTGTAAATTTTTAAATGTTCCATCAATGGTAAGGAATTTTAAATTGGAGACTACAAATTAAGTTGGTCCTTCACAATTAAAATGTACATTTGGAAAGTTTTATATTTGTTTATGAATTAAATACTCTATTTTATCATTGGTGTATTTATATATGTGTTTGATAAGTGCTTGATTGTGCATTATTTCGAGGTTCAAATCAATGAAATTGCTTATGCCAGGCACCCCGCCTTCCAGTAATGAATCCGTGAGGGCCCCCAGATTCCAATAATGATTCAGTTGACAGTCTCCGGATTCCAGAAATGATTAAAAAAGGGAGTTTACAGAAGTCAAACCGTTAGGAACTACTGGACTCCATATTGGACTAGAGTATTTTAGGAAGAATTTTATCTGCAATAAACAGATCTACATATCATTTGCAAAACTAGTGTGCATTGGAGCTAATGAAAGTCAATCTACTCCCTAGGAAATAATATAGTTGTAAACTATATTAAGCGCACAATTTTTATGTCAAACTATACTTCTGTTGATGATATTCTGATATTCTGTTCTTGTGAGTATAATACCAGACTACTATTGGCAGCTTATCATAACTATCATGTCCTAAACATCGTTTACAAAAATATCACCCAATTTGAGTTAATAATGGACAATCTACACAACATTTCTAAGAAAAATATTTTGGACACAATATTTATGTCAGATTATATTTCTGTAGATAATATTTTGACATATTACCATAAAGTGACTTACCTCGCCAAGGAGTAGGCACTGTGGAGGAGAAAATTAATTTCATGCCACTGTTGGATAGTGGAATTTCAACTACTGTATCTGGACATTTTAAATGCACTCCCCATGCAGGGATACACCATTGATACATATGTTGTGTATCTAACAGGCTGAGTGTCACTTGCCAACATAATGGGGAGACATGCTATATATTTATTTGAAAGGTCACCAGTCCTTCAGTGATGATTTTGCAGTGGTTCCCAATCTGTGCGCTGCGGCACCCCAATGTGCCTTCATATCTCACAAGGGGCGCTGTGCACCAAACACACAGTTTAGGAACCACATTCCATTGTGAAGAACTCAGAATCGGGCTCTGACATAATTGCACACTGAACGTGGGGGCCATACTGTTCATGCCCGTCCTGAATGCACAACAGAAATACTTTTATTTCAAGCAGAACTGGCCTCTTCACACACTTCTCAAGAAAAGGGGAAGAGAGATTGTTAGCTGAGGCACTGTCGTTCATGAGGCTCCTTTGCAGTGAAGTCCAGTAATGGATGTTAAAAGACCACACTGTCCAAAAAGCAGATTTAGTTTCACTTTTGCAGCTACTCCACTCACACAAGCTTCCCAGATCACAAAGAGAGCAGTGAAAAGGTTGACAGAATGTCTCCGTCTGTCTTCCTGGTGTAGCCAGATTTCAACAATCGTGTGTTTTTGGAATTAAATGGTACCTACATCCTGCAGCATTGAACGTGGGGGCCACACTGTTCATGCCCGTCCTGAATGCACAACAGAAATACTTTTATTTCAAGCAGAACTGGCCTCTTCACACACTTCTCAAGAAAAGGGGAAGAGAGATTGTTAGCTGAGGCACTGTCATGCATGAGGCTCCTTTGCAGTGAAGTCCAGTAATCGATGTTAAAAGACCACACTGTCCAAAAGCAGATTTAGTTTCACTTTTGCAGCTACTCCATTCACATAAGCTTCCCAGATCACAAAGAGAGCAGTGAAAAGGTTGACAGAATGTCTCCGTCTGTCTTCCTGGTGTAGCCAGATTTCAACAATCGTGTGTTTTTGGAATGAAATGGTACCTACATCCTGCAGCATTATGTTTTTCAGGCCCCTGGATGTCTTGTTCTTTTCAGGTTACATATTTTTCTGAAAAAAAATAATTTTAATTTTGGGAGGATTGGTTGAAATGTCAGTTCATGTGAATAATAAAAATGTTTGAAATTTACTAATTTTATGATAAAATATGAACGGAAATTATATAATAGTGTTCTATACCTAAGATGAGAGAGCTGTGTGTTTCAGAAAATATTGTATAGCACGTGCTTCGTAATGGACATTTACTTTTCTTCCAAATTAATAGATTGTCTGTGCTATTTAATTTCTGCTTTGTATCAAATGTTCTTTTTCCTTGAGCAAAAGCATAAGCTTAGAACTGAACTGAACTGAAGGAGTATGACTAGAGAACTAGATTGAGGTATACATTCAATGTATGGTTAGTAGAAGCAAATTATACTTTTAGGAGGTGCCTGGCTAAATGTTTTGAAACATAATCTATTCCTGGACTATGGGCCTTATTCTGAGGCCGGCGGGCGGCGGTTGCCGCCCGCCTGGCGGGAACCGCCATATGGCCGCTCCGCATTTGAAAGACCGCGGAGGCCATTCTGGCTTTCCCGCTGGGCTGGCGGGCGACCGCCAGAAGGCCGCCCGCCAGCCCAGCGGGAAACCCCTTCCCACGAGGAAGCCGGCTCCGAATGGAGCCAGCGGATTGGGAAGGGTGCGACGGGCGCAGTAGCAGACACTGAAATTCAAAGTGGGGCCCTCTTACGGGGGCCCCTGCAGTGCCCATGACCCCCTATGTGTTTCAAAAAATCCATAAACAACTCTCACAAATCAAAAGCAGAAGACCAAAAGTAATGGCATTGGTTAGATTAGACAGCAGACACAGGCCTTCTCCATCAATGCACCCAGGATGTGAGACAGCACTCCTGTATCTATCAGGGCCTCACAAACTCTGCTCAGGAACGAGCTATAGACACACCTGTATAAAGAGCACTACATCACAGTGCAGCAACAGTTCATGTCTCTGAGAACCCCTTGTCCCTCCAATCAGTCGTTGACACAGCATGGGGTTTCGCAGTGGATATGATAGGATTACATCTATAATTACAATACCTTCATCGGCTTCATCCCAATTATTTTCAGGCAGAAAAATGGAAATACTCCAGAGGCCTAGCTTACATCCCCTCACTCACCAAAAAAAGTGTCATAAAGGGGAGCCGCGGCCAATGGCCAATAGGTCAAGGGAGCCAGGGTTCGAAAAAGTTTGGGAACCCCTGATTTTATGGAATTCATAACATGTGCCAAACATCATGGTAATTGAGCAACCCTAGACAGAATGGGCAGTTTCAAACTATTTTTGGTAGCAGTGAAACACCTGTTGGCTTCCTAAGTGATGGAGCTGATAGATGCTCTCTACTGGAAAATTCATATCCATACCCCTCAGTCTTTGGCAGTGGAGAAATGGAAGAAGAGGCTAGATATTCCTCTAAATTTTGCTGGAATCACCATTCATGCCCTCTTGTGAATCATGAAAACACATGGTGATTCAGTGGAATGCTTGCAAAATTCTCTGCTGCCTTCAGGCTCTCCTGTGAATCATCCCATTAGCTTTCATCAGAAAATCTTCTCATTCAGCCTCTGTGAGCTACAGATACAAGCTCAATGGTCCTTTGCCACTATACTAGCGAAGTCTCTGCTGCATCTTTAATTTGCTGTCATGGCAGCAGATACTTCTCCATCAACAGCTACTCAGAGGAATCTTTTGTGGAAATGTGTCTAATGCGTATGCAGTATGGTAGAATTTGTTTCACTAATGTGAAGTATGCAAATGTACCTCTAATATATTTCTACTTTGCCCGATACCCAATCATGTTGGTGGTGAGTTCCAGTATGATAGTGAAACTATGCCCATCTTTTTATTAAATATGAGTTCACCCTTTCCATGCCATATTTGGCATGGCCAACTCTGCAAAACTCTGTGGAAGCAAAGCAATTGTACATCGGAGTACTAAACTGCCTCCTTTTTTAGAAGTGTTGTCAATGGAACTTGATGAACCTTATGGCAGATATAGGGGTGATCTCTGCCAGCAGGATATCCTGTCATGACACTTGTAAAGTGACTTGAAGGACTGCAAGGTTAATCCCTTCTTATTCTCTTAGAGACGCCACCACTCCCTGTATCAGTATCCAGGAGAGAACAGACCACATAGGGAAAGTGAGTTTAAGGGATGAGAGAGAGCAAGAACTTTGCTTCCAGAAGGATGGTTGCGAGCGTACATGGACTGTACTCTGTGAGGTACAGAATGGCACAGTATTGCAGCAGAACACTACAACTCACTGTCAAAAAGGAAAAACAGAAGATAGTAAGAACTGGATGACAGTGTACTTATACTATAAGCAAGTATAATGTCAAAAGCGTGATGGGGTAAAAAAGGAAACTTGCCCTAGAACCACAAATGAAGTGCACACCTCTCTAATAGAAGGTGCAATATAGTTGCCAAAGCCAGAAATTATCAATCTATAGTCAGGTACAAAAACAATTTACAAGCCATCACGCTTATTTGCATCGAAGTCAGGAGTCCTCACTAAACTATAGCTGAGTCTAAAAACAAGGATTAGTCCAAGACAAAACTAGGCTAAGCACCTGTAGTAAGGGGAGAGAAACTGAAGGAACCAACTAAGGGAAAAAGCAGGAAAAGGTGAAGGATGGAGATACTGGAGCAAACTAAAACGTGAAATGACAGAGTCTAAACAACTGATGTTTCCAGACACATTCTTCAGTGATCACAAACTCTTTATACTGTTCTGTCTTCTCTGACCTAGAAGACAAGTTGCAATCCTCAGGTGACTAGGCAGATGTTCTGGACCCAACTATCGAAGCTGTGTTTCTCCATGATTGTAGTTTTACTTTCCCTTTTCTTATCTATTAGTATGTTTCCTAACTCCCTTTTTTGGTATCTTGCTTTGAAACCTTACACATTCACCATGTACCGACTACACAGGGCTTGATGTAGTGTTTGGGTGACAGATTTCTCCATCATAAAGAGTGCACATAGCCTGTCCACCTTATTACAAGTGCATTTATCCAATGGTGCTTGTAATAATGCAGATGGATGTCCATTACATTTGTGATTGATTAACTTATCTATCAATCAGGCCCTTAGGGTGTAAGTCATGTTAGACATACCTGTTTTGGTGGAATCTCTCCACAACCTAAAACGAATTTGAACCATAGTAGGAGAGGCTGTAACTAATTGGTCTCCCAATTATGAAATATTTGACAAATTTTGACAAAGGTTTGAGTACATTATGTATGTTTAAAAGACAAAACTTTGATTATAATCTTCACTTGTCTTTGGGCACAAAGCCTTAGAGTGGTCTTCCTCCCACTTTTTTCCTGCCTGCCTCCATTTTCTGACCCCATTTTACTTGTATAAAGACTCATTACACTTCACCCATGCTAGCCAGTGCTGAAGTGCTTGTACTCTCTCCCCTAAATCGGGGTAACATTGACCCCAATTGGTGTATTAAATGTACCTATAGGTTACTAGTAAAGTACATGAAATGGGCCCAGGGCCTGTAAATCAAAATACTACAATAGGCCTGCAGCACTTGTTATGCCACCCACCTAAGTAGCCCCTTAGCCATGTCTGGGGCCTGCCACTACAGAGCCGGTCTGTGAAGTTTACACTGCCACTTCAACCTTGAAAGAGAAACCTCTTGCCAGGCCTAAACCTTCCCTTTTTTTAACATATTAGTCACCCCTTAAGCATGCCCTATATGACCCACAGGGCAGGGTGCAATTTATTTAAAAGACAGGACATATACTTGTATGTTTTACATGTCCTGGTAGTGACAAACTCCCACATTTGTGTAATTCACAATCTAGAAGAGATATGTTTGTCAATTCTGGTGTCTCTGGACTCACAATTTAAAATTCCAACTTATGGTGAAGTGGGATTTTAAATTGCAGTTCTGAAAATGCCACTTTTAGAAAGTTGGCATTTTTTTACTTTAACCATTTTGTGCCTGCTACCTAGCTTTAATACACACTTGGGCTGGGGTGGTCGCTAGGCTTGTGCATTCCCTCATGACAACCGCACACAAAGGGAGATTAGGTATGACTGATGGGCCATCTACAGTGTGATGAGCTATCCTGGGCAGGATGGGAGGGAAGAGCTGAGACTTACACATGAATGGGAAGAGTTTTGCCCTACAAAAAGGGCTGCATAACCTTCTGTAGTGAATCTGAAGCCAGGCCAGGAAGGGAGGACCTCTGTGCACTTCATAGACTTTTCTTTGAAGTCTCCCCCACTTCAAAAGCACAACTGGGTATAAGTACTGGACCTCTGACACAACATACTCAATACACTTCTGGACCTGTGGTTACTCTGCCATGAAGGACTGCTGTTCTGCCACAAGGACTGTCACTCTGCTGAGCTGCTGCTCTGCTGAACTCCTGATTTGCTGAGTGGACCTCCTGCCTGCTGCCCTCTAGCCTGGAAGTGAGGAAGACTGGACCTGTAGCTCTACAACCCAAGATCCAGAGTGACACTAGGGGCCAGCTGACTGGTCTCCTATTTTCTGAAGTCTCAGAGGCACAAAAGATGTCAGCTCATCCTACTACAGCACCTGGACTTGTTTGCTGCACATCTTGCCCTGGCAAGTGGTGCCAACTGAGTCCTAGGCCCTAGGAAGTGGGAATAAAGTGCCAGTACAACCAGAACCCATGTATTGTCATTGGCTTGTCTGGGCCTTTGCATGAGTTGGAACAAGCACAACTTCGTCATTGCGTGGAGTGGACCGGGCGCATCTCACTAGGAACTGGCATTTCGCCTTCGTAATTGACACATCATCTACTGAGGCACCAACAGCCTCGCTTCGCATTTGGAATCAACGCGTCACACCTAGACCCAACGCATTACCATTGTTGCATGGCAAAAATAGACACATCTCACCCAGTGCATGGCTCGAAATCAACGCAGCTCTTCAGCTGCACCTCACATCTTCATCCACGATGACACGTCCCGGATCAAGGTACTTTTGTTCTGTCGGCCCAGGTGGGTCCCTGTTTCCAGCAAGCACTCCATCACAGTCAGCCTGAATGTTTGACATTGCCCCAGTCTAGCATGACCAGATATCCCATTTAAAAGCTATTTTGCATTCATTCTATAAAAAATCATATCTGAGCTTCTACTTATTCTTTTTTGTTGTTTTAGTTTTATTTTATTTATTAAATTAACTTTTATTTTCCTAACCTGGTGTGGATTATTTTTGGGTGGTGTTTTCACTGTAATATTCTTTAAAGTGTTGCACAATTGATTGATTGATTGATTGACAAGTACTTTAACATTGCCTCTTGAGGTTCAGTCTGATTGCTCTGAACCAAGCTACCAGATGATGAGCACAGGTTCACCTAGGGTGTGTTTATGACTTAACCTGACTAGGATTGTGGTTCCTGTTAGGACAAGGTGCATAACTCTGCCAACCAGAGACCCAATTTCTAACATGGATTAATATTTTTAATGATGCTGAATGATGTAGTAGCAACGGCATGGGCATTAGTATGAGCTGCACTTTACGAAATAAATAAAAGTATGTGTAATAAAAACTTAATGATGTGGAGAAGGTTCATAGATGGGTTTTGCAATTGAATCTCCTAATTTTGGATAATTAAGGCATCTTGCTTATGTTTTCTTGAAATTGCCCCAACCCTAACGGTTCTTAAGCGGCACACCCTGTACAATACAAAGTCTAAATCAAGCTCTACCTCCACTCTCTTCTTACCCATAAACAATGCCAGGGTGGCTCGTTTGTGCTTACATTATCCCTGGAAGCAAATAATGTTGGTAAAATAGCTATGTTTCTCGATGTCTTAGCGCTAATGCCATTTTGTGCCAAATGATGTTGCGGTGTTACCCAGCAAAGCAGTCATTCTACAATCTTAATTTACATCACTAAATGGGTCCGGTTTTGCGTGCCCCGAACGGAAGGTGCATTCATTGCCCCAATAAAATCTGACTCCATGGGGTTCGGAACTTGTCGTTTGCATCAAGTGACACCGATTCCACGTTTTTGGGCATTAACATCTGCAAATCAAAATCTGCATGGCTGTGATTATTCCCATGTTACAATCCGGCCATTTTGACTTGACAAATGTAGCAAAGAGTCGAGAATTGATTGCACCCTGTACTTAACAAGTGGGGTAGGCCCCCCAAACTCGGAATTTCGACCCCTACACAATCAGGGGGTTGCGTAGGGGTTGGAAAGCACCAGACCACTTTAAAAGGAGGGCCACATAGAAAATAATTGCATAAAGACTCTACTCGCTTCAGATTTGTCACTGTGTTAAAACTGCACCCCGTGAATGAGCTCCAACATCCAAGCGAAGGTCTTGCATCACCTTTATGAGACCTGTACCTTTAGCAAGGAAAGGAACTCTTTAATTTACAAGCCAATTTTGAGCACGCCAAAAAACCTTTCTTTGTGTTCTTTAAACATTACTGATATACATACAAGCAATAAAACTATTATTGTGATCTCAATTAAAACCTCTCAATCTAAAATATATTTTATAAATATTTTATCTCGCTTAACGTTTGTTCGTTTTTTTTCCAGCAGTTTTACAAGTTAACTTGCTAACGGTATTTGTTGTTTTCATGAAAATGTGATGATAACGTGAGGTGATCATAGTTCTGCACTGAAACAATCACCACACATTCGGCTGAATATTGTGTAGTTTCTTCCCCTTGTGACAGGGACTCTCACAAACGTTCTAACAAATGAGTGGCTCATAACAGGAAGTTACGTTGAACAGCTGTCTTCCCCGGAGTGAAACGTCAGAAATGCAAATCGAGTACAGAAGCATGGTAAAAAATGTATTTATAAAAAATGTGTATCCATTGGGCGGTTAATGGGTTGCTTTTATATTCTTGGAGCAAACTATGCTGTGACAATTGTATTTAAGTTCGCTCCGTTTGCTGGGAAGTGCTTGTTTTGACAGGTGGGCAATTGTTTGAAAGGCTTTGCCTGAAGAATACTGCCACTCAATGACTTCGTGGTACTTCCGTGGGATTTATTTATCCTTCGTTCAATTGAAATGCCCCTTTGACGCGATTATCTGGAAACTTGCTCGTGCTGCGCCTTGTTATGTCATGACCCAGTTCCCCACTGAAACAATGAGAGCCAGAGCGCAGATCCGCACGGCCTGCGGATTATGAAGGCAGTCTTGAAAATCTAAATGACACACCACTGTAAAACGTTCTTCCGGACTACAAAGTATTGTGCATTGAACTTGCTTTCATTTACAGACACAAATTATGTCCTCTTTCCGTATTAATTGCCTTACGTCAGGTGCGCACTTTCTCTTCCTGTTGTTTCCATTGAATATATGGCACGTGTTCAGTTTCTTTCCAAATATAATGACATAGGGCCAGATGTACCAAAGGGTTTTTCCCATTCTGTGTCAATGGGAAAATGTGTTCGTACATATGGTCCATAGTATCATATTCTTTTTAAACGCCTATGAAGCACAGACACATCCCTGTCTGTATTTCTGTTGGCAGTTCCTGTTGACCAGTTAAAAATACTTTCTTTTGCACCCACATGCCGAATGTATACTCCCGATGGCAAATATCCCAGGTGATTTTGGTTACATCTGGGAATTTATGGGTGTCTATTGGCTTCAGCTGTTTTTTATTTTTTTGTTTAATCCGTCGAATGTTATTTTTTTTTTTTTATAATGCACATATTGAGTCCAATGTCCCAAAACCGCAGTGTGGGAACTGAATATAAATTGGAATTATTTGAAACTGGTCAACTGGATTTTCCCAAGGAACATATGCAATTTTGTACGGAATAAACCAATAAAACAATTAGATAACCCTATGCAAAGTACAAGGGATTTTGTGTGGTGAACCATTATCACAAGTGTCATGGTAGTCAATGCGTTGATTTCTTAACTTGTCACATGTAATGTGATTAAGCGATCACAAAGCTCTTATGGGAGTTCTAGAAAGGTAACAGATGTCTTTCGACTATTGGCAAGAACCAAATAGAAAAAAGCTGGGAGTAGATTATATCTGTTGTATTGCAACACTGATCATTATACAAAAGAGTCAAACAGCTCATTGTAGAGGTAGAATCAAAAAGACAGCTGGGAAGTTTGGGACACCTGCTTGCACTGCGTTACATTTCAATTTAGGAGGCATTCCATGGGTGGAACAAGGACGTTCCCATGCATTCTCCCATGGATTTTGCCACATTCCCAGATTTACAAAGTCATGTAAACCAGGGCATGTGTCAAAATGCTGCGCCTTTCTAAGTTAGGCATAAAGATGAGAAACATCCTTATTTACCTGTCCGTTGAGTCCTAAATCAGACACAATCAACACAACTGCCCTGCTAGATCTCCTAGGATAAATCAACTCACTCATTTTTCATATACATTCTACATTCCAAATGACATGAATTCTGTCCTACTGGGCACAGTTAAGAATTAAAGATAAACACAACACATCTACTTCCTTATACACATTCTATAAAATAAAATGCTTATATGTAAATCATATACTATCCTAAAATTCAGCGACAAGTAAATAATGAAGAAATACATATACTAAAATTCTGTAACAATTTAGATATGGAGTAAGTTAAACCCAAGGATGACTAAAACAATTTTCAAACTCAAACAGTATAGTCTTGTAAATAGGCTGGCCATTGGATTTCCCTTCCTGATCTGATATTGTATTTTCCCTACTATGTGTGAACATCCCTTGCACCAGTATTGATATTATCATGCAGGACTTCCGTATATACTCTATTTGGTGCTCCAGAGTCAATATCATCATGCAGACGTTATGTACCAACTTCACCATTCATCATCTATCTTCCGCTTAGCAGACACTACTTAACCAGCCAAAGTCTTCTTTCAAGTGCCTTCTTACCTTGCAAATCATCACCGTTTTCTCCTTTTTTTACACATCACAAAATGAGTCATGTGCCACACTCATCCATTACTCAAACTTGCACAGTACTCAAGGCATGAGGGATCAGAAAACTTCCTTTCACCCTTCTTAACCTTAGCAGGCAACTTCACATATACCAGACCTCCCTCCCTTAAATGAACAGATTTGCCACCACACTTCTCATCATGATACTCTGTAGATTTCTTGGGCTTTCCAAATATTTCTGATGACTGCTTCAGGAGACTAATACTGTAGTCTTGTTTTCACCAACTGACTTTGATTATCTTTCATAAAAGGTATTCTTTTCCTCATGATAGTGAAAGGACTATACCCAGGAACAGACAGAGTAGTATGATACACCCATATACTTTTTATGACATTCATCTTCCAATCCAATTTCTTATACTGACCAATTACACATTTACACCTTTCAACTTCTCCATTACCACTAGGATGATAAATCGATGTAATGTGCTCAATACCATGACGTTTTTAAAAATAAAGTCCCTATCACCACTTTTGAACTGTGCACCATTATCACTGATTACATTTTTGGGGAACCCTTCTTACTGAAAAATCTCATCTAAAAATGCAAATACAGTCCCTGTATTAGCACAGTTCACAACTGTAATCTCCAGCAATTAAAAAAAATAATCAGTAGTTACCAAAGCAAATATCTCTTCACCATTTTCTTTCCTAATGCTCCACCAATAGTTTTCCATGACGTTTATGGGCTCGATACTGGACACAAATGTGGTCTTAACGCTTGAGAGTTTTCAGCATTAACACACAAATCACATCCTGTAACAATTCTCTCAACTTCCACATCCATTCCTAGCCACCAATAACTCTCCTTGATTATTTTCTTACTCTTAATAATTCCTAAATGCCCATCATAACACAGTTGCACAAACGTACACTTCAAGTTTTTAGGCAAAATGATTTTCACAACTCTCATGAAATTACCATTAATTAAGGACAATTAAGGACAATTCATCAAAAATTTCCCAAACACTTTTATAATTTTCCTCTATATGTTTTTTATTTTCTGGTCATTCTTTCATCACAAATTTCTTCATGTTCTTCAGAACTATGTGATTCTTGCTTGTACTCTTCCATTCTTTCCTAGAAATTGCACTCATCCTCTTCTCACCAGTCCATGCTATTCTAATTTGTTTCTAATCATCAGCAGGAACCTCTTCCAATAATAAAGGTAACTGACTCAGACAATCAGCCACTTTGTTTTTAACTCCTGGAAGATCTAGTAACTCGTATCTATAGTCTAATAATCTTAAAGCCATTCTCACAATCCTTGGGGTGGTTGAAAACAAAGCCTCTGCAGTTCACACATTTATGAGCGACTTGTGGTTGTCAGAACCCAACAACTCTGCCCAATTTGTCAACATCCTCAGGGGCGCTGTTTTAATCATGTACGTGTAGCACCACTGGGTTGATTGTAAAATCATTGTACTGTCTGCTTTTCAGGATAGATATTTCCAATGTTTGATATGTGCTTGATGTTACTAATGCTTGTTGCACTATATAGTTGTTTTCACCAATGCTTGTGAACACATGTGTCCTCCTGCTTCTAAATGTGTCAGGTTCACTTGTTTATTGGTTGCCAGGCAACCACCACGCCCCCAAGGTCTCCAGGGAGCAACTGCCTCAAAGCATGAGTCATGCTGGCTATAAATACCCCTGCTGTGCACATGACTCAGCTTGGCTTTCTTCTTGCCTGTACAGGGAAGGCCCTCTGCACCCTGGAGTTCCCTTCAGGCCCCAACCGCTGCCCTCTTGACTCGGCTGGCAGCAGAGAGCCTCAGCGGATCTCTTCTGGAAAGGACACCCTTCTGTCAGCTAAGTGGAGCATGCTGTCTGGAATCTCTCTGTGTAGAATTGTATTATGGTCGCTTTGTTTTTTATTATGAAAGCTGAAAACTGAGACTGATTGCACTCTAGCCTTCTTGAGACTTTGAAATACCTCTTCTAAGGACACAGACATGATTTATGAGTGGGGATTGGTTAAATAACAGATTTAGCGCAGGGGCCTTGGCAACTTTCGCTTTGTAACTGAGAACTGTGACAGAACTTCACTATCCTCCGCTTGTTTATTTTTTGTCCTAATAATGATTACACAGTTCAGTGCCATGATTACTTTATGTGTGAGTTTATTTGCTTTTGGTATTGCAATTCATTTTATGTTAATAGTGATTATGCAATTCAGTGATTGTAATACTCTATTTGTGAGTTTTCTTGATTTTGGTATTGCAACTCGTTTTATGTTGTAGTTGTACCATAGAAAACCTAATGTGAAATTGCAGATCCATGAAAGAGACTTGCAGAACTTCCTAATTTGTTTAGAGACATTTAGATTTTGTCACCTTTTGTATATATTAATCTGTGAGAAGAGAGAGAGGGCCTTGTTGCTGATATTACCAGGTGAATGCGCTGTGATAACCAAATGAAATGAAATTAATGCATGCCTTTTTGAATCCTGGTTAATGAGATCAGTGCATGCCTTATGGAATGTTGTGAAACAGTATCTTAATAGCACATAAATTCACCATTACCATAATTCATCACAGAAAGGCAGCTTCCAGGTGCTCCACTGACAGTCTTGATAACCCGAAGAAGCACACCCGGCTGGACCTGGTGAAAAGAAGTGCAGTGTTTCTCTCTCTCTTTTTCCAAATCCCCTTCCCTTTTGGTAGACCTGCCGGGGCTCCTGATGTAATCAGCAGCACTGAGAGGTGGCTCAGGAGGTCAGGGGAACAGTCATTGCCCCTGCAGACAGCCTGTCTTTCAGGTGAGTGGCCATGCCACAATAGTGGTCACCCAAAAGCTGGCAGGTCTAACACTTACCCTATTTAATTTAATAAGTTATAACTCTTGTTTTGGAGCTGGTGGGAATGTTGAGTTTGGTGTCTAAAGAATTGTATGTTAAAACCCTCTTTAATGGTAAAGTCGGGAATCCAAGATGGCGTCCGGATTTCCCGGCTGATCGCCACTACCGCTCTAGCCCATCCCCAGACTACACGCGGCTCTCGCTCACCTGCGGCCGCGGATGCCGCGGACGCTGTGCGCCGGCAGCACGGACCGCTGCAGGCGCTTTTCGGCTTTCTGGTGGTCCCTGCCAGGATCGGGGCCGCAACGGCAGGCACCGGTGGGCCCCGCAAGAATATGCAAGCGTGACGCTCGCTCCAGACCCGCGCTCTTACCCCTCTCGGCTAAGCGCGATTCTCGCCGCTTCCTGGCAATATTAGTTGGTGTTTGAGGCGTGTGGGACGCTCGGATGGCGCCGAAGATAAACAGGACACCTCGCTCCTTACGGGCACGGCAGAACCAAGACCCAGGAGGAACCAGAAAGGATAAAAAGCTACCGGTCCCCGGATCAAAGGAGCACAGCAATCTTCAAGTGAAAGGGGGCCCGCACAAAACAACCGACATGGAAAAAGACGCAAGGTACTCTGTTCCAACAATGTTTTCTAGCGTGATGCGGCCTAAGCAAAGGTCCACGGAAAAGGCAGCTTGTGATGCGCAACCAAACGTGTTAGGAGTCAATGATGAGCATGTACCTGTTGCATTTACATCTCCTGAAGCATTCACTCCTATGTTCGATGCAGGGGGGAGGGAGCCACCCTGTCAAGAGACCGCCAGTACAAGCCCAGGAAATAGCGGGGAGGGGGTGGCCCTCCCCCCAATGGGGTGTGCAAAGCTATCAGAGCAGGAACTTAAGGAGTCAAATCAGAGGTCTCAGGAATCCATTCCAGAGAAATGTGTAGTACAATCTAGTCCATCAAGCTGCAAGTTAAATTTGCAACAAATTGACGATATGGCCAAGTCCTCAACGATATATGAGACTACCCCCCCAGCTCCTGCCCAGAGGGGAAAAGAGGCGAAACCAACAAACACCGATCAGGGGCCATTTGATACAGCAGAGAGTTTTTTTTCTCTCTTCGATCAGTCTAAAGACTCAGATTTGGACGAAGAAATTCCTTTAACAGATTCAGATATCGAGAGTAGCTCTGCTGCAAGTATCTGGGTATCGAACTACTTAACATGCAGAAGAAAATCAGTTGAGCAAACTGAAGCCAGGAGCAGCTGAGGGGCCAAGCTTAGGAGAGACCCGATCAAGCCTCAAGAGGAGGATGGTGAAATGCAGTGGGATTATACGGCCACCCAACAGGCCTTTTCGAAAAGGGATTCGGCCTGTAGTACTCTGGTGCCCCCCCCCACGGGCGACCTTGCAGAACCTCCTTCTTTGGATCTTATCTACAGGACAATGGTTCAGAATCATGAACAGACTCAGAGGGAGAGCAGGAAAATGAAAGCAGCTAGCAGACAGCTACAACTATCTATTAAAAAAGTGGTCAAATCCTGCCAGGATATTGGTGTACGCATCGCCACCATGGAGACTCGAACGGAGGAGCTGGAAATCGAAGTTAAAGCAGCAACAGCACAGACGACGACACAAGGGCAGCAGATCTCGGATATTCAATGGAAACTGGAAGATGCTGAAAACCGTCAGCGGCGGAATAACTTGAGGATCTTGGGTATAGCAGGGGACCTCGAGGGGCAGGATACTAGGGCTTATATAGCTTCACTTTTTAAGCAAGCATTCCCAGACTTGAATGGTTGGTATTGGGAAAAGGAGATTCAGAGAGCACACCGTTTTCCGTTAATGAAGAAAAAACAAGCTTTGACTGCTACTAATAGAGACCAGAGTCATTATAGTGTATTTTGGTAATTTTTTACTGAGACAGGCTGTGTTTGAAAAAGCTCACCCCAACTCAAAGGTGACGGTGGAAGGTGTATCATTCTTAGTAGGCCAGACTTCACACATGCCACTGTAGAAAGACGGTGGTGACTTAGGCAGATGATTGCTCAATTTCAAGAGTTGGGGCGGAAGCCTACTTGCTAAGCCCTGCGCGTCTAAAAGTTGTCTACAAAACAACTACAAGATTTTTTCTTTCAGAAATTAAGGCGGGGGAATATGTACAGCAGCTGAAAACCGGTCAAGTGCAGGGGGTACGGGAGAAGGGGGGGGGAGGGACTGCCGTGAATAGTTGTTTATATGTAAATGTATGTGATACTGATTGGGGTGTTTTTTTGAACATCTATCGGTTAAGGGTTTTGATCGGGAGGGTGAAGATGAGGGGCCGCGTGTATTGATTGGCAAGCCATAAGTGTGTGAAGGTGTTTTACGTATGGGTGGGCTAACGGGACTGGCAATTACCATCTTACAGGCTCAGAAGCCTGGCGATTCCATTTGTAGGGGTAAGGGTTGGGGGGTGGGTTAGAGGAGGGTGGGGGGGGTCACAGGGACAAAAAGGATAATGGGACACGCAGCAGGGGGTGCGGGGATGGCTCTTATCAGTGGAAAAGGTGTCAGGGTGTGAAAGCAGCAAAGTCGAACAAGGCATACAGGGGAACTAGAAGGATCAGCATCCATAAAAATGGGACAGCAAAGTGAAATACGTATCGCCAGAGTGAACGTTTGTGGGCTCAATAATAACAAGAAGCGGCAGTTTGTAGGAGAGGTTTTCAAGTCATGGAATGTCGATATTATTTGTATGCAGGAAACACATATTCCAGGTACACAAAAGCAGCTAATGGAGTTTTATGGGTGGAAGCTAGCGGTTTTTACACGACAACACACAACCACTAGAGGGATAGCGATATTAACTCGGATCAGTACTCTGGTTATACATAAACAATTTGCTGATAATCTTGGCAGGCTTGCTCTGTTGGAATGCTCGGCTAAGGGACTAAGGTTCAGTCTATGTTCTATTTATGGATCTAACACAGATGATCCAGAGATACTGGATTGGCTTAATTTAGAACTTACGAATTGGGCAACACCTATCATAATGTGTGGAGATTTCAATATACATTTAGATAGTAAAGAACCCATTCAGGAACAAACACTCTACCTGGGTTGAAAACAAAGTTTTTAGGGCACTTCAGTCATTGGCCATTAATCATGGCTTGATCGACGTCTGGCAGTTGTGTTGCCCGCAGGATTCAGGGTCCACCTTTTTCTCTGCTCCGCATAAGAAATTAGTCAGGTTAGACTACTTTTTTGTGACAGCCTCTCTACAAAACCAAATAGGGGTCAATAGACTTCCTAGAATTATATCAGACCACAACCCATTGGTTTTGGCTTTGGAAACAGGGAGAAAGGGCCCGCAGCCTAGATCTTGGACATTTGATAGGACACTATTAGCTGATCCAGTGTATATCCATAAAATGAAGGAATGGATCCCTGAATTTTTTAAGATAAATCAGGGTTCTGCTTCTTGTCAGATAGTTTGGGATACTTTTAAAGCTGCTGTCAGAGGAGAAACCCTGAGTTATGGGTTAAGAAAGGAGAAAATACGCACGGATCAGCTAAAATTAGTTCAGACAAAGCTGGTTAAAGCTGAGCAGCGACTAGGGGAAGTGAGCCGCAGTGGAGTAGATATTTCAGATACTCTGTGTGATGTGAATATCATTAAGGCAGAAGCCGCCAGGATTTTCATGGATAAGGCTGCTGCAAAATTTTTAGTATACCGTCAGAAATGCTATGAGTATAGCGGGAAAGTGGGCCAACAGCTGGCCTTAAGAATAAGACAAAAGCAGGTATTTGGGAGTATTAAAAGCTTAGTGAATGAAGAAGGGCGGATGGTACACAATGGTCCTGAGATTATGGAAGTCTTTAGACAATTCTATCAAAAATTATATACCCAGGAAGAACAGCCCCAAGAAGAGGAAGGGATCGATGCCGCGGGCAATGAGATATCAGGTCAGTTAAGAGAGGAAGATAAGGCAGCTTTAGAAGCACCTATGACATTGGAGGAATTGGATGTAGCAACTCGTGCCTTGGCAAGTGGGAAGGCGGCAGGGGGGGATCTAATTCCACTAGAATTCTATAAAGTTTTTTTTGTGGAGATATGTAAACAGCTACTTAACTTATTTATTGAAGTACAAGCAGGGGCTCCTCAACCGGCCTCCTGGGGGGAGGCTAAGATAGTCGTTTTTTTGAAAAAGGACAAGGAACCCACTCAGCCTGGTTCATATCGCCCAATCTCTTTAATTAACAGCGATGCCAAAATCTACGCTAAAATACTTGCTGGCCGCTTGAGTTTGGTAATCTCAGGCTTAGTATCTCCATGGCAGCATGGCTTCATCCCGGGGAAAAGCACGGCAGATCATATAAGACGAGTTATTACGTTACTTGATGTTAGTGCAATAGCCAGGCTTCCCATGGCAGTAATCTTGTTAGACGTGGAAAAAGCCTTCGATCGGGTCCATTGGCCCTTTTTATGGTCTGTCCTGCGTAAAAATAACATTGGTCCCGGGTTTGTCAAGGCAATTCAACAGCTTTACCAAAACCCAACGGCTACGATACAAGTTGCCGGGCTAAAGTCGTCCTCAATCAATATTCAGAGAGGCACGCGACAAGGGTGCCCGTGTTCACCACTGCTTTTCGCGCTATACAGTATATTGATCCCTTGATCAGGAAAATGATCCGGAATGGTCGGATCATGCCAGTCTCATTGAAAGTGGGGTGTACTAAGATTTTAGCATATGCAGACGATATCGCGGTGGTGACCACGGACCCCAGGACTGCTATATTGGAAATAGAGCAGGAAGCCCTGCAGTTTGGGAAAAAATCTGGTTATTTGCTGAACAAGAGTAAATGCCAAATATTGGTGAATGAATCAGTAGATTTTAAGGACGAGCGGGTGCTGACACAGGTACAATATTTAGGTGTTAAACTTACAGCAAACCTTGACGAAGTGGTGAAAATAAACATGGGCCCAATTTTAACAAAGACTAGGAAAGATCTCGCTCGCATTAACAATCTACACTTGTCACTCATGGGACGCTGTAATGTGATAAAAATGGTGTTTCTACCCAAAGTACTCTACCTCTTTAGAACAATCCCCCTAGAGATTGGGCAAGATTGGTTTAAATTAATAGAGGGATTGGTTAATAGCTTCATTTGGTCCTATACAAAACCGCGCCGGGCTTTCCATTATATGACTCTCCCAAGAGAGCAAGGGGGGTGGGCACTTCCCAATTTTAAACTTTATTATTTGGCAGCAGTGCTTCAGTATGCACAGATACTTTATGTTACGGATAGACCCGGGCAAGATGCTCTCCCTTCGATATATACCCTGATTCTGGGCAAAGAAGCAGACGCAGTCTTCCTGCGGATTCTGGAACCCAGCTACTATAAAAAGGTTAAATTTAAGGTAATTTATGCTGCATTTAAGGCATGGACCCAGGTTAAGCGCAAGATAGGTATAGGACGAATCTGCCACTACACTCCCTTGTGGATTACCCCCACGCTTCCAGCAATATTTAAAGACCACTATTGCTTGAGGTGGAGTAATCGGGGTGTTCACAAAGTCGGGGACTTGTTTCACTCTGGCAGCCACCTCAAATCATTTGAGGAACTGAGTGCGGAATTTGCGCTGGAAAAAATAGACTTTTTTAAATTTTTACAGATTAGAGCCTTTTTACTAACTAGTATGACCCAAGGTTGGCACACGGATAAGATTAAGCTAATGGAAGTCTCACGACACCCCACTAGCTGCGGTATTAAAAACCTGTATCCACTGCTTTTAAATTCTATACAAGATGACCTGACGACATTGGTTAAAAAATGGGAAGCACGGGTTGGAGCTAAAGAGACAGAGGTTTGAGAGTCTATGGAAATGGCACGGACTGTTTTAGTGTCTGCTGGCCCGCAAGCTCAACATTTTATGGTATTGTATAATTTATATTATACACCTGCTAAGATTGCAAGCTGGGGCAAAACGGCGGGAATTATGTGTCCACGATGCGGTTGCCCGAAAGCAGATCTCTGTCATATGTTCTTTCAGTGTGTAAAACTGGGAAGTTTGATTACTGGGATATCCGATATATTGAAGAAAATCTTGAAACAGTTTATCTATCTGACACCTCAAATGGTTTTACTGGGAGTTGATCATTCAGTCTGCAATAGTCGAGATAGATACTTTCTGTTCATAGCAATGTCAGTATTTCGTAACTGCATAGCATCTCTGTGGCGTGATGTTGATCCCCCACGGTTCAATCAATGGTTTTCACAACTCTTATCTATGTATCACCTGGAGAATAGCCTGTATGAACTAAAAGGAGCAGCGGCCTGTAAAAGATTCACTAGAGCTTGGGCACCTCTCTCCGTATGGCTCTTGGGCCCCGAGAACGTGCCGACTATATAAGTAAATTTATGAGATTCTTAAGAGTAGAAACTATTATCATTGACTCTTGTTTAGAATGTTTGCTTCACCTGTACGACAATATTGATGTATTTATGCTTCTTTTTTTTTTTTTTTCCTCTTTATTATTGCAAACATGTAACCCGCTGCGTGTCCTTAAAAAAAAAAATAAAAAAAAAAAAATGGTAAAGTCGGATTTTAAGTTTTAAGTCACAGTTTTGAAAATGCCACTTTTAGAAAGTTGGCATTCTGTTGTCCCAACAATTTGATGCTAGCAGTCTATATCTGGGGTCACATGACTAGATGTAACTGGAAGTTGGTCTTTATGTATTACTCCCAGACAGTGAGGCAAAAGGAGAATAGATTTTGGCAGGATAGGCCATCTCTGACTTGATAAGGGGGAGATGCTGTCACCTACCACACCTACACATCATAAATGCTCTACATCAGCAAGCTCACAAAGGGTTTCACAATAGTCTTTTGTGCCCCCAGACAAGCTGGGACCAGGACAGGGAGGCAGGAAATTCTAAAACCTTCTCCTACTTCAAAGCTGGCACCAAGGATACATAGTGAACCCTTGGACACAGCTCTTCAGTACTCTTCTGGAACTATGGAGGAGGACTGCTCTGCTATAAGAAGGGCTGCCACTCTGCTGCCTTGCTAGATTGCCGCCCTGCTGTCTGAGTGAGATAGTCTAAAACTTCATCTTGAACCTAGGACCACGAAAGTGACTCCAAGAGCTAGTTGGCTGGCCTCTTGATATTAGCATCAGGGACTGAAAAGGTTCTAACCACCTTGCGCCTAGCACACAAACTATGCCTGCTGTGAGCATTGACCTCCCCAAGTGGGGCCATCTCAGACGCCGGTCCCTTGGAAGTGGGCCTGTGGGTGCTGTGCCAGCTCCGCTGTGTTCTCTTGGGCAGAACTGAGACAGCACAATGCATCTCCTCACAGCTCCGTACCTGAACCTACACTGCATAATGCATCCCCAGCACAGGAGCTCGCATCGCATATCACAGCTCCTCAAAAAGTCTGCTTTGCAATGCATCTCTGAAAACAGGACTTGGAATCACAAGCCTTCATTAAGGGCAATCTCAGAAATGATGCAAGATCTCACATCACACACCCTATTGACAGTTTCTTCTGAACCACTGCTGCACATCTCCAATGCAGAACCTCACATCACAGCCTATACAACACATCCTCGATGTGGGATCCTACAATGCTCCTTGACCAGGATTTAGGGTACTTTGTTCAGAGGACCTAGCCAATGTTCTCTTGTGGTTGACCTGAACTTGTAACATTATCCCGGTCTGGTGCAGCTAGATAACCACAGTTGGCGCTCTGTGCTTACAAGGACAGTTTTCACTTAAATCTTTACAATTTAATATTTCCAGTTCTACTGATTGGATTTTTATTGTTTTTCTCTCAATTTAAAAAAAAACAATTACTGTAGTTTTCTAACCTGGTGTGGCATTTCTCTTGTGTTTATTGTGTTGTGTCTTTATTTTATTACTGTTTCAAGGGCGCATAAATACTTGAAGCATTGTATCTATGTTAAGCCTGACTGCTTTTGTGCTAAGCTACTAGAGGGTTGAGCGCAAGCTAATTTGGGGGTTGCGTTTGTTTCACCGACAAGAATTGTGGTTGCTGCTTAAACAGGGTTTCAATTTCATCAACCAGTAACTCAGTTTCCTATAGTAACCCAGTATTATCCATTGGAAGTGGTAGGCCATGAAATAGTGAAAAACACCTTTGAGAGTGTTTCACTCCCAGGGCATGCAAAAAGTACTTGTTCCACTTATCGAAAACCACACACCATGCCTCTATGAGCTGTTTAGGGCTTCCCTGTAAATCTGTAGATGATTATATGTATTAACAGGAAGGTTTAGGTCCTGCAAAAGTTTAATTTTGCCAGGTTGAAATGGGAGTTTAAAACTGCAGATAGGTTGCAAGGGTAGGCCAGAGACAGGTTTAGAAAGGCTAATTAAATGGGTACAATAAGTGCTGCAAGCCCAGTAGTAAAGTTTAATTTACAGGCACCGGGCACATGCATTACCACTTGACTAGCGATTTTTAAGTAAATGAAATTCCCCAATTATACATAAGCCAATGTTACCATGTTTACTTGAGTGAGTACAAGCATGTTAGCACTGGTTAGCAGTTGTGAAGTGTGTATAATCCGAGAGCCAACAAAACCGAATTCAGCAAATAAGTCAGAGTGAAGGTAAAAAGTTTAGGGAAAACCATGCCAAGTGTGTCAGATCTACCAACCCAAGATACGAGCCAATGGAGCATTGCACAGGGTCAAAGGTAAAGATGCAGTCAACAACTGACTCAACAGGTAGTTGGGCTATGGGGTCAGAAGTGATCTGCTACCACACTGCAATGTACTTTAAGGAAATGTGTCTTCAGCCCTTGCCAAAAATAATCTCATAGTAATAAGGATGATATGCCCGTTCCTGATTACATAGGCAAAGAAGGCCTGTTGCCTCGTTGTTTTTTTTCTTTACCTCCAGTCTGATGGTGTCTTGGCTGCAGGTGTGCTAAGAGACAATTGGAGATGGTGAGCCTGTCAGCCAGGCAAGCGGGACTGGTGGTTCTGCTAGCTTTCTAATTGACACAGCTGGTTGTGTAGCTAGCTTAGACTGGCACGGGGAACAAATGGAGGCAAATAGTAAATGCAGATGCAGGGCCATAAGCCGTAATAATGGATGCCTTCCGAGCCTTATGAAATGCGAATGATTGAAAAAGTCTACGTTTGAAGATCCTCTTAGCTTGAGGCCCAGGCACACTGGCCTTGCCTCACCTCTGCTGGTGAGAACAGTCCACTTGAGCTCTTGAATGGTTAAGCTCGAGCCTTTCCAAGTTGCCAAAAGAGAGACCTTCGGTTCACTGGTTTGTGAAGGGATGGGTCTTGGTGTTGTGGGAGCACAGGGATGGTGAATAAACGCATTTTCCACCTCTAACGAGACAGTGGCTGACACCTTCCCAAACACAGAATCTCCTGACTCTTTTAATTTCTTTTAAAAAGCAGATGCCCTTAGAAAGTAGCCCTTCTGCAAATAAATGAGAATAATTACATTTGCTTCACATAAATTCGAACAGTCACCAATCTCAGCAAAGCTTATAACATCCATTCCATAAATAACAACACTTTGCATTTTATACCAATTGATACATGACGAAGAAAGAATATAATTAGTAAACTTCAGCTGAAAAAAATATATGTGAAATGGATTATATGTGTGAACCATAGTACTTTCACTGTATAATTTCACAAATTATACATTTTCTGTAAATGTCTTGTAGAATGGCTCCATGACTTAATTTATGTCTGTTAGCTTCGCATTCATATCTTAAAATTTGACAAAAAGCATGCAAAGTCTAAGTTTTGCAAGGGAAAAATAGCAACTTTTCATACACCCTTCTGCTATCATTTTCACGTAAACTGGTTCATCGAGATTTGTTAAATCTTTTAATGGCAAGCCTTCTCTCCCTTGAGATTTTCAGTTTCAATTCTCTCTCCCCACGGTTTACTGGAGGAAATGTTGATGAAACAAATATTTTTTTTCCGAGAAGAAAATTCAGCCTTTTCTTAAATGAGTGAATTAACAGCCATCATTTGGTGTGAATGTCATTCAGAGAATTAGCAATGTTTTATTCAGTTGAATTTCTTTTAGACAAATCTTATCTGAAAACAAGAATAACTGAAGGAAAGAGGCCCTTCTGAGAATTCTCAGCTAGAGATTGCAGGCAAGGAACTGATCTCTATATTTAGAAATACACCCCTGTCAGAATTCTTCCGTTTCAATTACCCATCACATATTCAAGGCACAAATCTCAACTGTGAAAGTATTCAGCTGGGGGGCGACTCAGGCACCTCCACAGGAGTTTTTGAGAACCCCAGAAAGCCAGAAGTAACAAGGAGACAATTGCTGATGTTGAATGCCAGCCTCACTAGAGCTCATTAGCCTAGAAATATTTATTGCAAACGTGTCTGAAAGTTGTGTGGATTCTGCATATGCTGCTATGTCAGGCATGCGTCACGGTTGCTGTCACTAAAAGCTCATTGGAGAGGGGTGCTAAGAACTAATTTAAATCAGCCAACTCCCAAGACAGGAGACACGTGTAGAACTACTAATCTCAAATTCGCAACACTCTTTGTGTATTTTAAATTCACTTCTCTGCTTCCTTTGCTCCTCGTGCCTTTCATTTTTTTACTTGCCATAACAACTTAACTAGCATCTCCTTAGTTCCTGTTTTTTATCTGATAACCCAGCTGATTGGTCAGTGAAGTGGTGACGGCATCTCTGTGATATAGGTCACGCTGCCCGGCAGCAAGGTCAAGGCAAAAAAAAAAACATAATCTTTTCCCCTAACTATAGAAATAATTTATTGCAAGCACACGCAATGATTATGTTGATATTGCTAATTCATCACATCATGTTCAGCACCCTGAAGCAACTAAATGAACTAATGTGGCAAGCATTAGTTATAGATCTGTCCACCAGTGCTTCCAGAGGGCATCTTGCAAAATTCGGATGTTATGTATATATAGCTATTCAAATAGTAAAAGCGTACCTGGGAGCAAGAGATTGTTGTGTAAATAGGAATACTGGGATGCAAGAAATGGAAGATTCAATATTGTGCGTAAAGCCTGGTAGGACATTTTATACACCAGGGATTGGTTATGCTAAACGTAATAAATCCATTAAGCCACGAGATTGGGCTAAACTTGGAAACTCGTTTTTCACGAAGAAGGGCAAAGTATCTTGATTTTGCACAAGCAGAAGATTTATATTCATTCGACCCATAAGCCTAAGATGAGCAGAACATCTGGCTGCGGAGGTTGTTTCCCTGCTATTATTTGAGGCTGCCTTAGCCGTGAGCGAAAGCAAGGAAATACAGTAGGTGACTTTCATCAGTTGCATGCCTCATTCCCAGATTCCAGAAATGTCACTTTAGGGCGTCTGCTAGTGAGAACTGGAATCCACGCAGCACCTCAGCCAGGCATGGAGCTGCTGCCGAGTGTCTTGCTCACTGGCTTGTGCAGCAGTGGGGAAATTCCAGCTGACTCACATGGCCCTTTTCTGTACTCTCTTTATTTCTAATAAACTTTTGGAGTACAAAACTAGTGACTTAAAAAAAAAAATACTGTTGGGCCCTCATGTACGAAAGCATTTTACGGTCGGTACAGCTCCATATCGGAAAATTAGAGCCTTTCCGACGGCAAAATGGAATTTTTGTATTCACCAAAACAAAATAGCGATTTGGCAGCATGTTACCGAATCAAATGGGTTTGGGATTCACTGCAGACTTGGTATTTGGAAAAGACATGCTAAGGGTGGCCCTTCCAGATCCCAAATCTTTAAGCTATGTATTAATATGTTGCAACCAAAATCTGTGATATGCCGTTCGCAAATGAGAAGGAGTCCCAGGGGACTTCTTCCCCTTTATAAATGTTCATAAAAACATTATTTTGAGCAGTGACTGTTCCATTAGACCACTACTCACATTTGTGTCATTTTTTCTATTCTTTTTCAAACGGGTTGCATTTAGAAAAAAAAGATTGTTTTATTTAAAAGCGATCACTAATGTGGTGGTCTTCTGCCCCAGCAGGCCACCATGATTGTGAAAGTAGCCAACCTTAGTGGGTCACAATGTATAACTTATGTCATGCATATTAGTGAGGTAGATTGAATTGCGACCCGCTATGGATCGTTTTCTGAGAAAGAACCTATTAATTCATAGGTTGGTTCTCAAAATAGCAACGGATTTGTTAAGTACACACATTGCGACTGCTTCTAACAAATGCTTTTGTATGTTAAGGAATCGCAAATTGCAAATCGTTAGTTGCCGCAGTTTAAGATTCCTTAAATGGAGTCTTTGTATATGAGGGTCCTCAAGAGGAGAACAAAGCTCTCTTCATCCTTGTAATTGCTATGCTTAAGGTTTTTGCTAGTCAATAGGCTTCAACCGTTTTGTGAAAGAAAGAGTAGGCTTTTCTTTGTGTGACACACACAAACCACAATACGCTCATTACAATAGTCTTAACAGGCTCTGAATTGGATACAGAGCGGAGATTTATGTCTCATCACTGGAACATCACTGGCCAAATATAAGTGACTAGCTTCTGTTAGAGCAGGATTAGAGTGTCTCTTGCCACAATCCTTTGTAGATTTCCATTAAGAAGAGTAGTGTACCACAGTCACATGGCTATGTCCATGTTTAAACTTCTTATGCATACTAGATCACTGATTTCCAGACTATTGTATTACTGCCTTGTGTTGTTGAAAGACCCATAGTTTGGATCGCTATAGGTACTGGAAAAATCGTGTTGTAATAGGAGCCTAGAATCAACTTTTGTTCAACTGACGTTCATCGTCCTGAGAATCCTGGTCACCAATGGAAAGCCTAACAGTGGCACCAAACATTCAACGGTGCCACTTTCAAAATCATCTATTAGATTTCCAAACGACTCTGGAACTTGGTATTCACAATCCACTTATCCTTTGAAGAAATAGTAATTCAGAGGAAGATTTAAAGGTGTACGTTATTGACTTGTATGACTTGTACTCAGGACACAGATGACCCACTTGGGATAGCTAATGATTATAAGCCAAAAGATTCTTCATTGCAAAATAAATGTTAAAAATGTGCAAAACAACAGCATGAATGCAAAAACAGGCCTCTGAGCCCGTATGTATAAAGTAAGTAGACATTTATATTGGCATCAGCAATTAGGCTGACTTATGTCAGTACAATATTTTGATTCATGTGTTTGTTTATAATGCTTAAATATGATGACCTGCTACAAAGTTTCTATTTACTGTGCATGTTATTCAGCATTGAAATTAGCACTTTTCAGTTAAATGTGTTTAATTTGCAAAATGAGAACATTCGTTCTGTCATAATGTTGGCTGATTATTAAACAGCTTGTCATCTTCAGATATCAGACTTTTACCAAGATGTATGCGCACTGTAAAAACATAGCAATATCAGAATTGAGATTGCTTGTGTTCATCACTAATCCCAACACTGGTCTGTAAAAGAAAGTGGGTTTCAAATTCCTTATTAACTCTCTCAATAGTTGTGGAAAAGGAAAAATTAAATATCCCTCACTTTTAACCATATCGTGAATGACACCAAGTGAGTGAGAAAAGCAAGAATGCCTGACCTTAGGTAGAAAGGCTTGGTGGGGTAGAGGTTCACATGAAGAGATTTGGAAAATACAATACTAAATGATACCCTTATGTCACAAATTTCAAAATATTCTAGACATTCATGAACTAATTCAAAAATCTAATATTTACTACAAAGGTATACATTTCTCAGATCTGTTTGGAAGTTATCCATGTTGTTGTACCCTCACTTCTCTTCATTCATTGCATGCTACACTTCTTACAGCTCTACTTTATTAGTCGTTCTTTCATTTTTGCCTTATTTTTTTACCTCTCTCATCTGCTATGTCCTGTTTCATTCTCCCAGTTACCCCATTATCTGCCTTTGTGTTTATCTTGATACTCTTTTCTATTCCACAGTGCTTTCTTTTGCATTCTTTTTGTGGGACTTTTTACCTTACGCAGGGTCATCCCCAGTCTTTTTGCCTCCTTCCTCCTGGTTTTTCTGACCTCTCGCTCTTGGCTCTAGGACTCTGAGCACTTTATCTCTGCTGACCAGTGCTAAAGTGCAGGTGCTCTCCCATCTAAATTTGGTATGATTGGCTGATACCTAATTGGTATATTTAATTTACCTATAAGTCCCTTGTACAGTGGTACCTCTATACCCAGGACCTGTAAATTAAATACTACTAGTGGGCCTGAAGCGCTGCTTGCGCCACCCACTGAAGTAGACTTTTAAACCTGTCTCAGGCCTGCTAGCGCAGGGCCTGTGTGCACAGTTTTCTGCCACAGGGACCTGGCATCTAAACTTACTTGCCAGGCCCAGAACTCCCCTTTTACTACATGTAAGTCACCCCTAAGGTACGCCCTAGCTAGCTTTATGGGCTGGGTGCCATGTATGTAGAAAGGCAGGACATGTGCCATATTGCATGGCCTGTCCTGGTAGTGACAAACAGCCTAACTTGGTGTCTCACTGCTGTGAGTGCTGCCTTCTCATAGGATTGCATTAGAAATGCCCTGCCTTATGTGTAAGGGGTATTGTCTGATTTATGAGGGGTAGCGTAGGCGTGTTTGGTATGGTTGTGATGGTGATAATAAATGCTGCTTACTGGTGTGGGTGTATTTTTTATTACTATCACAGAAATGCCAGTTCTAGAAAGTGCACATTTATCTGTGCTTATGACTCTGGTGTTTTGCAGCTTGACTCCAATCCACGTCTGGGAAGAGTGACAGTGCATACTTTTCAGACAGCCTGTATACAGGGAGGGTGGAGGTGTCACAGAGTGCATCTGCATACTGAATAGTCATCCTGGGCTGAGAGAAGGGAGCGGCGGGGCACACCTACATTTGTAAAGACTGTTCCCTGGCCTCACACAATAGGGTTGTTAACCCCCCACTGATGTTTGGAGCCTGTGCTGAAAGGAGAGAGGGGGCACTCCCAGAACCAGTTGTAACTGGCTGGAAACCTCATCTCCTTACCATTGTAAAACACTAAGAACTGACTATAAGTACAGGGGAAGTTTCCCCACAATTTGGAGACTCTTTGAACATCATGGAAATGGACACAGAAATGCTGGAAGGACTTACCAGGGACCGCTGCTGATGTGCGGACCTGTGACCTGCTTGGTCACTATAAAGGACTTGCCACTTGCTGCCTTTCCCTTCTGCTGGCCTGTTGCTAGGGCCCCACCACCTGTGGGCCTTTTCCTGAACCTTCGCTCCCCAGGGGCAGGGTGCTGTGGCCTCTGACCCCTGCAGTGACCCTGAAGCACGAGAGGTGCTTCACTTGATGCCTAATCTAGCGCTTAGGAAAGCGCTCCTTTGGGGATTCCCCTAGCGCTTCCCCTTGGTCAGTGTTCTGGCTAAAGAAATCACCGCCGCAGCCCGGGGGAAGTTGTGGCACCGAGCGCGAGGGAGCGCGCTGCTTTGTGCCCCCGGGGCACCAGAAGAATCCATTTCTTTGCCAAACTTGGAGCACCAGTGCTCCTGTCGTGCCCCCGGGGTGAAGCGTGCTCGTAGAGTGCCCCCGGGGCACTGGCAGGCATGCACTTTGGTGCCTGACTCCTTTCCAACGGCCGGACGGGTCGCCGAGTGCTGCAAGAGCCCCAGGCTCCTTGTGATTCCTTCCGACGAGGAAGGGGGAAGGGAGGCCTCACCGGAGCCTCCCACTGCTCCTCCAACACTCTGGAGGTGCTGAAGGAGGCTGCGGGCGGGGTGGGAACACCGCTGGAGGTTCCCCTGCGCCGCCAGCTTCCTGGCATGGTACCGTGCGAGCCAGTATTGATAATTGTTGTCTCCCCCAATGCCAAAGGCCAGGACAGGCTCGGGGGAGACTCTAAGAAATCACAGGCCCCTGGAGGGGTCTGTTACAGAATCGGAGGGGTGCATGGTGCCCCCCTCCTTCTCCTGTTGTCTCGTGGACGTTGGCCCCCCCCTTCCTGAGGGCCGGTTGAGGCCCGGGGGGGCTCCCAGTGATCGCGGGACCCAGGAGGGGCCCATCAGAAATACTGAGAGGGTGCGTGCCATCCCTCTCGGTACCAAGTGCTCACAGGAGGCCCCCGTTTTGCGCAGAGGAGCGCAGGGGGCCCCAATTATCGTTTTATAGGCACTGGAGGTGCATTCATCAACCCAGGTACTCTCAAAGGACTGTTAAATTTACAATCCAAGTTCTTCCTACAGACTTTGGCTGAGAGATATACTGCCTACCTGTTTGATGTGTTTTTTTACATATGTATGCAAATGTTTCTTTTATGGGCATGACTTGCTAATATGTTTTTCTAACTTGCCATATGTTTTCTAATGTTCCTACTACGGGCGTTTTATGATATTCTTATGACAAGTCCTTTAGTATAATAACGTGTTTCCTGACTACTGCTTATGTTGCAGAATACTAAGTAACCTGTGTGTTATGTGTGACTACTGCTAATTTGCAGAGTAGCTAATGTGTAACGTTCTGACAACTGCTAAGGTAGCAGGATAGCACTGATTTGTGATGTTTGGTCTAATAATTGCATTGTGTACAATACAGTATATTTTCATATAATCTGGTGTTGTGTTTCCTTTGTGGTGGGGATATTGTGTCACGTGTGTTGTGTGGGTTGTGCAAACGCTTTACACATTGCCTCTGGGATAAGCCTGACTGCTCGTGCCAAGCTAACAAGGGGGTGAGCATGGGTTATCTTGGACGTGTAACTCCCTTGCCCTGACTAGAGTGGGTAAGTTCTGCCTGGCTGAGGTGCATACACTAGCCAACCAGAAACCCCATTTCTAACATTGGTTGTCAGCGGTGAGGATAGGACTTGCGCTTGCACAATACCATTGTGACTCATTCTTTCACTACAAGGATTGCGTTTAGACCATCACATGTTTGGCTTCTCTTAACTTTCTCTCTTTGGTCATTTTTCCTGTTTTCAGTTCTCACGCTTGGGTATTGTGGTTGTCACATTTGAGTTATTTGTACCTTTTCAAGATGGGGCTTACCTTTGATTTAGAGGACCTGCCGTTTTACACGCAGGAGGAATTAGAGGGGTTCTGTTGAGAGAGAGGGCTGCCTGTAGAAGGGGATCTCAGGAGATCTCTGAATTTCTTTGAAAGGTTTGTGACATATACCCAGGGAGGGAGTGTGCTTAGGGGGTACCCAGAGGATCCTGAGTGTAGCGAGGGTTCCCAATGGGAGGGCTCCCAGACCTCATCCCTAGAGAGTGGTAGAGAGACTCATCAGGAGGGTGAGAATGACTGGGTGGGGATGCCAGTTGACAGGGAAGGCCCCAGTGATAGGGAGTCCCGTGCTGGGTCCAGTGTAAGAAGCAGGGCTACCTCTCATTCCTTGACTCCTGATGAGCTAAGAGATAGGCGGGAAGAGAGGGACCTGAAGTTACAGTTAGCGCTCCTAGCTGTTGAGGAGAGAAGGGCTGAGGTAGAGAAGGCCTTAGTACAGGAGAAGATGGCAGAGGCAGAGAGGGCCTTGCCAGAGAAAGACTCGCTCTAGAGCGCAGTCTGAAGGTTCTGGACTCACCAGCGCTGCAGGTGGAGTCCAGTGGTGGCAGCAATGTAGAGTACTGTAGCAAAGATGTTCCTCACATACCCATAGATCTGGTACCTAGGTTCCATGGGGGGGGTGACATATGTCAGTGGTTAAAGGAATATGAGAGGGCTCTGGTAGAGCGCAGAATTCCTGAGAAGGATTGGGGAATTGGCCTAGGGAGCTTTATTCCTGAGGAGGGGAGGGATGCCCTTCTGACTCTAGAAGAGAGTGACAGGGAGGGTGTTGGAAATGGCCCTTCTGCAGGGTTATCCCCAGACTTTTTGCCTTCCTCCTTCTCTTTTTCTGACCTCATTTTTGCTGGCTTTTGGACTCTGCGCACTTTACCACTGCTAACCAGTGCTAAAGTGCATATGCTCTCTCCCTTTAAACATGGTAACCTTGGATCATACCTGATTGGACTATTTAATTTACTTATAAGTCCCTAGTAATGTGCACTATATGTGCCCAGGGCCTGTAGATTAAATGCTACTAGTGGGCCTGCAGCACTGGTTGTGCCACCCACTTCAGTAGCCCCTTTACCTTGTCTCAGGCCTGCCATTGCAAGGCCTGTGTGTGCAGTTTCACTGTCACCTCGACTTGGCATTTAAAAGTACTTGCCAAGCCTAAAACTCCCCTTTTTCTTCATATAAGTCACCTCTAATGTGTGCCCTAGGTAACCCCTAGAACAGGGTGCTGTGTGGGTAAAAGGCAGGGCATGTACCTGTGTAGTTTACATATCCTGGTAGTGTAAAACTCCTAAATTCGTTTTTACACTACTGTGAGGCCTGCTCCCTTCATAGGCTAACATTGGGGCTGCCCTCATATATTGTTGAAGTGGTAGCTGATCTGAAAGGAGTAGGAAGGTCATATTTAGTATGGCCAGAATGGTAATACAAAATCCTGCTGACTGGTGAAGTTGGATTTAATATTACTATTCTAGAAATGGCACTTTTAGAAAGTGAGTATTTCTTTGCACTTAAATCTTTCTGTGCCTTACAATCCACGTCTGGCTGGGTTTAGTTGACAGCTCCTTGTGCATTCACTCAGACACACTCCAAACACAGGGTACTCAGCCTCACTTGCATACATCTGCATTTTGAATGGATCTTCCTGGGCTGGGAAGGTGGAGGGGCTGCCCTCACACAAAGGACTGCCACACCCCCTACTGGGACCCTGGCAGACAGGATTAAACTGAAAGGGCACCTGGTGCACTTCTAAGCCACTCTTTGAAGACTCCCCCACTTCAAAGGCACATTTGGGTATAAAACAGGGCCTCTGTCCTACCACCTCAGACACTTGCTGGAGAAGAAACCTGAACCAGAACCTGCATCCTGCCAAGAAGAACTGCCTGGCTGCTCAGAGGACTCACCTGACTGCTTTCTACAAAGGACTGCTGCCTTGCTGTTGGCCTGCTGCCTTGCTGAACTCTTGCCTTGCTGCAGAAGTGCTCTCCAAGGGCTTGGATAGAGCTTGCCTCCTGTTCCCTGAAGTCTCAGGACCAAAAAGACTTCTCTTTTTCAACTGGACGGCGTGTGCGCCGAAAAATACGACGCACAGCTTGCTCCGCAGTGAAAAATTCACCGCACGCCGTTCCGGAAAGATGCCGTTCGACGCGACGCCTGCGGTGCGACCGGAACTTCGACGCACGGCCCGCCTGGACAACGCAGCCCAACTTCCAGAGAGAAAATCGACACGACGCCTGCCGTGAGGAAGAAAATTCCATGCACAGCCCACCGGAACAACGCGCAGTCGGATAACAAGCCTAGGATTCGACGCACAGACCCTGGGACATCGGGTAATCCCGCGACCCACAGAAGGAGACGGTCCGCGTGCCGGAAAACGACGCACATCTTCCCTGAGTGAAAAATAAGGACGCAAGTCCGTGTGTGAATGGGTGAAACCGACGCACACACTATTTTTCTTCCCAGAGAACGACACACATCTCCCCGCGTGGAAAATAACGACGCAAGTCCGTGTGTGAAGGGGCGAAAGCAACGCACACACCATTTTTCCACGCATCTCCTCCTCTGCAGCCCTCTGCGGAGATTTTCCACTCCAAACCAGATACTTTGTGCTTGAAAGAGACTTTGTTTGCTTTTTAAAGACTTAAGACACTTTATATCACTTTTCAGTGATATCTCTACAGTTTCATATTGCATCTTTTATCGTTTTGACCAGCAAATATCCAGATAAATATTATATATTCTTCTAAACACTGCGTGGTGTATTTTTGTGGTGCTATGTTGTGTTATTGTGTGATTTATTGCACAAATACTTTACACATTGCCTTCTAAGTTAAGCCTGACTGCTCAGTGCCAAGCTACCAGAGGGTGGGCACAGGATAATTTGGATTGTGTGTGACTTACCCTTACTAGAATGAGGGTCCTTGCTTGGACAGGGGGTAACCTGACTGCCAACCAAAGACCCCATTTCTAACAAACCTCCTCTCCTTACCATTGTAAAACACTGTAAGAACTGACTATAAGTACAGGGGAATTTCCCCCACAATTTGGAGACTCTTTGAACATCATGGAACTGGACACAGAAATGCTGGAAGGACTTACCAGGGACCGCGATGGACTGCTGCTGATGTGCTGACCTGTGAACTGCTTGGTCACTATAAAGGACTTGCCACTTTCTGCCTTTCCCTTATGCTGGTCTGTTGCTAGGGCCCCACCACCTGTGGGCCTTTTCCTGAACCTTGGCTCCCCAGGGGCAGGGTGCTGTGGCCTCTGACCTCTGCAGTGACCCTGAAGCACGAGAGGTGCTTCACTTGATGCCTAATCTAGCGCTCCTTTGGGGATTCCCCTAGCACTTAAAAGCGCTTCCCCTTGGTCAGTGTTCTGGCTAAAGAAATCACCGCCGCAGCCCGGGGGAAGTTGTGGCACCGAGCGCGAGTGAGCGCACTGCTTTGTGCCCCTGGGGCACCAGAAGAATCCATTTCTTTGCCAAACTTGGAGCACCAGCGCTCCTGTCGAGCACCCGGGGTGAAGCGCGCTCGTAGACTTTGGTGCCTGCCTCCTTTCCAATGGCCGGACGGGTCGCTGAGTGCTGGGGGATCCTGGGGCAGGGAAGGAAGCCTCATCGGAGGCTCCCTCGCCCCCAGGCTCCTTGTGATTCCTTCCGACGAGGAAGGGGGAAGGGAGGCCTCACCGGAGGCTCCCCCTGTTCCTCCGACACTCCAGAGGTGCTGAAGGAGGCCAGGGGCGGGGTGGGAACCCCACTGGAGGTTCCCCCGCGCCACCAGCTTCCTTGCGTGGCCCCGTGCAGGCCAGTATTGATAATTGTTGTCTCCGCCACTGCCAAGGGCCAGGACAGCCCGGGGGAGACTCTAAGAAATCACGGGCCCCATTACAGAATCAGAGTGGGTGCATGGTGCCCCCCTCCTTCTCCCCTTGTCTCGTGGATGTTGCCCCCCCCCTTCCTGAGGGCAGGTTGAGGCCCGGGGGGGGCTCCCAGTGATCGCGGGACCTAGGAGGGGCCCATCAGAAATACTGAGAGGGTGCATGCCGCCCCTCTCGGTACCAAGTGCTCACAGGAGGCCCCCGTTTTGCGCAGAGGAGCGCAGGGGGCCCCAATTATCATTTTATAGGCACTGGAGGTGCCTTCATTAACCCAGGTACTCTCAAAGGACTGTTATATTTACAATCTAAGTTCTTCCTACAGACTTTGGCTGAGTGATATACTGCCTACCTGTTTGATGTGTTTTTTTACATATGTATGCAAATGTTCCTTTTATGGGCATGACTTGCTAATATGTTTTTCTAACTTGCCATATGTTTTCTAATGTTCCTACTACGGAGTTTCATGATATTCTTATGACAAGTGCTTTAGTGTAATAACGTGTTTCCTGACTACTGCTTATGTTGCAGAATACTAAGTAACCTGTGTGTTATGGGTGACTACTGCTAATTTGCAGAGTAACTAATGTGTAACGTTCTGACAACTGCTAAGGTAGCAGGATAGTACTGATGTGTGATGTTTGGTCTAATAATTGCGTTGTGTACAATACAGTATATTTTCATATAATCTGGTGTTGTGTTTCCTTTGTGGTGGGGATATTGCGTCACGTGTGTTGTGTGTGTTGTGCAAACGCTTTACACATTGCCTCTGGGATAAGCCTGACTGCTCCTGCCAAGCTACCAAGGGGGTGAGCAGGGGTTATCTTGGACGTGTAACTCCCTTGCCCTGAATAGAGTGGGTAAGTTCTGTCTGGCTGAGGTGCATACCCTAGCCAACCAGAAACCCCATTTTTAACACTTTTCATTTTACAATTTTCTCATTCTTTTCCTTCATCTCTTTCTCAATAAGACTTTTTTTGTTTTATTGTGCTCTATTTCTTTCATTTTTAATCTTCCTTCTGGTGCCTCATTGTTCTGTTTCTATTTCTTTTTTTGTTCTTTATTTCTGAGCTGCTTCCTTCCATATCCACTGCTTCATCTACCCAGTCCATCACTTTTCCCATATTTCCTCCAAATTTTGCTTCCAGCTTTTCTTCCATTCCTTCTATCCTCTCTTCTATCCTATCTTTCTTTTTATCCTCCTTTTAAACCTTCCATATTTCCTTCATTCCTTCCATCAGAGCTTCCATCTTTCCTTCTGACTATCCTTACTTCCTTTTATCTTTCCATTATCCTGTCATCTTTCTATCCTTCTTTCATTGCATCTCTTCCTTCACTTTCTTCCCCTTCCCGTCCTCTCTACCAAACATCCCTCCTTCTTTTCTCTCATCTGTTCTTTCTTTCCTCCTTGCTTCTATTGAATGATGATTCCATTCTCCCATCCGGTGACCCATTCCATCATTTTGTCTTTCCTCCATCCTTTCATTCTGCAATCTTTCTTTATTTCCTTTCTTCCTTGTATCCTTGCACATTCTTTCCATTTTCCTCCATCAAACCTTCCATAGTCAGACCCTACATTCAATACATTATTTAATTGAATGTTATTGTATTTTAATCTTGTATTTCATATCCTTCCTTCATTCTTTAATTTCATCTCCTCTCTTTTATCTTTACTTTCATATCCTCCAAATTTTCATTTGTGAATCCCTTTCCTCCTTCACCCATAACTCCCTCCCTCCATTCCTTCCTTACTTTTTCATGCTTCCATTTTGTCATATATCTACCCTTTTGTCCGAACGATTCTTCCTTCTATGTTTACTTTTGCCTTCTTCTTACTTTTTTACTTTTATCTCCTTGCTTTTTTCCTTCCTACCATCTTTATTTTTTCTTGTTTTCTCTTTCATCCTCTCCCTTCTTTTTTTTTGCACACTCTACTGCCATTTACATTCTTTACATTTATTTTTAGAAGGTCTCTTTCTCTGTTCATTGCCTTTAACAGTTTTTTGACACCCCACTGATTCCAACCCCACCGTTCAGCCAAGGTATTGTCTTGCAGTGCTATGTATTTGTTTCAGTCTAGAGCTCTGAGAGTCAAAGTTCATAGCTCATGGGGCCAACATCAATAAAGCAATGGATACAGTCAGCATCAATGGACTGCACCCAATGCCAGGAACCCTGGTCTGATCACCACTCAGCGATAATCCACAGCACTCCTTAGGCTGCTAGAGCCCGGACGCCGTTCCCCCAGCTACTGGCATGCTTTGCCTCACACCATGATAGGAGCTTTCACCTGCACCTACTGCTGGTCCTCCAGCAGACACCCACCCACACTTCCATGCAAATATTAACAACGTCCTCAACACCTCCTTCCAACACACACTCCACACAAGCACCAACAAAACCTACACCCCATCCTACAACACATGCCGTAGCAAACCGACACGTCAACACACACTCGCATGCATGTTTCTTAGCACATGATCACTTAGCAAACACAGAACCAAAATATGGGACCTGCTGAGTAGCGAGGCACCTAACGACTTCTTCATTACAGAGACCTGGCTCAACCGCTCATTGGCTCATGACATCACAACCGAAATCCCTGTGGGCCACAAGATCATCTGACAGGACATCCTTCACAAACCAGGAGGAGGATTCACTATCAGCTACAAGGTATCTACAAAATGCACAGCATTCAGAGAGAATGCCACCACATTCATGGAACACCTGAACTTCAAGCTGCAAATTTCTGAAAACTCCAACCTGAACTGAACCATCCCCTAATGATCAGCTGGACCACAAGCCATCTTTACCAACCTCATCACCAACTTTGTCGATCCAATCACCATTAACTGCAGAGCCTACATTCTCCTCAGTGACCTCAACTTTCACTTGTAAGACTGAAACAAGCCCTTCTCCATAGTACTCCTTGAAAGATTGAGCAAGATCAGACTCACCCAGCTCATTCCTGAACCAATACACACTGGACCCCAACTTCACCACAAACAACAGCATCAAATACAACTTCACCACAGCACTCACATGGACTGACCACTCCATCATTCACTTCCAAATAAAGGCAAATCAAGTTTAATACCCCTACCAGGTTCATCATTCCAAGACACAGTTGGGGTGCAATCTCAGAAGTAGACTGGCTCAGTGCCTTCAGCATGAATCAACCTTCCCCACAAACAACCTCAACAAGAACATCAACAACTTCAACAACTATATCAAAAGCTGTGCAGACTCCCTATCACCCATCAAACCCATCAAGCATAATAGATGAAACAAGCAGGCCAGGTGGCACACAGAGGACCTCTGAGACACCAAAAGACACTGTAAACAGCTAGAAAGGAAATGGAGAGCCAGCCACAACATAGACAGTACTACCTACAAGGCTGCACTCAGACACTATCACCAGCAAAAAAAGGACACCAAGAAAAAAGCTCCAGTGGACTACATTGATAGAAAGCTCCTAGAGCTGCAAGGAGATTTTCTCAGTCGTTAAGGATTTCAACTTGCCCTTTGCCACTGTCAACAATATCTCTTTGACAACCTAACCAACTCTGCGACCACCTAACCAACTTCTTCTACAGGAAAATCACAAACATTTACAGCAACTCGTCACCCCAACCTAACCCCAGAGAACTTGTTGCTAACCTACACCACCACCTGACCGAATGGATAACCCTCAACAGAAACAACATAATAGCAATCTTGCAGACCATCAACTCAGGGGCCCCAATGGACCCATGTCCCCACTACATCTACAACCTGGAAACATCACCAATCAGCCCCATCCTGACTGACATCATCTACACCTCCATCATGTTCTCCACTTTCCCAGATGACTGGAAACTTGCAGAAATCAATGCCCTCCTCAAGAAGAAAGCTGACCTTAATCAAATGAGCAACTTCTATACCATCTCCCCTATACAGCCAAAGTGATTGAGAAAGCCACCAACAAGCAACTAAAAACCCACCTCAATCTTCACCATCTTCTAGACAACACTCAATTAGGATTCAGAAAGAACCACAGCACCAAAACAGCACTCATCATGGCCAAGACATTTGAGTCATCCTGGACCAAGGAGAAACAACGGTCCTCATCCTGCTTGGCTGCTCCTAGGCCATCAACACTGTTTTGCTTCATCATCGGGTAGCTCCTCGTCAGACCGTGCTGCAATGTCTGACGGGCTCCCCATAAGGGGGCTCTTTGCCGGAGATCTTTTAGGTAGCAGCTGTGGTAGCGGACACTACAAAACCTGGTGTTGAGGTCAGGCGCTAATCCTGGCAGGAGAGTGAAAGCTAAAATTGGTTCCCAGTCTTAATAGGAGCGAGTCAATTTAATTAATCAATGGAATAAGACCGGGACCAAGATTAAAAACAGAAGGAAAGTGTAAAATGAGGAATAATGCTCAACCACTTTCTGCATGGTGCTGGAGCTTAAGGAGATTATCGTCGGGCTCCTAGGACATGGTCAACATGTTTCGCGTACAGTGGTCCAACAAGATCCTATGACGCTTCTTCAGGACCAATACATAATAAGACTTCTCCTGTCTATATTACCGAAAGTTTGCAAAAATGTCAAACAAATCATATAGTCACTTACATTGAAGTTCACTAATTGTCAGAAACCTCTAACGGTCGCCCTAGAAAAATACAAACAAATCATTTTGATCAAAACACACGGAAAAATAAGGAAGGACATAAGCACCTTGGGGACCACACACCTACACACCAGCCCAAGCACCTGGATACCCTCTAAGGTATTTAGTGCTCCATACAAATTCATATAAGATAGCATCAGTGGACGCGGGTGCACACCATCACCTTCAACTGTGAATGAGCAGCCATTGCTTAACTTAATGAAGTTTAGGTGGGTATGAGTCTGAACATGAGACAACGCAGCTTTTTCAGTTGCCTTAAAGAAGTCAATGTATGTTCATAGTTGAAACAAAGCAATGCAACACAAGGTTTATACTAAAAGATGCCTGGAAACATCATACATATAAACATCAACATACAAACATTAACATATGAAGGGGGCGTGGCCTGCTGAGCAGCGAGATGGCCGCTCTTTGAGTGTGCTCCGCCGGCCGGATTGAAATCCTTTAATGATCCTTAACATCGGGGCGAGCCCAAACTGCCAAAACCTGTATTAATGTGTGGAGGATGATGCGCTGCAGATGGCGACATGTGAATTGCTTTATTTTATTGTCTGCGTGGACTTGGGGGATAGTGCGGCCTGAAAGCGGAGCCGTCGTCGTCGTCTGACGGAGCTTCTGGTGGAGGAGCCTGGGCTTGGGCTGGGGGCGTGTGCCGGTGGCGGGACCAGAGCGGTGGCGAAGCCGGGGCGCGGAAGGTCCCGGCATTGTCGGGCTGCCCGGGGATCTCGCCGGAGCTGTGGAGCTGGAGTGGCCCCGGGCTGCCTGGGAGGTAGGCTCGCGGGGCCGCGCTGCTGGCGATGGCTCTAGGCGCGGGACGCAGCTAGAGAGTGCAGACGACGCCTACAAGATTAAGGACCCCAGGCGGCGGCAAGAGGGGTGAAATTTGGACTGCGCCCGACGAGCGGAGACGCTGGGCCTGCGGAGGGGATTGGTGAGGCGGACACTAGGGGTGGCGACCGCCATTTTGGGGCCCAAAGTGCCGAAAACAGAATGAGGTGGCGCGGGGACTGGAGAGGAGCTGAACACCGGCACGGAATCCCGTAAATGCCGAGGGCGCCCTGTGGAGGAGTTGGGAGCGTTTGAAAAGGTGGAAGTGTTTGAGCTACCCTGAGCCATGAATAGAGCGCTCCGAAGATGCAGAGGTGAGGCACCTGGGGGCATGTGAGCAGACACAACTGGGCAAAAGTGGAAAGTTGTCAGAAGAGACAGGGGCTGCGAGGACCTGTCCGATTGCCTCGGGTGTGCGGTGGTGCGAACGTGGGGCCCCCACTCCGTCGACCTGCCCTAGTGAACGGCATAATGGACATTGGCTTGCACCCTGGCAACAGTTTGGGTTAGTTGCGGAGAGTCAATTTAAAGGAACCCAGCGGAGGTACAAGCGGCGACACAGTGACTTGTTAAAACAAAATCGGTCAGCGTGGGCGCGGAGAAGGAGGCAGGAGTGCCTGACTGTGGATGTGAGGGAACGGAGGTGGCTGTGAGACTCAGCTAAAAACTAGTGGCAGTATTGGGTGGATCCCTCGCTGCCATGGGAAAGCACAACGCTAAACAGCCGAAGCTGAACTTTGATCATAAGCGCTCCACGCGCCAGGGAGAGTTGGTGCAGGGGCCCCAGGCGACAGAGGAGCGCGACCTAGCCGCAGACGATCAGGGCGAAGATTTGCGCACGTTGATGCTTGAGATGTGCTCCAGCCTCCGTAATATAGATACTAAACTAGATAATCTCGCTAGTCAGTTAGACTCTGTTAAAACCCAGGTGGCCACACACGAGACGAGGTTGGACACGCTTGAGACCCGCCAGTCAGAATGGCATGAGTTTTAAGTAGAAACAAGGGACCAGCTCCTGCACATGCATAAATTATTAGGAATAATCCATGCAAAGAATGAGGACTTGGAGGCACGGTCCCGGCGCAATAATCTACGCATCACAGGAATTCCGGAGACCACTGCCATAAATAAAATGGAGACATATACCACTGAACTCCTACGCGAACTGTTTGACCCCAGCCTCTCGGCGGTGTTTGCGGTGGAGAGGGCGCATAGGTCATTGGGTCAGAAGCCCCCCGTGGGTGCGCCGCCCCGACCCATAATTGCGAGAATCCTGAACTACCAAGACAGGGATTTGATCCTTAAGATGGCAAGAGAGAGAGGATCCATCACACACAAAGGAAATAACATCTCCTTCTACCCTGACTTCGCCCCAGCGGTCCAGGCTGCCCGCCGAGAATTTCTGCCCGCAAAGCGGCTTCTTCTGCAGGCGCAGGTCCCGTACTCTCTCCTCTACCCGGCTAAATTGAAAGTGTCCATCGAGGGGTCTGCCCACATATTCACTGATGCAAAAGAGGCGTTGAAATTCGCTAAACATGTGGGGCGCAAATCCGCACAACGCTCCAGGGACACTGTGAGGTCGGAGGACAGCAGGCTCTGCGACAATGAGTAAACGTTGATCCTACTTAATATCCCCTGTGGGGAACTGCTCCTAGTTAAAAGTGACTTCTACTCGCTAGAGATGGAGACGCACTTGTGTTGCTCGTTGTTCAATTTTGTCATCTGCTATACTAGATAGATTTGATTACTAGGTTTTGTGCAGGGAGGATCCCCTGCAGATCTTCCGGCCACCCCGTTTTATACGGGGGAGAAGCCGGCATTGCCACACCCCCTCGGGAATGTTCCCTTGCTTCTTAAAATGTCTCTTTGGGGATAGGAATGGGAAGGTTAATCTACGACCCGGTTGGGGGGTTGGAGTGGGTGGGGAGAGGCTGGCTGGGGCTGTTAGCTTGTTGTTTATTGCCAATATCTATTACATGCTACCTGTGCGGTGTCCTGAACGTACAGCCTGGTTATTGTCAACATGTCTTACTAAATGTTACAAGATGTTTGTGAGAAATGCCAAGAACGGATAAAACCCTGAACTGTCTCACCTGGAATGTTAGGGGGCTCAACGACCACAGGAAGGCTAGGTTGGTACATGCATATTTGGTGCGGCATAAGGTGGATGTCTGCCTATTGCAGGAAACGCACATGAACACCGCCCCTGCCCAAAGACTGCGTCACACTAGATGGGGTCATGTTTATTCAGCTATTTACTCCAACTATGCCCGAGGGGTGGCGATACTCATGAGACGCGGGCTGGACTGGCGTGATGGTGCAGTTCAATGTGACCCAGAGGGGAGATATGTTTGGGTTCAGGGTATTGTGTGCGGTGTTTCGGTTGTATTTGTGGCTGTGTATGGGCCTAACGCAGATACTCCAGGGTTCTTTCATAAGCTCTGGGGGCAGGTGAAAACCACTGGATGCGATACAATTGTATGGGGAGGTGATTTCAATGCTGTACTTGATGACAATGTAGATAGAAAGAGGGCAGCCCACACATTGAATCCGTTAGTGGGTTCCGCCCTATGAGAGATAATGCTGGATGGCGCGCTGGTTGATGTATGGCGAGGTAGACATGGGGACCTGAGGGAGGGCACCTGTATATCGTCCTATAGAGGCGCGTGGTCCCGTCTTGACTTCTGGCTTGTGTCGCGAGATGTTGCACTGTGGACGTCGCAGGTAGAGCACATGCCTCGTACACTGTCTGACCATGCGCCCTGTATGTTGAGGTTGCTGCTCCCTGGGGGTCCTTCCCCGGCATTCTCTTGGCGACTCCCACCCCAGGCACTACTTGATGTCGCATTCACGGAGGAGATACGGACCGACATTGCGGACTACTTTGAGCGTAATGCGGGGTCGGTGGACACGGAGGCGACTCTGTGGGAGGCCTTCAAGGTCGTTATTAGAGTCCAACGTATAGCCCGACAGGCGGGAGTATTGAAGGCAATACGGAGCACTCTGGTAGAACTTGAAGCCGATATAAAACAACTCGAACGCACTTTCTTGGAGGATGGGGAGTCAGAGATGGCGGGGCTGTTGAAAGCTAAATTACTGGAATATGAAGAGGAAGCATTGAGGGAGGTCAAGTTTCTGCGGAAATATGCTGAGGCGAGGTGCTACGGCGAAGGAGGGAGACCGGGGAGGGTACTAGCAAATATGGTTAGACCGCCGCGTCACGCGACATATATTCATGAGCGATGGCGAAGTGCTTCATGACAAGGAGAACATTGTAGGAGCATTCTCCAAGTTCTATTCTCGGTTATACACTAACACTCAAGATGAATGTCCGGAAGGGCTTATATCCTATCTAGATTCCATTGCATTGGTATGGCTCAATAATAACCACAGAGAATATATGGACCTTCCAATAGACGCCGGCGATGTGGCACAAGTTATCAGGAGCCTGCTGCCTGATAAGGCGCCGGGACCTGATGGGCTTACAACAGCCTTTTATAAGGTGTACGTAGATGAGCTGTCTCCCCGGTTGCTGGCTGTGTACGAGGAGGCCCTGGAGAGAGGGGTGTTACCTGCCACTATGCGCGAAGCAATGATTATCACGCTGTTGAAGCCGGATAAACCTGCTGACGATCTAAACTCATATAGGCCCTTATCCCTGATTAATGTAGATGTGAAAATCTTGGCCAAACTACTTGCAAATCGAGTGCAGCCAATGCTGTCGATGGTCGCACTCCCAGACCAATCCGGTTTTATACCAGGAAGGGCGACCTCCCACAACCTGCGAACAATCTTCGCTACATTACATTACCTGCACCCCGAAGTTAAAGCTGCCGCGTTTTTTTTAGATGCAACTAAGGCCTTTGACACTATTGAATGGCCATATTTATTCCATATACTAAAAAGGATGGGTTTCAGTGCGCTGCTGCTTAGAAAAATTTGTCTGCTTTACACTTTACCTACAGCCAGAGTGCGGGTGAATGGTCTGGTATCTGCACCGTTCCCTGTCTTGCGCGGTACTAGGCAGGGATGTCCTCTCTCCCCGCTGCTATTTGCCATAGCTATGGAGCCGCTGGCAGCGAGGATTAGGCAACATCATACTGCAAGAGGTATAGGGTTCAGCTCTAGAAACCTTCTATCACTATACGTGGACGATGTGACCCTCTATCTTACAAATCCTGCAGACAACTTGGATCCCATCCTGCGGGAATTTGTTCGCTTTGAGGGGTTCGCGGGCATCTCCATCAACTGGTCTAAATCGGTAATCTTTCCCCTCACGGACGGCACTGCGGAGGTGCGCACTGAATACCCCCTGCGCTGGGAGGTGGAAAAAGTCAAATATCTGGGGATTTGGATAAGCCGGGACCTTCAGGAGATTTGGGGCCTCAACTTTGGCAGGGCTATGGTGTGGCTGAGCGAGAAAGTGAAATCATGGGCCTCCCTGCCCCTATCACTAACTGGGCGGATCGCGTTGACAAAGATGATAGTGTTACCCAAATTCCTTTATCTATTCGTAAATATACCTATACCGCTTACAGCACACTTCTTTGCCACTCTGAGGTCCTGCCTGGTTGAGCTGGTGTGGGCGGGTGGACAGGCCAGGGTAGCATGGGACACGTTGGCGCTGCCACTGCGCCAGGGAGGTTTGGGGGCCCCAGATATAAAACTGTATGCTCTATGTGCTCAGGCTCAGTTCCTACATTTTTGGACCCACCCTGTCCCTTTCCAGCCTCACGTGGCGGTGGAGCGTGATATGGTGGCGCCCATTCCACTTGGAGTTGCGATATGCGCTAAAGCAAGGCGCCCTAGAGGAGATGTAGATACGGCTAGGATGCTGCAGTGGGTATGGGAGGAGTTGCGTAGGAGGGCCGGAGTCCCGCTGTTGTATGCTCCATCGCTGCCTCTGCTGCATAACCCGATGCTGCCTTGCGTGGCTGATGGAACAGCTGGCCACCTGATTGACAAGATGAATCTCTGCACCTTTGCTAACCTTTTTCCCAATGGCAAGTTTATGCCCCCCCCCTGCGCCGGAGGAGGGGGGTGAGGTGCCCTTTTCCGAATTATTCCTGTACCATAGACTACATACGGCGTGCCGGACACTGTGCGAGGGGTTCCCTGACTCGCCGCCGATCTTTACAGCTTTGGAGGCAGTGGTGGGTTCCCCATCTCCCCGTAAACTAGTTACTCGAATTTATCGCCATATGCAAAACATGACACCAGAGGTAGCGCCTAAATCTATGCTGCATTGGAACGAGGAGCTGCAGCCTGGGATTTCTGGGGAGCAGTGGGAGTTCTGCTGTGGGCAGCTCGCTGAGCTTTCGCCAAATTACAAGCTGCGTTTAATACATTTTAAATACCTACATAGGTTCTACAGAACCCCCATCAGCCTGAAAAGAATGAGGCTTAGAGAGACGGACGAATGCTGGCGATGTGGGTCAGCCTTGGCCTCTTTTTTACATATAGCGTGGTCCTGCCCGAAGTTGAAGGATTATTGGTCTGAGGTTTTTGTATCGGTAAACCAGATAGTGGGCCGCTCGGATGTCCCTTCCCATCTGCTTGGGCTACTAGGATATGTCAGAGACACTCCGCCAGAAATGCGCAAGCTGCATGCATTACTTTTGCTGTTTGCTAAGAGACGGGTGGCGATCCATTGGGGTAGGCCGAGGGTGCCCGCGGTGAGGGATTGGCTGGCGGATGTAACTTACGGGCATACACAGCTAACCACATTCTGGGAGTTAATGCCAGCTGCATCTAGACCCCGCGACATCTGGGATCCATTTGTGAGCTGGGCCCGGGAACAACAGAGTCGGGAATAAGAAGGAGATACCATGAGCGAATGTTCCCTGGGAGGGGGGTGTCGATGGGGCCATATTACACTCCTCGCTTATCACATAATGGAGGAAATGACTTTAACACTAGCATGACCCTAACCGATACCCCTGTTTTATTTTGCAGCCGCCCTCTCTAGGCACTAAAGTAGAATGTTATGACCCTTTTGAGCCCCTGTGCCCAGTTTAGGTGCTTACAATCTCAATGGATATGACATGTTGACTATGGTAATATGTTTCTTTTTATAGGACACCTAATTGCATATTATATGTACACACTAACGATGATAACTGGCAAGTTTGTTTGTTGTATTTACTATAATGTAAAATGCTTAATAAAAAAATAAAAAAAACATATGAAAATGTATGCACTTGGTGCAAAAAACACACTCTGGAACATAAAGAATTGTTGTTGCCTTCCAATTGGCCCACAACTGACTCACAAAAGGATGTTTAAATTGTATGAATTGAAAGAAAACAGAGAGGAGAGCGGATGATAAATCAATGATCTAGTAACTATGCAAGTAGCGTAAAGTACCTAAGAATTCTTGAAAATGGCCTGAAGATTAATTGTTTAGGGTTTGTGGTTTTCAGGGTATCATACTCTTATCTGCATCACAGGGACAAAAATGGTGGTTCGGGCATGTAAATGTGGATATCTCTTCACTTGGCTGGCACTAGTGGAAGAGGAGGCACCCTTCACAATGAAAAGTGACATACTCTGTCGTAAGTACCCTTGCATCTCTATGAGACTGCTGAATTAGGGGCGGCAACAGTTCTGCTTGTATGCAACTGAGTCCCTCCTAAACCAGTTGGCAGCTGCCAGACCAACCCTTCTGGCTCTCTAGGATTACCTCACCAAACACAAATAGTAACAGTGATTTCTGGTATCCTAGCACATGGATTCTGAGATTGTCCCAGGGAAAAATGGTGGTGGAGCAAGTCTTACACTTTTCTCTCATTAGCACTAAGTCTCCTACACACACAGGCAAGAAAAAAGATGCAGAACACGTTTCAATACATTTATTGCAAGGATTTAAATCTACAGTGAGATACATGAGCTGTAACAATAAAAAATCAGGATTGTGAAAAGTAGCGCTATGTGAACAAGAACAATCCCAACATTTTGCAATAAACATAAATGTACACATTCCTCCCTAAAGCATACTTTCTACCCTTGAGAGGGCAAGGCATGATAAACCTAATCTGTCCAAACTATGTCCATGAGAAGTTCCTCAACCCATGTTACCTTAGAACAAGGTCGACCTCCAGTCTCCAAATCAGGCAGTGTAGAGACACAAAGGATGAGGTCTGCTGCAAAAAGATGTGCAGTGTGGATGGAATATCCTGGGTGGAACCCCCCTCTAATGACCCTAGTCTCACAGAGTGTTTTTATAAGGCCCATGTTATTGTCTGTGCAGACATTCTAAAGTGGGTATGTACTTAAGAGTTAGATTGTGTGTGCAAACTTGGATCGGCAATATTATAACAAAAATGTTATGTTCACATGCTGTTCTTGTCTAACATCAAGCAAAAGGACATAATGACAATCTAATATGTACATTACTGATAATGACACTTTCACTGAATGGCAACTGATTATAAAATAAAAACATTTCTTATAAAATGCAAGAACTTCAAGTACAGCTAACATTAATACAAATGGAAAACACAGCATGTTTCTCTAGATGAAAGGACACAGGCCTGCAAGATGAAGTTAAGCTAAGCTCCAATGCCCAAGCAACTTAAATGGATCCACATCTCCAGACTGTATCACAGTGCATAAACTGTGTCAGCCCATATAATTTAGGGCATAAACAAGGATCTCTCCAACCCTTCTTGGTCCAGTATAAATATATGGTTAGGGGAATCAAATAAAATAAAAGACAGAAAAGGGTGAGAAAGTGCTTGGAATGCAGAATCACCACACATTTCACATATACTTGGGCATGATGATTTTTTGAGGCAAAGGTCTTTTAGTCTCTTGTGAGGAAAGAGAGAGTATCAGCTGATACTTTTTAGTGTCTTCGGACTTGTTTTCAACCAAAAGACATTAGCAATACACACATCCACATTTTGGGTGCATCACAACAGGGTCCACACAGTTTTGTTCAGTGTCAGTATGATCTTTCCTAATTTGGGGTGGAGAGTCACCTTATATGTCCATTTTGTGTCAGTAACAGTTCTGAGGTAAAGCATAGTTCACCTCTCCAGTGGGCTCAGGGAACCACAGGCATTTTCCATTTCCCAGACTGCACTATGAGGGCCAGGGCCTATGTGCAGCTGGCTATGTACAAAATATCCAAGAACTCTTATAGGTTTCCCTCAGATAGGACCTGGAAACTATGAGAGCAGAAAAGAAAGAATTACGCTGTCCTGGTTCTCTGTCAGCATCAGTTATCCTCCATCACGTAAACAGCAGTTGCACAAATGCAAAATGTTCATGATCAGTTAAGGGAAAATAGTTATAGCTGTTCAAATAGTGATTGTGGAAATCTATGTACCAAGCATTGCAATGATTAATACAATACTATTGCAGATAATATTTGTGAACCTTTCAATTCCTTAAAAATAAACATGAATGGCATCTCTTGCCCCATTTAACTAGACATAGTTTAGAAAGAGAGCCAGGTAGGTCTCATCGATGTGTATGTACTGCACCACAAAACACTATCATGTTCAAAAGTTCAAACACTTTTTGCCTCCCTTATAAAAGAGGCCACCCATACAAATGAAACCATTTACCACTCACACCCCAGACCTCTGCTGCTTCACACCAAAATAGGGTACCATACCAGGCAGAAAAGCTCCTCGCTTTTCAGTGAATGACATGACAGTAATGGTGGATGAATTAGTGAGAGGAGCACCAGAGTTATTTGAAGCTCAGGTGCAGAGCACTACAATGAGTTCACGTGGGTGAATGCTATATCCCTTGTGAAATGCTTGAAGAATTAATTTAGACATTGCTGAAAGGACTTGTTTATCAGATTCCCTCTATGCCAGGTCTCACCAATATGCCCTAAGGGAATAATGGTGGGCCTCCCATGCCCCTTAACCTATACCCCTGCTCGGATAAGGCATTGCCTTTATTCCACACTAAAACTAAAGGCATTATGGGTATTGAAGGGAGAGTGCAAAGTGGTAAGTTATTCTTAAAAATAGGTTTCAATTATCTATTCTAAAGTATATGTTTGTGTTTTATTAATTATGTTAACATTAACTTAATATATACTGACTCTATTTTGAGTGTATTTTTATTGCTTGAGAATGTCAGGTTCTAGTTCTTTGTAAATTATTTATATTGTATAACTTTTTAATCATCATATTTTAAAATATTACAATTAGAATGTATGTATATTAGAATGTGTTATTTAACAGACAAAATAACATCATGTTTAAAAAAATATACATAACTATTACTTTTAGCATTTTAGCATGAATTTTATTTGCACACATAAAAGATATTTATGCTAATACTTTAATCAAAAAGTAGCACAGACGAGCTATTTGTTCTTTTAAAATGTAATAATATAGATGTTGTGGGAAAGTAGATTGCTAGTTGGGATTGATTGTAGTCTACCACAAATAATAATGACACTCTTCTTAGGTTAAGTAAAGGTTTCAGTAATATAAACCTGAACTCAGCCCATGGTAACTATGGCACAGAGCAGACAGGCTTGTGAAGAGCATTTAGAGGAACAAAAAAAAAACAAAAAAAACACAATCCCTTTCCAGTTTATAAAAACAGAGAATATTTTAATGAACAAAATGACGTCAAGAAGACAAAAATTAAATAATGGGGACCTGAGATATTATTTTTTTTAATTTGAATTACATTTTAGCTCCACAAAGCACAAATTATCAACCGGAGGCCCTAGTCACACTGCAGACCAGAGCAGGAGTAAGGTTTAAGGCCAGCTAATATGACTTGCTGGTCAGGTACAGCGACCAGGTTCAGCCCAGTCAGAAGTTTTACCTTCTGACTATGAGCCTGATTTGGAGTTTGGTGAAGGGGTTATTCTGTCACAGCTCATGCAAATCCCACATCTTCTTGTCTAGTGCCCTTAGAAAGATATTAAGGTGGACAGGTTTTCCTCTTCTCTAGATACAGTTCTCCTTAATCTATCATTTTCCACTACAAAGTGAATTTCTGCAAATTAGTATCTTAGCATTCCATGTAGGCTCAAGACAAACCGCCAATGTACCACTCCGTCCGCCAGGGCGGTAAAAGCTGCCGGGCTGGACACTTCAGTCTCCAGCCAGGCGGCTGTCACTGTCCCACCTGTGGGATTATGACCCTGCCTAACACCATGGTTTTTGTGGCTTCCTTATCGCCACAAAAACCATGGCAGTAGGCACTATCAGTGACAGGGAGTCCCTTCCATGTCACTGATAGGGGACTTACCCGCCCCCTTTCTAGAGTCCTCATCCTACCCTCCCCCACCCACTCCAGATCCCCCACGACATATACGCAAATTCAGGCACCATCATACACATGCATACACACACATATACCCACATTCACCCACACACGTATACATCGATTCACACACACATCCACACACACTTACATACATACACGCACCTACACAACACAACATACACGCACACTCACAACCATGCATGCACACACGCATTCCACAGGCCACACACTTGCATGCATGCACACACAAGCATTCACCCACACACACACAAAACACCGTTCCTCCCCTCTCGGAGCACCCGACTTACCATTTGTGAGGGGGTCCTGCGGCAGGAGACAGGAAGGTACGGGCGCAGCTGCCAGCAGCAGCATCCACCAGCAGAACACCGCCAGGCCGTATCATGTGTCATGATACGGTCCGCGGCATCTACTGGCGTGGCACTGCTGCTGGCAGCAGCGCTAACTTACCGCCATCTGCTGCCATGACTACAGCCGGACTTTCGCCATCCTTCTGGAGGAATTCTGGCTACAGTCATAATATGGCGGACGGTAGGTAGCCGAGGCGACGATGTTTTGGCGGCCATCACCACAGCGGTAGGCGGTCAATACTGCCAATGTTATAATGAGGGCCATACTATGGAGGATTGGCGATTAACTGATGCAACACTGTTATGCACTGAAAGAAAGGCATGTATTAGGAGCAATAAAGACAAAGTGATATGCTAGAGCCTAGCATATCACGTCATCTTTTAGAAATAATATGATTGGAAAACTCAAATTTCCCTTTATAATTTCAATGTTCACCTTGTTTTTCTGTGAATTAAATGAACATTTTCCATGATGTGTGTACTGCTTTCATTATACCCTTTCGTTATTTTAGATCATTGTGCATTATTTTGAGGTGCAAATCATAGAAATTGTATAGGTATGCACCCCAGTTTCCAGTAATGATTCACTTGGGTCCCTAGAAGTCCAGTGGTTAAAACAAAAAATTACAATGGGCAAGAGCACCCTCTGTACAGTGTTCAATGATCAAAAAATATAGCAATTCACTCATTATCTCCAAACACACCATTGTAGTGCTTGACTCTCTCACAGTAGTGGAGAAGAGCAGTCCAAGGCCCGCTCAAGGGAGGTGGTGTGGGCTAGTGATCACCATTTGTGGGCACGCAATAATAACACTCAATAAATGACTGTCCAGTCTGTGCTTTTTCTTTTGGAAAATGAAAAGCATGTTTATTACACACACTACTACAATACTACAGAGTAAATTACAAATATATATCAGGCTCATGGAGATACCTTTTGGTGACATCACAGAATCACCTCTGTCTCCCTAAAGAGGTACTGTTCAAGGAATCACATGACAAGACATCTTTTCAGGAGTAAAGACAATAAATGTTTCCATGAATGTTTTCCACTTAATACTGGTAATAAAGCATATGTACTTTGATCACAAGTGGATATGAACCTAGTTTTTTCAATAAAGAATTTACAAGAAAAATATGCATATCTTACGGAGCGTTTGAAAAAACACTTTTAAAAATAACCCCTAGAGGACATCACATTTTGATCATAAAACATGTAACTATGGACATTGCTCTTAAAAAGAGCGCTTTACAACATGTACTCTTTTTGAACTCCTTTAGGCCACAGTAGGAGCAGCCATTTATGTCACCCCTAGAAAGCACTGCGCCTCCAGCTGAAGAGCACATGCTTCAGCCTTGGGAGTGCTTGGAAATTCAGGGAAAATCCTGGGGTGGTGATCCTTATTAATCCCAATCAGGGTTAGTCTTTTTTAAACACTACCTTGGACCCTTGCAGGCAGCTGTGGTACCTCTGCCGCTTCCCCACAATCTTTACTGGGTTTTCGGGGTGGCCCGCCATCCTGGGACCACCATAAGCAGCCAAAAAGGATTAGTCAGCTTCAACCCCACAGGGGCGCTCCCTCAGGAGTAGTGAATATTAAATTAACAGTTCTCCTGCTGCCCTGGGGAGAGCCGTTGCTTTTCTTTAAAAAAATATTTGTCACCATGCGCCCTCATATTGCAGTTTTTCTTTTTATTTGAGGGTGCCCAGTCCCATTGAGGAGCCCCCTTGCCTCCAGATGTTGGGGGCAGTCAAAGGAGCCCACCCCTCGCTGTCCCACCAGCTCCCCACATAGACAGCACTTATCTGTGTTGTTGTCAGAGCTGGGAGGTCTCTTCTGCCCTGCCTACTCCTGTGGGCAGGTCACTGGATTCTGTGGTGGCCTCCCACTCCCCCCAGAAATGAACACGGGGAGCAGGGCAGGCCCATTACTGGTGGGGGAGTGCAGCAGCACTGCCCCTTCTCACTCATTGCTTCAGGAGCCATAGAAGAAATTCTACGCCACACTCTCATTTCTGTCCTCTCAGGTGGAATCATGACGGCGCTCCTCTGTTCTCCTCTGCCGTTGGTGGCCCGTATTGGGGTCCCGGGTCTCCCTTCATGAACTGGCTTGGGGATTGGGGTCCCCAGGCCTTCTGGATGTTGGGGAGGGGCCCCACACATGCCCCCTTATGACATTTTAAAATAAAAGGATCCTTTCAGAGACCTCCCTGGAGGGTTTAGATGGGCCGGAAAGCAGAGCTCCATGTGCTACAAGATCACGCTGGGGGGGTCAAGGGTCAAAATAGTCCTCATGTTGATATCTCAAGCTCCACTGTTTTATTCCATCTGGCAAGCCACCTTAGGTCTCCTGTCCACTAAGGTGGTGAACTTTGCAGGAAGTTGGTTTCATTGACTCTTTGCACCAGCCTTTGTCCTTGGTTTCCTCTTAGCCCAGTCTTTCCCCAACTAGTCCTCAGGAGGTGTAAGGGCGACAGCTTTCCTGGTCCTGGAGAGAGCCCCACTGGAGCTGAAGGCCTTAGTCCAGATAACATCAGGGGGTTCTTCCTTCCAATTGTCCATGGCTGCTCCCTCCAGTCCCAGTGTCCAGCAGAAAAATCACAAAGAAGAGAGTTCTACCCCTTGCACAACATTTTTTAAGTTGGGGTGGGGAGTTTCAGTAGAGAGGCACCTATGTCCTACCCTGCTGTGCCCCATTCCCATTCCACCCCTGTTCAAACCTTCCTGCACAGCCTTTTGGGATATTTCAAAATGGTGTCACACAGGAGTCACTTGCCACATCTACTCTGGGGGCCTTTGCTCCCCCCTTGCTGACATCACTGCCGGAGGGCTTTCCATCAAATGTTTAAAGGAAGCCCCCTCCTCTGTTGGCTCCAAGGGTGTTATAAATGGGGTCTTTGGTTGGCAGTCAAGATACCCTCTGTCCAAGCAAGGACCCTCACTCTAGTCAGGGTAAAGGAGAATCACTCACCCACTTGGTAGCTTGGCACAAGCAGGCAGGCTTAACTTCAGAAGCAATGTGTAAAGTATTTGTACTAAAACACACAGTAATACAGTGAATCACCACACAGGTTTAGAAAAATAAGTACTATTTATCTAAACAAAACAAGACCAAAATGACAAAAAACCAACATACACAAGTCAAGATATGAATTTCAAAAGAATAAGAATCTTAATCCTTAAAAAACAGTGAGAACCCCGTTGTCACGCAAAGTACCTTGCACAGGCGAGCGTATGAAAGAAAAGGAAAGTGATGCATCGATTCCTTTTTTGCAAGTGAGGCTGTGTGTCGTTTCCTTGTCCGGTCGGGTCGGCGATGCGTAGTTTTAATCCCTCACAAGACAGCAATGCTTTGATTTTGAACAGGGCACCTTAGATCTGCGCAGTCGGGTTCACTTGGATGTCCAGGGACGATGCGTGTGAAATCCTGTTGCACGGTGTTAGAAAACTGCGCTGCTTTGGGTTTGCGTTGTTATCAGCCTCCGTAAGCGGGTGTTACACGTCGTTTCTCCAGCCATGTTGCGTTGATCTTTCAAGCTCGATGCAGGCGGAGCGTTGATTTCAGCTGCAAAGCTGTCAGTGTGTTGTTTATCAGCCGCGGTGCGGAAGGTGCATCGCAACTTTCCCTGCACGGCATTCTGTGCGTTGATTTTCAGTTCTTGTCTGCAAGCTTCACCTCTCAAGGGCCCAGGGACTGGATAGGGCACCACATGTAGGGCAGGAGTCTCAGCAGAGAGTCTAGTGCTGACCAGGGAAGTCTTTGATGGCCCTGCGACTTCAACAACAGTAGGCAAGCTCAGTTCAAGCCCTTGGAGATTCTTCTCAAGCAGAAATGCACAGTCCAGTCTGTGTCCCCTTTCACAAGCAGAAGCAGCAATTGCAGGAGATCCCAATGAAGCACAGTCAGAGGCAGGGGCAGCACTTCTCCTCAGCTCTTCTCCTGGCAGAGGTTCCTCTTGAATCCAGAAGTGATCTAAGTTTCAGGGGTTTTGGGTCCACTACTTATACTCCTTTCTGCCTTTGAAGTAGGCAAACTTCAAAGAAATATCTCTCATGTTTGTAAAATCCTGCCATGCCCTGCTCAAGCCCCAGACAAACACCAGGCGGTCGGAGACTGCATTGTGTGAGGGCGAGCACAGCCCTTTCAGGTGTGAGTGACCACTCCCCCACCCTCCCTCCCAGGACAGATGGCTCATCAGGATATGCAGGCTACACCCCAGCTCCCTTTGCGTCACTGTCTAGAGGAGAGGTGGAAACAGCCCAACTGTCAAACTGACCCAGACAGGGAATCTACAAACATGCAGAGTTACAGAATGGTTTAAGCAAGAAAATGCCTAATTTCTAAAAAGTGGCATTTTCAAACACACAATCTAAAAACAAACTTTACTAAAAGATGTTATTTTTTGTTGTGAATTCAGAGACCCTAAACTCCATATTTCTATCTGCTCACAAATGGAATCTGCGCTTTAATAATATTTAAAGGCAGCCCCCATCTTAATCTATGAGAGAATTAGGTCTTGCACGGTGAAAACTAAATTTGGCAGTACTTCACCTTCAGGACATATAAAACACAATAGTATATGTCCTACTTTAAACATACACTGCACCCTGCCCATGGGACTACCTAGGGCCTACTTTAGGGGTAGCTTACATGTAAGAAAAGGGAAGGTTTAGGCCTGGCAAGTGGGTACACTTGCCAAGTCGAACTGGAAGTTTAAAACTGCAAACACAGACACTACAGTGGCAGGTCTGAACCATGTTTAGAGTGCTACTAATGTGGGTGGCACAACCAGTGCTGCAGGCCCACTAGTAGCATTTGATTTACAGGCCCTGCGCACCTCTGGTACAATGTACTAGGAACTTTTTAGTAAATCAAATATGGCAGTCATGAAAAGCCAATTACACATACAGTTTACATAGGAGCACTTGCACCTTAGCACTGGTTAGCAGTGGTAAAGTGCCCAGAATAACAAAAACAGCACAAACAGAGTCCAGCATACATCAACAACCTGGGAAACATAGGCAAAAAGTTAGGGGAGACCACGCCAAGAATGCATGCCTAAAACGAGGTCTGGCTTCCCTCCTTTGTTTAGTAGGCTTGGACAAGCCCATAACTGGTACAGTGTGAAAGCTGATTGATTGATGCAGTGCATTCCACCCCATCCTTGAGTCAAGTACTGTTAATTGTCTCCTTTGTGTGGGGAGTTTTTTGTTCCTACCGCTAGAGAGAAATATAATTAACTTAGCACAGCAGGGTGACAAAGGACCTGGGCTCTAACCCTGAGCTGCGCCAGAAAAATATGACAGTCCTGGATGACCCGTAGGCTGTACAGATGTCTTCTTGAAACATGCAGAATTGATTTTCCCAGACAGGTTTTGCCCCAATTCGGTATGTCTCTGGTCTCTGTAGTTCAAAGAGAAGCAAAGCTTTACTCTAAGGTATCCCTCCCCATAGGTGTATAATGTAGTGTCACTGCAGACAAGACAGTAGATCATACTGAATTTCCCTATGAGTGCACACTAACATTATGAGGCCTACCCCGGGTCAATATCATTCCTGCAGAGTTCCCTCTGCACATGCATAGTTAGTGAGTTGGGCACAATAGGAGTTTCCCACACCTAGACCTTATGGGCCTCATTACAACCCTGGTGGTCGGTGATAAAGCGGCGGTAATACCGCCAACAGGCCGACGGTAAAAAAAATGGAATCACGACCATGGCGGAAACCGTCAACACAGACAGCCACTTTAACATTCTGACCGCCACGGCGATAGCAACAAACACCGTGGTGGTAACCGCCAACAGACAGGCGGAAGACAATGTACCGCCCACACTATTACAAGGCACCAATCCGCCAGCTTTTCCGGGGCGGTACCAACGCTATCAAAAGCACGGCGGAAAAAGTATTTGGAACGGAAACCACTCACCTCTCGACACCCAATGAGGAACCAGGACGCCATGGAGCCCGAGTTACAGTCCTGCCCATGTTGGTCTACCTCCTCATCTACCAGGAACATCAAAGACGGTGGCGACGACCACGGTGAGTACTGCACCTAGTACACAGGGGAGGGGGGAATGAAAAAGAGAGAGACACACACAACCAACACGCCACCCTTTCACCCCCACCCTCCCCCACAACACCATACACACAAACACATGGATCAACATTACATGTACAAGTTGTAACCCCCTGGAAGAACACAAGGACCAAATGTAATAATCGAAAATTCAGATAGGGAAGATAACTTTAAGTGATCAGTATATACAAATATTTACGGCAAGTGCACAAGTCCGTATACTGTTTCATTTAATGTCCGTGGAACAGTGGTCCCAAAAAGCATGGGCGAAGCCCACACATGTCACCTGCCTCAAAATGGAGAGAACACTGCAGGGGCATCAAGTCGGAAAAACACAGGCACCTCAGGGGGAGGGGAAGCGGGGCACCTCAGCCGGATGATGGGACAGCGCCACTTCTCCTCGAGGGGGCTTCATGCCCACTGCTTGGTCCTGGGGAGTGCAAGGCCACAGTCTCTCAAGTGGTTGGTTTGCCCACTGCTTGGTCCTAGGGAGTGCAAGGCCACAGTCTCACAAGTGGGTGGCTTCTCTATTGTTTCTGGAGGGGGCTTGGTGCCCAGAGTGCTTCTTCCTGACAAGGACTGAGGTTGTGCATACTGTTCTCCACTGGTTCTGGAGGGGGCTTAGTGCCCAGAGTGCTTCATCCTGCCAAGGAATGAGGTTGTGTATGCTGTTCTCCACTGGTTCTGTAGGGGGCTTGGTGCCTAGTGATGCTGCACCTGGGGTGTGGCAGTTCCCATTCCCTCACCTGGGTGTCTGGGGCCACGAGATTTTCAGGAAACAGGTAGCATGATACTCCATGGAGGCAGAGACAGACTCCACCCTGCGGCGACTTAGCCTGCCAACTGCTGGTAGTGCCAGTGCTGGTTGTGGTGCCTCATGTAGTGTGTGCAGGGTCCAGGATGTCTCCAGCAGCCTCGGACAGCTGCCCACTGGGGATGCTGCTGATGTCCGCTGTAGTGGCACTGGCTGGGCACGTCGTGGGGCAGGTGGCGGTGTCTGCAGGGCCTGAGGTGCCTGCGGCGACATAGCCTGCCAACTGCTGGTAGTGCCAGTGCTGGTTGTGGTGCCTCATGTAGTGTGTGCAGGGTCCAGGATGTCTCCAGCAGCCTTGGACAGCTGCCCACTGGGGATGCTGTGATGTCCGCTGTAGTGGCACTGGCTGGGCACGTCGCGGGGCAGGTGGCGGTGTCTGCAGCGATGTCTGTGGCGGAGATGCTGCCAGTGGTGCAGGTGTCTGCACTTGTGGAGGGAGACACCAGGCCGTCTTATGCAGTCTCGGAAGGGTGCCCACTGAGGATGATGCTGGTGACTGTAGTAGAGGCAGCAGACGTTCAGGTGGGGGTGCAGGTGGCGGTTGTTGCGGCGTTGCCCACCACTGTAGAGGTTGCTGGTCTGTCTTGCAGACACCAGTCCCTCACCCGGAGGCTCCGTGCCCTGAGCTGAATTCCCTTTGCCCATGTGTCCCTTTCCCACACAGGAAGTCGCTGCTTGGACCTTGCCACTGTCCTCTTTGGTCCTGGAAGAGGCCTTGCCTGGTGGTTGGTGCGGCTTTTCAATGGCAGCTAGGAAAAGTTTTTTAGACACTCTGGGACGGGAAGATGGAGGGGCTTTGGGGGTGGAGGAAGAGGTAGTGGTTGTAGGAGGTGTACGTCTGCTCAGTTTGGGTGAAGGTGCATGGGCTGGAGGCTGTTGTGAGGTGGATGGCTGTTGAATGGGTTTGTGTCGGCGTTTGTGTACTTTGGGAGGAGGGCTCACAGACACACTGGGAGAGGACATAGCAGACGTGTGCATGGTAGTGGGGGTGGTGATTGCACGTGAGCGGTGTGTGGTGATGGGCATGCTGGTAATGGAGGTAGAAGCTGAGGATGTAGTGCAGGCAGGTGTGAGTGGAGACGAGACTGGGAGGGAGGTGGAGGATGTGGAGTCTGTTGGGCCGCCACGCCAGTGTGAATGCCCTCTTGATATGCACTTGTTTGTTGCAAATGCATTTCAACACCCTGGATGGCATTCAAAATGGTTGACTGCCCAACAGTGACGGATCTCAGGAGGTCAATAGCCTCATCACTGAGGGCAGCATGGCTGACTGAGGCAGGGCCTGAGGTGTCTGGGGCGAAGGAGATGCCCATCCTCCTGGGTGAGCGGGCACGGGAAACACGCTGAGGGGCTGCTGGGATGGCAGTGCTGGTAGGGGGGGGTGGCGGCTGTACCTGTTTTGGTGCGGTGGGAACAGAGGTGCCCGCCACCGCAAGGGAGCTCCCATCAGAGGAGGAGTCGCTGTCGCTGGTGTCCACTCCTGTCACCCTCGTGGAGCTCCCCTCGCCCTCCGTCCCACTGGTGCCTTTAGACTCCGTACATTCACCCTCCTGGGCCATGTGGGTTGCAGCTCCCTCCTGCTCCGGTGCCACTGCTCCTATGCCAGATGATGCTAACGCACACAAGGACAGGGTGACAAAACAAAAAGGGGGGAAAGACAGAGGAGACGCATGGTCAATGCCAGCAACAATACCACCGTTGGCGGACACAACACACATGGAGCAGCCCTATGCACTAGGCCATGAGCCCATTTGCTGCACACCTGAAACCCACAGGAGCCTGACTAGTTGTGGATGGCCACTACCACTATTGGGGTTGGAGTGTCACAGAGCCTGCCTAACAAGGGGCCTACCCTACCTAGTTCGCCCTGGCCTAGGGGAACCCACAGCCCACTACCCCACCCAGACACCTCGTAAAACGCGCAGAGTCAGCTGAATGAGACTGTACTCACCCCTTGTGGCCACTGTGATGCCCTCAAGCGCCCATCCAACTCTGGATATGCCACCGCCAAGATCCGGTACATCAAGGGGGTCATGGTGCGACGGGCACCCCTTCCACATTGGGAGTCCATCCCCAGCTGGGCCTCCGCCGACTTCTTGCTCCAGCGGCGCAGGTCCTCCCATCTCTTGCGGCATATGATAGACCCCCAGGGTCCGCACTTCCTTGGCGATGGCATGCCAAATACCCTTCTTCTGATGGGCGCTGACCTACAGGAAAGGTAAAGTAAGAATGGTTTTTACTCCCCCGTCCGGTTATACTTACTCATTGGTCACAACTTCCCAAACATGCCCTGAAACACATACACTGACCATACTCACATGCAGGCCACAGCCGCCCCCCCACCCTCCATTCATCTTCCATCCATGCCACTCTATACATTAATGTCACATCCACCATGCACACAGTGTACTCACCTGTTTGTCTGGAGGACCATAGAGTAGTGTGTACTGGGGGAGAACCCATCCACCAGTTTGTCCAACTCCTCCGCGGTGAAGGCAGGGGCCCTTTCCCCAGACACTGTAGCCATCATCGCTTCCAAACTCAGGTCACAGCAGCATTTGCAGTGTAGGTCCTCTCCTGTGGAAGGTCAGGTACCAAGTGAGTGAAGAGTTAGAAAATGGCGGTCACATCCGCGGCGGTGCGTACCGCTCCTAGAACCCATAGGGCCCAATAATAACCAATGCTGAATTGCGCGGCGGTCTTCGTCCACCTACCGCAATGCTGCACAATGCCAGCGCAGTTACCTCATTTCCCCTTGTCCCTCTTTACAGGTCAGGCAGCCACCATTTCAGGGGGGCACATTGCAGGGCACCTAACTGCATCACAGCACTTTTGAGCAGGAATACAGACAGACAGCGCCACACTCCGATTTAATCACAATAGTGCAAAACACCCTTGTGCTACCTATGTGGTATATGACCCTCTTCTCACCCTTCTCCTCCATAGGGCACATTCGCTGGGGCAGATGATGAGATGGTGTCTTCTTCCGGTGTACAGACCCCTGGCGGACCTGTCGACAATGTAAGACAGACACATCATTATCACCTACAGACTTGATTGTGCCACAATCCATGAACTGTGTGCCCAGTTTGAGCCAGACCTGATTTCAGCTATCTGCCATCCCACAGGAATCCCCTCTCTAGTGCAGGTCCTGTCAGTGCTCCATTTCCTGGGCAGTGATTCATTTCAAACAACAGTGGCCATGTTATCAGGGATGTCTCAGCCAATGTTCTCTAATGTGTTGTCCGAGTGTTGTCTGCCCTGCTAAAACACATGCACAGCTACATTGTTTTCCCCCAGGTGGAGGATTTGCTGACAGTGAAAGGTGACTTCTATGCCCTGGGACATATCCCAAACATCATTGGTGCCATCGATGGAACACATGTGACATTTGTCCCACTCCGCAGGGATGAACAGGTGTACAGAAACTGCAAAAGCTACCATTCCATGAATGTGCAGATGGTGTGTTTCGCAGACCAGTACATCTCCCATGTGAATGCCAAGTATCCTGGCTCAGTGCATGAAGCTTACATTTTTAGGAATAACAGCATCCCTTATGTGATGGGCCGACTCCAGAGGCACCGTGTGTGGCTAATAGATGAGGCCAAGGTCCCCACACAGTTTGAATAGGTGTCTGGGTATGGGATAGTCCCTAAGGGTTTGTGTATGTCTAACAGATGCCCTCGATATTTGCAGGTGACTCTGGTTACCCCAACCTGTCATGGCTACTGACCCCAGTGAGAAACCCCAGGACAAGGGCAGAGGAACACAACAATGAGGTGCATGGGCGAACTAGGAGGATTATAGAGCGGACTTTCGGCCTCCTGAAGGCCAGGTTCCAGTGCCTCCATTTGACAGGTAGCTCCCTCTTCTACTCACAGAAGAAGGTGTGCCAGATAATCGTGGCATGGTGTATGTTGCACAACCTGGCTTTGCGATGCCAGGTTCTTTTCTGCAGGAGGATGGGCCTGATGTTGGTCTTGTGGCAGCTGTGGAGTTTGTGTACAGTGAAGAAGAGGAGGCAGAAGAAGAAGATATAGACACCCGAAACAACATCATCATGCAATACTTCCAGTGAAACACAGGTAAGAGACTGCCACTGCTCCTCTCATATCAGACTACTGTAGGACATTGCATAAATATGCCTTTTTACCTCCATGTACGGACCCTGACAGTTCACTTTGGCTTTCCTTTTCACAGATTTGTGTACCACATTCTGCCTTCTGCTATGTTTACTGCTGCCCAACAACTGTCATGCTTTGGTATGTGCAAATGAACATTGCCATTGATATTTTGTCAGAGAGGGAGGTTGTAATAACACATTTGTGAAAGTACAGACTGACTCCAGATTGTTTTGTGATTCAAAGGCGTTTATTTAAGTGCTAATCAGTGGAGGGGTATGTGCAATGGGCTGGGATGATGGTGGAGGAATGTCCATGGCAGAGTCCGGTCTCTTTGTCTCACAGGTGCATTGTCCAATGAGGCATAGGAAGAGGAGCAATGGCAGTTTAAGGTGGACACTGTGACAAAGTGGGACAGAAGGGTGACATTCAGGAGGGTCTCATTTCCTGGTGGGGGTCTTGGCAATGTTCTCTGTCTTGTTCCTGGATCTCAGGGACCATTTGCGGGGTTGTTCTCCTTCTGCAGGGTGCTGGTGGTCTCTTGTTACTGTGGCGTCCTGTCCACTAGCACTTGCAGAGGTAGAGGGCTGTTCATCGTCCAGGCTAGTGTCAGGGGCCCGTTTGTGTCCCACTGTGTCCCTCATGGTGTTGACAAGGTCTGCCAGCACCCCTGCAATGGTGACCAGGGTAGTGTTAATGGACTTCAAGTCCTCCCTGATCCCCAGGTACTGTTCCTCCTGCAGCCGCTGGGTCTCCTGAAACTTGGTCAGTACTGTGCCCATGGTCTCCTGGGAATGGTGGCATGATCCCATGATGTTGGAGAGTGCCTCATGGAGTGTTGGTTCCCTGGGCCTGTCCTCCCCCTGTCGCACAGCAGTCCTCCCAACTTCCCTGTTATCCTGTGCCTCTGTCCCCTGAACCGTGTGCTCACTGCCACTGACCCCAGGTCCCTGGTTTTCTTGGGTTGTTAGGTTTGCCTGGGTTCCCTGTAGTGGTGGACACACTGCTGATTGACGTGTCCTGGGGACAGAGGGATGGGCCCGCTGGGTGGGTGCTGTGGAGGTGTTTCCTGAGGTGGGAGGGTCTGTGGTGGCTAGTGACAGTGGCAGGGGAACCGACTGTCCAGAGGTCCTTGATGGGCCGGGCTGATCATCTTGATCCAGGCGTGCAGAGCTGCTGTCATCACTGTGGGCCTCTTCTGTGGGGGGACTGGATATGTCTGGTACCTCCTATCCGGTGACGTTGGGTATGGGTCCTGTTGGGGTGTAAATGCATAGTTTTACTATCTGTGTGTGCCATCTTGTGCATTGGGTGAGGTACCCTCTACTCCTGTCTTTGCATTGTGTTTGCTCTTTTGTCGTAGTTGGTTTGGGGTCTCTGTGGGTATCTGTACTGGACATGCTTTGGTGACGGTGGTCCATGCATAGGTGTTGCATGCAGGGCCTTGGTATTGAGATGTGTGGGTTGTGATAGTGGGACATATGTGAGATGATGGAGTGATGAGAGTGAGGGTAAAGGTGGGGGTATGTGATGGCATGCAGGTGGGGTGTGGGGGATATGGTAATAAAGATATGACTTACCAGAGTCCAGTCTTCCTGCTACTCCTGCGAGGCCCTTAGGATGCAGTATTGTCAAGACTTGCTCCTCCCATGTTGTTAGTTGTGGGAGAGGAAGTGGGGGTCCACCGCCAGTCCTCTGTACAGCAATCTGGTGTCTTGAAACAACAGAACGCACCTTCCCCTGTAGGTCGTTCCACCTCTTCCTGATGTCATCCCGTGTTCTTGGATGCTGTCCCACTGCGTTGACTCTGCCATAGCTCCATCTTCCTAGCAATGGAGGTGTGCTGCACCTGTGATCCAAAAAGCTGTGGCTCTAACCGGATGATTTCCTCCACCATGACCCTGAGCTCCTCCTCTGAAAACCTGGGGTGTCTTTGAGGTGCCATGATGTGGTGTGGGTGATGTGTGAGGTGCTGCCTGTTGTGATGTGTGGGGGGATGTGTGGGTGTGTGTTGTTTGAGGTATGTGGATGTTGTATGGGTGATGATGTTGTGTGTCTGCGGATGCTGGTGTTGTGTTTGCTAATCTCTCTCTCTGTGCTTCTTCCAAAAAATGTGTTGTAAGGGTTTGTGGGTAATATGGGTGTGTGTTTTATAGTGTTGTGGGTGTGGTATGTGTATGTGTATCAGGTGTGTGTATTTTGAATTGTCCAATGTAGTTTTGTAAGTGTGTGTGTATTTTGAGCGTCAGGTGTGTACCACCAATGGATGTCCGCGGTCAAAATACCGCCGGGTTGATTCATGGGTCGTGATAGTGTGGGCGTATTCTTGTTGGCATGACGGTGTAGGTTTTGGTATCGCCAGTTTATCACTGACCTTTGGTGTGGTGGACTTGTGTGGGTGTCTGTATTGTGGCGGACTCCGAGATGTGGGTCGTAATACCTGTAGCGGAATTCCGCCGCCGCAACGGTATGTTGGCAGTCTTCAGCACGGCAGAAAGCGGGATTTCCCGTCAGGGTTGTAATGAGGGCCACAATCTTAAAATCAACTTTACTAAAAGATGTATTTTTAAATTGTGAGCTAAGAGACCCCAAACTCCACATGTCCATCCACTCCCAAAGGGAATCTACACTTTAATCGTATTTAAAGGTAACCCCCATGTTAATATGTCAGGACATATAAAACACATTACTATGGTGGTCATTTCAACCGTGGCGGTCGGTGTTAAAGCGGCGGTAAAACTGCCAACAGGCTGGCAGAAAAAAATGTTGAATCACGACTGTGGCGGAAACCGCCAACATAGACAGGCACTTTAACACTCCGACCGCCAAGGCGGTGCAAACAAACACTGCGGCGTTAATCGCCAACAGACAGGCGGAGGACAATGTACCACCCACAGAATTACAACAGTCCAATCCGCCACCTTTTCCGCGGCAGATTCACCGTGAACAAAAACACAGCGGAAACAGGACTTGGAAGGAAAAACACTCACCTCTACACACCCCACGAGGAATCAGGACCCCATGGAACCCGAGCTCCACATACTGCCAGCCTTTATCTTCCTGCTTCTCTACCAGGAACAACAAAGACGGAGGCGAAGACCACGGTGAGTACTGCACCTACGGCACAGGGGAGGGGGGAGAGAAAAGAGAGAGACACACACACACACCCCCACCCTCACCCACGACAACACACACACTAATACATCATGATACATTACAGTTACACCTCCAACCCCCCCGGAAGAATGCAAGGACAAAAGGAAATGAGTCGAATGATTGCAATATATTCAAATACATGAATCAAAAATATATACATATATAAAGATATTCACACTATAAACAAATATATACACCAAGAATACAAGTCCAAGGGATTCCACCATCATAGTCCGTGGACCACTGGGCCCAAAATGCATGGGCGAGGCCCACACAAGATACCCAAACAAGACGGAGAGAACACTGCTGGGGCATCAGATAGAAATAAAACAGGCACCTCAGGGGGAAGGGAAGGGGGGCACCTCAGTCGGATGAGTGCAGAACACCAGATCCACAAGGGGGCTCCATGCCCATTGATGTATCCTGGGGACTGCAAAGCCACATTTCTGAAGTCTCTCCAGTGGGTGGTTTGCCCACTGCTTTATCCTGGGGAGTGCAAAGCCACAGTCTCTCAAGTCTCTCCAGTGGGTGGTTTGCCCACTGATTTATCCTGGGGAGTGCAAAGCCACAGTCTCTCAAGTCTCTCCAGTGGGTGGGTTGCCCATTGCTTTATCCTGGGGAGTGCAAAGCCACAGTCTCTCAAGTGTATAATAGTCTCCACTGGTTCTGGGGGGGGCTTTATGCCCAGAGTGCTTCATCCTGCCAAGGACTGAGGTAGTGGATGTCAATCTCCACTGGTTCTGGAGGGGGCTTTGTGCCCAGAGTGCTTCATCCTGCCAAGGACTGAGGTAGTGGATGTCAATCTCCACTGGTTCTGGAGGGGGCTTTGTGCCCAGAGTGCTTCATCCTGCCAAGGACTGAGGTAGTGGATGTCATTCACCACTGGTTCTGGAGGGGGCTTGGTGCCCAGAGTGCTTCATCCTGCTCGTGGCGGCCTCAGTAGCGTCAGAATCTTTGGCACTCACTGGTCTGCGGTGCTTGTTGCGGCGATGTCCTGTTCAGCGGTGCTGGTGGCGGTGGTGTCTTTGGCAGCGGTGCTGGTGGAGGCGGTGTCCTTGGCAGCGGTGCTGGTGGCAGTGGTGTCCTGTTCAGCGGAGCTGGTGGTGGCGTTGTCCTTGGCAGCAGTGCTGGTGGCGGCGGTGTCCTGTTCAGTGGTGCTGGTGGTGGCGGTGTCCTTGGCAGCGGTGCTGGTGGCGGCAGTATCCTGTACAGCGGTGCTGGTGGCGGTGGTGTACTGTTCAGCGGTGCTAGTGGTGGTCGGTGTCCTTGGCAACGGTGCTGGTGGCGGTGGTGTCGCTGGTGTCCTGTTCAGCGGTGCTGGTGGCGGCGGTGTCCTTGGCAGCGGAGCTGGTGGTGGCAGTGTCCTGTTCAGAGGTGCTTGTTGCGGTCTTGTCCGCTGTGCAAGTTTTCCCAGACTTGGCCGTTTTACTGTGCCCCTTCCCTACCTTGGATGGTGGCGCAGCTGTCTCCACACTCCCAACTGTAGCCTTGGGAGCGGCTTTGGTGGCAGATTTTATTTACTCTCTCCCACCGGGCACTGGCCAACTTTTTCTGCTTTTGAGGTGGGGGACTGTCTGTGCTCTGGCTTCTTGCCACACTGGCTGCCCTGCTGCCTGGCGCACTCCAGAAGCCGGTTACTACTGGCACTACTGTTCCCGCAGATGTTGAGGCTGAGGCGCTGGGTTGGGACCTGGAGATGCGAGCCCTAGGAGACTGAAGGGGTGGGGGAGGTGAGGGAAAGAGGTCAAGGTTGTACAGGAAAAGTTTTTTGGGCACACTGGGACAGGTAGATGGAGAGGGTTTGGAAATGGAGGAAGAAGTAGTGGTTGTAGGAGGTGTACGTTTGCTAACTTTGGCTGAAGGTGCATGGGCTGGAGGCTGTCGTGAGGTGGATGGCTGTTGGGTGTGTGTGTGGCTGCGTTTGTGTACCTTGGGAGGTGGGCTCACAGACACACTGGGAGAGGACACAGGGGATGCGTGAATGGTAGTGGGGGGTGGTGAGGGCACGTGAGCGGGGTGTGGTGGTGGGTGTGCTGGTGATGGAGGTAGTGGCTGACGATGTAGTGCATGCAGGTGTGAGTGGAGACGAGACAGGGAGAGAGGAGGGAGACGAGGAGGAGAGGAGACAGTGGAGGCAGTGGATGTTGCATGTGTGCATGGTTATGATGCTTGTGTGAGTGCTTGTGGGATGTGTGGTGCTTATGTTTGCCTGAGCTTCCCTTGTGTGTTGACGTGTGTGCATGCTGGTCTGATGGTGTGCTTGGGGTAGGCTGAGGTACAGGGGTTTGGGTCAGGGTGGAGGAAGTTGGAGGGGGAGGCTAGAAACAGGGACAATGGCTGCCATCAGTGCTGAGGCCAGAGTCTGAAAAGGTCGCTGTTGGGCTGCCTGGCCAGAATAAATGCCCTCCAGCTATGCATTGGTTTGTTGCAACTGCTTCTCTACACCCTGGATGGCATTCAAAATGGTAGACTGCCCAACAGCTGAGGTGCCTGGGGGGAAGGAGATGCCCACCCTCCTGGGTGAGAGGCCACTGGGCAAACGCTGAGGGGCTGCTCGGAGGGCAGTGCTGGTGGGGGGGGGGCGGCGGCTGTACCTGTAGATGCGGGGGGGCACAGATGGGACCACCACCGCAAGGGAGCTCCCATTAGAGGAGGAGTCCGTATCGCTGGTCTCAGCTCCTGTCCCCGCTGTGGAGCTCCCCTCGCCGTCAGTCCCACTGGTGAATTCTAACTCCGTTGTGTCGCCCTCCAGGGCCATGTGGGATGCAGCCACCTCCTGCTTCGGTGCCACTGCTCCTCTGCCTGATGATGCTAATGCACACAAGAACAGGGAGACCACAAAAATTGGGGGGAAGACAGAAGAAAGACATGATGAGTGCATGCAATACCGCTACAGTTGGCGGACACTACAGACACAGCAGCCCTCTGCACTACGCCATGCACTTTGAGTTCCCTAATTGATCACAGGGACATGGGGTACAAAGCCTATTGCCGATTGCTGCACACATGCAAGTCACAGGAGCCTGACTAGGTGTAGTTGGCTCTGTACACAGGTGGGTTGGGGTGCCACAGGGCCTGCCTTCAGAAGGGACCTTGTCTACTAAACTCGCCCTGGCCTAGGGGAACCCACAGCCCACCTCCCCCACCCAGTGAGTACTCCGTCTGTGGTAGACCCCCAGGGTCCGGACTTCCTTGGCGATGGCACGCCAAATATCCTTCTTCTGGTGGGCGCTGACCTACAGGAATAGTACAGGGGAAAAGGAGAAGATATAACCGTCCGCACCATCACAGTCATTGGCCCGCATCCCTACCCTTGCCATGATGCACATGCACTCACCGTCGTTTCATGCACGCCTCATTCTCCCCCCCTATCTTTCATCCACACCACTCCAAACAGCCATTGTCCATACAGCATGCTCACAGTGTACTCACCTGTTTGTCTGGAGGACCGTAGAGTAGCATGGACTGGGGGAGGACCCCATCCACTAGTTTCTCCAACTCCTCTGTGCTGAGGGCAGGGACCCTTTCCCCAGACACACGAGCCATTGTCTCTTCCAGACTGAGGTCACAGCAGCACTTGCAGTGTAGGTCCTCTCCTGTCAAAGATCAGGTATCAAGTGATTGAACAGAGAGAAAATGGAAGTCACGTCCGCGGCGGTGCGTACCATCACCGCCGGCGTACATCGTCATTGGCTCCTGGGACCCATAAGGTTCAATGTTAACCAATGCAGGATTGCGCTGCGGTCTTCGACCGCCTACTGTGACAGTGTACAACGCCAGCGCAGTTACCTCACATCCCCTTGTCCCACTGTACAGCGCAGGCAGCCGCCATTTCAGGGGCCCACATGGCATTATTTTGGACTGCGTCACACATATCTAGGCCTTGCTTAAACTCTAATACAGCCATATGTCGATTTGCAAACATTTTCCGATTAAGTTGTGTTTACGTACCTCAGATTTGGTTGACTCTCTGCTCACTGTTCTCCTCCACAGGCAATGTCCGCTGGGGCAGGTGAGGAGATGGCGGCATCCTCCGATGTACAGACCGCTGGTGGACCTTTCAACAATGGAGGAGCGACATGTGATCATCACCTACAGGCTTGATTATACCACAATCCTAGAACTGTGTGCCCAGTTGGAGCCAGACCTGATGTCAGCTATCCGCCATCCCACAGGAATCCCCCCTCTAGTGCAGGTCCTGTCAGTACTCCATTTCCTAGCAAGTGGGTCTTTTCAAACAACAGTGGCCATAGCATCAGGGATGTCCCAACCTATGTTTTCCAAGTGTTGTCCAGAGTGTTGTCTGCCCTGCTGAAACACATGCGGAGCTACAGCGTTTTCCCTCAGGTGGAGGATTTGCCTACAGTGAAAGGTGACTTCTATGCCCTGGGACATATCCCCAACATCATAGGTGCCATTGATGGGACACATGTGGCCTTGGACCCCATGCAGGAGTGAACAGGTGTACAGAAACCAGAAGAGTTACCATTCGATGAATGTGCAGATGGTGTGTTTGGCCGACCACTACATCTCCCATGTGAATGCCAAATGTCCTGGCTCAGTGCATGACGCTTACATTCTGAGGAATAGCAGCGTCCCTTATGTGATGGGGCAACTCCAGATGCACCGTGTGTGGCTATTAGGTTAGGACATGGACCCTATACAGTGTGAATAGTTGTCTGGGTCTGGGGATGTCCCTATGAGTTGGTGTGTGTCTAACAGTTGTCCCTCGCCATTTGCAGGTGACCCTGGTTACCCCAACCTGTCATGGCTACTGTCCCCAGTGAGGAATCCCAGGACAAGGGCAGAGGAATGCTACAATATTGCCCATGGGCAAACTAGGAGGAATATAGATAGGACCTTCAGCCTCCTGAAGGCCAGGTTCCGGTGCCTCCATATGACAGGTGGTTCCCTATTCTACTCACCAAAGAAGGTATGCCAGATCATCGTGGCCTGCTGTATGCTTCACAACTTGGCTTTGCGATGACAGGTGCCTTTTCTGCAGGAGGATGGTCCAGATGGAGGTGTTGTGGCAGCTGTGGAGCCTGTGGACAGTGAAGACGAGGAAGCAGAAGAAGAGGACCTAGACAACAGATCCACCAATACTTCCAGTGAGACACAGTTAAGAAGACAACACAGCCTGCTACATCTGATTTAATTCTACTGCCTCTCATCTGTCTGTCATTTTCACCCAGTGTATGGTCACTGAGTTGTCACTTTCCCTTACGATTTCACAGATGTGGGTCCCACTGTGTGACATCTGCTTTGTTTCCGCATGGACTAGAGCTGTGTGACATAGGTATGTTGACAATACGATCGACATTGCTATTTTCCTCAGTTACTGCAAATACACAATTGTGAAAGCACAGACTGACTCCAGATTGTTTTGTGATTTAAGGGTGTTTATTTAAGTGCTAAATAGTGGAGGGGGTTGTTAAATGGTCAGGGTTGATGGTGGAGGAATGTCCATGGCAGAGTCCAGTCTATTAGTCTCAGAGGTGCATTGTCCAAAGGGGCATAGAAAGTGGAGCTGGGGCAGTTTAAGTATGGACAGGGTGACAAAGTGGGACAGAAGGATGACAAATCAGGGTGGTCTCATTTCTTGGCAGGGGTCTTGGCATTGTTCTCTGTCTTTGTCCTGGATCTCAGGGACCGCTTGCGGGGTGGTTCTCCATCTGCAGGGGGTGGGGTGCTGGTGTTGTGGTGCTGTGGCGGTGCCTCCTGTCCACTAGCACCGGTGGAGGTGGTGGGCAGTTCATCGTTCAGGCTAGTGTCAGAGGCCCCTTGTTGTGCCACAGTGTTCCACCTGGTGTTGATGAGTTCCTTGAGCACCCCTACAATGGTGCCCAGGGTGGAATTGATGGATTTTAGTTCCTCCCTGAAGCCCAGATACTGTTCCTCCTGCAGTCGCTGGGTCTCCTGAAACTTGGCCAGTACCGTTGCCATCGTCTTCTGGGAATGGTGGTAGGCTCCCATGATGTTGCAGAGGCCCTTGTGGAGAGTGGGTTCCCTGGGCCTGTCCTCCCCATGTCGCACAGCAGCCCTCCCAGTTCCCCTGTGTTCCTGGGCCTCTGTCCCCTGAACGGTGTGCCCACTGCCACTGCCCCCAGGTACCTGGTGTTGTTGGGGTGGTGGGTTAGCCTGGGTTCCCTGTAGTGGTGGACAAACTACTGATTGACGTGTCCTGGGGACATGCTGTGCTGGTGTTTCCAGAGGGGGGAAGCTCTGTACTGGCCTGTGCCAGTGTGAGGTGGCACCGACTGTCCTGAGGTCCCAGATGGGCCGGGCTGATCATCTAGATCCAGTTGGACAGAGCTGCTGTCATCACTGTGGGCCTCTTCTGTGGGTGGAGTGGACATGTCTGGACCCTCCTGTCCGGTGACGTTGGGTAGGGGTCCTACAGGGGTGTAAAGGCATGATTATTGCATCTGTCTGTGCCATGGTGTGCAATGGGTGGGTGACCCTGTAACCCAGTGCTTGCATTCCTGTGTAGGACCTTGTGTGGTAATGGTTTAGGGGGGTGTATGGGTATGTGCAGTGGACATGCTTTGGTGATGGGTGTCCATGCTTTGGTGTTACATGCAGGGCTTGGGTTTGGGATGTGTGGTTTGTGATATTGGCATATATGTGAGGAGTTGGAGTGATGGGGTGAGGGCGAGGGTGGGGGTATGTGTTGGCATGCAGGTGGGGTGGGGGGATAAGGTAGTAAATATTTGCCTTACCGGAGTCCATTCCTCCAGCTACTCCTGCAAGGCCCTCAGGATGCAGTATAGTCAAGAACTGCTCCTCCCATGGAGTGCGTTCTGGGGGAGGAGGTGGGGGTCCGCCGCCAGTCCTCTGAACTGCAAGGTGGTGTCTTCAGACCACGGAACGCACCTTCCCTCATAGGTCATTCCACTTCTTCCTGATGTCATCCCATGTTCTTGGGTGCTGTCCCACTGTGTTGACCCTGTCCACTATTCTGCGCCATAGCTCCATCTTCCTAGCTATGGTGGTGTGCTGCACCTGTGATCCGATTAGCTGTGGCTCTACCCAGATGATTTCCTCCACCATGATCCTGAGCTCCTCCTCAGAGAACCTGGGGTGTCTTTGCGGTGCCATGGGGTGGTGTGGGTGATGTGTGGGGTGGTGTGTGTTGTGATGCGTGAGGTGATATTTAGAGGTGTGTTGTGTGAGGCGCTTGAATGTTGTGTGAGTGATGGTGTAGGGTGCCTGTGGATGCTATTGTTCTTTCTGGTGGTGTCTCTCTCTGGCCTTCTGTCGCAATTCTGGTCGTAAGGGTTTGTGGGTGATGTGGGTGTGTGTTTTATGTTGTATTAGATGTGTGGGAGTGGTGTGTGTATGTGTATCAGGTGTGTGTATTTCAAATTGTCCAATGTGGATGTGTTTTGTAAATGTGTGTGTATTTTGAGCACGGCGGTGTGTACCGCCAATGGAATACCGTGGTTGAAAGACCGCCGCGTGGATTCATGGGTCGTGATAGTGTGGGCGTATTCCTGTTAGCGTGACGGTGGAGATTTTGTTATTGCCAGTTTATCACTGACCTTTGGTGTGGCGGACTTGTGTTGGTGTCTGGATTTTGGCGGATTCTGAGCTGTGGGTCATAATGACCGTGGCGGAATTCCGTAGCGGTGTGTTGGCGGTCTTCTGCACAGCGGTAAGCGGCTTGTACTGCCAATGTTGTAATGACCCCCTATAGGTCCTACCTTAACCATACACTGCACCCAGCCCTTGGGGCTACCTAGGGCCTCCCTTAGGGGTGCCTTACATGTAAGAAAAGGGAAGGTTTAGGCCTGGCAAGTGGGTAGACTTGCCAAGTCGAATTTACAGCCAAAAACTGCACAGACACTGCAGTAGCAGGTCTGAGACATGATTACAGAGCTACTTAGGTGGGCATCACAACCAGTGCTGCAGGTACACTAGTAGCATTTGGTTTATAGGCCCTGGCACCTCTAATGCACTTTACAAGGGACTTACTAGTAAATCAAATATGCCAATCATGGATCAACCAATTACATACACATTTTGTATAGGAGCACTTGCACTTTAGCACTGATTAGCAGTGGAAAAGTGCCCAGAGTAACAAAAACAGTAAAATCAGAGTCCAGTATACATCAACAACCTGGGAAACAGAGGCAAAAAGTTAAGGGAGACAACGCCAAGGATGAAAAGTCTAACAATCACCTTAGCTGGTAATTCCACAAAGGAGCTATACAAATTATTAAATAGCTTTGTGAAACCCAGTGCCTGTTCCACCGCTACACCAGCATCTTAGAATATTTGCAACTCTCTTGCCAACTTCTTTGAAGGTAAAATCAATACTGTCTGTAAGAGCTTTCCATTTTGCCCAACACTCTTAGACACAGTGCTGGACCTTCCACCTCTTAAAAAAGCCCTCTGCCAGTCCAGAGGACCTCGTAATTTATAGACGCATTTTGCTACCACCTTTGCTTCCAAAAACTCTAGAAAGCCATGTCAGAAAACAACTAGAGGAGAAAAGAATCAAATACCCCCCTCAATCAGGTGTCCGAGCACTACACAGTACTGAGAAGGCATTGGTGGCTGACACAATCTGTATCTGACTGTCACTTGATGCAGGAACCTGATCTATGCTGGTCTTATTGCACTTATTCATGGCATTTGATATGGTCTCCAATTCCATTCTCATCAGCAGACTACATGAAGCAAACATATATGGTAGGGTCTTATTATGGTTTAGAGACTTCCTTGATAATCGTTGATAATCGCTCCAACAAGTTTGTCTGGGACGGTTAAAATCTAGGAAGATACTTGTCAAGAGCCTTTGGGCTTTTGTCCCTGAGCCGAACCCTATTTAACATCTACATTGCATTCCTGGCTCACGTTGTGAGTTACTGCAGTGTAGAGATTGTGTCATATGCAGGCCTCACTCAACTGCTCATCTCCTTTGGTCCTTGCCCAGATCTGGTGAAAAATCTATGTGAGCATTGCATGATGGAAATCTATAGTGGGATGATCAATAAGTGTCTCCAACTAAATAGTGAGAAATCCGAGATCATATTGTTTGGCAAGGCACATGAGATTTAGTCAACCAACTGGTGGTCTTCTGATTTTGGACATCCTCCTCCTCTTAAGCCGGTGGTGAGAAATTTGGGAGTGAAACTTTATGGGGCACAATCTATGAGAGACCAGGTCAATGCCCCATGCAGCACCTGTTTTGCTGTAATGAAATTGTTAAAAAAAAGTCTTCCCATGGTTATCTTCCACCTCTAGGAAAACCCTGGTCCAGGCGCTGATAACCAGCCTCCTGGAGTATGGCAATGCACTTTTAGCTACAACTAACAACAGCTTGTTTGCCAAATTACAGGTTATTCAGAACACGGCTGCCCAGCTGATTTGTAACTTACCAGCTCGGTCACCCTCTACCCCCATTTTAAAAGCATCACACTGGTTGCCTATAAAAATTTGCAATTTTCAAACTCTTCTGCTTGACACACAAGGCCCAGTATCAGGCCCGGCACGCATACCTGCATCAAAAGCTGTTCTGTTCTGTCTGCCTCCCAGACAGCTGAGATCCTCTAATAAAGCACTTCTGCAGATCCCTTGTTTTGTACTGCCAAATTACTAATCCCCTACCATTGGAACACAATCCCTTTCCACATCTGCACCTGCCCCAATTTCAGGATCTTTATGAAGATTCTTAAACCATGGTTGTTCTAGTCAGTCTTCCCCTGCCTACACAGCACAGTGCCAAGATACCCCTTCGGGAGTGAGTTGTGCACAATACCAATTACTAAAGTAAAGCAAAGTAAAGAAATCCCAAGTACCCCAGGCTTGCCATTGCCAGACCTAAAACTACCTTTTTATTCGATACAAGTCACCCATAACATAGACCCTAAACAACTCAAGGGGCAAGGTCCATTGTGTTTAAACTGCTGGATACCTACTTTTAAGTTTTACATGGCCTGGTAATGAAAAACTCACAAATTTGTTTTTCACTACTGTGAATCCTACATCTCCCATAGGATAACATTAGGTTACATTACATTTATTACATGAAAATGTTTATTTGGGGGCAGGTGGAAATGTCATCTTTGGTGTCTAAGGAACTATAATTTAAAACCCTTGTTAATAGAAAAGTAAGATTGTAAGCCACATTTCTGAAATGAGCCACTTTTAGAAAGTTGTCATTTTTTTGTCCTAACTATTTGGTGCTTGCAGCCTGGTGCCTGGGTCACATGACTAGGTGCACTTGACCATTGTGTAGTCCTTCAGACAGCCACAGAATAGAGGGATTGAATGTTGGCAAGATGGGCCATTGTGGCAGTATGGGGGGGCGAGCTATGCAAAACCCTACTCGTACTTCAAAGACCCTCCTGCAGCTCACACACAAGGAACTTCACACTAGAATATTGTGCCCCCAGATGGACTGGGACTGGGGCAATGAGGGCAGGATGTTCCAGACACTTCTGTGGGGAAAATACTCCAGAAATGTTTTCTAATTCAAAGCTGCCATCAGGTATAAAAATAGGACCCTTAATCCCACACTTTACTTCATTAAAATTATATAAAATTCTGTATCTCTGCTTCTACTTCTTGTGTTGTGTTTTCACTGTCTTTCTGTTTGAAGTGCTGCATAAATACTTTACAAATTGCCTCTAAGTTAAGCCTCACTGCTTCGTGCAAAGCTGCCAGATGTTTGAGCACAGGTTAATTTGGGGCTTACTTGTGACTTCACCCTACTATACATTGTGGTTGCTGCTGGAGTATGGTTTTATCTGCCTCAACCAGTAATCCAATTTTTTATACTGGTGATCAGCAGTGAGGATTTGTGTTTGTGCAGTGCCATACAGAAAGTTTGTGTTATACCGCCATCCCAGATAAATAATGTAAGAAAACATTAGTTTTTTCAAATTCTCCTTGATTGATTATTTTTGCTTTTTCTATATCTACTCTCATTGCCACCGAACTGTCTGAAATCATACATGCAGCAATCATGCTTGAGCTTGCCAACCAAGTTACACTTGGTTGAGCTCCAATAGTTCTGCGTAAGAAAAGGGGACTACACATGAGGAAAGGCACAAAGAAGTGTGAGGTTCTAAAATCTCGAGGGCCTGGTCAGAGATCCACCACTTGCTGACAGCCACAGGGGATGGAAATGATAAGGATGATGTGGAGGAGGTGGATCAGGACTGACCTGGACATTAGCTATGAAACACATACTTCAGGGGAGGAAGATGTCCCATCTCTGAGTTGTAACCCACTGCCAGAGCAGGGAGCAGTGTGTCCTTGCGTAGCCTGCCCCCAGAGGAGCTGGCGGTCAGGAAGGTGGGGATGCAAAATATGGCAGCCAGCCTAGAGGGGGTGCGTTCGTGCATTATGTCATCTGCAGAACAGGCAGCAGCCATGCAAGGACGAACATCTATCCTGCAAGAACTTCAACAAAGTGTGAAGGAAATTAGCACAGCAGTAAGGGAGTTGCCACAACACCTCGCACACCAAACCTTTCACTGCGTGCACAAATGCAATATTGGCCCTCTCAGGACCAACCTGGCTGCCTACCACAGTGATGTAGCTGCTATACTTAAGAACCAGCAGCTCCTCCTTGCTGCCCTTAATATAGCCCCACATTTGGCAGCTACCAGGATTGCTGACTCCACGTCTTCAAACACTGAAGTGTGTGTTGCCCCTTCAAACCCACCACCACCATGGGCAGAGGAGACAACATACACATCAGAACATGAAGACGTGGAACAGATCACCTTCATCCATAAGAGTACCCGGTAGCACAATTCCATGCCAAATGGGCACTTATATCCAAGGTCCTGTGCATCTGAACATGCCAGTCTTGCAACAGCTGCTCACATGCACTATTCCCCAGCCCACTGTTTCCCTTGACACTATGCTCTGTGATTGTATCTCACTACCTCATTGGCAATTCATGTTCCTCTGCACTGTATGACACTTCACCCCAGCATGTCCAATGACATGTCCCTTTGCACTTCGGTAGTATCACAATAGAATGCGTCACACTAATGGACTCACAATCCTGGACTTTGTAAATATTGCACTACAGCACTTTAAAATAAATAGCACTTATACAACCACTTTGTCTCTGTGTAATGTGACACATGAACCGTGTAAGAGATTAATGATGAAAGTCACATGTCAATGGCCATAGAATGCCAATACAACTGCCTTGAGAGATTGTGGGCTGATAACTATGCACTGGGGTCTGGATTGTACCATCATCTGCGCTTCCTAGGGGTTATTTCTGAAGTAAATAGAAAACTAACAGTATAATGCTGTGTTGGACTGAAAAAGTCTGCTTCAAGGGATGTGGAAGCAGAAAGTCAATGTGTTCAAAATGTACTTCTAGACAATCTTTATGTAAACATCTGACTCTAAACTATCATCAGACACACACACCATACAGCAGGAATGGATGTGTATGAGTGTATGGACAAATATGTAACCTGGGAGTACAAAGTAAGAAATGAAAGGTGTGAGTTATGTATACAATACTACATAAGATTATAACGTCACTCACCTTATCAGGGTTCACATGAACATCAGGCTGCATGCAGATGTACCACAGTGCCCAAGATTCCAAATCTGTTCTCAAACTATGAGAGATTGAAAACATACATCCAAACTTAACAACACATTGGGAACCATAGTAACCTTGAGTGGTGGGTGCAATGGATGGCAGATCATAGAGAAGTAGCTTTGTTGTAGCTGGCAATGTGACAGCTGAACTGGAAGTGGGAATAACCATGTCAATAATGGGATTAGGATGGAACACACATGCTAATACTAAATTGACACTGTTTACCCATGCCAAGGCCCTAATCCCCAAGCATACTGTAAAGGAGTACCTAAATATGTATTTAACAGTAAATAATGGATACGAAAACTAGGGGCAACATCTTAACTAACCTAACCTATCCTAACTACACATTACCCACAACTGTCCCTTACTACCCTAATCTAAACTTACTCTTCACATTTAACTAAACACTCTAAACATCAACCCCCCCACTCCCCTTATATGACGGAAAACATGTAGGACTACATGTACTAACCTAAACACATACTATCTTATCCTAAACAAATATATATATTTTTTGTTTTTTTTTGTATATAGTTTTTTATTTATTTTTTTTACACAAAAACCCCAACATCATCCCCCACCCACCCACCGACAAATAAAATGCATGTAAAAATATAATCCACTCCACCCCCAACCAAATTATACTAACTAAACTAACAGCCTATTCTTACCTAACACTAAGCCCCCTAAACCCACAAAATAGAAGAACCAGGAAAGAGGAGGGAGGGGAGGGAATCTTGGCTGAGGGTCCAACAGTTACAAGTTTGGCCTCCGCAGGATCTTCTTTATCCCACGCAGTCTCCTGCTATTGCGGGACACCTCCTGCTGCAGCCTGTCCATCTTGCGCAACATCTGTTGCATGTCACGTCGCATGTTCATAAGTTCCACATTGTCAATGACTGCAGCAGGGGTGGTCTGTGTGCCACTAGTGGATGGTTGTGCTGGTGCTGGTGCCATGCTTGGAGGGGGAGGCGCAGGAGCTGATGTTATTGGTCCCAGAGTGGATGATGTTGAGGGATCTGCACTGGTGGTTGTCATCCTTGGTGCCACTTGGGTCGGAGTGGTGGTGCTGGTGGTGGCAGCTGTTGTGGACACAGATGGGACCCCTTGGGCAAATGCCCTCCAGAACCCAGTGGCTCTCTCATGGCGATAACACCGTGCCATGTGGCGGAACCTAGACTCCACATCCAGAATGTGGCAGTAACGCATCGCCCTCCTCTGGAATTCTCGGATCTGATTGGCATCCATATTCGCACCTGTAAAAAAAAGTAAGCCAAACATTAGTTACATCATTGTGTGATACATCTACTAATGATATTCAAACACTTCCTCACAATTAGCTTTAACATCCCAAATCACAGTACAGATCATAGATTGTCCCAGAGGAAGTACATGCCAACGCAGCCTACACATCTCCTGTCTAACAGCACAGTAATGCTCAAAAAGGTGTTTACGTATTTAAATGATCTATGCATCATTGTTCTGCCATTAGTCACATAACAAATGCTGGAAGTAGTCCAGATGTGACAGGCCAACTAAGGACTATCTTCTGGATGACAATCAAGGCCCACAAGATCTGTGATTTGTAAATCAAATTGCCTGGATGGTATGCAGTTGCTAATCATGAGGGGGTATCCTAGGTCAGAACAAATGATTGTTGGAATTACATGTCTGACTTCTACACTGGGATCCTCACACCTAGGTACACATACTTCATGAACCTAACACTGTGCCTCAGGGGGGCATGGACATGCAACACATACTTTCAAACACCAAGGACAGCCAGAAAGCTGTGGACAGCTGTCCATGGGTCTAGTCAGTCCACCACAGGTAAGGAGGGCTGCCAACTAGGATAGACACAGGCATTGGACAATCACATCCACATTTATGTTCCTAATTGCGGACAACTGTCCACATCATTTGCTATCACTAATACCTTTCCAAAAACAAGCACATAGATGCAAGCACCCATTCGGGCTTGAGCTGCCTGCATACCTATGACATTCTACTCAAGAGCCACATAAACGTAGCACAACATGTGGAGCTAGATGCTGCTAGGAAGTCAAATATGCATTCCTACATGTTCATAAGTTAACAGGGAGGCTCAAGTCTGTGAGTAATACTTCGGCATCACTGCTCTGTGTGAATCAGAGTATGACTTGCTGACTAAATCATGAAAATGGCTACCTCCAAAATTTTAATTGGCATAAATGTAGCAACAAATATCACCCTGTTCACCTGCCCATGCCTACATCGCAGCACTAGATTCCCAAAATATGACTCTACACCACTGATTGTCCAACTCAAATATGGAAAAACAAGGCAAACTCCAGACAAGACAAATATCAGATCATGTGCCAGCACATCATACCTTGCTATGTGTCTGACACACAGGAGTCAATCACACAACAGCTGCAAACACAACACAGAACTAACATATCAACACTTACTGGATATGTCTCGGTAAATCGAGCCACTTCTCCAATTGTGTAGGGGGCTGGTCCACCTGTAAAACATGGAAGAATGAAATGTGCTCAATGTCTGCACACTGTACAACACTTGGAACAAAAAATCACTGTGCGTGACAATATATATGATAGACCGGCATCTCAGGCATGTACGCACCCCAAAAGACATACCACTGCAAAAATGTATTGACCCTGTCACTCCAGTGAGTAATACACACACATATGCACACATGCAGTGGCCCTAACAATCATGTGATGAGAAACCTGATTACTCAATTGGTTGCAGATTCATTCATAGATGGTACTCCATTTCGTCATTCGTTGTTATGAGAGACATGCCAAGCCAAATGCCTGGTGCACTGCAATACCAGTCACTCAGGTATTGTGGCTTGTGCATCAAGGGACAATCAGTTACTGTGTGATGCTCATGTGGGTTGAGTTTAGCTCATGAATTATTATGATTTCTATGGTCCATTTTATGTGTACCTGTGTTGTCTGTAGGTTACAAATGCCACATTGCCAGTATACTCAGAGCCGGATATGCCTACTATGACACCATGATGGCAGGGATCCTGTGTGTTCCTTGATGACAATCTTACGCTAAACATGCATTGGCCATTTATCTAAATCAAAACAACCAAGAAATATATGCTGACAGTGTCTATTTTGATCATCCGTGACAGAATGCATGGGCATAGGTGTAGTCATTGCACCTGAAATGTGTTACTCATGGACCTGTGTACCTATATTGGGTATTGCAAATCACTGTTAGCCACATTCATCATCTTATATTTGCCAAGTTGGGTGATCTGTGGGTGTACAACAAACTGATACTGTCCCCTAATTGAAACATGGTTTAGCAAATGTCCTACTGTGGCAATCTTGATGAGGTAGGTCTCAATTTGATAGCACCTTGGGAATGGCAGCAGTCACAGGAATGCTGGTCTGCTGATCTTAGCATACACCCATGTCTGTGATAGCCTTCATACAGGGAAGTTAACTATTGTACATATGCTGCATTACATCAGCAGGGGTGTACCAAACGTAAACTAGCAAACTATTTCATCACTTAACATGTATGATGGAAGCAGTCAGGGGTCCCTTACCCAGCATCATGCAAGTAACATTTTGTGACCATGCATTCATCAAGTTCAGGTATCCCATGATGACCCATTAACTTATGAGAATTGCATGGCTAAAAAATGACACAGATGGCAAATGCATCAGCTCTGTTCCAGCAATTGTGCCCAAGGCTAATTAAAACACACAGGAACAATGAAAAGAGGGGCACATATTTTACTTTTCTTCAATATGTAGCATTTGCTTCATGTTTTACGCTACAGCTATGGAAAGTAGCACCAAACATTTAGATATTATCCCGTGTGCATTACTTTGGCATCCATTTCTAATTTAAATGCTGTACAAACCAAGTCAAAGTATCAGCCTAAGATATTACCAGAGGTTAGGAAGAACTTTGTACGTATGGCCAGGAATACAGTTCAGACATGTATTCCAAATATTTCAGGACTATATTCATTCCTTGCTTTAGCATGTGAAATATATCTCACAGACCATGAATAAAACATAGTTTGATCCGCATTACCATCATCTATCGATGTCAAAGCAGCACTAATTGACAAGATCAAGTTGTGTTTTGTAAGTTTGTGCAGCTTTTTCGTCAACAAATGACAGGAATGTGTACCAAATATTGTATAAATCAGGGCTACTGTATATTTAACTTGCATTCCACATGTCCCCAAACATTGCATGCAGCATGTCAACAAATCTGCTACTGTCACTACAGAGCATTTAAATGTGCACATTAGTCTGAATTGTACTTACCAACAGGGCCACCAATCACCACACCCAGGTGGTCTAGCAGGTCTTGCTCTCTGGCAACAAGGCCAGCCCAGCGATGCTTAAGTTGGTGGTCATTGCGCGGTGTGTTGAATATTCTCTTCGGATGGTACAGCACCTTGGACCACCTGAGCCTCCTCGCTTCCTTGTGATACCCCTGTATTACCCTGCCGCCAGCCTCTAACATCAGGGGTAGGAAGTGGCACACCAGCCAAATGAAAGCACCCAGCCCTCCTCACCCATTCTCCCCAGACGTGCACTTCCCAACACAACAAAAAAGTTATAGGGATAGGAAAGTGTAAATAGGAAAAAACAGGGAAAGAAGCTAGGATTATTTAATGAAAAGAACCCACAAACAGCCCAACAATACCCCAACTAACAATACCCACTACACACTCCCAACAGTACAAAACAAAATCAGACTAAAAAAATGACAAAAACACACTTACACTGATTTACTGAGACAAATCCAAATACAACAGATGACAAATGGAATGGCACACAGGAGACAAAAGCACAATTTGGACAGACAAAACTCTCAGCACAGCCACATAGTCCGGAAGATTCACAGGCTGCAAAGTGAAAGGGAAAGTACACCCACTGTACCATTTCTGTAAACAGGATATCCTATTACATCACTGTCTCAAATGCAGTGCATTTTTATTATGATGTGTGAACTTTTTATGCCACGTACGGGCTTTTCATCAAAATGTTTTGACGCAAATGCTTAAAAATTCACCCGCATTCAAAGATCAATATATTTTTCATGGATAACCAATTTCATGGGGTGCAGTGTTGGAATTACTTCTAGGGACCAACGGATGTATATTGGCTGTGAGCGTCATTTTTCAATGCATATGCGGCAAAATTTGAGGCATATGCGTCTTTTTTGACACATTTGTGTCAAAAGATCTTTCTTTAACTGTGTTTGTGTCATTTTTCTTATTGTTGATGTACATGAAAGGTGTAACTATACAGAGATAGGCTGTTTGGGCCTGCTGTATGTGTTCCAGTGTTTGGGCACATGTGGCAGACCACACTACTGCGGACCATAATATTAATGTTGTTGTGCCGGATAAGAACTCTTGACTGACGCAACAGCAACCCAAACATTTGGAATAAAAATTGGTATTCCCTAGTTTGAGAAGGTGGTGTGTCGATAGAGGATAGCAAGGCTACGCAACTTGATACATTCACTGATGGCCTATATGTATATGTCTGTGAATTGGCTATTTCAATAGTTTTTGTGACTCTGTGTGAACGTCACAAGGCGTGTTTTGCATAATGTGCTTGTATGCATGTGTTGTAAATGTGGATAACCATCAGATGCCATTCATTGTTATACATCATTCAGGATATGTGTTTCTCAAACCTGTAGCGTCTAATGCTGTGTGAACTTCCCTGCTTTGGGGGACAAAACATTTCCCATGACAAACTATGCACAGGATAGATAGAGGACGGTTGATAATGGCTATGTTACAAGGGTAAGCCATCACAAGTAATGGAATGTTGGATACCACTTCCTGGTCACTTGTTTGTATACTACCCCTGAGTCAGGCAATTGAACAATTTTGGTAGGTACAGTGTTTGTGACACAGAGTACCAAAACCAAATCCATATAAGTTATGTTACACCACATTTTGAGTCATAAAAATGACCTATGTTTCTCCTGTGGCAGTGGAGGACCAGCAGACCATGCTGCATGTGTTTACTTATTTCCAGTGGTTCATTGCACAAAGGTGTCCAGTTCAATTGTGTGGCCAGGTGTTCTCTGAGTCAGTATTGGCCTCCATGTTGTCACAGTTACATGCAGGTCTAGTCATGAGTCTGTGGAGCCATTCCCTGCATTAACAGATTATCCTACAAAGCAGAATTGACAAAAAGGCGAAGATAAATTGACGACATACATGGGGATAGTCCAGCTATGGCACTGCAGAACTTTTATAAGGCTGACAACAGTGCAGCCTTGGTGTGCTTAAAAAATGTATGGATCAGTCATAGGAAACAGGCAGGTTTCTTCACAACATTTGTACGCAGGGTGGCCTCCAAAATTCCCACTGCAACAGGGAACATCAGTGCCTCTGTGCTGATTAATCTTACATATAGTTACCACACAAGCACCATCAATAGTTTGTGGCAAATGTGAATCTGTGAATCATGTTTTAGCCTTTCATTCACATTAGCAAACATTGTTTTTTGTGCTGGAGGCACCATACCAAATCCATGCAGATAGCCATAGTGCACTGTCACTGTTTGTCACTCATGAATACATGAAACCCAGACAAGGGATGGGGGCTGGATTTGGCTATTTGAATACATGTCCCAGACCATAATACGATAAGTAAACTGATTAAACTATACTATGCATTTGAGGATTCATCTTAGACCTACCAGAAACAATACCCCAGGAGGTAAGAGACGGCATGGAAAGCAACTATGTGACAAATGTTGCCACAGGGAACCTCTATGGTATCGCAAAGACAGGAACCAGTCAGGCTAACAGGATGCAGGGTCAGTCAGGAACAAAAATTAACAAGGCAAATACACAGTGAGTAGGCTCTGACTGTGAAAAGCTGGAACAACACTGTGGGAAATAAAAACTGTACTTGTGCTGTGGGCTGCAACATTAGACAATACCCCAAGGCCTGTGTTACACAAGTGATTTATACAGCAATTCAGAACAAGGATATTCAGAAAATGTCAGCTTCTAAGCAGTTCCAGGCAGCAGCAAGGTCATGGCAGAGTCAAATGGCTGTTCTGCATGGAAGTGCTCACAGGCGTGTGCAGCTTCAGTCTCTCACAAGTCCTGCAGGTGAGAATCAAGTTGAAAGGGCTCACAGTACCTTTCACATGGGAAGCAAAGAACAGCTGATTACAGGTCCTACTGACTACCAGGCAGTGCATTATCAGACCTGAAGGCCATGCTGACAGATGAACTACGACTGTGGAATGCCATACTAAAGAGGGACGCACACAGGAGTCAAGGTGGGAGTCTTGGTGTGTGTAGATGAAGGTTATCTAGGTACAAATAGTCTATTTACAGGGCCCCTAGAGAAGGGTGGGGAGAGACTGAAAACATGGCAGTGGCAGGACTTCTTACCTGGGATGGACTGTGCAGGGCATGTCTTCTGAGCAATGCTTGTCATACCTAGGGCACTCGTGCTATACATTTTCAGCTTAGATGGACTTCTTGTCACACATGCTCCTTGCAAAGATAGCTGATGTCACACTTACTGCTGTCAAGGGTGTGGTCATACATTCCTGTTACCAATGCAATAGCACATCCACTGCCTCATGTATGAAACACTATTTAACCTTATGATTAATGGTGTCTTAGTTGTGTGTCATGTGCTCCAATGGCCCACGTTGGCAACATGGATGTGTCTCAGAAATGTAGTCCTCTGATTTTGCCCTTCACATGTCAAATAGACAGGACATATGTAATTTCCACTGTGTGTGATGTGGGGTGTACATTCATACCCATCAAATGTGAAGTGGCTTTTTCAGCACTCCAATCAGTATTTTTGCAATGCTCCATGAGGCTAAACTCCGATTATGATTCCTAGGGGTCATGTGATGCATAAATAATTACACAGACCACGATTGAGTGATGAAGTGAGGTGTTTAATGACATGTGGTAAGAAAGTGGTGATGGTGACTATAGTTAAAAGATGTTTTGGACAATGTGTTGTCTCCGACGCAATCCTGCTGCAGTGTTTGGACGGTCCCCCTCATGTTAACGAACAGCATCCTCCTCATCCTCCTCTTCAGGCATTTGTAGATCTGGTTCATAGAGGGGAATGTTACTCCTTACACAAATGTTGTGCAGGATGGCACAGGTCAAAATGATCTTGCACACCAGTTCAGGGGAGTATAGGAGGCTGCCTTCGGTAAAGTCCAGGCACCTGAATCTTGACTTCAGGATGCCAAAAGTCCTCTCTAATATGGTGCGTGTCCTCCGATGTGCCTCATTATAGGCACGCTCTGCTGTAGTGCTTGGATTTGCAAATGGGGTCATGATCCATGGCTGGATCCCATATCCTTGATCAGCTGAAAGAGAAAATGAGTGTAAATATTTGGATGTTGCTTGCACCGTGATTATAACTTTGTATGGCAGTTGTTATCTTGTGTCGTCTGTGACTCATCTGTGTTTGTGCTATTGTGTGGGATCCTGGGCTTCTAGGATGTTCTTTCAGCATTGGGTTGTTTCTTTATCTAAACTGGTGTTTGGCTTATTCACCGGATATCAGCTGTATATTTGTAAACCTAGAGTACCTTGTGTCTCTCCCATGCATTATGTCATGTGACAGATGTGCCCATGTGTCTTCACTGGAGGTGACATGATACTTCCACACAAAGAATCGATTCCACTGTGGTGGTAACACGGTTGCACTATGTGGCCTGAACATCCCATCCAAATCAACATATGTAATAGCATGTGAAAAACAAGAGTGAGGCCCTTTGATTTGGGTAGGTGACAATGTACAACACATCTCCATAAGTTTGCAGCACTGAAGTGTTGACAGTTGACAATGCACAAATATCCCATGTGTGACAAGTTCTATGCAAACCTATTTTTGTGCCCTCACCAAGTTGGCTCATGTGCAAACGTGTACCTACACTACTGAACTTGGTCCAGGTAAGCTGGCTAACTTTGTTGTGGGGATGAAGGTTTAAGTGTCAGAAGGTCCATATGCCTGTACATCTTTTGTGTATATGTGTAGTTGTCTCAATCCGTAGGTGTAGCAATGTGCACTTTACAATAATGTCACATCAATGTGTGTTCTTAGCACATTCCACTTCCTTATTGCTAGCGGGAAATGTCACCCCAGGAGTGATGTGAGATGTTGGGTCTGCCTCAATGATTCCATGTCATCTTCATTTGAGTCATCATCATCATGCTATGTGTGTCATGGTGTTTAACCTGAAGAGAACCACATTACACACCCCTTACACAGTACTTATTGGTTGGAAGGGTGTGTGATTGAGTGCTAATGATGTGATATTGTAAGATTCATCTTCCAAGTTGTACTGCCAGTTAAGGCCATGTCATTATCACTGTGTGGTTTTCAGTTTGTCCCTTGTTTCTCTGGTGTGGCATCTGTTGTTATTTGCATCTGTCATTTGTCCCTAGGTGTGTATCCCATTGGGTCAGGATATCCAACATGACTAGAAGTGTCACAATCTTGATGTCTTCCTGGCCACGTGTCAATGTAGTGGTGTATGTGTTGTGTGTCCTACAGGGTTGCTGTGCAGTGTATATATAACTAGGTTTCTGTACTTACCAACAAGTAGGCCCTTTCCATATCGTCCATCCTGGAAGTGTTGATTGATGGTGAAGTGGCGGAAGATGAATGAATCATGTACATTCCCTGGATACTTTGCCACGATGTTGGTGATCAATCCCCGGTGATCCACAATGGCGTGCACATTGATGGAGTGTGTGTGCTTCCGGTTGCGGTATTGATGCTCGGTTGCAGCAGGTGGCACAGTCAGTACATGTGTGCAGTCAATGGCACCAAGCACATGTGGGAAGCCATTGATTTGATAGAAGCCCTGTTTGGTCTCCTGCTGCTTCTGCTATGTGTTTGGGAAGCTGATGTGGTGGGTGTGAGGAAGATGATGGTGTCCAGTACCTTGGGAAGAAAGGCAGAGAAGGAGGACTGTGAGATCCCGGAAACCAGGGCACCAGTGGTTTGAAAAACATGTGGAGGACAGCTAGCAGCTTGGTCTCTGGTGGAATGATGTGGGGTGTCTGCAAGCTGGGTACCAACTGTGGCTCAATGTGGCGCAGCAGCTGCTGTATGGCTTGCCAGTTTAATCTGCACCTCTGGATGGTGTCATGTTTCCTGAGGCCCTGAAGGGTTGTCCTGGTCTGAAATATCCTCTCCTGCCTTCTGCATTGCCTTTGGGGTCCCTGGTGGTGTTGTGGAAGCTGCTGCTGTTGGTCCTGTGCTCTGCGTCTTCGTGCATGCTGGATGAGTAGCACCTCCATGTCTTCCTTTTGAGCTCCGATGTTGCTTCTGTGGGTTTTTCTTAAGTACTGGTGTGTTTGCCCCATTTTAATGCCTGCCCTGACCCAGGCGTTAATTTTTGACACAAATCGGGCTGTGCGTCATTTTCCGCCTCCGCCTCCCAGCTGTGCGGGATTTTGGGGCGTTTGGATAAATATGGCACACGGGTGTTTAAGTAATTTTTGGGACGGGAATGCCTACCTTGCATGTCATTAACGTTAAGATACAATGTTATTGTGCAATAGCGGTATATCATGACAAATTGTAGTACTGGCTTTTAGAAGAGCCTGGAGTCTTTATAATTTTTACTTAAATTTGTGATTAATTAATTATATTTATGATTTAATCATTAATTTGTTAATGCATTATATAATTTCTTTTACATAATTCAAGCTGTTATAGCACAACATGGCTTCCGAAGTTGAACCTTTAACTAAGAACTCAAGGAGTTTTCCAAACAAAGATGCTTTTCTTAAAACCAGTGGAATAACTGAAATAACATTTGCACATCTAAAGCTCTGGCTTAGATGTTTTACTAAAACCAGTGGGACATAAGTATATCCTCCTGTGAAAGTTAGGAAAAGAGTGGTAGACCGAATATATACCACTTATTAATGATGATTGTGAACTAATGGAAGAGGGTGATGTTAAGGAGGCAACATTGGGATGACAGTGATGAAGACTATGGCACTAAATTTAGATTTGATTTAATTCTACATCATTTGGACTAAGTGTCAGTAAATATATTGAATTTGTAACTTTGTAAGTTTTAGATTTTTTTTATTTAAAAACGTAGGGGCATATTTATACTCCGTTTCCGCCGAATTTGCGTCGTTTTTTTCGACGCAAATTCGACGCAAAACTAACTCCATATTTATACTTTGGCGTTAGACGCGTCTAGCGCCAAAGTTCATGGAGTTAGCGTCATTTTTTTGCGTGAACACCTTCCTTGCGTTAATGATATGCAAGGTAGGCGTTCCCGTCTTAAAAAATGACTCCGATGCATATGCGTCGTATTTATACTCCCGGGCGTCATTTGAGTGGGCGGGTCTAAAAAACCCGCATTAGCGCCGGATTTTAACGCCTGGGTCAGGGCAGGCGTTAAGGGACCTGTGGGCTCAGAATGAGCCCAGAGGTGCCCTCCCCTGGCCCCAGGGACACCCCCTGCCACCCTTGCCCACCCCAGGAGGACACCCAAGGATGGAGGGACCCACCCCAGGGACATTAAGGTAAGTTCAGGTAAGTATTTTTTTTTTTTTTTTTGTGGCATAGGGGGGCCTGATTTGTGCCCCCCTACATGCCACTATGACCAATGACCATGCCCAGGGGACAGTAGTCCCCTGGGCATGGCCATTGGGCAAGGGGGCATGACTCCTGTCTTTGCTAAGACAGGAGTCATTTTAATGGGGGTTGGGAGTGAAAAAAAAATGGCGCAAATCGGGTTGAGGCGATTTTTTTGCCTCAGCCTGACTTGCACCATTTTTGGACGCCCATACTCCATTTTCCCCCTACGCCGGCGCTGCCTGGTGTACGTCGTTTTTTTTAACGCACACCAGACGGCGCCCGCATGGCGCTTCAGAATGGCGTTAGCCGGCGCTAATTTTTTTGACGCAAAACTGCATTAGCGCAGTTTTGCGTCAAAAAGTATAAATATGGGCCTTAATTTAAGAACAAAGTAAATACACTGTATTAATTAATTTACTGTTAAAATATATTTATGAAAATGTGGTCATGACAAATTTCAATTATTAAAAATATTTTTTGTGACACAATTAGTCCAGAAACACATTATTCTTTTAATTATTTATTTTCTTTTTTATATATAATATAATCACTGTTATGAAGTAGTACATAAGTGCAAAAAATGCATTATAAAACTATCGGATAACTAACATTATTACAACTAACCTTTACGGATATATCAGATGAGCTCAAAATATCATGATGTTATAATATTAGGAAATAATTGTTTGGAGTGCACATAGTTAATTGAATCTGAAAGAAAGGATTCAGATAAAGTATGAACGCATAGAAGGAGTAAAACGGATCATTGCATAAAGAATGGTTCAGCTTAATTTTAATTAAAACATGAAAAAGTTTATATATTATTTGGTGGATGGCCTACTCTGGCAAATCCTGATGAATATCCCATTTGCTACTTTTGAAGTGCCATAGTCTATAGTGCTGTACTGATACAAAAGACAGAACTTTCTTCATGTTTAAGTAGTATACCGTCCATAAAAAGTTAAATAGGAAACATAGACTTTTCACTCCTAATGGAGCTCTCTCAAAATGGTGGGTGGCAGTTTAGAAAGGTGGTGAAGTAAATGAGATCCCCAACCCAGACGAATGATGGGGCACTCAACGGATTTAAAATTGGGGTCATTTTATTCAACATTTTCTTAATAAAATTCTAGTTTATAATATTGAATACACTAATATTTTTTCAGAATCAACTGTAAGACAGAAAGGTTCACAATTTACAATTACTTCTACACAATCAACAGGATCTACATTTCAAGCCTTCAGTACGGGCAGTGCTCCTTCTGCCAATACAGACACTCAAGAAGAACTACCTGGGCCATTCAAGTACTACTACAACTTCATTCACTACATCTTTATGCTGAAGTATCCTGGCCAGTAATACACAGCTACCAGTGCCTTAGCAACCATCATTACTCATATATATCCTTCTCATACCTCAAACTGTAAACGGTCAAAGAGCAACATCTGTGGCAGCAAAACAAGACAGACTTATTGAATCAATTCCATTGTACCAGGTGATTTTGATTGAAATGAAAAATAACGTAATGTAGAAAAAAGAGGTTTAGGGCGCATGTGACCATAATAATTAAATTAAGATCAATTGATGTGTGTTTCAATGTTGCAGGAAGAGTGACCTAATAAGATTATTTCAATTCTGAGTGCTCAAAAAATCTGCTAGAAAAACTCCAGGCCCTCAATCTTTTAGAAAAACTCCAGGCCCTCATTATGAGGTAAATTTGGTGATAAATTCCAACTCAGCTGAATTACAATTGATCTGGTGCAATAAATTCCAACCAAAAGGGAATGACATGCAAATGTTGGTGCTTCGCCAATGTTCTGGTCCATACTGGCATTTTTCCTCTAATGAATATCAGCAGGATTGACCAGCTGATATTTAGGCCCATATTTATACTTTTTGACGCACAACTGCGCCAACGCAGTTGTGCGTCAAAAATTTTACCGCCGGCTAACGCCATTCCAAAGCGCAATGCGGGCGCCTTATTTATTGAATGACATTAGCCGGCGCTGCGGACTGGTGTGCGTCAAAAAAAATGACTCACACCAGGCAGCGCCGGCGTAGGGGAAAACGGAGGTTGTGCGTCAAAAAATGGGGCAAGTCAGGTCTGAGGCAAAATTCAGGCCTCAACCCGATTTGCGCCATTTTTTTTTACGCCTAACCTCCATTGACATGACTCCTGTCTTAGCAAAAACAAGAGTCATGCCCCCTTGCCCAATGACCATGCCCAGGGGACTTATGTCCCCTGGGCATGGTCATTGGGCATAGTGGCATGTAGGGGGGCCCAAATCAGGCCCCCCTATGCCACAAAAAAAAACTAAAAAAAATACTTACCCCAACTTACCTCAACTTCCCTGGGATGGGTCCCTCCATCCTTGGGTGTGCTCCTGGGGTGGGCAAGGGTGGCAGGGGGTGTCCCTGGGGGCATGGGAGGGCTCCTCTGGGCTCCATTTGAGCCCATAGGTCCCTTAACGCCTGCCCTGACCCAGGCGTTTTAAAAACGGCGCCCATCAGGCTGTGCGTAGTTTTTTAAGGCCTGCCCCCTCCTGTGCGTCAAAATGACGTCAGAGTATAAATATGGGGCACAGGCCTTAAAGTCATTTTTTGGAAGGGAACGCCTACCTTGCATATAATTAACGCAAGGCTGGTTCCCCCTTCCAAAAAATGACGCACATGGTGGAACTTTGACGCCCGTGGTGTCGGACGTCAAAGTATAAATATGGGGCAAAAATGTTGACGCACATTCGGCGCAAACAGAGTATAAATATGCCCCTTATTTTGAAACACACAACTGCAACATGTGTTGTAACAGCAATTACCCCACATATCTCAATAACACATACTGCCTTAAATGATGGCCTAAGAATCAAGACATACCAGTGTAGTATATTTATTGTTAGAAATTCGGTCTCTAGTTGGCAGAGGTATGCACTCTGTCCAAGTAGGGACCACAATCCTAATCAGGACAAGTAACATACACACTAAGGCCCTCATTATGACAATGGTGGTAAATCCCACTTACCGCCACGCTGATGTCCGCCAACTTACTGCCGTTGCGGCGGACATCCGTTCACCTTATTATGACACACACAAACCAATCTGACAGAATACTGCCACATACACAAATCCGCCAGTCCAAAGGTCAGTGATAAAGAGGCGGTATCAAAACCCACACCGTTGCGCCAACAGAACAGCACCCATAAGATTATGACCCACGAATCACCACAGCTGACATTCAACGGCAGTAAACCATTGACTGTACATACTGCCGCGCTCACACTGGATAACCACATACAAAACAACACCACATTGGACAATTCAAACAACACACACCTGACCCCCATACACACACCACACCAACCCACACCACTATAAAACACACACCCACATTACCAACAACCCTTTACAATTACAAAGCATTGCCAACAGAGAGACACCAAGACCACTGACACAACTAGAGCCACACACTACTTACACCTATACACCATTCACGCACTTCACATCACACACCCCACCAAACACATTACCCATCGCACCTTCACCAACACACCACACATAACACCCATGGCACCACAAAGACACTCCCGTTTCACAGAGGAGGAGCTAAGGGTCATGGTGGAAGAAATTGTCAGGGTAGAGCCAGAGCTTTTTGGAGCACAGGTGCAGCAGATATCAATAGCCAAGAAGATGGAGCTTTGGGGAAGAATTTTGGACAGGGTCAACGCCGTGGGATATCACCCCAGAACTAGGGATGGCATCAGGAAGAGGGGGAACCACCTACGGGGGAAGGTACCTTCCATAGCAGCAAGGCACCAGCTTGCTATCCAGAGGACTGACAGTGGATCCACGTTTCCTCCCCTGCAACTCACAGCATGAGAGGAGCAAGTCTTGGCACTACTGCATCCTGAGGGCCTGGCCAGAGTTGGAGGAGGACTGGACTCTGGCAAGTTAACTCTCAACTACTATCACCCCCCTACCTGCATGCCATCACATACCCTCACCCTCATCTCTCCACAACATCCCACACACCCCACCATTACAACCCACTCATCCCAATGCCAAGCCCTGCATGCTGTACCAATGCATGGACACCCCTCACAGCCCTGCATGGGCACTCATCACTAAAGCAAGCAGACCATAGAGAACCAACAATCCCACCACACACTAACATACACAAGTGAAAGCTGGTAGGGCAAATCCAACCATAGAGGGGAAGCCAGGGATGTACAATATGACATATACATAAACCATAACACATCATTTACATCCCCACAGGTACCCCAGCCAAGGTCCGTGGAGAGGAGGTGCAAGCACTATCCAGTCCCCCAACTGAGGAGGCCCACAGTGATGACAGTAACTCTGGTCTTCAGGATCTAGACGAGCTACCTGGCCATAAGGGGCCACTGGACAGCCATTTACCCAAGCCCAGTCACATACCACCACCGAGCCTCCCCATCTGGAAACACCACCACAGCACCCACCGAGTGTACCCACACCTCTGTCCCCAGGACACGTCAATCAGCAGTGTGTCCACCTCTACAGGGACTCCAGGCCACACCTCGCCCACAAGACAATTAGGGACCTGGGGTCAGTGGCAGTTGGCACATGGTTCAGGGGACAGAGGCACAGGCCAACAAGGAAACTGGGAGGACTTCTGTGCGCCAGGGTGAGGACAAGCTAGGGAACCAACTCTCCAGGAGGCAGTCTCCAAGACCCTGGGAGCCTATCAACATTCCCATGACACGATGGGCCAGATCATGAAGGAGAACAGGTGGCTGCAGGAGGGACACTACCAGGGGATCAGGGAGGACCTGCAGGCCATCAACAACACCCTGATCTCCATAGCAGGGGTGTTGGCAGATATGGCCAACATTAGGAGGGAGGCAGCTTCACACCAGCGGGCCCCTGCCACTAGCCAGACATCTGAACAGCCTTCCACTTCTGCTGCAGCTAGTGGCCAGGAGGCTCGGCCACAGGGCACACAGGCTACCAGCACACTTACCCTTGCAGAAGGTGAACCACCCTGCAAACGTTCCCTGCAATCCAGATAGAAGCCAGAGACACTTGCCAAGACCGCCACCAGGAAATGAGACTCTCCTGATTGGCACCCTTGTGTCCCACTCAGTAACCCTGTTCACCTTGAACTACCATTGCTTCCCTTCCCACGTCCCCTTGGACAATGCACCTGTGCTACAAACAGACTGGAACAATACCCTGGACTTTCCTCCATCATCACCCCATCCCATTGCACTTTCCCCCTATATGTTAGCACTTCAAAAACACCCTTTGAAAGAAATATATTTTGAGCATGTCATGTATATCAAAAATGTATTCTTTGAAACAGGTACAAACATTGCTAATGAGCTGTACATACGATGAGCATAGATTAATGACCTGTAGCTGTCTGTAGTGATCACACCAAGACTATTTGGCAAATCACCAACATCTGTGAAATTAATTGCCAGAGGGAACAGTAAGTGGGCCCACGAAGTGGGGAAATATCAGCATGCCATTGTCACACAGATTACAACCAAAGTCATTATAATGTAAAGTTACTCTGTCCTACCTGTGTGTCATTGGAAGTATTGTCGTATATCTGATGTTCTGTTGTCCTCATCCTCATCCTCTCCCTCCTCTTCCTCACTGTCCACAGGGTCTACTGCTGCCACAGGGGAATTTCCAATCTCCTCTTCCTGCAGAAAAGGGTCATGGCGCCTGAGGGCCAGATTGTGCAACATACACATGCCACTACTATTTGGCAGACCTTCTTGGGTGAGTAGAACAAGGATCTACCTGTTAGATGGAGGCACCGGAACCTGGCCTTCAGGAGGCCAAAGGGCATTTCAATTATCCTTCTGGTTCGCCCATGTGCCTCATTATAAAGTTCTTCTGTCCTTGTCCTATTATTCCTCACAGGGGTCAGCAGCCATGATAGGTTTGGGTAACCAGAGTCACCTGCCAATATTGAGGGACAGCATTTAGCCACACACTATCCTATGAGGTTAACACCAGAGGCATACAATAACATACACTGGGTGGGGATCAAGATTCACCTATTAGCCACACCCTGTGCCTCTGTAGTTTGGCCATTACATTTGGGATGCTGCTATTGCTCAGGACAAAGGCATCATGCACCAACCCAGGATAGTTAGCATTGACATGGGAGATGTACTGGTCTGCCAAGCACACCATCTGAACATTCCGAGTGGAAACTCTTATGATTCTTGAACACCTGTTCATTGTGGCAGGGCAGGAGGGACAAATGCAATATGTGTACTATCAATCGCCCCAATTATACAGTATTGGGGATATGTCCCATTGTATAGAACTCAGCCTTCACTCTGGCCAAATCCTCAACATGGGGGGAAATAATGTAGCTGCACGTGTGTTTTATCAGGTCAGGCTCCAATGGGGCACACATCTCTGTGATTGTGGCCCTGTCCATTCTATAGGTGAGTAAAATGCGCCTGTCTTCTAGTGTAGCCAAGTCCACCAGGGGTCTGTACACAGGGTTATGTCTCCATCTCCTATTCATCCACAGCAGTAGGTATGTAAGGGACACAAGAGTGAGGAGGCTGTCACAAACTGAACATTGGAGTTACATTAGATTTTTGCATTCTGTAAACTTGTATTGGATCAGTGTGAATTGTGCAGTATGTGCCTATTTCTCCTGTCACGCAGCATGAATTCATAGGGCTGCCCCCCCCTTGAAATGGTCTCCGCCTGTCCTGTGTGGAGGTACAGGTGGAAGTGAGGTAATTCAGCTGACGTTGTACGCCATGGAAGGAGGGGGTCAGGAACCGACGTGCAATTCCTCAATGGTTAATATCGGGCCCTATGGGTTACAGTGGCCAATGGTGATCTACGCTGGTGGAGACGGTATGCACTGCCGCGGACGTGACCGCCATTTTCTATCTTATTCCTCACTTGCCACCTGACCTTCCATAGGAGAGGACCTACACTGCATGTGCTGCTGTGACCTGTGTCTGGAACCTACCATGGCCCGTGTGACCAGGGAAAGGGCCCCTGTCGTCACCTCGGCGGAGTTGGAGCAACTGGTGGATGGGGTCCTACCCAGGTATGGACTGCTGTTTGGGCCTCCAGGCCAACAGGTGAATACATTGTGGGTGCGATGCATGTGGCATGAATGCATGGAGATGTGTGTGTGAAGGCCTCGTGTAAGGGGGGGTGGGTGGATGTCTTCTTTGCGGTGTACACATTGTGTGCTGGGCTATGTGTGTGCCAATGTTGATGGAAACGGGTATGGTGGGCCATATGTGTAACTGGCTGGACTGTTTGTTTAATGGTGGTTTCCTGTGTGTATTGCCTCTGCAGATCAGCGCCAGTCCAAAGAAGGGTATATGGCATGCCATCGCCAAGGAGGTGTGGACCCTGGTGGTCTATGGCAGGCTGGCAACGGAAGACGGTGGAGGCCCAGCTGGAAATGGCCTCCCAAAAAGGAAGGGGTGCCTGTCAAACCCTGATCCCCCTGATGGCCCGCATACTGGCGGTGGCCTATCCTGAGCTGGATGGGCGCTTGAAGGCATCACAGCAGCCACAAGGGGGTGAGTACAGTGGCTATCATTACAACTTATTTGTGGTGGGGTGGTAAACGGGTGTGGATGTGTGTTAGTGAGTGCCCCTAGGCCAGGCCTGACATAGCAGTGTAGGTCCTCTGTTGGCTAGGGTTCTGAAGGGATAATCCTGCCTACCTAGCCTGTAATCATCCAATACTGGTCAGGGCTGCATGGGTCCCGAGCGTGCTGCAGTTGGCGGTGTGTGCCCCTCCTTATGTCTTGTTGGCTAGCAATATCAGTGGTGGTGTAATGCATAGTGCGTAGGCCTGTTCCCTGTGTGTGAGGGTGCTGTGTACGCCAACGGATGTGTTGCTGCAGCCATTGACCCAGTGCATCCTTTGTCTCTCTCCCCCCTTTCTTATTTTGTCATCCTGTCCTTATCTGCATTAGCATCGTCTGGCAGAGGAGCAGAGGCGCCAGCAATGGAGGGAGCTGAATCTCACAGGACCCAGGAGGCAGAGTCCACTGACGCTGAGGGCACCAGTGGGATGGAGGGCGAGGGGAGCTCGACAGCAGAGACTGGAGGGGACAATTCAGACACAGATTCCTCCTCCAATGGAAGCTCCCTGATGGTGGCGGACAGTTCTGTGACCACCCCAACTACAGGTACAGCTGCCATCACCCATTCCAGCATCACTCTCCTAGCAGTCCCTCAGCGAGTTGCCCATGCCCGCTCACCCAGGAGAGTGGGCATCTCCTTCACCCCAGGCACCTCAGGCCAGGCCCCAGTTAGCCCTGCTGCCCTGAGTGAGGAGGCTATTGATCTCCTGAGATCCATCTCTGTAGGGCAGTCAACCATTGTGAATGCCATCCAGGGGCTGGCAACCCAGATGCAGCAATCTAATTCATTCCTTGAGAGCATTCACATTGGATTGGCAGCCCAACAGAGATTGATCCAGACTCTGGCCTCCTCTTTGATGGCAGGCATTGTCCCTGTTTCTATCATCCCTCTCCAATGACCACTTCCCAGTCCCATTCTCCTCAACCCCAAACCATCCCAAGCACACAGCCAGACGAGCATGCACACAGCACAACACCCAAGAGTAACAGAGCCAAAAACAAGCATCACACTTCATCCCACAAGCACTCACACAAACACCATCCAGTTGCAGACACAACAACATCTACTATTTCCACTGTCTTCCACTCTTCCTCCTCTTCTACTACCCACCCAGTTATGTCCACACTCACACCTGCATGCACTACATCATCATCCACTTCCTGCATCTTCAAAACACCAAGCAGAACACACACCTCACTGGCAGTCACCTCTACAACATCCATGCACATGTCCCCTGTGTCCTCTCCCACTGTGTCTGTCCCCCCCCCTAAAGTACACAAATGCAAGCACTCAGACACCCAACAGCCATCCAGCCCACAACAGCATACAGCCCATGCACCTGCACCCAAATCCAGCAGACAGACACCTCCAACAACCAGGTATTCATTCTCCACTCCCATTCCTTCTCCCTCTTCCCGCCCCACTGTCCCTAAATTTTCCTTTCCACCATTGACCTCTTCCCTATCTCTTCTCCCCCCATCCTGCACACATGGTGAAGGTAGGAAGAACCCAGCCAAGTACCTCAGCTACACAGTCCACGGGCCCAGTTCCATCCTTACCTACTCGCAGTGAAAAGGATTACAGACCACATATACTGAAGGGTAACAAGCCTGTACCAGCCAGCTGAAAGGGGAAGGAGCCTGCACCTACCATCCGAAAGGGAAGGAGCCTGCATCAGCAGGCAGGAAGGGAAATGAGCCTGCACTTGCCACTGGAAAGGGAAAGGAGCCTGCACCAGCAGGCAAGAAGGGCAAGGAGCCTGTACCAGCCAGCCAAAAGGGCAAGGAGCCTGCACCAGCAGTCATGAAAGGCAAGGAGCCTGCACCAGCAGCTATTATGGAGCTCCCGCCACCAACCATGGTTGTGCAGCCATCTGAGGGTGCAGAGGCTCTGCAGGAGCCCCCCACCACCAGCAGAAGCACCACCACATTGCAGCCATCCAAGTGTGCAGGGACTGTACAGGAGCCTCCCACCACCACTACCAGCACCACCACAGTGCAGCCATTCAAAAGTGCAGGGGCTTTGCAGGAGCCTCCCACCACCACAGTGCAGTCATTACTGCCGGCAGACGCTATGTGAGCCTGCCTCCATTGTTTGCCCCAGGACCAAGCAGAGGGCATGTTTCTCTCTCCAGAACCAGTGGGCAAGGCACCCACTCGAGAGACTGTGGCCTTGAACTCCCCAGGACAAAGGACAGGGCATGTTGCCCCCTCCAGAACCAGTGGTCTTGTTTCCGCTCCCGGCTGAGGTGCCCCCTCCGCCCCTGAGGTGCCTGCCTATTTGCCAACTGGTGCCCCTGCAGTGTTCTCTCCGTATTGATGCAGGTGACAAGTGGGGCCTTGGACTTTGCCCTGTGCCCATGTGGCCCACGTGAACTGAGGACTGGGCAGTGTCCCGTTTTCTGTACATGTGTAGCTATCTGCAACATTGGCAAAATTATTTTTATACTGTGTTTATCTTATTACATTCACTTTAGTAAATCTGTGTTGTTCTTGCATTATTCAGCCGGTTTAGATGGATTAACTTTTCTTGTGAATCTGGTTGTGTGTATGGTTTATGTTGTGCGTGTGTGTGTCACTGTCATTTTCTCCCCCCCCCTTTTGTGCTAGGCAGCTGCACTCACCGTTGTCGTCTTTTCCGGTGTTGATGTTTGTGGTGGAGCAGAACGGAGAATATCATCGGAAATACATGACGTTCTGGTTCCATGGCGGAATGGTTCTTCCCTGTGTCTCCAATGGTGAGTCCTTTGACTTCTGAGCTCTGTTTCCGCCAGGCTTTTGATGTCATTGGTACCGCCCTGGAAAAGGTGGCAGACTGCAGGGTCTTAATATGGTGGGTGGAAGTTTGACTTCCGCCTGGCTGTAGGTGGCTACCACCATGGTGCCTTTTGTTTCCGCCCTGGTGGTTGGTGTGGTACATTGGCTGTCTTTCAGAGATCTGACCGCCATGGTCATAATTTGGCAGTAGTTACTGCCGGCCTGTTGGCGGTATTACCGCCACTTTATCACCGACCGCCAGGGTTGTAATGAGGGCCTAAATGTTTACAGGTGCTCTCCTGTTGGTAGCTTGGCACAGAGCAGTTAGGCTAAACTAAAGAGGCAATGTGTAAAATATGTGTGCACACACACTAACACAGTGAAAACACCACAAAAGGACTCCACACAATTTCAGTCAATATTTATCAGAGTTAAACAAGACCAAAATAAGAAAATTCCAACAAGTTATGAATTTTCAAAGATTAAATCAAAATGCAATGCTTAGAAGTCAATAGCTCTATCCGGGGCTATCTGGTCGCACTGGACCGGGGCAAATCAAAACATTGAGTCCAATTGTGATGGATTGAGGTACATGAGTCACGCAGACCCAGTGACAGTACTTTGGTTGCGTCAATGCTAGGGGACAATGATTTCACCCAAAAGAGGGGATGCACTGAGCTTGCAGGTGATGTGTTGTTTTTTGATCAGGCAACTTTTTTTATGCATCGATGTCAAGAAGCAATGTGCACCAGTTCTGATGCATCAGTGCTGCATCAACCAAGTCGGATCTGTGTTTATAAGTTGGGGTTGTTACATTATGCAGTCGGCGAATGGTGTCCGCGGCTTTGGTGGATGGCAGCGGCGAGGCCTAGTTTCTGAAGCTGGATGTGGTGCTTACAGTTGATATGCAGGTGGCAATCCATCGGTTTCTTGTGTTGCAGCACCACACTCACCTCCAAGGGCCCAGGACTGGACTTAGGACCACTTGGCAGAGCAGGACTCACAGCAGAGGAGCCCAACTGCTTGTAGCAAGATGCAGGCAAAGTCTTTGATGTGCCTTAGTCTTCAGAAACAGGAGGCAAGCCCAGTCAGGACCTTGGAGAAATTTAGATTGAAGGATATAGGGATTTAAGTTCAGTCCTATCACTGCCAGGAAAGAAGCAGCAGGACAACAAAGCAAATTAAACACCAAAGTGGCAGTCCCTCTTGGCAGCACAGTCCTTCTTCCTGGTAGAGTGTTCTCTGTCCAGAAGTGTTCTGAGTATATGGTGTCTGAGGTCCAGTACTTAAACTTATACTAATTCTCAGAAGTGTACAAGGATCCCTTTCAACCCAGCCTTAGCTCCAGACTACAAGTAGGGAGTAATCAGCCATTTTTGTGAAGGCAGACCACAACCTATTCCAATGTAAGTGTGCAATATCTGGCCTCCTTCCTGCCCAGGAAGACTATCAATATGCAGCTGAATGTAGCCCCAGTCATACTCAGCCCTTCCTGTGTGCGGTTGTCTGCTTAGAATGCACAAGTGTAGCTATTACCTAAACCCAGATGTGTATTCAGAAGTAGGATAAAGCACAGAATAGCTAAAGTAAGAAAAGGCCAACTTTCTAAGAGTGGCATTTTCGGATCGGCAATTTAAAAATCAATTTTGCCAAAATATATATTTTAAATTGTGAGTCCAGAGACACCAAAACTCCATATTTCTATCTTTTCCCAAGTGGAAATTACTCCTAAAAGATGTTTTAAGGTAACCTTATTGTTAGCCTATTAGAGAGATAGTCCTTTTTAACTATCTGGACATTTTAAACATAAAAATACATGTCCAACTAGTCCCAAGGGGCTAACTAAGGCCCACCGTCAGGGTGCCTTACATATAATAAAAAAGGAAGGTTTGGGCCTTGCCAGGTTGAAATGACAGTTTAAACTGCACACAGGCTCTGCATCGGCAAATCTGAGACATGTTTGAAAGGCTACTGTAGTGGGTAGCACAAACAGTACTGCAGGTACACTAGTAGCATTTGACTTGCAGACCCTGGAAACATAATTCTGCACTTTACTAGGGACTTACCAGTAAATCAAATATGCCACTGTTACTGTTTTTTAGACACAGAGCACTTGCACTTTAGCACTGCTCAGTAGTGCAAAAAGTGCACAGAGTCTTAATACCAGCAAAAATGAAGTTCAGTAGACAGTGAAAACAGGCGGCCCGAAAGCAAAAGATATTGGGAAACCATGCTAAAAGGTGCCAGGTCTAATATTTATTGATGGTCGTAAGGCAGTGACTAGAACATTTAATATTATGCCTTTCAATCAAAACCATTTGCTTACATCTGTCAATTTTCCATCAAATCAAAATTGTATAAATAAGCTGAATTCTAATGTCCTTACCCCTCCGGCTTCTGAGAGCCAACCACAGGATCAACATTATGCGTTACAGCCATTACGCTAGAGCTAGTCAGCAACAATACTTGTTTGAAACAAACATTTTAGTAATTTAATAAATTAATTCTATTTTTGTTTTCTCTTTTGGACATTTACAGTACTTTAAACAAAAAAACATAATAAATATTTCAGTTTTCACAACACATTTCTTGTTAAAAAGCAAGTGCAATTTTTATAGTGTTGATGGTTATCTAACATCTCTACATATTTTATTATGTTAGACTTTTTTAAGTATTAACCATATTATTAGTTATCTAATATTTAAATATACCTTTGTGTGTGTGTTAGAAATATAGTTATACATTTTACAATATACTGAATTATGGTACTTGCATGTTGCTGCATTACATTTAAAACTGATCTCAGTGAGGGGGCAAAGTGTAATTCCTGGGGTTTTCAGTCAATTCCATCCAAAGCTCATCCCATTCCTCAGCAATCCAATATTTTTGCTGGCTCCTGTTGTCTTCCTTGTGGAGGGATTTACTTTCAGCTTGTGACAATCTCAGTGTTGTTGGTTGCCAGAACAGGATGGAGGGAGCTGTCATGACTTCCATAGGATTGTAATTGCCCTTTTGCTAGAAGAAGACCTAAGTCCAAGAAACAAGAGATTGTTCTGTATCTATGGGAGTGTCTAAAGATTCCCAGTTCTCAGTGTTCCCATGACTGTTGGATGAACACACCTGTATAATGTGCTAGGGCTTGAAACACTTGTTTCCAGAGTGGCGTCTAGGATGAGCAATCCTAGTGCATATGATGGAAATCTGCCGGTGTAAAATGGCATCGCAGGCAGGAGGAGGAAGCCCCAGGAAAGATTTTGTTAATATAATTTAGAGCGAGATAGGCTGGGTAGAGTATGTAAAACTGGATTCACTAAGAATGGGTGCTCCGTGAAGTTGTGCGTAGGTATTCGAGAGCTCTGGCCCATTCCTAATCATTTAAGATGCATAGGAATCCCATTTTCCATGTTTCCAGGAGACACTGCAAATCTGTTTCAGCAGAACTTCAAGTAGAAGGTATTTGACCTCGTGGAGCACTGTTCAGGTATCGCTTGCAGCCCTACCCTGCTGGAGGAATCAAAAATGTCCCAAAAAAACACTATGTCCAAAGGTAGTACTCTTCACCAGGTTAAGGCACCAAACATAGAACTTACTTCTGCTGAAAATCTTTAATTTCCCCGCTCTGATCTTTCCTGTCAAAAGTCAACGGTTTCACCGGACTTCACCCGTTGGCAATCCAGACTTATGAAACCCACAGGCGCCAAGAGGATCCAGAAGGAGCTGGCTGACATCACACTGGCCCAGCCCCCAAACTGCAGGTAGCTCAATCTATTGATTCATCAGGACAAGTGCGGTTGATTTGCTTTGGGGTGAAAAGCAAGGAGGGGGAGCAAAGTGGATATGTGCATATAAATAATGGAACCTAGTTGTGTCCTTCTTTGCTGTTGTTGGATATTCCATATTCTCTTGTTTAAGTATGGTGAGGGGTGTTTCTTTTTTGGAAGTGGGGCCACTGTTTTCAGGCCTTATTTGGCTCGACTGTGCCAGGAGTGAGTGGGCCTAGTATGCAGGTAGCATCTTCTACAGTGTGAATCTGCCATTTCATATGATCTTTTTCAGATATTGGTATTTATGAAGCACAAACCTTTGCTGGGGTACAGCAACTGAAGACTGATGTTTGCTGTGTGAGAGGGCCACCCTGTTATGTTCCAGATCATTGTTCAATGTATTCCGATGAGTGCTCTAAACATTGCAGATCACAGATTAGCCTATGGGAAACTCTGGATGTGTGCCATATGACCTGACTACCATTGGGGCCTCTTGGTCCAGGCTTTTTATCTGTGGAATTAAAAACTTTCTTATTGTGGGTTTCCCAGTTTGTGAATAATGTCCTGATGTTTTGTTTGTGCTAGAGTTCAGGAACTTGACAGCAATACTTGTGCAATGAGTTCCTGAGTAGATTATTTTTTAAGGCATGTGATCAACATGAAATCGTATGTCAGTGTTTATTTTTTGTATAGTAAATATAATGTACAAAAATGTATATGTCTCGGTTGCTTCTGTTTTGGGCATGACCACCCAAAAGGAAGCTGCGAAACAGATTAGATGCTTGTCCAAGGTTAATAATTTATGTTTATCATATTGTTCTGCAGTCCCTTCTGATTTTAGGTGCCAAGTTATAATAATAAATCAAACTTACTGGTATTTCAGCTGTCAACCTTGTAAAGATTAAGGACTGACTTCTTTCTGGCAGGATTCAAACATGTGATAGCAGAGGACATGCAGATGTCTAAAGCAGCAGCTTAACTGAGCAGCTATGAATAATATCCACTTTTTTTGGAGTGATTTATATACCTCTTACATCCCAGGTCAAACAGGATTACTTTAGAAGCCATCCCAGAGTCATTGGATGATCATCCAACTACCGTAGAAGTTATTTTCACTTCATCGGACATCATCAAGCTCTTAAAGTCATCAGCAAAGTTTAGAAACTTGAGCCTGATGACTCAAGGATGACTTCAAAATGAGTATCTGATGACTTCACAAGGTGTGACTATTCCTGATGACTTCAGGAGGAGTAAAAAATGACTTTCTGATTACTTCAAAAGGTGTGATTTTTCTGATGACCTCAAGAGGATTTTAGAATGATACCTGATGACTTCACAAGGTGTGACTGTTATTGATGACATCAGGAGGGTTTAAGAATGAGTATGTGATTACTTGATAAGAGCCAATGGTTTTTGATGATTTTAAACTGTATATCTAAAACTCCACAACCATCATTTCTTTTTAATATGTTTTGAGAATGATTCGCTGATTACCCCAAGAATACACCCACTATTTTGTTTTCATTTTTTGTAAGAAAGGTCCAACCTCTGGTGTGATTTTAGAATTATTTTCTGACAACTACCCAGTATACACTATTTACATATTAAATTTGCATGCAGTGTGCTTCATAAGGTATGTAAAAACAGTCACAGGTAAATATTTGTTTATGTTTTTACATCATTTTATTTATAATAATCAGTATTAGGAAGTATGTTCTCATAAAATATTAAAAACATGTTAATTTAGATTCCCATTGATCAATCCTATGTAAGGCCAATGGAATTAGGCAGCAATAGAGTATGAAATTATTGAGCAGTATTGTCTAAACCATGCAGCTGGGAAGAATACATTATGAACTCAAAGAATGCAAGTTATACCGCACATTCTGTGAAATCTAACCTCTTGACATTTTAACAAGGGGTTGCAGAGTTGGGCAACTTGAAATTTTGCAGACTTCTTTAACTGTGCAAGGTGCAATACTGTAAAATAAAGAAAATGGCAGCTTCAGTGCAATTCTGCAGCAGTAAGAAACCATTCATGCAACGGAGACTTTCAGTGGGTGGACTGTTGCCTCTTGCTCGTGGTCTACATCAGAGAGCATACCAGAAACATGATTCCTAATCAGATTCTGAGTCCGACATTTAGCATCATCTCCTGCTGTCGAGCAAAGACACTTGTTCTTACTCCCCCATAGATATTGTTATCAAAGTTTGGGCATCACCCCAGACCCCACCCTCTCACTCTCAACTGTCCTACAGTGGAAAGCCAAAGGCTGAGACACCCTGATGCTGTGAAAAAGTCAAATGTACAAACTTCAGGCCAGGTGGCTAAAATTTTGCCTTGCTGAAGCTGTTTCCTGACTTTTTAGGTGAAGAATAAATTTTCACTTGCCTCTATTTTATACACAGAGAGGTATGGATACAGTGTACATCCTGGTGCGTTAAATAACTATACACCTACTCGCACATCATTTACCAAGCACTTTACCAATCAAAAGTCAGCTCTACTGACTTTAAAGCTGCTTGAAATTAATACTGCATTTTCTATCTTTTACATGAAAATATTCTGTCTAAATCATGTATATGTACATGTATATATGGATGTGGGTGAAATTTCCATATTGACTAATTACAAAACACTGTAGCAAAAGTGCACACAATAGTGTTTAATTACATGAAAAATGCAAATCCATCATTTTGCACCATACTGAAATTAAATGTGTGAATTTTATATATAAAGTGTTTGTATAGCTGCATAGTGCAAACATTGCCAAAAGGATGAAAGGCACAAATGCAGGTAAAAGGTTGTACTGGAGGGAAAGCTGGCTTCTGGAAGTAAAGGTGGACCACTCCAACCATGAAGCATGGTTGGAGTGGTTCTGGAGTCTCTAGGGATGTCATTTTAGGTACTGGGTGGATAAATGAAGCAGCCTTGATGCATTGTTTCTTTTTACACCACTTTGTGTCCAGTCTCATGGTGTCTTAACTGCATGAGTGCAAAGAATAATTGGAGGTGGTGAGCATTTCGGCTACATAGGGGGTGATAGCTTTGTAGATCAGTCAGCTGACTTTGAAGATGGCACACACTGGCAAGGGGAACCAATGGAGTTCTGTCAGGGAAGAAGGTGATGAGGCATGCTGAAGCATTTAGTAATGCCAGTGGTAGAGGGATCTGATGGGGAAAGTGTGGTGTCTTGAAGGCTGTTGAGTAGGGCTTTACAACCATATGGATGTGAGAGAGCAAGGACTGGGAGAGCAGTTCTGAAGTCACTTTCTCAGAAGAATGGATTAACTTTCTTCAGTACAGTGAGGTGGTACCCAGCCATCTTGGTTTTCTTCAGGGTAAGATCAGTGTCCAGAGTGAATCTGAATGATTTGGCATAGGTGAAGAGTAGGGTTCAAATATGTCCATGTACATGCCACTGTGCTGGGTTTGCACTACTTGTTGCTTGTTCTTGATGAATAGCGAGAATTATGTCTTGTTGGGGTTGAGCTTCAGGAAAATGTTGGGCATCTAGATCCGGATGAAGTGAAGGCATTGTTTGAGGAGTTATATTTTCTTTCAATTTCAGGGGAGTGAGCTTCCACAACACACTGCCTGTAGTTGTTGCATTAATCACTGGTGCCAAACCCACAAGTACTGTAGAATAACCAGGTTATGCCTATTGAGCACCTCACTTTCGAGCAAGTAAATCAGTCAAGGCTTACTGCAGGAGATGGCTGTGGGTTAGGATCTTACATTCAGCATTACAGATTAAATAACACAATATTTTGAACTCCTTACTATGTTACTATGTTTTATGATGATAATAAAACTTTCTGTTCCAACTCGGTTTAAAGTAAATGTACAATACAAGAGAAACATTTTGCATGAAAAAATGTCGGAAATGCAACATCTGGAAAAAGTGTATACACTCATGGAAAGAATTTTTTTTTTAAATTTAAATGTGAAATGTAAACAGGGACTGCATCCCTAACATGGATTGCCTTGATGGAACGGTTTGCTATTGTTCTATGCACTATGTACAGAGGCAAATGATTGGATGAGCATGTGGCCTGAACACCATTATGACCCGCCAACACGCAGTGTGAGAAACTCTTACTGCCTTCACATTCAACTCCAGAGCTGTCAATTTTGACTCATCATGCACACGCACTCTCAACCAGAACTAACCCAGACACCTATTAGTGACTTGTTCCATAGTATGCAATATACAAGAGTCACATGTTGCATGGGAAAAATAGAGAAATACATCTAGAAAAAGCATATACTCTTAAGGAATGCAAGATGACGAAAATCTGACATGTAAACTACTGCACAATTGCACGGTGGGTATGCCATTAAAGCATTTTGAAAGCAATAGAGAATTACAACTATGAGTAGATTTTTTTAGACTGTAGACTTCCGATATTTATTTGGAGGAAAGTTAGCTAATTTATGGAGGTGATGCAAAACGTAGAAACTGTTCTTTCTTATTTAACTGACTTTTGTTAATTTTTTTACCTGACCAGTTATTTAAGGGAGCATACATTCATACGTTAATAAACATTGCATAGATTTCTAATGCAAGGTGTATTAGGACATGTTGACATGCAACTTCAAAAATAATTTAAAATATTTTAGATTTCTGAAGTTCTACTTGTCATTGTAGACCAATATTTTCTCTGTTCTAATCTGACGCTTACTAAGAATTTCTTTGTGCTATATGTTTGTAGTAAGGGTGTTTCAATTGAATTAGAAATTGAGTTTTTGACACAGTTCTATAGCAGAGCAACCCTACCAAGTACCACACACAAGGAGGTTATACTAATGCATTTTATTGCTGGTGGCAGCCTCACTGCATTACAATGCATCAGACACGCTTTTTATAGTTCCTAGGACCAACATTATAAGCAGCGCTGCATTTTTATACGCTAGTCAGTGCGCTTTGTTGTCCAGCTTTCCCAGCCGCAGTAATCATCATCAGCTCATCACAGACTCTGCCAATCTCAAACACAAGTGACGTTAAGGCTGGGGTTCTAGCATGCGGATCACATTCGTTGAATAGTTTGTAAGTATTAGAAACAGGTACTGCGGAGGGAAAATTATCCTGGAGTAGCCATTTTCAACAAACTGCTACTAAAAAGTATAGTTCCTCTCGCAGTATTGTTCAAAGTCTAAACGTTGCTTTGTTTACACAAGGGTTTTCTGTAGCTGACAGTGCATTCATTTCAGTCCCTGCTAAAGCCAGGGCAGTTGCTGCCTTTGCAAGAAGTACATTATCAGTGATGTGAATGTATTTCTAAGCATGCTTTGAAAAATTGGTGGTGCATTAGTAATATTAGCAAGTACAAAACATTTTGTAGTGCTAGCTCAGACTAAATATAAATAAAGCCAACGCTATATTGGTGTAGTTAACTCATTGTTAGCACCCGGCGCACAGATTTTTCACCTCATTTTCTTTTATAGTTACTAGGACCAACATTATACGGTGTGTTACATTTATATAAGCTTCGCACTCCGGATCGTCCAGCCACAGTTATTATCAGCTCATCAATGACATGGCCCGGCTGGAAGGGTGACCTTACCTGGGCCAGTAACTGTATGTTAAACTGCTTCACCATGTGGCTGGGTGCCCTGCTATCTGGCACGGAACACCTAATGGATTACTCAGGCATGGAGTTAGTTTTTCAACTCTGTCTACCTGACGCCTGCGCTCTGTGTGGTACATATGCAGGGGATTATGCTAGTGGGTAGCTGGGGAAGATGCAGGATATTTTCTTCAACTGCTGCCAGACATGGTTTACAAGGTTTACGGTTCACTACAATGGTTTATTTTCTGTACTCCAGCTAGCCCCTCCAGGCCTTTAGACATACTGCCCAGCAGATAATAACATAAGAGTCAAGTTGTAGGCCTCATCTTCCCTCATGTCTCCAGTCTCAAGTGTGGGGTCTCAGTAGTCAGGTCTCAGTAGACAGGTGTGTCTAAGCACACACTTTAAAAGTGCTAGCCAGCCTGCCCTAAGCATGCAGCCCTGATGGCGTTATTACCATGATTCCACCAGGGCCTGTGAGCGCATGCTGCACGATGGTAGTATGGCTGTCAATAGTAGTACAATGTCTGTATTCAGTGCTCCCACTAGTACAGTCCAGGTCCAAGATATTTTATGCTAGCTGAGTCTTAGCCTATCCCGGTAGTCATGCCTTGGTGGCACATATAAGTCTGGCAGCAGAACACTTAGTTTGAACGAGGCAGTGTTAGAACGTGGGATTGGGTGGGCAAAAATGGTACAACACTGATTAATATTCTGTCTGTATTTTTGTTGGTCTTTCACCTTCAATCTAACATACACTTTAAATGAACAATGCAAGTTTAAGTTATGGGTGGGAAATGCACTCGTTTGCATTGTGAATCTCAATTGGTAAATGTAATCCCTCTGCAGATGTCTTTTTTGTGTATAAACAGTGAGAAACAGCAAAGAGTTCTGGTTGTTGGTGTAGGGAATAATGCCTACCTATAGTCCTATGAGGTCCCATCATGCAACTGCAAATGCACTCTGTCCATGCAAGTCATTAATTGTATTAAAGACAGTAAAAGATACATGTCACTCAAAGTGTCACACATTTGTATGTAGAGTGCCACTCCTATGTTAATATAAATCATGGAAATGTCACACATAAGCACTCTGAAAATTTGGCAGACATGACAGAGCTATGTAGATATTTTTAGAAAGTGCTATGCAAATGTTGTTGCAGGCATTATAATTCTATTATAAAAGTGCTTATGATGAAAAAGGTACTAAGGCCTCTGTGCTATGCAGATTGGAAAACTATTAGGTAAGGTAGCAATTATTTTAATCTTTGCTTTTCTTGTGCTTTTTTCCAAGGGATTTTGGTGTTGAAAGAGAATCAAAATATACAACTACATATTTGGGAACGCAATTCGTGATAGGAAAGGAAGCCTGTTAAAGACACTTTCAACCAAACATTTAATTTACTGCACCAATCAGACATTTGGGTGTTGGGCTTTTTCCCATTGGCATTTCCTTTTCCCTGGATGACTTTGTTTTTGCCTTTTCTGCATCAATTTGACTGCAAAAAAGAGAGCTATCGGCAAGCACGACTACCACGCACTTCCGGTGGCCTGGAAGTTACATCACCCAGACAGCCTTTCATTTAGTGAACATTGAAACATTTTCTAGCATACGCAACAAGAATTTTCACATCTATTAAGGACACAGAGGCGAGGATTATGCTTCTCAGGCTTCGCTGTTTATTATTTCACAAACCACAGCAGCCAATAAAATTAACTTTTTTGATAAAACTACAAAACCCATAAACATGACGTCAAAGCATCACCACCAAAATGTTTTACCAACCTAGCATTCAAACTCCGTCTGCTTGCAGAAAAACCAAAAACACCATAGCCAAACTTTAAAAGCCCACAACAGCTCTCCATTATCTCACTCTCTCATACTATGTCAGGACCGGAGACTTCGGATTTTGTTTCTCCTTCTTCACTGTTTATTATTTCACAAACCACAGCAGCAAATTAAATTAACTTTTTTGATAAAACTACAAAACCCATAAACATGACGTCAAAGCCTCACCACCAATTGACACCCATACTGTTCCATATCTTTGATATCCTACATAACCATTCCTATTCTTTGCAGTGAGGAATAAAGTCTTAAATTCAAGAGACAAAACAGCCTTAAGTAGAAGCTGAAAACTGGATCTAGCATCAAATCAGCAGATTCTTCAAACCAGTAGGCCAAGAGACCTGAAGGAATACGTATTCCACGTTTAGCCCATCACGCAGACTTTTGATTGGACACTGGAATAAAAGAAAAAATGCCTATGTAATATTCAGTTGGAAATTGTTGGAATAAATGTATTATATGTATGCATTTGTATAGGGAAATAGACATTGCAATGTATTTAGCAATAAATAAGAACAGCATGATCATAATTGCATTGAGTTAAATGAACAGTTGAAGGAACATACTATTCAGAGAAAACATTTCTGGGTGGGAAAAACCAACTCTATTGGGTAGGATAATCCTCGCCTCCATGTCCTTAATAGAATTGAAAATTCTTGTCACGTATGCTGGACCGGAGGCTTCGGATTATGCTTGCTTAAAGCTGTTGTAAGACAACCGAGGCTACATCCAAAATCGGTTTGTAATAAATGTAGAGTCAGATGACCAATCTGCTGCCTTCATTATTTCTTGCAACTGACAGCCAAGAGAAAAGGATTTTGATGCCATAGCACCTCGTACAGAGCGGGCCCTAAACACAGAAGTATTTATCCCTGCTTTAGACAGAATCCATCTCACCCAGCGAGCTAAGGTAGCAGAAGATACTGGATGGAAAGGCTTTTGAAGTGCAATTAACAATTGGCCCTCAAGAGATTGATGAAATTCCCTGGTACGGTCCTCATACTCCCTTAAACACTGTACCACACACAGTTTGTCATGTTCCGGAAAACTAGGATGGGTTACTTGGCTTGAAAAAGTCTTCATTCTTCTGGATTTCCCATTTGGGGAAAAGATATAACCAAAAATGTCTAGAGTTCTCACGTTTGACACTCTTCTACATGATATTAAACACAACAACATAGTTAGTTTAGCTGACAATTGCTTCCTGGATAAATCTGCGTTGGAAGGCCATTGTCGTAAAAATTTGAAGATGATATTTACATCCCAAAGATGAGCATTCTTTGATTGAGGAGGATTAGCCAATCGGATACCCCTCATCACCCTAGGTACAAGAGGATGTTCCCCTATTGGTTTCCCATCTAGGAATGTGTGGCCTGCTGATATCCCAGATCTATAATTATTTCTTGAGCAGAAACTTAGCCCCTCAGAAGCTATTTCTGGCAAGAAATTGACTACAGAGCAACTGGGGCCCCCAAGGGATCCAAATCGTGAGGGCTGCACCAACCTACCCATCTACACCATGCCGAGGAATAACGTTTTTGGGTGAAGTCTGAACAAGATGCTGAGATGAAGGAAGAAGATTGCTCCGAAAGGTCTGGCAGGTGCCAACGTTGCCTGAAATGCGCCAGGCCATGAGGTGTAATTTGTCCTGTATCTGAAGAGGATATGTATGACCTGCTGGGTCCAACAATCATTCTGGAATTAGGGGAATCTGAAATGGGAAGTCCCTGGACATTTATAGGAGAACTGGAAACCAAGGCTGAGCTCTCCAGAGAGGAGTGATCAGAATTAGCTCTGCTTTCTGAATGAGGGATTGAGACACTACTCTGGGTATCATTATAAAGGGGGGAAAGGCGTAAAGAAGTGGCCCTGTCCACTGTTGAAGAAAGGCATCCATGGATATGGCCAGGGGATTCGGTCTCCAAGAGTAGAACCAATGCAGTTGATGGGAGAGACAAAGACGCCAAGAGGTCTATGTGACACTGTCCCCATCTCCCTTTTAGGTCTTGGAACACCGAAGGATGGATTTCCCACTTGATGGGATCTCTGAGGAATCGGAAATTCCAGTCTGCAATTGTATTTATTTGACCTGGAAGGGATTCCATTGTTACTGAGTTCTTATTCTGGAAGAAGTAGTGCCAAAATGCTTTTTTTATCTCTGTTAGAATACGAGACCTCATCCCGCCTCGCTTGTTGAAGTAACGCACTGCATGAGCAGGAGAACGCAACAGTTGGAATGAGGGGCTAGAGTTTTCATGGCAAATGAGTCTGCTAACAACTCCAAGCAGTTTATGTGAAGCCGAGACTCCTCATGGGACCAACGCCCTACTGTGGAGACGGCTCCCCAACCCCATTTGCTGGCGTCTGATTCCAGAATGACATCCGGATGAGAGCCGAAGATGGCCCTGCCATTCCACGCTGCCATGTGGTCTAGCCACCATTGGATCTTGCAATGCATCTCCTGGGTGAGAGCTATAAGCTCCGTATAAGAAAGACCCTTCTGGAGGTGATGGATTTTTGGACGTTGTAGTGCTCTGTAATGCAGGAGCACTGGAAATATGTCCTGTAAGGAAAATGCTAGTAGTCCCACTATCCTGCCTAGGACCCTGAGAGATATTTTGTTTTTTTGGAAAGTGGGCTTGATCGCCTTCTAGATTGATTGTAACGTCTGGGCCCGAAGGGACAGGAGAGAAGAAACAGAGTCGATCTGAAAACACAAAATCTCCATCTGACGAGATCGTATCAGAACGGATTTCTTTACATTGATCAAAAATCCCAGTTTTTGGATCATCTGAATGGTCCAATCTATTTTTTGCATGAGGAGATGGGCGTCTTGGGTCATCAGCATTATATCATCTAAATAGGCCATCATCCGAACTCCTTTGGCCCGGAGACTCTCTACTAACGGGTGCATAACCTTGTAGAAGCACTAGTGTGCAGACGAAAGGCCAAAAGGAAGTACCTTGAAGAGGAACCATTGACTGTCCCACTGGAACTGGAGATATTTTCTGCGGGGAGGAAATATTGGAATTGTGAGATAGGCATTTTTCAAGTCTAAACGTACCATCCAGTCACCCTCCCTGAGAATGTCCCTGAGAAGATGGATTCCTTCCATCTTGAAGTGCAGGTATACTATCCAGGTGTTGATCTCCCTTAGATTGATCACTAGACAAGGCCCTGTGCCTCTCTTGCTTACTGTAAAAATATTGCTGCAATAACTTGAAGGGTCTGGATGGCATGGAGCAATTGCGTCTTTGAGCAACAGTTGTTGGACTTCTTGCAGAATAACAGCTAGATCTAGTTCGGAAAAATAGATAGGAGGCAGCATGGACATCTGTTGAGGATTCCCAAAGAATTCTAGACAGAAACCCACAACTCTCTCGAGAACCCATTGGTCTGATGTTAGTGCCGACCAATTGTGTGGAAAAAACCTGGTCCTTCCCCCTAGAGTTACTAGAGAAGGTGAAATCAGGCTTACCTTGAGGGTTGGAGCCGGAGTTGTTATTGTTCTTGAAACGACCTCGGTTGAAACGGGCACGACCTGCATGGGCTCTGGCAGGGTAGAATGTGTCTAGGGGAGATGAAAATCCTCTGCCTGACTAGGTGTAGGATGACTGAGGTCTGATTGAGGCGGTACGGCCCGAAAGGTGCCCTCTAAATCAGCTGGCCCTGGCAAACATCAGATTCTAGAATACCTTGTTCATGGAGGTCTGAGCCTTGTCCAGTGCTGTATATGTATGGAAAATTTGCCCAAATCCTTTACGAATTTGTTGCCGAACAGAAGTCAGTCGGCTAGGGGGCCTGGTTCTGCATTAGCGAGGTCTGCCAACTTCAGATCTATACGAAGTAGAATAGACTTTCTGCTCTCCATGGAGATATTGCAATTAGCGTTTCCCAATAAGCAGAGTATCCGTTGAGCCCATCCAGCCAGTGAATCAGGGTCTATTTGCGAGCCAGACTCTTTTGCTGCCACTACCAGGTCTAGGATTGTACATAAAGGACCATAGAGGACCAGGACTGTGTCCTAGCAGGACTTTCAGTACCTATCAATGGCTTTCTTAGTCTCCTTTGTGGAGCGCTTGAGGAAGGTTGCCAGATTTGGGTCCAGCTGAGGGGTCATAGCCACCTTGTCAGGTATGTCAGGTCATGGACACTAGGACCGGAGGCGACTTCGGACTTCCTTATCTAGGGCCTTCCTTATATGTGCACGGGCATAGTCCATCACTGCAGGGACGGGGACCCAGTCTGAGGACCTGGGGGGATAATCTCGTCTGGGTTGAAACTGAGAGCAGATAGGGACTGTACCTTCAGAGGAGGGTGGGGGCGTGTCATTCATCAGAGGAGTGTCTGCATCACTTATGAGGGAGAGAGTCGCTGTCTGAATATGACTGGGATGAACAGGAGTCGTCAAAGGCACTGTCTGGGGGGTAGGATAGAGCTTGGGCGCTGATGGCTGGTTTCGCTGAATATTGGTGGTCGGAAGATGGCTGAGATTGGGACAGACAGGCCATGGGCAATGCGCGGGGCCATTCGGGACCTGGAGGGGGCTTTTCCTGACCAGTGGAAGAAAGGGGCATGGGATTGCCATAGGGAGGGGCAGTCAGAGGGTAGCACTTAAGCTCTCTGGCGATAGGTTGGAGTGCAACTGCTGGGCTCTATTGACAGATTGCACCACTGAGGTGTTCAGGACATAGAAAATGTGTTCGGCGAGGAGTAAATCCTCCTGCTCAGTAAAGCAGGCTGCATCATCTGGTCTCTGTCGCTCTCTCATGGTGTTTAGAGTGCACAGACCCAAGCTGTAATGCTCACTTTCCAATGTAGAAAATAGGGGGGGGGCAAGCTTCTGTGGCCGTACAGGAGGCTAAACTGGAGCAGAAGCTTCCAAGACCTCCTTCTAAGACTTGTGTGAACATAAATATACCACCCACTCAGGCAAAGCCTGTGGTATCCAATTGACAGTCCTGGCAATCCGGCTTGTGGGTAACGCTCTGCTTGAACGTTTGCAGACAAGTGGGAGCCAACCCCAATACAGCCAGGTCTGGTGGCGTGTGCTTGCTGTCAGAATTTTTTATCTGACTGGAGCCCATGGCGCGAGGAGCGCGTGCATGGGACAGGAGCTAGAAAGAGGATTACAGCCCTCACACTTCAGGCGCTCATTCCCCTTTGCCTCCTGGCACCCCGCCGAGTGCGAGAAAATCAATAAACGGGCGATCGCGTGCTGCCTGAGAGCCCTGAGTGGTTTTACACCGTGCACTCGTAACTCCGGTGGTGGTGATATCGCTGTGAATGAAAAAACGCTACAATAGTATGCAGAGAAGAAATTGTGGTACTTATCTTGTTCTGAAGCAGCGAAGAAAGAGGAATGGCTATGGAGGTTATCAAAGATAGGGAGCAGCATGGGCGTCGATTGGTGGTGATGCTTTGACATCCTGTTTAAGGGTTTTGTAGTTTTATCAAAAAAGTTAATGTTATTGGCTGCTGTGGTTTGTGAAATAATAAACGGTGAAGTCTCCGGTCCGACATAGAATGATAGAGTGGGATAATGGAGAGTTGTTGTGGGCTTTTAAAGTTTGGCTATGGTGTTTTTGGTTTTCTGCAAGCAGACGAGTAAAAGGTTTCATAAGATAAGCACACAGAGTTCAGATGAGATGGATTCTCATCTCTGCCAGCAAGACGAGTCTGGTAATAACTCCTTTCTGTTTTGGAAGGAGATTTATTGCTTTCTGCAGTCGTATTAAAGGAGACATTTTCCAAATACTCCGCTGGACACAAACAGGAAATTGAATGCGACGCTTAGTGGCACAAACGTTATATATTTTTTTAATATTAAAATGTAATCGGTTGTGTGTTAAAGGTCTAATTTATCGCATGGCAATTAGCAGTCAATTTTGCATGGTGTTACTGAAATTTTAGAGCAGTAAAATCCCTTGCACATTTCACTTTATTAACATTTATTTTCTTTCACATGATTTAGGGCCAGGTGTAGCAAACGTTTGCGACTCGCAAACGGGCCGAATCGCAATTTGCGACAGTGCAAAATCGGAAATGGGATGCAAAAAGCCCATTTCCGACTCGCAAAAAGCGATGGGACCCGTTTGCGAGTCGCATCTGGTGCGACCCCATTTTGCGACCCGCAAATTGCAAGTCGCAATTTGCGAGTCGCAACCCATATGCAATAGCAACTCGCAAATTGCGACTAGTCGCAAAAAGCCCAGTTTGCATGTCCCATTTACCACTAACTCAGAGCAGGTGGTAACCATTACCAAAGTATAAAAGGGGACCCAGAAGGCATCTGGGTTACTCAAGATGGTGGAGATATACCTGATAGCAGTGAGGAGGAGAGTCTACGCAGCCCAGCAGAGGAGGAGGAGGGGCCACAGACAGGAGAAGATATATAGAACCAGGCAGACTCTTTTTCAGCAAACTGAAGAGAAGATCTATGACAAATACCGCCTTAGCAGCGCAGCCATTCTAGAATTAATAGATTTACTGAAACCACAGCTAGAACACAAGACTCTGCGTGGCTGCGCCATCCCTACGCATGTGCAAGTACTATGCGCACTGCACCTCTTGGCCTCAGGGAGCTATCAGGGGGTCATTGCCGTGGCAGGTGGGGTATCCCAAAGTGCAGTGTCAAGGTTCCTCAGGGCATTCCTAGATGCCTTAGTCACGCACATGTCTCACTTCATATACTTACCAAGGAATGAGGCAGAAATTAACAGCACCAAGCTGGACTTTTACCGCATTGCCCACTTTCCCCATGTCATAGGGTGTGTAGATGGGACACACATTCAAATATGCCCCCCTGCTAATCTGGAACACATTTTCCGCAACAGGAAGTGTACCCACTCACTCAACATACAGGTTGTTTGTGATGCCCATTATGTCATCACGGACATCGTAGCTAAGTTTCCTGGCAGTACCCATGACTCATACATTTTTAGGCATAGTGGGATACATCAACGCCTGGAACGTGGGGAATTTGGAGACGGTTACCTCCTAGGTAGAGCCACAGACACTTGCAGACATACACACAGGTCACTGTGCACGACTATCTGGAGTTCCTAACAGTGTACTTTTGTGCCCAACAGGTGACAGTGCATATGCTCTCAGGCCTTGGATCATGACTCCATTTTTAACACCCAGAACTGAATCTGAGAGGCAATACAACAGTGCGCATAAGAGGACCAGGAACCTGATCGAGCGCACCTTCGGACTGCTGAAGGCAAGATTCAGATGCCTCCACCGCAGTGGAGGCGCCCTCCAATACACCCCCATTACCGCTTTCAAAATTGTGGTCGCATGCGCCATCCTCCACAACATAGCCACCCGACGTGGGCTACCTCTCACCCCTGCAGACCCAGATCCTGATGATGAAGAGCAAGAACAACCACATCGCCATCATGGGGATAGGAGTATCGCTAATCAAGGCAGACTGAGACGGGACCACATTGCAACGCAATATTTTGGACGATACGTGTCAACTCCCACCATATTCACCTATTAACCATAAACTCCATTTGTTAAGTGGAACAAAAATAACTGTTTTATTAATGTCATGAAGAAACTATATACAAGTTGAAATTGTCCATGGGCAGGAAAATGCCAACCAGTCATGTGGCACATTAACGCCATGTGCCACATTAATATGTCCTGGCTGTTATCTATGATCTCCTGCCCCTCCTGCCAGCCTGGCTGGTCCCTGCTGCGTCCATGGTGCTCTGCCTACCACTCCTGAGCACCCTACTGTCAGTGGCAGAGACACTGCTCACTGTTGAGCCCTCCTCACTGTCTTGGGGTGTTTCCCCGGTGGCCCTCGACATCTCCCGTGTCTCCATAAGTTCAACTATGTGGGTGAGACGTCCCAGGCCCCTGGCAACATCCCCAGCAAAATGGCCCATCTCTATTTGCAGGCCAACTGTCCTCCTCGACAGGCCTGTTGTATTGATGGCTAGCCTGCCGATCGATGTGGCCATCCTGTCCAGTCTTAGCATTATCTGGCGATCTCTGCGCCGCCCAGCCTCTGCCTGGCCCAGCAGTCCGGCCGCCAGTTCCCTGATGGCAAGGGCAATGTCCCCAGTGTTCTGGCACATCAGGTCCATGCGTCTGTTGAGGTGCTGCATGCTTGCATGGTTGTTTCTAACAAAGCGGTGCAGCACACCACTAATCCTGCCCAATATTCTGTTCTGCAGGCGCTGACCCCGCAGCAGATGTGCCTCACTGCTGGTTGGAGGAAGTATCCCGGATCCAGATGGTCTTGCCCTGTGCCGCCTGCGCAGCGGTGGCTGCCCTGTGCTCACACCTGTATCCTCCCTGCCTGTTGCTGGGGCAGCTCCTGGCGTGATTGTTGCAGCAGGCATTACCACTGCAGGAATGCTGCTGACTGTGCAGGTGGGGGTGCTGGCGGGTCCTGGGGTGTCCTCCTGGGCCTGGGTGCTTGGGGTGTTGGGGGTGTCTTGCTGGAGACGTGTGGGACATGGGGAACACACTGTCAGTGTCTAGTATCTATTGCACAATTCCTAATAAACATTTGCCTATGAACTGCCTCTTTGACTACATTTCCCATAATGCATCATTCTGGCTTTTTCTACCCTGAAATGGAGCTAATTCGGTTGTGCATGCACCTGTGTACATGGTGGGTGGGGTATGGCATTGATAGGGGTACAGGCTTATCACATGGTACTCACCGGTTGATGTGCTGGGCTCTGAGGTGTCCAGGTCCCCAAATCCACACACTGCCTCCTGCTCAAATGTTTCCTCAACCCTTTCTTCCAGGGGTGTGGGTGGTGGCACAGATGATGGTCCCCCTCCAGTGCCTCTCATCTCCCGGAGCCTTTCTGCCACCCTCTCCTTGGTCCGGGAGCGGAGGTCATACCACCTCTTCTTAATGTCCTCAATTGTCCTGTGGCTCACACCCAGGGAATTAATTTTTTCATGCATGTCCTGCCAGAGTTTCTTTTTGGTTGCCTCAGGAACAGTGAGGGCTGCTCTCCCAAAGAGCTCATCATGGTGCTGACAGCATTCCTCAGTCAGCACCTCCAGCTCCCTCTCAGAAAATTAGATTTTTCTTTTTCGTGGGGTTCCCTCCATGGCTGCTGCTGCTTGTTCACTGTGAAGACTGGCAGTTATAAAAGGGTGTGGTCCTGCCTCCTCCCAGGTGTATTTGTTAACTTCCTGGCTGTGATGTCATCATCATGTGCCAGGAAGTGTTTCCAGAGCGTTCTGGTATGCTTTCTGGAGTGTTCTGCTGCACCTGCAAGCAATTTTGAAGGTAATCGCAATTTGCGACACCTACTCGCTAATTGCGTTTTTTGCACACTCGCAAACAGGACCTCGCAAACTGCGGACTCGCACACAGCGTTGCGAGTCCGGCTGCGAGTCGCAAAATCGGATAGTTTTTTTTTCTGGCATTCCAATTTGCGACTCGCATTTTGCGAGTCGCATCAACTCGCAAAATGCGAGTCGCAATTTTTATTTTTGCTACATCTGGCCCTTAGTGGCTTGAAGTTTGCCTTTGTTCTAGGTGCTCCAGTAGATATGCGATGTCTTAGACAGGTAAAGTAAACATTTCCTTTCTGACTGGACAGGGAATTCCAGTGCTTGTAGAAGGCATGAGAAGGTTACATTTTATTCAGTGGGTCGGAAAGAGGGGGGCAGGTTCTGGTGATGTTTTGGATAGTTTAACTTCATGGGAAGGGATAAAGTGCAAAGCGAAGCAAAATTAAATTCTGAGCAGACTGCAATCCACGCAAATGTGCCTTTTTATTGAACACAATTCATTTTATTCTTAATGAACATAGAGATGTGCGTGAGTACTCCTCAAGTCACAACACAGCAGTAAATTTAGGGTAGTGAAAGGTGTGGAAAACCCACCTGGGCTTGAGTTAATATAGGGTTTTAAGCTTAAAGAAATGGCCAAGTCTCGCAGCTGGAACCAGGACACAACATGTAAGCCAAAAGGTCAATATCTTGCTAGGCAATTCACTGCATTTGCCTTTTAATTTAATGCAACAATATGAGTCCACTACTGGGCTAGATTGTCCTAAACAAAAATGGCTGTCTGTATTAGTGCATATGCTGTACATGTGCGGACACATGCGTGTAGGTGAATTTTAATTTATATAAGGGGTTCTGACCAGACAAAAGAACATATGTTCAATCGTACTTTGTGCACAACAGTTTTATATGCATTCCCGTACACAGGGAGCCTTAAAATGAGCGGTAATAAAGATTGTGAAGTTGTCTGTACATACAGAAGTGTACATGTGTGTGTGCATGTTAGTGTGATACTGGGCAGCTCCTATAGTATGTAGATCATGTTTGTGTGCACATGGATGTATGTTTTCGAAAATTGTTTGCACACATTTGTGCACAGGCTTTTGTTACACAATTGTGCGTCTTGGTGCATACTTGCAAATAAATTCATGTTTTGAGTGTCTTGTTGTGAGTACCGTTTGTGTATATCCATCAGTGCACATGCTTGTTTCATAGCATATTTTCTGATATATGGCACCACTTCAAGCTAGTGTGCATTTAGGTGCTATGGGCTCATCAATGTTAGAATTTGAAGTCTGTGAAAGGCACTGAATCAAGAGCACTGGAGATTAGGGATGGGTATCCAGAGTTTTGATGCAAGTTTCCACCTTTTGAATGTTGTGTTGCTGACAGTGTCCTGGTGATGTAGGTCTCCATCGGTTGTGATCCTTGTGATGCACTGAGTTGTTTTTGTTCAGTATTCTGATGCTGTGAAGGTTTGAAGTAATCAAGTGTTCCGATGTGGCATGTATTGTGAATTAACTGGGCATGTATGCTTCTACAGTTTGTTTTTTCTGATGCTCTGAGAATTTGAATGTGTTTATTTTGAGTGGTGAGTTTTGTACAGTTGATCAGAGTTCTGGGGGGTGCTTTGATGGTGAAACTCCCCCCCTTTCCCACCCTACTATATTCGGAACTGTGTTTTGATTTTGCAGGTGTTGAAAATTGTGTGTAACATTTTTGATGCTCTTTAATCAATCTGACAAAATAGCTTTGTGAAAAAATGCAACCACTGAGGTCATTATATAAATTAAGCCTCTCATTCTTCATGCTTCCAAGGTTGAAATAATGAGTACCATGAAGTTCGAGTCGGGTAAAAATAACCTCTGTCTTTGAAACTCATGTCCTGTTCTTCACTAGTGGACCTATTTTAACAATGTGGATAGTACTCTGATGTTTGTAGCTAGGTTTGTGCTATATAAGTTGCATACATTCACAGGGCTTGTCACCAGCACCTAGAGAATGTGCAGTTTGAAATTTCAATAATGTGGCAACAGGTAATGTTGGAATCCCACACCCTGTCTCATCATGTTGTGCGTATGCCAACTCTGCCTTTTCTTTTGATTTCTACCCGCCATGGTGATCTCTACAGGAGGATCTACAGGGCCACTGGAAGTATGTGCCAGGTAAGGACCAAATTATGTGGTAGTGTTGACTAAATTATGCATGGTTGTCATCTCTAGTCACTAGACCACATCGCTTCCTGTGAAAGTTTGGCTTGTTTTAGTTTGAGGTTCCAGGAGGACTTTGCGTCAGGCTGTCTGTGGCGTTCCCACTTCTATTAAGAGGGGTGTATAAGTTTGCTTCTCAACACTAGTGGGGCAGGTTCCGTTGAATTTCATGCTTTATTAATGTAAAAGCATGTGTGTGGGAGTCTATCTGAAAGAGGTGGCAGTGGGATTTTGTGTCTCAAAGCCTGATCATGTTATGTGACTGTTTGAAGTGTCAGGCTGTGATTCTCCATCAAAATGTAATCCTGATGGTATGACTAACACTTCACTGTCTCTTATCAGGAATAGCTATTGTGATGCCAGGAAAACATTATTTGATGGCAAAATGTCACAATTACTGTTATGTGTGTGGGACAACAGAGTTATACATTAGGTGAGGCAGGCCCAGGAAGGATATGGCTGTCATCCCTCAATTTTACCTAAATCATATTACTGTATACATTGAGGCATCCACTTTCTAACTTTCCCTCAGTATCTGATTTTCGTCCTCCTCATCTTCCTTCCCTGCTCTCCATTCTCCTTTAATCCACTACCCATTTTTCTTCTTTTTCTTTGTTCTCCCCTCACTAATTTCTTTTCACTTTCCTGTCTTCCCCTTCACTTTCTTTTCTCTCCCCCTTTACTCTAGCTTCTCAAGGGCCTCTTTCCACTTTTCATTTGCATCCTTTTTCTTTCTCACACTCCAGTTTCTGCTTTTTCCAGTTCTTTTCACTCATCATTCCTTGTTTACTCTATCTGTCTGGTTCTCAAATCCATCTGTCTTCCTCATCCTCTCTTTTATCTGTTTTTCATTCTCATACCCATCTTTCGTGGATTACACCTCTGTCTGCTTGCTTCTTTCTTCTCCACTATTCATCCCTGCTCATCCAGTTGAGAAAGTGTCTGCACATTGTTCTCCATGCCTGATACAAAAAGTGCAGTGATGTTTTAGAGTGCAGTCACATAAAGTGCAGTCTTGCATAGTAGAGTGTCTTAGAGTGCAGTGCTGTTGAGTGTTGCAGAGAGCAGTGACATACAGTACAGTTGTGCAGAGTAGAACAGAGTGGCGTAGAGTGCAGTGACTCGAGTGGCACGCAGTGGAGGGGAGCGGCGTAGATTGTTTTGTTTCCGAGTTGAGTGCAGAGGCATAGAGTAGAGTGACTACAGTGGATTGATGCAGGACAGATTGTAATGGATTGGCATAGAGTGCAGTGGTGCAGTGCAGAGAAGATTGGAGTGGTGCAGTCGAGCAGTGCATAGTAGATGGGATTGGCGCAGAGTTGAGCAGTGCAGAGAAGATTGGAGTGGTGCAGGGTAGAGTGCAGTGGTGTACAGTGGAGTGATGCATAGTAGGATAGAGTGCATTGGCATAGAGTGGTGGAGAGTGTAGTGTTGCAGAGTGGGCTGTCAAAGTGCAGTGGTGTATAGTAGAGTGCATTTGGGTAGCGGGCAGTGGTGTAGAGTACAGTGGTTAAGAGTAGAAGGGAGTGGTGTAGGCTGCAGTTGTGTAGAGTACATTGGTTAGAGTGCAGTGGTGTGTCTCTGAGTAGCGAATAGTGGTATGGAGTGCACTGGTGCAGAGTAGATTAGCATAGAGTGCAATGTAATAGAGTGCATTGTTTTTGAGTAAAGTGTAAAATGCAGTAGCATAAAGTTCATTGGTTAGAGGGCAGTGGTGTAGAGTGCTACAGAGAGTGGCACAGAGTGGAGTGGTGCAGCATAGAATTCCATGGCATGGAGTGGTGCAGAGTAGAGTGAAGTGGTTTAGAGTGGAATGGTGCATGGTAGAGTGCAGTGGAGAAATAGAGATTAGAGTGGTGTGAAGTGGATGGCAGAGAGTGCGCTGTAGTAGAGTGGAGTGGTACAGAGTAGAGTGCATTGGCATGGAGTGCAGTAGTGCATAACAGAGTGGGGCCGAGAGCATTGGTGGAAAATGATGGAGAGTAGAGAGCCGTAAACTGAGGTGGCAAAGAGTTCAATGGTACCGAGTAGAGCGCAGTGACAAAGTATGGAGTTGCATCGAGTTGCATGGTGCAGAGTGGGGTAAAGTGGATTGTGTATGGTGTGAGAGTGCACTGCCATTACAGACAACACATATTCAATTGAAATGATCTTTAAATTTGCAAAGGCACATAGTTTTACTGATAACAGTATACACTGCAAAAACTATATTGTGTGGAAATGTCATCACCTAGTGTATTGATTTATTTTAGTGGTATTAAAATATTTATTTCCACTACACTTCAGAATTACCCCCACTAGTCACCATGATTATCATATAATTCCTCTCATATTGAAGTCAGAGAAAGAAAAGTAAACACCAAGCTGGAAGACGGAGCATGACATATGAAGGATACTATAAATAAGAATTGGGCAAGGGAAAGGGCGAGCCCAATCTGGACAGCCTAAAACAAATAAAGCCAGCAAAGCAAGAAAATATGAGTTACAAACCAAAAAGCCAATGGTACGCAACGGGCAGAATGCATTCCCAGGTAAGCTTTCCCATTTTCCCCAAAATGTCATTAGCAAACAGTTGCTTTGTCTGATATGCTTCGATCTAAAAAAGAACTTCCACAGAATATCAAACAAGGTTTACACTTCCACTCATACCTGATTGCATAGAAAATTAATTTCATGAAATACCAGTACTGAGAAGCCACTTCTAAAGTGTTTAATGGCGTATACGTTTCAGTGAAACCGATTCATAGAATATCTTTTTGCTTAAAATTGGCTGTGATATGCTTACTTTTTAAAATGTAATTGCAACCCCTTACACTCCTAAACTAAACCTAGCCTTGAAGCTTAAAATCCACTCTACCCCCACATTCCACCCATCCCTGAACCCTAGAACACCTCACTACCCATAAACTCCATCTATACTGAAACCTAAAAACCTAATTATTTCTAAACCCCACCCATCCATGAGTCCTAAAAACCCATTAACACTTCTCCTCTACCCATTCCTGAACACTAAGCTCCCCTCCTTCTACGTCATCCTTAAAACCCCTCACCACCCTAAACTCCCCCCTCCTGAATTCTGGAAACTCATCACTGATCTTTAAAAACTTCCAGCACCCTTAACCTCTCCCCCATTCCTGAATCCTGAACTCCACCCATTCCTGACCACAACAGAAACTCCCAGGACCCATAAACATTTCTCATCCTAGAACCCAAAATCCTGTCACTATCTCTAAACTCAACACAATTTTAAGGTAAATTTGGATTTTTCCTTAAAATTATCTATCATTCCTTTAAAATGTTTTATTTTATTTTTGGTGTGGTTGTATTTCATTTAAATTGTCTTTCCTTAAATTGGTTTTCCGAGATTTTGTTTCCTCTAATGTGGTTTCACAATGTAGGTTTTTGTTTTTCCATTAATTCACATACTTCACTAAATATCATCTTAGAGCAGTGGTTCCCAAATGTTTTAGAACTGCATTGTCTGGTAGTGCAATGGCATTTACGGACAGCACATTTTCCTTTAAAATGACCACTACATTTGCACAGACATACAATTTTACTGATAAAACTATAGAGCACACAAATCAGAGGATGTGGAACTCTGGTTTCTGTGAATATTTATATTTGGTGCTTCACCAAGTGTCTTGCTTTTGTTTTGAGCCTATTGAAATCTGTTTCCAGCACACTTCAGACTTACATCAAAAAGTGCTTGATTTATATTTTCCTTACTATTAGATGCATGTTGTCCATTTACAGATATTTGCATCTTGTTGTGTAGTACAAAAAAGAGCATCCTACATTGTCACATAATCTACTTTAAAAAGTACTCCCATTTTGCTTTTAGGGAAAGGGAAGTAAACACTAATCCCCATGTTAAAATAACACAGCAGCTTGACCCGTGTGTAGGAAGTTGACTCTGTATATACTATCTCATAGTGAGAGATAGTGTGCACAGAGTCCAAGGGTTCTCCTTAGAGGTTGATAGTGGCAAAATTAGATAATATTAATGCTCTATTATGTGGTAGTGTGGTCGAGCAGTAGGCTTATCAGAAGGTAGGGTTAAGCATTTGTTGTACACAGACAGGCAATAAATGAGAACACACAATCAAAGACTTTACTCCAGGCCAATAGGTTTTTACATAGAAAAATATTATTTTCTTAATTTATTTTAGAACCACAAGATTAAGAATTTAGATAAGCACATGAATTGTAAGGTACTTCACACAGGTAAATATGGAACTTTGAATTCAAACAGTAATGTGCACAGTTTTGGCAAAAATGGCAAATAGCTATTTTGAAAGTGGACACTGCGAAAATCAAAGGTTCCTTGGGAAGGTAAGTAATAGTTTGTTTCTCAGGTAAGTACAGCTCTTACAAGTTCAGTCTCCTGGGCATAGGCAGTCCACCTTTGGGGGTTCAAGTCCAAACACCCAGCACCAGCAACACAGGGTCACATGCAGAGGTCAAAGTAGGGCCCAAATAGCATAGGCTCCTATGGAGAACAGGGGTGCTCCGGTCCTAGTCTACTAGTAGTAGTACTAGTTACTAGTAGTAAGTCATTACAAGATTATTCTGTAATAATACAGCCCTATCCTGAAATACTCGTAGTCTCGTCCTGGGGTAATACAGCCTAATCCTGAAATCATCATGATATAATTATGCAGTAGTAAATGATCATCACATGTTTTCTACTGAAGTAATCAGGAACTAATCCTGGAGTAGTTTCTCTGATGACTCTAAAGTCATCTCATTTAAAGATTTCGCCCTATACACATACTTCAGGATGGCTTGGGGTGACTTTCCCAGATAATTGCAGGAATAGCTCAGCTGAAGTCATCGGAAGACTGCACTATGATTCCAGGATCATCTTCCTGTTTGACTTGGGATACCACTTTTGTGTGGCTTCAGAGTGCTTGGAGATGAGAAACATTCACACATCTAAAACACGACAAAATTAAGACAGTCTCAGAACACTGCATCACCTCTTGTTTTTTTGGGGGGGGTGGAGAGTTGGGCCAGAACTCGAGATTTTGAATGTCCTTGAGCTAAGGGAATACCTCATGAATTATAAAACTTTATAGCAAATGATGGTGGAAGCAGATTCTCAGACACATAGAGTCACTTAAATTTTGTAGTGTGAGTCCTCATTGCTAGGATGACACCCACCCTCTGAGCAAGTCTCTTGGCCAAAACCCTCTTTGCATCCCCCAAGTACTGATTTGTGCAGCCACCAATCAATGACTGACATTAAAAGGCTGCGAACAGAAGTTGGAAGAATGTGGAAGCCAGGCCACATGTGCAGTATTAAAAAAATTAATCATTGTAATCTTGCAAGAATGGCATCTATGTGTGTATTATTAATATATCTTTGGTGTTGAAGAACATAACATAACATGTATTTGTAAAGCCACATTCACCCAGAAGAGTATCTTGGCACTGAATAACAGATGTTTATTCTTACCCAACTCACTGGTACTCATGTTATCGACTTCAGAAAGATGAAAGGCTGAGTGGCCCTTCTGGAATTTAAACCTGTGACCTGAGGTCGAACACAGGCCCCTGCAGTGGACTCCTTAGTCCCCGCAGTAACCAGACCCAGCTTTCCTATGTTGTGGAACGTAGTGTTGTACTTGGGTGTTTTTTGGGGGCTTTCCAGCTTTAGGGGTCTCACCTTCCTCACCTGCTAGTGTCCTGTATTCTGAACATACACTGTTTACCCGATTGACAGTATCCTGACCCAAAGGAAAGTGTGTGACCGAACCCCAACAGCCTACTTTTTAAAAGGAGAGACCACACACGCAGACAGGTGTTAGACCTGTTATCCTTGGTGTGGTCTCCTCAAACTTTTTGCCTCTGCTTCCCAGTTTGTTGACTGTGTGCTGGGCCCTGTTTTTGCTGTTTTTGTTACTCAGGGCACTTTGCTACTGCTGACCAGTGCTAAAGTGCAAGTGCTCCCTATTTGAAATGATATGTGTAATTGGCTTTTCCCTGATTGACATATTTGTTCTATATGCACTAGAGGTATCTAGGGCCTGTAAATCAAATGCTACTAGTGGGTCTGAAGCACTGATTGTGCCACCCACATGAGTAGCCCTGTAAACATGTCTCAGACCTTCAACTGCAGTGTCTGTGTGTTCAGTTTTGAACTGCCAATTCAACCTGGCAAGTGAACCCAATTGCCAGGCCCAAACCTTCCCTTTTTATACATGTAAGGCACCGCTAAGGTACGCCCTAGGTAGCCCCAAGGGCAGGGTACAGTGTATGTTAAAGGTGGGACATGTACGTATGTGGTTTCACATATCCTAACAGTGAAATATTGCTAAATTCGTTTTTCACTGTTGCAGAGCCTATCCTTCTCATAGGTTAACATAGGGGCTGCCTTTAAATATCCTTAAAGGGTATGTTTCCCTTTGAGAGCAGATGTAAATATGAAGTTTGGGGTCTCTGAACTCCCAATTTAAAAATACATCTGAAGTTGGTTTTTAGATTGTGAATTTGAAAATCCCACTTTTAGAAAGTAGGCATTTTCTAGCTTAAACCATTCTGTAACTCTGCCTGTGTGTGGATTTCCTGCATGTGACAGACTGACAGTTGGGGTGTTTGTGAATCTCCTCTAGAGAGTGACACAAAAGGAGCTGGGGTGTAGCCTGGATATACTGATGAGCCATCTGGCCTAGAGTGGAGGGAAAAGTGGTCACTGAAAAACGACATGCCACGCTCACAGCTGGAACCAATGCCCCACCTGCATCATGGCTGGAAAATAGAAGCATAGCGGCTGCAGAAATGGCGCAACACCCGCTGCGGCTGCTGATAATGACACAAACCTCACACAGCATGGTTTTCTAATACTGTGCAACTAGATTTCACATGCATCGTCGCTGGGCGTCAAAGTCATCGCAAACCTGTGCGGATCCGAGGCCCCCCGTCTGGAAATCGTTCTCTTGCACGGGAGAAAAATGACGCATCGCCTACACAACAAGAAATAACACACGGCCTCACTTGTGAGTAAGCAATCTATGCATTGCTGTCTTTTTCAATGCACGTATGTTGCTAGTTTTTTAGTGGGAGCTGTTAGGGTTAATCAAAAGAAGTTCGCCATCAATCCGATTATTTTATTGTAATGAATTGAGTGATTAATTAACTTTTTATAGGAAAGGTAATTTTTGCGAATCTGGGAGAATATTAATGTTTCACGTTAAATGATGTTTTTAGGATGTTTTATTTTACTGATCCCCCTTTTTAAACATTGTAGATAATATGAATTGTTGATTGCCTGTAATATTTGATTGTACTGTTTTTATGTCTTTTTATGATATTTATTTATCGAAATAAAGTACTTTGACTGACTGACTGACTGACAATGCACGTATGCCCGTGCTGCTCTTTTTTTTTACGCAAACCAGGTACTTTGTGTAAAATCAACGTTTCCATTGTTTTCTATGGAGTACTACTCTTATTCTTTTGAAAATGTATATTTTGACTTGTGTAGGTTGGATGTTTGTCATTTTGGTCTTGTTCGATTTAAATAAATATTACCTATTTTTCTAAACTGGTGTGGTGTCCATTTTGTAGTGTTTTCACTGCATTACTTTGTGTGTTGTTACCAATACTTTACACATTGCTTCTGGTTTAAGCCTTTCTGCTCGTGCCAAGCTACCAAAGGGGTGAGTGGAGGTTAACCAGGTGTGTTTCTCTTTTGCCCTGACTAAAATGAGGGTCCTTGCTTGGACAGTGGGTAACCTGGTTGCCAACCAAAGACCCCATTTCTAGCAACAGGCTTGTAAAACATTTTGTTTAAGTAACTGTGTAATTGTAGGGCACACTTTCACCCCCTAGGACTTTCTTGGCGCTGTTGACAGATAACTCCTGTTTGTTGTTACTGGACTCTGTGCTACTCATTTGATCGACTTTGGAAGAATGAAAGGGCTTCATGCATCACGGCAATTTGAGACCAAAACCAAGGGTTAATCCATAGGTCTCTGCAGTGCTGCTTGTTGAGTGTAGTGTGCACAGGTGCTGTTTGTGGCTTTCGTAATGTGTGTTTCTTTATTTTTGAGTGGTATACAACACCAGGTATGCCTTTCAGCTACTTATTAATGTGGCTCCACCTTCTATCAGGCCACATTGGAATTTCGGGTCCAGTGTGGGAAGCTTCATCTGCAGTATTGTGGCCATCACTTTAGGACGCTTCTGCAGTGTTGTGTTCCATTCTAGATGTCTTATGTGATGTGTAGTGGTCGATTCTAGAGGCTTTAGGTGCTGTATAGTGTTCTAGATGCGCCATGTGAAATGTAAAGGTTGATCATGGAGGCTTTAGCTGTAGTGTAGTGGTCGTTTCCAGAGGCTTCATGAGCAACATACTGGTCAGTACTAAAGGCTTCAAGTGCAGTGTAGTGGTTGGTTCTAAAGGCCTATTGTGCAGTGTAGTGGCTGATTCTAGAGGCCCTCATGTGCAGTATAGTAGTCAGTTCTAAAGGCCCTCGTGCAGTGTATTGGTCAATTCTTTAGGCTTTGGGTGCAGTGTAGTGGTTGGTTTTAGAAGCCTCATGCACAGAGTAGTGGTTGGTTCTAGAGGCCTCATACAAAGTGTATTGTTTGGTTCTAGAGGCTGTAGGTGCATTGTAGTGGTCTGTTATAGAGTCTTCATTCTCTGTGTAGTGGTGGATTCTAGAAGCTTAATTCACAATGTAGTAGTCAGTTCTAGACGCCATATGCACAATGTCGTCGGTTTTAGGCGTCATGCACAGTGTAGTGGTTGTTTCTAGAGAGGTCATGTACAAATGCGGTGGCTGGTTCTAGATACCTAATTTGAAGTATATCATTCAATTTTGGAGGCCTCAAATGCAGTGTGTTGGTCACTTCTAGAGGCTTTATCCACAGTGCAGTGGTCATTTCTAGAGGCCTAATTCAAAATGTAGTGGTTGGTTCTACAGGCTTCAAGTGCAGATTATTGGTTGGTTCTAGAGGCCTCATGCGCAGTGTAATAGATGGCCATAGAGGCCTCATGTGCAGCCTATTCATCGGTTCTAGATGCTTTAGATGCAGTGCAGTGGGCTGTTCTTGATGCCTCATGGGCAGTGAGGTACATGGTTCTAGAAGCCTCATGCGCAGAGTATTAGTTCTAGAGGCATCATCCACAATGTAGAGGTCAGCTCTAGAGGCCTCATACGAAGTGTAGTGGTCTGTTGTAGATGCCTCATGTGCAGTGTGTGGTCCTAGTGGCCTCATGCTCAGTACATTGTTCAGTTCTAGGGGCTTTAAGTGCACTGCAGTAAAGTGTTCTAGAGGCCTCATGCATAGTGTAGTGGTTGTTTCTAGAAATGTCATACACTACTCTTGACTGGATTACATCCTAACTTCAAAAAGGAACTAATATTATCTATTCTCCCCACTTCTCTTCCAAACCCTACCACACAAAAGCAGCCCCCCCCCCCCCCCAAGGATCAATCATCTCACCTATGCTTTTCATCATTTATATGATGTCATTAGCAGAATTGAGCAATCATTTTCAACTCACATGCTACAACTATGCAGATGACACACAAATAATGCTTAAATATGTCCCAAGGACATTGGAAACTCACCAATATTCAATTGACTCAAAGCCATTGATCAGTGGATGCCTTGGAGCCATCTCAAACTGAATGCTTCCAAAACAGAAATACTCACATGTGGCGACTGGAAAAATTATGACCCATGTGCTCCTGGCCTGACGATCTGGGACCACCTCCTCAAGTATCCAAGGAAGTTAAAAGCCTTGGAATAAAAATGGACTCCAAGTTAACAATAAATGCCCAAGTGAACAAATGAGCATAATCAAGCTTCAAGACCTTGAAGACTCTGCGACGCATCTTCCCCCACCTCAGATTTCCACACAAGGTGCAGACTACTATCTCTCTTGTACTATCTAAACCGAATTATGTCATTGGCCTCTACAATGGATTATCTCTATCTATTATGAAAAAAATACAATGTATTCAGAACTCAGCTGCCAGGTTACTATTACATATAAAGCCACAAGCCCACATCTCCCCTGCCTTGAGAGCTCTACCATGGGTACTCATTGCCAGAAGATCCACCTTCAAGCTGCTTTGTATCACCCACAAAGGTATACATGGAACAGGACCGCTTTTCATCAAAAACTAAATAACTAAATACATTCAACAAAGAAATCTCAACTCAAGATTGGCACCCCACCTTGAAACACCACCATACAAGAAAAAGACAATAGGTGGTACATCCTTCTCTGTTCAAGAAAAGCAGCCAAACTATGGAATTCATTACCCCCAAATATAAGATCCACGGATAACTATCTTGCCTTCAGAAGACTACTTAAGAGTTGTCTCTTTCCTTCATAACCACTATATTCAAACAGCAATGGACTGCATATGCCTGTATTGATAAATAATTATTTTCTGAGTATGTGTATATTCTAGATATGTATAGTTCTTTATGGAATATGTATAGTTACTATGTCATAATAATAAATTATACACATACTCTTTAAACCTGTTTAACAAATGTATATTTACTCATGGATAAATATATATATATATATATATACACACATATATTTGTATATATGTGTGTGTGTATATACATACATATGTGTATACTATTCAATGCTTAACATGTTCATAGTTAGCTTCTAGCTAAGTTGTTATATTAGATACTTATGAATCCCTGCTTTCTTTTTTTTATATCACAATGAACAAATGTTATCTTAACTATTTAACAGCAAGTATTTCTCAATTGAAAAATTGAGGAAGGATAAATGAATTTTAGAAAAGTACACTTATTATTTATCTTCAAATATTAAAAATCTTGAAAATCTGTGTTTATACAATACTACTTTTCTTCTCATATTAATATGCCCATTATTATATTTCTTGCACACATATTCCCATACTATGTATTTACATATCAATTTATTTATTACTCTAATCCTACTGTACTAGAGAAAAAATAAATACAAAATATTTAAATCAAAATATAAATAATTAAATAAATTGAATAAATAATAAATAAATAAATATATATATATTTATATATACATAAATAAAATAATAAATATATTAAAATAATATACATTTTACTCTCGCGTAACCTTTACTGTCTCCCTATCACCCTATATCTCTATCAATTTATCCTCCATCCCCACTCTGACTCATCTAAAACACATTCAACTACTTTGATCTCTAAAATAACCCTGTCTTAGCTCTTCCCCCCTCTACCGCATCTAGCTCACCCCAAACCTCAGTTTACTACCATGATCTCCCAACTAACTTCTCCCTCATTTATCTCACCTTTGACTCATCCAAGACACCTCCTGCTACTATGATCTCCCTAACCCCTTTCCACAGACTCTTTCCTCCTCCATCTCTCCTTTACTCATCCCAAGCCTCATCTTACTACTATTAACTACCAATTAACACTTCTGGATTCTTCCCTCCTCTATCCCTCCATTACTCTATTCAATCCAACTAACAAACTCACATATCCACTGCTCAAATTAACTCATAATAATACTAATACTGTACTCATATTTCCCTATACTGAGTGCTTCAATGCCTGATCAGGGGTAGTAAGCGCTATATAAATAAAATTACAATTACAATCTTAGCCACATCCCGATGCCTTGCCCCTCTGAGGATTTTTTACTTCAATTTAAGGACTAAGGGCCTCATTTACAAGTCACTTGTGCCACTGTGGTGTCATTTCTTTTAAAGCAGCACTACACTGCCAATGCATCAGTTTGCAAAGCCTTGCATCACATTTTACCTGCGCCAGGTATAATGTATGCAGGGTAGGCGTTCCCTCAGAAAAAGCCATGTAGAACTGACCCAGTGAAATTTTCACTGCATCATTCTACCACTTCACAGCATCAAAATGTTACCACCTGCTCATTGCTTTTTACTATGGGAGTCTCCTCACATTGCTGGAATTGCTGCAGTTTAACGATGCAACTCCAGCAAAGCGTCAGTTTAGCTCCAACAGATGTGTCAATAATTCTGATGCATCTGGGAAAACGTGCACCATGGAGTTCTGTATTGTAAATAGAAGCCAACTATGGCAACATTAGGGGATGTGCAGTAGGTACATGAAATCTGACACATCGATGACGATGCGTCAGATTCTTGTAAATGAGGCCATTGGGCCTGATTTAGAGTTTGGAGCAATGAATTGCTCCGTCACAAACATGACAAATATCTTGTCCATTGTATTACCATTTCATTATAGTCTATGGAGCTTTCAATAAGCAGCGGATGGGATATGCGTCACGTAGCCTCATTGGGGAAATTATTTGATCTCCACACCAAATGGCCTGAACTGGGGAGTCCCTTGTTTGGAGAAATTTGAATTAAAGTTAAGCCTATAGTCCACAGAATACAGAGGCCAAAGGAATATCACATATAAATAACGTACCCTAATCTTTCATTAGTTTTGTGTTTATTTTCTTGTTATATTTTTCTTCTTTTTGACTAAGGTGATTTGTGAATTTTAAGTTCTTTACTTGTTAATTATATTGTTTGTGTTCCTAAAACACATGCTACATGCTGCTTCACTTTTCATTCTGTCAAGCTACCGGCTGAGTCAGGGAACTACTTTAACTTTATGGATAAGAATGCTTGGGCCTTGACAAGCTCATTCGTATCAAGATGGTGGCCTCTCAGCTTCGTAGCCGAACAATCTGATTTTGTTCACTAATAACTCTAACTCAGGCTCTGACAGACTACCTTTGAGTCTTATTTCCTCATTGCAGGAAAAAGTTTGTATGCTTCCCAAACGATGCATTAATTACTGCAAGAACCGAGGAACCCCTCGCTTACAGTGACTTAAAAATTAGCCATTGATCACTTACAGGTTATGAGTTTCATTGCTTGCTATGTGATCACATCAACTCTGTTGCTCGCCACATTATGCAGGGGGCCGCATGTTTTCGCTTTGCTTACATATGTTTGAATGAGTGTGGAAAGCTTTTCATCACTGTGGTCCCACTTACGAGTTGAAAGCAGTAGTATTGCTGTGGGATCCAGCTGCGAATAAGTTGCCCGGCTTTACTATCTGAGAATTTCCTGGGTGTGGGAACACCTGTTTGGATTTTGCAGGCCGGAAAATCTGAGTGAGAATACTGCTTTGGAATGAGTTGCAAATGCACCTCTGCCCTGGTTCCCTGCCACGCCTAAACCCTTATAAAACAAGGAGGGAGCATGGAATGCTTCTACCTGCCAGACCTCTTCCTCCCACAATTTAGCTGCTGACCCCACCTTTCCAACACACACACTAGGTCCCCCCTTTACCATATTATGATCGGAGCAGGTGATAAATACAACCATTAATACCCACAGTGCTGTGAACTCAATGCACATTTTTGCCTAGACATAACAGGCCCACAGAGTTAATCCCTATTGTGTCTGTATCAATACATAATATGTAGAGTTACGTGTGGAGATACTGACCAAAATTATTAATTCTGGGCAACATTAATCCCAGATGTTCATTCATTTCGAACCTAACTGTGCTAATCGGGCCCATATTTTTAGGGTTTCATTTAATTACTAAATAAATGAAGCACATCAATGAAACCAAGATGCTTTGACAATGACGACTTAGATTTTAGAACGCATGAGAGCATTAGGATTTAGACAATAGCAATGAAGTCTTCAAAGAAAGGCATATGAGCACACTGCAAAAAAAGCACACCCCCTACCAGGATTATGTGTTATGTTTCTGCTACACTCCTTCTACTGTGAAGAAAGGCACATTTTTAATTCTTGCTGAGTTTACATCAGTTTCTTTTCTTAGGTTAGTTAAAACCCATGACGTGAATTCCTTTTAAAGTTAGGTTCTGAATTTACTCACACAAAACCACAGAAATTCAGCAGTTATAGTTATGGTTATTTCAAGTAACTATAATTCTCGCCCTAAGGTAACTATCACTCACGCCCGCCATGCACAGCTTCTTCCTCAATAATTTTACTGCTAATGTTTCATTTATATTTTTATTGATGTTAAAAAAGTCATGAGGTCTGTAATATCTGAAGGTCATTAGCAGTGCATGGCGCAGGCGCGGGTTAGGTTATAGTTACATTAGTGGGCAAGTTATAGTTACTTGAAATAACTCTAACACCTGAATTTCATTGGTTTGTATGAATAAAATCAGAACCTAACTATAACGTCCCTGCAACTGTCGTTTTTTAAGTGAGTTTAGAAGTTTTTTAAATTCTATTTCCTAACTATAACATCCCTGCAACATTTGTTTTTTTCAGTGAATGTATATGTTTTTTAAAATGTAATTTTAATTAAGGTACGTTAATCCATCCACAGCTGCACAGGGCCCTTGGCTCTGTGTGGCGGGGTTGGCCACAGTGCCTGGCCCGTGGCCAGGCCTTGTGGTCAACCCCTATAACTACCCAACCCACACTACACACACCCTTTGGCCATAAGAGGCTGGATTTGGCCTCAGGGCCAGACCTGTGGCTAGGCCCTGCAGCCAGCCATTATAACACCCAGGCCCGCGCCGCGTATGGCCAAAGGATGTGCACACCAGGGCTTGACTTCCTTGTTGAAGTGTTGGCTGCCAATCAAATTTCAGTACGGGGATAATTTGATCTGCGGAGGATCCGCTTCCCTAGATTTCTATATTTTTAAATCTTTGATATCCCCAAAACTACTGAACGGATTTACACCAAATCACAAAAATCAGGATCTAGCTTCCTGCCTAATTTGGTGTAAGTCCGTTCAGCGGTTTGGGTTTTTTGGGCTGCATGTGTGTCTAAAGACCTTATGGAAAAATTCCTGGGAAAAATGTGTCTGGGACTCCCCCTTTTTCTCAGCCCACGCATGACAGATCACTCCACAACTTTCAAGACAGCAGCTGAACCGACTAAAGTATACATTTTTTAAATGTCGTCAAGATTCATCAAGCGGTGTCAAAGTTATTGGCAAACAAAAACACTCTTCCTATGGAAACTAGGGGCCAGATGTAGGTAGGAAAACTTTAGCGAGTCGGAAATTGCGAGTCGTTGCGGCTCGCAATTTCCGACTCGCTAAATGGTATCCAAGAAGAAAAAGCAACTTCAATTTGCGACACGCAAATGAAGTCGCACCGCAGATTGCGAGTCCGCTGTTTGCAGGGTCGCTTTTTGCGACCGTGCTAAAAACGAACACAGCAATTTGCGAGTGGGAGTCGCAAATTGCGACTGTGCTGGAAATTAAATGCAGGTGCAGCAGAACACTCTGGAAAACACTTCCTGGCTCTTGATGATGACATCATAGCCAGGAAGTTTACAAATACACCTGGGAGGAGGGAGGACCACACCCATTTTAAACTGCTGAACTGCAAAAAGAGAGAACAGCAGCTACCATGGCAGAGACACCAAGGAAGCGCAAATTAAAATGTGCAGAGAAAGAGCTGGAGGTGCTGACAGAGGAGTGCTGCCAGCACCATGAAATTTTTTTTGGGAGGGCAGCCCTCAGTGTGCCAGAGGTGGAGAAGAGAAGAATCTGGACGGAAATCCAAGACAAGGTGAACTCCCTGGGTGTCAGCCACCAGATCATAGAAGAGTTAAAGAAACAGTGGTATGACCTGCGCTCCCGGACCAAGGAGAGGGTGGCAGAGCGGAGATGAGGGGCACTGGAGGAGGACCATCCACTGTACCACCACCCACACCCCTGGAGGAAAGAGTTGAGGATACACTGGAGCCAGAGGCAGAGGCAGTGTGCGGGATGGGAGAGCTGGATACTTCAGAGCCAGGACCATCAACCGGTGAGTACCATGAGACATGCATGTACACCCATATCTGCCATACCCCCACCCACCTAGTACACAGCAGCATGCACAACCAAAATAGCTCAATTTTAGAGTAGCAACCACCTGCATGGTGCATTATGGGCAATGTAGTCAAGTAGGCAGTTGATAGGCAACAGTTTATTAGGAAGTTGATATCAGATGGTAGATACTGAGTGTGTGTTCCCTATGTCCCACAGGTCTCCCACACGACACCACCGCCAACCAAAGCATCCAGGGGCCACAGGTCAGCCACCAGCCTGCAGAGGAGTCAGGACCAGCAACCACAGAGACCTGCACCACCCACACCCAGTCCCCTCGTGAAGCACCAGTTGCCATACTGGTGAGTGAGCCAGCACCTGGTCCCAGCCACAGTGCCACTGTAGATGACATGGAGCCTCCAGTGAGTCGCAGGCGACGTGTACCACCAGAGCCGCAGGCTGAGTCAGGGGATGACTCCATGTCTCCTGCCGAGACAGCACTCCTACTGGGTCAGCGCCTGCAGACACGTGAAATAAGGAGAATATCAGGGGCAATGCGGCGCATGGAGCAAAACCAAAACAGTGGTATGCAGCTGGTACACACAGAGCTGCAACAACTCAACACACATGTCGGCGACCTTGCACTCTCAATGAGACAACTCGTGGCAGAACTCATAACTGAGAGAGAGGGTGCAAGGCGTCGTGACAGGCAGCTACTGCACCGGCTGGACCGCATGTCTGCCTCCATCGTCAGGCTGGCTGTGAACACTACTGGCCTTTCAAGGCGCACGGTCAGCCTCCAAGTAGACATGGGCCACTTTGCCAGTGATGTGGCACGTGGACTGGGACGTCTCAGCCACGGCGTAGATATCATGGAGGCACGGCAGGTGGCTAGTGGCGCGGCTGACACTCTGCAGGACAGCGAGGAGGGCTCCACCATCAGCAGTGTCTCAGCCAGTGACACCAGGGTTTTGCGCAGTGGAAGCGCAAGGCAGGGCACTGCTGACCCTTCAGGTACCAGCCATGCTGGCCGAGGCCAGCGTAAAATATGAGCTCCACACTGTCCTGAGGTAGAGGCACATGAGGTCAATGTGTCCTTATGCCAGGTGGACTTTTACAGCCCCTGAACTGTTGTTAATGTACATAGTTTTGTTTGGTGCACATAATTAAATCACTTGTTAGTTCAACTTCACACCTGGACTCTTTGTGTGTGACACTAGTGAGTGTGGTGACAGTTAGCACGTACCTTCCAAAGTATTGGTTGGCAATGTGGTCCCGTCTCAGTCTGACTTGATTTGCAATGCTTCTATCCCTATGATGGCGATATGGTAGCTCTTGCTCTTCATCCTCCGAATCTGGGTCTTCTGGGGTGAGAGGTAGCCCACGTCTGGTGGCAATGTTGTGCAGTATAGCGCATGCGCCAACGATCTTGAAAGCTGTTATTGGGGTATACTGGAGGGCATCTCCACTTCTGTGGAGGCATCTGAATCTTGCCTTCAGCAGTCCAAAGGTCCTCTCTATGATATTTCTGGTCCTCCTATGTGCACTGTTGTATCGCCTCTCTTTCTCATTGCTGGGTGTTAAGTACAGGGTAAGGATCCATGGTCGTAGTGCATATGCACTGTCACCTGTGTGGCACAAAATGTATAATGTTAGCTGGGCATAGATAGTTTCCACATTGACCTGTGTGTATGTCTGCAAGGTGTATTCAGCTATACCTAGGAGGAATCCGTCTCCAAACTCACCACGTTCTAGACGTTGGTGTATCCTACTGTGTCTGAAAATGTAGGAGTCATGTGTACTCCCTGGAAATTTGTCAACCATGTCAGTGATAACATAATTGGCGTCACATACCACCTGGATGTTCAGTGAGTGGGTACACTTCCTGTTGCGGAACAGATATTCCAAGTTTGCAGGAGGGCAGATTTGTATATGTGTCCCGTCCACACACCCTATGACATGGGGGAAGTTGGCAATCCTGTAGAATTCCAACTTGGTGCTGTTGATTTCTGCCTCATTCCTGGGTAGGTATATGTATCTGGACATGTGTGTGAGTAAGGCATCTAGGAATGCCCTAAGGAACCATGAGAGTGAACTTTGGGATACCCCACCTGCCACAGCAATGACCCCCTGATAGCTACCCGAGGCCAAGAGGTGCAGTGAGCATAGCACTTGCACATGCGTAGGGATGGCGCAGCCGTGCACAGTCTGGCGTTGTAGCTGGGGATTGAGTAAATCTATTAAATCTAGTATTGCTGCACTGCTGAGTCTATATTTATCATATATCTCCTCCTCAGTTTGTTGGAAAAGTGTCTGCCTGGTTCTGTATATCTTCTCCTGTTTCTGGCCCCTCCTCCTCCTCTGCTGTGCGGCGTGGGCTCTCCTCCTCATTGCTATCACATATATCTCTGCCATCTTGAGTAACCCAGGTGCATTCTGGGTCTCCTTTTATTCTTTGGTTCTGGTTACCACCTGCTCTGAGTTAGTGGTAAATTGGAAGTGCAAAATGGGCTTTTTGCGACTAGTCGCAATTTGCGAGTGGCTATTGCATTTGGTTTGCGACTCGCAAATTGCGACTTCCTATTTGCGGGTCGCAAAATGGGGTCGCTATTTTTGCGAGTCGGTAATGGCTCGTGTCACATTTTGCGAGTCGGAAATGGGATTTTTGCATCCCATTTCCGATTTTGCGGGGTTGCAAATTGTGATTCGGGCCATTTGCGACTCGCAAAAGTTTGCTATATCTGGCCCTAGGTTCTAACTATACCTACTGGCGAACGAGGTTATATATACATATTTGTTTGAAGACCTGGGCAAAAAGTAAATTATTCAACAAATTAATGGTCTGGAATGCGCACACCATTAGTCAGATTTTAAACCAAATAAACCACTCCTTGTTATCTTGGTATGTCCTCAGTTTAAATAATATATTCTAGATGATTTCCATGGCACACTGCATTTCATGTCCCCCATAGGTGGAAACACTTTTAGATAAATCTGCACATATTATTACATAAATATACACAGATATAGTTACAGTATAGTTACACTAATATGCACAGGAGTACTATGTAAATGAAAGTTCTCACTACAGAAATTGGGTTGTTGGTTCACTGGCTTGTGAAACCTGGTCACGCAGCAACCACAATCCTAAGGCACAAGCTGTGTTCCACCCTCTGGTACCTTGGCACTGAGCAATCAGACTTAAATTAGAGTCAATGTGTAATGTATTTGTGCAACACTACAATTACACAGTGAAAACACACCAATATAGGAGCCCACAACAGAGTTAGAAAAATATAGCAGTTCTTAATTAATAAAACAAGACCAAAATGACAAAGATGCAATTAGTAGAGCCAGAGATTTTTAATTTTACATTTTAGATACAAATAGCACCAAAAGGCATAAACCGCAACTGTGGATTTGGAGCTCAGCTGCTCCTGAGCCTACCACCAAGCTCTCTTGATGCTGGCTTGTACTGAAAAGGAAATACAAATTAAAACAAAAGGGCAAACAGTTTATAACATAAACTAAAAAGTAGCAAAGTGCAAACAGTTGCTTGGTCAGAAACACTGCAATGGTCAGTCCTGGGATCCCTAAAGGGAAGAGGGCTTACAGAGAGAAATAATTCTGATAATATATGGAGCAGAAATGTCTACGCAGAAGTCAGGCAGTATTGAGAAAATGGCCCTTAGAATGGCAGAATCCAGTTAGGATGTGCAGGAGACTGACAGAAGTAGCCCAACATTGAGAAAAAGGCATGACTGAGGGCGACTATTTGAGAACGCTGCACTGAAGAAAATTTTTATTATAAAGGCGGAAGAAATAAAAATGTGTAGAGGAACTCAGCAGCTCCTTAGTCTCGCACCAAGCTCCCTCAGTGCTGGTTCGTATTGAGAAAGGAATATAAATTAAAACAAACAGGCATAAGCGAGAGATCGAAACATAAAATAAAATAAAGGCAGTGCAAGCAGTCACTTGGTTAGAGAGACTGCAATGTTTGGTCGAGCGACCCCTATTGAAAAAGGCATATGAAGCCTGGCAAGTCCAATAACAGAAGGAACAGATCTGGAGCAGCATAATTCTGGCTGCACCCTAATGCCATGTGATTTAACCTTATTAATGTGAAGTGAAGCATCAAACTATATTATTAAATGAGAATTCACTGTAGAATTTAAAGGTTTCATTTATATGTTTAAGATCTAACATTTAACATGAAATTCATAGTTCTGCTTCCCGTGTATATTAATATAAAGACGTTACACCCATTGAAAAGCATGTTGCATATGTAGTCATGCATTGGCATAAAGCAAATTGGATTCATACTAAGCACGGAGGGGGAAGAGGTGACTAAAGCACTCTTCTACCCTGAATGCATTAGACATTTGGTACTGCAAGCAGAGGCGGAATTAGGGAAGGAGGGTATAAGATTAATACAACAAAGAGAGTTAGGGTGCGAGATTAAAGAAGGGAGGGTCCTTATATGTCATGCAGTATTGTTCCCTAACCAAGTGCAATGTAGCGTGTTATACAATAACAACTGAAGAAGGTGTGTGGATGGAAACAACGGTAGGTTAAGTGTAACTGTTGCTACTGGAAACAATGACCCACAGAGGAGGAATTGTCCAAATCCCTCTTTATACCCTTGTGATAATTATAGGAGGGGCAAATTAAGTGTCGTAGACTAGGAATTAGGCTCCCCGCACAGCCATTTGATCTTTTCCTGGAACCTGGGAGGTTATAAAAAGCATTTAAAACAAGACCTATTTAAAAAAGAGCTTGGAAAGTATGATATAGGTGGTCATTACAACCCTGGCGGACGGTGTTAAAGGTGCAGTAATACCGCAAACAGGCCGGTGGACAAAAAAAGTGAATTATGACCGTGGCGGAAACCGCCAACATAGACAGCCACTTTAACACTCTGACCGCCACGGCGGTACAGACAAGCAGCGCGGCGGTCACCGGCAACAGACAGGCAGGAGACAATGTACCGCCCACAGTATCACAACCCGCCAATCCGCCACCTTTTCCGGGGCAGATTCACCGTGGATAAAAACACGGTGGAAACAGCTTTTGCAATGGGAAAACGCTCACCTCTACACATCCCACGAGGAAGGAGGACACCATGGAGCCGGAATTACAAACCCTCCCTGCCCTTGTCTTCCTTCTCATCTACGAGCACCAGCACCGGCGGCAGTGAAGACAACGGTGAGTACTGCACCTACGACATAGGGGAGGGGGAGGCAAAAGTCAGGGGGACACACACGCAACACCCCCACCCCCACCCTCGCACATTACAACACCCACACCAATGCATTTCCAAACATCACAGTAACAACCCACAAACCCCCGGAAGAATGCAAAGACAAAAGGAAATGAGTGCAAAAATTGTAATGTATCAAAATACAGTTACCAAATATATACAGATATTTATACACATTCAAAAGTATATACATTACGAGAAGTAGTGCAGATTTGCACATATCAATGTCCGTGCACCACTGGGCCAAAAATGCATGGGCGAGGCCCACACTAGATACCTGTCCACAAACGGAGAGAACACTGCAGGGGCATCAGATAGAAATACAAGAGGCACCTCAGGGGGAAAGGAAGGGGGGGCATCTCAGCCGGATTACAGCACCACGCCAGATCCACGACGGGGCTCCATGCCCATTGATGTATCCTGGGAGTGCAAAGCCACAGTCTCTCACGTCTCTACAGTGGTTGGTTTGTCCACTGTACCATCCTGGGGAGTGCATAGCCACAGTCTCTCAAGTGGATAACAGTCTCCAATGGTTCTGGAGGGGGACTGGTGCCCAGAGTGCTGCATCCTGTTAAGGGCAGACGGAGTGGATGCATTTCTCCACTGGTTCTGGAGGGGGAATGGTGCCTAGACTGGATTAGGCTCCCCGTGACAGTTCCTGTCCCGTCACTGTCGGGATAACGATGCTTGATGTGGCAGTGTTTTCCTTCTTCAGCGGTGCTCTGCCCAGTTCAGTGGTGCTTTGCCATGGTGGTCTCTGACCTGTTCAGCGGTGCTTGCCCTGTTCAGCGGTGCTTTGCCATGACGATCTCTGATCTTGTCAGCGGTGCTTGCCCTGTTCAGCGGTGCTTTGCCATGGCGGTCTCTGACCTGTTCAGCAGTGCTTGCCCTGTTCAGCGGTTCTTTGCCCTGTTCAGCGGTCTTCACCATGGCAGTGATTTCCTTGTTCAGCGGTGCTTTGCCATGGTGGTCTCTGACCTGTGCATTTGTGTGTGGCATGACGGTCCCTCATTGCCCAGTGGGGCTGTGGCAGCATGGGCCCTCCTGGGCACTGACTCCGGTGGTGGTCCCCTGACCAGTGACGATAATGATGCCCTCCTGGGCACTGACTCCGGCGGTGGTCCCCTGACCAGTGACGATACTGCTGCCCTCCTGGGCACTGACTCCGGCGGTGGTCCCCTGACCAGTGACGATACTCCTGCCCTCCTGGGCACTGACTCCGGCGGTGGTCCCCTGATCAGTGACGATACTCCTGCCCTCCTGGGCACTGACTCCGGCGGTGGTCTCCTGACCAGTGACAACGGTGCTGGCGGTGGCGTCCCGGCCGCCGGGGAGGATGGCGCCCTTCCCCTCTGTGCTGCTCTTACCAGGCTGTGCAGACTTCTTCTGGCACTTCACCACCTTTGGAGGAGTCACAGCTGACTCTGCAATCCCCCTGGGACCCTTGTGAGTAGTTTTGCCTCCAGGAGTCTTCACCCTGTCCCGTCTGCCACTTTCCAACTTGAGATGTTTTACAGGGGATGGACTGGCAGTGCTTTGGCTCCGTGTCACACTGCCTGCCCTGGTGGCCGGTGCACTCCACACACCTGTAACACGCACCACTGGTACTGGAGTCTTTTTGGCTGAGGCGCTACTTCGGGACTGATGAATTGGAGGGGAGGGGGTAGGGGCAAAGAGGTCAACGTTGCATAGGGAGAGTTTCTGACGAACACTGGGATGGGTAGCTGGAGGGGGTCTGGGAGTGGAGGAAGAGGAGGTGGTTGTAGGAGGTGTAACTTTAGGTGTTTTGGGTGCAGGTGCAGGTACTGGAGGCTGTCGTGAGGTGGATGGATGTTGGGTGTGTGGGTGCCCGCGTTTGTGTACTTTGGGAGGGGGCATCACAGACACACTGGGAGAGGACACAGGTGACGTGTACATGGTAGTGGGGTGGTGAGTGCAGGTGAGCGGGGTGTGGTGCTGGGTGTTGTGGTGCGAGTCCTAGTGCCTGTAGATGTAGTGCATGCAGGTGAGAGTGTAGACGACACTGGGAGGGAGGAGGGAGATGATGAGGAGGGGGACACAGTGGAGGCAGTGGATGTTGGTGTGTCTGCATGTGTGTAATGCTTGTGTGAGTGTGTGTGGGTTGTGTGGTGCCTATGTTTGCCTGAGCTACTTTTGTGTGTTGAGGTGTATGCATGCTTGTCTGATGGTGTGCTTGGGATAGGCTGGGGTACAGGGGATTGGGTCTGGGTGGAGGAAGTTGGAAGGGGGAGGCTAGACACAGGGACAATGGCTGCCATCAGTGCTGAGGCCAGAGATTGCAGGGTTCGATGATGGGCAGCCTGACCAGAATGAATGCCCTCCAGGAATGCATCAGTGTGTTGCAACTCCCTTTCTACACCCTGTATGGCATTCACAATGGTAGACTGCCCAACAGTGAGTGACCTGAAGAGGTCAATGGCCTCCTCACTGAGGGCAGCAGGGGTGACAGGGGCAGGGGCTGAGGTGCCTGGGGTAAAGGTGATGCCCACCCTCCTGGGTGAGCGGGCACGGGGCGAATGCTGAGGGGCTGCTGGGAGGGCGGTGCTGGTAGGGGAGGTGGTGGCTGTACCTGTAGAAGTGGGGGGCACAGATGGTGCCGCCACCACAAGGGAGATCCCATCGGCGGACGAGTCTGTGTCGCTGGTTGGTGATCCGGTGACCGACGTGTAGCTCCCCTCGCCCTCCGTCCCACTGGTGCATTCTGAGTCCGTGTGTCTGAGGTGTGGCCCTCCATGGCCATGTGGGATGCAGCTCCCTCGTGCTCCGTTGCCACTGTACCTCCTCCTGATGATGCTGATGCACAAAAGAACAGGGAGAGCAGAAAAAGGGGGGGGGGGGGGACGACAGAAGAAAGACGGGTTGAGTGCATGGCTTACTGCTACCATTGGCGGACAATACAGACACAGCAGCCCCCTGCACTATGCCATGCTCTTGGCCTCTACAGATGCAATTCCTGGGATATGGCTTACATGGCTAAGGTGGACATCTGCACACATGGATGCCACAGGGGCATCTATACCCGTACTTGGCCCTCTACTGAGGTGGGGTGGAGTGGCACATGCCCTGCATTACGGAGGGGCCTAGCCTATGTAAGTCTGCCTGGCCTAGGGACACCCACAGCCCTCCTCCCACACCCAGACCCCTCAACTGCGTGCCAAGTCCCCAGAATGAGAGTGTACTCATCCCGTTGTGTGTGCTGTGATGCCCTCAAGCGCCCATCCAACTCCGGGTAGGCCACCGCCAGGGTCCGGAACATCAGGGGGGTCATGGTGCGACGGGCACCCCTCCCACGTTGGGAGGCCATCCCCTGCTGAGCCTCCGCCGTCTTCTTGCTCCAGCGGCGAATGTCCTCCCATCTTTTCAGGCAGTGGGTGCCCCATCTCTGGTGGACCCCCAGGGTCCGGACTTCCTTGGCGATGGCACGCCAAATGTCCTTCTTTTAGTGGGCGCTGACCTACATGACATGCACAGGGAAAGAAGAGAAGTCATTACCAACTGCACCGTCGTTGTGAGTGGCCCCCATCCCTACCCTTGCCATGTGGCACATGCATTCACAGTCCTTCATGTTCCCTGCACTCTGCCCCCTTCCCTCTCACAACCAGCCCTCTCCACCCAGGCATAGCCCATACAACGTTCTCCCTGTGTACTTACCTGTTGGTCTGGAGGACCGTAGAGTAGCGTGTACTGGGGGAGGACCCCGTCTACTAGCTTCTCCAACTCCTGAGCAGTGAAGGCAGGGGCCCTTTCCCCAGACGCAGCAGCCATTGTCTCTTCCAGACCGAGGTCACAGCAGCACTTGCAGTGTAGGTCCTCTCCTGTCGAAGATCAGGTATCGAGTGATTGAACAGATAGAAAATGGCGGTCACGTCCGCGGCGGTGACGTCCGCGGTGGTGCGTATCATCACCGCCAGCGCACTTCGTCATGGGTTCTTGGGACCCATAGGGTCCAATGTTAACCAATGCAGCGTTGCGCTGCGCTCTACGACCGCCTACCGCAACAGTGTACAACGCCAGCGCAGGTACCTCACATTCCCATTGTCCCAGTTTAGAGGTCAGGCAGCCGCCATTTCAGGGGCCCACATGGCTTCATTTACTACTGCGTCACGCATAGCTAGGCCTACACTCAACACACATACAGGAAGAGTTTTGTCTTTGGTGTCGTGTTCTGTGTATCTGTGGGTACATACCTGGGATTTTGTTGACTCTGTGGTCGCTGTTGTCCTTCCTAGGTACCGTCAGCTGGGACATTTGAGAAGATGGCAGAATCCTCCAGTGTACCGACCGCTGGTGGACCTGTTGACAATGGAGGAGCGACATTTAATTATCACCTACAGGTTTGACCGTGCCACTATCCAGGAACTATGTACCCAGTTGGAGCCAGACCTGATGTCACCAATCCGCCATCCCACTGGAATCCCCGGTGACGTGCAGGTGCTGTCAGTGCTCCATTTCCTCGCAAGTGGGTCTTTTCAGACAACAGTGGCCATGGCATCAGGGATGTCCCAGCCTATGTTTTCCAACGTGTTGTCTAGAGTGTTGTCTGCCCTGCTGAAACACGTAAGGAGCTACATCGTTTTCCCTGAGGCGGAGGATTTGGCTACAGGGAAAGGTGACTTCTATGCCCTTAGACATATCCCCAACATCATAGGTGCTATTGATGGGACCCATGTAGCTCTGGTCCCCCCCCACAGGAATGAACAGGTGTACAGGAACCAGAAGAGTTATCATTCCATGAATGTACAGATGGTATGTTTGGCAGACCAGTACATCTCGCAGGTAAATGCTATGTTCCCCGGCTCAGTGCATGACGCCTACATCCTGCGGAATAGCAGCATCCCTTATATGATGGGTCAACTCCAGAGGAACTGTGTGTGGCTATTAGGGGACTCTTGTTACCCCAACCTGTCCTGGCTATTGACCCCAGTGAGGAATCCCAGGACCAGGGCAGCGGAATGGTACAATGAGGCCCATGGGCGGACTAGGAGGGTGATCGAACGCACCTTCGGCCTCCTGAAGGCCAGGTTCAGGTGCCTCCATATGACAGGTGGTTCCCTATTCTACTCACCTAAGAAGGTGTGCCAGATCATCATCGCCTGCTTGATGCTTCACAATCTCGCTTTGCGACGCCAGGTGCCTTTTCTGCAGGAGGATGGTCCAGATGACGGTGTTGTGGCAGCTCTGGAGCCTGTGGACAGTGATGAGGAGGAAGCTGAGGAAGAAGACATCGACAACAGGGAGTCAGTCATACAGCAATATTTCCAGTGACACACAGGTGAGAACATTTATTTTTTTTTACCATTACATTCACTTTCACACGTCTACCTCTATCCTGTCTGTCATTTAATAGCAGTATTTGGTCACTGAGTTGTACCTTTCCATTACGGTTTCACAGGTGTGATTACCAACGTGTGTCATCTGCTTGCATTCTTCAAGGACTTGTGATGTGTGACCTACGTATGTTGGCTTCACAATTGGAAACGCATTTTGACACTGTCAGTGATAATACATATTTACAAAATCACAGACTGACTCCAGATTGTTTTGTGGTTCAAGGGTGTTTATTTAAGTGTTCAAAAATGGAGGGGGGTTGTAATATGGTGATGGGGGACGGTGGAGGAATGTCCATGGCGGAGTCCAGTCCATTGGTCACACAGGTGCACTGCCCATATAGGCATAGGAATTGGAGCTGGGGCAGTTTAAGTATGGACAGGGTAACGAAGTGGGACAGTGGGAGGACAATCAGGGTGGTCTCATTTCCTGGTGGGGGTCTTGCCATCTTGCTCTGTCCTGTTCCTGGATCTCAGGAACCGCTTGCATGGTGGTTGTCTGTCTGCAGGGGGTGGGGTGCTGGTGTGGTGGTCCTGTGGCGGGGCGTCCTGTCCACTAGCGCCAGCAGAGGTGGTGGGCAGTTCATCGTCCAGGCTAGTGTCAGGGGCCCCTTGGAGTGCCACGGTGTCCCTCATGGTCTGCTGTATGTCCTTCAGCACCCCTATGATGGTGCCCAGGGCGGGGCTGTTGGTCCTGAGCTCCTCCCTGAACCCCAAATACTTTTCCTCCTGCAGGCGCTGGGTCTCCTGAAACTTGTCCAGGACCGCCGCCATCGTCTCCTGGGAGTGGTGGTATGCTCCCATGATAGAGGTGAGGGCCTCGTGGAGAGTGGGTTCCCTTGGCCTGTCTGCCCCCTGTCGCACAGCAGCCCTCCCAGTTCCCCTGTGTTCCTGTGCCTCCGTCCCCTGGACCGTGTGCCCACTACCACTGCCCCCAGGTCCCTGTTGATGTTGGAGTGGTGGGTTATCCTGGGTTCCCTGTAGTTGTGGAATCACCGCTGATTGACGTGTCCTGGGTAAGGAGGTATGGGCCCGCTGGGTGGGTGGAAGGTCAGTGTTGGGCTGTGCCTGTGCAAGGGGAACTTACTGTCCCGAGGCCCACGATGGTCCGGGCTGGTCATCAGGATCCAGTAGGGCAGAGCTGCTATCGTCACTGTGGGCCTCTTCTGTGGGTGGAGTGGAGTTATCTGGACCCTTCGGTGTGGTGACGTTCCTTCGTGGTCCTGCAGGGACATAAGAGCATGATTATTGCATGTGTGTGTGTCATGGTATGCAATGGGTGGGTGTGCGTGTACCCCAGTGCAAGCATTCCTGTGTGCGGGTTTGTGTGATGATGGTTATGGGGCTGTTAGGGGTATGTGCAGTGAGCATGCTTTAGTGAGGGGTGACCATGCTTAGTTGTGTCATGCAGGGCTTGGTGTTGGGATGTGTGGTTTGTGTTATTAGTACATTAGTGAGGAGTTGGAGTGATAGGGGAGGGGGTGAGGGTGGGGGTGTGTGATAGCATGCAGGTAGGGTGGGGGATATGATAGTTAAGATCTGACTTACCAGTGAACATTCCTCCACCAACTCCTCCGAGGCCCTCTGGATGCATGATGGTCAAGACCTGCTCCTCCCATGTTATTAGTTGTGGGGGAGGAGGTGGGGTCCGCTGCCAGTCCGCTGTACCGCGATGTTGTGCCTGGAGACCACAGAACGCACCTTCCCCCGTAGGTCGTTCCACCTCTTCCTGATGTCCTCCCGATTTCTTGGATGCTGTCCCACAGCATTGACCCTGTACACTATTCTGCGCCATAGCTCCATCTTCCTGGCTATGGATGTGTGCTGCACCTGTGAGCCAAATAGCTGTGGCTCTACCCGTAGGATTTCCTCCACCATGACCCGGAGCTCCTCCTCGGAAAACCGGGGGTGTCTTTGGCGTGACATTGGGTGGTGTGGGTGATGTGTGTGGGTGATGTGTGGGGTGGTGTAAGTGTTGATGTGTGTGGTGATGTGTAGTGGTGTGTGGTGTTTTGTGCGTGTGATGTTTTATGGGTGATGGTGTTGTGTGCCTCTGTGTGGTGGGGTTCTCAGTTGCTGTGCTCTCTGTCTCTCTGGCCTTCGTCCGTGATTTGTGGTCGTAGGGGTTTGTGGGTGATGTGGGTGTGTGTTTTATATTGAATTGGGTGTGTGGGAGTGGTGTTTGTGTGTGTATCAGGTGTGTGTTTTTGGAATTGTCCAATGTGGCGGTGTTTTGGAGATGTGTGTGTATTTTGAGCACGGTGGTGTGTACCGCCAATGGAATACCACTTTTGAAAGACCGCTGCGTGGATTCGTGGGTCGTGATAGCATGGGCGTGTTTCTGTTGGCGTGACGGTGGAGGATTTGTTTTCGCCAGTTTAGCACTGACCTTTGGTGTGGCGGACTTGTGTGGGTGTCTGAATTTCGGCGGATTCCGAGATGTGTGTCATGATAGCTGTGGCGGTAATCCGCAGACGCGGCAGTGTTTTGGCGGTCTTCTGCACGGTGGTAAACCCCTTTTACCGCCAATGTTGAAATGACCCCCATAGTGTGTTTCCAGGAAACTTGGCTGTTCGATGAACCCGATCCAGTCGATGGTTTCATCAGACTCTTCAGGGGAGCAACACGGCAAGGGTTAGGACGTCCATCAGGCGGTCTAATAACCTTAGCCTCAACAAGAATAGCAAATAAGTTTATAAAGATAGAGACTAAATGCCGGTGGTTACTGGCAGGCTAGGTACGTCTCTATAATGCAATTGGAGGAGCCGTACGGTTAATAATAATTTATGTATATATACACCCGGGGAAAATGTATGATTGTGATTTTCAGCGGGGTCTGTTTGAGGAAGATCTGGAACTATTAAGTATTGGTAAACCAGGATACCTGACTCTAATGTTGGGAGATTTTAATCACAAACTTAACCCCAATAGTACTGATAAATTGTATAGGGAATTATTGATAGTTGCACAAATTCCAAATAGCATCTTCCCAAAAGTAGAATTCTCTGCACGTGATTTATCCCTAGTAAGAACCTTAGGATCCCAAGGTATGTTCTGTCTAAATGGGCGAATGAAGAAGGACCGCCCGGCAAAACAGACTTTTCGATTAGGCAATCAGATTTGCCCCATTGATTATGCTTTTGTAAACGCGTGGTCCTTTGGAGAAGTGTAGGATATCGAAGTTGAGCATATAGAGGGCAGTGATCACTGGCCACTTCAATTAGCAATACGATCAACTGATAAAAATCAAAGAGAAAAGGCAGTGATAGCACTAGTTGAGCACCCTCGTAGAATAACAACTCGTTTGACAGAAAGCAGTCTAGAAGTAGTTAATGGACTGATAGTCAACTATCCAAACTTTCCATTAGAGGAAGATCCAAGAGATGCGTTTAAAGGTTATAATAAGGCCATTGCGTTAATGGGTGGATTGCCTAAAAACAAAATTAAAAAAACACAAGTGGGAAAGATGAAGGGAGAACAATATAAGATAAAAAATAGTAAAGCATGGTTTGATTGGGAATGTAGGAGTAAAAAGCTAAAGATTAGAAGATTAGAAAGGGAATTAAGGAAAAGACTTACTATCGACAATGAAGTGAAGCTCTGCAAGGCAAAACTGAGATATAAAACACTCATAAGACAAAAGAAATGGGAATATATTAATAAACATTGGGACACAATGATTGAAGTGATAAGAACAAAGAATATTAGGGGTTTCTGGCAGTTGGTAAGGGAGGGTAAAGTATCAGGAACCATGCGGTGTTTGGTTGGGGAAGAGGAGTGGTGTAAATATCTGTCTATCGTATATGATGGTATTGGCACGAATGAAGGACATGGTGTAGGCAGATGGGTGAGAAAATGAGATTAGCTTTTGCCCCACAAAAAATAAAATAAACTATTGCAGCACTTAAACTAACTAAAGCAGCAGGCCCGGATAATCTCCCAGCTATAATAATAAAAAAAAATATTGATTGGTGGTCTACATTTTTTAATGATACATTTGGTAAGATTCTTGATCTCGGTCGTTTTCCAGAGAATTGAAAGGGAGCTGTGATAAGACCTATCCATAAGAAGGAAGACGACAACACAACCTAAAAATTATCGGTTGATAAGTTTATTAGATGTAGGTGAAAAGGTATTCACAAAGATATTGCTGGGGTTAATTAAAGACTGGGCAGAGGAAAATGATTTGATACCGGTAGAACAAGGCAGATTTAAGGAAGGGCACTCGACAATAGATCATTGCTTTAGTTTATGGTCTTTAGCAAAAAAATCTATTGAAATGCGAGGAAGCCTGCACTGCTGTTTTGTGGATTTTCGCGCCGCCTTTGATCTGGTAGATAGAAATTTGCTATGGAATATGTTAAGACAGTTAGGGATTGAATTGAATTTATTATATCTCCTTCAGGGCCTGCATTCGCAAAATTGGGCCCAAGTAATTTTAGACATGAGTGGCTCACTGTCAAAAAAGATTCCTATAAAGAATGGTTTGCGCCAAGGTTGCATGTTGGCACCAATATTATTCACATTCTTTTTGTCAGACTCGCCCGGGTTGCTGCAGGAGGTCAAAGGCCTAAGCCCCAAAATGGATGGTGTACACGTTTCCTGCCTATTATATGCTGACGATTTATTGATAATGGACATGACGGAGTTAGGTATACAAAGGAAATTAGAGGTGTTTCACTCTTAAAGTCAAAAGGAAAAAATGGTCGTAAATCTAGAAAAAAACTAAGATTATGGCCCTCATTACAACTTTGGTGGCCGCACTTCCGCGGTGGACATTTCAACATCCCTGCTGGGCGTAAACCGAGTTTCCACCCGCCCAGCCCAGCGGGGATGTCGGCTGCAACGCGGGATCTGGCTCCAAATGGAGCCGGCGGTGTTGCGGCGGTGCGATGGGTGCAGTTGCACGCGTCAGGCTTTTCACTGTCTGCAAGCTCCATGGGGCCATGGCAGGGGGCCCCTTCACTGTCCATGTCAAAGGCATGGGCAATGCAGGGGCCACCAGAGGCCCCGTGACTCCCCTTTCCGCCAGCCTTTTCATGGTGGTTCCTACCGCCATGAAAAGGCTGGCGGGAGGGAGTCTCTCAATCCCCAGGGCAGCACTGCAAGCAGTGCTGTCCTGGAGGATTACAACCGCCGGGACCAACATGGCAGTGAACCGACGGTCCCGGCCGTGTGACCGCGGCGCTTCCGCCATGGTCATAATTCCATAGATTGCACCGCCAGCCTGTTGGTGGTGCATGCGATGAAACAGCCCTGGCGGTCTTTGACCACCAGGGTTGTAATGAGGGCCTATGTCTATAGGGAAAATGAAGAGTGATTTTGTTTACCGGCTAGAAGGACAAAAACTAGAGAAGGTAAACAAATATAAATACTTAGGTATGTGGTTTGACTCAGACCTGAAATGGAAAGACCATATTGAAGCCTTAAAAAATAAAGCTTTATCATCGGTTTGGGGATTGAAACAATTTAGTAGTAAATATGGGGGTCCTTCCCTCCATTCAGTTATCTCTGCCTTTAATTCAATGGAACGTCCCGAATTTCGATATGGGGTGGAAGTCCTAACACTATCAGGGAAACAAAATTGAGAGACAGAAGAAAGCTTCTGTGTAAAGCGTCTGTTATCATTACCTCCATCAAGTATGTTACAAGCTATAAGAGCAGAATGCCCCTTATCAGGGATTTCAAGGAACACTGAAGTTTTGGTTAAGAGTGAGAGATGAGGGGATTTGTAAAATCGCGAGATTGTGTAAACAAGAAATAATAGCAAGTGAATTATATTGGGCACTACAAGTGAGAGGTTGGTTAGAGATCTGTGTTCTCTTAGGCTTACCTGGCAATCAGTGGTGTGGTGCACAAATCCCAAAACAAAACCTACATGCAATAGTGAAGGAAAAGGCAAGAGAAATAGACCTGAAGTATTTAGAGGGTGAAATATCAACCCAGGCTATGGAAGGGGGATGGCGGCACCCGGAAAACTTTCCCTATATAGAGGCTCTACCAAACCAAAAATTAAGGGATGCAGGGCCAGATGTACGAAAGGATTTTACCCCTTCTGAGTCTATAGGAAAAAGCTTTCGTACATATGGCCCGCAGTGTTAAAATTCTGAATTGGGCTGAATCAAGGCTAGATGGACCCTAAAGCAAAATTGTTTCTTAAGAATACCTTGGGTATATGTACATGTGGTTTACAACAGAAATTCAGCATGCAACACCTACGTCTGGATTGCTATTGGTTTTTAGATGTGCGTAAGAAGTTTTTAAAAACAGTTTTTATGGACTATAATATTATTAACCGAGTTCAAGCGCTTAGACTATTAATAGACATGAGATTTCTGAATGTAACTTGTGCACTGGGCCAATTTTCAATAGGTTTAAAAGGGGTCTTAACAGAACTTACAGTGCTGGGTATATGTAGGGAGGAAAAATGAACTATGAATTTGAAATGGCACAAATTGATTGTTTTTAAACTGGAAGATGGAATTATGGAAATCCTGCCATGTAAAATGTATAGCACTTTAAATAGGAAATTGTACTTTATGTCATTATAAGGATGTGAGTCTTGTTAAAACTGTATATGGGATGATTTGTTTAGTATGTTCTACTTTTAAAGATTTGCAAGGAAATGAAATTGGTCAATGGTTAAAATAACTTAATGAATTATGTATGTCGAGTTATAGGTTTTTAAATCGGATTTTGTATATCTTTTTATTATTTTTATACTTTTAAGGTTTAAGCCAAATAAAGAATTTATGACTGACTGACTGATGCATTGATTGCTCGTGTTTTACATTTACTCTGATATTGTGGCTACAGTTATAATCAAATGGTTAACCATGCTTATTAATCATGTTTTGCTACGTTAGCTTGAGTAGGCAATGTGTGCAATGTGTTTTCTGTCCTTCACATATTTTTCCTTTTCAGGTGCACATTCTTGGTTGCCTAGCTAGTGAAAGGAGTATTGTGTATTAGAGATAGAAAGGTCGAGCAAGAAAACCGTAGTGCAGACTCGATGATTTGGTCTGCTTTCCATTCATTCCCTATCTGGGAAGAAGAATCTCAAGGTCAACCTGTTTGTTCAGTGTTGGTGGGATGAGAGAATCTCTCCTTGTTGCAAGTGCGCTCCACGAGTGCGAGAATTTGGTTTATGATGACATGTTCAGAAGATGCGCATGCTCCTGGGACTTTCCACATTGATTTGATCAACACTAATAGAATTTCAGCAGATCCCTTTTAGACTCTGAGAGGTACAGATCCCTTGTCCTTACAGTGCACAGCTTCATGCTAACACTGGACTCTATACTTTTTGAAAACTTCTACTGGAGTGTTACGATACTGACACCTACCTTGCTTTGTCCCGAGACCCTTGAATTCAGCTCTATTTAGGATAGACACTAACCAGATTTCCTTATTTCAATTTGTGTTGAATGGATGGAACTTGACTTCTTTTTAGAATGTCAGTTCCTATTTCTTAGTTTTGCATTTCTGTGACTGTAATCTTTATTTGGCTTATTTTGGAAAGACTTAGGACCTGATTTAGAATTCGGCATATGGGTTACTCCATCACAACAGTGACGAATGTCCCACCTACTGAAATCTAAATCCCATTATATTCTATGGGATTTAGATTTCGGCGGATGGGATATCCGTCACCCCTGTGATGGAGTAACCCGTCCCCCAACATATAAATTGGGCCCTAAATCCATTTGGGCGTTTCAGCCTGCCATTTTTAATTTTGTATCTGTATAATCTGATTTTGATATGCTCATATATTGTTATGATTGCTAATTTGTAATAAATCTTCTAACCTTTAGTACTGATTCCTGGTCTTTTTTGTGTATCATAATGGGTTTCAGATAATTGTAAAAATTCTGAAGAGACCTGACCATCGCTTCCATTCACGCTCCAGCAGAACTCTGTATATAGAAGTCAGGCAGCACTGAGGGAATGGCCCATAGAGTAGATTAAACCAACCAGAGGTGTCAGGAAAATAGCCTGACATGGTCAGACAGGAGACTAATATGTGTGGTTTGAGAATAGAGCTCTGAAGTACAACTGTCTTAAAAAGTAATAAAAATATCCTTCTCAGTTGGTAGCACAAAAAGAAGTATGAAGTGAAGCTTCAGCAGTGAGACTGTTTAGGTTCAAGATTATATAGTATGTGCATCTTCATGATGCAGTATACAAACAAGCATTGGCAACTCCAAAAGGTCTAGCCTTAATGAAATGTTTTTAGGTAATGTGAAGCATTGCAGGTAAATAGCATGGGAATGGATATGTATTTGTTTGAAAACAAAGTATTGTAGCATAATAGTGGTGTAGGTTAAAAGAGGAGGTGACCTTTGTACATAGGTAATTACTGCTCTCCTCTACTCGGTGCTATTGCCAGAGAAAAATAAATTAGCTAGTTAGCAAAGACACCTTAATAGAATTAAACTGCCATGTGAGTTTGCCCCTGAAAGTTCAAGCTCAGACAGCTGTTTAGCTAAAATCATCACAGCAGTGTGGAGGGTAAGCACTTTTTCTGTGGAAGCACACAAATTCTGCTTAATCAAAACATGTACTCCTGGCTCCCGATATGTTGGTGGAGTCAAAGTCTCTCTCCAGTGATGCTTACATAATTGTCTAGCAACAGCTGCACTGCCAAGCCAAAATATGAAACGTGATGGATGGAATCTCTGCATTAATCTCAGCAGCCGGCAATTACTCACATCACATCAAAGCCCGTTGTTATTTTGCACACTATGCCACTTCAGTTTGGACCCAGTCATATACAAATCAGCCCTGACCTCCCTGAAGTGGAACACAAGCAACCCAGGACTAGTTATGCCCTTATTAGGGTTCATCAATCAGGTATAACTGGGTTTCAGTGGTACAGTGTGCACAGGACATGTGTGTGGAAATACCTGTCCCACTTATGGCATAGCACTGAAGTGTAAAAGAAAATGATTGATGGATGCTTGAATTAATCTCAGCAACACAAAATGATCTGGGTTAAATCCATAATTTTTCTCCTCACCATGCCACCCCTATTCAGGCCCTGCAACTGCAAATCAGTCTTGACCCTGCTCCCCACAGGAACAGTCCAGCCCGAACTGACTGAGCTGGAAACAAGCATCATGGGACCAGTTTTGAGGTATCAACCCTGATCAACCATGCTAGCTTGAATCCAGTAGCACAGTGAGCAAGGGACCCACGTCTGGACATATCCTGGCTGCTTAGGGTGACTTTAGCAACACAAAAGGATGATGGAAGGACTACTGAAACTTTTCAAACACTCACTCTCAGTCACAGATCTGGATTAAATCATTTGTTCTTTTTTTTCTCACCATGCCACCCCAGTTTGGACCCTGCCATATGCAAAGCAGTCCTGGCCCTCCTCCCCAAGGGAACAATTCAGCCTGAACTGCCAGGCTGATCTTCCCTGGAACGGAAACAAGCATCCTGCAACCGGTTTTGGGGGTATCACCCGTCATCAGCCAGGCAAGCTTGAATCCAGTGGCACAACCCAAATCTCTGTGACTGGGGGTGAGTGCTTGCATTGTTCTGCATTCTGTCCATCATCTTATCTTTTTGAATTATTCTCAGCCACAGGTAAATACTTTGTGCTACTCCCAGTCCATTGTTATTTTGCACACCATGCCACTTCTGTTTGTACCCAGCCATATACTATTCAATCCTGTCCCTGATCCAATGGGAACAGTCGAGCCCAAACTGCCAGGCCAAGTCCTACCTTAACGAGAACACAAGCAACACAAGACTGGATTTGCTCTTTATTTGGCTAATCAGTCGAGTATAGCTTGATTCCAGTGGTACAGTGTTCACAAGACATATGCCTGGGCATACTCGTCCCACTTGGAGCGTTGTCCTGAAGTATACAAAAATAATGAGTAAACAATATAAGATGCAGTATGTGTCCAGGACACACCTGTTGGACGGCATGTGCCTTGGACTACAACTGATACATGGGTGATGTTGACAGAACAGGTGAAACAACAAATGTATATGATGTTACAAGAACATCTCTAGCATGGTACTATAAACTGCTCAGCTGCCTTGTGGAAATGAATAGTACAATTCATTTTCTTGTATAAGAGCACATCAAGTCATCACAGGATGACATTTTTCTCATTACTGTTTTCTCCAGTCTGCTTTACAGTCAGCTTGTTGCCCCAGAAACAAAAGGTGCATACACCTCTAAGAGAGACATTGTGCCAGCAGGCTGCCATCGACAGAAGGCAAGCATCCTAGACCATGAGATTTAGGAGAGACTGGATATTGTGTTGCCCTACTTCCCTTCTGTTAGAAATGAGGTCTTTGGATGGCAGTCAGGTTACCCCCTGTCCAAGCATGAACCCTCACTCTAGACAGGGTAAGTCACACACACTCCAGATGATCTTGTGCCCACCCTCTGGTAGCTTGGCACTGAGCAGTCAGGCTTAACTTACAAGGCAAGGTGTAAAGTATTTGTGCAATAAATCATGCAATAACACAGTAGAACACCACAAAATACACCACACAGTGTTTAGAAAAACATGTATTATTTATCTGGATAAAATGATTAAGATGCAATAAGTATATGTTGAGATATACCTGTAAAAGTGATATAAAGTGTCTTTAGTCTTTTAAAAGCAATAAATGTCTCTTTTAGGCACAAAGTATCTTGTTTGCATTCAAAATCTCCACAAAGAACTGCAGAGGAGGAGAAATGTGGAGAACAGGGAGGTGTGCGTCGATTCTTCAGGCCGCACACGGCGTTGCATTGTTTCGTTTTCAAGCAGGGACGGCTGTGCATCCATTTCTGGCGCTCAGTCATAGACCCTCTACGGGCGTATTTTTCAGATGTCCCAGGGACGATGCGTGGATTTCCAGCACTGACAGGACGAAGTCATAGGGGCTGTCGATCCGGTGGGTGTTGCGTGGAAATTTCTACCGCACATCAGGCTATGCGTCGATTCCTCTCTGGAAGTTGAGTTGCATTGTTCCGCGTTGGCTGTGTGTCGATCCAGTGGGTCTGCTTGGAATTTTCAGTCACTACTCTGGCACTGCATTGATCTTCTCGTTGCGAAGCCAGGCTCTTTGTTCCTGTTCGGCATGCAGTGAATTTTTCATCGCGATGCAGGCTGTGCGTCGTTTCAGGCAGGCTGTGCATTGATTTTCACTGCACAAGGACTCCTTCTTGTAGAGATGAAGTCTTTTTGGTCCTGAGACTTCAGGTAACAGGAGGCAAGCTCTATCCAAGCCCCTGGAGAGCACTTCTCAACACAGCAAGCCAGCAGGGCAACAGCAAGGCAGCAGTCCTTCACAGAAAGCAGTCAGGTGAGTCCTTTGGGCAGCCAGGCAGTTATTCTTGGCGGGTTGCAGATTCTGGTTCATGTTCTCTTCTCCAGAAAGTGTCTGAGTTGGTAGGGGCAGAGGCCCTGTTTAAATACCCAAATGTGTCTTTGAAATGGAGGAGACTTCAAAGAGTGACCAAGAAGTGCACCAGGTCCCTTGACATGTAAGTGTCAGGTCCTCCACCCTCTCAGCCCAGGAAGACCCATTCAAAATGCAGAAGTATGCAAGTGAGGCTGAGTATCCTGTGTTTGGGGTGTGTCTGAGTGAATGCACAAGGGAGCTGTCAACTGAACCCAGCCAGACATGGATTGTAAGGCACAAAAGGATTTAGGTGCAGAGAAAGGCTCACTTTCTAAAAGTGGCATTGCTAAAATAGTAATATTAAATCCAACTTCTCCAATCAGCAGGATTTTGTATCACCATTCTGGCCATACTAAATATGACCTTCCTACTCCTTTCAGATCAGCAGCTACCACTCAAACAGTATATGAGGGTAGCCCCATTGTTAGCCTATGAAGGGAGCAGGCCTCACAGCAGTGTAAAAATAAATTTAGGAGTTTTACACTACCAGGACATGTAAACTACACAGGTACATGTCCAGCCTTTTGCCTACACAGCACCCTGCCCTATGGGTTACCTAGGGCATACCTTAGGGGTGACTTGTATGTAGAAAAAAGGGGAGTTGTAGGCTTAGGAAGTACTTTTAAATGCCAAGTCAACTTGGCAGTGAAACTGCACACACAGGCCTTGCAATTGCAGGCCTGAGACAAGGTTAAGGGACTACTTAAGTGGGTGACACAATCAGTGCTTCAGGGCCATTAGTAGCATTTAATCTACAGGTCCTGGGCACATATAATGCACTTTACTAGGGACTTATAAGTAAATTAAATAATCCAATTGGGTATGATACAATGTCATCATGTTTAAAGGGAGAAAGCATATGTACTTTAGCACTGGTTAGCAGTGGTAAAGTGGTCAGAGTCTACAAACCAGCAAAAACAGTATCCAAAAAGTGGAGTGAGGCAGGGAAAAAGATAGGGGTGACCACCCTAAAGCTGTAAGGTCGAACACCTTCAAAGCCTACCCATCAAACCCTACCTTCTGCATTGTAGGATGTCTGAATTATATCATACAAATTGTAGTAGTGGATGGGAAACTACATTTTACGGAAAAAGACCAAGTTAGACGTTTGCATCAATACATGATGCATCTATTAAATGTTTCTGTATTTTTTCATGTCATTGAAACAATACTAGATATTAATGCAGATTTTTTATCTTTTGCAACCATGAATTCCCAAGTGTTATACAACATTTGTGACCAAGTGCGGAAACCAGGAATTCAATCCATTTCCAAATACCAGGAATAAAGAGACCCAGAGAAAAGAAGATATCTGTGCAACAGACCAACATACCTTATCCTCGGTGAAGGAAGCCAAAGGAAAACAATCCCTTTACCAAAGTTCAAGGCATGACATGAAAACATAGCAAAAAAACTGGCTAGCCAATAAAGGTGAGGGATATCTGACATCCAGCTGTAGATACATTACTATGTGTAGATTTTATAAGTATTTGTTTAGAATGTTTCTTTATGAGACTGGGGTTGGTTGCCAAATAAACTGGGGGTTACATCCTACAATTTTCCAAGAGGCCGCTAGAGGAATGTTACATTTTTGTTTATGGCTTTTAAGGTCTCATGACACTCATGAGCCCCAGAGGAAAGAAGATATACATTCACAACAGGCCAATATACCTTTCCTGGGTGAAAGAAATGAAAGAGAAACACTCACTTTATGAACGTTCACTGCAAAAAACACAAAATTACCTTTTTTCCAGCCAATCAGGATGAGGGAGCCAAGGGAGAGTAACCTTAAGATACTTAAAAGATAAGGACATGTGGCTGTGATATGTCTCCTTTGGCCACTTGGGTTGTTTTGTGAACAAAGGGGGTGAAAGCCTACAAAGCTACCAAACATCCACTGGAGGTGGATACACCATTTTGTATGCAGATGACCAAGACCTCTAAGCATCACCATACATGTCTGGTATCCCAATATTCAGGAGACCCAGGGGAAAGAAAATATGCATAAAAATCAACATACCATAACTTGGGTGAAGGATGCGTAAATGAAACACTAGATATATAGAAAGTACTAAACAGAACTAGAACAATCAATGTGCTCCCCCACTCCACCATCCTGTCACAATGAGGAATGCCAGCACCCATGGATAGAAACCATAGGATGTGTTGTTGTTAACAATATATGGATGTAGTGTGTTTCCCTAAAGCACTATGGTGATACAAGTGAAGGAATCACAAGTAGCCTAAACTGGCATTTTGCTTGCAGAATCTTTCTAAATTTCCAAACCTGACTGTATCAAGTTTATCACCTATAGGCATCCCAAACCCATAGAAAATCCATAACTGACTGGTATCTTATTGCTCAGGTCATCCAGAGAAACACAGTTGCGAGTCAAACACTTTATCAGGGATCTGTTTCTAAAAATCTGACAAATGTAATTATAAGGGTGATCTCCCAGCCAGCTAGTTAGGCTGAGTGAGGTCTGACATCCAGCGACAGAAACCTACATTGGGTTGATATTGAACATACATTTGCTGTGTTTCAATATAGTTCCTGGGTGTTACTTGTCACCCAGTTCATTTGCAGAAGCTTTACACATTTCCAAACTGTAATGCACCCTTTTTATTAACTCTAGGCACATGGGCCCTTATTACAAATAGGGCACACTTTCTCTTTATGCGGCAAAGCACACCTTAAAAAAGGTGTACCAGGCTCAAACAGGGGAAGTGCTCCCTAGTACAAGAATATGCTGCCCTTGTGCTTCCCTTGGGGCAGTGCTTTCATTAATACACAGAGCTGCTGCTTCAAAACTGCTCATTGTTTCTCATTGTAGGTAGCAACCTGCCTGCATTTTGAACAGGGGACATAGATATCCTTGCAAGCAGGTGTAGTGAGTGACTCCACACTCTTCCAGGGGATGTCTGGGGTGTCCAGAGGGCCCCCTTAATCATCTTCAGAGGGCTGCCTTCAGAACGTGCACTCACAGTGACCACCTTTTTGTAGCACACAGTGAGTGCACTTCCTGATGGCCTGTGTCACCCCCCCATGCAATGAGGGGACACCCTCACATGGTAGTGCTGGTGCTACATGTGTGCCAGCTCTATCAGTATTACAGAAAGGACTGCACTATCATCTGCGGCCCCTTCTGTAATATCATTATGTATCAGTGGTGTACAAAGTAGGCACACACACTGGCTGCGGCTGCGAGGCACAGTGTTTAACACACCCTCTGGAAAACCAACTAGGGATCTGGCTTAATGTACTTTGGATCCTGTGTCTGATATTTTCACAGTTCATATTTGCACACCACTCACAGGGCACATTTTATCAATGATTACGAATTTAGGACAATCCTTCGTGTGCGATTTCAGACTTTCAAAGAATATGAACGCATAAAGGCTCAGATACCCCATGGATCAGAAGACCACTGCCTGACTCGATTCTGTGTGCTTTATTTTTGCAGGTTATTGCAAGGGCTGTGAAGGAAGGGGAGAAAGAATTGGATAGATAGGGAAACAGGGACAAAGGAAGAAAGAGTGGAGTAAAAAGACAGAAAGTGTGGAATGGAGGGAGAAAAAGAATTGAGGTATAGTCTTGGTACTCAGCAATCAATGCATTCAATAAGGATTGCTGGTTGAGGGTCCATAATCAACAAACTCAGCCACTGTGAGATGTGGTTGAAGTAGCTAAGTCCATTGAGTATAATGCAATGTACTTAAAAGAAATGAAATCTCGGGTGAAACTAGTTGCAGAAATAAAGTCTGACAAATGTGAGAAAGTTGTGTGTAATATAAGGAGCATTCCTAAACAAGCCCACGATTTAAAATATTTCAAATGTGGCAGTAATAATCATTTAGAGAATAATATTATTTGTCAGGCCAGAAATATAATTTGCCACAAATGTAACAAAAAGGGGAAAATTTCAATTGCATGCAGAAATGGTGAAAACAAACAAGTACATTGTATTGAAAAATGCACTCAGGTAAAAAAAAGGTTTTGCAAATTAATGAAAGCTTACAAATCAGCAAATTCTATTATCCTGAATGTTAGTTTTATCTTGATGGTGAGCCAGTTGATATGTTTCCTGATGCCTGTTCTCCTTTTGCACTCATTAAAACTAATGACTACACCCAACTCTCTTCAAATACTGCAATACAACTAGAGATATCAGACATGTCTGCTACTGGGTATAATAAGGATCCCATTCCCTTAGTGGGTATGATTAAAACCCTCATTAATTGTCAAATGAAGATCCATAGTGGGAAATGTTTGTGCAATAAGGGAAGGTTCAAATCTGCAACATCAATAGGAGCTAGGAGTCACACTAAAATCAAACAACTTGGAACAAGTCCTATTAGTGAATAGATCAGTTACTGGTGAACAAGTGGATGATGAATTTCTTGAAATCTTGTCAGCTAAATTAGGCCTTTTTTATATAACCAACATAACATGAAATTGACTTCTAACACCAAAACTATAATCCATAAACCTAGCACTGTAGCACTCTTGATGAAATAACTTTTGGTGAAAGAATGAACTTGCCTCAAAGATATTGGCATAATTCAAGTGACTGAATGTTCTGAATGGCTGGCTCCAGCATTGTTTTTTAAGGAGGACCACGGTAATGATTTGCTGCTTGAATAATATCACATGGGTGAGGAGATATCCTGTACCACATATAAAGGAAATGTTAAGCACAGTTGGGGATGCATCCTGCTTTAGCATCATGAATCTTTCCATGGCATACCATCAGATGGAGTTACAACCAGCTTTTAGAATGTAAACCGCTTCATTACTCCAATGGGGGCTTTCATGTTCTGCAGAAAGCCCCTTAGTCTAGCTTCTGCTGCAGCAGTATTCCAGAAAATTATGCATGAACTTTAAAGGGTGTAAAAATACCTTTTGTTTCAGGGATGGCATATTAATGTACGGTACAATTGTTCACAAACACAATCAGATTTAAAGAGATGTTTTGACCAAATTAAAGAATGCAGGTCTCACCCTTAAAAGAGAAAAATGCCAAATAGCTGTCAGTTGAGTTTACTGTTTGAGACACACCATATCCAAAGAAGGTTCCAAAACCAAGGTGAGCTTCTTAGATGCTGTAAAGCAGGCACCCAATACTAATAACAAGGAAGAACTAAAATCTTTTTAGGACTTACTGAATACATGTCAAAGATTGTAAGAAACTTTTCAGATTTGACGTCCAGTCTCTGTGATTTGCAAAAGAATGGTACACCTTCATATTGGGATGACAGTTGTCAAAAGTTGATTCCTTCATCCCCTTCTTTGAGAAATGTTGATATCAGTAGGAAAATGTACCTCTGGACTGATGCCAGCAATAACTGATTGGGAGCCACTCTTTCTCAGTGGGTTAGGGAGAACAGAAGATTGTAGCTTTTGCATCCTGCACTCTTCACAAAACCTAAACAAAATTATTCCTTAGTTGAGAAAGGGGCATTAGCTTTCTTCTGTGCTATTAAACATTTAAAGTTCATTTTGTGAGGGCTACAGTGTAGATTTAGAACTGACCACAAACTGCTCACATTTATGTCCACGACAAAAGGTGCAGAAAATATTACTCCCCGTGTAGCCCAATGGATTTTAGGTTTGGAAGGTTTTTACTTCAAACTTGAGTATGTCCCTGGAACGTGCAATTTAGCTGCACACCTTTTGTCTAGAGAACATTTAGGCAAAAGCGAAGACTATGATATTGATGAATATCTGGTTCTGGAAGTTGCTGACTCAACTATTTGAAATCAGGAGTAGATGGTAAATATGAAAAATGATTAAAACCTACATTGTTCAAGAATGGCCTTCTAAGTGCACCAATCTGAGCAAAAATCTAAAAGATTGTTGAGAGATCAGGAATTAATTAAGCATTCTTGATAATATGGTATTGGGAAAGGGAAAAATCATTACCCCCTTCGAGTAGAGAAGCCCATAAAGAACTGTGTAAGACATGTATACTGGATTCCAAGAATGGACTTGTTAGTTGAAATAAAGTTTAAAGAATGTTCTATCTGTTCATTTTGTGATAAAACAAAGGTTAACCACAACTCAACCCTATCCCTGGTTATTATTCCAGAAAAACCCTTGGGATAAATTGGTGCTGGGTATCATTGGCCCCATAAAAAGACAGGGTGTGTATAAACGATTCATGTTTGTGTTGATGGATTTTCACTCTAATTGGATAACAACCAGAGTTGTAAGTCAAATTATCACTGAAGATGTCTTAGGTTTTTTTAAAGATGTTTTTGTCAGTGAAGGTACCCCTTCACAATTAATTACAGATAATGGCATAGAATGTACTTCCGTTTCCATGAAAGAGTTCTAAGATAGTCCTTCCATTGATCATTTAAGAACTGCTTTATATTGTTGTTACACTTGTGAGTAGACCTGCTGTCCACAGATCATTCTTTGGGAGTCTCCTTTTATTTTTCTGCGTGTGACACAGCACGTTTTATTTTTTATTTTTATAAAAGTGCTTTATATATAATTTATTATAACAAATGATTAAAATGACCATTCCGTTCATTTGTATTGATTGTATTTTTTTCAACTGTGGGACCAATGTTTCTTATACATGTACTTACCCTAGACCCCTGTTAATCTTTGGGTTTCTTGTTAACTGCATATTTTATATTGTTGTAAGCTGAAAAGGTTGGTGCAAAGAACTAGTAGAATGATAAAAGATTGCATTCAACTGGCATCTGTAAATGGTAAATCTGTAGAAGTTTCTGTTCAAAACATATTGTGGGCATATCATACCCCACCCAACCTGATAATGGATGTTTCCCATTTTGTGCCCCTTGGAGGCTGGAAACTATGGGCCACATTTACTAAAAAGTGGCACAGTGCGGTGCGGCACCAAAGTTTGTTGCGCTGCGTCACTTTAGAAACACAGGGATGCACTGTATTTTATAACATTCAGTGCATCCCTGTGTTTCCGCCTGCGCCGGCGCTAAATTTAGCTGCCAACGCAGGCATCCTTGCTCCATAGTGCAAGGGTGTCTACATTGAGGGAGATTGATGGTTTATGTGCAGGAAAAACGTCTCTTCCTGCACATGAACAATCTATAATGGTGATATGGCACTTCTATGTGTGCTGCAGAATTCAGCACATATTGTAGTAGCACATTTTTTTTATGACTGTTAGTGTGCAGGAAAGGATACCTCCTGCACATAAACATTCATTTATGGCCTTTTGCTCTTTCTATGTGTGCTGCAGAATGCAGCACACATGGAAAAAGCAAAAACGATGAGGAATGAAAGTATTCCTTCTTGTTGTGCCATGCTAACACTACCCCTGAGGTGGCATTCGTTTTTGCCACTGCCACAGATTTACACCTTCTTGTAAATCTGGGGCAGCGTCAAAAGCAATGGGTGTTGCAGTGGAACCTATTGCATGCCCCTCTGACGCATAAAACTGCATCTGAGGGGCCCATATTTACAAGGTGACGATAAGCCACAAAAAGTAGTTTAGCACTGCCTTGTAAATGTGGTGCACTGCACAACGCCACAGGAGCATCGCAAAAAGTGACAGTCCGGTGGCGCTAGGGCCTTCTAAATCTGGTCCTATGTGTGGAAATGTGGCCTATTTGGGTGGGTGGAAGTGGTCCCAAATGTGTTGAGAAAGGTTTATGTAGAGACAAAAAAATGTTTTCACTAAGTGAAGTTCAAGAAATGGTCTGATGCTAAACATAGAGTGAAACCTTCTCAGTGGTCTGTCTAAAATAGCATTTTGGTGAACAAACCAGTTCACCTGCGGAGTCAGCAAATTTTCAAAACCTATGTATATTGTTAAAGGCAGGCACAATGCATCCCTAATGGACAATGGACACATGTGGAGGATGGAAAGACTGGTTAAATGCCCTCTTCTGTCTCCCGCATCTACCAACTTAAAGGGAAACAAGATTGTCACCACTTCTGGACATGATTCTTCTTCATCTTCACAAAGGACCAAGAATACTCCCATTTGGCAAAAGGACTATGATTTGACATACATCCTTTTTATTGGCTATTGTATTATCGATATAATACAATAATGTGCAAGAATGGCCTTCTAAGTGTTATAATTTGGCCTGCCCATCACTCACCCCAAACTCACTCCTTCTATTTGTTCTGTGTTCTATGCTTAATCGCCCTTGATCACTCCTTTCCGGAATTCAAAACATTCCACCTGTTTGAATGTTGAGTTGTGGAGACCTTGATGTCAGAGCATAGAGAAGGAATAAAAAGATGATATAGCTGTTGGTTTCATCACAAGGTCATTGTTTCATTTCCCTGTCCCACAAGGGAACCCTGGTGACAGATTACATGAGGTAGACATCCACGGGTTTGGTGTAGCAGATGCTCCACCAAAGTAAAAAAAATGCTCTAAGTTACCTTTCTCCAAAGAGAGGCTAAAATCGCCACCATGCCGATACTGCCAGCCAGTAAAAAGTTGTTTTCTAGCAACGGTGTGTAAGAGGAAGTTTCATCTTCTTCCACTGAAGGCCTGGGGAGGGGGCAAATGAGATGAGGTAAAACCAAGAAAATAGCTCTCGAGGTCTGTCCAGGTCTAGGTAAAATAAGAATGTTAGCAGCTAAGGAAAAAACACAACTGTCTACAGCTACTCCACAGAAGCAAGCCTTGGGACTGAACCTGAACCTCATGACTGAACCTAAAGACAATTCTCTTCTCAGAGTGGCCAGCTAAATACCTATCGTTCACCTTTTCTATGGAACCTGACCCCTTTAATTTACTCTGCCTCATTAGATGGCCTTATTTCCCCAATTTCCTATCTTGGTCATCTGTAACTCCAAAGCTATTTATGGCCTTAAATGCAAGTCCAGAGAACATTTTAAAACTGGTATAGGATCTTGTATTAGGAAACGTAAGCATCTAATTTATTTTTCTCATAGCAATTTTAGTCTCATTTATCTTTAATGTGTGATGTAAAATAACATGTGGAAAAGTCCTTTTTGAATCCAGTGAACCCGTCTGGGTTTTGTTCTGTCAATCTACAGCCATTCCCAGGCATCCAGATGGAGAGGACCATTATTTCACAACTTCACAATCATGCATTGCATAACAGATCTGAACTTAGGACTGTAAGAAGTACTGTTCTGGTAAGCATGCTATTGCTGGATGAGCTGCGAATGGGGGTGATGGTGACTGTGTTTATCAGTGTTTGACACCATCAGTCATGGCCGCCTGTATAACATGCAAATTCTGCTCTCATAAAGCTCCAGGATAGCTAAAAAAGAAGCTATATAAATTGGTCACTGGATTTCGATAAGACTGCTTCTAATATACTGTCATACCACTTGTTAAATTATAATTGTGGATCTTTTCACACTCTGCTCCTCTCTTTGGGCATCTGAACATTCTTCAGGCCAATGAAACCCCACTGACTCTAAGTTACCTACCAATTCTAAAAATAGGTCTGATCCTTCAGAGATTAGATGGTGGATCTCAGTGACCAAATGAAATTATCACTCCATAAATCTGAAATTCTTCTAACTTGTATAAGTAAATTTTTTAAGTCTTGGTAATGGTGTTAATTCTGAACTATCTAATGTGATCCAATGAGTATCAAATCAGCATCCCATCTTTTATTTTTTTCCCAATATGTGTTTTTTGAACATTAATGTGTGCCCTCACTCATTGACCATGGAAATGGCATCTATCTCAGCCTTAGGCTAAACACCATCTCTCAAAAAGTCAGAACTCAGCATCTATGTTGAGTGACCTGGGTACATATCAAGATGGACATCACTCGCTCTACCACTCCCTACAAGCATGGTTAACCACCTGACTGTTGCATCCCATACACACCCATCTTTGTACTGAACATAGAGGTCAAACGTCTTGCTAAAGTTCTGCCTCACCAAGTGATTGTCTCCTTGGTACCCATATCAAAAGGCTTCATGATAACGCAATCTAAGAATCCTATAACGAAAGGGTTTGGTTCCATGTTCAGCAGGATAAAAGAGTGAACCACATGCACAACATATAGAGACAAAGGGGGTCATTCTAACTCTGGCGGGCGGCGGAGGCCGCCCGCCAGAGTTCCCCCCTCCAGAATACCGCACCGCGGTCAAAAGACCGCTGCGGTTATTCTGTGTTTCCCGCTGGGCTGGCGGGCGACCGCCAGAAGGCCGCCCGCCAGCCCAGCGGGAAACCCCCTTCCCACGAGGAAGCCGGCTCCGAATGGAGCCAGCGGAGTGGGAAGGTGCGACGGGTGCAGTTGCACCCTTCGCGAATTTCAGTGTCTGCTATGCAGACACTGAAATTCTTTGTGGGGCCCTCTTACGGGGGCCCCTGCAGTGACCATGCCATTGGCATGGGCACTGCAGGGGCCCCCAGGGGCCCCACGACACCCCATACCGCCATCCTGTTCCTGGCGGGCGAACCGCCAGGAACAGGATGGCGGTATGGGGGTGTCTGAATCCCCATGGCGGCGCAGATGGAGGATTCATGAGGGCAGCGGAAAACCGGCAAGAGACCGCCGGTTTTCCTGTTCTGACCGCGTTCTGTCAGAATGCCCTGCGGGGCACCGCCAGCCTGTTGGCGGTGCTCCCGCCGACCCTGGCCCCGGCGGTCCTTGACCGCCGGGGTCAGAATCACCCCCAAAATGCTCTTCATGCTGTACCTTGGAATACTTAGAATACAATATTGGCAACTCTATTGTATCACGTGACAATATTTGCAGACATGTTATCATCTTTGCTTAGTTTATACTCTTCTCGTTTGCACACAAGAGAGAAAAAATTATGCTTATTACATTAAGTTTCAAACTGTATAATAAAATCATTAAAGCTGACACTTTTTTGTGCTCCCAATGAGAAAACATAAAAAACCTTCACTAGTGTGGATGATGTGAGTGAAAAGAAGATGAGTTGAAATGAAAGGCACATTCATTTCCCATGAATGAATTGTCTTCAGCTGTAGGTAGTTCCATGCGCTCCGGGATGCCGATGAATCTTATGTTGTTGCGCCTAGATCGACCCTCTGCTTCTTGGGTCCTGCGTTGCAGCTGTGCTAGTTCTGTTTCTAGTTGTTGGATTTTGCTTTTCATGATTGTTACTTCTGGTTGGATTTGCTCGACTGAGAGTTCTGTGGTTTGCACTCTGTCTTTTAATTTGCGGTGGTCCGCGCGGAGCTGTGAGACTTCCAGTGCAGCGGCGTCTATTTTACTTTCCAGAGATGTTTTCGTCTCCATTATTGCTTGCATGATTTTGTCGAATTGGTGGGAGTGCGTTTGAAGTGTCTCGCTCAACTGGAGCAGCGTGGCATCTTGAGTGGCTGAGCACCCCATGACGAGGGGGCCCCCAGTTTGGGATGTTTAGGTTTAACCATGGCGCGATCTTTGCCGCAGAGGTGAGTGGTGTGAGTCAACTTCTTAAGGAGATCCTGGAGGGACAAGCCAGTGGCCTAGTCTGTGCTGGCTATTGCTGATATACTAACTGCACGGAATGGCCGCGTAGGTGTCTATGTTGCTTCTGTTGGTGTTATCCCTGGGGGTTCGGATTTCGATCTGTAGTTACCCCCGACTCCACTTTTTACCGTTTGGCAGCTCTCTTCCTGTTGTTTTTTTTTTTTTTTGTGTTGTAACCCTCACGTTCCATGAGTAGTCTCCTCACCTTTCGAACTGCAGTGCCGCCGGGTTTCACTATGCGGGGGGAGGGGCGGGTGGGCTCCAACAGGGGATCACTGACTTTGTCTTTGTTCCTGGCCGGGCCGCCGATCCTCGCGTCTTCGCAGCCCAGGGATAAAGCTCTGGTGGCCCCGGCCGCCTCTGTGGCACCGGCAATAAGCGAGCGGCACCTAAACTAGGCGTCCGCTCGCAATGTTCTCTGAGCACCCGAGCAGCCCAGCCCTCGGGTCCAATTTCCCCACAGGCAGCTGCCCACCGTCAAGGTCGTTGCTCCGCCCGCCGATCGCGCACAGGGCCTCGGCCGCGTGGGTAGAGTGCAGTCAGAACAAGGGGGGGGAGGGCTCCCCCGCCGCCACCGGACAAGCGACTCCCAGCCCTTCGGGCAGTGGCTGGGCGTCAGGATTCCAGCGCCGATCGGAGTGGGCTCAAAGATTTAGCACGGTTCCATCGCAGGTAAGGGTCGACGTTCAGCGGAGCTGAGGCCACAGCCACGCCCGCTCCTCGATCCGGGCCACCGCCGAAGTGGTCCGACCGGCCGTATAATGTTCGGGGCTTGCCCCAGGAGCCGCGGGGGAGCCCCGGTTACTTATGGCACTTCAGGGGCCAGGATATTTATAAAAGAAAAGGCGGACCGTGAGCCCCCTCTTTGGCACTGTAAATTACAATGTCTTTTACCCATGTGTTTTGGTTTGGAGTGGATGTATGTGGTATGGAGCAGAATTATGTGGGTTGAATTGGAATTGTTAGTTGTGGAATTGATTGGGGTGGAATTGTGTGGTGTCTAGTGTATTTGTGTAGTGGATATATGTGGCATGGTGAACAGATAGGGGTGAGAGCTGCACAGAATAGACAGAAATGGTGAAATAGAGGTATAGGTAGTTTGTGTGAGAAAGAGAGAAAGAAGGGGAGAACATGCCACAAAAAAGGGTGCTACTGTGTGTGCAGAAGACACCCCAAGAAGGAGGAGAGTGTGGGTACGAGGGATGGAAACCTTGAAAAGGTATAGGAACGAAACTGTGTTCAAAGACCTGAAGTGAACCAATATGAGAGAGGTGGGAAGAGTGTGTGAGAGAGAGATGTGAGAGAGAGGATGAGAAAGAGATAGGGAGAGGGAGAGAGAGAAAGAAAGAGGGATTAATGGGAGAAGCACCCAAAGGATAGAGGAGGCGAGAGGTGGACCAGTGCACAGCACAAGGAGGTACAGGAAGAAAGCTTGTGTGAGCAGGCAGTATACAAAGGAGACAGGGAGTGTGAGGGAAGAATGAGAAGGGGCAGTTGAATTGGGAGATGAGAAGTGGTAGTGGAAGTGTGATGGAGAGATGAGAGAGACAGTGGGTGTGTGGGGAGAGATGACAGATTTGGTGAAACTGTGATGTAGAGATGGGTTATATTGGAATTGCCTTGTTGCAGAATTGTGTGGTGTGGGATTGTATGGGGTGGAGTTGCATGATGGAAATATGTGGCATGGTGTGCTGTGGAATTATATGGATAGTATTTAAATGGTATTAACTGTAGTGGAATTATGTAGCGTGAGAGTGTGTGTTATGGAGTGAATTATGTGGAATGGTATCTGGATTTGAATTGTTTTTTGTGGCATCAAATAGCATCGCAGTTGTCATACTGTGGTATCAGTGATCCTCAAATCACCAAGGTTATACAATGGAGACTTACGGGGAGAAAGGTACGGACATCTCAGTTTTGGGAGTTAGATGTGTGGCAATGTTTCATCTTCATAACAGTACATTTGTTTTAAAAGTACCAATACACAACTGGTCGCTAAGCGACAGCACAAACGCTGTCTAGGCTCCACCTAAAAATTATGGAATTGAATGTTGCCAGGCCAACTGCCAGTGGTATTTTAATGCTTCTGAGCTTGTCCATCTATCATGTCTTTGTTATCTGTAGATGGTGCCATGTCAAATATGGCGCCTTGGGCAAGCCCAGTTTATGATGGGACATGGAGTTTCACTTCAGTCATTACAGTCATGAGCTCTGCATCTGCTAGCATAGAAAGTGTTGTTAGCCAAAAGGCCATGCTGGTGAAGGTTTCACACATGGCATGAGATGTGAGCACATTGTCATGAACACCAGGGCTAACGTTGCCTGTTATTTCCTGCATGCATGTTGTTGTCCGGTTCATTATGGCTGAAGCATCTGAGGTCACACCTCAGCGTTGCTTCCTCATTTCTTATGTAGGTATATTTTTTAAACTACATATAATTTGTATTGTTGTGACATTATGTCCACAGGGGATCTTCATGTTTTCATAAATCAGTTTCGCCATGAAGAATGTCTTGTGCATCCACTCAATTTCAGCCTGTAAAATTGAAGCTCTACCCACTTTTTCTTTATGTTATGTTGTGACACATGTACTGATGTTTTGTCAAAGGAGACAGACAATTTGTGTTGAACTGGTATCTCTGCATCATATTAGGCAATGTCATTTTCATAGAAACTATGTTGATTGAACCCTGATAATCACAAACATGTATTTTTTCGTTATTTTTGGAAGGTATTCCTAATTGATAGAAAGGAGGTCTTTGGTTGGCAGTCAGGTTACCCTCTGTCGAAGCAAGGACCCTCACTCTAGTCAGGGTAAATGAGAATCACACTCAGTTAACCCCGCTCACCCCTTTGGTAGCTTGGCACAAGCAGGCAGGCTTAATTTCAGAAGCAATGTGTAAAGTATTTGTACCAACACACGCAGTAATACAGTGAAAACAATACAAAATGGACACCGCACCAGTTTAGAAAAAAAGGTATTATTTATCTTACTCAAACAAGACCAAAACAACAAAAATCCAACATACATGAGTCAAGATATGAATTTAAAAAAGAATAAGAGTCCTAATCCTTAGAAAACAGTGAGAAAGATGTTGTTACACAAAGTCCCTGGTTTGTGTCAAAAATAAACCGCAGGAAAATGTGCAGTATAAAAGTCAGCAAGTGACGCGGTGCATTGCTTCCTTCTCCGGTTGGGTCGGCGATGCATCGTTTTCCTCCTTCGCATAAGAGCGACGCGTCGATTTCTGGACGGCAGCTTGGTTCCGTGCAGGCTTTGCGTTGATTTTTTACACCTGCACCACATCTTTAACAAAGCAAGCGCTACCAATCCACCCCACCTTCGCAAAGTCATCAACATCTCCTCCAAAACCGTGACCTACCCCGAGAGCTGGAAGCAGGCTGAGATCAAACCCCTACTCAAGAAACCCATGGGGGACCCGAGGGACCTCAAGAACTTCCGTCCCATCTTCCTGCTCCCATTCCCGACCAAGGTCATCGAGAAGATCGTCAACAGACAACTGACCCACTACCTTAAAGAAAACAACATCCTGGACCCAACCCAGTCAGGGTTCCGCAGCAACCCCATTACTGAACCCGCCCTCATCGCTGCCACCAAAGACATCCGGGCCCAGCTTGACAACGGCGAAACCTCAGCCCTCATCCTCCTAGATCTATTGGCCGCTTTCGACACCGTCTGCCACTGCATTCTACACACACGCCTCCACAACTCAGGAATCCGGGACAAAGCTCTGGAGTGGACCACCTCCTTCCTCACTGGCAGAACCCAGAGCGTCCACCTCCCCCCTTTCCGCTCCGAAGCCTCCAAGATCATCTGCGGCGTTCCCCAAGGTTCGTCCCTCAGCCCTACACTTTTCAACGTCTACATGGCCCCGCTCACCCACGTCGCCCGGCTACACAACCTCAACATCATCTCCTACACTGACGACACCCAACTTATCCTCTCCCTCACCAAGGATCCCACCACCGCCAAATCCAACCCCCACAAAGGTATGAAGGCCGTCACCGAATGGATGAGGAACAGCAAACTGAAGTTGAACTCAGACAAGACAGAGGTCCTCATCCTTGGCGCTAACCCCTGAGCCTGGGATGACTCCTGGTGGCCGACTGCTCTGGGAGGAGCCCCAACACCCACCAACCAAGCACGCAACCTGGGCATCATCCTCGACTCAACACTCTCCATGACCAAGCAAGTCAGCGCCGCCTCCTCATCCTGGTTCAACACTCTCCGCATGCTTCGCAAGATCTACAAATGGATCCCCTCAGAAACAAGAAAAACAGTCACCCAAGCACTCGTCAGCAACAAACTTGACTACGGAAACGCCTTCTACGCAGGAGCCCTGGCCAAACTCCTCAAACGACTGCAACATATACAAAACGCCTCCACACGCATGATCCTTGATGCCCACCGCCACAGCCACATCACTCCCCTTCTGAGAGACCCACACTGGCTCCCTGTCAACAAAAGGATAACCTTTAGGCTCCTCACCCACGCACACAAGGCGCTCCACAACACCTGTCCAGCCTACCTCAACAGACGACTCACCTTCTACTCCCCGTCTCGCCAACTCCGCTCAGCCGACCTCGCCCTCGCCACCGTCCCCCGCATCTGAAGAGTGACTACCGGGGGCAGATCCTTCTCCCACCTCGCTGCCAAGACCTGGAACCCTCTTCCCTTTCCCCTACGACAGACCGAAGACCTGTTGACTTTCAGGAAGTGGCTCAAAACCTGGCTATTTGAACAGTAGCAGCACCCCCACCCCCCTCAGCACCTTGAGACCCTCACGGGTAGTAGTGCTTTCTACAAATACACTGATTGATTGATGCCCAGTGATGTTGCACTGAAATCCAGCTGCACGTTGGCAGAAAACCGAGCTGTGTGGGGTCTGTGTCATTATCAGCAGCTGCTAGCAGGTGTTGCGTGTCATTTCTCCAGCCGCAATGTGTCGATCTTCCAGTCTCGATGCAGGTGAAGTGTCGATTTCAGCCGCGAGGCCGGCGGCGCATTGTTTATCAGCTACATTGCGGATGGTGCATTGAAATTTTACCCGCACAGCAGTCTTTGCGTGGATTTCAGTCCTTTCCCACCAGCTTCACCTTTCAAACGCCCAGGGACGGGTTTGGGCACCACTTGGCACGGCAGGAATCTCACCAGAGAGTCCAGGTGCTGGCAGAGGAAGTCTTTTAAGGCCCTGAGACTTCATCAACAGGAGGCAAGTTCAACTCAAGCACTTGGAGATTCTTCTCAAGCAGGAATGCACAACAAAGTCCAGTCTTTGTCCCCTTTCACAGGTAGAAGCAGCAACTGCAGGATAGTCCAACAAAGCACAGTCATAGAGAGGGGCAGCACTTCTCCTCAACTCTTCAGCTCTTCTCCTTGGCAGAGGTTCCTCTTGAATCCAGAAGTGATCTAATCATCAGGGTGTTAGACCTGACAGCCTCAGGGTGGTCACCCCTAACTTTCTGCCTGCCTCCCTCCACTTTATGGATACTGTTTTTGCTGGTTTTAAGACTCTGCGCAGTGTACCACTGCTAACCAGTGCTAAAGTGCAAATGCTCTCTCCGTTTAAACATGATTACATTGGACCATACCTAATTGGATTATTTAATTTACTTATAAGTTCCCAGTACACTTTATGTGCCCAGGGCCTGTAGATTAAGGCCCATATTTATACTTTTTGACGCTAAACTGCGCTAACGCAGTTTAGCGTCAAAAAGTTTTGCGCCGGCTAACGCCATTCTGAAGCGCCATGCGGGCGCCGTATTTATTGAATGGCGTTAGCCGGCGCAAGCAGACCGGCGCTGCCTGGTGTGCGCGAGAAAAACCACGTACACCAGGCAGCGCCGGCGTAGGGGGAAAATGGCGCATGGGCGTCTTAAAATGGGGCAAGTCAGGTTACGTCGAAAAAATCGTCGTAACCCGACTTGCGCCATTTATTTTCGACGCCCATCCCCCATCAACATGACTCCTATCATTGTAAAGATAGGAGTCATGCCCCCTTGCCCAATGGCCATGCCCAGGGGACTTCTGTCCCCTGGGCATGGTCATTGGGCATAGTGGCATGTAGGGGGGCACAAATCAGGCCCCCCTATGCCAAAAAAAATTATTAAAAAAAAATAAAAAAATACTTACCTGAATGTCCCTGGGGTGGGTCCCTCCAGCCTTGGGTGTCCTCCTGGGGTGGGCAAGGGTGGCAGGGGGGGTCCCTGGGGGCAGGGGAGGGCACTGTGGGCTCATTTTGAGCCCACTTGTCCCTTAACGCCATGCCTGACCCAGGCGTTAAAAAGCGGCGCAAATGCGCCGTTTTTAGCCACGCCCACTCCCGGGCGTCTCTTTTGCCCGGGAGTATAAATACCACGTAAAGGCCTGGGAGTCATTTTTTAGACGGGAACGCCTCCCTTGCATATCATTAACGCAAGGAAGGGGTTCACGCTAAAAAATGACGCACATTCCGGGAACTTTGGCGCTAGACGCCTCTAACGCCATAGTATAAATATGGCGTTAGTTGGCGTTAGTTTAGCGTCGAATTTGCGTCGAAAAAAACGACGCAAATTCGGCGCAACCAGAGTATAAATACGGCCCTAAATGCTACTAGTGGCCTGCAGCACCAATTGTACCACCCACTTAAGTAGCCCCTTAACCATGTCTCAGGTCTGCCATTGCAAACAAGGCCTGAGTGTACAGTTTCACTGCCAATTCGACTTGGCATTTAAAAGTACTTGGCAAACCTAAAACTCCCCTTTTTCTACCTGTAAGTCACCCCTACGGTAGGCCCTAGGTAATCCACAGGGAGAGTGCTGTGTAGACAAAAAGCAGTACATGTACCTGTGTAGTTTGCATGGCCTGGTAGTGTAAAACTCCTAAATTTGTTTCTGCACTGCTGTGATGCCTGCTTGTTTCATAGGCTAGCATTAGGGCTACCCTCATATACTGTTTGAGTGGTAACTGATGATCTGAAAGGAGTAGGTAGGTCATATTTAGTATGGCCAGAATGGTGATCCAAAATTGTGCTGACTGGTGAAGTTGGATTTAATATTACTATTTTAGAAATGCCACTTTTAGAAAGTGAGCATTTCTCTGCACTTAACTCCTACTGTGCCTTACAATCCATGTCTGGATAGGTTCAGTTGACAGCTCCCATGTGCATTCACTCAGACAAACCCTAAACACAGGATGCTCAGCCTCACTTGCATACATCTGCATTTTGAATGGGTCTTCCTGGGCTGAGAGGGTGGAGGGCCTGACACTTGCATGTCAAAGGACAGTAGCCTGCCCTCACACAAATGACTGCCACACCCCCTACTGGGACCCTGGCAGACAGGAGTGAACTGAAAGGGGACCTTGTGCACTTCTAAGCCACTCTTTGAAGTCTCCTCCACTTCAAAGGCACATTTGGGTATTTAAACAGGGCCTCTGCCCCTACCAACTAAGACACTTCCTGGAGAAGAGAACCTGAACCAGAACCTGCAGCCTGCCAAGAAGAACTGCTTGGCTGCCCAAAGGAGTCACCTGACTGCTTTCTGTAAAGGACTGCTGCCTTGCTGTTGCCCTGCTGCCTTGCTGCTCTCTGGCTGTGCTGAGAAGTGCTCTCCAAGTGTTTGGATAAAGCTTGCCTCCTGTTCCCTGAAGTCTCAGGACCAAAAAGACTTCATTCCTGCAAGAAGAACTCCCTGTGCGGTGGAAGTCGACGCACAGCCGGCAGAAAACGATGCACAGCTTGCATTGCAGTAAAAAATTCACCACATGCCGAACCGGAATGACGCAGCCTGACTTTGCAAGGAGAAGATTGACGCAGCGCCAGCATAGCGACCGGAATTTCAACACACGGGCCACTGAATTAATGCACAGCCGAGCCGGAATGATGCAGCCCGACTTCCAGAGAGGAATTGATGCAGCACCTGCTGTGCAGTACAAATTTCCATGCAACACCCACCGGATCGATGCAGCCCATGTGACTTCGTCCTGCCAGTGCCGGATTTCAATGCAACATTCCCGGGGCATCCGAAAAACCTGCGACCCGAAGATGATCCATGACCGAGCGGCGGAAATCGACACAAAGCCTTCCCTGCATGGAAAATAAACAATGCATTGCCATGTGCGGCCTGAGAAATCAACGCACACCTCCCTGTTTTCCACGCATCTCCTCCTCTGCGGTTCTTTGCAGAGATTTTGAATGCAACTTAGGTACTTTTTACTTGCAAGAGACATTAATTGCTTTTCAGAGGCTAAAGACACTTTGGGCCTGATTACAACTTTGGAGGAGGGTGTTAATCCATCCCAAATGTGACGGATATACCACCAGCCGTATTACGAGTCCATTATATTCTATGGAACTCATAATACGGCTGGTGGTATATCCGTCAAATTTGGAACGGATTAACACCCTCCTCCAAACTTGTAATCAGGCCTTTATGTCATTTTTACAGTGATATCTCAACATATACTTAACACATTTTAATCGTTTTGACCTGCATTTATCCAGATAAATATTGCATATTTTTCTAAACATTGTGTGGTGCATTTTTGTTGTGTTCTACTGTATTATTGCATGATTTATTGCACAAATACTTTACACATTGCCTTCTAAGTTAAGACTTACTGCTCAGTGCCAAGCTACCAGAGGGTGGGCACAGGATAATTTGGATTGTGTGTGACTTACCCTGACTAGAGTGAGGGTCCTTGCTTGGACAAGGGATAACCTGACTGCCAACCAAAGACACCATTTCTAACATTGCTGATCAGCGGTGAGAATATGAATTGTATTTGTGCAGTGACATGCAATAGCTAAGTGTACACTACCTACCCACAGTTGAGGTCAACTTGATTTTTTTTTATCTGTTTCTGCAATTTGGTTTTCTACCTTGTTTAGCTAAAATCCTCACTCAACATGTCTCTGGCTGGGTCTCAAGCAGGAGATGAAGATTTTGATCTAGCCATGCTGGAGACCTACAGTGTTAAACAGCTGAAGTGGTTGTGCAAGGATATGGGAGTACCCAACCAATGTGCCTCCAAAAGGAGGAATTCCAAATAGCACTGAGGGTGTGGGCAGAAGCCCATCAGAGGAGGAGGTTGAGGAGGAGGGTGGAGAGGATGGCCCCTCAGAGTATTTTTTGCCATCAGTGGAGGATGTTACCACTGTGAATGAGCCAGCTGCCAAACCACGGAGCAGTGTCTCTGACCGTGGCCTGACCGCAGAGGAAAGGAGGGAGTAGAGAGAATTTCGGTTGCAAATGGCAAAGTTAAACATGGAAGCAGAGGAGAGGAAAGCTCAAAGAGCAACAGAGGAAAGAAGAGCTGAGTCTGCAGCTGAGAGAGCTTTGGCTGAGAAGAAACTTTAGTTGGCTCACAAGCTGAGTCTCAAGGAGCTGGAGATCAATGTAAGACAGTCTGAGTCCAGCAGTGATGGTGGCAGCATACATGCAGGACCTATTGGGGAGAAAAGGGTTTGCATGCTCAAAGGTGTGGTGCCCAGTTATGTGGTGGGATATGACATTGATAAGTGGTTGGCTGCCTATGAAGTTGCACTAAGGGCTCATGGGATCTCTGAGAAGCAATGGGGGGCGGCCTTGTGGTTTTATGTACCAGCAGTGAAGAGGGACACACTTCTTACACTAGATCCATGTAGGAAAATGGCTCCCTGTTGCAGTTACCCCCCACTTCTTGCCTGATATTGATGCTGACTTGACAAAGAAGTGTGCTGGGACCCTGTTAATCAGGTCCCAGCGCCAGTGTTCTTTCACTAAAAATGTACCAGTTTCCACAATTGGCACACAGATAAGTCCCTTGGTGGTGGACCCATTAAAGCCATTTTACTGGCCAAGTTTGGGCTGACTCCTGAAAAATACCGTCAGAGGTTTAGGGACAGGATCAAACTTTCCACCCAGACTTGGGTAGACTGTTTTGATTTCCCCAATAAGGCACTGAATGGATGGGTGCGGGCAGCAAAGTAAATGATTACAAAGGATTATATGATTTGATTCTGAGAGAGCATATGCTCAGTATTTGTTTTACAGCACTTAATAGACAGTAAGCTGACTGATCCCAGGAAGCTAGCTGAGGAGGCAGGCCTCTAGGTTAGCACCAGAGTGTCCAGAAAGGTATCTGGGGGGACACCCACAAATGTGGTCAGGGTTCCCACCAGAAGAAAGAGGGGGGAGAAAAACTTAAAGATAAGGAACTCTCAACAGGCCCCCAAAACAATTCCCTAGGGGGGGTGGTAACCAGTCCATGCCAACATTTGTAAAGAAGCCAGGATACTTTGATAGGAAGTTAGGGATGTTCATCCCCAAATGCTTAGAGTGCTACCAGCTTGAACACTCTAAGGGCAACTCCCAGTGTCCCAAGAGGGCACAGCCCACCACTGGAGGGCAGACACTTGGGTTGGCTAGTGTAGCGCTAGGGGGGGAGACAGTCCCAGTTATTTTTTGGTGAGAAGATAGAGGTGTCCCTAGTATCCCTGGGAGGTAAGGAAATGGTGCCAAAAGCCCACATGCCTGCCAATACTTACAAGTATAGGCAGTAGATCACCATTGATGGGCAATGGGTGGAGGCTCTGCGTGACACAGGAGCCAGTATGACTACTGTCAAGAGTCAGCTGGTGTCCACAGAGCTGGTAATCCTAATACATTCCATCAGGTCATAGTCACTGACAATCAAGAGTGTCACCTACCGGTGGCTCTGGTTCTCTTTGAGTGGCGGGTGGGGTCTCTGGTACTCTAAATGTAGCTGTGAGTCCTGCCATGCCTGTGGATTGTCTGTTAGGCAATGATCTTGAGCATACTGCCTGGAAAGAGGTAGAGCTCAGATCCCACCTGGAGATGTTAGGTTTGCCTGAGTGGGACTGCATGACCACAAGGTCCATGGCTGCCCGGGAAGGGAGTCAAGGGTGTCTGGAGCCTGGAACAATGGCCGAGACAGCTGCACAGAAACCCGCCTCAGATATTCCCACGGTGGTGGATGGGGTCCCAGAGGTGGAGGCTCCTGAGCCAACTGAAGAGGATATTGCTGACCTGGGTAACCTGCCTGAACTTGCTGGCTGGCAAGTAGAGGGTAGGCCAACCAGGGAAGAATTCTGCAAGGCGCAGAAAGAGTGCCACACTCTTGAGAGTCTAAGGCAACAGGCCGCAGCCTAAGCAGCAGGTGAAGCCTCTGGCGATCACCATATCTACTGGGAGAATGATCTCCTTTATAGTGAGCCTAAGGCTCCGGCCATTAGGGCAGCACGTGTGCTGGTGGTCCCCCAGTGTTACCGGGCCTTCCTACTGGGCCTGGCTCACGACATCCCCCTGGCAGGACATTTGGGCCAAGACAAGACCTTTGCCAGGCTTGTCACCCACTTCCATTGGCCTAGAATGCAGGTAGCCTCAGATAGTTTCTGCAGGACCTGCGCCACCTGCCAGGATAGTGGAAAGACATAGAAAAGGCTTGAGGCTAACCTGATCCCACTCCTGGTCATTGGCACCCCATTTGAAAGGGTGGGCATCAACGACATTGGTGCCCTGAACCCCAAAACTGCCTTGGGCAACAGGTGTATCCTGGTTTTGGTGGACCATGCCACCTGCTACCCAGAGGCAATCTCTCTGAGAAAAATGACTGCACCGGTGGTGACCAGAGCCCTGATGGGAATATTTACCCGTGTAGAGTTCCCAAAGGAGGTTGTGTCTGATGGAGGCACAAACTTCATGTCAGCGTACATGAAGTCCATGTGGGATGAGTGTGAGGTAACCTACCGGTTTACCACCCCTTGCCATCCTCAATCCAATGGGCTTGTTGAGAGATTCAACAAGAACCTAAAAGGCATGATCACTGGCCTACCTGAGGCCATGAGGTGTAAGTGGGACATCCTCTTGCCATGCCTTCTCTTTAAGTTATAGGGAGGTGCCCCAGAAAGGGGTGGGGTTCAACCCCTTTGACCTTCTCTATGGTCACCCTGTCAGGGGACCACCAAGCATAGTGAAAGAGGGCTGCGAGAAAGCTCCCAAGACACCTCCCCAGGATGTGGTCAGTTTCCTGCTGGCCCTCTGCAACCAGACACAACACTTCTGGAAGCAGGCCAAAAGTAGCCTTGAGGCCGGTCAAGAGGTGATAAAGGAGTGGTATGACCGGAACGCCACTCTGGAGACAAAGTTTGGGAAATGGAGCCAGTAGAGCCTAGAGCTGTCCAGGACCACTGGACTGGCCCATTTGAGATCAAGGAGTGAAAGGAGGAGCCCACTTACCTAGTGGACCTCAAGACCCCTAGAAACCCCCTAAGGGTTCTCCATCACAACCGACTCAAGCAACATTTTGAGAGGTCTGAGGTCAGTATGCTCCTTGTGACAGATGAGGGCATGGAAGAGGAGAGTGAGCCTCTCCCCGACCTCCTCTCTGCCAAAGAAGGTGATGGGTCAGTGGAGGCTGTCAATCTCTCTGACTCTCTGACTCTAGATCAGAGAGGAAAATGCTATGAGTTGTTGGAGCAGTACTCTTCCCTGTCTTCCCTCACTCCTGGACTCACCCACTTGTGTGTCCATCACATTGACACTGGAGACAGTCCCCCTGTAAAGAACAACATTTACAGGATGTCAGATAAGTTAAAGGCCAGCATCAAGGAGGAAGTCGCAAAGATGCTGGCCCTAGGGGTTATTGAGAAGTCTGGTAGTCCCTGGGCCAGACCTGTGGTGCTGGTACCCAAAGCTGATGCACCCGGTGCGAAGCCAGAACGCCGGTTCTGCGTGGACTACCGGGGTCTCAACTCAGTCACACGGACTGATGCTTACCCCATCCCCTGAGCTGATGAGCTTGTAGACAGACTAGGTGCTGCCAAATTCCTCAGTACTTTTGATCTCACATCAGGATACTGGCAGATCGCCTTGACTGAGGGGGCAAAGGAGAGATATGCTTTTTCCACACCTGAAGGACCTTTTCCAATTCAGGATGATGTCTATTGGGTTGAAAAATGTCCCCACTACCATCCAACGGTTAGTTAACGGGGTCCTAGGTGGCAAGGATGCCTTCTGTGCAGCCTACCTAGACGACATAGCCGCCTTTAGTTCCAGCTGGGAGGAACACCTGCTCCACCTCAAGGAAGTGCTTCAGGCTCTGCAACAGGCAGGGCTGACCATCAAGGCTAGCAAGTGCCAGATTGGGCAGGTTTCCGTGGTGTACTCAGGACACCTAGTAGGTGGTGACAAGGTGCAGCCACTCCAGGCCAAGACTGGAACTATCAAGGCCTGGCAACAACCTAGAACACAGACTGCTGCTCTCTGGCTATGCTGAGTAGTGGTCTCCAAGGGCTTGGATAGAGCTTGCCTCCTGTTCCCTAAAGTCTCAGGACCAAAAAGACTTCATTCCTGCAAGAAGAACTCCCAGTGCAGCAGAAATCAAGGCACAGCCAGCAGAAAACAACGCACAGCCTGCATTGCGGTGAAACATTTGACGCAGCGCCAGCTTATCTACCGGAAATTTGGCGCACGGCCAACTGGATCAACACACAACGAGCCGGAACAACCCAGCTCAACTTTCAGAGAAGAATCCACGCAGCACCTGTCGTTCGGCATATATTTCCATGCAACGTCCACCGGATCGGCGCAGCCCCTGTGACTTTGTCCTGCCAGCGCCGGATTTCAATGCATCGTCCCCGGGGCGTCTGAAAACCTCACGACCCAAAGAGGATCCACGATCGAGCACCGGAAATTGACACAAAGCCTTCCCTGCTAGGAAAATAAACGACGCATCGCCGTGTGCGGCCAGAGAAATCAACACACACCTCCCTGTTTTCCACGCATCTCCTCCTCTGCGGTTCTTTGCAAAGATTTTGAACGCAAACCAGGTGGTTTATGCTTGCAAGAGACATTGATTGCTTTTAAAAGACTAAAGACACTTTATATCATTTTTATAGTGATATCTCAACATATACTTATTGCAGTTTAATCGTTTTGACCTGCATTTATCCAGATATATATTATATATTTTTCTAAACACTGTGTGGTGTATTTATGTGGTGTTCTACTGTGTTATTGCATGATTTATTGTACACATACTTTACACATTGCCTTCTAAATTAAGCCTGACTGCTCAGTGCCAAGCTACCAGAGGGTGGGCACAGGATAATTTGGATTGTGTCTGACTTACCCTGACTACAGTGAGGGTTCTTGTTTGGACAGGAGGTAACCTGACTGCCAACCAAAGTCCCCATTTCTAACACAGGGGTTTTGGGTCCAATACTTATACCCCTATCTGCCTTTGAAGTAGGCCTACCTCAAACGTAAGTCTCTGTTGTTCACAAGATCCTGCCTTCCCCAGGCCCGGTCGCAGACACACACCAGAGGGTTCGAGACTGCATTGTGAGAGGGCAGGCACAGCCCATTCAGGTGTGAGTGACCACTCCTCCTCTCCCCTCCAGCCCAGATGGTTAATCAGGATATGCAAGCTACACCCCAGCTCCCTTTGTGTCACTGTCTAGAGGAGATTCACAAACAGCCCAACTGGCAAACTAACCCAGACAGGCAATCCACCATCAGGCAGAGTCACAGAAGGGTTTAAACAAGAAAGTGCCTACTTTCTAAAAGTGGCATTTTCAAACTAACTATCTAAAACCCAACTTCACAAAAAGATGTATTTTTAAACTGTGAGCTCAGAGACCCTAAACTCCACATTTCAATCTGCTCCCAAAGGGAATTTACACTTTAATAACATTTAAAGGCAGCCCCCATGTTAACCCATGAGAGAGTTAGGCCTTGCAACAGTGAAGACTGAATTTAGCAATATTTCACTGCTAGGACATGTAACACACAGCAGTACATGTCCCACCTTTAACATACACTGCACCCTGTCCAAGGGGCTACCTAGGACGTACCTTAATGGTGCCTTACATGTATAGAAATGGAAGTTTTCACTTGCGAAGTCGAATTGGCAGTTTAAAACTGCACCCACAGACACTGCAGTGGCAGGTCTGAGCCAAGTTTACAGGGCTACTAGTGTGGGTGGCACAACCAGTGCTGCAGGCCCACTATCAGCATTTAAATTACAGGACCTGGGCACCTCCAGTTCACTCTGCTAGGGACTTACTAGTAAATCAAAAATGTCAATCATGGATAGCCAAGTATACATAAATTTTACACAGGAGCAATTGCACTTTAGCAGTGGCAAAGTGCCCAGAGTATCAAAAAAAAAACACAACAAAGTCCAGCACACATCAACAAGCTGGGAAACAGAGGCAAAAGGTTAGGGGAGACCACAGCAAGGATGCCAAGTCTAACACTGATACAACAATTTCACAAGATACACCCATGTTGTTTTGATTCATTCATCATATACACAAGAGGTATGGGGGGGATCTAGTGAACTAACCGTCAGGGTCTGTTCAACTAGTGATAAGATCACTCTTTTCTGTGATGTAGTTCAAGATACTGTATGGTTGTGATAACCGTGTCTTGAAGACCTGTCAGGGGGATTCCTCCTTACGGAATAGGTGGTCTCACCCACATTATAGTGTCAAGCTTCATCATTTGACTACCTATTCCCACCCAGGTAGGATAATACCACCTGGGCGGACTCGACCTCATCGTTAAAGGAACCTCGAAGGAGTGCTGAAATGAAATTTCTCTGGATAATGTGGGGATCCAGTTATGTGAATAAAATTACCTAACAGATCACAGTGTAGCTCACACCTTTTAATAATGTTGTCTGTTGGTAAAGATAAAAACAACTGCTGGACACGTGTATACTCATAATGTCACTTAAATCCTACTGGCTAACATGTTTCTGCCCACTTATATAGCCATTCCTGGTCTGGGGTGTTCGTCAGGGCCTGGGATCTCTCATGAAGCTAGTGTGTTGAAAGTGCTGGCCGCTTGTGGGAAAGGAGCCAAAATAGGTGACACTACAGATCACCTCTTTGACGAAAGTGTGACTATAAGGGGCATCTCCACCCTCCCCCAGACCGGGGGCTAGTTGCCCTCGAAGTTTAGGGCTTTCCTTATTCAAGCTAGTACTGAGGCACTCTGGTGTGTTCTGTATAAGCCGGTCACCTTTGGTTGAGGAGAGCCACTTTCAACACGTTAGCTTCATTAGGGATCCCAGGTCCTGACGAACGAAGCCCACATGTTGACCAAAAAAACTGAACATATAGGCATGCAGATTGTAGGCCTCTGGATTAATGATTTAGATGGAGAGAGAGCGAGTTAGGGATTGCTGCCCTTGCCACAATGGCCAGATTTAGAAATGAGAACGTCACTATAACAGCGTTTTTTAGGACATTTGTGAGGTTTTCACATATATATGAAGCCATAAGCTGTCCACTTGGGTGGTGAGTTATGGTTTCCATGGATAGTGCACAAGTTATGGTTTGCACACCAAATAATATTTCAGAGAGCTCTTGCTCTTTATAAGAGGGGAACTATCGAAATATTTAACCTTGGAATTATACCACCCAGGCAGAGAAATCAAACATGCCCAGTATAAATGAGCATATTAGTGTATATGCAAAGTGCTAAATAAATGGAGACAGTTTCAGTCTGACAAAAGAATGGAAAGCTGTGAAAGGATGCATTTGCTCCCAAATTTCTGATGCCCGTGCGATTACTAATGATTGAAGGTATGGTGCGGGAGTTGTAATTTTCGAGCGTTACTCGCATGTGGCATTTACTGGACAGATTTTCCGCGATTTAGAGACATGTGCAGGTTAGAAGTATTTCACAAATGTCATGCACGTGTGTAGTTACATGGTTGTGATTTTTTTTTTTCGTAAAAGTGCGTTCTCTTACCAAGAAACCACTTTCTCTTCACCGCTATTTGATAAGAGAGTGTTGTCTGACCCAGTAAGCACGCGTTCACCTGGCTATATTCCATGTGCACTACTAGGACGTAAAGTTACTCGCAACAGACAGGTGAAATACTAATGCAAACAATTTCTGGATGTTCACCTACTTTTGCAGATAGGTTTAACCTGAATCCCCATTCACGCCTCAAACTATGAATTGCTGCAACCAGAAATTCTCTTTGCACACCTAAAAATCCTCTAGTCTTGATTCCTGCAAATAGGGTTTGCATAAAAAAAGAGTAGATTTCTGGATGATCGTGTAAAAAAAATAAAACAGTAAATTCTGAATTCCGAAATGAACATGTAAACGAAAAACCGCAATTTAGAGGTGAGTATGTAAAAAAAGAAACAAAAAAACCCGAGGTGAAAATGTGAAGAAAATACGGAAAATAAAAGAGATGCTTCGACTCCAAGGATCTGTGCGTGCGGTCTCCCCAAGGCCTTGTGTAGCAGTATAAGGCGGTGACTTGGAAGTAGTGTTAGGACGCAGGATACAGTCTCGCGTGTGGGACGCCTCACGCAAACTAGCAGTGTTTGGTGCACTTGTCCTTAAATGATGAAAGGTGTACGTTTCAAAGAACAGCTGAAAGAATACCTCAGCGGGAGCCCTTTACAGGTTGTGATCAGAGGGGACAGGCAGAAGAAAGCCAAACATTCAATAGGTCAAAAGGGCACTTTTCACACGGAAAGACCTCAGATCTTAAAATTGGCTTCTTCTTAAAAGGGCAGGAGAAGAACAAGAAGTGGTTTGAAGTGGGTCTGAAGTTTTCAAAAGCTGCGTAAGAAAGAAAGGACTGCAATCCCAGCAGGCTGACGCAGGAAGTATTCATAGCCGGGCACCTAATACTGCTGCCGATGCGCCTGTGGTTCCATTCGAGGCATTATTCGGCCGCCTGTTTTATGGATTTCAGTGAACCTGCTATTGAGTTGCTGCACGAAAAGCATTCATCTAAAGAAAAAACGCGAATAGTCAGCATTTACTTGTCATGAATATGGCGGGGCTTCCTAATATCACGGCAGACCCAGGTGAGCTGAAATGTACACATAGCGAGCATCGGTGCCATTACCGCCGCTCCTGGAACTTGCAGGCGTCTTGGAGATAAGGAGCCGCGCTGCCTCGGTGTTGTGTTTATACAGCTTATGAAATGCATAGCCCTTCTTAAAATGAAAATGTTACAGGATCATGACATGTATTTGTGTATGAAAATGCATTAGGCAAACCTTGCTATAAACGCCAAGAAACCATGTCCTGTATTGTGCTCCACAGAAATGATTCAGTCGATCGGCAAGAGCTTTATTTAGAGTTTGTTGGCCTGTATACTCAGCCACAAAGGTGTGTACATCATGTTTGCTGTATTAAATCCAGGGTGCAGCAAATCACCCATGAGGGCCTCAAGGCGCTGAATTGTGGGCAGGGGACATTAAGGGGGTGATTCTAAGCTTGGCGGGCGGCAGTAGCCGCCCGCCAAGCGGGAACCGCCAGAAGACCGTACCGCGGTCAAACGACCGCGGCGGTCATTCTGGGTTTCCCACTGGGCTGGCGGGCGACCGCCGAAAGTCCGCCCGCCAGCCCAGCGGGAAACACCCTTCCCGCGAGGACGCCGGCTCAGAATGGAGCCGGCGGAGTGGGAAGGTGCGATGGGTGCAGTTGCACCTGATGAAGCAGAAAATGAAGGTTTTGATTTATTAACGCATAAACGTAGTGCTGACATAATCATGTGTGACATTAACCGAACCAATAAAGATTGTACGGGGACAAAATGTGCCCTCAGAGTAGTTTGCCAACATTTATATGCGTGCATTATATAACGTGGTGTATTAGACTTGCACTAATCCGACATAATCATAAACGTATGCTACGATTTGCTTGTTTGAAATGCTTTAGCTTAGCATTACTTTAGCGGAGGCTTTGGCCTAGTGTCCTGGTCTCACGGTTTAGATGTTCATATTTTTCCACTGTGCTATTAAACGTGTATTTCTGCTTGAAGCTGTACTTTTCCACAGAAACTGTTCACATGCTTATCTTAAAGTTAGTGCCAGCATGGCATATTTTCTCTTTAATTCAAGGTCGACTTGCAGGTGCGGACAATGGAGGCTCTGAGAGTAAGCTAATTGGGAGACAATGTTGCGATTTGCGTACCCATCTCCAAGGATAATGTATGCTTAAGTAAAAGCTTGAGAACTGTCGTTTTTGATTGGTCAATTTGAAGCTAACCTATGAACCCTCCAATGGAGACCCTACTGGACTTGAACTGTTGTCTATAAAACCCAGGTGCACGAGAGGAAAGATCTATCATCGGACATCCCGCCATCTTGTAGACTTCGTAGCTACTATGGCCCATTTTGCTGCGACGCCATTTTGAGAGACTTTGATGCTTCTCTAGTCGAGAGAAAGAGACTTTGACGATTCTTGCCCTAGAGACTTTAACTTTGATTTGTCCCTTTGCATGAAGTAGTAGTTTTACCTTGCCGCCGTGAGGCAATTGCCCCGTCCACCCCTGCCCCTTTGTCCCGTCCCATGCTGATCGAGAAACGGTACCTGTGAGACGAAGACTTTAATGATTGCTGATCGGAATTGGTAATTATGAAAGGAAATTGTAAAATTGCATTGTGTTTCTTTTAGGTAACCAACTGCTGATTTTGATAAGGACCCTAGCTAGGAGTTTTCTAAATTGATGTTGCCAAATTGTTTTTGCATGAAGTCCCACATGCTGATGCTAATTTGAGGTTAGACGAGGATTCCATATGTCGCACGATGCAATTTGAGACCTTGTTATGCTGACTAAATGTACGCAATTAGTTCATTACAGATTATCGTGTTAGTGCTTTGCATTGCTATTATCGAATGCCTTGTGATTCAAATGCTACATAGATTACACTTGTTTCGACGATATGGACAGCTATTAATGTTCATTTATGTTTATCATTTGGTGTTGAGACACATTTATATTGTGCTAGCTTTGTTAATATAGGGAAATAAATTTACTAACTTTGCAATAAACTGGTGTGGTTATTCCTGGCTGAAAGGTCAGGGTTCGCCGAAATGTATTCTGGATTAATTGTTAAGTGTTATGTCGTTCAAGGTGTTGCTTATGTTCGTTACTGATTAGTTATTTGATGTGACTGATCGATTAAGAGTACAGAGAGTTCCCACTTAGTCAAAAGATTCATCGGCCTAAAGAGCGTCCGAACACAGGTAAATTGTTACCACGGTTCGCTCTATCAGTAGATGGTAGCAGAGGACGGTTACGTCTTTTGGGACCCTGTACTATTAAAATACATGGTGTTGAATTAACGGTTACGCATTTTGAGGCCTCATTCGAGAAGTTGAATTAGATTTTCTTGGATAAAACTGATTGACAGAATGATGATGGGCTAGGTCCACCGCGACTTTCCCGGGATCTCGAAGCTTGCGAATGGAGAGAAAGGAGATGTGGAAACAGCGTTGGCGGTACTAGTGATGGTATGAGTGAAGTTAGGGTCTTGCGCTTGCACAGCTTATTGCCGCAGGGTGTGTGAAAAGGTTGTGAGGATTTTCTTTTTAAGGATAGCGGAGGTGCGACTCCGAGTGTAGAAGTAGAGAAGTCGTCGAACTTCATAGAGATAGCGGAGGTGCGGCTCCGAGTGTGGGAGTAGGGAAGTCGTCGAACTTCATGTGCGTGTGGCGCTTTGTGCATAAAAAGGTCCACGTGGTTGTTGTTGTTGAGACGGGCCCTGCGAGGTCAAGAGACTCCGGAGTATGTTGATCCATGTTGTGGTCTGGGCGGTTTAGTAGGTTGATCGGGCGTGGTCAACGAGTGGGTACGTGTGTTAGGGAGTGATAGAAACTTCGACTTCGGGCTTTGACAAGATTCTAAGTGCACTAGAACAGATCATTGACAAGTTGAGAGTAGGTCTGCGGGTCAGATTTGCTTGCGAATGTGGGGACTGAGAAAGACGGAATAGCGGCCAGAGGCTAGTGAAAAGTCCCGAGGCTAGTGAAAAGTCCCTAAGGTCCTGAAGCGATTATGTTACCCTTCCTGTAGTAAACCGACAGATCTGTCTTAGTTTTGGTAGCTCGCAATATATGCAAGAAGTTGTTACGAGAGGAGCTGAGTGAAGGAGGACTAGCCGCGAGGCTTTGTCAGCCGCAGTGTGTGTGAGTGTGACGTCACTAGGAGCCGCGCTGGGATAGGTTGGTTGGAGAAAAGGGTCGCGCACGGGTTGGACGCAGTCCGTGGGGCTCGATTGGAAGGGGAAAGGCAAGTGAAGAGTATTCCGGGAATTAAAGTCACCCATTGATTACAAATTTTGTGGAATAAAAGGTGATCTATTGATTATAAACTTTGGGAAATAAAAGACGAGAAAATGAAATTCCTTAAAGCATTCAGGAGCGCGATGAAGGGGGAGTCTTACATTAAAGCGAGCGTAGGAGAGGAGACGCCACCCGAAGGTACACCAGCTTACATTGTAATGGAGGAAAAAGGGGTAGCTCCGTGCCTTTGGCTAAAGCAATGGCACAAACTGACAGAGAAACATGGGAGCGTAGCATTCCCGATACATGGGACATTCAATATAAGGATCCTAGAGAATCTGAGATTCACAATGTATGACATGAAGGTGCCCCCAAGGCCAGCACAGTTTGAGGCTCTAGCAATATGGGAACTCATGGCTAGACAGCAACAGAAGAATAAGTTTGAAACAAGGATGAGGAAAGTAGAAAAGACACTAGCGGATGCTAGGTGGGATAATGCGCAGAAGGTGTGGAGGTCAGATGTATTGCAGGGAATAAAATTGTTCCCCGCAATTACTAAGGAGGGAGAAGAAACAGGTAAGAAAGCTACCTGTAAGACAGACAGGAAGTGTTCTAAGGATAGAGAGGACGAGGAAAAGTTGAGAAGAGAAGAGGAGTTAGAGGATGAGGAGTTGATAATGCAATTGCTGAACGACCGTCCACCACCTTATGCAGAGAATGGACAAGGTCCAAGTACCAGTTCTGCCCCTCCGGCATCGGTACAGAACAGTGAAACGCAGAGTTCAGGAGCACCATCGGGATCTAAGGATCCGAGTTTACTGCTCACCCCGCAGATACCGCAGGTTAGGAGAATATATCCAGATGTGCCCGTGTTGAAACCAGCAGAAAATTATCAGCCGCAGATGCCAGGGTACTACAGCAGTGACAACAGTGGAGGGATGATTATAGACCCAACCGTAAGGGGCGTACAGAATGGTTACAACCCAACAATGGCACAAGCTGAATCAACTCAGTTTATGATGCCTCAAAAGCAGATGCAGGGAGGAAACGCTCATGCTCAAATGACGGGGAGTCAGATGGGCATGCCGGCAATGATGACCCATAATATGGGGATGAACATGCCTCAGAATATGGGAAATGGACAGAATCCAGATGCAATATCACTGCCCATTACCGTAGGTCCAGCGATACCTTTGTATAGTCAGCCTAACTCGGGTCTAAACAGTCAGGGATCAATGCTGCAGAATGGGACAGAAAGAAGGTGCATAGAAAACACTCCAGGGATAACTCTGATAGCGGCTCAGCCAACTGGGTCTGGGTCCCTGATGGAGTTTAGTCCCATATGTGCTCAGTCTACACTGGTGAGGTCGAGCCCCCCACTGATAATACCTTTAACATCGAATACTGAAAAGTTGCCGCAACCATCGATGGCAGTCGATGTGAATGCTACACTGATGGGGGTAAATGCGCAACAGCTGACACAGTGGTTCAACAGTCTAAATTCCACACAAAGTTCAGACAGTGGGAAAGGAGAAGATTACTTGAATAGGATGAGGCTGAACATGGAAGCACAAGAATTGGTGGAAGGGAATATGGGTGTGAACAGGTTAGAGTCCTACATGGAAGAGGAGCTGAGGTATCTATGTCCAAAGATCACGAAAGAAGTAAACAAGGTACATAAAAGTTTGCAGGAAGTAGCGGACAGAAACGGGATTGACATAGGCAAGACGAAACACTTGAGCAGGAGCTATAGGTTGGATTTTGGGACCACAGATTTTGAACACATGAGATCAGCAGGCATGAAGGCACACCTTAGAGAATTGTTGCAGAGTGCACAAGTGTGGAGGTGCTTAGACAAGTGGGAAAGCAGGTGGGTAAAGAGGAAGGATAAGAGGAGGGACAGTGCTACAGAGCACAATGAGAAAAGACCGCAGAGTAGTGAGACAGTAACTATGTTACCAATGAGGGAGACAGCAGGGGGAAAATTAGTACATGTACCATGGCACAGGAGCGACATTCAGTCTTTTACGAATGATTTTCCCAAACTGAGAGAGAAGCCGATTGAATGGTATCAACAGACTGATAGGTTTGTGAAGCTTGCAAAATGTCTCTGGGAAGACCTGAACACTCTATTCGAGATCGTGGTTCCGGCAGATTTGTGGGAGGATTGCAAAAGAGCTGTAGGTTGGCCGACAAGTGAACCAGAGAGAGACAGAGAGACGGGTGCACCATCACCTATGGTGATGTGTCTGTACTATAAGGTGATTGAGCATTTGAAGACGAAGGTTGCCGCGAAAAATGTGGATTGGCAGAAAATTGATCGAACTGCTCAAGAGGCTAAAGAATCGATTCATAGTTACTATGAGAGGTTGTTGAAGGTGTTCAAGAATTACAGTGGCACGGAAGCAATCGAGGCGAAAGATATGCTTCATTTTGTGTTCAGATTTGTGGAAGGGCTGAGACCAGAGATAAGTCAGATGATAAAATCGCATTTGATTTGCTGGCAGTCGAAACCGATTGATGAAGTCTTGACTTATGCGAAATACTGTAGCGACGAAATTGAAGTGAAACAGAAAAGGCTGAAAGAGAAGGTGATGATGATGCAGCTTAAGGCGGCTCAGACAGGCTTGCAAGGTCTGCAAGGACTGCAAGGGTTGCCAGGGATGCAAGGGTTCCAACAGCAGATGCCGCAACCGCAGCCGCAGTTGCAGGGAAACATGGCGTTTCAGCAACCGCAGCCGCAGTTGCAGGGAAACATGGCGTTTCAGCAACCGCAGCCGCAGTTGCAGGGAAACATGGCATTTCAACCACAGGCCAGAGGCAGAGGCAGAGGAGGTTTTGTGAATAATGGTCCGGATTTGAACACTGTTGTGACGGGTGTGCAGGCAATGAAGAAGGTGATGCTGTGTCACGCGTGCGGAAACGTAGGTCATTGGAAACGCGAGTGCCCGATGGTGGTGCAGGAAGGTGCAGGTGCAGGTGTAGGTGTTGGTCAGCAAAACAATGATGTCAATGCATTTCAGACAATGAGAGGACCAAAAATGAGAGGTCCAAACCCAAATTTTCAGACCATAAATCAATTGCAGGGATTACAACCTATGCAGCCGCAGCAGATGCAGATGCCCCGTATGCAGATGACGCAGATGCAGCCGATGCAACAGCAGTTACCTATGGTACCTAATCAGCAAATGCAAATACCTTTGGCACCAATGAGTCAGCAGCAAGTGATGGTTCCTCCACAGGTAACGGGTCAGGTAATGAGTACAAACGGCACAGTACAACAGTTCCCATTACACAGTGAGAGTGGAATAAACAATGTATGGGAGAGTGAAAGCTCAGAAGAGGAAGGAGATTGTGTGCTTGCGGCATCCCTAGAAGTTGATCAAAGGGGTCCGTACGTAGAAGGAAGAGTAATGGGTCATCGTGTCTCATTCTTGGTTGACACGGGAGCCACACGTTCAACTGTTAAGAGCAGTGAAGTACCAAATTTGCCACTCTCAGGGAGGACAGTTCAAGTGGTGGGAGTAGCAAACAGACATCTGACGAACCCAATAACAGATCCGGTACCAGTCAGCATTGGAAATTATCAAGGGGTACATCAGTTTGTGGTATGTGACTCAAGTCCGATAGCACTGTTAGGAAGAGACCTATTGTGCAAATTGGGTTGTTCGATAATGTGTTCGAACGAGGGAATAACAATACAGACGAGCAGTGATGGGGAAGAAGAGGACAGTATAGAGGGTGATGAGATGGAAACAGTTGACGAAGAGTATCCTCTAATTTGTCTTTTCCCGATGATAACTGAAGAAGATATCCCAGCAGAATTACGGGAAACAGTCGGAAAGGAAGTGTGGGATATGACAGGGAAAGAGGTGGGATTGATGAAAGGAGTGGAACCAGTAAAAGTGATGGTAAAGCCCAATGCGATCTTTCCCCAGACCCCACAATACCACATGCCACAAGATACCCTCATGAAAGTTGCCCAACTTATTGACAAATTCGTAAAGCAGGGAGTACTGAAAGAAGTATTAAGCAGCCCATGTAATTCACCGATAATGGGACTAATAAAGCCAAGTGGGAAAGTCCGACTCGTGCAGGATTTGAGGAAAATAAATGACATCATAATAAAGTGCTGTCCTGTGGTACCGAATCCAGCTGTGATAATGTTTCAGATCCCTTGCGATGCTGAGTGGTTCTCAGTCATCGATTTGTCACAAGCATTCTTTTCTGTGCCTCTTCATGAGGACAGCCAATTCCTCTTTTGTTTCAAATTCCTAGACAGAGTGTACAGTTGGTGTCGAATTCCTCGGGGGTTTTCTGAGTCACCGTCGATATTCAATCAAGTTCTAAAGAAAGATTTGGAAGAGTTAGAATTGCCATTCGAGTCAACCGTAGTACAGTACATTGATGACTTACTGGTTGCATCAAAGACAGAAAGTGGCTGCACACCCGATACCATTGCTCTGTTGAACCATTTGGGAGGGAATGGACACAAGGTGTCTCCTTCCAAATTACAGTTCTGTCAGAAGAAAGTGAAATACTTGGGTCACCAGATAGAGAAAGGATCACGGAGAATAATGAAGGAAAGAATTACAAGTGTACTTCAAATGAGTCCACCAAAGACAAGAAAGGAGGTGAGGAAGTTCTTGGGAATGGTGGGCTACTGTCGCCAGTGGATTCCCAACTTCTCGACTCTAGCGAAGCCTTTACTGAAACTGACCCAGAAGGATGCTTTGGATCAAATTGAACTGAAAGGAGATGAGATGGATGCTTTTGTTGAATTGAAAGAATGCATGTGCAGGGCTCCAGCTTTAGGTATGCCTGATTACACAAAGCCTTTCACATTGTTTTGTCATGAACGTGATGCATGTTCTTTGTCTGTCTTGACTCAAGCCCATGGTGGCGTAAACAGACCAGTAGCGTATTTTTCAGCTACTTTGGATCCGGTCGCAGCAGCACTCCCAGGGTGTCTGCGCGCCGTAGCAGCAGTTGGTATCAGCCTCACTCAGAGTGAAGGAATAGTGATGGGACACCCAGTAACAGTCATGGTCCCTCACTCAGTTGAGATACTTTTGACCCGCTCCCGAACGCAGCACATGACTGGAGCAAGACTCACAAGGTATGAAACGATTATTCTGGGCTCACCGAATGTGCAGCTGAAAAGGTGCACTACGTTGAATCCAGCTACCTTGCTTCCTGGAGAAAATGCTGAAATTGAGAACGCTGAAGACGTCGAGCATGACTGCCTTCAGGTGACTGAATTTTGCACAAAACCCCGACCGGACATCAAGGATACAAAACTTGATGAAAATGACCAAATTCTTTTTGTTGATGGTTCATGTCTAAGAGATGGGGTGGGAATTTTGAAAGCAGGATATGCTGTATGTACTGTAACAGGGGTCTTGGAAGCGGGATGGCTCCAAGGAGTCTATTCTGCACAAGTAGCAGAACTTGTAGCCCTTACTAGAGCATGTCAACTGTCTGCATTGATGAAAGTCACCATTTACACTGATAGTCAATATGGGTTTGGGATTGTGCATGACTTTGGACAACTATGGTCACAGAGAGGTTTCCTGACTTCTTCAGGATCCCCAGTGAAAAATGGGGAAAGAATAAGGGAATTGTTACATGCCATTCAAGTACCAGCTGAAGTTGCAGTGGTAAAGTGCAGTGCTCACACGAAAGGACAGGACTATGTTTCCCTGGGAAATGCATATGCAGATCAAGTCGCAAGATTTTGTGCTTTGAACTGTATATTGCTAAGGGATGATTGGAATACAATAAGTGAACCAGAACTCGAACCAGCTGAAGCATTTGCCTTGAAGGTCATAGATACAATAGAGGAACTAAAAGCACTACAGAATAATGTCAGGGAGGATGAAAGAGATTCCTGGATTAAATCACAATGTATGAAGAGACAAGACGAGTTATGGGTTTCACATGAGGGAAAATTTGTTTTGCCAAATAGTCTCTTATCACAACTTGCGCGGTTCTATCATGGGCAAGCTCACCTAGGGAGAGATGCCATGATAAGATTGTTCAAAACTGATTGGTTTAACCCCAGATTTCGTCAAGCTGCAGAGGCAGTTTGCCATCGATGTGTCATTTGCCAGCAGATGAACCCAGGAAAGGGAACAGTTGTGAACGCGAGTCACATTGGTAGGGCAAGCGGACCTTTTAGTCGTATGCAGATGGACTTCATTGAGATGCCTGTGCATGGAGGTTTAAGATATGTGTTGGTGATTGTGTGTATTTTTAGTCATTGGATTGAGGCATACCCCACACGTAGAAACGACAGCCTTACAGTTGCCAAGCTATTGTTGAGGGAGTTGATACCACGTTTCGGATTCCTGATCTCTTTAGAATCAGATAGGGGAAGTCACTTCAACAACGAGGTGATAAAGTTGCTCTGCGAAGCACTGAACATTGAGCAAAAGCTGCACTGTAGCTATCGCCCTGAAGCATCAGGACTGGTGGAGCAGATGAATGGTACGCTGAAATCGAGAATGGCAAAAATATGTGCATCGACAAATTTGAAATGGCCTGACGCATTGCCCTTGGTGCTAATGTCAATGAGAAACACTCCTGATAGAAAAACTGGACTGTCTCCGCACTAAATTCTCATGGGCAGGGCTATGAGACTTCCTGCAGTTCCCGCAAACATGCTTTTGAATATTACAGATGATATGGTGTTAGACTACTGCAGAGGACTGGCTGATGTGGTTCGCTCTTTCTCTCACCAGGTGGAAGCGACCACCTTGCCACCGATCCAAGGTCCAGGACACGCACTGAAAGCAGGTGACTGGGTCGTGATAAAGAAGCACGTGAGAAAGTCATGTCTGGAACCCCGTTGGAAAGGCCCTTTCCAAGTGATCCTGACGACAACTACCGCTGTGAAGTGCGCGGGGGTTCCCAACTGGATTCACGCCAGTCACACAAAGAAGGTGCTGTGTCCAACAGGTGAGGAAGTTGAAGCGCTGAAACTACCAGTGCCTGACAAAACGGTGCCGAGTGCTGAGACAGAACAAAAGCGAACTGAAAGCGAACAAGCAGAAGCAGGAGAGAAAGAAATATTATTGGAGGGCGAAGAGTCTGACTCGCTTGGGGAAGACCAAGGAGAAAGTTCAGACAGCGACGAAGAAGCTGCAGGTGACAAAGAACCTGAAGCAGCTGAGGGTAGCAAAAAGCCTGAAGCAGCTGAAGGTGACAAAGAACCTGAAGCAGCTGAAAGTGATACAGAGCCAGAAGAAAGTAACGGTGACGAAGGGCTCGAAAAGGGTGAGAAGGCAGGAGAGCCTGAGCAGAAGGGGGCTTTCCCTGAAACAGACGATACAGAAAAAGAAAAAGAAAACGTGACTGATTTCCCTGAAGGTGGGGACAAAGAAGAGCAGAACGAAAGAGTTCAAACCTCTACAGAAAGGATCGCAGGTCCATCAAACGGACACGGTGCAAAAAGAAGACTAAGTATCTCACCGATAAAAGAAAAGGGTAAAGAAGGTTTGAACGAAGGAGGAAGGCCAAAAGTGAAAGAGAAAAGAAAGGAAGTGACTGTCGTGGAACAATCGTCGAGTGAAGAAAAAGACTTGCGAAGGAGGAGAGTGCCAGCGAAGCAGAATCGAAAAGAGAAGCAAAATTGAAAAGGAAAAGGATACCAAACAGGAGGTATTCCGGTCCTGAATGGGCATATGCAGTAAATGATGATTGGACTGATGAGTTTGTATCTCTAAGCATCGAGAACGAAGAAGAAGAAGAGATACCTATAGAAAAGAAAAGTTTCATAGACTCTGTTGATTGAAACGGTAGTAAATGGTATTGCTTGCTGCAATCTAACGTGAGACAAACAACCAGTTGAGACATTGCTAAACCGAATTGAGACAAATGCTGCTAACCGATAAGTGACTGGCCTTTTGAAGAAGACGGTGTGAACATTGTGCTCGTTCAGCTTTGTAACTGAATTGCTAAGTAGTTTCATTTATAAGTGCTTCTAGCTCTCTGATTCTATACAGATCATGACGCAAAACAATAGAAAGAAATATTGTAAATACGTGTGTATAGGCTTGGTAGTAACATGTGTACTAATAATAATGGCAATTGTGTTTGGAATGCATGGAAAGGGTGAGAATGAGACTATTGCTGCTTCTACTATTGCTCCTGTTACTGTCACTGAACTAACACCATTGAAAAGACTAGCACTGGATGAGAGGCTCTTGCACGATAAGAAAGAGCTTTCGTATAACGTTTTCTATCGCTTATTAACAGAGTATGTTGAGACTATGGATGCGAAAGATTGTTATGTGTGTACCCAGATACCGACATCAGTAAAGGAAGGGGTGACTTATCACCACATGCCTCTTACATACGGGATTACATGTAGTATAGTAATGTCTAGGTTTTATGGTCAAACTAACATACAGTATTTTTACTCGAATTATGATGTTACATTTGCTTATGTTCCTATAATAGCGCAGCTAAGCCAGACTGCAAAAGATTGGGATTTTAAAATTATGAGGGAATTTTTCGAGCCAATGCTACCTTTTGAAACGGCTCATGCTCATAGGGAGAACCTTACTTGCTCCGTCTCTGCTGTAGAAATAAGCTTTTTAGATCGCACAGATGATAGAAGGGCACAAATGAAGGCGAAATTAGAAAAAGAGCTACATAAGAGGACTTCAGTAGATAATTATGACTTTGCTGCTATAAAGACACAAGGGAAAATTGCTTTAGATGCTTGGCATGTAGGGAAGTTTTGTATTTATCGAGGAGAATCTTATTATGACAATATTTTTGTAGGAGCGAGTGAGTGCAAACATACGTTTATCTTTAAGGCCAAATGGACATTCATGATGAACGGACTTGACCCTGTCATTCCAGGGGTGTATTACATTTGTGGGCATAATGCCTATTATCGTCTTCCAAAGGGATGGTGGGGAAGATGTTATTTGGGTATAGTGTTTCCAAAGGTTTATCAACTGGATGACATATCGATGATTCAAAAGACACCTGGATCCCATCGTATCCAGAAAAGAGAGACCGCAGGTGCCGTGGTAGGTGATATATTTGGTGCCATGATTCCTTCATTAGGAGTTGTGTTGAATTCTATCAAGATACGAAAGTTGTCTACTATAGTGGATAACATGTTGACAAAGTTTTCAGGTGCTATAATCCTGATAGATGCTGAACTTGCAGCAGAAAGAGCTATGACTCTTCAAAATAGGCTTGCTTTAGACATTCTTTTAGCAAAGGATGGAGGCGTTTGCAAAATGATTGGTGCACGTCACTGCTGCACCTATATACCTGATAATAGTGTGAAGATTAAAACTATGCTTGCTAATCTAACAAAAGAAAGTGCAGATTTGAAAGAACTGAAAGAACCAGGAGTGTGGGAGAAGGTTGGAAAGGGACTTGCTTCAGTGGGGCATTGGATTGGGGGAATTTGGAACGGAATATTATTGAAAATAATAGAAGGAATATTAATAGTGATAATTTGTGTATTTGGAATTTGGGGAATAAAAAGGGGAATAATAATGATTATGGAAAGAATTAAGAGAAGAAAAGAAGAGAAAATTATGAAAAGAATGGCAGAAGAATACAAAGCGCAAACTAGGGGAACTAAAAGGAAAAGGGAGCTGACAGAATTTTAATGGGATAAAATTTGTGGGCAAAATTTGTGTGATGACAAGTAGTCATCAGAGGAGGGATTGATGAAGCAGAAAATGAAGGTTTTGATTTATTAACGCATAAACGTAGTGCTGACATAATCATGTGTGACATTAACCGAACCAATAAAGATTGTACGGGGACAAAATGTGCCCTCAGAGTAGTTTGCCAACATTTATATGCGTGCTTTATATAACGTGGTGTATTAGACTTGCACTAATCCGACATAATCATAAACGTATGCTACGATTTGCTTGTTTGAAATGCTTTAGCTTAGCATTACTTTAGCGGAGGCTTTGGCCTAGTGTCCTGGTCTCACGGTTTAGATGTTCATATTTTTCCACTGTGCTATTAAACGTGTATTTCTGCTTGAAGCTGTACTTTTCCACAGAAACTGTTCACATGCTTATCTTAAAGTTAGTGCCAGCATGGCATATTTTCTCTTTAATTCAAGGTCGACTTGCAGGTGCGGACAATGGAGGCTCTGAGAGTAAGCTAATTGGGAGACAATGTTGCGATTTGCGTACCCATCTCCAAGGATAATGTATGCTTAAGTAAAAGCTTGAGAACTGTCGTTTTTGATTGGTCAATTTGAAGCTAACCTATGAACCCTCCAATGGAGACCCTACTGGACTTGAACTGTTGTCTATAAAACCCAGGTGCACGAGAGGAAAGATCTATCATCGGACATCCCGCCATCTTGTAGACTTCGTAGCTACTATGGCCCATTTTGCTGCGACGCCATTTTGAGAGACTTTGATGCTTCTCTAGTCGAGAGAAAGAGACTTTGACGATTCTTGCCCTAGAGACTTTAACTTTGATTTGTCCCTTTGCATGAAGTAGTAGTTTTACCTTGCCGCCGTGAGGCAATTGCCCCGTCCACCCCTGCCCCTTTGTCCCGTCCCATGCTGATCGAGAAACGGTACCTGTGAGACGAAGACTTGATTGATTGCTGATCGGAATTGGTAATTATGAAAGGAAATTGTAAAATTGCATTGTGTTTCTTTTAGGTAACCAACTGCTGATTTTGATAAGGACCCTAGCTAGGAGTTTTCTAAATTGATGTTGCCAAATTGTTTTTGCATGAAGTCCCACATGCTGATGCTAATTTGAGGTTAGACGAGGATTCCATATGTCGCACGATGCAATTTGAGACCTTGTTATGCTGACTAAATGTACGCAATTAGTTCATTACAGATTATCGTGTTAGTGCTTTGCATTGCTATTATCGAATGCCTTGTGATTCAAATGCTACATAGATTACACTTGTTTCGACGATATGGACAGCTATTAATGTTCATTTATGTTTATCATTTGGTGTTGAGACACATTTATATTGTGCTAGCTTTGTTAATATAGGGAAATAAATTTACTAACTTTGCAATAAACTGGTGTGGTTATTCCTGGCTGAAAGGTCAGGGTTCGCCGAAATGTATTCTGGATTAATTGTTAAGTGGGCCCCGCGGCACCCCCTACCGCCATCCTGTTCCTGGCGGGAGACCCGCCAGGAACAGGATGGCGGTAGGGTGTGTCAGAATCCCCATGGCGGCGGAGCGCGCTCCGCCGCCATGGAGGATTCTCAAGGGCAGCGGGAAGTCAGCGGTACACCGCCGACTTTCCGTTTCTGGCCGCGGCTGAACCGCCGCGGTCAGAATGCCCAGCGGTGCACCGCCAGCCTGTTGGCGGTGCTACCGCCGACCTCCGCCATGGCGGTAATTACCGCCAGGGTCAGAATGACCCCCTAAGTGATCTTCCATGAATCACAGGATGTTCAGTCGCAGAAACCGAGACTCTCCTTTAAGTTAACATTACAAGTGCCCCAGGGAATAATGTACTTATGGTAAGGCGGACAAGATACTCCATGACAAAGCAGAAAATCTCCCGTTTGCTCTAATACAAGTGAAATAGGATACAATGCACTTATCTTAAGGTGGATGGGATACTGCATCACAACAAAGCCTGCATACAGTTTACTGCATTACAAGTGCTATAGGATAAAATGTACTCAAGACAGATGGGATACTCCGTCTGTGGGAAAACTGGGATGATTGTAGAAGCCCCCTCACTTTCTGCCCCCATTTTGAGCTGATGCTAGTGTTTTCTAACTGTGACTGTGCCCTGCGGTAAGCGCTTACTGGTGGAGGCGGCGGCCGGAGGTGGGGCAGGAGCCCTCTAAATACATTCTCGCGCTCCCGTCCTGCGGGACGCGCTTACTGGTGGAGGCCGCGGCCGGAGGCCGCGGCCGGAGGTGGGGCAGGAGCCCTTTAAATACATTCTCGCGCTCGTGCCTCGCGGGACGTGCGCGGGCGGCGCCCGGGCAAAGAGCGGGCCAAGGGCAGGCCCGTCCTTCGCCCGTCATCAACTGGAATAGGCTGGGCTGGGCCCCCCCTCTAACGTTTCTTTTTCCCTTTTGGTGGTAAATCCTCTTGCCAGTTGTCAAAGGAGGTGTGGAAGATCGACATCCAAAATGGGGAAGAGAAAGATCAATCTGCAAAAGGGGGAAGGTGGGCCCAGCTCCTTATGTGAGTCTTCTATTACCAGCGATCTATCCTCTGTGATTGGGGCTATTGAATCCGAACTAGAGCAAGTTGAAGAAAGGATTGGGGCTGTTCGAAACACTGCTCAGCAGCCCCCATTGGAACCTATTGTCCATATAATTACTAATTCAAAGGATGGGTTACCTTCATTGGCTTCGCCTATCAACGTAACACAATCTGCTCATTGTAATATGCCCCCATCAGTTTTACCTAATCGTTCGGTCCAAAGTGTTAATTCGTCCCTGGAACGCTCCCCGGCGCTTTCCCCACAATTGAAGAAGAGGAGGGCGGGTAAAAAGACCAGGAATATAAAAAAGACGTTAGGCTCGAAAAAGCGAGCACACATTTTACCAGCAATTAGTCCCAATAAATCACTTGTTTTGGCTTCCACAAATGAACATCCTAAAAGAAATGATGCTTATAGCGACCCTTTTGATGTAATAGACTCCATACTTAAATCTTTTTGCACTACTCTAGAGGAGAAAATTACTATCATGATTCCTAAAAAACTAGATTGTTTTTGTGATTACGTGCTTAGTACTTTTGTTCAGCTACCAAATTCAGGAGTACTAAGCAAGGGAATGGCACCAAGCCGGGATGTGGCAACAAAGGTAAACCAATTACCCATATTGACATCTCACGATGCCGGTACACTTATGGCCAGACCTTCGGCTATACCTGGCCTAGGTAATGCTGTGACCAGTTTGCCACAAGTAACTTCTAAAGAAGCCACTCTTCCCGGCCCAAAATGTCCACTATCTAATAATTCCATTAATCAAGCAGATGTCTTGCATCTACCTCCTGACTGTATTCCATATGTTTTGGTGTTATCAAATGTACCCTCTCTAGACAGTAAAAAAAAGAAGACACCCAAGCTTTGATTAGGAAGTCTGTTCACTGGCTGAAATCTAAATTTAAGGCAAAGTATCATCCGACTAACAAGATCCTTATGGGCCGTAGAGTGAAGCAGGTTTGCCATCGAAGAAATAGGGACGACGGAGATTGTGTCGTAATTAATTTTGCTAACCCGTGTTCAGTTGATCACCTCTTGGCAAATTCAGATTGTTCTTATTTCCCAGATAAAGGGATACAAATCCACTCGTTATGTCATTTTTACGACCATTCCCTTTTTCCTCAATGTACCAGTGTTGTCTCTAGCTACCACAACTTAGCTCCTGTTAGGCCATACACGCTTGTAAATGTTCCCACTAGCAATTGTTCTTTGCCCTTTTACTCTCTTGACGAAAATGATTGACTTAAGGCTATCGCTAGTCCGGGTCACAAAAATCTGTTGAGATTAACGATTGATGATGACTACGACGAACTTGTACAGGAAGTAAGAGTAAAGATTCCTGATAGCTCCCATTTAAACAATATTGATAGTTTGGTGCCACACTCGGGATCAAAGCCTCTATCCTTGATTAGTTGGAATATTGCGGGGATTCGATCTAAAATAAACAACCCAGACTGGGTGAGTTTTATATCATCCTTTGACATAATCTGCCTACAGGAAACTTGGTCCCAAGATACGTTTTTTCTGGAAGGGTATACAACTCTTTACCAGCCGGCAAACACTTCTACAATGGGAAGAGCACGTGGAGGTCTTTTAATGTTCATATCTTTACATTTACCATCACTGAAGGCTTCCTTAATTTGGTCCTCTCCTTATTTTATGATTGTTTTATTATCTATTAGGGGGTGTAAAGGTATTTTGATCTTAAATTTTTATAATTATGTCCCACGCGGTCTCCTTAAAGGAACGTTAGAGGACACTGTGGATTTTATTGATTCCTCTATTTAATTGCAGGACGAAGATTTAGTAGTCTTATGGGTCAGCGATTTTAATACCTCCTTATGTTGTCAGGGAAATTTAGAATTGTGCGCTATTCCTACCGAAGGCAGAGAATCGTTAATTCATTTTACTCATAAACCTGAACGAGAAGCTCTGAACTCCTTCCTATATAATTTTGATCTGGTTCATGTCTGGGAGAAAATGGCACTAGATTCTCTAAATGTGCCAACGTTTACAGGGAATGCGAAGGGGAGCATCATTGATTTTATTCTTATTGGCTCCCCAGATTATCATTTAATCTCTGATTTCAAGACTCAGCAAATGTCAAGGAATACTGAAGCGATTTTTCGTTTTACCCGTAAACTGGGCCACAGATCGTCTTCTCAGATCATGTCGCTATATAACTCCAAGTGTGTCTCAGCAGCCATATATGGGGCCGGAGTCTGGGGCTACATTAAAATACCCACTCGCCAACGTACCGAGAATAAATTTATGTGCAGACTATTGATGGTACCTAAGTGTATAGCAAACATAATTATCCATGAGGAGGTGGGCCAATGCTTCTTAGAGGATACGGGGTCTATTGCCTCCCTTTTGCTGTGGATTAGATGTTGGACGAACCCAGCAGCAAGTCTTGTGCAAGACTGTATTACTGAATGCACACAGTTGGCTAACTCGAACAGGATCCCCTGGCTTTCGTACTTGCGATCATCTTTTGATAAGCTGGAACTTAGGTACATGTATGAAGAACCGCAAACGCTAACTACAACTGCAAAGTCGCTGTTGAAAACACGTCACTCTGGGCACACTTTGCATATAAGACTTCATAGCTGTTTTAACTTGAAATCTTTAGATTCTTATACCCAGATTGCTACGGCTCCATATATTGAACCTTATTTGACTTGGTTTTCATGCCCAAAAATATATTCTCTTTTAACTTTTTTTAGACTAAATTTGATTCATTTTAAGGTGGCCTTTCCCAAGCAGTGTATTTGGTAAAACAGATTTACCACCCTGCCCTTGCGATGCCAGTTCAAAGCAAAGCACTTCTCATTTTTTTCTCTTTTGTTCTCTTTATGCCTCCCCTAGAAACACTTTCATTTGACCTATTTTACGCACTTTAAGACCAATCCATTATAAGGAAGCTTCGATATATTTCCAGAAATTACTAAATGACAAAAATTGTTTTCAGGTTTTAAATTTTATTAGATCATCTATTGCTATTAGGAACCGGTATTAATATCTTGTAATTTATTAATCTTATATCATGCTGATTCTTAAATCTTATTCTTATGTTCAAAATTTTATATACCTTATATATGTGGTTTAGGATAGCTTTTATTTCAGCGGAAGAAAGGTTTTTATTATATTTTAGGGTATTTAACCAGTATTTAGTATTATATTGTACACAACTAGTAAACGATTTGATAAGAACATTGAAATATCTGTGAAAGAGGAACTTGGACAAGATCACTCTGCCATCCTTTTTTCCTGGTAACATATGTAAGATGTATTTTACTTTTTTTCCGTTTGCATGAAATTTGTTCTTAACTTGTACTTTTATGGCAATTGCCGAATAAAGTTCTTTGACTGACTGACTGACTGTGCCCTGGGCACTGCCAACCAGTCCCAGGGCCAGTGATCTGTTGAAAATGGTATTTGCAAATTAGGCCTAATTATAATTAGCTCTGGCAACCTACATATAAGTCCCTAGTACATGGTAGGACATGTAGGTTTAGGGACTCCAGTATAGTTAGTGCATGCCTAGGGGCACTGCTGTGGTGTCCAGTGTCATTGTAAAGTCAGGCCAGCCTTGCTGGCTGCTTTTTAGTTAAAAGTAACCTCAAATTCGACTTTGGAATTAAACAGTACTTCCAAAGTCTCAAACTACCTTTTGTGTGCATATAAGCCATCCCTAATTTCTGCCCTAGGTGACCAAAGGGTTGGGTGCAGTGTTAATATAAACAGGGGCCTTATAAAATATGTTTTATAGTCCCTGGCTAGGGAAAAACAGCCAAATTCGTTTTTCATCATTGTAGTCAATGGGCTTCATAGGCTAACATTGGGAGACTTTATTTTAAAATAACAAAGTCTTATTTTCAATAGCGATTGTTGGAAATGGCCCTTTTTGCAGGGTCATCCCCAGTCTTTTTGCCTCCTGCCTCCTATTTTTTCTGACCTGCTGCTGTTGGATTTTGAACTCCCACCCACATAAGTAGCTCTGTAATCATGTCTCAGACCTGCACTGCAGTGTCTGTGTGTGCAGTTTTAACTGTAAATTCGACTTGGCGAGTGTACCCACTTGCCAGGCCTAAACCTTCCCTTTTCTTAAATGTCAGGCACCCCTAAGGTAGGCCATAGGTAGCCCCAAGGGCAGGGTACAGTGTATGCTTAAGGTAGGACACATAGTAATGTGTTTTATATGTTCTGACAGTGAAATATTGCTAAATTTGTTTTTCACTGTTGCAAGGCCTGTCCCTCTCATAGATTAACATGGGGGCTACCTTTAAATCTGATTAAAGTGTAGATTCCCTTTGTTAGCGGATGGACATGTGGAGTTTGGGGTCTCTGAGCTCACAATTTAAAAATACATCTTTTAGTAAAGTTGATTTTAAGATTGTGCGTTTGAAAATGCCACTTTTAGAAAGTGAGCATTTTCTTGCTTATACCATTTCTGTGACTCTGCTTGTTTGTGGATTCCCTGTCTGGGCCAGTTTGACAGTTGGGCTGAGTACACCTCACACAAGGCTGTGACACAAAAGGAGCTGGGGTGTAGTCTGCGTTTCCTGATGAGCAATCTGTGCTAGGAGTGAGGGGAGGAGTGGTCACTTACACTTGAAAGGGCTGTGCCTGTCCTCACACAATGCCATCTCCGACCCCCTGGTGAGTGTCTGGGGCCTGGCCTGGGCAAGGCAGGGTTTCACATTCAAAAGAGACTTTACTTTGAAGTAGGCCTGCTTCAAAGAAGAAATTGGGTATAAGTAGGGCACCCAAAACCACAGACTTTAGATCACTTCTGGACATCAAGAGGAACCTCTGCCAGGAGAAGAGCTGAAGAGCTGAGGAGAAGTGCTGCCCTGCCTGTGACTGTGCTTTGTGGAGCTATCCTGCAGTTGCTGCTTCTGCCAGAGTAAGAGGGCAAAGACTGGACTTTGTGTGCCTTCCATCTTGTGAAGAAATCTCCAAGGGCTTGATTTAGAGCTTGCCTCCTGTTGTTTGAAGTATCAGGGACAGCAAAGACTTCTCTCTGCCAGCACCTGGAGTCTCTGGAGTCTCTGGAGAGACTCCTGCTCTGACAAGTGGTGCCCTATACAGTCCCTGGGCCCTTGAAAAGGAAGGCTGGTGGAAATCCAAGGAAAACGACTTTGGACGACTTCGGTCTGACGCCGCTGCTGAATCCGGTGACACCGCCTGCACCCGACGCCGTGATCTTCACTGGAACGCAGGCCCAACGCCGCTGCAGACCCACTGAAGTCCGCGACTCCGTGGAAGTCGCCGCACCACCTCGTGACTGATGCCGCTAGAAGTGCGTGGATTCAACGCTTCGCACAGATGCCGCGATCCCCGACTTCGTGCATCGGCTTGTTTTCACTCTTCACCAAAGGTACTGTACTTGGGGGTCTACGCGACTCCGTGTCCGGCGCCGCTGGTGTCGGCTTGTTGGGAACGACTCCATCACGTCGCCGCGTTAACACCTCATCGAAGCATTTTGTGTTTCTAAGCGCTGTTTTTGAGTTTAACCTTTAAAAATTCATAACTTGACTTGTGTATGTCGGATTTTTGTTGTTTTGGTCTTATTTTGTTTAGATAAATATTGCCTACTGGTGTTGTGTCATTTTGTAGTGTTTTCATTAAGTTACTGTGTGTGTTGGTACTAATACTTTACACCTAGCACTCTGAAGTTAAGCCTACTGCTCTGCCAAGCTACCAAGGGGGTAAGCAGGGCTTAGCTGAGGGTGATTCTCTTTTAACCTGACTAGAGTGAGGGTCCTTGGTTGAACAGGGGGTAACCTGACTGTCAACCAAAGACCCCATTTCTAACATCAATGAACTAAATATAGCAAGTTTTGTACCAAATTAAATGTTATAATAAATCTAATTTTTTATTTTATTTAATATAACTAGTACAAGGGAAGAGTTTTAGAACTCTTTCTGAAAGTTACCAAGTTCAGCCCTGTAGTGCCCTTTTCTTATTGGTCAGCCTCTGGCAGCCTGAGCCAGGATACCTTACCTTAAGGAGGTGTGAAGTGGCCTGGATTGAGACAAAGGAAGCATCTGGTGGGCTGAAAACTGCTTCGGGAAACGACAGAGCAGGATGGAGGAAGAGAAGCCAAACTGGTCTTCAAAGAAGGGAAAGCCACTTGGGACAGAAACTGGACCTCCTCCATTTCCTGCACCCCCAGACAGATGGGAGTCCCTCTGATTAGAGTACAAGTGGAGCTGGAAGGAGTGCATTAAGAGTGACTTAGCTACACCAGTAGGTAGACTCAGCCAGATTGAACCTCTAAGGATGAAAGGTTGCTATCTTGGATTTTTAGAGAATGTTGCTTTCTGGGATTGATTTTTGCCACACTTCACAGGAAGTGGTTACCCCGGAGGATGGTGGCCTGCACCCCATTGGACAGGAGCACCCACTCTTTCCTATCCTCAGAAGCAAAGATAAATATGGCAGAGCCCTGCTCGATGAGGATATTGGAGAAGAAGGACTGCCCTGCTTAACTCCTGGCCTGCACCTGAAGAACTGCACTCACAAGGACTGCATCAGCTGCACACTTTGGGTTCCATCAAGAAAAGGGCTTTGCTTTGCTTCTGTAACTCCAGGAGTGGACTCCCTATAAGACACAGGTACAAAGAACCTGGGCCAGATTCCACTGCATCAAGTCCTGCACGTCCTGCAAGAAGAGCCCAACTGACCAATGTCCAGTGACCATTTGTGGATTCTGACCAGGTACATTCTGGGAATTGTAGTCTAAACTTCCAAGGAGCAACTCAGTGCTTCTGGAACCTTGGATCAAGTTTGTGGACACTTCAAGAATCTAAAATGACCTCTGCAAGAAGATCCAGACGTTTGGAGACGTTTGGAGCAACTGTTTTAAAAAGCTCCATAAGTTGAAGAGGTGTATTGTGGGAGATGTAGTCTCAGATACCAAGAGGTAAACCAATGTCTCTTAACCCTTGGCTGGTGCTGTGGACCACTTTTCTGAATCAAGAAACAGTTCTGAAAGTAAGTGTAACAGTGTCAAATAGTGGGTGGTCTGAACTTTGGACTTTGTCGCTGGCCAGTGTGACCTTTTTTTTATCCCTTTGGGTGCTATTTGCTTCTAAGTGCTAGTAATACTTTTAATCTTTAAAAAACATATCTCTGGTTCCCTACATTGGAGTTTTGTAATTTTGGTGTACTTTTAATGATAAAAATATTTCCTACTTTTATAGAGTGATGTTGTATTTTTATTTTGTGTTGTGTTTCACTCATTTACTGTTTTGTTGATGCTAAATGCTTTACACACCTGTCTCGTAAGTTAAGCTGGTCTGCCCGTGGGCCAAGCTACCAAGAGTGTGAGCAATGATTAATTTATTGAGACCTTGACTGGGCCTAGTGGGGCATTTGTGGCCTATTGCAAAGTGCAGGCACCTACCTGCCCTTACCAATAACACCATATTCCAACACCCTCACAATGAAGCAGACATCCAGTTCAGCTATTTGTTACAATGCACTTATAATGCAATGAATAGAACATACATCACATGTGTAATGAAGTATCCCATCCAACAAATGCTAAATAACCCCTGAAGTCACAAAGTAATAGACAGCTGCATACTAAAGTGCACTCTTGAGGGCAAGGTTGGGAGATCTTCATGCAAGAAGTTCTGGGAGAGGTAGCATTAGGAAGCCAGGAGATGTTGCCAGATATTCAGTTACCATTTCAGCAGAAGTCACAAAATTCCATGTCGTTCCACTATTTTGGAAGTATAAATATTTTTGTGTCTACATATTGGAGAAGTTTTTATTTCATTGCGATCTATGAAAGTTAAGAGCTAGGTGAAGTGTCAGTCAAAGCCCTTCTGCTTCAGTTTTAAATAAATTCTGAAATAGAAACAATAGGTGTTGCAACCATCGAGTAATCTCTGAAAAAGCTTTCCTACCCACTGTTCCATTAAGAAACCGGAGGTATAATTGGATGGACCTCATCTCCTCTGAACAAACCGAAACTCAAGCAATCCGGACCAGTTTCAGCTGTGCCTGAGCTCTTCAGTGAGGTGCTGTTTAAGTCCTGTGGCACAGCAAGAGTCTCACCATCGTGGCATACCCATTGTGCTTACACCATCACATCAAATCAACAGAAGCTAATAGGTGGCATGCCTGGAAAAGGTTCAGCAATTGGCAGACCCTCAGACCACATTCCATTTAATCTTTTTCTTGCCCACACCATCAGTCCAGACATAGTGCCACCTTGTACAGTTTTTGATCTTCCGTAGCAAACATACAACAGTATCTGTGATTAAAAAAAAAATTCAATCTAAATAAAGCTCAGATAAGAATATAAGGGCCAGATGTAGCAAAGGCTTTTACCCATTCTGTGTCTATGGGAAAAAGTGTTCGTGCATATGGCCCTAAGTTCCTTGCTGCGAGCTTGTGTGATTAAGGTTAAAGAGACTCAGACCAAGAAAGGGCTTGCATATTCAATTCATATTCAAGGTAGTTGAATGTATAAATTTGAGTCAGACAGGAAGTTTGAACTAAGTGTAAAATAATAGAGGAAGAGTGTTAGACCTGACAGCCTTTGGTGTGAACTTGTCCCAAACAGTTTGCCTTGTTTGCCTTGTTTGCTCCCGTTTTAGAACTCTGTACACTTTACCACTGCTAACTAGTGTTAAGGGGCTTCCACTCTCTCCTGTAAATATGGTAAACGTGGCTTATAACCAATTGGTACCTTTAAATTACTTAAAAGTCCACTGTACAGTGCTACTACATGTACCCATGGCCTTTGTATTAAATGCTACAAGTAGGCCTATAGCACGTATTGTGTGACCCACTGAAGCAGCCCTTTAAAGATGTCTCAGGTTTGCCATGTCAGCCTGTGTGCAGTTATAAAATGCCAATTCAACCTCGCGAAACAAACCTTTCATCAGGCCTAATTCTCCCTATTAAATACATTTAAGTCACCCCTAGCTAGGTCCTGAACAGCCCATAGGGCAGGGTGAAATGTGTTTGAAAGATAGGACATTTGCTTTTAAGTTTCACATCTTCTGGTAGTGAAAAACTCAGAAATCATTGCAGCAATCATTTTATGCACATGCAGCAATGTTAGCTTATTGTCAGTTTAATTGTCTGTTGGAAGTTGGATAAGTCAACATGAATATTTTGCCACCCTGATCTCTATGAACTTGCTGAGTTGCTCGCTGTCATCCATGTCTGTTCTGTGATGTCAGCACACAATAACACAAGTTACTTTCCCACTTTTTGAAAACATATTTAAATATTTGTAGTTCAAATGTACAGGCAACCGTCATTCTAATTTAATGTCCTAAATTCATGCTTTACTAACTGTTACCTCTAGTCATCACAAAATAATTTTAAGAGGCTGGAACATTCATTCCAACGATAGAAGGTGGGTATAGTTGCAAGTCTTTCATCATTCAAATATTTTATTCATGTATTTTTGTAGTTTCTATTTGGCTCAGCAAAGCTTAATGGGCATCACAGCATCTCACATACGTTTTACAGATCTTAAAATGGCATCTATATTTGAGTCTCAAACTTGAAAGGGACATATGTTATTATCCACAATTCTCACAGTCTCCGGAGCAACTGAGCAATATTGAAGTTGAAATTAAGGTTTACCCTGTAGCATCCTAGCCAGCAAGGGAGCATGCAAAAGAACATGCCACACAGGGAGCTCTGTAACAGACATCTTAATTTCTCATCATACGATCATGTACTGCCCTCTGATTAGGTCATAACCACTTATAGCCAAACCTTAACACCTCCCAGCAAATTATGTCATTCCTCTGTTAAGTGCGCCCAGAATGATAAGGGTCCTAGCACACATAGGGGCAGATTTATGAAAAGTTATTCTTGCGCCCCTTACCATGTGTGGTCCATATTCAAAATACAGCACACCATGGTGGTAATCAGGAGGACTAATGTCATCATTTTTTGCGCAAGCTGGTGCTTTGCAGGATTAGTGTAAAAAATGATGACTCTAATACTGCAAAGCACCCAGAGACCCATTGTAACCAATGGGAGCCTCTTTTTAACACCTGCACCTAGCAGGCGTTACAAAATGGCAATAAAAATGGCACAAATGAATCTCATAGATTCCTTTGTGCCATCTTTACAGCCCCCCAGTGCTGGAATTCCTAATTCCTCTCTTGCATACATTATACCTTGCGCAGACATAATGTGGGGCAAAGGGTTTGTAAATATTGTACATCATTTTTGCCCTTCCAACGCTACATTAGCATAAAAAATTATGTTAATGTGACGTTGGAATGCTGCAAGGCCACCATAAGTCCAGGCCATAGTCTCACAACACTAGACTATACTCCCCCTTTGTTAAATATATATTTTTAAACAACAGTCACAATAGATTTCTTCAATAAGTTGTCGAGGCGCTTGCCCCAGTCGATCAGATAGAGTGGTATGAGGTGGTTGAGACGCACTGTAATTGTGCACCAATGGCACAGGTTCTGATGTTCGATCTGGACTGCGAGGTGGGATTGCTGCAATCATAATTGCAGGAGCTGACGAATATTGACGTAAGCGCTTAAAGTGTGATGAATCCCGTGTTATAGACTGTCAGGGACAATACGCTATCACCACGTGTGCTCCCTGCACGTCACAACCCTCAGAGGATCGACAGCAAATGGAGTGTCTGTTTTCCACTTCTGTTTCTGCTTGATCAGGACCCAGTCACCTTAATTTAAGACTGTTTCCTGAGTTCATCCATGCAGATCGGCACATGTTTTCATTTTGCACTTTTGAGAAGTGTCTGTGAACCGAACCTTATCATCATTTAAGGACCGGTACACTGCCCACCGTGGCAGCTTGATTCTGATGACTCTCCCAGAGAGCAAGGTGCCAGGACTCTCCTCAGTTGTGGAGTGAGGAGTTGAATGAGAAGCATGCAGGGCTTGACATAGGGCCTGGTTTAATTCAACCCCATCTATCAGTACTCGTTGCATTACCTTTTGAGGGTAACCATCAATCGTTCCACAACACCATTGGCTTGGGGACACATAGGTGTAGTCTTTTGATGTTTGGCATTTAGTCTGACTAGAAATTGCTATTAAATGGTGCCCAGTGTCAGATTTGAGAATGGTGGGGATACCCCACGCTTCAAAGGTGTCATCTAGCCAATAGATGACCTTGTCATGGGTTGTTGAAGATACCTCCTCTACTAAAGAGAAGCTTAAAACCTCATAAATGACTACCATGAGATGATGTCTGTTTCCTAAAGGCACAAAGAAATCAACCACAACTCTTTCCCAAGCCTGTGAGGAAGGTTACACATTGACAATGGGTGCTGTGTCACTATGAGGGAAAGGCAGCTGCAGCAGCCAGACTCGTCCTGGACATCTCCTGACACAGCCACATCTCCTCCCACCTCAGAGACCTACACTGTCAAAAGCGTATCACATACAAACTCCTGATCAACACCTACAAGGTACAGCACAACATAGGACCGGCATACCTCAACCACAGCCTCACCTTCTACGTACCCAACAGACACCTCCGCTCTTCTCAGCTCGTCCTTGCAGCTGTCCCCAAGATCCGGAAAAGCACAGCAGGAGGAAGACCCTTCTTCTACCTAGCAGGCCAGACATGGAACATGCTCCCTCCCAAGCTCAGGCAAACCCCATCACTGAAGAAGTTCATGAAGGACCTCAAGACCTGGCTCTTCGACTGAGCAGCACGCCCACAAACAGTGCCTTGAGGCCCTATGGGTGATTAACCACTCTGTACAAATCTCTGATCGATTGATTGAAAGATGGCAAGCTATGGTAATCTTTAGCCATTTTGGAACTAGTGGTACTCGTGAAAACTGATGTTTCTTTACCCGGCTTGTGTACAATTGCAAAGTTGTACTCTTGCAGTCACAACCTCCACCTCTCAATGTGAGCGGGTATCTTGGCTTTCAGATTTCCAAAAATAGTGAGCAGCGCTTGGTGGCCTGTAATAATAGTGAATGTTTTCTGTAGCAAAACAAATGAAAATGTTCACAGACCCACTCTACAGCCAGACTCTTTCTCTGGATGGGAATAGACACATTCTGTGTCAGACAGGCTTGGACTTGCATAGGCTACAATGTTTCTCTGAGCATTAGGATGATCATTATGTTGAGCAAGGATTGCCCCCAGCCCCTCCGGACTTGCGTCTATTATGATCTCAGTAAATATTTTGGGAGCAAAATAGACCATCTCAGTTGCATTCAGAATCACGTGTTTTATTCTTTTGAAGCTTTGATCACAGTCAGCAGACCACTGGAAAGGGGCATTTCATTTTATCAAGTCTCTCAATGGGGTACTCACTGTAGCAAAGTCATGACTGTAGCTTGAGCAATAACTGGCCATGCCTAAGAAGGATCACAACATGGTGCCATTTGTGGGGGGCAAGTAGCTGACAGTGCTTGCCCTTTATCTGGGTCAGAAGTAATTCCTCCATCAGAGAATATGTGCCAAAAGAATGTAAGTTTGGTCTTACAAACTCACACATTTCTGTGAGTTCAGAATGAGACCTGCATCAGGGGTAACTGGCACACTTGTGTAAGATCATTGTCATGGACTCTTTACAATGCTCCAAATACCAGTATGTCATCACTGTAACTAAAAGCATGTGTGACAGGTTGAAGTATTTGATGTTTAACAACCTGAAATATTTCTGCAGCTGACGACACTCCAAAACTCAACCTTTTGTATCTGAACAATCCAACATGATAAAAAAAAGTAATGATATACCTACAGTTCTCTTCCAACTTGAGTTGATAGTATCCCTTGTTCAGGTCAAGACAGTAGAAGTATTTGGCAAAGTTCAGTTGCATGATCATGTCTGCTATGTGTGGACCAGGATCTCTTTCTCTATTGATTTCCTTGTTAGCCTGGAGCATGTCAACAAAGATGTGCACTGCATATCCACTATTCTTTTTTGGCACCACCACTATGGGCAAAACCTATGGCGTAGGACCAATGGAGCACTCAATGATGTCATGCTTCAACAGCATTTCCAGTTCTTTCTAATTGGCTTCTTGTAAGTGAAAAAAGACTCTGTGGTGTTGTTGGGCAATAGGGTGACTGTGCTCATTAATGTGAAGTTGCACTTTTATTGTCTTGAGCATTGCAAGACCATGAAACAATGGAAACTGACTCACAACTTCACATTAAGTGTGGTGGTTTTAATTAACAGGTATCAGTCCCTGGCTGTAAGCAGCAGAGGCAAAACTGAGTAGGCAGGCACTGGACAGAGTTCATTGAATAACATAAATTAGTGCTTGCACTGATACTGCTTTATGTTGCATTGTCACTGTGAATGATCCTTGACTCTGCAACAATTTAGAAGCAGCCCACATGTATACCTTTGTATTTGATGGGTGAGGTGTGGCACTAGAGAGAGGCTATTGAACTTCTCAAGTGGCATGATGTTATTCGACACACCACCATCTATGATAAAGGTTATGGGGCAACTGTTGACTTTTATTATAATCTTGGGGCACTGTTTAAATCAATTTGGTTGTTTGGTTTGATGGTTTGCCTTTGTCTTTTTTCTTTTTTCTTTTTTCTTCTTTGCAAGCAGCCAAACCCACATGTGTCTTTCGTTCCTTGGTCGATATCATAATTGCTCATCCATCTTCATCACTGGCATTTGATAATGATGTTGAAGAGCATTTGTAGGGTGAGCTTGATGACCATTAACTTTGTCTGGTTTCTACTTGTCGCAATTGATGTTGCTTTTTGACCTAGTGGGCCTGGTGAGAATGCTTCTGGAAACCTCTGGTGTCTCTTTTCCATTCTCACTGTGATGTATTTGTTTTTTCTTTCACTTTGCAAACTGTTATGAAGCTTACTGTTTCCTTTCTCGCAAGCTTTCATGCCTGTCCTATTGCTGGACATTTACCTTCCTGGAAAAATGAAAACCCACATCAGAAACACAGCTTTTTCTTCTTTGAAGACGTAGACTTGTATGCGTATACTTTATACTTGTGCTTGTCTTTCATGACCAGCGCTAATACATTTTTCACTGCTCCAGCGTCCATATCATCAGCTTGTCAGTCTGGTCTTTCATCGTCTCCTGCAGTAGACTGAGCGTCTCTCCTAACATCCGTCTTCTGAAAGAGTCTGAAAGGCATTTGGCTTCTTTATCATCATTAAATTCACTAAACTTACAGTATTTGATAAGCATCTCAAGTCTTTCAACAAGCTCATGCATCATTTCACTAGCTTGTTGTCTCATTTGATTGAAATTGTACCTTACATAGTTGACATTGGGCATTGGATTGTACTTTGTACCCAATGCTTCTTCGATCTGACAGTACGAAATTACATCAGTCTGCTACATTTTCTTCACCATTTCTTTTACTCCATCTCCAGCAAGGTTCTTTAAATACTTAATGGTTTTCTCATCATTTACTTCTTCTAGGGCACCTATGAAGTCATGGAACATCTCGATCAATGCGGTCCACCTGGTGCCAATATTCTGCTTCATTGCCATGTCAAATGGAAGTGGTGGTTTCAGAAACACGGCTGCATTGTACTTTGTGCTCTCGTCTGCAGCCATTGAAAATATTCAGTATTCCGATGGCTTTTGTTGCACTGGATGCCACTCGCCATTGTGCACACATCGGCCTCTCAACCGAGTCTGGGTTGTCACACCCAATTCGAGGTCATGGGGGACTTCCCTCGCTCATGAGGGTAAGGGCATTTGTACTTTTGTACCTGGTTATCACTGCCTTGTGTTAGGAAATTTAAAACCCACAACTCCCATCTTACTGACCAAAATACGCCCTTGACTCCATGGGACTCCATAAGGAAAATAATACCTTTAGGTTGTGGCATGCCCTAAGCTTAAACGCATGTCAAATGGAGCCATAAAACAAAAATATCAGCAGAATTTAAACACAAAGGTAATGATGGACTTGGCCCTTTCTGCAGGGCCATCCATAAACATTTTGCTTTCACCCTCCTGTTTTCTGAACTCATTTTTGTTGGCTTTTTTGGACTCTGCACATTTTACCACTGCTAAGCATTGCTGAAGTGCTTCTGTTCTCTCCTCTAAGTCCTGAAAAATTGGTCCATGCATAACTGGCACAATTAATTTACATGTATGTCCCAGGTAAAGTAGTACAGCATTGAACCAGGGCCTGTAAATTAAATGCTACTGGGTGGCCTGCAGCATTATTTGTTCCACCCAATTAAGTTGCCATTGCAACCTGTGTGTGCAGTTTTAAACTGCCAGTTCGACCTGGCAAAATAAATCTTTTCCCAGGCATATAGTTTCCTTTTGAATACATATATCACACCTAGTGTAGACCCTACACATCCTAGAGGGGAGGGTGCAGTGTATTTAAAATGTTGAACATGTACCTTTAAGTTTTACATGTCCTGCTAGTAAAAAAAACTCCTAAATTTGTTTCTCACTACTACAAGGCGTACCTCTCCCATAGGATAACACTGGGTTGCCCTATTACATTTAATAAGTGCGAATTTCCAATTAGGAGCAAGTACGAAAATTGAGTTTGGTGTCTAAAGAATTGTATTCAAACATATTTCATGGTAAAGTTAGATTTTGAATCACAATTATGGAAATTCCACTTTTAGAAAGTTGGCATTTTCTTGTCAAGAAATGTAGCAGCCTCATGCATCTGAAGCTCTATGGAATGTAACAGCACGAAAAGGGTACACAGGTTATGGGCAGTAGAGAGGCTGAAACTGATCATGCCGTAGAATGTCATGCAGAAGTGGGTAGAGTCTATTGGCAATGAGTTCGTCCAGTATCTAATTGTTTATTAGAGCAAGGCCTGTAGGAGATACAGCTTTCTGTATTCTAATTAGCTGGTTTCAGATAAGGATGGTTGTATATGGCTCAGCAACTTTGTGGGAATACTCTTTAAAGAAGAATGGAGTCAATCCATCTGTACCTGGAGTCTTATCGCTGGGGATGCGGTGTAATACTTGTTATAATGTTTAAGTACTGCCTATGAGTGTCTTCTATCCAGGGGAATTAGTAGAAATTAAGATACTCCCTGACTTGAGAAGTCCAGATGTGTCAACATCAGGACAGTGCGGGCTCTATGGGCGACGTAATGCAAAAAGCCAATCCTTATGTAATGTAATAATTCATGCATTGTGTGTTGATGCAGTATGTTAACCTTTTGCATTGCAGAGATTTATCTTGAAACGTCATTAATGCTGTTTGCAATGTATTGCTCATTTTCAGGGCTTTGCTGCAGGATTACAGGGTGTGATTAGGGTGTGGCCCCTATTCTGAGCCCTTCTAGAATCCTTTCCTGCAGTCTGGCTGGGTGTGGCATGTGGGCGGGGCCTGGGTCTATTTAAGGGACCCAGCTTAGCTCCACGTGCTCACTATTCAGAGGTCCCGGTGCAGAGCAGCAGCATTTTCATGAGCTTCCGTTCCGGAGGCCTACCTAGGCTTTTCTAGGCCCTGTCCTCATTATCTTGGTGATCCTCAAGCAGGGCGGTAAGGCGGAGGTCGGGTTAGGCCCTTGACTCCGTTTTCAGAAATATTCGGGTTTTGGGCCTTCTGGTTAATCGCGTGTGCAATTGTTTTCTTGGCATTTAACTCTTGCAGTACAGGTCGGCACAGTGCGCGATCATATCTTGGCATTTAAACCTTGATGGTTGAATCGGCAGCAGTGTGCGCGATTCATTCTTGGCCATTAACCCTTGTAGATCAGATCGGCAGAGTGCGCAATCGTTTCTAGACATTTGAAACCTTGATGGTTGAATCGGCAACAGTGTGCGCGATTCATTCTTGGCACTTAACTCCTGCAGTACAGATCGGCAGAGTGCGCAATCATTTTTATGGCATTTGAATCTTAATGTATGAACCGGAAACAGTGTGCACGATTCATTCTTGGCATTTAACTCTTGCAGTACAGATCGGCAGAGTGCGCGATCATTTCATGGCATTAGAATCTTGATGTACGAATCAGCAACAGTGTGCGCAATTTATTCTTGGCATTTAACTCTTGTAGTATAGACCGGCAGACTGCGCGATCATTTCATGGCATTTAACTCTTGCATTACAGATCAGTGTGTGATCATTTCAGGCTTTTTCGGCTCACTGCACAATCTGGCAATAAGGTGTGCAAAAGTTTCTAGACAACTGACTCTTGAAACCCAAAGCCAAAAGGAGTGATATTCAATGTTCAGAGTATTGTTGAAACCCAGACTCAACAGAGTGTTATTCAATGTTCAGAGTGTTCTTGAAACCTAGATTAAACAGAGTTTTAGTCAATGTTCAGATTATTATTGAAATCCAGATTCAACAGAGTGTTATTCAATGTTCATAGTATTCTTGAAACCCAGATTCAACAGAGTGTTATTCAATGTTCATAGCATTCTTGAAACCCAGATCCAACAGAGTGTTATTCAATGTTTATAGTATTTTTGAATCTCAGATTTAACAGAGTGTTATTCAATGTTCATAGCATAAAATGTTATTCTATAAACACTCATATGAAAGTTTGCATAATCCTTCTTTATTTTCCAGGTACCCAGAGCTAATAAGGTCATGTTATAGAAAAGCTCTTGATCATTCATGTTATCAGTATATAAATATTTAGAACAAAGTTTATGAAAGTCAATGTGAATAATCTTGCTATTGCGTTCTTAACTCTTGCTCCCACAGGTCTACTCCCCGCTGTTCCCAACCTAAAACCCCACCCCCTGCTTGGCCATTCTTTAACTCTGTGCTATAATAGCTAGTAGAGTTTGGAGCTGCCAAGAGGTGGACATATTGGGATCAGGATCCGAGGATCCGGTCACCCCTGAGAGAATAGTGAGCCCACAAATTTTTAATCCTCCTGGTTTGCGCTAGGTTCTCAATATGGCCCCATAGGACGAGTTACTTCAGGTAGTTACGCAGCTCCAATTAGATGGAGTTGAATCTAAAAAACATAGCAGCCAATCTAGCAGAAAGGGTGGATCAATTACAAAACAGTGTGGGAAAAATGGAGCAAAGTACTTTGGGTGCGGGTGGGATTAATCCTTCAACTAACATTTCACTCACATTTCCCAAACCCATTCCTTTGGCTCCCCCAGAAAGGTTTTTAGGTGATCCTCAGAAAGCACAAGCCTTTTTGACTCAAGTAGAATTGCATTTTACATGTCAACCGAACACCTTCCCTGATGCCCAATCCAGGGTTGCCTTCCTGCTGTCCTAATTTGACTGGAGACGCAGCCACCTGAACAATCCCTCTTGTGCGTAAAGACAGTCCCCTGCTTTATGATTGGAGAAACTTTGTCCGGGAATTTGAAAGGGTGTTTGATCGAAGAATAGTTACTCCATCCGCGAACCGAGAACTGCTAGAATTCCGACAAGGCAATTAAGACCTAGTTTCTTATTTGGCTAGCTTTAAACGGCTGATAGCAGAAACATCCTGGCCTGAAGAAGAGCAAGCAGCCCTGTTCTACCAAGGACTCAAAGATGAGCTAAAAGACATTCTTGCTCAGATCGATCCTCAACCCACAGAGTGTCAAGATCTGATAAATCTTGTTTTGAGACTAGACCATCGTCTTGCAGAATGACAGGGAACACGCAAAAAGACTGAGAAAAATTCCGGGTGTGTTCAGGAGTACAGAGAATCACAATTTCAGAGAGGGAACAGTCATGAACCAATGGAAATTGGAACCATCAGGCGGCCTTTAACAAAAGAAGAGAAAGATCTACGTAGAAACGACGGACAATGTCTGTACTGTGGTCGAAAGGGCCATTTCGCCAGATAATGTCCCGCAAAAACCAAAAGACAAACAAACCCCTACCAAGAAGGTTGTAGCAAATGCACAGATCAACAGAAAAACTAGAACACCCAAGGTGTACAGAAGGGTTGCTCTTGGGTGTAAAAGTGGAATCTTCACAAGATGGTAGAAAACTTTTACTCAAGTCAAGACATCTAAGGCTAGATCTAGAAGTACTGGTAAAACAAAAGACTTATCTAAAGAAAGCCATAGTAGATTCTGGGGCTACTGGAAATTTTATCGATGCACAATTGATCCAAAAATGGGGGATCCCATGTAAGAAGAAGAAAACACCAGAAATAGTACATGTCGTAGATGGAAACCCCCTATCTGGAGGTCCAGTGACTCTGCAGACCTTCCCCTTGTCTGTGAGCTGTAAAGGGGGAAATCAAGACACCAAACACGAAGAAAAAATAATCTTTGATGTCATTCATGCTCCTCAGTATGGGATCATCCTTGGAATGCCGTGGCGAAGCTACCATAACCCTGTAATAAATTCGCAAGAAAGGAAAATCATGTTTTCTTCACTCCTGTGTAAAGAAAAATGTCTCCAGACATCAAGTGTCACAGATCTTCGCAAATCCCACATAGCAATAGCCGCTGAAACAGATGTAACACTGCCTCTGCAGTATTCATCATTCCTTGACGTTGTTGACAAAAAAGAAGCCTTCTCCACCGCCCCAGTCTTGACTCATCCAGATACTGACCATCCATTCATAGCATAAGCAGAGGCTTCAGACATGACAATTGGGGCAGTGTTATCGCAACACAACAAAGTTAATTACCAAATGGATGATCTATCCAGACAAGGTTCTACCATGTTAACCATAATCCAGCCCCCACAAGCTATCATTGCTCCAGACAAAATCCTTTGTATCATCAAAACCAAATACTTTTTTGAAAACATTCGTAATTCTTTCACCATGGAAAAAAGGCAGAAATGGGCTCAAGCAGATCCCAAAAGGTCGATCAAACAAGGCCTACCTTTTCATAATGCATGTTTATTTGTTCCAACTACCAAGCTGCGCAAATTAGTGTTTCATTGGTTGCACGTTATGCCTATGGCAGGTCATCCAGGTATTCCTAAGACTCTTGAACTAATACAACAATATTTTTGGTGGCCTACTTTGACAAAAGATGGCAAGCAAATGGTAGCTAACTGCGAAGTTTGTGCTCACATCAAGACAAGTCATTCAAAACCAAAAGGGCTGTTACATCCTCTCCCAACTCCACTCCGACCCTGGGAACACATGTCATTAGACTTTATTACAGGACTGCCAGTTGTTCAACTTCACTCAGTAATCCTTGTCGTGGTAGATAGTCTCACTAAATATGCACATCTTATTGCTTGCAGGAAATTGCCTACCTCCAGTAAATTGGCAACAGTACTTTTAAATCGAGCAGTCCGTTATCATGGATTACCAAAAGTGATTCTCTCCGATCGAGGATCACAATTTGCCTCTAACTTCTGGAAAAAGTGGTGCAAAATGCTACAAGTTACATCTACACTATCTGCCATTCAGGATCCTCAAACGGGTGGCCAAACTGAGGGACTAAATCAAACATTGAAACAATATCTGCGTGCTTACGCTGAGAAAGCACTTCATTCTTGTAAATCAATGCTTTGGTTAGCTGAACTGGCCTACAATAACTCGTATCATACTTCCAGTGGCGCAACACCTTTTTATGGACTATTCGACTATCACCCTAATACTTTGCCAATGACAATTCCACAAGAAAGTTCACTTACACCAGCGGTGTCTGAAACAATACGACAACTCCATGAAACCCAGAAACAAATACAGCAACATCTAGATAAAGCAAAGCAAACGTATAAAAAACATGACGAAAAACATTGTGAAGGACCACAATATAAGCGAGGAGACAGAGTGTGGCTTTCCACACGCCATATTGATTAAAAAAAAAAAACATATGTTCAATCCCAAATATATAGGTCCTTACACAGTCCTTCAGCAGATCAATCCAGTAACCTATAAACTGCAGTTACAAAAATCACTACGTATTCATCCAGTGTTTCATACTTCTCTCCTGAAAAGCGCAGTCCAAAAAACCCGCTCCCAACCAGCTCCAGGTCTAGTACAGGGAGAATTGGAATACGAAGTAAAACAGGTTCTGGATTCCAAATTCAAAGATCATAATCTCTGGTATCCAATATCTTGGAAAGATTACGGTCCAGAGAACAACTCATGGGTCTCCTCATCTGACATTCATGCTCCACGACTAGTGCAGTGTTTTCATCGCCTAAACCCAGACAAGCCAGGCCCTAGAGCGCGTTCGGGAGAGGGGAGTACTGCCAACATCAGGACAGTGCGCGCTCTACTGGCGACGTAATGCAAAAAGCCAATCCTTATGTAATGTAATAATTCATGCATTGTGTGTTGATGCAGTATGTTAACCTTTTGCATTGCAGAGATTTATCTTGAAACGTTATTAATGCTGTTTGCAATGTATTTCTCATTTTTATGGCTTTGCTGCAGGATTACAGGGTGTGGTTAGGGTGTGGTCCCTATACTGAGCCCTTATAGAATCCTTTCCTGCAGACTGGCTGGGTGTGGCATGTGGGCGGGCCGGGGTCTATTTAAGGGACCCAGCCCAGCTCCACGTGTTCACTATTCAGAGGTCCCGGTGCAGAGCAGCAGCATTTTCATGAGCTTCCGTTCCGGAAGTCTACCTAGGCTTTTCTAGGCCCTGTCCTCATTATCTTGGTGATCCTCAAGCAGGGCGGTAAGGCGGAGGTCAGGTTAGGACCCCGACACCGTTTTCAGAAATATTCGAGTTTTGGACCTTCTGGTTAATCACGTGTGCGATTGTTTGTTTGACATTTAACTCTTGCAGTACAGATCAGCAGAGTGCGCGATCATATCGTGGCATTTAAACCTTGATGGTTGAATCGGCAGCAGTGAGCGCGATTCATTCTTGGCCATTAACCCTTGTAGATCAGATCGGCAGAGTGCGTGATCATTTCTAGACATTTGAAACCTTGAGGGTTGAATCGGCAACAGTGTGCGCGATTCATTCTTGGCATTTAACTCTTGCAGTACAGATCGGCAGAGTGCGCAATCATTTTTATAGCATTTGAATGTTGATGTACGAACCGGCAACAGTGTGCGCGATTCATTCTGGGCATTTAACTCCTGCAGTACAGATCGGCAGAGTGCGCGATCATTTTTATGGCACTTGAATCTTGATGTACGAACCGGCAACAGTGTGCGCAATTCATTCTTGGCATTTAACTCTTGCAGTACAGATTGTCAGAGTGCGCAATCATTTCAGGGCATTAGAATCTTGATGTACGAATTGGCAACAGTGTGCGCAATTCATTCTTGGCATTTAACTCTTGTAGTATAGATCGGCCGAGTGTGCAATCATTTCATGGCATTTAACTCTTGCAGTACAGATCAGCAGAATGTGTGATCATTTCAGGCTTTTTCGGCTCGCTGCACAATCTGGCAATAAGGTGTGCAAAAGTTTCTAGACAACTGACTCTTGAAACCTAAAGCCAAAAGGAGTGATATTCAATGTTCAAAGTATTATTGAAACCCAGACTCAACAGAATGTTATTCAATGTTCAGAGTATTCTTGAAACCTAGCTTAAACAGAGTTTTAGTCAATGTTCAGATTATTATTGAAATCCAGATTCAACAGAGTGTTATTCAATGTTCATAGTATTCTTGAATCCCAGATTCAACAGAGTGTTATTCAATGTTCATAGTATTCTTAAAATCCAGATCCAACAGAGTGTTATTCAAAGTTCATAGCATAAAATGTTATTCTAAAAACACTCATATGAAAGTTTGCATAATCCTTCTTAATTTTCCAGGTACCCAGAGCTAATAAGGTCATGTTATAGAAAAGCTCTTAATCATTCATGTTATCAGTATATAAATATTTAGAACAAAGTTTATGAAAGTCAATGTGAATAATCTTGCTATTGTGTTCTTAACTCTTGCTCCCACAGGTCTCCTTCCCCGCTGTTCCCAACCTAAAACCCGAACCCCCACTTGGCCATTCTTTAACTCTGTGCTATAATAGCTAGTAGAGTTTGGAGCTGCCAAGAGGTGGACATATTGGGAACAGGCGCAAAGCCCGACGATCCGGTCACCCCTGACAAGATGACTATGGAGAAGTATAGGTCAGAATACAAGGATCAAAAAGCTCACTCTCCCTTATTGGTGTCAAACATGGGCTTACCAGAATAATCAACCAGCTTTGTAATGTAGGAGCTTGTCCACATTTTGCTCATGCTAGAATTTTCCTAGGTCTATCCACTTCACCATATCATCTGGCAATTGCATATTTAACAATGTAATGAGTTTCCAACACCACACCTCCTTGTATGTAGTCAGTTTGTTCTGAATGGTGGCCAAAAAATACAGGTCTTTAATAGCATAGAAATCCAACTCTAGGGAGGAGACTTTGGCTCTCATTGCAACTCGTCCGACCGCAAAGGTTGTATTGCCAGGTGGCCGCCCATGCGGCCGGAAACCCGCTGGCCACATTTGGACATCCCCACTGTGCCAGCAGGCGGAAATGGACTGCTGAGTGCATGGGCAGTGCAGGGGCCCCCAGGGGCCCCCAGGGGCCCGTGACTCCCCTTCCCCCCAGCCTTTCCATGGTGGTCTCTCCTGCCATGGACAGGCTGGCGGGAAGGGGAGTCATAATCGCCAGGGCAGCGCTGCCCTGGTAGATTACAACCGCCGGGACAATGATGGCGGAAAACCGCCGGTCCCGGCAGTGTGACCGTTTACCACCAGCCTGTTGGCGGTACGATCGGCAATTCAACCTCTGGGGTAGGTGATGGATCCCCATGGCACAAGCCCCCAGGACTCTGGTGAGTAGCCAGTAATCGATTGTGGACCAGGCAGCATTGGCAGAAGAGGTGCATGTAGGCATCTACATGTCTTTGATCACCAAATAGTTATGTTCCAATATGATGATATTGGGTTGGTGTACTGCCTGCGGTTTTGAGTGCCTGGCAGTGCAGACTCCTCCAATGTTGTATTAAGCACTACATTGCAGTATTCCACACAAAGGATAGTTCCAGGGCCTGGCCCGAGTACCCCTCTCTAAACCTCCAGAAAGAAAATACATTTTGGCAGTCCATATTCGGTCTGTACACAGACATGATTGATAATGGCTGTGTCCCCACTCCATGTCCCACAGGACACCCTTGCAGATCACATCAACAACTCCTCTGGTATAAGCCGAGTACGAGGCAACGTGCCCTTCATTGATCTAACTGGCATGGAAACAAGATAATGAGGCAGGGCTGAGATGCAACTTCTGGAGCAATATAATGTCAATGTTCTGGCAGTAGAGATGAGAGAAGACTTGCCTTGCTTTGTGCGGGTCAATCATCCACAGAATGTTCCAAGAGAACAGTTTTATGGAGTCATTTTGAGGGGGCTGGCCTACCCAAAAGAGCTGCTGATGTCCTTTTATATCAGTACCAGTAGGAAAAAAGATTCAAAAGGTTAACGATGAGAAGGACCTGTATGAAAATAAAAGAGAAGGAGAAAATGGAACCTGGGTTAGTGCCAGCTCCACAGCAGGAACGGGAATCCATAATTATAACTGAGCCAGCTACAGGTGTCGACATCTATGGTGGTATTTCATGTGAAGAAGTCATGTATGTGCCCTCAGCAGAAAGTGACTGCCAGTTTAGGGACTGTAAAAAAGTGAGGTTTCCATTTAGTTGGATCCTCAACTTAGCAGGGTGTATTTGATGCCTGCTTTCATTAACAGTCGTTTGGCAAGGAGATACTCCCACCACATTGACTGAACTGCAGTCATAATGTCTGGACAGATGAAAAGGCAGTTACCTGATATTACAGTTTGCTGCACTCCTGGGCAAAGTGCAGTATGGTGTCCCAGTCCTTACAATTCAATAAAAGGGCAATGATGGGAAGAGCAGGCACCCCAGAGGAGCGCACGGGTCAAGGAAGCAATGAGCACATTCCATGAAGAACATAGTGCAAGGGCCTCATTGAAATTGTGAGCAGAGCATTGTCTCTATATAGAATGCCATCCTCTCTGTGGTTGGGGATTCAAATATTGTTGCAAAGTGTGTGCACCTCCAGGTCCTTTGTTCTTTGCCTTTATCAAAGCCAGTACTTTTTCCATGCAGAACAGTTGTTCATTGTGCAAGATCACACAGTCTTCAGCTTAGAGGCATGACGTGGAGATGGCGGTCTTGGGCTCAATTCCCTTGGACCAGATAATTCTCACCTTGGTGCCTAATCTAATTAATGGGTCCCACTCTGTAACTCTGGGCAATAGCTTGCTTAATCTCCACAACGTCCCTGACAGTGCTTGGCTTCACCCTCGAGGTTGCCCAGAAGTGGGCGCCTCACAGGGAAAAGCCAGGAGGGGTTCCACAGCGGTATGCCTACAGTGCCTTGAGACCCTAACGGGTGAGTAGTGCGCTATACAAGTGTGAATTTTGAGTTTTTAAGTTTGACCCTCCATCTGGTAAAGCCAGCCAGCATGCCTTTCTATCCTTTCCTTCATGTGGTCCAGACTGGTAGAGAGGGAATTGGTTTGTTAGCCGATCAGCCAGCACCAGAGGCAACAAAATGGGTACCAGCCCCACCCTGGCAAAGAAACGTTAGAGGCCAGGGGATTCAAGCAGACCTGTAACGTGGGGTACCACTGAGAAGGCCAGGTGACACTAGCATTAAAGATCACCGGGCAAACGAGCCAACCTGATCCAGAGAGCATCCCACAAGGATCAGAGATGGCCAGGGAGCAGTGAAGGAGGTAAGTCCATATTTTCAGCAGCAGGGAGGTCTGAGGATGTGACAAGTGTGACCTAGCTTTGAAAAATAGCAGTTTAAATGATTGGGAGCCTGGGGAGGCCACTACAGGTAGTGTATATATGGAGTCCTGACTCACCCTTCAACAGACAGTCAGGGACAGGGGGCATAAGCAGACGTATGGTATGAGGATCCACCAGGGTGTTTAAGTAGCTCCAGGTCCAGTGGCATAAGGTGGATAGTGTTGTAGTTGGACTCTTGCTCTAGGCAAGACTTCTGGTTTAAGGATGACAGCACTTATGTTTGTAGGTGACTATGCCTATCCTACAACAAGTTGCAACTGTAGTCCCAACCCTTCCGGCTCACTAGCAGCTCCTCACCAAAACCCAAACAGTTAACGCTGATTTGTGGCAGCCTTTACGCATGAACTCAGGAGTATGACATCTCAGAGAGTGTCATGGTTAAACAGAGATTTACCCCTTTTTCACAGATACATCATGTCTCAATCAAACACAAGCAATAACGAAGATGCAGTAAGGTTTCAATAGTTTTTATTTAACACAACTGCAATCTGCGATAAGTTGCATGGGCTGCAATGATTAAGATAGTGAACAGTGCAAGGAACAGAATGGTAAAGACAAGAGTCATTATTATAAAGACCCCCACCATCTTGCAATAATACAAAAAGATATGAAGTGTGTAATATGTCCTAATACCCTATCATCATAGGCCTAACCTTCTACCTAAAGGAGAGCTTGGTATATTAAACCTAATCTGCCAGTGCCATGTCCCTGAAAGGAGCCTCCAACCCTCGTTACCTTGGAAAGAGGGCTCTAGCCCAGACTTCGTAGGGACACGAAATCCAGGTCAGCGTCAAGGCGACGTGCAGCATCGATAGCAGCGATGGTATCGAGTCTGAATCCCTCTGATTATCTGTCTAAAGTGTGATGTATTTATACAGATCTACTTGGACCCCTGACGTAGGTTGTTCCAAAACAATAGATAATGCTGCATGCGTGGGACAGTAATTTCTAATGTGAGCACCTACAGTTTGTTTGTCTTTGTCGCATGAGTTGACACCTTAGCGAGGTGACACTGATAACATAACTCTAAACAAAAAGGGCCTAATTATAAACAAGACAGCCATCTTAGAAGAATTAATTACATAAATGGTCTAAGACAGAGCAAGCTAAGTAGGTTAAAAGTCACTAGGTGACGGGGGCACGAGTCTGCAAGCCAAAAGCTAAGCTAACTCCTGTTATCCCATTAAAACAAACGAGGATTCACTGCAATAGCAGCCTGGTCAGCAACCCCAGTGCTCGAAGGCAGCTGAGCTTTAACAAGTCAGGATCGGCTACAGAGATGGGTTTTGGGCCCACCCCTCTCCTCACCAACCTGCTGGGCAGCACTGCTGACAATGCCAGTCGAGGCCCAAGAGTCTGTCCAGAGCATTGTCCCCAGCCAGTAGCTTCTCCCCAGCAGGAACCCTCCCGTTATGTCAAGCATCAATCAGTTCATCCAGCCACTGGGCTGCTTGTGACTTCCTTCAGGTTGGTAGCATAGACTCATGACTGGGGGCAATCCTTCTACCAACTCTGGGTACAAGTATCCAGGGTGAATAGTGGCAGCTCCCACAGGTCATTGGCCACTGTGGAGGTTCACCATCAGTGGGAAGGAAGTGGAAGAGCCAATAAGCGACAGCTGTAACAGGGGAATAGCACCCCCACAGGCTCAGACTTGCTTCTGCAGCTGTTCCATGTAGGGAAGGTGTCAGATCAGGTTCCTCCAAGCAGGATGGTCAAGTGCTTCTATATCTACACATTTCATAGATCTGAAAATGCAGATCTATCATTTCAAACATAAGAAACACCTTTTTTTGCATGCAATTGTCCTTTTAGTATGCCTAAGACTTCGTAAACTGCACCATCAGCCTCAATGTTTGTCATTAGAGTAAAATGTGAAATTCTGATTTATCTGTATTCCTTCAGGTGATCACCTCTATTGCAATTCCTAGACGTTCAAACATACTAAGTCATGTTGAATAGGCTTGTTCAGGGTCAGGTATGATTGTGGGGCAACCACCAGCACTGCCACAGGCACTGATCAACAAGCAGAAAGTCTAGGACAGTAGTTTGTAACCTTTTGACTTATGTGGACTTCCCATTGAATCATTACTGATATACAGGGACCTCTGGTCTCAACAATTTCTAGGATGTAATCCTCAAAGTAATAAACATAAATGTAGAAACAAGTGTACACCAGACAAATACTCAAATATTGAAATATTGTGTTTAATTTACAATCAAATACAGAAAAAGTTTTACAGTTTTCACATTTGCATCTTTATTTGTATACACTTAATTAGTTTTATTTGATTAATTGTAATATTATTTAATTTTGTAAAACAGTCATGGACCCCTGAGTATGCCTCGTGGAATCCCAAGTCCCTGATTTACAAAACTATCACTCAATGCAGTTCAGTAGACAAAAAAGGCTGTGCTGTGTTGCATGATAGAGAGAGAACAAAAGAGCGCCACATCTACAGAGATATGGCACTCTCCTCTCCCTAGCACCGGTGCAAAGCTTTGCTGCAGAGCACCACACAGACACCTTTGCACCATAGTACAAGGGTGTGTACATGAGTCTAGCATAGGTTTTTTACAGGAAGGCTATCCTTCCAATACACAGTACTATGCTGAGACCTAATGTAAAGCTTTTCCTACTTTGAATGTGTGCTGTACAGTGTAGCACACATGCAAAGTCAGAAAAGAAAAAAGAAATAAAAACATTTTTCCTTTTAACACCTCCTTTCAGATGGTGTTAATTTTTTGGTGCAAAACCCTGTCTACTACTGTTAGTAGATAGGGTTTTCGTCAAAAACATGGGTGGTTGCCTGGGAATGCCATGTACAACCCACGTAATGCTCCCTTGACGCTAAGTAAAGGAAAGTAGTTATTTGAGCTGCTTTGCACTACTTTTAGGCTACTTTTCAGCAAGAAACAAGTTTTGCATTGGAAAGTAAATTAGAAAAAAAGTGGTTTGTGCTGGTGTGCATCACTTTTGTGATGCAAATCAGGTGCAAAAGGTTTGTAAATCTACCCCCTAGTGTCCTCAGATAATAGGTTAGGAACCGCTCATAAATTATGTAAGGCAACAACTGCTCTTCCCAAAACCATGAACAAAAGTTTTTTGGACACCTACAATGTCCTTGTGAAACCCACATTAGCTACAAATGTGCACTGCCTCCAAAAACAACAAGCAGGAAACATAACATATGTCATAGTTTGTGGCTCACCCTACTGTTCCCCATAAGTGAAAGTTTCTGCACTGTGGTTCTATGAGAAGTATGCAGATACTATGTGATGCATGCAGTACGTTGTGTAGACCCTGGCCAGTAGATTGCCTGGATGAAAAAGGTACACTGATACGCTGGTTTTGAGATCACTCTGAGCTCCAGTGGATTAGAAACAAGCATTGGCAAAGCCAATATGTTTTGCCTATGCTAGACCTATTGGCATTGTAAATGTTTTTAAAAGATCTTGCACAGAAATGTGGGCTGCTGTGCACCTTGGCTCAAAGTAAATAAAAATAAAATGCTATGGCGTGGCCAGATGACCGCACCATATTGCACAGCAGTCCACGCTTCTGTGTAACACCTTAAAAAATAGTAAGTACCTCAAATATCTCTAAGTGAGCTATCTGGCTTTGTTACTGTTTTTTAAATATAGGTTAAAGTAAAAAACAAAGAGTTATGTTGTGACCAGCGCTGATTGTCATATTGCTTTTTGTTCTGAGGTGGGGGGAGGATGAGAGAGGAGGTGAGAGGACAGCAGTAAGCAACAACAAAGTGGGAGGGGCAGGCCCAAAAACAAACATGGGCAAAGTTGTATTAGTGATGGGGGATAGAGAGGGCCTACAAATACATCAAATCTTAAGGAATGCCTGAGTAAAAGTAAAAAATGTGCCTCTACAAGCGCCCACCAGCAAAAGGACAATGGCCACAGAGACAGGAAACTAAACTGGGTCCAAGCTATATGGAGGATGAGTTGTTGGATGAACCGAAGAGGAAGTAGAAGCAGCTTTAGGCTCAGACCAATGAGAAGCAAGGTAATGAGAGTGATGTGGGTGCAGGCCAATGGTAAATAACAGTAAGTTTGGGGTGAGCTCTAAGCCTATTTATAAGCTTTTTATTTACAGCAGCTTTTGCTGACAGCACATGCGTGCTGTAGGGGAAACTTAAAATGTTTAAAAAGCATTATATTCTCACAGATGTCAAATTAATTCTGGTGCATGTTGTTTTCTGTGGCTGGAAGTACAGATACACTGCCTTATCAAGTAAAAGGTCTTCGTATAATGTACCAACATGTCCTATTACGCACACATTGAGAGCTGCTAGTCTAGCCACTTTCCACCAAGCTCTAAATGTTTGGAGTCAAAAATGAAGCAGCTCGGTGTTGCTTTTTTCTTTCAAAATATTCCATTCAGTGTGCAATTAAGTTTTCCTTCACCCATGACTCACCATTTACTGTAGGAAAAGGTAGATAGTTCTTCAAAGCAGGTTTAATTGCCATTCACCTCTTCCTTTCCAGACATGTCTCGTCTGTCCATTGGAAACAGAGAAAATGTAATCATACATATACTGTGTCTGGATGCGCTGTACTGCACAACAAAAACATGAATGCTGCACATAAATAGAATGCAAGTTGAAAGCTATTGCAGAGCGGCAGAGCAGTGCTTCCATCTGTACCTTTGAAACATTGTGAATAAAAAAAGATCTTTCTGTAGGTGGAACTCTGCATCATGTGTGGGATGTTTTTGTTCCTGTCTCCGTCTTTCATATGTGTACCAGTCACCACTAAACTTTCAAAGGATGCGTGGGGAGAAGAATTTATTTTTCTTCAAGCATTAGACTTGCAAGCAGTCTTTGTAGTCAGAACTGTTGTGGCAGATGAAGACATCCTGACATGTGAAATCATGAACTAAAGTCTTCCAGATTCATCAATGCTCCTGGAAAGGAGTTGTTTGACAAACAAATTCTGCTAATCACAGGTAATGTACTCAATTGCATTCACTTAGTGGTCGGGGAAATAGGAGTAATACCACAATCATGGTAATTGCAATACACCAACTGGTAATCATGATTAGGCCCGGGCATAGAGCTCCACTCCACCGGCGGAGTTTGCAGAATTGGGACACTTTGCGCTATGCAGAGTAGTGCAGAGTTCCCAAATTCCACAATCTGGCATTGAGCGTAGTTCGTTCGCATGTGTGAGGTTGGGTTTTTGCGCTCTCAAAAGGACTCCATGATTCTCTAGGGCTGCTAGGGAGAGTGCAAAACTTTGAGTATGTTTGTGCTGTTTCTGGCCACGCATTGTGAGACTTTTTGTTTACCCACACTGCTTAGTATCGTGACGACGGCCAAAACAGTTCCCGCTCACGAGAGCAAATGCACCTGGAGTAGATTTTCTACTCCAGATGCTGCTAAATCTAGTAAAAAATAGCAGTTTTCCTGTGCATTTTCTTCTCCAGTGGACCCTTCAAGTTGTTTTTTAAAATCGAGAAGCCTTTTTTCTTTTTTTTTCAAAAAGGAAGGAAATGCCCCAGAGACTCCAACTTCCTGTTCCTGTCCAGCAGGCTCCTCCCAGTGCTTTGTCCATCTCCTGGTCACTTTTCACTTGGATTTCAAGTTTGAAGGATCACTCTCTTTGTTTCTTGGCTATACCTTTGGATTTAAGGACTTTGGCCCTCATTACAACACTGGTGGTCGGTGATAAAGTGGCGGTAATTCCGCCAACAGGCTGGTGGTAATTACCACCAAATTATGATCATGACAGATATAGCTCAGATAGACAGCCACTTTACCACACCGACCGCCAGGGCGGAAACAATAGGCACCACGGCGCTAGCCGCCTACAGCCAGACGGAAGTCAATGTTCCTCCCATCGTATTAAGACCGTGCAATCCGCCACCTTTTCCGGGGTGGTACCAACGACATCAAAAGCCTGGCGGAAACACTGCACAGAAGGGAAATAACTCACCTTTAGAGGCACAGGGAACTACCAGGCCACCATGGAGCCCGAGCTGCAGATCTTCCCAATGATCTTCTATGTCTTGCTCCACCATGAACACCAACAACGGCGAAGACGACCACTGTGAGTACAGCTGCCTAGCACACAGGGAAGGGGGGGAGGAAAAAGAGAGTGACACACACACGCACAACATAACACTCCACCCCCAACACCATACACACAATCAGATGCACCAGTAAATTTATTTACCCCGTACCCCTCAGGAATAATGCAAGGACAGCACCAATAGATTAAAGTGAGTGTAATAATATCAATACATCAAAAATACTATATCCAATCCAAATTTATATACATATGTACAAATCAAGGGGCACAGCCCAGTTCTCAATATGCGTGGGGTCACAGGGCCACATCACAAAGTCCAAGGCCCCACTTGTCTCCTAAAACAACACAGAGAGAACACGGCAGAGGCATCAGTTTGAAAATAGGCAGGCACCTCAGGGGGATGGGGATTGGGGGGGAGCACATCAGCCGGCAGATAGAACAAGACCAGTGGTTCTGGAGGGAGCAACTTGCCCATTGCACTTTGTCCTGGGAAGTGCAAGACCACAGTCTCTCAAGTGGGTTACTTGCCCACTGGCCCTGGAGGGGGCAACATGCCCATTGCTCTGTACTGGGGAGTGCAAGGCCATAGTCTCTCAAGTGGGTGACTTGCCCACATGCTCTGGAGGGGGCAACATGCCCATTGCTCTGTCCTGGGGAGTGCAAGGCCACAGTCGCTCAAGTGGGTGACTTGTCCACATCCTCTGGAGGGGGCAACATGCCCTGTGCTTGGTCCTGGAGAGTGCAAGGCCACAGTCTCTTGAGTGGGTGCGTTGCCCACATGCTCTGGAGGGGGCAACATGCCCTGTGCTTGGTCCTGAGGAGTGCAAGGCCACAGTCTCTCGATGGGTGACTTGCCCACATGCTCTGGAGGGGGCAATATGCCCTGTGCTCTGTCCTGGGGAGTGCAAGGCCACAGTCTCTCAAGTGGGTGACTTGCCCACTGCTTGGTCCTGGGGAGTGCAAGGCCACAGTCCCTCAAGTGGGTGACTTACCCACTGGTATTGGAGGGGGCATCATGCCCTGTTATCTTCACCCTGGTGAGGATGGGGTGAGTGGGTGCCATACCCACTGGTTCTGGCCCACTGGTTCTGGAGGGGGCATTGTGCGCTGTGATCTTCATCCTGGTGAGGATGGGGTGAGTGGGTGCCATACTCACTAGTTCTGGAGGGGGGATCGTGCCCTGTGATCTTCATCTTGGTGAGGATGGGGTGAGTGGGTGCCATACCCACTGGTTCTGGATGGGACATTGTACCCTGTGGTTCTGATCCTGGGAGTGCAAGGTCACAGTCTCTCAGCTGGGTGTCATACCCACAGGATTTGCAGGGGGCAGGCCGCACAACAGTCCATGGATGCAGGTCTAATGAATGTCCGCAGGGGGTGACGGCTGCTCTTTGGTGGCAGTGGTGCTGCTGGTGGTTCGTGGTAGTGGGGGGAAGTTCCAGCCCATCCCCTGCAGCCTCTGAGGGCTGCCCACTGCTGGTGGCGGTGCTGCTTATGATGCTGGTGGTGGTTGTGGGGGGAAGCTCCAGCCCATCCCCTGAAGCCTTGGACTACTGCCCACTGCTGGTATCGCTGCTGCTGGTGATGCTGGTGGTGGTTGTGGGGGGAAGCTCTAGCCCATCCCCTGCAGCCTCGGACAGCTGCCCACTGCTGGTGGGGAGGTGCTGGTGATGCTGGTGTTGGTTGTGGGTGGAAGCTCCAGCCTATCTCCTGCAGCCTCGGACAGCTGCACAACCATGGTTGGTGGTGGGGGCTCCGACTGAGGCCCTGCACCAGGACCCTTCTCCTTCCTGCCTGCTGGTGCAGGCCCCTTGCCCTTCCTGGCAGCACTTGGGGCAGGCACCCTTTCCGTGAGGCTGGCTGGTGGCCTGGATCCGTTACCACCACAAGTTGCTGTGGACACTACTGGGCCCGTGGAATGGGAGGCTGAGGTGCATGCCTGGGTTTTACACACCCTAGCCAGATGTGAAGGATGGTTGGGAGGGGTAGGGAAGAGGTCAATGGTGGAGAGGAAAAACTTTTTAGGGACTTTGCGGCGGCAAGAGGGAGAAAGTTTGGGGGTGGAGGAAGAGGGAGTGGTTGTGGGAGGTGTCTGTCTACTGTGTTTGTGTGCAGGTGCATGGGCTGGATGCTGTTGTGAGGTGGATGGCTGTTGGGTGTCTGAGTGCTTGTGTTTGTGTACCTTGGGAGGGGGGCACAGACACAGTGGGAGAGGACACAAAGGACGTGTGAATAGCTGTTGGAGTGGTGTCTGCCAGTGAGGTGTGTGTTCTGATAGGTGTGCTGGTGATGGCAGTAATGGCCGAGGATGTAGTGCATGCAGGAGTGAAGACGCAACTGGGCGGGAGGTGGAGGAGGAGGAGGAGGGGGACACAGTGGAGGCAGTGGATATTGGTATGTCTGTATCTGGATGGTGTTTGTGTGAGTGCCTGTGGGATTAAGTGTGGTGTTTGTGTTTGCCTGAACCACTCTTGTGTGTTGTCTTGTGTGCATGCTGGTGTGCCTGTGTGCTTGGGATAGGTTGGGGTTTAGGGGAATGGGATTGGGTAGAGGAAGTTGTAGGGAGGGAGGGTGGAAACAGGGACAATGGCTGCCATCAGAGAGGAGGCCAGAGCCTGGATTGATTTCTGTTGGGCCGCCAAGCCAGTGTGAATGCCCTCCAGAAATACATTGGTTTGTTGCATTTGGGCTCCCAGCCCCTGGATGGCATTCACAATGGTTGACTGCCCAACTGAAATGGATCTCAGGAGGTCAATAGCCTCCTCACTTAGGGCAGCAGCGCTAACTGGGGCAGGGCCTGGGGTGAAGGAGATGCCCACCCTCCTGGGTGAGCGGGCATGGGCAACTCTCTGAGGGGCTGCTGGGAGGGCGGTGCTGGTACCGGGGTGGCGGCTGTACCTGTAGCTGGGGTGGTCACAGAGGTATCCACCAACACCAGGGAGTGTCCATCAGAGGAGGTATCTGTGTCTGAACTGTCCCCTCCAGTCTCTGCTGTGGTGCTCCCCTTGCCCTCCATCCCTCTGGTGCCCCCAGCGTCGGTGGACTCAGCCTGCTGGGTCCCATGGGATGCAGCTACCTCCGTTGACGGTGCCTCTACTCGTCCGCCAGATGATGCTAATGCACATAAGGACAGGATGACAAAACAAAAATGGGGGGAAAGAGAAAAAGGAAACACTTGGTCAATGGCTGCACCAACACCGCCGTTGACGTACACAGCAGCCTCACACACATGGAACAGCCCTACGCACTATGCAGTGCACTACCAGTAACAATGCTAGTCACCAGGGCACATACCGCCAACTGCAGCATTCCTGGGACCCACACTGCCCTGCCCAGTAGTGGATGCCTACTATCTAGTTAGGAGCAATATCACTTCTGAACCCTGCCCAACATGGGGCCTACTCTCCGATGTCAGGCCTGGCCTAGGGGCACCCACAGACATACATCCCCCACCCGGATACCACCCGCCCAGCATAAGTTGTAATGATGGGTACTGTACTCACCCCCTTGTGGCTGCTGTGATGCCCTCAAGTGCCCATCCAGCTCCGGGTAGGCCACTGCTAGTATGCGGGCCATCAGGGGGGTCAGGGTTTGACAGGCACCCCTTCCTCATTGGGAGGCCATTCCCAGCTGGGTCTCTGCCGTCTTCTGTGCCCAGCGTCTCAGGTCCTCCCTCCGTTTGCGACAGTGGGTGCTCCGTCTGCCATAGACCCCCAGGGTCTGCACGTCCTTGGCAATGGCATGCCATATACCCTTCTTTTGATGGCCGCTGACCTGCAGAGGAAATAGACACAGGGAAAGGTATTAGTCAGACCGTCCTGCCTGTTACACTCATGACCCACCATACCCCTTCCCATCCCAATTTGCACAGACATGGCCTAGCACACAAGCTGCACGTCGCCCAGGGGACATACACCAACCCCCCCCACACAAGGCCTTCACACACACCACTCCATGCATTCATGCCCCATGCATCGTACTTACAGTGTACTCACCTGTTGGTCTGAAGGCCCATACAGCAGTCGGTACTGGGGTAGTACCCCATCCACCAGTCGCGCCAACTCCGCTGAGGTGAAGGCAGGGGCCCTTTCCCCAGTCACACGACCCATGGTAGGTTCCAGACACAGGTCACAGCAGCACATGCAGTGTAGGTCCTCTTCTGTTGAAGGTTAGGTAGCAAGTGAGAGAACAGATAGAAAATGGCGGTCACATCCGCGACGGTGCATACCGTCACCGCTGGCATACATCATCACCATTGGCCACTGTACCCCATAGGGGCCAATAATATCCAATGAGACGTTGCTCAGCGGTTCAGGACCGCCTCCCACAACGGCGCACAACGTCAGCGGAATTACCTCACTTCCACCTGTCCATCCACACAGGACAGGCAGACGCCATTTCAGGGGAAACACAGGCCCTGGATTACAACTGTGTCACAGTTCACAATTGTACAATCTGGACAAATGCAACAAATACTTTTCACAATGACATCGTGCGTTGTACTGTTGTGGCTCCAAAATACAGTTTATGACCGGCTCCTCACTGTTTTGCCTCCTAGATTGCAACTGCTGCGGATAAATAGGAGATGGAGACATATCCCTGGTAGACTTGGCAATAATGAAGGACAGGCACATTATCCTCACCTACATACTTGACAGGGCCATAATCACAGAGCTGTGTGCCCAACTGGAGCCTCACCTGATATCTGCTATCCGTCACCCCACTGGGATCCCCCCTTTTGTGAAAGTCATATCAGAGCTCCATTTTCTGGCAACTGGTTCTTTCCAAGTGACACTGGGCTTGGCAGCGGGAATGTCACAGCCAATGTTCTCTATAGTGCTGACCAGAGTGTTGTCTGCCCTGGTTAAACACATGTGCAGCTACATTGTTTTATCCGAAGTGGATGATTTGGCCACAGTGAAGGCTGACTTCTATGCAATGGGACATATCCCCAACATAATTGGGGCGATTGATGGAACACATATTGCATTTGTCCCCGCCCCGGCAAAATGAACAGATCTACAGAAATCAAAAAAGTTTTCATTCAATGAATGTGCAGATGGTGTGCCTGGTGGACCAGTACATCTCCCACGTCAATGCGAAATATCCTGGATCTGTACATGATGCCTTTATCCTGAGGAATAGCAGCATCCCAATGTGATGGCTCAACTACAGAGGCACTGTGTGTGGCTAATAGGTCAGCCCTGATTCCCACCCAGTGGATGTTGGTGTATGGGTATGATGTGAGCCATAACGGATAGTGTGTGGCTAAATGTTGTCCCTCAGTATTTGCAGGTGACTCTTGATACCCCAACCTATCATGGCACCTGACCCCTGTGAGGAATCCCAGGACAAGGGCAGGGGAACGTTACAATTAGGCACATGGGTGAACCAGAAGAATCAATGAAAGGGCTTTGGCCTCCTAAAGGCCAGGTTTCGTGCCTCCATCTAACAGGTGGATCCCTGTGCTACTCACCCAAGAAGGTCTGCCAGATAATCGTTGCATGCTGAATGTTGCATAACCTTGCCTTGAGACGCCGTGTGCCTTTTCTGCAGGCAGGGGAGGCTGGGGATGGCCAGCAGTGGAGTCTGTGGACAGTGAAGATGAGGAGGCAGAGGATGAGGACAACAGAACTGCAGTGAATGGCCAGTATTTCCAATGACACACAGGTAAGACAGTGGTACTTCACATTTCATTGTTATTTTATTGTTTGTGATTGTCACTGGCAGGCTGTGATTTCCCACTTCTATGCCCACTCACTGTACCATTTACGTAACTCTTTTTGCAGATGTTGGTGCCCACTGTCGCTCCTGGTGTATTCACTGCAGCCAACTACAGGTCTATCCTATGTGCACATTACTGTGCTGTTGAATTGCAATGTTTGAACCTTGTTAAACAAATACATACTTAAATCATTTGACATACTCTATACTTGTATTTTTTCAAAGTGTGCTTATTGCAGTGCTAAGAAGAAAAGGAGGAAGTGCAATGGGCTGGGGTGATGATGAAGGAAAGTCCAGGGTATAGTTCCAGCCTATTCGTAGCACAGGTGTATTGTCCAAGGGGGCATAGGAAGGGGAGCAATCGCAGTTCAAGGTGGACAGGGTAACAGAGTGGGACACAAGGGTGACAATCAGGAAAGTCTTATTTACTGTGGGGGTCTTGGCAATAGACTCTGGCTTCTACCTGGATCTCAGGGGATGTTTGCGGGTGGTTCTCCTTCTGGAGGGGGAGGGGTGCTGGTGGCCTGTTGGTCCTGTGGTGGGGCCTCCTGTCCATTAGTGGCAGCAGAGGTGGAAGGTTGTTCAAATGTCTGGCTAGGGGCAGGGGCCCGCTGTTGTGAGGCTGCCCCCCCCATAATGTTGGCCATGTCTGCCAGCACCCCTGCAATGGAGACCAGGGTGGTGTTAAGGGCCTGCAAGTCCTCCCTGATCCCCTGGTACTGTCCCTCCTGCAGCCGCCTGTTGTCCTGCATGTTGGCCAGGATCTGGCCGAGCGTATCCTGGGAAGAGTGGTAATTTCCCAGGATCTCAGTGAGTCCCTCCTGGAGAGTAGGTTGCCTGGGCCTGTCCTCCCCCTGGCGCACAGCAGTCCTCCCAGCTTCCCTGTTGTCCTGTGCCTCTGTCCTCTGAACCGTGTTCCCACTGCCACTGACCTAAGGTCCCTGATTGTCATGGGTATGGGGGGTGCCCTGGGGTCCCTGTAGTGGTGGACTCACTGCTGATTGACATGTCCTGGAGACAGAGGTGTGGGTACGCTGGGTGGTTGCTGTGGTGGTGTTTCCAGATGGGGGAGGCTTTTTGGTGGTGCTGACTGTCTGGAGGTCCCTGATGGGACAGGTTGGTCATCAAGATCCAGACGAGCTGAGTCGCTGTCATCACTGTCGGCCTCTTCTGTGGGGGGACTGGCTAGTGCTGGCACCTCTTCTCCGGTGACATTGGGTGGGATACCTGTGGGGATGTAAATGCAGTGTTATTGTCTCTGTGTGTGACATTTTGTGCATGGGTGGGTTGCCCTCTTATGTTATATTTTCCCTGGCATCTTTAACTTGTCTGAGTTGGTATGTGGTCGGCTAGCTGATTCTCTCCAGTGTGCATGCTTTAGTGATGGGTGTCCATGCAGGTTTATGAGTGGTGTCCATGCATTGGTGGTGCATGCAGGGCTTGGCATTGGGATGGGTGAGATGTGATGGTGTGGTGTGAAGGTAGTGGTGGAGTGATGGGAGTGAGGGTGGGGGTATGTGATGGCATGTAGGTAGGGGGTGATAGTAATAAAGCGTTGGCTTATCAGAGTCCAGTCCTCCTGCTATTTCTGCCAGGCCCTCATGATGCATAATTGCCAAGACTTGCTCCTCCCATGTTGTTAGTTGTGGGGGAGGATGTGGGGGTCCAGTGCCAGTCCTCTGTACATCTAGCTGGTGTCTTGCTACAATGGAACGCACCTTCACATGTAGGTCGTTCCACCTCTTCCTAATGTCGTCCCTTGTTCTGGGGTGCTGTCCCACGGCGTTGACCCTGTCCGCGATCATCTGCCATAGCTCCATCTTCCCAGCAATGGATATCTGCTGCCCCTGTGCTACAAATAGCTGTGGCTCTTCCCGGATGATTTCCTCCACCATGACCCTCAGTTCCTCCTCAGAGAATCTGGGGTGTTGTTGTGGTGCCATGGGTGTTGTGTGAGTAGTGTGGGTAAGGGCGGGGTGATGTGTTGGGGTGTGTGTTGTGAGGTGCATGGGTGGTGTTTAGGTGATGGTGGTATGTGGCTTTGGTTGTATGAGTGGCCTTTCTGTCTCTCTCTGGTGGCAACTATTTGTAGTCATAAAGGGTTGTGGGTAGTGTGGGTATGTATTTTATAGTGGTGTGGGTGTGTGGTTGTGATGTGTGTATGTGTGTCAGGTGTGTGTAGTTTGAATTGTCCATTGTGGTGCTGTTTTGTTTGAGTGTGTGTATTTTAAGTGCAGCGCTATATACCGCCAATGGTTAACCGCCGTTGAATGTCCGCCGTGGTGATTTGTGGGTCATAATGTGGTGGGTGTCGTTCTGTTGGTGTAACGGAGTGGATTTTGATACCGCCACTTTATCACTGACCTTTGGTGTGGCAGAATTGTGTCTGTGGCTGAATAGTGACAGATTGGTGTGCATGTGTGTGCCATAATATGGTGAACGGATATCCGCTGCGGTGGAAGTATGTTGGCAGCAGTCAGCATGGCGGTAAGTGGGATTTACGACCAATGTCATAGTGAGGGCCTTTGTTTTTGTGAAATCACACAAGTAAGTTCCAAAACTATTGCATAAGAGTGTTGTTTGTTTGCTTGGGCATGCACCAGTATTTCTTTTTACTTTAATTTAATTTTGCAAATGTATAGTGGTGGATGGCCTGGAGTTTAAGTATAGGCCTAATTAGTTATTTTGGGTTTTGTTGGTTTTTTAACTTTTGTAAAGGAACATTGTTGCACAGCTCAGTACCTCTCATTTTCTAAATGTTTGTAACATTTGCAATACTATTTTATTATGTTGCCTAGATGTATATGCTGTGTGATAATATTTGACGGCACAGGAAGTTATGTGTACTGTTGTTGTGAGATTTTTATAGATCAGTTAATTTTTGTGTTTTACATTGCTGAATTAATCTTAGTGTTTTCTTCAGTGTTACCGCATGCCTCCTTATGGCCAGTGTGTGTGTGTTTGTGTGTGTTTATCATCATCCACCATGTATCTTTGTTCTCCATGCCGTGTGGCCATGGGCCATTTTGTGTAGTCCATGTCTATAGGTTTGCATGTGTTCTTTGTCCTTCATACCTTCTTGTTCACAGTTGTTGTTTGACCATCTGGCTGGCGTCCATTTTCTACATACAGCCAGAGTCCCTTTGCCATAGGTTTGCATGTGTTCTTTGTTTGCCATGCCTCCTTGCTTCTTCTTGTTGTTTTACCATGTGGTTGGTGGCGATTTTGTCCATCCAGCCAGTGTCCCTTTGCCATAGGCTTGATGTGTTCTTTGTTTGCCATGCCTCCTTGCTCCTTGTTGTTTTACCATGTGGCTGGCAGCCATTTTGTTCATCCAGCCATAGGCTTGCACGTGTTCTTTGTTTGTCATGCCTCCTTACTCCTTCTTGTTGTTATACCATGTGGTTGGCAGCTATTTTGTGCATTCAATCAGTGTGACGTTGCTATAGGCTTGCGTGGGTTCTTCTTTGTTCCCCATGCCCCCTTGCTCTTTGTTATTGTTGTTTGACCATGTGGCTGGTGGCCATTTTGTCCATTCAGCCAGTTTCCTTTTGCCGTAGGCTTGCATGTGTTTTTGGTTTTTCATGCCTCCTTGCTGTTGCCCTCCATTGTGGCTGGCAGCCATTTTGTGCATCCAGCAAGTGTGTCTTTGCCATAGGCTTACATACAAACATCATTAAGTATTGGTAATTTATTTATTTTAAGTTTATATTGTATTTTTTTATATTAATTTTCAATTGTAATTTTCAATTGTAATTTCTTACTTTAATTATTTATTCTATTATTTTTTAATGTATTTGTAATTTATTTTTTATGTTATTTTTTTAATTTATCTTCGATTTTTATTTTTATTTTAGTTTTTTACATTTTTTATTTGTTTAATTTCTTGTTTTTTCCTTTAATTTTAATTTTATTTTTTTAATTTTTAATTTCGATCTTTTTATTTTTTTAATGTTTTATTTCACTTTTTTATTTTATTTTAATCCATCTCCCCATTCCCATCCATTCCTTTCTCCACTAAACCATCCATCCATCAAAGACGCAGAACCTCACTACACATTTGGTTTCCTTAGGTGTATAATAATTTCTTGTTTTTTCTTTTCATTTTAATTTTCTTTTTTAATTTTTTTATTTTGATCTTTTTATTTTTTAATGTTTTATTTCACTTTTTTTATTTTATTTTAATCCATCTCCCCATTCCCATCCATTCCTTTATCCATTAAACCATCCATCCATCAAAGACGCAGAACCTCACTACAAATTTAGTTTCCTTAGGTGTATAATAATTCCATTTCCTCCTGGACACCCTTGCTGTGGTGCACTGTAGACAGATCAGCAGCATAGTTAATTTGTTATTGATTATTCAATTTTCCCCAGGACCACCTTGCTGCCATAGTTTTTTTTAAAGATTATTCCATTTACACATGCACCTCTCTCTGACTGCCAGAGGTGTTGCTTTTGAAACAGATGGGGATAAAGCAGAGAGCTATATCTTATGTTGTGCTGTCTGATTTGAAATGACATTTTATGGTGTGGTGGTGACATTCGGCTTTACAATGTTCGATTAATTGGTATTTATTACAAAAGTAACCAACCACACTAAGATTTCATGTTTCTGTACTATTTCAATATGCGACAATGCCTCGTTTCACCAACTACATGTTTTTCTTGCTTGGTTGTTTTTAGATACATAAGAGAAGAGATGTAACTTCACCTGCAGTACTGCCAAAGATAAGGTCTGTACAGTTAATTCCTCGAATCTCTTCTGCTTGTGCAGCTTAGTGCCACTGTCGACAGAGAGCTGTAAGGTGGCCCAAAAGAAGGTTGCTCACAAGAAAATGGTGAGTGAGAAGAAGCAGCTTTGCACTGTGTGCCTGCCACACCCGCTTCTGGGGAGGAACCTGAAAGCACCATTCCCGCATCTGCAGCACCACCCCACCCTAAGTCCAAGAGCATGTCTGTCAGTGAGGCAACCATTGCAATCATGGGATGCCGACAAGCAGTGACATTGAACTGGATTTGTTCCTTTCACAAAGTAGTACTCAATTGTTTCAGGAAACAGAGCAAAGTGGACAGCAACCACAGACAGCAATAGCAGATCATCCTAACGTTGGAGCAGGAAAAGAGCTCAAGCTTCCTGCCAATTAAGAACCTCCTTATTTAGAATCAATGGCTCCCAGATCTCCAGTAAGAAAAAGGAAGTCTCCTACTACACTATCTTCTCCGAGCTCCACTTCTGAAGATGATGATACTGATGGGTAGTAGACCCCGGCAGTGCTCAGGAGATGCCAAGAGAGGTAAAGGGAAAGAAAACCTCCAGAAATTCTTAGAATCTTGGAAGGAGATGATGGTGAAGGGGATGATGACGATGAGCCAGTCATTGTGGAAGCTGGCACAGAGGACTCTGTCATTACTATCTAACCTGCTCCAAAGGATATAGCACAGACAGCATGCCATCACCCATATTTGAAAGGCCCCAGGCAGAGACCTGCACCAACCCATACCGCAGTAGAGTGATGCACTACAAAAAGGCAAATGACACACCCACCAATCTCCAATTCTTCTTCAGGTATTGGCAGTGGCACAGTAAGAAAGTACTTCTCCTCAGTTTGGGACCTTTTTACAATTAGCAAACAGGAGGAGAACATTGTGATATGTTCCATTAGCCATGCAAATGTTTGTCAAGGTAAGCCTGGTTTACATTCTGGAGGCCAGACAATCCACATGAAAAACATTACACAATTCGGTGAGCACCTTAAAAAATGTTAAATGTGGTTGCAGTGGTGAAGGTGAGGAGAGCCAGGAAACATCATCTACAACTTGTCAAATCACGGTGGAAGGTAAGGAAGAAGAGGGTGACATACTCACACAAAGCAGCCCTGTCCCCAGCAGTGCACCAGAATCACCTGCCTCAGTGACCTCACAATGGCACAGAAAGACTCAGAGTCAGATGAAGACGCCACAGCATATAGTGACTGCCCCATGACACACATTGAGTCTACCACCACCTACATCTCAAAAGTCACCTGCATCAGTGGGCCCAGAAAAGAAGAAAATCCAGGCTACAGTCATGGGCATGTTTAGGCAAGGGGGTCCTATGTCTGCAATCATCAAATTTTAGGTTTGTGCAATAGGAAGCTGGCAAAAATGTTTGTGCTGGTCCTCCTCCCTTTTTTGTGGAAGGAGTTTGTGGCAGCCATCTGCCCAGAATTGAAGGTTCCAAGTCAAACCTATTTTGCCAGAGATGCTGTTCCAGCACTGCATTACTATGTGCTGCAATTGGTTGGACAAGCTTTGCAACAAAGTGTGGTCCACAATATTGACCTGATGACACACATGTGGACCAGTTGTCAGGCTACTGATTACATGTATGTCACTGCACACTGGAGCTCTTTTGCAGGGGTAAAGGAAAAGTTATCTACAGGCCTTGTCCCTGAAGAATTTTTTAGGAGCATACAACTGTAGCCATGTTCGCCATGGAGAAATCAGATACAGCTGCAAACATTTTGGACAAATTCAACCAAATTGTCCAAAATGGATGCTACCGAGAAGTCTCCAAAGTAGATTTGCTGCAGCGGGAAATGGCAGTAACAGAGTCAAAGTCATTGCATATGGTGGCTATTTCAGGGTTCTGTGTTTGGAACGCTGCATCAACCTGGTTGTGCCAGACTTTCTAAAAAAAGAAGACATAGCAACATGTTGACCACATGCAGATGAATCTGCAGAGTTCAGCTATTCTTTTAAAGCCTGGAAGCAGTTGCGTATTACTCAGTGTTGGAACAGAATACCAGTTAAAGCCCTGAAACAGGAGGTGGCAACACATTGGAACTCAACCTATTATGTGTTGCAGCGCCTGTATGAGCAGTGCAGATAGATCAATCACTATGTCACTCTAAGAGGTTATGTAGTTGAGAAAGCTATGACCATGGATGTAGACAAATGGGGCCTAGGCAAATGCCTGAGACAGACGCTGCACCTTTTTGGGGTTTTCAAGTGAAAAGTTAGCAAGGAGGACAGTGCCATGGGCCAAGCTATCCCATTGTTGCATCTGGTAAAGGAGCAGCTAAAGAAGGTGTCTGAAAGGTTCGAACTGGGAGGTGTGAACTTAAAACCCAGAAGCGCATGCCTTAGTTGAGTGCTTAATCCTCAGCTTGGTTTGTAATGCAAGGCAGCAAAATTGCATTATCTCATCCACAAAGTACATTTGTGCCATCCTATCTGATCCATGCTACACATTAGCAATGGAGTCTCTAGTTGGCAGTAAGTTTACACCCTGTCCAAGTAGGGACCATCACTCTAATCAGTATAAGGGAGATGCACAGCTCAGAAAACCCCTACTCACCCCATTTGTAGCTTGGCACAGGCAGTCAGGCTTATCTCAGAGGCATTTTGTGAAGTATTTGTACAACCACACACAGTAACACAGTGAAAACACCACAAAAGGACTCCACCCCACTTTAGAAAACTAGCCAATATTTATGTAAATCATACAAGACCAAAACAACAAACATCCTACATACACAAGTTATGATATCATATTTTTAAAGTAAAAAAAGAGTCTTAATCTATAAGATTCAATGGATATGTTGTTTTAACACAAATTCCTTGTTATACTTCAAAATTAAAGCAGCAGGGGTGAGGGTGCATCAGAAAAAAATGCAAATGATGCTTCAATTCTTTACTCGCAATGAGGCCATGCATCAATTCTGTCTCTGCCGGGTAAACAATGTGTCAAGTCTTTTCTCACAGAGGAGGGGATGTGTCAATTTCTTAGAGAGCAACCTCAGGTCCATGCTGTGATGTAGATGTTGAAGATTTGATGCTCAGGGACAATGCATAGAAAATCCGGACGCACTGCAGCAATGAATCCGAGCTGATTTGGCTATGCGTCGATTTCACCAGTGCTGCGTAGATTTTTCAGCTGCGGTGCAGGCGCTGCATCGATTTTTCTGCTGCTCTGCTCCGGTGTGTGGATTTCCACTCAGGTTCTGCCAGCTTCTCCTTCCAGGGGCCCAGGGATTGGATGTGGCACCACTGGGTAAGTCAAGGGGTCTCAGCAAGATAGCCCAGATGCTGGCAGATGAAGTATTTGATGTCCCTGAGACTTTTTAACAGGAGGAAACCTCAGTACAACCCCTTGGAGAAACTTTACAAGTAAGATACACAGCAAGGTCTAGTCTTTGTCCACTCTAAGGCAGAATCAGTAACTGCAAGCCAACCCAGCAAAGCACACACAGCAAGCGGGCAGCACTCCTCCTCACAGCTCTTCAGCTCTTCTCCTAGGCAGAGGTTCCTCTTGATCCAGAAGTGTTCGAAAAATCTGGGGGGTTTGGGTCCACTACTTATACTCAATAATGCCTTTGAAGTAGGAAAACTTGAAAGGAAAGTCTTTGTTGTTAACAAAACCCTGACTCCTCCTTGTCCTGTCCCAGCTGCACGCTAGGGGGTTGGAGACTGTATTGTGTGAGGTCAATCACAGCCCTTTCAAGTGCAGGTATTAGCTTCTACCTCCCACTCTAGCCCAGGAAGACTCAACTCATCTCACTTTGTGTTACTGTCTACAGTGAAATTACAAACAGCCCAACTGTCAATCTGACCCAGAACTGGATTCAGCTGCCAAGCAGAGACACAGAATGTTTAAGCAAGAAATGCCTACTTTCTGAAAGTGGCATTTTCAAACAGACAATCTAAAAAACAACTTTACCAAAATGTGTATTTTTAACTGGTGAGTTCAGAGACCCCAAACTCCAGATCTCTATCTGCTCCCCATGGGAAACTGCACTTAAAAGATATTTAAAGGCAATCGCCATGTTAACCTATGGGAGAGATAGGCCTTGCAATAGTGAAAACTGAATTTAGCAGCATTTCACTATCAGGGACATGTAAAACACACCATTACATGTCCTACCTTTTAATTAGAACCTCACCCTGCCCATGAGGCTACCTAAGGCCTACCTTAGGGGTGACATATATAGTAAAAGGGAAGGTTTGGGCCTGGCAGTTGGGTATACTTGCCAGGTTGAATTGGCAGTTTAAAACTGCACACACAGACACACCGATTGCAGGTTTGAGATGTGTTTGCAGTGCTACTCATGTGGGTGGCACAATCAGTGCTGCAGGGCCAATAGTAGCATTTGATTTACAGGCCCTGGCCACGCATGGTGCACTATACTAGGGACTTACGAGTAAATCAAATATGCCAATCATGGATAACAAATCATAATCACAATTTACACAGGGTGCACTTGCACTTTGCACTGGTCAGGAGTGCTAAAGGTGCCCAAAGTTCTAAAACCAGTAAAAATGTGATCTAGCACACAGTCACAAATATCGGAAGCAGAGGCAAAAAAGACAGTGGGGACCATGCCTAGGATACCAGGCTTAACACACAAAAACTTTCATTCCCTTTTCTGAAGGGGATGTTTCAAAATACAAGAGGTAGATTGTTGAGCAAGCCGGGAAACTAGAAGAAGAATGGCTGGAACTCAGAGTCCCACTCTGCAGTTCTGGGGTGCCACATTCTAATTATGGAGAGAGCAGTCTTGTCTCACAACAGCCAAAACTGGCAACAAGAACACCAACAACAACAACATCAAAAGAATTGGACACAACCTCTGCATTGGCTTGGTTTCAAGTGCAGATCTTAAATCCAGTACAGAGGCAAAGGCAAAAAGGTTGAGCAAGTGGCAGCATCAATAACACTTCCTAGGATATTCCAGGAGTATCTGATTGACTCAAAAGTGGTAAATGTGGATCAAAACCCAGTGGTGCATTGGTATGGGAAGATGTGCCAGTGGCCAGAGATCAGCAGCCTGGCAATAAAGTATCTGGCTTGTCCTGTAGCCAGAGTATATGCTGAGCGTGTGTTCAGTGCAGCTGGCACAGTTGTAACAGTGAGAAGGACCAGTCTGTAGCCTCAAAACATGGAGTGATTAACCATGATCAAAATGAAATAGCATTTTATACCACCTGATTACACTATTCCCAAAACACCACAGGAGGAGGAAGAGGATGATTGGTCTGAGCTAATCAACTTCTGGGTGAACAACCTAATTTTGAAGGTTGAAATCTACTTCCGGGTCCGAGTAGGACAGTGTCACCATAGAACTTTCAAATGATTTATCATTGAACTTCTTTCTCTTTGTGGAAAATAAACTGTTAGCGGAGCATTATGTTTGTGTCAGATTAATGTTGACCCACTATTTGTTAGTCACATATATGGCCGGATTGAAGTTTGACCCATGTGCAGTGAATAAGCCCCCACATTCCCATCAGGATATTGAAGACAATGCCTGCCTCCCTCACCTGCCATTGTCTATCCTTTTTTTTTAACATCACCTAGCGGGGCTTACTCAGAAGATCCTTGATTAAATGACTGGCAGTACCAAGGCCAAATTCCAATGTGTTCCTACTATGAAAGAGGAGATAATATATGTTTTCAACCACTGTGCTTGGATTGGAAGAGGTAGTTACTAACTATTGCACCAATGAGTGGTGATATATTGAGTGAGTGTGAATGATGATTGATGATGTATTTGGTGGCTTGCAGAGAGGGGAGTGTTCAACAAATCTGTAAACTTGTTTCCAGTGATTACCAGTGTTTGGGGGATGATGGGTGATCATTTTGTCCTGAACGTGATAGGCCTTTTAAACTTAATGAAATTTACCTGCAGAGTCCACTCTATTTTCCTTAGAGCAGACCAGTCACTTTAGTGACCAAAAAACAAATCTACACAAAATACTCCAGTTCTGTTTCTCTATTTATTTTTTAAAAGCAGTGCACTACACAGGTCTACCTCACTCAGTTTAGGACTGGGACGGAGGTACTCAGCATCAGGAGAAGGAGTATGGAAGGACTCAGAATGGGGCTATATCAACAGCTAGAAGGAGAAAGTTATCGACTTCAAAGAGAAACCATGATGATGGCGTAGACTCTGAGGTGTAGTACTCAGCTCTGTGAACTGGAGAGAGGTGCATTGATTTGGGAAATGCTGCTGAGTGGGTGTTCGCTGCAATGCTGGCTCAAACATAAAACTCTCTTTATATTCTTGCTCTGCCTCTGAGTCTTCTTGGTACACTCTTTTTTACTCTATAATACAGTTGCTGTTTTTTCAATATGCAGGCCTTTTCTTAGTCCTCTATTACCTAAAGAGAGGGGAGAACAAGACATATAGGGATGGCGCTCACAGTAACTACACCATTACTTAATCATTAGACTAATGTTAACACGGTGCTCCTGGAAGGAGGGTCCTCCCAACTCCTGGGAGAATATAATATCAGGGATCAACACAGATAATCCAAGGCACTATGTGTAAATGAAGAATATAGTGTCCATATCTCGAATGTCCATAAAATAACCAGCAGCTTGAGTCCAATTATTAGTTTATTCCCAAGTTCCAAATTAACAAGTCTTCAAAACACAGCCAAACGTTTCCCTTGGCCGGAGTCAAAAGTACCAATCTTGAGTACAACGCCAACACGTGTTTCGTCAAGGGAAAATGCTCGCATCGACTTCCTCAGGGCTTGTAATATAATTCTTTGCGAATCCCTATTAATAGCAAATACAAAATTGGAACATTAAGTGACAAACATCTTAAGCAAATTGCTGAATCCATCACCCAAAGTGCCAAAATATAATAAGGGTGAACAATCAGTGCAAAGAGATACTCAACCCCATGCTAAAATTGAAAAGTCAGTAATGAAACAGTCAGATATTGCTAAAGACTGAGGTGCTGTCATCAGACAGATCCCAAAGTAAAACATATAAAAATAAAAATCATATATAATCTATTAGATGGAGAGAAAGAGAACCCTAGAGTGACCCCTGTAATCTCAATGTGTGTTGGAAAAATAATCAGCACCTAAAATAAACAGCCAAGTGTAACCCGAGTTGCACATAAGTCGGTAAATTCACCCAAACACTAGTATCATAAGTAACCTTAACCCTCAATAATACACCCTAGTGCATCATACCTTGCAATCAAATTCAAGGTGAAAATATCAAAAAGAAATCCAAATCGCTGCTCCGCGTTTCTATATACAAAACGCCCAAAGTGCTGATTCTCACTAAATTGAACAAACAATAAATTATCCACCTGCTCAGTAGCGATAATCGTGCACAACCATTTGAAAATCCACAGTAGAAGCACCTACCTGCCAACATATAACTTCGTCCAGTGTTCGAATTCAATAGTCAATTTTCGGTTCTATACCACGGTGTGTACGCTTCAGTTTGACTAACCCTATCACCTGTCGGAAATCTCCATTTAAGCACAAAATATAAACATAGAAAACAGACTGAAAACCATTATTACAGGCGCCATATTGAAAGTGGCAAGGTATCACTACTCTCCGTTACGTGTATGTCCAACTCAAAAAATTAACCACCACACCCTAACCAATAAAAAATATCGCTATTTACTACAACATACACCTAACCTTGTTATACATGCCTTCCCAACAAGCGCCCCCAAAAAGTAAAAATGCCAAATGCATCGCCCATATTAAGTAGTAAACGCAAAAAAGGACAAAAGTGTGGATAAGTATGGGCACCATCTTGGTAGTAACCAACTATCCCTTGATAGTTGCAAAGCCCTACCTCTAAGAAAAGCCATTAAAACATGGTAAATACAAATCAACTCAAATTATTATTAATGTCCGTGAAATTAAGCAACACATTCTGAGTTATATATGTACCTAAGCATATGATCGTAGTGCAAAAGCCATTATAATCCCTCACCAATGACATCTTCCAAGTGGATTATGAAAGTGCAACGACAGTCACTCTAGGATAACCCCTCTCCCATCCAATTTGAATCCCTAAGGACCTCATTATATATTTCTCAAAGTTCAGGGGGGCTGACAAGTGCAAATATGAACATTGTAATTTAAACTAATACAGACATGAACCGTTTACACCAGTAGAATAAATTCAGTTATGCAAAATATATACAATTCAACAATATGGCTTATTCTGATATACAAAAGCAAGACCCTCATAACTCATGTAACCAAAATGCCAAAAAATGACAATAATGTTCTAGATCATAAAAGTAACATTGTGTGCAAACTAATGCTACCCGCTTGTTAGAAGGTTATTAATCATGTCAGGAAAATTGTTTATCAGAAGAACAAAAGGAATACGAAAAGGTTCAGAGGCGTCGATCATGGTTGCATAATAGATCATAGTGTGTTATTCTCCCAAAATATATTCCAATTCATAATTCGTATTCAAACCTTCCTCTACTGCTCTTAATTTTAAAATCCAAACACATTCCTTCCTTCTCAGGGACAATTCTCGATTCCCCCCCCCCGGGTGGTGTTGATGTACATGATCAAAACCAACAAATTCAAAATTCTTAACTGTACTTTGCTCAGGACATTGCATCATATGAGCTACTATAGGATAGCAAACAGCCTCCTGTATCAAGGCTCGAGAATGTTCGCTGATTCTAATTTTTAATGGCCTAATGGTGCTACCCACATAGAATAATCCACATTTACAAGCAATCATATACACTACAAAGTTACTATTAAAAGAGATATTGGAACCAATATGAAATGTTCCCCCTATTTGATTTTTAAATGTGGAATTACCTGTTTTTGCCCACTTACACATTCCACAGTGACCGCATTTGTAAAAACCCTTATTACGATTAGTCAACCAGTTATCACTGATTTTAATGCTAAGGCATAAGGGCATAAGACATTTTTTAGGGTTCTACCCCTACGATAAGTGAAGAGTGGATTATCAGCGATGCAGTCCTTAATAGTGGCGTCGGATTTTAACACGTGCCAATGTTTGGTCATACATCTGCGAAGTAAAGCAGAAGTCTGTGTAAAGTTCACAATGCACCGAATATTATCAGTATTTTGACTAGTTGGTTGTTTCAAAGTGTCTCCTCTAGGGATCTTCATGATCCTATTACGGGCTCGTCTCAGCGTGTGTAACTGATAGCCCCGTTGTCTGAACCTCTTTTCCATGTCATCAATACAATGTAAAAAGTCAATTTCCGTACTACAATTACATCTGGCCTGCATCATCTCCCCGTATGGGATGGGCTCTATCTGATGGCGTGGATGTGCAGTACTGGCGTGAAGTATAGAATTACAAGCTGTACTTTTCCTATAAAGTCTACTTTCAATCTTTCCATTGTCCACAAACAGTTCCACATCCAATAACGGAATCATCGTAGTACTATACTCCCATGTGAATTTAATATTCAAACTATTAGAGTTGAGATATTCACCAAAACTCTTCAGTTTGGTAATGTCACCTGTCCATATCATGATACAATCATCAATGTATCTACCCCAATATAGTAAATCAGAGTTCCAAATTTTTCCCTATGTACTCCATATGATCTTCTGTTCAAAATAACCCAGGAAAAGATTAGCATAAGATGGAGAAAAACGAGATCCCATCGCAACCCCTTATTTTTGTCAATACCACTCCGTCTTAAAGAGAAAGTAATTATTGTGCAAATTCCTTTCCGTCATATCCAGTAACATCTTAGTATGCTCATATAAGGTAGCTGGTCTATTATGCAGATAATGCCTTAATGCTAATAAACCCAACCCATGATCAATGCTAGTGTATAGGGATGTCACATCCAAAGTAACCAGAATCATACCTGGTTCCCAATTTATGTCTGTCAAAATACTTAAGATATGCTTGGTGTCCTTGATGAATGAAGGAAGATTAAGAACGTGTGGTTTCAAGAAAATATCAACAAACTCCAAAAGTCTCTCTGTGGGGCCCCCCATACCTGACACTATGGGTCTACCAGGTGGAAATGGTTGGTTCTTGTGAATCTTTGGTAAAGTATACAAACAAGGATACCTAGGCCTAAAGATACGAAGATACAGATATTCATCCTCATTGATTAGCTGTTTTTCTAGGCACCGTTTAAGAAAATCATTAATTGTATTAGATAATGCTGGAATAGGATTTGATGCGATCTTTTCATAACAGGTTTGATCTGATAACTGACCATAAATCTCTTGTTCATAATCAAATTTATTCATAATTACAATTTTGCCCCCTTTATCAGCTTCCTTTATGACAATATTGTCTTGAACTGAAGAAGATTTCAAAGCTGTATATTCCTCATTACTAAGATTTCTATATTGAAAGGAAGTACGTCTCCTGTATCTACGTTCAAGATTGTTCAAATCCTGCCAAACAAATTTAAAGAAGGTACCTATACTGTTACCACTAAACAAATTTGGTGTCCACTTGGATTTGGATTTCAAACCACTATTAATGGTGCTAGAAGAGATATCTAGGTCATCAAGGATCTGTGGAACCATATTCTAATCATGTTCATAATCAGTAATAGATAACAAGGTTGCCGTGTCATGAATATCCTGAATTGAGATGGGACAATAATCACCGATTAATATCATGTAGGGTATTGCTAACCCTATGGCCCAAATGTGATGAAAAGTGTTTTTTAAGTTCCAAGCGTCTGATGAACTTAAAAAAGTATATTTTTGTTTTGTAGAAATCACCAAAAAAACCCAGGCAAAATCCAAGCCCTTGTTTAATAATGACAGATGGTGTGCTGATAATGTCATATCCAATAGGTTCTTAGTGGAAATAGCAACCTCATTCTCATCTAACGTTTTTCTGTGTTCCATGATCTGGTTATCATGCCCTTTCTTTCTTCTGCAGTTACCTCCTCTTTTTCCCCCCCTTGTTTTGCGTTGTCTTCTTTTCGTCGATTCATTTCCCATTGCCCCTGTCTGATTCTTTGAACCTCCCTTAACCTGTTCTGTGCCCAGGACGTAATGGTTACGTCCTGAGGCACAGTGCTGCTGTGCCCAGGACGTAACCATTACGTCCTGTGCACAGAGCCCAGAGGGAGCGCTAGCGCTCCCTCTGAGGGGTTCCCCCCCACCCCCCCAAGTCAGGGATGGAAGGGGAATCCCTTCCCCTTCCACCCCCGACCCCTCCAACCCCCCCTGTGACATCAGCGCGCAAGCGCGCACTGATTAGTCACAGGGTCTCCCCAGAGCTTCCAGCGCGATTGAAAGAGAAATGCAAAGCATTTCTCTTTCAATCCCATGGGGGAGGCCCAGAGGGGCTTCAAAGGGAAGGAAATGTATTTCCTTCCCTTTGAAGTCTCTCCCAGGGTTTCTAAAGCCGGATTGCTTGCAATCCGGCTTTTGAAACCCCACTAGACACCAGGGATTTTTTTTTTCCCTCTGAAACTGACAAAATGGAGTGACCCCTTGGGCAAGGGTCGCTCCGGGGGGGGGCATTATTTTGGGAAGGCCTTTTCTGGCCCCCCCCTGGGGGCAGATCGGCCTATTATTAGGCCAATCTGCCCCCAGGGGGGGGGGGGGGCAGAAATCTCTAGGCACCAGGGATCATTTTTTTTATTTTTTTATTTTTGTTAGGTTTTCTTTTTTTTTTTAGGTGGGGAGCGACCCCTTAGGCAAGGGTCGCTCCCCTAGGGGGCAAATTATATTTAGGCCATTTCTGCCCCCCTTGGGGGCAGATTGGCCTATTTTGATGAGGCCAATCTGCCCCCAAGGGGGGCAGAAACCATTAGACACCAGGGAGTTTTTTTTTTTTGCGTGAATTTCACGCAAGGGGAGCGAGCCCTTAGGCAAGGGTCGCTCCCTGGGGGGGGAATTATTTTAGGCCATTTCTACCCCCCTGGGGGGTAGATCAGCCTATTTTGATTAGGCCGATCTGCCCCCAAGGGGGGCAGAAATCACTAGGCACCAGGGATTTTTTTTTGTTTGTTTGTTTTACAGATGGGGAGCGACCCCTTGGACAAGGGTCGCTCCCCTGGAGGGGCAAATTGTATTTAGGCCATTTCTGCCCACTTTGGGGACAGATCGGCCGATTTTAAGTCAATCTGCCCCCAAGGGGGGCAGAAACCACTAGGCACCAGGGAACTTTTTTTTGCACCGTCACGCAAGGGGAGCGACCTTGTAGGCAAGTGTCGCTCCCCGGGGGTGGGGGCAAATTTATTTTAGGCCATTTCTGCCCCCCCGGGTTCAGATCAGCCTATTGGTATTAGGCCGATCTGCCCCCAGGGGGTGCAGAAACCTCTAGGCGCCAGGGCAAATTTTTTTTTTTTTTTGTTTTTTTGTTTGTTTGTTTTTTTAGAGATGGGGAGCGACCCATCAGGCAAGGGTCGCTGCCCTGGGGGGCAAATTGTATTTAGACCATTTCTGCTCCCCTTGGGGGCAGATTGACCGATTTTAGGTCAATCTGCCCCAAGGGGGCAGAAACAGCTAGGCACCGGGGATTTGTTTTTTGGCGCCAATGTCACTCAGGGGGAGCGACCCAGTAGGCAAGGGTCGCTCCTGGGGGGGGGAGGGGTTGGGAGGGCAAATTTATTTTAGGCCATTTCTGCCCCCCCGGGGGCAGAAACCTCTAGGCGCCAGGGCAATTTTTTTTTTGTTTGTTTTTTTTTTGTTTGTTTGTGTTTTTAGAGATGGGTAGTGACCCATCAGGCAAGGGTCGCTGCCCTGGGGGGCAAATTGTATTTAGACCATTTCTGCCCCCCTTGGGGTCAGATTGGCGGATTTTAGGTCAATCTGCCCCCAAGGGGGCAGAAACCACTAGGCACCGGGGATTTGTTTTTTGGTGCCAATGTCACGCAGGGGGAGCGACCCCGTAGGCAAGGGTCGCTCCGGGGGGGGGGTTGCGGGGGGCATATTTATTTTAGGCCATTTCTGGCCCCCCTGGGAGCAGATCGGCCTATTATTAGGCCGATCTGCCCCCAGGGGGGGCAGAAACCTCTAGGCGCCAGGGCAAACATTTTTGGGGTGGTTTTTTTTCGTTTGTTTGTTTTTTTAGAGATGGGTAGCGACTCATCAGGCAAGGGTCGCTGCCCTGGGGGGCAAATTGTATTTAGACCATTTATTGGCCGATTTTAGGTCAATCTGCCCCCAAGGGGGCAGAAACAGCTAGGCACCGGGGATTTGTTTTTTGGCGCCAATGTCACGCAGGGGGAGCGACCCCGTAGGCAAGGGTCGCTCCCGGGGGGGGGGGGGGGTTGGGGGTGCAAATTTATTTAAGGCCATTTCTGGCACCCCTGGGAGCAGATCGGCCTATTATTAGGCCGATCTGCCTCCAGGGGGGGCAGAAACCTCTAGGGGCCAGGGCAAATAGTTTTTTTGTGTTTTTATTTTTTTTTTACAGATGGGGAGCGACCCATCAGGCAAGGGTCGCTGCCCTGGGGGGCAAATTGTATTTAGACCATTTCTGCCGCCCTTGGGGGCAGATTGGCGGATTTTAGGTCAATCTGCCCACAAGGGGGCAGAAACCACTAGGCACCGGGGATTTGTTTTTTGGCGCCAATGTCACGCAGGGGGAGCGACCCCGTAGGCAAGGGTCGCTCCCGGGCAGAGGGGTTGGGGGCGGTGGGGGGTCAAATTTATTTTAGGGCATTTCTGCCCCCCCCTGGGGCCGGCTGAGCTAGAGGCCAAAATCCACAGGTAGGCACTTTGCAAAAAACACCTCTATTTTCTGTGAAAAAATATGTTGTGTCCACGTTGTGTTTTGGGCCATTTCCTTTCGTGGGCGCTAGGCCTACCCACAGAAGTGAGGTACCATTTTTATCGAGAGACTTAGGGGAACGCTGGGTGGTAGGACATTTGTGGCCCCTCTCAGATTCCAGAACTTTCGTTCACCGGAATGAGAGGAAAAAGGGTTTTTTGGGCCAAATTTTGATGTTTGCAAAGGATTATGGGTAACATAACCTGGTCAGAGCCCCGCAAGTCACCCCATCTTGGATTCCCCTGGGTTTCTAGTTTTCAAAAATGCGCTGGTTTGCTAGGTTTCCCCATGTGCCGGCTGAGCTACAGTCCAAAATCCACAGGTAGGCACTGTTTTCTATGAAAAAATGTGATGTGTCCACATTGTGTTTTGGGCCATTTCCTTTCGTGGGCGCTAGTCCTACCCACACAAGTGAGGTATCATTTTTATAGGGAGACTTGGGGGAATGCTGGGTGGAAGGAAATTTGTGGCTCCTCTCAGATTCCAGAACTTTCTGCAACAGAAATGTGAGGAACATGTGTTTTTTTAGCCAGATTTTGAGGTTTGCAAAGGATTCTGGGTAACAGAACCTGGTCAGATCCCCACAAGTCACCCCATCTTGGATTCCCCTAGGTCTCTAGTTTTTAGAAATGCACAGGTTTGGTAGGTTTCCCTAGGTGCCGGCTGAGCTAGAGGCCAAAATCTATAGGTAGGCACTTCGCAAAAAACACCTCTGTTTTCTTTCAAAAAATTGGATGTGTCCACGTTGCACTTTGGGGCATTTCCTATCGCGGGCGCTAGGCCTGCCCACACAAGTGAGGTATCATTTTTAACGGGAGACTTGGGGGAACGCTGGGTGGAAGGAAATTTGTGGTTCCTCTAAGATTCCAGAACTTTCTGCCACAGAAATGTGAGGAACATGTGTTTTTTTAGCCAAATTTTGAGGTTTGCAAAGGATTCTGGGTAACAGAACCTGGTCATAGCCCCACAAGTCACCCCATCTTGGATTCCCCTAGGTCTCTAGTTTTCAGAAATGCACAGGTTTGGTAGGTTTCCCTAGGTGCCGGCTGAGCTAGAGGCCAAAATCTATAGGTAGGCACTTCGCAAAAAACACCTCTGTTTTCTTTCAATATATTGGATGTGTCCACGTTGCGCTTTGGGGCATTTCCTGTTGCAGGCGCTAGACCTACCCACACAAGTGAGGTATCATTTTTATCGGGAGGCTTGGGGGAACGCTGGGTGGAAGGAAATTTGTGGCTCCTCTCAGATTCCAGAACTTTCTGCCACAGAAATGTGAGGAACATGTGTTTTTTTAGCCAAATTTTGAGGTTTGCAAAGGATTCTGGGTAACAGAACCTGGTCAGAGCCCCACAAGTCACCCCATCTTGGATTCCCCTAGGTCTCTAGTTTTCAGAAATGCACAGGTTTGGTAGGTTTCCCTAGGTGGCGGCTGAGCTAGAGGCCAAAATCTACAGGTAGGCACTTCGCAAAAATCACCTCTGTTTTCTTTCAAAAAATTGGATGTGTCCATGTTGCGCTTTGGGGCATTTCCTGTCGCGGGCGCTAGGCCTACCCACACAAGTGAGGTATCATTTTTATCGGGAGACTTGGGGGAACGCTGGGTGGAAGGAAATTTGTGCCTCCTCTCAGATTCCAGAACTTTCTGCCACAGAAATGTGAGGAACATGTGTTTTTTTAGCCAAATTTTGAGGTTTGCAAAGGATTCTGGGTAACAGAACGTGGTCAGAGCCCCATAAGTCAGCCCATCTTGGATTTCCCTAGGTCTCTAGTTTTCAGAAATGCACAGGTTTGGTAGGGTTCACTAGGTGCCGGCTGAGCTAGAGTCCAAAATCTACAGGTAGGCACTTGGCAAAAAACACCTCTGTTTTCTTTCAAAAAATTGGATGTGTCCGCGTTGCGCTTTGGGGCATTTCCTCTCACGGGCGCTAGGCCTACCCACACAGGTGAGGTATCATTTTTATCAGGAGACCTGGGGGAATGCTGGGTGGAAGGAAATTTGTGGCTCCTCTCAGATTCCAGAACTTTCTGCCACAGAAATGTGAGGAAAAATTGTTTTTTTAGCCAAACTTTGAGGTTTGCAAATGATTCTGGGTAACAGAACCTGGTCAGAGCCCCACAAGTCACCCCATCTTGGATTCCCCTAGGTCTCTAGTTTTCAAAAATGCACAGGTTTGGTAGGTTTCCCTAGGTGCAGGCTGAGCTAGAGGCCAAAATCTACAGGAAGGCACTTTGCAAAAAACCCCTCTGTTTTCTTTAAAAAAAATGGGATGTGTCCACGTTTCGTTTTGGGGCGTTTCCTGTCGCGGGCGCTAGGCCTACCCACACAAGTGAGGTATCATTTTTATCGGGAGACTTGGGGGAACATTGATTAGCAAAACAAGTGTTATTGCCCCTTGTCTTTCTCTATATTTTTTCCTTCCAAATATAGGAGAGTGTGTAAAAAAGACATCTATTTGAGAAATGCCCTGTAATTCACATGCTAGTATGGTCACCCCGGAATTCAGAGATGTGCAAATAACCACTGTTCCTCAACACCTTATCTTGTGCCCTTTTTGGAAATACAAAGGTTTTCTTGATAGCTATTATTTACTCTTTATATTTCAGCAAATGAATTGCTGTATACCCGGTATAGAATGAAAACGCACTGCAGGGTGCAGCTCATTTATTGGCTCTGGGTACCTAGGGTTCTTGATGAACCTACAAGCCCTATATATCCCCGCGACCAGAGGAGTCCAGCAGACATACCGGTATATTGCTTTCGATAATCTGACATTGCAGGGAAAAGTTACAGAGTAAAACGTAGAGAACAATTGATGTTTTTTTCACCTCAATTTCAATATTTTTCTTTTTCAGTTGTTATTTTCTGTAGGAAACCCTTGTAGGATCTACACAAATGACCCCTTGCTGAATTCAGAATTTTGTCTACTTTTCAGAAATGTTTAGGTTTCTGGGATCCAGCATTGGTTTCATGCCCATTTCTGTCACTGACTGGAAAGAGGCTGAAAGCACACAAAATTGCAAAAATGGGGTATGTCCCAGTAAAATGCCAAAATTGTGTTGAAAAATTAGGTTTTCTGATTCAAGTCTGCCTGTTCCTGAAAGCTGGGAAGCTGCTGAGTTTAGCACCGCAAACCCTTTGTTGATGCCATTTTCAGGGGAAAAAACCACAAGCCTTCTTCTGCGGCCACTTTTTCCCATTCTTTTGAAAAAAACAAAATTTTCACTGTATTTTGGCTAATTTCTTGGCCTCCTTCAGGGGAACCCACAAAGTATGGATACCTCTAGAATTCCTCGGATGTTGGAAAAACAGGACGCAAATTTGGCTTGGTTAGCTTATGTGGACAAAAAGTTATGAGGGCCTAAGCGCGAACTGCCCCAAATAGGCAAAAAAAGGCCTGGCACAGGAGGGGGAAAAGGCCTGGCAGCGAAGGGGTTAAAAAAAAAGGGGTCCCATGTCTATATGTTCCATTGTCCCTTGTAGTATCAACACATACATCTGACTCACTACTAGTAATCGATGGAAAATTTAATGAAGATTGGGAACCGATAGTATGTGTTTGTGAATCATCACCTTTTCTTATTAGGTGATCATATTTCTGAAAGAAGGAATATATTGTACCATTCTGATAATCACGTTCATCTCGTTTTCCTTAGTCCTCTCCTGCAGAAACAAAACTTGATGAAAGGTCAACACTCCAGCTTACCTACCAGACAGGTTCAGCCAGACATACAAGGGTGACGGACATTCCAAGAAGAATGGAGATCCACTACCCAATTTGGCAATTCAGTATCATTTTCTTTTAACAGCCAGAATTTCAATCCTCCATAATTTATAGTTTTTCAAACCTAGAAGACACAACATTTAGAGATATACTATATTGGGTCTCTCTGGGGCAGAAGGTCTATTTGCAATGTATTTCACTGAACTGTGTCATAATTATCCCTTCATCATTTCCTTCCACAACAGATTGATAATGGTGTGCTGCTCAACTCCCTGATGAATATTGTTGTGATATCTTTTGTGCATTGTTTGTCTTTGTCACACATTCCCCAAATCCCCTTACCCGTCCATTCATCAGGCTCCTCATCTTCTTCCCATGGGCGGTATGAGGTGTGACTTAATTGTACACCATAAATAGATAACACACTTGCTGGGGCGAATGTGGTGAAAGCAACACCAACTCACTGCATCACCATCTATTACCAGAGCAATATTCCACACCAGCCCCATCAACATCATTGCTCAGGCCTTGTGCTCTGTGCTCTCTGCGTAAAGGCTTAACCTCGTCCAATCACTCCTGACTCTGATGCCACTTCTCCTGACTCTAGAATTTCATTTAGTTTTTAAAAACTAGCTCCTCATTGTTCAGAAAAAAGTTGATATTGCTAGTTTTTATTATCAAATCAGGTCCTCTTTGCTGTGTGTCAAATACAGTAATTTTGGTAATCTGGTATCAGTCTTCCTAAAGTTATGATATAATATATGCCCCACTAATTGTCTGTTTTCTTTCAATCTAGTTGACAGTGATGGATAACCCTTTGATTAATACAGCAGTTGGAGTTTGTGTAAGTGGGAGTGGCACCTTGTGTCTTCCCTGTTTGAGCACTAGCCTGCTACTACTACTACTACCCCTTTAAGATGCCACTTTGGGAAAACCCTGCAGTAAGAAGACTGAGATATTAGTCCAAGCCCTCAATTCATCTATTCAGGTAAGATAAGAACAATGGATGGAAGTGAGCTTGTTTAGTTAGTGATTAACTTCAACAAAAGAAGATGTTGTTCTTATTTGTGTGTATCTAGGTTATTTTAGGCAAAATAGGCAATCATGCCCCAGTGGTCAATATAGTTACAGAGGGCAGTAGAGCAAAGGTATAAGTAAAGGTCATACAATTTTTTAGAAGAATTTAAAAAACAGTCTTCACTAAAAGACAGCAGTGCAAACTAAAACACCAAAATAAACATTTGAGGTATAAATGAAGTAAATTATCCCCTTTTAGTTTTAACAAATAGAAAACCCACTCTTTCCCCCCACAATAGGCCCACCCCTCACCCCCAAACAAATAGCCATTCCCCAAAAAGTCCAATGAAAGTCCAAAGTAAAACCTGGCCCCAACGCCCTCCTCACCATCTCCACCCACAACAAGTCCCTCCCACCAAAACAAAAAATAGAAAGGGGCTCAGAAAAGCTTGTCCAGGCTAAGCTCTATGGTCCTTAGCTGGCTTTCAATGCGGTCCCTGATAGCTGGTAGTGGTGCCAGTGAAGTAATGGCTAAGTGGCTGGGGCTGGTGTGCCGATGAAGTGGGTCCTTGGTCAGAGGGATCTTCATCCTCCAGGACCACCAGCCACCGATATTCAGCCTGTATAGTGTCCAGCCTCTGCCGCCGTAGATGGGCTGCTATCTCCTGTCTAGTGGGTGGTGCTGGTCGACCAGGAGTAGCTATATTGAGAAAATAAATAAAATAGCCAAATTTTAAATAATGCCCTGAGCAAACATTTCTTTCAAAGTAAGTAGTGGTTGGCACTGTAGCAGTGCATTGCTGGTCCACTAAGGACATTGGAATTTGATGTGATTATGATTTGGAGAATCACAGAGCCAATTGTATGTGTTTACCCACACATATCTCACATAAAAAGCACTGACTGTCTGGTAGAAAATAATTAGGGCAGAGTAACAACAGATTAAAAAACAGTGATTTGATTTTCTTTCTTTTAAAGGCCTTCTATTAACTAAAAAGACACTTTTGGTGGAAAATGAAAAATCAATTTAACTATTGTTTATGAGTAAGGCATTATGCACTATGAAGTAGAAGTTGCTGTGCCAAATTAATGGGGGCATTTTAGCCAGCACTTTAGGTACTTACCTTGCTACTGTCTGCAGCTGGGGCAACTGCAGTTGACAATTATCTAACTTTAATTCCAATGGCCCTGCTATCCCCCAAATGCCTTTTACTTAGTTTCTACCCTGATTCCAAAGAGGCAGATGAGTAATAAATAATTATTATCTCATCTTGTCTACCGTAAGTAGTTGGTAGGGAATATGATGCACTGCACTACAGGGAAAATAATGGGCTGCATAGATTATATTTGCATGTTCGTCATAGAGTATCCCTTCTGCCAAATACGAAATCAAATCAGGCATTTACTAGTCCTACTTTACTCACTTGGTTCACCCACCACCACAAATTATTTACAACAAATGACTTTGCTGGGCAGTAAGGAAAAGAAACTTGACGCAGTGTAAGGCAGAGGGATTATGTGGGTAGATAGAGCTTCTGCTATAGAATAGAGAGGTGTCACAATCATTGTTTCATCATTTCCCTTGGCTTATTTAGTCACTGTATAGATGAAAGTTTAAAGGGAAAAATCTGAACAGGGGGGAAATAAATCTGTTGAAGGAAGTCATGAGATATATTTGAAAACAGTTCACATGGCCATAAAAGTGTAGCACATGGCAAGAATTGATTTTTCATTTTTTTGGGTAGCCTAGATGGAAGAACTTAGATAAGAAGGAAGGAGTGAAATACTAAGAGGTGACTGAGAGTGCAAAGGAAAACACACCTTGTGTGTTTGGTTTGCAATGCACTGAAAACTTTGTGGATGCCTCATTAACTGAAGCAGATGCACATTGCACATCCAACACTCCATTCACAAATTAAACCATACTGCACTTCTTCGGTCTTGGGTGGTGAAATGCCATGGTGAGGGAGGGAGTTGATAAATGATAATGGGTGGGGTACATGTCTGATTTGCCTAACAAAGTGAGTCAAGGGATTAGAACTCAAATTCACCCCCCCTCACTTTGAACCACAGCTTTGATAACCATAAAACAAAGTAATTGAAGTAGGTGAGCAGAAGAGCTCAATTGTTTATTCATACAAGCAATTATTTAATCATTCATTCTTCCTTATATGTTCACCCATAGCCACCATGATTTAAGCTTTACTTTCTCTCATCCAGTCTTTCACCAAAATTCACAATCCATTATCCATCACATCAGTATACACTATCCACCCTTTCTTTCAAACATCCTTTCACCTATTCATCCATTCATCCAATGCTCACCCATGCATCCTTTCACCCACCCACGCATTAATTACTTTCACTAATTTCACCCATCCTTTCTTTTAACCTTCAGTTCTTTCCTGTTTCCATCAAGCCATTATTTTTAGCGTACATTATGTCTGCTTTTGCTGAGTTGCAGATAGAAGAGGCCATAACCTAGCTACTGATGTAGCTGGCAACACAGGGGTTCATGATCACGACAATGCCCTTGAAGCTAGTGAGTATAACAGTAAATGTCAACTAGCAGGCAATGTGACTTACCACCGTCAGTCCCTGCCGCCACTTCTCCCCTCCTCCATTTCCTTCTGCAGCATCACTTGAGCCTGCACCACTGATGGTTAGTGTAGCTAGTAAAAAGCATTATACATTTTTTAGATGCCAGGTATTGTTCCCCTTCATTAAAAAAAAAAAAAATGCACCCACAATACATTGCTACATTTCCATTAGCACTGCAGTATTTTCTATCGCAAATATGATTATGGGCATTTTGTTGGTTCACAATAATAGAAAAGTCAGGTAGTCAAGCCTATGGAAAGACAGAGCTATATGATAATGACTCAGACTCACTGAAATTCAATAAAGGGGTAGAATAAAATGGTCAATGAAAGAGAGAAAAAAATGCTATGGTAACAGGAAATAAACAAAAATTAAATAGGGGAGTTAGAAAAAACAGAGACAGTATAAACAAATAAGCAAGGCACAATTAAAAGTAGTATAGTACCGGGCAAAGGTAAAAGGGAAATAAAAAATATAATAAATAATAGGATTTACTGGGATGAGCAGAGCCCTCAGCATTGTCACTGGTGTTCAGGACCTCCTTTCCAGCTCTTGCCGGACCTACCTCTGTGCTGCCCCTCTTTTTTCCCTTTGGAGCTGATGTAAAAAATAAAGAAGATAAAAAAATAGATTAGTAGTGCAGTTAATCTCCATAAAAATATTATAACAGGCAAACGCAGTAACATTATACTTATCTAAATCAGATCATCTATGTTACTAGTATGAATGACTATCGTTGAGTTGGGTATGCTACTAAAATCCTTATTCCAAATTTCCTTACCAAAACAACATTTGGAACTAATGAATTGCAATGAATAATCTTGGATGCTATTCTCATTTCTCAGCCCCCTTGATGGACCAATTCAGTCTCCCGTTTTTGCAATGCATAGATGCGCACTAGTAGTACTACACATCACTGTGAAATTGCTTGGGACTGTATGAGCTACATAGATAAAAGACACAGGGAAGGCTAACTCACTGATATCACTAATTCACTATGGTGACAGAAGGACAGAGGAGTCTGCATTACAATGGCTTCTTAAATAATCAGCCAAAGCGAGCGCCGAGAAGTGTAATTGAAAGCATTCGTAACAGGTTGAATAATTCAGTGAATAACATCCTAAAATATCTCTGCAGCTGAAGATACTCCAAAACTTACGGCCTCATTACGGCATTGGTGGCAAATGCCGCCTACCACCACCACGACGGCCGCTAACATACCGTCACCTTGGCTACCGACCGTCCATGGCATTATGGGGGTCATTCTAACCCTGGCGGTCGCGACCGCCAGGGCTAAAATGACGGAAGCACCGCCAACAGGCTGGCGGTGCTTCCTGGCCAATTCTGACCGCAGCGGTAAAGCCGCGGTCAGAAAACCGGGTCCGGCGGTTTCCCGCCGGAATTCCCCCGGTTGGCCAAATCCTCCATGGCGGCGCTGCAAGCAGCACCGCCATGGGGATTCCGACCCCCTTCCCGCCAGCCTGTTCGTGGCGGTTTTTACCACCAGGAACAGGATGGCGGGAACTGGTGTTGTGGGGCCCCTGGGGGCCCCTGCACTGCCCATGCCACTGGCATGGGCAGTGCAGGGGCCCCCTAACAGGGCCCCAGCATGATTTTCACTGTCTGCATAGCAGACAGTGAAAATCGCGACGGGTGCAACTGCACCCGTCGCACCCCTGCAACACCGCCGGCTCCATTCGGAGCCGGCTTCTGTGTTGCAGGGCCTTTCCCGCTGGGCCGGCGGGAAAGTCTGAATGGCCTCCGCTGTCTTTTGACCGCGGAGCGGCCAATTGGCAGTTTCCGCTTGGCGGGCGGTGCCCGCCACCCGCCAATATTGGAATGACCCCCTATGTCCGTAGCCGGAAGGCTGGCGGAATTCCGGCTACAGTCATGGCTGCTGCCAGCAGCAGCGCCACACCAGTAAAAAAAACGCCTACTGTATCATGTTCCATGATACGGCCTGGCGGTGTTTTGCTGGCAGATGCTGCTGCTGGCATCAGCGCTGCATCCCATCTCCTGCCGAAGGACCCCCTGCAAGCAGGTAAGTTGAGTTCTCTGACAGGAGAGGGGGAAGGGGCTGTTGTGTGCGTGTGTGGGGGGGGGTGTGACTGTGTTTGAATGTGTGCATGCATGTGTAATGCGTGTGTGCATGAGTGGGTGTGTGTGTACGTGCATGTTGTGTTGTGTGATTGCGTGTGTACCTGGATGTATGTTCGAGAGTGTTGCTGTGAGTGTGTAGGAATGTATGCATGCGTGGGTGAATGTGTGTATGCGTGTGTAAATGGGTTTGTATGTATGTGCGTGTATGTGTGTATATGTGGGGGGCAGGTGGGGAAGGAGTCTCTGAAGACCCCTATCAGTGCCAGGGAAAGAATCCCTGGCACTGATAGTGCCTACCGCCATGGTTTCTGTGGTGGTACAGAAACCACGGAAACCATGGCAGTGGGTGGGTCAAAATGCCACAGGTGGCCTGTTACCGCCGTGGTGGTCGGTGTGTTAACTTGGCAGTTTGGCTTTCGCCAAACCGCCAATGTCATAATAGTGGAGGTATGTACCGCCAGCCTGTTGGCAGTAATACCTCCAATATTACACCAACCACCGGAGTCATAATGACCCCCTTAGTCTTTTCTATCTAAACAAAGCAACGTGAGTCAAAAAAGCAGCAGTGTACCTACAGTCCTCTTCCAGCTCAAGTTGATGGTATTCTATGTTCAGGTCAAGATATGAGAACATTTCAGCTCTATTTAGCTGCATGATCATGTCTGCTTTATGCAGACCAGGATATTCTTCTCTCTCGATTTCTCTGTTTGCCTGGTGTATATATATCTACACAAATGTGCACAGAATCCCCACTGTCCTTTTTTTGGCACCTTGACTATGGTCGGAACCCATGGCGTAGGACCTGTGGAGTGTTCACCAATGCCATGTTTCAACAGTGTTTCTGGTTCCTTCTCAACAGCTGCTTGTAAGTGAAAAGCGACTCTGGGGTGCCATTAGGTAACAGGGCGAATGTCCTTAATGTGAAGTTGCACTTTAATCTTTTTCAGTCTTCCTAGGCCATGATCAACAATGGGAACTGACTCAAGATTCCAGCCTGAGCATGGATAATGCAGTTGAGATATATCAGTTTCATACCAGCAGCAGTGCCAAAGCTAAGCAAGCATGCACTAGATGAAATTCCTTGAAGGACATGAATTGGCACTCGCACTGACATTGTTTTGTGTTTCAAAGTTGCTGTAAATGCCCCTTGACTGTGTAATAGCTGTGACACCGCTCACATGTATAATTTTGTGCTTGACGGAGAGATGTGGCACATGTTGCTGAACCTTTCTACTGGCATGATGTTAATCAAAGCACCACTGTCTATAATGAAGGTCATGAGGCAACCGTTCACTTGTAAGGTGATTTTGGGATAAATACACTTTTTTTCTTCTTTGTAAGCAGCTAACCCTTAATGTGCATGTTGAACCTTAGTTGATATCATCAGCGCACATATATCTTCTTTACTAGTGTTTCATAATGACGTTGAAGATCCTTTATATGATGAACTTGACGATGATCAACTGTGTTTGGTTTCTAGTTGTCATAACTGATGTTGCCTTTTGGCCTTGCGGGTGTAGGTAGACTGCCTCTGGAACCTTCTGGTGGCCATTTTCTCTTCTCGCTGTGACACATTTTGGTTCTGTTTTTCTTTGCAGACCATTATGAAGTGATTTTCTTTCCCGCAGCCTTTGCACGTCTGTCCTGTGGTTGGACATTTACCTTCACGGTAGAATGAAAACCCACAACATAAGCATGACTTTTTCTTCTTCAGAGACGTTGAATTATATACATTTAGTTTGTGCTTTTGCTTGCTTTCATGGTGAACGCTGATTCATTATGTACTGTTCCTGTTTCCTTATCAGCAGCTTGTCAATCTGTTTGTTCTTCTACCCTTGCAGCCATAAGAATTTTCTCCAAACTGAGTGGCTCTCCCAACATGCATCTTCTGAAGGCAGCTATCAATGACTCAGAGGCACATGGCTTCTTTATCATTAAAGTAACAGAACTTGCAGTGCGGGGAAGTGCATCAGGTCTCTCTAAAAATTAATCCATCGTTTCACCAACTTGTTATCGTGCTTGGTTGAAGATGTACCTTTCATAGTCTACATTCGGCATCGGATTGAAGTTGGCATACAATGCTTCTCTTTTCTTTTGGGATGATGTTGCATCAGCTTGTGAGATTTTCTTTAGCACTTCTTTCACTCCATCACCAGCAAGGTTTTGCAAATATTTAATGATGTTCTTATTGTCTTCTTCTCCTAAAGCGTCTATGAAGTCATCAAACATTTTGATCCATGCAGTCCACCGGGCATCAATCTTCTACTTCTTTGAGGTCTCAAACAAAGGTGGTGGTTTGAGGAATGTAGCCATATCATACTTAGTGCTTCCTTTGGTCGCCATCAAGAGCAACCTGCTGTTCAGGCAGTGCTCATCTTGTAAAGCAGGACTGGCAACCTCTCCATGCAACCCCCGTTCTCTAGTGTCTGGTCATCATGCCTGAGTTTCTAAGTCATATAGCACTTATTTGTTTGTGCCGGGAAGTATGTTTCTGTTTTTGTCCCTGGCCGTCACTGCATTTAGCGTTTGCTTCATATTGATGATGGCTCTGTGTTATGGTGCAGCACAGTATTTCTTCTTTAAGCTTTACCAATGGGTTTTTGGCTGGCTTTTCCAATGTGCTTCTCTGCAGGGCCTTCAACTTCACTTCATCGACGGCTGTGTATGGATTGGAATGGGGCACAAAAACTCCACATACACAAATTGCAGATCACTTTACATAGCTTTTGGGGTGCACATGGCATGCAAGAGCAGTTTGTTGTACTTTTGCAAACTCGCAGGGAGAGTTGCTTTGTTTTTTCAGGGCACGTACCCCCCTACTTGTCACCAGTTTTAGCATCCTCCCCATCTTGGTAAGATGTAAATGAACACACTACACACTGAGCTCTATAACAGACGTCTATATTCTTCAACATACTGTCATGCCTGCTTCACACATTGCATCATAACGTTTATAACTACACCTTAACACCCCTCTCATCTAATTACATGACTCCTGTCTATAGTCCACCCAGGAAATGAGGGCCCTAGCACGCACAATATCAAAGACACTATGGGGGTCATTACAACATTGGCGGTATAAGGCGCTTACCGCCGTGCAGAAGACCGCGAATACACAGCCACGGCAGACCGCCACAGCTATTATGACGCACATCACGGAATCCGCCGAAATTCAGACACCCACACAATACCGCCACACCAAAGGTCAGCGATAAACATGCGGAAACAAATCCTCCACCTCCACGCCAACAAAAACACGCTCATGCTATTACGACCCACGAATCCGCGGCGGTCTTTCAACCGCGGTATACCATTGGCGGTACACACCGCCACGCTCAAAATACACACACATCTACAAAACACAGCCACATTGGACAATTACAACTACACACACCTGATACACGTACACACACCACTCCCACATACCCAACACAATATAAAACACACACCCACATCACACACAAACCCCTACGACCAAAAATTCTGAGAGAAGGCCAGAGAGAGAGCACAGAATAGACAACCCCATCACACAGAGGCACACAACACCATCACCCACACAACATCCAAGGACAAAACACCACATACCACTACACTCACCACACTCATCAACACATACACCACCCCACACATCACCTACACCACCCCATGGCACGCCAAAGACACCCCCGCTTCTCCGAGGAGGAGCTCAGGGTCATGGTGGAGGAAATCATCTGGGTAGAGCCACAGCTATTTGGCTCACAGGTACAGCACACATCCATAGCCAGGAAGATGGAGCTATGGCAAAGAATAGTCGACAGGGTGAACGCAGTGGGACAGCACCCAAGAAATAGGGAGGACATCAGGAAGAGGTGGAACGACCTACAGGAGAAGGTGCGTTCAACGGTATCCAGGCACCACATCGAGGTACAGTGGACTGGCGGCGGACCCCCACCTCCTCCCCCTCAACTAACAACATGGGAGGAGCAAGTCTTGACCATCTTGCATCCTGAGGGCCTCGCAGGAGTCGTTGGAGGAACGGACACTGGTAAGTCAAATCTTAACTATCACATCCCCCACCCTACCTGCATGCAATCACACACCCCCACCCTCACACCCTCCCCTATCACCCCAAATCCTCACCAATCTACCCATGACACCAACCACCCATCCCAACCCCAAGACCTGCATGACACAACTAAGCATGGACACCCATCACTAAAGCATGCCCACTGCACAGACCCAGAACACCCCCCAACCATCAGCACACAAGCCCCCACACAGGAATGCCTGCACTGGGGTTCTCGCACACCCACTCATTGCACACCATGAAACACACACATGCAATAATCATGTTCTTATACCCCTGCAGGAACCCGAAGGAACGTCACCACACCAGAGGGCCAGACAACACCACTCCACCCCCAGAAGAGGCCCACAGAGACGAGAGCAGCTCTGCCCTACTGGATCTTGATGACCAGCCCGGATCATCGTGGGCCTCAGGACAGTCGGTTCCCCTTGCCCAGCCACAGCCCAACACCAAGCTGCCACCCTCTGGTAACACCAGCACAGCACCCACCCAGCAGGCCCAAACCTCCCTACCCAGGACAGGTCAATCAGCAGTGTGTCCACCACTACAGGGCACCCAGGGTAACCCACCACCCCAACAACAACAGGGACCTGGGGGCAGTGGCAGTGGGCACACGGTCCAGGGGACGGAGGCACAGGAACACAGTGGAACTGGGAGGGCTGCTGTGCGACAGAGGGAGGACAGGCCAAGGGAACCAACTCTCCACGAGGCCCTCTCCTCCATCATGGGAGCATACCACCACTCCCAGGAGACGATGGCGACGGTCCTGGACAAGTTGCAGGAGACCCTGCCTCTGCAGGAGGAACAATATTTGGGGTTCAGGGAGGAACTCAGGACCATCGGCTTCGCTCTGGGCACCATCGTAGGGGTACTGACAGACATTCAAAAGACCTTGAGGGACACCGTGGCACTCCAAGGGGCCCCTGACACTAGCCACGACGATGAACTGCCCACCACCTCCGCCAGGGCTAGTGGACAGGACGCCCGCCACAGGACCAACACACCAGCACCCCATCCCCTGCAGACGGACAACCACCACGCAAGCGGGCCGTGAGATCAAGGAACAGGACAGAGCAAGATGGCAAGACCCCCGCCAGGAAATAAGACCACCATGATTGTCCCCCCACCGTGCCACTTTGTTACCCTGTCCAAATCGGAACTGCCCCAGCTCCACTTCCAATGGGCAGATGTGCAATGTACCTGTGAGACTAATAGACTGGACTCTGCCATGGACATTCCTCCACCATCACCCATCACCATTTTACAACCCCCCTTCATTTTTTAGCACTTAAATAAACACCCTTGAAACACTAAATAAAACTGGAGTCAGTCTATAATTTGTAATTCTGTATTATCAATTACAGTTTCATAATGGGTTACCCATTGTAAGGCTAACATACCTATGTCACACATCACAAGCCCTTCAAGGATGCAAACATTTGACACGTAGGTTACCACATTTGTGAAACTGAAATGGAAGGGGACAGCTCAGTCAACAAATAGTGAGTGAAATGTTGGTACAGGATAGAGGTAGATGTGTGAAAGTTAATGTAATGGTAAAAATGAAAATGTTCTCACCTGTGTGTCACTGGAAATATTGCTGTATGACTGACTCCCTGTTGTCGTTTTCTTCTTCCTCAGCTTCCTCCTCATCACTGTCCACAAGCTCCACAGGCTCCACAGCTGCCACAACACCGTCATCTGGATCATCCTCCTGCAGAAAAGGCACCTGGCATCGCAATGCCAAATTATGGAGCATGGAGCAGGCGATGATGATGTCGCACACCTTCTTGGTGAGTAGAATAGGGACCCACCTGTCATATGGAGGCACCTGAACCTGGACTTAAGGAGGCCGAAGGTGCGCTCGATAACCCTCCTGGTCCGCCCATGGACATCATTGTACCGTTCCTCTGCCCTGGTCCTGGGATTCCTCACTGGGGTCAATAGCCAGGAAAGGTTGGGGTAACCAGAGTCCCCTAATAGCCATACACAGTGCCTCTGGAGTTGACCCATCATATCAGGGATGCTACTATTCCGCAGGATGTAGGCGTCATGCACAGAGCCAGGGAACATAGCATTTACCTGCGAGATGTACTGGTCTGCAAAACATACCATCTGGACATTCATGGAATGATAACTCTTCCTGTTCCTGTACACCTGTTCACTCCTGCGGGGGGACCAGAGCTACATGGGTCCCATCAATGGCACCTATGACGTTGGGGATATGTCCAAGGGCATAGAAGTCACCATTCACTGTAGGCAAATCCTCCACCTCAGGGAAAATGATGTATCTCCTTATGTGTTTCAGCAGGGCAGACAACACTCTGGACAAGACGTTGGAAAACATAGGCTGGGACATCCTTGATGCCATGGCCACTGTTGTCTGGAAAGACCCACTTGCAAGGAAATGGAGCACTGACAGCACCTGCACGTCAGGGGGGATTCCAGTCGGATGGCGGATTGGTGACATCAGGTCTGGCTCCAACTAGGTACACAGTTCCTGGATTGTGGCACGGTCAAACCGGTAGGTGGCGATTAAATTTCTCTCTTCCATTGTCAACAGGTCCACCAGCGGTCGGTACACCGGAGGATTACGCCATCTTCTCATATGTCCCAGCTGACGGTGCTCAAGAAGGACAACAGCGAAGAAACAGTCACTATTCCTCCAGGTATGTACCCACAGTCACACACAAGACTACACCAGACAATAAACCCTTCCTGTATGTGTGTTGAGTGTAGGCCTCAGTATGTGTGACGCAGTTGAAAATGAATCCATGTGGGCCCCTGAAATGGCGGCTGCCTGACCTCTACACTGGGACAATGTGATTGTGGGGTAACAGCGCTGGCGTTGCACAGCGTCGCGGTAGGCGGTGGTAGAGCGCAGCGCAATGCTGCATTGGTTAACATTGGATCCTATGGGTCCCAGGAGCCAATGAACAGGTGCGCCGGCGGTGATGATGCGCCCCGCCGCGGACGTCACCGCCGCGGACGTCACCGCCATTTTCTATCTGTTCAATCACTAGATACCTGACCTTCGACAGGAGAGGACCTACACTGCTAGTGCTGCTGTGACCTCGGTCTGGAAGCGACGATGGCTGCTGCGTCTGGGGAAAGGGCCCCTGCCTTCACTGCACAGAAGTTGGAGAAACTTGTGGATGGGGTCCTCCCCCAGTACATGCTACTCTACGGTCCTCCAGACCAGCAGGTTAGTACACAGGGAGCACGTTGTAGGGGCTAGGCCTGAGTGGACAGGGCTGGGTGGAAGAGGGAAGGGGGCAGAAGTCATACTACAGTAAAGCATGGGAATAAATGGGCCACATGGTCAGAGTATGGAGGGGGCCACACACATTGATGGTGCAGTTGGTAATGCCTGTTCCTCTTCCCTTGTGCATGTCATGTAGGTCAGCGCCCACCAGAAGAGGGATATTTGGCGTGCCATCGCCAAGGAGGTCTGGACCCTGGGGGCCCACCAGAGACGGGGCACCCACTGCCGGAAGAGATGGGAGGACATTCGCCGCTGCAGCAAGAAGACGGCGGAGGCTCAGCTGTGGATGGCCTCCCAGCGTGTGAGGGGTGCCCGTCGCTCCATGACCCCCCTGATGTTCCGGATCCTGGCAGTGGCCTACCCGGAGTTGGATGGGCGCTTAAGGACATCACAGCAGACACAAGGGGGTGAGTACAACCTCATTCTGCTGACTTTGTGTGCAGTGGAGGGGTTTGGGTGGGGGACGTGGGCTGTGGGTGTCCCTAGGCCAGGGCGAGTTCGGTAGGCAAGGCCCCTCCGTAATGTAGGCCATGTGGCACTCTACCCCACCTCAGAAGAGTGGCAAGTTGAGGTATAGTTGCCTCTGTGGCATCCATGTGCATAGATTTCCACCATTGCCATGTAGGCCATATCCCAGATTTTGCATGTGCAGAGGGCAGGAGCACGGCGTTATGCATGGGGCTGCTGCGTGTGTCTTGTCCGCCAACGGTAGCGGTATGCCATGCACTTAAACTTTCTTTCTTCTGTCTCCCCTCTCCCCCCCTTTTCCTGCTCTCCCTGTCCTTTTGTACATCAGCATCATCAGGCGGAGGTACAGTGGCACCGGAGCATGAGGGAGCTGCATCCCACATGGCCATGGAGGGCCACACCACAGACTCTGAATGCACCAGTGGGACGGAGGGCGAGGGGAGCTTCACGTCGGCCACCAGATTACCAACCAGCGACACGGACTCGTACGCCGATGGGAGCTCCCCTGTGGTGGCGGCACCATCTGTGCGCACCACTTCTACAGGTACAGCCGCCACCCCCCCTACCAGCACCGCCCTCCCAGCAGCCCCTCAGCGTTCGCCCCATGCCCGCTCACCCAGGAGGGTGGGCATCACCTTCGCCCCAGGCACCTCAGGCCCGCCCCAGTCACCCCTTTTGCCCTCAGTGAGGAGGCCATTGACCTCCTCAGGTCACTCACTGTTGGGCAGTCTACCATCGCGAATGCCATCCAGGGTGTAGAACGAGAGTTGCAACACAGTAATGCATTCCTGGAGGGCATTCATTCTGGTCAGGCTGCCCTTCAGCGAACCCTGCAATTTCTGGCCTCAGCACTGATGGCAGCCATTGTCCCTGTGTCCAGCCTTCCCCCTCCAACTTCCTCAACCCAGACCCAATCCCCTGTACCCCAGCCCATCCCAAGCTCACCTACAGACCAGCATGCACACAAGTCAACACACACAAGTAGCTCAAGCAAACATAGGCACAATACACACCACAGGCACTCACACAAGCATCACACCCATACAGATACAGCAACATCCACTGTCTCCACTGTGTCCCCCTCCTCCTCTTCTCCCTCCTCCCTCCCAGTCTCGTCTACACACATACCTGCATGCACCACATCTACAGGCACTAGGACTCGCACCAGGACACCCAGCACCACACGCCGCTCACCTACACTCACCACCTCCACTGCCATTTACATGTCCCCTGTGTCCTCTCCCAGTGTGTCAATGACGCCCCCTCCCAAAGTACCCAAACGCCGGCAATCACTCACCCAACATCCATCCACCTCACGACAGCCTCCAGTACCTGCACCCAAAACAGCTAAAGTGACACCTCCTACAACCACCTCCTCTTCCTCCACTCCCAGACCCCCTCCAGCTACCCATCCCAGTGTCCGTCAGAAACTCTCCCTATGTCAAATTTACCTTTTTGCCCCCACCCCCCTCCAATTCATCAGTCCCGTCGTAGCGCCTCAGCCAAAAAGCCTCCAGTACCAGTGGTGCGTGTTCCAGGTTTTTGGAGTGCACCGTCCACCAGGGCAGGCAGTAGGACCCGGAGCCAAGGCACTGGCAGCCCACCCCCTGTAAAGGCTCCGAAATTGGAGAGTGGACGACGGGACCGTGTCAAGACTCCTGGTGGGTCAACAAGTGAAATGGGATCGAAGAGGATTGGTGAGTCAGCTGTAACTCCAAATAAGGTGGGGAAGGTCCAGAGGAAGTCTGCCCAGCCTGTTGTGAGTGTCATGGCGGAAAAGTGCGCCATCATTCCCGGTGGTCCAGACACAACCGCCAGCACCGTCGTCACTGGTCCAGAGACCGCCGCCAGAGTCACAGCCCAGGAGGGCCCAAGTATCGTTACTGGTCCAGAGACCACCGCCAAAGTCACAGCCCAGGAGGGCCCAAGTATCGTTACTGGTCCAGAGACCACCGCCAGAGTCACAGCCCAGGAGGGCCCAAGTATCGTTACTGGTCCAGAGACCACCGTCAGAGTCACAGCCCAGGAGGGCCTAAGTATCGTTACTGGTCCAGAGACCACCGCCAGAGTCACAGCCCAGGAGGGCCCAAGTATCGTTACTGGTCCAGAGACCACCGCCAGAGTCACAGCCCAGGAGGGCCCAAGTATCGTTACTGGTCCAGAGACTACCACCAGAGTCACAGCCCAGGAGGGCCCAAGTATCGTCACTGGTCCAGAGACAACCGCCGGAGTCACAGCCCAGGAGGGGCCAGGATGCCACAGCCCCGCTGGCCAATGATGGAACGTCATGCCACACACCAATTTCCAGTGTGGAGATCGTCATGCCACACACCAATGTCCAGTGTGGAGATCGTCATGCCACACACCAATGTCCAGTGTGGAAATCGTTATGCCACACACCAATGTCAGTATCAGAACCGCCATGTCAAAGCACCGCTGAACAGTCCTGAACCACCATGGCAAAGCACCGCTGAACAGGGCAAAGACCGCCATGTCAAAGCACCGCTGAACAGGGCAAAGACCGCGATGTCAAAGCACCGCTGAACAGTCCTGAACCACCATGGCAAAGCACCGCTGAACAGTCCTGAACTACCATGTCAAAGCACCGCTGAACAGGGCAAAGACCGCCATGTCAAAGCACCGCTGAACAGTCCTGAACCACCATGGCAAAGCACAGCTGAACAGTCCTGAACCACCATGTCAAAGCACCGCTGAACAGGGCAAAGACCGCCATGTCAAAGCACCGCTGAACAGGGCAAAGACCGCCATGTCAAAGCACCGCTGAACAGGGCAAAGACCGCCATGTCAAAGCACCGCTGAACAGTCCTGAACCACCATGGCAAAGCACCGCTGAACAGGGCAAAGACCGCCATGTCAAAGCACCGCTGAACAGGGCAAAGACCGCCATGTCAAAGCACCGCTGAACAGGGCAAAGACTGCCATGTCAAAGCACCGCTGAACAGGGCATAGACCGCCATGTCAAAGCACCGCTGAACAGTCCTGAACCACCATGGCAAAGCACCGCTGAACAGTCCTGAACCACCATGGCAAAGCACCGCTGAACAGTCCTGAACCACCATGTCAAAGCACCGCTGAACAGGGCAAAGACCGCCATGTCAAAGCACCGCTGAACAGGGCAAAGACCGCCATGTCAAAGCACTGCTGAACAGGGCAAAGACCGCCATGTCAAAGCACCGCTGAACAGTCCTGAACCACCATGGCAAAGCACCGCTGAACAGTCCTGAACCACCATGTCAAAGCATCACTGAACAGGGCAAAGACCGCCATGTCAAAGCACCGCTGAACAGGGCATAGACCGCCATGTCAAAGCACCGCTGAACAGTCCTGAACCACCATGGCAAAGCACCGTTGAACAGTCCTGAACCACTATGTCAAAGCACCGCTGAACAGGGCAAAGACCGCCATGTCAAAGCACCGCTGAACAGGGCATAGACCGCCATGTCAAAGCACCATTGAACAGTCCTGAACCACCATGGCAAAGCACCGCTGAACAGGGCAAAGACCGCCATGTCAAAGCACCGCTGAACAGGGCATAGACCGCCATGTCAAAGCACCGCTGAACAGGGCAAAGACCGCCATGTCAAAGCACCGCTGAACAGGACATAGACCGCCATGTCAAAGCACCGCTGAACAGTCCTGAACCAACATGGCAAAGCACCGCTGAACAGTCCAGAACCACCATGTCAAAGCACCGCTGAACAGGGCAAAGACCGCCATGTCAAAGCACCGCTGAACAGGGCATAGACCGCCATGTCAAAGCACCGCTTTACAGTCCTGAACCACCATGGCAAAGCACCGCTGAACAGGGCATGCACCGTGTAGTAATGAATGTACCGCCACATCAGGCATCCTTATCCCATGTGCAGCTGGGACAGTGACAGGACAGGAACTTTCACGGGGAGACTCATCCAGTCTGGGCACCAGTCCCCCTCCAGAACCAGTGTAGACCTGCATCTACTTGAGAGACTGTGGCTTTGCACTCCCCAGGATGGTACAGTGGGCAAGCCACCCACTGTAGAGACTTGAGAGACTGTGGCTTTGCACTCCCCAGGATGGCACAGTGGGCAACCCACCCACTTTAGAGACTTGGGAGACTGTGGCTTTGCACTCCCCAGGATGGCACAGTGGGCAACCCACCCACTGTATAGACTTGAGAGACAGTGGCTTTGCACTCCCCAGGATGGCACAGTGGGCAACCCACCCACTGTATAGACTTGAGAGACTGTGGCTTTGCACTCCCCAGGATGGCACAGTGGGCAAGCCACCCACTGTATAGACTTGAGAGACTGTGGCTTTGCACTCCCCAGGATGGCACAGTGGGCAACCCACCCACTGTAGAGACTTGAGAGACTGTGGCTTTGCACTCCCCAGGATACATCAATGGGTATGGAGCCCCGTCGTGGATCTGGCTTCGCATTCATGTGGCTGAGGTGCCCCCTCTTCCCTTCCCCCTGAGGTGCCTGTAGTGTTTCTATCTGATGCCCTGGCAGTGTTCTCTCTGAATTTGGTCAGGTATCTTTTGTGGGCCTCGCCCATGCATTTTTGGACTGTTTGTGCACGGACATTGTTGTGTACATAACTGCACTACTTCGTGTATTGTATATATAATTATGAGTGATTTAGAGATATATATCTGTATATTTTTGTATGACGTATATTGGCACATTACAATGTTCGACCGAAATTTGCATTGTCTTTGCATTCTTCCGGGGGGATTGTGGGTTGTTAATGTGATATTTTTGACAGCATTGGTGTGTATGTTGTACTATGCGAGGGTGGGGGTGGGGGTGTTTGGTGGGTGTCCCCCTAACTTTTGCCTCCCCTTCCCCCGTGTCGTAGATGCAGTACTCACCGGTATCTTCTGCGCCTACGTCGCTGTTGGTCGTGAAGGAGCAGAAAGACAAGGGCAGGTAGTATTTGGAGTTCCGGGTCCATGGAGTCGTCGTTCCTTGTGGGATGTGTAGAAGGTGAGCGCTTTCCCATAGCAAAAGCTGTTTCCGCCGTGTTTTTATCCACGGTGAATCCGCCCCGGAAAAGGTGGCGGATTGGCGGGTTGTAATGGTGTGGGCGGTACATTGTCTTCCGCTTGTCTGTTGGCGGTAACCGCCGCGCTGTTTGTCTGTACCGCCGTGGCGGGCGGTGTGTTAAAGTGGCTGTCTTTGTTGGCGGTTTCCGCCAGGGTCATAATTCCCTTTTTTTGTTCGCCGGCCTGTTTGCGGTATTACTGCACCTTTTACACCGTCCGCCAGGGTTGTAATGACCACCTATATCAGCTATTTTTTAATCTATGTGAAATCAATCCCTCTCTAGCCATAAAGTTCACATTGTCGATTTGCAAGTTTAACACTGACCTTGTTTTTCTTATTGAAAGCTGGTTACATGATGCTTTTGGGCCTGATATTGTGCTAGTGTACCTCTGACTACAACATTTTGGGGGTCATTCTGACCTTGGCGGTAAAAGGGCCATACCGCCGGTCAGAACTCCGCCATACTACCGCCGCGGCCGCGGTAAACCGCCACGGTCATTCTGTGAATCCGCCAAAAACCCGACATCCAAGGAAGGCCGCCTCATCAGCGGGCCGCGGAAAACTGGAGATGACCAAACCTCCACCGTCACGCCAACACAAACACGCGCATGCCATTCTGACCCACCAATCCACGCGGCGGTCTTTCAACCGCGGTATTCCATTGGCGGTACACACTGCCGCGCTCAAAATACACACACAGCTCCAAAACACTGCCACATTGGGCAATTTGAAATACATACACCTGACACACATACCAACAACACTCCCCCACATCCATACAAGTATAAAACACACACCCACATCACCCACAAACCCCTACGACCGAAGATCAGAGACGAAGGAGAGAGAGAGACACATCACAGAATCGAGAGCTACATCACACAGAGGCACACTACACCATCACACACACCACATAGAAGCACAAAGCACCACACACCAACACACTCATCACCATATATACCACCCCACACCTCATCCACACCACCCCATGGCACCCCAAAGGCACCCACACTTTACGGACCAAGAACTCCGGGTCATGGTGGAGGAAATCATAAGAGTTGAACCGCAGCTCTTCGGCTCACAGGTGCAGCACACCACCATAGCCAGGAAGGCAGAGCTATGGCAGCGGATCGTGGACAGGGTCAACGCGGTGGGACAGCATCCCAGAAATCGAGACGACATCCGCAAACGCTGGAACGACTTAAGGGGAAAGGTGCGCTCGATGGTCTCGCGACACAGCATCGCAGTGCAGAAGACTGGCGGGGGACCCCCACCCCCTCCTCCCGATTTCACAGCATGGGAGCAAGAGGTACTAAACATCCTGCATCCTGATGGCCTCGCTGGAGTAGGCGGAGGAATGGACTCTGGTAAGTACAATCTCAACTACTTCACCCCCCCCCGCATGCCAACCCCCACCACCACCCTCACCCCCAACCCCCCATCACACATCCTCCCTGAGAATGTTTCACCAGCACAACCCACCCAACACCAACCCCTGCATGCCCCCACAAACTATGGACACCCATCACCCAAGCATGACCACTGCACATACCCCCCCCCAAAACACCCCCACAATGCCTCCCCCAAGGGAATGGCAGCACTGGGGGACAAGGGCACCAATCAATGGCACGCAATAGCACACACAGAAACAATAACCATACTCTCTTACCCCATGCAGGACCCGAACGCCAACACACCGGCCAGGAGGGTCCAGAAATGTCCATCCCCCCCCCGGAAGAGGCCCCCAGTGATGACAGCAGCTCTGTCGACCTGGAACCTGATGACCAGCCCGGACCATCGGGGACCTCTGGACAGTGGGTTCCCCACACACAGGCCACAGCAGACCCAACCCCCTCTGGGACCAACAGCACAGCTCCCACCCAGCGGGCCCATGCCTCTGTCTCTAGGACAGGTCAATCAGCGGTGTGTCTGCCACTACAGGGCACCTAGGCTAACCCACCACCCCAACAACAACAGGGACCTGGGGGGAGTGGTAGTGGGCACACCGTCCAGGGGACAGAGGCCCAGGGAAACAGGGCAACTCGGAGGGCTGCTGTGCGACAGGGGGGGGAGGAGAGGCCCAGGGAACCCACTCTCCAAGAGGCCCTCACCACCATCATGGCAGCCTACCACCACTCCCAAGAGACGATGGCGACGGTACTGGCCAGGTTCCAGGAGATCCAGGCACAGCAGGAGGAACGCGACCTTGGGTTCACCAATCAACTCACCAACATCTCTACCGCTATGGGGAGCATAGTCCAGGCCCTCAACCGGATTGAAGACACGTTGCGGGACCATGTGGCACCACACAGGGCCCCTGTCCCTAGCCAGGAACAGCCTACCACCTCTGCCTGCGCTAGTGGACAGGAGGCCCCACCACAACGACAGGCCACCAGAACCCCACCTCCTGCTGAAGAACAGCCACCCCGCAAGAGGAGCCTGAGATCAAAGAAATCGACAGAGTAGGATGTCAAGACCCCCGCCAGCATGAGACACCCCCTGAAGTCCTCCCACTGTCCCACATTGCCACCCTGTCCAACCTTGAACTGCCCCTGCTCCATCCTTCCACAGGCATATGGACAATGCACCTGTGAGACTGAGAACTGGACTCTGCCATGGCCATTACTCCACCCCCACCCATCACCGTGTTTATATCATGTAACATTATCTAGCACAAAAAATAAATCACTCAATGCACTTAAATCAAACAGGAGTCAGGCTGTATTATTTACAAATGTATAACACATAACCGATCAATTATGTTCTGTTAACTTTGTGCTTAACACATACCGAGATCAATAAGCACCAGTCCATGGGCTAACCAAGCAGTAGTCACGGAGTGGGTCATACAGCACTGAAAAGGGAAAGGAAAATCAAACATCAGTTTTAAAGAACTGGGGGGTCATAGACAAAGCTGAGAAGCAGGAGGCTTGCAGGAAAAGTAAAATGGCGTGCTTGATTCTTACCTGTGTGCTACTGAAAATACTGTTGGATAACTCTGTCCCTGTTGTCTGTGTCGTCCTCTGAGTCTTCCTCCTCTTCACTCTCCGCAGGCTCCACAGCTGCTTCAACACCACCATCTGGACCATCCTCCTGCAGGAAAGGCACCTGACGTCGCAATGCCAGATTGTGAAGCATACAGCAGGCCACGATGATCTGGCACACCTTCTTTGGTGAGTACATCAGGGATCCCCCTGTCATATGCAGGCACCTAAACCTGGCCTTCAGAACCCCAAAGGTCCTTTCTATGATCCTCCTAGTTCGCCCATGGGCCTCATTGTACCGTTCCTCAGCCCTGGTCCGGGGATTCCTCACTGGGGTCAATAGCCAAGGCAGGTTGGGGTAACCAGAGTCACCTATTAGCCACACACGTTGTCTCTGTAGCTGTTCCATCACATAAGGGATGCTGCTATTACGCATCACATACGCGTCATGCACTGACCCAGGGAACATGGCATTCACATGGGAGATGTACTGGTCAGCCAAACAGACCACCTGGACGTTCATAGAATGGTAACTCTTCCTGTTTCTGTACACCTGCTCATCGCCTTTTGGGGGCACTAAGGCTACATGGGTCCCATCAATGGCACCAATTATGTTGGGAATATGTCCAAGGGCATAAAAATCACCCTTCACAGTGGGCAAATCAACCTCCTCTGGGAATATGATGTATCTCCGCATGTGTTTCGTCAGGGCAGACAACACTCTAGACAAAACCTTAGAAAACATTGGCTGAGACATTCCAGATGACATGGCCACTGTTGTCTGGAATGAGCCACTTGCAAGAAAATGGAGGACTGACAGCACCTGCACCAGAGGGGGAATTCCTGCGGGTTGGCGGATGGGGGACATCAGGGCTGGCTCCAGCTGGGCACACAGTTCATGGATAGTGGCACGGTCAAGTCGGTATCGTAGTATGATGTGGCGTTCTTCCATTGTCGACAGGTCCACCAGCGGTCGGTACACGCGCGGATTCATCCTTCTCCTCGCAAGTCCCAGCGGACGGTGCCTAGGAAGGACAACATGGAGCACAGAGTCAAGCCAATCACTGGTACGTTCACCACAGCTTGCATAGCACACGGTTATCTAGGTATTGAAAGGCGTGTATGTGTGGCAATGCCAGGCCTAGGCCTGTGTGTCGCAGTAGAAATTATGCCATGTGGGCCCTTGAAATGGCGGCTGCCTGACCTGTGAAGTGGGACAATGGGATGTGAGGTCACTGCGCTGGCGGAGCAGACCGTGGCGGTAGGCGGTCGAAGACCGCTATACGGAGCCGCATTGGACAACATTGAAGCCTATGGGTTTCAGGAGCCAATGACGATGTGCGCCGGCGGGCGCGGTACGCACCGCCGCGGCCGTGACCGCCATTTTCTATCTGCTTAATCACTCGAGACCTGATCATCCACAGGAGAGGACCTATACTGCAAGTGCTGCTGTGAACTCGGTCTGGAAGTGACAATGGCTGCTGCGACTGGGGAAAGGGCCCCTGCCTTCACGTCGGAAGAGTTGGAGAAACTTGTGGACGGGGTCCTCCCCCAGTATGCGCTACTCTACGGTCCTCCAGACCAACAGGTGAGTACACTGAGTGCACATTGAATGGGTAATGCCTGTGTGGAGTGGGGTGGCTGTCAGTTGGTGGGGTGGGGAGAAAATGAGGAATGCAACGCACGACTGATGAGAGTATGGGCCACATGGCAAGGGTGGGGAGGGGGGGCATGTACCCCAAACATGCAGATATGTGACGTTTTCTCTTTCCCACCCTGTACTTGTCAAACAGGTGAGCGCCCATCAGAAAATCGATCTTTGGCGTGCCATCGCCAAGGAAGTCCGGGCCCTGGGGGTTTACACCAGACGGGGCACCCACTGTCGGAAGAGGTGGGAGGACATCCGCCGCGGAACCCGAAAGACCGCCGAGTCACTGCTGGGGATGGCCTCCCGAACTAGGAGGGGTGCCAGTCGTACCCTGACCCCCCTGATGTCCCGGATCCTGGCGGTGGCCTACCCTGATATGGATGGGCGCTTGAGGACATCACAGCAGACACAAGGGGGTGAATATCAGCACATTCTCCTATCTATACGCGCAGTGGAGGCGTCTGGGTGGGGGAGGAGGGCTGTGGGTGACAGTAGGCCAGGGCGCTTTCTGTAGTGTAGTCCCCTCCCTTAGACATGGCCCTCTGGCCCCGCCCACCACCTCTGTAGGGTGCCAAGTGCAGCTATCCAGGGCCAAACATCACCCATGAGCGCGTCTGTTGTCCCTAGACCTGTTGGCCTAGTCAGAAGTACAGAGTAGTGTACCCCAAGTTCGCGGCTTAGTGCATGAGGCACCTGTGTCTGTCCTCTCCGCCAAGGCTATTGACAAGGCATGCACTCAACTTTGTTTTCTTTCTCCCCCCACCCTTATTCTTTCTTTCCTGTGCATTAGCATCATGTTAGGGTTTGTACACAGCAAAGAGCATGTCCCCTCTCACTGCACTAGTGGGTTCTGTAATAGCTCCCTTTTAAACTTACTATTGAAAGACTTTCTTGTTATCTCACCTTCCCCCCCCCAGGCTTCTGTGTATGTTGTTTAATGTGCTGTTTTGTTTACACATTGGGCCTTGCTTTTACCAAGGCTTCTTTAAAACACTCCTCCCTAGGCCATGTGTTAATCCAACTCATTTGCATAATAACTGAAACTCTGCACACCTTTCAAGAACATGTGCAGCATGTGAGGACCACACCCAGCTCTTCAAACCACACCCAGCTCTGCACACCTTCCAAGAACATGTGCAGCATGTGAGGACCACACCCAGCCCTTCAAACCACACCCAGCTCTTCGAACCACACCCAGCCCTGTCTATAAAAGGCATCCCCCGAGCCTCACCCAGTGCTTGTGCTCGTCTACCTCCCGCTTACCTGAGAACAGATCCCTCGGCGCTGGCACTCCTGCTCTTTACAGACTTTCTTTGACTTCAATGGGCGCAGCTGCTGGCTCTTCCTTCTTCCGGTTTCCGGTTCCTCCTTGCCTCAGCCTCTCTCCTACGAGTAACCTGCAAAAGAGAAAGAAGACAAGGTTAGACTGATCAGTATCTCTTGCCAGCAACAAGTAAGTGCAAAACTTTTTATTACCTGAGGGAGCTTTGACGGCAATTTCTGGATTCGTGTATAGACAGTTTGAGGCGAAGTGCCTTCCACGAGCATTGTGATTCAGGCTCTTTGTTGCAGGAGTATTTTGCGGAACTTTGTGAAGCGGACATTGTTTTTTTTCATGGAACTTTTGGGAATCGAACAGTGGAAACCATTGACAGCAAGGCAAACAGTAAATCAAGGACTTGCACAAATTACATGCTGTATTTTGATGTAAAAGTACAGTATTTGTTTTATAAAAGATTCTGGAAATATGGGAAAAGTGAGTCTGCTATTGGGAATTTAGGCTTTAGTTATTATGATGAATGTTTGATATTGGTAATTCTGATAACGGTATTTGTTTAATGTTTTAGAAGCTTTACAGTAATAGAAAACACATCCCAGAGCAGTAACACATTCCAAACCTGGAAACTAGAGACCAGGATCCAAGAGGTACTTTTAGAAGAGAATTTCTAATAAATAAAGGGATAGTCAGGAACCCATTTAGGAATAGGTTGCACTTATCTGTTCTTTGTTTATGTTTCATTAGGCACCAGTTTCTACAGAAGTCAGAAAGGGCCGCAGATTTGTGCAGCACTTCAACAGTGGAAACGCAAGAACGGTGTTGTCTCTCTTTTTTATTTTATCCACTTCCCCCCTTCCCTTGAGCTTCTGTTCTTAGTGCACTGTTTTAAAAACTAGTGTGCTGGAACAAGCAGTTTCAGGGTGGGGTCGGATTGTCTTCAACCTCCATCACTTCAGCCCCTGCCTCTGTCACCCCTGCTGCCCTCAGTGCGGAGCTCATTGACCTGGTGAGGACGCTCATTGTTGGGCAGACTACCCTTTTGAATGCCATCCAGGGGGTAGAAAGGGAGGTGCATCGGAGCAATGCCTACCTGGAGGGCATTCATTCGGGTCAGGCTGCCCATCAACGAGCGTTCACCTCTCTGGCCTCAGCACTGACGGCAGCCATTGTCCCTGTCTCCAGTCTCCCTCTTCTAACTGCCTCCAGCCTTTCTCTGTCTCCTGTTCCTCAGCCTATCCCATCCACACCATCTGACCAGCCTGCACACACCTCAACACCCAAGGCCAGCTCATCCAAACATAAGCACCACAGAACACACAAGCATTCACCCAAGCAACACCCAGTTGCAGACATACCAACAGTCACTACCACCTCTGTGTCCCCCACCTCCTCGTCTCCCTCCTCCCTCCCTGTGACGTCTCCACTCACACCTGCATGCACACCAACATCAGCCAGTTCTTCCATCACCACCACACCCTCCACCACAGTCCTCACACGTGCAGTCACCACCCCCACTGCCATGTACACGTCCCCTGTGTCCTCTCCCACTGTGTCTGTCACCCCCTCTTCCAAGACACATAAACGCAGGCAGACACCCATACAACAGCCAACCACCTCACGACAGCCTACGTCTCAGTCACCTGCACCCAAAGACAGCACACCTGACTCTCCAACAACCACATCCTCTTCCTCCACTTCTATCTCAAATACTCCTACCCTTTACCCTGGTCCCAATAAATATTACCTCACAACTGTTGACCTCTTTCCCTCCCCTGACCCACCCCCTCCATCTGGGAAAAGTCCCAAAGGCACCTCAGCCACCACCAGCCCAGCTTCCAAGGTACAAGTGGTGCATGGAATATGGAGTCCACCCTTTGGCGGCAGTGACACGTCACTGAACAGCAAGGGGACTGGCAGCCCCCCCCCAGGCAAGAGGACCCGGAAGGTGAAGGGCCGCCGTCAGCGGACTGAGACGGCTGCCCCCAAGGAGGTGACTACGGCCACTTCACCTGCCACAACAGCCAGGGGAGGCAAGGGCCCGAGAGCCCCATCTAAGGAGCGGAAGGGCAGCAGGGCGGAGAGGCCAGCCAGCAGGAGCGCGGAGCAGGAGGGCCCCACACGCCCCATCCCGGCTGCAAGGGACGACACCAAAGGGCCCAGGACTCCGTCTCCGAAGGGGCCTGACACTGCACGTTCGGAGGGCGAGTGAGCAGGTTGTCCAGGCCAGGTCTGACTCCCTACACTGACTGGAAGAGCACCGCTGAACAGGGCCCCGCCGTGCAGACAAGCACCGCTGAACAGGGCCCCGCCGTGCAGAAGAGCACCGCTCTGCTGGGCCCCGCCGTCTCAAGCACCGCTCCGCTGGGCCCCTTCATCTCAAGCACCGCTCCGCTGGGCCCCGCCGTCTCAAGCACCGCTCCGCTGGGCCCTTCATCTCAAGCACCGCTCCACTGGGCCCCTTCCTGTCAAGCACCGCTCCGCTGGGCCCTTCATCTGAAGCACCGCTCCGCTGGGCCCCGCCGTCTCAAGCACCGCTCCGCTGGGCCCCTTCATCTCAAGCACCGCTCCGCTGGGCCCCGCCGTCTCAAGCACCGCTCCGCTGGGCCCCTTCATCTCAAGCACCGCTCCGCTGGGCCCATCCTGTCAAGCACTGTTTATGGTTCACTGTGCCCACCATGCCTCCTCCTTGACCAGTGGAGACTGTCATCCACCTGATGGACTGTGGCTTTGCACTCCCCAGGATGGTGCAGTGGGCAGCCCACCCACTGTAGAGACATTGAGAGACTGTGGCTTTGCACTCCCCAGGATGGTACAGTGGGCATGGTGGCTCCTCGTGGATCTGGCGTCGTGGACTCATGTGGCTGTGGTGCCCCCCCCCCCTTCCCTTCCCCCTGAGGTGCCTGTAGTTTTTACATCAGATGCCCCTACAGTGTTCTCTCCAAAGGACTCAGGTCTCCAGTGTGGGCTTTGCCCTTGTTTCGCAAAACTTTGGCCCACGGACATAATAAATTCGTAGGAGGTGCAGGACTTGTTACTTCAGTTATACACTGATGTGTATATATTTGTTTTTTATGTAAATATTTTTCATGGTTGTACGATAATTTGCAGGAGCTTTTTGGTACATAAATATTTATTCCAAATTTGATTATGTCATAGCATTTTTCAAGGGGTGTTTGGGTGGTGTCACTGTGACTTGTTGCTCTGCATTGGTGTGTACATAGTTGGGGGGGGGGGTCGCATATGTGTGTGGCCATAACCTTTCGTCCTCCCCCTCCCGTGTGTCGTAGGTGCAGTACTCACTGTTGTCGTCTGCGCCGGAGTTCGTACTCGTGGTAGATGAGAAGGTAGACGAGAGCAGGTATGATGTTCAATTCGGGTTCCATGCTGTCCTCCTTCCTCGTAGAGTGTGTTTTGGTGAGCGTTTTCTCGTTCGTAGTCTGTTTCCGCCGTGTTTTTATCGGCGGGGCTCTCGCCCCGGAAAAGGTGGCGGATTGGAAGGTTGTGATAGGGTGGGCGGTACATTGTCTGCCGCCTGCCTGTTGGCGGTGACCGCCGCGCTGTTTGTTTGTACCGCCGTGGCGGTCGGAGTGTTAAAGTGGCGGGCTGTGTTGGCGGTTCCCGCCAGGGTCAGAATTCCATTTTTTGGACCGCCAGCCTGTTGGCGGGTTGGCCGCCGCTTTTTCACCGACCGCCAGGGTTAGAATGACCCCCTTTATGTGCAAACATCTTCTCCGAACAAGTAGTGGGGTTAATATGATTTTTAAACCACATCTATTAGTTACTAGTTACTAGTTAATACCATTGCATCAGCGGTCATTTATGCATCTTAGATGCAACCCTTTTCAACCTCTATTACATCTCTTTGTGGTTTACTGATTTATAGAACTAATTTGTAGAATTCCTGGTTCGCCATCAAGGGCCTTCCCATTTCATTATCTTTGAGATATGTGCCTCACTTATTTCCAAAACATCCAATGTCATGGTGTTAGGTGGCTTAACCTTTGGTTTGTTGCTCCTGATATTTTTAAGGTGGCCTCTTTCCTTGTTACATGTCTGACTATGAGTATGGCACAATATATGACTCATCCTACCCACATTGGCAGCCATAACTTATCTGTGTCTGTTTACCAATACAGATATCTCTGTATCAGACCCAGTTGGTCTGCTTTGGACCAATCATTGCTATATCCATTTTTCAATGCTTTTCCAATTCCAGCTGACTGCTACCCCTGCTGCCTCTCTTCTCTTCGCTCACCACTGGAACAAGTTTACATCTGAAAAGTTTGCCTCTGTCTTGCCACTGAAGAGTCCATCAAAAACGATAATGGCTCCACTTTTGCTAATAATCATAATGAATGGGTCTCCACTGCCCATGGCTTAAGTACCTCAGTTAAAGCTGTTCTCTCTATGCCAAGCATTTCTTCTTCTCGCAGGTTCACCTAAGAGTTACTGGGAATTACATGATCCTGCAAGGCATTAGAAAGGCAATGGTCAATTAATGATGATGTTGTTCCTGAGATCAAATATTATCTGCTTTAAAAGAATACCCTCGTGATGTTGGATTATTGTAGAAGACCTTCTATTCTACTGCTATTTCCTTTACTGCTAACTGGTCTCATGCAATTGTTCAGCCCAAAAACTGCTCACCCTAAATTATGTCCCATGGTCTGTTCTGAAGACTGATGAAGTTCCAGTGTCATGGCTACATGAGATGGAAATGTGATCATTGATAGGGTTTTGTGCTTGCATTGCGTTTGGACTGAAGACTGCGGTAAAGTGTCATAATGTGAAATGTTTTGTGGAGCCATTATATTCGAAGTTATTGTGGTACTTGTTGCTAAAAACATCCGTGGTTATTGTTGATGGGTCCCTCATGGTCTAAGATCTCAGGGTGACCACAAGTGTAACAGACAATTGGTTAATTTATTGTCTTCAGTGGGGTACTTGTCATGAGACATCGTTGATGGTGCCAATAACTCTTTTTGAGTGAGTTTGAGTTATTTGTTGGTATTAAGTGAATCTGGGGAGCACATGGAGGATCTGTATCAACTGGAGTGAGAATTAATGGTCAAGTTTCAGTCTTTGGGTAAATATGAAATCTACAGCCGGATAGTCCATCTCCATACAGCTCTGAAGAGTTCGAGTTCCTACCCCGTAGTGTGCAGACAGGGTGTTGATTTTTGCTGATAATATTTTGCAATTAGATGTGTTTCAGTGACTGTATGTGAGACAATTGCGAAGCAACTATAGTGCTGAAAGAGGTGAGACTGAATGCTTATGTGCCGCGCTGGTATAAGTCTGGTGGGCTAAAGCTGCACTGGTATTGGTGGCATTGGTGGACAGTGAAATGTTGCTATTGGTGGAAAACAGAGAGAGAAAAGGATTTTGGGTACTTGCTGATTTGATCAAAAGGTATTCTAGTTAATTGAATTAGTTTGAAAATGAAGATTTTTCAACGCTTTAACCCCTTCGCTGCAGGCCTTTTCCCCCTCCTGTGCCGAGCCTTTTTTTGGCTATGTGGAGCAGTTCGCGCTTAGGCCCTCATAACTTTTTGTTCACATAAGCTACCCACGCCAAATTTGCGTCCTTTTTTTCCAACATCCTAGGGATTCTAGAGGTACCCAGACTTTGTGGGTTTCCCAGAAGGAGGCCAAGAAATTAGCCAAAAAACAGTGAACATTTCGTTTTTTTAAAAAAAAATTGAAAAATGGGCTGCAGAAGAAGGCTTGTGGTTTTTCCCCTGAAAAGGGCATCAACAAAGGGTTTGCGGTGCTAAAATCACCAGCTTCCCAGCTTTCAGGAACAGGCAGACTTGAATCAGAAAACCCAATTTTTCAACACAATTTTGGCATTTTACTGGGACATACCCCATTTTTACAATTTTTTGTGCTTTCAGCCTCCTTCCAGTCAGTGACAGAAATGGGCATGAAACCAACGCTGGATTCCAGAAACCGCAACATTTCTGAAAAGTAGACAAAATTCTGAATTCAGCAAGGGGTAATTTGTGTAGATCCTACAAGGGTTTCCTACAGAAAATAACAACTGAAAAAGAAAAATATTGAAATTGAGGTGAAAAAAACATCAATTTTTCTCTACATTTTACTCTGTAACTTTTTCCTGCAATGTCGGATTTTCGAAAGCAATATACTGTTACGTCTGCTGGACTCTTCTGGTTGTGGGGATATATAGGGCTTGTAGGTTCATTAAGAACTCTAGGTACCCAGAGCCAATAAATGACCTGCACCCTGCAGAGGGTTTTCATTCTATGCCGGGTATACAGCAATTCATTTGCTGAAATATAAAGAGCAAAAAATAGCTATCAAGAAAACCTTTGTATTTCCAAAATGGGCACAAGATAAGGTGTTGAGAAGCAGTGGTTATTTGCACATCTCTGAATTCCGTGGTGCCCATACTAGCATGTGAATTACAGGGCATTTCTCAAATAGACGTCTTTTTTACACACTGTCTTACATTTGGAAGGGAAAAATGTAGAGAAAGACAAGGGGCAATAACACTTGTTTTGCTATTCCATGTACCCCCAAGTCTCCCGATAAAAATGATACCTCACTTGTGTGGGTAGGCCTAGCGCCCGCGACAGGATATGCCCCAAAACACAACGTGGACACATCACAGAAAACAGAGCTGTTTTTAGCAAAGTGACTACCTGTAGATTTTGGCCTCTAGCTCAGCCGCCACCTAGGGAAACCTACCAAACCTGTGCATTTCTGAAAACTAGAGACCTAGGGGAATCCAAGATGGGGTGACTTGTGTGGCTCGGACCAGGTTCTGTTACCCAGAATCCTTTGCAAACCTCTAAATTTGGCTAAAAAAACACATGTTCCTCACATTTCTTTGGCAGAAAGTTCTGGAATCTGAGAGGAGCCACAAATTTCCTTCCACCCAGCGTTCCCCCACGTCTCCCGATAAAAATGATACCTCACTTGTGTGGGTAGGCCTAGCGCCCGCGACAGGAAACGCCCCAAAGCGCAACGTGGACACAGCCAAATTTTTGAAGGAAAACAGAGGTGTTTTTTGCACAGTGCCTACCTGTAGATTTTGGCCTGTAGCTCAGCCGCCACCTAGGGAAACCTACCAAACCTGTGCATTTCTGAAAACTAGAGACCTAGGGGAATCCAAGATGGGGTGACTTGTGTGGCTCGCACCAGGTTCTGTTACCCAGAATCCTTTGCAAACCTCAAAATTTGGCTAAAAAAACACATGTTCCTCACATTTCTGTGGCAGAAAGTTCTGGAATCTGAGGGGAGCCACAAATTTACTTCCACCAAGCGTTCCCCCACGTCTCCCGATAAAAATGATACCTCACTTGTGTGGGTAGGCCTAGCGCCCGCGACCGGAAACGCCCCAAAGCGCAACGTGGACACAGCCAAATTTTTGAAGGAAAACAGAGGTGTTTTTTGCAAAGTGCCTACCTGTAGATTTTGCCCTGTAGCTCAGCCGCCACCTAGGGAAACCTACCAAACCTGTGCATTTCTGAAAACTAGAGACCTAGGGGAATCCAAGATGGGGTGACTTGTGTGGCTCGGACCAGGTTCTGTTACCCAGAATCCTTTGCAAACCTAAAAATTTGGCTAAAAAAACACATGTTCCTCACATTTCTGTGGCAGAAAGTTCTGGAATCTGAGAGGAGCCACAAATTTCCTTTCACCCAGCGTTCCCCCACGTCTCCCGATAAAAATGATACCTCACTTGCGTGGGTAGGCCTAGCGCCCGCGACAGGAAACGCCCCAAAGCGCAACGTGGACACAGCCAAATTTTTGAAGGAAAACAGAGGTGTTTTTTGCAAAGTGCCTACCTGTAGATTTTGGCCTGTAGCTCAGCCGCCACCTAGGGAAACCAACCAAACCTGTGCATTTCTGAAAACTAGAGACCTAGGGGAATCCAAGATGGGGTGACTTGTGTGGCTCGGACCAGGTTCTGTTACCCAGAATCCTTTGCAAACCTAAAAATTTGGCTAAAAAAACACATGTTCCTCACATTTCTGTGGCAGAAAGTTCTGGAATCTGAGAGGAGCCACAAAATTCCTTCCACCCAGCGTTCCCCCACGTCTCCCGATAAAAATGATACATCACTTGTGTGGGTAGGCCTAGCGCCCGCGACAGGAAACGCCCCGAAACGCAACGTGGACACAGACAAATTTTTGAAGGAAAACAGAGGTGTTTTTTGCAAAGTGCCTACCTGTAGATTTTGGCCTGTAGCTCAGCCGCCACCTAGGGAAACCTACCAAACCTGTGCATTTCTGAAAACTAGAGACCTAGGGAAATCCAAGATGGGGTGACTTGTGTGGCTCGGACCAGGTTCTGTTACCCAGAATCCTTTGCAAACCTCAGAATTTGGCTAAAAAAACACATGTTCCTCACATTTCTGTGGCAGAAAGTTCTGGAATCTGAGAGGAGCCACACATTTCCTTCCACCCAGCATTCCCCCACGTCTCCCGATAAAAATGATACCTCACTTGTGTGGGTAGGCCTAGCGCCCTCGACAGGAAACGCCTCAAAGCGCAACGTGGACACAGCCAAATTTTTTAAGGAAAACAGAGGTGTTTTTTGCAAAGTGCCTACCTATAGCTTTTGGCCTGTAGCTCAACCGCCACCTAGGGAAACCTACCAAACCTGTGCATTTCTGAAAACTAGAGACCTAGGGGAATCCAAGATGGGGTGACTTGTGTGGCTCGGACTAGGTTCTGTTACCCAGAATCCTTTGCAAACCTCAAAATTTGGCTAAAAAAACACATGTTCCTCACATTTCTGTGGCAGAAAGTTCTGGAATCTGAGAGGAGCCACAAATTTCCTTCCACCCAGCGTTCCCCCACGTCTCCCGATAAAAATGATACCTCACTTGTGTGGGTAGGCTCAGCGCCCGCGACAGGAAACGCCCCAAAGCGCAACGTGGACACAGCCAAATTTTTGAAAGAAAACAGGGGTGTTTTTTGCAAAGTGCCTACCTGTAGATTTTGGCCTGTAGCTCAGCCGCCACCTAGGGAAACCAACCAAACCTGTGCATTTCTGAAAACTAGAGACCTAGGGGAATTCAAGATGGGGTGACTTGTGTGGCTCGGACCAGGTTCTGTTACCCAGAATCCTTTGCTAACCTAAAAATTTGGCTAAAAAAACACATGTTCCTCACATTTCTGTGGCAGAAATTTCTGGAATCTAAGAGGAGCCACAAATTTCCTTCCACCCAGCGTTCCCCCATGTCTCCCGATAAAAATGATACCTCACTTGTGTGGGTAGGCCTAGCGCCCGCGACAGGAAACGCCCCAAAGCGCAACGTGGACACAGCCAAATTTTTTAAGGAAAACAGAGGTGTTTTTTGCAAAGTGCCTACCTGTAGATTTTGGCCTGTAGCTCAGCCGCCACCTAGGGAAACCTACCAAACCTGTGCATTTCTGAAAACTAGAGACCTAGGGGAATCCAAGATGGGGTGACTTGTGTGTCTCGGACCAGGTTCTGTTACCCAGAATCCTTTGCAAACCTCAAAATTTGGCTAGAAAAACACATGTTCCTCACATTTCTGTGGCAGAAAGTTCTGGAATCTGAGAGGAGCCACAAATTTCCTTCCACCCAGCGTTCCCCCACGTCTCCCGATAAAAATTATACCTCACTTGTGTGGGTAGGCCTAGCGCCCGCGACAGGAAACGCCCCAAAGCGCAACGTGGACACAGCCAAATTTTTGAAGGAAAACAGAGGTGTTTTTTGCAAAGTGCCTACCTGTAGATTTTGGCCTGTAGCTCAGCCGCCACCTAGGGAAACCTACCAAACCTGTGCATTTCTGAAAACTAGAGACCTAGGGAAATCCAAGATGGGGTGACTTGTGTGGCTCGGACCAGGTTCTGTTACCCAGAATCCTTTGCAAACCTCAAAATTTGGCTAAAAAAACACATGTTCCTCACATTTCTGTGGCAGAAAGTTCTGGAATCTGAGAGGAGCCACACATTTCCTTGCACCCAGCATTCCCCCACGTCTCCCGATAAAAATGATACCTCACTTGTGTGGGTAGGCCTAGCGCCCTCGACAGGAAACGCCTCAAAGCGCAACGTGGACACAGCCAAATTTTTTAAGGAAAACAGAGGTGTTTTTTGCAAAGTGCCTACCTATAGCTTTTGGCCTGTAGCTCAGCCGCCACCTAGGGAAACCTACCAAACCTGTGCATTTCTGAAAACTAGAGACCTAGGGGAATCCTAGATGGGGTGACTTGTGTGGCTCGGACTAGGTTCTGTTACCCAGAATCCTTTGCAAACCTCAAAATTTGGCTAAAAAAACACATGTTCCTCACATTTCTGTGGCAGAAAGTTCTGGAATCTGAGAGGAGCCACAAATTTCCTTCCACCCAGCGTTCCCCCACGTCTCCCGATAAAAATGATACCTCACTTGTGTGGGTAGGCTCAGCGCCCGCGACAGGAAACGCCCCAAAGCGCAACGTGGACACAGCCAAATTTTTGAAGGAAAACAGGGGTGTTTTTTGCAAAGTGCCTACCTGTAGATTTTGGCCTGTAGCTCAGCCGCCACCTAGGGAAACCAACCAAACCTGTGCATTTCTGAAAACTAGAGACCTAGGGGAATTCAAGATGGGGTGACTTGTGTGGCTCGGACCAGGTTCTGTTACCCAGAATCCTTTGCAAACCTAAAAATTTGGCTAAAAAAACACATGTTCCTCACATTTCTGTGGCAGAAATTTCTGGAATCTAAGAGGAGCCACAAATTTCCTTCCACCCAGCGTTCCCCCACGTCTCCCGATAAAAATGATACCTCACTTGTGTGGGTAGGCCTAGCGCCCGCGACAGGAAACGCCCCAAAGCGCAACGTGGACACAGCCAAATTTTTTAAGGAAAACAGAGGTGTTTTTTGCAAAGTGCCTACCTGTAGATTTTGGCCTGTAGCTCAGCCGCCACCTAGGGAAACCTACCAAACCTGTGCATTTCTGAAAACTAGAGACCTAGGGGAATCCAAGATGGGGTGACTTGTGTGTCTCGGACCAGGTTCTGTTACCCAGAATCCTTTGCAAACCTCAAAATTTGGCTAGAAAAACACATGTTCCTCACATTTCTGTGGCAGAAAGTTCTGGAATCTGAGAGGAGCCACAAATTTCCTTCCACCCAGCGTTCCCCCACGTCTCCCGATAAAAATGATACCTCACTTGTGTGGGTAGGCCTAGCGCCCGCGACAGGAAACGCCCCAAAGCGCAACGTGGACACAGCCAAATTTTTGAAGGAAAACAGAGGTGTTTTTTGCAAAGTGCCTACCTGTAGATTTTGGCCTGTAGCTCAGCCGCCACCTAGGGAAACCTACGAAACCTGTGCATTTCTGAAAACTAGAGACCTAGGGGAATCCAAGATGGGGTGACTTATGTGGCTCGGACCAGGTTCTGTTACCCAGAATCCTTTGCAAACCTCAAAATTTGGCTAAAACAATACATGTTCCTCACATTTCTGTGGCAGAAAGTTCTGGAATCTGAGAGGAGCCACAAATTTCCTTCCACCCAGCGTTCCCCCACGTCTCCCGATAAAAATGATACCTCACTTGTGTGGGTAGGCCTAGCGCCCGGGACAGGAAACGCCCCAAAGCGCAACGTGGACACAGCCAAATTTTTGAAGGAAAACAGAGGTGTTTTTTGCAAAGTGCCTACCTGTAGATTTTGGCCTGTAGCTCAGCCGCCACCTAGGGAAACCTACGAAACCTGTGCATTTCTGAAAACTAGAGACCTATGGGAATCCAAGATGGGGTGACTTGTGTGGCTCAGACCAGGTTCTGTTACCCAGAATCCTTTGCAAACCTCAAACTTTGGCTAAAACAACACATGTTCCTCACATTTCTGTGGCAGAAAGTTCTGGAATCTGAGAGGAGCCACAAATTTCCTTCCACCCAGCGTTCCCCCACGTCTCCCGATAAAAATGATACCTCACTTGTGTGCGTAGGCCTAGCGCCCGCGACAAGAAACGCCCCAAAGCGCAACGTGGACACAGCCAAATATTTGAAGGAAAACAGAGGTGTTTTTTGCAAAGTGCCTAGCTGTAGATTTTGGCCGGTAGCTCAGCCGCCACCTAGGGAAACCTACCAAACCTGTTCATTTCTGAAAACTAGAGACCTAGGGGAATCCAAGATGGGGTGACTTGTGTGGCTCGGACCAGGTTCTGTTACCCAGAATCCTTTGCAAACCTCAAAATTTGGCTAAAAAAACACATGTTCCTCACATTTCTGTGGCAGAAAGTTCTGGAATCTGAGAGGAGCCACAAATTTCCTTCCACCCAGCGTTCCCCTAAGTCTCTCCATAAAAATGGTACCTCACTTGTGTGGGTAGGCCTAGCGCCCACGAAAGGAAATGGCCCAAAACACAACGTGGACACAACATATTATAATAAAATAAAATAAATTTGACCCCCCACACCCCCAAACCCCCGTTGCCCAGGAGCGACCCTTGCCTACGGGGTCTCTCCCCCTACGTGACATTGGCGCCAAAAAACAAATCCCCGGTGCCTAGTGGTTTCTGCCCCCTTGGTGGCAGATTGACCTAAAATCGACCAATCTGCCCCCAAGGGGGGCAGAAATGGTCTAAACACAGTTTGCCCCCCAGGGGAGCGACCCTTGCCTAATGGGTCGCTCCCCATCTCTAAAAAAACAAACATACAACAAAAAAAAACACACAAAAAAAATTTGCCCTGGTGCCTAGAGGTTTCTGCCCCCCCCTGGTGGCAGATCGGCCTAATAATAGGCCGATCTGCCCCCAGAGGAGGCAGAAATGGCCTAAAATAAATTTGCCCCCTGAACCCCCACCCCCCCCCCCGGAGCGACCCTTGCCTAGGGGGTCGCTCCCCCTGCGTGACAATGGCACCAAAAAACAAATCCCCGGTGCCTAGTGGTTTCTGCCCCCTTGGGGGCAGATTGACCTAAAATCGACCAATCGCAGAAATGGTCTAAACACAGTTTGCCCCCGAGGGGAACGACCCTTGTCTGATGGGTCGCTCCCCATATCTAAAAAAACAAACAAACAGATCGGCCTAATACCAATAGGCCGATCTGCCCCCAGGGGGGGCAGAGATGGCCTAAAATAATTTTGCCCCCCCCAACCCCCGCCCCCCCGGGGAGCTACCCTTGACTACAAGGTCGCTCCCCTTGCGTGACGGCGCAAAAAAAAGATCCCTGGTGCCTAGTGACCTAAAATCGTCCGATCTGCCCCCAAAGCGGGCAGAAATGGCCTAAATACATTTTGCTCCTCCAGGGGAACGACCCTTGTCCAAGGGGTTGCTCCCCATCTGTAAAACAGAAAAACAAAAAAATCCCTGGTGCCTAGTGGTTTCTGCCCCCCTTGGGGGCAGATCAGCCGAATCAAAATAGGCTGATCTACCCCCTAGGGGGGCAGAAATGGGCTAAAATAATCCCCCCTCCCCCCAGGGAGCGACCCTTGCCTAAGTGGTTGCTCCCCTTGCGTGAAATTCACGCAAAAAAAAAAACTCCCTGGTGTCTAATGGTTTCTGCCCCCCTTGGGGGCAGATTGGCCTCATCAAAATAGGCCAATCTGCTCCCAAGGGGGGCAGAAATGGCCTAAATATAATTTGCCCCCTAGGGGAGCGACCCTTGCCTAAGGGGTCGCTCCCCACCTAAAAAAAAAAGAAAACATAACAAAAAGAAAAAAAAAAGAAATGATCCCTGGTGCCTAGAGGTTTCTGCCCCCCCTGGGGGCAGATCGGCCTATTATTAGGGGGGGCAGAAAAGGCCTTCCCAAAAAAATGCCCCCCCTGGGAGCGACCCTTGCCCAAGGGGTCGCTCCCTTTGCGTGAAATTCGCGCAAAAAAAAAACTCCCTGGTGTCTAATGGTTTCTGCCCCCCTTGGGGGCAGATTGGCCTCATCGAAATAGGCCAATCTGCCCCCAAGGGGGGCAGAAATGGCCTAAATATATATTGCCCTGTAGGGGAGCGACCCCTGCCTAAGGGATCGCTCCCCACCTAAAAAAAAAGAAAACATCACAAAAAAAAAAAAAAGGTCCCTGGTGCCTAGAGGTTTCTGCCCCCCCCCTGGGGGCAGATCGGCCTAATAATAGGCCAATCTGCCCCCAGGGGGGGCAGAAAAGGCCTTCCTAAAAAAATGCCCCCCCTGGGAGCGACCCTTGCCCAAGGGGTCGCTCCCTTTTGACAATTTCATTGAAAAAAAACAAATCCCTGGTGTCTAGTGGGGTTTCAAAAGCCGGATTGCAAGCAATCCGGCTTTTGAAACCTGTGAGAGACTTCAAAGGGAAGGCAAAAGCATTTCTCTTTCAATCGCGCTGGAAGCTCTGCTTCCAGCGCGATGGGGGAGACCCAGTGACTAATCAGCGCGCGCTGACGTCACAGGGGGGGTTGGGGGTGGGAGGGGAAGGGCTTCCCCTTCCATCCCTGACTTGGGGGGATGGGGGGGAACCCCACAGAGGGAGCGCTAGCGCTCCCTCTGGGCTCTGTGCACAGGACGTAATGGTTACGTCCTGGGCACAGCAGCACTGTGCCTCAGGACGTAACCATTACGTCCTTGGCACAGAAGGGGTTAAAGAGTGCTTTAAGTGGAGATGTTCTCATCCCAGTTAGAGAGGGTATAGAGACCCCACAGGAAGGAACTCCAGATCTTTATGTATCATCTGTTAAATGATTTTGTGCATGATTGTGGTTTGAACAATGCAGTATAATTACAGAGAAAGAAGGTGCCTTGGCATTTTCCCATTATGGAACATTTAATTTGAAAAATCTAGACAATTTGAGGTGAATATTGTATGAGATGAAACAGCCTCCAAGACTCGAACAGGTTGAAGCACTTAATAGTTGGGAACTCATAGCATGAGAGAAAATGACAACCTAGTACGAGGACAGAATACAGAAAGCAATTAAGACACCTGCATAAACTAGATGGGATGCTGAACAGAAATGTGGAGATTAGATATCCTTAAGGGAGTCCGAATGCTTCTAGCTATTTCAAATGAAGGTGGTGAAAGCACTACCCTAAGACCAGAAACAAGGCAGGAAAGGTAGAACAATGAACAGAAATGGAGGATAAAAAGACAGCGACATATGACAGTGATTCAGATGATGAGTTTATAAATTGGACCCACATGAATCATCCACATGAGTCAATGCCAAATGTTACCCTGAGTCAAACAGGACAAAGTTTCAGTACTGTCTTAACAGGACAGAGGGCTGGAATGACAATAGCTCAGAACCAGGTAAATCATATAAGTCCAGATGAATTAACAGTTCCCATCACTATAGGTCCAGTTGTTTCCTTGTATGCTTCAGACATGTCTCGAAGCAATGCCCATTCAGAAAAGAAGTCCAGGTGAGTCCTTTGGGAAGCCAGGCAGTTCTTCTTGGCAGGTTGCAGGTTCTGGTTCAGGGATTCTTCACCAGTGGTATATTGTCCAGAAATGTCTGAGTTGGTAGGGTCAGAGAACCTGCTTGAATACCTAAATGTGCCTTTGAAGTGGGGGAGACTTCAAAGAGTGGCTTAGAAGTGCACAAGGTCCCCTTTCAGCTCCATCCTGTCTGCCAGGGTCCCAGTAGGGTGTGTGTCAATCCTTTGTGTGAGGGCAGGCTACTGTCCTTTGACATGTAAGTAGCAGGCCCTCCACCCTCCCAGCCCATGAAGACGCATTCAATATGCAGATGTGTGCAAGTGTGACTGAGCATCCTGTGTTTGGGGTTTGTCTGAGTGGCGTGCACAAGGGAGCTGTCAACTAACCCAGCCAGACGTGGATTGTAAGGCACAGAAGGATTTAAGTGTACAGAAATGCTCACTTTCTCACAGTGGCATTTCTAAAATAGTAATATTAAATCAAACTCCACCAGTCAGCATGATTTTGTATTACCATTCTGGCCATACTAAATATGACCTGTTACTCCTTTCAGATCAGAATATACTACTCAAACAGTATATGAGGGTAGCCCTAATGTTAGCCTATGAAAGGAGCAGGCCTCACAGTAGTGTAAAAACTAATTTAGGAGTTTTACACTACCAGGACATATAAACTGCACAGGTACATGTCCCTAGGGCCTACATTAGGGGTGACTTATATGTAGGCAAAGGGGAGTTTAAGGCTTGGCAGGTACTTTTAAATGCCAAGTCGAATTGGCAGTGAAACTGCACACACAGGCCTTGCAATGGCAGGACTGAGACATGGTTAAGAGGATACTTATGTGGGTGGCACAATTAGTGCTGCAGGCCCACTAGTAGCATTTAATCTACAGGCCCTGGGCACATGTAGTGCACTTTCCTGGGGTCTTACAAGTAGATTAAATAAGCCAATTGGGTATGACCCAGTGTCACCATGTTTTAAGGAAGAGACCTTATGCACTTTAGCACTGGTTAGCAGTGGTTAAGGGTGCAAAGTCCTAAACCCACCAAAAAGTGGAGGGAGGCAGGCAAAACGTTAGGGGTGGCCACCCTAAGGCTGTCAGGTCTAACAAAAGGCCTGCTATCCTGAATGAAAAAAGCCATTCTAACATGGCTGCCCGCACACTTGCGCGCTTTCATGGCAGCCACCTAGAAGTAATGTATTTATATATAAACAAAATAAATTCCATCAGAAGATGGTTGGTGCGTAGCCATGTGCAGTTGCAGCAGTCACATAGGGAAAATAAACTTTGATACAGCCAATAGGACTGTGCTCAGGACTTTGTCATTGCTTGTTAAGGTTTGCAAAAGGTTGCAGAAGTGTTTAAAATCACATGACTGATTGGCTTATAAAGAGCGTTGTTTAGTTGCGAAGTGTATTGTATTATTTGACTTATTTGCTGTGCACATTTGTTATAACACATACATGGTTGCAGATGTAATGCAATTATAGAGGGTTAGAGTCTTGTATTTAAAATACATCTATTGAATCGGGATTACCATGTAAGGATCATTTTTCTGTAATTAATGTCATGCACACCTGGTTTTCTGCAGAAGTGAAGAAACAAATGTACCTCTAAAAATCGAGCCAACTATTGACAAAGACATTATGAAATATCTTTATTTTCTTTTTGTTTGTTATTTTGTAAACCTAATACTAAATAAACCCACATTTTTAGAAACCTGGGTTACTTCCTTTCTCTACCGCCTCTTCTTTCCACAGTGATTTCAGGAGGACGACCTTCTTGCACAGAGAATTGTTGGAAATGCCAACATTCATCCCTTCACCTCTAGACACGACCTAAATGCAATTGGCCTTCTTTGGATCCACTTAGCTCCTCCCTGAGCAGTTCTTCACTCAGCAGATGTGTCGGTCTTCAATATAAGAATATGTGCAGCTTTCACCGCACCTCTAATCTCTATACTGGCTACCTCTTGAATCTCGCTCTACTTTCCAAGCAGAATGCCTCACCTGTAAAGACCGCTGCCACATATTTTATTTGCCATGTTGCACAGAAACACATCCTGCACAAACAGAATTCTAAGAAAACATTTCCCTCTTTATCATGTGACTCTTTGTCAGAAGACATACAAATACCTGTCTCTGACCAGGGTCTTAGAATGTGTAATATCCTTTCCGTCTATTTCAGACTTGCTTCCTGCTCATAGATCTTCAACACCCCCCCATAGCTCAATCTTATTGACCAGGGGCCACATGTTGGTAGAATCCGTTTGTGACCTGCTAATGGTGAATCTTTGCAATTTGCAATTAGGAAGTCACAACAGCTATGTACTAATGTATCTCAGAAACATTTAGCAGTTCCCAGAGGACTGCAAATGGCCCTGTCTCACCAATATTAATGAGGCAGGTCTCAATTTGCGACCCATTGGGAGTTGCCTGAAATCACAGGGATTGTGGTCTGCCGGGGTCAGACGTCCACCATGTCTATGATTGCTTTTTCAATAAATCAATTTATTTTTTAAATGCAGCCCAATTTCCTTAAAGGAACACAGAATGCATTTCAAAAACAAAAATTAAAAGTTTTCTTTTAGTTTTTTAAGAGTAGGCTGTGGTTCCACTGACCACTGCCTACTCTGAAAACATTTATGCTAACACATTAACAAAGGGGAAGGGGTCTCCTGGGGACATTCATAAACAGGAAAGAGTCCACAGGGGACTATCACAAAGGGGAATGGGTCCTCTGGGGACACCTTTCCATTTGCGTATGGGTTACCACCAACTTGAAGTTGGTAGTAATCTGCAAATGTTTTGCGACCGCATTCTGGTGGCAAACCATTTGTATATGCCAATGCAAGCCTTTGTTAGGAAGGGACTCCCTTAACATGACCATAGTCTTCCCTGTCTTTTTGCCTCTGCTTCTTATGTTTTGACTGTGTGCTGGACTTTGTTTTTGGTGGTTTTGGTGATCTGGGCACTTCACCACTGCTGACCAGTGCTAAAGTGCTACCTCTGAAAATTGTATGTGTAATTGGCTTTTCCATGATTAGCATATTTGACTTACGAGTAAGTGCCTAGTATGGTGTATTAGAGGTGCCCGGGGCCTGTAAATCAAATGAAACTAGTGGGCCTGCAGCACTAACTGTGCCACCTACATGAATAGCCCTGTAAACATGGCTCAGACCTGCCACTGCAGTGTCTGTGTGTGCAGTTGTAAACTGTCAATTCGACCTGGCAAGTGTACCTAATTGCCAGGCCCACACCTATACTTTTTATACATGGAAGGCACCCTAAGGTAGGCCCTAGGTAGCCCCAGGGGCAGGGTGCAGTGTAGGTTAAAGGTGGGGCATGTACTGGTGTGTTTTATATGTCCTAACAGTAAAATACTGCCATATTCGTTTTTCACTGTTGCAAGGCCTTTCTCTCTCATAGGTTAACATGGGGGCTGCCTTTAAATAACATTTAAGTGCAGTTTCCCTTTGGGAGCAGATTGAGATTTGGAGTTTGGGGTCTCTGAACTCACAATTTAAAAATACATCTTTTGTTAGAGTTGTTGTTTTTAAATTGTCTATTTGAAAATGCCACTATTAAAAGAAAGTGGGCATTTTCTTGCTTAAACCATTCTGTGACTCTGCCTGCTTGTGCATTCTCTGTCTGGGTCAGGTTGACAGTTGAACTGTTTGTAAATCCCCTCTAGACAGTGCCACAAAGGGAACTGGGCTGTAGCCTGCATATCCTGATGGGGCATCAGGGCTAGAGTGGAGGGAGGAGTGGTCACTTACACCTCAAAGGGCGGTGCCGGCCATCACACAGTGCAGTCTCCAAATCTCTGGTGTGAGTCTGGAGGCAGGCCTGGGCAATGCAGGATCTTGTGAACAACAGATACTTTCCTTTGAAGTTTGCCTACTTCAAAGGCAGAAAGTGGTGTAAGTAGTGGACCCAAAACCCCAGATTTTCAGATTACTTCTGGGTTCAAGAGGAACCTCTACCAAAGAGAAGAACTGAAGGGCTGGGGGACAAGTACTGCCCCTTTGCCAGTGACTGCACTTTGCTGGGTTGGCCTGCAGTTGCTGCTTCTGCCTGAAATAAGACAAAGACTGGACTTTGTGGTATATTCCTGCTTGTGAAGTGTCTCCAAGCACTTGGACTGAGCTTGCCTCCTGTTTTGAAGTCTCAGGGCCATCAACGACTTCCTCTGCCAGCACCTAGACTCTTTGCTGAGACTCATACCCTGCCAAGTGGTGCCCTATCCAGTCACTGGGCCCTTGAAAGTTGATGCTGGTAGAACAAGGACTGAAATCCATGCACAGGAAGCCATTCGGGGATAATTTTGATTCACCACCTACATCGCGTCTGTAAAAATGACGCGCCACCCGCCTCATGGCAGAAATCGATGCACCACCTGCATAGCAGCTGGGAAATCAACAAATCACCTGCACTGCGGCTGGAGAAATGACACAACACCCATTTCCGGCTGCTGAAAACGACGCAAACCCCACGCAGCCCGGTTTTCCATCAGGGTGCGGCTGGATTTCACACACATCATCGCTGGCCGTCAAAATGAACGTGAATCTACACGGACCCAAGGTGCCCTGTCTGGAAATCCACGCATCACTCCCTTGCGGGAGACAAAAACAATGCATTGCGGATTTTTTTGACACACGCTTGCCTGTGCGGCTTTATTTTTGAAGCAAACCATGCACTTTGTGTAACAAAAATGTTTTCATTGTTGTCTATAGAGTAAGGCTCTATTATTTTAAAAATTAATAACTATACTTGTGTATGTTGGATTTTGTGGTGACCATTTCACAGTGTTTTCACTGTATTACTGTGTGTTTTGGTACAAATACTTTACACATTGCCTTTGAGACAAGCCTCACTTCTTGCGCCAAGCTACCAAGGGGGTGAGCAGGGGTTATCTTAAGTGTGTATCTCCATTGCCCTGGCCAGAGTGAGGGTCCCTGCTTGCATAGAGTGAAAGCTGACTGCCAAACAGAGACCCCATTTCTAACATGGGCACTCATAAGAAAAGTCAGTATAGTTTACTGCTTTGCCCGTAGTGACACGGTATTATACATATAGAGTGAAATCTGCCTTAGAGTGCAGTTTCGCTTCTCATAGGCCTACAAAATCCTGTGAGGTATGACACTGAGGGCATACCTCATACACATACATGTGCACCCAATTTGAGTATGCAGGCCTCAAAACCATATATGTACACTTCATGGATCATCCAGAGTTTTCAGCTTTCTCTGGCTCAGCTCAAGATCAGAGTGCAGGCACTTTGTCACCTTACTGGGCTACATTAATTACTCTGCCTCCACAGGACAGGGAACAAATCTGCATGTGTTAATTAGCTGGCACACTGTACCAGGATGAAGACAGCCCAGGCCCACTGAACAAAGAAGTAAGTGCAAACCTCTGGAGCCAACACAGGTGGGGGCTTCCCTTTGAGGTTCTTGTGGAAAAGTCCTTCGATTGTTATCAGATAGAGGCGGAGCTGAGGCCCCAGAGGAGATGTGAGCAGTTGCTTCTGGACGGTGCCATCTTAAGTTGTCCCAGCATGTTGTGCAAGAGGGTTGGGACAGGGGTGGAGAGGTGATGTAGCATCCTGTGATTGGCCAGGAAAGCCTGGTTTCTAGAACTTCCCACCCCATTTAAAAGCTCTTGCATAAGGGAGAGAGTATTGTTGTTGGAGTTTGAATCTGGACCTAGATTGCGATGGTGGCAGCTGCTGTGAACAGTTAGAAAGACAAGCTCCCTGATACCCTTATAGACTATACACTCTGGCCACAGTTGGCCCCAGAAACAGAGGGTCTTATCAAGGGCTGGTAAGGATGGCCCCCTTACCCCTGCAGAGGACCAGCTGGGGGGAGTCTTGGATGCCACTGCCCCCCAGATGCCATACAAGTTTGCCAGGACACAAAAGAGGAGAAGGATGATGAAGGGATGATGAAGGGAGCTCTCCATTGTGTATGCCCCTTTAGAGGCCAGGAGGCTTGCTGAAACTGTCTCTGGTGGCCAGAGCTTGCCACCATAAAAAATGAGTGCATGATTGTTGATATTGACCTCACTGGGTCACAGATATCCTTCATTGAAATATTTTGATATTTGAACCCTTCCAACACCAGAGTGCTTGGGGCTCCATGCATTTCCTTAAAATCCCCCTGGAGTAGACAGGGTGCTGGGGATAGATGCAAGGAAGTTTCAGTAGTTTTCTTGGGGAGAGCGGTGTGTGCAACCTCACTCTCCCGGAAAAAATAGACAAAAGGCTTCTTGCACACCAGAAAGCCCCTGCCATACCGACCTGGGCATAAGGACAGTGGACCACAGCAGAGAAGACTGCTAGCTCTCTTCCCACAAACAGCTCAGGCAGTGTGGAGAGAGTGGGAGAGAAAATTCTAGCTCCCGCACTCTAGAAGGCAGTGCGAGTGGGAAGCTGGTGGGACCACACGGGCATTCGGGCACCCCCGCAGCTTCTGTTGTGGAGCCTACCATGGGGGGTACTAGGTGCGACCAAGCACCCCCTCCCAAAAAAAAGGAAAAAGGGGTAGGTGGTGTGAGAATGTGCCCCAGTAAAGAGCACAGCTGGAGCTGCTAATCAAATTTACATTACTCCTTGAGGGAGCGCCGCTATATAGACAGTAGGGCCTTTTCGATTGCATATGTTTTTTTCATCTTGTGGTGGCCCCCGGTGTGCGGGGGGCCACCACCCTTTTCAAGAAATTGTGGGGGAAGATTGCAGTATTGCAGCAGCCTACCTCCCATGGAAATTAAAAACTAACCCTAAATCTGCAGGGTCAGAGAAATCACAGCCCTCCAATGTTTTCTATGATTATTTCAAGCACTCCCTTTGCTGGAGTTTTTGCTTCACAACTAGGAGTGTAGCACTTTCTAGGGACTGGATCTCTGTTTTCAATTTATATGTCCTGAATGTGTATAAAAAAGATACAGACACATTTTGATGCATACTGTGAATGCTTTATTGATATGTTGCTGACTGTGATGATCAATCAATGTTGAAATGCTTCATTGACATGAAAAATGGTGTTTACACATTATTTTTGAGGATAGTGACATAATGGTGGTTTTTAACATATGGATCACTTGTCTTTTAATATGATGATTGCCTTATAGGTTGTTGTGATGACCACTTTGACAATGCCAATAGGTGTGCTTCATTTAAATTGCTTCCACCTTATATTGTGATGTTATATCAGGTGTGGGTAGGGGAGGTACTGTGATATTGGGGCTCATGACCCCTTAGTGGTCAAATTTGATTTCATTGTGTCACCAATGTATTTTTATCTTGCCTTATGTGTGCATTTGTAAATTAAAGCATAATATTTAGCAGTGTGTGTGTATTAAATGTACTTTTCCTTTTCTAGAGGAAAAGCACTAACCAGAAATCATCTATTGAGTGTTAATATTGTTGCATTTCAGGGAATGGTGATTACTAACCCACACCACCACCCCTGATTAGGCCTTAGACTACTCTTCTTCCCTACCATGACAAACTCAAACACTACAATGACTTGCTTGGTTCCCAGTATGGGGAAATTTTGGACCTATTACTTGCACAGGCCTCACATCCTGCACAACTAATAACTCAATTTCTTACACCACCTAACCAGTATGATGATGATCCACTTACACCACTGTGCCAGAATTCTGTGATGTTCTCTACACTGTGCTCAGTGCTCTTTCACTTTACTTTATTTTTTATTTTTTATTTTATTAACTATGACTTCTTGAGAACTGTTTTATTAATATTTGAATTTCCATTTGATTTTTTCTATTTAATTTCCCTTGCCTGTATAGCACTGTCCCCCTATTAGATTAGAAACACTATATAAATGACTTTCAAATACAATTGATCAATATGTGCAAATACACACTCAGACATGGAAATTGGCAGAGTAGATGCACCTGATGCCTTTCTTCTGTTATTAAATTCGATCGTTGTCTGTGTAGGCATATTCAACTCATATTAAATTAATCAAAATCAATTAGTGTTTTACTATTTCAGCATTAAAATGTATTTGAACAAGTCACATTGTCAGACTTTTTATGAATCTCGCCTTAACAGGGGATTTCAGTTAGAGGTATAATTTAAAAAACACCAGAGCCTGTAATACAGATAGGACACTCTGTCCCTGTTTTCGCCACGGTACACTTTTAAACAGGTGCATCAGGCGCATACAGAGGCAGGATGCCCTGTCACAATTAATGCGCTGCCCTCAGTGCATCCACAAACTTGCACCTGCCTTGAGGGCAGCGCATTCAGTGTAATATGAAGCAGCTGTTTACAAGCCTCTCCATGTTTCACAATGTAGGCAGCAGTTGTCTAGGCTTTAAAGAGGAGATAGAGATACCCTTACAGGTGTGTGCAGTGAATGACTGCATATGCATGCAGAAGTGTTTATCTAGCTGGGATCCATAGAACCCCCTTTGCTCCCTCCTGAGGGCTGGTCTCATGGGGCACAATGGTGATGTGCCACTTTGTTGTGCTATCAGTTCCTCTCCTAAGGACGTATTTGCCTCTGTGTCTCCATCCATAATAAGGCGCAGGCCAAAGACAAAGGGAGCTCCTCATTCAAATGGGCTATGATCTAATAAAAATGAGGCAAGACCCACTCATGATAGCACTGGCACCACGTGTGCAGTATTAGTATTGCAACACAAATGCCTACAGCCCCTACTGTAATACCATAGTGTCCTAGGGTCGCACAAAGCAGGCACAGACACTCAGTGCACCCACCAAGCACTATGACTGCAGCCGCAGATTTTTCAATATTTTATTGGACTAACTATGGAATAATAATTGAAGGTGCTTTGATGAAACATCTTTTGTAGACAAGCGCAATCCCCTTTGACATGGACACCTTTCATGGCATGTGAAAAGTACATATATTGACTTTCTCAGCATTTTACAGAAACATATTTCTAAGCATGACCAATAAGTGTGCAAAAAAAAAAAAAAATAGGCAAACAGTATTGATAATATTGATATGACCCCGGGAACCTTTTATTATTTACTTTTTAGGTACAAATGCTATCCCAAACCATAATAGATATTCAATCAATAAGTGGCAAAACCTGCACGGTGCTTAGAATTTGTGAAGCTACACGTGCTGAAAACAATACATTGTCCTTGAATCACAAGACTAAAACAGCCTTGGAGTTCAATGGATAATTGTAATGTTTTGTTGTTTTAAATAGCTTTTTTGTTATATTTCATGGTTATGGCTTGTCATGTTATGTAATTATACAGAGCATGTAGGCAGGTCTCCCGGGAACTGTGTGAAAAATAGAATCACTGATAATCTACATCCCTAACAAGACAAATTAAAAAAACGAGGAATGAGAAATTTAAAACACTAAAACTAAAGTCCTTGTCTACCTAGACTGATTGCCTGGTGCTAAGAGGGAAAGCAAAGCTACAGACGGTTGGACAGTGTGCCCAGCTGTGTGACGAGCCAGATTGTTGGAGCCTCAAAAAACAGAAGGTGATCATTTTTTAGAGAAGTTGGAAGAACATTCCGAAATGCAGATCTCAATATTGAAAAGGACAGACCACCAAATTGCTGATGCTGAAAACAGAGCATATTAGGACATTCTGAATAACTGGATTGCTCAAATAGGAGAGCAGGGGCAGATCTATGTAACATGGTGACTTAAAAAGGTTACTTTGAAGATAACTCGGGCGACTGCCCAGAGACGGTGCAAATTATAGAACAGTGGAGAGTCAAGTCAAAATGTGTAACTCTAGACTACTGCTGTGGCAGCAGTATTCTAGATTCCTTGAAGGTGTTTCGGGAAGGTTTTGCAACCACAAAATAAATGCAGCCTTGAGACAATGATAGGAGCAACAGCAGCTTGTTTACCTTCCGTTATGAGGTAAAATAGCATTGCCCTCAATGGTTTAATCTGAAGCAAGCATTATGAAGTAACCGTGCTAATTTGTAATGTAAAATGAAGTGTGTGTTGTGTTATGTCCTAAGTAGGGTTCTGTTCTGTTGTGATGATTCCAGGTCATATCAGCTGAGGCAGCGATGCGAGCAGACCTGTTCCCTGTAGTCGTCCATATTTAATAAACATAATCTGTGCTAATCTACACTGGTGTAGTCCTGGAGTTTGTGGAGAATACATAACAATTGCAATCTATTGCTAATTTCCTCAACTCAGCTACATAGTTGTCAACTGTTTCTTCCTTGCCCAGTTTATGTTGGAAAGATTTATACCTCAAAATACCTAGGCACACTTTAGGCGCATAATACGAGTACAGGTCCTGTAATGCTGCTTCAAAAACATTAACATGAGCACTCACTGCAGTTTTTAGGCATTCTAGTGTAGGTTTTCAGCCCTAAAGGTCCCAAAGTATGCAACAGAATTATTTTGTCTGCTTCTGCTTCATGTCTCCCTTTTCATCCACAGCATTAATATAATTAACAAAATACCTCTTCGACTCTTTCACATTATTGTTGGGACTGATCCAGTCACCCAAAACGCACTTGGAGGATTAATAGTAACATTTTGTTGAGCTATGCTATCTTTCAAATTACTGTGTAAACAATATCTTGCGCTATTTGTATAGTCACTACAGCCAAATTTAGGGTCAGATGTATTAAAGCTTTTTGCATTCGCAAACGGTGCAAACAGCCGTTTGCGACTGCAAAATGCCTTTCAGTATTAATGAAAGGCATTCGCTATACAATTTTAAGGAACTGCTAAAATAGCGATTCCTTAAAATTGCGACCCCGTTTAGAGAATCACAAATTGCGATTCTCTAAATAAGAAATCGCAAATAAGGAATCCTTATTTGCGATTTCTTAAGCACATGTATCAAGCTTTTCCTTAATGCGAATTGGACATTAAGGAATCACAAAAATGCATTTTTAAAATTGACATGTAGCGCACACATGCTCCTTTGGCATGTGTGCGACTTACATGTCCTAAAATAATTTTTGGGGGTGCAGAAGAGGGAGCCTTAGGCCCCCAGCACCCTGGGGATTGCCTTTCCGAAATTGCAAATTCCAGTTAGGAATTCGCAATTTGGGAAATGCAAAAAATTTGCAATTATGGGCCAGGTGCAAATGGGGTCAGAATCGCTATTTGCGATTCGGTAATAGCATTTGCGAATTTTAAGAAATCGCTATTACTGAATCGCAAATATGATGCATACCATTTTGCGACTCCGAAATAGCAATTTCTTAAAAAACGCGATTTGAGACTCGCAAAATGGATTCTTGATACATGTGGCCCTCACTTCTCTCCTGTTGTCGTTTTAGTCCATTAATACATCTGTACACATATATTCAGCACAATTAAATTTATCCTCACCTGCTTCCCGTAGTATTACTTGTTCTGCATCAATGTATACTATAACTGCCTCTGTTAAAAAAAAAAAAAAAAAATGTTTTTTCCTTTATATCATTTATATGCTGATTCTCGTTTTCCGACCAGTTTTCAACATTACAGCGGCCTTACGACTTCACCAAAATGGCCACACGTAAGGTCACGCTGTATGACCTCATGTGAACGTCATGCGTATAGTTTACATGCTGACAATAGAACAAAACGTCACTGTACCCTGCTACGCATATTCCGTGCATAATGTATAGCGTGCTGACATCCAGGATATGGAGCGTGCAACTTACTCGTCCACAAGATGCTGCCACCTGCTACTGCTTCTTAATCATGTGCTGGAATGCTTCGAAAGACGCATTCAAAGTCAATTTCCACCACTGTCTTCCAAGCTCACCTTAACGTTAATAGTGCTAATTCCATAGTACTTTGTAGAATATTCCCACCAACATGAAGTGTTGACTTCTTTCATTCTGCGTTGATTTGTCGTGCCACAAACCATTCCTTGTTCTTTTTCCAAATTTGTCAATTATATGCAATCTCCATTAGCACTCTGTCTGCTCTTTTCTATGTCTTCTCAGGTTCTTGTCCAATCGTCGCCAAATTGTTATGTATGCTCTACAAAACCCAGAGCAAAATCAGTGTAGATTAACACAGATTATGTTTATAAATTTGTACGACTACAGGAAAAAGATCTGCTCGCAATTGCTGCCTCTGCTAATGTGACCTTTGTTAGAAATGGGGTCTTTGGTTGACAGTCAGGTTACCCCCTGTTCAAGCAAGGACCCTCACTCTAGTCAGGGTAAAAGAGAATCACCCTCAGCTAACCCCTGCTTACCCCCTTGGTAGCTTGGCAGAGCAGTAGGCTTAACTTCAGAGTGCTAGGTGTAAAGGATTTGTACCAACACACACAGTAACTTAATGAAAACACTACAAAATGACACAACACCAGTTTAGCAAAATAAGAAATATTTATCTAAACAAAACGAGACCAAAACGACAAATATACGACATACACAAGTCAAGTTATGAATTTTTAAAGATCAAACTCAAAAATAGCGCTTAGAAACAAAATGCCTCGATGAGATGTTAACACGGCGTCGTGACGGAGTCGTTCCCAACAAGCCGACACCAGTGGCGCCGGATACAGAGTCGTGTAGACCCCCAAGTACAGTACCTTTGGTGAAGAGTGAAAACAAGCCGATGCGCGAAGTCAGGGATCGCGGCGTCTGTGCGATACGTTGAATCCGCGCACTTCAAGTGGTGTCGGTCACGACGTGGTGCGGCGACTTCCACGGAGTCGCTAACTTCAGCGGGGCTGCAGCGGCGTCGGGCCTGCGAAGAGCGTCGCGTTCCAACGAAGGTCACGGCGTCAGGTGCAGGCGGCGTTACCGGATTCAGCAGCGGCGTCGGTCCGGAGTCGTCCAAAGTCAATTTCCTTGGATTTCCACCAGCTTTTCTTTCAAGGGCCCAGGGACTGGATCGGGCAAAACTTGTCAGAGCAGGAGTCTCTCCAGAGACTCCAGGTGCTGGCAGAGAGAAGTCTTTGCTGTCCCTGAGACTTCAAACAACAGGAGGCAAGCTCTAACTCAAGCCCTTGGAGATTTCTTCACAAGATGGAAGGCACACAAAGTCCAGTCTTTGCCCTCTTACTCTGGCAGAAGCAGCACTGCAGGAAAGCTCCACAAAGCACAGTCACAGGCAGGGCAGCACTTCTTCCTCAGCTATCAGGTCTTCTCCAGGCAGAGGTTCCTCTTGGTTCCAGAAGTGTTTCTAAAGTCTGTAGATTTGGGTGCCCTTCTTATACCCATTTTAGTCTTTGAAGTCACCTTTCTTCAAAGGGGACTCACACCTACTTGTGAAATCCTGCCTTGCCCAGGCAAGGCATCAGACACACAGCAGGGGGTTGGAGCCGGCATTGTCAGAGGCAGGCACAGTCCTTTCAGATGAGAGTGACCACTCCACCCCTCCCTCCTAGCAGAGATGGCTAATCAGGAAATGCAGGTTACACCCCAGCCCCCTTTGTGTCACTGTCTAGTGCGAGGTGAAAAACAACCCAACTGTCAAACTGACCCAGACAGGGAATCCACAAACAAAGCAGTCACCAAATGGTTTAAGTAAGAAAATGCTCACTTTCTAAAAGTGGCATTTTCAAACGCACAATCTTAAAATCAACTTTACTAAAAGATGTATTTTTTAATTGTGAGTTCAGGGACCCCAAACTCCACATGTCCATCTACTCTCTAGGGGAATCTACACTTTAATCATATTTAAAGGTAGCCCCCATATTATCCTATGAGAGAGACAGGCCTTGCAACAGTGAAAAACGAAATTGGCAGTATTTCACTGTCAGGACATATAAACCACATTACTATATGTCCTACCTTATCCATACACTGCACCCTGCCCTTGGGGCTACCTAGGGCATACCTTAGGGGTGCCTTACATGTAAGAAAAGGGAAGGTTTAGGCCTGGCAAGTGGGTACACTTGCCAAGTCGAATTTACAGTGTAAAAATATACTTACAGACACTGCACCGGCAGTTCTGAGACATGATTACAGGGTTACTTGTGTGGGTGGCACAACCAGTGCTGCAGGCCCACTAGTAACATTTGATTTACAGGCCCTGGCACCTCTAGTGCACCTTACTAGGGACTTACTAGTAAATCAAATATGCCAATCATGGATAAACCAATTATATACAATGTACACGGAGAGCATATGCACTTTAGCACTGGTTAGCAGTGGTAAAGTGCTCAAAGTTGAAAAACCTACAGCAACAGGAGGCAAAAAGAGTGGGGATGACCCTGCATAAGCAAAAGTCCAACAGACCTTGAATCATCACAATAGGACAGAACCCTACATATGTCATAACACAACAGTTTGGCACCAAAGGTGTAGCCAGTATGTTCCTGTTTCAGTTAGTAATCGACCTAGGCGTATTTAGGATAGACAATATTCAGGAGACCAGAGGCAACACTCCTTCAACTCTACCAATTTGTCAGCATTACATCAGAGCTAGTGTTGCCCATCCTTTCCTGAACCTTCCTTTTGCAGGTTTGAAAGGAAACACCCAGGCTCCCTACTCTTCCAAGGCTCCATATTGTGATGTGAGTGAAAGCCTGCCTGATTATCATCCAAAATGAGATTATATTCCAAAGAAGCTGTACATTGACTCAAATTTAGGTTTTTACAAATTTTCCCTACCATAGACAGCAGAAACATGTCTATGATCTGCGGGATGTACAGGGAAGGACTGAAACATGCCTTTGTGAGGAGTTGGACTCCCAACGTCTCCTTAAGAACCATGGGAGATTGCTTATGTTTTTAACATAAAGGAGAAAGAAAATCTGAGCAAAATCTTTTTTACACATGAGATATGGTAGAGGGTAAATTCAGCTCTCTGATTTATAGTTCTATTAAGTAAGATGAGGTCAAAGCATAACGTAATAAAAATAATGGGACCTGGAAACTTGGGGGCATATTTATACTCTGTTTGCGCCGGATTTGCGTCGTTTTTTTTTACGCAAATCCGACGCAAAACAAACTCCATATTTATACTTTGGCGTTAGACCCGTCTAGCGCCAAAGATCTTGGAGTTTGCGTCATTTTTTTGCGTGGACACCTTCCTTGCGTTAATGATATGCAAGGTAGGCGTTCCCTTCTAAAAAATGACTCCGAGGCATGTGCGCCGTATTTACACTCCCAGGCAAAAATGACGCCCGGGAGTGGGCGGGTAAAAAAAAATGATGTCCAGCCGCTTTAGCGTCATTTTTTAACACCTGGTCAGGGCAGGCGTTAAGGGACCTGTGGGCTCGGAAGGAGCCCAGAGGTGCCCTCCCATGCCCCCAGGGACACCCCCTGCCACCCTTGCCCACCCCAGGAGGACGCCCAAGGATGGAGGGACCCATCCCAGGGAACTTAAGGTAAGTTCAGGTAAGTATATATATATTTTTTTGGGTGGCATAGGGGGGCCTGATTTGTGCCCCCCTACATGCCACTATGCCCAATGAGCATGCCCAGGGGACATAAGTCCCCTGGGCATGGCCATTGGGCAAGGGGGCATGACTCCTGTCTTTGCTAAGACAGGAGTCATTTAAATGGGGTTTGGGAGTAAAAAAAAATGGCGTAAATTGGGTTGAGGCGAAAATTTTGCCTCAGCCTGACTTGCCCCATTTTTTTACGCCCAAGCTCCATTTTCCCCTACGCCGGCGCTGCCTGGTGTAAGTCATTTTTTTTTACGCACACCAGGCAGCTCCGCCGACTAACGTCATTCCATAAATAAGGCGCCCGCATGGCGCTTTGGAATGGTGTTAGCCGGCGTTTAATTTTTTGATGCACAACTGCATTGGCGCAGTTGTGCGCCAAAAAGTATAAATACGGCCCTTGGTCTGAAATGGTGGGACAGTATAACATACTGAGACAGCTTTGGAAAAGTGCAAGGGACCCCAATACTGCATGGAAGGAGACTTGATATCAGAACCGCTGAGTGATAATTCTTTGACCATTCGGAATATTGCTGTCTGGTGGCTGCCAGCATGTACAGTTTTATAGGAATAATAGAAATGATGCACTGTTTTTGGGTCTTTCTTATATGTTTGAAAAGCATGTTTTTAGAGCTCTCAATTTTTTTTCTGGGATAGGTTGAGAGCCAAGTGAATTCAAGTGCCCTGGGCTGCATTCTGACCAAGACTGTGTTCCTGGAACATTTTTGGACACCAGGGGCCGTATTACATAAAGTGACCCAGGGGAACAACTGGCGTTTGCAAGATTTCCATGCCCCTGGGGCACTTTGGTGTCACAGAAGGTGCCGCAGACACTTCTGCGGCCACTTCTCTAATGTCAATAGCACTGGCATTCATATAGCACCAGCGCTATCATCATAGGATGTTCATTTGCGTCTGCATTTGTGCTGTATTTCTGACATGTGCGCAGATGCAAACATGCTTTTAGCAGGGGCACTAACAGTGTGCCTTCTAAAGGCAGCCCTGTGGGAGGGGGAAAAGAGGTCCCAACGACCCCTGAGTCATCCCCTTGCAGGCCGGTGCAGTCACTCATTCCACCCACCTGCAAGAGGATCTCTAATCCCCTAAAAGTACAGGCGGGTGCCATCTGGATTGAGAAACGCAAGCTCACCGCTGCCCTAGGGGCAGCGCATTCACTATAATACAGCATGCTCTCCTTGTTTGTGCCAAACACACCTTTCGAAAGGTGCACCCGGTTCAAACAAGGAGAGTGCTAAAAAACGCACCTGGTCCTTAACAAGTAAACTTACAAGGGGACGCATATAGGCCGATGAACCTTTTGGATCGCATGGAGTTTCCTAATCACGTAGTGACCAATGGCATCAATACTCAATTTAATCAATCAGTAACTACCAAGAGAATCATTAGTCACCAAAACAATTATAATCATCATTTCATGAAAAACCATAATTCAATGAAGCGTTAACAAATTTTATTTCCCTACTAGTTACAATTCTAATGCATTTGGTTAACTCAAACTTTATTTAGTCAGCTCAAAGTTAGTTTATTAGCAACCACCAATAACACAATCTAATCAAACCTTGAGAAAACATATGCTTAAATACTTCAACATAAGCTAGTAAAGATGAATCTAGCAGTAATAATAGCAGAGTTCAGCAAATCAGTCCACCAATCATTTGTCACCGTCAAGTCACCCGAAAGATCCTTAACTCACCCAAATTGGCATTATCATGTGGGACTTCATGCAAAACAATTTAGAAAACGTGAATTTGGAAAGCATCTAGCTAGAAGAAAAACTATAAAATAGCGCAGTTGGTACCTAAAAGAAAAAGCACAAAGTTAGTCACATTTTCATAGCTACCTATCCACAGAATGGATCAGCAACAAAGTCAATCTTTGTCTTCAGGTCATCAATAGATCGGCAACGCATCAGGCTCTCCAAAGCATGAGCCCAACTACAGAATCTTGAACCGCGTCTCCTGACGTCATCAGCATCTCACCCCTAATTCTCCCACATCTGCATCTCTTGTTTTAGCCCCTTGTCATGACTTTTTATTAGAGTTTTTCAGTCCATCCCCCTCATTCCTAACTGGTCTGTCAATCAGCAGATATGACTCTAACCTATAATATTAATTTTACAAATCTATGAGTTCTAATATTTCTTCTTTCACAGTTCACGGATTGGTCCACTGTACGACGTCTTCATCAACCGGCTCTTCAAGTATCGAAAATGTTACATGTTCCTCTTCGGTCAGTGCTCCCATTGTTCAAGTCCTGCGAAAGTACAGTTAGCCTACTCTACACATAATTGTATCACTTTGTCTTCATCATCTCCTGTCCGTCAGTTCATTGCAGAAAATTCTAGCAAAGCAACTTTAACATGAGGCGGTTCAGGGTCATGTTATGCACCAGCTCCTCTGCAATGCGCTAGAAATTCAGCTTCTTGTGTGAGGCCTGGAAAAGACTAGGCCATAACTTCAGCTAAGTTAATTCTACAAATTAATGCAAAACATAGGTTATACATCTCAATATGACATATTACTGCATTATTCTTACATATTTTCATTATTTCACGCATTTTTTGTTATTTTAGTACAACGTTCGTATAAGTGGCTGCCATACACCGTGGGCACATTTTCAAGCGTGTACATTATTTTCCCTACAATTAATGTTTCTACGAGCTTTTCGTTAATCAAAACACATAGGGGGTCAGTACAACCTTGCCGCCTGCCAAAGTTGGACCGCCGGGCGGCCACCAATGCAGCCGCACTCCCGCCGCGGCTATTAGGAGATCCCCGCTGGGCCGGCGGGGATCACAGCCGCAACACAGGAGCCGGCTCCAAATGGAGCCGGCGGTGTCGTGCTTTTCTGAAAAGCTGCACGGGGCCGTGGCAGGGGGCCCCCGCACTGCCCATGCCCCCGTGACTCCCCTTTCCGCCAGCCTTTTCATGGCGGTTCAAAAAGGCTGGCTGGAGGGGGACTCGTAAGCAGCGCTGCCCTGGAGGATTACTCCCTCCGGGACAAAAGTGGCGGAAATCCGTCGGTGCGACCGTTGCGCTTCCGCCGCGGCCGTAATACCCTGGATTTCACCGCCAGCCTGTTGGTGGTGAAATCCGACGAAACAGCCCTGGGTTGTAATGAGAGCCATAAACATTTATTAATAATTTCTAATTATCATATCTGCTTCAACAGTGCCATATTCTGTAATACAGCCCTGGACTATATAACTCAATGTTATTGTGTTTTCCTTACTACTTTTAAAAGTTATGGATCAAAAACCTAACTGTTTGGACTAAAAGAAACATAAGTAAATCATAATCAAGAGATTCTGTTATTGAACAGAAGTTTGTGAAAAATTGAAATCTTAACTGCTTACAGATTAGCTGTGTTGCATCCATTTGAGGAATTATACTCAATATTGTTAGTCACATTTGGTGTGAAAAATTGAAACCTCAACAACTTTCAGTCCAGGGGTGTTACTGTCCTATGACAGCCTGCGAAAAAGAGCAAACTAAGCATTGGGAATAGGACTCAATATATTTTTTGTTGTACTACAAATGACCAAACTCATTGGCATGGGGTGCTGAGACAAAAGACTGGTTATATTGAAGATGGAATTCACCTACGGATTCAACAGGGCACTAGCTACCAGGGATAAGTTTTGTGGTTGTTTGGCACCCATGCATGCTTTTTTGTAGTACTACATGGTGCAAACTCAACCCAAAGACATTAGGGTGTTTTACATGTGCACCAGTTATATTACACATGGTCACATTCATTTCTCGTTTTTTAGGCACTGGCAGAGTAAATAATTTGCCTAGAATCATGGGATGTGGAAATGATGCAAAGATATGAACTTGTGGGCCGATTTATCAAACTTTCACGCAACTCATGACAGCAAGATACCCTTCTGCGCTGCGTGAAAAGGAGAGGGCAGGAATGCACCATATTTAACATTATATGACACATTCCTGTCCTCTCCATGCACTGGCACACAATGTGCTACCTTGTGCCAATGTAGGCCCAAGGTGTAAGGGTGCCTGCATTGTAGGCAGGATTGATTGTATGCAGTAAGGAGCTCCTTCCTGCACAAAACAATCCTCAGAGGCATTTTCCACTTTCTATGTGTGCTGCATTCTGCAGCACACTTATAAAGAGGACACAACAAGGAGAAATCAAGATATTTCTCCTCATTGCGCCTCTGGTGGGAAGGCATACAATATGCCTGATGCACTCTCAGGTCTAGCAGTGAGGGTAAATCACATCCATGCTCCACCTATGTAATGCTCCTACCACATAGAGTAACGCAAGTCAGCAATTTGTGCTGCCTTGCGTTACTCCAGATTTACCAAACCAGGTAGGACCATGCAAGGTGGCCTTGCATGGCTTGGTAAACCTCATCTAGGTTTTACGTTGCACTTGTGTTACCTTGTGTAACACAAAACTTTGATAAATCTAGCCCCTGGTTCCTCAGTTCCAAAGTCAGCTCCGGCCGTCACCCACAACCTGTCACCTAAATAATAATTTAGCAATACTCTAATTTCTCTTTGTCAATTAAGGCCCTCATTACAACCCTGGCGGTAAATGCTGCTTACCGCCATGCCGACGGCCGCCAAGATACTGTGACCGTGGCGATAACCCACCACGGGTATTATGACCCACACAGAATACAGCCACTATACAGACACCCACACAAGTCCGCCACACCAAAGGTCAGTGATAAACTGGCGATAGCAAAACCCACACCATCACGCCAACAGGAATACACCCACAGTATCACGACCCACGAATCAACGTGTTGGTCTTTCAACCGCGGTAAACCATTGGCGGTACACACCGCTGCGCTCAAAATACACACACATATGCAAAACCACACCACATTGGACTATTCAAAATACACACACCTGACACATATACACACACCACACCCTCACACTCATACCACTATAAAACACCCACCCACATTACCCACAACCCCTCAAAAAGAAAAAAAAGAGACCAAGCACAGGGAGACAAGCAAAGAGCACACATTATATCAGAGTCACAGAACACCATCATCCATACACCACCCATGCACATTACAGTATACACCCCAACACATCACCCCACACATCACCTCGCACATCCACACACATATCACTCACACTACATCCATGGCACCCCAAAGACACCCCAGGTTTTCTGAGGAGGAGCTAAGGGTCATGGTGGAAGAAATTATCTGGGTAGAGCCCCAGCTATTCGGATCACAGGTGCAGCAGACATCCATTGCAAGGAAGATGGAGCTATGGCGGAGAATCGTAAACGCCGTGGGACAACACTCCAGAACAAGGGATGACATCAGGAAGAGGTGGAACGACCTACGGGGGAAGGTGTGTTCCACAGCAGCAAGACACCAAATAGCTGTACAGAGGACTGGCGGTGGACCTCCACGCCCCCCCACAACTAACAACATGGGAGGAGCAAGTCTTGGCAATCATGCATCCTGAGGGCCTGGCAGGAGAAGGAGGAGGACTGGACTCTGGTAAGTCAAATGTCTATTATTATCACTCCCCCCTACCTACATGCCATCACAAACCCCACCCTTACCCACACTCCCATCACTCCACCACCTCCTACACACCCCACCATCACAACCTAACCCTCCCAATACCAAGCCCTGCATGCAACACCAATGCATTGACACCAATCACAGACCTGTCACCCTCAGGCAACACCACCACAGCACCCACCCAGCGGGCCCATACCTCTGTTCCCAGGACACGTCAATCAGCAGTGTGTCCACCACTACAGGGACCCCAGGAAACCCCACAAAGCCAGGATGACCAGGGACCTTGGGTCAGTGGCAGTGGGCACACGGTTCAGGGGACAGAGGCACAGGACAACAGGGCGGCTGGGAGGACTGCTGTGCAACAGGGGAAGGACAGGCCCAGGGAACCAACCCTCCACGAGGCACTCTCAAACATCATGGGAGCGCACCACCATTCCCAGGAGACAATGGGCACGGTACTGGCCAAGTTGCAGGAGACCCCGCGGCTGCAAGAGGGACAGGAGGGGATACCAGTGACAGTGATTCCTCCTCTGATGGAAGCTCCCTGTCGGTGGGGGACACCTCTGTGACCACCCCAACATCAGGTACAGCCACCACCCCTCCTACCAGCACCGCCCTCCCAGCAGCCCCTCAGCGTGTTTCCCGTGCCCGCTCACCCAGGAGGGTGGGCATCTCCTTCACCCTAGGCACCTCAGGCCCTGCCCCAGTCAGCCCTGCTGCCGTCAGTGAGGAGGCTATTGACTGTTGGGCAGTCAACCATTCTGAATGCCAGCCAGGGTGTTCAGAGGCATTTGCAACAAACAAATGCATACCTGGGGGGCCTTCACTATGGTGTGGCAGCCCAACAGAGAGCATTTCAGGCTCTGGCCTCAGCACTGAAGGCAGCCATTGTCCCTGTGTCTAGCCTCCCCCCGCCAACTTCCTCTACCCAGTCACAATCCCTCAACCCCAACCTATCCCAAGCACACCTTTAGACCAGCATTCACCCAAATCACCACACAAAAGTGGCTCAGGCAAACATAAGCATCACACCTCATCTCACAGGCACTCACACAAGCACCATGCCCATGCAGACACAGCAACATCCACTGCCTCCACCGTGTCCCCCTCCTCCTCTTTGTCCATCCCCCTCCCAGTCTCGTCTCCACTGACACCGGCATGCACTACATCCTCATCCACTACCTCCATCACCAGCACACCCATCACTACACACCCCTCACGAGCAGTCACCACCCCCACAACCATGCACAAGTCCCCTGTGTCCTCTCCCAGTGTGTCTGTGAGCCCTCCTCCCAAAGTACACAAACGCAGGCACACACCCACTCAACAGCCATCCACCTCACTACAGCCTCCAGCCCATGCACCTTCTCCCAAACTCAGCAGACTTACACCTACTACAACCACTACCTCTTCCTCCACTCCCACACCCCCTCCATCTTCCCATCCCAGTGTGTCTAAAAAACATTTCCTGGCTAACATTGACCTCTTCCCTACGCCTGCCACCCATCCTTGCCCTAGGGCCAGGATGTCTAGATCCCAGGCCAGCACCTCAGCCACCAACTCGCCGTTCGCTGTGGTCCTTGCAAGTCCGAGAGGATTGAAGGGGCGCCTGTCAGGGCTGGCAGTGTGCCACCTACCAAAGCAAAAGACCTACCAATTCTACCACCTGCCAAGGTTAAGAAGGGGCCAACATGCAGCACGGACAAGACGCACGACCCACCCAGCAAGGCCTCATCCAAACAACAAGAGGTCAGTGCCACAGTCCCAGCAGTGTCTACCAAGGAGGGGAAGGGAAAAAAAGCAAGGGCAAGGCACTTCAGGGCTTGGAGCCTCCAGGTGAGGGACTGGTGACCACCATTTGTCCTGACAGGCCAGCAACCTGTACCACGGTAAGCACCGCCGCAACCACCTCCACCTGCACCGCCACTAGCACCACCATCTACACCGCCATCTGCACCACCCCCTGCACTGCCGCTGAAACAACGACAGTCACCAGCATCATCCCCAGTGGGCAGCCATCTGAGGCTGATGGAGACGGCCTGGTCTCTCCCTCCACAACTACCAGCACCTGCAACACGGCCAGCACCGGCAGCATCTCCGCCACAGACACCGCCACAGACACCGCCACCTGCACCATCATATGCACCGCCACATGCCCAGCCGGTGCCACTACATCAGATATCAGCAGCATCCCCAGTGGGCAGCTGTCCGAGGCTGCAGGAGACGTCCTGGACCCTGCACCCACCACTTGAGGCACCGGCACTGGCACTACTAGCAGTTTGCAGCCTACGTCGCCGCAGGATGGAGTCTGGCTCTGCCTCCATGGAGTATCATGCTACCTGTTCCCTGCACATCTCGTGCCTCAGACACCCAGGTGAGGAAATGTGAACTGCCACACCCCAGGTGCAGCATCACTGGGAACAAGGCCCCCTCCAGAACCAGTGAAGAAAGGCATCCACTCCCCCTAACCTTGACAGGATGAAGCAGACTGGGCACAAGGCCCCCTCCAGAACCAGTGGAGAAAGGCATCCACTCCCCCTATTCTTGGCAGGATGAAGCAAACTGGGCAAAAGGCCCCCTCCAGAACCAGTGAAGAAAGGCATCCACTCCTCCTGTCCTTGGGAGGATGAAGCAAACTGGAGACAAGGCCCCCTCCAGAACCAGTGGAACATGTCACCCACTTGAGAGACTGTGGCTTTGCACTCCCCAGGAGCAAGCAGTGGGCAAACCACTCACTTGAGAGACTTGAGAGAATGTGGCTTTGCACTCCCCAGGAGCAAGCAGTGGGCAAACCACCCACTTGAGAGACTTGAGGGATTGTGGATTTGCACTCCACAGGAGCAAGCAGTGGGCAAACTACCCACTTGAGAGAATTGAGAGACTGTGGCTTTGCACTCCCCTTGACATCACTGTGGGCATGTTGCCCCCTCGAGGAGCAGTGGCATAGTACCATCTTCAAGCTGAGGTGCCCCCCTTCCCCCTGTGTTTTTTTTATCTGATGCCCCTGCAGTGTTCTCTCTATTTTGAGGCAGGAGTCAAGTGTGGGCTTCGCCCATGATTTGTTGGTCCACGGACATTTGCAATGGACAGTGTACGGCCCTCTGTACATATTGTAAATATTTGTATAAACTGATGTTTACAATAATTAACTTTATATGCATTTTCTAAATATCATAGATTTGACTCTATTCCTTTTGTCCTTGCGTTCTTCCAGGGGGTTACGGGGTGTATCTGCAATGTTGTTGGATCTGTTAGTGTGTATGGTGTTGTGGGTGAGGGTGAGGGTGGGGGTGTTGCATGTTCCGTGTATGTGTCACTCTCTTTTTCCTCCCCCTCCCCTGTGTGCTAGGTGCAGTATTCACCGTCGTCGTCGCTGCCGTCTTTGGTGCTCCTGGTAGATGAGGAGGTAGAGCAGCATGGGCAGGACTTGCAGCTCGGGCTCCATGGCGTCCTGGTTCTTTGTTGAGTGTCAAAAGGTGAGTGGTTCCCCTTCAGAGTACTGTTTCCGCCGTGCTCTTGATGTCGTTGGTACCGCCCCGGAAAAACTGGCGGATTGGTGCCTTGTAATACAGTCGGCGGTACATTGTCTTCCGCCTGTCTCTTGCCGGTGACCACGCCATGTTTGTTGCTACCGCCCTAGCGGTCGGAGTATTAAAGTGTCTGTCTATGTTGGTGGTTTCCGCCGTAGTCGTGATCCCATTTTTTTTACCGCCGGCCTGTAGGCGGTATTACCGCTGCTTTATCACCGACCGTCAGGGTTGTAATGAGGGCTTAAGTTTCCTAGGCGTCTGATGGAAAATGTTTGGTGTTATACAAAATAAACATAATGACTAAATACAAAATTAAATTTAAAAATGTTACATGTTATAAAGAAGGGCTACCCAGAAGAGAATTTTATTTTACACCAGTGTGTCTATAAACATTCACCCCTGCTTAAGTTGAGGGTAATGTCTCTCGAGACCCCTTATCAGAGAAAAAACGAAATTTCAAATATGAGTTTACTCAGTATTGTGTTTTATTTTGATAAAGTAGTCACATTTCTGCAAAAGAGATACAGCGTACAAGTCTTTTTTCAGTGTGCAGTGCCCTCTGTGGAATCAGATTTTGCTTTGATGATACTACATTTCTGCAATCAAGACCATGCTCTGCCCTGTGGACTGAGAATACAGAATTTTATAGTGCACATCCCTTAGGGGTAAAACAGATCAAACCCCTGATGATGAGGTGCTATTTTACAGGTTTTAAAAATGAAAAAGCATGTAGGTACATTTCTATAATGATCCCAGTTGGGCTCGTAGCAACAGTGGAAAAAGCAAATGGGACAGGTCATTTATCTCAAAAATCAAAAATGTAAAAATGCCACCTTTTCATGCCTTGTTAATCTTTGGAAGAATAATGAGGTCCAATTTAAAGGCTAACACACTCAACGGCTCAGAAGACAATAGGGAGTTCAAGGCAGTCACGGGGTTGTAATTGCATCATCAACCTATGTCAGGACAAATTATATTTACTTTCTTGAGTACTTGGCAGTTTTAAACTGCAGCATCCTGTTAACACACATCTTGGAATTATCTTAAGTACAGGTCTATGCTGTAAACACGCAAAACACCCAGTCAAACAACCTGCTTAATCCATGCAGCAGGCAAAACTAAAGATCCTTACAAAACATAAGACACGCATTTACAGGAATTGAGCAAACAGAATAAGAATAAACTCCACATTAAATACAGGCAATGAGCTGCACAGAACCAAAACAGAGAGCATCATGGTAGAGCTCCACAAAACCTCCAACAGTGCATTAAAATCTAATAGTAACTTACTGGGAATCTACATACATTTCCAAGAATGTGCCAACTTGATGACTTACTGAGTCAACTTAACTACTAGCAAAGTGCCTCAAACGGTATGGGAAACTGTCCCTTTTTGCGCAGCACCTCTATTTGTTGCTGAATTGTATTGCTAGTTTTTAAAATCTGCACATTGTGTTGCTGCAATCCAGTGCCCAGTGTATGTGCTCTAACACCTAAAACATAAAAAAATTGTCCATTCCCTGGTTCGCATATGTAACTGTTCCGTAACGCTATAATATATGGTGCAGAAACTGCACTCGTTGCATGGAAAATTCCATATCACCTGTGCACCGCAACACTTATTGTCCCTTCAACTAGTGTGTCAAGGAAACATGGCTTAATGCCTACCAATGTAGCTTGCCTGTTGTAGTTTAAACATACATTCTGAACTGTAAAAAAAAACTTTTGGCAGGGGAATAATCTTCATTTGAAATATTAAGTTACCCCAAAGTAGGCATTGTAGTTCACAGGGTAGGATGCCTGGAATTTATAAGTGGGACATGTAGAAATGTAATGTTACCATGTCCCTAGAGTGACCCGGTCCCATAGCTATTTTCACTGTAGAAGACTCTGGCTGCCCTGTGAGGAAAACGAGAATGCAGATTAATATATTCATTTTGTTAACTCAGGTTTGTGACACACTAGAGAAATTGTTCATCCACTGTTTTTAATACTTATGAAAAATATAATTGGTGGAAATTATCATTTTTTTGCCGTCTGTTGCTGAAATCACTTTGTCGGCCGTAGGACTCTGCACACTTTACTCCTGCTAATCAGGGGTAAACTGCTTGTGCTCTTCCTTTAAACATGGCAAAATTGATACATTCCTAATTACTACATTGAATTTACTTAAAAGTTCCTACTATACAGTACTGCATCTATCCAGAGCATGTTAATTAAATGCTACTAGTTAGCTGCATCACTCATTGTGCCGTCCACTAAAGTAGTGCTCAGAAACATGCCTCCAAGGACTGCCCCTACAGGATATGCAGTTTTAGACTTCCATTTGGCTTGATGAAATTTACATTTTTGCAGGCACAGACATTCACTTTTATTACATATAAGTCACTCCCAAGGTAGGCTATACCTGTTCATATGGCGGGGTGCATTGTATTTAAACAGTAGGATACCTATTTATTGTTTTACATGTCATGGCAATGAAAAAACATCAAAGTCGTTATTCCCTGTAGCAAGGCAGACTCTCCCACAGGAAAATAACTTATATTGCTTAATTGTAGGTTGGTAGCTGCAAGAAAAAGTATTCAATGACTCATTTTAATAGTAATTTTAACTCAGATTTAATAGTCAAGTCGAATTTCATATTACCATTTGCAAAATGACACTTTTAGGAAATGATCATTTCCTGCATGAGCCAAATGGTCCAGTGTTCAGTGCCACCTGATCGCTGATGTCTCTGGATTTCTCCCAGATAGTGGGAAAGGGCTTAGAAGTGGATAGGTGTGGGGGCTGTGGTCATCCGTACCTGAACTTCACATGATGTCTTCCCCATCACTCGCAGACGTAGCTCGCACATAGGATTGTCTCACCTTTGTCCTGCTAGTCAGCTTGCCTCCAAACAAAGTGGACCACAAGAGATGTCTGCCCATTTCCTTAGCCACACCTCTAGGTGGGCTCAGGGAAATTTGCTGAGGGCCATAAGAGTTCTGCTATTTTAGTTTTAGGGAACGAGGAGTACTACGGAATAGCACATAGTAAAACACAGAGAAAGCTGATAAAGTGGGTAGGGTCACCCCAGGAACCTTTACCCCTTTGGTTATGGAGTGGCTAGGAGTTTCCCCCTTTCACAGGCTAGCATTGGGCATAAATGTGGCATCCGCAGTGCCATCCTCAGAATACTCTTGGACCTGTGGAGAATCAGAAGAAGGAATGCCCTGCTGTCTTAAGAAGCTGAAGGAAAACTGGCCATGCTTGCCTTCTACCCAGGATCCCAGATATCACTCTAAGAATCTTTGGCAACCTCCTCTATGAAGTACATGGACATAGCAAGCTTCCAGCTGCCTTTCCCTGCAACTCCCCTGCTGACCAGTAACAACTGGACCTGCTCAGGACCCAGCTGCTGACCTTTGTTGGAGTGAATTTTAATCCCCAAGTGGTGCACCCCAAGTCCTGGACCCTTGGCTGGTGTTGGAGTGTACTCCTCCTGCCCCCACACTGTAATAAGTGGGATTTAGCAACTTTTGCCAATTTTTTGCATGGAGAACTGTCAAAGACTGGGACTACAGTCAGAGTCTCAGCTGTCAATGTCGAATCATCAGTCAGCCTCAGCTTGCTGGTTAGCCCCTATGAGATAAGTAGTTTATAATATGGTGTGGCTTTGGGACCTCACTGTGTAATAAAGTCACTACATGTACTGGGTCCAGTCAGATTGAGTTGAAAAACTTAAGCCATGGCTCTGAGCAGTCAGGCCTTGTAAAGAACCAAGTGTAGGGCAATGAGAAGTACCAATATAGTTGAATAAACTAGAAACAAGATTCAGAAAAATGGGACGCCTATTTAATAAAATAGGTTGTATTATTATTTTTAAATAGACACCTAAACAATAATAATCCACTGGAGGGTTCAGGAGATATGTATTTTAAAAGAACCAATAAATCACTGCTTTTGCATTGCTTTTTCACATAGCACAATAAATCATAGTAATGGATTGCTATAGTGGCAAACCTTGTAATAAAACCTTTACAAAATTGTAAACTACTAACCTGGCCTGATTTGGACAACCAACTCCAGTAAGGGTCGAGTCACAGGAGCCAAAAAATGTCTCCAGTCCAAATGTCAAGCTCTATGGGAGAACCACCATAGACTTCATTGGAGTGGTCCTGCTGCAAGGGATGCTGAGGATGCTGCTCCAGTGATGGGGGCTATCTTGGGGCCACCCCTCGGCCCAGCAACACGTGGGCCAACTTTGGGCACATGGGTCTTTGTTCCCTCAAAGTCCGGATGAAATCCAGCCAAAAACAAGTTGTCACTGATCTACTGGTCTCCTGATACTGTGAAATCAGCAGTTCCCTTTAAATGATTGCTGGGCAACCAGTCTTCACTCCAAAGACTCTCCTTGGTCCCACAGACGTAGGTACAACGTTTGAGGGTTGAGATTTAGTCTTCCAGGCTACACTTTACAGTCAGCGGTCGTCAAACATTCTTGGCTGTCACCCCATCAAGGCAGGCTTCTTCAGCATTTGTGAGTCTGTAGATGTAACAGGAAGTCAGCCAACTGACTGTTGGAGTCACTTCTCTGTCTGAGGTTCTGGATGACTTTTCTTCGATCAGGGCACCACTGACACTGTCCTCTCTTTGCTAACCTAAGGAGTACCAGGTGAAGTCCAATCTTTGGTGCTGCCCGTCTTTGGACTCCATGAAACTGAAGAAGAGGGAAGGCTTCCCTGAATGTTCCTGAACTGAAAAATACTTACTTGCTAGCTCTGAGATGGGCAATTGTCTCCTGCATTGTCATATACTTCTGCTCTTGCATTTTTACCCAGAGATATCTGCAGTATCCTCCTTTTGACTCATTGAGATACACTGGTCTAGTTCCTGCCAGTAAGAGTGCTTGGTCCTCAGGAACCTCTTACTGGTGGCTGGAGAAGGATGCAGAATGTCTTTTTTCAGAGGAAGCTGCTGTCAGTCTTTAAAAAAACTTGGGAACCAGTTACAATAGAACACTTTTCCTGCCAGTTCCTGTGCTGCTTAGCTCCTGTAGATAGAGGGTGCATAGTGCTGAGGACAGAGAGTGCTGTCACTTTCTTTTGAAATTCCTGGAGGCCCTTGAAGTGGCAATTTATCTGCAGATCCAAATTTAGACCTGTGGGAAGATACTTACAACTTGAAAGTGTGTACAAACTAGTCCTGAAAATTTGAGGGCTATTTGTTAACCTTCAAAGCCTATCGAAAAATATATTTCCTCTGCAACTTCAGTTTAACTTTTTTCCTTTGCAACTGTTTAGGGAAAGTTGAAAGCTACAGAATCAATTTGCAGTTGCCATATCTGATCTGAAAATACTTTTTTGCTGTGCTTCAGAGGCTACCCAGTTGACGATTGTCTAGCTCCAGGAAATGTTCCAGGATGAAGGAAAATAATTCAACGAGACCAACCTCCAACTTTACCTGGCTGCTGTCACACATAGATCATCTATAAAAGGTGCGTAGGCAGCAGTCAAATTCCTGAAATACACTGTGAAATCATTTCTTATGGGACTGCATTTCCCACAGAAGAAATTTGAACACATTTTCCCGTAATTTCATATGGGTTTTTGGGTTTAATTCTAAACTTATACTTTTTTCTTTATTTTTATTGAATGTTTGTCTTTAGTTTGAGTTTTTCTATGTGTTCATTCCTTAAGCATGTTATTGATGTGGACAGTTATATCACCCATATCACATCTGTTTCCTCTGGCTTAATGCTTCCACAATGCGATTCACACAATGTCACAAATTTAAATAAAGAGCATACATTGCTTGTTAAATCATACCAATAAACTTGCAATTTACACTGACAAATGGTTAGAAAGCACATTATATGTAAAATCCGTTCTGTGGGTAAATCACCATTATCCTGTCAGGTTTCATCTTCTATGAACCAACAAAGAACTTGTGTTGGGCCAGTCAAATATTTTTTCCCACCACACCTACTTTCAAATGGGTTGGTGCTCACTCTATGTTTGTGATTCTATGCTATAGAATACCTTAGCAAAATATATTAGGGCTAACAGCAAACACTTTATTTAAAAAAATGAGTTAAAGTTAACACTTTGCCAATAACCCTAGCTAGTAGCCTTAGAGTTTCAGTTAAGCTGGCTATGAAAGTGACTGGTGCTTTTTACTGGTTTACAAGAATCCTCGCTGGTATAATAAGCAGTAAAAAGATGAAGTGAAGCTGAAGCAAAAACACTGTCCACTGAGGGAGGAGTTGGCCAAAGCACATTGGCCCATCTACCTAGACGATTCCCAAAAATACTGGAACAATGAATGTATATATTTGCTAAAAATGGGGTCTCTAGTTAGGAGTCAGTTTACACCCTGCCAAGTTGGAACCCTCACTCTAGTCAGAATAAGAGAGTCACACTCCTAAGATAACCCCTACTCACCCCCTTGGTAGCTTTGCATGAGCAATCAGGCTTATCTTAGAGGCAATGTTTTAAGTATTTGTAGTCACACACAGTAACAGAGTGAAAACACTACAAATGGACACAACACCAGTTTAGAAAAATGGCCAATATTTATCTAAGTAAAACAAGACCAAAATGACAAAAATCCAACATACACAAGCAGAGAAATGAATTTTCAAAGATTAAATTCCAATAAAGCGCTTAGAAACACAATAGCTCCAACTGGTGCTATTGCGGCTTTGTCATGGAGCTGTTCCCAACAGTCCGATGTCATTTACGAGAAAGTGTGGCACCAGTCACGGAGTAGCATAGACCCCAGGTACAGTACCTTAGAAATGGGGCAGAGTCAAAGATGTGGCACGGAGTCAGGGAGGGAGGCGTTGCTGGAGCCGGTGCAACGTTGGTTCCATATTCCCATGCAGGAGGTGAGTAATTGGTTCCTTACTGCTATGCAGGGGAGGTGAGGCATCAGTTCCTTACAGTGAGAGTGGAGGTGTCAGCGGCATCGGCGACAAGATGTTGGTTCCTTCTGATACAGCAAAGTCAATGAGTTCAGTGGGTCAAGACGCAATGAGGTGACTTACCAGTGTCACAGTCACGCCACTGGGCCACAGGAGCCGCGGAAGAGTTGGGTGTCACTGACATCATTGGTACAACACTCTGGACTCACGATTTTGTGGGACTTAAGAGGTGCAGCAGCAGTGTCGGGCTTGCTGTGTCGGTCCCGGTCGTCGCACTGCAGTGGGACCACAACTTCGGGTGCAGGCAGCTGCGTTGGTTCTGGAGTCATCCAGAGTTGATTTGAATGTCTCTTCTTGTTTTATGCCAGATTTCAATTCCAGGGGCCCATGGACTGTAGTAGGCACCTCTTGGTAAAGTCGGGGCCCTGAGCAACAGAACCCAGGGGGCTGGCAGGTAAAGTCTTTGATGTCCAGGAGACTTCTTAACAGGAGGCAAGCTCAGTCCAAGCCCTTGGAGAAACTTCACAAGCAGGATACACAGCTAAGTCCAGTCTTTGTCCTCTCCTAAGCCGAAGCAGCAACTGAAGGCCAACCAAGCAAAGCACACACAGCAAAGGGGCAGTACTCTTCCTCAGTTCTTCTCCTTGACAGAGTCTCCTCTTGATCAGCAAGTGGTCTAAAAGTTAGGGGTTTTGGGCCCAATATTTATACTCATTTCTCCCTTTGAAGTAGACAGACTTCAAAGGAAAGTCTTTGTAGTGCAAAAGACGCTGCCTTTCCTGCCCTAGTCACAGACACATTCTAGGGGATTGGAGACTGCATTGTGTAAGGACAAGTACAGCCCTGTTCAGGTGCAAGTATGAGCTCCTCCCGCCACTCTAGCCCAGGAATACCCATCAGGACATGCAAGGCACACCTCAGCTCCCTTTGTGCGACTGTCTAGAGTGAATTCACAACCAGCCCAACTGACATCCTGACCCAGACATATATTCCACAGCCATATAGAGGCACAGAATGGTGAAGCATGAAAATGCCAACTTCCTAAAAAGTGGCATTTTTAAACATGAAATTTTAAAACCACCTTCACTAAAATATTTATGTTTAAATTGTGAGTTCAGAGACCCCAAACTCCACATCACTATCTACTCCAAATGGGGAATTACACTTGAGAGATATTTCAAGTCAATCCCCATATAAACCTATGGGAGAGATAGGCCTTGCAATAGTGAAAAATTACTTTGGCAGTATTTCACTATCAGGACATGTAAAACACACCAGTACATATCCTACCTTTTAAATGCACTGCACCCTGCCCATGTGGCTACCTTTGCCCTACCTTATGGGTGCCTTACATGTACTAAAAGAGAAGGTTTGGGCCTGGCAAGGAGGTGTACATGCCTGGTGACATGGCAGTTTAAAACTGCACACACAGACAGTGCAATGGCAGGTCTGAGACATGTTTACAGGGCTAACTATGTGAGTGGCACAATCAGTGCTGCTGGCCCACTAGTAGCATTTGATTTACAGGCTCTAGACACACTTGATGCACTTTACCAGGGACTTACTAGTACATCAAATATGCCAATCATGGATAACCAATCATAATAATCACAATTTACAAAGGGAGGACTTGCACTTTATCACTGGCAAAGTGCCCAGGGTACCAAAACCAGCAGAATCTAGCACAGAGTTAAAAATAAAGGAAGCAGAGGCAAAAAGACAGGGGGAAATCACACCAAGGATACCAGGTATAACAATACTGTAGCACAAAACTATAAAATTATCAACAGTAGTCAGTGTCTAATTCCCCAGGTATAGGTTAGTATGTAGCTAGGGCCTCCGCTGACTATTGGTGTCATACAAATCTATAAAGAGCAGTAGTTTGTGGCCAAGTTTAGACCAGAATCCACCCAGTGATGAGAGGTAGGATTACCTTTCAAATGTTTACCAACAACATGCAGCACCTACTCATTCACCTGGTGAATGTTACTAGGTGGCCATGCACCGTGGATGGAGACATTGAGAAGTCAGAGACTGTTCAGGTTCAAATAACAAAAACAGCCATACTGAAAGGGAGGACAGTAATTGACATTTCAAGGAAGTTAGTCAAAATATAGAAGCTGCTAAACTATGCCTCTCTGCATGATGGTAGGTAAGGGGGTCATGTAGATGTTGAATAGTGTAGGGATGAGAGACGAGCCTTGAGGAATGCCTCAGATGATTTTTGCACACAACCCCCACACTTACTAAAGCAACAGTGGAGGACGCTCCTTCTCTTACCTCACGACAAAAGCCTGAAGCCTGAAACAGCTTCCCCCCTCACCTACACCTGTCTGCTGCATTGTGTCGTACACATAGGAATACAAATTAACCTGACATGAAAGATCATCCTCTCTTCTGGAATTCAGGAAAAGACTCAAGACCTCGCTATTCAACTAACCCCTTAACATGTATGCCCTCAGCACCTAGATACCCTTATGGATGACTAGCCATGCTATATAAATCAAATTTTGATTTGAATTGATACCAGTGGGAATGGTTGTGGAAGTGGGGCTTAATCAAAGTTCCTGACAAAGTTCTCCATCACGGGTTGAATCCCTTCATGTGGTGCATTGCATCAAGGGATTCAACCCATGACAGAGAACTTTGTCAGAATTTTGAGAGGACCTGCATGATTTCCGTTATTCGAATCTTAAAGAACAAACAATTGCAGGAACTGAAGAATATTTAATGAGCCTTGAAAAAGGTCCAGGCAATACAACCGTGCCGGGGGTGGGGAGAAACATGTGTCGGCTGTTTACAATATACCACAAGTATAAAATACATACAAGAATGGGAATTCTCTGTAAAGTTACATGATGAAAATCATTAAATAGAATATGTAACCAGTAAGAAAAATGAAAGAATAAAAACAAGATAATGACCAATCTGTGTTAATTGATCGGGTGGGCACACGTAATCTTTTCTCCAAATGAATAATAAAAATCTGACTGTTTCTTTTTCTTTTTGGTTAATATTATAGTGATGCACAAAGACTATGGCCCTCATTATGACATTGGCAGTAAATCCTGCTTACCGCTGTGCTGACTGCTGCCAACATACTGCAGCAGTGGCAAATATCTGTTTGCCATATTATGACACGCACACACCAATCTGACATAATACTGCCACATACACAAATCGACCAGCCCAAAGGTCAGTGATAAAGTGGTGGTACGAACACCCATACCGTTACGCCAACAAAACAACGCCCACCGCATTATGACCCATGATTCACCACAGCGGACATTCAACGGCGGTAAACCATTGGTGGTACGTACCGCTGCACTCAGAATGGACACAAACATAAAAAACTACACTACATTGGCCAATACTAAAAACACACCTGACACTCGTACACACACCACACCCACCCACACACAGCACTATAAAACACACACCCAAATTACCCACTACCCTTTACGAATACAAATTATTGCTACCAGACTGACACCAAGACCACTGTGACAACTAGACACACACACCACTTACACCCATACATCCCTAACGCACCCCACAACACACACCCCGCCACGTTACTCAACACACTCTCACCAACACACACTACACAACACCCATGTCCCCACAAAGGCACCCACGTTTCAATGATGAGGAATTAAGGGTCATGGTGGAGGAAATAGTAAGGGTAGAGCCACAGCTGTTTGGAGTACAGGTACAGCAATATCCATTGCAAGGAAGATGGAGCTATGTCGGAGAATCGTAGATAGGGTAAACGCCGTGGGACAGCATCCAAGAACAAGGGACAACATCAGGAAGAGGCGGAACGACCCACAGGGGAAGGTACGTTCCATAGCAGCAAAGCACCAGCTCGCCATACAGAGGACTGGCGGTGGACCCCCTCCTCCTCCCTCATCCCTCACAGCTCACAGCATGGAGGGGGCAAGTCTTGGCATTACTGCATCCTGAGGGACTCGCTGGACTAGCCAGAGGATTGGACACTTGTGAGTCAACATTTACTACTTATCAACCCCCATACCTGCATGCCATCACACCTCCTCACCCTCACTCCCAACACTCCACTACCTCCCACATACTGCACCTACACACATGACTTACCCCAATGCCAAGCCCTGAATGCTATACCAATGTATGGACAGCCCTCCCGGCCCTGCATGGACACCCATCACAAAAGCATGCACAGCATAGGGAAACTAACAGTCACACAATACATCACCATGAACAAGCAAAAGGTGGCACGGCAACCCCCACGATTGAGGGGAAGATAGGGATGTTCAATATGTCACAGACAACAAGCATAAAACAAACCTTACTTCCCCACAGGTGCCCCAGCCAAAGCCAGCGGAGAGGAGGTGCCACGACTATCTAGTCCCCCAACAGAAGATTCCACCAGTGATGACAGTAACTCTGGACTTCAGGATCTGGATGACCTACCTGGCCCATCAGGGACCACTGGACATCCGGTCACCCAAGCCCACTCACAGTCCACCACAGAGCCTCTCCCATCAGAATCCAAAACCACAGTACCCACCCAGCGTACCCACACCTCTGTCCCCAGGACATGTCAATCAGCAGCCCACCTGCACAGGGACCCCAGTCCGTCCACACGTCATACCCAAACAATCAGGGACCTAGGGTCAGTGGGCACACCGTTCAGGGGACAGAGGCACAGGCCATAAGTGACACTGGGAGGACTGCTGTGCGCCAGGGGGAGGACAGGACCAGGGAACTGATTCTCCAGGAGGCACTCTCCGAGATCCTGGGAGCCTACCAACATTCCCAGGGCAGCATGGGCCAGATCCTTGACAATGTGCAAGAGAACAGGCGGCTGTAGGAGGGACAGTATCAGGGGATCAGGGAGGACTTGCAGGCCATTAACACCACCCTGATCTCCATAGCAGAGGTGCTGGCAGACATGGCCAACATCATGAGGGAGGCAACAGCACAGCAGCGGGCCCCTACCACTAGCCAGTCCATTGACCAGCCCTTCACTTCCACTGCAGCTAGTGGGCAGGAGGCCCTGCTCCAGGACCCACAGGCCCCCAGCACCCCTCCACCTGCAGAAGGTAAACCACCCTGAAAACGTTCCCTGCGACTCAGACAGAAGCCAGAGACACTTGCCAAGACCACCGCCAGGAAATGAGACTCTCCTGATTGTCCCTTTGTGTCCTACCCTGTCACCTTGTCCACTTTGAACTGCCTGTGCTCCCCTTCCTTTGGCTTCTTGGACACTGGACCTGTGCTACAAACAGACTGAAACAATACCCTGGACTTTCCTCCATCATCACCCCATTCCATTGCACTTTCCCCTCAATTTCCTAGCACCACAATAAACACCCTTGAACACAACTTGACTACTAGTGTTTTATGTTTTGAAAATGTGCATTTATGGAAACAGTCACATCTAGTGCAAATGATCTGATCACTATGAGAGCATAGAAATAAGGACCTGTAGCTGTCTGTAGTCAGTACATCAGTACACAGTTGTTATATCACCAACATCTGTAAAATGACAAGCCAGTAAGTTGTGATGCAATGGAAGTTAATGCCATCATGCTAAAGCCACACAGAATACACCAATAGTCATAGGAATGTTAAGTTGCTCTGTCTCACCTGTGTGTCATTGGAAGTATTGGCGGATAACTGATGTTTTGTTGTCCTCATCCTCATCCTCAGTCTCTTCATCCTCACTGTCCTCAGGGTCTACTGCTGCCACAGGGACATCTCCAGTCTCCTCCTCCTGCAGAAAGGGTACATGTTGTCTGAGGGCCAGGTTGTGCAACATACAGCATGTCACTACTATCTGGCAGACTTTCTCGGGTGAGTAGCACAGGGTCCACCTGTCAGACGGAGGCACCTGAACCTGGCCTTCAGGAGGCCAAAGGTCCTCTCGATGATCCCATGTGCCTCATTATAACGTTCCTCAGCCACTGTCCTGGGATTCCTCACAGGGGTCAGCAGCCACGATAGGTTTGGGTAGCCAGAGTCACCTGCAAGTATTGAGGGACCACATTTAGCCTCAAAAATGATTTGGGGATGACACCTGAAGGCATACACTAACATACAGTGGGTGGGGACCAAGGCTTACCTATTAGCCACACCCTGTGCCTCTGTAGTTGGGTCATCACATTCGGGATGCTGCTATTCCTCAGAACAAAGACATCATGCACCGACCCAGGATACTTGTTGCGGACGGGCCGCGGGGGAAGTCGCGGCTCGGGTCAAGGGTCGCGGCACCCACCACGCCCCTTTTCTCCAGCCGCGCACTGGTTTTCGAGCGCGGCAGGGCCGGAGACCCAGAATCGGGTTGCGGTCCTCGCCGCGCTCAGCACACAGGGTCCATAATACTTTAGGGTGCCCGGGGCCCCCCTCCATAAATCCACTCACCTGTCACATGCACGAGATCTGCCTGCCTACACATGACTAGTTTATAAAGCATGCCTTTCTCCTTCCCAGCATGCTGTACACTTCCTCTCTACCCTGCATGCATTGTTTCTCTTTACTCAGGAGCATGTTTTCTATTTTCAGTTATGGCCTCTTCCCAAACCAAGGTGGTGGTATTACTTCTTCCTGTTTATCACTTCCTGTTTAGGGGTATATAAGGGGAATCTATCTTTCTTCTCATTGCGTTGCAACACTTCTACGGTGGTAGTCACGCTCCGGCTGGTTTCCTTTTGTGTCGCCAGTCGTTCTTGATCTGTCTTCAGTCTCCAGTATTCCAGGATCTTAAGTTATAATTCCTTGTGTCCTCCATCTGTTTCAAGGAGTTCCTGTTGGAGGTTTTTTACCCTTTTGGGGTTTTTCCTCTGGGACTCCTTCTGGAGGGCACGGACTGTAGTGGCTTACTATTGTTAAACAGCACCGTGGCTACCGGAAGGGGTCGCCCCTACCTCGGCCAGAGCAGGACTTGCAGGAACCGGGGCCGCTCACCACCTCTCTCCAACATCAACGGTATGCTCAGGGTGAATCGTGACAATACTTTGATTTGACGTGGGAGATGTACTGGTCTGCCAGGCACACCATTTGCACATTCATGGAGTGGAAACTCTTATGATTCCTGAACACCTGTTCATTCTGGAGGTGGGGACAAACGCAATATGTGTCCCGTCAATCGCACCAATTATATTGGGGATATGTCCCATTGCATAGAATCCGGCCTTCACAGTGGCCAAATCTTCCACCTGGGGGGAAGAAATGTAGCTGCACATGTGTTTTACCAGGGCAGACAAGACTCTTGCCAGCACGATTGAGAACATTGGCTGTGACATTCCTGCTGCCAAGCCCACTGTCACTTGGAAAGAACCATTTGCAAAGAAGTGGAGCACTGATAGCACTTGCACAAGAGTGGGGATCCCAGTTGGATGACGGATATCAGATATCAGATCAGGCTCCAATTGATCACACAGCTCTGACCAGCCTATAGATGAGGATAATGTGCCTGTCCTCCAGTGTAGCCAAGTCCACAAGGGGTCTGTACACAGGGTTATGTCTCCACCTCCTATTTATCTGCAGAGGTAGGTATCTTAGGGACACAAGAGTGAGTAGGCTGTCACAATTTGAACAATGGAACTACAACTCCAGTGTACATGGTTCATTTATGTTATGGGACAGTGTTAATGGTGAGATATGTGCCAATCTAGCCTGTGACGCAGTTAATGTCAATATGACCGTTGTCCACCCCTGAAATTGTGACCGCCTGTCCTGTATATAGGGACAGGTGGAAGTGAGGTAATTCCGCCGATGTTGGGAGTTGTGGCGGAAGGCGGTCTTGCACCACCGTGCAATTGCTCATTGGATAATATGGGGCTCTATGGAGTACAGTGGCCAATGGGGATCTGCGCCAGCGGTGACAGTGTACACCGCCGCGGACGTGACTGCCATTTACTATCTGATTCCTCACTCGTTTCCTGACCTTCAACAGGAGAACACCTACACTGTGTGTGCTGCTGTCACCTGTGTCTGGAACCACCATGGCCCGTGTGACCGGGGAAAGGGCCCCTGCATTCACTTCAGAGGAGTTGGAGTGACTGGTGGATGGGGTCCTATCCCATTACAGACTGCTGTATGGGCCTCCAGACCAACAGGTGAGTACACATTGGGCACGATGCATGTAGGAAGGATGCATGGAGATGTGTGTGCAAGCATCATGTCATCCGGGGGGGAATGTCTTGTGGTGGTGTTCATGGTGTGAGCCGGGTGATGCGGGTGCCAATGGGGATGGAAACGGAATTGGTGGGCCATATGTGTGACAGGCTGGATTGTTTGGTTAATGGTGTTCTCCTGTCTGTATTACCTGTGCAGGTCAGCGCCCTTCAAAAGAAGGGATTATGACATGCCATCGCCAAGGGCGTGCGGACCCTGGCAGTCTATGGCAGGTGGAGCACCCACTGTCAGAAATGGTGGAAGAACCTGAGACGCTGGGCACAGAAGACTGTGGAGGCCCAGCTGGGGATGGCCACCCAACGAGGATGGGGTGCCCGTTAGAACCTGATCCCCCTGATAGCCTGCATATTGGTGGTGGCCTACCCAGAGCTGGATGGGCTCTTGAGGGCATCACAGCAGCCACAAGGGGGTGAGTACAGTGGGTATTATTCCACAATTTGGCAGGTGAGGTGGGACCTGGATGGTGGAAGTGAGTTAGTTGGTGCCCCTAAGACCAGGCCAGACATTACAGCGTGGGTCAACTCTAGGTTAATGGGTATATGCCAAATGCAGGTAGCCTAGCTTGTTAGCATTCCATTTCAGGCAGGGCTTTGTGGGTACCAGGATGGGTTCAGTTGGCGCTGTGTGGCCATCATCTTGCCTTAGCATCTAGCCAAATCACTGGCAGTACAATGCATAGTGCTTAAGCCTGATCCCTGTGTGTGACGTGACAGTGCTGTGTATTCCAACTGTGGTGTTGGTGCAGTAATTGACCCAGTGCTTCCTTTTTCTCTCTTCCCCCCTTTTTTGTTCTGTCATCCTGTCCATGTGTGCATTAGCATCAACTGGCGTAGAAGCAGGGACACTGACGACAGAGGGTGGTGCATCACACAGGACCCTGGAGGCAGAGTCCACCGACGCCGAGGGAACCAGTGGGACGGAGAGTGAGGGGAGCACAACGGGGACAGGAAGTGAAAACACAGACTCAGATACCTCGACTGATGGGAGCTCCCTGGTGGTGGCAGACACCTCTGTGATCACCCCAGCTGCATGTACAGCCGCCACCCCTGTACCAGCACCGCCCTCCCAGTAGCCCCTCAGTGAGTTGGCCGTGCCTGCTCACCCAGGAGGGTGGGCATCTCCTTCGCCCCAGGCACCTCAGGCCCTGCCCCAGTGAGCCCTGCTACCCTGAGTGAGGAGGCTATTGACCTCCTGAGATCCATCTCTGTAGGGCAATCAACCATTGTGAATCCCATCCAGGGGCTGGCATCCCAGATGCAGCAGTACAATGCATTCCTGAAGGGCATCCATGGTGGATTGGCGGCCCAACACAGAGCGATTCAGGCTCTGCCCTCCTCTCTGATGGCAGCCATTGTCCCTGTTTCTACTGTCCCCCCTCCAACTACCATTTCTCAGTTCCAGTCTCCTCAACCCCAACCCATCCCATGCACAGATATTGACGAGCCTGCACAGGACAACACCCAAAAGTGGCACAGTCAAAAACAGGCACCACACTTCATCCCACAAGCACTCACGCAAACACCAGACAGTTGCAAACACAACTACATCCACTGCCTCCACTGTCTCCTCCTCCTCCTCCTCCTCCTCCTGCATCTCCCTCCCAGTCACTTCCACACTCACACCTGCATGCACTGCACCAACATCCACCACCAGCATCACCACACCAAGCACCACAAACACTTCACTAGCAGACACCTCCACAACATCCATGCACGCATCCCCTGTGTCCTCTCCCACTCTGTAGGTCCCCCCTCCTAAAGGACACAAACGCAGGCACTCACACACCCAACAGACATCCACCTTACATCAGCATACTGCCCATGCACCTGCACCCAAATCCAGCAAACATACACCTCCTATAACCACTCCATCAACCTCCACTCCTATCCTTCCTCCCTCCCCACTGTCCCTAAGAAGCTTTTCCTTGCCCAACTTGACCTCTTTCCTCCCCGTCCCCCCCAACCTGCCCGTAAGAGAAGGGTCCCAACGACCCTGCCCAGCACCTCAGCCAAACAGTCCACGAGGACAGTGGTGATACCACCTATTGTGGTGGAAAGTCAGTGAATGATCCCTCTCCACCAGCCAAGAAGGAGAAGGATCCCACACCTCCAGCCAAGAAGGGGAAGGAGCCTGAACCTCCTGCTTTGAAGGGGAAGAAGCCCTCGATTCCTGCCCGGAAGGCTAAGGGACACGTACAACCTGCCATGAAGGGTGAGAAGCCACCAACCCCTGCCAGGAAGGGTAAGGACGCCCCATGTCATGGAGAGGAAGAAGCCCTATACTCCAGCGGAGGCTGTCAGGGGGACACCTCCACCACCACCAGTTGTCACAGGGCCCCCACCGTCAGCTGAGGAAGTGCAGCCATCACCACCTGCAGAGGCTGCCCAGGAGGCACCTCCATCTACCACCAACGTGCAGCCATCCACCACCATCAGAGTCTGCCCTGGAGGCACCGCCATCTGCCACCAATGTGCAGCCATCACCAACTGCTGAGGCTGCCCAGGAGGCATCTCCATCTGCCACCAACGTGCAGCCATCACCAACTGCAGAGGCTACACAGGAGGCACCTACATCTGCCACCAACATGCATCCATCACCACCAGTGGAAGCCATGTAGGCCACCCTCCAGGGGCTTCTGTATGAGGGACCCCCTCCAGAACCAGTAGGCAAGTCACCCACCTGAGAGACTGTGGCTCTGCATTCCCCAGGGCAGAGAAATGGGAATGGAGCCCCCTCCAGAACCAGTGGGAAAGTCACCCACCTGAGAGACTGTGGCCTTGCACTCCCCAGGACAGAGAAATGGGCATGGAGCCCCCTCCAGAACCAGTGGGAAAGTCACCCACCTGAGAGACTGTAGCTTTGCACTCCCCAGCACAGAGAAATGGGCATGGAGCCCTCTCCAGAACCAGTGGGCAAGTTACCCACCTGAGAGACTGTGTCCTTGCTCTCCCCAGCACAGACAAATGGGCATGGAGCCCTCTCCAGAACCAGTGGGCAAGTTACCCACCTGAGATACTGTGGCCTTGCACTCCCCAAGACAGAGAAATGGTCATGGAGCTCCCTCCAGAACCAGTGGGCTTGTTCGCGATTTTGGATGAGGTGCTCCCCACACCCCTGTGGTGCCTGCCCACTTGCAAACTGATGCCCATGCAGAAGTCTATCTGGATGAAGTCAGGATTCGAGTTGGGGTTTGGACTGTGGCCATGTGGGCCCTTTGAACATTGTACTGGGCAGTGTCCCTTTGTGTACATTTGTACATATCTGTTTCACGGACAATTTGATTATTTATTAACTGTTGATGTCAATACATTCACCTTGGTGCATTCCTTTTGTCCTTGCATTATTCTGCAGTGTATCGGGTGCAAATTGTTTTTTGTGTGCAGCTGGTTGTGTGTATGGTGTGTGTGTGTCAGGTGTGTGTTGTGCGTGTGTGTGCCACTCTCGTTTTCCTCCCTTCCTCCCTCCCTTTTGAGCTAGCCAGCTGTACTCACCGTCACTGTCTTCGTCGGTGTTGGTGTTCCAGGTGGAGCATAACGTAGAAGATCATCGGAAAAACTTGCAGTTCGGGTTTCATGGCGGCGTTGTTCTTCCCTGTGTCTTCGATGGTGAGTCTTTTCTGTTATTTGATGTGTTTCCGTCAGGTTTTTGATAATGTTGGTACCGCCCCGGAAAACTTGGCAGATTGTAGTGTCTTAAAATGGTGGGTGGTACTTTGTCTTCCTCCTGGCTGTTGATGGCTACCATTGTGGTGGGTGTTGTTTCTGCCCTGGCGGTTGGTGTTGTACATTGGCTGTCTGTGGGAGTTATCACTGCCATGGTCATAATTTGACTGTAGTTACCGCCAGCCTGTTGGTGGTATTGACGCCACTTTATCAGTCACCGCAAGGGTATTAATGAGGGCCTATATTTCTTAGTGCTTTGTTTCTTTTTTCATATTACAAAATGCTATTTAAGTGTGTCATGCACATAACCAGGAGTTTTCCAGATCATTAAGTTGCATTAAAGACAGTTCTGAGAATACTTCTCTGATCTGTAGTCTTTCTAGAGGATGTGTTGGATGTGTTGCGCATGACTTCTTGCTGGTAGGTAGTAGCAGCAGAATGCCTTCACATTCATTTGCATAATCAACACAACTGATAGTGTTAGCATTGTTAGCATTTCTGTCTTTGCAAGGAACACTAATTCTAGGGTGGAACACACAAAATCGTGGTGATTGCATGCTTGCTCACTTCAGAATGTCTAAAAGAATTTGACCTAATTCACAAATAAAGTCAGACATTTATACCCATTGACAGACTCCTAGGCATGGATGTAAATCTATGGCTTTACATTTCCAATAGTATGCCAGGGAAGCTGTGCGAGTCATAGTTTAATAGGCATTTTATTTGTGATGTAACATGGCTTTTCTTTGTCCTCGTTATATGCAGGATACATGTACACACTGAGGAATTACAGCCTCATATTCAAATGCAATATATTTTCTTTATGTTTTTTTATCTTACGTCCAGATTGAAAATGTTTTCTCTCCTTGATCTCCACAAGGTTTTGGATTGTTTCATTTCTATTCCCACCCTGGAATGGAAATTGCTTCAGCTCTTTGCCTAAGTAAATCTGTGACGGTTTCCACACGGAGAAGGGATCAGACAGGGTGGCTCCTCTGCTATGGCAAAGGAGCGTCACGCACCCACCGCGCCGGCAGCAGCAGCTGCAAAACTTTTACAGTAAAACCATAATAAACCATGTTTATTGTGGGTTTACTGTAAAAGGGGTCGGGCCATGTGACATGACATGAACAGAGGTGGAGTGCACAGCACTCCCCTTCAGTGCACATGTATGTTTGCCAATTCATCTCAGCAGGGCCAAACACACACGCGCACTAGGCTCTCTCCAACCTGGCACTGTGTTGCTGGGTTGGAGAGAGCAGGTAGAGACTCTCACTCCACCTCAGAGCGCCCTGGCTGGGTACTCTGTCCAATCCTAATGCCACTTTCATGTTGCCAGCAGCATGAAAGCAGCATTAGGATTAGATGCAGGGCAGGCTGGGAACCTGTGCCTGCAGTGGAGGAGGACTGGAGCGGATTGATCGGAGAGGCGCGACTGACAGGTACTTTTTTTTATTATATTTTTTTTGTCCCCCACCCACACCCCCACACACGTGCCCTGCCACCCCACCATTTTTCCTTCATACGAGCCGCAACTGGGTCAGAAAGACATTCGTAAATACCAACAAACTCACAAGGCAAGCCATGCCTTGAACTGCCTACTGTCCACCAGTTGTGTAGTGCTTACTGTTGCATAGCTGTACACAATTGCGGTAGAGATTATGAAGTGTAAAACCATTTGCGCCTGGAAGGTGTCCTCTTGTGGAGAGCTGTAAATTGTAAAAGGTGCATATGCAGCCATGGATTTGTGGCCTTAAATAGCTTTGTCAATCGGGCTTCCTGTGTTTTCTTCACAAATGCCTTATAAGGCGGGCCCAAATACCCCATATATGTTCCACTTCCCGCCTTAAGATAGGAATTTAACAAGAAGCACGACATTCCCTAGAGGGACCGAAACGGAATTCGATGCTGATGCTGCCCTGGCCATCGACCACCCAAATGTAGAGGTTAACAACAGGGGGTCTACTTGATACACACTTCTAGTTTTCGCTGTCGGGGTATCTTTTTCGCATTGAGAGCAGGGATCAAAGAGCTGTAAGCCAAGGATCCTCACAGATACTGAAATAGCTTGCCATGGATAATTTCTGGAGAGACCACAAGTCAATTTGTTGGGACACTGCGGCCCATTTTCTGTCATTTTCTATAGTTTGTCAAACGTAAAAGCACGTGTGTAGCTAGTCATCAAAGTGGCTAGGTGAGTGTGACGCATTTCTTCCAGCCCCCTCTCTGGTGACGGATTGGTTCTCTCCTGCAATATATTGACTGTCTGGAGGATGCACACGCTAGTTACACTTACTATTCTAGGAAACAACACTACAGGTGTCAAGTGTCAGGCCTCGGCCAGGGTGTGTGCCTTCTCCTCACTAAGAAAAGTCTCTCGGTGCCCGCGAGTCTATTGCAAATCACCTGTTCTATATTTCACTTGCAGTGGCTACAAGCAGAGGGACCTTTTGTTTGGCTGTAGGACAAAGGGGTCATGTAAACACCGTAATAGCAGCAAGGACACATATTTCCGCCATAGAACTGCCCGCGGGGATCCTATTTCCAAATACATATATCTAATATAGGTAAATATATTGCTGTTTCAGATTAAACTGTCACCAGTGTCATCTTGTGTATCAGCTGTGATCTAGAAGGCATGACCTAGTACAATTCTGCAATAATATGTTCTTTTTATGAAACAGAACACTAAAATTGGATACCCATTTGTACTCTTGAACTATAGTGCACTTTATGCTAGATGAAGACCATCGATTTCCTTTTCAACACCATCATTGATTTTCTCCCCAATCTTGCAATTAATAAAATACGATATTACATTGCAATGGAGGATCGCGTGGCCATTGTTTTCATCAGACTGAAATGGAAAACTGTTTTCACTGTAAATGCTTTTACAGCAGCTACCTGCGTAAACTGCCGGTGTAATTACGTGTAACTCTATCAATTTGTCAACAATCTGTCACGCCAGCTCTGTCAGCTCTCACCGGTGAATGCAAAGAAAAGTATCAAGTGCTGCAGCTATCTCTCTGCCTCATGAAGAATTTATGCAGCCGGAGCATGTTTTTCTTGAATAAGTTTAGGAAATATATATCATTTAACATTCAGTTGTGCGTAATCAAAATAACAAATCAAATGAACAATGCACCCCAGATCATTGTGTAAACCCCGTCAACACCCAGAAAAAAAGTTACTTTTTCAAACCTTTCGTAATAGACAAGGCTATTTGAAGCCACAGAGATCCAGTAAGTACACAACACCTTGGCTCATATGGCCGTGACGTTTTCAAGACGGGTATGTTATGCAAATAGACATATTTACTGGTGGAAGCTATGTTGATGCATAACTTTGCGCTGATTCTGTGTAGTTGCAATTTGGTTGTCCATCTTGTGTGACCATAATACTGATGCATTTATATCGTGATGATCATAATGTAATTTCAAATATTCATGGTGAGATTATTGTTTTTATGTATTATTGTCAAGAATATCAATATCATATATCACTGCATGTAATTTGCTTTCTGTATTTTATATATCTATTATTATATTTAAACTTGTATTGAACGATACATTGTTTTAGCAAAGAAATTTTGCTTTTATAGGGGAAGAGAGTGGGTAATTGTTTTAATGTAATTTATATTTTGTATTTTTTTGTTACAGAAAATGTATTTAAATGTTATTCTTTATTAAAATATAAATTTATTTATATTATTTATCTACTTTTTATTATATTTGTTAGTTTAGTAAAAGTATAGTATTTTTAATTTAGATTTCACATTTCTGTTTTAATGTAGGATATAGGGTTTTCAGGGAAAAAGGATGAAGAGTGTTTTATTTTTTCTAATAGTACATTTTTATTTTTTCGAATATTAATATTATGAAAATGTTATACTTTGTATGTACTTTGGTATTTATTGTATTTATTTTTATTTGCAAACATTAATGTTTGAAATGTTTTTGTTTTTAATTTAAAAAAGTAATTATTGTTATATATGTTAAAAAAATTGGTGTTTATTTGATTTTTATATATGGTTTGGATGAATTTATTGTTATGTTTGATTTTTGTAATTTATTTGAAAATGATTTATTTTTTTCTAATTCATTTTTTTAATGTTCTTATTGTTGTTTCATTTATCAAATAATATTTCACAAAACATGCTGACGTAATTGTTTCAATAATTATAAATTGTATCAGTCTTCAGTGAGTAACACACTACTGCGAAACCCAAGGAGGATCAGTGGTGGATTAGTAGAAGGAACGATAAATTGTTATTGAGAGAGGTGGAAGTGTATGCCTGCTATTTGGCTGAATTAGATAAGGAGAGATTAAAGAAGGGAAATGTTTGGAAAGGGTTATTTGGGAGTCCATAACAGTGTGAGAGGTTTGGGATGAGTCCCAAGGTAGAGCTAGGGGGATTATTTAAAAGAGGTTTAGGTTAAGTCAAAGGTGAGGGTGGTGAGTGTATGACTAGGGCCCTGATTTAAAGTTTGGAGAATGGGGTTACTCTGCTACAAATGTGACGGATATCCCATCTTCCGTGTTAGGATCCCAGTATATCCTACGTGAATTATAATACAAAGGACGGGATATCTGTAACATTTGTGATGGAGTAACCCATCCACCAACCTCTAAATCAGGCCCTAGATTGGGGTGTTACTTACTGCAAATTATACCCATTTGTGAAATAAGAAGCAGTAGAAACTACAATCCCCATGATGCACATTGAGTATCTTGCTGCATTCAGCGCTGACATCATCAGGGCCGCGGCAATGGACGAGGGGCAATAAAACGCATTTCCGCTCTTGTCACCTTGCAGATTATTCACGAATATTCAGCACATCATAGCAGGGCGCTGTGTTTCAGCAGATGGTGTGGTAAAGGTCCTCTCGCACTGAGAAGGCTCATGCCTCTGCATAACAAATTGGTATATTAATGTAGGTACCATTTTTCTATTGCCACCCTTCACAGTACTGAAATTCCTGTGAGTGTGCCTCCTCCCCGGTTGTGGCTCACAGATTGTTTACAGGCAGAGATGGGGTGAAGATCATACATTCAACATGGATGAGCGCCTTCTGATCAGGTGCGTAGCTAACAGAGAGAGTCACCGTTAACTCTGAGGAGAGTGAAACCGAGTACATATCTCTATTTGCTATTTTTTGACATTCCCTTTTATTTTATTTGACATTGCCTAAAGAAAGAGCTGTTGGCTTACAATGCAACATATTGAGGATATTGACTAAGCTACAGCACGCTCTGATGGAAGATAATGCAGCAGATTTAAGGAAGAATTGTTATGGTCATTATTTGCTATAAATGAATAGTGTTGCGTTACTGTGGCTATGAACTTCCTTTCTTTTGCGTGCTATGTGGAAAATAGGAGCCACACTTGGAATGAATGGATCCTTAGTATATGTTATGTTATGTTTTCCATTTAACAGGGGTTCTTCATAGAGTTTATGGGTTGCTGGCTCTCTCCCTGTGACACACAGCATTTGCTCTTCTACGGTGGGTATACAGGTTTTTTCCAACATTGTCTTTTTGTAACGAAGAATTGCTAGGATAGATATAGGATGGATTATTAATGATTTCACCTATTTACGTCACTTCAGAGAAGCATCATTAGGAGACACTTGGATGGGAACATTCATATTCACTACTCTCTTCAACCAGACAGGATTTTTTTCTAACTTTACAGGTATTTGCACACGTAATGTCAGCATCATTTTTGTTGGGACAAGATGTAAGAACTCTTACGGTGTCTTTTTTCGTTTTAGTTCTCCATTCCCTCAGTTCCCACCCCTTTTCCTTCCCTCCCTTGATCACCTCAATGTACTGTACAGCATTCAGAATTGAGGCTGTTGAAAGGTGGACCCTATTGAGCAACAAACTGATCCTGGGGAAATAGTTAGAGCTGTTAACATAATAAACATATGCTAAATAGCCCTATATGAACATGCATGGATAAACAATTACAAACTCAAGCATTCCATTGTTTGCTGTTGATAACAATTAAGCTTACATTCTTCCCCAATATTTCAATTGTAAAGCATTTATAGATACAATTTTAAAATCATATTTACACATTGTGATAATGTGTGTTATTTTAGAAAAACAAACCTATAGGCATACATTCATCACCTTATATTTTATTGATATATTGATCTCCTTATATATGCTTATATGGACAAAGGTATATACATATGTATATTACCATGTGGCGATTCTCACTTGGTACTTATAGCTAGGTCAGCATTTCCATAGGAGATACCTTTTTTGTTTTGCTAATCACTTTGACCCCCTTTGATAAATCTCCACAAAACTTTTCAAAAAGGTGCTACTTTTTGACTAGTGTATGCATGGAAATGTTTGGGGTGATCCATCAAGAGGAGACTGAGAAAAAAGGGAGAATCACAAAACAAAAAATCCTCATGCATTTTTCATAAATGTCTTTACGCTGGGTACAGAAAAAAACTGCTGAATGAAATTACAACAAATTTGGCAGGATGCTAGATCTCAATACGCAGATCGTGCTTTTTGTGATTTGGTGTAAATCCATTCAGTAGTTCATGAGATATTAGGGTTTAAAATATTTGTATATCTGGATGAATGAGTTCAAGGGACTCTCAGTGAGTCCCTTAAACCCAATTTTAAATAATGAATTATTTTGAATGGCCCAGGGAGCTTTTCTTCCCTTGGCCAATTCTCTCCTGTGGGAGTTTGACTCCCACGGAGTGAGTGCTCTGATTGACTGCCATCCACATGAAAAAATATGGTTGGCAGCGATTACAAGTTTTGGGGACTTAGGGCCTGATTTAGAATTTGGCAGAGGGGGTTTCCTCCGTCACAAAAGTTACCGATATCCTGTCCACCGTATTTCGATCCCATAATATCCTAGTGAGATTGTACTATGGAGGATGGGATGTCTGTTGCATTTGTGGCAGAGCAACCCGTCTGCTAAACTCTAAATCAGGCACACAGACACCTGGCCTGAAATTCAGAAAAAGAGATATTAGGGGGGAGGGTCAGGATACCCTGCCTCCCAAGGCCCCATGGGGGACCCAGAGGGACCCACCTGGGCCCAATACTAATAAAAAAAATGGTTGGTTTTTCTGTGATCCTGTGAGATCACGAGACAAAAAAAAATCTAAACAGTGACCAAGGGCTACATTGTTTAATTAAGGGGAAGGGGTGTTTGTCCCCCACTTCCTGAGCCATTTCTGGCCCAGGGACCCCATCTCTAGGGCCCATTTTTATTAATGTGGGGAGCAGGTGCACAGCCCTCTTTTCCTAGCCATACTCGGCCATGGGGACCCTATCCTTCCAGGGCCCAATGTATTGATTAAGGGAAGAGGGGCTATGAAGCCTTCCCTCCCTGAGCCTTTGAGTGGACCTGAGGACCCCATCCCCCAGGCTGTGACTTTTAAAAAAAGGGAGGGGGCTGTTCATCCCCCCTTCCCGGAGCCTTTAATGGCCCCAGGGACCCAATTCCTGGAGCTGGTTTGAGGCCGACTCACTTGCTTCATCATGGGGAGTTCCATTCCGGCACACAGCAGTTTCCCTGCCCGAAACAGGTGCAAGCAGGGAAACTTGTGTTTGCTCCTAGAGGGGAGGGCATTGTTAAAACTTCAGCCAAATGAGAGAAAACACAAAGTTTCCTCCCAAAGGGTGGGGACAGACTTGCACTGATGTGGGTAGGGAAAGAAAACAGGATATTGGTCCTGCCCCGGAGGGAGCAGCATAAATAGCTGCTCCCTTTTGGGTGGGTGCATTACCGGATCCTGTTCTAAACAGGGAGCCGGCTGCGGCTATAGGGGTCCTGGGGATCCCCCCACAGCACCCAAGTTGTTTGTGGGTGCCCCGGATGGGTACCAAGGCACCCACCTATAATAAAATCAGCCCCGATGGATGGGGTCGCCAGTGCTATAATAGGTTCAGGTTCCCCTTAAAAAAAATATGTGGCATGCAGCCCCTTCCCCTTTTACATTATATATTACACCATCTGGTGTAGTCCCTAGGGCCTTATAGGGCTCGGGGAGGGTAGGCATGAGGCCCATTCCTTTTTATATTGTATCTGGCCCAAGGGGATGGAGTTGCCGAGGAGTATCAGGGCTAGGGGAGAGGAGCTATACACCCTGTTAGACTTGGCATCATTGGCATGGTCTCCTCTAATGTTTTGCCTCTACTTCTCAGGTTGTTTCTGTATGCTGGACTCTGGTTTTGCTGTTTTTGTTTGCTCTTGACACTTTACCACTGCTAACCAGTGCTAAAGTGTAAGTGTTCCCTGTATAAATTATATATGTACGTTGGCTTATCCATGATTGGCATATTTTATTTACTAGTAAGGCCCTAGTAAAATGCACTAGAAGTGCCCAGGGCCTGTAAATCAAATGCTACTAGTGGGCCTACAGCACTGGTTGTGCCACCTACATTAGTAGCCCTGTAAACATGGCTCAGACCTGCAGTGTCTGTGAGTGCACTTTTAAACTGTCAATTCGACTTGGCAAGTGTACCCACTTGCCAGGCCTAAACCTTCCCTTTTTATACATGTAACGCACCCCTCAGGTAGGCCCTAGGTAGCCCCATGGGCAGGGTGCAGTGTAGTTAAAGGTGGGACATGTACTTATGTGTTTTACATGTCCTGACAGTGAAATACTGCCAAATTCGGTTTTCACTTCTGCAAGGCCTACCTCTCTCATAGGTTAACATGGCGGCTGTCTTTAAAAATGATTAAAGCACAGATTCCCTTTGGGAGCAGATGGACATGTGGAGTTTGAGGTCTCTGAACTCACAATGTAAAAATACATCTTTTAGTGAAGTTGATTTTTAGGTTGTACTTTTAGAAAGTAGGCATTTTCTTGCTTAAACCATTTTGTGACTTTGCTTGCTTGTGGATTACCTGTCTGGGTCAGTTTGACAGTTGGACTGTTTGCACCTCTCCTCTAGAAAGTGACACAAAGGGAGCTGGAGTGTAGCCTGCATATCCTGATGGGCCATCTGGGCTGAGGAGAGGAGTGGTCACTTACTCCTGAAAGGGCTGTGCCTGCCCTCACACAATGCTGTCTCCAACCCCCTGGTGTGTGCCTGGGGCCCAGCCTCGGCAAAGCAGGATCTTGAAAACAACAGAGACTTCTCTTTGAAGTAGGCCTACTTTAATGGCAGAAAGTGGCATAAGAAGAGCACCCAAAACCCCTGATAATCAGATTACTCCTGGAACCAAGAGGAACCTCTGCCAAGGAAAAGAGCTGGAGAAGCTGGAGGAGGAGTACTGCCCCTTTGCCTGTGACTGTGCTTTGCTGGGTTGGCCTGCAATAGCTGCTTCTACCTGACAACAACTGACTTTTATGTGACTTCCCACTGGTGAAGAATCTCCAAGGGCTTGAACTGAGCTTCTTTCCTGTTGTTTATGTCTCAGGGACATCAAAGACTTCTCTCTGCCAGCACTTGGGCTTTTCTGCTGAGAGTCCTGCCTGCCAAGGGGTGCCCTAACCTGACTCTGGGCCCTTGAAAGGTGCAGCTGCTGGAAAAGGACAGAAATCCACACAAAGAGTGTTGTACAGGGAAACTTTTGACGCACCACCCACCCCGTGGCTGAGAAACAACGTGCCACTGGCCTCACGGGTAAAATTTACGCTCCATCTGCATCACGGCTGGATGATTGCTTCAACACGGCTGGAGAAACTACGCGCAACACCGGCAGTGGCTATTGTTAACAACGCAAGCCCCCCGCAGCACGGTTTTTTTGATATTGTGCAATTGGATTTTGACGCAACATCGCTGGGCGCGGAAAAATCACCGCCAAGCCTGCCCAGACCCAAGGTGCCCATCTGGATCGACGCATCACTCTCTTGTGGGAGAGAAGAAACGCTGCACGCCGAATTGACTGGAGGACGAACGATGCGCAGTCTCGCTTGCGAGTGAGAAACCGACGCATCGCTGGCCTTTTTCGACACAAACTCGCCCGTGCGGCTTTATTTTGATGCTACCCAGGTACTTTTGTGCGCTAACAGTGTTCTCACTGTTTTCTAAAGGATTTATGACTCTTGCCTTTTAAATTCATAACTTGATTTGTGTATGTCGGATTTTTGTCACTTTGGTCTTGTTTTGTTTAGATAAGTATTTCCTATTTTTCTAAACCTGTGTTGTGTCATTTTGTAGTGTTTTCACTGAGTTATTGTGTGTGTAGGTACAAATACTTCACACTTTGCTTGTGAAGTGAAGCCTTCCTGCTCGAGCCAAGCTACCACGGGTGTAAGCAGGGGTTAACTGAGGGTGATTCTCCTTCACGCTGACTAGAGTGTGGGTCCTTGCTTGGACAGGGGGTAACCTGACTACCAACCAAGTACCCCATTTCTAACAAACCCCATTGCCTTTAGATTTTGGACACGGAGGTGGGGTCCCCAGAGCCCAATAAGGCTTGGGGAGGGAAGCCTCATGGCTCCCTCCTCCTTTTTATTGTGTTTTGCCCCAGAGGATGGGGTCCCCAGGGCCTATTAATGCTCTAGAAGTGAGGCTGCATGCCCTCCTCCCCTGTTTAACTGTATTTTGCTCTTTGCCCATGGGGATAGGGTCCCCAGGGCCTTTAAAGGCTTAGGGAGGGAGGCCACATGGCCCCATCCCCTTTTTATAGGAACTTGCCACCTAGATGGGGTTCCAAGGGCCAATTAAGGGTTGGGTAGGGGGCTACATGCTCCCTTCCCTTATTAAACATGTTTTGCCCCAGGGGATAGGGTCCCTGGGGCCCATAGGCCACCTTGATGCTGTGCACACCAAAAGCTGAGCTTGGTGTGGGGTTAGCAGCCTGCTGGGATTTGGAGGCAGGGCCTGACTGCAAGACAGGCTCTGCAGCTAACCCCAAGCCACACACAACCAAAGCCCTTGTGTGGTGAGGGATTGTCGGGGTTGCTGACTGTGGGGATTAGACTGCAGTGCCTGGCTGCAAGCCAGGACCAGTGACCAACCCCATGTGATGAAAAGCCACTGCCACGTGGTGTTGTCTGCCTGCAGGGGGGTTAGCTGCTTCTGGGTCAGCTGGCCGAAGAGCCTAGCCACAGGCCAGGCCCTGTTGCCAACCCTCTGCTGTGCATGCCCAAAGGCAATGTAAAGCATGCAGTTGGCTGCCTGTTGGGGTTTGCCGCAGGGCCTGACCATAGTGATGTCTTCAATGATGTAATCTGAGACGTCATCAGTGATATTTTAAATTATGTCATAGAACATTTCATGAGTAATGTAAAATGTGAGGTTTGAATCAGTGCATGGCGGGGGAGTAAGTTATAGTTAGCCAACTATGGGGGTCATTCAGACCTTGGCGGACGGCGGAGGCCGTCGGCCAAGGTACCGCCGACAAATGACCGCACCGCGGTCAAAAGACCGCGGCGGCCATTCAAACATTTCCGCTGGGCCGGCGGGCGCTCTCCAAAAGAGCGCCCGCCGGCCCAGCGGAAATGCCCCTGCAACGTGGACGCCGGCTCAGAATTGAGCCGGCGTAGTTGCATGGGTGCGACGGGTGCAGTTGCACCCGTCGCGTATTTCAGTGTCTGCAAAGCAGACACTGAAATACTTTGTGGGGCCCTCTTACGGGGGCCCCTGCAGTGCCCATGCCATAGGCATGGGCACTGCAGGGGCCCCCAGGGGCCCCGCGGCACCCCCTACCGCCATCCTGTTCATGGCGGGTTTCCCGCCATGAACAGGATGGCGGTAGGGGGTGTCTGAATCCCCATGGCGGCGGAGCGCGCTCCGCCGCCATGGAGGATTCAATGGGGCAGCGGTAAACCGGTGGGAGACCGCCGGTTTACCCTTTCTGACCGCGGCTGAACCGCCGCGGTCAGAATGCCCTTGGGAGCACCGCCAGCCTGTTGGCGGTGCTCCCGTGGTCGGTGACCCTGGCGGTCACCGGCCGCCAGGGTCAGAATGACCCCCTATATCTGGTGGCTATATGGGCCCTACTACGAATTTGGCAGATGGGAACACCTGTCTGCGAAAGTCCTGACGGGGTGGTCGCAGCCATGCTGGCAACCTCCCTGATGGCCCCATTAAGACTTTTCCATTGGGCTGACTGGCAGAAATGAGGGTTTCTGCCAGTCAGCCCAGCTGGAAAATGGCGACAGCATTGCTGTTGGCTCATAATTGAGTTGGCGGCAATGCTGCTGCAAGCAGGTGACACCAACACCTGCAAAATTTACACTGTCTACACAGCAGACAGTGCTCATTTCGAGGGTGCTGGGCAGGGGGACCCCTGCACTGCCCATGCCATGGGCCGCCCTGACTGATTACAACCTGCACCTGCTGTCAGTAGGTCAGGATCAAAGATCCTGGCAGGGACGGTGGTAGGTTGGCGGGTCTGCCCAGCAATCTTGTAAAGTGGCGGTCAGATCGCTGCAACCGCAGTGTTTCAACCACCAATAGCGCATTGCCGGTCCTCGGACCTCCAATGTCGTATTCGGGCCTTATGTATTTTTGGAGTTCAAAACGTTAAGGTTCCCACTGACATATTCATCTACCTATACTGTTACTGTAACCACTGTGTTTTTTCAGTATATGTACTACCTACTGGTGGTTGCCAGTAGGTAGTTATAGTTAGAAGCTAGTTCCATAGGAAAAGCATTTGTTTCCTTTGCTAATAACTTTGGCGCCATTTGACAATTTTCCTCAAAATATCAGTACTGGTTTGCCAGTCACTTCAGCTGCTGTCTGGAACGTTTGGGATGATTCCTCAACTGGAAGCCAAGAAAAAGGGGGGCTCAAAGCACATTTTTCCCATGCATTTTCCAATATGGGTTTTAGACATGACTACATCCCAAACTGCTGAACAGAATTACACCAAATTGGACAGAAGGCTAGACCGAAAGAGTGCTTTTTGTAATTTGGTGTAAATCTGTTTAGTCATTTTGGAATAATTAAATGAAAAATACTTATGCGTATCTAGAGATGGGGAGGGCCTGTGAATCTGACAGATCTCAAACTGAGATCTGATTGCCTGTCACCACTTCAACTAGGAAGTGGTGCCAGTCATCTAAGGCAAGATTTCCAGGGAGCTTGCATTTTTAGCTGCTCCCTGTGTGAAGGAGCAATACCGGCCCCTGCTGGATGTGGGGAGCCAGCAGGGCCTTGGGCTCCCTGTGACTCCAAACCAGGATATTGTGGGTGCGTTGGGTGGGTATCAGGTCACCCACTCTTTGTTGGCCAGGCCACCGGGATGGGGGCCCAGGGGCCGAAAGCAGCCTGGTGAGGGGGGCCCCATGCCCACTCCCCTTAATTTTAATTAGTGGTTCTATGGGATGGGGTCCCTAAGGCCAGACAAAGCTTGGGGTGAGGACCACCAAGCCCTCTCCTCTTCAAAATAAAGGGTTTGGGCCCCAGGGCCAGGCCCTGTGGCTAATCTGCTGCTGAACATGTCCAAAGGCCATGTGCAGTGCAGAGTCACCTGCCTTTTGGTGGGTTTGGCCAAAAGGCCCTGTCTCAGGCGAGGGTCTGTGGCCAACCGCTTACTAAGCATGACCAGAGGCCATGTGCAATGTGGGATTGGTTGCAGGATGGGGGATGGCCACAGGGCCAGGCCAGGTAATGGCCAGCCCCTCCACTGCGCACATCCGAAGGACGTGTGCAGTGTGGGGTTGGCTGCATGCCGGAGGTGGGCCACACAGCCTGGGGGCAGGCCAGGTCCTGGACCAACCCCCAAACATTGTGGTGGTTCAATTTATGTATGGTAATTCAATATTAGTTTATGTTGCAATAACATCGTGAAAAAAAATAAAAGCTCACAGGGAAGCTGAAATTAGGACATACCATTAAAAACCATGGAAATTCAATGAAAAAAAACAAAGGTCAGAGGGATGTTATAGTTAGGAAATAGACTTAAAAAAACCTTAAGAAATTCACAAAAAAAATGAAAGGTTATAGGGACGTTAGAGTTAGGTTCAGATTTTATAACACCAAAATCATAGAATTTCAGCAGTTATAGTTATAGTTATCTCAAGTAAACTGTCACTCCTGCCCTAAGGTAAGTTTAACTCACACCCTCACCATCCCCTGCTAATTACTCCAGATATTACATCAGTCACAACATCTTCTATGACATTATTGATAATATCACTGCAACATTTGCAGTGAAATTATTGATGGGAAAACTGTGCATGACAGGAGCACAAAACAGAAGAGAGTAGTTCTCAAGTTTAGGTGGAAAGCAGCTCCAGTAAGGAGCACCCTGTGAAAGTTTGCTAGAGAAGCAGACATTTGAGGAGAGCAAATCCAGAGTGTCACCGGTGTTGCAGGGTGCTCCTTACTGGAGCTGCTCTCCACCTAAACGTGGGAACTACCCAGCGTTCTCTCTTCTGTTCTGCATAATTTATGCATCACCATAAACCTGATAGGGTGTTGTTTTGACTTCTACTGGGTGCTCCCTTGTGTCTGGACAAAACTAAACCTCTATGAAGAGATGTAATGACATTGAAGCACTTGGATGGTATTTTACCAGTCCAAAGCTGTAATACTGTGCCCCAAGTGGTAAAGGACTTTGATCATTTTACAGCACAGTAAGGATGGCACTGGGTCAATCCTATGCTTAAAGATTCTGCTGTACAAATGGCAAAAGACTTTGGGCCTCATTACGAGTTTGGTGGACTGAGGACAGCCATGTTGGTGGTGGCGGTCATACCGCCGACAGGCTGGCGGAAAAGACCGCCAAATTATGTACTTGGCAGTATTCAGTATAGAACACAGCCAAAGCACCACCGGCACCGCCACTGCGGTCTGGCCGCCATGGACGACGGTAGCCTCCTGCATGCCAGTAGAGACCATGTTTTCTCCAGACATATTACAAGGTTACACACCGCCAAGATTTCTGCCGTGGTCTTACCACCACAGAAACCCAGGCGGAAACCAACTGCAGAAAAGGAGACAATCACCTTCAGGAAGCCATACTCGTCTGGAGGCGCAATGGATCCTGAACTAGACATCTTCCCACTGCTCCTGCTCGCCCAATGACTCTGGAATCTTCGATGACAACAGCAACCGCAATTACACACACACTTACCTGGTACTAATGTAGATTGTCAATTTTGTACACTCACACAACATATATTCGAAAAGGGGGTGCACGGTAACACTCACACGTAACAGCATACTAACGCACACTCACGTACAGTGACACACACTTGCATACACACAACAACCACGCTACGGCCAACACACACATACACACATCACAAATACATGCAGGTAGGTACGGAAACACTGCACAGGCGCACACAATACGTCACAATCACAACACAACTGCACCATCTCCAGTATCCTGGCAGGGACCCACAGGGGACACTATCCAGGGACACATCACACATACATCACACCATAACATCAACAGGCAAACAATACACACAAATTGTAGGAAAGTCCTCCTTTTTGACCCGGTCACACCCAAACTTTGTAGACAGTGGTGGTTACTGACTCTTGGCTGTGCCCTGGGTACTGCTTACCAATCCCAGGGCCAGTGCTCTGTGTAAATTGGATATACAAATTAGGCTAATTATGATTGGCAGTACCAGCCTACCTATAAGTCCCTAGTAATTGGCAGGGCATGTAGGTTTAGGGACCCCAGCATAGGTAGTGCACCCATAGGTACACTGCTGAGGTGCACGGTGTCATTTTAAAGGCAGGCCTGCATTGCTGGCTGCTTTCAAACTAAATGTATATACAAATTTGACTTTGGAATTAAAAGTACTTCCAAAGCCTTAAACTACCTGATTTGTACATATAAGTCACCCCTAAGGTGTGCCCTATGTGCCCCTAGGGTTGGGTGCCATATAACTATAAGTAGGGACCTTATAAAAATTGTTTTTTAGGCCCTGGTGAGGTGAAATAGACACATTTGTTTTCCCCTCACTGTAGTGAATGGCCTCCATAGGCTAAAATGGGGAGACTTTATTTTAATTAACAGTCTCCTCAAGTGTCAGATACCTTGAGTTTGGTATCAAATTAATTGTTATTGTTATAACGAATCCCACAACTTACAATTTTTGGATTTAATATAACTAGTTCAGATAAATAGTTTTCAAACGCTACCTGAAAGTTGCCAACTTCAGCTCTGTAGTGCCCTTCTCTGATTGGCCAGCCTCTGGCAGCTTGGCCAGACTGCCTTGATGATTTGTAAAGTGGCCTAAGTTGAACACAAAGGATGTGCCTGGGGGAGGAGATCTGCCTCAGCAGATGGGGAAACAGGATTGGGGGAGCAGCCAAACTGGTCTTCAAAGGCAGGGAAGGACAATAGGAGCAGCCCAACACCTCCCTCACATCCTGCAACCCCAGACAATTAGGTGCCCTCTTGATTAGTTTAGGAGAGGGCAGGAAAAGGATGTGTTTAGGATTTTTAGCCACACTAGTGGGTGGGCTTAGCCAGATATAACCTCCAAAAATCACTTTCAGCCATGATGGATTTTTTAGGAATGTTGCTCCCTGGGATTGATTTTTGCCACACTTCTGAGGAAGTGGTCATCACGGGGGAAGGAGCCTGCCTGTGATTGGATACCAAGGACTCCCCTGCTTCCCACCCAGGAGCAAGGACAAATATGGCAGAGCTGCACCCACACCTCAGATCCCTACAAAGAAGAACATCAGAAGAAGAAGGACTATCCTGCTAGACCCCTGATCCGCACCTGGACACTGCACTCTGATGGACTGCACCAGCTGCACACTTGGGCTTCACCACAAGAATGACTTTGCGTGGCTTTAACTGGTTCAAGGGGGGACTCCCTGTTTGCTACAGGTGAAAAATAGCTAATCAGAGTCCCCTGCATCAAAGAAACTGACCAGCTGACCACTGTCCAGTGGCCATTTTGGAGTTTGAGCCAGGTGCATTCTGGGAGTTGGAGTCTGCACCCTCAAGGAGCAACTCAGAGCTTCTAGAACACTGGAGTGAGCTGTGAACTCCTAAAGCACCTTCAAAGACCTTCTGGAAGAAGATCCAGAAGTTTGGAGAAGATTATTGAACTTGTTGGAAAAAGCCCCAAAGAAGGACTAACCCACCGGAGTGAGTGTAGCCGGCTTGCCTCAACCGTGCACCAGCCTGACTTGCAGGTTCGTCCCATTGAAGAAGATCTCCAAAAAAGTGACAGTCCAAACGTAGAAAATTGACCGGGACCTCCCGGGCAGTGTATCCAAAAAGGGTTCCAGGGACGTTGGATCAAAATTCAAGTTTGGCCCGGTCGAAGGATTTTCGTCTCGAAAAATCTTCTAACTCCGAACGTAGAAATCCGAGGAAGGGCTCCAGGGAGGTCGGATCAGACTGGTGACTTCATCCCGCTGAAGAAAATCTTCAAGAAAACGACTAAGTCTGAAGGTAAACTTTTGACCGAAGCCTCCCGCTAGCTGTAGATGAGCAGGGCTCCATCGTGGTTGGCCTTAACCTTTGACTTTGCCTCCGTTGTGGCACAAACAAATGACCAGATTGGCATTATTCATTTCTATGTGCTACAAAACACTAAGGCCCTCATTATGACATTGGCAGTAAATTCCACTTACTGCCATGCTGACTGCCGCCAACATACCGCTGTGGATATCCGTTCACCATATTATGACACACACACAACAATCCATCACTATTCAGCCACAGACACAAATCTGCCACACCAAAGGTCAGCGATAAACTGGCGGTATCAAAATCCACACTGTTACGCCAACAGAACTACGCCCATCACATTATGACCCACAAATCACTACGGTGGACATTCAATGGCGGTAAACCATTGGCGGTACATACCGCCGTGCTCAAAATACACACACTAAAACAAAGCAACACTGCATTGGTCAATTTAAATAACACACACCTGGTACCCATAGACACACCTCACCCACACATCCACACCACTACAAAACACACACCCACATTACCCACAACCCTTTACCAATACAAACAATTGCCACCAGAGAGAGGCAGCAAGACCACAGACAAAACCAGAGCCACACACCACCATCACCAATTCAACACCAATGCACCTCACAACACACACCCCAACACATCACCCTTCACACCCACACTACTCACACAACACCCATGGCACCACAACAACACCCCAGATTAACTGAGGAGGAGCTAAGGGTCATGGTGGAAGAAATCATCTGGCGAAGAGCCACAGCTATTTGTAGCACAGGTGCAGCAGATATCCATTGCTAGGAAGATGGACCTATGGCGGAGGATCGTGGACAGGGTCAACGGCGTGGGACAGCACCCCAGAACAAGGGTTGACATCAGGAAGAGGTGGAACAACCTACGGGGGAAGGTGAGTTCCATTGCAGCAAGACACCAACTAGCTGTACAGAGGACTGGCAGTAGACCGCTCACCTCTCCCACACAACTAACAACATGGGAGGAGCAAGTCTTGGCAATCATGCATCCTGAGGGCCTGGCAGGAGTAGCAGGAGGACTGGACTCTGGTAAGTCAACTCTATTTCTAGCACCCCTGTACCTGCATGCCATCACATACCCCCACCCTCACTCCCATTACTCCACCACTACCCACACACCCCACCAACACGTCACCCATACCAATGCCAAGCCGTGCATGCACCACCAATGCATGGACACCACTCACAGACCTGCATGGACACCTATCACTAAAACATGCACACTAGAGAGAATCAGCTAGCCCACCACATACAAACTCTCACAAGTTAAAGCTGCCAGTGCAAATATAATCTAAAAGGGTAACCCACTCACGCACAAAATGTCACAGACAGAAGCAGAAACACTGCATTTACATACCCACAGGTATCCCACCCAATGTCACCGGAGAAGAGGTGCCAGCACTAGCCAGTCCCCCCACAGAAGAGGCCCACAGTGATGACAGTGCCTCGGCTTGCCTTGATCTGGATGACCAACCTGACCTATCAGAGACCCCGAACAGTCGGTTACCCAGCTACAGCACCCACCCAGCATACCCATACCTCTGTCCCCAGGACACGTCAATCAGCAGTGTGTCCACCACAACAGCGACCCCTGGGCACACCTCACCCCCAAGACAATCAGGGACCTGGGGTCAGTGGCAGTGGGCACACAGGTCAGGGGACAGAGGCACAGGACAACAGGGAAGCTGGGAGGACTGCTGTGCGCCAGGGGGAGGACAGGGCCAGGGAACCGACTCTCCAGGAGGCACTAACCGAGATCCTGGGAGCCTACCAACATTCCCAGGATACTCTGGGCCAGATCCTGGCCAATGTGCAGGAGAACAGACGGCTGCAGGAGGGACAGTACCAGGATCAGGGAGGACCTGCAGGCCATTCATACTACCCTGGACTCCATTGCAGGGGTGCTGGCAGACATGGCTAATATTATGAGGGAGGCAGCCTCACAACAGCGGACCCCTGCCACTAGCCAGACAATTGAACAACCTTCCACCTCCACTGCCGCTAGTGGACAGGAGGCCCCGCCGCAGGACCAAAAGGCCACCAGCACCTCTCCCCCTGCAGAAGGAGAACCGCCTAGCAAATGTTTCTGCGATCCAGGCAGAAGCCAGAGAGTATTGCCAAGACCCCCGCCAGAAAATAAGACTCTCCTGATTGTTACCATTGTGTCCCACTTTGTCACCCTGTCCACATTGAACTGCCATTGCTCCCCTTCCTTTGCCCCCTTGGACAATGCACCTGTGCTACAAATAGACTGGAACAATACCCTGGACTTTCCTCCATGATCACCCCAGCCCATTGCACCTCCCCCTTTTCTTCTTAGCACTACAATAAACACAATTTGAAAAAGAATGGAGTATGTCAAATTATTTAAGTATGTATTAGTTTAACAAGGCTCAAACATTGTAATTCAACTGTACAGTAATGTGCCCATAGATTAGACCTGTAGTTGGCTGCAGTGAACACACCAGGAACGATAGTGGGGCACCAACATCTGCAAAAAGAGTTACCAAATGGTACAGTGAGTGGGCATACAAGTGGGAAATCACAGCCTGCCAGTTACAATCTAAAAAAAATGACAATGAAATGTGAAATACCACTGTCTTACCTGTGTGTCATTGGAAATATTGTCGAATCAATGCAGTTCTGTTGTCCTCATCCTCTGCCTCCTCATCTTCACCGTCCACAGGGTCCACTGCTGCCACACTGCCATCTCCAGGCTCCTCCTCCTGCAGAAAAGGCACGTGGCGTCTTAAGGCAAGGTTATGCAACATACAGCATGCCACGATTATCTGGCAGACCTTCTTGGGTGAGTAGCACAGGGATCCACCTGTTAGATGAAGGCACCAAAACCTGGCCTTCAAGAGGCCAAAGGTACGTTCAATGATCCTTCTTGTTCGCCCATGTGACTCATTGCAGCATTCCTCTGCCCTTGTCCTGGGATTCCTCACTGGGGTCAGTAGCCATGATAGGTTGGGGTAACCAGAGTCACCTGTAAACATCGAGGGACAACATTTAGCCACACATGGCCCACATCATACCCATACACCAACATTCACTGTGTGGGAACCAGGGATCACCTATTAGCCACACACGGTGCCTCTGTAGTTGGGCCATCACATTTGGGATGCTGCTATTCCTAAGGATAAAGGCATCATGCAGAGTCCCAGGATACTTTGCATTGACGTGGGAGATGTACTGGTCCACCAGGCACACCATCTGAACATTCATGGAATTAAAACTCTTTCGGTTTCTGTAGACCTGGTCATTTTGCTGGGGGTCGGGGAGACAAATGCAATATGTATTCCATCAATCACCCCAATTATGTTGGGGCTATGTCCCATTGCATAGAAGTCAGCCTTCACTGTGGCCAAATCATCCACTTGGGGGAGAACAATGTAGCTGCACATGTGTTTAATCAGGGCAGACAACACTCTTGTCAGCGCTATGAGGACATTTGCTGTGACATTCCTGCTGCCAAGCCCACTGTCACTTGAAAGGAACCAGTTGCCAGGAAATGGAGCACAGATAGGACTTGCACAAGAGGGGGGATCCCAGTGGGGTTACAGATAGCAGATATCAGGTCAGGCTCCAGTTGGGCACACAGCTCCGTGATTGTGGCCCTGTCAAGTCTGTAGATGAGGATAATGTGCCTGTCCTCCATTTTTGCCAAGTCTACCAGGGGTCTGTACCCGGAGGTATGTCTCCATCTCCTATTCATACGCAGCTGTTGCAATCTAGGGGACAAAAGAGTGAGAAGCAGGTCATAAACTGTACATTGTAGCCACAACAGTACAATGCATGATGGTATTTTGAAATGTATATGTGGCATTTGTCCAGATTGTACGATTGTGAACTGTGTCACAGTTGTAATCCAGGGCCTGCCCCCTCTGAAATGGCGTCCAGCTGTCCTGTGTGGATGGACAGGTGGAAGTGAGGTAATTCCACTGATGTTGTGCGCTGTTGCGGGAGGCGGTCAGGAACTGCTGTGCAATGCCTCATTGGATAATATTGGCCCCTATGGTTTACAGTGGCCAATGGTGATGTATGCTGGTGGTGACGGTATTCACCGCCATGGACGTGACCACCATTTTCTATCTGTTCACTCACTTGCTACCTGACCTTCAACAGGAGAGGACCTACACTGCCTGTGCTGCTGTGACCTGTGTCTGGAACCTACCATGGCTCATGTGACTGGGGAAAGGGCCCCTGCCTTAACCTCAATGGAGTTGGATCGGCTGGTGGATGGGGTCCTACCCCAGTACGGACTGCTGTATGGGCCTCCAGACCAACAGGTGAGTACACTGTGAGCCCGATGCATGAATCCATGGAGTGTTGTGTGTCAACGCCTTGTGTGGGGGGGTTGGTGGATGACCCCTGGGCGACCTGCAGCTTGTGTGCTAGGCCATGTCTGTACAAATGGGGATGGGAAGGGGTATGGTGGGCCATGAGTGTAACAGGCGGGACGGTCTGAGTAATACTTGTGTGTATTTTCTCTACAGGTCAACGCCCATCAAAAGAAGGGTATATGGCATGCCATCACCAAGGACGTCCGGACCCTGGGAGTCTACAGCAGGCGGAGCACCCATTGTCAGAAACGGTTGGAGGACCTGATATGCTGGGCATGGAAGATAGCAGAGGCCCAGCTGGGGATGGCCTACAAATGAGGAAGAGGTGCCCGTCGAACCCTGACCCCCCTGATGGCCTGCATAATGGCGGTGGCCTATCCGGAGCTGGATGGGCGCTTGAGGGCATCACAGCAGACACAAGGGGGTGAGTACAGTGCCCATCATTACAACTTACGCATGGTAGGGTGGGATCCGGGTGGGGGATGTGTGTCTGTGGGTGCCCCTAGGCCAGGCCTGACATTGCAGAGTAGGTCCTATGTTAGGCAGGGTTCTGATGTGATATTCCTCAAACCTAGCTAGTAGGCATCCACTACTGGGCAGGGCTCTGTGGGTACCAGGTATGCTGCAGTTGGCGGTGTGTGTCCCTCCCCATGCCTTGGTAACTAGCATTGTTACTGGTAGTGCACTGCATAGTGCGTAGGGCTGTTCCATGTGTGTGAGGGTGCTGTGTACGCCAACGGTGATGTTGGTGCAGCCACTGACCAAGTGTTCCCTTTGTCTCTTCCTCCACCCTTTTTGTTTTGTCATCCTGCCCTTATGTGCATTAGCATCATCTGGCAGAGGAGCAGAAGCACCAGTGACAGAGGGAGCTGCATCCCACAGGACCCAGGAGGCAGAGTTCACCGACGATGAGGGGACCAGTGGGATGGAGGGCAAGGGGAGCACCACGGTGGAGACTGGAGGGGACAGTTCAGACACAGATACCTTCTCCTCCGATGGAAGCTCCCTAGTGGTGGCGGACACCTCTGTGACTACCCCAGCTACAGCCGCAGCCGCCACCCCTGTACCAGTGCTGCCCTCCCTGCAGCCCCTCAGCGTGTTGCCCGGGCCCGCTCACCCAGGATGGTAGGCATCTCCTTCGCCCAAGGCACCTCAGGCCCTGCCCTAGTGAGCCCTGCTGCCCTGAGTGAGGAGGCTGTTGACCTCCTTGTTGTAGTTTAGCTGCGATTAGATTAAGCATTAGCAGGAGCCATCTTGTATTTAGTAACTATTGTGAACATTTCGCGGAATCCATTTTGTATTCATGGCAGCCATTTTTCTCTGGCACATGCTGCCATGTGCTCACCATGTGCTCTGTCCTACCTTTCTGTTAACTACTCTTGAAAATCTGCCTAGTGACAAGTTATATTTAGCATCTCCCACTTTCGCACATGCCCAGTAAGGTCTGCAGCTGTTAATCCTTGAAAACTGTTAGCCCCTCCTACCTGTCGACTGTGCATTTCCACATGACCTTACATGTATGCAAGTCTTGCTTCTATAATTGTACCACCTTCTTTTAGCCCCTGCGTGGGTATAAAAGGACCATGCTCTCTCAGTTCAGTGTGCTACTTCAAACATTACCGAAGTGTGCTGTTTGAACTGTAGTACCACCTCATGAGATTTAATAAACTTTGTCTTTTATTTCAGTTTCTGTGCCAACTTCTTCCTGTATGGTCTGAGGACTTTTTGCAGAGAAGGGTGAACCCCTTGCACTAGTAGGCCTTGCTGAGGCTTACTTCAACAAATTGGTGCCCGAACAGGGACTCATCGGCGACTCGGACGCCCAACGGAGTGGTCGCGAGGAAGGATTGGGATCTCGCTGCGGACGATCAATGCCTGAGGAGACCCTAGTCTTGGCAACCATGCCGTTTTTCCCTTCTTTCTGATTTGACCATCCAGGTGGCGCCGGTCCTCGACTGAGATTCTTTTTGTTCATTCGTCATGCAGTGACCATTTGGTCGATTTTAGAACTTGGCAGTTGGAACCTGGACACCCTGTGATTGGTAAGAGCCATTTTACGGCACTTGCGGTGGGTTTTTATGCCTTTGTTTGGTAATGAAGTTTAGCACCACTTACTGTGGCTCTCGTGTTTTGGGTGACTAGTCAATTTGTGTCCTTTGAATTGATATATAAATTGCAATTTATATAGGCAGGTAATGAGGAGAATTTTCTCCAATTTAATTTTGATTTGAACGGCACCTTAAGTGCTACTTTGATTATAATATTGCATACTCTGCACTATTTTTGGCATGCCTGTTTTTAGCGCACTTCGTAGGATGTGTTGCTTTTGTAATGGTACCAATTTGAGACTGGAAGAATCGCAACCAGCACCCCCAGAGGGGACGCCCAATAGAGATATGTATGTTAAACATGGTCTTTCTTCTATAATGTACAGCACATTATGGAATAAATACACTTGTGCGGATCCTGAGTTACGTTGGCCTATGCATGGGTCCTTTGATTTGCGAAAGATTGAGTATGTGGAACAATGTATGTGTAAGCGAAAGTCTAGGCAAGATATTTTTGACTGTGTACGAATGTGGGAGAAAGAAGTGCGTGGACGAGTGAAGCGTGAACAAGCCTTGCTTGAGAAAGAGCAGCGGAAGAATGTATATGTGAAAGCATTGGAAATGAGAAAGAAAGAAATAAATGACTTAAAGGAGCTTGAAGAGAAAGAACGTAAATTACAGGTAACTGGCCAATACACCGTTAGGCAACCTCTCTATCCTATCCTTAATAAACCACATGATGATTTTTTGTTACTAGATTGCCCTCCACCTCCGTATGTCGTTCCTTCTGCCCCTCATGAGTTAGCTAAGGTCTCCAGTTCGGAGCAACAGAAGATGCGAGACAGTCGCTCTATGTTGCCTGCTGACCGTGCGTCTGAGCTTAGATCTATTGCTCGTAAAACAATTCGGAGCGTTGTCTCTGCTTCTGAACTTTTAGACAACATGAAAGGGTGGACAGAAAAGGAGCAGCTATATTTTACTGAGGCATTTGGCTCAGAAGTTATTGAACTATATTGAAAATATTCTGATGAGTTAGAGCCCGATGATGTAGCAGCTGATCATAAGCAAATGCGTGATGGTCTTTTTGTTTTCTCCCAGGTGGCTGATGGAATCAGGCGTTTGGTGAAATTATGTGTTGTGGCAGTCTGTTTGCAAGAGGAGAAAAGGGCTGTGGAAGTAGTTGCACGGACATCTCAGACCGGCGGGGTGCAAGCTTCCATCTTCGGAACAGATAAGACTATGATAGTTCACGTGAAACCAATGCGGGAGGCCGCACCTTTGAATGTTCCTCCTAAAGGATTGGGTACAAGTGATGATAAAACTTCTGTTGATGCTAAGGGTTATTTTATTTATAATTGGGTGTATACTCCTTGGAATACGGCAGATGTAATGGCACTTAAAACAGCATTACCTGACCCGCTGAAAAATCCAGCTGCCTTTTATGAGGAAGTTGAAGGAGCAATTAGTTCTTGTACTATGACTTTGGCTGACATTGATTTATTTTTCGGATTTATATTACCGCCAGATATGTGGAGAACTGTTCGTAAAATTGATGATTGTGTAGTTTTTGGGGCGTCATGGAAAGAATTAGAACAGATGGACGGGGATAGGGAACCTGCGAAAAAGCCATATAAGTTGATTCTAGATCTTCCTACAGCCATATTAGTTAAGTTCAAAATGATTATTCCCCCTAAAAAGATAGATTGGACTGTTTTAGAGTCTTGTAAGCAAAAGGCAGATGAATCGGTCTCTGATTTCTTTACACGCTTTGAAGAAGCATTTCATGATTTTAGCGGCCAGTTATTGTCAGATGATACGGGCAGACATTTGTTTGTCGATAAATATGTCGCAAATCTGTTACCAGGAATAGCTAGTTGTCTAAAAGCTAGTGAAAGTTCATGGACTACCTCTACTCCGGTTTCTCTTTTGACTATGTCTCAGTATTATGAACGTTAGGAATTAGAAGCAAAAGGTAGCGAGGATAAAAAGATTAAAGAATTTAAGACGAAGGTTATGTTGGCTCAAGCTTATGGTCCGCCTTTTAGAGGTAGTGATAGAGGTGGACGTGGATCTTATGGTTCTTCTTACACTCGTTCGAATTTGTCTGTTGATCAGTGTGCGTATTGTAATATATTTGGGCATTGGGCTGCCGATTGTCCAGCACTACGTGTTCAGCAGTGTTCACGTGGTCGGGGACAAATGAGAAATCGCTCAGGATATTCAGGACCTAGAAGAAGCACGAATGATCATGCTATGGTTGATGCTAATGTACGAGGGCAGGATGGGTTTAACACTTTTGATAGACGGAACCAATACCAGATGTCTAACCATGTGCAGCCTGATTTCCAAGACTCTGCTTATGCATAGGATTGCCTAGGATGGGGTAAGGAATCAGTTGAAGTTCCAGTAGATCAGAGGGGTCCCTATGTTACAGCACATGTTTTGGGTTCTACTGATCAGTTTCTGGTTGATACAGGAGCTACTCGTAGCGCCTTGTCTAAACAATTGATTCCAAGGGCTCCCCTGTCTGGCTTAACCATTACATCGATAGGTTTCGATGGAACACCTTCCCTTAGCCCATTGTCACAATCACTTGCATTCCATGTTGATAAATTTACTGCTCCATGTCCATTTTTGCTTTCTCCAAATACACCAGACAATATTGTGGGTCTTGATATGCTCAAGTATTTCAGGGCTACAATACGATGCTCTCCTGAAGGGGTGCGTGTTATTTTAAATGATAATCATCCTGTGATGGAAAGAGTTTGTCTTGTTAAAGAGGATATTACATTAGCTTCACTCCCTAGTACTTTGTGGGCTACTTCAGATACTAATGTGGGACAAATGATTATTCCACCGGTACATTTTAGTGTCAAGGAGGGAGCTGTATTACCACGTTTGCCTCAATACAAAATTTCACAGGAGGGCGAAGAAGCACTCACACGAATTGTGCATGATCTTATTGCAGTTGGAGTTGTTGAGGAAGTTCTGTATAATGTTTGTAACAGTCTGATTCTTCCTATTCTGAAAAAGGATACTGATACCAGGATTTACCGATTCATTATTGATTTACGAGAAGTCAATAAGATTGTGATACCACAATATCCTGTGGTATCTGACATCACAACACTTCTTACTTTGGTTCCCCCGACAGCAACTACGTTCTCTGTGATAGACTTGAAGAATGCTTTCTTTTCGATCCATATTCATCCTGACAGCCGATATTTGTTTGGTTTTACTTTGAATAAACAATCAAATAGATTTTGCAGAGTTCCTCAAGTCTATACTGAGAGTCCAAGTATTTATAGTCAAGCGTTAAAACGACAACTTGATTCTTTTGTTTTGCCTGAAGGTGTGACTCTCATACAATATGTCGATGATATTTTGTTGGCGGGTGATACCCCTGAGCAATGTGAAAAGTGCACTTTGTCCTTACTTTCTTTTCTTGCTTCACACCATCATAAAGTGTCACGAAAGAAATTGCAATATTGTAGACCAAAGGTAACCTATTTAGTTCACCTTTTGTCTAAGGAGGGCGGTGCACTTACATCAGGTCGTATTCAAGCAATTTTAGACACACCAGTACCCTCTACTCAGAGAGATGTTTGTGCATTCTTTGGTCTTACTTCTTTTTGTAGGCAATGGATATTAGGGTTTTCACACATTGTCAAACCTTTGCTAGCACTTTTGACTAAAGATACTCCAATGCCCCTCCCATGAACAGATGAATGTGAAACTGCTTTCCGGCAGCTACGATAAGCCCTTTGTTCAGCACCAGTGTTAGGTACTCCAGATTACATGAAGCCTTTTGCACTTTACATACATGAGAAAGATGGATGTGCATTGTCAGTTTTAGTACAGACACATGGCGATAAGCAGCGTCCCTGTGCATATTTTTCAGCAGTACTTGACCCTGTTGCTCGAGCGTTGCCTGGGTGTTTTCGTTCAGTTGCCGCAACAGCTGTGTCAATACGTCAGAGTGAAGGGATAGTTTTGTCACATAAGCTGTTGGTGTTAGTACCCCATGTGGTTGATGCTCTTTTAAATCAAACAAAGATACAACATTTAACTAGCGCTCGCATGACAGGATGTGAATTGACATTGCTGGCTCCTCACATTACACTGAAGAGATGTGCAACACTAAATCCAGCCACTTTGTTGCCATATCCAGTGACTCAGCCTCAGTCACAAGAAACACATGATTGTATATTCCTTACCGAAGAACAGACAAAGGGTTGTATTGATTTACAAGATACGCCCCTTCCAGATGTAGACGGGGAACTGTGGGTTGATGGATCTTGTTTGAAGTTGCCAGACGGTACGACCTCAGCTGCATATGCAATCACCACAATACACACGGTGGTGGAGACAGCTCGTATGCCACAGAAGTCAGCTCAAGTAGCTGAACTAATAGCTTTGACACGAGCATGTGAGCTTAGTACTGACTTATGTGTGAACATTTATACAGACAGCCGCTATGCTTTTGGAGTGGCTCATGATTTTGGTTTGCTTTGGAAGGAGAGAGGCTTTCTCACATCCCACGGGATACAGATAATGCACGGAGAATTAGTGCATAACCTCTTGACTGCATTGCAATATCCAAAGAAATTAGCTATTGTGAAATGTAGTGCACACAAGAAAGTGACCGATAAGATAGGGCAAGGCAATGCTCTTGCGGACCGCGTAGCACGTGAGACTGCGATGCAGCGAAGTACTACTTCTATGTATGTAGTGAAGTCACAAGCTGAACATTGGCATAATGCTGGACAAGATGTATTAGATGTACAGAAATCTGCTTCTGTGAAAGAACGTGAGCAATGGTCTGAAGAAGGAGCATTGGATGATGAGGGCTGTTGGCGGAATAAGCAGATGGATAAATGGAAATTGCCTATAGCTTTTGTACAACCTATGGTTTAGATGGCACATGGGCTGGCACATGTTGGAGCTTCAACAATAACAAAGTTGCTTACGCAAGTTTGGGAGCATCCAGAAATTTCCAGTACAGCTAAGAGAGTAGTACAGTCTTGTTTGATCAGTTTACAATACAATCCTGGAAAAGGGACACGTACTCCTGCAGGAGGGTTTGTTACACCAACTGCACCTTTTGAAGTTCTACAAATGGATTATATTCAGCTTGAACGCTGCAACAATTTGAAGTATGTCTTGGTGGTGGTATGTGCCTTCAGTAAATGGATAGAGGCATATCCCACAAAGGATAATACTGCCATTACTACAGCGAAGGTGCTTTTGAAAGAATTTTTCCCTAGGTTTGGTTTGAGACTTTTATGGAATGATAATGGACCTCATTTTGTTGGGGAAGTTATTAAGTATGTCCTGAAAGAATTAGGGATCAAACAGAAGTTCCATGCAGTTTTCCACCCACAATCAGCAGGGTTGGTGGAAAGGTATAGTGCTACTTTGAAGCTGAAGTTAGCGAAGATACAGGCTTCCACATCCTTAACTTGGCCGGATGCATTACCGTTGGCATTACTGTCTATTAGGTCAGTGTCACACTCTCGAATCGGCCTTAGTCCTTATGAAGTGGTTTTTGGGAGGCCAATGAACATTTGGGGAGTTCCTAAGCCAAATTCTGTATATGATGTACCTTGTGTCCTGATGAATGATTATTTGGCACAGTTAACTGACAATTTGGTTTCTATTCATCAACAGGTTTGAGAAGCACTTCCTGACAGATCTACAGGTGAAGGCCATGAACTCCGACCTGGTGACCAAGTGATGATTAAGTCCTTTGAAAGATCAAGTAGCTTGGAACCAAGGTGGCGAGGCCCAGAACAGGTGCTCCTTGCGACAAGGATAGCAGTTCGAGTGACAAACTGAAAGAATTGGGTCCATAGTACTCACTGCAGGAGAGTGCTACCTATCTTGGTGGAACCTGTTGTGCTGACAGATCATCGAGAGATTTTGACTACGGAGAAAGGCCGTGCTATATCACCTGACGAATCTGCAGAGGTCTTCCCGGACCATACGACTTCTGGAGTGTCGCGATATAATTTGAGACCGAGGAAAGAATCTGATTTTTTTTTTTTAAACTGGTTGAGCTACCGCCCTGGGTTAGTGAAACGAAGAGCCAATGTGGCAAGGGGGGGGGATCACCCATGCATTAGAGTAGTGACACCTGTCTTGGCCCGTGGTGAAGAAATCAGCGGCTGCCCAGGGATAAGAGCTCCAACGATTGTTTTTAATTCATTTCTGAAAGGGTCGATTATCACTGTTGCTAAAATGAATAACAAACTGATCATTAGTACTATGGGGTTTTATTGTTGTTTTGGTGATTATAGCAATAATCACTTGGTTTGTTGAAAAGAAGGCTCCTGCTCGTGAGTTTTTTGTTGCCACTACTCCAGCACCAGAGGATCACTAATACTTTACGATTCCCTATCAGGAGCAGAAGCACCGTCAATCGTACTTCAATAATACTTTCATTCAGATGTTGCATCATACTCATAATGCTACAAATACTACTAACTGTTGGGTATGTGGAATGATACCTGCACATCAAAAGAAAGGAGGAACACCTTTCATTCCTCTTCCTTTTTCACACAATGGTTCTTGTCAAGTGTGGTCTACGCTTTTGTTTGCATCTGGAAAAAGTACAGAGGGTGGACTTCTTTTTTACCTTAATAAAGTATGCTACCAAGACAAAGATGGGTATCCCCAAGCCAAAGGAACTAAATGGGAATGGGAAGAGTATCAACCGGACAATGTTTCAATACCATATGTCTTCACAAATATAAGAGACTCTGACAAGAAAGAACAATTAGTGATTTCTGTTACAAAAACTAAAGCAGATTTATGTATACATAGCTTTGGGCGAATTCCAGTAGGGATAAGTGATTGTACCTTGATTTTAACTATTGAGGGTGTAAATAATAGTAGTTTTACAGCTTCACATAATACATATTTTGTTTGTGTTAACTATGGATATTACCAACTACCTGTTGGGTGGTCAGCTGTGTGTTATGTATCTTTTCTATTACCCCCTGTGTTTTTGGCCCCTGCATCATATCACCGAGATTTTAAACTGTTCAATGACATCATTAAAAATAGATATAAAAGGGCAATAAGTACAAATGAGGTAGACCAAACGGATACTAGCCTGCAACAATATGTTGATTTTAATTTAGGGTTGTTCTCCTTTGTGGGTGCTGCGTTAAACAGTAGGAAAGTGAGACGATTGACTAGGGTTGTGGAAGCTGTTACCAATCAGGCAGCTCTGGCACTTGGGAATATTACAGAGGAGCTCCAAATTGCGAGGATTGTAGCGCTCCAAAATCGTATGGTACTAGATGTGATATTAGCTGACCGAGGTGGTGCATGTCGCATCATCTGTAGTAGTTGCTGTGTTTTTATTCCAGATCACTCACCTTCAGTATATGATGCAATATCTAAATTGCATAAAATTGCTGCAGAAATCCACACAGAGACTGGTACTTGGACTTTTTCTGGATGGTTTTGGGCTCTTGTTTCCGCTTGGGGCTGGAAACTACTGACTATCCTGTGTGTAATGATTGCAATATTTTTCACATGCTGTATCTGTATTCAGTATGGTCCAATGTTCTGCTCCATGTGTATTACTGCTTGTATGCCTACCAAAAGAAATATTACAGAAATGAAAGCACAACACATGTTAGATAAGGAAATAGCTGAAATGATGAGCATAAATATACAAGATGAATATTTAGATTATCCCAGAAAGACGAATGTCTTCAGCTAATGCTGAAAGGGTCGTCTGTTGTAGTTTAGCCGTGATTAGATTAAGCATTAGCAGAAGACATCTTGTATTTAGTAACTATTGTGAACATTTTGCGGAATCCATTTTGTATTCATGGCAGCCATTTTTCTCTGCCACATGCTGCCATGTGCTCACCATGTGCTCTGTCCTACCTTTCTGTTAACTACTCTTGAAAATCTGCCTAGTGACAAGTTATATTTAGCATCTCCCACTTTCGCACATGCCCAGTAAGGTCTGCAGCTGTTAATCCTTGAAAACTGTTAGCCCCTCCTACCTGTAGAGTGTGCATTTCCACATGACCTTACATGTATGCAAGTCTTGCTTCTATAATTGTACCAACTTCTTTTAGCCCCTGCGTGGGTATAAAAGGACCATGCTCTCTCCGTTCAGTGTGCTACTTCAAACATTACCAAAGGGTGCTGTTTGAACTGTAGTACCACCTCATGAGGTGTAATAAACTTTATCTTTTATTTCAGTTTCTGTGCCAACTTCTTCCTATATGGTCTGAGGACTTTGTGCAGAGAAGGGTGAACCCCTTGCACTAGTAGGCCTTGCTGAGGCTTACTTCAACATCCTGAGATCCATCTTTGTAGGGCAGTCAACCATTGTGAATGCAAGCCAGGGGCTGGCAGCACAAATGCAACAAACCAATGTATTTCTGGAGATCATTCACACTGGCTTGGCAGCCCAACAAAGATCAATCCAGGCTCTGGCCTTCTCTCTGATGGCAACCATTGTCCTTATTTTAGGTCTGCTGTGTCTCAGCTGGAGGTGTGGGCTTCTTCCCTTTCATGGCAGAGGCGAGGGTTCCATCCCTTTCCTGGCTGCTGGAGTGGGATCCTTACCCTTCCTGGCTGCTGAGTGGGATCCTTACCCTTCCTGGCTGCTGGAGTGGGATCCTTACCCTTCCTGGCTGGTGGAATGGGATCCTTACCCTTCCTGGCTGCTGGAGTGGGATCCTTCACTGTCTTGCCTCCACGACAAGGAGGTGGCTCCACTGTCCCCGTGGACTGTTTTGCTGAGGTGCTAGGCTGGGTCATTGGGACCCTGCTCTTACGGGCAGGATGGGGGGGGGATAGGGTCAAGTTGGGCAAGTAAAAGCTTCTTAGGGACAGTGGGGCGGGATGAGAGAAGGGGGATGGGAGTGGAGGTTAAGGGAGTGGTTGTTGGAGGAGTACGTCTGCTGGACTTGGGTGCAGGTGCATGGGTAGTGTGCTGATGTGAGGTGGATGGCTGTTGGGTTTCTGAGTGCCTGTGTTTGTGTCCTTTAGGAAGAGGGACAGACAGGGTGGGAGAGCACACAGGGGACTCATGCATGGATGTTGTAGAGGCGACTGCCAGTGAGGTGTGTGTGCTGTTAAGTGTGGTGATGGTGGTGGCGGCTGTTGAAGCAGTGCATGCAGGTGTGAGTGTGGATGTGACTGTGAGGGAGGGGGAGGAGGGGGAGACAGTGGAGGCAGAGGATGTGGCTGCGTGTGCAACTGTCTGGTGTTTACATGAGTGCTTGTGGACTGAAGCATGGTGCCTGTGTTTGACTGTGCCACTCTTGTGTGTTGTCTTGAGTGCACGCTCGTCTGTATGAGAGCATGGGATGGGTTGGAGTTGAGGTGACTGGGACTGGGAAGTGGTAGTTGGAGGGGCGTTGGTAGGAACAGGGACAATGGCTGCTATCAGAGAGGAGGCCAGAATCTGAATCGATCTCTGTTGGGCCACCAATCCACCGTGGATGCCCTCCAGGAATGCATTGCATTGCTGCATCTGGGAAGCCAGCCCCAGGATGGCATTCACAATGGTTGACTGCCCTACTAAGATGGATCTCAGGAGGTCAATAGCCTCCTCACTCAGGGTAACAGGGCGCACTGGGGCAGGGTGTCCGGTGCCTGGGGCGAAGGAGATGCCGATCCACCTGGGTGAGCGGGCACAGGCAACCCGCTGATTGGCCACTGAGAGGGCGGTGCTGGTGCAGGGGTGGCGGCTATACCTGTAGCTGGGGTGGTCACAGAATTGTTCGCCACCACCAGGGAGCTTCCATCGGAGGAGGTATCTGAGTCAGTGTTGTCACCTCCTATCTCCACCGTGGTGCTCCCTTTGCCCTCCGTCCCACTGGTTTCCTCGGCATCAGTAGATTCTGCCTCCTGGGTCCTGTGGGATGCAGCACCCTCTGTCACCGGTGCCCCTGCTCCTCTGCCAGATAATGCTAATGCACACATGGACAGGATGACAGACGAAAAAAGGGGGGGGGGAGAGAGAAGGGGAACACTGGGTCAATTACAGCACCAACTCCACAGTTGGCATACACAGCACCGTCACTCACAGGGATCAGGATTGAGCACTATGCATTGCGCTGACATTGATTTGGCTAGATGCCACAGCAAGATGAGGGTCAAAAACTGCCAACTGCACACCTCATGGGACCCACAAAGCCCTGACTGACTTGCGATGCACCCATTTCCCTTGAGCTAGATCATGCTGCAATGTCTGGCCTCAACTCACACGCACCAACTGGATCCCATGCCACCTACTACTTATTGTAGTAACGGCCACTGTACTCCCCCCTTGTGGCTGCTGTGATGCCCTCAAGCACCCATCAAGATGTGGGTAGGTCACTGCCAGTATGCGGGCCATCAGGGGGGTCAGGTTCCAACTGGCACCCCTTCTTCTTTGGGAGGCCATCCCCAGCTGGGCCTCTGTGGTCTTCCATGCCCAGCATTTCAGGTCCTCCCACCGTTTCCTGCAGTGGGTGCTCTACCTGCTGTAGACCCCAGGGTGTGTACGTCCTTGGCGATGGCACCCCCCAATCCCTTCTTTGATGGGCGCTGACCTGCAGAGGGAATGCAGACAGGAGGACATCATTACACATACAATCCAGCCTGTCACACATATGGCCCACCAATCCCATTTCCATCACCTTTGGCACACACATCGTCCAGCATGCACCATGTACACTACCACCAGACATTCCCCCCCAATTACACAATCGTACCCAGAGTGTACTCACCTGTTGGTCTGGAGGCCCATACAGAAGTCCATACTGGGGTAGTACCCCATCCACCAGTAGCTACAACTCCTCCGAAGTGAAGGCAGGGGACCTTTCCCCGGTCACACGGGCCATGGTAGGTTCCAAATACAGGTCAAAGCAGCAAACGCAGTGTAGGTGTTGTCCTGTGGAAAGTCAGGAAACAAGTTAGGATTTAGTTAGAAAATGGCAGTGACGTCTGCGGTGGTGTACACCGCTGGCGCCGATCCCCATTGGCCTCTGTACTCCATAGAGCCCCATATTAGCCAATGAGGAATTCCACGACAGTGCAAGACTGCCTTCAGCCACGACACCCAATGTCCATGGAGTTACCTCACTTATACCTGTCCCAAATTACAGGACAGGCGGTCGCCATTTCAAGGTGTTGGACAATGATCAGATAAACCATAACTGCGTCATTGCCTAAAATTGATAAATACATTGCCATTCCCACTGTTCCATCACATTGGTTATGTATGCACAACTATGGTTGTGGTTTCATTGATCAAATTGTGACAGCCTACTCACTCTTGTGTTCCTTAGATACCTACCGCTGCGGATGAATAGGAGGTGGAGACAAACCCCAGTGTACAGACCCCTTGTGGACTTGGCTACAGTGGAGGACAGGCACATAATACTCACCTATGGACTGGACAGGGCCACAATCACAGAGTTGTGTGCCCAATTTGAGCCTGACCTGATATCAGCCATCCGTCATCCCACTGGGATCCCCCCTCTTGTGCAAGTGCTATCAGTGCTCCATTTCCTGGAAACTGGTTCTTTCCAAGTGACAGTGGGCTTGGCAGCAAGAATGTCACAGCCAATGTTCTCAATCGTGCTCACAAGGGTTTTGTCTGCCCTGGTGAAACACATGTGCAGCTACTTTGTTATCCCCCAGGTGGAAGAGTTGGCCTCTGTGAAGGAAGGATTCTATGCAATGGGGCATATCCCCAATATTCTTGTGGTGATCGACTGTACACATATTGCATTTGTCCCCCCAGCCAGGTGTTCAGGAATCGGAAGAGTTTCCACTCACTGAATGTGCAAATGGTGTGCCAGTACATCTTCCACATCACTGCCAAGTATCCTGGGTCAGTGCATGACACCTTTGTCCTAAGGAATAGAAGCATCCCAATTGTGATGGCCCAGCTACAGAAACACAGGGTGTGGCTAATAGGTGAGCCAGAGTCCCCACCCACTCTATGTCAGTGTTTGCCTTCAGGTGCAATCCCCATAGCATTGTGTAAGGCTAATGTTTGTCCCTCAATACTTGCAGGTGAGTCTTGCTACCCAAACCTATTGTGGCTCCTGACCCCTGTGAGGAATGCCAGCACAGGGGCTGAGAACCCTTATAATGAGGCACATGGGCGAACCAGAAAAATAATCAAAAGGACCTTCGGCATCCTCAAGGCCAGGTTCAGGTGCCTCCATTTGACAGGTGGATCCCTGTGCTACTCACCCGAGAAAGTCTGCCAGAAAGTAGTGACATGCTACATGTAGCACAATGTGGCCCACAGACGACATGTGCCTTTTCTGCAGGAGGAGGAGACTGGAGATGCCCCTGTGGCAGCGGTGGACCCTGTGGACAGTGAGGATGAGGAGGCAGAGGATGTGGAAAACAGGACATCAGTTATATGTCAATACTTCCAATGACACACTGGTGAGACAGTGGAACTGATCATTTCTCTGACCATTGATTTCATCTGTGTGGCTGTACCATGATGGCATTCACTTCCTTTGCATCTCAACTTACTGTCACCTACGGCTTGCAATTTAACAGCTGTTGGTGATATGACAACAGTGTCCTGATGTGATTACTACAGACAGTTACAGTTACATTGTATGCTATCACAGTGTTCAGATAATTTGCACTAGATGTGACTGTTCCCCTAAATGCATATTTTCAACACATGAAATTCTATCAGTCACATTGTGTTCAAGGGTGTTTATTGTAGTGCTATAAAATTGAGGGATAAGTGCAATGGAAATGGGTGATGGTAGAGGAAAGTCCAGGGTATTATTCCAGTCTGTATGTAGCACAGGTCCAGTGTCCAAGGGGCCAAAGGAAGGGGAGCAAAGGCAATTCAAAGTGGACAAGATGACGGGGTGGGTCACAAGGGGGACAACCAGGAGAGTCTCATTTCCTGGTGGTGGTCTTGACAAGTGTCTCTGGCTTCTGTCTGGGTCGCAGGGAATGTTTATGGGGTAGTTCACTTTCTGCAGGTTGAGGGGTGCTGAGGGCCTGTGGGTCCTGTGGCAGGGCCTCCTGCCCATTAGCTGCAGCGGAAGTAGAGGGCTGGTCAATAGACTGGGTAGTGTTAGGGGCCCGCTGCTGTGCTGTTGATTCCCTCATGATGTTGGCCATGTCTTCCAGCACTCCTGCTATGGAGATCATGGTTGTGTTGAGGGCCTGCAAGTCCTCCCTGATCACCTGATGGTGTTCCTTCTGCAGCCGCTTGTTCTACTGCATGTTATCAAGAATCTGGCCCATCGTGTCCTGGGATTGTTGGTAGGCCCCCAGGACCTTGGTGAGTGCCTCCTGGAGAGTGGGTTTCCTGGGCCTGTCCTCCCCCGGCACACAGCGGTCCTCCCAGTGTCCCTGTTCACCTGTGCCCCTGTCCCCTGAATGGTGTGCCCACTGCCATTGACCCCAGGTCCCTGATTGTCTTGGGGGCGAGGTGTGGACTGGGGTCCCTGCACAGGTGGGCATACTGCTGATTGACGTGTCCTGGGGAGAGCGGTGTGGGGATGCTGGGTGGGTGCTGTGGTGTTGGATACTGATGGGGAGGCTCTTTGGTTGACTGGGTGTGGGCTGGGGTGACCAACTGTCCAGTGGTCCGTGATGGGCCAGGTTGTTGATCCAGATCTCGAAGTCCAGAGTTACTGTCATCACTGGGGGCATCTTCTGTTAGTGGACTGGATAGTCGCAGCACCTTCTCTCTACTGACATTGACTGGATACCTGCAGGGATGTAAGTGTTGTATTATGCTTCATGCCTGTGACATATTGTACATCCCTAGCTTCCGCTCTATCATTGTTGTTGCCCTGCCACCTTTGATTTTGTGTATGGTGATGTATGGTGGGATTGTTAGTTCTCCATGCTGTGCATGCTTTTGTGATGGGTGTCCATGCAGGTCTGGGAGGACTGATAATGCATTGGTATAGCATGCAGGGCTTGGCATTAGGGTTATTCAGATGTGTAGGTGCAGTGCGTGGGATGGAGTGGAGTGATGGGAGTGAGGGGGGGAGATGGCATGCAGGTGTGGGGGGTGATAAATAGTAAGGATTGACTCACCAGTGTCCAGACCTCAGGCTACTCCAGTGAGTCCCTCAGGATGCAGTAATGCCAGGACTTCCTCCTCCCATGCTCTGAGCTGTGGGGGAGGAGATGGGGGTGCACCGCCAGCCCTCTGTATGGCGAGCTAATGCCTTGCTGCCATGGAACGTACCTTCTCCCGTAGGTCATTCCAACTCTTCCTAATGCCGTCCCTTATTCTTGGATGCTGTCCTACAGCGTTCACCCTGTCCACGATTCTCCACCATAGCTCCATCTTCCCGGCAATGGATATCTGCTGTGCCTGTGCTCCAAACAGATGTGGCTCTACCCTGACAATTTCCTCCACCATGACCCTTAGCTCCTCATCAGTGAAACGGGGGTGCCTTAGTAGGGACATGGGCGTTGTGTGGTGTGCATTGGTGTGAGGGTGTTGAGTAATGTGATGGGGTGTGTGATGTGGAGCGTATGAGGGATGTATGGGTGTTGTGTGGTGTGTGTCTAGTTGGCTCAGTGGTCTTGGTTTCTGTCTGGTGCCTATTGTTTTGATTCGTAAGGGGTTGTGGGTAATGTGGGTGTGTGTTTTATAGTTCTGTGCTGCATGGGTGTGGTGTGTGTATGGGTGTCAGGTGTGTGTTTTTGGTATTGGCCAGTGTTGTGTGGTTTACTATTTGGGTGTCCATTCTGAGCGTGCCAGTGTGTGCCTCTAATGGTTTAGCGCCATTGAACGTCCGCCGTGTTGATTTGTGGTTCATGATGTAGTGGGTGTTGTTTTGTTGGCTTAACGGTATGGGTGTTGGTACCGACAGTTTTACACTGACCTTTTGGCTGGTGGATTTGTGTATGTGGCAGTATTCTGTCGGATTGGTGTGTGTGTCATAATATGTGGAATGGATATTCGCCACTGTGGTGGTATGTTGCCAGCCGTCACCGTGGCGGTAAGTGGGATTTACCACCAATGTCATGATGAGGGCCATAGTCTTATAGAGTACAAGGTCACTGAGTGGCATAAAGTAGAGTGGAATATAGTGGAGTAGTGAAGAGTAAGATGAGGTGCAGTGGCATACAAAGGGTTGTGTACAGTGTTGTATAGTGGACTATAGTATCATAGTGGAGTATGGTAGAGTGTTGTACAGTGGCATACTTTATAGTACAGTGTTGTACAGTGGAGTGAAGGGGGATAGACAGGAGTAAAGTGTCAGAGAGTGGTAAACAGTGTAGTAGAGTGTGATAGAGTGGAGTTGCATAGTACAGTAGTGTGTGAAACAGTGGAGCTGCTTAGATTGGATTGTTGTACAGTATAGTAAATTGAGGTAAAGTGTCACACAGAAGAGTACTGTAAAGTAGAGTGGTGTAACATAGTGTGGAGTAAAATACAATGGAGTGTATTGGTGTGTCATAGAGTAGAGTGGCTTGGAGTGGAGTGTACTGTTGTAGTGCTGGTCATAAAATTATAAATTGGAGTGGGTTCTTGTATAGTAGAATGGAGTACTGTGTCATATAGAAAAGTGGTGTATAGCTGAATAGAGTGATGTATGTTGGAATGTATGGGTGTAGAATGGAGTATAGAATTGGACAGTGAAGTGTACAGGGATACAGTGGAATAGAAAGTCATTGAGTTAGACGTTTATAGAATGGAATTATATAGAGTGAAGGAGTGTGTCATACAATGGAGTGGTGTACATTGTAGTGGTGTAGAGTGGATTGCTGTGAAGGTGAGTAGCATACAGTGGAATGCTGTACAGTGGAGTGTAGAAGAGAGAATGGAGTAGCGTAGAGTGGAGTGTGTACAGTGGAGTGGCATAGAGTGAAGTATGGTACAGTGGATTCCTGTACTGCGGGGTGGAATACATTAAAGTGGCATAGCATAGAGATGAGGAAACTGGTATAAAGTTAGAATGGCACCTCATAAAGAAGGGTGGAGTGCTGCATTATACAGCAGTGGAAACTGTCACGGAGTGGAGTAGAATGTTGTGGAATATAGTGCATTGGATTAGAGTTGAGTGCAAATTTGGACAGTGGAGTAGCGTACAGTAAAGTAGCGTTTAATGGAGTGGTATAGACTGGCGTGGCATATAGTGGCGTGGGGTAGAGTGAAATAGCATACAGTGGAGTGGTGTACATTGGAGTGGGGTCCAATGGAATGGTATAAGAAGAAGTGGCATAGAATAAAGTGCAATTCACTGGAGTGCTGTTGAGTGCAATGTCATATAGTGGAGTGACATACAGTGTAATGGAATAGAGTAGAATAGCATATACTGTGGTAGCGTATATTGGAGTGGCATACAGTGGAGTGGTGTACACTGATAAGGTGTCGAGTAGAGTTGTTTATGGTGTAATAGCTTAGAGTAGATAGGCGTAGAGTGGAACTGTGTACAGTATAATAGTGTAGAGTGGAGTGGCCTAGAGAAAAGTGTTTTACAGTGGAGTGACATAGAGTATAATAGTGTATAGTGGAGAAGGGTATAGTGGAGTGGTGTATAATGGAGTGGTGTAGCCTGATGGATTGTTTGGGCTGTACCACAGGGGTGGCTTATACATTTTAAAAAGGACAGTTTAGGCCTTGCTAAGAGATTATAGAAGTCAAAAGGGTGCAATTGCAGGTCTGATACATGTTTAAAGGGCTACTTAAGTTGGTGGCATGATCAGTGCTGTAGACTCACCAACTCAAGACGAATAAAAGTGAGGTCACCTGACTTTCAAGGAGGACCTTCAGACTCACAGAAACCCTTTGAGGGTCCTCCATATCAATAGACTTAAACCCCGGTTGAGAAGGCAGCTCATGGTGGCAGATAATGGAGAGGAAAAGGATATCAAGCCCCTCCCAGCATCCTGTCATGGAAGGTGCAAGATGGATGAATGAAGGAAGTAGTCCTCTCCCCCACTCTGGAAGAAGACCAAAAGATGGAATGCCACCAGTTGCTAGCACATTTCACCTCTTTGTTCCTGTTGACCCAGTGCTCATCGACTGGTGCACTAATGAGATAAGTAGAAGGAACAGTATGCCTGTTCAAAACAAAAAATCCACAGGGAATAAGACTAAGTGAGAGCCAGCATCAAGGATGAGGTGTCCAAGAGGCTGCACCTGGAGATGGTTGATATCTTCTGTAGTCACTGGTTCAGCCCAATGGGCCTAGTACCAAAGGCTGCTCCACCAGATAACACCCCAGAATGCAGATTCTATGTTGACTACTCAGGGGGCTAAACACAGTCACCAAGACTAATGCACAGCAAATATATCAGATTGATAATGTGTTTGATATGTTAGAGTGCTGCCAGGTTCCTCTGTGCATTTAATTTGACATCAGGCTACTGGATGATTGCCCTACCTACAAAGGACAAACCTGTATTCACTACTCCAGAGGGGCATTTCCAATTCTGGGTCATGCACTTTGGATTAAATGATTCATTTGCCATGTCACAGAGTTTTGACTGGGCCCTTGTTTGGAGGTTGTTAGAAATGGAGTCTCTAGTTGGCAGTGGTATGCACCCTGGCTAAGTAGGGACCACATTCCTAGTCAAGGTAAGTCGGATACACAACCTAAGTTAACCTGGGCTCACCCTCGGTTAGCTTAGCATAGAGATGACAGTTAAGTTAAGCAGGCAGGCTTAATTTAGAAGGTGATGTGCAAAGTGTTTGTGCAACACACATGCAGTAGTCACAGTGAAAACACTCCACACAGGTTTATAAAAATATTTAAAAATAAAGATTATTGATCTGCTAAAAAGAAGCCCAAAACTACAGAAACCCAATTTTATAGATCATGAGGTATTCAGGGCCATATTTATACTTTTTGACGCACAACTGCGCCAATGCAGTTGTGCGTCAAAAATGTTAACGCCGGCTAACGTCATTCCAAAGCGCCATGCGGGCACCTTATTTATGGAATGACGTTAGCCGGCGGAGCTGACTGGTGTGCGTCAAAAAAAATGACCCACACCAGGCAGCGCCGGCGTAGGGGAAAATGGAGCTTGGGCGTCAAAAAATGGGGCAAGTCGGTCTGAGGCAAAAAGTCTGCCTCAACCCGATTAGCGCCATTTTTTTTTTACTCCCACCCTCCATTGACATGACTCCTGTCTTAGCAAAGACAGGAGTCATGCCCCCTTGCCCAGTGGCCATGCCCAGGGGACTTCTGTCCCCTGGGCATGGTCATTGGGCATAGTGGCATGTAGGGGGGCACAAATCAGGCCCCCCTATGCCACAATAAAATGTAAAAGAAAATACTTACCTGAACTTACCTTAAATTCCCTGGGATGGGTCCCTCCATCCTTGGGCGTCCTCCTGGGGTGGGCAAGGGTGGCAGGGGGTGTCCCTGGGGGCATGGGAGGGCACCTCTGGGCTCGTTCCGAGCCCACAGGTCCCTTAACGCCTGCCCTGGCGTTAAGAAATGACGCAAAAGCGGCTGGACGTCATTTTTTTTGACCCGCCCACTCCCGTGCGCCATTTTTGCACGGGAGTTTAAATAAGGCGCACATGCCTTGGAGTCATTTTTTAGACGGGAACGCCTACCTTGCATATCATTAACGCAAGGTAGGTGTCCACGCTAAAAAATGACGCAAACTCCAAGATCTTTGGCGCTAGACGGTTCTAACGCCAAAGTATAAATATGGAATTAGCTTTGCGTCGGATTTGCGTACAGAGTATAAATATGCCCCTCACTTTTTAAAGTCATTAAGCCAGTGCTTTTAGTAAGTTACGTGGCTCAACGCGATGTGAGAAATCCTGGGATGTGATTGCACTTCTTTTAAGTAAAGTACAGTAGTCACTACGGTCACGCTCTCCCGGTAGAGCGAGCGGGGCTGCAGCTTCAAGAAGTCTCAGATGCTGCTCAGGTCGTGGAGAACAGTAAGTTAGCAGTGATTCCTTTCTGTTTAGGTACCTGTTGGGATACTGGTGGTGTCAGAGGAGGGCACTTTCAGTGCTCGGGGCTCCTCTCTGAATGAAGGTCACTCTGGGGAGGTCGTGTGGTGCTCTTTCCGGCGGTGAGGGAGAATCACCCAGGAAAGTTTTCTCCGCCACTAATGGGCCGCAGAATTACGGGCCCCAGCTGTGCAGACGTGGCGACAGTTCAAGGCAGTTAAATACACTCCTGGGAGGGAAAACAACCCAGGAGAGTCTTCTTCCGCTACAATGGTCCGAAGAGTTACAGTCACCCGTGTAAGCACCAGGCAGCCCACCACGCTCTAGACGAACAGTGGTTGCTCCGCAGGCCGATGCTCTGCAGGGTAAAACAAGATGAAGGCCATGGGGTCTTTAATGTACCTGGGACCTTGCACGAACAGGATGTAAGCCAACAAGCCCTTGGAGTCACCCTGAACATAGTGGTGGTTGTTGGTTCTTGGTCTGCAGGGAAGAGGTCAGTAGGCAGCAGGGCAGCTCAGCAAAGCAGGACAGCAGTTCCTTGAAACTGCCATGCACAGTGTTAGAAAACGGGGTCTTTGGTTGACAGTCAGGTTACCCCCTGTTCAAGCAAGGACCCTCATTCTAGTCAGGGTAAAAAAAATCACCCTCAGCTAACCCCTGCTTACCCCCTGGGTAGGTTGGCAGAGCAGTAGGCTTAACTTCAGAGTGCTAGGTGTAAAGTATTTGTACCAAGACACACAGTAACTTAATGAAAACACTACAAAATGACACAACACAGGTTTAGATAAATAGGACATATTTATCTAAACAAAACAAGACCAAAACAACAAAAATCCACAATACACAAGTCAAGTTATCAATCAAAAAAGCAAAAAGAGTCTTTATGTAGTTTAAAACACACACTAACACAATTAGCGTGAACATGTACCTTGGGTGCGTCCAAAATAACCCGCACGGGTGTGTGTGCATCAAAAAGGGCTTGCAATGCGTCAATTTCACTCACGAGTGAGACCTTGCGTTGTTTCTCCTTTCATCGGGTCGGGCGCGTCATTTCTTCTCTCCGCAGGAGAGTGATGAGTCGATCCGGTCAGCACTCTCGGGTCCGGGCAGGCCTTGTGTTGTTTTTACACGTCCAGTGGTGTTTGCGTCGGAAATCCAGCCGCACGTTCATCTGAAAACCACGCCGTGCGGGTTGTGATCTCCCAGCCTCCGTCAGCGATGCTGCGTGTCATTTCTCCAGCTCGTGCTTCGATTCTTCGGTCGCGTTTCCGGTGAGCAGCGATTTTTCAGCCACAATTCAGAGTTGCGCCGATCTTTTCCCTGCACGGCGCTCTGTGCGTGGATTTCCTCCTCTTAGGCTGCCAGCTTCTCCTTTCGGGGTCCCAGGAACTGGATGGGCACCACAGGGCAGAGTAGGAGTCTCTCCAGAGAATCCAGGTGCTGGCAGAGAAAAGTCTTTGCTGTCCCTGAAACTTCAAACAACAGGAGGCAAGCTCTAAATCAAGCCCTTGGAGATATTCACAATATGGAAGGCACACAAAATCCAGTCTTTGCCCTCTTACTCTGGCAGAAGCAGCAACTGCAGGATAGCTCCACAAAGCACAGTCACAGGCAGGGCAGCTCTTCTTCCTCAGCTCTTCAACTCTTCTCCAGGCAGAGGTTCCTCTTTGTTTCCAGAAGTGTTCTCAGGTCTGTGGTTTTGGGTGCCCTTCTTATACCCAATTTCTACTTTGAAGTAGGCCTACTTCCAAATAAAGTCTCTTTTGAATGTGAAATTCTGCCTGGCCCAGGCCAGGCCCCAGACACTCACCAGAGGGTTGGAGACTGCATTGTGTGAGGGCAGACACAGCCCTTTCAGGTGTGAGTGACCACTCCTCCCTCCTAGCACAGATGGCTCATCAGGATATCCAGACTACACCCCAGCTCCCTTAGTGTCACTGTCTAGTGTGAGGTGCAACCAGCCCAACTGTAAAACTGACCTAGACAGGGAATCCACAAACAGGCAGAGTCACAGAAATGGTATAAGCAAGAAAATGCTCACTTTCTAAAAGTGGCATTTTCAAACACACAAAGTTAAAATCAACTTTTCTAAAAGATGTATTTTTAAATTGTGAGCTCAGAGACCCCAAACTCCACATGTCCATCCGCTCCCAAAGGGAATCAACACTTTAATCACATTTAAGGGTAGCCCCCATATTAACCTATGAGAGGGACAGGCCTTGCAACAGTGAAACAACAAATTTAGCAGTATTTCACTGTTAGGACATATAAAACACATAACTATGGTGGTCATTACAACCCTGGCGGACAGTGTTAAAGATGCAGTAATACCGCAAACAGTCAGACGGACAAAAAAAGGGAATTATGACCCTGGCGGAAACCGCCAACAAAGACAGCCACTTTAACACACCGCCTGCCACGGTGGTAAAGACAAGCAGCGCGGCGGTCACCGCCAACAGACAGGCGGGAGACAATGTACCGCCCACAGTATCACAACAGGCCAATCCGCCACCTTTACCGGGGCGGATTCACCGTGGATAAAAACACGGCGGAAACAGCTTTTGCAAAGGGAAAACGCTCACCTTCTACACATCCCGCGAGGAACGACGACTCCATGGAGCCGGAACTCCAAATACTCCCTGCCCTTGTCTTTCTGCTCCTTCACGACCAACAGCGACGTAGGCGCAGAAGATGCCGGTGAGTACTGCACCTACGACACGGGGAGGCAAAAGTTAGGGGGACACCCACCAAACACCCCCACCCTCGCATAGTACAACATACACATCAATGCAGTCACAAAAAGAACAGTAACAACCCACAATCCCCCCGGAAGAATGCTAAGACAAATATATGTATTCCAAAATCACTCATATTTACATAAATAACTCTATAAGTATTGCAGATATGTACACAACAATGTCCGTGCACAAACACTCCAAAAATGCATGGGCGAGGCCCACAATAGATACCTGACCAAAATCCGAGAGAACACTGCCGGGGCATAAGATAGAAACACTACAGGCACCTCACGGGGAAGGGAAGGGGGGGCACCTCAGCCAGATGAATGCAAAGCCAGATCCACGACGGGGCTCCATGCCCATTGATGTATCCTGGGGAGTGCAAAACCACAGTCTCTCAAGTCTCTACAGTGGGTGGGTTGCCCACTGTGCCATCCTGGGGAGTGCAAAGCCACAGTCTCTCAAGTCTCTACAGTGGGTGGGTTGCCCACTGTTACATCCTGGGGAGTGCAAAGCCACAGTCTCTCAAGTCAATGCAGGTCCATACTGGTACTGGGGGGTGATTGGTGCCCAGACTGGATGAGTCTCCACGTGAAAGGTAGTGTCCTGTCACTGTCCCAGCTGCACATGTGATAAGGATGCCTGATGGGGTGGGCCATTCATTCCTACCCAGTGCATTGCCCTGTTCAGCGGTGCTTTGCCATGGCGGTCTTTGCCCTGTTCAGCGGCGCTTTGCCATGGCGGTCTCTGGACTGTTCAGCTGTGCTTTGCCATGGCGGTTCTGGACTGTTCAGCGGTGCTTTGCCATGGTGGTCTTTGCCCTGTTCAGCGGTGCTTTGCCATGGCGGTCTCTGGACTGTTCAGCGGTGCTTTGCCATGGCGGTTCTGGACTGTTCAGCGGTGCTTTGCCATGGCGGTCTTTGCCCTGTTCAGCGGTGCTTTGCCATGGCGGTCTCTGGACTGTTCAGCGGTGCTTTGACATGGCGGTTCTGATATGGACATTGGTGTGTGGCATGACGATCTCCATACTGGACATTGGTGTGTGGCATGACGATCTCCATACTGGACATTGGTGTGTGGCATGACGAACTCCACACTGGACATTGGTGTGTGGCATGACGAACTCCATACTGGACATACTGGACATTGGTGTGTGGCATGACGAACTCCACACTGGACATTGGTGTGTGGCATGACGAACTCCACACTGGACATTGGTGTGTGCAAATGACGATCTCCACACTGGACATTGGTGTGTGGCATGACGTTCCATCATTGCCCAGCGGGGCTGTGGCATCCTGGCCCCGCCTGGGCTGTGTCTTGTGCGGTGGTCTCAGTACCAGTGACGATACTTGGGCCCTCCTGGGCTGTGTCTTGTGCGGTGGTCTCAGGACCAGTGACGATACTTGGGCCCTCCTGGGCTGTGTCTTGTGCGGTGGTCTCAGTACCAGTGACAATACTTGGGCCCTCCTGGGCTGTGTCTTGTGCGGTGGTCTCAGGACCAGTGACGATACTTGGGCCCTCCTGGGCACTGACTCTGGCGGTGGGCTCTGGACCTGTTACGATACTTGGGCCCTCCTGGGCACTGACTCTGGCGGTGGGCTCTGGACCAGTGACGACGGTGCTGGCGGTTGTGTCTGGACCGCCGGAAATGATGGCGCACTTCTCCGCCGTGACACTCACAACAGGCTGGGCAGACTTCCTCGGGACCTTCCCCACCTTTTTTGGAGTTACAGTTGACTCACCAATCGCCTTCGATCCCATTTCACTTGTTGTCCCACCAGGAGTCTTGTCACAGTCCCGTCGTCCACTCTCCAATTTCGGAGCCTTTACAGGGGGTGGGCTGCCAGTGCCTTAGCTCCGGGTCCTACTGCCTGCCCTGGTGGACGGTGCACTCCAAAAACCTGGAACACGCACCACTGGTACTGGTGGCTTTTTGGCTGAGGCGCTACAACGGGACTGATGAATTGGAGGGGGGGGTGGGGTTAAAAATGTCAATTTGACAGAGGGACAGTTTCTGACGAACACTGGGATGGGTAGCTGGAGGGGGTCTGGGAGTGGAGGAAGAGTAGGTGGTTGTAGGAGGTGTCACTTTAGCTGTTTTGGGTGCAGGTGCAGGTACTGGAGGCTGTCGTGAGGTGGATGGATGTTGGGTGAGTGATTGCCGGCGTTTGGGTACTTTGGGAGGAGGCGTCACAGACACACTGGGAGAGGACACAGGGGACGTGTAAATGGCAGTGGAGGTGGTGAGTGCAGTTGAGCGGCGTGTGGTGCTGGGTGTCCTGGTGCGAGTCCTAGTGCCTGTAGATGTGGTGCATGCAGGTGTGTGAGTAGACGAGACTGGGAGGGAGGAGGGAGAAGAGGAGGAGGGGGACACAGTGGAGACAGTGGATGTTGCTGTGTCTGTATGGGTGTGATGCTTGTGTGAGTGCCTGTGGCATGTGTGGTGCCTATGTTTGCCTGAGCTACTTTTGGGTGTTGACTTGTGTGCACGCTGGTCTGTAGGTGTGCTTGGGATGGGCTGGGGTATAGGGGATTGGGTCTGGGTGGAGGAAGTTGGAGGGGGGAGGCTGGACACAGGGACAATTGCTTCCATCAGTGCTGATGCCAGAGATTGCAGGGTTCGCTGAAGGACAGCCTGACCAGAATGAATGCCCTCCAGGAATGCATTACCGTGTTGCAACGCCCTTTCTACACCCTGGATGGCATTCACAATGGTAGACTGCCCAACAGTGAGTGACCTGAGGAGGTCAATGGCCTCCTCACTGAGGGCAGCAGGGGTGACTGGGGCAGGGCCTGAGGTGCCTGGGGAGAAGGTGATGCCCACCCTCCTGGGTGAGCGGGCACGGGGCGAACGCTAAGGGGCTGCTGGGAGGGCGGTGCTGGTAGGGGGGTGGCGGCTGTACCTGTAGAAGTGGGGCGCACAGATGGTGCCGCCACCACAGGGGTGCTCACATCGGTTGGTGATCCCGTGGCCGACGTGAAGCTCCCCTCGCCCTCCGTCCCACTGGTGTATTCAGAGTCTGTGGTGTGGCCGTCCATGGCCATGTGGGATGCAGCTCCCTCGTGCTCCGGTGCCACTGTACCTCCGCCTGTTGATGCTGATGTACAAAAGGACAGGGAGAGCAGGAAAAGGGAGGGAGACAGAACAAAGAGAGTTTTAGTGCATGGCATACCACTACCATTGGCGAACAAGACAGACGCAGCAGCCCCATGCACAACGCCGCGCTCCTGCCCTCTGCATATGCAATTTCTGGGATATGGCCTACTTGGCATTGGTGGAAATCTGCGCACATGGATGCCACAGGGGCAACTATACCTCAACTTGATAATTTACTGAGGTGCGGTAGAGTGCCACATGGCCTACATTACGGAGGGGCCTTGCCTACCTAACTCGCCCTGGCCTAGGGACACCCAAAGCCCACCTCCCCCACCCAGACACCTCCACTGCACGCAAAGTCCACAGAATGAGAGTGTAATTACCCCCTTGTGTCTGCTGTGATGTCCTTAAGCGCCCATCCAACTCCGGGTAGGCCACCGCCAGGATCCGGACCATGAGTGGGGTCATGGTACGACGGGCACCCCTCCCACGTTGGGAGGCCATCCCCAGCTGAGCCTCCGCCGTCTTCTTGCTGCAGCGGCGAATGTCCTCCCATCTCTTACGGCAGTGAGTGCCCCGTCTCTGGTGGGCCTCCAAGGGTCCGGACCTCCTTGGCGATGGCACGCCAAATGTCCCTCTTCTGGTGGGCGCTGACCTACATGACATGCACAAGGAAAGAGGAACAGTCATTACCAACTGCACCATCAATGTGAGTGGCCCCCTCCCTACTCTGACCATGTGGCCCATTTATTCCCATGCTTTACTGTAGTATGACTTCTGCCCCCTTCCCTCTTCCACCCAGCCCTGTCCACCCAGGCCTAGCCCCTACAATGTGCTCCCTGTGTTCTAACCTGTTGGTCTGGAGGACCGTAGAGTAGCATGTACTTGGGGAGGACCCCATCCACAAGTTTCTCCAACTCTTGTGCAGTGAAGGCAGGGGCCCTTTCCCCAGACACAGCAGCCATCGTCGCTTCCAGACCGAGGTCACAGCAGCACTAGCAGTGTAGGTCCTCTCCTGTCGAAGGTCAGGTATGTAGTGATTGAACAGATAGAAAATGGTGGTGACGTCCGCGGCGGTGACGTCCGCGGCGGGGCGCATCATCATCGCCGGCGCACCTGTTCATTGGCTCCTGGGACCCATAGGGCCAAATGTTAACCAATGCAGCAATGCGCCGCGGTCTACGACCGCGTACTGCGACGGTGTGCAATGCCAGCGCTGTTACCCCACAATCACATTGTCCCGGTTTAGAGGTCAGGCAGCCGCCATTTCAGGGGCCCACATGGATTCATTTTCAACTGCGTCACACATACTGAGGCCTACACTCAACACACATACAGGAAGGGTTTTGTGTCTGCTGCAGTCATGTGTGTAACTGTGGGTACATACCTGGAGGAATAGTGACTGGTTCTTCGCTGTTGTCCTTCTTAGGCACCGTCAGCTGGGACATATGAGAAGATGGCGGAATCCTCCGGTGTACTGACCGCTGGTGGACCTGTTGACAATGGAAGAGAGACATTTAATCGTGACCTACCGGTTTGACCGTGCTACAATCCAGGAACTATGTACTCAGTTGGAGCCAGACCTGATGTCACCAATCCGCCATCCGACTGGAATCCCCCCTGACGTGCAGGTGCTGTCAGTGCTCCATTTCCTTGCAAGTGGGTCATTTCAAACAACAGTGGCCATGGCATCAGGGATGTCTCAGCCTATGTTTTCCAGAGTGTTGTCCAGAGTGTTGTCTGCCCTGCTGAAACACGTAAGGAGATACATCATATTCCCTCAGGTGGAGGATTTGCCTACAGTGAAAGGTGACTTCTATGCCCTTGGACATATCCCCAACGTCATAGGTGCCATGATGGGACCCATGTAGCTCTGGTCCCCCCCGCAGGAGTGAACAGGTGTACAGGAACAGGAAGAGTTATCATTCAATGAATGTCCAGATGGTCTGTTTGGCAGACCAGTAGATCTCGCTAGTAAATGCTATGTTCCCTGGCTCAGTGCATGACGCCTACATCCTGCGGAATAGCTGCATCCCTGATATGATGGGTGAACTCCAAAGGCTATTGGGGGACTCTGGTTACCCCAACCTTTCCTGGCTATTGACCCCAGTGAGGAATCCCAGGACCAGGGCAGAGGAACGCTACAATGAGGCCCATGGGCGGACTAGGAGGGTTATCGAACGCACCTTCGGCCTCCTTAAGGCCAGGTTCCGGTGCCTCCATATGACAGGTGGGTTCCTATTCTACTCACCGAAGAAGGTGTGCGACATCATCATCGCCTGCTCCATAACTTTGCATTGCGACGCCAGGTGCCTTTTCGCAGGAGGATGATCCAGATGACAGTGTTGTGGCAGCTGTGGAGCCTGTGGACAGTGATGAGGATGAAGCTGAGGAAGACGAAAACGACAACAGGGAGTCAGTCATACAGCAATATTTCCAGTGAGACATAGGTGAGAACATTTTCATTTTTACACTTACATTAACTTTCACACATCTACCTCTATCCTGTACCGACATTTCACTCACTATTTGTTAACTGAGTTGTCCCCTTCCATTTCAGTTTCACAAATGTGGTAACCTACGTGTCAACTGTTTGCATCCTTGAAGGGCTTGTGATGTGTGACATAGGTATGTTAGCCTTCCAATGGGTAACCCATTATGAAACTGTAATTGATAATACAGATTTACAAATCATAGACTGACTCCATTTGTTTTTAGTGTTTCAAGGGTGTTTATTTAAGTTCTCATAAAATGATGGGGGGTTGTAAACTGGTGATGGGTGATGGTGGAGGAATGTCCATGGCAGAGTCCAGTCTATTAGTCTCACAGGTACATTGCACATCTGGGCATTGGAAGTGGAGCTAGGTCAGTTCCGATTTGGACAGGGTAACAAAGTGGGACAGTGGGGGGGACAATCAGGATGGTCTTATTTCTTGGCAGGGGTCTTGCCATCTTGCTCTGTCCTGTTCCTGGATCTCAGGGCCCGCTTGCGTGGTGGTTGTCCATCTGCAGGGGATGGGGTGCTGGTGTGTTGGTCCTGTGGCGGGGCGTCCTGTCCACTAGCGCCAGCGGAGGTGGTGGGCATTTCATCGTCGTGGCTAGTGTCAGGGGCCCCTTGGAGTGCCACGGTGTCCCTCAAGGTCTTTTGAATGTCCGTCAGCACCCCTACGATGGTGCCCAGGGCGGAGCCGATGGTCCTGAGCTCCTCCCTGAACCCCAAATATTGTTCCTCCTGCAGACGCAGGGTCTCCTGCAACTTGTCCAGGACCGTGGCCCTCGTCTCCTGGGAGTGGTGGTATGCTCCCATGATGGAGGAGAGGGCCTCGTTGAGAGTTGGTTCCCTTGGCCTGTCCTCCCTCTGTCGCACAGCATCCCTCCCAGTTCCCCTGTGTTCCTGTGCCTCCGTCCCCTGGACCGTGTGCCCACTACCACTGCCCCCAGGTCCCTGTTGTTGTTGGGGTGGTGGGTTCGCCTGGGTGCCCTGTAGTGGTGGACACACCGCTGATTGACCTGTCCTGGGTAGGGAGGTTTGGGCCCGCTGGGTGGGTGCTGTGCTGGTGTTACCAGAGGGTGTAAGCTCGGTGTTGGGCTGTGGCTGGGCAAGGGGAACGACTGTCCTGAGGCCCACGATGGTCCGGCCTGGTCATCAAGATCCAGTGGGGCAGAGCTGCTGTCGTCACTGTGGGCCTCTTCTGGGGGTGGAGTGGTGTTGTCTGGACCCTCTGGTGTGGTGACGTTCCTTCTGGTTCCTGCGGGGGTATAAGTACATGATTATTGCATGTGTGTGTTTCATGGAGTGGAATGGTTGGGTGTTCGTGAACCCCAGTGCAGGCATTCCTGTGTGGGGGCTTGTGTGCTGATGGTTGGGGGGTGTTGTGAGTCTGTGCAGTGGGCATGCTTTGGTGATGGGTGTCCATGCTTAGTTATGTCATGCAGGTCTTGGGGTTGGGATGGGTGGTTGGTGTCATGGGTAGATAGGTGATGATTTGGGGTGATAGGGGAGGGTGTGATGGTGGGGGTGTGTGATATCATGCAGGTAGGGTGTGGGACTTACCAGTGTCCGTTCCTCCAACGACTCCTCCGAGGCCCTCAGGATGCAAGATGGACAAGACTTGCTCCTCCCATGTTGTTAGTTGTGGGGAAGGAGGCGGGGGTCCGCCGCTAGTCCGCTGTACCGCGATGTGGTGCCTGGATACCGTGGAACGCACCTTCCCCCGTAGGTCATTCCACCTCTTCCTGATGTCCTCCCTATTTCTTGGGTGCTGTCCCACAGCGTTGACCCTGTCCACTATTCTTTGCCATAGCTTCATCTTCCTGGCTATGGATGTGTGCTGTACCTGTGAGCCAAATAGCTGTGGCTCTACCCGGATGATTTCCTCCACCATGACCCTGAGCTCCTCCTCGGAGAAGCGGGGGTGTCTTTGGCGTGACATGGGGTGTTGTAGGTGATGTGTGGGGTGGTATATGTGTTGATGAGTGTGGTGAGTGTAGTGGTATGTGGTGTTTTGTGCTTGGATGTTGCATAGATGATGGTGTTGTGTGCCTCTGTGTGATGGGGTTGTCTGTTCTGTGCTGTCTCTCTGGCCTTCTCTCTGAATTTTTGGTAGTAGGGATTTGTGGGTGATGTGGGTGTGTGTTTTATATTGTGTTGGGTGTGTGGGAGTGGTGTGTGTATGTGTATCAGGTGTGTGTATTTTTAATTGTCCAATGTGGCGGTGTTTTGGAGATGTGTGTGTATTTTGAGCGCGGCGGTGTGTACCGCCAATGGAATACGGCGGTTGAAAGACCGCAGCGTGGATTCGTGGGTCGTAATGGCATGGGCGTGTTTCTTTTGGCGTGGAGGTGGAGGATGTGTTTCCAACAGTTTCTCGCTGACCTTTGGTGTGGCGGTATTGTGTGGGTGTCTGAATTTCGGCGGATTCTGTGATGTGTGTCATAATAGCTGTGGCGATCTACCGCGGCCGCGGCGGTGTATTGGCGGTCATCTGCACGGCGGTAAGCACCTTATACCGCCAATGTTGTAATGACCCCCTACATGTCCTACCTTAACTATTCACTGCATCCTTCCCTTGGGCCTACCGAGGGCCTACCTTAGGGGTGTCTGACATGTAAGAAAAGGAAAGGGTTAGGCCTGGCAAGTGGGTACACTTGCCAAGTTGAATTTACTGTTAAAACTGCACACACAGACACTGCAATGGCAGGTCTGAGACATGATTACAGAGCTGCTTTTGTGGGTGGCACTACCAGTGCTGCAGGCCCACTAGTAGCATTTGATTTACAGGCCCTCGCACCTCTAGTGGCCTTTACTAGGGACTTACTAGTGACTCAAGTATGCCAATCATGGATAAACCAATTACATACACATTTTGTAAAGGAGCACTTTCACTTTAGCACTGGTTAGCAGTGGTAAAGTGCCCAGAGTAACAAAAACAGCAAAATCAGAGTCCAGCACACATCAACAACCTGGAGAACTGAGGCAAAAGGTTAAGGGAGACCACGCCAAGGATGAAAAGTCTAACACACAGCAAAGTGGCAATTTTCCAGCAGAGCAGCCTTTAGTCAAGCAGAGATTTTGCCAGGTCCAATGTACTAGCGTTAGGGATCAGTCACCCAGTACTTATACCAAAAAGTGCCTTTGATGTGGGGGGTGACTTCAAAAGGTTTCTCTGAAGTGTACAGGTCTCCCTTTCACTCCAGTCCCGGCTTCAGACTGTCAGTGGGAGATAATCAGCCCCTTTGTGTGGGGTCAGGCCACCACCCTTTGAAGTGTGTGAGCTCTTCCCAACTTCTTCCCCAGGAAGACCCATAATTTTGCATATGAATGCAGATGCAGTTGAAATCCTGTGTTGTGGGTGTCTGAAGGGAGTGCACAAGTGTAGCTGTCACCCAGGCCAGACGAGTATTGTAGATAGGCTATAGGACCAAAGGGCAGTGAGGGAAGAGAAATGCCCACTTTCTAAAAGTGGCATTACTGAAATAGTAATAATAAATCTGACTTAACCAGTAAAGATGATTTATCATTACCATGCCAATGATACTAAACATGATAAGGCTACTCCTCTCTGATCAAGGATTGCAGCTTATTTTTTTTTTTATCAAACCAAGCAAGTGCCAGATAGGGCAGGGCTCTATGGTGTAGCTAACCACCAAGTTGGCAGAGGACAAATGCAGCTTCTCCAACCCAAAATCCAGACCATCATGGACTGGGAGAACCAAGACCTCCCAAGATCTAGACCCAACTCAAGGCCTTCTTGGTTCTCAGCAGCTAATACTGTAGGTGTGGGAGCATTGTTGAACCTCTGGCAGAACTCACTTAAAAAAAAAAAAAAAAAAAAAGGCTTGTCCAAATGTGTTTGAGACTCTGAAGAAGGCACTGTGCACCACACATGTCCTTAAGGCACCCGCATTCAATAAGGAACTTGTGGTGCAGATAGATGCTTCAGGGCACAGCATAGGGAGCATTGGCCTCACAGCTCAATGATTATGCCCTTTTCCAACCTGTAGCATTCACCATAAGAAAGCTACTATCCAGCAAGCAAATGAATGGTGCCCTTGAAAGCCAAACATTTGAAGGGGTCTGGTCTCTAAAGAAACTGAGGCCCTATTGTAGTGTCAGATATCAGATCTGCAGGTGAAGAAAATCCAAATAAGCCTTTGATGAACTTTGAGGTATTTGTTCTGGATAATTCTTATCCAAAGAAACCCCATCCACATCTGAGGATCCGGCCTCCTCTCTCCAACCTAGCGGTCCTCACAATTTTAGAACCCCCCACACACTGGCTTAACACAATAGTACCAGAGAGAAAGGGATGATTGGAATGTACCACATGACCATATATACAAATAGAAAAACATTGAAATTAGAATATGCACTGTTTCAATAAACTGTATTACACTACTAATAAACAATATTACACTACTAATAAACAATACTACACTACCCTCTAAAAAAACCACAAAAAGCAATGAAGAAATGCAAAAAAAATGTATGTTCACTTAAGTTTCACATCTCTGTTCGTATTCCAAATGCGACCATCATCAACTTTGACAGCCCCTTTAAACACTTTAATCACCTTAAATATATTACTGAAATGTGACTTTCCATTTTTTTTTGTGGTAATTGTATTTTTACAGAATCTACCACTTCCACTTCTACTCTCTTTCCTTATTCTTGAACATGTTTTTCTTTCTCCAAAGCAATACTTTTCTGTTCTTCAAAATCATCCATCCCTTTAACATACACCTTAACCCATGGTGGATTCACTTTTGTGTACGGAACTTGTTTTCTAAGCAACACAAAAGGGGATTGACCAGTACTAGAGTGAGGAGTGTATTTATTAATGGCCCAATAAACAGCTTTTGCCTCTTTTTCAATTGTGGAATATCTTGATTCTGCTCACCTCAGTGCCCTAGAAGCAAAAGCTATAGTGATTTCCTTTCTATTGTCTATCTGCCTGAGAACACAACCCAAATCGTTATCAGACGCCTCTGTTATAATACAGCAGGGTATCCCTGGCTGAAAACTGCTAAGGGATTGGGCAGAGGATAAAGCATGTTTCAAATCATAAACCTCTTCCTGAAATTCCTCTGACCAATCAAATTCTACTCCTTTTCTGAGCAACCCCCTGATGAAACAAGATCTTCTGGCAAAATTAGGTACATCTATCGGTCTCAGAAAGAAATCGCAAAACTGTGACAAAGGCTCCAAAACTGAACCAATACCTGATACTATAGGGTGCCCTGGCAGCGGCCTCGTAGGTTTATGGACTTTGGGAAGGATGTAAAAATAGGGGGTCACAGGTTTCTCATTAACAATGAAACTTCCCTTCCTTATCTGTGATCCATCTTAGATTCTGTCAGACCATGAATCTCCACCAGGATCTCTTTAGTGGGATTCCTTCCTAGTATTATATAGTTCCGATGATCTGATAACAAACGCTGACACTCCTGATCATATACCTCCTTGTTTAGGATGACAATAGCCCCTTCTTTATGTGCTGGTTTTATCACAATATCCGGATTCTGATTCAATTCACGTTTTGCCTCTTCTTGACTTGAATCTTGACAGATTCATAAATGGTAGCTCTTGTCTATCCCTCAAATTCTCTACACTACGCATCACAGCCTGTTCAAAAGATGTTATCTCACACAGTAGATGGGCCAATGATGGTGTAAATGTAGCTTTAGGTCTAAAATTTGTGTCACCCTGTGTGGGAGGTGTACCCACTGTATTGTCAAAAAATACCCTCAGTCAGATTTTTCTAAAGAATTCAGCCAGTTCCTGTCTTTATTTAAAAAGGTCCACTTTATTAGTAGGGATAAAGCCCAGACCTCTTTTCAGGACAGACTCTTGGGAAACACTGAGGGTAACATCCAATAGATTCATTACTAGGTTCAATCCTTGCTTGTCCCTGGTAGAAATTCCCGGGACTTGCTTCTGGTTACCTGTTGGTTGAGGTCCTCCCATTGGACACGAAGTTCGTTCTTTTTCCTCATCCTTTCTCGAGTTCTGCCTCTTCCTATAAAAGATCTATTGTGTTGGATTTTGTAAGGTTGTCCCGGGGGCAATTGTGGATATATTGGTGGCCAGCCATAGCCCTGATTCATATTCGGTGAAGGGAGAAATAGTGGTGAGGAAAAAAAACATGTGCCTGTGTGTAGCCTCTATGGAAGTTCCTCCCCCTCCTCCTGTGACATGGTCTGAATTCCCAATCGCTGCTATCACTCCTTGAACTCGAGTGATCCTCCTCCCTAACTCCTTTGTGACCCATTATATTCTCAACTTCCTTCTGTTTCACATATTCATCAGTGATATAAGGATACACTTTTTCCTTAGAGAACCTCTTGAGGTCCTTTTGTAGTTTATTGATCTCAAATTGCATCCAAAATTATTTGTATTCCGCAACCTCTTAGTTGGTCTCTTCTAACTTTTTCTTAAACATAGTGATTTCTGTTTTAAAAGCTTGTTCACTAGCCTGAATATGGATCAATAATATATCAGAAATCTTTTTAGCCGTATTGATAATTAAAATGAGCCAATCCTTTGTACATTTCCAAGCGATTAAAGCCCAATGTCACCTAAACTGAGAGTCCAGTAGGAAAATCAGCAGTTTATTTGTGACCAGCAAACCCCTAGGTGCTGCGTTTGCCCTTAAATATTCTGTTAGAATCGCACCATGTGGGATAGTTTTCAGCTGTGTTTTTTTAAGGTCCACTAGAGTATCCCAACCTTCAGCCTGCGTCAAAACCTGAGTGATGGTGGTTTCCCCTGAAAGCAAGGGTCCTGACAAAATGGATGCTACTGCCTCTTCACCAAAAGGCAAGCCTTGTTCCCCATAATTTAACTCTGTGCCGGAGCAAGGGGAATAGACAACTTGTCTTAAATCCTATTGTATCCAACTAATCGTTGAGACTGGCAAATAACATGTATATCCCTTGTGGCTCAGCAGCCGTTCAACTGCATAAACACACACTAAAGGGGTGAGAGGAAAAAAATCATTGTCCAAACTCCCAAACATGAACAGAACACACAAAAGGGACAAAGATAAACACTGAGATCCTAACTCTGATCTCACCAGCTAAGCATACAGCAAAATGTATTTTAAAAAACTGCCCTCACCCACAAATAGCGGCATGCTTCATGATAGGACTATGCTGTCACATTCCCACACTACCCAACGTAAGGAATGGAGCAATAGGAGAGGGAAACAGTGACACACAACTGACAAACGGGGAACACAAACACCAAGAGAACCTAACTCAATGGTTAAAATTATCTTGAGTGAGATCCACATTCAATATTTATTCCTGGTCTCACTAGACAGGGTTAAAAAGGTTAAAGACTATGGTGATGAAAAAGGGTATTCAATCACCCCTTCATCCATAGGATACAATATAAGGTCAACATGTTTCAGCCGATGCCTTCGCCCATCAGGGTCGTACGGCCTTCTTCAGGAGCATCTATTCCCTTAGCGTTCCTTTCCCTAGCTGTCATATAGTTAGTTACTGACCAGTGGTACATGCGGATTCAATACACACCCTTTTCCTCCAGTACACACACTCTCACAATTACCTATAAGGAAATATAGAAACAAAACCTACATTAGTGCACAAACTTTTTCGTCCCCATCTTAGATCATTATCACACATAAAATATAAACTGTTCCCATCAGCCTAAAGCCCCATCATAATATATGCACTCCATGTAAATACTTTTACCAACTCAGGTCTACTTTGACAAATGGAAGATAAGTGCAAACCTCTTTAAAACATTCCCCAACACCCAAAATAGGGCCTGATTATGACCTTGGCAGATGGGATAATCCATCACAAACGTGGCTGATATCCCACCTGCCGTTTTACAAGTTCCATACGATATAATGGAACTTGTAATACGGCGGACAGGATATCCGTCACGTTTGTGACATAGTGTCCCATCCACCAAGGTCGTAATCAGGCCCATAGTGTCACAAATATCAGGTTTCTCGATATGGAAAAACCTTTCCACTTACCGAGTCTTCATTACACAAATCCAGAACTGGAGTACGGTGGGGCCACCTCCCTGTAGTCACACACTAAGTTTAAATGTAAATGCCAGTCGATGTAAGAGAACATTCAATGGGAACCTTGCCTGACAAATCTCCTGCATAAGAAGTTCTTTTATCTTTTTTCAGCCCATATTTCTGACCGCCAGCCCCCTTCCCTGCTCACCTCGTCAAGGGCCTTGTGCCACCCCTCTCCCACACGAGACTCCGTGGAGGTGAAGGGCAGTCCGCGGTTCCCTCTTTATATATTGAACTGCGTCAAGTGATCGCATCTGACCAGCGTACTGACAACTAGTCTCCATGCCCGTCTGGCGGAATCCGCCATGATGGAGGGATCCTCTCTCATCCTCTTCCGTGTCTCGGAGGTCATGTGTTATCGGCAGATACGGCCCGGCTGCCCTGTCTACCTGCTAACCAACACCGTCTATCTCCGCCGTCTTGAGAAGAATAAAGACTAGGTCATATTGTTATAGTGGCCACTTTCCGAGAGTTCGGGGCAACCCTCCTCTCGACACAACATGATATTAATTAGGCATTTCCGCTAATATAGGATATAATTAAATATCAACTATATTACTTCCATTGCTCATCTTAATGAATGCAAGGAAACAATGCTGATAAATAATTGCTACCTAGATACAGTGTTACCAACCTACATACCACAGTTCCATTCATGATTTTTCTCCCCAACAATGGCTCCTACTATACAAAATTTTGTGTGTTACTCTCTGGTCTGTGAAGACACTGTATCGGTACATCGAACGAGCCACTCTATGACACCGTGCCTAACATAGGCACATTGGACTTCATTAGATGGACACCATCATACAAAATCCAAAACCCATCCAAACATGCACTCAAGACTATGGCCCTCTTTACAACCCTGGCGGTTGGTGTAAAAGTGGCAGTAATACCGCCAACAGGCCGGCGGTAATTACCGCCCAATTAGGACCATGGTGGTGTTATCTCGGATAGACTGCCAATGTACCACACTGTTCACCAGGGCAGAATCAACAACCACCACAGTGGTAGCCGCCTACAGCCAGGCAGAAGTCAATGTTCCACTCACCATATTATGACGCAGGAAACTGCCACCTTTTCCAGGGCGGTACCAACTACATCAAAAGCCTGTCAGAAATAGAGCACAGAAGTGAAAGGACTCACCATTGGAGATGCAGGGAACAACCACGCCGCCATGGAGCCGAAGCTGCATGTCTTCCCCATGGTCTTCTACGTGCTGCTCCACCAAGAGCACCAACGACGGCGAAGACAACAACGGTGAGTGCAGCCGCGTAGTACACAAGGGAGGGGGGAGGAAAACGAGAGTGACACACACACACGCACAACACACCCCCCCCAACACCATACTCACAATCAGCTTCATTAGTAAAACATTTTTACCCCGTACCTCTGATGAATAATGCAAGGACAAAACGTTTTAGAAAAACTAAATGTAATGAGAGCAACACATCAAAATAAATAAGTGAGGCAAGATAATAGATATGTACATATGCACATAAAAAGGGACACAGCCCAGACCACAATGTACGTTGTCCACATGGCCACAGGCCAAATTCCGAGGCCACACATGGCACCTGCCTCAACACGGAGAGAACACTGCAGGAATATCAGTTGAGAAATAGGCAGGCACCTCAGGGGGGCAGGACACAGGGGGCACCTCAGCCGGCAGAGGGAACAAAACCACTGGCCCTGTGCATGGTCCTGGGCAGTGCAAGGCCACAGTCTCTGATGTGGGTGACTTGCCAACATGCTCTGGAGAGGGCAACATGCCCTGTGCTTGGTTCTGGGGAGGCTGGGGTAGGTGGGTGTGTTACCCACTGGTTCTGGAGGGGGCATTGTGCCCTATGCTCTTGGCCCTGGGGAGGCTGGGGTAGGTGGGTGTCTTACCCACTGGTTCTGGAGGGGGCATCATGCCCTGTGCTCTTGATCCTGGGGAGGTTGGGGTAGGTGGGTGTCTTACGCACTGGTTCTTGAGGGGGCATTGTGCCCTGTGCTCTTGATCCTGGGGAGGCTGTCGTACAAGGGTGTCTTACCCACTGGTTCTGGAGGGGGCATTGTGCCCTGTGCTCCTGATCCTGGGGAGTGCAAGGTCACAGTCTCTCAGGTGGGTGTCAGACCCACTGGATTTGCAGGGGGCAGGCCGCACATCAGCCCATGGAGGCAGGATTACATACTGTCTGCCGGCGGTGCTGGCTGCTCAGTGGTGGTGCTGCTGCTGGGGGGAGGCTCCTGCCCATCTCCTGCAGCCTTGGACGGCTGCTCAATGGTGGTGGTGGTGGTGGTGGTGCTGCTGCTGGGGTGAGGCTCTTGCCTATCACCTGCAGCCTCGAACGGCTGCTCAATGGTGGTGCTGCTGGGGGGGAAGGCTCCTGCCCATCCCCTGCAGCCTTGGACGGCTGCCTAATGGTGGTGGTAGTGCTGCTGCTGGGGGGGAGGTTCCTGCCCATCCTCTGCAGCCTCAGACGGCTGCCCAATGGAGGTGGTGGTGGTGGTGGTGCTGCTGCTGGGGGGAGAGGCTCCTGCCCATCCCCTGCAGCTGCGGATGGCTGCACAACCTTGGTTGATGGTGTGGGCTTCGTCACAGTTCCTGCCCCAGGCCCCTTGCCCTTTCTGTCTGCTGGTGCTGGCTCCTTGATCTTCCTGACAGCTGGGGAAGGCTACTTAGTCTTCCTGGCAGCAGCTGGGGCACGCTCCTTTAACTTCTTACCAGCATCTTGAGCAGGCTCCTTTCCTTTCTTTGCAGCAGCATGGGCAGGCTCCTTTCCCTTCTTGGCAGTAGCTTGTGCAGGCTCCTTTCCCTTATTGGCAGCAGTTTGGGCAGACTCCTTTCACCCTCAGAAAATTGTGCCCTGGATTCTTTTCCCCAACAATTGGGTGTGGTGACGACTGGGCCCATGGACTGGCTGGCTGAGGAGCTTGGCTGGGTTCTTCGTACCCTGGCCAGACGTGCAGGATGGGGGAGGGGAAGGGAAGAGGTCAATGGTGGATAGGAACAGTTTTTTAGGGACACTGGAGCGGGAAGAGGGAGAAGGTTTGGGAGTGGAGGAAGAAGGAGTGGTTGTTGGAGGTGTCTGTCTGCTGATTTTGGGTGCAGGTGCATGGGCTTGATGCTGTTGTGAGGTGGATAGCTGTTGGGTGTCTGAGTGCTTGCGTTTGTGTACCTTAGGAGGGGGGGACAGACCCAGTGGGAGAGGATACAGGGGACGTGTGCATAGCTGTTGTGGAGGTGTCTGCCAGTGAGGTGTGTGTTCTGCTAGGTGTGGTGGTGATGCTGGTAGTGGATGATGGTGCAGTGCATGCAGGTGTGAGTGTAGACGGAACTGGGAAGGAGGTAGAGGAGAAGGAGGAGGGGGAGACAGTGGGAATTCTGGGTGTTGGTGTGTCTGCATCTGGATGGTGTTTGTGTGAGTGTCTGTGGGATGAAGTGTGATGTTTATGTTTGCCTGTGCCACTCTTGTGTGTTGTCTTGTGTGCATGCTCATCTGCCTGTGTGCTTGGGATAGGTTGGGGTTGAGGAGATTGGGATTGGGAAGAGGAAGATGGAGGTGGGAGGGTAGAAACAGGGACAATGGTTACCATCAGAGAGGATGCCAGAACCTGGATCGATCTCTGTTGGGCCGCCAAGCCAGTGTGAAGGCCCTCCAGGAATGCATTAGTCTGTTGCATCTGGGCTGCCAGCCCCTGGATGGCATTCATAATGGTTGACTGCCCTACAGAGATGGATCTCAGGAGGTCAATAGCCTCCTCACTCAGGGCAGCAGGGCCCACTGGGGCAAGGCCTAAGGTGCCTGGGGCGAAGGAGATGCCCACCCTCCTGGGTGAGCGGACATGGGCAACTTGCTGAGTGGCTGCTGGGAGGGGGTGCTGGTACGGGGTGGTGGCTGTACCTGTAGCTGGGGTGGTCACAAAGGTGTCTGCCACCACCAGGGAGCACCCATCGGAGGAGGTATCTGTGTCAGAACTGTCCCCTCCAGTCTCTGCCGTGGTGCTCCCCTCGCCCTCCGTCCCACAAGTGCCCTCACTGTTGGTGGACTCCTGGGTCCTGTGGGATGCAGCTTCCTCCATCGCCGATGCCTCTGCTCCTCCGCCAGATGATGTTAATGCACATAAGGACAGGGTAACACAACAAGATGTTAGGAGAGACAAAGAATCCACTGCGTCAATGACTGTACCAACACCACAGTTGGCATACACATCACCATCACACACAGGGAACAGGCTTAAGGACTATGCATTGCACTACCAGTGATATGGCTAGTTACTAAGGCATGATGAGGAAGCCATGATGCCCTGCCGGAAAAGGACTGCTAGCAGGCTAGGTTACCTGTATTTGCCATACACCCATTATGCTTAACATGACCCACGCTGCAATGTCTGGCCTGGTCTTAGGGGCCCCCACTAACACACATCCACCATCCTGATACCACCCCACCTACCAAAATATGTAATGATACCCACTGTACTCACCCCCCCCCCCTGTGGCTGCTGTAATTTCCTCAAGTGCTCATCCAGCTCAGGGTAGGCCACCACCAGTATGCAGGCCATCAGAGTTGTCAGTGTCCGACGGGCACCCCTTCCTCATTGGGAGGCCATCCCCATCTGGGCCTCCGCGGTCTTCTATGCCCAGCATCTCTGGTCCTCCCAACGTTTCTGACAGTTGGTGCTCCGCCTGCCGTAGACCCCCAGGGTCTGCACGTCTTTGGCGATGGCACGCCATATTCCCTTCTTTTGATGGGCGCTGACCTGCAGATGCAATACAAACAGGAGAACACCATTAAAAAAACATTCCAGCCTGTTACACAAATGGCCCATCATACCCGTTTCTATCACCAATGGCAGACACATCTTCCAGTGCACACCATGTACACCGCCACAAGACTTACTCCTACCCCCACCTACACAGTGCTTGCACACACATCTACATGCATCCTTCCCACATGCATTGTGCCCAAAGTGTACTCACATGTTGGTCTGGAGGCCATACAGCAGTCCGTACTGGGGTAGGACCCCATCCACCAGTCGCTCCAACTCCTCCGAAGAGAATGCAGGGGCCCTTTCCGAGGTCACACAGGCCATGGTAGGTTCCAGACACAGGTCATAGCAGCACACGCAGTGCAGGTGCTCTCCTGTTGAAGGTCAGGAAACAAGTGAGAAATCAGATAGAAAATGGCAGTCACGTCCGCGGCAGTGTACACCGTCATCACCAGCGCATATCCCCATTGGCCACTGTACTCCACAGAGCCCCATATTATCCAACGAGGACTTGCACAGTGGTGCAAGACCACCTTCCGCCACGATGCCCAACGTTGGCAGAATTACCTCACTTCCACCTGTCTCTATATACAGGACCGGCGGTCACCATTTCGGGGGGCGGAAACAGTAATATTGACAATAAATAAATCACAGATTAGATTGGCACATACCTCGCCATTAACACTGTCCCATTACATCATAAGTGCACCATGTAGACTGCAGTTGTGGTTCCATTGTTCCAATTGTGACAGCCTACTCAATATTGTGTTCCTTAGATACCTACCGCTGCGGATTAATAGGAGGTGGAGCCATACCCCTGTGTACAGACCCCTGGTGGACATAGCTACATTGGAGCACAGGCACATTATCCTCACCTATAGACTGGACAGGTCCACAATCACAGAGCTGTGTGCCCACTTGGAGCCAGACCTGATCTCATCTATCCATCATCCAACTGGGATCCCCCCTCTTGTGCAAGTGCTATCAGTGCTCCATTTCTTGGTAACTGGTTCCTTCAAAGTGACAGTAGGCTTGGCAGCAGAAATGTCACAGCCAATGTTCTCAATCGTGCTGGCAAGAGTCTTGTATGCCCTAGTAAAACACATGTGCAGCTACATTTCTTTCCTCCAGTTGGAAGAATTGGGCACTGTGAAGGCCGGATTCTATGAAATGGGATACATTCCCAATATTATTGGGGCGATTGACGGTATACATATTGCATTTGTCCCCCCCCCACCAGAGTGAAGAGGTGTTCTGTAATCGTAAGAGTTTCCACTCACTGAATGTGCAGATTGTGTGCCTTGCAGACCAGTACATCTCCCACGTCAGTGTTTAGTATCCTGGGTCGGTGCATGATGCCTTCGTTCTGAGGAATAGCAGCATCCCAAATGTGATGGCCCAACTACAGAGGCACAGGATGTGGCTAATAGGTGAGCCTTGGTCCCCACCCATTGTATGTTAGTGTATGCCTTCTGGTGTTAACCCCATAAGATTGTGTGTGGCTAAATGTGCTCCCTCAATACTTGCAGGTGACTCTGGCGACCCAAACTATTGTGGCTGATAACCCCTGCGAGAAATGCCAGGACAGGAGCTGAGGAACATGGGTGAACCAGATGGATCATCGAAAGGACCTTCGGCGTCCTGAAGGCCAGGTTCAGGTGCTTCCATCTGACAAGTGGATCCCTGTGCTACTCACACGAGAAGGTCTGCCAGATAGTAGTGGCATGCTGCATGTTGCACAACCTGGCCCTCAGATGCCATGTACCTTTTCTGTTGGAGGAGGAGGAGACTGGAGATGCCCCGTGGCAGCAGTGGACCCTGAGGACAGGGAGGATGATGAGGCTGAGGAAGAGGATGTGGACAAAAGAACCACAGTTATCCGTCAGTACTTCCAATGACACACAGGTGAGACAGTGCAACTGGACATTTCTATGACTATTGGTGTATTCTGTGTGGCTGTAATTTGATGGCACTAACTTACTGTCACCTGTGGTTTGTCATTTTACAGATGTTGGTGATATACCAACTGTGTACTGATGTGCTGACTACAGCCAGCTACAGGTCATTATTTCTATGCTCTCACAGTGCACAGTTCATTTGCAATGATGTGACTGTTTCCATAAATACACATTTTCAAAACATAAAATACTAGTAGTCAAGTTGTGTTCAAGGGTGTTTATTGTAGTGCTAAGAAATTGAGAGGAAAGTACAATGGAATGGGGTGATGGTGAAGGAAAGTCTAGGGTATTGTTCCAGTCTGTTTATAGCACAGGTGCAGTGTCCAAGGGGCCATTGGAAGGGGAGCAACGGCAGCTCAAAGTGGACAAGGGGACTGAGTGGGACAAAAGGGAGACAATCAGAAGAGTCTCATTTCCAGGAGAGGGTCTTCGCAAGTGTCTCTGGCTTCTGTTTGGGTCACAGGGAACGTTTGCGGGGTGGTTCACCTTCTGCAGGGGAGGGATGCTGGTGTCCTGTGGGTCCTGTGGCAGGGCCTCCTGCCCACTAGCTGCAGCAGAAGTGGAGGGCTGGTCAATGGACTGGCCTCTGGTGTGCTGTTGCCTCCCTCATGATGTTGGCCATGTCTGCCAGCACCCCTGCTATGGAGATCAGGGTGGTGTTAATGGCCTGCAAGCCCTCCCTGATCCCCTGATACTGTCCCTCCTGCAGCCACCTGTTTTCCTGCATGTTGTCAAGGATCTGGCCCATCGTGTCCTTGGAAAGTTGGTAGGTTCCCAGGATCTAGAAGAGTGACTCCTGTAGAGTCAGTTCCCTGGTCCTGTTCTCCCCGTGATGCACAGCAGTCCTCCCAGTGTCCCTGTTGGCCTGTGCCTCTGTCCCCTGAACATTGTGCCCACTGCCACTGACCCCAGGTCTCTGATTGTCTTGGGGGTGAGGTGTGGCCTGGGGTCCTTGAACAGGTGGGCACACTGCTGATTGACGTGGGTACGCTGGGTGAGTGCTGTGGTGTTGGATACTGGAGGGGGAGGCTCTGTGGTGTTCTGTGAGTGGGCTTGGGTGACCAGCTGTCCAGTGGCCCCTGATGGACCAGGTAGGTCATCCACATCCTGAAGTCCAGAGGTACTATCATCACTGTGGGCATCTTCTGTTGAGGGACTGGTTAGGCATGGCACCTCTTCTCCGCTGACATTGGCTGGGGAATCTGTGGGGATGTAAGTGATGTTTTATGCTTTATGTGTGTGACCCATTGTACATCGCTGGCTTCCCCTCTATCGTTGGTGTTGCCCTGCCACCTTTTGCTTGTGTATGGTGATGTATTGTGGGATTGTTAGTTTCCCTATGCTGTGCATGCTTTTGTAATGGGTTTCCATGTAGGGCTGGGAGAGCTGCCCATGCATTGGTATAGAATGCAGGACTTGGCATTGGGGTTAGTCATGTGTGTAGGTGCAGTATGTGAGATGGGGTGGAGTGATGGGAGTGAGGGTGAAGGTGTGAGATGGCATGCAGCTATGGGGGGGTGATAAGTGGTAATTGTTGACTTACCAGTATCCAGTCTTCCGGATACTCCTGTGAGTCCCTCAGGATGCAGCATTGCCAAGATTTGCTCCTCCCTTGCTGTGAGCTGTGGGGGAGGAGGGCGGGTCCACCGCCAGTCCTCTGTATGGCGAGCTGGTGTCTTGCTGCTATGGAACGTACCTTCCCCGTAGGTCGTTCTTCTTCTTCCTGATGTCGTCCCTTGTTTTTGGGTGGTGTCCCATGGTGTTCACCCTGTCCTCGATTCTCCGCCATAGCTCCGTCTTCCTTGCAATGGATATCTGCCGTACCTGTACTCCAAACAGCTGTGGCTCCCCTAACAATTTCCTCCACCATGACCCTTAACTCCTCATCAGTGAAACAGGGGTACCTTTGTGGGGATATAGGTTGTGTGGTGTGTGTTGGTGAGAGTGTGTTGAGTAATGATGTGGGGTGTGTGATGTGGGGTGCTTGAGGGATGTTTGGGTGTAAGTGGCGTGTGTCTAGTTTTCACAGTGGTCCTGGTGTCAGTCTGGTGGCATTGATTTGTATTTGTAAAGGGTTGTGGGTAATGTGGGTGTGTGTTTTATATTGGTGTGGGTGTGGTGTGTGTATGTGTGGTTTGTGTTTGAGTGTCAGGTGTGTATTTTTTGTATTGGCCAATGTAGTGTTGTTTTTTATGTGGGTTCCATTCTGAGCGCGGCAGTATGTACAGCCAATGGTTTACCACCGTAGAATGTCCGCCATGGTGATTTGTGGGTCATAATGTGATGGGTGTTTTTTTGTTGGCGTAACTGTATGGGTGTCTGGAGCGCCACTTTTGCACTGAACTTTGGACTGGCGGATTTGTGCATGTGGCTGTATCATGTCAGATTGGTGTGTGTGAGTCATAATATGGTGAACGGATTATCACCACCGCAGCGGTATGCTGGCAGCTGTCACCGTTGCGGTAAGTGGCATTTACCGCCAAAGTCATAATGGATGCCAGAGTGTTCAACTTGTTTGGCTACCATTAGTACCTCATCTAACGTGGGTTCACTTTTAGACCAGAATGCTTCTCTAATTTCATCACTCTTGCGTTCAAGCATAAATTGATCGTGAATGTGTTCATCCACATTTTCACCAAAATTGCATAGCGCAGCCAGTTTACATAACGTTGTCACACAGTCTTCTATTGATTCATCATCATTTTGTTTTTGCTTGCCAAAATAGTATCTTTGAAGGATAATAGAAATCTTTGGTAAATAATGCCTGTCTCATCATCATCATCATTTACTTTATTTTGGTAAAAACATACCATAAAAGTACAATACATACAATCCAAGAGAGTAGTTGTGAAAAGAAAATGCAGATAAGATAATTTACAAACTCTTAAAAGGAAGATGTTAAAACAAGATAAAACAATAGCATAACATTTTTTCCACATAAATATAATACTTAAAAAACGTCCAGTCCCTACTACAACACCGGACAAACAAACTTACACTTAAATACAATGCCTGTGCACTATATGCCTGCTTCTAAAATCTGCTACCAAGTCTTAGGGGGTCATTCCGACCCTGCCGGGGACCGCGGGAGCACCGCCAACAGGCTGGCGGTGCTCCCTTGGGCATTCTGACCGCGGCGGTTCGGCCGCGGTCAGAACAGGAAAACCGGCGGTCTCCTGCCCGTTTTCCGCTGCCCTGGGAATCCCCCATGGCGGCGCACCTTGCTGCGCCGCCATGGGGGATTCCGACCCCCTTACCGCCATCCTGTTCCTGGCGGTTCCGCCCGCCAGGAACAGGATGGCGGTGAGGGGTGTCGTGGGGCCCCTGGGGGCCCCTGCAGTGCCCATGCCAATGGCATGGGCACTTCAGGGGCCCCCGTAAGAGGGCCCCACTTTGTATTTCAGTGTCTGCGACGGGTGCCACTGCACCCGTCGCACATCCTCCACTCCGCCGGCTCCATTCGGAGCCGGCATCCTCATGGAGGGCTGTTTCCCACTGGGCTGGCGGGCGGCCTTTTGGCGGTCGCCTGCCAGCCCAGTGGGAAACCCAGAATGACCGCCGCGGTCTTTTGACCGCGGTACGGTCTTCTGGCGGTTCCCTCCAGGCGGGCAGCTCCCGCCGCCCGCCGGGGTCAGAATGACCCCCTTAGTCTTTAAAATCGCCAATCTAAAATGCCAAATTGATTCAAGGAATTTTGCCACAGAACAAACTATTTGTACAGATGGGTCTGATTTAAATACTCTCTCAGCAGATAGACAATTCCTGAAACCCATTTGTCTACATAAGGGGATAATCAAAAGGGCCCTCTGTTTAAATGCCTGTCAAATTTTAGGAACGTCATCTCAAATTAATTTAAAGGAGTATCACATTCATCACCCTCAGGAGAAGTAATAGTTAGTAAAGTCTCCGAAACGTATTGTCCTTCTGCCCCTATGCAATGTTGTAAAACTGATGTTTTCCTTTCAGCTGATAAATTGCTACCACAAACACGAATATAAGTCAAAAATACTTTTTTTTCCATTTAGGCTAAGGAGTGAGTGTATCTCCTGGGATACATAAAAAGAATGGAGGTTGCATTCTAGGAAAGAATAAGAAAAACAGAAGAAAAACCTGCAAGGAGAAAAACTGGTTAATAAAAATAGTAAGCTAAAATAAAAAACAAAATTAGAATCTATTAAATGTTTTTTTTCCCCTTTTAAAATTAGAATGAGTTTAGTCCCTTTTCAATGTTTAGATATCCTGTACATCAACGTAGATGCAAATAGATGAAGAAGAGAACCAGAAAGTGAAAAACAATGTGTTTTAAGATGTCAGTGTCTTGTTAATAAAGACACATGTGAAGAAAACAAATTAAACAGAATGTTGAAAAGCAGCGCTCGATAAGATGTTCTCAGTGCTGAGACAAATCCTTTTATCACTGTAGGGTGGTAATGTTGAAAAGCAGCGCTCGATGAAATGCTCTCAGAGCTCTGCAGCGTGTCAATGTAGACAACAGGCGTCTGTTAACCAACGGCAACAGTAGCTCGTAACATGGTCACAGGTTTGCTGAGAACAAAGATTCCAGCAGAACGCTTGGCAACAGCTTGGAAACAGTTTCAAGGAAGCGCGAGGAAAGGCGCAAGGGAAAGGTTTATTTTCTAATGAAGTGCTTCAACGATATTCACATAAGATTGTTGATACATCTATAAGGAATGTAAAATGAGTGTTGAAATCACAAGTAAAAATTCACAGTACCTTCGTAATGAAATCCATCTTCTTTTTAGTTAAAAAAAAAACTTGTGTTGAAGTTTCTTTACAGTTTTGAAAACAAAAATATACACAGGTTCTGCCAAATCATTGCCAAATTGTAGTGTAAGATATCAGATCCGCAGGTGAAGAAAATCCAAATAAGCCTTTGATGAGTTTTGAGGTATTTATTCTGGATAATTCTCATACAAAGAAACCCCATCCACATCTGAGCATCCAGGCTCCTCTCTTCAGCCTAGCCATCCTCACAATTCTAGAACCTACACACACTGGCTTAACACAATAGTACCAGATAGAAAGGGATGATAGGAACGTACCACATGAACATATATACAAATAGAAAATCATTGAAATGAAAATGTTCACTATTTCAACAGACAATATTACAATACTCATAAACAATATTACACCTACCTGTTTGATATTTATTTACCGGTTCAGACAGACCATAGGCCTCTCAGATGGCTAAAGCAAATGTGGGGAAAGAATCCAAAACTGCTGAGGTGGTCCAATCCCCTACAAAGCATGGACTTCATGGTGGACCACAGCTGCGGGGATGACCACGGCAATGTTGAAGGTCTTCCATGTTTTGTTCATCTCAGCAATGAGAACTCCCATAAAGATGTGTACGCCTCCCCACTTTCTGCTGGGGAGCAACCCTTGTAAAAAGGTCAACCTTTTGCAAATTGTAGCCCCAGAGTACTGCCTCATCTGCTTTGCCTGTGGTCCCCCTTTAAACATAGTTAAATTGACGTTTCTAATTCACATTTATCTTGCCTATAAGTCCCTAGTATATGTGTAGAAAATGCACCCAGAGCCAATAAGGTAGATGACACCTGTGAACCGTACCACCTATTGTGCCATCCACAGAGTGGGCCTAAAAACATGTCTTTAGGCCTGTCATTCTAGACTGACTGCTGCATTGTAAAACCTACTGTATTCCCCTACAGAGCTCCTACTTTAAGTGCCCAAGTTTAGAATGGCAGAAGACATTGGCCCTCTTGGAATTGCCCTGGCACATTACATTTTGTGCCTGTTTGCAAAAAGGCAAACAGGAGCTACTAAAAAAGTAGCTCAACCAAGGCCTGTACGGCTACAAGGATGCAACAAGGTGCAAGAGACATTTTCCCTGCAGTACTCAGCTAACCAGTGGCAACTAGATGTGGACTGGACTCTGCTGTCAGCCTCTGCCTGACACCTTGAGAGTCCCTAAGTGCCTTTACCTGTGGTCCTTTATGCCTCCAAAATTTAGAACTGCAGCTGTTTGGACACCATAAGAACTTAGATAGAAAACTTTAATTCTAGTGTTTCAGAGCTTTAATGGGACCAGCAGGGAAAAATGCTTACACATCAGTTCCACATTATTGGATTGAATTTCAGGTTCTTCCTGTGCAGGAATCTCTACCCCTCAGAAACAATGTGATTTAGAACATTTTCTGGAAGACTCCAAAGCTACAGCACACCAGCGAGATCTACCTGCTTCACCCATGTGGCCTACAGTTCCACAGTAGCGGCTACAGTTTCAGCGGCGTCCCACCTGGGGAGAGTTTTTTTTGCCACTTCCAAGTACAATTTGGTAGGGATTCTTAAACACAGTTACAGAATCTGAAAACCTTTTCTGAATTTTTAAATGGATGTCAGCATTTGCATACCCTATGATATATTGAAACAAATTGTTTTCAAACTCTAAAAATGTTTGTGTACTATCCTACCTTTACCAAAATAGGACTTGGAAACTTTTTTTTTTACTTTTTGACTTCCAGACTTTTAATGGGGCCAACTCACTTGGTATATTGGTCCTGTACTCCACTGTGGTGGGCCGAAATTGGTGCCTATTTCTATTAAGACAATTAATAACCATTGGTTCTATTTTCACATAAAACTTTAAAAATTCATATCTTCAATACCCCCATTGGATTGTTGTTTTGGTGTCATTTTGTTTACTAAAGTTTGCTAAATTTTTCTAATTCAGTTGGTAATTTGTGTTGCTTAGATATTTACTCTAGTACCTTTTGGTACTTTATAAGGACTTTATGCATTGCTCTAATTTAAGCCTGTCTGCTATGTGCAATAGCTACCAGGGAGTTGAGCTCAGGTGATTTTAGTGACTTTTAGGGTTCGCCATGACCTAAAATATTTTTTGAGGCAGTCTGTCACTCCACATAATACTCTACTTTCTCACAGTAGGTAATATGCATTAAGCATGACACAGGACATAAGTACTAAAAAAAGAAGTGGGGGAATAACCAGGTTAGGGGTTATGCAAGAAACATCATGGCGTGTGACATCACAGCATGTGACATCACAATGCATGACATTGAACATGGCTTCATATGATGTGACATCAAAGGAAGTGGAATTACAACCCATAACCTCACAGGAAGTGACACCACAAGAAGTGACATCACATATGTTTTTAGCAGGTCTATCATGAGTTCATTTAAGTGCTATAGGAGATGTAACAAATGAGATTTTGCATCTGGGTTGTGCCAAAAAATGTAATGCAACCCAACGCAACATCTGAATCTCAATGTATCCATTTATTTTTAAAACATCTGTAACACATAAATTAGCAGCATAGAGAAAAGTGACATTACATCTGTTCTGCTCAATTGGTTACAAAGTCTGAATTTTAAAATATCTTATGAGGTTAAAACACCTGCTGTAGAGATCTTTGTCTGGCCAGCAAATCTCATGGAATAATAATGGAAAGATAACTCTGGAGGTTAACGTATTTGCTGTGGAGATCTCTGTTTTACCTAGTCCCAGTAATGAATCAAAGTACCATAGAGGGTTAATATGTCTCCTTCATAGCAAATCATGTAATTTGCAGATGACAAGTTTTTATTTTATGTAGCTAAGTGGATAACTGCTTTTAGCAATGAGATATTTTTGTTACTTGAAGTTCATAAATTGTAATCCTTCTAATCTAGCACAGCGAGCCAGGAAGGACATGTGACTCCTACACCTTGTAACCCTCATTGTATTATGAAACACATCCTGTATATTACTAGCACTAAAGTAAGTGCAGATTACTTGTTGCTGGCTTGTTTTGCAGTATCACAGAGACAGTTTTTGCACATATATTACCAAGAGCAAGAAAAAAACATGCAAATCAATTTTTGCTCGACTTTTCTAGTGTCATTGGCCACAATAACTACATGATATTAACAGTTTAAAAATGTCACAGCCTGTCCTAGCAGGGAATGATGCCCTGACACTTAAAACAGGGAGGTTTCTGCAACCTTCAAATTGCATAATAAATGTCACCAGACTTTGACAGCGGACGTGCAGCGATACAAGAAACAGACCTGTACAGAGAAGCATCTCCCCTGTTGATATTTGTATTTATCAAAAACAGTTGCGAACTCAAAGCCTAGATATCGAGGTTACATTTTAATACAGAACTCTGCATGCCTCTAGCCAAGCAGACGTGCACAGCTTAGGAAAGCTGACTAGTATGTTTTGAGTTCGTTGGGGTAATTATTCATAAATTCAGTATCCCTTTTCGATTTCTTAAGTTCATTTCAGCTTTCAGCAATAGTATCGTGTAATGGACTGTGCATACATTTTAAGTGTGACAAGGCCAGTATACTTCATATTTTCATCGGTGATAAACAATAAAAAAAATATGCTCCTAGTGACCAGTGTAAAAATACCATCTGCATCAATCAAATATTGCATCAACACATTTTTGAACGGGATCAGTGCAAGTGTTGTTTTGGCGCAAAACTGAGAACGCAAATGTGGGGCATATTTAAGAGCCCCTAGCACCACAGGAGCGTCACCTTTAGAGATGATCCGGTGGCGCTATTCCCTGGGCCGTATTTACAAGATGACGTTAAGCTACTTTTGGCATGCCACAGCAACACCCATTGCATTTTGACGCTGCCTCAGATTTACGAGCTTACCTAAACCTGAGGCAGCGCCAAAATCAAATGCCACCCCAGGGGTGACATTAAAATGGCACAATGAGGAGAAATGCTTTAATTTCTCCTCACTGCTTGATCTTTCTATGTGTACTGCATTCTGCAGCACACACAAAAAGAGCAAAAGGCCATTGGAGATTGCTTTTGTGCAGGAAGGTGTCCCTTCCTGCACAAAACCAGTCCCCCCTCAATGCAGCCATCCTTGCACTACGGTGCAAGGGTGCCTGCGTTGGAGCTTGGCAGGAAATTTAGCGCCGGCGCGGGGGAAACACAGGGGTATGCCATATTCTAGTAAATACAGCGCAGCCCTGTGTTTTGAAAATGATGGTGCACGATGCTGCCATTAAATATCGACCCCAGCTTTTAAATTACCCAGGATATATGGAAACTTATGTCATCTGGCACAACTTACAGTATTCCTGATTCTTTATTGCAAAATTCAGGGGCGGCTTCTCTGCTATGGCGGAGGAGCATCGCCCCCGGCAGCAGCAGGAGCAGCAAACCTTTGAAAATAAAATGAGAATAAACAATGTTTATTATCATTTTATTTTAAAAGGGATGGGGCCATGGGGGTGATGAGCAGTGAGGGGAGTGCACAGAGCACTCCCCTCATTGCGCATGTAAGCTTGGCCGGTGGTCTCGGGCTGGCCAAACACACATGCTCACAAGGGCTCTCTACAACCCGGCACTGTGTTGCCGGGTTGGAGAGAGCAAGCCCAGGCTCCTAGTCTGCATTGAAGTGCATAGCCAGGGTGCTCCAGCCAATCATAACAGTACTTTGAGCAGCGTCATGATTGGCCGCAGGGCATGCTGAGTGCCTGGAGTACGGCAGAGAGGGGAAATGCGGAGGAGAAGTTGAGGTAAGTTTTAAAAAATATATATTTTTTTGTTTTATTCTCTCTGCCCTGCCACTTTGCCCATTTGCAAGCCGCGCATAGTGGGTTGTTCTGGAAGGCCCTTATTCCTCCCCCTGTAGAAGACCTTCGAGAATCAGATGACTCTTGATATTCATTTACAAGATGGCACTTTTCTTTATTTCTATTTACTGTTACCCTCCTTAAGTGACTCTCTTGATAGTTTCTTAATTGTTTTCCTTTTTGGTCTCTGCGCTTCTTATTCTAGTCTCTTTCTTTCTCTTTGTCTTCTATTTTCTCCTTTTTCTTTTCTTTCTTCCTTGGTGGTCTTTCTTTTTTTTCTTAACGTTCTCTGGTTTGGCTTTCTTTTAGGTGCGGCTCAGGGTCCCGTGGTCATCGTTCCAGAGCATGAGGGGAAAACAGAGGATAGAGAGACAGGAGGTAAGTGTTGAGGTATATTTATCCTTTAGTATGTATTAGGGGTAGGGTAAGTGAGGATTGGTGACTAAATATGAACACCCTATGACAATCTCTATAGACTTTGTGCTCCTTCTGGTGCAATTGTGAAAATAGTCGCAAAGAGCTGACATAACAATAATACATATACTCAGCATGTGTTGATTGGTACGAGAGTAGCTTAATATAGGTATCCCCTTGCTTCTCACTGGGACTTATTGTAGGTACTTTCTCGCCACTTCCCTCTCCCCATTTTTCTCTCCACCTCCCCCTTTTCGTGCCTTCTTTAACCAAAATGTGTCTGAAACCCGTATACGGGCACGTACCTTGTCCAGCCACGTCCCTCCTGGGACGTGGCAGGCAGCCGGGTCCGAAGACTGGGGCTTGCCGCTTTCGTCGGCCTTCTCTCCTCCCAGAGTGCTGTTGTCCAAGTTCTCCTCTCCGTTTCTCCCCGCTGACTGTTTTCTCTCCTTACAGTCGACTGCATCGTCCTCCCATGCGTGTTCCTCCGATCGTTCCCTCGCGTTTTCTTTTCCTCACTTGATATCCAAACGCTTCGCTACCTCTTCCTGTTTAGCATCGTGGATGTTCTGACGTATGCACAAGACACTGTTCAGAGTACCCCCGGGGCACTTCCCTATCGGCCCCAATAGCGTGTGGGTATCAAGAATGCTGGTAACCCTGTTACACCACGGCTGACAAAATTGGTTATTTTCTATTTTGGCACCCTCATCTCATTACAGAGCCAACATTGAATTTCAGTGTTCTATTAGTTTCATGCCTAATAATGTTCTGATAGGTTGTTTTGATTGTGTCAGTGAATCTGCCAGGCTTATAAACAAAACAGACAGCTTCCATGGGTGACGTCTTAGTGCACACAGTCATCAGGGACCTCAGAATTTTCAACTGGCCAGTTTTCTATTGGCAATTACGAATTGTGAGAAAACAGGGCTAATTGCAGAGGCCCCCTAACTTTTTGCCCCCATTTTCCACTTTTGGCTTGTGTTTTTCTGACTCTGATGGTGCCCTGGGTACTGCTAACCAGTCCCAGGGTCTGTGCTCTGTGTAAAATCAATATGCAAATTAGGCTAATTATAATTGTCTCAGTTAGCCTACCTATAAGTCCCTAGTATATGGTAGGGCATGTAGGTTTAGGGACCACAGCATAGGTAGTGCACCCATAGTTGCACTGCTGAGGTGCCCAGTGTAATTTTAAAGGCAGGCCTGCCTTGCTGGGTGCTTTTAAATTAAAGTTATATGCAAATTCGAATTTGGAATTAAAAGTAGTTCCAAAGTCCTAAACTACCTTATTTTTATATATATGTCACCCCTAAGGTGTGCCCTATGTGCCCCTAGGGCTGGGTGCCATGTAACTATAAGCAGGGACCTTATAAAAGGTGCCATGTAACTATAATCAGGGACCTCATAAAAATAGTTTTATAAGCCCTGGTGAGGTAAAAACAGCCAAATTTGTTTTTCCCTCATTGAAGTAAATGGCCTTCATAGGCTAGAATGGGGAGACTTTATTTTAATTTTCAAAGTCCCCTTAAATGATGGATACCAAGAGTTTGGTATCAAATTAATTGTTATAATAAATCCCACAACTTCCAGTTGTTGGATTTAATATAACGTGTTCAGGTAAAGAGTTTTAAACTTTACCTGAAAAGTTGCCAATTTCAGCCCTGCATTGTTTTTGCTGCTGTGCTCTGATTGGCCAGCCTCTAGCAGCCTGGCCAGGCTGCCTTGATGAGGTGTGAAGTGGCCTGGCTTCACACAAAGGAATGTGCCTGTGGGAGGGAATCTCCCCTCAGCAGATGGTGAGGCAGGAAGGGGGAGGGCTGTCAAACTGGTCTTCAAAGGCAGAGAAGGACATTGGGAGCAACCAGCAACACTCCCACATCCTGCAACCCCAGACAACTAGGTGCCCCCTTGATTGGATTAGGAGAGGGCAGGAGAGGGGTGTGTTTATGATTTTTAGCCACACCAGTTGGTGGGCTCAGCCAGATGTAACCTCCAAAAATCAGATTCAGCAATGATGGAGTTTTGAAGGATGTTGCCTCCTGGGATTGATTTTTGCCACACTTCCCAGGAAGTGGTCATCACAGGGGGAAGGACCCTGCACCTGATTGGATAACCAGGACCCCCTGCTTTTCACGCAGGAGCAAGGATAAAACTGGCAGACCTGAACCCACACCTCAGTTCCCTACCACATCCAACAAGGAAGAACTACAGAAGAAGAAGGACTGCCCTGCTGGACCCCTGGCCTGAACCTGGACCTTGCACTCAGAAGGACTGCACCAGCTGCACACCTGGGCTTCACCACAAGAAGGACTTTGCCTGGCTTCAACTGGTTCAAGGAGGGACTCCCTGGTTGCTACAGGTGAAAAATTGCTAACCAGAGTCCCCTGCACCAACTCCTGAAGAAAGCGACCAGCTGACCACTGTCCAGAGGCCAAAAAGGAGTTTGCACCAGGTGCATTCTGGGAGTTGTAGTTCACACACCCCAAGGACCATCTCAGAACTTCTGGACCCTTGGGGTGAGCTGTGGACCTCAAAAGAATCTTAAAAGGTCATCTGGGAGAAGCCCCAGAAGTTTGGAGAAGTTTGGAGAACTTTTGAAAAAAAGCTTCATAGAGGGACCGACCCACTGTGGCAACTCTAGCCGGCTTGCCTCAACCGCGACCCGGCTTGATTTGCTGGTTCGTCCCGGTAAAGAAAATCTCCTAAAAAGAGACTAAGGGGGTCATTCCAACCCTGGCGGTCGGTGTTAAAGCGGTGGCCAACCCGCCAACAGGCAGGCGGTAAAAAAAATGGAATTCTGACCCTGGCGGGAACCGCCAACACAGCCCGCCACTTTAACACTCCGACCGCCACGGCGGGGCAAACAAACAGCGCGGCGGTCACCGTCAACAGACAGGCGGCAGACAATGTACCGCCCACCCTATCACGACCCACCAATCCGCCACCTTTTCCGGGGCAGGAGCCCTGCCGATAAAAACACGGCGAAAACAGACCACGAACGGGAAAACGCTCACCTTTATACACTCCACGAGCAATCTGGACAGCATGGAACCCGAATTAAACATCCTACCGGCGATTGTCTACCTGCTCCTCTACCAGGAGCATGAACGCCGCCGCAGGAGACAACAGTGAGTACTGCACCTACGACACAGGGGAGGGGGGAGGAGAAAAGGTAACGGGCACACACATACACGACACACCCACCCCCCCCCCAAATCCCCACACACCAATGCAGAGCAACAAGTCAGATTTACACCCCCCAAACCCCCCGGAATAATTCAAAGACAAAATAAAATGATCATTAAAATAGACGTATATTAAAGCATATTTGAACTGAAGTGAAATATGAGATATTTTAAATAAATAAATCACAACATGAACAATGTATACATAGTCCAAAAGTCCGGCACATATTGGGTACATGCCATTGTTCGTGGGCCAATGTGCATTAACACATGGGCAAAGCCCACACAAGAGACCCGATTCCATTGGAGAGAACACTGCTGGGGCATCAGATAATAAAACCACAGGCACCTCAGGGGGAAGGGAAGGGGGGGCACCTCAGCCACATGAGTCCACGACACCAGATCCATGAGGGGCCTCCATGCCCACTGTACCATCCTGGGGAGTGCAAAGCCACAGTCTCTCAAGTCGCTACAGTGGGTGGGTTGCCCACTGTACCATCCTGGGGAGTGCAAAGCCACAGTCCATCTGGTGGATTACAGACTCCACTGGTTATGGAGGAGGCATGGTGCCCAGAGTGCTTCGTGAAGCCCTGCCCGACACAGATCCGGCCCTGCCAATGGGCCAGCGGTGCAGAGACGGCGGGGCCCAGCGGAGCGGTGCTTGACAGGAAGGGCCCAGCGGAGCGGTGCTTGACAGGAAGGGCCCAGCGGAGCGGTGCTTGAGATGAAGGGCCCAGAGGAGCGGTGCTTGAGATGAAGGCCCAGCGGAGCGGTGCTTGAGATGAAGGGCCCAGCGGAGTGGTGCTTGACAGGAAGGGCCCAGCGGAGCGGTGCTTGAGATGAAGGGCCCAGCGGAGCGGTGCTTGAGATGAAGGGCCCAGCGGAGCGGTGCTTGAGATGAAGGCCCAGCGGAGCGGTGCTTGAGATGAAGGGCCCAGTGGAGCGGTGCTTGACAGGAAGGGCCCAGCTGAGCGGTGCTTGAGATGAAGGGCCCAGCGGAGCGGTGCTTGAGATGAAGGGCCCAGCGGAGCGGTGCTTGAGATGAAGGCCCAGCGGAGCGGTGCTTGAGACGAAGGGCCCAGCGGAGCGGTGCTTGACAGGAAGGGCCCAGCGGAGCGGTGCTTGAGATGAAGGGCCCAGCGGAGCGGTGCCTGAGAAGAAGGGCCCAGCGGAGCGGTGCCTGAGATGAAGGGCCCAGCGGAGCGGTGCTTGACAGGAAGGGCCCAGCGGAGCGGTGCTTGAGATGAAGGGCCCGGCGGAGCGGTGCAGAGACGGCGGGGCCCAGCGGAGCAGTGCTTGACAGGAAGGGCCCAGCGGAGCGGTGCTTGAGATGAAGGGCCCAGCGGAGCGGTGCTTGAGATGAAGGCCCAGCGGAGCGGTGCTTGAGATGAAGGGCCCAGCGGAGCGGTGCTCGACAGGAAGGGCCCAGCGGAGCGGTGCTTGAGATGAAGGGCCCAGCGGAGCGGTGCTTGAGATGAAGGGCCCAGTGGAGCGGTGCTTGAGATGAAGGGCCCAGCGGAGCGGTGCTTGAGATGAAGGCCCAGCGGAGCGGTGCTTGAGATGAAGGGCCCAGCGGAGCGGTGCTTGACAGGAAGGGCCCAGCGGAGCGGTGCTTGAGATGAAGGGCCCAGCGGAGCGGTGCTTGAGATGAAGGCCCAGCGGAGCGGTGCTTGAGATGAAGGGCCCAGCGGAGCGGTGCTTGACAGGAAGGGCCCAGCGGAGCGGTGCTTGAGATGAAGGGCCCAGCGGAGCGGTGCTTGAGATGAAGGTCCCTGCGGAGCGGTGCTTGAGATGAAGGCCCAGCGGAGCGGTGCTTGACAGGAAGGGCCCTGTTCAGCGGTGCTTCTCACGGCGGGGCCCTGTTCAGCGGTGCTTCTCTCGGCGGGGCCCTGTTCAGCGGTGCTTCTCTTGTGTTCCTAGGGAACCAGATCTGGGCAATCATTCCCGCTCAGTCGCCATCCGACCTATCGCTTGCGGGGCCCTCCTGTGCAGGACTCCTGGGCCCCTGGGTGTCCTCCGTCCCACCCCAAATGGGGCTGGTGGGGCCCTCCTGGGCAGCTCGCCTGCTGCCGGACTTGTCCGCCCTGCTGCCCTTGCCCCCCTTGGCGGAATCTCTGGGGCCCTTGCCTCCCTTTGTGGATGGGCCAGGTGACGGTGCAAGGGTGGTGTCCTTGGGGGCAGCCGTCTCATGCCTGTCGCGCCGGCCCTTCCCTTTTTTGTTTTTTTTCCCAGGGGGTGGGCTGGCTGTCCCCTTGCTGCTGGCCAATGTTCCTGCCCTAGGAGCTGGTGGACTCCAATAGCCCTGAACTATGGTCCTAGTAGGTGCAGGGCTTGTGGTGGCTGAGGTGCTGTTTGGACTTTTACGAGATGGAGGGGGTGGGTCAGGTGATGCAAAGAGGTTAATTTTGGAGAGGAACAACTTTTTAGGAGCAATGGGAAGGGTAGGTGCAGTGGGTATGGGAGTGGAGGGAGAGGATGTGGTTGTAGGAGAGTCAAGTGTGCTGTCTTTGGGTGCAGGTGCTTGTGACGGAGGCTGTCATGAGGTGGATGGCTGTTGGGTGGGTGACTGCCTGCGTTTGTGTGGTTTGGAAGAGGGGGTGACAGACACACTGGGAGAGGACACAGGGGACGTGTAAATGGCAGTGGGGGTGGTGACTGCACGTGTGCGGACTGTTCTTGTGGGTGTGGTGGTGATGGACGTACTGGCTGATGGTGGTGTACATGCAGGTGTGAGTGGACACGTCACAGGGAGGGAGGAGGGAGACGAGGAGGAGGGGGACACAGAGGAGGCAGTGGCTGTTGGCATGTCTGCATGTGGATGTTGCTTGGGTGAATGCTTGTGTGATCTGTGGTGCTTATGTCTGGATGAGCTGCCCTTGGGTGTTGAGGTGTGTGCAGGCTGGTCTGTAGGTGTGTCTGGGATAGGCAGAGGAACAGGGGAGTGGGACTGGGTTGAGGAAGTTGGAGGGGGGAGGCTAGACACAGGGACAATTGCTGCCGTCAGTGCTGAGGCCAGAGCGTTGAACGATCCCTGATGGGCAGCCTGACCCGAATGAATGTCCTCCAGGTATGCATTGCTCCGATGCACCTCCCTTTCTACCCCCTGGATGGCATTCAAAAGGGTAGACTGCCCAACAATGAGTGTCTGGAGGAGGTCAATGATCTCCGCACTGAGGGCAGCAGGGGTAACTGGGGCAGGACCTGAGGTGCCATGGCCGAAGGAGATGCCCGGCTTCCTGGCCGAGCGGGCACGGGGCGAACGCTGAGGGGCTGCTGGGAGGGCCGGGCTGGTGCGCTGGGTGGCGGCTGTACCTGTTGTTGCGGTGGGCACGGGTGGTGCCGCCACCACAAGGGAGCTCCCTTCCGAGGACGTGTCGGTGTCGCTGACGTCTCCACGGGTCCCCGTTGTGGAGCCCCCCTCGCCCTCCGTCTCACTGGTGTACTCTGAGTCGGTTGCATGGCCCTCCGGGGCCATGTGAGATGCAGCTCCCTCGTGCGCCGATGCCACTTCTCCTCCGCCTGATGATGATAATGCACACATGAGCACGAAAACCAAAAAAAGGGGGGGGAGAAGAAAGAAAGACATGTTGAGTGCATGCATTGGCGGCACCGTTGGCAGAGAGGACAGACACAGAAGCCCCCTGCACTACACCGCGCACTCGGGGTACACTACTCAATTATTGTGACTTGGCCTACAAGTCAATGGACGACAAATACACACATAGGTGAGGCCCAACCATGGATAGCTGGACTTAGCACCCTACAGAGGTGGGGGGCGGGGGCACAGGGCCATGCCTAACGGAGGGGCCTAGCCTACAGAAACCGCCCTGGCCTAGAGATAGCCACAGCCCTCCTCCCCCACCCAGACACCTCCACTGTGCGCTAATATAGCAGAATGTGCTGATACTCACCCCCTTGTGTCTGCTGTGATGTCCTCACGCGCCCATCCAAATCGGGGTAGGCCACCGCCAGGATCCGGGACATCAGGGGGGTCAATTGCCGTGTGGCACCCCTCCTAGGTTGGGAGGCCATCCCCAGCAGAGCCTCCGCGGTCTTTCTGCTCCCGCGGCGGATGTCCTCCCACCTCTTGCGGCAGTGGGTGCCCCGTCTGTTGTGGACCCCCAGGGCCCGGACGTCCTTGGCAATGGCACGCCAAATGCCGATCTTCTGATGGGCGCTGACCTATGTGACATGGACAGGATGGAACAAGAAATATCATCACTTTCCTGCATGGTCGATGTGAGTGGCCCCCCCTCCCCAACCTTGCCATGTGGCACATGCTCTCATCTGTCGTGCGTTGCACTCCCCATTCGCACCCCTCCCCACCATCTTACACCCACACCACTCAACACAAGCATGGCCCATACTACGTGCTCCCTGTGTACTTACCTGTTGGTCTGGAGGACCGTAGAGTAGCGCATACTGGGGGAGGACCCCATCCACAAGTTTCTCCAATTCCTCAGATGTGAAGGCAGGAGCCCTTTCCCCAGTCGCAGCAGCCATTGTATCTCCCAGACCGAGGTCACAGCAGCACTTGCAGTATAGGTCCTCTCCTGTGGATGATCAGGTCTCGAGTGATTAAGCAGTTAGAAAATGGCGGTCACGCCCGCGGCGGTGCGTACCGCGGCGGTGCGTACCGCGACCGCCGGCGCACATCGTCATTGGCTCCTGAGACCCATAGGGTTCAATGTTAACCAATGCTGCTTTGCGCCGCCGTCTTCGACCGCCTACTGCCACGGTGTGCCACGCCAGCGCATTGACCTCACATCCCATTGTCACACTTCACAGGTCAGGCAGCCGCCATTTCAAGGGCCCACATGGCTTAATTTCTACTGCGTCACACAGGCCTAGGCCTTGCATTGCCACTCATACAAGCCATTCAATGCATAGCGAATCGTGTTTTGTGCAAGCTGTGGTTACGTACCTGTGGGTTGCTTGACTCTGTGCTCCATGTTGTCCTTCCTAGGCACCGTCCGCTGGGACTTGCGAGGAGATGGAGGAATGTTCCCTTGTACAGACCGCTGGTGGACCTGTCGCCAATGGAAGAACGACATGTCATACTGACATACAGACTTGACCGAGCCACTATACTGGAACTGTGTGCCCAGCTGGAGCCAGACCTGATGTCCCCCATTCGCCAACCCACAGGGATTCCCCCTCTGGTGCAGGTTCTGTCAGTACTCCATTTTTTGGCAAGTGGATCATTCCAAACAACAGTGGCCATATCATCAGGGATGTCTCAGCCTATGTTTTCTAAGGTTTTGTCCAGAGTGTTGTCTGCCCTGATGAAATACATGCGGAGCTACATTGTTTTCCCTGAGGTGGGCGATTTGGCTACAGTGAAGGGTGATTTCTATGCCCTTGGACATATCCCCAACATCATTGGTGCCATTGATGGGACCCATGTGGCCTTGGTTCCCCCCAGTGGAAGTGAGCAGGTGTACAGGAACAGAAAAAGTTATCATTCAATGAATGTCCAGGTGGTCTGTTTGGCTGACCAGTACATCTCCCATGTAAATGCCAAGTTCCCTGGGCCTGTGCATGACGCGTACATCATGCGAAATAGCAGCATCCCTTATGTGATGGAACAGCTACAGAGACACCGTGTGTGCCTAATAGGTGACTCTGGTTACCCCAACCTCTCGTGGCTACTTACCCCAGTGAGGAATCCCAGGACAAGGGCAGAGGAACGGTACAATGAGGCCCATGGGCGAACTAGGAGGATTATAGAAAGAACCTTCGGCCTCCTGAAGGCCAGGTTTAGGTGTCTGCATATGACAGGTGGATCCCTAATGTACTCACCAAAGAAGGTGTGCCATATCATCGTAGCCTGCTGTATGCTTCACAACCTGGCTTTGCGACACCAGGTGCCTTTCCTGCAGGAGGATGGCCCAGATGGTGGTGTTGTAGCAGCTGTGGAGCCTGTGGAGAGTGAAGAGGAGGAAGACGACGGGGACGACACAGACAACAGGGACACAGTGATACAACAGTATTTTCAGTAGCACACAGGTACGATTCAATCCCGCCATTTTACATTTACTTAAAGTCTCCTGCCTCTCTACTGTCTGAGTTCCCCCCCAGTTCCTGTTAACTGAGTTGTGACTTTCCCTTCCGTTTTCAGAGCTGTGGGCCCCACTGCGTGACCTCTGCTTTGTTTGCCCATGGACTACAGCTGTGTGACAGTGGTATGTTGTCATCACAATGTAACTGAACATTTTGGCACCGTTATGTCTAATACATTTGTTAAAAATACAAGCAGACTCCAGATTTTTTTAGTGCAAGAAGTGATTTAATTAAAGTGCTAAATTTAAGGAACATGATTGTAAAACGGGGATGGGTGATGGTGGAGTAATGTCCATGGCAGAGTCCAGTTCTCAGTCGCACAGGTGCATTGTCCATATGCCTGTGGAAGGATGGAGCAGGGGCAGTTCAAGGTTGGACAGGGTGACAATGTGGGACAGTGGGATGACATCAGGGGGTATCGTTTGCTGGCGGGGATCTTGCAATCCTACTCTGTCTTCTTGTGAGATCTCAGGTTCCGCTTGCGGGGTGGTTCTTCTTCTGCAGGAGGTGGGGTTCTGGTGGCCCGTCGTTGTGTGGGGGCCTCCTGTCCACTAGCGCCGGCGGAGGTGGTAGGCTGTTCCTGGTCCAGGCTAGTGACAGGGGCCCTTTGTGGTGCCACATGGTCCCGCAATGTGGTGACTATCTGGGTTAGGGCCAGGACGATGGTCCCCATTGCGGAACTAATGTTCCTCAGTTCCTCTCTGAACCCCATGTACTGTTGCTCCTGCATGACCTGGATCTCCTGGAACCTGGCCAGTACCGTAGCCATCGTCTCCTGGGAGTGGTGGTATGCTCCCATGATGGAGGAGAGGGCCTCTTGGAGAGTCGGTTCCCTGGGCCTGTCCCCCCCCCTGTCGCACAGCAGCCCTCCCAGCTCCCCTGTTTCCCTGGGCCTCTGTCCCCTGGACGGTGTGCCCACTACCACTGCCCCCAGGTCCCTGTTGTTGTTGGGGTGGTGGGTCAACCTGGGTGCCCTGTAGTGGTGGACACACCGCTGATTGACGTGTCCTGGAGACAGAGGCATGGGCCCGCTGGGTGGGAGCTGTGCTGGTGTTCCCAGAGGGGGTTAGGTCTGGTGTAGCCTGTGGCTGTCTGTGGGGAACCGACTGTCCCGAGGTCCCCGATGGGCCGGGCTGGTCATCAGGCTCCAGGGAGACAGAGCTGCTTTCATCACTGGGGGCCTCTTCTGGGGATAGGATGGACATCTCTGGACCCTCCGTGGTGGTGTGGTGGCGTTCGGGTCCTGCAGGGGTATAAGAGTTTGATTATTGTTTCTGTGTGTGGCATTTCGTGTAATGGGTGGGTGGCCGTGTCCCCCAGTGCTGGCATTCCCTTGTGGGGACTTTTGTGATGGTGGCTTGTGGGGGTGATGAGTGTGTGCAGTGGGCATGCTTTGGGGATGGGTGTCCATGCTTTGGGGACGCATGCAGGGCTAGGTTTTGGGATGGGTGGGATGTGATGGTGAGCCATTTGCAAGGAGTTGGTGTGATGGGGGTGGGCGTGAGGGTGGGGGTATGATTTGGCATGCAGGTGGGGTGGGGGGAATGAAGTAGTGAAGATTTGACTTACCAGAGTCCATTCCTCCGCCTACTCCTGCGAGGCCCTCAGGATGCATGATGTGCAAGACTTCCTCCTCCCATGCTGTGAATTCGGGGGGAGTAGGTGGGGGTCCGTCGCCAGTCTTCTGCACCGCAATGTTGTGCCTTGATACCATGGAACGCACCTTCCCCCGTAGGTCGTTCCACCGCTTCCTGATGTCCTCCCGATTGCGTGGATGCTGTCCCACAGCGTTGACCCACTATCTTTGCCATAGCTCCATCTTCCTGGCAATGGTGGTGTGCTGCACCTGTGCCCCGAAGAGCTGGGGCTCTACACGAACTATTTCCTCCACCATGACCCTGAGTTCTGCGTCAGAGAACCTGGGGTGTCTTTGGGGTGCCATGGGGTGGTGTGTTTGAGGTGAGGGGTGGTGTATGTGTTGTAGAGTGTGGTGGGTGTGGTGGTGTATAGTGTTTTGTGCGTGGAAATTGTGTGGGTGATGTTGTGATTTGCCTCTGTGTGATGGTGTACTCTATGCTGTGCTCTCTCTCTCTGTCCTTCACTCGCAATTGTGGTCGTAGGGGTTTGTGGGTGATGTGGGTGTGTGTTTTATATTTAATTGGGTGTGTGGGAGTGGTGTGTGTATGTGTCTCAGGTGTGTGTATTTTGAATTATCCAATGTGGTAGTGTTTTGTAAAGGTGTGTGTATTTTGAGCGCGGCGGTGTGTACCGCCAATGGAATACCGTGGTTGAAAGACCGCTGCAGGGATTTGTGGGTCGGAATGATATGGGCGTATGTCTGTTGGCGTGACGGTGGAGGTTTGGTCATCGCCAGTTTCCCGCTGACCTTTGGTGTGGCGGACTTTTGTTGATGTCGGGTTTTTGGCGGTTTGCCAGTTGCGGGTCAGAATGACCATGGCGGTTTACCGCGGCCGCGGCGGTGTTATGGCGGTCTTCTGGCCGGCGGTATGCGACTTTTACCGCCGAGGTCAGAATGACCCCCTAAGTCTGAAGGTAAAAAGTTGACCGGGACCTCCCAGCCAGTGTATCGGCGGAGGGCTCCAGGGACGTCGGATAAAGATCCAGGCTTACCCCGGTCGAAGGATTTTCACCTCGAAAAAACGACTAAGTCTGAAGGTAAAAATCTCCACCGAGGATTCCCGCGTCGCGTATCCAGAGAAGGGCTCCAGGAGGTCGGATTGGACTGGCAGGTTCGTCCCGATGAAGAAAATCTTCGAAAAAAGAGACTAAGGGGGTCATTACGACCCTGGCGGACGGCGGTAATGTGGCGGTAACATCGCCAACAGGCTGGCGGTGTTTCGCCAGAAATTATGACCGTGGCGGAATTGCCACGGCCATACCGCCGGCCCTTCCAATATCCCGCCAGGATTCCGCCTGGCGGTCATAATCCCCAGGGCAGCGGTGCAAGCACCGCTGCCCTGGGGATTATGAGTCCCCGACCGCCAGCCTGTCCGTGGCGGTAAACACCGCCATTGAAAGGCTGGCGGTAAGGGGACTTGGGGTGCCCCCCCTTGGCGGTAAGGGAGCCAGGAATACCGCCGGCAATGGCGGTATTCTGTCTCCCGCGGCCTCGGCGGTCTTTTTTCAAGACTGCCGAGGTCGTAATGACCCCCTAAGTGTGAAGGTGAACTTTTAACCGAGGCCTCCCGCGGCCTGTAGCCGAGCAGGGCTCCATCGCGGTCAGCCTTAAACTTTGACTTTGCCCCGGTCGAGGTGCAACCAGATGACCCGATTGGCGCTTTTTGTTTCTAGGCGCTAAAAAAACAATAATTCTTTAAAAATTCATATCTCCGGTTCCCCTTATCCGATTTTATTTGTTTTTGTGTCATTTAAAAGATAAAAATATAGTCTATTTTTATAAATTGGTTTTGGATTTTTAAACTGTTTCCTGTGTTTTATTTAATTACTGTTTTGTGATATTTGAATGCTTTACACTCTCCTAAGTTAAGCCTTGTCGCTCGTTGCCAAGCTACCAAGGGTTGAGCTGGGTTTAATTTACTGAGACCTAACTGGACCTAAGTGGAGGTTAGTGACCTATTGCTAAGTGTAGGTACCTACCTGCCCTTACCAATAACCCATTTTCCAACACCAATATTTTAATGGCAGCCTCAGAAGTCAACAAGAGAGTAGGCAAAACCCTAAGACAATGCGTTGAAGCTCAGGAAGGCTGACTACAACCCCAGAGGCTATCTTGCTCAGGAGAGGAACACCCTGCCACACACCCATGGTCCTTTTGTCGCCATGTCTGAAAGGCATACACAATACACCACAGTAGAGCCATTCACAGTCACATGCTCCTGGACACCGGCTGAAAGACACATTTGGTTTAGGCAGAAAAATGAGAACGTTCTAAAAGTACCATTAAAGATGATTTTAAATTAAAATTCAAAGAAGAAGTATCTATCTGTTCCCAACCTGAAGTTATCACTTATGGAATGTAATAATGGAACCCAGTGTTAGTCTAAAGGAGAGATGGTGTTGCTCTAGTAAAAACTATTTTATGAGTTTTTCACTATTAGGACATATGAACTTATGCACACATGCCCTACTTTTTAAATGCCATGGACATGTAAAACGTAAGCACACGTGTCCTATTTTTTTAAATACAATGCTCCCTGCTTTATGAACATGTAAGCCTACATTCATTGTAACTTATAAGGATTAGGCCTAGCAAAAGGTTTATTTTGACAGGCCAAAATTGCAGTTTAAAAAAACTGCACTAAGTGCTGCAGCTCACTTGTTACGGGTGCTGGGTACATGTAGTACCAACTCCAAGGGATATTTAAGTAATTTAAATATGTCAATAGGATGTATGCTAATTTTACCATCTTGAAGGGAAAGAGCACAAGCACTTTACTACTGGTTAGCATTGGTAACACACACAGAATCCTAATGCCAAAACAATGAGTTCAGCAAAAAGAGAGTAGTGAAGGCAAAATAAACTGGCTGAACATCATGGCAAAGATGTCAAGTCTAATAGAAGCACTCCTAAACATGCTCTAGAGCATGTTGTAAAAGAATAAAATTGATTTTTTCTGAAGTTCTATTTAGTTATCACTTTTGGGCCTTGGCAGACTCTTAAAACATGAACAAATTGGCATATATTTTCTTTTGGAAATGGAGCAACCCATTGTGAGGTATGAAATATTGCCTAATCTGTCCATAGGCTACAGATTATGGTAGCTACTTACAACTGAGAGAAAGCAATATACCACAAAGCGGTTCAGCCAACTCCATATAAGGCTGATCGTAGTGGTTGATTTTCCAATCACGAGTGTCGTTGCCATTGATTAGTTATCAGCTCAGCTTACAACAGTTCCATGTGACTGACAATGTTTGAAGCTGGAAAGATTGGGCGGCAAAGCTCTGTTTATTTATTGAGATTTTTCTTGTTGCTTATCATGTATTTGCTTTTGGATACCATTAGAAAATAATTTGATTTGTCGATGGGACAGACTATTTCGTGTTCCCACTGTTTCTCTCCCTGCTTGACGATTGAAGGTCTACTTATTGCCATGACCTCAAGTTAATTAATTGAGTAATTTATTAATAATATTTAGACTTGTTTTGCTCAGATTCATAATATTCAGCACTGAAATCACTGCGTACAATTACATGGCTCATGGGGGGCTCTAATATACATTAGGCTGTGGTGAAATTTTAACAATACTGGAGTAATCACAGTAAATGCAGTAATTACGCTTTGTGAAATTACCTAAACTATGCAATTCCGCCGTATTAAGTAATTAAGAAAGCTTTGGGGCCAAATTTATATCACAGGAGCACAGAAACAGCAAAGTAAGAAACAGTGAGTGGCTACTGATTACTATTGTTTGTGCCTGTAGCATTTAGTGCTATTTTCGAATTGCTATTTCAGATGAAAGGTGTATTAGGCACTAAAAAAGTAGTGCTAAATGCTGGATTACACTTCTCACGTCACTATGCATAATTACCAGTAAATGTGTGGTAATTATGAGAAATTACTTTAGAGAGAATTACGTTAGTTATGCCCACCCCTGGTCTACATAGTAGCAGTCATTGAACATTTACTGGTGGGATAAAAGCCAATCATATCCCGGTGAGGTGTAGGTGATTGAGTATAGTTGTCATGAAAATAAAAATGCCCTGCTTGCACAAAAGTGGGGCAACCACAATTTAATTCAAGGACCTCATAAACATTGTGAAATAGAGTTGCGACTTCAGCTGTTACAGCTTAAATGAGGAATGCATAAATTAATATGTCTTCAGCAAGTCATGTCTCTTGTAACCTGACTATCAGACCTGTCTGTTTTAAAGTACTTTCTCTGTATTTACTTAATTTAGGAGAGAGTAACCTTTTATGCCAAAGCAGGGTGGTCCAAGATATATAAAGGATATCAAAACAACAAACAAAATTAATCCCAACCCTAACCATAGCCCCAGTGATTTTAAACTTGATTCTGGTTATTTCTCTTGGAGATGGAGAGGAAAACTAACAGTACAGCTGTCAGTTTTCTTTCAGAAAAATCATCCGCTGCCTTGGCAGTTCGTCCACCCGATTTAGATGTTGGCAGGACCATAGGCGAAGAACTGCCGACTCTGCCAGAAAACTCCCCACGTATTGATGACGCCATTGGAAATAGTGTCTGGCAGCAGGACTCCAGCCACTCTTCCCGCCAAGCAGATTACAATGGGCCTTCCCACCAGGGCAATTGGGGCGGTGTTACCTCAACATCTTAGTCAGTGTGTTGGATAACTATGGTTTTTCTGATTTCCACATCTGTTTTTGACTGGACACGACTGGACAAGACCTGCTGTTGCTGCTGCCACTGGACCACTGAGGACACACGATCGTGCAGCCGTCCAACTCGAAGGTAAGCATTCCACATTACTTGTGTACATTGTATGGTCATTGCACTTGAGCTCGGGACCACTGGAGCCATATACATGTCACAGTAATTTAAAAAAAAAATACCTGTGGCATGCCTATGTCTAGAAAACATCTGTGCCAGACATTGATGGGGACACACTGGATTATAACACAAATTGATCACATACACAATTGTTATTTTGATGTAAGTATTCATTCCCAAATGAATGTTTGCACCAAAATAACAAAAACATCACACTTGTCAACTATGTCCATGTGTGTACACTGCAGTTGGACCTGTACTTGTAATATTGTAATTCCAGTTGTGCAAGTGAGTCAGTGCATGTATGTGTGTGTGAGTGGATTGGCTGGTTGAGGTAGAGGGTGCTGTGTTGTTGTAGTGGTTGTTTTGTATGTAGGTGCAGCATCAATAGTGTGTGCATGTTGTGTGATGTATGGCAATGTGTGCCTTTGACATGTGTTGAATGGCAAAGGATAATAGTGTGTGTGTGTAGTGTGTTTTTTAGTGTGTTATGCAGGTGGATATCTGTGGCCAATGTACAAGGGGAGTGTGTTACTTACCTTATTGCCAAACTGTTGAATTAAAACATAAACTGAAAAATAACTGAAGTGTTTATTAGAAACAGCGCAGAGCTACCAGCCATGAAGGTCCCTCAGCAACGACTGCCGCTTCCCACATGCTAAAGTCCTCACATTCCATTTTCCAGAACCATCCCCTCAGTAACCCCACAATTCTAGTGATAAGAATACAACACATTTCCCACTTAAACACAAGACAATATATACAATAAACTACACAAATCCCTTCAACTTTGAGGGAAGATACCTTGCCGGGCCTCAGATTTTACCCGGGAGGCAATGGAGTCCTCTCTCCGTACATTCTTTGCACTCCCATACCCAACCTCATATCCAAAATTATCATCACTAGAACATCTCACTTCATCATCAACACCATCCACCACATCTTCTTCTCTAGGCACTTCCTTCATCTCACTCATTACAAACCCAGAATCCAAACATTCCTCATCAAAATCCTCAATGGGAGTACCAGCATACCCTGGCTCACACTTAGCCAACCTTTTTACACCCCACACTTGGCCATCTTGAGTTACAACTGACGTTTTGAACCCCTTCACAACCCTCATGGCCTTACCAAATTTGGACATACCTTTTCTCACCAGCCCAGGTTTCCTTACTCAGACCCAATCTCCTACAACAAAAGACGGCTACTTCACATTCCATTTCTCCTCATACACTTTTTTATACTTCTTTTGTTTAATTCCCACTCTGTCCTTAACCTCTTCTATATTCACATTCTCCAATTGTCTGTTTTGCTTCTTCCTAAACCACCGGGTCAGAGTTTTGATATGGGATTTCTTCCCCTCAACAATCTAAAAGGACTCACTTCAGTGGTACTCTGTGGAGTAATACGATAAAACCACAACTTTTCTCTTAACTTTACCTTCCAAATACCTCCAAAACCTTTTGCCCCACAAACACTAACCTTCAAAACACGGTTGAACCTCTCAACCAGTCCATTACTTTGCGGTTCATGCAGCGAGGTTGTGACATGCTTGATATTGCTATATCTAAAGAAACTTTGCATCTCTTTAGATACTAGTTGCACACCATTATGAGACACCACTGTCTCTGGAAAACCTTCCCTTGCAAACACTTCTTTGAAAAATTCTATGATGGCATTAGATGTGACCTGGGACACCATATTCACCTCAGGCCACTTTGAATGGTAATCCACCAGAACCAAGGCATACCGAGCCTCAGGAGGTAAAAAAGAGAATGGCCCTGAAATATCGAAACCAAGATTCTGCCAAGGAGAATCAGGCCAAGGCACCGGACACAAATGAGCTGGTACCGTCCTCAGCATTTTCTGTGCATTGACGCAAACACTGCACTCTCTGACTGTCCTTTCCACCAACGTATCCATGCCCGGCCACCAAAAACAAGTCCTTATCAATCTCTTCATGGAAGACATACCTGGATGGCCTTCATGCTCAATCTTTAAAATAATCGACTTCATCCCCTTTGGGGGAACCCATTTTTCCCTTTTGAACACAAGAATATCTACAACCTCCAATTCCTGTCTTACACTAAAGAAAGGTGCAATCTCCACAACAATCTTATCTCTACTCGGCCACCCATACCTCACAAACTCTCTGACCTTTTGTAATACCGCATCAACCAGAACACATTCTAGCCACTGTCTCTCTTCCACCATCTTGAATTCCTCCAACATAAACTCAGACACAACAGAAACCACATCAATTTCTAATGCAACATGATCACTCACACCACCAAGTTCAAGATGCAAAAGACAATCGGCAACTGAATTCCTCCTCCCTGGCACATTTGACCTGGAAAGAGTATTCTTGTAACGTTGATACCACCCACCACCAGGTGACAGAATCCCAACTAGAGGCTTGTGGTCCGTTTGAAGCACAAAACGTGACCCCCAAATGTAATTTCTAAAATGTTCAATGGCCCACACACATGCTAACAACTCCTTTTCAATGACAGCATACCTCCTTTCAGCATCAGACAGAGCGCAAGAAGCAAAACTAACATTCCAGATGTCCTTACCACACTTCTGAGACAGCACCCCCCCAACACCATACATACTCACATCAACAGTAACAATGCACTGCGCTTTAACATTGAAAGGTCTGAGAGTAGGCGCATTGGCAATTTCTCTCTTGATAGTTTCAAAATGATTCATCTGTCTCTCAGACCAATTATACTCCACTCCCTTCCTTGTCAATTCCCTCAGAGGTTCCATCTTGGTAGCAAAATTCTCTATAAATTTGCTGTAATACTCACACAAGTCTGTGAACGATAACAATTTATCGTGACTATCTGGGGCTGGAGCCTTAACAATAGCATCAACAAGAGAACGCTTTGGTTTTACTCCCTCACCCGAAACAGTGTGTCCCAAGTACTCCACAGATTTGGCAAAAAAATGACACTTCTTAACTTTCAGAATTAATCCATTCTTGCTGAGAACCTCACACACTCTTAGCATATGATTTTTGTGTTCCTCCACATTCATGAGTAAACCAAAATATCATCCTGAAAACCTTTACGAAAGTGTCCATCTCCTTGAAAAGAATGAACATAGCTCTCTGGAAGACAGATGCCGCAGATGCCAGACCAAAAGGCATGTATTTGGACTGGAACAGCCCCTGTGGTGTGATAAAAGCAGTGAGATGCCTGGAATCCTCAGTAAATTCAATCTGATGGTGCGCAGACCTCAAATCTAATGTAGAAAAGATTTCCGCACCATCCAACATACTAGCGACCTCATTAATATTAGGCAATGGGTGACAATTGGCAATGATGTTCGCATTAAGGGCCCTGAGGTCAACACACAATCTTAAAGACTTGTCTGATTTACGAGCTAAGACAATGGGAGATACCCACTCAGAAGACTCTATTTCCTTACTAACATCATCCTTGACCATTTCCGCTAAAACTGTCTTCAACTCATCACGCACTCCAATTGGAACATTCCTCAACTTTTGTACAACCGGCCTTGCACCACTCTTAAGTTTAATTTTCTGACTAAAAGTCTGCAATTTGCCAAACACATCTGTGAATTCTTGTGGGAATTTTGATACAATCCCGCCCATCTCATTAGTTTCTTCAATCACCAGCACTGGCTCACAAGCTCTGGGATTGAGAATAATGCCCAAGTTGGCTTGGTCCCTCCAACCTAGGACATTAACCCCTTTTTCAGCCACATACAATTTAATGTTAGCTGACCTACCTTAAATTCAACTTCAATATCTACATAACCCTTGATATCAATAGATGTACCATCAAAACCTTCTGCAATGATATCAGGAAAAACCAAATCTGACATCCTCCACACATCTTTGAGCTTCTGTTTAAAATAATCAGAAGTTATAATGGTACAGGGTGACCCTGAGTCTTCCATAAGCTCGAGCTCCTGACCCTCAATAAGTACCAAGCACTTAGGTTGTCTCACAGAACCATTGCAGTCCCCATTGTTTTTAAGGGGCAATACTGTACCCTTTTCTCCATCATCATTCACATATGAAACCTTTCCTCTACTGTTGCTCCTGTTAACCTCCTTACACACCCTAGCAAAATGTCCTACTCTGCCGCACTTCTTACACTCTCTACCTAAAGCTAATCACTACTGGGAGTTTGCCAGATGATTCTGACTCCTACAACGATAACAAGATAAACGCTAATTTTCCACATTTTTGTTTTCCCACTTATTCCATACAACAATCTTGTGAGGGTCATTACTACTCGAAGCATTACCCCCCACAGCTCCCACCACATCATGGAGAGATTTCATCCACTTCTCAGATTCTTCCAAAGCTTTAGCGGTATTAATCACATCTTGCAATTCCGGATCACCCATAACCCACAGCTGTTCATGAAGCATTCTGCTCCTGACATGAACAATAATTTGATCTCTTATCATCTCATCCATGATAGGTCCAAAATTGCAATGCATAGACAAGCCTCTCAATGCCCTGAGACACTCATCAAAAGTTTCCTCTAATTGTTAAGTCTTAGTGCAGAATTTGAACCTATTCAAAGCAATGCTAGTTGTGGGTTTGAATATATTCTCAGGATTAATTAACGCATCCTTAAATACATCAAAATCCTCATCCTGTATAGATCCTTGTGGCAAGGTCCTAAAAACCATATGACCTTTAGATCCAAGACAATGCATTAATGTATTTTTCTTCCTTTCTTGTGATATTTCATCCTCAGCAATAGCCTTTAAATATGTCAAAACCTCTTCTTTCCACCTAGCCCATGGCATAGGTGGATCCCCTTTGTTCTGTAAAAACTTGGCAGGTGGTTCAAATTGCATGTTCTTTTTTCCAGATCCAAAGACAATAATAATTAATAGATGTTACAGCTCAAAAATGTGAAATCAATTATTGAACAAGAAAATAATGTTCCATGCACTATAGAACAGTAGTTGATCTTGTAGGGGTACAAGAGGCAATTCCCGGGAAGCGAACTAAGTAATGACTGTCCAAATGCGGAAACAATATAAAAAATGAAAAACTAGGAAAAAACACGTGTAGAATCCTTGAAACAACGCAGGGAATGCGTTAAACTGGATACGTGATACTGGAAAAGGAAATAAACGTGGCAGCAACTATGTAACACGTTCTTGTTGCCAGGTAACAAAGAACGCACTGATCGCGTCAAACTTTGCGTGCCGCACAGCAGGACATAGCAACGCATACTTAGTAACAAGGAAGCCAGGCTACATTGAATGCGAAGGATCTGCACGTCATAAACAGACGCGGAGAATGTAGCCAAGCAACCACTAAGCGCATACAATAGATGCGTTGTTCAAACATGCCTTTCGTTGTGTAACAACGTAAGCCTCACAAGGCAGCCAAAATTATCTATGGCTCAAATGCAGACCATACAAATCAGTACCAGTACATCCTGCCACGTTGCAAACCAGCAAGAACATGCTGAGTCCCACGCCGTACAGTAAAAAGTCCAAGCTGGGTCCTACGCCACCCAGAAGAGAAAGCAGCACCACTCCTGCGCTGCCGAAAAACGTGCCGTAAGTGTGCTTTCTTCAAAATCTCATCGCCAAATTTGTTGAATTAAAACGTAGACTGAAAAATAACTGAAGTGTTTATTTGAAACAGCCCATAGCTACCAGCCACGAAGCTCCCTCAGCAACGACTGCCGCTTCCCACATTCTGAAGTCCCCACATTCCATATTCCAGAAACATCCCCTAGGCAATCCCACAATTCTAGTGCTAACAATAAAACACATACTCACTGCCATTGTACACTGTACATTGAGTCCTGGGACGATCTCTCTGTGTCAGTAATCCGCCACCAGGACACCGCTTGAAGAACTGTAACATCTAAATAGGGTCTGCATGAGGCTGCCAGCCTGATGTCCAGCAAGAGCACTCCTTCGTGGCGGTCATCAGTTCAGCCGCAATACATCTCAATACGGCCGTTGGAACTCCGTTGACTTGACAGAGTACTCAGATCTGCTGCCGCAGCACGACAGCTCTATTATCATCAAGATCTAAATCAGGGCCTTAATCTGAACCACAGGATGGACAGATTTTGGGTACATAGATAGTTGTGTACTGCGACTGCTTCCAAAAGATTAGTTAAAATAAAATATTGGTCTAGCATTGCTGTTGCCCAAAACAGCCATAACTAGGACCTGGAATTCCCAGCGACCCCCATGCCCTCTTCCGACTACATGGAACAGTGTGACGATGAACTGGCCAGTGGTTGAGGACAACACATTACTCAGATTTAAAAAACAAAAATTTGGATATCTAATAATGCGATGAACTCATTCATATTCAAAAAGAGAATGAAAAGGACAATCAATACCAGACAACCCCAAAAAGTAATAAGGTTATGTGATTGAGGGACTCTGACACCATAAAAGCAAGATATCTCATCAGATAAAATATAGTACAGAAAGTGGATAAAGTGGGGAACAGAACTTCAGCGTATGTCGCTATGCTTTACCTCCAACTCAGCCCTCACCTATTTCGTAAAGCACAAACACAGACTACAAGACCGGGGTAGCTCTGCAGGGAACAAAGAGACAGTTATGCTCATCAGAGTTCTCAATAGTATAATCGACTTTGGGGAAGGTAGGAAGGATAGGAGGGTGAAAGGTTCTGTTAAATGAATAATGGATTCTTTACTCCATTCTTCAGTGCTTTAATTTTCCCTGGAAACTTATTCAAGTATTGCAGAGGTTATATAATAAGGAAGAAGCAAAAATTTTAATCAAGTCACATATGGTGGGGAGCATTGCTATCAGTTGTGGAACCCTTCAGGGCTTCCCAATTCCTGCCCTGCTATTTGCACTATTTATCAAGCCTCTTGCTATCGCTCTATGTCAAGATTAGCACATCAAGGCACCTTTTTCTGATGCACCCAAAATAAAATTGTTTGCAGAGGACATGATTCTATATTTAGAAGGTGCGGCACAAAATATTATTTGGGCATTTGATCAATAAATCAATCAATCAATCAGGGATTTGTAAAGCGCACTACTCACCCATGAGGGTCTCAAGGCGCTGAGGAGGGGAGGGGGAGAAGGTGGGGGAAGGTGTTGCTACTGCTCGAACAGCCGGGTCTTGAGAAGTTTCCTGAAGGTAAGGAGGTCTTTGATCTGGCACAGGTGGGTGGGAAGAGTGTTCCACGTTTTGGCAGCGAGGTGTGAAAATGATCCACTGCCAGTTGTAGTTCTGTGGACGCGTGAGACGGTTGTGAGGGCGAGGTCAGCTATTCTGTGATTGGGATGTCTATAGAATGAATCAAATGAAGTCTGAAGCACTTTTGTATAATTGTTCACATCTGGTTGTCCCCCATATATGCACCCTAATTTTTTTTTTTAAATAACACAATTAAGTATCTTGGCATTTTTTATTCACACAAATTTGCTGACTTGTTCCAGTTGAATTACTTGCTGATGCTGGAAAAGATTAATACACTGCTGCAAGAATGGCAAACTTCCATTTACAATAATAGGGCTTGTAGCATTGATAAAAATGATGGTCCTTCCCTTACTTCTTTTTTTGTTCTAGAATGTTATTATCAAGGTGAAGCAGGGCTTTTTTTAAGGAGTCTGATCAGATGTCATGCTATTTTCTTTGGTCAGATAAAAAACCCTGCGCAAAACTTACAACTTTGCAACTGAACACTGAGGACGGTGGTCTGGCTCTACCCCATTTCAGAAAATACTACCAGACGGCCTACTTGGACTGGATGGTCGGGGCATTTATGCCTCTGCGGCTGCAGAATAATTTTTACCTCAATCTAATGCTTCAGGAAAGCTGCGTGAGGCTCCCCCATTTTCTGAAAATCCCCAAGTTACCTAAACATGTTAGGTATAAAGTAATCCACCTGATATAGGCAGCTTCAGGAAATATTTGATTTTCCAAACTTTCATCCTGCTATGCCATTAAACCAGTGTGAGCTATTGGGTGTAGAAATCAGTGTAGGCAAGCCCAAAAGATGGAAGCGGTGGGAGATTATTTGATTTAGTGACTTCCTTTCTTCTGGGGCCGTTAGATCATGGGACCAGCTTACAGCAAACAATTCAGTGATCCCGTCTATACTGCTATATTCCTAACTGCAAATTCGCCACTTTTTACAAGCACTTCCCCTGGCCCCTGATGCCCCCGGCGCTTTGCTTGGAATTTGCTCCCAATACGATCTAACCATGCGGCAACACCAGTTATTTTTTTTATCAATTCTTTAATACAGAAGGCATTGCTTTTGCAATGATGGAAGATTACAGAAGCTTCGTCATATGAGCTTTGGCCCCAGAAATGCGACAAGTTCAACAAAAATAAAATGTTGATGCTCAAAGGTTGGGGGCGTTATTAAAGAATCAGAATATCAGGGAAGGAGGACAGTCTCCGTGAGTGGCAATTGGGGTGGAAAGAAAGGAATGGGGGTTTATATAACGAGTGGAATTACAAATGTTTATGATTTGTTTTATAATTTTTGTGTTACTTTCAATTATGATACTATTTACTCCTACTCACGTCTGTAATATATTAATGGGCAAATTAATAAATAAAAATAAAAAATAAAATGAATAATGGGTTACTTACAGACAATAAATAAGGTGAGTACTGGCAAATATCACCATATATCCATTGGAGAAATGAGAAGTACATGCAAAAGGTTATGTAGGAAACCTGTACAATGGCCGTTGATTATGTTCAAATAAGAGTAACAAGCACAGTCAATAACCAATATGCGGTTTACAAAATAAAAACTTGAATAAAAAACAAGATAAAATTGGTTACAAGCAACATGCTAGTGTAGGAAACTAATTTAGAGCAGGAAGTACACAATTGTTGTGAAAAGCAAGTGCAAGTGCCACATGCAGGCAGAAGTGAAAATTTACACCACCTACATGCACAACTATGACTCATGGCTACAGGTTTACCATTGTGTCAAGATTAACGTCAGTTTAAGAAAGCACTGGCATAACACATGTCAAGGAAAAGTGCTGTGCTATTTAGAAAGAAATGACTTTTATACTTTACATGAGTGGCCTTTAAGTGTGGCCTGTTGCCCAAAGACTTGACTGCTTAATACATACATATGCGATATTCAGGAAATAATGTGTCTACTGTAAACAGCTACAAAATGCTGCTTGTACCACATTGCTAACTTAATATTTTTCTATGTATGTGCCTACATGTGGTTGAAATTCAGGCTATGAAAATATTAAAAAGCTGATTTAAAAGTTTTTTTTTAATAATTATCAAAACTAATTTTAGTGCTGTAGCTAGATGTTTGATAAATACAGCTGAAAGATAGTTATGAAAAACATCAATTTTGTTGCCTAAAACTTTCAATAGCGCCCCCCTCCTGACAGTGAAAGCCTACTCTGCCAGTAGAGCAACAGGACTACAGATAGGCTGTGGCATTAAGTGTGGATCATTTCTCTAGGGCTGTTCCGCATATGGGTGGAGAGAAACAGTGGCCCAATTAGAGAGCACAAGCCAACGTATGGTTTTTGACATAAAGATATTAATTTATTTAGTTAGTTATTTATTTACTGTACTTGTAGAGCACAACACTCAAGCCCAGAGGGATATCACAGTTCTAGATTGCTGCTGTCCCTAACAGACGGTGCCCTGGCCTTAGTCTGGGGAAAGCCAGGTTTTTAGGTACTTTCTAAACCCGATGTGGTCCAAGGTGAGACGGAGGTCCAAAGGCAATAGGTTCCAGTGGGCAACTTCCAAATGAGTGAAAGAGAGAATGCCCATTCAGGCTTTTGTAAAGCATTTGGCTTTGGCTAGAGCCAAGTTTGAAGATCTCAGGTTTCATGTATGTTTATAAAATTCCACTTTGAAGGGTTGAATTGCTGGGCCAGTGTCATGGAGTGCTTTGTGGATATGGCATAGAAGTTGCCTCTTTTATGCATTGTCAGCCAGGGGAGAGTTTTTAGACATGCCAAAGCCTAACTAATCCTATATTTGCTGCAGATGAGTTTGGCAGCAGCATTTTGTATCTTCTTGAGTCTTGTGAAAATCGCGTCTGCCCTGCCCACACATAGGGCATTTCCATAGCCCAACCTACTTGTGATCAGTGCCTTGTCTACCGTTTAACCCCAGTAAACAGGGATCCAATGGAAGATTTCCATAGGAGCTTAAGTAGGCCAAAGCATTTGCCCCAGGTGACATTGACCTGCGCCTGCATTGAAAGGGAGTTATCAATTAACACACCCAAGATTGTTGCAACTTTACTAGGCAGAGCCTAATAGGGATGACCACTAGATAGAGTGCCAGATCTGGTGAGCACCGCCAAAGAGTAAAATGTTTTTATCGGCCTTCAGCTTTAAACAGTGTTCTGTCATCCAATGCGCCACCTCTGAGACACGGTTAATGAGTTTTTTTCTGGTTTCGTGATGTGTCTCACTGATAGAAATAATTGGCTGAGTGTCGTCGATATTTGAGCAAATCTCAAAGTCCCAGTTTCTTCCAGTGTTTGCCAGGGAAGAGATGTAAACGTTGAAAAGTTTCGGGCTCATTGAGGAGCCCTGAGGGACACCACATTCAGATACATGGGGTGGCAATCTAAGTAGGTTCGGCTGAACAGACTGGGTTCTTTTGCTTAGGAAGGATCCAAACTATTTCAGGGCTTTAGAGTGTTGTCCAGTCTTGTAAAGTTTCTTTCACGATATGCTGTGAGTGACGGTATCAAATGCTGCAAAGACGTCAAGTAGAATCAATACCGCAAATTTAGCCCTGATCTACTTCTAATCTGATGTTATCCAAAACAGTAAGAAGAGTGGATTCTGTGTTGTTTTTAACTCTGAAGCCAGCTTTAGATGTACCTAGCAAGTTATTGCTCTCAAGAAAGGAAATTACCTGGCTTTTGACTAATATTTCTAAAACTTTGGATATGTAGGGGAGCAGTTAGGGAGCGATTAAAGATATGTGTCAGATAAGAACTAAGAAAGGGAATAAGGGGGAGAAAATAAGGTGAGGACAAGGGTCATGTGGGGAGCCAGACATGACCTCAATCATCATCTTCTCTACCTGTTCCTGACTAAGAAAAGATGTAGATGACAAAAAACTTTCATCAGACCAGTGAGCCTTCACAGACATTCATGTCAATAACATGCCAAAGACATCATTAATGGCACTGATGCTAACAAAGTGTATACATGGATTACATTTAAGATGTTCTACACTATCCACAAAGTGTACTGAGGAAAAGACCCGAAACACCTACAGAAGCTGGTATCTATTTACACACCTACTAAAAATTAAAAATAAATACATCGAAAATTCAAATTACATGCATGTTTCCATCAACCTGATTACTGGTATGTTGAGCTGTAGATGGTAAAAATACAGTAGTATTTCTACTCCAAAGCATTAAAAGTGGAGAGAAATTGCTCAAACTCAGAACCGTAATTGCCATGTTTGGCTCCCTTCAGTGATCTTGTTAACTATAAAACAAAATCTTTTTTTTTTGCAACCTGTAGAGAAACATATATACAAATTAGGAGACTAAGGGCCGGATGTAGCAAAAAAACAAATTGCGAGTTGCAATTTGCGAGTCCTTCCGACTCGCAAATTGCAACTCACAATTTGGTATGCAGAACGGTGTCTCAGACACCGTCTGCAAGTCGCTATGGGGTCGCAACGACCCACCTCATTAATATTAATGAGGTGGGTCGCAAATTGCGGCCCCATAGCGACTATGGGCACTCGCTAACATGGAGGCCTGCTGTAGTCAGCAGACCTCCATGTTCGTGGCTGCTTATCAATAAAGCAGTTTTTTTTTTTTAAGTGTAGCCCGTTTTCCTTAAAGGAAAACGAGCTGCACTTAAAAAAAAATCCGAAACCTTTAGTTTCGGAATTTTTTCAGGGCAGGCAGTGGTCCGTTGGACCACTGCCTGCCCTGAAAAAATATTTTGTGGTCCATTCACAAAGGGGAAGGGGTCCCATGGGGACCTCTTCCAATTTGCGACTGGGTTACTATCCACTTCAAGTGGATGGTAACTGCGACTCCATTTGCGACCGCATATGCGGTCGCAAATGGAATTGCATACCACTGCGAATCGCAAATAGGAAGGGAACACCCCTTCCTATTTGCGATTCGGAAATGCATTTTGCGAGTCAGTCCCGACTTGCAAAATGCATTTCTACATAGGAAACTCCGGTTTGCGACTCGCAAACGGCAATTTTTGCCGTTTGCGAGTCGCAAACAGTTTCCTACATGTGGCCCTAGATTAGTAATGTTCCACATCATCCTCATATTTTAATGCCAAAGTTCTTTAGCAGTTTTATTATAAGTAGTTTTTCAACTTGCGGGTCTGATGGCGAATTTTAGAAAATACATAAAACGGAGATCCAGATGTCAATTTAGTAGGAACAGGTTTTGTTAGAACTTGGGTTGGTACTTGGAAGAGCCATGCTCCCTGTCCAAGTAGGGACCACAATCCTAGTGGGGGTAAGTCTGATATACAACCTAAATGAACCTCTGGCACAATCTTGTAGCTTGCCACTAAGTAGTCAGGCTTATCTTAAGAGGCAATGTGAAAAGCATTTGTGCAATACTTTGATTACAGTAACACAGTGCAAAACACCACAAAAAGACTCCAAACCAGTTAAACAAAATAGAGAATATTTATCTGAGTAAAAGAATACCAAAACGCCAAAAATCAAATAAGTTGAACTCAAGACATGAATTTGTAAATAATAACCTGTAATGTAGAGCTTTGAAGTCAATAGCACTGAAAGGTTACTTGAGGTCGCACTAGAATGGGGTAGATCCAAACTTCAGACTGACCACGATGGAGTGCAGCCGGTTACAGGACTCATGCAGAGCCTGATAAGAAAGTGCCTTGGACAGAGCAAGCATCAACGTTAATGTGCGATGAAAAGGCAATGTATTGGTTCCGATCCATGCAGTCAGGTAGATGCGTGGTGTTGAGCCTCGCAGTCGGGTCGCACATCAGCGTTGAACTCTATTGAGCTGTGCAGAGATGTCTTTGTATATCGGGAGGGCACTGCGTCGGTTGAACTGGGTACATTTGCCAAGTCAAAATGGCAGTTTAAAACTGCACACACAGGCTCTGCAGTGGCAGGCCTGAGATATGTTTACAGGGCCACTGTAGTGGGTGGCACAATCAGTGCTGCTGGCCCACTAATAACATTTGATTTAGAGTCCCTGAGCATCTATAGAGCACTTACTAGAGACTTACAAGTAAATGAAATATGCCAATTGTGGATAAGCCAATATCACCAAGCTTAGAGTACAGATCACCTGACTTTTAGCACTGGTCAGCAGCGATAAAGTGCCTAGAATCCTAAAGCCAACAAGAACTAATTCAGCAAAAAGTGAAGGGAAAAGGCAAAATGTGTGTGGATCACCCTGCCGAAAGGGCCAGGTCCAAGAGTTTCCTATAGAGAAACCACACTGTTCAAAATATAAGGCATCTCATATTGATATTTATGTGAGTATATAAAAGTGGATTGGACTCCCACTCATTTATGGGTACTGTGTAACCTATGAATCACCTTGGGAAACATCTTATTCAAGATCTGAATCATTCACAATGGCTACAGTAACCAACCCTATTACACGAGCTAAAGGAACTGAGACTAGTAGGTAGGTAAGTCAACAAATAGGAACTCAGACTAGTAGGTTAACTAAGTCTACACCATCATCACTTAAAAAAGCCATCCCTCCCTTAACTGCAGTTATGAACATTTACATGATTATATCAAAACAATCATCATCTGCATTATGTGCTGAACCTCCACTATTCATGATAGAAATTATGCAGCCCAAATTTGGTGGTGGAAATGAAGTAGATACCATTTGAGGCACTCTGATGGAAATTCCATACACTGGCTCAGTATGAATTTTAGTACTTAAGCACCATGCTTGCATAAGCTAGTTGAAGATGTGATAAAACAATGTACAGTTTCCACAGTACTTGGTTAAAATACTGATTTCCAACAATGTGTTGGGTAACAGCTTCAGAAATAATGACTTCCAAGATTGAATTTGGTACTTCAGTGAAGAGAAAATTAGACAAGACAGTCCTTAAAGGGCTTAGGGCCTGATTAAGATCTTGGTGGATGAGTTACTCTGCCACAATGGTGACGGATATCCTGTCTGCTGAAATATAAATCCCATAGGATATAATGGCATTTATATTTCAGCGGATGGAATATCCATCACTGTGGGAGACTGGCTCGCTACATAATGTACAAAAATGATGTGCACCGTGCAGAGCATCTGAGCCACCCCACCTTGGTTTTACAGAGGTAAAGACTAGACCATCTACTGCTCTCATTTTTTGTGTCAGCTTGGTCATGCAGTTAGGCTAATCTTGGAGAAGTGCTAAACATTGGTTGTACTCACAGTATTAATAAATGTGGACACACACTCGAAAGAATAACTCAAGACTAATTTACAAAAGTACTTCAGATGTTTATAAAATCTTTAGGACAAAGATCAATACAGTCAGGTAAGTACTTTTTAAGTTATGATTTTTCAAAATTTAGCAAAAATAGTCTATTTGTGTGTAATTATATACCATATGAATCAACGGGAGAAACCTTTAAAAATGCATTTAAAATCAGGCAATGTGTTTACTAATGTCTACCTATGTTTTTAGGTCGAGGTCATTGAGGGGTCCTGTGGGCCAGCCAGAGAGGTTTAGGCAGTTCCTAGTTCAAGAGGGAGCAGCTGATGAAAGTCTTGGAGCTGGTGCAGGACATGCAAGGGTGATCACTTGGAAATGCACTGAGCAGGCAGACTTCAGGATTCAGAGGTTACAAGGGGTGGAGGACCCTTAGTGCACAGGTTGTTCTCCGGTGCAGGGGCCAGGGAGGTCTGGTGCAGAGCAGATAGGTCAGCCAAGAACTGTTTGCAAAGGTTCCCTTGGAAACAGGAGGCAGGTCACTTGGAGGGTGGAATGCAGGTCAGCAGGGCCACTCTGGGGGTTTTTTGTTCTGTGACCTGAAGTCCCTCGACAGGTGCTTGCTTCTGGTCTTCCAGAGTGGACTTTTCTTCTGGGTGTCTGATGTTAGAAGTTGAGTACCCCTGGCTTTCGCACAGTTCAGCCACTGGAGATCGAGGTGCTGCCAAGCTTGGCAAACTTGCAGGGTTTGTCCTCTGGGTCTGTTGGGTGGAATTTGGTCAGGCTGTTGTGTCTGGTCAATTTGTCAGCAGCTGATCAGTGTACTAGACTTCACTAGTTTCTACTTCTTGGTTGCAGGGAGTGATGCTTTCACTCCGGAGGGAGGTTCATGGCAATTTCTGTTAGAAGTTCAAGGTCCTCTGGAGTTTTGTACAGTCTGTCTGATGTCCATTGAACCCCTCAGTGGTTTTTGCTGAGTCCTGGGTGCAGTAGGCAGGGTTTGGAGCCTTTTTCTTGGTGCCACAGGACTTCAGTTCTCGATCCTAGGGTCTTCTTCTTTTCAGGCCTCCTTGTGTCCTTCAAATCTGATCTGCAGGTCTAGGGAAGTCCACTAAATACTGTACTTAGGGGGCATTTAGAGGAACACCTAGTGGTGGCCATCTACATTATGGTGGCTACACACACTATGTGACCACTTCCTGTGTGCAGATTTCACATCCCTATCCCTAATTGGCTATTTTTCTACCATGCAAGATGGAGGAAAAAGAAATGGAGAAGTCATCTTGCCTGCAACCTCTTGGGGGTGTTGCAGGTTGGGGGTGGCCACTCCTCATGGTCTTTGTGCATTTTCCCGCCGTTGCTCCCACCAAAAAGGTGGGTTTGCAATGGGAGCAGCCATCTGCTGTTAGTGGCAAGGCTGGGGGTCAAGTTTCAAGAGCAGCAAGTCCCTTGAAGCTCGCAGGCAGGGCAGTGACCATTCCTGGGGGAGGAGGTGTAACACCTCTGCCCAGGAAGGGCATTGTTTTCTGGTCCCAGAGAGCAAAGGCCCTCACCCCAGGGATCCAGAATCTTGTCTGGTGGATGGCAGGCTGTTGTGACCAGCCAGCAACCTTGCCAAGGCTAGCTAGTGTTGCAAGAGTCACCTCAAAGGTGGCCCCTGGGTACATTTTGTGATGAATTCAATTCTGGTACCAGTTTGGATTTATTGTTCTACGTTGTTTGATACCAAACAACCCAGGTTTCAGAGTAGCCATCATGTAGCTGTGAAACTCGTACTGATCAGTGTCCAGCACATGCATTTAAAATGGCTGCACTGTACACTTAGGCCCATATTTATAGTTTTTTAGCACAGTATTTGCGTCGTTTTGTGACGCAAAAGTGGCACAAACCTACAAAATACAATTGTATTTTGTAAGTTTGCACAGTTTTTGCATAAAAAAATGATGCAAATGCGGCGCTAAAAAAGTATAAATATGGGCCTTAGTATGTCCCAGGTTTGACAAGGACACAGTAGGGGAATATTGCTCATGCACCTATGACAACACATGCATTATAGTGCACCCTGCCTTAAGCCTGTGAGGCCTGCCAGAGGGGTGGCCTACCTATATCGCATGCAATGTGTAGTGGACAGGTTGCATAGGCTGTGTGCCATGTCATGTTTGCATCTTAGGGTTGCACCAGGACACTCAGCCTGCAATGGTAGTGCTGGGTGCACTTCGATGCATGGTCACTGAGGGTGTCACAATCTGTGCTGCTGCCCTCAGGGGCCTGCCCTTAGTACCCCATGCCCTGGGTACCTAAGTACAATTTACTAGGGACTTATAATGGCAGCTAAAGGTGTTGCCAATTGTGCCAATGCATCACAACAGTTTTGGGAAAGAGATCCAGCCCAGGGATCCTGTTTAACAGAGGCCCTGGGCACTACAGCTTTGAAACCAAATCCAATGCCAGGCAAAAGTGGGGGGCTGACCATGATAAAAGAGGTCCTTTCTCACAGTCACTATTGTGATGGAGTAACTCCTCCACCAAGATGTCAATCAGAACCTTACCATAATTAGCATATATGGCAAGGTCAGACTGAGGTCAGAGGAATCTATTTTAGTGAAAGATGATATACAAAACTAGCACTAGTGTGGGTAATTTTTTAATTGATACTAACAGGTTAGTTAACTGTTTCAAAAGCAAAGTTGCAATCTATGATAAAGCCTAAAGCATAACATAACTTATTAGAAGCCATTGCTTGTGACTTAGATTCCTCTTCCACTTGATGTGGTGCCTATACTAGTAAAGAAGAGACTATTTCTGTGGAATGAACCAGTGTTGTTTCATGGATCATGCACGGTGAGTTCATGCCTCTCAGAAATAAAACAACATTAGATGTGTGTTCAAATATTTAATGATAATAGAATTACCTTCAGTTTAAGACTAAACTTCCAGATGTATTTTTATTGATTGATATTGAAAGGAACCTGTTTGAGGATAATAGCATCCGTAATGAATTTCCTTAGACTCAGGAATTTGCATAGTTGATTCTCTACATGTTTAAAAGCATTGTATCGTATCAATGCTAGCAATGTTTTATTGGAAGGCTCATTCCAACTTGCTATACAGCTCCTGGAGACTGGAGATATTTCCATGCAGAATATAAGGACCTTGGCTCTTATGTCAATCATAAAGCTCTCAAAGCTACACCAATACACTGTCAGCCTGAATCAGGACATGTTTTGGAAGGATGTAATAAGAGACAAAGTTGAATGTTAGTTCTTTGGAGGTAACACTTGAAAACTCCTAGTGGTAATATGCATTTGATTATATTTTTAAAACATACATGTTTTGAGGCAGTGCCCTTGTTTCAACTTTTTGATTTATAAATTGCCAGAATTAATCCTAACTTAATCCACTATATTTTACATCACCAGGAATATTGTACATGCATACCATGAGCCACCAAACCCTTCTGATGTCTTTCAATGTGGAAACCTTACTTCATTACAAAACATAGAAGGACAGAGTGTGAGAAAAGCCATACAAGGATCCCTCCAGAGAGGGACACAAGGGACTCCAGACTGCTTGATTAGGCTATGTCAGTCTTTGACCATGAAATATAGGCTTTGTTGCTAGGCCTTGTCAGTGGTATATAGCTTGGGCCATATGAACAAGAGACCCATGTCTTGGCATACAGTTTGCCACTTATGCAAAATGATGCACAAATGCGCTAACTCAGTTGTGTGTCCAAGAATATAGCATGAGCAAACACCATTCCCTAGCGCCATCCGTGCACCATATTTAAAAAAAGGTGCACAATATCGCTAAGGACTGGCTAGTGTCTGAAAAAAAGACGCTAGCCAGTGCGGAATGGTGTTAGGGAAAATGCCGCTACTGGGCCAAAAGTGACACTACATTGGTTAGCTGCAAATATTTTCCCGCTAGTCAACCTGCCGTAATTTTTGGGCCACTATCGCCATAAAATGACACCTGTAAAAGTATTGCCAGGAGCCATTAGCATCACCCCAATGTCCAACACAGGGGAGAACGGTCCAACACAATCGGTGCCAGCCAGGGGGCCTCCGTTTAAGTGGCCCCCAGTGGCACACAACACACATACAATAACCTTACCTGGGGTGGGCTCACCCCTCCAGTAGTGCCCCTGTGGTGTGGGTGGTGGTGATGCTGGGGGTTGGGGTGGACATTTATGTGCCCATTCCATGGTGTTTCCCCATGGAAATGTGGCTAACAGCACTTAACGCTTGGTCTGACCAGGTGTTAAAGTTTGATGCTAATCAGCCTTAGCATCATTTTCCGGATCCGCCTCCTAGGTTCACGTCATTTTCGCTTTGGGAGATAAATGTGGCGCTAAAGTGCTAGCGTCATTTTTAGAAAGGGAACTCCCACCTTGCATATCATTGTCGCAATTTGGGTTGGTGGGTTGGGTGCTTCCTAAAAATAACGCTAACTCATATATTTTGATGCTTGATAGCGCCGCTTTAGCATAAACAAAATGACAATAAGTTGATGTTAACTTTTCATAAATATGGTCCTTATTCTGTTACGCAAAACACACAAAAAGTGATGGGAGGAATTTATGAAAATAGTCTAACTACTGCCAAGCGCTTGGGGCATCGTTCTGTTAGATGCGTCCAACAACATAAATCAACTCCTTAGCAATGTCAGCAGATATTGGGTATATAAAATGGTTTGAAGGTTTCCCCATAACATAGTGTTTCATCAAATCACAGGACAAGTGTTTTTGAACTGCAGCCACCCATCCATGAATTTACAGCCATCAGAGGAGGGTTTCTGACAGTCGAGACAGAGCACGTTCAGTGGATTTACCTTTATCTTCAAAGAACTAAGTGAGCTCTTTACGTTTGACCTCATGGACCTATGGACCTCAGGTAAACACAACTTCAAGAAATCCAGCTGGTTCTCCCCCGCACTCCAGGACTCCAGGCACACGGCTAGAAAAAGATGGAGAAACTGAAAGTCCTCGCGGCCTTCCAATCCACCATCAAATCCCACCACCACCTCATCAGATCCACTAGTAAAGCTGCCCTGCAGGACCGTATCAGCACCACCACACACAATACCAAAGAGCTCTTCACTTTGATTAAAGAGTATGACAAACCCCAATTGGAAGCTGTAAACATCCCTCCAGCTCAGGACCTCTGCGACAGACTAGCCACAGTCTTCCATCGAAAAATCAAGGACATCTCCAAAAGCTTTGGACCCGTGGACCCTCCAAGCCTAACAACAACCCTCCAGCTCAGATCCTCTGAACCTTCACAGATCCTGCACTGCTAGACCACCTTCACCACGGACGATACCTGCTCCATTATGAGCAGCGTCTACTCCAGAAACCCTACAGATCCCTGTCCCCACCATGTTTCAACAAAGCCAACACCTCCATCGCACCCAAACTCCACCACACTCTCAACTGCTCCATGGAGATGGCTACCTTCCCCAAGGACTGGAAGCATGCCGAGATCCGCCCGCTCCTGATGAAACCCACGGCCAACCCACTGGATCTCAAGAACTACTGCCCCAGCTCTCTGCTGCCTTTCCCAGCCAAGGTCATCGAAAAGGTCATCAACACACAGCTCCATAAACATGATGAGCATAACAACATCCTGGAAATTTCCCAATCAGGCTTCAGGAGCAAACACAGCACAGAGACCACCGTCCTTGCCGCCACAGATGACATCCGCTCGCTCCTCAACAGCGGTCCTCATCCTACTAGACCTATCAGCCACCTTTGTCACAGTCTTCAATCACACCCTCTGCTCCAGACTCCACGCAGCTGGCACCCACAGAAAGGCCCTATAGTGGATACGCTCCTTCCTGACAGGCAGAACACAGAGAGTAAGACTCCCACCATACCTGTCGGAACCTACAAAGATCAGCTGCAGAGTACCCCAGGGCTCCTTTTTGAGCCCCATACTCTTTAACATTTACATGGCCCGCTCGCATCCATCATTAGAAACCACGGACTGGACATCATCTCCTATGCCGACGACACCCAGCTGATCATCTCATTGACCGAAAACCCTACAACTGCCACGAAGAACTTCCACAACGGGATGGAAGCCATCGCCACCTGGATGAAGGAGAGCTGCCTCAGCTCAACTCAGACAAGACCGAGATCCTCATTCTGGGACCCTCCACATCAGCCTGGGACAACTCCTGGTGGCCTGCTACACTCGGCAGCCCCCCACTCCAACAAACCACACATGCAACCTTGGCTTCATCCTGGATTCATCTTTCACCATGACTCGCCAGGTCAACTCTGTCGCATCCTCCTGTTTCCATGCTCCCCGACTTCACCTTCTACTCACCCACCAGACCACTTCACTCTGCTCAACAGACACTAGCCACCATACCCAGCATATGGAAGACCTTGAATGGAAGAAGATCCTTTGCCTACCTAATGACAAAGAGCTAGAATACCTTGCCTCTTTACCTCAGGCAGTCACAATCGTTACCTCAATTCAGGAAGGACCTTAAGACCTGGCTCCTTGACTGAAGCACAGAGGACCGATCCCCCACAGTGTCTTGAGACCCTTGAGATGAGTAGGGCGCTCTAAAAGTTTCTGATTGATTGATTGATGGACTTTTGAACGTAAAGGAAGACAGAGAGTTATTGGGAAAATTTATGTCTTAGAAGACTTGTCTAGGTTACTTGTTTATGATACCAATTAGAGAACTGACGTTCCTACATATATAACGATATTAAAGGTGGGCATATGCAAACAAATGATTCTATCCACGCTTAATATATACTTTTTGAATGTTGTTTGTTTAAAGAGATATCTGCCATTATTTCAAATGCATGTTTATTTAAATGTAGACTCACAATTATGTTGGAGTCACTGACAAATTAGACATGTACTACAAAGTCTTCAAGTCTGCAGATTTTTAAGGTAAATTTACAGCTGTCAATTGCATTTCCCTAATCATGCTCTAGTTACTCATGGTTTGCACAAGAATGTTTTTTGTCATTTTCTTTATCCCACCAGACAGATGGTGTGAGCAAAGGGCCTTTTTAGGTCTCAGCTCGAGACGGCGCGCATGTGCTGTCTCGAACCAAGATATTCTGTATCTACTTTGAGGGCTTAAAGACCGCCCATAGGTTTCTCATTTGCTGCCACCATTGTTGCTCCATTTTGCGTTCTCGCCATTTGCCAAGAGCATGCATATGTCATGCCTCTTCTGGTGTTTAGCCCTCACAAGAGCACTGCCCAAATGCTGTTAAACATACATAGCGGCCATTTTCCATTCATTGTTTCAGGACTACTTTTTATTTTTAATTAAAAATCCTGTGCAGCTGCAGGTACTCCACTTTTATGCACTTGCATTGTGCATTGGTGCCTGCTAGGGTCCTTCAAGCCCCTGCGTGCCGCTGTTGGTGCTTCCAAACTTTGACTGTTTGGAAACTACTAGCACACAGGTTCGTGCGCATGCAGGATGCGAAAAAACTTGTAAGTAGCACCCAAGCTATTTCCGAGCATCTGCAGGAGCCTGGCAGAGCAATGCACAGGTAGGGGCGGAAGGTAGGATCAGGAGGGTGGCTCCATGGAGACTGCTATTGCTAGTGCCTGGGGGGACCATAGATCGTGCGCAGCAACGCTCCCTTTAGTGCCATCCGACTCACCCCTGTGCTCCCTCTCCACGAGCTCCCTTCAATGCGATAAGGAAAATCGCTGCCCCACAATTGTCAGGAAGTGATCTGAGCATGTCCTTGAGGGCTCTAATTGCCAGACACCCAGGTTTTCCTGACACGTAGAAGGGGCCTCAACCAAGAAGAAATGCCTGAAAGAAGAAGCATTGGCAAAGCCAATAGGTCTCAGCACTCTGAGAGCTATAGGCAGTGGCAATGTTAATGCATTTGTGTATATCAATAAAAACAGCCCGAAAGCTGTACACAGATACATTTACATTGCCAACAGCTCTCGTATTGCCAAGACCTATTGGCTGTGCCAGTGCTTGTTTGGGCTGTAGTCGGTATTCTGCAGTCCAGACGGGGAGGCAGGGATCATAAACCTTTCCTTTGTGGAAAAGAACCATCCACTATATTTAGAAATCCATCTACACTGTGAAGGGATCTCTCTGTCCTAAAGGGCAACCACTGCTACTGCAGCTACATTCTCAGCAGTGGAGTTTGCAAAGGGGGTGCTGTCTGGTCGGAACCTAGTATTAGGATTTCCTGAAAATGTATTGACTGTGGAGATATTTTTAAAAGCTTATATTTGCTTCTTGAATGCTTGAAAGCTGAAGCATCAGTTCTCATGTAAAACTAGACTAGACATGGCTTGGAAGTAACATGACCAGTGGGAAGCTCATAGATTGAGAGATTGTGGACCGGGAGAGATGTTGGAAGGCTGCATAAGGAATGTGGCTAGGTCTGTTCAACGGTCCCTTTTGTTGTGTTTTCATTTGATAGGAACTTTCAATTCCCTTTTACAGTATGTCAACTGCACATTTATAGGGCCCTGAACTTTCAAAATGGGATTGAGAAAAATCAAAAACGTTCACTCGTCAGAGCATACACTACCTTAATAATAAAAGGAAACAAATTATACAATTTATCACATTTTGATGGTTTCCACGTGGTGTTTGAGCATGATATGCTAAATCCAGGGCTGGTCCAAGGGTTTCTAAGGCACCAGGCAGAAAAGGAACATACAAAGCCCCTGTAAGATGTGATCTCACAGGAAGGGACATCATAGGAAAGGGCATCAATTGAGCATTGATGTTCTGGAATTGTTAAAGCAGATTTGCAAGAAACTACTTACCTAGTGTGGATATCACTAAAATGGCTAAAATATAAATAATAATTCTAATAAAAATGTATAGATTTTTTAAAGCTGTGTCATGTGGAAATACATAACATTAATCCAACTGGCTGAAAAAGCTAGACACAGGTCTTCCCAAAACGGAGGTGATTGCTATAATGTTCACTAATTGTTTCCAGATCAGGGCATGATTAAAACTACAAGTCGAATTGTCCCAGAACTATACAGTGGCACTTCAAGTGGCTCCCAAGCCCCCCTTTTATGCAAGTGAAGTTCAAGACAAGGCATTTGGATTTCAGCAGGCATCAAGGATCAGCACAATGCTAGATGGGATAAGTGACCTGCAAGAACTGCAGCACACAAAATATAAGAAGAGACTACACAAATGTTATGCAGAGTGGTGTGGCTAACATATTGGCATGCCCACTCCTGCTCACAGAGCACTTACGCATGGCAATGAATTTCAAACTCCATTTTTAAAAGATGCAAAGAACTGAAATAACTTTAAAATATATACAATGATAGCTTAAAGTGAAAACAGTTTGTCAACTGGGACAAAAAGACTACCAAAGCTATAGTGGGAGCCAGTCACTAAAGAGATACATTAAAGCAACATAACAAAAAAGGCCTACTGAAGTAGACGTAATGCAGTTTACAGCTAAATGGAAGGAAATGTAGCAACATGGAATAGGTAAGTTGGTGGGGGGTGACTTGCAGAGTAATGCTAAAGTATTTCCAGAGACTTACAGTTTCAAAATAATTAAATCAAGTCCTTAATATCTGAAAAGATACTTGGCAAATCTAAAGCGACAGAACCATGCCCTTGATGCATATTTAGCCTTAGAAGTAATAACAAAATTGTGCCTGCCTTCAGGTAAACCCATGAGATCTTGGTTAAAGAGATAATTGAATGCAAGACTCTTTCCATTATCCACAAGTCAATCAAGGCACTTCCTAGATTCTTAACCACACACTTTTGGTCTTCCAGCCTCCAATAAAAGATCTCTCTTCATGAACCTGCTGGCTACCTACTTGCATAGGCTCAGTGTGAGACAACAGGGCTGACTGCAGAGGCCCCCTACATTTTTGCCCCCATTTTTTCACTTTTTGCTGGTGTTATCCTGACTCTGATGCTAACCAGTCCCATGGCCTGTGCGTTGTGTAAAATGCGTAGGCAAATTAGGCTAATTATAATTGGCTATGTCAACCTACCTATACGTTCCTAGTATATGGTAGGGCATGTAGGTTTAGGGACCCCAGCATAGGTAGTGCACCCATAGGTACACTGCTGAGGTGCCCAGGGTCATTTTAAAGGTAGGCCTGCATTGCTGGCTGTTTTTAAATTAAAGTTATATACAAATTTGATTTTGGAATTTAAAGTACTTCCAAAGTCTTAAACTACCTTTTCTTTTACATAGGTGTGCCCTATGTGCCCCTAGGGTTGGGTGCCATGTAACTATAAGCAGGGACCTTATAAAAATAGTTGTAGACGCCCTGGTGAGGTAAAATAGCTAAATTCATTTTTCCCTCACTGTAGTGAATGGCCTCCATAGGGTAAAATGGGGAGACTTTGTTTTAAATAACAAAGTCCCCTTAAGTGTCAGATACCTTGAGTTTGGTATCAGATTAACTGTTATAATAAATCCCCCAACTTACCATTGTTGGATTTAGTATAACTAATTCAGGTAAAGAGTTTTAAAACTCTGCCTGAAAGTTGTCAATTTCAGCTCTGTAGTGCCCTTCTCTGATTGGCCATCCTCTTGCAGCCTGGCCGAGCTGCCTTGATGAGGTGTGAAGTGGCCTGGGTTGAACACAAAGGATGTGCCTAGGGGAGGAGCTCTGACTCAGGAGATGGGGAAGCACGAACGGGGGAGGGCAGCCAAACTGGTCTTCAAAGGCAGGGAAGGACATTTGGAGCAGCCCAGCACCTCCCTCATATCCTGCAACCCCAGACAATTAGGTGCCCTCTTGATTAGATTAGGAGAGGGAAGGAGAGGGGTATATTTAGGATTTTTAGCCACACCAGTGGGTGGGCTCAGCCACATTTAACCTGCAAAAGTCACTTTCAGCCATGTTGGATTTTTGCGTAATGTTGCTCCCTGGGATTGAAATTTGCCACACTTCCCAGGAAGTGGGCATGAAAGGGGGAGCAAGCCTGCCTCTGATTGGATACCAAGGATAGCAAGGCTAAATATGGCAGAGCTGCCCCAACACCTCAGATCCCTACAAGGAACAAGACAAAGAAGAAGAAGGACTGCCCTGCTGGACCCCTGACCTGCACCTGCACATTGCACTCTGAAGGACTGCACCAGCTGCACACATGGGCTTTGCCACTAAAAATACTTTGCCTGTCTTCTACTGCTTTAGGAAGGGATTCCCTGTTTGCTAAAGGTACAAAGGAGCTGCCAGAGTACCCTGCATCAAGTCCTGCAAGCAGAGCCCAGCTAACCAGTGTCCAGTGGCCATTTGAGGATTCTGACAAGGTGCATTCGGGGAATTGTAGTTCTAACTCCCAAGTAGCAACTCAGAGTTTCTGGAATGTTGGATCAATTTGTGGACACTTCAAGGACCCAAAAAGGATCTCTGGAAGAAGATCAAGAAGTTTGGAGACGTTTGCAGCAACTCCATAAGTTAAAGAGGTGCATTGTGGGAGTTGTAGTCTCAGACCCCAAGAGGCAAACTAGAGCCTCCGAACCCTTGGCTGGTGCTGTGGACCACTTTCCTGAATCAAGAAACACTTCTGAAAGTAAGTGTGACAATGTTATCTGGTGGTGGCCTGAATTCTGGACATTGCCCCTTTCCAGTGTGACCTTTTTTAACCCTTTGAGCGCTAGTTGCTTCTATGCACTAGAAAACATTAATTCTTTAAAAATTAATATCTCCGGTTCCCCTTATCTGATTTTAATCATTTTGGTGTCATTTAAAATGATATATTATCTGTTTTTATAAATTGGTGTTAGATTTTTTATTCTGTTTTATAATTTACCTATTTACTGTTATGTGATTTTTTTAAATGCTTTACACACTTGTCTCCTAAGTTAAGCCTTGTCACTTGATGCCAAGCTACCAAGGGTTGAGCTGGGTTTAATTTATTGATACCTAACTGGACCTAAGTGGGGTTAGTGGCCTATTGCGCTTGGTGTAGGTACTTACCAGCCCTTACTAATAATCCACTTTTCAACACTCAGTGATTGGCAGATCACTCAGTGTGCAATAATGTACTTAACAGAATGCCCCCGCTTCTCAGCTGATCTCCTCCCTAGAGCCCCCATCTCCTTACAGTGCTCCTTTGTTCCCCTCACCTCCCAGAGTATCCCTATTCTAACTGTGTTCCTGAAAACATTCACTTCCCTAGGCCTCGCTGTCACTTCTTATACAGTGCTTGCCCAGACCGGCCCATTGTCAATCTTCACTTGACAATGAACCAGGTGTCTCTGTGAGCACAGTCAGACTGACTCTGTGCATACCAACCTTAAGGCTGTTGCATCCTTTTGGGTTTGTGCAACAGCAGTCAATCCAGCCCAAGCAAGGAGTTCACCATAGACATAACAACATCTTCTCACCAAGTGGCCTGGTCATTGGCCTGTCAGTCAACTGCGAATGCTCTGCCTTTTGTACTTGAATCTCACCCCTTTTATGGGCCTTGCAGCACTTAAATCTTGCAGGGTGACTGCTGTCCATTATCCATTTTTCAGGACACTTTACACACACAGAAATATTGTAAGATGCATGTTTGGTACTGGAGGACTATTATTCATAGAACACCTTTTTTGCTGTTTCATTCTATTACCACCTGCTCTGAATCAGTTCCTTTTAAAGGATGTAGCCATGCTGGCTGAATAAGCTGCTAATCTAGTATTACAAACATGACATACATACAGTAGTTGAGTTCCAATACCTTTATCACCTCCTGTAGTAATCTTTGACTGCTCGCTGTTACCACCGTTGGTGAAACAAGTTTCCAAAAGGAATAACTCTTAAACATATGAAATGTAATAGTCCTAAATTCTAAAACAGCAATCGTAAACAATGGTACCCTCCACAGATGCTGCCAATTAATCACCTGTTGCCCCTGACCTAAAGAAAAGGTACTCATAACATACTTCATGTTTTTTCCTTTTACAGACAAATATTGTGGGACATTTGAGAAAATGGAAGCAAAGAAATGTCAGATGATGCGGAAAAGTATTGATCCAGCTGAAGGCTTTTTGAGCAGGGAAACAACCACAGCTTGTTTAATTTTTACATTAGTAGGAACGTATGAGAAGATAAGCAAGATATTGCAAAGGGAGGTGATGGCACTAGCAATGAGCTCTAGATCTCCAGTTAGTACATGGGCAGGAAAGGGTCACACAGGGGTTGAGATTTAATAGAAAAGTCAAGAGGAGCAATAGAGAAGACAGAGAGCAAATTGAAATTTAGCATACACATTGACGATGGTTGAAAAAGACATGTTGTGAATAATAACAAATGCATCTCAAAACTAAAACATTTTTCTTACATTTTCTACAGGAAAAAAAGAGGTTTTTTTTAACCTCTTCTCCAACCTTAAACTTTTTTGCTAATTCTGCACACTTATATCCACCTCAGCCTCCTTGCTCTACTTTTCACCTCATTTCTTGCCCAGCCTATTACCTACTCTTGTTGCTTTAGCCCCCTCTTATATCCACTTCATCCCTGCATTTTCTCCTGTCTGCATACCTGTCCACAATCATTTTACATTCTCTCTTTGATTCTGCCATGCTAGCATCTGTCTTTCCCCTCAATGCTCTACTCCTTTCCTCTCATCTTTCCAACCAACCTCTCATCCTCCCTTGCCTCACATTGTTTTCTGGTTCTGCACCCTTTACGTCAATCGCTTCCTTTTCCCCAGCCTCTTTTTGCTGGGTATGTCCTCTCTTACATTCACATCTTTTTTTCCATTTGCTGCTCTTTACCACTCCTCTCTCTCAGCCTCTTAACTTACTTCAGTTGTTCTCTTCCTTTGCATCTATCTCTCCCCTTCCACCCTCACACTTTTTGAATGTTTTATTACATTTTTTCATGGATCCTGCCCCTTCTAACGTTCATCTTTTTTGCAGGCTATTATAGGTGGGCAAGCCACTAAAATCTGAAGCTAGAGGCCTGGCTCTGCTCAGCTCAAGGTGGTCTTGTAACCGGAGCCCAAAATGAGCCAACCTTTCGAAGCAGGCAATTTGGCCTTGTGCGTACAGCTGCCCACCGTGCATCTCCGGGGGCAAGGATTCAATCCCTGCCTAAGATCAGTATCCTAGGAATCCAGGCAAATCTCTGCGCTGGAAAAATATTACTTTAGTCTGTGTCAGTTGTGAAGCTCTTTTATTTCCATTTTCATAATTCCTGCTATGTAAAACTGCCAAAAATACAATGTGGACATTGCCAGTCACTCATACTCCAAGAATGAAAGATGAAGCATTTAGTTTTAATGACATAAAGAGATACAAATGTGGCTGAATTGCACAGGGAGAAACTAGAAAATATCGGATCAATTATGGCTTCCTTGCTTGAGCAAATTCTGTGATCCTAGGCAAATGCTTTATTTTACCAACCTCTATTGTTTTCATTATAACACATCAAAACACATTCAAATATGTGCAGTCATTGTGTGTGCTGTACAATACTTCATTTGTTTGATGTACTAGTCTGTAATTTTGCTGCCTGTTTAATAAGAATGTGTTAGACTTTTCATAATTGGCATGGTCTCCCTTAACTTTTTGCCTTTGTTTCCCAGCTTGTTGATGTGTGCTGGACTCTGATGTTGCTGTTTTTGTTACTCTGGGCACTTTACCACTGCTAACCAGTGCTAAAGTGCAAGTGCTCCTTTACAAAATCTGTGTGTAATTGGTTCATCCATGATTGGCATATTTGATTTATTAGTAAGTCCTTAGTACAGTGCACTACAGGTGCCCAGGGCCTGTAAATCAAATGCTACTAGTGGGCCTGCAGTTCTGGTTGTGCCACCCACATAAATAGCTCTGTAATCATGTCTCAGACCTGCCACTGCAGTGTCTATGTGCGGTTTTGTTAGTAATGGGGTCTTTGGTTGGCAGTCAGGTTACCCCCTGTCCAAGCAAGGACCCTCACTCTAGTCAGGGTAAGTGACACACAAACCAAATTATCCTGTGCCCACCCTCTGGTAGCTTGGCACTGAGCAGTCAGGCTTAACTTAGAAGGCAATGTGTAAAGGATTTGTGCAATAAATCATACAATAACACAATATAGCACCACAAAAATACACCACACAATGTTTAGAAAAATATATAATATTTAACTGGGTATTTGCAGGTCAAAACGATAAACGATGCAATATGAAATTGTAGAGATATCACTGAAAAGTGATATAAAGTGTCTTAAGTCTTTAAAAAGCAAACAAAGTCTCTTTCAAGCACAAAGTACCTGGTTTGGAGTGGAAAATGTCCGCAAAGGGCCGCAGAGGAGGAGATACGTGGAAAAATGGTGTGTGTGTCGGTTTCGCCCCTTCACACACGGACTTGCGTCGTTATTTTTCATGCGGAGAAGTCGTGTGTCGTTTTCCGGTGCGCGGACAGTCTCCTTCTGTGGTTCGCGGGATTACCAGATGTCCTGGGGTCTGTGCGTGGAATCCTGGGCTTGTTATCCGACTGCGCGTCGTTCCGGTGGGCTGTGCATGGAATCCTCTCCCTCAAGGCAGGCGCCGCTTCGATTTCCTCTCTGGAAGTCGGGCGGCGTTGTCCAGGCGGGCCGTGCGTCAAAGTTCCGGTCGCACTGCAGGCGTCGCGTCGAGCGGCGTCTTTCCGGATCAGCGTGCGGTGAATTTTTCACTGCGGAGCAAGCTGTGCGTCTAATTTTTCAGCGCACAAGGTGTCCAATTGAAAAAGAGAAGTCTTTTTGATCCTGAGACTTCAGGGAACAGGAGGCAAGCTCCATCCAAGCCATTGGAGAGCACTTCTGCAGCAATGCAAGAGTTCGGCAAGGCAGCAGGGCAACAGCAAGGCAGCAGTCCTTTGTAGAAAGCAGTCAGGTGAGTCCTTTAGGCAGCCAGGCAGTTCTTTTTGGCAGGATGCAGGTTCTGGCTCAGGTTTCTTCTCCAGCAAGTGTCTGAGGTGGTAGGGCAGAGGCCCTGTTTTATACCCAAATGTGCCTTCTTCAAAGAATGGCTAAGAAGTGCACCAGGTCCCCTTTCAATTCAATCCTGTCTGCCAGGGTCCCAGTAGGGGGTGTGGCAGTCTTTTGTGTGAGAGCAGGCCCTCCACTCTCCCAGGCCAGGAAGACCCATTCAAAATGCAGATGTATGCAAGTGAGGCTGATTACCCTGTGTTTGGGGTGTGTCTGAGTGAATGCACAAGATGCTGTCAACTAAACCCAGCCAGATGTGGATTGTAAGGCACAGAAAGATTTAAGTGCAAATAAATGCTCCCTTTCTAAAAGTGGCATTTCTAGAATAGTAATATTAAATCCAACTTCACCAGTCAGCAGGATTTTGTATTACCATTCTGGCCATACTAAGTATGACCTTCCTACTCCTTTCAGATCAGCAGCTACCACTTCAATAATGTATGAGGGCAGACCCAATGTTAGCCTATGAAGGGAGCAGGCCTCACAGTAGTGTAAAAATGAATTTAGGTGTTTTACACTACCAGTACATATAAACTACACAGGTACATGTCCTGCCTTTTACCCACACAGCACCCTGCTCTAGGGGTTACCTCGGGCACACATTAGAGGTGACTTATATGTAGAAAAAGGGGAGTTTTAGGCTTGGCAAGTACTCTTAAATGCCAAGTCGAGGTGACAGTGAAACTGCACACACAGGCCTTGCAATGGCAGGCCTGAGGCAAGGTTAAGGGGCTACTTAAGTGGGTGGCACAACCAGTGCTGCAGGCCCACTAGTAGCATTTCATCTACAGGCCCTAGGCACATACAGTGCACATTACTAGGGACTTAGAAGTAAATTAAATAGTCCAATTAGGTATGATCCAAAGTTACCATGTTTAAAGGGAGAGTGCATATGCACTTTAGCACTGGTTAGCAGTGGTAACGTGCGCAGAGTCTGAAAGCCATCAAAAACAGTGTCCAGAAAGTGGAGGCAGGCAGGCAAAAAGTTAGGGGTGACCACCCTAAGGCTGTCAGGTCTAACAGGTTTTAACTGTAAATTCGACTTGGCAAGTGTACCCACTTGCCAGGCCTAAACCTTCCCTTTTCTTACATTTCAGACACCCCTAAGGTAGGCCCTAGGTGGCCCCAAGGGCAGGGTGCAGTGTATGGTTATGGTGGGACATATAGTAATGTGTTTTATATGTCCTGACAGTGAAATACTGCTAAATTCATTTTTCACTGTTGCAAGGCCTGTCCCTCTCATAGGTTAACAGGGGGGCTACCTTTAAAAATGATTAAATTGTAGCTTCACTTTGGGAGCGGATGGACATGTGGAGTTTGGGGTTTCTGAGCTCACAATTAAAAAATACATCTTTTAGTAAAGTTGATTTTGAGATTGTGTGTTTGAAAATACCACTTTTAGAAAGTGAGCATTTTCTTGCTTATACCATTTCTGTGGCTTTGCCAGTTTGTGGATTCTCTGTCTGGGTCAGTTTGACAGTTGAGCTGGTTACACCTCACATTAGACAGTGACTCAAAGGCAGCTGGGGTGTAGTCTACATTTCCTGATGAGCTATCTGTGCCAGAAGGGAGGAGTGGTCATTCGCACCTGAAAGGGCTGTGCCTGCCCTCACACAATGCAGTCTCCAACCCCCTGGTGAGTGTCTGGGGCCTGGCCTGGGCAAGGCAGGATTTCACATTCAAGAGAGACTCTGCTTTGCAATAGGCCTACTTCAAAGGAGAAATTGGGTATAAGAAGGACACCCAAAACATAGACTTTAGAACACTTCTGGAAACCAAGAGGAACTTCTGCCTAGAGAAGAGCTGAAGAGCCGAGGAAGAAGAGATGCCCTGCCTGTGACTGTGCTTTGTGGAGCTATCCTGCAGTTGCTGCTTCTGCCAGAGTAAGAGGGCAAAGACTGGACTTTGTGTGCCTTCCATCTTGTGAAGATATCCGGGGGCTTGATTTAGAGCTTGCCTCCTGTTATTTGAAGTCTCAGGGACAGCAAAGACCTCCCTCTGCCAGCACCTGGAGTCTCTATATAGACTTCCCTGTGGTACCCTTCCAGTTCCTGGGACCCTAAAAGGAGAAGCTGGCAGCCTAAGAGGAAGAAATCCGTGCACAGAACGCCGTGCGGGGAAAAGATCGACGCAACTCCGATCTGCGGCTGGTAAATGGACGTGCTGCTGGCTTTGCAGCTGAAAATCGACACTCACCTGTAACGCGACCGAAGAATCGACGCACGGAGCTGGAGAAATGACGTGCTGCATCGCTGACGGGGGCTGGTGAGATCGCAACCAGCGCTGCATGGTTTTTGGATTATCATGTGGCTGGGTTTCCGACACAAGCACCGCTGGGCATGTAAAAACAACACAAGTCCAGCCCGGATCGGAGAGTGCTGACACGATCGACGCATCGCTCTCCTGTGGAGAGAAGAAAAGACATGCCCTGACCCTACGAAAGAATAAACAGTGCAAGGTCGCTCTCGTGAGTGAAATCCAAGCATCGCAAGCCCTTTTTGACGCACACTCACCCGTGCTGGGTTAGTTTTGACACACCCAAGGTACATTTTCACGCTAACAGTGTTAGTGTGTGTTTAAAACTACATGAAGACTCTTTTTGCTTTTTAATTGATAACTTGACTTGTGTATTGTGGATTTTTGTCGTTTTGGTCTTGTTTTGTTTAGATAAATAGTCTCTATTTTTCTAAACCTGTATAGTGTAATTTTGTAGTGTTTTCATTAAGTTACTGTGTGTGTTGGTACAAATACTTTACACCAAGCACTCTGAAGTTAAGCCTACTGCTCATGCCAAGCTACCCGGGGGTAAGCAGGGGTTAGCTGAGGGTGATTCTCTTTTACCCTGACTAGAGTGAGGGTCCTTGCTTGGACAGGGGGTAACCTGACTGCCAACCAAAGACAAAGACCCCATTTCTAACAGAATGTAGCTCACATACAGTGTACACATGAACTCTGACATGCCTCTTAATCAGTGCAACTGAAACTATTCATTTTTACGTTTTCTGCGTTTTCCACAAAATTATGGATTTGTCACATTTGCGGCATAAGCCATGTGCTCTATAATCTGTAGTTTTAAAAAAAAGAAATACTTTTTGTTCTTTTGTTCTAGCTCTAGCAAATCAAACTTTACTAAAAACAAGGCAAGACTTGTTGCTGTACAGTGGAAATCCCTTTGCAAAGGTTAACTGGTCACCTTTATATTGCTTATTGCTGTATTTGGATGAAGGACAAAATAATGAGGCAATACTATCACAAAATGTAGGGCATTATGCCTCATAATTTGTATTTTTTTGCTGCATAAATTAGTAAACCCAGCCACCTAATTTCATACTTTCTTGCCACATAATTCCAGTGGCCTTGGTCTAAATTCACTAATACCATTATCATCAGGGCAGGGCCAGCAATGTTTAAAAACTCTCACTTTTACTAAATGCATCAATGCAGTGGTATAATTCCATGTACAATGTAAAATGTTTCTGTGTGTTAAAGAAGTGTTTGTTTTTAAAAAAAATGGTGATGATGCCTGACTGCCATTCCTCCAGCCTAGGCAATGCCACATTTTGTATTTATTTAGCTGTGAGCCATGCCAGACACCCTGCTATTCTTTCATGAAAGGGCAGGGCTCGCTTCACACCTAAGGGCCTATCTAACCACTATTCTCATGCAGTCTCAGCATCAGATTGGGTGATGCCCTTTCAGGCCATGGCTGCGAGGCTCAGAGGAGGGGCCCCCTCCCTTGGGCCTTGCAGCTCTGAAGCACTGCCACTTACTGAGCATCAGTGACATTGAAGATTTGGAAGAGGCAGTGCAAGGCCCTGAGTTACGAGCAGGCGCGGGGCCCTGGGCTGCTGCGCACACTGCCCATGCCTGGCTAAATCCTTATTTATACATAAGAAAGTCAGTGATATCCAGGGTTTGAAAAGGAAATATGGAAGTGCAGTTACTCTGTATCAGAGTACGTGCTTGTTTGTGAGAAGTGCTGTCACTCTCCAAAGAAAAGTATTGTTTTTCTTGAGCAGGTACTTTCCTTCTCAAAATAAAAAGTGCCGGTACTCGCCCATTTAAGGCACTGGGATATGTCGACCTGCGCTGCAAGACCTGTCGACACCATGTCTAACATCTTCCATACCCAGCGACTGTGCACACATGTAAAATACCTCATAGCATGGGACCCGAAATCTTACATACTGAAATTCTGATGATTTACTTCTTACATTTTTTATTAAGGGGAGACTTAGTATTTTTTCGGAGGCTCGCCATATTTGCTGTAGCTAAAAAAAATACGAAGACTTGTGATAGTCTTAAGTAATTGTGACTAGGTATTAACTTAACAAGAAAGCTCTCCGGAGAGAGCGTTTAGCGGCCAGATAAGGCACCACTGGACGTTTCTATTAGTCTCGCAATGGCAGGATAGCGCCAGCTGATTTCAAAGGCTTCTCGCAGGGAACATTCTCCGTGATGCAGCGGCGCACGTGAATAATCACAGAAGGACTAGCGTCCCACAGTACTCTCACAGCAGCCAGCAGGACACATCCAGGAAACAACCGGGCCCGAAATAATGCCACTCAGCGGCACGCGGCAATTCATAACACAACGCCGTGGCTGCCAGCACGAGGGAGGCCGCAAGAGCCATTTCCGATTGGCTCGACTTCCAAACAAAATAAGTCTTGCTTTACAATTTCTGCGGAAAGAAAACAGATAATAAAAGTGAACCTTTCTCTTTCACCCCATGGAAAGCTAATCCATTGTCTGTTGGTGGAGTTACAGACTTCCAATCAACATCCGACTTTAGATGCCTTTCACTCATGTGTATCATGGTTATATAAAATGGTGGCTGGGTGTGAGTGTAGATGCGCGCAAAGACAGCGAGAGCAACTGCATGAATAATGAACGGCATTTAAATAAATCAAAATAGCAGCTTGTTCTTAGTCCACTATCTGAAAATTATTGCTGTGGGCCTTCTTTTATGTCCACGTATTTACTAGCAAATGGGCGAGACGCAAAAGTGACAATACCAGTGCACTATCCAGATAGTGAAAGTGTAATGATGTAACATGGCTCCATGCCAGAACACTGGGCATGGAACCAGCTTGTTCAGAGGTTCTGTCATGCAGGGTTCTTCCAATATTGAGGAATTAGTATCATCGTTGGATGGTGCTTGCTATTTTACCACTCTGGATATGGCATCAGCATACCATCAGGTTCCGTTGAGTAAAGAGTGTCAAGAATTAACGGCTTTTATTACACCAATGGGGGCCTTCAAGTTTTTGCGTATGCCGTTTGGGCTGGTTTCTGCGGCCTCAGTATTCCAGAGGATTATGGAAGATCTTTTTAAAGGCATTTCAGGCGTAAAGTGCTACCAGGATGATGTATTAATATGTGGGAGAGACGTGAGAGAACATGATGAGAGGGTGCATGCTGTGCTTAAAAGGATGCTTGATGCTGGTTTATCTCTTAGGCGAAGCAAATGTAAATTTGGAGTCACTGAACTGGACTATTTGGGTCATCATATTTCACGGCAGGGGGTGAGTCCTAAAAAGGATTTGGTGGACACTATCGAAATGTTAAAAGAACCGTGTACAAAAGATGAGGTTTCTTCATTCTTAGGTATGGCAGAATTTTATAACAAATTTATACGAAATTTTGCAGATAAGACAGTAAATCTAAGGAAGTTGATGTGTAAGAATGCAGAGTTTGTTTGGACGAAAGAGTGTGGTAAAGAATTTAAACAAGTAAAAAATGATCTCAGGAATGCACCAAACTTACAAGCTTTTGTACCTGGGAATCCCACTTTCATTGTTACTGATGCGAGTATAAAGGGGCTGGGTGCTCTTCTTTTTCAGATCAGGAAGGGCCAAGAGGTGCTAATAGCTTGTGCTTCAAGATGCTTGAAAGGGGCAGAGATATGTTATTCTGTTATAGAGAAGGAAGCGTTGGCAATATTCTGGGCCATAAACAAGTTCAGAAAATTTGTGTGGGGATCTTCTTTTGTAGTCAGGTCTGATCATAAACCCCTGAAAGAAATTTTTGAGAATAAGGGTTTGGACTCGATTTCCTCGAGGATCAGGAGATGGGTCATTTCCTTACAGGAGTATAACTTCATGTTTGAATACATTCCGGGAAAGACAAATGTAACGGCAGACTGTCTGTCGAGATTGGTGGAGGTGGTAGAGAATGATAAATCTCAGGATGAAAATGATCAATGTGATGCTGAGTGTGGCATAAGAGTTTGTGATGTTACGCTGGGGGCTGTGAAGGAAGATGAATGGAGGGATGAGTTGCAAAAGGATAGTGAATTGTGTTCTGCGATGTCTCTTTTGGATCAGCATAAGTCTCGAAGTCTGGTTAAACCTTGGTCGTTAGTTGCGAATGAGTTAGCCGTTGTTGATGGTGTTCTAATGAGGGGCACAAGAATGATTCCCCCATTGAGTTTGAGAGAAGTCATCGTGAACATGGCTCATGAAGGGCATATGGGCATTTCTAAAACCAAAGAGCGCATCCGTCAGGATTTCTGGTGGCCTGGATTAGATTTGATGGTGGAACGTACTGTTAGGGAGTGTACACCTTGTCAAGCTAGTGATAAGGTACTCAAACCAAGATGTTCACCTATGGTTTGTAGAAGTTTACCAAAAAGTCCATGGGATGAATTAGCTATCGATATTGTGGGGCCATTGCATGGAGAACATCAGACTCCTTACCTGTTGGTGTTGCTGGATTTGTATTCACGATGGGTGGAGGTGAGTTTGGTGAGAGAGATCACTTCTCAATCTGTGATCAGTTTTTTAGAATCTGTGTTCAAACGCAAGAGTTTTCCTAACTCTATTCTTTCTGACAATGGTCCGCAGTTCTGTTCTGCTCAGATGGAGGAGTATTTTGTAAAATGTGGAATTGTACATAAAAAAATTGCGTTATATCATCCAGAGGCGAATGGTGCTTTGGAGAGATTTAACAGGACTTTAAAGGAGAGTATACAATTAGCAAAGGTAAACTGTTTAGATTGGAGAAAAGAACTGCAGGGTCGTATAACAGCTTACAGGTACACTCCTCATGCATCAACGGGGAAGACTCCTTTTGAACTGCTCAGGGGAAGGTCTCCAAATACTTGTTTGTGTCCTGGCTGGATGGTTGCTGGGAAGGGTTTGAAAAACAATTTTATTGGGGAATGGAGAGACAAAGAAGTGTCTCTGCAAAGCAAAAGGAAGATTTATGTTGATAAAAGGAATAATGCGAAAGTTACAAATTTTGAGGTTGGAGATAAAGTAAAGGTCAAAGCTCCTGTTGGGTGTCAAAATTGGTCAAAATATACCTCTCCAAAAACTATCATTAAGCTGTTTAAAAATGCTGTCAAGACGGATGATGGTCGCATCTGGAATCATAGTCGTGTAGCACATTTTGGGGGGTGTGGTGTGGCCGACAGGAGAGATGATACTTCTTATCGTTTTCCCTCTGACATTGATTTAAGGTCTGATAATACTCGTAGGAGTGTCAGAACACGCAGGTTTCCTTTACATTTGCGTGATTTTGTGTAGTTCTTTCTACCCTCTTTTTCTTTCTGTTCAAATGTGTTTTTTGTTCTCATGTTATTTCTGTTCTAATGTAAAGAGGAAGAAGTGTAATGATGTAACATGGCTCCATGCCAGAACACTGGGCATGGAACCAGCTTGTTCTGAGGTTCTGTCATGCAGGGTTCTCTGCATGACAGTTGATATGTTGGCTGTTGGTTGAGGCTGTAATAAATACCTCCTACCATATATCTTCATCTGGTGTGGATTCACTTTATTACAGAAAGCTCACCTCAAAGACTTGTCTGTGTTTGTATTTATATTTCACAAACCTTATTTTAGAGCCACAGAGAAATGTGGAGGAACGGGAGAGGTGTTTTTAAGAAATTGGGTTCTTGGTTGACCCTCCTGGACCAGCAACCATATCATTCTTCTTGGGGTGAAGTCAGAAGCAAATGGCACAGAGCAGTCAGACTTAACTTAGAGGCACTGTGTAAAGTATTTATGCAGGAATTCATAGCGTAATAAAGTGAAACACAAGACAAGAAAAATCCCAACCAATATGAAAAAATAGAGTAAAATGTATTAACAATTTAATATCAAAATGACAAAAATCCAATCAGTAGAATCTTAGATATGCAGCTCTAAAGATTTAAGTGAACATAGCATCAAAAGCAAAAAGTTCAGGCTGACCGACTATAGAGGCCCAGTTAGGACCGCTGAGCAAACTACCTTAAATCATGGTAGCGGAGCATTGCAAAATCCCACATCAAGGATGGGTCGCGCAGCAGTTTAAAGGAGCTGCAAGGCTGCAAAGGCAGGTTCTGTATTGTCGTCGAGGATGCAGACAGAAAAGGGGCTTGCAATGCGAAGTCCTGTGTTGAAGATGCATTTTGCACTGACTGGTTCCAAAGAGCTGGAAGGTTTATGATGTGTTCGAGGATGCTGTCAATGAGGGGCTTGTGATGAAAAGACTTGCATTGAGTATGAGTCGCACAGCGATTCTGTGGCAGAGTTGGTGAGCTGATGCGTCAGGCTGTGTCAGTTCTGCTGGGACCACAGCTGGGCATACAGAGCACCTTAGGGCCCACTTCCAAGGGTAGATGACTGGGGTGGCATCACTTGGGAGGACAGAACTCACAGCTGGAAGAGCCCTGGTGCTAGGTACAAGATCGTTGGAACTTGTTTGTCCCTGAAGCTCTGATCAGCAGGCAAGCCCGGAGTCACACTGGTGGTCCTGGGTTCCCCATGTAGGTCCGGTACTTCTCAATCAGGCAGGAGGGCAGTAAGGTAGCACAGCAGGGCAACAGGGTGGCAGTTCTTTTTTTTACTCTTCCACAGGTCCAAATGTGTACTGAAGAGCTGGGTCTGAAATTTTATTATTTACACCTGTTCTCCACTTTGAAGTAGGAGAAGGTTTTAGAGATTTCCACCCCTATGAGGTTTCAAGCATACTCTTCCTCCCTGCCCTGGCCCCAGCTCATCTAGGGAGACAAAAGGCTAGTGACAAACCCTTTCTGATGTACAAGTGTGGTAGGTGACAGCTGCTCCCCATGTTAAGTCAGAGTGGCCCATCATGCCAAAACCTAGGATCCTTTTGTAGTACTGTCTGGGAGCAATATACAAAGAACAACTGCCAGATACACCTAGTCATGTGACCCAAGGACATACTGCAAGCACAACATGGTTAGGGCAAGAAAATGTCAACTTTCTAAAAGTGATATTTTCAGCAATGTGACTTACAATCCAACTGTATCATGAATGAGGGCCTTAAATAACAATTCTTTAGAAACCAAGCTAGACCTGTCCACCTGCTCGCAAATGAAAATAATGACTCATTAAGGGGCATATTTATACTCTGTTTGCGCCGAATTTGCGTTGTTTTTTTCGACGCAAATTCGACGCAAAACTAACTCCATATTTATACTTTGGCGTTAGACGCGTCTAGCGCCAAAGTTCATGGGGTTAGCGTCATTTTTTGATATGCAAGGTAGGCGCTCCCGTCTTAAAAAATGACTCCGATGCTATTGCGTCGGATTTATACTCCCGGGCAAAAATGACGCCCGGGAGTGGGCGGGTCTAAAAAACCTGCATTAGCGCCGGATTTTAGCGCCTGGGTCAGGGCAGGCGTTAAGGGACCTGTGGGCTCAGAATGAGCCCAGAGGTGCCCTCCCCTGCCCCCAGGGACACCCCCTGCCACCCTTGCCCACCCCAGGAGGACACCCAAGGATGGAGGGACCCACCCCAGGGACATTAAGGTAAGTCCAGGTAGGTATTTTTTTTAATTTTTTTTTGTGGCATAGGGGGGCCTGATTTGTGCCCCCCTACATGCCACTATGCCCAATGACCATGCCCAGGGGACAGAAGTCCCCTGGGCATGGCCATTGGGCAAGGGGGCATGACTCCTGTCTTTGCTAAGACAGGAGTCATTTCAATGGGGGATGGGCGTCGTTAAAAAATGGCGCAAATCGGGTTGTGGCGATTTTTTTGCCTCAGCCTGACTTGCACCATTTCTGGACCCCCATACGCCATTTTCCCCCTACGCCGGCGCTGTCTGGTGTACGTCGTTTTTTTTAACGCACACCAGACAGCGCCGGCGGCTAACGCCAGCTAACGTCATTCAATAAATACGGCGCCCGCATGGCGCTTCAGAATGGCGTTAGCCGGCGCTAATTTTTTTGACGCAAAACTGCGTTGGCGCAGTTTTGCGTCAAAAAGTATAAATATGGGCCTAAGTGTAATAAGGAAACCCAATATTATCCTATGGGAGAGGCAAGCCTTGCAGTACTGAAGCACCACAATAAGGATTTTTCACTAGCAGGACAGGTACAACTTAAATATATATGTCAAATTTTTTAAAAAGTGCTGCACTCCGCCTTCTGGGCTGTTCAGAGCCTATGCTAGGGGTAACATATGTAGGAAAAAGGAAAGTGTAGGCTGGAAAAGATGTAGTTACCAGGTTAAAATGACAGTTTGAAATGTAAAACTACACGCACTTGCTGCAATGGCAAGCTTGAGGCATGTTTTAAAGGGCTACTTAAGTGGGCGGCACAATAAGTGCTACAGCGCCACAAGTAACATTTAACTCATAAGGTCCTTGGTACATGGGGTACCACTTTGCTAGGAACTCACAAGTAAATTAAATGTGCCAATTCGGTAAAAAACAACTCTACCGTGTTTAAGGGAGAGAGTACAAGCCGTTTAGCACTGGTCAGCAGAGTCCTAAGGCCAATAAAAACGAGATAAGCAAAAATTTGGGGGTGAAGGCAAAAGGTTTGGGGGAAGACCATTGCAAGCTTCACAGTACCAACAGTGTTGATTATCATATGCTACATAATTTCACTGTACTTGTTCACATATTTTTACATACATGGATATCAATGATTTGGCATTAGAATGCAAATCACTGGATTTCAGAGTTGTGAGTTCAAGAAATGGACCACATCTCCTCCAAGGAGGGACGCAAGCCCCTTAATACAAATCTGGACTCAATCAATTATGATTTGTAAAGTGCTGCTAATCAACCAACAGTGTACCCTGAAGCTTGCAGGTTCTGGAGGCTCAATCGAACACCCAGGCCTTGAGGGCTCTTTGGAATCCTGAAAGTCAGGTGGTGGTCCGGAGTTCTGTGGGGAGGCTGCACAAAAATGGGAGAAAAAGCAAGGAGAAAACAGTGAAAACGAGGAAAAAGCAAGGAGAAGGCACACAGAAAACAGAGGAAAAGCAAGGATAAAGCTGTGAAAACAAGGGAAAAGAGAGGGGAAGGCACACAAAAAGCAGGGGAAAAAGCACGAGCAAAGGAATGAGAATGACCATGTAGAAGATACTCAAAAACGGGGAGAAAAACAAGAAGACAGGTGCAAGAGAAATGCAGCAGCATGGGGAGTGCTGTGCCTGGGACCTGCTGGGGACAAAAGCAGCTATGCCAAAAATGCTTGAACTGGTCCTCTTCTTCATTTCCTAGCACTGTCTCTATTTGCATCAATCTATTCTCTCTCCCTCCTCCTCTCTCTTTGATCACTTTTTCTCTACCTTCCCCCTCACTCCTTCTCTTTCTCTCTTTCTTGAAGTGCCTGCCACATTTAACTTGGGTGGAACTGGGTAAAGTGCAAGAAGCAACATGAGCATCCAAGGGATCCAGTACACCAGGGAAAGGCCCGGTAGAAAAACTACCTGTCTGGCCCTACCTTATTATGTAACATGCCAACTGTCGATGTCTGCATCATGGTGCGCACCTTTAAACAGGTGCACCACGCTTATACAGGGATAGCGCACCCTATTGTAAGTAATACACTGTCCTCTGGGAATCTATGAACACATGTCTGCCCTGAGGGCAGCACATTAGTTAAAGGCTGAATGTCTTCTTTAAGCACCCATTCTTCTTTCACTGTGCAGATTGCATTTGCCTGACTTGGCTGGGGAAGGGAGGCAGAGATTCCTTTGCAGCCTGGTGCTGTGAGTGACTTCATCTACTTGTAGGAGATGTTTGGCGGGGCCCATGGGAACCCTCTTTTTCGTCACTAGAGGACTGTCCTAACGAAGCACACTGCGCCCTACTTTTTTGACACACACAGTCAGTGCACCTCCTGATGGTCCATTTGCCTTTACACCCATGTCCATAATATGGCGTGGAGACAGAGTCAACGTGTTTTCCACTTTTGCATTGGGTCATGCCTTCATGCATATGAAGTCACACCCTCTTAAAATAGCACCAATGCTTTATATGCCCTGGCACTGTCAGTATTGCAAGGTGCCTACAAGCGCCTGTTTCCCCTTTTGTAATATTACAGTGCCCCTAGGACATAAAAATTGGTTGCACATGTTGGCTGCACAACCGATAATACTGTATGTAAAACACACCCCAATAGTTATCGGAGCAGTGCAGATTTCTGTAACACGGTCACAAGTATTTAATATATGCATTATTCCAGAGTTGATAAATGGAGTACTCTTTTACATACTCTTACAAGCCTGGAATCGCTCCAGCTTTTGGTTAATAAAATGCAAATAAGGTACTTTCCTTTCTGTTTGTACAACTACTACTAAGGCTTGTAAGAGTACATAAAATAGAACTACAGGAGTACCACTTTACATATCCATATCAAATATTTATGCAGCACTCAAACAGTAATAACGTGATAACACAACATCAGACAAATCCCACACCAATCTAGAAAAACGGAGCACCTTTCAGTCATTATTTGACACCAAAATGATAAAAATCCAATCAATAGTACCTGAACTATGAATTTTTAAAGTATAAGGTAAAAACTAGCTCCTAAAAGATCAAGGCGCCAACCTCAGAAACCTACCTGTGTGAGACACAGGGTAAAGTAAAAAAATATGGCTAACTGCTATGGCACGACTCAGACACAAGAAATGGATTGGGTCTGGTTAGAGCTTATCTTTGGACTCAAATGAAAGTTTGTGGAAAAATGTATGAGCAGATAATGTTTAGAGGAGCACGGCTGCAGGTAGTGTCCAATGAGAAAGCATCATTGTTGGGAAGCCGCTGGATGAGGTCACAGTGAAGATTTCCATGTTCTGACTTTGGGCCTGATTTAGATGTCAGTGAATGGGTTATTCCAACACAATGGTGAGGGACAGTCCATCCGCTGAAATATAAATCCTATTATATCCTATGGGATTTATATTTCGACAGACGGTATATCCGTCACCGTTGTGACAGAGTAACCCATTCACCAACATCTAAATGAGGCCCTGGGTGCAGTGCACTTTCCATGTGCCCCTTAGTGCCCCACCACCATGTGTGCACTGTATTTAAAATATACCGCACCAAGAGGCAGGGTAAGTAGGGGGCAACAGCGTCAGAATTTATGATGCTATTGATGTACTGTTCAGGGTTAGCACCAACATTTTGGCAGTAAGCCTAACCAGCACATAGAGGCCCATTATAAATAATTGTGTGCCCCCTTTTAATGTCTGCTCCGAGCAGGCATCAAAAATGCCAAAAACATAATGCAAAAAATTGTATAGATTTCTTTGCACCATTTTGTGCCCCCCCATAATGGGGAAACACCCCTCTTGCATACAGTATGCCTGGTGCAGGAACAATGTAGCGCAAGGGTTTACAAAGTGGTGCAATGCATGCATTGTGCCACTTTGTAAATCTGGCACATCATTTTTGGCTAACTAAAGCCACACGAGTGTGAAAAAAATGATGCTAATGTGTTGTTAGATGGGCGTTAGTCTCTTTTTTTGAAGTTGGAATTCTCCAGCAAGACAAAGCTGAAGGCTGTAGACGACGAGGTGTCCACAAGGCCAAATATCCCTTCTGTGAAGGACCGCTGAACAGGATTTGCTGCTGCAGGGAAGATATTAATGGGAGGTGCTGCGAAGTCAGGCCAACTGTTGATGCATCTTGGGCAAATAGGTGAGCAGGATGGTCCCAGTGTCCTGTCAGTTCTCAGGGAAGTTTTAAGCCAAACATTTTCAAGGCACCAAGGCCCTCATTACAACATTGGCGGTAAGTACCTTTTACCGCCATGCTGACTGCCGCCAACATACAGTGATCGTGGCGGTATACCTCTACAGGTATTATGACCCACACATAGAAATCCGCCACTATACAGACACCCACACAAGTCCGCCAGCCCAAAGGTCATTGATAAACTGGTGGTACCAAAACCCACACAGTTACGCCAATGGAAATACGCCCACAGTATCATGACCCACGAATCACCGAGACGGACATTCAACCGCGGTAAACCATTGGCGGTACACACCGCCACGCTCAAAATACACACACGCTAACAAAACATCACAAATTGGACAATTCAAACTACACACACTTGACACACATACATACACCACACCCACAACACTATAAAACACACACACGCACAATACCCACAACCCTTTAAGACCCAAACATTTTGGCAAGTGAGAGAGAGACAAGCCAGGAGCACCCACTGAATCTGAGCCACAAAACACCATCACCCATTCACCATCCACGCACTACACAGCACACACCCTAACACATCACCCCACACACCCTCACACACACCCCTCACACTACACCCATTGCACCACAACGACACCCCAGATTCTCTGAGGAGGAGCTAAGGGTCATGGTGGAAGAAATCATCCGGGTAGAGCCACAGCTATTCAGATCACAGGTGTAGCAGACATCTATTGCAAGAAAGATGGAGGTATGGCGGAGAATCTTGGACAGGGTCAACACCGTGGGACAGCACTCAAGAACAAGGGATGACATCAGGAAGAGGTGGAACGACCTACGGGGGAAGGTGCATTCCGTGGTAGAAAGACACCAGCTAGCTGTATGGAGGACTGGCGGTAGACCCCCACCTCCTCCCCCACAACTAACAACATGGGAGGAGCAAGTCTTGGCAATCATGCATCCTGAGGGCCTCGCAGAAGTAGCAGGAGGTCTGGACTCTGGTAAGTCAAATATTTACTACTTTATCCCCCACCCTACCTGCATGCCATCACAAATAACAACCCCTATCCTCACCCCCACCACCTCACATATACCTCACCAACACAACCCACCCATCCCAATACCAAGCCCTGCATGCAACAACAATGCATGGACCCCCATCACAGACCTGCATGGACACCCATCACCACAGCATGCACACTAGTGACAAGCACTTAGCCAAACCAAGCACAACTCACACAAGCCAAAGCTGCCTTGCTAATAACAACCATAGAGGGAAACATATCCATGCACAAGATAGCACACGCAGATACAATAACACTGCATTTACACCCCCACAGGACCCCCACTCAACGTCACCGATGAGGAGGTGGCAGCCACATCCAGTCCCCCCTGAAGAGGCCCAATGTGATGACAGACACTCTGCACGCCTGGATCATGATGACCAAAAAGGCCCATCAAGGACCTCTGGACAGTCGGTGACCCAGCCACAGTCCCAACCCACCACAGATCCTCCCCTTCAGGAAACACCAGCACAGCACCCACCCAGCGGGCCCATCACTCGGTCCCTAGGACATGTCAATCAGCAGTGTGTCCACCACTACAGGGACCCAAGGCAACCCCACAAACACAGGACGATCAGGGACCTGGGGTCAGTGGCAGTGGGTGCACAGTTCAGGGGACAGAGGCACAGGACCACAGGGAAGCTGGGAGTACTGCTATGCGACGGGGGAGGATAGGCCCAGGGAACCAACTCTCCAGGAGGCACTTGCAGAGATCCTGGGAGCATACCACCATTCCCAGGAGAACATGGGCCAGATACTGGACAAGCTGCAGGAGATCCAGCGGCTGCAGGAGGGACAGTACCTGGGGATCACGGAGGGCCTGAGGGACATCCACACCACCCTGGTCACCATTGCAGGGGTGCTGGCAGACATGGCCAAATCCATAAGGGAGGCAGTGGCACACCAACGGGCCCCTGACACTAACCGAAGAACACTCCTCCACCTCCGCTGGCGCTAGTAGACAGGAGACCCCGCCACAGGACCAATAGGCCACCAGCACCCCACCCCTTGCAGAAGGGGAACCACCCCGCAAATGGTCCCCTGCGATCCAGGCAGAAGCCAGAGAACATTGCCAAGACTCCCATCAGGAAATAATACTCTCCTGATTGTCACCCTTCTGTCCCACTCTGTCACCCTGTCCACCTTGAACTGCCATTGCTCCACTTCCTATGCCCCCTTGGAGAATGCACCTGTGATACAAATAGACTGAACTCTTTCATAGACTTTCCTCCATCATCAACCCAGCCCATTGCACATTTCCAGTTACTTTTCATCACTGAAATAAACACTCTTGGAACTATTACAAGTATGGAGTCTGTCAATTGTTTGAAATATGTAATAGTTTAACAAGCTGTAAAGATTGCAATTCAAATGTACTGTACATAGGTTTGACCTGTAGTGGGCAGCAGTAACACACTAGGAACCAGAGTGGGGCAAAGATATCTGAAAAAAGAGATGCCAAAGGGTACAGTAAGTGGTCATAGAAATAGGGAAAACAGACTGCCATGTTCAATGTCAAAAACAAAACTGCAAAGGAAGCTGAAGTTACAGTGTCTTACATGTGTCACTGGAAGTACTGTTGAATTAGTGTAGTTCTGTTGTCCACATCTTCGTCCTCTGCCTCCTCTTCGTCACTGTGCACAGGCTCCACCGCTGCCACACGAACATCCCCAGGCTCATCCTCCTGCAGAAAAGGCACCTGGCGTCTCAAGGCCAGGTTGTGTAACATGCAACGATGATCTGGCACACCTTCTTGGGTGAGTAGTACAGGGTTCCACCTGTCAGATGGAGGCACCGGAATCTGGCCTTCAGGAGGCCAAAGGTTCTCTCAATGATCCTCCATGTTCGCCCATGTGCCTCATTGTAACGTTCCTCTGCCCTTGTCCTGGCATTCCTCACTGGGGTCAGTAGCCATAAGAGGTTGGGGTAACTAGAGTCACCTGCAAATATTCGAGGGATACCTAGTAGCCACACACTCACCCTTAGGAACAAACCCACACACATATACCTTCATCAACTGGGTGGAGACCACGGGCTCACCTATTAGCCACACCCGATGCCTCTGGAGTTGAGCCATCACACATGGAATGCTGCTATTCCTCAAGATAAATGCATCATGCACAGAGCCAGCATACTTGGCATTGACATGGGTGATGTACTGGTCCACCAAACACACCATCTGCACATTCAGAAAGTGAAAGCTTTTCCTAAATCTGAACACTTGTTCATTTCTCACGGGGGGACAAATGCGATATGCGTACCATCAATGGCACCAATGATGCTGTGGATATGTCCCAGTGCATAAAAGTCAGCCTTCACTGTGGCCACATCCTTCTCCTGGGGAAATACTTTGTAGCTGCGCATGTGTTCCATCAGGACAGACAACACTCTGGTCAGCACGTTGGAAAACATTGGCTGAGACATCCCTGATGCCATGGCCACTGTCGCTTGGAAGGAACCACTTGCCATGAAATGGAGCACTGACCGGACCTGCACTAGAGGGGGGATACATGTGGGGTGGCGGATAGCTGAAATCAGGTCTGGCTCCAATTGGGCACACAGTTCTGTAGGTCAGGATAATGTGCCTGTCCTCCATTGTCGCCAGGTCCACCAGGGGTCTGTACACGGGGATGTCTCCATCTCCTATTCATCCTCACCGGTTGAACTCTAGCGTGAATAACGGTGAGCATATGGCAATGTTAATATGCATTTCTTCCTTTACAGAAACAGTATGTGAACTCGTGAGCCAGTTGATGTGCCAATGTCTGCTGTGATGCAGTTAGGTGCCATGGCCGTTGCCCCCCTGAAATGGCGGCTGCCTGTCCTGTGAGGAGAGACAAGTGGAAATGAGGTAATTCCGCTGGCGTTGTGTGCCGTTGTGGTCGGCGGTCGATGACCGGCGCGCAAGATCGCATTGGTTACCATTGGGCCCTATGGTTCCAGGAGCCAATGGCGATGTACGCCGGCAGTGATGGTACGCACCGCCGTGGACGTGACTGCCATTTTCTATCTGTGCACTCACTTGCTACCTGACCTTCAACAGGAGAGGACTTACACTGCAAGTGCTGCCGTGACCTGTGTCTGGAAGCGATAATGGCTCTAGCGTCTGGGGAAAGGGCCCCTGCCTTCACTTCCGAGGAGTTGGAGAGACTAGTGGATGCGGTCCTATCCCATAACACTGTATTCTATGGTCCACAAGACAAACAGGTGAGTACACTGTGAGCATGATGCGTGGGCCATGAATGTATGGATTGCTGTGTGTGTAAGACCCGTGAAGGGGTGGGGTCCGAGGGGTCCTGGGCAGAGTGATGCATATATGGTGGTCAATGTATGTGCGTAAGGGGATGGGAAGGATATTGTGGGCCACAAGTATGACAGTCCGAACGGTATGAATAATCCCTTTTCTGCTGTATTTTTTCTGCAGGTCAGCGCGCATCAGAAAAAGGGTGCCATCGCCAAGGAGATGAGGACCCTGGGGGACTTTGACAGGCAGAGCACCCACTGCTGCAAATGGTGGGAGGACCTGTGCAGCTGGGCAAGGAAGACAGCGGAGGCCCAGCTGGGGCTGGCCTCCCAACGAGGAAGGGGTGCCTGTCGTACCCTGACCCCCCTGATGTTCCGCATCCTGGAGGTGGCCTATCCAGAGTTGGATGGGCACCTGAAGGCATCACAGCAGCCATAAGGGGTTGAGTACAGATTCTGAATAATGACTTTGCACACGTTATGGTTTTACCTGGGTGGGGGATGTGGGCTGTGGGTGCCCCTAGGCCAGGGAGAACATGGCAGGGTAGGTTCAATGATGGGCAAGCTCAGATGTACTCCAACCCCAATAGTGTTAGTGGGCATCTACTATTGGGCATGGTCCTGTGGGTTTCAAGTGTGCAGCTAATGGAGTTAGGCATTGTACCCCATGGGCTGGTGACTACATCAACGATAGTGTTGTTGCTGGCATTGACCAAGTGTATCCTCTGTCTCTCCCCCCCTTTTTGTTTTGTCACCCTGTTCTTGTGTGCATTAGCATAATCTGGCGAAGGAGCAGAGGCACCGGACAGAGGGCGAGGGGAGCACCACGACGGAGACAGGAAGGGACACTACCGAGAGCGGCTCTTCCTACGATGGAAGCTCCCTGGCGGTGGCAGACACCTCTGTGCCCACCCCAACGACAGGTAAAGGCGCCACCCCCGTACCAGCACTGCCCTCCCAGCAGCCCCTCAGCGTGTTTCCCGTGTCCGGTCACCCAGGAGGATGGGCATCTCCTTCGCCCCAGGCACCTCAGGCCCTGCCCCAGGCAGCCCTGCTGCCCTCAGTAAGGAGGCTATTGACCTCCTGAGATCCCTCTCTGTTGGGCAGTCAACCATACTGAATGCCATCCAGGGTGTAGCATGGCATTTGCAACAAACTGATGCATACCTGGAGGGCATTCATTCTGGCGTGGCGGCCCAACAGAGAGCATTCCAGGCTCTGGCACCCTCACTGATGGCAGAGATTGTCTCTGTCTCCAGCCTCCCCCTCCAACTTCCTCTACCCAGTCCCAATCCCCTCAACCCCAGCCTATCCCAAGCACACCTTCAGACTAGCAATCACCCAAATCAACACACAGATGTGGTTCAGGCAAACACAAGTACCACACTTCATCTCACAGGCACTCACACAAGCACCATTCCCATGCAGACACACCAAAATCCACTGCCTCCACTGTGTCCCCCTCCTCCTCGTAGTCCACCTCCCTCCCAGTAGTGTCTCCACTCATACCTGCATGCACTACATCCTCATCCACTACCTCCATCATCAGCACGCCTATCAATACACGCCCCTCACTGGAAGTCACCACCCCCACATCCATGCACACGTCCCCTGTGTTCTCTTCCACTGTGTCTGTGACCCCTCCCCCCAAAGGACACAAACGCAAGCACACACACACCCAACAGCCATCCACCTCACAACAGCATCCAGTCCATGCACCTGCCCTCAAACAGAGAGCAGACTGACACCTCCTACAACCATTCCCTCTTCCTCCACTCCCAAACCTTCATCCACTTCCCGCCCCACTGTCCCTAAGAAACCTTTCCTCGCCAACATTGACCTTTCCCTTACCCTCTTCGTCCTTCACCTCGGGCCAGGGTGGCAGAACCCAGCCCAGCACCTCAGCCACCCAGTCCACGGCCACTGTGGTTTCTGCAGCTGTGAGAGGCTGCAAGGAGTCAGCCCAGCCAGTGTGCCAGCACTCCCTGCCAAGACTAAGAAGGGTCCGCCACCTCGCAAGGGCAAGAAGGGGACACCAGCCAGCAAGGGGAAGGAGGCACAACCAGCCACCAAGGGCAAGACAAAGTCTCCAGCTGGCAGAAGCAAGAAGACACCACCATCTGCCAAGGGCAGGAAGGGGCGCAGAACACCAGCCATGGCACTTCAGTCATCCGAGGCTGCAGGTGAATGCCTGGAGGCTAACACCACCGCAACCAGCACCGCCACCTGCACCGCTGCCAGAACCACCACCTGCACTGCCGCCAGCAGCACCACTGCCAGCAGCAGCAACCCCAGTGGGCAGCCGTCCGAGGCTGCAGGTGAAGGTCTGGAGGCTACTGCGACCACTGCCTGCACCACCACCTGCACCGCAGCCAGCACCCACCTGCACCGCGGTCAGCACCACCACCTGCACTGCTGCCAGCAGCACCACTGCCAGCAGCAGCCCCAGTGGGCAGCTGTCCGAGGCTGCAGGTGATGACCTGGAGGCTACCACCACCACTGCCTGCACCACCACCTGCAGCGCAACTGGCATCCACTGAGCAGCCGTCACCGCCGGAGAGCAGTGTGTAGTGGTGACTACATGGGCAGCAGTGCATCCTGGACCCTGCAACACCTGTCGGTGTGACATACAGGTGGGAGACTGTGACCTTGCACCATCCAGGATGAAGCACACTGGGTACAGGGCCCGCTCCAGAACCAGTGGAAGAAGCCATCCACTCAGCCCCTCCTTGCCAGGGTGAAGAACACTGGGCACAGGGCCCCCTCCAGAACCAGTGAAAGAAGCCATCGACTCAGACCCTCCTTGCCAGGATGAAGCACACTGGGCACAGGGCCCCCTCCAGAACCAGTGGAAGAAGCCATCCACTCAGCCCCTCCTTGCCAGGATAAAGCACAATGGGAACAAAGCCACCTCCAGAACCAGTGGAGAAACTACCCACTAGAAACTGTGGCTTTGCACTCCCCAGGACCAAGCAGTAGGCAAACCACCCACTTGAAAGACTATGGCCTTGCACTCCCTACGACCAAGCAGTGGGCAAACCACCCACTTGAGAGACTGTGGCCTTGCACTCCCCAGGCCTAATCAGTGGGCAAACCACCCACTTGAGAGACTGTGGCTTTGAAATCCCCAGGAGCAAGCAGTGGGCACACCACCCACTTGAGAGCTTGTGGCTTTGCACGCCCCAGGAGCAAGCAGGTGGCAAACCACCCACTTGAGAGACTGTGACCTTGCACTCCCCAGGACTAAGCAGTGGGCAAAACACCCACTTCAGAGACTGTGGCTTTGCACTCTCGTGGACCAAGCAGGGGGCATGGAGTCCCCTCCAGGCCAGTAGCGTTATACCATCTTCTGGCTGAGGTGCCCCCCCATTCCCTGTCCCCCTGAGGTGCCTGTGTATTTTCGACCTGATGCCCCTGCAGTGTTCTCTTCGTATTGAGGCAAGTCCAACTCCCAATGACACCCCGTCAAGTGACCAAGGAACAGCTTGCAGGCACAAAATAGCGAGGGTAGGAACATGGCAACTTTCTAAAAGTGGTGTTTTCAAAATTGTGACTTAATTTCTGACTTTAACATTAATAAGAATTTTTTAGACCCCCAAATATGATTTTCCTACCTGCTCCTAATCAAAAGTCAAAATCTGTTTAGTGTAATAAGGCAACCCTATGTAATCCTACAGGAGAGGTAGGCCTTGAAGTAATGAAAAATGTATTTAGGAGTTTTCCACCACCAGGAAACTTAAAACTTAAAAGTACATGTCCAAACTTTTAAGTACAATGCATTCTGCCCTATGGGTTGGCTAAGGCCTACCTTAGTGGTTACGTACACATAATAAAATGGGAGTTTAAGGTTTGGCAAGGAGGCATTTAGGCTGCTATGGCAGACCTGGGAAATGGTTTAAGGGGCTACTTATATGGGTGAAATGTATTTTACAAGCCCCTTGTGTATGGCATACTACTTTAATAGGGACTTATCAGTAAATTAAATATGGCAATTAGGTGTAAACCTAATTTACCATTTCTTGAGGAGTGAGCACAAGCACTTTAGCACTGGTTAACAATGGTAAAGTGCATAGAGTCCTGAAGCCAGCAAAAACAAAATCAGAAAAAGAGGAGGGTGATAGCAAAGCATTTTGGGGAATGCAACTCTAAGGCTTAAACTTCTACCAATTGCTTTGCTTTGTGACAATTCCTGATTTTCCCTGCTTTTACCTAGTTGCTCTTGTGCAGTGGACCATTGGTGTTGCTGTGTGTGCCTAATTGTGATTCAGTGTCACTGTATAGCCCATTTTCATTTAGTAGGATGTTGATTTACCATCACTTCACTTTACTTTCAATGTCTTTTGAGTATAAGCATTTCACAGTCGGACACACACGGTACCACTGCCTGCAGTCAGGATTCACTAATCACAATTATTTACGTCTCATGGGCACCCTGGAACTCCTGGATTCTCTTTGTTCAGGTGTTCTGAAGTAGTAGCATTCACAGGTTTATATGCATTCCTTGCATACAATGACAAGCATATAATTATAGGATTAGCAATTCCCAAATAGTATCGATTTTGAATTGTCAAGAATGAAGCTCTAAAATGTAAAATGCCAAAAGAAATATAAACTGCTATTTGCAATTGTGCTCAAGGCAAGGCCAAGTAAAAGCTCCAGCTGGCACGTTAAGCTCAATTTGCAAGAATATCTGAAACACCTGTTACACAGTTGCACAAAAAAGTAATGTACTATGGTAAATTCCACATCCTGATTCAAAAAATAGGTTTTGCGGAATTTTAGGATCCTAAATTGCACATAAGGGGGTGGAAAATCAGTCAGTGTGTAGCATTCTGTAAATTTAATGACGGGAAGGTAAAGACATTCCGGTTACAGTTGCTCAAAAAAAGCAAATGGAAATATACTCTTGTGAAAGGGAGAGGAAACTGCCTTCAGAGGTGGACATTTTTCAAAGGACTCAACGGAGAGTGCTTTATCCACAAGGATACATACTTTTCAATTTAGAAAACAACCACATACATATTAATGCTCATTCAATTATGCATATTTTATAAATTGAGAAACGTAATTTTTAAATGCACAGACTTTGGAGTAGTCCTGACTCTATGACTGCAATGTATATCCAGGATTACGTGTGGGTGATTGTGACCAGTAATATACATAATTTTCATTACAACTACACGTTGCATCTGGCAACCGTCAGCCAGAAAATTCTATGCCAGGTATATCCTTCTGTTGTACCTGGCTTTTTGACAGGGTTATCCCCAAACTTTTTGCCTCCTTCCTCCTATTTTTTCTGACCTGTTGTTGTTGGCTTTTGACTTATGGGCACTTTACCACTGCTAACCAGTGCTAAAGTGCATATGCTCTCTGTGTAAATTGTACTATTGATTGGTTTATCCATGATTGGCTATTTAATTTACTTATAAGTCCCTAGTAGAGTGCACTATATGTGCCTAGGGCCTGTAGATTAAATGCTACTAGTGGGCCTGCAGCACTGATTGTGCCACCCACTTCAGTAGCCCCTTAACCTTGTCTCAGGCCTGCCATTGCAAGGCCTGTGTGTGCAGTTTCACTGCCACTTCGACTTGGCATTTAAAAGTACTTGCCAAGCCTAGAACTCCCCTTTTTCTACATATAAGTCACCCCTAATGTGTGCCCTAGGTAATCCCTAGAGCAGGGTGCTGTGTGGGTAAAAGGCAGGACATGTACCAGTGTAGTTATATGTTCTGGTAGTGTAAAACTCCTAAATTTGTTTTTACACTACTGTGAGGCCTGCTTCCTTCATAGGCTACCATCGGGTCTGCCCTCATACACTGTTGAAGTGGCAGCTGCTGATCTGAAAGGAGCAGGAAGGTCATATTTAGTATGGCCAGAATGGTAATATAAAATCCTGCTGACTGGTGATGTCGGATTTAATATTACTATTCTAGAAATGCCACTTTTAGAAAGTGAGCATTTCTTTGCACTTAAATCTTGTTGTGCCCTTCAATCCACGTCTGGCTAGGTTTAGTTGACAGCTCCTTGTGCATTCACTCAGACACACCCCAAACACAGGGTACTCAGCCTCACTTGCATACATCTGCATTTTGATTGGGTCTTCCTGGGCTGGGAGGGTGTAGGGCCTACCCTCACACAAAAGACTGCCACACCCCCTACTGGGACTCTGGCAGACAGGATTGAACTGAAAGGGAGTTTGGTGCATTTCTTAGACACTCTTTGAAGTCACCCCCACTTCAAAGGCACAACTTAGTATAAAACAGGGCCTCTGTCCTACCTCATCAGACACTTGCTAGAGAAGAAACCTGAACCAGAAACTACATCCTGCCAAGAAGAACTGCCTGGCTGCTCAAAGGACTCACCTTTCTGCTTTTCTACAAAGGACTGCTGCCTTGCTGTTGGCCTGCTGCCTTGCTGAACTCCTGTCTGGCTGTAAAAGTGCTCTCCAAGGGCTTGGATAGAGCTTGCCTCCTGTTCCCTGAAGTCTCAGTGCCAAAAAGACTTCTCTCCTTCACATGGACGCTTGGTGCGCCGAAATTTTTGACGCACAGCTTGTTCTGCAGCGAGAAAAACGCCACACATTGACGCTGATCGACGCAACGCCTTCGGGACGACCGGAACTTCAACGCACGGCCTCGCAAGGACAATGCCGCCCGACTTCCAGAGGAGAAATCGATGCGACGCCTGCCGTAAGATCGAAACTTTGACGCACAGCCCCGCGGAACGACGCGCAGCCGGAAAACAAGCAGGAGAATCCATGCACAGACCCGGGACATCTGGTAATCCCCGCGACCCATAGAAGGAGACGGTCCGCGTGCCAGAAAACAACGCACGTGTTCCCCGAGTGAAAAATAACGACGCAAGTCCGTGTGTGAAGGGGCGCAACCGATGCACACACCATTTTTCCTCCCGTAGAACGACGCACGTCTCCCCGCGTGAAAAATAACGACGCAAGTCCGTGTGTGAAGGGGCGTAACCGACGCACACACCATTTTTCCACGCCTCTCCTCTTCTGCGGCCCTCTGCAGAGATTTTCCACCAGAAACCAGCTACTTTGTGCTTAAAAGAGACTTTGTTTGCTTTTGAAAGACTTAAGACACTTTGGTGGTCATTCCGACCCTGGCGGTTTCAAACCGCCAGGGGCGGGGACCACGGAAGCACCGCCAACAGGCTGGCGGTGCTTCCAGGGCCATTCTGACCGCAGCGGTAAAGCCGCGGTCAGAAAAGGGGAACCGGCGGTGGTATGAAGGGGAGGACCAGGTTCAGGCTGTCATCCCTGACCTGGTGGAAGGGAGAGTGGTTAAAGGGTGCCCAGCACCTGGGGCTACCGCCCCCCACTCTCCACAGCCACAGTGGTGGGAGAGCTTTGAGAGGCCTGGGGCCTGGCTCTCATCCCTGGCAGCTGTCAGTAACCACTGTGGCTTGTTGTCCGGGTGGACAGAGTTATCCCTGGGGAGGGAACAGGTGTCACACCCCGGGGGTAGAGTGGGCAACACCACTGTGTTTGTCCTGGTGGTACTATCCTGCTCCTGGGATGCATCTGTGAGCAACGTAAGGTTAGGTGCTGCACAGATGGGATCCGCAGGTAAGGAGAAAGGTTCCCCATGGGTTGGCTTTGTGGGCCCTGAGAGTATGGCCAGAGGGATCCAATTGGAGTCAGGAAGGCGAAGAACTGGAGCATGCCCCTGCTGTTGTGGGCCTCGGTCCTTGTTCTGTCGCCTCAAACAGGGAAATACATCAGGATAGTGATTGTTCTCCCCTGGCTTTAGGCTGGTAGGGGGTCACGTTGTACCTGGCTTTTTGACAGGGTCATCCCCAAACTTTTTGCCTCCTTCCTCCTATTTTTTCTGACCTGTTGTTGTTGGCTTTTGACCTCTGGGCACTTTACCACTGCTAACCAGTGCTAAAGTGCATATGCTCTCTGTGTAAATTGTACTATTGATTGGTTTATCCATGATTAGCTATTTAATTTACTTATAAGTCCCTAGTAGAGTGCACTATATGTGCCTAGGGCCTGTAGATTAAATGCTCCTAGTGGGCCTGCAGCACTGATTGTGCCACCCACTTCAGTAGGTCATTAACCTTGTCTCAGGCCTGCCATTGCAAGGCCTGTGTGTGCAGTTTCACTGCCACTTCGACTTGGCATTTAAAAGTACTTGCCAAGCCTAGAACTCCCCTTTTTCTACATATAAGTAACCCCTAATGTGTGCCCTAGGTAACCCCTAGAGCAGGGTGCTGTGTGGGTAAAAGGCATGACATGTACCTGTGTAGTTATATGTTCTGGTAGTGTAAAACTCCTAAATTCGTTTTTACACTACTGTGACGCCTGCTTCCTTCATAGGCTAACATCGGGGCTGCCCTCATACACTGTTGAAGTTGCAGCTGCTGATCTGAAAGGAGCAGGAAGGTCATATTTAGTATGGCCAGAATGGTAATATAAAATCCTGCTGACTGGTGAAGTCGGATTTAATATTACTATTCTAGAAATTCCACTTTTAGAAAGGGAGCATTTCTTTGCACTTAAATCTTGTGCCCTTAAATCCACGTCTGGCTAGGTTTAGTTGACAGCTCCTTGTGCATTCACTCAGACACACCCCAAACACAGGGTACTCAGCCTCACTTGCATACATCTGCATTTTGAATGGGTCTTCCTGGGCTGGGAGGGTGGAGGGCCTACCCTCACACAAAGGACTGCCACACCCCCTACTGGGACTCTGGCAGACAGGATTTAACTGAAAGGGGGCTTGGTGCATTTCTTAGACACTCTTTGAAGTCACCCCCACTTCAAAGGCACAACTTAGTATAAAACAGGGCCTCTGCCCTACCTCATCAGACACTTGCTGGAGAAGAAACCTGAACCAGAAACTACATCCTGCCAAGAAGAACTGCCTGGCTGCTCAAAGGACTCACCTGTCTGCTTTCTACAAAGGACTGCTGCCTTGCTGTTGGCCTGCTGCCTTGCTGAACTCTTGTCTGGCTGTAAAGGTGTTCTCCAAGGGCTTGGATAGAGCTTGCCTCCTTTTCCCTGAAGTCTCAGGACCAAAAAGACTTCTCTCTTTCACTTGGAAGCTTTGTGCGCTGAAATTTTCGATGCACAGCGTGTTCTGCGGCGAGAAAAACGCTGCACACCGATGCTGATTGACGCAACGCCTTTGGGACGACCGGAACTTCGACGCACGGCCTCGCAAGGACAACGCTGCCCGACTTCCAGAGGAGAAATCGACGCGACGCCTGCGTGAGATCGAAACTTTGACGCACAGCCCCGCGGAACGATGCGCAGCCGGAAAACAAGCAGGAGAATCGACGCACAGACCCGGGACATCTGGTAATCCCCGCGACCCATAGAAGGAGACGGTCCACGTGCCGGAAAACAACGCACCTCTTCCCCCGAGTGAAAAATAACGGCGCAAGTCCGTGTGTGAAGGGGCGCAACCGACGCACACACCATTTTTCCTCCCATAGAACGACGCACGTCTCCACGCCTGAAAAATAACAATGCAAGTCTGTGTGTGAAGGGGCGTAACCGACGCACACACCATTTTTCCACGCATCTCCTCTTCTGCGGCCCTCTGCAGAGATTTTCCACCAGAAACCAGCTACTTTGTGCTTGAAAGAGACTTTGTTTGCTTTTTAAAGACTTAAGACACTTTATATCACTTTTCAGTGATATCTTTACAAATTCATATTGCATCTTTGATCGTTTTGATCTGCAGATACCCAGATAAATATTATATATTTTTCTAAACACTGTGTGGTGTATTTTTGTGGTGTTATATTATGGTATTGTATGATTTATTGCACAAATGCTTTACACACTGCCTTCTAAGTTAAGCCTGACTGCTCGTGCCAAGCTACCAGAGGGTGGGCACAGGCTGATTTTGGATTGTGTGTGACTTACCCTGACTAGAGTGAGGGTTCTTGCTTGGACAGAGGGCAACCTGACTGCCAACCAAAAACCCCATTTCTAACAACTGCCTACAGAAGACACAGGAGATCCCTGCTCAGTATAATATCCATACAGTTTCTAAGTCACTTTGTGTATGTTGCTGGCATCGCACATACATCCACAGCACAGATCCATTCCACAGGTCCTTACTGGATATTTCTGCTCTGGGTCTCCTATGAGTGAAAATCACATGTAAAGAGTAAGCTGAAGAAAACACAAAATGACACGACCTACAAGTAATCCATCAATTAGAAATCAAATGGGATTGTGCTAAGGTGAGATAAATTTTAAACAGGCTTTATAATCATCCCATTTTATTTCTATGCATTGGAAGAGGAAAGGGACATGCAAATGAAATTGTGTCGTCTATAACCCACCCACTAACTCACTAAAACAAAACTTTTCAAAGAAACCTGCAATACTTGAGCAACTCTTTGGGATCACCATTCCACTATTTTTTGGATATGACCCCTTGTCCTGGTTTTAGGTCTGCCATTACTAGCTCAGGCTTAGCTCCTTCATTACAAACTGTGAACCATGCTCTGTAGAGACCCTAAGGTCCTCATTACGAAGGCCCCTTTAATTCCAGTAGGCCATTAACACAATTACCAGCTCATTTGTAATCATGAGGTGTAAACTTTGCAGATTTATTCTGCCTCACCCAGAGATTTAGGCTGATGAAAACAGCTGAAATTCCCTGGTGAAACTCTGGGGGGGGGGGATGTGAATTGCCAGTGGGATCAGACGCAGCATTACTGATTAGCCTGTTTATTACACATTTCTAAGTAGAGCCTCAATGCCTCACTTCCAATTCCCAGGTAACTCTGGTGAACAGTGGTGATGGCTACACATCTGGGACCTTGTAATGAAAACATAGTCTGGTATAGTATGCTGTACTAACATTACTTCACGTTCTGTGAAGTGGTCTGTCAATATGTTGGCACATTGCTATTAAAAACATAAATAGCTAGATATCTGTGTTAGTGTAATAGTTGCAAACAGCAGAGCTACAGGAAACCAAATGTAACCACTCTGTTGACCGTCTGCGCTTGTATATTCCTTGGTGACTGTTTTGGAAAAACTCCCGCCTCAACATGGCAAGGTGTTGAAAATGTAGGGCCTAGCCCTAACTTGCTACAAACCCTAGGAGTTTTCTGGTTACCGCAAAACAAAAATCTGGCTCTAAATTCCATATGAAAGACACACAATTGTTTCATTTAACAAGATTCCAGTTCCAATTTACATAGAGAAAACAGCAGTAGCCTGAGGTCCAAGCAAGACCTTCAAATTACACAACATGAAAACTACCATTGTAAAACTGCACTGTTAAAAAATATTTCTATGATTGAGAAGGAAATGATTATGTATAACCTACGATAATAGACATGTGACAAAGCTACAACATGATCACCAAGGCCATTCTTATACCCACACAACCATGTACACACACATACAAAATTAACTTCCAGATTCCACAGACACAACACTCTCCTGCTATGCCTTATCCTCGTCCTTACAGGTCTGTTTCTTTTGCCTGCTGAGCATGAACAGGTACAGTTAGTGAGCCAAATGCTCCAAGGCCTTCTCCAGCTAAGTCCAGGATTATTATTTCAAAAATCCAGTTTTGGTAGAAGAGTAAACAGTGTTAGAGGACTATTAAATTATTTAGCATCACATTATGTGATCAAGCTTCAAATCAGAATCTAGAGCCACTGTAACCTGCATCCAGAAAAGTCATATTAGCGGTTACCCTGCACATGGAAGCTGATCACAGTGTCAAACCTGAGGGCCTGATTTAGAGTTTGGCAGATGGGGTTACTCCGTCACAGACATGATGACTATCCCATCCACTGTATTATGAGTCCATGATATCCTACGGACATTGCAGTACTGCGGACAGGATATCCGTCATGTTTGTGACGGAGTAACCCATCTGCCAAACTCTATATCAGGTCTGAGTTTCTTAAACTTATTTGACTAGCTATGTCATGGCCACTGACTTCACTGGCTGTGCGTCACAGATGAAACTCAGAAGCTGAAAATCTGATTCAATAGCAGGGAAGAGAGGAAGCGTGAACATGTTGTACATTTTTCCTCTGCTCCAGCAATTTACCACATTAGTACTGCAGAGGATCTCTCATACTCCCCTAGTATTTCTACTACAAATATTTAGGGTCATATTTACAAAAAGTGGTGCTGTGCAGCCGCTGCACCAAAATTGGCAGTGCCATGCTGCATCACTTCTAAAATGCAGGGAATCGCCGTATTTTCTAGAATACAGCACACCTCTGTGTTTCCCCCTGCATCAGTGCTAAATTAGCTGCAGAATACCAATAAAGCCACCATTGAACCCAGGTGTAAGCATGGCTGTATTACGGGGGCGATTGTTTTTATGCAGGAAGGGATATCTTCCTGCAAAAAGACAATCTTTAATGGTATTTTGCTCTTTCTATGTGTGCCACATAACGCAACACACATAGAAAGAGCAAAAAATTAGGAAAAATGAAAGCATTTCTCCTCGTTGCACCATGCTAATGCTACCCCTGGAGTGGCATTAGAGGTTGGCGCTGTGTTGGACCTGGCCCTTTTTACAGGATCATCCCCAAGCTGTTTTTGCTTTCCTCCTCCTGCTTTTTCTGACCATTTTTGTTGGTGTTAGGACTCTGGGCACTTTACCACTGCTGATCAATGCATGTGCTCTCCCTCCTAAACTTGGTATGATTGGCTTACACCTGATTGGCACATTTAATTTACCTGTCGGCCCCTTGTACAGTGGTATTTCTATACCCAGGGCCTGTAAATTAAATGCTACTCGTGAGCCTGCAGTGCAGCTTGTGCCACACACAGAAGTAGTCTCTCAAATGTGTCTCTGGTCTGCTACCACAGAGCCTGCATGTGCAGATCACTGCCACAGGGACATGGCATCTAGATTTACTTGCCAGGCTTGGAACTCCTCTTTTACTACATATGAGTCTCCCCTAAGGTAGGCCCTAGCTAGCCATATGGGCAGGGTGCTGTGTATGAAAAAGGGAGAACATATGTGTTTAGGTACTGGATGTCCTGGTAGTGACCAACAGCCTATCTAGTTTCTCACTACTGTGAGTGCTGCCTCTCTCATAGGATTGCATTGGAAATGCCTTAACATATGTCTAAGTGGTATTATCTAATCTATGGGGAGTAAGGCATGTTTGGCATGGTTGTAATAGTAGTGAGAAATGCTGCTCAGTGGTGTAGGTGGACTTTTTATTACCATTACATAAATGTCACTTTTAGAAAGTGAGCATTTCTCTGTGCTTATGACTCTGGTGTTTTGCAGCTTGACTCCAATCCACATCTGGGGTAGAGTGACTGCTAGGCTCTGTGCATACTTTCAGGCAGCCTATACACAGGGAGGGTGGAGGTGTCACAGAGGTGCATATGCATATTGAATGGTCTTCCTGGGCTAAGAGAAAGAGAGGCGGGACACACCTGCATTTGTAAAGGCTGTACCCTGGCCTCACAGAAAGGGCTTGTTTACCCCCCACTGATGTCTGAAGCCTGTGCTAGAGGAGAGAGGGGCACTCCTAGAACCAGTTAGGACTGATTGGATCCCCTTCTCCCCCTTTTGTGGAGACTGCGTAAAATTAGTATAAGTACAGAGGTTTTTCCCCCCACATTTTCAGACACTAATGGACTACTGAACTGGACACTGGATGCTGCTGGGAGGACTAGCCAGGAACTGTCTTTGGACTGCTGCTGTTGTGCTGACCTATGACCTGTTAGGTCACTGAAAAGAACTACCACTGCTTGCTAAACCTTTTGCTGCCGTGCTTGCTTGGGCCCTGCGGCCCTATGCCCCATTACTGTCTTCAGGGGATGGGTTGAGTGCTCCCTTGGTCCCCTGCATTTCTACTTCTTCAAGGGGCAGGAAGGACGCTTGACCATATATTTTCCTAGTGCTATGGAAACGGTCAGTCCAGAAGCATTGTGTTCCCTTTGTGCTGGCTGATCAGCAGTGTTACCAATTGCCTTTTTAAAAATGCCTGGAGAGCCCTGTGTTTAGCTGATTACCATGAGCGCAGAGAGAGCGCTTTATGGTTTCACATAATTCAGCGTGAGGAGAGCACCTGTGTTGTTGCGTATCTGCACGCCCCCCTCTCCGCTGGTGAAGAAGGAAGCCCTAATGGAATGTAACCTGCAGTGATCACCGCCGACAGGTTCCACTGAGTGCAGATGAAGTGTGCTCCATCTAGTGGCTCCAGGGCACCAGCAGTACAGTAGAGGGTTCACCGTCACAGCCAAGGTGGAGACAAAGCGAAGAAGCCAGCCTGCGGTTGGGAGGCCCTATGGAGTGGACTGCCTCCCAAGAAGAGAGGTAACAGTCTGGGAGGCGCTGGGGGCCCCTGCACTGCTACACACAGAAGGCGCACGGTGCGAGAGACAGCAGCCATATTGTGCAGACACAGCAGCTGTCACCTGGTTCCCTCCTTTTCTTTTCCTTGACTGGGGAAGCCCAAGAACGGTCTCCCCTGGCACTCCCTCACTGGGGACACCCGGCTGGGAGGGACATTCCATGCAGTTACAGTCCCTATGAGAGGAGTGGTACTGCTTCGCCCTTTGTAGCATTACTGTAACTATGGTTGTAAGAGCACAAGACCTCCAATAATTGGTGCAGTGGGTCTTGCGCCCACTGTATACTATGTAAAGAAAGCACAGGTGTGCTATGCCCATCATTTAGCGGGCGATGTGGTGACAGGCTCAGGACCCCCCGTTCACCATTGTTTCCTTTGCCCTGACTGTGCCTACAGAGTTTGCAGGTCTGATGTAATGTTCAGGACCTGGATACAATTACTTTAACTTACACTCTTAGTGATGATGATGGTGATGTCTTGACATATCTGCTAATGTGTTTATTATGTGATGTGTATTGGTGGTAAGAATGATGACCTGTGTTGGGTTAAGTAATGTTCTATGACAAATACCCTATGGGGATGTGTCACTTTATGTACACCCATGATGATGTCTAGGCATTCATAATAATGTGTTTACCCTGACATGTGCCTTTTGGTGGTATTGTCAACCTGATGACTGATTGTGTTTCAGAGTACTAGTAACTGAGTAATGTTCTGACAACTGCTTGTGTAGTAGGGTATTACTGACTTGTGGTGTTTGGTCAAATGATGTTTCATGCAATACAGTTTATTTGTATATAACTTGTTGTTGTGTTCCCTTTGCGGTGTATTTATTGCATCACATGTGTTGTGCAATTGCTTTAAACATTGTCTCGGGGATAGGCCTGACTGCTCGTGCCAAGCTACCAAGGAGGTGAGCAGGGGTTATCTTGGGTGTGTAACTCCTTTGCCCTGACTAGAGTGGGTGGGTTCTGCCTGCAACAAGAAGCCCCATTTCTAACACACTGCCACAGATTTACAATTTCTTATAAATCTGGGGCAGCGTCAAAATGCAATGGGTGTTGCTGTGAAACACCCATTGCATGGCCCTTCCAAGCAAAGTGCTGCGTGTGAAGGGGCCATATTTACAAGGTGGGGTTAAGCCACAAAAAGTGGCTTAAAGTCGCCTTGTAAATATGGCACAGTGCACAGTGCCACCGGAGCGTCACAAAAAGTGATGCTTTAGTGGCGCTATGGGCTTGTAAATATACCCCTTAATATTTAAGTTAAATCTTAAGTGTCATCCACATTTTAAATTTACAAGATTTATCATCATTGCAGGCTTTTGAATTGGGGCATCGCTAGCCACTAAAGATGCTGGCAGCAACCTGGTGGAGCTCTGGATCCCAGCCTGACAGTACCAATCCTCTACTCCCCAGGGATACCCCTCCAGCATCCACAGAAGGTGAAGATGCAAAACGAACAGTTGCAGTGGCTGCTGGGGCCTTGGAGGACTTCCTCGACTCACCCTGGACCATGGGCTGTAGAACACCAAGTAAGATCAGCATGCCATGGAGCGGCTGTCCTGGCTGGAGCAGACACTTACCTTCAGGTCCCTGGAATATTACCATGTTGCGCAGTCTGGGAGTATCTCAACCACATTTCCACCAAGGCAGGTGGCAACTCATCAGCCATCTCTGCATGCTGATGCCTGGACTACACGGGTCTGATCCTTATGAAGTGAGGCCGGGTCCTGACTTAATGATGCAGGAGAGTCACTGTGATCACTCAGGGGCCTGCCCGGAACTGCATGGCAGGCACACCAAGGTAAGTACCTGGTGGCCCCAGATACAGTGCCCTAGCATAGGGGGTACAGGACTGAGGAGGGGGTGAGCAGCCCTTCCCTCTTCTCATTGTTGGCTCATGGGACTCTGCTGCCTTTTGACCCTATCACCTTGAGAGCCCTGCTCGGTCATTAGGAGTGTCTGGCCAGTGCTCACAGTGAGATAGCATCGACAACTCCTGGAGGTCAGAGGGACTCACGCACTACACTGATACCAGAGTCTGGCACAGACTATGGGGGTCATTACGACCCTGGCGGCCGGCGGTATGTTGGCGGTAACACCACCAACAGGCTGGCGGTGTTCCGCCAGCAATCATGACCGTGGCGGAATTGCCACGGCCATACCGCCTGCCCCTCAACTTTCCCGCCAGGATTCCGCCTGGCGGTCATAATCCCCAGGGCAGCGGTGCAAGCACCGCTGCCCTGGGGATTATGAGTTCCCGACCGCCGGCCTGTCCATGGCGGTACACACCGCCATGGAAAGGCTGGCGGTAAGGGGACTTGGGGTGCCCCTGGGGGCCCCTGCATTGCCCATGCACTTGGCATGGGCAGTGCAGGGGCCCCCAGGCATAGCCCCGTTGCGCATTTCACTGCCCGAATTTCGGGCAGTGAAATGCGCGACGGGTGCTACTGCACCCGCTGCACATCAGCATTGCCGCCGGCTCTATTACGAGCCGGCAGCAATGTTGATGTGACATTTCCACTAGGCCAGCGGACGGTAACACTGTTACCGTCCGCTGGCCCAGCGGAACTGTCACAATAGAGAGACAGAAATACCGCCGGCAATGGCGTTATTCTGTCTCTTGCGGCCTTGCGGTCTTTTGAAAAGACCGCTGAGGTCGTAATGACCCCCTATATGCATTGAGGGAGGATGGTGGCACTCCTAGACTGAAGTTCAACTACACTGAGAATTGGGCTGCTCGTGCTGACCCTGGCCCTGGACCCTAGAATGTGATGGAGAACAGCTGGGGTGCCGACCAGCTTGCCAGCTACTGAAAGGGATCTGTTGGACAGCAGTGTCTTTTCTTGGTGCTTTGATACCTCTGCCTCTGTTGTGCCCACACTGGTTTGCCTTATGGTATATTCGTTATTGATGAGCCAGGACAGGTGCCCTCCATATCTTGTATCTACTTGATGGTGCCGTCGTCGTAGGTGGTTGACCAAGTTCTCCAAGATGGGAAGAACAAGGACGGCCAATGCAGTTGCCTCATGTCAGGATGCGCTTAAAGACATTATTGCACTGAAGAGACTCAAACACCCCTTCCCAACCAGCGAGCACTAACATGGATAATCCCAGACAAATTGGACCTTACGCTGGAGGATATGTGGGATTTGCACACTGCCTCGGAACTCGAAATTGACACTTTCATGGATTTAGGACTATTGAAGGAAGATCAACGGAAACTATGTGAAAAAGTCAAAAAAATACTTCACCTTAGGGGGATATCACCACTATGGTGGAGGATCATACATTCTGCCTTGTTGACCCAATGGATCATGTTGGTTTATTGTAAAGCTGAATGAGAATGCTGAGGGAATGACCAGGGAAACAATATATGGATTGTGGGACTCCTGGAGGGCATGGAGGGAGTAGGCACAATGACATTTATGGAGGCTTGGTTAAGAATGACTCAAATGGGCTTCCCACAATGTACATGGTGTAGTGTTCCAGTCAGGTGCCCACCTCCCAGGTCGCCATCTCAGCTGATAGTCGGAAAGCTCCTGAACTTCTGTGACAGGAACTTTATACTGCAGAAGGCCAGTGCGAGAAACCTGATCACAGTGGACTCTTGTAGTGCTTTTCCCGCTTTTCATCCTGGCTGTCGAACATTCCTCAGCGTGAAGAAGGAACTCTGTGGCTTGGCCTCAAGAATGCACTACTTATTCTTGTGAAGCCGTGGGTGTTGGCCAGTCGCTGGACATGATCTTTGAAAGCCCTACATTCAGAGCAACACCTTGGCTGGAGCAACACCTTGGCTGCATGGGGCTGCAGAGAATACAGGGCCCTCACAAAGAGCCCAGAAATTCAGAATTTCGCTTTTCTTCAGAGGAGGAGCTCAATGGATGCCAGGCAAGGATCTAGGATCTGCACAGACACCTCTTGGGAAACAGAAACTTACTCCAACAGAAGCCAACATGGGCCAAGCAGGTCCAGTTGCAGGTCCCGGCAGGTCCAATGCAGCAGGTCAGCTGGGCAGTCACAGGCTGGCACCAGAAGCTTCTTGTGTCCCTATAGCTCAGACAGGAGGTCAACCAACTGACCCTCAGAGTCACTCAGGTAGCCTGAGAGGAAGGGAGCAGGTCAGGTCTTCCTTCTGAGAGAGCAGGTCAGTCCTCAAGCAGCAGGGCAGCCTTTGGGGTTCATAGCAGTCCTCCAGCAGAAGGGCAGTCCTCTGGTAGAAGTAGGGTAGTCCTCTGCTAAGCAAGGCAGCCATCAAGAAGCAGGGGAGTCGTCTGGGGAGCAAGGCAATCCTTTTTTTGCAATGTCCACAGGAGTGCACTGAAGAGTAGCTCTGGGCTATTATTGAAACCTGGTGCCAGCCTTTGAAGTGGGTTGATTCTCCATACTATTCCCACATCCAATTTCTAGAACGTTTTTCCCTTCACCTGTCAATGCTCCAAGAAGTCTGGGGTGAGAAAAGAGTAGTATTAGATTCCCTTGTGTGTGCCAGATGTAAGGCCTTTAAAGTGTAAGTGGGGCAGGGAACAGCTCCACGCTACCCCATCCTGCCCACACCTAGTCAAATTACACAGGACACTGGCAGAAGGCACAAAAGTGAAATTTTCAGAAATGTGGCTAAAAATCTGACTTTACCATTAAAGAGGATTTAAAATTACAATTAATTTTAGTTTAAAGAGCATATCTCTACTTGCTCCCAATCCGAAGTCACTTATTAAATCTGAAAAGGTAACTACATGTTAGTCAATTGGAGAGATAAAATGTAAAAAATGCCTTTAGAAGTTTTTTACTATCAAGGCATGTAAAGCTTAAACCCACATGTCCTAATTTTTAAATACGATGCACACTGCCCTATGTGTTTTTCAGGGCCTAACTTTGGTGCGAATAATAGATAATAAAAAGAAAGGTGTAGGCCTGGCAAAATGTTTACTTTACTAGATCAAAATGCCAGATTAAAACTGCACTGTAAGTTGCAGTGGCAGGCCAGTGACATGTTTCAAAAGACTACTTTAGTAAGTGGAAGAATTAGTGCTGCACGCCCACTAGTAGCATTTAATTTACAAGCTCTGGGTACATGTAATAGAAAACATTAGGGGCTAACATCTAAATTATGTGTGCCAATCAGGTGTAGTCAGTTTACCATTTTTTGGGGAGAGACCACAAACACTCTACCGCTGGTTAGCAGGGAAAAGGTGCACAGGGTCCTAATGCCAACAAACCAGAAGACAAAAACCTTGGGAAGACCCTGCAAAAAGGGCCAGGTCCAACACAGCCAATCCAGGATGATTTCTACACTTTTCCTGCAATTGACATTATTTAATTAGATGATATATAACATAAATGTACTCTTCTGCAAACGAAGGGGTTACTCTTTCATGCAGAGCGCTGACTAAAACTTTATGCCAGGAAGAGACATCCCTTCTCGCGGACACCCAAGCCAGAGCCCAAGCAGTGATCTCAAGGGCTTTAATATCACTGGCGATTGGACCTTATGAATGATGGACGTATAATGTTCTGCAGACCTCACAGAATAAGCACATTAGGCTTTTACTGTCCAGAGCTGACGCTGGCTAACCTGCAGTTCAATAAACGAAACCCGCCCCGAGAGCAGTTTTAAGCGCGTGCATTACACCTGTCCATCATTCAAAAGGGTGTTTTAAAATGCTCTGAAGTCACCAGTAAAGCAGGACGTTTTTAAATATTAAAGAGAGACTGAAAATGCACCGTTGTTAATCTGTCAATCCAGCTATTGTGAGCGAGAACCATATCCATAAAAATTGTAGAATTATTCAGATAGACAAAAACTCCCATGTATGCCTGCTGCCTGCACTTAATGGTCACCATACGCACATATAGACGGTGCGGTAATTTAGGAGCAATATGCAAGCAGCACTGATTTCTGTGCGCTGATATTCTCCCAGGAACGACTCATTAGAGCAGATTTTGCTCCTGTATCTATCTTGTAATTTTAGGAACTTTTAGCGTGGTTTTCAGTTACAAATCTACGGGAGACATCAACAAAATGTTCTGGAAAAAGTCAGAAATCGACTCCACCAACTTTAAACCACCATTTGGCTAAATTCTCAGCTGTTTAGACGTAGTCTGAATATTCATGCACTACTTCTGTAATTCTTCAACAGTCACAGCTGTCCAAGAGTATTTCCATGGGTATGCAGTTCTCTCTTTTAAATCAGTACCAAAATTGAGATGCTCCCGAATATATATTTACTCGTGTCGTTGACAACAGTATGCCTACCTGCTTATTTATGCTGGGCTACTACCTCTCAAAGGGGCATATTTATACTCTGTTTGCACCGGATTTGCGTCGGTTTTTTTTACGCAAATCCGACGCAAAGCTAACTCCATATTTATACTTTGGCGTTAGACCCATCTAGCGCCAAAGATCTTGGAGTTTGCGTCATTATTTAGCGTGGACACCTACCTTGCGTTAATGATATGCAAGGTAGGCGTTCCCTTCTAAAAAATGACTCCAAGGCATGTGCGCCTTATTTAAACTCCCGTGCAAAAATGACGCACGGGAGTGGGCGGGCCTTAAAAAATGACGTCCAGCTGCTTTTGCGTCATTTTTTAACGCCTGGTCAGGGCAGGCGTTAAGGGACCTGTGGGCTCGGAAGGAGCCCAGAGGTGCCCTCCCATGCCCCCAGGGACACCCCCTGCCACCCTTGCCCACCCCAGGAGGACGCCGAAGGATGGAGGGACCCATCCCAGGGAACTTAAGGTAAGTTCAGGTAAGTATTTTTTTTTTTTTTTGTGGCATAGGGGGGCCTGATTTGTGCCCCCCTACATGCCACTATGCCCAATGACCATGCCCAGGGGACACAAGTTCCCTGGGCATGGCCATTGGGCAAGGGGGCATGACTCCTGTCTGTGCTAAGACAGGAGTCATTTCAATGGGGGTTGGGCGTCAAAAAAAGTGGTGCAAATTGGGTTGAGGCCAATATTTTGCCTCAGACCTGACTTGTCCCATTTTTTGACGCCCAAGCTCCATTTTCCCCTACGCCAGCGCTGCCTGGTGTGGGTCATTTTTTTTTACGCACACCAGTCAGCTGCGCTGGCTAACGTCATTCAATAAATAAGGCGCCCGCATGGCGCTTTGGAATGGCGTTAGCCGGCGTTAAATTTTTTGACGCACAACTGTGTTGGCGCTGTTGTGCGTCAAAAAGTATAAATATGGCCCTAAATTTGCTAAGCATGTCCAAATTTGTGGGTTGGTTTTGCTAATGGCCCACCGAAGAATGCCCACATCCCCGGCCATGGGTGTAAATGCGTCACACAGAAATTCAACCATGCTGTTAACGTTCCCATTCTGGAATTCAAATTAGATTTTTCAAATACTGTTAAAGTTAGGTGTCTAAATAACTTTATGAATCGGGCCCCACATTCGAGACACGCTCATCTGAACCATTACATGTGTTTTTTCCCTGCATCAATGATCATAGGACAACCATTTTAAGTTGTTAGAGGGAAAAGAGATACAAAATATGGCCACATATGTGATACCTGCAAAAGAATTTAAATGGAATGTAGTATGGGATTCAAAGTAGAGTAGGTAGCTGTGGCGGTAAGGGTAGCCTAGATCCCGGTGACAGTTAAAAATAGGGCACCGGTACTAGAACTCTATTTTTTGCTTTCTGTAGAAGCCACTCTAGATTTTCTGCAGTCCTTGGTTCTTTACATTTCAGTACAACTTGAAGGTGAAAGATAAACGTCAGACATTTTTTTTAACTTTATGCGGAGTTTCAGTATACTTCCTACTTATGTCAAAAGATGGTGCCTTGGCGTAGTCACAGACAAAAGACTCTAAAACGATGACACTGGGAGCAAGTGTAATCATATCCACAACTGTTTCTTCAGGACGTGGGTGGCGTGTGATATTCTAGGTTGCGTACGTGCTCAATTATTGAATTTAGGGGTATATTTACAAGTTGCTAGAGCTGTCGAAACGTCACTTTTTGTGGCGCTCCAGTGGCGCTGTGCATTGCACTGTATTTACAAGGTGGCGTTAAATACATTTTTGTGGCTTAACGCCACCTTGTAAATACTGCCCCTCCACACACAGCACTTTGCGTAGAAGGGGCATGTAATGGGTGTTGCTGTGGGCGTGCCACCGCAACACCCACTGAATTTTGACGCTGTCCCAAATTAACAAGATTTTGTAAACCCGAGACAGCACCAAAATATAACACTACCCCGGGGTGGCGTTAGCATGGTGCAATGGGGAGAAATACTTTCATTTCTCCTCATTTTTTGCTCTTTTTATATGTGCTGCATTCTGCAGCACACTTAAGAGCAAATTGTCATAAAGATTGATTTTGTGTAGGAAGATGTCCTTCCTGCACAAATACAATCTCCCCTGCAACACAGCCATCCTTGCACTATGGCGTAAGCGTGTCTGCATTGGCTTTCAGTAGCTAATGTAGCACCAGCGCAGGAAGAAACACAGGGATGCACTGTATTCCTTTAAATGTGGCGCATCCCTGCATTTTAGAAGTGACCCAGTGTGGCACTGCCAATTATGGAGCAGCTGCGCTGCACCACTTCTAGTAAATATGCCTCTTAATCAATAAAGATACTAACGCCTGGATTACGAGCACCCTGATTTTTCACAATTCATGCATAAACACTTGTTTGCACGGGGATCACATGATACATGTTGTAGAGAATCCCTGTTAGACCTGACAGCCTTAGGGTGGTCACCCCTAACTTTCTGCCTGCCTCCCTCCACTTTTTGGATACTGTTTTTGCTGGTTTTTAGACTCTGCACACTTTACCACTGCTAACCAGTGCTAAAGTGCATATGCTGTCTCCCTTTAAACATGGTAACCTTGGATTACACCAAATGTGACTGCTTGATTTACTTGTAAGTCCCTAGTAGAGTGCACTATAGGTGCCCAGGGCCTGTAGATTGAATGCTACTAGTGGGCCTGCAGCTCTGGTTGCGCCACCCACTTTAGTAGCTCCTTTACATTGTCTCAGGCCTGCCATTGCAAGGCCTGTGTGTTCAGTTTCACTGTCACCTCGACTTGGCATTTAAAAGTAGTTGCCAAACCTAAACCTCCCCTTTCTCTACATATAAGTCACCTCTAATGTGTGCCCTAAAAACCCCTAGAGCAAGGTGCTGTGCGGGTGAAAGGCAGGACATGTACCTGTGTAGTTTACATGTCCTGGTAGTGTAAAACTCCTAAATTCGTTTTTACACTACTGTGAGGCCTGCTCCCTTCATAGGCTAACATTGGGGCTGCCCTCACACATTGCTGAAGTGGTAGCTGCTGATCTGAAAGGAGTAGGAAGGTCATATTTAGTATGACCAGAATGGTAAAACAAAATCCTGCTGACTGGTGAAGTTGGATTTAATATTACTATTTTAGAAATGCCACTTTTAGAAAGTGAGCATTTCTCTGCACTTAAATCTTTTTGTGCCTTACAATCCACGTCTGGCTGGGTTTAGTTGACAGCTACTTGTGCATTCACTCAGACACACCCCAAACACATGGTACTCAGCCTCACTTGCATACATCTGCATTTTGAATGGGTCTTCCTGAGCTGGGAAGGTGGAGGGCCTGCTCTCACACAAAGGACTGCCACACCCCCTACTGGCACCCTGGCAGACAGGATTAAACTGAAAGGGGACCTGGTGCACGTCTAAGCCACTCTTTGAAGTCTCCCCCACTTCAAAGGCACATTTGGGCATAAAACAGGGCCTCTGCCTTACCACCTCAGACACTTCATGGAGAAGAAACCTGAACCAGAACCGGCACCCTGACAAGAAGAACTGCCTGGCTGCCTTAAGGGCTCACCTGACTGCTTTCTACAAAGGACTGCTGCCTTGCTGTTGCCCTGCTGTCTTGCTGCTCCCTTATTTTGCCGCAGAAGTGCTCTCCAAGGGCTTGGATAGAGCTTACCTCCTGTTCCCTGAAGTCTCAGGACCAAAAAGACTTCTCTCTTGCAACTGGACCCCTTGTGCGGCAAAAAATTCCATGCACAGCTTGTTCCGCGGTGAAAAATTCACTGCACGCCGAACCGGAAAGACGCCGCTCAACTTTGCGAGGAAAAGATCGACACAGAGCCTGCGGTGCGACCGGAACTTCGACGCACGGCCCACCTGGACAATGCCGCCCGACTTCCAGAGGGGAAATCGACGCAGCGCCTGCCGTGAGGGAGAAAATTCCATGCAGAGCCCACCGGAACGATGCACAGCTGGACAACAAGCCCAGGATTCCACGCACAGACCCCAGGGCATCTGAAAACCCCGCGACTCACAGAGTTAATTCCCCGCGTGAAAAATAACAACGCAAGTCCGTGTGTGAAGGGGCGAAACCGACGCACACACCATTTTCCACGCATCTCCTCCTATGCGGCCCTTTGCAGAGATTCTTCACTCCAAACCAGGTACTTTGTGCTTGAAAGACACTTTGTTTGCTTTTTAAAGACTTAAGACACTTTATATCACTTTCCAGTGATATCTTTACAATCTCTTATTGCATCTTTTATCGTTTTGACCTGCAAGTATCCAGATAAATATTATATATTTTTCTAAACACTGTGTGGTGTATTTTTGTGGTGCTATATTGTGTTAATGTATGATTTATTGCACAAATACTTTACACATTGCCTTCTAAGTTAAGCCTGACTGCTTGGTGCCAAGCTACCAGAGGGTGGGCACAGGATAATTTGGATTGTGTGTGACTTACCCTGACTAGAGTGAGGGTCCTTCCTTGGACAGGGGGTAACCTGACTGCCAACCAAAGACCCCATTTCTAACATTGGTGATCAGCGGTGAGGATAGGACTTGTATTTGTGCCATGACATACAGTAGCTAAGTATTTCACTACCTACCCACAGTTGAAGGTCAACTTTTCATCTCTTTTGCAAATTCGTTTTTCCTGACAATTTTCTAAAACCTAAATCATCACTCAACATGTCTCTGGCTGGGTCTCAAGCAGGAAATTTTGACCTAGCCCTGTTGGAGACATATAGGTGGTCATTACAAACCTGGCGGTCAGTGTTAAAGCGGCGGTAAGACCGCCAACAGGCCGGCGGAAATAAAAATGGAATCACGACCGTGACGGAATCCGCCAACAAAGACAGCCACTTTAACACTCCGACCGCCAAGGCGGTACAAACCAACAACACAGCGGTCACCACCAACAGGCAGGCGGAAGACAATGTACCGCCCACACTATTACAACCTACCAATCCGCCACCTTTTCCGGGGTGGATTCACTGAGAATAAAAACACGACGGAAACAGGACTTCAAAGGGAAAACGCTCACCTCTACATACCCCACGAGGAACCAGGACACCATGGAAACAGAGCTTCACATTGTCCCTGCCCTTATCTTCTTGCTCCTCTACCAGGAGCACGAGCGCACGCGGCGAAGACCACGGTGAGTACTGCACCTACGACACAGGGGAGGGGTGAGGGAAAAGACAGTGACACACACATGCAACACGCAACACCTCCACCCCCACCCTCACCCACGACAACACACTCACTAATACAGCATGATACATTACAGTTACACCCCGCAAACCCCCCTGAAGAATGCAAAGACAAAAGGAAATGAGTGTAACCCTTGTAATATATTAAAATCCAGTACACTTAAAATATATATACACCATTAACAAATATATACACCAAGAATAGTAGTCCAGGTATTGCTCCATTGAAGTCCGTGGAACACTGGGCCCACACTGCATGGGCGAGTCCCACACTCAATACCCGAACATGACGGAGAGAACACTGCAGGGGCATCAGATAGCAATAAAACAGGCACCTCAGGGGAAAGGGGGGCACCTCAGCCGTTTGAGTGCACAACGCCAAATCCACGAGGGGGCCACATGCCCACAGTTCAATCCTGGGGAGTGCAAAGCCACAGTCTTTCAAGTCTCTACAGTGGGTGGGTTGCTCACTGTTGAATCCTGGGGAGTGCAAAGCCGCAGTCTCTCAAGTCTCTACAGTGGGTGGGTTGCCTACTGTTCAATCCTGGGGAGTGCAAAGCCACAGTCTCTCAAGTCTCTACAGTGGGCGGTTTGCCCACTGTTCAATCCTGGGGAGTACAAAGCCACAGTCTATCAAGTCTATACAGTGGGTGGTTTGCCCACTATTCAATCCTGGGGAGTGCAAAGCCACAGTCTCGCAAGTCTCTACAGTGGGTGGGTTGCCCATTGTTCAGTCCTGGGGAGTTCAAAGCCACAGTCTCTCAAGTCTCTACAGTGGGTGGGTTGCCTACTGTTCAATCCTGGGGAGTGCAAAGCCACAGTCTCTCAAGTCTCTACAGTGGGTGGTTTGCCCACTGTTCCATCCTGGGGAGTGCAAAGCCACAGTCTCTCAAGTCTCTACAGTGGGCGGTTTGCCCACTGTTCAATCCTGGGGAGTACAAAGCCACAGTCTCTCAAGTCTCTACAGTGGGTGGGTTTCCCACTGTCCAATCCTGGGGAGTGCAAAGCCACAGTCTCACAAGTGGATAACAGTCTCCACTGGTTCTGGAGGGGGCTTTGTGCCCAGAGTGCTTCATCCTGCCAAGGACTGTGTGAGTGGATGCCTTACTCCACTGGTTCTGGAGGGGGCTTTGTGCCCAGAGTCCTTCACCCTGCCAAGGACTGTGTGAGTGGATGTGATACTCCACTGGTTCTAGATGGGGCTTTGTGCCCAGAGTGCTTCATCCTGCCAAGGACTGTGTGAGTGGATGCCTTTCTCCACTGGTTCTGGAGGGGGTTCTGTGCCCAGAGTGCTTCATCCTGCTCGTGACGGACTCAGTAGTGTCAGTGCCCTTGGCGCTCATGGGCCAGAGGTGCTTGTGGCAGAGGTGTCCTGTTCAGCGTTGCTTGTGGCGGAGGTGTCCTGTTCAGTGGTTCTTGTGGCGACGGTGTCCTTGGCAGCGGTGCCTGTGGCGGAGGTGTCCTGTTCAGCGGTGCTTGTGGCAGCGGTGTCCTGTTCAGCGGTGCTTGTTGCGGCAGGGTCCTGGGCAGCAACTCAGCAGCTGGCGGTCCTGTCTGGCCCAGCGGGGCTGGGGCTGGCGGTCCTGTCTGGCGCAGTGGGGCTGATGGCTGTGGCCTCCTGGCCAGCAGGGCTGGTGCTGGCGGTCCTGTCTGTCCCAGCGGGGCTGATGGCGGTGGCCTCCTGGCCAGCGGGGATGATGGCGGTCGCCTCCTGGGCAGCGGGCATGATGATGGTCTTCTCCGCCGCGCTGCTCTTCCCAGACTTGCTGGGTTTCATGTGCCCCTTACCCACCTTGGAAGGTGTCGCAGCTGACTCCACACTCCCACCTGTACCCCTGGGAGCGGCATTGGTGGCTGGAGTCTTCCCCCTCTCCTGCCGGGCACTGGCCAACTTTCGATGCTTGACAGGTGGGGGACTGCCCATGCTGTGGCTCCTTGCCACACTGGCTGCCCTGCTGCCTGGTGCACTCCATAATCCGGTGACTACTGGCACCACTGGTCACGGAGATGTTGTGTCTGAGGTGCTAGGTTGGGACCTGGAGAGTTGGGCCCTAGAAGACTGACGGGGTTGGGAAGGTGAGGGAAAGAGGTCAAGAGTGGACAGGAAAAGTTTCTTGGGAACACTGGGATGGGTAGCTGGAGGGGGTTTGGGAGTGGAGGAAGAGGTTGTGGTTGTAGGAGGTGTACGTTTGGTGACTTTGGGTGAAGGTGCATGCGCTGCAGGCTGTCGTGAGGTGGATGGCTGTTGGGTGGGTCTGTGCCTACGTTTGTGTATCTTGGGAGGTGGCATCACAGACACACGGGGAGAGGACACAGGGGACGTGTGAATGGTAGTTGGGGTGGTGACTGCACGTGAGCGGGTGTGGTGGTGTGTGTGCTGGTGATGGAAGTAGTGGCTGTAGATGTAGTGCATGCAGGTGTGAGTGGAGACGAGACTGGGAGGGAGACGAGGAGGAGGGGGACACTGTGGAGGCAGTAGATGTTGGTGTGTCTGCATGTGTGTGATGCTTGCGTGAGTGCCTGTGGGATATGTGGTGCTTATGTTTGCCAGAGTTTCCCTTGTGTGTTGAGGTGTGTGCATGCTGGTCTGATGGTGTGCTTGGGGTAGACTGAGGTACAGGGGTGTGTGTCTGGGTGGAGGAAGTTGGAGGGGGGAAGCTAGAGACAGGGACAATAGCTGCCATCAGTGCTGAGGCCAGAGTCTGAAAAGCTCCCTGAAGGGCTGCCTGACCAGAATGAATGCCCTCCAGGAATGCATTTGTTTGTTGCAACTGCCTCTCTACACCCTGGATGGCATTCAAAATGGTAGACTGCCCAACAGTGAGGGACCTGAGGAGGTCAATGGCCTCCTCACTGAGGGCAGCAGGGGTGACTGGGGTAGGGCCTGAGGTGCCTGGGGCAAAGGTGATGCCCACCCTCCTGGGTGAGCAGGCACGGGGCAAAGGCTGAGGGGCTGCTGGGAGGGCTGTGGTGTTAGGGGGCTGTACCTGTAGATGCGGGGGCACAGATGTGGCCGCCACCACAAGTGAGCTCCCATCAGATGACGAGTCCGTATCACTGGTGTCAGCTCCTGTCCCCGCCGTGGAGCTCCCCTCGCCCTCCGTCCCACTGGTGAATTCCGAGCCCGTAGTCTCACCCTCCAGGGCCATGTGGGATGCAGCTACCTCCTGCTCCGGGGCCACTGCTCCTCCGCCTGATGATGCTAATGCACACAAGAACAGGGAGACCACAAAAGGGGGGGACGACAGAAGAGAGACATGTTGAGTGCATGCATTACCGCTACCGTTGGTGGACACGACAGACACAGAAGCCCCCTGCACTACGCCGCACACTTGGGATCCACTGTTCAATCCCTGGGACATGGCCTACGAGGCTATGGCTGACATCTGCACACATGGATGTCACAGGAGCCTGACTAGGTGTACTTGGCACTGTACAGAGGTGGGGTGGGGTGCCACAGGGTCTGCCAGAAGAAGGGGACCTAACTAGCACACTCACCCTGGCCTAGGGAAACCTACAGCCCACCTCCCCCACCCAACCACCTCCACTGTGCGCTGAATGAGGTGAATGAGAGTATACTCACCCCCTTGTGGCTGCTTTGATGCCCTCAAGCGCCCATCCAACTCCGGGTACGCTACCGCCAGGATCCTGAACATCAGGGGGTCATGGTGCGACGGGCACCCCTCCCACGTTGGGAGGCCATCCCCAGCTGGGCCTCGGTCGTCTTCTTGCTCCAGCGGCGAATGTCCTCCCATCTCTTACGGCAGTGGGTGCTCCGTCTGTGGTAGACCCCCAGGGTCGCCAGATGTCCTTCTTATGATGGGCGCTGACCTACATGAATTGTACAGGGGAAAAATAAAAGTTATTACCAACTGCACCATCACAGTCATTGGCCCCCATCCCTACCCTTGCCATGTGGCACATGCACTCACCGTCATTTCATGCACGCCACAATCTCCCCCCCATCTTTCATCCACCCCTCTCCACACAGGCATAGCCCATACAGCATGCTCCCAGTGTACTTACCTGTTTGTCTGGAGGACCGTAGAGTAGCGTGTACTGGGGTAGGACCCCATCCACGAGTTTCTCCAAATTCTCCGTGGTGAAGGCAGGGGCCCTTTCCTCAGACGCACAAGCCATTGTCTCTTCCAGACTGAGGTCACAGCAGCACTTGCCGTGTAGGTCCTCTCCTGTCAAAGATCAGGTATCGAATGAACGGATAGAAAATGGCGGTCACGTCCACGGCGGTGCGTACCGTCACCGCCGGCGTACATCGTCATTGGCTCCTTGGCCCCATAGGGTCCAATGTTAACCAATGCAGAATTGCGCCGCGATCTTCGACCGCCTACCGCGACGGTATACAACGCCAGCGCAGTTACCTCACATCCCATTGTCCCACTTTAGAGGCCAGGCAGTCACCATTTCAGGGGCCCACATGGCTTCATTTTTAACTGCATCACACATACCTAGGCATTGCCTCAACACTCATATATGCAAATTTCATATTATGAATCGTGTTCTGTGTAAGCTGTGGATACGTACCTCTGAGTTGGTTGACTCTTTGCTCACTGTTGTCCTTCATAGGCACCGTCCGCTGGGACATGTGAGGAGATGGCGGCATCCTCCGGTGTACAGACCGCTGGTGGACCTGTCGACAATGGAGGAAAGACATGTGATCATCACCTACAGGTTTGATCGTGCCACAATCCTGGAACTGTGTGCCCAGTTGGAGCCAGACCTGATGTCAGCTATCCGCCATCCCACAGGAATCCCCCCTCTAGTGCAGGTGCTGTCAATACTCCAATTCCTTGCAAGTGGGTCATTTCAAACAACAGTGGCCATAGCATCAGGGATGTCCCAGCCTTTGTTTTCCAACGTGTTGTCCAGAGTGTTGTCTGCCCTGCTAAAACACATGCGGAGCTACATCGTTTTCCCTCAGGTGGAGGATTTGCCTTCAGTGAAAGGTGATTTCTATGCCCTGGGACATATCCCCAGCATCATAGGTGCCATTGATGGGACACATGTGGCTGTGGTACCCCCCGCAGGAGTGAACAGGTGTACAGAAACCGGAAGAGTTATCATTCGATGAATGTGCAGATGGTGTGTTTGGCAGACCAGTACATCTCCCATGTGAATGCCAAATTTCTTGGCTCAGTGCATGACGCTTACATCCTGCGGAATAGCAACATCTCTTATGTGATGGGTCAACTCCAGAGGCACCGTGTGTGGCTATTAGGTGAGCACCTGGAAGCTAGTCAGTGGGAATGGTTGTCTGGGCCTGGGGATATCCCTAAGAGTTAGTGTGTATCTAACAGTTGTCCCTCACCATTTGCAGGTGACTCTGGTTACCCCAACCTGTCATGGCTACTGACCCCAGTGAGGAATCCCAGGACAAGGGCAGAGGAACGCTACAATGAGGCCCATGGGCGAACTCAGAGGATTATAGAGCGGACCTTCGGCCTCCTGAAGGCCAGGTTCAGGTGCCTCCATATGACATTTGGATCCCTATTCTATTCACCAAAGAAGGTGTGCCAGATCATCATGGCCTCCTGTATGCTTCACAACTTAGCTTTGCGACGACAGGTGCCTTTTTTGCAGCAGGATGGTCCAGATGGAGGTGTTGTGGCAGCTGTGGAGCCTGTGGACAGTGAAGACGAGGAAGCAGAAGAAGAGGACATCGACAACAGGAACTCGGTGATCTTGCAATACTTCCAGTGAGACACAGGTAAGAATACAAACCTGCCTACTACATGTACTTTAACACTACTACCTTTCTACTGTCTGTCGTTTTCACCCAGTGTATGGTCACTTAGTTGTCACTTTCCCTTACGATTTCACAGATGTGGGTCCCACTGTGTGACATCTGCTTTGTTTCCTCAAGGACTAGATCTGTGTAACATAGGTATGTTGACATTACAATTGAAAGAGCATTTTGCCACTGTAATTGCTACTACACTATTTCGAAATCACAGACAGACTCCAGATTGTTTTGTGCTTTAATAGTGTTTATTTAAGTGCTCAATATTGGAGGGTGCTGTAAAATGGTGAGGGGTGATGGTGGAGGAATGTCCATGGCAGAGTCCAGTCTATTAGTCTCACAGGTGCATTGCCCAAATGGGCATAGGAAGTGGATCTGGGGCAGTTTGAGGATGGACAGGGGGACAAGGTGGGACAGAAGGATGACAATCAGGGTGGTCTCATTTCTTGGCGGGGGTCTTGGCATCATTCTCTGTCTTTGTCCTGGATCTCAGGGACCGTTTGCGGGGTGGTTCTCTCTCTCTGCAGGGGGTGGGGTGCTGGTGTGGTGGTCCTGTGGCGGTGCCTCTTATCCACTAGCGCCGGCAGAGGTGGTGGGCAGTTCATCGTCCAGGCTAGTGTCTGGGGCCCCTTGTAGTGCCACAGTGTCCCTCCTGGTGTTGAGGACTTCCTTCAGCACCTCTACGATGGTGCCCAGGGTGGAATTGATGGATCTGAGTTCCTCCCTGAAACCCAAATACTGTTCCTCCTGCAGACGCTGGGTCTCCTGAAACTTGGCCAGTACCGTTGCCATCGTCTCCTGGGAATGATGGTAGGCTACCATGATGTTGGAGAGGGCCTTGTGCAGAGTGGGTTCCCTGGGCCTGTCCTCCCCCTGTCGCACAGCAGCCCTACCAGTTCCCCTGTGTTCCTGGCCCTCTGTCCCCTGGACCGTGTGCCCACTGCCACTGCCCCCAGGTCTCTGTTGTTGTTGGGGTGGTGGATTAGCCTGGGTCCCCTGTAGTGGTGGACACGCTGCTGACTGATGTGTCCTGGGGACAGAGGTATGGGCCCACTGGGTGGGTGCTGTGCTGGTGTTTCCAGAGGGGGGAAGCTCTGTGGTGGCCTGTGACTGTGTCAGGGAAACCGACTGTCCCGAGGTCCCAGATGGGCCGGGCTGGTCATCTAGATCCAGTTGGACAGAGCTGCTGTCATCACTGTGGGCCTCTTCTGTTGGTGGTGCGGACATGTCTGGACGTCCTGTCCGGTGACGTTGGGTAGGGGTCCTGCAGGGGTATAAAAGGATGTTTATTGTATCTGTGTATGCCATGGGTGACCATGTACCCCAGTGCTTGCATTCCTGTGTGGGACCTTGTGTGATTGTGGTTAAGGGGGGTGTATGGGTATGTGCAGTGGTCATACATTGGTAATAGGTGTCCATGCTTTGGTGTTGCATGCAGGGCTTGGGTTTGGGATGGGTGGTTTGTGATATTGGGACATGTGTGAGGAGCAGGAGTGATGGGGTGAGGGCGAGGGTGGGGGTATGTGATGGCATGCAGGTAGGGTGGGGGATATAGCAGTAAAGATTTGACTTACCAGAGTCCATTCCTCCATCTACTCCTGCGAGGCCCTCAGGATGCAGAATCGCCAAGACTTGCTCCTCCCATGTTGTTAGTTGTGGGGGAGGAAGTTGGGGTCCGCCGCCAGTCCGCTGAACCGCGATGTGGTGTCTTGAGACCACGGAACGCACCTTCCCCCGTAGGTCGTTCCACCTCTTCCTGATGTCATCCCTATTTCTTGGGTGCTGTCCCACTGCATTGACCCTGTCCACTATTCTTCGCCATAGCTCCATCTTCCTAGCTATGGAGGTGTGCTGCACCTGTGATCCGAATATCTGTGGCTCTACCCGGACGATTTCCTCCGCCATGACCCTGAGCTCCTCCTCAGAGAACCTGGGGTGTCTTTGCTGTGCCATGGGGTGGTGTGGGTGATGTGTGGGTTGGTGTGTGTAGTGATAAGTGGGGTGATATTTACTGGTGTGTTGTGTGAGGTGCGTGGAAGTTCTGTGGGTGATGGTATTGTGTGCCTGTGGATGCTTGGTAGAGGTTTGTAGTATCTCTCTCTGGCCTTCTTTCAGTATGTTGGTCGTAGGGGTTTGTGGGTGATGTGGGTGTGTGTTTTATTTTGTAATGGGTGTGTGGGAGTGGTGTGTGTATGTTTATCAGGTGTGTGTATTTCGAATTGTCCAATGTGGCTGTGTTTTGTAAGAGTGTGTATATTTTGAGCGTAGTGGTGTGTACCGCCAATGGAATACCGCGGTTGAAAGACCGCCGCGTGGATTCGAGGGTCGTGATAGTGTGGGCGTATTTCTTTTGGCGTGATGGTGGAGGTTTTGTTTTTGCCAGTTTATCACTGACCTTTGGTGTGGCGGACTTGTGTGGGTGTCTAAATTTTGGCGGATTCCGAGCAGTGGGTCATAATGACTGTGACGGAATTCCGCTGCCGCGGCGGTGTATTAGCAGTCTTCTGCACGGCGGTAAGCGGCATTTACCGCCAATGTTGTAATGACCCCCATACTGTCAAACAGCTATAAGGGTTCTGCAGGGAGATGAGTGTACCCACCCAAAAGGGGTCTCCAGAAAGGAGGACTTTCAAGTGGCGCTGAGGGCCTGGGCAGAAGCCCATTTAGAGGAGGATGCTGAGGAGGAGCAGCCAGAAGATGGCCTCCCAGAGGATTTTTTGTCATCAGTGGGTGATGTTCCCACTGCAATTGTGCCCCCTTCCAGACCAGGGAGCAGTGTCTCTGATAAAGGCCTGACCTCAGAGGAAAGAAGAGAGGAGAGGGCATTGCAATTGCAAATGGCAAGACTGAAAATTGAGGCTCCACAGGAGGAAAGAAGGGCAGAGAGAGCCTTGGCTGAAAATAAACTTTTGTTGGCTCATGTACTGAGTCTCAAGGAGCTGCATCTCAAGGCAAAGCAGTCTGAATCCAGCAGTAATGGTGGCAGCATACAGACAGGACCTGCTGGAGAAAAGAAGGTTTGTATACCCAAAAATGTGGTGCCCAGTTTTGTGGTGGGAGATGACATAGATAAATGGTTAGCTGCTTATGAAGTTGCACTAAGGGCTCATGAGGTTCCTGAAGGGCAATGGGGTACAGATATATGGAGTTATGTGCTGCCATTGGGGAGGGACACACTTCTCACATTGGACAGACCAGATCAAAACACATACTCACTTCAAAAAGCCATTTACTTGCCAAGTTTTGGCTGATGCCTGAGAAATACCATCAGAGGTTTAGGGACAGCACCAAACTATCCACACAAACATGGGTAGATTTCTTTGACTTTTCCAGTAAGGCACTGAATGGGTGGGTGTGGGGCTGCAAAGTAGATGATTACACAGGATTGTATAATTTGATTCTGAGAGAGCATATGCTCAGTATTTGTTTTACAGAGTTGCGCCAGCACCTAGTAGACAGTAAGCTGACTGATCCCAGGAAGCTTGCTGAGGAGGTGGACCTCTGGACTAGTACCATAGTGTCCAAAAAGGTATATGGGGGGATACCCACAAAGGTGGTCAGGGTTCCCATCAGAAGAAAGAGGGGGGAGAAAAACTTAAAAACAAGGAGTTCTCAAAAGGCCCCCAAGATAGTTCCCAAGGGAGTAGTAGTAACCAGTCCCGGTCTGATTCTCAAAAGAAAGGTTTTACTGACCATAAGACAGGGAGGTTTGTACCCCACTGTGCAGAGTGCAATAATTATGGGCACTCTGAGGGCAACTCCAAGTGCCCCAAGAGGGCACAGCCCCCCAAAGGAGGGCAGAAACCTGGGTTGGCTAGCGTAGCGCTCGGGGAGGAGGTGGTCCCAGACAGTTTTGGGGAGCAGACAGAGGTGACTCTAGTGACCCTGGGGGATGCAGAGATGGTGCCAAAAACCAACATGCCTGCCAATACTTCCAAGTATAGACAGTGGGTCACCATCACTGGGTAAAGAGTGGAGGCTCTGCGTGACACAGGAGCCAGCATGACTACTGTCAAGGGTCAGCTGGTGTCAGCAGAGCAGGTCATCCCAAAAACATTCCACCAAGTCATAGTCGCCGACAATCGTGAGAGCCACCTACCAGTAGTTCTGGTTCCCTTTAAATGGGGGGGGTCTCTGGTACTCTAAAAGTAGCTGTGAGTTCTTCCATGCCTGTAGATTGTCTGTTAGGCAACGACCTTGAGCACACTACCTGGAAGGAGGTAGAGCTAAGGTCCCACTTGGAAATGTTAGGATTGCCTGAGTGGGTCTGCATGACCACACGGTCCATGGCTGCCCGAGAGGGAAGTCAAGGGTGTCTGCAGCCTAAAACAATGGCCCAGACAACTGCCAAGAGGAGGGGCAAGGGGCAAAGGAAACCGGTCCCAGAAGTTCCCGCAGTGGTTGACGGGGTTCCTGAGGAGGAGGCCCCCGAGCCAACTGGGGAAGACATTGCTGCCCTAGGTGACTTGCCTGAGCTTGCTCGCTGGCAAGTTGAGGGTGGGGCCACCAGGGAGGAATTCTGCAAAGCACAGAAAGAATGTCCCACTCTAGAGGGTCTGAGGAAGCAAGCCTCAGCCTAGGCAGCAGGTGAAGCCTCTGGCGACCACCACATATATTGGGAGAATGAGCTCCTCTACAGTGAGCCTAAGGTTCCGGCCATTGGGGCAGCGCATGCGCTGGTGGTCCCCCAGTGTTACCGGACCTTCCTACTGGTAATGGCTCACGACATTCCCCTGGCAGGACATTTGAGGCAAGACAAGACCCTTGCCATGCTTGTCACCCACTTCTATTGGCCCAGAATGAGGACAAACTCAGATACGTTCTGTAGATCCTGTCCTACCTGCCAGGCCACTGGTAAAACAGGAAAAAGGGTTAAGGCCCTCCTGATTCCACATCCTGTCGTTGGCACCCCCTTTGAAAGGGTGGGCATTGACATTGATGGTCCATTAGACCCCAAAACTGCCCTAGGCAACAGCTTCATCCTGATTTTGGTGGACCATGCCACCCGTTACCCAGAGGCAATCCCTCTGAGGACCGTAACTGCACCAGTGGTGACCAGAACTCTGATGGGGATATTTACCTGTGTGGGATTCCCAAAGGAGATAGTGTCTGACAGAGGCACTAACTTCATGTCTGTATACATGAAGTCTTTGTGGGATGCGTGTGATGTAACCTACAAGTTCACCACGCCCTATCACCCCAATCCAATGGTCTTGTGGAGAGACTCAACAAGACCCTGAAAGGCATAATCGCAGGCCTCCCTGAGGCGTAAGTGGGACGTCCTCTTACCATGCCTTCTCTTTGCTTACAGAGAGGTAGCCCAGAAGGGGGTAGGGTTCAGTCCCTTTGAGCTCCTCTATGGGCACCCTCTCAGGGGACCCTTAAGCATTGTCAAGGAGGGGTTGGAGAAAGCTCCAAAGGCACCCCCTCAGGATGTGGTCAGCTACAACCAGATGAACCGCTTCTGGAAAGTGGCCAAAAGTAACCTTGAGGCCAGACAAGAGGTAATGAAATGCTGGTATGACTAGAAGGCCACCCTGGTAGATTTTCAACCTGGAGACAAAGGGGGTTATTCTAACTTTGGAGGAGTGTTAATCCGTCCCAAAAGTGACGGTAAAGTGACGGATATACCACCAGCCGTATTACGAGTTCCATAGGATATAATGGACTCGTAATACGGCTGGTGGTAAATCCGTCACTTTTCCGTCACTTTTGGGACGGATTAACACCTCCTCCAAAGTTAGAATAACCCCCAAAGTGTGGGTAATGGAGCCAGTAGAGCCTAGAGCTCTCCAGGACCGCTGGTCTGGCCCATTTGAAGTGAAGGAGCGGAAAGGGGAGGCCACTTACCTAGTGGACCTCCAATCCCCTAGGAACCTCCTAAGGGTGCTCTATGTCAACCGACTGAAGCCTCATTTTGAGAGGTCTGAAGTCAACATGCTTCTGGTGACAGATGAGGGGGCGGAAGAGGAGAGTGAACCTCTCCCCGACCTCCTCACTGCCAAGGAAGGTGATGGGTCAGTGGAGGGTGTCATTCTCTCTGACTCCCTGACCCTAGACCAGGGAGGGGGTGGCTACCAGTTACTGGAACAGTACTCCTCCCTGTTTTCTCTCACCCCTGGACGCACATCCATGATATTGACACGGGAGACAGTCCCCCTGTAAAGAACAAAATTTACAGGTTGTCAGACAAGATGAAGACAAGCATCAAAGAGGAAGTCTCCAAGATGTAGCCTCTAGGGGTTATTAAGAAGTCTAGCAGTCCCTGGGCCATCCCTGTGGTGCTGGTACCCAAGGCTGCTGCCCCCGTTGTCAAGCCAGAACTTAGGTTCTGCGTGGACCACCGGGGTCTCAATTCAGTCACCCGGACTGACGCTCACCCCATCCCCGAGCTGATGAGCTCGTAGACAGGCTAGGCACTGCCAAATTCCTCAGTACTTTTGATCTCACATCAGGGTACTGGCAGATCGCCTTGACTGAGGGGGCTAAAGAGAGATCAGCATTTTCCTCACCTGAGGGCCATTACCAATTCCGGGTGATGCCCTTTGGGTTGAAAAATGCCCCCGCTACCTTCCATCGGTTGGTTAACGGGATCCTAGCTGGCAAGGATGCCTTCTGCGCAGCCTACCTGGACGACATTGCCGTCTACAGTGACAGCTGGGAGGAACACCTTCTCCACCTCCAGGAGGTGTTTCAGGCCCTGCAACAGGCAGGCCTGACCATCAAGGCCAGTAAGCGCCAGATTGGGCAGGGTTCCGTGGTGTTCTTGGGACACCTAGTAGGTGGTGGTAAGGTGCAGCCACTCCAGGCCAAGATTGAAACTATCAAGGCCTGGCAACCACCTTGAACCCAAACAGAGGTGAGAGCCTTCTTAGGCCTCACCGGGTATTACCGCAGATTTGTCAAGGGCTATGGAACCATGGTGACACCCTTGACAGAACTCACATCCAAACAGCAACCTAGGTTGGTGGCTTGAACAGAGGCTTGTCAGAAAGCCTTTGACTCCCTGAAGGAAGCCATGTGCACGTCCCCCGTGCTCAAGGCCCCTGACTACTCCAAGGAAGTTATTGTGCAGACAGACACTTCAGAGCATGGCATAGGGGCGGTCCTAGCACAGCTAAACGAGGAGGGCCTAGACCAACCAGTAGTCCTTATTAGCAGAAGACTATTACCACAGGAACAGAGGTGGAGTGCTATTGAAAGAGAAGCCTTTGCTGTGGTCTGGGCACTGAAGAAGCTGAGACCATACCTGTTTGGGACTCACTTCGGGGTTCAGACAGACCACAGGCCCCACAGATGGCTCATGCAAATGAGAGGTGAGAATCCAAAACTCTTGAGGTGGTCCATTTCCCTACAGGGGATGGACTTTACAGTGGAGCATCGCCCAGAGGTTGACCACGCCAATGCTGATGGTCTCTCCAGAATCTTCCGCCTTAGCGATGAGAGCTCCCAGGAGGTTGGGTAGCTCTCCCCACTTTCAGCTGGGCGGGACATATGTTAGACCTGACAGCCTTAGGGTGGTCACCCCTAACTTTTTGCCTGCCTCCCTCCACTTTTTGGACACTGTTTTTGCTGGTTTTTAGACTCTGCGCACTTTACCACTGCTAACCAGTACTAAAGTGCATATGCTCTCTTCCTTTAAACATGGTAACCTTGGATCACACCAAATGGGACTATTTGATTTACTTGTAAGTCCCTAGTAGAGTGCACTATATGTGCCCAGGGCCTGTAGATTGAATGCTACTAGTGGGCCTGCAGCACTGGTTGTGCCACCCACTTTAGTAGCCCCTTTACCTTGTCTCAGGCCTGCCATTGCAAGGCCTGTGTGTGCAGTTTCACTGTCACCTCGACTTGACATTTAAAAGTACTTGCCAAGCCTAAACCTCCCCTTTCTCTACATATAAGTTACCTCTAATGTGTGCCCTAGGTAACCCCTAGAGCAGGGTACTGTGTGGGTGAAAGGCAGGACATCTACCTGTGTAGTTTACATGTCCTGGTAGTGTAAAACTCCTAAAGTTGTTTTTACACTACTGTGAGGCCTGCTCCCTTCATAGGCTAACATTGGGGCTGCCCTCACACATTGTTGAAGTGGTAGCTGCTGATCTGAAAGGAGTAGGAAGGTCACTTTTAGTATGGCCAGAATGGTAATACAAAATCCTGCTGACTGGTGAAGTTGGATTTAATATTACTATTTTAGAAATGCCACTTTTAGAAAGTGAGCATTTCTCTGCACTTAAATCTTTTTGTGCCTTACAATCCACGTCTGGCTGGGTTTAGTTGACAGCTCCTTGTGCATTCACTCAGACACACCCCAAACACAGGGTACTCAGCCTCACTTGCATACATCTGCATTTTGAATGGGTCTTCCTGGGCTGGGAGGGTGGAGGGCCTGCTCTCACACAAAGGACTGCCACACCCCCTACTGGGACCCTGGCAGACAGGATTGAACTGAAAGGGGACCTGGTGCACTTCTAAGCCACTCTTTGAAGTCTCCCCCACTTCAAAGGCACATTTGGGTATGAAACAGGGCCTCTGCCCTACCACCTCAGACACTTCCTGGAGAAGAAACCTGAACCAGAACCTGCACCCTGACAACAAGAACTGCTTGGCTGCCTAAAGGACTCACCTGACTGCTTTCTACAAAGGACTGCTGCCTTGCTGTTGCCCTGCTGTCTTGCTGATCCCTTGCTTTGCTGCAGAAGTGCTCTCCAAGGGCTTGGATAGAGCTTGCCTCCTGTTCCCTGAAGTCTCAGGACCAAAAAGACTTCTCTCTTGCAACTGGACTCCTTGTGCGACAAAAAATTTGACGCACAGCTTGTTCCGTAGTGAAAAATTCACTGCACGCCGAACCGGAAAGACGCCGCTCGACTTTGTGAGGAAAAGATCGACGCGGTGCCTGCGGTGCGACCGGAACTTCGACGCACGTCCCGCCTGGACAATGCTGCCCGACTTCCAGAGGGGAAATCGATGCAGTGCCTGCCGTGAGGGAGAAAATTCCACGACCAGCCCACCGGAACGACGCGCAGCCGGTCAACAAGCCCAGGATTCCACGCACAGACCACGGGGCGTCTGAAAACCCCACGACCCACAGAGGAGACCGGTCCGTGCGCCAGAAATCAAAGCAACGTCTTCCCTGCGTGAAAAATAACGACGCAAGTCCGTGTGTGAAGGGGCGAAACCGAAGCACACACCGTTTTCCACGCATCTCCTCCTCTGCGGCCCTTTGCGACGATTTTTCACTCCAAGCCAGGTACTTTGTGCTTGAAAGAGACTTTGTTTGCTTTTTAAAGACTTAAGACACTTTATATCACTTTCCAGTGATATCTTTACAATCTCTTATTGCATCTTTTATCGTTTTGACCTGCAAGTATCCAGATAAATATTATATATTTTTCCAAACACTGTGTGGTGTATTTTTGTGGTGCTATATTTTGTTAATGTATGATTTATTGCACAAATAGTTTACACATTGCCTTCTAAGTTAAGCCTGACTGCTTAGTGCCAAGCTACTAGAGGGTGGGCACAAGATAATTTGCATTGTGTGTGACCCACCCTGACTAGAGTGAATGTCCTTGCTTGGACAGGACCTAGAAATTACAGGATGTAATTAAGTATACACGCTCAGATTGATTTCACCAGGTCAAGCCTGCTGACATTTAACAGGAGAAAAAGGTCCAGCAAATACCATCAAATATAGATTTTGGCCCAAAATACATACGTATTCTGAAGTTTATTTAGAATAATCTGTTAGTGTTCACATCACGATTGCGATGGCAGTTGAAAACAACACATGTATTTTCTTAATGAAGTTGTCTTAAATTATTTTCTGCTGTTTTAAACTTGATTTCTTCAAACCTGGTCCATATTGCCTCAGAATGAAGACTAGTGGCATTCTGTCTCCTATTAAAATATCAAGCCTTTGCTCTCCCTTGTGAAAGACATTCAAAATTTAATTTTGCTCTGATTCTGGTTTAATAAAATATCTTGGGCCACATTTACATTTGTCAAACACTCTGGCCCTCATTACAAGGCTGGCTGGACCCAGCAGTAAAGACTGACACATTGCAAGTTGTGGGGTTTGGCAGAAGCCAAACCTCCACAATGCAACCTTGCCCGTCGGTGAGCACTTCCAGACTGTCGGCAGGCCTCAGCCTGCCGGTCGGATTACTAGACTGCAGACCACCCTGCCATGAAAACCCTGGCGGACACACACCAGATGACTGGAATCCCTATTCGTGTCACTGGCACACACATGCACACATGTCCCCACACCTCCCAACCAGTCCAAACACTTACAAACCCCCCACCCCTCCACAAACTTCTAAGCACCCCCCAACAGTACACATCCATCCAAACGCCTGCACTCACACTGACATACGCACACCCCCAATCACACATATGCACCCCCTCCGCAAACATTCACACTTTCATTCCCCCACCCCCTGCACCGCATTCATACACTCACCTACTCTCCTCCTTCACTCACACAAACACATGCAGACACGCACCCACAAACACCCTCCCACCTCCCCATCCACAATCATTCACACCCGCACCCCCTCCACGCATGCATACATTCACACCCCCCTCCGCATACACAGACTTGCACACATGCACCCACATTTGCACACATACACGCACACACCACACACATGCACCCAACACTCCCCCCCCCCTTTCAGAAGATCACTTACCTTCTCTGTTGAGGAGGTTGTCCAGTAGGGGATGGATCCTGGCAGTTTTGCACTGCCAGCACCACCACGTCAGCAAGACTCTGCAAAGCCGTATTACAGCTTGTAATGCAGCAGGGGGAGTCTTGCTGCTGTAGCGGTGCTGGTGATGGAACCGCCTCTTCAGAGTCAGACTTCCGCCCATAAATGGCCGGAAGTGTGCCAATGACTCCTAATAAGGCAGTCTGCAGACAGCCAGCACTGGCAGTCTGTTGGCTGCAGCGGCTTCAGCAGTCTCACAAAAAGACCGCTGAAGCCGTAAAAAGAGCCTGCGACTGGTTGGGCCCATGTAGCATTGAAAATGAATCCTCGTAACTGAAAGTAGATTTCTCTTGGCCCTCATGTTGTGCATGTATACCAATCAGTTAATGTACAAGTGTCACATGAACACTTTTACATAAATTACCAAAAAAGAGATTTCCACTGAGACAGCTGGTAGTCCTGCCAGAGGACAGGACAAGAATTCCCCTTACCTTTTCCTAGATTATTGCTACCTGGTCTGTGATTTGTGTTGATGGAATGCCCTTACTGGCCAAGGGTAGTCCCAGACATGTGTCCCTTGCTTACTGTTCCATAGGATCCAATCTACACCTCACTGATGAGACCTAAATATGCCAAAACCAGTCTGGAGTTGTACTGTGTTGCTTTCTAACAGGAGTTTCTCAGGGCAGTTTGGAGATGGACTGTTGCCAGGAGGAGTAAGGTCACTATGGACTGCCATAAGGCAGGCGTCTGTGTGGAAAGGCACAGAGTGCAAAAATCAATGGATTGGAATGCTACCCTCAGTGATTACCAGTAGTTAGACTATTTGCAAGCACTCCTCCCATCACCATTTGAGTTCCTGATGTTATACCCAGAGGGGCTTATTTACAAGCCTCTTGCTCGACTGGTGCGTCATTTTTTTCCCATATACAAAAAGTGACGCACCGGAGGCGCAAGGGGCTTGTAAATAAGCCCCGAAGTGCCCAAGGGTATGTCCAGAACTTGGTCCCTTGCTCACTGAGCCATAGGATCCAAAATGGCATTGGCTAATATCACTCTTTTCGTGACAATAATAACAAGGATGTAGACAGTATAAAGAAAGCTAATTTGTTATTAGTTGGTATTCTATTTTCTTACAAAGCATTTTCCACCAATCATTTGCAGCTAAGAAGTCTGATATTCTTAAAGGTGAAGTATAGCAATCATATACTTATTTTTAGGAGGCATGTCATCAACTTTCGCTTACCACATATGGTTTGTCAGGAATGGTGATGCAATACTCCAAATCAGCTTGCAACAAGACGATTTTAGAGAAGGAAAAGCTCTCTCTCTTTCTATAGATGGCTGGCACTATTATATGACGGCACACCAACATCGAACTACAGGACATATTTACTTGCCCCTAGCCCCCTGGAGCATCACTTTTTGTTATGCTTTGGTGGCGCTGTGCACTGTGCCATATTTACAAGGTTGCACTAAGCCACTTTCTGAGGCTTAACGCCACCTTGTAAATATTGGCCCTCCGATGCAGTTTTCTGCAGCAGAGGGGCGTGCAATGGGTGTTACTGTGTGTGATTCACTGAAACACCCATTGCTTTTTGACACTGCCACAGATTTGCAAGAATTTGTAAATCCGTTGCAGTGCCAAAAACTAACGCCGCCCCAGGGGTGGCATTAGCATGGCGCAACGCAGAGAAATACTTTTATTTCTCCTCGTTTTTGCTTTTTCGATGTGTGCTGCATTTTGCAGCTCACAGAAAGATCAAAACGCCATAAATTATTGTTTATGTGCAGGAAGGTGTTCCTTCCAGCACATAAACAGTCATTCAATAATTAAGATATTTACTTCTATGTGTGCTACAATATGCAGCACACATAGAGGTAACAAATTCCCACTGTAGATTGTTTATGTGCATGAAGGGACATCTTCCTGCACATAAACAATCATTCCTTCCAACGCAGACACCTTTGCACTATGGTGCAATGATGCTTGTATTTATTTTTGTAAATACTGCGCATCCCTGTGTTTCAGAAGTGATGCAGTGCGGCGCTGCCAATTTTGGTGCAGCACTGCACCACTTCTGTGTAGATATGTCCCAATATCTCCCAGAGACCCTTTAACTCTCATATTGTTTGGAGACAGTGGTGGCTATTCTCAATTATTGGATATATCTTTCCTGGTGTTTCACGGTATCTGTGCAAAGTAATTACCATTCAATGCTGCAGCCAGGGAGTGTATGCAAATTCAGGATCGCCTTTGGCAAAGAAGAGTTTCTTCTCTGGAATTTTGTTGGAGGGCATTTGGAAAAACAGAGAATAAATTGGAAAATCACACTTTTGACTTTGTACATTGGTCAAGATTTTAAAGATTGTTTCATTTAACCTTTTTTTAATGGAAAAATACAGATTTTATTGATTTTAGGAATAGAGCATGGCCGTAGGGCCTCACAATTACAGAAAGATTTCAACAGAAATCTTTCCCACAAAGAACCACAACACCAGAACCTTCATATTATATTGACGTCACCCGCTCAAATAACATACAGTATAGAAATACCTAGAGGTAGACAATGTATAGCATCCCCCGCCCCATTGCTTATGGTATATGTCAATAATGTCTCAGTTCTGCATCAAGCACGGAGTCTGGGGAACAGACTGGAGCCAAGATTATGCCCCAGTAGTTGGCCCTCTGCTGCAATATCTTGAAATATTTTTGAGGGCAGCCTCTTGCCTTAAACACCGCTTCCTCCAGCCCATATAATGATTAGTCCTGGGCTTCTGGAGTCCAAGGGAGAGGAGTGATACCACCTTCAATGCTTTGGCTATATCTCTCTTTGCCAGAGTAAGGCCTAGGAATAATAATTGTTGTTTATATCTGTTGTCCCCTATATCATCTGTGCAGTGAAGATGTATTAGCTTAGGGGTTAGTGGGATGACCCAGGAGAAATGATCACCCCTAGGCAGGATGTCACCCCCTCCAAAATCGTGTCAGCTGCATGCAGCACCACACTGTATGGTAGAAAGTGCCCTCGTTGGTTCCGCAACAAAGGCAATCTGGGGAGCTGATCACACCCTGTTGGAGTGTAGTTTTTATAATCAATAATTAACATGAACTGCTTGCAAATGAATGTGTAATGAAGCGGCACAGAAAGGGTGATACACTAAAAACGAATGTACTCGTTTGAAATGTGCCCACGGGGGGTGGCCGTCAATGTATATGTACGATGATAAACGAAATTGACTAATAATGAATTATTAATCTACTAATGTATGATTCTGTAGTAGTATTAATAATTATATGTTAAGGTTTTGCTAAATTAATCACTAGGCTTTAATTAACAAGAGTCTGGGACTAGCAGCCTGGCCTCATATTAAATGTGTTTTCTAACGTACAATGTGCTGCCTCCCTGAAGGACGCGAAGCTGTACTTTTCCAAAAGTTAGAGATGTGTGTAACCGTAGTAAATTCTTTCTCAATGGACCTGACATGCTCAAGGAGACATTCTTTTTGACTGCAACAGTTTAATTCGCAACAGGTACAAGGTCTCCCAAACTGGTAAAGACAATAGAGCTACTGACTGATGTCGTGCGTGTAACTTTTTCTACCTGTCATTTTACCTGATGAAGACGTAAACCACAGGAGCCAATGAACTGCATGAGAACTGTCTTAGGTAGATAATTTTAGTAAGGTGACTACTAAATCATTGGATGGAGAGAATGGTGTGCTGGATGCTGGCCAATGGGAAATTAGAGACTTGTCTGGCAAATTCAATTTAACAGCGTGCCACAGGAAGAAATGATCCATTACTGGATTTCTGTCCCTGCCCTTACCTGTTATCCTGAGAGACTTTGTCTTATTCAATCCTCATCCTGCCCTTTTCTGATATTTACTTCTCCTCCCTATGAGGGAAGAACTTTGCTCTGTATGCTGAGACTTTGCTGTTCTATCCTGGCTGATGGTGAATCGACTATTGTCCTGAGGTACCCTCCATACCCATTACGGAGGGTAACTATATGATAATGAAATTGTAATTGTATGTTTGCCTTTTCTTTCTAGGTACCAACTGCTCTTTTGACAGAGTCTATAGTTCAGATCTTTTCTAAATTTGTGTTGCTAAATTGTTTTGCATGAAGCCCAACATGCTAATTCGAGATTAGTTAAGGAGTCCCTAACATTGGGTGCAAATAAACAAATGACGGAATCTTTGCTTTGTTGAATATCGTGCTATTGATACTCTGCTAAAGTTGATACATGCTGACGCCGTGTTTTGTTCTAACGTTTATAATTTTCGCTCTGCTTAAATCTTATTCAAGTTGCCACATTATAACACAGTTGATGTGTTTTCTGGTGTTGAGACTAATAAACTTGCTAGTAGAGTGTAACCAATAGGGAATAAATCTTATAAATCTTACTAAACTTGTGTGGTTATTCATGGCTGAAAAGTCATGCTGCGTTTCAAATTCATATTGATGTGATTAACTAACTTGATCGATTTGTTACTGTGAATATTGATGAGGTTATTGATTCACTGATTGTCATGCTGATTAGTTATCTCATCTTGAGGTGTCTTCAATCAGGGTCAAAAGATTAATTGGCCTAAGACGAGTCCCAGACTAAGTAAATTACCTAGGAATGGATGCGTTGCCAGTTCTAGTAGCAGAGGACTGTTTCGGGCCTTTGGGGGCCCCAGGACAAGGGACCATTGTTTAGGATTGTTTTTGAAATAATGCAAATTGGAAAGATGATGTTCCCCTAAGCCCCAAATGACGTTCCCGGGACCCCAGAGCTTGCTGAAGTGAGTTGGGTATGTTCTCGGCGTTCTAGTGATGTGTGAGTGGAGTAGGATTTGCTCTTGCACAGCTTATGCATACCGCAGGTGAATTGTGAGGTCTGTGAGAATTTTAGGCCAGGTGATGTTTTAGTAGGAGTGTGCGTACTCCACGGTATGAGAGTAGGGAAGTCGGAGAACTTCATGTGGCGCTTTGTGCTTGAAAAATTGTCCATGTGGTTGTTAGTGATGTACGGACCCTGGGTGGTCTAAGACTCCGGAGTATACTGATAAGTGTATGAGACACTTGGTTTATGTTGTAATTTGTGCGGTTTAATATGTCAATCGGGCGTGGTTGACAGGTCAAGTTTGAATCATAGTGTGTGAGTGAAAACTTCGATGGAGATTTGGCAAGTTCTAAAGTGCACTGGAACGAGCCATTGACAAGTCGAGAGTAGAATTTGAGGGTCGAATTCTGCTTGCGAGTGTGGGATCTGAGAAGGAGAGAGTAGCGGCCGAGGCTTCAAGTGAAATCTCTGTAAAGTTCTGAAGTGATTGTGTTACCCTTCCTGTAGTAAACCGGCAAATGTAATTTTTATTGTTAAAGTGCTCGCAATATATTGCATTCGTTTTTGCGTGAATAGAGAGTGAGGAGGACAAGCCACAGGACTTTGTCAGCCGCCGTGTGTGTGAGTGTGATTTCATTGGAGCCACGCTGGGATAGGTCAGTTAGTGAGAAGGGTCGCGCACGGATTGGCAGCCGTCCTTGAGAGGCAATTGGTCGATAAGGTAGGTAAAGGGTGTTCTAGGAATTAAAGTCACTTCCTGATTCAGTTATAAGCGAAATAAGAGACGAAAAAAATGAAGTTCTTCAAGGCTTTAAAGAGCGCTTTGAGGGGGGATGTGTACATTACCGCGAGTGTGGGGAGCCTACACCGCCAGAGGATACTCCGGCTTATGCCGTAATGGAGGAGAAGGGAGTCACGCCATGCCTTTGGCTAAAGCAATGGTGCAAATTAACAGAGAAAAATGGGCGTTTCCAGAGAATGGGACATAAAACATAGGGGTCCTAGAGAATTTGCGGAAGACATTAAGGCCCTCATTCCGACTCTGGCGGGCGGCAATAGCCGCCCGCCAGGCGGGAACCGGCATTTGGCCGCCATGCGGCCAAAATACCGCTTCCCGCATTCCGACATTCCTGCTGGACCGGCGGGCGCTAGCCAAGTTAGCGCCGGCCGGCCCAGCGGGAATGGGGGCCGCAACACAGGAGCCGGCGGTGTTGAGAAACAGGCTGGCGGTAAGGGGGTCAGAATCCCCAGGGCAGCGCCGCTTGCAGCGCTGCCATGGCGGATTCGCCCAGCCGGGGCAAAAACGGCGGGAAACCGCCGGCCCCGGTTTTCTGACCTCGGCTTTACCGCTGCGGTTAGAATGGGCTTGGAAGCACCGCCAGCCTGTTGGCGGTGCTTCCGTCATTCGTGGCCCTGGCGGTCTTGGACCGCCAGGGTCAGAATGACCCCCTAAATGAGCAAAAGCCGCCTCCGAGGCCAGCACAGTTTGAGGCGTTAGCAATCTGGGAATTAATGGCCATATGACAGAGGCAACAAAAGTTTGAGAGGAGAATGAGGAAAGCAGATAGGATGTAGGAAGTAGAATGTGGAGGAGAGAAATAATAGATGGGGTCAGGATGTTTCCGGCAATCACTCAAGAAGCCGACACACAGGGAAGAAAGGCCACTTGTAAGATAGACAAGGGCTCTGGCAGGCAAAAGGGGACTCAGAAGTCTTAGGTGGATGCAGATGATTCAGATGATGATGAATTTCTTAATCAGTTGTTACATGATCGTCCACCGCCATATGCCATGAATGACAACAGACCAAGTACTAGTGCGGGTCCTGTAAATTCGACACAGAGTCAGGGAACGGAGCATAATCAGGTAAATGCAGTCACGACACCAGCTCCAGTGCAGAATAATGTCAGTGTATCCACTGCATCAGGGATGCAGGCACAGTGGCAGCCACCACCAATTCAGAGGCTCTACCCTGATGTCCCAGTATTAGAGACCACTACGAGTATGATGGTGCCGCCAGGTCAAGCCTATACGAGATAAAAGTTGGTACAGATGGAGCCAACTCCACTTCTGCTGCCCTAGCCGCAGCAACAGATGGTTCCGAGTTATACTTCTGTCACAGGACCGCAGTCAGTCACAGCACACGGAATGAACCAGACTAGGGGAGTTAATGTTCGCCAGGGTTTGGGAAGCAGGCGGGCGCCAGCTGCTATATCTTTGCCACCCCTACCCCTGTATGCACAGACAAAGCCTAGTGTATGTGACCAAGGGGTAATGACCCAGGAGGTGATTAGAGGAGGGTTTGCAGGGAACTCCCAAGGGATGACCCCGGGAGAACAGTTGCCAGAGAGATCTAGGTCCTTGTTGGATTTCAGTCCGATTGGGGTTCCTCTAGAAACCATGAGACAGGCTGGGTTGGGACTACTAACCCCACAGATACCCAGTACGAGCATGTTGCTACCTCCAATGATACAGGCTGGCAATATTTTGTTGCAAGGTCTGACAGCGCAACAACTGAATGAATGGTTAGACAAGCTGAGTTCACCGCAGACTACCCCTGCGACAGCAGAATGGACCTAGAGAGAGAAATATCTGAATTTTGTGAGGTTGGGCGTGAAAGCAGCTGAATTAGTTAAAGGGAGCATGGGGTGAACAGGCTAGAGTCATACACTGAGGCAGAATTGAGGTATCTGTGTCCGAAAATAACTAAAGAGGTGAGAAAGGTGCACCAGAGGTTGGCAAATCTAGCAGACAAGTATGGCATAGACCTAGACAATACTAAACATCTAAAGAGAAGCTACAGATTAGACTTCGAGCCTAAAGATTTTGGTCACATGAGGTCTACGGGGATGAAGGCACATCTTAAAGAAATACTACAGAGTGCTCAAGTTTGGGGAGCATTATAGAAGTGGGAAGGCAGATGGGCAAAAAAGAGAGATAAGAGGAACAGTGACTGCTTGGAGCAGCAGCCGCAGGCAAAACCAGTGCCAGATACCAGTACCATAAAGATGTTACCAATGAGAGAAACAGCTGGAGTGGTTTTTGTCCACGTACCATGGTCCAGAGATGACATTCTGTTCTTCACAAATGACTTCCCCAGACTGAGGGAGAAACCAATAGAATGGTATCAGCAGACAGATATGTTTGTGAAGCTTGCGAAATGCCTTTGGGAAGACTTGAATACATTGTTTGAGATCATTGTTCCTGTCAATTTGTGGCTCGAGTGCAAGAGAAGTGTTGACTGACCGACCGCAGAACCGGCAAGGGATAGGGCTACGGGAGCACCCTCTCCAGAAGTGATGAATTTTTACTATAAGGTAATTGAGTTCTTGAAGCAGGAAGTGTCGCCGCAGAATATTGATTGGCAAAAGATTGATCGAATGGCACAAGAAGGTAAAGAGTCGATACATGCTTACTATGAGAGGTTGTTGAAAGCATTCAAGCATTACAGTGGTACAGAAGTCATAGAGCCGAAAGACATAAATCACCTTGTGTTTAGGTTCATTGAAGGTGTGAGACCAGAAATTAGTCAGATGATTAAGAATCATTTGATTTGCTGGCAAGCAAAGCCAATTGATGAGGTGTTACAGTATGTGAAATACTGTAGTGACGAGATTGAACTGAAGCAGAGAAAGTTAAAGGAGAAAGTGATGGTGATTCAGATTAAGGCAGCGCAAGCAGGGATGCAGGGAAATGGCATACAGCAGATGGTTTAACAGCCGCAGGGACATGGAATATTTCAAACGCAAACGAGAGGTAGAGGTCGAGGAGGTTTTGTGAACCACGGTCCAGATTTGAATACAGTTGTGGTACAAATTGATGTACAAGGGATGAAGAAGGTGTTGCCATTTCACACGTGCGGGGGCGTGGGACGCTGGAAGCGGGAATGTCCGATGATGGTGCAGGAGGGTGCGGTTCAACAAAGCAATGATGTTGGTGGATTTCAAAATGTGAAGGGACCAAGAATGAGGGGTCCTAATCCAAATTTCCAGAATAACATGGTTCAGATGCAGGGTCTTCAACCCAGGCAACAAGTGCAAATGCCGGGTATGCAACCAGTGAGATGCATACAAGTGCAACAGCAGATTCCCATGGTACCTAGACATCAAATGCAGTTGCCGTTGGCTCCAATGGGACAGCAACAGGTGATGCTTCCTCAACAGGTCACAAGTCAAGGAAAGGGTCAAAATAACACAGTACAACAGTTCCCATTGCGTGGTGAGAATGGAATCAACGATGATTGGTCGGATGACTGCTCAGATAGTGAGGAGTGTAGGCTTGCAGCGTCAATAGAAGTAGATCAGAGGGGACCCTATGTGCAAGGGAAGGTGATGGGTCAAAAGGTATCATTTCTGGTTGACACAGGAGCTACACGCTCTACAGACACGAGTGCAGAAGTTCCGAAGTTGCCCCTTTCAGGACGCACAATAAAAGTAGTAGGAGTGGCAAATCAGCTCCTGACCAACCTGATTACAGATCCGGTTCAAGTCCAAATTGGTACCTTTCAGGGATTGCACAGGTTTGTAGTCTGTGATTCAAGTCCCGTGTCCCTACTGGGAAGAGACTTAGGGGGTTATTCTAACTTTGGAGGAGGTGTTAATCCGTCCCAAAAGTGACGGAAAAGTGACGGATTTACCACCAGCCGTATTACGAGTCCATTATATCCTATGGAACTCGTAATACGGCTGGTGGTATATCCGTCACTTTACCGTCACTTTTGGGACGGATTAACACTCCTCCAAAGTTAGAATAACCCCCTTACTGTGCAAGACGAGGTGCTCTATCACCTGTTCGAATGAGGGAATGGAGGTGCAGATGAACAGTGATGATGAAGGGGATGATGGTCAAATTTCAGAGCCTGAGACAGAGAATACAGATGAAGAGTACCCTTTGATACGTTTTTTCCCGATGTTCACAATGACTGACCTGCCCGCAGACCTGCAGGGGACGGTCACAGAGAAAGTTTGGGACTTGACTGGAAAGGAAGTGGGACTGATAAAAGGAGTGGAACCAGTTAAAGTAGATGTCAAACCAAATGCTGTGTTCCCCCAGGTACCACAGTACCACATGGCACAGGATGTCCTTGTTCAGGTGACGCAGATAATTGCAGACTTCGTGAAACAGGGGATCTTGAAGGAAGTAAGGAGCAGCCCATGTAACTCACCTATAATGGATCTGAGAAAGCCCTGTGGGAAAGTCTGAATTGTTCAAGACTTGAGAAAAATCAATGACATAGTGGTGAAGTGTTGCCTAGTAGTGCCAAATCCAGCTGTGAACATGTTTCAGGTTCCATGCTATGCAGAATGGTTCTCGGTTGTCGATTTGTCCCAAGCGTTCTTTTCTGTGCCTCTACATGAGGACAGCCAATTTCTCTTCAGTTTTAAATTCCTAGACAAGGTCTACAGCTGGTGCAAATCCCTCAGGGTTTTTCGGAGTCACCATCTATTTTCAACCAAATCTTGAAGAAAGATTTGGAGTAATTGGAATTGCCTTTCCAATCGACTCTAGTGCAGTACATTGACGACTTGTTGATTGCCTCCAAAACAAGAGATGATTGCAAGTACGATACTATTGCCTTATTGGACCACTTGGGAAAGAATGGACACAATGTGTCCCTAAAGAAGCTGCAGTGCTGTCAGAAAGAGGTGAAATATCTAGGCCATTTGATTGAGAAAGGGTCGAGGAAGATATCTTAGGAAAGAGTGACTGCCATATTACGCCATATTACAGATGAACCCCCCGACATCCAGGAGAGATGTCAGGATGTTTCTGGGAATGGTGGGCTACTGTCGTCACTGGATCCCGAATTTCTCCATTATCTCCAAGCCCTTGGTAAGACTGACAGCTAAGGAGTTAAGGATGGCCCAGATACCCTAACCATGTCAGAGAAAGAGATAAAAGCGTTCATTGAACTGAGGAAATGTATGTGCAGGGCTCCAGCTTTAGGTATGCCTGATAACACAAAGCCTTTTGTCCTGTTTTGTCATGAACGTGATGCTTGTTCCTTGTCTATCCTGACCCAGGTCCATGGAGGTGCAAACAGACCAGTAGCATATTTTTCAGCTACTTTGGACCCAGTCGCAGCAGCCTTACCGGGTTGTCTGCGTGCAGTTGCAGTAGTTGGTCAAAGTCTCACTCAGTGCGAAGGCATAGTGATGGGACATCCCTTAACAGTAATGGTCCCACATTCAGTTGAAATTCCATTGACTCAAACCAAGACCCAGCACATGACAAATGCCAGACTGACCAAGTATGAGACAATTATATTGGGGTCACCAAATGTGTCACTAAAACGTTGTACTGTATTGAACCCGGCAACTTTGCTTCCAAATGAGAATACAGATGTTGATGATGCCGAGGAGGTAGAACATGATTGTCTTGAGGTAACAGAACTGTGCACCAAACCGCGACCTGACATTAGAGACACTCAATTGGAAGAAAATTACTACATTTGATGGCTCATGCCTGAGAGACTCAGTTGGAGTGCTGAGAGCTGGATACGCTTTGTGTGCAATCACTGGTATCTTAGAAGCATCCTGGCTTGAAAGAGTATACTCTGCCCAAGTGGCTGAATTGGTTGCTCTTACTAGGGCATGTCATGCTGCTGGCAAACTGAAAGTGACTATCTACACCGACAGCAGGTATGGATTTGGAATTGTCCATGATTTTGGCCAACTATGGTCACAGAGAGGTTTCCTGACTTCCTCTGGTACTCCAGTGAAAAATGGTGAAAGAATTAAGGAGTTGTTGCACGCGATTCAGTTACCTCTTGAAATTGCCATGGTGAAATGCAGTGCTCATTTGAAATCGCAAGATTTTGTTTCAATGGGAAATGGATATGCAGATCAAGTCGCAAGATTTTGTGCATTGAACTGTATATCGTTCAAGGATCAGTGGGAATTGTTACCTGAAACAGAAAATGAGACATGCACAGGTTACACATTGAGGGTGGTTGACACAATGGAAGAATTAAAATTGTTACAGGGATGTGCCAGCAGAGAGGAGAAACGCTCTTGGCTCCAAATACAGTGTGTACAAAGACCAGATGATTTGTGGGTTTCAGACGAAGGGAAGATGATTTTGCCGAACAGTCTTTTGTCTCAGTTTGCAAGGTTTTACTATGGTCAAGCACATATTGGGAGAGATGCCATGTTCAAAATTGATTGGTTCAATCCAAAATTCAGACAAGCCGCAGAAGTAATCTGCCACCGCTGTCAACAGATGAATGCAGAGAAAGGGACAGTGGTGAATTTGAGGCACATTGGAAGAGCTGGAGGTCCATTTAGCAGAATGCAATTGGATTTTATTGAGATGCCTGTGTGTGGAGGTCTGAGATACGTGTTGGTGATTGTGTGCATTTTTAGCCACTGGATTGAAGCATACCCTACACGTAGGAATGACAGTCTCACTGTAGCGATGTTGCTGCTCAGGGATTTGATACCATGTTTCAGGTTTCCGATCTCTTTAGAATCAGATAGAAGAAGTCATTTCAACAATGAGGTGGTTAAGCTCTTGTGTGCAGCACTAAACATTGAACAGAAGTTGCATTGCAGCTACTGCCCTGAAGCATCAGGACTAGTGTAGCAAATGAATGGTACCCTGAAAAATAGAATGGCAAAAATGTGTGCAGCTACCAATTTGAAATGGCCCCATGCATTGCCCTTAGTGTTGATGTCAATGAGAAACACACCCAACAAGAAAACAGGACTATCTCCTCATGCAATTCTCATGGGCCGAGCTATGCGATTGCCTGCAGTACCTGCAAATGCTCTTGTGAATATCACAGGTGATATGGTATTGGACTACTGCAAGGGTCTGGCTGACATGGTACCTCTCTTTTTCTCACCAGGTGGAGGCAACCACACTGCCACCGATAAATGATCCAGGTCATAATCTGAAACCTGGTGACTGGGTTGTTGTCAAGAAACATGTGAAGAAGTCGTGTTTGGAGCCACGTTGGAAGGGGCTGTACCAAGTAATACTAACAACCACTACTGCTGTGAAATGTGTGGGAATTCCAAACTGGATACATGCCAGTCACACAAAGAAGGTGACGTGTCCAACTGATGAGGAAATAGAGTTGGTGAAAATAACAACCAAAGAAAAGGAAGTCTCAGGGCCGGAGAGTAATCAAAGAGGAACTGAGACTGAAGGAGAGCCCGTTGAGGACGGCTTGGTCACTCAAACAGCGAGTGAGATCCAGAGGGGTGACGGTGAGCCTATATCAACTGAGGCACCAGGAGAACCGACCCAAAGAGAGGTTCTCCCAGAAGCAGACGGATACGGGTTTGAAGTCGAACCCCTGACAGACCCAGAAGGCGAAGGAGTTGAGGCTGAAGGAAATCAGAGTGTCCAGACTCCTCCTGAGCTGCTTGCAGGTCCAGCAAGAGACGACACCATATGGCAAGAGGAGGGCGCTGAGCAGCTGCAAGGAAAGTCAAGCCACCGGGAAACACTGAAAGGAGATAAGTGTCCAGAGTCGTGAGTAGTAAAGGGAAAAGTGGTCATCGATGAAACAATAGAGGAAAAGGTTGATACCACAAGGAAAGAAGACTTGAGTGAAGGAGAATTGCAGGGTGAACGCAAGTTGAAAAGAAAGAGAATAGCAAACAGGAGATACGCGGGTCCTGAATGGGCTTATGCAACATCAGCTGAGTGGCAGCAAGAGTTCCTAGCATTTTGTTTTGATTGAGAAGTTCCAGGTCAATACTATGGTACCTGAGGTTGACCACGAGGAAAAGAGACTGTGTTAAGCTGAAATTGGATTAAAGAAACCTGAGGAAAAAGACTGACAAATTGCCAGATGTGTCACTGTTAACTTGAATTGACTTTTTGAAAAACGATTATGAGAAGCTGCTAACCGGATTGACAAAGACCCTGGGAGCGAATGAAAAGCTGTAAATTTGTGCTAAAGAAAGACTTTGCTTTCCCTTGCTGAAGAAAAAAAAGAAAAAAAAGGGAGAGAGAGTTTCTAGCCATCCTCAAATTAGTTGTTTACCCTTATAGCACTTTACATTCTGATTCTTTACAGATCATGCCTAGCACGGGAGATGATGATGAGGGGAGTAAGCGTTGTAAATATTTGGGTGTTGCTTTGGGTGTTGTGGGTGTGATATTCATTATAGCTTTGTTTGTGGAGATGCGATTGGTGGATGAGAATGAAGCTAACAATGCTACAGTTTCTGAGACTGCTACACTAACGCCTTGGGAGAGGTTTGAGCAAGATACGAAGTATCTGCATGATGAAACGAATGCAAAAGGGGAATTGTCTACTAATGTTTTCTATCGCTTGCTGAGTGAGTATGTTGAAACTATGGAGGCTTGTTATGTGTGTACACAAAAACCTATGGGATTAGTTGTAGTCTGCTATTAACGTGTTTCTATAATCAGGAAGAAGTGCAATATTTTTACTCTAACTATGACTTGGTGTTCTCTTATGTGCCTATTATAGAAGATTTAAATAGTGTAGCTAAATATTATGCCATAAAGCTGATTAAAGGGCTCTTTGAACCTAGAGTAGCGATTAGTACATCATATGCATACCGCAATAACTTGACATGCTTGCTTACACCCGTAGAGAAAATCTTTCTAGATCACACTGAAGATAGGAGAAGGGTTTTAAAGGGGAAATTAGGAAAGGGCTTGCAGCAACGATCCTTTCTTAGCAACAGCAACAATGGAATTAGGGAACAAGGGAAGCTAGCTTTAGATGCGAAACATGTAGGTAGGCTTCCAAAGGGATGGTATGGGACATGTTACTTGGGAATAGTTTTCCCAAAGATTTACCAACTAGATGATTGAAAGAAATTCCCGAAAGTGACTGAATTACTTCGTACTAGACAAAAGAGAGAAACTGCTGCTGGTGTAGTAGGAGACATATTTGGAGTGATAATTCCTTCAGTAGGGGTTGTCCTGAACTCCGGAGAGGGCTATGACTCTTCAAAACAGGCTTGCTTTAGACATTCTTTTAGCGAAAAGTGGCGGGGTCTGTAAGATGCCTAATGAGCACCACTGCTGTGCCTACATACCTGACAATAGTAATGAGATTAGAAGTATGCTTTCTAACCTAACAAGAGATAGTACAGATTTGAAGGAATTGAAAGAACCAGGGGTTTGGGAAAAGGTTGGACAGGGATTTGCACATGTGGGAAGTTGGTTTAGTAGTCTTTGGCACGGGATATTGGGAAAATTAATACAGGGAATAGTGATTATTTTGGCTTGTTTATTTAGACTGTGGTTATTGAGCAACAATAACAAAAGGGCTAAAGCAAAATTGGCAAAACGTAAAGCGAGGAGGAAAGAAAGGAAAAGGGAGAAAATGTTCAGGGCAAAATATGAAAAGGCAAAACGAAAGGAAGAAATTGAAATGACAGAGATAAAGAAATGACAAAGTTGTTAAGGAAAGGGTTGTGTGATGACAAGAGTCATCAGAGGAGGGATTGTTGGAGTGTAGTTTTTATAATCAATAATTAACATGAACTGCTTGCAAATTACTGTGTAATGAAGCTGCATAGAAAGGGTGATAGACTAAAACTAATGTACGCGTTTGAAATGTCCCCACGGGGGGTGGCCGTCAATTTATATATACGATGATAAACAAAATTGACTAATAATGAAGTATTAATGTACTAATGTATGATTCTGTATTAGTATTAAGACTTATATGTTAAGGTTTTGCTAAATTAATCACTAGGCTTTAATTAGCAAGCATCTGGGACTAGCAGCCTGGCCTCATATTAAATGTGTTTTCTAATGTGCAATGTGCTGCCTCCCTGAAGGACGCGAAGTTAGAGATGTGTGTAACCGTAGTAAATTCTTTCTCATGGGACCCGACATGCTCCAGGAGACATTCTTGTTGACGGCAACAGTGTAATTCGCAACAGGTACAAGGTCGCCCAAACTGGTAAAGACAATAGAGCTACTGACTGATGCCGTGCATGTAACTTTTTCTACCTGCCATTTTACCCGATGAAGACGTTAACCACAGGAGCCAATGAACTGCATGAGAACTGTCTTAGGTAGATGATTCTAGTTAGGTGACTACTAAATCATTGGATGGAGAGAATGGTGCACTGGATGCTGACCAATGGGAAATTAGAAACTTGTCTGGCAAATTCAATTTAACGGCGTGCCACAGGAAGAAATGAGCCATTACCGGATTTCTGCCCCTGCCCTTACCTGTTATCCTGAGAGACTTTGGGGGTCATTCTGACCCTGGCGGCCGGTGGCCGCCAGGGCCACCGACCACGGGAGCACCGCCAACAGGCTGGCGGTTCTTCAACGAGCATTCTGACCGCAGCGGTTCAGCCGCGGTCAGAAGCGGAAAGTCGGCGGTCTCCCGCTGACTTTCCGCTGCTCGTTTGAATCCTCCATGGCTGCGGAGCGCGCTCCGCAGCCATGAGGATTCTGACCCCCCCTACCACCATCCTGTTCATGGCGGGAAAGCCGCCATGAACAGGATGGCGGTAGGGGGGGTCGCGGGGCCCCTGGGGGCCCCTGCCGTGCCCATGCCAATGGCATGGGCACGGCAGGGGCCCCCGTAAGAGGGCCCGCAAAGTATTTCAGTGTCTGCCTTGCAGACACTGAAATACGCGACGGGTGCCACTGCACCCGTCGCACCTTCCCACTCCGTCGGCTCTATTACGAGCCGGCATCCTCGTGGGAAGGGAGTTTTTCCCTGGGCTGGCGGGCGGTCTTTTGGAGACCGCCCGCCAGCCCAGGGAAAAACTCATAATACCCTCCGCGGTCTTCTGACCGCGGAGCGGTATAATGGGGGCGGAATTCTGGCGGGCGGCCTCCGCCGCCCGCCAGAATCAGAATCACCCCCTTTGTCTTATTCCATCCTCATCCTGCCCTTTTCTGATATTGACTTCTTCTCCCTATGAGGGAAGAACTTTGCTCTGTATGCTGGGACTTTGCTGTTCTATCCTGGCTGATGGCAAATCGACTATTGTCCTGAGGAAGAAGACTGATTCTGTATGCTGACCTATTACGGAGGGTAAATATAAGATAATGAAATTGTAATTGTCTGTTTGCCTTTTCTTTCTAGGTACCAACTGCTCTTTTGACAGAGTCCATAGTTCAGATCTTTTCTAAATTTGTGTTGCTAAATTGTTTTGCATGAAGCCCAACATGCTAATGCTAATTTGAGGTTAGTTAAGGAGTCCCTAACCTTGGGTGCAAATAGACAAACGACAGAATCTTTGCTTTGTTGAATATCGTGCTATTGATACTCTGCTAAAGTTGATACATGCTGACGCCGTGTTTTGTTCTGTTTATAATTTTCGCTCTGCCTAAATCTTATTCAAGTTGCCACATTATAACACTGTTGATGTGTTTTCTGGTGTTGAGACTAATAAACTTGCTAGTAGAGTGTAAACAATAGGGAATAAATCTCATAAATCTTACTAAACTTGTGTGGTTATTCATGGCTGAAAATTCATGTTGCGTTTCAAATTCATATTGATGTGATTAACTAACTTGATTGATTTGTTACTGTGAATATTGATGAGGTTATTGATTCACTGAGTGTCATGCTGATTAGTTATCTCGTCTTGAGGTGTTTTCAAACAGGGTCAAAAGATTCTTTGGCCTAAGACGAGTCCCAGACTAAGTAAATTACCTAGGGAGGGACACATTACCACCCATGCACCAAAAGCGTTGCCAAGTGAAGTAGGCCCTATGAAGGTACTTAAATTGTATTAAGAGGAGACACGCAAGTATTGCTGCCCCTCTCGGAGCCCCCAGGGCCTCCATTCAATCATCATCATCCAGCTGACCATCCTTTAAACTTGCTTTTTTTTCCTGTGTCAGAACCAAAACAATTTTCATGTCAGGATGATATTGCAAATGATGTGCTTATAATATCATGCATGAGGGTTTTAAGAACGTTAATGCCTGTTAATTACTATTTTAGTAGCCCAAAAGTCAAGTAGAAACTGAACTTTTCTTCAGGAGGGAGCTTAAAGATACTGAGCTTTTGTAGCTATCTTACTAATGGGGGAGAAGTGTTGATGAACATATATAAAAGATACTCATCACTTGTATGCTTTGTTTTCACAATTTGTAAGCTTCATTACATCAACTGGGTTAGTTACACAGACATACAGTTAAGGTATAGCCATTGTTTTGGTTAGATGCAGGACGTCTATGGGAGGTTACTAAAATATGTCCTTTTCCCTTTAGATATCCTCTTGCACATGTAGACATCAGTCCACAGCAGAAATAACAAGTCACAATGATGGTTTCTGCCTTTTCTCTCTTATCCAATACCACGTTGCTCATTTCTGCTGCTGTCCCTCATAGCCTTGTTTCATGTGAGTCATTGTTGGAGGTGGTGAGAGACAGAAGAGTGCATCACTAACATTGAAATCCAAGTACAAGGTTGAGGCTTCCTGACATTTATGCCAATGGAAGCTGCTTTCAGCCCTCTGTTTGTATTATGCCATGCTAGCCAGATGTCCCCAGAGTAATTGTCGTAAAGTCCATAAGGCCATGCTACATCTTAAGCAGGATGAGACTCCATTCACTCTACTTTCGCAGAATCTTCGGCATGCCTGCCTTGGACGCAGATGTCATCTGTCCTTTTCTTTCCAAGAACCTGTGAAAGTGTTAAGTCGTTCAGACAATGACATCAGTAAAACACCTAAAGTAACTTCAGTCCAGAAGAAGTGTCTTGTTATTTCTATTTCAAGGTCAGACAAGTACAATAACATAAACAGTGTGGTGTGAATTGACACATTCTACCTTATTTGTTAATGAGAATGCACCCAAGACTTGCTTCTTGATGTGCATAGGATACATCAGACATTCCTAAGGTTTTGTCAGAAATTCCAATCCCAAATAAGATATAGTATAAAAGGCTGCCTGATCGACAACATGGGAGGAGAGGTCCTTTGCTCCAGATTCTGCCAGAAGATCTTCAGACTGCAGTGATGCTGCTGCATATTGTTCTGCTTTGGAAAGATGATAACAAGCCATTTCCAGGAGGAGAGAAGCTACAGGTGATGTGTGTTTTCCTTCTTGAAGAAGCACTTGCTACCGAATGATGATAACTACAGCATAGTGCTGTAAACAGATATGCAGTGCATTGATTCTCCCTAAGAAACTCTAGATGTAAGTTAAACTGCTCCATGCTCTCACAGTGCAGCATATAGAAGTAGGTTGTGGGGGGTTAGGTTGCTAGAAGATTTTTTAACTATGGTAGAAATGTTCATTTTATTTTAGTAGTTTGCAACATACATTGTGCTGTGTAATATTATTCTGTGTGATTATTTTAGATTTGCTAAGCAACAGGATGAGACTGTTGAAATATCTTTTTTCTTATTGCATTTTGTGTGTGAGGTGTGGTAAAGAGCAAAATTGGGCTTCTCAAATACCCACTGCAACTCTGAATTCCTGTTTAGATGACTGTTAATAGCCCAAAAGCATGGACAACACGTCAGCTACGCATTGGGTGGGGTCCTACAGGGCTAAAATAATCTGCCTTTCACGTTCAATGCTTATACATTGAACTAAGTTCACTTCTTTGTGTGAAAAGTAAACAAACATTGTAGAGCTAAGCTAGATGCTTATGTTATGCAGCATATTGAACCACCTTCTTTGCCCAAGACATAGCATGGTGTACTATATGTAATCTTTTTCATGAGTAGCTCTGAAAGCATCCTCATGATGTTGATGGTTGATGGTAGAGGGCCAGAATATTGTAACAAAAATACTTTGTGACAGAAATGTTGGCCCTTATGTATCAACACATTTCCCAATAGACACAGAACGGGTAAGACCCTTGGATACATCTGGCCCATTGAGCCCCTTATATCATAGGACTTAATAGTAGAAAATCTCACAATGGGAAAATATTTTGTTGCTTAGGTTCTGGTCCTGGCTTGGCAGTTTGGGCTGGATCATTCCCACAAGGAACAGGCTCAAGACTAATTTGCACATGGCTTAGTCCAAAATGAGATGGCAGGGTGACTAAGTGGTTAGAATTGTTGCAAGCAGCCTCCTATCACCTTTAGTGTGCTTTGAGTTCTTGTACGGGCCACCAAAAATTCAACTGAATGTGGAATAAACCCAGTGAGTGTATGTCCCATAACAAACTATAATATTCAATACGCCTAAATATAAGATCCATGGATAACTATCTTATCTTCAGAAGACTACTCAAGAATTGGCTCTTTCCTACATAACCACCATACTCAAACACTAATGTACAGTACATCCCTGTGTATATAAACATTTATACTTTGATTAAATGTATGTATCTAGATAGGTGTATTTCTTTGTACAAATATGTATAGTAATTATGTTTTTTTTTTACATATAGATATTTTTAGGTCTGCTTAGCAGATGTATATATTACTTATGGTTAAACATATATATATTATTCTATGGTTAACATATATATAGGTCACTGCATAGTTTTCGTACAATTTAATTGATTTGATGCTTATGGGTCTCTGTTATAGTTATCTACCACAATATGTATATATTATCATACCTGTTTTATCTACAAGTGCTTCACTATTAAAATATTGAAGACAATTTAAAATAAAAAATAAAAAAAATACCATAAAAGTACACTAATAAATTAAAGCGCAACAGCACTTGATAGTCTGAGTTTATAAAATACATTTTTAAATCTCAATATATTAACTTGCTTATACATGTATACACTCTTTATGATGCCACTTATCTATATATTTAATACTTTACTCCTAGGATTCAAGAAAAAAAAACTTTGACTCTCTCCAGTGTATTACTCTATATCACCTATACCTCTCTCAAATTATTTTCTACCTTCACTCTCTGACTCATCTTCTACGCCGTTTCTGCCCCCCCCGGGGGCAGATCCTCTCATTATTTTTCAGACGATCTGCCCCCAGTGGGGTAGAAGCCACGAGTGCTGTGTGGGGGGCCGCCCCTTGGGCAAGGGTCACCCCCCCAAAGGGGGAGAAACACTTTTAGGCAGTTCTTCGTCCGTGTTTTTTTTAGGCCCATCTGCCCCAGAGACCACTGGACACCAGGGAAAGTTTTTAACTGTTTGGTGGCAGGGTGTTTCTCAACTGGCAAAGTGTTAGCATTTGTGATTATAACAGTTTATTTCTCTTTTTTGGTCTAGTTGAAAGCTTTTGCTTCTTTTGTTGTGGCTTGTTTTGGCAGCGGTTGACCTGCGGTTTCCGTTGTTTCATGTTTTCGGTAAGTACATTTAAGGGGTATTGTTACCATGCATGAATGACATGTTTGTAGGTAGTGTACTAAATGTAGGATTGTGTGTGAAATTGTCATTAGATTTGTGCACAATATTTGTGTTGTCTTATGCCTAAAATGCTTTTCTTTTTTCTTTTTAGGGGGATATCATTGTTGATTTCTGAGTCTGTGCAGTTTAGTTGCTGGTGAGTCTAGCTTTTTCAGGCAAGTGAGTGGTATAGTTTTTGAGTACATAACTCTTTGTAATAAAGCCACGCTTTGTTTATTACTTATTTTAGACAGTGCTGGTTGTTGTTGGCACATTTGTCACTTTACACTTCTTAGAAAAGATCATGGCTAGCCGCAAAGTGACCAATCAGAAGGTTGTTGGCATTTTTTTTTAGTCGTCTTCTGTCCATGATTATGAGACAGACTCTGCATCTGAGGCAGAGGAGGAAGAGAGAGATTCTGGCATTGAGATTTCTGTCCAAGAGAAGTCTTACGATGAGGAAGCCACTCTCCGTGCAGATGAAAGGCCTGATTTTGAGGAGGACATCAATGCGCCAATGGTGCAGCATTTAGCTGCTGACGCGGCTTCTCGTTGGAAGACCTGACACATGGGTTGCCCCAAACATGGAGCAGCCACAGTTTCGTGCCTTTACTAGTCTCCCAGGGTGTAGAGTAAATACAGAAACCTTTTGGCTGTCAATTTCTTTGAGTTGTTTATGGACAATGTATTTGTGGAAGAGATTGTTGAGCAGACTAATTTGTATGCGGAACAGTATTTGAGGGACAATGCTGCCAGACTTAGGCCCCAGTCAAGAGCTACCGATTGGTTTCCCACAAATTTGGAAGAGATGAAAAAGATCTTGGGTTTGACTTTTTTGATGTGGTTGATAAGGATGCCGTCACTGGCTTCTTATTGGTCCACTAGTCCCTTGATGGCAACGGCTATATTTCCTGCAACAATGACTCGTAATCGGTATTTGCTTCTTCTTTGGATGCTGCATTTTGTTGACAATGCTTTAGCTTTGCCACAAGATCACCCCAATGGTGACTGTCTTTTTAAGATTAGGTCTGTACTTGATCATTTTGTAGATCAGTTTTCAGAGTTCTTTGTGGCAGGCAAATAAATAAGTGTGGACGAGTCTTTGGTCCTGTTCAAGGGTCATTTGGTTTTTAGGCATTAACAGTGCATTTCACTTTTGTGAAATCTCTTGTTAATAAGATTTGATCTACTAACCATCACTCACCCTCTTGCCAAATCCAACCAGTATGTGTGGTAAAAATGACAAAACCTACTCTGCTGTAATCAGACGTCACAGCACACCCATGACACACTAGGTGTCTCGGGTGGGACCCCGATGATGAAGCATGCCACCAACTTGGTTGGTGGGTGAAGGGTCTTTTTGACATAACCTAAGTGCATTTCTTTTCACAATTTTAGTGTCTGGAACATCACAGAAGTACGTGGACACATCAAAATGATCTATTGCAAAACTACCTGTGTTTGGAGGAGACACCTATGTTTTTGGTCCAGGGTGTGGTCTTCATCTAGGGAAACCTACCAAACCCAGACATTTTGTAAAACTAGACACCCCAAGGAGTCCAGGGAGGTGTGGCTTGCTTGGATCCCCCAACATCTTCTTACCAAGACTCCTCTGCAAACCTCAAAATGTGCTTAAAAAAACATATTTTCCTCACTTTTCTTTGTAGCGTCACCGCTCCGGCACACATTTCCTACCACCCAGCATTCCCCTCAGTCTCCCAAGTAAAATGATACCTCACTTGTGGGGGTCCCCATAGCAGAGTCAGCCTAAAGATTTATAAAAGAAAAATATGTGCTTATCAACTCGCTGTGCTATCCCCTAAATCTCTACAGGTGTTTGGCCTATTTCTGTTGCAGGCACCTGGGCCACCCACACAAGTGAGGTATCATTTTTATCAGGAGACTTGGGGGAACACTGGGTGGAAGGAAATGCATGGCTCCTCTCAGGTTCCAGAACTTTCTGTCACCAAAATGTGAGGTAAAAGTGTTTTTTTAGCCACATTTTGTGGTTTGTATTGGATTCTGGGTAAGAAAACACTGGGGGATCAACGCAAGTCACACCTCCCTGGACTCCCTCGGGTGTCTAGTTTTCAGAAATGTTTGGGTTTGGTAGGTTTCCCTATATGTCTGCTGAGTCCAGGACCAAAAACGCAGGTGACCCCCGCAAAAACAGTTATTTTTGTATTTGATCATTTTGATGTGTCCACATAGTGTTTCGGGGCATTTCCTTTCGCAGGCATTAGGCCAACCCACACAACTGAGGCACCAGTTTTATGGGGAAACTTGGGGGAACGCTGGCTGGAAGGAAATTTGTGGCTCCTCTCAGATTCCAGAACTTTCTGTCACCAAAATGTGAGGAAAAGGTGTTTTTTTAGCCAAATTTTAGGGTTTGCACAGGATTGTTAGTAACAGAACCTGGTGAGAGCCCCACAAGTCACCACCTCTTGGATTACCCCAGGTGTCTAATTTTAAAAAATGCACAGGTTTGGTAGGTTTCCTTAGGTGCCGGCTGAGCAAGAGGCCAAAATCCACAGCAAGGAACTTAGCAAATAACAGCTCTGTTTTCTTTGGGAAAATGTGATGTGTCCAAATTGTGTTTTGGGTATTTTATGTCACAGGCACTAGGCCTACCCCCACAAGTGAGGTACCATTTTATTGAGAGACTTGGGGGAGTGCTGGGTGGAAGGAAATTAGTGGCTCCTTTCGGATTCCATAACTTTCTGTCACCGAAATGTGAGGAAAATAGGTTTTTTTGCCTAATTTTGTGGTTTGCAAAGGATTCTGGGTAACAGAACTTGCTGAGAGCCCTAAAAGTCACCCCATTTGGATTCCCCCAGGTGTCTAGTTTTAACAAATGCACAGGTTTGGTAGGTTTCCTTAGTTGCTGGCTGAGGGAGAGGCCAAAATTCACAGCCATACACTTTGCAAAAAAACTGCTCTGTTTCTTTAAGAAAATGTGATGTGTCCACGTTGTGTTTTGGGGCATTTCCTGTTGCAAGCACTAGGCCTATCCACACAAGTGAGGTACCATTTTTATCGGGAGACTTGGGGGAACGCCGGATGGAAGGAAATTTGTGGCTCCCCTCAGATTCCAGAACTTTGTGTCACCGAAATGTGTGGAAAACGTGTTTTTTGGCAAAATTTTGAGATTTGCAAAGGATTATGTGTAACACAACCTGGTGAGAGCCCCAGTAGTCACCACATCTCAGATTCCCCTAAGTGTGAATTTCTAAAAAATGCACAGGTTTTGTAGGTTCCCTTAGGTGCCAGCGGAGCTAGAGGCCAAAATCCACTGCTAGGCAATTTTCAAAAAAATACCTCTGTTTTCTTTGGGAAAATGTGATGTGCCCACTTTTTGTTTTGGGGCATTTCCTGTTATGGGCGATAGACCTACCCACACAAGTGAGATACCATTTTTATCAGGAGACTTCAGGAAATGCTATGTAGAAGGAAATTTGCGGCTCCTCTCAGATCCCAGAACTTTCTGTCCCTAACTGTGAGGAAAAAGTGTTTTTTTTTGGCCAAATTTTGAGGTTTGCAAAGGATTCTGGGTAGCAGAACCTGGTGAGAGCCCCAGAAGTAACCCCATCTTGGATTCCCCTAAGTGCCTATTTTTCATAAATGCACAGGTTTGGTAGATTTCCTTAGGTGCCGGCTGAGCTAGAGGCCAACATCCACAGCTAGACAATTTTCCCCAAAATAGCTCTGTTTTCTTTGCGAAAATGTGATGTGTCCATGTTGTGTTTTGGGGCATTTCCTATGGCAGGTGCTAGGCCTACCCACACAAGTGAGGAACCATTTTTATCGGGAGACTGGGGGGAACTCTGGGTTGAAAGAAATTTGTGGCTCCTCTCAGATTCCAGAACTTTGAGTCACCGAAATATGAGGAAAATGTGTTTTTTTAGCCAAATCTTGAGGTTTGCAAAGGATCCAGGGTAAGAGAACCTGGTCAGAGCCCCACAAGTCACCCCATCTTGGATTTCCCTAGGTGTCTAGTTTTAAAAAATGCACAGGTTTGGTCGGTTTTCCTAGGTGCCAGCTGAGCTAGAGGCCAAAATCTACAGGTAGGCACTTTGCAAAAAACACGTCAGATTTCAATGTAAAAATGTAATGAGTCCATGTTGTGTTTCCTGTCATGAGAATTAGGCCTACCCACGCAAGTGAATTACCATTTTTATCAGGAGACTTGAGGGAACACAGAATAGCAAAACAAGTGTTATTGCTCCTTGTTGTCACGGTTTCGGGCAGGTCTGATCAGGACTCTGGTTGGGACACCCCTTGAGGTCACCAAATATCCTAAAGAGGTAGTGTACTGGGGCAGAAGAGCAGCTAAAGGCATACACGGAAAGGACAGCAATGGACAGGCACAGGAAACTGGAAAGTAAAAGCAGAGCAACCCTTGTGTGAACAAAGAGGAAACTGATTACTAATGGACAAACACGCTGGAGTTGTACACAGATTAAGGTGCAGTACCTCCCACAGTGACAGGGAATGTCAATACCTCTGTGCAGTTTGCTCTTACAGATAGTCACCCTGCCAGCCCCATAGAAAGGAGGCAGCAGAAGTGATTCTGTCTCTGGACCCTAGAGCACAAACAAGGATAGTACTTACATACACGAGACAAGCGGTTGTGGGTCCAGCACATTGTTACTGTTAGGCACGAAAGACAACGTATAACACTAGACAAGGATGAGGGCTGATATTGCCTCCTGGAAACCAAGAGCTAACTCCAGTACAAAGGAGGACACTTATACACTGGTGAAGACTGATAGAACACTTACCAGACATAAATATTGAGAGGAAACGGAAACAGAAGGAACAAACTAAGAGGCAGAGGCAGGAACTGGGAACAGGCTCAGGCTGAAGCAAAGGCAGGACTATGTCTGGAAAACAGGGTGCAAACTTCTGGCCGGAACAAACAGAGACAGGAATGGGAAACAGAGAGCAGGCTCTGGCTGGAACAAGCAAGGACAAGCCTGGAATAAAGGGAGTAGGAATAAGCAGTAAACAGGGCTGGGAAACAGAGAGCAGGTTCAGGCTGAAACAAGGCAGGAGTAGGACAGAGAAACAGGGAGCATGCTCTGGAAAAACAAACAGGTACAAGGCTAAGAGATAGGGAGCAGACTCTGGCTGGAACAATCAGGAGCAGTGCAGAGAAACAGGAAACAGGTTCAAGCTGGAACAGAACAGGAACAAGACTGGAACACCATCCGATAAGGGGTCTGTAACACAAAGGAATCGAACTCCAATGCATGACAAAGGATCTTGAGGAAATGGCTGCTTATAAGAAGTTCCAAGCTGCAGAAAACCCCAGGTGGAATCACATGAATGGCCTGCAAAGGAGATGTCTCAGGAGCAACTGAATTTCTCCCATAGAAAACAATGTAAAACAGAATCCAGGCTTTCTTGACTACCAGGCTGTGCATTATGGGATTTGCAGTCCCAGAAAGCAAAAGCATACCATGATGAAAAGAGAAACAAACAGGAGTCAGTAAGGGACTCTAGATAAGTGTTGAAGGTGATTCCCAGGCTTCTGACAGTCCCCTTACAGCGCCCCTTATAAATGGGATGACAGAGTTGTAACACTTGTCTTTCTCTAAATTCTTTACTTCCAAATGTAAAACAGTGTGTAAAAAAGACGTCTATTTGAGAAATGCCCTGTAATTCACAGGCACCCCAGAATTCAGAGATGTGCAAATAACCACTACTTCTCAATACCTTATCATGTGCCCATTTTGGAAATACAAAGGTTTTTCTTATTACCTATTTTTCACTCTTTATATTTCAGCAAATGAATTACTGTAAAGCGGTTATAGAATGAAAACCCTTTGCAAGGTGCAGTTCATTTATTGGCACTGGGTACCTAGGGTTCTTGATGAACCTACAAGTCCTACATCTCCCCACAACCAGAAGAGTCCAGCTGACGTACCGTATATTGCTTTAAAAAATCTGACATTTCAGGAAAAGGTTACAGAGTAAAACGTTGAGAAAAATGGCTGGTTTTTTTACCTCAATTTCAATTTCTTTTTATTTCAGCTGTTATTTTCTGTAGGAAACACTTGTAGGATATTCACAAATGACCCCTTGCTAAATTAGGAATTGTGTCTACTTTTCAGAAATGTTTAGCTGTCTGGGATCCAGCATTGGGTTCACACCCATTTCTGTCAATAACTGCAAGGAGGATGAAAGCACACACAATTGTAAAAATGGGGTATGTCCCAGTAAAATGCCAACATTGTGTTGAAAAATGTGGTATTCTGATTCAAGTCTGACTGTTTCTGAAAGCTGGGAAGCTGGTGATTTTAGCACCACAAACCCTCTGTTGATGCCATCTTGAGGGAAAAAAACACAAGCCTTCTTCTGCAGTCCTTTTTCCCATTTAAAAAAAAATAATCAAAATTGTCACTGTATTTTGGCAAATTTCTTGGTCTCCTTCAGGCAAACCCACAAAGTCTGGGTAGAATCCCTAGGATGTTGGAAAAAAGCTAAATTGGCAAGAGTAGCTTATGTGGACAAAACGTTATGAGGGCCTAAGCACGAACTGCCCCAAATAGCCAAAAAAAGGCCTGGCACCTGAGGGGAAAAGGCCTGGCAGCGAAGGGGTTAATCACTCATATTTGTTTTCCTGCGAAATCCCATTCCTCTTCTGTAACGTAATGTTTTAAATCCAGAGCATGTCATCTTTTGTAACAATTGGGATCTGAACTCTTAAGTCCAGGGCTGGACTGGAAACCCAAAGCAACTCTGGAAATTTTGTCAGACCAGCCCCCCCACCTGCATGTAGGCTGGAAGTGAGAGTGAGTGGATTATTCTGGACTGCTGATTTTGTTACTGGGGGGGCAATATTGTAGCACTATTGCAAAACCGGCCCACAATAACAAAACCATTCCCACCCCTCCAGCCTTCTGGGGAAACGCCTGATGCCTGCTGTGGCCAGTCCGGCAATGCTTGAGTTTTGTGATTTGATTTTAAAAAATGAATCCAACCCTATCAATAAAGAATGTTAGGGGTGGCCATTTACCTCACCATCTATATATGGACCTCTATAACCTACCTCTATGCATGCAATCCTTCTTCTACTTGAAGTCCCCGTCATTGTAAATTAGTCACCAGTAAAAACTGAGGAAAATCATTGCTCAGAATCAATGGATTCTATTGGTACTGATAGAGCGTTCCGTACTAGTAATTTACCGGTACTTTGGAAGCTCTTTAGGCCGATGAATCTTTTGGCTGAGTGGGACCCTCTCCACCCTTAATCAGTCAATTTACTCGAACCAATAATCAATAACGAACATAAGCAATACCCTGATCAACATAACACTTAACAATTAATCCAGAATACATTTCGGCGAACCCTGACCTTTCAGTCAGGAATAACCACACCAGTTTATTCAAAGTTAGTGAATTTATTTCCCTATATTAACAAAGCTAGCACAATATAGATGTGTCTCAACACCAAATGATAAACGTAAATGAACATTAATAGCTGTCCATAACGGCGGAAAAGATGCAATCTATGCAGCATTTGAATAACAAGGCATTCGATAATAGCAATGCAAATCACTAAAACTATCATCTGTAATGAGCTAATTGCATACATTTAGTCAGCATAACAAGATCTCAAATTGCATTGTGCGACAAAAGGAATCCTCATCTAACCTCAAATTAGCATCGGCATGTGGGACTTCATGCAAAAAACAATTTAGCAACATTAATTTGGAAAACTCCTAACAAGGGCTCTTATAAAAAAAATCAGCAGTTGGTTACCTAAAAGAAACACAATGCAATTTTACAATTTCCTTTCATATTTACCAATTACAATCAGCATTCAAGGAAGTCTTCGTCTCACAGGTACTGTTTCTCTATCAGCATGGGACGGGGCAAAGGGGCAGGGGTGGACGGGGCAGTTGCCTCACGGCGGCAAGATAAACTACTACTTCATGCAAAGGGACAAATCAAAGTTAAAGTCTCTAGGGTAAGAATCATTGAAGTCTCTTTCTCTCGATTAGAGAAAGCATCAAAGTCTCTCAAAATGGCGTCGCAGCAAGGTGGGCCATAATAGCTGCAATGTCCTGCAAAATGGCGGGTATGGGCGATGTCCAATAATGGCTACTTTCCTCTCGTGCACCTGGTTTAAATAGACAACAGTTCAAATCCAGTAGGGTCTTCCATTGGAGGGTTCATAGGTTAGCTTCAAATTGTCCAATCAAAAACAACAGTTCTCAAGCTTTTACTTAAGCATACATTATCCTTGGAGATGGGTACGCAAGTTGCAACATTTTATGCCAATTAACTCACTTTCAGAGCTTCCATTGTCCTCACCTGCAGATTGACCTTGGAGTAAAGAGAAAATATGCCAGGCTGGCACGAAACCTTAAGATAAGCATGTGAACGATCTCAGTGGAAAAGTACAGCTTCAAGCAAGAATACACGTTTAATAGCACATTGGAAAAATACGAGCATCTAAACCGAGAGACCAGGCAACTAGGCCGAAGCCTGCACTAAAGTAATGCTAAGCTAAAACATTTCAAACAAGCAAATCATAGCACACGTTTACGATTATGTCGGATTAGTGCAATTCTAATACATCACGTTATATAAAGCACGCTTATAAATGTTGGCAAACTACTCTGAGGGCACATTTTTGTCCCCGTACAATCTTTATTAGTTCGGTTAAAGTCACACATGTTTATTTCACACTACGTTTATGCTCTAATAAATGTAAAACCTTCATTTCAGCTTCATCAATCCCTCCTCTGATGACTACTTGTCATCACACCAAATCATGCCCACAAATTTTATTCCATTAAAATTCTGTCAGTTCTCTTTTCCTTTTAATTCCCCTAGTTTTCGCTTTGTATTCTTCTGCCATTCTCTTCATTATTTTCTCTTCCTTCCTTCTTCTAATTCTTTCCATAATCATTATTATTCCTCTTTTTATTCCCCAAATTCCAAAGATGCATATTAGTACTATTAGTATTCCCTGTATTATTTTTAGTAATATTCCATTCCAAATTCCCCCAATCCAATTTCCCACTGAAGCAAGTCCTTTTCCAACCTTCTCCCACACTCCTGGTTCCTTCAATTCCTTCAAATCTGCACTCTCTTTTGTTAGATTAGCAAGCATAGTTTTAATTTTCACACTATTGTCTGGAATATACGTACAACAGTGTCGTGCACCAAGCATTTTGCAAACGCCGCCATCCTTTGCTAAAAGAATGTCTAAGGCAAGCCTATTTTGAAGAGTCATAGCTCTTTCCGCTGCAAGTTCAGCATCTATCAGGATTATAGCACCTGAAAACTTTGTCAACATGTTATCCACTATAGTAGACAATTTTCTTATTTTGATGGAAATCAGCACAACTCCCAATGAAGGAATCATGGCTCCAAATATATCTCCTACCACAGCAGCTGCGGTCTCTCTTTTCTGGATACGATGGGATCCAGATGTTTTTGAAATCATCGATAGGTCATCCAGTTGATAAACCTTTGGGATCACTATACCCAAATAACATCTCCCCCACCAACCCTTTGGAAGACGATAATAGGCATTATACCCACAAATGTAATATACACCTGGAATGACAGGGTCAAGTCCGTTCATCATGAATGTCCATTTGGCCTTAAAGATAAACGTATGTTTACACTCACTCGCCCCTACAAAAATATTGTCATAATAGGATTCACCTCGATATATACAAAATTTCCCTACATGCCAAGCATCTAAAGCTATTCTCCCTTGTGTTTTTATTGCAGCAAAATCATAATTATCTACTGAAGTCCTCTTATGTAGCTCTTTTTCTAAATTCGCCTTCATTTGTGCTCTTCTATCACCTGTGCGATCTAAAAAGCTTATTTCTACTGCAGAGAGCGAGCAGGTAAGGTTTTCCCTATGAGCGTGAGCCGTTTCAAAAGGTTGCATTGGCTCGAAAAATTCCCTCATTATTTTAGCATCCCAATCTTTAGCAATCTGGCTTAGCTGCGCTATTATAGGAACATATGCAAAGGTAACATCATAATTCGAATAAAAATACTGTATGTTAGTCTGACCATAAAATCTAGACATTACTATACTACATGTAATCCCGTATGTAAGAGGCATGTGGTGATAAGTCACCCCTTCCTTTACTGATGTCGGTATCTGTGTACACACATAACAATCCTTCGCATCCATAGTCTCAACATATTCTGTTAGCAAGCGATAGAAAACATTATACGAGAGTTCCTTTTTATCATGCAAGTGTCTCTCATCTAATTCTAATCTTTTCAGTGCAGTTAGTTCAGTGACAGTAACAGGAGCAAAAGTAGATGCATCAATTTTCTCATTCTCACCCTTACCATGCATTCCAAGCACTATTGCCATTATTATTAGTACACATGCAATTACCAAGCCTATACACACATATTTACAATATTTCTTTCTACTGTTTTGTGTGGCGTACCCAGTCATGATCTGTATAGAATCAGAGAGCTGGAAGCACCTGTAAAAGAAACTATTTAGCAATTCAGTTACAAAGCTGAGCGAGCGCAATGTTCACACCGTCTTCTTCAGGAGGCCAGTCACTTATCGGTTAGCAGCATTTGTCTCAATTCTGCAATAACTCAGTCTTTTATCAGTTCAGCAAGTGTCTCATCCGGTTTAGCAATGTCTCAACTGGTTGTTTGTATCACGTTATATTGTGGCAAGCAATGTCATTTATCACCCTTTCAATCAACAGAGTCCATAAAACTTTTCTTTTCTATTGGTATCTCTTCTTCTTCGTTCTCGAGGCTAAGAGATACAAATTCGTCAGTCCAATCGTCATGAACTACATATGCCCATTCAGGACCGGAATATCTTCTGTTCGGTATCCTTTTCCTTTTCAATTTTGCTTCTCTTTTCGACTCTGCTTCGCTGGTACTTTCCTCTTTGGCCAAGTCTTTTCCTTCAGTTGAGGATGGTACCACGACAGTCACTTCCTTTCTTTTCTCTTTCACTTTTGGCCTTTCTCCGTCGTTCAAACTTTCTTTAGTCCTTTCTTTTATGGGTGATATACTCAGTCTTCTCTTTGCACCGTGTCCATTTGATGGACTCGCAATCTTTTCTGTGGAAGCTTGAACTGTTTCGTTCTGTTCTGCCTTGTCCCCTCCTTCTGGGGAATCAATCACGTTCTCCTTTTCTTTTTCTCTATTGTCTGCTTCTGGGAAAGCCCTCCTCTGATCAGGCTCTCCTGCTTTTTCACATTTTTCGAGCCCTTCGTCACCGTTACTTTCTTCAGGCTCTTTATCACTTTCAGCTGCTTCAGGTTCCTTGTCACCTTCAGCTGCTTCAGGCTCTTTGCGACCCTCAGCTGCTTCAGGTCCTTTGTCACCTTCAGCTGCTTCGTCGCTGTCTGAACTTTCTCCTTGGTCTCCCCCAAGCGAGTTGGTCTCTTCGTCCTCAGAGAATATCTCTCTCTCTTCCGTTTCTGCCTGTTCGCTTTCAGTTCGGTTTTGCTCTGTCTCAGCACTCAGCACTGTTTTATCAGGCACTGGCAGTTTTAGCGCTTCAACTTCCTCATCTGTGGGACACAACACTTTCTTTGTGTGACTGGCGTGAATCCAGTTGGGAACCCCCGCACACTTCACAGCAGTAGTTGTCATCAGGATCACTTGGAAAGGGCCTTTCCAACGGGGTTCCAGACACGACTTCCTCACGTGCTTCTTTACCACGACCCAGTCACCTGCTTTCAGTGCGTGTCCTGGACCTTGGATCGGTGGCAAGGTAGTTGCTTCCACCTGGTGAGAGAAAGAGCGAACCACGTCAGCTAGACCCTTGCAGTAGTCTAACACCATATCATCTGTAATATTCAAAAGCGCGTTTGCGGGAACTGCAGGAAGCCTCATAGCCCTGCCCATGAGAATTTCGTGCGGAGACAGTCCAGTCTTTCTATCAGGGGTGTTTCTCATTGACATTAGCACTAAGGGCAATGCGTCAGGCCATTTCAAATTTGTCGATGCACATATTTTCGCCATTCTTGATTTCAGTGTACCATTCATCTGCTCCACCAGTCCTGATACTTCAGGGCGATAGCTACAATGCAGTTTTTGCTCAATGTTCAGCGCTTCGCAAAGTAACTTTATCACCTCGTTATTGAAGTGACTTCCCCTATCTGATTCTAAAGAGATCGGGAATCTGAAACGTGGTATCAACTCTCTCAACAATAGCTTTGCAACTGTAAGGCTGTCATTTCTACGTGTGGGGTATGCCTCAATCCAGTGACTAAAAATGCACACAATCACCAACACATATTTTAGACCTCCATGCACAGGCATCTCAATGAAGTCCATCTGCATCCTACTAAATGGGCCACTGGCCCTGCCAATGTGGCTCGCGTTCACAACTGTTCCCTTTCCTGGGTTCATTTGCTGGCAAGTGACACATCGATGGCAAACTGCTTCTGCAGCTTGACGAAATCTGGGGTTAAACCAATCAGTTTTGAACAATCTTATCATGGCATCTCTCCCTAGGTGAGCTTGCCCATGATAGAACCGCGCAAGCTGTGATAAGAGACCATTTGGCAAAACAAATTTTCCCTCATTTGAAACCCATAACTCGTCTGGTCTCTTTATACATTGTGATTCAATCCAGGAATCTCTTTCATCCTCCCCGACGCCATTCTGCAATGCTTTTAATTCATCTATTGTATCTACGACCTTCAAGGCAAATGCTTCAGCTGGTTCGAGTTCTGGTTCAATTATCGAATTCCATTCATCTCTGAGTAATATACAGTTCAAGGCACAAAATCTTGCGACTTGATCCGCATATGCATTTCCCAGAGAAACATAGTTCTGTCCTTTTGTATGAGCACTACACTTTACCACTGCAACTTCGGCTGGCATTTGAATGGCGTGTAACAATTCCCTTATTCTTTCCCCATTTTTCACTGGGGATCCTGAAGAAGTCAGGAAACCTCTCTGTGACCATAGTTGTCCAAAATCATGCACAATCCCAAACCCGTACTGACTATCGGTGTAAATGGTGACTTTCATCAATGCAGACAGTTGACATGCTCTTGTAAGGGCTACAAGTTCTGCTACTTGTGCAGAATAGACTCCTTGAAGCCACCCCGCTTCCAAGACACCTGTTACAGTACATACAGCATATCCTGCTTTCAAAATTCCCATCCCATCTCTTAGACATGAACCATCAACAAAAACAATTTGGTCATTTTCATCCAGCTTAGTATCCTTAATGTCAGGTCGAGGTTTTGTGCAAAATTCAGTCACCTGAAGGCAGTCATGCTCGACGTCTTCAGCGTTCTCAATTTCAGCAATTTCTCCAGGGAGCAAGGTTGCTGGATTCAACGTAGTGCACCTTTTCAGCTGCACATTCGGTGAGCCCAGAATTATCGTTTCATACCTTGTGAGTCTTGCTCCAGTCATGTGTTGTGTTCGGGAGCGGGTCAAAAGTATCTCAACTGAGTGAGGGACCATGACTGTTACTGGATGTCCCATCACTATTCCTTCACTCTGAGTGAGGCTGATACCAACTGCTGCTACGGCGCGCAAACACCCTGGAAGTGCTGCTGCGACCGGATCCAAAGTAGCTGAAAAATACGCTACTGGTCTGTTTATGCCACCATGGGCTTGAGTCAAGACAGACAAAGAACATGCATCACGTTCATGACAAAAGAATGTGAAAGGCTTTGTGTAGTCAGGCATACCTAAAGCTGGAGCCCTGCACATGCATTCCTTTAATTCAATAAAAGCATCCATCTCATCTCCTTGCAGCTCAATTTGATCCAAGGCATCCTTCTGGGTCAGCTTCAGTAAAGGCTTTGCTAGAGTCGAGAAGTTGGGAATCCACTGGCGACAATAGCCCACCATTCCCAAAAACTTCCTCACCTCCCTCCTTGTCTTTGGTGGACTCATTTGAAGTACACTCGTTATTCTTTCCTTCATTATTCTCCTTGACCCTTTCTCTATCTGGTGACCCAAGTATTTCACTTTCTTCTGACAGAACTGCAATTTGGAAGGAGACACCTTATGTCCATTCCTTCCCAAATGATTCAACAGAGCAATGGTATCGGCTGTGCAGCCACTTTCTGTCTTTGATGCAATCAGTAAGTCATCGATGTACTGTACTAGAGTTGACTCGAATGGCAATTCTAATGCTTCCAAGTCTTTCTTTAGAATCTGATTGAATATTGACGGTGACTCAGAAAACCCTTGAGGAATTCGACACCAACTGTACACTCTGTCTAAGAATTTGAAACAAAAGAGAAATTGGCTGTCCTCATGAAGAGGCACCGAAAAGAATGCCTGTGACAAGTCGATGACTGAGAACCACTCGGCATCGCAAGGGACCTGGAACATTATCACAGCTGGATTCGGTACTACAGGGCAGCATTTGACTATGATGTCATTTATTTTCCTCAAGTCCTGCACGAGTCGGACCTTTCCACTCGGCTTTATTAGTCCCATGATTGGTGAATTACATGGACTGCTTAACACTTCTTTCAGCACTCCCTGTTTTACAAATTCGTCAATGAGTTGGGCAACTTTCATAAGGGTGTCTTGTGCCATGTGGTATTGTGGGGTCTGGGGAAAGGTTGCATTGGGCTTTACAGTCACTTTCACTGGTTCCACTCCTTTCATCAATCCCACCTCTTTCCCTGTCATATCCCACACTTCCTTTCCGACTGTTTCCCGTAATTCAGCTGGAATATCTTCTTCAGTCATCATCGGGAACAGACAAATCAGAGGATAATCTTCATCGACAGTTTCCATCTCATCCCCCTCTGCACTGTCCTCTTCCTCCCCATCACTGCTCGTCTGTATTTTTATTCCCTCGTTCGAACACATAATCGAACAACCCAATTTACACAATAGGTCTCTCCCTAGCAGTGCTATCGGGCTTGAGTCACATACCACAAATTGGTGTAACCCTTGATAGTTACCAATGCTGACTGGTACCGGATCTGTAATTGGGTTTGTCAGGTGCCTGTTTGCTACTCCCACCACTTGAACTGTCCTCCCCGAGAGTGGCAAATTTGGTACTTCAATGCTCTTAACAGTTGAACGTGTGGCTCCCGTGTCAACCAAGAATGAGACACGATGACCCATTACTCTTCCCTCCACGTACGGACCCTTTTGATCAACTTCCAAGGATGCTGCAAGCACACAATCTCCTTCCTCTCCTGAACTATCACTCTCCCATACATTGTTTATTCCACTCTCACTGTGTAATGGGAACTGTTGTACGGTGCCATTTGTATTCATTACCTGACCCGAGACCTGTGGAGGAACCATCACTTGCTGCTGACTCATTGGTGCCAAAGGTATTTGCATTTGCTGATTAGGTACCATGGGTAACTGCTGTTGCATTGGCTGCATTTGCGTCATCTGCATACGGGGCATCTGCATCTGCTGCGGCTGCATGGGCTGTAATCCCGGTAGCTGATTTATGGTCTGAAAATTTGGGTTTGGACCTCTGATTTTCGGTCCCCTCACTGTCTGAGATGCATTGACATCATTGTTTTGCTGACTGACACCTACACCTTCCTGCACCACCATTGGGCACTCGCGTTTCCAATGACCGACAATTCCGCACACGTGACACGGCATCACCTTCTTCATTGCCTGCACACCATTCACAACAGTGTTCAAATCCGGACCACTATTCACAAAACCTCCTCTGCCTCTGCCTCTCACCTGTGGCTGAAACGCCATGTTTCCCTGCAACTGCGGCTGCGGTTGCGGTACCTGTTGTTGGAACCCTTGCAACCCTTGCAGACCTTGCAGACCTTGCAAACCTGTCTGAGCTGCCTTAAGCTGCATCATCATCACTTTCTCTTTCAACTTTTTCTGTTTCACTTCAATTTCGTCGCTACAGTATTTCGCATAATTCAATACTTCATCAATAGGTTTCGACTGCCAAAAAATCAAATGCGACTTTATCATCTGACTTATCTCTGGTCTCAGCCCTTCCACAAATCTAAACACAAAATGAAGCATGTCCTTCGCCTCTATTGTCTCCGTGCCACTGTAGTTCTTAAACGCCTTCAACAACCTCTCACAGTAACTATGAATCGACTCTTTAGCTTCTTGGGCAGTTCGATCGATCTTCTGCCAATCCACATTTTTCGCGGCAATCTTCGTCTTCAAATGCTCAATCACCTTATAGTACAAGCTCATCACCATAGGTGATGGTGCACCCGTATCCCTGTCTCTCTCTGGTTCACTTGTCGGCCAACCTACAGCTCTTTTGCAATCCTCCCACAAATCTGCCGGAACCACAATCTCAAAGAGGGTGTTCAGGTCTTCCCAAAGACATTTTGCAAGCTTCACAAACCTGTCAGTCTGTTGATACCATTCAATCGGTTTCTCTCTCAGTTTGGGAAAATCATCCGTAAAAGACTGAATGTCGCTTCTGTGCCATGGTACATGTATTAATTTTCCCCCTGCTGTCTCCCTCATTGGTAACATGGTTACTGCCTCGCTACTCTGTGGTCTTTTCTCATTGTGCTCTGTAGCACTGTCCCTCCTCTTTTCCTTTCTCTTTACCCACCTGCTTTCCCACTTGTCTAAACACCTCCACACTTGTGCACTCTGCAGCAATTCTCTAAGGTGCGCCTTCATGCCTGCTGACCTCATGTGTTCAAAATCTGTGGTCCCAAAATCCAACCTGTAGCTTCTGCTCAAGTGTTTTGTCTTGTCTATGTCAACCCCGTTTTTGTCAGCTATTTCCTGCAAGCTTTTATGTACCTTGTTCACTTCTCTCGTAATCCTGGGACATAGATACCTCAGCTCTTCTTCCGAGTAGGACTCTAACCTATTCACACCCATAGTCCCTTCCACCAATTCTTGTGCTTCCATGTTCAACCTGACCCTATTCAGATAATCTTCTTCCTTCCCACTGGCTGAGCTTTGTGTGGAATTCAGACTGTTGAACCACTGTGTCAGCTGTTGCGCATTCAACCCCATCAATGTAGCATTCACATCGACTGCCATTGATGGTTGCGGCAACTTTTCAGTGTTCGATGTCAGGGGTATTATCAGTGGGGGACTCGACCTCACCAGCGTTGACTGAGCACATATGGGACTAAACTCCATCAAGGACCCAGATCCGGTTGGCTGAGTCGCTATCGGAGTTATCCCTGGAGTGTTTTCTATGCACCTCCTTTCTGTCCCACTCTGCAGCATTGATCCCTGACCGCTCATTCCTAAGTTAGGCTGACTGTAATGGGTAGTGATATCGCATCTGGGTTCTGTGCATTCCCCATGTTCTGAGACATGTTCATTCCCACACTATGGGTCATCATTGCCGGCATGCCCATCTGACTCCCCATCATCTGAGCATGTGCGTTTCCCCCCTGCATCTGCTTTTGAGGCATCAAAAACTGGGTTGATTCAGCTTGTGCCATTGTTGGGTTGTGACCATTCTGTCCTCCCATGGAGGCTGGATCTAGAATCATTCCTGCACTGTTGTCACTGCTGTAGTACCCTGGCATCTGCGGCTGATAATTTTCTGTTGGTTTCAACATGGGCACATCTGGATATATTCTCCTAACCTGCGGTATCTGCGGGGTGAACAGTAAACTCGGGTCCTTAGATCCCGGTGATGCTCCTGAACTCTGAGTCTCACTGTTCTGTACCGGTGCCGGAGGGGCAGAACTGGTACTTGGACCTTGCCCACTCTCCGCACAAGGTTGGGGACGGTCGTTCGGCAATTGCATTATTAACTCCTCATCCTCTAACTCCTCTTCTCTTCTCAACTTTTCCTCGTCCTCTCTATCCTTGGAACACCTCCTGTTTGTCTTACAGGTAGCTTTCTTACCTGTCTCCTCTTCTTCCTTAGTAATTGCGGGAAACAATTTTATCCCCTGCAATACATCTGACCTCCACACCTTCTGTGCATTATCCCACCTAGCGTCCGCTAGTGTCTTTTCTACCTTTCTTATCCTGGTCTCGAACTTATTTTGCTGTTGCTGTCTAGCCATTAGTTCCCAAATTGCTAGAGCCTCAAACTTGGCTGGCCTTGGAGGCACCTTCATGTCGTACATCGCAAATCTCAAATTCTCTAGGATCCTTATATTGAATGTCCCATGGATCGGGAATTCTACGCTCCCATGTTTCTCTGTCAACTTGTGCCATTGCTTTAGCCAAAGGCACGGAGCTACCCCCTTTTCCTCCATTACAATGTAAGCTGGTGTGCCTTCGGGCGGCGTCTCCTCTCCTACGCTCGCTTTAATGTAAGACTCCCCCTTCATGGCACTCTTGAATGCTTTAAAAAATTTAATTTTCTCGTCTTTTATTTCACAAAGTTTGTGATCAATAGGTGACTTTAATTCCCGGAATACTCTTCGCTTGCCTTTCCCCTTCCAATCGAGCCCCACGGACTGCGTCCAATCCGTGCACGACCCTTCTCTGCAACCAACCTATCCCAGCGCGGCTCCTAGTGACGTCACACTCACACACACTGCGGCTGACAAAGCCTCGCGGCTAGTCCTCCTTCACTCAGCTCTTTTCGTAACAACTTCTTGCATGTATCGCGAGCTACCAAAAATATAAAACAGATCTGTCGGTTTACTACAGGAAGGGTAACACAACCGCTTCAGGACCTTAGGGATTTTTCACTAGCCTCGGCAGTTATTCCATCTTTCTCGGTCCCCACTTTCGCAAGCAAATCTGACCCGCAGACCTACTCTCAACTTGTCAATGATCTATTCTAGTGCACTTAGAATTTTGTCAAAGCCCGAAGTCGAAGTTTCTTTCACTCCCTTAACACACGTACCGACTCGTTGACCACGCCCGGTCAACCTACTAAACCGCCCAGACCACAACATAAAACAACATACTCCGGAGTCTCTTGACCTCGCAGGGCCCGTCTCAACAACAACAACCACGTGGACCTTTTTCTGCACAAAGCGCCACACGCACATGAAGATCGACGACTTCCCTACTCTCACACTCGGAGTCGCACCTCCACTATTTTCTATGAAGTTCGACGACTTCTCTACTTCTACACTCGGAGTCGCACCTCCGCTATTCTCTAAAATCCTCGCGACCTTTTCACACAATCTGCGGCAATAAGCTGTGCAAGCGCAAAATCCTAACTTCACTCATACCATCACTAGTACCGCCAACGCCGATTCCACACCTCCATTCTCTCCATTCGCAAGCTCCGAGATCCCGGGAAAGTCACGGTGGACCTAGCCCATCATCATTTTCTCAATCAGTTTTATCCAAGAAAAATCTAATTCAACTTCTCGAGTGGGGTCTCAAAGGGCGGGTCCCAAAAGGCGAAACCGTCCTCTGCTACCATCTACTGATAGAGCGTTCCGTACTAGTAATTTACTGGTACTTTGGAAGCTCTTTAGGCCGATGAATCTTTTGGCTGAGTGGGACCCTCTCCACCCTTAATCAGTCAATTTACTCGAACCAATAATCAATAACGAACATAAGCAATACCCTGATCAACATAACACTTAACAATTAATCCAGAATACATTTCGGCGAACCCTGACCTTTCAGTCAGGAATAACCACACCAGTTTATTCAAAGTTAGTGAATTTATTTCCCTATATTAACAAAGCTAGCACAATATAGATGTGTCTCAACACCAAATGATAAACGTAAATGAACATTAATAGCTGTCCATAACGGCGGAAAAGATGCAATCTATGCAGCATTTGAATAACAAGGCATTCGATAATAGCAATGCAAATCACTAAAACTATCATCTGTAATGAGCTAATTGCATACATTTAGTCAGCATAACAAGATCTCAAATTGCATCGTGCGACAAAAGGAATCCTCATCTAACCTCAAATTAGCATCGGCATGTGGGACTTCATGCAAAAAACAATTTAGCAACATTAATTTGGAAAACTCCTAACTAGGGCTCTTATAAAAAAAATCAGCAGTTGGTTACCTAAAAGAAACACAATGCAATTTTACAATTTCCTTTCATATTTACCAATTACAATCAGCATTCAAGGAAGTCTTCGTCTCACAGGTACCGTTTCTCGATCAGCATGGGACGGGGCAAAGGGGCAGGGGTGGACGGGGCAGTTGCCTCACGGCGGCAAGATAAACTACTACTTCATGCAAAGGGACAAATCAAAGTTAAAGTCTCTAGGGTAAGAATCATTGAAGTCTCTTTCTCTCGATTAGAGAAAGCATCAAAGTCTCTCAAAATGGCGTTGCAGCAAGGTGGGCCATAATAGCTGCAATGTCCTGCAAAATGGCGGGTATGGGCGATGTCCAATAATGGCTACTTTCCTCTCGTGCACCTGGTTTAAATAGACAACAGTTCAAATCCAGTAGGGTCTTCCATTGGAGGGTTCATAGGTTAGCTTCAAATTGTCCAATCAAAAACAACAGTTCTCAAGCTTTTACTTAAGCATACATTATCCTTGGAGACGGGTACGCAAGTTGCAACATTTTATGCCAATTAACTCACTTTCAGAGCTTCCATTGTCCGCACCTGCAGATTGACCTTGGAGTAAAGAGAAAATATGCCAGGCTGGCACGAAACCTTAAGATAAGCATGTGAACAATCTCAGTGGAAAAGTACAGCTTCAAGCAAGAATACACGTTTAATAGCACATTGGAAAAATACGAGCATCTAAACCGTGAGACCAGGCAACTAGGCCGAAGCCTGCACTAAAGTAATGCTAAGCTAAAACATTTCAAACAAGCAAATCATAGCACACGTTTACGATTATGTCGGATTAGTGCAATTCTAATACATCACGTTATATAAAGCACGCTTATAAATGTTGGCAAACTACTCTGAGGGCACATTTTTGTCCCCGTACAATCTTTATTAGTTCGGTTAAAGTCACACATGTTTATTTCACACTACGTTTATGCTCTAATAAATGTAAAACCTTCATTTCAGCTTCATCAGTACACTGGATTGTATGGAATCTTGCTTCTCATGCAAGCTTTCCTTGTGACAGTCTCTTGTCCAGCTTGCCCTCTGTCACTCTCGGTTGCCTGGTTTCTGCTTGTTTGTCTGCTCCTTTTTTAATCTGTTCTGCTAATTTATTGCTCTGTTTTCACTCTTTTCTGGTCAGTTTCTGCTCATTCCCGCTTCTTTTCTGCTCCTTTTTCCATCTTGTCTGCTCATTTCTCTGCTCCATTTTCACTCTCTTCTGCTTGTTTTTGCCCTGCTTGCCTTTTCTGTTCATTCCCCTCTCTTCCCCATTTCCCTCCTTCTGCTGTTTCCCTCCTCCTTCCACCCAGCACCCCACCCTTCCCCAGGACCTAATTAATGGAGGCTGCAGTGCACCAACAAAGGGGGTGTGTGCAGTTGACATGCCATCAGCATGCCAATAGCACACCAAAGGCAAGCCTGTGTGCTCCTGTCTGTGACTGGACCGCACAAAGTGCCAGGAACACTGGCCCCCCCAGCCACACACCACCACTCCACAAGGAGCTCAAAACAGCTGCTTCTCCTGCAGTACCGAGCCACCGGCCCACACAGGGCACCACACCACACTTTCCAGGATGGCCAAAGTCAACCTGGAACCTCTCCGATGTATCCTGCTCAGTGCCCGATCCCTCTGCAATCACACAACGGAAATCTGGGACACCATCACCTTCCTCTCACCAGAAGTAGCCTTCATCACCAAAACCTGACTAACCCCCTCCTTGAATCCTGACATTGCCACCGCAACACCAGACAGCTACAAGATCATACACTGAGGCCACACCAACAAACACAGCGAAGGCATCGCCATCATATTCAAGAACACCATTTGATGCATCGCCACCAATGACAACACCTGATCCCACATGGAACACTTCAATCTCCAACTACAAACCGATGCCAAAACTACTTTAAGAGGCACCCTCGTATATAAACCCCCTAGGACCCCGACCGGCCTTCTGGGGCACCATTCCTAACATCATTGCACCACTAGCCATCAACTCCAACCACTTTGTTCTACGTGGCAACCTCAATTCCCACATTGACAACCCCAACAATGCCAATTCCACGACCCTCCTCAAGAACGTGAGCAACATAGGCCTCACCCAACTGGTCAATGTACCCACACACAAGGCTGGACACACTCTCGACCCCCTCTTCACCTCCAGCGGCAGAGTCAGATTCAGCCACGTCACAGAACTCTCCTGGTACTTGGATGAAAACAACCTACTGGACAACTCCCAATCAGGTTTTTGTTCCAACCACAGCACCAAGAACAAACTCATCACCACCACTGATGACACTGGAGAACTCTTCGACCATGAGGAAATCAGGACCCTGATGCTCCTTAACGTATCAGCTGTGTTCGACACTGTCTCCCACCACACCCTCATCAACAGACTTCCACAGCATCGGAATACAAAACACCACTCACAAATGGATCACCTCCTTCCTGACATGACGCGTCCGACTACCCCCATTCACCTCCATACCCAATACCATCATTTGCGGCATGCCCCCAGGTGAATCTCTCAGCCTCACTTTGTTCAATGCCTACATGACCACCCTGGCAGACATCATTAGATCCCACGCACTCAACATCATCTACCACTCAGCCAATACTCAACTGATCCTCTTGCTTCTTGAGGACCCCTTCGCGACCAGAGCCAATGCCATGACCACCATACCCAAATGGATGAAAACTAACTGCCTGAAGCGCAACTCCGACAAGACAGAATTCCTGATCTTCGGGAAGAAGTCCTCCACATAGAACCATAGCTGATGACCAGCCAAACCCGGACCCACATCCATGCTTACAGACCTCGCTTGCAAACTTGGCTTCATCCTCAACAGCGATCTGAACATGGAGCAGCAGATCAGTGTAGTTGCCTCCTTCTGCTGCTACACCCTTCGCAAGTTCTGCAAAATCTTCAGATGGATCCCAGCCAACACTAGGAAAATTGTCACCCAGGCCCTAGACACCGGCCGCCGTGACTATGTGCTCTCTATGCTGGCATGTCCTACCAACCCCTAAAGAGACTCTAGACAATACAGAAGGCCCCCACCAGACTCATCCTGGACCTTCCCAGGCACACACATCACCCCAGCTCAGAAACCTCCACTGGCTCCCTTTCCAGAAGAGACATCATTTCAGACTTTTCACACACGCCTACAATGCCCTACACATTCATGGACCAGACTACATCAATCACCATCTACACTTCCACCAACCCACCAGGCACCTGCACTCTTCCTACCTGGCCCTCACACACACACTGAGAATCCGACGCAGCGGTGACTGCTCTTTTACCTATATCTCCCCAAAGGCCTGGAAAGACTTACCTTGCCCCATCCGAGCTGCACCCTCACTGACAAACTTCAGGAACAGACTCAAGACCTGGCTCTTTGATGGAAAAATCGCACCCCAGTGCCCAGATACTCACAGGGGTGATAGTGCTGCGATCTACAGATGACTGATTGATTGATTGCTGTTTTAGCTACAGGCATACTCGGATGGAACTATCATTGATTTCACACATTCTGCATAGGAGTTGGTTTGGCTTAGGTAACAAATTGCATCTGATTTGTGTTTCTCTGCAAGTGGGGAACAAAATCATTCTGGATTCAATTTGGATTCTGTCTACACTCTTGCTTCCGGTGACCAATTTTCCCATAGAAGCAACAAGCAGAGTTCTTCTTCAACATATTAATATTTGCATTAACTCAAGGATTATTCACATTTGCTCTATCACAAAACTGTGTCTGTCCCATTCTATAACCTCTCATTTCTTGCACTCCTTTCATTCTAGAATTTTCAGGTTGCACAAAATCGGAATCAGAACACATTGTCTGATATTTATTGTTTCACTGAATCTGCTTTGTCTGCGCAGTCGTGAATTTTCCCTTAATCTTTTACTAATTTGTGTCAAAATGTGTCAATCACTGCAATATTTGGCATACTTCAGAATGTAATCAGTACTCTTATGTTTGCCAGCACATCATACACTGCACTTCATATGAGAACTCAGCTCCAGATCCAAACCTAAAATGAAAGCTGATACGAATCTGCTGACAACTTTTTTTTGGGCTGTTCAAGTCCACTGTGCTCGCTGTAAATCTGCATAAGCCTTTCATAATAGTATGCATCTTTTGTGTAGCTCTTGTTATCTTTGTTCAGATCACTTCCTTCTCTGTCAATATCTTTCACAAACATACCGTCACTGCTGTGTAGTTCTCAGCCACCACTTCAGCTGGAGCATTGTTAGGTTAAACTCAAGCTGGTTCTTCAGTCAACCAAGCAACAGCAGCCTTGCACTCTTTCCATAATTTGTTAACAGCAATCAAACATAATATATCCAAATCAATTCAAAGTATTTTCAAAATCGTCACCAATCTTTGAACCTCCTTGCACCACTTGCCATGTTCGTCCCTCAGGGGCAGGTCTATCATGGCTTTGTGTCACCCTTGCATTAAGCAGATGGGTGCTTTGGTGATGCAAAACCCAAGTCAGATTTATCAGGCCACACAAGGCCACCTTAGGTGGCCCTGTGTGGCCTGATAAATCTGGAGTGAAGTAAGGTAGTGCAATTCACTTCCTTGCATTACTCTTCCCCGGGAAGGCATTGGTAAACCTGGGAATGTGTCAAAATGCAATGTCTTTCCAGGGGAAGCACAATGAAGAGAAATATATTTATTTCTGTGTCTGCGGCACACTTAGAAAGAGTAAAATGCCTCTGGAGACAGGTTTTGTGCATGAAGGTGGCCCTTCCTGCACAAAAGCAATCCTTTCTGTGTCAGTGTTTTAAGTTGTGTTGAGTATGACACTGTTTGGTATGCTTCAGTGCTAATTATTCCTATTATGAATGGCAAGTCTTCCCCAATTCTATACATAATGCTCCATGCTCTGAAGAATGTATAAAAGGCAAATTTCTAATTGCTTTCATTAAGGACAGGAATCTTTCTTTTGGTTACTGTAGGAGGCTGGCTTAGTATATGGTGTACACCTGTAGGTGACGCACCCTGTCTGAGTCAGGCAACCCTTAATGATAGCGTTAGTGGTTCCAAATAAACATAGCTCACATAGGGTAGCTGTGAACAGCAGTTAAGGCTTATCGAAGAGGGTGTAAAGCATTTGCAAATACCCCAAAAGTCAGTCAGTGATGTTCACACTAGTGTTAGAAGAATAATGTATTAATTATTAAAACACAGGCACTAAACTAACTTTTGTGTATTTCCTAACTGGAGATGTATACACACAAAAATATACTTGGAAACAGGTAAGTAAAAGCATAAAATAACATGGGCCCTATGGTGGGCAAAACCATGTACTAAAAAATGGGATGAGAAAGTCACAGCTAACCAAGGCTAACACCCAAGGATTTTCAGGACTGGGGAAGTACTGAAACACCAGAGGTAAGTAATTAGGTTTCCCCAGTCGCTCGTGTGCAGAGATATTGCCATGGATACCCTGAGTAAGTCACGGTTAGAGTTTTTGTGTTTCTGGACCATTCACAGAGGACCCCGTGGAAACCTGGTGAGACAAGGAAGGTTCAAGAGTGCCCCTACCTATGGATACCCAGAGAAGTGGGATACCTATGCCAGGAAGCCCAGATGCATAGGGGGAAGACATGTCCATGGTGCAAGGGTGCCTGCATTGGCGCAAGGCAGAACATTGCGCAGAACATTGTGCACCAGCGCAAGGAAAGGACAGTAATGAGCCGCATTATGTTAACTATGGTGCATTCCTGCCCTTTAACTTTCGTGCAGCTCAGTACATCAAGATCGCTTGCTGCACTGTTTGCAGTAATGATAAATCTGCACCTCAATTTTGGAAAATGTGTGGCAAAGGAATAGAGATCGCCCCTAGTCCAAGAAAGGCATTAAATATTGCAAGAACAACTCTCACTCTTACCATAGCCTTCCTCCAAAATCCCACTTTATCCCACTTACTTTCTAACCACTGTTTCAGCGAACTTTTGTACTGTTTCTTTGTGGTCATTCAATCCCCTTTATTCAATGCTTCAAGGTCAAGGTATAGGTAATGTTTTCCTTTCATTCATTGTTTACCTCAAGAAATCTAACTTTCTAACAGTAAAAGTACCTTCTAAAGGAAGCTGCTATTCTTTATCTACTGTCGCCAAACACACTCACAGTGTAAAGAGCTGTGTTGCCCTTCAGCTGTATTTGTGCTATGCGAACACCAACACGCAGAAATAATCTTTAAGCTTCATTTTGCATTGTTTTTACGTCGAGCATGAGTATCAGTGCCTCGTTTTGTTTACACTTCATGGCCAGGGCTCACATACACACAGCAGTCATATCGGTTTTGGAATTGTAATGCTGTTTGTACTGCTCTTGAAAATTTCACTTCCAGCTATCTCCACAGCGACCTTTTGCATCACTAATTGTGTGACTCATAAATCCTCAGACATCAAAGAGCTGCAGTAACGAAACATGTTATGATTATTCCTTTTAAATAAGTTTCCATTATGTAATGTAAGACGTCATCAAGTTGAATTAAAAGACATTTGACTTTTAGAGCTGGCATGTAACCCATAATTCGTATATCATTATATGTTAGTATGTACTTGCAAAGAACATTTTGCTTCTTTTAAAAGCCATAGCAATATTCCCTTAGTGCTTGAGAACTGTACTTTCAGCTACTTAGATTGGATCATAGGTTAAGCTAGAAAATATAATTTTTATTATAACAATTAATCACTTCGATTGAATATGATGGATGTTGGGCTAAGCTGTGGGCTTTAATAATACCTGAATATTAAGTCACAGGTTTAGAAATGTATTACACTGTCAAGCTTTACAATATATAAAATACTTATCTCCGAGAGAGAATGCACACAATTCAAAATATATACTAATTCTTGGAGATATATTAGGGCGAATTCACAAAAGCATTTATGAGTACTGGAAGTATTGGTACTGGAATACTCTTTAAATAGTGATGTCACATGCCTTTGTAACTATCCAAAGAGAGCACGTTCCTTTCGATATGTGCTTATAGTATCTGAATATAAGCAAAATAAGTACATTTCTTTACCATTTTAGAATTTTTTGGGCCAATTCACACAGGCTTTTAAGAAGATGTAAAAGAGTAAAACAGGATTAGGACCTTACACACTTCAAAATACCTACGCGAGTACCCCGCTTGTGTTATGATTTACCTCTGTTGGGAAAAGCTTGTTAACTACAAGACGTTAGTAGAACTTTACTGTAGTGTGACCTTAATTGGAGGATTGTGACAGATCATATAACCTGACCTTGGATGGCATGAAATGGCTTTGGACAATCTAACAAAAGGGTCGTACAGTGCTTAATTTGTAAATAAAAACGTGCAGGTGCCCAAAGTCCTCCACTTAAACACGCGGCAGCTGTAATTAAATGTGCAAACACGGAATACTGAGGCAGCTAATCCTAAAGTCATTTTGGGCTTCTTTAATCCATTTACAGCCACTCACTGTCCCTTCAGCTCACTCTTGCAACTTTTTGCTTTTCCCTTTGTGAAGCTTTTTCGTTTTTCTCTTCCTCCGTCTTTCCAATATTTGACTTTTGCTCGCAGTTACCCACAAGTAACCTGACATCAAAATCTGAATCTCGAAGACATGTAGTTTAATCAATAACAAAGCATTCTTGTAATAGAAAAAGAATAGAAGAACCACAAAATCAGTCTCCAAGCCAGAACTGCTGAAATTATCCTATTAACCTAAGGAATCACTAACAAAACAATTAAACACTTTGGAAGCACATTTAGGCCCATATTTATACTTTTTTAGCGCCACATTTGCGCCGCTTTTTGACACAAAAGCGGCACAAACTCACAAAATACAATTGTATTTTGTGAGTTTGCGCCGCTTTTGCGTTAAAACATGACGCAAATGAGGCGCTAAAAAAGTATAAATACGGGCCTTAGTTTTCTCAATTTTGTGAGATATTATTCAATGTTGTGCAGTTTTTCGACTGCAGAAAATTCCTTAGCCTTAAGAAGGACATGTTCTAGTCATTTCTTTCCTTCATAATCTAAAGCAATAGTTTCCCAACATGCATGTGTGGAGAAACCTTTGCCAGGAATAGGCCCTTTACATCTCACAGGGCAAGATCATAATAGATCCTCTGTGATTCTACAGACCTGTGTGCTTTTTGATGTAGCAAAACTCCAAGGGAAAAGATGTACGAAACATTTTTGAAGTCGCAAACAACTCGATTCAGCAAGCAAGAATGCTTTTTCTGATGTATAAAGCCCAAATTGTGATTTGCCAACTTGCTACTGAATAGCAATTTCGGTTTTGCGATTCAATAATTGGAAGGGGTGTGTTTAGGATGTCCCATCCTCATACTGATTCACAGTGTTCTGTATGAATGTTTTGCAACCGAAATAAGGTCACAAAGCATTGGCAAGTTACCTTTAACTCAAAGTTGGTAATAAACCATCGCAAATAGGAAGACGACTGCAAGGGAACCCTTCCTCTTTGAGAAAAGTTGTATAAATATTTTTTCAGAGCATGCATCGGTCCCACGGACCAATGCCTACATGTAAGGAAATGCATCTTTTTGCATGTTCATCCCAATATGTTTGGACTGATGCTTCTAGTTTTTCGACTCTGAGAGTGCACTGAGGCCTGCTACCAAAACCTCTTTGCCAGTGTCTCAACTCCATTCATCTTGAAAGAGGTAACATCCAACTAGAGGTCATCCCTGAGACACAGTTGACCCCTGAGAAAGTATCCTCCATATTGTGTCTTGTCTAATCAAAGGTGTTTAGAAGTTAGTCAGTTACACCTACTTTGATGGGAGATCAGCTGTTCCCTCTTCCCTCAAGCAACACAGTCACAACCCCCTGCATTGTTTTTAAGGTAGCCCTCTCAAAGAGAACACATCCACCCATATCTTGCCTATTATTGTCTACCATCCCTCTTCTTGGTATGCCCTGCTCATTACTGTAAGCCTGTTTTCATCCTCTATTTGTACTTCCCAACTTTCTCCACATGTATTCTCTAAAGTCCCTCTCTATGTGATTTAATTCACTATTGTGTGCCCATCTTTTATATGGCACTCTGTTTTACCATTACCTCAATCTTAAATTCCTAGCTTTAATTAGTAAAATTGTCATTTCTTTAAATAAATCCTGATTGTCATAACCTAGTTCATGGAATTACTGCTATAACTACTGTATGTTAATTAATGCATTCTTTCCATCCTGGCTTTTGAATAGATGCTTCAGAAGAAAGCATAAAGCAGTAAAAGACATACAATTAAGAAAGGACTGACAAACATTGACTGAATCACGTATCCTCCAGATTAGTGATGGATACCCAATTTGGGTATTCATCCTTGTGTAGATATTATCTAAGTGGAAGCCAGAATGACCAGGCATGGGTCTCATGCTCACTGTGAAACAGGAACCAAACTACACCTGACTGACGGGCACCAATCAGAGAGAAACCGGCCTTGGGTTGCTTGTGTTCGGGTATAGGGAGGACCTGGCCTGGCAGTCGTGCTGGACTGTTCCTATTGGAACAGGGTCTAGAGGCCTATGAACTAAGGTGGCATAGTGAGCAAGCGAACAATGGTTTTAATGCCAAATGCTAGGTGCTACCTAACAGATACTTTAGGATCCATCGTGTGATGCTGAGGTTCGTCACTCGAAAGAAAATATGCATCCAGCACTGATTAATACATCTTTTCTCTTCCTATAGCGAGAAACACTGTCAAAGGAGGGTGATCTTAGGTTTGGTTCTTGTCAATCCCGCACTCTCTGTGCCTCCTCAGCTTCCTTTAGTGAAGTCTTGGTGGAAACTTGCCATGTCCTAATTGTATCTCAGGTCAGCATAAGAAGCACAGTAGAACCAGTGGAGTACATATTACTTCATGCTTTGGAAAATTATATAAGAGCTCTCCATAAGAAAGGAAATAAGAGAAACAAAGCAAGGTCGAGGAAAGGCTGGCTAACTAAAAAATATTTTCTAACGACTTGCAGTAATGGAACATCTGTGCAGTCTTGTTTGTTGTTGACACCAGGTTTGTTTGATGGACAGACACTAAAAATGATTGAAAAATACAAAAAAGTTAAATTTTTAAGTGTTCAGTATGCAGCGCAGGAAACGCATCTTTTTGCATGTTCATCCCAATATGTTTGGACTGATGCTTCTAGTTTTTCGACTCTGAGAGTGCACTGAGGCCTGCTACCAAAACCTCTTTGCCAGTGTCTCAACTCCATTCAAAGTATATGTTGAATTGGATGCACCCAATTGGCAAGGTCTGACTTACTTAGAAGTCCGTAGTATATGGTACCTAGGGCATGCAAGCCGGACAGCCTGATTTAGATCTTGGTGGTGTTACTGTCAAGCCGTGTTTGCAGCGGACCCGAGAGACCATCAAGTTGATGGTGTTCCACAACTGTATTTTGATGTTACAGCTACACAAGCAGAGGACTGGCAACATATTGTTGATGGAGGGAGATGAGGGTGGGACCCAATGGACTTCGTACAACGGCAGTGGCTATAGAATAGAGGTAAGTGACACACACACACTGTACCTTAGCCATATGCATCCCCCTGCACTACACACTAAAAACACATTACACACACACCATCATCCATTACAATTCCAACACAACTCAATCTGTACATGCAGAAAAAAACATTGACATACATCCATGACATAACATACACACACCATTGACACTGCACCCACACACATCACAACAACCAACACAACCATACACTCAGCTACACAAACACACACACACACACACATGAACAACTACACACATCACCACAATGTCTGCCACACAGCAACATTCACCTGATTGTGCCATACGGCAATACAACATACACAATAACATCGGTCTCACATGCAAGTGACACACATACAGACACAACTGCATTACCCACTCCAGCTACTTCTACCCCAAATAGCCAATCCACACACACACACACACACACACACACATACATGTACTGGCTCACGTACGCAACAGAAAGCACAAACCTACCCGTACAGGCCCTTTGCAATGCGCACACATATATTCCGTTGTCCAGTATGAGTGTACCATCAGTGTTAGTGCCAGCATTCATTTAGCAATGAATGACACAATGAAAGTTGTTTATGAGTGTGATATGAATGTTGTGGCAGTATGTCCCTAGCCATGTGTGACACAATTGTCTCCTTGACATATGCATGTCACAGTGGTTAAAAAAAATGACTGTGACATGTATATGTCTGCAGTGGTCCCGACCTCCCATGCAGTGCTCACCCAACGTGCCCAGACAATGCAGCATCCTTACCTTCGAGTCCGGCGACGGGGGGGAGGGTGTTTTCCCTGTGGGTCATTGGCAACAGTGACAGCATGTGTTGTCCAGTTGTGTCTAGCCAAAGACGAAGGTGGAATGGGGTAAAAAGGTGAGTTTTCACCCCTTTTACCTCTCAATCTGTCAACTCAGAAGTGGAGGTCACACTGCCATTTTTTGTGGCAGTAGGGCACATCCAAATCCCCATGGCGGGAAGGCTGGCTGGTGTCCTGCTGGCATCCGCTTATTCCTCTTCTGCCTTCAACGGGGGCGGTGTTTCTTTGCTGAGACAGTGGTTCGAATGCATGCCTTCGTCTATGGGACTGCAACATCTAAATATGGAGGGCAGACCATCACAGCAGCGGACAGGTTTTCAGTCGATAAGTTGGTGGCGGGACCGTTACCGTCAATATCTAAATCCACCCAGAGTGTCCACTCAGAGTTGCAGCACTAACAGTGCCACACTTTCTGTGACAACACACAAAATGAGTCCCAACCTGCCACTGCAGACCGGAAGGGCAGTGCTTGCACTGCCAGTTTGACTTTGTCATGTAAAGCTATGGCTAAGGCCCCTTATCTTTTAACATTACATGCAAGCCTCCCCTAAGAAAGGCCTATCAAGACCTATGGCAAGAGCAATATTTTGTTAAGCAAGACATGTTTATTGCCATGTTTTAGCAGCAACACTTCCAAATTGTCATTTTGCTGCAGGTAAAATTGGTAGACCCATTGGCTAGGATAAGGTTCTTGCGTGGCAACCTCACTCGGCTAATTTTTGACTGGTACTACCAAACTGGGTTACGTGAGGTATCAAATTAATCATGGCATTAAATGCAACATGATGCTCAGGTCGAAATTAAAGTAACTATTAAAGGTGGGTAGCTTTTAGAAGGTTGTCCCTCTGAGCTCTGCTTCTCCAGCAGCCTCTCAAAGGCATATGCACTCAGACAGCTTTTTGACCACCTGGCGAGGCATGTAAATGAGTCCCAGGCTCAGGAACAAAGGGCAGTGCCACAGCAGTGAAGTGTCACCTCCTCTGCCTGAATGGCCACTGAGGGGGTTAGAACAGAGAAGTAGACAGTGTGGCAACAGAGCTGATGGGAAACTCACCCCCAAACCAGTTTTACTGTGGGTGTGTTGCCCTCAAGTAGCCACACCTCTAGGGTGGACTACCTTGCTCCTCACGACAGAGGAAGGGTTGTGCCATCTTGAAAGGGGCAAGAATTTGGCATTCTGGGATAACCAGATGCCACACATCAAATGAATTTCATCACTAGGTAGGAGGGCACCAAGTAGACCACTGTTTAGTGGCCAGGTGGTCCCCTCAAGGCACTTTTCTGGGATAAATATGGCACCCCTGGCATGTTAACACAGTACTCACTGGACTTGGAAGGAGGATGAGAAGAAGACAACTTTGCACCTGTTTGGAAGTGCACAAAGAGAGCCTTTGATGCCAGAGTGACGGTACCTGGCACACTTTGGGCTGGCGGAGTTTGGACCCTGTTCTGCATGCCTCACTTGGGGAAAAGCAGGCAGGCTCTCCAGAATGGGGAAAAGTGGCACAACGAGAAGCACCACGAAGGACGCAGCGAAGGACGTGAAAGTTACGGGGAGCTGCTTGCTCCTTGCTCCCACTCCTGCCCCCAGGAAGTCAGAGAGCTGCGGTAAAGACACTGTGAGTCGCGACGGCACAAGCTGCCCGCTCTTTCTCCCGCTCCCGGGAGTGTAAAATATAGCAGCAGTGTGGCAGTGCCGCGGGAAAGACGCTGCGAGTCGCGATAGCAGCAGTAACAGCAGCAGCGAAAAAGACGCCACAGAAAGGCCGGTCGCCCCCTTCTCTCACTACAGTAAAAAAAGCAGCAGTAGTGGAAGCGGCTGAGTAAAAACACTGATAGTCACCGCAGGATAGACACTCGCCCCTTTCTCCCTCTCCTACTTTTGATCTAGGGAGACTTTGGAAGTTTTGGTAGCGAGAAAGTTCGTGTGAGAGGGGAAAGAAGAAAACCCCCCTGAATATTCAAGGAAAGTGCCTGAACATTGAACATTGAGGGAGCATCTAGGAGCCAGCTGCACAGAGGATCCAGGCCAGCAGGTTGTGAAGAACTGCAGGCGGTTGAGAGCAGGTTGAGTTGGGAACGGAGGGAAGCCTGTCTCCTGACATTAAGATACTGTGATTTGTTGCTGGCTCCACTCTCACTACTCCTTTTCCTCTGGCTCGGCCTTGTTTTGCTCTGCTCTGCCCTATTTTTGTTGAGTCACAGCCTGTCTGCAATAGTTACAGAATGGGTGCCAGAGGTCTGTGGTCCGTGGACTGTTCGTGGATCAAGACTCTTCGAGATTCAGAGGGTTCCCTTATTTCACAGTGAATCAGAAGGGCATAGCAGGAAAAATTGTATTTAGAAACATACTAGGTCCTGGTGGATCGGTAAACAATTTTCATGATAGGAAAATTGGCCTGCTGGGAGAGTGGATTCAGGATTAAAGCAGAATATAGTAGAAAAGCAGTAAAAGGATCAGGAATTAATACAAATGACCTCTAAACGCATGAGAAGGAGTAGGTCATTCCTTAGTCTGGCCTGTAAAAAAAACAAATCAAACCCCTTAAGAAACAAGGGTGTTCAGCACCTAAATGCAAAAAGTTTGAACTCTATCCTCCCATTTCTCCAAAAGGACCCATGTGAGAAATTGGCAGTCAAGGCGGCAAGTTCATTCGTCACCAACAATAATACCTCTCAAGGTTCCACCCAGGGCAATGACTTAAATTATATGACGGATGAGGGTACTACTGTCAGTTGGGGATTAGCTGTTTTCTCCGGCTCCTCCCTCCGAAGTCAGACCAATCAAGCCGAAATTATGGAATTCATCCTTCCCGATATTGATCCGGATGAGGTGTCCGGACGCAGAATTGTCCCTGTATCCATCCCAATAACGCCCATAGCAGCGTAATCTAATATTGGTTCCCCTATGCTAAAACATTTTAGTAGTACTCCCTCGGACCACTTTCTTTCGGATATAAGATCTTCAAAAACCCTGGATTTGGTGTGTGCAGGAACTTTTCCAACTGTCTTCCAGATCAACACATTGTCCTTTCTGAATCCTTTAAGTGCTTTGAAAGAATCCTTTCGTCTATTTTGGAACTTCTCGAAAAATCCATAAAAAATTCTGATCACACTCAAGATATTCTTGTTTCCATTCTAAATGTTTTACTAATAAAACAAAATGTAAGCCACCCTCCTGACGAGTCAGCCAAGACAGCCATAAAGGAGATATGTCAAGGTTTGGGTTTAAACACAAATGGTGCCTGTTTGCAGTCCCCAGTTGCTGGAGATTTGACGAACATAGGTGATGTGTCCACCCACACCAATAAAGGAACCCAGACAGGAAAACCACATCTGGATAAACCAGTCTCTACACTAGCGAATCTGGCCTCCCAAGAGAATGAGGTATATTCTCTGGACAACCTCTTTTCCAGCATGAGTTCAGCATGCAATATTCTGCCATTGTTCCATGATGTCCAGAAAAAGGAATCCGCTCTAAATCCTTAAGCAGTTTCATTCCCAATCTTCCTTCTCAAAGATCATTTATCATTAAAATTGATGGAATGAAATGAAATTGATGTGGAAAAGGCCAGTAAAGTAACCAAAACAAGAGGGAAAAAGACGGGGAAAAAAAGGAACCGGTGACCCTCTAAAAAGAAAGCAAGGAAGGTTAACTTTGAGGAAAGGAAGCAGGTGATATGTACGGACCTGTTGGAACAGGTCCTCTCATTGGAGAACTTCCAGAACAGGACTGAGGAGGCGTCTTTTGTTGTACTGCAAAGGCCAGATTTGGGCTCACCGCAAGATCACAAACCGAGAGATTTTCCTGTGATCCCTAGTGCCACATCTGATTCCATCAATGTAATCCCATCTGACACTGCCCCATTAAGAGCTATGGACATTTGCCCTAGATTAATTACTCAGAATGTGGAAGAAAAATTCAGGAAGGATAATGCCCTATTGGGCATATGAAGTTACTGGACAGCTTAGAGTTTTTGACTATATTTGACTCTAACATATGTCTGAATCTTTCCTTTCTATTGTCATGCTTTTTGGAAATAGAAGAACTCAAATTAATTGAGAGTAGCGATATTGTGAGGGTCTTTCTTGAGCACAGTATAGGGGGTGTAAGGCAAAGGTATGGTTTACCTTTAAAACTGTTTTGAAATTAATTCTGGTCAACTGTGCCCAACTCCAATGCAGGGGTATGGACGTTATCCCAGTTCGTGATAAGTTAACATACCTTGGCAGGCAGTATCCTACTCATGGTTTAGACTCCACAACTAGTATTGTTAACTGGGGGGGGGGAACATTCTTTATCCTCTAGCGAAATTGTGCAAGTTTCCATATTCCAGGGTGCAAGGGTAGTGAATGTCTTGGAAGGTCCCAAATATCAGGGCTCCAGTCCTAATCATGAAAACTGGAATTGGTTAGCGGGGCCCTGAACAGATCTCAGTCGAAGGGTAAGCTGATACAGTCAAGTTACTAACACTGACCTCTCATTGGTCCCTTGGAATGCTGCAGGATTAGGGAAATATTTAGGAAAATTAAAAGTAAGTTGTTTATTGAAGATTGACCTGATTTGCATTCAAGAGACCTGGTGTTTAAATGACTTCTCATGCGCGGGTTACACGGTTTTAAGCAAAATAGCACCCCCCTCAAAAAAAGGGCACTCTAAGGGGGTTATAGCTATGCTTTTAAGCAATAGATACAACTGGGAATTTGATAGCCTCCCCTTGACTACAAACTTTTTCCAAATATTACGAGTACATGTTAGTGGGGAGAAGGGTGGGAAATTCCCCTTGATTATTGTAAATGCATATCCCCCCTGAAAAGGAATTCAACACTATTCTTCAATAGTTGCTTAATCAAGTTTATGATATAGGAAATTCTGTCAAATTAATTGTAATGGGGGACTTAAATTGCAAAATCTCAAATTGCTCGCTCCACATCTTTTGTGACCCAGACAGGAAAAAAGTGCTGAATATTCCACCTGTCCTATTTCCTCCCAGGATTAGGACAGACAGAAGAGGACTAATTTTATCGAAAGGTCTGAGGTCCTGTAGCAGTATTATACTGAATGGGTGTTCGCCTGCAGCTTACACTCATAAGTCCCTTAAGAATAATTCCATTATAGACTATTTTTGTACTTTGTACAATATCGCTCAAAGAGTCGAGGATATGGAAATAAAAGACCCTTGCATAGTGACCATATGATTCTAAATGTACCTTAAAACTGCAGCTAGGGGCTGTAGATCCTTGGTCTATAAAAAGCGTAAACCCTAGAATTAATGGGAAAAATAGGTGAATGTTTTGTTCGACAGCTAAAATAACATTGATTAAGCCATTGTTGGAAAATATTGTGGGAAATATGGAGGTTTGGGGGAAAGATGCCTTAACATATTTTCCCAATTTGATGAGTCACATTATTAAGTGTAAGCAGCTTGAGCGTAGTATAAATGGAATCAAAAAAGCTCAGCTGTCCATTATGAATCTGAATAGAGAAATAAATAAGTTAGTAAGGCGACAGCTGGAGCATAAGACTATGGAAATGAATAGGAAAATATCACTACTTAGGAGAAGAAGATCACGGCTGAAACTCGCTACCCAAAGGAAAGAAGCGGATCATAAGTGGATTGCACTGAGTGAAGCAGCTGCGAAGAGAAACCCTAGTAAATTTTGGGCTGTCATCTCAGAGGGGTGTGGAAACCTTAAAACCCTTTTCGCCCCCAGATAGCACAGGAAGACTGGAAGCTGTATATCCAAGTCCTTTATGCTGAAAACCAGGGTGTTGACCCTAGGAGAGAGGTGATAGTATTAAACAGAGGGGGAGAAATTAACAATACGGGTGCACCTACTGTTCCTGAATTAGAGGGGATTATAATTTCAATGAGCTCATCGGGTGCCATGGCCCCCAACGAGGTTCCGATGACTCTAATTAAAAGGGAGCCTTCGCTTTGGGCAAAACTCCTTTAGCCAGTATTTTACGCCTGCTATGCTCAAGGTGATATGCCGGAATCATGGACGGGTAGTATAATACTCCGTTTATATAAAAAGGGAGCTAGAACAGCACCGTCAAATTATAGACAAATTGCCTTATTCGATGCAACAGAAAAGATTTTTGCAAAAAGCATCTTATTGCAATTAACTGATTGGGTTGAGGAAAATGGTATTCTTTCATTGGAACAGGCATGTTTCAGAAAGGCCCACAATACCTTAAATAATAGTCTTATAATGCAAAGCATAATTGATAAATATGTCCAGACTAGGGGGGGAATATTGCATGCCGCTTTTATTGATTACTCCACAGCATTTGACAGAGTGGATAGGAAAATCCACTGTAGGAAACTTCAGGAATTAGGGGTCCCACTTTGCCTCCTGCGATTGGTGATTGCTCTGCAGTCTTCGACGTGGTGTAAAATCCTTATGGGGGGAGAGCAGGGATTGTCCTCAAAATGTTTAATCAAAAATGGCCTGAAACAGGGCTGTTTATTGGCCCCACTGCTTTTCTCCCTTTCTATCCATGACCTCCCCAAAAACCTTAGGAGTACTATTGGCTATGCCCCCATGGTGTGTGGTCAGCCAATCGTCTGCTTATTATATGCGGATGACATAGATGTGTTCGATCTCACCCCAAAAGTCCCAAATCAACGTCTTGCTACTCTAAATCTTTACTCGGAGATGCACTACTTAAGAATTAATACATCGAAGTCTCAGGTTGTATGCTTCACCAGGAAGAAAACCAGAAGGACAATCTGCTCCTCCTGGGTTCTGAGCCAACATAAGTTGGAGTGGATAGATACATATGAGTTTTTGGGTAAGATCTTTTCTGCCTCAATAAATGAGCAAGAGCATATTTGCAATAACACCAGTAAGGCTAATTCACACACTCAAGGTTTGGCGGCATTCTTCAATGCAAATGGTAAACGCCACTTTTCGCATTTATTGACTGCCTATCAGGTTAAGATACCAGCTACTCTTCTATATGTGATAGAATGTATAGACATAAATAAATGGGATTTCCTTGACAAGAGAGAAGGCCGCATCTTAAGACGCATGGCCTCTTGTAATCACTCATCCTCAGGGGCAGTGCTAAGACTTGAATTTGGCATTAAGAATATTTTTGTGCAAGGCCTTGCGGCTGTGATTAGAAGGGCGCATTGCCTTATCCATAGCGAGGAAGTTACTCTGAGAAACCTGGCTTTCAACAAAAAAAATTATAAATTGAGAGAAAAATCTGGGTTTTCCATGCTATTCGGTTCCTAGAGCTGGACCCAGACCTCACTCCTTCAATAGACTTCATAAGTTTAAAAACATCTTGAAGGAGGAGACATGGTCTAAAGGCTTTTTAATGGATCTTGATGTGTGTCACTATAGAAGAGGTCTTGAAAAGTTAATCAATTCTGTATTTATGAAAGTGGTGCAACCTTACCTGACTTGGAATCTACCATATGGTGTGAGGTGATTTATATACTGATCAGACTTGATAGAATACCTCTGAGGGATCTAACCTCCAAATGGGATGGCTCTACTAATTCCTGTGACCTGTGTCAAGGTGGGGTACAGAGTATCAAACACATTTTATTTGTCTGTCCAGCTTTAGCCACACAGAGGAAATTTTAGCTGAAACCCCTGTAATTGCAGCTAAATATTAGATCTTATAGAGAGGCCCTAGATTTATGTTATACCCCTCCTACTGAAAGGCTTTGTTATAGGATTTTAATCTTTTTTCAAACCTTCCTGCAGATATATTGATCCTCTGTGATGAGATCATCGTCTGGCCCCTGGTGTTGAAATTAAATAAATACCGCAGGGACCATAGGAATCACCACGATTTAATGAGAAATTTTAAGGATGAAGGATGGGAGGGGTATGTCCCTCAATTTTGTTGGGCAAGGACTCTTTGAATTTAAGAATTGGTGTCCATAATGGGAGGCTAAATTTATGCTATTTTAGATCAAATATTGCCTTACATTGGTATTATTTTGCAATGTGTGAAGTATGTAGGAATGATCTGATGGTTTGGAATTTTATTCTCTCTCTCTTTTTTTTTTTTAGAAAAGTGTATTATTTTATTATGTATTTATATGGTTTTGTATCGTTATTCATGTGGATCTCTTTAGACTTCCAAATCATGATAATAAGAATTTAATTTAATTGAGTAAGATGCTCCAGTACTTCGTCTGGATCTAAAGCATGACTGTTGTTTCCAAAAATAGGATCTCCCTCCAAACAAGCCTGCAGTGGAATTGTGGCCAACTTCTCCAAAACTGCTAAATGAGTTGCACATTCAGGATGGGACCGTGACTTCCAAATGGCAGGTCCCAAGAAGATTTCAACAATTGTGCTACATACGCTTGCTTCAGTGAATCCGGAAGGCTACCAATATGGCAATCAATATAGGAAGGAATGAGGGCTAAAAGATCTTTAGAGCAATCACAGTATTAAGTGGATGGACAAAATTCTGCAGCAAAATGGGTCAGTTTGACATGAAAAGTAGTGTACCTGATTCAAATTAGCAAGGTACGCCAATGTAAAACCATCACATATCAGTGAAGCTACAGCATCAAATTCTTATTTACTGACATTTTAAACACGATATTGCTTCATCTCTTGTGTTCTGTCATTTGTCCTGATTGAGCATTGAATTTACTTTCCCATATGAAAGGTACAGCTTCACATATTCAAGAACATCCTAACTTATCTATGAAGGTTCGCTACCATCATACAGCCAGGTACACCTATCATAGGTCTGGTGGAGACCCACATGCCTAGAAACATCTATCCTGTGACAGATAATGCCAAATAATGAATACAGGAAAACCTTTCATACTACTGTAGAAACACACATTCATAGATACCTTACTAATATCCCAGCGACACCCTCTTATGCTAAGGTGCAACTATACTATAAAAAGAACAACTATCACTTGCCGAAAAGACACCAGGACCTAATCCGCAGGTATTGTTATCTACTTTCAAGTGTATGCAAATGTGCATCGAAACAGTATCATGTGTCTAAGTAAAACATCACATGTCCAGGTGCAGCCTCGCCTACCCAATGCTCAGTCTCATGTGCCTTACTGCAATCTAAAACTATTTGTGGTCCTGTATGCCCAGATATTAAATCATGGACCTGATGTACGATTCCTTTTGCAAACCAGGGATGTTCAGTTTAAACACCAATTACTTTCCAAACAGGAATGCAATTTACGATGAATCTATGTACCAATAGGCAGCATCACAAATTGTTCACAAATTGTTCATTTGCAGCTGGTTGAAAAACTACCTTCCTAATGAATATTAATTATCCCCTGTGCAGGAATAAAGCCCTCAAATGCAAAACAGATCTTCAACCCTACATTTGCTTTCCCAAATGGGAAACATTTTTTAAAAGCAGCCGTGCTCCATAAGGCACCCGGTGCTGTATTTAAAAAAAAGACTGTATGTAGGAAAACATTAGGGGGGTGCACAGTGCCCGCTTCCCTGAGGCTGCTGATAGAATTACAACTGGGGAAGGTATCCCAAGGAGACACCTTCACATTTGTGAACCAGTTACCATCTACTGTGAGGTGTTGGCAATTGCCCATTGGTTTGCAATCATGACTGGTGTTGCAACTCAGTATTAGTAGAAAGTATGCCCCTTTCATACCTGCTCCTAATTGTAATTTGGTATGGATCACTAAACCAATTTAGTAAGTAGAAAAATATTTTGTGATTGCAGACCAGAGATATTGTGAACCACAGGGTTTGGGACTGTAAAATGGCTATTCACATGGCTTTGTACGCCTGGTTCCATGTGGGCGAAATCTGTCTAACATGATTATATACACCCCACCTAATGTTCTTTATCACAACTAAGGTGTTTAGATGCAGGCGTATATTATAAGTAACCCAACAAATGCATGGATATGTATATATATATATATATATATATATATATATATATATATATATATATATATCTGTATCTATCTATATATCATACTTCCATGGGCAGTTCATTTTCAGCACGCATTACACCGGTGCTGATTTCCTGAGCCCGACCATGCTCCATCTTTAATCACAATAACATCAATTACGAAACAGCACTCCAGAGAATGATTACTTCCAGCTTCATTCTTAGTTCCCATACAGAATGATTCCACACCAATGCGTTTCAACTATAAGAGTCTTGATCACGGTATTTATGTTTTTTTCTGTTTCACCTTTTTATACCCTATATCCCACTTAGCTGTAATGAAGCACTGTGGGAGTTGAAGTCTCTTTTTTTTCTTATATGTTTCAAAATGAAAAATAAAAATAACAATTTTTCAAATATGCAGATTGGTAACATTATTCGATGACTACAATTGGCAGCAACATCTTTATACTTAGGTTTCCCAAATTTGTGATCGCTGACATTAATAAGTATATAGAGCCATGATAAGAATTATAAAGAATAACAATTAAAAGATTAAATGATAAAAGTGAACAATTTGGAATCCCAAGTATAAAGACGTTGCTGCCAATTGTAGTCATCGAATAATGGTACCAATTTTCAGAAAAAAAGAGACTTCAACTTCCTCTTCAACAAGTAAACATTCTCTGGAGTGAGGTTTTGTAATTCATGGTATTGCAATATATATATATATATATAAATATATGTATATTATATGCCAGTCGCAAAGTTATATGAGCCTGAATGATCAGAGAACTGATGCATGCAATTGTAGAGACCTGTGTCTAACACAATGGTCACAGGTTTGAATCCTTGTGAATGTACTCAATAAGATATACTTATGTAGTGAATGCCATTCAGTTGGGTAAACATGAATTTCTGGTAACAGCATTCTCAGATTAAACAAATCATAGTGTGCTCTCTTAGTTTATATTCATTTATATTAATTACTAATAGCACCAGTACTGTATGCCTAGGTGCACCTACCATGTACTAAGGTACAACTCTAGAATGTTTATTTATAGGTCTACTTATGTAGGCATTGTCCACCATTACCATCACAGCCCCCATTTCCTATCCATACCTCCTCTTCAGGAGCTCAGCCCTTCATTTCACATGCAACATTTTCATCTCTCACAGCCAATTCATACAGCATGTACTATACAGATGCATGAGGGACATTTTTCAAACGTTACTCTTTTTCCTTTCTCACGTGATGCTGTATATGCATTTCTCCACTCATCTCCTCACACCATGCAGACATGCAATCACTGTGCCTCAGCAAAGTTATAATAGGGCACACAGACGTACACAAGCTATCACTGGACGCAGTTTTGGGCTCCTGAAGTCAAGATTCATATGTCTTTAAATCATGGCTTACACATACCTCTGGACCCTCAGATAGGTCTGAACCCGTCACCCGGGCCATTGTACAAAACATAGGGCAGAGTATGCAGGTGGGTGACCAGCTAGGTGACACTTTTTTCACCTGAGCAACATGTTGGGTCATGTCCTCATGTGTTTTGCTGTCTGTTGTCAATGATGATTGGTGGACATTTAAAACTCTGTCCGCATATGCCATCCTGAGACTACTTTGCAACTCATACATGATGTCTGCTGTCCCCAGGAGACTAAAGATCGTCTATGCATGTTATTGTGTGAACTTCATGGACTGGCCTGTCAAAGGTCACTTAATGCCTCATTGGCTCTGATGATAAAACCTCAGCATGTGTGAGACCTCCCTAGATCGTGTAACAAGAGGCCACTTCTTCAAAAAGGGGGTTGCCCATTGTGGTGAAGGTGCCACATCAGAGAACCTGACCTTGTAACCAAGGTGGGTTTTCCTCCCATGAGATATTGCAGTGTAGTGATTGTAACCCATGTGCAATGATTGATGGGCCACTGGCAGTAGTGCGTACTTCGTGGGCATGTCCTGAAAAGCCAGGGGGGTGTTGGGTGTTTGAAAGTGGATTATTGGTAAGGCCAGGTAAGTACCTACACTAAGCAATAGGCCACTAACCTCCATGTAGGTCAATTTAAGTCTCAATAAATGAAACCCAGCTCAACCCTTGGTAGCTTGGCAACGAGTGACAAGGCTTTGCTTAGGAGGCTAGTGGGTAAAGCATTTAAAAATCACAAAACAGTACATAAGTAAAATACAAAACACAATAAAAATCCAACATCAATTTATAAAAATACATTATATTTGTATCTTTACAATGACACCAAAATGATTATAATCGGATAAGGGGAACCGGAGAAATTAATTTTTACAGAATTAATGTTTTCTAGCACATAGCTGCACTAGAGCTCAATGGGTTAAAAAAAGGTCACATTGAGCAGGGACAAAGTCCAGAGTTCAGGTCACCCATGAGGTAACACTGTCACACTTACATTCAGGAGTATTTCTTGATTCACAAAAGTGGTCTACAGCACCAGCCAAGGGTTCAGAGGCTCTGGTTTGCCACTTGGGGTTTGGAACTACCACTCCCACAATGAACCTCTTCAACTTATGGAGTTGCTCCAAACATCTCCAAACGTCTGGATCTTCTCCCAGAAGGCCTTTTTGGGTCCCTGAAGTGTCCACAACTTGATACAAGGTTCCAGAAGCTCTGAGTTGCTCCTTCAGAATTGGGACTACAGTTCCTGTAATGCACCTGGTCAAAATTCTTAAATGGCCACAGGACACTGATCAGCTGGACTCTGCTAGCAGGAGTTGATGCAGAGGACTCTGGGCAGCTCCTTTGTACCTGTAGCAAACAGGGAGTCCCTTCTTGAAGAAATAGAAGACAGGCAAAGTCCTTTTATTGGTGAAGCCCTAGTGTGCAGCTGGTGCAGTCCTTCAGAGTGCAGTGTCCAGGTGCAGGTCAGGGGTCCAGTAGGGCAGTCCTTCTTCTTCTTTGTCTTGTTCTTTGTAGGGATCTGAGGTGTGGGTGCAGCTCTGCCATATATATCCTTGCTCCTGGGTGGAAAGCAGGGGGGTCCTTGGTATCCAATCACAGGCAGGGTCCTTCCCCCTTTGATGACCACTTCCTGGGAAGTGTGGAAAAAATCAATCCCAGGGAGCAACATTCCTCAAAAATTTTACATGGCTGACAGTGATTTTGGGAGGTTAGATCCGGCTGAGCCCACACACTGGTGTGGCTAAAAATCCTATACACACTCCTCTCTCCTAATCTAAGCAAGAGGGCACCCAATTGTCTGGGGTTGCAGGATTTGAGGGAGGTGCTGGGCTGCTCTAATTGTCCCTCCCTGCCTTTGAAGACCAGTTTGGCTGCTCTCCCCCATTCTGTTTCCCCATCAGGTGAGGGAGATCTCCTCCGCCAGGCACATCCTTTGTGTTCAGCCAAGGCCACTTCACACCTCATCAAGGTGGCCTGGCCAGGCTGCCAGAGTCTGGCCAATCAGAGAAGGGCATTGTGAGAAAACAGGGCTGATTGCAGAGGCCCCATAACTTTTTGCCCCCATTTTCCTCTTTTTGCTGGTGTTTTCCTGACTTTGATGGTGCCCTGGGTACTGCTAACCAGTCCCAGGGCCTGTGCTCTGTGTAAAATGGATATGCAAATTAGGCTAAATATAATTGGCTAAGTTAACCTACCTATAAGTCCCTAGTATATGGTAGGGCATGTAGGTTTAGGGACCACAGCATAGGTGGTGCACACCTAGGGGCACTGCTGAGGTGCCCAGTGTCATTTTAAAAGCAAGCCTGCCTTGCTGGCTGCTTTTAAATTAAAGTTATATGCAAATTCGACTTTGGAATTAAAGGTACTTCCAAAGTCTTAAACTACCTTATTTTTACATATAAGTCACCCCTAAGGTGTGCCCTATGTGCCCCTAGGGCTGGGTGCCATGTAACTATAAGCAGGGACTTTATAAAAATAGATTTATAAGCCCTGGTGAGGTAAAAACAGCCATATTAGTTTTTCCCTCATTGAAGTAAATGGCCTTCATAGGCTAGAATGGGCAGACTTTATTTTAAATTTTAAAGTCTCCTTAAATGTTACATACCAAGAATTTGGTATCAAATTAATTGTTGTAATAAATCCCACAACTTCCAGTTGTTGGATTTAATATAACTTGTTCAGGTAAAAAGTTTAGACTTTACCTAAAAAGTTGCCAATTTCAGCTCTGCGTTGTTTTTGCTGCTGTGCTCTGATTGGCCAGCCTGCAGCAGCTTCTGCCAGGCTGCCTTGATGAGGTGTGAAGTGGCCTGGCTTCACACAAAGGAATGTGCTTGGGGGAGAGAATCTCCCCTCAGCAGATGGTGAGGCAGGAAGGAGGAGGGCTGCCAAACTGGTCTTCAAAGGCAGAGAAGGACATCTGGAGCACCCAGCAACACCCCCACATCCTGCAACCCCAGACATCTAGGTGCCCCCTTGATTAGATTAGGAGAGGGCAGGAGAGGGGTGTTTTTATGATTTTTAGCCACACCAGTGGGTGGGCTCAGCCAGATGTAACCTCCAAAAATCAGATTTAGCCATGTTGGATTTTTAGAGACTGTTGCCTTTTGGGATGGATTTTTGCCACACTTCCCAGGAAGTGGTCATCACAGGGGGACGACCCTGTACCTGATTGGAGGACCAGGACCCCCCTGCTTTTCACCCAGGAGCAAGGATAAAACTGGCAGACCTGCCCCCACACCTCAGATCCCCACCAAATTTCAAGAAGAAAGAACTTAAGGAGAAGAAGGACTGCCCTGCTGGACCCCTGGCCTGCACCTGGAACCTGCACTCAGAAGGACTGCACCAGCTGCACACTTGGGCTTCACCACAAGAAGGACTTTGCCTGGCTTCAACTGGTTCAAGGAGGGACTCCCTGTTTGCTACAGGTGAAAAATTGCTATCCAGAGTCCCCTGCACCAACTCCTGAAAAAGTGACCAGCTGACCACTGTCCAGTGGCCAAAAAGGAGTTTGCGCCAGGTGCATTCTGGGAGTTGAAGTCCGCACCCCCCAAGGACCATCACAGAACTTCTGGACCCTAGGGGTGAGCTGTGGACCCCAAAAGAACCTTAAAAGAACATCTGGGTGAAGCCCCAGAAGTTTGGAAAAGATTTGAGAATTTTTGGAAAAAAGCTCCAGAGAGGGACCGACCCGCTGCGGAAATTCTAGCCGGCTTGCCTCAACCGCGACCCGGCCTGACTTCGTGGTTCGTCCCGGTAAAGAAAAACATCCAAAAAAGAGACAAAGTCCGGAGGTAAAAAGTTGACCGGGACCTCCCAGCCATCGTATCCGAGAAGGGCTCCATGGACGTCGGATCAAGATCCAGGTTTACCCCGGTCGAAGGATTTTCATCTCGAAAAAACGACTAAGTCCGAAGGTAAAAGTCTCCACCGAGGAAACCCACATCGCGTATCCGGACAAGGGCTCCAGGAGGTCGGATTCAACTGGCAGGTTCGTCCAGGTGAAGAAAAACTTCAAAATAAAGACTAAGGGGCTCATTCTGAGCCCGGCGGGCGGCGGGAGCCGCCCGCCTGGAGGGAGCCGCCGAATGACCGCACCGCGGTCAAAAGACCGCGGCGGCCATTCAGACATTTCCTCTGGGCCAGCGGGCGCTCTCCAAAAGAGCGCCCGCCGGCACAGAGGAAATGCCCCTGCAACGAGGACGCCGGCTCAGAATTGAGCCGGCGTAGTTGCAGGGGTGCGACGGGTGCAGTTTGCACCTGTCGCGTATTTCAGTGTCTGCATTGCAGACACTGAAATACACAGTGGGGCCCTCTTACGGGGGCCCCTGCAGTGCCCATGCCATTGGCATGGGCACTGCAGGGGCCCCCAGGGGCCCCGCGGCACCCCCTACCGCCATCCTGTTCCTGGCGGGCGAACCGCCAGGAACAGGATGGCGGTAGGGGGTGTCAGAATGACCGCGGCCGAACCGCCGCGGTCAGAATGCCCTGCGGGGCACCGCCGGTCTGTCGGCGGTGCTCCCGCCGACCCTGGCCCCGGCGGTCTGAGACCGCCGGGGTCAGAATGACCCCCTAAGTCAGAAGGTAACTTTTTAACCGAGGCCTCCCGCGAACTGTAGCCGAGCAGGGCTCCATCGCGGCCTGAAACTTTGACTTTGCCCCGGTCCTGGTGCAACCAGATGACCCGTTTGGCGCTTTTCGTTTCTAAGCGCTAGAAAAATAGTAATTCTTTAAAAATTCATATCTCCGGTTCCCCTGAACCGATTTTAATCGTTTTTGTGTCATTTTAAAGATAAAAATATAAACTATTTTTATAAATTGGTTTTGGATTTTTAAACTGTTTCCTGTGTTTTATTTGATTACTGTTTTGTGATATTTGAATGCTTTACACTTTGTCTCCTAAGTTAAGCCTTGACGCTCGTTGCCAAGCTACCAAGGGTTGAGCTGGGATTAATTTACTGAGATCTAACTGTACCTAGGTGGAGGTTAGTGGCTTGTTGCTAGGTGTAGGTACCTACCTGCCCTTACCAATAACCCATTTTCCAACATAATTGGAAGCAACAACGGGATCCTGTACTTGTGTTCAATATCACGTTACAGTTTTAGGTAAAACAAATTAAAAATCCTTTAAATTGTCCTAGTGCAAAAATTGTTTTTAATTTTTAATTTGGATTAATTTCAATTATTGAATTTTTGTAATTTTTCTAAATTCTTGTTTCCAATTTTTGCAAAAAGTTTTTGTTGACACAAAACTAGGGAACCATGGAGCTTGATCTGGCTAGCCTACCCACACTGACAGTAGTCCAGCTTAGGGGGTTGTGTATTGAAAGAGGGTTGCCTGCAACCACTGATCTCAGGAAGCAAATCCTGATCACATCCCTGACAGCATGGGCTGAGGCCCAAGAGGTAGAGTCAGAAGAAGCTCCAGAGGAGGGAGAAAGAAGGGAGGATGCAAATTCTAACCACTCAGGGGAGGGAAGGCATCTGAGCCCAAGTGAGGATGAGGAAGAACGGTCCTCTGTAAATACAGTCACTAGGGGCAGATCCAAAGCTAGTGGTGGGAAGGGGGTCCTTTCAGGAGGAGAGAACCCATCCATCAGAGAAAGAGAGCTGGAGGCCCAGCTAGCATACATAGCTTTGGAAGCAGAGAAGCTGGCCTTAGAAAAGAAAAAGTGGGCATACAAAGAGAAAAGAGATGGAAGCAGCGATAAAGAAGCTGAGGTGTCCATGGGTGGGGGAGTTTGCCCCAGGTTACCCAAGGGGGTAGTTCCTGCTTATGTAGAGGGGGATGACATAGATAAGTGGCTGGGGGCCTTTGAGAGGGCACTCCAAATGAGAAGGGTTAGGCCTCAATACTGGGACTCCCTTTTGTGGGAGTTGGTCCCCAACTCAGGGAGGGATAGGCTTCTGACCTTAAGGGGGGAGGAGGCAGATTCATACCCTAGTATGAAGAGGTGCTTAGCCAAGAAGTTTGGTCTGACCCCAGAGCAATATAGAATGAAGTTCAGGGACACCCAGAAGGTCAGTACCCAGTCTTGGGTTGACTTTGTGGACATTTCACTAAAGGCACTAGAGGGCTGGATTATTGGTAACAAAGTAGATACTTATGAGGGGTTATACAATCTGATCATGAGAGAGCACATCTTGACCAATTGTACCCAAGAAAGGTTACGCCAGCATCTAGTGGACTCTAAGCAGACCAACCCTAGAGAGCTAGGGGAGGCAGCTGATGAGTGGTTGAGAACCAGGGTGGTTGTCAAGTCCCAGGGGGGAGACTCCAAGAAGGGGGGGACAGGTCCCCAAAAACCTAAGGAGGGAGGTGGTAAGCCCACCACAGAGACTCCCTCTGTACCCCAGAACCCTAAGAAGGAGGAGAGTAAATCCCACTCCCACTCTGACCAGCAGAGACAGTTAGACCCAGGGTTAAAAAAGCTCTTGGACAGTCAGGCTTGCTTTGACTGTCAGCAGACAGGTCACTTCAGAGGAGATGCAGCCTGTCCAAAGAAGGTGGTTAGCACTGGGCTGTCCAGTGTAGCCATAGAGGAGGATTCCTCAGATGATGAAGTCCTCCTAGCATTGAGCTGGGAGACAGGACCAGATGGTAAGCTGGTGATCCCTGAGGGTGGGAGTAGGCACTTCCACCACATTCAAGTGAATGGGATCCCTACCACTGGCCTGAGAGACACCTGTGCCAGTCACACTATAGTGAGTGACCGGTTAGTGACCCCAGACATGTATGTCCCAGGAAAGACAAAGAAAGTCAGGATAGCCACAGGGGAGGTCACCTCCAAACCTGTAGCCATAGTGCCCCTAGAGAGGGAGGGTATCCTTGACTGGTTTAGGGTGGTAGTCAGTGCTGACCTCCCCCTAGATTGTATCCTGGGCAATGACCTCCCAGAGGTGGGTCTGGTCCCAGATGGGGCGGTCGCCCAGGGCGCCCCCCCAACCCAAAGTCCTGGGGAGTCAGTCCCTACAGTTAGGAGACAGGGGTCCCCAAGAAAAGGAAAGAAGAAAAGGAAGGGTAGGCCACTCTTAAAGAGAGTTCCAGGGAGCCAAGGGCCTTCTGCCCCAGTAAGGGGGGAGCCCAGAGTTGGCACTGGTGAGGCCTCACCTGACCCCAAGGAAGTCCTGAGTAGTCAGGCAGCTGTCCAGATGCAAGGTGTTGCCCCTGCACTGACAGAAGGGAGAGTGGAAGGAGGGTGTCTGAAACAGGAGGTGGTAGCCCCCCACTCTAGACAGCAAGAGGGGTGCCAGGACCCCAAAGATGCCCCTAAAGCAGCTCAGCCACCTGTCAGTGGAGAGCTTAGGGTGTGGTTCTGGGTACTGACAGCTGTCAGTAGCCTCTGCTGGGTGCTAGCCTTCCTGGCAGCAATGTACTTGGCCTGGGAGGCAGACCCCAGGGCCAATAGCAAAGTAGGCCCCCTGACCCTATTGGTCATGGTGGGGTTGCTCAAGTGTTGGGTGACCTCTTTGGGTAAGCTAGGTGTTGCCCTAGCAAAGTTTGGAGTAGGGGAGGTGGGCACCTCACTACCCAAGTTGGCAGAGAGAAAGGAGGAAGACCCCCCTAGAGGAAAGTTTCAGTTTGAGTTGGGTCCTTTTACTGTTGGGATGGCTTCACTACCCATTGGGAGTGACCCTGACAGGAGGATATAAGGCAGAGTAGGCCCCGCAAAGGGACAGCCAGTTTTCTTCACTGTCTTCCTCGCCTAACAAGCCAGGAAGACTCTCCCAGGGTTGGGCTGAGTCTCCTGGGCGTGTGGGCTGGGGGGGGGGGGTTGTGTGAGAAAACAGGGCTGATTGCAGAGGCCCCATAACTTTTTGCCCCCATTTTCCTCTTTTTGCTGGTGTTTTCCTGACTTTGATGGTGCCCTGGGTACTGCTAACCAGTCCCAGGGCCTGTGCTCTGTGTAAAATGGATATGCAAATTAGGCTAAATATAATTGGCTAAGTTAACCTACCTATAAGTCCCTAGTATATGGTAGGGCATGTAGGTTTAGGGACCACAGCATAGGTGGTGCACACCTAGGTGCACTGCTGAGGTGCCCAGTGTCATTTTAAAAGCAAGCCTGCCTTGCTGGCTGCTTTTAAATTAAAGTTATATGCAAATTCGACTTTGGAATTAAAGGTACTTCTAAAGTCTTAAACTACCTTATTTTTACATATAAATCACCCCTAAGGTGTGCCCTATGTGCCCCTAGGGCTGGGTGCCATGTAACTATAAGCAGGGACTTTATAAAAATAGATTTATAAGCCCTGGTGAGGTAAAAACAGCCAAATTAGTTTTTCCCTCATTGAAGTAAATGGCCTTCATAGGCTAGAATGGGCAGACTTTATTTTAAATTTTAAAGTCTCCTTAAATGTTACATACCAAGAATTTGGTATCAAATTAATTGTTGTAATAAATCCCACAACTTCCAGTTGTTGGATTTAATATAACTTGTTCAGGTAAAAAGTTTAGACTTTACCTAAAAAGTTGCCAATTTCAGCTCTGCATTGTTTTTGCTGCTGTGCTATGATTGGCCAGCCTGCAGCAGCTTCTGCCAGGCTGCCTTGATGAGGTGTGAAGTGGCCTGGCTTCACACAAAGGAATGTGCTTGGGGGAGAGAATCTCCCCTCAGCAGATGGTGAGGCAGGAAGGAGGAGGGCTGCCAAACTGGTCTTCAAAGGCAGAGAAGGACATCTGGAGCACCCAGCAACACCCCCACATCCTGCAACCCCAGACATCTAGGTGCCCCCTTGATTAGATTAGGAGAGGGCAGGAGAGGGGTGTTTTTATGATTTTTAGCCACACCAGTGGGTGGGCTCAGCCAGATGTAACCTCCAAAAATCAGATTCAGCCATGTTGGATTTTTAGAGACTGTTGCCTTTTGGGATGGATTTTTGCCACACTTCCCAGGAAGTGGTCATCACAGGGGGACGACCCTGTACCTGATTGGAGGACCAGGACCCCCCTGCTTTTCACCCAGGAGCAAGGATAAAACTGGCAGACCTGCCCCCACACCTCAGATCCCCACCAAATTTCAAGAAGAAAGAACTTAAGGAGAAGAAGGACTGCCCTGCTGGACCCCTGGCCTGCACCTGGAACCTGCACTCAGAAGGACTGCACCAGCTGCACACTTGGGCTTCACCACAAGAAGGACTTTGCCTGGCTTCAACTGGTTCAAGGAGGGACTCCCTGTTTGCTACAGGTGAAAAATTGCTATCCAGAGTCCCCTGCACCAACTCCTGAAAAAGTGACCAGCTGACCACTGTCCAGTGGCCAAAAAGGAGTTTGCGCCAGGTGCATTCTGGGAGTTGAAGTCCGCACCCCCCAAGGACCATCACAGAACTTCTGGACCCTTGGGGTGAGCTGTGGACCCCAAAAGAACCTTAAAAGAACATCTGGGTGAAGCCCCAGAAGTTTGGAAAAGATTTGAGAATTTTTGGAAAAAAGCTCCAGAGAGGGACCGACCCGCCGCGGAAATTCTAGCCGGCTTGCCTCAACCGCGATCCGGCCTGACTTCGTGGTTCGTCCCGGTAAAGAAAAACATCCAAAAAAGAGACTAAGTCCGAAGGTAAAAAGTTGACCGGGACCTCCCAGCCATCGTATCCGAGAAGGGCTCCATGGACGTCGGATCAAGATCCAGGTTTACCCCGGTCGAAGGATTTTCATCTCGAAAAAACGACTAAGTCCGAAGGTAAAAGTCTCCACCGAGGAAACCCACATCGCGTATCCGGACAAGAGCTCCAGGAGGTCGGATTCAACTGGCAGGTTCGTCCAGGTGAAGAAAAACTTCAAAATAAAGACTAAGTCAGAAGGTAACTTTTTAACCGAGGCCTCCCGCGACCTGTAGCCGAGCAGGGCTCCATCGCGGTCGGCCTGAAACTTTGACTTTGCCCCGGTCCTGGTGCAACCAGATGACCCGATTGGCGCTTTTTGTTTCTAAGCGCTAGAAAAATAGTAATTCTTTAAAAATTCATATCTCCGGTTCCCCTGAACCGATTTTAATCGTTTTTGTGTCATTTTAAAGATAAAAATATAAACTATTTTTATAAATTGGTTTTGGATTTTTAAACTGTTTCCTTTGTTTTATTTGATTACTGTTTTGTGATATTTGAATGCTTTACACTTTGTCTCCTAAGTTAAGCCTTGACGCTCGTTGCCAAGCTACCAAGGGTTGAGCTGGGATTAATTTACTGAGACCTAACTGTACCTAGGTGGAGGTTAGTGGCTTGTTGCTAGGTGTAGGTACCTACCTGCCCTTACCAATAACCCATTTTCCAACAGGCATTACAGAGCTGAAGTTGGCAACTTTCTGGTAGAGTTTTAAAACTCTTTACCTGAACTAGTTATATTAAGCCCAACAATTGCACGTTGTGGTATTTATTATAACAATTAATTTGATACCAAACACAAGGTATCTGGCACGCTAGGGGACTTTAGTAATTAAAATAAAGTCTCTCTATTTTAGCCAATGGAGGCCATTCACTACAGTGAGGGAAAAACAAATTTGAGAGGTCCCTGCTTATACTTACATGACACCCAGCCCTAGGGGCACATAGGTAACACCTTAGGGGTGACTTATATCTAAAAATAAGATAGTTTAAGATTTTGGAAGTACTTTTGATTCCAAAGTGGAATTTGCATATAACTTTAATTTAAAAGGAGCCAGCAAGGCAGGCCCGCCTTTAAAATGACCCTGGGCACCTCAGCAGTGACCCATGGGTGAACTACATATGTTGGTGTCCCTAAACCTAAATGCCCTACCATATACCAGGGACTTATAGGTAGGTTCACATAGCCAATTATAATTAGCCTAATTAGCATACTCATTATACACAGAGCACTGGTCCTGGGACTTCTTAGCAGTACACAGGGAACCATCAGAGTCATGAAAACACCAGCAAAAAGTGAAAAAATGGGGGTAAAAAGTTAGGGGGCCTCTGCTGTCAGCCCTGTTTTCTCACATTGGGCCTTCGTTATGGGCACTGAAGCGGAGGGAGAAGGTCTCATTATGGTGTATTGTTACAGAACTGACTTGGCAATATGGGCATCTAGTTAAAAAATGGCACTCCTGCATGATCCACACACTTGAACTTGCAGTTTCTGTTTTGGGGCTGGTGTGAGAAACTAGTCAGCACTGCAATGGCTTTGTGTACTTGGTGCTATGTGTCTAGGGATTGACAGTGCAACCTGAGCCTGGAATGGTGATGCAGAACAGTTTTCCAAGTTGTGAGTATGATATGTGGACCACATGTACCATAATGCAATGCAAAGTGCAAAACTGTGCTTGGAAGTTCTGAGGTGTAAAGTTTAACCACAAAACATTCTATTCCTCCCTCAGTATACTTGGCCTTCCTACATGCTTGCATTTGTCACATTTGATTTCCATTTGTCACTTCTTTGAATTTTTGTTTTCTGTTCTGATGACAGTGCCACACCCACAAGTGGATCGTAGGCTCCACATGCAGAGTGTACACTCTGGGTGCAGATGATCCGCACGCGGGACGTAGTATCCGGCGATGGGCCGGAACCCAATGATAACCAAAAGTAAGTAACAGAGAGGAAATGCAAGGCAGGAAGTTCCAGACAGGAAGTTGAGGGCAGCCATTTTCTAGTCATTCTGAGTCATCCTCTGCTACAGGCTGGGTCTTCTGCCATCCTGCTGCTCAATTCATCCTTACTGCCCCAAACATGGCTGAGGGAGTTGAGGAGAGGGCACCCCCCTTCAGTGAAAGGGAATTGGACATCTTAGCTGGGGAGGTGCTGGACCTCTACCCCCGAGGACCAGTTGAGCAATGGAGTGTGCACCCAGATCTGGAAATAGATTGTGCAGTGCTGCACTGTAGTGGGCGTATACCACTGTTGAGCCAGGATGTGCTGCAAGCAATGTGAGGACCTGAAATGTTTGGCCCATCTGAGGACCGAAGAACTGCTGGGGCAGTCCTCCCAGTCCCACATGCACTGGCACCCCTTACACCACTGTACAGGAGGGTCCTGAGTACAGCTTGGCCAACCTTCCATGCACAGCTGGAGTAGTTGGAGCAGCAGAGATCTGATGAGTGAATTGCCTGCATGCTGTGTCTGGTAGCATGGTGTGAGTGTTACGAGAGCTGTACACACACACATCATATGTCTTCATGTACAGAATCTAGACATTTGCTGCACTTGTGCATGGGATCACTTAGGAAGCACAGACCAAAGTGCATTCTGGGACTTGTAGCGTACTGGATACTATAGAGGAAATAGCCATCACTCATGCCTTCATATGAAGAAATGCAATGTCCCCACCATGACTGGGGAAGCAAGGGCCTTATCACTGTTAAGTATAATGCCAAATGGATGGGCCAGACACTGTCCAGTGTGAGGTCAAGTGGTCACATTTCTTGTGTCAGATGCTGTGACATGCATGCCTTGGTTGAGTGTATCATCAGTGTAAAAGAATCATTTCTTGTATCTTGGAGTAATGGCTGACTTTGGAATACCTGTCTCACATAATATGGTTCCGGAATTCCCAAGGATGAACAAATGGACCTGTACTCACAACAGTGGCTCGTAAGTTTCATTTCACAGCTAACTAGCTGAGCCAACATTGCACATGTGCACACAGGTGTGCAGCACCAATAGACAATCCTGAACTGCCAAATGTGGCACATGTCATGTAGCTTGGCAGATAGTTCCAGGCATCCCCCAATGCATGTACTCACAACTTAGCAAAGGTCTGGGCCAAGGGCAGGTTTGCACTTGTACACCCATTCAAGGGCCTATGTGGAATCAGACCATGCTATACAGTAGATGACTTTAGGTCTAAGGTTAGACTTGTGCTCTAAGTGTACCTATGTGATTCGGGCCCCTGGCTTTGGGGCGGACAACTCCATCCAGACCCTGTTCCGTCTCCACTTGTAGACTGACTTGTGAAGAAGACTAGGTAGTGAGGACAGGAAACCCTTGTCCCAGTATCTTTGGGTAACTTGACCTTCTGTTCAATAATTTGCATGCACAGCTTTCATGACCTTTGAGAATCAGGACAAATTTTTTAGGTTTTTCTTAAGGTTAGGCTTTGGGGGTCATTCTGACCCCGGCGGTCTGAGACCGCCGGGGCCAGGGTCGGCGGGAGCACCGCCGACAGAACGGTGGTGCCCCGCAGGGCATTCTGACCGCGGCGGTTTGGCCGCGGTCAGATCCCGCCGCCCTGCAGAATCCCCCATGGCGGCGGAGCGCGCTCCGCCGCCATGGGGATTCTGACACCCCCTACCGCCATCCTGTTCCTGGCGGGTCTCCCGCCAGGAACAGGATGGCGGTAGGGGGTGCCGCGGGGCCCCTGGGGGCCCCTGCAGTGCCCATGCCCATAGCATGGGCACTGCAGGGGCCCCCGTAAGAGGGCCCCACAAAGTATTTCAGTGTCTGCAATGCAGACACTGAAATACGCGACGGGTGCAAACTGCACCCGTCGCACATACCCACTCTGCCGGCTCCATTCGGAGCCGGCTTCCTCGTGGGGAGGGGTTTCCCGCTGGGCTGGCGGGCGGCCTCCTGGCGGTCGCCCGCCAGCCCAGCGGGAAAGCCTGAATGGCCTCCGCGGTCTTTCGACCGCGGAGCGGCCATTTGGCGGTTCCCGCGGGGCGGGCGGGCTGCGGGAATCACCCCCTTTGTCACTACAGTAGGGTATACCACCAACAATTGTGACAGATGTCAATATGTGAGTCATGTCTGGGCATATCAGTGATAGTACACATTCTATTGTGACTCAAAGTCAGATGGAATTGGTCAGTGAGGTCAAAGGTGGAAAGTCAGCTTTTGCTTCAGATACTCATGTGCCTTGCCATGATTTCAACACCAAATACATTATGTTCCCACTTCCATTTCAGTGGACCTGGCTGGCCAAAAAGACCAAGGAGAGGACCGGCGACCAAGGAGAGCTACCTGGGGACAATGGCGGGCACGACCTCTATCATTAACTGAGGAAGAAGAGGAGGAGGAGGGACCTGTACCATCGACAGACAGCGGAAGTGCACCCACCTTGGAAGACTTTGAGGACAATGCTCGGGTGGAGGCTGTGGAGACTGTAGGGGGGGACCTTGATTTTGACACCTCTGGCCAGGAAGGGAGAATGTCACCTCTTCCCCGTACATTGAAGACCTTGACCAAGACATTGATCAGCAAGAGGCATCCCCAGAGCTGCAATCTCTTCCATTTGTAGCTGGCTCTGTCCCCTCCTAGAACACGAGGCCCACAGTCCAAAGGAGCCCCCAGCTGCCACTCCTGCCAAAAGTACCCCTCCGTGTGCCTTCTCTAATCCCACTGGAGCTCCGTTGTCCTCGGCACCCACATCCCTCTTGTGCTACTCAAACCCCGCCCTGTTTTGTGACCCCTGTGGCTGCATCCCAGAAAGGGATGGTGGCATCTGAGGGCAGCCGGTCAACCTCTCTCGGCTCCTATAGCAGTTAATAGAAGAACAGTGTAGGACCCAAGAAGACTTGACCCGCTCCATGGATTCCATCAATGCCACCCTCACTTCCTTGGGGGCAGCCATGATTTCTTCCTTGTCTCATCGTCCCTCCCAAACCACCATCCTTGTGTCCCCTGTTATTCCTCCCACTCAGTTTTCCCCCCTACCCCTCGAACCCCTCGTGTGTCTCAGTCCCGTTGGGTGTCAAGCCCTCTTATGCCCAGCCAGGAAGAGGTCACAATGGCAGAGGACCTCATTGTGAAAGAGAAAGAGGATGACCAGAATGACTGATGACTGGACATTTTATTTGGACTGGACTTTTCTTTTTCCCCCATGTGAATAGAATGTTTTCCATGATGTTTTCTGACGTGTCTTATTTATTTTGCCCAACCCCCTCCATATCCCCTGTCCCTACTCTGTGAAGAGCAATATTTATTTTCGTTTTTCTCTTTCCCAATTGATGGTTGTGTTTTTTCAAATGCACTTATCCACGTACAGAATAAAAGAGAAAGTGTGTCATGTAGTTCACTGTCTGTGCTGGAACCATTGTATGGAAGTCTACATCTGGAGTTAGTTAGCTATTCCACATGACACAACTGTACATAGATGGTACTAATGATGAACATGTCTTACCAACATTGTTTACATATATATGGCCTACAGGCACATTAAGCCTTTGAATATAATCAACTAATGACCAAACTAATTCAAATGTACAAAATTGTATTTATTTACACAGAGCTGTGCATGCATATGTCACAGTGGTCATGGGGGATCTCAGCTGCGTCTTCTCAGTTTTGGTGGTGAAGACATTTGCAATTTTGTACGTTTCCTGGAGTACTTAGTTGCAAGTGGGTGTGGTGTCTGTCCAGTGTGGGGGACTGCTTGTTCAGCAGGTGTCTGAGCCTGTCCAGTGTGGAGGTCTGTTTGGACAGCGAGTCTCTGCGCCTGTCCAGTGTGGGAGTCTGCTTGTTCAGCGAGTGTCTGAGCCTGTCCAGTGTAGGGGTATGTTTGGACCGTGGGTGTCTGAGCCTGTCCAATGTAGGGGTCTGTTTGGACATCGGGTGTCTGAGGATGTCCAGTGTGGGGGTCTGCTTGGACAGTGGATGTCTAAGCCTGTCCAGTGTGGGGGTCTGCCTGGACAGCTGGTGTCTGAGGCTGCCCAGTGTGGGGGTCTGCTTGGACATTGGGTGTCTGAGGCTGTCTGGTGTGGGGGTCTGCTTGGACAGAGGGCATCTGAGCCTGTCCAGTGTGAGGGTACGCCTGGACAGAGGGTCTTGGAGCCTGTACATGAGGGATTCATGACAGAGCATTAGATGGTGTGTGCAAGGTGAGTGTTCCGATAATGGATTGGGGGGCCCAGTGCAGGTTGTCTAACCAGGGATTCGAGGTGGGATGATGCAGGTAGATGTGTTGGCTCCCCTCCACGCACTGACTGTGAAGGAATTGGTACCATTTTGAGTATCCTCTCCATCATCTTCATAGCCAATCCATGGTGTCTTGCACTCTCCTCCCTCTGTATAGCCATAATGTCACTCACCCTCTTCCCCATGCCTTGACAGGATGCATCCATCCTTTCCAACACCTGTGTTATTCTGTGCACCAACTATGGGAATTGGCGCATGTCCTGCAGTGAGGTGGACATGTCAGACAGTGTAGCCCCTATGTCATAAATATCCTGCCTCACATCTAACTGCTGCTGGAAAAAATCGTCCTCCCACTCTCCGACATGTATATCTGCCAGCCCTCTCCACCTGGGATGCCCTCAGATTCCAACAGCAGGTCTGTGAGCGTGGGGTGGTGTCAAGTGGAAGGTTTTGAGGAGTAGATTTGTGCCTAAGGGCTATCTGCTCCTTACCAGGACTAGCGTGCTCCTCAGATGTTGGACAGAAGACCTGGGAGACACTGTCAGTGTAGGAGTATGTAGGGGAACTAACATGCCTGAACTGGATGTGAGGGCTGTGAAGAGATGAGCTGTGGGTTGGTACGTGTGGGAAATGGGCAATCCTCTGGATTGTAGAAGGAGGCACCATGCCAAACACAGATGTGTGCTTTGTGTGTTAGCTGCATGGGTCAGATGGAGTGGTCATGGGATTGGCCTTCTCATCACTTCTATTCAGCCCCTGATCTCCTCCTCATCTACTTCTTCCTCTTTCCCCTCCTGTGCTCTTATGGAAGCTGACAAGGCAACTTGGAAGAGAACTTGGTTTGCCAGTCAGATTGCCCAGCACCCGTCACTTGTAGTTGCTCCATCATCCGGACTCAGATCTTCATCTTCACCAGCTGTGAGACAGAATTTGCAACAGGCTAATTATGTGGTTTGCAACATGATGTTTTGCAACACAGGTATTGGTAAAAAATATCTACAATTCAACGTATGTACCACGTGTACTCCTACATGTGATAGCTCACACTGTGGCATTGAGATGTTCAAAGCAGATGTAAAATGCATATGCAAACTCACCAATTTCTACCAAAGGTCCTTGTGGTACTAAGCTGCCCATGAATGTCAGCAGCTGGACCACGTTCCTTGAGTGTGTAGCAGAAGAACTGGTCAGTGATCCAGCAGCTTTGGAAAAAGGTGACACCATGGTAACTATTCTCCATGTATGAAATGTGATTATGCGCAACCGACATAAGCATCACAAATCAGTTACAGTACATTTTGCACACCAACTACAGGAGAGATAAAAAATTGCAATATTTGCTCATCCACTTCCACAAGGAATTGGTTCTTGTTCATGGTGGGGTATCAATAGGTTACTGCACCATACTGCACACTTATCTGACAGACAGATGGCAGTGGCTTTGACTGCTGCAGCCAGGATTTCTGCTAATCCCTTGGATGGTGTCATCCTTATCACTGATATTTGCCTGGTAGCAGCTGTAACATAACATACCTATCCATTACTGATAACAAAGGATGATGGCGATGATTCTACCTGTACGTGTTAGAGATATGGTCCAGTGATCTACAAGTTACACCAAGTCCCGGTCGACAATTTTCCACACTTATAGACAAACATATAATTGGACATAACTGAGAGCTATAGGATAGGAATGAATTGGATGTCCAGCACTGGCTACCTCAGGACACACCTACATCTTTATTGGCATAATGCATCCTAAGTATGATTTGGTTTGTCCTAATTTGCTAATTTGTAAAGGAGTCTTCCTGAACATGCAGAGCTGGGCAATTTTTGCATATCAGATTTTGTCCATACATTGACAGGTACATGTTTCAAATACACAATTATCAACCAAGGTATGGGTGACATTTGTTTAAGTCCCCTCAACAGGACCAAATTGGTAATTATGGACTGTGAGGGCAGCCATCTCTGCTGTGCAACAGTGATGGCTCCTTTGCTATGGCAGAGGAGCGTCGCCACCCTGCCAGCAGGGCGGACAATATCGTTTTATTGTAAAAGGGGGTGGGCCATGGAGCATGATAGGGTTGCAGGGGCAGTGCACAGCACTCCTCTCAGTGCGCATCTATGTTTGGCCGGATGTCTCAGGATGGCCAAACACACATGTGCACTGAGCTCTCGCCAACCCAGCGTTGCCGGGTTGGAGATAGCAGGCAGACACTCCCAGCCTGCCTTGGAGCACCAAGCCAGGGCGCTCTGGCCAATCCTCAGGCTGCTTTCATGCTGCAAGCAGCATGAAAGCAGCATTAGGGTTAGCCACAGGGCAGCCTGGGAACCTCTGCCTGCAAGTGGATCCAGAGGAACACCGCAGTAAGATAAGATTTATTTTTAATTTATTGTTGTGGTTTATGTCCCACCCCAGCCCCTCGCTCACCATACACCCCCTACACCGCTGCACCCCTTTACCACAGAGTGAGCTGAGACTGCTGTGAACTCACCTTTTAACCTGTGTTTCTAACTGCATGTTCTATGGTACCTGACACTATATACAGTCATGTTCAGAACACATACTATGGTCTTCTATTCAGAGGTTCATTTATTTGTGATACTGTTGGCAAAGGGAGACTGACACTATTAAAGGAGCCCACATCTTGCTCAAGTGGAAAAGCTGGGCTGTTCCCCAGTTTTACTGTTTTCACAATGTGCTGTTCAAATACTAAATGTCTATCCTTCCCCTCCTCAACACCCAACTTGCCATCCCCACCACAATCCCAAAATGCAATCCTGCTGGTATCAGTACACCCCTCACCAACAACATGACTTATGCAGTTGTTTCCCGGCATCCTGTCAGCAAGTATTCATGTCAGGAAATTAGGAACATGTTGTGACTCCACCTCTCCATGATGTACTTGGGACAAATTAATGAGCCCCTCAAGGCCCTGGAGGATCACTCATTTTGCAACTCCAGAAGCACACACCAGTTAATCATGTCTATGAGGCCACATCAGGCCACTTTCCATAGTTTGAAGTGGCCTGGGTGGAGTGTGTCAAGGGTCGAACAATCACTATTTTGCCTCACTCAGCACTTGAATGACATTCCATGAACAATGGGAACACTTGTGACAGTTCCCCAGAGTGACAGAGCCATGTATACCTTGGAGGGCACAAACACCTTACAACCCATGAGGTGAGTTGTTGTGACTTGTCACATGTAGACCTGCAGCACTGACCCACACAAACATAAACCAACGTGAGGGCCCATGTGAACCCTCAGGTAGGTAATATACACAAACATAATTGGAAAACCTATCATTGGCAAACATGTCAGGTTGGTGTGTGGCATACTGTTATGAGCCATATTAGCATATGGAGATGAGTGACAACAGTGACATTAGACAGACACCACATACTGCTGACATTTACAACACAGTTTAGGAGCAAAAGCTTTTTATGAAGCCATTTTAATGTATCCTTACCAGTGGCTAACATCCGCCCAGTGATTGGTGTCGGACCTAAAGTCACACCCATGCATGTTGCAGAGGTCGCTGCAAGCTGTACCTTTCAGGACAACGTCACAGGGCCTACAATAATATATGTGTGTTCAGGTAACATAGTAGTTGGGACGTGAAACACAAGCATTCACTGCTCACTTCACAGGTTTGACGCAGTTCATGCATTCCATGTACATTAACTATGAACTGGCTGGTAACAGTGAAGGAAAGAATCCCTCCCAGCCATATTGACGTACCAGTTTGTGATGATGATATGGGTTGTTGGGCTCCATGAGGTCGCCTCACTGATGGTGCAAGGACTTGTGCTCCAATGTCTGACTGTTCCCTGGCTGGATGTGGCAATAGAACAGAAAGACATGTCCAAGATATTTGGTTATGTGCAACTTGTGACATGACTACACAGTTGCACCTACATGCCAAGAGCAGCGGTTAATGTATAAGGGACTGTTGGACCTGGCCCTTTTTGCAGGGTCATCCCCAAACCTTTTGCCTCCTTCCTCCTATTTTTCCTGCCCTGTTTTTGTTGGCTATTGAACTCTGGACACTTTACCACTGCTAACCAGTGCTAAAGTGCATATGCTTTCTGTGTAAATTGTACTGTTTATTGGTCTATCCATGATTGGCATATTTTATTTACTGGTAAGTCTCTAGTAAAGTGCACTAGAAGTGTCCAGGGCCTGTAAAGCAAATGCTACTAGTAGGCCTGCAGCACTAGTTGTGCCACCGATATAAGTAGCCCTGTAATCATGCCTCAGACCTGCCACTGCAGTGTCTGTGTGTCCAGTTTTAAACTGTAAATTCAACTTGGCAAGTGTACCCACTTGCCAGGCCTAACCCTTCCCTTTTCCTACATATAAGGCACCCCTAAGGTAGGCCCTAGGTAGCCCCATGGGCAGTGTGCAGTGTATGGTTAAAGTAGGATATATACTATTGTGTTTTATATATCCTGACAGTGAAATACTGCCAAATTTGGTTTTCATTGTTGCAAGGCCTATCTCTCTCATATGTTAACCTGGGGACTGCCTTTAAACATGATTAAAGCGTAGATTCCCTTTGGGAGCAGATAGACATGTGGAGTTTGGGACCTCTGAACTCACATTTAAAAAAAACATCTTTTAATAATGTTGGTTTTAAGATTGTGTGTTTGAAAATGCCACTTTTAGAAAGTGGGCATTTTCTTGCTTGAACTATTTTTGTGACTCTGCCTGTTTGTGGATTCCCTGACTGGGTTAGTTTGACAGTTGGGCTGTTTGCACCTCTCTCCAGACAGTGACACAAAGGGGGCTGGGGTGTAGCCTGCATATTCCAACGAGCCATCTGTGCTAGGAGGGAGGAGAGGAGTGGTCACTCGCACCTGAAAAAGGCTGTGCCTGCCCTCACACAATGCAGACTCCAACCTCCTGGTGTGTGTCTGAGGCCTTGCCTGGGCAAGGCAGGATTTCACAATCAAGTGAGACTTTCCTTTGAAGTAAGCCTACTTCAAAGGCCAAAATGGGTAGAAGAAGAGGACCCAAACCAGAGACTTTAGACACTTCTTCGGGTAGACACTGTACCTCACAGACGCTTCCTGGACAAGAAACTTGCAACCAGAACCTGCATCCTGCCAAGAAGAACTGCCTGACTGCCCAAAGGACTCACCTGACTGCTTTTTGAGAAGGACTGCTGCCTTGCTGTTGCCCTGCTGCCCTGCTGCTCTCTGGCTGAGGTGAAGAAGTGCTCTCCAGGGGATTGAATAGAGCTTCACGCAAACCAAGTACTTTGTGCTTGAAAGAGACTTTGTTTGCTTTAAAAAGACTTACAACACTTTATACCACTTTTTAGTGATATCTCAACATTTACTTATTGCATTTTAATCATTTTGACCTGCATTTATCCAGATATATATTTTTCTAAACACTGTGTGGTGTATTTTTGTAGTGCTACATGGTGTTATTGTATGATTTATTGCACAAATACTTTCCTCCTGCCACTTTGTCTTGATGTCGTTCATGGTCCAGATGTCCTCCCCCAATGCAGTGACTGCTGTGGCCAACTGCTGCCATAAAGCTGCCTTCTGTGAGGACCCACTGCTTTAGGGTGGGAGACCATGCAGTCTCTTGTGTAGTTCCTCACAATTAATTTAAGGATCAGGGTGGTCTCCTCCTGTGTGTTGTTATTTTCCTCCTAGTGGGCAGCATGGCTTTAGAATATGCAGCAGCGTAAGGCACAGTATGGTTTTTGGGAAACCAGAGCCTTGCTTGTGTGCTGCTTTTATCTGTTTTTTAGGTCTGGTTTGCAGGTGAGCTTAATTATGTGCATGTGATTACACTGATTACGGCTGTGGTCCGGATGATCTGCCCGAGTGCAGATAATCCTCCCCAAGTGCAGATGATCCGTCCTGAGTGCAGACATACAGATACTACTCGTAACTTACCTTTGTGAATACCCAAAAGCCATCAACTTAGACCTTTGGTCTAAATTTAGACCAAAAGTCTAAGTTTACCCTTGTGAATCGGGCCCCTTGGGGTATCATGTATTCTGATGGCTTGCAATGAGATAGCTAGTGTAGGGCTACAGAGTTTCTATCCGCCAGTATATGGACAAGACCAACTCATATCCATGGGAGTTATCTCGGGCTGCTGTCCTTTGACTTTGTTGTATAAACCCATAGGAAGATTTTCTTAAATTTAATCCAACAAAGACAGAGATTCCGCTCTATCATCCACTCAATGTGGAATTTGGAATCTGTGTGACAGAAACTTAAAATAAAGATTTTGGCCCTCATTACAACCCTGGCGGTAAATCCCACTTACCACCGTGCCAATGGCCGCCAACATACCGTGACCGCGGCGGAAATCTGATATGGGTATTATGACCCACACTGAGAAAACCGCCACTATACAGACACCCACACAAGTCCGCCACACCAAAGGTCAGTGATAAACTGATGATAGCAAAACCCACACCGTCACACCAACAGGAATACGCCCACAGTATCACGACCCACGAATCAATACAGCGGTCTTTCAACCACGGTAAACAATTGGCGGTACACACTGCCACGCTCAAAATACACACACACTTACAAAACACAACCACATTGGACAATTCAAAATACACACTTCTGACACACATACACACACCACATCCACACACTCACACCACTATAAAACACACACCGTCATTACCCACAACCCCTTACAGCGAGCAATTTTGAAGAAGCAGAGAGAGAGAAAAGCAAAGACCACACCATCATCTAGAGGCACAGAAGACCATCACACATACACCATCCACACATCTCAAAGAACACACCCCAACCCATCACCCCACACATCACATCACACATCACCTCACACATCACTCACACCACATCATGGCACCTCAAAGACACCCCAGGTTTTCTGAGGAGGAGCTCAGGGTCATGGTAGAGGAAATCATCCGGGTAGAGCCACAGCTATTCGGATCACAGGTGCAGCAGACCTCCTTTGCTAGAAAGATGGAGCTTTGGTGGAGAATAGTGGACAGGGTCAGCACAGTGGGACAGCATCCAAGAACAAGGGATGACATAAGGAAGAGGTGGAATGGCCTACGGGGGATGGTACGTTCCGTGGTATCAAGACACCAGGTAGCCATACAGAGGACTGGCGGTGGACCCCCATCTCCTCCCCCACAACTAACAACATGGGAGGAGCAAGTCTTGGCGATCATGCATCCTGAGGGCCTCGCAGGAGTAGCAGGAGGACTGGACTCTGGTAATTCAAATCTTTACTACTATATCCCCTCCACTCTACCTGCAAGCCATCACATACTCCCACCCTCACCCTCACTCCCATCACTCCACCACCTCTCACACACCCCACCATCACAACCCACCACTCCCACAACAAAGCCCTGCATGCAACAACAGTGCATGGACACCCATCATAGACCTGCATGGACACCCATCACCAAAGCATGCCCAATAGAGAGACTCACCCAGGCCACAAAATCACCACACACACAAGGCCCAAGGCGATAGTGCAAGCACATCAATACAGGGAAACACACCCATTGCACAAGAAGGCACACTCAGATACAATAACAATGCATTTACATCCCAACAGGACCCCTACCCAAAGTCACCAGACAGGAGGTGCCAGCCATATCCAGTCCCCCAACAGAAGAGGCCCACATTGATGACAGCAGCTCTGCACGCCTGGGTCACGATGACCAGCCTGGATCACGATGACCATCCTGGCCCATCTGGGACCTCTGGACAGTCGGTTACCCTGCCACAGTCCCAAACCACCACAGAGCCTCCCCCTCAAGAAACACCAGCACAGCACCCACCCAGAAGGCCCATGCCACTGTCCTTAGGACACGTCAATCAGCAGTGTGTCCACCAATACAGGGATCCCAGGCAACCCCACTAACCCAGGATAATCAGGGACCTGGGGTCAGTGGCAGTGGGCACACGGTTCAGGGGGCTAGAGGCAGAGGACAACAGGGAAGCTGAGACGACTGCTGTGCGACAGGGGGAGGACAGGCCCAGGGAACCGACCCTCCATGGGCACGGTACTGGCCAAGTTTCAGGAGACCCAGCGGCTGCAGGAGGGACATTACATGGGGATCAGGGAGGACCTCACCAACATATACACCATCCTGGTCACCATAGCAGACGGCTAGCTGACATAGGCAAGACCATGAGGGAGACAGTGGCACAAAAAAGGGCCCCTGACACTAGCCAAATCGAGGAACCACTTCCGCCGGCCCTGGTGGACAGGAGGCCCCGCCACAGGACCAACAGGCCACCAGCACCCCACCCCCTGCAGAAGGAGAACCACCCCGCAAACGGTCCCTGCGATCCAAGCAGAAGGCAGAGAACATTGCCAAAACCCCCACCAGGAAATAAGCCTCTCCTGATTGTCACCCTTCTGTCCCACTATGCCATCCTGTCCAATTTGAACTGCCATTACTCCCCTTCCTATGCCCCATTGGACAATGCACCTGTGATACCAAGAGACTGGACTCTACTATGGACCTTCCTCCACCATCACCCCAGCCCCTTACACATACCCCAATACTCAATAGCCCCTAAAAAAACACCCTTTAAGCACAAACCAATCTGGAGTCAGTCTGATCTTTCACAAATGTATAATGACAACATTATTAACAAATAGCAATGTAAATGTTCATTTACTCATACCAATGTATAACAGGTGTTGGGCACCAGTACATATAGCAGAAGGCAGAATGGGGTACCCAGATCTGAAAATGGAAATCCAAAGTGAACAGTCAGTGTCCATAGACAGAGGTTAAGAGGCTGACTTGTGCAATGTCCTACAGTATTCTGAAATGTGAGGAGGAGTTACAGTCTCTTACCTGTGTGTCACTAGAAGTACTGCATGATGATGTTCGTTCGGTTGTCAATGTCTTCTTCCTCTGCCTCCTCTTCCTCACCATCTACAGGCTCCACTGCTGCCACAAGACCATCACCAGGCTCATCCTCCTGCAGAAAAGGCACCTGGCGTCTCAATGCCAGGTTGTGCAACATGCAGCATGCCACGATTATCTGGTACACCTTCTTTGGTGAGTAGTATAGGGAGCCACCTGTTAGATGGAGGCACCGGAATCTGCCCTTCAGGAGGCCGAACGTCCTCTCAATAATACACCTAGTTCGCCCATGTGCCTCATTGTAGCTGTCCTCTGCCCTTTTCTTGGCATTCCTCACTGGGGTCAGTAGCCATGAGAGGTTGGGGTAACCGAGTCACCTGCAAATGTCGAGGGATACCTGTTAGGCACACACTAACCCTTAGGGACAACCCCATACCCAGACACCTACTCATACTGTGTGGGGACCTTGGCCTCACCTATTAGCCATACCCAGTGCCCCTGGAGTTGGCCCATCGCAAAAGGGATACTGCTGTTCCTCAAAATGTAGGCGTCATGCACAGAGCCAGGATACTTGGCATTCACATAGGCGATGTACTGGTCTGCCAAACACACCATCTGCACATTCATCGAATGGTAGCTTTTTCTATTTCTGTACACTTGTTCATTTCTGCGGGGGGGGGACAAATGCCACATGTGTATCATCAATGGCACCAATGATGCTGGGGATATGACCCAGGGCATAAAAGTCAACCTTCACTGTGGGCAAATCCTCCACCTGGGGGAACACGATGTAGCTGCACATGTGTTTCAGCAGGGCTGACAACACTCTGGTCAACACGTTAGAAAACATTGGCTGAGACATCCCTGATGCCATGGCCACTGTTGTTTAAAAGGAGCCACTTGCCAGGAAATGGAACACTGACAGGACCTGCACTAGAGCGGGGATTCCTGTGGGATGGCAGATCAATGACATCAGGTCTGGCTCCAATTGGGCACACAGGTCTTGGATTGTGGCACGATCAAGTCTGTATGTGATTATAATGTGTCTGTCCTCCATTGTCGACAGGTCCACCAGGGGGCTGTACACCGGCGGATGCCACCATCTCATCATCTGCCCCAGCGGCTGGAGCCTATGGAGGAGAACGGTGAGCAGAGGGTCATTTACCACATAGGTTGCACAAGTGTGTCTGCAGTATTGTTATTAAATCCGTGTGTGATGTAGTAAGTCTGTATATGTGCCAAAATGTGCTGTGATGCAGTTATGTGCCATGGCATGTGCCCCCCTGAACTGGCGGCTGCCTGACTTGTGAGGAGGGACAAGGGGAAATGAGGTAACTGAGCTGGCATTGTGCTGCATCGTGGCAGGCGGTCAAAGACTGCCTTGTATCTCAGCATTGGTTATCATTGGGCCCTATGGGTTCCAGGAGCCAATGGCCATGTACACCGGCAGTGACAAATGCACCGCTGCGGACGTGACCGTCATTTTCTATCTGTTCACTCACTTGATACCTGACCTTCAACAGGAGAGGACCTACACTGCAAGTGCTGCTGTGACCTCAGTCTGGAAGCGACAATGGCTCGAGTGTCTGGGGAAAGGGCCCCTGCCTTCAGTGCGGAGGAGTTGGAGAAACTGGTGGATGGGGTCCTCCCACAGTACACGCTACTCTACTGTCCCCCAGACAAACAGGTGAGTACACTGTGCATGATGCATGGGCAATGCCTGTTTGGAGTGGTGTGGATGGAAGATACATGTTGGGGGGGCTGAGGGCTGCATGGAGGATGGTCAGTGTATGCGCGTCAGGGCATGGTTGGGAACTGGTGGGCAATGAGTATGACGGTCCGGACAGGTGAGTACTATCATCCTGTACCTTTCCTCTAGGTCAGCGCCCACCAGAAGAAGGGTATTTGGCGTGCCATCACCAAGGAAGTATGGACCCTGGGGGGTCTATCATAGACGGATACCCACTGCCTCAAGAGATGGAAGGACCTGCGCCGCTGGAGCAAGAAGACGGCAGAGGCCCAGCTGGGGCTGGCCTCCCAACGTGGAAGGGGTGACCGTCGCACCATGACCCCCGATGTTCCGCATCCTGGTGGTGGCCTATCTGGAGTTGGATGGGCGCTTGAGGGCATCACAGCAGCCACAAGGGGGTGAGTACAGTGTCAGAAAGCTGACACTGCGCGGTTTAGGAGGTATCCGGGAGGGGGATTGGGCTGTGGGTGCCCCTAGGCCAGGGCGAACATTGCAGTGTAGGTCCCTTGTTGGGCATGCTCTGAAGCACTCCAACCCCAATAGTGTTAGTGGGCATCTACTACTGGGCAGGGTGCTGTGGGTTTCAGGTGTGCAGCTAATGGCATTAGGCATTGTACCCCATGGGCTGGTGACTTTCCTACTAACTTGTAGTGCATGGCCTAGTGCATAGGGCTGCTCCCTGTGTGTTGTGTCCGCCAACGGTAGTGGTGTTGCTGGCATTGACCATGTGTGTTCTCTGTCTTTCCCCCCCTTCTTGTTCTGTCACACTGTCCTTGTGTGCATTAGCATCATCTGGTGGAGGAGCAGAGGCACCGGTGATGGAGGGAGCTGCATCCCACATGGCCTAGGAGGGTGAATCCACAGAGGGTGAAGGCACCAGTGGGACGGAGGGCAAGGGGAGCTCCACGACGGGGACAGAAGAGGATACCAGCAACAGCGACTCCTCCTCGGATGGAAGCTCCCTGGCGGTGGCGGACACCTCTGTGCCCACCCCAACAACAGGTACAGCCGCCACCCCCCTACCAGCAGCGCACTCCCAGCAGCCCCTCAGTGAGTTTCCCGTGCCCGGTCACCCAGGAGGGTAGGCATCTCCTTCGCCCCAGTCAGCCCTGCTAACCTCAGTGAGGAGGCTATTGACCTCCTGAGATCCCACACTGTTGAGCAGTCAACCATTCTGAATGCCATCCAGGGTGTCGAGAGGCATTTGCAGCAAATAAATGAATACCTGGAGGGCATTCATTCTGGTGTGGAGGCCAAACAGAGAGCATTTCAGGCTCCGGCCTCAGCACTAATGGCAGCCATTGTCCCTGTGTCCAGCCTCCCCCCTCCAAGTTCCACTACCCCGACCCAATCCCCTCTACCTCAGCCTAACCCAAGCACACCATCAGACCAGCATGCACACATATAAACAGACAAAAGTGGCTCTGGAAAACATAAGCACCACACATCCCACAGGCACTCACACAAGCACCATACCAACATCCACTTCCTCCACTGTGTCCCCCTCCTCCACGTCCTCCACCTCCCTCACAGTCTTGTCTCCACTCACACCTGCATGCACTACATCATCCGCCACTGCCTCCATCACCAGCATGCCCATCACAACACACCGCTCACGTGCAATCACCACCCCCACTACCATTCACACGCCCCATGTGTCCTCTCCCAGTGTGTCTGTGAGCCCTCCTCCCAAAGTACACAAACACAGGCACACACCCCCTCAACAGCCATCCACCTCACAACAGCCTCCAGCCCATGCACCTTCACCCAAATTCAGCAGATGTACACCTCCTCCTACCACTACCTCTTCCTCCACTCCCACACACCGTCCCAGTGTGTCTAAAAAACTTTTCCTAGCTAACATTAACCTCTTCCCTACACCTCCCCCCGTCCTTCCCCTAGGGCCAGGATGTCTAGATCCCAGCCCAGCACCTCAGCCACCAAATCTGCATCCGCTGTGGTCCCTGCAAGTCCGGGAGGCTCGAAGGGGGCACCTGTCAGAGCTGCCAGTGTGCAAGCCAAAGATATGAAGGACCACCCTATTCCGCCACCTGCAAAGGTAAAAAAGGGCCCGGCTTCCAGCAGGGGAAAGTCAAACCACCCAGCAAGGCCTCGACCAAACACAGAGAGGACAGTGCCAAGGCCCCAGCAGTGACTGCAAAGGTGGGGAAGGGCCACAAGCCAAAGGGCAAGTCACCTCAGGGCACGATGTCTCCTGGAGAGGGGCTGGTGACCACCATATCATCAGGGATGGCAGGGACCTGCACTACAATCACCACTGCCGCTCTGACCGCCACCTGCACCGCCACCTGCACCATCACATGCACCACCATCTGCACCGCCATCTGCACCGCCGCTGCAATAACATCAGGCTGCATCATCCTCCCCAAGGATCAGCCATCCAAGGCTGCTGGAGATGGTATGGTGTCTCCCTCCACCACAACAGACACTTGCACCACGGCCAGCACCGGAAGCATCTCCGCCACAACCACCGCCACCTGCACCACCATCAGCATTACCACGTGCTCAGCCAATAACAGTCTGTTGGACGTCAGCACCATCCCCAGTGGTCAGCCGCCCGAGTCTGCAGGTGACGCCCTGGACCCTGGACATGCCACTTGAGGCACCACCTCCAGCACTGGCACGAACCAGCAATTGGCAGCCTAAGTCGCCGCAGGATGGAGTGTGGCTCTGCCTCCATGGAGTATTATGCTACCCTTTCCAGGCACATCGCATGGCTAAGACATCCAGGTGAGAGGATGTCAACTGCCACACCCCAGGTGCAGCATCACTGGGCACCAAGCCCCCTCCAGAACCAGTGGAGAATTGCATCCACTCACCCAATCCTTGGCAGGATGAAGCACACTGGGCACCAAGCCCCCTCCAGAACCAGTGGAGAATCAAATCTACTCACCCAATCCTTGGCAGGATGAAGCACACTGGGCATCAAGCTCCCTCCAGAACCAGTGGAGAATTGCATCCACTCACCCAATCCTTGGCAGGATGAAGCACACTGGGCATCAAGCCCCCTCTAGAACCAGTGGAGAATCGAATCCACTCACCCAATCCTTGGCAGGATGAAGCACACTGGGCATCAAGCCCCCTCCAGAACCAGTGGAGAATTGCATCCACTCACCCAATCCTTGGCAGGATGAAGCACACTGGGCACAAAGCCCCCTCAGAACCAGTGGAACATGTCACCCACTAGAGAGACTGTGGCTTTGCACTCCCCAGGAGCAAGTAGTGGGCAAACCACCCACTTAAGAGACTGTGGCTTTGCACTCCCCAGGATCAAGCAGTGGGCATGGAGCCCCCTCAAGGAGCAGTGGCGTCGTACCATCATCCTGCTGAGGTGACCCCCCCTCCCCTTTCCCCTGAGGTGCCTGTTTTTTTTTTTACCTGATGCCCCTGCAGTGTTCTATCCGTTTTGAGGCAGGTGTCATGTGTGTGCTTCGCCCATGCTTTTTGGGACCACTGGTCCACGGACTTTTACAAGGGACAGTGTACGGACTTGTATACTTGATGTAAATAATTGTGTATACTGATTATTTGCTTTTCTCTTGATCTATCTGATTGTTCCAATATAACACTAGTCAACCTCATTTCCTTTTTTTCCTTGCGTTCTTCCAGGGGGTGACGGGGTGTATCTGTGGTGTTGTTGGATATGTGTGTGTGTATGGTGTTGTGGGTGAGGGTGGGGGGCGGGGTGTTGTGTGCCGCGTGTGTGTCACTCTCTTTTCCCTCCTCCACCTCCCCTGTGTGCTAGGTTCAGTATCTGCCGCCACCTTCTTTCTACTTCGTGGTGTATTAGTAGATACACCAACATGGGTAGGATCTGCAATTCGGGCTCCATGGCGTTCCCCTTCGTTGTTCAGTTTCCGCCGTGCTTTTGATGGCGTTGGAAAAACTAGCAGATTGGTGCCTTGTAATAGTATGAGCAGTACATTTTCTTCCGCCTGCCTGTTGGCAGTAACCACCGCAGTGTTTGTTGCTACCGCCGTGGCCTTCGGAGTGTTAAAGTGGCTGTCTATGTTGGCGGTTTCTGCCATGGTTGTGATCCTATTTTTTTTACCGCCGGCCTGTTGGAGGTATTACCGCCACTTTAACACCGACCGCCAGGGTTGTAATGAGTGCCTTTGTGTCTTGTGTACAAGCCTTTGAATTACCAAACACCCACTTAGGTGCTCCTACCAGATAATCAGATGGCTATTTTCTGCTAAAAAAACAGACACTCGGTTCAAACAGTGACGTACTCGTCTATGTACTTGCTAACACATATCACTTCGCTGTGGATCAAAACTGCGTGAAATTCAGGAAAGGTTTGAAAACCTTCTGTTCAGACAGCCTGTGGAGTAGAGCACAGTCACTACTCTCCCATTGTTCCCTGTCCCAAGTGCAACTTTCTGGCTACTAGTGACCCACTCCCATGCAACTTCACCTCCACTTCCACCCACAAAAATTCTGAAATGGTCGCTGTGGGAATGCCACATAAAACAGAAGACTGGATGACTCCTTTCATATTCCAGTGCGTTTCAATAATTGACAATGTTCTTTTTTATGGGCAAGTGCAAAGTGCTCCGTTCATAAAGTAATCTCTCTTTGGGCTTCAAACAACGCCTAGGTCACGTCAGTCTCTTTCATTGGTTCCTGGGCTTGCTCTTTTTAAAATCTGCTTGATTTAATTTGTGAAAGGTATGCATACGTTATGCCTTTTCCGATGTTTAGCCCGCCTATACAGCACTGGTAAACCTCTAGAAACTACGAGGCTCGATGTTTTGAGCCTGGTTTCTGGACTACTTTATCTGTTCATTTTCCCTGCAGCTCGATCGTGCTGGAGTTTACATAGCGCAATCGCGCTCCGTTTTTTCGTTTTCAATTTCAGCGCGATCACGCTGCATTTTACATAGCGCAATCGTGCTGTGTTTTTTTCTTTTAATTTGTGTGGCAAGAAAAGTTAGGTTAGGAGTTTACAACGCAAATAGCTCCAACTCGAGCAAAAGCGAGCCCGTTGCATTGAAAATGCTTGCCTTTCTCCACTGTACTGTGCTTTTAATGCGCTTGATGTTCCCAGGATGTGTTAGCTGCTGAATGCCACCTTTATTGAGCTTGGGAGGGACAGCTCTCTCTGCCTAAGACACTAGTGACATCACTAACTTCGTAAATCTGTCATCCTCCAAGATCAAACACAGTACTCCACGAAGAAGACTGAAATTACATTACTTTATAATAAGTCCCCCTTATCTGAGGCCAGATATCATCAAATTGAATTGAAAATAATTTTCTCTCCCTTGCATTTCAAGTCTGTAACCTACAAGACGTATTTCATTTTCGAAAAATGAAATTACAGGTTACTTCTGCACTTTTCAGAAGTAATAACATAAGTAACTTGCATATATACACTGACTTCTTCCTATGCGCAAGTGAGGTACATCACAATATCTTATGACTACATAATTATCATAATTTCTCCTTTTATCTAAAGCAGGAGGTGGTTAGGCTGTGGTCTGGGTCCCATTAGTTTTCCACCTGCATCCGAGCTGTAGGTTCCAGTGGCGGCAGCAGTAGAAGGCAGTTCTTTTCGGCTTCTTAATGTTTGCGTTCCTTTTAAAGGGGCCATCCGTTGAATGTGGTCACTATATATTTCTGGAAATTCTACAATGCATAGTGGTGGTGATTGGTGCTGAAGAAGGACTGGGAACCGGGATCTTGTGCTGTTTTTGTTCTCTACACTGGATGGTTCCTCGAAAGAGTGGGTCAACAGAAAACCACTTTTCCGCATTTTACATAATTGTATTGAAAACGAAGATATCAGAATTAACTTAACGAACAAGAGTGAAATGTATGGCACACCATATTCAATTAAGTGGTAGCCTGTCGCATGCCACATAAAACAAACTAGATTAAAATGACTATAGCCGAATGGGCAAAGGTACTCTCCCTGTGTTATAATATGTTTCCTCAGTAATCCATCACTTGTGATTCTGGTACTATCGGTTCATCTCGCTGAAGGATGAAAAAAGGTAACTTTACGAGTCAGAGGATGATGCCTCCGAGTTACTCAATTTACTGTCCCCTTGTCATCAAAACCAGGGCTTCTGAAAAAAATATAATTTACAACTCCTGTCTCTCCCTTTACGTTTCCTCAAAATGTATACCTGCTTTCACTGTCCTTTGGAACCAGAGAAGTATGGAGGATTAGGCACCAGCACTGTAGGAGGCCTGGCTTGTAGTGGGTACCAAGGGGTACTTAAACTCTGTACCAGGTCCAGTTATCCCTGTTGTATCTTAGTAACCAGCCGTGTTGTTTAGAACTTGGGGTTTGGAATGTGATGTTTTGAAGGTCGGGTGGAGAGTAACGGGGAAGACGGTGGAGCCAGACGTGCGTTAGCCCTGGCAGGGGTTGTTCCGATTCTACTTAAATAAAGAAGACTCATACCATTCATTATTGGTATTGCGTTTGTACTTAACATTGGCAAAGAGGATGGGACGGCGGCCATTGAAAATAAGGTATGAAGATAACTTTGAAGTCTACGTCAACCCCTGTCAAAGGAGGGCAAATTAAGGGCAAAGTAAGTGAAGAAGAGGCGCGGCATTTGTACACAGGTCCGGATAGTAATAATACCCAGCAAGGTGTTATTACGAAGAGAAAGGAGTGGATAGTCAATAACGACGTAAGTCAAGTACGCCGCGTCGGAGGATATGTATTGAGGCGTGTGAGCGGAGCAACAGGGAGCATCAAGTACGCCGCGTCGGATGTATTGAGGCGTGTGAGCGGAGCAACAGGGAGCATTTTGATTGTTTAAAGTAAAATTTACCGTGTCTTGGAGGAGGACGCGCGAGCAGCATGCGAGGGGCTCGTGGAGGACGCGCGAGCAGCAAATGAAGTGCAGGACGGTTGCTGGGTGACGTCGAGCAGCAAGCGAGGCGTCATCACGTCAACAACGCTACAGCGCCGGCAGTGTGACGTGGTGTTGTATGCAGCAGGTAACCACGGCAACGCCGTAACGAGGCATACGAAGGAAGTAAACAGAATTTCTTTTGGGACAACAGCACGATTGTGCCGGCAGCGTGACAGGGTGGTGTAGGCACGCAAGCAATCACGGATACGGTTTTTGCAAGAGAGGCTGGTGATGTAAACAGCATTTCTTACATACATGGTTAAGTTCAATCATTGGAAATGCTAGTAGATGTCACACACATGGGAGTTTCATAATTTGTATATATATATTCTATAATTGCATTAAACTTATAAGGTGACAGCATGGATATGTCATCTATTTTGGCTCCGGTGAAATTTTTACAAAGTCCAGGTCCGCCATGTATGGTATGGGAAGACTGGCGCGAAGCCTTTGAGACATATTTGGAGGCAATGGGAGGAATTGCTTTCGAACCTGTGCGCAAGTTAGCTATTTTCAAACACTGTTTGGGTGTTGAAGGTCGGAGAGTATTAAAAACACTACCAAGATCCAATCGTAACGTCACCTCAAATGTAGATGGTGAGGGAGATGATGACTCATCATCACCTTCTGACAACCTCAGTGGTGATGAATACAGCGTAGCTATGAAAGCATTAGATGACAACTATGGCAGAAAAGTCAGTGTAGTTGTTGAAAGACACACATTTTTTTCCAGGATTCAAGCACAAGGAGAAACTGTAGAGCAATATATTGCTGAATTGAGAACATTATCTGCATCATGCAAATTTAGAGAATTGCAAGAAGAACTAATTAGAGACCAATTCATTAACAAAACAAATAACCCCAAAATTCAAGAACGGTTATTGGAATTGAAGGATCCCTCGTTACAAAAGACGATCAATATTGCAAGACGTATAGAGAACACTTCTAAGTATTTAGCTGAACTGAATCTTAGAGAATGCAATAGTGTAAGCTTTTCAAAAGATGTGAATATAATATCCAGATCAAAAAAAGGGGATGTTGTAAAGTGGGATAAAAAAAAAGAAAGAGAATGTTATAGGTGTGGTAGCAAGAATCATACCGCGGAGGCTAGCAAATGTCCAGCTGTCTTGGTGAAATGTTATCAATGTAAAAAGATAGGGCATTTTGCACGTGTATGCAAGTTGGGATGAGTGCAGAAACAGCGAAAAAATTGTTTGGTGAACAGCATCAAGGTGTGTGATGATACACAATATAATGTGGATTATGGGAATGAAGATGAGAGTGAAAATGAGGGCAACGTTGAAGTGTTGACTATAGAAGAATGTGTGGGGGCTATTGGAGATAATTATACTCCTCCGAAGTGCGTGGTCAGGATAAATGGTAAAATGGTGGAAGTGTGGGTAGATTCATGTTCTCCGTACACCATCGTGAGTAAACAGGTATGGAAAGAGTTGGGGTGTGGTGAACCCAAGCCCACGAAAATCAAACCTGTGGGATATTGTGGAGACAAATTGCCGTTGATTGGTTACATAATATGTACTATAGTTTTCAAGGAAAGGAGTGCGAAGGCACCTGTTTATGTGGTAGAACACGGGAAGAGTTTATTGGGGTGGAATGAACAGAAATCTTTGGGAATAATATTGAATCCCAACCATCCTGATCAAGTGTTAGTAGTAAATAATTAAGATAAGAACAAATGGCGGGAAAGGTTTCCCAGTTTGTTTTCAGAGGATTTGGGTTGTTTGAAAAAATTTGAGCACCAAATTAGAGTCAGGACGGGTAGCTCTCCTAAGATACACAAAGTAAGAAACGTACCGTTTGCTTTGAGGACACAATTAAAAGAGGAGTTGATGAGATTGTGTAAGGATAAAGTCATTGAGCCCATTGAGTCGTCAGAATGGCTTAGTCCCATTGTTTTGGCACGTAAACCAAATGGTAAATTACGCATGTGCATAGATTTGAGAGATCTCAACAAGAGTATTTTGGTAGATCGTCATCCCTTGCCACACATCAGTGAATTATTGTCATCTGTAAGGGGGGCTAAGTATTTTTCGTCCATCGATTTGTCGAATGCATACCACCAAGTACGATTACACCCATCATCTAAGAAATTAACGGCATTCATTACTCCCGAGGGCATGTTTCAGTGCATTCGTATGCCATTTGGGTTGGCATCAGCGTCATCAGTTTTTCAAAGAATTATGAATAGTATTTTATCAAGAATTGAGAATGCTGTAGTATTTCAAGATGATATTTTGGTATGGGGTGAGGATATAAAAAGTCATGATGAAATGTTGACTGGAGTCCTGCAAAGGTTACAAGATTCTGGTCTTACCATTAGTGCGGAGAAATGCAAGTTTTGTGTAAAGCAAATAGAATATCTTGGTCACATGTTATCTGAAGATGGTGTGAGGCTGGAAAAAAAATTGCTTGATGCCATTAAAAATGCGCCAGCTCCGGGGAACAAGGAGCAATTACGATCTTTTTTGGGTCTGGCAGAATATTATTCCAAATTTGTTCCACAATTTTCCGCAAAAGTACATGTTTTGAGAACACTGATGAAATCTAGGGTTCAATTTGTTTGGTCAAAGGAGTGTCAGGAAGCGTTTGATTTAGTAAAAAAGGAAATTGCAGAATCGGTGAGTCTTAAACCATTTGATCCCAATGATCAGTCTATCATTGCAGTAGATGCTAGTGCATATGGTCTTGGTGCGGTTTTAATGCAAAGAAAGAGGGGTCAAGAAAGAGTGGTAGCCTTTGCATCGCGCACGCTTAAAGGAGCGGAAGCTATATACTCGGTAATTGAGAGGGAAGCACTGGCTTGTTGGTGGGGTGTCAATTACTTCAAAATATATGTATGGGGCAACCGATTTGAGGTTAGGACAGATCACAAACCCCTAATTGACATATTTTCCACTAAAGGAGCTGGAAATGCCACTCCAAGGATAGCTAAGTGGGTATATCGTTTGCAGTATTATGATTTTGAGCTGACATATGTGCCGGGTTTGATTAACAGGTATGCCGATTGTTTGTCGCGCATTCCGTTACAGGAGGTTGAGGGAGATGAGGATGACTCTAATGGTGAAGAATGGGTAGTGGCCAGTATTAGTGAATCGTGTGGTGGCAGTATAGGAAAGGAGGAGTGGGTGAAAGCATTAAAGGAAGATGAGAGTTTGAGCAAGTTGTGCGACAGTATTGCAAATTCCATAAAGTCACGAAATTCAAAGGAGGGGCGATGTGAATATAGTAAGTTATGGCCAGAATTGTCAGTGATTGATGGGGTATTGAGAAGAGGTGAAAGATTAGTGGTACCCATGGGCTTGAGAGAAAAGCTGGTGAGTCTATTACATGAAGGTCATGGCGGTATGACTGGAATGAAGAGAAGAGCGCGGGTAGATTTTTGGTGGCCGGGTATGGACAAAGACATAGAGAGATGTGTGCGCAACTGCATAGCATGCATGTGTAGTGACAAATCCCATGTGGTAAGAGAATCTTATATATCGGGCACTAAATGGCCGGAGAAACCCTGGCAGAAGGTGGCAATTGACATTTGTGGGCCATTTGTTTCCAAAGGTATAATGGGAAAATATGCCTTAGTATTGGTAGATTACTTTTCTAAATGGCCAGAGGTGGCATTTGTGAGTGATGTGAAAACTGACAGTGTGATTGATTTTTGTGAGGAGGTGTTCCGTAGGGAGGGTCATCCTGAGTGCGTAGTGTCTGATAATGGTCCACAATTTGTGTCTGAACAGTTCAGGCACTATTTGAAGGATTTGAAGATGGAACATTATACCACTGCTGTTTACAACCCTAGGGAAAATGGTCTTGTAGAGAGATTCAATAGAGTGTTAAAGGAGTGTGTTCAGTTGGGTGAAGAACAAGGTATAAATTGTAAAGAAGCGGTCAAAGAAATGTTGTGGAGTTATCGCAATACTCCTCGTGTAGCCACTGGAGAAACTCTTTTTTCCCTGTTAAAAGGGAGGGTAGCTGGTACCAAATTAACACCACCATGGATGAACAAAGCTAATGTGAAATTGTTTGATAGAAAAGAAATAGAGAAGAGAGTTGAAGAGTATCAGGACAAATATGTCAACAGACACAATGACAGTGTGGTAAGAAAGCATGACATGTACAATGGTGGAGATTGGGTTAGGACATGGGTACCGATTAGTCAAAGAAGGAGTTTGTCTAAATGATCTAGACCCAAACAAGTTGAGATTGGGGAAGGAAACAGCGTGTGGTTAAGTGATGGTAAGAAATGGAATGTGCGAAAGATTACTAAGTGTAGTGAGGAGGAGTGTAAAGTGAAGAAGATGGATGGCAATGAAGGAGGGCCAAATTTAAAGGATGGTACTGTGAGGAAAAGCAGTAGATCTACAAGAAATCCATCATGGATGAGAGAGTTTTACGTTTCCAAGCCAGTTAAATAAATAGGGTGTTGGAGGCATATGTGGATTTAGTATAATTGTGTTTAGAGATGTCATATTGTATTTTTATAAAAAAAAAAAAAATAATAATAATATATATATAGTGATGTTAATGATTAGTGTTAAGTCGTTGAAGGGGGGAGATGTGTTGTATCTTAGTAACCAGCTGTGTTGTTTAGAACTTGGGGTTTGGAATGTGATGTTTTGAAGGTCGGGTGGAGAGTAACGGGGAAGACGGTGGAGCCAGACGTGCGTTAGCCCTGGCAGGGGTTGTTCTGATTCCACTTAAATAAAGAAGACTCATACCATTCATTATTGGTATTGCGTTTGTACTTAACAATCCCTTATTAGTGTAGAAGAGGTGTTTCTAGCAGCTTAGGCTGATAGAAGGTAGCTATAGCAGAGCAGCTTAGGCTGAACTAGGAGACATGCAAAGTTCCTACTATACCACTGGTGTCATATGCACAATATCATAAGAAAACACAATACGCAGATATACTAAAAATAAAGGTACATTATTTAAATGACAATATGCCAAAAGCATCCCAGTGAGTACCCTCAGTATGAGGATGCCAAATATACACAAGATGTATGTACACAATACCAAAAATATGCAGTAATAGCAAAAGGAAGTAATGCAAGCAGTGTAAAGTTACAATAGATTGCAATAGGAGCACATAGGTATAGGGGCAACACAAACCATATACTCCAAAAGTGGAATGCGAACCACGAATGGACCCCAAACCTGTGTGAGCTTTTAGAGGGTCGCTGGGACTGTAAGAAAACAGTGAGGGTTAGAAAAATAGCCCACCCCAAGACCCTGATAGGTAGGTGTAAAGTGCACCTACAACCCCCAGAGAGCACAGAAGTCACGATAGGGGGATTCTGCAAGGAAACACCAGCAAAGCAACAACAGTGGATTTCCAGACCTGAGTACCTGTAAGAGAAGAGGACCAAGTCCAAGAGTCGCGACAGTGTCGAGAGTGGGCAGATGCCCAGGAAATGCCAGCTGAGGGTGCAAGGAAGCTGCCACTAGATGGAAGAAGCTTGGTGTTTTGCAAGAACGAAGAGGACTAGTAACTTCCCCTTTGGAGGATGGATATCCTACGTCGTGAAGAAGCTTGCAGAGGTGTTCCCACGCAGAAAGACCACAAACAAGCCTTGCTAGCTGCAAGGGTCGCGGTTAGGGTTTTTGGATGCTGCTGTGGCCCAGGAGGGACCAGGAGGGACCAGGATGTCGCCACTTGGATGAGGAGACGGAGGGGGCGCTCAGCAAGTTAGGGAGTCCTCACAGAAGCAGGCAGCACCCGCAGAAGTACCGGAACAGGCATTTAGAAGAAGAGTGAACTGGAGTCCACCCGAAGTCACAAAAGGGAGTCCCACGACGCCAGAGGACAACTCAGAAGGTTGTGCACTGCAGGTTAGCGTGTCGGGGACCCAGGCTTGGCTGTGCACAAAGGAAATCCTTGAAGAGTGCACAGGAGCTGGAGCAGCTGCAAATCACTCTGTACCCAGCAATGCAGTCTAGTGTGGGGAGGCAAGGATTTACCTCCACCAAACTTGGACTGAAGAGTCACTGGACTGTGGGAGTTCCAGGGACCACGCTCGTCGTGCTGAGAGGGGACCCAGAGGACCGGTGATGCAGTCTTTTGGTGCCTGCGGTTGCAGGGGGAAGATTCCGTCGACCCACGGGAGATTTCTTCAGAGCTCCTGGTGCAAGAAGGAGGCAGGCTGACCCCAGAAAATGCACCTCCAGGAAACAGGCGAGAAAGCCGGCAGGATGAAGCGATACAAGGTTGCAGTAGTCGTCTTTGCTACTTTGTTGCGGTTTTGCAGGCCTTCTAAGCAGTCAGCGGTCAATCCTTTGGCAGAAGGTGAAGAGGGAGATGCAGAGGAACTCTGGTGAGCTCTTGCATTCGGTATCGGAAGAATTCCCCAAAGCAGAGACCCTAAATAGCCAGAAAAGGAGGTTTGGCTACCTAGGAAGGAGGATAGTCTAGTAAGAAAGGTAAGAGCCTATCAGAAGGAGTCTCTGACGTCACCTGATGGCACTGGCCACTCAGAGCAGTCCAGTGTGCCAGCAACACCTCTGTTTCCAAGATGGCAGAGGTCTGGGGCACACTGGAGGAGCTCTGGGCACCTCCTCTGGGATGTGCAGGGGAGTGGTCACTCCCCTTTCCTTTGTCCAGTTTCATGCAGAGTAGGGCTGGGGGATCCCTAAACCGGTGTAGACTGGCTTATGCAGAGATGGGCAGCATCTCTGCCCATCAAAGCATTTCCAGAGGCTGGGGGAGGCTACTCCTCCCCAGCCCTGACACCTATTTCCAAAGGGAGAGGGTGTAACACCCTCTCTCTGAGGAAGTCCTTTGTTCTGCCTTCCTGGGCCAGGCCTGACTGGACCCCAGGAGGGCAGAAACCTGTCTGAGGGGTTGGCAGCAGCTGCAGTGAAACCCTGGGAAAGGCAGTTTGGCAGTACCCGGGTTCTGTGCTAGAGACCCGGGGGATCATGGAATTGTCTCCCCAATGCCAGAATGGCATTGGGGTGACAATTCCATGATCTTAGACATGTTACATGGCCATGTTCGGAGTTACCATTGTGACGCTATACATAGGTAGTGACCTATGTTATAGTGCACACATGTAATGGTGTCCCCGCACTCACAAAGTCCGGGGAATTTGCCCTGAACAATGTGGGGGCACCTTGGCTAGTGCCAGGGTGCCCACACACTAAGTAACTTTGCACCCAACCTTCACCAGGTGAAGGTTAGACATATAGGTGACTTATAAGTTACTTAAGTGCAGTGGTAAATGGCTGTGAAATAACATGGACTTTATTTCACTCAGGCTGCACTGGCAGGACTGTGTAAGAATTGTCAGATCTCCCTATGGGTGGCAAAAGAAATGCTGCAGCCCATAGGGATCTCCTGGAACCCCAATACCCTGGGTACCTCAGTACCATATACTAGGGAATTATATGGGTGTACCAGTATGCCAATGTGAATTGGTGAAATTGGTCACTAGCCTGTTAGTGACAATCTGGAAAGCAGAGAGAGCATAACCACTGAGGTTCTGGTTAGCAGAGCCTCAGTGAGACAGTTAGGCATCACACAGGGAACACATACATATAGGCCACAAACTTATGAGCACTGGGGTCCTGGCTAGCAGGGTCCCAGTGACACATAACAAACATACTGACAACATACGGTTTTCACTATGAGCACTGGGCCCTGGCTAGCAGAATCCCAGTGAGACAGTGAAAACACCCTGACATATACTTACAAACAGGCCAAAAGTGGGGTAACAAGGCTAGAAAGAGTCTACTTTCTCACAAGCACCCACTCAAACTCTGCCTTGTTAAAATACAGAGTGCTAATGTGTCAGATTGGAGGGAGATGGAGAGGCTATGAAAGGCATAGGACCTGATTTAGAGTTTAGCAGAGGGGTTACTGCATCACAAACGTGACAGATATCCCATTCGTTGCATTACAAGTTCCAAAGGCTATAATGGAATCGTAATACGGCAGGTAACCCCATCGCAAAACTCAAAATCAGGCTCGTAGTCCTTGATTTTACCATGGACCTTTCTATCAATGCATGATGGATTTTTCACGAGCCATTCATGCCAACATGTGTATCCCAAGAACTTGTGTCAGTTGATAGGGGAAGCTTTTCACCCATTATGATACCTGGGGTGCAGGAGGGAGTACAGAGGAGGGAGCCAGTTTATTCCATCATGTCATTGTGCTGTCATGAATAGGAATGTTCTAATGGCAGCATACTATATGAGCTTTTGCAAATCTGATAGATCTATAGAACTAAAAAATGCTGCATTTTGATTTGTTTTTTAGGCGGGTGCTATCTACCCAGGAGAAACACTAACTAGTAATTAAGACAAGCCTATTTACAGTATAAATCCAGATATCACTACACTAGCTTACCATTATAGCTGCCGGTGAAGATCACAGAGTTCTAATAAAAAACTAGAATGTTCACCTTGCTCATGGAATGTGTCTGCACTAGGAAACAGCCTGCTGGAGAAGACAACTTTAAAATCATTAACGTTTCTGTTCAGAAGGCGGAATACAAGTTTTTGCAATAAAGAAACCTTCAAAAACATTCCATTCACTTAGTATTATAATTGTTAGGTGTTCTACGTCTTCTGTAGTCCGAACAGTCTCAATATTCCATCTGATTTACATTGGTTCTTATTTTAAAATATGTTTTAATTAATCACCTTTAAATATAGTCACTTATTAGATATATAGTGAAGCTTTTTTTAAACTATAAATCTATATTTTTAAACATACTTTTATGAGTTTCTTACATTAAACTTACAATAAAATTAATTTTGAATCCAGTTCACACTCAATTAAGGAAAATGGAAAAACTGAGGGCCTGATTTAGGTGTTGGCAGTAACAGTTATGCCGTAGAATTTTTGACTGAAAACCCATCTGCCATCGTGACGATCTGCCAGCCATATTTAGAAGTTGGCGGTCCCATAGCTGAAACCTGCATTCAAACTGCTGCCTCTGCCAAGAAACACCGCCCCAAGCGGATGCCGGCAGGTATGCAACCACTCTTCCCGTTGTGCAGATTTGGATGTGCCTTACCGGTAAGCAAAAATTGGCTGTGCAGTCCCACCTCCACTTCTGAGAGGGTGGAATTGGGGGGAGAAGGGGTGAAAACTCACTTTTTTCCCCATTCCACCTCCGTCTACCACTACAACACCTGGCATCACTTGCTGCCACTGTCTCATGGAGAAAACACGACCCTCCGGCCCCCCATCACCGGACTCCAAGGTAGGGACGCCGCATTGTCAGGGTATTTTGGATGAGCACTGCATGGGAAATAGGGACCACTGCAAGCATTTCACAGCAATTTTTTTTATTCACTGTGCCATGCATATATTGGGGAGACAATTGTGTCACACATGGCTGGGGACACACTGGCACAACACACATATTGAACACATACACACTTCATTGTGGTGTCATCATTCATTGCAAATGAATGCTGGGACCACAATGACAGAACATTCACACTTGAAAACAGTGTCCATGTGCGTGCATTGTAAGGGAACCTGTACTGGTAGGTTTGTGTCTTATTGTATGTGTATGTGAGTCAGTACGTCTATGTGTGTGTGTGTGTGGTTTGGCTGGTTGAGGTGGAGGGAGCTGAAGTGGGTGATGTGGTTGTGTCTGTATGTATGTCACTTGCATGTGAGACCAATGTTGTTGTTTATGTTGTGTTTCAGTGTGAATCATTCAGATGAGTGTTGTGGACATTGTTGTGATGTGTGTAGTTGTGCTTTTGTGTGAGTGTTTTTGTATAGCTTAGTGTTGTAGGAGGCTGGACTGGTTTGTAGTGGGCACCTATGGTACTTGCAAATTATGCCAGGTATCCCTTATTAGTGAAATATAGGCAGTGTCTAGAGGCCAGGCTCTGAAGAGGTAGCTGTGGATAAGCAGCCAAGGCTTATCTAGGAGACATGCAAAGCTCATGCAATACCACTGCAGTCACACAGTAGTCACACACATGAAAGAAAACACTCAGTGTTACAAAAATAAAGGTACTTTATTTGGTGACACAAATACCAACAATATCATAGAGACTATACTCCCTTAGGAGGTAAGTAATACACAAATTATATACACTAGTATGCAGAAATAGGCATAAAAACAGCAGAAATTGGCCTAGGGGGAACACAAACCATATACTAAGAAAATGGAATGTGAATGTCGGTTTCCCACCTAGGAAAGTGTAGTGTGTAGAGGGGTGCTGGGAGTGCTAGAAAATCCCAAAGGTAAGTACTAGAACCCACCCCAGTGCCTAGGAAAGCAGGAGTAAAACATGGTAACTTTCCCAGAACACACACAAAAACGATAAAGAAGATTATGCAAGAACCAGAAAAGACTGCAAGACACCAACAGTGGATTCCTAGACCTGAGGACCTGTGGAAGAAGTGGACCAAGTCCAAGAAGCACTGAAGAGCCCAGGGAGAACAGGAGCCCCTGCTAACCCAGATGAAGGTGCAAAAGAGAAACTACAGTCAGTATTGCACCCAAAAAGACAGAGTCGGATTTCTGGTTGGAACAAGTGCTGTCTCATGCCGGATATAGGATTGCAGTCTGGTTTCCATTGCTGAAGTCTGCCAACAAGCCTTGGCACACGCAAAGCTCGCAGTTAGCGGGAAATGGCACTGCCCGGGACCAGGAAGGACCAGGTGGACTCTACCCAGGAGAGGGAGTGAGAGGGGGCTCTCACAACTCAGAGAGACCAAAGAAGCCTAGGCAGCGCACACAGGAGTCCCATAGCATGAGGACAAAGGTGGTGCAAAAAGAGGCCGACGCAGCACTACGACAAGGGCTCCCACACCACCGGAGAACCACTCAGGAAGATGTGCGTCACAGGATAGAGTGCTGGGGGCCTGAGCTGCAAGATACATGAAGAACTTTGAGGGAAAATGCCAACAAGCCATGGCAACTGCAAAACACATGGTGCACGGGGGTACTGTCTTGCGTGGGGAGGGAAGCTCTTACCTCCACCAAAGTTGGACAGTAGGATGTCAGGACAGTCAGGACCACTTCAGTCCACCACCCATGATGCAGGATCTATGTAGCTCGGCAGGAGAGGGGATCTACACAGCCGGTCGTTGTTGCAGTGGGTGCCTGCTGAAGCAGGGGACTGACTCCTTCACCCCAAGGGAGATTCTTTCACTGTTCTGGTGCAATCTGAAGACAGGCTGTCCTCAGAGGGTGCATGACTGGGAAACAGTTAATGTTGCTGGAAGGAGCTGGGGATACAATGTTGCAGAAGGCATCTTGCTTTTTTGTTGTATTTTGTAGAGTTCCTCGAGGGCCCAGATGCAGTTTCCTCAGAGAGAAGTTGAAGTGGAAGATGCAGAGTATTCCTTCTGGAGACTTGCAATCTGAATCTGAAGAACCACCCAAAGGAGAGACCCTAAATAGCCCTGAAAGCAGGATTGGTCACCTAACCAGATAAGCACCTTTCTGGGGAGGGCTGTGATGTCACCTGTTGGCACTGACCACTCAGATTCTCCCAAAGTTCCCTGCTAACCTTAAATTCAAAATAGCAAAACCCAGTGACCCTCGGAAGGAGTTCTGAGCACCACCCCTGGGGTGGTGATGGACAGGAGAGTGGTCACTCCCCTTTCTTTTGTTCAGTGTCATGCCAGAGCAGGGACTGGGGGTCCCTGAATTGGTGTAGACTAGTTTATACAAGGTGGGCACTAAATGTGCCCTTCAAAGCATTTCGAGTGGCTTGGGAAGCCAGTCTGTCTGTGAGGTGGCAGCTGCTGGGGCTGCCTGGAAAACCTCAAAAGGCTGTAATGGCAATACTGGGGGTCCTCTAAGGAGCCTCAGGAGTGCATGGAATCATACAATCAATGCTTGCAAACGCCTTGGGGTTCTGATTCTAACATGTCTGATACCAAACATGCCTATGTTCGGAGTTACCATTGTGTAGATGGACATAGGTAGTGACCTATGTCCAGTACACATACAAAATGGTGTCCCCACAAGCACGAAGTCCAGGAAAATGGTCCTGGAGGTTGTGGGGGAACCTATGCTAGTGCAGAGGTGCGCTCACACACAGGTACTTTGCACCCCGTACTCAGGGCTGGAGGGCTTACTATAGGGGTGACTTATAAGAGACCTGGTGCATTGTAAATGGCAGTGAAAGGGGGCATGCACCTTTTCACGTAGGCTGCAAATGCAGTCCTGCAGAAGCCTTTGAATGGGCTCCCTATCTGTGGCAAAAGATATGCTGCAGCCCATAGGGATCCCTTGGAACCCCAATGCCCTTGGTACCTAAGTACCATATACTAGGGACTTATAAGGGGGCACCAGTATGCCAATTGTGGGTGAAATACTGGTTACCAGTATGCAACAACCAAATTTAGAGGAGAGAGATCATAATCACTGGGGTCATGGTTAGCAGGATCCTAGAGAACACAGTCAAGCACACTGACATAAGACAGAAAATGGGGGTAACCATGGCAAAAGGAGGGTACTTTCCTACAAGTGTGTAGTTGTGTTGGTTGTTGTGATTGTGTCATATGGGGGTGCAGTGTCAATGGTGTGTGTGTGTTGTGTCATGGATGCATGTCAAAGTGTGTTTTTGGCATGTACAGTTTGTCTTGTGTTGGAATTGTGATTGATGAGGGTGTGTATGTAGTGTGTTGTGTACTGTGTAGTGCAAGGGGACACATCTGGCTAAGGTACAGTGTGTGTGTGTGTGTCAGTTACCTCTATTCAATATATCCTGCCATTGTATGGAGTCCATTGGGTCCCACCACCATCTCCCTCCGTCAGCAATCTGTCACCAGTCCTCCACTTGCAGAGCTGTAACATCTAAACACAGTAAGAATCTTGACGGTCTTCTAGGGTCCACTACCAATGTGGCTTGGCAGTAACAAAGCCAAGATCTTAATCAGGGCCTAAATGTCCAAACAGTAAGTCATCTTGTTGGAGTGTGACTTTTAAACTTAATATTAACATGAAAAGCTTGCAATATGTTCTGTAATGATGCTGCCTAGAAATATGTTAATGTAGAAAATAATGCACGCGTTTGAAATGTGCCCACGGGGAGTGGCCACCAATGTACACAAATACTAATGAAACTACTTAATGTTGAATTAATAATGCACTAATGTATGGTTTTGTATTAGCGTATCCTAATTAGAGTCATGTATTAGGGGTTTGTCAACTTAAATTACTAGGCCTTAGTTAGCGAGGGTCTTGGCCTAGCTGCCTGGTCTCATATTAAACTGTGTTTTTCCTAACGTGCAATGTGCTGCTTTTCTGAAGGCCACGAAGCTGTACTTTTCCAGGAGCTAGAGATATGTGTGTAGCCGTAGTAAATTCTTTCTCATGGGACCCGACTTGCTCAAGGAGACATTCTTGCCGAATGCAACAGTGTAATTTGTAACAGGTACAAGGTTGTCTAGACTAGGTGAAGACAATGGGAATACTGACTGGAGCGTAAAGTGTAACTTTTCTTACCTGACATTCCTGCTGATGAAGACGTCAACAACGTGGACCAATCAGATGCATGAGAACTGTGTTTCGTGGAAAATTCTAGTAAGGCGCGTGGAGAATTATTGGACAGAGATAATGATGCACCAAAATTGATCCAATAGGGAATTAAGGACTAGTTCGACAGTTTTGATATAACAGCTTGACCCGAGGAGAAATCAGCCATTCTTCACTACCCCTTGCCACTCTCTCGAGAAATGAATATACTTTTAGACTTTATTGTTCTGAATTCATAATCATCCTATGTTGAATCCTTACCTGATAGTTACTTCTCCTCCTTATGAGGGAAGTGCCTTATTCTTAGCTATGCCATACTGAGACTTTGCCCTGTCCTATCTTTGCTGATGCTAAATCGACTGATGTCCTGAGGACGAAGACTGACGCTGATTGCTGAATCGTTGGAGGGGTAACTATCTGATGATAATTGAAACTGTCTGTTTGCCTTTCTTTCTAGGTACCAACTTCTCTTTTGATAGAGGCCATAGTTAGATGTTCTCCAAATTTGTGTTTGCTAAATTGTTTCGGAGTTCACTAATATTGGACGAAATAGACAATTGACAAGATTCTTGCTTTGTTGAATAATGTACTAATGATACTCTGCTAAAGTTGATTCATTTTAACGTCATGCTTCATTCTAAATGTTCATGATCTATGCTTTGATAAGGTTTTGCTCTGATTGCCAAGTCATAGTGGTTTTGATGTGCTTGTTGATATTGAGACTAATAAATATGATATTAGATTGTAACTAATAGGGAGTACATATCCTAACACTTACTAGATTTGTGTGGTTATTCTTGGCTGAAAGGTCATGGTGCGTTCGTTGTATTGATCTATATTAAATGTTATTGACTAGCTTGATTGATTAGTTTTTGTGAATATTGACGGGGTTATTGACCTATTGATTGTGATGCCAAAAAGATATCTTGGTCTGGGAAGTCTTCAAACGTGGTCAAAAGGTTCATCGGCCTTGGCGTGTCTCCTTGTAAGTTTACTTATCAAGGCACTGAAGCACTATCAGTTTTGGTAGCAGAGGTAATTGGTTTGGCTTTAGGGCCCCAGGACGATGGACCACTGTTTGATAAGATCGTCCGTTCAAAGGTCCGAAGGTCTGGTAGAAAATTGATGAGCGTAGTTCGAAAGTGAGCAAGGTGTATCGGAAAATTGGGTCTTGGGAAAAAATGTTCTTTTCAATGATGCAAATTGAAGAAATGATGTGCCCCTAAATCCCAAATTACTTTCCCGGAATCTCGGAGCCTGCCGAAGTGAGTTGGGTATGTTCTTGGCGTCCTAGTGATAGTGTGAATGACGTAAGATTTTGTGCTTGCACAGCTTATGTATACTGCAGGTGAATTGTAAAGTTTGTGAGGATTTTAGGCCAAATGATGTTGTTTTAGTAGGAGTGTGCGTACTCCGTAGTGTGAGAGTAGGGAAGTGGGCAAACTTCATGTGAGTGTGGCGCTTTGGTCTCAAAAATTGCCCATGTGGTTGTTGGTGATATACGGACCCTGCGTGGTCTAAGACTCCGGAGTATATTGATAAGTGTATGAGACACTTGGTTTATGTTGTAATTTGCATGGTTTAATAGGTCAATCCGGCATAGTTGACGAGTCGAGTTTGAGTCAAAGTGAGTGAATGAAAACTTCGATGTATATTTGGTGAGTTCTAAAGTGCACTAGAACAACCCATTGACAAGTCGCGAGTAGAATTTGTGGGTCAAATTTTGCTTGCAAATGCGGGATCTGAGAAGGAGAGAGTAGCGGCAGAGGCTAAGCAAAATCTCTGTAAAGTTCTGAAGCGATTGTGTTACCCTTTCCTGTAGTAAACCGGCAATTATGAGTTTTATTTGTGCTCGCAATATATTGCATTAGTTTTTGTGTGAATCGAGATTGAGGAAGACAAGCCGCAAGACTTTGTCAGCCGCAGTGTGTGTGAGTGTGACGTCATTGGAGCCGCGCTTGGATATGTCGGTTAGTGAGAAGGGTCGCGCACAGATTGGCAGCTGTCCGTGAGAGGCAATTGGTTGAGAAGGTAAGCAAAGAGAGTTCTGGGAAATTAAAGTCACTTCCTGATTCGATTGTAAACAAAATAAAAGAGGAACAAATGAAGTTTTTCAAGGCTTTAAAGAGCACTTTAAGGGGGAATACATATATTACTGCGAGTGTAGGGGAAGTTACACCTCCAGAGGATACACCAGTTTATGCCATAATGGAAGAGAGAGGAGTTGCGCCATGTCTTTGGCTAAAGCAATGGTGCAAAGCGACAGAGAAAGAAGGGTGTTTGACATTTCCGGAGCACGGAACGTTCAATATAAGGATTTTGGAAAATTTGCAGAAGGTGCTAAATGAGCTAAAGCCACCTCGGAGGCCAGCACAGTTTGAGGCGTTAGCAATTTGGGAACTCATGGCAATACGACAGCAGCAACAGAAATTCGAGAGGAGGATGAGGAAAGCATAAAAGACACTAGAGGAGGCTAGGTGGGACAGTGTTCAGAGTCTGGAGAAGAGAAACAATAGATGGAGTTAGTTTGTTTCCAGCAATAGCTCAAGAGAACGAGAACAAAGGGGGAAAAGCCACGTGTAAGACTGACAAGAGTTCCTCAAAAGACAAAGAGGCTAAGAAGCCCTGGTCAGAGAAGGATGACTCAGACGATGATGAGTTTCTTAATCAGTTACTGAATGACCGACCACCGCCATACGCAATACATGACAACAGACCGAGTACTAGTACAGGTCCTGTAAGTTCGAGTCAGAACAAGGTGAGAGTAAATCCGGTACAGGTTAGACTTGTCTCGAACCCAGCTCCAGTGCAGAGTAGTATTAGTATGTCCACTGTTCCAGAGATGCAATCTCAGCTACAGCCACCGCAGGTTCAGAGACTTTACCCTGATGTTCCGATATATGAGACTACCACAAATTTGATGGTGTGGTCAGATTCGACTTATAGGAGACCAAAGCTGATACAGAGGGAGCCAACTCCACAGTTACTGCCCCAGGCACAGCAACAGATGGTCCCGAATTACACTTCAGTCACAGGACCGCAGTCAGCCATAGCACCAGTAATGAACCAGACTACGGCAGTTAATGCTCCACAGGTTTTGGGAAACAGGCAGACACCAGCCGCCATATCCTTGCCCATTACAGTTGGTCCACCAGTACCATTGTATGCACAGGCGAAGACTAGTGTATGTGATCAGGGAATAATGACCCAAGAAATGATAAGAGGAGGGTGCGTAGGGAGCTCTCAAGGGATGACTCCAGTGGAGCTGACATTTGAAAGACCTAGATCTTTGCTAGACTTCAGTCCGATTGGGGCTCCTCCAGATGCCATGAGACAATCAGGTTTGGGACTGCTGACTCCGCAGATCTCGAGTACAAACTTACTGCATACCCCGATAATGCAGGCTTGGAATATCTCCCTGCAAAGTTTAACTGTGCAACAGTTGAACGATTGGTTAGACAAACTGAACTCACCACAGACTACTCCTGCAGCAGCAGGGAGGTCAGAAGGAGAAGAGTACCTAAATTTTGTTTGGTTGGGCATGGAGGCAAATGAACTAGTTGGAGTGAACAGGCTAGAATCATACACGGAAGCAGGATTGAGGGATCTGTGCCCAAAAATAACCAAAGAAGTGAGCAGGGTACACCAGAGGTTGGCAAATTTGGCAGACAAATATGGAATAAACTTAGACAATACCAAACATCTGAATAGGAGTTACAGGTTAGACTTTGAGCCTAAAGATTTTGAACACATGAGATCTACTGGGATGAAGGCACACCTCAAAGAAATACTGCAAAGTGCACAAGTTTGGGGGGCCTTAGAGAAGTGGGAAGGCAGATGGATGAAGAAAAGAGACAAGAGGAAAAGTGATTGCATAGAGCAGCCAGCAAAAGCCTCACAGAATGTAGGCGCGGTAAAGATGTTACCGATGAGAGAGACAGCTGGAGGGGTTCTTGTCCATGTGCTGTGGACTAGAGGTGATATCCTGTCATTTACAAATGACTTTCCTAGGCTAAGGGAGAAACCAATAGAGTGGTATCAGCAGACGGATAGGTTTGTGAAGCTTGCGAAATGTCTCTGGGAAGAGCTGAATACTCTCTTTGAGATTATAGTTCCGGACGATTTGTGTCTTGAGTGCAAGAGAAGTGTGGATTGGCCGGCTGCGGAACCAGCAAGGGATAGAATTACAGGAGCACCGTCTCCTGAGGTAATGAAGTATTACTATAAGGTGATTGAATTCCTGAAACAGAGAGTTTTGACGCAGAATGTTGATTGGCGAAAGATTGACCGGACAGCACATGAGCTCAAAGAGTCGATACATGCCTATTATGAGAGGTTGTTGAAAGCGTTCAAAAACTACAGCGGTACAGAGGTTATGGAGGCGAAGGACATGAATCACCTTGTGTTCAGACTTGTTGAAGGGTAGAGACCTGACATTAGCCAGTTGATTAAGAATAATTTGATCTGTTGGCAAGCAAAGCCAATTGACGCGGTGTTGCAGTATGCAAAATACTGTAGTGATGAGATTGAGTTGAAGCAGAGGAAGCTGAAGGAGAAAGCGATGGTGATGCAAATTAAGGCAGCACAGTCAGGGTTGCAGGGAGGTTGTCTACAACAGATGGTGCAACAGCCGCAAGAAAACTGGATGTTTCAGGAGCAAGTGAGAGGCAGAGGTCGAGGAGGTTTTGTTAACAGAAGCACTGACCTGAATACTGTAGTGGTTCAAAATTATGTGCAGGGGATGAAGATGTTACCTTGTCATGCTTGCGGGGGCGTCGTGCATTGGAAGCTGGAGTGCCTGATGATGGTGCAGGAGGGTGTTGTTCAACAAAGCATTTCAAATGTGAAGGGACCGAGGAGGAGAGGTCCTAATCCGAGTTTTCAAAATAACATGGTTCAGATGCAGGGTTTCCAACCCATGCAGCAGGTGCAGATGCCACATGTACAACCGATGCAGATGCAGTATATGCAACAGCAGGTCCCGATGGTACCTAGACAGCAAATGCAGTTGCCCTTAGTGCCAATGGAACAGCAACAGGTGAAGCTTCCTCAACAGGTCACAGGTCAAAGAATCAGAGAGGGCCCTATGTTCAAGGGAAGGTAATGGGTCACAAGGTTTCATTCTTGGTTGACACAGGAGCTACACGCTCTACAGTTAGAAGTGGCGAGGTTCCGAAACTGCCTTTTTCGGGACGTACAGTCAAAGTAGTAGGAGTGGCAAATAAACTCCTGACTAACCCGATCACAGATCCGGTTCATGTTGAGCTTGGCACCTTTTAGGGATTGCACAGATTTGTGGTTTGTGATTCGAGTCCTGTGTCCCTACTGGGAAGAGACTTACTGTGCAAGACAAGCTGTTTGATCACCTGTTCCAATGAGGGGATTGAGGTTCAGACAAACAGTGACGATGAAGGAGATGACAGGCAGGTTTCAGAGCCTGAAACAGAGACCACAGATGAGGAATACCCTCTGATTAACTTCTTCCCAATGTTTACAGTGAATAATCTACCAGCAGATTTGCAGGGGACAGTAAAGGAGAAAGTGTGGGACTTGACAGGGAAAGAAGTAGGGCTGATAAAAGGAATAGAACCAGACAAAGTCAGTGTGAAGCCAAATGCTGTGTTCCCCCAGGTACCGCAGTACCATATGGCATAAGATGTCCTTATAAAGGTGTCGCAGTTAATTGCAGACTTTGGGAAACAGGGAGTCTTGAAAGAAGTGATGAGCAGCCCATGTAATTCACCAATAATGGGATTGAGAAAGCATTGTGGGAAAGTTCGAATTGTCCAAGACTTGAGGAAAATTAATGACATAGTGGTGAAATGTTGTCCAGTGGTGCCAAATCCAGCTGTGCTCATGTTCCAGGTTCCATGTGATGCAGAATGGTTCACAGTGGTTGACTTGTCACAAGCGTTCTTTTCTGTGCCTCTTCATGAGGACAGCCAATTTCTTTTCAGTTTCAAATTCCTGGATAATGTTTACAATTGGTGTCGAATTCCTCAAGGGTTTTTGGAATCACCTTCCATATTCAATCAGATCCTGAAGAAGGATTTGGAGTCATTGGAATTACCTTTTCAATCAAAGCTAGTGCAGTACATTGATGATCTGTTGATCACATCCAAAACGAGGGATGAGTGCAAGTATGATTCGATTGCCGTACTGAACCATTTGGGAAAGAATGGTCACAAAGTGTCCCCAAAGAAGCTGCAATATTGTCAGAAAGAAGTAAAATATTTAGGTCATCAAATTGAGAAAGGGTCGAGAAAGTTGTCCAGGGAAAGAGTGACTGCCCTGTTACAGATGAATCACCCAATGACACCACAGAGAGATGTTAGGATGTTTCTGGGAATGGTGGGCTACTGTCGTCAGTTGATCCCGAATTTCTCAGTTATCTCCAAGCCATTGGTGAGACTGACAGTTAAGGATGGGCCAGATGTCATAGTACTGTCAGAGAAAGAAATGAAGGCATTCACTGAGTTAAGGGAGAGCATGTGCAGGGCTCCAGCTTTAGGTATGCCTGACTACACAAAGCCTTTTGTTCTGTTTTGTCATGAACGTGATGCATGTTCTTTGTCTGTCCTGACACAGGTCCATGGAGGTGCAAACTGACCAGTAGCATATTTTTCAGCTACTTTGGACCCAGTTGCAGCAGCCTTACCGGGTTGTCTGCATGCAGTAGCAGCAGTTGGTCAAAGCCTCACGCAGTGTGAAGGCATAGTGATGGGACATCCTTTAACAGTCATGGTCCCTCACTCAGTTGAGATTTTGTTAACCTGTACCAAGACGCAACACATGACAAATGCAAGGCTGACAAAATATGAAACAATCATATTGGGGTCACCAAATGTAACGTTGAAAAGATGTACAGTGTTGAACCCGGCAACTTTGCTTCCAAATGAAAAAACGGAAGTTGAAGATGTTGAAGATGTAGAACATGATTGTCTTGAGGTCACAGAAATGTGCACCAAACCGAGCCCCCAAATTAAAGATACCCAATTGAAAGAAAATGGCAAAATTATCTTTGTTGATGGTTCATGCTTAAGAGACTCAGTAGGAGTGCTAAGAGCTGGATACGCTGTATGTATGATCTCAGGTATCCTTGAAGCGTCTTGGCTGGAGAGAGTATATTCTGCTCAAGTGGCTGAATTGGTCGCTCCTACTAGAGCGTGCCACGTTTCTGCCCAGCTGAGAGTAACTATCTATACTGATAGCAGATACCATTTTGGAATTGTCCATGACTTTGACCAACTCTGGCACAGAGGGGTTTCCTGACCTCTTCTGGTTCTCCAGTGAAAAATGGTGAAAGAATTAAGGAGTTGTTGCACGCAATTCAGTTACCTCACGAAATTGCCATGGTGAAATGCAGTGCTCATTCGAAATCACAAGACTTTGTTTCAATGGGAAATGGATATGTGGACCAAGTCACAAGGTTTTGCGCATTGAACTGTATATCTGTTAAGGATCAGTGGGAATTGTTACCTGAAACAGAAAATGAGACATGCACAGGTTACGCATAAAGGGTGATTGACACGTTAGAAGAATTGAGATTGTTGCAGGGACGTGCCAGCAAAGATGAGAAGCGTTCTTGGGTTAGGATGCAATGTGTACAAAGGCCAGATGACTTATGGGTCTCAGATGATGAGTTGGTTTTGCCGAACAGTCTCCTGTCACAGTTTGCAAGGTTTTACCATGGGCAAGCACATATTGGGAGAGATGCCATGATCAGGTTGTTCAAAATTGACTGGTTTAACCCGAAGTTCAGACAAGCTGCAGAAGTGATCTGTCATAGATGTATCATCTGTCAACAGATGAATGCGGGGAAAGAGACAGTGGTGAATTTAAGCCACATGGGGAGAGCAGGAGGTCCATTTGGCAGAATGCAATTGGATTTTATTGAGATGCCCATGTGTGGAGGATTGAGATATGTGTTGGTGATTGTGTGTATCTTTAGTCACTGGATTGAAGCATACCCTACATGTAGGAATGACAGTCTCACAGCAGCGAAGCTACTGCTTAGGGAATTGATACCACGTTTCGGGTTTCCGATCTCTTTAGAATCAGATAGGGGAAGTCACTTCAACAACGAGGTAGTTAAGCTATTGTGTGCAGTATTGAACATTGAACAGAAGTTTATCAGAGGCAGAGTGGTAGCTTCCACCTGGTGAGAGAAAAAGCAGACCACGTCAGCCAGACGCTTGCAGTAGTCCAACACCATATCATCCGTGATATTCACAAGAGCATCCGCAGGCACTGCGGGCAGTCTCATGGCTCGACCGATGAGTATTTCATGAGGAGACAGTCCTGTTTTCTTGTTGAGCGTATTTCTCATTGACATTAGCACCAAGGGCAATGCGTAAGGCCATTTCAAATTTGTGGCTGCACACATTTTTGCCATTCTCAACTTCAGGGTACCGTTCATTTGCTCCACTAGTCCTGATGCAGTGTGCCTGCCCTGCTTTGGTTTTGACAATGTGAATCTTTTGCACTGGGGTCATTTCCTGCTTTTTAAGTACACCGCCTACGGCAATCAGCCAGTTCTTCATGGCTCTTCATTGCCAGAAAATACAGTAGCCAGTTTCCATTTTAAATACTCTTGGCGTCTAATCCTGCTCTGTGCTTCTGTGCTGGTTTTGGTGATCAGCACACAATTCATTTAAAATTCTTTCTAATCCTGCTCTGTGCTGCCGCTGTGCTGGTTGCAGGGATAAGCACCCCAATGACGTAATACTGTTATTGGTCTCTTACTGGTTCTGCTTGACTATTCACAGACAGGCACATTATTTTTGTTTATTTGTTGTGACTTAATTTTCAGTGGTGGGGGTATTGTATTTTTGTGATTGCATGTTCTAGTACTGTGTGTACATCATAAACTGTTTCTTTTTTTGCATTTTTATGAATTGTTTTGACATGGCTGGCATCCAAACTCCACCTTTTTTTCCTTTCTGAGTTTGGTGAACCTCCCATTCAGTGGGAGTTGTGGCTTGATTTGTTTGAAGCCTCTGTTGAGGTCCTCATGGACGGTGAATGTACTCCGAATAGACATGTTCTTTGCTCAAGCACAGATTAGGTGCTATAGGATTAAGGGGGTTCAAAAATGTACCCCCCTAAGAAAATGTAGGGAACGCGGATGTGTAGCAATGAACAAATGCATGAAAGATAGGGCAGAAAGATAATGTGGTACTGAAATGGTTCAAATGTTATTCTAGAGAACAGAAGGAAGAAGAAACAATTGATCAATTCATTGCAGCCTTGAGGGGGTTGGCTGTGACGTGTGCTTTTTGAGCATATGTCTTATGACCAAGTATTAAGAGGCTAATTGTTAATTAAGACCAAATTCAATAAAATTCAAGAACACTATACTCATGTGGTGAATTTCATGAAAAGCAGCATTCGATGTTGCAAGAAGTATTGAAGTGTTAGAAAAATGCATACAGGTGGTATGGAAGGAAAGAGGAAGTTATGGAGCTCTATGTGCTATTGGAAGTGGCAACAATACTATGGCAAAGGTAAATGATTATGATGTGATGGGTACAAATGGTTCGAATAGCAATTCCAAAGGGATGCCGTGTTACAGGTGTGAGTTGAATGACCATCTTGCTTTTTCAAAACTATGTGCTGCTGTGAGCCAGGTGTGTAGTGCTTATCAGAAAAAAGAACATTCCAGCAGATTGTAAGGGCAGTGGGAGGAAAATCAATTTCATTGCTAATGACGCTGAGAAAGATGGTTTGAATATGCAAGGAGTACTTTTCAGTATACAGAAACAGTATGAGAAGGGGGCTGTAAATTGTTTGTTGAGTATTGATGGTGTACATGTGGAAGCCGTGGTTGACTCATGCACTTGGTATACCATCATGGGTAAGAATCTGTTTGATAAGTTGTGGCTTGGAAAGGAGTTGAGTGCAACTGATGTAAATCAGTTATTCAGGCCACAGAATTCCTATGTTTTCCTAAATTGTGTTGAGAACAGGAACAGGCAGAAAGATTTATCACAATCAGAAATGAAATATTGCATGCTTCACACTTGAAGTAATTTGTGTTGTGGGTTGATTGTATAATATCAGTGGATGTCAGTGAATATGGTGCTGGAGCTGTCTTATCTTATAGGAAGGATAGCATTGATTGGATTGTGGCATATGCATTGCATACTTTGGCTGAAAGGAGTTATTCAGTGATTGAAAAAGATTTACTCGCAGCTACTTGGGCTGAGGAATGGTTCAGACTATCTGTATGGGGAAAACAATTTAAAATTTGTACTGACCACAAATTCATGGTGAATATTTTGGAGGGGGTAAAAATCATCAGGAGCAACAGGAGCATCAGGAGCAACTCAACAAGTAGAACCTTGGTAACAAACCCCCAAACAATTCCAAATTCTCAGCAGGAATGTTGATTTTTCATACCATGACATTTCCACAGTATTGATTACTATTCTAAATAGCCAGAAGTACACATGATCAGCAATGTCACTACTGAGGTGGTTATAGAATTTCTTGAAAATTGTATTTCTAGAGAACGTGTTCCAGAAACATTGGTTTCAGATAACAGAGTACAACTTACGTCAAATAAAATGCAGTTATTTTCAAAGAATAGTGGCATCAAGCATGTGCGGGTGTCCTTGTATCATCCCAAAGGCAATCGCCAGGTTGAGTGCTTTAATATAGTTATCAAGCATACCATTTAATTAGCAGTAACGTGTGGATTACCTTGGAAAAAGTCTCTACAAAGTATGCTGTTGTCTGACACTATTACTCCTAATTCAGTGACTGGCAGGATGCCATTTGAGATTTTAAGAGGAAGGAAGCCTTCTTCTAAACCTGTTCCTTAATGGTTAATTGGTCGGATCTGTTGAAGATTGTGAAGGTTTTTGGTGAAGCTGGTAAGGTGTGGAATGTATACTGTGTAAGTCTGTGTGATAACATTGCTACTGAGTGTGAATATGAGGGATGTGAGTGGTTATGTGAATGGTTACATGATGGGTGAAGACACGTGTCCTTGGGTTAAGTGCATCCAACGTGCAGTAGTGATGTGGAAAGTAAAGAGGTTGTGATTGTAGAAGTTCAAGACTACACAGAGATATATTTGTACAATAGTACAAGGAAAAAATTTGCGAAGTCATCTTGAAGATTATTTGGTGTGTTGAATTTTGTTCCATGTTTATTCCATGGTATTATGTCATGTAACATAAGAATTCCATTTGCATTTCATTTTCCCTTTCATTCTTTTTTGTTGATAATTTATTGGGGGTAATGTGTGGTGTAGGCTAGGATTAGAATGTTAGCATGTGGAAGGATGTTGGGGGAGAAGTAGATCATTGTGGGGATTCTTTGGGTGGCAGTTGGCTGCCAGCAGCTGATGGACTTGGAGCAAAATAACGCAGCTCCTTACTCACTGTAACTATTATCTTAATAAAAGAATCCTATTGTTAGACGTGACAGTCTTAAGGTGGTCTTCCCCCAACTTTTTGCATGCCTCCCTCCATTTTTCTGACCAATTTTTTTCTGGTTTTAGGACTCTGTTCGCACACTTTATCACTGCTGACCAGTGGTCAAGTGCTTGTGCTCTCTCCCCTAAACATGGTAATATTGGCTCATATCCCTTTACTTTTAAGTCTGTAGTAAAGTGCACTAAATGTGTCCAGAGCCTGTACATTAAACGCTACTATTGGGCCTCTAGCACTGATTGTGCCACCGACATGCATAGCCCCTTAACCATGTCTTGGGACTGCCATTGCAGAGCTAGGGTGTGCAGTTTCTACTGCCACTTCGATTTGGCATTTAAAACCCTCTGCTAAGCCTTAAACGTCCCATTTATCAGTCACTCTTAAAGTAGGCCCTAGGGAGCCTTAATGCAGGATGTTGTTTAAGGCAAAGGTAGGGCATGTACTTTTAAGTTTTACATGTCCTAGTAGTGAAAAACTCCCAAAATCGTTTTCAATGCTGTGAGGCCTGCCCCTCTCATATGTTAACATTTAGAATTCCTTAATACACTTTTAAGGTGTACTTCCTGATTGGGAAGGAGTAGCTAAGTCAAATTTTATATCATTGGAATTGTAATGATAAATCTTCTTTGCTGGTAAAGTTGGATTTAACATTACAATTTTAGAAACTAAAAAGTGAAAATTCAGGTTCTGAAACACTTTTGAAAAAAAAGAACAGGAGCTGAACTTATTCACAAATTATTCGCAGCTCTACATTGGAGAGGAAAAAATATATGGAGGCGCTGATTATAAGTCTTTTTAGTTGCTCAACCAGGAATGGTGTGTGTTAAAAGACATTGCTTTTAATTCTCCCTACGGGCTAAAACCTCATCAATAAGGCTCTCCAGCTACTGTATATTATCGACGTGTTTCAAATCCCCACAAATCAAGGGTTCTCTTCAGGACACAGGACACCTTCATATGACTGGTGAGTAGGGACAACCTTCTTTACAGGTGACTTGGTGCTTAAGCGGTAATCTCCCCATTTTTTTGGCACATTTCAGGGATTCCCACTAAAACTTTGGGCCTTGAAAATGCTCCTGCCGGAACAAAACATGTTGGGTGGTCTGAAATTTTGGTTACTTCCTCTGAAATCTGTAGGACTCACATCATGTAAAGTAAGGGACAGCAGGTTCCAACAACCATACAAATACTCGTACATGCCTTCCAATAGGCAAGCCCATCAAAGACTACCTCATACCAACTTATCATCAAACAAAATTTAACATCTGTCTGTTATGTCTGAGATACCGGAAAAATGATAACAGTTTTCCAGATGAAAAGCTGTTGCTTTCTTAAGGAGCCCACCGATAACCCTCCCATGAGACCAAGATCTTCAACTGCCACTTTCACAGAGAACAAGAACAAGAACCCTGAACAGTCATTGAATAAAACAACAGGCATGCTAGCAACATTCTACATTTTAATATAAATCATACCACACAACAACATCTCCTCTCCTATATAAAAATAACAAAATAGAACGAACTTAATAAAATAATAAAAATAAAAATACATAATAAAATATAAAAACCTTTTATACATCAAAATCATCAAGCTACACAAGCATGTTTAGTAATAACACAAAGGTTTTTCAAAGTAGTTAGGTTAGTTGTCACACTATTATCCCTATTAGAGGAAAACATTACCTATTGTTCATGACTGCCCCTAGCAAGACTAGACAACTGATCTTCCTCTCTGGTGTAGCACTGAAATTACTCCCAGTAAAATTATAAACACTTTTCGAATATTTTTTTCTCCACCAACATCTGTGGTTAAATGAACAAATAATAAATTGCCTTGATAACCAATCTTCATATCAGACACATTTATTTGAAATTCATCTAAAGGTATTAAATTCCTTTTTGCCCATCAACAGCCACTTTAACAGCCATATTCAACACTTGGACAACCTCAAGAAGACCCTCCATTTAAAATCCTTTTTTAACCTTTTGTTTCTCATGTTTTCAATATAACTAATGACCATATGTATAATGTCTGATTAAAACAGTTGTGAGAACAACCTTGTTGGATCTTCATCTTTTCTTGTACCACTTCCAACCTGGATTTAGGCTTCTACGTATGGAGCTCCACATTATCAACCATGCAACTCCTTCTTTTCAACCATTCAAGAACCAAATTAGAATGTGCCACCCTTCTGTGTAATAAAACAAAGGGGGGCACATATTCACTCTCTCCACAGCACCATTAGACTTAACACTGTAGAGAGCTGCTGTATAGTGCATCAGGGCCTTATCTTAAAAAAAAATCTAAATTTTATCAGAAATTAGCTGCACTTCTTCATCTTTAACCAGTTATAGATGTAAACCTTCTATGGTAAAACGTTTATATAAAAAATCAATTAGGCATCTGTGTGCTAATCCCCTTCACAAAATCATAATAAATCCACATTGAAAAGTAATCAACTGCCACAATCAATTAATGCATACTGGGTTTCCAAGCATGCACAGGTCTAACAAATTCCACAGCCTATTTTCCCCACTGTTTCTGTGGAAATTATACTGATATTAATGGTGTACCCTTCAATTTCCACTGTTTACTAGGCACCTTAACATTTACTCATCATAACTTCTGTGTCCTGTCACGTAGGCTCTCATTATTCTAATGAGACTACTGGATTTTGAGCAGCAGAATCGCCTGCAGTATGGTAGACTGAGTCTGACCCACTACAGGTGACTCCTGTCGCCCCAATCCGGGTTTTGCTCTGGCTAACTAGCAGTGCCTCATCTCTACCCAAGGGCAGGGATGATTTGTCAGCCGAGCGCATGACATAATTGATTTCTCAGGGAAACCGTGGTCACTCAGGTCTCATCCGTTTCTCTCAGTTACATTAGTTACACATACACAATGAGAAACAGAGGCAGTATATATTTCAATAAGATTTCAATGAAGCGACTGCATCTTAGATAACAAAGCATGTGCTGCAATAACCAAGACGATACAGCATGACAAGATTAAAATCATGACAAGGAGAGTAAAGGATAAAAAATACCCCTACCATATTGTTACTAGAGTCAATAGACTAATTCCTACCTAGGCTATTTATAGAGCACAACGTGTTAAGCTCTAATTCTGCCCTTCAGGTTCCCCTTGGAAGACATCATCTCCCATACCTGAGCAAAGGCCGGAAGTCTGTATAAGCAGCTGTAGCGAAGCGTTCTGCTGTCAGCATACAGTCGTGGTTCTCTGGCTGGAATCTTCCTCTAACGTGTAAGGGACGTAAATAAAATAAAACAAAACAGCTGATGTTCTAAAAAAAGGTCCCTACATAAGGACGTGTGTTTTTCTATGAATGTCAGAGACAAAACTTCTATCACGTTCACCGGCAACCTTTCTTACTACAGCCTTGAAAGAATAACAGAGTGAGCAAGAATGTCTTGTTTGAAAACGGAGTACTGGCCTAAGCAAAAACAGCTAGATCAAGAGAAATAAAACAAGACCACAAAAGTAGCTATTATAAAAATAATAAAATTAAGCTGAATAAAATATGTAAATTAAAGTGCACAGCAGCAGGCCTAGTATGCTAACGTGCATGGAACTATAACTAAAAGGGCTGCACAACATCCTAATCCATTTTAGCCCACCAAAAGGAATGTCTAAGAATTTTCTTGAAAGATGAAGATCCTTAATGCGTAATTAAACAATCATAGATCTTAAGCTAGCAAGTGAAATTATTTCATCAACTCTCAACAGAATATTAGATTCTTTGGATTAGTCAATGTAAGGAAATGCCTCCTTGGCATGGTTACCCCCTAACTTTTTGCCTTTGGTGTTGCTAAGTTAAGATTTGAAAGTGTGCTGGGACCCTGCTAACCAGGCCCCAGCACCAGTGTTCTTTCCCTAAACTGTACCTTTGTCTCCACAACTGGCACAACCCTGGCACTCAGGTGAGTCCCTTGTAACTGGTACCCCTGGTACCAAGGGCCCTGATGCCAGGGAAGGTCTCTAAGGGCTGCAGCATGTCTTATGCCACCCTGGGGACCCCTCACTCAGCACAGACACACTGCTTGCCAGCTTGTGTGTGCTGGTGGGGAGAAAATGATTAAGTCGACATGACACTCCCCTCTGGGTGCCATGCCAACCTCACACAGCCTATGGCATAGATAAGTCACCCCTCTAGCAGGCCTTACAGCACTAAGGCAGGGTGCACTATACCATAGGTGAGGGCATAGGTGCATGAGCACTATGCCCCTACAGTGTCTAAGCAAAACCTTAGACATTGTAAGTGCAGGGTAGCCATAAGAGTATATGGTCTGGGAGTCTGTCAAACACGAACTCCACAGTTCCATAATGGCTACACTGAAAACTGGGAAGTTTGGTATCAAACTTCTCAGCACAATAAATGCACACTGATGCCAGTGTAAATTTTATTGTGAAATACACCCCAGAGGGCATCTTAGAGATGCCCCCTGAAAACATACCCGACTTCCAGTGTGGGCTGACTAGTTTTACCAGCCTGCCACACGCCAGACATGTTGCAGGCCACATGGGGAGAGTGCCTTTGTCACTCTGTTGCTAGTAACAAAGCTTGTACTGGGTGGGGGTGCCTCTCACCTCCCCCTGCAGGAACTGTAACACCTGGCGGTGAGCCTCAAAGGCTCACCCCCTTTGTTACAGCACCCTAGGGCACTCCAGCTAGTGGAGATGCCCGCCCCCTCCGGCCACGGCCCCACTTTTCGTGGCAAGGCCTGAGGGGATAATGAGAAAAACAAGGAGGAGTCACTGGCCAGTCAGGACAGCCCCTAAGGTGTCCTGAGCTGAGGTGACTCTGACTTTTAGAAATCCTCCATCTTGCAGATGGAGGATTCCCCTTATAGGATCAGGGATGTGCCCCCCTCCCCTCAGGGAGGAGGCACAAAGAGGGTGTAGCCACCCTCAGGGCTAGTAGCCATTGGCTACTAACCCCCCCAGACCTAAACACACCCCTAAATTGAGTATTTAGGGGCTCCCAGAACCTAGCAAGATAGATTCCTGCAACCTGAAGATGAAGAAGGACTGCTGACCTGAAAGCCCTGCAGAGAAGACGGAGACACCAACTGCTTTGGCCCCAGCTCTACCGGCCTGTCTCCCCAATTCAAGAAAAACTGCAACAGCGACGCGTTCCCTAGGGTCCAGCGACTTCTGAAGCCTCAGAGGACTACGCTGCATCTAAAAGGACCAAGAACTCCCGAGGACAGCGGCTCTGCTCCAAAGAAGAAACAACTTTGCAACAAAGAAACAACTTTTAAAGGACTGCACGTTTCCCGCCGGAAGCGTGAGACTTTCCACTCTGCACCCGACGCCCCCGGCTCAATCTGCGGAGAAACAACACTACAGTGAGTAGCCAGAGTTGACCTCCCTGACCTCCCCAGCGACCCTGACCGCGACTGCCTGCTTCTAAGAACCCGACGTCTGGTAAAGACACTGCACCCGCAGCCCCCAGGACCTGAAGGATCCGACCTCCAGTGCAGAAATGACCCCCAGGTGGCCCTCTCCCTTGCCCAGGTGGTGGCTACCCTGAGGAGTCCCCCCCCTTGCCTGCCTGCTTCGCTGAAGAGACCCCTGGGTCTCCCATTGAACTCCATTGCAAACCTGATGCCTGTTTGCACTCTGCACCCGGCCGCCCCGTGCCGCTGAGGGTGTACTTTTTGTGCTGACTTGTGTGTCCCCCGGTGCCCTACAAAACCCCCCTGGTCTGCCCTCCAACGTTGCGGGTACTTACCTGCTGGCAGACTGGAACCGGGGCACCCCCTTCTCCATTGAAGCCCATGCGTTTTGGGCACCACTTTGACCTCTGCACCTGAGCGGCCCTGAGCTGCTAGTGTGGTAACTTTGGGGTTGCCCTGAACCCCCAACAGTGGGTTACTTTGGACCCAACTTTGAGCCCTGTAGGTGGTTTACTTACCTGCAAAACGAACAAATACTTACCTCCGCCAGGAACTGTTGAAATTTGCAGAGTCTAGTTTTAAAATAGCGTATTGCCATTTTTGCCAAAACTGTATGTGCTATTTTGCTGATTCAAAGTTCCTATGATACCTACGTGAAGTACCTTTCATTTGAAAAATTGATTGTAAATCTTGAACCTGTGGTTCTTAAAATAAACTAAGAAAATATATTTTTCTATACAAAAACCTATTGGCCTGGAATTGTCTTTGAGTGTGTGTTCCTCAATATATTGCCTGTGTGTATGTACAACAAATGCTTAACACTACCCTCTGATAAGCCTACTGCTCGACCACACTACCACAAATAGAGCATTAGAATTATCTCTTTTTGCCACTATCTTAGCTCTAAGGGGAACCCTTGGACTCTGTGCATGCTATTTCTTACTTTGAAATAGTACATACAGAGCCAACTTCCTACAGTCAGTCTCAGGTATTTGCAACTTACCCTGATTCACCCAGCCCATGATCTCTTGCCCATTAACAGCCACATAGATCTTTGTTACACCAACTCTTCCAAAAAAAGCTCAAAGAACCCTCAAAGAAGACTCAACGTCTTAATTTGTGAATCCCCATATGTCACAATCTTTATGTCAGGTTTCTGTAATAGGAAATTTGACCATAATGCTTGAAAGGCTACTTCAGAAAGCAATTAAACGGGCAAACCCAAACCTGTAATAATCCTGAGTTCAACCTTACGAATAAATGCATCACAATAAGGTCCTTTCTTACTTTCTGTCATGTGTCACATCAACCATCAACACCACTTTTGACACTATGGCCCTCATTGTGAAATTGGCGGTAAATCCCGCTTACCGCCACGCTGACGGCTGCCGACTTAACACCGCAATGTCAGATATCCGTTCACCATATTACGACACGCACACCAATCTGACAGAATTCAGCCACATACACAAATCCGCCAGTCCAAAGGTCAGTGGAAAAGTGGCGATTTCAAAACCCACACCGTTATGCCAACAGAACAATGCCTATCACATTATGACCGACGAATCACCACGGTGGACATTCAATGGCGGTAAACTATTGGCAGTACATACCACCGCACTCACAATGGACACCCACATACAAAACAACACGACATTGGACAATTCAAACAACACACACCTGACACCCATACACACACCACACTCACACACCACCACTATAAAACACACCCACATCAACCACAACCCTTTATGATTACAAATCATTGCCACCAGAGAGACACCAAGACCACTGAGACAACTGTAGCCACACACTACTCACACCTATACACCACTCACGCACTCCACATCACACACCCCAACACATTACCCAACACACCCTCACTGTTGGAAAATGGGTTATTGGTAGGGCAGGTAGGTACCTACACCTAGCAACAAGCCACCAACCTCCACATAGGTACAGTTAGGTCTCAGTAAATTAATCCCAGCTCAACCCTTGGTAGCTTGGCAACGAGCGTCAAGGCTTAACTTAGGAGACAAAGTGTAAAGCATTCAAATATCACAAAACAGTATTTAAATAAAACACAGGAAACAGTTTAAAAATCCAAAACCAATTTATAAAGATAGTTTATATTTTTATCTTTAAAGTGACACAAAAACGATTAAAATCGGTTCAGGGGAACCGGAGATATGAATTTTTAAAGAATTATTACTTTTCTAGCGCTTAGAAACAAAAAGCGCCAATCGGGACATCTGGTTGCACCTCGACCGGGGCAAAGTCAAACTTTCAGGCCGACCGCGATGGAGCCCTGTTCGGCTACAGGTCGCGGGAGGCCACGGTTAAAAAGTTACCTTCTGACTTAGAGGGTCATTCTGACCCTGGCGGCCGGTGGCCGCCAGGGCCACCGACCACGGGAGCACCGCCAACAGGCTGGCGGTGCTCCAATGAGCATTCTGACCGCGGCGGTTCAGCCGCGGTCAGAAGCGGAAAGTCAGCGGTCTCCCGCTGACTTTCCGCTGCTCTTTGGAATCCTCCAGCCATGAGGATTCTGACCCCCCCTACCGCCATCCAGTTCATGGCGGGAAAGCCGCCATGAACAGGATGGCGGTAGGGGGGGTCGCGGGGCCCCTGGGGGCCCCTGCCGTGCCCATGCCAATGGCATGGGCACGGCAGGGGCCCCCGTAAGAGGGCCCCGAAATGTATTTCAGTGTCTGCCTTGCAGACACTGAAATACGCGACGGGTGCCACTGCACCCGTCGCACCTTCCCACTCCGCCGGCTCGATTACGAGCCGGCATCCTCGTGGGAAGGTCGTTTTCCCCTGGGCTGGCGGGCGGTTTTACTGGAACCGCCCGCCAGCCCAGGGGAAAACTCGTAATACCCGCCGCGGTCTTTTGACCGCGGCGCGGTAATTTGGAGGGCGGGATCCTGGCGGGCGGCCTCCGCCGCCCGCCAGGGTCATAATGAGGCCCTTAGTCTTTATTTTGAAGTTTTTCTTCACCGGGACGAACCTGCCAGTTGAATCCGACCTCCTGGAGCCCTTGTCCGGATACGCGATGTGGGTTTCCTCGGTGGAGACTTTTACCTTCGGACTTAGTCGTTTTTTCGAGATGAAAATCCTTCGACCGGGGTAAACCTGGATCTTGATCCGACGTCCATGGAGCCCTTCTCGGATACGATGGCTGGGAGGTCCCGGTCAACTTTTTACGTTCGGACTTAGTCTCTTTTTTGGATGTTTTTCTTTACCGGGACGAACCACGAAGTCAGGCCGTGTCGCGGTTGAGGCAAGTCGGCTAGAATTTCCGCGGCGGGTCGGTCCCTCTCTGGAGCTTTTTTCCAAAAAAACTCAAATCTTTTCCAAACTTCTGGGGCTTCACCCAGATGTTCTTTTAAGGTTCTTTTGGGGTCCACAGCTCACCCCAAGGGTCCGGAAGTTCTGTGATGGTCCTTGGGGGGTGCGGACTTCAACTCCCAGAATGCACCTGGCGCAAACTCCTTTTTGACCACTGGACAGTGGTCAGCTGGTCGCTTTCTTCAGGAGTTGGTGCAGGGGACTCTGGTTAGCAATTTTTCACCTGTAGCAAACAGGGAGTCCCTCCTTGAACCAGTTGAAGCCAGGCAAAGTCCTTCTTGTGGTGAAGCCCAAGTGTGCAGCTGGTGCAGTCCTTCTGAGTGCAGGTTCCAGGTGCAGGCCAGGGGTCCAGCAGGGCAGTCCTTCTTCTTCTTTAGTTCCTTTCTTGTTGAATTCTGGAGGGGATCTGAGGTGTGGGTGCAGGTCTGCCAGTTTTATCCTTGCTCCTGGGTGAAAAGCATGGGGGCCCTGGTTCTCCAATCAGGGACAGGGTCGTCCCCCTGTGATGACCACTTCCTGGGAAGTGTGGCAAAAATCCATCCCAGAAGGCAACAGTCTCTAAAAATCCAACATGGATGAATCTGATTTTTGGAGGTTACATCTGGCTGAGCCCACCCTCTGGTGTGGCTAAAAATCATAAACACACCCCTCTCCTGCCCTCTCCTAATCTAATCAAGGGGGCACCTAATTGTCTGGGGTTGCAGGATGTGGGGGTGTTGCTGGGTGCTACAAATGTCCTTCTCTGCCTTTGAAGACCAGTTTGGCAGCCCTCCCCCTTCCTGCCTCACCATCTGCTGAGGGGAGATTCTCTCCCCCAAGCACATTCCTTTGTGTGAAGCCTGGCCACTTCACACCTCATCAAGGCAGCCTGGCAGAAGCTGCTGCAGGCTGGCCAATCAGAGCACAGCAGCAAAAACAATGCAGAGCTGAAATTGGCAACTTTTTAGGTAAAGTCTAAACTTTTTACCTGGACAAGTTATATTAAATCCAACAACTGGAAGTTGTGGGATTTATTACAACAATCAATTTGATACCAAATTCTTGGTATGTAACATTTAAGGAGACTTTAAAATTTAAAATAAAGTCTGCCCATTCTAGCCTATGAAGGCCATTTACTTCAATGAGGGAAAAATGAATTTGGCTGTTTTTACCTCACCAGGGCTTATAAATCTATTTTTATAAAGTCCCTGCTTATAGTTACATGGCACCCAGCCCTAGGGGCACATAGGGCACACCTTAGGGGTGACTTATATGTAAAAATAAGGTAGTTTAAGACTTTGGAAGTACCTTTAATTCCAAAGTCGAATTTGCATATAACTTTAATTTAAAAGCAGCCAGCAAGGCAGGCTTGCTTTTAAAATTACACTGGGCACCTCAGCAGTGCACCTAGGTGTGCACCACCTATGCTGTGGTCCCTAAACCTACATGCCCTACCATATACTAGGGACTTATAGGTAGGTTAACTTAGCCAATTATAATTAGCCTAATTTGCATATCCATTTTACACAGAGCACAGGCCCTGGGACTGGTTAGCAGTACCCAGGGTACCTTTAAAGTCAGGAAAACACCAGCAAAAAGTGGAAAATGGGGGCAAAAAGTTATGGGGCCTCTGCAATCAGCCCTGTTTTCTCACACTCACCAACACACCTCACATATTACCCATGGCACCACAAAGACACCACCATTTCACAGAGGAGAAGCTAAGGGTCATGGTGGAGTAAATTGTCAGGGTAGAGCCACAGCTATTTGGAGCACAGGTGCAGCAGATATCAATAGCCAGGAAGATGGGGCTATGGCAGAGAATCGTGGACAGGGTCAACACTGTGCGACAGCACCCCAGAACTAGGGAGGACATCAGGAAGAGGTGGAACGATCTACGGGGGATGGTACACTCCATAGCAGCAAGACACCAGTTTGCTATCCTGAGGAATGGTGGTGGACCCCCCACCTCCTCCCCATAGCATGGGTGGAGCAAGTCTTGGCATCAAACATGCATTTTCTGAAACAGGTACAAACATTGCAAATGGACTGAACATAGAATGAGCATAGATTAGTGACCTGTAGCTAGATATAGGTGGTCATTACAACCCTGGCGAACGGTGTTAAAGCGGCGGTAAGACTGCCAACAGGCCAGTGTTAAAAAAATTGGAATTGGAATTACGACCGTGGTGGAAACTGCCAACAAAGACACCCACTTTAACACTCTGACTGCCACGGCGGTACAAACAAACAGCGCGGCGGTCACCGCCAACAAAGAGGCGGAGGACAAAGTACCGCCCACAGTATCACAAACTACCAATCCAATTTTTCGGGCGGATTCACAGCGGACAAAAACACGGCGGAAACAGGGCCTCGAAGGGAAAACGCTCACCTCTACACAACCCACGAGGAACCAGGACGCCATGGAACCAGAGCTGCAGATCCTGCCAGCCCTTATCTTCTTGCTCCTCTACCAGGTGCATGAACACCGGCGGCAAAGACCACGGTGAGTACTGCACCTACGACACAGGGGAGGGGGGAGGGAAAAAACAGGGACACACACATGCAACACACAACAGCCCTAGCCCCACCCTCACCCACGACAACACACACACTAATACATCATGATACATTATAGTTACACCCCCCACACACCGGAAGAATGCAAAGACCAAAGAAAATGAGTGTAACCATTGTAATATATTTAAATGCAGTATGCAAAAATATACATATATACACTATAAACAAAATATACACCAAGAATAGTAGTCCAGGTAGTGCTCCATTAAAGTCCGTGGAACACTGGGCCCACACGATATGGGCGAGGCCCACACAAGATCATGATGGAGAGAACACTGCAGGGGCATCAGATAGCAGTAAAACAGGCACCTCACTGGGAGGGAAAGGGGGGGCACATCAGCCGGTTGATTGCGCAATGCCAAATCCACGAGGGGGCCACATGCCCACTGTTCAATCCTGGGGAGTGCAAAGCCACAGTCTCTCACGTCTCTACAGTGGGTGGTTTGCCCACCGTTCAATCTTGGGGAGTGCAAAGCCACAGTCTCACAAGTCTCTACAGTGGGTGGTTTGCCCACTGTTCAATCCTGGGGAGTGCAAATCCACAGTCTCTCAAGTCTCTACAGTGGGTGGTTTGCCCACTGTTCAATCCTGGGGAGTGCAAAGCCACAGTCTCTCAAGTCTCTACAGTGGGTGGTTTGCCCACTGTATAATCCTGGGGAGTGCAAAGCCACAGTCTCTCAAGTCTCTATAGCGGGTGGTTTGCCCACTGTTCAATCCTGGGGAGTGCAAAGCCACAGTCTCTCAAGTCTCTACAGTGGGTGGTTTGCCCACTGTATAATCCTGGGGAGTGCAAAGCCACAGTCTCTCAAGTCTCTTCAGTGGGTGGTTTGCCCACTGTTCAATCCTGGGGAGTGCAAAGCCACAGTCTCTCAAGTGGATGACAGTCTCCACTGGTTCTAGAGGGGGCTTGGTGCCTAAGAGTGCTTCATCCTGCCAAGGACTGAGGTAGTGGATGGATCTCTCCACTGGTTCTGGAAGGGCATGGTGCCCAGAGTGCTTCATCCTGCCAAGGACTGAGGTAGTGGATGGATCTCTCCACTGGTTCTGGAGGGGGCTTGGTGCCCAGAGTGCCTCATCCTGCTCGTGACGGACTCAGTAGCGTCAGTGCCCTTGGTGCTCATGGGCCAGCGGTGCATGTGGCGGCGGTGCCCTTTTCAGCGGTGCTTGTGGTGGCGGTGCCCTGTTCAGCGGTGCTTGGGTCGACGGTGCCCTGTTCAGCGGTGCTTGTGGCGGCGGTGCCCTGTTCAGAGGTGCTTGTGGCGGCGGGGTCCTTTGTAGTGACTCAGCTGCTGGTGCCCCTTCATGGTCCAGCGGGGCTGGTGCTGGCGGTCCTGTCTGGCCCAACGGGGCTGGTGCTGACGGTCCTCTATGGCCCAGCGTGGCTGGTGCTGGCGGTCCTGTCTGGCCCAGCGGGGCTGGTGCTGGCGGTTCTGTCTGGCCCAGCAGGGCTGGTGCTGGTGGTCCTCTCTGGCCCAGCGGGGCTGGTGGTGGCAGTGTGGAATCACGTTCTCCTGGTTCCATTTGGACCTAGTAGACCCTGTGATACACAATGAAAATACAGGCCTGTTTCTGTTGAACACATTACAAAGGTGAATTAACTAGGCCTTGAAGAAATGTCTATTGTGCTTGAAACGCATTATGTTGCAAGGCTTGCTAAACTGACGGCCATCACAAGACACCACCGCATGCTAGCTTGCGAAATCCTCACTGCTAAAAGTACTAACCTATGCACTTATGGTTCCTCTTTCTCCACATATAGATGTATCACAAGACATTTGATTCAGAGGACATTGTGCAAGCTTCTTGTCCATGATTCTAAACCTTATATGGAGCATCACGTGTGCTACATAGAAAAAAGTTAATCATACAACATTATCCAGAACCAATGAAATGTGTTAATGTGTCTGCGGTTTAATGCTATAAAAGATCATGCATTACTTCCTTGTGCAGACTGTTCGAGCTGGATTTTGCCCGCTCAGTCTCCATGTACATGTATTTCTTATTGTGTCTTATTAGTTCTTATTAAAAGTAATCTAAGGAAGAGTGGCTGGTCTCGGTTTGTTTCCTGAATTGTCTGGATCTGAAATACTCCGACTTGGCTTCGACAGTAGCCTCTTGGGCAGCAGGGCAGGTGCTGGTGGTGGCCTCCTGGACAGCGGGATGATGGCGGTGGCCTCCTGGCCAGCGGGGATGATGGCGGTGGCATCCTGGGCAGCGGTGATGATGGCGGTGGGCTCCTGTGCAGCGGGGATGATGGCGGTGGCCTCTGGTGCAGCGGGGATGATGGCGGTCTTCTCCGCCGTGCTGCTCTTCCTAGACCTGCTGACTTTCTTGTGGCCCTTCCCCACCTTGGAAGGTGTCGCAGCTGACTCCACACTCCCACCTGTACCCCTGGGAGCGGCTTTGGTGGCTGGAGTCTTCCCCCTCTCTCGCCGGGCACTGGCCAACTTTTGATGCTTCACAGGTGGGGGACTGTCCATGCTGTTGCTCCGTGCCACACTGGCTGCCCTGGTGGCAGGTGCACTCCAGATTCTGGTGACTACAGGCACCACTGTTCCCGGAGATGTTGTGGCTGAGGTGCTAGGTTGGGACCTGGAGAGTCGGGCCCTAGGAGACTGACGGGGTGGGGGAGGTGTAGGAAAGAGGTCAAGGTTGGACAGGAAAAGTTTCTGGGAAACACTGGGATGGGTAGCGGGAGGGAGTTTGGAAGTGGAGGAAGAGGTTGTGGGTGTAGGAGGTGTTCGTTTGGTGACTTTGGGTGAAGGTGCATGCACTGGAGGCTGTCGTGAGGTGGATGGCTGTTGGTTGGGTGTGTGCCTGCGATTGTGTATCTTGGGAGGTGGTGTCACAGACACACTGGGAGAGGACACAGGGGATGTGTGAATGGCAGTGGGGGTAGTGACTGCACGTGAGCGGGGTGTGGTGGTGTGTGTGCTGGTGACGGCAGTAGTGGCTGTTGATGTAGTGCATGCAGGTGTGAGTGTAGACAAGACTGGGAGGGAGGAGGGAGACGAGGAGGAGGGGACACAGTGGAGGCAGTGGATGTTGATGTGTCTGCATGTGTGTGATGCTTGCGTGAGTGCCTGTGGGATGTGTGGTGCTTATGTTTGCCTGAGCTTCCCTTGTGTGTTGACGTGTGTGCATGCAGGTCTGAAGGTGTGCTTGGGATAGGCTGAGGTAGAGGGGATTGGGTCTGGGTGGAGGAAGTTGTAGGGGGGAGGCTAGAGACAGGGACAATGGATGCCATCAGTGCTGAGGCCAGAGTCTGAAAAGCTCGCTGAAGGGCCGCCTGACCAGAATGAATGCCCTCCCGGAATGCATTTGTTTGTTGCAACTGCCTTTCTACACCCTGGATGGCATTCAAAATGGTAGACTGCCCAACAGTGAGGGACCTGAGGAGGTCAATGGCCTCCTCACTGAGGGCAGCAGGGGTGACTGGGGCAGGGCCTGAGGTGCCTGGGGCGAAGGTGATGCCCACCCTCCTGGGTGAGCGGGCACAGGGCAAAGGCTGAGGGGCTGCTGGGAGGGCGGTGCTGGTAGGGGGATGGCGGCTGTACCTGTAGATGCGGGGGGCACAGATGTTGCCGCCACCACAAGGGAGCTCCCATCAGAGGATGAGTGTGTGTCACTGGTGTCAGCTCCTGTCCCCGCCGTGGAGCTCCCCTCGCCCTCCGTCCCACTGGTGAACTTCGAGTCCGTTGTCTCGCCCTCCAGGGCCATGTGGGATGCAGCTCCCTCCTGCTCCGTTGCCACTGCTCCTCCGCCTGATGATGCTAATGCACAAAAGAACAGGGAGACCACAAAAAGGTGGGGACGACAGAAGAAAGACATGTTGAGTGCATGCATTACCGCTACTGTTGGCAGACACAACAGACACAGAAGCCCCCTGCACTACGCCGCGCACTTGGCCTCCACTGTTCACTCCCTGGGACATGGCCTACAAGGCTTTGGACGACATCTGCACACATGGATGACACAGGAGCCTGACTAGGTGTACTTGGCACTGTACACAGGTGGGGTGGGGTGCCACAGGCTCTGCCAGAACAAGGGGACCTTGCCTCCTAAACTCGCCCTGGCCTAGGGAAACCCACAGCCCACCTCCCCCACCCAGACACCTCCACTGTGCGCAAAATCAGCAGAATGAGAGTGTACTCACCCCCTTGTGGCTGCTGTGATGCCCCCAAGCGCCCATCCAACTCCGGGAACGCCACCGCCAGGATCCTGAACATCAGGGGGGTCATAGTGCGACGGGCACGTTGGGAGGCCATCCCCAGCTGGGCCTCCGCCGTCTTCTTGCTCCAGCAGCGAATGTCCTCCCATCTCTTACGACAGTGGGTGCTCCGTCTGTGGTTGACCGCCAGGGTCCGGACATCCTTGGCGATGGCACGCCAAATATCTTTTTTCTGGTGGGTGCTGACCTACATGAATTGTACAGGGGGAAAAGAAAAGTTATTACCAAATGCACCGTCACAGTCATTGGACCCCATGCCTACCCTTGCCATGATGCACATGCAGTCACCGTTGTTTCATGCATGCCTCATTCCCCCCTCATCTTTCATCCACCCCACTCCATACAGGCATAGCCCATACAGCATGCTCCCAGTGTATTTACCTGTTTGTTTGGAGGACCGTAGAGTATCGTGTACTGGGGGAGGACCCCATCCACGAGTTTCTCCAACTTCTCTGATGTGAAGGCAGGGGCCCTTTCCCCAGTCGTACGAGCCATTGTCTCTTCCAGACCGAGGTCACAGCAGCACTTGCAGTGTAGGTCCTCTCCTGTCAAAGATCAGATATCGAGTGATTGCACAGATAGAAAATGTCAGTCACGTCCACGGCAGTGCGTACCGTCACCGTCGGTGTACATCGTCATTGGCTCCTGGGACCCATAGGGTCCAATGTTAACCAATGCACCATTGCGCCGCGGTCTTCGACCGCCTACGGCGACTGTGTACTATGCCAGCGCAGTTATCTCACATCCCATTGTCCCACTTTACAGGTCAGGCTGCCGCAATTTCAGGGGCCCACATAGCTTAATTTTTAACTGCGTCCACATACCTAGGCCTAGCCTGAACACACACAGGCCAATTTTCAGATTATGATTTGTGTTCTGGGTAAGCTGTGGGTACGTACCTCTGAGTTGTTTGACTCTGTGCTCGCTGTTGTCCTTCATAGGCACCGTCCGCTGGGACATGTGAGGAGATGGCGGCATCCTATGGTGTACAGACTGCTGGCGGACCTGTCGACAATGGAGGAAAGACATGTGATCATCACCTACAGGCTTGACTATGCCACAATCCTGGAACTGTGTGCCCAGCTGGAGCCAGACCTGATGTCAGCTATCCGCCATCCCACAGGAATCCCCCCTCAAGTGCAGGTGCTGCCAGTACTCCATTTCCTTGCAAGTGGGTCATTTCAAACAACAGTGGCCATAGCATCAGGGATGTCTCAGCCTATGTTTTCCAACGTGTTGTCCAGAGTGTTGTCTGCCCTGCTGAAACACATGCGGAGCTACATTGTTTTCCCTCAGGTGGCGGATTTGCCTACAGTGAAAGGAGACTTCCATGCCCTGGGACATATCCCCAACATCATAGGTGCCATTGATGGGACCCATGTGGCTTTGGAACCCCCCCCCGCAGGAGTGAACAGGTGTACAGAAACCAGAAGAGTTATCATTCCATGAATGTGCAGATGGTGTGTTTGGCAGACCAGTACATCTCCCATGTTAATGCCAAGTTCCCTAGCTCAGTGCATGACACCTACATCTTGCGGAATAGCAGCATCCCTTATGTGATGGGTCAACTCCAGAGGCACTGTGTGTGGCTAATAGGTGAGCACCTCAAAGCAAGTCAGTGGGAATGGTTGTCTGGGTCTGGGGATATCCCTACAGGTTAGTGTGTCTAACAGTTGTCCCTCGCTATTTGCAGGTGACTCTGGTTACCCCAAACTGTCATGGCTACTGACCCCAGTGAGGAATCCCAGGACAAGGGCAGAGGAACGCTACAATGAGGCCCATGGGCAAACTCGGCAGATAATAGAGCGGACCTTCAGCCTCCTGAAGGCCAGGTTCAGGTGCCTCCATATGACAGGTGGATCCCTATTCTACTCACCAAAGAAGGTGTGCCAGATCATCGTGGCTTGCTGTATGCTTCACAACTTAGCTTTGTGGCGACAGGTGCTTTTTCAGTAGGAGGATGGTCCAGATGGCAGTGTTGTTGCAGCTGTGGAGCCTGTGGACAGTGAAGACGAGGAAACAGAAGAAGAGGACATGGACAACAGGAACTCGGTGATCATGCAATATTTCCAGTGAGACACAGGTAAGAATACAAACCTGCCTACTACATGTACTTTAACACTACTACCTCTCTACTGTCTGTCGTTTTCACCCAGTGTATGGTCACTGAGTTGTCACTTTCCCTTGTGATTTCACAGATGTGTGTCCCACAGTGTGACATCTGCTTTGTTTCCTCATGGACTAGAGCTGTGTGACATAGGTATGTTGACATTACAATTGAAAGAGCATTTTGCCACTGTAATTGCTAATACACTATTCCGAAATCACAGGCTGATTCCAGATTGTTTTGTGCTTCAAGGGTGTTTATTTAAGTGCTCAATATTGGAGGGGGTTGTAAAATGGTGAGGGGTGATGGTGGAGGAATGTCCATGGCAGAGTCCAGTCTATTAGTCTCACAGGTGCATTGCCCAAATGGGCATAGGAAGTGGACAGAAGGATGACATTCAGGGTGGTCTCATTTCTTGGTGGAGGTCTTGACATCGTTCTCTGTCTTTGTCCTGGATCTCAGGGACCGTTTGCGGGGTGGATCTCCCTCTGCAGGAGGTGGGGTGCTGGTGTGGTGGTTCTGTGGTGGTGCCTCCTGTCCACTAGCACTGGCGGAGGTGGTGGGCAGTTCATCGTCTATGCTAGTGTCAGGGGCCCCTTGTTGTGCCAAAGTGTCCTTCCTGGTGGTGAGTACTTCGCCTACGATGGTGCCAAGGGTGGAATTGATGGCTCTGAGTTCCTCCCTGGAGCCCAAATACTGTTCCTCCTGCAGGCGCTGGGTCTCCTGAAACTTGGCCAGTACCGTTGCCATCGTCTCCTGGGAGTGGTGGTGGGCTCCCATGATGGAGTAGAGGGCCTTCTGGAGAATGGGTTCCCTTGGCCTGGCCTCCCCCTGTCGCACAGCAGCCCTCCCAGTTCCCCTGTGTTCCTGGGCCTCTGTCCCCTGGACCGTGTGCCCACTACCACTGCCCCCAGGTCCCTGTTGTTGTTGGGGTGGTGGGTTAGCCTGGGTTCCTTGTAGTGGTGGACACACTGCTGATTGACGTGTCCTGGGGACGGAGGTATGGGCCCGCTGGGTGGGTGCTGTGCTGGTGTTTCCAGAGGGGGGAAGCTCTGTAGTGGCCTGTGACTGTGTGAGGGGAACTGACTGTCCCGAGGTCCCCGATGGGCCGGGCTGGTCATCTAGATCCAGTTGGACAGAGCTGCTGTCAGCACTGTGGGCTTCTTCTGTTGGTGGTGTGGACATGTGTGGACCCTCCTGTCCGGTGACGTTGGGTAGGGGTCATGCAGGGGTATAAAAGGATGTTTATTGCATCTGTGTATGCCATGGTGTGTAATAGGTGGGTGTCCGTGTACCCCAGTGCTTGCATTCCTGTGTGGGACCTTGTGTGATGGTGGTTTAGGGGGGTGTATGGGTATGTGCAGTGGGCATGCTTTGGTGATGGGTGTCCATGCTTTGTTGTTGCGTGCACAGCTTGGTGTTGGGATGGGTGGGTTATGATAGTGGGACATTTGTGAGGAGTAGGAGTGATGGGGTGAGGGTGGGGATATGTGAAGGCATGCAGGTAGGGTGGGGGATGTAATAGTAATGCTTTGACTTACCAGAGTCCATTCCTCCATCTACTCCTGCGAGGCCCTCAGGATGCAGATTCGCCAAGACCTGCTTCTCCCATGTTGTTAGTTGTGGGGGATGAAGTGGGGGTCCGCCGCCACTCCGCTGAACCACAAGGTGGTGTCTTGAGACCACGGAACGCACCTTCCCCCGTAGGTCGTTCCACCTCTTCCTGACGTCATCCCTATTTCTTGGGTGCTATCCCAGTGCGTTGACCCTGTCCACTATTCTTCGCCATAGCTCCATCTTCCTAGCTATGGATGTGTGCTGCACCTGTGATCCGAATAGCTGTGGCTCTACTCGGACGATTTCCTCCACCATGACCCTAAGCTCCTCCTCAGAGAACCTGGGGTGTCTTTGCCGTGCCATGGTGTGGTGTTGGTGATGTGGTGGGTGGTGTGTATAGTGATAAGTGGGGTGATATTTAGTAGTGTGTTGTGTGAGGTACGTGGAAGTTCTGTGGGTGATGGTATTGTGTGCCTGTGGATGCTTGGTAGTTGTTTGTAGTGTCTCTCTCTGGCCTTCGTTCGGGATTTTGGTCGTAGGGGTTTGTGGGTGATGTGGGTGTGTGTATGTGTATCAGGTGTGTGTATTTCGAATTGTCCAATGTGGCTGTGTTTTGTAGATGTGTGTGTATTTTAAGTGCGGCGGTGTGTACCGCCAATGGAATACTGCGGTTGAAAGACCGCCGCGTGGATTCGTGTGTCGTGATAGTGTGGGCGTATTTCTGTTGGTGTGACAGTGCAGGTTTTGTTTTCGCCAGTTTATCACTGACCTTTGGTGTGGCGGACTTGTGTGGGTGTCTGAATTTTGGCGGATTCCGTGCTGTGGGTCATAATAGCTGTGGCGGAATTCTGCGGCCGCGGCGGTGTGTTGGCGGTCTTCTGCACGGCGGTAAGCGGCTTCTACCGCCAGTGTTGTAATGAGGGCCATAGTGATCACACCAGCAGTATTTGACAAATCACCAACATCTGCAAAATGAATTGCCAGAGGGAATAGTAAGTGGTCATTGTTGGACCTGGCTCTTTTACAGGGTCATTCCCTAGACTTTTTAGTTTTTGCCTCCTTATTTTTCTGACCTTTGTTGGCTGATGTTTTGACTCTGAGCACTTTTTCACTGTTAACCAGTGCTAAAGTGCATGTGCTCTCCCTTAAAAAAAATTGCTATGATTGGCTTATACCTAATTGACATATTTAATTTACCCATAAGACCCTTCTAAAGTGGTATCCTTATACCCAGGGCCTGTAAATTAAATGCGACTAGTGGGCCTGCAGCGCTGCTTGCGCCACCCACTGATGCAGTCTGTCAAACCTATCTCAGGCCTGCTAGCGCACAGCACAGTTTTCTGCCACAAGGACCTGGCATCTAAATTTACTTGCCAGGCCCAGAACTCCTATTTTACTACATGTAAGTCAGCCCTAAGGTACACACTAGCTAGCTCTTTGGGTAGGGTGCCATGTATGTAGAAGGCAGGGCATGTACTATGTTGCGTGGCCTGTCCTGGTAGTGACAAACAGTCTAACTTTTTGTCTCACTACTGTGAGTGCTGCCCTCTCATAGGATTGCATTGGAAATGACCTGCCTTATGTGTAAGGGGTATTGTCTGATTTATGAGGGGTAGCCTAGGCATGTTTGGTATGGTTGTGACAGTGATGTGAAATGCTGCTTACTGGTGTAGGTGTATTTTTTATTACTATCACAGAAATGCCACTTCTAAAAAGTGCACATTTATCTGTGCTTATGACTTTGGTGTTTTGCAGCTTGCCTCCAATCCACGTCTGGGCAGACTGACAGTTGGGGCTTTGTGCATACTTTTCAGACAGCCTGAACACAGGGAGGGTGGAGGTGTCACAGAGGTGCATTTACATATTATAAAGCCTTCCTGGACTGAGAGAAGGGAGAGGCGGGGCGCAGCTGCATTTGTAAAGGCTGTGCCCTGGCCTCGCACAATAGGGTCGTTTACGCCCCACTGATGTTTGGAGCCTGTGCTGGTGGAGAGAAGGGGCACTCCCAGAACCAGTTGCAACTGGTTGGAACCCTCTCTCCTTCTCATTGCAAGAGACACTGCAAACTAAGTATAAGTACAGGGGAATGTTCCCCACAATTTGGAAATTCTTGGGACTTGAAACTGGACACAGGACGCTGGTAAATGGACTCACCAGGACCACCTTGAACTGCTGCTGCTGTGCGTGCTGACCTGTGACCTGCCTGGTCACCAGGAGGAACTGCCACTGCTTGCACCCCCTTGTTGTGCTGACCTGCTGCCCTGCACCACCTTCTTCATCAGTTGTCTCAAGAGGCAGGGTGCTGTGGCCCCTGACCTCTGTACCTTTCTTCCAGCACGAGGAGTGCTGCTGTTGCTGCCTAGCGCTTTGGGAGCGCTCCTTTGTGACATAAAAGCGCTTTTCCAAAAGCGCGCTTTTCTGACTGGAAAAAATCACAGCCGCAGCCCGGGCTGGCTGCAGATTTGTCTATAGCGCTTTGAAAAGGGCTCTCTTAGTAGCCCCCAAAATCACTGCCACGACCCGGGTGTCTTACTCATCTCCAGTGCGAGGGCTGCACTGTTTTCAGTGCCCCAGGGGCACAAGAAGAAGTCCAGAGGAGCAAGCGTGCTCCTGTCGGCGCCCCCGGGGCACGGTCCACTCTCAGAAGTGCCCCAGGGGCACCAGCCACCTCCGTTTCTGTGGGGATCACCGCGGCAGCCCGGGAAGCTGCTTCAAAACACTTGCTTACTGCATGAGGTGCAGGCAAGTGTCAACTCGGGCCCCAGGAGGGGTCAGGGACTCACAAGCTTCACAAGCAGGACTCGGGTAAGGCGCAGGGAGCGCCCCTTCCCCAATTTCTGCATTAAGAGCAGGACGCTCCTTTTTCTTCCAAAATGGGCATTGTTTCTTGCAACATCGGGAAGGGAGATCTCAACGGAGGCCCCCTTCCGCTCGCCCCTAAATCGTTGTTGGGTCTCGCCTGGCCCCCACCCCAAGGACAGGGTGCGAGGAGGCCGAGGCGGGCAGCCTTCTGAATTGAGGGCCCCCATAGAGGCCCGTTTTCTACCAGGAGAGGGTGCCAACCGCCTCTCTACCCCAGGAGCACCACGTGGTCCCCGTTGAGCGCAGAGGAGCGCAGAGGAATGCCGGTGGCCCCCTATGCCCCCACTTCTGGGAAGAGGGAGTGCCTCTTCCACAGGAAACCAGGTACTTTTAGGGATATAGTGGCTCAGTGAGCAAAGTATGGCCCTAGAAAAATTCATATGTTTTACCTGCTTTTCCTGCCATTACATATACGTGCTAATGTTCCTCTTATGGGCATGATTTGCTGATATGTATTTTTATGACTCGTGAGATATTTTCTAATGTTCCTTTTATGGGTATTTAGGAGTTATTCATGACAAGTGCATAGAATTCTTACTGTAATTCCTGACTACTGCTTATGTTGCAGAATCCTGAGTACTTACGTGTTCCAATGTGACAACTGTGTATTCTTGCAGAGTATTAGTAACTTGTGTAACATTCTGACAACTGCCAAGGTAGCAGGGTATTACTTATGTGTAATGTTGGTCTAATTATGTTTTGCGCAATACAGTTTATTTTTACATAGCTCAGTGTTGTGTTTACTTTGTGGTGTACATTTTGCGTGACACGTGTTGTGTGTGTTGTGCAAATGCTTTACACATTTCCTCCAGGTTAGGCCTGACTGCTCATGCCAAGCTACCATGTGGGTGAGAAGGGGTTACTTGGCCGTGTAACTCCCTTGCCCTGACTAGAGTGGGTGGGTTCTGCCTTTTTTTAGGTGCATACCCTAGCCAACCAGAAACCCAATTTCTAACAGTCATAGAAGTGGGAAATATCAGCATGCCAGTGCCACACATATTACAACCAAAGTCATTAAAATGTAAAGTTACACTGTCCTACCTGTGTGTCATTGGAAGTATTGACGGATCACAGATGTTCTGTTGTCCTCATCCTCTGCCTCCTCATCCTTAATGTCCACAGGGTCTACTGCTGCCACAGGGGCATCTCCAGTCTCCTCCTCCTGCAGAAAAGGGACATGGCGTCTGAGGGCCAGGTTATGCAACATGCAGCATGCCACTACTATCTGGCAGACCTTCTTGGGTAAGTAGCACAGGGATCCACCTGTTAGATGGAGGCACCGAAACCTGGCTGTCAGGAGGCAAAAGGTTCTCTAAATTATCCTTCTGGTTCCCCCATATGCCTTATTATAACGTTCTTCTGCCTTTGTCCTGGCATTCTTCACAGGGGTCAGCAACCATGACAGGTTTGGGTAAGCAGAGTCACCTGCAAATATTGAGGGACAGCATTTAGCAACATACTATGATATATGGCTAACACCACAGGCATACACCAACATATACTTGGTGGGAATCAGGGCTCCCCTATTAGCCACACCCTGTGCCTCTGTAGTTGGCCCATACATTTGGGATGCTGCTATTCCTCAGGACAAAGGCAACATGCACCGACCCAGGATACTTAGCATTGACGTGGGAGATGTACTGGTCCCCCAAGCACCCCATCTAAACATTCAAGGATTGGAAACTCTTACGATTCCTGAACACCTGTTCATTCTGCCGGGGGTGGGAGGGACTAATGCAATAGGTGTACCATCAATCGCCCCAATTATGTTGGGGATATGTCCCATTACATAAAACTCGGCTTTCACTGTGGCCAAATCCTCAACCTGGGGGAAAACAATGTAACTGCACATGTGTTTTATAAGGGCAGACAACTCTCTTGTCAGCACTATTGAGAACATTGGCTGTGACATTCCTGCTGCCAAGCCCACTGTTACTTGGAAAGAACCACTTGCCAGGAAATGGAGTACGGATAGCACTTGCAGAAGAGGGGGGATCCAAGTGGTGTGACGGATAGCAGATATCAGGTCAGGCTCCAAATGGGCACACAGCTCTGTGATTGTGGCCCTGTCAAGCCTATAGTTGAGGATGATGTGCCTATCCTCCAGTGTAGCCAAGACCACCAGGGGTCTGTACACGGGGGTATGTCTCCATCTCCCATTCTTCCGCAGCGGTAGGTATCTAAGGGACAAAAGAGTGAGGAGGTTGTCACAAACTGAACTTTGGAGCCACAACAGTAGTTTGCATTCTATTAACATGTAATGGGTCAGTATGATTTGTGCAGTATGTGCCTGTTTCTCCTGTGACGCAGCATGATTCCATAGGACTGGATCATCTCATTCCTCTCCGACAGAACCCAGAGAGTCCGCCTCCCCCCTTCCGCTCCAAAGCCACCAACATCATCTGCGGCGTCCCCCAAGGCTCATCCTTCAGCCAGACGCTGTTCAACATCTACATGGCCCCCCTCGCACAAGTGGCCCGACAACACAACTTCAACATTGTCTCCTACGCAGACGACATCCAGCTCACGCTCTCCCTCACCAAGGACCCGTGCACCGCCAAAACCAACCTCCACGAGGGAATGAAATCCATTGCCGAATGGATGAGAAGCAGCCGTCTGGAACTGAATTCGGACAAGACGGAGGTCCTCATCCTCGGACCCACCCCCTCCGCCTGGGATGACTCCTTGTGGCCTACCTCACTAGGAACCCCACCGACACCGACCAACCACGCACGCAACCTGGGCTTCGTCCTCGACTCCTCCCTCACCATGTCTAAACAGGTCAACACAGTTTCCTCCTCCTGCTACAACACACTCCGCATGCTCCGTAGGATCTACAAGTGGATCCCGAAAGAAACAAGAAGAACGGTGACACAGGCCCTCGTCAGCAGCAGGCTAGACTACGGCAATGCAATCTACACAGGCATCCCAGCAAAAGACCTACGACGCCTCCAACGCATCCAAAACACCTCCGCCCGGCTGATCCTCAACGTACCCCGCCGCAGCCACATCTCCTTCCACCTGAGAAACCTTCACTGGCTCCCCATGGACAAGAGGATCACTTTCAAGCTTCTTACCCACACTCACAAAGCACTCCATGACACCGGACCAGCCTACCTGAACAACAGACTCAGCTTCTACATCCCCCACCCGTCAGCTGCGCTCCGCAAACCTTGCCCTTGCTGTCGTTCCTCGCATCCAACGAAAGACCTCCGGCGGCAGATCCTTCTCATACCTCGACCTGGAACACCCTCCCTACCAACCTGCGACAGACCCAAGACCTACTCACCTTCAGAAGAATCCTCAGTCCTGGCTCTTCGATCAGTAACAGCAGCTCCCCCCCCCAGCGCCTTGAAACCCTCACGGGTACGTAGAGCGCTTTATAAATTAAATGATTGATTGATTGATTGATTGATTGGTGGAGACTGGAAGGCACAATTCAGACTCAGATACCTCCTCCGATGGAAGCTCCCTGTGGTGGCAGACCCTTCTGTGAACACCCCAGCTACAGCTGCCACCCCCTTACGACCACTGCCCTCCCAGCAGCCCCTCAGCGAGTTGCCCAGACCCGCTCAACCAGGAGGGTGGGCATCTCCTTCGCCCCAGGCACATCAGACCCTGCCCAGTGAGCCCTGCTGCACTGAGTGAGGAGGCTATTGACCTCCTGAGATCCATCTATGTAGGGCAGTCAACCATTATAAATGTCATCCTGGGGCTGGCAGCCCAGATGCAACCATTTAATGCATTCCTGGAGGGCATTCACACTGGATTGGCGGCCCAACAGAGATCGATTATGCTCTGGCCTCCTCTCTGATGGCAGCCATTGTCCCTGTTTCTACTGTCCCCCCTCCAACTACCACTTCACAGTCCCATTCCCCTCAATCCCAACCCATCCCAAGCACACAGCCAGATGAGCATGCACACAGGAAAACACCCAAGAGTGTCACAGGCAAACACAAGCACCACACTTCATCCCACAGGCACTCACACAAACACCATCCAGTTGCAGACACAACATCCACTATTTCCACTGTCTCCCCCTCTTCCTCCTCCTCCACCTCCCACCCAGTTACGTCCACACTCACACCTGCATGCACAACATCATCATCCACTAACTGCATCATCACAACACCAGGCAGAACACACACCTCACTGGCAGACACCTCCACACCAGCCATGCACACGTCCCCTGTGTCCTCTCCCACTGTGTCTGCCCCCCTTCCTAAAGTACACAAACTCAAGCACTCAAACACCCAGCAGCCATCCACCCACCTCACAACAGCATACAGCCCGTGCACCTGCACCCAAATCCAGCAGACAGACACATCCAACAACCATTCCCTCATCCTCCACTACCATTACTTTTCCCTCTTCCCACCCCAATGTCCCTAAAAAGCTTTTCCTTTCCACCATTGACCTTTTCCCTATCCCTTCCCCCTGCACGAATGGCCAGGGTATCACAAACCCAGCCAAGCACCTCAGCTGCACAGTCTACAGGCCCAGTTCCATATGCACCTACTCATGTTATAAAGGATTCCAGACCACATATACAAAAGGGGAAGGAGCCTGCACCTGCCATCCAAAAGGGGAAGGAGCCTGCACCAGCAGGCAAGAAGGGCAAGCAGCCTGCAACAGCAGGCAAGAAGGGGAAGGAGCCTTCACCTGCCACCCGAAAGGGCAAGAAGGGCAAGGAGCCTGCACCAGCATCTGTCACGGAGCCCCCACCGCCAACCGTGGTTGTGCAGCCATTGTAGGGTACAGGGGCTGTGCAGGAGCCTCCCACTACCACCACAGTGCAACCATCCGAGGGTGCAGGGGCTGATCAGGAGCCTCCCATCACCACCACCAGCACCACCACAGTTCAACCATCTGAGGGTGGAGGGGTTGTGCAGGAGCCTCCCATCACCACCTCCAGCACCGCCACACTGCAGTCATATGAGGGTGCAGGGGCTGTGCAGGAGTCTCAAACCATCACCACCAGCACCACCACAATGCAGCCGTCACCGCCAGCAGACACAATGTGATCCTGCCTCCTTGGGCTGCTGTGCGGCCTGTCCACTCCAGAACCAGTGGGGAAGACACCCACTCGACAGACTGAGGCCTATCTCTCCCCAAGACAAAGCACAGGGCATGTTGCCCCCTCCAGAACCAGTGGGGAAGACACCCACTTGAGAGACTGATGCCTTGCACTCCTCAGGACAAAGCACAGGGCATGTTGCCCCCTCCATAACCAGTGGGGAAGACACCAACTCAAGAGACTGTGGCCTATCACTCCCCAGGACTAAGCACAGGGCATGTTGCCCCCTCCAGAACCAGTGGGGAAGACACCCACTCGAGAGACTGTGGCCTGGCACCCCCAAGGACAAAGCACAGGGCATGTCTCCCCCTCCAGAACCAGTGGTCTTTTTTCCGCTCCCAGCTGAGGTGCACCTCTTTCCAACGAAGTGCCTGCCTATTTGCCAACTGATGCCCCTGCAGTGTTCTCTTCATATAGATGCAGGTGACAAGTGGGGCTTTGGACTTTGCCCTGTGGACATGTGGCCTGCGCTAACTGAGGACTGGGCAGTGTCCCTTTTTCTGTACATTTGTAAATATCTGTAGCATTGGCTAAATTATTATTTATACTGTGTTGTTCTTATTACAATCACTTTGGTGCATTCCTAATCTCCTTGCATTATTCAGCCGTTTTAGGGGGATTAACTTGTTTTCTTGTGCATCTGGTTGTATGTATGGTGTGTGTGTGTGGGGTGTGTATGGTGCGTGTGTGTGTGTCACTGTCGTTTTCCTCCCCCCTCCTTTGTGTGCTATGCGGCTGTACTCACTGCGCTGGTGTTCGTGGTAGAGCAGAACGTAGAATATCATCGGAAATACTTGTAGTTCTAGTTCCATGGCGGTGTGGTTGTTCCCTGTATCTCCAATGGTGAGTCCTTTCACTTCTGTGCAGTGTTTCTGCCAGGCTTTTGATGTCGTTGGTACTGCCCCGGAAAAGGTGGAGGATTGTCTGGTCATAATATGGTGGGTGGAACTTTGACTTCCACCTGGCTGTAGGCGGCTACCGCCGTGATGCCTGTTGTTTCCGCCCTGGCGGTTAGTGTGGTACATTGGCTGTCTTTCGGAGATCTTTCTGCCATGTTCATAATTTGGAGGTAGATACTGCTGGCCTGTTGCCGGTATTACCGCCATTTTATCACCGACCGCCAGGGTTGTAATGAGGGCCTATGTCACAGAACTCCAGTTCTTGACTTTACTGAACACTGTTACCTTAATAGGTAAAGTGATGATAGCTTCAAATACTCTCATGAAATGACCCACTCTCTTACACTTGTTACATGTCTTACTCATACAGGTCAGTTTTCATTTTGACCAATATGAGAACTAGAACCGCCTTCCAGACACCAACTTTTTACCACGATAAGACTTATTTTTCAAAACACACTCACACTCTCTAGAACTTACTTTCAATGCTCAATCCTGTTAACAATCTTAATCTTTGCTCTAGTGTAAGGTTCGTATAGCATAATAAATGTTCTTGCACCTTCTTTGAGCCACATTTCAAAACAATTGGATCCCTAATGCATTCATCCACATGGGCTAAAAAATTACAAGAACTACCCATATTCGTTAATGATGCCACATATTGGTCAATTGTTTCCGTCATTGCCTGTTTTCTTGAATGAAAATGAAATTGTTCCAAAACATTGCTTGGATGCTCTGAAAAATGCATACACATATTCCATCTATCAGCTTCCCCAGCATCATCACCAGTGGGTGGTTGGATAGCAGGTAAGTTGTGGAAAATCTTTTGGCCCTCAGCTCCAAGGAAATTAAATAATAAAGCGACGGTTCTGTCTAGTGAATAATTCATTGCATCAGTAGCAACCAGGTCATTCTGAAAGACACAAACCGAATATTTTCATTTTTGTAGAGGTTCCCCTTGGTTTGGAAGAAAATATGATGGTTGCTTTATATTACCCTAACTGGCCTTGCTCAAATGGTGGAAAGTACAAAGCAGAAATAAATCATAACAAGGAATAAACAAGGAAAATCCTGGCTCCGAGATTGAGCTCGAAAGTATTACATGATTAATTAAATAAATATCACATCAAAATGTCAGCACTTATATCCTTGAAGCGAGTCCCGTAGTACTGTATGTAGCCTGTAGAAGCTCCAGAATTAAATAAAAAAAGAGGTAAAATAGTGGCACGTAATGCAGGTTACTCAAGCGTTTAACAACTCAACTGTATACTGAGTTAAAAACAAAATGCTGTTACGTCAAACACATTAACGCAGTTTGTAACATGGCGCACAAACAACTAGAATGGCAACTTGCAAATAAGAGGCATTGCACAATATAGTCAATATAGTCTCACGCTGCCTGAGCAGTGACTCAGTTTATTCACTGTGGCCTACGCTAATCCTCCATGCTGATCTGTGCCTATTATTACCCCACACACCAAGCAGTGCAATTTGTGCTTCTGTTCTCATGATGTTGAGGACAATATAACTTCTGCCAGATGAAAAGCTATAGCTATCTTCGATAAGTAAAATAGAGCCCACTGACAAACATTCCATGAATCTGGATATCAAACTGCCACTTTCACAAAGATCAGATTGCAGAACCCTGTGCAGTCATTGAAAAAAATAACAAGCACACTCACAACATTCTACAATCTAATGTTAAACCTACTACATCTAAACACTGTGGCCCTCATTATAAACATGGCGGTAAACACCGCACCACCAGCAATGGCGGTAACTACCGCCAACAGGATGGTGGTCTGGACTGCCAGATAATGAAGCACATTAGAAACAGCCAGGGTGAAATCCACACACCCCCAGCATAGTAGTGCCGACAGCGACGGAAGAGGCTGCCCACAGGCTGACCGAAAGGCCCCACCTGCCCAACAAATAATGAAGCACAAGACTGCTGTCAGTTCCGGGGCGGGCGTGGCGGAAACAAACCAAATAAAAAGAAAAACTCACTCTAGCCACTCACAACACGCCGAGGCAGACATGGAGAGAGAATTGGAAATCATGCCAGTGCTGCTCCTTTCCATATACCTCCACAACCATGACCACCAACGAAGATGATGATGGTAAGTACTGCAACCGACTAAACAAGGGAAGAAAGGGCACAGTTAGACACCCACCCCACCCACCCTGCAACGCACCCCAACCCCTTACACCATCACAAGCCATACACACCAGAATAAAAGGTACTTACCCGACAAAAGGCCAGTACCACCTGGCCAAAGTACACACATGTGCACACCACACTCCCACAATGAAAAAATGAACCACATCTCCAGATTGTGCCAACAGCAACACTGGGCACACAAACTTTAATAAATAACGAAAAATGCAATGTCCAAATAAGGCCATTGGCCAGTCCATGTGTAGGAGGCTAAAGGGCCCAAATGGCCCGAACTTAACTCCCACACGTGCACATGGCACTCCACCATAAAAGGACATCAAAAGGGCAGCAAGGCACCTCGGGGAACAGGGGCAGGGGGATGCGGGACTGGGGACTTACGCCTGGGAGGGGGGTCTTGGGCTTCCGTTTGAGAGGTGAAGGGGGTTTGGCTTTGCTCTTGGAAGGTGGGGGAGTGGGCTTGGACCGGGGGGTGGCAGATGGACCTGGGGCAGCATGGGGCTTCTTCCTCTCTGGGGAAGGGGCACGGCAATAGGAAGGGTGGACTGGGGTGGACTTAGATGTGGAAGGATTGGACAGGGCAAGGAGGAGGGCACGTTTAGGGATGATACAGGGTCGGCCAGTGGGATCGAACAGGGTGACATGGCACAGGAAATGTAGTCCAGGGGCAGTTGGGGTGGACATGGAGGAAGGTGTGGGAGTGGACATAGAGGGAGTGCTTGTAAGTGGTGTAAGTGTGCTGGACGTGGATGCAGGTGCCTGTACAATATGCTGAGGTGTGGTGGATGTGTGTTGGGTGGGTGTCTGGGAACGTTTGAGTGTTTTGGGAGGAGGGGGGTGAACACAGTGGGACAAGACAGGCTGTCAGTGTGAATGGATGTTGTCTGGGTGTCTGCAGGTCTGGTGAGTTTGCTGCATGTATCAGTCAGTGTAGGTGTGGTGTCTGGGGTGGATGCCTGGATGTCTGATGTTGTGGTGACTGCAAGGATGGGGCCAGCAGCAGTGACTGAGGGTGCAGTGCTTGTGGGTGTGCATGTTGAGGTGACAGACAGGGAGGCGGCAGAGATAGATACACTGGGGGAAGTGGATGTTGTCGTGTGTGTCTTTGTATTTAGGCTGTGTGTATGCTTGTGGTGGGAAGTGTGGTGCTTGTGTTTCTGTGTGTGCTTCTTGTGTGTTGAGGTGCGTGCATGGTTGTCTGAACGTGTGCTTGTGATGGGTGACTGGGGCACGGGATGAGGTACCTGGTGCGAAGGAGATGCCCACCCTTCTGGGTGAGTGTGCACGGGCAACTGAGTGGGGAGCAACTGGGAGGGCTGTGATACAGAATGGTGGGCCCACTAGGGTCCGGCACCACCAGAGAGCTCCCATCGGAGGAGGTATCAGAGTCACTACTAGTGGTAGTTGCCTCCCCCGTGGTACTCCCCTCGCCCTCCAACCCAGCAGGTCCCATTGGCATTGATGGACTCTGCCTCCTTGGAACCTTGGGCCACTGCATCCTCACTCACCGGTGCCACTGCTCCATCACCAGATGATGCTGATGTACACACACAACACAAGAGTACAGGGGTGAGGAGGCAAAACATGAGAGAAATTTGTAAATACCTGAATGTATGTACATACTAGGTGCACACACACTCCCACCTAGCTTACACACCTACACGCAGCACCTACAATGATAGTCATGACTATGCCCCTGACTAATGGCCACTACCCCAGCATACAACTCATTTCCCACATGACACAAGGACCTGATGAACTGTGAGACCTGCCCCTAATCATCTCCGTGCCGATGAGGGGCAGGACTGCTGGTAGACACCTGTCAGAATACCTGGCACTAGTCATCATACAAACAACAGCACCCAAACACATCCATCAAAGAGGCATGAAACAGTGTTGGTATTCACCTCCTTGTGGCTGCTGTGCAGCCTTCAAGCGCACATCCAAATCTGGATATGCCATTGCCAAAATGCAGCACTCCTTCCTCGTTGGGGGGACTTCCCCAGCTAGGCCTCGCAGGTCTTCCTGGCCCAGCGCCGCAGGTCCTCCCACTGCTTCCTGCAGTGGGTGCTCCGCCGGTTGTAGACCCCCAGAGACCGCACCTCCCTGGCGATGACTTGCCAGAGTGCCCTCTTCTGATGGGTGCTGACCTGTATGGGACACACAGAAAAGAAAATCTGAGTTCAGGATATGGCCATGTGATACCGCTGACTATACTTCCCCTATGGGACGGACACTTCCCAAGATCATTTCACCAACTCAGTATCAGTATGTGCCACACAATCTACGCCTGTGCAGGTACATACTGACCACACATGCATACAGGCATCCGCCACCATCACAAACATCCATGCACTTCAACCGTCTGCTCACCTGCACCTCTGGTCATCCATATAACTTGGCATAGAGGGGTAGGACCCCATCCTCTAGTTTCTCCAGCTTCTCCATGGTGATGGCTGGGGCCCTTTCCCCTGTGACTCGTGCCATTTGAGTAACCACAGTCAGGACACAGCAGCACACTCAGTGGAGTACTTCCATGCACAGGATCCAGGAGTCAAGTGAATTTGGGGTGACGACATGGCGCACGGTCCGCAGTGGTGTGCACCGTCGGCGGCGATCATGATAGGCCCAGATTCCCCATTGACAACCATGTTAACCAATGAATGGGTGCACGGTGGTGAACACCACCTTACACCATGACAACAACCGCCAGCGAAATGAGGTCACTTCCATTCCTACATATCTGGAGGGCAGGAGGCTGCCATTTTGCAAGCACAACATAAATATTTCCTGGTCATGTGCCCCATACAGGACCTATGAAACCCAGCTCTTAGTCGCATGCCCACATGAGTGTCTGCTCCTTACATCAGTCCAGAGGTGTCACTGCATACATGTCCCTACAGTTGTACATCATACAGCACTTGTGTGTGTAAGCTACATATTGTACAGCATTTATTCTTTCACAACATGTTTTGCATGTGTATGTGTGTCCCTCATATGAGTTCTCTCCTCCACATAGGTATAGACCCATGTGGCGAGGGAGGGCCTCATCTGTGTACAGACCTCTTGTCGATTTGGAGACCATGGTGAAATGTCACATCATTGTTACCTACAGACTCAATAGTACAACCATCCATGAGCTATGTGCATTAATGGATCCTGAACCGAGACCGACTAATTGGAATCAGCATGCTATCCCTACTGAAGTGCAAGGGCTCTCTGTACTCCATTTCTTGGCTACAGGCTCATTTCAGGTGAAAGTGGGCATGGGTGCAGGGTTCTCACAGCCAATGTTTAGCCTCATCCTGTCTAAATTTGTGGATGAATTTGTATAACTCCAGCAGAAATATGTTAAGTTAACCCAAAGGGTTGAACTTCCTGCCATTAAGTCAGACTTTTATGTCTTTGCTAACATTCCCCATGTGATAGGTGCCATAGATGGCACCCACGTAGCTCTCATCCCCCCAAGAGTAAATGCACAGGTGTACAGGAACAGGAAGAACTTCCACTCAATGAACATAAAATTGGTGTGTACTGCTGACCAGCACATTTCACATGTGAATGCCATGTTTCCAGGATAAGTTCATGATTCCTTTATCCTCAGAAACAGCAGAGTGCCACACATGAGGGACAACTACAAGGGGACAGAGGATGGCTCATAGTTGAGTGTGTATGCCACTGAATCAGTACATAGCTGACAGGCAGGCTGTCTGCAAGTAATGGCAGTTTGTTACAGTCCTGTTTTAAACACTTTTGCAGATGATTCTGGATACCCCAACATGCAATGGCTCCTGACACCCGTGAGAAATCCCAGAAAATATGCAGAGAGGAATTATAATGAGGTCCATGGACGTACTAGGATGGTGATAGAGTGCACCATAAGTCTCCTGAAGGCTCAATTCTGTTGCCTACATTTCTCTGGGGGATGCTGGTGCTGTGGCCCTGAGAAGGTGTGTAGAATAGTGGTGGCCTGTTGCATGCTGCACAGCGTGGCTGTGAAGAAATGTATCCCCCTATTAGAGGAGGAGGGTGCTGTACATCCAGACCTACTACCTCTGAGAGGGGATGAGAATGATGGTGAGAATGAAGAGGGTGAAGATGTCCACTCCAGGAACCAGCTGATCCAACTATACTTCCAGTAACTATGAGGTACTGTTCACTGGTGATGTTGTCTGCACTGCATAATGTCTGTCTGACTTATTCATTATGGGAAAGTGGGGTCTGTACTCATTGACACTGTTACCTGCTGAATTCGGTGGTATGTTTCATGGAAACATACATTGTGTACAATTTGGTTTTCTCCGGACAATGTTGTGTGTGGGGTACCATTCCTGCAATAAAGGTATGCGTATGGAATCGACAGGCAAATGCATTCACATTAACAATTGATTCAATGTAATGACAGGGGACATACAAATTGGTGTACATGCGTTTTATTTGGTGTCATAAATGCTTTGCCGCGCTTTACAGAGATAGGGAGTAGGCTAATGGTGGATGTCCATACTAGGGACATGGGCTCAGCAATTGGTGGCAGTGGGTATAGGTCTATATGTCCTTTGGAATTTGTTCAGTTGCTATTGGCGGGTGTGGATGGTAGCACAGTGGCACACTTGGGAGACAGTTCATGTCAGAGTCACTTCTTAGTGGGGGCCTTGGTCTTGGCAGGTGTTCCATATCTGGAACTGAGGGACCGTTTGAGGTCTGGTGCTGGGCTGCACGGGTAGGGGTACTGGTCTCCTGTGTGTCCTCTGCCAGTGCCACCAGTCCTGTTGCTGCTGCTGATGTAGAGGGCAGGTCTGTGTCCTGGGCAGTGGTAGGGGCTTCTAGGTTTGTGGGGGTCTCAGGCTGGGTTAGGTAGTAGTGCTGCAGCACCCCTGCAATTGTGGCCATGGTGGCATTCAGTTGTTTCCACTGCTCCGTGGTCTCTTGATGTTGGGCAATCTGCAACCTTTGACTCTGTTCCAGGTTGGCCAGGATCTGGCCCATCCTGTCTTGTATGGTGGTATGCTCCCAGGACCTCCGAGAACACCTCCTGAGCTGCAGCATCCATCCTGTGGCCTCCCCCCTGGGCCACTGATTCCCTCCCACTGGGCCAAGCCCTAGTGCCTGTGTCTCCTGCACAGGTCTGGCAGTCCCACTTGCACTGGGGCCATCGTCATCCTGCCTGTTAGTAGGTGGAGACTCTGTACTTGCGGTCCACCAGTCTGTTGCCTGGAGACACTGGTGTCGGGTTGTTTGGCCTGACCTGTTGTTGGTGGCTGGGTGGTAGGGGTTTCAGTGGTGTCCTGGCTGGGGCTCCTTGAAGGTGTCAGTCCAACGACTGTGTGAAGGGCCAGGGTATTCCTCTCTGTCCACACCTCCCTCTTCAGTTTCCTGAGTGGGGCCTCTGTCTCCATGTTTGGTGCTGGCACTCCTTGGCCTTTCCGTCAGGGTGGCATGGGTGGTGGTGCCTGTGGGGGAATTGACATATATGTTACATGTACTAATTTGAATAAGGATGCATAGCTCTGCCCTATTTTGTGCTGTGTATTCCCCTGTTGGGCCATTCAGGGTCCTATTGTGGGCTTGCCATTACATTTTGCAGGGGGAAAAAGTGCCTCTTACGTCCTTCTCGGCATGGGTCCACGCCACCTCTAAGGCCACACACACCTGCTCATACTGTGGACCTTTTTGTGAAGAATGCAAGTCAGAAACAATTCTGTGAATTTAACACCAACATTTAGGGGCCTGATTTACAATTGCAATATTATCCAAGGATCAAGGTGGAACTGACCCATCAGATTCTCCTCAGGACCCTCTGACTCCAGCTCAATTTTCATTGCCCCTACTAACTATATCAGCAGTTTCCTTATAATTACTAAAGTAATGGCCTTGGCAGATTTAGAATGCACATTGAACACTTTAGATATGGTTCTGATAAAGGAACATCATATTTTTAGAAGAGCAAGTGTTGATGCCAAGATTACGACCCCTGCCTCCAGGTTGTAAGGCTGATGATGACACTAATAGACTGTCTGTCCTCAAAAGGTCAATGGGGTAGTCGACAAAGAATATAGGCATTGTTTTTGTTGCATGAAAACAGCACTGACCACCATAAAAAATGGACACCATTAGAAACGTAGAATGGTGATTAATAGCAGATCCAAGAAAATTAGCATCTTTGCCTAGTAATGTTGGCCATAGCTGAGAGTTCTGTAAATTTTTGGGATATTCAAAGACTCTATAAGAGACTCAAAGAGCATCTGTAGGTGGCTGGCCCCATTCATGATCACCGTAAAGTAATGATTCTAAAAGATATACGGGAAAAGGATGAGAATTCCAGACCAGACACATTTGGTGTAAACAGGAAGGAAAGGTGGATCATGAAATGGCACTAAGATAGGTAGTTGATCAGAAATCAGGTTTGTAGCAACATGAAGGATATTCTATATGGCTATTCAAGTAGCCAAAGAGAGCGCAGAAAATAATTTTAACATTCTGTAACAGGGCCTGTTCAGGTACATTGAAGATTCTGTTCATTCTAGCCATTCATAAATCCATACACTGGTTGTCAATTGAAGTATGCATATAAATTGGTTGACCTACCTTGCCAATGAAACTACTTCCATAAACCTTCCTATCTTACTACAATGTTTCAAACTTCTCAGAGTCTATGTACAACTTGGCCAGTCTTGAAGCTCAGCTCTGGTATTTCAGAAAAAGGTGAGCACATTTTGTTAAAAAATATGTGCCATAACATCAATGTGATTTACTGTGATAACCAAACTGCTTTATTCATTGATTTGATTTATATATCTTATTTGTGATTTGTGTAGGGAAATGACTCTTTTTGCATTATCATCCCATTCCTTTAAACCAATGCTGATGGCCTTTTGACTCTTTTTACTGGGACTTTGATAACCAAGACTGCTGCATGGGATCTGACCACTAAAACATGTTGGAATTGTCTCAACTCCTAATTGCCATATGTAATGTATCTATACGTCCTAGTATATGGTGCCCACAGCCCCCAAAAACCTATATGTAAAATGTCACTGCAGGACCATTTAGGCCACCCACTACAGTCAAAGTGCAATCATGTCTGCAGGCCCACAAGGTTAGTGCTAGGCATAAATGTGGCACCCTTGGGCACCGTCTTAAGAAGCTTATTGGATCTGCAGAAGACAGAAGAAGGGTTTCAGCTTGGTGGGTTTGATGAGACCTGTAAGACTGGACCTGCTCCTACGTGTACCCAGGGCAAAGAACTGGACTCCACAGGTCAGTCAGCTGACCTCCTGTTAAGCTACAGCTGCTGGAACTTCTTTTCCCTGAACAACCCAGCTGACAAGTTCCAATTAGACCTGCCCTAGACCGTGTTGGTGGTTTCTGCTGGAGTCTTTACTCTTGAAGTACTGTTCCTGAGGCCCTAGGACCTTTGGCCATGTCAAAGTAAGTTCCTCTGAACATCCTGAAAAACCTGGGACCTGGATGAACAAAAATAATGACATTATTACTTGCAGGGGACTACCCTCCACTCCGACTAATGATTCACTTTCTCACATTGGTGTTCGGTAGTTGGATCTAGTACTCATGTTTAGAAGTATGAGTCATCAGGTCTCTGACTGAGTCATTTTGTATCTTTCCAAAATATTGTTAATTGCAATTTTGCACCTTTAAAAGACTAAGGGAAAATGACATTGGATCTGGCTACCCTGGCAACTCTTACAGTGGTAGTGATAAAGTCCCCATGCAGAATAAAGGTAAATGAAGTTGGGCCAGAATGCCAGAAAGGTAGACTATGAAGAGGCCCTCAAGGCCTGTGAAGAAGCTCAGCAAGCTCAAATCCCCTCTGAGGATGACGCAATGGATGCAGCCTCAGAGGATGAGGGGGCTTGAAACCATCTGTCCCAAATGGATTTTCTGGTTTACCATCCAGGGCTGGGAACCATGCAGGCTCTGTCAGCATAAGCGCTTCTGAACTGACCATCCACAAGTTGCAGCTCAATGGCAAGCTGTCAGTAAGCGAGCTGCATGTTAAACTGTCACCCATAGCACTGGAGGAAAAGAACTTGCAATTGAGGATATAAGACTGGCTTTTGAGAAGAGGAAGGCCAACTTAAGACTTTTGAGGTCAGAAAAAGATATCAGCAAAGTTGAGCTGGCTACCGGGTCACTTCGTGCCCCTAACTTTTCAAGGGTATTGTGACTAGTTTTGTGGTAGGGGATTAACATTGACAAATGGTTTGCATCCCAAGAAAGAGCATTGAAAATGGGCAGGGTGGGTCAAAAGCACTGTAGAGGCTTTCTATGGAAGTCTGTACCAACACTCGATAGGGAAACACTCCTGAGCCTAGAAGGAGGGATGCTGACTCCTACACTCACTTGAAGGATGCTGTTGTGCAGAAGTTTGGTTTAGATAGATAGCATGACATACAAGATCACTGAAAACAAAATAAAAAGCCATTCAATCAGGACATACAGACTAAATTACTCTACAAGTTTCATTGTACTTCTCAATGCACTTTAGTGCATGCATACTAAAAAAGGATACAATTTTAAAGGATAGCTTCAAATGGACAAAATCCAGTATGCTATGAATTAGCAGCAGTCAGATAAACAAAGGCCACTCCAAAAGGAGTTTAAAATAGCATTAGCAGGAGACAGGAACTTATAAAGCTGAAATGTGCCCTGTGCTCAAACCAGAAACATAGAGTGCTGGTAGAAAACAATCTTGCTATTACATCAGGCTCTAAACACAAAGTCAACACTAAAGTAATACTAAAGTAAAAAACGAAATTGGAAATGAACAAAACTGCCTTGTGAGCTGGAGTGCTGCTTGTGAAAGAGCATAATACAGTCACTAAAATTGAAGTTAGCCAGTGGCTGAAGTAGGATGACCCATTGCCCCCTGCGTAGGCTGAGCAGAAGCAAAATTTAACTGGCAAAACTACAGAGCAGTGGATGAAGAAAGCTGTCTTAAAGCCCCTTGAAGTATGTATATTATAAATGTAATTTGGAATAAAAATATGTGAAGGTAAAAGAAGTGCATGGCAAGGGTGCAAGTTATAGTTATTTCAGGAAAGCATAATTGCCGAACTTCATTGTTTTTTTGTTTTCTAAATGTTAATTTGTAATCCATTTCGACACTTAATTATAAGGCCTCATTAACTTTTGATTTTTTCAGTGAATTTCAGTTTTTTATGTACAAAACATCCCAACTCTGCATGGCTGTTAGGCCAGGCCCACCCCACTGGTGGCCAACCCACAGCAGCCTGCTCTCTGTGGTCAGCTTGCTACCTCTGCCCCTGTACTCCTCCTGCCTGACTTCTGTTGTCAGTCGGTATGTCCCTCCCTTCCCCCTTCCATTTGCCCTTAGTGGTCAACTTGTTCCCTATGTCCATGTTGGGTTGACCTCTGTGGTAAACTTGCTGCCCTTACCCCCTCACACCTGCCCTGTGTTCTCTGTATGTGTGTGCCCCTGCCTGCCCCTTCCCTCCTTCCCTTTGTAGTCCATTGTACTGCCTCTACCAATGTTACCATGCCCTCCTCTGTGGTCAGCTTGCTGCTCTTGCCCTGCACCCAATCAACCTATGTTCTTTATGTGTGTGCCCTTGCCCTTTTCCTCCTGCCCTCTGTGATCCATTGCACTTTCCCTGCCTATGCCAGTTTGCCCTCCATCATTCATTTGCTTCTCCTAACTCCCTACCTCTGCCTTCTGTTCTCCATATGCTTGCCACTGCCTCCCTCCACCTGCTGTATGTGGTCAGCTTGCTGTCCCTGTTGATGCCAGCCTTCTCTTCATAACCAGCTTGCTGTCCCTGCCCCATCCCACTGCCCACTGTTCTCTGTGTGAGTGACACTGCCACCTCATACCCTCTCTGAATGTTCTATGGTTCTTCCCCTTCTGTCCTACCCTAAAGGTCAACTTGCTGCTGCACTTGCCCCCTACTGACTGCCCTTTGTTCTCCACCTGCATGCCCTTGCCTCCTCTTGCCTGCCCTCTGTGGTCAGCTTACTGCAACTTTTGATGTCAGCCTGCCCTTTGTGGTCAGGTAACTGTCTTTTGACCCTTCATTCTCAGGGTGTGTGCCTAAACACTGCCTCCAGTCCTCCGTGGTTAGTTGTGCTTCCCTTTCCCATGTTGGCTGCCCTCTGTGGTCACCTTGCTGTCCCTCCAACTCTCCTGCCCTCCATTCCCCATGTGTGAGCCCCTGCCCTATGTCTCCTGCCCCCCATTGTCCATCGTGTTGCCTTTGCCCCCTCTTATCTGCCCACTGTTTGCCATCTGCATGCCCCAGCCCCCTCCCACCTGCCCTTCATTGTCAGCTAGCTGCCTATGTTCATGCAGGCCTTCCAAATGTGGTCAGCTTGCTGCCCCTACTCCTCTTCCCCATGCTCTCCATTATCTATGTGCATGGCTCTGCTTTCCCCCTTCTGCCCTGTAGTCAGTTTTGCTTCTGCTGTCCAAGACGGCTCCTCTCCATGGTCACTTTGTGGATCTTACTCCTATCCTTCCTTAGCTCTGTTCTCCATCTGCCTGTTCCTGCAGTCTCCACCAACCCTCCAAAGTCTGTTGCTCTGTCACTGCCCCATCCTGACCTGACCTGCCTGCTAGGTTGATGTCTCTGCCCTCCATTGTCACTGTACTTTCCCCAGACACCTTCCTTGTGCCCTTCACGTTAGCTTTCTAGAGCACATGCCATCATTTCTTCCTCATTGGGCCAGCGCTGCAATGCCCAACAGGCCCCTCAAGGGGGCTCTTTGTCAGAGTTCTTTAAAGTAGAATGCTGGGATGATGAGTGCAAATGAGGATATTGCAAGTGTAGGGTGGTGTAGTGAGTGATTAAAAATGTCTACGGGGTACTGAAGAAAGTTTAATAAGTTGGTCCCCTTGACGAGTAAAAACAAACAAACTCTGCCCCAGGAACCAATTAACATAGACAGTTAAAAATATGTGGATAAGGGTCAACATATTTCATGCCTCGTGTGACCTAATCGAATCTTAGGCAACATGAGGAGCTCCCCGATGATGAAGCATGACATCCATTTGGAAGTGTGAGGGCTATAACTTCTGATCAACTAGATCCCTTAATCCATGTGATCAGCCTCCTCTCTCATGACAGCTTCTCTTTCCTCATCTTCCTTTGCTTGAGAAACAGAATCCTTCTATGATTAACCCTGAAAAGTATAGCTAGAGGTTCAGGGACAGCCTAAAACTCCAAAGCCCATCCTGGGTGGACTTCTTTGACCATTCCAGCAAGTCACTGAAGGGCTGGGAGAGGGTTAGCAGGGTATATGATTTCCCTGGCCTGTACAACCTGATTCTGAGGGAGCACATGCTCAGTACCTGTTTTCTAGAGCTGCCCCAACACCTGGTAGATAGCAAGCTGACTGAAGTGGAAGTGGGCTGAGGATAGGGAACTCTGGGTCAGCACCAGAGTGTCCTAGAAGGCATCTGATGGGGACTCCCAAAAGGAGAAGATGAAAAGAAGGAGTTCTCTCCAGACCCCCAATACAGCTCTCAAGGGTAAGGGTCCCAATCTCAAACTGGCCACCAGAGGAAAGGCTTCTCAGGTAAGTCTGGCCCCAGGTACTATGAGTGTTATTAGTATGGTCACATGAAGGGGGATCCCCAGTGCTCCAAGATGGCTCAACCTCCTAGTGAAGAGAAACCCCCGGGGATGGCTAGTGTAGAGCTTGGAGAGGAGATGTCCCCAGTTAATTGAGGGGAGTCAGCAAGGTTACACTAGTGTCCCTGGGTGATGAGGAGTTGGTGGTCCAAATGTCTTCCAATACTGCAAAGTGGTTCACCATCAATGGGCAGAGGGTGGAGTTTCTGAGGGACACAAGAGCCAGTATGACTACTGTAAGGTGTCATCTGGTCCCCTCATAGAAAGTGATTCCCTCTACATTCCTCTAGGTTGTAGTAGCAGACAACTGGGAGAGCACTATCCTGTGTCTCTAGTTCCCTTTGAGTGGGCCCCCCCAGAAAACTGAGCACAGGCATGGCAGGGCTCACAGTAACTTTCAGGCTACCTGAACTCACCGTTCAGGTAGTCTGAAAGTTACTGTGAGCCCTGCCATGCCTGTGGACTGTTTCCTGGTCAATAATCATGAGCACACTTCCTGGGAGGAAGTAGAGTTCAGGTCACACCTGAAAATGTTGCGGTTGCTTGACTGGGTTTGTGTGACTGCCTGGTCCATGGCTGCCCTGAAAGGGGATCAAGGAGGTCTGAAGCCTGAAAAAATGGACCAGACAGCTGCAAAAAGAGGGAAGGGCAGGGGGTGTGGTTAACTAGACCCTATATGTCTCACAGAGGAGGTGGATGGGGTGCCAGAGGAGGCCGCCCCGGGGCCTACTAGGTAGGACATTGCCTCCCTGTCTGAGCTTGCTGGATGGCAAGCAGAAGGGGAGCCCACCGAAAAGGAGTATTGTAAAGCACACAGAGAGTGCTCCACCCTGGAGGGCAGGAGGCAACAGGCTGAAGCCCAGGAAGCTGGTGACACTTCTGGAGATTACCACATATATTGGGAGAAAGAGCTCCTGTATAGTAAGCCTAAGTCACCAGTGCATGGGGCAACATGGGTGTTGGTAGTTCCTCAATGCTACATGGCCTTCCTCCTGGGGATGGCTCATGAGATACCCCTGGTAGAACATCTGGGGGAAGGGCAAGGCCTTTGTCAGACTTTTCCTCCACTTTTACTGGCCCCGGATGAAGATTTCCTTAGATATATTCTGTAGGTCTTACTGAACCTGTGAGGCTACTGGAAAGACAGGGAAAAAGCTGAAAGCTACCCTGAATCCTTACATGTCATTGGCACCCCATTTGAAAGGGTGGGCATCAACAATGTGGGGCTAATGGACCCCAAGACAGCCTCCAGCAACACGTTTGTTCTAATTTTGATGGGCCATGCCATTAGATATCCAGAGGCCACAACTCTGGGGATTACATCTTCACCTGCAATTGCTAGAACCCTGATGGGGATTTTCACCAGAGTTGGGGACATACTATTAGAAGTAGTAGACTTGGGAATGCACCAAATACTTACACCACACCAGGTGAGGAGTAGTGAGGAGTAATATCTTTATTTCTGCAGCACACATAGAAAGAGGAAAAAGCCTTAGGGGATTGTTTACATCCAAGAAGGTGCCTTTTTCTAAATGAAAACAATCCTACGTCCAACAGAGGCAACCTTGCACCATGGTGCGATGTGGCCTGTGTTGGCACTAGGCAGCCCATTGTGTGCCAGTACTGAGGAAAGGAGAGGAATGCACCAAATTGGGATACATACAGCACATCCCTGCCCTTTCCCTGTGATGCATTGCACTAAGGATACTTGTTGGTCTGCACTGTGCCACTTGGCTGTAAATTTGGCCCTTAGTTTCCCCAAGGAAGTGATGTCTGACAGGGGCAGTAACTTTTTATCTACATATATGCAGTCAATGTGGAAGAAATGTGGGGTAACGTACAACATTTCCACACCCTACCATCCACAAACAAATGGGCTTTTTGAAAGATTCAACAATGCCCTGAAGAGCATGATTATAAGCCTAGCTGAGCCCGAGAGGGGAAGTGGGATGTCCTCTTTCCATGCCTGCTCTTTCCTTATGGGGAGGCACCACAAAAGGGGGTTGGATTTAGCCCCTTTGAACTTCTCTATGGTCACCTTCTTAGGGGCTCTCTCAGTCTTGTTAAGAAGGGGTGGGAACAAGCTCCAATGAAAACTACCCAGGACATGGTTAGCTACATGCTAGCCCTCTGAAACCAGATGGCCAAATTTTGGTAAAAGGCTTCTGAGATCTTGGAGGCTAGCCAGGAGGTGATGAAGCAGTTGTTTGACCAGATGGCTACATTTGTGGAATATCAAACTGGGCAGAAAGACTGGGTAATTAAGCCATTGGTCTAATCCAAGGTCATTGGATTGGACCGTATGAGACAGTTGAGAGGAAGGGGGAACCCTCTACCTGGTAGATCTCAAGACCTCCACACCCAAGTACCCCATAGGGGTCCTCCACATCAACCATCTCAAACCACACTTTGAGAAGTCTAAGGTCACCATGCTGATGATGATGGGGAAGAAGAGGAGAGTGAACCTCACCCTAATATCCTGTCATAAAAAGAAAAAGATGGTCAGTAGTGGGTTTCAACCTCTCCCCTACCTGGACCCCAGAACAGCACAGGTACTGTTGCCTATTGTTGAGACAGTTTGCCTCTCTAGTTTCCCTCACTCCTGAGCTTAAACATCTGTGTACCCACGGCATTGCTACAGGAAAGACCCCCCTGCCAAAAAACAAATATATACAGGCTGTCTGATAAAATGAGGTACAGCATTAAAGAGGATGTCTCTAAAATGTTGGTGTTAGGGATGATTGAGCACTCCAGTAGCCCCTGGTCCATCCCAGTTGTGCTGGTACCAAAAGCTTTCCCACTGGGCACAACCCCAGAACTCCGGTTCTGTCTGGAGTACAGGTGAGGCTCAGCTCTGTCACTAATATGGATGCTCAACCCATTCCCAGAGCTGATGAGTTCATTGATAGGTTAGGAGCTGCCAAGTTAGTGAGTACCTTTGACTTAACTTCAGGGTGCTGGCAGATTGTCCTAACTGAAGGGGCTAAAGGGAGATCGATATTAACCACTACAGAGTGCCACTTTTAATTTAAAGTGATGCCCTTTAGGCTGCAAAATGACCCTGCTACCTTCTAAAGGCTGGTAAATCGGTTTTGGCAGGGATGGAAGCCTTCAGTGCTGCCTACCTGAATGACATAGCTGTATATAGCAGCAGCTGGAAGGATAATTTTCCACATCCAGGAAGTGCAGGAATGCAGACCTGGCTAACACGGCAAGTAAGTGCCAGATAGGGCAGGGGTCTATGGTGTACTTCTGAAACCAGGGGCCAGATGTAGGAAGAATTGATTTTGCGACTTGGAAATTGCGAGTCGGTGCGACTCACAATTTCCGAGTCGTAAAATCAGATGCAGAATGGTGTCTCAGACACCTTCTGCAAATCGCAAGGGGGTCGCAAAGACCCACCTCATTAATATTAATGAGGTGGGTAGCAATTTGCGACCCCCTTGCGATTCCCTGCCCTCACAGGGATGGTGGCCTGCTGGAGACAGCAGAACTCCATGTCTGTGACTGCTTTTTTAATAAAGCATTTATTTTTTTTGTATTGCAGCCCATTTTCCTTACAGGAAAACGAGTTGAAATACAAAAGAAAAAATTAAACCATTTGGTTTCGTTTTTTCAGAGTAGGCAGTGGTCCATTGACCCACTGCCTGCCCTGAAAAAATATTTATGGTGACATTCACAAAGGATGGGACCCCTTCTCTTTTGCGAATGAGTTAGCTCCCACTCGACATGGGTGCTAACTGCGAATTGCTTTGTGACCGCGTTTGCGGTCACAAAGCAATTCTGCATCGTGGTGCGAATCTCAAATAGGAAGGGAACACCCCTTCCTATTTGCGAGTCGCATTCCCATTTTGCGAGTCGGTACCGACTCGCAAAATGGGAATGTGCATCGCGATGCCCGTTTTGCATGGCACAAACTGCGAATTTCGCAGTTTGCGCCATGCAAAATGGTTTGCTCATCTGGCCCCAGGTGGGTGGTGGGTAAGGTGCCACCCCGTCAGTTTAAGATAGAGACCATTCTGGCCAGGGAGCCCCCAAAAACTCAAACTGAGGTTTAAGTGAGTGCCTTCCTGTGCCTCAAACAGAATTACAGGAAGCTTGCCAAGGGGTGTGGCACCAATGTTGCCTCATTTACTGAGCTGACTTCCAAGAAGCAACCAAGGAATGTGATCTGGACAGAAGCTTGCCAGAAAGCCTTTGTTGCCCTCAAACAGACCATGTGCACAGCCCCTGTGCTCAGGTTCTCTGACTTTTCCAAAGAATTTATAGTTCAGACAGATTCCTCAGAGCATGGCATAGGGTCAGTCTTTTCATAGCTCAATGATGAGGACCTAGACCAAACTGTAGGTTTCATCTCTAGGAGACTACATCCCAGGGAAGAGTGGTAGAGTGCTATTGAAAGAGAAGTGTTTGCTGTGGTCTGGCCACTGTAGAAGTTGAAACCATACTTGTTTGGGACTTCATGGATCAGATAGACCACAGGCCCCTCAGGTGGCTAACGCAAATGAGGGGTGAGAATCCAAAATTGTTGAGGTGGTCCATCTCCCTACAGGGAATGGACCTTACATAGGAACACCGATCTGGGTCAGAACATGCCAGTGCTGATGTTCTGTCCAGGTTCTTCTGCTTTAGGGATCAGAACTCCTGGGGGTTGGGTAGTTCTCCTCACTTTCAGTCGTGGGGAACCCGTGTTAGCTTTGTCAGCCTTAGAGTGAACTTCACCCAAACCTTTTTTCCTCCCTACCTCAAATTCTTGCTGGATGTTTGCTTTTGTTGGCCTTAGGACTCTGTGCATGTGCTCCTTCCCCTAAACATAGTTTGATTGGCATATATCTAATTGGCATGTGTAATTTACTAAAATGCGCTTGTAGAGTAATATACAATATACCCGGGCTGTAAATTAGATAGTGCCAGTGGGCCTGCAGCACTTATTGTGCCACCCACTCAAGTAGCACTTTGAAACATGTCCCAGGCCTGCCATTGCATCCTGGATGCAGTTTTACAGTGCTGTGTTGACTTGGCGTTTAACCCCCTTGCCATGTCTTAAAATCCCCTTTTATTACATACAAGGCACCCTTAAGATAGGCTCTAATTAGCCAATAGGGAAAGGTGCTGCATAATTAAAAGGTTGGAAATCTAGTTTTAAGTTTTACATGTCCTGGTAGTGAAAAACTCCTAAATTTGTTTTTCAATGCTGTGATGCCTACCCTTCCCGTAGGATAACATCCGGGATTCCTAATTATTACATTTTATAAGCTGTAATTCCTAATTGGGAGAAGGTAGATATGCCATGTTTGGTACCTCTGAATTTGTACTGATACCCCCTCTTTAATTTTAAAGTCTGATTTTTCAGTATAGTTTTGAAAATGCCACTTTTAGAAAGTTAGCGTTTTCCTGCCCTTAGCCCTATGTCTACAGCCTGTCTTGGGTCACATGAGTGGGTGTAACTGACAATGAGACTTTATGAATTCCTCCCAGACAATTGCACACAATAGTGGCATTAGGTGTGCATGAATGGGACATCTGCTGGCAGGATGGGGAGGCAGAGTCAAGCACAGCCCCACTTACAACTGAATAGCCTATGCTATACCTTCACACAAAGTACCTAACAACCCTGCATTGTCACTGCAACCAGCTTGGTGCCAGGGCAGGAGAGTCAGAAATTTCAAGGAACCTTTCCAAAAGGGAAACAACCTGAACAACTACGTTTGAATTACTACTTACCTTAACAACGAATCTTGAAGAACTACTGGGTCTTAACAACGAAGTTTTGAACAACTACTGGTTTAACAACGATTTTACTTTAACAACTAATGCCAGAACAACGAATTTTAAGGTAAGTGAATTATTTTTTGATGAATTTTAAGGTGAGTTTTGTGTTTTGTTTTTTATTTGTTTAGGGTTTAATTATTATATGTTTAATTTTTTTAAGGATATTGTGTGGATTAAGTAATGGAATTTATGGGTTGTGGGTGTTATGGGTGGGGAAGCGTATTAATACTCAGGTATTATTTTAAGTACTTGTGTTTTTTTATATGTTGTAATTTATGTTGTGTGTTTAGGGGCGGGATATATGGGATGTAGGGGTTATGGGTGGGGAATTGTATTAGTAATTGGGTATTAATTTATATACTTGAGTATTTTTATTTTATTTTGTGAAATCGGTGTGGGGTAATGTATTAATATTTGAGTATTTTGTTAGGATTTTGAGTATTTTTTTATATTTTATTAAGGATATATTGTGGATTAATTTTTTGAATGTATGGGTTGTGGTTGTTATGGGTGGGGAAGTGTATTAATACTTGGGTATTAATTTAAGTACGGGTATTTTATTACATTTTGTAATTTATGTTGTGGGTTTAGGGGCGGGATATATGGGATGTAGGGGTTATGGGTGGGAAAGTGTATTAATACTCAGGTATTATTTTAAGTACTTGTGTTTTTTTTATATGTTTTAATTTAAGTTGTGGGTTTAGGGGCGGGATAAATGGGATGTAGGGGTTATGGGTGGGGAAGTGTATTAATACTCAGGTCTTAATGTAAGTAATTGTATTTTTTAAATATTGTAGTTTATGTTGTGGGTTTAGGTGCGGGATATATGGGATGTAGGGGTTATGGGTGGGGAAGTGTATTAGTAATTGGGTATTAATTTATATACTTGGGTATTTTTATTTTATTTTGTGAAATCGGTGTGGGGTAGTGTATTAATATTTGAGTATTTTGTTAGGACTTTGAGTATTTTTTTATATTTTATTAAGGATATATTGTGGATTAATTTTTGGAATGTATGGGTTGTGGTTGTTATGGGTGGGGAAGTGTATTAATACTTGGGTATTAATTTAAGTACTTGTATTTCATTACATTTTGTAATTTATGTTGTGGGTTTAGGGGTGGGATATATGGGATGTAGGGGTTATGGGTGGGGTAGCGTATTAATACTCAGGTATTATTTTAGGTACTTGTGTTTTTTTTATATGTTGTAATTTATGATGTGGGTTTAGGGGCGGGATATATGGGATGTAGGGGTTATGGGTGGGGAAGTGTATTATTACTCAGGTATTATTTTAAGTACTTGTGTTTTTTTATATGTTACAATTTATGTTGTGGGTTTAGGGGCGGGATATATGGGCTGTGGGGGTTATGGGTGGGGAAGTGTATTAATACTCAGGTATTAATTTAAGTAATTGTATTTCTTAAATATTGTAGTTTAAGTTGTGGGTTTAGGTGCGGGATATATGGAACGTAGGGGTTATGGGTGGGGAAGTGTATTAGTAATTGGGTATTAATTTATATACTTGGGTATTTTTATTTTATTTTGTGAAATCGGTGTGGGGTAGTGTATTAATATTTGAGTATTTTGTTAGGACTTTGAGTATTTTTTTATATTTTATTAAGGATATATTGTGGATTAATTTTTTGAATGTATGGGTTGTGGTTGTTATGGGTGGGGAAGTGTATTAATACTTGGGTATTAATTTAAGTACTTGTATTTTATTAAATTTTGTAATTTATGTTGTGGGTTTAGGGGCGGGATATATGGGATGTAGGGGTTATGGGTGGGGAAGTTTATTAGTAATTGGGTATTCATTTATATATTTGGTATTTTTTTATTTCTTTTGTGAAATCTGGGTGGGGCAGTGTATTAATAGTTGGGTATTTAATTAGGACTTTGATTATATTTTTTTATAATTTTTAAAGGATATGCTGTGGTTTAATTATTGGAATGATGGGTTGTGGGTGTTTTGGGTGGGGATGTGTATTAATATTTAGATATTAATTTAAGTAGTTGTGTTTTTTTAAATGTTGTAATTTATGTTGTGGGTTTAGGGGAGGGATATATGGGTTGTAGGGGTTATGGGCGGGGAAGTGTATTAATACTCAGGTATTAATTAAAGTATTTCTATTTTTTAAATGTTGTAGTTTATATTTTGGGTTTAGGGTCGGAATATATGGGATGTAGGGGTTATGGGTGGGGAAGTGTATTAGTATTTGGGTAGTAATTTATATACTTGGGCATTTTTATTTTATTTTGTGAAATTAGTGTGGGGTCGTGTATTAATATTTGAGTATTTTATTAGGACTTTGAGTATTTTTTTATATTTTATTTAGGATATGTTGTGGATTCATTTTTGTATTGTGTGTGTTGTGGGTGTTGTGGGTGGGGAAGTGTATTAATACTTGGGTATTAATTTAAGTACTTGTATTTTTTTAAATGTTGCAATTTATGTTGTGGGTTTAGGGGTGGGATATATGGGATGTAGGGGTTATGGGTGGGGAAGTTTATTAGTAATTGTGTATTAATTTATATATTTGGTATTTTTTTATTTATTTTGTGAAATCTGGGTGGGGTAGTGTATTAATAGTTGGGTATTTAATTAGGATTTTGATTATATTTTGTTATATTTTTTAACCCCTTCGCTGCCAGGCCTTTTCCCCCACCTGTGCCGAGCCTTTTTTTAGCTATTTGGGGCAGTTCGCGCTTAGGCCCTCATAACGTTTTGTTCACATAACCTACCCACGCCAAATTTGCGTCCTTTTTTTCCAACATCCTAGGGATTCTAGAGGTACCCAGACTTTGTGGGTTCCCCAGAAGGAGGCCAAGAAATTAGCCAAATAACAGTGAAAAGTTCGTTTTTTAAAAAAAAAAATGGGAAAAAGGGGCTGCAGAAGAAGGCTTGTGTTTTTTCCCTGTAAATGGCATCAACAAAGGGTTTGCGTTGGTAAAATCACCAGCTTTCCAGCTTTCAGGAACAGGCAGACTTGAATCAGAAAACCCAATTTTTCAACACAATTTTGGCATTTTACTGGGACATATCCCATTTTTACGATTTTTTGTTCTTTCAGCCTCCTTCCAGTCAGTGACAGAAATGGGCATGAAACCAATGCTGGATCCCAGAAAAAAAAAATCTGAATTCAGCAAGGGGTAATTTGTGTAGATCCTACAAGGGTTTCCTACAGAAAATAACAACTGAAAAAGAAAAATATTGAAATTTAGGTGAAAAAAACATCAACTTTTCTCTACGTTTTACTCTGTAACTTTTTCCTGCAATGTCAGATTTTCTAAAGCAATATACCGTTACGTCTGCTGGACTCCTCTGGTTGCGGGGATATATAGGGCTTGTAGGTTCATCAAGAACCCTAGGTACCCAGAGCCAATAAATGAGCTGCACCCTGCAGTGCGTTTTCATTCTATACCGGGTATACAGCAATTCATTTGCTGAAATATAAAGAGTGAAAAATAGCTATCAAGAAAACCTTTGTATTTCCAAAAAGGGCATAAGATAAGGTGTTGAGGAGCAGTGGTTATTTGCACATCTCTGAATTCCGGGGTGACCATACTAGCATGTGAATTACAGGGCATTTCTCAAATAGATGTCTTTTTTACACACTCTCTTATATTTGGAAGGCAAAAATGTAGAGAAAGGCAAGGGGCAATAACACTTGTTTTGCTAATCTATGTTCCCCCAAGTCTCCCGATAAAAATGATACCTCACTTGTGTGGGTAGGCCTAGCGCCCGCGACAGGAAACGCCCCAAAACGCAACGTGGACACATCACATTTTTTGAAAGAAAACAGAGGTGTTTTTTGCAAAGTGCCTACCTGTAGATTTTGGCCTCTAGCTCAGCTGGCACCTAGGGAAACCTACCAAACCTGTGCATTTTTTAAAACTAGAGACCTAGGGGAATCCAATATGGGGTGACTTGTGGGGTCTGACCAGGTTCTGTTACCCAGAATCCTTTGCAAACCTCAAACTTTGGCTAAAAAAACACATTTTCCTCCCATTTCGGTGACAGAAAGTTTTGGAATCAGAGAGGAGACACAAATTTCCTTCCACCAAGCATTCCCCAAAGTCTCCCGATAAAAATGATACCTCACTTGTGAGGGTAGGCCTAGCGCACGCGACAGGAAATGCCCCAAAACGCAACGTGGACACATCACATTTTTTGAAAGAAAACAGAGGTGTTTTTTGCAAAGTGCCTACCTGTAGATTTTGGCCTCTAGCTCAGCCGGCATCTAGGGTAACCTACCAAACCTGTGCACTTTTGAAAACCAGAGACCTAGGGGAATCCAAGATGGGGTGACTTGTGGGGCTCTGACCAGGTTATGTTACCCAGAATCCTTTGCAAACCTCAAAATTTGGCTAAAAAAACACAATTTCCTCACATTTCGGTGACAGAAAGTTCTGGAATCTGAGAGGAGCCACAAATTTCCTTCCACCCAGCGTTCCCCCAAGTCTCCCGATAAAAATGATACCTCACTTGTGTGGGTAGGCCTAGCGCCCGTGACAGGAAATGCCCCAAAACACAACGTGGACACATCACATTTTTTGAAAGAAAACAGAGGTGTTTTTTGCAAAGTGCCTACCTGTAGATTTTGGCTTCTAGCTCAGCCAGCACCTAGGGAAACCTACCAAACCTGTGCATTTTGGAAAACTAGAGACCTAGGGGAATCCAAGATGGGGTGACTTGTGGGGCTCTGATCAGGTTTTGTTACCCAGAATCCTTTGCAAACCTCAAAATTTGGCTAAAAAAACACGTTTTCCTCACATTTCGGTGACAGAAAGTTCTGGAATCTGAGAGGAGCCACAAATTTCCTTCCACCCAGCATTCCCCCAAGTCTCCCGATAAAAATGATACCTCACTTGTGTGGGTAGGCCTAGCGCCCGTGACAGGAAATGGCCCAAAACACAACCTGGACACATCACATTTTTTCATAGAAAACAGTGCCTACCTGTGGATTTTGGCCTCTAGCTCAGCCGGCACCTGGGGAAACCTAGCAAACCAGCACATTTTTGAAAACTAGAAACCCAGGGGAATCCAAGATGGGGTGACTTGTGGGGCTCTGACCAGGTTCTGTTACCCAGAATCCTTTGCAAACCTCAAAATTTGGCTAAAAAAACACATTTTCCTCACATTTCGGTGACAGAAAGTTCTGGAATCTGGGAGGAGCCACAAATTTCCTTCCACCCAGCGTTCCCCCAAGTCTCCCGATAAAAATGATACCTCACTTGTGTGGGTAGGCCTAGCGCCCATGACAGGAAATGCCCCAAAACACAACGTGTACACATCACATTTTTTGAAAGAAAACAGAGGTGTTTTTTGCAAAGTGCCTACCTGTAGATTTTGGCTTCTAGCTCAGCCAGCACCTAGGGAAACCTACCAAACCTGTGCATTTTTGAAAACTAGAGACCTAGGGGAATCCAAGATGGGGTGACTTGTGGGGCTCTGATCAGGTTTTGTTACCCAGAATCCTTTGCAAACCTCAAAATTTGGCTAAAAAAACACGTTTTCCTCACATTTCGGTGACAGAAAGTTCTGGAATCTGAGAGGAGCCACAAATTTCCTTCCACCCAGCGTTCCCCCAAGTCTCCCGATAAAAATGATACCTCACTTGTGTGGGTAGGCCTAGCGCCCGTGACAGGAAATGGCCCAAAACACAACGTGGACACATCACATTTTTTCATAGAAAACAGTGCCTACCTGTGGATTTTGGCCTCTAGCTCAGCTGGCACCTGGGGAAACCTAGCAAACCAGCACATTTTTGAAAACTAGAAACCCAGGGGAATCCAAGATGGGGTGACTTGTGGGGCTCTGACCAGGTTCTGTTACCCAGAATCCTTTGCAAACCTCAAAATGTGGCTAAAAAAACACATTTTCCTCACATTTCGGTGACAGAAAGTTCTGGAATCTGGGAGGAGCCACAAATTTCCTTCCACCCAGCGTTCCCCCAAGTCTCCCGATAAAAATGATACCTCACTTGTGTGGGTAGGCCTAGCGCCCGTGACAGGAAATGGCCCAAACTACAACGTGGACACATCACATTTTTTCATAGAAAACAGTGCCTACCTGTGGATTTTGGCCTCTAGCTCAGCCGGCACCTGGGGAAACCTAGCAAACCAGCACATTTTTGAAAACTAGAAACCCAGGGGAATCCAAGATGGGGTGACTTGTGGGGCTCTGACCAGGTTCTGTTACCCAGAATCCTTTGCAAACCTCAAAATTTGGCTAAAAAAACACAATTTCCTCACATTTCGGTGACAGAAAGTTCTGGAATCTGAGAGGAGCCACAAATTTCCTTCCACCCAGCGTTCCCCCAAGTCTCCCGATAAAAATGATACCTCACTTGTGTGGGTAGGCCTAGCGCCCGTGACAGGAAATGCCCCAAAACACAACGTGTACACATCACATTTTTTGAAAGAAAACAGAGGTGTTTTTTGCAAAGTGCCTACCTGTAGATTTTGGCTTCTAGCTCAGCCAGCACCTAGGGAAACCTACCAAACCTGTGCATTTTTGAAAACTAGAGACCTAGGGGAATCCAAGATGGGGTGACTTGTGGGGCTCTGATCAGGTTTTGTTACCCAGAATCCTTTGCAAACCTCAAAATTTGGCTAAAAAAACACGTTTTCCTCACATTTCGGTGACAGAAAGTTCTGGAATCTGAGAGGAGCCACAAATTTCCTTCCACCCAGCGTTCCCCCAAGTCTCCCGATAAAAATGATACCTCACTTGTGTGGGTAGGCCTAGCGCCCGTGACAGGAAATGGCCCAAAACACAACGTGGACACATCACTTTTTTTCATAGAAAACAGTGCCTACCTGTGGATTTTGGCCTCTAGCTCAGCCGGCACTTGGGGAAACCTAGCAAACCAGCACATTTTTGAAAACTAGAAACCCAGGGGAATCCAAGATGGGGTGACTTGTGGGGCTCTGACCAGGTTCTGTTACCCAGAATCCTTTGCAAACCTCAAAATGTGGCTAAAAAAACACATTTTCCTCACATTTCGGTGACAGAAAGTTCTGGAATCTGGGAGGAGCCCCAAATTTCCTTGCACCCAGCGTTCCCCCAAGTCTCCCGATAAAAATGATACCTCACTTGTGTGGGTAGGCCTAGCGCCCGTGACAGGAAATGGCCCAAACTACAACGTGGACACATCACATTTTTTCATAGAAAACAGTGCCTACCTGTGGATTTTGGCCTCTAGCTCAGCCGGCACCTGGGGAAACCTAGCAAACCAGCACATTTTTGAAAAATAGAAACCCAGGGGAATCCAAGATGGGGTGACTTGTGGGGCTCTGACCAGGTTCTGTTACCCAGAATCCTTTGCAAACCTCAAAATTTGGCTAAAAAAACACAATTTCCTCACATTTCGGTGACAGAAAGTTCTGGAATCTGAGAGGAGCCACAAATTTCCTTCCACACAGCGTGCCCCCAAGTCTCCCGATAAAAATGATACCTCACTTGTGTGGGTAGGCCTAGCGCCCCTGACAGGAAATGCCCCTAAACTCAACGTGGACACATCACATTTTTTTAAAGAAAACAGAGGTGTTTTTTGCAAAGTGCCTACCTGTAGATTTTGGCCCCTAGCTCAGCCAGCACCTAGGGAAACCTACCAAACCTGTGCATTTTTTAAAACTAGATTTTGGCCTCTAGCTCAGCCGGCACCTGGGGAAACCTAGCAAACCAGCACATTTTTGAAAACTAGAGACCTAGGGGAATCCAAGATGGGGTGACTTGTGGGGCTGTGACCAGGTTCTGTTACCCAGAATCCTTTGCAAACCTCAAAATTTGGCTAAAAAAACACGTTTTCCTCACATTTCGGTGACAGAAAGTTCTGGAATCTGAGAGGAGCCACAAATTTCCTTCTAGCCAGCGTTCCCCCAAGTCTCCTGATAAAAATGATACCTCACTTATGTGGGTAGGCCTAGCGCCCACGACAGGAAATGGCCCAAAACACAACGTGGACACATCACATTTTTTCATAGAAAACAGTGCCTACCTGTGGATTTTGGCCACTAGCTCAGCCGGCACCTAGGGAAACCTAGCAAACCAGCACATTTTTGAAAACTAGAAACCCAGGGGAATCCAAGATGGGGTGACTTGTGGGGCTCTGACCAGGTTCTGTAACCCAGAATCCTTTGCAAACCTCAAAATGTGGCTAAAAAAACACAATTTCCTCACATTTCGGTGACAGAAAGTTCTGGAATCTGAGAGGTGCCACAAATTTCCTTCCACCCAGCGTTCCCCCAAGTCTCCCGATAAAAATGATACCTCACTTGTGTGAGTAGGCCTAGCGCCCGTGACAGGAAATGCCCCAAAACACAACGTGTACACATCACATTTTTTGAAAGAAAACAGAGGTGTTTTTTGCAAAGTGCCTACCTGTAGATTTTGGCTTCTAGCTCAGCCAGCACCTAGGGAAACCTACCAAACCTGTGCATTTTTGAAAACTAGAGACCTAGGGGAATCCAAGATGGGGTGACTTGTGGGGCTCTGATCAGGTTTTGTTACCCAGAATCCTTTGCAAACCTCAAAATTTGGCTAAAAAAACACGTTTTCCTCACATTTCGGTGACAGAAAGTTCTGGAATCTGAGAGGAGCCACAAATTTCCTTCCACCCAGCATTCCCCCAAGTCTCCCGATAAAAATGATACCTCACTTGTGTGGGTAGGCCTAGCGCCCGTGACAGGAAATGGCCCAAAACACAACGTGGACACATCACTTTTTTTCATAGAAAACAGTGCCTACCTGTGGATTTTGGCCTCTAGCTCAGCCGGCACCTGGGGAAACCTAGCAAACCAGCACATTTTTGAAAACTAGAAACCCAGGGGAGTCCAAGATGGGGTGACTTGTGGGGCTCTGACCAGGATCTGTTACCCAGAATCCTTTGCAAACCTCAAAATGTGGCTAAAAAAACACATTTTCCTCACATTTCGGTGACAGAAAGTTCTGGAATCTGGGAGGAGCCCCAAATTTCCTTACACCCAGCGTTCCCCCAAGTCTCCCGATAAAAATGATACCTCACTTGTGTGGGTAGGCCTAGCGCCCGTGACAGGAAATGGCCCAAACTACAACGTGGACACATCACATTTTTTCATAGAAAACAGTGCCTACCTGTGGATTTTGGCCTCTAGCTCAGCCGGCACCTGGGGAAACCTAGCAAACCAGCACATTTTTGAAAAATAGAAACCCAGGGGAATCCAAGATGGGGTGACTTGTGGGGCTCTGACCAGGTTCTGTTACCCAGAATCCTTTGCAAACCTCAAAATTTGGCTAAAAAAACACAATTTCCTCACATTTCGGTGACAGAAAGTTCTGGAATCTGAGAGGAGCCACAAATTTCCTTCCACACAGCGTGCCCCCAAGTCTCCCGATAAAAATGATACCTCACTTGTGTGGGTAGGCCTAGCGCCCCTGACAGGAAATGCCCCTAAACTCAACGTGGACACATCACATTTTTTTAAAGAAAACAGAGGTGTTTTTTGCAAAGTGCCTACCTGTAGATTTTGGCCCCTAGCTCAGCCAGCACCTAGGGAAACCTACCAAACCTGTGCATTTTTTAAAACTAGATTTTGGCCTCTAGCTCAGCCGGCACCTGGGGAAACCTAGCAAACCAGCACATTTTTGAAAACTAGAGACCTAGGGGAATCCAAGATGGGGTGACTTGTGGGGCTGTGACCAGGTTCTGTTACCCAGAATCCTTTGCAAACCTCAAAATTTGGCTAAAAAAACACGTTTTCCTCACATTTCGGTGACAGAAAGTTCTGGAATCTGAGAGGAGCCACAAATTTCCTTCTAGCCAGCGTTCCCCCAAGTCTCCTGATAAAAATGATACCTCACTTATGTGGGTAGGCCTAGCGCCCACGACAGGAAATGGCCCAAAACACAACGTGGACACATCACATTTTTTCATAGAAAACAGTGCCTACCTGTGGATTTTGGCCACTAGCTCAGCCGGCACCTAGGGAAACCTAGCAAACCAGCACATTTTTGAAAACTAGAAACCCAGGGGAATCCAAGATGGGGTGACTTGTGGGGCTCTGACCAGGTTCTGTAACCCAGAATCCTTTGCAAACCTCAAAATGTGGCTAAAAAAACACATTTTCCTCACATTTCGGTGACAGAAAGTTCTGAAATCTGGGAGGAGCCACAAATTTCCTTCCACCCAGCGTTCCCCCAAGTCTCCCGATAAAAATGATACCTCACTTGTGTGGGTAGGCCTAGCGCCCGCGACAGGAAATGGCCCAAAACACAACGTGGACACATCACATTTTTTCATAGAAAACAGTGCCTACCTGTGGATTTTGGCCTCTAGCTCAGCCGGCACCTGGGGAAACCTAGCAAACCAGCACAGTTCTGGAAACTAGAAACCCAGGGGAATCCAAGATGGGGTGACTTGTGGGGCTCTGACCAGGTTCTGTTACCCAGAATCCTTTGCAAACCTCAAAATTTGGCTAAAAAAACATTTTTACCTCACATTTCGGTGACAGAAAGTTCTGGAATCTGAGAGGTGCCACAAATTTCCTTCCACCCAGCGTTCCCCCAAGTCTCCCGATAAAAATGATACCTCACTTGTGTGAGTAGGCCTAGCGCCCGTGACAGGAAATGCCCCAAAACACAACGTGTACACATCACATTTTTTGAAAGAAAACAGAGGTGTTTTTTGCAAAGTGCCTACCTGTAGATTTTGGCTTCTAGCTCAGCCAGCACCTAGGGAAACCTACCAAACCTGTGCATTTTTGAAAACTAGAGACCTAGGGGAATCCAAGATGGGGTGACTTGTGGGGCTCTGATCAGGTTTTGTTACCCAGAATCCTTTGCAAACCTCAAAATTTGGCTAAAAAAACACGTTTTCCTCACATTTCGGTGACAGAAAGTTCTGGAATCTGAGAGGAGCCACAAATTTCCTTCCACCCAGCATTCCCCCAAGTCTCCCGATAAAAATGATACCTCACTTGTGTGGGTAGGCCTAGCGCCCGTGACAGGAAATGGCCCAAAACACAACGTGGACACATCACTTTTTTTCATAGAAAACAGTGCCTACCTGTGGATTTTGGCCTCTAGCTCAGCCGGCACCTGGGGAAACCTAGCAAACCAGCACATTTTTGAAAACTAGAAACCCAGGGGAGTCCAAGATGGGGTGACTTGTGGGGCTCTGACCAGGTTCTGTTACCCAGAATCCTTTGCAAACCTCAAAATGTGGCTAAAAAAACACATTTTCCTCACATTTCGGTGACAGAAAGTTCTGGAATCTGGGAGGAGCCCCAAATTTCCTTACACCCAGCGTTCCCCCAAGTCTCCCGATAAAAATGATACCTCACTTGTGTGGGTAGGCCTAGCGCCCGTGACAGGAAATGGCCCAAACTACAACGTGGACACATCACATTTTTTCATAGAAAACAGTGCCTACCTGTGGATTTTGGCCTCTAGCTCAGCCGGCACCTGGGGAAACCTAGCAAACCAGCACATTTTTGAAAAATAGAAACCCAGGGGAATCCAAGATGGGGTGACTTGTGGGGCTCTGACCAGGTTCTGTTACCCAGAATCCTTTGCAAACCTCAAAATTTGGCTAAAAAAACACAATTTCCTCACATTTCGGTGACAGAAAGTTCTGGAATCTGAGAGGAGCCACAAATTTCCTTCCACACAGCGTGCCCCCAAGTCTCCCGATAAAAATGATACCTCACTTGTGTGGGTAGGCCTAGCGCCCCTGACAGGAAATGCCCCTAAACTCAACGTGGACACATCACATTTTTTTAAAGAAAACAGAGGTGTTTTTTGCAAAGTGCCTACCTGTAGATTTTGGCCCCTAGCTCAGCCAGCACCTAGGGAAACCTACCAAACCTGTGCATTTTTTAAAACTAGATTTTGGCCTCTAGCTCAGCCGGCACCTGGGGAAACCTAGCAAACCAGCACATTTTTGAAAACTAGAGACCTAGGGGAATCCAAGATGGGGTGACTTGTGGGGCTGTGACCAGGTTCTGTTACCCAGAATCCTTTGCAAACCTCAAAATTTGGCTAAAAAAACACGTTTTCCTCACATTTCGGTGACAGAAAGTTCTGGAATCTGAGAGGAGCCACAAATTTCCTTCTAGCCAGCGTTCCCCCAAGTCTCCTGATAAAAATGATACCTCACTTATGTGGGTAGGCCTAGCGCCCACGACAGGAAATGGCCCAAAACACAACGTGGACACATCACATTTTTTCATAGAAAACAGTGCCTACCTGTGGATTTTGGCCACTAGCTCAGCCGGCACCTAGGGAAACCTAGCAAACCAGCACATTTTTGAAAACTAGAAACCCAGGGGAATCCAAGATGGGGTGACTTGTGGGGCTCTGACCAGGTTCTGTAAGCCAGAATCCTTTGCAAACCTCAAAATGTGGCTAAAAAAACACATTTTCCTCACATTTCGGTGACAGAAAGTTCTGAAATCTGGGAGGAGCCACAAATTTCCTTCCACCCAGCGTTCCCCCAAGTCTCCCGATAAAAATGATACCTCACTTGTGTGGGTAGGCCTAGCGCCCGCGACAGGAAATGGCCCAAAACACAACGTGGACACATCACATTTTTTCATAGAAAACAGTGCCTACCTGTGGATTTTGGCCTCTAGCTCAGCCGGCACCTGGGGAAACCTAGCAAACCAGCACAGTTCTGGAAACTAGAAACCCAGGGGAATCCAAGATGGGGTGACTTGTGGGGCTCTGACCAGGTTCTGTTACCCAGAATCCTTTGCAAACCTCAAAATTTGGCTAAAAAAACATTTTTACCTCACATTTCGGTGACAGAAAGTTCTGGAATTTGAGAGGAGCCACAAATTTCCTTCTAGCCAGCGTTCCCCCAAGTCTCCGGATAAAAATGATACCTCACTTGTGTGGGTAGGCCTAGCGCGCACGACAGGAAATGGCCCAAAACACAACGTGGACACATCACATTTTTTCATAGAAAACAGTGCCTACCTGTGGATTTTGGCCACTAGCTCAGCCGGCACCTGGGGAAACCTAGCAAACCAGCACATTTTTGAAAACTAGAAACCCAGGGGAATCTAAGATGGGGTGACTTGTGGGGCTCTGACCAGGTTCTGTAACCCAGAATACTTTGCAAACCTCAAAATGTGGCTAAAAAAGCACATTTTCCTCACATTTCGGTGACAGAAAGTTCTGGAATCTGGGAGGAGCCACAAATTTCCTTCCACCCAGCGTTCCCCCAAGTCTCCCGATAAAAATTATACCTCACTTGTGTGGGTAGGCCTAGCGCCCGCGACAGGAAATGGCCCAAAACACAACGTGGACACATCCCATTTTTTCATAGAAAACAGTGCCTACCTGTGGATTTTGGCCTCTAGCTCAGCCGGCACCTAGGGAAACCTACCAAACCTGTGCATTATTTAAAACTAGAGACCCAGGGGAATCCAAGATGGGGTGACTTGTGGGGCTCTGACCAGGTTCTGTTACCCAGAATCCTTTGCAAACCTCAAAATTTGGCTAAAAAAACACATTTTCCTCACATTTCGGTGACAGAAAGTTCTGGAATCTGAGAGGAGCCACAAATTTCCTTCCACACAGCGTGCCCCCAAGTCTCCCGATAAAAATGATACCTCACTTGTGTGGGTAGGCCTAGCGCCCCTGACAGGAAATGCCCCAAAACTCAACGTGGACACATCACATTTTTTGAAAGAAAACAGAGGTGTTTGTTGCAAAGTGCCTACCTGTAGATTTTGGCCTCTAGCTCAGCCAGCACCTAGGGAAACCTACCAAACCTGTGCATTTTTTAAATCTAGAGACCTAGGGGAATCCAAGATGGGGTGACTTGTGGGGCTGTGACCAGGTTCTGTTACCCAGAATCCTTTGCAAACCTCAAAATTTGGCTAAAAAAACACGTTTTCCTCACATTTCGGTGACAGAAAGTTCTGGAATCTGAGAGGAGCCACAAATTTCCTTCTAGCCAGCGTTCCCCCAAGTCTCCTGATAAAAATGATACCTCACTTGTGTGGGTAGGCCTAGTGCCCACGACAGGAAATGGCCCAAAACACAACGTGGACACATCACATTTTTTCATAGAAAACAGTGCCTACCTGTGGATTTTGGCCACTAGCTCAGCCGGCACCTAGGGAAACCTAGCAAACCAGCACATTTTTGAAAACTAGAAACCCAGGGGAATCCAAGATGGGGTGACTTGTGGGGCTCTGACCAGGTTCTGTAACCCAGAATCCTTTGCAAACCTCAAAATGTGGCTAAAAAAACACATTTTCCTCACATTTCGGTGACAGAAAGTTCTGAAATCTGGGAGGAGCCACAAATTTACTTCCACCCAGCGTTCCCCCAAGTCTCCTGATAAAAATGATACCTCACTTGTGTGGGTAGGCCTAGCGCCCGCGACAGGAAATGGCCCAAAACACAACGTGGACACATCACATTTTTTCATAGAAAACAGTGCCTACCTGTGGATTTTGGCCTCTAGCTCAGCCGGCACCTGGGGAAACCTAGCAAACCAGCACAGTTCTGGAAACTAGAAACCCAGGGGAATCCAAGATGGGGTGACTTGTGGGGCTCTGACCAGGTTCTGTTACCCAGAATCCTTTGCAAACCTCAAAATTTGGCTAAAAAAACACGTTTTCCTCACATTTCGGTGACAGAAAGTTCTGGAATTTGAGAGGAGCCACAAATTTCCTTCTAGCCAGCGTTCCCCCAAGTCTCCTGATAAAAATGATACCTCACTTGTGTGGGTAGGCCTAGCGCGCACGACTGGAAATGGCCCAAAACACAACGTCGACACATCACATTTTTTCATAGAAAACAGTGCCTACCTGTGGATTTTGGCCACTAGCTCAGCCGGCACCTGGGGAAACCTAGCAAACCAGCACATTTTTGAAAACTAGAAAACCAGGGGAATCCAAGATGGGGTGACTTGTGGGGCTCTGACCAGGTTCTGTAACCCAGAATACTTTGCAAACCTCAAAATGTGGCTAAAAAAACACATTTTCCTCACATTTCGGTGACAGAAAGTTCTGGAATCTGGGAGGAGCCACAAATTTCCTTCCACCCACCGTTCCCCCAAGTCTCCCGATAAAAATTATACCTCACTTGTGTGGGTAGGCCTAGCGCCAGCGACAGGAAATGGCCCAAAACACAACGTGGACACATCAAATTTTTTCATAGAAAACAGTGCCTACCTGTGGATTTTGGCCTCTAGCTCAGCCTGCACCTGGGGAAACATAGCAAACCAGCACAGTTCTGGAAACTAGAAACCCAGGGGAATCCAAGATGGGGTGACTTGTGGGGCTCTGACCAGGTTCTGTTACCCAGAATCCTTTGCAAACCTCAAAATGTGGCTAAAAAAACAAATTTTCCTCACATTTCGGTGACAAAAAGTTCTGGAATCTGGGAGGAGCCACAAATTTCCTTCCACCCAGCGTTCCCCCAAGTCTCCCGATAAAAATGATACCTCACTTGTGTGGGTAGGCCTAGCGCCCACGACAGGAAATGGCCCAAAACACAATGTGGACACATCACATTTTTTCAAAGAAAACAGTGCCTACCTGTGGATTTTGGCCACTAGCTCAGCCGGCACCTGGGGAAACCTAGCAAACCAGCACATTTTTGAAAACTAGAAACCCAGGGGAATCCAAGATGGGGTGACTTGTGGGGCTCTGACCAGGTTCTGTAACCCAGAATCCTTTGCAAACCTCAAAATGTGGCTAAAAAAACACATTTTCCTCATATTTCGGTGACAGAAAGTTCTGGAATCTGGGAGGAGCCACAAATATCCTTCCACCCAGCGTTCCCCCAAGTCTCCCGATAAAATTGATACCTCACTTGTGTGGGTAGGCCTAGCGCCCGCGACAGGAAATGGCCCAAAACACAACGTGGACACATTACATTTTTTCATAGAAAACAGTGCCTACCTGTGGATTTTGGCCTCTAGCTCAGCCGGCACCTTGGGAAACCTAGCAAACCAGCACAGTTCTGGAAACTAGAAACCCAGGGGAATCCAAGATGGGGTGACTTGTGGGGCTCTGACCAGGTTCTGTTACCCAGAATCCTTTGCAAACCTCAAAATGTGGCTAAAAAAACAAATTTTCCTCACATTTCGGTGACAGAAAGTTCTGGAATCTGGGAGGAGCCACAAATTTCCTTCCACCCAGCGTTCCCCCAAGTCTCCCGATAAAAATGATACCTCACTTGTGTGGGTAGGCCTAGCGCCCGCGACAGGAAATGGCCCAAAACACAATGTGGACACATCACATTTTTTCATAGAAAACAGTGCCTACCTGTGGATTGTGGCCTCTAGCTCAGCCGGCACCTGGGGAAACCTAGCAAACCAGCACAGTTTTGAAAACTAGAAACCCAGGGGAATCCAAGATGGGGTGACTTGTGGGGCTCTGACCAGGTTCTGTTACCCAGAATCCTTTGCAAACCTCAAAATTTGGCTAAAAAAACACGTTTTCCTCACATTTCAGTGACAGAAAGTTCTGGAATCTGAGAGGAGCCACAAATTTCACTCGACCCAGCGTTCCCCCAACTCTCCCGATAAAAATGATACCTCACTTGTGTGGGTAGGCCTAGCGCCCGCGACAGGAAATGGCCCAAAACACAACGTGGACACATCACATTTTTTCATAGAAAACAGTGCCTACCTGTGGATTTTGGCCTCTAGCTCAGCCGGCCCCAGGGGGGGCAGAAATGGCCTAAAATAAATTTGTCCCCCACCCCCCAAACCCCCCCCGGGAGCGACCCTTGCCTACGGGGTCGCTCCCCCTGCGTGACATTGGCGCCAAAAAAAAAAATCCCCGGTGCCTAGTGGTTTCTGCCCCCTTGGTGGCAGATTTTCCTAAAATCGGCCAATCTGCCCCCAAGGGGGACAGAAATAGTCTAAATACAATTTTCCCCCCAGGGGAGCGACCCTTGCCTAATGGGTCGCTCCCCATCTCTAAAAAAACAAACAAATAAAACAAAAACACCCAAAAACAATTTGCCCTGGCGCCTAGAGGTTTCTGCCCCCCCCCTGGGGGCAGATCAGCCTAATAACAATAGGCCGATCTGCCCCCGGGGGGGGCAGAAATGGCCTAAAATACATTTTCCCCCCCATCCACCCAACCCCCTCCGGGAGCGACCCTTGCCTACGGGGTCGCTCCCCCTGCGTGACATTGGCGCCAAAAAAAAATCCCCGGTGCCTAGTGGTTTCTGCCCCCTTGGGGGCAGATTGACCTAAAATCGGCCAATCTGCCCCCAAGGGGGACAGAAATGGTCTAAATACAATTTTCCCCCCAGGGGAACGACCCTTGCCTAATGGGTCGCTACCCATCTCTAAAAAAACAAACAAATAAAAACAAAAACACCAAAAAACAATTTGCCCTGGCGCCTAGAGGTTTGGGGGCAGATCCGCCTAATAACAAACAACAAAAAAAATCCCCGGTTCCTAGTGGTTTCTGCCCCCTTGGGGGCAGATTGACCTAAAATCGGCCAATCTGCCCCCAAGGGGGACAGAAATGGTCTAAATACAATTTTCCCCCCAGGGGAACGACCCTTGCCTAATGGGTCGCTCCCCATCTCTAAAAAAACAAACAAATAAAAACAAAAACACAAAAAAACAATTTGCCCTGGCGCCTAGAGGTTTCTGCCCCCCCTGGGGGCAGATCGGCCTAATAACAAACAACAACAAAAATCCCCGGTGCCTAGTGGTTTCTGCCCCCTTGGGGGCAGATTGACCTAAAATCGGCCGATCTGCCCCCAAAGCGGGAAGAAATGGCCTAAATACAATTTGCCCCTCCAGGGGAGCGACCCTTGTCCAAGGGTTCGCTCCCCATCTGTAAAACAAAAAAAACAAAAAATCCCTGGTGCCTAATGGTTTCTGCCCCCCTATCAAAATAGGCTGATCTACCCCCCAGGAGGGCAGATATGGCCTAAAATAATTCCAGCCCCCCCCCCAGGGAGCGACCCTTTCCTAAGGGGTCGCTCCCCTTGCGTGAAATTCACGTAAAAAAAAAACGCCCTGGTGTCTAGTGGTTTCTGCCCCCCTTCATCAAAATAGGCCAATCTGCCCCCAAGGGGGGCAGAAATGGCCTAAATATAATTTGCCCCCTGGGGGAGCGACCATTGCCTAAGAGGTCGCTCCCACCTAAAAAAAAAAAAAAAAAAAAAAAAAAATGATCCCTCGTGCCTAGCCTTCCCAAAAAAATGCCTCCCCTGGGAGCGACCCTTGCCCAAGGGGTCGCTCCCTTATGGCCATTTAAAAAAAAATACAAAAATCCCTGGTGTCTAGTGGGGTTTCAAAAGCCGGATTGCAAGCAATCCGGCTTTTGAAACACTGGGAGAGACTTCGAAGGGAAGGAAATACATTTCCTTCCCTTTGAAGCCTCTCTGGGCCTCCCCCACAGGATTGAAAGAGAAATGCTGAGCATTTCTCTTTCAATCGCGCTGTAAGCAGAGCTTCCAGCGCGATGGGGGAGACCATGTGACTAATCAGCGCGCGCTCGCGCGCTGATGTCACGGGGGGGTTGGGGGGGTTGGGGTGGAAGGGGAAGGGCTTCCCCTTCCATCCCTGACTGGGGGGGGGTGGGAGGGAACCCCACAGAGGGAGCGCTAGTGCTCCCTCTGGGCTCTGTGACCAGGACGTAATGGTTACGTCCTGGGCACAGCAGCACTGTGCCTCAGGACGTAACCATTACGTCCTGGGCACAGAACAGGTTAAAGGATGTGGTGTGGATTAAGTAATGGAATGTATGGGTTGTGGGTTTTATGGGTGGGGAAGCGTATTTATACTTAGGTATTAATTTAAGTAATTGTGTTTTTTGAAATGTTGTAATTTATGTTGTGGTTTTAGGGGCGGGATGTATAGGATTTAGGGGTTATGGGTGGGGAAGTGTATTAATACTCAGGTATTAATTTAAGTACTTGTATTTTTTTAAACGTTGTAGTTTAGGTTGTGGGTTTAGGGGCGGGATATATGGAATGTAGGGGTTATGGGTGGGGAAGTGTATTAGTAATTGGGTATTAATTTATATACTTAGGTATTTTTAGTTTATTTTGTGAAATCAGTGTGGGGTAGTGTATTAATATTTGAGTATTTTATTAGGAATTTGAGTATTTTTTATATTTTATTAAGGGTATGTTGTGGATTAATTTTTGGAATGTATGGGTTGTGGGTGTTATGGGTAGGGAAGTGTATTAAAATTAGGTATTAAATTGAGTAATTGTATTTTTTTAAATGATGTTATTTATGTTGTGGGCTTAGGGGTGGGATATGTGGGATGTAGGGGTTATGGGTGGGAAAGTGATTTAGTAATTGGGTATTAATTTATATAATTGGGTATTTTCTTTTAATTTTGTGAAATGTGGGTGGGGAAGTGTATTGATAGTTTGGTATTTAATTAGGAGTTTGAGTATTTTTTATATTTTTTAAAGGATATTCTGTGGATTAAGTAATGGAATATATGGGTTGTGGGTGTTATGGGTGGGGAACTGTATTAATACTGAGGTATTAATTTGAGTACTTTTATTTTTTTAAATGTTGTAATTTATGTTGTGGGTTTAGGGGCGGGATATATGGGATGTAGGTGTTATGGGTGGGGAAGTGTATTAGTAATTGGGTATTAATTTATATACTTGCGTTTTTTTTTTAGTGAAACTTGGGTGGGGTAGTGTATTAATATGTGGGTATTTAATTGGAATTTGAGTATATTCTGTAATTGTTTTTAAGGATATGATGTGGATTAAGGGATGGAATGTATGGGTTATGGGTGTTATGGGTGTGGAAGTGTATTAATACTGAGGTATTAATTTAAGTTCTTGTATTTTTTTTAATGTTGTAATTTATGTTGTGGGTTTAGGGCTGGGATGTATGGGATGTAGTGGTTATGGGTGGGTAAGTTTATTAGTAATTGGATATTAATGTTATACAATTGGGTATTTTAATTTTATTTTGGGAAATTTGGGTGGGGTATTGTATTGATATTTGGTTTTTTATTAGGAGTTTGAGTATTTTTTTATTTTATTTAAGGATATGTTGTGTATTAATTTATGGACTATATGGGTTGTGGTTGTTATGGGTGGGCAACTGTATTAATACTCAAGTATTAATTTAAATATTTGAATTGTTTTATATGTTGTAATTTATGTTGTGGGTTTAGGGGTGGTATCTATGGGATGTAAGGGTTATGGGTGGGGAAGTGTATTAGTAATTTGGGTATTAGTTGGTATGTTTGAGTAGTATTTTATTTATTTTTTCAAAAATGAGGTGTGGGATTATAGATGGGATATATGGGATGTAGGTGTTATGGGTTGTAAGTATGTTAATACTTGGTTATTTTTTTATATATTTGGCTAATTTAACAAAGGTTAATAAAAATAATTTGTGGTTTAATGATTGGGATAGATTGAATGGAGGGGTAATGGGTGGTGAAGTGTTTTAGTATTTGGGTTTTAATTTGTATTTTATAAAATGTAGTTTGGTTGTGTAATGGTTGCTATGTATTGGGATCTAGGGGTTATGGGTGGGTATATTAGTAGTTTGGTATGAATTATTGTATTTGGGTAATTGTTTATTTTTTTTATTAAAAGTATATTTAGATTTAGGGGTGGGGTATAGGGGATGTAGGGTTTATGGTTGGGGCAGTGTTTTTATGATTAGGTTTTTTTTTCTATGTTTGAGTATTTTTTATATTTATGTAAATTATTTTTTTTGGGATGCAATTTTGTTTATTGGTGGATAATGATTTGGAAATGTATTGATAGTTTATAATTTTTTATTATGGGTGAATTATTTAATTTTGTTATTTTGTTATTTTTTTAGGTTTTGTATTTTTTTTTATTTGTTGTTATTGAAGGTGTAAATATAATTTTGTTTGAAAATAGTTATGTTTAAAAATTTATATTTGAATGTTTAATAATATAGTAGTTGGTACAGTATAAATTGGATTATAATAATGTTACATTTAATTTTTTTAATAATTTTTGTATTTATTAGATTGTAAATTGTTTTTGTGATTTTTAAAATTTGTTAAAATATATTTATATATATGTTTATTATTATTTTTGTTTGAGCTGATGCAATTAATATTATTTTTGTTTTTTAATTTTTTTTTGGATGTATAATTTTATATATATATATTAAATTGTATTAATATTATCTCTAAAAATATATTAATTAATTAATTATTTGTAGATAATACATAGACATTTTTTTTTTTTTTTAGGTGTTAGAAATTTCTTCATTTGCAATAATCATTTTTTTCATGCAAATTTAATTTAAAAAAAATAAAAACACCATTATTTTTTTTTTTAATATTTTTTATTTAGAACATAATCAAGTTTAAAAAAATGCAAAAAAATGTTTTTAATTATTATTTAGGGGGTCATTACAACCCTGGCGGACGGTGTTAAAGCTGCGGTAATACCGCAAACAGGCCAGCGGAACAAAAAAGGGAAATATGACTGTGGCGGAAACCGCCAACATAGACAGCCACTTTAACACGCCGACCACCACGGCGGTACAGACAAGCAGCGTGGCGGTGGTCACTGCCAACAGACAGGCGGAAGACAATGTACCGCCCATAGTATCACAACCCACCAATCCGCCACCTTTTCCGGGGGGCGGATTCACCGCGGATAAAAACACAGCGGAAACAGCTTTTGCAATGGGAAAACGCTCACCTTAACACACTCCACGAGGAAGGAGGGCACCATGGAGCCGGAACTACAAATACTCCCTGCCCTTGTCTTACTGCTCGTCTACGAACACCAGCAACGGCGGCGCCGAAGACAACGGTGAGTACTGCACCTACGACATAGGGGAGGCAAAAGTCAGGGGGACACACACGCAACACCCCCACCCCCACCCCGACCCTCGCACACTACAACACACACACCAATACATTTCCAAACATCACGGTAACAACCCACAACCCCCCTGGAAGAATGCAAAGACAAAAGGAAATCAGTTCAACCATTGTAATGTATCAACACAGTAACCAAATATATACAGATATATATACACATTCTAGAATTTATACATTACGATTAGTAGTGCAGGTATGCACATATCAATGTCCGTGGACCACTAGGCCCACAAAGCATGGGCGACGCCCACACTAGATACCTGTCCACAAACGGAGAGAACACTGCAGGGGCATCAGATAGAAATACAACAGGCACCTCAGGGGGAAGGGAAGGGGGGGCACCTCAGCCGGATTACAGCACCACTCCAGATCCACGACGGGGCTCCATGCCCATTGATGTATCCTGGGGAGTGCAAAGCCACAGTCTCTCAAGTCTCCACAGTGGGTGGTTTGCCCACTGTTACATCCTGGGGAGTGGAAAGCCACAGTCTCTCAAGTCTCACAAGTGGGTGGTTTGACCACTGTTACATCCTGGGGAGTGCAAAGCCACAGTCTCTCAAGTCTCTACAGTGGGTGGTTTGCCCACTGTTACATCCTGGGGAGTGCAAAGCCACAGTCTCTCAAGTCTCCACAGTGGGTGGTTTGCCCACTGTTACATCCTGGGGAGTGCAAAGCCACAGTCTCTCAAGTCTCACAAGTGGGTGGTTTGCCCACTGTTACATCCTGGGGAGTGCAAAGCCACAGTCTCTCAAGTCTCTACAGTGGGTGGTTTGCCCACTGTTACATCCTGGGGAGTGCAAAGCCACAGTCTCTCAAGTCTCACAAGTGGGTGGTTTGCCCACTGTTACATCCCGGGGAGTGCAAAGCCACAGTCTCTCAAGTCTCTACAGTGGGTGGTTTTCCCACTGTTACATCCTGGGGAGTGCAAAGCCACAGTCTCTCAAGTCTCACAAGTGGGTGGGTTGCCCACTGTTACATCCTGGGGAGTGCAAAGCCACAGTCTCTCAAGTCTCTACAGTGGGTGGTTTTTCCACTGTTACATCCTGGGGAGTTCTTCTGCCCCTTCACCACCTTGGGAGGAGTCACAGCTGACTCGGCACTCCCCCCGGGACCCTTGTGAGCAGTTTTGCCGGCAGGAGTCTTCACCCCTCCCGTCTGGCACTGTCCAACTTAAGGTGCTTTACAGGGGGTGGACTGGCAGTGCTTTGGCTCCGTGTCACACTGGCTGCCCTGGTGGCCGGTGCACTCCACAGACCTCTAACACGCACCACTGGTACCGGACTTTTTTTGGCTGAGGTGCTACTACGGGACCTATGAATTGGAGGGGTGGGGATGGTGGGAAAGAGGTCAACGTTGCTCAGGAAGAGTTTCTGACGAGCACTGGGATGGGTAGCTGGAGGGGGTCTTGGAGTGGAGGAAGAGGAGGTGGTTGTAGGAGGTGTAACTTTAGGTGATTTGGGTGCAGGTGCAGGTACTGGAGGCTGTCGTGAGGTGGATGGATGTTGGGTGTGTGGGTGGCCGCGTTTGTGTACTTTGGGAGGGGGCGTCACAGACACACTGGGAGTGTACACAGGGGACGTGTAAATGGTAGTGGGGGTGGTGAGTGCAGGTGAGCGGGGTGTGGTGCAGGGTGTTCTGGTGCGAGTCCTAGTGCCTGTAGATGTAGTGCATGCAGGTGAGAGTGTAGACGACACTGGGAGGGATGAGGGAAACGACGAGGAGGGGGACACAGTGGAGGCAGTGGATGTTGTTGTGTCTGTATGTGGGTGATGCTTGTGTGAGTGCCTGTGGGTTGTGTGGTGCCTATGTTTGTCTGAGCTACTTTTGTGTGTTGAGGTGTGTGCTGGCTTGTCTGATGGTGTGCTTGGGATAGGCTGGGGTACAGGGGATTGGGTCTGGGTGGGGGAAGTTGGAGGGGGGAGGCTAGACACAGGGACAATGGCTGCCATCAGTGCTGAGGCCAGAGATTGCATGGTTCGATGATGGGCAGCCTGACCAGAATGAATGCCCTCCAGGAATGCATTAGTGTGTTGCAGCTCCCTTTCTACACCCTGGATGGCATTCACAATGGTCGACTGCCCAACAGTGAGTGACCTGAGGAGGTCAATGGCCTCCTCACTGAGGGCAGCAGGGGTGACTGAGGCAGGGGCTGAGGTGCCTGGGGCGAAGGTGATGCCCACCCTCCTGGGTGAGCGGGCACGGAGCGAAGGCTGAGGGGCTGCTGGGAGGGCGGTGCTGGTAGGGGGGTGGCGGCTGTACCTGTAGAAGTGGGGGGAACAGATGGTGCCGCCACCACAAGGGAGCTCCCATCGGCGGACGAGTCCGTGTCGCTGTTTGCTGATCTGGTGACCGACTTGAAGCTCCCCTCGCCCTCCGTCCCACTGGTGTATTCAGAGTCCGTGGTGTGGCCCTCCATGGCCATGTGGGATGCAGCTCCCTCGTGCTCCTGTGCCAATGTACCTCCGCCTGATGATGTTGATGCACAAAAGAACAGGGAGAGCAGAAAAAGAGGGGGGGGACGACAGAAGAAAGACAGGTTAAGTGCATGGCATACCGCTACCGTTGGCGGACAATACAGACATAGCAGCCCCCTGCACCACGCCGTGCTCTTGGCCTCTACAGATGCAATTCCTGGGATATGGCCTACATGGCTATGGGTGTCATCTGCCCACAGAGATGACACAGGGGCATGACTACCTGTACTTGGCACTCTACAGAGGTGGGGTGGAGTGGCACATGGCCTGCATTCCGGAGGGGCCAGCCTACGGAACTCGCCCTGGCCTAGGGAAAGCCACAGCCCTCCTCCCCCACCCAGACCCCTCCACTGCGCGCAAAGTCCGCAGAATGAGAGTGTACTCACCCCCTTGTGTCTGCTGTGATGCCCTCAAGCGCCCATCCAACTCAGGGTAGGCCACCGCCAGGATCCGGAACATCAGGGGGGTCATGGTTTGACGGGCACCCCTCCCACGTTGGGAGGCCATCCCCAGCTGAGCCTCCGCTGTCTTCTTGCTCCAGCGGCGAATGTCCTCCCATCTTTTCCGGCAGTGGGTGCCCCGTCTCTGGTGGACCCCCAGGGTCTGGACGTCCTTGGCGATGGCACGCCAAATGTCCTTCTTCTGGTGGGCGCTGACCTACATGACATGTACAGGGGAAGAAGAGAAGTCATTACCAACTGCACCGTTGAAATGAGTGGCCCACATCCCTACCCTTGCCATGTGGCACATGCATTCACAGTCCTTCATGCTCGCAGAACTCTGCCCCCTCACATCTTACAACCAGCCCTCTCCACCCAGGCATAGCCCATACAACGTGCTCCCTGTGTACATACCTGTTGGTCTGGAGGACCGTAGAGTAGCGTGTACTGGGGGAGGACCCCGTCCACGAGCTTCTCCAACTCCTGAGCAGTGAAGGCAGGGGCCCTTTCCCCAGACGCAGCAGCCATTGTCTCTTCCAGACCGAGGTCACAGCAGCACTTGCAGTGTAGGTCCTCTCCTGTCGAAGATCAGGTATCGAGTGATTGAAAAGATAGAAAATGGCGGTCACGTCCGCGGCGGTGACGTCCGCGGCGGTGCGTATCATCACCGCCGGCGCACTTCATCATTGGCTCCTGGGACCCATAGGGTCCAATGTTAACCAATGCAGCATTGCTCCGCGGTCTACGACCGCCTACGGCGACGGTGTACAACGCCAGCGCTGTTACCTCACATCCCATTGTCCCAGTTTAGAGGTCAGGCAGCCGCCATTTCAGGGGCCCACATGGCTTCATTTACTACTGCGTCACACATACCTAGGCCTACACTCAACACACATACAGGAAGAGTTTTGTATTTGGTGTCGTGTTCTGTGTAGCTTTGGGTACATACCTGAGATTTTACCTGACATTTTGTTGACTTTGTGATCGCTGTTGTCCTTCTTAGGCACCGTCAGCTGGGATATTTGAGAACTTGGAGGAATCCTCCAGTGTACCAGTGTACCGACCGCTGGTGGACCTGTTAACAATGGAGGAGCGACATTTGATCATCACCTACAGGTTTGACCGTGCCACAATCCAGGAACTGTGTACCCAGTTGGAGCCAGACCTGATGTCACCAATCAGCCATCCCACAGGAATCCCCCCTGAAGTGCAGGTGCTGTCAGTGCTCCATTTCCTTGCAAGTGGCTTCCAGACTGAGGTCACAGCAGCACTTGCAGTGTAGGTCCTCTCCTGTCGAAGGTCAGTATCAAGTGAGTGAACAGACAAAAAATGGCGGTCACGTCCGCGGCGGTGCGTACCGTCACCGCCGGCGTACATCGTCATTGGCTCCTGGGACCCATAGGGTCCAATGTTAACCAATGCAGGATTGCGCTGCGGTCTTCGACCGCCTACCGCGGCGGTGTACAACGCCAGCGCAGTTACCTCATATCCCCTTGTCCCACCTTACAGGTCAGGCAGCCGCCATTTCAGGGGGCCACATGGCATTCATTTTAAATGCGTCACACCTATCTAGGCCTTGCATACACACAGTGACAGGCACATTGCGGATTGACAAATGTGTGCAATAAACCTTTTTTTAATACCTCAGTGTTGGCTGACTCTCTGCTCGCTGTTCTCGTCCATAGGGCACGTCCGCTGGGGCAGGTGATGAAATGGCGGCATCCTCCGGTGCACAGACCGCTGGTGAACCTGTTGACAATGGAAGAGAGACTCGTAATAGTCACCTACAGACTTGATCGTGCAACAATCCATAAACTGTGTGCCCAGTTGGAGCCAGACCTGATGTCAGCTATCCACCATCCCACAGGAATCCTCCCTCTAGGTCAGGTCCTGTCAGTACTCCATTTCCTGGCAAGTGGGTCTTTTCAAACTACAGTGGCCATTGCATCAGGGATGTCCCAGCCAATGTTCTCTAATGTGTTGTCCAGAGTGTTGTCTGCCCTGCTGAAACACATGCGCAGCTACATTGTTTTCCCTACGGTGGAGGATTTGCCCACAGTGAAAGGTGACTTCTATGCCCTGGGACATATCCCCAACATCATAGGTGCCATTGATGGGACACATGTGGCCTTGGTACCCCCCGCAGGAGTGAACAGGTGTACAGAAACCGGAAGAGCTACCATTCAATGAATGTGCAGATGGTGTGTTTGGCAGACCAGTACATCTCCCATGTGAATGCCACGTTTCCAGGCTAAGTGCATGACGTTTACATTTTGAGGAATAGCAGCATCCCTTATGTGATGGGTGAACTCCAGAGGCACCGTGTGTGGCTAATAGGTGAGGACAAGGACCCTATACCCTGTGAATAGTTGTCTGGGGTTGTCCCTAAGGGTCAGTGCGTGTCTAACAGGTGTCCCTCAATATTTTCAGGTGACTCTGGTTACCCCAACCTGTCATGACTACTGACCCCGGTGACAAATCCCATGACAAGGGCAGAGGAACGCTACAATGAGGCACATGGGCAAACTAGGAGAGTGATAGAAAGACCTTCGGCCTCCTGAAGGCCAGGTTCCGGTGCCTCCATATGACAGGTGGTTCTCTCTACTACTCACCAAAGAAGGTGGGCCAGATCATCGTGGCCTGCTGTATGCTGCACAACCTGGCTTTGCGACGACAGGTGTCTTTTCTGCAGGAGGATGGTCCAAAAGGAGGTCTTGTAGCAGCTGTGGAGCCTGTGGACAGTGAAGAAGAGGAGGCAGAAGAAGAGGATATCAACAACAGAAACAACGTTATCCAGCAATACTTCCAGTGAGACACAAGTAAGAAGATGTCACTGGCTCACACATCTCATACAATTGTTAGACCTATCATAAGTCTGTCACTTTCACCCAGTGTATGGACCCTGACTTGTCACTTTGCCTTTCCATTTCACAGATGTGGGTCCCACTGTGTGACCTCTGCTATATTACCTCATGGACTAGAGCTGTGTGACATAGGTTTGATGACAATAGAATCAACATTGCTATTTTCCTTAGTTATTGCAAATACACATATGTGAAAGCACAGACTGACTCCAGATTGTTTTGTGATTCAAAGGTGTTTATTTCAGTGCAGATTAGTGGAGAGGGTTGTAAAATGGGCAGGGGTAGTGGTGGAGGATTGTCCATGGCAGAGTCCTGTCTATTTGTTTCAAAGGTGCATTGTCCAAAGGGGCATAGGAAGTGGAGCTAGGGCAGTTGATGGATGGACAGGGTGACGAAGTGGGACAGAAGGATGACATTCAGGGTGGTCTCATTTCCTGGCGGGGGCTTGGCATTGTTTTCTGTCTTTGTCCTGGATCTCAGGGACCGTTTGCAGGGTGGTTCTCCATCTGCAGGGGGTGGGGTGCTGGTATTGTGGTCCTGTGGCGGTGCCTCCTGTCCACTAGCGCCGGTGGAGGTGGTGGGCTGCTCATCATCCAGGCTAGTGTCAGGGGCCCCTTGTTGTGCCACAGTGTCCCTCCTGGTGTCCACAAGGTTCTTCAGCACCCCTACAATGGTGACCAAGGAGGTGTTGATGGACTTAAGTTCCTCCCTGATCCCCAGATACTGTTCCTCCTGCAGCCGCTGGGTCTCCTGAAACTTGGCCAGTACCGTTGCCATCGTCTCCTGGGAATTATGGTACGCTCCCATGATGTTGGAGAGGGCCTCGTGGAGAGTGGGTTCCCTGGGCCTGTCTCCCCCTGTCACACAGCTGTCCTCCCAGTTCGCCTGTTATCCTGTGCCTCCGTCCCCTGAACCGTGTGCCCATTGCCACTGCCCCCAGGTCCCTGATTTTCTTGGGTTGGTGATTTTGCCTGGGTTCCCTGTAGTGGTGGACACACTGCTGCTTGACGTGTCCTGGGGACAGAGGGATGGGCCTGCTGGGAGGGTGCTCTGCTGGTATTTATTGAGGGGGGAGGCTCTGTGGTGGTATGTGCCTATGTGAGGGGAACCGACTGTCCTGAGGTCCCAGATGGGCCGGGCTGGTCATCTTGATCCAGTTGGACAGAGCTGCTGTCATCACTGTGGCCCTCTTCTGTGGGGGGAGTGGACATGTCTGGAACCTCCTGTCCGGTGACGTTGGGTAGGGGTCCTGCAGGGGTGTAAAGGCATGATTATTGCATCTGTGTCAGAGTCACCAGATCTTCGGGGTCTGCGCACGTTCCCAACACGTCCACCACTGAACAGCTCCAAGACTCTGATAGATAAATCACAGAGGCTAAGAGAGTTCAAGAGGGGAAGAGGGGATTAGGAAGGGGACAGCTGGGAAGGAGACCTGTGGGAAGCAAAAGATTAAACAACACAACATCAGATTCAAAACCAACATTTAGATACATAAAGACTCTCTGTTGGATCTATGGTTCAATGATACTTGGAACATGAAATAATACTCTATTGAGTTCCAGAATTCTATGACACTCGGAACATGAAATAACACTCTGTTGAGCCTGTAATTCAGTGATACTTGAAACATGAAATAAACACACTGTTGAGCCTGGAGTTCAGTGATACTCGGAACATGAAATAACACTCTGGTGAGTCTATAGTTCAGTGATACTCGGAACATGAAATAATACTCTGTTGAGTCTAGAGTTCAGTGATACTTGGAACATGAAATAACACTCTGTTGAGTCTAGAGTTCAGTGATACTCGGAACATGAAATAACACCTAAAACTAAGAAAACATGAATGGTCTAGAACTAGACTCTAATTAGACCTTACTAAATCTAGATACCTGGAAAATAATCAAAAATGGTTAGTACAATGTTTCATATAGAATTTTCATGAATTGAAAACATACTGTTCTAGGGATACTAGAACCTTCCTGAATAATGTCCCAAAACAAACACAGCCTCATTACATGAGGATAAGATTCTCCAAACATTCCTTGGAAAACAATAGGAATTGTACTAGAGACCCTACATGCACATAGAATACAATATCCAGAATTCAAGCACAAAAGAACTTTAGAATGTCAGAACATAGATTGCGCACATTGTGGATTTCCACAAGAGTCCTGTAAATGTCATGAAATAGTTGCGCTCTATGAATAACAAGAATTAAGCATAGGAAACAAACAAATTGCGTGTTTTACCGATTTGAAGGCAGCTTTGTAAATGCCATAAAATGGTTGCGCGCAATGAATATCTTGATTTATACACAAGTAAAGAATCTCGCTTCTTGCCGATTCAAATGCAACCTGGAAAATGTCAGAAAAAGTGTTGCGCACAATGAATACCAAGGGTTAATCACGAAAAGTGAATCGCGCATCTTGCCGATTCGAATGTCACCATATGAATGCCTGAATATGGTAACGCACAATGAATCGCACGTTTAGCCGATTCCAATGTAAACATGTGAATGCCCAATAAACATCAAGCGCACTTTCACACACACAAGAATCAAAAGATTTAGCACGAAGAATTAGGCCCCAAGAATTCGAGCGTCATTGATACGGAGTCGGGGGCCCAGCCCGACCTCCGTCTCACCGCCCTAATCAAGAATCACCCAGCCGAGTGAAAGGGTGAGGCCTGGAAAATCAAAGTAGGCCACCGGAACAGGAACTCAGGAAGTTGCTCTTGCTCTGCACCGGGACCTCTGAATAGTGAGCACGTGGAGCTGGGCTGGCTCCCTTTTATAGAGTCTTGGCCCAGCCCACAACCACTCCCAGGCATGCTGCAGGGAAGCTTCTAGAAGGCCCTGGAAATTGACCACACCCTGACTCACTCTGAAAGCCTGCAGCAATACATTGCAAATGAACGGTATTTATAAGCACCTTAAGAATGAATATTATGGGTTGAATTCTGTAATGCAAAAGGTTAAACAATAACATATTATCACAATGCATAAATTATGTCATCTCATACATGCTGGGTTTTTGCATTCCAGTCGCCCGTAGAGCGCGCACTGCCCAGATGTTGACACTCTGTGTGTGCCATTGTGTGCAATGTGTGGGTGACCCTGTACTCCAGTGCTTGCATTCATGTCTAGGACCTTGTGTGATACTTGGTTTGGGGTCTGTGTGGGTATCTGTAGTGGACATGCTTTGGTGATGGGTGTCCATGCGTTGTTGTTGCATGCAGGGCTTGGTATTGGGATGTGTGGGTTGTGAAAGTGGGGCATATGTAAGGTGTTGGAGTGATGGGGTGAGGGTGGGGCATTTGATAGCATGCAGGTTAGGGTGGAGGATGTAATAGTTAAGATTTGACTTACCAGAGTCCATTCCTCCTGCTACTCCTGCGAGGCCCTCAGGATGCAGTATAGCCAAGAACTGCTCCTCCCATGTTGTTAGTTGTGGTGGAGGAGGTGGGGGCCTGCCGCCAGTCCTCTGAACTGCAAGCTGGTGTCTTGAGACCATGGAACGCACCTTCCCCCATAGGTCGTTCCACCTCTTCCTGATGTCATCCTGCGTTCTTGGGTGCTGTCGCACTGCGTTGACACTGTCTATGATTCTGCGCCATAGCTCCATCTTCCTAGCTATGGAGGTGTGCTGCACCTGTGATCCGAATAGCTGTTGCTCCACCCAGACGATTTCCTCCACCATGACCCTGAGCTCCTCCTCAGAGAACCTGGGGTGTCTTTGCAGTGCCATGATGTGGTGTGGGTGATGTGTAGGGTGGTGTGTGTTGTGATGTGTGAGGGAATGTGTTTGTGTGTGTTGTCTGAGGTGCGTGGATGTTGTGTGAGTGATGATGGTGTGTGCCTGTGGATGCTAGTATTGTTGATAGTGGTGTCTCTCTGTGTGCTTCTTTCTCAATTTTTGTCGTAGGGTTATGTGGGTGAGGTGGGTGTGTGTTTCATATTGTATTGGATGTGTGGGAGTGGTATGTGTATGTGTATCAGGTGTGTGTATTTTGAATTGTCCAATGTGGTTGTGTTTTGTACATGTGTGTGTATTTTGAGCGCGGCGGTGTGTACCGCCACTGGAATACCGCAGTTGAAAGACCGCCGCATGGATTCGTGGGTCGTGATAGTGTGGGCATAGTCCTGTTGGCGTGACGGTGTCTATTTTGTTATCGCCAGTTTATCACTGACCTTTGGTGTGGCGGACTTGTGTGGGTGTCTGGATTTTGGTGGATTCTGGCCTGTGGGTCATAATAGCTGTAGCGGAATTCCGCAGCGGTGTGTTGGCGGTCTTCTGCACGGCGGTAAGCGGGATTTACAGCCAATGTTGTAATGAGGGCCACAATCTCAAAACCAAATTTACTAAAAGATGTATTTTTAAATTGTGAGTTCAGAGACCCCAAACTCCACATGTCCATCTGCTCCCAAAGGGAATCCACACTATTTAAAGGTAGCCCCCATGTTAACCTATGGGAGAGATAGGCCTTGCAACAATGAAACACAGATTTGGCAGTATTTCACTGTCAGGACATATAAAACACATTAGTAAATGTCCTACCTTAAACATACACTGCACCCTGCACATGGGGATACCTAGGGCCTACCTTAGGGTTGTCTTACATGTAAGAAAAGTGAAGGTTTAGGACTGGCAAGTGGGTACACTTTCCAAGTTGAATTGGCAGTTTAAAACTGCACACACAGATACTACAGTGGCAGGTCTGAGCCATGTTTACAGGGCTACTAATGTGGGTGGCACAACCAGTGATGCAGGCCCACTAGTAGCATTTGATTTACAGGCCCTGGGCACCTCTAGTGCACTGTACTAGGGACTTACCAGTAAATCAAATATGCCGATCATGGAAATCTAATTACACATACATTTTACATAGGAGCACTTGCCCTTTAGCACTGGATAGCAGTGGTAAAGTGCCCAGAGTAACAACAACAGCAAAACAGAGTCCAGCATACATCAACAACCTGGGATACAGAGGCAAAAAGTTAGGTGAGACCACGCCAAGGATACCAAGGCCCATATTTATTCTTTTTGACGCAAATCAGCGCTAGCGCAGATTTGCGTCAAAAAGTTTACCTCCGGTTAATGCCATTCCAACGCATCAGCCGGGCGCCTTATTTATGGAATGACGTTAGCCGGCGCTGTCGTCTGGTTAGCGCCAAAATAAATGACTCTAACTGGGCAGCGGGGGCGTAGGGAAGAATGGGAGTTGTGTGTCAAAGAATGGTGCAAGTTAGGTTAGAGTAAAAAATATTGCCTCAAACCTGACTAGCGTCATTTGTTGACGCACAACCCCCATGGAAATGACTCCTGTCTTATCAAAGACAGGAAGCATGCCACCCTGCCCAATGCCCAGGGGACTTCTGGCCCTGGGCATGGCCATTGGGCACAATGGCATGTAGGGGGGCCCAAGTTAGGCCCCCCTATGCCACCTTACAAAAAAAAAAAAAAAAAATTACCTCTACTTACCGTAGATGGGTCTTCTAGGGGTGGGCGAAGGTGGCAAGGGGTGTCCCTGGGGGAAGGGAAGGGCACCTGTGGACTGCTCCCATGGTCGTAGACCATGGAAATTAGCCCACAGGTCCCTTAACGCCTGCCCTGACCCAGGCATTAAAAAACGACTCTAAACTGCTTTAGAGTAATTTTTTAAGGCCCTCCCCCTGCCATGCGTCATTTTGTGCACAGGAGTATAAATAAGGCGCAAAGGCCTTCTAGTCTTTTTTTGCCTTGGAACGCCTACCTTGCATCTCATTAACGCAAGGTAGATCTCCATGGTAAAAAAATGACTCATACTCCATAAATTTGGCGCTAGACTCATCTAGCGCCAAAGTATAAATATGGAGTTAAGTTTGCCCCAGATTTGCGTAAAAAAAAATGACACAAATCAGGTGCAAACAGAGTATAAATATGCCCCCAAGTCTAACAGTGACCATGACCCTATGAACCCTATAAACCATGTGAACCTGCTTTATTGCCTGACTAAGTCCATGTGAGCCCTATGAATCCGCTTGTGTCATGTCCCTGAGACTGGGTAGCTACCTTGTCGGATTGAGCCAAGCTTATTCCTGGCTCAGAATGTCCAGTGTAGATTTGGGTGGGAGGATGCATCTTAAACACATTCTTTGGGTGGAGTGGCAGGTGATGGGTGGGTGATGAACTAGTTTATTGATTTTGTTACAGTTTGTAGTGTAAACTTTGCTTTGCTTGTTCTTACTCTCACAAACATAGTTCTATTACTTTCTACTGTCCTCCTGTCCTACATAACCTCCCACTAGCTATTTCGGCTACTTGGGCAACTCCACCTCCTACATTATCTCCCTGCTTCTAACATCACACTCCAGATCACCGACTATAGCTAGCCCCCAAGAATAGCAACGGTGCCCAAATATACTAGACAAATCTTCAGCATCTCATGCACATTCCCATATACAGAACTCGACAACTGCAGGCAATCTACTCTTGACCTAGGAGAACACAAACTCCCACTTTGGCCCTTTCTCTGAACATATTCTTACTGAACACCGACAGGCTTAACTGCCCAGTTAAATATAACGTGGTAGCAGATTACTGTAATATGTTGAAAGGGGACATCATCCTATTACAAGAGACCCACTTGAAATCTATTTGTGATGAGAAATTTTATAGCACTTGGATTGCAAACATTGGAATCTCCCAAGCTTCACAAAAGAAAAATTGGGTGGTCACATTAATATCGATATATATCAGTCATGTCACATACCCATGATCATGTTGTTGAAGTAAGCCTCAGCAAGGCCTACTAGTGCAAGGGGTTCACCTTTCTCTGCACAAAGTCCTTAGACCATGTAGGAAGAAGTTGGCACAGAAACTGAAATAAAAGACAAAGTTTATTAAACCTCATGAGGTGGTACCACAGTTCAAACAGCACCCTTCGGTAATGTTTGAAGTAGCACACTGAACTGAGAGAGCATGGTCCTTTTATACCCACGCAGGGGCTAAAAGGAGGTGGTGCAATTATAGAAGCAAGACTTGCATACATGTAAGGTCATGTGGAAATGCACAGTCAACAGGTAGGAGGAGCTAACAGTTTTCAAGGACTAACAGCTGCAGACCTTACTGAGAATGTGCGAAAGTGGGAAATGCTAAATATAACTTGTCACTAAGCAGATTTTCAAGAGTAGTTAACAGAAAGGTAGGACAGAGCACATGGTGAGCACTTGGCAGCATGTGGCAGAGAAAATGGCTGCCATGAATACAAAATGGATTCCGCGAAATGTTCACAATAGTTACTAAATACAAGATGTCTTCTGCTAATGCTTAATCTAATCGCTGCTAAAACTACAACAATGTGGGCTGGTGGCTCATCTCTAAGTTGAAGAAAAGGAATCTAGATTTTTTGATTGTAAGCATATATGCACCCGATGACAATGCCTACAGTTTCTGGAAGGACCTGGACCAATGACTCTCGGACTCCCAGACAACTTAGGAGTTATCTTAGGCCACAACTTTAATTTGCCTATGGATGGTAACTTGGACAGGACATCAGCTCACAAATTTATAGGCAATAAAGCACACAAACAAATGAGAATCTGTAGTAATAATAAAAATTTACTGGAGGTCTAGCGCCTCCACAATCACACTGGGAGTGACCACACATTTTACTCCCCGCCTTATCACTTATTCACACAAATAAATTATCTAATGGTGAGCAACTCGCTGCTTCAACTTTCGCAAACTCCACAAATTTAACCCATTGTGATTTTCGATCACGCCTGTGTATCAATACAAATAACTCTCAGTGACCCCACCCCCACCATGTTAATGGCTTCTCAACAGTGATCTACTAGATGACCCCAATAATAAAAAAGAATTTGAGGCCACCACAGACAACTTCCTCAAAGAGAACCTACCGAATGATACAAACCCTACATCCTGCTGGGATGCCCTCACATTGAGGGGCACACTGATCCATATTTCATCCCAAAAAGCAAAGCCATTACAAAACATCTCAAGGAGCTTGACTGTCCGATCCAAACAAGAGGGCCAAAATTTAAGAAAAATGACTCAAAAATGGCAGTTGAGTGTCAAACATTTGAACACTGCATAACACCTTTCCTTAGTGCCATGCTTGCACCATATTTATAAAACAGTGCAGCATGGCGCTAAGGAAAAATTACGCTAACCCTTGCGACAGGTCCTAAAGAATAATGATGCTAATGCTGCAAAAGTGGCATTAGCATGCTTTGCAGCACGTTATTTGATACTAGTCATGCTAGCACCATTTTTGCTTCAAAAGCATTAAAAAAGCCTGTGAAAATGCCATACAGAAGCCACGAGGACCCAAGATGGAGAATGCAGGACAGGAGAGACTCCATAAAGCCCCAATCAGTCCAGTACAAAGCCAGGATAAACATACAGACTCAAAGGAGAAAGGGCAACCAAAGAGGAAGTGTTGTTTCAGTGAGGAGTAGAATAACATCTTGGTCAGAAAGGTGACAGAGCACCAACACCAGCTCTTTGTCACCTCCAAATTGCCAGTAGGTAGGAGGGAGGCCATATGGCAGTCAATAGTCAAGAAAGTCAACAGTGTGGCAGAGGTGAAGAGGACTGTGACCAATTGTAAGAAGCACTGGCACAATTGCAAGCGCAGAACTAAAGAGAAACTGGCCAGCAACTGAAAGGCAGCACTGCAGACCGGAGGTGAGAGTCCGGCACCCCAGGAGGACCTAGATGAGCTGGAGGAGATGGTGGCAGCAGTCATCCCGGAGGAATCGCTGGAGTCTCGGGACAGGACAGTGCAGCCTTTCAAGAACTACCACAAATGCAGGGTAAGTTGCAGTGGGGGTCAATCTTGTAATTAACAAATGGCAGAAGGGGGAGGCACATAGGACACACTGTATGCATGCAAAAAGGGTTGCATGGGGGCACAATAATGGCCAAACACTTGTAATGGGCTCTCACATTCCTCCCAATATGCACAGACCATTTCTCAACCCTCATATCGCACCCTTCACTGTAGCAACTGTACCATATGCCCATATGTAACACTCATTGGGCAACATGTACAGGGGCCCGCTGCACAGGGTGAGCTAGCAAGAACTGGGACATGCCTCCATGCACCTTTGGGAATCAGCTTACATGTGATCATGCACAACATATCGGGTATGTCAGTGATTATCATCTGTGCTGCTGTACAGGTAGCTCCCATGTCACCATGCTGCAAGGTTGCCTGTGTAGTGGGGATGGTTGGTGTCGTGCCCAAGGGGATACCTTACTGCATAACATCAGATACAAGTGGTCTCACCGTCTCACTGAAGGGCATATTTGCAAGGCCTTAGTGTGACATCATCATTATATTGATTGATGCCAGTGTGGCCTGAAGCTGCCCATTCCCCTTTTGCCACATTAACAAAGTTGCACAATGCATGTATAGTTCCACTTTGTACATCCTTGCACCACAATATGCCTGTGCCAGTTAAAGTGATGCACCCATTGCAATTAATGGACCTCCTGGTGCTTTGGTGCACTAGTGGCATAATTTATGGTGCCAATGCGGTAAACCTCCACAATAGTGCCATAACTCATGAGGCTACTGTGGAAATCTCTTCCATGGTAAACAATAATTGAAATAAGGTGCTTCCATGGTGTTACTAGCTGGGACAAGGTGCGCGAAAGGAAAGTGGTGCCTCAGGATCAAAGCACCATATACATATACATTTTGCCCTATGTGTGATGCACAATGCAACACACATTGAACGACTAAATTCATGGGACATACAAAGTTTTCACACACCCACTTGTCACTCCCACACCACTCTTGAGTTTTTGAACCAAACTGAAGCAATCCAAGATGTGACAAATTTAGAAGCCATCGGAAGCTGGATGGGTTACACATGTGTTACATGGGAAGACCCCCAACAATACGCATGGAATGTCAACTACATGCAGTGTCAGGTGTGAAAGGGGCAAATAAATACTAGGCCATGGAAAGGCATGCAAGGTGGGTGTAACAGACTGGGAAATGTGGACTGGCAAATTGTGCCAATGGTGACTAAATAAAAATTATGCTCAGGTGACACAGTGTGCCACTCGGGCCCATAAATGAGTGCCTTGATATGTGGGGAGTGGGGGAGACCCCTTTCAGTGCCAGTGTGAGGAAAAAGTGTTTTTTGGCCAGATTTCGAGGCTTGCAAAGGATTCTGGGTAACAGAACCTGGTGAGAGCCCCACAAGTCACCCCATCTTGAATTTCTGTCAGAGTCACCAGATCCTCGGGGTTTGTGCACGTTCCCAACACGTCCTCTAATGAACAGCTCCAAGACTCTGATAGACAATTCACAGAGACTGTGAGAGTTCAAGAGGGGAAGAGGGGATCAGGAAGGGTACTGCTGGGAAGGAGACCTTTAATGGGAAAAAAAGTTAGAACACACAATATAACCTGAAGTAAATATTAATAAACATAGTCTTTCTGAAAATATGAGCAATCTTGAATTGCAGTTTTAAAAATGAACAGATTTTGTGATGATCAGATACCTGTAATGGAATCAAGATTAATTGAAATAAAACTTTTCTTATTCAAGCATGAATTAGAATTACAAGAATATGCATAATAGGAGCATATAATATTGCATCTAGAACTTCTGATCCTATATATATTTTCCTTGAAATGTTTTCAACACAGATTACACTCTTAAAACACTAGAGAAGAAATATTTTTCAATGGGTTCAATAGTTCCCATACTTGTCAACTCGAATTGTACCAAGCAATTATCCTGGAATGGTAATATGCAGTTCACAACATAAATAAACTCTAGTAAAAAATTGCATGTCCTGCTGACTCGAATGCCACCATGCAAAGTCAAGAAATGGTTGCAAAATAAATAGCGACAGGTTTTGAAATTATCTTAAATTGAATTATACATCGTGCCACTTGAAAACCTTCTTTGAAATGTCAATAAATAGTAGCACACAATGTACCACAAGCTTTTAAAGCTTCATAAACGAACCGCGCCTCTTGCCGATTCGTGATCAATCATGTATGTGTCAATAAATGCCAGCGCGCAATGCAACTCAAGATTTCAAAGCTTTTCAAACGAATCGCGCCTCCTGTCGATTTGTAAACCTCAACGCGTATGTCAATAAACGCTGGCGCGCAATGTAACATGAGTTTCAAAACTATAAACGAATTGCGCTTCTTGCCGATTCATAAACATCCATGTACACACTTTAACAAAAATACTTGAGTGCACTTTTTATGACCTTAAAACAAATTGTTAACGTAAATAAACGATCAGATCTTAGAATGAGATAATTCTAGATAAAATAAACGGTATTGGGAATAAACCCAACTACCGTCTTACCACCCAGGAACAAGATGCACCAATGAAGATTTCAAAGCAGAACTGGGAGATCAAAAAGGCCACTGGAACTGAAGTTCTGGAAATAGCTGCTCTTCTGTACTGGAACCTCTGAATAGTGAGCACTGGGAGTTGGGCTGACTCTCCTTATATAGAGTCTTGGCCCAGCCCAGCACCACGCCCAGGCATGTTGCAGGGAAAGTCTCTAGAAGGCCCTGTAGAGGGGCCACACCCTAACCCACTCTGAAAACCTGTAGCAATACCTTGCAAAGAAACAGTATTTGTAAACATATTAAGAATAAGTGTTTAGGATTGAACTCTGCAATGCAAAAGGGTAAAATAGAACATATCAGCACAATGCATGAATCATGTTATTTTGAAAGTGATTTTTTTTGCCTTTTTTTGACACCAATAGAGCGCGTACTGTTCTGTTGTTGACAATTTCCCTAGGTATCTAGTTTTCAAAAATGAGCTAGAGGCCAAAATCTACAGCTAGGCAATTTGCAAAAAGCACATCAGATTTCAATGTAAAAATGTGATATGTCCATGTCGCGTTTCATGTCGCGAGCATTAGGCCTACCCACGCAAGTGAGGTACCATTTTTATTGGGAGACTTGGGGGAACACAGAATAGCAAAACAAGTGTTATTGCCCATTGTCTTTCGCTACATTTTTTGCTTCCAAATGTAAGACAGTGTGTAAAAAAGACATCTATTTGAGAAATGCCCTGTAATTCACATGCTAATAGGGGCACCCCACTATTCAGAGATGTGTAAATAACCACTGCTTCTCAACACCTTATCTTATGCCCAATTTGGAAATACAAAGGTTTTCTTGAGTCCTATTTTTCACTCTCTATATTTCAGTAAATGAATTGTTGCACACCTAGTATAGAATGCAAACCCATTGCAAGGTGCAGCTCCTTTATTGGCTCTGGGTACCTAGGGATCTTGATGAACCTACAAGCCCTATATATTCCCACAACCAGAACAGTCCAGCAAACGTAACATTATATTGCTTTAAAAAAATACAACATTGCAGGAAAAAGTTACAGAGTAAAACATGGAGAAAAATTGTTGTTTTTTTAGCTAAATTTCAATTTTTTTTTTATTTCAGCTGTTATTTTCTGTAGGAAAACCTTGTAGGATCTACACAAATGGCCCCTTGCTGAATTCAGAATTCTGTCTACTTTTCAGAAAAGTTTAGCTTTCCGGCATCCAGCATTGGTTTCACACCCATTCCTGTCACTAACTTGAAGGAGGCTGAAAGCACAAAAAATAGTTTAAAAATGGGGTATGTTCCAGAAAATGCCAAATTTGTGTTGAACAATGTGGTTTTGTGTTTCAGTTCTGCCTGTTCCTGAAAGCTGGGTAGATGGTGATTTTAGCACAGCAAACCCTTTGTTGATGCCATTTTCAGGGAAAAAACCACAAGCCTTCTTCGACAGCCCTTTTTTCCCATTAAACAATAAAATCACTGTATTTCAGCCAATTTCTTGGTCTCCTGCAGGTGAACCCACAAACTCTGGATACCTTGAGAATTCCTACGATGTTGGAAAAAAAGGACGCAAACTTGGTGTGGATAGCTTATGTGGGCAAAACGTTATGAAGACCTAAGTACGAACTACCCCAAATAGCCAAAAAAGGGCTCAGCACTGGGGGGGAAGAGGCCCAGCAGCTAAGAGGTTAAAAAGCTCCTTTGGTGGCCAGTGTTTTACTTTTTTACTTTTTTTGCAGCACTTCTGCCACATGTCTTGACTGAAATCACTGTGTTTGTGCATGTATATACCTTTTCCAAATATCACAAGGCCCTTGCAGAACACATTGCCACCAGTGCATCAATTTGTTGCACTCCACATCCTCAACATGACATTAGACATACTGTCAATATCCAAGGATGGATAATGTTGTGCTAATTGCTACACAAGCAACCTCACACACAACCCATGCACTACACATTAGACATGCAAGGTAACACTTACTGGCAGCATTGGGGTCTGCAAATCTTTCAACCTCACCAGTGGTGTAGGGGGCAGGTCCACCTGCAAGACATGACATGAAACATAGCTCTGCGAATGTTGGACAAAGAACAGCATGGACACATGTTACAAATTCCACATGTTTAGCTGATTAACCTAGATGAGTAAGGTTAGGGAATGACCAAGTGCCCCCTATAACATGTCAATTTGGGCTTGACCCATACCTAGATGTCTCAACTACATAAGTAACATTTTGCAGAGGACAGTCCACTGACAATCTTCAGAAGCATAGCACATTGTTGTGTCACTCTGCACATACATGACTCATGGAACACACGGATCCATGACCCCTCCAGCGACACTGAGGCAGCTGCCCGCAACTTCAGGCAATGGATCGACACCTGTGCCAATACTCTTGCACAGATCAAGAATCCTTCCAACAGACGCACCGACAAAAGGGCCTTCTGGTTTACCACTGACATCCATGAATCTAAGCAAATCTGCCGCAGACTTGAAAGAAAGTGGTGGCAACAAAAGACTCTGGACAACCACACAGCCTTCAAAAACGCCATCCCTAGACACCGCCAACTCATCTGAACCACCAAGAGAACTGCCTTCAAAGACCAAATCAACAACAATGTACACAGCCACAAGGAGCTCTTCAACATTGTGAAGGAATTGTCCAACCCCAGCTTCAACACCAATGACATCCCGCCATCTCAAGACCTCTGCGACTCCCTAGCCTCCTACTTCCACTGCAAGATTGCAAACAACCACGACAGCTTCAGTACCCAGACCCCCCTGGCAGCCATCAACACCACAGATTCACCTCCGACCAACCTCCTGCCCTCCTGGACCCCCGTCAACGACACCATCGAAATCATGAACACCATCCACTCTGGCTCTCCATCTGACCCCTGCCCTCATCACGTCCTCAACAAAGCAATCTCCGTCATCGCACCCTAGCTACTGAAGATCATCAACAGCTCCTTCTAGTGCGCCACCTTCCCAGAAAGCTGGAAACACGCCAAGATCAACGCCCTCCTCAAAAAAACCAAGGCGGACCCAAAGGACCTCAAGAACACCTGGCCGATCTCCCTGCTCCCCTTCCCGGCAAAAGTCATCAAGAAGGCTGTCAACAGACAACTAACCCGCTTCCCGAGAAGAACTGCACCCTGGACCCTTCCCAATCCTGATTCTGCAGCAACCACAGTACCAAAACTGCTCTCATGGCCGCCACCGACGACATCAGAAGCATACTGGACAATGGCAAAACCGCGGCCCTCATCCTGCTGGACCACTCGGCCTTGTTCAACACCGTCTGCCATCACACCCTACGCTCACTCCTCAGCAATGAAAGAATCTATGACAGAGCCCTGGACTGGGTCACCTCCTTTCTCACTGGCAGAGCCTAGGGAGTCCTCCTCCCCCCATTCTGCTTGGAGGCCACCAAAATCATCCGCGGTGTACCGCAGGGTTCATCCCTCAACCCGACCCTCTTCAACATCTACATGGCCCTGCTCGCTAACACCGCCCAATTCCACAACCTCAAGATAATCTCATACACCGACGACACCCAGCTGATGCTCTCCCTCATCAAGGACTCCGCCAAGACCAACCTCCACGAAGGAATGAAGGCCATCGCCAAATGGATGAAGAACAGCTGCCTCAAACTCAATTTCCGAGAAGACGGGAGTCCTCATCTTCGGCTCCAACCCGTCCGCATGGGATGACTCCTGGTGGCATGCCACTCTCAGAGCCAGTCCGTCTCCCTTCAACCACACACGCAACCTAGGATTCATCTTGGATTCCTCATTATCCATGACCCAGCAAGTCAATGCCATCTCCTCCTCCTGCTTCAACACGCTCTGCATGCTCCAAAAGATCTACAAATGGATCCCCACTGAAACCAGAAGAACAGTCACCCAAGCCCTCGTAAGCAGCACACTGGTCTACGGCAATGCCCTCTACGAAAGAACCACGGCCAAACTTCAGAAGAGGCTGCAATGCATCTAGAACACCTCCACACGCCTCATCCTGGACATCCCCTGCCACTTCCACATCACAGGCCATCTGAGAGACCAACACTGGCTCCTAGTCAACAAGCTAATCACCTTCAAACTCCTCATGCACGCTCACAAAGCACTGCACAACACTGGACCAGAATACCTCAACAGATGGCTCTCCTTCTACACTCTGACCCGGAATCTCCACTCCGCTGACTTTGCCCTCGCAACCGTCCCACGTGTTCCCAGAACTACAACTGGCAGCAGATCATTCTCGCACCTTGCCGCCAAGACGTAGAACACTCTTCCCAAGACGTGGAACACTCTTTCCACTCACCTGTGTCAGATCAAAGATATCCTTACCTTCAGGAAACTTCTCAAGACCTGGCTGTTTGAGCAGTAGCAGCACCTCTCTCCTCCCCACCCCCCACCTCAGCACCTTGAGACCCTCATGGGTGAGTAGTGCACTTTACAAATTCCTGATTGATTGATTGACTTCCTATACTCATGTGTCATGTTTGTCATCACATTAATATAACTATGCAGAAAACCACAGTGGCCAAGCCCCTGATGGACATGGACAGTAGTGCCCTTGCACCATGACTCATGTGTGTTTTGTTTGGTGCACTTCAAATTATTCAGATGAAACACAGGGTACAAATAACAGAATGTGCCAATTTTCAGCTTAACAGTGCATTGCTGCCCTTCTCATGGATTCAGGTTGGCAAAGACACACTACTTGCAGTCCTGACCTTTGTCATGGCATGGTAAAGTAACCCCTATGGCCTACAGGATTGCCAATGCAAAAATAAATACAGCAACATGTAAGGTGTACTTACCAACATTTCCGCTGACCTCAATTTCAAGGTGATCCAAAAGGTCCTGTTCATGGGAGATCAGGTCTGCCAAGAGGTGCTTCAGATGCTGGTCAGCCCGCTGACTATGAAGATACGGGTCAGCTGGAACAGCACCTTGCCCCAGCGCAGTTTCCGTGCCTATGTTGTGTAGCCCATGATGACACAGCCACCCATGGCCAGCATGTTTGGGAGGTAGTGGCAGACCATCCATATGAACCCTCCCGGCTCATCAACTGTCATTCTCCTGGTCCTTCCCTCCTCTGACATGTTGCACACTAAAAACAATGCAAACCTAAAACCCACAAAAAAAACAACTAACCCCAACTATCTGAACAAACGTATCTCCTCCAAAGACAAACACCTGAAAATACTCAGATATTAACAGCACAAAATGACAAATACACAACAAATGAGACTTTAGTGACAAAACACAGACAGCAGACAGCGCAAAAGACTCAAACCTAACCACTCCTCACACCAGGGCAAGCACCATACAACCTCTAAAGCACAGACAAATATACTGTAAAGGGAAAGTGAAAGTTAGTTCACTTTTCCATGCGTACAGCAAGGAAGTTCTATTACAACACTTCCTGGGCGTATGCGTCACATTTTTATGACATGCTTTGTTTTTTTATGCCTGACAGCCATGCGGGTCTTTTTGAAGCATAGGGCATAAAATTTTAGTTTAGAAGCGCAGGTGCCAAGCGTCGATTTTTGGATACACTATTTTTTTTAAATCACCATATGTGTCAATTTTTTTGATGCATGAAGTTTAGAGGGAAGGCTGACAGGGCACTCAGTATCAAATTTCCTTCACATGTGCCATGCGTCTTTCATATTGAATGCTATGGCTAAATATGAATGAATGCATTGTATTTTTTGTACCAGAAACACAGAATTGTGTTTCCATATGTATATACGTCTGTGGGATGCATGGGAGGACTGATATTGGTTACAAATATGTATGAGTATGACACGTTTTCCTACAATCATGTTATCACATGTGTACAATGTGTGTACTGTGAGTGTCCATATGTGATGGAACTCCTATTGTTGGTCTAACACAACGCCATTTCAGAATTTCCACTGTTTGTTTCAACACACAGCATATGATAGCTGGCCCATGTGAGAAACATGTAATGCATATGATAACCTTGAAAAATGTTTATCTAGGGATAGTGGTGACTTGGCCTGGCTTATGATCCGCTAACCCAGAACTATGTAAGTGCAAGTGTGTGACAAACTCTGTCGTGTCCCTAGGGCCAGTCATCATGATGTAATGCAACACGTGTAATGTATAGTTCCCTATTGCATGCAATTTCCTGGATATGGGGTACTGACATATGTAATGTTGTAATGTATGATAGTGAGTGAAAAGTGTGATCAGTAATGCATACTACACTGGTGTGTTTAGGGCTGTGACTGGTATAAATGTTCAATTCCATCATAGATAATTGTGTAACCATTGTAGCAAAGCTGTGTGCTCATAACACTGTCTAACATTTTCCCCTATGTAAACACATGTGTACTGTACTTAAATGTTCAGATTTTTATTTTTTAACACACACCATGTCATATGGTGAATATTCTCATTTGTCCATGCTCAAAGTTATTGGCCACACCAAGCCTGGACCACCTAGGTAGGACATGTGCGATATATTTTAGTGAAACTTTGGTTAGCACACACACTTTGACTGAACAATTACTCAGCCTTTTGTTTTGCAAGATGTCCCTTTAATACATAATCTGTATGGAAAGGCTGCTCTCAGACAGTGATAGCAGGCTAATCATAAGTGCTCTAGTGACACTTTGTATGCCCACACAGCCCCATTGTTGCTGGTGTGTGCACAAGTTGACTGTAGTCTCCTCAGCGCAGTTCACTGTGCACAGGCAGCAGCCCCTGACTGTGTAGAGAGTGGGTGTAGCCCACTCTGTGGATGGGGGCTGGTGTCCTCAAATTTAAATTCAGCATTGCAGTGCACAGTCAACTGCAGACATCCAACTGCACAGTTGTAGTCCCATGCCCAACTACATTTTGGTGACTTTTAGGTTGTTGATGTCAGCCTTGTCCTATTGTACGAAAGAGATTACAGGTTGTTTGTGTTGGACTAGTCTCTTCATTTACTAGGGATTAACATGAATGTCTACATATGTGGGATTTTTTCCTCTGATGCATTGTTAGATCATTGGTAGATAGTGGAACCAGGTCATATTTGCAGACCCAGGGTACAGATAGTACCAGTTGCCACTTGCTACTGTCACATTTGTTTGTGCTGGCCAAGCACACAGTTGTAGTTGTTAGCAATATGACTGTGATAAGTACTGTCCTACACAATGTGTGTGAATATATGTCTGGTGTTACATGGCAACATTGTTGTTTAGTATGTTGAGTATTTGACAATGTGTGATCATTCACACACATTAAAGGCAGGTTGTGTGATAAATGTTTCTAGGGCAACGTTGCTGGCACACTTTCTGCAGATTTCCCTTAGTACACATCTTCCTGCTCCTCACTGTCCCTTCATTCATGCACATCTTAGTGAGTCATATTTGTCAACTTTAATCATGGACATTGTTTCTTCTACAGGCTAAACAATATTTGCCATAAAATTTCTAGTGTCTGCAAGATGAGATGACTGACCCCCACACATCACTGAACGCCAGCCACAGCACTTATGTGGTGCCTGAGTCACATGCACAAATTGGATGCCAAAGATATGTAAAGAAGTGTCTCAGCTGTCCTTCCCCATTTCTTTGTTTGACATGAGCACTCACACACAGCTGCATTCCCCAACATTTGTCGCATGCACTGTGAGTGTATTTAGATTGTGTGGACACTCCTGACAGCTATGAGTAGAACATGCAAGTTTCACCATGTCTGTGTCCTTCATCGCACGTACAGTTTGCCAAGGCATTGTGACTTGTTTTGACAAACTGAAGAGAGTCTGGCACACCTAGACATTCAGGTGTTTTGTCCTCTGCAGTTAACTCTCTATTTGACATGTGAGTGCCACTGAGGGGTATGTTTTAGGTTGTCACCTGTGATTGTGACATTCAGACATTGATTTGTTAGATAGCAGACACAGACCTACTGTTGTATGTACTGTCTACTCTTGTCCTACCTAGGCCAAACATCTGATCAGCAGTCTTCACATGTTTTTCCTGGGTTGCTACTGACAAATGTCAGCCAAACACACTTGTGTGATTTGAGCGTGGCAATGCCACTTATTTGTGCAACAGGCTATGCCTACATTTCACCAACACATGTAGTAGTGCATTGTACGTAGTTGTTTCTTGTTCCAGAGTGTGTTCCTAATTTATTTACATCTTTTGTGGTCTAGTAATGCTTTCTAAGATGTGGGCGAGTTTAAAAGGTATGTAAAGGTGAAAAGAAGTACTCTATGACAAATCTCAGTTCAACTGATTTATTGTCAAAACTTTGCTCATTGATGATTGGAATACAGTCTCTAAGTGAAGAAATTGTTCTCAATATTGTCCCTTCTGCATGCTCCAGCAGCACAGTTTTGTTGTTCCCCATCCTCCTATTGCGCATCTTTGTCTTCATCTTCATCCCTCGGATCCTCTACCTGTTCATCCCAGGGGACATTGGTGTGTACAAAGATGTTGTGCAAAATTGCACAGACTAGTAATATTATGCATACAAGGGGTGATGCATATAATAGACTTCCTCCAGTTAGACCTAAGCACCTGAACCTGGATTTCAGTTTGCCAAATGTCCTCTCCACCACATTCCTTGTCCTTTTGTGTGCTTCAATGTAAGCCTTCTCAGGATCTGTAGGTGGTGTTCATATGGGGTCATGACCCAAGGCTAGATGACATAACCTTGGTCCGCTGCAATGGAATGGGAGAAACAGTGTCAGATGTACATTTGTGTTTACTGCTAATTGGCCAGGTACTTTTTTTTAGTGGAATTGTGAATCTGACTTGCATCTGGCATCGTGTATGTTCCTTTTTACATGCATGGTTGTATGGGGAACAGGATGTGGTGGGATGTGAGGCAGATGATGGTGTCCAGGCCATGTAGAGGAGGAAAAGGATAGTTGTGAGACACCACCCTCTCGTGCTGCAGTACTCTGAAATGATCCAGAGGCCAGCATGTGGAGCACGGCCAGGAGCTTGGTCATGGGTGGCATGGTTGTAGAACTTTCCACTCTTGCCATGATTTTCGGGAGCAATGTGGTGGAGCAGCTGTATGATGGAGTCCCACTTGAGATGGTCTAGTCTGATATCCTCTCCTTCCCTGAGGCCAAGGATGGATATGCACTGCCGAAATATTCTCTCTGTCCTTCTGCACTGCCTTTGGGGCTGCAGGGCTGCAGGGGTGGTGGATGAGGATGCTGGGGTGGTGATGGTGGCACTTGGTATCATTGCTGTCATCGTCTCTGGGTGCCGAGCTGTAGCAGTAACAGGTCCATCTTGTCCATTTGTTTGCCAGAGCTCCTTCTGTGTGTTTTCCTTATGTAGTTGTTGATGTGTGTTATTTTAACACCTGGACTTCCGAGGTGTTAATATTTTGAAGCTAATCGGAGCGATCCCAAGCATGCGTCTTTTTTCAGTTGGCTTGTAAATATGGTGCTAGTGGGCCAACATCATTTTTTAGGAGGGTATGCCTAATTAGCATATCATTGTTGTTACACTACGCAAGGTGAAGCAGTGCCCCTGAAGAATGATGATAACTACAGAAAAGTGGCGTTAGACTGCTCTAGCACCATTTTGTAAATGTGTCCTTGGCTTAGAGCCGCTCTCGCATAAAACAAATGGCACAAAGGTGGGACAAACTTTTCTTAAATTTGGGCCGAAGTACCTTACTCAGTCACTCTAAAGGCTCTGCTCTCCTACCCAAACTATGTTCAGAACAATACGAATACAACCAAATCCTGAGTGACAGACCAATAATAGATCAATGTGGTCAGCGTGGGCAGGCTATGTAATATTAACAAATCTGGTAAGTCTCTGGCCAGCTATCTAAAATACACAAAGAACAGATTGCTCATACTGGCCATTAAACACCACGGAACATTGGTCACCACCTCCACAAATGGCATACTCAAAGCCTTCAAGCACTTTATGAGGAGCTCTACAACTCTAATGATCACTTCTCTCAAACCAAGATCACTGACTATCCCACCTCTTGCAACCTTCCCAAAACATCACAGGAGGACTACTTAACTATTAATCAATACATAACAGAGGATGAAATCATCGCAGCTATATGATCTCTTAAAACTGGAAAAGCCCCTGGCCCACATGGCTACTCTGCTAAATTCTATTAACTCTTTAGCGACATTGTGAGGCTCCCTCTGCAGGCAGTTTTTCTCCAATATGCTTCTACTGGTCTCATTACGGGTTCCGCCACTGAAGCTACCATCATAGTTATGCCTAAAGAAGGGAAAGACCACCTAAATATCAAAAACTACAGACTGATCTACCTTATCAATATTGACCGTAAGACCTACACAAAGATGGTAGCCCACAGACTCGAAGAAGTCATTCAGGAATTGATCACAAACTCACAAATGGGCTTCCTTAAAGGCAGACTCACGGCAGATAACATCAGGACATTCTGCCATGTCCTTGAAAGAGCTAAACTATCCAATTCTCCAACAGAGGCCTTAGCGCTCGACACGGAGAAAGCCTTTGACAAGGTCTCCCGGCGTTTTTTATGCATGCCACCCTACAAAAATATACCCTCAGAGAGAACTTCATACTTATGACTATGGCTCTTTATTTAGGCCCTACTGCAAGAATAAGGGTTAATGGTCTCTTATCTCAACCCTTTGTTCTTTCTCAAGGCACTAGCCAAGGATGCCCCCTTCTCCTGTTGTACTTCTTTTGGTTATCGAACCGTTAACAGTTACTTTTAGAGATAATCCAGGGTTAACAGGTATCAAATTTGCATCTGGCAGGCTTGTAGTAGCTGCCTACACAGACAATGTTTTGCTATTTACTGAAGATGCTCCACAAGTAATACCAATAATTATGGATGAAATAGATAGATAGGTACTCACAAGTGGTATGCTACTCCTTAAATAAAGATAAAACAGGGGTATTCCCCCTAAATGTACACTGCACTGCTGCTGTGTTCAGTAATCTTGGCCTAAAATGGCAACCCACAGGCATCAAATACCTAAGCATCTGGATCTCCTCAGACCTTAAACAATCGGTTGATCTTAATGAACAGAAGACACTCATTCAAATCTGTGAACTTCTTTCCACATGGTCACCTAAAAACATCACTTGGTGGAGACGGTGAGACCAGTAAAAATGATGATAGCCCCCCTGATTAACTTTATCTCTGATATGATACCGGTGACACTATCCCCTTCTTTATTTAAATTGGTGGACAGCTACATCTCTGACTTCATATGGAAAGGGAAAAAGGCGAGATTCTCCATGAAAATCTTGAAGAGTGGTAAAGGCTCCAGTGGTGTACATCTCTCGAACAACACCAGGTACCAAAGAGCATACGTGATTACTCAGGGAATGTGGTGGCTGAGACCATGTGACCCTAGCCCTGCCCCATGGCTCAATATTGCAAAGCTTTTGGCAGCAATGATTGCTTCCAAAACAAACTGACATTTTTCACCTTATGTTCAAGTCGAGCACCTTCCCTGCAATGTGGAATAAAGCCTTTGGGACCCCTCTCCTAAAGAAGACCTCTCTTGATCCTACAGATCCTAGTAGCTTCCATCCCATTTCCTGTATAACCCTTCCCGCTACGTTTGTAGAAAACATTATGAACAGACAACTCATATCCAATCAAATAATCTCATGGATTCCACTCAATTTGGCTTTGAAGGTGGCTACAGCACAGAGACAGCACTAATTAAGGCCACTGAGAAGATCAGGGCATCACTTGACCAAGGCGGCAGCCCAGCCCTCATCCTGCTCGATCTATCAACAGACTTTCACATGGTTAATCACAGATTGCTGATGGACTGGCTAGCCAACATTGGGGTCATAGGTAAAGCCATAAAAATGCTGAACTCTTTTGTTCTTGGCAGAGAACAGACTGTTCAATTTGGGGAATTTGTCTCTCAGCCTTTCTCCCTCACGTGCAGGGTCCCCCAGGGGACCTCGCTTAGTCTAACGCTTTTTAACATAGACATCACCCCTTTAGCCAAACTAATAAAATCTTTTGGATTTTTCCTCATGCAGGACATCTACCTGGTGGCCAGACGACATAGGTCCTCTTCCCACACCGGTTAAAAAAACAGGAACCTGTGAGTACTAATTGACGATAAATTGAGTTATAACCAGCATGTCAACTCAGTAACCTCTTCCTCTTTTTTATGCTGAGGTCTATAAAAAAATGTCCCATTTATCCCAGTCAATCTTCAGAAAACCATGGTCATGTCAATGGTAATGGCTAAACGTGATTGTTTTAATGGCCTATTGTTCACCGCTTATCAGTATCTACTGACCAAACTCCAAACCCTGCAAAATGCAGCCGCCAGACTTTTACTGAGAATCCAAAAACATAATTTGGTTTTCGAATACATGAAAAACCTCTATTGGCTCCCCATAAGGCAGAGAATTACCTGCAAGGCATTCATTATTGCATACAAGGTGCAGCATGACTCTGGCGCAGATTATCTAAAACATTGCTTCAAATGGTATACTCCAGCCATCCCCCTAAGCTCAACATCTGCCAAACTTGCTGTCATCCTCAGGTTCTAAAGGGTGACTTGAGGAGGCAAAAGTGTTGTTCTGGGGGCAGCTAAAGCTTGGAATTCTTTACCCTGACACATTGGAGAGTCTCCAAACCTCCTAGCATCCAGAAAGGCTCTAGAAACCTGGCTGTTCAACATCTTCTATTGCCGCCTAGGTTCCTACAATGCTATCCAAGCTCAGAACCAAGACACCTCTGGGTATTTGAGTGCTGTACAAAACCAAAACACATAACATAACTTAATGGGACAACTCACAAAAGTCCCACCAGAGATTGACTTTCTAACATCTGTCCTAGGCCTCCATGCTAGTCACCGATTGACTGAAATAGACCAGCTCTCAGCACCTCTTATAGATCTCCTCCTCGCACTAGGCATCAAAACAGTACTTTCTGATTGGAAATCCACTTCCATGTGCGCCTTGGACAAATGGTGGAATTTACTATGTTCAATAAGAAGAACTGATAACATACTATTCTCCAAATTTCATGGTTCCTCGAGACCCTGACATATCTGGGATGCATACGATAAGAACCTACAGAAGAACCATCCCCCATAAAAACTCCTGCGGCCTTCCCCCTCTGGAGGTACTGCATGAAGCTGCCAAATCACACAGTCAGCTTTTTCCTACCCAGTGTAGCCCACTCCCCTGAACCTCACGTTCCTTCTGTTTTTCTTCCTCCTCCTGTGAACCAGCGGATCTGTTTCTCCCCTCCCTTTTTATTTCCCCTCTCCCTTTACCTCTCTCTCTTTCCTCTTTTGTAGTACACTCCATTTAAACAATCTGGTCTTTTCGCATCAACATCAAGCCACCAACTCCCAGAAGTTCCCACTATCATGCTTATCTTGATATACTTATTATCCAATGACCACTATGTACAGATTATTTTAGTAATACTGTATCACAGATATCTTTTTCTTTCTTCCTTCACTGAACTCTGGAGTGTACTGCATATAACTATATTGTTTGGTCCCTGTTCCTTTGATAATTTTTATGTTTTCTTGTACCTCCATTTTGAATAAAAATAAAAACTAGTTGAATTACAAAAAGGATAAAGATACTGATTAAACATAGAATCAGTCCTGATTAGATTACATTACTAACTTTGCTTTCTACATGTCATAGAAGAGAAGAAAAGGGAGATATCAAGTGACAAATTGCCCTTAGGCCTGATGAAATTTCCCAAAACTCACTGCACTTATACATGTTGGTCTACCATTACAATTAGATGTGAACATGATTTTGTGGTTTTAGCTATGTGCTATGTGGCACCTTGAATAAAAACACTGGAGGCCACCCTGAACACATTTTTAATTCCTTTAGAAAATCTCTTCTTTCAGTAATATGAGAGAACCAACTGAATAAAGGGGACACAGTAGTCTATACGAAGCAATACCAACAGATTGAGTGCAGTCAAGTCTTTAGATGGTGTAATATCCAGTCCCCTCCAAAGGAATTCTGATTCTTGAACAAGAAGGAGCTTAGCAGGTCCCCTTCTCACTTTCACTCACAGGGACAAAGTGAATTGACCCAATGCTACCATGATGTATCTCCTTTTACCAAAGATTGTTGATCTTTTCACTCTAACCAAACACACACACAGTAGGTTAGCTTCTTGTGCCTTTTTCTGGTCAGGGCCATATGTCCAAGCAGAGAAAAGAGAAATGGTAACAACCAGCATAGAGTTAATAGCAGGTGTACTTAAATGGGGCTGTTCAGGAATTACAGTATTGTCGGTGGACGGTGCACTCTCTAGATTTCTATATGTTGCTGATACTTATCAATCAATCAATCCATCCAGATTTATAGAGCATGGCTGATTACCCACAAGGGTATTCAGGTGCTGAGAACATAGCTGCTAGGGGGTTCAGGTGAACCATCAGGTCTTGAGTCCTTTCCTGAATTCCAGAAGAGAGGATGAGGCCCATAGGTAAAGGAGAAGGTCATTCCCGGATTTCACATCTCTTCTGAATGGGGGTGCCAGTGGAGCTTCTTGGGGTTGACGGTGTGCATCTGTATGGGGAGGTCGAGAATGAGTCTGGTCACTGAATTCCTTATGGGTGGTAGTCTCTTCAGAAGGTGAGTGGTGATGCCAATGTAGAGTGTGTTGACATAGTCCAGCTGGCTGGGGACTAGGGCTTGAGTGATGGCTCATCTGGTGCTGATGGGACGCCATTTGAAGACCTTTCAGAGCATGCAAAGAGTGAGGAAGCAGGCAGAAAAGCCTGGGTTGATCTGGTTTTTCATGGTGAGCTTGCTGTCCAGGATGATGCCTAGGTTGCTTGCGTGGTCTGCTGGAGTGGGTGCTGGTCCTAGTTCACAAGGCCACCAGGAGTCGTTCCACAGGGAGGTGTTGATCAGCAATTCCGTTTTGTCTCTGTTGAGCTTTAGGCAGTTGTTTTTCATCCAGACGGCAATGCCCATCATGCACCTGTAGAAGTTGGCCTTTGTGGTGGAGGGGTCTTCCGATAGTGAGAGTCTGAGCTGAGTGTCGTATGTGTATGATATGATGTTCATTTTGTGGGTTCTGACGATGTAGACCATGGGAGTCATGTAGCTATTTAACAGTGCAGGGCTGAGGGATGCGCCTTGAGGGAAGCCATCACAAATTAAAAAGAGTGTTAATATAATTTGCACCTGATTTTTAAACTCCATTGTGAAAATGCTGTCAGGGCCTGATTATGAGTGCTCTTTCTTTGATGCAATAATTATTACACTTCAGATATTACCAAACATAGGTTTTCAGAATTTACTATGCGTGATATTTAGTGCATATTAAGACTTTTTGGGGAACTCCATACAGATTTTGGTGCTTAGTAGGGGTGTGCGAAACTTGTGTGTTGTGTTTTCCCTAAGTATATGACTTTTCTGCAAAATTATGTGAAATGATGCATCATTATGTGATTTGTAAATCTGTCATTTTACCCATTTTTGAACGAAATTCGTTCTCATATTAATTTTTGACACAAGGATGCGTTTTATTCTTAACAATAGTACAAAAGGAAAGCACCAGGAGCAGCAGCCGACCGTGTGTTTTGGTTTAGCATGAATGGCGTGTAATCACGCAAAGTGGCATAGATACGTTTGGAAATTTCATATAATAAACATAAAAATGAAATTCCCGTAATTTCACAAATTTTGCTGCCAGGAGTTATATATAACCCAAGGCTACTGCTTACCACAGTAAAATCTGCATGCCCTTACAAATACTGGACCATTGGTAAGGGGAAGCCAATTTACCTGCCAATTTTAATGGAGGTTTCAAACGTTATCACGCCCACTTATAACGGAGTGCGATAAAACTCGCTGCACTTTTAATTGCGATTCTAATATAGTGGGCCATATGTAATCATGCCCTTTCTGTTCTGATGCAGCTCGGAAACTCTGTAAAGGGTATATTTGTAGGCGTGAATTCTACATACATTTGATAGATTGACTGGATCTGATACAGGTGAAAATAAGCCCAAAATGCAGAAAAATCTTTGCTGGGGGTAAAGGCATTTGATAATTTTAAGAAAGTAGAAAAATCTCATATTTGCATCCAACTTTGCCAATGCAATCAGTTCTAATGTCACGAGGGTACTTAGGCAACCTATTGATGCATATAATGAACAAGTTGCTTCGTGTTTTTTCTTAATTGCGTTTCTTGATTCGCGAAAATCACGTTTTTGTCTTTTTCTTTTTAACATCATGTCAAAAACTCTGAAGACCTTATAAAATTCTTCTCCATCTCTAGTTAATTTCCTAGCTTTTTCACGTGGCTTGTCTCCGGACTCGCAATGAATTCCATTGTATTGTGCAAAATGTATGGACAAAATATATCCATCTTGAAATGAAAACAGCGGTACGTTTCTTTCTGCATCTACTGCCGTTGTTAATGCACAATGCTCCTTAATTATAAAAGCCGATCGGATGCAGTTTCACAAATGCAATGTGAAACGATTTCCTGCAGGTTTGCGAGAGTATGCGGAAGGAAAGTCATCGGCTATTGTGTAGCAGGTGCAATAGTTGCATATTTTGCATACATTTTCCTTTTCTATTTTCTCTTTAATTTCTGATTCTCCTCGCTTTCTCCATTTCATGTCTGTGTTTTCATTTTCTACGCAGCTGTTCGCGGATTATTTCCTTAGTTTTAAGAGCAACGCTTTTTTCATGTTCGTGGATGTGCTTGTCGCTTCACATATGGTTTAGACCTTGTGTGTTCTATCCTCAAAGGAGTTAGGGGTTTACTGGTGCTATTCCTGCTAATTGAGAACAAAGGACAGGTGCAGTTATTTTTCTCTTGTTTCATTCACCTATGTCCAATCATCTCAGATATTAACATTGAGCAGAGAAACGTATGCTGTGTATAAGACGTTGGCTATTATACAATTTGTGCTGCGATTTCAGTAGAGAATATCGAATCCGATATACAATAATGTAACCACAATACCGAAGGGCAAAGTATTCAACAGGTAAGTGTCCAGAGGGAGGTAAGAAGTAATGGTCCTTCGCATCAACATACTTTAAAATATGTACGTATATAGAGTGGACAGTCCTTTTATGTGCAGAGGGAGGTAAGGAATTACGATACTTCAACTTTACACACATACACGCATGCATGCGCGTGCACGTGCATTAGAAATGGGGTTTCTGGTTGGCTTGGGTATGTACCACCCACTCCAGTCAGGGCGAGGGAGTTACACAGCCAAGATAACGTGTGGTCGCCGCCTTGGTAGCTTAGCACGAGCAGTCAGGCTTATCCTAGAGGCAATGTGGAAAGCGATTGCACAACACACATATCATATGTGACGCACTATCCCCACCACAAAGGAAACACAACACCAAGTTATATAAAAATAAACTGTATTGTACACATCATCAGACCAAGCACAAAATGTCGGTAATACCCTGCACAGTACTATTACTCTACGAAAGCCAGCAGTAGTCACATAAAACATATAGGTCACTGGTTATTCTGCAACATAAGCAGTAGTCAGGAAAACATTGCTAAAAGAATGTACATGTCATAATAAACATATATCCTCATGAATGCATAAAGTCACAGTAATCACATTACCAACAATGCACATGCCCTAGTAATCATACCATCCTAAATGCCTATCCAAGGAACATCAGAGAGCACAAAGACACATCACGAAAAACAAATCTCCATAAGTGCGTAGGTCATAAGAAAACAAATGATCATTGCTACAAAAACAACCTCATGACTGCACCTAACACAACAGCAGGAATGCACATATCATTTGGCAATATTCTCACCAGGTCCCTAAGTGCAAAAACGATGCAGGCCAAAACTGGGACTTCTGTGTCCCATCCGTGGAGCTCCTCTGCTCCGATCTTCGTGCAGTATTTGCAGGACCGGGGACCTCTGTTGAGGGTAGCCACCCTGGCCTGCTATGTGTCACAAGATGCAAGTGGAAGAGGGGGGCCCAGGGGCAACAGGGGACCTCGGTCGAGGTTACAACTACACCTGCGATCCACCAAATAACAGGGGGCCCAGCGTGGATGGGGAACCTCCATTGAGGCTACCACTCTAGCATGGAGAGAGGGCCCAGTGGAAACAGAGTACCTCCGTGAAGGTTTCTTGCCTGCAAGTCTCACGACTGAGATGGGGGCCCGGTAGAGCGGGGGGGCCTCCGATGAGGCTTTCATCCTGCCCTGATGATGCACCCTCATCTGACGCAAGGCGCAAGCTTCCTTCCAGCCCACCTAGGCTACTGCAATGAATCTCCCTGAAGACCAGTTCCTGCTTGTGCCCAGGGGCACTGCTGTAAGTGCTCCTGTGCCCTGGGGGTACTAACCCAAGAGCTCGCTCGCTCTGGATTTCCCTCTCTCATGCCCCAGGGGCACCCTACTGAACGCTCTCCGATGTCACAATCGGCCCAGGTTGGGACGGTGCTTTCTCCTCTGGGGAGACACGAAACAGCGCTCTCGAAGCGCGATACAAGAATCAATTAGAGCGCTACTGCGTGCACCCCAACGAATAAAGGAAAGCATTTCTCATGCACTTTGCTCCATTATATGAGTCTTCATGTACAGCGCTGAGCTTGCGCTGGAAAACAAGGAGTTGCAGGGGGGAAGGGGCCACAGCACTCAACCCCCGGGGACACAAGTGGAGCACAAGGCGGTAGGGCTCAACAGCAGGCCAACACAAGAGGGATGCATTCAGGGAGTTCTCCTAGTGACCCAGAATGTCACAGGTCAGCACAGCAGCAGCAGTCCCAGGCAGTTCCTGGTGAGTCTCTCTAGCTGCATTCTGTGTCCATGTCAGTTATTCCAGAGTGTATTTTCTTGTTTCAAGGTGGCTCTCTTAACACAGGGAAAATCCCCTGTATTTATACTCAGTTTCTGCACAACACTTACAAAGCGGGGGAGAAGAGGTTCCAACATGTTACTGCTGGTTCTAGGAATGTCCCCTCTATCCTCCAGCACAGGCTCCAGACAACAGTTGGGGGTAAACAAGCCCTTTGTGGGAGGCCAGGGCACAGCCTTTAGAAATGCAGGTGTGTCCCGCCTCTCCTTCTCTCAACCAAGGAAGACCATTCATTATGCAGATGCACCTCTGTGATACCTCCACCCTCCCTGTGTAAAGGTTGTCTGAAAAGTATGCACAAAGCCCAGCAGTCACTCTGCTTCAGATGTGGATTGGAGTCAAGCTGCCAAACACCAGAGTCATAAGCACAGAGAAATGCTCAGTTCTAGAAGTGGCATTTCTATAATGGTAATAAAAAATCCACCTACACCAGTAAGCAGCATTTATCACTACTATTACAACCGTACCAAACATGCCTACGCTGTCCCGCATAGATCAGTCAATACCCCCTACACATAAGGCAGGGCATTTCACCTGCAATCCTATGAGTAAGACAGCACCCATAGAAGTGAGAAACCAAAAAGGCTGTTTGTCACTAGCAGGACAGGCCACACAACCAGGCACATGTATTGTCTTCCACATACATAGCACTCTGCTCATAGAGCTAGCTATGGCCTACCTTAGGGGTGACTTATATGTAGTGGAAGGGGAGTTCCAGGCCTGGCAAGCAAATTTAAATGCCAGGTCCCTCTGGCAGTAAACTGAGCACGCATGCTGTGCACTAGCAGGTCTGAGACAGGTTTGAAAGGCTACTTCTGTGGGTGGCACAAGCAGCACTGCAGGCCACTAGTAGAATTAAATTTACAGGCCCTGGGTATGGGGATACCACTGTACAAGGGACTTACAGGTAAATTAAATGTGTCCATTAGGTGCAAACCAATCATACCAACTTAAGAAGGGAGAGCACCTGCATTTTAGCACTGATCAACAGTGATAAAGTGCTCAGAGTGCTAGAGCCAACAAGAGATCAGAAAAAAAGGAGGAAGGAGGCAAAAGGTTTGGGGATGACATGGCAAAAAGGGCCATGTCAAACAATATAAATATATATATTTCAAAACAAATCCCTTTCAGGGTTAGCAGGATGCATACATTATGCAAAAAATAAGAAATAACTTCTTTGGGTAGTTCCCAAGTTTAGGTGGATATCAGCTCCAGTAAGGAGCACCCTGCAACACCTGTGTCAAACCTATGTTTAAAGACTTTGCTGTATAACTGTCAAAATACATTGGCCCTCATTACAACCCTGGTGGTTGGCGGAGAAGCGGCGGTCTTACCGCCAACAGGCTGGGGGTAAAATCTTTGGAATTATGACCATGGCGGTTACCGCCATGGTCATCCGCCACTTCTCCGATCCGACTGCCAGGGAGGAGACGAACGCTGGGCTGGAGACCAGGGTCTCCAGCCTGGCGGTCGTCACAATACCGCCGGCGGTATCATGACCCAGCTGACCGCCATGGATTTCATGGGGTTAGGAACCGCCATGAAATCCATGGTGGTGAGCACTATCAGTGCCAGGGAATTCCTTCCCTGGCACTGATAGGGGTCTCCCCCACCCACATCCCGAGTCCTTCCCCTACACCCCCATCACCCCTGCCACCCCCAAAGGTGTCAGGACCCCCCTCCCCGCCCCTACCCCCAACATTACATTACACATTCACACCCGACATGCACGCAGGCACCACCAACACACATACCCGCACACACACCAACATACATGCCAACAGCCACACACACAGTCATACGCACACACCCACATTCAGACATATTCGCACACATCCATACAGACATACCTACAGACAGACACGCACTCATTTCCAAACACACAACACCCCCGCATGCATACACGCACTCACACACCCCCTCTACATACACACATGCACACCCCCACGCACCCACACATCACACAATGCCCCCCCACCCCCCTCCCCTACCGGACGATCAACTTACCTGGTCTGTTGATCCTCCGGGAGGGGACGGGATCCATGGGGGCAGCTCCGCCCCCGGTACCCCATCAACAGAACACCGCCACGCCGAATCACAGGATGTGATTCGGTGGGCGGTGTTCTGTTGACGGGGGGCGAGGTGCAGCTACCTCCACTTCCCCGCCATCCGCCAGTATGGTTGCTGGAGGCTCTCCGTCCTGAAAAGGACAGAGGGCTGCCAGCGGTCATAATGCGCCGAGCGGAAAACCGCCTGCACTGGCGGTCTTCAGCACGACGGTCCCTCGGCGATCTTGTAAAAAGACTGCCGAGGTTGTAATGACCACCATTGTCTCTATCTAGCTCAGTGTGGATAGCACTGTCCTGATCCTATGCTTAAACACTTAGCTAGATAAATAGACATTTAAGGTGAGCAAATCTAGAGTGTTGCTGGTGTTGCAGGGTGCTCCTTACTGGAGCTGCTCTCCACCTAAACTTGGGAACTACCCAGAGTTCTCTCTTTTTTTTGGGCATAATTTATGTATCACTCTAACCCTGAAAGGGATTTGTTTTGACTTATACTGGGTGCTCCCTTCTGTCTGCATAAAGCTAAACCTCTCTGAAGAGCTCTAATGAGAGCAAAACATGTGTCAGAGGTTGCTTTTACTCATTCTAGGTTGGCTTGAATGGTATTTTACCAGTCCAATGCTGTAATACTGTGCCTGGAGTGGTAAATGGCTTATGTCATTTTACAGCTCGGTAAGACTGACTCTGTGTCAAACCTATGTTTAAAGACTTTGCTATACAAATGGCAAAAGACTTTGGACCATATTTATACTTTTTTAGCACTGCATGTGTGTCATTTTTTGATGCACAATCGACACAAACGTACAAAATACAATTATATTTTGTAAGCTTGCACTGCTTTTGTGTCAAAAAATGACACAAATGTGGCGCAAAAAAAGTATAAATATGGGCCTTTGTCCCTATCTAGCTCATGTGGATACCACTGTCCTGATCCTATGCTTAAAATCTTTGCTAGATAAACAGACATTTGAGGTGAGCAAATCTAGAGCGTTGCTAGTGTTGCCGGGTGCTCCTTGCTGGAGCTGCTCTTCACCTAAATTTGGGAACTACCCAGAGTTCTCTCTTCTTTTTTGCATATATATATATATGTATATGTGTGTAAAGAGGGGACAGTCCTATCTTTTTATGTGCAGGGTCTCGACCAAGAGTGCAGAGAGTCCTCAGTCACAAAGTTACTACTCCTAATAGTGTAAGTTTACCTTTGTGACTCAGGCACTCAAACTTTATTCCTTATTTCCATGCAAAGCAAACCTAAACTTCACAAACATGATAAATTCTAAGGTCACAGTTATAGCTTAAATTTATAATTTATGCACCACTTGCAAATTATTAGACATGGCACACCTCCATACACACCATTTTCAGTTCGCTAAACTCACAAGCAATAACTATAACATGCTCCTTCTCCATGCACTGCTTTTACCCTTTTATAATATATCACTTATACCATATGAAATCATAACATTTGTAGCAACACTTACAACATCTTAGTTACATCATGGTTAGAACATGGTGCATGGTAGCATGATAAGTTATGGTTGTCGTGTGTTTAGTGAGCCGAAAACTGTGTGCATGGAGGTGTGTTATAATAATGTGTAGGTGGTTCATAAATTATGAATTTAAGCTGTAATGGTAATTTAAAAATGTATAACATTTGTGTTGTTTAAGTTTGGTTTGCCTAAAAACAAGGAATAAAGTCATAGTGATTTAAAGGTAGTGTGTAATTTATAAATTTAAGGTATAACTATAACTTTAGAATTTCTTATGCTTATGTAGTTGAGGTAAGGTTTGTACAAAAAGAATCTCTAAAGTTTTCCTAGCTATTACTAAGCTTTAAAATTGGTTGTTTTCATTGAATTTCAATGCTTTTTTATTTCAAATAAAAATGTGTTTCAGTGTTGTCAATGTGGTTTGTTGTACAGTATAGTGTAGTAGAGTATAATGTCATGGAGTGGAGTGGAGTAGAGTGGAGTGCTGCATCATAGAGAGGAGTAAAGTGTCAGAGTGGAGTGGCATCTCATACAGTGGTATGGGATACAGTAGAGTGGAGTGGGATAGTGTACAGTCAAGTATAGTGTCATAATTTGAAGTGGCGCCTCATAGAGTGGAGTGCTGTGTTGTAAAGTGTTGGACAATCTCATAGAGTGTTGTACAGTGCAGTGCAGCAGGATAGAGTGGAGGAGAGAGATGTACAGTGGCATGTACGTGGTTAGAGTGGAGTACAGTATTGTACAGTGCCATAGACTGTAGTAATGGTTTGTAGAGTGGAGGAGAGTGTTGTAGAGAGGAGCAATGTAGAGTGGAGTATCTAACAGTGGTGTAATGTGGGGTAAAGTAATGTATAACTGAGTCAAGGGAAGTGTAGCTGATTGGAGTTGCATAGGATAGAGTGGTCTATGTTAACTTAGCCTCAGGTAGCCCTCGACACCACATTGTATAAAATGGATGTTTCACCCTGCACAGTAAGTGTTTATTATTTATGCTGCACACAGTCAAGTAAAGTCATATTTCCACTGAAGTAAAATTTCCAATATGGGCTTAGTATTATTTAAATATCTGAAGACTTCTTCCGCTATCTAACTGTACTGTATTAATTAACAGTAGTTAACTGTCATTTTGTAACTAGTTTCCTGCTATTTAGAGATGACATTAGCATAGGAGGATTGAATCAATATTCATATAGAGAGATAGTTGCCTCTATGGTAAAGCAATATGACGTTTACTAAAACAGTAATCTGAATTGCCAAAATTGTAATTCCTTTGCTCACAGAATGATGAATTTGAGATAATCATGTTCTATTAAAAGAGTTTCTATATCAATCCTCGATTTTGGGTGTGCACTAGAATTTTCCTGACAACTTTCCGATGCTGCTAGGGATGCTGTGCAATTTCTTACTGATTTTGCTGCTCATTTGGGACTTTGTATTTTTCTGATTTTGCTAAATATTCTTCATTGTCCTATTACTGAGAGTCTTTGTGGCAATGACTTATGAGTCTGCACATTAAAACGTCTATATTATACTCTTTTGAGTTTGTAATATTTTTTTCTAATGTGTCTAATTTCAACGTAGAGTTCACTTATTGAGTCAGTCCTTACTCAATTGTTCGCAATTTTGATATGCCATGCAGTGCCTCGTCCTGGGACACATTGCTTTACGAAACTGAGGTTTAACACAGTTCCCGACACATCCACCTATGGGGTGCTATTGAAATATCTTTTTGATGTGTCAGAATTTAGGGGTTCGCCACACTTACAGCTGTCATCATGCAGCATATTTCAATGAAACAGATCCAAAACTTCAACTTGCCTGATGCACAAACTTGTGATGTCTGTCGCTAAAATACCTGGGATAAATTTGGTCATTCTAGTTGCAAAGCAGAGTAGTTGGAAAGTTTGTAAGATCTCACTGGGCACAAACAGTGGAGATATTATGAACCAATCCAGGTGACAGTTGCCTCAGTAGGCGAAGGCTGTGAGGCCAGAGGCTTTGCCACAATCTCTAGGCTGACACAACATGTTACCCTAGACCTGAGACTTTGCCACCCACAAATCAATCAATCAATCAATCAATCAGTCCATTTATAGAGCGCGCTACTCACCAGAGAGGGTCTCAAGGCGCTGGAGAGGGGGGGGGGTGTTCCTGTGCTCGAAGAGCCATGTCTTAGGCAGTTTCCTAGAGGCGAGATGGTCCTGGGTAGTTTTTAGGTGTGCAGGGAGGGAGTTCCATGCTTTGGCTGCCAGGTAGGTGAAAGATCTTCGTCCAGCGGTGGTTCTGCGGATCTGTGGGATGGTGGCGAGGGCGAGGCTGGCTGAGCAGAGCTAACGGGTGGGCGTGTAGAACGAGAGGCGGCTGTTGAGGTATTTGGGGCCCATGTCGTGGAGTGCTTTGTGTGCGTGGGTGAGGAGCCTGAAGGTGATCCTCTTGTTTATGGGGAGCCAGTGCAGGTGTTTCAGGTGGGCGAATATGTGGCTGTGGCGAGGAATGTTGAGGATGAGGCGTGCGGAGGCGTTCTGTATGCGTTGTAGACGTTTCTGAATCTTGGTGGTGGTTCCTGCGTATAGGGTGTTTCCGTAGTCCAGGCGGCTTGTGACGAGGGCATGGATAACTGTCATTCTGGTTTCAGCGGGGATCCATCGGTCGATCGTCCGGTGTTGAAGCATGATGACAAGACGGCGTTGACTTGCTTGGTCATCGTGAGGAGGGGGCCCAGGATGAACCCGAGGTTGCGTGCGTGATCTGAGGGGGTTGGTGCGGTGCCCAGCGCCGTGGGCCACCAGGAGTCGTCCCAGGCGGATGGGGATTGTCCGAGGATGAGGACCTTCGTCTTGTCTGAGTTCAGTGTAAGGCGGCTGAGCTTCATCCATTCCGCAACGTCTTTCATTCATTCCTGTAGGTTGGTTTTGGCGGTGGTTGGGTCTTTGGTGAGGGAGAGTATCAGCTGGGTGTCGTCGGCTTAGGAGATGATGTTGATGTTGTGTTTGCGTGCAATGGCGGCAAGGGGGCTCATGTAGATATTGAAGAGGGTTGGGCTGAGCGAGGATCCTTGGGGTACGCCGCAGATGATCTCAGTGGGTTCTGAGCGGACGGAGGGAGGTGGACTCTCTGGGTTCTGTCGGAGAGGAACAAGATGACCCGGTCCAGGGCCTGTCCTAGGATTCCAGTGGTGCAAAGGCGGGTTATTAGGGTGCCATGGAACACCGTATCGAAGGCTGCCGAGAGGTCCAGACGTCCAAACGTTATTTAAGGTTCTACTTCAGGCTTTGAAAGAGTGTACCATTAGTGTATAGGAGTGCCATTGAAGTCCTCGTCCGAGTCACATATGTAAACCAATGGAAGGCTGGCTGATTCCGCATTCACTTGAGAAAACATTGGCCAGCCATTTGTGCACTCTTTTTCTCCTTGGCCAAACATAGTCCAGGTTTTCCATACTACCATCAAGGCACTGCCTTGGGAACATCCATTGGTTTTCTGAGGAGACTGGAGAACTTTTTCTGTGCATTCCATCTGTTCATCTTTTTATGATGGGTGTGTGTCACTCCTGTGCAGATAGTGCCACAGTCGAGCAGGAATCAGAACATCCAACTCCTTGAGAAAGCAGTTTTCTGCACATTGCAGGTGAAAGCATTTCTCCACTGCCTTTGGCTAGGTTTGCACTATCCCAAAATCACATACATACACACATTGCTGAGTGGGGAGGTAGTCCTGATTTGACCAGTAATGGGAGATAGCAGCAGGATCAGGATTACCAGAGCATATCTGGTGATTCCTCTTGGACATTTCATCAGCTAAAAGCTGACGACAACAAGTAATAAGGTGAAAAGAAGGTCAAATGGGGAATTAAAAATGTATGGGTTGAAGTAATAGGTATTAGAGTGATAATTTCTCAGGCGATCATTAGAATCACACTCATAATTGGTAAGTCATTCTTCATTCAAAAATACCGCTACTTCTGGTGAGGGTAATTTTAAGTGCAAAACTACCATTGTACGATCACCAGGGCCTTTGGAAATGAATCCTTAGCTCTATGCTCGCAAGTTACACGAGTTGGTGCTCTGAATCATATATTTTTCTGCTGTTGCGATCATTACAAATCATGCACTTTGTTCTCCATTTTAGAAGCCTTTTGTTTGTACACAATATTTTTTTTTAAACCGACAGAAAAAAAGAGCTTGAGACACTTTCTTGTAGCAGTGAGCCACTTAACTTTTCAAACCTTGTCGGCTTCAAAGCCATTAAAATTGAAATAGCTCCGCCTGTGGTGAAATGACCGCTAGACTATTTTGTAGTTAGTAGGGCCGAAGTTCTCAGGACAGGATACTGTTTGCTACTGCTGCCACTCTATGAGAACAAGACTACAATTTTTCCCATAGCCTGTAGTGAATCTGATGTTTATTGGGACAGAAGGGAAGTTGATGTGCACAGTTGACATTTCAATATAATACCTGCCTGTTTGTCTAGAATAAACCTTCGGTTTAAGCTTTCCCTTTGAAACATATTGCTATTTTCATTTCAAACCTTTTCTTGAAGCCTTAGTGGCTGCTTAGATTTTATCTTTTGTTTTGGCGGGAAAGGTAGCTAATCGGATACTGAAGGAAACATCTAGGCACCAGTAATGTCATCCCCACTGTGCACTATTATTTTGTCGTATTTTTCTAGACGTGCACAGCTTGTAGAAAGAAATAATATTCACATAACACATAACATCAAATCGAAGACTTTGATAAATGACATCTAAGGTTGAATTGAGCTTTTCATGCTAATAACCGAAAAAGATACCACCTGCATGCATTACAAATATATAATGGAAGTGAGTATGCACTGCACCGCTGGGATATGCTGGGTGCCATTTCCTAGTGTTTCTTCCATTCTGGGCGAGATTATACAAACTGCCTGAGGATGCCTTTAACTCGAAGGAACATTTCAAAGGGTACATTCAGTGCAGAGGAAAAAAAAACCTGCTCTCTTTACCCAGTCCTGCATCGCTAACAATCATCCATAGCAGACATTCTAGCATATATTGCTTTACATAATGACGTCTGCCTGGGTTTTGAGAAGTATTGTATTGTCATTTACAGGATGGCTTCTTTAACGCCATAATACACATTGCAAGGTTGTGCCATTTCATTGTTTCATTAGGGCAACGAAAAATGTGTTTTGAAGCAACAAAAATCATTGTTCATGCCTGATTTGTGTAACCCAAATACAAACATTGATTGTTAATGCCACAAAACTGCACTGATGGAAACACAATCCATAGAGCAAAATGTAAAGTCCCACGAAATGTAAAGGAAAGCTACATAGAACGTTCGTGCAAGTTAGTAGGGCCATGGCAGTTCTAGCTCATGAAACATGCAGTAAAACACATTTGCTCCAGACTTGTTAAATGCCTTTCGTGCTCCATGCATCATATATTGGTTCCTAAAGAGTGACATTAGAGAGTGAGGACAACCATTTTTTTCTGCAGCAAATTAAAACATATATCATGAAATGTTTATTACGTATGTATATAGCGATGGGAAATAGTAATGATCATGCAAAATGGCACAGAAAATATTCGTTGCAGGGAATCCATACTCTCCAATCCGTACCATGTATAACTCTGTCTATAAGGCCATCTGGTTCCAATCATATATGCATGTGCACCTCAGAGTGGCTACAATCTCCCCTTGTGGTGTTTTAAGGAGTTGAGTACTTCCCAAAGCATAGCTGTCTTATTACACCCTGCTTGTACCCAACATATTGAGAACCATTCTTGCTTCTACATTATCATCTGTTGCTCTTGCACTCACCTTGCCTGACCATCGTTGTTGACATCCAGAGCCCATCCCCAGACTACCACATAAGGGCAGGTTGACTTTTCGGATCGTCATTGCTCCTGAGATTATTGCTGGGGCATCGGCACATCTGTGGCCATCTGTGCTTCCTGGTGACCTTGAGGCCTCACCCTCTTGCTTCTAGGTGCTCCTTGTGCCCTTCCACTGCTGTGCGCTACCACTCCACCAACTTGCCATCTGACTGAGATAGACATGGTGTGGGAATTACATCTTTCCAGTAGACATCTTGGAGGTAGCCCTCCAGCTGTGCTTGTGCAGGCTCACTTGGGCAGTAGACCTGTAAGTGAAAGGTCTACCTTCCCTCTTGGCTCTTTACAACATTCTGACGAACACAGAGTGTCCCTGCTACCAGTGCCTAAGACTGTGTCTGCCCCCTGTGTTCAGGTAAGAGGGACTCACCAGTCTCGGTGCTCGCTCTTGCTGTTACCATCTGGATATATATTTTTAGTTATGCCTAGAACTTATATTCTACGCTGCAAATTTACGTTACCTTTCACCCCATCTCTTTCGTCTCTCAATTCTTCTCTTTTCTGTCCCTCACTGTATTTTTTTCACCAAATTATTTATTTTCTTCTCATCTTTATTGTTCTCTTTTTACCCTTTATGTGGCATCTGGTTTCTTCTCTCCCTCCTTTAATCATGTATTTGTCTACCACTCCATTAAAAATCTGTTTTTAATATTGCCCTCCATTTTCTTCGACTGCAGACATTATCGCCCCTCTTCATTTGGCCTTTCATACTGCCTATTCAACACACACTGTTTTTGCTCTTTAGAATCATCTATATTCTACTCACCACCATAAACTGTCCTCTCTTGTCCTGCCATCTACATTCTCCTTTTTTGCTTTCTTCAGCACTGCACCTTCTTGATTCTCCCACCTCTGTTGTTGCACATATGTGTTTCTTTTGCTCTCCTTTTCCCCTTCTTCACGGGGTCTCCCAGTGGTCATTCCTTCCTCCCCTTCTTTTTTTATTTTACACTTCTGCCCTTACTAAGGTCATCGTTCCACCAATTTATTTTACAACCACTTCACTGCTCATTCCCAGGTTTTAATCTCGTTATCCACTTTCACTCCTACTACTCATGACACTGTTATCTCTCGCCTTTTGACAGTTAACTCATGGATGTCCTCCCAAACACTACATATCAACCCTTGAAGACTGAAATTGATTTCCTCCCTGTTGCTTCCTCTCCTTCTGCTCCTCCTTCTATTCCAATTTTACCTCATTCTATCCTGTTTTGGTTTATTTTTTTAAAATTAACTACCACACAAAATGGTGGTGGACTGTTTGAAATGGCCCTTTTTGCAGGGTTATCCCTAAACTTTTTGTCTCCTTCCTTCTAGTTTTTGTTCGCTTTAGGACTCTGGGCACTTTACCACTGCTAAGCTGAGCTAAAGTGCATATGCTTTCTGTGTACATTTTATTGTTCATTGGTATATCCATGATTGGCATATCTGATTTACTTTTAAGTCCCTAGCAAAGTGCACTAGTTGTGCCAGGGCATGTAAATGCTACTAGTGGGCCTGCAGCACTGGTTGTGCCACCCACATAAATAGCCCTGTAAACATGGCACACACCTGCCACTGCAGTGTCTGTGTGTGCAGCTTTAAACTGCCAATTCGACTTGGCAAGTGCACCCACTTACCAGGCCTAAACCTTCCCTTTTCATACATGTAAGGCACCCCCAAGATAGGCCACAGGTAGCCCCATGGGCTGGATTCAGTGTATGTTAACGGAGGGACATGTAATGATGTGTGTTACATGTCCTAACAGTGAAATCCTGCAAAATTCAGTCAAAACTGTTGCAAGGCCTATCTCTCATAGTTTAACACGGGGCTGCCTTTACATAACTTTAAAGTGCAGATTCCCTTTGAGAGCAGATAGAAATTTGGATATTGGGGTCTCTGAACTCATAATTTAAAAATACATATTTTAGTGAAGTTGGTTTTTACATTGTTAGTTTGAAAATGCCAATTTTAAAATGTAGGCATTTTCTTGCTTAAACCATTCTGTGACTCTGCCTGGTTGTGGATTCCATCTCTGGGTCAGTTTGACAGTTGGGTTGTTTGTGAATCCCCTCTAGACAGTGAGACAAAGGGAACCGGAATGTAGCCTGCGTACCCTAATGAGCCATCTGTGCTAGAGTGGAGGGAGGAGTGGTCACTTACACCTGAATGGGCTATGCCTACCCTCTCACAATACAGTCTCCAACCCCCTTGTGTGTGTCTGGGGCCTGGCCTTGACAACGCAGGACCTTGTGAACAATAGAGACTTTCGTATGAAGTTTGCCTACTTCAAAGGCAGAGAGGAGTATAAGTAGTGGACCCAAAACCCCATACTTTAGATTTCTTGAAGATTACTTCTGGAACGGAGAGGAACCTCTGCCAAGGAGAAATGCTGAAAAGCTGAGGAGAAGTGCTGCCCCTGCCTGTGACTCTGCTTTGTTGGGCTATCCTACAGTTGCTGCTTTTGCCTGTGAAAGGGGACAAAGACTGGACTTTGTTGTTCATTCCTGCTTGAGTTCAGTTTGCCTCCAGTTTTGAAGTCTCAGGACCATCAAAGACTTCCTCTGCCAGCACCTGGACCCTCTGTTGAGACCCCTGCCAAATGGTGCCCTATCCACTCCCTGGGCCCTTGAAAGGTGAAGTTGGCAGCCAAGAGCTGAAAATCTACATACACAACACCATATGGGGAAATCTACGATGTACCACCTGCAATGCGGCTGATAAATGCAACGCCACCGGCCTTGCAGCTAAAATCGGTGCTCCACCTGCTTTGCAGCTGGGAGAGCAACGCATCATGGCTGGAGAAATGACGTGCAACACCAACTTGCGGCTACCAATAATGATGCAAACCCCACGCAGTGCTGTTTTCTAACACTGGCCAACAGGATTTTCCATGCATCGTCCCTGGTCGTCAAAGTCAACCCAACTCTGCACAGATCAAAGGGCCCTGTCTGGAAATCAACACATCGCTCTCCTGTGAGGGAGAAAAATGATGGATCGCCGACCTGACCGGAGAAGAAACGATGCACGGCCTCCCCTGCGAGGCAGGAATCAACGCATCGCTGCCTTTTCCGACACACACTTACCCGTGTGGCTTTATTTTTGACGCTAACCAGGTACTTTGTGCAAAATTAACGTTTCCATTGCTTTCTATGAAGAAATACTCTTATTCTTTAGAAAATTCATATTTTAACTTGTTTATGTTGGTTGTTTGTTGTTTTGGTCTTATTTGATTTAGATAAATACTGCTTATTTTTCTAAACTGGTGTGGTGGCCATTTTGTAGTGTTTTCACTGTATTACAGTGTGTGTTGGTACAAATACTTTACACATTGCTTCTGAGTTAAGCCTACCTGCTCATGCCAAGCTACCAAGGGAGTGAGTGGGGGTTAACTAGGTGTGTTTCTCCTTTGCCTTCACTAGAGTGAAGGTCCTTGCTTGGACAGGGGGTAACCTGACTGCCAACCAAAGACCCCATTTCTAACAAGGACAGTGAGGAGCTCCTAAATAACTGCATGCTCTACACATCAAAAAAGTAAGATAAAAAAGACTCTGGAGCTTGTACATGAATTCTTGCTCTTGTCAATTTCAACTGCATAAACCTCACCTCAACTTTTTACATTGATCGTTACACCCACCTACTCTTTAAACTTTCATTTTCTGAAGTTTGTAATGGGGGTACCATTAGGCTGGGATACAATAGGACTGCCACGAGGTTGCAGAATAGGCAAAACTACAGTTTTTAAAAATGGTTTCTTTTTAATGTAATGCTACATCCACAGATCTTTTCGTTATAGTACGGCCAGTACTAGTAAGCAACTCCCATTTGGGTGCTAGCAACAACTGGAAATGCCAAAATCAAGATATGTCTATTTAAAGCATATTTTAGCTGTCTATTTTTTATTTTTTTCTCAATGGATACCGTAATGTACATATAATGCTGTGTTACTTAGGACTCATATTATTTTAGTCAGAATTCCAATAAATCCAATGCATTGGCAAAATCACTAGGTCTTGCACTGGCCACCAGCCGTTTGGAAATTCTTGTTTTGTCACGGCCTTTGCAAAACTTTGGTCAAGAAGCTCCCGGGATTTCATCAATTAAAAAAAACACCATTGTCTAAGGGCAAAAATGATTTTTTTAGTCTCAAAAAAGCGCATATAACCACAGTACTTCCTGGCACTGAATGGAACTATTTTGTATGCCTATGTGCTCCTTGTTCAAAGACAGGATGACATAACTCACAGTCAAGCCAGTCAATGGCTGAAGTTGGCTGACACATTGCCCCTTGATACATACTGGAGTAAGTGGAAGAAAGATGTGAATGACACAACCACCGACCAATGGATGAAGTCTTCCTCAAAACTCCCACAGGTAACTGTGCTCCACCCATGATTTTAATAAAATCAAAAGGTTTTAGCTAACACACACCTAAATAAGACAATTGGTCTGCCATTGGCTTCCACCCTCTTGCCTTTTGAGAAAGAAGCAAGAAAGAAGGTAAGAAAGACAAAAGTAAGAAACAAACAAATGAACAAAGAAACAAAAAAAGAGGGCAAGGAAGAAAGAAAGAACAAATGAAAGAAAGAAAAATGACAAGCCTCAAAGACAGAAAGCAAGAGGGCAAAAAAGAAAGAAGACAGGAAAGAAAGAAGGAAAAATAAAAGGGCAAGAACGACAGAAAGAGTGCAAGAAAGGAAGAATAAAAAGGAGAGCAAGAGGACATGAAAGAGAGAAAGGAGGCAAGAAATAAAGGAAGAAATAGAGAAACGTATACTGCAAGAAACAGGAAAGGAAAAGAGAATTAGCAAAATAGAAGTAAATTAGCAAGAAAGAAGAAAAGGAAGAAAGCAAGAAAGCAAGAAAAAAATTAAGAAGGAATGAAAAAAGAAAAGTGCAAAAAAAAAAGAAGAAAAGAGAGAAGAAAGGAAAGGATGAAAAAGAAAGCGAGAAAGAAAGCAAAGAAGAAAGAGTGCATGAAAGGGGAAAAGAAAGAAGGCAAGAAAGAAGCAGGAAAGGAAAAATAGGAAAAAAGAAATGAGAAAGAAAAAGAAGAAAGAAACAAGAAAGACAAAATGAAGAGAAAAAGAAAGAAGACAAGAGAAAAGGAAAGAAAGTAAGGAAGAAAGAAGGGAAGAAAGAAAGCAAGAAAAGAAAGAAGGAAAAGTAAGGAAGCAAGAAGGCAAAAAATAAGAAAGAAAGAAGACTAAAAGATATAGAAAAAAGAAAGAGAAAGAAAGAAAGGAAGGGAAAGAAAGAAATAGAGAGGGTTTCAAAGATGGAGCACACTCATGGGCTTCTATTTGGAGTTCTTGTGTGCTGTGCTTTGCATTGACATTGTCTTTCAAAGGCTCGGTTCTCCAAAACCTTTTTGAACTAGTGAAATAGCATCTGTCAGATGAACAAGGGCAACCCCAAAAAGAACTTACAACAGCATTGGCAGAAGATAGGAACTGATAATGCTGGAATGTGCCCTTCCCTCAAAGGTATCCTGCTATCACATCAGGGTCTAAACACAAAGGCAACGTTAAGTAATTCTAAGATAAAAACAATAAACACTGACATCGAAGGAACTACAGTGTTTGTGGATGTGCTCAAAATGCAGTCATTCAATGTGAAGTTAACTGGTTAACAAGTGGCTTAAGGTTGACCCACTGCCCCATACTATGTGCTGGAGTGGGCAAAAGTCAAATGTGAAGGACACAACAACAGACCAGTGGATTATGAAAGTTGGCTGAAAGCCCCTATAAGCAAGTATAATATACATATAATTTTAGTAAAATCAAAAGGTCTTGGCTAACACCAGACCTAAACATGTAACTACAACTCATCTAAAATTCACTGCAAAAGCAATCAGGGATGACTTCACTTAAACGTTTCATACAAATAATTGGCTGCCTAACCTCTTACACTGCTCGATGCACGCTGGAATGGTATACTATCTAGATAGGCAAAAACAATGACTTCAGTAAGTCTGGCTTAATAGGTTGTTTCCCAGCTATCTGTCACTCCATGCACTATTTTGACTGTCTGACTAACACTGAGCATCATACTCTTCATAAATTTGTATAACGTGTGTTGCGTTTTGCACCATTTTGTATCGTTCTTGAGAGATGAAATGTGACCACAAAAACTTTCAAAATATAGAGAGAAATAGCAGAGCAGAGTAGCAGATCACAGCACACAGGGGAATACAGTCCACATTTATAAGCATACGTGGCTGCTAATCTGTAAAGCAGCTTTTTAGAACATCACTTCTACATTCTAATTGAGAAAGTACATCATTACAGGTATACTTTCTAATTCTGAACACAGTTTGGAGGAAAACATTTTTACCATAACATCTATGTTGGAAGTACACTTTGAAACAAGAAAATAATGCTCTGCATTTTAGTGTTAGGATGTCTGCTTTGCATATGTAGGGAAGAAGTGTAACTGCAATGTTTTCAACAAAGAAATATTGCCTAAACTGTTGGAACGACAATCTGGTCGTGAGACACACACTGGAAATTAAAATAGCTCATCTTATGGGGAAAAAACCAAGAACATATAAAAAATGATTACAAATTATAATTAAACTACTGAGATATCTATTCAAAGAAATGCAACGTGGAAGTGCTAGAGAGCTAAATACATTGTCATTGAGAGATAATAATGTAAATTGTACATCAGATGGCTGTACAAGAACAAAAATGCTGCACTTTGATTGAGTCCTAGTGGGTTTATATCTTCCCATGAGATGCAGAGGTAGAACCTGAGACAAGCCTCATTACGGTGTTAACCTACGTGTCACTCAGCTTTCTTGCCATAACCGCTACCTGTGAATATCACAGAGTTCTAATAAAGAACTAGAATCTTCGCCTATCTCAAAGAATGTGCCTTAACTAGGAGACAAATTTATGGAGAAGACTGCATTAACATATTTTACTCTCCTGTACAGAAGGCTAGTTATGTACATGGAAATTATTTCAATCTCTGCTGCTAAAAAATCCCGAAATAAATGAGCAACTGAAAACATTACATTCCATTTGTTGTTTTCTAGACATTTAAGGTATTCCTAGTCTGTTAATAAAATTGTGTAGTTTATGACAGTCTTCAGTGTTTTAAATAGTAGATGACAGTTGTCACTGATTTAAAATAACACCTTCATTTCCGATTTACATTAGTTATTTAAAATATTTTGTAATTAATTATCTTTTATTGTAGCAGCTCATATGATGTACAGAAAGCTATTTTATTCCCAATAAATGTATTTTTTTAAATATGTTTTGCCATTTCCTCATATTTAACTCACAGAAAAAAATATTTTAAAGCCAGTATACAAAAAGTGAAAAAACGTAAAAAGAAAAGGTTTAGAGGGTTGATTTATTAAATTTTTGTGCAATGGAGCACAATCAAATTTGCTGCAACTAATTGTGTAAAAGGGAAAGAGCAGCATAGTGCCACATCCATTGTTAAATGGGACTGTTGTTTTGGGACAAAATCCTATGCTGTGGTAAAAATCAACACTTTTCCCAATTTGTACGTGAACTGTACAGCATGGAGCATGTGTGGATGCAGAATCTGCAATTAATAATCCTAGCATCCAATTAAACAATGTATTTACCAAAGTTTTGCAATTTTTTCAAAGAGGTAGGCCATTTTAACTCATTTTTGTTCTCTCAACGTACTTCCTGTTTGTGGTGGAAACCAGCGTGAAAACCATGGGAGATCCAGGAAAGCTATAGATTTCTGAAAAGTAGATAACATTTCAAATTCAGTAGGGGTTCATATGAGTAGATCTTTCAAGGTTTTACCAAAGCAACTAACTGTTCAAATAATGAAATATTGAAGATGAGTAGTGATGACGCAGAAATGAAGGTTTTACATTTATTAGCGCATAAACGTAGTGCTGCAATAATCAAGTGTGACTTGAACCGAACTAATAAAGATTGTACGGGGACAAAATGTGCCCTCAGAGTAGTTTGCCAACATTTATAAGCGTGCTTTATATAACGTGATGTATTAGAATTGTACTAATCTGACATAACCGTAAACGTGTGCTATGATTTGCTTGTTTGAAATGTTTTAGCTTAGCATAACTTTAGTGGAGGCTTTGGCCTAGTTGCCTTGTCTCACGGTTTAGATGCTCGTATTTTTCCAATGTGCTAATAAACGTGTATTCTTGCTTGAAGCTGTACTTTTCCGGTGAGATCGGTTCACATGCTTATCTTTAAGGTTTCGTGCCAGCCTGGCATCTTCTTCTTTGCTCCAAGGTCAATCTGCAGGTGCAGACAATGGACGCTCTGAAAGTGAGTTAATTGGTAAAATATGTTGCAACTTACGTTCCCGACTCCAAGGATAATGTATGCCTAGGTAGAAGCTTGAGAACTGTTGTTTTTGATTGGACAATTTGAAGCCAACCTAAGAACCCTCCAATGGAAGACCCTACTGGATTTGAACTGTTGTCTATTTAAACCAGGTGCACAAGAAGAAAGTAGCCATTAGCCATTATACCAGCCATTACAGCCATTATTGAGAGACATCGCCCCATACCCGCCATTTTGCAGGACATTGCAGACATTATGGCCCATCTTGCTGCGACGCCATTTTGAAACAGACTTTGATGCTTTCTCTAATCGAGAGAAAGAGACTTTAAGTAATTCTCGCCCTAGAGACTTTAACTTTGATACGTCCCTTTGCATGAAGTAGTAGTTTTATCTTCCCGCTGTGAGGCAATTGCCCCGTCCACCCTGCCCCTTTGCCCCCGTCCCATGCTGATCGAAACCGGTACCTGTGAGACGAAGACTTCCTTGAATGCTGATTGGATTTGGTAAATATGAAAGGAAATTGTACAATTGCATTGTGTTTCTTTTAGGTAACCAACTGCTGATTTTTGATAAGAGCCCTAGCTAGGAGTTTTCTAAATTAATGTTGCTAAATTGTTTTCGCATGAAGTCCCACATGCCGATGCTAATTTGAGGTTAGATGAGGATTCATTTGATGCACGATGCAATTTGAGACCTTGTTATGCTGACTAAATGTATGCAATTAGCCCATTACAGATTGTAGTTTTAGTGGTTTGTGTTGCTATTATCGAAGGCATTGTTATTCAAATGCTGCATAGATTGCATCTTTTCCGTCGTTATGGACAGCTATTAATGTTCATTTACATATATCATTTGGTGTTGAGACACATTTACATTGTGCTAGCTTTGTTAATATAGAGAAATAAATGCTTTAACTTTGAATAAACTGGTGTGGTTATTCATGACCGAAAGGTCATGGTTTCGTCGAAATGTTTTCTGGATTAATTGTGAAGTGTTATGTTGATCAGGGCATTGCTTATGTTCGTTATTGATTATTGATTTGATTAAATTGATTACTCTCGGGTGAAGAGAGCCCCACTTGGTCAAAAGATTCATCGGCCCAAGAGCGTCCAGATCCAGGTAATTTATTAGGTTGGAACGCTCTTTCAGTAGATGGTAGCAGAGGACGGTTTAGACTTTTGGGACCCCACTCGAGAAGTTGAATTAGATTTTTCTTGGGTAAAACAGATTGAGAGAATGATGATGGGCTAAGTCCCCCGCGACTTTCCCGGGATCTCGGAGCTTGCGAATGGAGAGAATGGAGGTGTGAGATCGGCGTTGGCGGTACTAGTGACGGTATGAGTGAAGTTAGGGTTTTGCGCTTGCACAGCTTATTGCCGCAGATTGTGTGAAAAAGGTTGCGAGGATTTTAGAGAATAGCGGAGGTGCAACTCCGAGTGTAGAAGTAGGGAAGTCGTCGAACTTCATAGAAAATAGCGGAGGTGCGACTCCGAGTGTGAGAGTAGGGAAGTCGTCGAACTTCATGTGCGTGTGGTGCTTTGTGCAGAAAAAGGTCCACGTGGTTGTTGTTGTTGAGACGGGCCCTGCGAGGTCAAGAGACTCCGGAGTATGTTGAAAAGTGTATGAGACACTTGTTTTATGTTGTGGTCTGGTCGGTTTAATAGGTTGATCGGGCGTGGTCAACGAGTTGGTACGTGTGTTAAGGGAGTGAAAGAAAACTTCGACTTCGGGCTTTGACAAATTCTAAGTGCACTAGAATAGATCATTGACAAGTTGAGAGCAGAGTCTGCGGGTCAGATTTGCTTGCGAAAGTGGGGACCGAGAAAGATAGAATAACTGCAGAGGCTAGTGAAAAATCCCTAAGGTCCTGAAGCGATTGTGTTACCCCTCCTGTAGTAAACCGACAGATCTGTTTTATTATTATTTGGTTGCTCGCGATACATGCTAGAAGTTGTTACAAGAGGAGCTGAGTGAAGGAGGACAAGCCGCGAGGCTTTGTCAGCCGCAGTGTGTGAGTGTGACGTCACTAGGAGCCGCGCTGGGATAGGTTGGCTCCAGAGAAGGGTCGCGCACGGATTGGACGCAGTCCGTGGGGCTCGATTGGAAGGGGAAAGGCAAGCGAAGAGTATTCCGGGAATTAAAGTCACTTACTGATTACAAATTTTGTGAAATAAAAGACGAGAAAATGAAATTTTTTAAAGCATTAAAGAGTGCGATGAAGGGAGAGTCTTACATTAAAGTGAGCGTAGGAGAGGAGACGCCACCCGAAAGTACACCAGCTTACATTGTAATGGAGGAAAAGGGGGTAGCTCCGTGCCTTTGGCTAAAGCAATGGCACAAGCTGACAGAGAAACATGGGAGCGTAGCGTTCCCGATCCATGGGACATTCAATATAAGGATTCTAGAGAATTTGAGATTTGCGATGTACGACATGAAGGTACCTCCAAGACCAGCACAGTTTGAGGCTCTAGCGATTTGGGAACTAATGGCTAGACAGCAACAGCAAAAGAAGTTCGAGACCAGGATAAGAAAGGTAGAAAAGACACTAGCGGACGCTAGATGGGATAATGCACAGAAGGTATGGAGGTCAGATATATTGCAGGGGATAAAATTGTTTCCCGCAATTGCTAAGGAAGAAGAGGCGACAGGCAAGAAAGCTACCTGTAAGACAAACAGGAGGTGTTCCAAAGATAGAGAAGATGAGTCAGAGGATGAGGAGTTCATCACGCAATTGCTGAACGACCGTCCACCACCTTATGCGGAGAGTGGACAAGGTCCAAATACCAGTTCTGCCCCTCCGGCACCGGTACAGAATAATGAAACTCCGAAATCAGAAACGCCATCGGGATCTAAGGACCCGAGTTTACTGTTCACCCCGCAGATATCGCAGATTAGGAGAATATATCCAGATGTGCCTATGTTGAAACCAGCAGAAAATTATCAGCCGCAGGTCCCAAGGTACTACAGCAGTGACAACAGTACGGGAATGATTCTAGATCCAACCGTAATGGGAGTACAGAATGGTTGTAACCCAACATTGGCACAAGCTGAGTCAACCCAGCTTTTGATGCCCCAAAAGCAGATGCAGGGGGGAACAGCTCATGCTCAGATGACGGGGAGTCAGACGGGCATGCCGGCAATGATGACCCATAGTGTGGGAATGAACATGCCTCAGAACCTGGGGAATGGACAGAACCCAGATGCGATATCCCTACCCATTACTGTAGGTCCACCGGTACCTTTGTACGTTCAGCCTAACTCAGGTATGAGCGGTCAAGGATCAATGATGCAAAGTGGGACGGAAAGGAGGTGCATAGAAAACACTCCGGAGACAACTCCGATAGCGGCTCAGCCAACTGGATCTGGGTCCTTGATGGAGTTTAGTCCCATATGTGCTCAGTCAACAGTGGTGAGGTCGAGTCCCCCACTGATGATACCGCTATCATCGAACACTGAAAAGTTGCCGCAACCATCAATGGCAGTCGATGTGAATGCTACACTGATGGGGTTGAATGCGCAACAGCTGACACAGTGGTTCAACAGTCTGAATTCCACACAAAGCTCAGCCAGTGGGAAGGGAGAAGACTATCTGAATAGGGTAAGGTTGAACATGGAAGCAGAAGAATTGGTGGAAGGGACTATGGGTTTGAATAGGTTAGAGTCCTATTCGGAAGAAGAGCTGAGGTATCTATGTCCCAGGATTACGAGAGAAGTGAACAAGGTACATAAAAGGTTGCAAGAAATAGCTGACAAAAACGGGGTTGAGATAGACAAGACAAAACACTTGAGCAGGAGCTATAGATTGGATTTTGGGACCACAGACTTTGAACACATGAGGTCAGCAGGCATGAAAACGCACCTTCGAGAATTGCTGCAGAGTGCACAAGTGTGGAGGTGCTTAGACAAATGGGAAAGCAGGTGGGCAAAGAAAAAGGAAAAGAAGAAAGACAGTGACCCAGAGCCCAAGGAGAAAAGAACACAGAGTAGTGATGCAATAACTATGTTACCAATGAGGGAGACAGCAGGGGGAAAATTAATACATGTACCATGGCACAGGAGTGACATTCAGTCCTTTACGGATGATTTTCCCAAACTGAGAGAGAAACCGATTGAATGGTATCAACAGACTGATAGGTTTGTGAAGCTTGCAAAATGTCTTTGGGAAGACCTGAACACCCTCTTTGAGATTGTGGTTCCGGCAGATTTGTGGGAAGACTGCAAAAGGGCTGTAGGTTGGCCGACAAGTGAACCAGAGAGAGATAGGGATACGGGTGCACCATCACTTATGGTGATGAGCTTGTACTATAAGGTGATTGAGCATTTGAAGACGAAGGTTGCCGCGAAAAATGTGGATTGGCAGAAGATTGATCGAACTGCCCAAGAGGCTAAAGAGTCGATTCATGGTTACTATGAGAGGTTGTTGAAGGCGTTCAAGAACTACAGTGGCACGGAAACAATAGAGGCGAAGGACATGCTTCATTTTGTGTTTAGATTTGTGGAAGGGCTGAGACCAGAGATAAGTCAGATGATAAAGACGCATTTGATTTGTTGGCAGTCGAAACCGATTGATGAGGTGTTGAATTATGCGAAATACTGTAGCGACGAAATTGAAGTGAAACAGAAAAGGTTGAAGGAGAAAGTGATGATGATGCAACTTAAAGCAGCTCAGACAGGTTTGCAAGGGTTACAAGGGTTCCAACAGCAGATACCGCAGCCGCAGCCGCAGGGAAATATGGTGTTTCAGCCACAGGTGAGAGGCAGAGGCAGAGGAGGTTTTGGGAGTAATGGTCCGGATTTGAACACTGTTGTGACTCCGAATGGTGTGCAGGCAATGAAAAGGGTGATGCCGTGTCACGTGTGCGGAATCGTCGGACATTGGAAACGCGAGTGCCCGATGATGGTGCAGGAAGGTGCAGGTGCAGGTGTTGGTCAGCAAAACAATGATGTCAATGCATTTCAGACAATGAGGGGACCGAAAATGAGAGGTCCAAACCCAAATTTTCAGACCATAAATCAGCTGCAGGGATTACAGCCTATGCAGCCGCAGCAGATGCAGATGCCCCGTATGCAGATGACGCAAATGCAGCCGATGCAACAGCAGTTTCCCATGGTACCTAATCAGCAAATGCAAATACCTTTGGCACCAATGAATCAGCAGCAAGTGATGGTTCCTCCACAGGTCTCGAGTCAGGTGATGAATACAAATGGCACAGTACAACAGTTCCCATTACACAGTGAGAGTGGAATAAACAATGTGTGGGAGAGTGAAAGTTCAGATGAGGAGGGAAATTGTGTGCTTGCAGCATCCTTGGAAGTTGATCAAAAGGGTCCATATGTGGAGGGAAAGTGATGGGTCATCGTGTTTCATTCTTGGTTGACACAGGAGCCACACGTTCAACTGTTAGGAGCATTGAAGTCCCAAATTTGCCACTCTCAGGGAGAACAGTTCAAGTGGTGGGAGTAGCAAACAGGTATCTGACGAACCCAATCACAGATCCAGTACCAGTCAGCATTGGTAACTATCAAGGGTCACATAAATTTGTGGTATGTGACTCAAGCCCGATAGCACTGTTAGGGAGAGACCTATTGTGCAAATTGGGATGTTCGATTATGTGTTCGGACGATGGAATTAGAATTCAGACGAGCAGTGATGGGGAAGAAGAGGAAAGTGTAGAAGGGGACGAGATGGAAACTGTCGATGAAGAATACCCTCTGATTAATCTCTTCCCGATGATAACTGAAGAGGATATTCCAGCTGAGTTACGAGAAACAGTCGGAAAGGAAGTGTGGGATATGACAGGAAAAGAGGTGGGATTGGTGAAAGGAGTGGAACCAGTGAAAGTGACCGTAAAACCCAATGTAACTTTTCCCCAGACCCCACAATACCACATGGCACAAGACACCCTCATAAAAGTCGCCCAACTCATTGACGAGTTTGTAAAACAGGGAGTACTGAAAGAAGTGTTAAGCAGTCCATGTAATTCCCCAATCATGGGACTGATAAAGCCGAGTGGAAAGGTCCGAATAGTGCAGGACTTGAGGAAAATAAATGACATCATAATTAAATGCTGCCCTGTAGTACCGAATCCAGCTGTGATAATGTTTCAAATCCCTTGCGATGCCGAGTGGTTCTCAGTCATCGACTTGTCACAAGCATTCTTTTCGGTGCCTCTTCATGAGGACAGCCAATTTCTCTTTTGTTTCAAATTCCTAGACAGAGTTTACAGTTGGTGTCGAATACCTCAAGGGTTTTCTGAGTCACCGTCAATTTTTAATCAGATTCTAAAGAAAGACTTGGAAGCGTTAGAATTGCCATTCGAGTCCACCCTAGTACAGTACATTGATGACTTACTGATTGCATCTAAGACAGAAAGTGGCTGCACAGCCGACACCATTGCCCTACTGAACCACTTGGGAAGGAATGGACACAAGGTGTCTCCTTCAAAATTGCAGTTCTGTCAGAAGAAAGTGAAATATCTGGGTCATCAAATAGAGAAAGGGTCACGGAGAATAATGAAGGAAAGAATAACAAGTGTACTTCAAATGAGTCCACCAAAGACAAGGAGGGAGGTGAGGAAGTTTTTGGGGATGGTGAGCTACTGTCGCCAGTGGATTCCCAACTTCTCAACTCTAGCAAAGCCTTTACTGAAACTGACCCAGAAGGATGCCTTGGATGAAATTGAGCTGAAAGGAGATGAGATGGATGCTTTTATTGAGTTGAAAGACTGCATGTGCAGGGCTCCAGCTTTAGGTATGCCTGATTACACAAAGCCTTTCACATTGTTTTGTCATGAACGTGATGCATGTTCTTTGTCTGTCTTGACCCAAGCCCATGGTGGCATAAACAGACCAGTAGCGTATTTTTCAGCTACTTTGGATCCGGTCGCAGCAGCACTGCCAGGGTGTCTGCGCGCCGTAGCAGCAGTTGGTATCAGCCTCACTCAGAGTGAAGGAATAGTGATGGGACATCCATTAACAGTCATGGTCCCTCACTCAGTTGAGATACTTTTGACCCGCTCCCGAACACAACACATGACTGGAGCAAGACTCACAAGGTATGAAACAATAATTCTGGGCTCACCGAATGTGCAGCTGAAAAGGTGCACTACGTTGAATCCAGCAACCTTGCTTCCCGGTGAAAATGCTGAAATTGAGAACGCTGAAGACGTCGAGCATGACTGCCTTCAGGTGACTGAATTTTGCACAAAACCCCGACCTGACATTAAGGATACTAAGCTTGATGAAAATGACCAAATTATTTTTGTTGATGGGTCATGTTTAAGAGATGCATTGGGAATATTGAAAGCAGGATATGCTGTATGTACTGTAACAGGTGTCTTGGAAGCGTCCTGGCTTCAAGGAGTATACTCCGCACAAGTAGCAGAGCTTGTAGCCCTTACAAGAGCATGCCAACTGTCTACATTGATGAAGGTTACCATTTACACTGATAGTCAGTACGGGTTTGGAATTGTGCACGACTTTGGGCAATTATGGTCACAAAGAGGTTTCCTGACCTCTTCAGGGTCTCCAGTGAAAAACGGGGAGAGAATAAAGGAATTGTTACACGCCATTCAAATGCCAGCCGAAATTGCAGTGGTAAAGTGTAGTGCTCATACAAAAGGACAGGACTATGTTTCTCTGGGAAATGCATATGTGGATCAAGTCGCAAGATTTTGTTCCTTGAACTGTATATTGCTCAGGGATGAATGGAATTCGATAAGCGAGCCAGAGCTCGAACCAGCTGAAGCATTTGCCTTGAAGGTCGTGCATACAATGGATGAACTAAAAGCATTGCAGAATAGCGTCAGGGAGGATGAAAGAGTTTCCTGGATTAAGTCACAATGTACACAGAGACCAGATGAGTTATGGGTTTCAAATGAGGGAAAATATGTTTTACCAAATTGTCTCTTATCGCAGCTAGCGCGGTTCTATCATGGGCAGGCTCACCTAGGGAGAGATGCCATGATAAGATTGTTCAAAACTGATTGGTTTAACCCCAGATTCCGTCAAGCTGCAGAAGCAGTTTGCCATCGTTGTGTCATTTGTCAGCAGATGAACCCAGGAAAGGGAACAGTTGTGAACGCGAGCCACATTGGCAGGGCGAGTGGCCCGTTCAGCAGAATGCAGATGGACTTTATTGAGATGCCTGTGCATGGAGGTCTGAAGTATGTGTTGGTGATTGTGTGCATTTTTAGTCACTGGATTGAAGCATACCCCACACGTAGAAATGACAGCCTTACAGTTGCAAAACTATTGTTGAGGGAGTTGATACCACGTTTCGGATTCCCGATCTCTTTAGAATCAGATAGAGGAAGTCACTTCAATAACGAGGTGATAAAGTTACTTTGCGCAGCGCTGAACATTGAGCAAAAACTGCATTGTAGCTATCGCCCTGAAGCCTCAGGACTGGTGGAGCAAATGAATGGTACGCTGAAATCAAGAATGGCGAAAATATGTGCATCGACAAATTTGAAATGGCCTGACGCATTGCCTTTGGTGTTAATGTCAATGAGAAACACCCCTGACAGAAAGACTGGATTGTCCCCGCACGAAATTCTCATGGGCAGGGCCATGAGACTTCCTGCAGTTCCCGCAAACGCGCTTTTGAATATTACAGATGATATGGTGTTAGACTACTGCAAAGGTCTGGCTGACGTGGTTCGCTCTTTCTCTCACCAGGTGGAAGCAACCACTCTGCCACCGATCCAAGGTCCAGGACACACACTGAAAGCAGGTGACTGGGTCGTGATAAAGAAGCACGTGAGGAAGTCGTGTCTGGAACCCCGTTGGAAAGGCCCGTTCCAAGTGATCCTAACAACCACTACCGCTGTGAAGTGTGCGGGAGTTCCCAACTGGATTCACGCCAGTCACACAAAGAAAGTGTTGTGTCCCACAGATGAGGAAGTTGAAGCGCTGAAACTGCCAGTACCTGATAATAAAGTGCCGAGTGCGGAGACAGAGCAAAACAGAACTAGAAGCGAACAGGCAGAAATAGAGGAGAGAGAAATATTCTCTGAGGACGAAGCAACCGACTCACTTGGGGAAGACCAAGGAGAAACCTCAGACAGTGACGAAGCAGCTGCAGGTAACAAAGAGCCTGAAGCAGCTGAAAGTGACAAAGAGCCTGAAGAAAGTAACGGTGACAAAGGGCTCGAAAGAGGTGAAAAAGCAGGAGAGCCTGATCAGAGGAGGGCTTTCCCAGAAGCAGACGGTACAGAAAAAGAAAAGGAAAACGTGCTTGACTCCCCAGAAGGAGGGGATAAGGCAGAACAGAACGAAACTGTTCAAACTCCTTTAGAAGAGATCGCAGGTCCATCAAGTGGACACAGTGCAAAGAGAAGACCAAATAGGTCACCAGTAAAACAAAGAACTAGAGAAACGTTGAATGACAGTGAAGGGCCAAGAGTGAAAGAGAAAAGAAAGGAAGTGTCTGTCGTGGTACCAACCTCAAGTGATGAAAAAGACTTGGCCAAAGAGGAAAGTACCAGTGAGACAGAATCAAAGAGAGATGCAAAATTGAAAAGGAAAAGGATACCAAACAGGAGATATTCCGGTCCTGAATGGGCATATGCAGTCAATGACGATTGGACCGACGAATTTGTATCTCTTAGCCTCGAGAACGAAGAAGAAGAGATACCAATAGAAAAGAAAAGTTTTATGGACGCTGTTGATTGAAAAGCTGGTAAATGACATTGCTTGCTATAATTTAACGTGATACAACCAGCTGAGACATTGCTAAACCGGATGAGACATTTGCTTACCTGATAAGACTTTGATAACCTGATTGACTATTAAACCCGATTTGAGACAACGTTGCTAACTTTGAAAAAAAGAAAAAAAAAAAAAAAAGACTGACTTATTGTCGAATTGAGTTATTGCCGAATTGAGACAAATGCTGCTAACCGATAAGTGACTGGCCTCCTGAAGAAAACTGTGTGAACATTGCGCTCGTTCAGCTTTGTAACTGAATTGCTAAATCGTTTCTTTTTACAGGTGCTTCTAGCTCTCTGATTCTATACAGATCATGACACAAAACAGTAGAGTGAAATATTGTAAATATGCGTGTATAGGCTTGATAATTGCATGTGTAATAATAATAATGGCAATAGTGCTTGGAATGCATGGTAAGGGTGAGAATGAGAAAATTGATGCTTCTACTTCTGCTCCTGTTACTGTCACTGAACTAACCGCATTGAAAAGACTAGAATTAGATGAGAGACACTTGCATGATAAAAAGGAGCTTTCGTATAATGTTTTCTATCGCTTGCTAACAGAATATGTTGAGACTATGGATGCGAAAGATTGTTATGTGTGTACACAGATACCGACATCGGTAACGGAAGGGGTGACTTATCACCACATGCCTCTTACATATGGGATTACATGTAGTATAGTAACTTCTAGATTTTATGGTCAAACCAACATACAGTATTTCTATTCAAATTATGATGTTACCTTTGCATATGTTCCTATAATAACGCAACTAAGCCAGATTGCTAAAGATTGGGATGCTAAAATAATGAGGGAATTTTTCGAGCCAATGCAACCTTTTGAAACAGCTCACGCTCATAGGGAAAACCTTACCTGCTCGCTCTCTGCAGTAGAAATAAGCTTTTTAGATCGCACAGATGATAGAAGGGCACAAATGAATGCGAAATTAGAAAAGGAGCTACATAAAAGGACTTCAGTAGATAATTATGCTTTAGCCGCAATAAAGACACAAGGGAGAATAGCTTTAGATGCTTGGCATGTAGGGAAATTTTGAATATATCGAGGTGAATCTTATTATGATAACATTTTTGTAGGAGCGAGTGAATGTAAACATACGTTTATCTTTAAGGCCAAATGGACATTCATGCTGAACGGACTAGATCCTGTCATACCAGGTGTATATTACATTTGTGGGCATAATGCCTATTATCGTCTTCCAAAGGGATGGTGGGGGAGATGTTATTTGGGTATAGTGTTCCCAAAGGTTTATCAACTGGATGACCTATCGATGATTCCAAAGACATCTGGATCCCATCGTATCCAGAAAAGAGAGACCGCAGCTGCTGTGGTAGGAGATATATTTGGAGCCATGATTCCTTCATTGGGAGTTGTGTTGAATTCCATCAAAATAAGAAAGTTGTCTACTATAGTGGATAACATGTTGACAAAGTTTTCAGGTGCTATAATACTGATAGATGCTGAACTTGCAGCGGAAAGAGCTATGACTCTTCAAAACAGGCTTGCCCTAGACATTCTTTTAGCAAAGGATGGCGGCGTTTGCAAAATGCTTGGTGCACGACACTGTTGCACGTATATACCAGACAATAGTGTGAAGATTAAAACAATGCTTGCAAATCTAACAAAAGAGAGTGCTGACTTGAAGGAATTGAAAGAACCAGGAGTTTGGGAGAAGGTTGGAAAGGGAATTGCTTAAGTGGGAAATTGGCTTGGTGGCATTTGGAATGGAATATTACTAAAAATAATACAGGGAATTCTAATAGTTCTAATTTGCATCTTTGGAATTTGGGGAATAAAAAGAGGAATATTAATGATCATGGCAAAAATTAAGAGAAGGAAGGAAGAGAAAATGATGAAAAGAATGGCAGAAGAATACAAGGCAAGAACGAGGGGAACTAAGAGGCAAAGAGAACTGACAGAATTTTAATGGAATAAAATTTGTGGGAATGGTTTTGTGTGATGACAAGTAGTCATCAGAGGAGGGATTGATGACGCAGAAATGAAGGTTTTACATTTATTAGCGCATAAACGTAGTGCTGCAATAATCAAGTGTGACTTTAATCGAACTAATAAAGATTGTACGGGGACAAAATGTGCCCTCAGAGTAGTTTGCCAACATTTATAAGCGTGCTTTATATAACGTGATGTATTAGAATTGTACTAATCTGACATAACCGTAAACGTGTGCTATGATTTGCTTGTTTGAAATGTTTTAGCTTAGCATAACTTTAGTGGAGGCTTTGGCCTAGTTGCCTTGTCTCACGGTTTAGATGCTCGTATTTTTCCAATGTGCTAATAAACGTGTATTCTTGCTTGAAGCTGTACTTTTCCAGTGAGATCGGTTCACATGCTTATCTTTAAGGTTTCGTGCCAGCCTGGCATCTTCTTCTTTGCTCCAAGGTCAATCTGCAGGTGCAGACAATGGACGCTCTGAAAGTGAGTTAATTGGTAAAATATGTTGCAACTTACGTTCCCGACTCCAAGGATAATGTATGCCTAGGTAGAAGCTTGAGAACTGTTGTTTTTGATTGGACAATTTGAAGCCAACCTATGAACCCTCCAATGGAAGACCCTACTGGATTTGAACTGTTGTCTATTTAAACCAGGTGCACAAGAAGAAAGTAGCCATTAGCCATTATACCAGCCATTACAGCCATTATTGAGAGACATCGCCCCATACCCGCCATTTTGCAGGACATTGCAGACATTATGGCCCATCTTGCTGCGACGCCATTTTGAAAGAGACTTTGATGCTTTCTCTAATCGAGAGAAAGAGACTTTAAGTAATTCTCGCCCTAGAGACTTTAACTTTGATACGTCCCTTTGCATGAAGTAGTAGTTTTATCTTGCCGCTGTGAGGCAATTGCTCCATCCACCCTGCCCCTTTGCCCCCGTCCCATGCTGATCGAAACCGGTACCTGTGAGACGAAGACTTCCTTGAATGCTGATTGGATTTGGTAAATATGAAAGGAAATTGTACAATTGCATTGTGTTTCTTTTAGGTAACCAACTGCTGATTTTTGATAAGAGCCCTAGCTAGGAGTTTTCTAAATTAATGTTGCTAAATTGTTTTCGCATGAAGTCCCACATGCCGATGCTAATTTGAGGTTAGATGAGGATTCATTTGATGCACGATGCAATTTGAGACCTTGTTATGCTGACTAAATGTATGCAATTAGCCCATTACAGATTGTAGTTTTAGTGGTTTGTGTTGCTATTATCGAAGGCATTGTTATTCAAATGCTGCATAGATTGCATCTTTTCCGTCGTTATGGACAGCTATTAATGTTCATTTACATATATCATTTGGTGTTGAGACACATTTACATTGTGCTAGCTTTGTTAATATAGAGAAATAAATGCTTTAACTTTGAATAAACTGGTGTGGTTATTCATGACCGAAAGGTTATGGTTTCGTCGAAATGTTTTCTGGATTAATTGTGAAGTGTTATGTTGATCAGGGCATTGCTTATGTTCGTTATTGATTATTGATTTGATTAAATTGATTACTCTCGGGTGAAGAGAGCCCCACTTGGTCAAAAGATTCATCGGCCCAAGAGCGTCCAGATCCAGGTAATTTATTAGGTTGGAACGCTCTATCAGTAGGAGAAAGCAGCCATTTGCAGCAATGTTTTAATCTATAACTTTTTGTCACAATTGCTTTTGTACAAAACCAATATACCATAATATTAACTAGATCCTTCTAGTTCTGGGCTATATAAGGTTTGTAGGTTCCCTAAGATCCCAAGGTTCCCAGAGCCAACAACTCAGCAGCACCGTACAATGGTTTTACTGAGTATAGACAAATTCATATACTGAAAAATGTATAGGGAAAAATGGGTATCCAGGGAACCTATGCATTTCTGAAAAGGGAACAATATATGGAGTTTAGGATGAGTGGTTATTTGTGCATCTCTGGATTTGTGGGTACATGCATATGATTAAGGGAGTATTTTTCGAAATGTCTTCTTCAAAATGCCTGGCTTTCATTTGGAAGGCACAAATGCAAACTCCAATTATTAATATCAAATGTTCTCCTATTCTATGTTCCTGTGTGTCTTCTGATAAAAATGGCACCTCTCTTGTGTGAGTAGGCCTAGTGCCTATGACAGGAAAAGGCCCAAAAAGCAACATAGACTCATCATATTTTTCCACTGAAAACTAAGGGGGTCATTACAACATTGGCGGTAAAAGGCGCTTACCTCCGTGCAGAAGACCGCCAACACACCGCCGCGACGGCGGAATCCCGCCACAGCTATTATGACCCACATCTCGTAATCTGCCGAAATTCAGACACCCACAAAAGTCCGCCACAACAAAGGTCAGTGTTAAAATGGCGAAAACAAAACCTCCACCTCCACGCCAACAGAAACACGCCCATGCTATTACGACCCACGAATCCACGCGGCTGTCTTTCAGCCGCGGTATTCCATTGGCGGTACACACCGCCGCGCTCAAAATACACATACATCTCCAAAACACTGCCACATTGGACAATTCAAAATATACACAACTGACACACATACAAACACCACTCCCACACACCCAACACAATATAAAACACACACCTACATCACCCACAAACCCCTACGACCAAAAAATAGAGACGAAGGCCAGAGAGAGAGCACAGAATAGACAACCCGACCACACAGAGGCACATATCACCCACACAACATCCACGCACAAAACACCACACACCACTATACATCAACACACTCATCAACACATACACCACCCCACACATCACCCACACCACCCCATGTCACACCAAAGACAACCCCGGTTTTCCGAAGAGGAGCTCAGGGTCATGGTGGAGGAAATCCTACGGGTAGAGCCACAGCTATTTGGCTCACAGGTGCAGCAAACATCCATAGCCAGGAAGATGGAGCTATGGCGCAGAATCATCGACATGGTCAACGCTGTGGGACAGCATCCAAGAAATCGGAAGGACATCAGGAAGAGGTGGAACGACCTACGGGGGAAGGTGTGTTCAGCGGTCTCCAGGCACAACATTGCGGTTCAGCGGACTGGCGGCGGACCCCCACCTCCTCCCCCACAACTAACAACATGGGAGGAGCAAGTCTTGACCATCATGCATCCAGAGGGCCTCGGAGGAGTCGGTGGAGGAATGGACACTGGTAAGTCAAATCTTAACTATCATATCCCCCACCCTACCTGCATGCCATCACACCCCCCCACCCTCACCCCCTCCCCTATCACTCCAACTCCTCACTAATGTACTAATAACACAAACCACCCATCCCTACAACAAGCCCTGCATGACATAACAAAGCATGGACACCCAGAAGCAAAGCATGCTCACTGCACATACCCAGTACACCCCCCCAAACATCATCACACAAGCCCCCCCCCACAGGAATGCTTGCACTGGTGTACACGGTGAGCCACCCATTGCACACCATGACACACACACATGCAATAATCATGCACTTATGCCCCTGCAGGATCACGAAGGACCGTCACCACACCGGAGGGTCCAGACAACTCCACTCCACCCACAGAAGAGGCCCACAGTGACAATAGCAGCTCTGCCCTACTGGATCCTGATGACCAGCCCGGACCATCGTGGGCCTCGGGACAGTCAGTTCCCCTTGCACAGGCACAGCCCAACACTGACCTTCCACCCTCTGATAACACCAGCACAGCACCCACCCAGCGGGCCCATACCTCCCTACTCAGGACACGTCAATCAGCTGTGTGTCCACCACTACAGGGAACCCAGGATAACCCACCACCCCAACAACAACAGGGACCTGGGGACAGTGTTAGTGGGCACACGGTCCAGGGGACGGAGGCACAGGAACACAGGGGAACTGGGAGGGCTGCTGTGCGACAGGGGGCGGACAGGCCAAGGGAACCCACTCTCCACGAGGCCCTCTCCTCCATCATGGGAGCATACCACCACTCCCAGGAGACGATAGCGATGGTCCTGGCCAAGTTTCAGGACACCCAGCGCCTGCAGGACGAACAGTATTTGGGGTTCAGGGAGGAGCTCAGGACCATCAGCTCCGCCCTGGGCACCATTGTAGGGGTGCTGAAGTACATACAGCAGACCTTGAGGGACACCGTGGCACTCCAAGGGGCCCCTGACACTAGCATGGGTGATGAACTGCTCACCACCTCCGCCGGCACTAGTGGGCAGGACGCCCCGCCACAGGACCACCACACCAGCACCCCACCCCCTGCAGACGGACTACCACCACGCAAGCGGTCCCTGAGATCCAGGAACAGGACAGAGCAAGATGGCAAGACCCCGCCAGGAAATGAGACCACCCTGATTGTCCTCCCACTGTCCCACTTTGTTACCCTGTCCATACTTTAACTGCCCCAGCTCCACTTTCTTTGCCCATATGGCCAGTGCACCTGTGTGACCAATGGACTGGACTCTGCCATGGACATTCCTCCATCGTCCCCCATCACCATAGTACAACACCCCTTCCATTTTTGAGCACTTCAATAAACACCCTTGAACCACAAAAACATCTGGAGTCAGTCAGTGATTTGGTAAAATGTATTATCAATGACAGTGTCAAAATGTGTTTCTAGTTGTAAAGCTAACATACCTATGCCACACATCACAAGTCCTTGAAGGATGCAAGCAGATAACACACGTTGGTAACCACACCTGTGAAACCGTAAAGGAAAGGTACAACTCAATTACCAAATAATGCTATGAAATTACACACAGGATAGAGGAAGACGTGTGACAGTGAATGTAATGGTAAAAATGGAAATATTCTCACCTGTGTGTCACTGGAAATATTGCTGTATGACTGACTCCCTGTTGTCGTTGTCTTCTTCCTCAGCTTCCTCCTCATCACTGTCCACAGGCTCCACAGCTGCCACAACACCGTTATCTGGACCATCCTCCTGCAGAAAAGGCACCTGGCTCAGCAAAGCAAGATTGTGAAGCATCTAGCAGGTGATGATGATCTGGCACACCTTCTTCGGTGAGTAGAATAGGGAACCACCTGTCATATGGAGGCACCGGAACCTGGCCTTCAGGAGGCCGAAGGTGCGTTCGATCACCCTCCTAGTCCGCCCCTGGGCCTCATTGTAGCGTTCCTCTGCCCTGGTCCTGGGATTCCTCACTGGGGTCAGTAGCCAGGACAGGTTGGGGTAACCATAGTCCCCTAATAGCCACACACGGTGCCTCTGGAGTTGACCCATCAAATAAGGGACGCTGCTATTCCGCAGGATGTAGGCGTCATGCACTGAGCCAGGGAACATAGCATTTACCTGGGAGATGTACTGGTCTGCCAAACATACCATCTGTACATTCATCGAATGATAACTCTTCTGGTTCCTGTACACCTGTTCACTCCTGTGGGGGGGACCAGAGCCACATGGGTCCCATCAATGGCACCTATGATGTTGGGGATATGTCCAAGGGCATAGAAGTCACCTTTCACTGTAGCCAAATCTTCCACCTCAGGGAAAATGATGTATCTCCTTACGTGTTTCAGCAGGGCAGCCAACACTCTGGACAACACGCTGGAAAACATAGGCTGGGACATCCCTGATGCCATGGCCACTGTTGTCTGAAAAGACCCACTTGCAAGGAAATGGAGCACTGACAGCACCTGAACGTCAGGGGGTATACCAGTGGGATGGCGGATTGGTGACATAAGGTCAGGCACCAACTGGGTACATAGTTCCTGGATAGTGGCACGGTCAAACCTGTAGGTGATGATTAAATGTCGCTCCTCCATTGTCAACAGGTCCACCAGCGGTCGGTACACCGGAGGATTCCGCCATCTTCTCAATTGTCCCAGCTGACGGTGCCTAGGAAGGACAACAGCGACCACAGAGTCAACAAATTTCCAGATATGTATCCACAGATACACAGAACACGACACCAAACACAAAACCATTTCTGTATGTGTGTTGAGTGTAGGCCTAGCTATGTGTGACGCAGAAGTAAATGAAGCCATGTGGGCCCCTGAAATGGCGGCTGCCTGACCTCTAAACTGGGACAATGGTATTGTGAGGTAACTGCGCTGGCGTTGCACACCGTCGCGGTAGGCGGTGGTAGACCGCGGCGCAATGCAGCATTGGTCAACATTGGATCCTATGGGTCCCAGGAGCCAATGAACTAGTGCGCTGGCGTTGATGATACGCACCGCAGCGGACGTCACCGCCGCAGACATCACCGCCGCAGACGTCACCGCCATTTTCTAACCATTCAATCACTCGATACCTGACCTTCGACAGGAGAGGACCTACACTGCAAGTGCTGCTGTGACCTCGGTCTGGAAGCGACAATGGCTGCTGTGTCTGGGGAAAGGGCCCCTGCCTTCACTGCTCAGGAGTTGGAGAAACTAGTAGACGGGGTCCTCCCCCAGTACACGCTACTCTACGGTCCTCCAGACCAACAGGTAAGTACACAGGGAGCACGTTGTATGGGCTAGGCCTGGGTGGAGAGGGCTGGTTGTAAGAGGGAAGGGGGCAGAGTTCAGGGAACATGAATGCATGTGAATGCATGTGCCACATGGCAAGGGTAGGGAGGGGGGACACTTACATCGACGGTGCAGTTGGTAATGACTTCTCTTCTTCCCTTGTGCATGTCATGTAGGTCAGCGCCCACCAGAAGAAGGACATTTGGCGTGCCATCGCCAAGGAAGTGCGGACCCTGGGGGCCCACCAGAGACGGGGCACCCACTGCCGGAAAAGATGGGAGGACATTTGCCGATATAGCAAGAAGACGGCGGAGGCTCAGCTGGGGATGGCCTCCCAACGTGGGAGGGGTGCCCGTCGCACCATGACCCCCCTGATGTTCCAGATCCTGGCAGTGGCCTACCCTGAGTTGGATGGGCGCTTGAGGGCATCACAGCAGACACAAGGGGGTGAGTACACTATCATTCTGGGGACTTTGAGCGCAGTTGAGGGGTCTAGGTGTGGGAGGAGGGCTGTGGGTTTCCCTAGGCCAGGGCGACTTCAATAGGCTAGGACCCTCCGTAATGCAGGCCATGTGGCACTCCACCCCACCGCAGTAGAGTGCCAAGTACAGGTATAGATGCCCCTGTGGCATCCATGTGTGCAGATGTCCACCATAGCCATGTAGTCCAGATCCCAGGAATTGCATCTGTAGAGGCCAGGAGCACGGCGTAGTGCAGGGGGCTGCTGTGTCTGTATTGTCCGCCAGCGGTAGCGGTATGCCATGCACTCAACCTGTCTTTCTTCTGTCGCCCCCCCACTTTTTGTGCTCTCCCTGTTCTTTTGTGCATCAGCATCATCAGGCGGAGGTACAGTGGCACCGGAGCACGAGGGAGCTGCATCCCACATGGCCATGGAGGGCCACACCACGGACTCAGAATGCACCAGTGGGACGGAGGGCGAGGGGAGCTTCACGTCGGCCACCGGATCACCAACCAGCGACACAGACTTGTCCGCCGATGGGAGCTCCCTTGTGGTGGCGGCACCATATGTGCCCCACACTTCTACAGGTACAGCCGCCACCTCCCCTAGCAGCACCGCCCTCCCAGCAGCCCCTCAGCCTTCGCCCCGTGCCCGCTCACCCAGGAGGGTGGGCATCACCTTCGGCCCAGGCACCTCAGGCCCTGCCCCAGTCACCCCTGCTGCCCTCAGTGAGGAGGCCATTGACCTCCTCACTGGGTCACTCCTCAGGTCACTCACTGTTGGGCAGTCTACCATTGTGAATGCCATCCAAGGTGTAGAAAGGCATTCCTGGAGGGCATTCATTCTGGTCAGGCTGCCCTTCAGCGAACCCTGCAATCTCTGGCCTCAGCACTGATAGCAGCCATTGTCCCTGTGTCTAGCCTCCCCCCTCCAACTTCCTCCACCCAGACCCAATCCCCTGTACCCCAGCCCATCCCAAGCACACCATCAGACCAGCATGCACACACCTCAACACACAAAAGTGGCTCTGGCAAACATAGGCACCACACATCCCACAGGCACTCACACAAGCATCACCCACATACAGACACAGCATCATCCACTGCCTCCACTGTGTCCCCCTCCTCATCGTCTCCCTCCTCCCTCCCAGTGTCGTCTACACTCTCACCTGCATGCACTACATCTACAGGCACTAGGACTTGCACCAGAACATCCAGCACCACACGCCGCTCACCTGCACTCACCACCCCCACTCCCATTTACACGTCCCCTGTGTCCTCTCCCAGTGTGTCTGTGACGCCCCTTCCCAAAGTACACAAATGCGGGTACCCACACACCCAACATCCATCCACTTCACGACAGCCTCCAGTACCTGCACCTGCACCCAAAACACTTAAAGTGACACCTCCTACAACCACCTCCTCTTCCTCCACTCCCAGACCCCCTCCAGCTACCCATCCCAGTGTTCGTCAGAAACTGTCCCTCTGCAAAGTTGACCTTTTTGCCCCCGCCCCCCCCCCTCCAATTCATCAGTCCTGTCGTGGCGCCTCATCCAAAAAGCCTGCAGTACCAGTGGTGCGTGTTCAAGGTGTGTGGAGTGCACCGGCCACCAGGGCAGGCAGTGTGACACGGAGCCAAGGCACTGCCAGTCCACCCCCTTTAAAGGCTCTGAAGTTGGAAAGTGGCCCACGGGACCGGCTGAAGACTCCTGGAGGTAAAACAACTCACAGGGGTCCCAGGGGGATTTCAGAGTCAGCTGTGACTCCTCCAAAGGTGGGGAAGGGCCAGAAGAAGTCTGCACAGCCTGGTGTGAGCATCACGGCGGAGAAGGGCGGCATCCTTCCCGGCGGACGGGACGCCACCGCCAGCACCGTCGTCACTGGTCATGAGACCACCGCCAGAGTCATTGCCTAGGAGGGCACAAGTCTCGTCGCTGGCAAGTATCGTCACTGGTCAGGAGACCACCGCCAGAGTCATTGCCCAGGAGGGCACAATTATCGTCACTGGTCAGGAGACCACCGCCAGAGTCATTGCCCAGGAGGGCACAAGTATCGTCACTGGTCAGGAGACCACAGCCCAGGAGGGCCCCGGCAGCCACAGCCCCGCTGGGCAATGAGGGACCGTCATGCCACACACCAATGGCCAGTCCAGAGCCCGCCATGGCAAAGAACCGCTGAACAGTCCAGAGACCGCCATGGCAAAGCACCGCTGAACAGTCCAGAGATCGCCATGGCAAAGCACCGCTGAATAGTCCAGAGCCCGCCATGGCAAAGCACCGCTGAACAGTCCAGAGCCCACTATGTCAAAGCACCGCTGAACAGTCCAGAGACCGCCATGGCAAAGCACCGCTGAACAGTCCAGAGACCGCCATGGCAAAACACTGCTGAACAGTCCAGAGCCCGCCATGGCAAAGCACCACTGAACAGTCCAGAGCCCACCATGGAAAAGCACCGCTGAACAGTCCAGAGACCACATCAGGCATCGTTATCCCATGTGCAGCTGGGACTGTGACTGGACAGGAACTGTCACGGGGAGACTAATCAAGTCGGGGCACCATTCCCCCTCCAGAACCAGTGGAGAGATCCATCCACTACCAGATCCCCTCCAGAACCAGTGGAGGCTGTTATGTACTTGTGAGACTGTGGCTTTGCACTCCCCAGTATGGAACAGTGGGGAAACCACCCACTGTAGAGACTTGTGAGACTGTGGCTTTGCACTCCACAGGATGGAACAGTGGGCAAACCACCCACTGTAGAGACTTGTGAGACTGTGGCTTTGCACTCCCCAGGATGGAACAGTGGGCAAACCACCCACTCTAGAGACTTGTGAGACTGTGGCTTTGCACTCCCCAGGATACATCAATGGGCATGGAGCCCCGTCGTGGATGTGGCGTGGTGCTGTAATCTGGCTGAGGTGCCCCCCCCTTCCCTTCCCCCTGAGGTGCTTGTTGTTTTTCTCTCTGATGCCCCGGCAGTGTTCTCTCTGTTTGTGGACAGGTATCTTGTGTGGGCCTCGCCCATGCATTTTTGGCCTAGTGGTGCACGGACATTGAGATGTGCATATCTGCACTACTTCACGTACTGTATATACCTTTGTATGAGTTTATGTATATCTGTAAATAATTGACACATGTATTTTGATACATTACAATGTTTGAACTGATTTCGTTTTGTGTTTGCATTCTTCCGGGGGGTTGTGGGTTGTTACTGTGATGTTTGTAAATGCATTGGTGTGTGTGTTGTAATATGCGAGGGTGGGGGTGGGGGTGTTGCGTTTGTGTCCCCCTGACTTTTGCCTCCCCCCTCCCCTATGTCGTAGGTGCAGTACTCACCGTTGTCTTTGCCGCCGCCGCCGCTGGTCTTCGTAGATGAGTAGGAAGAGAAGGGCAGGTAGGATTTGTAATTCCGGCTCCATGGTGTCCTCCTTCCTCGTTGGATGTGTTAAGGTGAGCGTTTTCCCATTGCAGAAACTGTTTCCGCCGTGTTTTTATCCACGGTGAATCTGCCCCGGAAAAGGTGGCGGATTGGTGGGTTGTGATACTGTGGGCGGTACATTGTCTTCCGCCTGTCTGTTGGCGGTGACGGCCGCGCTGCTTGTCTGTACCGCTGTGGCGGTCGGAGTGTTAAAGTGGCTGTCTATGTTGGCGGTTTCCGCCACGGTCATAATTCCCTTTTTTTGTCCGCCGGCCTGTTTGCGGTATTACCGCACCTTTAACACCGTCTGCCAGGGTTGTAATGACCCCCTAAATCTTTTTACCATTGTGGGTAGCTGGGGATTTTGGGGTCTGTCACAGCAGGCACCTATAGAAACCTAACAAATATGAACATTTTTTAAGACTAGAAACCTGAGGAAATCCAGGTTGGGGTGACGTGTGGTTTTTAACTTGCTTTTTTTTACCCATAATCCCTTGCAAACCTGAAACTTTGACCAAAACACATTTTCCTTACATTTCCATAATGGAAAATTGAGGAATATGCAAGGAGCCACAAACTTTCTCCCACCTAGCACTCCCCCTAGTCTCCCAATAAAAATAGTACTTCACTTGTATGGATAGACCAAGTGCCCATGACAAGAAATGGTCCAGATTGCAACAAGGATACATCACATTTTCCGACTCAAAACTGACCTTTTTTTGCAAAGTGGGTAGCTGTGATTTTTGAGCCCTTGCTCAGCCGGCACCTAGGGAAACCAGGTAAAGCTACACAACTAGGCGAGTCCAGGTGTGCATGAATTATGTGGCACCTACATGATAATATTACTCACAAGCCCTTGCAAATGTCACACTTTGGTAAAAAACACTATTTTTCTTCACATTTCTGACAGAGAGTTAAACAAATCTGTGGGAAGTCACAAATTTCCTACTACCCTGAGTTGAAACATGTCCCCCGATAATCATGGTACCACACATAGAAATGGATGCGAGGGGACTCCAATTGACTTTGATTTGATCTTTTCCTGTTGTGTGCACTAGGCCCAGCCACACAAGTGCTGCAGCATTTTTATTGGCACAAGTCTGGTAACGCAGGATAGTACGAATTTTGTGGATTCCTCCTGACTCTGGAAGTTTCTATCACAGAAATGCAAGGAACATTTGTCATTATAGTCAGTGTTAGAGGTTTGCAGGGTATTGTGGGTAAGAAAACTTTATGGGATCCATGCGCAGCACACATCCCTGGACTCCCGAAAATGTCAACTTTTCAGAAATGTGTGGGTTTGGTAAGTTTCCTTAGGTGACGACTCATCCATGCCCCAATAAACACAGCTGCCCCTATTGCCAAGTTAGGTTAGTTATTTGCCAGAAAATGTTGATATTTCCACATTATGTTTTGGGGCTTTTCCTGGAAGTTTAATCACATAAGTGAAAGGAAAATTAGAGATTTAGGCAGAGTTTCAGGTGTGCAAAGCATTAAGGTTAAGAAAACATCATGGGATCGATACAAGGCATACCACCCTGGACTCTGCTCTATAGCTAGTTTTCTAAAATGTCTGTGTCTTGTAGTTTTCTCCAGGTGGTGGCCTACCCAAGCTTGAAAAGTGCAGCCATTCACCATGGCAAGTGGGAGATATAGGATTTAGACCAACTCTCCTGGCATATACCGAAAGACAGCACCCAAAAGAATCAAATGTCCCCTATTTCTTACAGGATGAGATGTTACAAAACCTAAAGGAGCAGAAAGACTTTTGAGACTTGAGGGATGAGGGTGGGGCCTGATTTCAAGATGGGTAAGACCCACCCCATTATTTTATTTAAAAAATAGCCCTGTCATCTACTAGGCTTTCTGCCCCCGGAGGCCAATTGGGGGAAAACTCCTCCTCTGACCTTCATGGAGGCCAGGATACTGGTTTATCCACCAAGCACCTGGATACCCTAATGGGTGATTAGCCGTGCTTTATTTAAATGCTGATTGCGGTGAAGGAGTGGCCGATCCAGAGTGCAACACCCACATCCTTTCTTTTGCCCCAAATGCAAAATGCCTGGTGTCTAGTGGGATTTTAAACCCCAAGGGGCAGGTTTAGGTCAACATCCTATTGGGATTAGCAGTAAGATGCTATTGCCTCTTCTGGGGCAGGGGTATGGCTTGATGCCAGGGTAAACCGCCACCTCCTTTTTTATGTTTTGCCACCATTTTGAATTCCCTGGTGTCTATGCAGCTTTAACTGGGGGCAAACCAGAAGGTTGGTTTGTACCTTTTGGGGTGGGGCTGTGGTCATTGGGCTCATAGGAAAAGCACCTTAATGTTACAAATGGTGCAAAAAGCAGCTGCTTGGCTACTCCTTGGAATTCCTAAATTTAATTCGATCTCACAAACAATCCACAAGCTACACTGGCTTCCAGTAAGAAGCCAAATTAAGTTCAAGGCTTTGTGCATCGTCCATAAGGCACTGTACAGTACTGGACCAAACTTCCTACAGCATAGTTTTGAATGGTACAAACTCAGTAGACTTCTTTGCTCCTCTGGAGCTAAAGAAAAGAAAGTCTAAATGGGAAGGCAGGAGTTACATCACAGGGACCACCAGATGCTGAAACAGCCTTTCTCTCATATCAGAGCCTTGCCTTTACTTATCTCCTTTAAGAAGGAGCTAAAAAGCATACTTAGCGGGCTGATTCTTCACTGTCTCAGGAAAGGTTGTTCTCAGCTCCAAGACACCTTAGGTAATTGTGCACCTTATGCATTTCTTTAACATAACATTACAGTGCAAGACCCATGCCCCCTTCTTTTGTCCCAAACGTAAAGTGCCTAGGATCAAGTGGGCTTTCTATTCCTGAGAGGGCAGTTTTGGGGCAAACACTCCAATTGAGAAAACCTTCCTATCTGTCACCATTGAGGCAGAAAGACACTATTGCCCCGTCTGGAACAGTTGTATGGTTCTATACCAGGTATAGGCTGCCACCTCCTCTTGTTTTTTATATGGCACAATTTTGAAAATCCTGTTGTTTATGGTAATTCTATGCCACTGAGGGGGGTGAGGAAGAGGGGGGGTCAGATTGGGGGTGAATACCAGTAACCATTTCCTAGAGGGGCAGAAAGTCTATTGGTCCCCAGGGTGGGGAGAGCACAGGCCCATGCCAAAAGGGGCTTGTCTTTCCAAAATCTCTACTGCAGAAATTCAGCCCCTCTTGTTTAGTGGGCTTTCTGCCACCTAGGGTAAGCAAATTGGGGTCATCTTCCTCCATCCATCTAATGGGGGTGGGGGAGAGAAAGGCTGTTGATCCCTTTTTTGGGTGTGGGGCTTCAGCCTCCCAATGGTGGGCACATCCCACCCTAAAGTTTTTTCCCCGGTGTCACCCTCATCCGCCTCCATGGTGGACTGAAAGACTATTGCAATGTCTACTGGGGGTTGGCTATTCCCTAGTGGGTAGACAACAGCCATGGATTTTAAAAATAAAATCCCTGGTGTCTAATGGGCTTTCTGCCCCCAGGAGGCAGATTGGGGGTAATCACCTCCATATACCTCCCAAGGGTGGCGGAAAGGCTGCTTACCTGTTTTAATGATGAGGGCATGGCCATACCCATCTCTGGGCAGTCCCTGTTATATGTTTATTAAAAATGTTTTACCTGGTGTCTAGTAACTTTTCTGCTCCCGGGGGATAATCTACATATTTGCCCTCCTGGCGGGGGCAGAAAGACTGTTCCATGTATATTGGGGGTGGGGGTTAGGCATACCTTGGTGCTCAGCCCCCACCCCTACATTTGGATTACAAAATCCCTGATGTCTAAAGGGGTTTCTAATCCCCAAGAGGCAGATCTTGAGTAATTGCACCATCTGCCCCAAATGAGGCAAAAATACTGCCCACCTTTTTTTTGGTGGGGGCATGGCCATGCCTATTGTGGGCAGAACTCACCACTATCTTTTTATAATAAATAAATAATACCTGGTGTCAAGTGGGCTTTTTGCCCCCACAGGGGGCAGATTGGGGATAAATGCCCCATCATCCCCCAATAAGGAGCAGAAAGACTGAAAGTTTGGAGGGGGTTGAGAGGGCAGAACCCCTTGCCTAAGGGGCCATTCCCCCTATCCCTGGTGGCTAGTGGGTGGATCCCTGTTTGGGGATCACTCTCTGGGGCAATCCCCAAGCAGGGATCCACTGGGCAGAGCTACCATTGGAAAGAGGAAATTCTCCCCTTTCCAAGGATTTCTTTCCCTAAAGAATCAGTGCACTAGGGCTGAGATATGCCCCCAAGCATGTACTCAGTGAAAGTGAAGCAAGCTCTTTGGCTTGTTTTACTTTCACTTTTGGATGTAATAACATCAGCATGCCTTACAGCCATTACAAAGAACAAATAAAGAGCTCAGGCTCCTCAGTAAGCTCTTCCTGGGCATCTCAAGCCTTAGGGGAAAAATTGGAAAGCACCAGAGAGGCCTTTCTAACCCACCCCAGTGTCGAACAATGGCCGACAGATGCACTGGGGAAGGAGTGCGTCTGTTGGCTATTGGCGACGACTGCTCTTAAAAGGTTAATGCTGAAAAGTGCCAACACATTACATTTTGGAAAACTTTCTTCAAAGTTACACCTTCCTCAAGCAGGCATACATTGTTTTGCAAACTCTGTCTACCACTATATTTAAATTGGGAGTTGTGGCAGAATCCATGCGTGGTTGCTAGGAATGCCCATATGCCACCCTTAGTTCTCTCCTTCACAAAAAGTAGTGCCAAGTAGCACACAGAACTACTTTGCTTTAAATTAGGGCTACTTTCAGTACAAAACAATTTTTCCACTAGAAAGTTAATCCCAAATAGGACACTTTGTGCTGAATTTGGGTCACTTTTGTGACACACTGCAGGTGCAAAGTGTAAGTAAAGTTTCCCCAAAATGCCCAAACAGTATCTCCTCTGGAGGGTCTGACTCCAACTGATGCAAATATAAGATATTTCTGTAAACAGCTTCCTGTATCTCTAAAACACGTCCCCACATACATTCAAACGGAAGATTAAAAAAATAGATGTGGGTAGGGAATAATGGACTCAGGTAGGGATCTCTCTCTTTCATTGTATTGAGTCCCTTTACAAATATATTATTCCTCTAATGAGTAAAAACCCATACCACAAATCCTTCAGTCACATTATTTACATAGGTAATTTCATATTTACATTAACACATCTTTGCTCATTTATATTAGCCTTCTCTACAGGAAATTTTTAAATTTAACATTCCTATTCAAACAAAATGGCACTCAGGAGTGCCTCACTTTTGTCTTGAATATAGAATGTTAGAACTTAAGTTAGAATTCTTTGTTAAAGCTGCAGTAGAACACTGAAAAATCAACTAAAAGACTTCTGCTGTTGCTGGAAGTATTTTACTCAGCATGTCGGTCTTTCTTCTCCTATGGCTAAGAAAGATATTTGTGAATGTATACAAAACGTGTTCTCATCTCAGCTCTGGAGTACCATTCAAACGTCTTTAAGAAAATCATGGGGGCTGAGCAAAATTTCTATTTCCAGGCATATTATCGCATACATTTGGCAATGTCAAAATTCCAGAAATAACAGTATCATGTCCCATTGCATAACTCTGTACTGTTATGGCAAAAATGTATGATGTGTGCACAGAAACTACATGAATGATCAGAAGGCGAGCGGTTGCTTTTGCATCGCTTATGTTTTTTTTAGCTTTATTCGTGGCAGGAAATAAGTCCTCTCGTCCAAAAAGGCCTCATGGATGCGTTTTGTGTTCAAATATAGTGCCCAATTTCAGTTTATATTTCAGTAATCATGTGTAATTTTGTACATTTTCTGAAATTTCACATAATTATGCAAAAGCAAATTACTTTAATTTTCCACACCCCTGTAAATCATGAGAACAACTGTTTTCTCTCAGACATTGTTCATCAATTCCCAGCGGAAGATCATAATTTTTCACAGGGTAAGATCATCTTACAACTGAGCACAATTTCTAAACTTAGCTTGATATTCATTGTAGAGCCTGAAAATACAAAACGTTGGCTTCGATATCTCTTGGAAAGATACACGAGCGTCTGTATTTTTTCCAGGAAGAAGTTAATCAATGAAAATACTGTATTTTAAAATAATTAACTTTGAAAATCAGCCAAGAAATATTTTAATGTGCATATTCAAGATTCTATACAGAAGAGTAAATAATTCTAACAGTGTCTTATGCAACACCAGGTCTCCCAGAGCAGGCACATTCTGGGAGATAGGTGAAGAGTCTAGTTCTTTATTAGAACTCTATGGTCTTCACAGGCAACAGTTGTAGCAAGAAATAATAGTGATCTGTAGGCTAACACTGTAATGAGACTTGTTCAATAACTACCTATGAATCTCTTGAATGGAAATTAATGTGTTATGAGCCAATCAAAATGGAGTATTTTTTCAAATTGTATTGCTTCCTGATATACAGCAACCATTATTATTATCAGCAGTAGGCTACACTTAAATAAATGCATTTGGTGAAAACCTTTAAAGCTAAAAATGTCCTGCAGTTTTAAAGCAAATATTATTATAATTACGTATACTTACAGAACAATTACAGGATAAAGCATTGCTAACTTTTTCAATGTATGGATGATTTATCCAGGCAATCTAATATGTGTTCCTTCTCACCCTATTCTTCCTTCTCCAACTCTAGGTATGTGATAAAAAGGAGTTAATGGTCTAACCATACTATGTTGTTTCATCTGTACCACTGTAAACCATGATAAATCATTTTTAGGAGGTCTAATATAAACAAAACTTGTTCTATAAAAATATTTTAATTTACATACATAGCTTAACTTATCATACTTTATTAATAGAGTTACTTAATATTTGTAGATATGTGACATATCCTGTTGTTCACCATATGTTCTTCGGTATCTCAATGTGTGTAGTGGGCTTTTGTGAAATGGTGCCATCTGAAGACTTTGTTAAAATGTCCAGACAACTGCTTATTATATTTTTGTACATATCCCAATGGATTATTATAATGGATATGAAGAATATAAGAGGTTAGAGAGTGATCATGATCCATTAGTGCTAACTTTAAAAGACTTCTGTCAACTACCTACTTCTTTAGAAGCTTAGAAGGACATAGCTCTCATTGATCATGAACATGCCTCCACCATTAGACATAATGAGAAATAGAAAATGTTAAATCTACCAGTGTTACTTCTAAAGAATCTCAATCAGTTACTTCCATGGTTGGAACTTAAAAAAAAATGATAGAAATCAACATGAAATTCATAACTGTCAGAAAGTACTAATCTTATTCTTTGGATGCAAGGGGAGTGATGCACTCTTCTGCACCTCACCACAACCACCATTGACCACACACAATTTGGTAGATAAGATAGGTAATAGATGTGGGGAAAGGACATTGGGATAAGAGAGAAAACAGAGACACAGGATATCACTCTTGGCCTCTTGGCTCTGGGCAAGTGTACAAAAAAGTGATGGATGGGGTGCTTGAATTAATCTCAGCCACTGGTAATTACTTAGGCTCCATCACAATTCATCACTACGCCACCTCAAATTAGACTCCGCCATATAAAAAGCTGCATTGATCCTTCTCCAAAAGAAACAGTCCAACCAGAACTGCCAAGCTAGGTCCACTCGGAACCCAGAACACAAGAGAGCCAAGACGTGTTTCACCCTATTTGTGTCTCTTCAGTCAGGTGTAGAATGGTTCTAGTGGCACAGTTTGCACAGACCCACATCTGGGCATACCCGTTGCACTTAAGGTATCACAATGAAAAATAGAAAAAGTGATGAATGGAATATTTGAATAAATCTCAGCCACTGGTAGTTACTTGGGTCATATCCTAATTTACTGGTTGATTGTCCACCATGCCACTTCAGATTAGCCACAGCTGCATGCAAAGTAGCCATAGTGCTGCTCCAGTGGGAGCAGTCTGGTCCGGACTGCCATGCCATACTTAGACCCCATCCTAATCCATCTTTTTTTGCCTCGATGGCCGCTAATTGGGTGGTGATCTAAAGCTAAATAAGCAAGTATTAACTAACCCGTTAGTAACATCCACCATCTAACTTCAACTGTGAAAAGATATACATGTAGAACATCTCTTTACAACCAACTCTTTTACTATAAACCAGACTTTCCGGAAACTCAATTATGTCCCTCTCTAAGCAAATTAACCACCCCTGATTTCATGTAGGTGCCTCTTTTGAATTAATTAGACCTTTTTTGAAAAACCATTGTGTAACTGGAAAGTGATTTAACATTCAATATTAGTCTTTATTTGCAATCCTGATGGCACATTTAGCACATATTAAACATTACTTATACCTGAATGTGCTTTACATAAACATGACAAAATCAATGGTGCTTTGACACTAGGATTCCTTCTGTTACTTCACAAAAGGCCTCAAGTTGACAAGATTGTAATATGATCCGAATGTCATTTATTTTAAATGTAAAATCAAAATAGTTCAAAGTTCATTTCCCAAAACAGATTAGTCTAAAGTTTGTTTTCCCACTCAACATGAATTATGAGATACTTCTATCTAAATGTGGATGTCTTCAGCAAACCCTACAGATGCTAATGTTCCTAAAACAGGAATGACATATCCACGAATTGAGGTTGATGGTTCCAGCCATATACCAACTTTATAACGTACAAGATAGACTTGAAACATGGGTAAAGTTGCACTGAGTAATCAAAGATGGCCACTGACATCTGCAAACAATGCAAGCTCAGGATTTCTTGAATTTGGATTTCATAGATAAGATGTCATCATGTAGCACATTCTCTGCAAACGTGAAGGCTTCTGATTCTCACAGAAGGAACTTTGTAATGCCTAGTCTGACTGTACAGCCCCCTCACCTTTCCCGTCAAAATATTATCAGAAAGCTGTAGAAGCAGTTCAGATAGACCCATGCTGGTGTTCAGCAAAAACAACTATTTGGTGGTGAAAGCACAATGGATTAGGCAGTCAGACGCCAGTTTTATCCATATTATCCATATCAATTCCTCATTGCTTAGTGGACCCTCAAGATCCAACTCAAAAGGGGCCAGATTTTTCACACTACTGGAGTTACCAGTAGCCTTAGTATCTGTAACTCTGGGGCCCAGGAAATACCGGCCTATTTTCTGGGCCACTTTTAATGATGGCCAATGTAGACTGTTACTGACTATTCAACAGTTGGGCATACAGTCTATCAATGAAGTCGTATTTTTTGTTTTCTATTTTTCCCCAAAGGAAAAATATTTTTCCTGTACAAGGAACTCCTCCCTCTATACTCCCATGAAGTCTGTGATTGTTCTGTTCCACTGCACTTCGTGGAAGGAAATTTAATCCATCTATTTGCTCAAGCAAATCTCTGAAAATGTCCAGATGGTGTGGAAGAGGACTTTGTGAGTGTCCACCAGCTCAGGAGCTTCAATAAACTATTTCTAAAACAATATGCTCTGTTGCATGACTCATAGCCATATAGGCATTCTCAAATTCTAAAGGCAAACCTACCTTTGTCCCACGACACGCAGCCCACGCAGTTGGCTTGTACAATTACATGGTAGTAAAAACATTTACACCTGCCATTTACCCTGTATGGATACCTGGCAAGCGTAAATTGAGCAACTGGTTTTGTGAATCGGTTTTAAGAATCGGACCTCAAGTTTAGGTTTACCTGTTCAGATGTTTTGACCTATGAACACTTATTTGGGGAATAGGCAATATATAAGATTGTGCACATGTGTTTTAATGTATTGATCATAGAGCAATATTAGTAAGATTATGGACCTGATTATAAGTTCCTCTTATTATTCCAACTCATGCGTAAACTTCTGTCGCTATTTAAAGCATCAGATAATTATTGATTGTGTTGAATAACTCAACCTTCATTAAAATTTTGGCAGGTCAAACCTGCAGAATTTTAACAGGGGCAGACATACAGTGTTTACCATATTGTGTGGATTTTGCTGTGTTAAACACCAAAATCTGCATGTTATTCCCCATGTACTAGTAGTAGGCATTATTTATCACAACAAATCAATAATGTATCACCTGGTATCCTTATTTATCAGAGGCGATAAATAAAGTCTTAGTTCATAATCATGATCTATATGTTTTTTTTAACCACTATACAGGAACTCCTTCTGTTTTTGTCTGACTACAAAATCTGTCCAGGATATTTCTTGAAATCTAGACTGCCAGACCATACATACATTGCTGAAAATATAAACAACATGGTCATCTGGACATATAGGAACAAGTTAAATAAAGTACACCAAAGTGGAACATACTGGAAGCCTATGAGAGATCAACCTGGAGACTCATAAGTTTATCTCCTTGTGACATCACAGCAACATGATGGAAGAAAGTAGAGTAATCTACTGGCATGTGTAGACCAGAGCATCCTTTTTCAGGTCACTTAAAGTTATTTATGTTTTAATTTTTCCTTGTTACGAATGCTGCTTTCTTGCATACTTTTATAGGTTTTATGATGAACGATAGTTGTTTTTGCTGGATGAATGTTACAATAACAACAAAGTAAAGTCGTCAAATACTTTGCTAAGTAAGTGATTAGGCAAATTGATTTGGCTAGAACAGATTAATAAGCTATTTTTAAACAATATATCTTGCTGCATGACATAAAGCAATGGGCGCTCTCTATTGAGGAGAAAGAAAATGTAAAGTAGAATTTTACTTCTTGCCCAGTGCCCAAGTACTGCACCACAGATGCAATAGTTTTTCAACTATTAAAAAACTATCAAATCCATGAAAAAGCATAACTCACTGTCTGTGCCTTTCATCAATGACAAGCCATAAACATGGGGGTTGAAGCTTGTGCAAGGCCTTAGAGATGGGGGAATAAATAAAAAATAATAATAATAACTTACCGTTTCCCATCACCGCTGCCGCCTCCTCCTGCCCCGTTGCTCCTCTGGTCTTCTTTGTACCAGCACAGGCTCTCCAACAATCCTGGCGCTGCTTTCACGCTAAACCTAACATAAAAGAAGCACCAGGATTGGTCTGAGTGGCTTGGGCTGCCGCTCAGACACAACCCTGTGGTCTGTGCAGTTTCTCTGGCCCAGCTGTGCACACAGGAGAAACCTAAGTGTGCATGTGTGTTTGGCCGGCCTGAGACAGCCAACCAAACACACATGCGCACTTAGTACACTTCACTCCTCCCACCTCCCATAGCCCAGCCCGCCGCACCCAGAACATGCTGCTAGCTGAGCCAGCAGATGAAAGATAAAATTATTATTTAATATCATTTTATCTTTCATCTCTTGGCTTAGCTGTGGGTGGCGGGATGCTACTTCGCCACTGCGAAGGAGCCACCCCTGGCAGTAACTCCTTTTATCTGAGTTCAGCTGTATAATTGGAACCCTTGATACTAGAGGGAGCCCTTCGTATCGGGAGGACCAGTTCAAGTTTGGCCTATGTTACTGGTCAGCTAAGATGGTAAAACAACAATGGGACTGATTTACAATGTTAAGTTACACTTTTGAGTATGCTCACACTTTATGGTAAGTGTACTACTTTCAGTATTCACATACCCCGCGTGTAAACTCGCTACAAAAGTGTAATTTACATTTCTCCTCCAGTGGAGTTATGCAGTTGGTTTAATGTTGTGTGTGTGGGTTACATACATCCCTAAACCCCTTCTACCTGAACCCCCCTGACTCCTTACTATTCCCATCCTCTTTAGTAGTAAGTTCGCCACTTTCCCCACCCACTCCCCTGTGTCCCCCCAATATGTATTACTAAAATCTATAATTACATGTGCAGAGTCTCCGTAGTTAAGGCAGAGAACTCTGCACACATGAGTATAGGCAAAACGTATACTATATAGTAGGCTTTGCAATACTACAGAGAAGTACTAAAAGTGCACTTTGTGGATCAGGCCCACACAGCTTGGAGGTCAGGCCCCAGTTATATGTCGGGATAGTAACCTTTAGACAAAGGACTCATGACAGCAGATCCCACAGCCCAAGGAATACAATAATGTGAGTTTGAATTATTACCTCTCTCCCTAGCAGAAAGGTGCATAAAAAAATGCATGTGAATGGTCATTCTTGTATGGTGTGTCCGTTTGATTTAAACTAAAATAGAAACGTATTTCAGTCACATTAGCACAGCACCGTGAACTTCCTTGTTCTAATGTGATTCTGTACTATACTTTTGCAATACCTGTGTCGTCCTTTCTATTGGATCGCACTTTGTGAATGTCCCCCAGCCAAGGTCACTTCAAAGCTTTTGATAGTTTAGCAATTATTCTGGTTACCAAAATGCTCACTGTCAACTGACCGAATCTTGTTTCTTTTCTAAGTGGCTCTATAAGTAGAGACTGCTTGAACGAGAAATGACTTTCTTCTGTTTGCTTATTCTCTTTGAAATTCACATTTGCAGAGGCCCACGGCCTGCATTTCTTTACTTTAAGTATCTCCCTTCCAGCGGTGACAGGCTAATCCCGGAGAACGACCTGAAAGCACACACACAGTCCACATGTTTCAGACAGATAGGGCCTCCTGTCACTCAAGCACCAGCCACTCTATGAGCGGTAAATAACTGATGGGATTGGGGATATTTTTAATGGCATTATCCAAGATAGGATAATGCCAGGAGTGACCCAGAAGCAAAGAGCACAGTAATCACACATAAGGGTAACATGGCCTTTCTTATTCTCAACAAGGAGAAAGGAAAATTGTGTTTTTCTTCAGGTGCTATTACCAAGATAGAGCTTACTGCTTGCAGGAAAGGATGCTAGGAGGTCAAACTATATAGTGCCATCAATACCGTCAACCAAAAACACATTTTCATAACAGGAATAAATATATCACTTCACCGTCCAGCTCTTGAGTGTTGCTGATTTTTATGAGTAGAATGTTGCAGCTGAATTGGTTTATAAAGACATGTATGCCACTCCTGCCTAGCTTTTTGAAAAACAAACCCTTTCTAGCAGATCAGTCAGAACCAAGCACGGCTGCCGTCAAACTTGAGGAGGAGGGTGTGAAAAAAGAAAAAAAGAAAACAGCTTTCTTTGTATGGTCACCCACAAACAGGAACAACATCCCAGTAAAGAGAAGAACAGCCTTGTCAAAAATAGGATTATTAATTAAGAGTGTTGGAAGCCCCACTCAAATAATAAACACAGTCCTTGTCAGGGTGCATCACAGAAAGCCTACAATTAACATGTGCTTAACCTTCTGGTACCTTAGCACAAAGGTAGTCAGGCTTAACTTTAAGGATGTCTACAGCACACAAACAGCTATACAAGAAAAATCATAAACCAGTTTAGAACAATAGAGAACATTTTTAATAAATAAAATGACACCAAAGCATATTAAATCCAGTCAGTGAAAGCGGCCCTATGGATTATTTTTTAAAATTTAGCACTTAAAAGATTGAAGTGCCAAGCGCAGGTATCTGGTCATGTGACACAGGGTCATAGTCAAAAGTTAAAGCCGACCGCCATGTAGTGCAAGGCACTAGGTTATATCCCAGGACAAGTCATCGAGGACAGAGAGCCACTGGATGAGGTCTTGGTGAAGTCATTGATGAAGGCAGGAAAATGTATGAGGGGGAAAAGCTGAATTTCCAGGCCGAGGAGGTGGTTGTTGTCATAGGTGCATGTTGTGATCAAGCCCAGTGAAGATTTACAGCTTTCAGACATAGATGTTTTTCTGGAGCTCAGATTCATCCAGTGGAACAAGGCTGCAGGCTGTAGCTTAAGAGGGTCCCAGTAGGCTGAATGACATTCCTCCACTAAGAGGATTTGCTGCTGCATAATAATATGTAGCAGCAGCTAGACAAATTCAATCCTACCAGCAAAGGACCTTCATTGCATTGGTTTGCGAATAGGTCCCGGTCTCATGTTAGTTCTCAGAGCAGTTTTTGTTTAAAAACTTTGTAAATACCAGGGTTTGGATTTTGGTCACAGGAGGTTACGTCAGCACCACACCAGGGTTCTTGGGACCTAGGAGGGACACCAATTGGGGACTAGGACTCACTCCAGCAGGGGCCCACAGTAGCAGGCAGGTAACTTGCAAGGTCTCTGGATCTTGTTGTCCTTGCAGCTCACACAGAGGTCCAGCCAATTAGCCAATGGAGTCAATCTTATGGTACGAGGTTCATGGAGCAGGTCTGATCTTCCTACCTCTGGCAGCAAGGCAGCAGGCTAGTCTTTCCCGCTGCAGGACAGCAAAACAGTCCTTCCACCATCAGGAGGCACATCAGTCATATTTCAGAGTCTTCCACAATCTTCCACAGGTTCATATGTGATCTGAAGAATGCTTCTTGGGAGCCAATATTTATACCTGGTGCTAGGCTTTTTGTGTTTGGGGAACAAAATGTCCTACCCCAAAATCTGGTTATGGAAAGCTCTTCCCTTCGCTTGTCAAAGCTCCAAGCTGTCTGTGGTGACAAAACGATGGAGGAAGGTCCCTTTGTGTGTGAAGGGAGCAAAGCCCTTGAAAGTGTAATTGGGGCAGGGTACAGCTGTGCTCCCTGCCATTTTGAAAGGATGGCCCATCCTGCCCACATGCAGTCCCTTTGTGTCAATGTCTTGAGGACTATGCAAACCCCAACAGCAGAGCCATTCACAGTTATGTGACCAAGAATACTGGCAGAAGGCACAAATGGTTTGGACAAGAAAATGCCAACTTCCAAAAAGTGGCAATTTGAGTATTGTGACTTAAAATCTGATTTTACTATTAAAGTGGTGTAAGAAATTGGGTTATTGTTTGAGGGGGTGGAAGCCCCACTCAGGCAACAACAACAAACACAATCTTTGTCAGGGTGTCAGGGTGCACTACAAAAGTGAAAACACAACAGTAGAGAAATCCCAATGCAAATTAGAAAAATAGAGTACATTTTTAATAAATTAAATTATGCTAGAATGACAAATCTCCAGTCAGGATAACCGGTACTGAATTTTAATTTGTTTAGTAACTAAAGCGCTAACTTTGGTTATCTGGTAGTGTTGGACCAGGACAGAGTCAAAAATTCAGGCCGTCAATGATGGAGCAAAGGCAGGATAAAGGTAATTCTGCTGAGAGTTGTACCTTAAGTGGTTGATGTGAGGCTTTGTGTCTCTTGGCACCAGTTCCAATCAGGAGCTCCACGGTCCTGCGTTGAGTTGCATCGTGCTGCATCGGTTCAGATGAGCAGCTGCAACGTATGTGATGCAAGGTCTTACAATGAGTCATGAAGCACTGAATCAGTACAGATGAGGCTGCCGATCAGCTCACACAGGAGGTCAGCCAACTGACCCTTGGAGTCACTCTTGCTAGGGATGACAGCAAGCAAGTCCAGTCTTCCTCTTCAGACAGCAAGGCAGACCTTCCGCAGCAGGGCAGTTCTCTGGCAGCCTGGCAGTCAGACTTCTGCAACTTGCACAGGTTCAGGAGTGTTCTGAAGACTGTCTCTGGAGGTCTTGTGTGTATACCTTGTACCAGCCTATGTGTGGGGAGACTGCCGGTCCTAACCCCACAAACCAGTTTCTAGACAGTTCTTCCCCTGTCAGGGCTCCATACGATCTGGGGGGGGGGTGACAGAATGAATCAAATCACTATTAATGGTAGCACAGGCGTAGCTTCAGGGTTGTATTTGTGGTGTTAAACCCCCCTAATAAATGTATTTTCTGGTAAATAGTTGGGCGCACTCAAAACTCAACACTGACTCTTGGCACCTTCAAAAATGTCCTTTCCTTTTACCGATTACCGTAGATATCCCCCAGCCCTTCCACTTTGTACATAATCATAATCTTAGCTCATAGCTCTGTACAGCACTCCATTGCCATTAATGAGGTTTGCATTATAGAGATACCAACAATACAAATATAAATATATTATTTTAATTTTTTGGAACTGTGCAATTTCTTTCTTCTTCCTGCTCAGTGAATGACTATTAATCTCCATCCTGTAGAAAGCAATAGTAAGGGGCACTGTGTAGGTCATGTAGGACATATGCAACATGGCTGCCCATATGTAAGGTATACGAGAAAAAAAAACGTAGTTTGACTTAGCACTTCATCCGTAAATAAGTAGTAGTGTTTTTCCTCCTTAGTGTTCTTTTTCCTTTTCCTTTTCTACTTGGTATTTTTCCCTATTCTTTTCTATATGGTCTTTCCCAATCCAAAATGGTGTTGCACTTTCTTCCTGTTGTGTCACTTCCTGTTTTCTGGTATATAAGCACGTAAGTTCTTTTCTTCCTTGCGTTGCAAACACTTCTGCTTTGGTGGTGATCCTTGCTCCTGTTTTTCCATGTTTTCCATGTTCCTGTTTTTTCCTGCAAGACTTATTCTATTTTTCATTTTTTCATTCTTTCTTTTTCAGGAGTTCTTGTGTTAGACGTTTTTTCCCAACTTTTGGGGTTTTTCCTCTGGGACTCCTTCTGGAGGGTGCGGTCTGCCTTGGTGTCCTTTCCAGCTGGCAGCACCGTGGCTACTAGAAAGGGTCAGTTCAGAACCAGTAGAAGACCGGGTGTGCATTCGAGTTCTTTAGCCAACGGTGTGTAAGAGACGTGCAGACCGTGACAGAACCTAAACGTCTTCTGGGCTAAAGCGCAGTTGTGCCAAGGCCTTTTCATTAATTTGGGTGTTAAAAAAAGGAACATTCTCCAATTAACATGCAGAGAGAATCTTGATTTTATTAAAGACCATGGAGGCTAACATTATACAGTAATCCTTTATTGCTGCCAACATGCAGCCCTTTAACTCCTTCGCTGCCAGGCCTTTTATCCTCCTGTGCCAAGCCTTTTTTTGGCTATTTGGGGCAGTTTGCGCTTAGTCCCTCATAACTTTTTGTTCACATAAGCTTCCCATGCCAATTTTGCGTCCTTTTTTTCCAACATCCTAGGGATTCTAGAGGTACACAGACTTCGTGGGTTCCCTTGAAGGAGACCAAGAAAATTGGCCAAAATACAGTAAAAAATTCGTTTTTTTCAAAGAAATGGGAAAAAAGGGCTGCAGAAGAAGGCTTGTGTTTTTTTTCCCTGAAAATGGCATCAACAAAGGGTTTGTGGTGGTAAATTCACCATCTTCCCAGCTTTCAGGAACATGCAGAGTTGAATTAGAAACCCCAAATTTTCAATACAATTTTGACATTTTACTGGGACATACCCTATTTTTACTATTTTTTGTGCTTTCAGCCTCCTTCCAGTTAGTGACAGAAATGGGTAAGAAACCAATGCTGGATCCCAGAAACATTTCTGAAAAGTAGACAAAATTCTGAACTCAGCAAGGGGTCACTTGTGTAGATCCTACAAGTGTTTCCTACAGAAAATAACGGCTGAAATAAAAGAATGTTGAAATTGAGGTGATAAAACAGCCATTTTTCTGCACGTTTTACTCTGTAACTTTTTCCTGCGATGTCAGATTTTTTAAAGCAATTACTGTTATGTCCGCATGACTCTTCTGGTTGAGGGGATATATAGGGCTTGTAGGTTCATCAAGAACACTAGGTACCCAGAGCCAATAAATGAGCTTCACCTTGCAATGGGTTTTCATTCTATACCGGGCATACAGCAATTCATTTGCTGAAATATAAAAAGTGAAAAATAGGTATCAAGAAAACCTTTGTATTACCAAAATGGCCACAAGATAAGGTGTTGAGAAGCAGTGGTTATTTGCACATCTCTGAATTCCGGGGTGTCCATACTAGCATGTGAATTACAGGGCATTTCTCAAATAGACATCTTTTTTACACACTGTCTTCCATTTGGAAGGAAAAAATGTAGAGAAAGACAAGAGGCAATAACACTTGTTTTACTATTCTGTGTTCCCCCAAGTCTCCCGATAAAAATGGTACCTCACTTGCGTGGGTGGGCCTAACGCCCACGTCAGGAAACACAAAATGGACACATTACATTTTCACAAAGAAAACAGAGCTGTTTTTTGCAAAGTGCCTAGCTGTGGATTGTGGCCTCTAGCTCAGCCGGCACCTAGGGAAACCTAGCAGACCTGTGCAGTTTTGAAAACTAGACACCTGGGGGAATCCATGATGGGGTGACTCGTAGGGTTCTGACCAGGTTCTGTTACCTAGGATCCTTTGCAAACCTCAAAATTTGGCCCCAAAAAAACACTTTTTCCTCTCATTTCGGTGACAGAAAGTTCTGGAATCTGAGAGGAGCCGCAAATTTCCTTCCACCCAGTGTTCCCCCAAGTCTCCCGATACAAATGGTACCTCACTTGTGTGGGTAGGCCTAGCGCCCGCGACAGGAAATGCCTCAAAACACAATGTGGACACACCACATTTTCACAAAGAAAACAGAGCTGTTTTTTACAAAGTGCCAAGCTGTGGATTGTGGCCTCGGGCTCAGCAGGCACCTGGTGAAACGTACTAAACCTGCACATTTTTTAAAACTAGACACGTAGGGGAATCCAAGATGGGGTGACTTGCGGGAATCTGACCAGGTTCGGTTACCTAGAATCCTTTGCAAACCTCAAAATGTGGTCAAAAACACACTTTTTCCTCTCATTTCGGTGACAGAAAGTTCTGGAATATAAGAGGAGCCACAAATTTCCTTCCAACCAGCGTTCCCCCAGGTCTCCCAATAAAAATTGTACCTCACTTGTGTGGGTAGGCCTAGCGCCCGCGACAGGAAATGCCCCAAAACACAACGTGGACACACCACATTTTCACAAAGAAAACAGAGCTGCTTTTTACAAAGTACCTAGCTGTGGATTGTGGCCTCTAGCTCAGCCGGCACCTGGGGAAACCTAGCAAACCTGTGCATTTTTAAAAACTAGAAACCTAGGGGAATCCAAGATGGGGTGGCTTGTGGGGCTCTGACCAGGATCTGTTACCCAGAATCCTTTGCAAACCTACAAAATTTGGCCAAAAAAACACTTTTTCCTCTCATTTCGGTGACAGAAAGTTCTGGAATCTGAGAGGAGCCACAAAATTCCTTCCACCCAGCATTCCCCCAAGTCTCCCAATAAAAATGGTACCTCACTTGTGTCGGTAGGCCTAGCGGCCGCAACAGGAAATGCCCCGAAACACAACGTGGACACACCACATTTTCACAAAGAAAACAGAGCTGTTTTTTACAAAGTGCCTAGCTGTGGATTGTGGCCTCTTGCTCAGCCGGCACTGGGGGAAACCTGACAAACCTGCACATTTTTCAAAACTAGGCACCTAGGGGAATCCAAGATGGGGTGACTTGTGGAGCTCTGACCAGGTTATGTTACCCAGAATCCTTTGCAAACCTCAAAATTTGGCCAAAAAATGCTTTTTCCTCTCATTTCGCTGACAGAAAGTTCTGGAATCTGAGAGGAGACACAAATGTCCTTCCCCCCAGCGTTCCCCCAAGTCTCCCGATAAAAATGGTATCTCACTTGTGTGGGTAGGCCTAGCGCCCGCAACAGGAAATGCCCCAAAACACAAGGGGAAACACCACATTTTCACAAAGAAAACAGAGCTGTTTTTTACAAAGTGCCTAGCTGTGGACTGTGGCCTCTAGCTCAGCTGGCACCTGGGGAAACATACCAAACTTGCACATTTTTTTAAACTAGACACGTAGGGGAATCCAAGATGGGGTGACTTGTGGGAATCTGACCAGGTTCGGTTACCTAGAATCCTTTGCAAACCTCAAAATGTGGCCAAAAACACACTTTTTCCTCTCATTTCGGTGACAGAAAGTTCTGTAATATGAGAGGAGCCACAAATTTCCTTCCAACCAACGTTCCCCCAGGTCTCCCAATAAAAATGGTACCTCACTTGTGTGGGTAGGCCTAGCGCCCGCGACAGGAAATGCCCCAAAACACAACGTGGACACACCACATTTTCACAAAGAAAACAGAGCTGTTTTTTACAAAGTACCTAGCTGTGGATTGTGGCCTCTAGCTCAGCCGGCACCTGGGGAAACCTGACAAACCTGTGCATTTTTAAAAACTAGACACCTAGGGGAATCCGAGATGGGGTGGCTTGTGGGGCTCTGACCAGGATCTGTTACCCAGAATCCTTTGCAAACCTCAAAATGTGGCCAAAAAAACACTTTTTCCTCTCATTTCTGTGACAGAAAGTTCTGGAATCTGAGAGGAGCCACGAAATTCCTTCCACCCAGCATTCCCCCAAGTCTCCCGATAAAAGTGGTACCTCACTTGTGTCGGTAGGCCTAGCGCCCGCAACAGGAAATGCCCCAAAACACAACGTGGACACACCACATTTTAACAAAGAAAACAGAGCTGTTTTTTACAAAGTGCCTAGCTGTGGATTGTGGCCTCTTGCTCAGCCGGCACCTGGGGAAACCTAGCAAACCTGCACATTTTTTAAAACTAGGCACCTAGGGGAATCCAAGATGGGGTGACTTGTGGAGCTCTGACCAGGTTCTGTTACCCAGAATCCTTTGCAAACCTCAAAATTTGGCCAAAAAACACTTTTTCCTCTCATTTCGGTGACAGAAAGTTCTGGAATCTGAGAGGAGACACAAATTTCCTTCCCCCCAGCGTTCCCCCAAGTCTCTTGATAAAAATGATACCTCACTTGTGTGGGCAGGCCTAGGGCCCGTGACAGGAAATGCCCAAAAACACAACGTGGACACACCACATTTTCACAAAGAAAACAGAGCTGTTTTTTACAAAGTACCTAGCTGTGGATTGTGGCCTCGAGCTCAGCTGGCACCTGGTGAAACATACCGAACCTGCATATTTTTTATAACTAGACACGTAGGGGAATCCAAGATGGGGTGACTTGCGGGGCTCTGACCAGGTTCTGTTACCCAGAATCCTTTGCAAACCTCAAAATGTGGCCAAAAAAACACCTTTTTCCCTCATTTCGGTGACAGGAAGTTCTGGAATCTGAGAGGAGCCACAAATTTCCTTCCATCCAGCATTCCCCCAAGTCTCCCTATAAAAAGGTGCCTGTAACAGTAAAATGCCATCAACCTGTAGAGAATGAAGGGATAGCACAGCGAGTTGATAAGCCCATATTTTTCTTTTATACATCTTTTAGGCTGACTCTGCTTTGGGGACCCATGCAAGTGAGGTTTCATTTTACTTGGGAGACTGAGGGGAACGCTGGGTGGTAGGAACTTTGTGCCGCAGCAGTGATTCTACAAAGAATAGTGAGGAAAATATGATTTTTTAAGCAAATTTTGAGGTTTGCCGAGGAGTAGGGGTAAAACATTGTTGGGGGATCCAGGCAAGCCACACCTCCTTGGACTCCTTGGGGTGTCTATTTTTAAAACATGTCTGGGTTTGGTAGGTTTTCCTAGATGACGGCCGCACCCGGGACCAAAAACATAGGTGCCCCCCACCAAACACAGGTAGTTTTTCAATAGATCATTTTGGTGTGTCCACATACTTATGTGATGTTCCAAACATTAAAATTGTGAAAAGAAACACACTTAGGTTAGGTTAAAAAGACCCCTCCCCCACCAAACAAGTTGGTGGCATGCTTCATCATCAGGGTCCCACCAGAGAAACCTAGCGTGTCACAGGTGTGCTGCGACACCTGATTACAGCAGAGCAAGTTTTGTCATTTTTACCACACATACTGGTTGGATTTGGCACGAGGGTGAGTGATGGTTCAGTGGATCAAATTTTATTAACAAGAGATTTAACAAAAATTAAATGCACTGTTAATAACTGAAAGGCCAAAAAATGGAACCAATGACTCACAGCTCGTGAGCTGTAAAGCCACGGCAAGGCACCAACCGCTTTACAGTCCATTCACACACCTTTCATACATGACATGCACAAGACAATTCACGCCTCCAGCCACGGGCCCAGCACATTACAACACTCGCATCGACAGACAGCGCCACTCATGGGCCCATCACTTACATACGCCCACATGCCTGATTACACCAGCTGATGGGAGTGTGTGGACTGGCGTTTGGCTGGCAGTGTGTTGCAGTAGCCAACATCAAGTCAATATGCACACTGTCAGGCAAGCGCCACTCCACACACAATGGCATCACATTTTTGTTTGTTTTAAAAACAAAGAAACCACTAAATAATTGAAAATAATTACAAAACTACAAACACAAACGCTCAAACTAAGTACATGACAGAAATGCCAACCATGAAACTGAAAACATGAAAATATAAAACAGGCAGTTTACACTCATGGTAGTTCCCAGTAATTCTTCCGGGTGTGGTAATTCTTGAAACAACCACCCACACACACCCCAGGCTTTGAAGGACAATGTGGGCAGTACATTTGCGTCTCCCTCCGGATACCTCTCCGAGCACACACTCTACATTTCTCAGGTGGAAAGTCTTTTTTGGGCGTGGGAGGAATGTACTCAGCAAAGTGGAGATCTTTCAATCTAGCCACATCCTCCACCACTGTTTCTCTAGGAACTCTTGCCTGTTCCACCACAATAAGGCTCTCTATCACTGACTCCTGAAATTTCACAAATGTCATCTCTGGGGACCTATCCTTAAACACAATAAAAGCATTAAAAGTGGAAGAGGTGAATTGCTAACTTCTTATACCAAACTCAAGACTTACAAATAGCAGTATAAGGTTCCCATCTCTGATCAACTCTATCTACACCTCCCATGTGCTTATTATAATCTAAAATTCACACAGGTTTGTGCACTTCAGCAACCTGGCCCCAAACAGTCACAGTAGAAGTACTCTCATCATGGTTGGTACTGAGCATGCACACATCCCTCTTGTCTGAAGATTTCAAAGCTAGCAGCTCATCATTCCGCAAGGCACTACACTGTCCCCTCTCACGTTTTTTACAGACAAGCTCCCTTGGATAGCCTTTCCGGTTACAACGAATTGTGCCACAAGCAACAGTGTCCACTCTAAACAATTCCTTGAACAACTGCACTCCAGTGTAGAAGTTATCTACATACAAATAGTGACCTTTGTTGAACAGTCGTCTACCAAGTTCCCTCACAATTTTCTCAGTAACTCCAAAAGTGGGAGGAGAACCAGGGCGGTCAATACTGGAATCCCTGCAAGTGTAGACACGGAAACTATACACATATTCTGTACTACTTTCAGACATCATATACAATTTAATTCCATATCGTGCCGTCTGGCTAGGAATGTACTGCCTAAAAACCAAACGACCCTTGAAGAGGACCAAAGACTCGTCCACAGCTATTTCTTTGCCTGGAACATAGACCTCTGAAAAACGATATACAAAATGATCAAGTAAAGGCCTAATCTTAAAAAGACGGTCAGAATCAGGGTGATCTTGTGGCAAGGCTAATGTATTATCAACAAAATGCAGCATCCTAAGAAGAAGCAATTACCGATTACGACTCATGGTTGCAGGAAATATATAGCTGTTGCTATCAAGGGACTAGTAGATCAATAAGAAGCCAGTGACGGCTTCCTTATCAACCCCATCAAAAGAGTCAAACCCAAAAACATTTTCATCTCTTACAAATTTGTGGGAATCCACTGGGTAGCTCTAGAGTGTGGCCTAAGTCTAGCTGCGTTGTCCCTCAAATGCTGCGCCACATACAAATTAGTCTGCTCAACAATCTCTTCCAAAAACATATCAACCACAAATAACTCAAAGAAATTGACAGGCAAAAAGTTCTCTGTATTGACTCTACACCCCAGGAGACCAGTAAAGGCAGGCAACTCTGGCTGCTCCATGTTTGGGGCAACCCAGAGTTCAGGTCTTCTAATGGGAAACATTTCAGCCCCAGGTTGCTGCACTAATGGCACATCAGTGTACTCCTCTAAAACAGGCCTTTCATCTGCACTGAGAGTGGCTTCCTCATCAGAAGATTCCTCTCTGACAGAAATTTCACTGCCAGAATCTCTCACTTCCTCCTCTGCCTCGGATGCAGAGTCTGTCTCATAATCATGATCAGACAATGACTCAAAAAGCATACCAACCACCTGCTGAGTGGTCATCCTGCAGCTAGCCATGATCTTTCCTATGAAAAGTAACTGAACAAATACACCACCAACAACCAGCACTGTGTAAGATAAGTAATAAAGTGTAGCTTCATCAGTAAGAATTATAAACTCAAAAACTATACTGCTCACTTGCCTCAAAAAGCTTGACTCACCAGCAACTACTCTGCACAGACACAGAAATCACCAATGACATCCCACTAAAAAGAAAGAGAGAAAAGCAAATTAGAAATAAGACAACACAAATACCATTGTGCACAAATCTAAGGACAATTTCACACACAATCCTGCATTTAGTACACCACCTACAAGCATGTCATTCATGCATGGCACCAATACTCCTTCGGAGTAAATTGTTTTTACTTACCTAAAACATGCAACTATGCAAACCACAGGTCAACCACTGCCAAAACGCAAGGAGCCACATCAAAGAAAGCAAAAGCTTTTAACTAGAACAAAAAGGAGAATTTTTTTTATCACAAATGCAAATACTTCGCCAGTTGACAAACACCCCACCATTAAGCATTTAGAAATTGGTGCCTAAATGGATTCTGCCATAGGGGCAGATGGACCTACTAAAAAATAGGCCTATCTGCCCCAAGGAAGGCAGAAAATACCTTTAGTAGTGTGTCCCCATGGGGAGCGACCCTTGCCCAAGGGGCCACCCCCCAAACAAAAAAAACACACACACACTATCCCTGGTTCCTAAGTGGCTTCTGCCCCCCTTGGGGGAAATGCGATCGGGCGGCAGGAATGCTCAAAGAGACACCGGGGAAAGGAAAACTCTTTCCTTTCCCCCGGTGCCTCTTTGTTTCAAACCCCCCACCCGCCGGAGGAGAAACTCACCTGTTTCTCCGATGTGAACTGGAAGCAAATGACTTCCAATGCGACCGGCATCCTATCACGGCGCGATCGGGCACTGACGTCATTAGGGGGGGTGAGGATTGTGGGGGTGGAAGGGGAAGGGCTTCCCCTTACATCCCTGCCTTGGGGGGGTGGGAGGGAATCCCACAGAGGGAGCGCTAGCGCTCCCTCTGAGCTCAGTGCCGAGGACATAATGGTTACGTCCTAGGCACATGAGCACTGTGCCGTTGGACGTAACCATTATGTACATGGCACAGAACGGGTTAAAGAACATCAAATACATCATAAACAAAAAATTCCATAATCAAATTTTAAAAGCAATATGAGTTCATAACACCTAATACATTCCTCTTTAGGCTGCGACGAGACAAACAATATTCTTCTGGCTTGACACCAAAACTCTCTTATTACAAGGAAGGGTCTGAAAGACAAAATAGAGAAGATGATACCACAACTCATTGGAATGAGCAAAAACTTGAATCTGTAAAAGAAGGACATCAAATAAGTGAGCAATTAAAACTGAATTGTATGAAAAAAATGTTATATGCTTTATTGATAATAATCATCACAATTGGGTGTGGTGGGAGTTTTCATGTTAGCCTCCGCTGTCTTTAATGAAATCAAGATTCTTCTTGCATGTTAACTGGAGAATCATCATTTCATTACAAGACCAGAGGATGCCATTATGCATGTTTAAAGCTCTCTAGCGCCAGACTGCTCACGTGCTCTACTGACTTAGGATAGATCTTTGCAAAAGTGCTAGCACTCAACCAGTCTGCCACCTTCAAAATATCAACAAGTGTTCCGCCTGCCCAAAAAACCTTACTAGCCATCACCCCACTAGAAGAGTGAGCTCCTAACATGGACAAATCAGTTCCTGCTTCAGATATCACTGCTGTTACCCACTGGAAAATAGTATCAGCTGATACTGCCTTTCACATAAATCAATAATTGATCTTCACCATCCACTCTCAATTCTAGCATCCTTTGTCCATAAACGTTCATACAATTGACAACCCACTGCTTTTTGTACTAATTGAAAACAGAATAGAAAATGTTTTCAGATATCGTCTTGGTCCTTTTCAAATTACTGAAGTGAACTCCATCTGGGGAGTAGAACCTATTGCATATTTCTAAAGCCTTACCATCAGAGACTCTTCTAAAAGAAGAGGTCAAAAACCTGATTGACATTCCAAAAAGAATCGTAACTATTCCTAGGAGGCCCTTTAAGCCTTATTCCTTTCATTACCCTGCAGACCGAAGGGTCACTGCCAATAGCAAAATTATTAATCAAGGAATGTCCAGCTGAAATACATGACCTGTAACAGTTAACCGTTCTGTAAGAGAGACCTGATCTGAACAGATCAGCAAGATAATTTACTACTTCTACTGTAGGAGCCTGTACAGTATCCAAATTCCCTTCCATGCACCAACAACACCACTTCCCACAAACGCGTCTGTATCTATTCCTGGTACCTGGTGCCCAGGACTCATTCAATACATTTTTAGCCTCTCCTGAAAGGCCCGAGTATCTAGAGATTTTCCTGATATCCTCTTAAGATGAAGGGTCATGTTTCCTTCTAACACTAAATAATGCTCATCTTAATTCTAACCTTCCAACAAGCCTGGACACACTGGTATCAAATGGGGTATCTCTACTGCCAGTTCCATTACCCTAGGAAACCTCACCTGAGAAAACCAAAAAGGAGTAACCAGGACAATCTTGCAACATTCACTTCAAACCTTTAACAACACTCTCTGAATCAGGGCAAGCCGTGGGAATGCATAACAATTCTCTCCCTTCCAAGTCTGTACAAAATAGTTCACTGATAATGCTTTGGAGTCTGGCCTCAACTGTAGTACCTTGTTACCTGAAGTGTCAGTCTGCTGGTGAGTAGATCTAACTAAAAAGAACCCCATAGGTTCTGAGTCTGTTCACCGGATTCAACTTCCAGTTGCTGGAATCTCTCAAAAACCTTGAGTTCTAGTCTGCCCTCTGGTTTTGCTGATCTGGAATGAATTCTGCTTCAGTACAATTTTCTGTTCCCAGTAAAAATACCAAATCTTCTTGGCTAGTTCTGACAAATGTTTTAATCTCGCTCCACCTAAATGATTAATGTAAGGTACAGCAGTGAAATAGTCCATCCGTATCAAAACTACACTGTTTGTTAAGATAGATTTCAAAGTCATCAAGGCGTTCAGACCAGCTAATATCATTAGATAGTTTATGTGCAACGACTGTTCCTCTATAGACCATTTCCCTCCACTCTCTACCTCTCCTAATCTTGCACCCCAGCCAAGGCTACTTGCATCCGATTCCACAGTAAATTCCGGGACATTCACAAATATGGCTTTAACATTCCATCTCTCCAGGTTCTACAACCACCACTCTAAATCCTTTCGAGCCCCTTGGGACAATTCAATCGTATCTGCATACCAAAGACCTTTCCTCAGGGTCACCATCTCCTTTGTAAGGTCATGACCCTATTTTTTTATTTTTTTAAAAGTTTTTTCAGACGTAGGCAAAGCTGGGCCAAGTTGAAAACCCAGAAATTCCAAAACTTGCAAAGGAGTTAAGTGATAATGAACCCTAAGCATTCCAGGAGCTCTCTTGTCCACCTCATGTGTTTTAACAATTCCCCTAGATCTTGAGACATCAGTAGTATATCGTCTAGGAAAATTATTAAGTGCACACCTCTGTTTCTCAAGAAAGCAACCACTGGCACATTACCTTGGTGAAGCACCAAGGGGCTGATGATAAGACCAAAGGGAAGATAGGAGAACTGAAATAAAATGCCTATCCATCTGAATTATAAAAACCTTTGAGAACCTGCGTCCATAGGTATTGTGGAGTATGAATTTTTCAGATCCATCTTCACCATCCAGTCACGGTGTTGTAGAATGTCTTGTAAAAGATGGATTCCCTCCATCTTGAAATGCCTGTACACTAAGAATTTGTTTAATTCCTCTAGATTTATTACTGGATGCCAAACTTTGTCCTTTTTCATAACTTTGAAAAGACTGTAAACTAAGAATTTCTTTAATTCCTTTAGATTTATTACTGGACGCCAACCTTTGTCCTTTTTCTTGACCAGGAAGAGCGTGCTCAGAAAGCCCATCTCTGACTCAGAAACCTTGGAAATTGCCCCTTTTGTAACATTAGAGCAACCTCTGAATCTACTAGTGTCATTTGATTCTGATCCAAAAATAACTCTCTTGGTTGACAACATTGGGAAGGGGTATCCCAAAAATCTATTTAAAAACCTTTTGCGCTCTTCAATACCCATAAGTATTTTGTTCTGGTTAACCAATTTTGAGTGAAGGATCATAATCTTACCCCTATCTTTATATGAGAAAAAACAAATAAAGGGTACACTTACCTTGAGCCCCAGCTCCTTGAGATTTTCCTCTGCCACAGGAGCGGGAGGTTCGGCCTCCCTGAGGGAAGAAACTGATGTTGGAGTGGAAAGTTCTTTCATAGCTCTATTGATCCTGATAGTAGTATTGGGACCTTTGCATTCCATGGCAGACTGCTAGTCCCCTCCTTCCAGCCCTACCAAAAACTCTATTATTAAACATGCAATGCAGGTTATACTGGGCTTTGCTAAAGGCAGTAAAGGTTGAACATACTTGCCTAGGGTCTTAATGAAACTTTCCCCAAAAATTAAACCATTCTGATCACTCGAAGATTTTTTGCTCACTAAGGGCCAGATGTAGCAAGCCGTTTGCATGTCGCAAACTGCGAAAATCGCAATTTGCGCCATGCAAACGGCCTCCCGCGATTCACATTCACAAATTGCGAGTCGGTACCGACTCGCAATTTGTGAATGCGACTCGCAAATAGGAAGGGGTTTTCCCTTCCTATTTGCGACTCGCATCGCAATTCAGAATTGCTTTGTGACCGCGAATGCGGTCGCAAAGCAACTCGCAGTTACCACCAGTGTCACACTGGTGGTAACTCATTCCCCTTCCCCTTTGTGAATGTCGACAAAAATATTTTTTCAGAGCAGCTAGCGGTCCTATGGACCACTGCTCCAAATTCTATCTTGGCATTGTTTAAGGCAACGTTCAAGACCTTCCCTTGGATCTTTTCCCATTTAAACAGGAAGGTAAATAACTCAGGATCCAGATTAGGAGTAGTTCATGCTTTTTTATCCAGGGAAGGTCTAGGTCTGCGCTCATCAAATTACAAGTGTCTCTATTCAGAGGCAAAAGGATCCAAAATGTAATTAAGAAACTAACGTGACAATATTCCACCAGTTTGATCCCCTTGGGTGTGTACTAAGTGTAGTGCTAAACATATCTGCACCAGATGGGTCTTTAATATCCTTTGATGTCAAAGGTTGTTCCAAATTGTCATGAAGGAGATCCTGTGAATCAAAAACATATTTGTTCACACATTCCAAATCACTGTCATATAACAGATTATCACTAGATGTGTGTTGGGACTAATAGCCATCTCTTGTACCATGAAAGTCACTCATTCTACTTGTGCCGTGAGGGACACCTAGATCTATTGTGCCAGCCTGGTCACTCCTTCTAATTGTGCAGCGTTGGACACCATGGTCTTTTGTAGCGCTTAGGCTACCCTGTCTCATGTCTTTATTGACTCTAGGCATCTCCCTTGTCAAATGTTTGTATTTTTTTAAAGCTTTACTTCCTTAACTCCTCCTCAGAAAGTGAAAAAAGTCCTCCTCTGAGAGAGGGCCTCTTTTTCTTTTGTTCAAAATAGCCTCTACAGCATCTTTTAGAGTAGATTTTTACTCCTTATCCAAAAAAATCACAATAAAATCCTGATTGAAGGGAGGGGCAGAGGATATCTGAGGTGAGGATTCCTCAGTCATATTTAATATGAGATCTATTAGAAACTTAAACCAGAGATCTTTAAGAGAATCCCACTCTTTCTTCTCCTTGCTTACTCTTTCTTTTTTTTTTACATAGACAAAAGTCACAAAGTGCCTGGTGCCCATTGCATCTCCGTTAAGGAAAACTTTTTAACTGTTTCAATTTGCATTACCATGGTAATGTTTCACGAGGCATGCTTACTTTCATCCCAAACAAATATGTCCGACCCCTGAAACAATCATACAAATGAATGTCCTCTTTCTATTTTTATGAGGACTCAACCGTGAAGGAGAGTTCAACAAAAAGAAAAGGCCTCAGGCACGGTTTGCCAAGAAACGTGCTCCAGCTGTTAACTGCAGCCAGGGAAAGAAGTCCAACTAACGCACTCCCCGGCTCTAGAAAGTTGGGATCGCTAGAAAAGGGAGGAGGCACGTCTTCACTGGCAACACCACAGGGAAAGGAATGTGTCTTGAAAGCGGGAGGCGCCCACCAATAAAGAATGGGTGGACGTCTTAAAAAGAAGCTTCTGAGTTCTAAAGTATATTCCCTTCTCAAAAACATCGTCCAAAGCCTCAAAATATAATGAATAACATTTGGTTTGCAAAGAGTGAATGATACGAAACCACAGGAATTTTTAGGAGTAAATGACAAGAAAGAAACATCTAAGAAAAAAAGAAAAAAAGAAACCTGACCATACATTGGAGGGGAGACCTGTACTTACCTGTAAAGTAAGTAAATGTAGTAGTCTTTAGTAAATACTGAAAAAGATATATGACAATCAAGCACAAAGTCAATCATAAGTAAATAAATAGTACTTATCTTGTTGAAGAGCAGCCAATAAAAGAGGAATGTGCATAGGTGTTATGGCCTTTTCACTGATTTGAGTTTTAAAGAGAATTCATATTTCATTTTGAACAAAGCATTTAAGTTGTAGCATTTTATACTACACAATGTAGGGCTGATTATGTATTGGGTGGATTTAGGTGCAGGGATACTTGCCGGCTTCAATTAATATTTACTGTTCGTAGGACTACCTAAATCTACCTATTCTGAATTATTGTTCTTTAAACGGGAAAATATCTCAGGAATATCAATGCCATGATCACACCAAGTCTGGATTATGGCAACACACTCTTTTGGGACAGCCGAAAGCTTCAATTCAGTGCCCTCAAACAATCAAGGATGCTGCTGCGCAACTCTTCTGAATACCTAGGCATCAATCGGTTCAGCTTCACCTAGGCGAAATGCGTTGGTTTCCAGTCCAAAAGAGAATACTAGTTCAAACTGTGAATTCACCTATGAATAGGGCTGTATGAATTTACAACTAGGGGTCATTTATCATGCTTACATGGGTGGTGCAAAATCTGCCATGTCATTGTTGCTGGTGGTGTTTTGTACTTGAATACATAAACAAAAAAAGTCACAACCTTCTGACTGTGTTTGGAATTCCAAACTACCCTGGAAGTTCCAACGAGGATTTCACTGGCTGCCTGGATTAAGAAGCTCTACTCGTGTCAGAGCTCTGGTGGGATATTAGATGGAAGTCCCCGGTCTAAGACTCCTTTCCCTTCAAAGTGCCCAGGATGAGATCCCACAGCCCCAGAAAGGTCTCCCCTGCCTGCCCTGTTAAGAAGATCTGACAAGGACAAGTGCGAGCTCCAGCAGGCCCAGGGGTGAAAGCCTCCTTCCTGGGCTCATTTCTCCATCCCACTGTGTGACATGGCCCTATCATTCCAAGAAGGCCTCCCCTGACTGCCTGGGCTAAGAAGCTCTCACTGGGTACTGGTTAGAGCTCCGGAAGGCCCGGTAGTGGAAGACCCAGACCCTGGGCTCCACTCCAAGGCCCACAGAGCCCAGGACGAGGTCCCCTCAGCCTGACAAGGACTCCCCTGCCCGCCTGGGTGAGGAAGGTCTGAAAGGCCCCATGTCAAAAGTCAGGCAAGACCAGGGGTGGACACTGGGCTCTTTTCCTCAGCCGGCCATGTCCTAAAATATCCAGAACGGGGTCCCACCAGCAAGGAAAGGACTCAGCTGCTTGACTGGGTAGAGCAGCTTCAACCAGGCCGAGGGCCAGAGCTCCAGTCCACCATGTACCAAAGTGCTCGGGACAGAGTGCCCCCGGACTGGAAAGGTCCCCTCTGTCGGTCTGGGCTAAAAAGCTCTGACTGGGCCCTGAGTCAAAGCTCTGGCAGGCCCTGGGGTGAAAGCCTATAGCTCTGGGCTCGATGGGCTCGATTCTGTGGCCTACTAGGTTGGAAAGTGCCTGGGACAGGGTCCACCAGGCCACAGGATGGCCTCTCGGACACATTCCAGACAACACCCAAGGCATAGGACCTGGTGCTCCCCTTGTGCGTCCTGGCTAGTTGAGAGGTCTGTGGCTGCCAGGAGTTTGGTTGAAGAGGACCCGATCAATGAGCAAGGTACCAAAGTGGATGACCCACCCCAGCTATTTGGGAGGGGCATGATGCAATTACAAAAATCCCTCTGGAGACAGAGCCTATGCTTACCCAGCACAACCCCGTTGGAAGCTGAATCAAATTGGCTGACAAAGGCTAGGAACCCCCAAAGGCTAGGCTGCTTGGGCCATTCCAAGCCTGATCCCAGCCTGCCAGGATTTTGAGTGACCAAGGAGAACCCCATCTCGAATAGCTAGGCAGCCTGTAGGAGAGGGTTCCGGCCTACGAGGGAACCAGGGCTCTTCTCAGCAGAGGTGCCATGTCCCCCTCTGGTGCAGTACAAACTCCTTCGAAGGGGCCTCCATCACCCTTAGCGTACTGCATGTTGGAGGGGCACCTGTTACTAAATAATTTGTAGATGACATAATTCTGGGTCAGGTTTTCTTAAGTAGTTGAGCAGCTACCTCTTTGTGAACTATTGAAATTCATCCTCTAAGCCAAGCTTTGGTGTCTGCACGTGCCCACCTGGGGTCTCTCTCATGCCAGGATGGTATGAGGGACAGAGTGTGGATGTGTGGGAGGCTGCCTACACCAAGTGTAGCAAGGCATGGGGGGCTCTCCCTCCTTCTGTGAGATACTGGGTGCAGAGATGAGGGCACGATCTCTCACAAGTCAGCAGGTTGACCAGATGGTTGGAGTACGCACAAGCAGAGTGCCTGGGGACAAGAAGCTAGTGGTTGGATCTAGGAAGGAGCCTCCTGAAAGCTGGCTTTGCCATCGGCTGCTACCTGGGCATTCTGGTGTCCAGGTTGAAACGAGCCACCCGGTCACCAGGCTGGTGGACCAGATGACCAGTTAATGTGTGACTGACCAGACTGCTGGTGGAACAACCTACACGGCCAACTCTCCCTTTTGCCTCATCCCATAGTTCTGTAAACCCCCACATTATGCAGGCTAAATAATCATGGAAAAATGGCTTCCCAGGCACGTGCAAAGGGAGGAGGGCTTAACCCCCTTAAGGTCCCCAGGCTTGTGCACCAGGAAGGGGGAAGGCAGCCGGGGCATCCTTAGCTGATGTACTGGTGTGGCAGTTCCTTCCCAGGATTTGGTGGCTGCAGACTGGGAAGAACTCTGGTGCACATCTGACATAAGGAGTAAACATGGGACTTCCATAACATGAAGGCTCCGTCACCAAGCAGATCCCTGGGCAGTGTGACGTTGAACCAAGAAGGAATCTGGGGCTCATGTAGGCTGAACAGTTCCTTTAGTCCTCAATTAGAGGTGGACAAAGCCATGGCTTTCACATAGGAAGTCAAGTCCTCACAGGCAAGGGCTCAAGGAACCAGGAGGGGTCTACGGCTCTTCCAGACTGAACAGCTCCTATAATCCTCTGTGAGAGGCAGGCAAAGCCATGGCTTTTGCCTGGAGAGTGTGCTTCCCACAGACCAGTTGTGCCAGTCAGAAGGGCCTGCCTGGGGTCGGGTAGCACCCCGCCCACGAGGGTTTGCCAGGTTTCAGGATCTCCACCAGATTGCTTGTCAGCTTTGTGTTCACAAACACATCATCCTTGGCATTTCTTTCTCAAGGCAAAGTATCCAACTCAGTGAACCATGTCACCTGGGTTTTTGAATTACATCCGGGACTACTTATAAATCAGTGAAGAGGGAGGGACCAGGTTATTTATTAAAAAAAATAGTACAGTAGTACAGAGCCTTAAGAGCTTTGGACACTGCGCATTTCACTTTCCTTAATAACCATCAGGTGAGAATCAGTGGGTGCTGTTTCACATTTCTGGAAGCAGAACACTGAAATCTATCATAGGGTTGCATTTGACTCTATCACTTCCTCCTGCATTAATTAAATGGTGAAATTTCTTACCTCATTGTTGGAAGTCAAGCAGTAGTCACAGTTTCTGTCAGTGGGAAGTCACAAGCAAGCCCCACATTAGCCTCTGTTTAGCCCTCTGGTAGCTTAGCAAAAAGCAGTCTGGCTTAACTTAGAGGCAATTTGTAAAGCAACATTTCAAACAGTGATAACACAAATTGAGAAAATAGAGCAACATTTTATAAAAAGTTATTTGACACCAAAAATGAAAAAAATCCCTTTAGTAGAACAGGAGCTATCCAATTTTAAAGATTTAAGTGAAAATGGCTCCTAAAAGAACAAAGCGCAAATTGTGGTTATCTGGTCATACTGAAATTGACAAATTCACAAGTTCAGCTGACCGCGATGAAGCCAGCTAGCTACGGGCACCAAGTAAAGCCAGCTGAACAATATACCTTAAATCTTGGTTGTTGGGTGAAATTCCTTGTCAAGGATGTGTTACACAGCGGTGGTGCTGCGTGGTCTTGGCATGGAGATACGTTGCACAATGACTGTTCAGAGAGAGCTGCAGTAGTTATGGAAAGTCTGAGCATGGAAATGCACCATACAGTGGCGGTTCTGAGGAATTGAAGTAGCGATGTGAGGACCGTACATGGAGATGCGTTCCATAATGACATTGATGCAGTCTTGCAATGTGATGCATCATGCTGTGTTGGCTCTGTTGGGGCTCCAGACTGGCTAGCGGAGCACCTCCAGGCACACTTCCAAGAGTTCAGGACTGGGGTGGCAATACTTGGAGGTACTGGACTTACAGCTGGCAGAGTGCTGTGTTCAAAGCTGTTGGAACCCGTTATGTCCCTGAGGCTCTGATCAGGAGGCCAGCCAGTTGGCTGGTTCTGGGGTCAAGTTAAAGGTGCATTCCTTCACTAAGGCAGCAGGGCAGTAGGACAACAGAGTAGCAGCCCTTCTTGCACAGCAGCACAGCAGGCTTTCTGAGTCTTCCACATGTCCAGAGATGTACTGAATAGTTGGGTCTGAGGGTCCAATATTTGTACCTGGTGCCCACTATGAAGTAAGAGAAGGTTCTGGAGGATTCTACTCTCACAATTTCTGCCTTATTTGGAAATTTGGAATTTCCTGCCTTACTGCTTCCATATTGTCCTGGGTCACAATAGACTAGTGTCAAACCCGTTGTGACTGTGCTCAGGTGGAGCTTTTGTGATATGCAAGTATGGTAGATGACTGCTTCTCCCCCACATCAAGTCAAGATTGCCCATCAAAGGGCTATGGCCCTTTGTTTCAATGTCTAGGAGCAATACACACAGACCAACTGCCAGCTACCCCTAGTCATGTGACCCAGTAAACGGGCTACAGGCACCAATGGTTGGAACCAGATAATGCTAACTTTCTGAAAGTGGCACTTTCAGAAGTGTCAATTAAAAGCCAACTTTAACATTAAAAAGAGCTTTACATTACAATTTCTTAGACACTAAATTCAGTCTTTCTCCTGCTCCTAATAGAAAGTTATCACTTATTAAATGTAATAAGTTAACCCAATGTTACTTTTTGGGAAAGGTTTGCCTTGCAGTAATGAAAAACAAATTTGAGGGTTTTTTACTACCAAGATATGTGAAAGTTAATAGTATATGTCCCACTTTGTAAGTACATTGCACCCTGCCCTCAGGGCTTTTTAGGGTCCACCCAATGGGTGACATGTGTAACAAAAAGGAAGGTTTAGGCTGGCACAATACTTATGGTGCCAGACTGAAATGGCAGGTTAAACCGCACACAGAGGATGCAGTGTCAGGTCTGAGACAAGTTTAAGACACTATTTAAGTGCTTGGCAAAATAGTTGCTGTAGACCCATTAGCCAATAGCATAAATGCTTCTGGAGGAGTTATTTACCCACTATTTTTCTTGTTATATCGCATTGGTCCAAAGATCCAACTCCCCTCAATGGAGACACTGAGACACAAGTCAATGAGAACTGTTATACAGAGCTGTATTATAATCAATCATATAAAAGCAATATATTAGTCTTGAAAGATCAACAACTTAATCAACACTGTGGCCCCTGTGAAGATCCCACATAACTGGCATTTAGATAAATCCAAGGATCTTCAAGAGGTGTCAACTCCTCATAATTCAAATAGTTCTTCCAGAATACCGTTTCCTTCTTTGCATACACTTTGAAGGACTGAATACTCATATGATGACAAGTACAGTGTCAATGAGGAGGAATTGTCGACATTTCGGTCTCCAGTGGCCTAGGGGTCCACAAGACTATCATCAGGACTCAGTGTTAAGAAAAAGGGGCCAAAAGTGGGCCACACCTATACAAAAATAAAAAAAGAACTAAACCAGTATGGCAGAGATGTTACAAGAGACACCATTTGCTCCACTTGCCCAATCCAAAACCACAGTCTGTGCCAAGTTCTGACTTGCAAATCCACCTAACTAAATCAGAGTCAAAACACCAAAATGTGACAGTACTAAAACACAAACACATGAATATCCCAGTATCAATCTTAAAATATGCCCCTTAGTAAAGGACAAACACTTGTTATTAAAGTGTAGCGCGAATGTAGTTATGGCTGAAGTAGAATTGTAGTTTAAAAAAATCTAAATATGTCAAATACAATTTCTCTAAAGATCAAAATGATGCCTTGACCTCACTAGTGAACCACAAGAATATCATAATTAAACCTGCAGATAAGGGTGGGAGTATCATTATCCAGGATGAAACAGATTATGACAATGAAGGGCTAAGAAAGTTACACAATCTGCTACATTAGAAAAAACGTAAAAAAGACCTGACTCTGGCAATCAGAAAGGAGATTTCAACTGTAGCCAACTTAGGTCTTAGTGTCAGTACGCTGAGCAAAAAAAGGGTATGATTACTTTAACTTAGATGATTACACCATACCAGCTTTTTACACTCTACCCAAAATACATGAAGACCTGGTAGACCTATTGTTGCATGGTGTCAGTCTGTTCTGCAGCCATTAGCAGAGTATGTTGATTCCTTCATTAAACCATTTGTACTGTTAACAAGGTTGTATACATGAGACAGTCTTGCAGTGATTACACAGATGGAAGGTTGGCTCTTCGATGTCAGCTATGACATTCTTATCACCATGGATATTGAAAGCTTGAATACTAATATTCCCAAATCAGGTGTCTTGGAAGTAATTGAAGGAGTATTTGAGTCCTGACCTAGACCCCATAATGTCCCGACTGACTTCATTAAGGTATGTGCCCAAATCACATTGGAACACAGCTATTTTGTATTTAATGGGGACTTCAATGCACAGATTAAGGGAGTTGCTGCATACGCTATTTTTGCTCCTGACATCACAAATGTGTATGTGTCCACATTTGAGGAAAGAACTATTTTTAGTGGTTCTAATCCCTTTGCCAAGAATATAAAAAAATGGCTCCGATATATAGACAACATTTGCTTTATCTGGCAGGGGTCTACAACTGAACTATTGCAGTTTCATTAATGGTCACTAATCACAATAATAACTTACAATTTAGCTTGGTGCATGATACCCATTCCATTAATTTTTTGGATTTGAAAATCATGGATGATAATAGGTCTTTGTATGTAGGCTTACATACCAAACCAACAGCTAGAAACACCTTATTGAAGTACAGCAGTCATCATCCCAGAAACCTCTGTGACAATCTTCCTTTTGGTCAATTAATAAGAATCAGACAAAATTGTACCAGAAAGTAAGATAATGTATCAGAAACAAAAATTATGTTTCCAAATTGGTGACCTGGGGTAACTCGTATGGATTGGTGAAAAGATCATTGAATCGTGCCTGGTACTTTGACAGGGAGGCGCTATTACAAGTCAAAGAGAGGCCTACTGTCACAACTTTTGGTACAGAATCCAATAGGATTTAAAAGATCATTCTAAAGAACTGTTATTTGTTGACAACACTGAAATACATTTGGAGAAACCATGTTTAACTTTCAAAAGAGGTAGAAATCTGAAGGATTGTTTGGTCCATGTAAATGCCGAACCAGAACCAATGATAATAGGCAATGTATGGGGTCTAGGCCCCAGGTGTGGTCACTTTCCTTGTGGTAATTGTGCAGCTTGTTTGACTATGAGAATGGTCAGATCATCAACTTTGAATGAATAAGTATGGAATCTAAAACATTTGTCTAATTGTGGTACCAACAATGTTGTCTACTGCATTGAATGTCTATGTGTTTTATATTACATCGGCAAAACCACCTGAGTGGTGAGAAAACGTATTATACAACATAAATCACGGATACGTTGTAATGTTGCTAAGGCCCCCTTAGTGGAGCATTATAAAACCATGGGCATGCATCCAATGCCATGAAATGGCTTATTTTGCATGCAGTGAAGTGTTCCAAAAGGAGACACAATGTGGACCACTTGCTGACATTCAGAGAGAACAGATGAATATGGTTGACTAATACTGTGTAAAAAGGACTGAATCCGCAGGTGGGGGGGCAAGTGCTGGCTACGCTATGATTCGGGTTTGGTACTCTGTTGTTTATCGGCACACTGATAGTATTATGTGTTCCTGTTGGTGTCTTATATCTTGCTGTTACTCTATTTTTTGAGGTTTTGTATTTGCAACTCATAAACCCCAGGAATATTTGTTGGAACATTTAAGTGCAGCATAGGCTGTTTTGTACATATGACCATGAAGCTATGGCTCATTATGACATTTATGTTTTGATGCATTGTAATTTTGGGTAAGTTTGATGTCCATTTTTAGTTGGGTGTCCCAGTGTCTTTTTCTTTTTTATTAACTGCTATTTGGAATTAAAAGATGGTGACCTTGTAGTTAAGTTACGTTTTGTGACTTTTCATAACATGTTGAAGACTTTGGCATGTTATCTCTATCTATAAAATATAGCATTAGTTGATTGTATAGCAAGTTCCTGATGGCACATGTGGTCGGTTGATAGTCTTTGCGTAAAGTTTGGTACATTTGAGTGGATTAGATGTTTTTGTAGATGGGTGCCCCAGTTTATTATTATTATTATTATTATTATTTGGATTGAGATTCACTCATGGTGGGCCTTTAGCCATATTAAGATGGCAGCAATGAATTGAGGCTTAGTCATGTGATCTGACCCTGCAGGTTTTAAATTCACACGCTTCTGAGCAGACGTAGCATTTACGCTGGTCCCCCGGACAGGTGAATAGCGTTGCCCCAAGAGCGGACAAAAGCTGTTCTCCTAGATTGAGTGAGTACATTGAATTTGGGGTTGTGAGGGGTGCTCTTTATGTATCTCTATATATGTTTACATGTATAGGTAGAATTCTAAGTAGAAGTTTTTAAGACTTTGTTATTGTTGCAGGCAGTGTTCTGACTAATATCTATAGACTTGCATTATTGCATAGTAAAATTTGTTACTTGGTTTACTGTCTTACTTGGGATGTCTTGTGTGATTCTTAATGCTCTATTACTGGTTTCGTTACAGGGGTTCTTGGTTGTCAGTGTAATTGGAGATCACACTTTGGCAAGGATTGTTTGTTGCCCTTTCAGTGTAGGGGGATATATTTTAAGACTGATACTGGGAGATTCCTCTGTTGGTGTTTTGGTACTCATACGTTAGTGTTTTGGGCTTACGACATGTTTTGGCTCTAGTTCAATTAGGTGAATTTGCATATCAGCATTGACTCAGGGTGTGTTATTGGTTTTGGCAAGCGGTGCACAAGGTGTCTTGTGAAATCTCTGACATAATGTTTTAGTTATTTATTTATTTTAGCATAGATGTGGCCCACGTTTGGCCCCTTTTCCTCAACACTGATTCCTGATGATGGTCTGGTGGAGCCATTGGAGATCAAAACATCAACAATTCCTCCTCATTGGCACTGTACTTGTCATCATGTAGGTATTTAGTCATTCACAGTGTATGCAAAGAAGGAAACAGTATTCTGGACTGTGTACTGAAGGACTTTTTGAGTTAAGAAGAGTTGACGCCTCTTGAAGATCCTTGGATTTATCTAAATGCCAGTTATACAGGACCTTCACGGTAAACAACATGGTTGATTGAGTTGTTGATCTACCAAGCCTTATATATTGATTTGTACTGCTTTTATATGATTGATTGATTATAATACAGCTTTGTATAACAGTTTGTTTTCACTGGCTTGTCTCCAAGTGTCTCCATTTTGAGGATTTGGGACTTACAAGTAAATTAAATGTGCCAATTGGGTGTAAGCCAGTGTTACCTTTTTAAAAGGACAGAGCACAAGCACATTAGCAATGGTTATCAGGGGTAATGTGCTCAGAGTCCTAAAACAAAAAGAATATCAGCAAAAACAGCAGATTGGAAGGCAAAACTTTGGGGGAAAAAATGCGCCAAGGACCGCAAGTCCAACACTCATAATGTGTGTGACCCCACTTCTTCCTTTCTAGTGTATGTTCTTTGCATTTCATTAGTCTCCTTCCTCTGAAATTGATTGTTATTTAATACTCTGACACTCTCGGAAAGCATCGCTCTGTGCTCTTTGCAATAAATATTTATTCTTTCATTCATTTAATGTCGGCACTTTATCTGTTGGCTCGCTCTCTTCTCACTTTCTAACCATTCCCTCATTCTGTATTAATGTTCCTTTGTTTATCCCCCAATGTACCCTGTCCCCTTGTCTGGCCTGAAGAAGGGCCAACACAAGAAAGCTGCTAATATAGGGTACTAGAAGAAGTAGTTCTAACCCCTTTGCTGCCCCTCTGCCTGACTAAAGGACATAGCGGTACATGTCTCCTTCATGGTTGTCTTCCTGAGCCTTTGTTGGTGTCTGGGCCCTGTGCATTTTCTTTAGCGCCACCTCTTTGAATAGGTGGTCTCTCCCTTTTTTCTCTATGGGACATTCACTGAGGAAATATAGTGACCACAGGTTTGAGCGTACAATGTTCCTGCAATTCTTCCCTCAGCGAAGATTCTCGCAAGAAGAAGTTACATAATGCATCATGTACTGTGATTTCAAGGGTCAGCTTCATTCCTGACCAATTATTGCCACTTACCCTGCAATCCTGGCACAGGTGGAGACAACTTCAAAGTCAGCAGTCTCCAACTGAAAGCAGTGTCCCACGGATAGTGTTGGAGTGTAGTTATTATAATCAAAATTAACATGAAATGTTTGCAAATTAATGCCTAATGATGCCGCATAGAAATTGTATTGCTGTGTTTTACTAAACGCGTGTTTGAAATGTGCCCACGGGGAGTGGCCACCAATGTATACGAGGGTAAATGAAATTGACTAACGATGAATTATTAATGTACTAATGTATGATTTTGTACTAGAATTAAGAGTTTTATGTTAAGAGGTTGCTAAAATTAATTACTAGGCCTTAATTAGCATGAGTCGGGGCCTAGCTGCCGGTCGCATTTTAAATGTGTTTTTCTAACGTGCAATGTGCAGACTTGATGAAGGACATGTAGCCACACTTTTCCACAAGCTAGAAGATGTGTGTAACCATAGTAAATTCTTTCTCATGAGACTCCACTTGCTCAAGGAGACATTCTTGCTGAATGCAACAGTGTAAACTTGCAACAGGTACAAGGTCGCCTGAACTGGTAAAGACAATGGAACTACTGACTGAGCCTGAGAGAATAAAAATACGTACCTAACACCCTACCCGTTGGAGACGTCAATGACAGGAGCCGATAAACTATGTGAGAACTGTTCTAAAGTGACAATCCTAATGAGGTGACTACCTGATTATTGGATGGAGATAATGATGCACCAACATTTGCCCAATTGGAAATTAGGGGACTGTACAAAAAGTTTGATATAATCCTGTGACACGAGGAGAAATCAGCCGTTACGTGCCATTCTTTGCGGTTACCTAGCCACTCTGTCACTCTGTCTAAAGACTTTGCTGTTTGACTCTTCAAACCATCCTTACCTTTGTCCTGCCCGATTCATATTTTTCCTCCTTAAGAGAGAGATATCCCTTATTACTTATCTCACTGAACTTTGCTGGGTTTCCTGGCTGATGGCGAATCAACTGATGTCCTGAGGACGAAGACTGACTCTGTACGCTGACCCATTACAGAGGGTAACTATATAATGATGAAATTGTAATTGTCTGCCTTTTCTTTCTAGGTACCAACTTCTCTTTTGATAGAGACTATACTTAGATGTTTTCTAAATTTTGTGTTGCTAAATTGTTTTGCATGAAGCCCAACATGCTAATGCCAATTCAAGGTTAGTTAAGGGGTTCACTGAGACAGACGCAAATAGACAAATGACTGAATCTATGCTTTGTTGAATAATGCGCTAATGATACTCTGCTAATGTTAATCCATGTTGACATTGTGCTTTGTTCTAATGTTCATGATATTTGCTTTGATGAAATCTTATTTGAGTTGCCATATCTGACAGTGCTAATGTGTTTTATGATTTTTGAGACTAATAAACTTGCTAGTAGAGTGTAACCAATAGGGAATAAAATAACTTACATTTTACTAATTTTTGTGTGGTTATTAATGGTTGAAAGGTCATGGTGTGATCAAACTTTATTAATGCATTTATCTAAATTGGTTTACTTTGACATATTGAATATTGAGAAAATTATTGACCTAGTGATTTATATGCTGCCTATTTATCTCGTCCTAAGGTGTCTTCAATCAGGGTCAAAAGATTAATTGGCCTAAAACGAGTCCCAGACAAGTAAGTTATCTAAGACGGGACGTTATCAATAGGCATGAGGAGTTTGCAAGGTCGTGCAGAGTTCATGGGTCCATGGGAGCAGCATTGTGCCCGCTATCTGCACTCGGGCAGTTACAGGTGGGGAAATGCACCAAATTGTCATAAATATCAGGCATTTCTGACAAAAGCCAGTGGCGAACCCATGCCTTTTTAGTTTTGTTTTCAATCGCTCTAGTGAGAGGCTTAATATTAAAGTAGGTCTGACCAGCTGTATGTTTGTTCTGTCGAGTGAGGACCTGATGATATTACTTATGGTCTACATAAAACTTAATTTGTCTTGTCCGGAAAGACATGGTGTTGTAAAGGACATTTGTGAACATGGGAGTTAGTACTATCGGAGTACTACTTGCTGTACTCACAAATGCGTTTGTGAATAGACCCCACAAATCCAACTCCCTTTTAATAAATGTGCAAAAGTGGCACCGTCCTTTCTATTTGCATTAACTGTTTATAAATATTCCCTATATATTCACATTTAATTCCCAATTTAGATGTTTGGGTCGAATTTACAAAAGCCTTTAATAGTACGTAAACTAGTTTACAGATGCATTACTTCCCATAATCATAAATGCCTTTGTCACTCAGCCCCACGAACACACTTTATTTTGTTGTGTAAAATACTATGTGAAATCGTGTGGGCCTGCTTTCCATTACTGTAAAAAGAACATGTCAAAGTGAATAGGCCTTTATTTGTTGATTGCCAATTTCTCATCATAAAACTTGTTGGCAAATGTTTTATTTTATGGAGCCCACTGATTGCCACAGTAGACAAGAGCTTTGCTGTTGGGTACCCCCTGACAAACCTTAGCAGTAGAAGATTCCCACGGCGCTAAATCTTGGTCTTCATTTATGAAGTATTCCTTGGTGGTGTCCAACTTACTGGCATGAATTCTCCTACTCCAGTGCTAAAATTCTGGCCCTGAGGCTCAGTGTTCGACTAAGGAGGAAAAGCTGTTAAGTGCTTTTCTATTGAACCTACAGAAGACACTTTCCTATTTTATTGACATATCCATGAATGCCTTCAAAGTATCTGGTCCCTTCTTACAATTACTTTGCATTATCTATAGTGGCAACCTCTGCCCACTTCTCTTCCCCTGTACCTACATCTGACCTGGTAAATCACCATCTGTCACTCCATACTCACCTAACACAATAATAAATCTCTCACAACTGTCAACCTAATTCTGCCCTCCATTCCTATGTGAGTCAGCGCCCCATTAAGGAGTCTGCTACCATCACACTGCATAGAGGACCATACAACCTAACAACAATTGCTTTCTTGCTCCTGCTGAACATTCTTTGAATGGTTGGAAGGTAAATGAGTCTCCCAAGTATTCAGACTCAAAACAGCAGATTATTAGATATGTGAGCTATCCTGGTGACATGCAATCTTCTTACAAATTTGGTCCTACTCCAGGTGCATAGAAATGTACTGTTGAGTGTCTTTTATTTCATTTTATGATTTGTGGTGTCAGTTTAACCACTTTATGGCTATCTTCTCTATCTCCAGACATGCCTGTTTTATATAGCAGAGAATAACCTTTGGGTTCAATACACTACCTATTGACCTCTTATGTCCAATGTCTCACATCTTTCAGTTGTCAGAACCAGTTTCAGAGGCCACGAGGCATGCAGGGACTACTGGGCCCAACCATGGGGTTTGTGGATGTTTACTACTGATGCCCAAGAACTATCTATGGGTCATAAGCAACTAGGCCAAGCACTACCCCTTCAGTACTTGATTCTCAGTGGTTTACAGTGGTAGCACAAATTGAGCAGTCCAAGGCTGTTTAGCAGAAATAGCTATAAGGCATACCCAGGCACAATGCTCAGAATACACTCACTAACCACAATAACTGATTGTCAAATAAATGCGTTCATGATAAACGTTGCATTTAATAAAAAACACACAAAACATAAAAACGGTATACTGAATAATATCCAGAGTCTTTTAAAGTCAGTATGCTAATGTCTTCCTGAACGGTATCCCTGAGTCACTTTTAATCTTCTAGTGAGGCTGGTAATTTGCCATTTGATAATGCAGCTGATGTGGTCCATGCTAGTCACCAATCAACAATGTCTGGGTTTGACTATATGAGTCACATTCCACAGTGCTATGTGCTTAATTTTTGCAACTCCCCATAGAGGCCTTGTGGTCTACTGTAGGCTTACTCAATCAAATGGCATCCGATGAGTACAGGAGGACAGGGGTGCATCTTTGTGGGCTCTGACCCCTCAATGCTGGGGGACCACAACCTCATATGCTCTTTTCCTGATGTTGTGTCAGGCCACCACTTTCTCCAGACGAACTGCATCAGTGTTGAGTATCTTCCCTAAAGCTCCCTTGGCAGTCAGTAAATGTTACAATAGTATCATCAACAATATCCTAAAGGTATCATTTGTAGATATATTAATGAATAATTCAGTACTTTGAAATGTACTGTAAATCATCACAAGTTTAAAAAAAAGTGATATGGCCAGAAAAATTTTGTCATTAAAATAACTTAACAATACATTTTACAGAGTTGTATTATTCTTAGAAGTATCTATGAACAATACCTTCAGGACACTGTTGATAATACCAGCTTCAACCAGGTCCTTTTAAGGATCATGACTGACTCCTGTTATGTACATTGGTATTAATCTTCTAGGACAGGCACCCTGTAGCTGATCCCCAGCAGGGATCCTCCTGACACAACATTCCAGGGCAGCGGCCCTGACTTCACAGTGGACTCCACCTGGAATACGGGGAACTCAGACTTTACACAGCAAGGAATATGGCCTTAACGTCATGGTGGCCTCCATCTGCCATATAAGGGTCACCAACTTTGCACACCAGCAATCTTTCAATGGTTAGGTCTATAACAGACATCTCACACTTTGCACACCAGGATGCACTCAATAGAATCCTCTTGGGCCCTGCTAACTCAAGGGTGTCTCCTCACATGTGCACTGTTTTTGGCAGGCAAGCAGAAGGCTGAAGCTGGTTCTTTAGGCTCAGTGCGCAATGGTCTTCACCCAGCAGGGATACTAGAAGAGCTTGTTCCCCAGTCCTGGTTACAGCAGCTAGAAGTCTTTGTGATCTTCTTTCCATGCTAGTGCGCAGTGCTGTTGAATAATTTGTAGGACTCACAATTCCACCTTTATAGTCCTTATCCAGACACAGATGTGGTTCACTGTATGTTCCTTTGAAATTCATGTTGTGGGTGTCAATCCCTTTGTAGTGCACTCTTCTCTGTCCTGTGTTCCATCAAAGGGTCTGCCACACCAGGTGTGTCTGTGCTTCCTACTGACCCAGAAACAGGCCAAAGGGGTCATGTCTTACTGTCAGCTTCAACTGAATCAGTGGCCCAGGCCCTCCCTTCTATTATTATTCCCTGGCCCTACAGTGTCAATCATATCAAACCCACCATCTTGTCTGACAATGAACTTACTAACTCTTCCTTGAATCAAAGAGACCTTTAATGTGCATAGAGTAAGCTCTACTTCCTTCTCTCCACTATGAGTGTTACCAGCCCAGCCCTAAGAAATTACAACAATCCACATCTCCTGTATGGGGCTTTTAGTCCCTACCTCCAACTAGTCTTACCAGGCCCCGGGCTTCCAAAATGGATCCCACAAGCCTACATGTCATGTAGAATTGAAAGATACATGTACATCCCAGAACACACCTGCAAGCATTACACACTGCACAGTGCTACAAACAGACATCTTGTAGGCCATGGGTGAGTGAAGCACACTGTTATAGAAGTTTACCTGAGTGGGTCAGTAGGCAACACTCTGGTGACACAGCTAACAAGGCCTGTTCACACTACTGAGTACTATAAGACACAAAATAATTTTACTGCTAACGCCGAGCTCATGTCACCTAAGTCCTGGCAAGATCTGAAGCTCAATACCACTGTGAGAGTAGTGCTTGGGTCATCCCTCCCAGTCTAAAGATCGCATTACCTTAAGACAGGCCTAGGTCATGGAACACACGTATGATTGGTTTTTACATATGACCAAAAATCTGTACCCTAGTCCGCATACCAATGAAGCTGGGACACTCAGGACAGGAGTGCACATCTGTCACCATGTAGGGGACATGCCAGTGCAACATCACCCAAGCACTGGAAAGAATTGGTGTGAATCATTGGTCTAGTGACTGCTGGGGCTTTTTCCTACTGAAGGACCTCAGCTTCAGCCATTTCCTTTGAAATGTATAATCTCTACATTAGATTTAAACAAAGAGGGCTCATGAGGACGTTTTCTAAATCCTGGTCACCTGTATACATATCAGATTTACATTTCTGACCCATTCATGTGAATACATGTGTGTTTGATTTGATTAAACCTTCTACTAAATTTAAGCAAAGACTGAAAAGCCATTGATGAACTAGGAAGACCAACTAGACTAGATGAGTGAAAATTAGAAGATTTTAGAACAATTTTATCATTCATTGAAAATAGCTGTAAATTGCAAGAATCAGGAAAAGGAAAATTACAAACAGTAATAAATAGTAGAAAGCTGGACCTGCACCTCAGCACAAGAAGGGAAAAAAGGGAAGAAACCCATTCATCTGTGTACAGGTGTATGAACACCCATTCTGGTCTATATAATGCCAAGCATCCTTATTTTGATATTAAATACATTAGGAAGTACTTTAGTTCTATAAAGTATTTCAAATATCATGGGGAAGACATAGGATCTTTAGTAACATATCTGGTTGAAATGGGATCACCTGCTCAGAGAGAGCCAAACTAGTCCAGCACTCTAGCTTTAGCTCTTTTCCCAATGCAACTGGATCAATATTGTGTAATCAGTCCTAAAGAACTACTACACATGACTATGTATCCATTATGAACATAGAACATAGGGTGACATTTGTAGATCATAGGGTCAAGGGTGGACTTTTTCAAAAGTGATAAAACAAAAGTAATCATGTAGAAACACAAGAATATGCATTTAAGTGAAACTACATACATTCTAGTTGTGTAATGTATTTTAATGCTTTTTCTGGAATACTTACAGTTTATATGTGGACTGGTGACTCTTTAATGCAATAAATCCGAGCTTTCGAGTTTCTATGTCAGTAGTGAGCAGCTCGGGTTTCACCCTTTAATTCTACAAATTCAAATCACAAGTACCAGAATGCAATGTAATATATTGGATTAGGAAAACCCTACATGCTGTGTTGTTCATGTTAAAATTGAATGTTGGTACACTGAGGAGGTCATACTGCATTGAGACATTTAGCATGCAAAACTATGGACTAGCACAATGCCTTTCCTAGTATTTCCACTTCTCTCCTATAACATGATCACTTCCTTCTACATATTCATTATTTTCTTTCTCTGTTATTCCTGCTTCCTACATTTCTTATATTCACTTTAATTCTGTTGTTACCTTTCTTCTTCATCTTCTTTTTCTCATATTTATCTAGCCATCATTTCAAATGTACCTTCACCTCTTCTATTCACAGACACCATGACTAACCATTATGAAAATGAGGGAAGACTGCGCCTTAAACATCTGTTATATCTGGTTTGTAGAAAAGTCAGCCTTACTCATCAGTACCTCTTCCTCAGCCCTACCATCTTTTTAGAGGCCAAAGAAATTCATAAAGATACTTTTCCTAGCACCCAAAACCAGTGCTATCTGGTTTAGCCAAAATGTTAATGTTGAAGGAAAGGCAGCAAAGCTATTTTATTGTATCATATTATAGTTGCATTTGTATGGCTCTTTATACTAGTGATGGGCCTAATGTCCATCATTCACTGTAGTGTAATCTTGCTGAATTACCTGAGAGTTCTGCATTATTGCACAAGAAGAGTAAATCTGTGTTTAGTGCTATTTCTTAGTGCAACAATGCTTGCTCGTGTGCAAAATGCTTTCAAGACTAACCATTGTGAAAATGAGGAAAAACTGTGCCTTAAACATCTGTTATATCTGGTTAGCAGCACGGTCCGCCTTGCACATCAGTACCTCTTCCTCCGCCCTACTAGCTTTTTAGAGGCCAATGAAATTAATAAAGATGCTTTTCCTAGCACCCAAAACCAGTGCTATCTGAGTTAACCAACATTTTAATGTTGAATGAAAGGCAGCAAAGCTATTGTATTGTATTAGATTATGGTTGAATTTGTATGGCTCTTTGTACTAATGATAGACCTAACGCCCGTGATTCAATGTAGTGTAATCGTTCTGAATTACCTAGGAATTCTGCATTATTGCACAAGAAGGGTAAATCTGTGTTTAGCACTATTTCTTATTGCAAAAATGCTCCATTGTGTGCAAAATACATTAGAGAATGCATTTTGTGCTAAGAAAAAAGTGCTAAAGGCAAGCATGAGTATAACCACTTGTGCTTGCTAAATGTGCTCATGGGGTAGAATTTGCTCCCAAATTAATCCCTTTTCAATACATATGTCACCCCTAAAGTAGGCCCTAAACAGTCCATAGGGAGGGTGCATTATATTTAAAAAGATGGATTTATACTTTTAAGTTTGACATGGCTGGTATTGAAACATTTCCAAATTTGTTTCTCACTACTGTGAGGCCTACCTCTCTTGCATGACAGCATTGGGTTACCTTATTATATGTATTAAGTGATACCTTTTGATTGGAGATAGGTAGAAATATCATATTTGGCGTCTAAGGAATTGTTATTCAAATCCTCTTTATTTGTAAAGCTAAATTTTAAGTCACAATTCTGAAAATGGCGCGTTTAGAAAGCTGGCCTTTTGTTATCCTAACCGGCTCGTGTCTGCAGCCTGTATTTTGGGTCACATGACTAGTTGGGGGTGACAGTTGGCCTTTGCTTATTCCTCCTAGGCAGCCACACAATATGGGATCTGTGTGTTGGCAGGCTGGGCCATCATTACAGAATTGGGAGGTGGAACTTTGCACAGTCACAGTTACACTTCAAAGACGCTGCCTCAGCACACACCAAAGAACTTTACACTTGCCTTTTATGACCTCAGACCCAAAAGAGCCTGGGCAGTGTGGCAGGAAAATCTACTCTATAGTTTAGAGGACTACCCTGCTGCCTGAAGTCTGTCAGTTGTCCTCACAGGACTACTCTGCTCCTCAAGAACTGCTTTTCTACTTAAATCCAGGACTAGCAGAGTGACTCCAAGAGGTAGATGGCTGGCCTTCTGCGCAGTGCCTCTGGGATAGAAAAGGCTTTACCTATCTTGAACGTGCACCTGGACTCAGTCTGAGTGATTACTGACCCTCCAAGTGATGTCCCTACAGTTGCTGACTCTTGGAAGTGGTGCTAAAGGTGCTCAGATAGCCCAAGTCAAAAACCTGGGACTTGAAAAGTTTCTGCCAAAAAGTGCTCTGAGAACTGAGAAAAGACAGGAACCTAGCTGCTTGCCAATCCACCCAAGGTTCAACGCTGGTCAACCTGCCTTCGGGGTAGCTCCTGCTATGTTCTTCTATGCAGCAGCTTTGAATTTGCCCTGGTCCTGTGCGACTAGATGTCAGTATTGAGCGCTCTGATCTTTTAGGCAATAGATATTGCTAAAAACTTTTTATTACTCTGGTTTCACTGGTTGGATTTCTGTCATTTTTCTAAATTGGTGTGGGATTTTTCTTGAGTTTTCACTTTATTACTGTTTAAGCGCTGCATACATTCTCTACACATTGCCTCTAAGTTAAGCCTGACTACTTTTGTGCCATGCTACTGGAATTAACAACATGTTAATTTAGTGACTTTTGTAGTTCACTCTGACAAGGTTTGTAGCTATTGCTTGAGAAGGGCTCAGCACCCCTCAACCCAAAACCTGATTTTTTGCAAACCCTTTAAAATCCCTTATGCAAAATACTTTTTCTCATGTTGTTGCAATATTAAAGAGGAGGTGTCAATGCCTCATATCCTAGCAACAGCCTATCCTGTTATTTTGGGTTGATGAGAAACAATTCAGCCCTATAAAAGTGTAATCAGATGTAGAACTCTCCCACTCTCTTTCTCATTATTTTAATTTGGTATTTCTCTCACTAAACTATCAGAATATAGAGGTTTGCTGTGAACAGGGCCCATCCTGCAGGAGCATGTGGTGCAGGAGGAACTCATTGCGATGCTGATATCTGAAGTTGTGCTCAAAGCTCCAACGTGTCTCAAATGGATCACTACAATCTCCCATCTGGATATGCCTCCTAGCCAGCATGTAAAACTAGTTGTTCAGCAAGTCAATCACTCAGTGATCACCATGCTATGAAGTGCACACGCTTTACAGCAGGGCCTGGCACATAAGGGCATCACTGAACCACTTATATGGTCTCTGGAGTTCACCAAACAGCTCAGCTAGGTTTTGTCCAAGGAATGGCCAGCTACAGGGCTAGTCACCATGTCAAATGAGTCAGCCATCTTTCACTAGTGGAACCCTGTTGTGAGACATACATGCATTCCCAAGGACAGAACATTAGGCATTCTGTGTGTTGGACATGGGCCCTTTTGCAGGATCCTCCCATATTTGGATTTCTGTTACTGAACCTGCTTTTGTTGGCATTAGGACTCTGTGCACTTTTTCACTGTTCCCTAAAACATGGTACGTTTGGCACATGCCTGATTGGTACATTTAAGTTATGTGTAAGTCCCTAGTAAATTGTACCACATGTACGTTGGGCCTGTAAAGTTAATGCTACTAGTGGTCAGCAGCATTTGTGACACTCACTAAAGTAGCACTGTAAACCCTGTCTCAAGCCTGTCTCAAGCCTGCCACAGGTGCAGGTTTAAACCGCCATTTTGGCATGGCAAAATAACCACTTTGACAGGCCTCAACCTTCTCCTACAATATATATGTCACTGCTAAGGTAGAGCCTAAAGGCTCATAGGGCAGGGTGCACTATATAAAAGTAGGGAATGTGTACCTAAGTTGTACATGTGTTGACAGTGAAAAAGTCGTTATTGACTGTTATAAATCCCATTGACTCACATAGGTTTACTTTTGTATATTTACTAAGTGCTAATTTTAGAATGGAATCAAATAAAAATATACTGTTTACACTCAAATGAAATTTAAATTAAAATCCTCCTTATTGGTGAAGTTGGATTTTATATTGCAATTCTTAAAATTCTTTAAAAAAAATTGGCTTTTTTGTCTCAACCGACTGTGCCCTCTGCCAGTGACCTGGCCTGAATGACTGTGAATGGCTCTGCTGTTAGAGTTTTTATATTGATTCCAAACAGCAACATAAAGGGGGCTTAGGTGTGGACAGGAAGGAAATACTTTACACATTATCTCTAATTAAGCCTCCCTCCTGTTTTGTGCCAAGTTACCAGAGAGTTAGGCACAGGTTAATTTGGTGCATCCTGACACAAATTATTTGTGTTTGCTTGAGTCAGGTTGCTCTCCCTCTTAATTAATACCCCATTTCTTACACTGTGCCTCTTAGGGAAGCACTGAGGGAGAGCACAATCTAATTTGCCTTAAAAATCTAACTTTCTCAACTAAATGAAAATTATGATAGTTAGAGCTTTTTGTGAGACCCAATAATGGGCATGATTGATAGTCATGGCCAATTCTTATGTGAGTATTGTGCTATGTACGTGAAATAGGCTTTATAAATGGTGTGGATCATGTTACAAATGTATGCCTGTGTAGTGCCTTGTAGATAGAGGTGACTGTGGTATAGCTAACAATATACACACTACTTACATAATTATACAGATATTATGCATTTAGTCACCTAAACATTAAATCTCTATAAAGTTGGAAGCAGGCACTCCCTATGTACCCCAGGTACACATGGAGTGCCTGTAATAAGCAGAAAAATGTAATAAGCAGAATGATACCCAAATGTCAAGAATTGAATAAGGGGAAAGGGACGTATACATTTTTAAATATTTAAGTGAAAACAGTACCACAAAACGCCAATGGTTGTCAGTGGTCGTGGTAGACTGGGAACCTGGCTTTGTTTGAGCCATTGTGAAGAAGCATGGGTCTGATACAATAGATTGGCCTATTGCACTCTGGAAGTAGAAAAGTTAGAAAATTATTTAAGCCCCACTTTGAAAAAGGGGCTTTGCTGTTTTTTCTGAAAAAGCTCTTCTCCATGAGGGACAAACCTGAAATTCAGTCCAACGTCGTGGTACTGACGTTCAGATACTTTTCCTGTTTGGTTCTCTTGAAGTTCTGGAGCAGACATCGTGCTAAAAGTTCTAAAAGTTCTGTTAGTATCCAAAAAACCACAGGACTCCACCCGTGGAACCTCTGTGGGAGCACTCAGGCCCAGATTTATACTCTGTTTGCCCTAAATTAGCGTCATTTTTTTACGCTAATTCAGCACAAACTTAACTCCATATTTATATTTTGCCGCTAAACTAGTCTAGCGCCAAAATATTGGAGTCATTTTTTGGATGCGTGAAACCACCTTGCATCCAAAAAATGACTCTAAGGCCCGAGCACCTTATTTATCCTCCCGTGCAAAAATGGTGCACGGGAGGTAGACGGGCCTAAATAATGGCGCTCAGCATGCTTAGTGCCATTATTTAACACCTGGGTCTGGGCAGGCATTAGGGGACCTGTGGGCCCATTTCAATGGTCAAACACCAAGAAAAGTGCCCACAGGTGCCCTCCCCATGCCTGAGGAATACCCCCACCCACACCAGAGGGACACCACAGGATGGGGGACTCCATCCCAGGTAGGTATAGGTAAGTACTTAAAAAAAAAATTAAGTGCCATTGGATGCCCTGAAATGTACCGCCCTACATGGCACTTGGGTGCAATGGCCATTGCAAGAGGACCCTTGTCCCCTGTGCTGGCAATTGGGGTGGTGGGCATGACTCCTGTCTTTTATAATACAGGAGTCCTGTGTTATGGATGGTTTTGCATCAAGAAATCATGCTAGGCTGGCTAGAGTCATCTTTTTTTTACTCTAACTTCATTTTTTGGTGCAAAAAACCATTCTCCCATACTGCCACCCCCACCCAGCTAACGTAATTTTCCATAACGTTAGCCCACCCTTTCTGTCAGATTGCGCCATTCCATAAATTCCTGGAATGACGCAAGCCAGCACTATACTTTCTTTATACTGTGCAAATGCAGTTTTGCATCATAAAGAATAAATCTAGACCAAGGAGTCTCACATTCTGTCAGTCAGAAGACAACCGCAAGGTCCATTCCAGGTCCAGTTGCCACGGGTCTGCTGAGATACTTGACAGAAATGCACTCTTCAGTTTTCTTATGTTCCTAGAGCCACCTAGGGGACCAGCCTTACGATCCTTGAAGATCTTTCTGTTCTTGGATTTCAAATGGAAGGGGATCCAACTTCTTTAAGAACTGTCATGGGATGCAGATGCCAACTACAGCAGGTTCAGTATTCCTGGTATTCTTTCAGAAGTCCAGCAGCATTCTGAGGAAGGCTGGGCGAGGATTCATGTTTATAGGGTTCACAAGCCCCATTCCTCTCTGACAAATATTTTTAAGGTTCCTAGGCACTGACCTACCTATCTTCTAGTAGTTCGTATTTGTTATACTGCAAACAGACCCAGTATGCAATGTGTTAGGGTATTTCCAAGATGGTGAAGGTCATCAACTGTGAGAGCTCGGTGTGTGTGTATGTGAATTGTGGTATGGTACCCCTAGTGCCTCCCAAATGTAACACTGAAATCCTGTTTGAAGCATGCTCTAGACCCCCAGCAAACCCACAGACAAAAGTCTGGTAGGGCAAAAGCAGGGCTCACTTGACAGGTTATACATAAGAATTGTCCTAGCCTTTCAGATATTGCAAAATGTTTGCATGTTCTCCAATCAGACTTGCCATGCAGGATTTGACACTGGAGTGTCAACAGGAGGAGCACAACCTCCACCCGGAATATTCAGTTTAGCTCAGAGCATTCATCTCTGCCCATTAAGGTCACCCAATTGTGCGCTCCTGGAAGGCATTTCACACCTCATTCAAGGGGCACTGGATGAGTGTAGCTGGAGAGCTAATGCTTTCCTAATATCTCAGAGAGATAAAGGGGATCTTTCGGAAAGTTATTTTTCTTTCATATTTATCAATAATTCAATGTCACCATTGAATTGGATTTTTTATAAAATAGCGGTTTCATTATTTTACTAGCTGGCTCCTTTCCCGATTTAGCTGAATTAGGCCCTCATTATAACCCTGGCGGTCGGTGATAAAGAGGCGGTAATACCGCCAACAGGCCGGTGGTAACCAAAATGGAATTATGACCACGGCAGAAACCGCGCAGACAGACAGCCACTTTAACACACCAACCGCCATGGCGGAATCAACAAGCACCATGGAAGTAACCGCGAACAACCAGGTGGAAGACAATGTACTGCCCACAATATTACGACCGGCCTATCCCCCACCTTTTCCAGGGAGGTACCAACGACATCAAAAGCATGGCGGAAACACTGCACAGAAGTCAAAGGACTCACCTGTGGAGACTCAGGGAACAACCACGATGCCACGGAGCCCGAGCTGCACATATTTCCGATGCTTGTCTACCTTCTGCTGCATTATGAACATCAACGCTGGTGAAGACAACCACGGTGAGAACTGCTACCAAGCAAACAAGGGAGAGGGGAGGAAAAAAAGAGTGACACATACACACACACGCAACATGCAACACCCCCCACACAACACCATACACACAACCAGATGCAGTAACATTACATATCCCCCCCGTACCTCTCAGGAATAATGCAAGGACAAAATGATTTGTAGAAAGCGAGTGTAATACAATAAAATAACATGAATGAGTGCATCAAAATACAAACGTATATACATATTTACAAATGTAGGGACACTGCCCAGTCCTCAATGTCTGTGGGCCACAGGTCCTCAACACATAGGCCAAGGCCCCAACTCACTCCTGCAACAACACAGCTAGAACACTGCAGGGTCATCAGGTCAAAAATACATAGGCACCTCGGGGATACAGGGAATGGGTGGGGCACCTCAGCTGGAAGATAGTACAACACCACTGGTCCTGGATGGGGCAACGTGCCCTGTGTGCTGTCCTGGGGAGTGCAAGGCCACAGTCTCTCCAGTGGGTGATTTGCCGACTTGCTCTGGAGGGTGCAACATGCCCTGTGCACTGTCCTGGGGAGTGCAAGGCCACAGTCCCTTAAGTGGGTGGTTTGCCCACTGCTTGGTCCTGGGGACTGGGGAGCGCAAGGCCACAGCCCCTCAAGTGGGTGGTTTGCCCATTGCTTGGTCCTGAGGAGTGCTAGGCTACAGTCTCTCAAGTGGGTGGTTTGCCCACTGCTTGGTCCTAGGGAGTGCAATGCCACAGTCTCTCAAGTGGGTGGTTTGCCCAGTGCTTGGTCCTAGGGAGTGCAAGGCCACAGTCTCTCTGAGGGATGGCTTCTTCTACTGGTTCTGGAGGGGGCATTGTGCCCGATGTGCTTCATCCTGGAAAGGATGGGGTGAGTGGATGGCTTCTTTCACTGGTTCTGAAGGGGGCATTGTGCCTAGTGTGCTTCATCCTGGGAAGGATGGGGTGAGTGGATGGCTTCTCCACTGGTTCTGGAGGGGGCATTGTACCCAGTGTGCTTCATCCTGGGAAGGATGGGGTGAGTGGATGGCTTCTTCCACTGGTTCTGGAGGGGGCATTGCGCCCAGTGTGCTTCATCCTGGGAATGATGGGGTGAGTGGATGGCTTCCCCACTGGTTCTGGAGGGAGCATTGTGCCCTGTGATGCAGATCTTGGGGCGTGCAAAGTCACAGTCTCTCACCTGGGTGTCAGACCTAAAGGATTTGCAGGGGCCAGGACGTACAACAGCCCATGGAGGCAGCACTACACACTGTCCGCTGGCAGTGACAGCTGCTCAGTGGTGGCAGTGGTGGTGCTGGTGTCAGGACTGGCAGTAGTGGGGGGAGGCTCCAGCCCATTCCCTGCTGCCTCGGGTGGCTGCCCACTGGAGCTGCTGCTGCTGGCAGTGGTGCTGGTGTTGGTGCTGGCAGTGGTGGGGGGAGGCTCCAGACCATCCCCTGCAGCCTCGGAGAGCTGCCCACTGGGGCTGCTGCTGCTGGCAATGGTGCTGGTGTCGGTGCTGGCAGTGGTGGGGGGAAGGCTCCAGCCCTTCCCTTGCACCTCGGATGTCTGAACCACCATGGTTGGTGGTGGGGGCTCCCAATGAGACCCAGCACCAGGCCTCCTGTCCTTCCTGCCTGCTTGGCAGGCCCCTTGCCTTTCCTGTCAGCAGCCGGGGATTGCTCCTTGCCCATCCCTGTCACAGCTGGTGGTGCCTCCTTGCCCTTCCCTGTCGCAGCTGGTGGTGCCTCCTTGCCCTTCCTTTCCTTTCAGTGTTGCTGCCTAGTGCCCGGGATCCTCTCCCACCTGCAGTAGCCGTCAGCACTACTGTGGCCGTGGACTGGGTGGCTGAGGTGCTCGCCTGGGCTCTGACCACCCTGGCCTGACGTGAAGGGCGGTGGGGGCAGTGGTAGGGAAGAGGCCAATAGTGGAGATGAAAAGCTTCTTAGAGACATTGGGGAGGGAAGAGGGTGAAGGTTTGGGAGTGGAGGAAGAGGAGGTGGTTGTAGGAGGTGTCTGTCTTCTGTGTTTGGGTACAGGTGCATGGCATGGATGCTGTTGTGAGGTGGATGGCTGTTGGGTGTCTGAGTGCTTGCGTTTGTGTACTTTGGGAGGAGGGGGCACAGACGCAGTGGGAGAGGACACAGGGGACGTGTGCATGGATGTGGGGGTGGTGACTGCCAGTGAGGGGTGTGTAGTGATAGGTGTGATGCTGATGGTGGGAGTGGTTGAGGATGAAGTGCATGCAGGTGTGAGTGTACACACAACTGGGAGGGAGGTGGACGAGGAGGAGGAGGGGGACACAGTGGAGGCAGTGGATGTTGGTATGTCTGCATCTGGATGGTGTTTGTGTGAGTGCCTGTGGGATGATGTGTGGTACTTGTGTTTGCCTGAACCACTCATGTGTGTTGTCTTGTGTGCATGATTGTCTACCTGTGTGATTGGGAGAGGTTGGGGTTGAGGGGGAATGGGACTGGGTAGAGGAAGTTGGAGGGGGGAGACTACAAACAGGGACAACGGCTGCCATCAGGGAGAAGGCCAGAGCCTGAATAGATCTCTATGGGGCCGCCATGCCAGAGTGAATGACCTCCAGGAATTCATTTGTTTGTTGCAAATGGGCTGCCAGCCCCTGGATGGCATTCACAATGGTTGACTGCACAACAGAGATGGATCGCAGGAGGTCAATAGCCTCCTCACTCAGGGTAGCAGGGCTAACTGGGGCAAGGCCTGAGGTGCCTGGGTAAAAGAGATGCCCACCCTCTTGGGTGAGCGGGCACGGGAAACACACTGAGGGGCTGCTGGGAGGGCAGTGCTGGTATGGGGGTGGCGGCTGTACCTGTAGTTGGGGTGAGCACAGAGATGTCCACCACCACCAGGGAACTTTCATCGGAGGAGGTATCACTGTCAGAACTGTCCCCTCTAGTCTCTGCCATGGTGCTCCCCTCACCCTCCGTCCCACTGGTGCCCTCACCGTCAGTGGATTCTGCCTCTTGGTCCCTGTGAGATGAAGCTCTCCCTGTCGCCGGTGCCTCTGCTTCTCCACCAGATGATGCTAATGCAAATAAGGACAGGGTGACAAAACAAAAAGGGGGGAGAGACAAAGGATACCCTTGGTCAATGGCGGCATCAGCACCACCGTTGTTGTAAATGACACACACACACAGGGAACAGCCTTACACACTAGGCAATGCACTAACAGTCACAATGCTAGTCACCAGCCCATGGACAGGGATATCTAACGCCAATTGCAGCATACCTGAGACCCACAGACACCTACCCAGTAGTGGATGCCTACTACCTTGGTTGGAACAGGTTTACATCAGACCTTGCCAAACATGGGACCTACACTGCAATGTCCTGCCTGGCCTAGCCACATCCCCCACCCGGATGCCATCCCACCATGGGCAAGTAGTATATTGGGGCAGTGTACTCACCCCCTTGTGGCTGCTGTAATGCCCCCAAGCGCCCATCCAGCTCTGGATAGGCCACCGCCAGTATGCGGGCCATCAGGGGTGTCAGGGTTCGACGGGCACCCCTTCCTTGTTTGGAGGCCATCCCCAGCTGGGCCTCCGCCGTCTACTGTGCCCATCGTCTCAGGTCCTTCTAGTGGGTGCTCTGCCTGCCGTAGACCCCCAGGGTCCACACGTCCTTGGCGATGGCACGCCATATACCCTATTTTTGATGGGCGCTGACCTGCAGAGAAATACACATAGGAAAAGGTATCAGTCAGACCGTTCTGCCTAATACACTCATGGCCCACCATAGCCCTCACATCCCCTTATGCACAGACATTGCCCACCATGCATGCAGCACGCTGCCCAGGGCCCTTCCACCAACCCTCCCCCCTACATTAGGCCCTCAAACACAGCACCCCATGCATCGTGCTCACTGTGTATTCACCTGTTGGTCTGGAGGCCCATACAGCATTCGGTACTGGGGAAGGACCCCTTCCACCAGTCTCTCCAACTCTGCCGCAGTGAAGGCAGGGGCCCTTTCCCCAGTGATACGAGCCATGGTCGGTTCCAGACACAGGTCACAGCAGCACTTGCAGTGTAGGTCCTCTCCTGTTGAAGGTCAGGTAGAAAGTGAGTGAACAGATATAAAATGGCGGTCATGTCTGCAGCGGTGCATACCATCACCGCTGGCGTACATCACCATTGGCCACTGTAACCCATAAGGCCCAATGGTATCCAATGAAGAGTTGCACAGAGGTTCTCGACTGCCTCCCACAATGGCACACAACGCCAGCGGAATTACCTCATTTCCACATGTCCCTCCATACAGGACAAGCAGACGCCATTTCAGGGGGGGCAGGCGATGGCACCTAACTGTGTCACAGTACAAAAAGGCACCATTTGGGGCTATCCAACAATATAATGTTACAGTCACAACATGCAATGCTGTGTAGTGTTTGTAATATGGAATACTGACCAGCTACTCACCGTTTTGGCACCTAGATTGCAACCGCTGCAGATGAATAGGAGATGGAGACATCCCCGTGTACAGGCCCCTGGTGGACTTAGCAACAATGGAGGACAGGCACATTATCCTCACCTATAGACTGGACAGGGACACAATCACAGAGATGTGTGCCCAGTTGGAGCCTGATCTGATATCTGATATCCGTCAGCCCACCGGGATCCCCCCTCTTGTGCAAGTCCTATCTGTGCTCCATTTCCTGGCAACTGGCTCGTTCCAAGTGACAGTGGGCTTGGCAGCAGGAATGTCTCAGCCAATGTTCTCGATAGTGCTGGCCAGAGTGTTGTCTGCCCTGATTAAACACATGTGCAGCTACATTGTTTTCCCCCAGGTGGAGGATTTGGCCACAGTGAAAGCTGATTTCTATGCAATGGGACATATCCCCAACATTATTGGGGCTATTGATGGCACACATATTGCATTTGCCACCCCCCCCGGAGAAATAAACAGGTGTTCAGAAATCGAAAGAGCTTTCACTCCATGAATGTGCAGATAGTGTGCCTGGCGGACCAGTACGTCTCACATGTCAATCCAAAGTATCCTGGGTCTGTGCATGATGCCTTTATCCTGAGGAATAGCAGCATACCATATGAGATGGCTCAAGTCCAGAGGCACCGGGTGTGGCTAATAGTTGAGCCCTGGTTCCCACTCAGTAGGTGTTGGTGTATGGGTATGGTATGGGCCCTAAGGATTAGTGTGTGTCTTACAGTTGTCCCTCGATATATACGAGTGACTCTGGTTACCCCAACCTCTCATGGCTACTGACCTCTGTGAGGAATGTCAGGACAAGGGCAGAGGAATGTTACAATGAGGCACATGGGCACACAAGAAGAATCATAGAGAGGACATTCGGACTCCTGAAGGCCCGGTTTTGTTGCCTCCATCTAACAGGTGGATCCCTGTACGACTCACCCAAGAATGTCTGCCAGATCACCTTGGCATGCTGTATGTTCCACAATCTTGCCTTACGTCGCCAGGTGCCTTTTCTGCAGGAGGATGAGGCTGGAGATGGCCATGTGGTAGCAGTGGACTCTGTGGACAGTAAAGATGAGGAGGCAGAGGGTGAGGATAAGGACAAGAGAAGTGCAATAATACGAAAATACTTCCAATGACACACAGGTAAGACAGTGTAACTTCACTTTTCTTTGACAGTTTTGTGTTTGATATTGTAACTGGCAGGCTGATTTTCCCACTTCTATGGCCACTTACTGTACCCTTTGGCATATCAATTTTCAGATATGTGTGCCCCACTATTGCTCCTGGTGTGTTGACTGCAACCAGCTACAGGTCATTCCTATGTATACATTACTGCACAGTTGAATTGCAGTGTTTAAATCTTGTTAAACAAATACATAGTTCAATCATTTGACAGACTCCATGCTTGTATTTATTCAAATTGTGTTTATTTAAGTGCCAATAAGTAGAGAGGGATGTGCAATTGGCTGGGGTGATGGTGGAGGAACGTCCAGGAATGAGTCCAGTCTATGTGGATCACAGGTGCATTGTCCAAGGGGGCATAGGAAGTGGAGCAATGGTAGTTCAAGGTGGACAGGGTGACAGGGTGGGACACAAGGGTGACAATCAGGAGAGTCTTATTTCCTTGTGGGGTCTTGGCAACAGTCTCTGGCTTCTGCCTGGATCGCAGAGACCGTTTGCAAGGTGGTTCTCCTTCTGCAGGGGAGGGGTCCTAGCGGCCTGTTGGTCCTGTGGCGGGGCCTCCTGTCCATTAGTGGCAGCGGAGGTGGAAGGCTGTTCATCGGTTTGGCTAGTGGCAGAGGCCCGCTGGTGTGCCACTGCCTCCCTCATGGTGTTGGCCATTTCTGCCAGCACCCCTGGAATGGTGACCAAGGTGGTGTTGATGTCCTTCAAGTCCTCTCTGATCCCCAGGTACTGTCCCTCCTGCAGCCGCTAAATCTCCTGCAACTTGTCCAGTATCTGGCCCATCGTCTCCTGGGAATGGTGGTATGCTCCCAGGATCTTAGTGGGTGCCTCCTGGAGAGTCGGTTCCCTGGGCATGTCCTCCCCCTATCGCACAGCAGTCCTCCCAGCATCCCTGTTGTCCTGTGCCTCTGTCCCCTGAACCGTGTGCCCACTGACCCCAGGACCCTGATTGCCCTGTGTTTGAGGGGTGTCCTGGGGTCCCTGTAGTAGTGGACACACTGCTGATTGACGTGTCCTGGGGACAGAGGTATGGGCCCGCTGGGTGGGTACTGTGTTGGTGTTTCCTGAGGGGGGAGGCTCTGTGGTGGTATGGGACTGTGCCTGGGAAACCGACTGTCTGGAGGTCCCTGATGGGCCAGGTTGGTCATCCAGATCCAGGCGTCCAGAGCTGCTGACATCACTGTGGGCCTCTTCTGGGGGGACTGGATGTTGCTGGCACCTCCTCTTCGGTGACATTGGCTGGGGGACCTGTGGGGATGTAAATGCAGTGTTATTGTCTCTGCGTCTGACATCTTGTGCATGGGTGTGTTGCCCTCTATGGTTGTTATTGCCCTAGCAGCTTTGCCTTGTATGAGTAGTTATTTGGTGGGCTAGGTGATTCTCTCTAGTGTGCATGCTTTAGTGATGGGTGAACATGCAGATCTGTGATGGGGGTCCGTGTATTGGTGTTACATGCAGGGCTTGGTATAGGGAGGGATGGGTTGTGATGGTGGGGTGCGTGTGAGGTGGTGCAGTGATGGGAGTGAAGGTAAGGGTGGGGGTTTGTGATGGCATGCAGGTAGCGGGGTGAGAGTAATAGATATTTCACTCACCAGAGTCCAGTCCTCGTCCTACTCCTGCCAGGCCCTCAGGATGCATGATTGCCAAGACTTGCTCCTCCCATGTTGTTAGTTGTGGAGGAGGAGTTGGGGATCCACCACCAGTCCTCTGTACAGCTACTTGGTGTCTTGCCGCTGTGGGACAAAACTTCCCTCGCAGTTCGTTCCACCTCTTCCTGATGTCATCCTTTGTTCTGAGGTGCTGTCCCATGGCGTTGACCCTGTCCACGATTCTCCACCATAACTCCATCTTCCTTGCAATGGATGTCTGCTGCACCTGTGATCCGAATAGCTATGGCTCTACCTGGATGATTTTATTTCCTCATGACCCTTAGCTCCTCCTCTGAGAACCTGGGATGTCATTGTGGTGCCATGGGTGTAGTGTGAGTGGTGTGGGTAAGGGTGATGTGTTGGGGTGTGTAATGTAAGGTGCTTGGATGGTGTATTGGTGATGGTGGTGTGTGGCTGTGGTCTTCTCTGTGGTCTTGCTATCTCTCTTGTGGCAATTGTTTTTAGTTGTAAAGGGTTGTGGGTAATGTGTGTGTGTGTTTTATAGTGGTGTGGGTGTGTGGGTGTGGTGTGTGTATGGGTGTCAGGTTTGTGTTATTCAAATTGTCCAATGCAGTGTTGTTTTGTATGTGTGTGTGTATTTTGAGTGCCTCGGTATGTACCGCCAATGGTTTAGTGCCATTGAATGGCCACCGTGGTGATTCATGGGTCATAGTGCTGTGGGCATAGTTCTGTTGGCGTAACTGTGCGGGTTTTGCTACCGCCAGTTTATCACTGACCTTTGGGCTGGCAGACTTGTGTTTGTGTGGCTGTATAGTGACGGATTGCTATGTGTGTGTCATAATATGGGTAGCGGTAATCCGCTGCAGCAGCAGTATGTTGGCGGCAGTCAGCACTTACCACCAATGTCATAATGAGGGCCTTGGCATTTTAATCTGCACTCTGGTTTCCCACATACGACAACTAGGTCTGCCACAGTGAAAATACTTTGGTGGGCCTTCTTACTGTAGGGACATGTTAAAAGTAGTTTCCCATATGCCCCACTTTTAAATACCATATACCCTACCATGTGGGCAATACAACCTACATAGAAGTACTAATATTTGAAAGGGATCTATTTCCTCTCTTATTTTAACAGGTTGCATTGCAGGCTTAAACTGCAGCATTCAGGCTAAAATGGCTTCATAAATGTTTTGTATCTAATTCACAAAGGTGATTTGCAATTTTTGTAACTTTACACTTTTTAGTACATTTACTACTCTTCAGCATTCACAAGCTACACTTTTATAGTAACTTCAACTTTTTTAGTAACTTCCACTCTTGTAGTAAGTTCTGTACTACATATAGAGAACCACTGGTACTGAAACACCCTCCCATCCAAAATAATACAAGTAGTAGAAGTTGCTATAAAAGTGTGGTTTGTGTATTCAAAACACTGGTACACTTACTCAATAGTGTAAGTTATTGCAAAATTGCAAGTTTGTGAGTAGCGATTTGTAGTAGGTTTTGTGGTACTACTATACTATTAGAAAACTTACTACAAAGTACATTTTATGAATCATGTCCTCTGTTTTTTCCCTTTGATGACCCTCCATTTTTACATGAAATGTGTGTTAGTAATATAATAAAGAAATGCACAACTATAATTGCCCATTCCTGAAACTTTGCTTCGTTCCTCAATGGTTTAATGTAAATATCATAATCAAGTGTATGCAAATAATTTCATGTTTGTAAGAAAGTGCCTTTTTTTGCGTGTCACCTCGATTTTTGACAAATTATGCTGTTGTTTTTTTTGCCTCAGTGTACTGAAACTCTGCTAACCAGGCTCTTGTGCACGTGCTCTGACCCCTAAAAAAATTTCAAACTCGCTTATACTCCTAATTGGCATTACCTCTAAGTCCCTAGTATAGAGTCAAAATGTAACCAGTGCCTGTAAATGACATGTTACTAATGGACTTCAGCACCTATTGTGCATCCAGTACAGTGACAGTGTAAACATGGCTTCAGGCCTACCATTGTTGCCTGACTGTGGCAGTTCAAAAAATGTAGATCGACTTGCCAAAATAACCCTTTTGACAGGTTTAAACAATCCTTTGAAATATTATTGTCATTCTTAAGTAGGTTTTATTGTGTATAAGACATGTAAGTATTCAAAAGTAGGACATGTAGAAAGTTGATATTAAACATACCTAACTGCTGTTTTCACAGTAACAAGGCTGGTTGTTCTATAGAGAATCATTGAGATGCACCATTTAGTTTAATAATGGTATCTTCGACCTGCATGGGCCTGGCCTGCGGGGTACGGTGACAACTTCAGGCAGAACAGGGAAGGCAGACCTGGTGGCGCTGCAGGCGTGAGACCAGACTTACCCTGATATACGTAGGGGAGAATCGGAGATGAATAGGCAGATAGCAGACCTTTGGGAACACCTAGACAAATAGACCTTGAAGCAATATAGGCAGTGACTACACAAATAGAGTTAGAAGTCACACAATCTGCTGGGCTGGATCCTCTAGAGGGAGCACGCATTGTCTCTGATGACACACTTGATGTTCCCAGATGGCACTATAGTTATTACTAGGGCAGAGATTGTGGCTGTGTTCCAGGATCATCTAGAGTGGGTGTATATTGCCAACACAGGAATAGCCCCAGAGCAGTACTGGTTGTTTCTGGAGGAGTTGGGACTCCTGGCACTGTGGGAGGTGCTGACTGAGGACGTAGATGCGCCCACCGAACTAGAAGGATTACGTGCGTCACTGCACATGCTACCGAAGCCAAGTCCCTGGGTGGGGACGGGTTGTCATTATAGTTCTTCCAGTCTTTCTCCACTGCCATTACACAGCACATCTTTAAGGGCTTCCTCGAGGCATGGAAAAGAGGGTGCTACTGCCTACCATGAAGGAGAGGTTCATTTGTATGTTACTTAAGCCAGGCAGAGACAAGATCAACCCAAAGGAATACAGAACACTCACTATGATCAATTCAAAAGTGAAAGTCTTTTGCAAGCCGTTGGCCGACTACTTGAACCCTCATATGACCGGCTTGGTTCATGAAAACCATGGCAGGTTTATCCCAAGCCCAACACTGGGATCAATCACTGGTGATTATCTCAGGTCATGTATGAGATTGAGCATTCTGGAGCTGAAATAGCCTTCGTAGCCAATGATCTGGAAAAGGCTATCAATACCGTGGACATCAGTACCTTTTTGAGGTCCTGTGGATCATGGTGTTCAGTCCCCATTTTTGGGGCTAGGTCTGACTAATTTATACCAAGCCCAGAGCAGCATACAGGGGTGAGGGTGGAGACAGTGCTGCTCAGAGAAATGGGTTCTTGGCCAAGGGACACACCAGGACTGCCCCCTATCCACTCTCTTTTTTGTCATGGAGCCCTTGGCTGTCAGGGCTATAATGAAACTGCAGGACTGGGGTATAAAAACAGGTGACGCACAGACATTATATTGCTGTATGCGAATGATGCACAATTTTATTTCAGCTCCCCTCTACCCTTGTTGATCCTGTTGGGGAAACATCCTTTTTTACGACTTTTTTATTACGAAAGTCGTGGTTAACGAAACGCTTTCTTTAACAATGACTTCGTTTTTTTGTGCCTTAACTACGTATGTTCTGAACAACGAACATGCGTGGTTAAGGTACAAAGAAGGGAGTTGGCGAAGGAGGACGACGCAGGTGACAAGGGGTTGACTAAGGTAAGTAGTGGGTTTAGGTTTTGGGGAGGGGGTGGGGGGTCAGGGGGTTTTAGGTTTTGGGGTGGGGTTGGGGGGGTGGGGCGTTTTTGGTTTTGGGGAGGGGGTGGGGGGTTAGGGGGTTCTAGGTTTTGGGGTGGGGTTGGGGGGGTGGGGCGTTTTTGGTTTTGGGGAGGGGGTGGGGGGTTAGGGGGTTTTAGGTTTTGGGGTGGGGTTGGGGGGATGGGGCGTTTTTGGTTTTGGGGAGGGGTGGGGGGCCAGGGGGTTTTAGGTTTTGGGGTGGGGTTGGGGGGGTGAGGCGTTTTTGGTTTTGGGGAGGGGGTGGGGGGTCAGGGGGTTTTAGGTTTTGGGGTGGGGTTGGGGGGGTGGGGCGTTTTTGGTTTTGGGGAGGGGTGGGGGTTACGGGGTTTTAGGTTTTGGGGTGGGGTTGGGGGGATGGGGCATTTTTGTTTTTGGGGAGGGGGTGGGGGGTCAGGGGGTTTTAGGGTGGGGTTGGGGGATGGGGCGTTTTTGGTTTTGGGGGCGGGGGTGGGGGGTCAGGGGGTTTTAGGTTTTGGGGTGGGGTTGGGGGGGTGGGGCGTTTTTGGTTTTGGGGAGGGGGTGGGGGGTCTGGGGGTTTTAGGTTTTGAGTTGGGGTTGGGGGGACGGGCCGTTTTTGGTTTTGGGGAGGGGGAGGGGGTGGGGCGTTTTTGGTTTCGGGGAGGGGGTCAGGGGGTTTTAGGTTTTGGGGTGGGGTTGGGGAGTGTGGCGTTTTCGGTTTTGGGGAGGGGTGGGGGGTCATGGAGTTTTAGGTTTTGGGGTGGGGTTGGGGGGTGGGGCATTTTTGGTTTTGGGGAAGGGGGTGGGGGATCAGGGGGTTTTAGGTTTTGGGGTGGGGTTGGGGAGGTGGGGTGAGGGATGTAGGGTGAATGGTGCCTATTAGTAATGGTTTTATCAGGAATGCCTTTACAACAAAATATCGTTGTTAAGGCATTAGTGGTAAAATCATTAATAGTAAGGACGAGGTCGGTGTTCCGACCTCGTTGTTAAGGTTAGTAGTTGTTTTTAATTCGGTGTTCCGTAGTATAATCATCCTGTTGCACTTGCTACAGAAATTTAGGACCTTATTCGGGCTCTGGATAAACTGTGGCAAGTCCCTGTTGTTCCCACTGATGTCTCTGGTCGAGACTCCGGTGGAGAGATTGCCTGACATTGGATTGCTTTGGTAGCTGGGCCAATTTAGATACCTAGGAATCGCGGTTGCACACACCCAGGTGCAATAGCTGTCCTCGAACATGGGCAGAGCTATGGATACCTTGAGAGCTTCAGTCACATTCTGGAATATACTTATCCTGTCTTTGATGAGCCAGTTGGCCATCCCCAAAATGGTGCTCCTGCTACATTGTTTACATGTCCTTCATAACTCTCTATGTCCTCTGTTGGCAAGGGTGCTCAGGCAGTTCGACTCGATCTTTGTTTCTTTACTCTGGGTGGGCAAATGTAGCAGAGTGGCTTTTGCCAGTCTGACCAGACCATGTGAGGAGAGTGGCCTGGAAGTGCCATGGCTAGACTAGTATAATTACGCCACACACAGGCAGCAAGTGGCACGCTGGTGGAGCCCGGGGACAGTTGGGAGAATCTCCTGTTGGCAGAGACGGTTGAGTCTGTGCAATTGTCAGTGCTACTAATAAAGGGGGCCAGAGCCCCAGCTGAAGTGCCATACGTGGTACAGCATATAGCGAAACACCTGGGAGTGCTTTGTCACTGTTGTGTTGAGATACACCCTGTTCAACAGGGAGCTGTTGGTGTGAATTCTGGCACCATCTGACAGTTGGCTGACCATATGTCCTCCCAAGCAGGGAGGGATGGGGGATGCATCCAACAGGGGGACCTGTACCCCAGTATGCCTTTCATTACCTTCGAGGACACGCGAGTGGCATTTGCATGGGGACCAGGCACTTCTTACACCATGTCGGACTGACATCCTCACCCTGTTATCCTGTGGGCTGGGTAGACATTTAGGGGGTCATTCTGACCTCAGCTGTAAAAGGCGCTTACCGCCGGTCAGAAGACCGCCATAACACCGCCGAGGTCGCGGTAAACCGCCACGGTCATTCTGACCCACAACTGGCAAACCGCCAAAAACCTGACATCAACAAAATTCCGCCACAGCAACGGCCAGCGAAAAACTGGCGATGACCAAACCTCCACCGTCACGCCAACAGAAATACGCCCATGCCATTCCGACCAACAAATCCCCGCAGCGGTCTTTCAACCACGGTATTCCATTGGCGGTACACACCGCCGCGGTCAAAATACACACACCTTTACAAAACACTACCACATTGGACATTTCAAAATACACACACCTGAGACACATACACACACCACTCCCACACACCCAATACAATATAAAACACACACCCACATCACCCACAAACCCTTACGACCACAATTGCGACTGAAGGACAGAGAAAGACAGCACAGAATAGAGTAGACCATCACACAGAGGCAAATCACAACATCACCCACACAATATCCACGGACAAAACACCATACACCACCACACTCACCACACTCTACAACACATACACCACCCCTCACCTCATCCACACCACCCCATGGCACCCCAAAGACACCCCAGGTTCTCTGACGCAGAACTCAGGGTCATGGTGGAGGAAATAGTTCGGGTAGAGCCCCAGCTCTTCGGGACACAGGTGCAGCACACCACCATTGCCAGGAAGATGGAGCTATGGCAAAGAATAGTGGACAGGGTCAACGCTGTGGGACAGCATCCACGAAATCGGGACGACATCAGGAAGCAGTGGAACGACCTACGGGGGAAGGTGCATTCCATGGTATCAAGGCACAACATCGCGGTGCAGAAGACTGGCGTCGGACCCCCACCTACTCCCCCAGAATTCACAGCATGGGAGGAGGAAGTCTTGCACATCCTGCATCCTGAGGGCCTCGCAGGAGTAGGCGGAGGAATGGACTCTGGTAAGTCAAATCTTCACTACTTCATTCCCCCCACCCCACCTGCATGCCAAATCATACCCCCACCCTCACCCCCACCCCCATCACACCAACTCCTTGCAAATGGCTCACCATCACAACCCACCCATCCTAAAACCTAGCCCTGCATGCGTCCCCAAAGCATGGACACCCATCACCAAAGCATGCCCACTGCACATACCCATCTCCCACACAAGCCACCGTCACAAAAGCCCCCACAAGGGAATGCCAGCACTGGGGTACACGGCCACCCACCCATTACACGAAATGGTACACACAGAAGCAATAACCATACTCTTATACCCCTGCAGGACCCGAACGCCACCACACCGCCCAGGAGGGTCCAGAGATGTCCATCCCACCCCCAGAAGAGGCCCCCAGTGATGACTGCAGCTCTGTCTCCCTGGACCCAGATGACCAGCCCGGCCCATCGGGGACCTCGGGACAGTCGGTTCCCCACAGACAGCCACAGGCTACAGCAGACCTAACCCCCTCTGGGAACACCAGCACAGCTCCCACCCAGCGGGCCCATGCCTCTGTCTCCAGGACAAGTCAATCAGCGGTGTGTCCACCACTACAGGGCACCCAGGTTGACCCACCACCCCAACAACAACAGGGACCTGGGGCAGTGGTAGTGGGCACACGGTCCAGGGGAACAGGGGAACAGGGGAACTGGGAGGGCTGCTGTGCGACAGGGGGGGACAGGCCCAGGGAACCGACTCTCCAAGAGGCCCTCTCCTCCATCATGGGAGCATACCACCGCTCCCAGGAGACAATGGCTATGGTACTGGCCAGGTTCCAGGAGATCCAGGTACTGCAGGAGGAACAGTACATGGGGTTCAGAGAGGAACTGAGAAACATTAGTTCCGCAATGGGGACCATCGTCGTGGCTCTTAACCAGATAGTACCACATTGCGGGACCATGTGGCACCACAAAGGGCCCCTGTCACTAGCATGGACCCAGACCAGGCTACCACCTCCGCCAGCGCTAGTGGACAGGAGGCCCGCACACAACGACAGGCCACCAGAACCCCACCTCCTGCAGAAGAAGAACCACCCCGCAAGCGGTACCTGAGATCTCAGAAGAAGACAGAGTAGGATGCCAAGACCCCCGCCAGCAAAGGATACCCCCTGATGTCATCCCACTGTCCCACATTGTCACCCTGTCCAAACTTAAACTGCCCCTGCTCCATCCTTCCACAGGCATATGGACAATGCACCTGTGAGACTGAAAACTGGACTCTGCCATGGACATTACTCCACCATCACCCATCACCGTTTTTCAATCATGTCCCTAAATTTAGCACTTTAATAAAATCACTTATTGCACTTAAAAAATCTGGAGTCTGCTTGTATTTTGAACAAATGTATTAGACATAACGGTGCCAAAATGTTCAGTTACATTGTGATGACAACATACCACTCTCACACAGCTGTAGTCCATGGGCAAACAAAGCAGAGGTCACGCAGTGGGGCCCACAGCTCTGAAAACGGAAGGGAAAGTCACAACTCAGTTAACAGGAACTGGGGGGAAACACAGACAGTAGAGAGGCAGGAGACTTTAAGTAAATGTAAAATGGCGGGGTTGATTCGTACCTGTGTGCTACTGAAAATACTGTTGTATCACTGTGTCCCTGTTGTCTGTGTCGTCCCCATCGTCTTCCTCCTCTTCACTCTCCACAGGCTCCACAGCTGCTACAACACCACCATCTGGACCATCCTCCTGCAGGAAAGGCACCTGGCGTCGCAAAGCCAGGTTGTGAAGCATACAGCAGGCCACGATGATATGGCACACCTTCTTTGGTGAGTACATTAGGGATCCACCTGTCATATGCAGGCACCTAAACCTGGCCTTCAGGAGGCCGAAGGTCCGCTCGATCACCCTCCTAGTCCGCCCATGGGCCTCATTGTACCGTTCCTCTGCCCTGGTCCGGGGATTCCTCACTGGGGTCAGTAGCCACGACAGGTTGGGGTAACCAGAGTCACCAATTAGCCACACACGGTGTCTCTGTAGCTGTTCCATCACATAAGGGATGCTGCTATTTCGCATGATGTACGCGTCTTGCACTGACCCAGGGAACTTGGCATTTACATGGGAGATGTACTGGTCAGCCAAACAGACCACCTGGACATTCATCGAATGATAACTTTTTCTGTTCCTGTACACCTGCTCACTTTCACTGGGGGGAACCAAAGCCACATGGGTCCCATCAATGGCACCAATGATGTTGGGGATATGTCCAAGGGCATAGAAATCACCCTTCACTGTAGCCAAATCGCCCACCTCAGGGAAAACAATGTAGCTCCGCATGTATTTCATCAGGGCAGACAACACTCTGGACAAAACCTTAGAAAACATAGGCTGAGACATCCCTGATGATATGGCCACTGTTGTTTGGAATGATCCACTTGCCACAAAATGGAGTACTGACAGCACCTGCACCAGAGGGGGAATCCCTGTGGGTTGGCGAATGGGGGACATCAGGTCTGGCTCCAGCTGGGCACACAGTTCCTGTATAGTGGCTCGGTCAAGTCTGTATGTCAGTATGACATGTCTTTCTTCCATTGTCGACAGGTCCACCAGCGGTCTGTACACGGGAACATTCCTCCATCTCCTCGCAAGTCCCAGCGGACGGTGCCTAGGAAGGACAACATGGAGCACAGAGTCAAGCAACCCACAGGTACTTAACCACAGCTTGCACAGAACACGATTCGCTATGCATTGAATGGCTTGTATGAGTGGCAATGCAACGCCTAGGCCTGTGTGACGCAGTAGAAATTAAGCCATGTGGGCCCTTGAAATGGCGGCTGCCTGACCTGTGAAGTGTGACAATGGGATGTGAGGTCAATGCGCTGGCGTGGCACACCGTGGCGGTAGGCGGTCGAAGACGCGGCGCAAAGCAGCATTGGTTAACATTGAACCCTATGGGTCTCAGGAGCCAATAACGATGTGCGCCGGCGGTCGCGGTACGCACCGCCGCGGTACGCACCGCCGCGGGCGTGACCGCCATTTTCTATCTGCTTAATCACTCGAGACCTGATCATCCACAGGAGAGGACCTATACTGCAAGTGCTGCTGTGACCTCGGTCTGGAAGAGACAATGGCTGCTGCGACTGGGGAAAGGGCCCCTGCCTTCACATCTGAGGAATTGGAGAAACTTGTTGATGGGGTCCTCCCCCAGTATGCGCTACTCTACGGTCCTCCAGACCAACAGGTAAGTACACTGGGACCATGCTTTGTGGGCAATGCCTGGGTTGAGTGGGGTGAATGAACGATGGTGCGGAGGGGAGCGTATGAGGCATGCATCAAATGACAGATGAGAGCATGTGCCACATGGCAAGTGTGGGGATGGGGGGACACTCACATCGAGCATGCAGAAAATTCTGATATTGTATTTTCTCTCCCTGTACGTGTCACATAGGTCAGCGCCCATCAGAAAGTCGACATTTGGCGTGCCATCGCCAAGGACGTCCGGACCCTGTGGTCCACAACAGACGGGGCACCCACTGCCGCAAGAGGTGGGAGGACATCCGTCGCGGGAGCAGAAAGACCGCGGAGGCTCTGCTGGGGATGGCCTCCCAACGTAGGAGGGGTGCCACGCGTCAATTGACCCCCCTGATGTCTCGGATCCTGGCGGTGGCCTACCCAGATTTGGATGGGTGCGTGAGGACATCACAGCAGACACAAGGGGGTGAGTACACTCTCATTCTGCTGACTATGCGCGCAGTGGAGGTGTCTGAGTGGGGGAGGTGGGCTGTGGGTATCCCTAGACCAGGGCGATTTCTGTAGGCTAGGCCCCTCCGTAAGGCATGGCCCTGTGCCCCCACCCCCCACCTCTGTAGGGTGCCAAGTACAGCTATCCATGGCCCTGTGTCACCTATGTGTGCAGTTGTCGTCCATAGGCTTGTAGGCCATGTCCCACTGATTGAGTAGTGTACCCCAAGTGCGCGGCGTAGTGCAGGGGGCTTCTGTGTCTGTCCTCTCTGCCAACTGTGTTGCCAATGCATGCACTCAACATGTCTTTATTCTCCCCCCCCCCTTTTTTGTCTGCTCTTCCTGTTCATGTGTGCATTAGCATCATCTGGCGGAGGAGAAGTGGCATTGGAGCACGAGGGAGCTGCATCTCACATGGCCCCGGAGGGCCATGCAACGGACTCTGATTTGACCAGTGAGACGGAGGGCGAGGGGGGCTCCACAACAGGGACACGTGGAGACATCAGCGACACCGACACGTCCTCAGAAGGGAGCTCCCTTGTGGTGGCGGCAACATCCGTGCCCACCGCAACAACAGGTACAGCCGCCACCCAGCGCACCAGCTCCGCCCTCCCAGCAGCCCCTCAGCGTTCGCCCCGTGCCCGCTCGCACACCAAGGCGGGCATCTCCTTCGCCCCAGGCACCTCAGGCCCTGCCCCAGTTACCCCTGCTGCCCTCAGTGAGGAGGTCATCGACCTCCTCCGGACGCTCATTGTTGGGCAGTCTACCCTTCTGAATGCCATCCAGGGGGTGGAAAGGGAGGTGCATTGGAGCAATGCATACCTGGAGGGCATTCATTCGGGTCAGGCTGCCCATCAGCGATCGTTCAACGCTCTGGCCTCAGCACTGACGGCAGCCATTGTCCCTGTCTCCTGCCTCCCTCCTCCAACTCCCTCCACCCAGTCCCACTCCCCTGTTCCTCTGCCTATCCCAGACACACCTACAGACCAGCCTGCACACACCTCAACACCCAAGGTCAGCTCATCCAAACATAAGCACCACACATCACAGAAGCATTCACACAAGCAACATCCACATGCAGACATGCCAACAGCCACTGCCTCCTCTGTGTCCCTCTCCTCCTCTTCTCCCTCCTCCCTCCCTGTGACGTCCCAACTCACACTTGCATGCACCACTTCATCAGCCACTACGACCATCACCAGCACACCCACCAGAACACTCCGCACACATGCAGTCACCACCCCCACTGCCATTTACACGTCCCCTGAGTCCTCTACCAGTGTGTCTGTCACCCCCTCTTCCAAACCACACAAACGCAGGCAGCCACCCACCCAACAGCCATCCACCTCACGACAGCCTCCGTCACAAGCACCTGCACCCATAGACAGCACACTTGACTCTCCTACAACCACATCCTCTTCCTCCACTCCCATACCCACTGCACCTACCCTTCCCATTGCTCCCAAAAAGTTTTTCCTCTCCAAAATTAACCTCTTTCCATCAACTGACCCACCCCCTCCATCTCGTAAAAGTCCAATCTGCACCTCAGCCACCACAACCCCTGGACCTACAAGGACCATAGTCCAGGGATATTGGAGTCCCCACCTTCGAGGGCAGCCACATTGGCCAGCAGCAAAGGTACAGCCAGCCCACCCCCTGGGAAAAAAACAAAAAAAGCCAAGGGCCGGCGCGAGAAAACAGAGACGGCAGCCTCCACAGGCACCACCCTGGCACCGTCAGGGAGTGGGGTGCCACCTGGCACATCTCCAAAGGGAGGCAAGGGCCACAGAGGATCAGGCAAGGATGGCAAGGGCAGCACGGCCGACAAGTCCGGCAGCAGGCGAGCTGCCCAGGAGGGCCCCACCAGCCCCATTCCGGGGGTGAAGGAGGACACCCACGGGCACGGGCCACCAGCACAGGAGGGCCCAGCAAGCGAGAAGTCGGATGGCGAGTGAACACCATCTATTGGTCGGATCTGGTGCCCTGGAGACACATGTGAAGCACCGCTGAACAGGGCCCTTCAAGACAAGCACCGCTGAACAGGGCACCGCCGTGTCAAGAACCACTGAACAGGGCCCTTCAAGACAAGCACTGCTGAACAGGGCACTGCCGTGTCAAGAACCGCTGAACAGGGCCCTCCAAGACAAGCACCGCTGAACAGGGCCCTTCAAGACAAGCACCGCTGAATAGGGCACGGCCGTGTCAAGAACCTCTGAACAGGGCCCTTCAAGACAAGCACCGCTGAACAGGGCCCTTCAAGACAAGCACCGCTGAACAGGGCCCTTCAAGACAAGCACAGCTGAACAGGGCACCGCCGTGTCAAGAACCGCTGAACAGGGCCCTTCAAGACAAGCACCGCTGAACAGGGCACCGCCATGTCAAGAACCGCTGAACAGGGCCCTTCAAAACAAGCACCGCTGAACAGGGCCCTTCAAGACAAGCACCGCTGAACAGGGCCCTTCAAGACAAGCACCGCTGAACAGGGCTCCGCCGTGTCAAGAACCTCTGAACAGGGCCCTTCAAGACAAGCACCGCTGAACAGGGCACCGCCGTGTCAAGAACCGCTGAACAGGGCCTTTCAAGACAAGCACCGCTGAACAGGGCCCTTCAAGACAAGCACCGCTTAACAGGGCCCTTCAAGACAAGCACCGCTGAACAGGGCCCTTCAAGACAAGCACCGCTGAACAGGGCACCGCCGTGTCAAGAACCGCTGAACAGGGCCCTGCAAGACAAGCACCGCTGAACAGGGCACCGCCGTGTCAAGAACCGCTGAACAGGGCCCTTCAAGACAAGCACCGCTGAACAGGGCCCTTCAAGACAAGCACCGCTGAACAGGGCCCCTCAAGACAAGCACCGCTGAACAGTGCCCTTCAAGACAAGCACCGCTGAACAGGGCCCTTCAAGACAAGCACCGCTGAACAAGGCACCGCCGTGTCAAGAACCGCTGAACAGGGCCCTTCAAGACAAGCACCGCTGAACAGGGCACCGCCGTGTCAAGAACCGCTGAACAGGGCCCTTCAAGACAAGCACCGCTGAACAGGGCACCGCCGTGTCAAGAACCGCTGAACAGGGCCCTTCAAGACAAGCACCGCTGAACAGGGCCCTTCAAGACAAGCACCGCTGAACAGGGCCCTTCAAGACAAGCACCGCTGAACAGGGCACCGCCGTGTCAAGAACCGCTGAACAGGGCCCTTCAAGACAAGCAGCGCTGAACAGGGCACCGCCGTGTCAAGAACCGCTGAACAGGGCCCTTCAAGACAAGCACCGCTGAACAGGGCCCTTCAAGACAAGCACCGCTGAACAGGGCCCTTCAAGACAAGCACCGCTGAACAGGGCACCGCCGTGTCAAGAACCGCTGAACAGGGCCCTTCAAGACAAGCACCGCTGAACAGGGCACCGCCGTGTCAAGAACCGCTGAACAGGGCCCTTCAAGACAAGCACCGCTGAACAGGGCACCGCCGTGTCAAGAACCGCTGAACAGGGCCCTTCAAGACAGGCACCGCTGAACCGGGCACCGCCGGCTCAAGAACCGCTGAACAGGGCCCTTCAAGACAGGCATCGCTGAACAGGGCCCTTCAAGACAAGCACGGCTGAACAGGGCCCATCAAGACAAGCACCGCTGAACAGGGCACCGCCGTGTCAAGAACCGCTGAACAGGGCCCTTCAAGACAAGCACCGCTGAACAGGGCACCGCCGTGTCAAGAACCGCTGAACAGGGCCCTTCAAGACAAGCACCGCTGAACAGGGTCCTTCAAGACAAGCACCGCTTAACAGGGCCCTTCAAGACAAGCACCGCTGAACAGGGCCCTTCAAGACAAGCACCGCTGAACAGGGCACCGCCGTGTCAAGAACCGCTGAACAGGGCCCTGCAAGACAAGCACCGCTGAACAGGGCACCGCCGTGTCAAGAACCGCTGAACAGGGCCCTGCAAGACAAGCACCGCTGAACAGGGCACCGCCGTGTCAAGAACCGCTGAACAGGGCCCTTCAAGACAAGCACCGCTGAACAGGGCCCTTCAAGACAAGCACCGCTGAACAGGGCCCTTCAAGACAAGCACCGCTGAACAGGGCCCTTCAAGACAAGCACCGCTGAACAAGGCACCGCTGTGTCAAGAACCGCTGAACAGGGCCCTTCAAGACAAGCACCGCTGAACAGGGCACCGCCGTGTCAAGAACCGCTGAACAGGGCCCTTCAAGACAAGCACCGCTGAACAGGGCACCGCCGTGTCAAGAACCGCTGAACAGGGCCCTTCAAGACAAGCACCGCTGAACAGGGCCCTTCAAGACAAGCACCGCTGAACAGGGCACCGCCGTGTCAAGAACCGCTGAACAGGGCCCTTCAAGACAAGCAGCGCTGAACAGGGCACCGCCGTGTCAAGAACCGCTGAACAGGGCCCTTCAAGACAAGCACCGCTGAACAGGGCCCTTCAAGACAAGCACCGCTGAACAGGGCACCGCCGTGTCAAGAACCGCTGAACAGGGCCCTTCAAGACAAGCACCGCTGAACAGGGCACCGCCGTGTCAAGAACCGCTGAACAGGGCCCTTCAAGACAAGCACCGCTGAACAGGGCCCTTCAAGACAAGCACCGCTGAACAGGGCACCGCCGTGTCAAGAACCGCTGAACAGGGCCCTTCAAGACAGGCACCGCTGAACCGGGCACCGCCGGCTCAAGAACCGCTGAACAGGGCCCTTCAAGACAGGCATCGCTGAACAGGGCCCTTCAAGACAAGCACCGCTGAACAGGGCACCGCCGTGTCAAGCACCGCTGAACAGGGCCCTTCAAGACAGGCACCGCTGAACAGGGCACCGCCGTCTCTGCACCGCTCCGCTTGGCCCTTCATCTCAAGCACCGCTCCGCTGGGGCCTTCATCTCAAGCACCGCTCCGCTGGGCCCTTCATCTCAAGCACCGCTCCGCTGGGCCCTTCATCTCAAGCACCGCTCCGCTGGGCACCGCCGTCTCTGCACCGCTCCGCTTGGCCCTTCATCTCAAGCACCGCTCCGCTGGGCCCTTCATCTCAAGCACCGCTCCGCTGGGCACCTCCGTCTCTGCACCGCTCCGCTTGGCCCTTCATCTCAAGCACCGCTCCGCTGGGCCCTTCATCTCAAGCACCGCTCCGCTGGGCACCGCCGTCTCTGCACCGCTCCGCTGGGTACCGCCGTCTCTGCACCGCTCCGCTTGGCCCTTCATCTCAAGCACCGCTCCGCTGGGGCCTTCATCTCAAGCACCGCTCCGCTGGGCCCTTCATCTCAAGCACCGCTCCGCTGGGCCCTTCATCTCAAGCACCGCTCCGCTGGGGCCTTCATCTCAAGCACCGCTCCGCTGGGCCCTTCATCTCAAGCACCGCTCCGCTGGGCACCGCCGTCTCTGCACCGCTCCGCTTGGCCCTTCATCTCAAGCACCGCTCCGCTGGGCCCTTCATCTCAAGCACCGCTCCGCTGGGCACCGCTGTCTCTGCACCGCTCCGCTGGGCCCTTCATCTCAAGCACCGCTCCGCTGGGGCCTTCATCTCAAGCACCGCTCCGCTGGGCCCTTCATCTCAAGCACCGCTCTGCTGGGCACCGCCGTCTCTGCACCGCTCCGCTGGGCACCGCCGTCTCTGCACTGCTCCGCTGGGCCCTTCATCTCAAGCACTGCTCCGCTGGGCCCTTCATCTCAAGCACCGCTCCGCTGGGGCCTTCATCTCAAGCACCGCTGACACATTGGCAGAAGGGGCAGGCCCGGATCAGTGTCGGACAGGGCTGCACGATACACTCTGGGCACCAAGAGTCCTCCAGTACCGCTGGAGTCTGTCATCCACTTGTGAGACTGTGGCTTTGCACTCCCCAGGATGGCACAGTGGGCAACCCACCCACTGTAGAGACTTGAGAGACTGTGGCTTTGCACTCCCCAGGATGGCACAGTGGGCAACCCACCCACTGTAGAGACTTGAGAGACTGTGGCTTTGCACTCCCCAGGATGGCACAGTGGGCAACCCACCCACTGTAGAGACTTGAGAGACTGTGCCTTTGCACTCCCCAGGATTGAACATTGGCCGTGGAGGCCCCTCGTGGATCTGGCGTCGTGGACTCATGTGGCTGAGGTGGCCCCCCTTCCCTTCCCCCTGAGGTGCCTGTAGTTTTACTATCTGATGCCCCTGCAGTGTTCTCTCCAATGGATTCGGGTCTCATGTGTGGGCTTTGCCCATGTATTGAGGACCATTGGCCCACGTACAATGACAGAAAGCCAATTCTGACGGGACAATATACATATGTGTATATAGTTATGGGATGTTCGTCTTACTTATTTACTTTGCCTTACAATATATTTGTATTACAATTACTTATTATTTTGTCTTTGCATTCTTCCAGGGGGTTTGGGGGGTGTCACTCTGAGTTGTTGCTCTGCATTGGTGTGTAGGTAGTTGGGGGGGGCGAGGGGGTGTCTCGCGTATGTGTGTGTGCCCGTAATCTTTTCTCCTCCCCCTCCCGTGTGTCGTAGGTGCAGTACTCACCGTTGTCTTCTGCGCCGGCGTTCGTGCTCCTGGTAGAGGAGCAGGTAGACAATAGCTGGTAGGATGTGTAGTTCTGGTTCCATGCTGTCCAGATTCCTTGTGGAGTGTGTAGAGGTGAACGTTTTCCCGTTCGTAGTCTGTTTCCGCCGTGTTTTTATCGGCGGGGCTCCCGCCCTGGAAAAGGTGGCGGATTGGTGAGTTGTGATAGGGTGGGCGGTACATTGTCTGCCGCCTGTCTGTTGGCGGTGACCGCTGCGCTGCTTGTCTGTACCGCCGTGGCGGTCGGAGTGTTAAAGTGGCGGGCTGTGTTGGCGGTTCCCGCCAGGGTCGGAATTCCATTTTTTGGGCCGCCTGCCTGTTTGCGGGTTGGCCGTCGCTTTAACACCGACCGCCAGGGTTGGAATGACACCCCTAATCTCCCTGCTCAAAAAAGCTATGAGGACGGATGCTGTAGGCCCCCAGTGGCGTGCCCACAAGGCCTGGGATTCTGACCTAGAAACACCCCTGGATGTAATGCCCACTTTAAACTAATACATTAGAATTTTTTTACGTATGTACCTGACTCCATGGCCTCTCCATTGTATGTCACCTGCCTGCTTTCCTTTCTTTGTCCTGGGACTACTGCGCAATACAGTACTTCTGGAACCAGGTGCCAGATGAACTAACTCAAGTTACTTCCCGGCAGGTGGTGGTGACCCCACAGTGTTGCTTGTTGGGGAACAGTAAAAGGCCTGATGGTCATAGGATGATAGCTAACAATGGAGCTTGCTAGGCGCATAGTGGCCTTCAATTGGATGGGCCAGTGAGCCCCAGAGGTAGCTCACTGGCATAGGGAGGTAACAGAATGGGCATTGGCCGAGGAAATTCATATGGGGGCTAATTAGAAAGGACAACAAGATGGGAGAGGACCTCCTCACATTGCAGAGGTAGAGCAGCAAGCTCCTGGACCCTGACTCTGCTGGTTTGGGGAGGATAGTGACAGTTTTAATAGCTCAGAAGGCACTATTCGGTGATTTACAGTTGGGTTAGTCCCCTGAGTGGAGAGATGATATGCGTTTTATATCACGGTGGCAGTCACTAATTCTGTATGCTATTTGACTTTGATTTCATATGTATCTGCAAAATGTACTTTGGAGGGTTCTCGTTTGCTCTTCCCGCTGTGTACTGTTATTGTGACTCTCACTGCTGCACTCTTTTTGTTACATAAAACTGATGATTAAAGTTTTTTTTTTTTGTATAATGTTATCTTCAGGTAGGAAAGAGCAAGAAATTTTATTCTTGGCCCTTTGTAATATTGATTTTAAATAATTCACTGGTGAAGTTGGATTTGTAATACATTTTAAGCTAAAGATACTTTTAGAAAGCTACCTTCTCTCTGCATAAAGCCTCTGGAGGCTAATTTGAATTAACCTCCGCTGCAGCCCATCCACCGCTCAAGCCCCGAATGTGACAAACTGTTTCCAGAGCAGAGACAAAGGCATGGGTGTGGAGAGGTTTACTGTTTCTCTGGCTGGATGACCATTTAGGCAGTGACCAGGAACATGATTAACTTCAAAGACAATGAGGCCTCCCTTGTCACAAATGTTAGCTGACACTTGAGCAGGCCTGTTTTATTGTTCCCCCAGGCAGGCAGGCTTCAATTCCCGTAGGAAGGAAGTTGCCCCAGAACTGGTTTGAAGTGACAAAGGGTGGGTGTTCATTTTCCTAACGACCCCTCTGGGGTAGAGACCCATGCTCTGTTCCAGGGTAGAAGGGATGCATCATCTTGGATTTAGGAAGAGAGGTTAGTGTGGGACTGGTCACAGCAGAGCGCACAGGAACTTTTGCAAAAAGGGTTAGGGCAACTCCTGGAAACTTTTCACCTATTATTTAGTTAGGGGTCAGGAGACATCAGGAGACACAGTCTAATGCCAGGCATAAATGTGGCATCTCATTACACTCTCCAGGACACTCAGGAGTGGGACTGTACCTGGTGTTTGAAACCTAAGAGGAGACCTGAAGCTTTTGACCTGCTCCCACTTGTACCCAGGACAAGAAGTGGACTCCATGGGTCAGTTGCCTGGCCACCTGTTAAGGGACAGGGCAAAAACAAGCTGCAAGAATCCTTTTCCTGAATTGCTCATCCGACCTGTTCCATCAGGACCAGCCCTAGACACTGCTAGGGTAGTTTGCTGGAGTGAGTCTTTACCAACAACTGCAAATCCTGAGGACCTGGGACAATGGACTCTGTCAAAGTGTACTCCTCTTAACATTCTGAAAAACCTGGGACTTCAAAGCTTTTTGGCTCCAACGACCTCCGGATGAATGGGACTAACATGCTAAGTTCATCCAACTAATGTGCATTTCCACTAGGCTCAAGATTCAGATTTTTCTCACTCAGAGCTTTTACACAGCCTCAAATCCATTTCAACTGGACCTCATGGAGAAGGTAACCTGCCTCATTGAACCCTGTTCAGCTACAACCTGCAATCCTGCCCCTCTGGAGGAACATGAGCTCTATAAAAGTGGCTGCATCCAAAAGTTGAAATCTTGACTCGACCAATGTGCCTAGAGTACCAGCCAGCGGGAGAACTCAGTGAATTTTAATTTTTCCTGTTCAGAGCTTTTCCCACCTAAACAAACAGCTTCATCAGGACCTTGCCCATCATCTATTGGGCATAATCCCATTGTGAGATAATTCTGAAGCACTTTGACCTTCTTTTCCAAATTAAGTCCAAAGGTACAGTCTTTGACCGGGTTGAATCTCATTGGTGTATCCAATCCGCGCTCCATCACAGTTGGTCTTACATCTTACATTGGTCATGGTCTACCATGATCATTGACTACTATTGGCAATTTGCGTTTCTTGTCACTATTTTTACCCAAAACTTTATAAATTCACAACCCCATTAACTCTCATTGAATTGTTAATGTTTCTGTCCTATTTTGCTTACTGATTTTAATTTTATAAATTAAAGTGGGATTTTTATTTTGTTTTGTTTTTGACTTCATAACTGTTCTGGTACTTCTAAATGCTTTGCACATTTCCTTAAGTTAAGTCTTTGTGCTCTGTGCCCTAGCTATCAGCAGTTCCGCTCAGGTTTTAATTACTGAAACTTTTACTGGACCAAACATCATAGTGACGTTATTATTTATGGTGGACTCCATCCACCCAACTAATAAACTACGTTCCCACAATGTTATTTAATAATTTCTGATGAAGCGTGTTAATGTTAGCCATTAAAAACAAACAGGAGCATCTAATAGGTTAGTGCTTGCATGTCACGTATTGTTTATTTTAGAGCACAATTTGGAATAGCTGAAAGAACATTTTCCCTACTTCGTATTGACTGTTTTTCCTAAGAGACATTATCACGACTCTTCGTAACTGTTACAACACTGGAAGCAGACAGCTAGAGGTTGCAGAGAAGATTCTTGCACCAGCTCTAGAAAAGACAGGATGGGTACAACTTCTGTACTCATTTTAATCAAAAGGTGCTGTTGGGTGGTGAGTGGTCTTCACCGCCTTCTAGAGTGGTTGTGTTTTTTCTCCAGTACACACAGCTGCTCTGTTACAGAAATAGCAGCCTTGCTATTTAGACATAACATGATTTCTGCTGTTCTGAATTAGGAATGAGAGTGCACAACACAGTTGAAACTCAATATAGGCTTGCTGTTTACTAATCTGTTCGAGCTAGCATAGTGACTAAAAGTAGCAATTTATGGTGCTGTTATATATAGAAGTATTAACAATTCTAATATATTTTGTGCTGTTCATAGTAATTATTCATTGCTTCTCTGCTTTATTGGTTATATTCTGTGTGGTTACAATTCATATCATATGCACTAGATTGGGCTTTTAAAATAAACATTTTCAAATACACATTCTGTTCCTAGTGGTTTCTGACTTTGTAATTTATTTGTGAAAGAGGATTTGGGTTTCAACTGATTGTCGCAGTCTTGTCTTATGGAACTGCTTGTTACCAAAAGTATATCTTATGCAAATATGTCTCAGTGGGTTGTGTATTGTCTGCCATACAGCTGATTTTTGGTTCAGGTTGGCAAATTGACTGTGTGTTTAGTGGCCTGGCATCAGAACATCTTGTCTAGAAAACTCTAGAAAATGTATCAATTATAGGCTTGAGGCCACATGCTCTTTGTCACACTAGTGATGGGACAATACGTGCTGCTGTCCACAGGTGAAATTTTACTTTCTACACCATGAGTGCAGTTTCTACACCATTCAATATGGATTTCTAAGGGAGCTAAACAGACCAATCAGGAATTCAGCAATTTCTATGTTTTAGAGGTCAGTACACATACACTGAAAACTTGACAGCAGTGTTCCAGTATGAAGAGTCTAAAAACCAACAATAAACTTCAGCACAGTAAACAAAAAATGGGATGACCACACAAAAGGGCCCTTTTCTCATAGATGTCATTAATGTATATACAAAAAGTTATATTTACACAAACAAACATTGTCAAAGCCAATAAGTCTGGCTTATAACTCAACGTTTCTGAATGCTTCCGTCGATCATCACTCACTCATCCTTCTATCCACTCAAACTCTTACCAACCATGCACTCTTTCAGTCATCGTTTCTCTCATTTTGCCAGTCAGTAATAGCTACTGACTAGCAAAATAGGGATGGTACATAAGGAAATGCATTTTACCTGGTGGCCCATTTGCAATTGTTATAATGTGTTGCACATCTGGCCTTTAGCCTTGCATTTAAACATTTATTTTTAGCGACCTCAATGCCAATCATCTCTTGCGTGATAGTCGCTTTCATCGCATCCCAGATCGTTTCAACATCCATACCCAGAGTTTTATTCTCACAAAAAAATAAGATCAGGAACAAGAGATTTGGGCCCATATTTATACCTTTTGATGCAAAACTCCACAAACGCAGTTTTGCGTCAAAAAGTTTACCGCCAGCTTCATTCATTCCTGAGCGCAAGCCTTCACCATATTTATGGATTGGCACAAGCCAGTGCTAAGAGTCGGCTAGCATCAAAAGAAAAGACGCTAGCCGTGAGGGGGTGGCGGTAGGGGAATATGGCGTTAGGACACCAGGAATGATGCTAGGCTGGTTAATGCCAATATATATGGCGTTAACCAGCCTAGCGTCATATCTTGAAGCAACAGCACCCAAAAATTACTCCTGCCTTAGTAAAGACAGGAGTCATGCACACCATCCCAATGGCCATGCCCAGGGGACTAATGTCCCCTGGGCATGGCCATTAGACCCAGTGCCATGCAGGGAGGCCTATGTAAGGGGCCCCCAATGTCACAGAAAACAAAATCAATAATTACCTTTACGTACCCAGGATGGGGTCCCCCATCCCTTGGCATCCCTCTGGTTTGGGTGGGAGTGTTCCTGGGGCTTGGGGTGGGCACCTGTGGGCCCATTCAATGGTGTTCATCCATGGAAATGGGTACACAGGTCCCCTAATGCCTGGTCAGACCCAGGCGTTAAATAATGGTCCTACTCCGTGCATGTCATTTTTGCTCCGGAGTATAAATAAGGCGTTACGGGTTAGCATGATATTGTAGATGGGAACGCCTACCTTGCATCTAATAAGCATAAGGTAGCAAAAGGTACTTCACTGCATTCACAATATGACTCTAAGCCCTATATTTTGATGCTAGACAGATCTAGCATCAAAATATAAATATGGAGTTAAATTTGCACCGTTTTAGCATCAAAATAAATGATGTTAAAATGGATGCGTTGATGCAAAAACGGTGCAAACTTTCAAAATACAATTGTATTTTGCAAGTTTCTGCTATTTTTGGGTCAAAAAATGATGCAAATGCTGCGCTAAAAAGTATAAATATGGGCCTAAGTATTTACTGACGAAAATATAGTCAACCTTGTGACATCGCACGTCGCATCGCCCTGCTTCACACTGAAGCCCTGGTCTCATTGACGCTGCTGGATACCATCACAGAGCCACTGCCTGCACGTGACCTGTGGGCACCACAAGTCACATCGTCCCGCTTCACACCGCAGCCCCAACGCCATCCACAGCAGTGCTCCTGACTTCATCAGCCTGGAGTTCGATCTGCAAGGTGTGTGACTTCAAGGGCCCAACAACCCCCGCACCGATCTCTGGTGTCAATACCGAGACCCCAGCGACGCCGCTCTTTAGATCTAATCGCGAGGATCACGATGCCCTGCAATTCCAAAAGTACTGTCTGCTGGTCTTCCCGAAACTGTAGCTGGCCTGCGACACCACAGCCGACCTGAACTGTTGGGTTTGTTGATCACAACACAGTGATAGCCCCAGGTGGAGCTGTCAACTTCAAGGAACTGTATTTTTGAGTAAATCTTGCAGAATTCATATTTTTATCACTGTTTGTTGGATTTTTATCTTATTTGGTCTTGTTTTACATAGATAAATATTGGCTATTTTTCTAAAACTGGTGTGGTGTCTTTTTGTAGGGTTTTCACTGTATTACTGTGTGTTATGTGCAAATGCTTTACACATTGCTTCTAAAATAAGCCTGACTGCTTGTGCCAAGCTAGCAAGGGGTGAGCAAGGGTTATCTGTGCTGTGTATCTCCCTTATGCTGAGTAGAGTGAGGTTCCCAACTTGGACAGGGTGCAAACCGACTGCCAACTAGAGACCTCATTTCTAACACCCTGATTAAGCATCTTTAACTTGGATTGGTCAGACCATGACTATACTCCCCTCAAAATCTTTATTTTAACACTCCCTCGCAGAAAGGAACGATGCAACCGCTAAAGACCTCGAACATATTAGCAACACACATGGCAGAGCCAGCAGGTCTGGCTTTAAAGACACCTAAATATGAACAAATGTGCACAGAATATTTGGGCCCTGTCTCTTATAAACCTGCCACTTTCTCCGCATACCTGGGTTGCATGTGTTATAATGATTTAGATAGACCTATTAGCTTTGACACAGATGACAATGATGTGCTGGATAACTTCCCACATGAACCAAAATCATACCAAGGGAAGAGGCGGGCTGTACCAAGTGCCGCAATAAGAGCCGCTTTCATCAAATCCGTCAGCATTTCTCATTCGCAAACACAGCCATCAACAACATGCCAAGTTTCCAAGTTGTTAAAATCTTTGTCTGATGCTTATACATCAAGTTTATAAATACCTCCTACATATCACAATATTTTTAAAAATATCCTTACCAAAGACCAACTTTTGCAACTTAGCAAAACTGACAGCACGTTCCATCTTCAATAATTACATGTTTTCTTGATTCACAGACATTTCTCACACTTCCCCTTTGACTGCTACATTCCGAAGCAAATGCGCTTTCACTTTTGTTTGCAGTAAACGAGGTTTTCATATTTTCACACCTTTGTTCAGGCGATACGTAGTTTCTATATTTTAAGCCTGTTACTTAGACAGAAGTGGACGCTATACAGTTTTGGAAATTGCAGGTTGTATAGAAACACCAGCGAGTGTACATTACCAGCAGTTTTATATCTACATTTTGTCTGCACAGCTCCACACTAATCTGATGGCTGTAAAGTTAAGTTATTAAAGCTGGGAAGCAGAACATATGCAAGCTAATAGACGAAACACACACAGATAAAACAATTATCAATCTGTAACATGTTCTTACAGTCTTCAATATTTTTTAGTAAATATCCATCACACAAAAAGTGAATTAGCCATATATTAGCTGCAATACTCAAAAGCTACTATAAAATAAAGTTTTGACAGAGCGATTTCGTTTACCAAATGTGGTCCTGGTTCATAAACTGCTCTTTGTAGTACGTTTTTTAGTACTACAACACGTACTACAAGATGAAATTTACAAACTACGCGCAGAGTTGTACAACTCTGCGCTCCCTATAATATATATATATATATGTGCGGTGTTCTCGGCTTGAACTGGAGTCTACAGTTGCAGAGAACTCCACACTCCACAATTGACTTGGAATTGTGTAAAACTCCACACATAGTTTGTGAAAACCTGACAGTAGTAAACTTACAGAAAAGTGTTAGTTTAACCTTTGTGAAAGAGGACCAAAATGTGCTCATGCGTACATGTGGAATTTGTGAAAATATATTTCAAGGCACACTTACTCAGCTACATTCCTTTCTGCAAATGCATTACTGCAAAACTTTAACAAGCCCACAAATCATTAATGCTCAGTTGTTGGCCGTATATGTTCCAACCTGACTGTGTTCAAATCCCTGATTCTATTATGACCGACGAGTCAAGTCACTTTGGGTCATATTTAAGAGCCCCTAGCGTCATTCTAACGCCGCATTAGCATCATTGGTTGACGCTAATGTGGTGTTAGAGGGCCAAAAACGCTGCACCATATTTACAAAATGGCACAATGCAGGCATTGCTCCACTTTGTAACCCTTTGCGCTACATTATGCCTGCTCCAGGCATAATGTATTCAAAGGGGGCGTTCACCCATTACTGGTGCCCAAAAAATGGCGCAAGGAAATCTAACAGATTTCCTTGCATCATGTTTTTTGGCATTTTTAACGCCTGATCAGAGCAGGCGTTAAAGGGGCCACACCATTGTATACAATTGACTCCTATGTACTATGCAGGAGTAGCAGCAAAATTGTGGCGCTACTCCTGCAGAGTACATCAATAGCGTCATAAAAACCTATGCTATTGCTCCCTACCCTGAGCCATGGTGCGCCGTATTTTAAATATGCCGCACACATGATGGCAGTAGGAGGGGGTACAGAGCACAGGAAAAGTGGTGCTGCACAGTGTGCAGCGCCACTTTTCTTAACTATGCCCCTTTGTTTTTCATTTTCCATCACAGATTCATTTCATATTCTCTGAACCTAAAATAGGTTATGCCTGGGTGAGAGACTATAGAAACCTAAACGTCGGTTTATGTTTAGGTATTTATAAAGCACATGGCTGCCTAGGGGCTTCCCAGCGCTAGATCAAAAGAGATGAATGGTATGACCGTGATGGGAATAATGGGAGTCTACTGGTGGGAAAGCCATGCTTTGAGCCTTTTCCTTAAGCGGGTTTCCTCATTTATACACCTCAAATAATAGGACATGATCTTCCTTCCCATCTAGTCCTCCTAATTCTAGGTATTCTCAGTAGGTGGCCATGAGCAAACCTTAGAGATCTGGGGCTAGATGTATAAAAGTTTTGCGAGTCGCAAATGGCCCGATTCGCTATTTGCGACCCCGCAAAATCCGAAATGGGATACAAAAAAATCCCATGTCCAAATAGCAAATAGCGATGCGACCCAGCACCGACTCGCAAAAATTGTGACCTGATTTTGTGAGCCGCAATCAGGAAGTCGCAAATCGCGAGTCGCAAACCATATGCAATAGCCTGTCACAGTTTGCGACTGGTCGCAAAAAGCCCGTTTTGCACATCCAGATTACCACTGATTCAGAGCAGGTAGTAACCAGAACCAATGTATAAAAGGAGACCCAGAAGGCATCTCGGTGACTCAAAATGGCTGAACTGTACGTGCTAACATGGAGGAGGAGAGTCCAGGCTGCCCAGCAGAGGAGGATGAGGCAGAGACAGGAGAGGATATACCAAACCAGGTAGACAGTATTCCAACAAACTGAGGAGGAGATTAATGACAAATATAGACTAAGCAGTGCTGTTATTTTAGAAATAATTGAACTGCTGAATCATCAGCTTGAACGACAGACAATGCGCAGCAGTGCCTTCCCTACACATGTGCAAGTGCTATGCTCACTGCACCTCTTGGACTCGGGTAGCTGTCAGGGGGTGATTGCTGTGGCAGGTGGGGTATCCCAAAGTGCACTCTCACGATTCTTCCGATGTTTCCTAGATGCCATACTCGTACACATGTCCAGATATATATACCTACCCAGGAATGAGGCAGAAATGAACAGCACCAAGTTGGACTTCTACAGAATTGCCAACTTTCCCCATGTAATAGGGTGTGTGGACGGGACACATATACAAATTTGCCCACCTGCAAATCTGGAATATGTGTTCCGCAATAGGAAATGTACCCTCTCACTAAACATCCAGGTTGTATGTGACGCCCATAATGTCATTACTGACATTGTAGCTAAATATCCTGGGAGTACACAAGACTCATACATATTCAGGCACAGTGGTATACACCAACACCTCAAATATGTCTTCCTCACGGTGGTATATTCGTATACCCAAGTATCTGGATGTATGGGGTTGCCATGGGACGGGATTTCCGGCAATAATAAGTCCCGGGTCCTGGGTCGAATGGGAAGAGGCAGGATTTAGACCAGTTGACTCTCAGGCCAGATGCGAGGGCGAATTGTTGTAGGAGTAAACCAGCCTCAGGAGGGATTTGCGTAATGTCTCGGAAGTATAAAAGAAGGTCATCAGCATATAGTGAGATTATGTGAGTATCATCTCCTAACGGAATACCCCAGCCATCTCCCGCTCTGCGCATGGCTATTGCCAGAGGCTCCATAGCGAGTGAGAGCAGCAGTGGTGAAAGGGGGCAACCCTGTCTCGTACCCCTGCCCACTCAAATTGGTTCCGATATTTCAGACCCCAGTTTCACTCGGATTAGTGGTCTGGTATATAATAACTTAGTCAGGCGAGTGAAGAATGGTCCCGCACCGAATTGTCGAAGGACTCCGAACAGATAGGGCCATTCCAAGGAGTCAAAGGCCTTTTCCAGGTCTAAAACGAGACAGCCCGCTCGTGGCCAGTCCCGTTTCGCGTATTGCATAACTCGGAATAACCTTCTAATGTTGTGGGAGGTATCTCTGGCCGGGACGAAGCCATTCTGGTCCGAGTGTATCAGGCCTGGTACAGCCGGTGCAAGTAATTTGGCTAATATTTTATAATCGGTATTCAACATTGCCAATGGTCTATATGAACCCATGTCTACCGGGTTAGCTCCAGGTTTAGGAAGGGAGACCAGCAGTGCCTCTCTCTGAGTGGCTGAGAGATGGCCTTCTCACTCAGCTGTCTTGTAGAGTTCAAGTAATTTGGGCGCCAGATGCACAGCGAAGGCTTTATAAAAGTCAACTGGGAGTCCGCCTGGTGTTTTGCCAGATGCGAGCACGCGGATACTAGATCGAATTTCTTCAAGTTCTAGGGGCGCTTCAAGGGCTTCGGCTTGTTCATACTCTATGTGTGGTAGTACTACTCCGGTGAGGAAGTCTAAGCTGGGGTTGTTGTCCGAGGTTGCCCTCGAGGCATAAAGTGCCTCGTAGTGCCTTGCGAATTCAGTTTGTATCTCCTGTGGCGTGTATAGTAGTTCCCCTGTTTGTGAGAGGATTTCCAATATAGGTTTCCTCTAGTAGTCCTGTCGAATCAGCCAGGCCAGGAGCTTGCCTGCTTTATCAGCAGATGTGTGAGTTCTTGCAGAGTGTGCGGAGTAATTCAAACAACGCAGACGCTCTAGTAGTGATAGATGCTCAGCGCGCATTGCTGGCAGTCTCGAGTGATCAGGCTGGTTGTTGGTTGCTTCCCTCTCTGGTTGTATTAGATCCCGCTCTATTTTAGTCAGTTCCCGTTCAACAGAGCGGCGCCCTTAGGCCCAGGTCGCCCAGGCCACCCCAAATGTCCCCTCTTCCCCGGGTGCCCCGTTCCGACTCCCAACATCAGATCGCAGCCCGTGCGGACACGTTCATTTACTCGGCGCGTGCCGCCTCTCACCTGGAAGCCACTGTGTCTCGTAGACCGGTCACGGCCCACGCAGTCGCAAAGCCGGCTCAGGTGCCTTTTTATCCTAGGAGGCCACCGGTTCCTCAAGCATTCGAATCACTCGCCTGCAGTGCGGTTCTCGGGGGCGGAATGTCGTTGCCCTGCTGCAGGCCCTCAGGTTTCCGTTCTTTATCACCTTGTAGCTCTGCTCCGATCTCGGGCCCTCGCGCGTTGTCCTCGCGATCGCGGGCCGCTTTGACTCACGGCTTAGGGTCCGGGCATAGCCCGATAAGGGCCGCTTTGGTTTCTTCTTCTTCTGACCCGCGAGGGTGTAGCGCTATCCAGTTATTATAGAGCGCCAGGGAATCCACTGCTGGCAGGTCCAGCACCCCAGATCCGCAGGGCCCGATCCTACTCCCAGGGTCCGGACGGAGTCCGTGCAGTCAGAGGGTCCAGTGTCACGCGTCACCTCCTTCTCGCAGCCGCTCCAGTTCGCGGTTCAGCGGTCGGGTGTGACTCGCTGGGTCGCAAGGCCACTTCTGTACATATTTAAAGAGTTCCTCGCTCCTCTAGCGCTAAGGCCTAGGGCCCAGGGCTCCGGTTTCCAGCGCGGCCTTCGTGGCCGCAGCGCCGATTCACCTCTGCAGGGCGCCGAGGGTCCGTTCACGGCGCTTTCGGTTCATCAAGCCTCACCTGTTCCATTTCGAGCCTCGGAGGAGTGGGATGCCCCCCCGCCCACCTTAATTTGAGTCGGATTATCCAGACACGGTTCGGAGCTCTAAAAGCTCACGTCCGCCATGTTTGGCAGCTTGGCCACGCCCCCCAAGAGGCCCACAGTGATGACAGCAGCTCTGTCCAACAGGATCCAGATGACCAGCCCGGACCATTGTGGGCCTCGGGACAGTCGGTTCCCCACACCCAGTCACAGGCCACCACAGACCTTCCACCCTCTGGTAACACCAGCACAGCACCCACCCAGCGGGCCCATACCTCCGTACCCAGGACACGTCAATCAGCTGTGTGTCCACCACTACAGGGAACCCAGGATAACCCACCACCCCAACAACAACAGGGACCTGGGGGCAGTGGTAGTGGGCACACGGTCCAGGGGACGGAGGCACAGCAACACAGGGGAACTGGGAGGGCTGCTGTGCGACAGGGGGGGGACAGGCCTAGGAAACCCACTCTCCACGAGGCCCTCTCCTCCATCATGAGAGCATACCACCACTCCCAGGAGACGATGGCAACGTACTGGCCAAGTTTCAGGAGACCTAGCGGCTGCAGGAAGAACAGTATTTGGGCTTCAGGGAGGAACTCAGAACCATCAGCTCCGCCCTGGGCACCATCGTAGGGGTGCTGAAGGAGATACTTAACACCAGGAGGGACACCGTGGCACTCCAAGGGGCCCCTGACACTAGCATGGACGAAGAACGGCCCACCACCTCCGCCAGCGCTAGTGGACAGGAGGCACCGCCACAGAATCACCACACCAGCACCCCACCCCCTGCAGACGGAGAACCACCCCGCAAGCGGTCCCTGAGATCCAGGAACAGGACAGAGCACGATGCCAAGACCCCCGCCAAGAAATTAGACCACCCTGATTGTCATCCCACTGTCCCACTTTGTAACCCTGTCCATATTGGAACTGCCCCAGCTCCACTTCCTATGCCCATATGGTCAGTGCACCTGTGAGACTATTAGACTGGACTCTGCCATGGACATTCCTCCACCATCACCCATCACCATTTTACCACCCCCCTCCAATATTTAGCACTTCAATAAACACCCTTGAAGCACAAAACAATCTGGAGTCAGTCTGTGATTTTGAAAATGTGTATTAGCAATGACAGTGACAAAATCCGTTCTCAAATGTAATGTCAACATACCTATGTCACACATCTCAAGTCCATGAGGAATCTGAGCAGATGACACACGTTGGTAACCACACCAGTGAAACCGTAATGGAAATGTACAACTCAGTTACCATATACTGGTTGAAATCGACTGACAGGATAGAGGTAGAAGTGTGAAAGTACTTATAGTAGGCAGGAATGTGTTCTCACCTGTGTGTCACTGGAAATATTGCTGGATAACTGAGTCCCTGTTGTCAATGTCTTCTTCCTCTGCTTCCTCCTCATCACTGTCCACAGGCTCCACAGCTGCCACAACACCGTCATCTGGACCATCCTCCTGCAGAAAAGGCACCTGTCGTCGCAAAGCCAGATCGTGAAGCATACAGCAGGCCACGATGATCTGGCACACTGTCAGAGTCACCAGATCCTCGGGGTCCGTGCACGTTCCCAACACTTCCACCACAAGACAGCTCCAATACTCTGATTAGATTTAACACAGAGTCTAAGAGAGTCCAAGTGGGGAAAAGGGGATTAGGATGGGAACAGCTGGGAAGGAGACCTGTAGGAAGCAAAAGGTTAAAACACAACATCAAGATTACATCTCATGAAATCAGTACCATGCTAAAACATGAACAACCCTGCAATAATCCTAAAACTGACTAGGCTTTAGATGACCGAATACCTGAGGAGGAAACAGGAAAAGTTAAATAGGACTTTCAGATTCAAGTACTTTCTTTAGCATGAGAATCAGGAAACACTCTGAGCAATTTCTAAACAACCATATGAATCTCCTTTTATGAATACATATCAGGAACACACAGCATTACATCTAGAAGTTTGGTATTGTTGTGTTCATTTCAGAAAAAACATTTGGAAGTAAATTGCGCACATTGCAGATTTTTATATGAGTATTAAACACCATAAAGGTTTGTGCACCATGAAATCACACAACGTAGATTCAAGGAATAAATCACGCGACGTGTCAACTTGAAATGCTACCAAGAAAATGTCTTAGAATGGAAGCGCACAGTAACTTACATTATTTATACACGAGGAAAGAATTGCGCGTCTTGCCGATTCAAATGCCACCATACAAATGCCAAGAAATGGTAGCGCACAATGAATAACTTAAAAAAAACACTCAAGGAAAGAATCGCGCGTGTTGCCCATTCGAATGCCACCATGTAAATGCCAGAAAATGGTAGCGCACAATGAATAACATGAAAAAACACTCAAGGAAAGAATCGCGCGTGTTGCCGATTCGAATGCCACCATGTAAATGCCAGAAAATGGTAGCGCACAATGACCAGCATGAATTACACACGAGAAGTGAATCGCGTATTTCGCCGATTCGAATGCCACCATGTAAATGTCAAGAAAAGATAGCGCGCAATGAACAACAAAGTTAAATGCTCATGAAACGAGTTGCACGTCTTGCCAACTCCTAAAACATCATGTAAATGTCAAGAAATATAAGCGCGCAATGAACAATAATGTAATAACGAAGTCAAATCTTTATGGAATAAATTGCACATCCTCCCTATTTGCAAAACACTATACAAATGTCAAAAAATGGCAGTACACAAATAATCTGTTATTCATTTAAGAATTAAAAGCAAGAATATGAAGATTCTCAATTACGGTGTTGGGAAATGTCCAAACACCGTCTTACCGCCTGGAAACAGTGATCACCAATGAGAGATGAGTGCAGAAGACTGGAAAATCCAAATAGGCCGCCGGGACAAGAGTTCAGGAAGAAGCTGCTGCTCTGCACCGGGACCTCTGAATAGTGAGCACTGGAAGTTGGGCTGACTCTCTTTTATAGAGTCTTGGCCCAGCCTAGAACCACACCCAGGCATCTTGCAGGGAAAGTCTCCAGAAGGCCCTGGAAAGGGACCACACCCTAACACACTCTGAATGTCTGCAGCAATACATTGTAAATGTACAGTATTTATAAGCACCTTAAAAATGAATCTTTTCGATGGAATTCTGCAATGCAAAAGGTTAAACAATAACATATCATCAAAATGCATAAATTACTTTGTCTTGCAAGTGTTGGGATTTAGCATTCTAGATGCCCGTAGAGCACGCACTGTCCTGGTGTTGACACACACCTTCCTTGGTGAGTAGAATAGGGAACCACCTGTCATATGGAGGCACCTGAACCTGGCCTTCAGGAGGCCGAAGGTGCGTTAGATCACCCTCCTAGTCCGCCCATGGGCCTCATTGTAGCGTTCCTCTGCTCTGGTCCTGGGATTCCTCACTGGGGTCAGTAGCCATGACAGGTTTGGGTAACCAGAGTCCCCTAATAGCCACACCCGGTGTCTCTGGAGTTGACCCATCACATAAGGGATGCTGCTATTCCGCAGGATGTAGGCGTCATGCACATAGCCAGGGAACATAGCATTTACCTGGGAGATGTACTGGTCTGCCAAACATACCATCTGTACATTCATCGAATGATAACTCTTCCGGTTCCTGTACACCTGTTCACTCCTGTGGGGGGGGACCAGAGCTACATGGGTCCCATCAATGGCACCTATGATGTTAGGGATATGTCCAAGGGCATAGAAGTCACCTTTAACTGTAGCCAAATCCTCCACCTGAGGGAAAACGATGTAGCTCCGCATGTGTTTCAGCAGGGCAGACAACACTCTGGACAACACGTTGGAAAACATAGGCTGGGACATCCCTGATGCTATGGCCACTGTTGTTTGAAATGACCCACTGTCAAGGAAATGGAGCACTGATAGCACCTGCACTTGAGCAGGGATCCCTGTGGGATGGCGGATTGCTGACATCAGGTCAGGCTCCAACTGGGTACACAGTTCCTGGATTGTGGCACGGTCAAACCTGTAGGTGATGATCAAATGTCGCTCCTCCATTGTCCACCAGCGGTCGGTACACCGGAGAATTCTGCCATCTCCTCACATGTCCCAGCGGACGGTGCCTAGGAAGGACAACAGCGACCACAGAGTCAGACAACTCAGAGGTATGTACCCACAGTCTACACAGAACACGAAACATAATCCAAAAAGTTGCCTGTATGTGTGTTGAGTCTAGGCCTAGGTATGTGTGACGCAGTTGAAAATGAAGCCACGTGGGCCCCTGAAATGGCGGCTGCCTGACCTCTAAAGTGGGACAATGAGATGTGAGGTAACTGCGCTGGCGTTGTACACCATCGCAGTAGGCGGCCGAAGATCGTGGCGCAATGCTGCATTGGTTAACATTGGACCCTATGGGTCCCAGGAGCCAATGACGAAGTGCGCCGGCGGTGATGATACGCACCGCCGCGGACGTCACCGCCGCGGACGTGACCGCCATTTTCTATCTGTTCAATCACTCGATACCTGATCTTCGACAGGAGAGAACCTACACTGCAAGTGCTGCTGTGACCTCGGTCTGGAAGAGACAATGGCTCGTGCGTCAGGGGAAAGGGCCCCTGCCTTCACTGCAGAGGAGTTGGAGAAGCTCGTGGACGGGGTCCTCCCCCAGTACACGCTACTCTACGGTCCTCCAGACCAACAGGTAAGTACACAGGGAGCACGTTGTGTGGGCTATGCCTGAGTGTAGAGAGCTGGTTGTAAGAAGGAAGGGGCCACAGTTCTGTGTGCATGAAGGACTGTGAATGCATGTGCCACATGGCAAGGCTAGGGATGTGGGCCACTCACTTCGACGGTTCAGTTGCTAATGACTTCTCTTCTTCCCCTGTACATTTCATCTAGGTCAGTGCCCACCAGAAGAAGGATATTTGGCGTGCCATCGCCAAGGACATCCCGACCCTGGGGGTCCACCACAGACGGAGCACCCACTGCCGGAAGAGATGGGAGGACATTCGCCGCTGGAGCAAGAAGACGGCGGAGGCTCAGCTGGGGATGACCTCCCAATGTGGGAGGGGTGCCCGTCGAACCATGACCCCCCTGATGTTCCGGATCCTGGCGGTGGCCTACCCTGAGTTGGATGGGCGCTTGAGGGCATCACATCAGACACAAGGGGGTGAGAACAACATCATTCTGCGGACTTTGCGTGCAGTGAAGGTGTCTGGGTGGGGAGGAGGGCTGTGGGTTCCCTTAGGCCAGGGCGAGTTCCGTAGGCTAGGCCCCTCCGTAATGTAGGCCATGTGGCACTCTACCCCACCTCTGTAGAGTGGCAAGTACAGGTATACATGCCCCAGTGTCATCTATGTGTGCAGATGTCCACCATAGCCATGTAGGCCATATCCCAGGAACTGCATCTGTGTAGCCCAACAGCGCGGCATAGTGCAGGGGGCTGCTGTGTCTGTATTGTCCGCCAACGGTAGCGGTAAGCCATGCACTCAACCTGTCTTTCTTCTGTCGTCCCCTTTTTGTGGTCTCCCTGTTCTTGTGTGCATCAGCATCATCAGGCGGAGGTACAGTGGCACCGGAGCACGAGGGAGCTGCATCCCACATGGCCATGTAGGGCCACACCACAGACTCGGAATACACCACTGGGACGGAGGGCGAGGGGAGCTTCACGGCGGTCACAGGATCTGCAACCAGCGACACGGACTCGTCCTCCGATGGGAGCTCGCTTGTGGTGGTGGCAAAATCTGTGCCCACCACTTCTACAGGTACAGCCACCACCCCCCCTACCAGCACCGCCCTCCCAGCAGCCCCTCAGCCTTCGCCCCGTGCCCACTCACCCAGGAGGGTGGGCATCACCTTCGCCCCAGGCCTTCAGCCCCTGCCCCTGTCACCTCTGCTGCCCTCAGTGAGGAGGCCATTGACCTCCTCAGGTCACACACTGTTGGGCAGTCTACCATTTTGAATGCAATCCAGGGTGTAGAAAGGGAATTGCAACACAAAAATGCATTCCTGGAGGGCATTCATTGTGGTCAGGCTGCCCTTCATCGAACCCTGCAAACTCTGGCCTCAGCACTGATGGCAGCCATTGTCCCTGTCTCTAGCCTCCCCCCTCCAACTTCCTCCACCCAGACCCAATCCCCTGTACCCTAGCCTATCCCAAGCACACCATCAGACCAGCATGCACACACGTCAACACACAAGGGAAACTCAGGCAAACATAAGCACCACACATCCCACAGGCACTCACGCAAGCATCACACACATACAGACACAGCAACATCCACTGCCTCCACTGTGTCCCCCTCCTCGTCGTCTCACTCCTCCCTCCCAGTCTCGGTTACACTCTCACCTGCATGCACTACCACTACAGCCACTAGGTCCCGCACCAGCACACCCACCACCACACCCCGCTCACCTGCACTCACCACCCCCACTACCATTTACACGTCCCCTGTGTCCTCTCCCAGTGTGTCTGTGACGCCCCCTCCCAAAGCACACAAAAGCAGGCACACACCCACCCAACATACATCCTCCTCACGACAGCCTCCAGCGCATGCACCTGCACCCAAAGCCACAAAAGTTACACCTCCTACAACCACCTCCCCTTCCAGCTACCTGTCCCAGTGTTCCTAAGAAACTTTTCCTGACCAAGCTTGACCTCTTTCCCAGCCCCCGCCCCCGCCCTCCAATTCATAGGTCCCGTACTAGCACCTCAGCCAAAAAATCTCCGGGACCAGTGGTGCCTGTTGTTAGAGGTATGTGGAGTGCACCGGGCACCAGGGCAGCCAGTGTGACACGGAGCCACAGCACAGCCAGTCCCCCCCCCCCCTGTGAAGCACCAGAAGTTGGACAGTGCCCGGCGGGAGTGGGGGAAGACTCCAGCCAGCAAAGCCGCTCACAAGGGTCCAGGGGGGAGTGTCCACTCAGCTGTGACTCCTCCCACTGTGGGGAAGGGGCAGAGGAAATCGCCAAAGTCTGGGAGGAGCAGCACAGCGGAGAAGACCGCCATCATCCCCGCTGCCCAGGAGGCCACCGCCAGCCCCATCGTCACTGGCCAGGAGGCCACCACCAGAGTCAGTGCCCAGGAGGGCAGCCCCATCGTCACTGGCCAGGAGGCCATCGCCAGAGTCAGTGCCCAGGAGGGCAGCCCGATCGTCAGTGGCCAGGAGGCCACCGCCAGAGTCAGTGCCCAGAAGGGCAGCCCGATCGTCAGTGGCCAGGAGACCACCGCTAGAGTCAGTGCCCAGGAGGGCAGCCCCATCATCAGTGGCCAGGAGGTCACCGCCAGAGTCAGTGCCCAGGAGGGCAGCCCCATTGTCAGTGGCCAGGAGGCCACCACCAGCCACAGGCCAGCTGCCCAGGAGGGCCCCGGCAGCCACAGCCCAGCTGCCAAATGAAGGACCGCCAGCCCAGCTGGGCAATGAAGGACCGCCATGGCAAGCACCGCTGAACAGGTCAGAAACTGCAAACTCAAGCACCGCTGAACAGGGCAAAGACCGCCATGGCAAGCACCGCTGAACAGGGCAAGCACCACTGAACAGGGCAAAGACCGCCATGGCAAGCACCGCTGAACAGGGCAAGGACCGCCAACTCAAGCACCGCTAGCCCATGAGCGGTAGGGGCAGTGACGCAACTGGGACCGTCACGGGGAGAGTGATGCACTCTGGGCACCAGTCCCCCTCCAGAACCAGTGGAGACATGCATCCACTCCGTCTGTCCTTAACAGGATGAAGCACTCTGGGCACCAGTCCCCCTCCAGAACCAGTGGAGACATGCATCCACTCCCTCTCTCCTTAACAGGATGAAGCACTCTGGGCACCAGTCCCCCTCCAGAACCAGTGGAGACATGCATCCACTCCGTCTGTCCTTAACAGGATGAAGCACTCTGGGCACCAGTCCCCCTCCAGAACCAGTGGAGACATGCACCCACTCCGTCTGTCCTTAACAGGATGAAGCACTCTGGGCACCAGTCCCCCTCCAGAACCAGCGGAGACTGTTATCCACTTGAGAGACTGTGGCTTTGCACTCCCCAGGATGGTACAGTGGGCAACCCACCCACTGTAGAGACTTGAGAGACTGTGGCTTTGCACTCCCCAGGATGGTACAGTGGGCAACCCACCCACTGAAGAGACTTGAGAGACTGTGGCTTTGCACTCCCCAGGATACATCAATGGGCATGGAGCCCCCTTGTGGATCTGGCGTGGTGCACTCATCCGGCTGAGGTGCCCCCCCTTCCCTTCCCCCTGAGGTGCCTGTTGTATTTCTATCTGATGCCCGGCAGTATTCTCTCCATTTTGATCAGGTATCTGATGTGGGCCTCGCCCATGCATTTTGGGCCCAGTGGTCCACGGACAATGAATGGTGCATTACCTGCACTACTAATCGTGATGTATATTTTGTTGAATGTGTAGATATATGTGTATATATTTGGTTACTGTATTTTGATATATTACAATGGTTGAACTCATTTCCTTTTGTCTTTGCATTCTTCCGGGGGGGTTGGGGGTTGTTACTGTAATGTTTGGATATGCATTGGTGTGTGTGTTGTAGTGGGTGAGGGTCGGGGTGAGGGTGGGGATGTTGAGTGTGTGTGTCCCTGACTTTTGCCTCCCCCTCCCCTATGTCGTAGGTGCAGTACTCACCGTTGTCTTCGCCGCCGGCGTTGATGATGGTCGTATAGGAGCAGGAAGACTATCGCAGGGAGAATTTGGAGTTCTGGTTCCATGATGTCGTCGTTCCTCGTGGGGTGTGTAGAGGTGAGCGTTTTCCTTTTGAAATGGCTGGTTCCGCTGTGTTTTTATCCGCGGTGAATCCGCCCCGGAAAAGGTGGCGGATTGGTAGGTTGTGATACTGTGGGTGGTACATTGTCTCCCGCCTGTCTGTTGTCGGTGACCACCAAGCTGTTTTTCTGTACCGCCATGGCGGTCGGAGTGTTAAAGTGGCTGTCTTTGTTGGTGGTTTCCGCCACGGTCATAATTTCCATTTTTTTACTGCTGGCCTGTTGGCGGTCTTACCGCCGCTTTAACACCGTCCACCAGGGTTGTAATGACCCCCTTTGTCTTTAGCTGTCTGATACTTTAATCCATCCTCGCCTTACCCCTTTGCCTGTTATGCACATCTCCTCCTTATGAGAGAAGAGGCTTTTGCTATACCTTGCTGAGTCTTACCTGCTTATCCTGGCTGATGGCGAACCGACTGATGTCCTGAGGACGAAGACTGACACTGTATGCTGCCCCATTTGGATGGGTAACTATCTGATGATATATTGTAATTGTCTGTTTGCCTTTTCTTTCTAGGGTCCAACTTCTCTTTTGATAGAGTACATAGTTTGATGTTTTCCAAATTCATGTTGCTTAATTGTTTAGCATGAAGTCCAACACGCTGATGCTAATTAGAGGTTAGTTAAGGAGTTCTCTAATATCGGGTGCAAATAGACAAATTACTGAATCCTTGCTTTGTTAAATAATGTACTAATGATACTCTGCTAAAAGTTGATTCATGTTGACGTCGTGCTTTGTTCTAATGTTCATGACCTATGCTTTGATAAAGTCTTATTCGAGTTGCCAAATAATAGTAGTATTGATGTGCTTATTGATGTTGCGACTAATGAATATGATACTAGAGTGTAACTAATAGGGAATATATACCCTAACTCTTACTAGATTTGTGTGGGTATTCATGGCTGATAGGTCATGGTGTGTTTGATTCTTATTACATGTCATTGATTTGTTAAATTGATTAGTTATGGTGAATATTGATTAGGTTATTGATCTATTGATTGAAATGCTAAACGGATATCTCGTTCTGGGTAATCCCCAAACGTGGTCAAAAGATTCATTGGCCTAAAACGAGTCCCCTTGTAAGTTAAATTAACAAGGTCTGGAAACGTTATCAGTTCTGCTAGCAGAGGAAGTTTTTGGCCCTTTGGGGCACTAGGACGAGGCACCATTGTTTGGAAATTGTTTTTGAGATAATGCAAATGGGAGGGATGATGTGCCCCTAAGTCCCAAATGACTTTCCCGGAATCTCGGAGCTTGCCGAGGTGAATTGGGTATGTTCTCGGCGTTTTAGTGATAGTGTGAGTGATGTAGGGTTTGAGCTTGCACAGGTTATGCATATCGCAGGTGAATTGTGAGGTTTGTGAGAATCTTAGGCCAGGTGATGTTTTAGTAGGAGTGTGCGTACTCCGCAGTATGAGAGTAGGGAAGTTGGCGTGAGTGTGGCGCTTTGTGCTAAAAAATTGTCCATATGGTTGTTGGTGATGTACGGACCCTGCATGGTCTAAGACTCCGGAGTATATTGATGGTTTAGCTTGTAATTTGCGCAGTTTAATAGGTCAATCGGGTGTGGTCGACGAGTCGAGTTTGAGTTAAAGTGAGTCAATGAAAACTTCGATGGAGATTTGGTGAGTTCTAAAGTGCACTAGAACGAACCATTGACAAGTCGAGAGTAGAATTTGCGGGTCAAATTTTGCTTGCGAGTGCGGGATCTGAAGAGACAGTAGCGGCCGAGGCTAAAAGCAAAATCTCTGTAAAGTTCTGAAGCGATTGTGTTACCCTTCCTGTAGTAAACCGGCGAATTTGAGTTTTGTTAGTGCTCGCAATATATTGCATTAGTTTCATGCGAATCGAGAGTGAGGGAGACAAGCCGCAAGACTTTGTCAGCTGCTGTGTGTGTGAGTGTGACGTCATTGGAGCCGCGCTGGCATAGGTCGGCTAGTAAGAAGGGTTGCGCATGGATTGGCAGCCATCTGTGAGAGACAATTGGTTGAGAAGGTAGGCAAAGAGAGTTCTGGGAATTAAAGTCACTTCCTGATTCGATTGTTAATGAAATAAAACATGCAAAATTACGTTTTTCAAGGCTTTAAAGAGCGCTTTAGGGGAGATGTGTATATTACCGTGAGTGTGGGGGAGCCTACACCGCCAGAGGATACTCTGGCTTATGCCGTAATGGAGGAGAGGGGAGTCGCGTCATGTCTTTGGCTAAAGCAATGGTGCAAAATGACAGAGAAAGATGGGTGTTTGGCGTTTCTGGAGCACGGATCGTTCAATATAATGATTTTGGAAAATTTGCGGAAGGCGTTAAATGAGCAAAAGCCACCTCTGAGGCCAGCACAGTTTGAGGCACTAGCAATTTGGGAATTGATGGCCATACGACAACAGCAACAGAAATTTGAGAGGAGAATGAGGAAAGCAGAAAAGACACTAGTGGAGGCTAGGTGGGATAGTGAACACAGGATGTGGAGAAGGGAGATAATAGATGGAGTTAGGATGTTTCTGACAATAACGCAGGAAGCCGGAACTCAAGGAAGAAAAGCCACTTGTAAAATGGATAAGGGGTCTAGCAAAGAAAAGGAGACTAAAAAGTCCTGGGCAGAGGCAGACGACTCAGATGATGATGAATTCCTTAATCAGTTGCTACATGATCGACCACCGCCATATGCCCTAGATGATAATAGGCACAGGTTAACACTGTTGCGACGCCAGTTCTGGCGCAGAATAGTGTCAGTGTGTTTACTGCTCCAAGGGTGCAGACACAGTTGCAGCCGCCACCAGTTCAGAGGCTCTACCCTGATGTTCCAATATTAGAGACAACTACGAGCTTGATGGTGCCATCTGATCCAGCATATACAGGACCAGAGTTAGTGCAGATTGAGCTAACTCCATTTTTACTGCCTCAGGCACAGCAACAGATGGTTCCAAACTATACCTCAGTCAGGGGACCGCAGTTAGCTACTGCACCGATAATGAATCAGAATATGGGGGCTAATGCTCCACAGGGTTTGGGAAGCAGGCAGTCGCCAGCCGCCATATCCTTACCTATTACAGTTGGTCCACCAGTACTGTTGTATGCACAGGCAAAGTCTAGTGTATGCGATCAGGGAGTAATGACCCAAGAGGTGACAAGAGGAGGGTTCACAGGAAGGCCTCAAGGGGTGCCTCCAGGGGAACAGACAATAGGCAGATCGAGATCCCTGTTATACTTCAGTCCGATAGGGGTTCCTCCAGATACCATGAGACACTCAGGTTTGGGATTGCTGACTCCGCAGATCTCAAGTGCTAATGTACCGCAAACACCAATGACGCAGGCTGGAAATATCTCGTTGCAGGGTTTAACAGCGCAATGAATGAATGGTTGGACAAGTTAAATTCGCCACAGACTACTCCTGCGACAGCAGAGCGGTCAGAAAGAGAGGAATATCTGAATTTTGTGAGGTTGGGCATGGAAGCAGCTGAGTTAGTTGAAGGGAGTATGGGAGTGAACAGACTAGAATCATATACGGAAGCAGAGTTGATGTATCTGTGCCCGAAGATAACTAAAGAAGTGAGCAAAGTGCACCAGAGGTTGGCAAATTTAGCAGATAAATACGGTATAGACCTAGACAATACTAAACATTTGAAGAGGAGTTACAGGTTAGACTTTGAGCCTAAAGATTTTGACCACATGAGGTCTACTGGGATGAAGGAACACCTTAAAGAAATTCTGCAGAGTGCACAAGTGTGGGGAGCCTTAGAGAAGTGGGAAGGCAGATGGGCAAAGGAAAGAGATAAAAGGAAAAGTGACTGCTCGGAGCAGCAACAAGCGAAATCAGCGCCTGATACTGGTACAATAAAAATGCTACCCATGAGAGAGACAGCTGGAGGGGTTCTTGTCCATGTACCATGGTCCAGAGGTGACATTCTGTCATTCACAAATGACTTTCCCAGGCTGAGGGAAAAGCCAATAGAGTGGTATCAGCTGACGGACAGGTTTGTGAAGCTTGCAAAGTGTCTTTGAGAAGACCTGAATACCCTGTTTGAGATTATAGTTCCAGCTGACTTGTGGATTGAATGCAAGAGAAGTGTTGCTTGGCCGACAATGGAAGCGGCAAGGGACAGAGCCACAGGAGCACCGTCTCCCGATGTAATGAGGTACTACTATAAGGTGATTGAGTTTTTGAAGCAGAAAGTGTTGCCGCAAAATATTGATTGGCAAAAGATTGATCAAACGGCACAGGAAGCCAAAGAGTCGATACATGCCTACTATGAGAGGTTGTTAAAGGTGTTCAAACACTACAGCGGTACAGAGGTCATAGAGGCGAAGGACATGAACCACCTTTTGTTCAGGTTTGTTGAAGGACTGAGACCACAGATTAGCCACATGACAAGGAATCATTTGATCTGTTGGCAAGCGAAGCCGATTGATGAGGTGTTGCAGTATGCAAAATACTGTAATGACGAAATTGAGTTGAAGCAGAGAAAGTTGAAAGAGAAAGTGATGGTAATGCAAATTAAGGGAGCACAAGCAGGGATGCAAGGAAATGGTTTACAGCAGATGGTGCAACAGCTGCAAGGAAACAGGATGTTTCAGATGCAAGGGAGAGGCAGAGGTCGAGGAGGTTTTGTGAACCGTGTTCCAGAATTTGAATACCGTAGTGGTTCAAAATGATGTGCAGAGGATGAAGAAGGTGTTACCTTGTCATGCTTGCAGGGGCGTCGGACACTGGAAGCGGGAGTGCCCAATGATGGTGCAGGAGGGAGTTGTTCAACAAAGCAATGATGTCAATGCATTCCAAAATGTTAAAGGACCAAGAATGATGGGTCAGAATCCGAACTTCTAGAATAACATGGTTCAGATGCGGGGTCTTCAACCCATGCAACAAGTGCAGATGCCACATGTACAACCAGTGCAGATGCAGCAAGTGCAACAGCAGATCCCCGTGGTACCTAGACAGCCAATGCAGTTGCCCATAGCACTCCTGGGACAGCAACAGGTGATGCTTCCTCAACAGGTCACAGGTCAAGGAATGAGTCAAAACAATGCAGTACAACAGTTCCCTTTGCGGGGTGAGAATGGAATAAACAATGAATGGTCAGATGACAGTTCAGATGGTGAGGAGTGTAGGCTTGCAGCGTCCCTCGAAGTAGATCAGAGAGGGCCCTACGTGCAAGGGAAAGTGATGGGTCACAAAGTTTCCTTCTTGGTTGACACAGGAGCTACACTCTGTACAGTCAGAAGTGCAGAGGTTCTGAAATTGCCTCTTTCAGGACGTACAATAAAGGTGGTAGGAGTAGCAAGTCAACTCTTGACCAATCCGATCACAGATCCGGTTCAGGTTGAGATAGGCACTTTTCAGGGATTGCACCAATTTGTGGTTTGTGACTTAAGTCCCGTGTCCCTACTGGGAAGAGACTTACTGTGCAAAACGAGGTGTTCTCTCACCTGTTCCAATGAATGGATTGAGATACAGACAAACAGTGACGATGAAGGGGATGACGGACAGATCTCAGAACCTGGACGGAGATCACAGATGACGAGTACCCCTTGATAAGCTTCTTCCCAGTGTTCACAGTGACTGATCTGCCAGCGGATTTGCAGGGGACGATAAAGGAGAAAGTGTGCGATTTGACAGGAAAGGAAGTGGGACTGATAAAGGGAGTAGAACCAGTTAAGGTCAGTGTGAAGCCAAATGCTGTGTTTCCCCATGTACCACAGTACCACATGGTGCAAGATGTCCTTATACAGGTAGCACAGATAATTGCAGACTTTGTGAAGCAGGGGGTCCTGAAAGAAGTGATGAGCAGTCCATGCAATTCACTTATAATGCGACTGAGAAAGCCTTGTGGGAAAGTTTGAATTGTGCAGGACTTGAGGAAAATCAATGACATAGTGGTGAAGTGTTGCCCAGTAGTGCCAAATCCGGTTGTGATCATGTTCCAGGTTCCATGTGATGCAGAATGGTTCTCAGTCGTTGATTTGTCCCAAGCCTTCTTTTCTGTGCCTCTTCACAAAGACAGACAATTTCTCTTCAGTTTCAAACTCTTGGACAAGGTTTACAGTTGGTGTTGAATTCCCCAAGGGTTTTCGGAATCACCTTCCATCTTCAATCAGAAACTGAAGAAAGATTTTGAGTCATTGGAATTGCCTTTTCAATCAACTCTAGTACAGTACATTGACGATTTGTTGATTGCCTCCAAAACAAGAGATGATTGCAAGTTCGATACCATTGCCTTACTGAACCACTTGGGAAAGAATGGGCATAAAGTGCCCCCAAAGAAGCTGCAATATTGTCAGAAAGAGGTGAAATACTTAGGTCATCTAATTGAGAAAGGGTCGAGGAAAATATCCAAGGAAAGGGTGACTGCCATATTACAGATGAGTCCCCCAACGACACGGAGAGACGTTAGGATGTTTCTGGGAATGGTGGGCTACTGTCGCCAGTGGATCCCGAACTTCTCAGTTATCTCCAAGCCATTGGTAAGATTGACGGTTAAGGAGGTTAAGGATGGCCCAGATGTCATAACTTTGTTCGAGAAAGAGATAAAGGCGTTCATTTAGCTAAGGGAGTGTATGTGCAGGGCTCCAGATTTAGGTATGCCTGATTACACGAAGCCTTTTGTCCTGTTTTGTCATAAATTAGATGCATGTTCTTTGTCTGTCCTGGCACAGGTCCAAGGAGGTGCAAACCGACTTGTAGCATATTTTTCAGCTACTTTGGACCCAGTTGCAGCAGCCTTACCAGGTTGCCTGCGTGCAGTAGCATCAGTTGGTCAAAGCCTCACACAGTGTGAAGGCATAGTGATGGGACATCCTTTAACAGTTATGGTCCCACACTCAGTTGAGATTTTGTTAACCCGTACTAAAACGCAGCACATGACAAATACAAGACTGACGAAATATGAAACGATTATATTGGGGTCACCAAATGTAACTTTGAAAAGATGTACAGTGTTGAACACGGCAACGTTGCTTCCAAATGAAAATACTGAAGTTGAGGATGCTGATGATGTAGAACATGATTGTCTTGAGGTAACAGAAATGTGCACCAAACCGAGACCTGATATTAAAGATACCCAATTGGAAGAAAATGACCACATTATCTTTGTTGATGGCTCATGGCTTGAGAGACTCAGTAGGAGTGCTGGGAGCCGGATATGCTGTGTGTACGATCACTGGTATCCTGGAAGCTTCCTGGCTTGAGAGAGTGTATTCTGCTCAAGTGGCAGAATTGGTTGCTCTTACTAGAGCTTGCTATGCCGCTCCCGAATTGAAAGTGACTATCTATACTGATAGCAGATACGGATTTAGAATTGTTCATGATTTTGGTCAGCTGTGGTCACAGAGGGGTTTCCTGACCTCTTCTGGCTCTCCAGTGAAAAATGGTGAAAGAATTAAGGAGTTGTTGCACGCGATTCAGTTACCTCATGATATAGCCGTGGTGAAATGCAGCGCTCATGTGAAATCACAAGACTTTGGGCCAGATGTACCAAGAAGGCCTTTTGCGAGTCGGAAATTGCAATTTTTAAGAAATCGCTATTTCTGATTCGCAAAATGCAATGTATCACAGTTGCGATTCGGTAATAGTAATTTCTTAAAAATCGCAAATGCTATTACCGAATCGCAAATTGCGATACTGGCCCCATCCGCACCTATGGGCCTGTAGGCCCATATCTGCAAATTTTTTGCATTTCCAAAATTACGATTTCTTAACTGGAAATCGCAATTTTGGAAATGCAAAACCCCAGAGTGCTGGGGGCCTAGGGCCCCCTCTGCTGCACACCAAAATATTTTTTACAACATGTAAGGTGCACACATGCCAAAAGGACATGTGTGCTTTACATGTAAATAAAAAAAATGCATTTTTTAAAATTCACACATAGTTACCACCAGGTTCAACCTGGTGGTAAATAGCGATTCCTAAATGCCCAATTCGCATTTAGGAATTGCTTCTTACATGTGCTTTAGAAATCGCAAATAAGGAATCCTTATTTGCGATTTCTTATTTAGAGAGTCGCAATTTGCGACTCTCTAAACAGGTTCTCAATTTTAAGGAATCGCTATTTTAGCGATTCCTTAAAATTGCTTTCAAAATGCCTTTATTACATTCTAAAATGGCTTTTTGCATTCGCAAACGGGCATTCGCACCGTTTGCGAATGCAAAAAGCTTTCATACATCTGGCCCTTTGTTTCAATGGGAAATGGATATGCGGATCAAGTCGCAAGGTTTTGCGCATTGAACTGTATATCGTTCAAGGATCAGTAGGAATTGTTACCTGAAACAGAAAATGAGACATATACAGGTTACGCTTTAAGGGTGGTTGACACGTTGGAGAAATTGAAATTGTTGCAGGGACGTGCCAGCCGAGATGAGAAACACACTTGGCTAAAGATGCAATCTGTACAGAGACCAGATGATTTGTGGGTTTCAGATGAGGGGAAAATGGTTTTGCCAAATAGTCTTCTGTCACAGTTTGCCAAGTTTTACCATTGTCAAGCACATATTGGGAGAGATGCCATGATCAGGTTGTTCAAAATTGACTGGTTTAACCCGAAATTCAGACAAGCTGCAGAAGTGATTTGTCACAGGTGCATCATCTTTCAGCAGACAAATGTGGGGAAAGGAACAGTGGTGAATTTGAGCCACATTGGGAGAGCAGGAGGTCCATTCAGCATAATGCCATTGGATTTTATTGAGATGCCTGTGTGTGGAGGTCTGAGATACGTGTTGGTGATTGTGTGTATCTTTAGTCATTGGATTGAAGCTAACCCTACACGCAGAAATGACAGTCTCACAGTAGCGAAGCTGCTGCTTAGGGAGTTGATACCACGTTTCGGGTTTCTGATCTCTTTAGAATCAGATAGGGGAAGTCACTTCAACAACGAGGTGGTTAGGCTCTTGTGTGCAGCATTAAACATTGAACAGAAGTTGCATTGTAGTTACCGCCCTGAAGCATCAGGACTAGTGGAGCAGATGAATGGTACCCTGAACTCGAGAATGGCAAAAATGTGTGCAGCTACACATTTGAAATGGCCTGATGCATTGCCCTTAGTTCTAATGTCAATGAGAAACACACCCAACAAGAAAACAGGACTGTCTCCTCATGAAATTCTCATGGGCCGAGCTATGAGACTGCCCGCAGTGCCTGCAAATGCTCTTGTGAATATCACGGATGATATGGTGTTGGACTACTGCAAGGTTCTGGCTGACGTGGTCCGCTCTTTCTCGCACTAGGTGGAAGCTACCACACTGCCACCGATAAATGATCCAGGTCACAATCTGAAAGCTGGTGACTGGGTTGTCATCAAGAAACACGTGAGGAAGTCGTGTTTGGAGCCACGTTGGAAGGGGCCATATCAAGTAATACTAACGACTACTACTGCTGTGAAGTGTGTGGGAATTCCAAACTGGATCCATGTCAGCCACACGAAAAAGGTGACATGCCCAACTGATGAGGAAATTGAATTGTCAAAAATAACAGCTACAGGAAAGGAAGTCTCAGGGCCGGAGAGTAATCAAAGGGGAACTGAGACAGAATGAGAGCCCGTTGAGGACAGCTTGGTCACTCCAATAAGATACGAGACCCAGAGGGGTGACGGTGGGCTTATTTCAACTGAGGCACCAGGAGGACCGACCCAGAGAGAGGTTCTCCCAGAAGCAGACGGATGTGGTATTGAAGTAGAGCCCCTGACAGACCCAGAAGGCGAAGGAGTTGAGGCAGAAGAGAATCAGAGTGTCCAGACTCCTCCTAAGCAAATTGCAGGTCCATCAAGGGAAAACACCATAGAGTCAGAGGAGGGCAACGAGTTGCCACAAGGAATTTCAAAGACCAGAGAGACACTGAAAGGGGATAAGTGGCCAGAATCGCAAGTGACTAAAGGAAAAGTGGTTGTCGATGATACAATAGAGGAAGAAGTTGATACAACAAAGAAAGAAGATCTGAGTGAAGGAGAGTTGCAAGGTGATCGCAAGTTGAAAAGAAAGAGAATAGCAAACAGAAGGTACGCAGGTCTTGAATGGGCATACGCAATGTCAGCTGAGTGGCAACAGGAGTTCTTGGCGTTCTGTTTTGATTTAGAAGTTCCGGGTCAATACTATGGTACCTGAGTCTGGCCAGGGAAAGGGACTGTGCTAATGTGAAAATTGAGCTATGGAGAGACTGAGAAAAGAAACTGATAAATTACCGGATGTGACATTGCTATCCTGAATTGACGTTTGAAAACTGATTTTGACAAGCCGCTAACCGAAATTGACAAGGATCCTGGGAGTGAATGTGGAAGCTGTAAATAATTGCTGTAGAAAGACTTTCGCTTGCTTTAACTTGCTGAACAAAAAAACAAAAACAAAAAAAAAGGCTTTAACCATCCTCAGTTGGTTGTTGTTTGCACTTATAGCACTTTACTTTCTGATTCTTTACAGATCATGGCTAACACTAGAATGGTAATAGGGGAAGTAGGCGTTGTAAATGTTTAGGTGTTGCTTTGGGCGTTGTTTGTGTGATATTCATTATAGTTCTGATTGTGGGAATGCCTTTGGTGGATAAGAGTGAAACTAACAATGCTACAATTCCTGAGACCAGTGATTCACTAACAGCTTGGGAGAGGTTCGAGCAGGACACAAGAAATTTGCATGAGGGAACTAACGCAAAAGGGGAACTATCTACTAATGTTTTCTATCGCTTGCTGAGTGAGTATGTTGACACTATGGATGCGAAAGATTGTTATGTGTGTACACAAATTCCTGTTTCAGTGCAAGAGGGTGTTACCTACCATAGTTTGCCTTTAACTTATGGGATAAGCTGTAGTTTGTTACTAACACAATTCCATAACCAGGAAGAGATTCAGTACTTTTATTCTAACAATGATCTTGTGTTTTCTAATGTGCCTATCATAGAGGATTCAAATAGTGTAGCGAAATACTATAACATAAAATTAATTAAAAGGTTCTTTGAAGCAACATTAACAATTAGTAAATCTTATGCACACCACAATAATCTGACATGTTTGCTTACACCTGTAGAGAAAAGCTTTCTAGATCACATGGAAGATAGAAGAAGGGCATTGAAAGGGAAATTGGAGTAGGGATTGCAGCAGTGAGCTTTTGTAAATAGTGAAAGCTATAGTGCAATTAGGGAGCAAGGGAAATTAGCTTTAGATGCACTACAAGTAGGCAAGATTTGCATAACGAGACCAAAGTCATATTATGACAATGTGTTTGTGGGAACGAGTGAATGTAAGCATGTGTTTTTGTTTCAGAGTAAATGGACGTTCATGTTAAATGGACAGGATCCAGCAATCCCTGGGATCTATTATATTTGTGGACTAAATGCTTATTACCGTCTTCCAAAGGGATGGTATGGGACTTGTTATTTGGGGATAGTTTTCCCAAAGATATATCAGTTAGAGGACTTGAAAAAGTTTCCGAAATAATCTGAATTACATCGTACTAGACAAAGGAGAGAGACTGCTGCTGGTGTAGTAGGAGACATATTTGGAGCAATAATTCCTTCAGTGGGAGTTATTTTGAACTCCATAAAGATTCGAAAGTTGTCTACTATTGTGGATAACATGCTGACAAATTTGACAGGAGCTATATTCCTGATGGATACTGAACTTGCTGCGGAGAGGGCTATGACTTTTCAAAACAGGCTTGCTTTAGACATTCTGGGGGTTATTCTAACTTTGGAGGAGGTGTTAATCCGTCCCAAAAGTGACGGAAAAGTGACGGATTTACCACCAGCCGTATTACGAGTCCATTATGTCCTATGGAACTCGTAATACGGCTGGTGGTATATCCGTCACTTTTCTGTCACTTTTGGGACGGATTAACACTCCTCCAAAGTTAGAATAACCCCCTCTGTTAGCAAAAAATGGCAGAGTTTGCAAGATGCTTAATGAGCGACATTGTTGTGCCTATATACCTGATAATAGTGATGAGATTAGAAGTATGCATACTAACCTAACAAGAGATAGTGCAGATTTGAAGGAACTGAAAGAACCTGGAGTTTGGGAAAAGATTGGAAAGGGACTTGCTAAAGTGGGGAGCTGGTTTAGTAACATTTGGTATGGGATATTTGTAAACATAATACAGGGAATATTGATTGTTTTGGCTTGTTTATTTGGATTATGGTTTACATGCAAAATTAGCAAGAGAATTAAATTGAAAAGGGCGAAAAATAATCAGAGGAGGGAAAAAAAGAAAAGAGAGAAAATGTTCAGAGCAAAATTAGACGGGGCAAAGGTGGGGGAAGAAATTGAGATGAGGGAATTCGGAAGATGAAAGTCTGTGAAGGAAAGGTTTGTGTGATGACAAGAGTCATCAGAGGAGGATTGTTGGAGTGTGACTTTTATAATCAATATTAACATGAAAAGCTTGCAATAGGATGATTAATGGAACCGCATAAAATGTGTTGATGTGACACTAATGCACACGTTTGAAATGTGCCTACGGGGAGTGGCCACCAATGTATACGATGATTAATGAAACTTACTAATAATGAATTAATAATGTACTCATGTATGATTTTGTATTAACGTATCCTAATTAAGAGTTATGTATTAAGGTTTTGCTAAATTACTCACTAGGCCTTAGTTAGCAAGGGTCTGCGCCTAGCTGCCTGGTCTCATATTATCTGTGTTTTTCTAACGTGCAATGTGCTGCCTTCCTGAAGGACACAGAGTTGTACTTTTCCAGAAGGTAGCGATATGTGTGTAGCTGTAGTAAATTCTTTCTTATGAGACCCGACTTGCTCAAGGAGACATTCTTTCCAAATGCAACAGTGTAATTCGCAACAGGTACAAGGTCGCCTAGACTAGGAGAAGACAATGGAACTACTGACTGGAGCGACAAGTGTAACGTTTCTTACCTGACATTCTACCTGTTGAAGACGTCAATCACAGGAGCCAATAAACTGTATGAGAACTGTCTTAGGTGAAAATTCTAGTAAGGTGTGTGACGGATTATTGGACAAAGATAACGATGCACCAAATATTGCCAAATGGGAAATTAGAGACTTGTTCGACAACTTCAATAAAACGGCGCGACACAAGGAGAAATCAGCCATTACGGAGCCATTCTTCCTCACCCTTTGCCATTCTGAGAGACTTTGGGGGTCATTCTGACCCTGGCGGCCGGTGACCGCCAGGGTCACCGACCACGGGAGCACCGCCAACAGGCTGGCGGTGCTCCCGAGGGCATTCTGACCGCGGCGGTTCAGCCGCGGCCAGAAAGGGTAAACCGGCGGTCTCCCGCCGGTTTACCACTGCCCTTGTGAATCCTCCATGGCTGCGGAGCGCACTCCGCAGCCATGGGGATTCTGACACCCCCTACCGCCATCCTGTTCCTGGCGGGTCTCCCGCCAGGAACAGGATGGCGGTAGGGGGTGCCGCGGGGCCCCTGGGGGCCCCTGCAGTGCCCATGCCCATGGCATGGGCACTGCAGGGGCCCCCGTAAGAGGGCCCCGCAAAGTATTTCAGTGTCTGCTAAGCAGACACTGAAATACGCGACGGGTGCAACTGCACCCGTCGCACCCCTGCAACTACGCCGGCTCAATTCTGAGCCGGCGTCCTCGTTGCAGGGGCATTTCCTCTGGGCCGGCGGGCGCTCTTTTGGAGATAGAGGCCATAGTTTGATGCTTTCCAAATTCATGTTGCTAAATTGTTTTGCAAGAAGCCCAACATGCTGATGCTAATTAGAGGTTAGTTAGGGAGTTCACTAATATCGGGTGCAAATAGACAAATTACTGAATCCTTGCTTTGTTGAATAATGTACTAATGGCACTCTGCTAAAAGTTGATTCATGTTGACGTTGTGCTTTGTTCTAATGTTTATGACCTATGCTTTGGTAAAGTCTTATTCGAGTTGCCAAAAAATAGTAGTATTGATGTGCTTATTGATGTTGCGACTAATGAATATGATACTAGAGTGTAACTAATAGGGAATAAATATCCTAATTCTTACTAGATTTGTGTGGTTATTCATGGCTGAAAGGTCATGGTGTGTTTGATTCTTATTACATGTCATTGATTAGTTAAATTGATTAGTTATGGTGAATATTGATTAGGTTATTGATCTATTGATTGAAATGCTAAATGGATATCTCGTTCTGGGAGGTCCCCAAACGCGGTCAAAAGATTCATTGGTCTAAAATGAGTCCCCTTGTAAGTTAAATTAACAAGGTCTGGACGCATTATCAGTTCGAGGGTCCCCTTCCTGCAACTCGGACTGTGCAAGGTTACTCTCTAGAGAGTCATAAATGTATGTGACTTTATTCTGAAAGAAGGCCGCCAGCTCATTATATCATCCCTCCGAAGGCGCAGAAGGAAGAGAGTTACCCAGGTTAACGGTCAGAAGTTTATTTAACAACCTTAAATAACTCCTTTGGGGAATTCGGGACCTGATTAATTTTCTCTTCAAAGTATAAGCCTGGTGCCTTTTTGATTTCTTTATGAAAGTATCTGATAGTGGCTTTATATTCTAATTTTTGTTGTGGCTCAGATGATTTCCTCCATCTCCTTTCAAGTTTTTTACAACTTTTCCTCAATGCGGCTGTTGAACCATGGGGCAGATTTAGTGATGGATTTATGCTTTACCTTAGACCTTGGGATACATTAATCTAGACTTTGAACTATCCAGTCTTCCCACTGCTGATATACTTCATCTGGATTCTCCTTTTGGTACAGTGGCATCAAGGGCTGCCGCCCATTCGATACATGTTTAGTTAATCTGCGAGCTAATCTCAAAGAGAAATTGGATGTAACTCCTATTAAGTCCATGGCAGAGGAACAACTGCTTTTACTAAAATTAGGTCAAATATGGTCCTTTCTTTTGTGTGGGTGCCCTTAATTTTTTTATTAATTGCACATCCTCCAAGTCCTGTTTTAATCTTTTGGTGGATGGGTTATTGATTTCATCTAGATGTATATTAAGCTCTCCTAAAATAGTTAAGTGACTTTTTCTAGCTACTAAGCTAGCTAATACATTTGGTGGTGCTTCAATAAATCTAGGGGCATACTTAAGAGCCCCTAGCGCCACCTTAGCACCAACATACCGTAATTTATTTTATGCTAAGGCGGCTCTGAAGTGGCTTTTTCCCCATGCCATATTTACAAAGTGGCGCAATCCATGCATTGCACCTCTTTGTAAACCCTTGCTCCATATTATGCCTGTGCCAGGCATGATGTATGCAAGGGGGGGGGGGCATTCCAGTGCTAGGAAGCCCGCAAAAATGGCACGGTAAACTTTAACAAATTTTACTGTGCCCTTTTAAGAGTAATTTTTAACACCTGCTCAGAGCAGGTGTTAAAAAGACACTCCCATAAAAACCTATGGGCCTCCTTGCACTTTGCTACACTAGCGCCAAAGTTTTGATGCTAGTTTAGCAAACCGCCACAATTGTGTCAAAAATGTTGACGCTATTGTGCTAATGACCGCCATGGTGCACCATATTATAAATACAGCACAACCATGGTGTTGTTAGGGGCCGGTAGGGGGGCACAGAAAAGATGGCGGATCAGCTCTGACGTGCCACTTTTTCTTAAATATGGGCTTTAGTGCTTAAACTCAGGGGTCAGTAAATTAGAACTCCGTTACAAGTGCATGTAGAAGCTAATGTCATAGCAAATTGGAGGTTTTCACAGCCAGGTATCGGTAAAGGGTGGTTACACATCTACAGTCATCTTTTAGTCATTTTTAATTTTACTGCTGTGTCATTCACGTTTTGCTTCCAATCATAACTGCATAAAAATGTGGCTATGAGTCAGCCCACTTGAGCCATTGGCAATCCTTAAGGTGAGGGTAAGTGAATCACTTGTCAGCAACCAGTACCATGAAAGTCTTCAGTTTTTTTTTTGTGAGTTAGGGAATGTATTTATTGGATGGCAGAGAGCTGAATGACTTTAGTAATATGCAACCAGGTGTTTTTATGAATCTGGCAGTGTATGTTTATCTATACAGTATACAGTAAAGCCACACTTCTTTTTTCAATATCAACATCAAAATGCACCATTGCAGTAATTTCACAGATAACAAAACTCAGCCTCTGAAATATTTAAATTTCATATTAGATACCTTCCTACCACACAGGCACATGAGAAACATCTACGCAATATATTACCGAACCGACGAAAGGCAGTCAGATGAAGTGCTTTCTGTGGACTCTGCCCAGATTTAAGAAGCACTAGCACCATATTAGTGTAATTTTTTATGGTAATGTGGCGTTAGGCTTCAGAAATCGCTGCGCCATGTTTACAAGGTGGCGCAATGTGTGCTTTGTAACCCTTTGCGCCACATTATGCATGCACTTTGCCCAATGTATGCAAAGAGGGCATTCCCCCTTTAGGGGGGACTGCAAAATGGTGCGGTGGAATCCAAGAGATTCCACTGCGTTATTTTTTGTGGTTACTTTTAACTGCTCAAAGTAAACGTTAAAGGGGGCACGCCATTGATTGCAGTGGGCCTCTATGTACCATTGAGGGTTAGCGCCAAAATATTGATGCTAACCTTGAACAGTACATCAATAGTGTAAAACATTTTTACACTATTGCCCCCTGCCATGTTTTAAATATGGTACACACATGGTGGCGGTAGGGGGGCACTAAGGGGCGAAAGAAAAGTGGCACTGCGCCACCTTTCTTAAATCTACCCCCAAGTGAGAGAGAGTAGGGTGATTTAATAAAAATTGACCCAGAGGGACACCTGCAACGCAGTCATAGTCAATAATCTCTATTGTACGATTATTTCAAATCTTTACAAACGTTTGGATTCTTTCTGCATTAGATGGAAAATTAATCACATAATGTTAAAAAATATTAAATAGTTCATTGTTTCAGCTTGCCTAAATATTCCAAAAAGTAATTGTGAGACACAACAGCAACCAAATCGTATTGCATAAAAATATCAGGTAAGAGTTTAAATCTTTTTTTTTTTTAATATTAAAGTGCCAACATATATCCAGGTTTTAAGAACAAATATAAGGTAACTCAGCTAGGTAACAATACAGGCCACTAACACATTGTGGCCCATATTTATACTTTTTGACGCAAAACTGCGCTAATGCAGTTTTGCGTCAAAAAAATTAGCGCCGGCTAACGCCATTCTGAAGCGCCATGCGGGTGCCGTATTTAATCAATGACGTTAGCTGCCGGCGCTGCCTGGTGTGCGTGGAAAAAAACGACGTACACCAGGCAGCGCCGGCGCCGGCGTAGGGGGATATGGTGCTTGGGCGTCAAAAAATGGGGCAAGTCAGGTTGAGGCAAATTTTTCGCCTCAACCCGATTTGCGCCATTTTTTTCGACTCCCAATCCCCATAGAAATGACTCCTGTCTTAGCAAAGACAGGAGTCATGCCCCCTTGCCCAATGGCCATGCCCAGGGGACTTCTGTCCCCTGGGCATGGTCATTGGGCATAGTGGCATGTAGGGGGGCACAAATCAGGCCCCCCTAAGCCACAAAAAAAAAAAAAATAATTGACTTACCTGAACTTACCTTAATGTCCCTGGGATGGGTCCCTCCAGCCTTGGGTGTCCTCCTGGGGTGGGCAAGGGTGACAGGGGGTGTCCCTGGGGGCATGGGAGGGCACCTCTGGGCTCCTTCAGAGCCCACAGGTCCCTTAACGCCTGCCTTTTGCAGGCGCTAAAAAACGGCGCAAAAGCGGCCGTACGTCATTTTTTTTGACCCGCCCACTCCCGGGCGTGAATTTTGCCCGGGAGTATAAATACGACGCACATGCCTCGGAGTCAATTTTTTAGACGTGAACGCCTACCTTGCATCTCATTAACGCAAAATAGATGTCCACGCTAAAAAATGACGCAAACTCCATGGACTTTGGCGCTAGATGCGTCTAACGCCAAAGTATAAATATGGAGTTAGTTTTGCGTCGGAATTGCGTAAAAAAAAACGACGCAATTCCGGCGCAAACAGAGTATAAATATGCCCCTGTGTGCTTATTTTTAAATAATTTCTATTCCCTCATTATCTTGGCTCTATTGTTTGGCATTTGCCTTTTTATTACAGAACCTTTTACCTTTTGACATACTTTGATGACAGATCCTCTGTTTCAGATCTAGTACATCTCGTTCAATAACTAAGGCTGATGGCTTATCTGTAGTCCTAATTCATCACCTCAATTTTTGTTGGGCAGCCCTTCAATGTTGATGCCTCATTCATGCAGCTGAGTTAAGTGCATAATCAGGCCGGGTGCTTGCACCTCTACTAATTATCGGTAATGGAATCTCTTGAGGTGGGCCCGTCATTTATGGTTCTCAATAAGTTGTTGAGTGGATTGTATGACAGGTTTGAAACATTGCTAACTTCGGGGACAGAGATCACAAAGGAATTTACAAGAATACAGTGGTGCTGGTGCATAATGTGCAGCTATGAAAACCTCCCTTTTTGAGTTCTTGATTCACATTTTACTTGTGTTCTTGATAGTGTTTTTCTGTGGGCTAGATCTTTCTATGTAATCCGTGCCATTCATGTTTGCTTTTCACACCTAAAACTATGATACTGTGATGGGTTTTAGACATTTTAGAACTGATTTGAGAATGTTGTGGTGGCATCCCAAATATTTTTGAAACATTCAGCTAGGAAGCTACGAAGATACTAACTATTCTTTATATTGCTGTCCTTAACAGTGACGGTTTTCTGATGGCCTCCTAAAGCTCCCTTGTTATAATCTTGTTTTCCCACGACCGAAAAAATGGCTTATAGAATCAGAAGCAGGTGCTTGTAATACATTCTTCATGCTGACAGCAAGTTTCATATGGGACCCCCTCCAGCTTCTAATTTTTACCCGAGACAGGGAGTTGTTGTGGCTTTTGGGACCATGAAGGGAAGAGCTAGTCATGGTATGTAATTATGTATGTATCCATGTAACATGTTTGAGGCATTATATAGTGTAAACCCACCAACAAGGCAGGAAACCATTTTCCATGGCCAAGGGAAAAGATTTAGTCAACAAGTGATTGAAGGGATTGCTGGGTTATAATAATGTATCTGAGCTTATTTGGTCTAATCCTTATTGCTTAAATTAAATTTAGCTGGGATTTTCTTTTAGGACCATTTTAATAGGCAGTGTAGTGTGGTGATTTCTTTCTGTTGATTTAAAAGATTTAGGTGGTCATTATGACCCTGGCGGTGGGATCACTGCCAACAGGCTGGCGGTGAAGACCGCCACATCTCCGGCCTCGGCGTTATGAACCGCCGGGCCGGAGATGTTCATCTTTGACCCGGTGGTCCACAGAGGACCGCCTGCAGTATTAGGAGCCGGACTACTGCCATTGTTCCAGCTGCAGTAGCACCACCACAAAAACCATGGCGGTAGGGCTACCAGTGACAGGGAATTCTTTCCTTGTCACCATAGACGGCACCCCCCCAGAAAGCATCTGAAAGTCACAACACCCCCGACCCCAACCCCTACGCCCTACTCACATAGCACCCCCACGCCCTCCCCGCATACATGCACACAGACACCCACACGCACCACGCGTACACCCATTCACCTACACTTCCAGACACACATCCACTCACACTTCTCCACACATGCATTCACTCACACATACTCACATGCATCCATACACGCATTCACTCACACATACTCTCATGCAACCGTGCACACATTCACTCATACATACTCTGAGTTGCATTCACACACACATTCAAACACACACGCAGACACCACACACTCACACACAACACCCCCTGCCCTCCCACCCCCTCCCCTGTCAGACACCCGACTTACCTTGTCTGGCGAGGAGGTCATCTGGCAATGAACGGGAAGGGGTGCTGCCACTGCTGGCAGTGCCCCACCAGCAGGACACCATTGGGTCTTATTAATGGTCTTAATACAGCTGGCGGCGTCCTACTGGCGGGGCAGTGCAGGTGGTAGCAATGCCACAGTGCCACCATCCACCAGCATGGCTACTGCCGGATATCCACCCACAGTGTGGCGGAAATCCACCAGTATCCATTATAGGGCGGGCAGAAGACCGCCAGAACTGGTTATCCTCTTGTGCCAGTGGTTTTGGCCGTCTCACTCAGAGACCGCTAAAGTCATAATGAGGGCCTTAATTGGCATCCCAAGTGTCGTTGGTGATAAGTTTACAGCTCCTCTTAAGGTCTCAGTTGTAGGCAGCTTTAGTCTTCTGCTAGAAATGGGGTCCCTAGTTGGAAGAGGTATTCACTTTTGACCACCAAATTATCCTGTGCCCACCCTCTGGTAGCTTTGCACTGAGCAGTCAGGCTTAACTTAGAAGGCAATGTGTAAAGTATTTGTGCAATAAATCATACAGTAACACAGTGAATTCACCACAAAAAATACATCACACAGGTTTAGAAAAATATATGATATTTATTTGGTTAGTTTAAGGTCCAAACGATAAAGATTTAATAAGCATAAGTTGAGCTATCACTTTTGCAAGATTAAAAAGAGTCTTAAATCTTAGAATTCAATAATTGTCTCTTGATCACACAAAGTACCTGGTTTGCATCAGAAATAACATGCAGGGAGATCGCATAGGAAGAGATGCGTGGACAAATAGGGTGTGCGTCGCAATTTTTGGCGCGGCACAGACGATGCGTCATTTCTTTCCATGCTGCAAGGGGCTTTGCTTCGATTTCCAGTGCGCAGTCTTGGTTCCTCACTGCAATGCGGGGATCTTTTTGATGTCCAGGAATGATGCAGTGAAAATCCTGGGCGTACAGGAAGAAGTCACAGGCACTGTGTCGATCTGGTAATCGATGCGTCAAATGTTCTGTAACACAGCAGGCGTTGTGTCAATTCTTCACTCAGGAAGTCGGGCTGTATCATTCTGGTTTGGCTGTGCGTCGATCCGGTAGGCTGTGCATCACATTTCCAGCAGCAAGGCAGGTGCTGCATCAAATCTTCACTCATGAACTTGGGCTGCATCGTTCTGGTTCGGCTGCGCGGCGATAATCTCGTCCAAGGCAGGCTGTGCGGTGATTTTCAGCACACAAGGACTTTCCTCAAGAGATGAAGTCCTTTAGACCCTGAGACTTCAGAAAACAGGAGGCAAGCTCGATCTAAGCCCTTGGAGTGCACTTCTCAGCAAAGTCAGAGGACAGCAAGGAAGCAGGGCAACAGCAGGGTAGCAGTCCTTCTCATCAAAGCAGTCCAGATGACTCCCTTGGGCAGTTCCTCTTGACAGGTTGCAGGTTCAGGTCCAGAAGTGTCTGAGTTGGTGGGGTCAGAGACCAAGTTTATATACCCAAAGGAGCTTTTGAAGTGGGGGAGACTTCAAATAGTGGTTTTGAAGTGCACAAGTTACCCTTTCAGTACAGGTCTGTCTGCTAGGGTCACAGAAGGGGGTTTGGAAGTCCATTGTGTGAGGGCAGGCCACTAGCCTTTGTAATGTAAGTGTCAGGCCCCTCCACCTTTCCAGCCCAGGAAGACCTGTTCAGTATGCAGGTGAGTGCAGGTGTGACTGGGTATCCAGTTGTTTGTGGTTGTCTTGGTGAAATGCACAAGGGAGCTGTCAACGAGCCCAGCCCAGACATGAATTGGAGGTAGGCTGTAAGGCACAGATGGATTTTAAGTACAGAGAATTGCCCACTTTCTAAAAGTGGCATTTTCTAAAAATAGTAATATAAAATCCAACCTCACCAATAAGGAGGATTATCTATTACCATTCTGGTCATACTAAATATGACCTGGTTACCCCTTTCTGGTCAGAATCAACCACTTAAACAGTATATGAGGGTAGCCCTAATGCTAGTATATATGAAAGGAGCAGGCCTCACAGTAGTGGAAAATGAATTTAGGAGTTTTACACTACCAGGACATATAAAACACACATGCACATATCCTGACGTTCACCTACATAGCACCCTGCCCTATGGCTTACCTCGAGCCTATCTTAGGGGTGATATATCTGTAGAAAAAGGGGAGTTTAAGGCTTGGCAAGTACTTTTAATTGCCAAGTCAAAGTGACAGTGAAACTGAACACACAGACCTTGCAATGGGAGGCCTGAGACATGGTTAAGGGGCTACTTATGTGGGTGGCACGACCAGTGCTGCAGGCCCACTAGTAGCATTCAATTTACAGGTCTTGGGCACATGTAGTGCACTTTTCTAGGGACTTATAAGTAAATCAAATACACCAATTGGGAATGAACCAATATTACCATACTTAAGGGAGAGAGCTTATGCACTTTAGCACTGGTTAGCAGTGGTAAAGTGTGCAGAGTCCTAACACCAGCAAAAACAGTGTCAGAAAAGTGGAGGGGGGCAGGCAAAAAGTTGGGGGATGACCACCCTCTGGCTGTCAGGTCTAACACTGTCTGTCGTAAACATATTTTTTTCAATGCATAACACATTTAAACAGACCTTTGGTCACCCACTTGCTCATGAATGCTGTCTATTTGATTTCTCTGCACTTGACTTGATGGCTTTTCCCTCTGTTCCTGTGTCTGTTCCTCCAAGGAACATTTTGATCTGACAGTGTTTAGCCTGAATGAGCTGCATCCATTCACTGCTGACTTGAGAGGACTTTTATTTCGTTCCTCCTCAGCAGTCCATAGAACTCCATATCTTTTCTTGGTTGCTCCTCGTCTCTTGTTCACGCTGACATCTGTGTGCCCCTGAACCCAGGACAGTCTCTGTTCACTCTCCTCTCTCTCTTCTTCCTATTTGTTGCACCCCGATGCTCCCTCGACCCATTCTTTGTCCCATTCCCCATCCTGTTCCCTCTTTTTATTTTACTTACTTTATTTATTTATGTACTTATTTATTTCTACAAGGGCCTGGCAGCTGTAAGGCGTGGAGGGTATTCTCCCTTACCTTCCTTTTTTCACTTTTAATTTACTATTCTAAAAGTGACTGTCAGACATATTGGAATGGCAAATTAAAAATACCAAAATGCCCACCAGTGCATCACACTGCATGAACATGCATACATCATAACACACACATCACAATGCATGCAAACGTCTACATCCACAGTCATCTTGTAACTGCTTTATGTGCATATATGCACCACGACGCAAATGCATGCATGTGACATGATGCATACATACACATGAGTAACCATTTGCTATGCGCATTAGTGGTGCACTGGCAGTCATTTAAGCAGTAGTTGATGCCATTGCATACAAGCATAGAAAAGGAAATAGCTTGCTTTTTACCATCAAGATCTGTTGCTGAATGCAAACAGTTTTTAGTAAATCCCACTATGATCTCTTCTTAGCACCTTCTGACACTGAACACATTGTATAAACTTACCATAACTCAATTTGTAACTAAGGGCACTCACAACCTCATATCATAGATCTTACCGTTAGTACCTCGTACTTACTGTACTATTCATGTTGCTTCAAAAGGTCAATACAAAATGTGGTAAGAAAGGCAGCAAATCTATCAAAGTAGAAAGAAAATGGCAAAGGAATTAAGGCCTATATTTATAATTTTTGCCTAACGCAGTTTTGCGCAAAAAGTAATCGCTGGCTTCCGCCATTCCACAGTGCCAGCTGGGCACCCTATTAAAGGAAAGCCGGCACTAAGTCTGGGCTAACGTTAAAATAAAATGTTAGCCCGATGGGGGTGGCGGTAGAGGAGATGGAGGTTGAGCGTCAACCAAAAAAGAAATGCCTCTAACCAGCCTAGCGTCATTTCCTGATGGACAACCATCCATTTTAGGAAAGACTGGAGTCATGCCCACCACCCCAATGGCCAGCAAGGGGAACAAGTGTCCCCTGGATATGGCCATTGCACCCTGTGCCATGCAGGGGGCCCCAAGATAGGGCCCCTGATGGCACTTTAAGAAAAAAAATACTTACCAATACTTACCCTACTCACCTGGAATGGGTTCCCCCATCCTCTGGTGTCCCTCTGGTGGGGGTGTTCCTGGGTCTTGGGGAGGGCACCTGTGAACCCATTCCATGGCGTTTAACCATTCAAATAGCTCCACAGGTCCCCTAACGCCTGATCAGACCCAGGCGTTAAATAATGGTGCAAAGCAAGCTTTGCATGATTATTTGACCCCTCCTCCCACCTGTGCCTCATTTTAGCACAGGGGGATACATATGGGGCTATGGGGATAGCACCATTTTTTTTATGGGAATGGCAACCTTGCATCTCATTGATGCAAGGTAGGTTATGCATCCAAAAATTGTGCAAACTCCAATATTTTGATGTTAGACGTGTCTAACGTAAAAATATAAATATGGAGTTAAGTTTGCGCCGAATTGGGGTAAACAAATGATGCAAATTTGGTGCAAATGGAGAATAAATATGTTCCAAAGAGTCACAAAAAATAACCTAAGATGGCAGCTGTATTGGTGTTCTCATTCCCCTCTGTGGTGCTGGAGGTTTATAAGCAGAGCCACATTGAGCTGCGGCCAATAATACTCCGTGCCAACATCTAGAGATCAAAAAGCCTTTCGCACCAAATTTAAATAAGTTAGCGAAATTGCCAAAGGCTAACAATGTAACAATGGAGAACACAGAGGCAGATGTCTTCACAATAATAACCACTGGCTAAATTCAAAGCAGTCTAATGAATCTGGCATCAGTGGTAAAGCTAGTAAAACTGGGTCACCTAGATAACTAGGCTGCAAATGGGATCCCAAAGGGCTTTACCTGACAAAACAAATTTATTACAAACTGCTTTAAAATATAGTTGCCAAGCTGAAAGGGGATCAATCATTATGTTTAAGTTTCAAATCTGCAAAAAGTAATTAAAAATTAAAAGTATGCATGTAACGGGGCCATCCTGAGCTTAAAGGGGCCATCCTTAGTTTCATAAACTAAGTTTGCTCCCAGGTGTTTAGAAGCCATTCAGGTTGGCTTTTTGCCATAAATGTGACGACTTTGCGGGCTGGATTCACCAGATCTCTTTCATGTTTTGTTTCTCATAACTTTTTTTACTGGATCTATACAAATATTTTCCACCGAAGCTTTTTTTTAACTTCTCTCTTTCCACATCGGGAACTGATGTTCAGATGAAACGACATGATTTCAAACCCGCCATTTTTGATTGCATTACGAACACTTCAAGGCTCCCTACCTATGGAAGCGCTGTTACATTCAGACACTACCGGAGGGAGTAGTGATACTGAGTGATCAGTAGGGAATGTCCAGTTTCTATTACTTTTAAGTTTATGCCCATTTCCCTTCAGGACGCAATAAGTAAAAAACGTTAAATCAAATAAATAAATCTCCCTCTCTATATATATGCATAATAGCACAAATACATAAAATGGGAACAAAAACATGTAAAAAACAAAAATATATCCAGATATATGTCACATCCAAAGAGTTGTTTATTTATCTATGTCTTTCTTTCTTTGTTAATTATTTAATCATCTATTTATATATTGATAGTTTTATGTGAACTAGAATATCATTGTGAGGTGCCAATGTGTTTAACACCCAGCGTTAAATAGCTTCACCACAATCACCCTCTTACGGCCGGGGCAGCCTTTTTTATACGCGTCTGCAGAAACTCCCATTAATAACTCCCCCCTCGTGTCACATCAAAACTTTTCATGCTTACATTTCTACATCAGTGGTCTTTAAATCTCTTACTGCCGCGCCGTCCGAGTGTAAAAAATAAAATCATGCGGGGGCCCCCCAGAGTAAAAAAAAAACATATCTTTCACAATAATTCTATAAGCGTGATAATGTTTAAATATGCCTAAACATGTTTAATTACTCTTATGTTTATTTATCCCTTTTGAAAATGTACTACAATACATGTTTGTCAACATACTATTCTGGTCAGCCAGTTCGTAGTGTTAAAGTATCCAGAGTGTGATTTATTATCACAAATGGGGGTAGGTGGCAGGTTGAGGATTATTTTGAGGCCTTCCCTCTATGACACCTACTCTCAGAGAGATTCTGAATGACCAACGATGTAAGTGATGGCTCATTACAGAATGGCTTACTGCCGCTCTTGTATTCACTAAAACCAGGAACTCTTATCAGCATGATACTCCTCTCGGCCATTGTCCCTTTCCCCCTCCCTCCCCGGATCAATGAAGGCCCCACCGGGAGTCTGCCCCTCAATTTTGAATTTCTCTGGGCTACATCAAAAGAAATCAATCCCTCTGTCACCCTCCATTAGATGCAATGAATACAGACCAACCTAGTGGTCAGATATATTGTTGATTACCATCAAAGTATGTAACTGGTATAGCCTTTAATCTATCACCATCTGGGGAGTATTTTTAAACAAATGCATGTTCAACTTACTTTTAACGCCCTTAAGTGTTACTTGAACAGGAACTCTACGGCCGATTTATACTTTTTGACGCAAAACTGCGCTAACGCAGTTTTGCGTCAAAAAGTTTAGTGCTGACTAGCGTAATTTTTAAACGCCACCCGGGCGTCATATTTATACTATGATGCTGGTTGGCACTAAAAATAGGTTAGAGTCAATTTTTTTGATGTGAACCATTGAGCATTGTTGTAAGGCAAAATGACGTTAACTGCGAAAAAATGACTCTAAACTGTTTTATGACATGTATACATGTTGCAAAAGCAGAAATGAACCATTTTTGCCCGCATTAGAGTCAAATACAGATGCTAACTGAGACAACAGTACATAGGTGGGGCAAAATGGAGCCAGAAAGCCAGGAGAGACCCAAGGGAGACCCCAATCTACCAGGAACCAGCAAGGAGGACACATACAAGACCCAGGGGATGGATAAGAAAAAGAGAAAGTGCTGTTTCAGTGTGGAGAAGAATGAAATACTGGTGAGAGAGGTGACAGAGCATCAACATCAAGTCTTCCTCACCTCCAAATTGCCAATTGGCAGGAGAGAGGCAGTCTGGCCGCATATAGTGGACAAGATTAACAGTGTGGCAGAGGTGAGAACTGTAACAGAGTGCAAGAAACGTTGCCAGGATTGTAAGCGAAGGACAAAGGAAAAATGGCAAGGAACAGGAAGACAGCACTGCAAACTGGAGGTGGTAGTCCAGCACCACAAGATGCTTGGACGAGATGCAGGATATGGTTGCCGGAGAAACTGGTCACTGGAATTGGAGGAAAGCGCAGACTACTGGGAAACACCACAAATGCAGGGAAAGTTGCATAGGGGAAAATGAATGCTAAATTGTCAAATGCAAGAAGGGGGAGACACACAGGACTCATGCAATGCATGTCAAAGGAGCACAGAGGGACACATTGCACATGAAGCAAGTTGCACCATGCTGACGTAAGCTACACATGTACCTAGGCCTTGGTAGTGCCATGCACCACAACACATACACAACCTGGACATAAGTCAATCACCAGGCCTAAATACCTACATGTACACATGCAGGACATGGGATGGATGGCATGTAGAATGACTACACCTCTGGTTGTGTCATCACAACATCCCTTGCATATAGTCATATTAAGCCTACCAACATGACCAAGACTTCAGAGACTAGGTAGTCAGTCAGTACCATTCCTGAGGTTACGTCATGGTGGTGTCCCTTACAGTAACACCTTGCAACTGCCTTGCCTCATTGCCCAAAAACATGTGTGCTGCACCTCACAGCACACAATTCATTGCAACTGTCCTAACAGTACCCAGAGATGTGCCAGTAGCACCACCACCCCGCACATTGAAAACACATCCACATAAGGCAGCCAACACTCCATCATGAAGTGAGGATGCCCCCTGGGTGCAGTGAAAAATAATCTGAGCAGGCACTAGGGGAATAATAGGCTGGTCCTGTATCACTGGAAACATGCCACTACCCAGACCAATTAAACTGGTGTAGTGTGGAACCACACATCTTGATGGTGAACAGAAATGTGCCACTACAGAAAATATGTACCACAGATAGCAAACTGTGGTACACAGTTCTGTCACAACTACACTGACACAACCATGTGAGACACAGGAATGGGGAAATAAACACACACATACAACACATGGTGTATGACTGTGAGCTTAATGGTGTATAATTCCACATTGACGGCGGGGGATGGTGCATGGGTAAGTCTGGTGTTGGTAAGACTGCCATTGCAGTGTACCCTTTGCAGTTTGCATTATGAGTCACACATTGCGATGGTGGGTGGAAAGCTGTCTGCTCATGGTAGATCTGTGAGGCACTTAGCACCACATTGTTGATGGTGCTTGGGATGTGCTGGGGCACACCACACCACATCACCACCAAGGTAGCGTTGGACATAATACTGGCCTGGTGCCACAAGACAGGTAGCATTGCCACTCTGTGAGCTGCTGGAAACCTGCCAGTGCCAGGCCATTGGCCCATAGACAACAGTTGCCTTAACCACCTGCGCTGTTGGGGGTGGTCATATAGACCATGGCATTCAGGTGGTCATAGGACTGCCGCACTTGTAATGAAGGACCACTATGACTAACTCCAGAATCACCATCAAACTAGCTTGAGGCCCTGACCTAAGTTCAACTCCAGTTAATTGGCTATGTCCATAAACTCATTTACCATCAGGCACTGTCACATACATAATATGTACACAGCAAAAAATTATACCTATGCTGGCCATCCCTGGGTCTACCCCTGTGCCTGTGTCATATTAGCTGCACTGCCACCATGCTGCATCTCTTGTATCATAGTGCAAAGATGGCTGCATTGATGGGGAGATCATAGGTATGTAAGAAGGTGCACCTACCTGCACAGACAGAAGATGAAATTGAACTCTGCTAGGTCCATGTGTGCTGTGAAATGTAGCATACATACACATATACCAACATTAGGAGCTATCAAAGGTAACAACAACGTACTGTTCTGGCAATCCCATCCCTGGGGTGGTGCAAGGTTTCAGTACCAAACGTGTGTATGTGAAACATGTAAGGCTGCGACCGGGGCATATTGCAATGTGTGGTGCTGTGGCTTGAGCACTGCAACACCGATTGCACGGTCGTACCATGCAAATGGATGCATAGGGAGGGTTGACAATGACAAGATGGTGTCAAGTCACAAAACGGATATACATCATATCTAGTAGATATGACACAGCCAATTGCGCCACCTGAGCTTCCCCTCATGTGACACTAAGGTGGGGCAAAGGGCTGATAGACTGCAACCGTGATGTACAGAAACAATGTTCGGGAACTAAGATGACAATGAACCTCCTATACCAAGTCAGTGACGTGACATATCTTATGCCACAACACAGAAAGATTGATTTTACACAATCTAATTGCAGAGAATGATGGCTCTCCTGCTGATCTGCCTGTCCTGAAGTGCCCCGATGACCTGGATGACCAGCCAAGAGACCCTCCAAGAAGTTCTCGTATCCCTACGACACCACCTCCAGTTGCAACACATCTACTACGCTTAGGAAATGTGATGTGTGTAACCATGTGATTAGTCACAGAGTGTCAGTACAAGAGTGCAGGAATATGGGGGCACATATCTACACACAAGGTTCCTACATGATAAATGTCAATGCTGGTCTTATCCCCTACAAGCAATTCACTGAGTATGTAAAAAATGTAGAACACATGTATGCTTCACTCACTACATACGGCAGGAAAGGCTGTGAAACAGTTATTGGGCAATATTATCCATTGGGAGTACCAGTAGAATACTTTGGTGTGAAGCAGAGATACTTAACTTGATCTGTTATTGCCACTGGTCAGTTTTGCAGGATACATTTTAAATGTAGGCTGTTGTCAGATGTGCCACAGTGCCCAACATTCCTACACAGGATCTTAACACTGACAGCTGATTTACCTCACCTATCTGTCCAGTACAAAGTAAACATAGTCACCTTGAGTGGTGGGTGCACTGGATGGCAGATGCATGGACAAGTAGATGTGTTGTTGCTGCCAATGTGACAGCTCAGTTGAAAACATGTGATGAACATGTCAAGAGAGGGATTTGGAGGCAGGACGGAATCCCTAGGCCAACACACAATTTTCACTGTGCACTCATGAGAAGAACCTGAGACACAAGCATATGACACAAAATGTTAAAGAGTACCCAAAAATGTTTATCAAGTTTGAAACTAAACTAAAAAAATCAAGATCACCTATCCTAACCTAAACTAACCTATTCTAACTATACTTAACTAAGACTAAAGCTAACTACCCTATGCTAATCTTACCCAACACATTTAACACCATACTCTAAACATTGCCCCCTCACTCCCTTACGTTACAAGACACACGCAGGACAACACACACCTATACTACACATATGCTAACTAAATGTAAACAAATCTAAACAGTTCTTTTTTTTAACACTCATATATACCCCAACATGACCCCCACCCATCCACCCACCCTCCAATTACCATGTAAAAAGTAAAAAACCCACCCCCCAAATCCACTTATCATATCTAAACTACATACCTACACTAACCTAACACTAACCCCTTAAAACTCACTATAACACATGAATAAAAATTAGGAGGGAGGGGACTGAACTTGGAGGTGACAGTTCCAATAACACTCAAAGTTTGGCCTTCTTGAGGGTTTTTAAAAATATATTTAAGTTTCTTTGGGGGTCATTCCGACCCTGGCGGTCATGGACCGCCAGGGCCGGGGTTGGAGGATGCACCGCCAACAGGCTGGCGGTGCATCAAGGGCAATTTTGACCGCGGCGGTAAAGCTGCGGTCAGAAAATGGAAACCGGTGGTTTCCCGCCGGTTTTCCCCTGCCCCTGTGAATCCTCCATGGCGGCGCTGCAAGCAGCGCCACCATGGGGATTCCGACCCCCTTCCCGCCAGCCTGGTTCTTGTCGTGGGGCCCCTGGGGGCCCCTGCAGTGCCCATGCCAATGCCATGGGCACTGCAGGGGCCCCCTAACAGGGCCCCACATTGATTTTCAGTGTCTGCCTAGCAGACACTGAAAATCGCGACGGGTGCAACTGCACCCGTCGCACACCAGCAACTCCGCCGGCTCCATTCGGAGACGGCTTCCTCGTTGCTGGTGCTTTCCCGCTGGGCGGGCGGGCGGCCTTTTGGCGGTCGCCCGCCAGCCCAGCGGGAAAGTCAGAATGACCGCCGCAGTCTTTTGACCGCAGTACGGTCTTCTGGCGGTTCCCGCCAGGCGGGCGGCTTCCGCCGCCGGCGGGGTCAGAATGACCCCCTTTGTGTTTGCAGCCATCTCCTTCTCCAAACTGTCCAGCCATTGTAACACAAGGTAAACATCGCTCTGCAGGTCCTGCAGCAATTTAGGGTCCTTGGCAGCAGGTGGTGTGGGCTGTTGCACTGAGGTTGTGGCTGTTGTGTGTGTTGATGTGGTAGCAGCTGTGCCCCCCCTGCACTGCTGTGAAGCTGGGTCTCTTCTGTGTGGCACCTGCCAGTGTGGGGCCTCTTGTGTGAATTCCCACCATTCCCCCGTTGACTTCTCAGGACAATAGCGGCGAGCCATTCTCTAGAAACCAGATTCCACTGCCAGGATATAGGGGTGCCGGACTGCCCTCTTTTGGAACGCATGCAGTTCCTCATTGGTCATGTCGGCAGCTGTTACTTGGAGACAGGTATCAGTGTCAGCATTGTGTGGTGTATGTACAGATTTTGAACTTACACTTCTACATCTAATTACGCATGCACTCCAACTCACATTCCAAAAAGACAACGACCCTGATAAATGTAACAACAATGCTGCCTTAGCATCATTTCATTGACACCAAAGTGACGCAAAACAAGAATATGAACCAAACACATGGAGGTGTGCATTGCTTTTGTGTAATATGTAATAATGCAAAGGCAGAGTAAACTTTACATAGATCAGGCCCAAAATTCCTCATCATCTGTGTCACTTTTCAAGCATACATCACCAGTAACTTGAACATGTTGTTGGGAGGATAGGGTGATGTTGGTAACTATTAGAAATGGGGTCTTTGGTTGACAGTCAGGTTACCCCCTGTCCAAGCAAGGACCCTCACTCTAGTCACGGTGAAGGAGAATCACCCTCAGTTAACCTCCGCTCACCCACTTGGTAGCTTGGCACGAGCAGATAGGCTTAACTTCAGAGACCAGGTATAAAGTATTTGTACCAACACACGCAGTAACTCAATGAAAACACAACAAAATGATTCAACACAGGTTTAGACAAATAGTCAATATTTCTTTAAAAAAACAAGACCGAAACAACAAAAATCTGACATACACAAGTCAAGTTATGAATTGTTAAAGATTAAACTCAAACACAAAATGCTTCAATGAGATGAAAACACAATGTCGTGACAGAGTTGTTTCCAACAATCAGATGCCAATGGACAATGGGGTCAGGTATGGAGTCACGTAGACTCCCAGGTACAGTACCTTAGTAAACTGTGAGAACAAGTTGGTGAGCGACTTCGAGGATCATGGCGTTGGTAGATCTGAGGCGGTGTTGGTTCGGTGCTGCAAGAGTGAAGGAGCGGAGGCGTCACGAAGAGGCGTCGGGTCTTTGCTGCAGAGTGGTGGAGGTGAGGCGGCATCGGTGCGAAGCTTTGAATCCACACACTTCGGCCGGCGTCGGTCATGACGTTGTGCGGCGACTTCCATGGAGTGTCGGACTTCAGCGGGGCTCCATCGGTGTTGGGCCTGTGTTGGTTCTCACACTGCAGCAAGGACCACAGAGTAGGTTGCAGGTGGTGTCACTGGGTTCGGCAGCTGCATAGGTCCGGAGTCATCCAAAGTCAGTTTTCTTGGATTTTCACCAGCTTCTCCTTTCAAGGGCCAAGGGACTGGATTGGGTGCCACTTGTCAGGGCAGAGGTCTCAGCAGAGAGTCCAGGTGCTAGTAGGGGAAGTCTTTGATGGCCCTGAGACTTCAGATCAGGGGGCAAGCTCAGTCCAAGCCCTTGGAGATTCTTCTCAAGTAGGAATGTACCACAAAGTCCAGTCTTTGTTCCTTTTCACTGGCAGAAGCAGCAACTGCAGGATGGCTCCACAAAGCACAGTCACAGGCAGAGCATCACTTCTCCTCAGCTCTACAGCTCTTCTCCTTGGCAAAGGTTCCTCTTGATTCCAGAAGTGATCTAATTTTCAGGGGTTTTGGGGGCTTACCCATACCCCTTTCCGCCTTTGAAGTAGGTCTTCCTCAAAGGAAAATCTCTCTTGTTTGTAAGATCCTGCCTTGCCCAGGCCAGGACTGAGACACACACAAGGGGGTTGGAGACTGCATTATGTGAGGGCAGGCACAGCCCTTTCAGGTGTGAGTGACCATCCTCCCATCCCTACCAGCACAGATGGCTCCTCAGGATAAGCAGGCTACACCCCATCTCCTTTTGTGTCACTGTCTAGAGAGAGGTGCAAACCACCCAACTGTCAAACTGACCCAGAAAGGAAATCCACAGAGTCACACAATGGGTTAAGCACGAAAATGCCTACTTTCTAAGAGTGGCATTTTCAAACACACAATCTAAACTTGAACTTCACTAAACTATGTATTTTTAAATTGTGAGCTCAGAGACCCTAAACTCCATATTTATATCTGCCCTCTTAAGGAATCTGCACTTTAATAATATTTAAAGGAAGCCCCCATGTTAACCTATGAGAGAGATAGGCCTTGCAACAGTGAAAAACGATTTTGATAGTATTCCAGTGTTAGGACATGTAAAACACATAAGTACATGTCCCACTTTTAACATAGACTGCACCCTGCCCATGAGGCTACCTAGGGCCTACCTTAGGGGTGCCTCACATGTAAAAAGAGGGAAGGTTTAGGCTGCAAGTGGGTACAATTGCCAAGTCGAATTGGCAGTTTAAAACTGCACACACAGACACTGCAGTGGCAGGTCTGAGACATATTTCCAGGGTTACTTATGTGGGTGGCACAACCAGTGCTGCAGGCCGACTAGTAGAATTTGATTTACAGGCCCTGGGCACCTCTAGTGCACTGTACTAGGGACTTACTAGTAAATCAAATATGCCAATCATGGAAAGTCAATTACACATTGTTAGAAATGGGGTTTCTGGTTGGCTAGGGTATGCACCTAAGCCACGCAGAACCCACCCACTCTAGTCAGGGCAAGGGAGTTACACGTCCAAGATAACCTCTGCTGACCCCCTTGGTAGCTTGGCACGGGCAGTCAGGCCTAACCCGGAGGCAATGGGTAAAGCGTTTGCACAACACACATAACAGATGTGACACACTATCCCCACCACAAAGGAAACACAACACCAAGTCATATGAAAATATACTGTATTGTACACAACACAATTATTAGACCAAACATCAAATATCAGTAATATCCTGCTACCCTAGCAATTTTCAGAACGTTACACATTAGTTACTCTGCAAAACTAGCAGTAGTCACATCTAACACACAAATTACTTAGTATTCTGCATCTTCAAAATGGGCTATTTGGTTGGCAGTCAGGTTACCTCCTGTCCAAGCAAGGACCCTCACTCTAGTCAGGGTAAAAGAGAATCACCCTCAGCTAACCCCTACTTACCCCTATGGTAGCTTGGCACCAGCAGTAGGCTTAACTTCAGAGTGCTAGGTGTAAAGTATTTGTACCAACACACACAGTAACTTAATGAAAACACTACAAAATGACACAACACAGGTTTAGAAAAATAGAAAATATTTATTTAAACAAAACAAGACCAAAATGACAAAAATCCACAATACACAAGTCAAGTTATCACTAAAAATGAAAAAAGAGTCTCCATGTCATTTTAAACACACACTAACACTGTTAGCGTGAAAATGTACCTTGGGTGTGTCAAAAATAACCCCGTACGGGTGAGTGTGCATCAAAAAGTGTTTGCTATGCGTCTATTTCACTCACTAGCGAGACCTTGTGTCGTGTCTCTTTTAGATCGGGTCGGGCGCGTCGTTTCTTCTCTCTGCAGGAAAGGGATGCATCGATTCAGTCAGCACTCTCGGGTGTGGGCAGGCCTTGCATTGTTTTTACACACCCAGCAGTACTAAGGTCTGAAATTAGCCGCGATGATCCCAAACCACAAAGCGCGATCTCACCAGCCTCCGTCAGCGATGTTGTGCGTCGTTTCTCCAGCCCCGGGCATCGATCTTCAGGTCACATTGCATGTGAGTGCCGATTTTCAGCCGCAAAGCCAGCGGCGTTCTGATATTTCAGCCGCATAGCGCAGTTGCGTCAATCTTTTTCCCGCATGGCGTTCTGTGCGTGGATTTCTCACTCTAGGGCTGCCAGCTTCTCCTTTCAGGGTCCCAGGAACTGGATGAGCACCACTTGGCAGGAGTCTCCCCAGGGACTCCAGGTGCTGGCAGAGAGAAGTCTTTGCAGTCCCTGAAACTTCAAACAACAGGAGGCAAGCTCTAAATCAAGCCCTTGAAGATTTCCACAAGATCGAAGGCACACAAAGTCCAGTCTTTGCCCTCTTACTCTGGCAGAAGAAGCAACTGCAGGATAGCTCCACAAAGCACAGTTGCAGGCAGGGCAGCTCTTCTTCCTCAGCTCTTCAACTCTTCCCAGACAGAGGTTCCTCTTGGTTTCCAGAAGTGTTCTAAAGTGTCACGGTGTCTTTTCCTCGGGATCTCCACGCTGCCAAACAAGAAGGCCCACCTCCCGGCATCATCGACTCAGAAAGCTTTAATAGCACAGAGTTACGATGAAGGCAGGCGGGGGAAGGGAATTAGAGTAGGGAACAGCCGGGAGAGAGATCTGAAAAGGAAGAGATTAGAACAAGCATGCATATACTCTTTTAATGACAATCTAATTCACCATTAGAGCCTTTGCGAACACGCATCTCCATAATACCAGATTGAAAGTCTTTGTGATTGGGCAATAGCCCCTTCTGTAAATCACAACACAAGAATAAACTGAGACCTCAGAGTCCCAAGAAAACCAGAGCTTTAGACTATGGACACTCTCTGAAATATCAATCATAGAACCACTTATGCATTGATAAAACTCTAAACATTAGATCTCTGTTTAGATGACTCATTAAACACTTAAAGAGGTCTTCTCAAATCATGTAAAACACCTTCATATGTATCAGGCATATCATGCATCATAAACAATGAAACTGTGATTTCTTTATCTTTGAAACCCTTATTTAATAAAGGTTTTCCTGTTCATGAGAAGCGTTTTTACTGGAGCGCGTTGCTTCCGTGAACTGAAGCGCTTAACTGAGCGTGTTTTGCTGCGATTAACTTAAGCGATTTACTGAGCGCGTTTGCTGCCGTGGACTGAAGCGCTTTACTGAGCACGTTTGCTGCCGTGGACTGAAGCGATTTACTGAGCGCGTCTGCTGCCGTGGACTGAAGCGCTTTACTGAGCGCATTTGCCGCCGTAAACTGAAGCAATTTACTGAGCGCGTTTGCCACCGTGAACTGAAGCGCTTAACTGAGCGCATTTGCTGCCGTGGACTGAAACGCTTTACTGAGCGCGTTTGCTGCCGTGGACTGAAGCAATTTACTGAGCGCGTTTGCCGCCGTGAACTGAAGCGCTTAACTGAGCGCGTTTGCCGCCGTGAACTGAAGCGCTTAACTGAGCGCGTTTTGCTGCGGTGAACTGAAGCGCTTTAAAACGCCATGCTTGTTAGTCTAGGGGAATGCTGAAAGTTAGGGAAAAACACCTCCCTTCTGACTTGGGCTCTTCACGACCTTACCGCCCACGAGTTCGACCTACTCATGTCTGAATTCCCAAAGGGAATAACTGGAACCTTCGAGTTTCTGCCAAGCTGCCTTTTGAAGAAATTCTGCTTTGCTCCAGAGGAAGGTCCCTTGAGGTCTGACTGCATCGAAGTCTTCAAATTAGTGAGCAACGTGCTTGGGTGTGGCTGGGTTTATAGGCCTGCCACACCCCAAGATGGCCGCTGCCTCTAAAAACATGGGAAATGTAGTCCTTTCATAGGATAACACTGATAAGTGCATCTTGACCACCAATGGCCTGAACTTGCAGCTATGTGGGTTTTACCACAGGGCAAGCGACGCTTCTGGCCATTCTTGGAACACGCTGGGATGACCAGTGGTGCGCATAACGCACCGCAAATCCACGCAGCGGACCTTCGAGTGGAACCTGGACTGTGCGCAGCCTTGATCCTGACATAAAGTCTGTGGTTTTGGGTGCCCTTCTTATACCTATTTTCTCCTTTGAAGTAGGCCTACTTCAAAGCAAAATCTCTCTTGAATGTGAAATCCTGCCCTGCCCAGGCCAGGCCCCAGACACACACCAGGGGGTTGGAGACTGCATTGTGTGAGGGCAGGTACAACCCTTTCAGGTGTGAGTGACCACTCCTCTCCTCCCTCCTAGCACAGATGCCTCATCAGGAAATTCAGAATACACCCCAGCTCCCTTTGTGTCACTGTCTAATGAGAGGTGCAACCAGCCCAACTGTCAAACTGACCCAGACAGGGAATCCACAAACAGTTACAGAAATGGTTTAAGCAAGAAAATGCTCACTTTCTAAAAGTGGCATTTTTAAATACACAATCTTAAAATCAACTTTACTAAAAGATGTATTTTTAAATTGGGAGCTCAGAGACCCCAAACTCCACATGTCTATCCGCTCCCAAAAGGAATCAACACTTTAATCATATTTAAAGGTAGACCTCATATTAACCTATGAGAGGGGCAGGCCTTGCAACAGTGAAAAACAAATGTAGCAGTATTTCACTGTCAGGGCATATAAAACACATTACTATATGTCTCACCTTAACCATGCACTGCACCCTGCCCTTCGGGATACCTAGGGCCTACCTTAGGGATTCCTTACATGTACGAAAAGGGAAGGTTTAAGGCCTGGCAAGTGGGTACACATGCCAAGTCGAATTTACAGTTTAAAACTGCATACACAGACACTGCAGTGGCAGGTCTGAGATATGATTACAGAGATACTAATGTGGGTGGCACAACCAATGCTTCAGGCCCACCAGTAGCATTTGATTTACAGGCTCTGGCACCTCTAGTGCACCTCACAAGGGACTTACTAGTAAATCAAATATGCCAATCATGGCTAAACCAATCAACAATACAATTTACACGGAGAGCATATGCACTTTAGCACTGGTTAGCAGCGGTGAAGTGCTCAGAGTCCAAAAACCAACAACAACAGGTCATAAAAAATGGGAGACAGGAGGCAAAAAGATTGGGGATGACCCTGCAAAAGGGCAAATTCCAACACGACCCCCTATGAGCCTAAAGCCAGGGGAGAACAATCTATACCTTGATGTACTTCTCTGATTGAGGCGATAGAACAGGGACCCAAGCCCACAACAACAGGGGCATGTTCCAGTTCTACACCTTCCTGACTCCAGTTCGATCCCTCTGTCAATACTCTCAGGACCCACTAAGCTAACCCATGGGGAACCCTTCTCCACATCTGCAGATACCATCTGTGCAGCACCTAACTTTACTTTGCTCACAGATGTATCCCTGTGGGCAGATAGTACCACCAGGGCCAACACAGTGGTGTTGCCCACTCCACCCCCGGGGTGTGACTCCCATCCCCCCCTTAGGGGCGACTCTGTCCACCAGAACAGCAAGCCACAGTGACCCCTGAAAACTGTCAGGGATGAGAGCCCGACCGCAGGCGTCTCCAACCACTGTGGCTGTGGAGATTGGGGGGGCGGTAGCCCCAGGTGCCTGGCACCCCTTGACCACTCTCACTTCCACCAGGTCAGGGATGACAACCTGACCCTGGTCCTCCCCTCTGGGGCTCTGTACCCTTCCTGCAGGAGAAGCACCCCCTGAGTCCACAATTGTCAGGGTGCTTGTAGAAGCAGTCCTGCATAGTTCTTCCACCAGTGCAGGGATGTTAATTTGTAACTGGTCCTCCAACCTGGGGTCTGTACCTTCAGGTTGGGCCAGGGGTGAGGCTTGCATCCCCCTGCCCTCCCTTCTGGGGTCCTGCACCCCCCAACTAGGAATGCCCTCCTCAGAAGACAACGTGGTAGGGGCACTGTTAGCAGTAGCCCCTTCCTCCAGGTCAGGGGCAACACCCTGATCCTGGCCTTCCAATCCAGGGTCTGTACTCTTAGATTGCATTGGTGTTAGGGGTGAGTCTTTCTCTCCCCTGCCCCTACTCCTAGGGTTCTGCACCCACCCCCCCCCCTCAGGGAGATTACCCCTCGAAATCACACGGGGGTGATTGGGCAAACCAACCCCCCTTGAGGTCAGGGTGGCATAACCAGTGCTGCAGGCCCACTAGTAGCATTTGATTTACAGTCCCTGGCACCTCTAGTGCACCTTACTAGGGAATTACTAGTAAATCAAATATGCGAATCATGGATAAACCAATCAACAATACAATTTACACAGAGAGCATATGCACTTTAGCACTGGTAGCAGCGGTAAAGTGCTCAGAGTTCAAAAACCAACAACAGGTCAGAATAAATAGGAGGCAGGAGGCAAAAAGATTGGGGATGACCCTGCAAAAGGGCAAATTCCAAACACTGCAACATAAGCAGTAGTCAGGAAACACGTTATTAAACGAAAGCACTTGTCATAAGAATATCATAAATGTCCATATTAAGAACAATATAAAACATATGGCAAGTCAGAAAAACATATTAGCATGTTATGCCCATAAAAAGAACATTTGCATGCATATGTGAAAACATCATGAAACGGGTAGGCAACATATAGATCAATAAAGTCTCTAACAAGAACTTATGCCATATGTAAATCCTGTAGAAAGTACCTGTTTGAGATGAAGGCACCTCCAGTGCCTGCAGAATGAAAAATGGGGCCCCTGGTGCTCCTCTGTGCCAAACGGGGGCCTCCTGAGAGTCCTGGGGTAGAGGGGAGCGGCACGCACCCCCTCTGTATTAATGACGGGCCCCTCCTGTGGCTCGTGATCGCTGGGTTTTCCCCAGAGCATCCACCGGCCCTCATAAGGGGGGCCAAGGTCATCAATTGATTCAGAAAGGAGGGGTGTGCCACGCACCCCCTCTGCTTTAATGATGGCGATCGCTGAGGGCCCCCCTGGGCCTCCACTGGCCCTTCCACCATGGGGGGGCCACCAAGAAAATGCCCAAAGTAATTTACTGGGGCGATCGCGCCCCTAAGGCAGTGGCTGGGGGGAAAGGAACTCCCTTTCCGCCCGTGCCCTGCATCATGCAGGCAGCCTCCCGTGTCCTCTGTGCAGCAGCCCAAATAAAGGAAAGGGGGGAGCAGGGGCCTCCAATGAGGCTTTCCTCCTGTACCTCCATGGCCGCACCCAACACTGGCTCTTCTGCCCTTCCCCGGGCCTCAACGGTTATCTGGCCCTGAATCAGGGCTTTCTGGTGCCCCAGGGGCACTCTTTGGAGAAAACCGTGCCCCGGGGGTACTGATAGAAGCACGCTTGCCTCGGTTTCCTTTTCTTTGTGCCCCGGGGGCACTGGGGAGCGCACAGCACTCTCGCGTTTTCTGGTTTAGACACCCGGGCTACAGTGGTGAATTGTGAGCCCGGGTCGTGGCGGTGAAATCTCAGCAAAACACCTACAGAGTGCTCAGGGGCCCCCCAGGCAGTGCTCTTCAGTGCGCTATGCCCAGGCTGCGGCGGTGATCATCAGCAAAGCACCTACAGAGTGCTCAGGGGCCCCCCAGGCAGCGCTCTTCAGTGCGCTATGCCCGGGCTGCGGCGGTGATCCTTCCTCACCACACTGTGCTCATCTGAACCACCTCAGTCCCCCTACAAGCTCTAGAAGACGCTTTAGGTGAAAAATGCAGCACTACTCGTGAGGGAAAGTTTACAGGGGTCAGGGGCCACAGCACCCTGCTCCTGGAGACAGGCAAGGGGGTGAAAGCACCGGGCTGGCAGGCCCAACAACAGGTCAGCACAAGGGGTGCAGGTGATGGCAGTTCCTCCTAGGGACCAGGCAGTCCAAGGTGGCCCTGGTGAGTCCATTCAACAGCATCCTGTGTCCAGTTCCATGTACGTTTTGTGGAGTCACAAGAATGTCTAAATTGTGGGGAAAATTCCCCTGTACTTATACTCAGTTTGCAATGTCTCTTACAATGAGGAAGAGAGGGTGTTTCAACCAGTTACAACTGGTCCTGAGAGTGCCCCTTCTCTCCTCCAGCACAGGCTCCATACAACAGTGGGGGGTAAACGACCCTATTGTGAGAGGACAGGGACCAGCCTTTACAAATGTAGGTGTGCCCCGCCTCTCCCTTCTTTCAGCCCAGGAACACCATACAATATGTAGATGCACCTCTGTGACACCTTCATCCTCCCTTCGTACAGGCTGCCTGAAAAGTATACACAAAGCCCCAACTGTCAGTCTGCCCAGAAGTGGATTGGAGTCAAGCTGCAAAAAATAAGCACAGAGAAATGCTCACTTTCTAGAAGTGGCATTTCTGTAATAGAAATAAAAATTACACCCACACCAGTAAGAAGCATTTCTCATCATCATTACAACCATACCAAACATTCCTACACTACCCCTCATAAATCAGACAATACCCCTACATATAAGGCAGGGCATTTCCAATGCAGTCCTATGAGAAGGCAGCACTCACAGCAGTGAGACACCAAGTTAGGCTGTTTGTCACTACCAGGACAGGCCACGCAACCTGGCACATGTCCTGCCTTCTACATACATGCCACCCTGCCCATAGGGATAGCTAGGGCCTACCTTAGGGGTGACTTACATGTAGTAAAAGGGGAGTTCTGGGTCTGGCAAGTAAATTTAGATGCCAGGTCCATGTGGCAGAAAACTGCGCACACAGGCCCTGCGCTAGCAGGCATGAGACAGGTTGAAAGGCTACTTCAGTGGGTGGAGCAAGCAGCGCAGCAGGCTCACTAGTAGCATTTAATTTACAGGCCCTGGGTATAGAAATACCACTGTACAAGGGACTTGCAGGTAAATTATATATGCCAATTAGGTATAAGCCAATCATACTAACTTTAGATGGGAGAGCACCTGCACTTTAGCACTGATCAGCAGTGATAAAGTGCTCAGAGTCCTAGAACCAACAGCGAGAGGTCAGAAAAAATAGGAGGAATTAGGCAAAAAATCAGGGGATGAACCTGCCACAAGGGCCAGGTCCAACACACATATGTTTTACATAGGAGCACTTGCACTTTAGCACTGGGTAGCAGTGATAAAGTGCCCAGAGTAACAAAAACAGCAAAAACAGAGTCCAGCACACATTAACAACTTGGGAAACAGAGGCAAAACGTTAGGGGAGACCACGCCAAGGATGCCAAGTCTAACAGTAACCATAAGGGGTCAGTGCTGATAGGTACACATGCAAGCCTGATCAACATGATCCTAAGGAGCGGTGACCATGCAATCCATCACCTCAACTGTCCTGGTCATCCACCAAGGCATGCCCACTCATACATGGAGTCAGGGAGTGGACCATATGTTAGGAGAGCTGACAACTAGGAAGCTAGTATCCATTGGTCTATCACATCTACATTCATGTGTCCGGATGTAGAGACCCATTAACACCTAATCTGCCAAAACAATTCCTTACATACCCATATCCATGCCAGCACACGTTTGGCCTTGACCTGCATACACGCCAATTACACTCCACATAAGTGTTACATACATGGAGTGGAAAATATGGAGCACCATGCTGGGGAGCAATTGGCAACCCGGTCCTCCATCTTCATGACAATACAGGGATGCATTAAATTGGTTTCAAAATGGTGCATGCCTGTGTTGTGAGAATGATGGAGTGCCCCACTGCCAATATTCTCATAGGCTTGCACTCTGTCATACTTAGTCACAGATGGCTCTACATGTGGCTTGTCATCACCTTGTTTACACAATGCTGGCCATTGAGCACCACAAGCCTCACAAGATGTGACCCTCTGGTGGTGCATGGGGATCCTTTCAATGGGACACAATGTCACCATCCAGCCTATTTTGATATCTGATCATTGGACAGCTTATCACATCTAGCAGGGTATGCAACACATGACTCATTCACACCAAACCCTGGATTACTTCATAGGACACACACTATTACACTTACTGGATACACCTGGGTCCTCAAATCGCGCCTCTTCATCGATTGAGTAGGGGCAGGTCCACCTGTAAGAAAGGAAAGGAAAACCATGCTTAGTTTCATATCACAGTCACTACTAGTGGACAAAAATTTTCAGTGTGTGTACTATTTGAAAGAAATGAGCTAGTTATCCTGGTGGAAAACAGTGCAAAAAACACACCACTAGGATCACACAATGACACAAACACTCAGGTGTGTGATAGACACACATCTGTACACTTACACTGCGCCAGAGACTCATGTAGTGCTACACCCTGCAACAACCAAATCTGGGAAATCTATAGAAGATGGACCTAGATGGTAAAAGGGGGGGTTGTGTAATAAATACATGAGACTACCCTGGTCCTTTGCAAGGCATTTGACTCAGGTACTCAACCTTGTCCTCCTAGGCGATAGACATGCAGCGCAATTTTAAGTCTGCAATGATCATGCATTGAGTAATCCATGACTGATATGACAAAGTTGTCTGATGGTATCAAATGCCCCATTTACATTGCCTCTTAAGGCTGGTAAGACCCCTCTGCTGACATCATGGCAGGGATTATGGGTGTGAAATGATGACAAATATGCGCTATACACACATTGGCCATCTTTGTTGACACAATCCAGGGAAAAAGGGTAGGCTGGCGGTGCCTTGGCGTCTCATACATGACACTATGTCGGGGCACAGGTGTCGCCATGGCCCCTGAAATGTGTGACTTCCTGATGGTTGTGCTTGACTCACCAGAAATCTTACCTGCATTGGTATCATGGTTGGACATATGAACTCCATGTCTAGACTGGCGCAGATACACCTCATTCTGGTTGCATGCAACCTGCCCACAAGCATTGCATGCAGCACTCCAACTCATCTGGTAATGTCATTCAAGAGCAGTGAATAGTAAATAGTATGCCAATGGGAGATTCACTAACAGGTCAGCCGATCTCCACACAAAGATAATCGAGCAGATCCTGCTCCCTGGCCACCAGGTCTGCCCAGTGATGCTTGAGCTGGTGCCCATTCCTGGTGCTCTTGTAGACCCTCTTCAGGTGGTTGAGCACCTTGCCCCACCGCAGCTGCCTAGCCTCGGTCTGGTAGCCCTGGATGACCTGGCCCCCCTATCTCCAGCATCATCGGAAGGTAGTGGGCTACCAGCCACAAAAATCCACCCAACTCATCCTCTCCCACCCTGGCCACCCTCCCCCTACCAGACATGTAATAAATGGTAAAATTGACCCCAAATACGTATAAAAAAGAAAAATGAAAGGAAACTTACGCCCACTAACTAATCCCAATTATCTCTAATGATTAACTACCATGGACAGACACCCCACAGTACAAATACAAATATATACAAAAACACACAAAATCACAAATACTGGGCAAAAAGCAGACAAAACTTAACACAACATGAGAGGAGGGACACCACAAGATACAATACACAACCAAGGCACAACCATCCGGCTCTAAAACACAACCACACAGTCAAAAAGGCACAGACTGTAAAGAGAAAGTGAAACTACACCCACTGTACCATTCTTGTAGACAGGATTTCCTATTGCTTCACTTCCTGTCCCCATGCGTCACGTTTTCAGTCATGCGTATATTTATATGACGCATTTGACATTTGCGTGTTTTTTAGACACATAACGCACGTGTGTCGTTTATATTGACACATGACCGTTATGTGTCAATTTCACTGAAAATCAGCATTGAGAGGAGTGTGAAGGAGGAATTCACTCAAAGGGCCCATTTGTCATTTTCTTTGCGTTTGCGGATGTTTTAGACACATTTGCGTCATTTATTTTACACTGAATCACCATAATATGACATGGGCTGTGCTGCAGTGTGGCATATTAAGTATGGCCACATGTGGTAGTCCATGCAACAATGTGATGAGGGTGTTATTGGTCTGTTCCACCAATGTGTATGTTACAGAGTCAAGAGCATGCAAATAGTTGCACATTGTGCATAAATATGCATGTGTGACAACAGTGTATCCACATATGTTTGACAGTCAGTAAAATGCAATTGTTCTGGTTTGTGATTGTGTGTTGTGTTTTTCTATGTGATGTGTGATGTTGTCACACAGAGCATAAAATGTATAACTACATACACAGCTCAAGCATTGTTGATGATGGGTGAACCAATGCTTCCTGGGAAATGTTACCCAACAAATATCTCCATATGTAGAGTAGGAGTTTATGGAGACTTGTGAGTGCCCTACATATATGTCTGACATGTGTACTTCTTTGGTACATACTGTGTATGACACTCCACCCAGATTATGTTTTGGCCACAAACGTTTGATTTAATTAGTGGCATTTACCAATGGTTGTTGGTTTTGTGTGGTGGACCTGCAGCCCTAGCTGCGTATATTCTCATCCATATTGAAGTGCATTCCACAGACGTGTCCGTGCAATGTGTGAAATCATGTGTACCATGTGTCAGGATTGGGCCTCAAGGCAGTGGCAGGACAGATTACTATGGATGTACTGTGCAGGCCCAACTTCTTCCATTGCTTGTTATACCTGGCCAAATTATGATGACCAGTGTTCCAATGATGCCCCCCCTTTGTTACACATGTTCCATGCAGCCTTTGCAACTCTCACACTGAGTTGAGACAGTGTTCTGTTCCAAAATTAGTAACTTTCTGATTTTGGACATCCACTACCTCATGTGTGGGCTCCTTGCATACCTCCTATCTGGACATGATGTAGGTGTGCGTGATGAGCTATTGATCAACATGTTGGAAACATGGTTGTACAATATATGTTGTGGTCCATAGATTATGTCCTTTAGTTGTCACATACCAGTGATGAGGCTATTAGTGATGTGTGTGATGGTGGCAGTACAATCTTACACATCATATATGATGTTGCAACAGTACTTGTCATATTTGTAACATGCTCCCTGAGGTTAGACTCACAATTCTATGGTATATAAAGTGGATATTGAAGAGACCAAAGCAGCATTGGTTGTATAAGTGAAGTGTTTATTTACAAAATTGATAAGGTGATTTAAGTGGTTCTTAAGTGAAAAAGTTCTCAACTATGTGCTGTCTGTAGCATATCTCAGCAGCTGTGTTGTGCTGTCCCCGTCCATTTCGTCACCACTATCCTCCTCCTCCTCAGGCAGGTCCTCAACCTAGTCATACATGGGGATGTTCATCCGCACACATATGTTGTGCAGGATAGCACATGTCCAGATGATTTTGCAGACAATGTGTGTGGCATATAGGAGGCTGCCTCCTGTGAGGTCCAGGCACCTAAATCTTGACTTCAGTATGCCAAATGTCCTCTATACGATATTCTATGTCTCACGATGTCCCTCATTGTATGCACGCTCTGCTGCTGTGCTTGGGTTTGCAAATGGGGTCACAGTCCATGGCTGTATGCCATAACCCTGATCCACTGCAAAAGAGAAAAGGAGTAAGTTGTTGTTAAGGCTTGCAACAGGTTTGTCATGTAGCATGGCAGTTGTTATTTTGAGTTGGTTGTGAATCATATGTGTTTCTGCTATGTTGTGAGTTCCTGGCCTTGTGCAAAGTTTTCGTAGCACTGTGTTGTTGGATATGACAATCATGAGTATTGGCTCAAGGACCTGGGACAAATGATTTGGAATCCTAACTGACGGCCAGTACGTATGTACCATGCATTGTGTAGTGCACCTTTGTGTCAGTGTGCTATCACTAGAGGGGACATGATACATCCTCACAACACAATGGGGTTATATGTGGAGGCAACATGGTAGCACTACAGAGCCTGGACATCCCAGCCATTTTGACATGTGTCATTACAGATGACGTGAGACACTTACGACCATTTAAATGAGTAAGTGTCAATGCACAACACATTGCTCCAACAAAATGCTCCAACATTTGCAGCACTGTGCTGCAACATTTTGACTATGCAGGAATGCACAATGTATGACATGTTACTAGGCAACTCTTTGTTGTCCCCTGCACCAGTGGCTAATATGCAGCTGTGCACCGACAATACCAATTTTGCATCAGGGTGCTTGGCTAGCTGCACTGTAGGGGTGGCTGTATCTGTGCAGGAAGGGACACCTCCCTATACATATGCTGTTTTGATAAACAATTGGCTCTTTCTGTGTGTGCAGCAGTATGTAGCATGCATTGGGTGGCACATTCATATGAGTTCAAATCACAGTCTATGTCCTTGTTGCAACCTGCAAACGGGTGGTGTTTGTTGTTTTAGGTGACACCTACATTTGAGTGAGCATCATCATGCTATGTATCTTGTGATGACAGACCTGCAGCAACACACATTGCACGCCCCTTCCACGCTAAGTGCTGCGAGGGATGGTAGCTGATTTCCAATGTGGCTTCGAGTCACAAAAGAGTGGTCATCCGCAAACATGTACATACAATGCAGGCAACAACAATGGCATTGGGGGCAGCTGATGTTTGGTCCAGTCATCAGGTGTCCAAGGGTGTGTACTCCATTGTTTCAGGTTGATCAACATTACTACCAGTGTCTGTCCTATCTTCCAAAACATGTTTCACAATTTATTCTGTCAACACATTCACAGTGCAGGCAATGGGATGGAGCTCAGCTACTTAGCAAATGTGTCCCTTGGCACAGTGCATGTAAGGTCAATGATGTCCTAAATACTCCTACAGGGTCCCACTATAGCATCCATGATCTGCAGGCCATTTATTGGTTATGGTACTGACATGATGGTGTTGTGGGTCAGTAAGTGGTGCATGTGAGGTGGCATTACAGAATGTGTGGAGCCATTTCTCACAAATCTGGCACATGGTGTGTGATGGGCATTAATTTTGTATCCCTATGTGTGTGACCCAATGCGTCAGGCAGATTTATATGCACACTACAGGTAAGTCAGGTATGTGTTGATGAGATGTAGTTGGGATTAGCACCAGTTGTCTGGCGTTTGTTCTGTCAGTGACTGGCACGGAATGCTTTGAGGGATCTGTGCCTATGTGAGACTTACGTAACATGAGCATGGTGTATGCCATTGACATTGCTGTGCTATTCTTTGTTTGTTATACTGTGTGTGAAGTGTAGTAGGTTACCTGTGGACACTTGTAGTGGTTTGTGTAGTTCTTATTTTGGCAAAGGGTACATCTCTGCAACTGTTCCTTCACGTGGTGTCCCTCTCAAGTTGTGGGTGTGTAACATACATGTGGGTGTATGTGTTTGTGGTGTGCCCTGATTGTGCTGTACTGCAGCATGGTGCATATGTGTTGTTACCTGCACATCTGTGTTACCCTGGCCATGTGTTTTGGAGTGGTGTGTGTCTTGTGTGCCTTACAGGGTAGGTATGTTGTGTGTATTTTGTTTGGTTTGTTGATGTACCCACAAGTAGGCCATTTCCATATTGTCCATCCTGGAAGTGTTCGTTGATCCTGCTGTGCCGGAATATGAAGGCGTCATGGACACTCCCAGGATACTTGGCCAAAATGTTGGTGAACAGTCCCCGGTGGTCCACTATGGCCTGCACATAAATGGAATGCGTGTGCTTGAGATTCTGGTATAAGTGCTCTGTTGCTGCAGGTGGCACAAGTCAGACATGGGTGCAGTCAATTGCATCAAGCACATGCAGGAAGCCATGAAATTGGTAGAACCCCTGTTTTATCTCCTGCTGCTTTTGCTGTGTGTTGGGGAAGCTAATGTGGCGGGGTGTCAGGAAGATTATTGCATCTAACACCTTTGGCAGGAACACCGAGAATGACGGCTGTGACACAACAACAACCAGGGCACCTGTTGTTTGAAATGAGCCACTTGCCAGCATGTGCAGGACAGTTAGCAGCTTTATCACAGGTGGTATATTGTGTGGGGTCTGCAGGCTGGATGTGATTTGTGGCTCAATGTGGTGCAGCTGGTGTAGTATGGCTTGCCGGTTGAGTTGGTATGTCCTTATAATGTTTTGTTCCCTTAGCCAATGAGGGTCGTCCTGTTTCTGAATACCCTCTCCTGCCTTCTCCGTTGCCTTTGTGGGCTGCGTTGTGGTGGTGGTTGCTGTTGTTGTTGCTGTCCCCAGCGTCGTCCCGCAAGCTGGAGCAGTAGCACTTCCATCTTCTTCTGTGGGTTTCTATTATTGCTTCTGTGTGTTTTCCTTAAGAAGTGGTGTGTGGGCCTCATTTTAATGCCTGGTCTGAGCCAGACATTAAAATGTGACGCATATCGGAGTTAACGTCACTTTTTGGGTCCGCCTCCCACCCATGCATTATTTTTGGCCAGGTGGATAAATATGGTGCTAGGGACTTTGAGTCATTTTTTGGATGGGAACGCCTACCTCGCATTTTATTGATGCAAGGTGGTTTCAAGTATCCAAAAAATGACATTAGCTCCAAGATTTTGATGGTAGAGGGGTCTAGAGCCAGAATATAAATATGGAGTTAAGTTTGCACTGAATTAGCGTAAAACAAAATGTCGCTAATTCAGCGCAAACAGATTATAAATATGAGCCTACATGTCCTAGGGAGCAAGCTAGTTATGTGAGCCACCACTACCAAGGGTTTTACATAGGAATGTACAGTCAAACAAGTCCATCATATGAAACAGTGGAGCCAGATGTACAAAACATTATAACTGTCTCAAACATTTTGAAGCAGCATTGTGAATGCTAAAATGCTTTTTCCGATGTAGTAATCTCATGTTTGAAGTTGGATAGGTTTACCAACTCCTAAAATGGGATTTCGAATGGATACCAATTTGGTATCTGGAAGAGGTGTGTTGTAGGCATCCCTTCCAAATCACAGTCAGTATCTTAGAAACACGTTTCCAATCAAAATCTGGTAGCAAAACATTGATATCATACCTTAATGTAAACATAGGGGCATATTTAAGAGCCCCTAGCACCACCGAAGCATCACTTTTTGTTACACTCTGGTAGCTCTATACTCTGCGCCGTATTTAGAAGGTGGCATTAAGCCACTTTTTGTGGCTTACCGCCACCTTGTAAATATGGCTCCTTCAAACGCAGCACTTTTCGTGCAAGGGTTGTGCAATGGGTGTTGCTGTGGGTAAGCCACAGCAACACCCATTGCATTTTGATGCTGCCTCAGATTTACAGGTTTTTGTAAACCTGAGGCAGCGCTAAAATCGAACACCAATCTAGTGGTGGCATTAGCATGGTGCAATGAGGAGAAATTCTTTCATTTCTCCTCGTTTTTTGCTCTTTCTATGTGAAAGAAAGAAAGAGCAAATCAGCATTTAAGATTGTTTTTGTGCAGAAAGGTGTTCCTTCCCGCACAAAAACAATCTCCCCCTCACTATGGTGCAAGGGTTGCTGCGTTGGCGCACAGCAGCAAATTTAGCTCTGGTGCAGGGGGAAACACACGGGTGCGCCATATTCTAGTAAATACGGTGCATCCCTGCGTTTTGAAAATGACAGTGCGCGACGCTGCCAAATTTGGAACAGTGCCGTCATTTTCTATTAAGTCTGGCCCATAGTTTGTTAAAGAATAGGCAGTGGTCTTGGTGACCAGTGCTAACTCCCCAAGCAAAAAAAAAAACTTTTCTTTTTAAACTCAGTCCCATTTACTTTAGGGAAAACAGATTGCATTTAAAAAACAAGTTTGCTTTATTAAAAAGAAATCACTGACATGGTGATCTGCTGATCCCAGCAGGCCCCAAAATCCCTTCGATTACCTCCAATCATAGTGAGTTGCAATTTCTGGCCTAGTGTATTGATATTAATAATGCAGCTTGGATTCCAACCCACATTGAATCAACTGACCTATTAGTGCATAGGTCAGTTCTTAAAAAAGTTTACTGTCACAAAAATACTGCTCACTATTTGAGACCAGTATTTTGTGAGCAGACATTTGCATAAAACTGTGCATCATGAGCATTGCCAGGTGTGGAAAGAGTTGATGTTCTGCTCCACATTGCACGCCCACCCAGCTTTTTAAGAAACTTCAGTCTCACTTTCTTCTGAGTATGATAAATCTAGTTTAGAAATTTTAATTGCATTAGTTTGTGCCTGTAATTATATGATACACTTTTAGGTTCACTGCATAAGTACAGCCAATCGTAGTCCACACTGCAGAGGTTGCCTCATCCCACAAGCATTTACTTGTAGGGTAGATGCACAAAACATTTTTGCCTGGTGCTTTTTCATGCTATTGGTGATACGTTGAGTGAATGCCTGGTATAAACACCTTTTACCACTGAATTTAATCAAAGCCAGTTTCTGGAGGTGGTAATGTGTGACAAGAATGTTTGTGCATTGTTGATCTGTGGCACCTTGTTGTAGGGGTTTTGTACTCTGTGATTGTTTTATGTGCCATGCCATGTTTTAATTGTGCTGCTATTTTGCTGTCTATTCCGCTGTATACAGGGTATTTGGTTATACTCTGTTCCTTACTTAAGAAATGTGAACAAAAGCCGCTTCATTTCAGCCAAAAGCAGCACAGGCCTTTAAAGTTCCTATGACAACAAACCGTTCACCACTGACTATAATGGTGAAACAGCACTGCTTTCGCTATTCAACTACTTAAGATATGGCAGCTAAAATCTCACAGTGCTCAAAACAACCTCTAAAGTAAAATGTCACTGCTATCTCAACAGATTCTTTGTAGTTGATAAATAAACACCCTCTCTTGTTTTAATAATAGGCATGGCATATAAAGTAAATGGGTTCAGTTGTCCAGGAAATCTGGGGAATATTTTGGCTACCTTCAATTCAATTTTAAACCAAAGGGCTTACTGTAAACCTTTCATCTTTATTGTTGGAGGCTGGTTATTAATAGAGGTCAGTACACACCTACCACTAGAAATATTGCCTATGTTAGGTCCACTCAAGGTCTCAAAACATCATCCCCTAGCTCAATCACTGGTAGGTTGGCAACGAGCAGGTAGGCTTAACTTTGGGAGACATGTATGTAAAGCATTTAAATACAGTACATAAGTAAGACATAACACACAATAAAAGTGTCACACCAATTTAGAGAAATAGTAATCACGTTTATCTTTAAAATGGCATTAAAATGACAAGAATCCAATATAGGGGAGCAGAGTTATGATTTTTTAAATATAACAAATGTGCTTTCTACTGCTTAGGAATCAATAGCACCAACTGGGGACATCTGGTCATGCTTTACCGGGATGAAATCAAAGTTTGAGACTGACCACACTGGAGCCCTGCTTGGATACACGGAACCCGAGGACTTGGTCAAAATTTTACCTTTGCACTTAAAATCTTTTTTCTCGCAACTCCATGAGGTCCTCCTCAGAAAGCCAATTTTGATGCAACGTTGTTGGACTGCTTTATCACAAGGCCAAGGTCAAATCCTGGTAGTCTGGAGCACCGGAGCTTTCAGCAGAACAAACTTGAAATTCAGGCTGGGTCGTGGTTGAAGGTAGTCGGTACGACTCACGAAGTTGGATCAGTCCACTTGTGGAGCATTTTCTGAAAGGTGCTCCAAACACCTGGAACATTTTTTCCTGAAGTTCCTTTTGAGGGTTCAAAGTATCCAAAACACTAAACCAAGGGTCTAAAATCTCTGAAAGGGATTACAATTCCCACAATGCACCTGGGCAAATCCTTAAAAGTCCACTGGACATACTCCAGGCTGGGGACCTTTATGATAGTAGGTGCAGGTAAGCTCTGTTAACCTGTTGCTGTCAGGGAGTCCACTGCTGAGTCCTTTTTGAAGCACAGGAAAGTCTTTAGGTCTCTTGTTCCAGTGGGCAAGAGGAGCAGTATGTCAGAGTGGAGTCCTTGGGGTTGCAGACCAGGGTTTGAGGAGGGCAGTCCTTCTTCTTCTTGTGATTTCAGGCAGCACATCTGAATTGCAATGCAGCTCAGCCACATTTATTCAATCATCTTGGGGGACAAGCAGGGGGTACCTCTGTCAAATGAGATGCAGGTGCCACCCAAAATCATGACAGCTTCTTCCAAAGTGTGGCATTTTCTTGTCCCTTAAAGCACTACACTTTAAAATCCAAGATGGACGATGTTCCTCCAGAGGGGCAAGACATGTTTAAACCAACCTCCTGGTGTGGCTCATTTTCATCAACGTGCCCTCTGCAGACTATCTTCAAATTCCTTTTCTGGGCCTCGTATCTATCTGTGGGGTACATGGTAAGAGGGCAGGCCTGGCTGGTATTCCTTTCTGTCCTGCTTCCTTTGAAACCCAGCTTGATTTACACAGTCCCTTTCCTGACCTTGCCTCTGTAGCTGCAGACCCCCCCCACCATCAGATAACCTCTGCTCAGTGCAGGCCACATATCACCTCATCAAAGCAACATGGCTAATCCTGTTAAAGCTGACCAATCAGGAGAGACCACTAGCAGGCTGGATTTTGGCTTACAGAAAAGAAAGCCTTATAACTTACTTTCTGTGTTACTTATGATAAATTCAACAGTTACATGATGTTGGATTTATCATTAACATTCTTCTAAGTCTTTTCATGACACCTCAGCTTCTTCCTAACAATGCTTATGTTTTTGTGACATATTCCCATGTTATCCTATGAAGGTAAGTATCTATAATGAGATAAAATAAAAGGAGCAATGATCCCCTCACCAGGGCATTGAAAATATATTGTATAATGTCCCTGCTTACAGTTACATGGCACCTCACCCCTTGGGCACCTAGGAGAGACTTCAGTTGTGACTTATGTGTAAACATAAGGTAGATTATCACTTTTGAAGTATCTTTAATTCCAAAGTCGAGTTTGCACACCTTTTATTTTTTAAAGACATGCTGCAAGGCAGGGCTGCCTTTAAAAATAATAATAGGCAACACAGCAGTGCAGGACATATACTAAGCCTCTAAACTTCCCTGCCCTATTACATACTAGGGACTTTTAGGTAGTTTGAATCCACCTTGCCCTGATATCTACTAGGGATTCAGGAGTCTGTCATTGCTAAATGCAATTGTGGCACTTTACCATAGACCTTTTATTCAGAGCACTAGCCCTGGGCCTGGGTTGCAGAGCCCAGGGCATGGTCAGGGTGAGTTACCACCAGTATCAGTCAGATAAATTGGGGTGAACATGCTAAAAGGATCACTTTCTCTCACTTATGCCAGTTGGGAATTCATTCAATGTAGAAAAAAACATTCTGTCCAAACAGACCTGCCCGTATTTGTGATATTCACCTTGGTTAAAAGTTGCTGATACTCCTTTTCAAATGTAATGAAAACTGCTGATGTAGCAGCGCATTGAAGTAGCATGGGATAGATTGCACCCAACCTTGTCTTTATCAGTAGGCCTCATCCAGGCTTTCCTGGTGATCGTTCATGTATTTATCACCTTATTGGGAAACACAGCCCTTTCTAGCAACACACTGTAAGCCAACACATGCTCTGTGTGAGATTGTGGCAAGCACCATCAACAAGAAACAGCACTTTTTGAAGTGAGCATGTGCTGTACGATACCAAGTTTTGAGGCCAATGGCTGTCAAATCCCCCTCACAAATTAACATATAGGGCCCACTTACAAGTAATGCAGAGTCAAATACCTATGTGGAATTCAACTTTGCACAATTATCGGTGGTCCAGTATTCCTGTACCCGGGAGAATCCAGCTGGTAAAATCGCTTTAGGAAATGGCTGCATTACAGGCGAATCTTGAGGGATGCTGAGTAGAGGCAGAATTTCAAAAAGTTCAATGGGTGTAATATGGCTATGGTGACAGTAGAGGTCAATAAACATATTGAGGATGGAATAGACACCAATATCTCTAGTGAATTGACAGAATATTAGCATATTTGGCTGGAAGAAAAATAGGTCAGAGTATGGGGAAACATGAAGCAGCAAAGTCAGTTACTTTGGCTTTATATGAGTGTATTATGGTATTTCAGAGGCAACCCCACTATCCAGTGGCTCTGTGATTTTTTAGTCTGAGGAACCTCAGTGTCATTAGAGTAGAGGCAGGAGGAGAAGTCAAAGGCGAAACCAGAGTGACAGAGGCTGCTGCTGTAGAAGGATGAACGTACAGGACCAGGTTGAAGCCTTGAGGTCGGCCACTGGCATGTAGGGTTTGCATGTAGGGTATGCAAGAGTAACTTTATGCTTGGTTAGATCTTTAATCATGGTCCGGGTTTAATGTTTAGTAGTGCAGAAACATTGACAGCACCAGCACACTCCCGCATGAGCCTGAGCCTGACCTGTCGATTTCTGAGTCTCCCAGCGGAGCTGTTCGGCGGACCTTCTCTGCTGCTATGCTCATTGATTGTGTGCAGCGAATTACCAAGGCATCTTCCCCAGCAGTTTTAAGAACGTCAAAACAGAGAATAGATAGTGTGTGTGTTTTTTTGTGCGTGTGTATGAATGTAAAAATGCGAGGTGAAATCCGATAGCCACTTCATCATACCCGAAAGAAAACAGTCTCATCCAATTATTTACAAGATAATACAGTAATTATGGGGTGTAAGACCCCAAATACATATGCCCCTCCCCCCCCCCGAAACTACGCCCTTGGTATCTACATTACGTTGTCAGTGATGCAGCAAGTCTCATGCAGTTGTGTCTCCATTATTTCTTTGTGGGTGGTTGTAGAACGATATATGTGGACAGTTTTATCATTCGTATAGTAAGTAGGGAGTCTGAAACGATGGTAATGTGTCTGTGTGTGTGTCGAGGGGGTGTCTGTGCTTTCAGCCAAAATGCTGTTTCTGAATGACAATGTCAATCACACAGTAACAGATAGTCCCTGTATCTTTTCATCAATGTGTAGTCACTTTTATCATCCAGGATGTCAGGGCTCGTATAAGACTAGTGACTGTAGAACAAGAAGTATCTTCTGTGAGGCATCAAGGTGACAAGGTTAGGGAAGTCATTGACCCTATCATGATGGTGATGCTACATATGGCATAGAGGATCATGCTTTCGTCTGATCTACCTTGGGCTTGATGTAATGGGAAGGTGTATGTACATCGCAAAATGAGGTTAGAGTAAGTCTGTGAGAAGCCCTTAGAGAAGGATGGGTGTGGGTTTGTAAGCGTGGCTCAGGAGCCTACATAACAAAAACTGGCAGCATGGTATTATAGTGTGTAGTTAATTTACACATGGCTTCAAATGATGAAGTATATTAAAAAAGGTTTCCCCCTATGTTCAAGTACAGCAAGATTCAGAGGGTCATTTTTAACATTTTAACAGAGGCATCAGTGTGTTAGCCAAAAAAAACTGAGTCCAGCTTCAAGCACTTGAAACGGAGTCAATTTTATAGAGCTGGTACTATAAACAGGAACTGAAGCAGAGAGATATTTTGAGCAGTGCTCAAAACGTTCCCTTAAAAGTTGACCAGTCTGACTCCTGGAAATTGTTTGTCCAACGACTTAATCACAATTTCTATTCTGTTTATTATTTAATTTCTCAGAATTTCTGCTTCGGTGAACTTTTTTTACCTATACTGATGTATTGAAGGAAATTTAACAATACAACTACAAAAATTTAATATTCAAAAGTGCAGAATCAGATATTCGCACTTCAGATATAAATTTAATGAAACAATAATTGAGTTATCGATGATAAGTATTAACTTTACTCTTTTTACAGATTTATTAATTTTTGGGAAGCCACGACAATCCACAATCCACAATGCCATGTAGGCCAGAATAGCATTTTTGTCCTAGGCTCCCCAACATACATGCGGCGTGTAAAGAAATTCCTGTCCTCCAACCATTTGGAAACACAAGGGATTTGGGAGCTTTCGCAATATATAGGCACATAATATTTTTCAGTAGTTTTAAATAAATTGGGAATGCTTGTGAATATTCACGACGGTTAAATTTTGAGGGTGTTTTCGTCTTACCAATGGCCACCCCCTAGCCTATCCTCTGAGAAATTTAGAGGCATATTTATGAAAAGTGGCACTGCACATAGTGCAGCTTCACTTTTCTTGCACCCCTTAGCGCCCCTCCTAACGCCACCATGTGTGCGCCATATTTAAAAACGCTTTGGCGTTAGTTAGGGGACTGGCTTCATAATTTTTTAAACAAGTCCGGAGCTTTGCAGGATTAGCATCAAACATGTTGATGCTAATCCTGCAAAGCCCAAAGAGGCCCATTGTAATCAATGGTGTGCCTCCTTTTAACGCCTGCCGCCTGCTCTCAGCAGGCATTAAAAGTGCCGCAAAAAATGACACAAAGAAATATCTTAGATTTCTTTGTGCCATTTTATTCGCACCCCCCCCCCCTCCAGTGGGGGAACACCCCTGTTAGACCTGGCATCCTTGGTGTGGTCTCCACTAATTTTTTGCCTCTACTTCCCAGGATGTTGCTGTGTGCTGGATTCTATTTTTGCTGTTTTTGTTACCCTGGGCACTTTACCACTGATGACGAGTGCTAATGTGCCAGTGCTCCCTATGTGAAATTGTATGTGTAATTGGCTTTTCCATAATTGGTATATTTGATTTACTAGTAAGTCCCTACTAAAGTGCACTAGAAGTGCCTAGGGCCTGTAAATCAACTGCTACTAATGAGCCTGTAGAACTGATTGTGCCACCCACACGAATAGCCCTGAAAACATGGCTCAGACCTGCCACTGCAGTGTCTGTGAGTGGAGTTTTTAAACTGCCAATTCGACTTTGCAAGTGTACCTACTTGCCAGGCCCGAACCTTCCCTTTTTATACATGTAAAGCAGTGGTTCCCAACATTTTGACTTCTGTGGACCCCCACTTTATCATTACTGGATTCCAGGGACCCCCACCAAATAATTTTTGGAATCCGGGGACCCCCACCTGAATCAGTACTGAAAGCTGGGGACCGAATCCGCTAATGTTATTTAATGTTCTAAGCTGTCATGGACCCCTTGAGGAGGCTTCACGGACCCCCAGAGGTCCCTGGACCACAGGTTGGGAACCACTGATGTAATGCACCCCTAAGGTAGGCCCTAGGTAGCCCCATGGGCAGGTTGCAGTGTGTATTAAAGGTAGGACATGCACTTGTGTGTATTTAGATGTCCAAACAGTGAAATGCTGCCAAATTCAGTTTCATTGCTGCAAGGCCTATCTCTCGTATAGTTTAACACGGGGGCTGCCTTTTAATATCGTTAAGGTGCAGTTATCCTTTAAGAGCAGATAGAAATTTGGAGTTTGGGGGTCTCTGAACTCACAATTTTAAAATGCAGCTTTAAGTGTAGGTGATTTTTAGATTGTTAGGCCCATATTTATACTTTTTTGCACCTCATTTGCATCATTTTTTGATGCAAAAGCAGTGCAAACTTACAAAATATAATTGTGTTTTGTAAGTTTGCACCGCTTTTGCGTCCCGAAATGTCACAAATGCGGTGCAAAAAAAGTATAAATATGGGCCCTAGTTTGAAAATGCCACTTTTAAAAGTAGGCATTTTCTTGCTTAAATCATTCTGTGACTCAGCTTTATTGTGGATTCCTTGTCTGGGTCAGACTAAAAGTTGGGCTTTTTGTGGAATCTCCACTAGACAGTGACAGTAAGGGAGCTGGGGTGTAGCCTGCAAATCATGATGGGCCATCTGGGCTAGAGTGGAGAGACCAGTGGTCACTTACACCTGAAAGGACTGTGCCTGCCATCACACAATGCAGTCTCTAACCACTGGTGTGTGTCTGGAGCCAGGCCTGAGCAAGGCAGGATCCTGTAAACAACATAGGCTTTTCTTTGAAGTTGAGCAACTTCAAAGGCAGAAAGAGGTACAATTCTTTGAACCAAAACCCCACACTTTAAATGTCCTAAAGGATTAAAGAGGAACCTCTGTCAGGAGGAGAGCTGAAGGAGAAGTGATGCCCCAGCTTGTGACTGTGCTTTGTTGGGCTGTCCTGCAGTTGCTGCTTTTGCCTGAGAAAGGGGACGAAGACTGGAATTTGTGGTATATTCCTGCATGTGAGTTATCTCCAAGGGCTTCAACTGAGCTTGCCCCCTGTTCTGAAATCTCGGGCCATCAAAGACTTCCTCTAGCAGCACCTGGACTCTCTGCAGACACTCCTACCCTGCCAAGTGGTGCCTAATCCAGTCCCTGGGGCCTTGAATGGAGAAGCTGGTGAGAAACCAAGAAAAACCAAGTGTACTGACTTTGGACGGCTTCGGACTAATGCCACAACCGGGTCTCATGATGCCACCTGCAGCTGAAGCTGTGGTCCTCGCTGGGGTGCGACAACTCCGCAACACCGACACCGCCATAGCCTCGCTGAAGTCCACAAATCCGTGAAGTCCTGAAGTGCCGTGTCACTGATGTCCATGATACCTGACTTTGTCGGAAGTGCGTGGATCCAATGCTTCGCATCGATGCCGTCCCAATTCCACCACTCCACAGCAAGGACTGGACACCTTGCACCAACACCTCCGATCCTTCACAACGCAGCACCAGAACTGATGCCACACCAGATCAAGCGACGCCTTGATCCCCGACTCCGTGCACCGGCTTGTTTCCTCATTTTGACAAGGTGCTGAGTCCGTGTGACTCCGTGACTGATGCCATTAGCACTGGGTTTTTGGGAACAACTCTGTAACAAAGCCGTGATGTCACCAATTTGAAGCATCTGGGTTTCTAAGCATTATATTGAAGTTTAATCTTTAAAAATACATAATCTGTATGATGGATTTACAAAATGCATGCATTACACCACTTTGTAACTGTGGCGAGGGGATTTTGGCCTCATTGGGCCACATCAGTGTAAACAAAATGATGCTAATGTGGCGCAACAAGGCACTTAAACATGTCCCTTACTTTTTTCACGATTCATGTTTGTGCTCACAGATCACACTTGTTGGAGTGTGACTTTTATAATCAATGTTAACGGTGAAAAGTTTGCAATGTAGTGTCAAATGAAACCGCATAAATGCAATATTAATGCACACGTAGAAATGTGCCCACGGGGAGAGGCCACCAATGTATACGATGATTAATGAAACTGACTAATGATGAATTGACAATGAATCAGTGTATGATTTTGTATTAGCGTTAAGAGTTATGTATTAGGGTTTTGCTAAATTAATCACTAGGCCTTAGTTAGCAAGGGTCTGGGCCTAGCTGCCTGGTCTCATATTAACTGTGTTTTCTAACGTGCAATGTGCTGTTTTCCTGAAGGACACGAAGCTGTACTTTTCCAGGATCTAGAAAGATGTGTGTGTAACCGTAGTAAATTCTTTCTCATGAGACCCGACTTGCTCAAGGAGACATTCTTGCCAAATGCACAGTGTAATTCGCAACAGGTACAAGGTCGCCTAAACCAAGGGAAGACAATGGAACTACTGACTGGAGTGACTAGTGTAACTTTTCTTACCTGACATTCTACCCGTTGAAGACGTCAAACACAGGACCCAATAAACTGCATGAGAACTGTCTTAGGTGAAAATTCTAGTAAAGTGAGCAACGGATTATTGGACAGAGATAACGATGCACCAAATATTGCCCAATTGGAATTTAGAGACTTGTTCGACATGTTTAATATAACAGCGTGATACAAGGAGAAGTCAGCCATTCTTAGCCGTCCTCCCCGCCACTTTGATGCTGTTACTTATCCTTACTCTTGAAGAGACTTTGGGGGTCATTACAACATTGGCGGTAAAAGCTGCTTACCGCCGTGCAGAAGACCGCCAACATACCGCAGCGAAAATCCGCCACGGCCATTTGACCCACAGCTCGGAATCCGCCAAAATTGAGACACCCACACAAGTCCGCCACACCAAAGGTCAGTGATAAACTGGCGCTAACAAAACCTCCACCTTCACGCCAACAGGAATACGCCCACACTATCACCACCCACGAATCCACGCGGCGGTCTTTCAACCGCGGTATTCCATTGGCGGTACACACAGCACTCAAAATACACACACTCTTACAAAACACCACCACATTGGACAAATCGAAATACACACACCTGATACACATACACACACCACTCCCACACACCCAATACAATATAAAATACACACCCACATCACCCACAAACCCCCACGACCAAAATCCCAAAAGAAGGCCAGAGAGAGAGACTACAATCTACAAACAAGCATCCACAGGCACACAACACCATCACCCACATAACATCCACGCAGCCCACACAACACACCACTAAATATCACCCCACATATCACAACACACACCACCCCACACATCACCCACACCACCCCATGGCACGGCAAAGACACCCCAGGTTTTCTGAGGAGGAGCTCAGGGTCATGGTGGAGGAAATCATCCGGGTAGAGCCACAGCTATTCGGATCACAGATGCAGCACACCTCCAAAGCTAGGAAGATGGAGCTATGGTGCAGAATAGTGGACAGGGTCAATGCAGTGGGACAGCACCCAAGAAATAGGGATGACATCAGGAAGAGGTGGAACGACCTACGGACCACCACCTTCTCCCCCACAACTAACAACCTGGGAGGAGCAAGTCTTGGCAATTCTGCATCCTGAGGGCCTCGAAGGAGTAGCTGGAGGAATGGGCTCTGGTAAGTCAAACCTTAACTACTATATCCCCCACCCTACCTGCATGCCATCACCTACCCCCACCCTCGCCTTCACCCCATCACTCCTACTCCTCACAAATGTCCCAATATCTAAAACCACACATCCCAACACCAAGCCCTGCATGCAACACCAAAGCATGGACACCCATCACCAATGCATGGCCACTGCACATACCCATACACCCCCCTAAACCATCATCACACAAGGTCCCACACAGGAATCAAAGCACTGGGGTACACGGTCACCCACCCATTGCACACCATGGCACATACAGAGGCAATAATCATGATTTTACACCCCTGCAGGACCCCTACCCAACGTCACCACACAGGAGGGTCCAGACATGTCCACACCACCAACAGAAGAGGCCCACAGTGATGACAGCAGCTCTGTCCAACTGGATCTAGATGACCAGCCCGGCCCATCTGGGACCTCGGGACAGTCGGTTCCCCTCACACAGTCACAGCCACCACAGATCTTCCCCCCACTGGAAACACCAGCACAGCGCCCACCCAGCGGACCCATACCTCTGTCCCCAGGACACGTCAATCAGCAGTGTGACCACCACTACAGGGAACCCAGGCTAACCTACCACAACAACAACAGTGACCTGGGGACAGTGGCAGTGGGCACACCGTTCAGGGGACAGAGGCCCAGGGAAACAGGGGAACTGGGAGGGCTGCTGTGCGACAGGGGGAGGACAGGCCCAAGGATCCCACTCTTCACGAGGCCCTCTCCAACATCATGGGAGCGTACCATCATTCCCAGGAGGCAATGGCAACAGTACTGGCCAAGTTTCAGGAGACCCAGCGGCTGCAGGAGGAACAGTATTTGGGCTTCAGGGAGGAACTCAGATCCATCAATTCCACCCTGGGCACCACCGTAGGGGTGCTGAAGGAAGTCCTCAACACCAGGAGGGACATTGTGGCACAACAAGGGGCACCTGACACTAGCCTTGACGATAAACTGCCCACCACCTCCGCTGGCGAAAGTGGACAGGAGGCACCGCCACAGGACCACCACACCAGCACCCCACCCCCTGCAGAGGGAGAACCACCCCGCAAACGGTCCCTGAGATCCAGGACAAAGACAGAGAACGATGCCAAGACCCCCGCCAAGCAATGACACCGCCCTGAATGTCATCCTTTTGACCCACCTTGTCACCCTGTCAATCCTCAAACTGCCCCAGCTCCACTTCCAATGCCCCTTTGGGCAATGCACCTGTGAGACTAATAGACTGGACTCTGCCATGGACATTCCTCCACCATCACCCCTCACCATGTTACAGAACCCTCCAATATTGAGCACTTAAATAAACACCCTTGAAGCACAAAACAATCTGGAGTCTGTCTGTGATTTCGAAATAGTGTATTAGCAATTACAGTGACAAAATGCTCTTTCAAACGTAATGTCAACATTCCTATGTCACACAGCTCTAGTCCATGAGGAAACAAAGCAGATGTCACACAGTGGGACCCACATCTGTGAAATCGTAAGGGAAAGTGACAACTCAGTGACCATACACTGGGTTAAAAGAACAGACAGTAGAGAGGTAGTAGTGTTAAAGTACATGTAGTAGGCAGGTTTGTCTTCTTACCTGTGTCTCACTGGAAATATTGCAGGATCACAGAGTTCCTGTTGTCGATGTCCTCTTCTTCTGCTTCCTCGTCTTCAATGACCACAGGCTCCACAGCTGCCACAACACCTCCATCTGGACCATCCTCCTGCCGAAAAGGCACCTGTTGTCGCAAAGCTAAGTTGTGAAGCATACAGCAGGCCACGATGATCTGGCACACCTTCTTTGGTGAGTAGAATAGGGAACCACCTGTCATATGGAGGCACCGGAACGTGGCCTTCAGGAGGCCGAAGGTCCGCTCTATAATCCTCCTATTTCGCCCATGGGCCTCATTGTAGTGTTCCTCTGCCCTTGTCCTGGGATTCCTCACTGGGGTCAGTAGCCATGACAGGTTGGGGTAACCAGAGTCACCTGAAAATGGCGAGGGACAACTGTTGGACACACACTAACCTGTAGGGATATCCCCAGACCCAAACAACTATTCCCACTGACTTGCTTCCAGGTGCTCACCTAATAGCCACACACGGTGCCTCTGGAGTTGACCCATCACATAAGGGATGCTGCTATTCCACAGGACGTAAGCGTCATGCACTGAGCCAGGGAATTTGGCATTAACATGGGAGATGTACTGGTCGGCCAAACACACCATCTGCACATTCATCGAATGATAACTCTTCCGGTTTCTGTACACCTGTTCACTCCTGCGTGGGGGGACCAAGGCCACATGGGTCCCATCAATGGCACCTATGATGTTGGGGATATCTCCCAGGGCATAGAAGTCACCTTTCACTGTAGGCAAATCCTCCACCTGAGGGAAAACGATGTAGCTCCGCATGTGTTTCAGCAGGGCAGACAACACTCCGGACAACACGTTGGAAAACATAGGCTGAGACATCCCTGATGCTATGGCCACTGTAGTTTGAAAAGACCCACTTGCAAGGAAATGGAGTACTGACAGCACCTGCACTTGAGGGGGGATTCCTGTGGGATGGCGGATAGCTGACATCAGGTCTGGCTCCAACTGTGCACACAGTTCCAGGATTCTGGCAGGATCAAGCCTGTAGGTGATGATCACATGTCTTTCCTCCATTGTCGACAGGTCCACCAGCGGTCTGTACACCGGAGCGTGGCGCCATCTCCTCACATGTCCCAGCGGACGGTGCCTAAGAAGGACAACAGGGAGCACAGAGTCAACCAACTCAGAGGTACTTAAACACAGCTTACTCAGAAAACCATTTATAACCTGAATATTGCCTGTATGAGTGTTGAGACAAGGCCTAGGTATGCCTGACCTGTAAAGTGGGACAATGGGATGTGAGGTAACTGCGCTGGCGTTGAACACCGTCGCGGTAGGCGGTCGAAGACCGCGGCGCAATTCTGCATTGGTTACCATTGGACCCTATGGGTCCCAGGAGCTAATGACGATGTACGCCGGCGGTGACGCACCGCCATGGACGTGACCACCATTTTCTATCACTTCAATCACTCAATACCTGATCTTCGACAGGAGAGAACCTACACTGGAAGTGCTGCTGTGACCTCAGTCTGGAAGAGACAATGGCTCGTGCATCTGGGGAAAGGGCCCCTGCCTTCAGCACGGAGGAGTTGGAGAAACTCGTGGATGGGGTCCTCCCCCAGTACACGCTACTCTACGGTCCTCCAGACAAACAGGTAAGTACACTGGGAGCATGCTGTATGGGCAATGCCTGTGTGGAGTGGTGCGGATGAAAGATAGGGGTGGGGAGAATGATGTGTGCATGAAACGGCGAAGAGTGCATGTGCCACATGGCAAGGATAGGGATGCGGGCCAATGACTGTGACGGTGCAGTTGGTAATAACTTCTCTTTTTCCATTGTACAATTCATGTAGGTCAGCGCCCACCAGAAGAAGGATATTTGGCGTGCCATCGCCAAGGACGTCCAGACCCTGGGGGTCTATCACAGACGGAGCACCCACTGCTGGAAGAGATGGGAGGACATTCGCTGCTGGAGCAAGAAGGTGGCGGAGGCCCAGCTGGGGATGGCCTCCCAACGTGGGAGGGGTGGCCATCGCACCATGACCCTCCTGATGTTCAGGATCCTTGCGGTGGCGTACCCGGAGTTGGATGGGTGCTTGAGGGCATCACTGCAGCAACAAGGGGGTGAGTACACACTCATTCTGCTGATTCAGCACATAGTGGAGGTGTCTGGGTGGGGGACGTGGGCTGTGTATTTCCCTAGGCCAGGGCGAGTGTTCTAGTTAAGTCCCCTTTTTTAGGGAGACCCTGTGGCACCCCACCCCACCTGGGTACAGTGCCAACTGCACCTAGTCAGGCTCCTGTGACATCCATGTGTGCAGATATTGGCCATAGCCTCGTAGGCCATGTCCCAGGGATTGTATAGTGAACCCCAAGTGCACGACGTAGTGCAAGGGGCTTCTGTGTCTGTCGTGTCCGCCAACGGTAGCGGTAATGCATGCACTGAACATGTCTTTCTTCTGTCCCCCCCTTTTTGTGGTCTCCCTGTACATGTGTGCATTAGCATCATCAGGCGGAGGAGCAGTGGCACCGGAGCAGGAGGGAGCTGCATCCCACATGGCCCTGGAGGGCGAGACAACGGAGTCTGAAGCCACCAGTGGGACGGAGGGCGAAGGGAGCTCCACGGCGGGGACAGGAGCTGACACCAGTGATACGAACTTGCCCTCTGATGGGAGCTCCCTTGTGGTGGCGGCCCTATCTGTGCCCCCGCATCTACAGGTACAGCTGCCACCCCCCCTCCAGCACCACCCTCCCAGCAGCCCCTCAGCCTTTGCCCCGTGCCCGCTCACTCAGGAGGGTGGGCATCTCCTTCGCCCCAGGCACCTCAGCCCCTGCCCCAGTCACCCCTGCTGCCCTCAGTGAGGAGGCCATTGACCTCCTCAGGTCCCTCACTGTTGGGCAGTCTACCATTTTGAATGCCATCCAGGGTGTAGAGAGGCAGTTGCAACAAACCAATGCATTCCTGGAGGGCATTCATTCTGGTCAGGCAGCCCTTCAGCGAGCTTTTCAGACTCTGGCCTCAGCACTGATGGCAGCCATTGTCCCTGTCTCTAGCCTCCCCCCTCCAACTTCCTCCCCCAGACCCAATCCCCTGTACCTCAGCCTACCCCAAGCACACCATCAGACCAGCATGCACAAACCTCACCACACAAAGGAAGCTCAGGCAAACATAAGCACCACACATCCCACAGGCACTTACGCAAGCATCACACACATGCAGACATAGCAACATCCACTGCCTCCACTGTGTCCCCCTCCTCCTCGTCTCCCTCATCCCTCCCAGTCTCGTCTCCACTCACACCTACATGCACTACATCTACAGCCACTGCTTCCATCACCAGCACACCCACCACCACACCCCACTCATGTGCACTCACCACCCCCACTACCATTCACACATCCCCTGTGTCCTCTCCCAGTGTGTCGGTGACGCCACCTCCCAAGGTACACAAAAGCAGCCACACACCCACCCAACAGCCATCCACCTCACGACAGCCTCCAGCGCATGCACCTTCACCCAAAGTCACCAACCGGACACCTCCCACAACAACAACCTCTTCCTCCACTCCCAAACCCCCTCCAGCTACCCGTCCCAGTGTTCCTAAAAAACATTTCCTGGCCACCCTTGACCTCTTTCCCTCACCTCCCCCACCCCGTCAGTCTCCTAGGGCCCGACTCTCCAGGTCCCAACCTAGCACCTCAGCCACAACAGCGGCGGGACCAGTGGTGCCAGTAGTCACCGGATTCTGGAGTGCACCAGGCAGCAGGGCAGCCAGTGTGGCAAGGAGCCACAGCACGGACAGTCCCCCACCTGTCAAGCATCAAAAGTTAGCCAGTGCCTGGCGGGAGAGGGGGAAGACACCAGCCACCAAAGCCGCTCGCAGGGGTACAGGTGGGAGAGTGGAGTCAGCTGTGACACCTTCCAAGGTGGGGAAGGGGCACAAGAAACCTGGCAAGTCTGGGAAGAGCAGCACAGCGGATAGGACCGCCATCTGCCCCACTGCCCAGGATCAGGCCAGCACCAGCCCCCGCTTGCCCAGACAGGACCGCCAGCAGCAGCCCCGCTGGCCCAGACAGGACCGCCAGCAGCAGCCCCGCAGGCCAAGACAGGACCACCAGCACCAGCCCCGCTGGCCAGGAGGCGACCGCCAGCACCAGCCCCGCTGGCCCAGACAGGACTGCCAGCAGCAGCCCCGCTGGCCCAGACAGGACCGCCAGCAGCTGAGTTGCTGCCAAGGACACCGGCGCCACAAGCACCGCTGCCAAGGACACCGCCGCAACAAGCACCGCTGAACAGGACACCGCCGCCACAAGCACAGCTGCCAAGGACACCTGCCGCCACCAGAACTGCTGAACAGGACACCGCCACCACCAGCACCCCTGAACAGGACACCACCGCCACCAGCACCACTGAACAGGACACCACCGCCACAGGCACCGCTGCCAAGGACACCTGCCGGCACAAGCACCGCTGAACAGGACACCGCCGCCACCAGCACCGCTGGCCCATGAGCGCCAAGAGCATTAACGCTACCAAGTCCGCCACGGGCTGGATGAAGCACTCTGGGCACCAAGCCCCCTTCAGAACCAGTGGAGATTTACATCCACTACCTCTGTCCTTTGTCAGGAAGAAGCACCCTGGGCACCAAGCCCCCTCCAGAACCAGTGGAGATTTACATCCACTACCTCTGTCCTTGGCAGGATGAAGCACTCTGGGCGCCAAGCCCCCTCCAGAACCAGGGGAGAAAGGCATCCACTACCTCTGTCCTTGGCAGGATGAAGCACTCTGGGCACCAAGCCCCCTCCAGAACCAGTGGAGACTGTTATCCACTTGAGAGACTGTGGCTTTGCACTCCCCAGGAGTGTACAGTGGGCAAACCACCCACTGTAGAGACTTGTGAGACTGTGGCTTTGCACTCCCCAGGATTGTACAGTGGGCAAACCAACCACTGTAGAGACTTGTGAGACTGTGGCTTTGCACTCCCCAGGATTGTACAGTGGACAAACCACCCACTTTAGAGACTTGTGAGACTGTGACTTTGCACTCCCCAGGATTGAACATTGGGCATGTGGCCCCCTCGTGGATTTGGCGTCGTGCACTCAACCGGCTGAGGTGCCCCCCTTTCCCTTCCCCCTGAGGTGCCTGTTTTATTTCTATCTGATGCCCCTGCAGTGTTCTCTCCATCATGCTCGGGTATCTTGTGTGGGCCCAGTGTTCCACGGACTTAAATGGTGCAATACCTGGACTTCTATTCTTGGTGTATATGTTTGTTTATAGTGTAAATAAATATTTTGCGTACTGGATTTTAATATATTACAATGGTTACACTCATTTTCTTTTGTCTTTGCATTCTTCCGGGGGGGTTGGGGGTGTAACTGTAATGTATCATGCTGTATTAGTGTGTGTGTTGTCATGGGTGAGGGTGGGGGTGGGGGTGTTGCGTGTTGCGTGTGTGTGTCCCTGTTTTTTCCCTCCCCCCTCCCCTGTGTCATAGGTGCAGTACTCACCGTGGTCTTCGCCGCCGGCGTTCGTGCTCCTGGTAGAGGAGCAAGAAGATAAAGGCTGGAAAAATGTGAATCTCTGGTTCCATGGCGTCCTGGTTCATCGTGGGGTGTGTAGAGGTGAGCGTTTTCCCTTCGAAGTCCAGTTTCCGCCGTGTTTTTGTTCGCGGTGAATCCGCCCTGGAAAAGGTGGTGGATTGGTAGGTTGTGATACTTTGGGCGGTACATTGTCCTCCGCCTGTCTGTTGGCGGTGACCGCCAAGCTGTTTGTTTATACCGCCGTGGCGGTCGGAGTATTAAAGTGGCTGTCTATGTTGGCGGTTTCCGCCACGGTCGTAATTCCATTTTTTTCCGCCGGCCTCTTGGCGGTCTTACCGCCGCTTTAACACCGACCGCCAGGGTTGTAATGACCACCTTTATCTTTAGCTGTTTGATACTATTAACCAACCTCGCCTTGCCCTTTTCCTGAGATGCACTTCTCCTCCTTATGAGGGAAGAGCCCTTTGCTATACCCTGCTGAGCCTTACCTGCTTATCCTGGCTGATGGGGAATTGACTGCTGTCCTGAGGATGAAGACGGTCACTGTATGACGCCCCATTGGGATGGGTAACTATCTGATGATAAATTGTAATTGTCTGTTTGCTTTTTCTTTCTAGGTACCAACTGCTCTTTTGACAGAGGCCATAGTTAGATGTTTTCTAAATCCATGTTACTAAATTGTTTTGCATAAAGCCCAACATGTCGATGCTAATTAGAGGTTAGTTAAGGAGTTCACCAAAATCGGGCGCAAATAGACAAATGACTGAATCTTTGCTTTGTTGAATAATGTACTAATATTACTTTGCTAAAGTTTGAGTCATGTTGACTTTGTGTTTTGTGCTAATGTTCATGATCTTTGCATTGATAAAATCTTATTCCAGTTGCCATATTGTAGTTTTGTTGATGTGCTTATTGGTATTGAGACTAATGAATATGCTAGTAGGTTGTAACTAATAGGGAATAAATATCCAAAATCTTACTAGATTTGCATGGTTATTCATGGCCGAAAGGTGATGCCGTGTTCCATTCTTATTAAATGTTAATGATTAGTTTTATCGATTAGATATTGTGAATGTCGATTTGATTATTGATCTAGCATTTGGAATGTTAAAGAGATATCTCATCCTGAGGAGCCTCCAATCAGGGTCAAAAGGTTCATTGGCCTAAAACGAGTCCCCTTGTAAGTAAATTATAAAAGGGGGGACGCGTTATCACACTTCTTCCACACCTAGTGTAAGTACACATTCTTTTGAACAGGTCCCCATAGCTGAGGTCTCCAATAAGGGACTGAAACACTAATGTTGGGTGCTTATGCTTGGTACTAGTTCAACAATGGGTGTCAAATATGATGTGGTATTTTGGTAAAAAGGCATGGAGGATTTCATAGGGGTGTATTCTTGCTACGCTGTATCACCCAGAAGCTTGAAGGGGTGAGTCTGACCTCTGATCTGCAGGGAACACAGAATATGAGCAACCAGGGCTTAATCAGTGGCTTTTAGATGCTGATTGTCTCGTAAGCCAGGATTCCTTCTGAATCAGGGTTTTGTCTTATCTCACGTCCTGTAAAGTTGCAGACTGGAAAGCCATTTGTTGTAACCATTCATTGCGCCAATATTTAAGAAAGAGGCTACTGCAGAGGATGCTATATAACCACATGCTTGTATTCAACTCCAAGTTATTTAATGAAACAGTCAGAATTTTAGTGATCACATATATAGAGGCAATCTACAAGCTCTGGTGGTGCTGTGCATTATGCATAATTACAATGTGGCGCTAAGCCACTTTTAGTGGCTTAATGCTGCTTTGTAAATATGCCCGTTGATGCAGTTTTCTACGTCAGAGTGGGTTGCAATGGGTGTTGCTGTGGGTGTTCCAACACAACAGCCATTGCTTTTGACGATGCCCCAGATTTACAAGAATCCCTAAATCTGTGGCAGCGCCAACAACTAACACAACCTAGGGGTGGCATTAGCATGGCGCAATGAGGAGAAATGCTTTTGATTTCTCCTCGGTTTTGCTTTGTCTATATCTGCTTCATTCTGCAGCGCACATACAAATATCAAAACCTCTGTGAATGATTGTTAATGTGCAGGAAGGCGTCCCTTCCTGCACCTAACCAATCATTAAATAGTGACAACTTGCTTCTTCTATATGTGCTACATTCTGCAGCACACATAACAGTGCCAGATCGCCATTATAGATTGTTTATTGGGAGGACGTGACACCTTCCTGCACATAAGCACAGGGGGCGTTATATTTTGTAAATACCTGCATTTCAGAACTGATGCAGGGCTGCCAATTTTTGCGCAGCACTGAGCTGCGCCAGTTCAATGTAAATATGACCCATAGTTTGTAGTACATTTAAAATATTTCATAAGCCTGGCGACTATTTAGTTATTATACAGAACCTTGGCAAAAGGCAGGCAGGAGCTCAGCTTAGTATTTTATTGTTTTGTATAGTGATTTTGTTAAGAGCAATTATTTGTCATATATCAGTAAATGTGCGACCCCACTTGCAGATGTGAATGTAAATGTGGACGACAAGCTGTGACAGTGATATCCAATTTTGCAATGATGGTTGCCACATGCCTGGCCTTTATCTTAGGCTGTTGGAGACATCCCAAAATGCCTCTCTGACACTCACTCCGGTCTCATATTTCTAATTTTTCACTTTGTTGACTGACGGCATGCTCTTTGTCAACCGGTGTATTTCACAGTTTGGTAACTCATATGGCCAAGCATTTATTACACATTACATAATATGTGAAGCAAACTGTGCCTTTAATTCTGAGCAAGATCAAAGAGGGAGACGCTAACAAATCTTAAAGCAGAAAACCCACTATTTATTTATTTTTTATGAAAGTAAGCACACTTAGATACACTTTCTTCGTGTCGTTCCCCATTTCTTTTACACCCAACCATTCTATTTTTAATATTTAATTTCCTCTTTTTTAATCAATATTCACAGTATCGAAATTAACCTCTGAAGAACATTCCTTCTGAGCAGGTGCTTGCTAAAAAAAAGTGGTGGCTTCCTGTGGGTGGAGGTGGAAAGAGGAGGGATGGGAGGGTAAGGTAAGGAAAGGGAAAAAGGGTTGTTGGGGGTACCCATTAGCCAAAGAAAATATTTCTCAGGGTCGGCGGACAAGGCTTGATCCCCTTCTTTTCTTTTCAAGTATATTTGTTGAGTTTTACATGAAGGGCAACAGTTACAGATGGCAGGAACCGTCAGAATGATCAAACATGTCAGTAGTACATAGTGATTTAAAATATAAGAATTAGTACATTTGAAATAGCAGTGTGCATGCAAACGGGAATGTTGAGTTAATATAGAGGACGTGAGTGTACTGCCTTGGGAATGAAAACTAGGGGCTAACCCATGAACTGGAGTGGGAGCAGGGTGGAAGAACAAGGGGGGAAATGACAGGTCACATAGGCACAAGGGAAAGATGTGTGTGAGTGGGTAGTGCGACCAGTGGTACAGTGATGAGGTGGTGCAATGACGTGTGAACAACAAGTAAAGTGAAACACAGAAGTCCCTGTCACAGTGACGGTAGGCCACTTTGGTGGTGAATGTGTGTCAAGATGGTCATTCCACACCATTTGCAGAAACTATGAGGGGAGGGTAGCCCACTGAGAGGAAATGGGCCACTTGCGCATGTTGCAGACTTCCTCATAGCGAAGGGCATGCTCCTCTGCAGTCCCTCACTTGCATATAGCCCAATGCCAGGCTGCTATTGGAGAGAGCCACTGTAGGTAGAGCACTCATTTGGCGAGGAGGAACACCAGGGATTTGTATCTTATGTGATTTGCTGTGTTCGGAGATGCCTAAGGAGCATGCCTCCCAGGTGTGTCTGTCAGGTAGTTATATGGCCTCTGGTAAGGTGTCGTGAACAGACTTCCAGTGGTTATGTAGGGAGGGAGAATATCAGAGCATGTGGGCAAGGCATGTGACTGGGGCCTGGCAGTGTGAGCAGCCCACCCGTGCATCAGGAAAGTAGCGATTTAATTGGGCTGGGGTGAGGTAGTCTCTCTATAACATAAATAACCATATATTCTTAAAATGAGAGTTACATGATACTTGCTGGAGGAACTCCGAAGCCTTAATCCATTTCTTATCATGAAGTACTTGTCCATAATCATTCCTCCCACTTCTGTTGAAGTGCATCTTGATGGGCCATCGCCAAATCATGAATGGTATTGTACAGCCCCCTCTGTGAGATTCCATAGGGTGCGACCTGTTTTGGTGAGTTGCCTATGAAGAAGAAATTGTCCCGGTGGAAGGCTATAGTCCGTAGTCAATTGGTTGAAGAAGAGAAAGAGAGTAAGAGAGTGGGGTAATCAGGTGTTTGTCGAGTCAGGCTATAGGGTGTGAGAGATGAGGAATACAACAGTGTTGGCCAAGCGCAGTGTTAAAGATAGGGTGTCATCAAGTCCGACATCAGTTCACATATATAATGATAGTTTATACAGGAAAGGAGTTTAAGCGAGGGAGGCCAAATGACAGTGTCGGCTGGTTGTGGAGTCACCCTCAGAGGGGTCTGAGAACCCTGCTGAGCATCATCAGAAGGTAAAGTGTCATCATCAGTCGTAAAGTTGTGCTGGACCTTCTTGTCGTCAGTGGTGGCAGCCGTGGTCCCTAGGTCAGCTGCTGCTTGTACAGCCCACCCTGGCAGGAGGACACCGAGCCAGAGGGTGGAGAGTAACAGAAGTGGTCCATAGAGGTCTCCCCAGCATTTCTTGAAACTGATGCCAGAGAGGGGGACTTTGCACAGATCAATCTGAGCAACAGAAATGTACCATCAGGCTCAGCAGGTCTCAGTCGGCTGCAGTGCACCTGCAGTATTCTAGTCTGTGGTATGGTAATTCATAGGACCCCCCACTCACCTTGATGCTGGAGCCAGGGAAGGTTTTATTTTTGCACAAGTAGCATACAGGTGTTCGGGGTACCATGTTAGGCCTCGCAGAGAGAGCAGCTGCCCACTAGATTTCCTAGCGGTGATCACCTGCCAGCATAGTATCATACTCTGGCCCTTTGTGCATACTGACAGTGACTCCAAGGTGGGGGGGAGCGAGTACAGATGCAACACAGCATCAGAGAGCAGAACAGGTGGTTGGCAGGTAGCTCCCCTACTTCAGCCCTTCTGCATACCAGGGCCATGGGGGAAGCCCCCAGCATGAGCTCTGATTTAGATACAGGTGCAAGGGTCTCTTTGCAAATGTCAGGCAGGCAAAGGGGGTATCTCAGAGGAGCTGTAGGAATCAATCATGTGGCAGGTCATGTCTCAGAGACCCACTTGTTGGCAAAGGGGGGCCTTCATGCCTCTTCTCATCGGCCTGCCTCAGCCCAGAGGACAGGTCTTTGCTCCTATGCCCTCTGGTGGGGGAGGATCCAGTTCTGGTGTTAGAAATGGAGGCTCCAGGGAGGAAGGGCAAGCAGCTCAACATACACAGCCCGACAGACCTGCCCCCAGTCCACACGGGCTGATGTCAGCGTGGTCCGAGGCCGCTACGCTGAACCACTCTTCCCATGGGAGCCGCAGCAGACACACAGGGCCACCCGCAGGCAGCGTGGCGTAAATAGGGGTTGCTTGCATCCCTCAGCAGCCCCAAAGCAGGGCTCCTGGCCAGGATGTGCAGTGATTCGTAGACGGGTGGATAGAGCCCCACAAAGTTGCGCCCCCATGTTGGCTGGCATGGCCACGCCCCACAAGGCTTGATTGCTGTTTGTATTTAAAGCATCATGTGATTTTACTGGCTGGAGTTACCGGCCAGTAAAATCGGTTCTCATGTTTCTGCAACCTAGAAAATGGGTATGTGAATACAGGGCCAGTAACGATCACGCAGAGCATAATTCTGTGTAGAAATTCAGCTCCACCTAACTCCACCTGCCTCAGAATCAGGCCTTTTGTGAGTATGCTGGTTCAGCGTGTCTTGCACAATTGACAACACTTCACTATCCATCTGCTGATTTGTTTGTACATTTACATATTAAGTTTCGTATGGGCAGGTAGTTTTCTGGAGGCAACCCAGCACACAGAACTACAACTGTTGTGAGGGAAGGGGAATTTCTACATCACCATGACAAACAATACTGTATACATATTGGCCCTCATTCTGACCTTGGCGGGCGGCGGAGGCCGCCCGCCAAAGTCCCGCCGTCAGGTTACCGTTCCGCGGTCGAAAGACCGCGGCGGTAATTCTGACTTTCCCGCTGGGCTGGCGGGCGGTCTCCTTCAGACCGCCAGCCAGCCCAGCGGGAAAGAGGCTTCCACGATGAAGCCGGCTCGGAATCGAGCCGGCGGAGTGGAAGCTGTGCGACGGGTGCAGTTGCACCCGTCGCGTATTTCACTGTCTGCGCAGCAGACAGTGAAATACATTTAGGGGCCCTCTTACGGGGGCCCCTGCAATGCCCATGCCAGTGGCATGGGCACTGCAGGGGCCCCCAGGGGCCCCGCGACCCCCCCTACCGCCATCCGGATCTCGGCGGTCCGACCGCCGGGATCTGGATGGCGGTAGGGGGGGTCAGAATCCCCGCGGCGGTGCAGCAAGCTGCGCCGCCGCGGAGGATTCAATGGGGCCGCGGTACACTGGCGGGACCCCGCCAGTGGTGCCGGTCCGACCGCGGCTTTACCGCCGCGGTCGGAATCCCCATTGAAGCACCGCCGGCTTGTCGGCGGTGCTCCCGCGGTCCTCCGCCCTGGCGGTCAAAGACCGCCAGGGTCAGAATGAGGGCCATTGTCTCTTGTTACCACCATTGAGCAAGTGCTCCTCTGCTATTCCAAAGCAGGGAAGTCAAGACATAGGTGAACTGTTCAAGGAACATGGAAATATCACTGCTATGGATGGCATAGATCTGCCTTTTCTGCATGGTCACCTCAGATTTCTTTACTTTTTATGGACCCGTTTTTGCTGGACTTAGAACTTTGCAAACTTTAACCTTAATATCCAAGAATAATGTGCTTGTCCTTCCCATTAAAACATGGTTGAATTGGCTTACTCCTTATTGACAAATTTTACTTGCCTAAAAGTATCTAGTATATGTTGTAGGAAATTCATGTATTGACTGCAGCACCTATTATGTCATCCAGAGAGTCCACCATAGCTGCAGGTCTAACATTGTAGCCTGACTGCTCCAGTGTAAAGCGAGTAGTGCAGAATGCCAGTATAACCCTTTTAACAGGCAAAGCGGGCCCTTTTAAATATTAACGTCAGCCTTGTAGCCTAGTATTAAAAAGTGGCAAGAACTGGTTTATTTGAACAACAAATAGGATTCACAAAATGTAACAGCTGCAAAGCTTGTAAAATTGGAAGATCTACGATGACATTTTTTATGTATAATAATACTGAAGTTCATATTAACCATAATATAACTTGTGATACGAAATACACAGTATATGTGGTTGAATGTCATTGTGGTTGAAAATACATTGGTAGCACTATCTGTATGCTCAAAAAGAGAATTTCGGAACATATAAGAGCAATTATGCACAATGATTTTACTTATGCAGTAGCAAAACATTTGAGAACACATGAAATGAATAATTGACGAACATTGAGATACCATGGGATATATCATATTCCAGAGCATGAGAGAGGTGGCAATAGGACAAAAAAAATGTGACAGTTAGAATCCAGATACATCATTCAGTTAAGAACTAAAGCCCCCTAGGTTTGAACAATGACGAGGAGCTTCATGTACATTTATAAAGAGAATTTATTGTAAATGTAGCCTTTTGATTATAATAGTATACAATATTTAATTTAGGATCATATTATATTGAATATGCTAACTTAGCAGATTTAAGTGGGGTACCATTCCTTGATTAGTATATCCATCAGAGTCCATTTGAACACTATAGTTGGAAAATCATGACTGATTAAGAACAAAATATAAAATATATCATTCATATGATTGAATCATGATAATATATGATCGGGAATTATATTTGGTTGATATAGTTGAGAAGTTGTCCATGTAAAAAAAGATATTTGCGTTTATAAATTGTTTTGTAGAAATATTTTTCTTTTTGATATAATCACTGTTTTAATTTATTATGCCTTTGTAACAACGAACTACATGTCCCATAATTCCTCTTAATGATATTGTGATTTTTCATTATAAATGACAACAGAGTGAAAGGACTTACCAGCTTTGACAAAGACCGTTTTGGTAAAAACGCGGTCGTTGGTTGGACATTGACCATAATAAAATAATTGTATCATTCACGGAGTGCGGTGTGACTCTTTTTGTAGTAAATCATACATATTTATTTATATATATACATATATATACATAAATATACATATTTATATATATACATATAGACATGTATATATTCATTTATTTATTTATTTATTTATCTATTTATTTATTTATTTTACCTTGTGGCAATCACCACTAGGTCGTTCTAGTTAGACCCTAGATTTTTTTACCTGCCTATATCTTTGGCGCCGGTTGACAAATCTTTACAAAATATTCCAAAAGAAGTAAAACTCTTACATCAGCTACTGTCTGAAATGTTTCAAGGTGATTCGTCAAGTGGGGGCTGGGAAAAAGGAGGGGCCCTAGAATATGTTTTCTCCTTGTTAATTTCCATAGGGATTTTGAACATGAGTAGTGGCTAAACCACTGAATGGATTAACACAAAATTTGGCAGAAGGCTAGCTATTCGTCCAGACAGTTAACTTTTTGTGATGTGCTGTAAATCCGTTCAGTAGTTTTCTAGTTTTCCAGTTATTAAATGAAAAACAAATAGGTACATATAGGGACATGGATCCTGCTTGGATCCTCAGAACCTTCTCAGATCCTCTACAGATTCAGAGTAAAAGCTATGCCTTGATTGGCTGCCCGCAATGTGACAGAAAAGTTGTGGCTGACATTTGTTTCTCACATTGCCTAGGGAGGGAGTGGGGCTGGAAACAGTGTAAAAACATATAAGGGGTCAGGTACCCCTCATGGGAAAACAATTGCAGTTTTTTTCAGCCAGTCCGCCGATTCGAGGATCCTCCCTGGATTCTCCTCAGATCCTGGGGAAAAGTAAGGGCTGATTGGCTTGCCGCAATCTGACACAAATATTATTGTATGCGTGAAAAAACAAAACATAGAAATTCACTGAAAAAAACAAAGATTTCAGGGACGTTATAGTTAGGTTGACATTTTACCCATAGAAAAACCATAGAAGTTCAGCAGTTATAGTTCTACTTATAGTTATACTTATCTGAAGAGATTAGAGCTAGTACCGGAAATTAACTTTGGGCAGTGAGTTATAGTTTCTTAACAGAAATGTAACTACACACAGAAGTTTCTCATGGTAATTTCCATAGGGGTTTTGAACACGACTGCAGCCCGAAACACCAGAGGACTTACACCAAATTTGGCAAAATGCTAGCTGTTGGTACGCAGATTGTGCTTTTGGTTATTTGGTGTAAATCCATTCAGTAATTGTTGAGAAAATTGAAGGAAATCAAAATTTGTATGTCTGTGGCAGTGATGAGTTTCAGATTAATAACAAGCTAATGAGGAGCTCTGATTGGCTGCCAACACTTCAGCCAGGAAGTGTTGCCACCCATCTTTGAACTGGGCTTCAGCCGAGTCCATGAAACAAGTATAAAAATAAGAGAAGGGACCAGGGTAGAATCACTCTGTCCCCTTAACTATGGTCCTGGGGTCTCAGAGGGACCCCGTTAGGACTAAACAAATACTTTTTGGAAAAGAAAATTGCTGCAAATGTGGGACAATGGCACAAATTTGCTAGAATTTTTTAAAAAAACCAATAAGCGAGGGGTGCTGTTTAAAAAAATCCTCTGGTGGGCCAGGTCCCTAGGGCATGTCAAATTTAAGGCAGTGGCACATGAGGCAGTTTTTTGCCCCGGGGACCACCACCTACCCAGGGTTAAACTATTTATGTATGCGGGGGGCTCACCGCACTCCTGCAGCCCATGGGATCGCCACTTCCCTGGGGCCAATGTGAAATTATATGAGAGGGGCTGTGCTACCTGCTTGCAGCCCTGGGGACCGCCACCTCCCCAGGGTGAACAATCAGTTGTGTATGGGGGGCTGTATGGCCCCCCTGAAGCCCAGGTGACCACCACCTCCCAGGGCTAAACTATTTATGTATGTGAGGGTCATGCGGCCCCTCCACAGCCCCTGGGACTGCCACCTCCCTGGAGCCAATGTGAAAATATATGCAGTGGGGACGCCCAGCCCTGCTGCCAAGCCCCAATAACCACCTGGCCGTGCGCAGCAGAGGTTGGCCACAGGGCGTGAATTGTGGTCAGGCCCTGTAGCCAACCCCTATACGCACCCAACTGAGCACTGCAGCAGCCTTTGGCTGCGCACAGCGGGTGTTGGCTGCAAGGCCTGGCCTACAGCCAGGTCCTGTGGCTAAGCCTGTATAACCACCCAGAGAAAAATTCAGAAAGAGAGAGCTTTTCCAGGCTTTGATAAATGATACACTTAGAATGAGATATTTTCAGACTAAGGCCCTCATTATGACATTGGCGGTAAATCCCACTTACTGCCACGCTGAATGCCGCCAACTTACCGCCGCCGCGCGGATATCCGTTCACCATATTATGACACACATACACCAATCCGTCACTATTCAGCCACATACACAAATCCGCCAGCCCAAAGGTTAGTGATAAACTGGCAATATCAAAACCCACACCGTTACGCCAACAGAACTACGCCCACCACATTATGACCCACGAATCACCACAGCAGACATTCAATGGTGGTAAACCTTTGGCGGTACATACTGCCCCGCTCAAACTCGACACACACAAATGAAACAGCACCACATTGGACAATTCGAATAACACATGCCTGACACCCATTCACACACCACACCCACCCACTCACACCACTATAAAACACACACCCACATTAACCACAACCCTTTACCAATACAAACCGTGGCCTCCAGAGAGACAGCAAGACCACAGACACAAAGAGAGCCATACACTACTCACACCAATACACCACTCACACACCCCACATCACACACCCCAACACATTACCCACCACACCCTCACCTACACACCTCACACAACACCCATGGCACCACAAAGACACCCCCGCTTCACAGAGGAGGAGCTAAGGGTCCTGGTGGAGGAAATCCTCAGGGTAGATCCACAGCTATTTGGAGTTCAGGTGCAGCACATATCGATAGCTAGGAAGATAGAGCTATGGCGGAGAATCGTGGACAGGGTCAACGCTGTAGACAGCACCCAAGAACTAGGGATGACATCAAGAAGAGGTGGAACGACCTACGGGGGAAGGTACGTTCCATTGCAACAAGAAACCAACTCACTGTACAGAGGACTGGCGGTGGACCCCCGCCTCCTGCCCCACAACTAACAGCATGGGAGGAGCAAGTCTTGGCAATCCTGCATCCTGAGGGCCTGGCCGGAGTAGGTGGAGGACTGAACTCTGGTAAGTCAACTCTATACTACTGCTACCCCCCCTACCTGCATGCCATCATATACCCCCACACTCACTCCCATCACTCCACCATTACCCACACATCCCACCATCACATCTCACTCATCCCAATGCCAAGCCCTGCATGCTCCACCAATGCATGGAAACCACTCACAGCCCTCATCACTAAAGCACTCACACTATAGAGAACTAATCATCCCACCATACACCAATGTACACAAGTGAAAGCTGCCAGGGCAAATACAACTAAAGAGGGCAAGGCACAGATGCATAATATGTCAGACACAGAAACCATAACACATCATTTACATCCATGTACCTCAGCCAATGTCACCGGAGAGGAGATGCTAGCAATATTCAGTCCCCCAACAGAAGAGGCACACAGTGATGACAGCAGCTCTGGTCTTCAGGATCTTGATTACCAACCTAGCCCATCAGGGACCTCTGGACAGCTGGTTACCCAGGCCCAGTCATACACCACCACAGAGCCTCCCCCATCAGGAAACACCACCACAGCACCCACCCATCATACCCATACCTCTGTCCCCAGGACACGTCAATCCTCAGTGTGTCCACATCTACAGGGACCCCAGGCCACACCTCATACCCATGTCAATCAGGGACCTGGGGTCAGTGGCAGTGGGCATACGGTTCAGGGGACATAGGCACAGGCCAACAGGGAAACTGGGAGGAGTGCTGTGCACCAGGGGGAGGACAGGCCCAGGGAACTGATTCTCCAGGAGGCACTTGCAGAGATCCTGGGAGCGTAGCAGCATTCCCAGGACACGATGGGCCAGATCTTGGACAACGTGCAGGAGAACAGGCAGCTGCAGGAGGGACAGTAACAGGGGATGAGGCAGGCCATCAACAATACCCTGATCTCCAAAGCAGGGGTGCTGGCAGACATGGCCAATATTATGAAGGAGGCAGTCACACAACAGAGGGCCCCTGCCGCTAGCCAGACATCTGAACAGCCTTCCACCTCCGCTAGTGGCCAGGAGGCCCCACCACAGGACTCAGAAGCCACCAGCACCCCTCCCCCTGCAGAAGAAGAACCACCCCGCAAACGTTCCCTGCGATCCAGACAGAAACCAGAGACACTTGCCAAGACCTTGCCAGGAAATGAGACTCTCCTGATTGTCACCCTTGTGCCCCACTCAGTCACCCTGTCCACGTTGAACTGCCATTGCTCCCCTTCCTATGTCCTCTTCACAATGCACCCGTGCTACAAACAGACTGAAACAATACCCTGGACTTTCCTCCATCATTACCCCATCCCATTGCACTTGTCCCTCCATATTTTAGCAGTTCAATAAACACCCTTGGGAAAAAAAAGAAGTTTGGAGTATGTCAAATTTTTCAAGTATGTCTTTATTTAAACAGGTACAAACATTGCAATTCAAATGTACAAAAAATGAGCACATATTAATGACCTGTAGCTGGCTGCAGTGATCACACCAGGCGCATATATGAGGTCACCAACATCTTTAAAATGAATTGCCAAACATACAGTAAGTGGGCATAGAAGTGTGAAAAAACAGCATGCCAGTGCCACAGAAATTCAAACAAATGTAATTGAAATGTGAAGTAACACTGTCTTACCTGTTTGTCATTGGAAGTATTGTCTGATCACTGATGTTCTGTTGTCCTCTTCCTCGTCCTCTGCCTCCTCATCCTCACTGTCCACAGGGTCCACTGCTGCCACACAAGCATCTCCAGCCTCCTCCTCCTGCAGAAATGGGACATGGCGTCTGAGGGCCAGGTTGTGCAACATGCAGCATGCCACTACTATCTGGCAGACCGTCTTGGGTGAGAAGCACAGGGATCCACCTGTTAGATAGAGGCACCGGAACCTGGCCTTCAGGCAGCGGAAGGTCCTTTCTATTATCGTTCTGGTTCACCCATGTGCCTCATTATAACTTTTTTCTGCCCTTGTCCTGGCATTCTTCACAGAGGTCAGCAGCCATGATAGGTTTGGGTAACCAGAGTCACCTGCAAATTTTGAGGGACAACATATAGCCACACACTATCCCATATGGACAACACCATACCCATACACCAACATATACTGGGTGGGAACCAGGACTCACCTATTAGCCACACCCAGTGCTTCTGTAGTTGGCCCATCACAATTGGGATGCTGCTATTCCTCAGGACAAAGCCATCATGCACCGACCTAGGATACTTTGCGTTGATGTAGGAGATATACTGGTCCACCAAGCACACCATCTGTACATTTATAGAGTGGAAGCTCTTACGATTTCTGAACACCTGTTCATTCTGACGTGGGGAAAAAAGCAATATTTGTTCCATCAATCGCCCCAATTATGTTGGGGATATATCCCATTGCATTGAACTCGGCTTTCACTGTGGCCAAATCTTCAACCTGGGAAAATACAATGTAGCTGCATATGTGTTTAATCAGGGTAGACAACACTCTTGTTAGCACTATTGAGAACATTGGGTGTGACATTCCTGCTGCCAAGCCCACTGTCACTTGGAAAGAACCAGTTGCCAGGAAATGGAGAACTGTTAGAACTTGCACAAGAGGGGGGATCCCAGTGGGGTGACGGATAGCAGATATCAGGTAAGGCCCCAATTGGGCACACAGCTCTATGATTGTGGCCCTGTCAAGTCTAAAGGTGAGGATAATGTGCCTGTCCTCCATTGAGGTATGTCTCCACCTCCTATTCATCTGCAGCGGTAGCAATCTATGGGGCAAAAGAGTGAGGAGCCGGTCACAAAATAAACAATAGGGCTACAGCAGAACTTTGCATGCTGTGAACTTGTAATGGGTAAGTGTGATTTGTACAGTATGTCCTAATTTCACCAGTGACGCAGCAATTATCCAGGGCCTGCCCCCTCCCTGAAATGGCGTCTACATATCCTGTGTAGAGGGACAGGTGGAAGTGAGGTAATTCCGCTGACGTTGTGCTCTGTTGCGGGAGGCGGTCAGGAACTGCCGTGCAACTCCTCATTGGTTAACATTGGGCCCTATGGGTAACAGTGGCCAATGGTGATCTACGCCACCAGTGACGGTTTCCATCGCCGAGGACGTGACTGCCATTTTCAATCTCATCCCTCACTTGATCTTCAACAGGAGAGGACCTACACTGCATGTGCTGCTGTGATCTGTCTGGAACCTACCATGGCCCGTGTGACTGAGGAAAGGGCTCCTGCCTTCACTTCGGCGGAGTTGGAGAAACTGGTGGATGGGGTCCTTCCCCAGTATGGACTGCTGTATGGGCCTCGAGACCAACAGGGGTGCACACTGTGGGCACAATGCATATGGCATGAATGCATGGAGTGGTGTGTGTGAAGGCCTCGTGTAAAGGGGTGGGTGGATGTCCTCTGGGCGGCTTATTGGTTGTGTGCTGGGCCATGTGTGTGTAAGTGGTGATGTGAAGGGGTATGGTGGGCCATAAGTGTACAGGCAGGACTGTTTGACTAATTCTAGTTTCCATGTGTGTATTTCCTCTGTAGGACAGCGGCCATCAAAAGACGGGTATATGGCGTGCCATCAGCAAGGACGTTCGGTCCCTGGGGGTCTATGGCAGGCGGATCACCCACTGTCGAAAACGGTGGGAGGACCTGAGATGCAGGGCACGGAAGACGGCAGAGGCCCAGGTGGGGATAGCCTCCCAACGAGGAAGGGTTGCTCCTCAAACCCTGACCCCCCTGATGGCCTGCATACTGGTGGTGGCCTATCCAGAGCTGGATGGGCGCTTGAGGGCATCACAGCAGCCACAAGAGGGTGAGTACAGTGGCCATTATGACAACTTACGCATCGTAGGGTGGTATCCAGTGTGTGTCAGTGGGTGCCCCTAGGCCAGGCCTGACATTGCAGCATAGGTCCCCTGGTGGCTAGGGTTCAGATGGGAAAATCTTGCCACCTAGCTTGTAGGCATCCACAAATGGATAGGGCTGGCTGGGTCCCAGGTGTGCTGCATTTGGCGGTGTGCCTCTCCCCATGGCTTGGCTGGTAGCTATTTCTCTGCTAGTGCTATGGCATATTGCATAGAGCTGTTCCCTGTGTGTGAAAGTACTGTGCACACCAACGGTGTTGTTGGTGCAGCCACTGACCAAGTGTATCCTTTGTCTCTTCCCCCGCCGTTTTTGTTTTGTCTCCCTGTCCTTATGTGCATTAGCATCATCTGGCGGAGTAGCACAGGCACTGGCAACGGAGGGAGCTGCATCCACAGGACCCAGGAGGCAGAGTCCACTGACGGTGAGGGCACCAGTGGGACAGAGGGCGAGGGGAGCACCACGGCAGAGACTGGAAGAGACAGTTCTGACACAGTTACCTCCTCCGATGGAAGCTCCCTGGTCGTGGCAGACACCCCTGTGACCACCCCAGCTACAGGTACATCAGCCAACCCCTGTACCAGCACCGCCCTCCCAGCAGCCCCTTCTCGAGTTGCCCGTGCCCGCTCACCCAGGAGGGTGGGCATCTCCTTCGCCCGAGACACCTCAGGCCCTGCCCCAGTTAGCCCTGCTGCCCTGAGTAAGGAGTCTATTGACCTCCTGAGATCCATCTGTGTAGGGCAGTCAACCATTGTGAATGCCATCTAGGGGCTGGCAGCCCAGATGCACCAGACTAATGCATTCCTGGAGGACATTCACACTGGATTGGCGGCCCAACAGAGATCGATCCAGGCTTCCCAATTCTGTCTACACTCACACCTGCATGCACTACATCATCATCCACTACCAGCATCATCAACACACCAAGCAGAACATACACCTCACTGGCAGACACCTCCACAGCCATCCACCTCACAACAGCATCCAGTCCATGCACTTGCACCCAAAATCAGCAGACAGACACCTCCAACAACCACTCCCTCTTCCTCCACTCCCATTCCTTCTCCTTCTTCCAGCCCCAGTGTCTCTAAAAAAGTGTTCCTATCCACCATTGACCTCTTCCCTACCCCTCCCCCCGGTTCTGCACGTATGTCCAGGGTGGGAAAAACCCAGTCAAGCACCTCAGCCACCCAGTCCACAGGCCCAGTCATCATCACACCGACTTGTGGTGGAAAAGGATCCAGGCCACATGTTCTGAAGGGAAAGAAGCGTGCACCAGGCAGCCTCCAGGGAAAGGATCCTGCCCCAGCTGTCAGAAAGAGCAAGGAGCCTGCACCAGCAGCTGCTAAGTAGTTAAAGGAACCTGCCCAAGCAGCTGCTTAGAAGGTAAAGGAGCCTGCCCCAGCTGCCAGAAGGACCAAGGAGTCTGCCCCAGCAGCTGCTAAGAAGGTAAAGGAGGCTGCCCAGCTGGCAGGAAGAGCAAGGAGCTTGCACCAGCAGGCAGGAGGAGCAAGGGGCTTGGGACAGGAACTGTGACAGAGCCCCCACCACCAACCATGGTTGTGCAGCCATCTGAGGTTGCAGTGGATGGGCAGGAGCCTCCCCCCCAGCAGCACCACCACCTCCAGTGGGCAGCCGTTCGAGGTTGCAGGGGATGAGCAGGATCCTCCCCACCAGCACCATCACCATGTCCAGAGAACAGCCGTCCGAGGTTGCAGGGGATGAGCAGGAGCCTCCCCCACCAGCAGCACCACCACCTCCAGTGGGGAGCTGTCCGAGGTTGCAGGGGATGGGCAGGAGCCTCCCCCCCAGCAGCACCGCCACCTCCAGTGGGCAGCCATCTGAGGTTGCAGGGGATGGGCAGGAGCCTCCCTCCACCAGCAGCAGCACCACCACTGAGCAGCTGTCACCACCGATGAATGATATGTAATACTGCCTCCTTGGGCTGCTGTGAGGCCTGCCCCCTGCAAATCCAGTGGGTTTGACACCCACCTGAGAGACTGTGAGTTTGCACTCCCCAGGATCAAGAGCACAGGGCACGAGGCCCCCTCCAGAACCAGTGGGTAAGACGCCCACATAGCCAAGACTACCCAGGATCAAGAGCACAGGGCACAAGGCCCCCTCCAGAACCAGTGGGCAAGACACCCACTCGAGAGACTGTGACCTTATACTCCCCAGGATCAAGCACAGGGCATGTTGCTCCCTCCAGAGCCAGTGGGCAAGTCACCCACTCCAGAGACTGTGGCCTTGCACTCCCCAGGATCAAGCACAGGGCATTTAGCCCCCTCAAGAGCAAGTAGGCAAGTCACCCAATCCAGAGACTGTGGCCTTGCACTACCCAGGATTAAGCACAGGGCATGTTGCCCCCTCCAGAACCAGTGGTCTTGTTCCATCTCCTGGCTGGGGTGCCCCCATCCCTCTTCTCCCATTCCCCTGAGGTGCCTGCCTATTTATTAACTGATGCCCCTGCAGTGTTCTCTCCGTGTTGATTCAGGTGACATGCGTGGCCTTGGACTTTGGCCTGTGGGCATTTGGCCTACGAACATTGTGGACTGGGCTTTTTCCCTTTTTGTGGACATATGTATATATCTATTATCTTGGAAAACGTATTTACCTTGAAATGTTACTCTCATTATATTGCCTTTTTCAAAATCGTTTTGTCCTTGCATTATTCATCTGAGTTACGGGGTAAAAATGTTTTTGTGATTGTTAGAAATGGGGAAAGTCTTACAGTGATGCAGCTGATTGTGTGTATGGTTTTGGGGGTGTGGTGCATGAGTGTGTCACTGTCGTTTGCCTCCCTCCCTCCTTTGTGTGCTAGGTGGATGTAGTCACGGTTGTCATCTTCGCCGGCGTTGATGGTCGTGGTGGAGCAGCACGTAGAAGATCATGGGAAAGATATGCAGCTCGGGCTCCATGGTGGCGTGGTTTGTTTCCTGTGTCTCCAATGGTGAGTCCTTTGCCTTCTGAGCGCTGTTTCTGCCAGGCATTTGATGTCGTTGGTACCACCCCAGAAAAGGTGGCAGTTTGCTGTGTCTTAATATGGTGACGGAACATTGACTTCTGCCTGTCTGTAGGCAGCTACCACTGTGGTGCCTGTTGTTTCCGCCCTGGCGGTCGGTGTGGTACATTGGCTGTCTGTCAGAGATCTTTCCACCATGGTCATAATTTGGCGGTAATTACCGCCAGCTTGTTGGCGATATTACTGCCACTTTACACCAACTGTCAGGGTTATAATGAGGGCCAAAGTGAAAAAAAAAATTGTCAAACATTTGTCAAATAAGTAGAGTGAGATCACCTTTTGGTTTGTACCTTACATATTTCATGTAAAAAAAAGTTGTAATATGGAAATGCCCATAGTCACACGTAGACTAGAACCCTCAACCTTCAGTGTACAGGTCTGAGACCTTAACCATTAGACCAAAAGTGACTCCTTGGCATTTGGCGTCCAGACTTAGCTATCACATTGAACCAAAAGATTTTGAGTGGAAAAAGACTTTGATGTTACATTAAGTTGAATGTTTATCAGTTAAAACACTGGAAAATAAACAGACACACCGCCACGAGATACAATGATTTGAACCATCAGCCTACTGAGTGACAGTCCAATAGCTTTACCATTAGTCCAGAAGTAACCATACACGCATATGTTTCTGCAGGGAAACAGATGAAAACTCAGCTTTCTACCAGTTGGAGCTGTTTGACAGCTCCCACTGTCAGAAAGTGGACTTTGTTTGCTTTTACTTGGTGTGAACTATCAGCTCCCACCAAGCAAAAGCAAACAGCTATGACCTGGGGCTGAGCACGCTGAGACATAGCAGGAGCTGGCCTCGAGGAATGGTGGTTCCCCAGGGCCTTTATTGGCTCCTTGAGGAGGGCTGCATGCCCCCCCTCTAATGTTTATTGTCCTGGGGAGGTGGTGCTTCCCAGGGCTGGGGTCTGAAATGACCCCCCCCCCTCATTTATTTTAGCTCCTGACAGATGGTGGTTCCCAGGGCTGCAGGACTGCCAAGTGGCCAACCGCACACAACTAAATTGGGTAGGTGGTGGTCCTTGGGGCTACAGGGGAGCCATGTGCCCCCCCCTGCACACAACTAAATCTTTGCCCCAGGGAGGTGGTGTTCCCCAGGGCTGCAGGAGGGCCATGCAGCCCCTTCACACATAACTAAATCTTTTTCCCAGGGTGGCGGTTGTTTCTGGGGCTATGGGGGAGCCACGTGGCCGCACACGCACACAACTAAATCCTTGCGCAAGTGAGGCGGTCTACATTGGGGCTGCAGGAGAGCCCCACAGCCCTCTCACACACAACTAAATCTTTGGCCTGGGGATTAGGCGGCCCCCAGGGCTGCAGGAGGCCATTACACCCCACACACATCAAAATCGTTGCCCAGGGAGGTGTTGGTCCTGGAGGCTGCAGGGTGGCGGCTTGCTCCCCGCTCACAACTAAATCTTTGTCCTGGTAGGTGGTGGTCTCTGGGGCAGTGGGGGGGGGCTGCATGCCCCCTGCATTTACTATTATTTTGCCCTAGGGAGGTAGAGGTCCCCAGGCTGTGGGGGGACGCAGGTCCCCTGTGCATATATCATTAGTTTAGTCCCAGGGAGGGTGTGCTGCCTCCCCGCACATCGCTCTACATTGGCCCTAGGGAGGTGGCAGACCCAAAGGCTGTGGGGGGGTAACATGGCCCCCTGCATATTACTTAAAGTAGGGCCCAGGGGGTGGTCCTGGTCCCCGGTACTTTAGGGGTGGGCAAAAGGACTCCTTCTACATTAGCAAAGGCATTTTATCCTTGGGGCTTAAGCAATTCCATGATGAGATTCCGTGTGCCCCCTCCTTTTGGGATGCCTACAGGACCCGGCCCACCCAGGCGCTTCAGTAAAAGAATGTTGTATAGCTATTTTGGCTATGTTTTAGACACGCTGTTTTATGCTAACTAGGCCTGCCGCTGTGCACTTTAACCCTGTTACATTTTATTCAACATTGTTTTATTTTTCTAGCAATAGCAATATTTGCGTTGGTGTTTTACTTTCTTTATCTCATTGTACTTTCGCCTAGGAAAGCATTACGTTCTTCGTAGGACATTTATTTCACTCTGTGCTTTCTCCAAGGCTACAGTCAAATAGGGTTGCTGACAAACGTGGTATGCTGTGTCTCCAATATTCACAGAAAATACAAACTCATAAATGGGGAACATTTCTTAGAATGTCAGCTGTTTTATTATTAAGACACCCCTTTGTCCCAGACAAGTTAGAGGGAGATTCCAGCCAGATGACCACGACTGTATGCTGATTGCTGATTGCTTCACTGCTCCTACTTGCCTAGACGGACGGACCCCTGATCCACATGAGGACGGTGTCTCTCTAGACTGCAGGCTTCTTCCTCCAAGTATGAGGGATGGTGTACTCCCAGGGGGAAAACCCGAAGGGCATATTAGGCTTATTACACTGTGCTCAGACATAGTGTAGGGAGGAGAAATATATGCATCACTCCTAGTGACAGTATGGCAGGATTATTCTTGTGTTTTACTCTGTTAGTAACCTGTTTACTTTTATTGTGTTATATCATCCTAGTTATTGCAATACACGCCTTTTATATCTAAAATGCAGTTACTTCAATAAATCCTTATTGAACTATACTCTGCCTCTGTCGTCTTTGCCTGCATGAGACTTTTGGTAACTGACAGAAAGGGATGGGATCTGATCGACCACGATTCCCCTGAGGAGTCATCTTGCTGTGCGCCCGGTTGCCACAATCATCTCGGCTCGAGATGAGGAGCTGCTAGTTAGCCGGAAAACCCGGATTCGGCCGACAGGCTTTATGTGGTGTGGAATTGTACTTAGTAGCCACAATCCATGTGATCTTATTTCCCAAATCCAGTAGCCTCATTAGTATAATGAGAACCTATTTGACAAGAAAAGGGCGGGGAACTGCATGCTTTTCAAAATGCTTTTAAGCCCTGGTGGGGTCCCATGGGACCCCAAAAGCAGAGCTAAGGGGTCAGGGTGTTCCTACCCTGACCTTTTACCTTTTTTTACCTTTTTTTCTGAGACTCGGTTGAAGCCAAGTGCTGAGATGGCTGCCAACACTTCCTGGTTGAAGTATTGGCATCCAATCAGATATCAGCATGGGGACAGTTGGATCCTTGGAGGATCTGCATCCCTATATGTTTATATTTTTAAATTCTGATTTCACCAAAACTACTAAAGGGATTTACACCAAATCACAAAAAGCATGTTTTCTGGACCAAGAGCTAGCTTTCTGCTGAATTTGGTGTAATTCCGTTCAGCGGTTCGAGCTAAAGTAGTGTACAAAAATTTGAAAAATCCATTTACGTAAAAAATGGGAAAAAAGTGTTTTGGGACCAGCAGCCTCTTTTTTTCTCCGCCACAGCTTAACAGATCACCCCAAAACTTTCAACACAGCAGCTGAACTTACCAAAGTATACATTTTGAACACATTCATGAAGATTCGTCAAGTGGTGCAAAACTTATTGGCAAAACAAAAAATGCTGTCTATGGAAAAAAAATTATCCTAACTATTACTACCTACTGGCGACCGACAGTAGGTGATATATGTATATATATCCTGTGACTTGCTGCTCGCTCAGGAACTCACATAGAACTTGAGAGAGATCATGCAAAAGGGAATGATAAAAAAAGAACAATGCTTAGTACAAGGAAAAATGTAGCAGGTACTCATCCTTAGGGAGAAAATGAAAGTTGAAGCCAGACATTCTCCTGGAGGGAAAAGGCACAATCATGCATTAAGCCCATAACCCAAAGGACAGGATACAAACCAATGCTGTTCTATTCTGACTTTTTATGGGTGATTCTGACATATCAGCAACAATAGTTCATGGTATACCTACTGTGAGAAGTTGATTCTGACCATCTAGTTCCCCCATATTTTTCTGTTTTTTGATCACCTGGTATTTTACCTTTTACTGTGGGGGAGCCTCATAACCTGTAACTCACCCACAGTAAACTCATGGTAAAATTGACTGTGCATGCTTACTGCCAGTGTCCCCCTTTTAAGATAAGGCCTCTGCAATACAGCAAGGATAAGAGGCACTTGGCTGGTTACACGTGAAACTGTGTGTACACACGTGTGAGAGCTGCGCGTGGGAGACTCCTGTCGTACACAGCCTAAGAACTGCGCACAGGTAGCCTGGCACAGAAGGGACTATGCAGACCTGGGATAGGCCTTATAATGTGTATTTACACATGTGGTGAAAGTAACTGTGCTTTACTGTCTTGACTGTAGTGACACTACATTATACTCCAATGGGAAAGGCCGCCCTAGGGTGTAACTCCAGTTCCCTAGTGTCCACAAACTCCAGAGTCACACCAATGTACAGTGTAACCTGTGTGCAAAGAACACTTCTGTGAAGTGCAAAAACATATGCCTACATCTTAGGGGTCATCTAGGAATCCCACATTTCACAGACTCAGCTCAGGACAAGAGCCCAGGATTATTGTGACCCTGCTGGGATGGGGTTAATTACTTTTCTCCCCAGATGCAGGAACAAAGGCCTCACCCATCAAAGGAAGCAATTAAAAGTGCTTATGTCAGCTCTGAAGGAGGAAGGGATTGGGTGAATTGTTCTGCATCAATCATCCATCTGTCATCCTGTGCCAGGAAGGGGGCCTGCCCAGGCCACTCAACAAAGGATGGAGTCCAGACCTCTAGAGCCCAGTTCAGAGGGATGGCTTCTTTAAAGATTTTCTGAGGGGAAGGCCCTGGCACTGATGTCACTGAGGGGTGGAGCTGAGACCCTTAGAGCACATGTGGCAAGTGATTCCTGAGTGACGCCACTTTCAGCTAGCCCAAAAGACTGTGCAGGGAGGTTGGAACAGGGGTAGAGAGGCACATCAGGATAGGCCAGAGGCACAGCCCTTCTGGGCACTCCCACCCCCACTTAAAAGATCCTGTGCAGGGGAGAGGGTTCACTCTTGGTTGTGCTTTTCTGTGGAATGGTGGCACTGGAGGCTGGCACCATGGAGAATGGGAAGGAAGAATCCCCTGACTGCTGAGACCAAGATTATTGAAATAAGCCTAACAGGGCCTGAGATATGTCTGCGTAAAATATTGGTGACTTTTGACCTTTTGTGAGGCGCCGGCGACGAAGCGTGTGGGGCTCTGCTGCCATTTTCAGCCTTGCCCTCTGAATTTGGCCAGAACCTGGGGGCTGCCACCGAAATGAAGAAACAGAAAAGGGTAAGCGCCATTGTGCTTTCCCCTAAGGAAAGAGAAAGGGGTTTAGGACACCATTCCTAGGCCCGGAAAAGGAGTCTGACAAAGGGTAGGGCCATCACACTCCCCATTTCCAAAGTGAGGGGGCCCAGGACCCCATCCCTGAGCTCGAGAAGACATTGAGCCAAGGGAGCACTGTTGCGCTCCCCCCTGGAGGAGAGGAGGGACCTAGGTCCCCCACCACTGAGCCCCACCCCTGAGATGCCTGCAATGGAGCAGGAAGGTTGGCAGCATCACAGGCATCTGTCCGCAAGGGCGGGTAGACCAGAGTGAAGTGCCTGCTCCTGCGACAGCACTCAAGTGTGTTAGCCATCCAGGAAGCAAGTGCGAGCAGCCGGTGATGGGCTTCTTGAGCCGCTCTCCAGTGAAAGAAACCTGCACAAGAAATAAAACTGCAGCACAAGGCCAAGTAAAGAGAGGAAAAACAAAAATAAAACAAAAGGAAAGTGATGCAGCTCTCCTCGGCGCAGTGGGAAGTTAAATTCCATATTTCATGTACAAGGTAAACATAATAGCACAAATCATTCCAACATGCCTATACCATGTTGTTGGACCTGGCCCTTGTGGCAGGTTCGTCCCCTGACTTTTTGCCTAATTCCTCCTATTTTTTCTGACCTCTCGCTGTTGGCTCTAGGACTCTGAGCACTTTATCACTGCTGACCAGTGCTAAAGTGCAGGTGCTCTCCAATCTAAAGTTGGTATGACTGACTTATACCTAATTGGCATATTTAATTTATCTATAATTCCCTTGTACAGTGGTATCTCCATACCCAGGGCCTGTAAATTAAATGCTACTAGTGGGCGTGCAGCGCTGCTTATGCCACCCACTGAAGTAGCCTTTCAAATTGGTCTCAGGCCTGCTAGCTCAGGGCCTGTGTGCGCAGTTTCTGCCACAGGGACCTGGCATCTAAATTTACTTGCCAGGCCTAGACCTCCCTTTTTACTACATGTACGTCACCCCTAAGGTAGGCCCTAGCTAGCCCTATAGGCAGGGGGACATGTATGTGGAAGGCAGGACACATGCCAGGTTGCGTGGCCTGTCCTGGTAGTGACAAACAGCCTAACTTGGTGTCTCACTGCTGTGAGTACTGCCTTCTCGTAGGATTGCATTAGAAATGCCCTGCCTTATCTGTAAGGGGTATTGTCTGATTTATGAGGGGTAGCGTACGCATGTTTGGTATGGTTGTAATGGTGATAATAAATGCTGCTTACTGGTGTAGGTGTATTTTTTATTACTATCACAGAAATGCCACTTCTAGAAAGTGCGCATTTCTCTGTGCTTATGACTCTGGTGTTTTGTAGCTTGACTCCAATCCACATCTGGGCAGAGTGAAGTTGGGGCTTTGTGCATACTTTTCCAACAGCCTGTACACAGGGAGGGTGGAAGTGTCACAGAGGTGCACCTGCATACTGAATAGTCTTCCTGGACTGAGAGAAGGGAGTGGCCGGCACACCTCCATTTGTAAAGGCTGTGCCCTGGTCTCACACTATAGGGTCATTTACCCGCAACTGATGTTTGGAGCCTGTGCTCGAGGAGAGAGGGGGCACTCCCAGAACCAGTTGTAACTGGTTGGAACCTCCTCTCCCCTACCATTGTAAAACACTGTAAAGACTGAATATAAGTACAGGGGAGTTTTTCCCACAATCTGGAGACTCTTGGAACTGGACACAGAAATGCTGAAAGGACTCACCAGGGACTGCCATGGACTGCTGCTGCTGTGCTGACCTGTGACCTGCTTGGTCACTGGAAGGACTTGTCACTTGCTTGCATCCGCTTAGTGCTGGCCTGTTGCTGGGCCCCTCCACCTGTGGGCCTTTTTCCCTGAACTCTGCTCCCCAGGGGCAGGGTGCCATGGCCCCTGACCCCTGTAACCTTGTGAAGCGAAAGGAGTGCTTCATACCTTGACAAAACTAGCACTTTAAAAAGCGCATCATCTTTTGTTCCTTAAAGTGCTTTGAGAGCCCTCCTTATTGCCCAGAGATACCACCGCGACCCGGGCTCCTCAGAAAGAGTAACGCGCTGTGTGAAGCGCTTGTTGTGCCATGAGGAAATTACCGTCGCAGCCCGGACGGGCTGTTTATTGTAGGTGTGGGGACGTGCTGCTCTTTGTGCCCCCGGGGCACGAGAAAGCCGAAGATTTAGGAACTTGAAGCAAGCGTGCTCCTAGCAGTGCCCCGGGGTGAGGTTCACTCTGAGGAGTGCCCCCGGGGCACCAGAAAGCCCTTACTTGGGCCCAACACCGCCGCAAGCTGGGAGGAGAGACGAGGACACTTGTGCACCAGACCGTGTGCAGGCGAATGCATACAGGCGGCCCCAAGAGGAAGGAAGACTTCATCGGAGGTCTCCCTTTGGATCCCAGGGCCACCCTGGAAGCAGGACACAGGAGGGGAGGGAGATTCCCTCTCCCCTATAATCGCTCCAGTGACGCAGAGGAGTTGCTGCAGGTCCGCGGGTGGGGCAGAAGCCTCATCAGAGGCCCCCGCACCTCCGGTCCCATTTTTGTGGACCCTTTGTGGGGGCCAGTATGTTGGCCCCCAACTGTTGGAGGGCGAGTGAAGGCCCGGGTGGGGAGCCCCCAGAGATCGCGGGCCCCAAGAGGGGCCCGTCACTAAAGCGGAGGGGTTGCATGGCACCCTCCTCCTTTCTTGAATCAATTGCTGACCTTGGCCTCCCCTTGTGAGGGCCGGTGGAGGCCCAGGGGGACCCCCAGCGATCGCGGGCCCCAGGAGGGGCCCAACATTAATACAGAGGGGGTGCCTGTCGCCCCCTCTACCCTGGAAGTTTCCAGAGGCCCCCGTTTGGCGCAGAGGAGCACTGGGGGCCCCATTTTCATTCTCTTGGCACTGGAGGTGCCTTCATCTTAAATCAGGTATTGCTCAAAGACCATATATACAACAAAGGTTCTTTTTAAAGACTTTATTGACTTATATGTTGCCTATCTGTTTTAGGATGTTTCATATGTGTATGCAAATGTTCCTTTTATGGACATAACATGCTAATATGTTTTTCTGACTTGCCATACATTTTACAATGTTCCTAATATGGGCGTCTATGATATTTCTATGACAAGTGCTTTGGTGTAGTAACATGTTTCCTGACTACTGCTTATTTTGCAGGACACTAAGTAACCTGTGTGTTATATATGACTACTGCTAGTTCTGCAGAGTAACCAATGTGTAATGTTCTGTCAACTGCTAAGGTAGCAGGATATTACTGATATGTGATGTTTGGTCTAATAATTGCGTAGTGTACAATACAGTATATTTTCATATAATCTGGTGTTGTGTTTTCTTTGTGGTGGGGATATTGCGTCACATGTGTTGTGTGTGTTGTGCAAACGCTTTACACATAGCCTCCGAGTTAGGTCTGACTGCTCGTGCCATGCTACCAAGGGGATGAACAGGGGTTATCATGGACGTGTAACTCCCTTGCCCTGATTAGAGTGGGTGAGTTCTGCCTGGCTTAGGTGCATACCCTAGCCCACCAAAAACCCAATTTCTAACACATGTTGTCGAAAATCATTTATTTAAATAATGATACTGACAGACACTCATAATCAAAGTATATATGCTTTATTGCCAGTATTCAGTGTTCTTACCCTAATTTATGCCCAGGTATTGCACTTTACTATGAGTGAATGTTTTTGACATGTTATTTGCTGGTCTGAATTTCCCCTCAGGAGAGACAAGAATGATTTTACAATAACATTCAGACGTATTTATATCAGTTAGTGTATATTTATAAATTGTTGCATAGTATTGAGTAGGGTGTGTGCAATAAATGTACTTTTTCCTTTTTCAGAAGGAAAAGTGCAGACTGGACAATCATTTATAGAGTTTTAATATTGTGTACTTGTGAATGGTGATTATTAGCCCAACCCACCTCCCTCGAGGAGGCCTTGGACTGCTCTGCTTTGCTACCCTGTGAGAGTCATGCACTACAATGGGGTGTTTGGTTCCCAGTGGAGGACAAATGTGGGCCAATTACTTGCACGGCCACACACTTAATGACCATTGTTCTAACACCTACTCACTGTTACCATCTATAATTTAATGTTATTCATGGTTTCAGTTGAACTCCATTAGTGGAAATACCCTTATCAAAATCCAGTTATTCACTACTATGATGTAGCAATGGTGGGAAATATCTGTTTCCCACTCTTATAATGTCACCAGAGCAACAATTGCATCCTGAGCATTCTATAGCCTTGCCCAGGCCTCCAGAGACCTGCGTAAGGCAGAGAAATGGTGGCTGGCCATCTCACCTACCATCAAGCAAATCTGCACGATGCTAAGAGAGGCGGTAGAATGCCTGCATCAACCAGCATAATTGCTGTCAGCTTAGATCTCTGCAGACCCATGCTCATAGGGGGAAAAAAAGCTGCGCTGACCAGTGGTTCTCACAGAGCTGCTGTCAACGTACCACTCTCTGCTCCGTTTCGATTTGAGTGTGGAGGTGTCATATGCAGAGAGTGATGGGGTGGAATGGTAGTATGGACGGTGTCTCTCTAGACTGCAGGCTTCTTCCTCCAAGTATGAGGGATGGTGTACTCCCAGGGGGAAAACCCAAAGGGCATATTAGGCTTATTACACTGTGCTCAGACATAGTGTAGGGAGGAGAAATATATGCATCACTCCTAGTGACAGTATGGCAGGATTATTCTTGTGTTTTACTCTGTTAGTAACCTGTTTACTTTTATTGTGTTATATCATCCTAGTTATTGCAATACACGCCTTTTATATCTAAACTGCAGTTACTTCAATAAATCCTTATTGAACTATACTCTGCCTCTGTCGTCTTTGCCTGCATGAGACTTTTGGTAACTGACAGAAAGGGATGGGATCTGATCGACCACGATTCACCTGAGGAGTCATCTTGTTGTGCGCCCGGTTGCCACAATCATCTCGGCTCGAGATGAGGAGCTGCTAGTTAGCCGGAAAACCCAGATTCGGCCGACAGGCTTTATGTGGTGTGGAATTGTACTTAATAGCCACAATCCATGTGATCTTGTTTCCCAAATCCAGTAGCCTCATTAGTATAATGAGAACCTATTTGACAAGAAAAGGGCGGGGAACTGCATGCTTTTCAAAATGCTTTTAAGCCCTGGTGGGGTCCCATGGGACCCCAAAAGCAGAGCTAAGGGGTCAGGGTGTTCCTACCCTGGCCTTTTACCTTTTTTTACCTTTTTTTCTGAGACTCGGTTGAAGCCAAGTGCTGAGATGGCTGCCAACACTTCCTGGTTGAAGTATTGGCAGCCAATCAGCATGGGGACAGTTGGATCCTTGGAGGATCTGCATCCCTATATATTTATATTTTTACATTCTAATTTCCCCAAAACTACTAAAGGGATTCACACCAAATCATAAAAGGTATGTTTTCTGGACCAAGAGCTAGCTTTCTGCTGAATTTGGTGTAATTCTGTTCAGCGGTTCGAGCTAAAGTAGTGTACAAAAATTAGAAAAATCCATTTACGTAAAATGGGAAAAAAGTGTTTTGGGACCAGCACCCTCTTTTTTTCTCCACCACAGCTTAACAGATCACCCCAAAACTTTCAACACAGCAGCTGAACTTACCAAAGTATAAATTTTGAACACATTCATGAAGATTCGTCAAGTGGTGCAAAACTTATTGGCAAAACAAAAAATGCTGTCTATGGAAAAAAAAATTATCCTAACTATTACTACCTACTGGCGACCGACAGTAGGTGATATATGTATATATATCCTGTGACTTGCTGCTCGCTCAGGAACTCACATAGAACTTGAGAGAGATCATGCAAAAGGGAATGATAAAAAAAGAACAGTGCTTCATACAAGGAAAAATGTAGCAGGTACTCATCCTTAGGGAGAAAATGAAAGTTGAAGCCAGACATTCTCCTGGAGGGAAAAGGCACAATCATGCATTAAGCCCATAACCCAAAGGAAAGGATACAAACCAATGCTGTTCTATTCTGACTTTTTATGGGTGATTCTGACATATCAGCAACAATAGTTCATGGTATACCTACTGTGAGAAGTTCATTCTGACCATCTAGTTCCCCCATATTTTTCTGTTTTTTGATCACCTGGTATTTTACCATTTACTGTGGGGGAGCCTCATAACCTGTAACTCACCCACAGTAAACTCATGGTAAAATTGACTGTGCATGCTTGCTGCCAGTGTCCCCCTTTTAAGATAAGGCCTCTGCAATACAGCAAGGATAAGAGGCACTTGGCTGGTTACACATGAAACTGTGTGTACACACGTGTGAGAGCTGCGTGTGGGAGACTCCTGTCGTACACAGCCCAAGAACTGCGCACAGGTAGCCTGGCATAGAAGGGACTATGCAGGCCTTATAATGTGTATTTACACATGTGGTGAAAGTAACTGTGCTTTACTGTCTTGACTGTAGTGACACTACATTATACTCCAATGGGAAAGGCCGCCCTCGGTGTAACTCCAGTTCCCTAGTGTCCACAAACTCCAGAGTCACACCAATGTACAGTGTAACCTGTGTGCAAAGAACACTTCTGTGAAGTTCAAAAACATATGCCTACATCTTAGGGGTCATCTAGGAATCCCACATTTCACTGACTCAGCTCAGGACAAGAGCCCAGGATTATTGTGACCCTGCTGGGATGGGGTTAATTACTTTTCTCCCCAGATGCAGGAACAAAGGCCTTACCCATCAAAGGAAGCAATTAAAAGTGCTTATGTCAGCTCTGAAGGAGGAAGGGATTGGGTGAATTGCTCTGCATCAATCATCCATCTGTCATCCTATGCCAGGAAGGGGGCCTGCCCAGGCCACTCAGGCCACTCAACAAAGGATGGCGTCCAGACCTCTAGAGCCCAGTTCAGAGGGATGGCTTCTTTAAAGATTTTCTGGGGGAAGGCCCTGGCACTGATGTCACTGAGGGGTGGAGCTGAGACCCTTAGAGCACATGTGGCAAGTGATTCCTGAGTGACGCCACTTTCAGCTAGCCCAAAAGACTGTGCAGGGAGGTTGGAACAGGGGTAGAGAGGCACATCAGGATAGGCCAGAGGCACAGCCCTTCTGGGCACTCCCACCCCCACTTAAAAGATCCTGTGCAGGGGAGAGGGTTCACTCTTGGTTGTGCTTTTCTGTGGAATGGTGGCACTGGAGGCTGGCACCATGGGGAATGGGAAGGAAGAATCCCCTGACTGCTGAGACCAAGATTATTGAAATAAGCCTAACAGGGCCTGAGATATGTCTGCCTAAAATATTGGTGACTTTTGACCTTTTGTGAGGCGCCGGCGACGAAGCGTGTGGGGCTCTGCTGCCATTTTCAGCCTTGCCCACTGAATTTGGCCAGAACCTGGGGGCTGCCACCGAAATGAAATAACAGAAAAGGGTAAGCGCCATTGTGCTTTCCCCTAAGGAAAGAGAAAGGGGTTTAGGACCCCATCCCTAGGCCCGGAACAGGAGTCTGACAAAGGGTAGGGCCATCACACTCCCCATTTCCAAAGTGAGGGGGCCCAGGACCCATCCCTGAGCTCGAGAAGACATTGAGCCAAGGGAGCACTGTTGCGCTCCCCCCTGGAGGAGAGGAGGGACCTAGGTCCCCCACCACTGAGCCCCACCCCTGAGATGCCTGCAATGGAGCAGGAAGGTTGGCAGCATCACAGGCATCTGTACGCAAGGGCGGGTAGACCAGAGTGAAGTGCCTGCTCCTGCGGCAGCACTCAAGTGTGTTAGCCATCCAGGAAGCAAGTGCGAGCAGCCGGGGATGGGCTTCTTGAGCCGCTCTACAGTGAAAGAAACCTGCACAAGAAATAAAACTGCAGCACAAGGCCAAGTAAAGAGAGGAAAAACAAAAATAAAACAAAAGGAAAGTGATGCAGCTCTCCTCGGCGCAGTGGGAAGTTAAATTCCATATTTCATGTACAAGGTAAACATAATAGCACAAATCATTTCAACATGCCTATACCATGTTGTTGGACCTGGCCCTTGTGGCAGGTTCGTCCCCTGACTTTTTGCCTAATTCCTCCTATTTTTTCTGACCTCTCGCTGTTGGCTCTAGGACTCTGAGCACTTTATCACTGCTGACCAGTGCTAAAGTGCAGGTGCTCTCCAATCTAAAGTTGGTATGATTGACTTATACCTAATTGGCATATTTAATTTATCTATAATTCCCTTGTACAGTGGTATCTCCATACCCAGGGCCTGTAAATTAAATGCTACTAGTGGGCGTGCAGCGCTGCTTATGCCACCCACTGAAGTAGCCTTTCAAATTGGTCTCAGGCCTGCTAGCTCAGGGCCTGTGTGCGCAGTTTCTGCCACAGGGACCTGGCATCTAAATTTACTTGCCAGGCCTAGACCTCCCTTTTTACTACATGTACGTCACCCCTAAGGTAGGCCGTAGCTAGCCCTATAGGCAGGGTGCCATGTATGTGGAAGGCAGGACACGTGCCAGGTTGCGTGGCCTGTCCTGGTAGTGACAAACAGCCTAACTTGGTGTCTCACTGCTGTGAGTACTGCCTTCTCGTAGGATTGCATTAGAAATGTCCTGCCTTATCTGTAAGGGGTATTGTCTGATTTATGAGGGGTAGCGTACGCATGTTTGGTATGGTTGTAATGGTGATAATAAATGCTGCTTACTGGTGTAGGTGTATTTTTTATTACTATCACAGAAATGCCACTTCTAGAAAGTGCGCATTTATCTGTGCTTATGACTCTGGTGTTTTGCAGCTTGACTCCAATCCACATCTGGGTAGAGTGAAGTTGGGGCTTTGTGCATACTTTTCCGACAGCCTGTACACAGGGAGGGTGGAGGTGTCACAGAGGTGCATCTGCATACTGAATAGTCTTCCTGGACTGAGAGAAGGGAGAGGCCGGCACACCTCCATTTGTAAAGGCTGTGCCCTGGTCTCACACTATAGGGTCATTTACCCCCAACTGATGTTTGGAGCCTGTGCTCGAGGAGAGAGGGGGCACTCCCAGAACCAGTTGTAACTGGTTGGAACCTCCTCTCCCCTACCATTGTAAAACACTGTAAAGATTGAGTATAAGTACAGGGGAGTTTTTCCCACAATCTGGAGACTCTTGGAACTGGACACAGAAATGCTGAATGGACTCACCAGGGACTGCCATGGACTGCTGCTGCTGTGCTGACCCGTGACCTGCTTGGTCACTGGAAGGACTTGTCACTTGCTTGCATCCGCTTAGTGCTGGCCTGTTGCTGGGCCCCTCCACCTGTGGGCCTTTTTCCCTGAACTCTGCTCCCCAGGGGCAGGGTGCCATGGCCCCTGACCCCTGTAACCTTGTGAAGCGCAAGGAGTGCTTCATCCCTTGACAAAACAAGCACTTTAAAAAGCGCATCATCTTTTGTTCCTTAAAGTGCTTTGAGAGCCCTCCTTATTGCCCAGAGATACCACCGCGACCCGGGCTCCTCAGAAAGAGTAACTGTAGGAGGCTGGACTGGTTTGTAGTGAGTACCAAGGGGTACTTGCACCTTGCACCAGGCCCAGTTATCCCTTATTAGTGTATAGGGTGTCTAGCAGCTTAGGCTGATAGATAATGGTAGCTTAGCAGAGCAGCTTAGGCTGAACTAGGAGACGTGTGAAGCTACTACAGTACCACTTAGTGTCATATGCACAATATCATAAGAAAACACAATACACAGTTATACTAAAAATAAAGGTACTTTATTTTTATGACAATATGCCAAAGTATCTTAGAGTGTACCCTCAGTAAGAGGATAGGAAATATACACAAGATATATATACACAATAGCAAAAATATGCAGTATAGTCTTAGAAAACAGTGCAAACAATGTATAATTACAATAGGATGCAATGGGGAAACATAGGGATAGGGGCAACACAAACCATATACTCCAAAAGTGGAATGTGAACCACGAATGGACCCCAAACCTATGTGACCTTGTAGAGGGTCGCTGGGACTATTAGAAAATAGTGAGAGTTAGAAAAATAACCCTCCCCAAGACCCTGAAAAGTGAGTGCAAAGTGCACCAAAGTTCCCCTAAGGACAAAATAGTCGTGTTAGAGGGAGAATGCAAGGAAAACACAAATCAGCAATGCAACAACGATGGATTCCTGTCTGGAGGTACCTGTGGAACAAGGGGACCAAGTCCAAAAGTCACAAGCAGCTCGGAGATGGGCAGATGCCCAAGAAATGCCAGCGGTTGGTGCAAAGAAGCTCTTACTAGGCTGAAGAACTGTGAATACTGCAGGAACGACAAGGGCTAGAGACTTCCCCTTTGGAGGATGGATCCCCCACGCCTTGGAGAGTCGTGCAGAAGTGTTTTCCCGCCGGATGGACGCCAACAAGCCTTGCTACACGCAAATCGTGCGTTTGGCGTTTTTGGACGCTGCTGGGGCCCAGGAGGGACCAGAAGGTCGCAAATTGGACCTGCAGAGAGAGGGGACGTCGAGCAAGACAAAGAGCCCTCACTGAAGCAGGTAGCACCCGGAGAAGTGCCAGAAACAGGCACTACGAGGATGCGTGAAACGGTGCTCGCCGAAGTTGCACAAAGGAGTCCCACGTCGCCGGAGACCAACTTAGAAAGTCGTGCAATGCAGGTTAGAGTGCCGTGGACCCAGGCTTGGCTGTGCACGAAGGATTTCCGCCGGAAGTGCACAGGGGCCGGAGAAGCTTGCAAAGTCGCGGTTCCCAGCAATGCAGCCCAGCGAGGTGAGGCAAGGACTTACCTCCACCAAACTTGGGCTGAAGAGTCACTGGACTGTGGGGGTCACTTGGACGGTGTCGCTGGATTCGAGGGACCTCGCTCGTCGTGCTGAGAGGAGACCCAAGGGACCGGAGATGCAGCTTTTTGGTGCCTGCGGTTGCAGGGGGAAGATTCCGTCGACCCACGGGAGATTTCTTCGGAGCTTCTGGTGCAGAGAGGAGGCAGACTACCCCCACAGCATGCACAAGCAGGAAAACAGTCGAGAAGGCGGCAGGATCAGCGTTACAGAGTTGCAGTAGTCGTCTTTGCTACTATGTTGCAGGTTTGCAGGCTTCCAGCGCGGTCAGCGGTCGATTCCTTATCAGAAGGTGAAGAGGGAGATGCAGAGGAACTCGGCTGAGCTCATGCATTCGTTATCTAAAGTTTCCCCAGAGACAGAGACCCTAAATAGCCAGAAAAGAGGGTTTGGCTACCTAGGAGAGAGGAAAGGCTACTAACACCTGAAGGAGCCTATCAGCAGGAGTCTCTGACGTCACCTGGTGGCACTGGCCACTCAGAGCAGTCCAGTGTGCCAGCAGCACCTCTGTTTCCAAGATGGCAGAAGTCTGGAGCACACTGGAGGAGCTCTGGACACCTCCCAGGGGAGGTGCAGGTCAGGGGAGTGGTCACTCCCCTTTCCTTTGTCCAGTTTCGCGCCAGAGCAGGGGCTAAGGGGTCCCTGAACCGGTGTAGACTGGCTTATGCAGAATTGGGCACCTCTGTGCCCAACAAAGCATTTCCAGAGGCTGGGGGAGGCTACTCCTCCCCTGCCTTCACACCATTTTCCAAAGGGAGAGGGTGTCACACCCTCTCTCAGAGGAAGTTCTTTGTTCTGCCATCCTGGGCCAGGCCTGGCTGGACCCCAGGAGGGCAGCTGCCTGTCTGAGGGGTTGGCAGCAGCAGCAGCTGCAGAGAAACCCCAGGAAGGGCAGTCTGGCAGTACCAGGGTCTGTGCTACAGACCACTGGGATCATGGAATTGTACCAACAATGCCAGGATGGCATAGAGGGGGCAATTCCATGATCATAGACATGTTACATGGCCATATTCGGAGTTACCATGGTGAAGCTACATATAGGTAGTGACCTATATGTAGTGCACGCGTGTAATGGTGTCCCCGCACTCACAAAGTTCGGTGAATTGGCTCTGAACAATGTGGGGGCACCTTGGCTAGTGCCAGGGTGCCCTCACACTAAGTAACTTTGCACCTAACCTTTACCAGGTAAAGGTTAGACATATAGGTGACTTATAAGTTACTTAAGTGCAGTGTAAAATGGCTGTGAAATAACGTGGACGTTATTTCACTCAGGCTGCAGTGGCAGGCCTGTGTAAGAATTGTCAGAGCTCCCTATGGGTGGCAAAAGAAATGCTGCAGCCCATAGGGATCTCCTGGAACCCCAATACCCTGGGTACCTCAGTACCATATACTAGGGAATTATAAGGGTGTTCCAGTAAGCCAATGTAAATTGGTAAAATTGGTCACTAGCCTGTTAGTGACAATTTGAAAGTAATGAGAGAGCATAACCACTGAGGTTCTGGTTAGCAGAGCCTCAGTGAGACAGTTAGGCACCACACAGGGAACATATACATGCACACCTATGAGCACTGGGGCCCTGTGTGACAGGGTCCCAGTGACACATACATATAGGCCACAAACCTATGAGCACTGGGGTCCTGACTAGCAGGATCCCAGTGACACATAACAACCATACTGAAAACATGGTGTTTTCACTATGAGCACTGAGGCCTGGCTATCAGGATCCCAGTGAGACAGTGAAAACAGTGACAAACACCCTGACATACACTCACAAACAGGCCAAAAGTGGGGGTAACAAGGCTAGAAAGAGGCTACCTTCTCACACAACCCCCCCCCAAACGAAGGACAATAAGGCTAACCTTGGCCAGTTGAGACTTTATTGTCTAAGTGGTGATAAGTAGAGAGTAGCTCTGCAATAGACTGGTTACTCCCTTTATCATCCACTATATGGTTACTTCCCTGTGGGGATGTAAACCACCCTGTTTGAAGTTTTTTAGCTAACCAACAATGTGAAGATGTATTTTCAGAGTTTCTATCAGTAAGTTTTAGTTTAGAGCAGTGGGAATTATCCACTGAACCTATTTGCAATGATGGAAATGCCAGACAGGGATGCTGTCTCAGTAAAGCCATAGCTGGGCAAAAACTTTGTCCATTTGGCTGGAAGAGGGAACAGGGATGCTGTTTCTCTTGAGTTGGAGCAGGGCAGGGATGCTGTCCTATGAGCTCCACACTAGGGCAGGGATGCTGTCCTAAGTGTTGTGAGGCAGTACAGGGTTTCTGCACTAAAGTTTCTCTGGGAGGGTTGGAGGGATGCTCCATGTTAACTAAAATGGTGTTCTTTTTGTCACCAATGTTAGTTATCCCACAGAGAGGTACTTCTACCTCAGGGAGTCCAGCTATGCCAGCTGATGATTCCCTTGGAACAGGTGCCACCCCAGGAGAGGTTTCTCCCACCACAGGAATGGTATCCTGAATGGTAGGGTGGTTAGGGGATACTGTGATACCCTTTTTACCTGTTGATGGAGAGGGATCCTGAGTTTTCAGGCCTTCTCTCCTTTGCTTTTTCATTTCAGTAGAAATGAGAGGGAACAATTCCTCAGGGATGCCCAGCATGGCTGCATGGGCATAAAACTCTACATCAGCCCAACCTGAGGCCTCTAGGTCATTACCTAAGAGACAGTCTACAGGTAAGCTAGGTGATACCACCACCTGCTTAGGGCCAGTAACTCCACCCCAACTAAACTGAATTATAGCTAAGGGAAGAAACTTAGTGGAGTTATGGACATCAATAATCTTATACTGTTGTCCAATGATGTGTTGTTCAGGAGGCACTAGGTTTTCAGTCACCAAAGTGAAACTGGCACCTGTGTCCCTGTAGGCCAAGGCCTCAACACCATTTATTGCAACTGTCTGCCTGTACTTATCCATTGTAAGGGGACAAGCAGCCAGTGTGGCAAGGCCAGTGCCACTAGGTGTGACAGAAACTGTCTTGGGACTGATTACATCAGTTTCCACTATGGACCCATAAGTGAACCCAACTACACCCTTTGCTTGACTGTTGCCAGCAGTCCCACCACTAGTACCACTACTGCTAGGGGCACTAGAGCTTGATGTATTAGTGGTGGTAGGCTCAGGGGGTTTACCTGGACAGGACTTATCCCCTGGCCTATGGCCTCTGTTTTTACACACAAAGCACCAAGGCTTTTTAATGTGTGCAGGTTGGGAAGAAGAGGAAGACTTTGTTTTATCCCCACCCTCTGAAGAGTGTTTAAGATTTGAAGTGGGATCTTTGGTTTTACCCTTATCCCCATGCTTATCTTGAGATTTTTCACCATCTTTCTTCTTATTGCCATCTTTGTCACCCCCTGTATGAACTTTTCTGTTCACTCTTGTTCTGACCCATTTGTCTGCCTTCTTTCCCAATTCTTGGGGAGAGGTCAGATCAGAGTCCACCAAGTACTGGTGCAACAAATCAGACACACAATTATTAAGAATATGCTCTCTCAGGATTAAGTTATACAGGCTGTCATAATCAGTAACTTTACTGCCATGTAACCACCCCTCCAAGGCCTTCACTGCCTGGTCAATGAAATCAACCCAGTCTTGTGAAGACTCCTTTTTGGTATCTCTGAACTTGATCCTGTACTGTTCAGTGGTTAAGCCATAACCATCCAGGAGTGCATTCTTAAGAACTTGGAAATTGTTAGCATCATTTTCTTTTACAGTAAGGAGCCTATCCCTACCTTTTCCAGTAAATGATAGCCATAGGATAGCAGCCCACTGCCTTTGAGGGACATCCTGTACAGCACAGGCCCTCTCAAGTGCAGCAAACCACTTGTTAATGTCATCCCCCTCCTTGTAAGGGGGAACTATCTTATGCAGATTCCTGGAATCATGCTCTTTTGCAGGATGACTATGGGGAATACTGCTGCTGCCACCATGGGTATCTAAACCCAACTTCTGTCTTTCCCTCTCTATTTCTAAAGACTGTCTATCCAAATCCAGCTGTTGCTTCTTGAGCTTCAGTCTGGTTTGCTCCACTCTCAATCTATTGAGCTCCCTTTCCAACAATCTGTCATCAGGGTGGGTGGGAGGGACATTTCTAGATACAGAGGTATGATGGGAATGAACAGAAGGAGACCTGTCCCTTACAGAGGGCACCCTAACAGCTTGGCTACCAGTATAATGTGAGAGCACATCATCAGTATGATGTGATTCAACCTCTGTACCAACTATGCTAGACTGTCTAGTAATGGGCAGGCTAAGAAGTTTCTTTCCTGAACCTTTTTCTGGGGGAGTCCCTGGATCAGGTTGAGAACCATTAGCTACTTTTTCCACAGATTGGGCACTTATGGCCTTATCCTGTACTCTAAGCATATTAATTAACAGTTCTAAGGAAGGATTCTTCCCTACACTCAAACCTCTCTCTATGCAGAGACTCCTTGCTCCTTTCCAGCTAAGGTGATCATATGCAAGTTTGGACAGTTCAACTTTTTGGCCTGTGCCAGACATTTTTTAGAGAGAGTTAAAGTGATAGACAAAGAGAAAAAAGTTTTCAGAACTTTTTGGAAAGACAGAAAAAAACTTTTTAAACTTTTAAGAACTTTTTGAAAGTTTAGTAGTACTTTTCAGCACTTAGAAAAGAGTGAAAAGAGGAAATGCAAAACTTTTTGGCTATGTGTATATACACTGACCTTGTTTTGTATATTTTTCTCTTATGAAAAGTACAATGACAAGAGTGGTAAGTAGTCTCAAGCACTTATCCCACCACTGCACAACCAATGTAGGAGGCTGGACTGGTTTGTAGTGAGTACCAAGGGGTACTTGCACCTTGCACCAGGCCCAGTTATCCCTTATTAGTGTATAGGGTGTCTAGCAGCTTAGGCTGATAGATAATGGTAGCTTAGCAGAGCAGCTTAGGCTGAACTAGGAGACGTGTGAAGCTACTACAGTACCACTTAGTGTCATATGCACAATATCATAAGAAAACACAATACACAGTTATACTAAAAATAAAGGTACTTTATTTTTATGACAATATGCCAAAGTATCTTAGAGTGTACCCTCAGTAAGAGGATAGGAAATATACACAAGATATATATACACAATAGCAAAAATATGCAGTATAGTCTTAGAAAACAGTGCAAACAATGTATAATTACAATAGGATGCAATGGGGAAACATAGGGATAGGGGCAACACAAACCATATACTCCAAAAGTGGAATGTGAACCACGAATGGACCCCAAACCTATGTGACCTTGTAGAGGGTCGCTGGGACTATTAGAAAATAGTGAGAGTTAGAAAAATAACCCTCCCCAAGACCCTGAAAAGTGAGTGCAAAGTGCACCAAAGTTCCCCTAAGGACAAAATAGTCGTGTTAGAGGGAGAATGCAAGGAAAACACAAATCAGCAATGCAACAACGATGGATTCCTGTCTGGAGGTACCTGTGGAACAAGGGGACCAAGTCCAAAAGTCACAAGCAGCTCGGAGATGGGCAGATGCCCAAGAAATGCCAGCGGTTGGTGCAAAGAAGCTCTTACTAGGCTGAAGAACTGTGAATACTGCAGGAACGACAAGGGCTAGAGACTTCCCCTTTGGAGGATGGATCCCCCACGCCTTGGAGAGTCGTGCAGAAGTGTTTTCCCGCCGGATGGACGCCAACAAGCCTTGCTACACGCAAATCGTGCGTTTGGCGTTTTTGGACGCTGCTGGGGCCCAGGAGGGACCAGAAGGTCGCAAATTGGACCTGCAGAGAGAGGGGACGTCGAGCAAGACAAAGAGCCCTCACTGAAGCAGGTAGCACCCGGAGAAGTGCCAGAAACAGGCACTACGAGGATGCGTGAAACGGTGCTCGCCGAAGTTGCACAAAGGAGTCCCACGTCGCCGGAGACCAACTTAGAAAGTCGTGCAATGCAGGTTAGAGTGCCGTGGACCCAGGCTTGGCTGTGCACGAAGGATTTCCGCCGGAAGTGCACAGGGGCCGGAGAAGCTTGCAAAGTCGCGGTTCCCAGCAATGCAGCCCAGCGAGGTGAGGCAAGGACTTACCTCCACCAAACTTGGGCTGAAGAGTCACTGGACTGTGGGGGTCACTTGGACGGTGTCGCTGGATTCGAGGGACCTCGCTCGTCGTGCTGAGAGGAGACCCAAGGGACCGGAGATGCAGCTTTTTGGTGCCTGCGGTTGCAGGGGGAAGATTCCGTCGACCCACGGGAGATTTCTTCGGAGCTTCTGGTGCAGAGAGGAGGCAGACTACCCCCACAGCATGCACAAGCAGGAAAACAGTCGAGAAGGCGGCAGGATCAGCGTTACAGAGTTGCAGTAGTCGTCTTTGCTACTATGTTGCAGGTTTGCAGGCTTCCAGCGCGGTCAGCGGTCGATTCCTTATCAGAAGGTGAAGAGGGAGATGCAGAGGAACTCGGCTGAGCTCATGCATTCGTTATCTAAAGTTTCCCCAGAGACAGAGACCCTAAATAGCCAGAAAAGAGGGTTTGGCTACCTAGGAGAGAGGAAAGGCTACTAACACCTGAAGGAGCCTATCAGCAGGAGTCTCTGACGTCACCTGGTGGCACTGGCCACTCAGAGCAGTCCAGTGTGCCAGCAGCACCTCTGTTTCCAAGATGGCAGAAGTCTGGAGCACACTGGAGGAGCTCTGGACACCTCCCAGGGGAGGTGCAGGTCAGGGGAGTGGTCACTCCCCTTTCCTTTGTCCAGTTTCGCGCCAGAGCAGGGGCTAAGGGGTCCCTGAACCGGTGTAGACTGGCTTATGCAGAATTGGGCACCTCTGTGCCCAACAAAGCATTTCCAGAGGCTGGGGGAGGCTACTCCTCCCCTGCCTTCACACCATTTTCCAAAGGGAGAGGGTGTCACACCCTCTCTCAGAGGAAGTTCTTTGTTCTGCCATCCTGGGCCAGGCCTGGCTGGACCCCAGGAGGGCAGCTGCCTGTCTGAGGGGTTGGCAGCAGCAGCAGCTGCAGAGAAACCCCAGGAAGGGCAGTCTGGCAGTACCAGGGTCTGTGCTACAGACCACTGGGATCATGGAATTGTACCAACAATGCCAGGATGGCATAGAGGGGGCAATTCCATGATCATAGACATGTTACATGGCCATATTCGGAGTTACCATGGTGAAGCTACATATAGGTAGTGACCTATATGTAGTGCACGCGTGTAATGGTGTCCCCGCACTCACAAAGTTCGGTGAATTGGCTCTGAACAATGTGGGGGCACCTTGGCTAGTGCCAGGGTGCCCTCACACTAAGTAACTTTGCACCTAACCTTTACCAGGTAAAGGTTAGACATATAGGTGACTTATAAGTTACTTAAGTGCAGTGTAAAATGGCTGTGAAATAACGTGGACGTTATTTCACTCAGGCTGCAGTGGCAGGCCTGTGTAAGAATTGTCAGAGCTCCCTATGGGTGGCAAAAGAAATGCTGCAGCCCATAGGGGTCTCCTGGAACCCCAATACCCTGGGTACCTCAGTACCATATACTAGGGAATTATAAGGGTGTTCCAGTAAGCCAATGTAAATTGGTAAAATTGGTCACTAGCCTGTTAGTGACAATTTGAAAGTAATGAGAGAGCATAACCACTGAGGTTCTGGTTAGCAGAGCCTCAGTGAGACAGTTAGGCACCACACAGGGAACATATACATGCACACCTATGAGCACTGGGGCCCTGTGTGACAGGGTCCCAGTGACACATACATATAGGCCACAAACCTATGAGCACTGGGGTCCTGACTAGCAGGATCCCAGTGACACATAACAACCATACTGAAAACATGGTGTTTTCACTATGAGCACTGAGGCCTGGCTATCAGGATCCCAGTGAGACAGTGAAAACAGTGACAAACACCCTGACATACACTCACAAACAGGCCAAAAGTGGGGGTAACAAGGCTAGAAAGAGGCTACCTTCTCACAGTAACGCGCGGTGTGAAGCGCTTGTTGTGCCATGAGGAAATTACCGCCGCAGCCCGGACGGGCTGTTTATTGTAGGTGTGGGGACATGCTGCTCTTTGTGCCCCCGGGGCACGAGAAAGCCGAAGATTTAGGAACTTGAAGCAAGCGTGCTCCTAGCGGTGCCCCGGGGTGAAGTTCACTCTGAGGAGTGCCCAGGGGGCACCAGAAAGCCCTTACTTGGGCCCAACACCGCCGCAAGCGGGGAGGAGAGACGAGGACACTTGTGCACCAGACCGTGTGCAAGCGAATGCATACAGGCGGCCCCAAGAGGAAGGAAGACCTCATCGGAGGTCTCCCTTTTGATCCCAGGGCCACCCTGGAAGCAGGACACAGGAGGGGAGGGAGATTCCCTCTCCCCTATAATCGCTCCAGTGACGCAGAGGAGTTGCTGCAGGTCCGCGGGTGGGGCAGAAGCCTCATCAGAGGCCCCCGCACCTCCGGTCCCATTTTTGTGGCCCCTTTGTGGGGGCCAGTATGTTGGCCCCCAACTGTTGGAGGGCGAGTGAAGGCCCGGGTGGGGAGCCCCCAGAGATCGCGGGCCCCAAGAGGGGCCCGTCACTAAAGCGGAGGGGTTGCATGGCACCCTCCTCCTTTCTTGATCAATTGCTGACCTTGGCCTCCCCTTGTGAGGGCCGGTGGAGGCCCTGGGGGACCCCTAGCGATCGTGGGCCCCAGGAGGGGCCCGACATTAATACAGAGGGGGTGCCTGTCGCCCCCTCTACCCTGGAAGGTTCCAGAGGCCCCCGTTTGGCGCAGAGGAGCACTGGGGGGCCCATTTTCATTCTCTTGGCACTGGAGGTGCCTTCATCTTAAATCAGGTATTGCTCAAAGACCATATATACAACAAAGGTTCTTTTTAAAGACTTTATTGACTTATATGTTGCCTATCTGTTTTAGGATGTTTCATATGTGTATGCAAATGTTCCTTTTATGGACATAACATGCTAATATGTTTTTCTGACTTGCCATACATTTTATAATGTTCCTAATATGGGCATCTATGATATTTCTATGACAAGTGCTTTGGTGTAGTAACGTGTTTCCTGACTACTGCTTATTTTGCAGGACACTAAGTAACCTGTGTGTTATATATGACTACTGCTAGTTCTGCAGAGTAACCAATGTGTAATGTTCTGTCAACTGCTAAGGTAGCAGGATATTACTGATATGTGATGTTTGGTCTAATAATTGCGTAGTGTATAATACAGTATATTTTCATATAATCTGGTACTGTGTTTTCTTTGTGGTGGGGATATTGCGTCACATGTGTTATGTGTGTTGTGCAAACGCTTTACACATAGCCTCCGAGTTAGGCCTGACTGCTCGTGCCATGCTACCAAGGGGATGAACAGGGGTTATCATGGACGTGTAACTCCCTTGCCCTGATTAGAGTGGGTGAGTTCTGCCTGGCTTAGGTGCATACCCTAGCCCACCAAAAACCCAATTTCTAACACATGTTGTTGCAAATGCTTTATTTAAATAATGATACTGACAGACACTCATAATCAAAGTATATATGCTTTATTGCCAGTATTCAGTGTTCTTACCCTAATTTATGCCCAGGTATTGCATTTGACTATTAGTGAATGTTTTTGACATGTTATTTGCTGGTCTGAATTTCCCCTCAGGAGAGACAAGAATGATTTTACAATAACATTCAGACGTATTTATATCAGTTTGTGTATATTTATAAATTGTTGCATAGTATTGAGTAGGGTGTGTGCAATAAATGTACTTTTTCCTTTTTCAGAAGGAAAAGTGCAGACTGGACAATCATTTATAGAGTTTTAATATTGTGTACTTGTGAATGGTGATTATTAGCCCAACCCACCTCCCTCGAGGAGGCCTTGGACTGCTCTGCTTTGCTACCCTGTGAGAGTCATGCACTACAATGGGGTGTTTGGTTCCCAGTGGAGGACAAATGTGGGCCAATTACTTGCACGGCCACACACTTAATGACCATTGTTCTAACACCTACTCACTGTTACCATCTATAATTTAATGTTATTCATGGTTTCAGTTGAACTCCATTAGTGGAAATACCCTTATCAAAATCCAGTTATTCACTACTATGATGTAGCAATGGTGGGAAATATCTGTTTCCCACTCTTATAATGTCACCAGAGCAACAATTGCATCCTGAGCATTCTATAGCCTTGCCCAGGCCTCCAGAGACCTGCGTAAGGCAGAGAAATGGTGGCTGGCCATCTCACCTACCATCAAGCAAATCTGCACGATGCTAAGAGAGGCGGTAGAATGCCTGCATCAATCAGCATAATTGCTCTCAGCAGACCCATGCTCATAGGGGAAAAAAAAGCTGCGCTGACCAGTGGTTCTCACAGAGCTGCTGTCAACGTACCACTCTCTGCTCAGTTTCGATTTGAGTGTGGAGGTGTCATATGCAGAGAGTGATGGGGTGGAATGGTAGTATAGGAGGTATTTTTTTTTTTCAAATTGGAAGGGGGATGGCAAATGTAGAGGTTTGTGTGGGTGGGTGGTAAGAGGCCGGGTAGTTTTTTATATTTTGGGGAGTGGGGAAGCCATGTTATCTATGTCGCTCTGTTACTTTTATGTACCAGCATATATATGTTGAAAGCCGAGTCAGGTGACTGGTGGTACATTTGTACCATAAAATTTAAGAGGAGTGAGAGGTTTATAACACGGATAGTTTTCAGTTCTGGGTTCCTGGGTGACATTATACACAACCCGAGCTTTGCCCATGTTATCTAATTAATGTCACTTCGAACATTTTGGTGAAAAACATCCCTGCTCTTCATTGTTCCCTATCTAACTCTATATATTTTTTATATATTTAATTTATTGGGGACCATAGGTCTTCTAAAATAAATATCTAAACTTGTTTGTAGGCAAGACCTGAAAAATAGTAGAAATTTGAAACTTCAACTTGTCAATAAGTAATTAAAAAAAATAATTCAAAGAATAACTATAAAATATTCAATTTTATGTACCAAAAGATCCAGCTAGCTAAGAACCAACCCTTCTACCAAGCGCGCACCACCACGAAAACATGGCAAGTAAGGATAAAGTGAGAGATATGGGTAATTGTATAGTGAGATTAAATAGTGAAAACGTGTTTTCAATCCTCAGCGAGGCACAGGAAACAACCGCCTCAGGAACAAATGCAATGAAAACTTTGTTAACGCACAGAACAGCATGAATATCAGCACTGCAAGCTTCATGGCACTCAGAGATTAACAAGATCAGCTGATGTTCATGCTTCTTCACGCCGTAAAGAGATAAACTGTTGGCAGCATCAATACAAACCATAGTTGCAGACAGAACACGTACAGTAGGGCAGCAGCAGTACAAACTCCCAAGCACACACAGGAAAGTCACGAAATGTCAGCTGTAATGAAAACGTCTCTCACACAAATGCACACACACGCACAGAAGTAAATTCACCCCTTGGAAAGAATTGTGGCAGCAGTGCAAGCCTCAAGCATAGACACAGAAGGAGCACATCTCTGGCAACAATATTGCAAAGTTCACTTTACATATGAAATGTCATGTACCCATGTTTACCTATCAGAAACTACGTCACCAACACGCGCCGGCATACAAACCCGCTGAAACCTAGCAGGCGTTGGGTTAACGATGCGAATAGGTTTGGCTTTTGCTTGTTAAGATTCAGTACCACAGGCTGAGTACCGCCGCAGCGCTAGCGTCCCTCAGGCACCAAACAGGTGCAGCATAGTCAGCAGCAGTATAAGCATTACTCACACACAGCAGGCACAGCGTGGGTAACAACAGGACAGCTTATCACCCAGAGAAGAGGTGCAGCGCCGACAGGAGCAAAACAACATTTTCACAGACAGATAATTTGGGAGTAGGTAAGGCTGTAGTGTACTCTCCAACACACAATCACACGCGCAGACATGCAGACAAAACTGGCAGTCAGGTGCATCACCCGCAGACATATTAGGAGGCACTGCCACCTAGGACGCCAGCTGGACAATCGCTGCAAAAGTCGTGATGTACTGTAAATATTATTAACAAAAGCGATGCAAGCTTTTGTTGAACCGGCGCATATAACGTGTTGAATTTATAGATATGCGTGTAAGGAGTCAAGATCATTCCTTTGGCTGCTGAATTAGTAAGTATAAGCGGTTTACATGACCAAGAGCTTAGAGGGAGGATTTGATAGGAGATCTGTGGCCTCTCATTTCTTAGATTTAGCTGACATTATGGAACGAAAACATCTTTGTTCGAGCAATAACATTTTCAACTCTTCACCCAAAGGAGAGACAAATAATTTGGTGGACTAAGGTCGTCCTAAACGATGTTATGAGTATGAAATATGTTGCTGATGTAATCAAGGTTAATCGATTATGTGGAAATTAATGAAAATATCTTACTGTGCCTTTATCGATTGGCCAGAAGTGGTATGATCATCGCTGACCTTAGCCGCTTGTTAAAAACTGCGGTTCACAAGAGGACGTTTCTAACTTGGAAGAAACATATTTCAGAATATCTCAGCCCAAACTAAGACTGACATTTCTAGAGTTAAAGCTGTGCTATTGATGATGCAGAAAATGAAGGTCCGACATATATTCATGTATACCGTGTAATCGAAAACACATAATGAAGTGTGATTTTAGTAAAAGAAATAATGTACGAAGGGAAATTGTGCCCTCGGGGTAGTTCGCCATCATTATAAACGAGCTTTATTAATCACGAAGTATTAAAATTGTACTAATCCGTCATAATCGCAAATGTATGCCATGATTTCTTGTTTGAATACTGTTTTGCTTAGCTTAAATTTAGTACAGGCTTTGGCCTAGTTGCTTGGTTTCAAATTCTAACTGCGTAATTCTTTTTTTCCTTGAATTAATGAAATATATTCTTGCTTGAAGTTGTATTTTTCCAGTAGAAACTAGCTGGTACACTTATCTCCAAGGTTTCGTGCTAGGCCGGTTACATCCCCTTTGATACAAGGTCAGCCTCTGCAGGTGCGGACAATGGAGGTACAGATAGTAAAATAAGTGGCAAACCATGATACAATTTGTGTTTCAAGGCTCCAAGGACAGTGTATGCATAAATGGGCGCTAGTAAAAGACAATTTTTTGATTGGACAATTTGAAGCCAACCTATGAACCCTCCAATGGAAGACCCTACAGAATTTGGAATGTTTCTTACTTAAACCCACCGGACACAGAGAAGTCAGCCATTTTCCTCGATGCCAGTTTGAAGCCAGACTCCATTTTGGACGACACCCTGATGCCCTTTTCTCTATCTGAGAGAAAGAGACTTTAAGAATTCTCACCCTAGAGACTTTAACTTTAATTTGCCCCCGTCTTGCCCATGCAGTAACTTTGCCCTATTCTCCTTGCCGTTGCAAGGAAGCCTGCCCTTAACTTTGCCCCTTTTGAAATTTGCCCCATGCTGATCAACCGGTACCTGAAGGACGAAGACTTTTCTTGAATGCTGATTGTATTTGGTAAATATGAAAGGATAAATGTATTATGCATTGTGTTTTTTTTCCTTTTAGGTACCAACTGCTACTTTGATAGGATCCTAGCTAGAAGTTTTCCAAATTTGTGTTGACTAAATTCGTTTTGCATGAAGTCCCACATGCCAATGCTAATTAGAGGTTAGTCGAGGTTTTCATTCAATGTATCATGAAGAATTGAAATCTTGTTATGCTGACCAAATGTATGCAATTAGTCAAATACAGTTAGTCACATTGGTGATTTGCATTGCTATAACAGAGTGTATCATCATTCAGATTTTACGTAGATTGCGTTTCTTCCGCCGTTATGGACAGCTAGTAATGTTCATATACATATATCAATTGGTCTTGAGACATATATATATCGTGCTAGCTTTGTTAATATAGGGAAATAAATTCACTAACTTTAATAAACTGGTGTGGTTATTCATGACTGAAAGGTCATGGTGCGCCAAAATACCAACTGTTATTGATTTCTGATGTGTTATATTGATCTATTAATTGAGTATTGATTACCGATTACAACAGTTATTGATTATTGATCTGAGTGACTCGACTATTGAGGATGAGGAGAGCCCGACTCGGTTAAAAGATTCACCGACCTCCAACGTGTCCAGGTACAGGTAATTTATAAGGGCTGGACGCGTTATCAGTAGATGGTAGCAGAGGATGGTTTAGCCCTTTGGGACCCCATTCGAACAATAGACAGAGTCAGGTTAGAATTTTCTTTGATAAAACAAGTTGGAGAGATGATGATGCCCTAAGTCCCCAATGACTTTCCCGGGATCTCGGAGCTTGCGAATGAGGAACATGCAGGTATGAGAACGGTCTCAGCGTTTCTAGTGACGGTATGAGTGAAGTTAGGGTTTCGCGCTTGCACAGCTTATCGCCGCAGATTAATTGAGAAGTTTGGGAGGATTTAAGGAGTTAAAAGATATTAGAGGAGTGTTCCTCCAAAGGTGTGAGAGTAGGGAAGTCGTCGAACTTCATGTGTGTGTAGCGCTTTGAGCAGAAAAATTGTCCACGTGGTTGTTGATGTTGAGACTGGCCCTGCGAGGTCAAGAGACTCCGGAGTATGTTGAAAAGTGTATGTGACACTTATTTGATGTTGTGATCTGGTCAGGTTTAATAGGTTGATCGGGCGTGGTCAACAAGTCGGTATGAATGTTGCAGAGTGAAAGAAAACTTCGACTTTGAGATTTGACAAATTCTAAAGTGCACTAGAATAGTTCATTGATCAGTTGAGAGTAAAGTTTGCGGGTCAAATTTTGCTTGCGAAAGTGGGAAACCGAGAAAGATGGAATAACTGCTGAGGCTAGTGAAAAATCCTTAAGGTTTCTGAAGCGATTGTAGTACCTTTCCTGTAGTAAACCGACAGATCTGTTTTATTCTTTTGGTTAAGTGCTCGCGTTCTATTGCAGAAATTAGTTTATGAGTGAAGCCGAATGAAAAGAGGACAAGCCGCAGGACTTTGTCAGCCGCAGTGTGTGAGTGTGATGTCACTAGGAGCCGCGCTGGGATAGGTCGGTTGGTGAGTAGGGTCGCGCACGGATTGGACGCAGTCCGTGAAGCGCAATTGGAAGGGGAAAGGCAAGCGAAGAGTATTCCGGGAATTAAAGTCACTTATTGATTACATATTTTAGAAAAACAAAAGACGGAAAGATGAAATTTTTCTAAGCATTTAAGAGTGCCATGAGGGGAGACGTTTATATTAAAGCAAATGTAGGAGAAGAAACACCGCCTGAGGGTACACCAGCTTACATCGTCATTGAAGAAAAGGGTGTAGCGCCATGTCTATGGTTAAAACAATGGTGTAAATTAACAGAGAAACATGGAAGTGTAACGTTCCCTATCCATGGGTCATTTAACCTAAGGGTTTTAGAAAATCTGAGATTTGCGCTATACGACATGAAAGTACCTCCAAGACCAGCACAGTTTGAGGCATTAGCAATTTGGGAGCTAATAGCTAGAAACCAACAACAAAAGAAATTTGAGACGAGAATAAGAAAAGTAGAAAAGACACTAGCGGATGCTAGATGGGACAGCACACAAAAGGTTTGGAGATCAGACGTATTGCAGGGAATTAAATTGTTTCCAGCGATTGCCGAGGAAGCGGAGACGGAAGGAAGGAAAGCCACCTGTAAGACAAACAGGAGTCAGTCCAGAGAGGGAGGAGGAAATAGAAATTCGAAAAGGGGAGACGAGTCAGATGATGAGGAGTTCATTATACAATTGCTGAATGATCGCCCACCACCATACGTGGAAAGCGAAAAAGGCTCAAGTATTAGTACTGCCCCTCCAGAACCAATACAGGGTAATGTAACACCAAATTTGAGAATATCTCAAAGGCCGAGCAGCTCTGACATGCCTTTCTCACCACGAATACCACGGATTCAGAGAATGTACCCAGACGTGCTAACATTGAAACCTGCTGATAACTATCAGCCACAGGTTCAAAGGCACTGTTGTGATGAGCATAATGTGGGAATGACTTCCGATTCAATGGCGCAGGGAGAACAAAACTATCAGAGACCGACATTGATTCAAGCTGAATCAACACAGTTCTCGATGCCCCAAAAGCAGACACAAGAAGTGCGAGTAGTAGAAAGGCAGTTAGGTATGCCAGCAATGATGAACCACAATGTGGGGATTAACATGCCACAGAATTCGGGGAACAGACAGAATCCAGACGCGATATCTCTACCTATCACTGTAGGTCCACCAGTACCACTGTACATACAGGCAAATTCAAGCACCAGCGACCAAGGGTTAATGATACAAAATGGGACAGGGAGAAGATGTATAGAAACCACTCCAGAGACAACTCCGATAGCGGCACTGCCAAATGGATCTGGGTCCTTGTCGGAATTCAGTCCAATTCCAATTTGTGCTCCGTCAACCGTGGTAAGGTCACATCCACCACTATTAGTACCGTTAACCTCACAGACTGAAACATTACAGAAACCGTCGATGGCAGTTGATGTAACTGCTACATTGATGGGACTGAACGCGCAACAGTTGACACAATGGTTCAACAGCCTGAACTCCCCACAGAGTACATCAAGCGGGAAGGGAGAAGAATACCTGAATAAAATAAGGTTGGGTATGGAGGCAGATGAACTGGTAGAGGGAACAATGGGTTTGAACAGATTAGAATCATACACAGAAGAAGAACTAAGATACATGTGCCCTAGGATTTCAAGAGAAGTGAGCAACATACATAAGAAATTACAAGAAATTGCAGACAGAAACGAGATCGATATAGGTAAGACCAAACATCTAAGCAGAAGTTACAGGTTAGACTTTGAGACAAAAGATTTTGAACACATGAGATCCGCAGGGATGAAAACACACCTTAAAGAGATACTGCAGAGTGCACAGGTTTGGAGATGTTTAGACAAGTGGGAAAGCAGGTGGGTCAAGAAAAAGGATAAAAAGAAGGAAAATACTTCAGAACGAAGTGAGAAAAACAACAGAATGACGATCTGATAACCATGTTACCAATGAGAGAGACAGCAGGGGGAAAACTTGTGCATGTACCATGGCACAGGTGCGATATTCAATCCTTTACGGATGACTTTCCCAAATTAAGAGAGAAGCCGATTGAGTGGTATCAACAAACGGATAGATTTGTGAAACTCGCGAAGTGTCTCTGGGAAGACCTGAATACCTTATTTGAAATTGTGGTTCCGGCAGATTTGTGGGAAGATTGTAAAAGGGCTGTAGGTTGGCCGACGAGTGTACCAGAGAGAGATAGGGACACAGGTGCGCCATCACCTATGGTAATGAGTTTGTACCACAAGGTGATCGAGCACTTGAAAACCAAGGTTGCGTCGAAAAATGTGGATTGGCAAAGGATTGACAGGACCGCTCAAGAGATTAAAGAATCTATACATGCGTATTATGAGAGGTTGTTGAAAGCGTTCAAAAATTACAGTGGCACGGAAACGATTGAGCCAAAGGACATGCTCCATTTTGTGTTCAGGTTTGTGGAAGGGCTGAGACCCGAAATTAGCCAGATGATTAAATCGCATTTGATTTGTTGGCAGTCAAAGTCGATCGATGAAGTGTTGAATTATGCAAAATACTGCAGTGATGAGATTGAGACAAAGCACAAAAGATTGAAGGAAAAGGTGATGGTGATGCAGCTCAGAGCAGCCCAGACAGGTTTACAAGGTTTGCAAGGTTTTCAACAACAGATGCCGCAGCAGCAGCAACAGGGAAATGTTATGTTTCAGCCGCAGATGAGAGGCAGAGGTCGAGGAGGTTTTGTAAATAATGGTCCTGATTTGAATACCGTTATGATTCCAAATGGTATACAGGCAATGAAGAAGGTGATGCCATGTCACACGTGCGGAATCATCGGGCATTGGAAACGGGAGTGCCCAATGATGGTGCAGGAAGGTGTAGGTCAGCAAAACAATGATGTCAATGCATTTCAGACTATGAGAGGACCGAAACTGAGAGGTCCGAACCCAAATTTTCAAAACAATATGAACCAGATGCAGGGTCTACAACCCATGCAACCGCAACAGGTGCAAATGCCTCGTGTGCAAATGACACAATTGCAGCCAATGCAACAGCAGTTTCCTATGGTACCTAATCAGCAAATGCAAATACCCTTAGCACCAATGAATCAGCAGCAAGCAATGCTTCCTCAACAGGTCACGGGTCAGGGAATGAGTCAAAATGACACAGTACACCAATTCCCACTACACAGCGAGAATGGAATAAACGATGTATGGGAGAGTGGAAGTTCAGATGAGGAGGGAAATTGTGTGCTTGCAGCATCTTTGGAAGTTGATCAAAAGGGTCCGTATGTGGAGGGAAGAGTTATGGGTCATCGCGTTTCATTCTTGGTTGACACAGGAGCTACACGTTCAACTGTTAGGAGCATTGAAGTGCCAAATCTGCCACTTTCAGGGAGAACAGTTCAAGTAGTGGGAGTAGCAAACAGGTACCTGACGAACCCAATCACAGATCCAGTACAAGTCAGAATTGGTAACTATCAAGGGTCACATAATTTTGTGGTATGTGACTCAAGCCCGATATCACTGTTAGGGAGAGACCTATTGTGCAAATTGGGATGTTCGATTATGTGTTCGAACGATGGAATTAGAATTCAGACGAGCAGTGATGGGGAAGAAGAGGACAGTGTAGAAGGGGATGAGATGGAGACTGTCGATGAAGAGTATCCTCTGATTACCATTTTTCCGATGATCACTGAAGCAGATATTCCAGCTGAGTTACAGGAAACAGTCGGAAAAGAAGTGTGGGACATGACAGGAAAAGAGGTGGGATTGGTGAAAGGAGTGGAACCAGTGAAAGTGACTGTAAAACCCAATGTAACCTTTCCCCAGACCCCACAGTACCATATGGCACAAGACACCCTCATGAAAGTCGCCCAACTCATTGATGAGTTTGTGAAGCAGGGAGTACTGAAAGAAGTGTTAAGCAGTCCACGTAATTCACCAATTATGGGACTAATCAAGCCAAGAGGAAAGGTACGAATTGTGCAGGACTTGAGGAAAATAAATGACATAATAATTAAATGTTGCCCTGTAGTACCAAATCCAGCTGTGATAATGTTTCAAGTCCCTTGCGATGCCGAGTGGTTCTCAGTCATCGACTTGTCACAAGCATTCTTTTAGGTGCCTCTTCATGAGGACAGCCAATTTCTCTTTTGTTTCAAATTCTTAGACAGAGTTTACAGTTGGTGTCGAATTCCTCAAGGGTTTTCGGAGTCACCGTCAATTTTCAATCAGATTCTAAAGAAAGACTTGGAAGCGTTAGAATTGCCATTCGAGTCAACCCTAGTACAGTACATTGATGACTTACTGATTGCATCCAAGACAGAAAGTGACTGCACAGCCGACACCATTGCCCTATTGAACCATTTGGGAAGGAATGGACACAAGGTGTCTCCTTCAAAATTACAGTTCTGTCAGAAGAAAGTGAAATATTTGGGTCACCAAATAGAGAAAGGGTCACGGAGAATATTTGAAGGAAAGAATAACAAGTGTACTTCAAATGAGTCCACCAAAGACGAGGAGGGAGGTGAGGAAGTTTTTGGGAATGGTGAGTTACTGTCGCCAATGGATTCCCAACTTCTCCACCCTCGCAAAACCTTTACTGAAACTGACCCAGAAGGATGCATTGGATGAAATTGAGGTGAAAGGAGATGAGATGGATGCTTTTATTGAATTGAAAGAATGCATGTGCAAGGTTCCAGCTTTAGGTATGCCTGACTACACAAAGCCTTTCACATTGTTTTGTCATGAACGTGATGCATGTTCCTTGTCTGTCTTGACCCAAGCCCATGGTGGCATAAACAGACCAGTAGCGTATTTTTCAGCTACTTTGGATCCGGTCGCAGCAGCACTGCCAGGGTGCTTGCGCGCCGTAGCCGCAGTTGGTATCAGCCTCACTCAGAGTGAAGGAATAGTGATGGGACACCCTTTAACAGTCATGGTCCCTCACTCAGTTGAGATACTTTTGACACGTTCCCGAACACAGCACATGACTGGTGCTAGACTCACAAGGTACGAAACAATAATTCTGGGATCACCTAATGTGCAGCTGAAAAGGTGCACTACGTTGAATCCAGCAACCTTGTTTCCCAGTGAAAATGCTGAAATTGAGAACGCTGAAGACATCGAGCACGACTGTCTTCAGGTGACTGAATTTTGCACCAAACCAAGACCTGATATCAAAGATACCCGATTGGAAGAAAATGATCAAATTATTTTTGTTGATGGTTCATGTTTAAGGGATGCACTGGGTGTATTGAAAGCAGGGTACGCTGTATGCACAGTAACAGGTGTTTTGGAAGCATCTTGGCTTCAAGGAGTTTACTCTGCACAGGTAGCAGAATTGGTAGCCCTTACTAGAGCTTGCCAACTCTCTGCATTGATGAAAGTTACCATTTACACTGACAGCCAGTACGGGTTTGGAATAGTGCATGATTTCGGACAATTGTGGTCACAGAGAGGCTTCGTGACCTCTTCAGGATCGCCAGTGAAAAATGGCGAAAGAATAAAAGAATTGTTACATGCCATCCAACTACCAGGAGAAGTAGCAGTGGTAAAATGCAGTGCACATTCGAAGGGCCAAGATTATGTTTCTCTGGGAAATGGATATGCGGATCAAGTCGCAAGGTTTTGCGCATTGAACTGTATATTGCTTAGGAATGAATGGAATTTGATAAGTGAACCAGAACTCGAACCAAGCGAAATATTTGCTCTAAAGGTGATAGATACGATGGACGAATTGAAATCCTTACAGAATGATGTCAGTGAGGATGAGAAACTCTCGTGGACCAAATCACAATGTGTAAAGAGACTAGATGAATTATGGGTTTCAAGTGAAGGGAAATTCGTTCTTCCAAATAGCCTTTTGACACAGATAGCCAGGTTTTACCATGGACAAGCTCATCTTGGGAGGGATGCCATGATTAGGTTGTTCAAAACTGATTGGTTTAACCCCAAATTCCGTCAAGTTGCTGAAGCAGTTTGCCACTGTTGCGTCATTTGCCAACAGATGAACGCAGGGAAGGGAACCGTAGTAAATTTGAGCCACATTGGAAGGGCAGGGGGTCCATTCAGCAGGATGCAAATGGACTTCATTGAGATGCCTGTGCATGGAGGCTTGAAGTATGTGTTGGTGGTTGTGTGCATTTTTAGTCACTGGATTGAAGCATACCCTACACGCAGAAATGACAGTCTCACAGTTGCAAAACTACTCTTGAGAGAGTTAATACCACGTTTCGGATTCCTGATCTCTTTAGAATCAGATAGGGGAAGTCACTTCAATAATGAAGTAATAAAATTGCTTTGTGCAGCACTGAACATTGAGCAAAAGCTGCATTGTAGCTACCGCCCTGAAGCATCAGGTCTAGTGGAGCAAATGAATGGCACATTGAAATCAAGAATGGCGAAAATATGTGCATCAACAAACTTGAAATGGCCTGACGCATTGCCTTTGGTACTAATGTCAATGAGAAACACCCCTGACAGAAAGACTGGACTGTCCCCACACGAGATTCTCATGGGCAGAGCTATGAGACTTCCAGCAGTTCCTGCAAATGCGCTTCTGAATATTACAGATGATATGGTGTTAGACTACTGCAAAGCTCTAGCTGATGTGGTTCGATCTTTCTCTCACCAGGTGGAGGCAACCACCTTGCCACCGATCCAAGGTCCAGGACACGCCCTGAAAGCAGGTGACTGGGTCGTGATAAAGAAGCACGTGAGGAAGTCGTGTTTGGAACCCCGTTGGAAAGGACCTTTCCAAGTGATTTTGACGACGACCACCGCTGTGAAGTGTGCGGGAGTTCCCAACTGGATTCACGCCAGTCACACAAAGAGGGTGTTGTGTCCCACAGATGAGGAAGTTGAAGTGCTGAAGTTACCAGTATCTGATAATAAAGTACTAAGCGCTGCGGCAGAGCGAAACAGAACTAGAAGCAAACAAGCAGAAATAGAGGAGGGAGAAATATTTTCTGAGGACGAAGCCACTGATTCACTAGGGGAAGGCCAAGGAGGAGCCTCAGACAGCGACGAAGCAGCTGAAGGTAACAAAGAGCCTGAAGCAGCTGAAAGTGACCAAGAGCCTGAAGAAAGTAACTGTGACAAAGGGCTCGAAAGAGGTGAAGAAGCAGGATAGCCTGATCAGAGGAGGGCTTTCCCAGAAGCAGACGATACAGAAAAAGAAAAGGAAAACCTGATTGACTCCCCAGAAGGAGGGGACAAGGCAGAACAGAACGAAACTGCTCAAACTTCTTCAGAAGAGATCGCAGGTCCATCAAGTGGACACAGTGCAAAAAGAAGGCCAAGCATATCGCCAGTAAAACTAAGAACTAGAGAAACGTTGAACGACAGTGAAGGGCCAAGAGTGAAAGAGAAAAGAAAGGAAGTGTCTGTTGTAGTACTAACACCAAGTGAAGAAAAGGACTTGGCCAAAGAGGAAAGTATCAGTGAGAAAGAATCAAAGGGAGATGCAAAGTTGAAAAGAAAAAGGATACCAAGCAGGAGGTATTCCGGTCCGGAGTGGGCGTACGTAGCCAATAACGATTGGTCAGACGAATTCGTATCCCTCAGTCTTGAGAACGAAGAGGCAGAACTTCATTTTGGAAGTAAAAACTTTATGGACTCTGTTGATTGAAACCATTGATCACTTGACTGACTTTTCAACCGGCTAAGACATTGCTAACTTGATTGACTCTGAAACCGATTTTGAGACAACGCTGCTAACCGATAAGAGACTAAGCTGCTGAAGAAAACTGTGTGAACATTGAACTCGTTCAGCTTTGTAAATACCTGCAAACACGCTTTGATAAAGTGTCTTCAACTTTCTGATTCTATACAGATCATGACTAGCTTCACTACACAGGGGAGCAAGATGAAGTATTGTAAATATATGTGTATAGGCTTACTGACCGCATGCGTACTAGTAATTGTAGCAATAGTTCTTGGAATGCATGGTAAAAGTGAGAGTGAGACGAATGATGCTTCTACTTCTAAACCTATTATCGTTACTGAACTAACAGCTCTGAAGAGACTCGAGCAAGACGAGAGACACTTGCATGATAAGAAGGAACTTTCATCTAACGTTTTCTATCGCTTACTGAGTGAGTATGTTGAGACCATGGATGCGAAAGATTGTTATGTGTGTACACAAATACCTACCTTAGTAGTGGAGGGGGTAACGTATCACAGCATGCCTCTTACGTATGGAATTACATGTAGTATAGTAGCTTCCAGATTTTATGCTCAAAAAGACATTCATTATTTCTATACTAATTACGATGTTACTTTTGCATATGTCCCCATAATAGGGCACCTAAGTAAGATAGCTAGAGATTGGTCTGCCAAATTAATGAGGGAATTTTTCGAACCGATGTCACCTTTCCACACAGCTCACGCACATAGAGAGAACCTTACATGCTTGCTTTCACCAGTAGAAATAGAATTTTTAGACCGCACTGACGACAGAAAGAACGAAATGAAGGAGAAATTAGAGAAGGAATTGCACGAAAGGACGTCTGTAGATAATTATGCTTTTGCTGCAATAAAGACACAAGGAAAAATAGCTTTAGATACATTGCATGTAGGAAGATTTTGTATACATAGATTTCCATCATATTATGACACAGTTTTTGTGGGAACGAGTGAATGTAAACATACATATGCATTTCAATCTAAGTGGACGTTCATGCTGAATGGACAAGACCCAGTTATTCCTGGAGTGTATTATATTTGTGGGCTCAACGCCTATTATCGTCTTCCTAAAGGATGGTATGGGAGGTGTTATTTGGGAATAGTGTTCCCAAAGGTTTACCAACTAGACGACTTAAAGAAGTTTCCAAGGCTGTCTGAATCACATCGTGTTCAGAAAAGGGAGACAGCTGCTGGTGTGGTAGGAGATATATTTGGAGCTCTGATTCCTTCAGTAGGAGTCATATTGAATTCAATCAAAATACGAAAGTTGTCTACTATTGTGGATAACATGCTGACAAAGTTTTCAGGAGCTATAATCCTGATGGATGCTGAACTCGCTGCAGAAAGAGCTATGACTCTTCAAAATCGGCTTGCCTTAGACATTCTTTTAGCAAAGGATGGCGGCGTTTGCAAAATGCTTGGCACGCGTCACTGTTGTACATATATACCAGACAGCAGTGGAAAAATTAGAACAATGCTTACAAACTTAACTAAAGAAAGTGTAGATTTAAAGGAATTGAAAGAACCCGGAGTTTGGGAGAAAGTTGGAAAAGGATTTGCTTCTGTGGGAAATTGGCTCAGCAACGTTTGGAACGGATTGTTACTAAAAATAGTAAAGGGAATATTGATAATATTAATTTGTTTATTAGGCTCTTGGGGAATATGGAAAGCTTTCAAAATGTTAAAAGCAAGGAACAAAAGAAAAGGAGAAGAGAAAATAGAGAACAAAATGGTGGAAATATATAGGGAGAAGTCAAAAGGGACTAAAAGAAAAAGGGAATTGACTGAAGTGCCAAATTACTATACAGAATTTTAATGGAATAAAATTTGTGGGTAGATTTGATGTGATGACATAATTAGTCATCAGAGGAGGGATTGATGACGCAGAAAAAGAAGGTCCGACATATATTCATGTATACCGTGTAATCGAAAACACATAATGAAGTGTGATTTTAGTAAAAGAAATAATGTACGAGGGAAATTGTGCCCTCGGGGTAGTTCGCCATCATTATAAACGAGCTTTATTAATCACGAAGTATTAAAATTTTACTAATCCGTCATAATCGCAAATGTATGCCATGATTTCTTGTTTCAATACTGTTTTGCTTAGCTTAAATTTAGTACAGGCTTTGGCCTAGTTGCTTGGTTTCAAATTCTAACTGCGTGATTCTTTTTTTCCTTGAATTAATGAAATATATTCTTGCTTGAAGTTGTATTTTTCCAGTAGAAACTGGCTGGTACACTTATCTCCAAGGTTTCGTGCTAGGCCGGTTACATCCCCTTTGATACAAGGTCAGCCTCTGCAGGTGCGGACAATGGAGGTACAGATAGTAAAATAATTGGCAAACCATGATACAATTTGTGTTCCAAGGCTCCAAGGACAGTGTATGCATAAATGGGCGCTAGTAAAAGACAATTTTTGATTGGACAATTTGAAGCCAACCTATGAACCCTCCAATGGAAGACCCTACAGAATTTGGAATGTTTCTTACTTAAACCCACCGGACACAGAGAAGTCAGCCATTTTCCTCGATGCCAGTTTGAAGCCTGATGCCAGACTCCATTTTGGACGACACCCTGATGCCCTTTTCTCTATCTGAGAGAAAGAGACTTTAAGAATTCTCACCCTAGAGACTTTAACTTTAATTTGCCCCCGTCTTGCCCATGCAGTAACTTTGCCCTATTCTCCTTGCCGTTGCAAGGAAGCCTGCCCTTAACTTTGCCCCTTTTGAAATTTGCCCCATGCTGATCAACCGGTACCTGAAGGACGAAGACTTTTCTTGAATGCTGATTGTATTTGGTAAATATGAAAGGATAAATGTATTATGCATTGTGTTTTTTTTCCTTTTAGGTACCAACTGCTACTTTGATAGGATCCTAGCTAGAAGTTTTCCAAATTTGTGTTGACTAAATTCGTTTTGCATGAAGTCCCACATGCCAATGCTATTTAGAGGTTAGTCGAGGTTTTCATTCAATGTATCATGAAGAATTGAAATCTTGTTATGCTGACCGAATGTATGCAATTAGTCAAATACAGTTAGTCACATTGGTGATTTGCATTGCTATAACAGAGTGTATCATCATTCAGATTTTACGTAGATTGCGTTTCTTCCGCCGTTATGGACAGCTAGTAATGTTCATATACATATATCAATTGGTCTTGAGACATATATATATCGTGCTAGCTTTGTTAATATAGGGAAATAAATTCACTAACTTTAATAAACTGGTGTGGTTATTCATGACTGAAAGGTCATGGTGCGCCGAAATACCAACTGTTATTAATTTCTGATGTGTTATATTGATCTATTAATTGAGTATTGATTACCGATTACAACAGTTATTGATTATTGATCTGAGTGACTCGACTATTGAGGATGAGGAGAGCCCGACTCGGTTAAAAGATTCACCGACCTCCAACGTGTCCAGGTACAGGTAATTTATAAGGGCTGGACGCGTTATCACTATCGGGACACTGCGTTGTGAAGCAGTATCCCTTCATTTTTGTTTGCAAAGTAACTTGATTTCAAGAGTTTATTTCCCCTAAAGGCTTCCCGTGTCCTCCACGAGGTGGTCAACGTTTATTTTCATGGATAGTTCCTGTGCAGGATGTTTGACAGTCATGTTTATGTGGGTTTTTCTCTGCTTATTTCTGGATGGGTGGTCCCTTATATTGTTGGTAATTGTGTTATTGGCAAGCAGGTTTTGGAGGTTAACCATGTTTCCATGCACCCCAGATGGCAAATACATATTTCATGCAGTTTCTCTCCTTGTTTCAGCATGGGCTGCAGATAATAAATGAGGTTTCAGTGGATCAGCCTCTGTATGGTATGTGATATCTATAATGTTAGACCTGACAGCCTTAGGGTGGTCACCCCTAACTTTTTGCCTGCCTCCCTCCACTTTTTGGACACTGTTTTTGCTGGTTTTTAGACTCTGCACACTTTACCACTGCTAACCAGTGCTAAAGGGCATATGCTCTCTCCCTTTAAACATGGTAACCTTGGATCACCCCAAATTGGACTATTTGATTTACTTGTAAGACCCTAGTAGAGTGCACTATATGTGCCCAGGGCCTGTAGATTAAATGCTACTAGTGGGCCTGCATCACTGGTTGTGCCACCCACTTTAGTAGCCCCTTTACCTTGTCTCAGGCTTGCCATTGCAAGGCCTGTGTGTGCAGTTTCACTGTCACCTCGACTTGGCATTTAAAAGTACTTGCCAAGCCTAAACCTCCCCTTTCTCTACATATAAGTCACCTCTAATGTGTGCCCTGGGTAACCCCTAGAGCAGGGTGCTGTGTGGGTAAAAAGCAGGACATGTACCTGTGTAGTTTACATGTCCTGGTAGTGTAAAACTCCCAAATTCGTTTTTACACTACTGTGAGGCCTGCTCTCTTCATAAGCTAACATTGGGGCTCCCCTCATACACTGTTGAAGTGGTAGCTGCTGATCTGAGAGGAGTAGGAAGGTCACATTTAGTATGGCCAGAATGGTAATACAAAATCCTGCTGACTGGTGAAGTTGGATTTAATATTACTATTTTAGAAATGCCACTTTTAGAAAGTGAGCATTTCTCTGCACTTAAATCTTTCTGTGCCTTAGAATCCACTTCTGGCTGGGTTTAGTTGACAGCTCCTTGTGCATTCGCTCAGACACACCCCAAACACAGGGTACTCAGCCTCAATTGCATACATCTGCATTTTGAATGGGTCTTCCTGGGCTGGAAGAGTGGAGGGCCTGACACTTACATGACAATGCACAGTAGCCTCCCCTCACACAAAGGACTGCCGCACCCCGACTGGGACCCTGGCAAACAGGATTGAACTGAAAGGGGATCTTGTACACTTCTGAGCCACTCTTTGTAGTCTCCCCCACTTCAAAAGCACTTTTGTGAAAAAAAAACAGGGCCCCTGCCCTACCAAGACACACACTCTCTGGAGAAGAAACCTGAACTAGAACCTGCATCCTGCCAAGAAGAACTGCCTGGCTGCCCAAAGGACTCACCTGGCTGCTTTCTGTGAAGGACTGCTGCCTTGCTGTTGCCCTGCTGTCCTGCTGCTCTCTTGCTGTGCTGCAGAAGTGCTCTCCTGTTCCCTGAAGTCTCAGGACCAGAAAAGACTTCATCTCTGCAAGAAATTCCTTGTGCGCTGAAAAACGATGCACAGCCTGCGAAAAACAACGCACAGCCTGCACCGCAGTGAAAAATCACTGCACGCCGAATCTGAAACGACGCTGCCAGACTCCGCAACAGGCAGATCGTCACAGTGCCTGCAACGCGACTGGAACTTCGACGCACAGCCCACTGGATTGACGCGCAGCCGACCCGGAATGACCTAGCCTGACTTCCAAAGAGGAATCCACGCCGCGCCTTCTGTGTGGGAGAAATTTCCACGCATCGGCCACTGGAATCGACGCAGCGCTTGTGACTTCGATGCAAGCCCAGGATTTTCCACGCATTGACCCCGGGGCATCGGAAAACCCCGCAACCCAAAGAGGATCCGAGTCTGCATGCCGGAAATCGACGCACGGCTCCCCTGCGTGGAAAATATTGACGCAAGTCCGTGTGCAAAGGGCCGAAACCAACGCACAACTACCTGTTTTCCACGCATCTCCTCCTCTGAGGCCCCTTGCGAGGATTCTTCAAAGCAAACCAGGTACTTTGCCCTGCAAGAGACACTTGTTGTTTCTAGAAGACTTTAAGAAACTTTATGTTGCTTTTGCAGTAATATCACAATTCTAAAGACATTTTATGTTACTTTTCCAGTAATATTTCAACGTATACTTATTGCATTCTAATCGTTTTTGACCTGCAATTATTCAGATAAAGATTTTATATTTTTACAAACACTGTGTGGTGTGTTTTTGTGATACTATATGGTGTTAATGTGTGATTTACACATTGCCTTCTAAGTTAAGCCTGACTGCTCAGTGCCAAGCTACCAGAGGGTGGGCACAGGATAATTTGGATTGTATGTGACTTTCCCTGACTAGAGTGAGGGTCCTTGCTTGGACGGGGGGTAACCTGACTGCCACCAAAGACCCCATTTCTAACAGTCACTTTATAGCCAAAAAAAATTCTAAAGTGAATGGGTCATCATGGGATCCCTAAACTTTGTGAATGCATGGTCACAAACTATTTATTTGCATGATGTTGTACAAGGGACCACTGACTGCTTCCATCATAGATTTAAAGTGATGAAATAGTTTGTTATTTTACGTTTGGTACACCCCTGCTGATATAGTGCAGCATATGTACAATTATTAACTTTTCAGTATGAAGGCTATTGCAGACATGGTGGTATGCTAAGATCAGCAGGCCGGCATTCCAGTGCACCAGGAATGTGGCTTTGCATGTCTCTCATAATAACAAATGATGAAATTGAGTATCGTCTAGAAAAAATTAAGCACAAAATTGAGTATTCATGTTTGGCACCACATGATTGGTAGGGTCAGTGCATGTGTGCATATGTGTGTCTATCACTCACTGGAGTGACAGTGTCAATGCATGTTTGTATGACTATGTCTGTTGGTGTGTCTACAGGTCTGATGTGCTGCTCTATCATATAAAATGTCACACACAGTAATTTGTTCATCCAAGTTTTGTACAGTGAGCAGACATTGAGCACATATCACCCTTCCATGTTTTACAGGTGGACCCGCCCCATATACAATTGGTGAAGTGGCTCGATTTGCGGATCCAGACGTATCCAGTAAGTGTTAATATGTTTGTCCTGTGTTGTGTTTGCAGTTGTTGTGTGATTGACTACTGTGTGTTGGACTCATTGCAAGGTATGATGTGCTGGCACATGATCGGATATGTGACTTGACTGGAGGTTGACATTTTGTTCCATGTTCGAGTTGGACATTCTGTGGCGGAGAGCCATATATTGGGAGTCGAGTGCTGCAATATAGGCATGGGCAGGTGAACAGCTATATGTATGCCAATGATTAATTTGGAGGTGGCCAGTGTCATGATTTATTCAGCAAGTCATACCCTGATTTACACAGACCAGTGATCCAGACTTCAGTATCCCTGTTAAGTAATGAACATGTAGGACTGTATGGTTGACTTTCCGGCAGCATCTAGCTCCACATGTTGTGCTCCGTTTATATAGCACTTCAGTGAAATATCATAGGCGTGCATGCAGGTCAAGGCCAGATTAATGTGCTTAATTTTGGAAAGGTGTCAGTGAGATGTAATGATCTAGACATATTTCCATATTTCGAAAATTAGTTTGAATGTAATTGTCAAATGTTTGAGTCAATCCTAGTTGGCAGCCCTCCTTACCTGTGTTGGACTGACTAAACCCATGGACAGCTGTCCAAAGCTTCCTGGCTGTTCTTGATGTTTGAAAGTATGTGCTGCATGTCCATCCCCCCCAGAGGCACAGAGTTAGGACTAGAAAGTATGTGTACCTAGGTATGATGATCACAGTGTAGACGACAGACATGTAATTCAAACATTTGTGTGTTCCAAACTACAATGCCCCCTCATGATTACCAGCTGCATACCGTCCAGCCAGTTCCATTTACAAATCACAGGTCCTGAGGGCCTTGATTGTCATCCAGAAGATAGTCATAAGTTGGCCTAGCACATGTGGAGTACTTGCAGCATTTGTTATTTGACTAATAGCAGTACAAAGATGCACAGATCATTTAATTAAGTACACACCTTGTTGTGCATTCCTGTGCTGTTAGATAGTAGATGTGTAGGCTGCGTTGGCATTTCATTCCTCAGGGACATTCTATCATCTGTACTGTGATTTGGACTGTATGTGCTATTTTTGATGAAGTGTTAGAAAATCATCTGTAGATGTCTCACACAATGATGCCACTAATGTTTGGCTTTCTCTATTTTTACAGCTGCCAACATGAATGCCCAGGAGATAAGGGTATTCCAGAGGCGGGCAGTGCGTTACAGCCACATACTAGATGTGGAGGCTGGGTTCCGCAAAATGGCACATTGTTATCGCCATGAGGGAGCCACAGAGGTATGGAGGGCATTTGCCCAAGGGTGGCCACCATTGCCCACAACAGCCACCACTACCACAGCTCAGACCACAGTGGCCCCAAGGATGACAGCCACATTAGCAGGTCTCTCAACTTCATCCGCTCCAGGCCCACAAGCAGCACCTCCTGCTCCTCCCCTCCAACCATGGCACCGGCACCAGCAATAGCATCTACAAGTGGTAAACAGATAACCCCATCTGCTGTAATAGACAATCTGGAATTTCAGACACTGAAAAGTGACATGCAACGAATGTTGCGCAGGATGGGCAGGCTGCCGCAGGAGGTGTCCCGCAATAGCAGGAGACTGCAGGGTGTCAAAAAGATCCTGCAGATGGCCAAATTGTAAATAAGGGATCCTCACCCATGATTCCCTCCCCTCCCTCCTCTTTCCTCGTTCTTATCTTTAGTGGGTTTAGGGGCTTAGTGTTAGGTTAGAGTAAGCTTTAGTTAGTATAAGTGGGTTGGAGGGTGGAGGGGTTTATATTATTACATGTTTTTTTGTGGGTGGGTGGGTGGAGGGTGATGTTGGGGTTTATGTGTATAAAATAAAATAAAAAACAAATATATATATAAAAAAATATCAAAGGATATGTCTTTGTTTAGGATAAGTTAGTATGTGTTTAGGTTGGTATACGTTGTCCTACATGTGTCCTGTCATATAAGGAGGGTGGGGGGGGTTGATGTTTAGAGTGTTTAGTTAAATGTGATAAGTAAGTTTAGCTTAGAGTAGTTAGGGCCAGTTGTGGGTAATGTATAGTTAGGATAGGTAAGGTTAGTTAAGGTGTTTCCCCTAGTTTACGTTTCCATGATTACTGTAAAATACAGTTTTAGATACTGCTGTATGGTGTGTGTGTGTGATTAAAGTTTATAATCAGATGTCACATACATAAAGATTGTCTTGAAGGGAATGTTGGCCACATTGAGTTTCAGCTTTTTCTGTTCTACACAGCATTATACTGTTTGTTCTCATTTCACTTCAGAAATAAGCCTCAGGAAGCACAGATGATGATAAAATCAAGACCCCAGTGCATAGTTATCAGCCCACATTCTTTCTACACTGTTGTATTGACTTTCTGACATGTTACATTCATCACAAATCTCCTACACAGTTGATGTGTCACATTACACAGAGATAAAGTGGTTGTGTAAGTGCAATTTATTTTAAAGTGCTGTAGTGCAATATTTGCACAGTCCAGGATTGTAAGTGTGAGGCCTTCTATTGTGATGCAACACAAGTGCAATGGTGAGGGACAAGTCATTGGACATGCTGGGGTGAAGTGTCATTCAGTGCAGAGGTGCATGAATTGCCAATGAGGTAGTGGGAGACAATTGCAGTGCATATTGGTAAGGTAAACAGTGTGCTGGAGAACAGTGCATGTTACCAACTGTAGCAAGACTGGCATGTTAACAAGCACAGGACCTAGAATATCAGTGCCCATGTGGCATGGACTTGTGCTACCGGGTACTCCTAAGGGTGAAGGTGATCTGTTCCACTTCTTCATCTTCTGATGTGTGTGTCGTCTCCTCTGCCCTTGGTGGTGTGGGTTTGAAGGGGCAACACACACTTCTGTGTTTGAAGACGTGGAGTCAGAATTCCTGGTACCTGCCAACTGTGGGGCTATTAAGGGCATTACTGCAGCAAGGAGGAGCTCCTGGTACTTTAGTATAGCAGCTACATCACAGTGGTAGGCAGCCAGGTCATGATTGCGTTTGTGCACGCAGTGAAAGGTTTGGGATGCCAGGGGTTGTGGCAACTCCCTAACTGCTGTGGTGAAATCCCTCACACATTGTTGTAGTCCTTGCAGGAGGGATGGTAGCACTTGCATGGCTGCTGCCTGTTCTGCAGATGACATCTTGTACATGCGCATCCTCTCAAGGCTGGCTGCCATATTTGGCATTCCCACCTGTACCTTCTTGGCCAGCTCTAGCTGTACTCCCACTACTGTCATCTCAAAGGTGGTACCAGTTTCCTCAGAGTCCTCAGCTGGGTTAGAGCTGGCAGGTCATACTATTGTGGTGGTGGGTGGGTCCTCTGTGATGGCTGCTGCATCTGTACTACTCCTTGCAACTGAAGGTGGGGTCTGTAGGGTTCCAAGGACATCTTGGAGGGTTTGCTGGCTAATGTTTGTCAGCTCGTCATCCATGTCATCAGGGAAGTCCAGAACAGGTATATCCACAGGAGAGCCATCGTCCTCTGCAATGAGATATTGTACAATTAGTGCGTCTGTGTTGTGGCAGTTGTTATGTGATGTTACTGACTTACTATTAGTGAGACATTGTAATCTTGGTTCCTGTTCATTGTTCCTGTCATTAATATTATCATTCTCACAGGCCTATGCCCCACCTGCATGTCACATGTAGTGTGGGCAGTTTGGGGAATTGTCTGCGTCCCATCCTCTGGGTGTAGATTCTGTCCAAATTGTGTGTTGCCATCTTCTTGTCCTACTCAACCTACTGTCTACTTCCATTAGCATGGTGAGGCCTTGCAATGGCTGTGGGTGTTCTGATGCCATTTGCTCCACACTTAACAATATGGAACTGACCCAGTCTCGGATATTTCACATACACCTATATGTTGCTGAGACCAAGCACATAATATGTATAGCATTGGCATGGCAAAATACAGGTGTCAGCATTGATAGTGTGTAATGGTAATGTTGGGGAATGTGTGCTACATTGGATTGCAATGATGGGCCTGGCAGTGTTCCATTTCCTCTTATGACTGTGCGGGTGTGTTTAACTAGCTAGACACATATGTCATCCCCCTCAATGCTGCTGTCTTAGCAGTATGACAGTTGGGATGTTGCAAGGTGGCATTGCAGCTATTGTAACACAGGCACGGGGTAGACCCTGGAATGGGCAGCATGGGTATGACATTACTGTTGTGTACTTCATAATGTGAGTAACAATACCTGATGTTTATAGCGCCTAAAGACATGAGCATTTGACAGGATTTACACTTTGTTAGGAACTACAGGGGAATGATAACGTCATCATCCTGAACCCTCTATTTTTGGGTGTGTTTGATCCATGGGCATGTAACTGCCATTGGCTACTTGACCTGCACACACAGCACAGGTGGTAGTGGCAACTGTTGTCAATGGTAAATACGACTTGCGGATATAGCCTGAGACTGGAAATTGAGCCCTAGTTCATGTTGTGACAATACCAGCTGTCGTGTGACAGCAGGCCAGTTTTACATTGTACCCTACCCTCCAGGATGGCTTTGCCTTTCCAACATCCTTGGCATGCAAAGGTTGTTGGTGTAGTGTTGTGCTGTGCCTCTGGTTTCCCCTGCACAGCCCATGCACCCGTGCTGTGCCCCTTTAACCTTTCCACTGCCTGATTTTCAGGGCTGACGTGCATTGTGTAGTAGGTATGTCTCCCCTGTGCTTACAGTTAACAATTAGGTATTTTTGTCCCCCATGCAACTTACCCTACATCTGTGTTGTTTCCTAGAAGTCTGCGCTGTCCTGTCCTTGAATCCCTGTAACGATCTCCTCTGGGATAACCGGTGCGGCCATCTCCTCCATCTGGTCCAGGGCCTCCCGCGGTGCTGGACTCCCACCTCCAGTCTGCTGTGCTGCCTTCCTGTTCCTTGCCATCTTTTCCTTGGTCCTGCGCTTGCAGTCATGCCAGCGTTTCTTGCACTCAGTGACTGTTCTCCGTACTTCTGCCACATTGTTTGTCTTGTCGACAATTTGTTGCCAAATTGCCTCTCTCCTCCCAATTGGCAATTTTGAGGTGACAAAAAGTTGATGCTGGTGTTCTGTCACCTCTTTCACCAGTATTTCATGCTCCTCTGCACTGAAATGACACTTTCTTGTCTTCTGCTCCTTCTCCTAGGCCTTGTCTGGGTCCTCCTGGCTGGTTCCTGTTCGATTGGGGTCTTACTGGGGTCTCTCCTGGCTTCTGGGATCCATTTTGGGGCTCCTCAGCACATTTTGTTTTTGTGGTGCTTTTTTGACGCAATTGCGGGGAAAAATGGCGCATATATGGTTTGTGACGTCGTAAACTGGATAAAAGTCATTTTCGCTGCATTAATGTCATTTTCCTTTACGACGTGGCGCAATGGTTGAAGTAAAAAAAAATGACTCTAATCCAGTGGTCTGTACCACGGAGCTTCAAAGTATAAATTTGACGCCCGGATGGCGCAAAGAAATGGCGTTAGCCGGCGTTAAACTTTTTGACGCACAACTGCATTGGTGTAGTTTTGCGTCAAAAAGTATAAATATGGCCCTAAGTGCCTCTGTAGGGGTGTTTCTTCACCTAATTAGGCTGCTGTTTTTAACATAATGTCCTGGATCTTCAAGGCGCATTCTGTGTGACACTCCGCATGTGCAGCAGCAGAGGGGTCTGTGCACATTGCATCTGTCTGTTTTTTTTAGCTTGTTTCATAAGGTAGATAAGGAGTAGTTGGTGGGCAGACAGGCATGCAAAGCACGCCACCTGACAGTCCAAGTAGAAGCAAACATATTGTTTGTCCTCCATTTAACAAACTTGCACATAAACACAGCAAATGCCTCCTGATTGGTCTATAACTTCAAATTAAACACAGACGGGCTGCAATTATTTTCATTGATGGACACCATGTCACTCCCTGGTACTCACATTGGACAAGTATGTTCCATACACACCTATAGTGAGCATGAGGTGTGTTGTTGATGCATTTGCCTGGCTCACGCCACTGTTGCAATTATCTCCGAACTCTACTCATTGTCATTGCAGACACACAGGTTCTCACATGACTTTCAGATCCACGTACACAAACTTGTAGCCAACAGGTGAGTTCCACATGTGTGTTTCATGTTGATTCTGTTCACACAACCTATTGATTGTTGCGTCATTTGCACTTGAGCACAGTGTATTCAATCATGTTTATGTAGGCCATATTTTTATTGCAGACACTATGCATGGTTCTCATCTAGTCCACAGGGTTTGGTGATAGCCTTTCTGTCACTTTCTGAGCAGCATATCTACAAGTAAATTAATTCACACGCTGTGTGTGGTTCGTGTAAGTCATAACACTGAGGATGGTGGCACCTCTTTGTGACTGCAATACATGCACCCGTGGATTTACCTAGACATTGTACGATGCTCTCAAAGTATATTGTGCATGGTTATCATCTCATGTTGGTGGCTGCATCCCTATGTGGTGAACTGTTCACATAAGGTTGCCTGTTTTTGTGTAACATTTTCTTGGAAATGGATTTGAAGTTTTGTATTTCATGCCCTTTTGGTAAATCCTGCATGTAGCCTAATATTGTCTCGCACTATCTCTTTGCTTTTTGTTCCTTCCAACATATCCTAATTTAATATCTTAATTTAAATAATTTAATAACTTAATCTAATATCTTAACTTTAATTTTGCGATTTGATAGTTAGCGCATCCGTTCCACACCTCTACCTGATGATTTCCTGTCACCCTTTACGAGCTTTTTTACCTCCCGTTTCATGTGTCCTTCACTTCATAATAATTGCATGAGTAATTGTTTTTACTCGCTCTTTTTAGTATTACTGCCCTTTCAGAAACTACTTGTAAGCAAATTAAAAAAATCAAAACATGCTAACAACGAACCTTTTAAAGTATTAAAATAACTGCGTAAATATACATCTTATCCAAAGTAGCCAAAGTAGACACAATTTTATGTGGCAAAGACCTTCAATTTGTCTATCAATTCCCTACTTAAATTAGAACAGGACTCTGCTACAGATAACTAAAATGAGTGACATTTGACTTGGATTTATGTTTACACAGCTTGCTATTAGCAGACTCAAGTCCTATGTACAAGGGCTGCCCAATCATGCGGCACGTTATGAATCCATTAATTAATGAGTAATTTGAAAATGTGCTATTTGCCACCTATCCAGAGTTGCAGAAATGGGGATGTGTGATAACACACAATTTGGACGTGATTTTTTTTTTCTGAGTTGCACAAAATGCGATTTAAAGTTATTTTTCTACAATGTAGTTCAGTTTTAAACACAAAGGAGCATTTGCACCTGAATTGGGATTACCGGTTGGGTTGTAATCAGGGCCTTATTGTTAACATCACAGGGGACAACACGAGTCAGGTCTAAGTACTATGTGGGTTTATATCATTGTACCTAGAGGTTCCCCAATTATTTTTATTGATTGTGCAGAGTTTGTGAACTTTTTGTTTTTTACCTCCAAATGATTTATTAATTATTTTTTGAAAGATATTTAATCCGGAAGAGGAAGTATCATCCGTTGGTATAGGGGTAAGGTGCCACTATGCATTAAATTAACATTTCGCTTCCACGCTATCCGGATTAGGAGTGGCCTAGAGGGGTGTGATCTTTATACTGCAACTCATAAAGTTACACATCCTGTTTCAGATTTATCAGGTGCAATAAATAGCACATATTCTGTAATTTGTCCCAGTGATGGACTAAAATATGGATTTTGAAGCTTAAAGCACTTTAAACTGTTTATTCTCGATGATTGACAAGTGTTTTTCTTCCTGTTAAATGTTGTGAAGTTCGAACTGCTGAAAGGTATTGAGGATGTAGATTTTATCAGATTTCATCACACCCTTCGATTAACAGTTAGAACAAAGTCCACACAATGCACAATTGCAAACCCTGCAGAATTATTTGTTCAAGTCACAATCAGCTTAATACTCTGTTGAGGTGTCAATGTTGCAAATTATATGGTTATCAATTTTTAGGTCAGGATTGACAGTACATTCTTCTATAACACAAAATGTTATCAGTTCTATAAAATGTATATAAAGTATCCTTGGCCCAGCTCAGATGAGTAATTACCTCGCATTTCATTCAATTGGCTGTTCAATCAGTCATTCTACCGCCTTTGGATTGTTTTAATTGCAATGCTAGAGAGATGATTTTACAAAGTGCACTGTATTACCACACATTTAATTATTTTGTAGAAGAATTGCATGCAGAATGTGGCCATTTTTGGTTAGTTTTTTCACTGAAGGAGGTATATTAATATTTGTTTAGCTTTTTCCTGCTGTGGGCTTTTTAATTATTTTTATCAAGATTTAAAAATCAAGCCTGGCCAATTGGCTTTGACAATACTCGTTTTTGATTTGGAACGCATTTGTGCTATCTGATATTTCAGATAAAAGAATAATCAGCTTAGGTATGGTACCTTTACCCCACAGGCTTTAATCTGCAGGTATGTACAACATAGGAAAGCACATTGAATAGGTCGTTTGCCATGCATCCTTTACCACAAAGTACTTTACCACACAGCTAAGTATATATTACCTACTGGTGGTCGGCAGTAGTTAGAGTTAGTTAGGACCTAGCTATGAAAAGCAGTTTTTGCTTTGCTAATAACTTTGGCGCAAACAATTTCAAACCTAGTGTGCCAGCCACTTCAGCTGCTGTCTGGAAAGTTTTGGGATGATTCGTCAAGCAGGGGCCAAGAAAAAGGGGGAGGGTCCCAAAATGTGTTTTCCCAATGTATTTTCCCATAGGGATTTTAGTTACGACTACAGCCCGAACCGATTAACAAAATTAAACCAAATGTGGCAGAAAGCTAGATCTTTGTCCGGAAAAATCTCTTTTTGTAATTTGGTGTACATCTGTTCAGTAGTTTTGGAGTTAAAAAAGAATAAAGATGTATGTATGTCAAGAGACGCAGATCCCCACTGAATCCAACACAACGGATCCACAGATCTGCGCACCAACAGCACCAACAGCAATGCCTTGATTGGCTGGAGAGAAAAGTTGTCATCGGCATTTTGTGTATCAATTTGGTTCCCTGGAAAGAAAAAAAAGCTTGAAACTTATATAAGGGGTCAGGGTAGAGATACCCTGACCACATGGAACTGATGGGGCGGTCTGTGCATCACGGCTCTCAGCATGGCCCCTCGTGTGAATTCATGAAGGATTCGCATAATCAGACACCAATTTAAAAATAGATATGCTCACTCACACATATTCACACAACCACACACCCACTCACAGACCCACAAAACCACTGTCACACCCAGTCACAGACCCACACAAACACTCATACACCCACTCACACAGCCACTTAAACACCCACTCACAATACCCATACATCCACTCACACACCCACTCAAAAACCCACAAAACTAAATGCACTTCCAATCACAGACCAACACAGCCATTCACACACCCAGTACCGATTCACAAAACCACCACCTCACTCAGTCACACACACTTGCACCCAGTCAACCACTCATACACCTACTGACACACTAACACATTCACTCACAGACTCACTTACACAATCACTAATACATTCATACAGCCACTAACACACCCACTGACACACTCATGCACCCACTTCTACACCCACAGAACCACTCACACAGCCACATACACACCCATACTGCCACTTACATACCCACTCACATACTTGCACAGTAAACTCACTAACACACCCATACAGCCACTCACACACCACTGGGAGACCTACACAGCCACTTACACACCCACTCATACACCCATCACACACTCACACATACATTTGCACACCCACACAACCATTCACACACCCACTCACAGATCTACACAGGCACTCACAACCCTAGTCACACATTCACACCATCACTCACAGTCACTCACACATCCAGACAACCAGTTACACACCCATTCAGATACCCAGAAAACCAGTCAAACACCCAATTAACACACCCCCACAGCCACTCACACATCACTTATGAACCCAAAGAATCAATCAGACATCAATTCACAGAACCACAAAAACACTAACACACCCAGTTACCCACCCACACAACCACTCACACACCTGCACAGCCACTTATACACCCACTTACAGACCCACATAGCCAGTGACACACCCACTCACACACCAACTCATAGATTCACAGAACCATTAACACATCTACAGAACCACTAACGTCCTCACACACCTAAACAGCCACTTACACACCCACTCACGGATCCAGAAAACCACTTGCATACCCATACAGGCATTAGACAGCTACTCACACACCTACGCAGTCACTTCAACAGCCACTCCCACACACAGGCAGTGATACAGTTATATACATTTTATTGGGGTATCTGTGTTTTAAATATGTTGTTTTTTATTCAATGTGTGCTTTTGGTTGAGAATGGATACATCACAGATACACCTGCAACATAGCAAGCAGACCCCTTATTTGGCTGGAGACCTGTGGCATATTTGCGGATCTGATTGAGAAATTAAAAAAAAAGGATTTGAATACAAAAAGAGATAGTGTATGGGAAAAGGGTTGGCTCTTAAAAGAGCCATTGTGTTTACGGTGTATAGATGATAATTACGCTGAGAACAGGATGCATTCCTTGAAGTTGTTAAGGAACACCCTTTTCCTTCCCTCTTTGAGATGGACTCTGCGTTTTTAATATATTCCACCCATGTCAAAGTGTAAGTCAATGTCAAAGCATTGTTATTACATATAGAACCCATGTAGTAGTCTCGGAGTAATGCAGACCAGCTTTAATTGACATGTTTCTTTGATTTCTCTATCTGTAGACACAATTGAGTTGACTACTGCCACTGCTATCTTTGGCAAATGTTAAAGAACACCAAGGCAGTATGTGGGAAAAGTGATATTAATTTAGTTAAGGTATTCTTCATTAGATTTTCCAGTCCACCATTATTGCGCCGAGGTCATCATCACCACAGAGTACAATCATAAGGTCTGGATGTTGGCATATCCACAATGTTATTGTTAGACTTTTTGCCTTACGCAGGGTCATCCCTAGTCGTTTTGCCTCCTTCCTCCTGGTTTTTCTGACCTCTCGCTTTTGGCTCTAGGACTCTGAGCACTTTATCACTGCTGGCCAGTGCTAAAGTGCAGGTGCTCTCCCATCTAAAGTTGGTATGATTGGCTTATACCTAATTGGCATATTTAATTTACCTATAAGTCCCTTGTACAGTGGTATCTCTATACCCAGGGCCTGTAAATTAAATACTACTAGTGGGCCTGCAGCGCTGCTTGCGCCACCCACTGAAGTAGACTTTTAAACCTGTCTCAGGCCTGCTAGCGCAGGGCCTGTGTGCGCAGTTCTCTGCCACAGGGACCTGGCATCTAAATTTACTTGCCAGGCCCAGAACTCCCCTTTTACTACATGTAAGTCACCCCTAAGGTACGCCGTAGCGAGCCCTATGGGCAGGGTGCCATGTATGTAGAAAGGCAGTACATGTGCCATATTGCATGGCCTGTCCTAGTAGTGACAAACAGCCTAACTTGGTGTCTCACTGCTGTGAGTGCTGCCTTCTCATAGGATTGCGTTAGAAATGCCCTGCCTTATGTGTAAGGGGTATTTTCTGATTTATGAGGGGTAGCGTAGGCGTGTTTGGTATGGTTGTGATGGTGACAATAAATGCTGCTTACTGGTGTGGGTGTATTTTTTATTACTATCACAGAAATGCCACTTCTAGAAAGTGCGCATTTATCTGTGCTTATGACTCTGGTGTTTTGCAGCTTGACTCCAATCCACGTCTTGGCAGAGTGACAGTTGGGGCTTTGTGCATACTTTTCAGACAGCCTGTACACAGGGAGGGTGGAGGTGTCACAGAGGTGCATCTACATACTGAATAGTCTTCCTGGGCTGAGAGAAGGGAGAGGCGGGGCACACCTGCATTTGTAAAGACTGTGCCCTGGCCTCACACAATAGGGTCGGTAACTCCCCACTGATGTTTGGAGCCTGTGCTGAAAGGAGAGAGGGGGCACTCCCAGAACCAGTTGTAACTGGCTGGAACCTCCTCTCCCTACCATTGTAAAACACTGTAAGAACTGACTATAAGTACAGGGGAATTTTCCCCACAATTTGGAGACTCTTGGAATCATCTTGGAACTGGACACCAAAGGCTGAAAGGACTCACCAGGAACCGCCATTGTCTGCTGCTGCTGTGCTGACCTGTGACCTGCCTGGTCACTGTGAAGGACTTGCCACTTGCTGCCTTTCCCTTGTGCTGGCCTGTAGCTGGGCCCTCCACCTGAGGACCTTGTCTTAAGATTCTGCTCCTTAGGGGCAGGTCGCTGTGGCCCCTGACCCCTGCATCCATTTCTTCACGAGGGGTGCTTCTCAGTGGTTGCGGCTGCCATAGGGCTGATTGCAGCGCGCTTATGGAGCCTTGGGAGCTCGTAGGCTCCTTGCTGCATTGTGCCCCTTTAAATAAGATCACCGCAGCGGCCCGGGAAGCTGGAAGAACACTCGCGCACCGCATCGGGTGCAGGCGAGTGTCTGTCGGGCCCCAGGAGGGGTCTGATCTTCTTGTGGCTTCACGGCAGGACCAGGGGAAGGCGCGGGGAGTGCCCCCTCCCCCCTGGCCTCTGCGTTAGGAGCAGGACGCTCCTTTTCTGATGTTAGGTAAAACGGGCATTATTGTGGGCCCCCCCCCCTTGGTGGAAGGGCCAATGGAGGCCCAGGGGGGCCCCCAGAGATCGTGGGTCCCAGGAGGGGCCTGTCATTAAACCGGAGGGGATGCGTGGTGCCCCCTCCTGCCCTAAGTTGTTTTTGCTGGCTTTGGCCCCCCTCGTGAGGGCCAGTAGAGGCCCTGGGGGTCCCCCAGTAATCACGGTCCCCAGAGGGGCCTATCTATAAAAGAGAGGAGGTGCATGTCGCCCTCCTCTGACCCCAGAGTATAAGGGAGGCCCCCGTTTTGCACATAGGAGCGCCGGGGGCCCCATTGTTCGCCTTCTAGGCACTGGAGGTGCCATCATCCAACCAGGTACTGTTTAAAGGACCAATATAGTTGCAATCCAAAGTTCTTTCTACAGACTTTTGTTTGATTCATATATTACCTACCTGCATTTGATGTTTTTACATATGTGTATGCAAATGTTCCTTTTATGGACATGCTTGCTAATATGTTTTTCTAACTTGCCATATGTTTTCTAATGTTCCTACTATGGGCATTGTATGATATTCTTATGACAAGTGTTGTGATGTAATAACGTGTTTTCCTGACTACTGCTTATGTTGCAGAATACTGAGTAACCTGTGTGTTATGTGTGACTACTGCTAGGTTGCAGAGTAACTAATGTGTAACGTTCTGACAACTGCTAAGGTAGCAGGATAGTACTGATAGGTGATGTTGGTCTAATAATTATGTTGTGTACAATACAGTATATTTTCATGTAATCTGGTGTTGTGTTTCCTTTGTGGTGGGGATATTGCGTCACATGTGTTGAGTGTGTTGTGCAAATGCTTTACACATTGCCTCCGGGTTAAGCCTGACTGCTCGTGCCAAGCTACCAAGGGGGTGAGCAGGGGTTATCTTGGACGTGTAACTCCCTTGCCCTGACTAGAGTGGGTAAGTTCTGCCTGGCTGAGGTGCATACCCTAGCCAACCAGAAACCCCATTTCTAACATTGGTCGTCAGCGGTGAGGATAGGACTTGCGCTTGCACAATACCATTGTGACTCATTATTTCACTACAAGGATTGCGTTTAGACCATCACATGTTTGGCTTCTCTTAACTTTCTCTCTTTGGTCATTTTTCCTGTTTTCAGTTCTCACACTTGGGTATTGTGGTTGTCACATTTGAGTTATTTGTACCTTTTCAAGATGGGGCTTACCTTTGATTTAGAGGACCTGCCGTTTTACACGCAGGAGGAATTAGAGGGGTTCTGTAGAGAGAGAAGGCTGCCTGTAGAAGGGGACCTCAGGAGATCTCTGAATTTCTTTGAAAGGTTTGTGACATATACCCAGGGAGGGAGTGTGCTTAGGGGGTACCCAGAGGATCCTGAGTGTAGCGAGGGTTCCCAATGGGAAGGCTCCCAGACCTCATCCCTAGAGAGTGGTAGAGAGACTGATCAGGAGGGTGAGAATGACCGGGTGGGGACCCCAGTTGACAGGGAAGGCCCCAGTGATAGGGAGTCCCTTGCTGGGTCCAGTGTAAGAAGCAGGGCTACCTCTCATTCCTTGATGCCTTGTGAGCTAAGAGATAGGCGGGAAGAGAGGGACCTGAAGTTGCAGTTAGCGCGGCTAGCTGTTGAGGAGAGAACGGCTGAGGTAGAGAAGGCCTTGGTACAGGAGAGAAGGGCAGAGGCAGAGAGGGCCTTTGCCAGAGAAAGACTCGCTCTAGAGTGCAGTCTGAAGGTTCTGGACACACCAGCGCTGCAGGTGGGGTCCAGTGGTGGCAGCAATGTAGAGTGCTGTAGCAAAGATGTTCCTCACATACCCATAGATCTGGTACCTAGGTTCCAAAAGGGGGGTGAAATACGTCAATGGTAAAAGGAATATGAGAAGGCTCTGGTAGAGAGCAGGATCCCTGAGAAGGATTGGGGAACTGGCCTAGGGAGCTTTATTCCTGAGGAAGGGAGGGATGCCCTACTGACTCTAGAAGAGAGTAACAGGGAGGGGTACTCCACTGTAAAAAATGCACTGATTGTGAAGTATGGTTTTTCCCCTGAGGAATACAGAAAAAGGTTTAGGGGTGGTAAGAAACTGTCCCACCAGTCTTGGGAGGAGTTTGTGGAGGATTGCTGCATTGCACTAGATGGATGGGTGAAGGGTAGCACAGTAAACAATTTTGAAGGGCTGTTTAATCTGATTGTCAGAGAGCACCTGATTCGTTGTTGTTTTTCAGTTACGCCAACACTTGTCAGTGTGTGAGCTCTCTGACCCCAGGGAGCTTGCAAAGGAGGCAGACTTCTGGTTGCGTGCCAGAGGGTCTGGTGTGGCATTAGGGGGTGTTTCTAATGAGAGTGGTCTAGGTGTTTCCCAACCAGGTGTGGTGGGAAAGGCTTGTGTCCCAGGTAGGTCCCAGTGTATTGGGGCAGGTAAGGCACCCCATGTCCAGTCTCAGAGGAGAGGGAATGGGGTTGGGCTGAGGCCCAGGGTACCCGAGCTCCAGTCCCAGGTCCTGGAGGGTTCCATGAGTGAACGCCAGGAGGTGAGCCTAGCCTGTGCCGTAGGGCCAGCTGTTCGGAAGGATCCCATTTTGTCATTAGGACTTGGGCGGGTGGCTGGTGATAGCGTTCCGCCGGTCCTGGTGTCTGGTAGTCTCACTCTACAGCGGAGGAGGCGGAAATCCAGGCATATGGTTGAGAGGGGGCTGCGGGCCCCAGTGGAGAACCTGGAGGGTCAGGGGTCAGCTCTGAGAGCAGAGCCCCCCAGGAATGACCTTGGTGAGACCATTTCTGGGATGGGAGGAATCCAGACTCTGTCAGATGGGCAGAGGTCAGGAGACCTGCGCCAGCCAGACTCTTGTGTGGCCCTTTGGGAAGGTGTTTCCCTGGTGGGAGGTAGGTGTGCCCCCCAGGAAGTCCTGGTGCGTCAGGCAATGATTCAACCGCAGGGTGGTGACTCTGGGTTGGATGATCAGGTTCAGGGGGTAAACTCTGACCTGATGGGGAGTAGGTGTGTTCCCAAGGAAGTCCCAGTGCGCCAGGCAGTGGTTCAACCGCAGGGTAGTGACTCTGGGTTGGATTGCCAGATTCAGGGGGTAAGCTCTGATCTGGTAGGGGGTAGGTGTGCTCCCAAGGAAGTCCTGGTTCACTGGGCAATGGTCCAGTCTAAGGATGTCGTCCCTGGACTAGATAGACAGGTTCAGGGGTAAACTCTGACCTGGGTGGGGGGGCGTTTAGTGTGCTCACCTCCCCTTGTGAAACTTCTGGTGGCTTCTCCCGAGGTGGGGAGACGCAGGACTCTGGAAGTGGGGTTCAGGGAGGGGGAAGCCCGCCCCGGACCCTGGTGCAACCCGAGGGTGTCGTCCCTAGGTTGGGTGGTCAGTCGCCAGGTAGTGATCCTGGGCTGGCGAGAGAGTTGTGCAGGGCTGCTGTACCCAGCACCCTGGCAAGTGTGGATTCTGGTGATACCCCTCCTAGGAGAGGAGGGCGGGGTCCTAGACGGGGGGTAGAGGGAGGAGAGCCTCGCCTCTAGCCCCTGTGGAACCTATGGGTGTGGACCCTAGCTTGGTGGATCAGTGGCAGGGTAGAGCTCCTGAACTGATTGGAAGTGGAGTGGAGACAGATTGCTTTGCACCTGGGGCTACCGCCCCCCACTCGTTATGGTTTCAGAGACCAGAGGCTCCTAGATGGCCTGGGGCATGGTCTGGCCTTTGTCAGCTAGAGAGCCCCGGTGGGTTGGTCTAGGCTGCCTGGGAAGCATTGACAGAGAGATCCAAGTGGAGTCAGGAAGGCGTAGAACGGGAACATGCCCCTGCTGTTGTGGGCCTGGGTCCTTGTTCTATCGCCCCAATCAGGGAAGTACATCAAGGTATTGATTGTTCTCCCCTGGCTTTTGGCTGGTACGGGGTTGTGTTAGACTTTTTGCCTTACGCAGGGTCATCCCTAGTCTTTTTGCCTCCTTCCTCCTGGTTTTTCTGACCTCTCGCTGTTGGCTCTAGGACTCTGAGCACTTTATCACTGCTGACCAGTGCTAAAGTGTAGGTGCTCTCCCATCTAAAGTTGGTATGATTGGCTTATACCTAATTGGCATATTTAATTTACCTATAAGTCCCTTGTGCAGTGGTATCTCTATATCCAGGGCCTGTAAATTAAGGGCCGTATTTATACTCTGGTTGCGCCGAATTTGCGTCGTTTTTTTCGACGCAAATTCGACGCTAAACTAACGCCAACTAACGCCATATTTATACTATGGCGTTAGACGCTTCGGGCGCCAAAGTGCCCGGAGTGTGCGTAATTTTTTAGCGTGAACCCCTTCCTTGCGTTAATGATATGCAAGGGAGGCGTTCCCGTCTTAAAAAATGACTCCCAGGCCTTTACGTGGTATTTATACTCCCGGGCAAAAATGACGCCCGGGAGTGGGCGTGGCCAAAAACGGCGCATTTGCGCCGCTTTTTAACGTCTGGGTCAGGCATGGCGTTAGGGGACAAGTGGGCTCAAAATGAGCCCAGAGTGCCCTCCCCTGCCCCCAGGGACCCCCCCTGCCACCCTTGGCCACCCCAGGAGGACACCCAAGGATGGAGGGACCCATCCCATGGACATTAAGGTAAGTTCAGGTAAGTTTTTATTTTTTTATTTTTTGTGGCATAGGGGGGCCTGATTTGTGCCCCCCTACATGCCACTATGCCCAATGACCATGCCCAGGGGACAGAAGTCCCCTGGGCATGGCCATTGGGCAAGGGGGCATGACTCCTATCTTTACAATGATAGGAGTCATGTTGATGGGGGATGGGCGTCGAAAAAAAATGGCGCAAGTCGGGTTACGACGATTTTTTCGACGTAACCTGACTTGCCCCATTTTAAGACGCCCATACGCCATTTTCCCCCTACGCCGGCGCTGTCTGGTGTACGTGGCTTTTTTCCACGCAAACCAGGCAGCGCCGGTCTGCTTGCGCCGGCTAACGCCATTCCATAAATACGGCCCCCGCATGGCGCTTCAGAATGGCGTTAGACGGCGCAAAATTTTTTGACGCTAAACTGCGTTAGCGCAGTTTAGCGTCAAAAAGTATAAATATGGGCCTAAATACTACTAGTGGGTCTGCAGTGCTGCTAGCGCCACCTACTGAAGTAGACTTTCAAACCTGTCTCAGGCCTGCTAGCGCAGGGCCTGTGTGCGCAGTTTTCTGCCACAGGGACCTGGCATCTAAATTTACTTGCCAGGCCCAGAACTCTCCTTTTACTACATTTCAGTCACCCCTAAGGTACGCTGCAGTGAGCCCTATGGGCAGGGTGCCATTTATGTAGAAAGGCAGGACATGTGATATATTGCATGGCCTGTCCTAGTAGTGACAAACAGCCTAACTTGGTGTCTCACTGCTGTGAGTGCTGCCTTCTCATAGGATTGCATTAGAAATGCCCTGCCTTATGTGTAAGGGGTATTGTCTGATTTATGAGGGGTAGCGTAGGTGTGTTTGGTATGGTTGTGATGGTGATAATAAATGCTGCTTACTGGTGTGGGTGTTTTTTTTATTACTATCACAGAAATGCCACTTCTAGAAAGTGCGCATTTATCTGTGCTTAGGACTCTGCTGTTTTGCAGCTTGACTCCAATCCACGTTTGGGCAGAGTGACAGTTGGGGCTTTGTGCATACTTTTCAGACAGCCTGTACACAGGGAGGCTGGAGGTGTCACAGAGGTGCATCTACATACTGAATAGTCTTCCTGGGCTGAGAGAAAGGAGAGGCGGGGCACACCAGCATTTGTAAAGACTGTGCCCTTGCCTCACACAATAGGGTCGTTAACTCCCCACTGATGTTTGGAGCCTGTGCTGAAAGGAAAGAGGGGGCACTCCCAGAACCAGTTGTAACTGGCTGGAACCTCCTCTCCCTACCATTGTAAAACACTGTAAGAACTGACTATAAGTACAGGGGAATTTTCCCCACAATTTGGAGACTCTTGGAATCATCTTGGAACTGGACACCAAAGGCTGAAAGGACTCACCAGGAACCGCCATGGACTGCTGCTGCTGTGCTGACCTGTGACCTGCCTGGTCACTGTGAAGGACTTGCCACTTGCTGCCTTTCCCTTGTGCTGGCCTGTAGCTGGGCCCTCCACCTGAGGACCTTGTCTTAAGATTCTGCTCCCCAGGGGCAGGGTGCTGTGGCCCCTGACCCCTGCATCCATTTCTTCACGAGGGGTACTTCACCGTGGTTGCGGCTGCCATAGCGCTGATTGCAGCGCGCTTATGGAGCCTTGGGAGCTCCTAGGCTCCTTGCTGCATTGTGCCCCTTTAAATAAGATCACCACAGCGGCCCGGGAAGCTGGAAGAACACTTGTGCACCGCATCGGGTGCAGGCGAGTGTCTGCTCGGGCCCCAGGAGGGGTCTGATCTTCTTGTGGCTTCACGGCAGGACCAGGGGAAGGCGCAGAGAGTGCCCCCTTCCCCCTGGCCTCTGCGTTAGGAGAGGACGCTCCTTTTCTGATGTTAGGTAAAACGGGCATTATTGTGGGCCCCCCCCTTGGTGGAAGGGCCAGTGGAGGCCCGGGGAGGCCCCCAGAGATCGTGGGTCCTGGGAGGGGCCTGTCATTAAACCGGAGGGGGTGCGTGGTGCCCCCCTCCTGCCCTAAGTTGTTTTTGCTGGCTTTGGCCCCCCTCGTGAGGGCTGGTTGAGGCCCTGGGGGGCCCCCAGTAATCACGGTCCCCAGAGGGGCCTGTCTATAAAATAGAGGAGGTGCATGTCGCCCTCCTCTGACCCCAGAGTATAAGGGAGGCCCCCGTTTTGTGCATAGGAGCGCTGGGGGGCCCATTGTTCGCCTTCTAGGCACTGGAGGTGCCTTCATCCAACCAGGTACTGTTTAAAGGACCAATATACTGTAGTTGCAATCCAAAGTTCTTTCTACAGACTTTTGATTGATTCATATATTACCTACCTGCGTTTGATGTTTTTACATATGTGTATGCAAATGTTCCTTTTATGGACATGCTTGCTAATATGTTTTTCTAACTTGCCATATGTTTTCTAATGTTCCTACTATGGGCATTTTATGATATTCTTATGACAAGTGCTGTGATGTAATAACGTGTTTTCCTGACTACTGCTTATGTTACAGAATACTGAGTAACCTGTGTGTTATGTGTGACTACTGCTAGGTTGCAGAGTAACTAATGTGTAACGTTCTGACAACTGCTGAGGTAGCAGGATAGTACTGATATTTGATGTTGGTCTAATAATTACGTTGTGTACAATACAGTATATTTTCATATAATCTGGTGTTGTGTTTCCTTTGTGGTGGGGATATTGCGTCACACGTGTTGAGTGTGTTGTGCAAATGCTTTACACATTGCCTCCGGGTTAAGCCTGACTGCTCTTGCCAAGCTACCAAGGGGGTGAGCAGGGGTTATCTTGGACGTGTAACTCCCTTGCCCTGACTAGAGTGGGTAAGTTCTGCCTGGCTGAGGTGCATACCCTAGCCAACCAGAAACCCCATTTCTAACAGTTATGAACTAAAGGCAGCAGTTGTTGCCACTTAAACCCTCTCTGGCCAGCCCAGATAATGTCTACATTAGTTAAACCTAGGTCCCTGTCAGTACCACTCTTTCCAGCACTCTCTCTTGCCGAAAACACAAAACAATGGTCCTAAATCCAGGATGGTGGAGATGTGCAGGAAGCTAAAATTAGGTAGTGCCAAACTCCGGGATTAACTTTGAATAAATAGAAAATAGTGATGTTGTTTGGGATATGCATGCAATTGCAAAAAGTCAACCACATCTGCTGCAGTTAATGTAAAGCTAGTATGCTGTTTAGAGAAAGTCTTGTGAATTTGTGACCTACTGGTAAGCAGAAAATGCAGTTTGAAACTGAAAAGCAGATGGTATACAAAAACTGCTCAGTAGGGTGTGTATATCTTGTAGTTGACAAATGTTACAAAATAAAATAGAAATGAAAAAACTTGACAGGAGGTTGTTGGATGCTTTTAACAGCTGTCGTGTGGATCCACCTCAGACTACATTGGGGGGCCTTACTGAGCACAGCAGTGGATTCGCAGAGCCACAAAAAGCCCTATCAAATTGATCTTCTTGACAGGAAACATGGAAAGGATTAAAAAATAGTGACCATTGAGAAGTGGTATTATTAAAACAAAATAAAAAGATGAAAGGAAGTTGAAAGGAAGTCTATGATTTGCTAACTACAGGAGCATGATTGAAGGCGCAGTGGGAAGGGTAGCCGTTGTTGGTAATTTTGAACTGAGAATGGAGGAGCATTGACATATTTCTGAGTTGATTTGTAGTAGAAAACAGATATTAACATACATTAAAATACCAGTTGGACAACAGCAAAGATATTTTACGGGTATGTCAATGAGGTTGTACTATAAAAAAGAATATAAAAAACTATGAGTGTATATAAGCTTAAAGAAAATGTGTACCTTTCAGACACTACAGTAAAAGTCAAAGTAGAAGGTAGGTTAGATTAGAACATTAACTACAAATATAGTGAGCAGCAAAGCAGGAAGAGGGATTGCTATATTGAGAATATATATTTGTTTTATTAAGCCAATATGAATGAATATGTTTGAAATTAGTTGTGAGTGCTATCTCATTTAATAGTATGTAATTTGTACCCACTCACTCAGTCAGGCAGGTACTTACACACAGTTACACTCCCACAAATGCACGTATATACCAACTATTATTAGCCAGCTAGTGACTGACACACTCAGTCACACACCCATAAAAACATTCACACATCCATTTACTCAACTATACATCCATTTCTTTAGTCATTTACACACTCATACAGGCACTGTCACACACACCCACACATCTATAGAGCCATTCATGTACCCAGCACTCAGACATTCAGTTACACAAACACTTACACACCCATACACCCAGTTATACACCCAGACACCCATCCATACAACCACTCACATAACTCTTTACAAAACCATAAAGCCACTCACACATCTAGTCAGACAGCGACAGAAGCACTTACACATCCACTGACACACTCACACTGCACTTATGTATCCCCCTCTAACAGATCAACTTGCACACATAGTTACACACCCAAACACTCACTAACAGAGCCAGTTATCAATACATATAACCACTTAAATATCCATTTAGACACCCATACAGTCACTAACACATCCAGTCACAAACCCACACAGCTACTTACGCATCCAGTGACACACCTACCCTGGCACTGATACACTTACTCACATAGCCACTCAACCACTCACACACCCAGGCTCCACCTGCACAACCACTCATATACCTGTTTATACACCGATACTCAGACACTTAAATAGCCTCTTAAACACTGACATATCCATTTATGTAACTACTTATTTGCGATCTAATAGTATGTAATGTAAGGTTAACTTTATTCTATATTTGATTTTCAGATATCTACCTGTGTTTAAATATGAGGATTTACAATGCAGAGAAAGACAGAAAGGAGATAAAAACAGAAGAAAGAGTACTACCTGCTTAAAAGTGAGAGTAAAAAAGGACATAATGTGCAGAGCATACTGGAAAAAAGAGCTGTTGTTAAGCAAACTGAGGAGTTTGTTTAAACAGTATATGGAAAAATGCAAACTGTGGAAAAAGCTTGAAATAAAAAGAGAGGTTTACAATTAACTCACAAAGAAGGAGTAAGTCAGATTGAAAGTGAACAATTTTATAAAAGAACCTAATTTGACAAGGAGATTTCCGATGTCATCAGTGATGTCACTGACCATGTCATGATTGATGTTAGAAATTGGGTTTTTGGACGGCAGTCAGGTTACCCCCTGTCCAAGCAAGGACCTTCACTCTAGGCAAAGGAGAAACACACCTGGTTAACCCTCACTCACCCCTGTGGTAGCTTGGCATGAGCAGGCAGGCTTGACTGAGAATTGGTTCCAGCACACACAGTAATACATGAACACCACAGCAGTTGAGAAAAATATGCAACATTTATCTAAATCAAACAAGACCAAAATGACAAAAATCCATCATACACAAGTAAAAATATGAATTTTCAAAAGAATAAGAGTCTTACTCCATAGAAAACAATGGAAACGATTTTGCACAAAGTACTTGGTTTGAGTAAAAAATAAAGCTGCACGGGCGAGCGTGCATCAGAAAAGACAGCAATGCGTCCATTCTTTCCTCGCAAGGGAGGCTGTGTGTCGTTTCTTCTCCATTCAGGTCGGTGATGTGTCATTTTTCTCCCTTGCAAGAGAGCGATGCATTGAGTTCCAGACGGGCACATCGGATCCACGCAGAGTCGGGATGACTTTGATGCCCGGGATGATGCGTGGAAAATCCAATTGCACAGTGTTAGAAAACCACACAGGGGTTTGCATCATTATCAGCAGCTGCAAACGGGTGTTGCGCGTCATTTCTCCTGCCGCGATGCGTCGATCTCCCAGCCGTGATGCAGGTGGAGCGTCTATTTCAGCCGCAAAGCTGGCAGCGAGTCGTTTACCAGCTGCGTTGCAGATGGTGCATCAAAATTTCACCACACAGCGTTCTGTGCATGGATTTTCAGCTCTTGTTCTGCCAATTTCACCTTTCAAGGGCCCAGGGACTGGATAGGGCACCACCTGGCAGGGCAGGAGTCTCAGTATCTCAGCAGAGAGTCCAGGTGCTGACTAAGGAAGTCTTTGATGGCCATGGGACTTCAAAATAGGAGGCAAGCTCAGTTCAAGCCCTTGAAATTCTTCACAAGCAGGGATATACCACAAAGTCCAGTCTTTGTCCCCTTTCACAGGCAGAAAGCACAGTAACAGGAAGGGGCAGCACTTCTCCTCAGCTCTTTAGCTGTTCTCCTTGGCAGAGGTTCCTCTTTAATCCAGAAGTGATCTACTTTTCAGGGGTGTGGAGTACAATACTTATACCCCTTTCTGCCTCTGAAGTTGGCCTACTTCAAAGGAAAGTTTTTGTTGTTCACAAGATTCTGCTTTTCCCAGGCCAGGCCTCAGACAAACGCTGCATCCTGCCCATGGGGCTACCTAGGGCCTACCTTAGGAGTGCCTTACATGTATAAATAGAAAAGGTTTAGGCCTGGCAAATGCGTACACATGCCAAGTCGAACTGGTAGGGTAAAACTGAATACACAGACAATGCAGTGGCAGGTCTGATTCATGTTTACAGGGCCACTTATGTGGGTGGCACAACCAGTGCTGCAGGTCCACTAGTAGCATTCGGTTTACAGACCCTGGGCACCTCTAGTGCACTGAACTAGGGACTCACTAGTAAATCAAATATTCCAATCATGGAAGCCAATTACACATACATTTTACGTAGAAGCACTTGAACTTTAGCACTGGTTAGAAGTGGTAAAGTGCCCAAAGTATCTAAAACAGCAAAACCAGAGTCCAACACATCAATAACCTGAGAAGCAGAGGCAAAAAGTTAGGGGAGACCATGCCAAGGATGCTAAGTCAAACAATTGATATAATATGTAAGGTCATAAGCAGTGCACTGAGGGACCGTAAGTTAGAGCTACCTCTGAAATCTATAACTGCAGAAATTCTATGTTTTTTTGTGTTTGTTAAATATGAACCTAACTAAAACTTCCCTGTAGCCTTTGTAGGCATATTTACATAAAAGTGTCACATCATAGATTATACTTGGAGCAGGCGTTAAAAATGATGGAAAATGGTGCAGTGAAATGTTGTAAATTTCACTGTGCCATTTTTTCCAGTTTCAAAATTCTTTGAAGGTGGCTCTTATCTTCATTGGAGCCATTTTATTGGCACCAAAGTCAATTGGTTAATCTGTTTTTTATTAGAAAACAAGCTTACTCAGCAATGTAGTCCCTGCGTCGGTACGTCCCCCTTGCATACATTATGCCTGTGGCGCAAGGGGTTGCAGAGTTGTGCAATGCATTGGATTGTGGCACTTTGGAAATATGGTGCAGCAGAAAAGCCAGCTTGGCGTAAAAAGAATGACGCTATGGCATCGCTAAGGTGGCGCAAGAGGCTTGTAAATATGCCCCTTGGTTTTTTCAGTGAATTTCTACTTTTAAAAAAAATTATATTTCTTAACTGTAATACCCCTGTAACAATGGATTTTTAGGACAGGCTTGACAGTACAACTGTCACCTGACCTTGTAACCTAGAGCAATATTATTCTGCGGTTCTTTGCTTCCACAGAAATACATATCCCTTCCCATGTTATCTCCTTGTAATGCTTCATATTACATACACCATTCTTTTAAAGTCAGACCTATTGGCATTGCCAATGCTTGTTACACTTTCTTTGTTAGCCTGGTGACTCTGTGGTACTATTGCTGCTTTAGAAACTTCATCTCTGCTAATGGTTTTCATGGGAGCTCAGCATCTGATCATGGTAGGAAGTCCATAAGCAGCGATGAATTTTAGTCTTGGGAGGATGCCATTGCTGGCAGGGGGCTGATCCCATTCCCTGGCATTGCCCATCTGCCCAGCATGAAATGTCATAGTTAGGGTGACCAGGTTTTCAGAACGAAAAACCGGGACACAGGCACAAACAGAATGTCCTATTAGGTGTGTGTGTGTTTAACTTTTTTTCGCTTTCACTCCCTGTTCAGTGAAGAGCTTCAGGTTCCATCTGCTGGTGGGCCTGGGCTTGACCTACAGCCCTGATTCACACCTCATTAAATCCTGCTGTGGTGCTTGAATGGGGCGGGGCAGCACAGCAGCAGAGTTTCAACCAGTAAACTTCTGTCCCCAGTATCTGGGAGGGCCGGTTGAAATGTGAGACTGCACAACAATGTGTTGAAACTCCAGGTTCAACCGACCCTCCCTTAAAAAACGGGATATTTTACTGTTTTAGAATAAAGTGTCGGGACGCCGGGACAGACCTTCAAAAACCGGGACTATCCTGGCAAATCCGGGACTTCTCGTCACCAGGGTCATGGTCAGGGGAGTTGGTGGCCAGGCCTGCCTCTGCTGTTCAGCATAAAGGAAAGCAGTAGCGGCATGGGTAATGTAGGAGAGAGCCGGCAGGAAGGGGAGGTAGTCATAGGACAGCATGAACCTTTTATGATGGGAAAAGGCAGTCGGACTTCGGGTCCTGCAGGCAGCAGCTCTGGCTTGAGGTCACAATTTACAGAATAATCATGTCTCGAGTCCAGTGCCCCGTGAACAGGTGTCCCACAGCTCTAATGTTACCATCAGACCCCAGCAAAGAAGTGCATGAACAGAACCACAGAGAGCCATGCAATATTATTTCCAGGCCGCGTCAAGAAGAATGAAAATGAAATAGTAGTGCTTGACATCGGCTGCGACTTGTGGGCGAAGAGTATGAATCTGAAGAGGGCCAATTCACCCTTTCATCCTCTAGAAGTCGGTAAACTGAGTACGACTGAATTGGGTAATAGTGACTCTGTAATGTTCAGTGCTTTGAGACTTCATAAATAGTACAGAGTATGAGAGACTGAATCATAGGATGGGGTTTGAAAACATGAAGATATTTCTCCAATCTGATTTAATGTATCACTGGATGCACAGACCATCTCTTTCACGGATCAGTTATTTTCTAGCGCTGCCTCGGTTTTACGTTTCCTTGTAAATATGTGGTAGTGTCAAAGAGCAACGGGTGTTGTGTGGGTACCCCCAGCGCAATGCCCATTGCACGCCCCTCTGCCACAGAGAACTGCGTTGAGGTGCCTACATTTACAAGGCAGCGTTAAGCCACAAAAAGTGGCTTAACGCCGCCTTGTAAATATGGCACAAGGCTGAGCGCCACCCGAGAGTCACAAATAGTGATGCTTCAGTGACACTAGGGGCTTGTAAAGATGCCCCTCAATGTCTTTGGTCAAGTCTGGGAACATTTTTAGACCAACCAGGGAAACCGTATTTGCCCTGGCTTAGAACAAAAGTGTACACTGCTGCAAAACCCGTTCTCCGCCCCAAGTCTAGAACTTCCATTATACACCTACCAGTGGATGGGTTGTTCTCACTTTCAATGTCCTAGTAAGGCAACAGCAGATAACATAGTCTTTGGACCCAGATCCAACAGAAAGCCTTCCAACAAAGCCATGAGTCTATGAATGTCCCTTTGGGCAAGTCTAATATGCTAAGTGTGAGTGATGTGATGTGAAGCTACCATCACCTTCGTGGTGATGGCCTTGCTTTGAGAAGCAGGCACTGCTTTCTCTGACCAAGGTAGACTTGCACAGATACACTAACACTACATGACCTGCTGAAATACCCATTCTCTGGAAACCGCAGATGCGGCTATCTACCTACCCTCTACAAACATCACTGCATGACTGTGCCAAATCTATGAATTTCTCCCCCCAGGGACGTGATGCACCCAGGGGGCATAAAAACCATGCTTGTTTTTATTTTTTATTTTCCTGCAGATTTCCCTGTGGGACCCCCACCACCAGGCATTTCTTCCCTGATCCATTGACTTTTTTTTCCTGTTTTCTTTTTCTTAGGACTCACCTGAGTCCGAGTCCCAAGATGGCTGCCAACACTTTCTGGTTGAAGTGTTGGCAGCCAATCATATCTCACCTTGATATCTGTTGGATCTCCAGACCTTCCGCATCCCCAGATAGCTTGTGCCAGAAAGTAACTTTAGGCCATGAGTTACAGTTTCTTATCATAAGTATAACTATAACTGCTGAATTTTTATGATGTTGCATTTTTTGTGTGGGTAAAATGTTAACCTAACTATAATGTCCCTGTAACCTTTGTTTTATATATATATATATATAATCTATATATATATAGATATATGTAGATATATATATATTCACTAAAGAGCCAATGGTTACAGCGACGTTATAGTTATGTTCTGAATTTACTCACACAAAAATATGGAAATTCACCCGTTACAGCCTAAGGTAACTATAACTCATGCCCTCAACATGCACAATTTTTTCTGAAGTAATTTTACTTCTAATGTTTCATTGATATTTTTATTAAAATTATAAAAGTTGTCATGTGTGCTGTAATATTAGGGGTAATTAGATGTGCATGGCAGGGTGAGTGGTGGGTGGCCGCAGGGCCTGGCCTGCAGCCAGGCCTTGCCAGCAAACCCCTTTAACCATCCATCCAGCACTGTGCATGGCATTCAGCTGTGCTAGGTGGGGATGGCCCCAGGGCCTGGCCTGCAGCCAGCCCCTGCGGCCAACCCCCCTAACTACCAAACCTCACAATGCGCATGGCCTTTGGCCATGTGTGCACGGAGCTGGGCGCAGGTCTGTGTGACCCCTCCTCCCCCAGCTGATTTCGGCCTTTCAAATTGAAATGTGTTTGGGGGGAGGGGGCCGCACGGCCCCCTGGACGATTTTGGGCACTGGGGACCCCATCCCTTGGGGCCTGTTGTTAATATATTTATTTCTTTGGGTGAGGGAGGCCTTCAAGTTTTTATTTTTTGGGGGGGCCACGCAGCCCCTCTCTGCAGGGCACTCACCAGGCCCATCTCCTGGGGCCCAGCCATGTCATCTGGGTGCCCCAAAGGGCACCAAGTAAAAATGGTTCGGGACTGCAGGGGAAGCCTGAAGGCTCCCATGGTCCCATCTAGGCCACTGCCTCCTGCAGGAGCCAGCATTGCTCTCAAAGAGAGGGACCTGCTAAAGATGCAGCTCCCTCTCTGCTAGAGTGATTTTTTCCTCTGTTTCCCTGCCTGCATCTCTGCAAGTAGTGAAACAGAGGAAACCTCACTTCCAGCAAGTGAGAGCTGTCAAATCTCCCGCCAAGTTGGAGCAAAAAGCTATGTCCCGGGGTGGGCACCCCAGGGATAGCAGGAGCCGGACCTGGGGGGTGGAGTTCCCAAGAGCCATTACTGGCTCCATGAAGGGGACCATGTGGCCCCTTCCAATGTAATCTGGTCCCAGGAAGGTGATGGTCCCTGGGGTTGCAGGGGGGCACGCGCCCCCCCCTTAATTTTGATTAAAGCCCTAGGGAGGTGGAGGTCCCTGGGGCTGAGGGGGAGTTAGGCAGTCCCCCTGCATTCATTTATTTAAAAAGCCTGGGGGGGCGGTCCCCGGGGCTGCGGAGGGCAGGGAGCCCCTGCATTAATTTAGTTGAAAGCTCCAGGGAGGTGGAGAACCCAGGGCTGCGATGGGGCTGGGTGGCACCCGCATTCATTTACTTTGAGGTCTCAGGGTGGTGGCCATCTGCGAGGCTGTGGGGGGCAGCTGGACCCCTATTCACTTACACTGAGGCCCCAGGGATGTGGCAGTACCTGGGGCTGCAGAGAGGCTGCACAGCTCCCCCACATTCAATTTTCTTAAATCCCCTTGGGATTTGGTGGCCCCTGAGGCTGCAGGGGGGCTGTGCACCCCTCCCATTCATTTGCTTAGTCGCCCCAGGGAGTTGGCAGTCCTAGGGGCTTTGGGGGGCTGCACAGCCCTGCATTCAATTTGGTTAAAGCCCCTTGAGAGGCGATGGTCCCCTTGGCTGCAAGGGGCCCGGGCAGCCCCCTGCATTCATTTAATTTGAAGCCCAGGGGAAGTGGCGGTCCCCGGAACTGAGAGGGTGGGCTGGCAACCCCCCACATTTATTTACTTTGATGCCCCTGGGAGGAGGCCGACCCCAGGGCTGCGGGGGGCCGTGCGGCCACCCTGCATTTAATCTGTTTAAAGTCTCTGGCAGGTGGTGGTCCCTGAGGCTACAGAGGGGCTCAGCAGCCCTCCACACACATAATGAGTTTAGCCAAAGCAAAACAAAAAACACCTTTTCTGTAGAAACTAGGTCCTAACTATACTACCTAGTGGCAAGCACCACTAGGTAATATATGCGTACATAAATATAAATGTATCTCTCTCTCTCTCTCTCTCTATATATATATATATATATATGTGTGTATATATATACATATGTGTATATTTACTTATGTACTTATATATATATATATATGTATATATTTACATATATGTGTGTGTGTGTATGTATATATCAATATATCTATATATATCTTATACATATATATAGCTATATATCTAACTATCTATCTATATATATATATATATATATATATATATATATATATATACAGAAGAGAGAACTCTACCCAAGTTTAGGTGATGAGCAGCTACAGTAAGTAGCACTCTGCAACACCCGCAATACTCTAGATTTACTCACCTCAAATGTCTGTTTTCCTAGCAAAGTTTTTAAGCACAGTGCCATACACGCCAAGCTAGAAAGCAGCAAAGTCTTTTTCCATTTGTACAGCCAAATGTTTGAGCATAGGATTGGCCCAGTGCCATCCTTGAAGAGCTGTAAAATGGCAAAAGCCTTTCACCACTCGAAGCACAGTATTACAGTTTTGGACTGGTAAGATACAATATATATATATATGGATCGTTTGTGGTTTTGCCAAGAACTTTGGCACTGTTTGACAAATCTTCACAAAATTTTCAGAACTAATGTGACAGACAGGTCAGCTGCTGTGTTGAAAATTGCTGGGTGATTCGTTAAGCAGGGATTGAGAAAAAAAGGGGGGCCCTGAATCACTTTTTCTCCATACTATGCCTATTGGATTTTTTGAATTATTGAACATGACTGCAGTCTGAACCACTAAATGGATTTACAACAAATTTGGTAGGAAGCTAGATCTTGGTCCAGAAAGTTTGCTTTTTTTAATTTGGTGTAGAGCTATCCAGTCCTTTCTCTGATATTGAAGGAAAAATACTTCCAGTCTTAAACTACCTTATTTTTACATATGAGGCACTCCTAAGGTGTGCTCTAACTGCCCCTAGGGTGAGTGCCATGAAACTATAAGCAGAGACCTTCTAAAAATTGTTTCATAAGCCCTGGTGAGGTAAAATAGACAAATATGTTTTTCCTTCACTGTAGTGAATGGCCTCCATAGGCTAAAATGGGGAGATTTATTTTAATTAACAAAGTACCCATAAGAGCCAGATATATTGAGTGTGGTATCAAACTATTGTTATAATAGATCCCACAACTTGCCATTGTTGGATTTAATATAACTAGTTCAGGTAAAGAGTTTAAAAACTCAATCTGAAAGTTGCCAACTTCAGCTCCGTAGTACCCTTTCTCTGATAGGCCAGCCTCTGGCAGCCTAGCCAGGCTGCCTTATTGAGGTTGGAAGTGGCCTGGGCTGAACACAAAGGATGTGCCTTGGGAGGATATCTGCCTCAGCAGATGGTAAAACAGGATGGATGGAGATCAGCCAAATTGGTCTTTAGAGGCAGGGAAGGACATTTTGGGCAGCTCAGGACCTCCCCCATTTCCTACCACCCCAGACAATTAGATGCCCTCTTGATTAGATTAAGAAAGGGCAGGAGAGAGGTGTGTTTAGGATTTGTAGCCACACCAGTGGTTGGACTCAGCCAGATCTAACCTCCAAAAATCAGTTACAGCCATGTTGGATTTTTGAAGAATGTTGCTCCCTAGGATAGAATTTTGCCACACTTCACAGGAAGTGGTCATCCGAGAGGGAATTGGCTTGCCTGTGACTGGACAGTCAGGCCTCCCTACTTTTCACCCCAGGAGCAAGGATAAATATGGCAGAGCTGCACCCACACCTCAGATCTCTACAAGGAACAAGACAAAGAAGAAGAAGGATTGCCCTGCTGGATCCTTGACCTGCACCTGGACACTGCATTCTATAAGAATGCACCTGCTCCACACTTGGGCTTCACCATTAACAGGACTTTGTTTGTCTTCAACTGCTTCAAGAAGGGTCTCCCTGTAAGCCACAGGTACAAAGGAGCTGCCCAGAGTCCCCTGCATCAAGTCCTGTAAGCAGAGCCCAGCTGACCAGCGTCCAGTGCCCATCTGAGGATTCTGATGAGGTCTATCCTGGGAATTGTAGTCTCAACTCCCAAGGAGCAACTCAGAGTTTCTGGAACCTGGGATCAAGTTGTGGACCCTACAAGGTCCCAAAAAGGACCTCCGGAAGAAGATCCCGAAGTTTGGAGATGTTTGGAACAACTCCATAAGTTGAAGAGGTGCTTTGTAAGAATTGTAGTCCAGGACCATAAGAGGCAAACCAGAGCCTCTGTACCGTTGGCTGGTGCTGTGGAACCCTTTCCTGAATCAAGAAACACTTCTTAAAGTAAGTGTAACAGTGTTACCTTATGGGTGGCCTGAACTCTGGACTTTGTTCCTTCCCACGTGTGACCTTTTTTAACCGTTTGAGCGCTAGTTGCTTTATGTGCTAGAAAAAATTAATTCTTCAACAAATCTCCAGTTCCCCTTATTCGATTCTAATCATGTTGGTGTCATTTTAAAGATGAAACTATGATCTATGTTTATACATCAGTGGTAGATTTCTATTGTGATTTGTGTTTTACTTATTTACTGGTTTGTGATTTTTAAATGTTTTACACACTTGTCTCCTAAGTTAAGCCTTGTCGCTCATGGCCAAGCTACATAGAGTTGAGCTGGTAATAATTTATTGAGACCTGACTGGACTTAGTGGAGGTTAGTGGCATATTGCAAAGTGTAGGTGCTTACCTGCCCTTACCAATAATCCACTTTCCAACATGAGATGGGAACAACACAGTGTAAAAACATATAAGGGTTCAGGATAGAGGTATCCTGACCCCATAGTACACATAGAGGGGTCACTTAGGGGCCCATCATGGGCAATAAAATGGCCCAACTTTTTTCAGCCGAAACATGGATCCTTGAATCTTCCTCAGATCCTCCTCAAATCCAGGGGAAAAGCAATATCCTGATTGTCTAGTCTTAACCTGACAGAGATATGAACATGCATGTTAAAAAAATAAAACAGAGAAATTCACTGAAAAAAACAAAGGTTACAGGGACATTATAGTTATGTTGACATTTTACCCATACAAAACTTATATGAAGAAACTATAGCTCATGCGGGAATGTATCTTTTTAACCAACGAGTTATAGTTTCCTAACGGAAGCATAACTATAGGTATAACTATAACTGCTACATTTCTATTGTATGGGTAAAATAGCAACCTAACTATAATATCTTTGTAAATCTTTGCAAGCTTTGTTTTTCAGAGAATATATATATATATATATATATATATATATATTTTTATATATATATATATATATATATATATATATATATATATATATATATATATATATATATATGTGTTTGTGTAATTCAAATGTTCCTGACCTTCATGCCCTCATGAAGATAAGATGGTGATCGAAACAATCAAAACACTCAACAAGTGAGATAGGATACACACTCAGGTAACTTCTGTGGTGTGAAGTTTATTGCCAAATTGCTTGATGAGTTTTGACTGCCTTGGGTCTTGTTCACAATAGAATTGCCAGGTGTTAGTCCTCAGTATATACAGTACCATACTGAAAGAAAATACACAAAGGACTAACATATAGACTGCGAACAAAGTCACTGTATTGAAATATCTTCCCTAAAGCAGCAACAAATTGATTTCAAATTATATTACAGAAAATTTCCTGCGAAACTCAATTCACAGGTACGTTTTATTATACATATCTTGTTCACATCAACTGAATAAATTTGATCTCTTAGTTCAATATCCACTTTTGTTGTCCATAGTTCAAGAAATGAACCTACAGTGGGCATCTATTGTAACCGTGTCATGCACTATGTCGCTACTATCCTTCCTCTTAAGTAGACATATATTTCCCAATATTTCTCAGATTCAATGGGTTTTGTGACTATATAAACCCATAGTATGCACATCCATCCTACACATCACATACCAAAATACAAATTATTATTCTTCATAAACAAAGTAAAAAAAATGTGTGCTTTATGATGTGCCTATGTAGTCCAGTTCATCGAAAAAAGGAGAAAAAGGTAGGGATGAAGACCAGCTAGCTACCGATTTCTTGCCATCTTCAGGAAGAACCCCTTTCTCTTCTTCCTGAAGTGAAGAAAAATGATAAAGTGTTATAAATTGGGTCTCAATTTGGCAGAGGTATGCACCCGGTCCACGTAGGAACCACAATTTTAGTCAGGGTAAGTCACAACACAACCAAAATGATCCTGTGCTCACTACTTGGTAGCTTGACGCACAGCAGACAGGCTTAACTTAGAAGACAACGTGTAAACTATTTGTGCAATAACTCATACAGTAACACAGTGAAAACACCACAATAAATACGACCACACCAGTTTAAGAAAATAAATAATATTTATCCGAATAAAGTAAGACCAAAAATACAAAAATCCAATATGCGCAAGTCAAGATATCATTCTATACAGGTTTAAATGAGTCTCAGTTCTTAAGAATCAGTAGTTGTATCCTTTTAACACACAGTACCTGGGAAGCGTCAAAAATAATGATGCACAGGGGCCGCAGAGGAGGAGATGCATCGAATAGTAAAAAGCAATGCGTACATTTTTCCAGCGTAGAAAAGGTGATGTATCATTTCTTGCCACGCTCCAAGGCAATGTGTTGGTTTCCAGGAGAGCATCCTTGGTGCCTCACTGTGATGATGGTATTTTTTGATGCCCAGGGTTGATGCATGGAAAATCCAGAACGTGTTGAGAAGAGGCAACAGGCACTGCGTCGATTCAGCAGGCAGTGTAGTGATTTTTCAGCTGTGAGGCAGGAGCTGCGTAGATCTGGGAGGCGTTGCATCAGATTTAGCAGATGTTGTGTCGATTTTCCAATGCACCGGATTTTCTTCTTTTTGGTGAAGTCTTTGATAGCCCCGAGCCCTCAGAACAGGAGGAAAGCTCAGTCCAAGCCCTTGGAGAGCACTTGAGAAGGAAGGCAGAGTCCTTCAGCAGAGTCAGGGGTCAGCAGGCAGCAGAGCAACAAGCAGGCCAGCAGTCCTTCCAGCAAAGCAGTCCAGATGAGTCCTTTGGGCAGCCAGGCAGTCTCTCTGACAGAGTCCAGGTGTAGGTCCAGAAGTGTCTGATGTGGGTGGCTGTAGCTACAAGAGCACATATGCATGTCTCATTCAGAAGAATCTGCCAACAGTGTGCATGCTTTGTAGACCTGAGGGTCACTAGGGCTTTCTGCAGTCTTCACTACTATGGGACACTACTCTTGGCCTGGGGGGCCCTGGGCTGAATATTTCTCTGAATCTTCCTAACAATTACTATGCGGTCAATCTTCCTGGAAGGATGCGGCCTGTTAGTGTGAGCAATGGGGAGAGACCACGCAGCTTTTTGGCCTACAGTCAGTTGCAAGGGCCTGTAGAATCTGCTGACAAATTCATTGCAGTTAATAACCCCCGGTGCTGAGGATCCTGGTGCATCTAGCCTGTTCCTTGTTATGGTTTTTGGACTGGTGTCTTCTTGCATCCCTAGTGTCATGGCAAAGCTGGACAAGCAATCTTGGCTCACCTTTTAGTCCCATAAGGGTCATAAATGATCACTGGACTTTGGGAAAGACACTGCTGGAGAGGGAGCAATGGAGAGCAGCCCTTTCACTTTAAATGAAGTCACTGACCTTCTGAGGGAAATGAAAGGTAGCCTCCCCATTATTGATTCAACAATAGACTCCATCTCCTGCCACATGGATGACATGAAGGAGCACTTCGACTGCCACCAGATGCGCATTGATCAAATGGAGCACAGAATCTTGAAGATACAGGATGATATGGGGCAGCACAAATCCCTGCTCAAACTAATGGCAAAAGAGATTGTATAAAACAAATTGAAAAATGAAGATTTGAAGGCTGCTCTAGTAGATGCAATCTTTGGATTTTGGGCCTTGCTAAGACCACGGCAATGGGGAGAACAGAGGATTATGGCAGTCATTACAACATTGGCAGTAAAAGCCACTTACCACCATGTAGAAGACCGCTAACACACCGCTGCGGCAGCGGAAATCTGCCACAGCTATTATGACCCACAGCACGGAATCCGCCAAAATTCAGACACCCACACAAGTCTGCCACACCAAAGGTCAGTGATAAACTGGTGAAAACAAAACCTCCACCGTCACGCCAACAGAAATACGCCCACACTATCACGACCCACGAATCCATGTGGCGGTCTTTCAACTGTGGTATTCCATTGGCGGTACACATTGCTGCGCTCAAAATACACACACATATACAAAACACAGCAGCATTGGACAATTCGAAATACACACACCTGATACACATACACACACCACTCCCACACACAGATTACAATATAAAACACACACCCACATCACCCACAAACCCCTACAACAACAATTACTGAGAGAAGGCCAGAGAGAGACACCACCATCAACAATACTAGCATCCACAGGCACACAACACCGTCACCCACATAACTTCAACACACCTCACACTACACACCACTATATATCAGCACACTTATCACCCCACACAGCACCCCACACATCACCTACACCACCACGTGGCACGGTAAAGACACCCCAGGTTCTCGGAGGAGGAGCTCAGGGTCATGGTGGAGGAAATCGTCCGGGTAGAGCCACAGCTATTCGGAGCACAGGTGCAGCACACCCCCATAGCTAGGAAGATGGAGCTATGGCGAAGAATAGTGGACAGGGTCAACGCAGTGGGACAACACCCAAGAAATCGGGAGGACATCAGGAAAAGGTGGAACGACCTACGGGGGAAGGTGCGTTCCGTGGTCTCAAGACACCACCTGGCGGTTCAGCGGACTGATCCTCCCCCACAACTAACAACATGGGAGGAGGAGGTCTTGGAGATTCTGAATCCTGAGGGCCTCGCAGGAGTAGCTGGAGGAATGGACTCTGGTAAGTCAAAACTTAACTATTACATCCCCCACCTGTCATGCTATTGATAATGTTTGACCAATGACTTTGTGTTTCACCACTGCGCATATTAGTTGCTCAATGTTCACCAGTAGCACATTATGGTGGTCTTTCTAACCCTGGCGGTCGGTGATAAATCGGCGGCCAACCCGCCAACAGGCAGGCGGTCAAAAAAATGGAATTCTGACCCTGGCGGGAACCGCCAACACAGCCCGCCACATTAACACTCCGACCGCCACGGCGGGACCGACAAACAGCGCGGCGGTCACCGCCAACAGGCAGGCGGCAGACAATGTACCGCCCACCCTATCACAACTCACCAATCCGCCACCTTTTCCGGGGCGGGAGCCCCGCCGATAAAAACACGGCGGAAACAGACTACGAACGGGAAAACGCTCACCTATACACACTCCACGAGGAAGGAGGACAGCATGGAGCCCAAATTACACATCCTACCGGCTATTGTCTACCTGCTCATCTACCAGGAGTACGAACACCGGCGCAGATGACAACGGTGAGTACTGCACCTACGACACAGGGGAGGGGGGAGGAGGAAAGCTTACGGGCACACACATACGCGATACACCCACCCCCCCAACCCCCCCCCCCAATACCTACACACCAATGCAGAGCAACAAGTCAGAGTGACACCCCCCAAACCCCCCGGAAGAATGCAAAGACATAATTCAAATGAAGTTTAAAATTTATGGATAAAATAGGTTCATTTAAGTCATGGTAAATATGCCATATGAAATATACAAAAGAAATAATGAACATAGTGCAAAGTATAAACATAGTCAATAAGTCCTGCACAGTCCGTTCAATATCCATAGTCCGTGGGCCAATGTGTACAAACACATGGGCAAAGCCCACACAGGAGACCGGAAACCATTGGAGAGAACACTGCTGGGGCATCAGATGAGAAAACAAAAGGCACCTCAGGGGGAAGGGAAAGGGGGGCACCTCAGCCACATGAGTCCACGACGCCAGATCCACGAGGGTTCTCCATGCCCACTGTACCATCCTGGGGAGTGCAAAGCCACAGTCCATCAGATGGATAACCGACTCCACTGGTATTGGAGGAGGCATGGTGCCCAGAGTGCTTCGTGAACACCTGCTCGACACAGAACCGGCACTGTAAATGGACCAGCGGTGCTTGAGACGGCGGTGCCCAGCGGAGCAGTGCTTGAGACGGCGGTGCCCAGCGGAGCGGTGCTTGAGATGAAGGCCCCAGCGGAGCGGTGCTTGAGATGAAGGGCCCAGCGGAGCGGTGCTTGAGATGAAGGCCCCAGCGGAGCGGTGCTTGACAGGAAGGGCCCAGCGGAGCGGTGCTTGAGACGGCGGTGCCCAGCAGAGCGGTGCTTGAGATGAAGGCCCCAGCGGAGCGGTGCTTGAGATGAAGGGCCCAGCGGAGCGGTGCTTGACAGGAAGGGCCCAGCGGAGCGGTGCTTGACAGGAAGGGCCCAGCGGAGCGGTGCTTGAGATGAAGGCCCCAGCAGAGCGGTGCTTGACAGGAAGGGCCCAGCGGAGCGGTGCTTGAGACGGCGGTGCCCAGCGGAGCGGTGCTTGAGATGAAGGCCCCAGCGGAGCGGTGCTTGAGATGAAGGGCCCAGCGGAGCGGTGCTTGAGATGAAGGCCCCAGCGGAGCGGTGCTTGACAGGAAGGGCCCAGCGGAGCGGTGCTTGACAGGAAGGGCCCAGCGGAGCGGTGCTTGACAGGAAGGGCCCAGCGGAGCGGTGCTTGAGATGAAGGCCCCAGCGGAGCGGTGCTTGACAGGAAGGGCCCAGCGGAGCGGTGCATGAGACGGCGGTGCCCAGCGGAGCGGTGCTTGAGATGAAGGCCCCAGCGGAGCGGTGCTTGAGATGAAGGGCCCAGCGGAGCGGTGCTTGAGATGAAGGGCCCAGCGGAGCGGTGCTTGAGATGAAGGCCCCAGCGGAGCGGTGCTTGAGATGAAGGCCCCAGCGGAGCGGTGCTTGAGATGAAGGGCCCAGCGGAGCAGTGCTTGAGATGAAGGGCCCAGCGGAGCGGTGCTTGAGATGAAGGCCCCAGCGGAGCGGTGCTTGACAGGAAGGGCCCAGCGGAGCGGTGCTTGAGATGAAGGGCCCAGCGTAGCGGTGCTTGAGATGAAGGGCCCAGCGGAGCGGTGCTTGAGATGAAGGCCCCAGTGGAGCGGTGCTTGACAGGAAGGGCCCAGCGGAGCGGTGCTTGAGACGGCGGTGCCCAGTGGAGCGGTGCTTGAGATGAAGGCCCCAGCGGAGCGGTGCTTGAGATGAAGGGCCCAGCGGAGCGGTGCTTGAGATGAAGGGCCCAGCGGAGCGGTGCTTGAGATGAAGGGCCCAGCGGAGCAGTGCTTGAGATGAAGGCCCCAGCGGAGCGGTGCTTGACAGGAAGGGCCCAGCGGAGCGGTGCTTGAGACGGCGGGCCCTGTTCAGCGGTGCTCCTCACGGCGGGGCCCTGTTCAGCAGTGCTCTTCACGTCGGGGCCCTGTTCAGCGGTGCCTGTCTGGCGGGGCCCTCTTCAGCGGTGCCAGTCTTGGCGGGGCCGTGTTCAGCGGTGCTCCTCACGGCGGGGCCCTGTTCAGCGGTGCTCTTCACGGCGGGGCCCTGTTCAGCGGTGCCTGTCTTGGCGGGCCCTCTTCAGCGGTGCTCCTCACGGCGGGGCCCTCTTCAGCGGTGCTTGTCCTGTCTTTCAAGGGAGCCAGACCTGGCCAAGACTCCCTGCTTAGTCGCCCTCCGACCTTGCGGTAGCGGGGCCCTCCTGTGATGGAGTCTTGTGCCCGTGGGTGTCGTCCGTCACACCCGGTATGGGGCTGGTGGGGCCCTCCTGGTGCGCTCGGCTGCTGCCTGTCTTCTCCGCCCTGCTGCCCTTGCCCTCCTTCGCTGCAGCTCTCGGGCCCTTGCCTCCCTTAGATGATGTGGCAGGTGATGTGGCAAGGCCACTCTCCGTGGTGTCAGCCGTCTCAGGCTTTTCGCGCCGGCCCTTAAGTTTTCTTGTCCTCTTCCCAGGGGGTGGGCTGGCTGTCCCCTTGCTGCTGGCCGATGTTCCTTCCCTAGGAGCTGGTGGACTACAATAGCCCTGCACTATGGTGATACTAGATGCAGGGCTGGTGGTGGCTGAGGTGCTCTTTGGACTCTTACCAGATGGAGGGGGTGGGTCAGGTGATGCAAAGAGGGTAATTTTGGAGAGGAAAAGTTTTTTAGGAGCAATGGGAACGGTAGGTGCAGTGGGTATGGGAGTGGAGGAAGAGGATGTGGTTGTAGGAGAGTCAAGTGTGCTGTCTTTGGGTGCAGGTGCTTGGGCTGGAGGCTGTCATGAGGTGGATGGCTGTTGGGTGGGTGGCTGCCTGCGTTTGTGTGCTTTGGAAGAGGGGGTGACAGACACAGTGGGAGAGGACACAGGGGACGTGTAAATGGCAGTGGGGGTGGTGACTGCACGTGTGCTGACTGTAATGGAGGGTGTGCTGGTGATGGAAGTACTGGCTGATGGTGGTGTGCATGCAGGTGTGAGTGGAGACGTCACAGGGAGGGAGGAGGGAGACGAGGAGGAGGGGGACACAGAGGTGGTAGTGACTGTTGGCATGTCTGCATCTGGATGTTGTTTGTGTGAATGCTTGTGGGATCTGTGGTGCTTATGTCTGGATGAGCTGCCCTTGGGTGTTGAGGTGAGTGCGTGCTGGTCTGATGGTGTGGATGGGATAGGCTGAGGAACAGGAGACTGGGACTGGGTGGAGGGAGTTAGAAGAGGTAGGCTGGAGACAGGGACAATGGCTGCCGTCAGTGCTGAGGCCAGAGCGTTGAACGATCGCTGATGGGCAGCCTGACCCGAATGAATGCCCTCCAGGTATGCATTGCTCAGATGCACCTCCCTTTCCACCCCCTGGATGGCATTCAAAAGGGTAGACTGCCCAACAGTGAGCGTCCGGAGGAGGTCAATGACCTCCTCACTGAGGGCAGCAGGGGTAACTGGGGCAGGGCCTGAGGTGCCTGGGGCGAAGGAGATGCCCGCCTTGGTGTGCGAGCGGGCATGGGGCGAACGCTGAGGGGCTGCTTGGAGGGCGGAGCTGGTGCGCTGGGTGGCGGCTGTACCTGTAGTTGCGGTGGGCACGGATGTTGCTGCCACCGCAATGGAGCTCCCTTCCAAGGACGTGTCGGTGTCGCTGACGTCTCCACGGGTCCCCGTTGTGGATCTCCCCTCGCCCTCAGTCTCACTGCTGAACTCGGAGTCCGTTGCATGGCCCTCCGGGGCCATGTGAGATGCAGCTCCCTCGTGCGCCGATGCCACTTCTCCTCCGCCTGATGATGCTAATGCACACATGCACAGGGAGAAAAAGAAAATGGGTGGGGGGGAAAAATGAAGACAGGTTGAGTGCATGCATTGGCAACACCGTTGGCGGAGAGGACAGACACAGAAGCCCCCTGAACTACGCTGCGCAATCGGGGTACACTACTCAGTTCTTGTGACTAGGCCTACAGGTCTATGGACGACAAATGCACACATGGGTGATGCAGGACCATGGATAGCTGTACTTGGCACCCTACAGAGGTGGTGGGCGGGGCACAGCGCCATGGCTAACGGAGGGGACTAGCCTATAGAAAGCGCCCTGGCCTTGAGTTACCCACAGCCCTTCTCCCCCACCCAGACACCTCCACTGCGCGAAAGATAGCAGAATGTGCTGATACTCACCCCCTTGTGTCTGCTGTGATGTCCTCACGCGCCCATCCAAATCGGGGTAGGCCACCGCCAGGATCCGGGACATCAGGGGGGTCAATTGGCGGCTGGCACCCCTCCTACGTTGGGAGGCCATCCCCAGCAGAGACTCGGCGGTCTTTCTGGTCCCGCGGCGGATGTCCTCCCACCTCTTTCGGCAGTGGGTGCCCCGTCTGTTGTGGACCCCCAGGGCCCGGACGTCCTTGGCGATGGCACGCCAAATGTCGACCTTCTGATGGGCGCTGACCTATTTGACATGTAGAGGGTGGGAAAGGAAATATCATCACTTTTCAGCATGGTAGATGTGAGTGGCCCCCCTCCCCAACCTTGCCATGTGGCACATGTTCCCATCTGTCGTGCGTTGCACTCCTCATTCGCTCCCCTCCCCACCATCTTACATACACCCCACTCAACACAGGCATAGCCCATTCAGCGTGCACCCTGTGTACTAACCTGTTGGTCTGGAGAACTGTAGAGTAGCGCATACTGGGGGAGGACCCCATCAACAAGTTTCTCCAATTCTTCGGAAGTGAAGGCAGGGGCCCTTTCCCCAGTCGCAGCAGCCATTGTATCTCCCATACCGAGGTCACAGCAGCACTTGCAGTATAGGTTCTCTCCTGTGGATGATCAGGTCTCGAGTGATTAATCAGATAGAAAATGGCGGTCACGCCCGTGGCGGTGCGTACCGCGGCGGTGCGTACCGCGACTGCCGGCGCACATCGTCATTGGCTCCTGAGACCCATAGGGTTCAATGTTAACCAATGCTGCTTTGCGCCGCGGTCTTCGACCGCCTACCGCCACGGTGTGCCACGCCAGCGCAGTGACCTCACATCCCACTGTCACACTTCACAGGTCAGGCAGCCGCCATTTCAAGGGCCCACATGGCATGATTTCTACTGCGTCACACAGGCCTAGGCCTTGCATTGCCACTCATACAAGCCGTTCCATGCATAGCGATTCGTGTACTGTGCAAGCTGTGTGAACGAACCTGTGGGTTGCTTGACTCTGTGCTCCATGTTGTCCTTCCTAGGCACCGTCCGCTGGGACTTGCGAGGAGAAGGATGAATCCTCCCGTGTACCAACCGCTGGTGGACCTGTCGACAATGGAAGAACGACATATCATACTTACATACCGTCTTGACAGAGCAACTATACATGAACTATGTGCCCAGCTGGAGCCAGACCTGATGTCCCCCATCCGCCAACCCACAGGGATTCCCCCGTCTGGTGCAGGTTCTGTCAGTACTCCATTTTTTGGCAAGTGGGTCGTTTCAGACAACAGTGGCCATATCATCTGGGATGTCTCAGCCTATGTTTTCAAAGGTTTTGTCCAGAGTGTTGTCTGCCCTGATGAAATACATGCGGAGTTACATTATTTTCCCTGAGGTGGGCGAACTGGCTACAGTGAAGGGTGATTTCTATGCCCTTGGACATATCCCCAACATCATTGGGGCCATTGATGGGACCCATGTGGCTTTGGTTCCCACCAAAGACAGTGAGCAGGTGTACCGAAACAGGAAAAGTTATCATTCGATGAATGTCCAGGTGGTCTGTTTGGCTGACCAGTACATCTCCCATGTAAATGCCAAGTTCCCTGGGTCAGTGCATGACGCGTATGTCATGCGAAATAGCAGCATCCCTTATGTGATGGAACAGCTACAGAGACACCGTGTGTGGCTAATTGGTGACTCTAGTTACCCCAACCTGTCGTGGCTACTGACCCCAGTGAGGAATCCCAGGACAAGGGCAGAGGAACGGTACAATGAGGCCCATGGGCGAACTAGGAGGATCATAGAAAGGACCTTCGGGGTCCTGAAGACCAGGTTTAGGTGCCTGCATATGACAGGGGGATCCCTCATGTACTCACCAAAGAAGGTGTGCCAGATCATCGTGGCCTGCTGTATGCTTCACAATCTTGCATTGCGACGCCAGGTGCCTTTTCTGCAGGAGGATGGTCCAGATGGTGATGTTGTTGCAGCTGTGGAGCTTGTGGAGAGTGAAAAAGAGGAAGACGACGGGGACGACACGGACAACAGGGATACAGTCATACAACAATACTTTCAGTAGCACACAGGTAAGAAACAGCCACCCCAATTTACATTTACTTGAGGCCTCATGCTTCTCCACTGTCTGTGTTTCCCCCCAGTTCCTGTAAACTGATTTGTGACTTTCCCTCCCCTTTTCAGAGCTGTATGACCCACTGCCTGACTTCAGCTTTGTTTGCCCATGGACTAAAGCTTATTGAAATTGGTATGTTGTCATCACAAAGTAACTGGACATTATTGAACCGTTATGTGTAATACATTTGTTAAGAATACAAGCAGACTAGTGTTTATTTAAGTGGAATAAGGGATTTATTTAAAGTGCTAGTTATAGGTAAATGATTGGGTAGCGGGAATGGGTGGGGGTGGAGTAATGTCCATGGCAGAGTCCAGTTCTCAGTCGCACAGGTGCATTGTCCATATGCCTGTGGAAGGATGGAGCAGGGGCAGTTCAAGGTTGGACAGGGTGAGAAGGTGGGACAGTGGGATGACATCAGGGGGTATCTTAGGCTGGCGGGGGTCTTGCAATCCTACTCTGTCTTCTTGTGAGATCTCAGGTTCCGCTTGCGGGGTGGTTCTTCTTCTGCAGGAGGTGGGGTTCTGGTGGCCTGTCGTTGTGTGGGGGCCTCCTGTCCACTGGCGCCGGCGGAGGTGGTAGGCTGTTCCTGGCCTGGGCTAGTGACAGGGGCCCTTTGGGGTGCCACATGGTCCCGCAATGTGGTGACGATCTGGGTAAGGGCCAGGACGATGGTCCCCATTGCGGAACCGATGTTCCTCAGTTCCTCCCTGAACCCCATGTACCGTTCCTCCTGCAGTTCCTGGATCTCCTGGAACCGGGCCAGTACCGTCGCCATCGTCTCCTGGGAGCGGTTGTATGCTCCCATGATGGTGGAGAGGGCCTCTTGGAGAGTCGGTTCCCCGGGCCTGTCCCCCCCTGTCGCACAGCAATAACCATACCTTTATACCCCTGCAGGACCCGAACGCCACCGCACCGCCACGGAGGGTCCAGACATGTCCACACCACCAACAGAAGAGGCCCACAGTGATGACAGCACCTCTGTCCAACTGGATCTAGATGACCAGCCCGACCCATCGGGGACCTCTGGACAGTTGGTTCCCCTCACACAGTCACAGGCCACCAGAGACCTTCCCCCCTCTGGAAACACTAGCAAAGCACCCACCCAGCGGGCCCATACCTCCGTCCCCAGGACACGTAAATCAGCAGTGTGTCCACCACTACAGGGAACCCAGGATAACCCACCACCCCAACAACAACAGGGACCTAGGGGCAGTGGTAGAGGGCACACGGTCCAGGGGACGGAGGCCCAGGAACACAGGGGAACTGGGAGGGCAGCTATGCGACAGGGGGCGGACAGGCCCAGGGAACCCACTCTCCACGAGGCCCTCGCCAACATCATGGGAGCCTACCACCACTCCCAGGAGACAATGGCAACGTTACTGGCCAAGTTTCAGGAGACCCAGCGCCAGCAGGAGGAACAGTATTTGGGCTTCAGGGAGGAACTCAGAGCCATCAATTCCACCCTAGGTACCATCGTAGGGGTGCAGAAGGGTATACTCAACACCAGGAGGGACACTGTGGCACTACAAGGGGCCCCTGACACTAGCCTGGACGATGAACTGCCCACCACCTCCGCCGGCGCTAGTGGACAGGAGGCACCACCACAAGACCACCACACCAGCACCCCACCCCCTGCAGAGGGTGAACCACCCCGCAAACGGTCCCTGAGATCCAGGACAAAGACAGAGAGCGATGCCAAGACCCCGCCAAGAAATGAGACCACCCTGATTTGTCATTCTACTGTCCCACTTTGTCACCCTGTCCATCCTTAAACTGCTCCAGCTCCACTTCCTATGCCCATTAGTGCAATGCACCTGTGTGACTAATAGACTGGACTCTGCCATGGACATTCCTCCACCATCAACCCTCACCGTTTTGCTACCCCCTCCAATATTGAGCACTTAAATAAACATCCTTAAAGCACAAAACAATCTGGAGTCAGTCTGTGATTTCGGAATACGGTATCAGCAGTCACTGTTGCAAAAAGCTCTTTCAATTGTAATGTCAACATACCTATGTCACACAGCTCTAGTCCATGAGGAATCAAAGCAGATGTCCCACTGTGGGACCCACATCTGTGAAATCGTAAGGGAAAGTGACAACTCAGTGACCATACACTGGGTGAAAACGACAGACAGTAGAGAGGTAGTAGTGTTTAAGTACATGTAGTAGGCAGGTTTGTATTCTTACCTGTGTTTCACTGGAAATATTGCTGGATCACTGAGTCCCTGTTGTCCATGTCTTCTTCTTCTGCTTCCTCGTCTTCACTGTCCACAGGCTCCACAGCTGCAACAACACCCCCATTTGGACCATCCTCCTGCAGAAAAGGCACCTGTTGTCACAAAGCCAAGTTGTGAAGCATACAGCAGGCCACGATGATTTGGCACTCCTTCTTTGGTGAGTAGAATAGGGATCCATCTGTCATATGGAGGCACCTGAACCTGGCCTTGAGGAGCCCGAAGGTCTGCTCGATCACCCTCCTAGTTCGCCCATGGGCCTCATTGTAGCATTCCTCTGCCCTTGTCCTGAGATTCCTCACTGGGGTCAGTAGCCATGACAGGTTGGGGTAACCAGAGTCACCTGCAAATGGTGAGAGACAACTGTTAGACACACACTAACCTGTAGGGATATCCCCAGACCCACACAACCATTCCGACTGATTTGCTTCCAGGTGCTCACCCAATAGCCACACACGGTGCCTCTGGAGTTGACCCATCACATAAGGGATGCTGCTATTCTGCAGGATGTAGGCGTCATGCACTGAGCCAGGGAACTTGGCATTCACATGGGAGATGTACTGGTCGGCAAAACATATCATCTATACATTCATAGAATGATAACTATTACGGTTTCTGTACACCTGTTCACTCCTGTGTGGGGGAGGACCAAAGCCACATGTGTCCCATCAATGGCATCTATGATGTTGGGGATATGTCCCAGGGCATAGAAATCACCTTTCACTGTAGGCAAATCCTCCACCTGAGGGAAAACGATGTAGCTCTGCATGTGTTTCAGCAGGGCAGACAACACTCTGGACAACACGCTTGAAAACATAGGCTGGGACATCCCTGATGCTATGGCCACTGTTGTTTGAAATGACCCACTTGCTAGGAAATGGAGCACTGACAGCACCTGCACTTGAGGGGGGATTCCTGTGGGATGGCGGATAGCTGACATCAGGTCTGGCTCCAACTGGGTACACAGTTCCTGGATTGTGGCACGGTCAAGCCTGTACGTGATGATCACATGTCTTTCCTCCATTGTCGACAGGTCCACCAACGGTCGGTACACCGGAAGATGCCGCCATCTCCTCACAAGTCCCAGCGGACGGTGCCTATGAAGCAGAACAGCGAGCACAGAGTCAAACAACTCGGAGGTACGTACCCACAGCTTATACAGAACACGGATTATAATCCGAAAAGTGGCCTGTATGTGTGTTGAGGCTAGGCCTAGGTATGTGTGACGCAGTTAAAAATTAAGCCATGTGGGCCCCTGAAATGGAGGCTGCCTGACCTCTAAAGTGGGACAATGGTGTGTGAGGTAACTGCGCTGGCGTTATACACCGTCACAGTGGGCGGTCGAAGACCGCGGCACAATACTGCATTGGTTAACATTGGACCCTATGGGTCCCAGGAGCCAATGATGATGTACGCCGGCGGTGACGGTACGCACCGCCGCGGACGTGACCGCCATTTTCTATCTGTTCAATCACTCGATACCTGATCTTCGACAGGAGAGGACCTACACTGCAAGTGCTGCTGTGACCTCGGTCTGGAAGAGACAATGGCTCGAGTGTCTGGGGAAAGGGCCCCTGCCTTCACATCGGAGGAGTTGGAGAAACTCGTGGATGGGGTCCTCCCCCAGTACACGCTACTCTACGGTCCTCCAGACAAACAGGTAAGTACATTGGGAGCATGCTGTATGGGCTATGCCTGTGTGGAGAGGTGTGGATGTAAGAAGGAAGGGGGGAGAGTGCGGGATGCATGAACCCACGGTGAGTGCATGTGCCACATGGTAAGGGTAGGGATGGGTGCCAATGACTGTGACGGTGCAGTTGGTAATAAGTTTCTCTTCCCCCAGTACAAATCATGTAGGTCAGCGCCCACCAGAAAAAATATATTTGGCGTGCCATCGCCAAGGACGTCCGGACCCTGGTGGTCTACCACAGACGGAGCACCCACTGCCGGAAAAGATGGGAGGACATTCGCCACTGGAGCAAGAAGACGGCGGAGGCTCAGCTGGGAATGGCCTCCAAACGTGGGAGGGGTGCCCGTCGCACCATGACCCCCCTGATGTTCATGATCCTGGTGGTGGCGTACCCGTAGTTGGATGGGCACTTGAGGGCATCACAGCGCCACAAGGGGGTGAGTACTCTCTCATCCTGCTGATTTTGCGTGCAGTGGAGGTGTCTGGGTGGGGGAGGTGGGCTGTGGGTTTCCCTAGGCCAGGGCGAGTTTAGGAGGCAAGGTCCCTCCATAAGGCAGGCCATGTGGCACCCCACTGCACCTCTGTAGAGTTGCAAGTACACCTAGTCATGCCCCTGTGTCATCCATGTGTGCAGATGTCGTCCATAGCCTAGTAGGCCATTTCCCAGGAATTGAACAGTGGAGCCCAAGAGCGCGGCGTAGTGCAGGGGGCTTGTGTGTCTGTCGTGTCCGCCAACTGTAGCGGTAATGCATGCACTCAACATGTCTTTCTTCTGTCGTTCCCCCCCTTTTGTGGTCTCCCTGTTCTTGTGTACATTAGCATCATCAGGCGGAGGAGCAGTGGCACCTGAGCACGAGGGGGCTGCATCCCACATGGCCATGGAGGGCCACACTACGGAATCGGACTTCACCAGTGGGACGGAGGGCGAGGGGAGCTCCATAGCGGGGACAGTAGCTGAGACCAGCGACACCGACTCGTCCTCTGATGGGAGCTCCCTTGTGGTCGTGGCAACATCTGTGCCCCCCCCATCTACAGGTACAGCTGCCACCCCACCTTCCAGCACCGCCCTCCCAGCAGCCCCTCAGCCTTTGCCCCGTGCCCACTCACCCAGGAGGGTGGGCATCACCTTCGACCCAGGCACCTCAGGCCCTGCCCCAGTCACCCCTGCTGCCCTCAGTGAGGAGGGCATTGACCTCCTCAGGTCCCTCACTGTTGGGCAGTCTACCATTTAGAATGCCATCCAGGGTGTAGAAAGGCAGTTGCAACAAACCAATGCATTCCTGGAGGGCATTCATTCTGGTCAGGCAGCCCTTCAGCGAGCTTTGGCAGCCATTGTCCCTGTGTCTAGCCTCCCCCCTCCAACTTCCTCCACCCAGACCCAATCCCCTGTACCCCAGCCTCTCCCAAGCACACCTCTAGACCAGCATGCACACACGTCAACACACAAGGGAAGGTCAGGCAAACATAAGCACCACACATCCCACATGCACTCACGCAAGCATCACACACATGCAGGCACACCAACATCCACTGCCTCCACTGTGTCCCCTGCTCCTCGTCTCCCTCCTCCCTCCCAGTCTGGTCTACACTCACACCTGCATGCACTACATCTACAGCCACTACCACCATCACAAGCACACGACCCCCACACCCCGCTCACGTGCAATCACCACCCCACTACCATTCACACGTCCCGTGTCCTCTCCCAGTGTGTCTGTGACGCCCCCTCCCAAGATACACAAACACAGGCACACACACACCCAACAGCCATCCACCTCACGACAGCCTCCAGCGCATGCACCTTCACCCAAAGTCACCAAACTAACGCCTCCTACAACCACAACCTCTTCCTCCACTTCCAAACCCCCTCCAGCTACCCATCCCAGTGTCTTCAAAATACTTTTTCTGTCCAACCTTGACCTCTTTCCCACACCTCCCCCACCCCGTCCGTCTCCTAGGTCCCGAACTAGCACCTCAGCCACAACATCTCCGGGACCAGTGGTTCCTGTAGTCACCAGAATCTGGAGTGCACCGGCCACCAGGGCAGCCAGTGTGGCACGGAGCCACAGCACAGACAGTCCCCCACCTGTGAAGCATCAGAAGTTGGCCAGTGGCCGGCGGGAGAGGGGGAAAACTCCAGCCACCAAAGCCGCTACCAGGGGTCCCGGTGGGAGTGTGGAGTCAGCTGCGACACCTTCCAAGGTCGGGAAGGGCCACAAGAAACCAGGAAAGTCTGGGAAGAGCAGCACAGCGGAGGAGACCGCCATCATCCCCGCTGCCCAGGAGGCCACAGCTGTCATCCCCGCTAACCAGGAGGCCACAGCCGTCATCCCCACTGACCAGGAGGCCACAGCCGTCATCCCCGCTGACACAGATAGGACCGCCAGCACAAGCCCCGCTGGGACAAAGAGGACCGCCAGCACAAGCCCCGTTGGGACAGAGAGGACTGCCAGCACAAGCCCCGCTGGGCTAGAGAGGACCGCCAGCACAAGCCCCGCTGGGACAGAGAGGACCACCAGCACAAGCCCCGCTGGGACAGAGAGGACTGCCAGCACAAGCTCCGCTGGGCTAGAGAGGACCGCCAGCACAAGCCCCGCTGGGACAGAGAGGACCGCCGGCACAAGCCCCGCTGGGCTAGAGAGGACCGCCAGCACATGCCCCGCTGGGCCATGAAGGACCGCCAAACCAATGCCCCGCTGGGCCATGAAGGACCGCCAGCAGCTGATTCACTGCAAAGGAGGCCGCCGCTCCAAGCACCGCTGAACCGTGCTCCGCTGTCTCAAGCACCGCTGAACAGGACACAGCCGTCTTAAGCACCGCTGAACAGGGCACCGCCATCTCAAACACCGCTGAACAGGCCACCGCCGTCTCAAGCACCACTTAACAGGGCACCGCCGCCTCAAGCACCGCTGAACAGGGCACCGCCGTCTCAAGCACCGCTGGCCCATAAGTCCGTCATGGGCAGAATGAAGCACTCTGGACACCATGCCCCCTCCAGAACCAGTGGAGAGATCCATCCAGTACCTCTGTCCTTAGCAGGATGAAGCACTCTGGGCACCATGCCCCCTCCAGAACCAGTGGAGAGATCCATCCACTACCTCTGTCCTTAGCAGGATGAAGCACTCTGGGCACCATGCCCCCTCCAGAACCAGTGGATATTCCCATCCACTACCTCTGTCCCTAGCAGGATGAAGCACTCTGGGCACCATGGCCCCTCCAGAACCAGTGGAGAGATCCATCCACTACCTCTCTCCTTAGCAGGATGAAGCACTCTGGGCACAATGCCCCCTCCAGAACCAGTGGAGACTGTTATCCACTTGAGAGACTGTGGCTTTGCACTCCCCAGGATTGAACAGTGGGCAAACCACCCACTGTAGAGACTTGAGAGACTGTGGCTTTGCACTCCCCAGGATGGAACTGTGGGCAAACCACCCACTTGTTAGAACTGAGAGACTGTGGCTTTGCACTCCCCAGGATTGAACAGTGGGCAAACCACCCACTGTAGAGGCTTGAGAGACTGTGGCTTAGCACTTCCCAGGATTGAACAGTGGGCAAACCACCCACTGGAGAGACTTGAGAGACTGTGGTTTAGCACTCCCCAGGATGGAACAGTGGGCAAACCACCCACTTGTTAGACTTGAGAGACTGTGGCTTTGCACTCCCCAGGATTGAACAGTGGGCAAACCACCCACTGGAGAGACTTGAGAGATTGTGGCTTTGCACTCCCCAGGATGGAACAGTGGGCATTTGGCCCTCTCGTGGATTTGGCGTTGTGCACTCAACCAGCTGAGGTGCCCCCCCTTCCCTCCCCCTGAGGTGCCTGTTTTCTTGGTCTCTGATGCCCCTGCTGTGTTCTCTTGTCATGGTCGGGGATCTTGTGTGGGCCTCGCCCATACCGTGTGGGCACAGTGTTCCACGGACTTAATTGGAGCACTACCTGGACTACTATGCTTGGTGTATATTTTGTTAATGGTGTATATATATTTTTGCCTATCCCCGGTGCACCCCGTGGCCTATCCTTGCTGAGTTGTTCTTTAAAGGGTCTGGGATACCTTCTTAAGGATTGTCCTGGAGAGACACTGTCTCACTTACGAGGGCATATCATTGTCATTTTTTTCTGAATTCAACCAAAGTGTGCAAGATGCATGGCACAACTTTGCTCCAGTCAGGGAAAAGCTGGAGGAACTTGACGTTTCATATGCTATATTATATCCAGCACATCTATGTTTCATGCTAAAGGGAAAGAGACTGATTTTTACAGACCCAAAGGAGTCCTCTTCACCGCTCAACAAGCACTGCCAGGCTGCCTGCAGTTCTTCTTTAGCTTCTTTAGCTGGCTCTAGCCAACATGACCTGTGCCTTAGTGATGTTGATTGAGACTGACTGGAACTCCAGTGCTTTAGAGTATATTTATGGGGGATTGGGCCCAGTGTACATGAGGGGTGGAGGGGGAGTTTTTGTTTTAGTTCTCATCATGCTACTCAAGCCTGCTTGCTTTCCCTATGCAGTCCTCATAGGTGCTGTCTCTGCTCTCTAAGGTCCTTTTCTTCTGGTCTCTTTGGGGTTGTTGCATGACGTAATAATATGCTTGGCTACTGTTGGTTATGATTCTTTTTCTTATTCCAATGAAATAAATAATACAAAAAAACTTCATACCATGTGAGAGGTAGGTACAAGAATCTGGAGACTAATAATCAGTTTAACCATTACTAATATATATGAATATTAAGCTCTTCTGTTAGACCTGTCAGCCTTAGGGTGGTCTTCTCCCAAACGTTTTGCCTGCTTGTCTCATGTTTTGATTATATGTTTTTGCTGGTCTTACCACTGCTGACCACTGCTAAGATGCATGTGCTCTCTCCCCTAAACATAGTTTGATTGGTACACCCAAACTAGGCATACTTAATTTACTCATAGGTCCATAGCAAAGTGAACTACCAGTACCCAGGGTCTGCAGCGTAGGTGCTACTAGTGGGACTGCAGCACTCAAATAGCTTTAAGCATGTCTCAGCGCAGCCATTGCAGAGTCTATATGGGCAGCTTACACTGCCATATTGACTTGGCATTTAAAACCAATTGCCAAGCCGTAAACTCCCCTTTTATTACATATAAGTCACCCATAAGTCAGGCCGTTAGGTAGCCTTTGGAGCAGAGTGCTACGCAATTAAATGGCAGGACATATGCTTTTAAGTTTTACATGTCCTGCTACTGAAAAACTCCCAAATTCGTACTTCACTAGTATGTGGTCTATCTCTCTCATAGGTTGACATTGGGGAATCTTACATTTAATAAGCTTTAATTCCTAATTGCAAAGCAGTAAACATGTTAGTGTTTAGTACCTATAAAATTGTAATAATAAATCCTCTTCAATGGTAAAGTTGGATTTATTGTTGCAATTTTGAAAATAAGGCTTTTAGAAAGTTGGCATTTTCCTGCTCTTAGCCCTGTGTGCCTGCGGCCTGTCTCCAATACACGTCTGGGCTGAGGTGACAGCTGGGATTGTGGATTCCCTGTAGACAGCCACACACAAAGGACTATTCGGTGTGATTGATGGGCTATAAACATCCTGATGGTCATTCCTGGGCTAGATGGGAGGAAGGAGCTGACACTTATACCTGAATGGGCTTTGTCCTGCTCCAACACAAAGGGCTGCATACCTCCCTGTAGTGAGTCTGGAGCCAGAGCAGAAAAAAAGGACCTTGGTGCACTTCAAAGATCCTTCTTTGAAGTCCCCTCTACTTCAAAGGCACAACGGGGTGTAAATACTGGAATTCTGAGCCTACCAACTCTGTACACTGGTGGACCTGTGAAGAACTCTGCCAGGAAGAAGGACTGCTGTGCTACTACATGGACTGCCATTCTGGACTGTTGTTTTGTAAGGACTGATTTTCTCCTGTACTGCCCTGTTGCCTGCTGCTCTCTGCGCTGCTGAGGAAGTACTGGATCTTTCTCACTTGAACCCCGAGTGGCTCCAAGGGCTTGCTGGCTTGCCTCCTGTTCTGTTCCGGGCACACAAAAAACTTCGACTCACCATCACCTCCAGCACCTGGACTTTGCTTACTGCAAGTCTTTCCCTGCCAAGTGGTGCGGATCCAGTCCTGGACCCTTGGAATTGGGTATAACATTTTGCAACTGCAAGAACCCATGTATTTTCATCAGAACTGGCACATCTGTGGCATTGCTTGGGTCAGAACCAACGCATCCTACTTGTTGCAAGAACTGGACACATTGCACTCAGATCCAATGCATCGCCACCGGAAACACTGCATCAGTGCCACAGCATCGCTGCCACTGCTGGGAGACAATTGACACATGGAAAATTCGGCGCATTATCCTCGGAACTGGGGCATCTCAGAACCAGCACTTCGGCTTCAGAACTGATTTATTGGCATTGCTGCATGGAGAAAATTGACGCCTTACCTGGATTGGACGATGGACACCAATGCCTGTGACGTCTGCACCCTGCATCTTGCTGTTGCAACCAGTATCAAGGTACTTTTATTCAGTGGCCTTGAACAAAATTACAAAGCCCCTTTCTGGACAGAAACAATCCTATCTACAATGCAGGCACCCTTCCACCATGGTACAAGGGTGTTTGCCTTGGCGCTAGGCAGTATTTGTGTGCAAGGGTAGGCAGAGAGCAGTAATCTGTGATATAGTGTTAAATATGACACATTCATGCCTTCTCTCTTTCAGGCAGTGCAGCAAGGTGGCTTGCTGCATTGAATTGCATGACGTATTGATAAATATAGTCCTAAACCTGTTCCTAGGAAAGGAAGAGGGTGGAGGCAGAATGTACATGGCATAATTACCTTCACACTGCCTGAAAAGCCTGGACATGCTCTTCCCAGAGTAGCAATAGGGGATCAGCCAGACCTCCATCTCCCTTCTTCTTTCCAGGAGGGTACTTTAATTTCTTTGTGGAAAGAAATGCGTTTGCCCCTGTTAATTGGGAGTTGGCATGAAGCTTTAAGTGGGCTATGACCTTTGACCAACTGAAGTCACCACATTGAAAGTTTCAACATATTATACACGAGGGATAGGACATTGGTAATGATGCGTCATCCCTGGGCTGGGCAAAGGTGCCCACTTTCAGGAACTTTCCACCGCCATCTAAAATGCCTTCTCAAGGGAGACACTGAAAAAAATACTGGAATCTGCAGAATTCAAAGATAGAAGGTCTCCTCATGTCTGAACCCATGTCTGGGGTGGGGGATGGTCTGGACTTGTACTAGCTTGTACTGACTTGGAATCTGTGTCTCTAGCAGGGCTGGCTTTAGCGCTAGTGGCGCCCTGTGCGACAGTCTTTTTTGGTCCCCCACACACCATGACCAATTCCTCGGAATCCTTCACTACGACCCACAAATGTGCCCCTCATCTCTCCATTGCCCCCTTTCACATACATTCATTTGTTTTAAATCGCTTGTAAAGGCTGACTTTACTAATCCAGTCAGCTATCCGTATAAAATATAGTCCTGTTCTTTGCAGCAGACACATTAACCCTCTGCACTACATTATGCGAGGCAAAGCTGCCGCTGGACAAAACTGACAAAACTCCCATCTCTCTCCCTAACAGGAACATTGATCACAAGAGGTGTCTTGACATTTTAATTGCTTCTTGAAGGTTGGATGCTCAAGGAACGTTTCGGCAGGTGCCTTTAAATCGCAAGTTTTGTAAGTCTTTGGTTAACACAGCGACCCCCAATCTAGGTCAGCACCTGGTGCAGCCACACCGCTCGCACTGCCCTAAAGGTGGCCCTGGTCTCCAGGGAAAGTGGCACATGTCCCCCCACTCACTCTGAGGGACACTAGAGGGATGACTTACTGGGGACAATGGAGGAGAGGGTTCCCCTGAATCTACACTAGACTTCTCCTGTAGGAGCAACCCCTACACGGGACCCCTGACTCCTGCTGGACACACATGTGCTATCCAAGTGGCCTGCTAGGCAGTGGTGCCTGGGGAGATTATCTTCCTTAAGGGCAATGAGAGGTCCCTGAGTGAGATCTGAGGTCAAAGAGAAGTAGGAGAAGCCGAGATAGAGGAGAGGAGCCTTGGAACTGCCAAGAGGCAATAGCAGCAGGCTGTGGGGAACAAAAAAGACAACCGGGCAGGTTCTGGATTTGCCTACATTGGAGGGAGAGTGGTGCAATATTATCTCTAGAATACCTGTACAAACTTACAGACCAAGAGGCCTAAGGTCAACACTTCTGAGGGCTACAGTGCATCAACAGGAACACAATGCAATTCCCCTCTGTTATTTGGTCAATCTGGGACCAAGACATCATAGTTTGATTCTGCTGCTCATCAGTCACTGCCTGGTGGGTCCCCTGAGGTCCCTGGGCTCAGAACACCTTGATCATGTAGAACAGTCTTCTTGTCTCCCTGCAGAGCTTGGGACTAAATGGGCCCTCATGGAGTACTATCTAATGATGTAGTGCATGGCACCCATTCCGTCATGTTGTTTAACACCTATGGTGTACCAAGGCCTGGCGGGGGTGGTAGAAGAAGCATTCTGGGAGGCAGGGTGCTCTTTGTGCCTATCATTAATTTCTGCCAGGGAAGACCCAGTGGTTGTGAGGAACACACATTTGCTCCAATTCTACAAGCTCCCAGGTGGGCCTGAGCCCTCTGAACAATGTGATGTGCTTCCTCCCACTCCTCATGCCCACATCGGGTGGGGATTGCAGAGGCACGTTCACTGAGGGTGAGTGGGTGGGGAGGAGTGTGGGAAAAAGAAGACTAAGGGGGTCATTCTGACCCCGGCGGTCTAAGACCGCCGGGGCCAGGGTCGGCGGGAGCACCGCCGACAGGCCGGCGGTGCCCCGCAGGGCATTCTGACCGCGGCGGTTCGGCCGCGGTCAAAAGAGGCAAACCGGCGGTCTCCCGCCGGTTTACCGCTGCCCTTAGAATCCCCCATGGCGGCGCAGCTTGCTGCGCCGCCATGGGGGATTCTGACACCCGCTACCGCCATCCTGTTCCTGGCGGTTCGCCCGCCAGGAACAGGATGGCGGTAGGGGGTGCCGCGGGGCCCCTGGGGGCCCCGCAAAGTATTTCAGTGTCTGCTAAGCAGACACTGAAATACGCGACGGGTGCAACTGCACCCGTCGCACCCCTGCAACTCCGCTGGCTCAATTCTGAGCCGGCGTCCTCGTTGCATGGGCATTTCCTCTGGGCCGGCGGGCGCTCTTTTGGAGAGCGCCCGCCGGCCCAGAGAAAATGTTTAAAAGCCGCCGCGGTCTTTTGACCGCGGTGCGGTCATTCAACGGCGGTACCTTGGCGGACGGCCTCCGCCGTCCGCCAGGGTCATAATCAGGCCCTAACTCTTCTGACAGCACATGAGAGCAGCCAGGATTTTGAGGTCTGTAGGGCACTCTTTCAGTCCAAAACCAATGCAATACGTACTTGGGGCCAGGCACTTGAGTTTGAAAATACATCAAAAAGGCATATAAGTGTAATAGGCAGAACATTTGCTTTCAAAAAAGGAAAAAGAAAAGGAAAAGCTGAGTAACAACAGTCACATCAGAGAGAGCACTGGGGCTGGCTCAGCTGATCCAAAGGCTCCCCCACATCTGTGTTTTATTAATTGTTTATGGCATTATGTGGCAAGATTGTAAAAGTGAGTCATACGGGCATCTTACAATATCCTTATATAACATAGTGTGTGTGATATCAACTCTATATGTCGTTGCATTGGCCGTCTTCCTATAAAAGCAGCAAATAAAACAAACATGCTTAACAATCAAGGAGCTAGTATAACTGTGGAGTCAATGCTGGTATGGATAAGTTTTTATGTGATAATGGACTGATGATGGACAAGCATTCTAGGGTTTGGGTGGGTACAGGGTTGGCTTCCCTTGTGTGTGGAGGGCAGTCGTCCAGAAAGGGAAAGGTGCCATGGTGTCCAGGAAGCAGTTCAGGCTGGACTTTTCCCATGTAAAACAGGGTCATTACTAATTTTCATTAGGCTGGGTCCAAACTGGGGCATGGTGAGCAAAAGAACAATGGATTAAACCCAGATCTGTGACTGGGGTGAGTGGTTGAAAAGTTTCACCACTCCGTCAATTGTCCTTTTGTGTTGCTTCAGTTTGTACAGTGCCAGGTCATGTGAAATCTAAGTATATTCATAAGATGAAAGGGCGGACACTTTGTGTAGACCCTGGTAGTACTCTTAGAATGCTATATTAATAGCCACCTGTGATGTTACTATTGTGCCGTCATCTAATCTAATGGCCCCAAAGGGGTCTGACACAGGTCCTCCTTCATTTGCCATACCAGCAACCTCCCTGAGTGGACTCCCTCCATGTGCACCATGATCATACACTGCTTATAACTGTGTTTTTCTAGACGTGCTTCTGTTTCATTATGTTGCTATTGTACCTGTTGCAGCTGTTTGACTGTCGCTCAGCCCTTGGCCACCCTTCCCTCCAGGGGTCACAGTTCAAGTTTAAGGGCTGACGCATCCTGTTGTAGGAGACGGTGTACTCCCCAAGAGGTCACCAGTCACTGGCCTTACACTACAACCTTGAGTGCATCCCATTCCAAGGCTCAGGATGCGGTAGATCCTTTATTGTACTCAAAGTATGCACTGCATTAGGTCTTCATGGAATGGAGGATCAAGAAGCACTTCCGTCTGTAATCCACAGTTATGGATTGTGGAGCATTCTTTGCCCCAGTTCAGGGTAAGCTGCAGTGGGTGGTGATCTGTAAGGGTGCATTCTAGGTAATCTGCCCAGGGTATATGTGACCCCAGGTGGTCTGTGCAAAGAAAGAGGTCTATTCTGGTGTGTATATGATGGAACAGGGAATATTAGGAGTATTTGCTATCTAATGAGTGTGCAAGTCACCATGCGTGGTTTAGTCTGCTATGGGTAAACAACTTGTGGCAGTGTTGTGGTGTATGGACGAAGGTTGAGATATGCAAAGGGGGGCAGAATGGTCGATCTAGTCATCCTGGGCTGTAAATGATGCCATATGGTAATTACTGTGTGTGCTGCCGATGTACTAGTGAACTCCATTACACAAATATGTAACATAATTAAAACAGTAAGCCTATGCAACTGTGTCTCCTCACAGGTCAGAAGAGTCGTACCCTGTCCAGAATTCCTGAACATATAAATAACAAGTGAAATATAAATAACAAAAAAATCAAGTCCTTATGAGAGGTCATGTGGGATGTTTTGTCACTGATAGGCAGAATCTCCCCAGGCTAGGCCCATCTCAGAGCCCTGAGCCCCCAAACTGTCATTGCAGGTTCAAGTCCTTTAGTTGCGGTAGGACGACAGAGCACCTGCCCTTGGGGCTAGGGGACCAATAGGGCAGCAGTGAAATAGTTACATAAGATCGTCAGCAGATCTTGGTGAGATTTCTGAGCCTTGGGTGCTGTTTGTGGTTGATGACCCAGAGTCTACTGAACCAAGCCAGAGTCCAATGTGTTGTTGGGGCAGAGCAGGGTGAAGGAATTTGTGTTGTGTTGGGAGGCTGTCTCTAGTACCTGTGCACGTTTTGCGGATGCCTGGTCCTGAGTGGGCCGTGCCCATGTGCTCCTGAGTTTACTGCATTTAGAATGCAGAGCAATTCAGTCCCCTTCTGTGCGGTCATGCTCGTTGGTGTGAGCCACTCCTTTCACGTGGAGCCAGGTCCAAACATCTTCAGGTCTTACAAAGATGTGCTTTGTCTCACCATCCGTTTCTCTGAGTTTGCAGGGTACAGCAGTGCGTAGCAGAGCTGCAGCTCATAGATGGTGGTGGTCTGCCAGGGATGCAGTGTGCCTAATCATCAGCGAACAGCTTTGGGTTTTTGTTCTACTGTATGGTGGTGACTAATCAGTCGTCCAGGAGAAACTCAGCACAGGGAAACTGAGCGCTCCAGGAAGCCCAATAAATGGATGTTATTGCGTTGGGAGTGCCCTCTGCACCCTCAAATCTGTGGTGCAACAAAGCCATCTTCTTCTTGGCAGCAAGGCTAGCTTATAGACACGCACTGTGGAGCCCATGGAGATCAATGTAGGTTCCATCTCATCTCTTTGTTCCCAAGGTTTGCTGTGATCTGCCCTCAGTAGGTTCAGATCAAGGGAGACTGCATCTATTTTCACCTCCAGCAATGTTTTGGTTTCCAGTACTGCATTAAGGACCTTGTCAAATTGCATTGAATACTTAGCAAGTGTAAATTCTATCTGTTGTGGTGCATCCACTGTTTGGGCTGTAGAGCTATCTGGTGGTGCTGGAGCACTGGAGTCTGCAGGCAGGTTCTTGGTGGTGCTGAGCTTCCCCATCCCGATGCCTTGGGATAGCAGGGTACTGTTGAGTCCAGGAGAAGTATGCCGACTATTGACTTGAGGTGCCTTCAAATGTCCTGGGAATGGTCGGTGTGTTTGGAGGGGGTCTCAAGAATGGCTTTCCACTTATGGTCCTGGCAGACGCGACTTGCACTCCTCTGACAGGACAGTGGCTCAGATGGGTGCACAGGACAACACGTCATTGCCCTAGGGCTCTGTGTCCTTGGAAGCCCTTTAAAAAGTTCCACACGATACAAGTGGTAGACATTAGGCACTCTCAGGTGCCCCACATCAGGTGAGTGGTCGGGTGGGTTATTGTGGGCCCACAGAACCATCCCACGTGAACCACACACATGGTCCTGGATTAATAGTGCCCCCTGTCTGCCACTCTTTGTACCTCAGTCTCAAGGTATCACTAGGACACAAAGTATCTCATGAAGAGGACGGAAGGACTGCAGGACCCTCAAGCAATCACAGGTGCCCTGAGCAGTAGGCATGGGCCTTGAGAAGCAGGCATACCCCCTGTAGTCATTAGAGGAGTACTGTAAGCATGTCATGCATCTGGTAGGGGGGCTCGCACCTCAATTTACTTTGTGTCCGTTCAGAGCACCCCAGGGTGAGCTCTCTATTTCTCGTGATCTGTTTGGTGGAGGCCCGTGCATGCCATGTTAATGTGGCGCTCTCATGGAACCTCTGTGCCTGCCAGTATCCACAGTGGTAGGGGCACTTATGTTTCTGGAGACCTCCATAGCCCCCCCACACTCCTCAGGTGTCCCCAGCATCCATAAACACTGTTGCACTCCCCCATGGGAAAGGGGACTGCATCAGCGGGTGCCCGCACCGACCACCCTAGTCACTGGAGCCGACTCGTGATGGTGGAGAGGCCTGCAATGCTCAGTCAACAGGTCGCTCCATCTATCTGGGTGTGCCACGAGTTGGAGATAGGCATTGCTATCCCAGCAAGTTGCAGTCTCTACAAGCTGGCTTCCTCCATGTCTCCGCCTCACGGACTTTGCACCCAATCTCGATTCTGTTGTGGTGCTCCCGGGAAAATGGATCGCACAGTCAATTCACCCATGTATTAGGCAAGGGGCCAGCGATGAGGCAGGACGTTGTGTGAGCCCAGTACAAGCACATTTGCAAAGTGTCTGATGTGGCCGCCATCTTCACCACAACCTGCTCACCCCACAACATTATCCTTGGATTTGGGACTTTTATTCCTACGGCTCTGGGTTGCAGGGACTTTTGATTCTAGTGCATGAGGCTGCATTGCAGCTAGTATAACAGTAGAAGAAAGACGCATGCACTCCACAGTATTGCATATTGAAAACAATACTGATAGTAACAGTATTAACAGTGAATCATCAAACATATTGCACATATTGTTAAATAATATTGGAAGAAGGCTTCCAATATTGATTACAACGTGTTTAGACCTTGAAGTGCTGCCTTTTCTACTGATACCCTAATAAAGATTAGACATACATTGTATTAAATGCATCCACTGTACTGTGTTAACATATGGGGGGTGTATTGTGGTTTCAAGGGGAACAGGCATGCAGGTGCTCAGACAGTTAAAGTTTCTTAGTACACAGACTACATGGTACATTTATGGGGTTACCTGATACATGGAACCTGTCTTTAGTGCACACATCCTCTTGCTTGAATTGCCCTTTGGAAGGTGTCAACATATGCATTTCCATCTGCTATTTCTGTATGTATTTGATTATTTATGCATAGAATTTTGTGGTGTGTGTAAATATTTGAGTTTGTTTTTATAAGAAAAATGGACAGCAATTTATTAAGTGCTGTTTGTTGCCGTGCCGAATGCTCAGTCTCTAGTCATCAGCGCATGCCCTGAGTAAACCTTTGACTGCTTTGCCTTGCTACACTGAAAGTCAAGGGCTAAAAACGGGTACTTGGTACCCAGTTAAGGGCTCCGCAGTATGGGGTACCCAAAACATCAGTGATAAAAGACCCCAATTGTTACAATTGTGATTTTGTGCTACTTGACTGCTCTGGGACATTCCAACCCAGTTTGGGGACAATAACAAAGCGAGTGATAAACATCTGTGACTTCAAGAACAAAAACTCTGATACTATTTTCTATATGGAAAGTAAAGGGCAGAGACATTCATGAACAGCTCTGTTGCTTTGAAATCAGTGTCTTGCCACTAGCACCTTACCTTTCTTATTTCTGTTCCCATAGTGTCTCTTACACTCACTAGCCATATCCCACACTCCCTCGTTGGTACTGCTCCTTATATATAGAGGCCTGCTTCATGCTGCTGCAACATTTGATGCAGCTTCTTTGTGCATCTGATATGACATGAAAACTCTACACTTTAATTGACACCACAACCAACAACCTCCTTATCTAGGCCCTGGATGATTGGGGAATACCTTTCACTCACTTGGAGAGTGCCCTGAGGCCTGAATAAGCAGTTAAAAGCACTGTGGTAATGCTTCAATACAATATCATGCAATACAGTGACCTAGCATCTTTATTATTTCAAGAGTGTGTTATTGGGATTTTGTACAATAGGAAAATTAAATAGCAAAATGAAAAGAAACAATATATTGTATGGTACCATCAAATCAAGTGGGAACAGTAGGTTAGAATATAGCATGAGGAGTCGGTCCACATTAATAAAAGTAGAGGGTAGAGATAAGTGTATTTATTTGCATTGGGAGGGGAGGTTAATTAGTGTATGTACTGTGATGGAGCAGTTTTTGGTGTTGTTATGATTAAGGTACCTCAGTTGTAGATGAATGAGACAGAGTAAAAGAGCAGGGATGAGAGAAGAGAAGAAGAAGCTGATAGGGGTGAAAAGTAGGGAGTACATAGGGAAGAGGGGTGGGTAGGAAGAGGAAAGGGTATGATAGTGTGGAGGGGAGGGGAGCGGGTGAATGAGTGAGTGAATGCATGAATGATCAAGTTATCAGATGATCGTGGTTACCTAGACGAGTGAGACATAAAGTTGTCTAGTTTACACCAGAGTTTACCATTCTTCATTGGTGTTGTCTTCAAGTATTAGTTTAGTATGTTACAGGCAGTCCTGATGAATTGGACCGATTCCCACCATGTGTAGGGGATAGTTTGGATGAGTCTTTCCATTCATTGAGGATAAGTTTAAGGCCAGTTGTGACTAGAATGCCCCATAGGAGACAGTCCTCTTTGTTTAATGCCTGTATAATGTCAGTGGGGAGGATGCCCAGTGTAATAGACGTTAAAGTAGGAGTCCATTTTGTATGAAGTATTTGAGGTATTGTATTAATGATTGTGAGAAAACAGGGGTGATTGCAGAGGCCCCCTAACTTTTTGCACCCTTTTTTTTACTTTTTTGCTGGTGTTTTTCTAACTCTGATGGTACCCTGGATACTGAAAACCAGTCCCAGGGCCTGTGCTCTGTGTAAAATGAGTATGTAAATTAGGCTAATTATAATTGGCTATGTCATCCTACCTATAAGTCCCTAGTACATAGTAGAGCATGTAGGTTTAGGGACCCCAGCATAGGTAGTGCCCCCATAGGTGCACTGCTGAGGTGCCCAGTGACATTTTATATGCAGGCCTGCCTTGCTGGCTGCTTTTAAACTAAAGTTATATGAAAATTTGACTTTGGAATTCAAAGTACTTCCAAAGTGTTAAACAAGCTTATTTTTTACATATAAGTCATCCCTAATGGGTGCCCTGTGTGCCCCTAGGGTTGGGTAGCATGTAACTATAAGCAGGGACCTTATAAAAATGTTTTATAAGCCTTGGTGAAGTAAAATAGCCAAATGTGTTTTTCTCTCACCGTTGTGAATTGACTTCATAGGATAACATTGGGAGAGTTTATTTTAATTAACAAAGTCCCCATAAGAGACAGATACCTTGAGTTTGGTATCAAATTAATTGTTATAATAAATGCCACAACTTGCCATTGTTGGATTTAATAGAACTAGTTCAGGTAAAGGGTTTTGAAACTCTACCTGAAAGTTGCCAACTTCAGCTCTGTAGTGCCCTTCTCTGATTGGCCAGCTTCTGGCAGCCTGGCCAGGTTGCTTAATGAGGTGTGAAGTGACCTGGGTTGACCACAAAGGATGTGCCTGGCAGAGGAGATCTGCTTCAGGAGATGGTGAAACAGGATAGGGGAGAGCAGCCAAACTGGTCTTCAACGGCAGGGAAGGACATTTGGAGCAGCTCAGGACCTCCCCATTTCCTGCAACCCCAGACAATTAGGTGCCCTCTTGATTAGATTAGGAGATGAGAGGAGAGGGGTGTGTTTAAGATTTGTAGCTACACCAGTGGGTGGACTCACTCAGATCTATCCTCCAAAAATCAGTTTCAGACATGATGGATTTTTGAAGAATGTTGCTCCCTGGGATTGATTTTTTCAACGCTTCTCAGGAAGTGGTCATCAAAAGGGGAACAAGCCTGCCTGTGACTGGACAGTCAGGCCCCCCTGCATTCCGCCCCAGGGAAAAGGTTAAATATGACAGCGCTGCACCCACACCTCAGATCCCTACAAAGAACAAGACGAAGAAGAAGAAGGACTGACCTACACCCAGACACTGCACTCTGAAGCACTCCATCAGCTGCACACTTGGGCTTCAGCACTAAAAGCACTTTCCCTGTCTTCAACTGCCACAAGAAGGGACTCCCTGTTTGCTACAGTACAAAGGAGCTGCCTAGAGTCCCCTGCATCAAGTCCTGCAAGCAGAGCCCAGCTGACCAGCGTCCAGTGGCCATTTGAGGATTCTGACCAGGTGCATTCTGGGAATTGTAGTCCCAACTCCCAGGGAGCAACTCTGAGTTTCTGGAACCGTGGATCAAGTTGTGGACACTTCAAAGAGCCGAAAAGGGCCTCTGGAAAAAGATCCAGAAGTTTGGAGATGTTTGGAGCAACTCCATAAGTTAACGAGGCACATTGTGAGAGTTGTAGTCCCAGACCCCAGAGGCAAACCAGAGCCTTTGAATCTTTGGCTGGTGCTGTGGTCCACTTTCCTGAATCAAGAAACACTTCTGAAAGTAAGTGTAATAGTGTTACCTCATGGGTGGGCTGAACTCTGGACTTTGTCCCTGTCCAGTGTGACCTTTTTTTAAACCTTTGACCACTAGTTGCTTTTGAGCACTAGAAAGATTTAGGTGGTGATTCTGACCGTGGCGGACGGCGGTCGCCGCCCGCCACGCGGTTCCCGCCAAAAGACCGCGGCGGTCATTCTGGCTTTCCCACTGGGCTGGCGGGCGACCGCCGAAAGTCCGCCCGCCAGCCCAGCGGGAAACACCCTTCCCACGAGGACGCCGGCTCAGAATTGAGCCGGCGGTGTGGGAAGGTGCGACGGGTGCAGTTGCACCCGTCGCGTATTTCAGTGTCTGCTAGGCTGAACCGCCGCGGTTAGGCTGAACCGCCGCGGTCAGAATGCCCAGCGGTGCACCGCCAGCCTGTTGGCGGTGCTACCGCCGACCTCCGCCATGGCGGTAATTACCGCCAGGGTCAGAATGACCCCCTTAATTCTTTAAAAATTCATATCTCTGGTCCCTTCTATCCGATTTTAATCATTTTGGTGTTATTTTAAAGATAAAATATAATCTGTTTTGAAAATTGGTGTTGGACTTTTATTGTGTTTTGTGTTTTACTTATTTACTGTTTTGTGATTTTTAAATGCTTTACACATGTCTCCTAAATTAAGCCTTGTCGCTCGTTGCCAAGCTACCAAGGGTTAAGCTGGGTTTAATTTATTGAGACCTAACTGGACCTAAGTGGAGGTTAGTGGCCTATTGCTAAGTGTAGGTACTTACCTGCCCTTACCCATAACCCATTTTCCAACTAATGGGAGGGAATGTATTGTGCAGATGGGAGAAAAATTTGTAATTCTTCCCCGTGGAATTGAATAGTATCCATATGTCTTTAACTTTAAGAGAATTGCACATGTTTAACATTTGGTTATGGGATTTGTTGGGTTTAAATTGACATGCAGAATTCCTGTCAAGAATCATTCTGCAGCTGGGAGGTAAAGTTGAGAGTTTATTTATTGAGGTTAATCCAAAAGATATGGTTGTCGTTATTGGGGGCATAGATGTTCGTGACTATAATTTCAGTGTTGTCCCTCTGGGATTTAGTAAGAAGCGATCTCCCTTTGGTGTCTACTTTTAAGGACAGGATAGTGAGACCAGAGGCTTTTGAGATAAGGGTGATTAGCCCAATTTTTTTGTCCGTGGCAGGGGCGCATGATAAGTCACGAACTCATGCTTTTTTTCAGGAGGATTGCCTTTTTCATGGCCACTTTGGTTTCTTGAAGGAGGATGATGTCGCCCTTAAGTTTGTGTGCATAGTCTAGGATTTTGTGTCATTTGGTTGGGTGATTTAGACCCTTGACATTAAGGGAGAGTATTTCTATCTTCTGCATTTTTGTGGGAGGTGAGTCTTCTTATCGATGTAACCAGCTAAATGACAGTTATTGTTTGCCTGTGAGGTAGGGGCGGGGGTGGGCTTTTGGTTTTGAAGGGATGCCATGAATTAGGGGAAACAGAATGGGTGCGAGAGGAAGGGGAAGGGGGGTAGAGAGGAGGGAAAGGAAATAGCAGAGTAGCACAGTACAGGACAGGAGGAAAGATATGAAAGGTAAAAAGAAAGTGGAGTAGAAAATGATAGTATAGTGATTGATAAAATATTTGTGATGAGCATCTAGATACCATGGAGAGGTATCAGACAAAATCTAACTGAGGAGAGGTGATTGAGGCCACAAGTCGTTAAGACTAGATCCAGAGTGCAGTCTTGCCACTCCCTAGATAGAATAGGGCATGTATTAAGAGTCACGGAGTGTCTATGTATGTTATGTGTACCTATATTGTATGGTGGCTGGAGTGACTAGTGTTGTTTACATAGTAGTGTCTAGTGAACTAGTTGTCATTTAGTGGGAGTGGACAATAATGTGTATTCTGTTGTTTATATACATATAGTTGTAGTATATTTAGAAAGTGTAATATTTATATTGAGTAAGGTAGCTTTTTGTGGGATGGGTGTTAGTTGGTGACACATGTGTCATTATTTCTGCTGAGTTAAGTTTTCATGTCAACAGTTAGGGTTGTGAAAAATGGTACCCGATATACTTCATAATTATGGAGTACAATGTACAGTTTTCAGTAAATTCTCAACTTACTGTCATTGTAGTGCCTACATAATATCAAGTGTCAACGTAGAGCCAACAGAGTTTCAACAAGTTACCAGTACGACGTCTACCTAGAGTCAACATATCATCAACCCATTATCAGCATAATGTTCACATAGTGCCAGCATATTCTCAAAATAGATTCAACACATATTGAAGTGAGTCGTTCAAGTGACCCCAGGTTATGGTATTGCAGGTAGTGCGGGCAAAAAGTGTTTTTTGTATTGTCCAACCTGTGGGTAAAAACGCAGTTTCAATAACAATTGGACAAAAGCTAAGTACCCATTGGATGACACTATGGGGGTCATTATGACCCCAGAGGGTGGCGATAATGTGGCGGTAGTACCGCCAACAGGCTGGCGGCACTTACTGCCACATTATGACCGTGGCGGGCCTGCAACAGTAATACGGCCAGCCTGCTGCCTGGCGGTCCCTGCGGTTGTAAACCGCCAGGGCAGCACTGCAAACAGCGCTGTCCTGGGGATTACGAGTCCCCATCTCCCACCCTGTCCATGGCGGTAAACACCACCATGGAAAGGCTGGTGGTATGGGAGACTCGGGGACCGTGGAATGCGTGACGGGTGCTGCTGCACCCGACGCACCTCAACATTGCTGCTGGCTCGATTACGAGCCGGCTTTAATGTTGTGGCGACTATTCCCCTGGGCCAGCAGGCAGAAATGCTGTTTCCGTCCACTGACCCAGCGGAAATGTCATAATAGGGCACCAAACATACCGCCAAACATACCGCCAGGTTAGATCTCCGAAGTCGTAATGAAGGCCTATATTTGTATGTTATTATTCTTACTGTGAGGCTGGTATCAATATTAATCAGTGTCAATATGAGATTTGATCAATCTAAATTATGTTGAAAGTGAGAAGATGAAACATTGCAAAAAATCCGTCATAGGGTTTAGGCATTTATAAAACATCTGATTTAACCAGAGGGGTCTGACAATGAGAGCTCCGCTGTTTGCGGTATTATGCGTGGGCACTCTGTGCCCTCGGTTATTTCAAAGTCCTTGTCTAAGTTTACATTGAGTACTTGAGGGATCCATTTTTCAATAAAGGTTGCACAGGAAGGAGCTTGGTTTTCGCTACCTTCAGGAAGTCCAAAAATACACAAGTTGCCCTTTCAATTTCCATTTTTGAGTTCGATGATATTCCTTTCCAGTCTTGCCAGTCTCACAATGGTGGTTGATAAAGTTTTAGAAGAGATGTGTTTGCGGTGTTCCAGGAGGTTTATCTGTGATTCTGTTTCCGAGACTCTGCCACCCAGTTGTATCATTTCTTGTTTCAAAGATACAAGGTCACCCTGTACAGTTTCTGTGGTGGATTTTGTCGATCGAGCAAGCCAGGACATCATGTTGAGTGCTGCATAATTAGGTCTAGAGTTGAGGAGTTCTCAGATTTAGATTTTATAGGGGAGTCTGGGACCGAGGGCCCTGCTTGTCCTGCTGCTTTGTGTCTCTTTTGTGTTGGTTTAGTGTCTTTCAGACCTCCCCTGACTTCTTTGGTGTTGTGTAGTTTGGACTCTGCCATTTTGAGAGCGAACCTTACTGTATACTTTGCATTAGGTGCACCTAGTGGGATTTCAGTAGTCTTTGAGATGTTTGACGAAGGCACCGAATGTAGGGAGGTAGGGTGAGGTACAGAAGTTGGTATCCTTCCTGGGTTAGTAACACTTAAATAATTGTATGTGGTGCATCAAGTAAGTTTGTTGAATAGCAAGATACAGCACTTTGGAGTGTGAGAGCCCCCTCCTGATTGCAATTTGAGTTGCTATTGAGGTCGAGAAAATTAGGATCCCAATGTGTATTAAATAGAGGTGGCCATCTTAGAGTCAGGCATAGGATGGGAGAGCCCATGCCATATTTCCACTAGTCGGGAAGTTAGTTATGTAAATTATAGGTTCCTATCCTTATAGAGCATTGTATGGTAGTGCCACTAAGTGCTCACCTCTAGGGGTAGGATGTTTGTAGTGACGCTGGGGTAGTTGAGTAGAGCTTCATCCACGTGGAGTCCTGGTGTCAGTCATTTTAGGGTCAGGCATTGTGAGGCATTGTGAGGCAGCTTCTGGAGCACTTGGTTATAAGAGGTGTTTCTCTCAAAGTTTTTTTTTTTCCAAAAGTGGGTCGCTGAAAGCACCACACCTTCCTATATGCTGGGAACTGTTTAACATGTCCGTGGAGGCAGACTATTAGTAGAGCGGGCCATTTTTGTCCCTCAGCGCAGCAGAGGTCTCCGATTAGACAGTCATTTTCTTCGGGCGGTAATCACACCCATATTATATTTTATATTTATGTATGCATTGGCAATGTTACACTTGTTATGTTTTAAGTTATGGAACCTTTATAGTGTATGTTCTGGAATGGAATGCAGAGGGTTGAAGAGAGCTAGCTAGGATGGACAGTACTGAGATGAGTTGAGAAGAGGAGTACTCTGCTGCTGGAGATAAAGATAGCTTCTTATACCTTTCATCATGTTTGGAACTTATTTCTACATGTGGTGACGAGGATGGGATGATTGGAGATCAAATAATAGTATATGTCAAGAGTAAAAGGACACAAGAACAATTGTGGGTAATGGGAAATCCGAAATTACAAGATGTATTTACCACAGCTAAGGCATTAGAACAATCTGAAAGATGGATGAAATCTGTGCAAGAATTTGACAAAGTCAAAGGGAACAAGAGTAATGTCATATGTGCTACAAGGAGTGTCAAAACACAAGGCATTATGTTAGGAAAAAAGTATGATAAACATGATAAGATGGAGAATTTTGCAAGCTATTGTTGTGGTAGCACAAGACTTATTGTGTCCTCTGCTAATTGTCCTGCATTAGGCAAAGAATGCAAGAAATGTGGCAGGTTGGGCATTTTGCTCAGGTGTGTAGGCATATAGGAATATATACTACTGTGAAGGGTAAAATGGCATATGTGAGCAATGCAAGGTCTAATGAGTGTGGGTGTAAGGATGAAAGTGGTATTGTCTCTCAAAATCAATGATGGGAATGATGAAGATGGTGAGATTAAAGACCCTCCCAAATGCAAAGTATGGATAAGGGACACAGAGCTAGAACTTATGGCTCAGGATACACAAAGGTATTTTGTTCAAAAACTTGGAAAAGTTTGGAACACAGAAAATTTATAGATGCCTGACATTATTGCAGAAAGTTTTAATGGCATGGTAATTGATATTATAGGTTATGTAGAACCTGAGATAAAATTTATAGGGAGATGTGCGATCATAAATATGTATCTTGCAGTGAAAGGGGTACATGTACTAGGCTGGAAGGAACAGTGGAAGCTAGAAATAATATTGAATCCAAGAAGCTGGGAACCGGTGTTGATAGTGGAAAATGGTGAGGAGAAGAATGGATAATATCTAAATTCCACAGGTATTCACTGATAAACTGGGAAAACTGGAAGGGTACAGTCACAAGATCAAGGTAAAAAATAACGCTAGACCAGTAGTACAAAAACTCAGAAATGTACCCATAAGTTTGAGGGAAGAGTTAAAGCATATGTTGTCAGAGATGATTAAGGAAGATGTTATAGAGGAGACAGAGTCCTCAGAATGGGTTTCTCCGATAATTTTGGCCCGAAAAGCAGACAAATCTTTGAGATTATGTGTAGATCTTAGAGCTGTGAAGGCAAATATTGTAGTGAACTGTCATCCTCTACCTACTATAAATGAGGTATGTAACATGCTTGATGGAGCCAAGATATTTTCCACTTTGGATTTGAGCTTGACCTATCACCAGATTGAAGTGACAAAAGATTCACACCACCTCACAGCATTCATCACAACGATGGGGTTATTTCAGTTCAAGAGATTACCTTTTGGGTTGGCTTTTGTGGTGTCAGTATTTCAAAGGGCAAAGTTTTATTTATTCAAAGACGTGGAAAACTATTTAAAGTGTTTCCAAGTGATATTTTGTTATTTTCTAGAAATGAAAGGGAACACACAGAGTGGATTAAAAGTGTGTGTGAAATATTGAACAAGAGTGGTTTGACTTTAAAGGAGAAGAAATGTCAATTATTTTCTAAATCAGTGGAGTATTTGGGACACACAAAGTCAGGAGAGGGAGTAGTACCCAAAAATTACAAGTCGATGCTATTATCAATGCTCCTGATAATCGTGAAAAGTTTTTGCCCTTCGCTGGGCTCAGTGAATACTATAATAAGTTTACAGCATTATAGCAAGTTTTGCCACTAAAATGGAACCACTTACAGAGCTTACATGGAAAGGAGTTGAATATGTGTGGACTGATAAACAAAAATCTGCTTCTGAGATGATAAAGAAATAAATTGCTGGGGCACCTACTTTGAAGCCTTTCAGAGTGGGTGTACAATGTACTGTTACCGTAGATGCCAACATGTATGGTACTGGGGCAGTGCTATCTCAAAAATATAGAAGTGAAATATGGAATGTAACATTTGCATCTCGTACTCTTACGGATATTGAAAGGAGATATTCAATTATTGAAAAATAATTATTGGCATGCATCTGGGCAATTGAACATTTCCACAATTATATATGGAGCTCATTTTTTGTCTTAAAAACAGATCATAAGCCTTTGGTGGGAATTCCTTCCCCAGGTGGTGGGTGGAATGCAACAGCTCGAATAGCCAGATTAATTTCAAGATTACAGGAACACTGTTATACTGTGGAATATGTGCCCGGAAGAAGTAATATGATGGCTAATTGTCTATCACGACTTCCCCCAGAGAATGTAAAGGATATTTTGAAATGAAAAAGTATGGGACGGGAATTTATGTTGTGTCGGTAGCATCTGAATATGTGACTGGTGAATTTAAAGGAACAGATGAAAAAGAATGGATGGAGTGTGACAGAAAAGATTTGGTTTTACAGGAAGTTAGAAAATACATTATGCAAGGATGTCCCAACAAAAGAAGTATCCCCGCAGAAGTAGCATTGTTTCACAGCGTAACGGATGAGTTGGAAATGGAAGGTGACCTCGTTTTCAGGAAAGGAAAATGTATTCCACCGATGGGCATGCAGAAGGTGATTTGCAAATTAGCACATGAGGGTCATCTAGAAATGTCTTCTATGAAGAGATTAATACATATATGTTTTTGGTGGCCTGGTCTGGATAGTATGGCAGACAGAGTAGTAAGAGAATGAGAAGTATGTATGAATAGTGAAAAAAAGTTGAAACCTGTACCTGCTCCTCTCCAGCCTATACCTTGGCCAGAATCACCATGGCAGAAATTGGGATTTGATATATCAGGACCATTTTATGCATTACCCAGCAAAGCTTGTTACACTTTGGTCTTGGTGGATTATCCTTCCAAATTGCCAGAGGTGAAATTAGTTTCTCAAGCTACCTCCAGTGTTATTATTGAATTTGTCAAAGAAATGCTTGCAAGGGAATGGTATCCAGAAATGTTAATAACTGACAATGGAGTTCAACTAACAGCAGAGGAAATACAGAATTTCTTTACATACAGTAACTTTAAACATGTTACCACAGCATTATATGAACCTCAGGGCAATGGACAGGTTGAGAGGTTTAATTGTGTCCTTAAGGATAGCATTAGTTGGGCACGTAGATTTGGGGGACAATGGAAAGAAAAGTTAAGGGAGAAACTATGGTACTATCGTATTACTCCCCAGAGTACCACAGTGGTTAGTCCTTTCAGGTTGTTGAGAGGAAGACATCCTGTGTCAAAATTGTGTCTGTGGTGGTTTAAGAAGAAGCAAGTTGAAGACCAGGAGAAAATATGTATAGAGCAGATTAAAGAGAGAGTGAGAAGGAAGGAGGAGAGAGTCAAAGAAGTTTATGACATCAAGTGGAAGGTTAAAGATCCATCTTTTGTGGTGGGAGATTGAGTCAGAGTGCGTAAGCCATGATTAGTGAGCAAAGGAACATCCAAATTTGAAAAAGCCATGACAGTAATAAAAGTGTACTACAAAAGTGTTGTTACACAGGATGGCAAAGTTTGGAATGTAAGAAGATTGGCTAAGTACAATGCACAAAGTGAATACTCTCATGATGGTGAGGGGGAAAGATCATTGATGAGGATAGAAAATGAGTGTGATTTGTGTTTTATGCCATTTTTGAAGCAGCACAGAAGAAATGGTGATGAAGACATTACCACATATGGGAGTGGTTTTGCAGGTGATGAGAATGTGGCAAGAATGAATAACAATAAAAACAACATGACAAAAGATAATGAGACCATAGCTTCACGTGTCAAATCTAGCACTCATGAGAGACGTATACCAGATAAACTGGGAGATTTTGTATAATATTTGTGTTTATTGTTTGTTTTGGTTTATTTGTATTTTGTTTCAAAGGGAGGACATGTATTATGCTTTAGTTTTATGTATTGCATGCTCTAGGCAATGTTACACTTGTTATGTTTGAAGTTATGGAACCTTTATAGTGTATGTTCTGGAATGGAATGTAGAGGGTTGAAGAGCGATAGCTAGGATGGCCAGTACTGAGAAGAACTGAGAAGAGGAGTACTGTGCTGCTGGAAATAAAGATAGCTTCTAATACCTTTCGTCATGTTTAGTACTGATTTCTACAACTCCCTGTGACCTAGTATCTTTCAAATGCAGTGCTGCCTTCACAGGATTGCCACCATGCTATACCATGCTAGACAGTTCTTCTCCTGCACAACACATGGTCTGTGCAACAGTGCCATTTCACTTCATATTTCTGTTTTCCACATGTAGTGAGGGAGTGAAGGGTGCCATGATATACCTTTGATCAACTTGTTCACGAGTCCCTTGCATCTCCTTCCTGGCATGAATCGATGGCACTTTGAAAAGTTTTCATGGGCCCTCACTAACCAGTCATAACGGCCTGGGACAGCCCAAGGGGGATTATTCAATTAGAGCACATCAGTGATTTTTGTTACAAAGGATTACAAGTTGCAGACTGGCAGAGCTAGAATAAACAGAGGAAGGTCTCAGACCCAGCAAGACCCCCAATTCTGAGAAAGAGAGAGAGCAACCTTGAAAAATCAAAGCCAAGAGTTAGGCTTCTCTATGAACTATATACAACATTTGGCCTGAGAGCATGAGAAAATAGAAAAAGTATGTATTGTGAGTGGTATAAATGCATTTCTGCTTCTGCTCTGCCCCCATCATTGTTGATGTCATGACTTTCTGGTGGTGTGAGACCCATCATTGCTTTCAAAGTAACATCCACTGGTGCTGGTACATTCACCATTCATTTTTTTACTGTTTTACTGTCAATAACCTTGTCCTGCATATTCCACCACTACTACCCCCACCATCATCATTAATATCATGATCATCTCCACCATTGCTACCAGGCTCACCACCACTACCAGCATCATGACTGCTTTTAATCCATCCCACTATGATTACTTCTAAACTACCACATACCATTGACACCAATATCACTGTCACCACTACTACCACGAGCACCAGCATCAACACTGCTACCACCTAAATCACAACCATGACCACCAATAATACTGACTTCATTACCAAAACCATCACTACTGCCATTATCATCACCAGCACTGCGATCATCACCAACACCACTTCTACATTCCACCTATTACAAGCATAGCCACCCCCATAACTACCACCATTACCCCTACCACCACCTTAAACACCCTTTCTATCACCATCACCACTAACATCACCACTACTTTCACCATATACACCATCACAACTACCACTAATGCCAACATGATTAGAACAATGTCAACTCCAAGTTCTTAATTAAAAGTATTTTTAGTCACATATGATGGGCTTATTTCCAAAAGAACAGACATCCAAATTAGCGATGGAATTACCCTACCCTTAGTAGTTTCTTCAAATAAGCGCACTTTGAAATGGGATTGTTTTAAAAACTCAAGAAAATTGTGGGGGGACATGCGTGACTTAGTATTAACTCATCAATTAGTGGATGATCCTTGTTTATATTCCCCAAATGAGGTCATGACTTTGCATATTGAACTCTTTTCTACTTTGAAGGACCTCCTTTTTAGAACTGTTAGAGAAAATAACCATCTAGAAGCTGGACCCCATTATAGGTGGTTTGGCAAAGCATGTAGGGAGTCCAAGTGTAGCTTGATAAAGGCATTTTAATCTAAAGATAGAATCTTGATAACTAGTGCTAGGCGAGAATATGCCCTAACAATAAAGACCTGTAAAAACAATTGGGAAGCAGAGTCATGGCAGGATTTTTTGATAGCAGCCAAGGAGAAGCATTCAAAACGTTTTTGGTCCTTGGTTGCTTCCAATGGGCGAAATGAAAATTCTAGACCAGATTGTCATATTTCACTGGAAAATTGGGTGGCCTATTTCACGAAGTTGTATGACGCCGAAATTAATAGCAGTGTTGCAAATGGATTAGACTCCTTTTCCATCAATATCCTGACCCCGTTCACATTGAACGAAACTCGAATGGCCATTATGGCCCAAAAACCTGGAAAAGCCGCTGGTCTAGATGGCATACCTGCCGACCTATATAGATCTGATCTAGATACGTGGGGCCCCTATGTTAATAATGTATCAAATGCCGTTTTGGCTAGTGGAATCTACCCAGTTCCTGGGAGGATGCAATTATTGTACCTATTTATAAAAAGGGGAATAGGGCCACTCCTGTGAATTACAGACCAATTAGCCTTCTGGACAATCTCCCAAAAATATTTTGCTACCAGGTTCTGATAAGGATCAAAGAATGGCTAGAAGAGTCTCAAGTGCTTAGTGACCTCCAAGCAGGGTTCAGACAGAAAATTAGTACAATTGACCAGATATTTAGGTTTCTTACAATCAAATGGAAGATTGTAGATTTGGATGGAGGGAACCTTTTTGTGGCCTTTGAGGATCTTAAATCTGCATTCAATCGGGTTCTGTGCTATAAACTGTGGGAGGTACTGGACGGAGTTGGTTTCCCGAGCCCCTTATTAAACTTAATTAAAAGCTTATACACTGAGAGTTTTCCAAAAATTCGATGGGGAGTAAACGGGGAGGTAACAAGCGAAATTCTGATTAAAAGAGGGGTGAGGCAGGGATGTGTGTTGGCTCCTACACTGTTTTTAATGTTTATTAACACATGCATCTCTTACTTACTTGCCTGTGACAATGACGCACCAAATTTAGACAGGGCAAAAATTACGTGTTTACTATTTGCGGGTGATACTTTTTTACTATCTCAAACTGCCTCCAGCCTTGCCAATTTACTCGTGAAGTTCACGTCCTTTTGTAAAGATTACGGCCTTGAAGTCAATACTATGAAAACTAAATATGTGATTTTTGGCGACAAAAAATGCAAAATAAGGAAGATGATCCTAATGGATGGGGAAGTATTAGAGAGAGTTGCAGATTTTGATTATCTGGGAGTTGGATTAGAGGACACGCATAAATGGCAGGCCCACTCATCAAAGGCACAAATGAAACTGAAACAGAACTCAGGGGTGTTTTGAGATGTGCCAATAGATCCCCTAGATTTTCAATCTCTCCTGCAATGGAAATATATAAAATACAAGCAAGAGGGTGCGCCTTGTATGGAGCAGAGCTATCGGGACATGGCAATTTGAGGGACCTAGAGCTTACCAAAAATTAATTTATAAAGGCTTTGCTTAAAATACCCACTAGTTCACCCACGTTGCCTATCTGAATGGACCTGAATTTAGACTCCATTGCCCATGTAGCCGCCTTCAGACCAATATTGTATTGGATCAGGATTTGGTCCACGGATATCTTCGGCCCTTATAGAACATGGCTGAATGCCCTGCTCAGTACACACATAATAAGGAAAATTCCATGGTGTAACCACATTGAAAATAGTTTAACCAATTTAGGATTGGCCCACTTTCGAACAGACCCTTATGGTCTTCCAAAAAATGCGGCGCAAATTGTCAAGGACGCATACTGGTTAAAATTAAAAATAAGCAAAGTGGTTGAGGTGCCTTTGCTCAGTTTGACAGATAGGTTTACATCAGTTAAAACGTCATTATGAATTTGAAAACTACATGGATTTGATCCTATCCCCTGGAGCACGTGCACTTTACATTAGGTTTAGGCTGGGATAGTTACCATTAAGCACTTTTACTTGTAGATGGACCCAACAGGATCTTCAACAAGAGCTATGCCCAATGGGTCACCAGAATGTATTGCTCTTGTGCTATTTCACTGTCCAGCATATGCTAAACAGCAGATTCAATGGATTATACCTCTTTGCAGATCCATCGGCATTAACAATCGGCTTTTAGCTCTTAGGATCTGCAAAACTAATACCATGGTATTGTGGTATGTGCGCTGGCCAGATTTTTTGATGCAATTTGGAATGTAAGACCAAAACGTTTAGAGGCACCTTCTAACGCATTACATTAAAATAAGTTTAAGACTGCAGATAAAAATGGATATGCTATTTCCATAGTGAATAATCGATATTAACCTTAAGATTTTTATGTTAGTTGGAGTGTTTTTATCTCCTTTTGTATTCTTAATTTATTGGGCGAAGGTTTTTATATCATTGCTTTTTTATATTGATGGATTTTTATTATTATGATCATGTCTTAATAATTTTGCACTTTTATTGTTCCTTTTTGAATATTTTATAGATAGACTGTTTTACATTATGGCTCTTACTCATTTCTATATGTGCATTGTAGGATGAGCTTATATGGCATGTTTAGTACCGAAATAAAGCTAAGGATGATGGTGAAAAAGTAATTAGCAGAATTATTCCTTGAGTGACGTTTATTAATCTGAATGACACACACACAGATCTGATACTAAAGCAATATCTGATAAAAACAATCTAAGCACAGATAGTTATACGATTTCTCAGTAATTGAAATTACCCAGCAGTTTGGCTCTTAAGCAATTATGACAGTTGCACACGGATTAAGATGTAACAACTCCCTCCTGGAGCAACAGATAACATTAAAAAAGAATGCAATTTTTCATCTTCAGATACAGCCTTGAGAACAATATGTATACTATGTATATTACTTCCTTGCCTTACCGGTGTGTCAGTTCCTGAGCCCTGCAAAATAACATCTGTAGTCTCTGTTAGTTCTTCAGCATGTTCATTTACTGTGGGGATGCAACAACCCAGTGGTGCAACAAAGGCCCCTGCAGCCCCTGCGGTGCAACGGGGACTGAGCTCCAGGGGGCCCACTCAGCACAGTAGACTGCTGACAGGCGGCAGGCCACGGGGATGGGCCCCTTCCACGTACTTTGCAGGGCTCCTCCCTCAAGTTTCGTTATGACATTGCAACAACCTGTTTTAAGCAGGATGGCTGTTTGTTTTAGGAGCACACGTTACCACCATCTCTGTTATAAGCACTATTACCACCAACACCACTTTGTTGTGTGTTTACGCGTATAGGAGCATTGTGTGATTTGTATGTGTTCAGCAGAAAATGGGCATGTGCATGAAAGACCTTGTGTGTATACTGTCAGTTATATATAAAAAGATCTGTGGGATTTGCCAGTGCTTGTTTTCATTGTGCCATAGGACCTCAAAGAACCTCAAAGGTCTACGTTGTGTGGGGTGCTCTGCATTAGTCTTATACTGGAAAACAACGCATCGGGCAACAGTAGGGCCTCCTGGTAGATGAGTAATAATTGTAAACATTTTACGCCAACCCCAGGTACCTTACTGTAAAGTGAGGCCCGGTGAGAATTCTTTGTAAGAGCTAATATCATGATTGAGAAGAATGGCTTAGAAAACGAATGGTTGAGCCCTTGTTTGGTTCTGCAGTGTTTCTTCAGTTATTTAACATTAGAAATATAGTTTTAGGAGAAAAGATACATTGCTGTCATCTGCGGTGTAAACATTTAATATACAGTGAGTGTATGCAAATGTGTCTCCTTTATCACACGCCTTTCCATCTTATGACATTCTGTACGTAATTACAGCTTATAACATGCGCCATATGGATCGTTGTGGAAATGTTTTATCTAGTTGGAGCGATGTTGCGGAGAACAGTTGCAAAAAAAGCGCCAGAATCCAAAATTCATGGTTAATGTGCAGAACAAGCTTGTTTTGATAAAGGTACAGAGGGAAATAACTCTTCTGGGGTTTATTTGTGTGCAAGTTGGGAAATTACGACTGTCAATATGTGGAAGCGAAAAATAAAATTAATACAAATTGTAGGTTTGCCTTAGTAGACAACTAATAGCCTACCCATGTTGCGTACTTGGCGTAAAAGCATGTTTGTGGGTATGAGAAGTGTCATTACGCAAACACAAACGTTGTCTCAGTGTGTCCTATTATGAAAGTCCCAATGCCACATATGGAGCCCTCTTTATTGAGCAAACAAGTTAATGAGAATGTGCCGAAAAATATAGTGTCATTTGGTTCAAATATTTATAAGTATCATCAAAATGCTGCAAGGGACGTTGTTAACTCTAAGGATAAAATATCTAAAACTTAGATCACAGCTATTAGGGCTCTGAATGTTGTAGTCATTACAAGACAATTAAGATGTACTGTGAACTTTCTGTCAGTTCTATCAGTCTTTTATACTAAAGTCTCTGGCTTGACTACAGCCTACATAAACTCTTATTTCTCCCATTAACATAATATACGTCCTTGTAGAGAGCAAGACTCCTAATTGCGCTGCACTGCTTAATTTGTAAGAGTTAGTGCAGGTGCCCAAATCTCTGTTCTGGCAGTGCTGTTAAAACTCGGCGCACCACATGCCAAGGCTGCATCGTGTTGAATTTACCCCAAGTCTCGTCAATCCATTACTAAATACTGACACCCCTTTATCTGGCTCCTGCCCGTTCCTGCTTTCTCGCTTTGAACTAATTTTTCCGTCTTTCATTTCCTCCTTCCTTCCAGTTTGTGTATTTTCCTTTCTCTTGCTCGTGGCAGGGACATGGCTCCAGTGGGGTGTTTACGTCATGATACAACCAAATAAATGGGTTATTGGCATAGTAGTTAGGTCTGGGGGCTCTGTGTCGGGTCACCTATGTCTGTATCGATGTTTCTGCCACGAATTAAACACAAAACAGTGACCTTTGATCTAAAACAGGGGAGAGCAACAGAGATACACATCTTGTGGCTGAATGTAAAAATGTGAAACCAGATAACCTGGAATCAATACTGGCTTCCCTGCATGCCCAAATCCTGTGATCCTGTGATTTATTTCACAGTCTTTTTTTATCACATAAGAGCAGTTTGAAATACCTGAAACTCACTTTAAAAAAATGTCTGTCAATGCAATGATATAATCTGCTGTGCTGAGGTGAAACACTTCCTCATGTTAAAGAAATACAATTGTATGAATTTTGGAGAGATTGTATCTGATTTTGACAATAGGTATGTAGCATGCTAAAATGGCCAAAAGGTTGCATGGCTTGAGTCCTACAAGGTCTCTTAAAACCAAGCCAGACCCGTGGCTCGGCTCACCCTAATGATTTGCTTGTGCACCCATCACTATTTGAAACTCTGGCTTAAAACCTGGGGCCATCAGTCACTTCATAACTTGATTTATAGTAAGAGAGACTGAGATCATGAAGCCCTGCCTACATGCATCAACTTAACAACTCTAAGACTACCAGGTGGGACGGACCGGAGTGCAGCTTCAGGTGGGTGTTTCGGGTGTGACACTCACCCAGTTCATTCTTGACTTGATAGTTGTCTGGGGGTCCTGAGTTGGGTTTGCTATAACTCTGTCAGTTTTTCTCATTGTCTTCCCCAAGAACTTTCAATCCTGTTCATGTTTTGGAGAAGAAACCTAAATAGAAGCATAATGAATGGTATACAAAAGAAAAAGTGACTCTGCACCCATACAAGTACTCCTTAAATAGGAACACATGTACTACTGTTTTGGAATTCATTGGAAGTACTAGGCTTGAAAAGCTGCCCCAATCCCAGGTTTACATGCATGCCACTGGCAGTCAAACACTCAAAAGCAGATGGGATAAATGCTTGCAGAAAGACTAACCAGTGGCAATTACTGGGATAGCATTCCAACCCATCTATCTTTCTTCACTCACTGTGACACTCTAGACAGAGGCCAACGTAATGCAAATAAGTACTGACTGTTTTCCCCTGGAAAGAGTGTATCCCAAACCTTTGTCATCTTACCCCTCCACACTGCAGCCCACTGATTTTTTAGTTGGGAAATTTGATATTTGCACCTCTCGAATCTCACTGGCTAACCTACATGCCTAGCTCGTATTCAATAATTGATGAAGAAAACTAAATGCTGGTCCTCAAAAATGAGTGCCAGTGACCCTTAGCCGCATCCACAGGCTCAAACTAAACACCACTGTGTTGATTTCTATAGAACTTTCTCGGATGTTGTCACTGATGACATTGGAGCCCATTTTCTTGTTTTTCTTCTTGTGATGAACCTTTTTAGGCGTTCTGAGGGGCACAGGGAATTGAAATCAACACTTCAAATCACTGAACTGTGTGACCTATTCGGTTACACATTACAACTTGTTATCAGAGGTTTGAGTTTAAAGATTTATTACAAATTTAAGGCCACACTTCTATAAACGAGTGTCAGAAACATGCTACATTAGTACACCCAAAGGTGAAGTAAAGTGTTGAATCATATTAAATAATAATATAATATATATAATATAATGGACATGGTGACGGCCACCAGAGGCAGCCGTCACCTACTGCCAGGCTCCCGCCGTCAGGCAGCCTGGCGGCGGGTTGAAACACCATCAGCCAGGGTAGCTGCGCTACCCTATGGATAATGTTTCATTTCCCACCAGGAAAAGGCTTGGGGAAGGGGGCCCCCGGGTCACCTCTGTGGGCCCCTGCACAGCCCATGCACTTTGCATGGGCAGTGCAGGGGCCCCGGTGCAGAGCCCCATCGCGCAGGTCACTGCCCGATTTTCGGGCAGTGATCTGCGTGATGGGTGCAACTGCACCTGCCACACAGAGCGCTGCCGCCAATGTCCCGGCCGAGCCTTTCTGTGAGCCGGCGGGCAGAAACACGGTTTCCGCCGGCCGGCTCACAGAAAAGTTAATTATCTGGCCAAAGGGGTTCTGGGGTTGCTGGCAGTCAGTGTTTTGACCGCCAGCATGAACATGGCGGCTGTTTCCGCCATGTTCATAATGACCTCCTAAATTGTGATTTTCCACTGTACTGACCATGTGTTTGTAGCAGAAGTTTGAGAAACTGTTTGCTAGAAGGTGCAGTACTACCTAGGATACAATGTTTAACGTACTATGTGTAAGGCTGACCTTCCCTGGAGAAGACAATAGATGCACTGACTGGAGTATAAGCTGCAACAATATTGATAAATGACAAGCCGAAAGATGGGAACAGGAGAAGAGGAGCCAATCATTGACATGTGAACCATGTACTAATAAAACTTTAGATTTTCTTTTTTTTTTTTCATTGGTCTATGTGTAAACATGTGTTTCTTTGACCAATAAGGACGTGGGAAATAGTTTTAGGAAATCTAACTTAACCAGACTGCACCGGGAGGAGGACACCATTTTTTACTTCAACATTAGCTCTATTCTTTTGAACTGTCTAGGGAGCCCATTCTACCCATTCTTCTTGAGTGTTTAGTTATTATTCTTTTCCGAACTGCTTGAAGAGACTTTGCTTTTCTGAACTCTAATGCTGAATCTTGATGTCTTGCTGACCGAACTGATGTCCTATTAAGAAAGACTGTCACAGCTTGCTGAACCATACTGAGGCAAGGTATAGGATGATGTTACTGATTGTTATGTCTATATACTTTTATTTCTAGGTACCAACTTCTACTTTTGATGGAGCCATAGTTAGATGTTTTCCAAATTTATATGAGTAAATTGTTTTGCATGAAGTCCAAACATGCTATTCTAACCTGACATTAGTTAGGGCTCTCACCAATGAAGTTCGCTACATGTAATAACAGTTGATGTCTTTGCTTTGCTGAATCTAAATGTACGCTATTTCGTTTGAGCAGCTATTTGTATTAATAATTTGTACTGTAACCTTAGAATGTGTGGTAGCTCAAGCGTTGATCAGATTGCAATTATTTCACTGCTTTGATCAGCCAGTATTGTTTTTTTATGTTTATCATTTGATTTTGAGACTAAGTTACGTGACTTTAGCATTGATAATATAGGGAAATAAACATACTAACTTTTACATAAAGGTGTGGTTATTCATGACCGAGAGGTCATGGTGTGTGGAAATTACTGACTTCTATTGATTATTGATGCCATTGATTATTACTGCTATTGATTTGTATTGGTACGGAGTTGTATGGTGAGAACTACTTGAAGTGCAGTCAAAAGGTCCATCGGCCTATACGCGTCTTCCTTGTAAGTTTACTTAATAAGGTCTGACGCGCTAACAATCCCTCAAATGAAACTGACTAAAACTTTGTCATTTCATCAATTTCCATCTAGATTCTTCCAAACACTTCATATCATCATGATATTTATGTTCATTATCTTTCAGCTCAACATCTGCCCTCTCCCTCTTCTTTGCCTGCTCTCCCTTTATCGTACAATGTATTTTGAATCCCAAGATCAAAACTATTGCACATATGGCAATAACCAACAACTGCTTGAAAACAAACCCTACAACTCCACCTCCTAGGTTTTCAAAACATCTACCTACAGCAGCAAATCCATCTCTAATAGTCTCACAGGCACCTGTTGCCTCTATCTCCTTCAAATCCTTAGTCAACCCAGAAATGTTCTGAATATATTTCTCCAAGTCCTTACTTTTGTCTGGGATGTAAGTACAGCATTGCTGAACTTTTAGCATCCAGCAGGCTCCACCCTCCTTTGAGAGAAGAAGATCTAAGACTGGTCTATTCTACAAAACCATAGATCTTATTGCTACCATCTCTGTATTCACAAGCAATATGGAATTTGCTGTACTAGTTGCCAATATATCCACTATGGTGGACAGCTTTCTAATTGTCAAATGATTCAGAATCACTCCTACAGGTAAACTCAATGCACCGAAAATATCTCCTACTACCTCTCCCGCACTAACACCTCTTCTGGTTCAAGGTTTCATATCCCACACAGGATCATTGAGTTAGAAATGGCCCTTTCTGCAGAGTTATCACCAAACTTTTTACCTTTCTCTTCCTATTTTATTGACCCTCTTTTTTGGCTTTAGGATTTTGGGCACTTTACCACTGCTAATCAGTGCTAAAGTGCATGTGCTCTCTCCCCTAAAATTTGGTATGATTGGCATCCACCTGTTTGGCATATTTAATTTACCTGTAAGTCCCTTATGGAATACCATATACCCAGGGCCTGTAAATTAAATGCTACTAGTGGGCCTGCACTGCTGATTGCGCCACCCACAGAAGTAAGCTTTCAAACTTGCCTCAGGACTGCCACTGCCGTTTACTGCCACTTTGACTTGGCAATTCAAACTACTTGCCAAGGCCTAAACACCGTTTTTACTACACCTAGGCCTTGGTAGCTCAATGGGCAGGGTTCTGTGTATGTAGAAGTTAGGACATATACTTTTTTGCTTCACATGTCCTAGTAGTGACGAACTACTGTGAGGGCTGCTCCTCTGATAGGATAGCATTGGGAATTCCCCTATATTGGTTTAAGTGGTAATTTTTTATATGAAAGGAGTAGCGTGGGCAGGTTAGGTATGTTTGGAATAGTAGTGAGAAATTATGCTTACTGGGGTATTGTGATTTTACATTAATATTTTCGAAATGTCACTTTTAGAACATGGGTATTGGTCTATGCTTACAACTCCAGTGTTTTGCAGCCTGAATTCAGTCTACCTCTAGGGTATAGTGACAGCTACACTTGGTGCATACTTTCCAGACAGCCACAACACTGGAGGGGCTGAGTGTGACAGGAGAGGCATCTGCATCCATCCGCATACTGATAGACTCCCTGGACTATGAAAGAGAGAGGCAGGGCACACTTACATTTGTATAGGCTGTGTTCCTGCCTCACACAATGGGTTGATTTACCACCTAATGAAAGGGCTGTTTTTCATTTGAAAGGGTCCCTTTGAACACAACCCCTGAACAAGGACAAGTTGTGGTAATAATACAGGGGCTCTGACCCCATGTTTTTAGATCACCTTTTGAACTTGGATTGACCATCTTTGTCAGAAGGACAGCTGTACTGCACAAAAGGACTCATCTGTACTGCACCTCTGTGGTTGCCCTGCTGCCTGCTTGTTGCTGTCTGCTGGGTGGCATAAAGGACTCACTGGATAGCTTTTCTGTTTGTTACCCTGCTGCCAGCTGCTCCCTGACTTTGGATGACCCAAGAACTACAAGGTGAGCACCTAGGTTCATCTCAGCACATGAAGCATGCTGTATTGTGCCTGCCTGCTAGTGTGTGGAAAGCGTCTTTCTTTGTGTGCCAGCCCATGTACTTATTGCCCAGTGAGGCCTCATGTACCTGGTGTGAACCTGCAGTAGTTGCTGATTGTCAGCAGAACATCAGTCACTGACAGTCTTGCCCACTACAACCAAGTTGCCATGTCAACAGCTAGCCTCACCTCAAAGGATACCAGCGGAGGCCCCCACACACTCAGAGGGTGAAAACAAGTGTCAGAACACCTCTAGCGGCCGTACCTGCAACAGGCCCACCACCCTAGAACCACAGGTGGTATGAGGGCCCTGGAGGGAATACCACTGTGCTTCTGTGTGGGTAGACCAGCCGGTGTAAAGGAAACTGAACTGCATTCTTGATGACTGTTCGGGATTCTCACGGGTAATTTCAATATATCTCCTCACATAAAGGGGGCCCACGGAGGGTCTCCCCGTGATCCTCTATCACCCATGTGCCCTGTCCCCTCACTCCTTATCCAGGAAAGGACTCGGGGCATTGTTGCTGGGGGTTTAGAAATAGTATAGAGATCCACAAGTGAGGTAAGGCTTGTCTGAAAAGAGCTGCATGCACAAATTACCATATAACATCTAGTAGGTGTGCAGGGTTCCTGTACCCTACAATTTGGCCATCCTTACAATGGGACCCCCTCATTACCATATTACACCTAATATGAGTGCAGAGGTGCTGCACCCTATGTCCTTGTGGGAATGTTGTGTGACCCATGCTTGCACTGCAACCTATGAGCATTCATGAGTGTTACATCTGCATTTCATGGCCTGGTATCTTAATATATATTGTTTATATGCTTATACCTTCAGGATAGCGTGTAACATCATGGCATTGGCATTAACAAAATACTGAGCCTTACTACAGTAATTGCATTTTGTGCACCATTTGTATGATTTATTTTGTTTTGGACCTATGATGTATACAGTAGAGAAACACATATTTTTGTATAAGCAGATGTAGAGTCTCTTTTGTGGTGTATTTATTGTGTCACTAGCATGAGTGTGTTATGCAAAGGCTTTATACATGACCTATGGGGATACACCTGACTGCTCTGTGCCAAACAACCAGGGGCTGAGCACAGGTTATCTTTGGTGTGTAACTTACTTTCCGTGACTAGAGTGGTGGGTTCCGCCTGGCTTAGGTGCATACCCAAGCCAACCAGAACCCCCATTTCTAACACACGCAAATGCTCCATATGATAATTCTTCTGAAAAACGATGCCAAAATAACATGGACCATGCCATCCTTTGAGTAATTTAAAATAGGCATACTGTCCACAAATTTAATATACTTCAGGAACCACAGGATCCTTACCATCTAAAAAGAATTCATTCTTTTCTCTGACATAGAAAGTATGTTCACATTTACTCTTCCATATAAATACCTGGTCCAAATAACTCTGATCAATGTGAATGTACAACATTTCCCCTATGTTTCCAATTGGGAGCTAATGTTGCTATGTTTCCTTTCACCTGGTGATCAGTATCCTCTCTATTCCACCTATGGTGTTTCTTAAGATCTTTATCAGGGTCAGATTTAGACTTTTACATCATCACAAAACTGACACAAATCAGTGCAAAATCTTTTTTTTTCTATTTGCTTTCCAGTGCAAAAAATGTTTTGGGCTTGAATCTCAATTAAAAGTAACACACAGCAGCGCAAAGCACTGCACTGTATTGCTTGGCACCAAGGGGGCATTAAATGTGGGGTACATGGGCATTCCCATGCAACCACCCATGCCTTTTGACGCAAAACCATATCTACACACACTAATAGACAGGTTTTGCACCAAAAATGAATGCCGTTTAAAAGTAGTAGATGTCAAAAGAAGAAATGTTTTCATTTTTACTTTTTTTTTCAACTTTCCCTGCATGTTTCAATGTGCAGTACACATGCAAAGTAAGAAACGTTTTAAAGTGTGTCTAACCACAGTTTTTTGTACTGAAAGGGTACTATGGCGCAAAGGCATGTGGGTGGTCCAAAGCAGCTAAAATCAGCACCGAAGGTAGAGAGCCATATTTCTGTAAATATGGAGTTCTCATACTCTCTCTCCTTTTCACACAGCACAACATTTTTCACTGCATCACTGCGCTGCATGACTATTCAGCAAGTCAGGGCCTAAATCTCTCATTTTGTTCTCCACTAAAGTCAAAATTTTCTTCTCCTCATCGGTCATTGAACAAGTCCAATTATGTCTATGTGCATATGCAGTGTCTAATGGCTTGAGTTATACAAAATATTTTCCTGCTATTTCTGCACCTTTAAAAAGATGTTCAACCACAGGAACTTCTGAACAGACCAAACCATAATTTGAAAAATAATATTGGAAACTATCAAGTCTATAATATGTACAAAAGACTAACGAAAAACTCTATATGTTAGAGTAATGTGGTGGTAAGTGATGCCCTCTGAAACTAAAGCAGTTAATTGCGTACAGACATAGCAATCCATTGGGTCCGTAGTATTCATAAAGCAATCTAAAATATACGTTTGCAGAATAATACCGTCTAGAATTATCTATGTGCAAAGCCTTATCATCTAATCAATCTAAGCCATTATCTCTGGGACTAAGGAGCTGATTTAAGAAAAGTGGTGCTGCACCCAGTTCAGTGCCACTTTCCATGCGCCCCTTAGCGCCCCCCTACCACCACCATGTGGGTGCCGTATTTAAAATACGGCAAACCATGGCACCGGGTGTGGGGCAATTGCGTCAGAGTTCCCAAAGCTATTGAGGTACTCTGCAGCAGTAGCGCCAAAATTATGGCGCTTCTCCTGCAGAGTACATAGGGGCCCATTGTATTCAATAGCATAACACATTTGAATGCCTGCTCTGAGCAGACATTAAAAGTGCTGAAAAAAGTGGTGCAAGGAAATGTCTTATATTTCCTTGTGCTATTTTTTCATCGCCCTCTAATGGGGGAACGCCTCCCTTGCATACATTATGCCTGGCGCAGGCATAATGTGGTGCAAGAGTTTACAAAGTGGCCCAGTACATGTATTGAACCTCTTTGTAAATATGGTGCATGTAAAAAGCTACTTTAGTGCCCACTTAGTGTAATAAATGATCCTATGGCAGCGCTAAGGTGGTGCTAGGGCCTCCTAAATCAAGCCCTAAGTGTTTCCCGGGAACACCATACGATATCTCATTTGTTGCAGAAGAGGTAGGAGAAAATGCTATTATTAATAAAACCATTATTACTATGAAGAAAAGAAAAAATATTGCCCCTCATGTGTATGTACATCAGATCTTCCAAGGGGAACAGAGAAGCAGCAGAGTATTCTCCATCAGTATTAATAAATACTGAGTAATACTGAGTATTCTCCATCAATTCCAGCTGTGCAAAGTGGCAAAATAAAGTGAGAGTGATGAACAACGATGAATATTTTACAAGGTCTTTGTGAGTCTTCCTTAACCCTATTCTGTGTTCTTCTAAAGGACAACCTTTCACTCCTTCACATATGTGTCAGGCATCGTACTCTTCTTAAATCCCTAACAAAGTCAATGCAAAGTCTCTAAAATATGCACAGGTGAAATTCACTAATAACCAATCCAGAATTAAATGTCTCAACCCATCCAGCAGCACAGTCAATCAATCAATCGGGGTTCTTGAAGAGCTTTCAATCTGCAGTGTTATCCCAAAACTCACAAAAAATGTTTCTATGTCATCTGTAGCAAAGTATGTTCATTCAGGTGAAGAGTACCTCCGACAGGGCACTCTCGGTCTCTTTGACCTCCTCAGTGTCAATCCTTCATTCTCACTTTCACCAAGATCACAGTCCTTGGTATCCTCAGGAATTGTTTGAGTCACACACTCTTAAGTCAGATTCAATTTTTTCCTTTCTTGTCTACTTGGCCAGCAGTCACCAGCTTCTACTTGCTTCCTCACAGCACTAGGTCCTTCGTCAGGGTCTGAATGTGAAGTTGACTCAATTGCCACTGCAGGACGGGACTCTCCTGTTTCAGTTTCAACTGTAAATAGGTCCAACCAAACATATACTGTTCCAATCTCTGTTTGCTCCCCAACAGCTTACTAACCTGTTCCTGTTGTCTTTCTATCACCACCGGTACTTGGGAATAGTTTCTGTCACATCTAGGGTACACAAGAACTCAGCGAGTATGGGACACATGGGTCCAGTTAGGGAGACCTCACATTTGACCGTTGTTGCAGTTACTAAAATGACTTTTTATGGCCTACACCAACGAGGCTCCAAAAATGTCTTCCGTATGTGTTTCTTCACCATGACCCAGTCACTGGGGTCTTGGCGCTGTTCCTGATGTGGAGGGACTGTGGCTGAACCGACCTGATGAGACACAGAATGCACCACATCAGCTAACCCTTTACAGAGGTCTAGGACGATATAATCTGTGATGTTCACAAGTGCATTTGCAGGAACAGCTGTCATCCTCATATCTGTACCCATGATGATCTCATGGGGAGAAAATCATATCTTCAGATCAGGTACACCTCAAATACTCATCAATAGAAGAGGCAAAGATCAGGCAATTTAAAAAATGTCAAAGCACACACTTTTGACAGTTTGGATTTCAGTGCCCCATTCACCTGTTCAACAAGACTCAAATCCTCAGCTCCAGTTCTTAATTTGAGCTGGTAGTTGCCGGTGTGGGGTACCAGCACTTATTGTTGGGGGCCAGCACTTATGTTTTTGAATCAGAAATTTACTGCATGAAAAAGATACTAATGGGAAATAGAGAGGAAGAGAAAAACAGAAAAAAGCATCACAAAGGGAGAAAGCAGAAAGCTGCATGACTGAATCAGAGGGGAAGGAGTGGCTGTAAATGGATTAAAGAGGCCTGAGATGGCTTTAGGTGTATGCTGACTCAGTATTTAGTGCTTTCACGCTTCATTGCAGTTGCCATGTGTTTCAAGAGAGAGATTTGGGCACCGTCATATTTTTATTTACAAATTAACCACTGCTCAGGCGTATAGCTGCAATGTTATCTCTATTCCACTTGCAATGCTGCACACAACAGCCTAAGGACCTGGGGCCAGATGTAGCAAAACGGCAATTTGCGACTTGCAAATTGCGAGTCCCTGCGACTCGCAATTTGCAAGTCGAAAATTGCTATGCAGTACGGTGTCTCAGACACCGACTGCGACTCGCTATGGGGTCGCAATGACCCACCTCATGAATATTCATGAGGTGGGTCGCAAATTGCGGCCACATAGCGAGTATAGGCACTCGCTAACATGGGGACCCCTTCCAATTTGCGAGTGGGTTACCATCCACTTGAAGTGGATGGTAACTGCGATGCCATTTGTATTGCATCCCACTGCGAGTCGCAAATAGGAAGGGAACACCCCTTCCTATTTGCGAGTCGGAAATGCATTTTGCGAGTCGGTTCCGACTCGCAAAATGCATTTCTGCATAGGAAACTGCGTTTTGCGACTCGCAAACGGCATATTTTGCCGTTTGCGAGTCGCATACAGTTTCCTACATCTGGCCCCTGCTCCCATGATCTGATTCCAGAGAAGTCGGAATGCCAAACCTGGGTATAAACTCTCTCAACAGTTTTGCTACAGTGAGGCTGTCATTTCTTCTAGTCGGGTAAGCTTCGACCCAACAGAAGATGCATACAATCACCAGGACATATCTCACACAGGCATCTCCATACAGTCCAACTGCATCCTGATAGAGTGTTCTTCTGGTTGTCCTATGTGCTTATGTTTACTGCAGTTCTCTTCCTAACATTGTTCTGCTGGCACCCAACACTGTGACACCATGCTTCAGCCATCAACCTGAACTTGGGATTAAACAACATTTGTCTAAACAACCTCACCATTACACCTCTGCTAGCATGAGCTGAACCATGGAAATGCATACCCATTAAAGGTAACAAGCTATTCTGCAACTCTGGCCTTTCACCATTGAAACCCAAATGTCATCAACTCTCTTTACACAACCTGCTCTAACCCAACTCTGCTTTTTAGCTTCTGACACTTCTTCCTGAAGTCTCTTTCCATGTGTCTGCGATTGTCAACAAAAGGTTGTAGTTGGTCTCATCCATTCCCTCATTCAAATACTCACCATTAAAGGTACAGACATTGGACCTTATTTACAAAGATTCATATTCATATTCTTCCTGTAGCCACTGTCCATGTGTCTGCAGTTGTCAACAGAAGGTTGTAGCTAGTCTCATCCATTCCCTCATTCATATACTCACCACTAAAGGTTCAGACATTGGGCCTTATTTACAAAGATTTGGCATAAGGTAGCGCCACAAATCTTTTTGCTGTGCTGCCCAATGCCAAATTGAAAGGGCAGGAATGCACCGTATTTTTTTTAAGATACAATGCATTCAGCCAGCACCAGTGCCCAATTTGGTGGCTAGCGCTGTTGGCAAGATTGTTTTTGTGCGGAAAGGAACACCTTCCTGCAGAAAAACAATCCATGGAGGCGTTTTCCTCATTTTATGTGTCCTGCTGAAAGAAGCACACGGAAAGAGGTAAAAATGTGGAGAAATGAAAACATTGCTCCTCATTACTTCTGCTCTGGAGAGACATAAGGTCTTGGCGCTGCCCCAAGTTTACATGATTTTGTAAATCTAGGAGAGCGTCAAGATCCATGGGTGTTGTGTAGGAACACCCGCTGCTGGGCTGAAACACAGCATGCCCTTGTAAGAGCAAACAATTCAGCCACTTGTGAAGACAATATTCCTTGAAGCCAGGAAGCTTCAACAACTTCTAAAATGGTACACACTACATAAGCAGCTCTCATAGTTCTTTCATTTTTCTCCTAAACATGATCCATCAACATATAGCACAAAATCTGATTCTGGTAGTGGCTCATCACTTATATGCAGTTTCGGTTTGGGCCATAGTTCAGTGACATCAAGACAGTCATGAGCCACTTCACATTCATCCTTTTTATGGTCAAGCACGAGTAGCAGGGTGGCAGGATTTAGAAAATCACAGAGCTTGACAGTCACATTCTCCACCACAAGAATAACTTGTTCATATTAAGTAAGGTGGCTACTTGTCAAATACTGGGTTCTAGTCCTTGCCAACAATAACTCTACCAAATGAGAAACATAAACAGTTAATGGGTGACACATGACTATGGGCCTGAATTATTGTTTGGCAGATCGGTTACTCTGTCACAAACATCACGGATATCCCATCCGCTGTACTATGATCGCCATGGACTATTATGGGATCATAATATGGTGGAGGGGATATCTCTCATGTTTGTGACAGAGTAACCCCATCCGCCAAACTCTAAATCAGACCCCATGTTTTCACACCTCTTGATGCTGACACTAAAGGCTGTCACTGTTTTAGGTCAACTTGGCAGTGCAGAAGCTATGGGATCAAGAGAAGCAGAATAATAGGCCACAGGACTTCTGGCATTTCTGTATACTTGTGTAAGCACTGACAGAGTTCAGCCCTCCCTCTCACTGAAAAAAAAGTGAATAAGACTTATTGTAGTCTGGCACTACCAGAGCTGGGACATGGAAAAGACTTTCTCTCAGCTTTAGGAAGTCAATCAAGCAATGGTTATCCCAGGGTACCGGATCAGACGCATCCTTGTGTGTCAGCCTCTGCAAAGGCTGGGTCACTAGGGAAAAGTTGGGTATCCACAGACGACAGTAGCACACTATTCCCCAAAATATCCTGACTTCTTTCTGAGTTGTTGGAGGATTCATTTTCATAATTGACAAAATCCTCTTTTGTGACACTATTCTTGCTCCCTTCTCAATGTGTTGTCCGAGATATTAAAGCTCTTTCTGACAATACTGTAAGTTTCCTAGGGACACTTTTTGACCATTCTCAGCCAGATTGTTCAAGAATGCGATAGTATCTTGTTTACAGACCTCTTGCGTGTTTGACAATACCAATAGGTTGTTGATGTACTGAATTAGGACTGAATTACAAGGCATGACCAGGGACTCCAGATTCTTCTTGAGAATTTGGTTGCAAATGGAAGGGCTCTCAATATACTCTTGTGGGACTCTACACCATGCTAAGACATGATTTCTGAACCAAAATGTGAAGAGGAACTGACTGTCCTCATGCAACAGTATTGAAAAGAAAGCCTGGCACAGATCAATGACTGTGAACCACTCAGCCACAAGTGGAATTTGAAACAAAATCACATCTGGATTAGGAACCACGGGACAACTAGGAATATTAATGTTGTTCACCTTTAGCAGGTCCTGCACAATGCAGTACTTCCCATTCGGCTTCTGTAAGCCCACTTCCCATAATTTCCTTCAAGATTCCCTGTTGAATCATGGACTTGATTACTGGAGTTATCTCAGCAACTGACTTAGGTGTCAAATTGCATTGGGGGATTCTTGTGTATTCAGCATTTGGGTTTACTGTGATTTGAACAGATTCAACACCCTTGATCAACCCGATATCCTTTCCTGAAAAATCCCACACCTCACTCCTGACTGTCTCTTTAAGGTCTGGTGGCAAATCACCAATGGTTAACATGGTAAGCAATGCAGTGTAGGACCCATCATTCACTAATTTAAAAGCAACATCCTCATCATGGGTTTACATTTCTGTGCCTTTCAGCGTACAATAGATGACGCAATTTAATTTGCAAAGGAGATCCCTCTCTACAAGACTCACCAGACAAGAATCACCCACCACAAATCGGTGATTCTCTTCAAATTACCTTATTTTCACAGGCACTTCTGCTGTTTCTTGGGTTGTCATTTGTTTATTCGCTACTCCTATAACTTGGATCAATTTTCCTGAGGGGGTAGGTTTGGAAGTTCTACTGCTGTCAAAGTTGAATGGGTAGCACCAGTGTCAACCATAAGTGACAGTCATTGACCATTCACTTCACCATCTATGAATGGGCCACTCTGGTCCATCTCCAAGACTGCGTTGAGTACATAATCTTCCTTCCCATTCAGGCACCGTGAGGTTGACTGATCAGAGCCATAATTCACGAATGTCTCAAACATAGGAAGGGATGATAATCTTGAAACACATTCAAATTCTGTTGGGAATTTGATTCAAACTTAGGCCCTCATTTGGAGCATGGTGGGATAGCCCGCCACCGACCATGCTGACAATCAACAGAAGACCACCAGTGGCAGCGGAAGGTATCCCGCCATATTCCGCCGCATGGAGCCTCACCGCCATTGATGGCGGTGAGGACCGCCATGTGCCTTGCTGGCGGTCGGTGGCGGGGGTGGATGTTGCTCCACCCTCACTGCCACATCAGTCCATACCACGCCACGCCTATAATGATGCAATTTATAGGCGTGGTGGTGGATGAAGACATGGTGGTGCTGTTGGAGCAGCATCCAAGGAGCCTGTTCCCTCCCATAGCAGCGCCACAGAACAGGTAAGTGCTGCCCAACAGGGAATGGAAGGAGGGTGTGCGTGTTTGAGTGTGTGAGTGCATGCATGGGGGTGTGCGTTAGTGTTTGAGAAGGGGGATGTTTGTCTGAGTGTATGAATGCGTGTGTACATGTAGGTGTATGGGTGCATGAGGATGTGGGGGTTTGGGGTTTGGGGTTTGGTGAGGGGGACCTGTAGGCAGAGGGGGTGGGGGACAGTGAGGGGGAGCTGGGAGGCCTACATGGACATTTGGGGGAGGAGGGTTGGTGGGTCGGTTTTCGTGTTTCGGGGGTTGGGGGTCAAGGCAGTTTTAGGGACTTGTGGGAGTGGGTTGGGTAGTGACAAGGGGGAGGCCGGCGTGTAACATGCAGGTGACAGGAATGAGAATTCCTGTCACTGGTATGCTTTCCGTCAGGGATTACCTGGCAGGGTATCCCGCCAGGAAATCCCTGGTAGAAATGGGATCATAATCCCACCACCATTCTGGCCTCCACCACCGGGTCGAATGTGCCTACTGTCGGCCCGGCGGTCGATTCTGGCCTGGCGGTGGGTGGTAGTGAACTGCCTGCTTTGTATTTTCATCCCTGAAGTTCTCATGCAGGTTACATCTCCATCATTAAAGCATACAAGATAGCTCTTTTGAAATGCTTTGGTCTTATTCAAGTCTACCTCGTATCTTTGAGACATCTCAGAAAATTTGTCATGAACTTGTCCTGCATGTCTGGTAATATCTTCACACATGAAGTTAATTTTTATGATAAGTATCTAAACAAATCATTGCAAGTTTCCCGATAATCATCTCATCCAGTTATAACTTCAATTTTGCCACATCCACCAGGTTCTCTCTCTCCGGAGACTGAATTGTTCACTGACTTACCTCATTAATCACACTTTCTCTTGAAGGAGTATCAACATTAAAAGCCTTCACCCACTCATCTATTTCCTTAGCCCTAAGACTCTGTGTCAATTCAGGGACTTTAGACAAATTTCCATCTCCCTGGGCACTGCTACTAGGATTTAAATGAGGTTTCCATACCAGTGTTCCAGGAATTTGCATTCTCTGATATGTTCCTATGGAACAGTACCCTAAAAAATTCAAAGTTGAATTAGCACTTGTCACACATGAAGAGCTTCTGCGTGTCAGAACTAGAGGAACACTGCAGCACTATCTGACCTACCTACTGCACTGGGACATTCAAATTCTAAGTTGTTTTTCCTATGCAATCAGGCTTATACATGGGAACCACAAGTCCAATAGTAACTCAGCAGTATTTGGGGTGACAGAATCAGCAGGAACACAAATTCCTAAATCCTCTGTCTTTGTTAATAATATACATTTACCAGAAAAACTGCAACGGGACCAGGGGTCACATTTACCAGAGCAGTAGCTAATCCAACATTCCCACCACTACTCGTGCCGCCATTTCCACCCTTCTCCCAAGTTTCATTGCACGCAGGACGACGTTCTGACAATAGTACCTTTGGAAGACTGTCTCCAGAGTCATTATCACTAACCTCACTCATATCGTCTAGTTCCTTTCACTTTCCCTCCTTGTTTCTTGTTTATTTTATTTTCCTTCTCTCCCTCAAATACTCTGCTTGTCAAGGTTGGATACAATCTAACTACCTCGATCATATCAGTTCTCCATCTTTTTTGTTCAGCATCCCATTTAGCATCTGCATAGGTGTGCACTGCGCTTTAAGCTCTTCTCTGATGTACCTCTTTCTCTCTTGCATGAGCAGCATATTCCCAAGCATTAGGTGCCTCATATTGCGCAGGTTTAGGAGGTGGTTACATCTCATGCAACACTCTCCTCAGGTTTTCAATAATTCTCAACTTAAATGTGCCATAACATGGAAACCTCAAGTCACCTTCCTTTTCTGTAATCTTGTGCCACTGACCAAGCCAAATGCATTTATGGAGCCCTACATGTATTGCCATATAATGACCTGGGATATCTTTGTGAGGAACCTCTTTTTCCTTCCTACTTGGTATAGGTACATTTCCTCTGAACAAACCTTGTATTACCTTAAAACAAATCCTTTTTCAGACAAATATCAATAATCTCCCAAAAAAAAATTATGTTCCTGATTGGGAAGTAACTCTTTTGCCAAAATTCCTTATTCAACAGTGACAACCAATCACAGTGCATTGCCTTATGACATCAACAACCAATACCAGTGCAGCAGTGCACCAACTGACCAATACCAACATGGCACACTGTGACATCAATCTCGCTCCTTGCAGCGGCTCACCCTCCTTTACAATCTGCATGCACACACTATCTTCAACAGTACACACACATATAATAAAATAGTACACAATAAGCTTTGTTTGTTCCACTAAAGAATTGACAGTATCCAGTCATGCAAGGTTATCAATAATTTTGAACTGTTGAGTAGCCATTTTAGTTATAGCTCCATGCACGTTATTTTCGCACACTAGGCCCGCCACTGTGCACTTTAACCTAGGTATATTTTATTTAGCTTTGTTTATTATTTTAACAATAGCCACATTTGCAGTCTTGTTTTATTTCTCTCTATCTAGCTGTTCTTTGCTTAGGTCAGCACTGTGTTCTTAAAGAAGCACTCTGTGCTTCTCTCAAGGCTGCAGTGAGATAGGTTGCCGGTAAAACGTGGTAACGCTTGTGAGAAAGTAGCCTCTTTCTAGCCTTGTTACCCCCACTTTAGGCCTGTTTGTGAGTGTATGTCAGGGTGTTTTCACTGTCTCACTGGGATCCTGCCAGCCAGGGCCCAGTGCTCATAGTGAAAACCCTATGTTTTCAGTATGTTTGTTATGTGTCACTGGGACCCTGCTAGTCAGGACCCCAGTGCTCATAAGTTTGTGGCCTATATGTATGTGTTCCCTGTGTGGTGCCTAACTGTCTCACTGAGGCTCTGCTAACCAGAACCTCAGTGGTTATGCTCTCTCATTTCTTTCCAAATTGTCACTAACAGGCTAGTGACCAATTTTACCAATTTACATTGGCTTACTGGAACACCCTTATAATTCCCTAGTATATGGTACTGAGGTACCCAGGGTATTGGGGTTCCAGGAGATCCCTATGGGCTGCAGCATTTCTTGTGCCACCCATAGGGAGCTCTGACAATTCTTACACAGGCCTGCCACTGCAGCCTGAGTGAAATAACGTCCACGTTATTTCACAGCCATTTTACACTGCACTTAAGTAACTTATAAGTCACCTATATGTCTAACCTTTACCTGGTAAAGGTTAGGTGCAAAGTTACTTAGTGTGAGGGCACCCTGGCACTAGCCAAGGTGCCCCCACATTGTTCAGAGCCAATTCCCTGAACTTTGTGAGTGCGGGGACACCATTACACGTGTGCACTACATATAGGTCACTACCTATATGTAGCTTCACAATGGTAACTCCAAATATGGCCATGTAACATGTCTATGATCATGGAATTGCCCCCTCTATGCCATCCTGGCATAGTTGGCACAATCCCATGATCCCAGTGGTCTGTAGCACAGACCCTGGTACTGCCAAACTGCCCTTCCTGGGGTTTCACTGCAGCTGCTGCTGCTGCCAACCCCTCAGACAGGCATCTGCCCTCCTGGGGTCCAGCCAGGCCTGGCCCAGGATGGCAGAACAAAGAACTTCCTCTGAGAGAGGGTGAGACACCCTCTCCCTTTGGAAAATGGTGTGAAGGCAGGGGAGGAGTAGCCTCCCCCAGCCTCTGGAAATGCTTTGTTGGGCACAGATGTGCCCAATTCTGCATAAGCCAGTCTACACCGGTTCAGGGGACCCCTTAGCCCTGCTCTGGCGCGAAACTGGACAAAGGAAAGGGGAGTGACCACTCCCCTGACCTGCACCTCCCCTGGGAGGTGTCCAGAGCTCCTCCAGTGTGCTCCAGACCTCTGCCATCTTGGAAACAGAGGTGCTGCTGGCACACTGGACTGCTCTGAGTGGCCAGTGCCACCAGGTGACGTCAGAGACTCCTTCTGATAGGCTCCTTCAGGTGTTAGTAGCCTATCCTCTCTCCTAAGTAGCCAAACCCTCTTTTCTGGCTATTTAGGGTCTCTGTCTCTGGGGAAACTTTAGATAACGAATGCAAGAGCTCATCCGAGTTCCTCTGCATCTCTCTCTTCACCTTCTGCCAAGGAATCGACTGCTGACCGCGCTGGAAGCCTGCAAACCTGCAACATAGTAGAAAAGACAACTACTGCAACTCTGTAACGCTGATCCTGCCGCCTTCTCGACTGTTTTCCTGTTTGTGCATGCTGTGGGGGTAGTCTGCCTCCTCTCTGCACCAGAAGCTCCGAAGAAATCTCCCGTTGGTCGACGGAATCTTCCACCTGCAACCGCAGGCACCAAAAAGCTGCATTACCGGTCCCTTGGGTCTCCTCTCAGCACGACGAGCGAGGTCCCTCGAATCCAGCGACTCTGTCCAAGTGACCCCCACAGTCCAGTGACTCTTCAGTCCAAGTTTGGTGGAGGTAAGTCCTTGCCTCATCTCGCTGGGTTGCATTGCTGGGAACCGCGACTTTTGCAGCTACTCCGGCCCCTGTGCACTTCCAGCGGAAATCCTTTGTGCACAGCCAAGCCTGGATCCACGGCACTCTAACCTGCATTGCACGACTTTCTAAGTTGGTCTCCGGCGACGTGGGACTCCTTTGTGCAACTTCGGCGAGCACCGTTTCACGCATCCTCGTAGTGCCTGTTTCTAGCACTTCTCCGGGTGCTACCGGCTTCATAGAGGACTCCTTGTCTTGCTCGACGTCCCCTCTCTCTGCTGGTCCAATTTGCGACCTCCTGGGCCTCAGCAGCGTCCAAAAACGCTAACCGCATGATTTGCAGCTAGCAAGGCTTGTTGGCATTCTTTCGGCGGGAAAACACTTCTGCACAACTCTCCACGGCAAGAGGGATCCGTCCACCAAAGGGGAAGTCTCTAGCCCTTTTCGTTCCTGCAGAAACCTCAGCTTCTTCTGTCCAGTAGAAGCTTCTTTGCACCCGCAGCTGGCATTTCCTGGGCATCTGCCCATCTCCGACTTGCTTGTGACTTTTGGACTTGGTCTCCTTGTTCCACAGGTACCCTAGATTGGAAATCCACAGTTGTTGCATTGCTGGTTTGTGTCTTTCCTGCATTATTCCTCTAACACGACTTCTTTGTCCTTAGGGGAACTTTAGTGCACTTTGCACTCACTTTTCAGGGTCTTGGGGAGGGTTATTTTTCTAACTCTCACTATTTTCTAATAGTCCCAGCGACCCTCTACAAGGTCCCATAGGTTTGGGGTCCATTCGTGGTTCGCATTCCACTTTTGGAGTATATGGTTTGTGTTGCCCCTATCCCTATGTTTCCCCATTGCATCCTATTGTAACTATACATTGTTTGCACTGTTTTCTAAGACTATACTGCATATTTTTGCTATTGTGTATATATATCTTGTGTATATTTCCTATCCTCTCACTGAGGGTACACTCTAAGATACTTTGGCATATTGTCATAAAAATAAAGTACCTTTATTTTTAGTATAACTGTGTATTGTGTTTTCTTATGATATTGTGCATATGACACTAAGTGGTACTGTAGTAGCTTCACACGTCTCCTAGTTCAGCCTAAGCTGCTCTGCTAAGCTACCATTATCTATCAGCCTAAGCTGCTAGACACCCTATACACTAATAAGGGATAACTGGGCCTGGTGCAAGGTGCAAGTACCCCTTGGTACTCACTACAAGCCAGTCCAGCCTCCTACAACGCTTTGTCTCTGGTGTTCATAGAAACATACACATCCTTACGTAGGGACATTTTCTCAGAACATCAGTTGTTTTATTATAAAAACACTTCCCTGTCCCATACACTTTAGAGGGAGACACTTGCCAGATGACTACGACTGTATGCTGATTGCTGAACCCTTCGCTACAGATGCTTATGTAGACTTCAGGCCTTTGCTCAGGTATGGGGGATTATGTCTTTCCCAGGGGAACCTGAAGGGCGGAACTAGAGCTTAACATGCTGTGCTGTATTATAGCCTATGTAGGAATTAGTCTATTGACTCTAGTGACAATATGGTAGCATTATTTCTATGCTTCACTCTCCTTGTCACAATTTTAATCCTGTCATGCTTTATTGTCCTGGTTATTGCAGAACATGCTTCACTATCTAAGATGCAGTTGCTTCATTAAAAACCCTAATGGAAATATATACTGCCTCTGCTTGTCCTTGTATATGTGAGACTTACGTAAACTGAGAGAAACGGATGAGATATTAGTGACCACGATTTCCCTGAGGAATCAATCGTGTCATGCGCTCATCTGCCCAATCATCCCTGCTATTGGGTGTAGATGAGGCACTGGTAGTTAGCCGGAGCAAAACCCAGATTGGGCCGACAGTTGTCAGCGGTAGTGGCTCAATCCCCCACACCGCAGGCGATTGTACCGCTCAAATCCAGTAGTCTCATTAGAATAATGAGAGCTTTCGTGACAGAATTCATGGATATCATCCAAGTTAGTATAGGTTCACCCTGCACATTAAAATCCACTATTCCAACCACCTCACATCCACACAAAGGTAAAATCCCTATTTCAATTGTGCCATTGACAATGTCTCAGCATAAGCACTGTCAAACAAGCAGACAATTACAATGTGGTGTCTTGTACACCTTTTAAGACTTTCCTGAGCTCTTTGGTCATGTTGGACCTAATAACAACTTCAACTTCATTTACTAAACATCACACTCGCACAGCATTCAAAACATCTCCAAAAAAACATTATCCAAACTCTACAAAACACTGCAAGCTAAACATTAACCACTGAAATGTATTACCCTGTTGACACTCACTCCTTCAATGCTGACTCTCTCCCGGATCTCTGAAACTCTACTGATCCTCCAAAGTATGAACAAGGATACTATGTACTGGGATTTTGGGATGAACTAATCTAAAATGAAGGATTCCAGCTCCTATTGCTTTGGAATCTTAATCAGCATCACTCTACTTCCATCTGATGACCTCAGTGCCCATTTTCTTTTCTCTCTTTCTTCAATGGTCCTTTTTAGGAGTTCTGAGGGATAAAGGGGGTTCAAATCAACACTTCAAATTACTTAACAGTGTAACCTATTTGTTCACACATTAAATCTTGGAGTCAGAGGTTTGAGTTCAAAGATTCATTCCACATTTAGGGGAAGACATATATATCATGTTTCTTCAACTCATTTATGTAAGTACAGAATCACCAAAGGTGAATTAAAACATTGATTCATATTAAATTGTACAAGCATAAGGCATACAAGAATCTCGGTTGCAGCAATACAGAAGATAAGAAATAGGATTTGTTGATCAGTATACAAGTTACAGTCCTCTTGCCTAATCATCTGAAAACTAATCTGAGCTAAATATTCTAAGCTATAGGGGAATCCTAATTATCTATCAAGAAATGTAGGAAATGATGAAAATAATAGGAAAGTGTCAGAATAACAGGAACCTCAGTAGAAGTTGTGATAGAGAGGTGTGTATAGTATGTAGCCACTCAACCAGATTCGGAATAGAGAGACCTGTACCTCTCCAGGTCTCTGCAGAATCTGTTCTCACCAAAGGGTAAAGGGGTCTGCTCTCATCTAGCTAAATAAATACCAAATTAGACCTTGAGGAACCTGTGAGAATCCACGTCATCAACACCAGTAGTTTTCCATTTGGAATTGGCAACTCCCTTTCAAGTTCTCATTCCAGAAGTCGAACATCAGGACAACTTTGAGAGCCTCTAGCAGCACAGCACACACAAAGGAGTATTCCTTCTTAGTTCACTAGTGCTCCCTTTGTCCTTGCCAAAATATCCCCTTTGTCCTTTCCAAAAAAGAATTGGGGGCCATATCTCAAATACAAAATATACTTTTCATTAACTGTACACTAAGACAGGTGCACCTGCAAATAAACAACATTGCAACAAGAGCAAACTCCACATTGAAGTTGGACACACAATCAACATTTCAGCACTTTAGTCAAGCTAATTTAGTAAGATACTTCAATGCATATTCAAAATATATGATTATATTTACATCTTCAATTAATCTCTCAACAATTTATTAATTATATGTAAGTTCACCAAATATCTTATTCACATTTCCTGAATATAAATATGCAAATGTATCAAAATCCAACATGTTAAAGTCATCCTTTGAACAATCATATATAGGAATTATTAATATACTGTGAAGGCACCTTCAACGATACATTGGATGCTTCACTTTCTATTAGTAGTATTAAAACTCACAATACATGTATCGTCAATTACAATTATGTGTTAGTCCTGCAGCACATAATAGCACAGCCAAAGTTTTGCGTTCTCATGACCATTCCAATTCAGAGTGTGTTCTAAGAGGAGTTGCATGATAGTCAGCTGCAAAATAAGCTGACAGCATGTTAGTATTGCAAGTTTCACAAAGAGGATAATGGACAATGTAAGTCTCTTTTTGTGCAGCCATACTGTTTAAAACTGTTAGATTGTATGTAATACTTTTCCTCATTACCTTACTCTACACCTAAAATGTTTAGTGATAGCTGTTTGTGAGTCAGGTTACTATTTATTACTGGGCAGTGAATCATATCATAGGTAACTACCTTCCTCAAGAAAGTGATGGCCATTGCTAGGCAGAGACAGGAATTTAGATTAATTTAGATTTCCATTGGTTTCATCAAATCTATACGTTAGCCCTGAACAGGCTCAAATTATTTTATCAATCTTATTTTAGATAATTTCTTATTGAGAGAATCACTTGATAAGGATGACTCCTTCCGCCCACCATATTAGCCTTCAACACAGAACCAACATAAATCGCCCATGGTGAAATCCTCTAACAAATATACTCTCCGGTATTGGCGCAGAGTATAGAATAGCAGGTAGTCACCTTTGGGCTGGCCAGCATATTAAACGAGCAATCACAGCATGTCCTAGCTTAAGTTTTTTTTTATTCCTAGGGACGTACAGCACAGCTAACATCAGAGGGAAAGGAAATGTCAGGTCACTGCTGCCTTTTCCCATGGAAGTGCAAATGCTCTGCATTCACATCTCCCTTTGCAGCTTTGGGTTAGTCTGAGACCTCGTAATTCTGTTTCCTATCAGAAGCACTTTCAAGCATAATATTGAAGGGAGGGCGCAAAGGACGCTGTCTCTTGTAGTTCTTCAATTGCCAGATGAAGGGGAGACTCATTACCGGACCATCTGATAAATAACACACATGAAGGTCAACACTCATCTCATGATTAGTATACATGGAGGGCTACAGGTTTTCCTCAGATAGGAAACAGTAAAAATAGGAAAACACCTTTTTGAATATTAAACCACACTGATGGTGAATGGTAGGAGCTGAAAAATAGTATTGATCTGTAACAAGGAGAGGACTGGGCAGAATCCCAGAGACGAAGAGTGCTGCAAAGGGTAAAATAGGGAACAAAAAAGTGGCAAGGGATGGTGAAAAGATAAAATTAATTAAAAACATGTCTCACAACACATACGTCTTGGGATGAGGGCTCCTTATACATTTATTAGTTACATTGACAGGAAGGAGTCACCATCTCAAATTGGGAATCCAAGATAATTGGATTTTTCCTCCGCTTAGCTTCTTCGAATAATTCAGAACTTGCGACATTACTTATTTTTGCAAGCAGAAAGATTTTCTTTTTTCCCTTTAAGTCTCACAGTTTTGCAAAAGTAAATAGCTGTGCCTCTCACAAGAACAGGGTGTGAGTTAGGGAGACCTTGGCCAAAGCAGAATACAGCATTGTGATGTTCACTGATGACTTAAGGTCACCTCAAAGATTGACAGCTTGCTTCAATGGCTGTTTCAGGGTCTTTGCTTGAAGAGATAGCGTATCTTTTCACAGACTGATGAAGTTCCAGTTAGTCGCTCAAACTGCTTCATCACCCGCAGTGGTCTCATCTGCAGAAGTAGCATCTCTGACAGTAAGTGAAACATGTGCCAGGAAATCCTTTAGAGCTTTTGTGAGGTGAGGTGATATGAAGGAAAGAGCTCAGTTTCACTCCAACGTGGAGTTCTGGGCATTTGTAGTGAAAGTCACTCTCCTAGCGAAAGAAGCACACCTTGGCAGAGTGAAAGGTGGAATCCAGTATGTGAGAAGCTTCTTTTAGGAATTAGGCTAGGAAGACAATACTAATTGCAAACTACATATTCCCTTTGAAAATCAATAGTTGGCCATTAGAATACTGGTGTAATAAATGTGATCACTGGTTGAGGGGGGGTGTAACCATTTTCAAACAGCTACCACAATTATTCTCAGTGTGAAGTCATAAGCAAACCCTATTTAACCTGTGCTCAACTATAGGGTAGCTTGGCACAGACCAGTCAGGCTTCACTGAGAGGCAATGTGTTAAGGATTTTATGCAGCACTTCAAAGAGCAATCCAATGAAAACACACCACTGAAAGAGTCCACAATTGCTTGAAAGGTAGAGTATTTTTAATAAATAAAACAATTACAAAACCACATCAATCCAATCAATAGCACCAGAGATATTCAATTTTAAATGTTTTAATAAACATAGCATCAAAAGGTGTAAAGCGCCAGCTGTGGATATCTGGTCACATTGGACCAGGACAAAGTTGCAAATACAGGCAGACTGCGATGGAGCACAGGTCTGCTACAGGTCGTTGAACAGAGTACCCTCAATCCTGGCTTACAGAGCATTGCAAGGAACCGAGCTGAAGATGCGTTTGCACAGCCGAGGTAATGCATCAGTTCTGAAATGTAGGGAGGCTGCAGTGTAAGGTCCTGTTGTGTTGTCATCAAAGAAGTCATTGACAAGGGCTTGTGATGTGAAGTTCAGAGTCTGGGATGTGATGCACAGTCAGGGCGATGCATCGGTTCTGAAGAGCTGCAAGGCTGCAATGCGGTGTCCATTGCCGACATTAAGGCTGGCGTTGACAAGATGTGTGAGGGCCTTCACAAAGGACTTGTCGCACAGCTTTGGTTCCAAATGCTATGTGGGATATGGTGGCAATGCAATGGTTTGCAATGGGTTAGATTCAGCAGAGATGGGTTGGTTCTGCTTGGGATTTTGCTGCGCAGCAGAGGAGATGCTGGATCCACAGAGGCTGGTAAAGCACTGTAAGTCCACCTTCAAGGGTGAAGGAATTTTGTGGCAGCACTTGGTATGGTAGACTCACAGATGGCAGAGTCCAGAGACAGATGCAAGGTTGTTCGAGCTTTCGGTGCCCGAGGCTCAAGTCAGGAGGCCAGCAAACTATCTCTTGGAGTCCCTCTGGGGTTCTGGGTTCAAGAGATGCAGGTCCACTACTTCAGACCCAGGTAGGATGGCAGCAGGCAGCAAGTCATCACAGTAGAGCAATAGTCCAGCCGAGTGGCAACCCTTCAGCTGCACAGCAATCTTTCTTTCTGGAAGAGTATCCACAGGTCCAGAAGTGTACTGAAGAGTAAGTGTCTGAGATCCAGTATTTCTTCTCAGCTGTGCCTTTGAAGTGAGTGACAGGCTTCTAGAGGATTTCCTCTGAAGTCCCCAGGGATCCTGCTTTCCCTGTCCTGGCCCCAGACAAACAGTAGGTGGTATGCAGCCCTGTGTATGTTGGCAGGATACACCCCAAGTGTAAGTGAGGCTGTGGCCAGCTCCTCACTCGAATCCTGCCAGTGATGGCCCATCCAGGCACACCTGGACCTGTGGATACTCTTCCCTATTGTGTGTGGCTGTCTAGGAAGAATGCACAATGCTCAACTGTCAGCTACACCCGGTCATGTGACCCAGGTACGGACTACAAGCACTCAACGGCTAGGGCAAAAAATGCCAACTTTCTAAAAGTGCCATTTTCAGATTTACAATTTTAAATCCAACTTGACCAAAAGTTAGGATTTTCAAATGTGATTCTATAGACACTAAACATGAACTAATCATCTATTTCCATTTGAAAATTAATCTCATGAAAATATAATAAGGTGGCTTCGATGTTATCCTATGGGAGAGGTAGGCCTTGCAGTAATGAAAAATGAATTTAAAAGTTTTTCATTACCAGGACATGTAAAACCTAAAAGTACATATCCTGCTTTGTATATACATTGCACTATGCCCTCTGGGTTGTTCGGGGCCTACCAAAGGGGTGATATATATATTAGAAAGGAAGATTTGCGCCTGGCAAAAGGTTTATTTTGCCAAATCAAAATGATAGTGTAAAATTACACACACAAGCTGAAATGGCAGCCCTGAGTCATGTTTAAAGGGCGACTTAAACGGGAGGCACAATCATGACCCACTAGTATTCTTTAATTTACAGGCCCTGGGCACATATGGTGACATTTTACTATGGACTTATAGGTAAATTAAATATGCTGATTGGGTATAAGCCAATGATGACATGTTTGGAGGAGAGAGCCAAGCATTTTAGTATTGGTGAGCAGTGGTAAAGTGCACAGAGTCCTAAAGTCTGCAAAAATGAGGTCAGTAAAAATAGAGGAGTAAGGCAAAATGTTTTGGGGAGGATCTCCCTGAGGCTGCCAGAACTAACATTCAGAATTAACTTGGAACTAGGATGAAGGAAGTCTCCCTTTCTACTATGCGATGAAGTAATTGTTTTACCTGTTGCTGCTACATACAGAATTTTACCAGTAGAACTACTTTAGGAATTAGTACTGTAAACCATTAGTTACCGCTCAAGCCTCATCCAACTCTGCTCATGCCTTATGATTCATACTCCTGAGACACAGACAGAAGAAAGCACAGCCATGCCTGCTCAATGTCTTTTGTTGATATCTCTTTTTCACTGATACTCTCTGGTTTAAAGTGAAACTAACTTCATTGGAAGACACTATCACACTTTTACTTATAATCATTTTCTCTAAAATGTGGACTTGACCATTGAATATATACGTACCTTCAGCTTCTGTCTGTCCTTTGAGTCCAGAATAAAAACACATTTGATAAAAGGCTGCACAGTGACAGATGTTTTTTAGACAGGAAGATTAATTTGATCTGATGGTAAGTGAATGCAGCTGCTGGAGATGTCTATGGCAGTGGTTCCTAACCTTTGGTCCAGAGACCCCTCTGGGTCCGCAAAGCCTTCTCATAGTATCTGTGACTTACTAGAAAATTAAATTATATTAACAGATTAGATCCCCAGCTTTCAGTAATAACTCACGGGGGGCGGATTCCAATAAGATTCAATGGGGGTACTAATAAAGTAGGACCCACTGGTCTATGGTATAAAATCTGTATTTAGAATTGAAAAAAAGGCAAAGGCTTTGAGTTGTTGTTAGTACAATGTAAACCGGAAATGCAAGTGACCAGAGGGTTGTGTGTAAATGAGAATGGCACTGCCTCCAAACTGAATATTCTTGTTAGCAAGAAGGTGAGGTCAAAATCTGGCTACATTTCAACAAACAGAAGAGCAACAATTAAATGTCAGCTCCTTCAAATTAGACATTTTATCCGGCAGGAAAATGCTGTACTTCGGTAGCAAGCACATACAATATATTTTTAAAGAAATGTCAGGAGAGGAAAAAAAAAAGGAGAACAGTGCTAAAGGCATAAAATGGGAGAGCACTGGAAGGCAGCCATTATAGGAAGGAAATAATGAAATGTAGAAACAGAGCCAGAGAGTCAAGGAACATTGGTCGCTCCCGGTAACAAAAACACATCACAAAAATAGGAAATAAAAACTGTTCAGATAAATACATTCATGTTAAAGACTATCATACTTTAACTGGATATAATATTTGGAATCCAAAGAGGTATCAATTTTAAAGTTGAAGTCTCAGAGGTAATCGTTAAGGTGGTATTAAGGGATTGTTAGAAATTAGGTCTTTGGTTGACAGTCTGGTTACCCCCTGTTCAAGCAAGGACCCTCACGCTAGTCAGGGTAAAAGAGAATCACCATCAGCTAACCCCTGCTTACCCCCTTGGTAGCTTGCAGGGCAGTAGGCTTAATTTCAGAGTGCTAACACACACAGTAACTTAATGAAAACACTACAAAATGACACAACACAGGTTTAGAAAAATAGGAAATATTTATCCACAATACACAAGTCAAGTTATCAATGGAAATTCAAAAAGAGTCTTTAAGTAGTTTTAAACACACACTAACACTGTTAGCGTGAAAAAGTACCTCGGGTGCGTCAAAAATAACCCTGCACAGGCAAGTGCGCATCAAAAAGGGCTTGCGATGCGTTGATTCCACTCACGAGCGGGACCTTGCGTTGTTTCTCCTTTCATTGGATGAGGGCGTGTTGTTTCTTCTCTCTGCAGGAGAGTGATGCCTCGATCCGGTCAGCACTCTCGGGTACGAACAGGCCTTGCGTTGTTTTTACACGCCCAGCAGTACTTAAGTCAGAAATCCAGCCGCAAGATGATCCGAAAACCCTGCAGCACGGGTTGTGATTTCTCAGCCTCCGTCCGCGATGCTGTGTGTCATTTCTCCTGCTCTGTGCGTCAATTTGTCAGTCGTGTTTCTGGTGAGCGCTGATTTTCAGCTGCGGAGCCGGCGGCGCGTAGTTTCTTCAGCCACAGATCTGAGTCGCTTCGATCTTTTCCCCACACGGCGCTCTGTTCATGGATTTCCTTTTCTTTAGGTTGCCAGCTTCTCCTTTCAGGGTCCCAGGAACTGGATGGGCACCACAGGGCAGAGTAGGAGTCTCTCCAGAGACTCCCGGTGCTGGCAGAGAGAAGTCTTTGCTGTCCCTGAGACTTCAAACAACAGGAGGCAAGCTCTAAATCAAGCCCTTGGAGATTTCTTCTGAAGATGGAAGGCACACAAAGTCCAGTCTTTGCCCTCTTACTCTGGCAGAGGCAGCAACTGCAGGATAGCTCCACAACGCACAGTCACATGAAGGGCAGCTCTTCTTCCTCAGCTCTTCAGCTCTTCTCCAGGCAGAGGTTCCTATTGTTTCCAGAAGTGTTTCTAAAGTCTGTAGTTTGGGGGTGCCCTTCTTATACCCAATTTCTCCTTTGAAGAAGGCTTACTTCAAAGCAAAGACTCTTGGGAATCTGAAATCATGCCTTGCCCAGGCCAGGCCCCAGACACTCACCAGGGGTGTTGGATACTGCATTGTGTGAGGGCAGGCACAGCCCTTTCAGGTGTAAGTGACCACTCCTCCCCCCCCTCCTAGCAAAGACGGCTCATCAGGATATGCAGGTTACACCCCAGCTCCATTTGTGTCACTGTCTAGTGTGAGGTGCAACCAGCCCAACTGCCAAACAGACAGGGAATCCACAAACAGTCAGAGCCACAGAAATGGTATAAGGAAGAAAATGCCCACTTTCTAAAAGTGGAATTTTCAAACACGCAATCTCATAATCAACTTTACTAAAAGATGTATTTTTAAATTGTGAGCTCAGAGACCCCAAACTCCATATGTCCATCCGCTCCCAAAGGGAATCTACACTTTAATCAGATTTAAAGGTAGCCTCCATGCTAACCTATGAGAGGGACTGGCCTTACAACAGTGAAAAACGAATTTAGCAATATTTCACTCTCAGGACATATAAAAGACATTACTATGGTGGTCATTACAACCCTGGCGGACGGTGTTAAAGCGGCGGTAAGAGCGCAAACTGGCCGGCGGACAAAAAAGGGAATTATGACCCTGGCGGAAACCGCCAACAAAGACAGCCACTTTAACACACTGCCCGCCACGGCGGTACAGACAAGCAGAGCGGCGGTCACCGCCAACAGACAGGCGGAAGACAATGTACCGCCCATAGTATCAGAACACACCAATCCGCCACCTTTTCCGGGGCGGATTCACCGTGGATAAAAACACGGCAGAAACAGCTTTTGCTATGGGAAAACGCTCACCTGAACACACTCCACGAGGAACGACAACTCCATGGAGCCGGAGCTCCAAATACTCCCTGCCCTTGTCTTTCTGCTCCTCTACGAACAACAGCGACGTAGGCGCCGAAGATACCGGTGAGTACTGCACCTACGACACGGGGAAGGGGGGAGGCAAAAGTTAGGGGGACACCCACCAAACACCCCCACCCCCACCCTCGCATATCACAACATACACACCAATGCAGTCAAAAATATCACATGAACAACCCACAATCCCCCCGGAAGAATGCAAAGACAAAGCGAATTGCGGTCAAACATTGTAATGTGCCAATATACATACAAAAATATACTGATATATATCTCGAAATCTGTCCTAATTATATATACAATACAAGAAGTAGTGCAGATATGTACACAACAATGTCCGTGCACCAACAGTCCAAAAATGCATGGGCGAGGCCCACAATAGATACCTGACCAAAATCCGAGAGAACACTGCCGGGGCATTAGATAGAAACACTACAGGCACCTCAGGAGGAAGGGAAGGGGGGGCACCTCAGCCACATGAATGCGAAGCCAGATCCACGACGGGGCTCCATGCCCATTGATGTATCCTGGGGAGTGCAAAGCCACAGTCTCTCAAGTCTCTACAGTGGGTGGCTTGCCCACTGTTACATCCTGGGGAGTGCAAAGCCACAGTCTCTCAAGTCTCTACAGTGGGTGGCTTGCCCACTGCATTATCCTGGGGAGTGCAAAGCCACAGTCTCTCAAGTCTCTACAGTGGGTGGCTTGCCCACTGTGCCATCCTGGGGAGTGCAAAGCCACAGTCTCTCAAGTAGATGCAGTTCTCTACTGGTACTGGGTGGGACTGGTGCCCAGACTGGATGAGTTCCTGTCCTGTCACTGTCCCAGCTGCACATTGGATAAGGATGCCTGATGTGGCGGCCTATTCATACCTACACGGTCTTTGCCCTGTTCAGCGGTGCTTTGCCATGGCGGTTCAGGACTGTTCAGCGGTGCTTTGACATGGCGGTCTTTGCCCTGTTCAGCGGTGCTTTGCCATGGCGGTCTTTGCCCTGTTCAGCGGTGCTTTGCCATGGCGGTCTTTGCCCTGTTCAGCGGTGCTTTGCCATGGCGGTTCAGGACTGTTCAGCGGTGCTTTGACATGGCGGTCTTTGCCCTGTTCAGCGGTGCTTTGCCATGGCGGTCTTTGCCCTGTTCAGCAGTGCTTTGACATGGCGGTTCAGGACTGTTCATCAGTACTTTGCCATGGCGGTTCAGGACTGTTCATCAGTGCTTTGCCATGGCGGTTCAGGACTGTTCATCAGTGCTTTGATATGGCGGTTCTGATACTGACATTGGTGTGTGGCATGACGATCTCCACACTGGACATTGGTGTGTGGCATGACGATCTCCACACTGGACATTGGTGTGTGGCATGACGTTCCATCATTGCCCAGCGGGGCTGTGGCATCCTGGCCCCTCCTGGACTGTGACTCCGGTGGTGGTCTCTGGACCAGTGACGATACTTGGGCCCTCCTGGGCTGTGACTCTGGCGGTGGTCTCCTGACCAGTGACGATACTTGGGCCCTCGTGGGCTGTGACTCTGGCGGTGGTCTCCTGACCAGTGACGATACTTGGGCCCTCCTGGGCACTGACTCCGGCGGTGGCGGTGGTCTCCTGACCAGTGATGATACTTGGGCCCTCCTGGGCACTGACTCCGGCGGTGGCTGTGGTCTCCTGACCAGTGACGATACTTGGGCCCTCCTGGGCTGTGACTCTGGCGGTGGTCTCCTGACCAGTAACGATACTTGGGCCCTCCTGGGCTGTGACTCTGGCGGTGGTCTCCTGACCAGTAAAGATACTTGGGCCCTCCTGGGCTGTGACTCTGGCGGTGGTCTCCTGACCAGTAACGACGGTGCTGGCGGTTGTGTCTGGACCGCCGGAAATGATGGCGCACTTCTCTGCCGTGACACTCACAACAGGCTGGGGAGACTTCCTCAGGACCTTCCCCACCTTTTTTGGAGTTACAGCTGACTCACCAATCGCCCTCGATCCCATTTCACTTGTTGTCCCACCAGGAGTCTTGACACGGTCCCGTCGTCCACTCTCCAATTTCGGAGACTTTACAGGGGGTGGGCTGACAGTGCCTTGGCTCCGGGTCCTACTGCCTTCCCTGGTGGACGGTGCACTCCAAAAACCTGGAACACGCACCACTGGTACTGGAGGCTTTTTGGCTGAGGCGCTACGACGGGACTGATGAATTGGAGGGAGGGGGGCAAAAAGGTCAATTTGACATAGGGACAGTTTCTGACGGACACTGGGATGGGTAGTTGGAGGGGGTCTGGGAGTTGAGGAAGAGGAGGTTGTTGTAGGAGGTGTCACTTTAGGTGTTTTGGGTGCAGGTGCAGGTACTGGAGGCTGTTGTGATGGGGATGGATGTTGGGTGAGTGATTGCCGGCGTTTGTGTACTTTGGGAGGGGGCGTCACAGACACACTGGGAGAGGACACAGGGGACGTGTAAATGGCAGTGGGGGTGGTGAGTGCAGGTGAGCGGCTTGTGGTGCTGGGTGTCCTGGTGCGAGTCCTAGTGCCTGTAGATGTGGTGCATGCAGGTGTGTGTGTAGACGAGACTGGGAGGGAGGAGGGAGACAATGGAGACAGTGGATGTTGCTGTGTCTGTATGGGTGTGATGCTTGTGTGAGTGCCTGTGGTGTGTGTGGTGCCTATGTTTGCTTGAGCTACTTTTGGGTGTTGACTTGTGTGCATGCTGGTCTGTAGGTGTGCTTGGGATGGGCTGGGGTACAGGGGATTGGGTCTGGGCGGAGGAAGTTGGAGGGGGGAGGCTGGACACAGGGACAATGGCTGCCATCAGTGCTGAGGCCAGAGATTGCAGGGTTCGCTGAAGGACAGCCTGATCAGAATGAATGCCCTCCAGGAATGCATTACCGTGTTGCAACTCTCGTTCTACACCCTGGATGGCATTCACAATGGTAGACTGCCCAACAGTGAGTGACCTGAGGAGGTCAATGGCCTCCTCACTGAGGGCAGCAGGGGTGACTGGGGCAGGGCCTGAGGTGCCTGAGGTGAAGGTGATGCCCACCCTCCTGGGTGAGCGGGCAGGGGGTGAACGCTGAGGGACTGCTGGGAGGGCGGTGCAGGTAGGGGAGGTGGCGGCTGTACCTGTAGAAGTGGGGCGCACAGATGGTGCCGCCACCACAGGGGAGCTCACATCGGCGGACGAGTCTGTATCGCTGCTTGGTGATCCTGTGGCCGACGTGAAGCTCCCCTCCGTCCCACTGGTGCATTCAGAGTCTGTGGTGTGGCCCTCCATGGCCATGTGGGATGCAGCTCCCTCGTGCTCCGGTGCCACTGTACCTCCGCCTGATGATGCTGATGTACAAAAGGACAGGGAGAGCAGGAAAAGGGGGGGAGACAGAAGAAAGAGAGTTTTAGTGCATGGCATACCGCTACCGTTGGCGGACAAGACAAACGCAGCAGCCCCATGCATTACGCCGTGCTCCTGGCCTCTGTACATGCAATTTCAGGGATATGGCCTACATGGCAATGGTAGAAATCTGCGCAAATGGATGGCAAAGGGGCAACTATACATCAACTTGCCACTGTTCTGAGCTGGGTTAGAGTGCCACATGGCCTACATTACGGAGGGGCCTTGCCTACCTGACTCGCCCTGGCCTAGGGACACCCACAGCCCACCTCCCCCACCCAGACACCTCCACTGCACGCAAAGTCCACAGAATGAGGTTGTACTCACCCCCTTGTGTCTGCTGTGATGTCCTTAAGCGCCCATCCAACTCCGGGTAGGCCACCGCCAGGATCCGGAACACCAGGGGTGTCATGGTGCGACAGACACCCCTCCCACGTGGGGAGGCCATCCCCAGCGGAGCCTCCGCCGTCTTCTTGCTGCAGCGGCGAATGTCCTCCCATCTCTTCCGGCAGTGGGTGCCCCGTCTCTGGTGAGCCCCCAGGGTCCGGACTTCCTTGGCGATGGCACGCCAAATGTCCCTCTTCTGGTGGGCGCTGACCTACATGACATGCACAAGGAAAGAGGGACAGTCATTACCTACTGCACCGTCAATGTGAGTGGCCCCCTCCCTACTCTGGCCATGTGGCCCATTCGTTCCCATGCATTTCTGTTCTATGAACTCTGCCCCCTTCCAACCAGCCCTCTCCACCCAGGCATAGCCCATCCAACGTGCTCCCTGTGTACTGACCTGTTGGTCTGGAGGACCGTAGAGTAGCATGTACTGGGGAGGACCCTATCCACAAGTTTCTCCAACTCCTGTGCAGTGAAGGCAGGGGCCCTTTCCCCAGACGCAGCAGCCATCGTCGCTTCCAGACCGAGGTCACAGCAGCACTAGCAGTGTAGGTCCTCTCCTGTCGAAGGTCAGGTATCTAGTGATTGAAGAGATAGAAAATGGCGGTGACGTCCGCGGCGGTGACGTCCGCGGCGGGACGCATCTTCCCCCCCCAGCGCACCTGTTCATTGGCTCCTGGGACCCATAGGGTCCAATGTTAACCAATGCAGGATTGCGCCGCGCTCTACGACCGCCTACCGCGACGGTGTCGAACGCCAGTGCAGTTACCCCACAATTCCATTGTCCCATTTTAGAGGTCAGGCAGCCGCCATTTCAGGGGCCCACATGGCTTCATTTACTACTGCGTCACACATAGCTAGGCCTATAATCAACACACATACAGGATTTGTGAGTGGTGTAGTCTTGTGTGTAACTGTGGGTACATACCTGGAGGAATAGTGACTGGTTCTTCGCTGTTGTCCTTCTTAGGCACCGTCAGCTGGGACATATGAGAAGATGGCGGAATCCTCTGGTGTACCGACAGCTGGTGGACCTGTTGACAATGGAAGAAAGACATTTGATCGTGACCTACCGGTTTGACCGTGCCACAATCCAGGAACTATGTACCCAGTTGGAGCCAGACCTGATGTCACCAATCCGCCATCCAACTGGAATCTCCCCTGACGTGCAGGTGCTGTCATTGCTTCATTTCCTTGCAAGTGGGTCATTTCAGACTACTGTGGCCATGGCATCAGGGATGTCCCAGCCTATGTTTTCCAACGTCTTGTCCAGAGTGTTTGCTGCCCTGCTGAAACACGTAAGGAGATACATCATTTTCCCTGAGGTGGAGGATTTGCCTACAGTGAAAGGTGACTTCTATGCCCTTGGACATATCCTCAACGTCATAGGTGCTATTGATGGGACCCATGTAGCTCTGGTCCCCCCCCAGAGGAGTGAACAGGTGTACAGGAACAGGAAGCGTTATCATTCGCCTGGGTGCCCTGTAGTGGTGGACACACCGCTGATTGACCTGTCCTGGGTAGGGAGGTATGGGCCCGCTGGGTGGGTGCTGTGCTGGTGTTACCAGAGGGTGGGAGTTCGGTGTTGGGCTGTGGCTTGGCAAGGGGAACCGACTGTCCTGAGGCCCTCGATGTTCCGGGCTGGTCATCAAGATCCAGTAGGGCAGAGCTGCTGTCGTCACTGTGGGCCTCTTCTGGGGGTGGAGTGGTGTTGTCTGGACCCTCTGGTGTGGTGACGTTCCTTCGGGTTCCTGCGGGGGGATAAGTACATGATTATTGCATGTGTGTGTTTCATGGTGTGCAATGGTTGGGTGTGCGTGTACCCTAGTGCAGGCATTCCTGTGTGGGGGCTTGTGTGCTGATGGTTGGGGGGTGTTCTGGGTCTGTGCAGTGGGCATGCTTTAGTGATGGGTATCCATGCTTAGTTGTGTCATGCAGGTCTTGGGGTTGGGATGGGTGGTTGGTGTTATGGGTACATTATTGAGGATTTGGGGTGATAGGGGAGGGTATGAGGGTGGGGGTGTGTGATAGCATGCAGGTAGGGTGGGGGATCTGATAGTTAAGATTTGACTTACCAGTGTCCGTTCCTCCAACGACTCCTGCGAGGCCCTCAGGATGCAAGATGGACAAAACTTGCTCCTCCCATGTTGTTAGTTGTGGGGAGGAGGTGGGGGTCCGCCGCCAGTCTGCTGTACCGCGATGTGGTGCCTGGATACCGTGGAACGCACCTTCCCCCGTAAGTTGTTCCACCTCTTCCTGATGTCCTCCCTATTTCTTGGGTGCTGTCCCACTGCGTTGACCCTGTCCACTATTCTTTGCCATAGCTCCATCTTCCTCGCTATGGATGTGTGCTGTACCTGTGAGCCAAATAGCTGTGGCTCTACCCGTAGGATTTCCTCCACCATGACCCTGAGCTCCTCCTCGGAGAAGCGGGGGTGTCTTTGGCGTGACATGGGGTGGTGTGGGTGAGGTGTGGGGTGGTGTATGTGTTGATGAGTGGGTGAGTGTACTGGTATGTGTTGTTTTGTGCGTGGATGTTGTGTGGGTGATGGTGTAGTGTGCCTCTGTGTGATGGGGTTCTCTATTCTGTGCTGTCTCTCTATGGCGTTCTCTCAGTAATTGTGGTCATAGGGGTTTGTGGTTGATGTGGGTGGGTGTTTTATATTGTGTTGGATGTGTGGGAGTGTTGTTTGTATGTGTATCAGGTGTGTGTATTTGTAATTGTCCAATGTGGTGGTGTTTTGGAGCTGTGTGTGTATTTTGAGCGCGGCGGTGTGTACCCCATATGGAATACCGCGGTTGAAATACCGCCACGTGGATTCGTGTGTCGTAATGGCATGGGCGTGTTTCTGTTGGCGTGGAGGTGGAGGATTTGTTTCCGCCAGTTTATCGCTGACCTTTGGTGTGGCGGCGTTGTGTGGGTGTCTGAATTTCGGCGGATTCCGTGATGTGTTTCATAATAGCTGTGGCGGAATTCCGCGGCGGTGTGTTGGTGGTCTTCTGCACGGCGGTAAGCGCCTTTTACCGCCAATGTTGTAATGACCCCCTATCTGTCCTACCTTAACCATACACTGCACCCTTCCCTTGAGGCTACCTAGGGCCTACCTTAGGGGTGTCTGACATGTAAGAAAAGGGAAGGTTTAGGCCTGGCAAGTGGGTACACTTGCCAAGTCGAATTTACAGATAAAACTGCACACACAGACACTGCAATGGCAGGTCTGAGACATGCTTACAGAGCTACTTATGTGGGCGGCACAACCAGTGCTGCAGGCCTACTACTAACATTTGATTTGCAGGCCCTGGCACCTCTAAAGCACTTTACTATGGACTTACCAGTAAATCAAATATGCCAATCATGGATAAACCAATTACATACAATTTACACAGAGAGTATATGCACTTTAGCACTGGTTAGAAGTGATAAAGTGCTCAGAGTTCAAAAGCCAACAGCAACAGGTCAGAAAAAATAGAAGGCAGGAGGCAAAAAGATTGGGGATGACCCTGCAGAAGCAAAAAAGTCCAACAGGGGTTAATTTGGTTCCTAACAATTCTGGTTCCTTCTAGAGATCGATCGTTTGTGAAAAATAAGAATTTCACAAATATCGTATGGCTCTGTACAATCTCACATGCATTGATTCATGACCACCTTATTTTCAGAGAGTACAAGCCGCCCATGTATGTGAAAAGTGAGATCTTGCACTGCTCCAACCATTCAACGGCGATGCTATCATCAATATTAAAAGTAAATAATGCCTTAAGACTGAGATTATTTAGGTAAACATCTGTTGTTCGCTACCCACGCCAGTGTAATAGAACAGTTTGTGATATTTACCTTGAATTGCTGATGATTAACTCTTAGAAGGAATAACAAATAACTTTTAGCTCCCTGGTGAACAGAGGTTGTCGATGTTTGGCAAAAATATGAGTTGAGTTTCATATTGACTGATTCCTGGAACTATCTCTTTAAGTGTGTGTGTAGAAAGAATGTAAATGCATTATGCTTCGTGACATATCGTAACACACTACTGCATTTTAATTGTTATTTCACGTATTCGGTTGTTGTTACTGATTGATGCTATAAGATGATGCTTTGATGGGGGTATCCAGCTGCCCTCTTGGTCTTATACCTCTCACAACTGTATTTTCTTTCTTGTCTCTAATGTGCATGTTGCTATTTTTCTCATTTTCCATGCCCTGCCCTGTTTTTTCTTTCTGATATTCCCAATGGCATATTTTGATAGATTCCCTTTGCACCCCATTTACCCCTCACCTGGTTTGTTTCCCATGTATTTGGTATTTTTTTTACTTGTGGCTGCTCACTAGCCAAAGGTATCGCTGTATTGCACTCTATGCCCTTGCTCGTACATTGCAGCCCAGCTCCTCCTATCTGCACCTATCTGTAGCAGTACCAGTTTCTGACTTTCCATGTGCATAATTGGTCTCAATCTAGCTTTCTTACTGTCTGATAATAATTTTTAGGGTACAGTGTGGTCAGGCGTATATCCTACCACCTTAACGCTCTCCATTATCCTGCTCTTTTTGTATTTTTGTACTATGTCATGATGCTGTTTACTCTTAACTAGTGACCCCAAATTCCCATATGCTCTGATGCACTTCCATTGCTTGGTCTGCACCCACCTGTTGGCTCCCCTCCCAGCACTTGCTTTAGTTACCACCCAAAAACTCTCCCCTTCCCATCCTGGCAGTAAAGCCTGCTCTCTCTACCATTTATTGAGCTAGTGCCCATTTTGATACATGCAATTCTCTAGTTTAGCCATCCCACAATGCATCCACATCACATGCTTGAACCCATCTGCATCAGTATGCAGCACACTTTTCTGTAGGCTTCTATGTAATAAAGGTGCACCAGAGTACCACAGCGTCCCTTTCGTCTGTTGGTTGCAATTGTTGTAGATTAGGTGAGATGTAGTAGGGGAAGCAGTGATCTAGGAACAATTAATATCACTGAGACATACCTTTTGATGTGAGAAAGTAATCCTTTTAGCATGTACACCCAATATGTCTAACTGATACTTGTGGTAACTGACACTGACTGTGCCCTGGGTTTTGCTAAACAGGTCCAAGGCCAGTTCTCTGAAAAAAAGGTATATGGCAATGTGGTGCTATTACAATTGGCAATGACAGACTCCTGTAAGCCCCTACTATACAATAGGGCAAGGGGGATTCAAGCTACTTATAAGTCCTTCGTATATACTAAGGCAGGGATGTTTAGAGGCCCAGTAGGTTACCTGCACTGGAGTGTGCACTGCTGTGTTGCCAGGTGCCTTTAAAAAGTGAAATGTGTGCAAATTTGATTTTGTAATTAAAGGTGCTACCAAAGTTATACTCTACATTATTTTGACATATAAGTTAAGTCACCTCTAAAGTCTCCCCTAGGTGCCCCAGGGGTGGGGTACCATGTAATTATAAGCAGGGACATTATAAAAGATGTGCTATATGCCCTGGTATGGGAAAAACTGTCCATTTCATTTTTCATCATTGGAGATGCTTACCTCCATAGGATAACATTGGGATATTTCACATAAGCATAAGTATTGCTAGGAAGGAGCTAAATTAGTTATGAAAGGACTCAAAAGTTTGGTAATGATCTAACAACTTGCCACTGCTGAATTTTTCATATCATAATAAAGAAATGAACTTACAGGACATTCTTTTCTGTAGCTATAATTCAGGCTGCAGTGGCCTCTTCTGATTGGTCAAATTTAACAGGATTAGCCAGGCTGCTTTGATGAGGTGACAAGTGGCCTGCACTGAGCAGAGGTTATCTGAGAGAGGGATGTCTGCAGCTGCAGAGGCCAGGCCAGGAAGGGGGCTGGGTGAATCAAACTGGGCTGCAAAGGAAGCAGGAAAGTAAGGAATGCCAACCAGGCCTGCCCTTTCATCCTGTCCCCCACAGATGGCTAGCATGCTCATGAAAGGAATGTTAAAGGAGATTGGCCACATCAGTGGGTTGGTTTAACTAGGTCATGCTCCTCTGGAGAGAAATTGTCCACTTTATAATTGATACTGCAGCGCTTTGTAGGAAAAGAAAATATCACACTTTGGAGGAAGCTGTCATGGTTTTGGGTGGCACCCTTCATCTCAATGAACAGGGGTACCCATTGCGTGTCCCCCAAGATGATTGAGTAGAGGTAACTGAGCTGCATTGCAACTCAGATCTGCTGCCTGAAACCACTAGAAGAAGAAGCACTGCTCTGCTTAAACCCTGCTCTGCAACCCAAACGAGTGCACTCTGAAGGACTGCACCTGCTGCACACTTGACCAACAGCCCTAATGACTTTGCCTTGCTTCAAAAAGGACTAGGGAGTGCACTCCCTGAAAGGAACAGGTTAACAGAGCTTACCTTCACCACCTGTCACAAATATCCCCAGCCTAGAGTGTGTCCAGTAGACGTTTAAGGATTTGTCCAGGTGCACTGTGGAAATTGTAGTCCTAAATTTCCAAGGACCATTTTAGAGCTTCTAGATCCTTGGATTTGTGTTTTGGACATGTTGAGATCTCAAAAGGAACTTCAGGAAGAAGTTCCTGAAGTTTGGAGATGATTAGAGCAACATTTGGACAACGGTCCATAAGTGGACCGACCCAACATCTTGAGTCAAGCCGACTACCTTCAACCACGACTCTGCCCCAATCTCAGGTTTGTCCCACTGAAAACTGGTTCTCCAAATTTCCACGATTTGACTGGGGCCTCGCATAAAAGCAACCCGATGATGTTGCATCAAAATTGGCTTGCTGGAGAGGAACGCATGACGTTGAGAGAGAAAAGCTCCAGAAAGGTTTCTAAGTGCGAAGGTAAAATTTTGACAGAGGCCTCCCGCTCAGTGCATCTGAGCAGGGCTCCATCGTGGTCCACCTCAAACTTTGACTTGTCCCGGTCAAGTGTGACCAGATATCCTCGGTTTGACCTGTATATGATTATGGTATAGCCTGTGTTACTGTTACGTCACGTGCGCAGTGTTAGGAATTGGGTTGTTGGTTAACTGGGGTGTAAGCCTTAGTCAAGCAGCAGCCACAATCCTAGCCAGGGTAAGTGTCATGCTAACCCTAAATTAACCTTTGCTCACCCTCTGGTAGCGGGGCACAGATAAGTCAGGCTTAACTTAGAGGCAGTGAGTAAATTAATTGTGCAACATTTCAAACAATAAAACAGCGAAAACTCCACACAAAAAGATTCCACGCCATGTTAGAAGAATAATTCTGATTTTAATGAGTAAAACAAGGCCAGAATGACAGAAATCCAATAGTAGAACTTGAGATATTGATAGTTAAGGTTTTGGGTGAAAACAGTGGCTAAGAATTGGAAAGCGCTGAAGCCCACTGTTAGAGATTGGGTTGCTAATTAGCAGAGGTATGCACCCAGTCCAAGGAGGGACCACAATCCTAGTCAGGGTAAGCTAAGCGCACATGAAAGATAACCTGTGTTCACCCCTAGTAGTTTGGCACAGAGCAGTCAGGCTTATCTAAAGAAGTAATGTGTAATGTATTTGTGCAACAATTGCAATGCAGTAACTCAATGAAAATATCACAAAACAATTCCACAGGTTTAGAGAAATAGAGGATATTTAACTGAGTGAAACAAGACCAAAACAACAAAAATCCAACTAGTAGAAGTTGAGTTGTTAATTTTTCAACATTAAATGTACAATGTACAAATAGCGCTTAGAAGTCACTAGCAGTCAAAAGGTTACTTGATGTCACGAGGGACCCATGGAAATCCAAAGTTCAGGCCAACCACGATGGATGGTACGCCAGCAATAGGACACACACACTTCCCGCTAACAAAGTACTTTGGATGGAGCTTTGGTCAACGTTGTGAATGTACAGCGTCCTTATCGAGCCATGCAAATGGGGGTCCTGGTTCATCATCGAGCTCTGTTGAAATCAATGTGTTGTCATCCAGCCATGCTGAGCATCTTTGTTATGGCTATGATGTTGTTGTGCAGTTTCTGAGTTGGCATCAAAGAGCGGTGCAGCAAACCTTTACACGCACTTGAGGTGATGCATCTGTTTTTGCAGGAATCAGCAGCACAACCCACTTCGGAGGCCCAGGATTCGGGAGGGGCACCTCAGGCAAGGGTAGGACTCACAGATGGCAGAGTCCAGGAACTGCAGGAGAGTTGCAGTCAGTCCTTGATATCCATGAGACTGTTGGAGGACAAGGGGCAAGCCAGCAAGTCCTTGGAGTCACTCAGGTTCAACAGGATGGATCCAATCCTTGTCCTCAGTAGGGCAGAGATCAGCAGGCAGCAGGGCAGATCAGCAAAGCATAGATCAGTTTCTTGGAACAGTCAGTCTAGGCAGAGAAACAGTCCTTGTAGCACAGCAATCTTCACTTCAGTAGATTTCTTCCCAAGTCTAGTAGTGATCTAATTTGCTGTGGTTAGAGCCCCAGTACTTATACCAAAAAGTGCCTTTGAAGTGGGGTGACTTCAAAGCAGCTCCTGATGTGCACACATCTCCCTTTCATCCCAGCCCTGGCCCCAGACTATCAGTTAGGGGTAATCAGCCCTTTGTATGGGGACAGGCACTTCCCTACTGACGGGTAAAGGCAAGTTCCCCTTCACCCTTCCAGCCCAGGAAGACCCATCATAATGCAGATGAACTCAGATGAGCCCTTTGTCATACCCACCCTTCCTGTGTTTCTGGCTGTCTAAAGGGAATGCACAAAGTGTAGCTGTTGCCTAGCCCAGACGTGTATTGGAGGCAGGCTGCAAAGCACACAGAGCAGTAGGAAAAGAGAAATGCCCACTTTCTAAAGTAAAATGGATTTATCATTACCATTCCAATAAAATGAAACATGATGCAGATACTCCTTTCTGATCAGGAATTACAGCCTGACAGTATATTAAGGAATTCCCAATGCTTGCCACTGAGAGGAGTAGACCTTACAATAGTGAAAAACGACTTTGGGAGTTTTCACTACAAGGATATGAAAAAATTAAAAGTACTTGCCCTATCTTTTACTTACATGGCAACCTGCCCTATGGGCTATCTAGGGACTACCCTTGAAGGGATGTAGATGTAATAAAAGGGGAGCCTAAGGCCTGGTAAGACATTTTAAATGCCAAATCGAAGGTGCAGTGTAATTACACACTCAGGCTCTGTGCTAGCAGGCCTGAGACATATTTTACAGGGCTACTTAAGTGAGTGGAACAATCAGTGCCACAGGCCCATTGATAGCATTTAATCTATAGGCCCTGGGTAACTGGTATAAAACTTTACAAGGGATTTATAAGTAAATTAAACTTGTCAATTGTGTATACACCAGTGTTATCATGTTTATGGAAGAAGCACATGCAATTTAGCACTTGTTAGAAGTGGAAAAGTGCTCAGAGTCCTAAGTCCTAAGGGTAACAGAAAATACAGCAGAAATTGTGAGGCAAACAACAGGCAAAAAGATTGGGTGAAGACCACCCTAAGTCTGTCAACTCTAACACCTGCTGAAGAAATGCACCTCAAATCTCCTTTGTGGTGCGATTTGTCAGTTCCAAGCTATTCAGTAGAGAGGATGCATTGCTTTTCTCCACGCAACAGCAGCAATGCTTTTGTTTCGAGATGCTGTGAGACTACGGCATGAGTTCCCAATGCATTGATGTTAGACTTTTTTCCCTACACAGGGTCATCCCCAGTCTTTTTGCCTCCTTCCTCCTGGTTTTTCTGACCTCTTGCTGTTGGCTCTAGGACTCTGAGCACTTTATCACTGCAGACCAGTCCTAAAGTGCAGGTGCTCTCCCATCTAAAGTTGATATGATTGGCTTCTACCTAATTGGCATATTTAATTTACCTATAAGTCCCTTGTACAGTGGTATCTCTATACCCAGGGTCTGTAAATTAAATACTGCTAGTGGGCCTTCAGCGCTGCTTGCACCACCCACTGAAGTAGACTTTCAAACCTGTCTCAGGCCTGCTAGCACAGGGCCTGTGTGCGCAGTTTTCTGCCACAGGGACCTGGCATCTAAATTTACTTGCCAGGCCCCGAACTCCCCTTTTACTACATGTAAGTCACCCCTAAGGTACGCCCTAACTAACCCTATGGGCAGGGTGCCATGTATGTAGAAGGCAGGGCATGTGCCAGGTTGCGTGGCCTGTACTGGTAGTGACAAACAGCCTAACCTGGTGTCTCACTGAGGTGAGTGCTGCCTTCTCGTAGGATTGCATTAGAAATGCCATGCCTTAGGTGTAAGGGGTATTGTCTGATTTATGAGGGGTAGCATAGGCGTGTTTTATATGGTTGTGATGGTGATAATAAATGCTGCTTACTGGTGTAGGTGTATTTTTTATTACTATTACAGAAATGTTGCTTCTAGGAAGCGTGCATTTATCTGTGCTTATGACTCTGGTATTTTGCAGCTTGACTCCAATCCACGTCTGGGCAGAGTGACAGTTGGGGCTTTGTGCATACTTTTCAGACAGCCTGAACACAAGGTGGAGGTGTCACAGAGGTGCATCTGCATACTGAATAGTCTGCCTGGGCTGAGAGAAGGGAGAGGGGGGCACACCTACATTTGTAAAGGCTGTGCCCTCGCCTCACACAACAGGGCTGTTTACCCCCCACTGATGTTTGGAGCCTGTGCTGAAGGAGAGAGGGGACACTCCCAGAACCAGTTGTAACTGGCTGGAACCTCCTCTCCCTGCCATTACAAAACATTCAAAGACTGAGTATAAGTACAGGGGAATTTTCCCCACAATTTGGAGACTCCTTGAACTTACCTGGAACTGGACACAGACTGCTGGGAGAACTCACCAGGAACCGCCATGGACTACTGCTGCTGTGCTGACCTGTGACCTGCTTGGTCACTAAAGCGGACTTGCCACTTGCTACATACTCCTTGTGCTGGCCTGTTGTTGGGCCCTCCACCTGTAGGCCTTTTCCTGCAAGCTTCACTCCCCAGGGACAGGGTGCTGTGGCTCCTGACCCCTGCTGCCTTGTGAAGCACGAGGAGTGCTTCAATACTTGCCAAAATTAGCGTTTGGGAAAGCACTTTGTCTTTAATCCCTAAAGCGCTGTGAACGCGCTCCTTCGTGCCCAAAAGACACCACGCGACCCGGGCTCCTCCAAAGGAATAAAGCGTTTTGTGAAGCGCTTTTGCTGCCGTGGTAATCACTGCTGTGAACCGGGCGTTAACAATTTTAATTGCGTCGAGGACACGCTGCTCTTTGTGCGCCCGGGGCACCAACCAAGCTGGAAATGAAGAACCTGTAGCAAGCGTACTCCTAGCGGTGCCTCCGGGGCAGGGATTGCTCCGGGAGGACCCCCAGGGCACCAGAAGGCCCTTATTTGAGCCCGGACAAAGCAGGAGACGGGCAGGAGAGGAGGAAGCCTTTCCCTGCCCTGCCAAGCCCAGAAGGGCTCTCTGTCGGATAGCGGGCGGGGCAGAAGTCCTTTGTTTGGCCTTGTGTGGCCCAGTGTTGATCTTTGCCTCCCGGGCCTTCACTGGCCTTCATTGGCCCTCCACAAAGGTGTGGCCATGCAACAATCGTGGCCTGCCCTTGAAACAGAGGGAGTGAGTGGCACCCCCTCTAACCCAGAGTTGTCAAGGAGGCCCCCACATTGCGCAGAGGAGCGCCGGGGGCCCTTTCTTAGTTCTACAGGCACCGGAGGTGCCTTCATCTTACAGGTACTTACTAAGGACCAATATATAGAACATAAGTTCTTGCTAGAGACTTTTCTGATTTTATATATTGCCTACCTGTTTGATGTTTTTTTTTATATGTGTGCAAATGTTCCTTTTATGGACATGATTTGCTGATATGTATTTCTATGACTTGCCATATGTTTTCTAATGCTTCTACTATGGGCCTTTTCTGATATTCGTATGACAAGTGCTTTGGTGTAATACATGTTCCCTGACTACTGCTTATGTTGCAGAATACTGAGTAACCTGTGTGTTATGTGTGACTATTGCTAGTTTGCAGGGTGACTAATGTGTAATGTTCTGACAACTGCTAAGGTAGCAGGATAGTACTGATATGTGGTGTTTGGTCTAATAATTGCGTTGTGTACAAACCAGTATATTTTTATATAACTTGGTGTTGTGTTTCCTTTGTGATGGGGATAGTGCGTCACATGTGTTGTGTGTGTTGTGCAAACGCTTTACACATTGCCTCTGGGATAGGCCTCCCTTGCCCTGACTAGAGTGGGAAGGTTCTGCCTGGCTGAGGTGCATACCCTAGCCAACCAGAAACCCCATTTCTAACACTTGACATTAAGGCTATGTTGGGCAGTTGAGATGCTGTGATGTGTTGGCTCTGATGAGCGCAGAGCCTGCAATGTGGAGTTTTGGCTTCATCGTTAAGGCTGCCATCAGCAGAGATGTCAGGATCTTGTGTGAGACAAACGCCACAGTGTCGGTTAAGAAGGTGATGCGCTAGTTTCAAGATGCAAGGTACAGTGGTAATGCGATTATGATTGCGACGGTTTCAACACACGCAATAGGAGTGATGCATCTATTTTCTCAAAACACCAGTGGTGATGCATTGATTCTGCTCCAGCAGCAGAGGATGTGTCAGTACTGCTTGAGCAAGCACCTGAGGCCTACTTCCAAGGCTCCAAGACTGGGTTGACACCACTTGGCATGACAGACTTACAGAGGGCAAAGTCCAGTTGCAGGAGCAGGGTGTTTGGAAGACTGTTATGTACCAGATACTTCATATCAGGAGGCCAGCCAAGCAGCCCTTGGAATTACTCTGGGTTTTGGGTTGGAGAGATTCAGGTCCAGTCCTTCTCACTCCCAGGCAAGAGGGCGACATGCTCTAAACTGCACAGTAAAGCAGGAGTCCAGCAAAGTAGCAGTCCAGCAGGGTGGCAGCCTTTGTATCACCACACCAGTTCCTCTACCTGGCAGAGCATCCACAGGTACATGAGTGTACTCAAGGTGTGATGTCAGTGGTCCCGTACTTATATTCAGTTATGCCTTTGAAGTGGAGTAGACTTCTAAGACTCAACTTAGAAGGTTACATCACCTCTGCCCTTCCTGCCCTGACGCCATCTCAATATAAGGGGTTATGAAGCCCTTTGTGTGTGGACAGGACACAGCCTATTCAGGTGTGAGGCTGTGCCCAGACCCGCCCTCCCATCCTCCCAGGATGTCCCACCAAGTTACACCTAAATCCCATTGGGCTGTCTAGGGGGAATACAGAAAGACCAACGGTCACCCACCCAAGACATGTCGTCAGAGAGAGGCAGCAGGCATCAAATTGTTAAAGTAAGAAAATGACAACTTTCTAAAAGTGTCATTTTCAGAATTTCTTTTTAAAATCTGAGTTCACCATAAGTTGTAATTTTAAATTGTAATTCAAGAGACACCAAACTCGAAAAGTCTATTTCTTCTGTCTCGTAGGCTCTCATTTTTCTATTGAGACTACTGGATTTTGAGCGGCAGAATCGCCTGCGGTGTGGGAAACTGAGTCTGACCCACTAGAAGTGCCATCTGTCACTCCAATATGGGTTTTGCTCTGGCTAACTAGCAGTGCCTCATCTCTACCCCAGGGCAGGGATGATTGGGCAGCCGTGGGCATAACATAATTGATTTCCAAGGCAAACCGTGGTCACTCAGGTCTCATCCGTTTCTCTCAGTTACATTAGTCTCACATACACAATGACAAACAAAGGCAGTATATATTTCAGAAAGATTTTAATGAAGCGACTGCATCTTAGACAGCAAAGCATGTGCTGCAATAACCAGGACGATACAGCATGACAAGATTAAAATCGTGACAAGGAAAGTAAAGCATAAAAATAACGCTACCATATTGTCACTAGAGTCAATAGACTAATTCCTACCTAAGGTATGTATACAGCACAGCGTCGTAAGCTCTAATTCTGCCTTCAGGTTCCACTGATAGTCAGTCAAGCCCGTAAGAGAGCCAGAAACAATAATCGTGATGCCCTTTTGATGACAAATAATCGGGAACGCAATACCCTGTGTTTCTACTTTTACTTCCTTATCAAATGACATTAAGAAACTGATCAATAAAAGATGGTCGACTTTAGTCAGCAGTGGTGTCAAGATTCCTAAACCTCTATTTGCAATTCAGAGGATTCAGAATATCAAGGACATGGTGGTACACACTCGCCCATTAACTGATCGTAAGAATGCTACACAAACGACCCTTTGGAATTTTCCTCCAGTGGTGGGTCACTATCCAAGTGGTCAATGTAACGCATGTCGTTTTACCAGACATATGAAGACCATTGACCTGGAGCCCAATGGACAATGGCGCCTTACCAAACATACCAATTGCAATACCCAAAATTGTGTTTATATGATCACCTGCCCGTGGTCCTTACGGTATATTGGTATGACCACCAGACCAGTGAAGACAAGAGTTAACGAACACCGGAGCAACATCAGGTGTGGATGTGTTACAACAAAACTTTGTGACAATTTCTTAGAAGCACCCCATAACCCTAATGATTTATGGTGGGTAGTTTTGGATGCTCCCAAATACAGATCAGACAACACACGTTCCTTATTTAGGTTGGAACAACACTGGGTCTTCAAACTAAGGACCAGTACATATGGACTGAACGATGAGATACCTTGGGTCAACCTGTACCAATAACCATTATGAGTTTCTCCTTTATTCTCCTTTTTTCTCTGCATGGTTATTTCCGTTAAGTGAGACATCATGGATTGGCTTTCATGGCACATTGTGCCTTTATTCACAACACGAGCCCTCAATTTTTGTTTTTGTGTAACATTTGTGACCGTTTCATGAAATGTGCATAATGATGATTTAATTCCCATACCGCCTCCATGGTCCTCTATGAGTAATAAGTTCAAGGGTCGTTTTATTGTATTTACACAATAATTTACTTTCCCCTTGATTTTGTTACAGTATTTACATTAAGATGGTACCCAGCTGGTGTGTTTATACTTCTCCGGCAAGATGATATTTACACTTTTTCCATACACTTTTTAAAAATAATTTTCATAATGTATGTCCCTTAATTGACTGCGGCATGCTTCTTGGCATTATTCTTTTGAATCAGCAATATTATGCCCATTGCGATTTCACAGCAACTTAATGAGCATTGACTCGATATATTTTTTCTGTTTTTTACCACTGCGACGATCCTCTGAGACATGATGATTTGTTTTGTATTTGCATATTCCTTCTTTAACCCCTTCGCTGCCAGGCCTTTTCCCCCTCCTGTGCCGGGCCTTTTTTTGCCTATTTGGGGCAGTTCGCGCTTAGGCCCTCATAACTTTTTGTCCACATAAGCTAACCAAGCCAAATTTGCGTCCTTTTTTTCCAACATCCTAGGGATTCTAGAGGTACCCAGACTTTGTGGGTTCCCTTGAAGGAGGCCAAGAAATTGGCCAAAATACAGTGAAAATTTCGTTTTTTTCAAAAAAATTTGAAAAAGTGGCTGCAGAAAAAGGCTTGTGGTTTTTCCCCTGAAAATGGCATCAACAAAGGGTTTGCGGTGCTAAACTCAGCAGCTTCCCAGCTTTCAGGAACAGGCAGACTTGAATCAGAAAACCCAATTTTTCAACACAATTTTGGCATTTTACTGGGGCATACCCCATTTTTGCAGTTTTTTGTGCTTTCAGCCTCCTTCCAGTCAGTGACAGAAATGGGCATGAAACCAATGCATGAAAGGGTTTCCTACAGAAAATAACAACTGAAAAAGTAAAAATATTGAAATTGAGGGGAAAAAAACATAAATGTTTCTCTACGTTTTACTCTGTAACTTTTCCCTCCAATGTCAGATTATCGAAAGCAATATACCGTTACGTCTGCTGGACTCCTCTGGTTGCGGGGATATATAGGGCTTGTAGGTTCATCAAGAACCCAAGGAACCCAGAGCCAATAAATGAGCTGTACCCTGACGTGCGTTTTCAATCTATACCGGGTATAAAGCAATTCATTTGCTGAAATATAAAGAGTAAAAAATTGCTATCAAGAAAACCTTTGTATTTCCAAAAAGGGCACAAGATAAGGTGTTGAGGAGCAGTGGTTATTTGCACATATCTGAATTCCGGGGTGACCAAACTAGCATGTGAATTACAGGGCATTTCTCAAATAGATGTCTTTTTTACACACTCTCCTATATTTGGAAGGAAAAAATGTAGAGAAAGACAAGGGGCAATAACACTTGTTTTGCTAATCTATGTTCCCCCAAGTCTCCCGATAAAAAAGATACCTCACTTGTGTGGGTAGGCCTAGCGCCCGCGACAGGAAACACCCCAAAGCGCAACGTGGACACATCCTAAATTTTGGAAAAAAACAGAGGTGTTTTTTGCGAAGTGCCTACCTGTAGATTTTGGCCTCTAGCTCAGCCGGCACCTAGGGAAACCTACCAAACCTGTGCATTTCTGAAAACTAGAGACCTAGGGGAATCCAAGGAGGGGTGACTTGCGGGGCTCGGACCAGGTTCTATTACCCAGAATCCTTTGCAAACCTCAAAATTTGGCTAAAAAAACACATGTCCCTCACATTTTTGTGGCAGAAAGTTCTGGAATCTGAGAGGAGCTACAAATTTCCTTCCACCCAGCGTTCCCCCAAGTCTCCCAATAAAAATGATACCTCACTTGCGTGGGTAGGCCTAGCGCCGGAAACAGGAAACACCCCAAAGCGCAACGTGGACACATCCTAAATTTTGGAAAAAAACAGAGGTGTTTTTTGCGAAGTGCCTACCTGTAGATTTTGGCCTCTAGCTCAGCCGGCACCTAGGGAAACCTACCAAACCTGTGCATTTCTGAAAACTAGAGACCTAGGGGAATCCAAGGAGGGGTGACTTGCGGGGCTCGGACCAGGTTCTGTTACCCAGAATCCTTTGCAAACCTCAAAATTTGGCTAAAAAAACACATGTCCCTCACATTTTTGTGGCAGAAAGTTCTGGAATCTGAGAGGAGCTACAAATTTCCTTCCACCCAGCGTTCCCCCAAGTCTCCCGATAAAAATGATACCTCACTTGCGTGGGTAGGCCTAGCGCCGGCGACAGGAAACACCCCAAAGCGCAACGTGGACACATCCTAAATTTTGGAAAAAAACAGAGGTGTTTTTTGCGAAGTGCCTACCTGTAGATTTTGGCCTCTAGCTCAGCCGGCACCTAGGGAAACCTACCAAACCTGTGCATTTCTGAAAACTAGAGACCTAGGGGAATCCAAGGAGGGGTGACTTGCGGGGCTCGGACCAGGTTCTGTTACCCAGAATCCTTTGCAAACCTCAAAATTTGGCTAAAAAAACACATGTCCCTCACATTTCTGTGGCAGAAAGTTCTGGAATCTGAGAGGAGCTACAAATTTCCTTCCACCGAGCGTTCCCCCAAGTCTCCCGATAAAAATGACACCTCACTTGCGTGGGTAGGCCTAGCGCCGGCGACAGGAAACACCCCAAAGCGCAACGTGGACACATCCTAAATTTTGGAAAAAAACAGAGGTGTTTTTTGCGAAGTGCCTACCTGCAGATTTTGGCCTCTAGCTCAGCCGGCACCTAGGGAAACCTACCAAACCTGTGCATTTCTGAAAACTAGAGACCTAGGGGAATCCAAGGAGGGGTGACTTACGGGGCTCGGACCAGGTTCTGTTACCCAGAATCCTTTGCAAACCTCAAAATTTGGCTAAAAAAACACATGTCCCTCACATTTCTGTGGCAGAAAGTTCTGGAATCTGAGAGGAGCTACAAATTTCCTTCCACCCAGCGTTCCCCCAAGTCTCCCGATAAAAATGATACCTCACTTGCGTGGGTAGGCCTAGCGCCGGCGACAGGAAACACCCCAAAGCGCAACGTGGACACATCCTAAATTTTGGAAAAAAACAGAGGTGTTTTTTGCGAAGTGCCTACCTGTAGATTTTGGCCTCTAGCTCAGCCGGCACCTAGGGAAACCTATCAAACCTGTGCATTTCTGAAAACTAGAGACCTAGGGGAATCCAAGGAGGGGTGACTTGCGGGGCTCGGACCAGGTTCTGTTACCCAGAATCCTTTGCAAACCTCAAAATTTGGCTAAAAAAACACATGTCCCTCACATTTTTGTGGCAGAAAGTTCTGGAATCTGAGAGGAGCTACAAATTTCCTTCCACCCAGCGTTCCCCCACGTCTCCCGATAAAAATGATACCTCACTTGTGTGGGTAGGCCTAGCGCCCGCAACAGGAAACACCCCAAAGCGCAACGTGGACACATCACAGAAAACAGACCTGTTTTTAGCAAAGTGCCTACCTGTAGATTTTGGCCTGTAGCTCAGCCGCCACCTAGGGAAACCTACCAAACCTTTGCATTTCTGAAAACTAGAGACCTAGGGGAATCCAAGATGGGGTGACTTGTGTGGCTCGGACCAGGTTCTGTTACCCAGAATCCTTTGCAAACCTCAAAATTTGGCTAAAAAAACACATGTTCCTCACATTTCTGTGGCAGAAAGTTCTATAATCTGAGAGGAGCCACAAATTTCCTTTCACCCAGCGTTCCCCCACGTCTCCCGATAAAAATGATACCTCACTTGTGTGGGTAGGCCTAGCGCTCGCGACAGGAAATGGCCCAAAACACAACGTGGACACATCACATTTTTTCATAGAAAACAGTGCCTACGTGTGGATTTTGGCCTCTAGCTCAGCCGGCACCTGGGGAAACCTAGCAAACCAGCGCATTTTTGAAAACTAGAGACCTAGGGGAATCCAAGATGGGGTGATTTGCGGGGCTCTGACCAGGTTCTGTTACCCAGAATTCTTTGCAAACATCAAAATCTGGCTAAAAAACACTTTTTCCTCTCATTTCGGTGACAGAAAGTTCTGGAATCTGAGAGGAGCCACAAATTTCCTTCCACCCAGCGTTCCCCTAAGTCTCTCCATAAAAATGGTACCTCACTTGTGTGGGTAGGCCTAGCGCCCACAAAAGGAAATGGCCCAAAACACAACATATTTTTTCACAGAAAACAGAGGTGTTTTTTGCAAAGTGCCTACCTGTGGATTTTGGCCTCTAGCTCAGCCGGCCCCGGGGGGGGGGGGAAATGCCCTAAAATAAATTTGACCCCCCACCCCCCCAAACCCCCCCTGCCCAGGTGCGACCCTTGCCTACGGGGTCGCTACCCCTGCGTGACATTGGCGCCAAAAAACAAATTCCCGGTGCCTAGTGGTTTCTGCCCCCTTGGGGGCAGATTGACCTAAAATCGACCAATCTGCCCCCAAGGGGGGCAGAAATGGTCTAAACACAGTTTGCCCCCCAGGGGAGCGACCCTTGCCTGATGGGTCGCTCCCCATCTCTAAAAAAACAAACCTTAAAAAAAAAAAAAACACACAAAAAAAATTTGCCCTGGCTCCTAGAGGTTTCTGCCCCCCCCTGGTGGCAGATCGGCCTAATAATAGGCCGATCTGCCCCCAGGGGGGGCAGAAATGGCCTAAAATAAATTTGCCCCCCGAACATCCACCCCCCGCCCCCGGAGCGACCATTGCCTATGGGGTCGCTCCCCCTGCGTGACATTGGCGCCAAAAAACAAATCCCCGGTGCCTAGTGGTTTCTGCCCCCTTGGGGCAGATTGACCTAAAATCTACCAATCTGCCCCCAAGGGGGGCAGAAATGGTCTAAACACAATTTGCCCCCCAGGGGAGCGACCCTTGCCTGATGGGTCGCTCCCCATCTCTAAAATAAACCAAACAAACAAAAACAAAAACACAAAAAAAAAATTTGCCCTGGCGCCTAGAGGTTTCTGCCCCCCCTGGGGGTAGACCGGCCTAATACCAACAGGCCGATCTGCCCCCAGGGGGGGCAGAGATGGCCTAAAATAATTTTGCCCCCCCCACCCCTACCCCCCCGGGGAGCGACCCTTGACTACAAGGTCGCTCCCCTTGTGTGACGGCGCAAAAAAAAGATCCCTGGTGCCTAGTGGTTTCTGCCCCCCTTGGGGGCAGATTGACCTAAAATCGGCCGATCTGCCCCCAAAGCGGGCAGAAATGGCCTAAATACATTTTGCCCCTCCAGGGGAGCGACCCTTGTCCAAGGGGGTCGCTCCCCATCTGTAAAACAGAAAAACAAAAAAATCCCTGGTGCCTAGTGGTTTCTGCCCCCCTTGGGGGCAGATCAGCCGAATCAAAATAGGCTGATCTACCCCCCCAAGGGGGGCAGAAATGGCCTAAAATAATCCCCCCTCCCACCCCCCCCCAGGGAGCGACCCTTGCCTAAGGGGTCGCTCCCCTTGCGTGAAATTCACGCAAAAAAAAAAAACTCCCTGGTGTCTAATGGTTTCTGCCCCCCTTGGGGGCAGATTGGCCTCATCAAAATAGGCCAATCTGCCCCCAAGGGGGGCAGAAATGGCCTAAATATAATTTGCCCCCTAGGGGAGCGACCCTTGCCTAAGGGGTCGCTCCCCACCTAAAAAAAAAAGAAAACATAACAAAAAGAAAAAAAAAAAAAAAAGATCCCTGGTGCCTAGAGGTTTCTGCCCCCCCTGGGGGCAGATCGGCCTAATAATAGGCCGATCTGTCCCCAGGGGGGGCAGAAAAGGCCTTCCCAAAAAATTGCCCCCCCTGGGAGCGACCCTTGCCAAAGGGGTCGCTTTGTTGCGTGACATTCGCGCGCAAAAACAAACTCCCTGGTGTCTAATGGTTTCTGCCCCCCTTGGGGGCAGATTGGCCTTATCAAAATAGGCCAATCTGCCCCCAAGGGGGGCAGAAATGGCCTAAATATATATTGCCCCGTAGGGGAGCGACCCTTGCCTAAGGGATCGCTCCCCACCTAAAAAAAAAGAAATCATCACAAAAAAAAAAAAAAGGTCCCTGGTGCCTAGAGGTTTCTGCCCCCCCTGGGGGCAGATCGGCCTAATAATAGGCCAATCTGCCCCCAGGGGGGGCAGAAAAGGCCTTCCTAAAAAAATGCCCCCCTGGGAGCGACCCTTGCCCAAGGGGTCGCTCCCTTTTGCCAATTTCAAGGAAAAAAAAAAAAATCCCTGGTGTCTAGTGGGGTTTCAAAAGCCGGATTGCAAGCAATCCGGCTTTTGAAACCTGTGAGAGACTTCAAAGGGAAGGAAATACATTTCCTTCCCTTTGAAGCCTCTCGGGGCCTCCCCCATGGGATTGAAAAAGAAATGCAAAAGCATTTCTTTTTCAATCGCGCGCGATGGGGGAGACCCTGTGACTAATCAGTGCGCGCTCGCGCGCTGACATCACAGGGGGGGTTGGGGGGGTCGGGGGTGGGAGGGGAAGGGCTTCCCCTTCCATCCCTGACTTGGGGGGGTGGGGGGGAACCCCACCGAGGGAGCGAGAGCGCTCCCTCTGGGCTCTGTGCACAGGACGTAATGGTTACGTCCTGGGCACAGCAGCACTGTGCCTCAGGACGTAACCATTACGTCCTGGGCACAGAAGGGGTTAACGTTGATACCGCTAGTCGGAGATAGGCTCCTCTCCCCCTGCCGTCTTCAGTTTCTAGTTTTTTTTAGACGCGCAATCCGGAAGTCAGCTTACTTCCACGTCTGCCATGTTAAAGCACCATTGTTAGCGCTCCGCGTCCATTATTCAGGAGGACAGCCGGGGTGGGTTCAGAAGTGCAGACCTATTGCTTATTCTGTGAGTACTTAATAGCACCTAATAGTTAACGTCTGTATTCACTGTATATGTGGTTAATGTTGAGGCCCATTACGAAACGACTTCTCGGTTTTGCATTGTTTTACAAAGACTTGTTTACTTGCTTGGTTCTGTATTAGGCTGTGCCTTCTCTCTGTTGAGGTTCAAAGTATATCATGTTTTCTATACTATCTCCTTTAGCCTTTAAGTTTACAGCAACTAAGCTTATGACAACTGAATCATGTTTTTGACTATGGCTGAGACTATGTTGTTTACGTTGGCTCTGTCTCCCTGATTTCTGTTGACACTTCAGTGCATGTGTACCCTATTAATTACATTAACCTGACAAATGCAGTTTTATCTAAGCCTTCATAATCTGAGTATATGGTCCCTGTTCCTGACAACAGCAGCAATAGTCCTAGGCATGTGCCTTCCCAGGGAGCCTTATTCCAGAATTGGGGATGGTAAGCCTATTAGCAGTTTCTACTACCATTTATCACGGTCTTCACCCTTACTTGCACCGTTTGCTGCGGTTTGAGTTTGATTGCATGTCATGCACTTTTGGATTGATTCATAACTAATCCTTATTTTTGCAGGGCGACCTTATTGTTTAGTTTGACCGGACGGACAGTATTCTTGAATGTAAGTGACTGTTCTCTAGCATATTTTCTAGAGAGACCTATCAGTGTCTTTTTTTAATTATTGTGCTTCAGGAGAAGTTACCCTTTTCTTTTTTTTGGTCCTGATGAAGCGTCATAGGATCCGGTTGGACTGCTGGATGCGAAACATGTTGACCGTTGTTTAGAGGACATGTGATAATTCCTGACTCCTTACCTATTAGGAAAGTGATTGAGCATGATCTCTCAATTATCACTTTCATATTGTTTTTAACCTTGGTCTAATCCTTTCGTTTGCTCATTAAATAAATGGTGATGCTCGTCGAGGTTTAGAACCAATTTTAGATTTTCCTCTCCTGCTCAATTAGGGCCATATTTATACTCCGTTTGCGCCGAAATTGCGTCGTTTTTTTTGACGCAATTTCGACGCAAAACTAACGCCAACTAACGCCATATTTATACTATGGCGTTAGAGGCGAATAGCGCCAAAGTTCCCGGAATGTGCGTCATTTTTTAGCGTGAACCCCTTCCTTGCGTTAATGATATGCAAGGGAGGCGTTCCCGTCTAAAAAATGACTCCCAGGCCTTTACGTGGTATTTATACTCCCGGGCAAAAGCGACGCCCGGGAGTGGGCGTGGCTAAAAACGGCGCATTTGCGCCGCTTTTTAACGCCTGGGTCAGGCATGGCGTTAAGGGACAAGTGGGCTCAAAATGAGCCCAGAGTGCCCTCCCCTGCCCCCAGGGACCCCCCCTGCCACCCTTGCCCACCCCAGGAGGACACCCAAGGCTGGAGGGACCCACCCCAGGGACATTCAGGTAAGTTCAGGTAAGTTTTTTTTTTTTTTTTTTAATAATATTTTGTGGCATAGGGGGGCCTGATTTGTGCCCCCCTACATGCCACTATGCCCAATGACCATGCCCAGGGGACAGAAGTCCCCTGGGCATGGCCATTGGGCAAGGGGGCATGACTCCTATCTTTACAATGATAGGAGTCATGTTGATGGGGGATGGGCGTCGTTAAAAAATGGCGCAAGTCGGGTTAAGACGATTTTTTCGACGTAACCTGACTTGCCCCATTTTAAGACGCCCATGCGCCATTTTCCCCCTACGCCGGCGCTGTCTGGTCTACGTGGTTTTTTCCCACGCAAACCAGGCAGCGCCGGTCTGATTGCGCCGTCTAACGCCATTCCATAAATACGGCGCCCGCATGGCGCTTCAGAATGGCGTTAGACGGCGCAAAACTTTTTGACGCTAAACTGCGTTAGCGCAGTTTCGCGTCAAAAAGTATAAATATGGGCCTTAGTGTCTGTGCGTAGGTATCATCCACTAGCACACTCTACCATGGCAGACACTAAAAAAGATCTCCGGCAAAGAGCCGGCTCACGGTGAGCCCGTCAGACATTTCAGCACCGGTCTGACAAGGAACATCCCCGATAATAAAGCATGACATCCAATAGGATGTGTGAAGGCTCTTGCTCCTAAACTTGTAGATTTCCCCTTATACTTTTTTGGAACAGAGTACCTATTGTTTTGTCCCCTGGTAAAACATCTTCCCCCACACCAGAGCAAAGGCCTGAAGTCTGCAAAAGCAGCTGCACTGAAGCATTCTGCAATCAGCATACAGTCATGGTTTACTGGCTGGAATCTCCCTCTAACGTGGAAGGGGCAGGGAAGTGTTTTTATAATAAAACAGCTGATGTTCTGAGAAAATGTCCCTACATAAGGATGCGTGTTTTTCCATGAATGTCAGAGACAAAACTTGTACCACATTCACTGGCAAACAATCTGACTACAGCTTTGAAAGAAGTACAGAGTGAGCAAGAATGTTGTAGGAAGTTGGCTCTGTATGCACTATTTCAAAGTAAGGAATAGTATGCACAGAGTCCAAGGGTTCTCCTTAGAGGTAAGATAGTGGCAAAAAGAGACAATACTAATGCTCGATTTTGTGGTAGTGTGGTCGAGCAGTAGGCTTATCAAAGGAGTAGTGTTAAGCATTTGTTGTATATACACACAGGCAATAAATGAGGAACACACACTCAGAGACAATTCCAGGCCAATAGGTTTTTGTATAGAAAAATATATTTTCTTAGTTTATTTTAGGAACCACAGGTTCAAATTCTACATGTAATACTTTGCATGAAAGGTATTTCAGGTAAGTACTTTAGGAACTTTAAATAATCACAATAGCATATATACTTTTCAAATAAAACACATATAGCTATTTTAAAACTAGACACAGTGCAATTTTCACAGTTCCTAGGGGAGGTAAGTAATTGTTAGTTCTTGCAGGTAAGTAAACCACCTACGGGGTTCAAGTTTGGGTCCAAGGTAGCCCACCGTTGGGGGTTCAGAGCAACCCCAAAGTTACCACACCAGCAGCTCAGGGCCGGTCAGGTGCAGAGTTCAAAGTGGTGCCCAAAACACATAGGCTTCAATGGAGAAGGGGGTGCCCCGGTTCCAGTCTGCCAGCAGGTAAGTACCCGCGTCTTTGGAGGGCAGACCAGGGGGGTTTTGTAGGGCACCGGGGGGGACACAAGTTAGCACAGAAAGTACACCCTCAGCAGCACGGGGGCGGCCGGGTGCAGTGTGCCAACATATGTCGGGTTTTCAATTGGAATCAATGGGAGACCAAGGGGTCTCTTCAGCGATGCAGGCAGGCAAGGGGGGGCTCCTCGGGGTAGCCACTACCTGGGCAAGGGAGAGGGCCTCCTGGGGGTCACTCCTGCACTGGAGTTCCGATCTTTCAGGTCCTGGGGGCTGAGGGTGCAGGGTCTTTTCCAGGCGTCGGGATCTGGGAGTCAGGCAGTCGCGGTCAGGGTGAGCCTCGGGATTCCCTCTGCAGGCGTCGCTGTGGGGGCTCAGGGGGGGCAACTCTGGCTACTCACGGTCTCGTAGTCGCCGAGGAGTCCTCCCTGAAGTGTTTGTTCTCCACAAGTCGAGCCGGGGGCGTCGGGTGCAGAGTTGCAAGTCTCACGCTTCTGGCGGGAAATGCAGTTGTCTTTAAGTTGCTTCTTTGGAAACAAAGTTGCAGTCTTGGATGAACAGAGCCGCTGTCCTCTGGAGTTTCTTGGTCCTTTTAGAGCAGGGCAGTCCTCTGAGGATTCAGAGGTCGCTGGTCCTGGGGAAAGCGTCGCTGGAGCAGTGTCTTCAGAAGGAGGGGAGACAGGCCGGTAGAGCTGGGGCCAAAGCAGTTGGTGTCTCCGTCTTCTCTGCAGGGTTTTTCAGCTCAGCAGTCCTCTTCTTCTTAGGTTGCAGGAATCTGAGTTCCTAGGTTCAGGGGAGCCCCTAAATACAGAATTTAGGGGTGTGTTTAGGTCTGGGAGGGCAGTAGCCAATGGCTACTAGCCCTGAGGGTGGCTACACCCTCTTTGTGCCTTCTCCCAAGGGGAGGGGGTCACATTCCTATCCCTATTCGGGGAATCCTCCGTCTGCAAGATGGAGGATTTCTAAAAGTCAGAGTCACCTCAGCTCAGGTTGCCTTAGGGGCTGTCCTGACTGGCCAGTGACTCCTCCTTGTTTTTCTCATTATCTCTCCTGGACTTGCCGCCAAAAGTGGGGGCTGTGTCCAGGGGGCAGGCATCTCCACTAGCTGAAGTGCCCTGGGGCATTGTAACACGAAGCCTGAGCCTTTGAAGCTCACTACTAGGTGTTACAGTTCCTGCAGGGGGGAGGTGTGAAGCATCTCCAACCAGAGCAGGCTTTTGTTTCTGTCCTCAGAGAGCACAAAGGCCCTCACCACATGGGGTCAGAAACTCGTCTCTCAGCAGCAGGCTGGCACAGACCAGTCAGTCCTGCACTGAACAATTGGGTAAAATACAGGGGGCATCTCTAAGATGCCCTCTGTGTGCATTTTTTAATAAATCCAACACTGGCATCAGTGTGGGTTTATTATTCTGAGAAGTTTGATACTAAACTTCCCAGTATTCAGTGTAGCCATTATGGAGCTGTGGAGTTCGTTTTTGACAGACTCCCAGACCATATACTCTTATGGCTACCCTGCACTTACAATGTGTAAGGTTTTGCTTAGACACTGTAGGGGCATAGTGCTCATGCACCTATGCCCTCACCTGTGGTATAGTGCACCCTGCCTTAGGGCTGTAAGGCCTGTTAGAGGGGTGACTTACCTATGCCATAGGCAGTGTGAGGTTGGCATGGCACCCTGAGGGGAGTGCCATGTCGACTTAGTCATTTTCTCCCCACCAGCACACACAAGCTGGCAAGCAGTGTGTCTGTGCTGAGTGAGGGGTCCCTAGGGTGGCATAAGACATGCTGCAGCCCTTAGAGACCTTCCCTGGCATCAGGGCCCTTGGTACCAGGGGTACCAGTTACAAGGGACTTAACTGGGTGCCAGGGTTGTGCCAATTGTGGAAACAATGGTACATTTTAGGTGAAAGAACACTGGTGCTGGGGCCTGGTTAGCAGGGTCCCAGCACACTTCTCAGTCAAGTCAGCATCAGTATCAGGCAAAAAGTGGGGGGTAACTGCAACAGGGAGCCATTTCTTTACACATGTCTTGTTTGATAATAGAGTGTCGGCCTAGGAAAAAACAGCTAGATAGAGAGAAATAAAGCAAGACCGTAAAAGTGGCTATTGTAAGAATAATAAAATGAAGCAGAATAAAATATATCTAGGTTAAAATATATCTCAGTTAAAAATAGCAGGCCTAGCATGCTAAATGCTAAAATGCTAGTATGCTAAAATAACATGCATGGAGCTATAAATAATATGGCTACACAACACCCTCCCCTTGTCGGCTGGAGGGGGTTCAAAGCCTCAATATATATAAAGGCCACTAAACCTCAACCTAAGATATATATGTAAAAAAGGTCAATAATGACAAGTTAAAAGGACACATGAACATTTATAAAAGGACAATTTAAAATGTTAACATGTGGCTTAAAAAGGGACCGCATTTCAAGAGTCAGAGTCATTTTGAATGTTGACAATTGAATCCGGGACAACAGAAGACAGGAAATCTTCCACTTCTGCAGGTGTTAACATTGAAAAGGCGTCACGGAGAAGGACCAAGGAGCAGTCGTGTTCCATAGCCTGAGCCTCAGACAAGGCAGCAGCATTCCGTGGAGTTCCCAGTAATGAGTTAAGAGTCGCATCCTCCAGGAAGGGCAACTCATAAGCGGCTTCCCATAGGAAATGCACCCTAAAAGCGCATGTCCGGTAATGAACCCTCAGCTAGAAAATCAACAGATCAGCGCCCAATGAAAGCAAGTGCTGCGAAGAAAGGCAAACTTCCAGTGCACGTTCGAAAGAGCACCAAAAGCACCAAAACATGGGCTGCACACAATGCAAAAACGATCTGAATGACAGAGACCAGTTACACACCAATTCCTGCAGCAGTGTTGCTCCAAGTACTGTATCATGCGTTCATGACACAGCTGCGCTGATGGGAGCACTCTCCTTTCTCCTTGAGTGGCGGGACAGCCATTGCACATGAAACGTAGCAACAGCAAAATGCCAACTATAATAGCCAAAGTTATTGGAAATCCCCTGAAAATATTTCAGAATATTGAGTGGATGGCTGATGGTATTAAACCGAATATGGAGAAGAAGGTGTGAACAAAACCAGAACCAACAGCCTTAAAGAAATGTGCGATTCCAGTAGTGCTGGTCACATTAAATATTTGTCCCACGAGTTCACCAAAGTGTCTCGTAAAGTTGGTACTTAAAAGGGACTGTATCTCTGCTGATGGCCTTGTGTAGGTCTTGCGTGCAGATGTGAGAGCCACATGTTTTTTAAACAGTAAAGCTTTGAGTCTGCTCAACTTGACAAAATTCACATTAGAAGCAGCAATATGGAGCCAAATGTCAGCTACCTCTTTAATCTAGTGGGAGGAAAAAGTACGTTCCCGCAGTATGTAACAATCTTAGAGACCGAAACAACATAAACTATTCCAGCTCGCATCCCACAACAGTCTTCACCATTGAGGAGAACATAGCTGCCATTTGAAAGCACCTGGAATGTAGGTCTAATCAAGGGGACTGGAACTCCTTTCAGATAACAAGCCAAGTTTGCTGCAGACGTGTTACACGCCACATGCAAGGACAGATGTTTACAAACCATCGAATGGCTGACAGAAGTCTTGCATTCACTACCGCTAAGAAAGACCTCTTTCATGCCACTGAGACATTTGTACGAGAAGGGTAGCTCCCACACCTCATGGATGTAAATAATTCCAAGCCTTTCATATCTGCCTACCGGAATGTGTTTTAAACAGGATGTAAAATGCAACTTTTCCAACTTTTCGATGTTCAGCATGACATAAGTCGCTTCTTTTTTAGCCATTATTTGTTGTCACGTTAAATTAAAGGTAGAAAATATTTCCCTTGCGCTGACGTGTTGCCAGGGAATACGACCTGCCTTCAGCGTTTGAAGTGTCCAATCCAACTGCATAATGGACCTTAGCTGACTCTGTCCATGGTGTAAGGAAGACTTATCTGTTAGTATAATGTATATAGCAGAAAAGACAATGTTATTTAAGGTGTAGGTCCGGTCGGACAGGGTATTAATCCCATTATCTACAACAGCTAAAGCCGTCTGAAAGTTTTCTTGGTCTATTTGCCTTAATCGGGCAGCGGCTTCCTGTTGGGAAAGTTTCCAAATTTCATTATGTACCTCATATAAGAAACGCTTTCTGCGTTTTTCCTGGGGCCTAACAGGAAGTCCTATAAGTCGGTGTTATTAGACAGGAGACTGATGTGTTCTCTAACACATCTAGTGAGGAACTCTCTAACCATTGCTGGTATAGTTTCCCTACACTGTATGTTGTTACTATACCCGCATGTTCGGATGATATATAGCGAGGGTCCGGCCTTCTAGTTCTAAAGCGGAGTTTATAAAATGTTTATGACACCCATTGGTATCTATTGGCCACAATAACCACCCGCCAGGACGTGACAGTGAAGCATTATACGTGCCATTCTGGACCCATTCATCAAGCTGATCTTCAGTTGCATTTATATATTTTTACCATTTATACAATTTTGCAGGGGCAGTATTCTGGACGTGTTTAATTCCTTAATCTTTGCTAAGCCTAAACAACTTGTTTGTTGTACAGTTTTATTTAAAAATATCATTTGAACAGGTATTAGACATGCTCTAAATAAAGCTTCCTTCCCGCGTATTTGCCAATGTCTAGTTCCCCACACACTTTTTAAGTCAAATGACTTCAGCCAATATTCATAGCCTTCTATAGTCAACTGGGAAACAAAGGAATCCCAAAAAAATCAATTTCGTGTTTGTCAACATTATGCGTACATTTGCTGTCGGTGGCAATTTAAAGTAATATGACTCAGCATTTCTAACATCATGCCCAGAAATATATGTAAACTTTGCAGATGTGTTTTAGAACTCCCTTGCTGTGGAGTCGGACAATGTTCCCATTGTGTGTAACTAAAAACAGTCTTTGGGGTACTTGCTCTGAGGATGAAATTGTGCCCATATTAATTATAGCAAAACATATCACCATAATTCTCTTTAGATTGATAAACATCTTGGTTTTCAAATACAGTGTAATACTGCAACTTAGTCATCTTAGAATCAACTGTTTTCGCATCCCAATCATCAGAAACAACTGCGGGTATTATTATATCGTTCATTGAAATTTTAAGTACATATGGTATTTGAATGACCTCTTTGGGGCCGTGTATATCAAATGTTACTTTATCCCAAATAATCCCATCAGTAATTGGTATAGCGGAAATGTTCACAAAAGACAAGTCTCTGCGGACCTTGTGAGAAGAAAAATGTGGTTTTAGGACCTTATTCACCATTTCAAAGGTTGATTTTTCAGGAAGAAAATTACCATGTATTAATAAAAAGAATGTTATAACAAACCCAATCCAAAGTAGGGAAGCCAATACAGCTAAGGAAAGCCACAGATAGTTCCGTGGAAGAATATAGTAAGTTACTATAAGTCAATTTGTCAGCTTACGTATTTTTGACAGTTCAGGTGTCAAATAGGCGAATGAGTCTGAAACGTTGTTGTTCTTGTCAGCAGTTTCCAGAAGCAGTTTGTGCAAAAACTGGAGCCGTGTCTGTAGGTGGAGTGGGTATTTCCCATAGTGGCTCAGAATAAATGGCGCCATCCGTCTGTGTTGAAGTTGTGTCAAATGGATCAATAATTTTTGTATTATTTGCAAGATCATTTTCTACCCTCCCCAAGCTCAGAGAGGTATCAGTGCTGCTGCTTACAACTTGTAGAGGAACTTCTTGACCAGTAGTGGGAGGGATTCAGGAACTACTGGCTGTTCCTTTTGGTCTGCTGTGCAGGATCGTCCATATGGTGTAGTTTGACATTGTCGATAGATACAAAGCAGTTTTCTTTGGCACCTGCCAAAGGTGGTAGAATGACACCGTGTATTCCCAAGACTGGGACTGGTGCACAAGAAGAAGAGCCAAACTCCTTTTTCACAGCAACCTTTTCAAGTACTACATCCCCAACTTTAGGAATCCAGCCTGTAAGCGTTAAAGGTACATTCTTAATTCCTGTGGAGGCAGCACTGGCAAAAGCGTTGTCATCACGGAACTGTTGCAAATCCTATAAGACAGTGACACTTTAATTTATGTCGAAGGGTGTTTCTGCCACCTAGTTCCAAACAGGCACTCATATGAAGTACGACCCCCCCAGGGACCTTCTAGGCAGATTGTGAAGTGCTCTCTGGACACCATACAGGTGGTTAAACCAACTATGAGCCGTACCTAAGACTCTGGCTGTTAAGGATTGCTTTAAATCATGGTTTAATCACTCCACAACACTATTTCCCTCTGGATGAAATGGAGACAAGTACTGGAGTTGGACCCCCAATGAAGCCATGGAGTTCCTGAATGCCCTTGAGGCGAAAACAGGGCCCTGGTCCGAGTGGATAGCCGCAACTGCATATGTACCGATAAAGACTCACAAATCTTTAATAACAGTCCCAGCGACACCCATAGAAATCTGGAGCAGGAGTCAACAGCGACTAAGATGTATTTGTATGAACTGTCCGGTGTTAGGGGAACACAGTGGTCCAAGTACACACACTGTAAAGGTTTGTTGGAAATTAGGAGAGGTGTCTGCGGTGGGAGTTTAGCAGTGGAAACTTTAATTTGTTGGCAGATGTCACAACAAAGGACATACTGCTTGGCCTCTTTGTATAGGTCTGGCCACCAATAATGGGCTTGTAACAATGATATTGTAGCCGCCATACCATACCAGCATGGGCAGATGCTAACCCCTCATGTGCTACTTTCATCAACTCTGGTCTTATATCTTTGTTGGGAATATCTCAAACCTCTACGCCTGGTATCTTAACCTCAGCATTTAGGCAGCCTCCCATTTGGTAGGAATGTTTTGCAGGAAATGCTTTTGGATAGGGTGTATCATCAGCAGTAGCTTTCTCAGCAGCCCATATGTCTTCGTCTTGTTTCACACCTAAGCTGCAGCAACAGTGGACCTGGCTACTGCTGACTTTACGGCTTCATCAGCCAGTGTATTCCCAGCAACATGTATTCCAGCAAGTATATGTACAACATGGACATTTGGTAGCATTTCATTCAGATCCGCTACTTTCCCCCACAGAAGTCTGTGTTTAATGGTGTTGCATTTAGAATCTCTGAACCCATTCTGGCGCCAGTAATGCAGGTATTCTTTGAAGGACTCAACGCAATAGTATGAATCGCAAACAATCAGTGTTAACTGTGCAGAATCTGTATGTTCCAGTGCCATCACCAGAGCCTTTAGCTCTGCTAGCTGTCCTGTGCAATCCTCTAGGGTTTGCGTGTATGTATGTTGGGGACAAAATGTATTATCCTCCATGTAGCCGCTTACGACTGTGCAAGCAGCGGAGTATTGATGCTTTGTGTTAATTGCAGGTTGCATTGAGCCATCGGCGTACATGACTCTTTGATACTGATCTATAGGCAGTGTGTTTGCTGGAACTGGGTATTCTAGTTCATATTGCAAAAATTCTTGAGTTTGTAATTTTGGGTTGAAAATATAGGCCCTCATTACAACATTGGCGGTAAATCCCGCTTACCGCCGCGCAGAAGACCGCCAACACACCGCCGTGGCTGCGGAATTCCGCCACAGCTATTACAAGCCCCAGCTGGGAATACGCCAAAATCTAGACACACAAGTCCGCCACACCAAAGGTCAGTGATAAACTGGAGATAACAAAACCTCCACCGTCACGCCAACAGGAATACGCCCACACTATCACGACCCACGAATCCATGCGGCGGTCTTTCAACCGCGGTATTCTATTGGCGGTACACACTGCCGCGCTCAAAATACACACACGTTTACAAAACACAACCACATTGGACAAATCGAAATTCACCCACCTGAAACACATACACACACCACTCCCACACACTCAATACAATATAAAACACACACCCACATTACCCACAAACCCTTACAGCGAAAAATTTGGAAGAATCAGAGAGACAGAAAAGCAAAGACCACACAAGCATACAGAGGCACACAACACCATCACTCATACACATCCATGCACAAAACAACACACACCCGTAAACGTCACCCCACACATCACAACACACACCACCTCACACATCATCCACACCACCCCATGGCACCGCAAAGACACCCCAGGTTTTCTGAGGAGGAGCTCAGGGTCATGGTGGAGGAAATCATCCGGGTAGAGCCACAGCTATTCGGATCATAGGTGCAGCACACATCCATAGCTAGGAAGATGGAGCTATGGCGCAGAATCGTGGACAGGGTCAATGCAGTGGGACAGCACCCAAGAACACGGATGACATCAGGAAGAGGTGGAACGACTTACGAGGGAAGGTGCGTTCCGTGGTCTCAAGACACCACATTGCGGTTCAGAGGACTGGCGGCTGACCCCACCTACTCCCCCACAACTAACAACATGGGAGAAGCAGGTCTTGGCTATACTGCATCCTGAGGGCCTTGCAGGAGTAGCTGGAGGAATGGAATCTGGTAAGTCAAATCTTTAACTACTGTATATCCCACCCTACCTGCATGCTATCACATATCCCCACCCTTACCCTCACCCCCATCACTCAGACTGCTCACATATGTCCCACTATCACAAAACACACATCCCAACACCAAGCCTTGCATGCAACAACAGAGCATGGACACCCAGCACCAATGCATGTCCAGTACAGATACCCACACAGACCCCAAAACAATTATCACACAAGGTCCTAAACAAGAATGTAAGCACTGGGGTACAGGGTCACCCACCCATTGCACACCATGGCACACACAGATGCAATAATCATGCCTTTACACCCCTGCAGGACCCCTACCTAACGTCACCGGACAGGAGGTTCCAGACATGTCCACTCCCCCCACAGAAGAGGCCCACAGTGATGACAGCAACTCCGTCCAACTGGATCTAGATGACCAGCCCAGCCCATCTGGGACCTTGGGACAGTCGGTTCCCCTGACACAGTCACAGGCCACCACAGAGCCTCCCCCCTCAGGAAACACCACCACAGCACCCACCCAGCGGGCCCATACCTCTGTCCCCAGGACACGTCAAGCAGCAGTGTGTCCACCACTACAGGGACCCCAGGCAAACCCACCACCCCAAGAACAGCAGGGACCTGGGGGCAGTGGGCACATGGTTCAGGGGACAGAGGCCCAGGAAAACCGGGGAACTGGGAGGTCTGCTGTGCGACACAGGGAGGACAGGCCCGGGGAACCCACTCTCCACGAGGCCCTCTCCAACATCATGGGAGCATACCATCATTCCCAGGAGACGATGGCAACAGTACTGGCCAAGTTTCAGGAGACCCAGCGGCTGCAGGAGGAACATTATTTGGGGTTCAGCGTGGAACTCAAGTCCATCAACACCACCCTGGGCATCATTGTAGGGGTGCTGAAGGACCTTGTGAACAACAGGAGGGACACTGTGGCACAACAAGGTGCCCCTGACGCTAGCCTGGATGATGAACTGCCCACCACCTCCCCCGGCGCTAGTGGACAGGAGGCACCGCCACAGGACCACGACACCAGCACCCCACCCCCTGCAGATGGAGAACCACCCCGCAAGCGGTCCCTGAGATCCAGGACAAAGACAGAGAACAATGCCAAGTCCCCTCCCCCAAGAAATGAGACCACCCTGAATGTCATCCTTCTGTCCCACTTTGTCACCCTGTCCATCCTTAAACTGCCCTAGCTCCAGTTCCAATGCCCCTTTGGACAATGCAGCTGTGAGACAAATAGACTGGACTCTGCCATGGACATTCCTCCACCATCACCCCTGCCCATTTTACAACCCCCTCCACTATTTTGCACTTAAATAAACACCCTTGAATCACAAAACAATCTGGAGTCAGTCTGTGCTTTCACAATTGTGTATTTGCAATAACTGTGGAAAGACCCAATGTCCATTCCAGTGTCTACATACCTATGTCACACAGCTCTAGTCCATGAGGTAACATAGCAGAGGTCACACAGTGGGACCCACAACTGTGAAATTGAAAGGCAAAGTGACAAATCAGGGTCCATACACTGGGTGAAAGTGACAGACAGATGATAGGTCTAACAAGTTTATCAGATGTAGGAGGCAGTGATGTCTTCTTACCTGTGTCTCACTGGAAGTATTGCTGGATCATGGTGTTTCTGTTGTCTATGTCCTCTTCTTCTGCCTCATTTTCTTCATTGTCCACAGGCTCCACAGCTGCCACAATACCTCATTCTGGACCATCCTCCTGCAGAAAAGGCACCTGTCGTTGCAAAGCATAGTTGTGCAGCATATAGCAGGCCACAATGATCTGGCACACCTTCTTTGGTGAGTAGTATAGGGAACCACCTATCATATGGAGGCACCTGAACCTGGCCTCCAGGAGGCCAAAGGTTCTTTCAATAATCCTCCTGGTTCGCCCATGTGCCTCATTGTAGCGTTCCTCTGCCCTTGTCTTGAGATTTCTCACTGGGGTCAGTAGCCATGACAGGTTGGGGTACCCAGAGTCACATGCAAATGTCGAGGGACAACTGTTAGACACACACTAACCCTTAGGGACAACTCCAGACAACTATTCACACGGTATAGGGCCCTTGTCCTCACCTAATAGCCACACACGGTGCCTCTGGAGTTGCCCCATCACATAAGGGATGCTGCTATTCTGCAGAAAGTAAGTGTCATGCACTGAGCCAGGAAACTTGGTGTTCACATGGGAGATGTACTGGTCAGCCAAATACACCATCTGCACACTCATAGAATGGTAGCTCTTCCGGTTTCTGTAAACCTGTTCACTCCTGCGGGGGGTACCAAGGCCACATGTGTACCATCAATGGCACCTATGATGTTGGGGATAAGTCCCAGGGCATAGAAGTCACCTTTCACTGTAGGCAAATCCTCCACCTGAGGGAAAACGATGTAGCTGCGCATGTGGTTCAGCAGGGCAGACAAAACTCTGGACAACACGTTGGAGAACATAGGCTGGGACATCCCTGATGCAACGGCCACTGTTGTTTGAAAAGACCCACTTGGCAGGAAATGGAGTCCTGACAGGACCTGCACTAGAGGGGGGATTCCTGTGGGATGGCGGATAGCTGACATCAGGTCTGGCTCCAACTGGGCACACAGTTCCGGGATTGTGGCACGATCTAATCTGTAGGTGACTATTACATGTCGCTCTTCCATTGTCGACAAGTCCACCAGCGGTCTGTACACTGGAGGATGCCGTTGCAGTAGGCGGTCGAAGACCGTGGCGCAATCCTGCATTGGTTAACATTGGGCCCTATGGGTCCCAGGAGCCAATGACGATGTACGCCGGCGGTGACAGTACGCACCGCCGTGGACGTGACCGCCATTTTCTCTCTGTTCACTAACTTGCTACCTGATCTTTGACAGGAGAGGACCTACACTGCAAGTGCTGCTGTGACCTCAGTCTGGAAGCGACGATGGCTCATGTGTCTGGGGAAAGGGCCCCTGCCTTCACATTGGAGGAGTTGGATTACAGCTACTCTGCGGTCCTGCTGTATGGGCAATGCCTGTTTGTAGTGGTGTGGATGGAAGAAACGGGGGGGATGAGGCCTGCATGATTGGACGGTGAGTGTATGTACGTCAGGGCAAGGGTGAGAACGTTGGACAATGACTGTGACGGTCCGGACGGTAAAAGTGTTACATTTTCCACTGTACTATTCCTCTAGGTCAGGATGTCCGGACCCACAGACGGAGCACCCACTGCCGTAAAAGAGGGGAGGACCTTTGCCACTGGAGCAAGAAGACGGCGGAGGCCCAGCTGGGGATGGCCTCCCAATGTGGGAGGGGTACCCGTCGCACCATGACGCCCCTGATGTTCTGGATCCTGGTGGTGGCGTATCCGGAGTTGGATGGGCGCTTGAGGGCATCACAGCAGCCACAAGGAGGAGAGTACACTCACATTCAGCTGACTCTGCATGCATTGGAGGTGTCTGGGTGGGGGAGGTGGGCAGTTGGTTCCCCTAGGCTAGGGCGAGCTTTGTAGGCAAGGACCCTTAGTGAGGCAGGCTAAGTGGCACCCCATCCCCACCAGTGGTAAGAGCCATCTACACCTACTCAGGCTCCTGTGACTTCCATGTGTGCAGCAATCGGGCATAGGCCATGTAACCCATGTCCCTGTGATTGATTAGGGAACTCAAAGTGCATGGCGTAGTGCAGAGGGCTGTAGTGTCCGCAGACGGTAGCGGCATTGTATGCACTGAACATGTCTTTCTTCTTTCTCCCCCCCCCCTTTTTGTGGTCTCCCCTGTTCTTGTGTGCATTAGCATCTTCAGGTGCAGGAGCTGTGCCACTGGAGCAGGAGGGAGCTGCATCCCACATGTCCCTGGACGAGGGGAGCTCCACGGCAGGGACAGGAGCTGAGACCAGCGACACCGACTCTTCCTCTGATGGGAGCTCCCTTGCGGTGGCGGGACCCTCTGTGCCCACTGCATCTACGGGTATAGCCGCCACCCCCCCTACTGCTGAAGTAAGCCTCAGCCAGGCCTACTAGTGCAAGGGGTTCACCTTTCTCTGCACAAAGTCCTCAGACCAGGTAGGAAGAAGTTGGCACAGGAACTGAAATAAAAGACAAAGTTTATTAACCTCATGAGGTGGTACTACAGTTCAAACAGCAACCTTAGGTAATGTCTAAAGTAGCACACTGAACTGAGAGAGCATGGTCCTTTTATACCCACGCAGGGGCTAAAAGGAGGTGGTACAATTATAGAAGCAAGACTTGTATACATGTAAGGTCATGTGGAAAATGCACAGTCGACAGGTAGGAGGAGCTAACAGTTTTCAAGGACTAACAGCTGCAGACCTTACTGAGCATGTGTGAAAGTGGGAGATGCTAAATATAACTTGTCACTAGGCAGATTTCAAGAGTAGTTAACAGAAAGGTAGGACAGAGCACATGGTGAGCACATGGCAAAGAAAATGGCTGCCATGAATACAAAATGGATTCCGCCAAATGTTCACAATAGTTACAAATACAAGATGTCTTCTGCTAATGCTTAATCTAATCGCTGCTAAACTACAACAGATGACCCTTTCAGCATTAGCTGAAGACATTCGTCTTTCTGGGATAATCTAAATATTCATCTTGTATATTTATGCTCATCATTTCAGCTATTTCTTTATCTAACATATGTTGTGCTTTCATTTCTGTAATATTTCTTTTGGTAGGCATACAAGCAGTAATACACATGGAGCAGAACATTGGACCACACTGAATACAGATACAGCATGTGAAAAAATGTGCAATCGTTAAACACAGGATAGTCAGTAGTTTCCAGCCCCAGGCGGAAACAAGAGCCCAAAACCATACAGAAAAAGTCCAAGTACCAGTCTCTGTGTGGATTTCTGCAGCAATTTTATGCAATTTAGATATTCCATCATATACTGAAGGTGAGTGATCAGGAATAAAAACACGGCAACTACTACCGATGATGCGACATGCACCACCTCGGTCAGCTAATATCACATCTAGTACCACACGATTTTGGAGTGCAACAGTCCTCGCAATTTGGAGCTCCTCAGTAATATTACCAAGTTCCAGAGCTGCCTGATTGGTAACAGCTTCCACAACCCTAGTCAATCGTCTCACTTTCCTACTGTTTAACGCACCACCCACAAAGGGGAACAATCCTAAATTAAAATCAACATATTGTTGCAGGCTAGTATCCGTTTGGTCTACCTCATTTGTACTTATTTCCCTTTTATATCTATTGTTGATGATGTCATTGAACAGTTTTAAATCTCGGTGATATGATGCAGGGGCCAAAAACACAGGGGTTAATAGAAAAGATACATAACACACACCTGACCACCCAACAGGTAGTAGGTAATATCCATAGTTACCACAAACAAAATATGTATTATGTGAAGCTGTAAAACTACTATTATTTACACCCTCAATAATTAAAATCAAGGTACAATCGCTTATCCCTACTGGAATTCGCCCAATGCTACGTATACATAAATCTGCTTTCGTTTTTGTAACAGAAATCACAGAGTCTTTCTTGTCAGAGTCTCTTATATTTGTGAAGACATATGGTACTGAAACATTGTCCGGTTGATACTCTTCCCATTCCCATTTAGTTCCTTTGGCTTGGGGATACCCATCTTTGTCTTGGTAGCATACTTTATTAAGGAGAAAAAGAAGTCCGCCCTCTGTACGTTTTCCAGATGCAAACAAAAGCGTGTACCAAGCTTGACAAGAACCATTGTGTGAAAAAGGAAGAGGAATGAAAGGTGTTCCTCCTTTCTTTTGATGCGCAGGTATCATTCCACATACCCAACGGTTAGTAGTATTTGTAGCATTATGAGTATGATGCAACATCTGAATGAAAGTATTATTGAAATACGATTGACGGTGCTTCTGCTCCTGATAGGGAAGTGTAAAGTAATAGTGATCCTCTGGTACTGGAGTAGTGGCAACAAAAAACTCACGAGCAGGAGCCTTCTTTTCAACAAACCAGGTGATTGTTGCTGTAACCACCAAAACAACAACAAACCCCATAGTACTAATGATCAGTTTGTTATTCATTTTAGCAACAGTGATAATCGACCCTTTCAGAAATGGATTAAAAACAATCGTTGGAGCTCTTATCCCTTGGCAGCCGCTGATTTCTTCACCACGGGCCAAGACGTGTGTCACTACTCTAATGCATGGCTGATCCCCCCCCCTTGCCACATTGGCTCTCCGTTTCACTAACCCAGGGCGGTAGCTCAACCAGTTTGTTTAAAAAAAAATTCAGCGCCCGTCTGCGCCCGTCCCTGCCCCCACCGCTGCGAGCCTACACGCCGGACCTACGAAGCCGCCACCCTCATCGCACTCAACACCGGCCGGATCCCCGGGTGCTGCCGTGCCGCCCCAAGACGCACCCACGGACCCTTCACCTGCCAATCCTGCAAGTTCTCCTGCATCCAGACCCGCACCGCGCCCGCCAAACCAAGCACCAACAGCAACCACCTGAAGTGCATCCTGCTTAACACCCGCTCCATCCACAGACACGCCGTGGAACTCTGGAACCTGCTCGACACCACATCTCCAGACGTCGCCTTCCTCACAGAAACCTGGATGAACGCCTCCTCAGCGCCCGACATCGCCATCGCCATCCCGGACGGATACAAGATCACCCGGAGGGACCGCATCAACCAGACAGGAGGAGCCATCGCCATTGTCCACAAGAACACCATCCGCATCACGACCAACTCCGACGACACCCTCACAGCTGCCGAACATCTCCACTTCCAGATTCACACCGACCCCAAGAACACACTCAGAGGCACCCTCATCTATAGACCCCCAGGACCCCGCACACAATTCAGCGAAGACATCGCAGACTTCATCAGCCCTCACTCCCTCTCCTCCGCCGACTACATCCTCCTAGGGGACCTCAACTTCCACCTGGAGAACAACGACGACAACAACACCACCACCCTGCTGGACAACCTCGCCAACCTCGGACTCAAGCAACTGGTGAACACCCCCACCCACTACGCCGGACACACGCTTGACCCAGTCTTCTCCTCCAGCAAGTACATCTCCTTCAGCCACTCCACCGGACTCCACTGGACAGACCACAGCTGCGTCCACTTCAGCTTCAGAAAAACCACGACTCACCACCACCCACAACAGGCTCCCCGCAGGAGCTGGAACAAGATCACCGCCGACCAGCTCTCCACATCACTAAGCCAGAACCCTCCCGCCAGCTCAGCGGACCCCAACCAAGCAGCCAACAACCTTACACAGTGGATCACCAACTGCGCTGACAACCTCGCACCTCTGAAAACCCATCCCATCAGGCCCAACAGCAAGAAAGCCTCCTGGTTCAACAATGACCTCAAGAACTCCAAGAAGAACTGCCGCACCCTCGAGAGAGCCTGGCGAAAAAACCAGACTACAGACAACATGACCGCCCTCAAGTACGCGTCCCGTAAACACCACCAGCTGATCCACACCACCAAGAAGACAGCATTCAAAGAACGACTAGACAACAACGCACACAACAGCAAGGAACTCTTCAGCATCGTCAAAGAGCTCTCCAACCCCAGCGCCGGAAACAACGACATCACCCCCTCACAAGACCTCTGCGACTCACTCGCCTCGTTCTTTCACCGCAAGATTGCCGACATACACAACAGCTTCGGCGCACAGATCACGCACCCAACCACCAAACAGACGCCCCCCAACACCACCCTCCGCACCTGGACCCCGGTCAGCACCGAAGACACCATCCATACGATGAACACTATCCACTCCGGATCACCAACCGACCCATGCCCCCACCACGTCTTCAACAAGGCCGACTCCGTCATCGCACCCCATCTCCGGGACATCATCAATTGCTCCTTCAACACCGCCACCTACCCGGAGAGCTGGAAGCATGCCGAACTCAGCGCCCTCCTGAAGAAACCATCAGCAGACCCCACTGACCTCAAGAACTACCGCCCAATCTCGCTCCTCCCGTTTCCTGCCAAAGTCATCGAGAAGACCGTCAACAGACAGCTGGCCGCCTTCCTCGAGACTAATGGATCCCTCGACCACTCACAGTCCGGCTTCCGAGCCAACCACAGCACCGAGACCGCCCTCATCGCAGCCACTGACGACATCCGAGCCCTGCTCGACAATGGGGAAACAGCGGCCCTCATCCTCCTGGACCTCTCCGCAGCGTTCGACACGGTCTGCCACCGCACCCTAGTGCAGCGCCTCAGCAACATCGGAATTCAAGAGAAGGCTCTAGAGTGGATCATCTCGTTCCTCACCGAACCCAGAGAGTCCGCCCAGAGAGTCCGCCTCCCCCCGTTCAGATCCGAGGCCACCGAAGTCATCTGCGGCGTACCACAAGGATCTTCACTCAGCCCCACCCTCTTCAACATCTACATGAGCCCCTCGCAGCCATCGCACGCCATCACAACCTCAACATCATCTCCTACGCCGACGACAACCAGCTGATCCTCTCCCTCACCAACGACCCAGCCACCGCCAGAACCAACCTGCACGAAGGGATGAAAGACGTAGCCGAGTGGATGATGAACAGCCGCCTGAAACTAAACTCAGACAAGACGGAAGTCCTCATCCTTGGATCATCACCATCTGCCTGGGACGACTCCTGGTGGCCCCCTGCCCTGGGCAGCGCACCCAAACCAACGGACCAGGCACGCAACCTGGGCTTCATCCTGGACTCCTCCCTCTCGATGACCAGACAAGTCAACGCCGTCTCTTCATCATGCTTCAACATCTTACGCATGCTCCGAAAGATCTTGTGATGGATCCCCACCGAAACCAGGAAGACGGTCACCCAGGCACTCGTCACCAGCCGACTGGACTACGGTAACACCCTCTACACCGGAACCACGGTCAAACTACAGAAAAGACTCCAACGCATCCAGAACGCCTCCGCACGCCTCATCCTTGACATCCCCCGACACAGCCACATCTCCGGACACCTGAGAGACTTGCACTGGCTCCCCGTCAGCAAGAGAATCACGTTCCGCCTCCTCACCCACGCACACAAGGCCCTCCACGACCTGGGCCCCAGGTATCTTAACAACCGCCTGACCTTCTACACTCCCACCCGCCAGCTACGATCGACCAGCCACGCCCTCGCCGCCGTGCCACGCATTAGAAAAGCCACCATGGGAGGAAGATCCTTCTCCTACCTGGCAGCCAAGACTTGGAACTCCCTCCCCATCCACCTCCGTCTGACCCACGACCACCTCTCCTTCAGGAAGCAACTCAAGACCTGGCTGTTTGAGCAGTAGCGGTCCCCCCTCCCCCCCAGCGCCTTGAGACCCTCCGGGTGAGTAGCGCGCTATACAAATTTTTTGATTGATTGATTGATTGATTCTTTCCTCGGTCTCAAATTATATCGCGACACTCCAGATGTCGTATGGTCCGGGAAGACCTCTGCAGATTTGTCAGGTGATATAGCACGGCCTTTCTCCGTAGACAAAATCTCTCGATGATCGGTCAGCACAGCAGGTTCCACCAAGGTAGGTAGCACTCTCTTACAGTGAATACTATGGACCCAATTCTTTCGGTTCGTCACTCGAACTGCTGTCCTTGTCGCAAGGAGCACCTGTTCTGAGCCTCGCCACCTTGGTTCTAAGCTGTTTGATCTTTCAAAAGACTTAATCATCACCTGGTCACCAGGTCGGAGTTCATGGCCTTCACCTGTAGATCTGTCAGGAAGTGCTTCTCGAACCTGTTGATTAATAGAAACCAAATTGTCGGTTAACTGTGCCAAATAATCGTTTATCAGGACACAAGGAACATCATATACAGATTTTGGCTTAGGAACTCCCCAAATATTCATTGGCCTCCCAAAAACCACCTCATAAGGACTAAGGCTGAGTCTGGAGTGTGGCACTGACCTAATAGACAACAATGCCAACGGTAATGCATCCGGCCAAGTTAAGGATGTGGAAGCCTGTATCTTCGCTAACTTCAACTTCAAAGTAGCATTATACCTTTCCACCAACCCTGCTGATTGTGGGTGGAAAACCGCATGGAACTTCTGTTTGATCCCTAATCCTTTCAGGACATATTTAATAACTTCCCCAACAAAATGAGGTCCGTTATCACTCCATAAAAGTCTGCAAACACCAAACCTAGGGAAAAATTCTTTCAAAAGCACCTTTGCTGTGGTGATGGCAGTATTATCCTTTGTGGGGTACGCCTCTATCCATTTACTGAAGGCACAAACCACCACCAAGACATACTTTAAATTGTTGCAGCGTTCAAGCTAAATATAATCCATTTGTAGAACTTCGAAAGGTGCAGTTGGTGTAGCAAACCCTCCCGCAGGAGTACGTGTCCCTTTTCCAGGATTGTATTGTAAACAGATCAAACAAGACTGTACTACTCTCTTAGCTGTACTGGAAATTTCTGGATGCTCCCAAACTTGCGTAACAACTTCGTTATTGTTGAAGCTCCAACATGTGCCAGCCTATGTGCCATCTGAACCATACGTTGTACAAAAGCTATAGGCAATTTCCATTTATCCATCTGCTTATTCCGCCAACAGCCCTCATCATCCAATTCTCCATCTTCAGACCATTGCTCACGTTCTTTCACAGAAGCAGATTTCTCTATATCTAATACGTCTTGTCTAGCATTATGCCAACGTTCAGCTTGTGACTTCACTACATACATAGAAGTAGTACTTCGCTGCATCGCAGTCTCACGTGCAACGCGGTCCGCAAGAGCATTACCTTGCCCTATCTTATCGGTAACTTTCTTATGTGCACTACATTTCACAATAGCTAGTTTCTTTGGATATGTCAATGCAGTCAAGAGGTTATGCACTAATTCTCCGTGCATTATCTGCATCCCGTGGGATGTGAGAAAGCCTCTCTCCTTCCAAAGCAAACCAAAATCATGAGCCACTCCAAAAGCATAGCGGCTGTCTGTATAAATGTTCACACGTAAGTCAGTACTAAGCTCACATGCTCGTGTCAAAGCTATGAGTTCAGCTGCTTGAGCTGACTTCTGTGGTATACGAGCTGTCTCCACTACCGTGTGTATTGTGGTGATTGCATATGCAGCTGAGGTCGTACCATCTGGCAACTTCAAACAAGACCCATCAACCCACAATTCCCCGTCTCCATCTAAAAGGGGCGTATCTTGTAAATCAATACGACCCTTTGTCTGTTCTTCGGTAAGGAATATACAATCATGTGTTTCATGTGACTGAGGCTGAGTGACCGGATATGGCAACAAAGTGGCTGGATTTAGTGTTGTACATCTCTTCAGTGTAATGTGAGGAGCCAGCAATGTCAACTCATATCCTGTGATACGGGCGCTAGTTAAATGTTGTGTCTTTGTTTGATTTAAAAGACCATCAACCGCATGGGGTACTAACACCAACAGCTTATGTGACAAAACTATCCCTTCACTCTGACGTATTGACACAGCTGTTGCGGCAACTGAACGAAAACACCCAGGCAACGCTCGAGCGACAGGATCGAGTACTGCTGAAAAATATGCACAGGGACGCTGCTTATCGCCATGTGTCTGTACTAAAACTGACAATGCACATACATCTTTCTCATGTACGTAAAGTGCAAAAGGCTTCATGTAATCTGGAGTACCTAACACTGGTGCGGAACAAAGGGCTTGTCGCAGCTGCCTGAAAGCAGTCTCACATTCATCTGTCCATGGGAGGGGCATTGGAGTATCTTTAGTCAAAAGTGCTAGCAAAGGTTTGACAATGTGTGAAAACCCTAATATCCATTGCCTACAAAAAGAAGTAAGACCAAGGAATGCCCGAACATCTTTTTGAGTAGAGGGTACTGGTGTGTCTAAAATTGCTTGAATACGATCTGATGTAAGTTCACGGCCCTCCTTAGACAAAAGGTGACCTAAATAGGTTACCTTTGGTCTACAATATTGCAATTTCTTTCGTGACACTTTATGATGGTGTGAAGCAATAAAAGAAAGTAAGGACAAAGTGCACTTTTCACATTGCTCAGGGGTATCAGCTGCCAACAAAATATCATCGACATATTGTATGAGAGCCACACCTTCAGGCAAAACAAAAGAATCAAGTTGTCGTTTTAACGCTTGACTATAAATACTTGGACTCTCCGTATAGCCTTGAGGAACTCTGCAAAATCTAAATGATCGTTTATTCAAGGTAAAACCAAACAAATATTGGCTGTCAGGATGAATAGGGATCGAAAAGAAAGCATTCTTTAAGTCTATCACAGAGAACGTAGTTGCTGTCGGGGGAACCAAAGTAAGGAGTGTCGTGATGTCAGATACCACAGGATATTGTGGTATCACAATCTTATTGACTTCCCGTAAATCAATAATGAATAGGTAAATCCTAGTATCAGTATCCTTTTTCAGAATAGGAAGAATCGGACTGTTACAAACATTATACAGAACTTCCTCAACAACTCCAACTACAATAAGATCATGCACAATTCGTGTGAGTGCTTCTTCGCCCTCCTGTGAAATTTTGTATTGAGGCAAACGTGTCAATACAGCTCCCTCCTTGACACTAATATGTACCGGTGGAATAATCATTTGTCCCACATTGAGCCCTTCGGGAGAGCATCGTATTGTAGCCCTGAAATAGTTGAGCATATCAAGACCCTCAATATTGTCTGGTGTAATTGGAGAAAGCAAAAATGGACATGGAGCAGTAAATTTATCAACATGGAATGCAAGTGGTTGTGACAATGGGCTAGGGGAAGGTGTTCCATCGAAACCTATCGATGTAATGGTTAAGCCAGACAGGGGAGCCCTTGGAATCAATTGTTTAGACAAGGCGCTACGAGTAGCTCCTGTATCAACCACAAACTGATCAGTAGAACCCAAAACATGTGCTGTAACATAGGGACCCCTCTGATCTACTGGAACTTCAACTGATTCCTTACCCCATCCTAGGCAATCCTATGCAATCCTATGCATAAGCAGAGTCTTGGAAATCAGGCTGCACATAGTTAGACATTTGGTATTGGTTCCGTCTATCAGAAGTGTTAGACCCATCCTGCCCTCGTACATTAGCATCAACCCTAGTATGATCATTCATGCTTCTTCTAGGTCCTGAATATCCTGAGCGATTTCTCATTTGTCCCCGACCACGTGAACACTGCTGAACACGTAGTACTGGACAATCGGCAGCCCAATGCCCAAATTTCTTACAATACGCACACTGATCAACAGACAAATTCGAACGAGTGTAAGAAGAACCATAAGATCCACGTCCACCTCTATCACTACCTCTAAAAGGCGGACCATAAGCTTGAGCCAACATAACCTTCGTCTTTAATTCTTTAATCTTTTTGTCCTCGCTACCTTTTGCTTCTAGTTCCTGACGTTCATAATACTGAGCCATAGTCAAAAGAGAAACCGGAGTGGAGGTAGTCCATGAACTTTCAGTAGCTTTTAGACGACTAGCTATTCCTGGTAACAGATTTGCGACATATTTATCGACAAACAAATGTCTGCCCGTATCATCTGACAATAACTGACCGCTAAAATCATGAAATGCATCTTCAAAGCGTGTAAAGAAATCAGAGACCAATTCATCTGCCTTTTGCTTACAAGATGCTAAAACAGTCCAATCTATCTTTTTAGGGGGAATAATCGTTTTTAACTTAACTAATATGGCTCCAGGAAGATCTAGAATCAACTGATATGGCTTTTTTTCAGGTTCCCTATCCCCATCCATCTGTTCTAATTCTTTCCATGACGCCCCAAAAACTGCATGATCATCAATTTTACGAACAGTTCTCCACATATCTGGCGGTAATATCAATCCAAAAAATAAATCAATGTCAGCCAAAGTCATAGTACAAGAACTAATTGCTCCCTCAACTTCCCCATAAAAGGCGGCTGGATTTTTCCGCGGGTCAGGTAATGCTGTTTTCAGTGCCATTACATCTGCCCTATTCCAAGGAGTGTACACCCAATTATAAATAAAATAACCCTTAGCATCAACAGAAGTTTTATCATCACCCAATCCTTTAGGAGGAACATACAAAGGTGCGGCCTCCCGCATTGGTTTCGCGTGAACTATCATAGTCTTATCTGTTCCGAAAATGGAAGCTTGCACCCCACCGGTCTGAGATGTCTGTGCAACTACGTCCACAGCCCTTTTCTCCTCTTGCAAACGGACTGCCGTAACACATAATTTCATTAAATGCCTGATTGCATCAGCCACCTGGGAGAAAACAAAAAGACCATCACGCATTTGCTTATGATCAGCTGCTACATCATCGGGCTCTAACTCATCAGAATATTTCCGATATAGTTCAATAACTTCTGAGCCAAAAGTAAAATATAGCTGCTCCTTTTCCGTCCACCCTTTCATGTTGTCTAAAAGTTCAGAAGCAGAATTGTTTTACGAGCAATAGATCTAAGCTCAGACGCACGGTCAGCAGGCAACATAGAGCGACTGTCTCGCATCTTCTGTTGCTCTGAACTGGAGGCCTTAGCTAACTCATGAGGGGCAGAAGGGATGACATACTGAGGTGGAGGGCGATCTAGTAACAATAAATCATCATGTGGTTTATTAAGGATAGGATAGAGAGGTTGCCTAACGGTGTATTGGCCAGTTACCTGTAATTTACGTTCTTTCTCTTCTAGCTCCTTAAAGTCATTTCTTTCTTTCTCATTTCCAATGCTTTCACATATACATTCTTCCGCTGCTCTTTTTCACGCAAGGCTTGCTCACGCTTCACTCGTCCACGCACTTCTTTCTCCCACATTCGTACACAGTCAAACATATCTTGCCTAGACTTTCGCTTACACATGCATTGTTCCACATACTCAATCTTTCGCAAATCAAATGACCCATGCATAGGCCAACGTAACTCAGGATCCGCACGAGTGTATTTATTCCATAATGTGCTGTACATTATAGAAGAAAGACCATGTTTAACATACATATCTCTATTTGGTGTCCCCTCTGGGGTTGCCGGTTGCGATTCTTCCAGTCTCAAATTGGTACCATTACAAAAGCAACACATCCTACGAAGTGCGCTAAAAACAGGCATGCCAAAAATAGTGCAAAAAATGCACTATTATAATCAAAGTAGCACTTAAGGTGCTGTTCAAATTAAAATTAAATTGGAGAAAATTCCCCTAATTACCTGCCTATATAAATTGCAATTTATATATCAATTCAAAGGACACAAATTGACTAGTCACCCAAAACACGAGAGCCACAGTAAGTAGTGCTACACTACATTACCAAACAAAGGCATCAAAACCCACAGCAAGTGCCGTAAAAAGGCTCTTACGAATCACAGGGTGTCCAGGTTCCAACTGCCAAGTTCTAAAATCGACCAAATGGTCACTGCATGACGAATGAACAAAAAGGATCTCAGTCGAGGACCGGCGCCACCTGGATGGTCAAATAAGAAAGAAGGGAAAAACGCCGTGGTTGCCAAGTCTCGGGTCTCCTCAGTCGTTGATCGTCCGCAGCGAGATCCCAATCCTTCGTCGCGACCAATCCGTTGGGCATCCGAGTCACCGATGAGTCCCTGTTCGGGCGCCAATTTGTTGAAGTAAGCCTCAGCAAGGCCTACTAGTGCAAGGGGTTCACCTTTCTCTGCACAAAGTCCTCAGACCATGTAGGAAGAAGTTGGCACAGGAACTGAAATAAAAGACAAAGTTTATTAACCTCATGAGGTGGTACTACAGTTCAAACAGCACCCTTAGGTAATGTCTGAAGTAGCACACTGAACTGAGAGAGCATGGTCCTTTTATACCCACGCAGGAGCTAAAAGGAGGTGGTACAATTATAGAAGCAAGACTTGTATACATGTAAGGTCATGTGGAAAATGCACAGTCGACAGATAGGAGGAGCTAACAGTTTTCAAGGACTAACAGCTGTAGACCTTACTGAGCATGTGCGAAAGTGGGAGATGCTAAATATAACTTGTCACTAGGCAGATTTTAAGAGTAGTTAACAGAAAGGTAGGACAGAGCACATGGTGAGCACTTGGCAAAGAAAATGGCTTCCATGAATACAAAATGGATTCCGCGAAATGTTCACAATAGTTACAAATACAAGATGTTTTCTGCTAATGCTTAATCTAATCGCTGCTAAACTACAACACTACCAGCACCGCCCTCCCAGCAGCCCCTCAGCGTGTACCCGTGGCCGCTCACCCTGGAGGATGGGCATCTCCTTCGCCCCAGGCACCTCAGGTCCTGCCCCAGTCAGCCCTGCTGCCCTCAGCGAGGAGGCTATTGACCTCCTGAGATCCCTCACTGTAGGGCATTCTACCATTCTGAATGCCATCCAGGGTGTAGAGAGGCAGTTGCAACAGACAAATGCATACCAGGAGGGCATTCATTCTGGCCAGACAGCCCAACAGCGAGCATTTCAGGCTCTGGCATCTGCACTGATGGCAGCCATTGTCCCTGTGTCCAGCATCCCCCCTCCAACTTCCTCCACCCAGGCCCAATCCCCAGTACCTCAGCCTATACCAAGCACACCATCAGACCAGCATGCACGCACCTCAACACACAAGGGTGGCTCTGGCAAACATAAGCACCACACATCCCACATGCCCTCACACAATCATCATACCCATGCACACATACCAACATCCACTGCCTCCACTGTGTCCCCCTTCTCCATGTCTCCCTCCTCCCTCCCTGTCACATCTCCACTCATACCTGCATGCACTACATCTTCAGCCACTAACTCCATCATCAGCACGCCCATCACTACTCACCGCTCATGTGCACTCACCACCCCACTACCATTCACACATCCCCAGTGTCCTCTCCCAGTGTGTCTGTGACCCCTCCTCCCAAACTACACAAACGCAGTCACACGCCCACCCAACAGCCATCCACCTCACGACAGCCTCCAGCCCATGCACCTTCACCCAAAGTCAGCAAACAAACACCTCCAACAACCACTACCTCTTCCTCCACTCCCAAACCCCCTCCATCTACCCATCCCAGTGTGTCAAAAAAACGTTTTCTCTTAAATGTTGACCTATTCCCTACACCTCCCCCTGCCGTCCGTCCCTTAGGGCCCGCCTTTCCAGGTCCCAACCCAGCACCTCAGCCACCACATCACCGGTCACAGTGGTGCCAGAAATACCCAGTTTTTTGAGTGCGCCAAGCAACAGGGCTGCCAGTGTCCCAAGGCCAAGGACATTCCCCCACCTCCAAAACAGAAAAGGTTGCCCACATCCCGGAGGGAGAAGGCCAAAACACCTGCCACCAAGGGCTCAGCCAAGACAAATGTGGGGAGTGGCAAGACAGCTGCACCAGCATCCAACGTCGGGAAGGGCCTGAAGCAGAAAGGCAAGTCAACGTCGCCGCCAACCTGCACGGCTGACAAGACCGCCACATGCACCGCCGGCAAGGACACCGCTGCCAGCAGCCCAGATACAGAGCCCTTCAGCAGCACCGCAGTCAGTGAGCTCGCCACCAGCACCGCCGCTACTGACACTGCCGCCAGCACCATGGTCAGTGAGCCAGCCACCAGCACCGCAGTCAGTGAGCCAGCCACCAGCACCGCAGTCAGTGAGCCAGCCACCAGCACCGCAGTCAGTGAGCCAGCCACCAGCACCGCAGTCAGTGAGGCCGACACCAGCACCGCTGCCACAATGACCGCCGCAAGCACCGCCGCTACCATGACCACCGCAAGCACCGCTGCTAATGACACCGCCGCCAGCCCCACCAGCCGCCCCGCGACAACCTGAGCCAGTGGCACCACCGCAGACATGGCTGCCATCCCCAGTGGTCATCCATACGTGGCTGGTGGTGAGTTCCAGGGGCCTGAGCAGCTTCCATGTTGCCCCACCGTTAGTGGAGTATCACATCCAGTACCTCAGTCCTTGGCAGGATGAAGCACTCTGGGCACAAAGCCCCCTCCAGAACCAGTGGAGAAAGGCATCCACTACCTCAGTCCATGGCAGGATGAATCACCCTGGGCACAAAGTCCCCTCCAGAACCAGTGGAGACTGTTATCCACTTGAGAGACTGTGGCTGTGCACTCCCCAGGATAAAGCAGTGGGCAACCCACCCCCTGGAGAGACTTGAGAGACTGTGGCTTTGCACTCCCCAGGATAAAGCAGTGGGCAACCCACCCACTGGAGAGACTTGAGAGACTGTGGCTTTGCACTCCCCAGGATACATCAATGTGCATGGAGCCCCCTCGTGGAGCTGGCGTCGTGCACTCATCCGGCTGAGGTGCCCCCCTTCCCTTCTCTCTGAGGTGCCTGTTTTATTTCGATCTGATGCCCCTGCAGTGTTCTCTCTCTGTTTTGATCGGTTATCTTGTGTAGGCCTCGCCCATGCATTTTGGGCCCAGTGGTCCACAGACTAAATAGGTGCAGTACCTTGACTTGAATTCTTGGTGTACATAATTGTTTATAGTGTATATAAATTTTTGACTAATGGATGTTTATTGATTACAATGGTTACAATCATTTCCTTTTGTCCTTGCGTTCTTCCAGGGGGGTTAGGGGAGTCTAAATGTAATGTTTCAGCATGTATTGGTATGTGTGTTGTTGTAGGTGAGGGTGGGGGTGGGGTGTTGCGTGTTGCATGTGTGTGTCACTCTCTTTTCCCTCCCCCCCCCTGTGTTGTAGGTGCTGTACTCACAGTGGTCGTCGGCACCGTCTGTCGTGCTCCTGGTAGAGGAGCAGGAAGACAATCTCAGGGAGTATTTGGAGTTCAGGCTCCATGGCATCCTGGTTCCTCGTGGGTTGTGTAGAGGTGAGTGTTTTCCCTTCTAAGTCCTGTTTCCGCCGTGTCTTTGTTCGCGTTGAATACGCCCCGGAAAAGGTGGAGGATTGGCCTGTCATAATAGTATGGGCGGTACATTGTGTTTCACCTGTCTGTTGGCGGTGACCGCCATGCTGTTTGTTTGTACCGCCATGGCGGTCGGAGTGTTAAAGTGGCTGTCTATGTTGGCGGTTTCCGCCATGGTCATGATTCAATTTTTTTTACCGCCGGCCTGTTTGCGGTTTTACCACCGCTTTACCACCGATTGCCAGGGTTGTAATGAGGGCCATAATCTACATCAGTGGCTGTCAAAGACGCGGCCCACAGTATCCAACGTGGATGTAATGCTTTAGCATTTGGAACGCTGGCTTTGGTTTACAGCCTCAAGGCCTGGAATTGGGGAGATGACAATAATGCATTTGCCGTGAGCAAGAAGTCTTTCTTTAATGCCAGCCATATGTACAGCAGTGAGAATTTTCTCAGTGGGAGCAAAGCATTGTTCTGCTGCTGAGTACAAGTGTCATTTGTATGCAATCAGGACAGTCTCACCCTCGTTAGTGGTCACATAGGTGAAACCCATGGCACCAGCAGTTACCCTGATGACCAAGTGTGTTTTGTTGTCCCTTGTATGTAAACGTTGTGCTGCAAACATGTCTATCTGCAGGTCACTGAGAATGCGGGTATGTTCAACTGTCCAAAACTTACTTGAAAAATCAGGACGTATTAAGTCATATAAAGGTTTCTTGCATGTTGCATAATCAGGAATGTAAGTTCTGCCAACATTTAGGAAACCCAATAGAGATTGAAGTTTTTTAATGGTGTTTGGAGGTTGTAATTGTGTGCATTTTTCTAAGAATTGTGGTGCTAGGCTCTTTCCTTAACTTGATAGCTCATATCCCAGAAACAGGACGCTGAGGAAGGCCATATTTGTTTTTTTTAAAGTTTAATTTGTAGCTAAATTCAGCAAATCCCACAACAATGCTGGCTACCCGTCTTAAATGTTGTAGCAATTCATCATCCGTAAGATATATATCATCTACATAGGACAATGCTTCAGGATCAATGTCGTGCAAAATTGAAGTCACATGAGCTGCGAACAGTCCTGGACTGTTCTTGTACCCTTGGGGTAAACAACAGAATTTTTTCTGGGAGCCTAGTGCGCTGAAACTTCTTAAGTCTCTACTTTCAGGCACTATATTTTGGCAGAAAAAAACATTGGAAATGTCCAGTGCTGTTTTGTATTTTTTGCACACTATGTTGTTCATCAGTGCTGTGCTATGTGAGTTTTGTATAGCATGAGTGCATGTATGACTGTTTAAGTGTCTGTAGTCTGAGACTATTCTGTATGAATGGTCCAGTTTAGCTACTGGGAATACAGGATTATTCATTGGGGAGACTCAGGGTGTAATTACGCCCTGGTACTCCAGTTGTGTGAGAATTTCTCTCACAGGTGCTTTAGCATCATGTTTTATTGGATATTGGGGTTGAGGTGTGGGTAGATTTTTAATCGGAATTATTTGGTGGGAGGATTCTATGTCCCAACCTACGTGGTTGCGATATAACGAGGGTGTCTGCGCCGATGCCCAGTTTATGGCGTAAGATTCTACGAGTTCCTCCGGAACAAGGGGAGAGAAAGAAAGTTTAATAACATCTTCCTCATAATGGCATGTACGGAAAATTCAGGTATATTTTTCATGCGATCCCAAAAGATTTAGGGGGTCATTCTGACCCTGGCGGCCAGTGACCGCCAGGGTCACCGACCACGGGAGCACCGCCAACAGGCTGGCGGTGCTCCCAAGGGCATTCTGACCGCGGCGGTTCAGCCACGGTCAGAAAGGGTAAACCGGCGGTCTCCCGCCGGTTTACCGCTGCCCCATTGAATCCTCCATGGCGGCGGAGCGCGCTCCGCCGCCATGGGGATTCAGACACCCCCTACCGCCATCCTGTTCATGGCAGGAAACCCGCCATGAACAGGATGGCGGTAGGGGGTGCCGCGGGGCCCCTGTGAGCCCTTGCAGTGCCAATGGCATGGGCACTGCAGGGGCCCCCGTAAGAGGGCCCCACAAAGTATTTCAGTGTCTGCTTTGCAGACACTGAAATACGTGACGGGTGCAACTGCACCCGTCGCACCCCTGCAACTACGGCGGCTCAATTCTGAGCCGGTGTCCTCGTTGCAGGGGCATTTCCGCTGGGCCGGCGGGCGCTCTTTTGGAGAGCGCTCGCCGGCCCAGCGGAAATGTTTGAATGGCCGCCGCGGTCTTTTGACCGCGGTGCGGTCATTTGTCGGCGTTACCTTGGCGGACGGCCTCCGCCGTCCGCCAAGGTCTGAATGACCCCCTTAGTCTATTGTGCGTTCAATGTCTCCTTCTAACCGTACAACCTATCTGACATGGAGACGCGTATGTCCGCAGTTTCTACTTGTAGAAAGTCATCATTAGCTTTCACCTCCAGATTCTCTAGAAACTTCCAGGGAACTATTGTGACCTCTGCCACGCTGTCTAGCAGCGCTAGTACCCACTTCTTGTTCTTCAAGAGGACCCTGTTCTTGAGTGGCATGTCAAACTGCAACTGCTGCCATCTTTTTCTTTTTAAATTGGGGTTTTTGTTGAGGATGTTTCTCTTCCTTTTTAACAGAAACCTCTGCTGAGCGTTGTGATTCCTGTCTCGGTTTTACCTACTCTGTTCTTCGTTCTGACCACCCACCTCACTCACTGTGTTTTTCCAATGAGTCCTGAAAGGAACGAGATTGGCGTGTAACAGTACATTGATATCTGTCAGGCGTTTTTATATTATCTCTTTTTCTGAGATTATATCTACTCTCGTGGAGATTCTCCCCTTTCTTTTTTAGGAGTTTGTTGTTTTTTATCCCATCGTTTCTTATTACCCTCCGGAGCTTGCTTGGAAAAATCTTTATTAGATTTACCCTAAAATTGTGGTTTTGTTGGTCTGGACCCCAGACTATCTCTACCAATAATAGAGTAGGTCTCTGTGATAATCTTTGGCAACTCACGTTCTTGATCCTGTTGAGGAACATCCCAGAGCTGCATGCGCACCGCTAATGCGACCGCCTCCCCTTTAAGGTTACTGTGGCAAAGTTGCCCATTAATTGCATCCCCAAGTCTAGGGCCGGGGCAGCCCGGTATTCATCCTGAATTTCTTTTAACACTTCCAGTAAGTTGGCAAGCATCACTGTACCATGTGCGGTAGTACAGACCATGGCAAATACCGTGCCCCATGTATTAAAGTTATCTACTGTGGGAACCATTCCAAATGGCAAGCACATTTTTAGTACTTTATGTTTATCCTGAGGTCCAGTATGCTTCCAGGGCATTTATTTTTTTAGCTAACCAAAACAGAATTTCTTCTCATTTGGTGGGTACTTTACCCATGATCGAATGTACAGTTTCAGGGTTTATGCCTGGTGTTACTGTATGTGGTTGCGCTGGAGCAGCACATGCTGGTTTCGTATTTAATGTTTGCATTACAAACTGTACTAAACATCTATATTGCCGTCAGTTCAGTATATAAGCGATGGACTTCAGCTACTGCTAAGTTTGCTACTGCGGGGTGAGGTGTATAAATGGCCAATAAAGGCCAGGTAGTACCATCATTACTTAGAGGACCTAACCTAACTGGTAAAATTGTGTGGGGTAAGGTGCCATCAAGACAATTATTATGTTCTTCATTAGATAGGGGTATTTCTAAATATGCGTATGCTCTGTATTGTCCAGGTACATTTGCAAGTGTATAGTGATAAAATGTATTTGTGTTCCCTTCAACTGCTGGAAATGTGACCCAAGAATAAAAGAGTTCTGTCCTATAAGCTGTATCTGCGTCAACAACAAATGTGACTGGACCCCCCTGGGCTGTTAGGCCATTTGCCAATAAATGTGCAATCAATGGTTGTCTTGTATTGACTGCAATTGCTACCTGTTGCGGATCCGCCATTCTCGATGGTAAATTTGTTCAGAGATGAGCATACCAAATGGGAATTTTCCTTTTAGAGTTCAAGCTTAAACAACCTCCAGCGTCAGATAGGTGTTCCCTACTTTGCTGAGGCATAAATCCTAAATACCACGGATGTCTCCGTATATAGTACTGAGGTGTCTTTGTATATAGTGAAACAGAGATACTCAGGAGGACCCCAAAATTTGAGCCTGACCAAACGTTGGTGGCGCCTTGTCACGTAGGCTCTCATTATTCAAATGAGACTACTGGATTTTGAGCGGCAGAATCGCCTGCAGTGTGGGAGACTGAGTCTGACCCACTACGAGTGACCCATGTCACCCCAATCCGGGTTTTGCTCCGGCTAACTAGCAGTGCCTCATTTCTACCCAAGGGCAGGGATGAATGGGTAGCCGAGCGCATGACGTAATTGATTTCTCAGGGAAACAGTGGTCACTCAGGTTTCATCCATTTTTCTCAGTTACATTAGTCTCACATACACAATGCCAAACAGAGGCAGTATATATTTCAATAAGATTTTAGCGAAGCAACTGCATCTTAGATAGCAAAGCATGTGCTGCAATAACCAGCATGACAAGATTAAAATCGTGACAAGGCGAGTAAAGCATAAAAATAACGCTACCATATTGTCACTAGAATCAGTAGACTAGTATCTACCTATGCTATTTATAGAGCACAGCGTCTTAAGCTCTAATTCTGCCCTTCAGGTTCCCCTGGGAAGACATCTTCCCCCATACCTGAGCAAAGGCCTGAAGTCTCCATAAGCAGTTGTAGCAAAGCATTCTGCAATCAGCATACAGTTGTGGTCCTCTGGCTGGAATCTCCCTCTAACGGACAGGGAAGTGTTTTATAACAAAACAGCTGATGTTCTGAGAAAATATCCATACGTAAAGATGTGTGTGCCAACCTATCTTATTGCAGCCTTGAAAGACGCACAGAGTGAGCAAAAATGTCTTGTTTTCAGAACGGAGTGCTGATCTAGGCAAAAATTGCTAAATAGAGAGAAATAAAACAAGACAGCAAAAGTGGCTATTGTAAGAAAAATAAAATGAAGCTGATTAAAATATATCTAGGTTAAAGTGCACAGCGGCAGGCCTAGTATGCTAAAATAACGTGCATGGAGCTATAACTAAAATGTCTACACAACACTTCATGATTGTGAATTACACTTATAAAATGTAATAAGGTAATCCCAATTTTATCTTATTGGAGAGAAAGGTCTTGCAGTAGTGTAAAATGACTTTGGGAGTTTTCAGTACCAGGACATATAAAAATTAAAGTACATGCCCTATCTTGTACATATATTGCACCCTGCACGCTGGGCTGTCCATGGTCTACCTTAGGGGTGACTTACACATATGAAAAGGGAAGGGTTAGATCCTGGCAAGAGGTTTATTTTGCCATGGCAGTGTAAAACTGCACACACAGGCCCTGCAGTGGCAGGCCTGAGGCATGGTTAGAGGACTACTTAAGTGGGTGGCACAATTAGTGCTGCAGGCCCACTTGTAGCAGTTAATTCACAGACCCTGGGCAGAGATAGTTCACTTTGCTAGGGATTTATAAGTAAATGAAATATGCCAATTTGGGATAATCCAATGTCATCATGTTTTAGGGAAAAGCACAAACACTTTAGCACTGGTTAGCAGTGGTAAAGTGTGCAGAATCCTAGCTTGTGAGGCCAGCAAAAATGTAGTCAGAAAAACAGGAGGTGTGAAGGCAAAAAGCTAGGGAAAGCCATGGCAACAATGCCAGGTCTATCATAAGGGGCATATTTTGAGTAAAAATCAAGGCGCTTGTGTGCTGTGTGCACTGATGGCGCTGTTCCCCTCTCCTTTGGGACAGCCATGACTTTGTCTCAGGTATGGTAAAGTTGTGATGACATATGGGTCCCCTGGTCATAAAGGACCTTGGCCAAGCGTTTGACCACAATTGCCATCTACACACACCTGCAACAAGAAAGAGAGCACACTGATATGAGGGGAGGCACAAAGAGTGAGTACATACTGCGCACTGTTAACTTTTTATTGCTGGCCTCACTGTCAGATTCTTCTGCACCATTATTTGTTTTCTACATGCCCCTCCGCCCCATTGTTTCTCTTCCTTTGTATTATCTCATCATTTCTCTCCCCATCCAGAATCTGATTCAGCAGCAGCCCTTCATTTCCCTCACCGTTCCCCTTTCAGTATGGTGGCTTACTATTGTCTCCTTTCCTTTTTTCTCTTTAATTTCCCCTCCAATATCATCTAATCTCTTCAATCATTTTTCGTTCTATTGAATGCCCCTTTTTTCTGTCTCCATTTTCATTAACGTCTATGTATGTATGTGTTTGCCTTCTCATCTCTATAATCTACGCCAGTGGTTCTTCACCTTTTAAATTCTGTGGTACTCCACCTAATCAATACTGACTTCAGGGGACCCCCTGCTAAATCATTATTATATTCCAGGGACCCCTACTGAGTTATCACTGGAAGCTTGGAATGCTGGCTCCAGCAATTTTGATGCATGAACCTCAAAACAATACACACAAAACAGAAGAAAAAAAACATTTGTCAATCAAACAAACAATTGAAGAACTATTTTATTTAATTTATAAACAAATACATAAAAAAATAAAACATTTGATATTAATGGGAAATTCAACTGAGGCTCCCACCGTCTACGAGATATATTCTGTTTGATGTATTTGGACTGCTGTCGCGAATCACTCCAAGGACACCAACATAGCCAACCAACTGTAGATTATAAATACATGTTTCCTACCATCCAGGGACAAAAGCACTGACAGGGTCTGTTCACGAGGCTCCTTGCCTCATTGTTAATCTGAAGTTCAGCACTGAACCCGCACCTCTTGCACTGGGTTTTAAATAACTTTCGCCAAGCAAGACTCCAACACAAGAACATTAGGGCATTTAGTTTATAGTGTTCCATATGGTTCCACATAGGACTAGGAAGAGAACAATTTGTAAGAAATCGACTTAGTTTATATAATTTGATACCACTTTTACAATTTGAGAATATGCCTTCAGGTTTTCATTTCCTGGACCAGTAGTGGGGTAGATAAGTACAAGAGTTATGCATCTTAGTAAAATACAAAACAAAGCAGGTTTTCAAAAGAACTATAATACAAAGCAAGACAAGCACATACTTTATTGCATCCTCCTAATTAGTTTAATGTGAAAATATTTTCCATTACATAAACTTTTTTTTTTAAAAGGTGCCATATTTAGCCTTTGCCTCGAACAAAAACAAAAATTTAGTGACTATAATATATAAACATAAATAGAAAGATTTGAGGGGCAGGGAGTGTTAGGATAGGTCCAGTGTAGAGCCTCCCTAAATAGTTAATACAAATCATGGAGTACACTGTTCCTAAGAAGAAGATAGATATTGCAGAGGTAGTTCTATGTTTAGAAGCTAGAACCCTCACACATCCACTGGATGTCATGCTTCATCATCGGGTCTGCTCCTTGTCAGACTGGCTCTGCAATGCCCGACGGGCCCTGCAAGGGGGCTCTGTGCTGTAGATCTTTTTAAAGTGTGTGCCTAGAAAATGAGTAGGAAAAACTTCAGACCTTCTAAAGAAAATTGAGAGCAGGAAAAAATAGATAAAAATTGGCAGGAGCATTTCAGTCCCATATTGCTCTGAACAAATGATGTATCATTCCACTGCTGATTTAAGACCTAGGTTTTCAGTATCTTGGAGGAACTTTTTTTTCTTCCTTTCCCTGCCCCCATCCTTCTCTTTCTCTCCTTGTTCTTGGGCTTGCTCTTGCCCTCAAATACCTTTGTTTTTTACTGTTCAAAGATGGCAGTCCTCATGTTTGTCTGGACATCCTGCAAGTTCCTACGAATGGTTTCTTACATTTTAACAAATCCAGTTCAAAGATGTCCACATCGGATGTGCTCACATCCATGTCAACCATCTTTGAAGAGGAAATAAACCAAAACGAATTCAAAGATGGGTACTGTAGATGCCTGGTCAACTATAGTGTTTATCTTGTAATGCATTTTGTTTTTTGAAAGCTGTTACAAGATGACCCTCTCTGAAGTACATGCATTTGTGGCATTTATCAGAGAAAATAAATGTTAGTAAAGCCAATAGGTGTCATTACCTAGACCCACGGCTTTGGAAATTCTTATTTATTTTACATATGAAATGGAAACATGTGAAAGCAGAAAGTGAATTAAACAAATAATAATAAGGGTCATTGAACGTCTTACATTTTTAATTGTTTTGTTTTTCAGATGAAAACCAAGCCTGGAATCACAAAGGCGATTTTAACAATGAAAAATAAGAGATGCCCTGACATCATAGCAACCTAGAGACAAACTATAACATTTGATTAAGTGTAAGAAGCAAAAAGTATGGGACTTGGTTAAAAATGGCCCTAAGAACCAAATATACTAAATGATGTTGAGATCTAGTTAGATGGGGTACAACGGACCACCAACAAAATTGGACGAGGTAAGAAGCACTGATAAATGGCGGGACTATTTCCCATCCCTTTATTCAGCAATAAATAATAACAGATCACAGTGATCACTCACCATACTATGGACGTTTCATGCTTTGGGTCTCACTTCTACAAAATGCAATCCTACAAACTGAAATTCCTATCTTCAAAAAATGACCGTCATCTGATCCTAAGGACTATTGACCTATTTCACTCCTCGAAAGCGCTGGAAGATCTAGGGGAAAAGTATTTCAAACCGTACAAGACTGGGCTGATAGAAACTCAATAACATCGAACTTTTAAGCTAGTTTTTAGGCACAGGTGAGACCCTATCTTATCTGTATCAAATACACGAAACTGAAGAAAGAAACTCTCTAAGTTTTTTTGTTGATTGAAAAATTTCACTCCACTCAATCAATAGAAATCTATTAGAGCAGTTGTTCCCAACCTTTTGACTGCTGTGGACCCCCACTTTATCATTACTGGAGCTCAGGGACCCCCACTCAATCTTTATTGGAATCCGGAGACCCCCCACTGAGTCATTAGTGAAAGCTGTGGATCTAATCTGTGAACATTATTTAATTTTCTAAGCAGTCACAGACTCCCTGAGTAGACTTTGTGGACCCTTATGGGTCCCCGGGCCACAGTTTGGGAACCACTGTATTAGGGAGTTCATTGAACAATTAGAAAATGCTGAACGGATTATTGAGTGTTGTATAATCTCTCCATCAGGCCAAAACTGCAAGGGTGAGCCATGGAGCTGAAGTGGAATGCACCGCGGAATTCGATACAAAGCAGAGCTCATCAAGGCTGTATATAAACCCCACAATTATTTAACCCATTCATAAATGACATTTGAAGTTTTCTTTTATGTCTAGACCGAGAATTCCCAAAAGATGGAGGTGTAAAAGGCCAGTTCTCCTGTTCCCTGATGAGGCTGTGCTGATATCACAAATACACCTATCAATGCATGGATTTTTGTCGGGCTTTGAATATTACTGTGCCTTTCAAAAAACTTTTCATCAATGTGGAAAATACAAACTTCAGGGTCTTGCACTATAAAGCTCCACTAAATGTCACTAACATTCCAGGTCAAATGGCAATCCTCCGGGCACATCCACACATTTCATTAACTCTGACAAAATGTTGTCTTGGACAAAGCACAAAATCACGGAAGTCAATCAAAACACAAGAGCTGTTCTGCAATGCAAGAAGTATTTGAATGACAATATCTAAAATCAATAATACAAGTATATACAATGAAAGTGGCAGCCGCTACTTATGATTGAGAGGGCCATAAACGAGTACTGTGCTTAAAAATCACAGAGAATCAATTTCTGAGTCACATCCTGTACCAGAGCCCAGGCACCCTAATAGAATCTTTAAGAAGGAAACTTAGAATAGTTAGTATTGAGACCTTAATGCAACTTAAACCCATCCATTACTGGTCCAGAATATTGGCTAATTGTGCTACACAAATTTATTCTCTTAGACAAAGTGAACCATAGGAACACAGGGAAACTCTAATAACTCGATTAAGTCCTTGATACACTAGCGAAAATAGGCTCGATTTTTAGAATACCACAGGCTCAATTACTTAAACCCTAATTGTATTTATTAAAAGCAGGTACTAAAACAGCACCTCTGCGTACCAGCTCAATTCAATCCGCATAGGGGAAAAAAACCCTATGTAACTGTGATTTTGGTGACCTTTTAGTACTTTATTCTATTTTGTTCTAAAACAATTGGACCCAGGAAGTATTTTTTACGACATATAGGGGCTCATTCTGAGCCCGGCGGGCGGCGGGAGCCGCCCGCCTGGAGGGAGCCGCCAAATGACCGCACCGCGGTCAAAAGACCGCGGCGGCCATTCAGACATTTCCTCTGGGCCGGCGGGCGCTCTCCAAAAGAGCGCCCGCCGGCCCAGAGGAAATGCCCCTGCAACGAGGATGCCGGCTCAGAATTGAGCCGGCGTAGTTGCAGGGGTGCGACGGGTGCAGTTTGCACCCGTCGCGTATTTCAGTGTCTGCATTGCAGACACTGAAATACACAGTGGGGCCCTCTTACGGGGGCCCCTGCAGTGCCCATGCCACTGGGGCCCCAAGGGCCCCGCGGCACCCCCTACCGCCATCCTGTTCCTGGCGGGAGACCCGCCAGGAACAGGATGGCGGTAGGGGGTGTCAGAATCCCCATGGCGGCGGAGCGCGCTCCGCCGCCATGGAGGATTCCCCCGAGCAGCGGGCCAGCCTGTTGGCGGTGCTCCCGTGGTCGGTGGCCCTGGCGGCCACCGGCCGCCAGGGTCAGAATAAATTCTGCCAGGGCCACCGGCCGCCAGGGTCAGAATAAATTCTGCCAGGGCCACCGACCACGGGAGCACCGCCAACAGGCTGGCGGTGCTCCCACAAGCCTTCTGACCGCGGCAGTTCAGCCGCGGTCAGAAGCGGAAAATCGGCGGTCTCCCGCCGACTTCCCGCTGCTCGAGGGAATCCTCCATGGCGGCGGAGCGCGCTCCGCCGCCATGGGGATTCTGACACCCCCTACCGCCATCCTGTTCCTGGCGGGTCTCCCGCCAGGAACAGGATGGCGGTAGGGGGGGCTGCGGGCCCCTGGGGGCCCCTGCAGTGCCCATGCCAATGGCATGGGCACTGCAGGGGCCCCCGTAAGAGGGCCCCACTGTGTATTTCAGTGTCTGCAATGCAGACACTGAAATACGCGACGGGTGCAAACTGCACCCGTTGCACCCCTGCAACTACGCCGGCTCAATTCTGAGCCGGCGTCCTCGTTGCAGGGGCATTTCCTCTGGGCCGGCGGACGCTCTTTTGGAGAGCGCCCGCCGGCCCAGAGGAAATGTCTGAATGGCCGCCGCGGTCTTTTGACCGCGGTGCGGTCATTTGGCAGCTCCCTCCAGGCGGGCGGCTCCCGCCGCCCGCCGCCCGCCGGGCTCAGAATGAGCCCCAATGTGTCTGAGGAGTGCCAGACAATCTGTATACCAGCCTGTAGCAACCTACACCCTACCTGCATTGAAATTATGTTTCTAAACAATTCAGTTACTCTAATTTTAAATAGAAATGTAACCTATTTTGTGTCTCTTACTAGTTGAAAAAGGTGGAATTGATTTTAATTGATTTTAGTAACTTCCAAAACTGTTAATGTACCATTCACCTTTCATCTCCAATTGGTGAGCACAAGGACGACAGAATTAAAATTACTTTGACATATAGGGGGTTATTCTAACTTTGGAGGAGTGTTAATCCGTCCCAAAAGTGACGGTAAAGTGACGGATATACCACCAGCCGTATTACGAGTTCCATAGGATATAATGGACTCGTAATACGGCTGGTGGTAAATCCGTCACTTTTCCGTCACTTTTGGGACGGGTTAACACCTCCTCCAAAGTTAGAATAACCCCCATAGTGATGCCAATTATACAAGACCAGATAATTAGCTATTCCAGTTACACAAACAAAATCCGACGATTATATCACAGCGTATCTGTCAAATGTCAGACAAATGAAACATCTTACAGAATTCGTAGATGTGGCCTGCAGCCGTTCAAGCAATATGGATTGTGCACCGTTGCTGAGAGGTGACCGTCTCTAGGGCACAAAGACCTTTTGTGCTGAGTTGTCAGAAGGGCAGCCTTAATGTAGTGGTTTTACAACTAGAAGCTAAATGAAATGCACTTGTAAACAACTCAGAGCACAGTTCATGTTCCTTTGGGTGTTTTGGTTATTGACTGGAGAAAAAGCCTTACGTGAACTCCAATAAACGTCTCCTGCCAGTTCTTACATTTGATCATTTTTTTCCATAATGTAATTCAGAGTTAAATATTTTATTTTCACCCACTACATATCTTTCCGCAGATTTCAACATATTAGCTTTACTAGCTTTACCACCTCTGTGCAAATGAGTTAAAAACCTCAATACTTAACAGCTGTATTTTAAATGCAAAAGATAAAGTTCATAGTGCCTTATTTAAAGTTTGGTGGATGGGATACTCCATCAAAATAGAAAGTACGCTGAACTCTAAATTAAGCCTTATTCTCTGATGGCCTGGTAAAATTAGACCAAAAGTCTAACTTCACTACTTTTAGGTATTTACAAAGAGACTTACGAGTAGTACCTTTATGTCTGCAGAGGTTACACACATGGAGCCTGTAGTATTCTTCCCAGCCTGGGCACACACCAATGAATATGCCACACAGAGCTATGTATTATATGTCTTTATTCTTCTGTGTACAACCGCAAGCTCAATATTCTAAACCTGCATTCACTTCACTACGTTGTAACACTTACGTCACAGTTTATGGAGTTCCTTAGGAGCCAAAGAGGTTTTACAAACACAAACAGAATCAATGCTCTTAAATTAACCTTCTTGGTGCTCTGATTACTCGCCAAACTCCCAACGTGCTGGCTACCTCCACGCAGGAGGTTCCTGTCTGCCAAAGTCATAATTGGGTGTCTAGTCTTTTGTATGGAAACAGACCAATACTTGTAGAAAAGATTGTAATGTACCTGCAATACTACTCGAGTTCCAACTGATGATATCCTTTTTATAAATCAGTGTAAGAGAAGACCTTTTAATTGCCTTGTTCACTTGACGTATATCCACGCAGATGTGTACAGCTCCTTCACTGCCCTTTTTGGGCACTGCCACTATGGGAGAAACTCATGGCATCGGACCAGTAGAACCCTTAACGATATGGGGCCTGATTCACAAAAGTAAACCTAGACTTTTAGTCCAGTTTAGACCAAAAGTCTGTTCATGACTTTTTGGTGTTCGCAAAAGGTAAGTTACGAGAAGTTTCTTTACGTCTGCACTCAGATGGAACCTCAGCACTCGGGGTAGAGATCCGCCCCGAGTATGGAGATTCCACTTGGGTTGTGGAGACTATACTCCAGGTGTTGAGATTACACTTGTATGTGGAGAGAAATCTCTTCAGTTGGGGCGGAGATTCAGCTCCAAGTGCAGAGCTTCCACCCCAAGTGCGGACGTAAAGATATATTCATAACTTACCTTTGTGAATACTGAAAAGTTGTAAAATTAGACTTTTAATCTAAACTGAGACTAAAAATCTAAATCTACCTTTGTGATTCAGGCCCATCCTGTTTAAGTAATGATTTGAGTTCCTTTTCAACATCTCCTTATAAATGAAATGCAATTTTCCTGTGTCTTTGAGAAACACAACAGACACCCTCATTAATATGCAATTGCACATTCATAGTCTTATGAGTCTTATGTCTTCATAACCCATAAAATGAACCATCCACCATTGGGGGGGCAGCGAGCAATTTGAGGCAAGAACCCAATCCTCCTCCAAGCAGCAATGTCAGCAGCCAGCACTGCTCAACAAGACGAGGAAGAGGAGGAAGAAGATGAACAGGCACTGGTGACATGGGAGGACATGGATGAGGGGGCGGGCAAGGTTGAACCATCGGCAAAAGACAGAAAGCTGCATCAGGTCCAGCCATCATTGTCCATCCAATCTCCCTTCTGAGTATGGCCCCTTCCCAGCAGAAGGGTAAACAGCCACTGGGTCCATCTCCCGCAACACAACCATTTCCTCCTCACAGCCCTCATGTCTGAGGTCAACGTGTTGAATCTCCTACACACTCCTCCCATGACAGTGCATACCAGGCCTGCTTTCAAACATCTTAAGGACAGAACACCCATGGTGAGGATCTGGTGTCCCCTAGGCATGAATCTCCTCCCCACTGGCTCCCCCTTCACACTCCTCCCCAGGCTGGTTGATCTGATGGTCATATCAGAGGGCAGGACATTTGCGTCATTGGGGTTACTCTGTCTGATACTGCAGACTTACTTCAAGGACATCCTCAGATGTTTGACATACAGACCTGTGCCTTCATCACTGTTATGAAATGTTGCCAAGACATGTGAAGGATACACCAACACCAAATCAAAATGTATAGGGAAGGGAGAGCAAGATGCCATGCCTTGGCCATGAAGATGATAGCGGGCATGTTGAAAATGTTTCAAAGTCCTTCTTCATAGTCAACACATGGAGGGGACCCAACACACCAAACTGCGCCCCACCCCAACACCACAGCTTGTACTACCACCTGCATCAGCCCCCGTCCTGCACAGGCACCCCCTAACTGTACAGGTAGAGGAGAAGTGTGGCACAATGGTTAGAGCGGCAGACCCTGAAGCAGAGATCTGGCTCAAGACCAGGGTTCAAGTCCCGCTTCGGCAGGGCTTGGGCTCAATTCCATTGGATCAGATAATTCTCGCATCGGTGCCTAATCTAATTAATGGGCCCCACTCTGCAACTCCGGGCAATAGCTTGCTTAATCTCCACAACAGCCCCACCAGCACTTGGATGCCTGGCTTCACCCTGGGGGTGCCCAGGAGTGGGCGCCTCACAGGGAAAAGCCAGGAGGGGTTCCATAGTGGTATGAGTACAGCGCCTTGAGACCCTAACGGGTGAGTAGTGCGCTATACAAGTGCAAAGTTTACAGTTTTACAGGTACCCCCCAAATGTACAGGCACACATCAACTCTACAGGCACCACTCCAACTGTACAGGCACCCCCACAACCTGTATAGGCACCCCTACAAATTTACAGACACCTCCATAAACTGTACAGGCACCCCTACACTGTCCCGGCCCTCCAAACTATACAGGCACCCCACAACTGTGAAGGCCCTCACCCCTGAGCAAACAATCCCACCTGCATATGCAGATGCCACATACCCACCCTCACATCTGCAACAATGCAGAATGTGCACCGACTCACAGAGATCCTCATCACTACATTTGCGTAGTTGTAAGAGATATCCCCCATGACTTATGTAAATATGTATACTCACCATTAATATATAAATAAAATATACATTTGCACCAATCGCAACTTCTATTGTGAGTTGTTTTTTATCTTGATTATGTTCTCTGATTGTAGGACATATATGTGACTATAAATGTAAGAGAGTATTGCTTGATGATAACCTCTTTGAATCCAACATGCATAATGGAAAACACAAGACAGAGAGATGGTTTGTAAAAATAATTTATATGTAGCTCAAAATCTTAAATTAAAAAGTAAAGCTTCACATATAATTTTTAATTAATAAATACTGTCCGAAAGTAAGAGAGAAAGGAAAAAATATAAATTCTTCCAGCAGAATGGGCAAGGTTAACTTGGGGGAGTTTGGGAAACATACTAAAAACCCATCAGGACGTGTCAGGGAAACCAGTCTCTGTACAAGGGTTAAAGAAAATGAAGTCTGCAGTCAAAACATCGTCCTAACATAAGAGCTAATGGTGAACATAAAAAAACAACGTCCACCCCTCTACCCATATGTAGGTTTCTTATGAGTATCCAGGCTTGGGAGGACATAGTCGTTGGCCATCCTCCCTGTCTTCTTTGATGACAATATTGAGATCCTCCACACATGAGGACTCACTATAGCTGGCCGATGAAGGAGCAGACACTCCACAGGAGGATCCTTCTCAAGGGTTAGCGGGAGAAACAGGGAGGGAAGACACACTTGGGGAGACAACAACAGTGGTCTGAATGGGTCTTAGGGACAACGCAGGCAATATGGCAGCACCCAAGGAAATGATGGAGGCATTGATGTTCTCCAAAAGCCTGGACTGTGACTTCATCTGTCTGAACATCATCTTCTGTCCTCATCACCCTCTGGGGTGCACCCACAGGGGCAAATACACATGGTCCGGGTCGAACGTGAGGGGTGTGTGGTGTTGGGGGCAGATGTCTCAATTAGCTCTTCCTGGCAGGCACTTGGATGGGGAGTTGTGGCAGCTGGTGCAGCTGGAGGACATCATGGAATAGGAGCCTCAGGAGTTAGGGTGGGGTCAGTGACAGGCCCAGTTGGTGTTGGGGACTGCTCAAGAGACACTATCTCCATTTCCAGTTCTTGTGGGCCGGCAGAGACCCACATTCATCCTCCAACTGCCTGGTGGTCTCCTCCGAATGTCCCCCTCTCAGAAGCTAATGTCTCTGTTTGGGTGGGCGTACTACCCCTCCTTGGTCTCCCTCCTGCTAATTGATGGTCCCCAGAGGACGTGCCTGCCGACAAGCTGAGGATGTCCTGGTCTGCTCCTGGTCCTGTCTAGATGGTCCTTGGCCAGCACACACCAATGAAAATGAAAAATAATTCTGTAGGTGATCTACAACTTCTAATAAAGGTAGAGACAACATAAAGCAACTGCTGACTTTGTAGTTCCCTAATCTCACTAACTAATATTTTGTGGTTTTAATGAAAAGAAGGTGTGATGCCACAGAAATGTCAAGAAATTACTCAAATGTGTTCAATAAAATCTTCAGTATTTACCAACTTCACCTTCAGCTTTAATGCAATGTGAGGTTCATAATATTTTCGCATGGTAAGCTTACATTGTCATTTTACAAAGGGAAATAGTATACAGTCGGAATGGAGATCTCCACACCTTACAGTTGATGCAGGTGTATCCTTTTGTGTGTAAAATCCGAAAGATCCTGCTCACAGTCCCAACCCATTTCCAAGATGACATCAAGTGGAAAACAGAATCTGGAGGTAACATCTTGGCTGAACTTCCCAAATATGTTGATCATTTATCTGTAGATCCTCTCTGCTCTCCTCCTCCTCCTCAGTCATTCTCTTTTACTACAAGGGGCATACCACCAGACCTGTTCTTAGGTCTGAGAGATTTTGTTTATGGCGAGTCATATTTCATGTATGTAGTCAAGCTGTGATTGGTTAATGGCATTCTCGTGTAGGTGGGTAGGGGGATGGTAAGGACAGACACAGGTGTGTGTAGTGTTTTTCAAAAACTTGGAACTTTGAGGTTTGATTAGAGGTTTTGACTTGTGCATAACATTCACATTTGAACTGGTTGTGGAAGACATTACATGACAGATAAGTAATTATTAAATTTGCAACTGAAAGTAGAAATGTTGTAACAAATATACCTGCAATGTTCTTATTGCCACTTCAAGTGTCATATGAATGTGTTTAGGGTGATGAATCTTACTTGATTTATCTACACTGTTGCAGAGGTGTGTGTTGGCCATCACAATTACCACTCCTGTACGCTCCCTTTATAGCTAACTGGACCTACTCCAATCATATTTGTACAACACCTTTTGTTTTTTCACTTTCAAATAACATGTGTTGCTCACTCATTGTGTAATCCAGTGTTTAGTAACATGTTGTCATACTCTACTGTTACCTAAATGCACATATGGAACAGCCAGTACCTTCATACAGCTGTCTACATTTTTAAGTGTGGTATTTTGTACAATGTTGGTTGTACAACTAGATGTGGTATATGTCATGATGTGTGCATCCAGGCACATGTGTTAAAGCATACACCAATGTATGCTCTGCTATTTAATTGTGTTGTGGTCTGGCCCGAGTGCAGAGGTTCCACACATGAGCCCCGATTCACAAAGGTAAACTTAGACGTTTGGCCTAAACTTTGACCAAATGTCTAAGTTTAGGCCTTTGGAAATTCACAAAGTAGCTTCAGGACCGCTCTCAGCACAGATCCCCGTCCCAAGTGCAGACTTAAATATACTTCTCATTAATACGCTTTTTGAATTCCCAAAGTTTAGACAAAGCATCTAAGTTTACCTTTGTCAATCAGATTCTGAGTGTGCAAAATTCCACCCCGAGTGCTCAAGTTCCTCCTCAAGTGTAGAACCACTGCCACAAGTGTGGAGCATCTGCCCTGAATGAGATACCTTCGCAGACCTAAACATACAACGTGTAACTCCTTTTGAGAATACAAAAAACTAGTAAAGTTAGACTTTTGATCTAAGTTAGACTTTTGTTCTAAGTTCACCTTTGCAAATTGGGCCAAAGGTCTCTAAACTTTATGGAGCAACACTTAATTCAACACCATTGACTATGCTAATGACCTCAAACATGAGCAGCACGGTAGGTTGCCATAAAAGTGGTGGGTTAATGGCTGTGCATTGCTCAGCATGTATTCACATAATCATTTATTACTGTTGGAAATATGCCCTTTTCATACGATCACCCCAAATCTTTGTTTACTGTTTCAGAACCAAATTTTTGACTCGGTCCACTTTACCCCTGCTAACTAGTGGTGAAGTGTTTGTGATGCCCCTTTCAAGCATGTCAATATTGGCATAGACCTAATTGGTACTTTTAAATTACTTACAGGTCCCTATTATTTGGTACCACCTGTACCTTGAGCCTGTAAATTAATTGTTGCACTCATTGTGTCGCCCACTAAAGTACCACCGCAAAACATGTTTCCAGGTCTGTCACTGCAGCCTGGGTGCACAATTGGAAAACTGCCATTTTGACCTGGCAAATTAAACATTTGTCAGGCCTAAATTTTATATCTGTATATTTCTTATTTTGATTCTACAATTTCATATTCTATCATTTTCAATTGTATGGTGGTACATCCCTTTTCTCCCCTTTCCTTTGTTGTATATGAAACATTCTGACCGTTGTAATGCAGCCTGCCTTAGAATGTTGGTGATGGTTCTAATCTGTAAGGACAGCTGACTGGTGGAAGAGTTGTGGAGAAGGAGAGATGTGCAATAATGAATGATTCCTCATTCCTGGCATTTTGTGCTGTTTTCAAATTTCCTGGCTTATGACACAGGTTACAACACTAGCGACAAGGTGGTTTGATTAAGGGTACAGTGCTTTCTCTTCCCTTTCTGTGTCCTCCACACTTACTGCAAGGTTCCTGAAATATGCAAAGGACTTCTGATTTTAACTACTCCATGTTATCCTTACATGGCTAAAAGGTACTGTGACTTTACTTTTCATCTACCCAACCCGCTAGGCACACAATTCTATTGGATAAGTACTCAATCTCCTTGGCAGAATATCTATATGGTATGCCCTATTACCATTTTTTTCATCCCAAGTCATTCAGACTGTTCCAAGAACTCAGCATTTTTAGAACTGAGGAGCTTTAGTCAGAGTGCTCATGTTCTGACTCCTTGAGGGCATTGTGAAATATTACCGATGTTGAGAGACAACATTGGCCCATGTACATTGAATCTCTTATTGCTGTCAGTGCTTTTCTATTCTGACTCCCTGGGGGACCCATCAAATACTATTTCACCAGTGTCTGAGCACAAAATTTTATTACGTACATTAAATCCTTAATGCTGCAGCTTCTAGCAGTTTCCTGTCCTCTGTGATTCAGCGCTTGCCGTGTACATCCACTGCTTCCCTCGAGCTGTTCCGGCTCAACCGCTTGCTATTACTATTACTTGTGAGGAAAACCCCACCCCTAGGGTGGGACCAACCAGTATCTTCTCGACTAGAACGTGTCGGCCTCTTCTCTACCCCGGGGACGCATATACTCTCACTTCAGTTCTGCTATTCATAAGCAATGCGTTTCAAACTTTGTTCAATCACAGTGACATGCACACCCTTAAATATATTTGGCAATAATTAAAACAGTGACACACACACCTCTAAAGACTCTGCATGACCACAATTTCCACGGTGACATGCACACCCTTTTATTAATTTAATTTACCTTCTGTATTTTCATATCAAGGACCATGCATGTTAGATTTCATGGTGACTCTTAGTTTTTCTTGGCTATAATTAAAATGGTGAGACACACACCTCTATAGACTTAGCATGCCCACAGATTTCACAGTGACACACACACCTTTTAATTAACTTACCTGCAATCACTTTTGCTATGCTTGAAACTCAGAATCTGCATGTCTCCAAATGTCACAGTGACAAGCACACCTTTTGTAAATTAATAAACTACTGACACATCACTGTTAAAAAACTACTAAGGCCAAAGTATTAAAGAATTGTCGTGACTATATTGCAAAGTTATTCTGTTTAGTAAGTTACATGAATTTTAGTATTCTTGCATGTATTTTCAGCATTCTTAAATGTAAGGAAGAGAATCTTTACTTAGCTTTATTACTTACGAGTGCAAATATTCAGTTATGCTTGCTTATTTTACAAAATAATTTTTGATTCTAATGATTTGTGGATATTCTTTCATACTGTGACAGAATATTAGTTGTATGAATTTACTGTCTCATTTTTAGTATAGTTGTCAGTTCCATATTATGTATACAGGCATTTCTCAAGTATAGCTTATGGTATTTCACACATATAATATGTACTGCTCATAGTTCTTCGAGTGTTGTGTATTATATCCTGCTACACATTTGCATCATAGCAGCTCCAAGTATGTCGTAACCAATTCCATTGCTCACTGAATATACCACTGGAAGATTGGGTTAAGATTTTTTAATCAAACTTAATAACTGTAGGGGGAGAAATTCAGACCCATTAGAAAACAACATATTTTGCTTCACATTGTGGGCACTCATGGCTGAAAAACATTTGAAACACTTCTTAAACCAGAATTACCTCAGGATGAGGATGATATTGATGAATATAAAATAACATTTACAAAGTTAGAAAATAATTTTGGGGGCAAGATAAATATTGCCCTTGAAATTCACAAACCTTTCTGTCATTCATAAGGTAAGCAAGAAAGTGTAACAAACTATGTTGCTGCCCTCGGAGGTTTATGTAAATTGTGTAATTTAAATGATTCCCTCACAGGAGATCAACTAGTTTGTTGTACTAATGACCACAGGATACTGGAGAAACTGCTGCAGAAGCAACCTGATTTAGATGAGGCGCTAGAAATTGCTGAATCCATAGAACACACCATCATTTGCTTAAAAGAGACTAGAGCCCCTACCACTACAGAACAATTATTAGCAATAAATATATAAAATTCAGAATTGGATATATACAAGATAAAACATATTAGTATTCAACACCAGAGAAATGCATCTGAAAATAATAAATTAAAATGCTACCATTGTGGTAGTAGTAATCACTTAGCCAATTATGACAATTGTCAAACAAGATCAGCCACTTGTAGTAAATGCAATAATAAAGGACACTTCACCAGGTTGTGTAGGGATATATCCAAAGTAGAAAACCCAGTGCAAAACAATACCTGAAGATGATTCCCACATTGTAAGAAAAATAGTATTACAGGTCAATTAAGAAAATGTGATCAACCAAATTAAATACCCAGAGTGCAGTGTCTTCAGTGACTGTCCTGTTAAAATGTATGCTGACTCATGTTCTCCATTTACACTTATTAATGTTTCATATTTCAACAAAATAGAAAACAACGCCATTGACTTACAAGCTCCAGATATATTGCCTAGTGGATACAATAAAGACCTGATTCCCCTCAAGGGGATGATTAGAACGGGTATAACTTTCAAAGATCATTCTACAGTAGGCCAAGCATAGATAGTACAAGATGGGTCCAACTTGTTGGGATGGCAGCATCAGAAAGAGCTTGGAATTAAATTAGATCCTAATAACCCAGCACAAGAAGTGATAGTGAATCAACCTATAATAGGTTGACAGATTGTGGTGAATTCCCTGAAATATTCAACAATAAATTGAGTTTACAAAAAAAGTCAGACATAAAATTAAGCTAAAGACTGATTCTAAACCGATAGTGCATAAAACCAGACCTATACTCCATATGGTGAAATAACCATTAGAGAAAGAACTAATCAGAATAAAAGAATTAGGCATATATATTATAGCCTATAGAATGTTTGGATTGATTAACTCTCATTGTGATCCCCAAAAAACACACAGAGAAGGCATTTGATTGTGCATAGATTTGCGTGACTTCAATAAAAACATATGGATTCAGAAGCCCTCCTTCTGTGCATTCATGAAATGTTAAGCACGATGAGAGAAGCTACATGTTTTTCTGTCTTAGACCTATCTAATGCATACCATCAGGTGTAGTTGCAACCTGAGTCCAGGTGGTTAACCACATTTACTCTGCATATGGGCACCTTTATATTCTACAGAATTCCATTTGGACTGGCTTCTGCAGCTGTGGTCTTTCAAAAGATTATGCAGCACAATTTCAGAAGTGGCATCCAATATGTTATGCTTTCAGGATGATGTGCTGATATATGGAGCCACGATGGAAGAGCATAACAAAAACGTAAGAATAGCATTAAACAAATTCAAAGAGGCAGGACTCAAAACAAGAAATAAAGAATGTCAAATTCATGTACTTACTGTTCAATATCTTGCTCACACCATTTCAGAAAAGGGTTCAAACTCAAATATGCTTACTGGAGGCTGTCAAAAAAGATAATGCCCCAAAGAATAAAGAGAAACTCCAGTCCTTCCTCGGACTTCCTGAATTCATGTCTAAAAATGTTAAGAATTATTGGTATCATACATGCAACCTTAGAGAGCTACTAAAGACCAGTGTCCCATATAAATGGACCAAGGAACATCAGTTATCTTTTGAAAATATTAAAAATACCATACTATCTGCTCCATACTTGTGAAACTTTGAGCATAACTGGAAAATCATTCTAACCACTGACGCCAGCAATAGAGGTTTAGGTGTTACTTTTTCTTGAGTCATTGCAGGCAAGGAGAGGATCATTGTTTTCTCTTCACATGCCCTTCCAAAATCTGTCTGAAATTAATTATTCAGCAGTGTAAAAAGAAGCTCTGGCATGTTTTGGGGCCATAAGGCATTTTTAAGTTTATGATTGAGGGTTATTCAACAGTACTCCCCATATGGCCAGAGGGGTACTGGGATTAGAATGTTTTAGTTTCAATGTTGAATATGTCCCAGGTAATCAAAACACTGCTGCTGATTACTGAGAATATGAAGCATTGAAATACCCTATACTAAAAATTAGCTCACGTTCTATAACTAAGGAAGAATGTATTAACAGTATTACTGGTGATGAATCCATGAACAAACTAAAGACGTGTATTACAGGATTAGCCCAAAAGCAAAAGTGAAGTAGAGGGCGAGATAAACATTTTCTGGGAAATCAGACACCAAATCAATATCAACAATTATTTTATTCTCAGAAATGATAAAATTATACCTCCGACAGATTTAAGAGACCAAATTATTGATCTTCCACATGAATTGCACTTAAGGAGGGGCTTGACTGATTTGAGAGTTAGAGAACACTTTTGATTCCCCAATATGGACTACATGGTTGAAATAAATGTCAGAGACTGCATCAGTTGCGCCAATAGTGCAAAATCTAAAGTAATCCGCAAAGCACCTATCTCCCTGTAGCAATCCCAGACAAACCATGGGAGAAACTAGCCTAAAACATACTTGATCCAATTAGTCACACAGGTGGTTATAAAACAGTTTGAATTTGTGTTGGTTGATTACCTGTCTCACTGGGTTGTTAATAAGAAGGTCCATCAGATCACAGCAGAAGTTCTGATAAACTTCTTAAGGGACACATTTACCACAGAAGAAATGCCATCTACTTTTATTACTGACAACGGAGTACAATTTACATCATTGGCAATGACAAAATGTATATCATAGTTAGATATAAACCATAAACAGAAGCATTATACTGTCCTTGTGCCATTGGTCTAGTAGACAGAATCAACAGGATGATGAAAGATAAAAGATAAAAGAATGCATTCAACTAGATAGCATAAACTACTTAAATGCTGAACAAATCATGCAGGACATGCTATGGGCCTCCCACACCACCTCCAATTCAGTTACAGGAATATCACATTTTTCTTCTTTGAAAGGCAGAAAGCCTTGTACAAAGTTGTTTCCAACCTGATTGGAAGGAGGGGATATACTTGAGCACAACACAGCTAGTATGAAAAGTAACATTGCATGTCATCAAGCATTAAACATGGTACAAAACATCAACCATAAAAGGCAGGAGATTGGGTTTATGTAAGAAAATGAGGGGAGGAGAACATGTGTATCATCAAAACGAAACAAAACATAACATTTATGGAAAATGGTCAGTTTTGAAGCACGGAGTAACTAGTCAAATAAAATCCTCCTTCTAACCAATCATTCTTGATGTCACTAACAAATTTGACATGAATGACTCCAACTGATCTGTGTGTGTGAGTTACCTCATTTTGCCTAAAAATTGTTGGGGGCAATGTGTGTTGTATCTGTATGTTACTTATTTTAATTCTACGATTCCATATTCCACTATTTTCAGTTGTATGGTGGTACATCCCTTTTGTCCCCTTCCCTTTGTTGTATATGGAACATTCTGACAGTAGTAATGTGGCCTGCCTTAGAATGTTCGGGGGTCATTCTAATCTGTGAGGTGAGCAGGCTGTTTGAAGAGTTGTGGAAAAGTGGAGATATGCTCTAAAGACCGGTTCCTTATTCCTCGCATTATGTACTGTTTTCAACTTGCCTGGTGTAGGATACAGATTCCAACACTAAACATTCCTTTTTAATGCTGATAGGTCACCCCTAAGGTAGTCCATAAATGCCCCAAGGGCAGGGTGCATGATAATTAAAAAGTAGGACATGTAGATTTAATGTTTTTCATGTCCTAGCAGTGAAAACCCCCAAAACTCCAACAGCTACGAACTGAAAATACGGCTTTCCGACAAGCCCTAGCCTCTAGGGCCACTGATGTCCCTACTATCTCTGCAATTACACTTCGCTTCTCTGGGGATCCTAACAAATTGCGAGAATTCCTAGATGCCTTGACAGTGTACTTCGCATTCCGTCCTTCACAGTTCACGCAAGATAAAAGTAAGGTCGGATATTTGATCAGCGCTTTATCTGGTCCGGCCTTAGCCTGGGCAACCCCCCTGGTGACAGGCAATGATTCCAGCCTGTCTAACTATTTAGCCTTTATCGCCGCCTTTAAACAAATGTTTGAGCGTCCTGTACTTAAATCCTCAGCAGAAGAAGCTCTATGCGATATTCAACAAGGAAGTCAGGATGTTCCTCAATACATCACACGGTTTAGACAATTGGCAAGTGAAACCTCTTGGGTGGAGCGTACCTTGGTGACCCTTTTTCGAAGCGGTCTTCGGGATGAAATCAAAGATGAACTAGTGCACTCTGCCAGAGTGGAGGATCTCAAGGGTTTAATGGATTTGACACTTTTGATAGAATATCGTCTAAATGAGCGAAGAATGGAGAAGAAAAGGAATCGTATACCGTCACACTCAGTGACCTCCTGCGCCATTCTTCATCGTTCAGAGGAGACTCGTTCTGAAACTAAAGGGCCTACTGATGAGGAACCTATGCAAATTGAGATGGCTCGTGGGCTGTTATCAACTAGTGAACGTGAAAACAGGCGATGGAAAGGACTTTGCCTTTATTGTGGTGCTTCTGGTCATCTACTCCGTACCTGTCCCATCCGTCCAGCAAAGCCCTTGGGAAACGCCAGCTCCCGTCCTCTGTGAGAAAGGTGAGGACGGGATATTCTGAGATACCTTCCATCTGTTCTTCAAGAGAAGAAATAACTGCTCTTTTCCTCTTACCCATCACCTTACAATTAGTAGATGGCCGTGAAGAAAGAGCATTGGCCTTGTTGGATTGTGGAGCCAGTGGTATCTACCTAGACGAAATGTGGGCTATGGAAAGGCAGATTCCTCGGATACCCAAGGACGTACCAGAGCAAGTCCATACAGTGGATGGTTCCCTCCTATCCTCGGGACCTGTCAGGCATACCACTCCTACGTTATGTTTGCATTTTGGGAAACATCAAGAAAACATATCCTTCGACTTGATATCCTCACTGCATCATGTAAGGATTCTGGGTATTCCATGGCTAACCCGGCATAATCCCTATATTAATTGGGAAACTACAACCATTTCTCTTTCCTCCCACTTTTGCCAACAGCATTGTTATTTGGCAGGAACGTATTGGTCCCCGTAGAGTATCTTACTAACACCACCTAAAGTAGGATGTTCCATCAACTTTCTGCAAGGAGTACCCAGACATTATCTGGAATATGCAGATGTATTCCAGAAACCAGAAAAGCCTGTACTGCCACCTCATAGAGAATACGATTGTGCCTTTCCTCTGGAACCAGATGTTGTGGTTCCTTTTGGGCGAATGTATTCTCTAACCGAGCCTGAGAAAAAGATCCTCAAGGAATATCTAGAGGAAAACGTACAAAGTGGTCTGATTGCCCCTTCCTCTTCACCTGCAGGGGCTCCCCTCTTTTTCGTACCAAATAAGACGAAAGATTTACGTCCTTGTATAGACTTTCGCGGATTGAATAAAATCACTACTAAGGACCGCTACCCTCTGCCTCTCATTAAGGATATTTTAGAAGCCGTCAGAGGGGCTAAGAAACTCAAAACACAGAGAGAAAGAAATTAGGAGTGGGGGGATGGATGGAGAACACAACCGTACTCCACTCCCAGAAGCCAACACAAAAACACAATTGAAAGTACGGGGTTATTGTAACGGGGGGCAGGTCAGTAGTGTAACATTTGTAGCACTATGCCTCTCGTAAACCTCAACTAGAGGTGGGACAACAGTGGATTCTGGTGTGTGGAATAAAGGGGGAATTTCCTTTACGGACTAGGTGGTCTCACACACTCAATGGTGTCATGCTTCATCATATGACCACCTAGCACCACCCAGGTAGGGCAATGCCACCTAGGCGGACTCAACCTTACTGTTAAAGGAACAGGAGGGAGTGCGTAAATCAATTCTGGTTCTGGCAAAGGGGATCCAGCTAGACTAGGAAATAAAAACACCTAAACAGATACCTGTGTGTATTTTAATAGGAGGTTCTGTTTGGTGTGATTAAAAAGAAGACTGGGACACCAAGTGAGAGCAATGACTCACTGGGTCTCCTATCTAAATGGAAAAGCCGACCTGTTTCTGCCCACAACGAGGAGCTGGAGGGTCTCGGGGCATTCATCAGGGCGAAGGATCCCTGCTATACATGCTAAGTAAGCGTAAAGTAATTAATAGTAATCAAGAAATATAATAATAAGTATCACCCAAACGGGCGGGGGGCCTACCTTGCCAAGGGAATACCTGGAGGGACCTAAAGGAGGTAAGACACGTCAGTACAGTACTGGAGGCGATAACGTGACTAAGCAAACCACAGCAATCCACAACACACGTGAAAGAGATCATGCAAGGCTCAGTAGTTCTGGGTGCATAAGGCATATTTCACATAAATAATCATATGGCACGTCATTGTGTGAAATGTAAAAAAGGAAGGAAATGGGAGAAATTCTTACCCTATCACTAGAGGCTACTAGCCTCAGGTGTCCTGTAGAGGGAGCGTCCCCTTATAGTCAGACTCTAAGGTAGGGGGACAGGTGAAAAAGGAAGAAAAAAAAGGGGGGGGTTGGGGGTGGGGTTGGGAGGAAAAGGGAAAGCACATGTGAGGGAAGGGGGCAAGAAGGGAATGGAGACCCCTAAGCACCCGAGGGCAAGGCCCTCAACAGTAAGACCCCCATTGGGTGCAAGACCTAAGATTACTGGTCAAAATGAGACCACACACAGAAAGAATTTGTAAAGAGAAAAAAAGAGACAAAAGAAAGGGAAGAGAAAAAGGGAAAAGAAAAAGAAGAAAACGAAGAAGAAAAAAGAAAAAAGAAAAAGGAAAGCAAAGAGTTGAGTAACAATGATAATTCCTAGTGAAAATGAACATCAAAGTGAGAAAATGAGAATTAAAAGTCATAGTGAAAACACACGTCGACACAAGGTAACCACGAACATTGCAATATAGGCGAAAGGGAGAGGGAAATGGAAGTATGAAGGAGAACCAGTCAGGAGTAGGGAAGAAATGGAGGAAGCAGGCAGAGAGGAGAGAATTCTTATCTGTGCGTCCAATGATGGCCGATACACTCACTTCATCAAAGGCGGGCGCTCGCTCTGCGCCTAGACTGACCTCTCGACAGGACCGCTTGCATAAAGTGGCCTGCGGGGGACGGGTAGATGTAGTCTCATTAACAAGCGTAAATGAGAATCAGCTGATGGTGTATCACCGCCGCGGCCCGCGGTCTGGGCCCTGATTGGATGTGGCGATCGGAAGTTCGTTTGTCTGGAAAAGGCACACCTCAATGTAGTGAGGCCGTGCGACCGGAAGGGTCTAATCTGCAACCCGGAGGCGGTAGCACTTGGGGCGGCCGAAGATTAGAAAAAGAAACGTCCTCGCGCGAGGCCGCGTCAGGAAGGGCACGGTCCCCGCGGGGGACGTCGGGAAATAGAGTTTCCCGGCGTGTGTAGTTGGGGAAGGACCCCAGTGGCTTCTCGTCTGAGAACGGGCGATAGGAAAAGAAAGGAACTAGGCAGGGAAGAAAGAGGGGGGAGGGGAGGGTGCGGGGACACAGGGGTAGAAAAGAGGAGTCAGACAGGGAGTGAAGATGGGCATAGGTTAAAAAGCGGTGCAAAGAAAAATAAAAATGAAAAGGCAGAAAAAGAGAGAGAAAGGAACAGGGAAAAGAGGGAAGCAAGGTGAAAAAAGGAAAAAAGAACAGAGGAAGAAAGAGGGGGGAGGGGAGGGGCGGTGGGACACAGAGGTAGAAAGAGGAGTCAGAAAGGGAGTGAAAATGGGCATAGGTTTAAAAAGCGGTGCCAAGAAAAATAACAAGGCAGAAAAAGAGAGAGAAAGAAACAGGAAAAGAGGGAAGCAAAGTGAAAAAAGGAAAAAGGAAAAACAGGAAAAAAATGAAGAAAACAGAGAGGTGGAAAATAAAGAATAAAAACAAAGAGATAAGAAGAGAGGCAAGGGATAGGAAGAAAGGAGGGGATGAGGGAAGAAGAGGGACGAGTGATGGGGAGGGAAGACAGGAGGTGCAATCACAAGGAGCAGTAAAGAGAAAGCGGTCTCGTGCGGAGGAACGAGGAAGGGGGAAAGAAGGGGGGGAAGGGAGGGGGGAGGGAAGAGCGGGGGGGACAGAAGGAATATGTAGAGGGGAGGGGGCATAGAAGGCCGAGGACTAAAAGGTATGCAGGTCATAGAGATGGACTAATATTGGAGAGAGAACCACGGTATCTCGTCATTCAGGCCCACCATATCGGTGTGTAGCCTCCAAATCCAACGTTGTTCAGCCTGAAATAGTTTATTTGATATGTTAGGGGTTGTAGGAAGAAATTATTCGAGGATGGTCCATGACATGTCATCTGGAGAGTGATTTTTTAACAGGAAATGGCTGGTAAGTTTTGTTGTGTCGCGTTTGCACCGAATTGTACTTCTATGCTCGCAGATTCTGGTGCTGACCTTTCTAGTGGTCATACCCACATATTTGAGTGGGCAAGGGCATTTGATAAGATAGACTACGTTCTTGCTGTTGCAATTCGTAAGTGATTTTTGAACCCATGGGGTTCTTAGGTCAAGGTCGATGGAGGTAGATCTTCGAGTAAGGCAACACACGCTGCAGTTGCTACATGGGTAGTGGCCTGTGGGGGGTGCAGTCTGCCAAAGCGTAGTCTGTTTTGTACGAGGCTTATCTTTAGGTCTTGTGTGAACCACAATATCGCGTATTTTGGTTGCCCGTTTATACGCATGTAGTGGCAGTTCAAAGGGAAGGCCACCTGATGTTAGGATCTTCCAGTTGTCTTTTATGATCTTCTGAGTTGTGTTGGATAGAGGGTTGAACGTAGTGACACACACGATTTTCTCGAGGCCTGGTTTGGAGGCTCGGGGTTACAATAACTGATCCCTATTATTGTTATGGCTCTCTTATGGGCTCTCCTGATCAAGTTTCGGGGGTAATCCTCTGTGTTCTATTTGGTGGTCAACTTATCAGCGTGTTTATGGTAGTCACCCACGGATGAACAGTTCCGTCTCAGACGTAAGAAGTGACCGACTGGGAGGTTATCTCTCAGAGCTCGTGGGTGGAAGCTCTGGTATTCTAGCAGATTATTGCAGTCAGTAGGTTTGTAGTACACTTCTGTATACAAACCGCCATCATGTTCGTAGATGAGTAGGTCAAGGAACTGTAGTTTATTATCACCTATATTCATGGTAAAGGTGAGGAAGGGATTAGCACCGTTGAGCCAAACTGCGAAAGCAAGGGCCTCTTCTTTACTGCCAATCCATATCAGTAGTACGTCATCAATGTATCGCTTCCAGAGTTTAATCTGGTCTCGGTAGGGGTTATCATCGTTGAGGACCACCGATTTCTCGAAATTGTCGACATATAAGCAAGCCAGACTACGGGCAAAAGTACTGCCCATAGAAGTCCATTGTGTCTGTAGAAAGAAACTCTCTTCAAATTTGAAGTAGTTTCTTGTAAGAGCAAGGTGCGCCAAGTCCAGTACGAAACCCGGGGGGGTCTGGGATTCACCCATATTTTCTTCTAGAAGGTTGCTTATCACTTCCAAAGTGGCTTCTTGGGGGATATTTGTGTATAGCGATTCCACGTCAAGGGTGATTAAGAGTTCTTTTGTCTTGTCAAAGGATAAAGATTCCAGTAATAGAAGGACATGTGTGGTGTCCTTGAGGTAAGTCGGGATTCTTTTGACCAATGGTTGTAAGAAGTAATCCACAAACTTGGACAGGGGCTCTAACGCTGAGCCTATCCCAGATACTATAGGTCTCCCGGGGGTGGAATCTTTTCTTTGTGTACTTTTGGCAGGATGTAGAAGTACGGGATTTTCGGATTAGTTTGTATAAGAAAGGCTGCCTCATGTTCTGTCAGCCAGTTATTCTCCATCCATTTTGTCACTAGGAAGGCAATTTCTTCCTGGATATCAGGTGTAGGGTCGCGGGCCAGACGTTTGTAATGTTTGGTATTGCCCAGAAGTCGCTCACATTCGTCTTTGTACATTTTCTGTGGGAGAATCACCGTTGCCCCACCCTTGTCCGCTGGTTTGATAATAATGCTTGGATTGGCTGTTAGGCACTTGAGTGCCTCTTGCTCCTCCTTGCTCATGTTATGGAATATTCTGTTGGATGACTCAGTGAGCCCGTTGATCTTTAAGGACACTGACTTCTCAAATGCCAGCACCTCTGGGGGCATCTGCCCTGCTGTGGGACAGAAAGTTGACTTAGGTCGCAGTCCTGTGTTTTGATCAGGGGTCTCATATTCCTTCCCAAGAAAGAAGGTTTTCAGGCAGATCTTGCGGAACAAGCCCGCTAGCTCTGTTCTGGTTTTGAACAGATCGACTTGTGGGGTAGGCACAAAATTAAAACCTTTACTTAAAGCTTGAGTTTCGGCTTCACTTAATGGCCGTTTACTTAAGTTGATGATATTGATTGTTTTATCTGCGTCTAGTTTGGTTGTGTCTTGCTCGTCCCTGGAGCTGCCTCCCTGTATGTTAGGTTTTCCGTGGCATCCTCTTTTGTGCGCCAATGCACTTCTTTTTTCCTCCCTTTTCCCCTTCCGTGACCTCTGTCTAAAAAAGGAGGTGGGGGGTCGGAGTAGGGCCATTGGGCAGGGTGCTGCATAAAGGGTGCTTGGTATTGTGTAGGGGGACCATACTGATTAGGCCACCCCCATTGTTGGTTGAAATACGGGGTGCAAGAAGGTGGCATAGGTGGGTAATTCCATCTGCCGCGACGTTGCCCACGTCGTCCGCTGCGTTGTTGTGTGTTCCCTGATGAGTTGCTGTCAATATCTGAGCTGGTGTTGCTACCTGAGGAAGTCTCGGACGTATTATTGGAGGTTTTGGCTACATAATCTGGTTTGGTATAAGGGTATACCCTCTCTTGGGAGAACCGGTTTAGATCTTTTTGGAATTTGGCTATTTTCTGCTGGGTCAGGTATTCTTTATATTAATTCATATTCCTGTTCACCTCCTCTAATTTCTTTTTGAAGGAGAGGATACTCACGCCTGATTTGAGATTATTTTCGCTAGTTTTTATCTGGATTAGAAGGGTTTCGGATAATCTGGTGGCAGTTTTTATAATTAGTATCAGCCAGTCACGTGTACATTTCCACGCTATGAACATAGCCTTTGATGCAGTGAGTGTACCAGCCATCATTGGACGCACAGATAAGAATTCTCTACTCTCTGCCTGCTTCCTCCATTTCTTCCCTACTCCTGACTGGTTCTCCTTCATACTTCCATTTCCCTCTCCCTTTTGCTTATATTGCAATGTTCGTGGTTACCTTGTGTCGACGTGCGTTTTCACTTTGACTTTTCATTCTCATTTTCTCACTTTGATGTTCATTTTCACTAGGAATTATCATTGTTACTCAACTCTTTGCTTTCCTTTTTCTTTTTTCTTTTCTCTTCTTCGTTTTCTTCTTTTTCTTTTCCCTTTCTTTTGTCTCTTTTCTTTTCTTTACAAATTCTTTCTGTGTGTGGTCTCATTTTGACCAGTAATTTTAGGTCTTGCACCCAATGGGGGTCTTACTGTTGAGGGCCTTGCCCTCGGGTGCTTAGGGGTCTCCATCCCCTTCTTGCCCCCTTCCCTCACATGTACTGTCCCTTTTCCTCCCAACCCCACCCCCAACCTCCCCCTTTTTTCTTCCTTTTTCACCTGTCCCCCTACCTTAGAGTCTGACTATAAGGGGACGCTCCCTCTCCAGGACACCAGAGGCTAGTAGCCTCTAGTGATAGGGTAAGAATTTCTCCCATTTCCTTCCTTTTTTACATTTCACGCAATGACGTGCCATATGATTATTTATGTGAAGTATGCCTTATGCACCCAAAACTACTGAGCCTTGCATGATCTCTTTCACGTGTGTTGTGGATTGCTGTGGTTTGCTTAGTCACGTTATCGCCTCCAGTACTGTACTGACGTGTCTTACCTCCTTTAGGTCCCCCCTTGGCAAGGTAGGCCCCCCGCCCGTTCGAGTGATACTTATTATTATATTTCTTGATTACTATTAATTACTTTACGCTTACTTAGCATGTATAGCAGGGATTCTTCACCCTGATGAATGCCCCGAGACCCTCCAGCTCCTCGTTGTGGGCAGGAACATGTCGGCTTTTTCCATTTAGATAGGAGACCCAGTGAGTCATTGCTCTCACTTGGTGTCCCAGTCTTCTTTTTAATCACACCAAACAGAACCTCCTATTAAAATACACACAGGTATCTGTTTAGGTGTTTTTATTTCCTAGTCCAGCTGGATCCCCTTTGCCAGAACCAGAATTGATTTACGCACTCCCTCCTGTTCCTTTAACAGTGAGGTTGAGTCCGCCCAGGTGGCATTGCCCTACCTGGGTGGGGCTAGGTGGTCATATGATGAAGCATGACACAATTGAGTGGGTGAGACCACCTAGTCCACAAAGGAAATTCCCCCTTTATCCCACACACCAGAATCCGGGCTAAGAAACTCACCAAGTTAGATCTTAGGGGAGCATACCATCTCTTAAGGATAAAAGAAGGTGATGAATGGAAGACTGCCTTCAGAACACCTTTCGGCCATTATGAGTATCGGGTAATGCCCTTTGGACTAACCAATGCTCCCTCCATCTTTCAGAGATTTATGGACGCTATTTTTTCTGATCTCCTACACCAGACAGTGGTCGTCTATCTGGATGACATTCTGATATTCTCTGTTAACCCAGAATAACACACTAAACATGTACTCCAAGTATTAGAAAGGCTTAGACAACATCATCTATTCTGCAAGCCAGAAAAATGTGAATTTGATCAAACTGAAGTAAAATACTTGAGGTATTGCATCAATCAAGTAGGTGTTGCCATGGATTCAGACAAGATCCAAGCCATTCTGGATTGGCCATCCCCTTCCTCTATCAAGGAAACTCAGTGTTTTTTAGGATTGGCCAATTTCTATCGTCAGTTTATAGCCGACTTTGCCCGGCGAACCAGTTATATTACACAAACCCTTAAGAAGGAAAGTCTACGGAAGGGTTTTTGTTGGACCAAAGACGCAGAATCCGCATTTCAAGAGTTAAAACATGCCTTCATTCAAGCTCCCATTCTACGGCATCCAGACACCACCAAACAGTTCATTGTTGTTACAGACGCCTCAGAAAGAGCAATTGGAGCTGCCTTGCTACAAAAACAAGATGATGATGGGTTAGAGCACCCCGTATTCTACCTTTCACACCTACTATCTGACTCCGAACGTAACTATTCGGTTTTAGAACGAGAACTACTCGCCTTGAAAACAGCTTGCACTGAATGGAGACACTTTCTTATGGGATCAAAAGAACCATTTGAGGCACGGACAGATCATCGGAATTTACAGTGTTTGAGAAACTTTTAATACCAAAATAGTCGTCAGGCTCGATGGGCTTTGTTTTTTAGTCAATACAATTTCTACATCACATATATCCCTGGTTCCCAAAATATTTTGGCAGATGCTCTGTCACGCCGCTATCCTGAGTGTATTGAATCTCCTGTGCAAAACCTAATTGAAAATAATAGGATCATTGGGTTGGTACAATCATTTCTTGACAAAGTGAAAACTGAGTATTCCAACCTTGAAACAACTGAGATGAACAATTTACGACCACAGCTCCATAAAGATCAGGATTACTACTATCACAAAAAGGCATTGTTCCTACCTACTAAAATAGTCCAAACAGAGGCCCTGCGAATGTGCCACGATTCCTCCATCTCAGGTCATCGTGGTATGAAGGCTACCCAAGATCTCCTGCTTCGCTCTTTTTGGTGGCCCACACTTAAAACAGACACAGAAAAATATGTGACTTCTTGTCCCATCTGTGCACAAGTAAAAACACCTCGTAATAAACCAGTAGGATTACTCCGTCCTTTACCTGTTCCACCAGGTCTGTGGCACACTATATCCACAGATTTTATGTGCTCTTTGCCTCCTTCAGTTGGGAATCGGGTAATAATGGTACCGATTGACTCCTTCACGAAAATGGCACATTTCACAGCATTAAGGAAACTACCTACGGCAAAAGAACTAAGTCAAATCTTTATTCAGGAGATCTTTTGGCTTCATGGCCTGGCGTAAGTCATTATCTCAAACCGGGGTCCCCAATTCATCTCACGTTTTTGGAGACAATTTTGTAAGACACTGTGGGCCATATTTATACTTTTTGACGCAAAACTGCGCTAACGCAGTTTTGCGCCAAAAAAATTAGCGCCGGCTAACGCCATTCTGAAGCACCATGCGGGCGCCGTATTTATTGAATGGCGTTAGCCGGCGTTAGCCGACCGGCGCTGCCTGGTGTGCGTGAAAAAAAACCATGTACACCAGGCAGCGCCGGCGTAGGGAAAAATGGCGTTTGGGCGTCCAAAAATGGGGCAAGTCAGGCTGAGGCAAAAAAATCGTCTTAACCCGATTTGCGCCATTTTTTTTGGGCGCCCAGACGCCATTAACATGACTCCTGTCTTAGCAAAGACAGGAGTCATACCCCCTTGCCCAATGGCCATGCCCAGGGGACTTCTGTCTCCTGGGCATGGTCATTGGGCATAGTGGCATGTGGGAGGGCACAAATCAGGCCCCCCTATGCCACAAAATTCTTTTAACAAAAATACTTACCACAACTTACCTTTTCTTCCCTGGAATGGGTCCCTCCATCCTTGGGTGTCCTCCTGGGGTGAGCAAGGGTGGCAGGGGGTGTCCCTGGGGGCAGGGGAGGGCACCTCTGGGCTCATTCTGAGCCCACAGGTCCCTTAACGCCTGCCCTGACCCAGGCGTTAAAAAGAGGCGCAAATGCGGTTTTTTTTGCCCCGCCCACTCCCGGGCGTCATTTTTGCCCGGGAGTATAAATACCACGCACATGCCTGGGAGTCATTTTTTAAGACGGGAATGCCTACCTTGCATCTCATTAACGCAAGGAAGGTGTTCACGCCAAAAAATGACGCTAACTCCGTGAACTTTGGCGCTAGACGTGTCTAACGCCAAAGTATAAATATGGAGTTAGTTTTGCATCGAATTTGCGTCGAAAAAAACGACGCAAATTCGGCGCAAACGGAGTAAAAATATGCCCCTAAGAGTAGAGGTAGCTCTATCATCTGGTTTCCATACCCAAACTAATGGACAGACAGAACGTCTGAATCAAGGCCTTGAACAATACCTACGTAGTTTTTGCAATGCTAAGCAAAGCAATTGGTCTACGAACCTGCCACTTGCCGAATTCTCATACAATTCGGTACACAGTGCCTCGAAAGTCTCTCCTTTTTATTGTTCTTATGGATTCCATCCATAAGCCTTTCCTATTGCTCTTAAAGAAACATCTACTCTCCCTGCCATTACCTCATACATCTGGCAACCACGGTGGTATCCAATGTGTCATACATTCAAATCTTTTAGCCACAAAAACACGCATGAAAATGATGGCTGACAAGAAACGTTGTGAAGACCCGCCTTATCAGATCAACGTTAAAGTCTGGCTTTCCTCTAAATTCTTACCTCTTCGATTAACCCAAAATAAGTTCAAACCTCGGTATTATGGTCCATTTCTGATTCTTCAAAAGATCAATCCCGTTTCTGTTCGTCTTCGCTTGCCTCAGACTTGGAAAATACATCCTGTGTTCCATGTATCTCATCTTAAACCCTATGTCCCTGATCCTTTTCGCAGACAATTCACCTGTCCTCCTCCTCAACTGGTGGACAACGTGCCTGAATACGAGGTCCAGGAAATCTGTGACCCTCGAGTCTTCCGTGGTCGTCTTCAATACCTCATTTATTAGAAGGGTTACCCTATGAGTGAATGCTCCTGGGAAGACGCATCTTCGGTTCATGTCCCTCTTCTGATCCATCGTTTCTTCTGTCTTTTCCCTCACAAACCTGGGGCCTCGGGGGGGACCTACTGTCGCGCCGCCGTGGCCCGCGCCGTCTCCTGGTGGGGCCGCGGGGGAAGCCGAGGCCCGTGTTAGTGGTCACGGGGCCCGCAGCAGGCTTTTTCTTTGGCCGCGCGCTGTTCTTCTGCTGCGGCGAGGCCTGAAGCCCAGGATTGGGCGTCGGTCCTCGCCTCGCACAGCTCGCGACTTGAGTGTTGTCGTGGGGTGTCTGCGCCCCCCCCAGCATCACACTTACCAGGTGCCCTGTTTCAGGGCCTTCCTTACCTCTCTTTTCCCTGCATGCATCTGTTCCCTTTTTTACTATGGTGCCTTTTCCTATCTATTGCTATAGCCCCTTTCCAATCCAATATTGTGGTGTTACTTCTTCCTGTCTATCACTTCCTGTCTACGAGTATATAAAGGGAATCAATTCTTCTTCTCATTGCGTTGCAACACTTCTGCTGTGGTGGTCACGCTCCGGCTGGTCTTCGCTTAGACTCCAGTTGTTCCTGTTTTTCCCTCTGCTTTCCAGTATTTCCAGGCTTCTGAGTGCTAATTCCTTGTGTCCTCCTTCTGTTCCAGGGAGTTCCTGTTGGAGGTTTTTTCCCCTTGGGGTTTTTCCTCTGGGACTCCTTCTGGAGGGCACGGACTGTGGTGGCGTACTATTGTCAACAGCACCGTGCCTACCGGAAGGGGTCGCCCCTACCTCGGTCAGAGTAAGACTTGCAGGAACCGGGGCTGCACACCATCCTTCTCCGATACAGACGGTAAGCTCAGGGTGAATCGTGACACTCCCATTGGAAAACAATAGGCTACATTATAACCATTCATTTGGAACAGCTAGAGAAAGGACACATTGGAATAGTAATTTAAAATGCAACTTAAAGGTCAAGTTGAAGGTGCAGCTACAGATGTTTAATCGCTGGTCAGTTTTAGCTTGCTGATTTGCCTTGTTGAAGAAGATCCTGCTTCCAAAAAAGTGTCTATGTCCAAACAAAGAAGACTTCATCATACCCAAAGCTGAGCAGCATCTCATCGATGTCAAGGCTTTCCATAGCACAGATTTCAGACTTTACCATTTGAAATGTTCCTTACTTTGTCAATGACTGCACTCAGACCCTGCTCTGCAGCAGCTTGCCATCATCGAGCCACACTCTGGATTCAGCTTGCAACTTGCCCCAGTGATAACTAGTCAACTACCACTTTTTCTCCATAAAAGTTTATAAGTCTGAAAATAAAGAACCTGGTTCCTGTATCAGATCAGGGATCCATTGAGGGTGGTCCTAGAATTTGACTTTGCCTCGGTCTAGCAGGATTAGATAACTGCGGTTTACATCTCTGGTTGTACTTATTGGATTATTATTGTTTTGGTGAAATTTTATTTTTAACCAATCTGCTAGATTTTTCCAAAGTGGCTTGGAATTTTTCTTCTGTTGAGTTTTCACTTAATTACTGTTTGAGTGCTGCATACACATTGCCCGTAACTTATGCCCGACTAGGAGAGTTGAGCACAGGTTTATTTAGTGACTTTAGTAATTTAACCTGACAAGGATTGTGGTTATTACTTGAGATAGGTCCTCACCTTCCTCAACTAATACTCCAATTTCTTACATTAATGTTCTGTAGTGAGATGATTCACTACTTGCGTTTCTATGGTGTGACTCAGTGATGTGTGCAAGACTAAAAATCTGCTGGGATCATCTGACAACAAATTACATTTTTGATTTTGAAATTCTCCTTTATTTTGTTACTGGGTATTGTTTCCTTTTTCCGATATTTCACTTCTATCCTCCTTGTTTTAACTGTGATTTTTGTTGGAGGTGGGTCTCAGCAAAATCAAACACTTCACTGTGGCAGAGCTGAAGAAGTTTTGTAAAGAGAGAGAGCTGAAGCTAACCAAAGTCTCCAAGAAACTAGACTACCAGATAACCCTCATTGCCTGATGATGGTGCAGAGAGTGGGGATGAGATTGGGGAGAAGAATGGGTATGAATTGATAATTGTCAGAGAGGATAACCAACAGGAGTGAGGTGCCGTGTCTTCTTCAGGGCAGGGCAGAGAACAGTGTGTCTTCCCACAGCCTGCCCCCTGGAGAATTGGAGGACAGACACGCTGAAAGAGAGTTAAAGCTGCAACTGGCCATTCTGGCCATAGTGGAGAAAATCCTGTCCAATGAAGAGGCAGCTGGAGCCAGGGCCTTAAGGAAGAAAATGCAAAGGCTGAGAGAGCCTTAAAAGAAAAGTCTGGCTCTAGAGCAGAAGAAAATATTTCTTTTTATTGTGTTTTTGTGATTTTGGTGTGAAATTTATGTATTAAAATGTACTCAATATTCTAAATTTGTTTAGGACTTTTCTTGTCTTGTGTTTCCACCTTATTATTGTTTGAGCAATGCATACGTAATCTATACATTGCCTCTAAAGTAAGCCTGACTGCTTTGTGTCAAGCTACCAAAGGGATAATCTGAGGTTATTTAGTGACTTTAGAGGTTCACCCTGACAAGGATTATCATTTGGGGTGGATTCTCACCCACTTCAACTAATACTCCTAATTATTACAATTACCTTATTTAGTCAACAGTTTGCATTACTACACAGGCCAACATAAATATCAGCAAAGCTCCTGGGTGACTGGAGGCGTGTTTTTGCATGGAAACACATGCTTTTAACTTCGTCTGCACTTCTTGTTAGAACAGGTTTGTAATAATGACTATTTCTAGCTTGCTTAACAACAGCAGCTGCAGTGCTTGCACTGTTCATTCCATTAATTGCTAGTGAATCCATCTTAGGTTTATAATCAATGTGGGCAGATATTGATCTGTGCTAATGACATATGACTGGTGCACACAGGCAGCCGGAAAGCTGCACCAGTACCATTTTGAAAGCATGTTTGAGCCAGGCGAAGAAGTTTGCATGTGTAGTGTGAAACGATTTGTTTACTTGGTGAAATGCCATGCATAGGATGCGAAATAGTGTACTGACAGGCACCTTACATTTCCCAACATTCATTAATCAACAACAGCACATGTGGAAGAAAACATGAGCCTGAACCATGTGCCACAAACAAACACATCTCACTTCAGTGGCAAAAGGTATTTAATTCGAAAAACAGTATGATGTAAATAGAAATTAATAGAATCACAGCCAGCAAACATGCCCTGGATCCAATTCTCATTGAGGCAAGTTGTACATAGCCTTTAAATACTACTTAAAATGTGTTGGAAACCAAGGGCCTTATTAAGAACTTGGTGGATGAGACACTCCATCAAAATGTGGCGGAAAGCCCATCTTGTGTACCTCAAGAACCGTGGGCTATAAAACACTTGTAATACGGCGAACAGGATATCTGCCACATTTGTGATGAAGTATCTTGTCCGCCAAACTCTAAAAAATGACAATGACATAGAATTTTTTTAACATTTTGGATGGACTCAGTTACATTGTAACCATTTTTTTGAGCTTTGCAATAAAGGATGTTGGGCAACAGTCCTTTCTTGAATGTCATCCTCCTTTCCAGATCAGCAGCTTGAGGGATATCTTTAGTTGCCTTAGGGCATAAGTTATAGGTACTTGAGGTAACTCTTGCTGTAACTAGTGAATTTCTATGGTTTCATATGTTTAAAATTTAAAATATGACCCTATAGATTCCCTGTAACCTTTGGGCTGAGATTTAAGGAAAGTTGGTGCCACCTTTGTGCCATTTTGTTTGACGCAAAAGCGATGCTAACTCAGGGCCATATTTAGAATTTCTACGTAGAAAAAGCTAGCGACCAAATCCCAGAGCGCCACCTCTCCTTGCACTGTTTTATGCCAATGATTTACAAGGCAGGCGTTACATCCCAAAAAATGACACTAGCCTGCTAGCAACATATTTACAACCCAATGGAAAAATGATGCAAGCAAAGGGCTGGGACCAAAAACTGGAGCTAAGTCTGATTAGCGTCAACATTTTAATGCCTGGTCAGACCAGGCGTTAAAATGAAGGCCACACACTACTACATAAGGGAAACCCACAGAAGGAACATTGGCAAGCAACTGCACAACATGGACCTGTTACAGCTACAGATCAGCACCAGGAGAAGACGACCACAAAGATGCAGAGTGCCACCAGCATCCCCACAGCAACCGCAAACACCGCCACAGCAGTCACAAAGGCAGGGCAGAAGGCAGGAAAGGATATTTCGCCAGCATGCAACCATCCTTGCCCTCAGGGAAGAAGAGGTGCTCAGACGCTACAGTCTGAAGCAGGAGTCCATTGTACACCTGCTCCACCACATTACGCCAGACATCAAAGCAAGAGTGGAAAGTCACTCAAAAATTCCACCCATGACCAAACTCCTGACTTCTCCTCTCATGCTGGTCTCATGATCATTCTAGACCAGTAATGCACAAGTGGGTGGTATCTTCCAATAATCCCTCTCTGCCTTTCTTCCAGAAGTCCTGGACGCCATCATCAGCCTCACACCCCACCACATGCGGTTCCCCAACACCCAACAACTGCAGCAGGAGACCAAGCAACATTTCTATCAAATTGCTGGTTTTCCACATGTGCTGGGGGTGATGATTATACCTATGTGCAACTTGTCCCTCCTGCTGCAACTGAACACCTCTACAGGAACCACAAAATACTCACTCTATCAACGAGTAGGCCATTGTGGACCACCGTGGAATAATCTCCAACAAGCTTGCAAAATATCCCCGCAGCATCCATGATGCTTACATCTTCAGACACTCAACTGTCAACCAATGATTCCAGGATGGACAATATGCCAATGGCCTACTTGCAGGTAAGACTGCATACAAAACATAACACAGAAAACACAGATAACTTGTAGTACAAACAATACATTCACCACACTAAACACCCATGGGCAGGGAAACACAGATGTATGGACCACAACACATAGGCCACATGCCAAACTACACTGCATTCAATGCACATCACCCTCACATATGCCCATATCTACAAGTCCCTGGCACAACCTGACTGACACATTACATGATGGACAGGTGAAGCAATATCCCCTTTGTATACAAAAGCTGGGTTCAAACCACTCCATGTGAGCACAGGTTGACAACAAAACTCAGATCCTTCACACATGACACTTACCAAGGAATAGCTCAGCTATGTGATTTGCATCAGCCATTCCACCATCAAACAACTCACATATTGGGGTTGTACGACGGAATGCCGACTGACAAAACAACGGGTGCCTAAACAACGAGGTCGGAACACCGACCTCGTTGTTACTACTAATGCCTTTACCACGAATGCCTTAACAACGATATTTCGTTGTAAAGGCTTTCCTGGTAAAGTCATTAGTAACAGGCACCCATTGATCCTGCATGCCTCACCCCACCCCCCCAACCCCACCCCAAAACCTAAAACCCCTGACCCCCCACCCCATCCCCAAAACCAAAAACGCCCCACCCCCCAACCCCACCCCAAAACCTAAAACCCCGACCCCCCACCCCCTCCCCAAAACCAAAAACAAAAACGCCCCACCCCTCCAACCCCACCCCAAAACCTAAAACCCCCGACCCCCCACCCCCTCCCCAAAACCAAAAACGCCCCACCCCCCAACCACCCCAAAACCTAAAACCCCGACCCCCAACCCCCTCCCCAAAACCTAAAACGCCCCACCCCCCCAACCCCACCCCAAAACCTAAAACCCCGACCCTCCCCAAAACCTAAAACGCCCCACCCCCCAACCCCACCCCAAAACCTAAAACCCCGACCCCCAACCCCCTCCCCAAAACCTGAAACGCCCCACCCCCCCAACCCCACCCCAAAACCTAAAACCCCGACCCCCCAACCCTCCCCAAAACCTAAAACGCCCCACCCCCCCAACCCCACCCCAAAACCTAAAACCCCCGACCCCCACCCCCTCCCCAAAACCAAAAACGCCCCACCCCCCAAACCCCACCCCAAAACCTAAAACCCCGACCCCCCACCCCCTTCCCAAAAACAAAAATGCCCCACCCCCCAACCCCACCCCAAAACCTAAAACCCCCGACCCCCCACCCCCTCCCCAAAAACTAAAACCCCCCACTTACCTGAGTCGTCGCCTCATCTGCATCGTCCTCCTCAGCCGACTCCCTTGTTTGTACTTTAAACATGCATGTTCGTTGTTCAGGACATGCGTGGTTAAGGCACAAAATAACGAAGTTGTGGTTAAAGAAAGCGTTGTTCCGCTTTCGTTAACCAGGACTTCATTATAAAAAAGTCGGCATAAAGGATGTTTCCCACATATTGGCACTTCCCCACATTTACCATGTTGTAGAAACCTCAAACAGCACCAATACCAATTGCCACCCGAGTGGTGCTATCACCATGTACATATCAACAAAACGTAACAGATATATCCATTGTGTTCAACTTTCCCTTGTGTGGTGCATAGTACAGCACACATTGAAATATAAGATTGCCATCAATGAAAGATCATTTGCAGGAATGGACACCTCACAGCAGACAAACAATCATACCCGTAAATCCCACATCTCCTTACCATGATACAAGGGTACCAACAGTGGACTGTGGCAGTTGAACTACTGACAATGTACAGGGAGAGGCCAGAAATGCATATGAATGAAGAGAGATGGGACTTAGCATTCCTGGACTCCTGATGCAGGGCAGAACAAAAAAGAACATCACACCCTGTCCTGCCCCACAGCTGTCTGAAAACTCTTGCATACAATACATCCCATACAACTGTGCTACACTAGGCATTTGGACTTCATGCACATATGTATGCCAGCCAGCAATTGGCAACAACAACACTTTGTGTAAGGAAGCTATTTAAAGGGCAAAGGGGAGAGATTCACATGGAATACACAGGGTGCTACACCTGTTACACGGCACACAACACACAAAATAGGTACACATTTCCATAACATCACTCATTTGCAGGTCTAAAGTGAAGGCACTAAGGGCCACATGTCTGAAAAGTATCACAGCATCTACAGCAGCACCACTTTACTTGCGCACCTTAGTGCCCCCCTTCCGCCAACATGTGTGTGCTGTGTTCAATATATGGCACACCATGGTGCGCAGTAGGTGCAATAGGGTCAAGATAATGGATGCAATAGATGGACTGTGTAGGACCATTTCCAAATTTATAGTGCAAATCCTGCACAGTACAAGGGACACATTTAAAGCAATGGTCTGCCCCCTACTAACGCCTGCTCTGTGCAGACGTTAAAAGTATCTGCTAAAAATGATGCATTGCAACCTCTTATATTCCTCTGCATCATTTTTGCATTTCCTCTAATGGAGGAACACACTCTTTGCATACATGATGCCTAGCACAGGCATATTGTGGTGCAAAGTGTCACTAAGGCCCTCATTACAACCCTGGCGGTAAATGCAGCGGAATTCTGTTACAGCTTTTACGACCCACAGCTCGGAATCCGCCATAATACAGACACCCACACAAGTCCGCCACACCAAAGGACAGTGATAAACCTGCAATAACAAAACCGACACGCCAACAGGAATATGCCCACACTATCACGACCCACGAATTTACGCAGTCTTTCAACCACAGTAATACATTGGCAGTACACACCGCCGCGCTCAAAATATACACACACTTACAAAACACAACCACAATGGACAAATCGAAATACACACACCTGATACACATACACACACCACACCCACACACCCAATCCAATATAAAGCCCACACCCACATCACCCACAAACCCTTACTACCAGAAATCTGAAAGCAGGCCACAGAGAGACACTACCTAAAACAATACCGGCGTCCACAGACACACAGCACCATCACTTAAACAACATCCATGCACCTCAAAACAACACACACCAACACATCCCCTCACACATTACAACACACACCACCTCACACATCACCCAAACCACATCATGGCACCTCAAAGACACCCCAGGTTCTCTGAGGAGGAGCTCAGGGTCATAGTGGAGGAAATCGTCCGGGTACAGCCATAGCTATTCGGATCACAGGTGTAGCAGACTTCCATTGCAAGGAAGATGGAGCTATGGTGCAGAATTGTCAACAGGGTCAACGCAGTGGGACAGCATCCAAGAACACGGGATGACATCAGGAAGAGGTGGAACGACCTACGGGGAAGGTGCGTTCTGTGGTCTCCAGAAACCAGTTTGCTGTTCAGAGGACTTGTGGTGGACCCCCACCTCCTCCCCCAAAACTAACAACATGGGAGGAGCAAGTCTTGGCAATACTGCATCCTGAGGGCCTCGCAGGAGTAGCAGGAGGACTGGACTCTGGTAAGGCAAATCTTTACTACTTTATCTCCCACCCTACCTGCATGCCATCACATACCCCACCCTTACCCTCACACCCATCACCCCAACAACTCACAGATAACCCACCAACACAACCCACACACCCCAAAAACAAGCCCTGCATGTAACACCAATGCATAGACACCCAGCACCAAAGCATGTCCACTACAGATACCCACACAGACCCCTAACCAATTATCACACAAAGACCAAGCCAAGAATGCAAGCACTGGATTACAGAGTCACTCACCCATTGCACACAATGACACACACAGATGCAATAATCAAGCCTTTACACCCCTACAGGACACCTACCCAACGTCACCGGACAGGAGGTGCCAGACATATCCAGTACCCCCACAGAAGAGACCCACAGTGATGACAGCAGCTCTTCACAACTGGATCAAGATGACCAGCCCGGCCCATCAGGGACCTCGGGACAGTCGGTTCCACAGTCACAAGCCAACACAGAGACACCCCCCTCAGGAAACATCACCACAGCACCCACCCAGCGGGCCCATCCCTCTGTCCCCAAGACACGTCAATCAGCAGTGTGTCCACCACTACAGGGAATCCAGGCAACCCCACTGACACAGGACGATCAGGGACCTGGGGGCAGTGGGCACACGGTTCAGGGGACAAAGGCACAGGACAACAGGGAAGCTGGGAGGACTGCTGTGCGACAGGAGGAGGACAGGCCCAGGGAACCGACTCTCCACGAGGCTCTCTCCAACATCAGGGGAGCTTACCATCATTCCCAGGAGACGACGGCAACGGTACTGGCCAAGCTTCAGGAGACCCAGCAGCTGCAGGAGGAACACTACCTTGGGATCAGGGAGGACTTGAAGTCCATTAACAACACCCTGGTCACCATTGCAGGGGTGCTGCAAGACCTTGTCAACATCAGGAAGGACACAGTGGCACAACAAGGGGCCCCTGACACTAGCCTGGACGATGAACAGCCCTCCCCCTCCGCCGGCGCTAGTGGACAGTCGCCACCGCCACAGGAACACAACACCAGCACCCCCCCTTACAGATGGAGAACCACCCCGCAAACGGTCCCTAAGATCCAGGAACAAGACAGAGAACATTGCCAAGACCCCGCCAGGAAATGAGACCCTCCTGAATGTCACCCTTCTGTCCCACTTTGTCACCCTGTCCATCCTTCAAGTGCCATTGCTCCACTTCCTATGCCCCTTTGGACAATGCACCTGTAAAACACATAGACCTGACTCTGCCATGGACATTCCTCCACCATCCCCCAGCCCATTTTACAACCCCCTCCACTTATTTGCACAGAAATAAACACACTTCAATCACAAAACAATCTGGAGTCAGTCTGTGCTTTCACAAACGTGTAATTGCAATAACCATGGAACATAGCAATGTCAATTTACTTGTGCACATACCAATGTAACACAGCTGTAGGCCTGAAGGAAATATAGCGGAGGGCACAAAGTGGGACCCACAACTGTGAAATGGAAAGGCAAAGTGACAAGTCAGGGTCCATACACTGAGTGAAAAAGACAAACCTATGCTAGCTCCTGAAATTGTATGAGTGTGAGGCAGTGACATCTTCTTACCTGTGTCTCACTGGAAGTATTGCATGATTATGTTGTTTCGGTTGTTGATATCCTCTTCTTCTGCCTCCTCTTCTTCACTGTCCACCAGCTCCACAGCTGCCACAAGACCACCAGCTGGCCCATCCTCCTGCAGAAAAGGCACCTGCCGTTGCAAAGCCAGGTTGTGCAGCATACAGCAGGCCATGATTATCTGGCACAACTTCTTTGGTGAGTAGTAGAGGGAACCACCTGTCATATGGAGGCACCGGAATCTGGCCTTCAGGAGGCCGAAGGTTCGTTTGATCACCCTCCTAGTTCGCCCATGGGCCTCATTGTAGTGTTCCTCTGCTCTTGCCCTGGGATTCCTCACTGGGGTCAGTAGCCATGACAGGTTGGGGTAACCAGAGTCACCTGCAAATATCGAGGGACAAGTGTTAGACACTCACTAACCCATAGGGACAACCCCATACCCAGACACATATTCATACTGTATTGGGTCCTTGGCCTCACCTATTAGCCACACACGGTGCCTCTGGAGTTGCCTTATCACATAAGGGATACTGCTATTACTCAAAACGTAAGCGTCATGCACTGAGCCTCTAAACTTGGCATTCACTTGGGAGATGTACTAGTCTGCCAAACACACCATCTGCACATTCATAGAATGGTAGCTCTTCCGGTTTCTGTACACCTGTTCACTCCTGCGGGGGGTACTAATGCCACATGTGTCCCATCAATGGCACGATTGATATTGGGGATATGTCCCAGGGCATAGAAGTCACCTTTCACTGTGGGCAAATCCTCCACCTGAGGGAACACGATGTAGCTGCACATGTGTTTCTGCAGGGCAGACAACACTCTGGACAACAAGTGGGAAAACATAGGCTGGGACATCCCTGATGCAATGGCCACTGTTGTTTGAAAGGAACCACTTGGCAGGAAATGGAGTACTGACAGGACCTGCACTAGAGGGGGTATCACTGTGGGATGGCAGATAGCTGACATCAGGTTGGGCTCCAACTGGGCACACTGTTCCTGGATTGTTGCATGATCAAGTCTGTATGTGACTATTATGTGTATCTCTTCCATTGTCGACAGGTCCACCAGTGGTCTGTGCACCGGAGGATGCCGCCATCTCATCACCTGCCCCAGCAGACGTGCCCTATGGAGGAGAAAAGCGAGCAGAGAGTCAGCTACCACTGAGGAATCCCAAAATCTAATTTACACAAATGTATTAATCCGCAATGTGCCTGTAACTGTGTGTATTCCTGGCCTACATAGGTGTGACACAGTTATCATTCATGCCATGTGGCCCCCTGAAATGGCGGCTGCCTGACCTGTAAGGTGGGACAATGGGATATGAGGTAACTGCACTGGCGTTGTACACCGTCGCGGTGGGCGGTCGAAGACCGCAGCACAGTTCTGCATTGGTTAACATTGGGCCCTATGGGTCTGAGGAGCCAATGACGTCGTACGCCGGCAGTGATGGTACGCATCGCCGCAGACATGACCGCCATTTTCTGTCTGTTCTCTCACTTGATACCTGACCTTCAACAGGAGAGGACCTACACTACAAGTGCTGCTGTGACCTCAGTCTGGAAGCGACGATGGCTCATGTGTCTGGGGAAAGGGCCCCTGCCTTCGCTTCGGAGGAGTTGGAGAAACTAGTGGATGGGGTGCTCCACCAGTACACGCAACTGTACGGTCCTCCAGACAAAGTGAGTACACTGTGAGCATGCTGCATGGGCAATGCCTGTTTTGAGTGGTGTGGATAGAAGATACATGTGGGGGCTGAGGCCTGCATGTGCGGATGGTGAGCGTATGTGCGTCAGGGCAAGGGTGGGAAGGGGGGCAATGAGTATGACGGTCCGGTAAGTAATTTCCTTTCCCCCTGTACCATTTCTCTAGGTCAGCGCCCACCAGAAGAAGGGTATTTGGCGTGCCATCGCCAAGGACAACCAGACCCTGGGGGTCCACCACAGGCGGAGCACCCGCTGCCGGAAAAGATGGGAGGACCTGCGCCACTGGAGCAAGAAGACAGCGGAGGCCCAGCTGGGGATGGCCTCCCAACGTGGGAGGGGTGCCCGTCGCACCATGACCCCCCTGATGTTCTGGATCCTAGTGGTGGCCTATCCGGAGTTGGATGGGTGCATGAGGGCATCACAGCAGCCACAAGGGGGTGAGTACACTCATTCAGTTGACTTTGCGTGCATTACGAGGTGTCTGGGTGGAGGAGGTGGCCAGTGGGTTCCCCTAGGCCAGGGCAATCTTGGTAGGCAAGGTCCCTTGTGAGGCAGGCTATGTGGCACCCCAACCTCACTAGTGGTTAGAGCCATCTACACCTGGTCAGGCTCCTGTGGCTTCCAGGTGTGCAGCAATTGGGCTTTGGCCTCTTACCCCATGGGCATGTGATTAATCCAGGAGCTATAAGTGCATGGTGTAGTGCAGAGGGCTGATCACTGTCTGTTGTGTCCGCCAACGGTAGTGGGGTTGCATGCACTGAACATGTTTTTCATGTCTCCCCCCCCCCTTTTTGTGGTCTCCCTGTTCTTGTGTGCAATAGCATCATCCGCCACCTTTTCCGGGGTGGAATGCATGCATTGCGCAACTTTGTAACACCGTGTGCCACAGTATGCCTGCGACAGGCATTAAGTATGCAAGGGGTGCGTATACCCAGTGGGGGGGTGCCAAAATGGCGAAGTGGAATCTAAGAAAATCAACTGTCAAATTTTACTGCTCAGAGCAGCTGTTAAAAGGGAGCAGACAATTGGTAGCAATTGACCACTATGTACTGTTCAGGGTTAGGGCCCAAAAATGTTGCCACTGACCCTGAATAGTACATCAATAGCACCAAATACATTGATGCAATTGCCCCCTACACTCGCTGTGCTGTCCTTTAAAGATGGCACACACCTAGAAGCGGTACGGGGGTGCTAATGGCGGAAAGCAAAGTGGCGCGACACTGGGTGCAGCACCACTCTTCTTGAATCTCCCCCATAGATATAAACAAAAACAAACTATTTAAAAGATTGCACTACCACAAAAATGTGAGTGGAATGTAGGCATAGTCTGCAGCAAGTACATTTAACATTGTCACACACATATCACACAAGTGTGTTGGCTTGACATATGCCTGCAGCAATCCTGGAAATACATGTGAAGACTGCTGTACAGATGTATGGGCTAGGTGTGAAAAGGCAAGCAATTACCTACAATGGCAGGTTTGTGTCTGCTAGGTAACCAAGCAAAGTCTGAAGGACAATATCACATTGTGAGTACTGAGAACATACTTCTCAGTGCCACTCACATGTGTGACCAAGAGAGAGTGACATACAGAGACCAACACATAAATGTCTAGATGTGTCACCCCCAATACAGTTAGGAATGTGCATGTAAGTCAAGCAATGTCCAAACAAGTCACAGATCCTTGGAAAACTGTATGTGTGAAGAATGACACAGAAAGGTTGATTGTGGTATTTACTCAACTCACAGCTGACATGATTAATCACAGTACCAAAATACGCTCATGGTGAATGTGACATATGTTATAGAATGCAGATGTGAGTGTGTGCCCATGTTTAATAAATGGTGTGAAGCTGCAGCAGAACAGGTGATAGAGAAGTTGGAAGACTTTGTGGGCTGGTCCTGCAGAAATAGTATACAGATAATAAGGGCACCTGAAAAGAGCGAGGGGCAGGCCATGGACCTGTTCGTAGAGGATCTCACCCTGAAACAGCTGCAACCAGGTGAACTTTCAAAATTCATTTAGGTGAAGCAAGCGCAACAGATCACAGGCGCACCACTGAAGCCTGGCACTCCCCCTCGTCCCACCATAGCAAGACTCTTCAACTTCCGATACTGGGATGTGATTCTCTAAGCAGCTCACAGTGCCCGTACATTGCATATTGCTAATGCTCAGGTTCCCTTCTTCCTCGATTTCACTCTTACTGTCCAGAGACTGCACTCCAGTTTCCTCTAGGTGAAGAAGGCTCTAAGGGAACAGGACCTCAAGTATTCAATGATTTTCCTGGTGCAGCTTCAAGTAGTCGGAGCGGGCAAAATTCACTTTTTTTCAACCCCAGAAGCTGGGCAGGATTGGATGGATGGATGGCAGGTGGCAGGATGGTCAAGACACTGCGACCACCCTAAGAGGTTGCAGGGTGGTGGCACTGAAACAGAGAAATGTGATACACTTGAAGTGGAGACTTGGGGCAAAAATGATTTGCCTAGCCTGGGCCATCTTTCTGAATAATGTGGGGCAAGCTTTGTTGAGCAGATCTATGAGCAGAGCCAGAAGGGGGAGAACTCCCATTAGACGAGAGCCAGGTTTCCATAGTGGTCGTCCACAAAGAAGGCAAGTCCAGGGAGGGCAGTGGGTCCTACAGGCCCTATCTTGTTGCTCAATGCCAAGATGAAAATATTAGTGCTGGCCTCGCGGTTGACCCCTGTAGTCCATAACTTGATCAGCTCGGACCAGTCAGTCTTCATGCCACAACACAATACAGCTCTTAAGCTCCTTAGATTACATGGGGTACTAGGCCACACAGGTACCATTCACAATGGCGCCATTATCTAGTCCCTTGACGCGTACATGACCTTTGACACCATGGAATGGCTGAACCTGTTTGCAGGGCTGGAGATGCTGGGCTTTGGCCCCCACTTTATTATCTGGATTAAAATCCTATATACCGCCCATAGGCCCACATAGTAGTGACTGGCACTTGGTCTGAACCATTTGCCGTTCACCGGGCATAAGGCAAGGGGTCCCATTCTCCTCCCTCCTGTTCACCTTCGTCCTTAAACCTCTGGCAGCTTGGGTGTGTTATGACCCCTGAATCCATGGCCTCAGCTGGGCAGACCAATGATAAGACAGATTAACACTGTGTACTGATGATATTCTGCTGTATGTGACAGCTCCTACCAGGAACCTAAACCGCATAGTGCTCATAGTGACTCAACTTTGCTAGAACTCAGGCTATGCGATTAACTCCACCAAATCTACTATCTATAGCCTCAAAGGAGCGCCCCCTAGACAGCTGCGCGACTGTGAAGCCGAGGTGGTGACTGAGGGCTTCAAATACCTGGGCATTTATATAAATAAAGAAATGACAGGCTTCTACTCATGTAATCATCTCCCACTCCTGACTTGCCTTAGACTAGATGTACAACAATAGAGGGGTCTCCCCTTGTCATTGCTGGGCAGGGCCGCTCTTTACAAAATGATGTCCCCCACATGCTTTTCATTTGTATTGCTTAATACCCACTTCCCAGTACACTCATCATATCATCGCGCTATAGATAGCAACCTCTGAAATCTATTATGTTGATGGAGGCATAGCAAAAATAGCTCTTGCCAAGCTGACTAGGAGGTGGTGTGATAAAGAGATTTCCCTTCTTGATATCAGAAAATATCACCGGGAAGCGAATCTCACAACCATAAACTATTGGATGCATGCATCCCCAGATGACCCATCCTAATGAATGGATAGGTGGCTGATGTAACCGGGGGGGGGGAAATGAGAGCCCTATATACCACCCCAAAGACGATGCACAGCAGTGGACCAATGGCGACAACACTCACACACTGGCGCACCACACTTCTGGCCCTGGGCTGGGCTGTGAAAATTACACAGCCCACCACATATGGGATTCTGGGAACTTGGTAACCTGAGAGGTTTGCCCAGGTTTGACGACTGGAATCTAATAAGCATATCAAAAGTGGGACACCTATGGTCAAAGGCTCAGATTGTTCCCTTTCTAGATCTACAGGCAGAGTACGGCTTGGCTCAAACCACATACTACAACTATCTTCAAGTGCGTCACACTCTTTGGTCGGTGCTTCCAGGGGGGACTAGATCTGCCCAAATCCTCCCCCCTGGAAAGTAGACTGCTGGAAGAACACCTGCACACAAAAGTCATATCCCTAATTTATCAAAAGCTGGTCAATAATATGCCACACTCACTTACACACCTCAAGGAAAGATGGGAGCGGGTGGCATGGTCAAGGTCAAAATAGACAAAACAAATGAAGCACGTTGTCTGAGGGGGTACGGTCTTGAGGGAATTTATTTGCACATTCAACGGGAGTGCCTTGCCATACAGATTATATGTAATTTTTTTAATCTGGTAATGAAAACAAAGTTTGAGTCATTGTACATTCCAAGTGTATGTGGTTAACACATAAGACCTACATTTTTCAACACATGTCCCACGTAGGTAGACCAGGCTTGGTGCCGTCTATTTGCATATGGACAGAAGGCTACAATTTACATGAGAAAATGTGTGTGTGTCACTTACAAAAGTAGATGACCAGTACAATTGTTCCTACATTGCGAAACACAGTTAACACAAATGTGAGTATACAACCTCAAGACAAGGACCTACATATATCACTGCTGGAATCAAGAATTGGTATGTGTCAAATCCCTAAACACATACAACTGTATCATGCATTACTTAGCATATATGAAAGATATCTTTTCACCCACAAACGTCACATTCATGCCTACAATGAAACATGTCATCACACCATCCCCAACATTTTGCATGCATAGGGAACTATACGTTACGTGTTGCTTTGCATCATGAAGCCTGGCCCTTAAAACACCAGAGTGTGGACATAGGTGCATTCACATTGTCATTGCTTACCGATCTTATCCCAGCCTTAGTCATTAGTATTCTTTACTAATCATTTGTCAAGGGTATCATATGCTTGAACATGTATAGGACCTGACCCATCCGTTCCTATGCTGTGCTTTGAAACATACAGCCTGAATTCTGACTTGACAATGTGGTAGACCTACAATATGTGTAAATCCCTATGTTACTGGTACACAGTGAAATGAACATGCTTACACATGTTGCCAAGCCATGCAAACTACACAGATGCATAGCCACTGTCACATGGTATGTGAATATGGGTGCATTGTCAGCCTTTCCTCCAAAAGCCACGTGTGGCTGTCATGAGTGAAAAAAAAAAAAAAAGACATATACGGTACTTCTCTATACATCACAAATCACAAAAACAATGCCTGGTACCATGTGGGTCTACTCTAAATCATGTTGCCTTCTCAGCCTTCCCTCCAAAATCCAAGCATGCCAGGCATGCAAAAAAAAAGACTAATACGGTAGTGCTACAAACATCGCATATGCCAAAAATGATGCCTGGCACCTGTGCGTCAATTCTAAGTCGACAGGCGTTGTCAGCCTTCATAGAAAAATTCCACGCATGGCTGTCATGTGTCAAAAAAAACTACGCATATCAGAAACGTAATGCTTTTGCCCAGGAAGTGATGTACCATGACTTCCTTGCTGCACACATGGAAAATGTATTTACTTTCACTTTTACTTTACAGTCTTGTAGTCTGTGGTTGAGAGAGATTGTGTTGTGCTTGTGCTGGTGTGAGGAGTGGTGGATCTTGACTGGTTTGTGCTGTGGCCTGTCTGTGTCTAGTCCTGTTTGTAAATTTTTAAAGTATTTTGTACATTGTTGTCCTGTTATTGTCTAAGTATTGTCGGGTCTCTGTCTAGGGGTAATTTAGTTTGTTGAGGTATTTGGGGTTAGGTAGTATATAGTTTATTATTGTTGGGGTTATAATTTTACAGTCGAGGGAGACTGCAAGATGTCCAGGAAGAGGAGAGCCCATCGGATGAGTGGTGATGAACTGGGAGGGTTCATCTGGTTAGTATGTCACTAACTCCCCAACATAGTGGCTATGGGTCACTGGGTCATCATGGGCTACTCAACAGAGGCAAGGCAGCTGCAGTGGGGAAAGGTGCTCCACCAGCTTCGTAGGATCTTCTCGGTGGAGTGCATTGACCATCAGCTTAAACACCAGTAGGCAGACCTCGTTGTCCGTTAAGGGGATCTCTTGGATCACCTGGTGATTCGGGTTGGCGGACAACACACAAAATGGTGTACCCCTTTTACATTGCACTATCCTCATTTGTATGTCCATGACAGTAGGACATAACGGTAACTGCAGCATGTCATTACAAGGATGAGGACAGCAAGTTTTTGTCTCAACCAACCAGCATTTATGAGTGGTCAGCCATGCACCTGTTGCAGACAATTTGCACCGTCTCTGTGTACCTTGTGTATCGCATATACATATAGAAGTGCTGAAAATGGTACACACATGTGCAAAGGTGCAAGGGTTAATGTTTCCCAGGCACAAATGTACATGTCCATCATGGGCTTTACAACTGTGGAAATGCACTAAGTAATGTTTAAGTGATGACAAACATGATGCAGGAGTATTGGTATTTATGGGTATGTGAGTTCCTTGAGTCATGTATGTGCAGAGTGACACGACAAGAACACAAATATAAGAAAGACTAATTGGCTCTTAATGCAACATCAGTGTCATAGTTTTTGGTACGTAATGTGGCTGATGGAGGCAAGTATTACCTAACCATATGTCACAATTTGACCAATGCAAGCATTGTGACTGTTTTAAGGCCTGGTGCCACATGATGGCAGTGCCATGCCTGATGAATGCAAGGTGTGTATTCCTGACGTAGGTTGCACACACAAAAAGAGCCTTTAAATCACCTTGTTTCCACTGTGCCATTTTTGGAGTTAACTTGTATTAGTGCCTACGACATGTTGATAAAATGACAATTCCATTGCTATCAAAATGCCTAATTTCACTTAGCAGGTTTAACAACTTCATGTATGGTGCAAAGCATACTAAGGGGCATATTTATACCCTGCGTCGGATTTGCATTATTTTTTTACGCAAATCTGGCACAAACTTAACTCCATATTTATATTTTGGTGTGAGACATGTCTAGCGTCAAAATATTGGAGTTAAAGTAATTTTTTGCCTGTGGAAAACTACCTTGAGTCATTTTGATGCAAGGTAGGCGTTCCTGGGCAAAAAATGACTCTAAGGCCCTAGCGCCTTATTTATCCTCCTGTGCAAAAATCATGCATGGGGAGGAGGGGTCAAAAATAGTACAAAGCTTGCTTTGCACCATTTTTTTACTTTTGGTTCAGCGCAGGCGTTAGGCGACCTATGGGCCTATTTCCATGGTGTAACACCATGGAATAAGCCCACAGGTGCCCAGGGACACCCCCACCAACACCAGAGGGACAGCGGAGGATGGGGGACCCCATCCCAGGTAAGTATAAATAAGTACATGTAAGTATTTTGTTTTATTTTTTAAAGTGCCATTGGGGGCCTTGAAGTGGGCCCCCCTACATGGCACTGGGTGCAATGGCAATGCCCAGTGGACCTTGGTCCCCTGTGCTGGCCATTAGGGTGGTGGGCATGACTCCCGTCTTTTCTAAGACAGGAGTCATGCATTATGGATGGTTTTGCGTCAGAAAATGACTCTAAGTAGGTTAGAGTCTTTTTTTTTTTTACTCTAACCTGCCTAACGTCATTTTTTGGTGCAAAACCCCCTTCTTCCATACCACCATCCCCACCAGACTAACGTCATATATTTCTTTTTTTACGCTAGCCTACCCTTTGCACCGGCTTGCACCATTCCATAAATAGGGTGCCTGGCTGGTGCACAGAAATGGTGCAAGCGGTGCTAAACATTTAGTAGCAAAAACATATGGCACACATACATGATGGAGTTAGGTGGTGGTAGTATGGGTTTGAAAAGAGTCAAGCATCTGAGTGATAGCTCCATTTTCACATAGATTAACTTCAAAATTCTACGCATCTGCCAATGGGCATTATCCTGTTCCTAAAAAATGTGTAATGTATGTATCTGAGACATGTATGTATGTGTGCTTCCCATATCTGTACATGTTTTTGTGGGATAACTATGTCTGTAGTCTCCAGCCGAGGGGTCGTTACCGCTGTGGTGGTCTGTGTGTTAAATTGGCAGTTTGGCTTTGGCCAAACCGCCAATGTCATAATAGTGGAGGTATGTACCGCCAGCCTGTTGGCAGTAATACCTCACATATTACACCGACTGCCAAGGTCATAATGACCCCCTAAATTCACTAAGTCACTCAGCTAAGGAAGTGGAATGAGTAACAGTTGTCCATGCCATTATTTGTTGAACAATCACAAAGCTATGTTCCAATAGGCTTTTCTCCTTTCCTGCATGGCAACGCTCATCCGTGTATCTCAAGTTTCCTTGTTGCATAGCTGCAAGGATGGCTGCATTGCTGAACTGAGTGTTGTCAAAGGTAGACCTTCCTGTTTGCACACATAATCACAAGATGGTTCATTGTTACGTTGTGTGGTGCAGGATGCTAAACGCATGACTCTAAGGCCCTCATTATGACATTGGCAGTAAATCCCACTTACCGCCATGCTGACTGCCACCAACATACCGCAGCCGCAGCGGATATCCGTTCACCATATTCTGACACACTCACACCAATCTGTCAATATTCAGACACAAGTCCGCCACACCAAAGGTCAGTGATAAACTGGCAATATCAAAACCCATACGGTTACGCCAACAGAATGACACCCATCACATTATGACTCACAATTCACCACAGCGGACATTCAATGTCGGTAAACCATTGGCGGTACATACCGCTGCGCTCAAAATACACACACACATAAAAAACAACACCACATTGGTCAATTTAAACTACACACGCCTGACACCTATACACACACCACACCCACACACCCACACCACTATAAAACACACACCCACATTATCCAAAACCCTTTACAAATACAAACAATTGCCACCAGAGAGAGACAGCAAGACCACTCACACAACCAGAGCCACATGCCACCATTACATATACACCACCCACGCATCTCACAACACACACCCCAACACATCACCCTACACACCCTCACCCACAATACTCACACAACGCCCATGGCATCACAATGACACCCCAGATTCTATGAGGAGGAGCTAAGGGTCATGGTGGAGGAATATGGGTAGAGCCACAGCTATTTGGAGCACAGGTGCAGCAGATATCCGTTGTTAGGAAGATGGAGATATGGAGGAGGATCGTGGACAGGGTCAATGCCATGGGACAGTACCCCAGAACAAAGGATGACATCAGGAAGAGGTGGAATGACCTACGGGGAAAGGTACATTCCATTGCAGCAAGACACCAACTTACTGTACAGAGGACTGGCGGTGGCCATCCACCTCCTCCCCCACAACTAACAACATGGAAGGAGCAAGTCTTGGCAATCATGCATCCTGTGGGCCTGGCAGGAGTAGCTGGAGGACTGGACTCTGGTAAGTTAACTCAATACTACTACCCCCCCTACCTGCATGCCATCATATACCCCCACCCTCACCCTCACTCCCATCACTCCACCACTTCATACACACCCCACCATCACATCTCACTCATCCCAATGCCAAGCCCTGCATGCCATACCAATGCATGGACACCACTCACAGACCTGCATGGACACCTATCACTAAAGCATGCACACTAGCGAGAACTAATCATCCCACCATACACCAACGTACACAAGTGAAAGCTGCCAGGGCAAAAACAACCATGAAGGGCAACCCACCTACACACAATATGTCATACACAGAAACTATAATACTGAATTTACATCCCCACAGGTATCCCAGCCAATGTCACAGGAGAAGAGATGCCACCAACATCCAATCCCCCCACAGAAGAGGCCCACAGTAATGACAGTGACTCTGCTCGCCTGGATCTGGATATCCAGCCTGGCCCATCAGGGACCTCCGGACAGTCGGTTACCCAGCCACAGTCAGACACCACCACAGAGCCTCCCCCCTCAGGAAACGCCACCACAGGACCCACCTAGCGTGCCCATACCTCTGTCCCCAGGACAGGTCAATCAGCAGTGTGTCCACCACTAGAGGGACCCCAGGGTACACCACAAACCCAAGACAATCATGAACCTGGGGTCAGTGTCAGTGGGCACACAGTTCATGGGACAGAGGCACAGGACATCAGGGAAGCTGGGAGGACTAAGTTGGCCCAGTGGGAGGACAGGCCCAGGGAACCTACTCTCCAGAAGGCACTCACCGAGATCCTGGGAGCATACCAGCATTCCCAGGATACTCTGGTCCAGATCCTGGACAATGTGCAGGAGAACAGGTGACTGCAGGAGGGACAGTACCGGGGGATCACGGAGGACTTGAAGGCCATTACAGGGGTGCTGGCAGACATGGCCAACACCATGAGGGAGGCAGTGGCACACCAGTGGGCCCCTGACACTAGCCAAACCAATGAACAGCCCTCCGCTGCCGCTAGTGGAGAGGAGGCCCCACCACAGGACCAACAGGCCACCAGCCCCCCTCCCCCTGCAGAAGGAGAACCACCCGCAAACGTTCCCTGCGATCCAGGCAGAAGCCAGAGACTATTGCCAAGACCCTGACCAGGAAATGAGACTCTTCTGATTGTCACCCTTGTGTGCCACTCTGTCACCCTGTCCACCTCGAACTGCAATTGCTCCCTTTCCTATACCCCCTCGGACAGCGCACCTGTGCTACAAATAGACTGAAACGATACCCTGGAATTTACTCTATCATCGCCCCAGCCCATTTCACTTCTTCCTTTTCTCCATAGCATTGCAATAAACACACTTAGAAAAAATACAAGTATGGAGTATGTCAAATGATTAAAGTATATATTCATTTAACAAGTTTTAAACATTGTAATTGAACTATACAGTAGTGTTAAGATAGGAAAGACCTTTAGTTGGCTGCAATGACACCAGGAGCGATAGTGGGGCACCAACATCTGCAAAAAGAGTTGCCAAAGGGTACAGTGAGTGGCCGTAGAAGTGGGAAATCACAGCCTGCCAGTGACAATGTGAAACAAAAAACTGACAATGAAATGTGAAGTAACACTGTCTTACTTGTGTGCCATTGTTGCCTCCTCATCTTCACTGTCCGCATTGTCTACTGCTGCCACATGGCCATCTCCAGCCTCCTTTTCCTGCAGAAAAGGCACATGGCGTCTAAAAGCAAGCTTATGCAACATGCAGCATGCCACGATTATCTGACAGACCTTCTTGGGTGAGTAGCACAGGGATCCACCAGTCAAATGGATACACCAAAATCTGGCCACAAGGGGGTGAGTACAGTGCCCATCTTTACGACTGACACCTGGTGGGGTGGTATCAGGGTGGGGGATGTGTGTCTGTGGGTGCCCCTAGACCAGGCCTGACATTGCAGATTAGGTCTCATGGTGGGCATGGATCTGATGTGAAATTCCTCCAACCTAGCTAGTAGGCATCCACTTCTGGGCAGGGCTGTGTGGGTTCCAGGTATGCTGCAGTTGGTGGTATGTTCCCCTCCCCATGTCCTAGTAACTAGCATTGTTACTGGTAGTGCATTGCATAGTGCATAGCGCTGTTCCCTGTGTGTGAGGGTGGCATGTACGGCAACCGTGATGTTGGTGCAGCCATTGACCCATTGTATCATTTGTCTCTTCCCCCCACCTTTTTGTTTTGTCAGCCTGTCCTTATGTGCATTAGCATCATCTGCCAGAGGAGCAGAGGCGCCAGTGATGGAAGGAGCTGCATCCCAAAGGACCCAGGAGGCAGAGTCCACCAACGCTGAGGGTACCAGTGAGACGGAGGGCGGGGAGCACCATGGCGGAGACTGGAGGGGACAGTTCGGACATGGATTCCTTCTCCGATGGAAGCTCCCTGGTGGTGGCAGACACCTCTGTGACGACCCCAGCTACAGGTACAGCTGCCACCCCCCGTAGCAGCACCGCCCTCCCAGCAGCCCCTCAGTGAGTTGCCTGTGCCTGCTCACCCAGGAGGGTGGGCATCTCCTTCACCCCAGGCACCTCAGGCCCTGACCCAGTGAGCCCTGCTGCCCTGAGTGAGGAGGCTATTGACCTCCTGAGATCCATCTCTGTTGGGCATTCAACCATTGTGAATGCCATCCAGGGGCTGGCAGCCCAAATGCAACAGACCAATTCATTTCTGGAGGGCATTCACAGTGGCTTGGCGGCCCAACAGAGATCAATCCAGGCCCTGGCCTCCTCTCTGATGGCAGCCATTGTCCCTGTTTCCACCTTCCCCCCTCCAACTTCCTCTACCCAATACCATTCCCCTCAACCCCAACTTATCCCAAGCACAGAGACAGATGAGCATGCACACAGGATAACACACAAGAGTGGCACAGGCAAACACAAGCACCACACATCATTCCACAGGCACTCACACAAACACCATCCAGATGCAGACATGCCAACATCCACTGTCTCAACTGTGGCCCCTTCCTCCTCGTCCTCCACCTCCCTCCCAGTTTCGTCTACACTCACACCTACATTCTCTATATCCTCATCCACTACCTCCATCCCCAGCACACCTATCAGAGCACACACCTCACTGGCAGTCACCACCCCAACATCCATGCACACGTCCCTTGTGTCCTCTTCCACTGTGTCTGTCACCCCCTTCCCAAAGTACACAAACGCAAGCACTCAGACACCCAACAGCCATCCACATCACAGCAGCATCCAGCCCATTCACCTGCACCCAAACACAGCAGACAGACACCTCCTACAATCAGTCCCTCTTCCTCCTCTCCCAGACCTTCTCCCTCTTCCCGCCCCAATGTCCCTAAGAAGCTTTTCCCCTCCACCACTGACCTCTTCCCTACCCCTCCCCCTGTCCTTTACGTCTGGCCAATGTGTCTAAAACCCAGGCAAGCACCTCAGCCATCCAGTCCTTGGGCCCAGTAGTGTCCACAGCAACTCATGGTGGAAAAGGATGCCGGGCACCATGCAGCCAGACGGAAAGGGTGCCTGCCCCAAGTGCTGCCGGGAAGGGCAAGGAGCCCTCCCCAGCTGCTGCTATGAAGGTCAATGTGCCACCCCAGCTGCTGCAAGGAAGATCAAGGGGTCACCTCCAGCTGCTGCCAGGAAGGGCAAGGAGCAATCCCCCGGATGCTGCCAGGAAGGGCAAGGAGGAATCTCCAGCTGCTGCCAGGAAGGGCAAGGGGCCTGTAACAGCAGGCAGAAAGGACAAGGGGCCTGGTTCTGGGACTCAGTCAGAGCCCTCACCACCAACCATGGTGGTGCAGCCGTCTGAGGCTGCAGGGGATGGGCAGGAGCCTCCTCCCACCACCACCACCAGCAGCACCACAACCAGCACCTCCACCAGCAGTGGGCATCCGTCCGAGGCTGCAGGGGATGGACAGGAGTTTCCCAACACCACCAGCGGCAGCAGCAGCAGCAGCAGCACCACTGAGCAGCTGTCACCACTGGCGGACAGTCTGTAGTCCTGCGTCAGTGGGCTGTTGTGCAGCCTGCTCCCTGCAAATCCTGTGCGTATGACTCCCACGTGAGAGACTATGACCTTGCACTCCTCAAGATGTGGATCATGGGACTCGATGCCCCCTCCCGACCCAGTGGGTATGGCACCCACTCACCCCATCCTCTCCGGGATGAAGATCACAAGGCACAATGCCCCCTCCAGATTCAGTGGATATGGCACCACTCACCCCATCCTCCGCAGGATGAAGATCACAGAGAACAATGCCCCCTCCAGAACCAGTGGTAAAGACACCCACTTGAAAGACTGTGGCCTTGCACTCCCCAGGACAAAGGACAGAGCATGTTTCCCCTTCCAGGACCAGTGGTGTTGTGCCCCCCGTTCCACATCCCCCTGAGGTGCCTGCCTTTTTTCAAACTGATGCCCCTACAGTGTTCTCTCTGTGTTGTTGCAGGAGTCAAGTGGGGCCTTGGTCTTTGTAATGTGGCCCTGTGGACCACGCACATTGAGGACTGGGCAGTGTCCCTTGTATGTACATATGTATATACTTTTAGATTGAATTTTCAAATTTCTACTATATTTATATTATTACACTCACTTTCATCTGTTCCTGTGGTCCTTGCATTATTCCTGAGGGGTGCAGGGTAAATATGTTATGTTACTGCATCTGCTTGTGTGTATGGTATTGTGGGTGGGGGTGTTGCGTTTGTGTGTCACTCTCTTTTTCCTCCCCCCTCCACTGTGTGCTTGTCGGTTGTACTCACTGTGGTCGTCTTTGCCGTTGTTGGTGTTCGTGGTGGAGCAGGACATAGAAAAGCATTGGGAAGATCTGCAGTTCGTGCTCCATGGTGACGTGGTTCTTCCCTGAGTCTCCAATGGTGAGTAGTTTCCCTTCTTTGCAGTGTTTCCTCCAAGCTTTTGATGCCGTTGGTACCGCCCTGGAAAAGGTGGCGGATTGTACTGTCATAATACAGTGGGCAGAACGGCTTCCACCTGGCTGTTGGTGGCTACCGCCATGGTGCCTGTTGATTCCGCCCTGGCGGTCAGTTTGGTAAAGTGGCTGTCTGTCTGAGCTTTTTCCGCCATGGTCATAATTTGGCGGTATTTACCGATAGACTGTTTGCGGTATTACAGCCCCTTTATCACCGACCGCCAGGGTTGAAATGAGGGCCTAAATGGCTGGGGGAATGCATGTAGAAAGCCCACCCACTTCCATCACTCTGACAACACACAGGTGGTGGGATGCGGACCTGATACATTTTGAGACTTGCTGATGTGTGGATGCATCATGTTGGGACCCCATTTCAGGGCTGGCATTGTAGTTGTGGCTCTAAAAACCGACATTGTTGTAAACCTATTGGTACATACTGCCAATGTGTGTTGCAATCATTGTAGAAAACTGGCAGTTGTTGTAATTACCCCCCACTTTTTGCTTGATATTGATGCTGACTTGACTGAGAGTGTGCTGGGATCCTGCTAACCAGGCCCCAGCAACAGTGTCCTTTCCCCAAAAATGTACCATTGTTTCCACAAGTGGCACACCTCTGGCACACAGAGAAGTCCCTTGTAAAAGTTACCAATGGTACCAAGAGCCCTGTGACTAGGGAGGGTCCCTAAGGCCTGCAGCATGTGTTGTGTCACCCTAAGGGACCCCTCACCTAACAAATGCACACAGCCATTGCAGATTGAGTGTGTTGGTGGGGAGAAAAAGGCAAAGGTAAGTCACCCCTCTAGCAGGCCTTACAGCCCCAAGGCAGTGTGCACTATAAGACAGGTGAGGGCATAGCTTGTGAGCCTTATGTCCCTATGGTGTCTAAGTCCATTCTTAGACATTGTGAGTGCAGTGTGGCCATATTTATTAAGTATACGGTCTGGGAGTTTGTTATTACGAACTCCACAGGTCCATAATGGCTTCACTGAATACTGGGAAGTTTCATATCAAACTTCCCAGCACAATACACCCCCCACTGATGCCAGTGTGGGATCTATTAAAAAATGCACACAGAGGGCATCTTAGAGATGCCCCCTGTATTTTACCCCATCCTCTATTGTAGGACTGACTGGTCTGTGCCAGCCTGCCACTAACAGACGAGTTTCTGACCCCACTGGGTGAGGGTCTTTGTGCTCTCTGAGGCCAGAAACAAAGCCTGTTCTGCGTGGAGGTGCTTCATACCTCCCCCCTGCAGGAACTGTAACACCTGGCAGTGAGCATAAAAGACTCATGCCTCGTGTTACAGTGCCCCCAGGGCAATCCAGATAGTGGAGATGCCCACCGACAGGACAAAGCCCTACTTTTGGCAGACAGTTTGGTGGGAAAAACAAGGAAGAGTGATCACTTCAGCTGGGTGTAGGAGACTGGCCTGGTTTGTCGTGGGTATCTGTGGTACTTACACCTTATACCAGCTCCAGTTATTCCTTATTAGTGAAATGTAGGCAGTGTCTAGAAGCCAGGCTCTCTAGGGGTAGCTGTAGCTGAGCAGCCAAGGCTTATCTAGGAGACATGCAAAGCTCACGCAGTACCACTGTAGTCACACAGTACTTACAAACATGAAAGAAAATACTCAGTGTTACAAAAATAAAGGAACTTTATTTTGGTGATACAAATGCCAAAAATACCATAGAGACTATACTCCTTTGGGAGGTAAGTAATATACAAATTATATAAACTAGAATGCAGAAATAGGCATAAAACTGTTAGAAAACAGAGCAATTAGTGAAAACCACAATAGGTAGAAATTGGCCTGGGGGAACACAAACCATATACTAAGAAAGTGGAATACGAATGTCGGTTTACCACCTAGGCAAGTGTAGTGTGTAGAGGGGCACTGGGAGTATTAGAAAGCACCAAAGGTAACAGAACCCAACCCAGAGCCCAGGAAAGCAGGAGTAAATCACAGTAACTTTACTAGAACACACAGAAACATTAGAAAGAAGATTATGAAAAGACTGCAAGACACAACAATGGATTCCTGGACCTGAAGACCTGTGGAAAAACGGGACCAAGTCCAAGAAGCATAGAGTCCATGGAGAACAGGAGCCCCTGCTAACCCGGATGAAGGTACAAAAGAAGAACCACCGGTGAATAACAACAGTCAGTACTGCACCCAAGAAGGCAGATGAGGGTTCCTGGTTGGTGTAGATGATGGCCTACGCCAGATGGAAGACTGCTGTCTGGTTTGCATTTCTGGAGTCCGCCAACAAGCCTTGGCACACGCAAAGCTCATGGTTAACAGAAAATTGTGTTGCCCGGAACCAGGAGGGACCTGGTGGACTCTACCCAGGAGGGGAAGTTAGAGGGGCCCTCAGCAACTCAAAGAGCCCACAGAAGACAGGCAGTGCATACAGGAGTCCCACTGAAAGTGCAAAATCAGGCCTATGCAGCACTACAACAAAGGATCCCACGCCACCGTAGAACTACTCAGGAAGATGTGCGTCACAGGATAGAGTGCTGGGGGCTGGAGCTGCACGGTGCATGAAGACCTTCATGGAAGGATGCCAGCAAGCCTGGGCAACTGCAAAACATGCAGTCCACGGGGGTACTGTCTGCGTGGGGAGGCCATTGGGACCACTTCAGTCCACCAGCCGTAAAGCAGGATCGATGCAACTCGTCAGAAGAGGGGACGCACAGTGCCTGATGTTGATGCAGAGAGGTGCCTGCTGAAGCAGGGGAGTGACTCCTTCACTCCAAGGGAGATTCCTTCATTCTTCTGGTGCAGGCTGAATACAGGCTGTCTTCTGAGGATGCACGACCGGGAAACAGTTGCAGTTGCTGACAGGAGCTGAAGATACAATGTTGCAGAAGTCGTCTTTGCTTTTGGACCCTGGAGGGTCCAAATAGCATTTCTCTGGTGAGAAGGTGAAGTAAAGGATGCAGAGGATTCATGCTGGAGTCTTGCAATCCGAATCTGAAGAACCACCCAAGAGAGAGACTCTAAATAGCCCTGAAAGGGGGATTGGTCAGCTAAACTGTTAAGCACCTATCTGGGGAGGGTTCTGATGTCACCTGCTGGCAGTGGGCACTCAGATACTCAGAGAGTTCACTGCCAACTTGGAATCCAAGACGGCAAGACCCAGGGACCCTCTGGAGGAGCTCTGAGTACCACCCTGGGGTGGTGAGGGACAGGGGAGTGGTCTCTCCCCTTTCTTTTGTCCAGTTTCGCACCAGAGCAGGGACTGGGGGTCCCTGAACCAGTGTAGACTGGATTATGCAAGGAGGGCACCAAATGTGCCCTTCAAAGCATTTCCAGTGGCTTGGGGAGGCTACCCATCCCAAGCCTGTAACACCTATTTCCAAAGGGAGAGGGTGTAACATCCCTCTCTCAAAGGAAATAATTTGTTCTGCCTTCCTGGACTTGAGCTGCTCAAGCAACAGCAGGGCAGAAACCTGTCTGAGAGGTGGCAGCAGCTGGGGCTGCCTGGAAAACCTCAGAAGTTTGGAATAGCAATACTGGGTGTTCTCTAAGGAGCTCCCAGAGTGCATGGAATCATACAACCAATGCTTACAAAAGCCTTGGGGTGTAATTCCAACATGTTTGATACCAAACTTTCCTATGTTCAGAGTTACCACTATGAAGCTGGACATAGGTAGTGACCTATGTCCAGTACATGCATACCTCAATCATGAAGTCCGGGAAAATGGTCCTCTAGGTCGTGGGGCACCTCTACTAGTGCAGAGGTACCCTTATACACAGGTACTCTGCACCCTGCCCTCAGGGCTGGAGGTCCTGCTATAGGGGTGTTTTATAAGTGACCTGGTGCAGTGTAAGTGGCAGTGAAAGGCTGCTTGCACCTTTTCACGCAGAAAGTAATGCAGAAGCCTTTGCATGGGCTCATGGGGATCCCCTGGAACCCCAATGCCCTGGGTACCTAAGTACCATATACTAGGGACTTATAAGAGGGCACCAGCATGCAAATTGTGGGTAAAATACTGGGTTACTAGTATGCAACAACCATAATTTTAGGGAGAGAGCATAACTATTGTGGTCCTGATTAGCAGGATCCCAGTGGACCCAGTCAAACACACTGACAAACAGGCCAAAGGTGTGGGTAACCAAGCTAGAAAGAGGCTACTTTCCTACACTGGGAACACCCCTGGGGTGTCCAGAGCTAAAGTGACCCCCTTCCTGCAGAATCCTCAATCTTGGTTTGGAGGACAGGGACCTATAGGTATAGGAATGTGCCCCGCTCTCAAAGGGAGTGGACACAAGGAGGCTGTAGTCACCCTCAGGGACAGTAGCCACTGGCTACTGCCCTCAGACCCCTGTAATGCCCCTTGTATTAAAGGGCTTCCCTGAATCCAGCTCACCTGATTCCTCGTGACCTGACAAAAAGAAAAAGGACTGATTAGCTGAAACCTCCAGCAGGGAAGAAGGAAGATGACACCTGCTTTGGCTCCAGCCCTAATGGCCACCCTCCTGCTTCAAAGATCCTGCAAAAGACCAGCAACGTGTCCAGTGGGACCAGGGGCCTCTGCCCAACTCCAGAGGACTGCCCTGCACCCAAAAGGACCAAGAACTCCAAAGGACAGCGGCTCTGTCTAAAAAAAAACCTACAAGCAATGACTCCTACCTCACTCCAGATGCTTGAGTCCTGACCCCTGTGCACCTGACTCCCACGGCCCGTGCCCAGGTGGTCCACCCATCTAGAGAGGGTCCCCAGGTGATTACGAGCAAGTACCCACCCTGGGTTTACCTCTCCACCCCTCCACGACAATGCCTGCAGAGGGAATCCCGAGGACCCCCCTGATTGTGAAGCTCTGGATGAAGCTTTCCGATGCCTCAAGACACACTGCACCGCAGCTCCCGGGCTTTGGAGAACCTGACCTCCGGTGCAGAAATGTTCAGCAGGCATCCCTTCTCCTTGTCCAACTAGTGGTGTGCCCAAGACACCCCCCCGGACCTCGCCTGCAGCATCTGAGTGACCCCTGGGGTCCCCTCATACACCAGCATTGGAAGCCCGATATCTTGTTTGCACCCTGCACCCGGCCTCCCCGGTGCCGCTGAAGGTGTGTCTTTGGTGCCTACTTGTGGCCCCTCCAGTGCTCCTTCAGTCCCCCCTGTCTGCCCTCTGAGCCGCGGGTACTTGATATCGGGTACCCCCTGTCTCCATAGGAGCCTCTGTTAAAATTGCTCATTTTTTACCTCTGCGCCCAGCTGCCCCATGTTGCTGGGGTGGGTGTTTGGACCCCAACCGGTAGACTTCCTAGAACCCAGAGACTGAAACTGTAAGTGTTGTACTTACCTGCAAAATTGAACTAACATTTCTTCCCCCAAGAAACGGTTTCTGAAAATTGCACTGTGTTTTATTTTAAATCAGATTAATGCCAATATTTCAAGAACTGTATAACTGATCGATTTCAAACCAAGCACTGTTGATACATGTGTGAAATATGAATCTAGTGAAGTACTTACTTGCAAATCTTGTGATTCTAAAAAGAAACTAAGAAAATATATTTTTGATATATAAAAACCATTGGTCTGGAGTTAAGTCATTGAGTGTGTGCTTCTTCTATTGTCAGTGTGTGCACAACATATGCTTTGCACTACCCTCTGATAAGCCTAACTGCTCGACCACACTACCACAAAAGAGAGCATTAGTATTATCTACTTTAGCCTCTGTTAAGCCTCTGGGGAACCCCCTGGACTCTGTGCACACTACATCTCACTTTGATATAGTATATATAGAGCCAGCTTCCTACAATCATCTTCATTCATTGTAACTGGCAGACATCATTCCTGTTAGTAGATTTAGCAGGATGTGTTCCTTCTTGCAGATGTGCATTTGGCATATTGTCCGCCATATCTTAAGGCATTACAAAGGTTAGTAGAGAGATGCATTGACTCTCGGTGACGAGTACACCTACCTTCACATTTGAATTGATGTTGCACAGCAGAGCAAGCTGAGCTGCAGCACTGCCTGTTTCTTCATAAATGTATAATTATGTGCCAGTATATCCAGACACAGAGCATCAGAGTGCTCTACCCATACATAATCTTTTTTTGACTTCTACTCCAGAGTGGATAGTGATAGGTCATACTTAACATGTCAAGGTGAGGCATCTTGCATGCCTTATCCTGGCGTTTCTATCATGTGCCCCTCTTATACCTGACACTGCATGTAGTAGGCATTCCATGTGTATATTTGTGATCTTCCCATGCAACACGTGTGACCCACCAAGCTTCTGATGCCCTTGAAGAGATCTGCATATCTGGATTTGGTTAAGTGTAATCTAAGTACTTAGGCCCATATTTATACTTTTCGACGCTAAACTGCGCTAACGCAGTTTAGCGTCAAAAAGTTTTGCGCCGTCTAACGCCATTCTGAAGCGCCAAGCGGGCGCCGTATTTATGGAATGGCGTTAGACGGCGCAATCAGACCGGCGCTGCCTGGTTTGCGTGGGAAAAAACCACGTAGACCAGACAGCGCCGGCGTAGGGGGAAAATGGCGCATGGGCGTCTTAAAATGGGGCAAGTCAGGTTACGTCGAAAAAATCGTCTTAACCCGACTTGCGCCATTTTTTAACAACGCCCATCCCCCATCAACATGACTCCTATCATTGTAAAGATAGGAGTCATGCCCCCTTGCCCAATGGCCATGCCCAGGGGACTTCTGTCCCCTGGGCATGGTCATTGGGCATAGTGGCATGTAGGGGGGCACAAATAAGGCCCCCCTATGCCACCAAAAAAAAATATAAAAAATAAAAAATTATACTTACCTGAACTTACCTGAATGTCCCTGGGGTGGGTCCCTCCATCCTTGGGGGTCCTCCTGGGGTGGGCAAGGGTGGCAGGGGGGGTCCCTGGGGGCATGGGAGGGCACCTGTGGGCTCATTTTGAGCCCACAGGCCCCTTAACGCCTGCCCTGAGCAGGCGTTAAAAAGTGGCGCAAATGCGCCGTTTTTAGCCACGCCAACTCCCGGGCGTCTCTTTTGCCCGGGAGTATAAATACCACGTAAAGTCCTGGGAGTCATTTTTTAGACGGGAACGCCTCCCTTGCATATCATTAACGCAAGGAAGGGGTTCACGCTAAAAAATGACGCACATTCCGGGAACTTTGGCGCTATTCGCCTCTAACGCCATAGTATAAATATGGCGTTAGTTGGCGTTAGTTTTGCGTCGAAATTGCGTCAAAAAAAACGACGCAATTTCGGCGCAAACGGAGTATAAATATGGCCCTTAGGGTGTTGTGTGAGTGACAAGTGGGTGTGTAACAGGTTTGGATTTCTAAAGATTGTATTTGTTTATTGTGTTGCATTGTGCATCACACATAGGGCAAACTTCCAATGTATTTGTTGTATTGATCCCACAACACTATTTTTCTTGCAGGCCCCTTGCCCCAGCCACCGACACCATGGAAGTACATTATTCACATTACTGGTCCTCATAGTGCACATTCCCACAGTAATCTAATTAGTTTTGTGACTCTAGTGGTGATTTACAGCATTGGCACCATAAATGATGATACGAATGCAGCAGAGCACAGGGAGGTCCATTGCTTAAAATGCTTACGTTACTTTGACATCTGCCTTTGGCAGGCCTCACACATGAAGTTATCAGATAGTACAGTGCAACCTTTATGGTTTGTCAGCACCATTAGAGCTTCCTTCCCTGCGTAAGCGATATTTACTTGTATACATTATATCTAGCACAGGCATGTTGTGGTGGAAGGATGTACAAAGTGAATCTATGCATGCACTGTGTGACTTTGTTGAGGTAGCACAAGGGGAATGGGCAGCTTGAATCCACACTGGAATCAATTGCTATGATGCTAATGTTGCATTAAGGGCTTGTAAAATTGGGCCCCTAGCAGCTGTTGTTATGGATGAAGGTGTCCCTTTGTGCACAACACCAACTATTCCTACGACAGAGACAGCCTTGCTACATGGTGAAACGGAAGTTACCTATACATAAGTACAGATGATGATCAGAGACATGCCCCGCATGTTGTATATGTTCACTTTTGTGCCCATTCCCAATGGTGCGTGGCAGTTTTTGTTCAGCCACCCTGTGCAACAAGCATAGTACATGTTGTCTTCTTAGTGTTACACATGGGCAGGTAGATCTGTGGCAACAGTGAAGTGATTGCTGTGAGGCTTGATACATTTTCGGTTCATTTAGGGGGAAGGGGTGGGTGCATTTGAAGTGTTTGACCATTATGGCCCAGATTTACATGAAAATGATGGAGTGCAACGCTGTGCTACATTTGGCAGTGATGCGCCATGCACTGTCATTTTCAAAACACAGGGATGTGTATTATTCAATATGGTGCACTTCTGTGTTGCCGCCTGCGCTGGTGCTATTTTTGTGGTGAGCACCAATGTAGATGGTGCAAGCATGGCTGTGCTGCGGGGAAGATTGTTTCTGTGCAGGAAGGGACACATTCCTACACAAAAACAATCATCAATGGCAAATTGCTCTATAGGTGCTGCAATATGCAGCACACATGGGAAGAACAAAAAACAAGGACAAATGAAAGCAGTTCTCCTCGTAGCGCCATGCTAATGTAGCCCCTGGGGTGGTGTTAGATTTTGACGCAGCCTCAAGTTTACAAAAACTCAAAAATTTGGGACAGCGTCAAAATTCAATGAGTGTTGCTGTGGCACAGCAACATGCATTGCATGCCACTTCCACACAAAGTGCTGTGTGTGAATGGGCCTTATTTACAAGGTGGTTTTAAGTCACAAAAAGTGGCTTAAGGCCACCTTGTAAATATGACACAGTGCATAGCGCCACTGGAGCGTCACTATTCTTGCACTATGTGTCCAGATCAACCCTTTTGCATGCATTCAGTGACTCCAATGTACCTTCCCCTTCTGCCATTTGGTAATTTCCAGATTGTCCCCCACTGCAACTTACCATGCAGGACATCTGCGCTGACCTGTCCTTCGATTACGGTGACCAGCTACTCCGGGATGACTGCTGCCATCATCTCCTCCAGATCATCCACATCCTCCTGGTTTGCTGGACTTTAACCTCCAGTCTGCATTGCTGCCTTTCGGTTGCTGGCCAGTTTCTCTAGTTCTGCGTTTGCAATTGTGCCAGCGCTTCTTACAATTGGTGACAGTCCTCTTCACCTCTGCACACACTGTTGACTTTATCTACTAATGGCTGCAATTTTGCCTCCATCCTACATATTGGCAATTTGGAGGTGGCAAAGAGCTGGTGTTGGTGCTCCGTCACCTCTCTGGCCAAGATGTCATTCTCCTCCTCCCTGAAGTGACACTTCCACTTTCCTTTTCTTCTTCTCCTGGGATTTTGCTGGTCCATCTTGGCTTGTACCTGGGTAATTGGGGTCTCTCTGGGGTATCTCCTGGCCTGCTTTGTCCATCTTTGGGCTTTGCATTGTTTTTATTTGTTTGGCTTTTTCTTGATGCTAATGCTGAAAAAAATGGAGCTAACACAATAAGCATAAAAATCCCCGTTCTAACACCACTTCTGCAGCATTAGCATAATTTTTCTTTACAGCGAGTTGCAATGTTTAGCGTCTTTTTTTTTTACGCTAACCTTTGCACCAGGGTGCATCATTTTCTAAATGTGGTGCATGGATGGCACAAGGGAATGTCATTAGGCAGCGGTATTTTTTAGACGCACAACTGTGCGAGCTCAGTTGTGAGTCAATTTATTTGAATCTGGGCCTTGGTCTTTTAAGTCAATTTCTATGTTTAAAAAAAATTATATTTCCTAACTATAACGTCTCTGTAACCTCAGTTTTTTTCAGTGAATTTCTATGTTTTTTAATGCATAGTAATTTTCATTACTACACGTTAATCCAACCACCGCCGTGCATGTCCGCAGGCTGTGCGCAGTGGTGTTTTGCCACAGGGCCTGGTCGCAGATCCTGAGACCAATCCCCCTAACTACCCAACCCCATGTTGTGCACAGCCATTTGTCCATGAACGGCTTAAGTTTGCCTCCGCCTCTCTTGGGGTTAGAATAGGTTGAAGAGGGTGTATCAGGGGCTGAGAGTAGCTGTCAGATTGTCTGTCTAGGTGTGAGAGTGAATAGTGTTTTAGTGGGTGCATCAGTGTGTGCATGGGTCTATGAGTGGGTGTATGAGGCTGTCAGTGGGTCTGTGAATGAGTGTGTGACAGTCTTAGTAGGTGTGTGAGTAGGTGCATACATGTCTGAGTTTGTCTGTGGGTGGGTTCGTGAGGGTCTGACTGGGGCTGTGAGTGAGTGCATGAGGGTCCGAGTGGGTCTGTGAGTGGATGCATTAGTGTCTGAGTGGGTCTTTGAGTGGATGCAGAAGTGTCTGAGTGGGTCTGTGAGTGGGTGTGTAAGAGTCTGAGTGAGCGGGAGAAATTGATTTGAAATAGAGGCAGGAAGAGAGAAAGAAAGTGAGGGAGAGAGAGATTTATTGAGGTTTGATGTCTGATATACTTAGAATGAGATATTAGTCTACAGTGTAAAATCAAAAATCTGTTTGTCATTTTGCAAAAAAATATATAATTTATAAAAGAACAGAACATAGCTGGACTCCAAGGCTCTAGGGTTCCCCGCGGTCCCTATTTATTTATTATTATTTGTAATTGTATTTTTTTTAAATGAAAAGACCTTTATGGGCTATCTGGGACTGCGAGGGGGGCCTCAAGAGCTCCCCCTTGGTCCCTATTTATTAAATAATTCATAAAAAAAAAAAAAAAAGCTCTTTACAGGCTACCTAACACTGTAGGGGAAGCCTTTGACAGCAACTCTGTGCTTGCTGAAGCATTTAGGGGCATATTTATACTCCGTTTGCGCCGGAATTGCGTCGTTTTTTTTTTGACGCAATTTTGACGCAAAACTAACTCCATATTTATACTTTGGCGTTAGACGCGTCTAGCGCCAAAGTCCATGGAGTTTGCGCCATTTTTTTGCGTGGACACCTACTTTGCGTTAATGAGATGCAAGGTAGGCGTTCACGTCTAAAAAATCGACTCCGAGGCATGTGCTTCGGATTTATACTCCTGGGCAAAATTCACGGCCGGGAGTGGGCGGGTCAAAAAAAATGACGTACGGCCGCTTTTGCGCCGTTTTTTAGCGCCTGCAAAAGGCAGGCGTTAAGGGACCTGTGGGCTCTGAAGGAGCCCAGAGGTGCCCTCCCATGCCCCCAGGGACACCCCCTGTCACCCTTGCCCACCCCAGGAGGAGACCCAAGGCTGGAGGGACCCATCCCAGGGACATTAAGGTAAGTTCAGGTAATTGTTTTTTTTAATTTTTTTTGTGGCATAGGGGGGCCTGATTTGTGCCCCCCTACATGCCACTATGCCCAATGACCATGCCCAGGGGACAGAAGTCCCCTGGGCATGGCCATTGGGCAAGGGGGCATGACTCCTGTCTTTGCTAAGACAGGAGTCATTTCTATGGGGGTTGGGAGTGAAAAAAAATGGCGCAAATCGGGTTGAAGTGAAAAAATTCCCTCAACCTGACTTGCCCCATTTCTTGACCCCCAAGTTCCATTTTCCCCTACGCCGGCGCTGCCTGGTGTACGTCGTTTTTTTTAACGCACACCAGACGGCGCCGCCGGCTAACGCCGGCTAACGTCATTCAATAAATACGGCGCCCGCATGGCGCTTCAGAATGGCGTTAGCCGGCGCTAATTTTTTTGACGCAAAACTGCGTTAGCGCAGTTTTGCGTCAAAAAGTATAAATATGGGCCTTAATCTCTCCCCCTGCACGTGCAGAGATGAAAGCTCTGCTGTTTGACAGCGGGACCTGCTTCAAAGGTCCCGCTGTCAAACAGCAGAGTTTTTGCAGCCAAGCCACAGCAAACACCAATGTCCCAGGGGTGGCGCCACGATGCATAGCAGGAGCCGGCCCTGAGGGATGGCCGTCTCTAGAGCCAGCCATAGCTTAAAGAGGGGGGCCACATGGCCTCTCTCCAACAAGGACATAGCCCCAGGGGTGTAGTGGTCCCCAAGGCTTTATTTAAAGATTTGCCCCCGGCGAACCAGGGGGGCATGCTGCCCCCACTAATAAATTGCATTTTGCCCCAGGTGTTGTGGTCCCCAGGGCAGCAGAGAGGCTGTGTGGCCCTCACTCATAAATAAGTGTAGCTCTGGAGTGTGGTGGTTCCCGGGTTACGGGGGCCACAGCCCCCGCTCATATTTTCACAATTGCCCCGGAGAGGTGGTGGTCCCCTGGCTTATTAAAGTCCAAGGAGGGGTCCTTGTGTGCCCCCTCCTCTGTGAAGTCCCCAGGACCTGGCAAACCCAGGGGCAAATAAAAAAAAAACACAAAAGACCATGTTTTTTTCAGATTTGTAAAAAAACAAATGCTTTTGAGTCCTGGCGCGGTCCATAGGGACACCAGCACAAGGGCTAAGGGCTAAGGGGTCAGGATGACTCTACCCTGGCCCATTTTCTTTTTTTTGTCTTTTGTTTCTTGGACGCTGAGTCCCAAGATGGCTGACAACACTTCCTTGCTGAAGTGTTGCCAGCCAATCAGATAGCAGCTCGGGCAAGTTGGTTCCACAGAGGATCTATGTTCTATATATATATATTTTTTTTGGCCTTAAATTTCTCCGAAACTCCTTAACCGATTCACACCAAATCACAAAAAGTGTGATCTTCAGAGCAGGATCTAGCTTTGTGCCAAATTTGTTGTGATTCCATTCAGTGGTTCAGGCTGTAGGCTTGTCTAAAGGTCCTATGGAAAAATGAATGGGGAAAATGCGTTTTGGGACCCCCTCTTTTTCTCAGCCCCCACTTGATGGATCATCCTGAAACTTTCAAGACAGAAGATGAACTGAGCAGAGCATAGGTTTAGAATATTTCGTGAAGATTTGTCTAGTGGCGCCAAAGTTATAGGCAAAACAAAAAAGCTTTTTCTATAGCAACTTGATCCTAACTCTAAATACCTAGTGATGACTGCCACTGCGTAACATATATATATAAATATATATATATATATATATATATATATATATATATATATATATATATATATGGGAATAAAACTTACGGGTGGTTACCAGTAGGTAGTTATAGTTAGGACCATGTTTCCATAGAAAAGGTGTTTTTGACTTGCCTATATCTTTGGCACTGCATGACAAATCTTCACAAAATTCTCCAAATAAGTCTGCTGGTGATTCTTGTTGTGCATGGGAAGTTTTGGGGTGATTTGTCAAGTGGGGGCATAGTAAAAAGGGGTGTAAAAAAATATGCATTTCCCATGTTAATTCCCAATGGAGTTTTGGACACGACTACAGCCTGAACCGTTGCATGGAATTATTTCAAATTTGACAGAAAGGTAGCTTTCTGTACGCAGATTACGCTTTTTGTTATTTGGTGTAAATCAGTTCAGAAATTAAAGGAAATCCATATTTGTATATCTATGGCCGCGGTTTCTCCTCTATGACTTTGCAAATAATAAAAGCTTTTGTGGAGACCTGCAGAGCTCTGATTGGCTGCCAACACTTCAACCAGGAACCAGCTTCAGCTGAGTCCTTAATCAAAATGAGGAAAAATAAGAAAAGGAGCCAGGGTAGGGACACCCTGATCCCTTAGCTCTGGTGCTGGGGTCTCCGAGGGACCCAGAAAGAGCAAAACAAAGTATTATTTTTAAAAAGGTTATTGCAGTGACTTCATGCTGCTGCTACAAATTTGCAGCAAACATTTAAAGAAACAAGTGCTGTCTCCCTAAAGCCCCTGGATAACAAGCGCCCTTGCCTTGCACTGTCAATTATCCTAGATAGTAAAGTTCTCATGACAACTTTTACACTGTCAATAAAAATATCAATGAAACATCAGAAGTCAATTTTTTTTTTTTTTAACTGCATGGCAGGGGCACAAGTTATAGTTAATTGAGGCCACAAGTTATAGTTACTTGAGATAACTCGAACTATAACTACTGAATTTCTCTGGTTGTGTGTGTAAATTGAGAACCTAACTATAATGTCCCTGTAACCTTTGTTTTTTTTACTGAATTTCTAATGCTTTTTTTTAAATTATATTTCCTGACCATAACATCCCTGTAACCTTTGTTTTCTTAAGTGAATTTATAGTGTTTTTTCAAAGTTAAGTAAAATGCTCCTCGCAATGCAAGGCAGGGGAGTTGAATGCAGGGCCTGGACTGGCATTGTTCTGCCCCCCACCCACTCTTGCTGCTCCTGCCCCCCCCTTGCCATCCATTGTCCAAGTCCATTACAGCCCTGTGTTACCATTGTTTTAGCACTGCCCTTCCTGCCTGCGTTCCCTGAACAGTTATCTTGCTGGCCCATTCACATCCTTCGTACCCTCTGTTGTCCAAGTCCATGCACCAGCCCCCTGCCTCCTGCTCTGCATGATCATATGTGCTGCCACTGCCCTCACTTTGGCTTAATGTCCCTGCCCACTCCTCCTGCCCTCAGTTGCTCAATTCTATGCTCCATGATTGCCCTCGTACCTAGCCTCTGTGCTTAGCTTGCTTCCCCTACCCTCTGATGTCTGTGTGCTTGCCTCCACTCCTTCCTTTTTGCCCACCATTTTCTATGGACCTGCTACTGCCCCTCCTATTAACTCTGAGTCCTTGTTTGAGCTGCCACTGCCCTCCCAACTGCCTAATATGTTCAGGTGACTGCCATTTGTCCCTGACACTACCACCTTGCCTCCCTCCTATCCTCCATGGTCCATTTTGCTGCCACTCCCTTCCATCATTCATGCTTCGTTGTGCTGCAGCTGCTCCTGCTGTCTACCCTGTGTGGTCTGTTGTGAAGGCTCTTCATCTGCCCTCTCTTGACTGTGTCCAGCCCTTATCCATCCATTCTCACCTCCATGGTCCTTTGTGCATGCCCCTGACCCCTGCCTCTTGCCCTCCATGGCTGTTGTGCTGCCATTACATTTCCCACTTGCCATACATGGCCTTCTGCACAGCCTCTCTTACATTCTCTCGTGTTTTCAGCTTGCTGCCCCTTACACACTCCCACCTTCCCTGTGTTGTATGTTTATATGCCATTATAGTCTCATTGTTGCCCTCTATGGTGTACTGTGCTTCCAATGCTCATCCTTTCTGCCCTCCATGATCAGCTTGTTGCTCCAGCCCTGCCTCCTGCCCTCAGTTTTCCATGTGCAGACTCCTATCCCCTCCCTCCTGCCCTTCATGGTGCTTCATGCTGCAGCTGTCCCTCCTGTCTGTCAGGTATGGTCAGGTTTGCTGTCCTTGCCTCTTTCCTCACTGCTCTCTGTTGTCCATGTGAATGGCCCTGTCCCCTCTCTATTGCTTTCCATGTTCCATTGTGCTGCACTGCCATTCCGCTTGCCCTGTGTGATGTATTGTGCTGCTGCAACCACTGGCACCTGCCTTGTAAGGCCAGTTTGGTGACCATGCCCATCTCTCTCCTGCCCTCTGTCATCAGAGTCCATGTCCCTACCCATTCCTCCTGCCCTCAGTAATCCAATGTACCATACTTGCCTACATTTTGAACACAGTATGAGGGAGATTTTGAAATAAAACCTGTGGAATTGATTTTTCCCATTCACTCACATTGAAAAACAGGAGATTTTGATCAGGAGACAGATAACATAAAGCCCTTTGGGGCTTAAAAACACAGGGAGTCCCCTGTCTAAAATGTATCTTTTGGCATGTATGGTTGTACTGCCACTGCCTCTTCCTTTTGCACTCAAAGATCTGGTATAGTGACCCATCCTCTCTTGCCTGCCGTGCTTGGATGTTTTTTTACCCTTACCCCCTTTCCCCTGCCCTCCATGGTCTGTTATGCTACCACCGCACCTCCCCCCTGCCCAGCATTGTCAACTTGCTGCCTCTGCACCCTCCTCCCTGCCCTCAATCATCCAAGTCCATGCCCCTGACATCTGTCTCTCCATAGTATTCTAATGAACTACTACATTTCTAACATTCTATATTTATTTAAAAAGTGTGGCACTCCTGGCCTCATCTTGATGTAATCAAAACTGTAATACCTAAAGCATTTCCTTTAGAAATTATAAAAGTGGGAAGGTCTTATTCTCATAGAAATTATGGTTAGTGCTCTAAAAAATGTATTTCTGAGTTATCAAATAGCGACAAAGCACTTTGAAATTATTTTTTATCTTATCAATTTTTATCAAGTTGTTCACTTGATTATATGTTAGACTTAGGGGAGAAAATGAGGCTTTACAGCCAGAGCTGCAGACTATGCAACTGGGGAACCAGGTTCAAGTTTTTGGCATCAGCTCAACATCCTGTGGTTCTGGCAAATCAATTACTCTCCCCATACCTAAAGCCCGAACAATGTGTCCTTGTGCAATGTAACTGATGGTCATGTAAAGCACTCCAATACCTTCGGGTCAAGTCTGCACTGTATGAAACTGCAAAAAAATACTGTATATATAAGTGTTTTGTAAACACCTGTCACTGGGCTATACTTGAGTTATTTTTGGTTGACATTTGTGCTACTCTTTTTTCTCTGGTGGCTTTTTGGGAGGTGTTAGAAATGGGGTCTTTGGTTGGCAGTCACGTTACCCCCTGTCCAAGCATGGACCCTCACTCTCGTCAGGGTAAGTCATACACAATCCAAATTATCCTGTGCCCACCCTCTGGCAGCTTGGCACTGAGCAGTCAGGCTTAACTTACAAGGCAATGTGTAAAGTATGTGTGCAATAAATCATGCAATAACACAGTAGAACACCACAAAAATACACCACACAGTGTTTAGAAAAATATATAATATTTATCTGAAAAGATGCAGGTCAAAACAATTGAAATGCAATAAGTATATTTTGGAATATCACTGAAAAAATGATAAAAAGTGTCATTAGTCTGTTAAAAACAATAAATGTCTTTTTCAAGCACATAGTACCTGGATTGCGTTCCAAATCTCCGCAAAGAACTGCAGAGGAGGAGATGCGTGGAAAACAGGGAAGTGTGCGTCAATTTCTCGGGTTGTCCACAGCAATGCGTTGTTTCATTTTCACTCAGGGAAGGTTTTGCGTCGATTTCCAGTGCTCGGTCTAGGATCCTCTTTGGGTTGTGGGGTTTTCGGATGTCCCGGGGACGATGCGTGGATTTCTGGCACTGACAGGACGAAGTCACAGGGGCTGTGTCAATCGGTGGGCATTGCTTGGGAGTTTCTACTGCATGGCAGGCACTGCGTCGACTCCTCTCTGGAAGTCAGGCTGCATCGTTGCAGCTCAGCTGTGCCTCGATCCAGTGGGCCGTGCATTGAATTTTCAATGGCTACGCTAGCGCTGCATCGATATTCTCGTTGCAAAGTCAGGCTGTGTCATTCCGGTTCGGGGTGCGGTGAATTTTTCACTGCGATGCAGGCTGTGTGTCGTTTCTGGCTGACTGTGCGTCGACTTTCGCCACACAAGGAGTCCTTCTTGTAGAGATGAAGGGGGTCATTCTGACCTCGGCGGTAAAAGGCCCTTACCGCCGGTCAGAAGTCCGCCATACTACCGCCGCTGCCGCGGTCGACCGCCACTGTCATTCTGACCACCAACTGTGAAACAGCCAAAAATCCGACACCCAAGGAAGGCCGCCACATCAGCGGGCCGCGGAAAACTGGAGACGACCAAACCTCCACCGTCACGCCAACACAAACATGCCCATGCCATTCTGACCCACGAATCAACGCGGCGGTCTTTCAACCGCGGTATTCCATTGGCGGTACACAGCGCTGCGCTCAAAATACACACACAGCTCCTAAACACTGCCACATTGGACAATTTGAAATACGCACACCTGACACACATACAAACAACGCTCCCACACATCCAATCAACTATAAAACACACACCCACATCACCCACAAACCCCCACTGGAAATCGGAGCGAAGGCGAGAGCGAGAGCGAGAGATAGCGATAGCGAGCACAGCATTAGAAAACCCCAACACACACAGGAACACAACTTCATCACCCACACCACATCTACGCACACATCACCACATATCACCACGCACATCACCACAAACACCACCCCACACCTCATCCACACCACCCCATGGCACCCCAAAGACACCCAAGGTTTTCGGACCAAGAACTCCGGGTCATGGTTGAGGAAATCATGAGGGTTGAGACCCAGCTCTTCGGCACACAGGTGCAGCACACCACCATAGCAAGGAAGGCTGAACTATGGCAAAGGATCGTAGACCCGGTCAACGCTGTGGGACAGCATCCCAGAAATCGGGAAGATATAAGAAAGCGATGGAACGACCTACGGGGGAAGGTGCGCTCGATGATCTCCAGGCACAACATCGCTGTGCAGAAGACTGGCGGCGGACCCCCACCCACCCCACCCCAATTCACAGCATGGGAGCAAGAGGTGGTAAACATCCTGCATCCTGATGGCCTCGCTGGAGTACAAGGAGGAATGGACTCTGGTAAGTAGAATCTCAACCACTTCACCCCCCCCTCACCCCCAATCTCACCCCCCAGCACATAATCTCCCTGCCAATGTCTCACCAGCACAACCCACCCTAAACAACACCAACCCCTGAATGCCAACACAAACCATAGACAGCCACCACCAAAGCATGACCATTGCACATACCCATACACCCCCCCCAAACCCTCACAACACCTCCCACAAGGGAATCCCAGCACTGGGGGAAGGGGCACCCAAAATGCACGCCATGGCACACACAGAAACAATAACAATAACCATACTCCTTTACCCCTGCAGGGCCCGAACGACAACACACCGCCACGGAGGGTCCAGAGATGTCCATCCCACCCCCAGAACAGGCCCCCAGCGAGGACAGCAGCTCTGTCGACCTAGAACCTGATGACCAGCCCGGACCATCGGGGACCTCTGGACAGTCGGTTCCCCACACACAGGCCACAGCAGACCCAAACCCCCCTGGGAACACCAGCACAGCTCCCACCCAGCGGGCCCATGCCTCTGTCCCGCGGACGAGTCAATCAGCGGTGTGTCCGCCACTACAGGGCACCCAGGCTGACCCAACACCCCAACAACAACAGGGACCTGGGGGCAGTGGTAGTGGGCACACCGTCCAGGGGGCAGAGGCCCGGGGAAACAGGGCAACTGGGAGGGCTGCTGTGCGACAGGGGGGGGAGGACAGGCCCAGGGAACCGACTCTCCAAGAGGCCCTCACCACCATCATGGGAGCATACCATCACTCCCAGGAGACGATGGCGACGGTACTGGCCAGGTTCACCGAGATCCAGGCATAGCGGGAGGAACGGAACATGGGGTTCAGCAATGAACTCCGGGCCATCGCTACCGCAATGGGGACCATAGTCCAGGCCCTAAACCGCATTGAAACCACATTGCGGGACCATGTGGCACCGCAAAGGGCCCCTGTCACTAGCCAGGAACAGCCTACCACCTCCGCCGGCGCTAGTGGTCAGGAGGCCCCCACAGAACGACGGGCCACCAGAACCCCACCTCCTGCTGAAGAACAACCACCCCGCAAGAGGAACCTGAGATCTCAAAGGAAGACAGAGTAGGATGCCAGGACCCCCGCCAGTCTAATATCCCCCCGGATGTCATTCCACTGTCCCACAGTGTCACCCTGTCCAACCTTGAACTGCCCCTGCTCCATCCTTCCACTGCCATATGAACAATGCACCTGTGCGACCGAGAAATGGACTCTGCCATGGACATAACTCCACCCTCACCCTTCACCGTTTAATATCATGTACCAAAATATAGCACTAAAAATAAATCACTCATTGCACATAAATCATTCTGGAGTCAGCCTGTATTATTTACAAATGTATAACACATTACTTATCAATAATGTTCTGTTACAGATGTGTGGACAACATACCGATGTCAATAAGCATTAGTCCATGGGCTAACCAGGCAGAAGTCACGCAGTGGGTCATACAGCACTGAAAAGGGAAGGGAAAAGTAAACTTCAGGTTAAAAGAACTGGGGGGCAATACACAAAGTAAAGATGCAGGGGGCATTCACTAAATGGTAAATGGCATGGGAGATTCCTACCTGTGTGCTACTGAAAATACTGTAGGATAACTCTGTCCCTGTTGTCTGGGTCGTCCTCTTCGTCTTCCTCCTCTTCACTCTCCGCAGGCTCCACGGCTGCTTCAACACCACCATCTGGACCATCCTCCTGCAGGAAGGGCACCTGACGTCGCAATGCCAGATTGTGAAGCATACAGCAGGCCACGATGATCTGGCACACCTTCTTTGGTGAGTACATCAGGGATCCCCCTGTCATATGTAGGCACCTAAACCTGGCCTTCAGGAGGCCAAAGGTTCTTTCAATGACCCTCCTAGTTCGCCCATGGGCCTCATTGTACCGTTCCTCTGCCCTGGTCCGGGGATTCCTCACTGGGGTCAATAGCCAAGGCAGGTTGGGGTAACCAGAGTCACCAATTAGCCACACACGTTGTCTCTGTAGCTGTTCCATCACATAAGGGATGCTGCTATTTCGCATCACATACGCGTCATGCACTGACCCAGGGAACATGGCATTCACATGGGAGATGTACTGGTCAGCCAAACAGACCACCTGGACGTTCATCGAATGGTAACTTTTCCTGTTTCTGTACACCTGCTCATCGTCTTTTGGGGGTACTAAAGCCACATGGGTCCCATCAAAGGCACCAATTATGTTGGGGATATGTCCAAGGGCATAAAAATCACCCTTCACAGTGGCCAAATCAACCTCCTCAGGGAATACAATGTAGCGCCGCATGTGTTTCGTCAGGGCAGACAACACTCTAGACAAGATTTTTGAAAACATAGGCTGAGACATTCCAGATGACATGGCCACTGTTGTCTGGAATGAGCCACTTGCCAAAAAATGGAGGACTGACAGAACCTGCACTAGAGGGGGAATTCCTGTGGGTTGGCGGATGGGGGACATCAGGGCTGGCTCCAGCTGGGCACACAGTTCATGTATAGTGGCTCGGTCAAGTCGGTATCGTAGTATGATGTGGCGTTCTTCCATTGTCGACAGGTCCACCAGCGGGCGGTACACGCGAGGATTCATCCTTCTCCTCGCAAGTCCCAGCGGACGGTGCCTAGGAAGGACAACATGGAGCACAGAGTCAAGCAAGTCACAGGTACGTTCACCACTGCATGCACAGTAGACGATAAGGTATGGATGGCTATGTTTGGATGTGTGGCAATGCAAGGCCTAGGCCTGTGTGACGCAGTTGAAATTAAGCCATGTGGGCCCTTGAAATGGCGGCTGCCTGACCGGTGAAGTGGGACAATGGGATGTGAGGTCAATGCGCTGGCGTGGCACACCGTGGCGGTAGGCGGTCGAAGACCGCTATACGAACCCGCATTGGTTAACATTGAACCCTATGGGATTCAGGAGCCAATGACGATGTGCGCCGGCGGTCGCGGTACGCACCGCCGCGGCCGTGACCGCCATTTTCTATCTGCCTAATCACTCGATACCTGATCATCCACAGGAGAGGACCTATACTGCAAGTGCTGCTGTGACCTCGGTCTGGAAGTGACAATGGCTGCTGCGACTGGGGAAAGGGCCCCTGCCTTCACGTCTGAAGAGTTGGAGAAACTAGTGGATGGGGTCCTCCCCCAGTATGCGCTACTCTACGGTCCTCCAGACCAACAGGTGAGTACACTGAGTGCACATTGAATGGGTTATGGCTGTGTGGAGTGGGGTGGATGTAAGTTGTTGGGGTGGGGAGAGAATGAGGACTGCAACGCACGACAGATGAGAGAATGGGCCACATGGCAAGGTTGGGGAGGGGGGGGCATGTACTCCAAACATGCCGAAAATTCACGTTTTCTCTTTCCCACCCTGTACATGTCTAACAGGTGAGCGCCCATCAGAAAATCGACATTTGGCGTGCCATCGCCAAGGAAGTCCGGGCCCTGGGGGTCTACACCAGACGGGGCACCCACTGCCGCAAGAGGTGGGAAGACATCCGCCGCGGAACCCGAAAGACCGCCGAGTCACTGCTGGGGATGGCCTTTCCGACCTAGGAGGGGTGCCAGTCGTACCCTGACCCCCCTGATGTCCCGGATCTTGGCGGTGGCCTACCCTGATTTGGATGGGCGCTTGAGGACATCACAGCAGACACAAGGGGGTGAGTACCTGCACATTCTGCTATCCTTAAGCGCAGTTGAGGCGTCTGGGTGGGGGAGGAGGGCCGTGGGTGACACTAGGCCAGGGCGCTTTCTGTAGTGTAGTCCCCTCCCTTAGACATGGCCCTGTGCCCCCGCCCCCCACCTCTGTAGGGTGCCAAGTACAGCTATCCATGGTCCTGCATCACCCATGTGCGCGTCTGTTGTCCCTAGACCTGTTGGCCTAGTCAGAAGTACTGAGTAGTGTTCCCCAGTTTCGAGGCTTAGTGCATGAGGCACCTGTGTCTGTCCTCTCCGCCAACGGTATTGACAAGGCATACACTCAACTTTGTATTATTTCTCCCCCCACCCTTATTCTTTGTCTTCTTGTGCATCAGCATCATCAGGCGGAGGAGAATTGGCGTCGGAGCACGAGGGAGCTGCAAGTCACAATGCCCCGGTGGGCACTGGAACAGACACCGAGGGCACGCGTGATCCGGAGGGCGAGGGGAGCACCACAACGGGGACCGGTGAAGACACCAGCGACACGGACACGTCCTCCTTTGGGAGCTCCCTAGCAGGGGTGGCAACATCCGGGCCCCCCGCCTCCACAGGTACAGCCGCCACCCAGCGCTCCAGCTCCGCCCTCCCAGCAGCCCCTCAGCCTTCGCTCCGTGCCCGCTCGCCCAGGAAGGCGGGCGTCTCCTTCGCCCCAGGCACCTCAGCCCCTGCCCCAGTTACCCCTGCTGCCCTCAGTGCGGAGCTCATTGACCTCGTGAGGACGCTCATTGTTGGGCAGACTACCCTTTTGAATGCCATCCAGGGGGTGGAAAGGGAGGTGCATCGGAGCAATGCCTACCTGGAGGGCATTCATTCGGGTCAGGCTGCCCATCAACGATCGTTCACTGCTCTGGCCTCAGCACTGACGGCAGCCATTGTCCCTGTCTCCAGCCTCCCTCTTCTAACTGCCTCCACCCTTTCTCTGTCTCCTGTCCCTCAGCCTATCCCATCCACACCATCAGACCAGCCTGCACACACCTCAACACCCAAGGCCAGATCATCCAGACACAAGCACCACAAGACACACAAGCATTCACCCCAGCAACACCCAGATGCAGACATTCCAACAGTCACTACCACCTCTGTGTCCCCCTCCTCCTCATCTCCCTCCTCCCTCCCTGTGACGTCTACACTCAAACCTGCATGCACACCACCATCAGCCAGTGCTTTCATCACCAGCACACCCTCCACTACAGTCCTCACACGTGCAGTCACCACCCCCACTGCCATCTACACGTCCCCTGTGTCCTCTCCCACTGTGTCTGTCACCCCCTCTTCCAAGACACATAAACGCAGGCAGACACCCAAACAACAGCCAACCACCTCACGACAGCCTACGCCTCAGTCACCTGCACCCAAAGACAGCACACCTGACTCTCCTACAACCAAATCCTCTTCCTCCACTTCCATCACCACTACTCCTACCCTTTACCTTGGTCCTAAGAAATGTTACCTCTCTAATCTTAACCCTTTCCCTCCCCTGACCCACCCCCTCCATCGGTTAAGAGTCCCAAGAGCACCTCAGCCACCACCAGCCCAGCTTCGAGTGTCCAAGTGGTGCATGGCTTCTGGAGTCCACCCTTTGGCGGCAGTGACACTTCACTGAGCAGCAAGGGGACATCCAGCCCACCCCCAGGCAAGAGGACACGTAAAGTGAAGGGCCGCCGTGAGAGGACTGAGACGGCTGCCCCCAAGGAGCCAACAACGGCCACTTCACCTGCCACAACAGCCAGGGGAGGCAAGGGCCCGAGAGCACCATCTAAGGAGCGAAAGGGCAGCAGGGCGGAGAGGTCATCCATCAGGAGCGCGGAGCTGGAGGGCCCCGCAAGCCCCATCCCGCCTGCAAGGGACGACAGCAAAGGGCCCAGGACTCCGTCCCCGAAGGGGCCTGCCACTGCACATTCGGAGGGCGAGTGATCAGGGTGTCCAGCCCAGGTCTGGCTCCCTAGACTTCCTGGAAGAGGACCGCTGAAGAGGGCCCCACCGTGCAGAAGAGCACCGCTGAAGAGGGCCCCGCCGTGCAGAAGAGCACCACTGAAGAGGGCCCCGCCGTGCAGAAGAGCACCGCTGAAGAGGGCCCAGCCGTGAAGACAGGCACCGCTGAAGAGGGCCCCGCCGTGCAGAAGAGCACCGCTGAACAGGGCCCCGCCGTGAAGACAGGCACCGCTGAAGAGGGCCCCGCCGTGCAGAAGAGCACCGCTCCGCTGGGCCCCGCCGTCTCAAGCACCGCTCCGCTGGGCCCCGCCGTCTCGAGCACCGCTCCGCTGGGCCCCTCCTGTCAAGCACCGCTCTGCTGGGCCCCTCCTGTCAAGCACCGCTCCGCTGGGCCCTTCCTGTCAAGCACTGCTCTGCTGGGCCCTTCATCTCAAGCACTGCTCTGCTGGGCCCTTCATCTCAAGCACCGCTCCGCTGGGCCCCGCCGTCTCGAGCACCGCTCCGCTGGGCCCCTCCTGTCAAGCACCGCTCCGCTGGGCCCCTCCTGTCAAGCACCGCTCTGCTGGGCCCTTCATCTCAAGCACCGCTCCGCTGGGCCCTTCCTGTCAAGCACCGCTCCGCTGGGCCCCTCCTGTCAAGCACCGCTCCGCTGCGCCCCGCCGTCTCAAGCACCGCTCCGCTGGGCCCTGCCGTCTCAAGCACCGCTCCGCTGGGCCCCGCCGTCTCAAGCACCGCTCCGCTGGGCCCTGCCGTCTCAAGCACCGCTCCGCTGGGCCCCTCCTGTCAAGCACCGCTCCGCTGTGCCCCTCCTGTCAAGCACCGCTCCGCTGGGCCCTTCCTGTCAAGCACTGCTCTGCTGGGCCCTTCATCTCAAGCACCGCTCCGCTGGGCCCCGCCGTCTCAAGCACCGCTCCGCTGGGCCCCGCCGTCTCAAGCACTGCTCCGCTGGGCCCCTCCTTTCAAGCACCGCTCTGCTGGGCCCTTCCTGTCAAGCACCGCTCCGCTGGGCCCCTCCTGTCAAGCACCGCTCCGCTGGGCCCCTCCTGTCAAGCACCGCTCCGCTGGGCCCCGCCGTCTCAAGCACCGCTCCGCTGGGCCCCGCCGTCTCAAGCACCGCTCCGCTGGGCCCCTCCTATCAAGCACCGCTCCGCTGGGCCCCTCCTGTCAAGCACCGCTCTGCTGGGCCCCGCCGTCTCAAGCACTGCTCCGCTGGGCCCCTCCTGTCAAGCACCGCTCCGCTGGGCCCCTCCTGTCAAGCACCGCTCCGCTGGGCCCCGCCGTCTCAAGCACCGCTCCGCTGGGCCCCGCCGTCTCAAGCACCGCTCCGCTGGGCCCCGCCGTCTCAGGCACCGCTCCGCTGGGCCCTTCCTGTCAAGCACTCCCCAGGATATGGCAGTGGGCATGGTGGCCCCTTCGTGGGTCTTGCGTCGTAGACTCATGTGGCTGAGGTGCCCCCCCTTCCCTTCCCCCTGAGGTGCCTGTAGTTTTGTCATCAGATGCCCCTGCAGTGTTCTCTCCAAAGGACTCAGGTCTCGTGTGTGGGCTTTGACATTGTGTTGCTACACTTTGGCCCACGGACAAATCGTTACTACGTAAAATGTGCAGGACTGATTTCTGCAGTTGTCCACTGCTGTGTATATTGACTTTATAAATGTAAATATTCTGGTTAGTTGACCAATACTTATCGGAGGCTATTTTGGACATAAATATTTATTGACAATTTTGATATGTCATTGCATTTTTTACGGGGGTTTGGTTGGTGTCACTGTGACTTATTGCTCTGCATTGGTGTGTACATATTGAGGGGGTGGGTTGCATATGTGTGTGCCCGTAACCTTTCGTCCTCCCCCCTCCTGTGTGTCGTAGGTGCTGTACTCACCGTTGACGTCTGCGCCGGAGTTCGTACTCGTGGTAGATGAGCAGGTAGACGAGAGCAGGTATGATGTTCAATTCGGGTTCCATGCTGTCCTCCGTACTCGTGGAGTGCGTAGAGGTGAGCGTTATCACATTCGTAGTCTGTTTCCGCCGTGTTTTTATCGGCGGGGCTCCCGCCCCGGAAAAGGTGGCGGATTGGTGGGTCATGATAATGTGGGCGGTACATTGTCTGCCGCCTGGCTGTTGGCGGTGACCGCCGCGCTGTTTGTCGGTCCCGCCGTGGCAGTCGGAGTGTTAAAGTGGCGGGCTGTGTTGGCGGTTCCCGCCAGGGTCAGAATTCCATTTTTTGGACTGCCGGCCTGTTGGCGGTTTGGCCGCCGCTTTATCACCGACCGCCAGGGTTAGAATCACCCCCGAAGTCTTTTTGGTACTGAGACTTCAAGGAACAGGAGGCAAGCTCCATCCAAGCCCTTGGAGAACACCTCTCAGCACAGCCAGAGAGCAGCAAGGCAGCAGGGCAAGAGCAAGGCAGCAGTCCTTCACAGAAAGCAGTCAGGTGAGTCCTTTGGGCAGCCAGGCAGTTCTTCTTGCCAGGTTGCAGATTCTGGTTCAGGTTCTCTTCTCCAGGAAGTGTCTTGATGAAGTAGTGTCTACCTGAGAAGTGTCTGAGTTGGTAGGGTCAGAGACCCTGCTTAAATACCCAAATGTGCCTCTGAAGTGAGGGAGACTTCAAAGAGTGGCTTAGAAGTACACAAGGTCCCCTTTCAGTTCCATCCTGTCTGCCAGGGTCCAACTAGGGGGTGTGGAAGTCCTTTGTGTGAGGGCAGGCTACTGTCCTTTGACATGTAAGTGTCAAGCATCCACCCTCCCAGCCCAGGAAGACCCATTCAAAATGCAGATGTATGCAAGTGAGACTGAGCATCCTGTGTTTGGGGTTTGTCTGAGTGAATGCACAAGGGAGTTGTCAACTGAACCTAGCCTGACTTGGATTGTAAGGCACAGAAGAATTTAAGTGCTGGAATCTGCCAAAATCCAGACACCCACACAAGTCAGCCACACCAAAGGTCAGTGATAAACTGGCGATAACAAAACCTCCACCGTCACGCCAACAAGAATACGCCCACACTATCACGACCCACGAATGCACGTGGCGGTCTTTCAACCACGGTATTCCATTGGCGTGCTCAAAATACACACACATTTACAAAACACAACCACATTGGACAAATCGAAATACACACACCTGACACACATACACACACCACTCCCTCACACCCAATACAATATAAAACACACCCCCACATCACCCACATACCCCTACGACAAAAATAGACAAAGAAGCACAGAGAGAGACACCACTATCAACAATACTAGCATCCACAGGCACACACCTTCATCACTCACACAACAGCCACGCACCTCAGACAACACACACAAACACATCCCCTCACACATCACAACACACACTACCCTACACATCACCCACACCACATCATGGCACCGCAAAGACACCCCAGGTTCTCTGAGGAGGAGCTCAGGGTCATGGTGGAGGAAATCGTCCAGGTAGAGCCACAGCTATTCGGATCACAGGTGCAGCACACCTCCATAGCTAGGAATATGGAGCTATGGCGCAGAATCATAGACAGGGTCAACACAGTGGGACAGCACCCAAGAACACAGGATGACATCAGGAAGAGGTGGAATGACCTACGGGGGAAGGTGCGTTCTGTGGTCTTAAGGCACCAGATTGCAGTTCAGAGGACTGGTGGCGGACCCCCACCCTCTCCCCCACAACTAACAACATGGGAGGAGCAGGTCTTGGCTATACTGCATCCTGAGGGCCTCTCAGGAGTAACAGGAGGAATGGACTCTGGTAAGTCAAATCTTAACTATTACATCCCCCACCCTACCTGCATGCTATCACATACCCCACCCTCACCCACATCACTCCAACACCTCACAAATGCCCCACTATCAGAACCCACACATCCCAATACCAATCCCAGCATGCAACAACAAAGCATGGACACCCATCACCAAAGCATGTCCACTACAGATACCCACACAGACCACAAACCAAGTATCACACAAGGTCCTAGACAAGAATGCAAGCACTGGAGTACAGGGTCACCCACCCATTGCACACGATGGCACACACAGATGCAATAATCATGCCTTTACACCCCTGAGGACCCCTACCCAACATCACTGGACAGGAGGATCCAGACATGTTCCATCCCCCCACAGAAGAGACCCACTGTGATGACAGCAGCTCTGTCCAACTGGATCAAGATGACCAGCCCGGCCCATCTGGGACCTTGGGACAGTTGGTTCCCCTCACACTGGCACATGCCACCACAGAGCCTCCCCCCTCAGGAAACACCAGCACAGCACCCTCCCAGTGGGCCAATCCCTCTGTCCCCAGGACACGTCAAGCAGCAGTGTGTCCACCACTACAGGGAACCCAGGCAAACCCACGAACCCAAGAAAATCAGGGACCTGGGGGCAGTGGGCACACGGTTCAGGGGACAGAGGCACAGGATAACACGGGAACTGGGAGGAAAGCTGTGCGACAGGGGGAGCACAGGCCCAGGGAACCCACTCTACTCGAGGCCCCCTCCAACATCATAGGAGCGTACCACCATTGCCAGGAGACGATGGCAACGGTACTGGCCAAGTTTCAGAAGACCCAGCGGCTGCAGGAGGAACAGTATCTGGGGATCAGGAAGGAACTTAAGTCCATCAACACCACCCTGGTCACCATTGTAGGGGTGCTGAAGGACCTTGTGTACACCAGGAGGGACACTGTGGCACAACAAGGGGCCCCTGACACTAGCCTGGATGATGAACAGCCCACCACCTCCGCCGGCGCTAGTGGACGTGAGGCATTGCCACAGGACCACAACACCAGCACCCCACCCCCTGCAGATGGAGAACTACCCAGCAAACGGTTTCTAAGATCCAGGACAAAGACAGATAACAATGCCAAGACACCCGCCAGGAAATTAGACCACCCTGAATGTCATCCTTCTGTCCCACTTTGTCACCCTGTCCATCCATCAAATGCCCTAGCTCCACTTCGTATGCCACTTTGGACAATGCACCTGTGAAACAAATAGACTGGACTCTGCCATGGACAATCCCCCACCATCACCCTTGCCCATTTTGCAACCCCCTCCACTAATTTGCACTGAAATAAACACCCTTGAATCACAAAACAATCTGGAGTCAGTGTGTGCTTTCACAAATGTGTATTTACAATAAGTAAGGAAAATAGCAATGTCGATTGTATTGTCAACATACCTATGCCACACAGCTCTAGTCCATGAGGTAATATAGCAGAGGTCACACAGTAGGACCCACATCTGTGAAATGGAAAGCCAAAGTGACAAGTCAGGGTCCATACACTGGGTGAAAGTGACAGACTTATGATAGGTCTTACAATTGTATGAGATGTGTGAGCCAGTGACATCTTCTTACCTGTGTCTCACTGGAAGTATTGCTGGATATCGTTGTTTCTGTTGTCGATATCCTCTTCTTCTGCCTCCTCTTCTTCACTGTCCTCAGGCTCCATAGCTGCCACAAGACCTCTTTCTGGACTATCCTCCTGCAGAAAAGGCACCTGTCGTCGCAAAGCCAAGTTGTGCAGCATACAGCAGGCCACGATGATCTGGCACACCTTCTTTGGTGAGTAGTAGAGAGAACCACCTGTCATATGGAGGCACCGGTACTTGGCCTTCAGGAGGCCGAAGGTCCTTTCTATCAATCTCTTAGTTCGCCCATGTGCCTCATTATAGCGGTCCACTGCCCTTGTCCTGGGATTTCTCACTGGGGTCAGTAGCCATGACAGCTTGGGGTAACCAGAGTCACCTGAAATTATTGAGGGACAACTGTTAGACACACACTAACCCTTTGGGACAACCCCGGACAACTATTCACAGGGTAAAGGTTCCTTGTCCTCACCTATTAGCCACACACGGTGCCTCTGGACTTGCCCCATCACACAAGGGATGCTGCTATTCCTCAAAATGTAAGCATCATGCACTGAGCCTAGAAACTTGGCATTCACATGGGAGATGTACTGGTCGGCCAAACACACCATCTGCACATTCATTGAATGGTAGCTCTTCTGGTTTCTGTACACCTGTTCACTCCTGCGGGGGGTACCAAGGCCACATGTGTCCCATCAATGGCACCTATGATGTTGGGGATATGTCCCAGGGCATAGAAGTCACCTTTCACTTTGGGCAAATCCTCCACCTGAGGGAAAACAATGTAGCTGCGCATGTGTTTCAGCAGGGCAGACAATATTCTGGACAACATGTTGGAGAACATAGGCTGGAACATCCCTGATGCAATGGCCACTGTAGTTTGAAAAGACCCACTTGCCAGGAAATGGAATACTGACAGGACCTGCACTAGAGGGGGGATTCCTGTGGGATGGCGGATAGCTGACATCAGGTCTGGCTCCAACTGGGCACACAGTTCATGGATTGTTGCACGATCAAGTCTGTAGGTGACTATTAAGTGTCCCTCTTCCATTGTTGACAGGTCCACCAGCGGTCTATACACCGGAGGATGCCGCCATCTCCTCACCTGCCCCAGCGGATGTGCCCTATGGACAAGAACAGCGAGCACAGACTCAGCCACAACTGAGGTATCAAAAAAATGTTTATTGCACACATTTGTCAATCCGCAATGTGCGTGTCACTGTGTGTATGCAAGGCTTAGATAGGTGTGACGCATTTAAAATGAATGCCATGTGGCCCCCTGAAATGGTGTCGGCCTGACCTGTAATGTAGGACAAGGGGATATGAGGTAACTGCGCTGGCGTTGTACACCGTCAAAGTAGGCGGTCGAAGACCGCAGCCCAATCCTGCATTGGTTAACATTGGACCCTATGGATCCCAGGAGCCAATGACGATGTACGCCGGTGGTGACGGTACGCACCGCCGTGGACGTGACCACCATTTTCTGTCTGTTCACTCACTTGATACCTGACCTTCGACAGGAGAGGACCTACACTGCAAGTGCTGCTGTGACCTCAGTCTGGAAGCGATGATGGCTCATGTGTCTGGGGAAAGGGCCCCTGCCTTCACTTTGGAGGAGTTGGAGAAGTTAGAGGATGGGGTCCTCCCCCAGTACACGCTACTCTACGGTCCTCCAGACAAACAGGTGAGTACACTGTGAGCATGCTGTATCGGCAACGCCTGTTTGGAGTGGTGTGGATGTAAGATACAGGGGGGGGGACTGAGGCCTGTATGAGTGGACGGTGAGTGTATGTACATCAGGGCAAGGGTGGGAACGTGGGTCAATGAGTATGACGGTCCAGACGGTTAAAGATTTTCCTTTTTCCCCCGTACTATTCCTGTAGGTCAGCGCCCACTAGAAGAATGATATTTGGCATGCCATCGCCAAGGACGTCCGGACCCTGGGGGTCCACCACAGACGGAGCACCCACTGGCGTAAAAGATAGGAGGACATTCACCGCTGGAGCAAGAAGACAGCGGAGGCCCAGCTTGGGATGGCCTCCCAACGTGGGAGGGGTGCCCATCGCACCATGACCCCCTTGATGTACCGGATCCTGGTGGTGGCCTATCCAGAGTTGGATGGGCGATTGAGGGCATCACAGCAGCCACAAGGGGGTGAGAACAGTCACATCCATCTGACTCTGCGCGCATTACGAGGTGTCTGGGTGGTGGAGGTGGGCTGTGGGTTCCCCTAGGCCAGGGCACGTTTCGTAGGCAAGGTCCCTTCGTGAGGCAGGCTATGTGGCACTCCAACCCCACCAGTGGTAAGATCCAACTACACCTAGTCAGGCTCCGGTGACTTCCATGTGTGCAGCAATTGGGCATAGGCCTTGTGCCCCATGTGCCTATGATCAATTAGGGAACTCTAAGTGCATGGCGTAGTGCAGAGGGCTGCTGTGTCTGTAGTGTCCGCTAACGGTAGTGGTATTGCATGCATTGAACATGTCTTTTTTCTGTCTTTCCCCCACCCTTTTTGTGGTCTCCCGGTTCTTGTGTGCATTAGCATCATCAGGCGGAGGAGCAGTGGCACCGGAGCAGGAGGGAGCTGCATACCACATGGCCCTGGAGGGCGAGACAACAGAGTCTGAAGCCACCAGTGGGACGGAGGACGAGGGGAGCCCCATGGCGGGGACCAGAGGTGACATCAGCGACAGCGACTCTTCCTCTGATGGGAGCTCCCTTGCGGTGGCGGACCCCTCTGTGCCCCCGCATCAACAGGTACAGCCGCCACCCCCCTACCAGCACCGCCCTCCCAGCAGCCCCTCAGCGTGTGGCCTGTGGCCGCTCACCCAGGAAGGTGGGCATCTCCTTTGCCCCAGGCACCTCAGGCCCTGCCCCAGTCAGCCCTGCTGCCCTCAGTGAGGAGGCTATTGACCTCCTGAGATCCCTCACTGTTGGGAAGTCTACCATTCTGAAAGCCATCCAGGGTGTAGAGAGGCATTTGCAACAAACAAATGCACACCTGGAGGGCATTCATTCTGGCCAGGCAGCCCAACAGAGAGCATTTCAGGCTCTGGCCTCAGCACTGATGGCAGCCATTGTCCCTGTGTCCAGCTTCCCCCCTCCAACCTCCTCCACCCTGACCCAATCCCCTGTACCTCAGCCTATCCCAAGCACACCATCAGACCAGCATGCACACACCTCAACACACAAGAGTGGCTCAGGCAAACAGAAGCACCACACATCTCACAGGCACTCACACAAGCATCATACCCATGCACACATACCAACATCCACTGCCTCCACTGTGTCCCCCTCCTCCACATCTCCCTCCTCCCTCCCTGTCTCGTCTCCACTCACACCTGCATGCACTAAATCTTCAGCCGCTACCTCCATCACCAGCACGCCCATCACCACACACCGGTCATGTGCACTCACCACCCCACTACCATTCACACATCCCCTGTGTCCTCTCCAAGTGTGTCTGTGAGCCCTCCTACCAAAGTACACAAATTTAGCCACACACCCACCCAACAGCCATCCACCTCACAACAGCCTCCAGCCCATGCACCTTCACCCAAAGTCAGAAAACGCACACCTTCTACAACAACTACCTCTTCCTTCACTCCCAAACCCACTCCATCTACCAGTCCTTGTGTGTCTAAAAAGCTTTTCCTGTCTACTATTGACCTCTTCCCTACACCTCCCCCACCGTACGTCCCCTAGGACCAGCCTTTCCAGGTCCCAACCCAGCACCTCAGCCACCACATCACCGGGCACAGTGGTGCCAGCAACTGCAGGCTTTTGGAGTGCCCCAAGCATCAGGGCTGCCAGTGTTCCATGGAGCGAGGGCAAGGACATTCCGCCACCTTCAAAAGTAAAAAAGTTGGCCACATCCCAGAGGGAGAAGGCGAAAATACCTGCCACCAAGGGCTCAGGCAAAACAAAAGTGGATAGTGGAAAGACAGCTGCGCCACCATCCAAGGTGGGAAAGGGCTAGAAAATCAAGGGCAGGTACACGTCGACGCCAACCTGCACAGCAGTCAAGACAACTACCAGCACCGCCACCTGCACTGCCACCAGCACCGCAGTCACTGAGCCCGCCACCATCACCGCAGTCACTGAGCCCGCCACCAGCACCGCCGCCACTGAGACCAGCACCAGCACCACCGCTACAAAGACCAGCACCAGCACCGCCGCCACAAAGACCGCCTCCAGCACCGATGCCACAGAGCCCGCCACCAGCACCGATGCCACAGAGCCCACCGCCAGCACCGATGCCACAGAGCCTGCCACCAGCACCGATGCCACTGAGACCGCCGCCAGCACCGATGCCACTGAGACCGCCGCCAGCACCGATCCCACTGTAAAGACTTGTGAGACTGTGGCTTTGCACTCCCCAGGATACAGCAGTGGGCATGGAGCCCCCTCGTGGAGCTGGCGTCATGAACTAATCCGGCTGAGGTGCCCTCCCTTCCCTTCTCCCTGAGGTGCATGTTTCATTTCGATCTGATGCCCCTGCAGTGTTCTCTCCATTTGAAGTCTGGTATCGAGTGTGGGACTCGCCCATGCTTTTTGGGCCCAGTGGTCCACGGACTATGAATGGTGCACTATCCGGACTTGTGTAGTTGGTGTACATAATTGTATATACTGTATTTAAAGTTTTGACTAATGGATTTTTATTTATTACACTCGTTCAACTCATTTCCTTTTGTCCTTGCATTCTTCCAGGAGGATTGGGGGGTGTAAATGTAATGTTGCAGCATGTATTTGTGTGTATGTTGTTGTGGGTGAGGGTGGGGGTGGGGGTTTTGCGTGTTGTGTGTGTGTGTCACTCTCTTTTCCCTCCCCCCTCCCCTGTGTTGTAGGTGCAGTACTCACCGTGGTCGTCGCCGCCGTCTTTCGTGCTCCTGGTAGAGGAGCAGGAATACCATTGCAGGGAGTATTTGGAGTTCTGGCTCCATGGTGTCTTGTTTCCTCGTGGGGTATGGAGAGGTGAGTGTTTTCGCTCCCAAGTCCTGTTTCCGCCGTGTTTTTGTTGGCATTGGTTCCGCCCCGGAAAAGGTGGCGGATTGGCCTCTCATAATAGTGTGGGCGGTACATTGTCTTCCGCCTGTCTGTTGGCCGTGACCACCACAGTGTTTGTTTCTACCGCCGTGGCTGTCGGAGCTGTCGGCCTGTTGGCGGTCTTACCGCCGCTTTAACACTGACCGCCAGGGTTGTAATGAGGGCCTACATCTCCCACACCGCGGGTGATTCTGCCGCTCAAAATCCAGTAGTCTTATTAGAATAATGACGTCAAAAATTGGTCAGGCTCTAATTTTCGGTTCCTCCGAGGTATCTCTGTCTCAATATATAGAATGACGCCTCAAAACCGTATACGGAGACGTCCGTGGTACTGAGGATTTCCTCCCCAGCTACGTAGGCTATCCTATCTGAGGCTGGAGGTTGTTCAAGCTTGAACTTTAAAAGGAAAACCCTATTTGGTGTGCCTTCTCTGAGCATTTCTTCAATCTAGTATGGCGAATCCACAGCGGATAGTAATAGCAGTCAATATGAGACAACCTCTGACTGCACATTTATTACCAAATGGCCTAATAGTCCGGTGGGGTCCAGTCACATTTGTGGTGGATGCCCATGCAGCTTATAGAGTAGAACTGTTTTATTCTTGGGTCACATTTCCAGCAGTTGTTGGGAACACAAATACTTTTCATCATTATACACTTGTGAAAGCACCTGGACAATACAGAGCATACGCATATTTAGAAATACCATTATCTTATCAAGAACATAATAATTGGCTTGATGGCGCCCTACCCCACACTATTTTACCAGTAAGGTTAGGTCCTCTAAGTAAAGATGGTCCTACCTGGCCTTTATGGCCACTTATACACCACATCCTGCAGTTGCAAATTTAGCGGTAGCTGAGGTTCGTTGCTTTTATACAGAATTAACAGTGATATATAGACGATTAGTACAATTTGTAATGCAAACATTAAATGCAAACCCAGCACTTGCTGCTCCAGCACATCCACATGCAGTAACGCCAGTAATGCAAATGTACATTCAATTATGGGTAAAGTACCCGCCAAACGAGAGGAAACTCCGTTTTGGTTAGCACAAAAAATAAATGCGCTGGAGGAAGTATTTCCCCATACGGGACCTCAGGATAAACATAGAATATTAACGATGTGCTTGCCATTTGATATGGTCCCTACAGTGGATAACTGTAATACCTGGGGTACGGTATTTGCCGCGTTCTATACAACCACACACAGTACACCGACACTTGGCAATTTACCAGAGGTGTTGAAGCAAATTCAAGATGAATACGGGCTGCCCCGGCCCTAGATTTGGGGATGCAATTGATGGGCAATTTTGCCACAGTGTCCTCAATCATTTTAAGTAACCTTAAAGGGTAAGCAGTAGCACTGGCAGTGCGCATGCGGCTCTGTGACGTTCCGCAACAGAATCAGGAATGCGAGCTGCCTAAGATTATCGCAGAGACCAATTCTAATATTGGTCGAGACAGTTTAAGAGCCAGACTGTCTAGGCCACAATTTCAGGGCAAATCTAATAACGATTTTCCCAAGCAAGCAACTGAGGGTGATAAGAAATCCTGGGATAAAAAACAGCAAGCTCCTAAAAAGGAGAGGGGAGAAGTTCCACAAATGGAGACCCCACAAAATAGATATAATCTCAGAAATAGAGATATTATAAAAACGGCTGATAGATGTCAATATACTGATACACGCCAATCTCGTTCCTTTCAGGACTCATCGGAAAAACTAAATGAGAGAGGTGGGCGATCAGAGCGAAGAACAGAGTACGTGAAACCGATACAGGAATCACAACGCTCAACAGAGGTTTCAGTTAAAAAGGAAGAGAAACCCACCCAACAAAAACCCCAATTCAAAAAGAAAAAAGTGGCAGCAGTCATAGTCCGACATGCCACTCAGGAAGAGGGTCCTCTTGAGGAACAAGAAGTGGGCACTAGCACTACTAGACAGCGCGGGAGAGGTCACAATAGTTCGCCGGAGTCTTCTAAAGAATCTGGAGGTGAAAGCAACTGATGAATTTATACAAGTAGAACTGCGGACATACGTGTCTCCACCCCTGATAGGGTGTTTAAGGTAATGCTACGGTTAGAAGGAGACATTGAGCGCATAATAGATGCCATCTTTTGGGATCACGTAGTAAACATATATGATGTTTTGTTGGCCGAACAAGATTGGCCACCTGAATTTGTCCGTACCTGCCCATATGCAGAAGACATCATTAAGCCTTCCTTCTCGCCCCCTGTTACAGAGGAACTCGCTGAATCCTATGCCATTGATTGGGCTTTGGCACAGGCATCTGCGTGAATCCCCCTACCATGTAATTCCAATTAAAAATGAACCTCAACCTCAGTATCCAATAAAACACGAAGCAAAAGCACCAGTGAGAGAAATACTCACACAATTAGAGTAGCAGGGCGTAATTGAACCCTGTGTCTCCCCGATGAATAATCCATTGTTCCCAGTAGCTAAACCAGACCATTCATATAGAATAGACTTAAACTACAGACATTTAAAGAGTCATACACTTACTTATGCTATACAAAACTCACATATCACCGCACTATTGAACAATATAGTACGTAAAATATACAAAACAACGCTGGATATTTCCAATGGTTTCTTCTGCCAGAATATAGCGCCTGAGAGTATAGACTTAACAAGTTTCAGTGCACTATCCTCCCAGAAAAAATTCTGTTGTTTACCGCAAGGGTATAAGAACAGCCCAGGACTGTTCGCAGCTCCTGTGACAGCAATTTTGCAAGAGATTGATCATGAAGCATTGTCCAATGTAGATGATATCTATGTTACTGATGATGAATTGCTACAACATTTAAACTGGGTAGCCCGCATTGTTGTAGGATTTGCTGAATTTGGCTACAAATTCAATTCCAAAAAAACAAAAATCGCCTTCCTCAGCGTCCTGTTTCTGGGTTATGAGCTGTCAAGTGAAGGAAAGAGCCTAGCGCCACAATTCATAGAATAATGCGCACAGTTACAACCCCCAAATACAATGAAGAAACTCCAATCTCTATTGGGTTTCCTCAATTTTGGCAGAACTTACATTCCAGATTATGCTACACTCATAAAACCTTTATATGATCTGATACGTCCTGATTTTCAAGCAAATTCTGGACAATTGAACATACACACATTCTTAGAGAATTGCAAACAGACATGCTTGCAGCACCACACTTACACATAAGGGACAACAAAACACATTTGGTCATCAGAGTAATAGCTGGTGCCATCGGTTTCACCTATGTGACATTTAATGAAGGTGAGACAGTCCCAATTGCGTACAAATCCACTTATACTCAGCAGCAGAACAACTCTTTGCTCCCACTGAGAAAATTCTCACAGCTGTACAGATGGCTGTCATTAAAGAATGACCTCTTGCCCAAGAAAAACACATTATTGTTGTTTCTCCGATCTCAGCCCTGGTGTCTGTTACAAAAGCCAGCATTCCAAATGTAAAAGCATTACATCAACGTTGGATGCAATGGGCTACATCTTTGACAGCCACTGATGTAGACTATGGGGGTCATTCTGTCAAATGACCGCGGCGGTCATTCTGACTTTCCCGCTGGGCCGGCGGACGACCGCCAAAAGGCCGCCCAGCGGGAAAGACCCAGCAACGATGAAGCTGGCTCCGAATGGAGCCGGCGGAGTTGCTGGGGTGCGACGGGTGCAGTGGCACCCGTCGCGATTTTCAGTGTCTGCCAAGCAGACACTGAAAATCTTGCTGGGGCCCTGTTAGGGGGGCCCTGCACTGCCCATGCCAGTGGCATGGGCAGTGCAGGGGCCCCAAGGGGCCCCACTACACCCGTTCCCGCGAGCCTCTTCCTGGCGGTGTAAACCGCCAGGAACAGGCTGGCGGGAAGGGGGTAGGAATCCCCATGGCGGCGCTGCTTGCAGCGCCGCCATGGAGGATTCCTTTGGCCAGGGGAAAACTGGCGGGAAACCGCCGGTTTCCCTTTTCTGACCGCGGCTTTACCGCCGCGGTCAGAATTGGCCAGGAAGCACCGCCAGCCTGTTGGCGGTGCTTCCGTGGTCGTTGGCCCTGGCGGTCAATGACCGCCAGGGTCAGAATGACCCCCTATATTTTTGACAAAAAATTACAAACTCAAGAATTTTTGCAGTATGAAATAGAATAACCAGTTCCAGCAAATACATTGCCAGTCGAACAATATCATAGAGTCATGTACACCGATGGCTCAGCACAACCTGCAATTGGCACAAAACACCAATATTCTGCTGCTTGCGCTGTTGTAAGTGTCTACATGGAGGATGATACATTTTGTCCCCTACATACATTAACGCAAAACCTAGTGGATTGCACAGCACAATTGTCAGAGCTAAAAGCGCTGTTGATGGCACTGGAACATACGGCTCCTGCCACCGCCTACGCTGATTGATTGTGATTCATATTATTGTGCCAAGTCCTTCAATGAATATCTGCATTACTGGCGCCAGAATGGGTTCAGAGATTCCAAAGGCAACACCATTAAACACAGACTTCTGTGGGGGAAAGTAGCAGATCTGAAAGAGATGCTACCAAATGTTCATGTTGTGCATACACTTGGATACCGGCACATTGGGATACACGTTGCTGGAAATACATTGGCTGATGATGCAGCAAAATCAGCAGTGGCTGTGGCCGCTGTAGCTGCAGTGACTCGTTTGAGTTCAAAACCGGACGCAGACATGTGGGCTGCCGTGACAGTTACGGCTGATGGTACGCCTTATCCCAAAGGATTTCCTGACAAATATTCCTACCGAATGGGCAGTATGCTGAACACTGAGGTTAAGATACTAGGTGTAGGGGCTACGAGACATTCCCAATAGAGATATAAGATCACAATTGATTAAAGCAGTGCATGAGGGGGTGGCATCTGCCCATGCTGGTGTGGCGGCTACAATTTCGATCTTGCAAGCCCATTATTGGTAGCCAGGCCTCTATAAAGAGACCAAGCAGTATGTCCTTTGCTGTGACATCTGCCAACAAATTTAAGTTTCCACTGCCAGACACCCCTCTTGATTTCAAACAAACCATTACAATGTGTGTACTTGGACCACTGTGGTCCCCTAACACCGGATAGTGCATACAAGTATATATTAGTCGCTGTTGATTCATGCTCCAGATTTTTATGGGTGTGGCCACAATGCTCGGCTGACACTCAGGCTGTTATTGAAGATTTGCGAGTCTTTATCGGTACATATGAGGTTGCGGCTTTCCATTCGGACCAGGGCCCTGCTTTCGCCTCAAGGCCATTCAGGGACGCCATGGATTAGTTGGGGGTCCAACTCCAGTACTCGTCTCCGTTTCATCCCGAGGGAAATAATGTCATGGAGCGATTGAACCGTGATTTAAAGCAATCCTTAACAGCCAGAGTCTTAGGTACGGGTCATAGTTGTCTTAATCACCTATATGGAGTCCAGAGAGCACTTAATAATCTGCCTCGAAGGTCCTTGTGGGGGTCATACTTCATATGAGTGCCTGTTCGGAACATGTATGTTCCGGATCTTGATGGTCCTGGCGTGGAGGCAGCAGAAACACCTTTTGACATAAATGAACGTGTCACTGTCTTACAGGAGTTGCAACAGTTCTGTGACGATAATTCTTCTATCAATGCTGCCTCCACAGGACTCAAGGATGTTCCTGTAACACCTACCAGCTGGATTCCCAGAGTTGGGTATCTTGTACGTGAAAAAGTCACTGTGAAAAATAAATGTGGCCCTTCCTATCGAGCTCCAGTCCCAATATTGGGGATACACAGTATCAGAACTGTAATTCTTCCTCTTTTGGCAGGTGCCAAAGAAAATCGCTTTGTCCCCATTGACAATGTCAAACTCCACCATGTGGCCGATCCTGCACAGCAGACCAAGAGGAACATCCAGTAGTTCCCGAATCCCTCTCACTACTGGTCAAGAAGTCCCTCTACAAGTTGTTAACAGCAACACTGACACTTCTCCTAGCTTGATGATCTTGTATTGGTTCCACTAACATCGAACAATACAGAAATAATTGATTGATTTGACTCAACTCCAACACAAACCAATGGTGCTATCTATTGTTTGCCACCACGGGAAACACCAACTCCACCAATGACCATGGCTCCAGCCTTTGCACGTACTGCTTCTGGATATTTTTCCGACTTCAATGATGGCGTCTCAGACTCATTCGCCTCTTCGACACCTGAATTGTCAAAAGCACGTAAGCTAACAAACTTGCTTAAAAAACATATTTAATTTTTCCACTGAACTATCTATTGCTTTCTTTGACTGTCCTAGCTTTCCTACTTTGGATTGGTTTTGTTATCACTTTCTTCTTGTTAATACATGGTCATTTTCTCCCTGAAAAATCAACAGTTGAATTGGTAGAGGAGGTCCTAAAACCACATTTTTCATCACACAAGGTCCGAAGAGACTTATCATTTGTGAACATTTCCACAGTACCAATTCCTGATGGGATTGTTTGGGACAAAGTAATATTTGATATATACGGTCCCACGGACGTCATTCAAATACCATATGTGTTCAAACTATCAATGAACGATATTATAATACCAGGCATTGTTTCTAATGATTGGGATGTGAAAACAGTTGATTCTATGATGACTAAATTGCAGTATTATACTGTATTTGAAAACGAAGATGTTTATCAATCTATAGAGAATTATGGTGATATGTTTTGCTGCAATTATTATGGCCACCATTTCATACATAGAGCAAGCAGCCATAAAACTGTTTTTAATTATACACAATGGGAACATTGTCCGACTCCACCACAAGGGAGTTCCAAAACATATTCGGAAAAGTTTACTTATTTTTCTGGGCCCAATGTGAAAATTGCTGACTCATATTATTTTAAAGTACCACGTACTTAAGATATACATATACTATTGACGAATACTAAATTTATATATTTTGAATCCTTTGTTTCTCTGTTGTCTATAGAAGGCTATGACTATTAGCTGAAATCGATTGATGTGAAAAGTGTATGGGGAACTAGACATTGGCAAATTAGGGGAAAGGAAGCTTTATTCAGAGCATGCCTCATACCTGTACAAATGATATTCTTAAATGAAACAGTACAACAAACAAGTTATTTAGGCTTAGCTAAAATTAAGGAATTAAACATGCCCAGTATACCTGCCCTTGCAAAGTTTTATAAATGGTAAAAATATACAAATGCAACTGAAGATCAGCTCAATGAATGGGTCCAGAATGGTACATTTAGGGCCATATTTATACTCCGTTTGCGCCGAAATTGCGTCGTTTTTTTTGACGCAATTTCGACGCAAAACTAACGCCAACTAACGCCATATTTATACTATGGCGTTAGAGGCGAATAGCGCCAAAGTTCCCGGAATGTGCGTCATTTTTTAGCGTGAACCCCTTCCTTGCGTTAATGATATGCAAGGGAGGCGTTCCCGTCTAAAAAATGACTCCCAGGCCTTTACGTGGTATTTATACTCCCGGGCAAAAGAGACGCCCGGGAGTTGGCGTGACAAAAAACGGCGCATTTGCGCCACTTTTTAACGCCTGCTCAGGGCAGGCGTTAAGGGGCCTGTGGGCTCAAAATGAGCCCACAGGTGCCCTCCCATGCCCCCAGGGACCCCCCCTGCCACCCTTGCCCACCCCAGGAGGACCCCCAAGGATGGAGGGACCCACCCCAGGGACATTCAGGTAAGTTCAGGTAAGTATGATTTTTTTTTTTTTATATTTTGTTTTGGTGGCATAGGGGGGCCTTATTTGTGCCCCCCTACATGCCACTATGCCCAATGACCATGCCCAGGGGACAGAAGTCCCCTGGGCATGGCCATTGGGCAAGGGGGCATGACTCCTATCTTTACAATGATAGGAGTCATGTTGATGGGGGATGGGCGTCGAAAATAAATGGCGCAAGTCGGGTTAAGACGATTTTTTCGACGTAACCTGACTTGCCCCATTTTAAGACGCCCATGCGCCATTTTCCCCCTACGCCGGCGCTGTCTGGTCTACGTGGTTTTTTCCCACGCAAACCAGGCAGCGCCGGTCTGATTGCGCCGTCTAACGCCATTCCATAAATACGGCGCCCGCATGGCGCTTCAGAATGGCGTTAGACGGCGCAAAACTTTTTGACGCTAAACTGCGTTAGCGCAGTTTAGCGTCAAAAAGTATAAATATGGGCCTTAATGTTTCACTGACACGTCCTGGCGGGTGGTTATTGTGGCCAATAGATACCAATGGGTGTCAATAATGTTTTATCAACTCCTCGGGGGGTTTTAGAACTAGTAGGCCGAACCCTCACTATATATCATCAGAACATTCAGGTATTGTTATGACATATAGGCCCTCATTACAACATTGGCGGTAAAAGCTGCTTATCGCCGTGCAGAAGACTGCCAACACACCGCCGTGGCTGCGGAATTCTGCCACAGCAATTAAGACCCACTGCTTGAAATCCGCCAAAATTGAGACACCCACAGAAGTCCGCCACACCAAAGGTCAGTGATAAACTGGCAAAAACAAAACCTCCACCGTCACGCCAACAGAAATACGCCCACACTATCACGATCCATGAATCCACGCAGCGGTCTTTTAACCGCGGTATTCCACACACATTTCAAAACACATCCAGATTGGACAATCCGAAATACACACACCTGATACACATACACACACCAATCCCACACAGCCAATACAATATAAAACACACACCCACATCACCCACAAACCCCTACGAAAACAATTGAGAACGAAGCACAGAGAGAAACACTACAAACTACTACCAAGCATCCACAGGCACACAATACCATCACACACATAACTTCCACGCACTTCACACAACACACCACTAAATATCACCCCACTGATCTCTACACACCACCCCACACATCACCCACACTACCCCATGGCACGGCAAAGACATCCCAGGTTCTCTGAGGAGGAGCTCAGGGTCATGGGGGAGGAAGTCATCCGGGTAGAGCCACAGCCATTTGGATCACAGGTGCAGCACACCTCCATTGCTAGGAAGATGGAGCTATGGCGAAGAATAGTGGACAGGGTCAACGCAGTGGGACAGCACCCAAGAAATAGGGATGACATCAGGAAGAGGTGGAACGACCTACGGGGGAAGGTGCGTTCCGTGGTCCCAAGACACCACCTTGCGGTTCAGTGGACTGGCGGTGGACCCCCACCTCCTCCCCCACAACTAACAACATGGGAGGAGCAAGTCTTGGCGATTCTGCATCCTGAGGGCTTCGCAGGAGTAGATGGAAGAATGGACTCTTGTAAGTCAAATCTTAACTATTACATCCCCCACCCTACCTTCATGCTATCACATTCCCCCACCCTCGCCCTCACCCCCATCACTCCAACTCCTCACAAATGTCCCAATATCACAAACTACACATCCCAACACCAAGCCCTGCATGCAACACCAAAGCATGAACACCCATCACCAATGCATGGCTACTGCACATACCCATACACCCCCCTAAACCACCATCACACAAGGCCCCACACAGGAATCAAAGCACTGGGGTACATGGTCACCCACCCATTGCACACCATGGTACACACAGATGCAATAAATATCCTTTTATAACCCTGCAGGACCCCTAACCAACGTCACCAGACAGGAGGGTCCACACATGTCCACACCACCAAGAGAAGAGGCCCACATTGATGACAGCAGCTCTGTCCAACTGGATCTAGATGACAGCCCGGCCCATCTGGGACCTCTGGACAGTCGGTTCCCCACACACTGGCACAGGCCACCACAGAGCTTCCCCCCTCTGGAAACACCAGCGGGCCCATACCTCTGTCCCCAGGACACGTCAATCAGCAGTGTGTCCACAACTACAGGGAACCCAGGCTAACCCACCACCCCAACAACAACAGGGACTTGGGGGCAGTGGCAGTGGGCACACGGTCCAGGGGACAGAGGCCCAGAAACACAGGGGAACTGGGAGGGCTGCTGTGCGACAGGGGGAGGACAGGCCCAGGGAACCCACTCTCCACGAGGCCCTCTCCAACATCATGGGAGCCTACCATCATTCCCAGGAGGCGATGGCAACGGTACTGGCCAAGTTTCAGGAGACCCAGCGGCTGCAGGAGGAACAGTATTTGTGCTTCAGGGAGGAACTCAGATCCATCAACTCCACCCTGGGCACCATCATAGGGGTGCTGAAGGAAGTCCTCAACACCAGGAGGGACACTGTGGCACAACAAGGGGCCCCTGACACTAGCCTGGACGATGAACTGCCCACCACCTCCGCCGGCGCTAGTGGACAGGAGGCACCGCCACAGGACAACCACACCAGCACCCCACCCCTTGCAGAGGGAGAACCACCTCGCAAACAGTCCCTGAGATCCAGGACAAAGACAGAAAACGATGCCAAGACCCCCGCCAAGAAATGAGACCGCCCTGATTGTCATCCTTTTGTCCCACCTTGTCACCCTGTCCATCCTTAAACTGCCCCACCTCCACTTCTTATGCCCCTTTGGACAATGCACCTGTGAGACTAATATAACTGGACTCTGCCATGGACATTCCTCCACCATCACCCCTCACCATTTTACAACCCCCTCCACTATTTAGCACTTAAATAAACACCCTTAAAGCACAAAACAATCTGGAGTCTGTCTGTGATTTCGAATTAGTGTATTAGCAATTACAGTGTCAAAATGCTCTTTCAATTGTAATGTCAACATACCTATGTCACACAGCTCTAGTCCATGAGGAAGCAAAGCAGATGTCACACAGTGGGACCCACATCTGTGAAATCGTAAGGGAAAGTGGCAACTCAGTGACCATACTCTGGGTGAAAACGACAGACAAGCGAGAGGTAGTAGTGTTAAAGTACATGTAGTAGGCAGGTTTGTATTCTACCTGTGTCTCACTGGAAGTATTGCAGGATCACCGAGTTCCTGTTGTCGATGTCCTCTTCTTCTGCTTCCTCGTCTTCACTGTCCACAGGCTCCACAGCTGCCACAACACCTCCATCTGGACCATCCTCCTGCAGAAAAGGCACCTGTTTTCGCAAAGCTAAGTTGTGAAGCATACAGCAGGCCACGATGATCTGGCACACCTTCTTTGGTGAGTAAAATAGGGATCCACCTGTCATATGGAGGCACCTGAACCTGGCCTTCAGGAGGCCGAAGGTCCGCTCTATAATCCTCCGAGTTCGCCCATGGGCCTCATTGTAGCATTCCTCTGCCCTTGTCCTGGGTTTCTTCACTGGGGTCAGTAGCAATGACATGTTGGGGTAACCAGAGTCACCTGCAAATATGGAGGGACAACTGTTAGAAACACACTAACCTGTAGGGATATCCCCAGCCCCAGACAACCATTCCCACTGACTTGATTCCAGGTGCTCACCTAATAGCCACACACGGTGCCTCTGGAGTTGACCCTTCACATAAGGGATGCTGCTATTCCTCAGGATGTAAGCGTCATGCACTGAGCAAGGGAATTTGCCATTAACATGGGAGATGTACTGGTCGGCCAAAGACACCATCTGCACATTCATTGAATGATAACTCTTCCGGTTTCTGTACACCTGTTCCCTCCTGCGGGGGGGGGGTACCAAAGCCACATGTGTCCCATCAATGGCACCTATGATGTTGGGATATGTCTCAGGGCATAGAAATCACCTTTCACTGTAGGCAAAGCCTCCACCTGAGGGAAAACGATGTAGCTCCGCATGTGTTTCAGCAGGGCAGACAACACTCTGGATGTTGGAAAACAGGCTGAGACATCCCTGATGCTATGGCCACTGTTGTTTGAAATGACCCACTTGCAAGGAAATGAAGTACTGACAGCACCTGCACTAGAAGGGGGATTCCTGTGGGATGGCGGATAGCTGACATCAGGTCTGGCTCCAGCTGGGCACACAGTTCCAGGATTGTGGCACGATCAAGCCTATAGGGGATGATCACATGTCTTTCCTCCATTGTCGACAGGTCCTCCAGCGGTCTGTACACCGGAGGATGCTGCCATCTCCTCACATGTCCCAGCAGACGGTGCCTATGAAGGACAAAAGCGAACACAGAGTCAACCAACTCAGAGGTACGTACACACAACTTACACAGAACACAATTATTAATCCGAAATTTGCATGTATGAGTGTTGAGGCAAGGCCTAGGTATGTGTGACGCAGTTAAAAATTAAGCCATGTGGGCCCCTGAAAAGGCGGCTGCCTGACCTGTAAAGTGGGACAATGGGATGTGAGGTAACTGCACTGGCAATTCTGCGTTGGTTAAAATTGGACCCTATGGGTCCCAGGAGCCAATGACGATGTACGCCGGCGGTGACGGTATGCACCGCCGCGGACGTGACCACCATTTTCTATCTGTTCAATCACTCGATACCTGATCTTTGACAGGAGAGGACCTACACTGCAAGTGCTGCTGTGACCTCAGTCTGGAAGAGACAAAGGCTCGTGCATCTGGGGAAAGGGACCCTGCCTTCACATAAGAGGAGTTGGAGAAACTCAAGGATGGGGTCCTCCCCCAGTACATGCTACTCTACGGTCCTCCAGACAAACAGGTTAGTACACTGGGCGCATGCTGTGTGGGCTATGCCTGTGTGGAGTGGGGTGGATGAAAGATGGGGGGGGAGATTGAGGCGTGGATGAAACGACAGTGAGTGCATGTGCCACATGGCAGGGGTAGGGATGGGGGCCAATGACTGTGACGGTGCAGTTGGTAATAACTTTTCTTTTTACCCTGTACAATTCCTGTAGGTCAGCGCCCACCAGAAGAAGGATTTTTGGCGTGCCATCGCCAAGGACGTCCGGACACTGGGGGTCTATCACAGATGGAGCACCCACTGCCGTAAGAGTTGGGAGGACATTCACAGCTGGAGCAAGAAGAAGGCGGAGGCCCAGCTGGGGATGGCCTCCGAATGTGGGAGGGGTGCCCGTTGCACCATGACCCCCCTGATGTTCAGGATCCTGGCGGTGGCGTACACGGAGTTGGATGGGCGCTTCAGGGCATCACAGCAGCCACAAGGGGGTGAGTACACTCCCATTCAGCTGATTCAGCGCGCAGTGGAGGTGTCTGGGTGGGGGAGGTGGGTTGTGGGTTTCCCTAGGTCAGGGCGAGTGTGCTAGTTAGGTCCCCTTCCTCTGGCAGACGCTGTGGCACCCCACCTGTGTACAGTGCCAACTACACCTAGTGAGATTCCTGTGACATCCATGTGTGCAGATGTCCCTTGTAGGCCATGTCCCAGGGATTAAACAGTGGACCCCAAGTGCACGGCGAGGTGCAGGGGGCTTCTGTGTCTGTCGTGTCCGCCAACGGTAATGCATGCACTCAACATGTCTTTCTTCTGTCGTTCCCCCCCTTTATGTGGTCTCCCTGTTCTTGTGTGCATTAGCTTTATCAGGCGGAGGAGCAGTGGCACCGGAGCACGAGGGAGCTGCATCCCACATGGCCCTGGAGGGCGAGACTACGGACTCGGAATTCACCAATGGGACGGGGGGCGAGGGGAGCTCCAAGGCGGGGACCGGAGCTGAGACCAGTGATACGGACTCGTCCTCTGATGGGAGCTCCCTTGTGGTGGCAGTCACATCTGTGCCCCCCGCATCTACAGGTACAGCCGCCACCCCCCCACAAGCACCGCCCTCCCAGCAGCCCCTCAGCCTTTGCCCCGTGCCAGCTCACTTAGGAGGGTGGGCATCACCTTCACCCCAGGCACCTCAGGCCCTGCCCCAGTCACCCCTGCTGCCCTCAGTGAGGAGGCCATTGACCCTCACTGTTGGGCAGTCTACCATTTTGAATGCCATCCAGGGTGTAAAGAGGCAGTTGCAACAAACAAATGCATTCCTGGAGGGCATTCATTCTGGTCAGGCAGCCCTTCAGCGAGCTTTTCAGACTCTGGCCTCAGCACTGATGGCAGCTATTGTCCCTGTCTCTAGCCTCCCCCCTCCAACTACCTCCACCCAGACCCACACCGCTGTACTTCAGCCTCCCCAAGCACACCATCAGACCAGCATGCACACACGTCAACACACAAGGGAAGCTCTGGTAAACATAAGCACCACACATCCAACAGGCAAGCATCACACACATGCAGACACACCAACATCCACTGCCTCCACTGTGTCCCCCTCCTCCTCGTCTCCCTCCTCCCTCCCAGTCTCGTCTCCACTCACTCCTGCATGCACTACATCTACAGCCACTACTTCCACCACCAGCACACACACCACCACACCCCGCTCATGTGCAGTCACCACCCCCACTAGCATTCACACGTCCCCTGTGTCCTCTCCCAGTGTGTCTGTGGCACCCCCTCCCAAGATACACAAACGGAGGCACACACCCACCCAACAGCCATCCACCTCACGACAGCCTCCAGCGCATGCACCTTCACCCAAAGTCACCAAACGAACACCTCCTACAACCACAACCTCTTCCTCCACTCCCAAACCCCCTCCAGCTACCCGTCCCGGTGTTGCCAAGAAACTTTTCCTGTCCACCCTTGACCTCTTTCCCTCACCTCCCCCACCCGTCAGTCTCCTAGGGCCCGACTCTCCAGGTCCCAACCTAGCACCTCAGCCACAACATCTCCGGGACCAGTGGTGCCAGTAGTCTCCGGATTCTGGAGTGCACCAGGCAGCAGGGCAGCCAGTGTGGCAAGGAGCCACAGCACGGACAGTCCCCCACCTGTCAAGCATCAAAAGTTGGCCAGTGCCCGGCGGGTGAGGGGGAAGACTCCAGCCCCCAAAAGCCGCTCCCAGGGGTACAGGTGGGAATGTGGATTCAGCTGCGACACCTTCCAAGGTGGGGAAGGGGCACAAGAAACTCAGCAAGTCTGGGAAGAGCAGCACAGCGGAGAAGACCGCCATCATCCCCGCTGCCCAGGGGGCCACCGCCATCATCCCCGCTGCCCAGGAGGCCACTGCCAAGATCCCCGCTGGGCCAGACAGGACCGCCAGCACCAGCCCCGCAGGGCCAGACAGGACAACCGGCCCCACAGGGCCAGAAATGACCGCCAGCACCAGCCCGCAGGTCCAGAAAGGACCGCCAGGACCAAACCCGCAGGGCCAGAAAGGACAACCAGCACCAGCCCCGCAGGGCCAGAAAGGATGCCAGCACCAGCCCCGCAGGGCCAGACAGGACCACCACCAGCTGAGTCACTGGGCCAGACCGGACCGCCAGCAGCTGAGTCGCTGTGCAGACAGGACCGCCAGCAGCTGAGGCGCTGCCAAGGACCCCGTCGCAACAAGCACTGCTGAACAGGACACCGCCGCCACAAGCACCGCTGAACAGGACACCGCCGCCACAAGCACTGCTGCCAAGGACACCACTGCCACAAGCACCGCTGAACAGGACACCACCGCCACAAGCACCGCTGGCCAATGAGCGCCAAGGGCACTGATGCTACTGTGTCTGCCACGAGCAGGATGAAGCACTCTGGGCACAAAGCCCCCTCCAGAACCAGTGGAGATTGACATCCACTACCTCTGTCCTTGGCAGAATGAAGCACTCTGGGCACAAAGGCCCCTCCAGAACCAGTGGAGATTTACATCCACAACCTCTGTCCTTGGCAGGATGAAGCACTCTCGGCACAAAGCCCCCGCCAGAACCAGTGGAGACTGTTATCCACTTGAGAGACTGTGGCTTTGCACTCCCCAGGGTTTAACAGTGGGCAAACCACCCACAGTAGAGACTTGAGAGACTGTGGCTTTGCACTCCCCAGGATTGAACAGTGGGCAAACCACCCACTGTAGAGACTTGAGAGACTGTGGCTTTGCACTCCCCAGGATTGAACAGTGGGCATGTGGCCCCCTCGTGGACTAGGTGTCGTGCACTCAACCGGCTGAGGTGCCCCCCCTTTCCCTTCCCCCTGAGGTGCCTGTTTTATTGCTATCTGATGCCCCTGCAGTGTTCTCTCCATCATGTTCGGGTATTGGGTGTGGGCCTCGCCCATGCCGTGTGGGCCCAGTGTTCCACGGACTTCAATGGAGCAATACCTGGACTACTATCTTGGTGTATATATTTGTTAATAGTGTATATATATTTTTGCGTACTGGATTTTAATATATTACAATGGTTACACTCATTTCCTTTTGTGTTTGCATTCTTCCAGGGGGTTTGGGGCGTGTAACTGTAATGTATCATGCTGTATTAGTGTGTGTGTTGTAGTGGGTGAGGGTGGGGTTGGGGGTGTTGCGTGTTGCGTGTTGCATGTGTGTGTCCCTGTTTTTTCCCTCCCCCTCCCCTGTGTTGTAGGTGCAGTACTCACCGTGGTCTTCGCCGCCGGCGTTCGGGCTCCTGGTAGAGGAGCAAGAAGATAAGGGCAGGGAAAATGTGCAGCTCTGGTTCCATGGCGTCCTGGTTCCTCGTGGGGTGTGTAGAGTTGAGCGTTTTCCCTTCGAAGTCCTGTTTCCGCCGTGTTTTTGATGGCGGTGAATCCACCCCGGAAAAGGTGTTGGATTGGTAGGTTGTGATACTGTGGGCGGTACATTGTCCTCCGCCTGTCTGTTGGCGGTGACCGCCATGCTGTTTGTTTGTACCGCCGTGGCGGTCGGAGTGTTAAAGTGGCTGTCTTTGTTGGAGGTTTCCACCACAGTCATAATTCAATTTTTTACCGCCGACCTGTTGGCGGTCTTACCGCCGCTTTAACACCGTCCGCCAGGGTTGTAATGACCACCATAGTGTAGGGAAATTATGCCAGCAATGATTAAGACCTTCCTTACTAGATGCAGTTAGAGAACAACTCAGTCTCCTGTCTAACAACACTGGCTTACAGGACTTCCTGTTAGGACTCAGAAAACCCCGTAGGAAGCGTTTCTTATATGAAGTATATAATGAAATTTGGAAGTTTTCCCAACAAGAAGCAGCTGCCCGGTTACAGCAAATAGACCAGGAAAATTTGAAAAAGGCATCAGCTTTTGTGGATAATGGGATTAATACCTTGTTCGACTGGATATACACTTTGAAAAACATTATCTCTTCTGCTATAGACATTATACAAACAGATATGTCTTCTTTACACCATGGACAGAGTCAGCTAGGGTCTATTATGCAGTTGGGTTCGACACTTCAAACATTGAAGGCGGGTGACGTTCCCTGGCAGCATGTCAGCGCAAGGGAGATATTTTCTTCCTTTAATTTAACGTGACAACAAAAACTAATGGCTAAAAAAGAAGCGACTTATGTCATGCTTAATATTGAGAAATTGGAAAAGTTGCCTTTTACTGTGGCTGAAATACCATCTGCTGAGTGGCTAATGCACGGGGTCATCAATCTGCCTATTTCTACACGTCATTTCACCTCCTGTTTAAAACACATTCCAGTAGGCAGATATGAAAGGCTGGGAGATAGTTACATCCATGAGGTGTGGGAGTTTCCCTTCTCGTACAAATGTTTCAGTGGCATGAAAGAAGTCTTTCTCAGCGGTAGTGAATGCGAGACTTCAGTCAGCCATTCGAAGGATTGTAAACATCTGTCCTTGCATGGGGCGTGCAACGCTTCTGCAGCGAATTTAGATTGTTATCTGAAGGCAGGTACAGTCCCCTTGATTAGACCTACGTTCCAGGTGCATTCAAACGGCAGCTACGTCCTCCTCAGTGGTGAAGATTGTTGTGGTATGCGAGCCAGAATAGTTTACGTTGTGTCTTAAAGGTCGTTACATGCTGCGTGAACGTACCTTTTCCCCCACTAAAATTAAAGAGGTAGCTGACATTTGGCCTCATATTCTTCTTCAAATGTGAATTTTAACAAGTTAAGCAGACTCAAGGCTTTATTGTTTCAAAAGCATGTGGCCGTTACAGCTGCACGCGAGACCTACGCACTTCAGGTGGCAAAGTCGTTAGCAGAAATACAGTCCCTTTTAAATACAAACTGTCTGGGACACTTTGATGAACTCATGGGACAAATATTTAATGTGTCCAGTACAACTGGAATCGCACATTTTTTTAAAGCTCTTGGTTCTGGTTTCATTCACACCTTCTCCTCCATACTCGGTTTAATACCATCAGCAATCCAGTCAATCTTTTCTATTATTTTCGGGGGATTTCCAATAACTTTGGCTTTATTAGCTGGCATCTTGCTGTTGCTATTTTTTATGCACAATGGCTGTCCCGCCGCAACGAGGAGGAATGACGACGCTCCCATCAGTGCAACTGTGTCGTGAACACATGATGCAGTATTTTGGAGCAACACTCCTGGAGCAATTGGAGTGTGGCTGGTCTTTGTCATTCAGACCGGTTTTGCATTGTGTGCAGCCCGTGGTTCGGTGCCTCTTGTGCTCTATCAAACACGCACTGGAAGTCTGTCTTTTAACACAGCGCTTGCCTGCATTGGATGCTGATCTGTTGAGGTTCTTGCTGAGGTTTCATTACCGGACATGCGCATTGAGGTTGCGTTTGCTACGAGAAGCTACTTATGAGTTACCCTTCCTGGAGGATGTAGCTCACCACTCATCACTGGGCACAACACAGAATGCCGCCTTGGCTGAGGCTATGGAACACTACTGCTCCTCGATACTTCTTGGCGATGACTTTCCAACTTTAACATCGGCTGAAGTGGAAGATCTCCTGCCCTCTATGGTCCCAGAATCGATTGGAACTTTTCACAATTGACTTTGCCATTTGAAAATTGGTTTTATGCCACATGCTCATGTTTTAAATTGTCCCTTTACATGCTCACGTGTCCCTTTGACCTGTCATCATTGACATTGCTTTTATATATATCTTAGGTTGAGCTTTTTAGTAACAATTCTATATGCCTTAAGTCTTTGAACCAACTTCAAGGGGAGGGTGTTGTGTAGCCATTTTAGATATAGCTGCATGCACGTTATTTTAACATACTAGGCGGCTGTGCACTTTAACCTAGATATATTTAATTCAGCTTCGTCTTAATATCGTTTCAATAAACATTTTTACTTTCTTGTTTTATTTTCCGTTTATCTAACTGTTTTTTCCTAGGCTAGCACTCTGTTCTCAAACGAGACATTCTTGATCACTCTGTGCTTCTTCCAAGGCTACAGCATGGTACATTGCCGGTGAACGTGGTAGAAATTTAGTCTCCATCATTCTTAGAAAACACACATCCTTACGTAGGGACATTTTCTCAGAACATCAGCTGTGTTATTATAAAAACACTTCCTTGTCCCTTACACATTAGAGAGAAATTCCAGCTAGTGAACCACGACTGTATGCTGATTGCTGAATGCTTTGCTACAGATGCTAACGCAGACAGCAGGTCTGTGCTCAGGTATGGGGGTTGGTGTCTTCCCAGGGGAACCTGAAGGGCAGAATTAGAGCTTAACATGCTGTGCTCTATCATAGCCTAGGTAGGAGCTAGTCCATTGATTATAGTGACAATATGATCTCGTTGTTTTTATGCTTCACTCTTCTCGTCACAATTTTAATATTGTCATGTTGTGTTGTCCTGGTTATTGCAGCCCACGCTTTGCTATCTCAGATGCAGTTGTTTTATTAAATTCAATATTGAAACATATACTGCCTCTGTTAGTCATTTATAAATGAGACTGAGTTGTTAATAAGCGAAACGGATGAGACCTGAGTGACCACGACTTCCCTGAGAAGCTAAGTATGTCATGCGCTCGGCTGCCCAGTCATCCTTATCCTTGGGTAGAGATGAGGCACGGCTAGTTAGCCTGAGCAGAATTTGTATTGGAGTGACAGTTTTCACCCGCAGTGGGTTAGACTTAGTCTCCCACACTGCGGGCGATTCTGCCGCTAAAAATCCAGTAGTCTCATTAGAATAATGAGAGCCTACGCAACAGGGGATGGCGGACAAAGATGGTGCTGGGGTGGTCCCAGATGGGTCAGCCACCGCCAGGAAGTGTTGAATGGAGAAGGATTCCGAAGATGATGATGCAGAAGATCCAGTCTCCCTCGTGGCACTCCCCTAGCCCTCTGGACCACTGGATCCCTGCTTGTCGGTGGTCGCAGCACTCCAGGTCCCATGGCCAGCAGCATCGCCAATCACCTGTGCCCCATCTCCTTCACCTGCTGATGCTCATGCGCACAAATAGAGCGAGAGGGAGCGAGAGACAAAGAGGGAAAGAAAGGGTTATCATGTTCCTCATATAACACATGTAAACATGTACAACTGTAGGTGAACACCTCCAGGAAAGGCTATCTCTGTTGGCATTATACATATCCTACATCATATCATAACATGTTACAACTATCCATCTCTTCATGTCATCCCTCACACCCACATCAGATTCCAAGTAAGTTAACACGACTGGAGTAATCCAATTTAACACCTATAAAGCCATGTCAGCATGCTGCTCATGCCCTGGCAGAAGTAGGTATATCAAGCATATTCCAGATCATGTCTCTCCATACTCCTATCACCTATTGGAAGAGCAGGTGACTGATCACCACACATCATGTATGTCCTGAAACAACACTGGACCAGTCCATCTCAATTAGCAATGTCCCTTGATAGTGTAGACTACCCTGTTCACAGACCACACAGCACCTGCATACATATTACATGGCTGGCTGACCCCCATATACATATATGGCAACATCGGTACCTGAACTGATGAAGCCAGAATATACCCATACAGGTGACAACTGATGTGTGGAATACACATCTGGAGTACAGGTGTGGCTTGACATTCACACATTCACAGAGGAATATCTACAGACACAAGACACAGATACACTGCATCACTCCATGAATGCATGTGCAGCTAAAATGGCCTACATAGCAGACATGATACATCCATTGGCAATCACTGAGTGCAGGGTCACAACAACTACACTTCAGGCAGCCACAATTAACATCATAGGCAACCTACCATTCCACATGACACGCAGTTACAGTTGCAGGACTTGACAACATGAGTAAACCAACATCACTCACACCATACCTGATATGTGATTACCTGTACCTAACTCCAGACTGCACACATTGCACACCGAAATGACATGTACACATGGACCTACATGACTGCCAGTGCATATATAACAATTGCCAGTATAAAAAATACCTGCTTTAGAAATAGTGGAACAACAAAACCATTACTTCCTGATCACATAAGTGATGCAATACCTAATCCTCACCAGACTGAACACATCAGCTAGGCCAAGGGTAGCAAGGATTGCCCCACTCCATATGTTGTGCCCCCATGTAACCATTGAGACATGATGTAGGCAGCATATTGCCAAGTTTGCTAAGGAATTGGCAGGGCATTGCCACACATAGCATTGACATCCCATATTGTAAAAAGCCAGCTATGCCAAGGCACTTACCTTCTCTGGAACCAACCCAATGGGACAGAGATGAAATACCCACATGTCAATCACATGGAAAAGCATGATGAGTCTAAATACACAATCCTGTCCTCCGAAGTAGAATGCCCTTTTGTTGCAAACTTCACATACCACATAAAATAAAGATGAATGTACAACGGGGGTACAACAGTGAACACAGATATGTACTGTCCTACACAGGTCATATCTGTGGTGTAAATGAGATGGCAGCCTCACATGGAGCCCATACCTGTACCAGTACTAGTTATGTTTGGACCCTGTACCAAATAAGTGAGTCGCCCAGTTGATACAACAGGTGATCAGCACAGATGGGAGTGGTCAGGCACATTAGAGCCACTAACTCTCATATACAGATGCATGGACCATGTTTGAGTCAATGGGTATGGTTAAACACCAGCTAACATCCATAGGAATGGCAGGATGGGGCAACACATGTGGCATTGACATTTGAGCATCGCCACATACAGTCGGAATGATGTCTTGATACAGGAGTCCAAAACTTACACATAGCTAACCATGATGCCAGATCCACATCTCATACCCTGGCAAGGTGGTAGCAACTGAATCACACTAGTCTACAAACATTGGTCACCTACTACATTGTCCCAGAAGCTACAGTGAGGCAGCAAACACCATACAACCAGAGCCAGAAACAGTCAGTACCTATCCCCTTGTGGCTCCTGTGCTGCCCTCAAATGCCCATCCACCTCAGGATTGGCCACCACTATTATGTGGGCCATTAAGGGGGGTCAGGGTCCGATGGGCACCCCTCCTTCATTGGGAGGCTGTCCCCAGCTGGGTCTCTGCGGTCTTCCGGGCCGAGCGTTTCAGGTCGTCCCACCGTTTCCTGCAGTGGATGCTCCACCGGCTATGGACCCCCAGGGTCCGCAGGTCTTTGGTCACAACCCTTTCTTCTGATGGGCGCTGACCTCCATAGGGAACACAGATGAATGGACACCATGAGCTCATCACTCCATTTTGTAACAGAAAATGGCTTACATACTACATAGATACCACATTAAGCCCTCACATGACCCGTACATCTGCGAACACATTGCATGCAGCAAAAACACCTCCCCAAATGACACACTGCCAGCACACACATCCATCTTCATGCAGACATGTCACATCCAACGTACCCATGAGGTACTCACCTGTTGGACTGGAGGCACATACAACTGCCCATACAAGGGTAGGACCCCATCCACAAGCTTCTCCAACTACTCTGATGTGAATGCTGGGGCCCCTTTCCCTGTAGCACGAGCCATCGCAGGTTCCAGACACAGGACACAGTAGCACACACAGTGGAGGTGTTGATCAGTAGAGAGTCAGGAATCAAGTGAAGTTGTACAGAGAAAATGGTGGGCACATCCACGGCGGTGAACATCGTACCCGCCGGCATTGATCATCATTGGTTCCTGTGCTCCATAGAGCTCCATGTTAACCAATGAGGAGTTGCATTTTGATGCACACACCACCTTCCACCATAATGCCAAATGCCAGCGGAGTGAGGTCATTTCCACCTGTCTCTGCATAAAGGACAGGTAGTTGTCAATTCCTAATACTAGTATTCCTGTTGGACAATTTAATGTGCGTCATAGGTTTCAATGGTACACACCAAGACAATTTCAGTCTGCTACATACATGCATGCTTTGTGTACTGTGAAATTGTGTGTCTATACTTCCAGCAGTCACACACATCTCATGTTTGGTTTACTTAGTTATCTACCACGGTGGAGGAGGAGGCAAGCACCCATGTACAGACCCCCAGTGGAGTTGGCTACACAGGAGGAACGGCACATCATTATTACCTATCATCTGGACAGGGCTACAATTACTGAGCTGTGTCAACAATTGGAGCCAGATCTGATTCCTGCTATCCGTAGCACTACAGCAATACCCCATGCAGTACAGGTGCTGTCAGTACTCCAGTTCCTGGCCAGTGGGTCTGTCCAGGTGGCTGTGGGCTTGGCTGCAGGAATGTAACAGCCAATGTTTTTGATTGTGTTTGGAGGGGTTTTGGCTGCCTTGCTCAAAAACATGAACAGCTGCATCTCTTCCCCCCAGAGTGAAGATTTGCCCACTGAGAAGGCTGCATATTACGCCATGGGAAACATACCACGTGTGAATGGGGTCATGGACGGGACCCATATTGCCTTGGTCCCTCCCAGGGCAAATGAGCAGGTCTACAGGAATAGCAAAAGCTACCACTCTCTAAATGTCCAGATGGTGTGCCTTGCTGATCAATACATCTCCTATGTAACTTCCAAGTTTCCTAGATCTGTGCATGATACCTATGTGTTGAGGAATAGCAGTGTCCCACTGGTGATGGAACGACTACAGAGGTAGAGAGTTTGGCTCATAGGTGAGCTTGAGTCTTCACCCAATGTATGTCAGTTCACGCCAACTGAAGTTGTACTCCATGCCAATGTACATGAGTAATGTGTGTCCCTCACTACTTCCAGGTGACTCTGGCTACCCAAACCTGTCCTGGCTGTTTACCCCAGTGAGGAATCTGAGGACAGGACCAGAAAATCTGTACAATGAAGCACATGGGCGTACCAGGAGGGTTATTGAATGCACATTTGGTCTACTGAAAGTCAGGTTCCAGTGCCTCCATTTAACTGGTGGATCCATATACTACGCCCCTAAGAAGGTCTGCCAAACAGTGGTGGCTTGCTGCATGGTACACAATTTTTCCATCAGACGCCATGTGCCCTACCTGCAGGAGAAGGGGGAAGACAATGCACCTGTGACAGCAGAGGACACTCTAGAAAGTGAGGAGGAGGAGGAGAATGTGGACAACAGGACACATATGATACAGCAGTACTTCCACTGAAACTCTACTTCTGGTCATATCTCCATTACAGTTCAGTGCTGTGTGCCTGCTGTGTTGTGCCAAGCACTACCTTTACTTTTAAATTGACTGTCACTTATGCTTTCCCTTTTTGCAGATGTTGGTGTGGTCACAACTGTGTACTGATGTGATGACTACAGATTGCTTAAACACATTTGTTGGATGGATTCACACATTAAAGGACATTGCACAGGATAATGCAGTTCAATACTTTCCATATTGTTGTTTGATAAAGCACAAATACTTCAGTTGTGTTCAAGGGTGTTTATTGAAGTGACAAAAAGGATGGGATAGTGCAATAGAGTGGGGTGACAGTGGATGAAAACTTCAGCGTTGTGGCCCAGTTGGTTTGTAGCACAGGTCCATTATCCATGGGGCCATAGGAAAAAGAGCAATGGCAGTCCAAAGTCAACAAGGTGTCTCAGTGGCACACAAGGGAGACTTGTAAGAGAGGCTCACTTCCTGGAAGTGATTTGGGTCTTGGCTACAGTCTCTGATGGCTGTCTGGGTCGCAGGGAACGTTCGCAGGGTGGTTCTTCTGCTGCAGAGGGAGGGGTGCTGGTCTGTGAGTCCTGTGGCAGGTCCTCACGCCCACTAGCTGCAGTAGATGTGGAGGGCTGGTCAGTACACTGGTTAGTGGAAGGGACCCACTGGTGTGTTGTGTACTCAGGCATGAAGGTAGCTATCTCACTGAGCACCCCTGCAATGGAGGCCATGGTGGCATTGAAGGCCTGCAACTGCTGCATGACCTCCTGGTGGTGTTACCCCCTGCAGCCTCTGGCTCTCCTGCAAGATGGTAAGTACCTAGCCCACCCAGTCCTGAGATTTCTGTTATGCTCCAAAGACATGTGACAGTGCCTCCTGGGCAGTCGGTTCACTGGTTGGCCCACTCCTTGGCATGCAGATATCCTCTCACTGGCCCTGGCCCCCTGTGCCTGTGTCCCCTGAACTGTGTGCCCACTCCCACTGACACCAGGACGTTCATCGTCTTCCCTCTGAGGTGTTGACTCGGGTCCCTGTACAGGCGGGCACACTGTTGATTGACGTGTCTTGGGGCCAGAGGTTTTGGGGACGTTGGGTGGCTGCTGTGGTGTTGGAGTCGGATGGGGGCGCCCTGTGGTTGACTGGGTGTGGGATGTGGAAGCCAACTGACCAGTGGTCCCGGATGGGCCAGGGAGATCATCCAAACAGGGACATCCAGAGTTGCTGTCCTCACTGAGGGCATCTTCTGGTAGAGAACTGGGTTGCCGTGGCACATGCTCACTGCTGACATTGGTTGGAGCACCTGTGGACATGTAAGTGATTTGTTACAGTCATTGTCACATATTTAGCATTTCTGGCTCTCCCTAAGGGTTGGGTGCTGTCTTCCCACCTTTGGTTAGTGTATGGTGAAAGATTGTGGGATTGGTAGTGCTACCTGCTGTCCATTCATTCCTGTTGTGTGTGCATGCAGAGCTGGGAGGGGTGTTCTTGCAGTGGGTAGGGCATGCAGGGGTACACAATTGAGGGTGGTTATGGGGGTGGTGCACTGTATGGGATGGAGTAGGGTGTAGGGTGTAGGAATTCAGGGTGAGGGGGTGACATCCCAGGCAGCTATTAGTGGTAGTAGGGTAATAATGGTAACTTACCAGTGTCCATCCCTCCAGTGATTCAAGTGAGGCCCTCAGGATGCAAGATTGCCAAGACTCTCTCCTCACATGCTGTCAACTGTGGGGGAAAGGGTGGGAGTCCACCCCCAGTCCTCATGATGGCAACTTGGTGCCTGGATGGAATGTAATGCACCTTCCCCCCGTAGGTCATTCCACTCCTTGCAAATGTTGTTCCTTGTGCGTGGACATGTTCCCACAGAGTTCACGATCCTCCACCATAGCTCCATCTTCCTGGCAATGGAGATCTGCTGGACCTTCTGCATCGAACAGCTATGGCTCTACCTGATAATTTCCTCCACCATCACCTGCATCTCCTCATCTGTGAAACAGGGATTCTTCTTCGGGGACATGCCCATTGTGTAGTGGGTGTAGTGTGTGTGTTCTGCAGAATGTGGTGGGTGTTGGGGGATGGTGTGTGGTGTTTGATGAGTGAAAGGTGAATAGGTGGCTGTGGTTTGTGTGTGAAGTTTTTGTATTGTCTTTTGCTGGTAAGGTGTGGTTTGTTTTTCATGTTTGCTAAGGATTGTGGGTTGTGTGGGGGTGTTTTATAGTGCTGTTGGTGGGTGTGTGCAGTGTATGTATATGTGTGGGTATTTTCATCTGGCCAATGTTGGCTTCTGTTGCTGTTGGATACCCAATTCTACTGCGGCGATCTGCACTGCCAATGGGTGACCGCTGTTGAGTGTCCGCTGTGGTAATTCGTGGTCCATTATTTGGAGGGCAGTGTGTTGCTGGCATAGCAGGGAGGGTGGTGAGTCCGTCGTTTTTTGCCTGTGTTGGGTCTGGTGGAATTGTTGTGGCTGGTTTCTGTTGGTTTTGTGTTTGTGTGCCATTATCTGCTGGACAGATTGCTGCCTCTGTGGTGGCCTGTTGACAGCTGTCACCACGGCGGTCTTCGAAAAAGACCGCCAATGTCATAAAGAGGGTCAGTGTCTTTCAATATTAGAGGTAGTGTGTTGATCTGGGTCTCTGACTAGCGTGCTGAGGAATTGGGCTTCTATTCCACTGTCTGACATTGGATATTTATAATATCTGTTGTATTTGTATCTACAGGACATTTTGTATTGCATATGTGGGCATGCATAATCTATTGTTAAGGGACATTTTTAATGAATAATTGTGGCTGGAGTGCTGCTCTTTCTTTTTGTAGCAGTGAAACCATACACAAATGTAGTATATGATATTAATATTTTCTTAAACATGTTAGAGATCAATGGTACAGTATGGATACACTGTTTTTCATTATAGGAGGGGCAGTGAATCCAATTTAGTTTGATTGGCTTACCCCTTTGGCTTGCAGGCCTGTGCCCCTGTCACCCAGTGACTTTTAACCTACTTAGCTTGTTCTGTTTTAGTCCATTTATCGTATTATTTCTTTTAAGAAGGCTGCCATTGTTTATAGTTATAAAAATGTTTTGATTTGCATTATCAGTGCCACTCTGTGAAGGCATCACTATCAGCATCATGATCAAGTGATGTGCGTAGGTATTAACATCCTGTCCCTTTCTCACTTACATGTGATAGGAGCATAATGTACTTGTTTGGGATTGTATACATAATTGCTGCCACAAGTCTGCCTCCTTATCAATTGTTTGGGAACATAATTGCATCAGGTGTCCAACATGATCCATATAAATACATCTCACACAGACAAGGATATTAGAGGGATTCCTTCCAGGTTCCATCTATGCTGCATGTCACCTCGCTGCAGAACTCAGCTTTTGTGTCACCACGGGGTCTGACCTAGAGACCTCATTCCAAGGTAACGAGGGTTGGGGGGTGCTTCACATGGAAATGGTACTGGCAGTTTAGGTTTATCATACTTAGCTCTTTTTAGGTTAGCGATTAAGTTCTCCATGCTAAGGATTTTACATCTCAGGTTTATTGCAAGGTGGTGGTGGTCTTTGTATTCACGACTCTCATCTTCACAATTACGTTTCTTTTATTGTTCGTTACCCTAATCATTGCAGTTCATGCATTTTACTGCATATTGCAGTTTTTTCAATAAATATATTGAAACTGTCCGTATCTCCTACATTGCCTGTGTGTGACTGAGGCTTGTTGCTAATGAGAGAAAAGAGTAACTTTCATTCCACCACTACTCACCTGAGATGTCGCATGCGTAAGGTTGCCAGAAATCACATTTTACTGTTTGGGTATTTGGTGAGGTACTGCTTGTGAGCCGGGAGGGTTGGGCCGACTGTTGCGACGAGTTGTAGGAGTGACTCAGTCCCCTACAAACAACAGTGCTGTCATCCCTAAACCAGCAGTCTCGCCTAGGTGCAAGAGGCCAACTATGACATAAGTAGTGTGATGATCTGGGTCTTATACTAGCGTGTGGACAAATGGGGGGTTGATTCCCTTGCTTAAGTTTAGATATTACCTTTTCTTATTTTCTTTTCTGTAATTTCTTTTTCTTTTTGTAGCAGTGAAACCATGCAACGTGTATTATATATGTGATATTTCTATTTTCTTGAACATATAGAGGTCAATGGTATGATCTGGAAACAGCGTCTTTCAATATAGGAGGTACTGCGATCATCAGGGTTTTAGACTAGCATGTGGGCAACCAAGGGTTCTATTCCCTCAATTATCTTTAGATATTCATTTTCACTCATCTTTTTTAACAATGTGCAAAGGTAGAACTAGTAGTTGTCCGGATTCCAAAATCATTTCTGTGGATTTATATTGACTGTATATATGCTATTATCATTTATAACTCTGCTAAGATTGATATCGTAGCGCATAGGTTTCTCTCCTGGGGATTCCATAACAATTGTTACATCGGGGGTCATGGATTCTGGTAACAAGGAGGTTTGAATAGCTTTTGGGAACACTGAGGATTGGTTAGGTGTAATTGCAACTAATGGAAAGCTTTCCCAGAGGTGGGAAATGTAAGTATTCAAAAGAGAATTCTTAAGAGTGATGGGTTGATAGACCGCTCATTACTGATCCTTTGATATAGCGATTTCCATTATAAGGTAAACTTAAGTGTTGCATGGGTTGTCTTCGATAATACATTTCAGTGGATTTCGAGTCTGGGCGTTACAGTGTTTTTATTATTAGGGTATTATTACTTAATTTACAATGTTTCATGATATGGTTACAGTCAGGATTCTATTGTGCGAATAGAGTAAGAGTTACTGTTGGATGTTTAGCTTTTTGACGTCAAGTCACAAGCATACTGTCTCGTTCATACATGGTGCGAGTTTGGTATTTAATTAAGCGGAGCGGGGTATTCATTTATTTTATTTAATTTGCATCTTCGTTATACCTTGACTAATATTTTTGTGTTTCAGTCAGTTATACGATGGACATCAAGGCTAACATTTTGGGAGGATTTTTTTGGGGCTTTGAAAGTTTTTTGAAGTTTGTGGCTATAGGTCGTGGGCAACTGTGGTTATTGATAATGATAGTTCAATATTACATGGCGAAGACGGTTAGGTTTGATTAATAATGCATGCATGTGTTGGTATATCTTGTTTTATATGAAACTTTTCATTCCGTGTTTTATGGTTTCACTGCAGCTGTTTATTGAATATTGATGACATATTACTCGTGCTGTTTGCTGAGATTGATGTTAGTGAAGACTTCGGGTGGATTTTTGGTAAGTATTTAATGATGCCCAGTAGAATATTCTTGTAAGTGGTATGAGTATTGATAGTACTGTGGTAGAAGTGTTTAACAAAAATCTCTGCATATATATTTTTTAGTTTGATGGTTGTGCTACAACATTCTCATGTCTATACAGAACTTGACGGGAGACCGCTTCATCAGCTCATTGATGTTATAAATTCTATATTAGAGGTGCCTCCCATTGCCTTCACTCATTTAGGTGTTTCAAGAAAACATTGCATGGCCACATGCGACTTTATTTTTACAGTTAAAAAGAAGTTTAATTAGGATCTTGTTAGTGAATGTCAATACCTTGCTCACTTCTTCACACAGATTTTTCTTCAACATATATAAACAGTTTTCTTTTTTCTGTTGGAGTGCTATCAGGGTTATATTTGGTTAGTGTTTCTTTATATATAATTCATAATGTTCACTAAAAATGTGTGGTTTTCTCCTCCTTTGTTTCTCTGCTTAACTGATTGTAACTTACCTTGATGTGTCTGTTTATTTATGTACTATTTCCGCAGACACTTATAAAATAGTTTTGAATATGTATGTATGTATTGTGATGTATTCTCATTATCTTTATACATGTTATTTTTTGTTGTCTTGTTATGTGTTTATGCTAAAAAAAATTCTGATTCAACATCCCTGAAGAAGATTCTGAGATGCGAAACACATGTAGGCTGAGGCTGTTATACATTGCTTTTTGATCTGCTATGCAAAGGAATAATCTTTCCTGGCTGCGAAGAAAATAAAGGATTTTGGAAAGTTCTACTTGTCTAATTGCGATGTTCTCAGATCAATCTGAACATACATTTTTATATATATATATGTATATATAACTCTTAATGCCGGTTGCCAGAGGTAGTTATAGTTTGACAACTTTTCACAATGTTTTCTAAATAAGTATGTCAAAGAATGTTGCTGTGCTTGGGAAGTTTTGGAGTAATTCATCAAGTGGGGCCAAGAAAACAGGGGGTTTACAAAAAGTGCATTTCCCATGTTCAATCCCATAGGAGGTTTGAACATGACTACAGCCTGAGCTACTTTACGATATCACACCAAATTTGGCAGAAACATAGCTTTTGGTACGCAGATTACACTTTTTGTTATTTGGTGTAAATACTTTCAGGAATTTAACCCCTTGGGTGCCTTGGACATATGGTTACGTCCTGGGCAGCACTGCTCCGATGCCCTGCTGCCCAGGACGTAACCGTTACGTCCAGCACCCGGCCCTCGGCAGAAGTTTTGTGCTCCCCCTGAGGGCCTCATTCCCCTCTTCCATGGGCAGGGATGAAAGGGGAATTGCTTCCCCTTCCACCCCCGCACCCCCGTGACATCTGTTGACGTCAGTGCGCCATTGTGCGCTGACCTCCTCAGCGGCCACCCAGCTTCCACTGTGATCGGAAGAGAAATGCAAAGCGGGGGTGGGGGCAGGCAGTGAGACATGAAAGGAAAGGAAAGGCCTTTCCTTTGCTTTTATGTCTCTTTGAGCATTTCTACAGCCCAATCATGAAGCGATCAAGCTGCAGAAATGCCCACTAGACACCAGGGATTTGTGATTTTCTTGGTTCATTTTGGAAATTGGCATGAGGGGAGCGACCCCTTGAGCAAGGGTTGCTACCCGGGAGGGGGCATTTTTTATAAGGGCTTCTCTGCCCCACCTGGGGGAGATCAGCCTATTTTAATTAGACAATCTGCCCCCTGGGAGGGGCTGATGCCACTAGACACCAGGGCGTTTTTTTTTTTAACGTAATCAATAAAGGGAAGTGACCTTGGGGGCAATTTTTTATTAGGTCCTTGCTGCCCCCTGGAGGCAGATCGGCCTATTTTAATTAGGCTTATCTGCCCCCATGGGGGACAGAGGCAACTAGACACCAGGGTTATATTTTTTGTACATAAACAATGAAGGTGAGAAACCTCTTGAACAAGGGTCTCTCCCATGGGAGGAAATTATTTATGAGGCCTTTTCTGTCCCCCCCCCCCCTGCCGGAGGCAGATCAGCCTTTTTTATTTAGGCCGATCTGCCCCTAAGGGAGGCAGAAGCCACTAGCTAAGAGGCATTTTTATTTTTTATTTTTTAAAGATGGGATACGACCCCTTAGGCAATGGTTGCCCCCCGGGTTGGGGGGGCAAATTCTATTTAGGCTATTTCTGCCCCCCAAGCGGGCAGATCAGCCTATTTTTATTAGGCCAATCTATCTGCCCCCAAGGGGGGCAGAAACCAATAGACACCACGGATTTGTTTACGGCAGTTTCAAGCAAGAGGAGCGATCCCTTATGCAAGGGTCACTCTCCTGAGGGGGAAAATTTATTTTAGGCCACTTCTGCCCCCCTTGGGGGCAGATCGGCCCATTTTAATTAGGTTGATCTTCCCCCATGGGGGGCAGAAACCACTAGGCACCAGGGATTTTTGTATTTTTTAAATATTTTTACAGATGGGGAGCGACCCTTAGGCAAGGGTCACTCACCTGGGGAGGCAAATTTATTTTAGGCCATTTCTCCCCTATTTCTATTAGGCCGATCTGCCCCCATGGGGCAGAAACCACTTAGGCACCAGGGATTGGTGTGTGTGTGTGTTCCTTGGGCAAGGGTCCTTGGCCATGGGGGTACATTACTGCTGGCCATTTCTGCCCCCCTTGGAGGCAGATCAGCCTATTTTTAGAAGGCACATCGGCCCCCAAGGGGGGGGGGGGCAAAAAGCCCACCAAAGACCAATGAAGAATTTTTTTTTTAAAAGACAGTGGGGGGTATGGCCATACCCCCACCCCAAATAAGTGGAGACAAAGTTGTTCTGCCCACCGATCCACTCCCTAGGGGGGTATTAAGCCTACTAGATGCCAGACAATGTAAACAAAATAGTGGAGTGGTGGCTACCAACCAGTATGTGTATGGTTATGCCCCCACCCAAAGATCTTATCCCAAAGGCAAGAAAGAGGACATTTTAATCTTTAGGGCTTTGGTTTTACATTTGGGCCATGAGAGCTTGTGTGACTCTCAAAATCATCCCACTTGGAATGGTGAGGGCTGCACTTTTTGGACTTTGCGATGCTGTCATGTAGAACAATCTATGAGACCTAGACACATCTGAAAAATAAACATCTGGGTGAGTCCAGGGTGGTATGCTTCACATGCATCCCACACCACTTTCTTACCTCAATGCCCTCCAAACTTCCAACTTTGCTTGAAATCACACATTTTCCCACATTTTTTAGATGAAACCTACTGAAATCTGCAGGAATCCACAAAATTCCTACCACCCAGCATTGTCGCATCTATACTGATACAAATTCTGCCCCACTTGTCAGCCTAAAAAAACTTGTTTATTCAAGCTACACTTTTTAACTCTCTTTGGTTCCCCCTTATTTTTTACATTTTTTTTGCTCCTCCCTGTCACAGGCACTTGGCCCACCTACACAAGTGAGGTATCCTTTTTACCGGGAGACTTGGGGGAACGTTGGGTGGTAGGAAATTTGTGCCGCTGGAATGATCCCACACAGAAATGTGGGAAAAATTAGATTTTTTAGCTAAATTTGAGATTTGCTGAGAATTCTGGGTAAAAAATCACTGGGGGAACCACGCAAGTCACATTTCCCTGGACTCCCTCAGATGTCTAGCTTTCAGAAATGTTTGGGTTTGATAGGTTTCCCTAGATGGCTGCTCAGCCCAGGACCAAAAACGCAGCTGCCCCCCACAAAAACAGGTAGTTTTGTATTTGATAATTTTGATTTCTCCACAAAGTGTTTTGGGTAATTTCCTGTTGCGGGAATTGACCTACCCACACAAGTAAGGTACCATTTTTATCAGGAGACTTGGGGAATGCTGGGTGGAAGGAAATTTTTGGCTCCTCTCACATTCCAGAACTCACCGAAATGTGAGGAAAAAGTGTTTTTTGTCAGATTTTGAGGTTTGCAAAGTATTCTGGATGACAGAACCTGGTGAGAGCACCACAAATTACCCCATCCTGGGTTCCCCTTGGTGTCTAGTATTAAAACATGCACAGTTTTGGTAGGTTTTCCTAGTTGCCAGCCGAGCTAGGAACCAAAATCCCTAGCTAGGCACTTTCCAAAAAACACGTCAGTTGTGAATGTGTCCATGTTGAGTTTTGGGGCATTTGCTGTCACGGGCATTAGGCCTACCCATACAAGTGAGGTACCAGAAATAGTCTAAAAAGAATTTGCCCCTGCAGTAGAGCAAACATTGCCTAAGGGGTTGCTCCCCACCTTGTGTTTTGGGGAATTTCCTGTTGCGGACAATAGTCCTACCCACACAAATGAGGTACCATTTTTATCAGGAGAATTAGGGGAATGCTTGGCAGAAATGAATTTGTGGCTCCTCTCAGATTCCAGAACTTTCTATCCCCAAAATGTGAGGAAAAAGTGTTTTTTTTGCCAGATTTTGTGGCTTGCAAAGGATACTCGATAACAGAACCTGGTGAGAGCCCCACAAGTCACTCCATCCTGGAATCCCCTAGGTGTCTAGTTTTAAAAAATGCACAGGTTTGGTAGGTTTCCCTAGGTGCTGGCCGAGCTAGAGGTCAAAATCCACAGCTAGACACTTTCCAAAAAACACATCAGATTTCAATGCAAAAATGTGATGTGTCCATGTTGTGTTTCCTGTCACGGGCAGTAGGCCTACCCACGCAAGTAAGGTATCATTTTTACCGGGAGACTTTGGGGAACACATAATAGAAGAAAAGTGTTATAGCCCCTTGTATTTCTCTAAACTTTTTCCTTCCAAATGTAAGACAGTGTGTGAAAAAGACATCTATTTGAGAAATGCTGTAATTTGCAAGCTAGTATGGTGACCCCGGAATTCAGAGATGTGCAAATAACCACTGCTTCTCAACACCTTATATTGTGCCCATTTTGGAAATACAAAGGTTTCCTTGATACCTATTTTTCACTCTTTATATTTCACCAAATGAATTGCTGTATACCCGGTATACAATGAAAACCCATTGCGAGGTGCAGCTCCTTTATTGGCCCTGGGTACCTAGGGTTCTTGATAAACCTACAAACCCTATATATACCCGAATTCAGAAGAGTTGAGCAGACATAATGGTATATTGCTTTAAAAAATCTGCCATAGCTGGAAAAAGTTATAGAAGAAAACATGGACAGAAATGGCTGTTTTTTTCACCTCAATTTCAATATGCTACTTTCGGTAGGAAAACCTTGAAGGATGTACACAAATTAGCACTTGCTAAATTCAAAATTTTGTCTACTTTTCAGAAATGTGTAGCTGTCCAGGATCCAGCATTGGTTTTACACCCATTTTTGGCACTAACTGGAATGAGGCTGAAAGCACAAAAATTAGTAAAAGTGGGGTATGACCCAATAAAATGCCAAAATCGTGTTAAAAAATGTGGTTTTGTGATTCTCGCCTGCCTGTTCCTAAAGGCTGGGAAGATGGTGATTTTAGCACTACAAACCACATTGATGCCATTTTTGGGGAAAAAACACAAGCTTTCATCTGCAGCCTTTTTTACCATTTTTATTTTTAAATGACATTTTTGCTGTATTTTGGCTAATTTCTTGGTCTCCTCCAGGGGAACCTACAAATTCTGGGTATTTCAAGAATCCCTAGGATTTTGGGAAAAAAGGACACAAATTTAGCCTGGGTAGCTTATGTGGACAAAACGTTATGAGGGCCTAAGCGCGAACTGTCTCAAATAGCCAAAAAAAGGCCAGGTACCTGAGGGGGAAAAGGCCTGACAGCGAAGGGGTTAAGAGAAATTAAAGGAAAACCAATTTGTTATATCTAGAGGTGTGAAGGTTTCACCAGTCATCCTGCTCTCATGCAGAGATCTTATTCGCTGCCAACATTTCAACCAGGAAGTGTTGACAGCCATTTTGAGACTTCAGCCGGATCTTGAAAACAAACCTAAAAAGAAAAAGAAAATGGGGCAGAGTATGGTTACCAATAGCCTTGGTCCAGGAGTCCCCCAAGGACCACACAGGGCTTAAAATAATGTTTCCAAATTAACACTGAAATTCACAAATATTTGTGAATTTTGCAGTGAAATAAAACAAAAAAGACAGCATGGTCTCCCATGCTTGCTTTTAATATTGCCCCGGGGTGGGCCAGGTCTCTGGGGCATTGTGGGAAAAATTGGAAAGGCACGTACGAGCCCCCCACATAAAGCTTATAGCCCCAGGGACCACCACCTTCCCAGGGCTATGTGTAAGAGTATGTTGGGGGGCCACAAAGTCCCCATCTGCCCAGGGGACCACCACCTCCAGGGGGCCTATTTATGAGTAAAATAATGGGGATTTTTGCAGCCCCCCTTGAGACCAAGGGACCACCACCTCTCTGAGTCTATGTTTCTAAAGTAATCTCTAAACTGCACCCTCTGACCATCCCCCAGACCTCTCTGGCCCTTGGACACACCACCTCCCCGGGACTAGAATTTTGAAATATGTAGGAGTCTGCCTGGCCCCTCTGCAGCCCCAGGAGCTGCCACCTACCTGGGGCAATGATTGTAATGCAATGTAAGGAAGGCCGGATGGCACTACATGCCAAGGGACCAGCCCTTCCTTGGGGCACAGAATATACCAAATGGGGGGCAGCGTGGGCCCCCTGCAGACTGGGGACCGCCACCTCCCTGGGGCAATTAAGACAATGTATGCGGAGGCCGCATGGCCTCCAACTGAAAATAGAACAAGGGATGGACGAAATGCTGAACAATGTCAAACATTCACCCCAGTACAGAGAAATCGTCGGACAAAATGTTGAACAATGTCAAACATTCACCCCCAGTACAGAGTAATGGTCCTAGATCCATTGTGTTTTTGCTACCCATGCCATTCCAGTTTGGACACAGCCATATGCAAATCAGTGTTCACCCTGCTCAACATGGGAACAGTCCAGCCCAAACTGCCAGGCTAGGTCCTCCCTGGATGGGAAACAAGCATCCTGGGACATGTTTTGGGGTATCACCCTGACATTAGCCAGGCTAGCATGACTTCAGTGGCATGGAGAACACGGGACCCACATCTATGCATACCCATTCCACTAAGGGCAGCACCTGAAAAAAGGAACACGTGATGGACAGAATGCTGAACAATGTAAAACATTAACCCCCAGTACAGGGATCTGGCCCTAAATCCATTGTTTTTTTGCTAACCATACCATTACAGTTTGGACCTAGCCATATGCAAATCGTTCTTGACCCTCCTCCCTATGGGAACAGCCGAACTGCCAGGCCAAGTCAACGCTGGACCAGAAAGAAGCATCCTGGGACCAGTTTCGGGATATCCCCTCTCATAAGCCAGACTAGCTTCACTCCAGTGGCATAGGGAGCATGAGACCCAAGTGTGGGCATACCACCCCTCGCCCCCGGGACCACCACCTCCCGAGGCTCAGCAAAGGTAATGAAAGGGGTCAGTTGCAGACCTCCAGCCCAAGGGACCACCACTTACCCATAAATAAACTGCAATATTGGTGGGAGGCTGTGCCGCCGCCCCCTCATAAAACCATAGATGGCCCAGGGAATTGCCACCCCCCAGGGCCAGTTCCTGCTATCTCCTGAGGCGCCCACCCTTGGGAGGTATCTGCTGACAGCTCCCACCAAGAAAAAGCAAACATAACTACGCTTTCTGCAAGCAGTTGAGTTGTTAATAGTAGGAATATTTTTTAATTTTAAATTGTTAACTCTAGTGTATGTTTTTTGCATGTTAATTAAATTAAGAGTCAGGTGTGGAGAAGCAAAAGAGCTATGATATCTTGCCAACTGGGGCGTGATTATAGGTGTATCTAAACTAACTGTTTTTGAACTTTATATAATGTATATTCCCAAATATAGCGTATGAACTCACAGGGGTGTTAGAGAAAAAATTGTCTAATGCATTTTGTAATATATTTCAAAGAGAGCATATTTTATTGTGTGAAGTAGTATACTGTTTATTTTCTAGGAGATTTTTTCTGGGTGGCATTCGGAAAGGAATTAATTGCTGGAGGAATATTTTGGCTAAATACCCTGATTTGTGTTTTATTTTCGATATGGAATTGCTGTACAGTATTTTTTCTATTTTGTAATGTGACTTCTGCTGGAGAGACCGGGAACATTGTATCATGGACACATACGAATCACGAATCATGAATTTTGTTAACATGGAGCTGATTGGTGGATTTTGTAAACGTGTGTAATAAAGGGAAAAAGGCAATATGGCACCTCGCAGGTTGAGGAAGGCATCTTGTGCCAAAACGCATCCCTTTGTATTGCTCTGTAAATAAAAGCTTTATTAATGCATCCAAAGAGCTGTTCTCCTTGTAGACAATTAGAGGAGAAAGTGGAAATATATATGTATATATATATATAACCTACTGATGGTGGATAGGTATAGTTAGGACTGTTTCCATGGAAAAGCGTTTTTTTATACTTGCCTATATCTTTGGCACCGTATTTGTTGAATCTTCATGAACTTTTCCAAGTTTTACAAGTGGCCCGGTGACTCTTGTTGGGCACAGGAATTTTCGGGGTGATCTGTCAAGCAGGGGCAGAGAAAAAAGGAGCATAAAAAGCATTGAGTTTCCCATGTTTATTCCCATAGGACATGTCAACACATTTACAGCCCGAAACACTGAAAGGAATTCCACCAAATTCGGCAGAAAGCTAGCTGTCGGTATGCAGATTGTGCTTTCTGTTATTTGGTGTAAATCCGTTCAGTAGTTTAGGAGATATTTAAAGTAAATACATTTGCATATCTCTGGCTGCAAATATTTTGCAAAATTCAAAACTTTTCACAAATACACATGCAAAAAGAAGCGTTGCAATTGGCTGACTGCAACCTGACTAGAAAGTTGCGGCCTCCATTTTATTTCAGGGGATACGTCCCAGGGGGAGCAAATTCAAATTGAAAGTGGTAGAAGGGTTCAGGGTGAAGGTATCCTGACCCCAGGGGTGTGATATAGATGTGGTTTAGGGGCCAATTATGGGTTTAATATAATTTTGTGTCACGGTGTGCAATAATCATGAAAATGCATGGATTTTCATGAATGTCTGCAAATTATTCGCAAAATATTTGCAATTATTCAAAAATTTGATAGAAAAACCACAGACTCATTCATACACTTATTCATTCACTCATACATGCATTCAGAGGCTCAGGTCTTCACTCACACACCCACGCAGACATTCATGTACCCACTCAGACCCATTCATAGACTCACACACCCACTTTCAGACCCACTCAGACACTAACTAGCTTCAAGAAGACCACCATGCATCACCACACCCAGCAACCACCAAGAAGACACTGGAATCGTATCACCACTGAACAGCTCGCATCAACCCTCTCCCAGAACCAACCCACCAACACCACCGACCCCAACGAAGCCGCCAACAACCTCACAAGCTGGATCTCCGACTGCGCCAACCTCCTGGCCCCCCTGAAGACTCAAGCTAACACCAACAACCACAAGAAAAACTCCTGGTTCACCCCCGACCTCAAGGACTCCAAGAAAGAATGCCGCGCCCGCGAGAAGAAGTGACGCCTCAACCAGACCGAGAAGAACATGTCAGCTCTCAAGGACGCCACCCGCCAACACCACCAACACCTCCGCGCCGCACGAAAAACAGCCTACCAGAACAGACTTGACAACAACGCCCACAACAGCAAGGAACTATTTGGCATCGTCAAAGAGCTCTCCAACCCGGACGCAGAAAACAACTCCATCCCTCCCTCACAAGACCTCTGCGACTCCCTCGCAACCTTCTTCCACCACAAGATCATCGATATATACAACAGCTTCACGACCGCCAACGCGAACCCCCCCCCCCCGGAGCCCGCCACCGACATCACCACCATCCTCACCTGGAGCCCAACCACCACCGAGGAGACCACCCGCGTCATGAACTTGATCCACTCCGGATCCCCATCGGACCCCTGCCCGCACCACATCTACAACAAGGCCGACAACATCATTGCACCGCACCTCCGAGACGTCATCAACGCCTCCCTCACCACCGCCACCTTCCCGGAGAGCTGGAAACACGCAGAGCTCAACGCCCTCTTAAAGCAACCCACAGCAGACCCCACCGAACTCAAAAACTTCCGACCCATCTCTCTCCTACCGTTCCCCGCCAAAGTGATTGAGAAAATCGTCAACGCTCAACTCACCACCGCCCTGGAAACCAACGACTCCCTCGACCCCACACAGTTCGGTTTCAGGGCCAACCACAGCACCGAAACCACCCTCATCGCAGCCACGGATGACATCAGAGCCCTGACCGACAAGGGAGAAACCGTGGCCCTCATACTCCTGGACCTCTCTGCAGCCTTCGACACGGTCTACCACCGCACCCTGATACGCCGCCTCAGCAACGCCGGCATCAGAGGCAAGGCCCTGGAATGGATCATCTCCTTCCTCTCCGGAAGGACTCAGAGAATCCGCCTGCCCCCCTTCAGATCCACAGCCACGGAGATCATCTGCGGCGTACCCCAAGGATCCTCCCTCAGCCCCACTCTCTTCAACGTCTACATGACCCCCCTGGCGAACATCGCACGCAAACACGGACTCGACCTCATATCCTACGCCGACGACACCCAGCTCATCATATCCCTCACCAACAACCCCACCTCAGCAAGGACCAGACTACATGACGGCATGAAGGAAGTAGCGAACTGGATGACAGACAGCCGGCTGAAACTGAACACAGATAAGACGGAGGTCCTCATCCTCGGCCCTACTCCCAACGCATGGGACGACTCCTGGTGGCCCCCCGCCCTAGGCAGCACTCCCCAACCCACCGACCACGCACGCAACCTCGGCTTCATCCTGGACTCATCCCTCTCCATGACCAGACAGGTTAACTCGGTGACCTCGGCATGCTTCAACACCCTCCGCATGCTCTGCAAAATCTTCAGCTGGATCCCCACCGACACCAGGAAGACCGTCACCCACGCCCTCGTCACCAGCCGCTTGGACTACGGGAACACTCTGTACGCCGGCATCACCACCAAGCTGCAGAGGAAACTCCAACGGATCCAGAACGCTGCCGCACGACTCATCCTGGACATACCCCGCCACCACCACATCTCCGTACACCTAAAAAGACTCCATTGGCTCCCAGTCAACAAGAGGATCACCTTCAGACTCCTCACCCACGCACACAAAGCCCTTCACAACCTCGGACCCAAACTCATCAACAACCGCGTCTCCTTCTACACTCCTCCGCGCACTCTACACTCGACCGGACAGGCCCTGGCAGCCGTACCCCGCATCCGCAAAGCCACCGCCGGAGGAAGATCCTTCTCTTTCCTGGCAGCGAAGACCTGGAACTCTCTGCCCAGCCACCTTCGCGCCATACCTGATCACCTCTCCTTCAGAAAGCAGCTCAAGACCTGGCTCTTCGAGCACTGACCCCCCCCCTCACCAGCGCCTTGAGACCCTTGATGGGTGAGTAGCGTGCTTTATAAATACGAATGATTGATTGATTGATTAACGCACCAACTCACACATCCACTGGAAGAGACAGGCCTTGTGGTCAATTTGCGCTGCGCAGGGCCAAAGGCCATGCATGGCACAGGGTTGGGTGGTTATAGGGACTTGGCTGCAGTGCCTGACTGCAATGCCAAGCCTTGCGACCAAAGGCTGTGCCCAGCAGAGGTTGGAATAATGTATAGTAAGTAAAAAAATCGTTACAGGGACATTATAGTTAGGTTCTGAATTTACTTGTACAAAACCATAGAAATTTAGCAGTTATAGTTAGACCTCTTTCAAGTAACTATATCTGCGGCCTAAGGTAGATATAACTCGTGCCTCCCACCACTCAGTTTTTTTCTTCAATAATTTGACTTCTAATGTTTCATTGATATTTTTATTGACGTTTTAACATTTCTTATGAGTGCTGTAATATCTGGGGTAACTAGCAGTGCATGGTGCAAGTTACAGTTACCTTAGGGTGTGAGTTAGAGTTACTTGAAAAAACTCTCACTATAACTGCTAAATTTCTCTGGTTTTGTGTGAGTAAATTCAGAACCTAAGTATATCATCCCTGTAACCCTTGGTTACAGGGCTGTAACCAAAGGGGTTGGCTGCAGGGCCTGGTCTGCGGTGTTAAAGGGTCCATGTGGATGTGAGAGTGGGTGTGAGAGCACCTACCTAGGTGTCAGAGTAGGTGTAAGAGGATGTGTCTGGGTGTGACAGTGAGTGTGAAAGTATCTTGGTGAGTGGGTGTTTGAGGGTCTGTGTGGGTCTATGAGTGCAAGTGTGGTAGTCTGAGTGTGTTTGTGAGTTGGTGCGTGAATGTCTGAGTGGATCTGTGAGTGGATGCTTGATTGTCTAAGTGGGTTTGTGAGAGAGTGTGTGAGTCTGAGTGTGCTTGTGAGTGGGTGTGCGAGTGTCTGAGTAGGCCTGTGAGTGGGTATGTGAGGTCTGAGTGGATCAGTGAGTGGGTGCGTGAGGGTCTGAGTAGGTCTGTGAGTGGGTGCATGAGGGTCAGAGTGGTCCTGTGAGTGGGTAGATAAGTGTCTGAGTGGGTCTGTGAATGAATGGGTGAGTTGGTCTGTGAGTGGGTGCTGAGTATCTGCATGTGTCTGTGAATGTGTGTGTAAGTGTCTGATTGTGTCTGTAAGTGGGTGCGTGAGTGTCCAAGTGGGTCTGAAAGTGGGTAGATGAGTGCCTCAGTGGGTCTGTGAGTGGGTGCTTGAGGGTCTGAATGGGTCTGTCAATGGGATCATCAGTATATGAGTGGGTCTTTGAATTGGTGCACAAGTTTCTTAGTGGGTCTGTGAATGGGGGAAGCGGCCTTTACACTGTGGGCTCAGCAATGTGTGCCATTTCTACACAAGCCTAAACTACGCATCCGCATTAACCATGCATTTGCGTGGTTAAGGTCAACAGCGGTTTAGTTGTGCGGATGTGTGGGAGGAGGAACAGAAAGGATTGGGAGAGGAAGTTCCAGACATGGCCAGATAAGTGAGGATAGGGCTGGGTTTGACGGGGGTAGTTTTTAGGGGTGGGGCAGTTTTAGGGCTCAGGGTGGGGGAGGTCAGGGTAGCTTTATTGGCAGGAAGCAGAGGACAGGGTGTTAGGGCACGGGGGTCAGTGTAGTTTGAAGGGCTGGGTTTTAGGGCCCAGGGCAGGAGGGGCAGTTTTCAGAAGTGGGGCTCAGTTTTAGGGCTCAGATCGGCGGATGCTGGGGCTCAGGGTAGCTTTTGGCAAGTCTGAGGGTGAGGGGAAGGGGTAGTTTTAAAGGCTGGGGCCCAGTTTTGAGGCCCATGGGTAGGGGCCGTTTTAAAGCCTGGGACAGTATGGATTGCAGGGCTGGGGTATCAGATGCTAGGGCAGGGGGACTGCGACGTGCAATTTACCACACATAGGGGGTTATTACAACTTTGGAGGAGGTGTTAATCCGTCCCAAAAGTGCCGGTAAAGTGACGGATATACCACCAGCCGTATTACGAGTCCATTATATCCTATGGAACTCATAATACGGCTGGAGGTATATCCGTCACATTTGGGACGGATTAACACCTCCTCCAAAGTTGTAATAACCCCCATATTCCTTTAGCAATCATGCTTTTGAAACAAAATTCATTGTAAAGACATGTGTGGTAAAGGCATGCATGGTAAAGGCGTGGTTGTGGTTCAGACATCTTTGTTTAGGCATGCGTGATTTAGGCATGATTTGTTGTATTATAAAACTGTGAATAGGTGTATAAATGTCTGACTGTGTCTGTGAGTGGGTGCATGAGTGTCTAGGTAGGTCTGTGAATGTGTGCATGAGGGTTTGAGTGGGTCTGTGGGTGGATACGCAAGGGTCTGAGTGGGTGTGTGAGTGGAGGTGGGAGGGTCTCAGTGGGTCTCTGACTGGATGTGTGAGTGTCTCAGTGGGTCTGTAAGCAGGTGCATGGGAGTCTGAGTGCTTCTATGAGTGAGTGATTTTAGTGTATGAATGAATCTGTGAATGTTTTTTTTTTTAAATGTCAGCGTTCTTCGAGAATTCAACATGATGTTCCACTGTAGGCCGCGACATATTAACAAATATTGCATTTTGTGAAAAAGAATATTTTGAAGGTCATAATTTCACTCCTCTATCAAGGACGTGGGGTCAGGGTACCTCCAACCTGACCCCCTTATGCCACTTTTCATTTTATTTTTCAGCCCCAGGGATCGGGTCCCATTTCGTAAAATGTTGGCCACAAGTTTCTGGTCACGTTGCGGCCAGCGAATTAAAGCATTCCTGCTGGAATGCACATTCACAAATACGCCACGATCATCATGAAAATATCACAACAGATCAGCAGCCCTAGACATACAAATTTATTTCCCCTTCAATATCTCAGAAACTACTACACTGATTTATACAAAATAACAAAAAGCGTATTCTGTGTACCAGAACCTACCTTCCTGCCAAATTTGGTGTACTTCTGTCCAGCTGTTTGGACTGTAGTCGTGTTCAAAAATACTATGGGAATTAACACGGAAAAGCACGTTTTTGACCCCCTCATTCTATGCTCCCGCTTGATGGTTCACCTTGAAACTTTCCATGGGAAAGAAAAATGACCAGCAGACTCTTATTTGGAAAGTTTCATGAAGACTCTGCAAATGGTGCCAAAGATATAGGCAAGTAAAAAACAAAACCTTTTATATGGACTCATGGTCTAAACTATAACTACCTACCGGTGACTGCCCGCAAAGTTGGTAGTTATAGTTTCCATAGGAAGAGCATTTTTTGTTGTGCCAGTAACTTTGGAAATGCTTGGCGAATCTTCACAACCTTTCCTAAACTTATATTTTAGTCGGTTTAGCTACTGACATGTCAGTTTTGGGGTGATCCGTCAAGCGGGGGAGGGAGGGGAGTCCCAAAATGTGTTTTCCCCATTCATGTTGCATTAGGGTCTTTAAACACGCCCCCAGCCTGAATAGCTGAATGGAATTACACCACATTTGGCAGGAAGATAGATCCTGTTCCACTGATTGGGCTTTTTGTGATTTGGTATAAATGTGTTCAGTAGTTTGGAACTACGAAAGATTAAAATATATAGATATCTTGGGATCTGGAGCCTCCCCAGATACAACTTTTCCCTGTGCTAATATCTGATTAGCTGCCAAAACTTCAACAAGGAACTCCTGGTCCCACAAAAAAAGAAAAATAAACAGAAAAGGGGCCAGGGTAGAGATATCCTGGGCCCCTAGCCTTGGTGCAGATGTTCCTCAGGGACCCCACCAGGGTTAAAAAGCATTTTTTTTAAAACAAAATCTCTGAAAAATCCATGGAGGAATCTGCGGATCTATTTGAGATTTAAAAAAAAATCAGGGCCCATATTTATATTTTTTTAGCACCGCATTTGCGTCACTTTTTGACGCAAAAGTGGCGCAAACTTACAAAATATAATTGTATTTTGTAAGTTTGCGCCACTTTTGCGTCAAAAAGTGACGCAAATGCGGCGCTAAAATAGTATAAATATGGGCCCAGGTCTCCTGCACTTCTTTACTTGGGCTAGGTTCTAGGGGCATTGAAGGGTGAAAAATGGAGGGGGGTTATGAGAACCCTCAGGACTTACACTTCCCTGGGGATAAGATTTAAATGTGGCCCCTCCGCAGCCCTGGGGACCGCCACCTCCCCGGGTCAAATATACTTTTTTATAAGCAGGGAGCCGGCGTGGACCCTCTGCAGCCCTGAAGACCTACACCTCCCCTTAGGGTGAATTTCTATGGTTTTGTGTGTTTTAAATGTGAGCCCAATTATAGCATCCCTGTAACCTTTGGCTTTTTTCAGTGAATTTCAATGTTTTTTTTAAATTCTATTTCCTAACTATAACATCCCTGTAACCTTTGTTTTTGTTGTGAATTTCAATGTTTATTTTTAATGTAAAGTAATGTCAATTGCTATAGTTAATTCAACCACCGCCTCACACGGCCTGCGGCTAGGCCCTGCGACCAACCACCTATAGTCACTCCACCCCCTCCATTGTGCACTTTGGCTAGGCTCTGCAGCCAAACCGCTATCACCATCCAACCCCGCATCCGTGTATGGTGGGGTTGGGACTCAGCAGCAGCTGACCAGAAAAATCCCACTCGTCAAAGTCACTACATGAGATATTGTGCTCAAAAAAGGCAATGATATAAACACCTCCATTAAAGATTACAGATAATTTTTGAAGTTGGAAATGCAGAGAAAATACAATTGTTTTGCCTTGGCCATGCACACAACGGTAGGCTGACCAGTATTTTACACAAGTGGACCTTCAACATGGGCACGTGCTTTGTTTGTAAGTATAAGTGCTTGCCAATGATGTTTAATTTATGTAAAATAAGCATTGTGCCAGAACGAATCCTGCCATGCTTATTTTTCCAAGAAGAGGGCAGTGTTTTCTGCAAAATGTCTACCCAACTGGAATACTTTCTACTAGATATTTAGTGAGTGGTACCTCCTTGGGTAAATGTATAGTGCACCTCCTACACTACAGATGTGAAAAGGATGCAAGGAAATGTCTCCATTGATCTTGTATGCCATAAGGCCCCCGCAGACCCAGCCATCTTCCAACTCTTGCGGTAGCCGGCACTTCTATGGCAAGCAGGGAGCTGGTTTAAATAGCAGCTCCCTGCTTGTGGGAGCAATGTTTTCATCTGTTTCCCTACACGCATATTTGTGTGCAGGGAAACAAGTGAAAACTCTGCTTTAAGCAAGCGAAGATGTTGGACAGCTCCTGCTTGCGGAAAGCAGAGTTATGTTTGCTTTTGCTTGTTTGGAGCTGTCAGTTACCACCAAGTGAAAGCAAACAGCTGCCTCCGGAGGGTGGGCAACTCGGGAGGTAGCAGGATCCGGTCCTGGGGGCTGGCGGTCCCCAGGGCCATCTATGCCTCCTTGAGGGGGGCCATATGGCCTCCATCCAATGTTTATTTTAGCCCTGGGAAAGTGGTGGTCGCTTGGGTCTGCGATGCACCCCCTTCATTATTTTATTTGGGCCCCAGGGAGGTAGCAGTTCCCAGGGCACTGGGGGGATGTGCGGACCCCACAAAAATTGGCTGCATTGCCCCATGCTGGTGTCAGTCCCCAGGGTGCAGGGGGCTGCACGGGCCCCCGATATTTTATACTTATTGCCCCAGGGGAGTGGCATCTGCGTAAGGGACGTGCGGGCCCGCCTGCATAATTACTAGTGTATTGCCCCCATTGCCCAGGGAAGTTTTTTTGGCTGGGGCCAGTGGTCTGCGACAGACCCGCTACATTATTTTTTTTTACCCCTGGGGAGGTGGCAGTCCACAGGGCTTTGATAAGCTCTAGGAGTGGGGCCCATTGCCCCCCTTTATATTTTGGCAATGACCCTGGGACCCAGCCTAAAACAAAAACTTGTGATTAAATTTGCGAATAGTCGCAATTTTTACCATGTGATCGGGCGAACCCGATCACGGTGACAGCAACCAGGGGAACTGACGTATCGGGCGAACCCGATACGTCATTTCCGCGTCCCCATGTTGCCATGGGGACGCGCAACTCGCCGCAGCTGCGTTTCCCCGTTCCCGGGGAAACGCTCGGATGGAAAAAGGCCGCGGATCGGCAGAAAGAGGAGAACCAGGACGAAGAGAAGAACGGCGGGAGTAGGAGGAGGACGGAGACCGGTGAATTCACGAAGGAGCAGACCACCAGAGACCAGGAGCCGAACGGTCCCGGAGAGCAGTACAGACGGACGAAGGAGCCTAGCCACGACCCTGGAGGGTCGTGGCTTACAAAGGTACGGTCCCTCCTAGGGACAAGGGGCAGGGACCCTAATTCTACGCTGGGAAAGGGAAGTGGGGAGGAGTAAGAGGAGAGAGGGATAAAGAAAGGGCCCTGTCTGACTAAGAATACCTAAACCTCTCGGGCACACCTTATGACTTACCTGAAGCACAGATAGTGTTATACTTTAACACAGTTCACGGGTGAACACACTTTTCTCCTATCCCCCTACTTACCTATTCCCTATTCTTTCTTCACTGTAGAGAGTCCCAGTAAATACATATATACTTACCCAAGCCTTCTTCTGTTTTCTTGTCGGTACCTCCCTGGAGCCTTACCACGTTACTCGAGAAACCTGACAAAGGAAGAAAAGAGAAAGAAAGAAGATCAAGTTAAAGAAGAAACATTTAACTGGGCCATGCCATATTTCAACGTGAAAACTTGAATGAACAAAAGATAACGCCTATAAAATAAACCTTTACTTACTATAATATCGGATCTCCGTCTGGTGTATACTGTTCAGCCTGCCACAGTGGTGTCAGAAGTGGGATCTGAGAGTCCCGGCGGCTGAGGAACGGTATAACCATGAGTGAACATCCGAGCCTTGAGGACATGATTAAACAACTGGCGGAAGGCCAGCGACATTTACAGCTGGTTTGGGAAGCTCACCAGCGCGAGGCCAAAGAAGATAGGGAAGCCTTACAGTCCGCTCTAAAGAGCCAAGCTACTATATTGGCAAACAATCAGCTGGTTCACGAGACGGCCATGAAAAAGTTAACTGAGACCATAGCTGCTAGTAAAGTGCACCCTAATGTCCTCAGTTCGGTTCTTCATCGGTATCAGGAAGGGGAAGATCCTGATTCGTTCTTTACTAACTTTAAGCGGGTCGCCTCTTCGGCTCAGTGGCCCGAAGATCGATGGGGACAATACATCGCACCCTTACTCACCGGTCTTATACAGGCAGCCTATCAGGCGGCCAACCCCGATGGAACTACACCTTATAAAGACATTAAAAAGAGCATTTTGGAACGGATTGGTCACGACACTGAGTATTACCGAGTACGGTTCGGTAAGGTTAGATGGGGTCAAAATGAGGACCCTCGGACCTTTTACTTTAGGGTTAAGGATTTGGCGCTCAAACGGCTAGGTCCTATAGGCACTAGTCGAGAGGATGTTATTAAAACAGTTATCCTCGAGCAGTATTTGGATGCATTACCCACAGGTACAAAAAGCTGGATAAGACAACATCCTAATGTGGATACGGACATGGCTATAGATCTGGCTTGTGCGTATCACAGATCCACGGACGTAAGATCAACTTCACCTCGGCCCAATCCCAAACCCCTTCCTCCTCCAACACGGCCCATCCAGAGATATCCTTTAGAAGACCCTATTTCACGTAAACCAGGGGAGGCCCATCCAATGTCCGGACCCCAATGTTTTAACTGTGGAGAATGGGGACATATTGCTCGCGTATGTCCCAGGAAAACAGAGGGGACAGAACCTATGGAAATAGGAGTAACCCGACGCAGAGTCTTATGTACAGGAACAGGGGATAGCAAATTTAAACAGACACTCCGAATTAATGGGCATCTCCTCTCTGCCCTCATAGACTCGGGTTGCACTCAGTCAGTAATACGAAAAGATTTGATAGATCCAGTAGATGAAAACATCTGCCAAAGAGTAACTATTTGCTCAATATCCTCTCTCCACAGTAGAACTAGAGTGGGGAAATTACAGAGACTTTCTTCCCATGGGGGTCATGGAACAACTAATAGAGGAATGTATTGTGGGAACAGATTACATACACTTCCAGCAATTATTAAATAATACTCACAAGGAGAACTTCGAATGGTGGGCAGAGGCTCCTTTCCCTTATAGCGAAATTGACTGTCCCCCATATCGTAGAAAACTGTCTCGCCGGGAAAAGAGGGAAGGCAAGGCCCAGTTTCGAGCAACTAATAACCAACCTCAACCCATAAGAGTTATAGCGGAGAATCACAGGGACTCCATCAGTTTCCGACAGCATCAGAGGGAAGACCCTACTCTCACTCATGCTTGGGGAACAGCAAAAACGGAAGAAACTGACGAGGTGGGTCCCTATTTTTTTGTACAACGCAATCTTCTGTATAGGGTGACCACTACCAGGGCAGGGGAACGCAAATTCCAATTAGTAGTCCCCGAGACTTATAGAGACCAAGTACTTTTTCTAGCCCACAATCAACCGGGTGGGGGCCATTTTGGCAGAGACAAAACTGAAGAATATCTCCTCCGAAGATTCTACTGGCCAGGGGTTTTTGCTCATATTCGAAAATATTGCTCACAATGTCCTAGGTGTCAGCTCACCGAACCCGTCCGGCCCCGGAAAGCACCTCTCTTACCTCTTCCCATCATTGATATCCCCTTCAGTAGGGTGGGAATGGATTTAATCGGACCCTTACTTCCCTCAACTAAGGGACACACATATATACTAGTGATAGTAGACTATGCAACCCGGTATCCCGAAGCCATACCTCTTTCCAGCATGACGACTAAAACGGTGGCACAGGCAATGATAACAGTATTCACGCGGACCGGGTTTCCCCGAGAAATTCTTACGGACCAGGGTACACCCTTCATGTCCAACCTTATGAAGCAAATCTGTAAAACACTTGGCATTACTCAGATTAAAACTTCAGTTTATCATCCACAGACAGACGGACTGGTGGAACGCTACAATAGGACTATTAAAACTCTCTTAAAGAAAATAGTGGATGAGACTGGGAGGGATTGGGATCAGAAACTACCCTTAGTGTTATATGCCATTCGCACCCACGAACAGTCCTCTACAGGGCATAGTCCATTTGAACTGGTCTTCGGGAGGCAACCTCATTCCCTTTTAGATATGGCAGTCGAGACCTGGGAGGAAGAAGAAGAAGAGGAGGGGAGACCAGTGTTAGAATACGTTCAGAAGTTGAAGTCGCATTTACAGGATTTATCGGAGAATGTAAGACAACATATGGAAAAGGCCCAAGAGTCGCAGAAACACTATTACGACAAGGGAAGTAAACTCCGTACATTCCTTCCTAATGACCAGGTGTTGATTATGAGACCCACATCTGATCAAAAGCTGTTAGCTAGATGGCAAGGGCCATATAGGATTGTTCGAGCAATCTCCCCTGTCACCTATCTTATAGAGTTAAGTGTCAACCCCCAATAAAACACAAATTTATCATGTGAATCTTCTCAAGAAATGGGAAGCGGAACCAGAGGAGAGAGAGAGTAGCAGCGAGTTGTCTCTTATCCCCGTTAAGGAGGTAGAGATAGAGTTGTTTCCCTCGGGGAATTCACAAGAAGTAAACTTGCCCATTGTCAACACCTCGTTGACAAAGTCACAGAAGGATCAGTTAGATACCTTATTAACTCAGCACTCAGGAGTATTTTCGGATACACCAGGCAGAACATCCATAATCCAGCACAGAATAAGAACAACCCCAGGTCAGATTATTCGATTACGGCCCTATCGTATTCCCGAGGCTAGGAAACATATAATTGAAAACGAAATAGAAAAGATGATACACATGGGAGTTATTGAGCCTTCTGTCAGCCCATGGTGCTCACCCGTAGTTCTGGTTCCCAAACCTGACGGAACAATTCGTTTTTGTATTGACTTCCGCCAACTCAATGCCATCTCTATATTTGACTCGTATCCTATTCCCCGGGTGGATGACGTTCTTGACAAGCTAGGGACAGCTAAGTATATGTCTACTTTAGACCTCACTAAAGGATACTGGCAGATACCCCTTTTTCCCGAAGATAAAGAAAAAACAGCCTTCTCGACTCAATCTGGTTTATATCAATTCACTGTGTTACCTTTTGGCTTTCATGGGGCGCCGGCAACATTTCAAAGGTTGATGGATAGATTGTTAAAACCCTTCCATTCCTTCTCTGCCGCTTATCTTGATGACGTTGTTATCTTTAGCAATACGTGGCTTGACCATCTGTACCATCTACACCAAGTGTTCACTACTCTCACAGACGCCGGTTTGACTGCTAATCCAAAGAAATGTGTCTTGGGGAAGACTGACATATCGTATCTCGGCTATAAGATAGGCGGTGGTATGCTAAAACCCCAAATGACTAAAGTAGAAGCAATTCAAAACGCCCCAACCCCAAAGACAAAGAGAGATTTGCGTTCCTTTCTTGGGCTCGTGGGTTACTATCGTAGGTTTATCCCGGGGTATTCCACGGTGGCGGCACCACTTACTGACCTATTATCAAAAAAACACCCCAACAAATTGGTCCCTTTTTCGGCCAGTCAGAGAAACAGTTTTGACCAGTTAAAATCCTCCCTTACCTCAGAACCGGTTTTGCGATGTCCTGATTTCTCCCAACCTTTTCATGTGTACACAGATGCTTCGAATGTGGGCATTGGGGCAGTGCTCGCTCAACCAGATGCGGGTGGTGGAGATCACCCGATTGTCTTTATTAGCCGGAAGTTGTTTCCCCGGGAATGCCATTACCCCACGATTGAGAAGGAGTGTTTGGCCATTAAATGGGCTGTGGAGACTTTACAGTATTATCTTCTGGGTCGACCTTTTGTACTGTTTACTGATCATGCTCCGCTCACCTGGCTTGCTTCCCATAAGGATTCCAACTCCAGAATTCTCAGATGGTTTCTTGAGCTTCAGCCGTTTTCCTTTCAGGTTTGTCATGTGCCTGGAACACAACAGGGTCCTGCGGATTACCTATCCAGGTTTCCTTGCCCTACTCCGGTCCTCGAACAGGACCGTTCTTGGGAAGGGGTATGTGATCGGGCGAACCCGATCACGGTGACAGCAACCAGGGGAACTGATGTATCGGGCGAACCCGATACGTCATTTCCGCGTCCCCATGTTGCCATGGGGACGCGCAACTCGCCGCAGCTGCGTTTCACCGTTCCCGGGGAAACGCTCGGATTGAAAAAGGCCACGGATCGGCAGAAAGAGGAGAACCAGGACGAAGAGAAGAACGGCAGGAGTAGGAGGAGGACGGAGACCGGTGAATTCACGAAGGAGCAGACCACCAGAGACCAGGAGCCGAACGGTCCCGGAGAGCAGTACAGACGGACGAAGGAGCCTAGCCACGACCCTGGAGGGTCGTGGCTTACAAAGGTACGGTCCCTCCTAGGGACAAGGGGCAGGGACCCTAATTCTACGCTGGGAAAGGGAAGTGGGGAGGAGTAAGAGGAGAGAGGGATAAAGAAAGGGCCCTGTCTGACTAAGAATACCTAAACCTCTCGTGCACACCTTATGACTTACCTGAAGCACGGATAGTGTTATACTTTAACACAGTTCACGGGTGAACGCACTTTTCTCCTATCCCCCTACTTACCTATTCCCTATTCTTTCTTCACTGTAGAGAGTCCCAGTAAATACATATATACTTACCCAAGCCTTCTTCTGTTTTCTTGTCGGTACCTCCCTGGAGCCTTACCACGTTACTCGAGAAACCTGACAAAGGAAGAAAAGAGAAAGAAAGAAGATCAAGTTAAAGAAGAAACATTTAACTGGGCCATGCCATATTTCACTGTGAAAACTTGAATGAACAAAAGATAACGCCTATAAAATAAACCTTTACTTACTATAATATCGGATCTTTGTCTGGTGTATACTGTTCAGCCTGCCACACACCACTTCTTTTTTTTTAATGGTTTTTAGCCCAGAGAGGGTCCCTGGGGTACCCCTGTACTAAGACTAGAGGGCTAGTGTAAAGGTACCTTGTCACCTTTTCTTTTTATGTTTATTTTTAAGACCCAGCTCAAGCAGAGTCTCAAAATGTCTGCCAATACTTCTTATTTGAAGTGTTTGCAGCCAATCTGAGCTCTGCACGAGATTGGCATTATTCACAAGATCTACTGGTGTCTGTCAGAAGATAATAAATACATATCTATGTCTAATACCTAGCAGCAGTCGCCAGTAGGTAGTTATAGTTAGGACCTAGTTTCTATAGGAAGGTGTTTTTTTGGTTTGCTAATAACTTTGTCGCTGTTTCATGAATCTTGACAAAATTTTCCAAAAAAACCCGATGCTTACTTCAGGGTCTGTCTGTAAAGATTCAGAGTGATCCATTAAGCGAGGCCAAGAACAAGGGGGAGGAGTCCCTAAACGCTTTTTTCCCATGCATATTTCCATAGGGATTTTGAACATGAATAGCGGCCAAACCACTGTGCGGATTCGCACCAAATTTGGTAGAAAGGTAGCTCTTCGTCCAGAAAGCAACCTTTTTGTTATTTGGTGTAAATCCATTCATTACTTTCAAATGTAAGAACAAACATATTTGTATATCTACAAATAGACACAACAGCTCAACAAACGCTCCCAATCTCGTTCTGAGATCTGATTGGCTACCAACACTTCAACAAGAAGTTTTGGCAGCCGTCTTGGGACTTGGCTTCAGTAGAGTCCCTGAAAAGAAGGTGAAAAGAACAAAAGAAAAGTGGTCAACGTAGAAACATCCTGACCCCTGAGCTCTGGTGCTGGGGTCCCAGAGCAAAAAAGCATTTTCTTTCTTAATTTTCACCACAAGTCATAGCAGATCTGGCAAAAGTTTCAAATTATTTTATTAACAGTCCCTTGGTAGGCCAGTTCCAGGGGACATTGAAAAAGGAGGCAGCGCACATGGCCCCTCTCCTAGGGCTTAGATTAGCCCTGGGGACTACCACCACCCTGGAACTATTATGTTAAAATGTGCAGGGGGATGGGTGGTACCCCAGGGACCGCCACCTCAGGGCAAGGTCTTTATTCAAATTGAGGAAGGCCCATATGTTCTCCCCCAAAGCCCTAGGGACTTACATCTCCCTGGGGATAGTTATGGATCAATGCTGGGGAGCCACACAGCACCCCAACCCCCCCTAAAGCCCCGGGGAACCCCACCTACCTGGGATAATTTAATTAAAATAAGGGGGGCTGCCTGGCTCCCCTGCAGCCCAAGGGACCACCACAGGGCTAAATCAATCATTTAAGGGGGGCCACGTGACCAGCCTCAAGGAGCCATAGATGGCCCTGGGGACTGTCACCCCCCAGGGCCGGTCCTTCTATGTTCTGGGGTGCCTACCACTAGGACATAGCTCTTTGCTGTGGCTTGGCGGGAACCTTGACTGTTAAAGCCAAGTCATAGAAAACACTCCACTCACAGCAAATGAGAGCTGTCAAAAAGCCCCCTTGCTGCAAGAGGTGGTTTTCCTGTTTCCCTGCCTTCCTCCTGCAAGACTCTTTGAGCCTTGGGACCATCACCCTACAGGCAGGGAAACAAAGGAAACTATTGTTCTCACAGAGAGGGTGATGCATCTTTATCAGCTCCCTCTCTGTGACAGCAATGTCTGCTGCCCCACAGTTCCCAAAACACACTGGGTGCCCTGGAGGACACCCAGGTGACATGGCCAGGCACCGGAGAATGGGGTCTCCGGAGCCAAAATTGGCCAGGGGAGAGGGGCTATGTGCCCCCATCCTCCCCTCAAAAAAATAATAAAAGGCCAGACTCCAGGGGATAGGGTCCTGGGCCTGAAATCGGATGGGGAGGAGGGAAGTGTCCCACCCATGATCGAATTATAATGGACCACAGGGGATGGGGTCCCTGAGTCTGAAATTGGCCAGGGAGGGGGGACGTGTGGCCCACCTCCCTACAATGCACATTAAACCAACAATGTAGCACTTACTACCTGACCAGTAGAAAGTGCGCTAGTTTGGTAGACATTGTGTGCAAAACTGTGGACTCATGTTGGATAAACGAGCGGGTGTGCTGCTGTTTTTGCCATGAGCTCATTTTGTTAGAAATTAAATCTCAACAAGAAGCACTTACAAATATAAATGTAGCAGGTGCCCCAGTTGAAGCTCCACATCTGGAAAGGACAAATGATCCTAACTCCTGGGCTTAGCAAAGGGATAGCAAGTGTGCTTACTCTGCGTTTCCATATTGAAATACAATCTTAAAGCCTTTGTGGAGGGGAATGGCTCTCATCTAGTAGAGCACAATCAGACACTCTCACACCCACTCTCACACCCACATAGGTTCTCTCACACCCACTCTCACACTCAGACAGACACTCTCACAGCCACTCTTGCAGCCATAGACACCCTCTCACACCTATTCTCACAACCAGAAAGATAGGTCCTGCAGCCAACTCCCATTGCCCATGGCCAAAGGCCGTGCTTAGCGTGGGGTTGTGTGGTTAGGGGGTTGGGCGCAGGGACTGTCCACAGGCTATGCCCTGTGGCCAACCACCGCCACGCACAGCTAAAGGCCATGCGTAGACATTATGTGCAAAACATTACATTAAAAAAACATAGAAATTCACTGAAAAAAACAAAATTACAGGGACATTTTAGTTAGAAAATTGAATTTTAAAAAATCCTTAAAAATTAACTTAGAAATTCACTTAAAAAAACAAAGGTTACAGGGATGTTATAGTTAGGTTCTGAATTCTCGTACAAAACCAAGGAATTTCAGCAGTGACAGTTAGTTATTTCAAGTAACTATAATTTGCGCCCTAAGATAACTATAACTCGCATTCTCGCAAGGCACTGCTAGTTGGTTGTATGACAGAACCACGCCTTCCAGAACCACGCATGACTTAATGATGCAGTCGGAACCGCAGCCACGTCTTTACCACGTATGCCGCATGCTTAGTAAAGATATATGTGGTGACGACATTCATGGTTGTATGGTACAACAACCCTGACCCCCCCATCCTGAACCCTGAAAACCTACCTGGCTCTTTCATAAAAATTACCCTGAATCCTAATACCTACCCCACCCTTTCCTAAAAACTTTCTTGCCCTGGTCTAAAAACTACCCCCAGGCTTCCCGAACCCTAAAAACCTACCCCGACCTGTCCTAAAAGCTACCCCACCCTGTCCTAAATACTACTCTAACCCCTAACCTCCGACCTGAACCCAAAAATCTTCCTCACCCTGTCCTAAAAACTACCCCGACCCCCGCCCTGCCCTGACCACTAAAATCTACTCCACCCTGTCCTAAAACTACCCCAAACATCGGCCCCACCCTGAACCCTAAAACCTACCCCGCCCTGTCCTAAAAATTACCCCACCCTTGCCCGCCCTGAATCCTAAAAACTCTCCTGCCCTGTCCTAAACATGACTCTGACCCCCCACCCTGTCCTGAACCTTAAAACCTACCCCACCCTGTCCTAAACACTACCCCGACCCCCCACCCTGAACCCTAAACGTACCCCACCCTGTCCTAAAAACTACGTGACCACCGCCTTCACCCTAAATCCTAAAAGCTACCCAGCCCTGTCCTAAAAACTACCCCAACCTGTCCTAAAAACGACTCCATCCTACCTACCCCACCATATCCTAAAAACTGCCTTGACACCCCACCACACACCGAACCCTAAAACCTACCCTGCCCTGTCCTAAAACCTTCCCCGCCCTGTCTTAAAAACTACCCTGACTACCAACCACACCCTGAATCCTAAAACCTGCCCCACCCTGTCCTAAAAACTACTGTGCCCTGTCCTAAAACTACCCCAGCCCTGAATGCTAAAACCTACCCCACCGGGTCCTAAAATCTACCCTGACCCCTTGACCATGCCCTGAATCCTAAAAATTACCCCACCTTGTTCTAAAATCTACCCTGACCCCCTGCCTCAGCCCTGAACCCTAAAACCTACCCCACCCTGTCCTAAGAATTACCCCCTTCCCTGTACCCTAAACCCTAAAAACCCTAAAAACTACCCGACCTCCCGCCCTAAACTCTAAATGGTAACCTGCCCTGTCCAAAAAACTACGCCGCCCCTGCCCCTGCCCTGAACCCAAAAAACGAACACGCTCTGTCCTAAAAACTACCCTGACCCCATCCTGAAGTTAAAACCTATCCCATCCTGCCCGAAGAACTACCTCAACCCCGCCATTAACCTTAAATACTACCCCACCCTGTCCTAAAAACTACCCCGAATCCCCACCCTAAACCCTAAAAGCTCCCCTACCCTGTCCTAACAACCAGCAGGGCAAAAATACAATTTGACAATGGAGACTCCACCACCATGTGTCCATGCTCATTCAATCCGCTAAACCTGACCAGCAGGAACATTTTGATTTACCGCAATTAGTGTGTAGTCCAGACATTTCAACAAATCTGAACAGCCTCTTCAAGAGAGTTAGTATTGGCTGTACCAGTTTTCTCACGCATAATGGGTTTTCATCAGTGTATATAGACGTTACGAGATGCAAGTCACTAAACTATATTCCCATGGGTGTAAATTGGTCAGTAAGACTATGACTACGACAAGCAGGGAGCATAGGAGCGGCTTAAGGGGCAGTGGAAAGGGAGAGGAATGTGGATTGGTAGGGTTACTAAGTGAGATAAAACAACGCATTATGAGGTCATTCCAACCCTGGCGGTCGGTGTTAAAGCGGCGGCTAACCCGCCAACAGGCTGGCGGTTAAAAAAATGGAATTCTGACCCTGGCGGAAACCGCCAACAGAGACCACTACTTTAACACTCCGACCGCCACTGCGGGACAAACAAACAGCGTGGCGGTCACCGCCAACAGACAGGCGGGAGTCAATGTTCCGCCCACCCTATCACAACCCACCAATCCGCCACCTTTTCCGGGGCGGTAGACCCGCCGATAAAAACACGGCAGAAACAGATATTTCAAACGGAAAACGCTCACCTCCATACACCCCACGAGGAATCTGGACAGCATGGAACCCGAACTACATATCCTACCAGCTATTGTATTCCTGCTCCTCTACCGGGAGCACGAACGCTGGCGCAGAAGACTACGGTGAGTACTGCACCTACGACACAGGGGAGGGGGGAGGAGAAAATATTACGGGCACACATACGCTACACACCCACCCCCACCCCCACCCTCACCCACTACAACACACACATCAATGCATAGCAATACATCACTGTTACAACCCCCAAACCCCCTGGAAGAATGCAAAGACAAAATGAAATGATCATAAACAGTCGAATATATTGTATTATTGGCATATAAAAATATCACACATTTAAAACTAATATATACATAAATATTAAAAGTCCGATACTTTTAGCAGTCATTGTCCGTGGACCACTAGGCCCAAATCAGATGGGCAAGGCCCACACTGGATACCTGACACCAACGGAGAGAACACTGCAGGGGCATCAGATAGAAAAACTACAGGCACCTCAGGGGGAAGGGAAGGGAGGGGGACCTCAGCCACATGAGTACACAACGGCAGATCCACGAGGGGCCTCCATGCCCACTGTCCCATCCTGGGGAGTGCAAAGCCACAGTCTCTCAAGTCCATACAGTGGGTGGCTTGCTCACTGTCCCATCCTGGGGAGTGCAAAGCCACAGTCTCTCAAGTCCATACAGTGGGTGGCTTGCCCACTGTACCATCTTGGGGAGTGCAAAGCCACAGTCTCTCAAGTCCATACAGTGGGTGGCTTGCCCACTGTACCATCCTGGGGAGTGCAAAACCACAGTCTCTCAAGTCCATTCAGTGGGTGGCTTGCCCAGTGTACCATCCTGGGGAGTGCAAAGCCACAGTCTCTCAAGTGGATGACAGTGTCCACTGGTGCTGGAGGGGGACTTGTGCCCAGAGTGCTTTGTGCAGCCCTGCCCGACACAGATGCGGCACTGCCCCTTCCGCCAATGGGCCAGCGGTGCTTGAGATGAAGGGCCCAGTTCAGCGGTGCTTGAGACGGCGGTGCCCAGCGGAGCGGTGCTTGAGACGGCGGTGCCCTGTTCAGCGGTGCTTGAGATGGCGGTGCCCTGTTCAGCGGTGCTTGAGACGGCGGTGCCCTGTTCAGCGGTGCTTGAGATGAAGGGCCCAGTGCAGCGGTGCTTGAGATGAAGGGCCCAGCGGAGCGGTGCTTGAGATGAAGGGCCCAGCGCAGCGGTGCTTGAGATGAAGGGCCCAGTGCAGCGGTGGTTGAGACGGCGGTGCCCAGCGGAGCGGTGCTTGAGATGAAGGGCCCAGCGGAGCGGTGCTTGAGACGGCGGTGCCCAGCGGAGCGGTGCTTGAGATGAAGGGCCCAGTTCAGCGGTGCTTGAGATGAGTGTCCAGTGCAGCGGTTCCGGCCCAGGCATGGATGTCACTCGCCACCTGACATGTGGCTGGCGGGGCCTTCCTGCCCATCTGTCTGTTGGCTTGCGGGGCCCTCCTGGCCTGCCGAACCGGGCCTCTGGGTGTCCTCCTGCACACCTGGGATGGGGCTGGTGGGGCCCTCCTGGGCGGCTGGCCTGCTGCCGGACTTGTCGGGCGTGCTGCCCTCCCCACACTTCCCTGGTCGTCTGTGGCCCTTTCCCACCTTTGGCGGTGTGCCAGGTGGCACCCCACTTCCAGCCGGAGCCAGGGTAGGGATTTTGGTCCCTGGTGTCCTTGGCCTCTCGCGCCGGGCCCTGGTAATCTTTGGGTGTTTTTCCGGGGGTGGGCTGGCCGTGCCTTGGCTCCTAGCAGAACTAGTTGCCTTTGAGGGTGGGGGACTCCACAGTCCTTGGACAACAGTCTTGATCGGTCCTGGTTTGGTGGTGGCTATGGTGCTGATTGCAGTCTTATGAGATGGACGGGGTGGGGGAGTTGTTGGAAAGAGGTCAAGTTTGGAAAGGAAAATCAATTTGGAAAGAGAGGGACGGCTAGGTGTAGTGGGTATGGGAGTGGAGGAAGAGGATGTGGTTGTAGGAGTGTGAAGTCTGGTGTCTTTGGGTGCAGGTGCTTGGGCTGGAGGCTGTCGTGAGGTGGATGGCTGTTGGGTGGGTGGCTGCCTGCGTTTGTGTGGTTTGGAAGAGGGGGTGACAGACACACTGGGAGAGGACACAGGGGACGTGTAAATGGTAGTGGGGGTGGTGACTGCACGTGTGCGGAGTGTTCTGGTGGGTGTGCTGGTGATGGACGTAGTGGCTGAAGATGTTGTGCATGCAAGTGTGAGTGGAGACGTCACAGGGAGGGAGGAGGGATACAGTGGAGGCAGTGGCTGTTGGTGTGTCTGCATATGGATGTTGCTTGTGTGAATGCTTGTGTGATGTGTGGTGCTTATGTCTGGATGAGCTTCCCTTGGGTGTTGAGGTATGTGCAGGCTGGTCTGTAGGTGTGTCTGGGATAGGCAGAGGTACAGGGGATTGGGTCTGGGTGGAGGAAGTTGGAGGGGGGAGGCTAGAGACAGGGACAATTGCTGCCGTCAGTGCTGAGGCCAGAGCGTTGAACGATCGCTGATGGGCAGCCTGACCCGAATGAATGCCCTCCAGGTATGCATTACTCCGGTGCACCTCCCTTTCTACACCCTGGATGGCATTCAAAAGGGTAGACTGCCCAACAATGATGGTCCTCAGGAGGTCAATGACCTCCTCACTGAGGGCAGCAGGGGTGACAGGGGCAGGGCCTGAGGTGCCTGGGGCGAAGAGATGCCCCCCTTCCTGGGTGAGCGGGCACAGGGCAAACGCTGAGGGGCTGCTGGGAGGTCGGTGCTGGTGCGCTGGGTGGCGGCTGTACCTGTTGTTGCGGGGGGCACGGATGTTGCCGCCACCACAAGGGAGCTCCCTTCAGAGGACGAGTCGCTGCCACTGACATCAGCACGAGTCCCCGCTGTGGAGCTCCCCTCGCCCTCCGTCCCACTGGTGTACTCAGAGTCCGTTGCATGGCCCTCCGGGGCCATGTGGGATGCAGCTCCCTCGTGCTCCGATGCCACTTCTCCTCCGCCTGATGATGCTAATGCACACATGAACAGGAAGACCACAAAAAAGGGGGGGAGGAGAAATAAAGACATGTTGAGTGCATGGATTACCGCTACCGTTGGCGGACAAGACAGACACAGAAGCCCCCTGCACTACGCCACGCACTTGGGGTCCACTACGCAATCCGTGGGACATGGCCTACAAGCCTATGGACGACAACTGCACACATGGATGACACAGGGCCATGGATACCTGTACTTGGCACCCTACAGAGGTGGGGGGCGGGGGCATAGGGCCATGCCTTACGGAGGGGCCTAGCCTACAGAAATCGCCCTGGCCTAGGGATACACACAGCCCTCCTCCCCCACCCAGACACCTCCACTGCGCGCAAAGTCAGCAGAATGTATTTGTACTCAACCCCTTGTGTCTGCTGTGATGTCCTCACGCGCCCATCCAAATCGGGATAGGCCACCGCCAGGATCCGGGACATCAGGGGGGTCAATTGACGACTGGCACCCCTCCTACGTTGGGAGGCCATCCCCAGCAGAGCCTCCACCGTCTTCATGCTCCCGAGTCGGATGTCCTCCCACCTCTTCCGGCAGTGGTTGCCCCGTCTGTTGTGGACCCCCAGGGTCCGGACGTCCTTGGCGATTGTACGCCAAATCGCGATTTTCTGGTGGGCGCTGACTTTTGTGACATGTACAGGGAGAGAAAAATTGTCATCACCTTCTGCATGCTCGATGTGAGTGGCCCCCCAACCCCACCCTTGCCATGTGGCACATGCTCTCATCTGTCGTCTGATGCATGCCTCAATCGCTCCCCTCCCCACCATCTTTCATCCACCCGACTCAACCCAGGCATTGCCCACAAAGCATGGTCCCAGTGTACTTACCTGTTGGTCTGGAGGACCGTAGAGTAGCGCATACTGGCTGAGGACCCCATCCACGAGTTTCTCCAATTCTTCAGAAGTGAAGGCAGGGGCCCTTTCCCCATTCGCAGCAGCCATTGTCTCTTCCAGACCGAGGTCACAGCAGCACTTGCAGTGTAGGTCCTCTCCTGTGGAAGATCAGGTATCGAGTGATTAAGTAGATAGAAAATGGCGGTCACGCCCGCGGTGGTGCGACCGCCGGCGCACATCGTCATTGGCTCCTGAAACCCATGGGGTTCAATGTTAACCAATGCGGCTTTGCGCCGCAGTCTTCGACCGCCTACCGCCACGGTATGCCACGCCAGCGCATTGACCTCACATCCCATTGTCACACTTCACAGGTCAGGCAGCCGCCATTTCAAGGGCCCACATGGCTTAATTTCTACTGCGTCACACATGCCTAGGCCTTTCCTCAACACTCATACAAACCATTCAATGCATAGTGAATCGTGTTGTGTGCAAGCTGTGGGAACGTACCTGTGGGTTGCTTGACTCTGTGCTCGCTGTTGTCCTTCCTAGGCACCGTCCGCTGGGCAATGCGAGGAGATGGAGGAATCTTCCCGTGTACAGACCGCTGGTGGACCTGTCGACAATGGAGGAACGACATGTCATTCTGACATACAGGCTTGACCGAGCCACTATACATGAACTGTGTGCCCAGCTGGAGGCAGACCTGATGTCACCCATCCGCCAACCCACAGGGATCCCCCTCTAGTGCAGGTGCTGTCAGTACTCCATTTCTTAGCAAGTGGGTCATTTCAAACAACAGTGGTCATATCATCAGGGATGTCTCAACCTATGTTTTCCAAGGTGTTGTCCAGAGTGTTGTCTGCCTTGCTCAAACACATGCAGAGCTACATCGTTTTCCCTGAGGTGGGGGATTTGCCTACAGTGAAGGGTGATTTCTATGCCCTTGGACATATCCCCAACATCATAGGTGCCATTGATGTGGCTTTGGTACCCCCCAGCAGGAGTGAACAGGTGAAGAGGAACAGGAAAAGTTATCATTCGATGAATGTACAGATGGTCTGTTTGGCAGACCAGTACATCTCCCATGTTAATGCCAAGTTCCCTGGCTCAGTGCATGACGCCTACATCCTGCGGAATAGCAGCATCCCGTATGTGATGGGTCAACTCCAGAGGCACCGGGTGTGGCTATTAGGGGACTCTGGTTACCCCAACCTGTCCTGGCTACTGACCCCAGTGAGGAATCCCAGGACCAGGGCAGAGGAACGCTACAATGAGGCCCATGGGTGGACTAGGAGGGTGATCGAACGCACCTTTGGCCTCCTGAAGGCCAGGTTCAGGTGCCTCCATATGACAGGTGGATCCCTAATGTACTCACCAAAGAAGGTGTGCCAGATCATCGTGGCCTGCTGTATGCTTCACAACCTGGCTTTGCGCCGCCAGGTGCCTTTTCTGCAGGAGGATGGTCCAGATGGTGGTGTTGTAGCAGCTGTGGAGCCTGTGGAGAGTGAAGAAGAGGAAGCCGAAGAGGACGACATAGACAACAGGAACACAGTAATAGAGCAATATTTTCAGTGACACACAGGTAAGAGTACACACCGGCATATTACATTTACTTAAAGACTCCTACCTCTCTACTGTCTGACTTTTTCCCCCAGTGTATGGTAACTGTGTTGTGACTTTCCCTTCCGTTTTCAGAGCTGTGGGCCCCACTGCGTGACATCTGCTTTGTTTCCCCATGGACTACAGCTGTGTGACAGCGGTTTGTTGGCATCACAATGTGAATAAATATTTTAACACTGTCATGTCTCATACATTTGTTAAAATCACAGACAGACTCCAGATTGTTTATGTGCAATAATTGTGTTTATTCAAGTGCTCTAATTTGGATGGGTGAGGGGTGATGGTGGAGGATTGTCCATGGCAGAGTCCAGACTATCAGGTTCACAGGTGCATTGTCCAAATGCCTGTGGGAAGTGGAGCAGGGGCAGTTTAAGGTTGGACACGGTGACAATGTGGGACAGTGGGATGACAATCAGGGCGGTATCCTTTGCTGGCGGGGGTCTTGACATGTTACTCTGTCTTCTTCCTGAATCTCAGGGCCCGCTTGCGGGGTGGTTCTCCTTCTGCAGGGGGTGGGGTTCTGGTGGCCTGTTGGTCTTGTGTCGGGGCCTCCTGTCCACTAGCGCCGGCGGAGGTGGTAGCCAGTTCTTGGTCCATGCTAGTGACAGGGGCCCTTTGAGGTGCCACAGTGTTCCGCAATGTGGTGATTAACTCATTTAGGGCCACTACGATGGTACCCATGGCGGAACTGATGTTTCTTAGTTCCTCCCTAAACCCCATATACTGTTGCTCCTGCAGAACCTGGATTTCCTGAAACCTGGCCAGGACCGTCGCCATCGTCTCCTGGGAGCGGTGGTATGCTCCCATGATGGAGGAGAGGGCCTCGTGGAGAGTGGGTTCCCTTGGCCTGTCCCCCCCCCTGTCGCACAGCAGCCCTCCCAGTTCCCCTGTTTCCCTGTGCCTCCGTCCCCTTGACCGTGTGCCCACTACCACTGCCCCCAGGTCCCTGTTGTTGTTGGGGTGGTGGGTTAACCTGGGTTCCCTGTAGTGGTGGACACACCGCTGATTGACGTGTCCTGGGGACAGAGGTATGGGCCTGCTGGTTGGGTGCTGTGCTGGTGTTCCCAGAGGGGGGAAGGTCTGCTGTGGCCTGTGACTGTCTGAGGGGAACCGACTGTCCCGAGGTCCCCGATGGACCGGGCTGGTCATCTGGATCCAGGGAGACAGAGCTGCTGTCATCACTGTGGGCCTCTTCTGGGGGTGGAGTGGACATTTGAGGACCCTCCTGCGCGGTGACCTGGCGTTCGGGTCCTGCCGGGGTATAAAAGTATGGTTATTGCTTCTGTGTGTGCTAATGGCGTGCAATGGGTGGGTGCCCGTGTACCCCAGTGCTGGCATTCCTTTGTGGGGGCTGTTGTGACAGTGTTTTGGGGGGGGGGGGTGATGGGTATGTGCATTGGGCATGCTTTGGTGATGGGTGTCCATGCTTTGGGGCCGCATGCAGGGCTAAGTTTTGGGATGGGTGGGTTGTGATGGTGAGACATTTGCAAGGGGTAGTTGTGATGGGGGTGAGGGTGGGGGTATGAGTTGGCATGCAGGTGGGGTGGGGGGGATGAAGTAGTGAAGATGAGACTTACCAGAGTCCATTCCTCCACCGACTCCTGCGAGGCCCTCAGGATGCAGGATGTTCAAGACTTGCTCCTCCCATGTTGTAAATTCTGGGGGAGGAGGTGGGGGTCCGCCGCCAGTCCGCTGTACCGCGATGTTGTGCCTTGATACCATGGAACGCACCTTCCCCCGTAGGTCGTTCCACCTCTTCCTGATGTCGTCCCTATTTCTTGGGTGCTGTCCCACAGCGTTGACCTTGTCGACTATTCTGCTCCATAGCTCCATCTTCCTGGCAATGGTGGTGTGCTGCACCTGTGTCCCGAACAGCTGGGGCTCTACTCGTACGATTTCCTCCACCATGAACCTGAGTTCATCATCTGAGAACCTGGGGTGTCTTTGAGGTGCCATGGGGTGGTGTGGATGATGTGTGGGGTGGAGTGTGTAGTGATAGGTGGGGTGCTATTTAGTGGTGTGTTGTGTGAGGTGCGTGGAAGTTGTGTGGGTATTGGTATTGTGTGCCTGTGGATGCTTGGTAGTTGACTGTGGTGTCTCTCTCTGGTCTTCGTTCGGGATTTCTGGTCGTAGGGGTTTGTGGGTGATGTAGGTGTGTGTTTTATATTGTATTGGGTGTGTGGGAGTGGTGTGTGTATGTGTATCAGGTGTGTGTATTTCGAATTGGCCAATGAGGTAGTGTTTTGTACGAGTATGTGTATTAGGACCGCGGCGGTGTGTACCGCCAATAGAATACCGCGGTTGAAAGACCACCGCGTGGATTCGTGGGTCGTAATGGCATGGGCGTATTTCTGTTGGCGTGATGATGGAGGTTTGGTCATCGCCAGTTTATCGCTGACCTTTGGTGTGGCGGACTTTTGTGGATGTCTGTATTTTGGCAGCTTGCCTGTTGTGGGTCAGAATGACCGTGGCGGTTTACCGCGACTGCGGCGGTGTTATGGCGGTCTTCTGTCTGGCGGTAAGCGCCTTTTACCGCCGAGGTCGTAATGACCCCCTATATCTGTAAAAGAACCACATTTTTGAAGTTTTTCTAAATTGAGAGGATAGTGTGTGTGTGTGGAGATTTTTTTTGTGTGTATTGAAAAATTACTGGTGAAATCCGACGGACACCTCACAATACTTACCCAATTACATACCCCAACCCCCCCTCCCCCCGAAGCTAGGCCCTGTATAGTTCCCAGTCCAAAAGGGCCTCCCACAGACAACAGCTCAATAGTTCTACTGGTGAGCAAACAGCAGTGCTGAGAAGGGACATTCCAGTTTTGTTCTCCTTATACGAAGACAGCTAATCAGAGAGCTCCTGCTCCCTTTTAAATCTGACCTTTGGTGCTTTGCAGAATTAACCCAGTTCTGTGAAGTCTACCTGATCCACATGTGCTTACATGCCTCCCAAACGAACTCTCAATAGACCACATTGAATGACTTCTAGATGCCCAACACGCTACCCATATTGACCTTTTCCTGATGACAAGCTGTATATGGGGAACTTGAATTATGTAGCATCTTTCTATGTGGTATAAATTCACACTCATCACTGTTTGCAATCTGCATACTTCTATGCGGTATAAATTCACATTCGTCACTATTTGCAGTCTGCTCTGCATCTCTCATCAGCTAGTTCATCAGAATTTTACTTATATTTTTTGCATCTACATTGATCATGGATATTCGGTGATGCCCTTTAATGTTTGTGGAGTCCCAGGCAAGTTTTGAGATTAAATTTAGCATTTCCTTTCCCATAGTGCGTGACAGGTCTTGCATGTCATGCACTTCCTGGAATACTTAAAACAACTTTTCAGAGAGCATCCAAGGGAAAGACTATTATAAGTCAGTAGAGAAGCTGTCACTGCGCCAGGCTTTTCCCCATTTGTGCAACCTTCACAATTGTACGTTGGTCTGCCCTAATAAGTGGGACATCAATCATATCATGTTCCTCTGAGGTCTCTGTCAGTTGAAGTTCCTTAAGGAATTCCTTTGTTGAGTGCTCCTCAAACTGACATTAATGCCTTGCTGGATGACAATGTACTCCCCTATAAGAAAGTGAATTAAAAGTTGAGGTGAAGTCAAGCCCACCACAATTAATGATGTCACTAACATGGCAGACTTGTAAGGCCAAGTCAAAAGTTTCAGTAATTTAAACCTGAGTTCAACCCCTGGTAGCTATGGCACAGAGCAGACAGTCTTAACTTAGAAGAAACTTGTACAGATTGTGGAAGGTCTAAAAGAGTTAAGTAAACTACACAATGTAATAACAATTCCAATCCAATTGACAAAATAATGAAAAAATGTAATAAGGAAAATTAAACACAAAAAACAGAAAGTAGAAACACAGACATGATTTTTTTGATGACTTTGGTGGCGAAAACCCACAAAAAATGAAGTACACAAATCAAATCAAAGGAAGCAGTGGACAGGTACCAATGTGAAATTTCAGGCCGACTGCAATACGACCCAGGTCAAATACATCACTGTATTGAAAAAAGTCTGGAGGTAAAACATTTGAAATGGTTTCTCAGTTCCATTTCAGAAAGCGGTTTTATCACTTTTCTAAAGGAAACCATTTAATTTTCTCTCTGAAGTCCCAGTGCAGAATGGCACCTTGTCACTATTTGTGAAGAAAAATACTCCTCACAGGGACCAACTGCAATTGTAGCCATGGAACTAAAGGCCAGATACCTGAAGACCCAGTACAGAATTTTTAGGCGGTTTCAGGACCTGTGAGCAGGATGAATCTCAGGGGAGGTGCTTAAAGACTCTCTGGGTGTTCAGATGAGGCAAACAGCAGGGTTCAGACCACGTCTAGTTGCTACTGATCAGCTGGGCACTCCAGGAAAAAGGCCTCATGTTTCTGTAGCCACATAGGTCAGCCTCCTGTCTACAAGTGGGAGCAGGCCCAGCCCTTCAGCTCTCCCTACAGGTCTCAAACAGCAACTGCAGTCCTTCTGTTCTTCTACAAGTCCAGATATTGTTCTAAAATGTGTCTTTGGTGCCACATTTATGATTGGCACTAGCTAGTAGCTGGGGGAGTGACACCTGGTCAATCCCAAACAAATGGGGTAAAAGTTCCCAGGGGCAACCTTACCCACTTTTTTAGAAGTTCCTGTTTGCCCTACTGCAAACAGGCCCAGAATGGCATGGCCAGGGAAGTGTTAAGATTGTCAAAGTCTTTGTCATTCACTATCAATGTTAAACATTTACTGGGAAAGGCACCCTTTGCATTAAAAACTTACAGTCAATGCACAGGAACAACAGAACACGATCATCTGTTCTTTGCAGTGCTTTATTTAAATGTGACCTTGCACCAAAAATAGATGTGAGGTTTTATATTGCTCTAAAGAAAGGATGAAATTATAAATTGCATTTCATGTAGTTATGCATAATTTTGATGATATTTTACAAATTTTCACATAGTTTCACGTAATTATGCAAAAGAAAATCACACACATTTCACACACCCCTAGCAAGAGTGAAAGAAAACTCTGGAAATTACAACTGCCCTCCCAGATCCAACATAAAATCTAGATTGAAGAAGGTCCTGGGCCCATAACAGAACACAAGTCTAGTCATACAGAAGCAGGGTTCTTCAGCAACCAGACCGGAAATACACAACAATTGTGTTCTAGTTCTATTTCATTCCATTCAAGGACAAAAAAGCTTTATGTATGTATCAGTGAGACCTGTCAGGCAGGGGTTGATACTGCTGTGCCAACAGGAGGGGCAGTAGCCCCTAGTATGAAAGTCCAGCTGAGCTCAGAGGAGTCATCCCTACCATTCAGGTCGACCTGTTAATTAAAGCTGTCTATTGTGTAGCTCCTGGGGGTAATTTCCCAGCTCATTAAGGTCAAGCACTTGATTAATAGCTGCTGGATAGCTTATGTATATTAGTCTCCAGGGACATCAGGCAGGGAAAAGGTACCTTTCTAAAAGCTACTTTTCCCAAACAACAAACTTTCAACTTTACCATTGAATTTGGCTTTTGCTAAATTTTAAAAAGAGTAGTTGAATTACTTTCCTAGCTCGTCCAAAACTCGAGAGAGCTGATGTAATATTTTAATCTGTACTTTAGCTTTCTCATAGGACATCCAGAACCTTAAACAGTGAAATTAACGGTTGGAAACATGTCTCTGCATGGATGTATTAATATTAGATTTCTACATGTCCCAGTTTCTATTATCACACACCCTGCTTTGTGGGCTACAAGGCCTACTGAGGGGTCACTTGTTAATATTTAAAAGGAATATTTTTTCCCTGTCAAAAACGACCTGGTCGGGCTGCAGGTTTAAACTGCAGCAGTCAAGCAAGTGCTGCAGTCCACAGGTGACAAATTAATTTTCCATGACATGGGAGCAGTTTCTATGCCATATTCTATGGCTGGCCTCATAGGAGAGTTTAATATGGTAATCAGACATTAGCCAATTTCTACATGCTTTTGGGTCAGAGTACATCTACTTGCCAATGGACAGCAGTGTCCTAGAGTACAGAGTTTAAAAAACAGCAATAACATTCAGCAACAAATGGGAGCAACCATGAAAAAACATTATTTTTTCTTACATCACCTCATCATCTTTCAGGTACAGTCTTGTGACCTTGGGTCTCTTCCTCTTTAGTAACAAAGATAGCAGTTGTCCTGTTTTCTCTGAATCCTTGTAAAGCTGCTGCCTGTATGTTGCAGTAGTAGACCTATAAAGTGCATCATATGAGTCCCCCCTTCATTGTTTAAGTGCCACCATAGTTGTTGGCCATAATCGTAGCCTGACTTTTAAGAGCAGTTTGTAATGCCTCACGCCCCTCTTTAGCTTCTTTTATTTGTTGTTCCCACATCAACTGTAGATGACGTTGCCCTTCAGCTAATTGAGCAATTACGTTGGCCATGGTTGCCTTTTCTTCCATGGTGGGGATTCTAAAATCCCACCGCTGCCACCACTTGTGACTGGGCCCCGCGTGGAAGGAATACTCAAACGCGCTGTTCCGGTGTACCAGTGTTTTATTGGATTACGGTGATAACTGGTGAGTTATAAAGTGCAAGTATGTTTTAAGGTTTTCTTCTTGGGCGGTGGGCAAACTGGTGATTTCTGTTGTGGTATTTCTTCACTCGTCTCTCTCTTTGTTTCCTTGGCGTACAGGTGTCCCCGGGAAGTACATGTGGAGAGAACAGAGGAAATTTGGTAAGTGGTCAGGTCGCCTTTGGGGTTTTTGGTCTTTTTTTATTTATTTATTCTATTTTCTTCCTGTCTTTCTCTTTCTGAAACAGGTTTATTTTTGTATCTGTCTCTCTTCTGTTCTCTGTCTTTTCTATGCGCTGCCCTGGAATGGTCCTTGTGGTCTTCTTATAGTGCTTAGTGCCTCTTTCCCTTCTCTTTGTGCCTCTGCCGTTTTGTGCGCAGTGCCTTTAAAGTGCAATTGTCTACAAAAAGTGCTTTATGGTGCTCAATTGGTGGTGTGTCGATTCCCCCCCCTTCCTCCTTTCCGTGCCCGTTTTGTTCCTTTTCCGCTATCCCCTTCTTCCCCCCTTTTCCCATACAGTTCTCTCACACTCTCTCTCTCTCTTGTTTTCTCACAGGTATGTGATCCCACGCACCTGGAGTTGCCACGCTTCTCCAGAAGCGTGGCGGGTGGTAGCGTTCCGTCCTCCCGGTTGCCTGTCTCAGCTGAACCCATCAGAGGCCTATGGTTGGTTTTTCGAGTAGAAGTTGGGATTCGCTGTGTCCCGGGTCTCGAGGCGCCACCACTCTCCCTCTCCTTCGTCCTTCTGATGAGCGAGATCCTTCTCCTCTCGTGGTCGAGGTTCTTCCTCCTCCTCCCGTGGTCGTTCTTTTGTCTCTTTCGAACCGTTGACACCTGCTAGTGCTGCCAGTGGCAGTTTTGACCTCTCAGCGGCCCGCCATTCATGACCATCCCACCAATTACGGGACGGGAGGCGGGTCAGACGACGAGCACCAGGGGCAGAGTCAGCACAAGTCAGGGATGTGTGCGGGCGATCGCAATCCAGCTCGTCAGACTGTTCTAGTCACTTACTTACATTTCATCATTGCTGGATCTTGTACGCATTAGTGCCAATGCAGACAGCTAACAATTAAATTCACAACATATTGTGATAGCCACTTTTTTGTACCAAGCTAGCTTAGATAGGTACCTAGTGACTGGGTTCTCTCCTTTTTCAAATGTCTGGATTGTTTTATACTCCAAGTAGCTACTATATGTTTCCAATTTCAGGTGTTTCAAGTATATGAATAGACTTGTGAATATGTACTTAATGCAGAATACGTTTGTTGCCTCACTATGACACCTAAAACATTTGCCATTTGGCCACTAAGCCAGGTGTTACATTGGCACCTTCTACTTGACTGTAAATGTTGTGATAGACTTCTATATTTGACTGAATGTATTGCTTGTGAAATACAATCCCTGCCATAATAAAGACGCTCCTAAGATGTGCTGTCACAAAAAATGGTCACACTTAATAAAGTTAATAATTCAGTCTAAAAATCAATGAAAAACACATCTAAGTTTAAACTGATCATATCTATGAACATTTCATTTAATTAAATGAATGTTCACTCAGCAGTCGTGCACTGAGCAGACATGTCTAAACTCATGACCAAACATATGCTCAATGCCATTTTTAACTAAGAAGTTGCTTCCCCCATCCACTATTTTATATCTTGCAGATTGCCTGACCAACAGAATAGACATTGTGGTAGTCCCCTATCATTGTGGCCCTGCATGTCACATCAGCTTAAACTCTATAGCTCTTTCATGGTCCTCTCCAGCAACTTAAATCTTCCAGTAATGCAGTTCAATTGCTTGATTGATCTAGTGAATACTGCCTACATCACGTGGCATGTTTAGCTTTCATTACATATATATGTGTGCATCGGGAGCTCATTTGGACTAACTTAACAATCTCCTATGCAACCTCAAAGCAAAATGACTAGAACAATTATGCTGGCATTAATTTCATCCTGTTCCTCACCTCCCCAATCCAAAAGGACAATCACATTTGGAAAACTATTCAGTGAGAAATTGGGTTGTTGGTTGCGGGGTGTGTGAGCCCTTCTCAAGTAACAACCACAATTCCTGTCAGGGTGAACCACAAAAGTCACTTGGAACGAAAGCAGCCAGGCTTTACCTAGAGGCAATGTGTAAAATATTTTTGCATCACTCTAACAATAATAAAGTGAAAACACATCAATTTAGAATAATAGAGCAACATTTAATAAATTATTTTACACCAAAATGACAAAAGTCCAATCAGTAGAACAGGAGCTATGAATTTCTAAAGTTTTAGTGCAATCTAGCACCTAAAAGATCAAAGCGCATCACCGCACGACTTGGGTGAAGTTGAAAGTTGCGGCCAACAGAGATAGAGCGTGGTTCAGATACAATAAGTGGATTGTGCCCAGTCTTGGCTTCCCTTCAGGCTCGGAAGAAATTTAAAAGACAAATGCCTGAAAAGGCAAAGCACAGCAGGACAAGGCAGCTGGTGGTGTCTGAGGAGGAGGTTTTCTTCAGGAGGGAGCCAATGGATGAAGACGCGGTAAAGATTTCTTCATTTAGACTTAGGGCCTGATTTAGAGTTTGTCGAAGGGGGTGACTCCGTCACAAACATGATGGATGTCCTTTCCACCATGTTACAAATTCATTATAGCCAATGGAATTTGTAATACAATGGACGGGGTTTTCCTCACGTTTGTGACGGAGTAACCCCTCTACAAAACTACAAATCAGGCCCTTAGTCTTTTTGTTGGAAGTTGAAGATCTCCAGCATGCCGAAGCTGCTGGCTGTATTCAACGAGGGCTCCAGGAGGCCAGATATCTTTCTAGAGAGGAGCCGCTGAAAAGGATTTGTAGCTGAGGAAAACAACATAGAATTAGCTACTGTGAAGTCAGGCTCACCGGGGATGGACCTCTAGGTTCTCAGAGAACTTCTTGGCAGTAAAAATACATCACCAGTACCTATAGTCATTATTAACTTAAACTTTTTTCCAATCCTTCATTTTTTCCCCATTCTGGGACAGACTTCACATGCCCAGTAACTGTTGGGACCTACTGAAAAGATCTCTGGCAAAGAGCTCTCTCACGGGCATGTTAGGCACTGCAGTGCCAGCCCAACAAGGACAAGCCAGATGACGAAGCATGCCACCTAAAGGTGGGTAAGGACTCTTGCTCCTAAAAAGCAAATGCTTTTGGTGACCTAGCTTTCCTCTCCAAATGAATATTGAGGAATTTCACATAGGGAACAGTGTACCTGTATTGTGTTTTGTATTTGACTTTTGGCAGACTGTACACTTGACCAGGGAATATCAACCAGTCCCTCTTTCTTTTGATCCACTGATACAACAACCATTGAAGTCATCAGTGTTGCATTGCAGATCAGCGACAATGATGAACCTCAGCTTATCATTCTGCTCGACTTTTGGTCTCGCTACAGTCTCTGACATCATCCACCAAAAATTCCTGCTTCAAACTATTTTCTCTCACCTGGACTTTAATGGCACTGTCCTGCAATAATTTATGAGCAATGACTCAGTCAGAAGACTTGGGATCAGATCATCCAACTGTATTCATCTAAATCTGCACCCATCCTTGTACTCTCTATTATTCCATAAAGCACCCTCTTATTGCCATTGATCTTCAGTTTGTATCTGGATTTCCTGAAGCCATGTGTCAATAACGCTATCTATGTCCATGAAAATCACAACACATTCTACCAAAAAGTCTGTTCTGGGCATGACATGTACTCACTTAAGGACAGTCTTGCAATAGTTCATGCCATCAAGGTCAATTATTTATTGCCACAATTGGTGCTCATTGTCAGTGATAACAAACAAAAGGAAGTAGCATTTTGCCTCTTACCAAGAAATGTTTGTAGTTTAATGTCATGACTTATTGACAGGGTTAAATATTGGGTTGCTACAGAGACATCAACCTCAACTTCAAATGTAACATCCTACACAATATATACATAAGGCACCAAGGGCCATATGTACGAACACATTTTCCCATAGACACAGAATGGGTAAAACCCTTTGCTACATCTGGCCCCAAATGTTTTGCTCCATAAGGAAGCATTAGGATTGCTGCCCAAGCAATGAGTCTTTGTAATCTTGAAAGAGGTAACATCCAACTAGAGGTCATCCCTGAGTCACAGTTGACCGCTGAGAAAGTATCCTCCATATTGTGTCTTGTCTAATCAAAGGTGTATAGAAGTTAGTCAGTTACACCTACTTTGATGGGAGATCAGCTGTTCCCTCTTCCATCAAGCAACACATTCACAACCCCCTGCATTTTGTTTAAGGTAGCCCTCTCAAAGAGAACACATCCACCCATATCTTGCCTATTGTTGTCTACCATCCCTCTTCTTGGTATGCCCTGCTCATTACTGTAAGCCTGTTTTCATCCTCTATTTGTACTTCCCAACTTTCTCCACATGTATTCTCTATAGTCCTTCTCTATGTGATTTAATTCACTATTGTGTGCCCATCTTTTATATGGCACTCTGTTTTACCATTACCTCAATCTTAAATTCCTAGCTTTAATTAGTCAAATTGTAATTTCTTTAAATAAATCCTGATTGTCATAACCTACTTCATGGAATTACTACTATAACTATGTTAATTAATGCATTCTTTCCATCCTGGCTTTTGAATAGATGCTCCAGAAGAAAGCATAAAGCTGTAAAAGACCTACAATTAAGAGAGGACTGACAAACATTGACTGAATCACTGTATCCTCCAGATTAGTGATGGATACCCAATTTGGGTATTCATCCTTGTGTAGATATTATCTAAGTGGAAGCCAGAATGACCAGGCATGGGTCTCATGCTCACTGTGAAACTGGAACCAAACTACACCTGACTGACGGGCACCAATCAGAGAGAAACCGGCCTTGGGTTGCTTGTGTTCGGGTATAGGGAGGACCTGGCCTGGCAGTCATGCTGGACTGTTCCTATTGGAACAGGGTCTAGAGTGATTTGTTTATATCTAGGTCTAAACTAAGGTGGCATAGTGAGCAAGCGAACAATGGTTTTAATGCCAAATGCTAGGTGCTACCTAACAGATACTTTAGGACCCATCATGTGATGCTGAGGTTCGTCACTCAAAAGAAAATATGCATCCAGCACTGATTAATACATCTTTACTCTTCCTATAGCTAGAAACACTGTCAAAAGAGGGTGATCTTAGGTTTGGTGCTTGTTGATCCTGCACTCTCAGTGCCTCCTTAGCGTCCTTTGGTAAAGTCTTGGTGGAAACTTGCCATGTCCTAATTGTATCTCAGGTCAGAATAAGAAGCACAGTAGAACCAGTGGAGTACATATTACTTCATGCTTTGGAAAATTATATAAGAGCTCTCCATAAGAAAGGAAATAAGAGAAACAAAGCAAGGTCGAGGAAAGGCTGGCTAACTAAAAAATATTTTCTAACGACTTGCAGTGATGGAACATCTATGCAGTCTTGTTTGTTGTTGACACCAGGTTTGTTTGATGGACAGACACTAATATTGATTGAAAAATACTAAAAAGTTTAATATTTAAGTGTTCAGTATGCAGCGTAGAAAGTCTACATACATTTTTAACTATCTGTCATGGATCTTATGTATAAATGCTTGAAAGAAACAGTCCATATATATGCGCAACGTGACCCTCCCAATCCCAGGCAAACAAAAGCTGATGGATAAACACAGGGTTGCTTCAATATGTTTACCTAGCAGGGTGGTGGAAATTATGAGTGGATTTCAAACTTCCATTAGTATCCGTGGCAACAGCACGAGTGAGAAAACAGACCCAAAGAGAACACAATGTCAGACTCTAAGGATACCGACAGCTCAGATAGTTGAAAGAAAATTTAAGAAAATGAGAAGGGAGGACGGGTTAAGAAATCTAATATAGCATCCAGTGAAGATTGGAACAGAGAGGCGCCATGATTTACAAACCAGAGGCAATTTGTAAAATACACTATGAAATAATAGAATGTAAAAGTTCGCTTGGGAACACTGTTAATAACAAAAGGCAAGTTGGTCACTTGATCCTTTGAACAAACATCATGTGATCTTGCCCATCCAGTGTGAAAGGCCTGATGAGTCATATGATCATTGACCCGGATTCACCAAAATGCCAGGGGTAGCTGAAGTGACATCACGCAATCTTTGACAGGAAGGGACATTATTTGACCTTTGACCTCATGTCATTTTAGGGAATTATGTCACTGAAATTACCAACCATGAAATAGGTGCAGTGCCAGTTTAGATAACACACATATTGTAAGTAGGTTGGAGTCCGTTCCCATGTCTCTTTGTTTCTCCTATTCTCTCATTTCAAATTTCTCTCTAACTTGTCAAATGTCTGTGTTGCATCTTTCTTTGCATTAACATCTGCCTTATCTCCTTCTGTCATTGGCCTCGCCCTTGCTTCATCTCTCATATCACCTCTCTTCCTCTCTGCTGCCGTTTTTCTCTCCACTCCGGTTTCTCTATCGTCATCTTTCTACCATCCCTTTTGAATTTCTATCTCAGTCAGAGAGATAGATGCACCTTTTTGAAAGTTTTTGCTTTTTATTTAAAAAAATTTGTGCCTTCATCCACAGGCTGCAATGTAACATGAAGGGCATCTCAGAAGAGACCCACCAGGTTATATATGTATCTTTGCAGCATTTTGTTCAGTTTGTTTTAGTGTATGTGCCTTGCACTGTTACATTAGTTTATAAAACAGAGAAATGTCCCTGTTGCCTGCAGACTACAGAAAGTAAACAAAGCTCCGAGAGCTCCGTTTAACTTATGTTCCTTGTACTGCCTTTGAGGTCAGGGGTCGCAAAGGCAGTACCAGGAGTCTGCAGCTGTGACTGCTGGGGACCCCTAAATTATGTCCATGCACAAGATATGATAAGACTAACTCTGCTGTGAATGACTTTCAATTTGAATTCGAGCTCATATTCATGGCACAGCCTGCAAGTGGCAAATAGATGGGCCCAGAAGTAAGCATGCTTAGAAAGATTATTGTTTCCTTTCACATGAAGTACTACAAGAAACTCATTATATTGTTTACATTTTTGAAATTGTAGTACGTATGTATAGTACACCCCCACTACATTGCATCCACTACATCATCAAAGGTAAGTTATCTAAAGGATCCTTAAGTTAAAAATACACATACCAGCTTCTGTCATATCGAAATACACACACACACACATAGACATGCACACATTTCCTATCCATCTACTAACTAGCACTTAGGATCTGATTTAAAGTTTGGTGGGCGGAGTATATTACCTCTGCCACCTTGATGGACTACTGCCCTCCAAATTTAGAGATGACCTCTAGCCTAGCTTTCATCTCTGTGCAGTGAAGGGAACCATCATCACAGCGGTTCCGTTCAATGTACTAAAGGTTTGGTTGACAACTGTTGTTATTTTTAACAGCCACCCACCAAACATCTAACTTTTTTTTGTTTTTGAAAAACCTTTTTGAAGCCGGAGCTTATTCCAAGGGTGTTGGGGTGATTAGAGTTCTTTTCCTGTCCCCTCTGCCGGTTTGCTCTTGCAGTGATGGACAGGAAAAAAAGACATTACAAAGTCCCCTCTTAGTAGGGTGGACGGCATAATGTTCTTCCTCTAATGGCCCCTACTCTGTCAGATCACCGCAGGAAGCATACCATCAATGAGTGCTCCATTAAAAAAGTGGAAAACTTAAGGTCCATACATCTCTAATTGAAATGGGTGGGCCAAGGGTTTGGAGTTCAGGGTAGTCCATAGTGTTTGAAACAAACTCTAAATTATGTTGCTTAAGCATCTGATCTTTAACTCCTTTTTGCTCCAGACTCAGTCATAAAAGCACATCTCTGTTCCTAACACACTGTGGTCTAGATGTACAAAGAGCTAATCACAAAAATCGGGTCTCAATTGGCAACTAGTATTTTGTTTTCCAGTAAACAATTTTAAGAACTGATCTATCTATTAATAGGTTGGTTCATAAAATCACAATTCAGACTAGGTTTAAATCTGACTTGCCGCTTGAATATTAATGAGGTGGGTAACAAATTGCAGCTCACTCCTACTGGAGGCCCTTGCAGGGATAGTGGCTTGCTAGGGTCAGCAGAGCAGTATGTCATTGATTGCCTTTTAATTACACTTTTTGTGTTTTTTATGCAACCTGTTTTCCTTAAGTGAGATTGGGCTTCTTTTTTAACATAAAAGTTTTCGTTTTCTTAAAAAAGCTTGTTTAAGGATTTTGTGAATGCATAACCACCCCAGCTTCAATGAGGGTCACAAAACATCGATACATCTCATATTGATCCTGTTTTCAGTAATCAGTATGGGGACAAAATCCCACTGTTGGAGTCTGCCAACATTTACTGACTCCTAAAATGAGGCTAGAACATTCAAAAAAAATATTTCTATGGTCATAAACTTGAAATCTCAGTATTTATGACCATAAAAATGCTTAGGGGCAGATTTATGGAAAGTGGTGCCACACCGAGTGCAGCGCCAATTTCCCTGTGCCCTTAGCACCCTCCTCCCGCCACCATGTGTGTGCCGTATTTAAAGTACAGCACGCCAGAGGGCTTGGTAGGGTGGAATAGCGTCATTTTTCATGACGCTATTGATGTACTCTGCAGGAGTAATGCCAAAATATTGGTGCTAATCCTGCAGAGAACATAGGGCCCCATTTTAAAGAATGTAAGCCCCCTTTTAACGCCTGCTCTTGAGCAGGCGTTAAACGTGGCATAAAAAATGGCATAGATTTGTCATAGATTTCTTTACACCATTTTTCTGGCTCCACTAATGGGGGATTGCCCCCTTTGCATACATTATGCCTGGCACAGGCATAATGTAGCACAAAGGGTTACAGAGTGCCGCAATGCATGTGCGCCACCCTGAAAATAAGGCGAATGGATTTCGGCCTAGTTGGGCCACATTAATGTAAAAAACAATGACGTCAATGTGGCACTGGGTGGCACTAGGGCATTATAAATATGCCCCTTAGTACTTCTAACCGTCATACGCTTAAAAACCCACTTGGCAGACACATACCCAAAGAATAGCATGTTGGTCCAGATTGTTTAAAGTTGTGAGCAGAACTATACAAGAAGTTGGACGAAATGAAGTAGTTGCATCAAAAGGGGGGTTTGGCTATCAATAAGCATTTAATCATTCATCCTTTCTATGGCACTATTGTCAGTCAGTGGTTCAGAATGCAAGAACAAACAGAAGACTGCCACTGAATGCTCAATGCTCTTCATGGTAGTTCACCTTGAAATACCCCATTTGCAGGAGTTGTTGGTAAGTTAATCAAATTGAGGTATAGCACATTTGTATCTTTCATTACTCCAAGTAAAATCCCAGATACCGACCAAAACACAAACTTTAAACAGTCATAGACATGACTTGCTCTGAGGTGCTTAAAAAACGTTACGTTTGACTTGCTTTGCACCAAATCTCCTCATCACTAAAAAGAAATTGATTTCATGCTGTTAAAGATCATAGGAAATTTCCATCTAAAACACATGTGGAACATGTACGTGAAACTGCACAATGCATGTCAGGAGTAGGGAAAATGTGTTCTGGTGTAAGAAGTTGAGAGCATATTAATGAGCTCCTTGTGCACCTGTTGCATCACTTTTTGTAATGCAACGGCAGCGCAAACCTTGAACTCATATCTGTGAGGCCACTTTGCGCAACTTTGAATGGCCTAATAGATATGGAGTAAGGCAAGGTAGCGCAAATCGCTGAGGTATTCCCATCCATCACCCATGGATTTTGACAGATTCCCAGAATTACAAGAGCTTGTAAACCTGGGGATGCGCCAAAACTTAAGGCCTTCCCAGGGGAGGCGCAACACGGAGAAATATCTTTATTTTTCCTAATGTATTCCTCCTTTTTAGGGTTGAGCATGCGCAAGCGCTCTGGACCATGTTGTAATCTATCTGTGGGCTTCTAACCATGCCCATGCCACACCCATCACTTTCATTAGTTCGTGGGCTTAACTTTTAAAAATCAATTGATTCTATTTGTGAAAGGCATGCATACGTCATGCCTTTTCCAGTGTTTAGCCCTCCTCGAGTGCACCAGTAAACTACAGAAAACATACAAGGCTCCGTGTTTTCAACTGATTACTGGACTACTTTAACTTTTCATTACCTGTGCAGCACGATCTTACTAAGCAGAAGTTGAGCGCTTTGCATGAGATTGACCCTCAAATGGATAATTGCACTTTTGCTGGTTACATGGAAAATTGCACTTTGTCGGTAAGATGAATAATTGCATTTTTGCGGATAACTTTCACTGCGAGCAACTTCTGATCCCTTTTCTTTGCCTCCTTAACACTCATGGCAGCCATCAGCTCGCATATGGGAAACTATTTTAATTTTTATTATTAGTTTATGTGTCAAGAAAAGTCTGGTTAGGAGTTTACAATGCTAATAGCTCTAGCGCGAGCAAACTTGAGACCTGTTGCATTGCAAATGCTTGTTATATGTGTGCTGCAGAATGCACACATATAAAGAGGAAAAAGCCTCCCAGGATTGTTTTTGTGACAAAAGGTGCCCCTTCCTGCACAAAAACAATCCTACATGCAATGCAGACATCCTGGCACAATGATGCAGGGGTGCTTGCATTGGTGCTAGGCAGCCCTTTATGCGCCAGCGCAGAGGGAAAGGACAGGAATGCACTGTATGCCAGAGATAGGGTGCATTCCTGCCTTTGCAGTTTGACGTAGGCCAGCAGAGTAAGGTGACTTGCTGTGCTGCTCTGCACCAAATCCCCATAAATATGCCTCCAGGGTAGGTGCTATATATTTATTTCTCCTTGTTTTTTCCTCTTCTGTGTGTGCTGCATTCTGAATGTCATAAACAGCACAAAGAAATGCATATGGGAGGAATTTAACAAAACTTTAGAGCTTTAGGAACCCCTTAATGCATATGCAATGTGATATATGGAGTGAAAATATCATTGTCTCTGTTTTCACTCTCTAAACATTTAGGGGCATATATGAAATGGCCAGAACACCGGCCCCAAATATGGACTACCCCAAGCAATTCATCCTTTGCCCTGTTATATTTTACCAAGGCTGCTAATAAAAAGATAAAGGAAGAAATGCCACAGCATCGCCTCCCCCCCCCCCCCGATTTTTCTGCACTGCATTGAATTCGAATTCGTAAAGATGAGCATGTGTCATGTCAGAGGTTTTTGTGGGATCCGGGGGTAAAACAATTGTGGGCCCCACAGAGCAGCTAATAAACATGGCAGCCTTTCCATTATCCATATATTAATGTTGCAGCAAAGCAGGGGGCTCTAAAAAGCGCAGGGCCTGTGGAAAGGTCCCCTTCCCCCGAAGCGCTGTGTGCAAGATCTTTGCTCCCTATTTACTATCCACAGTTGAAGGGTGAGAAGACGTGATTGACTGCTTTCTAATAGACTTTCAAGACTTTTATCTCACAGGACATGTCCAGGACTCTCCACAACAGTCATAGATGAGGCAATCACGTTTCAGTGACATGTGCTTCGAAGAAAGGGAATGTTTGCCGTGCGTGATTTAAGTGCAATATTTTATCCGAGGCCAGTTCCAAACAGATATCGTCCACTGAGGGCAAATCCAACGTAGCGACCAAGGAGTATTAGACACAGATATATTTTCGTCCTTAGTCGCTGACATTTTGAGTCTAATGAAATGCAGTCTGTATCCTGAAGTAAAATTATTGCTTTGTGTACGGGTTACTAGCAAAGCTTACAAAAGATGAACCACTGGCATGCTTCGATAGCACCATTATAACCCGCTCTTTTCTTTGGTAATGGTGCTTAGTGCATGCTATTTCTCTACACTCCTTTACCTTTAGTCACACATTTTTCTTTGAATTTTTACAAGATTTTACAAAAAAGTTGCATGTTCCTGATATTATTAGGTCTAGGTAGAGACATATGTAACTGCCTGCCAGAAATCATGCTTTAAAAAAAGAAAGAACAAAGGAGTATATAGTGAGGGGTTTGGGAAGACTCATTCATCTTCAACTGGGAGATGACCAGTTGATTGCCCAGAAGTATAATGATATCACCTAGGGAATGATGCACTAATTTATAGCCTTGCTAGGGACAGCTGTGGCATAGCAAATATGATTAACTGAAAAGCATAAACATCACGGGGGCTGGGGTCAGCCTTAATTGCACCCCCCCCCAGCAGTCTCAGTATGAGCAACCAAAGAAGTAACCACAGCTGTAACCACATCACAGACGACAGCAATGATGACGTCAGTCACCACCGCAAACGAAATAACAACAAACTGAGCTGCAGCAATGAACAAAGCTTCCAGCAAGCTAGTGACAACAGTAGTGACTGTTGGAGTGTAGTTTTTATAATCAAATTAACAAAGAAGTGTTTGCAAATTAGTGCCTAATGATGCCGCATAGAAAATGTATTGCTGTGTTTTATTAAACGTGTGTTTGAAATGTGCCCACAGGGAGTGGCCATCAACATATATGATGATAAATTAAACTGACTAATATTGAGATATTAATGTACTAATGTATGATTTTGTATTAGTATTTAGGACTATATGTTAAGGTTTTGCGGAAATTAATTACTAGGCCTTAGTTAGCATGAGGCAGGGTCTAGCAGTCTGGTTTTCATATTAAATGTGTTTTTCAAACGTGCAATGTGCTGACTTGTTGAAGGACATGTAGCCGTACTTTTCCAGAAGCTAGAAGATGTGTGTAGCCGTAGTAAATTCTTTCTCATGAGACTCAACTTGCTCAAGGAGACATTCTTGCCGAATACAACAGTGTGAACTTGCAACAGGTACACGGTCGACTGAACGGGTATAGACAATGGAACTACTGACTGGGTCTGTGAGAGGACCGCGAGAACATGAAATTGTACATGACATTCTACCCATTGGAGACATCAATTACAGGAGCCAATAAACTATGTGGGAACTGTTATGAGGTGACAATTTTAATGAGACGACAAGTAAACCATTGGAGGGAGATAATGGTGCACCAAAATCTGCCCAATTGGAAATTAGGGGACTGTACAAGTTCGATATAATTCTTGGACACAGGGAGAGACCAGCCATTATGAGCCATTATATGCCATTCTGAGCCTTTTTGATATAGCCATTGCCTAGACACTTTATCACTCTGTCTTAACTTAAAGACTTTGCGGTTTGATTCTTCGAACCATCTTCACCTTGCTTAACCCGTTCTATACTTTTCCTCCTTATGAGGGAAGTGTCCCTTATTGCCCGTTTTACTGAACTTTGCTGAGTTTCCCGGCTGATGGCGAATCAACTGATGTAATGAGAATGAAGACTGACTCTGTATGCTGACCCATTATGGAGGGTAACTATATGAAAATGAAATTGTAATTGTCTGTTTGCCTTTTCTCTCTAGGTACCAACTGCTTCTTTTGATAGAGACCATAGCTAGATGTTTTCTAAATTTGAGTTGCCAAATTGTTTTGCATGAAGCCCAACATGCTAATGCTGATTCGAGGTTAGTTAAGGAATTGAGTAAACGGACGCAAATAGACAAAGGACTGAATCAATGTTTTGTTGAATAATGCGCTAATGATACTCTGCTAAAGTTAACCCATGTTGACGTCGTGCTTTGTTCTAATGTTCATGATTCTTGCTTTGATGCTTTTGAGACTAATAAACTTGCTAGTAGATTGTAACCAATATGTAATAAATATCAAAATCCTTATACATTCTGTGTGGTTATTCATGACTGAAAGGTCATGGGGTGTCTCGATTCTCATTAATGTCATTATTTAGATTGAATCGATTTGTCATGGTGAATATCAATGATGTTATTTGATCTATTGATTGGTATGTTGATTAATTGTCTCGTCCTAAGGTGTCTTCAATCAGGGTCAAAAGATTTATTGGCCTAAAACGAGTCCCAGTCTAAGTAAGTTATTTAGTAAGGGACGCGTTATCATGACCACAGCTGTAACCTGGGAAGGAACAACAGAAATAGCTTCTACCACTTCAGAGAGTTGGAGTAATAGTTGAAGAGGGTAAGAACCAACTTCAGATAATAATCATGATTCTTGTCAGGGTGAATCAATAAAGTAAATAAATAAACCTGAGCTCAACTCCCTGGTAGCTGGGGCAAGGAGGAGACAGGCTTAACTTATTTTGGAATGCTCATTAAACAAAATTACACCAAAATGACAAAAATCCAATAAAAGGAACCAAAAGTATGATTTTTTTAAAAGTTTGTATTTAAAAATACTGCCAAAAAGCACTGAGTGCCTACACCAGGAAACTGATCTTGCTGGGCCGGGACAAGGGTAACATTTAAGGTCAAGCATGAGAATCGCAGATCACATACATGGACGAGGTTCATTCCAGTCCCAATTTCACTTAGAAACTTATATGCAAGTAGAACTTCTTCAGTGGGGCCAGGCAACCAACTGCATCGAGGAAGGGCTTGAAGATAACGAAGAAATGTGGCACAAGGTCACAGAGTCTGCTTGGCGTTGGGTCCGATGAAGCCATTGATGAAGGCTGTTGGCATTACTTGGTGGCTGCTCAGTGCTGAGTACAGTGAAGCTGTCAATTGGGTCCTGCTCAGCGGCGAGTCTGGGAAAGCCATTGATCGGATACTGCTCCGTGTAAAATCTGATGAAACTGTTGATGGAGGTTGTCAGCATCAATGTTTTGTGTTGAGTTTAGTGAAGCTTTCAGTTCGGCAGGGACGATGGCACTCTGACCACAGTCAAGGGTCCATGACCTTGGGGACATAATTTGGGGGTCAGGACTCACTTCCACAGAGGCCAGCAGAAAGGGCCAGGTCAGGGCCAGTTGGGACTGGTCAGCTGGACAGTAGAAAAGTACTCTGGAAGATTGTTGTAGCCCTGTAGCTCAAACAGAAGGTCAGTCAGTTGACACTTGGAGTCACTTCTGGAGCCTTGGGTTGAAGGCAAGCAGGTCCAGTCTTCCTTACGGTTTTCCAAAAAGCATGGTAGTCTTTCTTATGATTCTTCTCAAGTCCAGAAAGACATTTATGCCTAGTGTCAGTCATGGGTGGAAGCAACCAATGGACACACCATAGCAAATGAGATAAGATTCCTGTGAACTATCCCACAGTGCCCTCTGTACCTAATTCCAAGATGGCAGGAACTTTCTTCCCTTAGTCAGCATTCCCTGTGCACACCCAAAGGTGTTGATATAAAAGTGGACAAACCCACCCTTGTTGTCACTCCAAACCATCTCTAAGGCAACTCCCCTTCCACTGGGTTTGGAGCCAAGCTGACTAGCAGGACAAAGATAGGGGACAGGTTTGGTTTCAGGTTCATCTGCTCGTGACAAGGTCAGCCTCATTGAAGTGTAACTAATTCTTAGACAGAGCACCCACACATCCTTTGTCTAGGAGCAATCCACATCTCACTACAGGGGAGTCATCAGCTGTCAGGTGACAGTGACATTGACAGAAAGGCTTCAAGATGTTTAGGCAAGGAGAGGTAACTTTTGTGAAAGTATATTTTTGAACATAGTTAGTCAAAATTTGATTTCGCCATTACATTAGATTTTGAATATTAAAGTGAGTCCTTGAATTCTATTTTTACCTTCTTGCAACTCAAAATTGTCATGATACTTGGTTGTAATATAATCCAGTGGTTTCCTATGCGGCAGCTAACTTTGGCATAGTGAGTAGGGCTAGTTTGTCCAGGGATAGCTGAAGGGTAGTATTTATTTGGGGGAGCAACAGTCTATCTGCAGAGCTTACCGCCAATCTGCCCCCTACAAGGAGGCAGAAAGCCCAGAAAATCTGGATCCCAGAAAAGAAGGGCTAAGGGGGCTGGCTTCCCAGGTATCGAGCTGTGCCTCCACCCAAGAATGGGCCCAATAGTCTCTTTGCTCCCTCTTTTGGGTAGATTAAAGGAGTTTACCCACAGTCTGCCCCACTGGGGGCATAAAGCCAACGGTACACCAGGGATATATTTTGGTTGTGGAAACAAAATATGGCATGTGAGTGGACCACCCTGGTGTTGGGCTTAACCTCCAGCCCTAAAAGTTGAAGGTTTTTTTCTGCCCATCAGGGGCATCCCCATTTACATGGCAAACAAGAGCACATTTTTATTTCTTTGGGCATAGTTTTGACATATGGACCAAATGAGTAGGACTAAATAGAAGTTTCCTCCTCATGCCAAGGTGAATGGAAACATTATTCAGCCCATGCTCTGCCACCCAGGGAAACCAACTAAACCCAGACATTTTGAAAACTAGGCACCCAGGTGGCTGAAGGGCTGTATACCTTATGGATCCCAAAATTGTTTTCTTCCCCACTATGTCTTAAATACAATACCTCAAACGTTATCTAATATCACATATTTCCTTCATATGTCTGTGAAGGAAAGTTTCAAAATCGGTGAGTAATCAAAAATTTCTTATCACTCAGCATTCCCAACCTGTCAGGATAATAGTGGCACCCAAGAGATGTGACTGGGCATAGCACCTTGAATACAAAGGACTCAAAACCCAACATGGAGAAATCAGCAACAGGGTTAGTGGCTGTATTTTGGCCCAGGTTCTGAGGCTGCCCAGGGAAAGATAGCAAACCCTGACATTTCTGAAAATTAGTCCCCCAGGGGAATTTAAGGTGGTGTTCCTCAAGTGGCTCCCATGATGTATTCCTACATACAATGACCTGTAATCCTCAAACATTTGCCTAAAATTCCACATTTGCCTCGAAGGTCTAAGACATAAAGTTACAAAATCTGCAGGAACCCACAATGTTTCTATTGCCCAGAATTCCTTCACTTGTCCTGATAAAAATCCTTCCCCATTTGTGTGGCTGGGCCTAGTGCCTGTGACAACAACAGATCACACCAAAGTTGCCAAGGTTTCCCCTGGAAGACCAATAGTATCGGCTATGGATTCCTTGCTAGAAAACACCTCTAAATATATTGACCATTATCTCTGACCATTTGTAGAAACATTACCATCATATGTGAAAGACACCACACATTTCTTAAATATTGTGGAAGGCACACAGTGGGAAGATGATTACCTGCTTTTGACATTGGATGTTACCAGTTTATATACCTGCATCCACCATAATTTAGGTGTGAAAGCAAACAGGCATTATATGCATTCTTAATCTGTCTCTTTGCTTTTCCACACTGAAATGCTATGTGATATGATTAGCTATTGTCTGAATAACAACTTTTATATTTTTGATAATCAAATATACACACAGCTTCAGAACACTGCAATGGGTACTTGCTTTGCGCCCAGCTAGGCAAACTTATTTATGGGCTAGTGGGAGGAGCAGGTATCAGTGGAGATACTGGACTTCAAAGAAAGAGTAGTCCTCTTGTGTCGCTATATAGACAACAAATTTGTGATCTGGTGAGGGGATGAAACATCTGCTCAGGGATTTGTGATAAAACTAAATCAAAATAATTGCAACTTGAAATTTGTTGCACATCACAGTGATTCATACATTGAGTATTTGGATGTAGAGGATGTGGTGGAGAAAGAGTCTTTGACAACAAAATTACACAGAAAAAAGACAGCTGGGAACAGCTTACTTAATGCTCAGAGTGCACATCCATCTAGTTTAATCAACAGCATTCCTTATGGAGAGCTACTAAGAGCAAGATGGATTTGAAGCTCTACAAAGGATTATGAAATAGAGAGTAACATCATGTGTAAGAGGTTTAAAGAAAGAGGTTACAGCTTGAATACCCTTATGCAGGCCAAACAGAAAGTTGATACAATTTCCTGAAAAAGTGTACTATATAAGACCAGTAACATCAGGGATTAAACCAATACAGTGAGATTTATTACTCCTTATTGTAGTCAATCCTATAACATTAGAAAGATCTTTGAGAAAAGTTGGTAAATTTTACAAACTGACTCTATACTAAGAAATTATATACATGAAACACCACAGATGACATTTCCTAAGAATACATCTCTTAGAGATGAAATCAGCGCCAATATAGGGACATATGAGAGGATAATGATAAGGCGTAATACGCTTCCATCTGGTTTTTATTGTTGTATGAAAAATCCTGCTTGTAAGAACAGTGAAAACTGTAAAAAAAAAACTAAGAGTGGGAAATAATAACAACGAGCATTACAATAAAGGACACTACAATTGTAACCCAGAGAAAAGACTGTTGGAACACAAGAGAAGAATAAAGAATTATGATCAGAGTTATCCGGTAGCAAGACATTTCCATGATTATCATTGTGGAAATGAAAATCTACTCTGATTTGTAGTGATAGACCCGTTTGAGATTAATATTCGGGGAGGAGACAGAGAACATGGCTAAAGAATATTGGAATCAAAATAAATAATACAATTTGACACTGGATCCCCTGGCATTAAATTCGAGTGAGGAATTAAACATTCATTTGGGATAAATTCAGAGATATGTATAGAGCTTCTTGGAAAGTGTTTTTAAAGATTTTAACAATTTTGTTTTAAAGTATTACTATAAGTGTGGGGATGTTTTTCATTATATGTTTTTTATTTCACACAGGTGGTGATAATCTGAACATTGGTGGGACTGTTTCAAGTTTGGTTAAACAGCATATTTGGTCTTAACATCATGATGAACCATTTGACTATTATGGTCATCATTTTGTATATAATTGTGGGACAAAATGAATCATTCACCTATGCGAATATTTTATAGTCCATTTGAATACGCTTACAACCGTATATTTGGAAACTACTCTGTGGATTTATGATCTTAGCTGACCCAATATAGATGCAACAACCAATTCTGGAATGCCCACTTGGGCTTGATCAACATTTCGATTTTTCCAAAAGACAAGGCTCATATTTGTTTTAAATGTTGCAAAAATTAAGAACTAACCATGATCAAACAGATCAGTTGTTTCTGCAATTATACAAATAAAGAATTATATATGGAAATAACATTGGCATTGCCCACAGGGTCACGAGTGGGAAGAAACGTTATTGCGATATTTAAAATCCAGGGACAGTGTGATATGCACTAGAACTAAGTAAATTATGATTGTATTTAACGCTGATATTCATGTAAGTTTACAGCTAATCAATGATTTTGTAGCAATAAAAATGTATAGTAAAAATGTGTTTTAAATTTAAAGAAAGCTCAACTCTTTATAGGTGAACATTAATTCATAATCCCACAGTAATTATATTTATATATATAACAAAAATTATATTTGTATATAACAAGAATAAAAAGAAACACAGTTCTAAGATGTCCGCCATCATTCTGGGGTACATTGCAGTGTACACAAATCATTGTCTTTTGTCTATGGCATTTAAACATGTAATGGTATTCCCACTCCATCTGTGAGCAAGGATATGGCTGAAACACGTTGGAAGGGAAATGTTTCCCTGAAAACAAGACTTAATAAATTCACAACAGCGCAATAGTGTCCCAGCTTTTCCTTGTACGAAAGCATTTGGATCGATGTGTTTGAAGTTTCCGTAACCCAGTAGGGACCGCTGCGCTTCTTTAGAAATATATTTTTAACATATTATAAATGTGTATTTTCTCAATTTAAATTAAATGTGTAATATAAGGTGTTATTTACAATACGCATATATATTTTATATATTTTAAATGTGTGTTTATATAAGTAGTTGTGGTTTTATATGCTATGTATGCATAAATACATATATACACACATACAAAATAAATATGTCCACATTGGTATACACATGATTGCAATTTTGGAATATAGATTAAAAAATGTTAATTAATGTATATATCTATGTGTGCATATACATTTTTGTGTCTCTTAGTTATGTATTTATTTTGTATTATTTTTATAACATATGTAACAAAAAATGAGTTTTTGAAATATGTGGATAGTTATAGTTAGGATCACATTTCCATAAGGCATGGCTATTTTGATTTGATAATAACTTTAGCACCATTTGACAAATCCCCCGGGGTTAGTTGTCTGTGTTTTTGGGAGGACAGCATGCAGTCACCCTCCCTGACCCTTCAGAAGGCCTTGGGGACCCTATTCCCTTAGGCCAATATGATTTTAAATGGGGAGCGGCGCCTCTCTGAGCCTTCAGTAGCCCCAGTGACCCCATTCCCAGGCTAATATGCTTATATATGGGGCGGGAGGTGCAATTTCCCTCCCCGAGATATAAAATGGCCCAGAAACAACAAATGCTGTGGGTGGCCTGATCCCACCTGGGACGCCCACAGCAAATACATGCCTTGGGACTATGAGGGGAGCCCAGAGCCCCCGCAATCCCTGCTGGCTCCCTAGCCTTCACCCATCCCAGGTGCGGTGGGAGCCTTATACATTTTTCTCCCTACCGGCGGGAGCAGCTTCCTCAGGTTCCACCGAGTGGTAGCAAACTTGTGTTCCCTGATTCAGGAGATCAACCAGGGAGTTTAAGTTCTCCCGGTCTGTACTCTTGCAGACAGGGAACTAAAAGTTTCCAGGGGATGGTGTTGCTTGTGCCCCAGGGGATCGGGTGTCCTCAGTGACTGGATGGCTTGAAGATGGGGGCCATTTAGTGGGACGGGGAGAGGACCATATGCCTCCTTCCCCATTAACATTAAGTGAATGGTCCCGGGAGATGGGATCCCCCGCCCATGAAATGGCTTGGGGAAGGGGGGGGTCACACCTCCCTTCAAATAAAAAAAAAAAGAAAACAGTGAATGTGAAATGAGCGGAGTAGCCACTCATTTCACATTCACTGCCACAGTACGGGGTCCCCCCATATTGCCTGCAAGGGCTTTAAAAAAATATATTTTTTTAAGCTGATGAGGCACTAAGAATGAGACAGGGACACCACCATGCTTTCTTTAAAAAAAATTATGGGGCTTTAGAGAGAACAATACCCCCCAACAACATTTTAAAGAATTGCAGTAATTCTGCTCAGTCATTGAATTACATGAACTCAGAAAAGCTTACCATATGTTTGATAGCATTCCGAGCTGTTGCTGTATGCTCATCAGCTGGAGTGCAGGGACCCCTAGTGGTTGGTTCTATTGCTGCACTTTGTGATGTTTTCTTGAACATATTTTGTGTCAATCACTATTATTAAACTTTGAAATATGGGAATCTATGAAATATACATTTGATCATAATTACCATATTTAGCATATATCGAGGTGCATGGATGTCTGCATTGGCGCTAGATGGCTCAAAGTGTGCCAGCACAAGGAGAGGACAGGAATGCACCATATAATATTAAATATGGAATATTTCTGCCTTCTCAATCAGCCAGCGCAGCGCGGCACAGCACAGCAATTTGGCTTGCTGCGCTGCATTGTGTGACATGTTGATGAATATGCCACTCAATTTGGAGTCATACTCAGGGTCGGATCTGAGGATGGAGTAGGAGGAATGAAAGCCCCTTTAGGATGTCTCCATTTATGCTGCATGACAAACTCAACCAAATTGTGCATCATTAATTTAATGTACCATATTCATCAATGTCAATATGTATTTAAATGTAGTAGCTCATTAATTAATTAACACATATTAGGCATTTTGTGCAAGTTTCACTACGTAAAATCATTTTATCTTTTTATCCTTTTTAGTTGAAATATCTATTTTTGATGATGGTGGTGAGCATGGATTAATTCATATCACTCACTGCTACTGCTTTATGGGAAGTAAGTATGGGAAAACATTTTGCTCTCTGACCAAGAATCATGTCAAAAAGGTTCTAATCGCCCAAGGGGACCAACTGTACTTTGTGTTGAAGACTATAATTCATGTTCTTTTTAGCTTGGCTCATCCAGTTACTCATGCTAGATGACCTGCCCCTGGGGCACATTCCCAGTGGGATAGAGCCACACAGCTGTGGCCCCTGAAAATGGAGGCAATTGTGGTGGAGGACCGCCAGCTGGTGATGCTCAAGAAGAACTATGTGGAAGAATCAGCTGTCAAATCCTCAGGCCAACAGCCAAAGGGAGACTGACAGTGACATTGCCACCAGTACAGGCAGCCAAAGGTCACAGGTAACCCAAGCCAACCACACAACCACCAAAGACTCTGTCCTCCTGGAGTAAATCTCAGGGGACCTGGAGGAGATTAAGCATGGCCAGCAGAACCTTTTGAGCCAGTTGGAGGCCATGGAGTCCTATTTTTTTATAAGGAAGGGTTGGACTTGTGAAGGATGGCGGTGGAATGGACAGTTGTGGGAGATGAAGGTGGGAAAGATAGTTGGGGAGAGGGTGATGGATTGTATGTTGGTTGGATTTGGGTGAGGTGGTGGACCTGTTGTGGGAGGAGAGGATGGGAAGGACAGTTGGGAGCAGTGCATTTTGTCCTGTTTTGATTTGGGTGAGAGGGTGGGCCAGTTGTGGGACAAGGGAGTGGGACTTTTATGCATTTTTCTAAATAAATGGGTTTATAAATCGGTTTATCGTCATGAGAGTAGCATCACACACAGGTAAAGAGGAAGCACTGCCAATGCAATGATGACAGAATCTGTTCTCTGCACCTGTCCCATCAAAAACCCATTGTCACACTGTGTATTTCCCTTTCCCCCTTCAAGATTTTTCATTTCCTTCCCTATCTCCTTTGCCATGTGTTGTTAAGGAGGATACTCTACCTCTTTAAGTCCAGAACCCCAAGCAAAAACTGTTGTAAAACAGAATATGAATGACCATCCCACCCTTGCTTGATCAGACTGTGCAGCACCTACCCTTCCATCAGTATCAATAACATTTCTATATTACTTACTTCTCTTGCCCCACGCTCTGTAACTAATAATCTCTCATGGGGTCCATCAACAGCACACAGGAAATACACAAATGCTTTCTTCCAGAGAGCTTCTATTCTTACCTGAGTAGATAGAGCAATGTTTGCTACCTTCCTATAATCAGTCCATACCTCAATGCAGGGTTTTGGAAAGGTCCTTTGTAATGCTAATGCTAGTGGTGGTGGACCAACTGCACTAATAAGGACAACATCACAGGACTTGTAACAGGACATCTTTCTTAGTCCAAGTTAATCGGATGAAGTGAACTAGTATACCACATCCAGCAAGTAGATTAAAAGAAATTATAGAATGAGTGAAAAGTCCAAAACTGAGACTACCATGATCAAACAACAATTATCAACAAAGTCCTTAGTTACTTACTAAAGTAAGCATAATGTTCCGCTTTAGCCTTTCAGGAGTCAGGAAGACTTAGTAGAAGGTTACTTCTGTAGAAAACATGCCACATAGACTGTGGAAAAATTGCACATTACCTATCCTTGGGCATGTATTGCTCTAATTATGTCTCTGCACTATGATGTGCCTTTTATGCCTGCGTAGGAAGGGCAACATGGCTACTTGTCAATCTTGATAACCATCTTCTTTAACAGTTTCCGTCTCTTTAACAACATTCATCCTCCACCAAGTGTGAGATCTGGTGATGGTAGAAATTAACACAAAGCTCAGCTGATCACACATCCTTGAGGAACGGTTAGGAATTTTATGAATGGATAGTTAAGGGGAATTAGAGAAAGGTGAGAGGTAGTCAGACACAATATTCATCAAGTCAATGATGCCATCACATCTGTTGTGGGAGGTAGATAACAGTAAACAGAATCAAACAGTCCTTCAGCCCCCAGATTCCACATTTTCTAATCAATTTGTTACATAGGTATGAAAAATGCAATAAAGGGAGGATAGTTTAAACAGGAAGGATTGTTTAAACAATAATTGTTGTTAGGAAAAGAAAAATGATACTGTATAAAGATGGACGTGCATCTACATGCTTCTGTTATTGTCCATCTTAGTTGCAGTGGTAAACCGCATAGATGGAGTGCCCCGCAAGCATTTTTATTCAGACTGAATCACCTGGGGATGTGCAACAATAAAAGGACAATTTGGAGACACAAGGTAAACATCATGGTGGTTGAGAAGCAAGAGGGCATAGGCTTATGCGGTCATGTGCTATTAACTGAGAAGAACAATTCTCGTACCACCAATCCCAGACAACTAGTTTAATATTATCAGCTGATTACTCTAACAATACCAACATCTTGCTGTTTCCAGTCAAGCAGATCACAAGTTAAATACTTATTTAGAGTTTTGCCACTAGCCTGCATTTTTCTAAACCACATATCTCTCAAGTTCACAGGTGTAGGCCTCTGATAACTCTTGTTACCATTGAAGCAGAAAGGCACTGGTCCTTTTTCTGGTCTTTGCTAATAGTACTTTAAGATTTATTTCACACAAAAGAGGTAGACCTTTAGTTTTGACAAACAAATTGAAAAGAATTTCAAGATTAGATTAGTCTTGGATAATAAACTGACTGGTTGTAGAAGAACATAAAGATGATGGACTTAAATTAATGGAAAGAAAATAAAAGTATATATCTGTCCGTAATTGCCTCTACAGCTGGCAGCACTAGGATGACTTGGAAATGGGGTAGTATTTCAAGAAGGGAGTTAAGTGGCAGATTGTCCGGAACACCGTGGAGGGTTGGGGACAGTAAGATTTTTCCTGCAGCAATTTTCAATAATTGGCTTCAGACTTCACTTGATAAAGTAGCACCGATCAGGGAAATAAATAAGGGAACGAGCAAAAGCTCCGCACAGTGGTTCATGTAGCATTTGGAAATCCTTCAAAGGCAGTGCCATAAGCAAGAAAAGAGGTAGAGATTAGGCCCCAGTTTGGAGGAAAAATCAAAACATAAAGATTTGATAAAAAGGTATAAGATCACTATAAAGGAAACAAAGACTGTCTTCTTCTTCTCTCAGAAAATCAAGAAGGCCATAAATTATCAATGCAAACTGTTTAAAAGAGTAAACGTGTTATCATCCCCTCATCGCAACTAGACTTGGAGAATTCCCAGAACTTCTGTGACAAAATAGCACCATATTTTAGGGACAAAATTCTCAACATCTTTTCTGAATTTCTGGATATAAAAGAGCCTCAGAGTGAGATTTTGGAAGAATGGTCACCTGAGCAACCTAACAGAAACACACTGGATACTTTTTCTCCTCTCACATGTGAGAGGATTGTTTCTTTGCTAATGCAAATTAGATCAGGCTTGCCTGAGGACTCCTGCGCACCTAGAGTGTTACAAATGGCCCCTGAGGTGAAAAGAAGCCATTAATCACAGCTCAAAAAGAAGCCTCGTGCAGATGCTATTGACCTGAAGAATCTCCGAACCATCTCTTTACTACCATCCCCAGCTAAAATATGAGAAAAACATCTGAAAGGTAAAAAGGAATGCCTAGACTCATCACAGCATGGCCTTAGAAACAATCACAGCATGGAGTCTGCATTACTATCAGCCTCTGACTACATTTGGTGTCAGGTGGTTCAGGGTGATGCTGTCATTCTTGTAATGTTGGACCTGTCTACAGCCTTTGACACCATCTCACTACCTTTAGTGGTGAGTAGGCTGCGGCAGGCATGACTGAAGGGCAGTGCTTTGCAACTGCTGGAATCCTTTCTTAGGAATAGGACCAATGTTGTCAGTTGTGGAGACTTTAGAGCCTCCCCATTTCAGCTGCCATTCGGGGTGCCACAAGGCTCGTCCCTCAGGTTGACTCTGTTCAACCTGTATGTGGCTCCACTGGCACAATTGATAAAGTCGAGGGGCTTTCAGGTGGCATCCTACGTGGATGAATCGGAAAGGATTGGACAGAGGTGGCTGCAAGATTCTGGTCCTGTATGGCAGAGATTAGCAACTGGATGAAACAAAATTGGCTTAATATGAATGGTGATAAAACGGAGATTCTGTGTTTTGGTTCCAGTAGCTCCATCTGTAACAGTAGCTGGTGGCAGCCAGAGGATTGCAGACCTTTACCCACCTCTTGGAAGGAAGCAAAGACCCTAGGAATGGCTTTTGACCAGGAACTGACCTTTGAGGTTCAGGTTAGTAAGACAGTGAAGACATGTCATTGAATACTTAAAATGCTCAGAAAGATCATGCAGTTTATTCTAGCATAGCTTAGGGTTCTGGTAGTTTTGGCACTTATCAGCTCACGCTTGGATTATTGCAGTACCTTTTATGTAAATAGTGCTCATTACTCCCTCAACAAGCTGCAATTGATCCAAAATGGGGCAACACATGTGATTCTTGGGCTTCCTAGAGCCACTCGGTGAGGGAGGGTTTGAGGTCCCTACAATTGCTCCCAATTAAGAAACAGATTAGCTTCAAAGCAGTATGCCTGGCTCAGAATATCCGAGGAACCTCTTTTCTTGGTATGCCCCCAGCAGAGCCTTGAGATCAGTAGGAGTAGGAAAGAAGAAGATAAATATCCCCAGATTAAGGAAGGACAGAATGGGGGGGGTCTCAGTGGCAGCAGTCAGGCTTTGGAACATGCTACTGCTGGACATCAGGACTGACTCACAGCTGGACCTTTTAGAATTTTGCAGGGCAGTCAAAACCTGGCTATTTAGAACAGATCAGGAAATTCTGGGAAAGAAATGCTTGATTGTGCTGAGGGCTTTTTCACACACCAAGCCCTCAAATACCCATTGGGTTGTACGTGCTTTGCAAATGCAACTAAATAAATAAATATCACATTGTGCAAAAGGTAAGCATTGATGTAGAATGATTCTCAGCATAATTGCATTATCAAATGTAGCTAAACATACCCTTCTAACTACCACAACAGCAACCATTTATTGTGTAACAGTCATTAGTGCAAGTAATAGTGCCTAAGTGTTGTATCCCTCTGTGTCGGTCTTTCCATGGAAGGGATACACAATATAAGGCAGTTTTCTAAATCTTCACTGGTGGCCTAGCAAGGGAATGAAACAAATGATAGGGATAAGACATCTTCTTGTTCTTTAACTTCTTTTTAGGAAATGGAGCTTGCAGCTGACGGTCTTCAGTTGCTCATTTCAAAGTCAATAGTTGAATTAGTCTTTGTCAGCTTTCACCTCTCAGCTAGCCTGGGTCAAACAACAGCTGTGTCCTCTTTTATTTACTATATGTGGTATGCTTAATGGTCCACTCTATTTCAGCTTATTATTTAATAGGCAGTATAAGCCTCACACCAAATATAATTATAAATATGTTTTTAAGCAGTCCTTCTATATGCATCTTCTGTAGTATTTTTCTGAAACATCATCCTCAAACTCAAGGGGGTCATGCAGAGTATAATCATTGTCCAACTTGAGATGTCAAACAAAGTGCCCTTGTCATCCTTGTTGTTTTCCTTTGGAATTAAAGGCTTATTCATTTTAATCATCACCAGTATCTCCAGTTGGAGAGACTGGTCCTTTTGACTGTGATAACCATTCCAGGTGCACTGAAAACACACTCCAAAGAAACACTGGCTACCAAACATTCATAAAATTGTATTGCAAGTCTGCAGAGCTCTGGTCACTGTGCCTTCTTCCTGTACCAATAGATCAAGAGACCTTGATCCTCCAGGTACACTTCTCTTGGGTCATCCAGATAGGCTTGGACCATTTTTTTAATTGAATTGTTGCTACCACTTGTTGTGCATGGCCCCCTGCACTCGACTTCAGTCCTTCTGAATGAAACCAACTCATTGGGGAGATTGGCTGTGAGCCTGAAGCAGCTGTTGCTGTTGGAGTAGCTGGCAAAGGTGCTGGCTGTGGCTGCAGAGATTGCAAGCTAATAGCACCACCCTGTGTGAAGGTTGAAGACTGCACTTCAGAATCTCTGCCCTGGCTTTGAATTTGCAGTAGTTCTTTTTGCAGATCACTCGCTTTACTGACAATCCAAGTCTTGTAAACTAAGATATCCATTTCAGTAAAAGAAATGAAACTGCATGGCATCTTTTTGTTTCGTGGACCCAGTACTGTGCCACAGATGTAATCTTTGGAAGACAAAATCTCTTTTTGGAGCCTTTGATTAGTGTTCAAGGGAAGGATTACATTATCCACCAAAGAAGCTGCTTCATCAATGACACTGGTGAAAGTTTGTTTCACCATTTTCAACAGATCCCGCAGCAAATGAAACAATGCAATTGCTTGGATCATGGCCTTTCTTGCTGACGTCCCATGTTATAATCTCAAAGGATGTAGCATTTTATCATGTACTCCAGTAGCCCCCATTTGTCCACTTCCATTGTCATGGCTTTGGCAGGTGTATCCCCTCCCCTTTGAATTATGTAATTGTGCACAGACTTGTACTGCTCAAAAAGGTGTTCAAGCATATAGCAGGTTGATTTCCAATGTGTTGACATCTTCTGTATGAGGGCTTTTGCAGGTAGCTTATTAGCAGGCAGAAGGACCCTCAACTGCTTCCAGGATTTGAATGAATGACTAAAATGAGTGCATTTTCTTCCACAGGTGACCTTTCTGTTGCTGACTAACGTTTCGTTTCTGAGAAATCCTGCACAATTAGGTTGATGCAGTGTGCTAAACACAGGACTCTGGAATATCCAATCTTAGCCGTGGTTTTGGCTGTATTGCTACCATTATCAGTGGCAACAAATCCAATTGTGATACCTCTGATTTTAAGCATTGTGGCTTTGGTATTAAACTTTAAAGATGTTGGTAGGTGTATGCAACTTCTTCATGACAAACATCAAAGCTGTTACATGCTACCCAATTCCCTGAAAAATATCGTTAGCGATACCACCACCAGCTAACTTTTCCCTAACTCAATAGAAAGAGATCCAGTGTGCAGTGATGCACATGCAATTTTTTGTTTGCCAACTGATCTGAAAGTCTGTTATGGGAGGGACTGACTGAACATCACTTTGCTTCATAGCATTTCCAACCATTTGAAGCACTTTACGATGCAACACTGGTACATCCTATCTGGAAAAATAGGTCTGGTTGTGAGCCTTTCTTCTTGGACAGTGGGCCCCAACAAATTATAGAAAGCCCACCATTTCCACAAAAGGAAATGAAAGAAGCACGAGTGCAAACATTTTAACCAGCTTTCCACTGTAGAAGCAGGATTTTTCATGGTTCTGGTGGTACAGAAAATTCTTGGTAAACATACCCTTGTTAATAGGCTGTACTTCTTGTGTTACTACTACCACACAAACAATGGGTACCAGCAGCAAGTAGGCTGCTATATTCCACTGTGCCTTGTGTCATGCTGAGGTTGCTGCTGGTAAGGAATGCATAATATGGGGGAGGCTTACAAGGATGCTTTGTGTGATGCAGCTGCTGCCATGCTTCTCTTCTTCCACCTGACTGCCTTCTTGTATAACTTCAGCTGTTTGTTGTCTCTCAGCACCAGCAGCTATGTTTTTAAGGTTCTTTTCTGGCATAAATCTGGGCTGTGTTTTCAAATGGGACAGTTAGCCTCCATTACCACAGTAAGTGGAACCACATGACTCTGAGCAGGTTGAATAGAGGTGATCTGTACCTCCTGTGTGCCACACACCACACTGCTGATCACTGTCTCATTATCATTTTCACCTCCTACCTCAGGAGCTATCTTATTCCCTTGTTTCTTGGATGCAGCCAGGGTCAAATTATGTTCTGACCACCAGAAAGGGAACCTGGAGTAGATGATGGTTTCTCTATTTTTTCTATTCTAGAGACTGTGAAGCTGCTGGAGGAAAAGCAATCTTCTCAACCTTGCTCTGGAGGATCCTCAGCCAGCTGTTCTGCTCCTACTTCCAAAAGATCAGTTGCTGACAGAGGCTCCAATTGTCAACTTTCCTGCAATGGTTTGGCTTGTGGCTGAGACAATTCCATTTCAGATTTGCAGTCCCCATGACTAAAATTATTGCAGCACTCAGAGATATGGCCTTAGCTTCCGGGGTTGATGGTGCCATTGATGCAAGAGTGATCATCTCAGCCTCTTTCTCCCCAGAGGAGGGTGCAGCAGGTCTCTCACATTTCCTAAAGAAGGATGAGGGCTTGATACCAGTGGTGGCACCTGGCGTCTCCTCTACACTGCGCATTTTCTTGACTCAAATCTCCTTCTTTGTGGCACCTCCTACAACCACCTCCTCTTCCTCCACTCCCAGACCCGCTCCAGCTACCCATCCCAGTGTTCGTCAGAAACTGTCCCTCTGCAAAGTTGACCTTTTTGCCCCCACCCCCACCCCTCCAATTCATCAGTCCCGTCGTAGCGCCTCAGCCAAAAAGCCTCCAGTACCAGTGGTGCGTGTTACAGGTGTGTGGAGTGCACCGGCCACCAGGGCAGGCAGTGTGACACGGAGCCAAGGCACTGCCAGTCCACCCCCTGTAAAGGCTCTGAAGTTGGAAAGTGGCCGACGGGACCGGGTGAAGACTCCTGAAGCCAAACAACTCACAGGGGTTCCAATGGGATTGCAGAGTCAGCTGTGACTCCTCCAAAGGTGGGGAAGGGCCCAAAGAAGTCTGCACAGCCTGGTGTGACCATCACGGCGGAGAAGGGCGGCATCCTTCCCGGCGACCGGGACACCACCGCCAGCACCGTCGTCACTGGTCAGGAGACCACCGCCAGAGTCATTGCCCAGGAGAGCACAAGTATCGTTACTGGTCAGGAGACCACCGCCGGAGTCATTGCCCAGGAGGGCACAAGTATCGTCACTGGTCAGGAGACCACCGCCGGAATCATTGCCCAGGAGGGCACAAGTATCGTCACTGGTCAGGAGACCACCGCCGGAGTCAGTGCCCAGGAGGGCACAAGTATCGTCACTGGTCAGGAGACCACTGCCGGAGTCAGTGCCCAGGAGGGCCCCGGCAGCCACAGCCCCGCTGGGCAATGAGGGACCGTCATGCCACACACCAATGCACAGGTCAGAGACCGCCATGGCAAGCACCGCTGAACAGGGCAAGCACCGCTAAACAGTCCTGAAACCTCCATGCCAAAGCACCGCTGAACAGGGCAAGCACCGCTGAACAGTCCTGAGACCACCATGACGAAGCACCGCTGAACAGTCCAGAGACCGCCATGGTGAAGCACCGCTGAACAGGGCAAGCACCGCTGAACAGTCCTGAGACCGCCATGCCAAAGCACCGCTGAACAGTCCAGAGACCGCCATGGCAATGCACCGCTGAACAGGACATGCACCGCTGAAGAAGGAAAAGACCGCCACATCAAGCATCGTTATCCCATGTGCAGCTGGGACAGTGACGGGACATGAACTGTCACGGGGAGACTAATCCAGTCCCCCTCCAGAACCAGTGGAGAGATCCATCCACTACCTCTGTCCTTCACAGGATGTAGCACTCTGGGCACCAGTCCCCCTCCAGAACCAGTGGAGAGATCCATCCACTACCTCTGTCCTTCACAGGATGTAGCACTCTGGGCACCAGTCCCCCTCCAGAACCAGTGGAGAGATCCATCCACTACCATTGTCCTTCACAGGATGTAGCACTCTGGGCACCAGACCGCCTCCAGAACCAGTGGAGAGATCCACCCACTACCTCTGTCCTTCACAGGATGTAGCACTCTGGGCACCAGTCCACCTCCAGAACCAGTGGAGACTGTTATCTACTTGTGAGACTGTGGCTTTGCACTCCCCAGGATTGAACAGTGGGCAAACCAACCACTGTAGAGACTTGTGAGACTGTGGCTTTGCACTCCCCAGGATTGTACAGTGGGCAAACCAACCACTGTAGAGACTTGTGAGACTGTGGCTTTGCACTCCCCAGGATTGAACAGTGGGCAAACCAACCACTGTAGAGACTTGTGAGACTGTGGCTTTGCACTCCCCAGGATTGAACAGTGGGCAAACCAACCACTGTAGGGACTTGTGAGACTTTGGCTTTGCACTCCCCAGGATTGAACAGTGGGCAAACCACCCACTGTAGAGACTTGTAAGACTGTGGCTTTGCACACCCCAGGATTGAACAGTGGGCAAACCAACCACTGTAGAGACTTGTGAGACTGTGGCTTTGCACTCCCCAGGATACATCAATGGGCATGGAGCCCCGTCGTGGATGTGGCGTGGTGCTGTAATCCGGCTGAGGTGCCCCCCCTTCCCTTCCCCCTGAGGTGCCTGTTGTTTTTCTCTCTGATGCCCCGGCAGTGTTCTCTCCGTTTGTGGACAGGTATCTTGTGTGGGCCTCGCCCATGCATTTTTGGCCTAGTGGTGCACGGACATTGAGATGTGCATAGCTGCACTACTTCTCATAATGTATATACCTTTGTATGAGTTTATATATATCTGTATATATTTGACGCATGTATTTTGATACATTGCAATGTTTGCACTGATTTCGTTTTGTCCTTGCATTCTTTCAGGGGGGTTGTGGGTTGTTACAGTGCTGTTTGTAAATGCATTGGTGTGTGTGTTGTAATATGCGAGGGTGGGGGTGGAGGTGGGGGTGTTGCGTGTGTGTACCTAACTTTTGCCTCCCCCCTCCCCTATGTCGTAGGTGCAGTACTCACCGTTGTCTTCGCCGCCGCCGGCGCTGCTCTTCGTAGATGAGTAGGAATACAAGGGCAGGTAGGATTTGTAATTCCCGATCCATGGTGTCCTCCTTCCTCGTGGGATGTGTTAAGGTGAGCGTCTTCCCATTGCAGAAACTGTTTCCGCCGTGTTTTTATCCACGGTGAATCTGCCCCAGAAAAGGTGGCGGATTGGCGGGTTGTGACACTATGGGCGGTGCATTGTCTGCTGCCTCTCTGATGGCGGTGACCGCCGCGCTGCTTGTCTGTACCGCCGTGGCGGGCGGTGTGTTAAAGTGGCTGTCTTTGTTGGCAGTTTCCGCCACGGTCATGATTCCCTTTTTTTGTCCGCCGGCCTGTTTGCGGTATTACCGCACCTTTAACACCGTCCGCCAGGATTGTAATGACCCCCCAAATGTGGAAGGGTACTCCACTTCCTGCGATCCTCCCCACAATATATTAGGAACACATTGGTGGTGCACCTGCCCCATTTTGGGACACTACAGGGCAAGAAAATATACAAATAACTGCCCAAATGGGGCATTCAAAGACCTTCATGTGCTGGTTTTATTGAATATTTAATTTAGATGCCCTGGTCCACCCGGGGCACCCATGGGTTTCAGTACTCTTTGGGAGCCACAAGGGAGCCCCTAGACCCTTGGGACACCTCCCGCACTCTGCATGCAGCCCCAGTCCTCAATGTACCACATGTGAGCCAGCAACAGTTGCTTAGTGCTCCTGTTGGGCAGGAGCATTTTCCTCTCTGCAGCAAGGGTGGAGGCTGGTGTGCCAATCCCCTTTAGACAATCCCCTTTAGACACAGGTGGTGACGACACACCAGCTGGCAATCCCTCTGCTTTCTTTAGGGGATTGGTTCCCCAAGGCCAAAAGATCCTCTGGATATAGAGGCCACATGCAAGCTCCCTCCCCTTAGGAAATCTTTAAGATTAAGGCAGAGCAACATGCACTTGGGTCTAGTTATCTGGCCTATGTTCATGCTGTATAGCTCAGTTTGCTTCCTGTGGCCAAGTCTAGCCTACTTATCAGGAGCATTTGTTTTAGGTCTCTTTTCCTTTAATGTGATGCATTTTGAGGGAAACTGGATTTTCTGACTCCCTTTGCCAGCCTTCTCCTCTGCCAGGCTCCTGGTACACCTATCCTACTGGTGGGGGCATCTTGTGCAGCCCCTTCATTATCAACCAGAAGAGATTCCTCCCACCTGCACTATGCATGTCCTAGAGTGTCCTGGCTGTCTTGCAGAACACCTGAGTGGGGCAGTGGAGTCCAGGTTTTGCCCTCAACTGGTCCTCAGGGGACATGGGTGAGCTAGTGTCACATGCCTTGGAGAGATCCATCCTAATCCTTGGGGTGACAAAGTCTTTAGTCCAAATTTTCAGGGCATCAGGTGGGTTCTGTTTCAAGCTGGGCACCTGTTCCCCCATTGTTGCGTCTCAGGACCAGGGTCTTCTCAACTGTCTCTCCCTCATGCAGGGATTTTTAAGTGGGGTGGAAAGTTCTAAATGCTATGCCATGCATCCCTTGTCAATCCTAAGATGTCACATCATCCCTCCACAGCTACTCCAACCACTCTATACAGCATTCTGGGACAATTCATCATGGCAACTTTGTGTTTCTTTCTAGAAAGAGCTCCTCTGAGGACTTTAGCTCTGCCTGTAGCTGGCATTGCTGGCTCATACCTTCCCTCTAAATCTTCAAAGGAGAGCCCTTCCTGATTTTGCTCAAAAAGTCTGGGCTTTCTTCTTTGTTAATTGGGGCCACGCTGTGCTGACCCACCCCAATTGTAGAATGACAAGCTAATTATCATATGCAATTATTCCCCATACCCCTGTCCTCTTCCAGAAACTGGGTAAATCACTGATAATTGCCCCTTTCACCTGAGGAAGCTTTTGTTCTCCTGAGAGCAGATTAATTAACTCCTGGTAGGGAGTACTAAAGCCTGAATCTGATTATGAGATGAGACAGAAGAAGATGACAATGCCTGAAGTCCTATAAGATGTGGATGTAGTGTGTTGAGAACTACTAAATCAAACTCCAAGTGCATGTTTTACCCCAGTTTGACACCTTACCGGACTGTTTAGGCCTAAGTGGAGGGAACTGCACATTAGAGCATATTTCACCTATATGAATAATACAGTCAAAACACTACAGATTTCCCAGTAGGTCCTACTGACCTTCTTATGAATGACCACTAATACTGTAAGACATTCATCAGGTGTCCACCAATCTTTGCAGGTCCTTTCTGTATCAGGCTACCTATGTGCAATTACTGGGCTGCCCAGGGTGGTGGTCTGACACATGCAGCCCAGACATGTGTGCACAAGGGTGTGCACAAGTGTTCACAAGTAACTAGCCCAGTGCCTCTTACCCTAGCTTCAAAGACTTTTGCAGTCAACACATTCAGTCCAATTACTGTTAATTTACTGTGGGTGTAACTCAGTGGGTGTAACTCAGGTAGTAGGCCTAACCCACATTAAAGTCTGGGAAATCACAAGAAAAAAGTCCTGCTGGGCTAAATGGAGGGAACTAAATTGCTGTGAAGACCACATAACATATTTGCCTCTTGAACCAAGCATATTAGTTCAAATGTGCAGTTTAAAGTTATCTGGGCCAGCACCAGTACACTAGTGAAGACAACAAGTTGAAAGCTTGTTTCGTGTCATTTTTGGTATCAATCCTTTAAAAAAAACAGAAAGTAATGCAACCTTTAGCATGCCCATATTGAAAACAAAACAACAAAGTTAACACCTCAAACAGAATTGGTTAACTCCTTTCTGCCCTGCTAAGTCCCATGTATCAGGCAGTTGAGTAACACATTTTAAAGTGGTGGTTTGCATCACTGCATTAAAATGCATGTCTCCATACCAGCAGGCAGGGACAGAGAAGTGGTGGGGCTGGCAGCCAGGTCTGAGTCCTCATGTTTCTATGCATTGCAGCAGGGGTGGTTCTGACAGGCCATGCATGAGTGTGTCAGTAGTCTGCACACTGAGCAGTGAAAAGAGCTGCATTAGCAGCATAGGTGTGCTGCTGTCAGAGTGCTCATTGTGGTGCAGCTGATTGAGACTGATCTAGCATACACAGTATATTCACACATTCGAACGACATGGATGGCACATGCTCACTTATAAAATTATGCCACTGCTGCAAACTAAGGGGTGAATTGAATTAAGCCACCACTCAGCTAGGAGGCCTCAGGTATCACATGACTCATTACAGTAGCACATCCCACATAAACAAACAAATCCTATAAGGGGTTACCTTGGGGCAAGAAGCAGATTTGTTTGTCCTTGTTGCACCGCTAGAGTGGTGCCTCAGGTCCATACGGTGCGATCTAGCCTCGGTGGCAGTGCTGGTCATGTGTTAAATGGTTGGCTCACATGACTGGCCCCAGGCAGGATGGTTTTTACAAGTCCTGACAACCCCCAGGAAGACATCACTGCAACCCTGGCAGGGCCCAGAATCAGATGAACAATACGACTTGTTTTCTGTCATGGTGAGAACTGTCTTTAAAATCCACAGAGCAGTCTGAGAAGCCATGTCATGGACAAGCTCACTCACTGGAGCTCCACTGCTGAGACCATTTGCCCTTTCTGCCCGGGTCAGAGTGTTGAGGTCTACGGACTGCCCCACTCACTCACACATAGCACTGCCTGTGAACAGCACTGAGCAGGGCAATGTCAGCAGTGTGAGTTCCCCACTGCAGCTTAGAAACTGGTAGTATAGCATCAGCCCGAGGCAGGATATTCCCAACAGAGTTGGTAAGTGGCATATTACAGGTGGAGCAAGCACTCAAGTCAGAGGTATCTGTGTTTAGGGAGAAATCACGCAATATGGTATTGATTACAATGAGAAAAGGAGTTGGATTGCAGTGCATTAAGGTGTTCCGTAGCAAACACGGTCAGGAAATATTTACACTGTTCATGCAATTTGTCCATGGTTCTGCACCCAGCTGCAGTGATCAGAACAAGTGTAAAATGATGTAAGATATGTGTAGATTGTGGGTATGATAAGTGATGTCTTTGACACAAAAGAACTCTGAACAGATCCACCTGAAATGATTTAATTTAGCAGCAGAGATACATGACCAGCAGGGTAGCCGGGAGAGCGGTAAGTGTCCTCTTTCAAACTAACATTCCATTACCACATTCTAGCTTCCTATATTGTATACCACAAGCCTCCCGTTCCACCTGTTTGTCACAGAACCCAACACATATTTCCCCTTTAAATAATGCAAAACAAAAACAACAAAACAAACACTTTAACTTCACCCGCATACACAGTACAAAATTCATATTATTTCTATCTCAAATATTATTATTATTTTGTTTTTCTATGTTCCACAATTGTTCATGACTTTACCTACAAATTATTAGTGCTCCACATTACACATTCTATAATCCTGTAACCACGCTGAACTCTTCTTTCCCTTGACGGTCTTACATCCATATGGTCTGAAAACTCTGGCTCACATTTCCTGGACTCAAGAACCTTACCTCTTACCTCAATTGCATCTCTCTGTATGGCCAACCTGTCCTTGTCCACCATTTACCATCATCGAGCCTAGCCACACTCTCCTTAATACACACCACTTTCTTGGGCTCTGAATATTTGGAACTTCCTTTTGTGATTATGCCCCATAATTTGACCTTGACCCGTCATCTTTCTCCACCTTCACACACATTGCTTCCCTTCTACTCACATACTTGCTTTGTGCTTCTGGTTGTTTCTTTTACACCCTAATTGTTTTTCCTTCCACACCTCCAAACCACACATCCACAGGTGCACCAATTTGTTTACCGCCTCTTCTCCCTTGAGTAGCGCAAATGGCAACATTCCGGTGACAGCTCTCAGAGTGGTATTTAATGCTCATAGCAGATCTTCCAACTCTCTTTTCCATTCTAATCTATTCACCAACGACAACTGCACATTATCTTTGATCAGCATACTGCATGTCTCCACTAATCCTTTACTTCTAGGATAATACAGCAAAGTTGTCATATGCTTCATCCCCAGTTGTTCATGAACTCCTTGAATTCTCTTGATGTGAATTGCACCCCATTATCCATTACAATTCTGACGGAACTCCTTTCTTCAAAAATAAATCACATAGAAACTTTGTCACATCCTTTGTATTGACTGTTCTGACAAATGTAACCTCTAGTCAACATGAATAGTAAGCCAGCAGTACAACGCCAAATCTTAAATTCTCCTTCAACATATTCAAAGGTCCAATAATATCGATGCTTAATTTGACCCATGGTTTGTTTGGTACCTATGACGCTTCAGTGGGACTCGGAAATGTCACTTGGGATTTTTCACTCAAAGCATACCCTACATATTATCTCACCCAATGCTCTGCCTTTCTATCCACTCTTGGCTACCAAAATGTTTCTTTAATCCTCCTTTTCATGGCACTCACGCCTACATACCCTTCATGAGGTAAATGTGACACTTTACTACGCATTATTTGTGGTATCACCAACAAATTAACCTGTCTCAAAATGCCTCCTGGATAGCTCAACTCATCGAAAATCTCCTTATACACCTGCAAAGACACATGTATATTTCCCTTATGCCATCCTACACTTAACCATGTATAGGTAAAATTTTATCCTTCAACTCTTTTTCTTTTATACATTTTTTTCCATCTACCATGCTACAAGCCACCACCTTAAAATCTTCCTTCATGTTATACTCCTCACTTACCTTTAGTGACAGATGGGACAAATAATCTGTGAAAATATTCTTCACACCTGGAATGTTCTGTAAACTGAGCTGAAAGTCCTTGAAGTTTATAGTACCACTTCCTGAGAGTCGCCTTTCTAGTCCCTTTTGTAGAAAACAAATTAACGAACGGTTTGTGATCCATTTGTAATGTGAACTCTGTACCCCATAGATACTTCCTGAAATAACTCACTCCCCACCAACACACTAAAGCTTCATGCTCTACAACAGAATAAGTCACTTATGCTCCTTGTAACACCCTTGAGGCAAATGCCACACCTCAACATCCTCCTTACCATTCCTTGACTGCATTAACACTTCACCCAGTCCATATTGACTGGAATCAGTCACCACAATGCTACGATCCTGAGTATTAAATGGTTTAAGAGGAATAGCCTCAGCCACTTCTCTCTTTATTTTACAACACTCTTTATCTATCACACTAGTCCATTCAAATTTAACATTCTTTCTCAACAATTCACGCATGCCTTTCGTTTGTTCCGCATGCTTGGGTATGAACCTTGCTAAAAACCTCCAACATCCCAAAAAATGATCTTAACTGATCCTTATCCTGGGGAGCAAGAAAGTCATTAATAGCCTTCACAAAACTCCCCTTCGCTCAACCCCTTTGTCACATAACTTGTATCCTAAATATTCCACACTTTCCAGTCCAAAATGACACTTGTTATCTTTCAATGTAACCCCTTTTTCTTTCAAAATACTTAACACCATTGCCAAAGTTTCATCATGCTCATTTAGATCTTTTCCATAAACTTGTATGTCATCCTGGAAACATATTACTTTTTCAATTCCTTTGAATATATCTTTAGTTCTATTATATCTTGACTGCATATATTCTCTAACTCCTTTCGTAACTCTTCCCTCATGTCAATAGCAACATGCCTGGGTTCATGGACCACCGGTTGGACTCCTGACTTCAACCGTATTTGGGCCCATATTTATACTTTTTTAGCGCTGCATTTGCGTCATTTTTTTACGCAAAAGCGGCGCAAACTTGCAAAACACAATTGTATTTTGTAAGTTTGCGCTGTTTTTGCATCAAAAAGCGGCGTAAATGCAGCACTAAAAAAGTATAAATATGACCCTTGGTGTCTAAAACCAAGCACCATTGAACACTTCTGGAAAAGCTTTCATCCAGTCACATACTTTTTCAGATATTTCTCCCACAATATCTTTGCATAAAACAACCTGTTCTGGATTATTAGGGTCTAACATGATACCCATATTTCTTTGGTCCAGCCAACCCAATACATTGGAGCCTTCTTTCACCACATATACAGTACCTTCTGCTTCATTCTCCTTGAAGACCACTTTGGCATCAAATTCACCCACCACTTCTATGGGCTTCCCTCCACACGCCACTGGCTTCACTTTAGACTTCTTCAATTGCACCATGTATAACTTCCTCCATTTGGCCTCATTTATTAACATGAACCAGGAGCCTGAATCTGCCATCCTGTTAAAATTCACCCCTTTAACACCACTCGAACAAACTGGTTTCCTAATGGAAGAGCCAGTCAAAGTAGCTACCTGTTCAACACCTACAGAAGTTTCCCTCTGCTAGCGCGCCTGGTCCTTAGTAAGTAAACTTACAAGGGGACGCGTATGGGCCGATGAACCCATTGGATTGCATGGAGTATCCTAGCCATGTAGTGACCAATGTTATCAATATTCAATATACCCAATCAATAACCGCTAAGAGAATTATTAATCATTAGTTAAATAAATCAACATTCCATGAATAACCACAACTCAATATACGTTTTAGCAATTTTATTTCCCTATTTGTTACAATTCTAAGTCATAAGGTTAAGTCAAACTTTATTCAATTCACTCAAGATTAGTTTATTAGCGACCACCAATAACATCATCTAATCAGAACTTGAGAAAACACATGCTCTAATGATTCAGCATAAGCCAACAAAGATGAATATAATAACATTTATAGCAGAGTTCAGAAATCAGTTTGTCAATCATTTGTCATGGTAAGTGTCACTCAAGGACACCTTACTTAACCCAGATTAGCATTAGCATGTAGGACTTCATGCGAAAACAAATTAGAACATGAATTTGGAAAAACATCTAACTAAAAGAAAAACTATTTAAACAGTGCAGTTGGTACCTAGAAAGAAAGACACAAAAGTTAACAGTCACATTGTCATAGCTACCTATCCACAGAAGGGATCAGCAACAAAGTCAGTGTTCGTATTCAGGCCATCAATCGATCAGTAACGCATCAGGCTCTCAAGAGCATGAGCCCAATGACAGAATCTTGAATCGCGTCTTCCGACATCTAACATCTGCATCAATCCTCCCCTCGCATCTCGCATTTCATTTGCCTCTAACGTCTTCCCAACAGTTCTGAAGTTTTTGCCCTTTGTCATGACTTTTTATTAAGGATAACCATTCCATCCCCCTAATTCCTAATTGGTCAATTAGTCTCCAGATATGACTCTACCCAATAAAATTAATTTTGCAAATCTATGAATTCTAATATTATGCCATTCTCAGTTCGTTGATTGGTTCGCTGTACAATGTCCTCATCATCCAGCTCATCAGGTATCGAAACTCTTATTCTCCAGTCAGTGTTTCTATTGTTAGAGTACTGGGAAAGTACATCGAGTTTGTCTTACACCAAATTTGTTACATGCCTAGTTCCATCATCTCCTGTCCGTCGGTACATAACAGAAAACCCTAGCTAAGCAGACTTTATAAGCGGTTCAGGGACAATTCAGTACATCAGCTTCTCTACAGTGAACTAGTAATCAAGTTTCTGCATGAGGCCTGGCAAAAGTAAGCCACAACTTCGGCTAAGTTAGCTCTACAAAAACGTACATTATACATCTTAATATGACATACTACTACATTATTATTACACATTTTCAATATTCCACACATTTTTAATCATTTTAGTACAAGTTCGTTTAAGTTGTCTGTCACTCTCTGTGGGCACATTTTCAAATGTGCACATTAATTTCTCTATGGTTAACTATTTCTATCATTTTCTAGTTAATCAAATCGTATAACACTCATTAATATTTCTAATTAACATATCTGCATCAGCAATACCTCCTCTGATCACACCACCTTTACCATCATCATTTTCATAATTCAATTTCCTCAGTGTTTTGTCTCCTCTTAAATCTTCTCTACAGATTATTTCTGTGTTTTGTTCTTCCCTCCTCTGATTACTTTTAGATGTTCTCAATTTAATCTTTTGACAAAATTTACATAAACCCCATAATCCTAATATGCAAGCAATCACAATTAATATTCCCTGTATGATTTTTAATAATACCCCATTCCAAAGATTACTAAGCCAATATCCCACTGAAACAAATCCTTTTCCAACCTTTTCCCAAACACCTGGTTCTTTCAATGCTTTTAAATCCTTTCTTGAGTTAGTCAGGTTAGTGAGTAAGTCTCTTCCCTGAAAACACACAACAGGAGTACGGGGTTCATCTATTACTACGAGGAGCTGCCCAAGGGTGCACCAGTGGTGCCCTAGGTTCCGCTTGGTCCTCTATTGGAGGAGGTACAGTGTGGTGATGGAGAGCTGTGGGAGATCGAAAGGGATGGAGGGGGAATTTCCTTTACGAACTAGGTGGTCTCACACACTATATAGTGTCATGCTTCATCATATGACCACCTCGCCCCACCCAGGTAGGACAGTGCCACCTGGGCAGACTCAACCTCGCTGTTAAAAGAACAGGAGGGAGTGCGTAAATCAATTCTGGGTCTGGAAAGATCGGGATCCAGCTAAACTAGGGAAGGAAAACTCCTAAACAGATACCTTCGTCAAATTTAATGGTAGGGTTTGTTTGGTGTGGTTAAAAACGTAGATTGGGACACCTCTGTGAGAGCAAGGACTCACAGGGTCACCTATCTAAAATTGATAGCCGACATGTTTCTGCCCTCAGTGGTGAGCCTACGAAGGTCAGGGGGCATTCATAAGGGCAAAGGATCCCTTAAACTAGCGCTAGCGGTGAAAATAGAAGATGAAGGAAAACGGCTACCTTGCCAAGGGGCTACCTTGAAGGGGCCTGTTAAAATATGAAGCAGATAGAAAATGAAGGCAACATTGTGACACTGCACACAGCAAACCAACAACACACGTGGAAAAATGCTCATGCATGGAACAATTACACTCAGTAAGGGCAAAAACCATGCACATGTGACATCATAAATAATAATAACAATATGCGGGGTAAGTAGGAGATCTTACCCTATCCCTAGAGGCTACTGGCCTCTGGTATCCGGGAGGGGGAGTGTCCCCTTATAGTCAGACACTAAGGTTTAAAAAGGCGTGAATCAAGGGGGGCATAGTAACGCAGCGCACCTTGCTGCGGCAAGTGGCTGCTTCCCCTTTCCCTCCCGGAAGCCAAACAGAGAAGAGTCGGCTCCGCCGGCTCGTATACGCAATTTTTATTTCCGGCCTCCACGTTAAACCGACGATGAGACCACGGTCCGCGGAAGTGATTGGCCTCACCTGTCCCCCATTTGGGTTGGTTTTCTTGAATATAAGCCCGTCTCCCCCTGGCCTCTTTATCCAAGTGGTTCAGGGAGAGGACGGTTCAGGCGCACAGCCAGCGCCCCCTTTGATGTAGTGAGTGATTGAACTACACCCTGGACATACAGATAAGATTATTCTGTGCTCTCTTTTTTTTTAGCCTTTTCCTTCAAAACCTCCTCTGCTTCCCCTTCTTTCTCCTTCTAGCTAATATGCTATTATTACTTGTACTTATTTACAGTTTGACTTTCTGTAACCTGCATTCTTTTCTTTCCAGAGGCCATCCTCTTTATATATTACTGTATACCTTACTATGCCCCCCTTGATTCACGCCTTTTTAAACCTTAGTGTCTGACAATAAGGGGACACTCCCCCTCCCGGATACCAGAGGCCAGTAGCCTCTAGGGATAGGGTAAGATCTCCTACTTACCCCTCATATTGTTATTATTATTTACACTGACACTGAGCCCTTCACCAGCAATGCAGACATTGAGCCCTTCACCAGCACCGCAGTCAGTGAGCCCGCCACCAGCACTGCCGCTACTGACACCTCCGCCAGCACCACAGTCAGTGAGGCTGCCACCAGCACTGAGGTCAGTGAGCCCGCCGCCAGCACCGATGCCACAGAGCCCGCCGCCAGCACTGATGCCACAGAGTCCGCTGCCAGCACCGATGCCACAGAGTCCACCGCAAGAACCACCGCTACTGACATCGCCACCAGCACCACCTCTACTGACACCGCCGCCAGCACCACCAGTGGCCCCGTGACATCCTGAGCCAGTGGCACAACCGCAGACATGGCTGCCATCCCCAGTGGTCAGTCGTACGAGGCTGGTGGTCAGTTCCATTAGCTTGGCCAGCTTGCATGTTGCACCACTGTCAGTGTAGTGTCACATCCACTACCTCAGTCTTTGGCAGATTGAAGCACTCTGGGCACAAAGCCCCCTTCAGAACCAAAGGAGTATTACATCCACTACCTCAGTCCTTGGCAGGATGAAGCACTCTGAGTAAAAAGCCCCCTCCAGAACCAGTGGAGAAAGGCATCCACTTGAGAGACTGTGGCTGTGCACTCCCCAGGATGAAGCAGTGGGCAACCCACCCACTGAAAAGACTTGAGAGACTGTGGCTTTGCACTCCCCAGGATAAAGCAGTGGGCAAACCACCCACTGAAAAGACTTGAGAGACTGCGGCTTTGCATTCCCCAGGATAAAGCAGTGGGCAACCCACCCACTGAAAAGACTTGAGAGACTGTGGCTTTGCACTCCCCAGGATAAAGCAGTGGGTAACCCACCCACTGAAAAGACTTGAGAGACTGTGGCTTTGCACTCCCCAGGATACATCAATGGGCATGGAGCCCCCTCATGGAGCTGGAGTCGTGCACTCATCCGGCTGAGGTGCCCCCTCTTCCCTTCCCCCTGAGGTGCCTGTTTCTTTTCGATCTGATGCCCCAGCAGTGTTCTCTCCATTTGCAGTCTGGTATCGAGTGTGGGCCTCGCCCATGCATTTTGGGCCCAGTGGTCCACGGACTTTGAATGGTGCACTATCCGGTCTTGTATAGTTGGTATACATAATTGTTTATACTGTATTTAAAGTTTTGACTAATGGATTTATTGATTACAATTGTTACAATCATTTCCTTTTGTTATTGAGTTCTTCCAGGGGGGTTTGGGGTATGTAAATCTATTGTTGCAGCATGTATTGGTGTGTATGTTGTTGTGGGTGAGGGTGGGGGTGGGGGTGTTGCATGTTGCGTGTGTGTGTCACTCTCTTTTCCCTCCCCCCTCCCCTGTGTTGTAGATGCAGTATTCATCGTGGTCATCGCCGCCGCCGTTCGTGCTCCTAGTAGAGGAGCAGGTAAACTATCGCAGGGAGGATTTGGATTTCTGGCTCCATGGCGTCCTGGTTTCTCGTGGGTTGTGTACAGGTGAGTGTTTCCCCTTCCAAGTCCTGTTTCCGCCGAGTTTTTGTTCACGTTGAATCCGCCCCGGAAAAGGTGGCGGATTGGCCTCTCATAATAGTGTGGGCGGTACATTGTCTTCCGTCTGTCTGTTGGCGGTGACCGCAATGCTGTTTGTTTGTAGCGCCGTGGCGGTCGGAGTGTTAAAGTGGCTGTCTATGTTGGCGATTTCAGCCATGGTCGTGATTCCCTTTTTTTTACCGCCGGCCTGTTGGCGGTCTTACTGACGCTTTAACACCGACCGCCAGGGTTGGAATGAGGGCCATAGTCTTGTGTCTTTGGATGTGCACTGCATTTTACCACTGCAATTTCTTCAGGCAACTGTATTGCGTACAGCAACTCTTTTATTCTGTCGCCATTTCTTACCAGTGAACCAGTAGAGGTCAGGAAACCTCTTTGTGACCACAATTGGCCAAAATCATGAACAATTCCAAATACATATTGGCTATCAGTATAAACTGTAACTCTCAGTCTTGCAGAAACATAGCACGCTCTAGTAAGAGCTACCAATTCTTCTACTTGTGCAGAATACACACCTCGAAGCCAAGAAGCTTCTAATGTCCCTGTGATTGTGCATATAGCATATCCTGCTCTCAATGTCCCTGTACCATCTATGAGACATGAGCATGAACAAAGACAATTTGGTCATTTTCTTCCAATCGTGCATCTCTGATATCTGGTCTTGGTTTTGTGCACAGCTCGGTTATGTCGAGACAATCATGCTCAATGTCTTCCTCTTTTTCAATTTAAACATTATCACTTGGAAGTAATGTTGCCGGGTTCAGCACTGTACATCTTTTCACGGTTACATTTGTAGCACCTAGAATGCTCGTCTCATACCTTGTCAGTCGGGTACCAGTCAAATACTATGTTTTCATTCTTGTCAGAAAGATTTCAACAGAGTGAGGAACCATTATCGTCAGAGCGTATCCCATCACTACTCCCTCACACTGTGATAGGCTTTGACCAACTGCGTCAATCGCACGCAAACAGCCTGGTAAGGCTGCTGCGACTGGGTACAAGGTAGCTGAAAAATAGGCTCCTGGGTGATAAGCACCTCCATGGACCTGTGTCAAGACATACAAAGAACAAGCATCACATTCATGACAAAACAATGTGACTGGCTTTGTATAATCAGGCATTCCAAATGCTGGAGCTGTGCACAAACTCTCTCTCAACTCAGTGAACGCTTTGATCTGATCCTGGTCTAATGTAATGGGATCTGTAACATCCTTATTAGTCAGCTGCTGCAATGGTTTGGCAATTTCAGCAAAATCTGGAATCCACTGACGACATTAACCTACCATTCCCAGAAACATCCTGATATCTCTCTGTGAAGTCAGAGGACTTCTCTTCAATATCATTGTAATCCTTTCTCTGGAAATTCTCCTTGACCCCTTCTCAGTTTGGTGTTCCAGGTATTTCACTGATTTCTGACAGTACTGCAATTTCAAAGGTGACACTTTATGTCTGAATTTTCCCAAATGGTTTAACAGGGCAATCGAGTCGTACTAACACTCATCCCTCGTTTTTGAAACCAAAACGAATAAAATCGGATAAGGGGAACCAGAGATATGAATTTATAAAGAATTATTGCTTTCTAGCGTATGGAAACAAAAAGCGCCAATCTGGTCATCTGGTCGCACCTCGACCGGTGCAAAGTCACAGTTTAAGGCTGACCGCGATGGAGCCCGGCTGGGCTACAGCCCGCGGGAGGCCTCGGTCAAAAGTTTACCTTAGGACCTACTTGTTTTTCTGAAGATTTTCTTCAGCGGGACGAACCTGCCAGTCCAATCCGACCTCCTGGAACTCTTCCTCGGATATATGTCGCAGGAGCCCTCAGTGGAGATTTTTACCTTCAGACTTAGTCATTTTTTTTAGGTGAAAATCCTTCGACCGAGGCAAACCTGAATCTTGATCCGACGTACTTGGAGCCCTCTTCGGATACGCTGGCTGGGAGGTCCAGGTCAACTTCCTACATTCGGACTCAGTCTCCTTTTTGGAGATTTTCTTCACCAGGACGAACCTGCAAGTCAGGCTGGGTCGCAGTTGAGGCAAGCCAGCTAGAGTTGCTGTGACGGGTCGGTCCCTCTATGGAGCTTTTATTCAAAAGTTCTCCAAACTTCTCCAAACTTCTGGATCTTCTTCCAGATGTTCTTTTAAGGTTCTTTTGAGGTCCACAGTTCACCCCGAGGTTCCAGCAGCTCTGAGATGCTCCTTGGGGGGTGCGGACTACAACTCCCAGAATGCACCTGGCACAAACTCCTTTTTTGCCACTGGACAGTGGTCAGCTGGTTGTTTTTTTCAGGAGTTGGTGTAGGGGACTCTGGTAAGCAAGTTTTCACCTGTAGCAAACAGGGAGTCCTTCCTTGAACCAGTTAAAGCCAGGCAAAGTCCTTCTTGTGGTGAAGCCCAAGTGTGCAGCTGGAGTGCACCAGGGCAGTCCTTCTTCTCCTGTAGTTCTTCCTTGTTGGAATCTGATGGGGATCTGAGGCGTGGGTGCAGGTCTGCCAGTTTTATCCCGGCTCCAGGGTGAAAAACAGGGAGGTCCTGGTTCTCCAATCAGGGGCAGGGTCCTTCCCTTTTGATGACCACTTCCTGGGAAGTGTGGCAAAAATCAATCCCAGGGAGCAACATTCCTCAAAAATCCATCATGGCTGGAAGTGATTTTTGGAGGTTACATCTGGCTGAGCCCACCCACTGGTGTGGCTAAAAATCCTAAACACACCCCTCTCCTGCCCTCTCCTAATCTAATCAAGGGGGCACCTAATTGTTTGGGTTTGCAGGATGTGAGGGTGTTGCTGGGTTGCTCCAAATGTCCTTCTCTGCATTTGAAGACCAGTTTGGCAGCCCTCCCCCTTCCTGCTTCCCCATATGTTGAGGGGAGATCTCCGCCCCCAGGCACATCTTGTTGTGCTGAGATAGGCCACTTCACACCTCATCAAGGCAGCCTGGCCAGGCTGCCAGAGGCTGGCCAATCAGAGCACAGCAGCAAAAACACTACAGGGCAACTTTTCAGGTAAAGTTTAAAACTCTTTACCTGTACAAGTTATATTAAATCCAACAACTGGAAGTTGTGGAAATTATTACAACAATTGATTTGATACCAAACGTCTTGTATCTGTTACTTAAGGGGATTTTTAAAATTAAAATAAAGTCTCTCCACTCTAGCCTATGGAGGCCATTCACTACAATTTGGAAAAAAATAATTTGGCTGTTTTACCTCACCAGGGCTTATAAAACTATTTTTATAAGGTCCCTACTTATAGTTACATGGCACTCAGCCCTAGGGGCACATAGGGCACACCTTAGGGGTGACTTATATGTAAAAATAAGGTAGTTTAAGACTTTGGAACTACTTTTGATTTCAAAGTTGAATTTGCATGTATCTTTAATTTAAAAGCAGCCAGCAAGGCAGGCCTGCCTTTAAAACGACACTGGGCACCTCAGCAGTGCACCTATGGGGGCACTACCTATGCTGGGGTCCCTAAACCTCCAGGCCCTACCATATACTAGGGACTTAGAGGTAGGTTAATTTTGCCCATTATAATCAGCCTAATTTGCATATCCACTTTACACAGAGCACTGGCCCTGGGACTGGTAGGCAGTACCCAGGGCACAGCCAAGATTCAGTAACCACCTGTACCTGTCAAAAGAGGTTGGGGGTGACCAGGGCAAAAAGGAGGACTTTCCTACACTGCCCTCCCAGATGAAAGGTGATGGGTACTAACCTACACCCTGGTAGTCCTCATCAGCTAAGTGGAAAAACCTTGAAAGGCCATCTGCATTGGCATGGGCAGTCCCAGGTCTGTTCTCCACTGTGAAGTCAATCCCCTTTGGGGAATGGACCACCTTAACAGTTTTGGGTTCTCCCCCCTCATTTGCATCAACCATCTGAGAGGTCTGGGGTCAGTTTGTACACAGAAGTGAGTGGCAAACAGGTATGGCCTCAACTTCTTCAGGGAACAGACCACAGCAATGACCTCCCTCTCAATGGCACTCCATCTTTTCTCTTTGGGGAGTAGTTACCTGCTGATGAAGACAACTGGTTGATCTTGGCCCTCTTCATTAACTTTGCTAACAGTGCCCCAACCCCTTCCTCTGAAGCATCTGTTTTCACTATACACTCCTTGCTAACCTCAGGGGCCAGTAACACTGGTGCTGAACACATAGCATGTTTTAGGGTGTCAAAAGCTTTCTGACACTCTGGGGTCCAAATTACCTTCTTGGGCTGTTTCGTGGAGGTAAGCTCAGTCAGAGGGGCCACTATGGTCCCATAATTCTGAACAAACCTCCTGTAGTACCCAGCCAGGCCAAGAAAGGCCCTGACCTGAGTCTGGGTTTTAGGAGCCTCCCAATCCAGGATAGTCTGGATCTTGGGCTGGAGAGGTTGTACATGGCCTCCACCAACAAGGTGGCCAAGGTACACAACTGAGCTCTGCCCTATCTGGCACTTGCTTGCCTTGATAGTCAGGCCTGCTTGAAGCAGGGCCTGAAGCACTTCCTTCAGGTGGACCAGATGGTCCTCCCAGGTGAAACTAAATACAGCTATATCATCCAGATTAGCTGCACTGAAAGATTCCAACCTAGACAGGACTCTATTCACCAACCGTTGGAAGGTGGCAGGAGCATTTTTCAGGCCAAAGGGCATCACCTTGAACTGAAAGTGGCCCTCTGGTGTGGAAAATGGTGACCTCTCCTTAGCTGGACTTAAGGCAATCTGCCAGTATCCTGAGGTCAGATCAAACGTGCTCAGGAATTTGGCAGCCCTCAACTTATCAATTAGCTCATCAGCTCTAGGTATGGGGTGAGCATCAGTCCTAGTGACTGCATTTAAACCTCTGTAGTCCGCACAGAATCTCAATTCCTTCTTCCCACCTTGGGGATTAGGTTTGGGTACCAGTACCACTAGACTGGACCAAGGACTGTCAGAGTGCTCAATTACCTTGAGCTCCAACATCTTAGCCACTTCAGCTTTGATGTTGGCCTTGACCTGGTCAGACAGCCTGTGCAACTTGTTTTTGACAGGTAAGCTGTCACCAGTGTCAACGTCATGGACACACCAGTTGGTGAGTCCAGGTGTCAGGGAGAACAGACTAGCAAACTGCACCAAACCTTTCTGCAGTCTTTTTGTTGGTGGTCTGTCAACTTGGGAGAGAGTACCACTTCCTCCACTGACCCATCTTGTTGATTTGAGGACAGGAGGTCTGGCAGAGGTTCACTCTCCTCCTCCTTCCCTTCATCAGTGACCATCAGCAAGGTCATGTCTGCCCTGTCCTGGTGGGATTTCAATCTGTTGACATGCAGGATCCTATGAGGATTCCTGGGAGTGCCAAGATCCACAAAGTAGGTGATCTCACTATTTTTCTCCACAATTGGATAGGGCCCAGTCCATTTGGCCTGAAGTGCCCTAGGAGCCACAGGCCTGATGCAGTACCTGTCCAAAGAGTTTGGGGGTGACCAGGGCAAAAAGGAGGAGTTTCCTACACTGCTCAACACTTCTTTCAAAACCCCTTGTTTCAGAAAGTCCCCAATTATTTGTGCCACTTTCATCAGAACAGCTTGTGCTATGTTATACTGTGGAAGCTGCGGAAACACTACATCTGGCTTCAAAGTGATTTTAATCTGCTCCACTCCCTTGATCAAACTCACTTCTTTACCTGTCAGGTCCCACACTTTGTCCTGTACTGTTCCCTGTAAATCTGCATGCAATTCTTTCACAGTAAAAACTCAATCAATGGGTATTCTTCATTAATGGTTTCATTCACATTTTCAGGAGTTTGTTCTTCTTCATCATCACAATTTGTCTGAACCGCTATTCCAGCAGTTGAACAATTGATCGAACATCTAGTCTTGCACAATAAGTCCCTTCTCAGTAGGGATACTGGACTTGAGTCACAAACTACAAACTTATGCAGTCCCTGGAAGTTGACAATCTCAACATATACTGGATCTGTGATCAGATTTATCAAATATCTGTTTGCTACTCCCACAACCTGAACTGTTATGCCTATAGAGGTAAGTTTGGAACTTCTGCACTTCTCACTGTAGAGCCTGTAGCTCCTGTGTCCTCTAAAACCCATCACCTTTCCCATCACAAAAGGTCCTCTCTGATCTACCTCTAGGGATGCTACATGCATGCATGGATCCTCATATTGACTCTCACACATCCATTCATCATTTATTTCATTCTCACTATGTAATGGCAATTGGTGCACTGTGTCACTACTTCTGACTTGTCTCTGACCTGTGACCTGCTGAGTAAGCAACATCTGTCAGGGCTTGAGGTATCTGCATTTGCTGTCTAGGTACCATAGGAACCTGCTGCTGCATTGGTTGCAACTGTGTCACTTGTGCACAAGGCAATTGCACCTCCTCCATGGGTTGAAAATTCTGCACTTGATTCGAAAAAGTTGGATTAAGTCCTCTCGTTCTTGGGACTTTTACAGTTTGAAATGTATTGACATCACCACTTTTCTGAACAACACCATCCTGCACCATCAACGGACACTCCCGCTTCCAGTGTCCCACGTTTCTGCACAGATGACACAGCAACATCTTTTTCATCCCTTGTACATCATTCTGAACCACTACAGTACTCAAATCCAAACTACGATTCATGTTGGCTCCACGACCCCTACCTCTCAGCTGAGGTTGGAACATAATAGTTCCCTGCTGCTGCTGTATCTGTTGCACTAAAGCTCCTTGCACTCCTGTCTGAGCTGCCTTAATTTGCAACACCATTGCTTTCTCCTTTAACTTTTTCTGCTTCAACTCAATCTCACCACTACAGTATTTTGCATACTGCAATACCTCATCAATCAGCTTTGCTTGCCAACAAATCAAATGATTCCTAATCATCTGGCCTATTTCAGGTCTCAATCCTTCCACGAACCTGAACACAAAGTACAACATATCCTTCGGCTCAATCGCTTCTTTACCACTGTACTCCTTGAACGCTTTCAGCAATCTCTCATAGTAGGTATGTATCAACTCATTTACTTCCTGCACGTTCCTGTAAATTCTCTCCCAATCAATATTTTTTGGTGAAATTCTCGTCTTCAGGAACTCAATCACCTTATAATAATGTTTCATCACTTCAGGTGATGATGCACCTGTAACTCTATCCCTTTCCGGTTCACTTGTTGGCCAATCCACTGCTCTCTTGCACTCATCCCATAAATCAGCTGAAACCACTATCTCCAACAGAGTATTCAAGTCTTCCCACAGACATTTTGAAAGCTTCACAAATCTATCTGTCTGATGGTACCACTCAACAGTTTTTTCCCTCAGCTTTGGATAATCATTTGTGAATAACAGGATATCAGTCCTGTGCCAAGGAACATGAACAAATTGCCCTCCTGGAATTTCCCTCATTGATAGAATTTTTACTGGATCCTTTTCTTTCTGAGCACTCTCAGACCCTTATTGTAAATCTCATTTCCGTTTATCCTTCTTCTTTGCCCTTCTGCCTTCCCACTTCTCGAATGCTCCCCAAATCTGAGTACTCTGCAATAATTCCTTTGAATGTGCTTTCATCCCTGCTGATCTCATGTCTAATCTGTAACTCCTTTTCAAGTGCTTTGTTTTCTCAATTTCTATGTCATGTTTATCTGCCAGATCTGCCAATTTCTGATGTATCTTGCCCACTTCTTTTGTAATTCTTGGACACAAATATATCAGCTCTTCTTCAGTACAGGATTCTAACCTATTCACTCCCATCAATCCCTCAACTAGTTTGGTTATTTTGGTATCCAGCCTTACATGATTTATCTGTTCTTCACCCTTGGATGCGTTTTGAGGAGTATTCAAGCTATCTAACCACTCATTCAATTGTTGTGCTGTCAATCCCTGTAACGAGATGTTACTCACATTCGCCATTGGCACCTGTTGTACCACTGCACTTGGAGGTTGCAGTGTCAAAAGCTTCAAGCTTTGACTTACATTCAGGCCATTTGCTGCATCTGAAAGCACAACAAGTGGACTAAGGTCCATTAACGGCCTAGATTTATCAAAGATCTGCCCCATAGATGATATTATCTGCACATGGTCTCTCACCCCCCTCCTCACGAAGCTCTGTGACATTTCACCCTGTTCTCCTGCCATCGGATTATTCTGAGCAAACAATGGTACCGCTGGACCAACTGTAATTGACAGGAATATTGCATCTGGTGCCGCTCTGACACCCGCACTTTGTGGAAGGACTACTCCCATACTTAGATTCATTACTGGTGTCACATCTGAGTGTGTCCCTGTTATTAGGGTGAACTTCAGTAAACCCTTGGCTGTGCCTGAGGCAACAACATTGGAGTCAGCCCATTCTGAACTAGCATTGGCCTTGGAACCACTTGATCCATAGGAACCACTAAGTTCAAAGTGGTCTCAAGAATTGGTACTTCTGGATGAATTCCCTGTATCGGTGGAGGGTGCATCTGAGCTTGACCACTGAAGTAGTCACTACATTCGGAGTACTCTGCACCACCACTTGCACCTGTCCATTATCTACCTGAACTGGACCCAGTGTCCCCAACGCTTGGGCTGGGGCAGTTGGAGAAGAACTAGTACTTGGACCCCCCTCCTGCACCACATATGGTGGAGGTTGGTCCCTCAACACCTGTGTCATAAGATCCTCAACATCTGAATCTTCCTCTTCCACATAAGTCTTTTTCTTCTTCTTCCCCCCTGAACTCTTATCACTCTTGCTAGTATCCTCTTTCTCTTCTGACTCATCTTCCCCTGTAATTGCAGGAAACAATTTAACACTTTGCAATGTCACAGTTCTCCACTTCTTCTGTTCCCACTCCCATCTTGCCTCTGCTAAAGACTGTTCTACCTTCCTTATTCTCCTCTGGAATTTCATCTCTTGCTGTTGTCTTAGTATGAGTTCCCAAACTGCTAATGCCTCAAATTGTGCTGGTCTCAGAAGTGGCTTTGTCTCATATAAGGTCATTCGCAACTGATCCAAAATTCTCAAATTAAACGTTCCATGCTCTGGAAATGCTAAAGCTCCCAGTTTCTCTGTCAATTTGCACCACTGCTTTAACCAAAGACATGGCGCGACACCTCTCTCCTCGATCACAATAAATGCAGGAGAAATTTCTAGTGGGGTCGGCTCCCCAACTGTCACCTTAATGTAAGAATCACCCTTCATGGCACACCTAAATGCTTAGAAAATCTTCATCTTTCTCTGATGTATTTATTCGATTCAATAAGGAAATTACTTTTACTCCCAAGATTCCTTTCACCTGCTTACTCAACCAATTGCCTCTTACGGACGGCTGCCAACCCGCTCTCGACTCTTCTCACTAACCAACCTATCCCAGCGTGGCTCACTCTGACATCACACTTACACACTGCGGCTGACAAAGTCTTGCGGCTTGTCCTCCTAACTTCAACTCACACTAAACTAATGCAAAATTCTTGTGAACACTAAGCAAAAAAAAAAAAGGTACACAATCGCTTCAGAGACCTTACGGATTTTCACTGATGGTCCTTTCGCTCATGCAGCTATTCCTCTTTCTCATTCTCCCACATTCACTAGCAAATCTCGAACCGCAAATTTCACTCTCAACTGATCAATGGGTCTGTCCTGGTGCACATAGGACTTGCCAAATCTCAGTCAGAAAATTCTCTTACTCACTTAACTCATACACCGACTTGTTGACCTCGCCCCATCAACCTACTAAACCAGACAGATTACAACATATACCCAAGTGTCTCCTACACTTGTCAATATACTCCGGAGTCTTAGACCACGCAGGGTCCATACATCACCAACAACCACGTGGACAATTTTTTAGCACAAAGTGCCACACACATATGAAGTTCGACGACTTCCCTACTCTCATACTGCGGAGTACGCACACTCCTACTAAACCTTTGCAAGCGCAACCTACCACTTTCACACTATCACTAGCACGCCGAGAACATACCCAACTTTACTAGTGGGATCCAGGATCTGAGAAAGTCATTTCTGGGCTTAAGGGGACATCATCTTTTCTACAATTGCTATTTAGAAAATAAAATCCAAATCACAATAATAATGAACAACTAACCACAACTGAAACTACCACCATAACTATCGGTCACCACATAACTAGTTCTCCAAGAAAACTATCCATCAAGCTTCTACCAAAAACTGCTAGCGCACCTGGTCCATAGTAAGTAAACTTACAAGGGGATGCGTATAGGCTGATGAACCTTTTGGATTGCATGGAGTATCCTAGCCATGTAGTGACCAATGCTATCAATATTCAATATACCCAATCAATAACCACTAAAAGAATTATTAATCATTAGTCAATTATATCAACATACCATGAATAACCACAACTCAATATACGTTTTAGCAATTTTATTTCCCTATTTTTTTACAATTCTAAGTCATAAGGTTAATTGAAACTTTAATCAAATCACTCAAGATTATTTCATTAGCGACCACCAATCACATAATGTAATCAGAACTTGAGAAAGCATATGCTCTAATGATTCAGCATAAGCCAACAGAGATTAATAAAATAACATTAATAGCAGAGTTCAGCAATCAGTTTGTCAATCATTTGTCACTGTCAGTGTCACTCAAGGGCACCTTACCTAACCCAGATTAGCATTAGCATGTGGGACTTCATGCGAAAACAATTTAGAACATGTATTTGGAAAAACATCTTGCTAAAAGAAAAACTACTTAAACAGCCACATTGTCATAGCTGCCTATCCACAAAATGGATCATCAACAAAGCTAGTCTTCTTCTTTAGGTCATCAATCGATCAGCAACCCATCAGGCTCTCAAGAGCATGAGCCCAATGACAGAATCTCGAATCGTGTCTTCCGACATCTAACATCTGCATCAATCCTCCCCTTGCATCTCATTTGCCTCTAATGTCTTCCTAACAGTTCTGAAGTTTTTGCCCTTTTGTCATGACATTTTATTACCCAGGCCATCCCCCTAATTCCTAATTGGTCAATTAGTCTCTAGATATGACTCTTCCCAATAAAATTAATTTTGCAAATCTATTAATTCTAATATTACACCGTTCACAGTTCGTTGATTGGTTTGCTGTACGATGTCCTCATCATCTGGCTCATCAGGTATCGAAAATGTTGCTTCTTCTTCTCCAGTCAGTGTATCTATTGTTCAAGTCCTGGGAAAGTACATCGAGTCTGTCTTACACCAAATTTGTTACATGCCTAGTTCCATCATCTCCTGTCCGTCGGTAGCTAAGCAGACTTTATAAGCGGTTCAGGGACAGTTCAAAACATCAGCTTCTCTACAGTGAGCTAGTAATTCAGCTTCTGCAATAGGCCTGGCAAAACTAGTCCACAACTTCGGCTAAGTTAGCTCTACAAAAACATACATTATACATCTTAATATGACATACTACTGCATTATTATTACACATTTTCAATATTTCACACATTTTTAATAATTTTAGTACAAGTTAATATAAGTTGACTGTCATTCTCCGTGGGCACATTTTCAAATGTGCACATTAATTTCTCTATGGTTAATTATTTCTCTCTTTTTCTACTTAATCAAATTGCATAACAGTCATAAATATTTCTAATTAATAAAGCTGCGTTAGCACCTCTGTTCCTTATCTTCGATCATAAGTACTATCCCTTCTTCTTCTGCATCACTTTGACCCTTTTGTTCATTATGGCTTTCTGTCGTATTAACTGTCTTAACATTTTATATTTGCTTATCCCACTTCATCCTACACACCTTCATAAATTGTATGTCCCTTTTTTACATCTAATGCACCATTTTCCATTGCTGAACACTTTGGTGAGTTCCCTAGATGTTTCTTACTACCACACCAATAGCAATCAAAATTTTTTCTCATATCAGTTCTATCCTCATTTTCTTTTTCTTTTCTTTTGTTTTGCGACAAAGCATGCACATCTCCTTTCATACTCATTTGCTCCATGAATTTCATGATTGACTCACTGGTTTTCAATGGTTAATAATTTTTCACACTACTAGATTTTTTCTAGTACCTGGTCCCTGGTCCCTAATTACCGAATTTTCTAAGGTTTTAAAGTCACATGTGGATGCCAAGATCATTACGTCTCTTACGAAATTCTCTACTGTTTCACCTGGCATTTGATGTCTCCTATAAAAGTTATGTAGTTCCATTATCACATTCCCTTTCTTTTTAAAACATGCATCCAGTGCTCTCATGGGTGATGCATACTCATCCACCTCATCACCTTCCTCTAAAACTGGCACCCACAGTAAATGCTTTACCACTTTCCTTCCTTCTATACCAAATGAGTAGGGGTGGGCGGTGAGCTCTGCTCTGCAGGAGGAGCTAACTGAGTTTTTGGCACTCTGTGCACCACATGGAGTACAGAGTTTGCCCAAAAACTTTACTAGCCCGCCAGCAGAACTAAGCTCACTGTGTGCACACTGCAGCCCAGTAATGTTCCACACAGCGCAAGTTCCATTAGTCTGCACTTGAGCTGCGTAGCCCATAAAAGTGCTGCAGTGTGCACTCTCTGCCTGATGTTGGCATGGCAGCAAGGAGCTGCTTCCGGCACCAGCTCTGGATCCTCCAGGCCTCCCCTACCAGCAGTCTGGGCCCTGGAACAAGTGGCAGAGGGAGGTAGAGCACCAGGCCGCTGACCGTGAGGGCCCAGGTGAGTCCTTGTTTTTTATTTTTTTATTTTGTGTACACTTGGGCACCAGAGGCCTGAAAGAACAGCTTTTGCTGCCTGCGGCACTGAGGCTGTAGACAGTAAAATCTGCTGTTTCATGCCTCTTGTGCTGCGGCCTGCCCAGGCCCCTTGTGCACCGGCCTGTCCTATATGCAGTGCACACCGGACAGGCCGGGGCACAAGAGGCCTGAAACTCCAGCTTTCACTGTCTATGGCCCTCTCCTGAATGCACCCGATCTCAGAAGCGCTAAGCAGTCCCGACCACTTCTTAGCACTTCCGAGATCGGGCGCATTCAGGAGAGGGCTCCACTATGCGGCTCTTGGAACTTCGTCTCCATGGAATTCCATGGAGTTTTAAATCAACTCTGTGGAATTCTGCAGAGTGCAACTAACTGAACTCCACCAAGGCCTACGAACGACTGTTTCAATGACACATAAATACTTCACCTTCTATGGCATCTTATAAGGCCTCAAACCCCTCTTTCCTCACTACAGAACAGGTGGCATTACTGATTGTTGCTTGGTGTACTGCACAATAAATGATTCTGCTGGAACGTGACACATTAAAAGGTGTGTGAATCACCGTAAACTCCTGTAAAAGAACACTAAAATCCCCAATACTGCTGAAACATGATTAACATTGAATGGTGTGTGAATCACCGTAAAGTACAGTAGTACCAGTACTGCAATAGTCCACAAACCAATCAAATCAGTTATGTGACATGTACTTGAAAAATTGTAGATAACATGGAGAAGTTACTGTTAGTATAGGTGTGCATATCACTGTGAAATGCACTAAAGATGTCACAAAATATTACCTTGCACCAAATGCTACTCTTCTCAAGTAATAAATAATTATGAGCAGAAGGGTCAGCGTACATGTTACTTTGGTAACCCGCTGGCATAAGGAATGCTGGGATAGCTGTCAATACAGCACGCATGCTGAAAACAGCCTTGGAAGATGTCACGTAACGTAACTATGGAGACATTGCTGACGTCAGTGCTACCATAAACACAGCCGATGTCCTAACTCCTGGAACGCAGCTCTGCTGGCCTGCACCTTCCCAATTATACCCTAATCCTCCTAGAAAACTCCATAATCTGCTGAACCTGGCCTGACTCGCCAGGTGTGAAAATGATGGCACGATCCCTCCTCTCTCTCTCTCTCTCTCTCTCTGCCACCAATCTCTGCTTCTCCTCCACTGATACTCATCTAGCAGCACATCGGGCTTCTGGTGCAGAGTGAATGAAAATCAGATCAACCACCCCACTGGCCCACTCAAGCAGGCCCTCTGAGTCATCGTCAATTGAAGTGATGTCTTCGACACAAAAGAACTCTGAACAAGTACACCTGAAATGGTTTATTTTAGCAACAGAGATACATGACCAGCAGGGCAGCCAGGAGAGCAGGAACTGTCATCATTCAAGCAAACATTCCATTCCCACGTTCTATCTTCCTTTATTGTATACCATAAGACTCTCATTCCACCCACTAGTCAGAGAACCCAACACAATGCAATCGTTTTACAGTAGGATCAGACACACACCAGGGGGTTCGAGACTGCATTGTGTGAGGGCAGGCAAAGCCCTTTCAGGTGTGAGTGACCACTTCTCCCCTCCCTCGTAGCGCAGATGCAGACTACACCTCAGCTCCCTTTGTGTCACTGTCTAGTGAGAGGTGCTAACCAGCCCAACTGTCAAACTGACCCAGACAGGGAATCCACAAACAGGCAGAGTCACAGAAATGGTTTAAGCAATAAGATGCACACTTTCTAAAAGTGGCATTTTCAAACACACAATCTTAAAATCAACTTTACTAAAATATGTATTTTTAAATTGTGAGCTCAGAGACCCCAAACTCTACACGTCCATCTGCTCCCAAAGGGAATCTACACTTTAATAATATTTAAAGGTACCCCCCATGTTAACCTATGAGAGGGACAGGCCTTGCAACAGTGTAAAACAAATTTGGCAATATTTTGCTGTCAGGACATATAAAACACATTAATATATGTCCTACCTTAACCATATAATGCACCCTGCCCTTGGGGCTACCAAGGGTCTACCTTAGGGTTGCCTTACATGAAAGAAAAGGGACGGTTTAGGCCTGGCAAGTGAGTACAATTGCCAAGTCGAATTTACAGTTAAAAACTGCATACACAGACACTGCAGTGGCAGGTCTGAGACATGGTTACAGAGCTACATATGTGGGTGGCACAACCAGTGCTGCAGGCCCATTAGTAGCATTTGATTTACAGACCCTGGGCACCTCTAGTGCACTGAACTAGGGACTTGCTAGTAAATCAAATATGCCAATCATGGATGAATGAATTATATACACTTTTTGTGTAGGAGCACTTGCACTTTAGCACTAGTTAGCAGTGGTAAAGTGCCCAGAGTAATAAAAACAGCAAAAACAGAGTCCAGTACACATCAACAACCTGGGAAACAGAGGCAAAAAGTTAAGGGAGACCACGCCAAGGATAAAAGTCTAACAGCATCACTGGCCTATTCCGACGCACAGTCACCCGCGTTGCTTTATTTTGGCGCTACCCAGCTACTTTTGTGTGCTAACAACATTCTCACTGTTTTCTAAAGGATTTAAGATTCTTTTTTCTTTTTAAATTTATAGCTTGACTTGTATATGTCGGATATTTATTATTTTGGTCTTGTTTTGTTTAGATAAATATTTTCTATTTTTCTAAACCTGTGTTTTGCCATTTTGTAGGGGTTCACTGGGTTACTGTGTGTGTTGGTACACATACTTTACACATTGCTTTTGAAGTTAAGCCTGCCTGCTCGTGCCAAGCTACCAAGGCGGTGGGCGGGGATTAACTTAGGGTGATTCTCCTTTAGCCCGAGCTGCAGGTTTTTCCCATGCTGGTGTATCTTCTCATACACCAGGAGCATGAACGCCGGCGACGATGACCACAGTGAGTACTGCACTCAGCACACAAGGGAGGGTGGAGGAAAAAGAGAGTGACACACGTGCAACGCGCAATACCCCCAACTCCACCCTCACTCACAACACCATACACACACACACATGCATCAACATTACATAAACACCCCATAACCCTCAGGAACAACGCAAGGACAAAAGGAATGGAGTCAAATGAGCGTAATACTTAAAAATACGTTCATAAATTAAAAACAGTATTTACAATATATACACTATATACAAAAGGCAGGACAATGCCCACTCAAAAACGTCCGTGGCCCACTGGGCCAAAACACATAGGCCAAGCCCACACTTGACTCTTGCCTCTATACGGAGAGAACACTGCAGGGACATCAGGTTGAAAACACACAGGCACTTCAGGGCGCGGGAATGAGGGGGCACCTCAGCCGGAAGATGGTATAACGCCACTGCTCCTGAAGGGGGCCCATGCCCACTTCTTGGGAGTGCAAGGCCACAGTCTCTCAAGTGGGTGGTTTGCCCACTGCTTGGTCCTGGGGAGTGCAAGGCCACTGTCTCTCTAGTGGATGCATTCTTCCACTGGTTCTGGAGGGGCATTGTGCCCAGTGTGCTTCATCCTGGCAAGGAGGGGCTGAGTGGATGCCTTCTTCCACTGGTTCTGGAGGCGGCATTGTGCCTAGTGTGCTTCATACTGACAAGGAGTTGCTGAGTGGATGCCTTCTTCCACTGGTTCTGGAGTGGGTATTGCACCCAGTGTGCTTCATCCTGGCAAGAATGGGGTGAGTGGATGCCTTCTTCCACTGGTTTTGGAGTGGAAATTGTGCCCAGTGTGCTTCATCCTAGCAAAGAGAGGCTGAGTGGATGCCTTCTTCCACTGGTTCAGGAGGGGGCATTGCGCCCTGTGATGCAGATGTTTTGGAGTGCAAGGTCACAGTCTCTCACCTGGGTGTCACAACGACAGCTTTTGCAAGGGCCAGAACGAACTGCAGCCCATGTAGTCACCACTACACAGTGCTCTCCGGCGGTGACGGCTGCTCAGTGAATCGCATTTGCACTGCAGGTGGCGGTGTTGGCAGAGGTGGTAGCCTCCAGGCCTTCACCTGCAGCCTCAGATGGCTGCCCATTGGGGCTGCTGCTGCTGGCAGTGATGCTGCTTGCGGCGGTGCAGGTGGCGGTGCTGGCCATGGTGCAGGTGGTGGTGCTGGCTGCGTTGCAGGTGGCGGTGCTGGCTGCGTTGCAGGTGGCGGTGCTGGCTGCGGTGCAGGTGGTGGTGTTGGCCGCGGTGCTGGTGGCGATACTGGCGGTTGTGGTGGTAACCTCCAGGCCTTCACCTGCAGCCTTGGACGGCTGCCCACTGGGGCTGCTGCTGCTGGCAGTGGTGCTGCTTGCGAAGTGCAGGTGGTGGTGCTGGTCGCGGTGCAGGTGGCAGTGCTGGCTGTGGTGCAGGTGGTGATACTGACGGCTGTGGTGGTAGCCTCCAGGCCTTCACCTGCAGCCTCAGACGGTTGATGTGCTATGGCTGGTGTTCTGTGCCCCTTCCTGCCCTTGGCAGATGGTGGTGCCTCCTTGCTTCTGCCAGCTGGAGTCTGACTTGGCCTTGATGGCTGGTTTTGCCTCCTTCCCCTTGCTGGATGCTGTCCCCTTCTTGCCCTTGCCAGGTGGCGGAACATTCTTGGCCTTGGCAGATGTTGGTGGCACACTGGCTGGGCTGACGGGTGCCTCCTTGGAACCTCTCACAGCTGCAGAAACCAAGCAGACGTGGACTGGGTGGCTGAGGTGCTGGGCTGGATTCTGGCCACCTTGGCCCGAGGTGAAGGACGGGAGGGTAGGGAATAGGTCAATGTTGGTGAAGAAAAGCTTCTTAGGGATATTGGGGCCGGAAGAGGGTGAAGGTTTGGGAGTGGAGGAAGAGGGTGTGCTTGTAGGAGGTGTCAGTCTGATATGTTTGGGTGCAGGTGCATGAGTTGGATGTTGTTGTGAGGTGGCTGGCTGTTGGGTGGGTGTATGCTTTCGTTTGTGCACTTTGGGAGGAGGGGTCACAGACACAGTGGGAGAAGACTCAGGGGGCGTGTGCATGGATGTGGTGGTGGTGACTACCAGTGAGAGGCATGTAGTGATAGGCATGCTGGTGATGGAGGTTGTTGATGAGGATGTAGTGCATGCAAGTGTGAGTGGAGATGCTAACTGGGAGGGAGGTGGACAAGGAGGAGGGGAACACAGTGGAGGCAGTGAATGTTGTTGTGTCTGCATGGGGATGGTGCTTGTGTGAGTGCCTGTGAGATGAAGTGTGGTGCTTGTGTTTGCCTGAGCCACTTCTGTGTGTTGATTTGGGTGCATTCTGGTCTGAAGGTGTGCTTGGGATAGGTTGGGGTTGTGGGGATTGGGACTGGGTAGAAGAAGTTTGAGTGGGGAGGCTGGAGACAGGGACAATGGCTGCCATCAGTAAGGATGCTCTCTGTTAGGCGGCCACGCCAGAGTGACTGCCCTCCAGGTATGCATTTGTTTGTTGCAAATGCTTTTCGACACCCTGGATGCCATTCAGTATGGTTGACTGCCCAACAGTGAGGGATCTCAGTAGGTCAATAGCCTCCTCACTGAGGGCAGCAGGGCTGACTGGGGCAGGGTCTGAGATGCCTGGGGTGAAGGAGATGCCCACCCTCCTGGGTGAACGGGCTCGGGAAACACACTGAGGGGCTGCTGGGAGGGCAATGCTGGTACGGGGGTGGCGGCTGTACCTGTTGTTGAGGTGGGCACAGAGGTGTCCACCACCGCCAGGGAGCTTCCATCGGAGGAGGAGTCACTGTCAGTAGTGTCCCCTCTTGTCTCTGTCGTGTTGCTCCCCTCGCCCTCCGTCCCACTGGTGCCCTCACCGTCGGTGGATTTGGCCTCCAGGCCCATGTCGTATGCAGCTCCCTCTGTCACCGGTGCCTCTGCTCCTCTACCAGATGATGCTAATGCACACAAGGACAGGGTGACAAAACAAAAAGGGGGGAGAGATAGAGGATACACTTGGTCAATGCAAGCAACAACACTACTTTGGCGTACACAACACACAGGGATCAGCCCTATGCACTAGGCCATGCACTACCAGTTACAAAGCTAGTCACCAGCCCATGGGGTACATTGCCTAACGCCCTTAGCTGCACACCTGAAACCAACAGGACCCTGCTCAGTAGTAGATGGCCACTAACACTAGTGGGGTTGGAGTGCTTCCGAGCCTGCCCAACAAGGGACCTACCCTGCCAGTTCGCCATGGCCTAGGGGCACCCACAGCCCACATCCCCCACCCAGGTAAAACCTTAACGCACACAAAGTCAGGATTCTGAATCTGTAGTCACCCCCTTGTGGCTGCTGTGACGCCTTCAAGTGCCCATCCAACTCCGGATAGGCCACCGCCAGGATGCGGAACATCAGGGGGGTCAGGGTACGATGGGCACCCCTTCCTTGTTGGGAGGCCAGCCCCAGCTGGGACTCCGCCGTCTTCCTTGCCCAGCGGCACAGGTCCTCCCACCGCTTGTGGCTGCTGTGATGCCTTCAAGTGCCCATCCAACTCCGGATAGGCCACAGCCAGGATGCAGAACATCAGAGGGGTCAGGGTACGATGGGCACCCCTTCCTCGTTGGGAGGCCTGCCCCAGCTGGGACTCTGCCGTCTTCCTTGCCCAGCGGCACATGTCCTCCCACCGCTTGAAGCAGTGGGTGCTCTGCCTGTCAAAGACCCCCAGGGTCCATACCTCCTTGGCTCAATGGCACGCCAAACACCCTTTTTCTGATGGGCGCTGACCTGCAGGAAAATATGCATAGAAAAAAGGGATTAGTCATACCGTCCGGACTGTAACACTCATGGCCCACAATATCCCTCCCATCCCCTTACGCACAGACATTGACCACCAGACATGAAGCACTCTGCCCCGGACCCCTCTGCCCCCCCTACACTAGGCTTACACACACAGCAATCCATACATTCATGGCCCACGCATCATGCTCACAGTGTACTCACCTGTTTGTCTGGAGGACCATAGAGTAAAGTGTACTGGGGTAGGACTCCATCCACCAGTCTCTCCAGCTCCTCTGAAGTGAAGGCGGGGGCCCTTTCCCCAGACACTCGAGCCATTGTCACTTCCAGACACAGGTCACAGCAGCACTTGCAGTGTAGGTCCTCTCCTGTTGAAGGTCAGGTAGCAAGTGAGTGAACAGATAGAAAATGGCAGGTAAGTCTGCGGCGGTGCATACCGATACCACCGGCGTACATCGCCATTGGCTCCTGGAACCCATATGACCCAATGATAACCAATGCAAAGTTGCGCGGCGGTTATCGACCGCCGACTGCAACGGCACACAACGCCAGCGGAATTACCTCATTTCCACTTGTCTCTCCTCACAGGTCAGGCAGCCACCATTTCAGGGGGGCACAGGCCATGGCACCTAACTGCATCACAGCAGACATTGGCACATCAACTGACTCTCAAATTCACATACTGTTTCTGTAAAGGAAGAAATGCATTTTTATTTTCACATATGTGTGAATATGACCCTCTGCTCACCTTTTTCGAACCCTAGAGATCAAGTGCTGAGGATGAATAGGAGATGGAGACATCCCCCCGTGTACAGACCCCTGGTGGACCTGGTGACAATGGAGGACAGACACATGATCATGACCTACAGACTTGATAGGGCTACAGTCCAAGAACTGTGTACCCAATTGGTGCCAGACCTGATTTCAGCTATCCACCAGCCCACAGGTATCCCCCCTCTAGTGCAGGTCCTGTCAGTGCTCCATTTCCTGGCAAGTGGTTCCTTCCAAGCAACAGTGGCCAGGGCATCAGGGATGTCTCAGCCAATGTTCTCCAACATGTTGGGCAGAGTGTGTTAGGGTTTGTACACAACAAAGAGCATGTCCCCTCTCACTGCACTAGTGGGTTCTGTAATAGCTCCCTTTTAAACTTACTATTCAAAGCCTTTCTTGTTATCTCACCTTCCCCCCCCCCCAGGCTTCTGTGTATGTTGTTTAATGTGCTGTTTTGTTTACACATTGGGCCTTGCTTTTACCAAGGCTTCTTTAAAACACTCCTCCCTAGGCCATGTGTTAATCCAACTCATTTGCATAATAACTGAAAGTCTGCACACCTTTCAAGAACATGTGCAGCATGTGAGGACCACACCCAGCTCTTCAAACCACACCCAGCTCTGCACACCTTCCAAGAACATGTGCAGCATGTGAGGACCACACCCAGCCCTTCAAACCACACCCAGCTCTTCGAACCACACCCAGCCCTGTCTATAAAAGGCATCCCCCGAGCCTCACCCAGTGCTTGTGCTCGTCTACCTCCCGCTTACCTGAGAACAGATCCCTCGGCGCTGGCACTCCTGCTCTTTGCAGACTTTCTTTGACTTCAATTGGCGCAGCTGCTGGCTCTTCCTTCTTCCGGTTTCCGGTTCCTCCTTGCCTCAGCCTCTCTCCTACGAGTAACCTGCAAAAGAGAAAGAAGACAAGGTTAGACTGATCAGTATCTCTTGCCAGCAACAAGTAAGTGCAAAACTTTTTATTACCTGAGGGAGCTTTGACGGCAATTTCTGGATTCGTGTATAGACAGTTTGAGGCGAAGTGCCTTCCACGAGCATTGTGATTAAGGCTCTTTGTTGCAGGATTATTTTGCAGGACTTTGTGAAGCGGACATTGTTTTTTTTCATGGAACTTTTGGGAATCGAACAGTGGAAACCATTGACAGCAAGGAAAACAGTAAATCAAGGACTTGCACAAATTACATGCTGTATTTTGATGTAAAAGTACAGTATTTGTTTTATAAAAGATTCTGGAAATATGCGAAAAGTGAGTCTGCTATTGGGAATTTAGGCTTTAGTTATATTATGATGAATGTTTGATATTGGTAATTCTGATAACGGTATTTGTTTAATTTTTTAGAAGCTTAACAGTAATAGAAAACACAACCCAGAGCAGTAACACATTCCAAACCTGGAAACTAGAGACCAGGATCCAAGAGGTACTTTTAGAAGAGAATTTCCAATAAATAAAGGGATAGTCAGGAACCCATTTAGGAATAGGTTGCACTTATCTGTTCTTTGTTTATGTTTCATTAGGCACCAGTTTCTACAGAAGTCAGAAAGGGCCGCAGATTTGTGCAGCACTTCAACAGTGGAAACGCAAGAACGGTGTTGTCTCTCTTTTTTTTATTTTATCCACTTCCCCCCTTCCCTTGAGCTTCTGTTCTTAGTGCACTGTTTTAAAAACTAGTGTGCTGGAACAAGCAGTTTCAGGGTGGGGTCGGATTGTCTTCAACCTCCATCAGAACTGAACAAGAACTCAGGTGAGCTGGGCTTTGACAGAAGCACAAGCCTTAAAAAAAAAAAATTCAGTTCTGGTGGACGATGAATACCGGGGAAGAAATAGAGGGCATTGACGTCACGGATATGGCGCAGGCCCTAAATGAGGACTTGGCTCATAATGAATCAGTGTCTGGCATCTTGCAACATATGCAAGAGGAAATAGAGAGATTAAAGATGGAGAATACCTCTTTAAAACAGGATTTAAGCAGGTATAAATTTAGGGGATCTCAGTGGAACACAGGTTCTACGCCTTTGTTTAAAACCTCCTCAGAGACAGGGGCGCCATCAAAACATACAACTTTGCCTTCCCCAGTTGAGGTTACTGTTAATGTTCCTAATGTTGTGCCCTTAGCAGCACCTGAACGTTTTCATGGAGATAGTAACAAATTCCATGTTTTTATCAATCAATGTCAATTACACTTCATTTGTAAGCCACAACAGTTCCCTACTGATGATACGAAAGTGGCATTCGTCTTGTCTTATTTGGGTGGCACAGCAGCCAATTGGTCAATTCCTTTCGTGGATAGAGATGATCCCATCCTCCATAATTGGAATCAATTTAAACGTACCATGACCAGCCTTTTTGCAAAACACACTTTCATGCAGGCAAGTGATAATGAGCTTTTAAATCTTAAACAAGGTAACAAGGATTTATTGACCTATCTCACTAGTTTTAATCGTTTACTCACCGAGACACAGTGGCCAGAAGAAAAGCGTGTCTCCCTTTTTTATAAAGGTTTGAGAGACGAGTTAAAAGACGCGCTGGCTCATATCGTTGATTTGCTAAAAGACTATTCAGACTTTGTAGATTTAGTTGTGAAATTAGAACATAGACTACGAGAAAGAAAGAGAGATAAATACAAACTGGAATCACGGTTAACTTTTATTAGACACGAGAAGAAAGACACAGATAATAAACTCCCTGAACCAGAGCCTATGCAAATAGGGACACTCAGAGGTCCACTCACATCAGAGGAAAAAGAAAGAAGGAGAACATTTCAATTATGTTTATATTGTGGCAGGGCAGGTCACTTTGCCAGAGAATGTCCAGTAAAGCCTAAAACTCCACGAAAGGGTGCTGTTTCCTCCACCTCCTCAACTGAATTGGGAAACGATTAAGCTCGACAAGGGGAGAGGTTACTTGTTCGAGAAAACATCTTAATCAAACCTCTAATGCTGCAGCCTTCAGGGTACCGCACATACCTAGACATTTCATAATTCAGGTCGTTTTAATTGTTACTACCCAAGTGAGGCATTCTCTCCCTGTCCTACTGGACATATAGCATTTGTCCCCCCCCCAGGCAAATGAACAAGTGTTCAGGAATTTAAAAAGCTTTAACTCTCTGAATGTGCTGATGGTGTGTTTGGTGGACCAGTACATCTCCCATGTGAATGCCAAGTATCCTGGCTCTGTGCATGATACCTTTATCTTGAGGAATAGCAGCATTCCACATGTGATGTCTCAACTCCAGAGGCACCGGGTGTGGCTAATAGGTGAGTCCATGGTCCCCACCCAGTTGATGTAGGTATATGGGTGTGGGTTTGGCCCTAAGGGTGAGTGTGTGGCTAACAGGTATCCCTCGATATTTGCAGGTGACTCTGGTTACCCCAACCTTTCATGGCTACTGACCCCAGTGCAGAATGCCAGGACAAGGGCAGAGGAACGTTACAATGAGGCACATGGGCGAACAAGGAGGATCATTGAGAGAACCTTTGGCCTCCTGAAGGACAGATTCCGGTGCCTCCACCTGACAGGTGGATCCCTGTACTACTCATCCAAGAAGGTGTGCCAGATCATCCTTGCATGTTGCATGTTGCACAACCTGGCCTTGAACGCCAGGTGTCTTTTCTGCAGGAGGATGAGCCTGGAGATGTTCTTGTGGCAGCGCTGGAGCCTATGGACAGTGACGAAGAGGAAGCAGAGGAAGAAGATGTGGACAACAGAAGTACACTCATTCAACAGTACTTCCAGTGACACACAGGTATGTCACTGTAACTTCACTTTCCATTGCAGTTTTGTGTTTGACATTGAGCATGGCAGCCTGATTTTCCTATGTCTATGGCCACTTACTGTACCCTTTGGCATCTCTATTTTCAGATCTCTGTGCCCCACTCTGGCTCCTAGTGTGGTTACTGCTGCCCACTACAGGACAGGTTATACCTCTGTTAATATTACAGTAGATTAGACATGCAATGTTTACAGTTTGTGAAACTAATACATGTGTCATATAATACACAGAGTCCATTATTGAATTTGTTCAAAGTGTGTTTATCTATGTGCTAATAAGTGGAGGGGGTATTGCAATGGGCTGGGTTGCTGATGGAGATAAGTCCAGGGTAGAGTCCTGTCTATTTGTATCACAGGTGCATTGTCCAATAGAAAGGAGAGCAATGGCAGTTCAAGGTGGACAGGGTGACAGAGTGGGACACAAGGGTGACAATCAGGAGAGTCTTGTTTCCTGGTGGGGTTTTGGCAATGTTCTCTGGCTTCTGCCTGGATCACAGGTACCGTTTGCGGGGTGGTTCTCCTTCTGCAGGGGGTGGGGTGCTGGTGGCCTGTTGGTCCTGTGGTTGGGCCTCTTAGCCACTAGCGCCGGCAGAGAAGAAGGGCTTTTCTTCGGTGTGGCTAGTGTCAGGGGCCCGTTAGTGTGCCACTGCCTCCCTCATGGTGTTGGCCATGCATGCCAGCACCCCTGCAATGGTGACCAAGGTGGTGCGGATGTCTTTCAGGTCCTCCCTGATCCCCAGGTATTGTCCCTCCTGCAGCTGCTGGGTCTCCTGCAACTTGTACAGTATCTGGCCCATGGTCTGCTGGGAATGGTGGTATGCTCCCAGGATCCCTGCAAGTGCCTCTTGGAGTGTGGGTTCCATGGGTCTGTCCTCCCTCTGTTGCACAGCAGTCCTCCCAGCTTCCCTGTTGTCCTGTGCCTCTGTTTCCTGAACTGTGTGCCCACTGACCCCAGGTGTCTGATTATCTTGGGTTTGTGGAGTTGCCTGGGGTCTCTGTAGTGGTGGACACACTGCTGATTGACGTGTCCTGGGGACAGAGGTATGGGCCTGCTGGGTGGGTGCTGTGGTGGTGTTTCCAGAGGGGGGAGGCTCTGTGGTGGGTTGGGACTGTGGCAGGGTAACCGACTGTCCACAGGTGCCTAATGGACAAGGTGCGTCATTGTGATCCAGGTGTGCAGAGCTGCTGTCATCACTGTGGGCCTCTTATGGGGGACTGGATGTTGGTGGCCCCTCCTCTCCAGTGATGTTGAGTGGGGGTCCTGTGGGGATGTAAATGCAGTGGTCATGTATTTGTGTGTGCCATCTTGTGCATGGATATGTTTCCCCCTACGGTTGTTATTAGCAAGGCACATTTGGATTGTGTGAGATGGTATTGGTTTGGCTAAGTGATTGTCACTAGTGTGCATGCTGTGGTGATGGGTGTCCATGCAGGTCTGTGAGGGGTGTCCATGCATTGGTGTTGCATGCAGGGCTTGGTATTGGGATGGGTGGGTTGTGATAGTGGGGTATATGTGAGGTGGTGGAGTGATAGGGGTGAGGGTAGGGGTAGGAGTTTGTTATGGCATGCAGGTAGGGTGGGGGACATAGTAGTAACAATTTGACTTACCAGAGTCCAGTCCTCCTGCTACTCCTGCGAGGCCCTCAGCATGCATGATAGCCAAGACTTGCTCCTCCCATGTTGTTAGTTGTGTGGAGAAGGTGTGGGTCCACCGCCAGTCCTCTGTACGGCTACCTGGTGTCTTGCAACCACGGTACGCACCTTTCCCCGTAGGTCGTTCCACCTCTTCCTGATGTCATCCCTTGTTCTGGGGTGCTGTGCCACGGTGTTGACCGTGTCCACATCTTTCCACCATAACTCCATCTTCCTAGCAATGGACATTTGCTGCACCTGTGATCCGAATAGCAGTGGCTCTACCAGGATGATTTCCTCCACCATGACCCTTAACTCCTTCTCAGAGAACCTGGGGTGTCTTTGTTGTGCCATGGGTGCAGTGTGAGTGGTATGTGAGAGGGTGTGTGGGGTGATGTGTTGGAATGTGTGCTGTGAGGTCTGTGGATGGTGTATGGGTGATGGTGTTACGTGGCTCAGATTCAGTGGGTGCTCCTGGCTTGTCTCTCTCTTAGTTGGCAATATTTATTTTTCATTGTAAGGGGTTGTGGTTATTGTGGGTGCGTGTTTTATATTGGATTGGGTGTGTAAGTGTGGTTTGTGTATGTGTGTCAGGTGTGTGTAGTTTGAATTGTCCAATGTGGTGCAGTTTTGTTAGTGTGTGTGTATTTTGAGTGCGGCGGTGTGTACCGCCAATGGTTTACCGCGGTTGAATGACCGCCACGGTGATTCGTGGGTCATAATGCTGTGGGCGTATTTCTGTTGGCTTAACAGTGTGAGTTTAGTTACTACCAGTTTATCACTGACCTTTGGGCTGCAGACTTGTGTGGGTGTCTGTATAGTAGCGGATTTCTCTGTGTGGGTCATAATACCCGTAGAGGTATACCGTCACGGTATGTTGGCGGCCGTCAGCACAGGGGTAGGTGGCATTTACCGCCAATGTTGTAATGAGGGCCTAAGTGTACACTAATATTTTCAGTGCAGATCATTATGTGACCACATACTACTTGTCTTTGTGATTTTTTTCTCTTTTTTTGATTTTTCCCTACTTCCATTTGGTGGTAATCCTTTATTTACTTTTGAACTTGATTTGGAAACTCGTTTTTCTGCTTTTGGAACTTTTCAGTTTTAACTCTTCATCATGTCTCAGTCTGGAGATGCATCAGTTGGAGCTTCTTTTGATTTAGGGAAACTGGAGAGCTATACCGTTGAGAGGGACTCCAGGGCAAGTAGCAGTGTGTCATTCAAAGGTCTGACTCCTGAAGAGTTGCAGGACAAACAAGCAAAGAAGGCTCACCAGTTGGAGTTGGAGAAAATGACGATGGCCATAGAAGAGAAAAATATATTGTTGGCTCATGAGTTCAGCTTGAGTGAGCTGGATCAGAGGAGCCAGTATAGTAGGGATGGTGGCAGCAATAACACAGCTCAGTCTGAGAGGAGGGTGCACATTCCTAAGGACCTTTTGAAGGATTACAAAAGGGAGGATGACATACTGTTGTGGTTCAAGGGTATGAGTCTGCTCTCCATATGAATCTGGTCCCTGAAGCTCGTTGGGGGGGGGGGGTGAGGTCTGTGGAAGCACTTCCAGGAAGAGGGGAGGGATACTCTGACATCCTTAGGGGATCCCCATAGGCTCACCTACCCTATCATGAAGGACGCCCTGATCACAAGGTATGGTCTCACCCCTCATCAGTATAAAGACAAATGTAGGACCTATAAGAAGAAGGAACCCCAAACATGATTTGAATGTGTTGATTCTTTTTGCAGGTCACTGGATGGTTGCGTGAAGGGCAGTAAGGTAACAACCTATGCTGGGTTTTACAATTTGATTGCTTGGGAGAAGTTGTACAGTTTATGTTTTCCAGAGCTGTGCCAGCACCTAATTGACAGCAAGCTGACTGACCCCAGGAAGCTTGTGCAGGAAGCGGACCATTGGGAGAGCACCATGTTCCAAAAGAGGTATGGGGGAGAGCAGGCCTAGGGTGACTAGGGTCCCTCTCAGTGGCGGTTTCTGCATGAGGGCGTCGGGGCTCCGCCCTCGTAAGTTCATAACAAAAAAAAAATGAAAATGAAAACAAACTCCCCGAACTCCCTAACAAAAATGCACACACCTCTTGCTTGGGGCTGTGGCCTGGCCCGGGGCTGCTGTCACGTGACATGAGAGTGGCAGGATGACGACGATGTATTCCATTTTCCTCTGGGCAGGGCAGGCCCTCCCCTGACTGAGTCTGTGTTTGCCGGGCTGACAAGCTCACAGCCTGAGGCCTGTGAGGTCATCAGCTCGGCAAAGACATAGCTCCGAGGACCAGTCTCCACCCCCTAATGACGTGTGGATAAAGTTAGCCCCCGGCGCTTCAGGCTGAAGCCCTGCAGCGCTAGGGGCTTCACGTCAGTCAGGATAGTGAAGGATGGTCACCCCACCCTTTTCCCAATTCGTCACGGAGGGTGGGTCCAGCCCTGTGACAAGTTGGGAAATGGTGGGTGGGGTAGAGGCTCAAAATCAAGTCTGCTCAGTTTGTGTTAGCAAACACGAGGTGTCTGCTTCCCGCGTTGCTGTTGGGAGTCGGTCCGACGGTAGACTCCCTTCTAAAGAAGTGAAGAGAGAGGATGCAGCCGTTACCAGCTCCAGTCTGTGAGTAAAATTACCAGGGCATCTCGCTAACGCTTTATGATTCTGATGTCTCACCCTCGACCAGGGAAGGAGGGGAGCCCTGCTGCACATTACTAGGGCATTGCCACCATTGGCTTCACAGTACACTCCGTGACTTGCTGGCCCCGCGCCATGGGGGGTAAGGCACCCTTCGTTCTCGGTGACTTGGTGTGGTTGTCTGGGGTGGTAGCTGCCGGGCCTGGGTCCTGCTCGGTGACAGTCTGGATCGGTTGCAGCAGGAGGAGGCTCGCCTGCAGGTTAAGCTCAGATTCTCTTTGGGTGTGGACTGTCGCTCTTCCGTGTACCTCACACCTCACTCGCTGCCTCTGGAATTATTTTCATTCCAAGCATTTCTTTCTGCAGCTCACAGTTAGGCAACTCTTATCTGCGCCCGCATCCTTAGTGTTAGTTCAGACACAGGCGTTTAGTTTTTTCAGCACACATATACGTCCCTTCGGCTAGCCAGTCTTATTCTTTTTATGATTTTCATCAGGGACCCGGTGGGAGTCACCTTCGTGCTGTGTGACCTCTGGGCTGCCTCGAAGCTGAGAGAAACATTTCAGCCATTTGTTCGTGTCTTGGAATTCCGGAAGGGCCGGGATCGTGTCCTTGAGCAGCGAATCCACCGGGTTCGGTTTTAGCGTGGCTCCCCAGCCCCAGTCTGCTGTAATAATCGAGCAGTTTGGAGAGCTCTAAATTACTTTTGATGTGATTTGTTTTTTATATTTGTCGTCTTAAGTTTATATTTCACAAGGTAATCCGTTTCTGCCTTTAATAATTCCCCCAATATTTGACCAAATCTGACTTAAAAATATAGGCCATGCCATTAAAATGCTGACGAGGTGGCAAATCTAGAGTTTCTAGGGAAGCTTGTGGGTTCGGCTGCGTCACCCGTGTCCTCTTGACTGCAGCTGCCGGTGTTAGCTAACCACCCACTGCACATGGGCGATGTCACTTCCCCCTGCATGCATAGCTTCCCCTCTGACTCTGAAAATGATTTTGTTGTGAAATATTTCTACTTTGGGAAGTTAATGGTCCCAACAAAAGGAATATATTTCCTGAAACGTATTCGAAGCTCATGTTTGAGTGCACATTCATGCATAGTTTAAGACTTGTATTTCTAATTTTATATATTCTCTACTACTGATAAAACTTTCATTATATGGTCACTAATCTTGACTGAACATGTAACACTTGTGTAATGGGATCTCTATGTAATATACAATAGTATTGCTCTATGAGCTTGTAAGATCAGCACTGTATGTACATTGTGGCTTTTGATTTACCCACCCTGCCATTTCCATGTAGAAATGAGGCCGGATGGAAAAGTAAAAAGAAAGATGCTTCATACATTTTGAAGAATGATGTAACCTTGCATACTAGCCTGGACGGGATAGATATTTAGCACAACATAAGACAGTATGGTGGAAATCGATTATTTCACCTTTTTCAACGTGTTCTGGTGAAGGTTAAATCTCATCCCCTGTGGGATGTGTGCCTTGCAGCCCACAAAGTATTGAAATATTTAATTTTTTAAGCCCTTCAATACGATTTTTTTCTATCATTGTACGAGAAAATTGTGATGTAAAATGCTTAATTCTTCTGTTTTTCTCCCAAATTTTCTTGAAGCGCACACCCAAACCCGCCCTATTCAGTGTACCTCACTCACTTTGTTCTCTCTTGATAAGTTTAAATCAAACAAGATTTTTACGCCCCACCAGACTCAAAGTTTATCAGCCGCCACAGGTCCCTCTCAGAAGAAGTCGGGGGGTAAGGGTAAACAGGGAGAGTTCTCTAAAGGGCCCCAACCTAGTTGCCAGGGTAAAGAATCCCAGCCCCCAGTAGATGAGAAACCATGGGTCTCTACAGGGAAACCTGCAGAGAAGGGTCCCGCAAGTGCTTTGCACGTGATCAGGATGGTCACATGAGGGGGAACCCCAAATATACCAAGTGGACACCAGCACCCTCTGATGCTCAGTCACAGGGTTTGACTAGTGTAGCGCTTGGGGAGAAGTTGGGTCCAGGTGGGTGGGAGCAAGCTGAGATGACCCTTGTCTCACTAGGGAACAGTGAGATGGTCCAGAGGACCCGCATGCCTGATAACACTAAGAAGTACAGGCGGTGGGTGACCATCAATGAACAGAGGGTGGAGGCTCTGAGAGACACAGGAGCCAGTGTGACAACAGTGAGGAGCCACCTGGGGTCTGAGGAGCAGATAGATCCCTGTGTGCTTCACCAAACAGTTGCAGTGGACAGCTCAGAGTGCCTGTGCAGAGTGGCGCAGGTTCCCTTTGAATGGGGGGTTCTCAGGATCCTTGAAGGTAGCTGTGAGTCTAACCATGCCTGTGGATTGTTTGCTTGGCAATGACCTGGAGGGTTCCCCTTGGCAGGAGGTGGAATGCAGGTCACACTTGGAAATGTTGGGTCTGCCTGGATGGGCCTGTGTGTCTACCCAGTCTATGGCAGCCCATCAGGGTGATCAGAAGACCCTGGAGCCTGAGAGAGTTGCCCAGGTGTCTGCCAGAAGGAGGAATAGAAAGGGGCACAGGAAACTTGTCCCAGAAGTTCCCCGGTCCAGGAAGAGGCTGAACCTGAGGGGGAGGCCCTGGAGCCTACAAGGGAACAGGTAGCTGAACTGGGCAAGGTCCCTGAGCTGTCACAGTGGCAGCAGGAAGGGGAACCCACCAGGGAAGCATTCTGTGAGGCACAGAAAGCATGCCCTACTGTGGAAAGTTTGTGGTGGCAGGCTGCAGACCAGGCGCCTGGCAAGGACCCTGGATCACATTTGATTTACGGGGAGGATGGCCTCCTATATAGCGAACCTACGGTTCCTGAGCCTGGGTCAGCACATGTGCTGTGGCATCCCAGTGCTTCAGACCCTTCCTACTGGGTCTGGCTCATGATGTGCCTTTAGCTGCACATTTGGGGCAGGACAAGACCTTTGAACAGCTTGTCACCCACTTTTACTAGCCCCTAATGCTCAGGCACTCGGATGCTCATTGTAAGTCTTGCCCAACTTGTCAGGCAAGTGGCTAACGTAGGGGGAAATGTAAGGCCCCCCTACAACCTTTCCCTGTTGTTAGTACCCCATTTGAAAGGGTTGGTATTGACATTGTGGGGCCTCTGGATCCCAAAGCAGCCATGGGCAACAGGTTTATCCTGGTCTTGTTGGACCATGCCACCCGGTACCCGGAAGACTTTCCTTTGAGATCGATCACTGCCCCTGTGGTGGGCTGTGCATTGATGGGGGGGTTTACCCGCATGGGGTTCCCCAAGGAGCTGGTGTCCAATAGGGGTACCAACTTCATATCAACTTATATAAAGTCTTTGTGGTGGGTGTGTGGGGTAATATACAAGTTCACCACACCTTACCACCCCCAAATCAATGGTATGGTTGAGAGATTCAAACGTACCTTGAAGGGCAGGATTATGGGCCTGTCAGAGTCCTTGAGGCATAAGTGGGACATCCTCTAGCCATGCCTTCTGTTTGCTTAGAGGGAGGTACCTCAAAAAGGGCTTAGCTTTAGTCCTTTTGAGGTGTTGTATGGCCACCCTTTCAGGGGACCTTCTGAGTCTGGTAAAGGAGGATTTGGAGAAAGCCCCCAGTAAATCGACCCCCCAGGATGTATTCAGTTACATGCTGGCTATGAGAAACCAGACTGCCCGCTTCAGAGCTCTCACACAAGAGAACCTGAAAGCAAGTCAAGAAGACATGAAATGCTGGTATGATCAGAATGCCACTGTGGTCGAGTTTCAACGTGGTCAGAAGGTGTGGGTGATTGCAGCAGTGAAGCCTACAGTGCTCTAGGACAAGTGGACTGGGCCATTTGAGATAGTGGAGCGCAAAAGTTAAGTCACCTACCTGGTGTACTTGCGGACTCCCAGGAAACTCTTGAGGGTCCTGCATGTGAACCGGCTAAAACCACACTTTGAGGGGACTAAATTGTCCATGCTCCTAGCAACAGATGATGAGGTGGAAGAAGAGAGTGAGCCTCCTACTGACCTCCTTTCTGCAGGAGAAAAAGATGGGTCTATGGAGAGAGTGATCCTCTCCCCCTCACTTACTCCAGAACACCAGAGCGACTGTCGCCAGGTGTTGGGTCAGTTTGCCTCTCTGCTCTCCCTGATCCCAGGGAGTCACACACTTCTGTACACATGATGTTGACACTGGAGACAGGCCTGTTGTTGAACATAAAGTTTACAGAGTGACTGACAGGGTGAGGGCTAAAATTAAAGATGAAGTTTCTAAAGTGTCAGCATTGGGGGTTATTGAGTTTTCTTGAAGCCCTTGCGCCAGCCCTGTGGTATTGGTCCCCAACCTGCTGCTTCTGGTGCCACTCCAGAACTCAGGTTCTGTCTGGATTATCGGGGTCACAATGCGGTCACAAAGACTGACACGCACCCCCTCTCCCGAGCTGATGAGCTCATTGACCAGTTAGGAGCTGCCAAGTACCTAAGTACGTTTGATCTTACCTCTGGGTATTGGCAAATCGTCCTGACTGAGGAGGCTAAGGAGAAGTCTGCATTCTCCACACCAGATGGGCACTACCAGTTTAGGGTTATGCCCTTTGGGATGCAAAATGCCCCTGCCACCTTTCAGAGGTTGGTCAACCAGGTGTTGGCTGGATTGGATGATTTCAGTGCCGGCTACGTGGACAACACTGCTGTCTTTAGTTCCACATGGGTGGAGCACCTGGAACACCTCTGTAAAGTGTTGGGGGCCCTGCAGAAGGCAGGTCTCACTATTAAGGCAATCAAGTGCCACATAGGGCAAGGTTCTGTGGTGTATTACCCCTACAGCCGAAAATTTAAACCATTCTGGCTTGGGAGCCCCCCAATTCCCAGATTGAGATGAGAGCCTTTTTAGGTCTCACTGGATACTATAGGAGGATTGGCAAGGGATATAGCACAATTGTTGCATGCTTGATTGAGTTAACTTCCAAAAAGCAGCCCAGAAATGTGATCTGGACTGAGTCTTACCAGACAGCTTTTCATGCCCTGAAGGCTGCCTGACTATTTCAAGGAATTTGTTGTGCAAACAGATGCCTCAGAGAATGGTATTAGAGGGGTACTCTCAGAGCTTAATACAGAGGGCCTAGATAAACCTGTAGTCTTCATTAGCAGGAGGTTACTTCCCAGGGAACGTAGGTGGAGTGCAATTGAGCGTGAAGCTTTTGTTGTGGTCTGGGAACTGAAGAAGCTTAGACCCTACTTGTTTGGGACTCACGTCTGGGTTCAGACAGACTACAGGCCCCTCAGATGGCTAATGCAGATGAGGAGTGAAAATCCCAAATTGTTGAGGTGGTCCATCTCCCTACAGAGAATGGACTTTATGGTGGAACTCAACCCTGGCGCCGACCACGCCAATGCTGATGGCCTGTCCAGATTCTTCTGCCTTAGTGATGAGAACTTCCATGAGGTTGGGTAGTTGCTCCCCACATTCAGCTAGAGGGGACACGTGTTAGACTTGGCATCATTGGCATGGTCTCCCCTAAATTGTTGCCTCTACTTCCCAGGTTGCTTCTGTGTGCTGCACTCTGTTTTTAATCTTTTGTTTGCTCTGGACACTTTACCACTGCTGACCAGTGCTAAAGTGTACGTGTTCCCTGTATACATTTTATGTGTACATTGGCTATCCATGATTGGCATATCTGATTTCTTAGTAAATCCCTAGTAAAGGACACTAGAGGTGCCCAGGACCTGTAAATCAAATGCTATTAGTGGGCCTGCAGCACTGGTTGTGCCAACCACAATAGTAGCCCTGTAAATATGGCTCAGACCTGCCACTGCAGTGTCTGTGAGTGCAGTTCTAAACTGCCAATTTGACTTGGCAAGTGTACCCACTTGCACGGCCTAAACCTTTTTATACATGTAAGGCAGCCCTAAGGTAGGCCCTAGGTAGCCCCATGGGCAGGGTGCAGTGTATGTTAAAGGCGGGACATGTACTTATGTGTTTTACATGTCCTGACAGTGAAATACTGCCAAATTCGTTTTTCACTGTTGCAAGGCCTATCTCTCTCATAGGCTAACATGGGGCCTGCCTTTAAATATTATTCAAGCACAGATTCCCTTTGGAGCAGAAAGACGTGTGGAGTTCGGGGTCTCTGAACTCACAATTTAAATTTTTTTTAAATACATCTTTTAGTGAAATTGTTTTTTAAATTGTGTGTTTGAAAATGCCACTTTTAGAAAGTAGGCAATTTCTTGTTTAAACCATTCTATGACTCTGCTTGTTTGTTGATTCCCTGTCTGAGTCAGTTTGACAGTTGGACTGTTTGCACCTCTCCTCTAGACAGTGACACAAAGGGAGCTGGGGTGTCGCCTGCATATCCTGATGGGCCATCTGGGCTGAGGGAGGGCCGAAGTGGTCACTTACACCTGAAAGGGCATTGCCTGCCCTCACACAATGCAGTCTCCAACCCCCTAGTGTGTGTCTGGGGCCTGGACTGGGCAAGGCAAGATCTTGAAAACAACAGAGACTTATCTTTGAAGAATGCCTACTTCAAAGGCAGAAAGGGGCATAAGAACACCCAAAACCCCTGAAAATCAGATTACTTCTGGAACCAAGAGGAACCTCTGCCCAGGAGAAGAACTGGAGAAGATGGAGGAGGCGTACTGCCCCTTTGCCTGTGACTGTGCTTTGCTGGGTTGGCCTGCAGTAGCTACTTCTGGCTGAGAGTGGACAAAGGCTGCCTTTTGTGTGAATTCCCACTGGTGAAGAATCTCCAAGGGCTTGAACTGAGCTTGCCTCCTATTGTTGAAGTCTCTGGGACAACAAAGACTTGTCTCTGCCAGCATATGGGCTTTCTACTGAGAGTCCTGCCTGCCAAGTAGTGCCCTAACCTGTCTCTGGGCCCTTGAAAGGTGCAGCGGGTGGAAAAAGACAGAAATCCATGCAAAGACCACTGTGCATGCTGCTGCATGAAAGTTTAGTAAATCTGCACCTTGATGTACCTAGCTTTTGTGCTCATGGATGGAGTTAAAGTAGATATAGGTGGCCATTATGAGTTTGGTGGTCACCTGACCACCATGCCACCAGGCCAGCGGTGAAGATTGCCATATAATGACCACGGCGGTGAATTGACCCAAACACAGCCATATCACTGCCTGTACCACCAGCGCAGTCCAACCACTGGGCCGGAGGTGAGCACTCCCGGCCCGGCAGTAGCTGCCATATCGCCATCGGTATTACGACTCGGCAGACCCCCAGCATTTTCTTGGCAGTTGCACTGCCACGAAAATGCTGGCAGTCATGCACCCGGCAACAGGAATGTCCATTCCTGTCGCCAGCAGACACACCCTCACAAGAACACACACCTTCATTCACGCACCCCCACACACCCACACATTCGCTTACATACACCCCCACACACACTCAGATACACCCATTCACTCGCATGTACGCACTCAGACATATATATTCATTCTCATGCATGCACTCAGACACCTCTCTGCATTCACACAAACACATACGCACTCACACACGCACACATACACAACACCCCCCTGGCATACACACACAGACACCACTCACATTCACACAACCCCCCCGCCCTATTACCCCTCCCCCTTTCGGACGATGAACTTACCTGCTTCAGTGAGGTGGCTGTCCGGGAGGGGATGGGTCCCAGTGTTTTCCACTCCCAGCACTGCACCGCCGTGCAGGAAAATGGCACGCAGTATTACAGACCACCCCCTTTGGCGTGGCAGTGCCCGAAACCAGGTGGAAATCGGCACAATGTCGTAATATGGTGGCCTTCAGACCTCTAGCACTGGGGGTCTTTTGGCACCTCCGGCTTCGGCAGTCTTTCGAAAAGAAAGCTGAAGTCATAATGACCACCATAGTCTCCTCTTCTCATGAGAACACTGCCTGTTCTCACTTATTATCTTATGCTTCCTGTCTTATTTTCTTTTTTTCAGCGGCATTCTTTCTGAAGTTTGAAGGCATTATGTTTCAGTGTATCTCCACAGGGTCACTGTAGCCTGAAACCCTGATCTACATTTACTTTTACTAAATACCTTTGGCACTAATGAGGGGCATGGAGAAGCAAAGTGTGACTGTGAGAATTGCCTCCCTCTGTGTTTTGCTTTATTCTTTGGCACAAGAAAATACATCTCCTGATGAGGTTATATTAGCAGATTTGGGAATCTGCTGTCTCACTATGCCATGTAGCTACATGCTTCTAAAGTCTGGAAAAGCACATTTAGCTCAGTTCTCAAGAAAGTGTACTGTTATTTTATTAAAAATTAATTAGGGAATTTGGACAGAATATTGAAAAAATATATTGTGATACAAAGACATTGTTACAGGAATAATGCAATGTCAAAAATATTTTGGACATTGGGTAAGAATATAATTTTTTGTCTTGTTTTAATGCTAATTTTCTGACATTTTTTGATTTCTTTATTCTCTTCAAATATTGTAATTTGTGTTGTACATTCATATTCTTATCCCCTTTTGTTTTTCCACTCCTTTCAGATTCAAGTCATTTAACTGGTCATCATTAAATACATTATTTCCAGTAACTATCTATCAGCTGTCCTTGCTTCCATTGTATGTCACTATTGTGCACTCCACTTCTTCATTGAATAGTGACCTTTAATGAATAGTGACCTGGGATGTATAGTTGCTCTTATGTTAGAAATGTGGTTTCTGGTTGGCTAGGGTATGCACCTTAGCCAGGCAGAACCCACCCACCCACTCTAGCCAGGGCAAGGGAGTTACACATCCAAGATGAACCTGCTCATCCCCTTGCTAGCTTGGCACAAGAAGTCAGGCCTAACCCAGAGGCAATGTGTAAAGCGTTTGCACAACACACTCATTGTGACGCAAGATGTACACCACAAAGTAAACACAACACTGAGCTATGTAAAAATAAACTGTAGTGCACAAAACATAATTAGACCAAGATTACACTTCAGTAATACCCTGCTACCTAAGCAGTTGTCAGAACGTTACAGAAGTTACTAATACTCGGCAGGAATAAGCAGTTGTCACATTAGAACACGTAAGTACTCAGGATTCTGCAACATAAGCAGTAGTCAGGAATCACAGTAAATAAAGGTATGCACTTGTCATTAACACATCCTAAATGGCCATAATAGGAACATTATAGCACCTATGGCAAAGCACCTGTTTTCCTGTGAAGAGGGGGCACTCCTAGTGCCTGGAAGATTAACATGGGGGCCCCTGGTGCTCCTATGCACGAAACGGGGGCCATGTGGTGCTCCTGGGGGAGAGGGGTGGTCTGCACCCTCTCTGTTCTGGAAAACGGGACCCTCCTGGGGCCCATGATCTCTGTAGGGCCTCCCGGGCCTCCACGGGCCCTATCACCAGGAGCCCAACAAGGTAATGGGGGCTAAAGGAGGGGGCCTCCGATGAGGCCTCCCTTCTCTGTTTGTCCAAGTCCAGGGCTCCGTGGTTGGGGGACCTCCGACGAGGTTTCCCGTCCCAGTCCACGAGCACGTGCCTGTCAGCACCTTTCCAAGGGCTTTGAGGGGGAGCAGATGGAGCCTCTCCGATGAGGTTTCCCCTCTGTCTCTGCACATGGCCGCACCCGACAAGGTGCGCGAGCCGCTCTGCTGCCTTCCCTCGTCCGTGAGGGAGGCAGCACAGAAACACGTGCCAATGTGTGCCCCGGGGGTGCTCCTTAAAGCGCACTTCACCCGGAGACACAATAAGAGTGTGCTAGCTCCTTTCTTTCATCCAGGAATCCAGGAAGTGCCCTGGGGGTCCCAAAGACTGCGCAACACTCGTGCTACAGGCATGCAGTCTCCCGGGTCACGGCAGTGATTATCCGGCAAATGAGGAGCGCTTTTCAAAGCGCTAGGGCCATACTCATAGCCTGGGTTGTGGCGGTGATCTTACCACACAGAAAGCGCCTCCAAAACGCAGGGCACGAGAATGAAGGTGCTCTCTGAAGCACCTGCACCACGGAACCTTCTCTCTAGGAAAGAGGGGGCTGCCCTAGGCTCCAGGAAGGGCCCAGCTGTCGCACTCTTCGTGCTGTCAGCATTTGCAGGGGTCAGGGGCCACGGCACCCTGCCCCTGGAGACAAGAAAAGGGGAGAAGCACATGGCTGGCAGGCCCAACAACAGGTCAGCACAAGGGGAGTCCTCCTAGTGACCAGGTAGGTCACATGTTAGCACAGCAGCAGCAGTCCAAGGTGGTCCTGGTGAGTCCTCTCAACAGCGTCCTATGTTCAGTTCCAGTTAGGGTTCCTGGAGTCCAAAAAATTTCTAAATTGTTTGGAAAATTCCCCTGAACTTATACTAAGTTTGCAGGTGTTTTACAATGAGGAGGAGAGGGGGTTCCAACCAGTTACAACTGGTTCTGGGAGTGCCCTTTCTCTCCTCCAGCACAGGCTCCAAACATCAGTGGGGAGTAAACGACCCTATTGTGCGAGGCCAGGTCACAGCCTTTACAAATGCAGCTGTGCCCCGCCTCTCCCTTCTCTCAGCCCAGGAAGGCTATACAATATGTAGATGCACCTCTGTGACACCTCCACCCTCCCTGTGTACAGGCTGTCTGAAAAGTATGCACAAAGCCCCAACTGTCAGTCTGCCCAGACTGGATTGAAGGCAAGCTGCAAAAAGACCAGAGTCATAAATACAGATAAATGCACACTTTCTAGAAGTGGCATTTCTGTAATAGTAATAAAAAATACACCTACACCAGTAAGCAGCATTTATTATCACCATCACAACCATACCAAACATGCCTATGCTACCCATCATAAATCAGACAATACCCCTTACACACAAGACAGATCATTTCTAATGCAATCCTATGAGAAGGCAGCACTCACAGCAGTGAGACACCAAGTTAGGCTGTTTGACACTACCAGGACAGGCCACGCAACCTGGCACATGTCCTGCCTTCTACATACATGGCACCCTGCCCATAGGGCTAGCTAGGGCTTACCTTAGGGGTCACTTACATGTAGCAAAAGGGGAGTTCTGGGCCTGGCAAGTAAACTTAGATGCCAGGTCCCTGTGGCAGAAAACTGCGCCTGCAGGCCCTGCGCTAGCAGGCCTGAGATAGGTTTGAAAGGCTACTTCAGAGGGTGGTGCAAGCAGCGCTGCAGGCCCACTAGTAGCATTTAATTTACAGGCCCTGGGTATAGGGATACTACTTTACAAGGGACTTATAGGTAAATTAAGGCCCATATTTATACTTTTTTACGCAAAACTGCGCTAACGCAGTTTTGCGTCAAAAAAATTAGCGCCGGCTAACGCCATTCTGAAGCGCCATGCGGGCGCCGTATTTATTGAATGACGTTAGCCGGCGTTAGCCGCCGGCGCCGTCTGGTGTGCGTTAAAAAAAACGACGTACACCAGGCAGCGCCGGCGTAGGGGGATATGGGGCTTGGGCGTCAAGAAATGGGGCAAGTCAGGTTGAGGCAATTTTTTCGCCTCAACCCGTTTTGCGCCATTTTTTTTCACTCCCAACCCCCATAGGAGTCATGCCCCCTTGCCCAATGGCCATGCCCAGGGGACTTGTGTCCCCTGGGCATGGTCATTGGGCATAGTGGCATGTAGGGGGGCACAAATCAGGCCCCCCTATGCCACAAAAAAAAATAAAAAAAAACACTTACCTGAACTTACCTTAATGTCCCTGGGATGGGTCCCTCCAGCCTTGGGTGTCCTCCTGGGGTGGGCAAGGGTGACAGGGGGTGTCCCTGGGGGCATGGGAGGGCACCTCTGGGCTCCTTCAGAGCCCACAGGTCCCTTAACGCCTGCCTTTTGCAGGCGCTGAAAAACGGCGCAAAAGCGGCCGTATGTAATTTTTTTTGACCCGCCCACTCCCGGGCGTGAATTTTGCCCGGGAGTATAAATCCGACGCACATGCCTCGGAGTCGATTTTTTAGACGGGAACGCCTACCTTGTATATAATTAACGCAAAGTAGGTGTCCACGCTAAAAAATGACGCAAACTCCATGGACTTTGGCGCTAGACGCGTCTAACGCCAAAGTATAAATATGGAGTTAGTTTTGCGTCGGAATTGCGTCAAAAAAACGACGCAATTCCGGCGCAAACGGAGTATAAATATGCCCCTAAATGTGCCAATAAGGTATAAGCCAATCATACCAATTTAACAAGGGAGAGCACTTGCATTTTAGCACTGGTTAGCAGTGAAAAAGTGCTCAGAGTCAGCCAACAGATGTCAGAAAAATAAGGAGGCAAAAAGCAAAAAGTCTGCGGAATGACTCTGTAAAAGGGCCAGGTCCAACACCTTACATTTCCTTTTTCAGGCAGTCATACTCAATATTTCTTTGTACATCACACTGAACCATATATTAACAATAGTTAATGCACAGTCTGCTCAACAGGAGGCTCCCAGACTCACCAAGAGTCTCCAGACTATGCTCTTTAATACACTGGTGGAGCTAGCACTAGTGTAGTTAAAGTTAGATCACACTTTACATAGGTAAGTTATTTATGGATTTGTTAACAGGTTTAGTTCTGATTGAAAATGTGCACAAAAAAAATAAAAGGTCCGTCAACTTCTCCTTCATGAATAGTTTTGCGCTGATCCATCAAGCAAGGGTCTCAAAAGTGCAAATTCCCATTTCATTCCTTGAGGGATGGATTTGCTGTCCAAAATACAAAAAATGCTAAATGGATTCACACAAAATTTGGCACAAAGTTAGAACTTTATTCATAAAGAGTGCTTTTTGTGATCTGGTGAAAATCGGCTCTGCTGTTTTTAATTAGCATTTAAAGAAAAGGTTGGAGATATCTGGACAATTGGCACTTTCTTACTCTTGTGGGATGATACTGTGGTACTCTAAAACATTTCAGAAGTGCAGCACTGTACTAAAATAATCTGATTGGATAGCAGAAACATTGAAGATAATGTTGTGGCTGCCATTACAAGACTCTGAGACTCGCCCATTCATGAAAAAGGAAATTTGATTGCCAGTACTGTGGTACTTCTGTAGGACCCAGTGCACCTCCCCACAACTGGTGATGTTATCTGTGATGTCATAAATGATGTAATTTGGGATGTCATCATTTCAACACCTAACTAACTCTTAATTTACGTGAAAAAAGGCCTAGCAATTCAGTGAAAAACTAAAGGTTAAAGTGATGTTATAGTAAGATGAAAATGTCAGCTTAAATGTAACACTTAAAACTAAAAAACACTGAAATTCACCTGTTCGAGTTAACTCAAGCAAATATAATTTGCGCCTCTGCCATGCACAGTGTAAGTATCAATGATGGCATTTTATTTGTCATCAGTGAGATTAATAATGATGTCATGCAACAAGTGACCAGTTATGTAATATAGGAGTTCATAAGCAGTGCCCTAAGCAGGACCTACCTGAGGGGTGACAAATATGTATCAAAAAGGAAGGTTTAGGTTTGGCAAAAGGGTTATTTTGCTAAGTCGAATTGAAATATTAAAACATGAACACAGACTGCAATAGCAGGTCTGAGACATGTTTGAAAAGGCTACTTAAGTGGGTGGCACAATCGCACAATAGGTGCTGGAGGCCAACTAGTCATATTTAATGTACAGGCCCTAGGTAAATGTAGTAGCACTTTACTGGGGACTAATAAGTAAATTAGATGTACCAGTTGCACGTAAGACAATTTTACCAGGCTTAGAGGAGAGAGCACAAGCACTCTAGCACTGGTTAGTAGTTATAAAATGCACAGAGTCCTAGGTCAGCAAAAACAAATTCAGAAAAAGCAGGAGGAAAGAAGGCAAATGGTTGGGGGAAGACCATGCGAAAGAATTTCAGGTCTAAAAGGCACCATCTCTGGCATGTATGTTAACAAAAAAGTCATTCTGAAATAAAGTCCCAAATTCCTGGTTACAAGAAAAAAAGAAACAGTTCGGGAGGGGTGTGGGAGGCTGGCCCTCTGTGTAGTGTGCAAAGCCGGGCACATTGTGCAGGGGCTCCAGGCAACCACAGGTTGGATTACAGGGGTAAAAACTAGATCACCTAGAGCTCTAGTTTTTAAGGTAGCTTGGTCGAGCAGTTAGGCCAATCTTGGAGAAGTGCAAAGCATTTGTTGTGCTCACATGCAACTCACACACTCAAAGGAATTACTCAAGACCAATTTATAAAAATACCTCAGGTTTTATGTAATTTTTATGCCTAAGGTTATCAAAATTGGGTAAGTACTTTTTGAGATATGATTTGTTGACGTTTTAATAAAAATTGTCTTTTTGTGCATAGGAATCAATGGAAGATCACTTTTAAAAATATATGAACAATCGTACAGTTGGTTTACCAAGTTCTTCTCTTGCCAGTTGGTTGAGGTCATCGGGGGGCACACTGGTCCAGCTGGAGATGTTCCCGGTTCTGGCAGGAGCAGTGGGAGAAGGTCTCTGGAGCTGGTGCAGGGCTACTGCTGGGGATCACTTGGAAAAGCACTGAACAGGTAAGTTTAAAGATGGTTCCTTGTGGTCCCCTTGGGGTGTGGAGGTTGCACGGAGTGGGGGACCATTAGGGCACAGTAGGTTTTTCGGTGCAGGGCACAGAGCTAATCCATGAGCTTGGAGCTGTGCGCAATGATGCCCTCCCAGAGCAGGAGGTAAGTTGGCTCAAGGGTAATTTGCAGGACAACAGAGGAACTCTGGTGGGATGTCCAGGGTGTTCCTGAAGTCCCATGACTAGGATTTCCTCCTGGTTCTTTTGAAGCCCCAGGTGAGCTGTTTTTCTAGTTGTCTGACATTAGCAGACTAATACTCAGGGTATTGGCACAATTTGGCTGCTGGAGGGTGCAGTGCCACCAACCTTTGCACACTGGCAGGGGTTGTAATCATGTTCATTGTTAAGTAGTTTGGTCCAGCTGCAGTGTCTGGTTCAGAAGTTAGTGGCTGGTCAGTGAAGTGACCCTCCCTGGCTTGCTGGTGTCTTGCTGTTCTATGGCTATTTTTGAAGCTTGAAGATCCTCTGGGGTCCTTTAGAGTTTTTCAGCTTGTCCAGCAGCTCCTCAGTGGCGATTGTCGGTCCTGGGTGTAGCAGACAGGATCTGGTGCCTTTTCAGCAGGTCCCCACTTCTTGTGCCTTGGATCTTCTTGGTGCTTGTCTTCTTTTGTCTATCGAATCTGATTTCCTGGTCTAGGGATGCCCAATGAATACTGTTTTTAATGGGTGTTTTAGGAGGAACCTTGTAGTGAACAATGGGTCATCTATTTTAGGGTGGCAACACCCACTAAGTGACCACCTCCTGTAGGGAGGAATTGCTTCCCTGTAATAGGTTGGCTATTTTTCCTCCATCCTAGATGGAGGATAGTAAAATGGAGTTTCCAATTCGCAGCCAACTCCTTAGAGGTGGTGCATGCCAGGTGGGGCCACTCCTCCTACCCTTTGTGTATTTTCCAGCTGTTGCTCCCGCCAAAAGTGGGGGTTTGCATTGGGGGTGATCATCTGCTGCTAGCAGCAGGCTTGGGTGTTGAGTTTCAAAGGCAGTAAGCCCTTTGAAGCTCGCCACCAGGGCAGTTCACATTCCTGAGGGAGGGGGTGTTAGCACCTCTACCCAGAATGGGCTTCGTTCTACAACCTAGGGAGAAGACCTCCCACCACAAGGTTGTAGATTGGATGTCTGGATGTGGCAGGCCAGATAGGATCAGTCAGCAACCATGCCAGGGTAGTTAGCTTTTGTAGGGAGGACCTCTGAGGTGGCTCATGGGTACATTTTGAAATAAATCCAATACTGGTACTAGTTTGGATTTATCATTCTGAGTTGTTTGATGCCGAACAACCCAGGGTTCAGAGTGGCCATCATGTAGCTTGGAAACTCGTATTGACCAGTGTCCAGCACGTGTATTAAAATGGCTGCTCTGTTCACTCACTATTCCCCAGGATCGGCAAGGACACAGTGAGGGCATATTGCTCATGCAGCTATGCCCTCACATATAATATGGTGCACCCCAACTTAGGACTGGAAGGCCTGCCAGAGGGGTGTCTTACCCATAGTGTATGCAGAGGGGTGTCTTACCCATAGTGTATGCAGTGTATGGTGGACAGGCCACACAAGCAGTGTGCCATGTCGAGTCTGTGTTTTAGGTTTGCCCCCAGAGTACTCAGCCTACAACGGTAGGAATGGGTGTATCTGGGTGCCTGACCCTAGGGGGTGGCACAATTAGTGCTGCTGCCTTTGGGGACCTACCCTTAATACTCCATGCCCTGGGTACCTAAGTACCTTTTACTAGGGATTTATAGTGGAGCTAAAGGTGGATCCATTTGTGTAAATGCATCACAACAGTTTTAGGGAAAGAGCTCTGGCCCAGGGAACCTGGTTAGCAGGGGCCCTAGGCAATACAATTTCTAGGCTCATCATATATCAGGCATAAAGTGGGGACTAACCATGGCAAAAAGAGGCCCTTCCTCACAAGGTGCTCAAAGTGCAAGGCTTGTAAATATGGAAAAACATGAATGTGTTTGAAACAAATGCGATAAAACTTTAATAAACACACACATTGCACGCAGGAGCACATTCACAGTGCACGTCTTGGAGTATCCATGTAGAAAAACATATATTGGTAGCACGATTTTCCAATTGCAAACTTAGATTTCAGGGCACTTGTGGGCTATAGAAGATTATGATGCAAATTACCCAGTGACAAGTGATTATGAGGTCTTGATGTGGTAAAGAAACCAATGTGAGGTGGAAATAGAGTTAAGATGCTCAAACAATTGGCGTTTAAATACATACTGAGACTGAAAACTTAATATCCCTTTGGTCATAACTAGGATGAGGAAATTTATGTGCACTTATCAGCAATGAACTTACTGAAATATGCCAAATATGTCAACTGTTTGGATGCAGTTTTGTTCATAAAGAAAGATTATTGCTTACCTGTGAACAATGAACTATTTTGAATAGTAATGATTTAGTTATTTTGTTACTCCATTGAAAGTTCCCTGCTAGATTTAGGCTGTTTCTTTGTGTACTGCATCTCATGGAATACATGGTTTCAGTCATCTTTTTTGGAATCAGAAGTTCCGCTCGTCTAGACAGGAGCTCATTTGCCCAGTAGAAGACAGGACTAGAATTCAACAAAAGAACTGCCTTATGACTTTTGATATGAAGGATAGTTGTGATTCCAATAATTCAGTTTCGATCTCAAGTTATGACACACTAATTTGCAAGAGGGTGAGAAAAAGACTACATTTCTCCTAAGCCTAGGAACATGAAAATGTGCTTGTGGTCAGCATGTAGATTGGGGAAGGAAACGCTTCTCCATTCCTTTGCGAAAGGACACTTAATGCACTGAAAAGTGTAAAACATATAGGGTATCAAATTAAAAGAATATGAAGTGTCAGTTTATTAGCTACAGTTTGTGATAAACTCTTGAGATCGAGTTATTGTAGGGGAGTTTAGCCCAGAATGCTAGACTAGAAAAAGAGCTATAGGACTCTTATTTATTGTGTAGAAAGGAAAAAACTTCAAACATCACCAAGTGCGTTGATGATTGGGAAATAGAGTAAATGAAGTGACCTGAAAGATTGAAAGAGAGATAGAGAGAGTGTGTTACATAACCAGTTGTTAAAAAGTGGTGAGTGCCACAGTGATGAGTGAGTGATGAAGATCAGGCTTTTCTAGTAGCCCACTTGATCCCAGGTTTGGCTAGACTCACACCTGCTCAAGGCCAGGATACCCTCCTGGGCAATAGTGTGCTCTACAGATCCGCATAGCATAAAATAAGAGGGTTATTCAAGGAATCCGAAATCATGAGGTGTGTCAAAAATATTCATATTGATGTGTCTGACAAATCCACACACAGAAATCCTTTAAAAAATATTTGTGACCTCTGTGAGCGGTAGTATTATGTTGTCATTATCATAGCAAGTGTTATTTTATAGAGGGATATGAAGAAATGTCCTTGCAAGCACTTTTCCAAAGAACTAAAGCAATTCACCTAGAGTTGCTGACTCTGTAATAGATTTGTAAATATATATGTGATGATGGTCTACAAAGGACACCCTCAAAATCACAAACTAAACAACATCTTAACATAACGTCCTCTAATTTATAGGATATCTTATGGCAAATAGGATAGATGATGCACACACGTATAAACATTTAGATGTAATTCATTACATATCACTGCACAGCAGTTCAATAATATATACGGAGTTATATATATTTGTTTGTTTTCTAACTCATTAACTTGTGAATACTACCAGTCGGAGCGCTGGTTGTGTACTTGGTTGAAGCTCTATACACGGCCCTTCTCTCATTCTGTATTCTGCGAGAGCATCGCTATTCATTGGTTGCCTGTGCTTTCGCTGGGAATTGAATTTGAATTGAGGGTTAGCTCCTAGAAACCCGGGTGTTGTGACCACATTGGAAAATGGAATGGCTTGGCAAAAAGTCGATTGTGCAAAGACAAATTTTGTGACCTTGCGAATGGAAATGTGATTTTTGCTGACAAGCAGGCTCAGTCTGGGCGTCATCATTTAGTCTCCCACCGTAACCACTAAATACACCTTGTCTCGATTCACTAGGTCAGAAAATCTTTCTTTCTCTGATAAGCTACCACGCGGCCTGCTTCGTATCTAACCTGCCAGTCAGCGCAGAGCCGGGTTCATCTTCAGAGGAAATGCCACACACTCACCCTTTTCTAATGTGGTCTGTGAAATTTTAAAGCAATAAAACATTCTGCACCACAAGAAATTCTACAGTAATAATTATTTTTAATGATACCAAATAACACGTGCTTCTAAATGGAAGTGAAATGAAATGGAAAAAATATGCAGCATAAATGTGTCACCTTTGGCGTAATGTGGCATACTAAAAGAAACTGCTCCGAGAGCTTGCCCTCAGGGGTCTGTGTTGCCAAAAATGTCTTTGAACTGCTTCCTCTGCAGCTATCTGGTTTATAAAAACACTTAGGTGATATGAGTGCATAACAAAAATCATATTAACGTTATGGAAGAAATGAGATATAAAATGCATACTGGAATGCTAGTTGCATGACGTTTTTATGAGTGAACATACGTTACAAGACATGCCCAGACGATTTGGTAGAGGCATGTCACAGAAGAGACGTGCTGCAGCTGCAATCGGCAATTAGATCCTCGTGAGCTGTGCTGTAGCGACATGTATGAATGAAAAAAATCAACATTTGTGCCAGGAAGGTTTCATTCATATTTTAGCACTCAGATCAAAGTCTGATAGAGGAATATGATTCGCTAGCAAGAGGTTGATAACACTGATTACGGGAAGGTAAGAGTATTGATTTATTTTTTCGTATCAAAAAACACTTTATTCGTGTTCAGCGAAACGTCAAGTTCCGCAGCAGTTCAGGTCAGTTATTAGAGCGACAACTAAAGATAACTAGCCCAGTGAAACCTGCCTAGCACAATAAATATGCGCGGTCATTATTGTGTCCATACAGCTGCCTATAAAACAATATCTGGCCTTGGCGCTGGGGGGCGAGATTGTGAGGGTGTCAATGAGAAGTAAAGCTATACGACGCGAAGCCAGAAGTGGTGCATCGTGGCAGCGAAAGCAGCAGGGTCCACCTAATTGAGAAATATTTCACCAGGTAGCTGCAAATACCAGCGTTTGGACCAGTTGAGCTAAAACGTTTTTTGCCCTGGGGACTTTTAAGCCCCAAATTGTTCTTTTATTTTAATTTCATTAAGTTTTAATTCACTTAATCAATCATTTGGGGTCTTAATAGAAGGTTCCCCATATTTTGGCGTGGTAACTTTCAAAGGGTAGGGAGAGCCATCAACGCCAGGGACAGTGCTTAGTTTGTGAAAAAAGTGCTGTCAATGACAGTACCAACGCAACTACTAAGCATAACACTCCTACAAGTGTGACAAATCAGCATATTGCTGGCTCTCAAAGCCATAAGAACGGCTTGGACAGCAGGTATCGGTCAGTTTTGATGTATATAGAATTTATAAACAACTGCTCTGCTCATCTCTAAATTAGACAGAGAATGCCACCATCTGTCTTCAGGGCTGTTGTTGACAATTAGGTGTTGGTGCTGAGCACCGAAGATCACCATCTCAAATTAAGCACTGGCCAGAGGTACTTGTAACTCTGACGAACAAAGCTACCACAGGTTTATTAGGTTGAGTCTGCGGGTTTGCTCTGAAATGAGGACCAATGTGTAGAATGTGATATATTGGGCCTGATTGTGCAGTTATTCCTCATTTTCCACGCAGTGTCACCATTAGCAGTCTTAGGCCCATATATATACTTTTTTAGCGCCGCATTTGCACCGCTTTTTGACGCAAAAGTGGCACAAATTTACAAAATGCAACGGTATTTTGTAAGTTTGTGCCACATTTGCGTCAAAATGCGGCGCTAAAAAAGTATACATATGGGCCTTCATGTGAAAAACAACAGGTCCCTTGACTTATCACAGACATTGTCATTTGAGGGAGCCATTAACTCTAATTATAAGTCATGCATTAAAGGGCAACTCATAAAAGGCCCTTGGTGCTACAGCCAAATTTTCAACCCACAGGAGTCTAGGTGGTGAAATACTAAATTCAAAACAATTCAGCTCACTTAAAATACAAATAATGTAATGTCTTTGCAAGTGAATTAATTAATTAATAGCCTCCACATATATGTACTGACATAAAATAAAGCAATATGTAAACATCTATACCAGATGGAAATTGTTAGAAATAATGTCTCTGGTTGGCAGTCAGTATGCACTCTGTCCAAGCAGGGACCTTCAATCAAGTCAGGGCAAGAGAGGTACTCACTTAAGATAACCCCTGCTAACCCCCTTGCTAGCTTGCCACAAGCAGTCAAGCTTATCTCAAAGGCAATGTGGAAAGTATTTGTACCAACACACACAGTAATACAGTGAAAACACTACAAAATGAACACCTCAACAGTTTAGAAAAATGGCCAATATTTATCTAAATCAAACAGGACCAATACAACAAACATCCAACATACACACGTAAAGTTATGAATTTGTCAAATAATAGTCTTACTCCATAGAAGACAATGGAAATGTTGTTGTTCTGCAAAGTACCTGGTTTGCGTAAAAAATAAAGCAGCACTGGCGAGCGTGGATCGGAAAAGTCATTGATGAGTCGATTCCTTACTCGCAAGTATCGATTTCAGCCGCAAAGCAGGTGGTGTGTCATTTTTACAAAGGTGTTGCAGGTGGTGCATTAAAAGTTTCCCTGCACAGCGTCCTGTGCGTGGATTTCAGTCCTTGTTCTACCAGCTTCACCTTTCAAGGGCCCAGGGACTGAATAGGGCACCACTTGGCAGGACAGGTGCTGGCAGAGGAAGTCTTCGATGGCCCTGAGACTTTAAAACAGGAGACAATTTCAGACCAACCACTTGGAGACACTTCACAGGCAGGAATATACCACAAAGTCCAGTCTTGGTCCCCTTTCACAGGCAGAAGGTGCAACTGCAGGATAGCCCAACAAAACACAGACACAGTCACGGGCAGCACTTCTCCTCAGCTCTTCAGCTCTTCTCCTGGCAGAGGTTCCTCTTGAATCCTTGAAGTAATCTGAAAATCTGGGGTTTTAGGTCCACAACTTATACCTGATTCTGCCTTTGAAGTAGGCAAACTTCAAAGGAAAGTCTCTGTTGCTCACAAGATCCTGCCTTGCCCAGGCCTGGCTCCAGATTCACACTGGGGGGTTGGAGACTGCATTGTGTGAGGGCAGGCACAGCCCATTCAGGTGTAAGTGTCAGCTCCTCCTTCCACTCTAGCACAGATGACTCCTCAAGATATGCAGGCTACACCCCAGGTCCCTTTGTGTCTCTGTCTAGTGGAGATTCACAAACAGCCCAGCTGTCAGTGTGACCCAGACAGGGAATACACAAACAGGCAGAGTCACATAATGGTTTAAGCAAGAAAATGCCCACTTTCTAAAAGTGGCATTTTCAAACAGACAATTTAGAAACCAACTTTACCAAAAGACGAATTTTAAAATTGTGGTTCAGAGATCCCAAACTCCATATCTCTATCTTCTCCCAAAAGGAAACTGCACTTAAAGGTTATTTAAGGAAGCCCCCATGTTAACCAATGAGAGATAAGCCTTGCAACAGTGAAAAACAAATTTGGCAGTATTTCACTAATAGGACATGTAAAACACATCAGTGCATGTCCCCCATTTAACATACACTGCACAGTGCCCATGGGACTACTTAGGGCCTACTTTAGGGGTGCCTTGTATATTTAAAGAGGGAAGGCTTGGTCCCGGCAAGTGCCACTTGCCAGGTCGAATTGGCAGTGCAAGACTGCACACACAGACACTGCAGTGGCAGGTATGAGACATGTTTACAGGGCTACTCATGTGGGTGGCACAACCAGTGCTGCAGGCCCACTAGTAGTATTTGATTTACAGGCCCTGGGCACCTCTAGTGCACTTTACTAGGGACTTACTAGTAAATCAAATATGCCAATCAGGGATAAACCACTCACCAATACAATTTACACAGAGAGCACATGCACTTTAAAACTGGTTAGAAGTGGTAAAGTGCCCAGAGCCCTAAAGCCGACAAAAACAGGTCAGAAAAAATAAGAGAAAGAAGGCAAAACTTTTGGGGATAACCCTGCAAAAAGGGCCATGTCCAACAGTTCGTATTCTATGTCCATATCCATACACACAGATCTAATTATTTTGCTTCTGCTTCGACCATCACTCAAATTTCAAAAGATTCCAATTCTACAAAAAACTTTTCTCAGATGCAAATACCCAACTAAAACATCACACTAGAATATTAACAGTTATATTAAATGTGTTTTGGGTGACAAGCTTCTCAAGGATGCAAAATAACATCTAAGAGAGCTAAGTTTCAATCTCTTGAAAGAAAAAATTTAATATTCACTAAAGATATTTAAAAAAACTATTCATGCATAGAGAGGCCAATGCATGGTTTAGAATTACAACTGAATATGTTTCCATACCTGTTAGAGGTCCCTACACTGCTCTCAGTTACCCATATTTTTTCTTCAAATAAAATAAATCACTACAATTCAAACTGGTAGTAAAAGAGTTAAGAGTTGAATAGAACTAACAGAAAGTAACGATCTTATACATTATACTGGCCAAAAAGATTCTTTCACTTCTATGTGGTTGGAAAAATAAAAAATAAACATAATTTACCTTTCTCATTTTATGGAATCTCGTCATTGTTGTTTTGAATGGATAACAACCATAAATTATTTTGCAAACTATTTTCAAAGTAAATACTACCTTTTCGCATTCACTTGTGTTGTTGATTCTCTTACAGATGGTAATTTGAGTGATAATGCATTCTTTCACATGCTGTCATCTTATACCAAAGGTTCAATCATTTGAGATATTTATTCTGTTGCAAAAATAGTAGGTTGGAATCATAAAAGTAATTACTATGGAAAACAGATTACATCTCATGGCCTGTTAAATTTTGGGATAATAATTGGCTTAAGGTTCACAAAACATCTTGCATTGAAATCAACCAATTTGTATTCTTTATTCATGATAGATTGTTAATGAGCCATTCTTTCTTTAAAAAGATAACATTTTAGCGATAACAACAATTGATCATGTAACAATAGTTCACGTGATGTATTTCATATAATCATATCCTCAAGTTCTAATTTTTGGTGGAAGGTCTGAGCAAATAAACATGACATACTACTACATACTACATCCTTTTACATTTTCCTAATATTTTTCTAGCCAGACTGTCAAATGATTGGGCTCTACTCAATAGTATGAAAAAAATAATTGCTCTTCTATTAGCAATTGTTTTTCAAAAGGTAACATTGAAATGGAAACATCAGTTTGAGATTGATTTCAAATGCTAGTGGTATAGTGTTTGCTATAAGCATAGGCCGGGCCAAGTTGTTATGGTGCCTAATACAATAGCTGGCAGAAGAGACGTATTATAGCTGCCTCTAACTAATTGTATTAATATTTCATGTTTATTGAAAACCTTTTACTGTGAAAGATCAGCAGAAGTGCCTAATCCTCCTCAGATATGTTTTGTAATGTAATAACATATTCGCATCTCATTACTTTCCCTTGTTTAATGTTCTTATATTGAACAAGGGAAAACATTCCTGCTTACAATGGAGGCACCCTTGCACCGCGCCTTGGCTTTAGGCAGCATTGGCTCTAGGCAGCACATTGTGCGCCAATGCTTGGAAAAGGCAGAAATGCACCGTATTATTGAAATATTGCACATTCCTGCCATTTCCCCATTTCATAGAGCAGTGCAGCAAGGCGGCTTGCTGCGCTGCATCACATAATGATAAATCTGCCCCTAAGTTTTTAATATAAGTTTGTCAAAATCAATAGAGCCACATCATGGCCTTTATGGTTTTCGGGATATTGTACAAGTTTTCTACCAAGATCTTCACTGTTAATGTCAGGAAATAACTCTGTAATACCATAATTTCTCAGTCATATTTTTGGGTTGATGTGGGAAAAGTACTGAAAGAAACAGTGATTCCTGACTCAATATAGAAATATGGTACTAATGGCTCCTGATATTGGTACGACTAGTAGATTCATTACCACCGTTTGTAATAGGCAGGTTCCTAATCAGACGATTGGAATGAATCAGACTGGACCTACGCCTGAAGGCTGCATGGCGGCAACATGAGGCAGTGACATACATCTAATGGGGCCAATGCAAGTCACATGTATTAGCAACTTTGTCCCAGAGTTTAGGTGCAAATTTGGTAGATAATTTACAGCACAGTGTATGGAGAAAGTTTTTTCTGTTTGATCTTTTTCTCAATGTGGATGACTTGCATCTGGCTTCTCACACTTGGGTGCCAATATTTTTAGCAGAAGTAATTTTGTGGTACTTCAGGATTTATTCATATAACAAAGGACCTTTTGGTCCAAGTTTCCAGCATAATTTTGGAGCTATACTCATACTCCTCGTCCTCCACAACCTTACCCGTGACAAGTCTCAAACTGTAAGCACAGCATTGTTTTCTACTGTAATGTACACAATCATGAATGTATATTCCAAAACCACAGTGGTATCCTCAGACACAGCAAATCACAAACACGGTCACTCATGGAATCCACAGCCTCAGATTCCACCCCAAGATTCCAGAGTGCATGACTTCAGAGGTCATTATCCCAGGTAATTGTTCTGTTATTTTTGAATAACACCCTTCTGTAGGTGTCCAATCTGCAAGTTCATAATTTACATTTGTAGTGATAGAAGTCTTTAGAAAAGGATACCAAACTGAAAAAGTAAAATTGATCCTGACCCTCTTTCTATTAGTTGTTTACAAAGTTACATGCAAAAGGATTTCTGAAAACCATCTTTCTTACAAATAGGAGTTTGTGGAGTGGAAGCAACAAAACCACAGGAGGGGCCCATGCAATTACAAATCGAGTTAACAGGTAGCAAGAGGAGTCTGACTCTAGATGTTATGTTATGTGAATTTATATAGCGAGTGGCTACCCGAAGGACTCCCAGTGTTGTTAGGAGTTACAAAGACACCCCGGTAGCCAGGAAAGTAAAAACATAAACAAAATACCTTTTTCTGTAGCACCGAAGAACGTTTTACCAATCCGGACCAGATAGCTGCCGCAGGTCATAGAGTAAGTGAGGGAAACACACAGACCACATCCATTTTAGAGGCTTTGTTACAGAAACTATGTGTTCACTTGGAAAATTGTTTTCTATGTGAGAATAATAAAAAGTTATTATGTGTAAATCCCCGAAATTTCCCAGCCTTAGTGTCAAATCTGCACCTGTAGCCTTACCGAATTAAACATTCATAAACTTCCCTCATCCAGTTTAGTTTTGTCACATTATGAATTGTTAGACCTGGCATCCTTGGTGTGGTCTCCCCTGTCTTTTTTGCCTCTGCTTCCCATGTTTTGACTGTGTGCTGTACTCTGTTTTTACTGTTCTTAGTACTCTGGGCACGTTACCACTGCTGACCATTGCTAAAGTGCAAGTGCTCCCTGTTGGACTTTCTTTCTTATGCAGGGTCATCCCCGATCTTTTTGCCTCCTGCCTCCTATTTTTTCTGACCTGTTGCTGTTGGCTTTTGAACTCTGAGCACTTTACCGCTGCTAACCAGTGCTAAAGTGCATATGCTCTCTGTCTAAATTGTATGAAATTGGTTTATCCATGATTGGCATATTTGATTTACTAGTAAGTCCCTAGTAAAGTGCACTACAGGTGTCAGGGCCTGTAAATCAAATGCTACTAGTGGGCCTGCAGCAATGATTGTGTCACCCACATAAGTAGCTCTGTAATCATGTCTCGGACCTGCCACGGCAGTGTCTGTGTGTGCAGTTTTAACTGTAAATTTGACTTGGCAAGTGTACCCACTTGCCAGGCCTAAACCTTCCCTTTTCTTACATGTAAGGCACCCCTAAGGTAGGCCCTAGGTAGTCCCAAGGGCAGGGTGCAGTGTATGGTTAAGGTAGGACATATAGTAATGAGTGTTATATGTCTTGACAGTGAAATATTGCTAAATTCCTTTGTTCACTGTTGAAAGGTCTGTCCCTCTCAGAGGTTAACATGGGGGCTACCTTTAAATCTGATTAAAGTGTAGATTCCCTTTGGGAGCCGATGGACATGTGGAGTTTGGGGTCTCTGAGCTCAAAATTTAAAAATACATCTTTTAGTAAAGTTGATTTTAAGATTGTGTGTTTGAAAATGCCACTTTTAGAAAGTGAGCATTTTTTTGCTCATACCATTTCTGTGACTCTGCATGTTTGTGGATTTCCTGTCTGGGTCAGTTTGATAGTTGGGCTGGTTGCACCTCACACTAGACAGTGACAGAAAGGAAGCTGGGGTGTAGCCTGCATATCCTGATGAGCAATCTGTGCTAGGAGGGTGAGGAGGAGTGGTCACTTACACCTGAAAGGGCTGTGCCTGTCCTCACACAATGCAGTCTCCGACCTCCTGGTGAGTGTCTGCGGCCTGGCCTGGGCAAGGCAGGATTTCACATTCCAAAGAGACTTCACTTTGAAGTAGGCCTACTTCAAAGGAGAAATTGGGTATAAGAAGGGCACCCAAAACCACTGACTTTAGATCACTTCTGGACATCAAGAGGAACCTCTGCCTGGAGAGGAGCTGAAGAGCTGAGGAGAAGTGCTGCCCTGCCAGTGACTGTGCTTTGTGGAGCTATCCTGCAGTTGCTGCTTCTGCCAGAGTGAGAGGGCAAAGACTGGACTTTGTGTGCCTTCCATCTTGTGAAGAAATCTCCAAGGGCTTGATTTAGAGCTTGCCTCCTGTTGTTTGAAGTCTCAGGGACAGCAAAGACTTCTCTATGCCAGCACCTGGAGACTCTGGAGAGACTCCTTCTCTGACAAGTAGTGCCCTATCCAGTCCTTGGGCCCTTGAAAGGAAAGCTGGTGGAAATTCAAGGAAATCGACTCCGGACAACTTCGGACCGATGCCGCTGCTAAATCCGGTGACGCTGCCTGCAACCGACTCTGTGATCTTCACTGGAACACGACGACCTTCGCAGGCCCTAAATCGCTGCAGCCCCACCAAAGTCCGTGACTCCGTGGAAGTCGCTGTACCACGTTCTGACCGACGCCACTCAAAGTGCACGGATTCAACGTTTCGCACAGACGCCACGATCCCCGACTTCGCGCATTTGCTTGTTTTCACTCTTCATCAAAGGTACTGTACTTGGGAGTCTATGCGACTCTGTGTCTGGCGCCGCTGGTGTCGGATTGTTAGGAACGACTCCGTCACAACATCGTGTTAACAGCATTTTGTGTTTCTAAGCGCTATTTTTTAGTTTAATCTTTAAAAATTCATAACTTGACTTGTGTATGTTGGATTTTTCTCCTTATAAGTTACTGTGTGTGTTGGTACAAATACTTTACACCTAGCACTCTGAAGTTAAGCCTACTGCTCTGCCAAGCTACCAAGAGGGTAAGCAGGGGTTAGCTGAGGGTGATTCTCTTTTACCCTGACTAGAGTGAGGGTCCTTGCTTGAACAGGGGGTAACCTGACTGTCAACCAAAGACCCCATTTCTAACACGCCTTGTGAAAATTGTATGTGTGATTGGCTTTTCCATGATTGGCATATTTGAGTTACTAGTAAGTCCCTAGAGGCCCTAGAGGTGCGTAGGGCCTGTAAATCAAATGCTACTAGTGGGCCTGCAGCACTGGTTGCGCCACCCACATGAGTAGCCATGTAAACATGGCTCAGACCTGCCACTGTAGTGTCTGTGTGTGCAGTTTAAAACTGCCAATTCGTGTACCTACTTGCCAGGGCTAAACCTTCCCTTTTTATACATGCAAGGCACCCCTAAGGAGCCCCATGGGCAGGGCGCATTGTATGTTAAGGGTGGGATATGTACTGATGGGTTTTACATGTCCTAACAGTGAAATACTGCCAAATTCGTTTTTCACTGTTGCAAAACCTATCTCTCTCATAGGTTAACATGGGGACTGCCTTTAAATATTATGAAAGTGCAGATTCCCTTTGAAAGCAGATAGAGATGTCGAATTTGGGGGTCCCTAAACTCACAATTGAAAAATACATATTTTGGTAAAGTTGTTTTTTAAATTGTTTGTTTGAAAATGCCACTGTTAGAAAGTGGGCATTTTCTTGGTTAAACCATTCTGTGACTCTCTCTTCTTTTGTATTCCCTGTCTGGGTCAGACTGAAAGTTGGTCTGTTTGTGGATCCCCATTAGACTGTGACACAAAGTTAACTGGGGTGTAGCCTGCATATTCTGATGAGCCATCTGAGCTGGAGTGGAGGGGAGGAGTGGTCACTTACACCTGATGAGGCTGTGCCTACCCTCACACAATGCAGTCTCCAACCCCTCGGTGTGAGTCTGGAGCCAGGCCTGGGTAAGGCAGGATCTTGTGAACAACAGAGACTTTCCTTCGAAGTCTGCATACTTCAAATGCTGAAAGGTGTATAAGTAGTGGACCCAAAACCTCGGACTTTAAATCACTTCTGGATTCAAGAGAAACCTCTGCCAAGGAGAAGAGCTGAAGAGCTACGAAAGAGTGCTGCCCCTGCCTGTGCTTTGTTGTGCTATCCTGCAATTGCTGATTCTGCCTGTGAAAAGGGACAAAGACTGGATTCTGTGGTATATTCCTGCTTGAGAAGAGTCTCCAAGTGCTTGAATTGAGCTTGTTTCCTGTTTTGAAGTCTCAGGGCCATCAAAGACTTCCTCTGCCAGCACCTGGACTCTCTGCTATGACTTGTGCCCTGCCAAGTGGGGTCTTATCAAGTCCCTGGGCCCAAGAAAGGTGAAGCTGGTAGAAAATGGACAGAAATACACGCACAGGAAGCCATGAGGGGAAATATCAACACACTCCTGCAACGCCGCTGAAAAATGATGCACCACCAGTTTCGCGGCTGAAATCCAAGCCCCACCTGCATTGCAGCTGGGAGATCGACGCATCGTAGCTGTAGAAATGAGACAACACCTGCTTGCGGCTGCTAATAACGACACAAACACCTCGCAGCACAGTTTTCCAAGAACATGCAACCAGATTTCTCACGCATCATCGCTGGGCATCAAAGTCATCGTGACCCTGCATGGATCCCAGGGGCCTTTTCTGGAAATCAACGCATTGCTCTCGTGCGGGAGAGGAAAATGACAAGGGGCCTACCCAACCAGAGAAGAAACGACGCACAGCCTCACTAACGAGTAAGGAATTGACACATTGCTGACTTTTCCAACGCTCGCTCGCCCATGCTGCTTTATTTTTTACGGAAAACTAGGAACTTTCTGTAAAATCAATGTTTCCATTGTTTTCCTTGGAGTAAGACTCTTTTTATTTTAAAAATTGGTAACTTGATTTGTGTATGTTGGATTTTTGTCGTTTTGGTCTTGGTTGATTTGGATTAAGATTGCCTATTTTTCTAAACTGGTGTGGTGTTCATTTTGTTGTGTTGTTACTGCATTACTGTGTGTGTTGGTACAAATACTTTACACATTGCCTTTGAGATAAGGCTGACTGTGCCAAGCTACCAAGGGGGTGAGCAGGGGTTGTCTGAGGAGTGTAACTCCTTTTCCCTGCCTAGATTGAGGGTCCCTGCTTGGACAGAGTGCAAACTGACTGCCAACCAGAGACCCCATTTCTAACGTGAATGAAATTGGCCTTTAAGGTTTTCACTGAAGATACAAACAAGTTAAGGTTTTACTCACTGATTGCAGGTCATCCAATTTTGGTTAGGGTGAAGTGTTGGAAATGTTAGTTCCTAAGCACTGTTTTATCAGGAGAAAAAATATACCTTGGCAGGGCAAGGAGCAGTCTGGTTTGAAACAGCTGTGTACTGAGCATTGCATGGCCGGACTGGATAACTTTACCACTCAAGGAGAGAAGGGAAATAGGCCTCAGCTGGATCCTGGGAACTAAAAGAATAGAGGAAGTGCATTCATTACCCTTGTAGGGAGTCAATTGGACGGTTCTGGGATTTCCCTTTTGTTTTACAGACACATGAAGTCAGGAGCCAGGCCTACTGCTGAGTGTTAGTCACATCTTTGTGACACCTCAAAACCTATCTCAAGTTTACAGTTGGTCTGATTTAAGCACCAACTGAGCCTTTTTCCTAATAATTAAAGTGTAATCTTTCTCAATATTTGCAACATGTGTTTGGTAAAGCATAATTTGTAATTCCTGGAGGATCTGGAAACATGTCCTGTTGCTGATCCATCTTTTCTCAGCTTCTGGAAGGAGCTGAAGACTCATCTCATGAAATACCATTTCACGTCATTTTGACAATATCACTAATCCCCCATCTCTTCCATTTACCTGCACTGCACCAACTCATTACCCACTTCCCGCTATTGTTTTCTCAATATGTTCTCCGTCTTCCGGCCCCTCCATTTCCCGCCCCATTAACACCATTAGAAATACCCTCCTCGTGCACAGCGCTCCATTCATTTGTATCTACCTCCACACTCTATGCATTCACTATCACACACACATATAGATAGATACTTCAGCTTTTGCAAGACTTATGTGGCCACGTGCAATTGGTGCATTGAAAATAGCAAGTGATCCCTTTAAAACACAACTGAAATGTGTGTATCATCTTCGGACACCACTGTTACACGATGTCCGTTTAGTTGCATTGTGAAACTTGTCCTGTTCCTACCTACCTTTCTGTAAAGGTATTAGAAATTTACCGCTTCAATTTAAGTTTTTGTTCATATATTCTTTACCGGCTGAGCGAACCTGTCTCCCTGGTTGAGGGAAACTTTCATAACCTGCTTAAGTGTTTTTTTTGCGATATCCATAAAACGAATCTGAGGCCGTTGCAGACACTTTTCTAAGCCTATTTCATTTAATGTGACTCTCTGCAGACAGGAGCCTTTTATTAAAAGTCTTTTTTTTCAACCCAAGTCCCAGTGTGGGCAAATAACAGGATGCTGCAATAAATGTAGCTTTAAGTAAGAGATAAGCACCACACAAGAACACTTACCAAGCACATACATAGATGACTTAGATATAATCATTTTCCAGAAATGTCTTTACCCACACACTGGGCTTAACTCTCCCAGTGCCTCAAATAGGAGCTGAGATGAACAGACTTAAAAGCTTGTGTCTTCAGCCACTAACAGTGGTACTTCCATGCAGCCTGACTATAGTTTTAGCTGCCTGCCAGGCCCCATGTAAGATAATAGAGGGACTTCAAGTCAGCCCCCTTCAGCATTGGTTTCTTTGGATCTTCCCTGTTTAGCACTTGCATGCTATAACACTGTTGATTATCATGGTTATAGTAAAGGATCATAATCCCACTAATCTCAAACTCACAGTCTGTGTTCAGTCTATATCACCTTAACAGGGGTCAGAACTATCTACATACTACAAACCAAAATCATTGCTATTTATGGGGACAATACCTCTAAGTGTGCATTATAAGAATACTGAAAGTCACTAGTAAGTTTCATGTCCCTACAGGGACAAAAGGCTACAAGCTGAGACGTTTTGTCAGATCTCAGATCACAAAGTGATGTGCAGTGTAGTTCTTCCATAAAAGAAGTAGGTATTTCTCCCATTCAGATAGCTTTCAGGTTGTCTCATACAATGAATAAGTAGTTCATTTTATTTTCGGTACTTCCTTTCACTTTTTTCAACCAAGGATTTTTTTAACACAAATCCAAGAATGCAAGAAATAAACCACAATTACACCCGATTTGAGATAACTAAAACCAATTGGGGATGCAGACAAAATCTCTGTGTAGGACTTCAGTGCTTAATTTGTAAATTAATGAGTCCCAGTGCCAGAAGCTCTGCTCAGAAGCTGGCTACAGGTGCAATTAAAAGTTGGCATGCCGAATGCCAAGGCTGGTAGCCTCAAAAACACCTCATGGATCTCTAATCCACTACAAGAAAGTCCCTGCCCTGTTATCTCACTGCACAGTGTTGTTAGCAATGATGTCATTTCAGATGTCACTTGGGATAATGTCAATGGAGTCAATGAGCATGTCATAAGAAATGTAATATGAGAGGGAAGAACCAGAACATGGAGAAGGTGCGAGTTGTAGTTAATTTGGGGCACATGTCATAGTAACTTGAGATAACTATGCTGAATTTCAATGGTTTTATTGGCTTAAAACGTTATGTTCCAAATTAGATTTTCACCTAACTATAACATCCCTTTCACCTTCATTTGTTTCAGTCAGTTTGTAAGTTTTTCGTAATATAATGTAAGATGTTATTACATTTACAACCCAGTTATTATTACAGGTCCTAATTATAACATCACTTTAATCTTTGGTCTTCTCAGTAAATTTCTATTTCATTTTTTTTTAAATTAAGATGTTCAAGGCCATGTGCGATGTAGGTTTGGATGCAGGGCCCAACCTGAGACTAAGCCCTGTGACTAAACCCTTATGTGTGCCCACCCCCCATTTTTTCTTGGGCTTTGGATCTGCCGCAATTCTCTAGGGAGACGCGCTGGTGATCGTGGTGTGCCTAAGCTTATGGGTGCCCAACACTCTGCTGCACCTTGGTTTCAACCACGGGTGATGAATAGTTGCTGCTTATGTCCATTTTCGTTTTATTTTGTAGGACTCAGGACCAAGCCCCCGAGTCCTAAGGTGGTAGCCCAAACTTTCCATCAGGTTTCATTCATCCAGTTACAAAGCATGGTTGATCTAATTGATACCCCATTGTGAATTGTGGTCAGCCAACTACAGTAATTCACGAAGGAACCACTGTGTGAAATATACATACATTTTGAACCTTAAGCCTTTGAGTGCAAAGGACAAGATGGTCTTGTCCTCAGCATCTTTGGGGCTAGCTGCGCTGAGGGCGAGACTATCTTCGCACATAAGTGGTTCATTTCTCAAAAACTACTGAACAAATTTACATCAAATCCCAAAAGCATACTTCCTGGTCAAAATCAAGCTTTCAGCCAAATTTGGTACAATTCCATTCAGTCTTTTTTGCGATATTGCTTTTCAGTTTTCCTATAGAAAACTGATTCAAAGAAATGTGCTGTGGGACCACCCCTTTTTCTCTAACCTCGTGCTTGATGGATCCCCCCAATACTTTCCGGGGAGGAGCTGAGCTGGATGAGATTTTTGTTTTGAACGTTTTGTGAAGATTAGTCAAACAGCGCAGAAGGTAATAGCACACCAAAAAATTAATTTCCCTGGAAAATATGGCTCTAAGTATAACTACTCAGTGGCAACCGCTGCTGGGTCAGATACATATTTCTGTATGGATATATGACACACACATATAAAGTCTTGTTTAAACATCTTAAGCCAAAAACACTGCTTTGCAATGAAATGTGCTTTGACAAACTAATGTGTGTGGCAAGGTGCAGTGTCTGTTGTTTTATTTGTCTCATCTTGGTACATTCAGCAGATGTGCTAGGGGCACTCGAAAGGGTGAAGGACAAACAGAGCTGTGGTAAGATCCCCATCTGGCCACCCTCTGGAGATGCAACCCCTGCAGTCTAGCCGATTGGTGTAAAGATGATTGCTAGATAGAGAGGGAAAAGCTGGTCAAATGCTGCAAAGCTGTGTGCGATTCACTCCAATGTGATTCAAGAGGATCCTCAGTGAGAATGTGTGTACCCGGGCTGGTGTCTGCACTAATCTTAGTCCCTCTGCACATAAACTCCCGTCTAGGTGAAAGGTATGATAAGCATGAGGCTATTGAATAGTTGGTCATGAGGGGGGCATGTGCTCAGATAAACGACTCCCTGCTTGGCAAACATGCTCTCATATGACAGTTCCTGCCTTCGGTAGTCGTGTGCCAGTGGCATCACAAAAGCCCCTGCAGCACCTATGGTGCTGGGGGGGGGGGGTTGAGGGTGAACTCCAGCCCCCCCCCCCCCCCTGCACAGCTCCTGGCCTGAAGGAGCTCAGAAGGGGGATCCTTACCGTTTCACTACACCACTGAGGCGTGCAGAGCTCCGTCCTCCATTGCTGAGTCCAGTGAGAGGGGAGAAGGTAAGCCCTGATACATCACAGTTGCAAGGGTGTTCCCTAAATGTAGCTGTACAACACGATGCATTCACTGTGGATGGGGACTGAGGATAATGGGTGTTAAACTAATATTTTCTGCCAGAGCCTCCAAGCCAGAAGCAGCCAGGTTGATTTCTTGGGGCTCATTCTAAGATACGCTGTGTGCTAAGAGACCTTTGCGTGATTATGGGAGCAAAATTACACTACACCAGTGTGAACTGTATGTAATAAGAACAAACAATGTCATTTGACTCTTATGAGGCCGTATCATAAAGGTGAGAGCATGCTTAGGGGCAGCTGTGCGCTTGTTTCATGTAATTGCAATATCTTAAGTACATAGATTTAACTGCGTATTTCTCTCGAGAGCTGTAGACTGCACTGCTTGATGGCAGACAGCAGCAGTTGTCTCTCTCTGTTTCCGAACTGCGCTATTTTTTGTTCAGTAACCAACTTGGAGAAATGGTGATTTCAAGGAGTGCCCTTTGGACAATGTAGTGGCGTAAAAAGGCGCACAATTGTGCCATGCGTGAGCGAGCATCTTTATTAGACCGCCCCTTGAGATGGTTTTCAACATGTACAGTTCTTCAATACTTTGAAAGAAACCGCACCCTCTCTGGGTCTTCTTAAACAAAAAGAACTTTGAGAAAGGAAAATGTAGACAAGAAGACAGGTAGTACAGAGCATGATCTTGGATTTAATGCAATTCTTTATATTCAAATGCTAAGAAATGTATTGCACAAAAAAAAAAAATGTCACCCTCTTTCAATGTTTCCTATAAAGGAGGAGAAAAATAAGGCATTCCGAATTTCTCTCAGTTTTCCCACAACCTATGTTGGACTCCTGAGGAGTGCCAGGATAAAGTGGAAGCTGTATGATGTGTGGCGTCCAGGCACAGTTTGTTTCTGCTCGAAGCTTTCTGGTTCCACCAGGAATTTTGCGCTATTTTAGGTTACCACACAGGTGTGATTGTCCCTCCTTATTCTCCGAAAGAAAAACGAGAAATAGATCAGAGTAACATCACCGCAGTCTTATGTATTTATTTCATTCAGCTCTTTGCTGTTGGCAGTACGATGTATTTTCTGTGTTGTGATTTGTTTATTTCCATCACTTTTATGGTAAATTCAAAGTGGTTATATATGAACTTTAAAGAAGCTGAAAGAATAACTTACATTAAGGGCCTACCACATACATATAATTGTTTTACAGAGTTCTAAATAAAGACTTGGCAACAAAGAAAAAAAAGCCAAGCAAGAGGACTCATTTTCATCATCCTTTTGCATAGGAAGTGACATCACTGGATTTCCCATCATATGTCTGCACAGGAAGTGACTTAACTAGTTCCCGACAAATCTGCCTTTAAGAGAAAAGAGACAAGCAAGACAACTCATTTTCATCTGCACAGGAAGTGACATCACTTGTTTCTCCTTCGAGGACCTACTTAATGGTGGCTGCAGCACAGATGTGCAACAAATGCATACAGCAGGACCCCCAACTGGTGTCCCAAAGGCAAGCCCATCTGCACTCGTCAGTGCCTAGACCATGCCGATTACTAGGAATCCTGTTCCTCCCCTTCCTATCGCAACCCAGCTGCAATCCTTTGCACCCTCAACCACAGCTGGCACATCACATTTTGCTGCCTCACTGCACCACACAACACCGAGGGAACATTCCCTTGCACTTCCTGAAAGTTCTCAGATACTTTCCCACCCCCAACACTCACTGCACCCACACCAACAGCGTCTAATGTCCCATTCTCTTACAGTCACACAGTCCTCTGACCACTCACACAATCCTCTACACTTGCATGCATGATCCTGAACACCCACTCATCCAACAAACACACCACAAAGATCTAAAATCTGCTGAATGACAATATCCCTGACTTACTATTCCTCACAGAAACCTAGCTGAAACCCAGATTTTCACTTGACATTCACTACAGCTCCCTCAGTGGCTACAAGATGGCCAGGCAAGATAGATCTCACAAGCCTGGTGAAGTAATTACCATCATCCACAAAAACACCATCAGCTGCACCACCTCTATGGACATGTCATCCTTCAACATAGAACACCTGTTGCTCAAACTTGTGGTCACTAGTAACTTCATTCTAGGTGGCACTCTCATCTACAGACCACCATGACAGTGCACAAACTTCACTGATAACCATTACAGACTTAATTACACTACTCATCCTCGACACTAGCAATTACATCCTTCTCATAGACCTGAACTTCCACTTGGAAAGGCATGCTAACCCCAACTCAAAAGCAATAAATAAAGACCTCAAAAGCCTGGGCCTCCTGAAATGTGTACACGGACGTACCCATGTCAGCGGACGCCTTCTGGTCCCTATTTTTACCACCTTTGACACTAGATGAGTCAATGACCCCACACGAGTCTGCAGGAATAACCTTGCTCTCGTCAAGTTTAGCATCCCTATTCCAGAACACACATAAGCACCACCTCTAGACCAGACTGTCCAAACTGGAACAGCATCACTTACAGGGACTGAAATACTGCTCTCAACACCCATTGACCCGAATACGTCAACAACATTTTTAAGCCATCATGAATTTCAACAATTGGCTCACCCCCTGTGCAGACTCCTTTCCTCCTTTAAACTGAGCAATCTCGAACCCAGGCTAGTTGGTACATGGAGGAACTCAGACTGGTGAGACACACCTGTCAGCATACACGAGCATGATCAAATTCCCCCTGAGACATTCCCACCAAATGATTAGGACCATCAAATGGCCCGCTCTGGCACACTGCATTATTGCCAGCACCAACAAAAGCAAATAGATCTTCGCCATTATGAAGGATTTCATCTCACCAGTGGCCACCTCCAGGAAGGATCTCTACAACAATCACTCTAAATTCTTCAGCAACAAAATCACTGCCATTTACAGAAACTTAAACGCACACCTGGACCAGGCAGAACTCACCTAACACCTTCTGATCCTAGCCAAAGATCTAACCTGAACTGCATGGCCCTTCATCACCCCAGAAGAAAAATCCACTACCATGAGGTTCATCCACTAAAGGGCCCCATCAGACCACTGCTCCCACCACACATACCACAGCAGATTGCAATCCATCAGAGCCACGTTCACACCCATTCTGAATGCCTACACCTCTTCTGTGACCCTCCCAGTTGCTAGAAACCTGCAACTGTCCTCTTATTGCTGAAGAAACCCTCCTCACGTCCTTCAATGCTCGCCAGCTACAGATTAATTCCCCTGCTATTATTCCTGGCAAAGGTCTTAGACAAAATCATCAACAGATGCCTCACCATATCCCACAATACCCACCAACTCCATAAATCCATTCAATCTGGTTGCAGACCAAACCATGGTACAGAAACTGCCCTTATTGCTGCCACTGATGACATTTGTATGACTCTGGATGGAGTAGACACGGCAGCCCTCCTCCTACTGGATCTCTCTAATGCATTGAACACCATCTTCATCCAACAAGTACACAACATCAGACTCCAAGTACATGCACTCTGATGCATTTGCTCTTACCTGACGGTAAGTACCCAGTCAGTCATCCTGGGCCCATACACCTTCGACATCCACAACCTCACATGCTGAGTTTTAAAAGGATACTCCATGAGCCCAACCTTTTTCAATGCATTCATCATCTCTGTAGCCAGCATGCTCTGCTATCAAGACATTTCCTATGCCAAAAGCATGCAACTCATTCTCTTCCTCTGAGAAAAGATGTGAAGCACCCGGATCAAGTTCAACGCCTGCATGACTAACATCACGTACTGGTTAAAGACTAACCTTCTGAAGTTGAACATTCACAAGAATAAAATCATAATCTTTAGGAAGAACACTTTACGCTAGGACTCCACCTGGTCACCAAAAGTGCTAGGGCCGATATCCACCACCACCTGCCACGCTAAGAACCTCTGGATATTCATCAAGAGCAAACTGAACATGACTGGCAAAATCAATGCCACCACCGCCTCATGCTTCCATACTCTGAAAATGCTGAGGAAAAATTTCTAATGGCTTACAGACATCATCTGGAAACTGCCTTGCACACTTTGTCACTAGCAAGCTGTACTACTGGAAAACCCTCTGTACCAGAGTCAACACAAAACTCACCAGACCCTTTAGTACTCAGTGGCCAGAATCACTCTCAACCTTCCATGCCACGCTCACATTGCACCACACCCATACACAAACAAGCTCATTGGAAATGCCTCACCCAGTCTTTCAGGGCACTAAATAACACTGGCCCAGTATACCTTAACAATCACATGCTTTTATAAAACTTCCAGAAACCTTGGCTCATCTGTTCTCCTACTTACACAGATACCATACATAGCGAAAACCATATCCGGTGATTGAGCCTTCTCCAACTTTGCTCCTAAAATGTGAGATGACCTACTTCCACACATAAGAACTTCGTCTTCATTTCTTCAACTCTACAAGAAGCTGAAGACCTTGCTCTTCAAGTAGTCAGTCCACTAGTCCCTAGCTTTGGTGAGACTCACACCTGTTCAGCACCAGGATACCCTCTTGCGTGATAGTGTCCTCTACAAATCTGCACAAAACAAAAGAGGAGACATGTCAATGACTTCAAGTGCTGTGTCTTACTGCCCTAACATTGTCCCATTTTTCAACCTGGATCCTAGTAATAAGTAGGGGGAATCTCAGAAATGTGAGTCACATTTAATCAGGGAATAATTGTTTTCTGAACAACTATTAAGATGGATCGGTTTCAATAAATTATTAACATTTTTTTCTTTGGATCAACTCGATTTTGAGTCAGGGCCTCATTCTGAATCCTGCAAAAATCTCGAAACGTGTATGGCCCTGAATCTGCATTCCAAGGTTTGCAATATACGCAAATTTACATGGACACATTTCTCTAGGAAAACCTGATGCAAATTGTTCTAAAGAGCCGAAAATGGTGGAAAGGCAGCATTCGGTTGAGCACACTATTACTGCATGTTAGTCCTCATTCCAATCTGCAGAAGTGAAAATAGGCGGCTAATACTGCACCCACTAAGTACTGCACGCTGCTGTATGAGTATTTTTGGGGTAGGGTCCTACCAGATGAAATATTGGCGTACTCTTGAGTGCTGGTGCACCCTGCAGCAAATCATTTCAGGGATCTTTCATTATTGTCACAGGCTAGAACATCAAACAGCTAATGTTATTAAATATATGGACCAATGGTTGGGGATGCTTACATTCTATTCACCTCTTTATAACACCATATCTACCTTCAAAATCAGATGCGCAGCGCTTCATACATCTGCACGTCCGTGGAAAATGGACGCTTTGTTTTAAGTAAAGCTGAGGCTGCTGATGTTGTCGCGTTTTATCAATAGCAAGTGCATTAACATTATCTAGTGGCTGCGGGAACACTATTAATTTCCCCTGCACCGTCCCAGCAGAGGAAAGAAGGAATTGTTCAAGGCAACGAGGCATATCCACTTCCCATCCTTGGGACCAGGTTACTTACACATAATCAATATTAATGTAGTGGATCGGGCAGTGAGAAAGCGAACACGGGCCTCGCTGATTTAGCAGCTGAACTCGCGTCCCCGTGCGTAGCGACACTCGGGGCTCCTAGCTAGACTGCGCGGAGACACAAATGTTTGTCACGCCTTTCAAAGATTGCTGGGGTCTTGATGCCTGTTGGGATGGCGAGACATGCTGGGAGTGGAAACTGACGCGGAAGTAGGGTCTCTGACACGTTTACACGATGTAAAATAGAGATGCAAATTGACAAAACCTAGTCAATTTCGATTAAAAAAGGGTTTTACATCTGAAACAGTTGACTGCCCTTCGGAAAAGTACGTGTCGCCTGCAGGGGAATGACACAGTAAGCCAAAGTTATTATAGAGCGAAGCATTAGCCACCAGCAGCAGAAACATGATTGGCAGGTGGAAAATGGTCGAACCATTAGCAAACACTACATACTTTGTAATGTAATTCAGCCTGTAATCACTTTTTGGAGTCATGTAACAGTAATGACAAGCTAATGGCACATGATGTCGTTGACCTTCTGCATAAAACAGTGGGATACTGCTTTGAAACCTGCCTGTTGGTGGTGTCGTGCCTTTAAATAGTTGAATGTCTTGGGGAGCAGGCAAATGCATGCCCGTCAGCAGTCAGCAGTGATCGTGAAATGTTTAATCCTGACCTCCTGGAATAGCTGTACTCTCTCCCCTCTCTCTTTCCTCCATCACAGATACACACAAAAGAATAGAGCTCACCTTCACCGACACAAAAACCGATGAGGAGAAAAAGTTTGAATGCTAAAATATGAAGTGTATTTATTGTTCTATGAAGGCCATTACACTATACGATTACATATCTTTATCCTATTAATACGAGGAGCTTGCGAAGTTAAATCGTTTATTTCTAGCAAACTTTAGCTAGTTCTTCTAAAAACTATGATTACTATCTGTAGGTAGTGTAGTTTCTTTGCATGTGGGGTTTGGGTCTTAAAACGAAGACTCCCTCAATCTTTTAACTCATTTCGAGCAAAAAAGGTTGCTTGCGTTTACTGGCCTACAAAGTCTGGTATTAACTATTACTTGCAGGTAAATAATGCTTGTCTTGTGAAAAAATGAAGCGACGGCGTAGGTGTAGAATAATCTGGAGACTAAGGTCCATATTTATGCAGTTAGTGCCAACTTTGCATCATTGTTTTGATGCTAAAGCGGTGCTAATTTTTCTCCATATTTATATTTTGACGCTAGACCCGACTAGCGTCAAAATATATGAGTTCGCGTCATTTTCTGGAAGCGCCATCCCACCTTGTGTCGCATTGCGACAATGATATGCAAGGTTAGCGTTCCCTTCCAAAAAATGATGCTAGCCCTCCAGCGCCGTATTTACTTCCTGACGCAAAAACAATGCACCCTAAGGGGGTGGACCTAAAAAATGATACTAAGGCCGATTAGCATCAAAATTTAACCCATGGTCAGAACAGGCATTAATGAGAGGCCAAACACCACCTCTTAAGGAACACACACATAAGGAGCATTACCAGCCTTCAAGACAACATGAAAGTGCCATTGCTCTATCTTGGCACACGCTGCAGACGTCAGTGATGACAAAAGGTCGCTACACCCCCACCGCAACAACCCCAAACACCACCACAGCAGCCATGTAGGCAGCGCAGAAGAAGGGAGAGAATCTTACGACTGCATACATTTGCGCTTCCTCTTCTCCTTCTCCTGGATCCTCCTATATGGTACTTGGGCGGTTGGGGTCTCCCTGGGGTATCTCCTGCTATCACCATCTTGTGTTAGAATGTGTATGTTTTCTTGCTTGTGAATTGTTTTTTTATACTAGTGTGGTGAAAAATGGCGCTAACCCTTTTTACGTGATAAATACGTGCAGCAAAACTGTCTAGCTCCACCTTTGCTGCATTAACAACCTTTTCCCTTAAGGCATGTCCCAATTGTTAGCATAATTTATTATGACGCTAATCATTCCTTAGCACCATCGTGTATCATTTTTCAAATTTGGCGCCCAGATGGCACTATGGAATGACGTTAGCTTGCGTTAATAAAAAATGACGACCTGGCTCATGACATGGTCCTGGAGGAGCTGAACCTTAAAGATAGCAGAGTCCAGTGGCACTGATGGCAGCAGTCCAGAGAGGTGAGGATCCACATACCACAAGATCAGATACCTAGCCTTGTGGTGGGAAATGATATAGACAAATGTTTTTCTGCCTATGAGGTAGCCCTGAGGATGCACAGGACCTCAGAGGATGACAGCTCTTGGGGGGTGACCTGTGGAAATACATGCCTACACTCGGGGAGATACCTTGCTTGCATTAGAGGGATGTTCCTATGAAGAGCATTTTACTCAACAAGTTGGGGCTGAACCCTTTGAAAATACTGCATGAGGGTCAAAGACAACCAGACATTGGCAAACCAGCCTTTAATAGATTTCGTAGACTACTCCAGCAAGGCACTGAGTGGTTGGGTAAGGTGCATTAAAGTGATTGTTCTAATGGGCTGTATAATATAGTTTTTGGAGAGCACATGCTCAGTACTTGCTTTACAGGTTTATGCACACAACTGATTCACAGCCATGTCACTGACCCCCGGGAACTTGCAATGGAGGCACACCTCTTGGTAAGCAGCAGAATGTCAAACAAGACATCTGAGGGAGTTCCCAAAAGGGCGGCCAGGGTTCTCACCAGAAGAAAGAGGGCAGAGATATAAAAAACAAAAATAAAGAGTTCTTTTAAGGCCTCCAAAATACAAAATATTATAGGTTAGTTGACAAGGAAATAGGAAAGTTTGTTCTCAACTGCCATGAATGTTACTGGTATGGGTACATGAAGAGAGATGCCAAGTGTCCCAAGAGGCACAACTCCCTTATTGGTTGGCCAGTGTAGCATTTGAGGAGGAGATTTCCCCAGTGTGCGTGGGAGAAAAAAGCAGAGATTACCTTAGTGTCCCTGGGTGACAAGAGATGGTTCCCAATGTCCACATGCCTTCTAATACATATAAGTATGGACACTGGGTCATCATCAGCGGGCAGAGGATGGAGGCTCTGAGGGACACAGGAGCCAGTATGACACCAGGTTGTGGTAGCAGACAATCATGATAGACCCTACCCTGTGGCTTTGGTTCCCATTGAGTAGGTGGGACTGCAGGATCTTCTTAGTGCAGCTGTGAGACCCACCAAGTCTGTTGATTGTCTGCTAGGGAATAACTTGGAAAATGCTGTATGGAAGGAGGTGGAGCTCAGGTCTTACATAGAGATGTTAGAGGTCCCTGGAAGCCCGTCAGTGAGGCGCAGAACATGCAAACGTGTCCCAGATTAAAAGGAGGAAGGGCAAGGGGTGTGGGGAACTAGCCCCTGAAACTCCCAGTCTCCAGGAGGAGACAGAGCCTTAATGCACTGTCCCAGAACCTACACGGGAGGACATTGAAGCCGTGGTGACCTGCCTGAGCTTGCTGGATGGCACATTGAGTGGGCTGCCAGGGAGGAGTTCTGTAGAGCTCAGAAAGAGTGCACAACTTTAGGGGGCTTGAGGTAGCAAGCTGAGGCCCAGGCAGCTGATGACACCCCTAAAGATTAACTTTTCTAATGGGAGAATAACCTCCTATAAAGTGAGACTTAGATTTCTGGGCCTGGGGAAACTCATGTTTAGGTGGCTCCTCTGTGCTACAGAGCCTTCCTACTGGGTCTGACTCATTGTTAGAAACTGAGTTTCTGGTTGGCAGAGGTATGCACCCTGTCCAAGCAGGAACCATAATCCTTGTCAGGGTAGTTCTGATACATACGATGATTTAACCTGTGGTCACCCTCTGGTATCTTGGCACAGGTCAGGCAGGCTTAACGTAAGAAGCAATATGTAAAGTATGTGTGCAACACATAAGACAGTAAAACAGTGAAAACACCACACAAAAGATACCACACCTAGTTACAAAAATGGAGCTTAATTCAATGAACCAAATAAGACCAAAACGACAAAAATCCAATTAGTGGAAGTTGAGATATGCATTTTTAAAGAATGTCTGCCAATATAGTGGTTACAAACACAAAGAGCCAACAAAAACTCTTTGGTCCCTCTTGACCGGGTCAAATCTGAAAGTTTAGGCCAACTGCGATGGAGCTTTGGTTGGATACAGGGACCAACCTTCCCCTGCTGAAATCAGTACTTTGGTTCGGGGGTGCATCAGTGTCAAGGAAGGATGCAGGGAGTGATGTGAGGAACAGCGGCAAGTCGATGCATCATCGTTGATCTTGGCGATGTAGGAGATGCGCTGGTTCTAAGCCACACAGTTGGGGATGCGTCACTGCTGAACCACTTAGGTGCAGGTGATGTATCATCATCGAGCCGTGCAGACGGCGATGTGATGACTCCTGAAGCAGTAATGCTTCAGGGTCAAAGGAGATGAGTTGGTTCTGACTGTTGAAATGGAGGGGATGTGTGGATCTTTGTAGTTGCAGCACTTTATACCCACTTTGAAGGGCCCAGGGTTGGATTGGCACCACTTGGCAAGGCAAGACGTGTATCAAGCAAAGCTCAGGTGCTGTTGCAGATTGTGTTGGAAGTATTTTGTTTCCCTGAGACTTCAGAAGAAAAGGAGCTAGGTCAGCAAGCCCTTGGAGTCACTCTGTGTTCAAGAGAGATAGGTCAGCAGGGCAGAGGGCAGCAAGCAGCAGGGCAGCACAGTAGAAAACAGTTCTTCCAGACTAGCAGCCTAGAGTGGCAGTCCTTGTATCAGCACAGCAGTCCTTCTTCCTGGTGGAGTGTTCACAGGTCCCGATGTGTGCTGATTTGGTGGTGTCTGTGGTACAGTACATATACCCAATGATGCCTTTGAAGTGGAATATCTTTAAAGAGGGGTCCTTGAAGTGCACAGAGGTCCTCCCTTCCTGTCCTGGCTCCAGACTGGCTCCAGAGGGTTACGCACTCCTTTTTGTGGGAGCAGGGCACTGCCTATTCAGGTGTAAGGGTCAGCTCCTCCATCACATCCTGCCTAGGATGACCTATCAACATGCAGATGGCCACTCAGTCACATCTATCCTTCCTTTGTGTGAGGCTGTCTAGATGGAATGCAGGAACCTGTTACCCCATCCCAACCTGTATTGGAGACAGGCTGCAGACACACAGGGCTAAGAGCAGGGAAATGCCAACTTTCTAAAAGTGGCATTTTCAAAATTGTAATAGCAAACCTGTATTTACCATTAAAGAAGATTTGTTGTTACAAATCCATATGTACTAAACATTATAGGTCTACTCCTTCTCAATCAGGAATTACACTTTTTAAAAATGTAATAAGGAATCTCCAATGGTAACCTATGAGCGTGGTAGACCTCACAGTAGTGTAAAATGAATTTGGGAGTTTTTTATCACCATGATATGTAAAACTTAAAAGTATATGTCCTGCCTTTTAATTACATAACACCTATTCCTTGTAGGCTACATTGGGACTACCTTAAGGGTGAAATATAAGCAATAAAAGGGGTGATTATGACTTGCAAAGGGATTTTAGATGCCAAGTTGACATGACAGTCAAACTGCACACACAGGCTTCACAATGGCAGCCGTGAGACATTTAAAGGGGCACAGATAGTGCACTTTACTAGGGACTTATGAGTACATTAAATATGGCAGTTATGGATATACCAATTTTACTGTGTTTAAGGGGAGTGAGCACTTGCACCTTAGCACTGGTTAGCAGTGGTAAAGTGCCCAGAGTCCTAAGGTTAACAAAAAAGATCAGCAAAAGTGAGGCAAATCAGGCAAAAGGTTTAGGGTAAGACCACCCTAATGCTGACAGATCTAACACATGCCCCAACCCAGTTGAAAATGGGAAGAATTACCCTACCCAACCTCTTGGTGGCAGAGCCTAGAGAGTCTATCCGTATTAGTGTGGTCTGACCCAGGACTGTGTTCCACCATAATGTCCATATCCTGCAGGGAGATGGACCACCTCAACAATTTTGAATTATCACTCCTCATTTGCATTAGTCACATGAGGGGCCTGTGGTCTGTCTCAATCGGAAGTGAATCCCAAACAGGTATGGTCTCAGCTTCTTCAATGCCCAGACCACAGCACAGGCTTTCAACTCAATAGCACTCCACCTCTGTTCATAGGGTAGTAACCTCCTGGAGATAAAAATTACAGCTTTGCCTAGGCCCTCTTAATTAACTTTTGTTAGTACTGGCCCTACTCCATGCTTTGAGACATCAGTTTCTACTATGAATTCTATACAAATGTCAGGGGCTTTGAGCACAGGGGCTGTGAACATGAATGCCTCTGTCCAAATAACATTTCTGGGTTGTTTCTTTGATGTCATTTCTGTCAAGAGTGCAGCAATGATGCCATGCCCTTTGACAAACCTCCTGTAATATCCCATGAGGCCTAAAACGGCTCTCACCTCTGTCTAAGTCTTTGAGGGCTCCCAGGCCATGATGGTTTTTATCTTGGTTTGGGGCGGCAGTACTTTACCCTCATCCACTAGTGGTCCCAAGTACACCACAGACCCCTGACATATCTGGCACTTTCCAGGCTTGATAGGTAGACCTGCATTATGTAGGGCCCCAAGCACTTCCTGGAGGTAAAAGAAGTGGTTCTTTTAGCTGGTATGGAAGACAGCTATGTCATTCAAGTAAGCAGTGCTGAAGGCCTCCATACCAACTAAAACCTGGTTCACCAGCCTCTGGAAGGTGACAGAGGCATTCTTGAGCCCAAAGGGCATCACTCTCAATTGATAGTGACCCTCGGGAGTGGAGAACGCTGGCCTCTACCTGGCTCCGTCTGTTAGGCACATCTGTCAGTATCCTTTAGTAAGGTTAAAAGTACTAAGGAACTGAGCAGCCCCCTAATCTGTCAATCAGCTCATCCCCCTGGAGATGAAATGAGCATCAGTCATAGTCATAGTCTACACAGAACCTGAGTTCAGGTGTAGTAGCCTTTGGTGCAACCTTTGGTACTAGCACCACAGGGTTGGATCAGGGTCTACTGGAAGGATCAATCACTCCTAATTCCAGCATTTTGGAAACTTTCTCCTTAATACTTACTTTGTCAGTCAACCTATGGATTGTTTTATCGACAGGGAGACTGTCCTTTGTATCAATGTTGTGGGTACACAATTGTGTAACCCTAGGCGTGAGAGAGAACAGAGAAGAGAACTGACCCAACAACTGGTGACAGTCCCTCTGCTTTTCAGGATTCAGGGAGGGGGAAAGTTTACACATTCTTCTTTTTAGAGGTTAAGAAATCAGGGAGAGGTTCACTCTCCTCTTCCTCTCCTCCATCCGTAACCAACAACAAGTTGACTTCAGACCTCTCAAAGAAATATTTTAGTCAATTGAGGTGGAAAATCTTTAGGAGCTGTCTGAAGGTTTAGAGATCCACCAGGAAGGTGACCTCCCCCTTCCTTTCAAGAATCTTGTAGGACCAGTCCACCAGTCTTCGAGTGCCCTGGGATCCACAGGCTCCATCACCCACACTTTAGGTCATTGTTGTAATTCCACAAGGGGGAGCCGTTTGGTAATGCCACTGCCTCATCACTTCCTGGCTGGCCTCTACGTTGTCTGAACTTGGCTCCCTGGCTTCTGAAGGCCAGCATGTAGCTAACTACATCCTGGGGAGGTTTTGTGGCAGATTGCTCTCACTGTTCTTTCAGCAAACTGAGAGGTCCCTGTTAGACCTGACAGCCTTAGGGTGGTCACCCTCAACTTTTTGTCTGACTCCCTTCACCTTCTTACACTGTTTTTGCTGGTTTTAGGACTCTGCACACTTTACCACCGCTAATCAGTGCTAAAGCGCATGTTGGACTTTTGCTTATGCAGGGTCATCCCGAATCTTTTTGCCTCCTGCCTCCTAATTTTTTTCTGACCTGTCGCTGTTGGCTTTTGAACTCTGAGCACTTTCTCACTGCTAACCAGTGCTAAAGTGCATATGCTCTCCGTGTAAATTGTATGTAATTGGTTTATCCATGATTGGCCTATTTGATTTACTAGTAAGTCCCTAGTAAGGTGCACTAGAGGTGCCAGGGCCTGTAAATCAAATGCTACTAGTGGGCCTCCAGCACTGGTTGTGCCACCCACATAAGTAGCTCTGTAATCATGTCTCAGACCTGCCACTGCAGTGTCGGTGTGTGTATTTTTACACTGTAAATTCGACTTGGCAAGTGTACCCACTTGCCAGGCCTAAACCTTCCCTTTTCTTACATGTAAGGCACCCCTAAGGTAGGCCCTAGGTAGCCCCAAGAGCAGGGTGCAGTGTATGGATAAGGCAGGACATATAGTAATGTGATTTATATGTCCTGACAGTGAAATACTGCCAACTTCGTTTTTCTCTGTTGCAAGGCCTGTCTCTCTCATAGGATAATATGGGGGCTACCTTTAAATATGATTAAAGTGTAGATTCCCCTAGAGAGTAGATGGACATATGGAGTTTGGGGTCCCTGAACTCACAATTAAAAAATACATCTTTTAATAAAGTTGATTTTAAGATTGTGCGTTTGAAAATGCCACTTTTAGAAAGTGAGCATTTTCTTGCTTAAACCATTCTGTGACTCTGCCTTGTTTGTGGATTCCCTGTCTGGGTCAGTTTGACAGTTGGGTTGTTTTTCACCTCGCACTAGAGAGTGACACAAAGGGGGCTGGGGTGTAACCTGCATTTCCTGATTAGCCATCTCTGCTAGGAGGGAGGGGTGGAGTGGTCACTCTCATCTGATAGGGCTGTGCCTGCCTCTGACAATGCCGGCTCCAACCCCCTGCTGTGTGTCTGAGGCCTTGCCTGGGCAAGGCAGGATTTCACAAGTAGGTGTGAGTCCCCTTTGAAGAAAGGTGACTTCAAAGACTAAAATGGGTATAGGAAGGGCACCCAAATCTACAGACTTCAGAAACACTTCTGGAACCAAGAGGAACCTCTGCCTGGAGAAGAGCTGATAGCTGAGGAAGAAGTGCTGCCCTGCCTGTGACTGTGCTTTGTGGAGCTTTCCTGCAGTGCTGCTTCTGCCAGAGTAAGAGGGCAAAGACTGGACTTTTTGTGCCTTCCATCTTGTGAAGAAATCTCCAAGGGCTTGAGTTAGAGCTTGCCTCCTGTTGTTTGAAGTCTCAGGGACAGCAAAGACTTCTCTCTGCCAGCACCTGGAGTCTCTGGAGAGACTCCTGCTCTGACAAGTGGTGCCCTATCCAGTTCCTGGGCCCTTGAAAGGAAAGCTGGTGGTAATCCAAGGAAATCGACTTCGGACGACTCCGGACCGACGCCGCTGCTGAATCCGGTGACGCCGCCTGCACCCGACGCCGTGACCTTCGCTGGAATGCGACGCTCTTCACAGGCCCGACGCCGTAGCAGCCCCGCTGAAGGCCACGACTCCGTGGAAGTCGCCGCACCACGTCGTGACTGACGCCGCTCGAAGTGCACGGATTCAACGTTTCGCACAGACGCTGCGATCCCCGACTTCGCGCATCGGCTTGTTTTCACTCTTCACCAAAGGTACTGTACTTGGGGGTCTACACGACTCCGTGTCCGGCGCCGCTGGTGTCGGCTTGTTGGGAACGACTCCGTCACAACGCTGTGTTAACATCTCATTGAAGCATTTTTGTTTCTAAGCGCTATTTTTGAGTTTAATCTTTAAAAATTCATAACTTGACTTGTGTATGTCGGATGTTTGTCGTTCTGGTCTTGTTTTGTTTAGATAAATATTTCCTATTCTTCTAAACCGGTGTTGTGTCATTTTGTAGTGTTTACATGAAGTTACTGTGTGTGTTGGTACAAATACTTTACACCTAGCGCTCTGAAGTTAAGCCTACTGCTCTGCCAAGCTACCAAGGGGGTAAGCAGGGGTTAGCTGAGGGTGATTCTCTTTTACCCTGACTAGAGTGAGGGTCCTTGCTTGAACAGGGGGTAACCTGACTGTCAAAGAAAGACCCCATTTCTAACAGCACATATGCTATTTCCCTTGAAACATGGTGACATTGACTCATACCCAATTGGCTTACTTAATTTACTTATAAGTCCCTAGTAAAGTGCACTACATGTGCCCAGGGCCTGTAGATTAAATGCTACTAGTGGGCCTGCAGCACTGATTGTGCCACCCATATAAGTAGACCCTTAACCATGTCTCAGGCCTGAGACTGCAAAGCCTGTGTGTGACGTTTCGCTGCCAATTCGACTTGGCATTTAAAAATACTTGTCAAGCCTTAAACTACCCTTTTTCTCCATATAGGTCACCCCTAAGGTAGGCCCTAGCTAACCCATGGGGCAGGGTGCTATGTAGATAAAAGGCAGGACATATACCTGTGTATTTTATATGTCTTGGTAGTGTAAACTCCTAACTTCGTTTTTCACTGCTGTGAGGCCTGCTCCTTTCATAGGTGAACATTAGGGCTACCCTCATATATTGTTTGAGTGGCAGATTCTGATCTGAAAGGAATAACAGGATCATATTTAGTATGGCCAGAATGTTAATACAAAATCCTGCTGACTGGTGAAGTTGGATTAAATATTACTATTTGAGAAATGCCACTTATAGAAAGTGAGCATTTCTCTGCACTTAAATCCTTCTGTGACTTACAATCCACGTCTGGCTAGGTTTAGTTGACAACTCCCTTGTGCATTCACTCAGACACCCCAAACACAGGATGCTCAGTCAAAACTGCACACATCTGCATAATGAATGGGTCGTCCTGCCCTGGGAGTGTGGAGGGCCTGACACTTACATTTGAAATGGCAGTGGACTGCCCTCACACAATGGACTGCCAAACCCCTTACTGGGACCCTGGCAGACAGGATGGAACTGAAAGGGGACCTTGTGCACTCCTAAGCCACTCTCAGTAGTCTCCCCCACTTCAAAGGCACATTTGGGTATTTAAATCGGATCTCTGACCCTACCAACTCAGACACTTCTTGACATGATACCTACTGGGAAAGGACCTCTGAACCAGAACCTGCAACTTGCCAAGAGAAGCTGCCTGGCTGCTCAAAGAACTCTCCTGACTGCTTTGCTGTAAAGGACTGCTGCCTTGCTGTTGCCCTGCTGCCTTGCTGCCCTCTGGCTCTGCTGAGAAGTGCTCTCCAATGGTTTGATTGAGCTTGCCTCCTGTTTTCTGAAATCTCAGTGCCAAAAAGACTTCATCTCTGCAAAGAACTCATTGTGCGGCAAAAATCGACACACAGCCTGCCGGATCGACGCACAACCTACATCGCGGTGAGAAAATCACTGTACGCCAAACCAGAACGATGCAGCCCGGCTCCCCGAGTGGAGATCGACATAGCGCCAGCGTTGCGACTGGAACTTCGATGCACGGCCCACTGAATAGATGCACAACAGAGCCAGAACAACGCAGCCGACTTCCTGTGAGAAGAATTGACCCAGCGCCTGCCGTGTGACAGAAATTTCCCCGCATCGCCCACTTGATCGATGCAGCTCTTGTGACTTCGTCCTGCAAGTCCAGGATTTCTCTACATGGTCCTTGGGGTGCCCAAATACCCTGCGACCTAAAGAGGATCCAACTCTGCGCGCCAAAGCCCTTGTTGTGTGGAAAAGCAGCGACACATCGTCTGTGTGCGCCCGGGAAAACTGACGCACTCCTCACTATTTTTTACACATCTCCTCGGCTGTGGTCCCGTGCAGATAATTGTGACGCAAACCAGGTACTTTGTGCTTGCAAGAGACCTGTATTGCTTTTTAAGAACTAAAGATTTTATTTATCATTACCAAGGTGATATTTTAACTTGTACTTATCAAATTATGATCATTTTGACCTTATTTTAACCAGATAAATATTCTATATTTTTCTAAACCTGTGTGGTGTATTTGTGTGTTGTTTATACTGTGATATTGCATGATTTATTACACAAATACTTTACACACTGCCTTCTAAATAAAGCCTTTACTCCTCAGTGCCAAGCTACCAGAGGGTGGGCACAGGATAATTAGATTGTATGTGACTTACCCTGACTGGAGAGATGGTCCTTGCTTGGACAGGGGGTAACCTGACTGCCAACCAAAGACCCCATTTCCCACAGTCCCCTTGCAGGGTGCCTGTACAGACGTTCAATGGGGCTAAGCCCAACCCATTTCTGTGGCACCTCTCTGTAAGTAAAGAGTAGGCACGTCAGCAGGATGTCCCACTTATTACTCAGAGCCTCAGGCATGGAGTTCAACAAAAACTCCACCCTCCACTGAGTAGTGAAGTTGACCATATAGCACTTTTAAAATGTTTTTAACAGTCACCGTAAACCACTTGGGTGGGTTTCCATCCAGTGCCAACAATCCTCCAATCCTAGGTCACATCACAATTAGCATTTCCACCAGTCCCTCCCACTCCAAGAATATGTTCAACCAGAGGATTAGTTGACATGGAACCTAGAAGTGCATTGATAAAATTACACAGCTGCTCACTTGGGTGAGCAGCACGCTGGCACAGTCAGCCATGACTGGGGATGCAGTGTGTCCAGAGAAGCAGCATGTCTCAAAGTCCGGACATTGAACAGCTGTATGGTTGATGCACTGCTGCCCCCAGCCCGGACACCTGCCTACTGCTGCCTACACTTCTGTTGCTGGAGCCGGGGCCACATACTTCTAGTGAGCAATTCTTGAACTTCACATTCACAAGTATTCACAATTAAGGTTGACAACTAAAAGTAGAGTACAATGATTTACAGCTAACCGATGACGCTCAGACTAATAATTCTACACAGGAACAGCAATAGGCTTTCACATTTAATTAGGCTGCAGAGATGTATTAACCTGGTCTAGACATGTATGTAATTTCTTTTTTTGTAGAGCTTAAAGCACATGAAAAACACTTGAACGGATATAACACTTCTCGCTCCAGAGCAACATACCACAAACACAAGGTACACAAAATATCCACTTGCAGCAGACTGGTGGTAACTTGCTATAAGTGTAGAATGGAGGTCAAATTTGGCTCCTGTATGAATTTAACAATGCATGTTCACTGCAACGCCATTTTATTAGCATGTTTTATTAGCATCTTGTTGTCAAAATATGTGTCCTTTGTTGTGCATGCAATGTAAAAATTATTTCTACTTTTCTGAAAATTATTCATAAATGGCAAAAAAATAACTACTTTACAAATATATACTTTGTGCACAAAAAGAAGTGTTTTCAAAGGTGAACAGGTCTCAAACATGGCAAGAGAGGTAGGGTAGGGCCCGCAAAAAGAGATTTCTGAGACATGAGGATTTAAATGAAACGGAAAGGACACAAGCCCTATGAAGATTGTAAAAAGTGTTGTTAATGTACATATGTGTGCCCAAATTTGTATTACAAGGTTTAGGAGACCCACAATTTCAAACATTACGTTTCTGTAAAGAACAAATATGAAAAAGGCATCAGAACAATGAATATGTATTCTGGCGGGAAATGGAAATGTGTTATGTGTGTGAGAGTGCACGCAGGAGCTGCTGTGGCAGCGACAGGTCGACAGGGCTGACAGGTGCTGAGAGAATATTGAGAAGATTGGCTTTAAATTAATGTTAGCCTAGAGTGTTAAAGCAAACCTCTGCATTCCTAAACATCTTTGTGAGTTAAGAGGCCTGTTTTTGTGGTATTGTTCAGGCGTGTATTATTTGGCCAAGTTGCTTCGGGTTTCTTTCTTGATTGATCGTCCTTACTGTATTTGTTTCATGCACTTGCTCTGCTTTAGGTTTTAATGCCTATGTGCACACACACAGCTGCAGAGTGTTGGGTGAGTGGATCTCCGTGGAATCAGGCAAAGATGTTATTTAACTAAGCAGAATTCCGCAGAGTACAACTCTGTAAGTTCGACCCACCCTTAATACATTCATGAAACAGCCCCACTGGAAAGGTCCTGTAGCATTGGGGGACCAAAAGGGCCCTTGCTACCCCATGCATATGTGCCTTAGGCTCACTATATAGGAGGTTGTCCTCTCAGTAAATGAGGTGACTACCTGAGGCATCACCTGCTGCCTGGGCCATGGCCTGCTGCCTCATGCCCTCCAAGGCTGGCTCTCCCTCTGTGCCTTGCAGCATTCCTCCCCGGTCACCAAAGCCACCTCTACCAGTGCCCCATCCACTTCATCCTGAGACATTTAGTGGCTGGTTTCCCATGCTCCTTGTCCTTTTCACTTTTGGAAGCCATCTTCCTGGTTCCGGATCTTCTTGGCTCCCTTCATGGGCAGCCATGGACCTGGTGATTGTACATGCGCACTCATGTAGCCCCAACATTTCCAGATGTGGCCTGAGCTCCACTTCCTTCCAGGTAGTGTGCTCTAGGACATTGCCTAGCAAACAATCCACAGGCTGGCAGGGCTCACATGTACCGTCAGACGTCCTGAGGATCCTCCCTCCCACTCCAATGGAACAAGGGCCACTGGGTGGTGACCCTCACAGTTGTCTGCTACCACAACCTGGTGGAATACATCAGGTACAATTTTCTCTGGGGCCACCAGCTGACTCCTTGCCATAGTTCTGCTGGCACCTGTGTCTCTAAGGCCTTAACACCTTCCCTTTAATGGTAACTCACTGCACATACTTTGCAGTAATGAAGGGCACATGGGACAATCTCCACCTCAGTAAGTAGAAAATTAATCACTATCCTATAGATTTAGGGAGGAAGCTCAATCTAATCAGAAAGCCTGAAATGATAAGTAACAAAAAGTTGTTCTTTTATTTTATAATCAAACCCTAGATAAATCTGCATCAGTCTTCTCATTAATACAACATATATGTCAAAATGTGTGCAAAAATACCCCCATTCCAATGATCATAACACAACACAAAAGGACTCCGCTCTTGCTTGAGGTTTATGCAAAAACTCACACATGAGTCTGATATCTGCTGAGATTGATATATAACATCTATATTCATGTTGTTACAAGAATTTAGATTTATAAACCATGTTTTGATATATGCAGACATGCTGAATCATTGGTGACTCAGGCATCTTGATGTTGTATATATGTATGTTTTATGTATGATTGGTTGTCTATGTTCCTCGTCTGTCCATTGGAATATTTTGTGTTGTGTTATGATCATTGGAAGGGGGGTGTTTTTGCACAAATTTTGACCTATATGTGGTATTAATGAGAAAACTGATGCAGATTTATCTAGGGTTTGATTATCAAATAAAAGAAAAACGTTTTGTTACTTATGATTTCAGGCTTTCTGATTAGATTGACCTTTCTCCCTAAATCTATAGGAGAGTGATATATTTTCTACTTACTGTACTCTTCCGACTTTCATTCCTCATTAGGTCAGGGACCCTGGGATTTTTGTGATTGACAATCTCCACATCACCCAGGGACTCTAGGGTAACCTCACTGAGTTCGCTCTACTAACTGGGACAAACTCTTCCCCAAGCATTACACTTGCCACGCCTGATGACTTATCTCCAGTGAGAGACTATGCCTTCTTGGAACACTGGGGAAACCCCTTTGTTGTGTCCATACATGTAGCACTTATAGCACTGAGGAGGTTTCTTCTGAGTGGTGGCCAGATTGAGAATGGAACCCTTTGCCCTGCAAACTGCTTTGGGGGCCTTGTGAGATCTCTTTCTTTTTATCTCTCTCTTCTCCTTTTCCTGGTGGGAATGCTGGCCATCCTTATGGGAGTCCCCCAGATGCCTTTTTGGATACTCTGGTGCTGACCCAGATGTCTGCATCTTAAGCAAGCTTCCTGGGTTCAGTCAGCTTGCTATCATCCAGGTGTTGGAGCAGCACCGGAAAACAAACTTCAAGCATGTGCTCCCTCATGATTAGGCTGTACTGTCCATCAAGATGATCAGCCTTGCTGTCCCTCACCCAGCCCTTCAGTGCCTTGCTGGAATAATCAATGAAATTCACACAGTTCTGTGTGGAGGTTTGTGGCTTTTCTTAAACCTCTGTTGGTATGTCTTAGGGGTTAACCCAAACTTACTGATAAGTATGGCCTTAATGGGAGTGTATTGTATCTGGCCCCACACAGCTAGTGCCACTTGACTTCCATGGCCTTGAAGTCCAGCTGTTTGAGGCTTAGCTCATGCTCCATCTTCCTTTGATCTGCCTCCATGGTCAGCCTCTTTTCTTCCATGGCCTTCTCCCCCTCCATCAATGCTTTCTCTTTTTTAATTTCATCTTGGCCAGCTCAAGTTTCCACTTTCTTTCCTCCCTCCTGTCCTCCAGCTCCTCTGGGGAAAAGCCTCTGGATGACGCAATGTTTCCTGCCTTAATGGGAACCACTAGTCTTGGCAAAATATTGGCCCCCTCTCCAACAGGCAGTCACAGATTCTCCTATGAATCCTAGGCGAGCTCTTCATCCTCATCCAGTATTTCCTCCACCTCCTCCCCTGGGAGACTTCCTGGTGAAGCCTTTATTAGAAAGCTAAACCCCTTGTAGAAATCTCTGATCCGGGCCACATTGTGGCATTCACGTTTGGCCAGCTCCAAGACTGCTAGACTGCTGGCCAAGGCCTTATGAGGTGAAGGAGAGAAAGGGGGAGGTCACCCACCTGGTTGACTTCAATACTTCCAGGAACCCATTAAGAGTACTCACCATGTAAGTCGCCTTACACCACACTATGACAGGTCTGAAGTTTCCATGTTCCTGATGATGGGGTAGGCGAGAAGAATGAACCTCTCCCTGCCCCCCTGTACTCTAAGGAGAAAGATGATTTACTGGAGGGTTTCATCCTCTCCCCTACTCTGACCTCAGAGCAGCTGAGGGACTCTTGCCAGTTGCTGGAGAAGTTTGCCTCACTGTTCTCCCTCACCCCTGGGCTCACATATTTGTGTACCCAGAGCATTGAAATAGAATTGAATGACTGCAAACAACAGCATTTATAGGCGATCTGACAAGGTGAGGGCTAGCATTAAGGAGAAAGTGTCAAAGATGCTTGAATTAGGGGTGATTGAGCACTCCAGTAGTCCTCGGTCCAGCTCAATAGTACTGATACCCAAAGCCACCCACAAGGAACCACACCAGAACTAAGGTTCAATGTGGATTATATGTGGCTCAGCTCAGTCACCAGAACTGATGCTCACCTCATCACCCAGGCTCATGAGCTCATAGACAGGCTGGGCACTGCCAAAATCCTGAGTACATTTGGTTTGGCAATAGGGGACTGGCAGATTGCCCTTAGAGAGGGGGCTAAAGACAGATCTGCATTTTCTATCTCAGGCAGACACTTTCGATTTAAGTTAGTGCCCTTTGGCTTGAATAATGCCTCTGCAACCTTCCAGAGGTTGATCAACAGGATCATGGCTGGGATAGATGCATCCAATGCAGTCTATCTTGATGTCATAGCTGCCTTCATTTCCACCTGAGAGGATCACCTGTTCCCCCTTCAATGAGCGCGTCAGGCTCTGCAACAAGCAGGTCTGGCTATGAAGGCCAGCAAATACCAGATAGGGAAGGGATCTGTCATGTTTCTGGAGCAGCTAGTGAGCTGGGGCTATGTGCAGTCCCTCCCAGTCAAGACTGAGACTATCCTGTTCTGGCACTCCCTCCAAAACTTAGACTGAAGTGAGAGCCTTCCTGGGCCTCACTGGATATTATAGGAGATCTGTCATGTGCTATGACACCATTGTTGTACCCTTTCACTGAGCTGACTTCTAAGAAGCAGCCCAAGTAGGTCATCTGGAAAGAGGGCTGCCAGAAAGCCTTTGTCAGACTCAATGTGGCCATGTGTACAAGACCTGACCTCTCCCAGTAGTTAATAATGCAGACAGATGCTTCAGAGCATGGCATAGGTGCTGTACTATAACAGTTGAATGAAGAGGGCCCAGACCACTCTGTCACCTTTATACTCCCCGGGGAACAGAAGTGGAGAGCTACTGGAAGAGAAGCTTTTGTTATGGTCTGGACACTGATTAATCTGAGACCATATCTGTTTTGAACTAACTTCTGAGTTCAGACAGACCACTGATGGCTCATGCAGATGGGAGAGGAGTCCCAAACTGTTGAGCTGGTCCATCTCCCTACATGAAATGGACTTTACAGTGGAACATCACCCTCGGTCGGCCCACTGTAGTTCTTATGCTCTATCCAGGTTCTATGGCCTCAATGAGGAGAGCTCCTATCAGGGTGCGTTGTTCTCTTCACTTTCAGCTAGGAGTGTTTTGGACTTGTATGTTTCTGCAGGGTCAGCCTCAGACTTTTTGCCTTTGCCCTTAAACATTAGCTGCATTTGTTTTTGTAGGACTTTGTGCATTTTACCAATGCTAACTAGTGCTATAGTGTTTGTGCTCTCTCCTTAAAACATTGCAGAATAGGCTTGTACCCAACTGGCATATTTAGTTTACTTATAAGTTCCTAATAAAGTGGCGCTACATGTGCCCAGGGGATGTAACTTAGATGCCGCTAGTAGGCCTGCAGAACTGGTTGTACTCTCCACTTAAGTATCCCTTTAAACATGTCACAGGCCTACAATTCCAGAGCCTGTCTCTGCAGTTTTCAATTACTACTTCAACCTTTTGCCAAACCTAAACCTTACTTGTTAATAAATATATGTCACCCCTAAGGTAGGACTTGAACAGCCCAGAGGACAGGGAGCAGCGTCTTTAAAAATTAGGACTTGCAAATTTTACATGTCCTGGTGGTGAAAACTCTTACATTTATTTTTCCCTACTGCAAGGCCTATATCTCCCATAAGATAACATAAGAGTTGCCTTATTATAATTTACAAATGGGAAGTGATGACTAGCACATGTTTGGTGTGTCTGAAATCCTAATTTAAAATCCTAACTTATGATGAAGTCGGATTTTTAATTAGAATTCTGAAAGTTAAATATATAAGGTGGTCTGACCCGATTAAGAATAAAGAAGGTTAGGGTACTTAATATGTCAACAATATACAATGCTACAATACTCTCATTCACTGTCCTTCGAAAAGATACAATTTTAACAACAAGACATGCAGACATTTTACAATATGTCTATAGTTAATGTACCTAAATGCAAAAAAGTCCTCCAATAAACAGAGGTAATTTATTAACCATGCTTACAAAACAATGCGATGTATAATCAGTACAAATAACCAGAAGTGAAACCTAATCAATAACCAGGACCAATACAAAACATTTCACAGTGCTTGTCCAGAGTTTTTTTGATCACCCAAACACTTTTTCAACACAGATAGTCCTTTCATAAGTGTCCCACAGTGTGGTTGTAAAACAGTGTTAATTATTCCAATGTGAAGGTCGAGTTCATTGTCAATGATAGACCCAAACACTCCAACACCTCTGCCTGTGCTTTTTGATCTCCCAGGGAACTTAGTTACACAAGATCTTTAAAGGGCCACATCCTTTAAAGAATGCAAACACATAATAAATCATCATGTTTTCACAGTGATTATGGCCCTCATTCTGACCTTGGCGGTCTTTTCGCAAGACCGCCGAGTTACCGCCGCGGTGAAGACCGCCGACCGCGGCGGTATGCCGCTGTGCGCATTCTGACCGCTGGGAGCGTTCCGCCGGAAAACCGCCAGCAGCCACACTGGCGGTCGGCGGGAAAGTGGAGACTGGTCAACCTCCACCGCCACGCCAGCAGAACACCGCCCACAGAATTACGACCCACATTTCTGTGTGGCGGTCTTCTGTTGGCGGTCTTCTGTTGGCGGTCACCTCCCCATGGCTCCCGTCGCCTCCCGGAGGACCAACGCACAAGGTAAGTTGACCGTCCGTGAGGGGAGGGGGTGGGGGGGTGTTGTGTGATGTGGGCATGCATGGGGGTGTGCGTGTGAGTGTGTAGAGGGGGTGTGTGAGTGCGTGTATGCGGGCGGGGGGTGCTGCTGTGTCTATGGGTAATGTGTGCTGTTCGGCAGGTGCGCATGTCTGCATGTATGTGTGCGGGTATGTGTCCCCATTGTGTATGTGTGTGTAGGGGGTGTGTATATGTGCATGTTGGGGGTGTGTGCATGTCGGGGTGCATGTGTGTGCATGTCGAGGTGGGGGTGGGGAGGGGGTTCGTACCACCTCTGGGGGGTGGCAGGGGGGTGGAGGGTGTGGGGGGAGGACTCGGTGGGTAGTGGGGGGTGGGGGAGACCCCTATCAGTGCCAGGGAAGGAATTCCCTGGCCCGATAGTGCTTACCGCCATGGTTCGCACGGCGGTTCCCGCCCGCAAGAAACCGCGGCGGTAGGCAGGGTCATAATACCCTTGGCGGTCTTGGGACGACCGCCGGGCCGGAGTGCGCAAACTCCAGCCCCGCGGTCATGACCGCCGTGGCGGTCGGAGTGGAGAAGTGGCGGTCGGTCGCGGCGGGGACCGCCGCGGTCAGAATGCCATTTTTAATACCGCCGGTCTGTTCGCGGTCCGACCGCCGTCTCTCCGCCGACCGCCAGGGTCAGAATGAGGGCCAATGTGTTTAAAGAGTAAAATAGTCAGTTTTGAGTAATTGGTTGACTAAAATAATTCCAAAACCTCACCTAGTGTGAGTGCTCTCTTGTTCATACCTGGTAATATCAAGGGGGATTTGCTTTGAAGGTGTTTCGCCTCTTTTTATGAGCTGGAAAACATATTGCACAAAAACACAAACATAAATGGGATGAAGAGACTCAACTGAATGCAATAGCCCCACTGTTAGAAATGGAGTCTTTGTCAGGGTAAGTCACACACAATCCGAATTATACTGTGCCCACCCTCTGTTAGCTTGGCACTGAGCAGTCAGGCTTAACTTAGAAGGCAATGTGTAAAGTATTTGTGCAATAAATCATGCAATAACACAGTATAACTCCACAAAAATATACCACACAGTGTTTAGAAAAATATATAATATTTATCTGGTAAGATGCAGGGCAAAACGATTAAGTATATGTTGAAATATCACTGTAAAGATGATTTCACGTATCTTTAGTCTTTTAAAAAGCAACAAATGTCTCTGGCAAGCACAAAGTACTTGGTTTGCGTTCAAATTCTCTGCAAGGGACCTTAGAGGAGGAGATGAGTGGAAAACAGTGCGGTGTGCAATGATTTTTCTGACACACACAGACGATGCGTCATTGAGTTTTCACAAAGGGCAGGCTTTGCGTCGAGTTCTGGAGCGTAGACTGGGATCCTCTTTGGGTTACGGGGTTTTCGGACGCCCCGGGGATGATGTGTTGAAATCCTGCACTTGCAGGACGAAGTCACGGGGGCTGCGTCGATCCTGTGGGCGTTGCATGGAATTTCTACCTCACGGCAGGTGCTGCACCGATTCCTCTCAGAAAGTCGGGCTGCGTTATTCCAGCTTGGCTTTGAGTCGATTCAGTGGGCTGTGCGTCAAATTTCTGGTCCCTACACTGGCACTGCATCGATCTTCTCCTTGCGAAGTCAGGCTGCGTAGTTCCGGTTCGGCTTGCGGTGATTTTCTCACCGCGATGCAGGCTGTGAATTGTTTCTTGCAGGCTGTGCATCTATTTTCGCTGCACAGGGAGTTCTCTTGCAGGAATTAAGGGGGTCATTCTGACCTCGGCGGTAAAAGGCGCTTACCGCCGGTCAGAAGACCACCATAACACCGCTGCGGCCGCGGTAAACCGCCACGGTCATTCTGACCCGCAACTGGCAAACCGCCAAAAACCCGACATCCACAAAAGTCCGCCACACCAAAGGTCAGTGAAAAACTGGCGATGACCAAACCTCCACCGTCACGCCAACAGAAAAACGCCCATGCCATTCCGACTCATGAATCCACGCGGCGGTCTTTCAACCGCAGTATTCCATTGGCGGTACACACCGCCGCGGTCAAAATACACACACCCTTACAAAACACAACCACATTGGACAATTTGAAACACACACACCTGATACACATACAAACAACACTCCCACACACCCAATTAAATATAAAACACACACCCACATCACCCACAAACCCTTACGACCACAATTGCGACTGAAGGACAGAGAGAGACAGCACAGCATAGAGTAGACCATCACACAGAGGCAAATCACAATATCACCCACACAATTACCATGCACAAAACACCATACACCACCACACTCACCACACTCTACAACACATACACCACCCCTCACCTCATCCACACCACCCCATGGCACCCCAAAGACACCCCAGGTTCTCTGAAGCACAACTCAGGGTCATGGTGGAGGAAATAGTTTGTGTAGAGCCCCAGCTCTTCGGGGCACAGGTGCAGCACACCACCATTGCCAGGAAGATGGAGCTATGCAAAGGATAGTCGACAGGGTCAACGCTGTGGGACAGCATCCACGCAATCGGGATGACATCAGGAAGCAGTGGAACGACCTACGGGGGAAGGTGCGTTCCATGATATCAAGGCACAACATCGCGGTGCAGAAGACTTGCGGCGGACCCCCACCTACTCCCCCAGAATTCACAGCATGGGAGGAGGAAGTCTTGCACATCCTGCATCCTGAGGGCCTCGCTGGAGTAGGCGGAGGAATGGGCTCTGGTAAGTCAAATCTCCACTACTTCTTTCCCCCCACCCCACCTGCATGCCAAATCATACCCCCACGCTCACCCCCACCCCCATCACACCAACTCCTTGCAAATGGCTCACCATCACAACCCACCCATCCCAAAACCTAGCCCTGCATGCGTCCCCAAAGCATGGACACCCATCACCAAAGCATGCCCACTGCACACACCCATCACCCCCACAAGCCACCGTCACAAAAGCCCCCACAAGGGAATGCCTGCACTGGGGTACACGGCCACCCACCCATTACACGAAATGCCACACACAGAAGCAATAACCATACCCTTATACCCCTGCAGGACCTGAACGCCACCACACTGCCACGGAGGGTCCAGAGATGTCCATCCCACCCCCAGAAGAGGCCCCCAGTGATGACAGCAGGTCTGTCTCCCTGGACCCAGATGACCAGCCCGGCCCATCGGGGACCTCGGGACAGTCGGTTCCCCACAGACAGCCACAGGCTACAGCAGACCTAACCCCCTCTGGGAACACCAGCACAGCTCCCACCCAGCGGGCCCATGCCTCTGTCTCCAGGACACGTCAATCAGCGGTGTGTCCGCCACTACAGGGCACCCAGGTTGACCCACCACCCCAACAACAACAGGGACCTGGGGGCAGTGGTAGTGTGCACACCGTCCAGGGGACAGAGGCCCAGGAAAACAGGGGAACTGGGAGGGCTGCTGTGCGACAGGGGGGGGACAGGCCCAGGGAACCCACTCTCCAAGAGGCCATCTCCTCCATCATGGGAGCATACCACCACTCCCAGGAGACGATGGCTACGGTACTGGGCAGGTTCCAGGAGATCCAGGTACTGCAGGAGGAACAGTACATGGGGTTCAGAGAGGAACTGAGGAACATTAGTTCCGCAATGGGGACCATCATCGTGGCCCTTAACCAGATAGTCACCACATTGCGGGACCATGTGGCACCCCAAAGGGCCCCTGTCACTAGCCTAGACCAGGAACAGCCTACCACCTCCGCTGGCGCTAGTGGACAGGAGGCCCCCACACAACGACAGGCCACCAGAACCCCACCTCCTGCAGAAGAAGAACCACCCCGCAAGCGGAACCTGAGATCTCACAAGAAGACAGAGTAGGATGCCAAGACCCCCGCCAGCAAACGATACCCCCTGATGTCATCCCACTGTCCCACATTGTCACCCTGTCCAACCTTAAACTGCCCCTGCTCCATCCTTCCACAGGCATATGGACAATGCACCTGTGAGACTGAGAACTGGACTCTGCCATGGACATTACTCCACCATCACCCATCACCGTTTTACAATCATGTACCTAAATGTAGCACTTTAATTAAATCACTTATTGCACTTAAAAAATCTGGAGTCTGCTTGTATTCTTAACAAATGTATTAGACATAACGGTGCAAAAATGTTCAGTTACATTGTGATGACAACATACCACTGTCACACAGCTGTAGTCCATGGGCAAACAAAGCAGAGGTCACGCAGTGGGGCCTACAGCTCTGAAAAGGGAAGGGAAAGTCACAACTCAGTTAACAGGAACTGGGGGGAAACACAGACAGTAGAGAGGCAGGAGACTTTAAGTAAATGTAAAATGGCGTGGTTGATTCTTACCTGTGTGCTACTGAAAATACTGTTGTATCACTGTGTCCCTGTTGTCTGTGTCGTCCCCGTCGTCTTCCTCCTCTTCACTCTCCACAGGCTCCACAGCTGCTACAACACCACCATCTGGACCATCCTCCTGCAGGAAAGGCACCTGGCGTCGCAAAGCCAGGTTGTGAAGCATACAGCAGGCCACGATGATATGGCACACCTTCTTTGGTGAGTACATTAGGGATCCACCTGTCATATGCAGGCACCTAAACCTGGCCTTCAGGAGCCCGAAGGTTCTTTCTATGATCCTCCTAGTTCGCCCATGGGCCTCATTGTAGCGTTCCTCTGCCCTTGTCCTGGGATTCCTCTCTGGGGTAAGTAGCCACGACAGGTTGGGGTAACCAGAGTCCCCCAATAGCCACACACGGTGTCTCTGTAGCTGTTCCATCACATAAGGGATGCTGCTATTTCGCATGATGTAGGCGTCATGCACTGACCCAGGGAACTTGGCATTTACATGGGAGATGTACTGGTCAGCCAAACAGACCACCTGGACATTCATCGAATGATAACTTTTTCTGTTCCTGTACACCTGCTCACTTCCACTGGGGGGAACCAAAGCCACATGGGTCCCATCAATGGCACCAATGATGTTGGGGATATGTCCAAGGGCATAGGAATCACCCTTCACTGTAGCCAAATCGCCCACCTCAGGGAACACAATGTAGCTCCGCATGTATTTCATCAGGGCAGACAACACTCTGGACAAAACCTTAGAAAACATAGGCTGAGACATCCCTGATGATATGGCCACTGTTGTTTGGAATGATCCACTTGCCAAAAAATGTAGTACTGACAGAACCTGCACCAGAGGGGGAATCCCTGTGGGTTGGCGAATGGGGGACATCAGATCTGGCTCCAGCTGGGCACACAGTTCATGTATAGTGGCTCGGTCAAGTCTGTATGTCAGTATGACATGTCGTTCTTCCATTGTCGACATGTCCACCAGCGGTCTGTACACGGGAGGATTCCTCCATCTCCTCGCAAGTCCCAGCGGACGGTGCCTAGGAAGGACAACATGGAGCACAGAGTCAAGCAACCCACAGGTACGTAACCACAGCTTGCACAGTACACGATTCGCTATGCATTGAATGGCTTGTATGAGTGGCAATGCAAGGCCTAGGCCTGTGTGACGCAGTAGAAATTAAGCCATGTGGGCCCTTGAAATGGTGGCTGCCTGACCTGTGAAGTGTGACAATGGGATGTGAGGTCAATGCGCTGGCGTGGCACACCGTGGCGGTAGGCGGTCGAAGACCGCGGTGCTAAGCCGCATTGGTTAACATTGAACCCTATGGGTTTCAGGAGCCAATGCCGATGTGCGCCGGCGGTCGCGGTACGCACCGCCACGGTACGCACCGCCGCGGGCGTGACCGCCATTTTCTAACTGCTTAATCACTCAAGACCTGATCATCCACAGGAGAGGACCTATACTGCAAGTGCTGCTGTGACCTCGGTCTGGGAGATACAATGGCTGCTGTGACTGGGGAAAGGGCCCCTGCCTTCACATCTGAGGAATTGGAGAAACTTGTTGATGGGGTCCTCCCCCAGTATGCGCTACTCTACGGTCCTCCAGACCAACAGGTAAGTACACAGGGAGCACGTAGTATGGGCTATGCCTGTGTTGAGTGGGGTGGATGTAAGATGGTGGGGAGGTGAGCGAATGAGGAGTGCAACGCATGACAGATGAGAGCATGTGCCACATGGCAAGGTTGGGGAGGGGGGCCACTCACATCGACCATGCAGAAAAGTGATGATATTTCTTGTTCCACCCTGTACATGTCACAAAGGTCAGCGCCCATCAGAAGATCGACATTTGGCGTGCCATCGCCAAGGACGTCCGGGCCCTGGGGGTCCACAACAGACGGGGCACCCACTGCCGCAAGAGGTGGGAGGACATCCGCCGCGGGAGCAGAAAGACCGCCGAGGCTCTGCTGGGGATGACCTCCCAACCTAGGAGGGGTGCCAGCCGGCAATTGACCCCCCTGATGTCCTGGATCCTGGCGGTGGCCTACCCCGATTTGGATGGGCGCGTGAGGACATCACAGCAGACACAAGGGGGTGAGTATCAGCACATTCTGCTATATTAGCGCACAGTGGAGGGGTCTGGGTGGGGGAGGAGGGCTGTGGCTATCTCTAGGCCAGGGCGCTTTCTGTAGGCTAGGCCCCTCTGTTAGGCATGGCCCTGTGCCCCCGCCCCCCACCTCTGTAGGGTGCTAAGTACAGCTATCCATGGTCCGGCCTCACCTATGTGTGCATTTGTCGTCCATAGACCTGTAGGCCAAGTCACAATAATTGAGTAGTGTACCCCGAGTGTGCGGCGTAGTGCTGGGGGCTTCTGTGTCTGTCCTCTCCTTCAACGGTGCCGCCAATGCATGCACTCAACATGTCTTTCTTTCTTCTCCCCCCCCCCTTTTTTTTGGTTTTCCTGTTCATGTGTGCATTAGCATCATCAGGCGGAGGAGAAGTGGCATCGGCGCACGAGGGAGCTGCATCTCACATGGGCCCGGATGGCCATACAACCGACTCCGAGTACACCAGTGAGACGGAGGGCGAGGGGAGCTCCACAACGGGGACACGTGGAGACGTCAGCGACACCAACACGTCCTCGGAAGGGAGCTCCCTTGTGGTGGCGGCAACATCCGTGCCAACCGCAACAACAGGTAAAGCCGCCACCGAGCGCACCAGCTCCGCCCTCCCAGCAGCCCCTCAGCGTTCGCCCCGTGCCCACTCGGCCAGGAAGCCGGCCATCTCCTTCGCCCCTGGCACCTCAGGTCCTGCCCCAGTTACCCCTGCTGCCCTCAGTGCGGAGATCATTGACCTCCTAAGGACGCTCATTGTTGGGCAGTCTACCCTTTTGAATGCCATCCAGGGTGTAGAAAGGGAGGTGCATCGGAGCAATGCATACCTGGAGGGCATTCATTCGGGTCAGGCTGCCCATCAGCGATCGTTCAACGCTCTGGCCTCAGCACTGACGGCAGCAATTGTCCCTGTGTCTAGCCTCCCCCCTCCAACTTCCTCAACCCAGTCCTACTCCCCTGTTCCTCTGCCTATCCCAGACACACCTACAGACCAGCCTGCGCACACCTCAACACCCAAGGGCAGCTCATCCAGACATAAGCACCACAGATCACACAAGCATTCACCCAAGCAACATCCACATGCAGACATGCCAACAGCCACTGCCTCCTCTGTGTCCCCCTCCTCCTCGTCTCCCTCCTCCCTCCCTGTGACGTCTCCACTCACACCTGCATGCACACCACCATCAGCCAGTATGTCCATCACCACCACACCCACCAGAACAGTCCGTACACGTGCAGTCACCACCCCCACTGCCATTTACACGTCCCCTGTGTCCTCTCCCAGTGTGTCTGTCACCCCCTCTTCCAAACCACACAAACGCAGGCAGTCACCCACCCAACAGCCATCCACCTCACGACAGTCTCCAGCACAAGCACCTGCACCCAAAGACACCATACTTCACTCTCCTACAACCACATCCTCTTCCTCTAGTCCCATACCCACTACAACTACCCGTCCCTGTCTTTCTAAATTGATTTTCCTTTCCAACCTTGACCTCTTTCCAACAACTGACCCACCCCCTCCATCTAATAAGTCTCCAATCAGCACCTCAGCCACCACAAGCCCTGCACCTACTAGGACCATCGTTCAGGGCTATTGGAGTCCACCAGCTGCTAGGCAGGAACATCAGCCAGCAGCAAGGGGACAGCCAGCCCACCCCCAGGGAAAAGAACAAAAAAATGGAAGGCCCGGCGCGACAGGCCTGAGACGGCTGCCCCCAAGGACACCACCCTTGCACCGTCACCTGGCCCATCTACAAAGGGAGGCAAGGGCCCCAGAGTTTCTGCCAAGGAGGGGAAGGGCATCAGGGCGGACAAGTCCGGCAGCAGGCAAACTGCCCAGGAGGGCCCCACCAGCCCCATTTGGGGTGTGACGGAGGACACCCACGGGCCCAGGACTCCAGCACAGGAGGGCCCCGCAAGCGAAAGGTCGGATGGCGACTGAGTGTGAATTATTGGCCAGATCTGGTTCCCTAGGAACAAAAGACAAGCACCGCTGAACAGGGCCCTGCCGTGAGAAGCACCGCTGAACAGGGCCCGCCGTGAGAAGCACCGCTGAACAGGGCCCGCCGTGACAAGCACCGCTGAACAGGGCCCGCCGTGAGCAGCACCGCTGAACAGGGCCCGCCGTGACAAGCACCGCTGAACTGGGCCCTTCATCTCAAGCACCGCTCCGCTGGGCCCTTCCTCTCAAGCACCGCTCCGCTGGGCCCTTCCTGTCAAGCACCGCTCCGCTGGGCACCGCCGTCTCTGAACTGCTCTGCTGGGCGCTTCATCTCAAGCACCGCTCCGCTGGGCCCTTCCTCTCAAGCACCGCTCCGCTGGGCACCGCCGTCTCTGAACCGCTCCGCTGGGCTCTTCATCTCAAGCACCGCTCCGCTGGGCCCTTCATCTCAAGCACCGCTCCGCTGGGCCCTTCATCTCAAGCACCGCTCCGCTGGACCCTTCCTGTCAAGCACCGCTCCGCTTGGCCCTTCATCTCAAGCACCGCTCCGCTGGGCCCTTCCTGTCAAGCACCGCTCCGCTGGGCCCTTCATCTCAAGCACCGCTCCGCTGGGCCCTTCATCTCAAGCACCGCTCCGCTGGGCCTTTCCTGTCAAGCACCGCTCCGCTGGGCCCTTCATCTCAAGCACCGCTCCGCTGGGCACCGCCGTCTCTGAACTGCTCTGCTGGGCCCTTCCTCTCAAGCACCGCTCCACTGGGCCCTTCCTGTCAAGCACCGCTCCGCTGGGCCCTTCCTCTCAAGCACCGCTCCGCTGGGCCCTTCATCTCATGCACCGCTCCGCTGGGCCCTTCATCTCATGCACCGCTGGCCCATTGGCAGGGCCGGATCTGTGTCGGGCAGGGCTTCACGAAGCACTCTGGCCACCATGCCTCCTCCATAACCAGTGGAGTCTGTAATCCACCTGATGGACTGTGGCTTTGCACTTCCCAGGATGCAGCAGTGGGCAATCCACCCACTGTAGAGACTTGAGAGACTGTGGCTTTGCACTCCCCAGGATGGTACAGTGGGCAATCCACCCACTGTAGAGACTTGATAGACTGTGGCTTTGCACTCCCCAGGATGGTACAGTGGGCAATCCACCAACTGTAGAGACTTGAGGGACTGTGGCTTTGCACTGCCCAGGATGGTACAGTGGGCATGGAGGCCCCCCGTGGATCTGGCGTCGTGGACTCATGTGGCTGAGGTGCCCCCCCTTCCCTTCCCCCTGAGGTGCCTGTAGTTTTATTATCTGATGCCCCAGCAGTGTTCTCTCCAATGGAATCGGGTCTCGTGTGTGGGCTTTGCCCATGTGTTTATGCACATTGGCCCACGAACTATGGAACTTTGCCAAAATGTGCCGGACTTTTGGCCTATGTATATATTTTTCATTATGTTATTTATTTTATATATATATTTCATATTTCATATTTCACATTACTTCAAATGTGCAATAATATACTTCAATTTTAATGATCATTTGATTTTGTCTTTGCATTATTCCGTGGGGTTTGGGGGGTGTCACTCTGACTTGTTGCTCTGCATTGGTGTGTAGGGATTTGGGGGGGGGGCGAGTATGTGTGTGCCCGTAACCTTTTCTCCTCCCTCCTCCCCTGTGTCGTAGGTGCAGTACTCACCGTTGTCATCTGCGCCGGCGTTCGTGCTCCTGGTAGAGGAGCAGGTAGACAATAGCTGGTAGGATGTTTAATTCGGGTTCCATGCTGTCCAGATTCCTCGTGGAGTGTGTAGAGGTGAGCGTTTTCCCATTCGTAGTCTGTTTCCGCCGTGTTTTTATCGGCGGGGCTCCCACCCCGGAAAAGGTGGCGGATTGGTGAGTTGTGATAGGGTGGGCGGTACATTGTCTGCCGCCTGCCTGTTGGCAGTGACCGCCGCGCTGTTTGTTTGTCCGGCCGTGGCGGTCGGAGTGTTAAAGTGCCGGACTGTGTTGGCGGTTCCCGCCAGGGTCAGAATTCCATTTTTTTTACTGCCTGCCTGTTGGCGGGTTGGCCGCCGCTTTATCACCGACCGCCAGGGTTGGAATGACCCCCTTAGTCTTTTTGATGCTGAGACTTCAGTGAACAGGAGGCCAGCTCTATCCAAGCCCTTGGAGAGCACTTCTCAGCACAGCCAGAGAGCAGCAGGTCATCAACAAGGTAGCAATCCTAAAAAAAACTGTCAGGCGAGTCCTTTGGGCAGCCAGGCAGTTCTTCTTGGCAGGTTGCAAGTTCTGGTTCAGGTTCTTTTCTCCAGGAAGTGTCTGAGTTGGTAGGGTCAGAGACCCTGCTTAAATACCCAAATGTGCTTTTGAAGTGGGGGAGACTTCAAAGCGTGGCTTAGAAGTGCACAAGGTTCCCTTTAAGTCCCATCCTGTCTGCCAGGGAGCCAGTAGGGGGTGTGGCAGTCCTTTGTGTGAGGGCAGGATACTGTCCTTTGACATGTAGTGTCAAGCCCTCCTCCCTCCAGCCCAGAAATACCCATTCAATATGAAGATGTATGCAAGTGTGGCTGAGCAGCCTGTGTTTGGGGTGTCTGAGTGAATGCACAAGGGAGTTGTCAACTAAACCTAGTGTTGGAAAATGGGTTATTGGTAAGGGCAGGTAGGTACCTACACCTAGCAATAAGCCACCAACCTCCACTTAGGTACAGTTAGGTCTCAGTAAATTAATCCCAGCTCAACCCTTGGTAGCTTGGCAACGAGCGTCAAGGCTTAACTTAGGAGACAAAGTGTAAAGCATTCAAATATCACAAAACAGTAATTAAATAAAACACAGGAAACAGTTTAAAAATCCAAAACCAACTTATAAAAATAGTTTATATTTTTATCTTTAAAATGACACCAAAACGAATAAAATCGGATAAAGGGAACCGGAGATATGAATTTTTAAAGAATTAGTACTTTTCTAGCGCTTAGAAACAAAAAGCGCCAATCGGGTCATCTGGTTGCACCTCGACCGGGGCAAAGTCAAACTTTCAAGCCGACCGCGATGGAGCCCTGCTCGGCTACAGGTCGCGGGAGGCCTCGGTTAAAAAGTTACCTTCTGACTTAGTCTTTATTTTGAAGATTTTCTTCAGCGGGACGAACCTGCCAGTCGAATCCGACCTCCTGGAGCCCTTGTCCGGATACGCGATGCTGGATTCCTCGGTGTAGATTTTTACCTTCGGACTTAGTCGTTTTTTCGAGGTGAAAATCCTTCGACCGGGGTAAACCTGGATCTTGATCCGACGTCCATGGAGCCCTTCTCGGATACAATGGCTGGGAGGTCCCGGTCAACTTTTTACCTTCGGACTTAGTCTCTTTTTCGGAGATTTTTCTTTACCGGGACGAACCACCAAATCAGGCCGGGTCGCGGTTGAGGCAAGCCGGCTAGAATTTCCGCAGCGGGTCGGTCCCTCTCTGGAGCTTTTTTACAAAATTTCTCAAATCTTCTCCAAACTTCTGGGGCTTCACCCAGATGTTCTTTTAAGGTTCTTTTGGGGTCCACAGCTCACCCCAAGGGTCCAGAAGTTCTGTGATGGTCCTTGGGGTGTGCGGACTTCAACTCCCAGAATGCACCTGGCGCAAACTCCTTTTTGGCCACTGGACAGTGGTCAGCTGGTCGCTTTCTTCAGGAGTTGGTGCAGGGGACTCTGGTTAGCAATTTTTCACCTGTAGCAAACAGGGAGTCCCTCCTTGAACCAGTTGAAGCCAGGCAAAGTCCTTCTTGTGGTGAAGCCCAAGTGTGCAGCTGGTGCAGTCCTTCTGAGTGCAGGTTCCAGGTGCAGGCCAGGGGTCCAGCAGGGCAGTCCTTCTTCTCCTTAAGTTCTTTCTTCTTGAAATTTGGTGGGGATCTGAGGTGTGGGGGCAGGTCTGCCAGTTTTATCCTTGCTCCTGGGTGAAAAGCAGGGGGGTCCTGGTCCTCCAATCAGGTACAGGGTCGTCCCCCTGTGATGACCACTTCCTGGGAAGTGTGGCAAAAATCCATCCCAAAAGGCAACAGTCTCAATCTGGCTGAATCTGGCTGAATCTGATTTTTGGAGGTTACATCTGGCTGAGCCCACCCACTGGTGTGGCTAAAAATCATAAACACACCCCTCTCCTGCCCTCTCCTAATCTAATCAAGGGGGCACCTGTCTGGGGTTGCAGGATGTGGGGGTGTTGCTGGGTGCTCCAGATGTCCTTCTCTGCCTTTGAAGACCAGTTTGGCAGCCCTCCCCCTTCCTGCCTCACCATCTGCTGAGGGGAGATTCTCTCCCCCAAGCACATTCCTTTGTGTGAAGCCAGGCCACTTCACACCTCATCAAGGCAGCCTGGCAGAAGCTGCTGCAGGCTGGCCAATCAGAGCACAGCAGCAAAAACAATGCAGAGCTGAAATTGGCAACTTTTTAGGTAAAGTCTAAACTTTTTACCTGAACAGGTTATATTAAATCCAACAACTGGAAGTTGTGGGATTTATTACAACAATTAATTTGATACCAAATTCTTGGTATGTAACATTTAAGGAGACTTTAAAATTTAAAATAGAGTCTGCCCATTCTAGCCTATGAAGGCCATTTACTTCTATGAGGGAAAAACGAATTTGGCTGTTTTTACCTCACCAGGGCTTATAAATCTATTTTTATAAAGTCCCTGCTTATAGTTACATGGCACCCAGCCCTAGGGGCACATAGGGCACACCTTAGGGGTGACTTATATGTAAAAATAAGGTAGTTTAAGACTTTGGAAGTACCTTTAATTCCAAAGTCGAATTTGCATATAACTTTAATTTAAAAGCAGCCAGCAAGGCAGGCTTGCTTTTAAAATGACACTGGGCACCTCAGCAGTTCACCTAGGTGTGCACCACCTATGCTGTGGTCCCTAAACCTACATGCCCTACCATATACTAGGGACTTATAGGTAGGTTAACTTAGCCAATTATAATTAGCCTAATTTGCATATCCAGTTTACACAGAGCACAGGCCCTGGGACTGGTTAGCAGTACCCAGGGCACCATCAAAGTCAGGAAAACACCAGCAAAAAGAGGAAAATGGGGGCAAAAAGTTATGGGGCCTCTGCAATCAGCCCTGTTTTCTCACACAACCCCCCCCCCCAGCCCACACGCCCAGGAGACTCAGCCCAGCCCTGGGAGAGTCTTCCTGGCTTGTTAGGCGAGGAAGACAGTGAAGAAAACAGGCTGTCCCTTTGCAGGGCCTACTCTGCCTTATATCCTCCTGTCAGGGTCACTCCCTATGGGTAGTGAAGCCATCCCAACAGTAAAAGGACCCAACTCAAACTGAAACTTTCCTCTAGGGGGGTCTTCCTCCTTTCTTTCTGCCAACTTGGGTAGTGAGGTGCCCACCTCCCCTACTCCAAACTTGGCTAGGGCAACACCTAGCTTACCCAAAGAGGTCACCCAACACTTGAGCAACCCCACCATGACCAATAGGGTCAGGGGGCCTACTTTGCTATTGGCCCTGGGGTCTGCCTCCCAGGACAAGTACATTGCTGCCAGGAAGGCTAGCACCCAGCAGAGGCTACTGACAGCTGTCAGTACCCAGAACCACACCCTAAGCTCTCCACTGACAGGTGGCTGAGCTGCTTTAGGGGCAACTTTGGGGTCCTGGCACCCCTCTTGCTGTCTAGAGTGGGGGGCTACCACCTCTTGTGGCAGACACCCTCCTTCCACTCTCCCTTCTGTCAGTGCAGGGGCAACACCTTGCATCTGGACAGCTGCCTGACTACTCAGGACTTCCTTGTGGTCAGGTGAGGCCTCACCAGTGCCAACTCTGGGCTCCCCCCTTACTGGGGCAGAAGGCCCTTGGCTCCCTGGAACTCTCTTTAAGAGTGGCCTACCCTTCCTTTTCTTCTTTCCTTTTCTTGGGGACCCCTGTCTCCTAACTGTAGGGACTGACTCCCCAGGACTTTGGGTTGGGGGGGCGCCCTGGGTGACCACCCCATCTGTGACCAGACTCACCTCTGGGAGGTCATTGCCCAGGATACAATCTAGGGGAAGGTCAGCACTGACTACCACCCTAATCCAGTCAAGGATACCCTCCCTCTCTAGGGGCACTATGGCTACAGGTTTGGAGGTGACCTCCCCTGTGGCTATCCTGACTTTCTTTGTCTTTCCTGGGACATACATGTCTGGGGTCACAAACCGGTCACTCATTATAGTGTGACTGGCACAGGTGTCTCTCAGGCCAGTGGTAGGGATCCCATTCACTTGAATGTGGTGGAAGTGCCTACTCCCACCCTCAGGGATCACCAGCTTACCATCTGGTCCTGTCTCCCAGCTCAATGCTAGGAGGACTTCATCATCTGAGGAATCCTCCTCTATGGCTACACTGGACAGCCCAGTGCTAACCACCTTCTTTGGACAGGCTGCATCTCCTCTGAAGTGACCTGTCTGCTGACAGTCAAAGCAAGCCCTACTGTCCAAGAGCTTTTTTAACCCTGGGTCTAACTGTCTCTGCTGGTCAGAGTGGGAGTGGGATTTACTCTCCTCCTTCTTAGGGTTCTGGGGTACAGAGGGAGTCTCTGTGGTGGGCTTACCACCTCCCTCCTTAGGTTTTTGGGGACCTGTCCCCCCCTTCTTGGAGTCTCCCCCCTGGGACTTGACAACCACCCTGGTTCTCAACCACTCATCAGCTGCCTCCCCTAGTTCTCTAGGGTTGGTCTGCTTAGAGTCCACTAGATGCTGGCGTAACCTTTCTTGGGTACAATTGGTCAAGATGTGCTCTCTCATGATCAGATTGTATAACCCCTCATAAGTATCTACTTTGTTACCAATAATCCAGCCCTCTAGTGCCTTTAGTGAAATGTCCACAAAGTCAACCCGAGACTGGGTACTGACCTTCTGGGTGTCCCTGAACTTCATTCTATATTGCTCTGGGGTCAGACCAAACTTCTTGGCTAAGCACCTCTTCATACTAGGGTATGAATCTGCCTCCTCCCCCCTTAAGGTCAGAAGCCTATCCCTCCCTGAGTTGGGGACCAACTCCCACAAAAGGGAACCCCAGTATTGAGGCCTAACCCTTCTCATTTGGAGTGCCCTCTCAAAGGCCCCCAGCCACTTATCTATGTCATCCCCCTCTACATAAGCAGGAACCACCCCTTTGGGTAATATGGGGCAAACTCCCCCACCCATAGACACCTCAGCTTCTTTATCGCTGCCTCCATCTCTTTTCTCTTTGTATGCCCACTTTTTCTTTTCTAGGGCCAGCTTGTCTGCTTCCAAAGCTATGTATGCTAGCTGGGCCTCCAGCTCTCTTTCTCTGATGGATGGGTTCTCTCCTCCTGAAAGGACCCCCTTCCCACCACTAGCTTTGGGTCTGCCCCTAGTGACTGTATTTACTGAGGACCGTTCTTCCTCATCCTCACTTAGGCTCAGATGCCTTCCCTCCCCTGAGTGGTTAGAGCTTGCATCCTCCCTTCTTTCTCCCTCCTCCGGAGCTTCTTCTGTCTCTACCTCTTGGGCCTCAGCCCATGCTGTCAGGGATGTGATCAGGATTTGCTTCCTGAGATCAGTGGTTGCAGGCAACCCTCTTTCAATACACAACCCCCTAAGCTGGACTACGGTCAGTGTTGGTAGGCTAGCCAGATCAAGCTCCATGGTTCCCTAGTTTTGTGTCAACAAAAACTTTTTGCAAAAATTGGAAACAAGAATTAAGAAAAATTACAAAAATTCAATAATTGAAATTAATCCAAATTAAAAATTAAAAACAATTTTTGCACTAGGACAATTGAAAGGATTTTTAATTTGTTTTACCTAAAACTGTAACGTGATATTGAACACAAGTGCAGGATCCCGTCGCTGCTTCCAAAAATGTTGGAAAATGGGTTATTGGTAAGGGCAGGTAGGTACCTACACCTAGCAACAAGCCACCAACCTCCACTTAGGTACAGTTAGGTCTCAGTAAATTAATCCCAGCTCAACCCTTGGTAGCTTGGCAACGAGAGTCAAGGCTTAACTTAGGAGACAAAGTGTAAAGCATTCAAATATTACAAAACAGTAATTAAATAAAACACAGGAAACAGTTTAAAAATCCAAAACCAATTTATAAAAATAGTTTATATTTTTATCTTTAAAATGACACCAAAACGAATAAAATCGGATAAAGGGAACCGGAGATATGAATTTTTAAAGAATTATTACTTTTCTAGCGCTTAGAAACAAAAAGCGCCAATCGGGTTATCTGGTTGCACCTCGAACGGGGGAAAGTCAAACTTTCAGGCCGACCGCGATGGAGCCCTGCTCGGCTACAGGTCACGGGAGGCCTCGGTTAAAAAGTTACCTTCTGACTTAGTCTTTATTTTGAAGATTTTCTTCAGCGGGACGAACCTGCCAGTCGAATCTGACCTCCTGGAGCCCTTGTCCGGATACGCGATGCTGGATTCCTCGGTGTAGATTTTTACCTTCGGACTTAGTCGTTTTTTCGAGGTGAAAATCCTTCGACCGGGGTAAACCTGGATCTTGATCCGACGTCCATGGAGCCCTTCTCGGATACAATGGCTGGGAGGTCCCGGTCAACTTTTTACCTTCGGACTTAGGGGGTCATTCTGACCGCCGGGGCCAGGGTCGGCGGGAGCACCGCCGACAGACCGGCGGTGCCCCGCAGGGCATTCTGACCGCGGCGGTAAAGCCGCGGTCAGACCGGCAACACTGGCGGTCTCCCGCCAGTGTACCGCCGCCCCTTTGAATCCTCCAAGGCGGCGCAGCTCGCTGCGCCGCCGAGGGGATTCCGACCCCCCCTACCGCCATCCAGTTCCCGGCGGTCCGCCCGCCGGGAACCGGATGGTGGTAGGGGGGGTCGCGGGGCCCCTGGGGGCCCCTGCAGTGCCCATGCCACTGGAATGGGCACTGCAGGGGCCCCCGTAAGAGGGCCCCTACGAGTATTTCACTGTCTGCTTGGCAGACAGTGAAATACGCGACGGGTGCAACAGCACCCGTCGCACCTTCCCACTCCGCCGGCTCGATTACGAGCCGGCTTCATCGTGGGAAGGACGGTTTCCCCTGGGCTGGCGGGCGGCCTTTTGGAGGCCGCCCGCCAGCCCAGGGGAAACCTCAAAATACCCACCGCGGTCTTCCGACCGCGGTACGGTATTTTGGCGGCTCCCGCCGGGCGCGCGGTGACCGCGCCCGGCGGGAGTCAGAATGACCCCCTTAGTCTCTTTTTCGGAGATTTTTCTTTACCGGGACAAACCACCAAATCAGGCCGGGTCGCGGTTGAGGCAAGCCGGCTAGAATTTCCGCAGCGGGGCGGTCCCTCTCTGGAGCTTTTTTACAAAATTTGTCAAATCTTCTCCAAACTTCTGGGGCTTCACCCAGATGTTCTTTTAAGGTTCTTTTGGGGTACACAGCTCACCCCAAGGGTCCAGAAGTTCTGTGATGGTCCTTGGGGGGTGCGGACTTCAACTCCCAGAATGCACCTGGCGCAAACTCCTTTTTGGCCACTGGACAGTGGTCAGCTGGTCGCTTTCTTCAGGGGTTGGTGCAGGGGACTCTGGTTAGCAATTTTTCACCTGTAGCAAACAGGGAGTCCCTCCTTGAACCAGTTGAAGCCAGGCAAAGTCCTTCTTGTGGTGAAGCCCAAGTGTGCAGCTGGTGCAGTCCTTCTGAGTGCAGGTTCCAGGTGCAGGCCAGGGGTCCAGCAGGGCAGTCCTTCTTCTCCTTAAGTTCTTTCTTCTTGAAATTTGGTGGGGATCTGAGGTGTGGGGGCAGGTCTGCCAGTTTTATCCTTGCTCCTGGGTGAAAAGCAGGGGGGTCCTGGTCCTCCAATCAGGTACAGGGTCGTCCCCCTGTGATGACCACTTCCTGGGAAGTGTGGCAAAAATCCATCCCAAAAGGCAACAGTCTCTAAAAATCCAACATGGCTGAATCTGATTTTTGGAGGTTACATCTGGCTGAGCCCACCCACTGGTGTGGCTAAAAATCATAAACACACCCCTCTCCTGCCCTCTCTTAATCTAATCAAGGGGGCACCTAGCTGTCTGGGGTTGCAGGATGTGGGGGTGTTGCTGGGTGCTCCAGATGTCCTTCTCTGCCTTTGAAGACCAGTTTGGCAGCCCTCCCCCTTCCTGCCTCACCATCTGCTGAGGGGAGATTCTCACCCCCAAGCACATTCCTTTGTGTGAAGCCAGGCCACTTCACACCTCATCAAGGCAGCCTGGCAGAAGCTGCTGCAGGCTGGCCAATCAGAGCACAGCAGCAAAAACAATGCAGAGCTGAAATTGGCAACTTTTTAGGTAAAGTCTAAACTTTTTACCTGAACAGGTTATATTAAATCCAACAACTGGAAGTTGTGGGATTTATTACAACAATTAATTTGATACCAAATTCTTGGTATGTAACATTTAAGGAGACTTTAAAATTTAAAATAAAGTCTGCCCATTCTAGCCTATGAAGGCCATTTACTTCTATGAGGGAAACACGAATTTGGCTGTTTTTACCTCACCAGGGCTTATAAATCTATTTTTATAAAGTCCCTGCTTATAGTTACATGGCACCCAGCCCTAGGGGCACATAGGGTACACCTTAGGGGTGACTTATATGTAAAAATAAGGTAGTTTAAGACTTTGGAAGTACCTTTAATTCCAAAGTCGAATTTGCATATAACTTTAATTTAAAAGCAGCCAGCAAGGCAGGCTTGCTTTTAAAATGACACTGGGCACCTCAGCAGTGCACCTAGGTGTGCACCACCTATGCTGTGGTCCCTAAACCTACATGCCCTACCATATACTAGGGACTTATAGGTAGGTTAACTTAGCCAATTATAATTAGCCTAATTTGCATATCCATTTTACACAGAGCACAGGCCCTGGGACTGGTTAGCAGTACCCAGGGCACCATCAAAGTCAGGAAAACACCAGCAAAAAGAGGAAAATGGGGGCAAAAAGTTATGGGGCCTCTGCAATCAGCCCTGTTTTCTCACACCTAGCCAGACGTGGATTGTAAGTCACAGAAAGATTTAAGTGCAGAGAAATGCTCACTTTCTATAAGTGGCATTTCTAAAATAGTAATATTTAATCCAACTTCACCAGTCAGCAGGATGTTGTATTACCATTGTGGCCATACTAAATATGACCTTGTTACTCCTTTCAGATCAGAATCTGCCACTCAAACTCTATATGAGGGTATCCCTAATCCTATCCTATGAAAGGAGCAGGCTTCACAGCAGTGTAAAATTAATTTAGGAGTTTTACACTACCAGGACATATAGAACACACATGTTCATGTCCTGCCTTTTACCTACATAGGACCCTGCCCTGTGGGCTTCCTAGGGCCTACCTTAGGGGTGACTTATATGTAGGAAAAAGGGGAGTTTAACGCTTAGCAATTACTTTTAAATGCCAAGTCCAAGTGGCAGTGAAACTCCACACACAGGCCTTGAAATGGCAGGCCTGAGGCATGGTAAAGAGGCTAATTATGTGAGTGGCACAATCAGTGCTGCAGGCCCACTAGTAGCATTTAATCTACAGGCCCTGGGCACATGTAGTGCATTTTACTGGGGTCTTACAAGTAGATTAAATAGGCCAATTGGGTATGAACCAATGTCACCATGTTTTAAGGGAGAGGGCATTTGCACATTAGCACTGATTAGCAGTGGTAAAGTGCGTAGAGTCCTAAAGCCAGCAAAAAAGAGGTCAGAAAAAGAGAAGGAGGAAAAGATTAGGGGGACCCTACAGAAAGGCCATTTTTAACACTGCCCTACTGCTACCTTATCACTGTCCTGCTGATTGAGGCCTGATTTGCTGCTTGATCCCAGAACTACCAAAGTGAGTCCAAGTGTCAGGTGGCTAATCTCATGTTCTGAGCTAAAAGCACACAACACTAGTCAGAGGCCTCCATGTAACTGTCCAGGTCACCTGCCGCACTGGACCTCCCTGGACCTCCTTGAGCATTGCTCGTCTGGGATGGAATGAGTTCCTGATCTCCAAGAGGTGCCGTTGAGGTACTGAACCCTTGGCTGGCACCAGTTGAGCTCCTCCTGTGAAGGAAGGAAGAAATTCTGACATTTTGGCCTCTTCGCAAGGGCAAACAGGCACATTGGCACAAAGATATTACTGCACATAATGAGCACCAGCACAACCCTCATGTGAACCGACTCACAATACATCGACTGCAAGCAGCGACCTGCAATGCAAAATCTGCACTTAGCACTACACCTAATCAAAGCTCTAGCAACAACCATCTGGATCTTCATGCTACAGAAATGACTATCAACAGCACCTCGCCTGCTCTTTGCCCTACAGGGACAACTATCCACAATGCACCCCTTGCTCCTCCCAGCCTCCTCCACTGCAAGCTGGACTCTTAGAACAGGACTTAGAGAAGGTAACTTTTTCAACCAAACTAACTTGATCCCTGTATCCGGCCTGCAGTCAGCCTAAACTTGTGACTTTCCGGTGGTCTAGCACTACCAGATGACTGCGTGTGGCGCTGTATGCTTTTAGGCGCTATACTTACCTAAGTCTTTGAAATTGCATATGTCTGGTTTTACTGATTGGATTTTTGCTGTTTTGGTCTCAAATTATTTATTAAAATCTGCTCTCTTTTTCTAAAATGGTGTGGGATTTCTCTTATGTCTTGTTTTAACTTTACTGTTCGTGTGCTGTATAAATACTTTACACATTGCATCTGCATTAAACCTGGCTGCCTTTGAACCAAGCTAATTGAGAATTAAACACAGTTTAATTCAGTGACTTTTTGTGGATCACCCTGACAAGGATTGTGGTTGTTGCTTGTATAGGGATTCCACCACTCCCCAACCAATAACCCAATTGTCTACAAAATTCATCCTTTGAAATTTAGGTAGGTTCAGCTGCTCAGCCCACCCAGTGCCAAGAAACATCTTTTGGTGAAGAAGCACTTTATAAGATGAGAATAAAAAAAATCATAAACATAACACAATGGTTGGCTTACTGAAGCAGTGAAATGATGTAAAACAGTGAATGTTACAATGGTGATAATGCAATACTCAATACACAAACTGTCAGATTTCTCAGCTGAGAAGAAAAAGTCAAATTCATCTAATCCGTAAAAAACACATCACTTTATGTTATAAAGACTTAGCATGACAAAAATATTTGAAACAAAACATTTTATTTTATTGTCACTCTCAAATATTTCACAATTTTATACGTATCACAGATCATTTTTTAATGCTTGACAGAGGTTCTATGATGCTATTTATGTAATGGTTTTTGTTAGCCCTGACAGCCATAGGGTGGTCACCCCCCAATTTTTTCCCTGCCTCCCTCCACTTTTATGACACTGTTATTGCTGGTTTTAGGATTCAGCACACTTTACCACTGCTAGCCAGTGCTAAAGTGCATATCCTCTCTCCCTTAAACATGGTAATATTGGTTCATTCCCAACTGGCATATTTGATTTACTTGTAATTCCCTAGTAAAGTGCACTACATGTGCCCAGGGCCTGTAAATTGAATGCTACTAGTAGGCCTGTAGCACTGGCTGTGCCACCCACATAAGTAGCCCCTTAATAGTCTCAGACCTGCCACTGCCAGGCCTGTGTGTGCAGTTTCACTTCCACTTTGACTTGGCATTTAAAGGTACTTGCTAAACCTTAAACTCCCCTTTTTCTAAATATAAATCATCCCCAGGATAGGCCTGCTCTCACACAATGGACTGCCAAACCTCCTACTGGGACCCTGGCCGACAGACCTGTACTGAAAGAGGATTTCAAAACCACTTTTTGAAGTCTTCCCCACTTCAAAGGCATTCTTGGGAATATAAGCTGGGTCTCTGACCCCACCAACTCAGACACTTCTGGACCAGAACCTGCAACCTGCCTAGAGGAACTGATTGTCAGCCCAAATGACTCATCTGGACTGCTTTGCTGTGAAGGACTGCTGCTCTGCTGTTGCCCTGCTGCCTTGCTGGCCTTTGACTTTGCTGAGAAGTGCTTTCCAAGGGCTTGGATTGAGCTTGCCTCCTGTTTTCTGAAGTCTGAGGCCCACAAATACTTCACCTCTTCAAGGAAACTCCTTGTGTGTCGAAAATTGATGCGCAGCCTGCAGGAAACGAAGCACAGCCTGCCCTGTGACGAGAAAACCGCTGCACAGCCGAACCGGAACAATGCAGCCCGACTTCCAGAGCAAAGATTGACACAGCGTCTGCATTGCGACTGGAAATTGGATTTACAGCCCTACCGAATTAATGCACAGCCGAACCAAAACGATGCAGCCCAACTTTCTGAGTGAAGAATCGATGCAGCACCACAGAAAATTCAACACATGACCTACTGGATTGACGCAACACCTGTGACTTCTTCCCGCATGCCCTGGACTTTCCCTGCATTGTCCCTGGGTGTCAAAATATCCCCACATCGCAGTGAGGAACCAAGACTGCATGCCGGGAATCGACGCAAAGCCCCTTGCAGCATGGAATGAAACGATGCATCATCTGTGCCGCGTCGGGAAATCCGATGCACACCTTATTCTTTCACACACCTCCTCCTCTGCATTCTCCGTGCATGGTATTTTTGATGCAAACCAGGTACTTTGTGCAAACAAGAGACAACTGTTGATTTCTAAGATTTAAGACTCTTTTTAATCTTGTAAAAGTGATAACTAAACTTGTGCTAATTGAATCTTTATCGTTTGACCTTAATTTAACCAGATACATATCTTATATTTTTCTAAACCTATGTGGTGTATTTTTGTGGTGTTTTCACTGTGTTACTGTATGGTTTATTGCACAAATACTTTACACATTGCCTTCTAAGTTACGCCTGACTGCTCAGTGCCAAGCTACCGCAGGGTGGGCACAGGATAATTTAGATTGTGTATGACTTTCCCTGACTAAGATTGTGGTCCCTATTTGGACAAAGGTGAATACCTCTGCCAACCAAAGTCCCTCTTTCTAACAGTTTTCATTACCTATACATTAGTAAATTTGGAATGAATCTTAGAAGGAAGTAATTGGTAGATTTGGGAAAATTAATGCACACACACTTTGATCACATTTCTTGGTCATGGCCTTTCTGTGGCGAGATTGCTGCTTTCAGTATTGATGTACATTCAGCTGCAAATATTCCACAATGCACATTGACCTTGAAATGCATGGCTTTTACTATCATTTATTCCGTTTATAGACGTCTATGATATTTTTGGTCATACCATTTCCTCCACTTTTCCTGCCCAGAATGCTGTGTTTTTATAGCAATAAACAGTATTGCTTTTTCTGAAGCAATGTAGATGTGAAACTACAAACTGCGTGGCAGATTTCTCTGAAAACCCTATGACTGTTTAACTGGAGGAAAAGTCTAATATTAAAGATTATTTTGCAATTTCCTCCTACATGGAGTAAATCACGGATGCTTCATGATCCTCCTCAGTTTCCATTAAATGTGGCATTTCTGAAAATCATTGCATGAGTAGCCTCGCCCCTAGCAGAGAACAACACATGAATCACGGGAAATATTCACTTGAACTCTGAATTGGGACCTATGTCGCTTACTAAATCAAAAATGGATCATGAATTCGTTCAATTAGAAATAAAACATGACAGAGCCGAAGGTTTATAGCTCCTCTTTCTCCGGTGTACACTAAGGGAGTTAATTTTCCACTCCTGAAAATTACATTAAAAGTTCCAGGAGGCAAAGGTCTGGCAAACAGATTTCTTGCCAGCTTTGTATCATGTAATGGATAGAACGTCGGGCTTATTCAGACGCTATTAGGCCATTTTCTTTCTAACCTATTTGCACGTTGTCAAGATGGTTAAAGCTTACAACAATTTTAGTGCATCCGTCAAAAAAGCTTTTATTTTTTCAAGAGAGCTTAGTTCTTTACAAATAGAACAGAGTTTGACTTTGGTTCGACTTCAGTTCATGGTTATTGTATACCCAATTAGAGATTAGCAGTCAATTCTTTCACTTGCCACAGTTTTACTATTTCTCTCTGGAGAAAGACAATTTTACTAAAATAATTTAGGCCTGATTTAGAGTATGGAGGGGGTAACTCCCTACAAAAGCTACAGATATCCCGTCTGTTGTATTATGATCCCACTATAGCCTATGGGAATACTAATATCGTGGACAGGATATCCGTCACATTTATGATGGAGTAACCATCCGCCAAACTCTAATTCAGCCCCTTTGGGCCTGATTTAGATCTTGGCGGATGGAATACTCCTTAAATGTGACGGATATCCGATCCATAATGTTACAAACTCATTGGATATAACTAGACTGTCATACGGCGGATAGGATATCTGTCACATTTGTGACGGTGTATTCCTCTCTGCCAAGATCTATGTCAGGCCCCTAGGGCCTGATTTAGAAACTGGCGGATGGTTACCCCATCACAACAGTGACATCCCATCTGCCGAAATCAAAATCCCATTATATCTTATGGAACTTCGATTTCGACGTACGGGATATCCGTCACCGTTGGGACAGAGTAACCCATCCGCCAATAACTAAATCAGGCACTTAGGGGGTCATTCCGACCGTGGCGGTCGGCGGTGAAGCGGCAGTAAGACCGCCAACAGGCTGGCGGTCTTTTTTCTTGTATTCTGACCATGGCGGTTACCGCCATGGCCAGCCGCCGCTTCACCGTTCCGACCGCCGCGATGGTAACGACCGCCGGGCTGGAGACCTGGGTCTCCAGCCTGGCGGTCGTCACATACCGCCGGCGGTATTCCAACCCGCCTGACCCCGGCTTACCGCCATGGATTTCATGCGGTTTGGGACCGCCATGAAATCCATGGCAGTAAGCACTATCAGTGCCAGGGAATCCCTTCCCTGGCACTGATAGGGGTCTCCCCCACCCCCAATCCCCACCTCGATTCCCTCCCCTACCCCCCCAACCACCCCTGCCACCACCAAAAGGGTGCAGGACCCCCGTCCCCCACCCCGATCCCCAACATGTACACACACATACACGCACGCATTCATGCACATATACACACACCCCCGCATACACGCACGCATTCACACGCCCCCTCAACATACACACACGCACACCCCCCTGCACGCACACAACACACAACACCCCACAACCCCCTTCCCAAACGGATGATCACATTACCTGTTCCTGGTGATCCTCCGGGAGGGAACGGGACCCATGGGGGCAGCTCCGCCAACACCGCCACGCCAACAGAACACCGCCACAGCGAATCACAGATCGTGATTCGCTGGGCGGTGTTCTGTTGGCGGTGGAGGTGGAGCTACCTCCACTTCCCCGCCTGCCGCCAGTATGGCTGTTGGCGGCGCTTCGTCCGGAAACGGGCGGAGCGCTGCCAACAGTCAGAACGGCCCGTGCGGAAGACCGCCAGCACTGGCGGTCTTCCGTACGGCGGTCCCTCAGCAGTCTATTGAAAAGACCGCCGAGGTCGGAATGACCGCCTTAGTCTAAAAGGTACTACTATTCTGTATGTCTCAAGCATATAAAAGGCCACCCTCTACATCACTTCTGCTTTTTTTCTGTCACCCAATGGATCAGACTTTTTTGCCCACTGGCAATGCAGGAATTGCATGCTTTCTTTATTTCGCAGGTTTTCATAGGGAATTGCATCAATTTACCCGGCAGAATCCAGTGAGCTGTGCTCAATCCCAACAAGAAAGACCTTTGTTTGCAGTGTTGGCCCATTACTCTGCATTGTGATGGCACATTTCCGTTCACTGTGCGTGTGCTGATAAGGATTCCCTGTGTCCCGGCATGTCATGAATTTTTGCGGGGCCTGGGACAACACAAAATAAGGTCCCTGCTTCATATTTAGGGTAAAATGTGCTGCAGACAAAGATATACAAGACATGTTCTTCATCTGGCGCTATCTAAATGTACAAGACAGTTGAACTGCCTAGTACTTAGAGATATAACTGTCATACTTTAAAATGTATAAATAAATATTGCAACACAAGGTAGGAGTCTGGGAAATTATGACCCCTTTGCCTCATTTGAGATGGAGCTACCCACTTCCCTTCATGCCCTGTCTGGCCAGTTCTGCAACTTATTCACGTCTAAATGGCAGACAAAAACAGACGAATTGCTTCAGGAAAGTAAACATCGGAGCACAATTACAATATTACACGCATACATCAATGCTGTGTGCCTCTGTATGAGTGCACTTGATTGCTCAATGTCATACCAAGTGTGGCTGTCTAACTCACCAGTCGCTCAGTGCATGCTGTTTCTTTATAGAAGGACGAGTGACAGGATTGATCTGAATGTTTAACCTGAAGCCGATTTGTCATCATCATCCAATACTTTATTCGGTTCATATAGACCATAAACGACATCCAATATATACATACTTACAAATTTCTTAAGCATTTAATAAATAACATTATTAATAAAAGTTTTGAATGCCGAAAGTGGCATATATATAGTTTAGCACAGCCTGTATTATCTCTACGTCTCCCAAGTTATGTAAAAAAGAGAAGGCAATATGACTAGTTCTAATGTCTTTAACTAAAAAAATAGGACGTAAAAACCTTTTTCTTGGAGTATCATAAAGAGTACAAAAGAGAATAAAGTGCAAGGTGCTTTGAGCCGATTTGTCAAGATCAAGGTAGGACCCAAAAATGAATAAGTTCATGCATCACGTAGATACGCTGCAATGCATGTGAGACCATATTTGTGAACTGGCAAACGGGCAACACCTTGCAGGTAGGGAGAATCTCCTAGCTTCTTCTTTTTATAGTGTTAGGTGTTAGCAGGCAGGGGGGGAGAGGTGTCATTTTTATTTCAAAATACCTTAAGATGATATTGTATATTCTTTAATGTTTTTTCACTTGACTTAGCCCATAAGGATCTCCTGGAACCCCAATGCCCTGGGTACCTAGGTACCATATACTAGGGACTTATAAGGGGGGGTCCAGAGTGCCAATTGAAATTGGTAAATTAAGTCACTGATTTGTGATATACTTTAATCATTAAAATCTTTTTGCATTGTTGAAATTGAAGCCTGGCTTGCACATCATTTAGATGATCCTCAAATTCCAAAGATACAAAACAGTGGTTGGAAACAAAGGATATTTAACTTTAGATTTCATTCATTACATAGAATTACTTGTTTGCTATGCCTTCTTGTCAAACGTAAGAAATATGTGCCCCCTCACAACCGAGTTGTATGCTCTGCTAAGTGCATGTGTAATAGGGCACATTCTTGTCTTGTCCTTTTCAGATGAGGAGGAAGGACGTGGTATATGATTGAGCTAGGAAGTATCTTCATTTCCAATCCATGACCAGACAACACCGCTCTACCACTATTGTTTTTGTAGTTAAAGGAACTCCAAACGATCTATGAAAGAATCAATTCCTAAAAACTTTAATCTAGCCCAAAAAACATTTTTCTTATTTCACATGCTAGTGTAAGAATCTATCAAAATGTATCAAGTTAATAGTGAATAGGTACATTTATGTTGCATTTCATAGTTCATTACGTAGAGTTTTTAGCCTGAACTCCCTATCTCATTGTGTGTGTATTGTAACACATCAATTCATACCACTAATTAAAATAATAGCTCCTCAAAGACAGCATAGATCACAAGACCATTCTCCTTTGACGTTTCTTTTATTGCATTTCCACTGTCGGTCTACATCCAGTGAACCAAGAAAGGGCTGATTTCCATTTTGGTGGTCACTGTTTGAATGTGACCACCTTTTTCTAGACCAACATCAGTATTGCAAATATGTAAAACAATGGGGTTCGGGGATGTTCAAGTGCAAAACATCTTAATCCTTAGATATATAAAAAAACGTGGTTTTACCCACATATATTTATTTTACATGTGACATTGGTGTTTCAGTGTGTTGTAGGTGGTCTAATGGTACTAGAAATTTATCATCATGGGCAATCAATTGCCAGATGCTATTGGGGGAATCAAAAGAGGGAAGGTAAAGAAGGATGCAATCAGACTTTTTCTCATGCTACCATCTAGTTACTTTCCTTGCCACAGCTAGGGTCGTGGGCTTGGATGGAGCCATTAGATATTGGGTTTTTGATTGAGGGCAGAGAAAACCCTTAACAAGCAACAACCACAAACCTTCTAAGGTTGAACCACAAAAGTCACTAAATTAACTTGTGCTTAACCCTCTGACGTCTTGGCACAAATACATTGTTAAGGACCATTGTTAAGTATTTATGCAGCACAGAAACAGTAATAAAATGAAAATACAACACACAAAATATCCCACATCAATGTTTAAAAAAAGTTAAATTTAATAAATAAAATGACACCAAAATGAATTAAATCCAATCAGAAGAACAAACGATGTACAGATTTTAAGGCATAAGTGAAAATATCACCAAGAAGCAGAAAATTCTAACAGTGCCTATCTCGTCGCTCTAGACTGGGACAAAGTCACAAGTTCAAGCAGACCGTGATGGAGTGAGGGCCCTGTACAGGGACCAAATGAGTCCTGCTGAAAAGGCTACCTTCTCAAACTCTGGCAAGAAGAGTTCAAAACTTCAGGATTTTAAAGGATGAGCTTAACTGGTGCTTGGTAAGGGTCCAGGATCTGGGGAGACACCTCTTGGGGATCAGAAATTCACTCCAACAGAGGCCAGCAAGGCTCAAGCAGACCCAGTTGCAGGTCAAGACAGGTCTTGTTGCAGGTCCAGGCAGGCTCAGTTGCAGCAGGTCAGCTGGGCAGGTGCAGGGAGGACTCTGAAGCTTGTTGTGTTCCTGCAACAGTTAAGACAACTGCCAGCCTAGAGTCACTCTGGTAAGCATTCCCCAAGTGGCAGGACAATGCTCTGAAGAATAAGGCAAGTCTCAAGCAGAAGGGGTGCCCACTTGAGTAGAAGGATGTCCGTCTGTAGTATTCTGCAGGTCAAGGAGTGTACTGAAGACTATTTTTATTCTTAGTGCCAGCTTTGAAGTGGAAGAAACTTCTATAGTTTTTTTCCCCTCAGTTAGTTCTGGAATTTCCTTTCTCTGTGCCCAGGCTCCATGGGGTCTGGTGCGACAAAGGCTGCAATCAAGTTCCTTTCTGAGTGTGCTGGAGGCAAGCCTTTGACATGTAATTGGGGCAGCGAATAGCTCTGCAACTCACATCCTAACAGAATGGTCCTCTCCCATCTACTTCCATGTCCTATTGTTCACTGTGTAAGCCCAATGTGCATTCTTGATGGGGGAGCAGTTAACAGGCCCAGGTAGCTGGAAACTCATATAAGTCTCAGATAGTTTAGGGCAGGAAAATGTCATTCTCAAAATTGTGATCTAAAATTTGATTTTACCATTAAAGAGAATTTCGAATGACAAGCCATTGGAGTCCAAGCATGACATTTCTGACTGTTCCCAATCAAACGTTAGCATGTATTAAATGTATCAAGCTAACTCAATGTTATCCTATGGAAGAGGTAGGCCTCTTAGCAGTGATAAGCAAATTTAGGAGAATTTAATCACCAGGACACTTAAATGTTAAAGTATTACTCCAACCTTTTAAATGCAACGCACCCTGCTCTTTGGACTGGTTCGGCCTACCCTATGAGTAACTTACAAGTATGGGGAAGGGAGGCTTAGACCTGACAAAAGGTGTATCTTGCCAGGTCGAATTGGCAATTTAAAACTGCACTACAAGCTGCACTGGAAGGCCTGAGACATGTTTAAAATGGCTACTTTGGTGGATGGCACAATAAGTGTCACAGGCACTAGTAGCATTTCATTTAAATGCACTGGGTACATGTAGTACCACTTTTCTAGGGACCTATAAGTAAATTAAATGTGCCTATCAGTTGCAGACTAATTCTACCATGTTTTAAGGAGTGAGCATAATCAGTTTAGCACTGGTTAGCAATTGTAAAGTGCAGAGTCCTGAAGCCAGCAAAAGCGAATTCCAGCAACACAGGAGGAGTGAAGGCAAAGACCACCCTAAAGCTGGCAAGTCTAACAGAGCCCATGGTTAAGATAAATTCATATGAATTGGTGTTCAGTAGTTCAGATCAACAGGAGTTCAATACTCAAGTGACAGCAGTTGTATGCACAGTTTTCTGGGTGCTAATAAGTACTCCACTAGAATGGTCCAATTACCTGGAATATCTTCTCAATGATTCAACAGATTTTATATGTGCACTGTATCTATGTTATATACTGCAAATAGTTAATGGAAATGAATATGGAAATATGGACAGAGAGGATATGCAGAGGCACCAGTGTGGAAAGTGCTTGAGCATACATGTCAGACAGATTGCCCCTGCATTGTAACCTGTGTTGAGTTACTGGTGACAGGATGCATGCCTGTGCCATCTTTTGATGTTAGTGGGATCATGCCCAAGCTTCATATCCATAGACTTACTTCTAACCTGATACCCACCAAGCGTTTGTATGTCATCATAGTTGCTAATAATCACTGAATACTGGAAAATAGAAATATGTGTTGCCCCATGAAATTAGCATACACATGCATAAAATGTTCCCGGATATCACACATGACTTCCACACAGGGGGTTGTTTTCCATGCAGATGTTTAGTGGCCCAGAATGCCTGTACTATCCATGTGTGAAGTCCAGTTCACCAAGCAAACTTTGGGAATGTACCATGGCTAACGAATGATACTTTACATTGACTGCAGCCTGGTGTTATACTTCTGCACAGGTTTGGTGAGAAACCTGGGGCAGGTTTTTTGGAGTAGGTTGTCTCAGGGATGCCAACTACAATGCCATTGGTCCTCGAACAATGATCCAGTTTCCAAAAATGGCAGTGTATAGAGTTTATCAACATGCCACATGGCTAAGAAGCAGAGCAGGAAATCTGTGATGTGTTTCCAACTATTCCATCCCCTGACATGACCACGATCACATGTGACAGAAATCAATACTCCTGGGCTCCTCCCTGCCAGTGACGCTATTGAAGACTGGCATGGTCCTTCTTTGTCTGAAAAACAATTCTCTCCTTCACCTAGTTCACCTAGTAATAGAGCCACTGAAGCATAACCTGTTGCTGTTATTTTACCAAAAGACTGAGGCATATTGGAGCAGTGCACTTAGGGGATCTGTCAGTGGTAATGTGAGCTTGCGCTCTGGTGAACTTGCAGTGCAGGTGACCTGCATCAGTGCGCAAGGGGAAACATTGGTTACAATGATGCATTTACCACAAAATGCATTTACAACAATGCCATTATCAGGAATTTGCCTTACCACGTATGCCTTTACTATGAATATACCCTTACCACACATGCCTTTACAACTGATTTTATTCTAAAGGCATGAATGGTAAATGTGTATGCGTGGCACAGGTTTTGAAGGTAAGTATAATTTTTTTCATTTTGTAAAGGCATGAATGCTAAAGGTGTATGCGTGGTAAAGGTTTTGCAGGTAAGTACACGTAAGTGTTAAGTGGATTAAGTGTTCATATATGTGGTTTCAGGGGGGTCTGGGTTTTGGGGTGGTAAGGGCGTTTTTAGTTTTAGGGTGGGTGAGTTTTAGGGTGGGTGTGAGTTTTGGGGTAGTAAAGGCATTTTTAGTTTTTAGGGTGAGTATCGGATTTAGGGAGGTAAGGGTATTTTAAGGTTTTAGGGTGGGTATGGGATTTGGAGAGATAAGGAGATTTTTAGGTTTTAGGGTGGGTATTGGACCTAGGGTGGTAAAGGTATTTTTAGGATGTAGATTGGGTATGGGTTTTGAGGTGGTAAGGGCATTTTTGGTTTTAGGGTGGGTATGTGTTTCAGGGTGGTCAGGGCATTTGTAGGTTTTAGGGTGGAAATTAGTTTTGGGGTTGTATGGGTGTTTTTATGCTTTAGGGTGGTATAGGATTAAGGATGGTAAGCATATTTTTTGGTCTTAGGGTTGTATGGGTTTTGGGGTGGTAATGGTATTTTTTGGTTTTAGGGTGGGTATGGGTTTTGGGGTGGACAGGGTATTTTTAGGTTTTAGATTGGTATGGGTTTTGGGGTGGTAAGGGCATCATTAGGTTTTAGGGTGGGTATAGGTTTTGGAGTGGTAAGGGCATTTTTTAGGTTTTTGGGATGGATATGAGTTTCGGGGTAGTAAGGGCATTTTTTAGGTTTTGGGGTGGCAAGGGTATTTTTAAGTTTTAGAGTGGGTATGGGTTTTAGGGTGGTAAGGGCATTTTTAGGTTTTAGGTTGGTATGGGATTTAGGGTGGTAGGGGAATTAGTAGAGCTTCAGGTGGGTATGGTTTGTGGGTGGCAATGTGTGTGTGTGTATATATATATATATATATATATATATATATATATATATACATATACACAAATATGTACAATATATATGTAATATATATATATATAGATATATATATATATATATATATATAAATGTATGTGTGTGTGTGTGTATATATATATATATATATATATAAAATTTCACACTCACAGCAGAAAAAGGCGGGGTCGCGAACCCCATAAATACATAAATACTTCTCCTGATATTTCTTCTTTGTAGAAAAAACGCCTCTTTCTCTTGATGTCCTCCAATCCATTTATTTGGCAAAACAAAACACTCAATGCGTTTAAGGAGACAAAGCTCCCTTGATCACGAGCACTTTAGTTTAGTCCATACTTTAATTTCTCTAAATACTCTCCACCACTTAATAAACATAGAAAACGGTTTACATTTCTTATTGAAAATATGGCGGCCATTTTTTAACATGTTCTTCTAGCAGTGAATCCTACAATTTTATATTGCATATTATTGTCCCTTTATTGTTACTCTTACCCCAACAACCTATATCTCCTGTAGTCTACTATATGCATACAATATACACTGTACAATTATAATTGTCAATCCTTTTAAATTATTGTAGTCATAGATTATAGTTAATTTGCCCCAGTGGGCAATTGTCATTCAAACATCATCATTACAACCTTAATATGTCCATTCCCACAAAAAATCATATAATTATTTTTCTACCCAATTCGATTTCCAGTACTGAAATACTTTACTTATATCCTACAGAAAATACAGAAAATAAAGAGAATATAATATCACCAAATGTTGTTTATAAGATATAGTAGCTCCTCTGCATTTACAATGACCGCTCATATTTTTCTTCTATTTTTCTCTTCAAGAAAACAAAATAAAATAAACACGTCAGATTAAAATTAAATAATAAAAAAAGATCACTTTTAAAATTCATTTTTCACATCAATTATACTACATGGTGCACAATCTTTTGACAATATTAGTTCATTTGCTTTTTCAATACATCAGATGTATGGCTAATTCCTTATCCTTATTTAACCCTTCCGGTTCCGTAGTGTTACATTCAATAATTAACCTTGATTCTAACTTTCTTAACTCTAATGTTCTATTCCGTCCTCGTATGTTCAACACAATTCTGTCCAGTACCACAAATTTCAGTTCATTTACATTTTTACCATGATGTTCCTTAAAATGCCTGGCCACCGGATATGTCTTATCCTTCTTCTTGATCGCTCTCATATGTTCTAACACTCTCTTCTTTGCCATATGTATGGTACTCCCTATATAGAATTTATTACAGGGGCATTTTAAAGCATATACACAATAATCAGAATGACATGTTACATGTTTCCTAATTTTAAATGGTTTTGCATTCCTTATAATTTGCACTTCTTTACAATTTTCACTACTTTTGCATGCCTTGCATTTACCACAAATAAAAAAGCCCTGAACTGGATTTTTCTTTTCAATTGCTGGTACCATACAATGGCTTAAAGTATCTTTTAAAGATCTACTTCTCCTAAAAGTAAAAGTCGGGTAATCTTTCATCATCTTTGCTAGATTCTCATCTGTTTTCAATACTGGCCAGTATTTGTTGAACATCTTTCTTACTTCACCTGTTTTGTCATGATATGTTATAATAAATCTCATTTGTCCATCATCATCCTTATCATTCTTAAATTTTGGTACCAATAAATCCTCTCTTTTAACTTTCTGCAATGCCTGTCTTATACTAATCTCTGAATATCCTCTTTCTTTGAATCTTTTAAACATATCACATGCCTCTTTATCAAAAGTAATATCCAAACTACAGTTCCTCCTAGCCCTAAGTAATTCCCAACAAGGAATACTCTGGATCAAATTCTGAGGGTGACTACTGGTCGCGTGGAGTAGGCCGTTCCCAGCCGTATCTTTTCTGAATAACTCACATTCCAACTTATTTTTGATCACACTCACTTTCACATCCAAAAATATAAATTCCCGATTATGTATTTCACTGCTAAATTTCAGATTTAACGAATTATTATTCAATGTTGTTACAAATTTTCTAGCAGGTTCCTTACTTCCTTTCCAAATACAGAAAATATCATCTATAAATCTTACCCAGAGAACTGCCTGGTCATCAAAACCAGTGATGTCCCTGACCACCCTTTCCTCCCACCAACACCCCACCCCCTGCAGATGGAGAACCGCCCCGCAAGCGGTCCTTGAGATCCAGGACAAAGACAGAAAACAAAGCCAAGACCCCTGCCAAGAAATGAGGCCACCCTGATTGTCATTCTCTGTCCCACTTTGTCACCATGTCCATCCTTAAACTGCCCCAGCTCCACATCCTATGCCCTTTGGAAAATGCACCTGTGAGACTAATAGACTGGACTCTGCCATGGACATTCTTCCACCATCACACCTGACCATTTTACAACCCCCTCCACTAATTTGCACTGAAATAAACACCCTTAAATCACAAAACAATATGGAGTGAGTCTGTGCTTTCACAAATGTGTATTTGCAATAACTGAGGGAAAAAGCAATGTCCATTCTATTGTCAACATACCTATGTCACAAAGCTCTAGTCCATGAGGTTACATAGCAGAGGTCACACAGTGGGACCCACATCTGTGGAATCGAAAGGAAAAGTGACAAATCAGGGTCCATACACTGGGTGAAAGTGACAGACAGATGAGACGTAGAACAATTGTATAAGATGTCTTCTTACCTGTGTCTCCCTGGATGTATTGATGGATCACAGTGTTTCTGTTGTCTATGTCCTCTTCTTCTGCCTCCTCTTCTTCACTGTCCACAGGCTCCACAGCTGTCACAACACCTCCATCTGGACCATCCTCCTGCAGAAAAGGCACCTGTCGTCGCAAAGCCAAGCTGATCAGCATACAGCAGGCCACGATGATCTGGCACACCTTCTTTGGTGAGTAGTAGAGGAAACCACTTGTCATATGGAGGCACCGGAACCTGGCCTTCAGGAGGCCGAAGGTCCTCTCTATAACCCTCCTAGTTCATCCATGTGCCTCATTGTAGCGTTCCTCTGTCCTTGTCCTGGAATTCCTCATTGGGGTCAGTAGCCATGACAGGTTGGGGTAGCCAGAGTCACCTGCAAATGTCGAGGTACAACTGTTAGACACACACTAACCCTTAGGGACAACCCCAGACAACTATTCACATGGTATAGGGTCCTTGTTCTCACTTAATAGCCACACACGGTGCCTCTGGAGTTGGCCCATCACATAAGGGATGCTGCTATTTCTCAGAATGTAAGCGTCATGCACTGAGCCAGGAAACTTGGCATTCACATGGGAGATGTACTGGTCGGCCAAACACACCATCTGCACATTCATGGAATGGTAACTCTTCCGGTTTCTGTACACCTGTTCACTCGTGCGGGTGGGTACCAAGGCCACATGGGTCCCATCAATGGCACCTATGATGTTGGGGATATGCCCCAGGGCATAGAAGTCACCTTTCACTGTAGGCAAATCCTCCACTTGAGGGAAAATGATGTAGCTGCGCATGTGTTTCAGAAGGGCAGACAACACTCTGGACAACACGTTGGAGAACATAGGCTGGGACATCCCTGATGCTATGGCCACTGTAGTTTGAAAAGACCCACTTGCCAGGAAATGGAGTTCGGACAGGACCTGCACTAGAGGGGGGATCCATGTGGGATGGCGGATTGCTGACATCAGGTCTGGCTCCAACTGGGCACACAGTTCCTGGATTGTGGCACGATCAAGCCTGTAGGTGACAATTACATGTCGCTCTTCCATTGTCAACAGGTCCACCAGCGGTCTGTACACCGGAGGATGCCGCCATCTCCTCACCTGCCCCAGCGGACGTGCCCTATGGACGAGAACAGCGAGCACAGAGACAGCCAACACTGAGGTTTTAAATAGAATATTTATTGCACACATTTGTCAATCTGCTATGTGCATGTCTTAGTGTGTATGCAAGGCCTAGATATGTGTGACACATTTTGGCCCCCTGAAATGGCAGCTGCCTGACCTGTAAGGTAACAGCGCTGGCGTTGTACACCATCACGGTAGGCAGTCGAAGACCGCAGCGCAATCCTGCATTGGTTAACATTGGACCCTATGGGACCCAGGCGCCAATGACGATGTATGCCGGAGGTGACGGTACGCACCGCCGCGGACGTGACCGCCATTTTCTCACTGTTCACTCACTTGATACCTGATCTTCGACAGGAGAGGACCTACACTGCAAGTGCTGCTGTGACCTCAGTCTGGAAGCGACAATGGCTCAAGTGTCTGGGGAAAGGGCACCTGCCTTCACATCGGAGGAGTTGGACAGCCTAGTGGATGGGGCCCTCCCCCAGTACACGCTACTCTACGGTCCTCCAGACAAACAGGTGAGTACATTGGGAGCATGCTGTATGGGCAATGCCTGTTTGGAGTGGTGTGGATGGGAGATTGGGGGGGAGAATGAGGCGTGCATGAAACGACGGTGAGTGTATGTGCGTCATGGCAAGGGTAGGAACGTGGGCCAATGACTGTGACAGTCCGGACGGTTATATCTTCTCCTTTTCCCCTGTACTATTCCTGTAGGTCAGCGCCCACCAGAAGAAGGATATTTGGCGTGCCATCGCCAAGGAAGTCTGGGCCCTGGGAGTTCACCACAGAGAGAGCACCCACTGCCGTAAAAGATGGGAAGACATTCGCCGCTGGAGCAAGAAGACAGCGGAGGCCCAGCTGGGGATGGCCTCCCAACGTGGGAGGGGTGCCCATCGCACCATGATCCCCTTGATGTTCCGGATCCTGGCGGTGGCGTATCCGGAGTTGGATGAGCGCTTGAGAGCATCACAGCAGCCACAAGGGGGTGAGTACACTCACATTCATCTGATTCAGCGTGCATAGGAGGTGTCTGGGTGGGGGAGGTGGGCTGTGGGTACCCATAGGCCAGGGCAAGTTTTGTAGGCAGGCCATGTGGCACTCCACCACACCAGTGTTAAGAGCCATCTACCCCTAGTCAGGCTCCTGTGACTTCCATGTGTGCAGCAATCAGGCATAGGCCTTGTACCCCATGGCCCTGTGATTATTTAGGGAACTCTAAGTGCATGGCGTAGTGCAGAGGGCTGCTGTGTCTGTTGTGTCCGCCAACGGTAGCAGTATTGCATGCAATGAACATGTCTTTCTACTTTCTTTCCCCCCCTTTTTGTGGTCTCCCTGTCCTTGTTTGCATTAGCATCATCACACGGAGGAGCAGTGCCACCGGAGCAGGAGGGAGCTGCATCCTACATGGCCCTGGAGGGTGAGACTATGGACTCTGAATTCACCAGTGGGACAGAGGGCGAGGGGAGCTCCACGGCAGGGACAGGAGCTGAGACCAGCGACAGCGACTCCTCCTCTAATGGGAGCTCCCTTGCGGTGGAGGGCCCCTCTGTGCCCACTGCATTTACAGGTACAGCCGCCACCCCCTCCACCAGCACTGCCCTCCCAGCAGCCCCTCAGCGTGTGCCCCGTGGCCACTCACCCAGGACGGTGGGCATCTCCTTTGCCCCAGGCACCTCAGCCCCTGCCCCTGTCAGCCCTGCTGCACTCAGTGAGGAGGCCATTGACCTCCTCATATCCCTCACTGTTGGGCAGTCTACCATTCTGAATGCTATCCAGGGTGTAGAGAGGCAGTTGCAACAGACAAATGCATAGCTGGAGGGCATTCATTCTGGTCAGGCAGCCCAACAGCGAGCTTTTCAGGCTCTGGCCTCAGCACTGATGGTAGCCATTGTCCCTGTGTCCAGCCTCCCCCCTCCAACTTCCTCCACCCAGCCCCAATCCCCAGTACCTCAGCCTATCCCAAGCACACCATCAGACCAGCATGCACACACCTCAACACACAAGGGTAGCTCTGGCAAACATAAGCACCACACATCCCACAGGCACTCACATGCACACATACCAACATCCACTGCCTCCACTGTGTCCCCCTCCTCCTCGTCTCCGTCCTCCCTCCCTGTCACATCTCCACTCACACCTGCATGCACTACATCTTCAGCCACTACGTCCATCACCAGCACGCCCTTCACCACACAACGCTCACGTGCACTCACCACCCCCACTACCATTCACACATCTCCTGTGTCCTCTCCCAGTGTGTCTGTGAGCCCACCTCCCAAACTACACAAACACAGTCACACACCCACCCAACAGCCATCCACCTCACAACAGCCTCCAGTCCAGGCACCTTCACCCAAAGTCAGCAAACGAACACTTCCTACAACCACTACCTCTTCCTTCAATCCCAAACCCCCTCCATCTACCCGTCTCAGTGTGGCTAAAACACTTTTCCTGTCAAACCTTGACCCCTTCCCTTCACCTCCCTCACCCTTTCAGTCCCCTAGGGCCCGCCTTTCCAGGTCCCAACCCAGCAGCTCAGTCACCACATCACCGGGAACAGTGGTGCCAGCAGTAACCGGCTTCTGGAGTGCGCCAAGCAGCAGGACAGCCAGTGTGCCAAGGAGCCAGGCCAAGGACAGTCCCCCACAGCATGTATTTGTGTGTATGTTGTTGTGGGTGAGGGTGGGGGTGGGGGCTTTGTGTGTTGTGTGTGTGTGTCACTCTCTTTTCCCACCCCCCTCCCTTGTGTTGTAGGTGCAGTACTCACCGTGGTCGTCGCCGCCGGCGTTCGTGCTCCTGGTAGAAGAGCAGGAAGACAATGGCAGGTAGAATTTGTAGTTCCAGCTTCATGGCGTCCTGGTTCCTCGTGGGGTGTGTAGAGGTGAGCGTTTTCCCTTCCAAGTCCTGTTTCCACCGTGTTTTTGTTTGCGGTGAATCCGCCCTGGAAAAGGTGGCTGATTGGCCTCTAATGATACTGTGGGCGGTACATTGTCTTCCACCTGTCTGTTGGCGGTGACCGCCACGGTGTTTGTTTGTACCGCCGTGGCGGTTGGAGTGTTGGCGGTTTTACCGCCACTTTAACACCGACCACCAGGGTTGTAATGAGGGCCAATGTCTTGCATAATGTGTCCCAGAACAGAAATTCCGATGAGGTCCCACTTCTTGAATCCCAACAGATTGGCCATCTGTGAGAGCATGTCACCACACAAGAGCAGCATGTCTTCTGTCAGTCTGCCCCACCATTTCATTCATTGGAGGGATGAATGCTATAGTCTAAGGACTGTCTGTGTGGCCCGGGGGTAGATCTGCTTGTCGACTTCCAGTGTAGAGGTGTGCCACTAGTGGGGCAGGACTCATTACCCATTTTTCCAATGCATATACTGGGTCTCCTCGCATGTCATACCACCATTTATTGATTATTAAGAGATAGGACTCTAGATAGTATGATTCTACATCCACTGCTACAATGCCACTGCAGTATGTGGACTCAAAGCATTTACTGAGTACCATGCAGGGTATCGCAACATCCCACAGTTATGCATGGAGGGTGGAGATCAACTTACGAAACCGTTATCTTGGTATTAGATATGAAAAGTTCTGTAGTTGAAAGAGAAATTTGGAAAGGGAGACCTTTTTGAAAATCGCTGACCATTCAATCAAGGACAGGGGGAGTAGGTGTAGGAGGCTGGCCTGGTTTGTAGTGGGTACCTTGGGTACTTACACCTTACACCAGATCCAGTTGTCCCTTATCAGTGAAATGTAATAGTGTTCTAGCATTGTAGGCTGATAGAGGCAGCAATAGCAGAGCAGATTAAGCTGAACTAGGAGACATGAGAAGTTCCTGCAATACCACTTATAGTTACACAGAACTTATACACAAGTAAAGACAATACTCAGTGTTACCAAAAATAAAGGTAGTTTATTTGGGTGACACAAGGCCAAAAATATCTTAGAGGTAATACTCCTTCTGAAGGTAAGAATTATACACAATATATACACTAGACACCAAAGTAAGGTAAGTAATTAGGCATAGGATAGTGCAAACAATAGGAAATGCCATAGAATGCAATGGGAGAAAATAGGTCTAGGGGCAACACAAACCATATACTAAGCAAGTGGAATGTGAATCACAAATTCCCCCCTAGACAAGTGTAGTGTGTATAGAATCGCTGGGAGAGTAAGAATACAGCAAAGGTAAGTAAAATACCCCACTCCAGAGCCCAGAAAAGCAGGAGTAAAGTACTGCAAGTTTCCTTAGGACACACTACAAGTCATGATTAGAGTTATTGCAAGAACCAAACAAGACTGCAAACAACAAATGGTGGATACCAGGACCTGAAGGCCTGCAAAGGAAGGAGAGCATGTCCAGAAGTCAAAAGAATTTCCAGGAAGGACAGTAGCCCCTGCCAACTTAGAAGACGGTGCAAAAGAAGAGTCAACGTTTGAACAAAGACTGCAGAAATTCACCCACGGAAGATGTCAGCGGGTTCCTGCATGATGCACTGGATGTCCCACGGAGAGAGATGTATGCAGGTGAGTTTTGGTGCTGGATTCCTCCAACAAGCCTTGGTTCCGGCAAAGTTGCATTTTGCATCAAAGTGGCACTGTCTGGACCCTGGAGGGACCTGGAGGCCTCAACTCTGTGTGAGGAGGAAGAGGGGTCTTTCAGCACTTCAGAGAGCCCTCAGAAGATCAGACAGAACCCACGGGAGTCCCAGGACATGGGCACAAAGGAGGTGCAAAATGTGGTTGGTGCAGCGCTACAAAGGCGGGTCCCACGCCGCCAGAGGTCAACTCAGTGAGTTGAGCATCACAGGATAGAGTGCTGGGGACCTGGGCCAGGGTGTGCACAAAGGAATTTTGCAAATAGTGGAGAGATGTCTCAGGAGATGTAGAAGACGTGTGTGCACAGGGGTACTGTCGTTCTCTGGGAAGGCAAGGTCTTATGTCCTCCAAATTGGGACAGCAGGACCTCAGGACAGCCTGTGGCAAAGGGGTCCACCCTCTGTGTTCCAAAGAGCATGCTTGTCACCAGGAGAGGAGTCCAAGAGAACCGGTCGTCGACTTGGAAGGTGCCTGCTTGAGCAGGGGAGTGACTCCGTCACTCCACTGGAGATTTCTTCAGTTCTTCTGGTGCAGGGTGAATACAGGGAGTCCTCAGAGTGTGCACACCATAGAAACTGTTGCAGTTGCTGGCTGGAGCAGAAGTTTCAGGGGAAAAGTAGCCCTTCTGGATACTTTGTTGCTGTTACAGCAGTTCCTAGAGCAGTCTGCGGTTGATCCGAGGTCAGAGAATGAAGTAGTTGTTGCAGAGGATTCCTGCTGGAAACTTGTAAGTAGAATCTGAAGAGAACCCACAGGAGAGACCCTAAATAGCCCTGAGATGGGGATTGGCTACCTTATCAGGTATGCACCTATCAGGAGGGGTCTCTGACGTCACCTGCTGGCACTGGCCACTGAGAGGCCTCCAGAGTATCCCCACACCTTGCAAAACAAGATGGCTGAAGTCTGGAACACACTGGAGGAGCTCTAGGTACCACCGCTATGATGGTGATGGACAGTGGAGTAATCACTCCCTTTTCCTTTGTCCAGTTTCACGCCAGCACTCACAAAGTTCCTGGAATTGGCCCTGAACTATGTGGGGGCACCTTTGCTAGTGCAAGGGTGCCCTCACACTTAGTAATTTTGCACCTAGCCTTCATTAAATGAGGGTTAGACGTATAGGTTATGTATAAGTTACTTAAGTGCAGTGATAATGGTTGTGAAATAATATGTGCACTATTTCACACAGGCTGCAGTCACAGTCCTGTGAAAGAGTTTGTCTGAGCTCCTTATGGGTGGCAAAAGAAATGTTGCAGCCCATTAGGATCTCCTGGAACCCCAATGCCCTGGGTACCTAGGTACCATATACTAGGGACTTATAAGGGGGGGTCCAGTGTGCCAATTGAAATTGGTAAATTAAGCCACTAGCCTATAGTGACAAATTTAAAAGCAGAGAGAGCATAAGCACTGAGGTTCTGGTTAGCAGAGCCTCAGTGACACAGTTAAGCACTATACACACAGACACACACACACACACATTAGGCCATAAACTATGAGCACTGGGGTCCAGCAGGAGCCCAGTGAGACAGGCAAAAACATACTGACATACAGGTACAAATGGGGATAACATGCCAAGAAAGATGGTACTTTCCTACAGTAGGGATCAGGTTTTAATATATTCCTTAAGACTGGAGAATAAGGGCTCTATGTTTGCATGCCAGGCCATCATCCCGGGATAGATAAACGCCTAGCTCCTTAAACCCGGTATTGGCCTGGTACAGGCAAACGCTCACTTTAGGTCTTGCGGCTCTTTACTCAGTGTATAAATTGTGGATTTGGCAGTATTGACATATAGGCTCAAGGTGTCTCCAAACCGGTGCAATATCTGCAGCAGTCTGGGACCCGTCATATTCGGCAATGTAGGAAAGAAAAGAACGTCATCAGCATATAATTCACTTTCTTTGGATAGTCCTTCTCCCCAATCAAATCCCCTAACTTGTGCATCCATCTGCACTCACACTGCAAGCGGTTCCATTACAAGGGCAAACAGTAGGGGAGACTGGGCAACGCTGCTGTGTCTCTCTCTCTCTACTGGAAAGGAGGCTGATCTGGCACCCATCACCCTCACTGAAGCAGTCAAGTCCATAGATAGTAGGTGGATATAGGAAATAAGCTGCGGGTTGAAGTTGAGGTGCTTCAGGAGGATAAATAAGTACTCCCAGCTCACTGAATCAAAGGCCTTGACGATGTCAGCGGGAAAAAGCATCTAGGGTTCCCTTAATTCATCTCGCATTGCCACTGCATTATAGACGTGGCAATTATTGTGTCAGGTTGCCCGATGAGGCATGAAGCTCGATCGATCTGGGTTTACCAGATCTGGTATATGTGTAAGCAACCTGTTTGCCAATGCTTTGTCCACTATCTTAACATCTACAATTAGGAGAAATATTGGGTAGTACGAGGTGATGTCCTCTGCTTGGCCACCCGGTTTAGGGAAGACCACAATCTCTGCGTGGCGCTAGTCTTTTGGCATAATCACCATCTTTAAGGCAATAATATCAGCTGTAGGAGATGATCTTGGAGTTTAGATATGAATGCTTTAAATAACTCACAAGGAAACCCATCATGCCTGGGGCCTTACCCGTCTTTTATATTGGACACAGCTGTGGCAAGTTTTTCTTTAGTCAGTTTTGTGCCTAGTGAAGTGTGTGCTGAGGCAGATAGAGTCTTAAGGGGGAGACCCCTCACAAATTCTTTGATCTGTGAATTAGATATCATTTTGTGCTTGGTGCAAACTCCCTCGAAGTGTGTAGAAAAGCTGCTGGCCACCTCCTCTAGGTTGGTGAGTAGAATAACTGACACGTTCCTTATTAGTGGCAGGGTGGGTGTCCTAGGTAGGCACTGATATAGTCTGTGGAGGTTCTTGCTAGACTTATACCTCCATTGGTAGGTCCGACTCTGTGATTCCCACCAGGCTAGCTCTGCCTCGTCCATCAGAATCTGGTGATATTGTTGCTGCACTAGGGTGAGCTGTCTGCATGGATGTTGACCGTTGTCTTGACAACCATGGGCATCTAAGTTTAACATTTCTGTCTCTAAATATAATCACTGTTGTGCCACCTGCCACTGAGTACCTGTGCAGTAGCTAATGTCTACATCCCCTGAGTGTGAGCTTCTTGGCTTCCCATAACACTGGGGGGAATGGAATAAGCCTGTGTTATGTGCAAAGTATCTGTCTATGAAATCCTCCATATGTTTTTGCTAGTCTCGACTTTTAGGATGCCACAGCGATAATCATCAGTGAATACGTCTGATGTTGCAGGCCAATTTGTAAGTCCAGGGTCACGGGGAGTGATTTGCAAAGCCTCTGGGGAGAACTGTGATAGTAATCACTCTGTGTATGTATGTTTGTGGGACCAAGAAGTAATTCAGGTGGGAATAGGAATCACGGGCAGTTGAGACGTATGTATATCCCCCATGGGTAGTATGATGAGCCCTCCAGACATCTAAAAGCCCTAAGGCTGAAATAAAGGAGGAGATGGGTGTTGGCCCCAATCACAGTGGTGGCCCTTGAGGGGACAATCTATCTAGTCTCAGGTTCACAACTCCATTCCAGTCTCCACCCATCACTACCAAACCGCTTGAAAATTGACTATAAAGCTGTGTCAGCACTTCGATGAAAAGCTGTCCCAGTAGGAGTGGGGCATATATACTGAGCAATGTGATTGGTTCCCAGTAGACTGACCCAACTACAGCAGTGTATCTGCTGTACTGGTCTGTCCAGGTTTTGGAGTGTTGAAAGAGGACTGACTGCTTGATGAAGATTCCTGTTCCCCTGAAGCACTTGTAAACCCTGAATGGTAAACTGAGTGTATTCCCAATGTGCCACACAAGGGACTTTGCTCCCATAAAGACGGGTCTCCTGAAGTGATAGGTTTTTGGCATCCATGCGCTTAACCTGCCCACAGGATGGTACCTCTCTTGATTTTTTCCAGGAGACCTTTTACGTTACAGGACACTGACTGAAGGTGATCCACGGGGTTTACCTTAGGTATGGTGTACATATCAGAGTGTTGCTATAGTGTTCATAGACCGTGTGTGGGAGGGGTGGGTGTCCAATGATTCAAGAAAACAGAATGTATATACAATCTAACATGTCAATAACAATATCAGCATTGATACAGTGAACCATATTACTGTCAGGATAAGGAAGCAATAGATGTTCCTCCAAACTGTTAACACAGCCCACACCATATTATGAAACCTGGAAGTATCTGTTACGGAAATGGTGCTAGATAGATCACAACAGGGAGTCTGCCCAAACCAACTCCAATTAATCCCTCCCCCTAACATTAACAAACTGAGGGGCATATTTAAGAGCCCCTAGCGCCATTCCAACTCAATATTAGCATCATTTATTTAGGCTAATGTGGCATTAGAAGGCCAAAAATACCAGATCATATTTACAAAGTGGTGCAATGCAAATGCCACTTTGTAACCCTTTGCACTACATTATGCCTGCACCAGGCATAATGTATGCAAAGGGGGCATTCCCCCGTTAGGGAGCCAAAAAATGGCGCAAGGAAATCTCAGAGCAGGTGTTAGAAGGAGGCTTCCATTGCTTACAATGGGCCTCTGGGTGCTTTGCAGAATTAGCGTCAGAATTTTTCACGCTAATCCTGCAAAGCGCCGCACTAGTGTCAAAAATTCTGATACTAGTCCCCTAACTACCACCTTGGTGCACCGTATTTTTAATAGCGTGCACACAAGGTGGCATTAGGGGGCGCTAAGGGGCGCAAGAAAAGTGGCGCTGCATTGTGTGCAACACCACTTTTCTTAAATATGTCTCTTAGTAAAGGGGCAAGTACTCTTATGCACCTTTATGGTGAGCCACCTATGACATCATGGATGAAAGGCTCAGAAGAATATAGACGACTTATTATTAGGTAGGAGAGTCAGCGCCAGAGGTCTAAGGTGCGAACTACCCACCATTAACTGACACCGCATCCGCCTTTTGTCTTGAGCGTCACTAGGAAGAACGGGACTGATGCTGATGGGCAATTCTGATGCTAGTCCCCTAACTACCACCTTGGTGCACCGTATTTTTAATAGCGTGCACACAAGGTGGCATTAGGGGGCGCTAAGGGGCGCAAGAAAAGTGGCGCTGCATTGTGTGCAACACCACTTTTCTTAAATATGTCTCTTAGTAAAGGGGCAAGTACTCTTATGCACCTTTATGTTGAGCCACCTATGACATCATGGATGAAAGGCTCAGAAGAATATAGACGACTTATTATTAGGTAGGAGAGTCAGCGCCAGAGGTCTAAGGTGCGAACTACCCACCATTAACTGACACCGCATCCGCCTTTTGTCTTGAGCGTCACTAGGAAGAACGGGACTGATGCCGATGGGCAACTTTAGTCTTAGTGGTCTTGGATTTGATGTCGCCTTGAGATGAGTTTGATTCCAGCCTTGATGGAGTATGATGTTTGATATGGATCCGCTCATCAGTCCATTGAAATACCTCCTCTGGAGTATCAAAGAAGAGAGTCAATTTGTGTTGGATATTGAAGCATATATCGAATGACTCGCGGAGGCACTGCTTGGCAGCTTGGAAGGACTGACGTTGTCGCTGCACCAGTCTAGTGTAGGTTGGGAAGATCATAACTGTTGTTTCTCCTACTTTTGTTCTGTGATGTCCATAGCGAATTCCATTACAAACATTCTGCTTTTGCTACCGAATTATACATTTACCAATGAAGAATTATGTCTTCATTACTGTTTTTTAAATCACTTAAATGTACTAAGTGCATATAATTATCATTCTCTCTTCTCTCTTTGGTGATTTGGGTTCCTAGGCAGGACTGTAATGAAGAAATGCTTCATTCATTGCACTGAAGTCAGGGGTGGTGCATCAGGTGCAGTAGCTCTGGGTTTCAGAGCTCTGAGGGTCCATATATCCTCAATAATTGTCACATTTATTACCCCAGGCAGCAGGGGAAAATGTTATGGCTTGCACCAGGCCTATGCTACAACCTTGATATGTGTCTGTTTTTGAAGTTTATCATTAAGTAGTCCAAGCTAAGTTAATATATATTTCCCATTTTTACTCTGTGCACTTTATAAGGTGGGTTACCATTTTTTTTTTTTTTTAAGTGTAGGTTTAATACAGTATATTCGAATGAGATTTGGTATATTATTTTAGCAGGCTGGGGTTGCGGGGGGGGGAAGATGAATAAAATAAAGAAAAATAATAAACGTACTTGAAAGTCGCGCGCGCTAAGCTCCCAGGCTCCCAGACTGCCCTGCGGCCAATTCTGACGGTGCTCAAAGCAGATACAGGATTGACTGGGAGCACCCAGCTAAGGCGCTCCCAGGCAGACTGGGAGCCTGTGCAGGCTCTCTCCAGCCCAGCTATTATCACACAAAGAGAGAGTATCGGGAGTGACTCAACCCCACACTGACTCCCGTATTATCTAGAAACTGCAATCACACAAAGTGTGTGGGGTGGTAGTAGAGAGAACAAGCCTCTTTTGGCCTGTTCAAAGTAAGCTGGTTAGGCAATTGCCTTAGTGTGTGTGGAGATATCGATGTGACAGGTGGCTAAACCTATGAGGGAGTTCCCTTCACGGACTAGGTGGTCTCTCACACATTATAGTGTCATGCTTCATCATATGGCCACCTAGCCCCACCCGGGTAGGATAATACTATCTGGGCGGACTCAACCTCGTAGTTAAAGGAACTTCAGAAGGAGTGCTGAAATTGTATCTTGCTGGATATTAAAAGGGATCCAGATGAGAGTGGTGATAGATAAAATTACCTTACAAATCACCTGTTGGGTTCAGAAATGTATTATCAGTGTTTGTAGGTAAGAATAAAAAAAGGGATGGAGACACCTTTGAGTATAATGACTCAAGGAGTCTAAAAATTGGGGACCAACATGTTTCTGCCCACGCTAAGAGCCTAAACGGTCTGGGGCATTTATCAGGGTTGTGGATTCCTAGAAGTGAAGAGCATCATTAGATGCTCGTTGGTAAAGGTGAGTGTTTAAAAGAAAGAGGGCCTACCTGAATATGTTACTGGTCTGGGGACTGACTGAGGGGGGGGTTCTCCTTTGTAGTCATACTTACTCTAAAGGAAGCAACACAATAGTGCACCGATGGGGCCTGTGTCCCAGACGCTTGCTCCAACTGTGTTGCTGGGCTGGAGAGAGCCCTGTGCGCATGTGTGTTTGGCCGGCCCGAGACGGCCAGCCAAACACACACGCGCTCTCAGGGGGAATGCTCAGCACTCTCCCTTACACTCGTCACCCTCATGGCCCCACCCCTTTACACGGAAACAATAATAAACACTGTATGTTATTATTTCCTTATAAAGGTTTTGCAGCTGCTGCTGCTGGCGGGGCGGCTAGGCTCCTCCGTCCTCATGGAGGAGCCGCTCCTGCTGAGGTGCTGAGCCATTTTGTTGTTGAGTATACCAATAGAAAGTCAAACATGGTATGATGGTTGTATCATGATTTGTTGATCTATTGATTGATTAATAAATGTAATGATTACAAACATCTTTATAGCACACACATATGGAAGGGTGAATAATTATAAGCCCCAGACCAGGGTAGCATATTACTCCTATGAGCGTAGCCCGAGTGAGCTCTCTGCACCAAATTTCTGCATCACAGCGTTCGTTTAGATTTGCCAGGCAGGGCCCTCTGTTTAATTTCCACAAGACCGGAAGTATGCATTTGTTGAAAATTAGGAAATAGTAGCAGTACTAACGAGTCAAAAAGCGTGCAAAGTTTGTTGCAAACTTAGTGAAATGGGTTTACTCCGAAATAGGTGCGCCCTAAGCCAGGTCAGTATGATTGCCATTTGCTTGTTAGTTTTAAGTTTGCGGACGTTTATAAAATATTTTCTCACTCACGGAATAAGTACATTTGCCTCAAGCTATAGAAAGATATATTCACTGTCAAAACCGGTTTGGGAAGTTGAAATTTTTGCTTCAGGAAGCAGCTTTTCTGTTGTTTGGAAGAATGTTTTCGCTACTGTATTCGCCACTGCGATGATATCCAGATTGTTGTCATTAAATACAGAAACATTAAGTTAGAAAAAAACATATTTGCGATTTCATATGTGTGTAAGTAGCATTTGAGTCAAACCTTTACATTGTGTGTGGCTCCTTTTTCCTTCTGGTAATTCACAAGGTTTGCAAAAGTGGTCGATGCAACAAAATACAAATTGCTGTCTTATTTGTTTATTTATTTTATATATAAATCGAAGCATGAACGTCAGTTCGCCAAAATGCCAGGATTAGCAGAAGGCCATATGACCTTTACTTTTACTCACACCCATTATTACCCACATGTGCACACATTCACACATACAGACACTCTCACCTAAACAGACTGACTCGCAAGCAGGAGCACACCATACATTTAAAAGTACGTTTAGTTACCTCAGATGCCAGTGAGGGTCATATTCCAGAAAACTGTATTCCATTCTTTATTACACTAATGGTAAATCATACATTATTCACTATTAGTGTAATAATACATTGATAGAAAATAAGGAGAATGGACTTAAGGACGAACTGCCCCTGTGCTCCTGGGACTGATTTTGCCACCTCTGAGGCCAGGGGTCGGAAAAGGAGTGTCAGGGGTCGCAAGGGGCAAGGCAGGGGTCGCAGTTGCATTCCCTGGCGACCCCTAAATGACGTGCATGTGTCCAAGTCCATATTTAGTCAAACATTATGTTCAAAGTAAGCGCTGCTCCTATCACTGCATGTCAGACCAAGATTGGGGGACCTGGGACACACCGGTTATTGGGTCAGGGATGAGGTAATTTACCGCTGTTGTTCCGGGGTTGTGCCAACTACACTGTGAAAGCGGAACATCAAGTACAAGGTACATGCAGGTGTGCAATCCATAGCCTACTCGGGGAGGTGGTGAGGAGTGAGACCGAAAGCTTAGCAGTGTGCACTATAAGCATAAAGTAAATATTATGTCCAACTAATACTTCATATTGTAAAAAACAAACTACAATACGTTGCTGTGCAAACACTACCAAGTGACAGCCACAATAAGAAAATTCTAATGCTACTAAGTTAGTATCACCGGACACTGGGAGCCTTACTCCCTCGGGATAAACTAGTGACGTTTTGAATAAGCGCTTGACACTCTTGCATGATAGATGTGACACCTGCTCCTTCAGACCCTCAATCAATGACGCCTCTGGTCAATCCGTCAAGCGGGCAGTCTCTCATGTGCTGTAACATTTCTTCTCCCTGCCCTTTTGAGTGGGTTCACTGGGTAGACCAGGTCCATGTTTCCTCAGTTATTGGAATGATTCCTGCAGGCCTGTCATTTCTGCCAATGAAAGCAGGAGCTTCCCGCATATTTTATGGCCTGGCTTGATAGCACAAGTGTCGCCAGACAATTATGTGAACAGGTCTAGAAAGGGGCTATCTTGGGAGCAAGGAGTACATGTTTTGATTAGACAGAAGTTGTGGGCTTCCACAAAAAAATGCTTGCCCTCCCCCACTGTGATCATTTTGTTTATTTGCCAAGCTGCCTAACTTTTAGGGGCAGGCACCTTACATTCTAATGTTATTATAGTGTGTTAGATAACTAGATAATTGATGTTGTTTTTCTCTGGCAGCAGCAGAGAGGGAAAGATGGCAGTCATAAACCTACATGGATTTTTAGGTCTGGCACCTGACCGTTAAAACAACACCAATTTTATTTTACAGTTTTTTGCTTCCACACAAATACATCTCAATTCCCATGCTATTTACTTGTAATGCATCACATTATTTTGCAAAATTCCTTTAAAGCCATACCTATTGGCATTGCCAATACTTGTTTATGGTCTTGCTTGACAGCACAGCTAACACCACACAATTATGTGAGTATCATTAGAGGGGGCGTTTGGACCCGGGAGTACATGTTTTGATTTAACACATAATTTGTGTGATTCCACATAGAGGCACAGATCAAAGGAGGGCTGTCAGAAACCTACATGGAGTTTGTAGGTCTGGATTGGCTGTACAACTGTCACCTAACCTTTCAACCTGCATTAACATTTTTCGACAGTTCTTTGCTTCCACACAAATATGTATCTATTCCCATGCTATTTAATTGTAATTATTCACATTACCATGCAGTATTCCTTTATAGCCAGACCTATTTGCATTGCCAATGCTTGTCCTACTTTGCCATGGCCCCCTTGCTAAACACATACTCTTGGCTGCTGAGGAGGATAGCAGTCATGCAGCAAAGCAGATGAGTACGATTTGATAAGCAGTAACTCAGCTACACAACTGCCTCTCAGATGAGTGGAAATCACATGGCATGTGTTAGTGGATTTTGAGCCATGTTGCTGCTCATGGGAAGGAGTCAAAGTAATGTTCAGCACACATCGGCATGGTAAGTGAGAAGTCTCCAAGTGGCTTGGAGTCAATCTGATCACATGTTGAGTAGCAGTCTACTGTGCTGGCCACATGGGCAGTATAGCCTTAGAGGACACATAATGTGAGGTTCTGTTGATCTATGGTCTTGGGACCACTGTGTTTTAAGCTTACCTAAGGTCCCAGACAACACCTCGGTTCCTTGTTACTTATAACCTACCTGAACAAGGGGACAACCCTTCAGGAGTGTGATCGCCATTTGCCCACCAAAGGCGACTTAGTCTTTGAAGCTTGCCTTTTGGGCCAACACCCTGAGTGGCTACCTCCAATTGGAAGGTAACACCTCTCCCTGTATCAGGCTGCTACAGTTCCCTAGCCTAGGAATCATTCACAATATTCCCCTGGAGGGCAGAAGACTGTCTGGTGGCCAGTGACATTGTGAGGCCACAGGACAAACTGGGCTAGAGTGGCAACTTTCTAAAATATGTTTTTCCTTAAAAGTGCTAATTTCGACTTGGGCATCGAGTTGTATTTAATGCCACGATTAATTTAATACCCCAAAGTGCCCAGTTTAACATTGCTATTCTGAAGTTACCTGTTAATTCTGTGTTAGCCAACGGAGTTACTTACTCTTCGAAAGCCAAAAAGACAATTTAGAAGTTTTGCTGTAGGACATATTAAAAAGACATGCCATACTTAATAATATACAGGTCCCTGCCATAGGACTGGAAGGCCTTCTTTAAGAGAGACTTACATATTACTAAGGGAAGTGGGGGCTTTTTCAATGGTTGAAACGTAAAGTCAAACTAGCAGTTTTAAACCTGCTATTCCATGCTGCAGTGGCAGGCTGGGAGCTGTTTTGTACTCTGTCACTCCCAGGGTGGCACAACCAGTACTGCAGCCCTGGGTTGACACTCTTCCATACATGCCCACAGGTAGCCTGGGAACATTAACTGGGGACATGCAAGTAACTGAGTCTATGCCAATTACGAAGTGCCAATTCAACGTATACTTTGTGATGGGTTACAACAGTGGAACTGATGTCTGGTTAGTAGGCCTCATTGCACTCTCACACATGAAAAACCAGCAGCATCAGTCCAAAAGTGTGGATGAGAACATGCAAAAAGAGGCATTTCCTTAGAGTTAGAGAGTGTCATGGAATCACTCCTACCTAATGGCTAGTGAATCACACAACAGTGGCATTTCACCTTTAACTCATCAGAACACTTTCTGGACCTTCAGAAGTGAAGTACAGAAGATGGGTAGACCTGTTGTTTGGGATCTGTGTGGAGACCTGCAGGGCTGGATCTGCTCCTATGTTTACCCTGGACTAAAAGGTGAAATCCAAAGAAATGTTTGATGACTTTCTACTGACCAGTAGCAAATGGATCTGAAGTGGACCCTGCTGGAGGCCTCTGCTGAAGTAAATGCTGTCCTTGAGGTCTTGGAAACCTAAAAATTGACCCAGAGGGGCTGCTACAGCAGTGTCTATTTTTGAGATGACTGTCGGATGAAGCTTTGCACTTGCCTTGTTGGAGGATAGTTACTAAGATTCAGTCTGACTGTAGTTGTCTGGACCAAGCAAGGTGTAAAATGCATCTGGCTAGCAAAAGGACTTTTGTGGTCACACAGTTTGAATTCTTCCCAGTTGGGCTTTCCCTGCCTAAACTAGTCATTGCAGAATAACCTTGCTCAGTATATATGGCTTCAAGAAGACTTCAGAAGATACAGACTACAATCTAGCCCTAATGCAGGACTTTGACTGCCATTTTTAAAGTCAGAAGGTAAAATCTATAACAGGGACAAACCTGCTTCATGGGTCTGACCAGTGCTCGATCACATTCAGCCTGAAATCACACCTAATCAGACCTACATCCTTGTCAACTATAAACAGCGACTACTGGTTGCCGCTTTGCTTTATTTTTGGCGCTGTTTACCTTAAATCTTCAATATTGCACATTTTTTGTTCCCCTTGTTAGATGTTTGACATTTTGGTTTTACTTATTAAAATTACCTGTATTTTTTAAACTGGCTGTGGGATAATATTTGAATGGTGTCTTGAGTTTTTAATTGTTTTGTTACAGCTAAATACTTTACACATTTTCCTAAGTTAAGTCTTTCTGTTTTTGCCATAGCAAACAGTGGACTGAGCCCAAGTTTAAATTATCAAACATGTGTTTCACATTACCAGGCTTGTGGTCTTATTCCTTATGTTGAACTCACAACTACTTAAATTCTCACTGAATTTGATATGACTCATTCACTCTAAAATGAAAATAATTACATCTGCATCAGAAACAGCAACATCACAAGGATATTTAAAGAGTCTGTAAACTCATTACATTGTTTTTTGTTTTAATGCCTGATCTCAACAGGAAGCCAACCCACTCTGACTTGCCTTGAACCTCTCCATCTAAGAAAAAATTGAAAGTAAATTGAAAATGCCATTCACAGTCAGAAGTACAGTTGATGTCAGAAGTACAGTTGGCCACATTACTATTTTAACCTGTGCTTAACCATTTGGTAGCTTGCCAAAGTAGCAGTCAGGCTTAACTCAGAGGCAATGGGGAAAGTATTTATGCAGCAAATAAATATTGAAAACATGACACAAGCAAAATTCCAAACCATTTTAGAATAATAGAGTCCTTTTAAAAAACAAAATACGATCCCAGAGCTACAAAACTCCAATCATTAAAACTGGAAATTTTGAATTAAAAGGCAGGGAGCCTTCGTCAACTGTGGGTATCTGCTTACAACGGACTGGGACAAAGTCAGACGTTCAGGCTGACCACAGAGAAGCGCAGGTGGGCACAAGATTTAGTTTGGATCACAGCGATTTATACCTTATGTCCTGATGCAAGGTCTAGGTGGCAGTGCTTTGTGAGGCTTTGTGTCGCTTTGCGTTGGTTCAGTTGAAGATTTCAGCTGTGTGGCAAGGCTTTTGGGGGACTTTTTGTCACTGTTAGTTGGATCCAATAAAGTCTTCAGCTGTGCAGCGAGCCTTTGCAATACTTTGTATTGTTTTTCATAATTTGTGATGAAGCTTTCAGCTGTTCAGCTGTTCAGTGAGACTTTCCAGGGCTTTGAGCTCACAGTTAGTTACAATGAGGCTTTCAGCTGTGTGGCGAGCCCTTGATGGGCTTTGCATCGCTTGGCACCAGTTCCGATGAAGCTTTTAGCTGGGTGGCAAGGCTCTGCAGGGTTTTGCCTCACTCGGCATCAGCTCCAATGAACTTAGGTGTCAGGTGTGAGGTTTGGCTTTCGGGGCTTTGTGTCACTTTGTGCTGAATTTGATGGAATCTTCAATTAGGCAAGGAGGAGTACTCTTTGATGCAAGACAAGGCTCCAGGACCTTGAAGGAACCTCTTGGGAATCAGTACTCAATCTAGCAGAGATCAGTAGGAAATATGGAGAAAACGAAAATAATGTCTATAGTGAAAGAGAAAAGTGCATTTACCTACCATTTAGGAGGAGAAAAAATAGAGAAGGTAAAAGAATATACATACTTAGGCCTATGGTTTGACTCACATTTGAGATGGAAAGTCCTTACTGAAGCCCTGAAAAATAAAGCTCTATCATCAGTTTGGGGATTAAACAAATTCATTAATAAATATGGGGGTCCTTCCTTCCAGATGGTTATTTCTGCCTTTAATGATATGGTACGTCCCCAGTTCCAGTATGGAGTGGAAGTTCTAACAATTTCTGGGAAAGTAAACTGGGAGACAGAAGAAAGCATTTGCGTAAAGCATATGCTCTCACTGCCCCCTTTAAGTATGTTTACAAGCTATAAGAGTAGAATGTCAAATGACGGCATGGACTTACCTGGGACTACAAGCAACACTGAAGTTCTGGTTAAGTATAAGAGATGAAGGGAACTGTAAGATCGCGAGATTGTGTAAAAAAGAAATAACAACAAGCGACTTACATTGGGCGCTACAAATGAGAGGACGGTTAGAAAAGATTTGTGTCTTCTTAGGCTTATCCGGCAACCAGTGGTGTGGTGCACAAATTCCGAAATCTAATCTACAAAGAATAGTGAAGGAAAGAGCAAGAGAACTAGACCTGAAGGACTTAGAGAGCAAAATATCAACTCAGGCTAGAGGCTCGACCTAACCCAAGATTAAGAAACTCAGTTTTACAGTTCCGAATTGGGCTGAATCCAGGCTACAGAGATCCCAATGTAAAAGCATTCCTTAAGGATGCCAAGGGTCTATGTACATGTGGCTTACAACAGAAATATACTATGCAACACCTACTTTTGGATTGTTAATGGTTTTTAGAAGTGCGTAATACGTTTTTAAAACCAATTTTTAAGGAATATAATATTATTCATCTCGACCAAGCGTTTAGGTTACTCATTGATATGAGATTTTTAAATGTAACCTGTGCATAGGGCCTATTTTTAAATAGCCTAAGAGGTGTTTTAACTGGAATTATAGGCTCCGGTATGATGTAGGAAGTAAACAGGAATGAAGAGTTTTAAATACTATAACTGGGTGATGGTATTTTAGAAAATTGTGCCAAGTTATAACGAGGCAAGAATTTAAATGTAGAGTACTTTATATCGGAAATTGCACTTTATGAGATTATGAGGATTTTATACTGGAAATTGCACTTTAGGAGATTGTAAGGACCTGAGTCTAATCAGAATTGTATGTGGGATAACTCCCGTGGCACGTTGCAATTTATGAAACTGTAAGAATTTGAACTTTGCAGGAAGTAAAGAGGAATGAAGAGTTTTTTACTATAATTGACTATTTTAGAATTATATTTGACAATGGTATTTTAGAAAATGTTGCCTCGCCTTAATGAAATATGATAAAATGTGGTGCATTTTATATCGGAAACTGTACTTTATGATATTGTAAGGACTTGAGTGTAATCAGAATTGTATATGGGATAATCTGGTTGGCAAACTGCACTTTGTGGAATTATAAGAACCTGAACCTTAAATTAATGATCTATGTAAGTAGAGCTGGTTATTAAGACTTAGAATGATTTAAGAATTTTGTATGTGAATGTAGTATGTAATAGAAACAATTTGTACATTTTATTGTTTTTATACTTTTAATGGCTGTGCAAATAAAATAATTTGTGAATTGAAGAGATCAGTAGGAGAGGTCAGGCAGATCCAGTTCCAGGTTCAGGCCAGTCCATTTGTAGTAGGTGAGTTGGACACTTGTAGGGAGACCTATGAAGCTTGTTGTATCCCTGTAGCTCAGACAAGAGATGAGCCATTCGACCCTTGGAGACCTCCAGGTAGCCTAGGATGAAGGCAAACAGGTTCAATCTTCCTGCTCTGACAGCAAAGCAGTCCTTTAAGCAGAAGGGCGACCCTCCAACAGCAGGGAAATTCTTCTTCCATAACTTCCACAGGTGGTCTGGCAGTGTTCTGAAGAGTGTCTCTGAAGGTCCAATATTTATTCCAGATGTCCTCATTCTGTGAGTGAACTTCCTGTCCTACTCTCACTTTTGGCCAGGAAAGCTCTTCTCCTACCTTGTCAAGACTCTAAACTGTCTGGGGTTGCCTGTAATAAATTGGGTAATTGGTTCAGGGGATTGAGACCCTTCTCAGGCAGCAACCACAATTCTTCTCAGGGTGAAGTCATAAGCAAGTCCTAAATTAACCTCTGCTCAGCCCTCGGAAACTTGGCATGGAGCAGTCAGGCTTAACACAGAGGCAATGTATAAAGTATTTGTGCAACACTTCAAACAGTAAGACAGTGAAAATACTGCAAAGGGACCCCATGCCTAGTTAGAAAAACAGTACTTAATAAAAAACAAGACCAAAATGACAAAAATACACTCAGTAGAACCAGACATATGAATATTTAAGGAGTTAAGTAGATATGACGCAGAAAGTGCTAAGAACCAACTCAGGATATCGGGCTGTGATGAACAGAGTTACCTTCTCAAGTTCGTGCAAGTGTCCCATCATCTTGAGGAGGGCTATGAGGAGCACGGAGAGTATTGTTGGAGGGTATTGCGGAAGAGCGAAGAGTCAGTCAGAATCAGGGGTGGGCATTGCTGAAGAGTCACATTGTTGGTCACTACAAGCAGTTGATGCTACAGGTTTGGGATCAGGAGTAAGACTAACAACATAAGTAACAGAGTACCCCACACAACCTGTATTTCTTCTCTAATCGCCTCAAGTTCAATACCCAAAATAAGACCCATCAGTTGCCTGTAGCACATTTTCATCTTTTTATTTTTTTAATTATTGTCTTTCATTGATATACATATTAAATTATTTTTTATTTTTTACCATATACTCAAAACATTCTATCTATTTCTACAAATCTTTGAATCATCACTTTTCTATTTGTCATGAATGTTTGTGCACTGCTTCCAACCATAGTGTGATATTTTACATTAAAAAAACCTTAAACATTACACCATAATATAACATTTTTGTATACACCTCGATTATGCCTCAAACTATCAATCCACTCTTTTCCGCTCACAGCACATCCTATCTCTTTCAACATTCATACACACCCTAGCCGCATTCCACATTCACCACAAATTACAACGGGAAAAGATCTTAAATTTCAACCGCTGTTGTGTTGCAGAATGGCATCACTCATAAAGCAGTGGATGCATGTTTCGGTGGGTGCAACAATGCCTCTACAACCACCTTCTTCAGGACCCAATTATAATTGGTATTTTTACTCTTGTTGACCAATGGAAGATTTTCCTGAAATGATATGCGAATACTCCCAGGTCAGGACCACAGTCTTCATAATACATTTTGAGGGGGGAGCGCAAAGTGCTCCGTCCCCTGTCGTAATCTCTCTTTGGGCTTCCAACCACACCCATGTCAAGTCAGTCACTTTCATTGGTTTGTGTGCTTGCCTTTTAAAATCCGCTTGCTTTCATTTGTGAAAAGCATGCATACATCATGCCTTTTCCGGTGTTTAGCCCACCTACACAGCACCGGTAAACTACTGAAAACATACGAGGCTCGATGTTTTCAGCATGATTTCCGGACTACTTTATCTGTTTATTTTCCATGCAGTGTGATCATGCTGGAGTGTACACAGTGCGATCGCGATCGTTTTTTCAGTTTTCAATTTCAGCACGATCGTGCTGCATTTTAAATAGTGTGATCGCGCTGCATTTTTTTTCTTTTAATTTGTGTGGCAAGAAAAGTCCGGTTAGGAGTTTACAACGCTAATAGCTCTAACTCGAGCAAATGCGAGATCCGTTGCATTGAAAATGCTTGTTACATTTCTTTTCTAACTTTCTCAGGAAACCCCCATTTCATCAGGATGCCGACCAAGGTTGCATAGTGCACAAATATGTTGGGGAACCCAAACCACTGTTTCAAAATTCCACAGTGCGCAAACATGCAAACAGGCCCAAACCAATGTTTCATAGTTCCCAGAAATGCATGTGTTCTTATCAGCAAACAACTCACACATGGCCTTGTACCAGAGGACCTGCCCATAAAAGAGTGACTTATGAGAATCATGAGCTGAAATTTCAGATGGGTCACATCAAAAAGACATTGATAAGTTAAAACCCCATATCGTCAGATATGTTTGTGCAAAACATCCTCATGCTTTTTCACGTGTAATCAGCTGTTTTTTGTGACATGCAAACTCCTGCTTAAAATGTGCGTGCACATGAGCTCCATCTCTTCACCAGGCGAACACTTCTATTCATGGCACTCACTCCAATGTTGCAGATCTCTAGATTCTATTATTTGGAGATTTTGTAAACTTTTTCTCTTTCCGTAAGAGTTTTTCACTACCAGGACATGTAAAACATACAGGTACATATCCAACTTTCTAAATACGCTGCACCCTGCCCTCTGGGGTGACTATATGTATTAAAACAGAAGGTTTGGGCTGGGCAAAAGGTTTATTTTGCCAGATCGGCATGGGTTTTAAATCTGCACACAAAGGCTGCAATGACAGGTCTGAGACATAGTTAAAGTGCTACTTAAGTGTGTGGCACTGTTATATGGTCCTATCTAAGGTAGTAGGACTGTGTACTAGGACAACAGAACTTCAGAACATGGGGGACTAAGTCCATCCATATCATCAGGAGCTGTTGGACCAATGCCTCACCTACACCCCATCCCTGCCAGGGTGACCATTGATTATAGTAACCTGAACATGACACTGACTCCTCAGGGAAGCCTTGGAAACAGATGTAATCCTTTTGGTGTATTACTCATGCCTGCCCAGAAGGAACACAAGAGAGATATGAGATACGTTTTCAATTAAATTATTGAAACTATCATAATCTTGCATAAAGAGAATGAGGTGCAATAATTTGTCAAATTAAAGAAAACAAGGTAACCAACATAATGAACATTGTAAAGGTAATAAACAATCCAATTGCGGTAAATGACATCTAGGGGTTCCAAAGGTGCTATACTGAGAGTATAGTGGGTGTAAACTTTTGCTTCCCCGATCTATAGGATAAGCCTTAATCCCATACCTCGAAATGGTGTCAGGAATCAGCTAGAAGTGTAGATGGCAATCCTCTCAGAAATCTGGTAGATTAGCACCAGCAGAGCTCCATATCGAACACACCATTCATCCCAGGATGGTTGCTGCCGGAATGCCCCTCTTTCCATTCCGGGTCAGTGCATCACTTATATAATAATCCCACAGCGTGCCAGAAGCATAGTTCTGATGGAATGCTATGTCTGGATGATAAAAGCTGTCTCCTGAATGGGCAACACAAGAACCAGGATGTTGTGTACAGTGTTCTTAGCCTTGAACAAAATGTACTGATTACATGTCGAGAAAAGGCTAAATAAGCAAGCAATTTGTACAGCATATTCCGAGAGGAATATCATGCTGGAAAAAGTGTATAAAATGTCATTTCTACAAGAGATGCAACTAAATATGTAAAATGTGAAATATAAAACAAAGCTAAGAAGCAGAGGGACCCAACTCAGGTCCAAGAGGTCATCATGATACCCTCTCCTAACTTGTAAAAAATACAGACTATAAAAAACCCATAGCATAAAAGGAAAAAAAAGGAATAAAAAGTTAACTCCAACAAGGAAAGCAAACAAATTTAATTTAAAAATAACCCAATGAAAACATAAACAATTTGTGTGAAAACAAAGGCCAAATAAAAAAGTTAGTGGAGTCTTCCAAGATGTCATCCATATTGACAATGGCAATGCCAATATAATCTAGAATGGATCCAGGTAAGTCAAAGGAACAAACATGGTTGATGGCTTTAGCTGCCACCTAGATAGTAGCATTATATGCAGTGCCTGCAGTGGATGAGCTTGGAGCTGTAGCATCCACATCCATGTACGATGGCTCATAAAAGATATCCTGAAGCAATCACAGTCTCATAGGACAACTCTAAAAATGACCCCTTAACCTGGACATCAGCTGATTCATGCCTATAGATAGTAACATTTGCGTTGTAAGACAGATGTCGAGTGCACAGTCGAAAGGGCTCCAAGAACAGCACAACACAGGCTGCACACAGTAGAACCGTATTGTCCAGAAAGACAAAGTCCAGTGGTTGTTTAGTTCCTACAAAAATGGTATACCAAAGTAGTGCATCATGCATTCATGACACAGCTGGACATGTGGCAGTTCCATCACCATTTGGCTTTGAAATAGGACATTGATCATGGAGCAGGAAAAATAGAATTAAACTACCACTAATTAGGAACAATACAAGAAGGATGCCTCCAATAGATAGAATTATTCTGAAAAATGTTTGGAAAGTACGGACAAACATAGACTCAATCACTTTTAAAAAGTGCACCTCTGCAGTGTTAGAAGTGTTAAAAATGCAACTCAGAAGTTCACCAAAATGTGTTGGAAAGTTAATATTTAAAAGCGATTGCATTCAGGGGAATACCTAGCAACTTGCAACTCAGATGTAAGCGCCACGTGTTTCTGAAACAATAGTGCTTTCAGTCGTCTCAGCTTGTTGAAGTTAACACTAAAGGTAGAAATGGAAGGCCATAATCTAATTCCCCTAATCTCCAGTGCGGCAGGAAAAAGTACATTACCACAGCAGGTCACTATTTGGGAAACAGAAACCACATAAAAGACAACTGCTTACATCCCATGACAGCCTGATCATTCAGTATCAAATAACTTACATTTGAAATTAACTGAAGGACTGGGATCCCTGGTACTACTTTCAAGTAACATGCTAGATTGGCCACAGATGCATTACAGATGCTGTGCAACGTCACTCATGTACAAATCATAGAGTGGCTTAGAGAAGTTTTGCATTCCTTTCCACTAAGAAAAATCTCTTTTTCCCCACTTATTCATTTATAACTGAAGGGTAATTCTCACAGCTTGTGTATGAAACTCTCCCCAAAGTCCTCATATTTGCCTACTGAAAAATATTTAAGGCATGATGTAAACTGAAATGCAGAGTTTGGCAGTGAGATAACTCAGTGTACGAGCCACACTGCTGATGGTGTTTCAGCTACTGTGAAAGGCTACTTGTTTAAATTCCCTACATTAAGCATTGTGTATTCAGCATCTTTCTTTGCCATTATCTGTTGGCCTGTTAAATTAAATGTTAAAAACAATTATTTTGTGTTCACCTGCTCCTAGGGCATGCAGTTTAATTTAAGAACCTGCAACATCCAGCTTAACTGAATACTAGATCTAATAGATCTAAGTTTACTTTGTCTATGCTTTAAAAACAAAACCTCCACTGTCACGCCAACAGAAATACGCCCACACTATCACGACCCACGAATACACGCCGTGGTCTTTCAACCGCGGTATTCCATTGGCGTTACACACTGCTGCGCTCAAAATACACACACTCTTACAAAACACTACCACATTGGACAATTCGAAATACACACACCTGATACACATACACACACCACTCCCACACACCCAATACAATATAAAACACACACCCACATCACCCACAAACCCTAACGAACACAATTGCGATAGAAGGCCAGAGAGAGACACCACAATCTATAACCAGGCATCCACAGGCACACAACACCATCACCCACATAACATCCACGCACCCCACACAACACACCACTAAATATCACCCCACATATCATAACATACACAACCCCACACATCATTCGCACCACTCCATGGCACGGCAAAGACACCCCAGGTTCTCTGAGGAGGAGCTCAGGGTCATGGTGGAGGAAATCATCCGGGTAGAGCCACAGCTATTTGGATCACAGGTGCAGCAGACCTCCATAGCTAGGAAGATGGAGCTATGGCGAAGGATAGTGGACAGGGTCAGTGCAGTGAGACAAAACCTAAGAAATAGAGATGACATCAGGAAGAGGTGGAAGGACCTACGGGGGAAGGTGCATTCCGTGGTCTCAAGACACCACCTTGCGGTTCAGAGGACTGGCGGTGGACCCCCACCTTCTCCCCCACAACTAACAACATGGGAGGAGCAAGTCTTGGCTATTCTGCATCCTGAGGGCCTCGCATGAGTAGCTGGAGGAATGGACTCTGGTAAGTCAAATCTTTAACTACTTCATCCCCCACCCTACCTGCATGCCAGCACATACCCCCACCCTCACCCCCATCACTCCAACTCCTCACAAATGTCCCAATATCACAAACCACCCATCCCAACACCAAGCCCTGCATGCAACACCAAAGCATGGACACCCATCATCAATGCATGGCCACTGCACATACCCATACACCCCCCTAAACCATTGTCACACAAGGTCCTACACAGGAATGCAAGCACTGGGGCAAGCACTGGGGTACACGGTCACCCACCCATTGCACACCATGGCACACACAGATGCAATAATCATGCTTTTACACCCCTGCAGGACCCCTACCCAATGTCACCAGACAGGAGGGTCCACACATGTCCACACCACCAACAGAAGAGGCCCACAGTGATGACAGCAGCTCCCTCCAACTGGATCTAGACGACCAGCCCGGCCCATCTGGGACCTCGGAACAGTCGGTTTCCCTCACACAGTCACAGGCCACTACAGATCTTCCCCCGTCTGGAAACACCAGCACAGCACCCACCCAGCGGGCCCATACATCTGTCCCCAGGACACGTCAATCAGCAGTGTGCCACCACTACAGGGAACCAAGGCTAACCCACCACACAACAACAACAGAGACCTGGGGGCAGCGGCATTGGGCACAAGGTTTCAGGGGACAGAGGCCCCGGGAAACAGGGGAACTGGGAGGTCTTCTGTGTGACAGGGGGAGGACAGGCCCAGGGAACCCACTCTCCACAAGGCCCTCTCCAGCATCATGGGAGCGTACCATCATTCCCAGGAGACGATGGCAACGGTACTGGCCAAGTTTCAGGAGACCCAGCGGCTGCAGGAGGAACAGTATTTGGGCTTCAGGGAGGAACTCAGATCCATCAACTCCACCCTGGGCACCATCGTAGGGGTGCTGAAGGAAGTCCTCAACACCAGGAGGGACACTTTGGCACAACAAGGGTCCCTTGACACTAGCCTGGACGATGAACTGCCAACCACCTCCGGTGGCGCTAGTGGACAGGAGGCACTGCCACAGGACCACCACACCAGCACCCCACCCCCTGCAGAGGGAGAACCACCCCGCAAACGGTCCCTGAGATCCAGGACAAAGACAGAGAACGATGCCAAGACCCACGCCAAGAAATGAGACTGCCTTGAATGTCATCCTTTTGTCCCACCTGGTCACCCTGTCCATCCTCAAACTGCCCCAGCTCCACTTCCTATGCCCCTTTGGACAATGCACCTGTGAGACTGATAGACTGGACTCTGCCATGGACATTCCTCCACCATCACCCCTCCCCATTTTACAGCACCCTCCAATATTGAGCACTTAAATAAACACCCTTAAGGCACAAAACAATCTGGAGTCTGTCTGTGATTTCAAAATAGTGTATTAGCAATTACAGTGACTAAATGCTCTTACAATTGTAATGTCAACATACCTATGTTACACAGCTCTAGTCCAAGAGGAAACAAAGCAGATGTCACACAGTGAGACCCACATCTGTGAAATCGTAGGGGAAAGTGAAAACTCAGTGACCATACACTGGGTGAAAAGGACAGACAGTAGAGAGGTAGTAGTGTTACATTACATGTGGTAGGCAGGTTTGTCTTCTTACCTGTGTCTCACTGGAAGTATTGCAGGATAACCGAGTTCCGAGTCGATGTCCTCTTCTTCTGCTTCCTCGTCTTCACTGTCCACAGGCTCCACAGCTGCCACAGCACCTCCATCTGGACCATCCTCCGGCATCTGTAGTCGGAAAGCTAAGTTGTGAAGCACACAGCAGGCCACGATGATCTGGCACACCTTCTTTGGTGAGTAGAATAGGGAACCACCTGTCATATGGAGGCACCTGAGCCTGGCCTTCAGGAGGCCGAAGGGCCGCTCTATAATCCTCCTAGTTCACCCATGGGCCTCATTGTAGCGTTCTTCTGCCCTTGTCCTGGGATTCCTCACTGGGGTCAGTAGCCATGACAGGTTGGGGTAACCAGAGTCACCTGAAAAAGGCGAGGGACAACTGTTAGACACACACTAACCTGTAGGGATATCCCCAGACAACTATTCCCACTGATTTGGTTCCATGTGCTCACCTAATAGCCACACCTGGTGCCTCTGGAGTTGCCCCATCACATAAGGGATGCTGCTATTCCGCAGGATGTAAGCGTCATGCACTGAGCCAGGGAATTTGCATTCACATGGGAGATGTACTGGTCGGCCAAACACACCATCTGCACATTCATCGAATGATAACTCTTCCGGTTTCTGTACACCTGTTCTCTCCTGCGGGGGGACCAAGGGCACATGTGCCCCATAAATGGCACCTTTGATGTTGGGGATATGTCCCAGGGCATAGAAGTCACCTTTCACTGTAGGCAAATCCTCCACCTGAGGGAAAACGATGTAGCTCCGCATGTGTTTCAGCAGGGCAGACAACACTCTGGACAACACGTTCGAAAACATAGGCTGGGACATCCCTGATGCTATGGCCACTGTTGTTTGAAATTACCCACTTGCAAGGAAATGGAGTACTGGCAGAACCTGCACTTGAGGGGGGATTTCTGTGGGATGGCAGATAGCTGACATCAGGTCTGGCTCCAACTGGGCACACAGTTCCAGGATTGTGGCACAATCTAGCCTGTATGTGATGATTACATGTCTTTCCTCCATTGTCGACAGGTCCACCAGCGGTCTGTACACCAGAGGATGCCAGCATCTCCTCACATGTCCCAGTGGACGGTGCCTATGAAGGATATCAGCGAGCACAGAGTCAACCAACTCAGAGGTACGTACACACAGCTTACACAGAACACGATTCATAATCTGAAATAAGCATGCATGAGTGTTGAGATAAGGCCTAGTTATGTGTGACGCAGTTAAAAATAGAGACATGTGGGCCCCTGAAATGGCGGCTGCCTGACCTGTAAAGTGGGACAATGGGATATGAGGTAACTGCGCAGGCGTTGTACACCGTTGCGGTAGACGGTCGAAGACCGTGGCGCAATTCTGCATTGGTTAACATTGGACCCTATGGGTCCCAGGAGCCAATGATGATGTACGCCAGAGGTGACGGTACGCACCGCCGCGGACGTGACCACCATTTTTTATCTGTTCAATCACTCTATACCTGATCTTCGACAGGAGAGGACCTACACTGCAAGTGCTGCTGGGACATCAGTCTGGAAGAGACAATGGCTCGTGTGTCTGGGGTAAGGGCCCCTGCCTTCACATCGGAGGAGTTGGAGAAACTCGTGGATGGGGTCCTCCCCCAGTACACGCTACTCTACGGTCCTCCAGACAAACAGGTAAGTACACTGGGAGCATGCTGTATAGGCTATGCCTGTGTGGAGTGGGGTGGATGAAAGATGGGCGGGGGAGAGTGAGGCGTGCATGAAACAACGGTGAGTGCATGTGCCACATGGCAAGGGTAGGGATGCGGGCCAATGACTGTGACGGTGCAGTTGGAAATAACTTCTCTTTTTCCCCTGTACAATTCCTGTAGGTCAGCGCCCACCAGAAGAAGTATATTTGGCGTGTCATCACCAAGGACGTCCGGACCCTGGGGGTCTATCACAGACGGAGCACCCACTGCCATAAGAGAGGGGAGGACATTTGCCGCTGGAGCAAGAAGACGGCGGAGGCCCAGCTGGGGATGGCCTCCCAACGTGGGAGGGGTGCCCGTCGCACCATGACCCCCCTGATGTTCAGGATTCTGGCGGTGGCGTACCCGGAGTTGGATGGGCGCTTGAGGGCATCACAGCAGCGACAAGGGGGTGAGTACACTCTCATTCTGCTGACTCAGTGTGCAGTGGAGGTGTCTGGGTGGGGGAGGTGGGCTGTGGGTTCCTCTAGGCCAGGGTGAGTGTGCTAGTTAGGTCTCCTTTTTCAGGCAGGCCCTGTGGCACCCCACCCCACCTGGGTACAGTGCCAACTACACCTAATCAGGCTCCTGTGACATCCATGTGTGCAGATGTCGCCCATAGCCTTGTAGGCCATGTCCCAGGGATTGAATAGTGGACCCCAAGTGCGCGGCATAGTGCAGGGGGCTCCTGTGTCTGTCGTGTCCGCCAACGGTAGCTGTGATGCATGCACTCATCATGTCTTTCTTCTGTCGTCGTCCCCCTTTTTGTGTTCTCCCTGTTCTTGTGTGTATTAGCATCATCAGGTGGAGGAGCAGTGGCACCGGAGCAGGAGGGAGCTGCATTCCACATGGCCCTGGAGGGCGACACTACGGAGTCGGATTTCACCAGTGGGACGGAGGGCGAGGGGAGCTCCACGGCGGGGACAGGAGCTGAGACCAGCGAAACGGACTCGTCCTCTGATGGGAGCTCCCTTGTGGTGGCGGGCCCATCTGTGCCCCCCCATCTACAGGTGCAGCTGCCACCCCCCTTCTAGCACTGCCCTCCCAGCAGCCCCTCAGCATTTGCCCCCTGCCCGCTCTCCCAGGAGGGTGGGCATCACCTTCGCCCCAGGCACCTCAGGCCCTGCCCCAGTCACCCCTGCTGCCCTCAGTGAGGAGGCCATTGACCTCATTAGGTCCCTCACTGTTGGGCAGTCTACCATTTTGAATACCATCCAGGGTGTATATAGGTAGTTGCAACAGACAAATGCATTCCTGGAGGGCATTCATTCTGGTCAGGCAGCCCTTCAGCAAGCTTTTCGGACTGTGGCCTCAGCACTGATGGCAGCCATTGTCCCTGTCTCTAGCCTCCCCCCTCCAACTTCCTCTACCCAGACCCCTGTACCTCAGCCTACCCCAAGCACACCATCAGACCAGCATGCACACACCCCAACACACAAAGGAAGCTCAGGCAAACATAAGCACCACACATCCCACAGGCACTCACGCAAACATCACACACATGCAGACATAGCAACATCCACTGCCTCCACTGTGTCCCCCTCCTCCTCGTCTCCCTCCTCCCTCCCAGTCTCGTCTCCACTCACACCTGCATGCATTACATCTACAGCCACTACTTCCATCACCACCACACCCCGCTCACGTGCAGTCACCACCCCCACTACCATTCACAAATCCCCTGTATCCTCTCCCAGTGTGTCTGTGACGCCACCTCCCACGGTACACAAATGCAGGCACACACCCACCCAACAGCCATCCACCTCTCGACAGCCTCCAGCGCATGCATCTTCACCCAAAGTCACCAATCGTACACCTCCTACAACCACAACCTCTTCCTCCACTCCCAAACCCCCTCCAACTACCCGTCCCAGTGTTCCCAAGAAACTTTTCCTGTCCACCCTTGACCTCTTTCCCTCACCTTCCCCACCCTGTCAGTCTCCTAGGGCCGGACTCTCCAGGTCCCAACCTAGCACCTCAGCCACAACATCTCCGGGACCAGTGGTGCCAATAGTCACCGGATTCTGGAGTGCACCAGGCAGCAGGGCAGCCAGTGTGGCAAGGAGCCACAGCACGGACAGTCCTTCACCTGTAATGCATCAAAAGTTGGCCAGTGCCCGGCGGGAGAGGGGGAAGACACCAGCCACCAAAGCCGCTCCCAGGGGTACAGGTGGGAGTGTGGAGTCAGCTGCGACACCTTCCAAGGTGGGGAAGGGGCACAAGAAACCCACCAAGTCTGGGAAGATCGGCATGGCGGAGAAGTCCGCCATCAGCCCCGCTGCCCAGGAGGCGACCGCCAGCACCAGCCCCGCTGCCCAGGAGGCGACCGCCAGCACCAGCCCAGCTGCCCAGCTGCCCAGGAGGCGACCGCCATCAGCCCCGCTGCCCAGGAGGCGACCGCCATCAGCCCCGCTGCCCAGGAGATGACGCCATCTGCCCCGCTGCCCAGGAGGCGACCGCCAGCACCAGCCCCGCTGCCCAGAAGGCGACTGCCATCAGCCCCGCTGCCCAGGAAGCGACCGCCATCAGCCCCGCAGCCCAGGAAGTGACCACCATCAGCCCCGCTGCCCAGAAGGCGACCGCCAGCACCAGCCCCGCTGGTCCAGACAGGACCACCAGCAGCAGCCCCGCTGGCCCAGACGGGACCGCCAGCAGCAGCACCACTGGCCCAGACAGGACCGCCAGCAGCTGAGTCGCTGCCAAGGACACCGCCGCCACAAGCACTGCTGCAATGGACACCGCCGCCACAAGCACCACTGCCAAGGACACCGCCACCACCGCTGCAATGGACACCACCGCCACAAGCACCGCTGCCAAGGACACCGCCGCAACAAGCACCGCTGCAATGGACACCGCCGCCACAAGCACCGCTGCAATGGACACCACCTCCACAAGCACCGCTGGCCCATGAGCGCCAAGAGCACTCACGCTACTGAGTCCGCCACGAGCAGGATGAAGCACTCTGGGCACAAAGCCCCCTCCAGAACCAGTGGAGATTTACATCCACTCCCTCTGTCCTTGGCAGGATGAAGCACTCTGGGCACAAAGCCCCCCTCCAGAACCAGTGGAGATTTACATCCTCTACCTCTGTCCTTGGCAGGATGAAGCACTCTGGGCACAAAGCCCCCTCCAGAACCAGTGGAGACTGTTATCCACTTAAGAAACTGTGGCTTTGCACTCCCCAGGATTGAACAGTGGGCAAACCACCCACTGTAGAGACTTGAGAGACTGTGGCTTTGCACTCCCCAGGATTGAACAGTGGGCAAACCACCCACTGTAGAGACTTGAGAGACTGTGGCTTTGCACTCCCCAGGATTGAACAGTGGGCAACCCACCCACTGTAGAGACTTGAGAGACTGTGGCTTTGCACTCCCCAGGATTGAACAGTGGGCAACCCACCCACTGTAGAGACTTGAGAGACTGTGGCTTTGCACTCCCCAGGATTGAACAGTGTGCATGTGGCCCCATCGTGGATTTGGCGTTGTGCACTCAACCCGCTGAGGTGCCCCCTCTTTCCCTTCCCCCTGAGGTGCCTATCTGATGCCCCTGCAGTGTTCTCTCCGTCATGGTTGGGTACCTTGTGTGGGCCTCGCCCATGCAGTGTGGGCCCAGTGTTCCACGGACTTAAATGGAGCAATACCTGGACTTCTATTCTATTATATTTGTTAATAGTGTATATATATTTTTGCGTACTGGATTTTGATAGATTACAATGGTTACACTCATTTCCTTTTGTATTTGCATTCTTCCGGGGGGGTCAGGGGGGTGTAACTGTGATGTATCAATATGTATTAGTGTGTGTGTTGTCGTAGGTGAGGGTTGGGGTGGGGTGTTGCATCTTGCGTGTCCCTGTTTTTTCCCTCCCCTGTGTTGTAGGTGCAGTACTCACCGTGGTCTTCGCCGCCAGCGTTCGTGCTCCTGGTAGAGGAGCAAGAAGATGAAAGCTGGGAAAATGTGAAGCTCTGGTTCCATGGCGTCCTGGTTCCTCATGGGGTGTATAGAGGTGAGCGTTTTCCCTTCAAAGTCCTGTTTCCGCTGTGTTTTTCTTCACGGTGAATCCGGCCCGGAAAAGATTGCGGATTGGTAGGTTGTGATACTGTGGGCCGTATATTGTCTTCCGCCTGTCTGTTGGTGGCGACTGCCGCGCTGTTTGTTTGTACCGCTGTGGCAGTCGGAGTGTTAAAGTGGCTGTCTATGTTGGCGGTTTCCGCCATGGTCGTAATTCCATTTTTTTTCCAGCCGGCCTGTTGGCGGTCTTACCGCCGCTTTAACACCGACCGCCAGGGTTGTAATGATCACCAATATTTTTTTGTGTAAAAATATGAGTGGACAATGTGTTCATTCTGTTTTCAACAACAGCCAATGCTTTTTCTAAATTACCCTGATCTATTTGCCTCGAAGATGCAGCTGCTTCCATTTGTGAAAGCTTCCAAATTTCATTGTAAATGACGTAAAGAAACCTCTTTGAACATGGTGATTTAGGACCTAACAAAACATCTTCTAAATACATGTTGTCAGATAGGTATGAAAGGTGCTCTTTTACAAGTGATGAAGTGGAATGTTGTAACTTTTGTTTACATAACGTCCCTAAGCTGTTAGTAGTGATGATCCCTGTGTACTATGACAGAAAATAATGAGGGGCCAGTTTTGTTGCTTTTAAACCCTTAGAGGAGTTTTTAAAATGTGCATGACAACCATTTGTGTCCATTGGCCACAACTACCACCTGATGGGACCTGAAAGTATTGAATTAAACACACTATTCTATACCATACCATTGAGCTGTTCTGTTTAATTTACCAAATTCTGCCAATTTTCAAAACAAGCAATTGAACAGATACTGGGCACATTGTTTCTTTACAGTTTGCTATACCTAAGGAAATAGTCTGCTTAATTGTATCATTCAAAAAAATCATCTGTAATGGAATCAGACACACTTTAAATAAGGCATCCATGCCCTGCACTTGTCAATCTTTTGTTCTTTCCAATATTCATAGCCTTTAATAGCCAATTGGGAAACAAACAAATTTGAGTTAGCTAATGTAGCATTTGCCAAGCTGTCTTTTCTTGCTTTTGAAGGCATTAATCTAAAATGGTATGGTACAGGGTCAGAAGCATCATGCCAGAAAAATAGGTGAATTTGTCCACTGTTGAAATTAGACAATATGCCCATAATGAATAAATAAAAAATGTACCTGGAGCACTAGCTCTGTGTAGGTAATGCCACACATTGTGATGGTTACAGAGTATTTAACCATAATTGGTTGAGTTCATGTACATATCGTTACTTTTAAATACAGCATGATATTCAAGCTAAGAAAGCAATGAAGAAACTGTCTTTACATCCCAATCATTGGATACCTGATGTTACAACATTGTCATCACTTAAAACATATGGAATTTGAATAGTTTCTGTTGGACCAAATATAACATATGGGACCTTATCCAAAACAATCCCATCAGAAACTGGAACAGCAGAAATGTTGACTAAGGACAGGTCTCTTTGCAAAAAGACAAGACCTCAGCTACCAGTTCCACAGTAGAACGTTCTGAAAGATAAAGGCCATTCATAAGCAGGAAGAAAACAGTAACAAATCCAATCAACAAGAAGAAAGCAAATAAAGCAAGTGAGTGTGATTTAGCAATGAAGAAATGTATGTATACCATGAAGTGAAGTGGATGAAGAATCAGAAGAGAAGTCATCAATATCGGCAAAGTACCCTGAAGCTGTCTGTGTGAAAACAGGAGTCATAGCAGGTAAAGGTGAACTGGTAAACACCTACAAAGGTGGTTAGTCATAAAGACTCTTTTACTTTGTAAAGTAGTAGAGAAATGTAGACTTATGTCAGGTGTGTTTCTTGTATTTGTTATGGTGGGATCAACAAAAGTTAATTCGTCACCCTCCTGAACCTAGGGGAAACAACACAGATTTTGTTCAGTTTTTGAAGAGGTATTTCCGGTATAGTAGTGACGGGGTTTAAGGAAATACCCAGGAGTCCCTAAGGCCTACTATGTGGGATCAGCCACATGATGCAACTTTACCTGAATAATGGATACTGGACATCAAAGTATTTCTTCCAAGTTTCTTAATTCCATCAGGAAGAAACTCCCATCACACCATTATCAGCGATGCACAATGAGCAACTGCCTCAGCATCTTTCAAACTCCTGAAGGGCCATGATGTAATAAAGGCTCCTCACATTTTACTAGTCAAGGCTTTGTTATAAGTGGAGCAATGCAGTGCTCCATACAGCATAACAAATCCACTTCCCTTCACTAAGTCCCATATAAAACAAACCCACCACGTTACACAATACTCTCAAAACAGCATTCTGTACAGGGCAACAAACAAAGACTGGAGGCATAAACAGTACTCAGCAACTACAGACATAAGATGTAACAGATGAATACCCCCATATACATTAACCAGAAAAAATTGTGAAATCCTTAGCTAAAACAATTCACTTGCAGATAAAAATCACCTCAGTAACTAGGTATCCTTCTTGATCTCACTGCCCTTGCATTAGCTTGAACAAGGTCACCATCATCCCTACCCTTACCAGCAGGTTGCATATTAACTTCATCTCTCTGAAAGTCAGAGTCCTTCATCATCAACCAACAAGAACACTTGTCTCTCATGGCAACTGTTGCCAGCATGGTACCACCCTTCTAATAAAATGCAACTCTTCTCAAATTCCAAGGTTGCCCATTCCTCAATTCGACCCAATTACTACCTACCTCAGATACCATGTATGGACCATTAAACTGAGACAAGCCTTCACCTAGACCACTCGGTTTGACTTTTACCCAATCACCCTTCTGAACAAGATGATGTGGTCCACTCTCTGACCCTCTCATTTCTGACGTTTCATTTCCAGCCATCCTTATCCAAGGGGGAACTAAATTTGTACCAGGTCTTCTTCACCTCATCATTTCGAAGGATGTTCTACCTGTCCTGGCATTCGCCTTAGTGCTGTGAGCCCATAGCATGTCTTTAATGGCCTCCTGAATATTCAATTGTGCACTGTACACCATTTCCACAGTTTCTTTTGATTAATCCATTGATACAAACTTCCAAGCCATTACTTTGGGGATTGTACAGTGATGAATAAACATGCTTAGGGGCATATTTATACTCTGGTTGCGCCAGAATTGCGTCGTTTTTTTTACGCAAATCCGACGCAAAACTAACTCCATATTTATACTTTGGCGTTAGACCCGTCTAGTGCCAAAGATCTTGGAGTTTGCGTCATTTTTTAGCGTGGACACCTTCCTTGCGTTAATGATATGCAAGGTAGGCGTTCCCATCTAAAAAATGACTCTGAGGCATGTGCGCCGTATTTATACTCCCGGGCAAAAATGACGCCAGGGAGTGGGCGGGTCAAAAAAAATGACGTCCAGCCGCTTTAGCGTCATTTTTTAGCGCCTGGTCAGGGCAGGCGTTAAGGGACCTGTGGGCTCGGAAGGAGCCCAGAGGTGCCCTCCCATGCCTCCAGGGACACCCCCTGCCACCCTTGCCCACCCCAGGAGGACACCCAAGGATGGAGGGACCCATCCCAGGGAACTTAAGGTAAGTTCAGGTAAGTATTTCTTTTTTTTTTTGTGGCATGGGGGGCCTGATTTGTGCCCCCCTACATGCCACTATGCCCAATGACCATGCCCAGGGGACATAAGTCCCCTGGGCATGGTCATTGGGCAAGGGGGCATGACTCCTGTCTTTGCTAAGACAGGAGTCATGTCAATGGAGGGTGGGAGTAAAACAAAAATGGCGCAACTCGGATTGAGGCAGATTTTTTGCCTCAGACCGACTTGCCCCATTTTTTGACACCCAAGCTCCATTTTCCCCTACGCCGGCGCTGCCTGGTGTAAGTCATTTTTTTTTACGCACACCAGGCAGCTCCGCCGGCTAAAGTCATTCCATAAATAAGGCGCCCGCATGGCGCTTTGGAATGGCGTTAGCCGGCGTTAAATTTTTTGACGCACAACTGCGTTGGCGCAGTTGTGCGCCAAAATGTATAAATACGGCCCTTAATGCCTAAAGTGTTCATGAACAATTTCATTTCCATAGAAGTGAGCTGAATACCATTGTCAGTGAGCAAGATAGAGGAAATGTCTTCCCTCCTGAAGACTTCACCTAATACCGGTATGATGGATCTAGTGCATATGGACCTCATAAAGACCACCTCAAATCATATTGATGTAGTGTCTACTAATACAGCAGCAAATTTCTCTTGATCAGGTAATAAGGAGAATGGACTAATGCAATTGAAACAGACCTTCTCCAAAACTTCATTTGGTTCAATAATGTGTTGTTCTACATCCAAGGCTCCCAGGCTAACTCTCAGTTATTTCTCCAATTCTTTACACACTAGGCAGACCTGTACCCACTTCTTCATCTGAGCATTCATGAGTGGCCACAAAAAACCCCTATCCTCTTGAGCAGAACAGACTGTCCCATATGACCATCATGCACCAAATGTATCAACCTGGGCCTTACCAAACTAGGTGGTACAAATTGACTCCCTCTCATAATAGCACCCTCATCTTGTCATGACAACTCCTCCATGCACTTATAAAAAGGCCTTATAGCTTCAAGTCAAGTGCTCTTCCTCCTTAAACCTCTTGTAATGAATGCCACCACTGCCTTTAGTGTGTTGTCATTTTGCATCGCTTCCAACCACTCAACCTTGGAAACAGCTCTGTAACCCCTCAGTTGTATCCCCCACAGTGGCTACAACCTTTTCCACATAGAAATCACCATCAACTGCAGCTTTGTCTGGCAACCTTGACAAAGAGTCGGCCACTGTGTTTTTCCATCTTGGAACATATTCCACTGTACAGTCGACATCCTGCAGTCTCACCACCAACCGGGCTTATCTCCAGAACAATTTGTTACCCCCCTGGAGCCAGAACCTTTAGCAATGGTTTGTGACCTGAACTCATAATTACATGGCTTCCCCATATGAAAGTGTGAAAATAGGTAGTGGCACATGTTGCAGCTAATTCCTCCCACTCTATGACGGAATAATTCCTTTCGGAAACCATTAAGGAATGTGAAGCAAATGCTACATGTTTCTCCACTCACTCCCGTATCTGGGATACATTGCCACTATTCCAACCTCACTAGCATCCACCATCATAACAGTTGTCAAACCCCACTGGAATAGCACCAGAAATCCTGCATTAGCAAGATAATTCTTTATCCTTGAAAAAGCACTTTTCTGTTTTTGCCCCCACACAATGTTTTCCCTTTCATTAACAGGATGCTCAAGCTCTAAGTCTTATGAGCAAAGTCATGCACAAATTTTGAGTAATACTTTCCTAAATCCATAAATGATCTTAGTTTGTCTCTGTCATTGGGTACATCCGCATTGAAAATAGCAATCACTGACTCAATTTCTGATTTCACGTAGACTTTTCCATTCTTAATGACAACCCAGCATTACATGCTGTAGACAAGATTTCACTCAACACTCTGTTATGTGCATCAACAGTCTCCCCAAACACCAAAATGTCATCTTGGAAAAATACAACATTAGAAACTCCTGCCAACATGTTTGAAACCAGTTTTTGAAACAAGTTTGCTGCAGAACACAAACCAAATGGTAGTCTTTTAACCTGAAATGTGCCTTTTGATGTTATAAATGATGCACAGTGGTAAGAGCCTGGGTGTAGTTGTACCTGATGATAAGCACTTCTCAAGTCTAACTTTGAGAATTATTTACCCCCAGATAATGTTAACATCAATCTGTTGATGTTGGGAAGAGGAAATGAGTCCATTACTACATAACCATTGAAACTTTATAAGTTGACACAGAACTGCAAAGATTAATCCGCCTTCTTTGTGATGAGCACCGGTGAAAGGCATTCACTCAACTCCACCGGCTCAATCACATGGTCTTTGATCATTTGCTCTAATATTTCTTTTACTTTGTGTTTCACTGCAACGGGCACCTTCCATATCACATGCTTAACAGGTAATGCATTTTTCTTGAGCTTGATCTTGTGCAAGTATTGTTTGGCTATCTCAAATACTTCCTTGATTTGTTCCAGAATGTTGTCAACATCTTCATGTTATACAACCATCACCTGATTGTCAGCTCTAGAGTTTACTACAATATGCAAGTCACACTGGTGAGACCACCCTAGGATGGATGGCCCATCCTCTGCTCTGTACTTTTTTTTCACTTTGGTCATCCTGCTCTGAAACTTGATGGCAGCAATGAAGTACGCCACCACACCAATATTTGCTCCTTGGTAACCCTATAAAACAATGTTGGTATTGTGCAAAGTTTTCTTAGGCCACACCTTGTCAAACAACTCTTTAGATGACCTTGAGTCCATCATCAAAGATGCAACCTCACTATTTATGTTAAAGTCAGCTTTTGGTTTGATCTCTTTTTCCATTACTTTCTTCGGCCTCACCATCTATCACTAGTACTTCATAGTCTTGCTTGAAGCTCCACATGTGTGCCTCCGCATTTACAACAATCTTTGTACATCACTTCACAATTTTTGAAATCTACTAATGATATGAGCTTCCACATCTATAGCACACCTGGGATGTGCTCTTGACAGTATAACCTATTGCTCCTCCCACTCTCGCATTTCCAGCTATTCCTGTATTGAGATTAGTGTTAAATAGTTTCTTCCTCACCACATTGACAATTCTGTATCTTCATCCACCTCAGTCACTTCCAAGCCTCGTTTGTTCTCCACACTAGTTTTCTGCATTTCCTTCATTTTCATTTTCCATTTTCCAACTTCTCAACTTTGGATATAGCATCTTTCAATGAAGTAGTACTTGCCACCACACAATTGTTCTTGCATTTTTCTAGTAGAGCATTGCACAATTAAGTGATTGCGAATTAGCTCTTCAGTCATTAATCCAAATTGACATTTGGCAGCTAGCTCTCCAAGCCTGGCCACAAATCCATCTAGTGATTTCCTTGGGTGCTGGGGTTGAGTGTGGAACTTATAGCATCACATTGCTATGTTGACTGTTTTGGCAAACCTATTTTAAAGTCACAATTTTGCCTCCTTCTATACATCCTCATTGCATTCCCTTGGATGTCACAGACTGGTGCTAGCTACTTCAATACATGCTGCCCCTCCTTTCCAAGAGAACCCAATAAAATTGCCATTTCCTTGCTGAGGAAATATTAGTACCGCTCAAAGCTATCAAGTATTTCTCAAATGTGTCTAGCCAGTCCTCCCATTCCATAAGAGGATTGCCTGGCAGCTTTAAAAATGGTGGCAGTGTGATTATTGACTGATTAATGCTCATATTGGTCACAAGTTTATATGATAGAAATAGTATCAATGAAGGGTTGTGTACAGCATATTTATTTGATAATTGTCTACACTTGTACTTCCAAGAAAATCCAGAACTTGACAGTATAGAACTGTGAACCACTGAGATTAGATGAGAAAGTAACTTACATGAGCCATGTAAGTGAAAAACAAATGCTGGGAACAGGGCCGCAATGTGGTGCCTCAGAGAGCTGAGGGGCAAAGCTGGCAAAATGATCAGTTACTCTGAGTATAACATTGACTGTGATGCAGTTAGGCTTATGGTGGGTGAGAGACTGCACACTACATTTTCAGGTAGATGCATGCGTTGGTGTAGAGTGGATGCAATTACGTGCACTTGTCCTGGCAAACATTGCATGCACTGGGTCCAACTACTTTGGTCAGTCATCTCAGTCAGCACTGGTGTGTAGCAGCTCAATTTTGGAACGGTGTACAATTTAGGCAATATCTGCACATGGATGGAAGGCCTTAACATTGCTTTACACTGTAACTATTTCTGTATGTGCCCTCAACATAATCAGATCCAAACGCAGCTTGGAGCATATGCAAATTACAGTCCTTTAGAACGTGCACACACAATGGAAGCTCAGCGCAGGCTGAAAACATTGTATCTATTGTAAAATACAATGGTTCACTGAGTACTGCTTAAGCTAGTCACACCATCATATCAGTTTCAGTGGGTTCGCATTCAGGGGTTCTCCTGATGTTTGGAAGTGCCTGGCCAAATTGGCACCAATACAATGTAGTAATTCACTGGACAACAAAGTATTTCTTCCAAGTTTCTTTATTCCTTCAGGAAGAAACTCCCATCACACCATCATCAGCCAGGCACAATGAGCAACAACCTTGGCACCTTTCAAACTCCCAAGGGCCATGATGTCACAAAGGCCCCCAACATTATACTAGTCAAGGCTTTGATATAAGTGGAACTACAGAGTGCTCCATACATTATAACAGGAGACAAAGTGTTTGTCTTTACAACCAGCAAGCAACCAGCAATCAGTGGTAAAATTACAGTTCTGGTACCTTGAATTTCAAAGACTGGCACTGGTGCAGGGTATGATGGGCCAAATTCTTTCTTCACCACAATCTTTTCTTGATCTAGCTCCCCAACTTTTGGAATCCAGGGGGTTGGTTGTGCCATCATTCCATCAGTGGCAGCATGTGTGTTAGAACACTGATCTAGGAAGTTTTGGGGTTCCTGCAAGTCATTGATGTCAAAAGGTGTGTCTGCTGCTATTGCACCAGGACGATATAGATCTAGGACATACATCTGGATGCCAAACAGGACTTCATATGGTGTTCGGCCACCTAAAGATCTTTCAAACGGATTATTTAGTGCTCTCTTGACTCAAAAGAGGTGGTGGAGCCAGCTGCGACTTGAACCTAATACTCTAGCTATTAAGGATTGCTTTAAGTCTTGGTTCTTCCTCCCCACTGTTGAATTTACCTTGGGATGATATGGAGAGGAATAACGCACAGCCACACCAAGGGTTCCCATGGTGTCCCTGTATGCTTTAGAGGAAAAAGCAGAGCCCTAGTCAGAGTGAAATGCAGCCACTATTTATGTCCTGATAAATACTTGAAAAACATTAATAACAGTGAGAGTGTCAGCCAGTCACTTTGGCCACACCCAAAAGAATCTGGAGCAAGAATAATGTTTTAAAATGTTTTTAAATGGACCATCCATATTTAGAGGGCTGCAACGGTCTAAAGTAGAGATTCACTCTGCAGCAGTTTGGAAGGGTATCTGTGGTGGGTGTTTGATGGTGGAACCTTTAATTTATTGACAGATGTCACAGCTAAGTACATACTGCTTTGTCTGTTTTTACAGACCATGCCACCAATAAATATTTTGTAGGAGAGAAACTGTGACTGCCACACCAGCATGGGCAGATGTAACCCCCTCATCTGTAGTTCTAATTAGTTATAGCCTGAGATCTAGGTTGGAGGTCAACCAATCACACACCCTCGGAGTGGTTACATAAGGAATGCTCTGGGCACTTAAGACATGGGAATATTTTTCTGGATATGCTTTTGGTAATGAGGTGTAGTTGTTTGAAGCATTAGCAGCAGCCATAATTACTTCATCCACCCTTGTATGGGAACGATTAATCCCAGCTGCAGTAGCAGTCTTAACTGCAGATTTCTCTGCTTCATCAGCCAGTGAGTTCCCAACAATGTGTAATCCAACACATTGGTGACTCAATGTATGTATTACATGAGCCTGTTGCAGACTACCTTGGCAGAGCACTTTTACCCAGAGCACTTTAAACATGATAGTATTTCCTTTAGAATCTCTGTAATCATTTAGGCACCAATAATGCAGGTTTTCATTAAAGGACTGGACACAGTAGCATGAGTCATACACTTTAAGAGTAGGGAAATCAAGGATCCATATGCTGCACTGCCAGAATTAAAGCTTTGAGTTTCAGCCAATGGCACCCAGTATTTTCTGTATGACCAGGTTTTATTGACATATGGTATGTGTGTGTGTGTAAGTTTTGTGCTGCAAGCATGACAGTCTGAAGTGATCTGAGTAGAAGTATATGTTCTGGTGTCCAATGTTGACTTGAAAAGTCTGGGCAAATTAAATCGAAAGTGGTTTTATGCATTGTGCATAGTCTGGGGTATATATTCTGCCAAAGTTAAAGCATCCTAGTGAGAATTGTAGTTTGTCAATGACATGTGGTGGTTGTAATTGGGCACACTTACCCAGGAATTGTGGTACCAAGCTCTTGCTCTCATTTGATAATTCTTAACCTAAGAATAGGAAACAGAGGAAAGCAGAGTGTTTAGATCATTGTCCATTAGACAAATGTCATTGATATAGGACAGTGCTTCTGGGTCAACATGGTGCAAGTGAAAACACAGTTAGATCTCTGCTTTCAGGCACTATATTTTGGCAGAAAACCCATTTGAAATGTCCAGGGTCGTTTTGTGTTTTTTGACAATATTTTTAATTAAAGCAATACTATGTGAGTTTTGTATTGCAAATGTGCATGTGGCTATTTAAATGTATAATGTAAGACTATTCAATTGGAATGATCCACCTTTGCTGCCGGGAACAAGGAATTGAGAGATACGCAGGATTCAATCACTCCCTTGTACTCACGTTATAAGGGTATTTCTCTCATAGGAACATTTGTTCATGTTCTATTGGGTATTGTGGTAGCACTTGCGGGCTGGACCTTGTGGGTATTACATGATAAGGTAAGTCCTTATCCAAATCCACATAGTTGCAGTATAGTGCAGGGGCTTGTTCAAGAGCCCATTCTGCAGTATAGGCTTGTTTTACTTCTTCAGGAAATAGAACTGAGAAATACGTTTAAATTACATCTTCCCCATGAGGAAGAGTTCTAACAAACTTGGGAGGCCAATCTTTTTGAGCCAAGAGAATGTCATAACTAAGTGGTTTTCTCTAAAAATTACTTTAATTGTAGTTATTTCCCTCTCAATCTATATATTCAATTTATTTACTCTGTTCGAGGGGCGATTCGCCGATCTGAGGTTTCATCTTTAGTGTAGTTGTTAGTTGCTTTTGCATTCAGAAGAGACCTGGGCAGTGAACTCTGCTCCGCCTGCTGAGTCGAAGGAGTTTTTGATACTCTGCGCTCCGCTTGGTGGACAGAGTTCGGCAGCACCTCCACCAACCTCCAAGGAAGAGGAGTTTACTGGCACCTACCGCTACAGGCTCAACTGGAAAATTTAAATGAATGATGATGTGCTATGGGCCTATGGCCAATGACATCAAGTGTGCATGCATCACATTCAAAATATTTATCCAGAGTACATGCATAGAGCCAACATCTGTGCGCAATGTACAGTGTCCTCTTTTGCCTTCTGTTCACTGAAAGTCACAGCTCCCGCAGGAGCGACTGGAAAATTTAAATGAATGATGATGTGCTATGGGCCCATGGCCAATAACATCTAGTGCATGTGCATCACATTCAAGATACCTATCCAGAGTACATGCGCACAGGCAACATCCACGCGCCCAGTATGTGCACTGAAAGGCCCAGCTCTGAGCAACTGGGTCCCCCTTTCTCATGCATCTGATGGCTCTCGGCCCTGTGAATCACAGGAAATAGAATGCAGTAGCCACCAAGAGAAAAATTCCACTCAGTTGGCAGGAAAGCTGGCCCTGTTCAAGCGCCACCCAAGTCCACTCCAGGTAAGCTTTGAAATGTCCAGGGTCGTTTTGTGTTTTTTGACAATATTTTTCATTAAAGCAATACTATGTGAGTTTTGTATTGCAAATGTGCATGTGGCTATTTAAATGTACTCTTCTTTTCTGCATTCTAAATGCCCTACTCTCTCGGCTGTTTTGTCAGATGAGTCCTGAAATGGCATGAAAAGGGCATATATCAATGTACTGAGCGATGTCAGGTTGTTTCAAAGTATCAGAGTTGTAAATTGTAATGTTTTTCAGAGCACTCCAGCTGTGGAGATTCTCCCTGTGATTTAGTTTTTTTCTTTATTATAGCTTTTATTTTTTTGTTGATCCCGGCATTTTGTTTAGAAATCTCTAGTGCTTGTTTGTTATTATCCTTTTCAGGATTACCTTTAAGCTGCAGCTTATTTTGTCTGGCCCCTAGATTATTGCGATCTATAGATGTATATGTTTCAGCAATACATTTTGGTAATTTACGCTCGTGTTCTATCAGTGGAACCTGCACAAGGCATTGACAAACTGCCAGTATTGCTGCTTCCTCTTTAATGGTTGCTAAAATAACTGAGGAAACTGTGGCAATGTTGCCAATAAATTTCATCCCCAAGCCTAGGGCTGGGGTAGCCCCATATTCATTTTGAATCTGTTTAACACATCTGGTAAAACAGCAAGAGATGGTGTACCATGAGTTATGGTACAGATTGCAGCAAAGACTATACCCCATGTGGCACAATCGTAAATTGAGGGTACCATCCCAAGTGGCAAGCACATTGAGAGAGTTCTGTGTTTGTCTTTGGGTCCCGTATGGGGAAACATCACTTCAAGCCAATGTGTTTTTTGAACAATCCAGAATGGAATTTCCTCCCATCTGGTACGTACTTTACCCATAGTAGCATTAATTGTTACTGGGTTTATTCCAAGTGTAGCCAACTGTGGTTGGGTAGCTTGAGCAGCCCTCATTGGGGCAGTTAAGGTACACTTAGCAAACTGTGTTAAATGTTCATATAATCTAATTAGACGTTTATATACAGTGTGCAAGTCACCCACTGTTGCATTTTGTGTGTTTGCATATTTTGTGTAACCAGATAAAATTGGCCACGTGGCCCCCATCATTGCTGAGAGAACCCAATCTAATCTTATTTAAATGTGGTAGGGCACCTTGGAACCAATTTTGATGTTCCTGAAATATGAATGGTGTTCCTTAGTGAGGCTATTGTATCTATTAGGCTGGTCCGTTCATCGCTGTGTATGTATGAAAAGTATTTGTATTTGCATCGACTGTAGGAAAAGTGACCTATGAATAAAAAACGTTAGTTTTGTACGCATCATGTGCCTCAACCACAAAGGTAATATCTCCATCCTCATTTTAAAGTAAATGTTGTGTAACAGCATGTCTGCAAGCTGTAAGAATATTAATTTGATTCTCCATTTTAGTTATGGAATAAAGAGAAGGAAAGTGCTAAAGTGGTGTACCCTTTTAAGATTCAGACTTGAACAACCTACAGACAAATATAGGTGCTTCCTATACTGCTGAAGAGGATATAATCCCTAAACCAAAGACGTCTCAGTATTAAGGTGAAAAGGGCACCTTAGAAAAATCAAATCAAATCATTAACATTTATAAAGCGCGCTACTCACCCGTGCGGGTCTCAAGGTGCTAGGGGAAAGGGGGGGTTATCGCTGCTCGAACAGCCAGGTCTTTAGGAGTCTCCGGAAAGCGGAGTGGTCCTGGGTGGTCCTGAGGCTGGTGGGGAGGGAGTTCCAGGTCTTGGCCGCCAGGAAGGAGAAAGATCTCCCACCCGCCGTGGAGCGGCAGATGCGAGGGACAGCAGCGAGTGCGAGGCCAGAGGAGCGGAGGAGGCGGGTGGGGACGTAGAAGCTGAGGCGTCTGTTGAGGTATTCCGGTCCCTTGTCGTTGAGGGCTTTGTGTGCGTGGGTGAGAAGTCGGAAGGTGATCCTTTTGCTGACTGGGAGCCAATGCAGGTGTCTCAGGTGTGCGTAGATGTGGCTGCTGCGGGGTACGTCGAGGATGAGGTGGGCCGAGGCGTTTTGAATGCGTTGCAGGCGATTTTGGAGTTTGGCTGTGGTCCCGGCGTAGAGGGTGTTGCCGTAGTCCAGGCGGCTCGTGACGAGGGCGTGGGTCACGGTTTTTCTGGTGTCGGCGGGGATCCAGCGGAAGATCTTGCGGAGCATGCAGAGGGTGAGGAAGCAGGTGGAGGACACGGCGTTGACTTGCTTGGTCATAGTGAGAAGAGGGTCCAAGATGAAGCCGAGGTTGCGGGCGTGGTCTGTGGAGGTCGGTGCGGTGCCGAGGGCCGTGGGCCACCAGGAGTCGTCCCAGGCGGACGGGGTATTGCCGAGGATGAGGACTTCTGTTTTTTCAGAGTTCAGCTTTAGGCGGCTGAGCCTCATCCAATCTGCGACGTCCTTCATACGCTCTTGTAGGTTGGTCTTGGCGCTGGCGGGGTCCTTGGTGAGGGAGAGTATAAGTTGGGTGTCGTCGGCGTAGGAGGTGATGATGATGTCGTGCTTGCATACGATGTTGGCGAGGGGGCTCATGTAGACATTGAAGAGTGTCGGGCTGAGTGAATTATGTTGGAAAATGGGTTATTGGTAGGGCAGGTAGGTACCTACACCTAGCAACAAGCCACTAACCTCCACATAGGTACAGTTAGGTCTCAGTAAATTAATCCCAGCTCAACCCTTGGTAGCTTGGCAACGAGCGTCAAGGCTTAACTTAGGAGACAAAGTGTAAAGCATTCAAATATCACAAAACAGTAATTAAATAAAACACAGGAAACAGTTTAAAAATCCAAAACCAATTTATAAAAATAGTTTATATTTTTATCTTTAAAATGACACAAAAACGATTAAAATCGGTTCAGGGGAACCGGAGATAAGAATTTTTAAAGAATTATTACTTTTCTAGCGCTTAGAAACAAAAAGCGCCAATCGGGTCATCTGGTTGCACCTCGACCGGGGCAAAGTCAAACTTTCAGGCCGACCGCGATGGAGCCCTGCTCGGCTACAGGTCGCAGGAGGCCTCGGTTAAAAAGTTACCTTCTGACTTAGAGGGTCATTCTGACCCTGGCGGCCGGTGACCGCCAGGGTCACCGACCACGGGAGCACCGCCAACAGGCTGGCGGTGCTCCCGAGGGCATTCTGACAGCGGCGGTTCAGCCGCGGCCAGAAAGGGTAAACCGGCGGTCTCCCGCCGGTTTACCACTGCCCTTGTGAATCCTCCATGGCTGCGGAGCGCGCTCCGCAGCCATGGGGATTCTGACACCCCCTACCGCCATCCTGTTCCTGGCGGGTCTCCCGCCAGGAACAGGATGGCGGTAGGGGGTGCCGCGGGGCCCCTGGGGGCCCCTGCAGTGCCCATGCCCATGGCATGGGCACTGCAGGGGCCCCCGTAAGAGGGCCCCGCAAAGTATTTCAGTGTCTGCTAAGCAGACACTGAAATACGCGACGGGTGCAACTGCACCCGTCGCACCCCTGCAACTACGCCAGCTCAATTCTGAGCCGGCGTCCTCGTTGCAGGGGCATTTCCTATGGGCCGGCGGGCGCTCTTTTGGAGAGCGCCCGCCGGCCCAGAGGAAATGACTGAATGGCCGCCGCGGTCTTTTGACCGCGGTGCGGTCATTCAGCGGCGGTACCTTGGCGGACGGCCTCCGCCGTCCGCCAAGGTCAAAATGACCCCCTTAGTCTTTATTTTGAAGTTTTTCTTCACCGGGACGAACCTGCCAGTTGAATCCGACCTCCTGGAGCCCTTGTCCGGATACGCGATGTGGGTTTCCTCGGTGGAGACTTTTACCTTCGGACTTAGTCGTTTTTTCGAGATGAAAATCCTTCGACCGGGGTAAACCTGGATCTTGATCCGACGTCCATGGAGCCCTTCTCGGATACGATGGCTGGGAGGTCCCGGTCAACTTTTTACGTTCGGACTTAGTCTCTTTTTTGGATGTTTTTTTTTACCGGGACGAACCACGAAGTCAGGCCGGGTCGCGGTTGAGGCAAGCCGGCTAGAATTTCCGCGGCGGGTCGGTCCCTCTCTGGAGCTTTTTTCCAAAAATTCTCAAATCTTTTCCAAACTTCTGGGGCTTCACGCAGATGTTCTTTTAAGGTTCTTTTGGGGTCCACAGCTCACCCCAAGGGTCCAGAAGTTCTGTGATGGTCCTTGGGGGGTGCGGACTTCAACTCCCAGAATGCACCTGGCGCAAACTCCTTTTTGGCCACTGGACAGTGGTCAGCTGGTCGCTTTCTTCAGGAGTTGGTGCAGGGGACTCTGGTTTAGCAATTTTTCACCTGTAGCAAACAGGGAGTCCCTCCTTGAACCAGTTGAAGCCAGGCAAAGTCCTTCTTGTGGTGAAGCCCAAGTGTGCAGCTGGTGCAGTCCTTCTGAGTGCAGGGTCCAGGTGCAGGCCAGGGGTCCAGCAGGGCAGTCCTTCTTCTTCCTTAGTTCCTTTCTTGTTGAATTCTGGAGGGGATCTGAGGTGTGGGTGCAGGTCTGCCAGTTTTATCCTTGCTCCTGGGTGAAAAGCAGGGGGGCCCTGGTTCTCCAATCAGGGACAGGGTCGTCCCCCTGTGATGACCACTTCCTGGGAAGTGTGGCAAAAATCCGTCCCAGAAGGCAACAGTCTCTAAAAATCCAACATGGATGAATCTGATTTTTGGAGGTTACATCTGGCTGAGCCCACCCACTGGTGTGGCTAAAAATCATAAACACACCCCTCTCCTGCCCTCTCCTAATCTAATCAAGGGGGCACCTAGCTGTCTGGGGTTGCAGGATGTGGGGGTGTTGCTGGGTGCTGCAAATGTCCTTCTCTGCCTTTGAAGACCAGTTTGGCAGCCCTCCCCCTTCCTGCCTCACCATCTGCTGAGGGGAGATTCTCTCCCCCAAGCACATTCCTTTGTGTGAAGCCTGGCCACTTCACACCTCATCAAGGCAGCCTGGCAGAAGCTGCTGCAGGCTGGCCAATCAGAGCACAGCAGCAAAAACAATGCAGAGCTGAAATTGGCAACTTTTTAGGTAAAGTCTAAACTTTTTACCTGGACAAGTTATATTAAATCCAACAACTGGAAGTTGTGGGATTTATTATAACAATCAATTTGATACCAAATTCTTGGTATGTAACATTTAAGGAGACCTTAAAATTTAAAATAAAGTCTGCCCATTCTAGCCTATGAAGGCCATTTACTTCAATGAGGGAAAAACGAATTTGGCTGTTTTTACCTCACCAGGGCTTATAAATCTATTTTTATGAAGTCCCTGCTTATAGTTACATGGCACCCAGCCCTAGGGGCACATAGGGCACACCTTAGGGGTGACTTATATGTAAAAATAAGGTAGTTTAAGACTTTGGAAGTACCTTTAATTCCAAAGTCGAATTTGCATATAACTTTAATTTAAAAGCAGCCAGCAAGGCAGGCTTGCTTTTAAAATGACACTGGGCACCTCAGCAGTGCACCTAGGTGTGCACCACCTATGCTGTGGTCCCTAAACCTACATGCCCTACCATATACTAGGGACTTATAGGTAGGTTAACTTAGCCAATTATAATTAGCCTAATTTGCATATCCATTTTACACAGAGCACAGGCCCTGGGACTGGTTAGCAGTACCCAGGGCACCATCAAAGTCAGGAAAACACCAGCAAAAAGAGGAAAATGGGGGCAAAAAGTTATGGGGCCTCTGCAATCAGCCCTGTTTTCTCACAGATGAGCCTTGAGGTACGCCGCAGATGATCTCGGTGGGTTCTGAGCGAAACAGAGGGAGGTAAACTCTTCGGGAACGGTTTGCGAGGAAGGAGGCGATCCAGTCCAGGGCCTGGCCTTGGATCCCGGTGGAGCGGAGGCGGGTGATTAGGGTGCGGTGACAGACGGTGTCAAAGGCAGCCGAGAGGTCGAGAAGAATGAGGGCGACTGTTTCACCGTTGTCCATCAGGGTTCTGATGTCGTCTGTGACTGAGATGAGGGCGGTTTCAGTGCTGTGGTTGGTTCGGAATCCGGTTTGTGAGGGGTCGAGCAGGTTGTTGTCTTCCAGGAAGGTGGTCAGCTGTTTGTTGACGGTCTTCTCTATTACTTTGGCTGGGAAAGGCAGAAGAGAGATGGGGCGGAAGTTTTTCAGGTGGCTCGGGTCAGCCGTAGGTTTCTTTAGTAGGGTGTTGACTTCGGCGTGTTTACAGCATTCGGGGAAGGTAGCAGAAGAAAAAGAAGAGTTGATGACGGTCTGGAGGTGCGGGGCGATGATGTCGTCGGCTTTGTTAAAGATGAAGTGCGGGCAGGGGTCCGAATGGGCGCCGGAGTGGATAGAGTTCATGATGGATTTGGTTTCTTCCGTGTTGATGTGGGTCCAGTTGTTGAGGGTGATGGCCGGGGATGCGGGTTCGGTGGTGTTTGGTTGGATCTGGTGTCCGAAGCTGTCGTGGAGGTCGCTGATCTTGCGATGGAAGAAAGTGGCGAGGGATTCGCACAATCCTGTGAGGGCGTGACGGCGTTGGCTTTGGCGCTGGGGTTGGAGAACTCCTTGACGATGCTGAAGAGTTCTCTGCTGTTGTGGCTGTTTTTGTCCAGTCTGTCGGTGAAAAAGTTCCTTTTGGCAGCGCGGATCAGGTGGTGGTGTTCGCGGGTAGCGTTCTTGAGGGCGGTCATGTTGTCAGTGGTGTGGTCCTTGCGCCAGGCTTTCTCAAGGGTGCGACAAGTTTTCTTTGATTCTTTGAGGGTGTCAGAGAACCAGAGAGGTTTTTTGGTGTTGGTCTGTCGATGCGTGCGTTTGAGGGGAGCAAGGTTGTCTGCGCAGTTGGAGATCCAGTTTGTGAGGTTGAGGGCTGCGTCGTTGGGGTCGGTGGTGAGGGTGGGTTGGTTGGCGGCGAGTGCGGAGAAGAGTTGCTCTTCAGGGATCTTGTTCCACTGTCGACGAGGGATGGGTTGAGTGCGGAGGTGGCGGGTCTCGCGTCGGAATGTGAAGTGGACGCAGCTGTGGTCGGTCCAGTGTAGGGCAGAGGTGTGGCTGAAGAAGACGTGTTTGCTGGCGGAGAAGATAGGGTCGAGCATGTGTCCGGCGATGTGGGTTGCGGTGTTCACCAGTTGTTTGAGGCCGAGGTTGGCGAGGTTGTCGAGCAGGGTGGCGGTGTTGGGGTCGTTGTTTTGTTCCAGATGGAAGTTGAGGTCGCCTAGGAGGATGTAGTCCGGTGAGGCGAGGGCGTGCGGGGAGATGAAGTCGGCGATGCCGTCGCTGAAAGGGGCGCGTGGTCCGGGAGGACGGTAGATGAGGGATCCTCTGAGGGTGGTCCTCGGGTCGGTGCGAATCTGAAAATGCAGGTGTTCAGCGACGAGAGGGGTGTCTTCGGTGGAGGTGGTGACGCTGATGGAGTCTTTGAAGACGATGGCGATACCTCCTCCTGCTTGGTTGGTGCGGTCTTTCCTGGTGTTCGGCCACCTAAAGATCTTTCAAACGGATTATTTAGTGCTCTCTTGACTCAAAAGAGGTGGTGGAGCCAGCTGCGACTTGAACCTAATACTCTAGCTATTAAGGATTGCTTTATGTCTTGGTTCTTCCTCCCCACTGTTGAATTTACCTTGGGATGATATGGAGAGGAATAACGCACAGCCACACCAAGGGTTCCCATGGTGTCCCTGTATGCTTTAGAGGAAAAAGCAGAGCCCTAGTCAGAGTGAAATGCAGCCACTATTTATGTCCTGATAAAGACTTGAAAAACATTAATAACAGTGAGAGTGTCAGCCAGTCACTTTGGCCACACCCAAAAGAATCTGGAGCAAGAATAATGTTTTAAAATGTTTTTAAATGGACCATCCATATTTAGACGGCTGCAACGGTCTAAAGTAGAGATTCACTCTGCAGCAGTTTGGAAGGGTATCTGTGGTGGGTGTTTGATGGTGGAACCTTTAATTTATTGACAGATGTCACAGCTAAGTACATACTGCTTTGTCTGTTTTTACAGACCATGCCACCAATAAATATTTTGTAGGAGAGAAACTGTGACTGCCACACCAGCATGGGCAGATGTAACCCCCTCATCTGTAGTTCTAATTAGTTATAGCCTGAGATCTAGGTTGGAGGTCAACCAATCACACACCCTCAGAGTGGTTACATAAGGAATGCTCTGGGCACTTAAGACATGGGAATATTTTTCTGGATGTGCTTTTGGTAATGAGGTGTAGTTGTTTGAAGCATTAGCAGCAGCCATAATTACTTCATCCACCCTTGTATGGGAACGATTAATCCCAGCTGCAGTAGCAGTCTTAACTGCAGATTTCTCTGCTTCATCAGCCAGTGAGTTCCCAACAATGTGTAATCCAACACATTGGTGACTCAATGTATGTATTACTTGAGCCTGTTGCAGACTACCTTGGCAGAGCACTTTTACCCAGAGCACTTTAAACATGATAGTATTTCCTTTAGAATCTCTGTAATCATTTAGGCACCAATAATGCAGGTTTTCATTAAAGGACTGGACACAGTAGCATGAGTCATACACTTTAAGAGTAGGGAAATCAAGGATCCATATGCTGCACTGCCAGAATTAAAGCTTTGAGTTTCAGCCAATGGCACCCAGTATTTTCTGTATGACCAGGTTTTATTGACATATGGTATGTGTGTGTGTGTAAGTTTTGTGCTGCAAGCATGACAGTCTGAAGTGATCTGAGTAGAAGTATATGTTCTGGTGTCCAATGTTGACTTGAAAAGTCTGGGCAAATTAAATCGAAAGTGGTTTTATTCATTGTGCATAGTCTGGGGTATATATTCTGCCAAAGTTAAAGCATCCTAGTGAGAATTGTAGTTTGTCAATGACATGTGGTGGTTGTAATTGGGCACACTTACCCAGGAATTGTGGTACCAGGCTCTTGCTCTCATTTGATAATTCTTAACCTAAGAATAGGAAACAGAGGAAAGCAGAGTGTTTAGATCATTGTCCATTAGACAAATGTCATTGATATAGGACAGTGCTTCTGGGTCAACATGGTGCAAGTGAAAACACAGTTAGATCTCTGCTTTCAGGCACTATATTTTGGCAGAAAACCCATTTGAAATGTCCAGGGTCGTTTTGTGTTTTTTGACAATATTTTTCATTAAAGCAATACTATGTGAGTTTTGTATTGCAAATGTGCATGTGGCTATTTAAATGTATAATGTAAGACTATTCAATTGGAATGATCCAGCTTTGCTGCCGGGAACAAGGAATTGAGAGATACGCAGGATTCAATCACTCCCTTGTACTCACGTTATAAGGGTATTTCTCTCACAGGAACATTTGTTCATGTTCTATTGGGTATTGTGGTAGCACTTGCGGGCTGGACCTTGTGGGTATTACATGATAAGGTAAGTCCTTATCCAAATCCACATAGTTGCAGTATAGTGCAGGGGCTTGTTCAAGAGCCCATTCTGCAGTATAGGCTTGTTTTACTTCTTCAGGAAATAGAACTGAGAAATACGTTTAAATTACATCTTCCCCATGAGGAAGAGTTCTAACAAACTTGGGAGGCCAATCTTTTTGAGCCAAGAGAATGTCATAACTAAGTGGTTTTCTCTAAAAATTACTTTAATTGTAGTTATTTCCCTCTCAATCTATATATTCAATTTATTTACTCTGTTCGAGGGGCGATTCGCCGATCTGAGGTTTCATCTTTAGTGTAGTTGTTAGTTGCTTTTGCATTCAGAAGAGACCTGGGCAGTGAACTCTGCTCCGCCTGCTGAGTCGAAGGAGTTTTTGCTACTCTGCGCTCCGCTTGGTGGACAGAGTTCGGCAGCACCTCCACCAACCTCCAAGGAAGAGGAGTTTACTGGCACCTACCGCTACAGGCTCAACTGGAAAATTTAAATGAATGATGATGTGCTATGGGCCTATGGCCAATGACATCAAGTGTGCATGCATCACATTCAAAATATTTATCCAGATTACATGCATAGAGCCAACATCTGTGCGCAATGTACAGTGTCCTCTTTTGCCTTCTGTTCACTGAAAGTCACAGCTCCCGCAGGAGCGACTGGAAAATTTAAATGAATGATGATGTGCTATGGGCCCACGGCCAATAACATCTAGTGCATGTGCATCACATTCAAGATACCTATCCAGAGTACATGCGCACAGGCAACATCCACGCGCCCAGTATGTGCACTGAAAGGCCCAGCTCTGAGCAACTGGGTCCCACTTTCTCATGCATCTGATGGCTCTCGGCCCTGTGAATCACAGGAAATAGAATGCAGTAGCCACCAAGAGAAAAATTCCACTCAGCTGGCAGGAAAGCTGGCCCTGTTCAAGCGCCACCCAAGTCCACTCCAGGTAAGCTTTGAAATGTCCAGGGTCGTTTTGTGTTTTTTGACAATATTTTTCATTAAAGCAATACTATGTGAGTTTTGTATTGCAAATGTGCATGTGGCTATTTAAATGTACTCTTCTTTTCTGCATTCTAAATGCCCTACTCTCTCGGCTGTTTTGTCAGATGAGTCCTGAAATGGCATGAAAAGGGCATATATCAATGTACTGAGCGATGTCAGGTTGTTTCAAAGTATCAGAGTTGTAAATTGTAATGTTTTTCAGAGCACTCCAGCTGTGGAGATTCTCCCTGTGATTTAGTTTTTTTCTTTATTATAGCTTTTATTTTTTTGTTGATCCCGGCATTTTGTTTAGAAATCTCTAGTGCTTGTTTGTTATTATCCTTTTCAGGATTACCTTTAAGCTGCAGCTTATTTTGTCTGGCCCCTAGATTATTGCGATCTATAGATGTATATGTTTCAGCAATACATTTTGGTAATTTACGCTCGTGTTCTATCAGTGGAACCTGCACAAGGCATTGACAAACTGCCAGTATTGCTGCTTCCTCTTTAATGGTTGCTAAAATAACTGAGGAAACTGTGGCAATGTTGCCAATAAATTTCATCCCCAAGCCTAGGGCTGGGGTAGCCCCATATTCATTTTGAATCTGTTTAACACATCTGGTAAAACAGCAAGAGATGGTGTACCATGAGTTATGGTACAGATTGCAGCAAAGACTATACCCCATGTGGCACAATCGTAAATTGAGGGTACCATCCCAAGTGGCAAGCACATTGAGAGAGTTCTGTGTTTGTCTTTGGGTCCCGTATGGGGAAACATCACTTCAAGCCAATGTGTTTTTTGAACAATCCAGAATGGAATTTCCTCCCATCTGGTACGTACTTTACCCATAGTAGCATTAATTGTTACTGGGTTTATTCCAAGTGTAGCCAACTGTGGTTGGGTAGCTTGAGCAGCCCTCATTGGGGCAGTTAAGGTACACTTAGCAAACTGTGTTAAATGTTCATATAATCTAATTAGACGTTTATATACAGTGTGCAAGTCACCCACTGTTGCATTTTGTGTGTTTGCATATTTTGTGTAACCAGATAAAATTGGCCACGTGGCCCCCATCATTGCTGAGAGAACCCAATCTAATCTTATTTAAATGTGGTAGGGCACCTTGGAACCAATTTTGATGTTCCTGAAATATGAATGGTGTTCCTTAGTGAGGCTATTGTATCTATTAGGCTGGTCCGTTCATCGCTGTGTATGTATGAAAAGTATTTGTATTTGCATCGACTGTAGGAAAAGTGACCTATGAATAAAAAACTTTAGTTTTGTACGCATCATGTGCCTCAACCACAAAGGTAATATCTCCATCCTCATTTTAAAGTAAATGTTGTGTAACAGCATGTCTGCAAGTTGTAAGAATATTAATTTGATTCTCCATTTTAGTTATGGAATAAAGAGAAGGAAAGTGCTAAAGTGGTGTACCCTTTTAAGATTCAGACTTGAACAACCTACAGACAAATATAGGTGCTTCCTATACTGCTGAAGAGGATATAATCCCTAAACCAAAGACGTCTCAGTATTAAGGTGAAAAGGGCACCTTAGAAAAATCAAATCAAATCATTAACATTTATAAAGCGCGCTACTCACCCGTGCGGGTCTCAAGGTGCTAGGGGAAAGGGGGGGTTATCGCTGCTCGAACAGCCAGGTCTTTAGGAGTCTCCGGAAAGCGGAGTGGTCCTGGGTGGTCCTGAGGCTGGTGGGGAGGGAGTTCCAGGTCTTGGCCGCCAGGAAGGAGAAAGATCTCCCACCCGCCGTGGAGCGGCAGATGCGAGGGACAGCAGCGAGTGCGAGGCCAGAGGAGCGGAGGAGGCGGGTGGGGACGTAGAAGCTGAGGCGTCTGTTGAGGTATTCCGGTCCCTTGTCGTTGAGGGCTTTGTGTGCGTGGGTGAGAAGTCGGAAGGGGATCCTTTTGCTGACTGGGAGCCAATGCAGGTGTCTCAGGTGTGCGTAGATGTGGCTGCTGCGGGGTACGTCGAGGATGAGGTGGGCCGAGGCGTTTTGAATGCGTTGCAGGCGATTTTGGAGTTTGGCTGTGGTCCCGGCGTAGAGGGTGTTGCCGTAGTCCAGGCGGCTCGTGACGAGGGCGTGGGTCACGGTTTTTCTGGTGTCGGCGGGGATCCAGCGGAAGATCTTGCGGAGCATGCAGAGGGTGAGGAAGCAGGTGGAGGACACAGCGTTGACTTGCTTGGTCATGGTGAGAAGAGGGTCCAAGATGAAGCCGAGGTTGCGGGCGTGGTCTGTGGAGGTCGGTGCGGTGCCGAGGGCCGTGGGCCACCAGGAGTCGTCCCAGGCGGACGGGGTATTGCCGAGGATGAGGACTTCTGTTTTTTCAGAGTTCAGCTTTAGGCGGCTGAGCCTCATCCAATCTGCGACGTCCTTCATACCCTCTTGTAGGTTGGTCTTGGCGCTGGCGGGGTCCTGGGTGAGGGAGAGTATAAGTTGGGTGTCGTCGGCGTAGGAGGTGATGATGATGTCGTGCTTGCATACGATGTTGGCGAGGGGGCTCATGTAGACATTGAAGAGTGTCGGGCTGAGTGAATTATGTTGGAAAATGGGTTATTGGTAGGGCAGGTAGGTACCTACACCTAGCAACAAGCCACTAACCTCCACATAGGTACAGTTAGGTCTCAGTAAATTAATCCCAGCTCAACCCTTGGTAGCTTGGCAACGAGCGTCAAGGCTTAACTTAGGAGACAAAGTGTAAAGCATTCAAATATCACAAAACAGTAATTAAATAAAACACAGGAAACAGTTTAAAAATCCAAAACCAATTTATAAAAATAGTTTATATTTGTATCTTTAAAATGACACAAAAACGATTAAAATCGGTTCAGGGGAACCGGAGATAAGAATTTTTAAAGAATTATTACTTTTCTAGCGCTTAGAAACAAAAAGCGCCAATCGGGTCATCTGGTTGCACCTCGACCGGGGCAAAGTCAAACTTTCAGGCCGACCGCGATGGAGCCCTGCTCGGCTACAGGTCGCAGGAGGCCTCGGTTAAAAAGTTAACTTCTGACTTAGAGGGTCATTCTGACCCTGGCGGCCGGTGACCGCCAGGGTCACCGACCACGGGAGCACCGCCAACAGGCTGGCGGTGCTCCCGAGGGCATTCTGACAGCGGCGGTTCAGCCGCGGCCAGAAAGGGTAAACCGGCGGTCTACCGCCGGTTTACCACTGCCCTTGTGAATCCTCCATGGCTGCGGAGCGCGCTCCGCAGCCATGGGGATTCTGACACCCCCTACCGCCATCCTGTTCCTGGCGGGTCTCCCGCCAGGAACAGGATGGCGGTAGGGGGTGCCGCGGGGCCCCTGGGGGCCCCTGCAGTGCCCATGCCCATGGCATGGGCACTGCAGGGGCCCCCGTAAGAGGGCCCCGCAAAGTATTTCAGTGTCTGCTAAGCAGACACTGAAATACGCGACGGGTGCAACTGCACCCGTCGCACCCCTGCAACTACGCCAGCTCAATTCTGAGCCGGCGTCCTCGTTGCAGGGGCATTTCCTCTGGGCCGGCGGGCGCTCTTTTGGAGAGCGCCCGCCGGCCCAGAGGAAATGACTGAATGGCCGCCGCGGTCTTTTGACCGCGGTGCGGTCATTCAGCGGCGGTACCTTGGCGGACGGCCTCCGCCGTCCGCCAAGGTCAAAATGACCCCCTTAGTCTTTATTTTGAAGTTTTTCTTCACCGGGACGAACCTGCCAGTTGAATCCGACCTCCTGGAGCCCTTGTCCGGATACGCGATGTGGGTTTCCTCGGTGGAGACTTTTACCTTCGGACTTAGTCGTTTTTTCGAGATGAAAATCCTTCGACCGGGGTAAACCTGGATCTTGATCCGACGTCCATGGAGCCCTTCTCGGATACGATGGCTGGGAGGTCCCGGTCAACTTTTTACGTTCGGACTTAGTCTCTTTTTTGGATGTTTTTTTTTACCGGGACGAACCACGAAGTCAGGCCGGGTCGCGGTTGAGGCAAGCCGGCTAGAATTTCCGCGGCGGGTCGGTCCCTCTCTGGAGCTTTTTTCCAAAAATTCTCAAATCTTTTCCAAACTTCTGGGGCTTCACCCAGATGTTCTTTTAAGGTTCTTTTGGGGTCCACAGCTCACCCCAAGGGTCCAGAAGTTCTGTGATGGTCCTTGGGGGGTGCGGACTTCAACTCCCAGAATGCACCTGGCGCAAACTCCTTTTTGGCCACTGGACAGTGGTCAGCTGGTCGCTTTCTTCAGGAGTTGGTGCAGGGGACTCTGGTTTAGCAATTTTTCACCTGTAGCAAACAGGGAGTCCCTCCTTGAACCAGTTGAAGCCAGGCAAAGTCCTTCTTGTGGTGAAGCCCAAGTGTGCAGCTGGTGCAGTCCTTCTGAGTCCAGGGTCCAGGTCCAGGTGCAGGCCAGGGGTCCAGCAGGGCAGTCCTTCTTCTTCCTTAGTTCCTTTCTTGTTGAATTCTGGAGGGGATCTGAGGTGTGGGTGCAGGTCTGCCAGTTTTATCCTTGCTCCTGGGTGAAAAGCAGGGGGGCCCTGGTTCTCCAATCAGGGACAGGGTCGCCCCCCTGTGATGACCACTTCCTGGGAAGTGTGGCAAAAATCCATCCCAGAAGGCAACAGTCTCTAAAAATCCAACATGGATGAATCTGATTTTTGGAGGTTACATCTGGCTGAGCCCACCCACTGGTGTGGCTAAAAATCATAAACACACCCCTCTCCTGCCCTCTCCTAATCTAATCAAGGGGGCACCTAGCTGTCTGGGGTTGCAGGATGTGGGGGTGTTGCTGGGTGCTGCAAATGTCCTTCTCTGCCTTTGAAGACCAGTTTGGCAGCCCTCCCCCTTCCTGCCTCACCATCTGCTGAGGGGAGATTCTCTCCCCCAAGCACATTCCTTTGTGTGAAGCCTGGCCACTTCACACCTCATCAAGGCAGCCTGGCAGAAGCTGCTGCAGGCTGGCCAATCAGAGCACAGCAGCAAAAACAATGCAGAGCTGAAATTGGCAACTTTTTAGGTAAAGTCTAAACTTTTTACCTGGACAAGTTATATTAAATCCAACAACTGGAAGTTGTGGGATTTATTATAACAATCAATTTGATACCAAATTCTTGGTATGTAACATTTAAGGAGACTTTAAAATTTAAAATAAAGTCTGCCCATTCTAGCCTATGAAGGCCATTTACTTCAATGAGGGAAAAACGAATTTGGCTGTTTTTACCTCACCAGGGCTTATAAATCTATTTTTATGAAGTCCCTGCTTATAGTTACATGGCACCCAGCCCTAGGGGCACATAGGGCACACCTTAGGGGTGACTTATATGTAAAAATAAGGTAGTTTAAGACTTTGGAAGTACCTTTAATTCCAAAGTCGAATTTGCATATAACTTTAATTTAAAAGCAGCCAGCAAGGCAGGCTTGCTTTTAAAATGACACTGGGCACCTCAGCAGTGCACCTAGGTGTGCACCACCTATGCTGTGGTCCCTAAACATACATGCCCTACCATATACTAGGGACTTATAGGTAGGTTAACTTAGCCAATTATAATTAGCCTAATTTGCATATCCATTTTACACAGAGCACAGGCCCTGGGACTGGTTAGCAGTACCCAGGGCACCATCAAAGTCAGGAAAACACCAGCAAAAAGAGGAAAATGGGGGCAAAAAGTTATGGGCCTCTGCAATCAGCCCTGTTTTCTCACACAACCCCCCCCCCCAGCCCACACGCCCAGGAGACTCAGCCCAACCCTGGGAGAGTCTTCCTGGCTTGTTAGGCGAGGAAGACAGTGAAGAAAACTGGCTGTCCCTTTGCAGGGCCTACTCTGCCTTATATCCTCCTGTCAGGGTCACTCCCTATGGGTAGTGAAGCTATCCCAACAGTCAAAGGACCCACCTCAAACTGAAACTTTCCTCTAGGGGGGTCTTCCTCCTTTCTCTCTGCCAACTTGGTAGTGAGGTGCCCACCTCCCCTATTCCAAACTTTGCTAGGGCAACACCTAGCTTACCCAAAGAGGTCACCCAACACTTGAGCAACCCCACCATGACCAATAGGGTCAGGGGGCCTACTTTGCTATTGGCCCTGGGGTCTGCCTCCCAGGCCAAGTACAGTGCTGCCTGGAAGGCTAGCACCCAGCAGAGGCTACTGACAGCTGTCAGTACCCAGAACCACACCCTAAGCTCTCCATTGACAGGTGGCTGAGCTGCTTTAGGGGTATCTTTGGGGTCCTGGCACCCCTCTTGCTGTCTAGAGTGGGGGGCTACCACCTCCTGTGGCAGACACCCTCCTTCCACTCTCCCTTCTGTCAGTGCAGGGGCAACACCTTGCATCTGGACAGCTGCCTGACTACTCAGGACTTCCTTGGGGTCAGGTGAGGCCTCACCAGTGCCAACTCTGGGCTCCCCCCCTACTGGGGCAGAAGGCCCTTGGCTCCCTGGAACTCTCTTTAAGAGTGGCCTACCCTTCCTTTTCTTCTTTCCTTTTCTTGGGGACCCCTGTCTCCTAACTGTAGGGACTGACTCCCCAGGACTTTGGGTTGGGGGGGCGCCCTGGGCGACCACCCCATCTGTGACCAGACTCACCTCTGGGAGGTAATTGCCCAGGATACAATCTAGGGGGAGGTCAGCACTGACTACCACCCTAATCCAGTCAAGGATACCCTCCCTCTCTAGGGGCACTATGGCTACAGGTTTGGAGGTGACCTCCCCTGTGGCTATCCTGACTTTCTTTGTCTTTCCTGGGACATACATGTCTGGCGTCACTAACCGGTCACTCACTATAGTGTGACTGGCACAGGTGTCCCTCAGGCCAGTGGTAGGGATCCCATTCACTTGAATGTGGTGGAAGTGCCTACTCCCACCCTCAGGGATCACCAGTTTACCATCTGGTCCTGTCTCCCAGCACAATGCTAGGAGGACTTCATCATCTGAGGAATCCTCCTCTATGGCTACACTGGACAGCCCAGTGCTAACCACCTTCTTTGGACAGGCTGCATCTCCTCTGAAGTGACCTGTCTGCTGACAGTCAAAGCAAGCCCTACTGTCCAAGAGCTTTTTTAACCCTGGGTCTCCCTGTCTCTGCATGTCAGAGTGGGAGTGGGATTTACTCTCCTCCTTCTTAGGGTTCTGGGGTACAGAGGGAGTCTCTGTGGTGGGCTTACCACCTCCCTCCTTAGGTTTTTGGGGACCTGTCCCCCCCTTCTTGGAGTCTCCCCCCTGGGACTTGACAACCACCCTGGTTCTCAACCACTCATCAGCTGCCTCCCCTAGCTCTCTAGGGTTGGTCTGCTTAGAGTCCACTAGATGCTGGCGTAACCTTTCTTGGGTACAATTGGTCAAGATGTGCTCTCTCATGGTCAGATTGTATAACCCCTCATAAGTATCTACTTTGTTACCAATAATCCAGCACTCTAGTGCCTTTAGTGAAATGTCCACAAAGTCAACCCAAGACTGGGTACTGACCTTCTGGGTGTCCCTGAACTTCATTCTATATTGCTCTGGGGTCAGACCAAACTTCTTGGCTAAGCACCTCTTCATACTAGGGTATGAATCTGCCTCCTCCCCCCTTAAGGTCAGAAGCCTATCCCTCCCTGAGTTGGGGACCAACTCCCACAAAAGGGAACCCCAGTATTGAGGCCTAACCCTTCTCATTTGGAGTGCCCTCTCAAAGGCCCCCAGCCACTTATCTATGTCATCCCCCTCTACATAGGCAGGTACCACCCCTTTGGGTAATCTGGGGTAAACTCCCCCACCCATGGACACCTCAGCTTCTTTATCGCTGCTTCCATCTCTTTTCTCTTTGTATGCCCACTTTTTCTTTTCTAGGGCCAGCTTCTCTGCTTCCAAAGCTATGTATGCTAGCTGGGCCTCCAGCTCTCTTTCTCTGATGGATGGGTTCTCTCCTCCTGAAAGGACCCCCTTCCCACCACTAGCTTTGGATCTGCCCCTAGTGACTGTATTTACTGAGGACCGTTCTTCCTCATCCTCACTTAGGCTCAGATGCCTTCCCTCCCCTGAGTGGTTAGAGCTTGCATCCTCACTTCTTTCTCCCTCCTCTGGAGCTTCCTCTGACTCTACCTCTTGGGCCTCAGCCCATGCTGTCAGGGATGTGATCAGGATTTGCTTCCTGAGATCAGTGGTTGCAGGCAACCCTCTTTCAATACACAACCCCCTAAGCTGGACTACTGTCAGTGTGGGTAGGCTAGCCAGATCAAGCTCCATGGTTCCCTAGTTTTGTGTCAACAAAAACTTTTTGCAAAAATTGGAAACAAGAATTTAGAAAAATTAAAAAAATTCAATAATTGAAATTAATCCAAATTAAAAATTAAAAACAATTTTTGCACTAGGACAATTTAAAGGATTTTTAATTTGTTTTACCTAAAACTGTAACGTGATATTGAACACAAGTACAGGATCCCGTCGCTGCTTCCAATTATGTTGGAAAATGGGTTATTGGTAGGGCAGGTAGGTACCTACACCTAGCAACAAGCCACTAACCTCCACATAGGTACAGTTAGATCTCAGTAAATTAATCCCAGCTCAACCCTTGGTAGCTTGGCAACGAGCGTCAAGGCTTAACTTAGGAGACAAAGTGTATAGCATTCAAATATCACAAAACAGTAATTAAATAAAACACAGGAAACAGTTTAAAAATCCTAAACCAATTTATAAAAATAGTTTATATTTTTATCTTTAAAATGACACAAAAACGATTAAAATCGGTTCAGGGGAATCGGAGATATGAATTTTTAAAGAATTATTACTTTTCTAGCGCTTAGAAACAAAAAGCGCCAATCGGGTCATCTGGTTGCACCTCGACCGGGGCAAAGTCAAACTTTCAGGCCGACCGCGATGGAGCCCTGCTCGGCTACAGGTCGCGGGAGGCCTCGGTTAAAAAGTTACCTTCTGACTTAGTCTTTATTTTGAAGTTTTTCTTCACCGGGACGAACCTGCCAGTTGAATCCGACCTCCTGGAGCCCTTGTCCGGATACGCGATGTGGGTTTCCTCGGTGGAGACTTTTACCTTCGGACTTAGTCGTTTTTTTCGAGATGAAAATCCTTCGACCGGGGTAACCCTGGATCTTGATCCGACGTCCATGGAGCCCTTCTCGGATACGATGGCTGGGAGGTCCCGGTCAACTTTTTACGTTCGGACTTAGGTGGTCATTCTGACCTCGGCGGTAAAAGGCGCCTACCGCCGGTCAGAAATCCTCCATAATCCCGCCGCGGTCGCGGAAACCCGCCACGGTCATTCTGACCCGCAGAAGGCAAACCTCCGAAAATCCGACCGCCACAACAGACCGCCAGACCAGCGGTCGGCGGAAAGGTGGAGGTGACCAAACCTCCACCGCCACGCCAACAGAAATACGCCCATGCCATTACGACCCACGAATCCACGCGGCGGTCATTCAAACGCGGTATTCCATTGGCGGGACACACCGGCGCGGTCAGAATACACACAAACGAACAAAACTCAGCCACATTGGACGATTTGAATCCCACACACCTGATACACATACACACACCACTCCCACACACACAATACAATATAAAACACCCACCCACATCACCCACAAACCCCTACGCTTAAAAATTCGTAAAGAAGACAAGAGCGAGACACCAGCATCCAAAACATAACAGCCACAGCCACTCAACACCATCACCCACACACTATCCACACACAAAACAACACACACCACCACACTCAACTCACTTAAATACACATACTCCACCCCACACATCATACACACCACCCCATGGCACCCCAAAGACAACCCCGCTTCACAGACGAAGAACTCAGGGTCATGGTGGAGGAAATCGTTCGGGTAGAGCCCCAGCTGTTCGGCACACAGATACAATACACCAGCATTGCCCGGAGGACGGAGCTATGGCAGAGGATTGTCGACAGGGTGAACGCAGTGGGACAGCACCCCAGAAATCGGGAAGACATCAGGAAGCGATGGAACGACCTACGGGGGAAGGTGCGTTCCATGGTATCCAGGCACAACATCGCCGTGCAGAAGACTGGCGGAGGACCCCCACCTCAACCCCCACAATTCACATCATGGGAGGAGGAAGTCTTGAACATCCTGCATCCTGACGGCCTCGCAGGAGTCGGCGGAGGAATGGATACTGGTAAGTTGAAGCTTCAATACTGCTTCCCCCCCACCTGCATGCCAAATCAGACCCCAACCCTCACCCCCATCCTCGAACCCCACCCTCACCCCCACCCCCATCCTCACCCCCACCCTCACCCCCACCACCATCCTCACCCCCACCACCATCCTCACCCCCACCACCATCCTCACCCCCACCCCCAGCACACCTATTCCCCGCCAATGTCTCACCATCACAACCCACACATCCCAAAACCTAGGCCTGCATGCGTCCACTAAGCATGGACACCCATCACCAAAGCATGCCCAATGCATATACACATCCCCCCCACAAGCCACCCTCACCAAAGCCCCCACACACGAATGCCAGCACTTGGGGACACGAGAACCCACAGATACACCCATATGCCACACATTGAAACTATAACCATACCTCTATACCCCTGCAGGACCCGACCGTCAACACACCGCGGCGGAGGGGCCAGAATTCTCCACACCCCCCACCCAAGAGGCCGTCAGCGATGACAGCAGCTCTGTCGACCTGGACACCGATGACCAGCCCGGACCATCGGGGACCTCTGGACAGTCGGTTCCCCTCACACAGGCCCAGGCCACTACAGACCCTAACCCCTCTGGGAACACCAGCACAGCTCCCACCCAGCGGGCCCATGCCTCTGTCTCCAGGGCGCGTCAATCTGCGGTGTGTCTACCACTACAGGGCACCCAGGATAACCCACCACCCCAACAACAACAGGGACCTGGGGGCAGTGGTAGTGGGCACACCGGCCAGGGGGCAGAGGCCCAGGGAAACAGGGCAACTCGGCGGGCAGCTGTGCGACAGGGGGGGGAGGAGAGGCCCAGGGAACCCACTCTCCACGAGGTCCTCACCACCATCATGGGAGCATACAACCGCTCCCAGGAGACGATGGCGACGGTACTGGCCCGGTTCCAGGAGATCCAGGTGCTGCAGGAGGAACACTATTGGGGGTACAGGGAGGACATCAGAGCCATCAACACCACCCTGGTTACCATGGTAGGGCTGCTGCAGGACCTCGTAAACAGCAGGGCGGACACTGAACAACACCCAAGGGCCCCTGCCACTAGCCTGGACCAAGAACAGCCATCCACCTCCGCCGGCGCTAGTGGACAGGAGGCCCCCGCACAGCAGCAGCCCACCAGACCCCCACCTCCTGCAGGAGAAGAACCACCCCGCAAGAGGGCCCTGAGATCTCGCAAGAAGACAGAGTAGGATGTCAAGACCCCCGCCAGCAATGGATACCACCTGATGTCATCCCACTGTCCCACATTGTCACCCTGTCCATCCTTGAACTGCCCATGCTCCATCTCTCCACAGGCCTCTGGACAATGCACCTGTGTGACTGTTACTCTGGACTCTGCCATGGACATTCCTTCACCATAGCCCCCACCCACTTGAAACCACCCATCCCATTTTGAGCACTTCAATAAACACCTATTTTGCACCAAAATATCAGGAGTCTGGCTGTGATTTCAATAGATTGTAATTGACATGACAGTGCAAATATGTCCTTGTACATGGTGAAGTCAACAAACAGCTGCCACAAAGCTGTAGTCCATGGGGAAACGAAGCACAGGACTCGTAGTGGGGACCCCAGATCTGAAATAGGGAGGGAAAAGCCAAAACTCAGTCATCATACACTGGGGCAAATAGACAGGCAGCAGAGATGCAGCAGAGTAGTTAACATTTACTAAATTATCTTTGAAATGTTACCTGTGTCCTATTGGAAGTACTGTTCAATGATTCTGTCCCTGTTGTCTGTTTCAGCCCCGTCGTCTTCCTCCTCGTCACTCTCCTCAGGTTCCACCGCTGCCACAACACCACCGTCTCGACCATCCTCCTGCAGGAAAGGCACCTGGCGGCGCAAAGCCAGGTTGTGAAGCATGCAGCAGGCCACGATGATGTGACACACCTTCTTAGGTGAGTACATTAGGGATCCACCTGTCATATGCAGGCACCTAAACCTGGCCTTCAGGAGGCCAAAGGTGCGTTCGATCACCCTCCTAGTACGCCCATGGGCCTCATTGTACCGTTCCTCTGCCCTGGTCCGGGGATTCCTTACTGGGGTCAGTAGCCACGACAGGTTGGGGTACCCAGAGTCCCCCACTAGCCAGACACGGTGTCTCTGTAGCTGTTCCATCACGTAAGGGATGCTGCTATTCCTGAGGATGTAGGCGTCATGCACTGACCCTGGGAATTTGGCATTTACATGCGAGATGTACTGGTCAGCCAAACACACCACCTGGATGTTCATTGAATGGTAATTTTTTCTGTTCCTGTACACCTGCTCCCTGTCTCTTGGGGGAACCAAAGCCACATGGGTCCCATCAATGGCACCAATTACGTTGGGAATATGTCCAAGGGCGTAGAAATCACCCTTCACTGTAGCCAATTCGCCCACCTCAGGGAAAATGATGTAGTTCCTCACGGATTTCATCAGGGCAGACAACACTCTGGATAACACCTTCGAAAACATGGGCTGAGACATCCCAGAAGCAATTCCCACGGTTGTCTGAAATGACCCACTTGCCAAGAAATGTAGTACTGACATGACCTGCACCAGAGGGGGAATCCCTGTGGGTTGGCGGATAGGGGACATCAGGTCGGGCTCCAGCCGGGCACACAGTTCATGGATAGTGGCACAGTTAAGACGGTAGGTCAGGATAATGTGGCGTTCTTCCATTGTCGACAGGTCCACCAGCGGTCGGTACACGGGAGGATTCATCCGTCTCCTCGCCCAACCCAGCGGACGGTGCCTAGGAAGGACAACATGGAGCACACAGTCAAGCAACCCACAGGTACGTATTCACAGCTAGCACAGTATACGATTCTCTATGCAGTGAATGGCGTGTCTGAGTGGCTATGCAAGGCCTAGGCCTGTGTGACACAGTTGAAATTGAGCCATGTGGGCCCTGGAAATGGCGGCTGCCTGACCTGTGAAGTGTGACAATGGGATGTGAGGTCAATGCGCTGGCGTGGCACACCGCGGCGGGCGGCGGGCCAAGACCGCGGCGCGAAGCCGCATTGGTTAACATTGAAGCCTATGGGTTTCAGGAGCCAATGGCGAAGGGCGCCGGCGGTGGCGGGACGCACCGTCGCAGTACGCACCGCCGCGGATGTGACCGCCATTTTCTATCTACTTATCCACTTGCGACTTGAACTTTCACAGGAGAGGACCTATACTGCAAGTGTTGCTGTGACCTCGGTCTGGAAGGGACAATGGCTGCTGCGACTGGGGAAAGGGCCCCTGCCTTCACTGGAGAGGAGTTGGAGAAACTTGTGGATGGGGTCCTCCCCCAGTATGCGCTACTCTACGGTCCTCCAGACCAACAAGTGAGTTTAATTCAATATGGATTTGGGGCCACTGGCTGGCTTGGGGGCCTGGCGGGGATGGGGGGCATGTTGGGGCTGGCGGGGGGCCTGGCGGGGATGGGGGGCATGTTGGGCCTGGCGGGGGGCCTGGCGGGGATGGGGGGCATGTTGGGCATGGCGGGGGGCATGGCGGGGGGCCTGGCGGGGATGGGGGGCATGTTGGGCCTGGCGGGGGGCCTGGCGGGGATGGGGGGCATGTTGGGCATGGCGGGGGGCCTGGCGGGGATGGGGGGCATGTTGGGCCTGGCGGGGGGCCTGGCGGGGATGGGGGGCATGTTGGGCATGGCGGGGGGCATGGCGGGGGGCCTGGCGGGGATGGGGGGCATGTTGGGCCTGGCGGGGGGCCTGGCGGGGATGGGGGGCATGTTGGGCCTGGCGGGGGGCCTGGCGGGGATGGGGGGCATGTTGGGCATGGCGGGGGGCCTGGCGGGGATGGGGGGCATGTTGGGCATGGCGGGGGGCATGGCGGGGGGCCTGGCGGGGATGGGGGGCATGTTGGGCATGGCGGGGGGCCTGGCGGGGGGCCTGGCGGGGATGGGGGGCGTTGGGCCACTGGAAAGGAAAATGCTGAGTAACTTGAACGTGGTATTTCTCCCTCCCTGTACGTGTCACATAGGTCCGCGCCCATGAGAAGATCGGGATTTGGCGTGCCATCGCCAAGTAAGTCCGGGCCCTGGGGGTCCACCATCGACGGGGCACCCACTGCCGCAAGAGGTGGGAGGACATCCGCCGCGGGACCAAGAAGACCGCCGAGTCTCTGCTGGGGATGGCCTCCCAACGTAGGCGGGGTGCCTGCCGTCAACTGAGCCCCCTGATGTTCCGGATCCTGGCGGTGGCCTACCCTGATTTGGATGGGCGCGTGAGGGCAGCACAGCAGACACAAGGGGGTGAGTACAAGCATTATCTACTCTGTTGTCGCGCAGTGGAGGTGTCTGGGTGGGGGAGGAGGGCTGGGGGTCCCCCTAGGCCAGGGCGATATCTGTAGGCTGGGCACCCCCGTAAGCCCCTGTGTCCCCAGCCACCACCCTCAGTAGTTTGTCAGTACAGCCATCCCTGGGCCGTGTCATCCATGGGTGCAGTTGTCAACTCTAGGCGTGTAGGGCATGTTACACGGAATGCGTAGCGTACCCCAAGTGCGCAACTTAGTGCAGGGGGCATCTGTGTCTGTCATGTCCGCTAACTGTACCGGAGATCCATGTACTCAATATCCCTTTATTTCTCGCTCCCCCCCCTTTTTGTTTGTCTTTCTGTGCTTGTGTGCATCAGCATCATCAGGCGGAGGAGAAGTGGCATCGGGGCAGGAGGGAGCTGCATCTCACATGGCCCAGGAGGGCCATGCCACAGAGTCAGACTGGACCAGTGAGACGGAGGGCGAGGGGAGCTCCACGACGGGGACGACTGGAGCCTGCAGCGACACGGACACGTCCTCGGAAGGGGGCTCCCTTGCGGGGGTGGCACCATCCGTGCCCCCCGCCATTACAGGTACAGCCGCCACCCAGCGCACCATCTCCGCCCTCCCAGCAGCCCCTCCGCGTTCGCCCCGTGCCCGCTCTGCCAGGAAGCCGGGCATCTCCTTCGCCCCAGGCACCTCAGGCCCTGCCCCTGTTACCCCCGCTGCCCTCAGTGAGGAGGTCATTGACCTCCTCCGAACGCTCATTGTTGGGCAGACTACCCTTTTGAATGCCATCCAGGGGGTGGAGAGGGAGGTTCATCGCAGCAATGCGTACCTGGAGGGCATTCATTCGGGTCAGGCTGCCCATCAGCGATCGTTCCAGGCTCTGGCCTCAGCACTGACGGCAGCCATTGTCCCTGTCTCCTGCCTGCCTCTACTAACTCCCTCCTCCCAGTCTCCTGTTCCTCTGCCTGTCCCACCCACACCATCAGACCAGCCTGCACACACCTCAACACCCAAGAGAAGCTCATCCAAACATAAGCACCACAGATCACGCAGACATTCACACACGCAACATTCCGATGCAGACATGCCAACAGTCACTACCACCTCTGTGACCCCCACCTCCTCGTCTCCCTCCTCCCTCCCTGTGACGTCTACACTCACACCTCCATTCACCTCACCATCAGCCAGTGTTTCCATCACCAGCACACCCTCCACTCCAGTCCGCACACGTGCAGTCACCACCCCCACTGCCATTTACACGTCCCCTGTGTCCTCTCCCACTGTGTCTGTCACCCCCTCTTCCACACCACACAAACGCAGCCACCCACCCACCCAACAGCCATCCACCTCACGACAGCCTATCCCTCCTGCACCTGCACCCAAAGACAGCAAACGTGACTCACCTACAACCACATCCTCTCCCTCCACTCCCATTCCCACTGTACCTACCACTCTCCATTGTCCCAAGAAGCTCTTCCTCGCCACTACTAACTTCTTTCCTGACCCTGAGCCCCCCCCTCCTTCTCGTCGGGGTAAGAAGAGCACCTCAGCCACCACCAGCCCTGCAGCCCCCTTGACAAGGGTGCAGGGGTATTGGAGCCCGCCAGCCCGCATGTCTGGATCTTCGCCCAGCAGCAAGGGGACAGCCAGCCCACCCCCTGGGAAGAGGAGCAGAAGGCGGAAGGGGCGCCGCAGGAGCCCGCCTTCTACATCCCCCCCGGACACCACCCAGAGACAGTCACCAGCCACAGCTCCAAAGGGAGGAAAGGGCCACAGGCCGACGACTAAGGAGGGCAAGGGCAGCAAGTTGGAGAGGTCAGGCAGCAGGCCTGCTGCCCAGGAGGAGCCCACAACCCCCATAGCCGCTGCCCCGGGAGGAACCGGCACAGCTGCCCCGGGAGAGCCCACCAGCCCCATAGCCGCTGCCCAGGGAGGACCCAGCCCAGCTGGCCAGGAGGGCCCCACCACCCACAGCCCAGGTGGGCAGTGAAGGAGCACCATCCCCGCTGCCCAGGAGGGCACCACCAGGCATTTAGCAGTTGGCCATAGACCGTCCGCCGTCTCAAGAACCGCTGAACTGGGCCCTTCAAGGCAAGAACCGCGCTAACTGGGCCCTTCAAGGCAAGAACCGCTGAACTGGGCCCCGCCGTCTCAAGAACCGCTGAACTGGGCCCTTCAAGGCAAGAACCGCTGAACTGGGCCCTTCAAGGCAAGAACCGCTGAACTGGGCCCCGCCGTCTCAAGAACCGCTGAACTGGGCCCTTCAAGGCAAGAACCGCTGAACTGGGCCCTTCAAGGCAAGAACCGCTGAACTGGGCCCCGCCGTCTCAAGAACCGCTGAACTGGGCCCCGCCGTCTCAAGAACCGCTGAACTGGGCCCCGCCGTCTCAAGAACCGCTGAACTGGGCCCCGCCGTCTCAAGAACCGCTGAACTGGGCCCCGCCGTCTCATGAACCGCTGAACTGGGCCCTTCAGGGCAAGAACCGCTGGCCCTTTGGCAGACGTGGCAGGGCAGGATCTATCTCGGGCAGGGCTGCAGGATGTCCTCTGGCCAACTTGCCTCCTCCAGTGGCAGTGGGGTCTGTTATGGACTGTATGGACTGTGGCTTTGCTCTCCCCAGGATGGCCCAGTGGGCAGGCCACCCACTGTATGGACTGTTTGGACTGTGGCTTTGCTCTCCCCAGGATGGGCCAGTGGGCAGGCCACCCACTGTATGGACTGTTTGGACTGTGGCTTTGCTCTCCCCAGGATGGGCCAGTGGGCAGGCCACCCACTGTATGGACTGTTTGGACTGTGGCTTTGCTCTCCCCAGGATGGCCCAGTGGGCAGGCCACCCACTGTATGGACTGTTTGGACTGTGGCTTTGCTCTCCCCAGGATGGCCCAGTGGGCAGGCCACCCACTGTATGGACTGTATGGACTGTGGCTTTGCTCTCCCCAGGATGGCCCAGTGGGCAGGCCACCCACTGTATGGACTGTTTGGACTGTGGCTTTGCTCTCCCCAGGATGGCCCAGTGGGCAGGCCACCCACTGTATGGACTGTATGGACTGTGGCTTTGCTCTCCCCAGGATGGCCCAGTGGGCAGGCCACCCACTGTATGGACTGTTTGGACTGTGGCTTTGCTCTCCCCAGGATGGCCCAGTGGGCAGGCCACCCACTGTATGGACTGTATGGACTGTGGCTTTGCTCTCCCCAGGATGGCCCAGTGGGCAGGCCACCCACTGTATGGACTGTTTGGACTGTGGCTTTGCTGTTTGGACTGTGGCTTTGCTCTCCCCAGGATGGCCCAGTGGGCAGGCCACCCACTGTATGGACTGTATGGACTGTGGCTTTGCTCTCCCCAGGATGGCCCAGTGGGCAGGCCACCCACTGTATGGACTGTATGGACTGTGGCTTTGCTCTCCCCAGGATGGCCCAGTGGGCAGGCCACCCACTGTATGGACTGTTTGGACTGTGGCTTTGCTCTCCCCAGGATGGCCCAGTGGGCAGGCCACCCACTGTATGGACTGTATGGACTGTGGCTTTGCTCTCCCCAGGATGGCCCAGTGGGCAGGCCACCCACTGTATGGACTGTTTGGACTGTGGCTTTGCTCTCCCCAGGATGGCCCAGTGGGCAGGCCACCCACTGTATGGACTGTATGGACTGTGGCTTTGCTCTCCCCAGGATGGCCCAGTGGTCATGGAGTCCCCTCGTGGATCTGGCGTCGTGTACTCAAGTGGGTGAGGTGCCCCCCCTTCCCTTCCCCCTGAGGTGCCTGTCCTATTTTCTTTCTGATGCCCCTGCAGTGTTCTCTCCGTGGAGTTCTTGTCGTGGGACTGGGCCTTGCCCCTTTGCACAGGACCCCTGTGATCCACGGACAGTGGTTGGACTACATTTAGTAGCTGTATATATTTTGTACATAGTTTATTTATTTATTGGGATTAATGGCGTACATATTTCAATATATCTGCCCGTTTATGATCTCTTCTTTTGGTCTTTGCATTATTTCGGAGGGGGGTGGTTTGTGGGTTGTGACAGTGATCTGTGGGAATGCATTGATGTGTGTGTTGTAGTGGGTGTGGGTGGGTGGGTGTGTTCCGGTAATCTTTTCCCTCCCCTGTGTCGTAGGTGCAGTACTCACCGATGTCTTCCGCGCCGCCGGGCGTGCTCCTGGTATATGAGGAGGAATAGGAGTGCGGGGATGACCTGTAACTCTGGCTCCATACTGCCGGAATCTCGCGTGGAGTGCGTAGAGGTGAGCGTTTTCCCGTTCGTAGTCTGTTTCCGCTGTGTTCTTATCGGCGGTGCTCCCGCCCCGGAAAAGGTGGCAGATTGGTGGGTCGTAATAGGGTGGGCGGTACTTTGTCTGCCGCCGGGCTGTTGGCGGGAACCGCCGCGCTGTTTGTTTGTACCGCTGTGGCGGTCGGAGTGTTAAGTTGGCGGGCTGTGTTGGCGGTCCCGCCAGGGTCAGAATTGCATATTTTAGACCGCCGGCCTGTTGGCGGCTTGGCCGCCGCTTTATCACCGACCGCCAGGGTCAGAATGAGGGCCTTAGTCTCTTTTTTGGATGTTTTTCTTTACCGGGACGAACCACGAAGTCAGGCCGGGTCGCGGTTGAGGCAAGCCGGCTAGAATTTCCGCGGCGGGTCGGTCCCTCTCTGGAGCTTTTTTCCAAAAATTCTCAAATCTTTTCCAAACTTCTGGGGCTTCACCCAGATGTTCTTTTAAGGTTCTTTTGGGGTCCACAGCTCACCCCAAGGGTCCAGAAGTTCTGTGATGGTCCTTGGGGGGTGCAGACTTCAACTCCCAGAATGCACCTGGCGCAAACTCCTTTTTGGCCACTGGACAGTGGTCAGCTGGTCGCTTTCTTCAGGAGTTGGTGCAGGGGACTCTGGTTTAGCAATTTTTCACCTGTAGCAAACAGGGAGTCCCTCCTTGAACCAGTTGAAGCCAGGCAAAGTCCTTCTTGTGGTGAAGCCCAAGTGTGCAGCTGGTGCAGTCCTTCTGAGTGCAGGGTCCAGGTGCAGGCCAGGGGTCCAGCAGGGCAGTCCTTCTTCTTCCTTAGTTCCTTTCTTGTTGAATTCTGGAGGGGATCTGAGGTGTGGGTGCAGGTCTGCCAGTTTTATCCTTGCTCCTGCGTGAAAAGCAGGGGGGCCCTGGTTCTCCAATCAGGGACAGGGTCGTCCCCCTGTGATGACCACTTCCTGGGAAGTGTGGCAAAAATCAGTCCCAGAAGGCAACAGTCTCTAAAAATCCAACATGGATGAATCTGATTTTTGGAGGTTACATCTGGCTGAGCCCACCCACTGGTGTGGCTAAAAATCATAAACACACCCCTCTCCTGCCCTCTCCTAATCTAATCAAGGGGGCACCTAGCTGTCTGGGGTTGCAGGATGTGGGGGTGTTGCTGGGTGCTGCAAATGTCCTTCTCTGCCTTTGAAGACCAGTTTGGCAGCCCTCCCCCTTCCTGCCTCACCATCTGCTGAGGGGAGATTCTCTCCCCCAAGCACATTCCTTTGTGTGAAGCCTGGCCACTTCACACCTCATCAAGGCAGCCTGGCAGAAGCTGCTGCAGGCTGGCCAATCAGAGCACAGCAGCAAAAACAATGCAGAGCTGAAATTGGCAACTTTTTAGGTAAAGTCTAAACTTTTTACCTGGACAAGTTATATTAAATCCAACAACTGGAAGTTGTGGGATTTATTATAACAATCAATTTGATACCAAATTCTTGGTATGTCACATTTAAGGAGACTTTAAAATTTAAAATAAAGTCTGCCCATTCTAGCCTATGAAGGCCATTTACTTCAATGAGGGAAAAACAAATTTGGCTGTTTTTACCTCACCAGGGCTTATAAATCTATTTTTATGAAGTCCCTGCTTACAGTTACATGGCACCCAGCCCTAGGGGCACATAGGGCACACCTTAGGGGTGACTTATATGTAAAAATAAGGTAGTTTAAGACTTTGGAAGTACCTTTAATTCCAAAGTCGAATTTGCATATAACTTTAATTTAAAAGCAGCCAGCAAGGCAGGCTTGCTTTTAAAATGACACTGGGCACCTCAGCAGTGCACCTAGGTGTGCACCACCTATGCTGTGGTCCCTAAACCTACATGCCCTACCATATACTAGGGACTTATAGGTAGGTTAACTTAGCCAATTATAATTAGCCTAATTTGCATATCCATTTTACACAGAGCACAGGCCCTGGGACTGGTTAGCAGTACCCAGGGCACCATCAAAGTCAGGAAAACACCAGCAAAAAGAGGAAAATGGGGGCAAAAAGTTATGGGGCCTCTGCAATCAGCCCTGTTTTCTCACAGATGAGCCTTGAGGTACGCCGCAGATGATCTCGGTGGGTTCTGAGCGAAACAGAGGGAGGTAAACTCTTCGGGAACGGTTTGCGAGGAAGGAGGCGATCCAGTCCAGGGCCTGGCCTTGGATCCCGGTGGAGCGGAGGCGGGTGATTAGGGTGCGGTGACAGACGGTGTCAAAGGCAGCCGAGAGGTCGAGAAGAATGAGGGCGACTGTTTCACCGTTGTCCATCAGGGTTCTAAAGTCGTCTGTGACTGAGATGAGGGCGGTTTCAGTGCTGTGGTTGGTTCGGAATCCGGTTTGTGAGGGGTCGAGCAGGTTGTTGTCTTCCAGGAAGGTGGTCAGCTGTTTGTTGACGGTCTTCTCTATTACTTTGGCTGGGAAAGGCAGAAGAGAGATGGGGTGGAAGTTTTTCAGGTGGCTCGGGTCAGCCGTAGGTTTCTTTAGTAGGGTGTTGACTTCGGCGTGTTTCCAGCATTCGGGGAAGGTAGCAGAAGAAAAAGAAGAGTTGATGACGGTCTGGAGGTGCGGGGCGATGATGTCGTCGGCTTTGTTAAAGATGAAGTGCGGGCAGGGGTCCGAAGGGGCGCCGGAGTGGATAGAGTTCATGATGGATTTGGTTTCTTCCGTGTTGATGTGGGTCCAGTTGTTGAGGGTGATGGCCGGGGATGCTGGTTCGGTGGTGTTTGGTTGGATCTGGTGTCCGAAGCTGTCGTGGAGGTCGCTGATCTTGCGATGGAAGAAAGTGGCGAGGGATTCGCACAATCCTGTGAGGGCGTGACGGCGTTGGCTTTGGCGCTGGGGTTGGAGAACTCCTTGACGATGCTGAAGAGTTCTCTGCTGTTGTGGCTGTTTTTGTCCAGTCTGTCGGTGAAAAAGTTCCTTTTGGCAGCGCGGATCAGGTGGTGGTGTTCGCGGGTAGCGTTCTTGAGGGCGGTCATGTTGTCAGCGGTGTGGTCCTTGCGCCAGGCTTTCTCAAGGGTGCAACAAGTTTTCTTTGATTCTTTGAGGGTGTCAGAGAACCAGAGAGGTTTTTTGGTGTTGGTCTGTCGATGCGTGCGTTTGAGGGGAGCAAGGTTGTCTGCGCAGTTGGAGATCCAGTTTGTGAGGTTGAGGGCTGCGTCGTTGGGGTCGGTGGTGAGGGTGGGTTGGTTGGCGGCGAGTGCGGAGAAGAGTTGCTCTTCAGGGATCTTGTTCCACTGTCGACGAGGGATGGGTTGAGTGCGGAGGTGGCGGGTCTCGCGTCGGAATGTGAAGTGGACGCAGCTGTGGTCGGTCCAGTGTAGGGCAGAGGTGTGGCTGAAGAAGACGTGTTTGCTGGCGGAGAAGATAGGGTCGAGCGTGTGTCCGGCGATGTGGGTTGCGGTGTTCACCAGTTGTTTGAGGCCGAGGTTGGCGAGGTTGTCGAGCAGGGTGGCGGTGTTGGGGTCGTTGTTTTGTTCCAGATGGAAGTTGAGGTCGCCTAGGAGGATGTAGTCCGGTGAGGCGAGGGCGTGCGGGGAGATGAAGTCGGCGATGCCGTCGCTGAAAGGGGCGCGTGGTCCGGGAGGACGGTAGACGAGGGATCCTCTGAGGGTGGTCCTCGGGTCGGTGCGAATCTGAAAATGCAGGTGTTCAGCGACGAGAGGGGTGTCTTCGGTGGAGGTGGTGACGCTGATGGAGTCTTTGAAGACGATGGCGATACCTCCTCCTGCTTGGTTGGTGCGGTCTTTCCTGGAGATCTTGTACCCTTCAGGGATGGCGGTGGCGATGTCTGGACCAGAGGAGGCGTTCATCCAGGTCTCCGTGATGAAGGCGACGTCCGGTGCTGTGGAGTCCAGGAGGTCCCAGAGTTCAACGCGTGTTTGTGGACGGAGCGAGCGTTGACTAGGATGCACTTGAGCTGGTTGATGGCGCGTGGGCTTGTGGTCGTGGTAGTTGCGTGGTGGAAGATGCGTTTGCAGGAGTTGCAGGCGAAGGGTCCATGGGTGCGTTTGGGGTGAGCTTGGAAGCAGGTGTTGGAGCGTCCTGGGTTGAGGGCGTGGAGGGTGGTGGGGTCGTAGCGGATCAGCGGGGCTTGGGAGAGCTGGGCACCAGGGGTCGTGGCGCTAGGCGCGGGCCAGGCGCGGACGGGTGCCATATGAGGTAGGAGGGGGGGGAGGGGTCAGCTGGGGGCGAATGGGAGCTGGGGGGCGGGGGCGTGCAGGAGGTTGTGGCGGGAAAGCGCGAGGGAGGGGGGACAGGTAGAGTGAGAAGAGCTGGGGGAGGAGGATTTAAGGGTGGAGGGGGGTGAGTGTTAGGAGGTTTAGGAGATTAGGGAGAAAGATAGGAGTAGGGATGTGAAGATAGGGGAGGGGGGGTTGTAGAGGTGGGTGAGGGTGAGAGGTAGAGTGAGAGGATAGGAAGATAGGTAATAGAGGGGGTGGCGGGAGGGGGGAGATATAGAGAAATAGAGAAAATAGATAGATAGAGAAATCGATAGATAGAGAAATAGATAGAGAGATAGGAAGATAGGAGGAGGTGGAGAGTGAGGGAGTTAGATAGTGGGATAGAGAGATAGAGAGATAGGTAGATAGGAGGAGTGAGGGAGGTAGATAGTGAACGGGTTAGATAGGGGAGATAGAGAGGGGGATGCGAGTGAGGGAGGGGGATGAGGCAGGAGCAGGAGGGCAGGCGCGGGGAGAAGAAGACGGAGGAGGCAGAAGAGCCAAAGGCAGAAGATAGAAGACAGAAGAACAGAAGAACAGAAGAAAGGAAGACCGGAAGAACAGAAGACCACAGAAGAACACAGAAGAACACAGAAGAACACAGAAGAAGATACAGAAAACGAAGAACAGAGGGCAGAAGACCACAGAAGAAGATGAGGAAGAAGAGAGGCGACAGGAGAGGCTGAGAAGCACACAGAAGAAGAGAGAAGACGGGGAAAAGAAGAGTACAGAAGAAGATTACAGATGAGGAGCGAGGAGGAAGAACAGAGAAGAAGAAAAGAAGAAAAGAAGCAGGAGCAGGAGAGAGGGTGAGTAGCGCGGGGCAGAGCGAGGGGCTGGGAGGTGGGGGGTACTTACTGTGAGGTGGGTCTCAGGAACTCAGGAACCTGGAGGAGCTGGAGGAGCTGCAGCGGCAGGGGGAGCGACCTATCCTTGGGTCAAGAGTCGCTACCACTGTCGCGCAGCGGCCGCCATATGAGGTAGGAGGGGGGGGGGGAGGGGTCAGCTGGGGGCGAATGGGAGCTGGGGGGCGGGGGCGTGCAGGAGGTCACGGCGGGAAAGCGCGAGGGAGGGGGGGACAGGTAGAGTGAGAAGAGCTGGGGGAGGGGGATTTAAGGGTGTAGGGGGGTGAGTGTTAGGAGGTTTAGGAGATTAGGGAGAAAGATAGGAGTAGGGTTGTGAAGATAGGGGAGGGGGGGTTGTAGAGGGGGGTGAGGGTGAGAGATAGAAGGAGAGGATAGGAAGATAGGTAATAGAGGGGGTGGCGGGAGGGGGGGAGATATAGAGAAATAGAGAAAATAGATAGATAGAGAAACCGATAGATAGAGAAATAGATAGAGAGATAGGAAGATAGGAGGAGGTGGAGAGTGAGGGAGTTAGATAGTGGGATAGAGAGATAGAGAGATAGGTAGATAGGAGGAGTGAGGGAGGTAGATAGTGAACGGGTTAGATAGGGGAGATAGAGAGGGGGATGCGAGTGAGGGAGGGGGATGAGGCAGGAGCAGGAGGGCAGGCGCGGGGAGAAGAAGACGGAGGAGGCAGAAGAGCCGAAGGCAGAAGATAGAAGACAGAAGAACAGAAGAACAGAAGAAAGGAAGACCGGAAGAACAGAAGAACACAGAAGAACACAGAAGAACACAGAAGAACACAGAAGAAGATACAGAAAACGAAGAACAGAGGACAGAAGACCACAGAAGAAGATGAGGAAGAAGAGAGGCGACAGGAGAGGCTGAGAAGCACACAGAAGAAGAGAGAAGACGGGGAAAAGAAGAGTACAGAAGAAGATTACAGACGAGGAGCGAGGAGGAAGAACAGAGAAGAAGAAAAGAAGAAAAGAAGCAGGAGCAGGAGAGAGGGTGAGTATCGCGGGGCAGAGCGAGGGGCTGGGAGGTGGGGGGTACTTACTGTGAGGTGGGTCTCAGGAACTCAGGAACCTGGAGGAGCTGGAGGAGCTGCAGCGGCAGGGGGAGCGACCTACCCTTGGGTCAAGGGTCGCTACCACTGTCGCGCAGCGGCTGCCATATGAGGTAGGAGGGGGGGGAGGGGTCAGCTGGGGGCAAATGGGAGCTGGGGGCGGGGGCGTGCAGGAGGTCGCGGCGGGGAAGCGCGAGGGAGGGGGGGACAGGTAGAGTGAGAAGAGCTGGGGGAGCGGGGTTTAAGGGTGGAGGGGGGTTTAAGGGTGGAGGGGGGTGAGTGTTAAGAGGTTTAGGAGATTAGGGAGAAAGATAGGAGTAGGGTTGTGAAGATAGAGGAGGGGGGGTTGTAGAGGTGGGTGAGGGTGAGAGGTAGAGTGAGAGGATAGGAAGATAGGTAATAGAGGGGGTGGCGGGGGGAGATATAGAGAAATAGATAGAGAGATAGGAAGATAGGAGGAGGTGGAGAGTGAGGGGGTTAGATAGTGGGATAAAGAGATTGAGAGATAGGTAGATAGGAGGAGTGAGGGAGGTAGATAGTGAACGGGTTAGATAGGGGAGATAGAGAGGGGGATGCGAGTGAGGGAGGGGGATGAGGCAGGAGCAGGAGGGCAGGCGCGGGGAGAAGAAGACGGAGGAGGCAGAAGAGCCGAAGGCAGAAGATAGAAGACAGAAGAACAGAAGAACAGAAGAAAGGAAGACCGGAAGAACAGAAGACCACAGAAGAACACAGAAGAACACAGAAGAACACAGAAGAAGATACAGAAAACGAAGAACAGAGGGCAGAAGACCACAGAAGAAGATGAGGAAGAAGAGAGGCGACAGGAGAGGCTGAGAAGCACACAGAAGAAGAGAGAAGACGGGGAAAAGAAGAGTACAGAAGAAGATTACAGACGAGGAGCGAGGAGGAAGAACAGAGAAGAAGAAAAGAAGAAAAGAAGCAGGAGCAGGAGAGAGGGTGAGTAGCGCGGGACAGAGCGAGGGGCTGGGAGGTGGGGGGTACTTACTGTGAGGTGGGTCTCAGGAACCTGGAGGAGCTGGAGGAGCTGCAGCGGCAGGGGGAGCGACCTACCCTTGGGTCAAGAGTCGCTACCACTGTCGCGCAGCGGCCGCCATATGAGGTAGGAGGGGGGGGGGAGGGTCAGCTGGGGGCGAATGGGAGCTGGGGGGCGGGGGCGTGCAGGAGGTCACGGCGGGAAAGCGCGAGGGAGGGGGGGACAGGTAGAGTGAGAAGAGCTGGGGGAGGGGGATTTAAGGGTGTAGGGGGGTGAGTGTTAGGAGGTTTAGGAGATTAGGGAGAAAGATAGGAGTAGGGTTGTGAAGATAGGGGAGGGGGGGTTGTAGAGGGGGGTGAGGGTGAGAGATAGAAGGAGAGGATAGGAAGATAGGTAATAGAGGGGGTGGCGGGAGGGGGGGAGATATAGAGAAATAGAGAAAATAGATAGATAGAGAAACCGATAGATAGAGAAATAGATAGAGAGATAGGAAGATAGGAGGAGGTGGAGAGTGAGGGAGTTAGATAGTGGGATAGAGAGATAGAGAGATAGGTAGATAGGAGGAGTGAGGGAGGTAGATAGTGAACGGGTTAGATAGGGGAGATAGAGAGGGGGATGCGAGTGAGGGAGGGGGATGAGGCAGGAGCAGGAGGGCAGGCGCGGGGAGAAGAAGACGGAGGAGGCAGAAGAGCCGAAGGCAGAAGATAGAAGACAGAAGAACAGAAGAACAGAAGAAAGGAAGACCGGAAGAACAGAAGAACACAGAAGAACACAGAAGAACACAGAAGAAGATACAGAAAACGAAGAACAGAGGACAGAAGACAACAGAAGAAGATGAGGAAGAAGAGAGGCGACAGGAGAGGCTGAGAAGCACAGAGAAGAAGAGAGAAGACGGGGAAAAGAAGAGTACAGAAGAAGATTACAGACGAGGAGCGAGGAGGAAGAACAGAGAAGAAGAAAAGAAGAAAAGAAGCAGGAGCAGGAGAGAGGGTGAGTATCGCGGGGCAGAGCGAGGGGCTGGGAGGTGGGGGGTACTTACTGTGAGGTGGGTCTCAGGAACTCAGGAACCTGGAGGAGCTGGAGGAGCTGCAGCGGCAGGGGGAGCGACCTACCCTTGGGTCAAGGGTCGCTACCACTGTCGCAAAGCGGCTGCCATATGAGGTAGGAGGGGGGGGAGGGGTCAGCTGGGGGCAAATGGGAGCTGGGGGCGGGGGCGTGCAGGAGGTCGCGGCGGGGAAGCGCGAGGGAGGGGGGGACAGGTAGAGTGAGAAGAGCTGGGGGAGCGGGGTTTAAGGGTGGAGGGGGGTTTAAGGGTGGAGGGGGGTGAGTGTTAAGAGGTTTAGGAGATTAGGGAGAAAGATAGGAGTAGGGTTGTGAAGATAGGGGAGGGGGGGTTGTAGAGGTGGGTGAGGGTGAGAGGTAGAGTGAGAGGATAGGAAGATAGGTAATAGAGGGGGTGGCGGGGGGAGATATAGAGAAATAGATAGAGAGATAGGAAGATAGGAGGAGGTGGAGAGTGAGGGGGTTAGATAGTGGGATAAAGAGATTGAGAGATAGGTAGATAGGAGGAGTGAGGGAGGTAGATAGTGAACGGGTTAGATAGGGGAGATAGAGAGGGGGATGCGAGTGAGGGAGGGGGATGAGGCAGGAGCAGGAGGGCAGGCGCGGGGAGAAGAAGACGGAGGAGGCAGAAGAGCCGAAGGCAGAAGATAGAAGACAGAAGAACAGAAGAACAGAAGAAAGGAAGACCGGAAGAACAGAAGACCACAGAAGAGCACAGAAGAACACAGAAGAACACAGAAGAAGATACAGAAAACGAAGAACAGAGGGCAGAAGAACACAGAAGAAGATGAGGAAGAAGAGAGGCGACAGGAGAGGCTGAGAAGCACACAGAAGAAGAGAGAAGACGGGGAAAAGAAGAGTACAGAAGAAGATTACAGACGAGGAGCGAGGAGGAAGAACAGAGAAGAAGAAAAGAAGAAAAGAAGCAGGAGCAGGAGAGAGGGTGAGTAGCGCGGGGCAGAGCGAGGGGCTGGGAGGTGGGGGGGTACTTACTGTGAGGTGGGTCTCAGGAACCTGGAGGAGCTGGAGGAGCTGCAGCGGCAGGGGGAGCGACCTACCCTTGGGTCAAGAGTCGCTACCACTGTCGCGCAGCGGCCGCCATATGAGGTAGGAGGGGGGGGGAGGGTCAGCTGGGGGCGAATGGGAGCTGGGGGGCGGGGGCGTGCAGGAGGTCACGGCGGGAAAGCGCGAGGGAGGGGGGGACAGGTAGAGTGAGAAGAGCTGGGGGAGGGGGATTTAAGGGTGTAGGGGGGTGAGTGTTAGGAGGTTTAGGAGATTAGGGAGAAAGATAGGAGTAGGGTTGTGAAGATAGGGGAGGGGGGGGTTGTAGAGGGGGGTGAGGGTGAGAGATAGAAGGAGAGGATAGGAAGATAGGTAATAGAGGGGGTGGCGGGAGGGGGGGAGATATAGAGAAATAGAGAAAATAGATAGATAGAGAAACCGATAGATAGAGAAATAGATAGAGAGATAGGAAGATAGGAGGAGGTGGAGAGTGAGGGAGTTAGATAGTGGGATAGAGAGATAGAGAGATAGGTAGATAGGAGGAGTGAGGGAGGTAGAGAGTGAACGGGTTAGATAGGGGAGATAGAGAGGGGGATGCGAGTGAGGGAGGGGGATGAGGCAGGAGCAGGAGGGCAGGCGCGGGGAGAAGAAGACGGAGGAGGCAGAAGAGCCGAAGGCAGAAGATAGAAGACAGAAGAACAGAAGAACAGAAGAAAGGAAGACCGGAAGAACAGAAGAACACAGAAGAACACAGAAGAACACAGAAGAACACAGAAGAAGATACAGAAAACGAAGAACAGAGGACAGAAGACCACAGAAGAAGATGAGGAAGAAGAGAGGCGACAGGAGAGGCTGAGAAGCACACAGAAGAAGAGAGAAGACGGGGAAAAGAAGAGTACAGAAGAAGATTACAGACGAGGAGCGAGGAGGAAGAACAGAGAAGAAGAAAAGAAGAAAAGAAGCAGGAGCAGGAGAGAGGGTGAGTATCGCGGGGCAGAGCGAGGGGCTGGGAGGTGGGGGGTACTTACTGTGAGGTGGGTCTCAGGAACTCAGGAACCTGGAGGAGCTGGAGGAGCTGCAGCGGCAGGGGGAGCGACCTTCCCTTGGGTCAAGGGTCGCTACCACTGTCGCAAAGCGGCCACCATATGTGGTAGGAGGGGGGGAGGGGTCAGCTGGGGGCGAATGGGAGCTGGGGGGCGGGGGCATGCAGGAGGTCGCGGCGGGAAAGCGCGAGGGAGGGGGGGACAGGTAGAGTGAGAAGAGCTGGAGGAGGGGGGTTTAAGGGTGGAGGGGGGTGAGTGTTAGGAGGTTTAGCAGATTAGGGAGAAAGATAGGAGTAGGGTTGTGAAGATAGGGGAGGGGGGGTTGTAGAGGTGGGTGAGGGTGAGAGGTAGAGTGAGAGGATAGGAAGATAGGTAATAGAGGGGGTGGCGGAGGGGGGGAGATATAGAGAAATAGATAGAGAAAATAGATAGATAGAGAAATCGATAGATAGAGAAATAGATAGAGAGATAGGAAGATAGGAGGAGGTGGAGAGTGAGGGAGTTAGATAGTGGGATAGAGAGATAGAGAGATAGGTAGATAGGAGGAGTGAGGGAGGTAGATAGTGAACGGGTTAGATAGGGGAGATAGAGAGGGGGATGCGAGTGAGGGAGGGGGATGAGGCAGGAGCAGGAGGGCAGGCGCGGGGAGAAGAAGACGGAGGAGGCAGAAGAGCCGAAGGCAGAAGATAGAAGACAGAAGAACAGAAGAACAGAAGAAGAGAAGAAAGGAAGACCGGAAGAACAGAAGAACACAGAAGAACACAGAAGAACACAGAAGAAGATACAGAAAACGAAGAACAGAGGGCAGAAGACCACAGAAGAAGATGAGGAAGAAGAGAGGCGACAGGAGAGGCTGAGAAGCACACAGAAGAAGAGAGAAGACGGGGAAAAGAAGAGTACAGAAGAAGATTACAGACGAGGAGCGAGGAGGAAGAACAGAGAAGAAGAAAAGAAGAAAAGAAGCAGGAGCAGGAGAGAGGGTGAGTAGCGCGGGGCAGAGCGAGGGGCTGGGAGGTGGGGGGTACTTACTGTGAGGTGGGTCTCAGGAACTCAGGAACCTGGAGGAGCTGGAGGAGCTGCAGCGGCAGGGGGAGCGACCTACCCTTGGGTCAAGGGTCGCTACCACTGTCGCGCAGCGGCCGCCATATGAGGTAGGAGGGGTCAGCTGGGGGCGAATGGGAGCTGGGGGGGCGGGGGCGTGCAGGAGGTCGCGGTGGGAAAGCGCGAGGGAGGGGGGGACAGGTAGAGTGAGAAGAGCTGGAAGAGGGGGGTTTAAGGGTGGAGGGGGTGAGTGTTAGGAGGTTTAGGAGATTAGGGAGAAAGATAGGAGTAGGGTTGTGAAGATAGGGGAGGGGGGGTTGTAGAGGTGGGTGAGGGTGAGAGGTAGAGTGGGAGGATAGGAAGATAGGTAATAGAGGGGGTGGTGGGAGGGGGGAGATATAGAGAAATAGATAGAGAAAATAGATAGATATAGAAATCGATAGATAGAGAAATAGATAGAGAGATAGGAAGATAGGAGGAGGTGGAGAGTGAGGGAGTTAGATAGTGGGATAGAGAGATAGGTAGATAGGAGGAGTGAGGGAGGGAGGTAGATAGTGAATGGGTGAGATAGGGGAGATAGAGAGGGGGATGCGAGTGAGGTAGGGGGATGAGGCAGGAGCAGGAGGGCAGGCGCGGGGAGAAGAAGACGGAGGAGGCAGAGGAGCCGAAGGCAGAAGATAGAAGACAGAAGAACAGAAGAACAGAAGACCGGAAGAACAGAAGAAAGGAAGACCAGAAGAACAGAAGAACACAGAAGAACACAGAAGAACACAGAAGAACACAGAAGAAGATACAGAAAACGAAGAACAGAGGGCAGAAGACCACAGAAGAAGATGAGGAAGAAGAGAGGCGACAGGAGAGGCTGAGAAGCACACAGAAGAAGAGAGAAGACGGGGAAAAGAAGAGTACAGAAGAAGATTACAGACGAGGAGCGAGGAGGAAGAACAGAGAAGAAGAAAAGAAGAAAAGAAGCAGGAGCAGGAGAGAGGGTGAGTAGCGCGGGGCAGAGCGAGGGGCTGGGAGGTGGGGGGTACTTACTGTGAGGTGGGTCTCAGGAACTCAGGAACCTGGAGGAGCTGGAGGAGCTGCAGCGGCAGGGGGAGCGACCTACCCTTGGGTCAAGGGTTGCTACCACTGTCGCGCAGCGGCTGCCATATGAGGTAGGAGGGGGGGGAGGGGTCATCTGGGGGCGAATGGGAGCTGGGGGCGGGGGCGTGCAGGAGGTCGCGGCGGGGAAGAGCGAGGGAGGGGGGGACAGGTAGAGTGAGAAGAGCTGGGGGAGCGGGGTTTAAGGGTGGAGGGGGGTTTAAGGGTGGAGGGGGGTGAGTGTTAAGAGGTTTAGGAGATTAGGGAGAAAGATAGGAGTAGGGTTGTGAAGATAGGGGAGGGGGGGTTGTAGAGGTGGGTGAGGGTGAGAGGTAGAGTGAGAGGATAGGAAGATAGGTAATAGAGGGGGTGGCGGGGGGAGATATAGAGAAATAGATAGAGAGATAGGAAGATAGGAGGAGGTGGAGAGTGAGGGAGTTAGATAGTGGGATAAAGAGATAGAGAGATAGGTAGATAGGAGGAGTGAGGGAGGTAGATAGTGAACGGGTTAGATAGGGGAGATAGAGAGGGGGATGCGAGTGAGGGAGGGGGATGAGGCAGGAGCAGGAGGGCAGGCGCGGGGAGAAGAAGACGGAGGAGGCAGAAGAGCCGAAGGCAGAAGATAGAAGACAGAAGAACAGAAGAACAGAAGAAAGGAAGACCGGAAGAACAGAAGAACACAGAAGAACACAGAAGAACACAGAAGAACACAGAAGAAGATACAGAAAACGAAGAACAGAGGGCAGAAGACCACAGAAGAAGATGAGGAAGAAGAGAGGCGACAGGAGAGGCTGAGAAGCACACAGAAGAAGAGAGAAGACGGGGAAAAGAAGAGTACAGAAGAAGATTACAGACGAGGAGCGAGGAGGAAGAACAGAGAAGAAGAAAAGAAAAAAAGAAGCAGGAGAGAGGGTGAGTAGCGCGGGGGCAGAGCAGGGGGCTGGGAGGAGGGGGATGAGGCAGGAGCAGGAGGGCAGGCGCGGGGAGAAGAAGACGGAGGAGGCAGAAGAGCCGAAGGCAGAAGATAGAAGACAGAAGAACAGAAGAACAGAAGAAAGGAAGACCGGAAGAACAGAAGAACACAGAAGAACACAGAAGAACACAGAAGAACACAGAAGAAGATACAGAAAACGAAGAACAGAGGGCAGAAGACCACAGAAGAAGATGAGGAAGAAGAGAGGCAACAGGAGAGGCTGAGAAGCACACAGAAGAAGAGAGAAGACGGGGAAAAGAAGAGTACAGAAGAAGATTACAGACGAGGAGCGAGGAGGAAGAACAGAGAAGAAGAAAAGAAAAAAAGAAGCAGGAGAGAGGGTGAGTAGCGCGGGGGCAGAGCGAGGGGCTGGGAGGTGGGGGGTACTTACTGTGAGGTGGGTCTCAGGAACTCAGGAACCTGGAGGAGCTGGAGGAGCTGCAGCGGCAGGGGGCGCGACCTACCCTTGGGTCATGGGTCGCTACCACTGTCGCGCAGTGCCCGCCATATGAGGTGGGGGGGGGAGGGGTCAGCTGGGGGCGAATGGGAGCTGGGGGGCGGGGGCGTGCAGGAGGTCACGGCGGGAAAGCGCGAGGGAGGGGGGACAGGTAGAGTGAGAAGAGCTGGGGGAGGGGGATTTAAGGGTGGAGGGGGGTGAGTGTTAGGAGGTTTAGGAGATTAGGGAGAAAGATAGGAGTAGGGTTGTGAAGATAGGGGAGGGGGGTTGTAGAGGTGGGTGAGGGTGAGAGGTAGAGTGAGAGGATAGGAAGATAGGTAATAGAGGGGGTGGCGGGAGGGGGGAGATATAGAGAAATAGAGAAAATAGATAGATAGAGAAATCGATAGATAGAGAAATAGATAGAGAGATAGGAAAATAGGAGGAGGTGGAGAGTGAGGGAGTTAGATAGTGGGATAGAGAGATAGAGAGATAGGTAGATAGGAGGAGTGAGGGAGGTAGATAGTGAACGGGTTAGATAGGGGAGATAGAGAGGGGGATGCGAGTGAGGGAGGGGGATGAGGCAGGAGCAGGAGGGCAGGCGCGGGGAGAAGAAGACGGAGGAGGCAGAAGAGCCGAAGGCAGAAGATAGAAGACAGAAGAACAGAAGAACAGAAGAAAGGAAGACCGGAAGAACAGAAGAACACAGAAGAACACAGAAGAACACAGAAGAACACAGAAGAAGATACAGAAAACGAAGAACAGAGGGCATAAGACCACAGAAGAAGATGAGGAAGAAGAGAGGCGACAGGAGAGGCTGAGAAGCACACAGAAGAAGAGAGAAGACGGGGAAAAGAAGAGTACAGAAGAAGATTACAGACGAGGAGCGAGGAGGAAGAACAGAGAAGAGGAAAAGAAGAAAAGAAGCAGGAGCAGGAGAGAGGGTGAGTAGCGCGGGGCAGAGCGAGGGGCTGGGAGGTGGGGGGGTACTTACTGTGAAGTGGGTCTCAGGAACTCAGGAACCTGGAGGAGCTGGAGGAGCTGCAGGGGGAGCGACCTACCCTTGGGTCAAGGGTCGCTACCACTGTCGCGCAGCGGCCGCCATATGTGGTAGGAGGGGTCAGCTGGGGGCGAATGGGAGCTGGGGGCCGGGGGCGTGCAGGAGGTCGCGGCGGGAAAGCGCGAGGGAGGGGGGGACAGGTAGAGTGAGAAGAGCTGGAGGAGGGGGGTTTAAGGGTGGAGGGGGGTGAGTGTTAGGAGGTTTAGGAGATTAGGGAGAAAGATAGGAGTAGGGTTGTGAAGATAGGGGAGGGGGGGTTGTAGAGGTGGGTGAGGGTGAGAGGTAGAGTGAGAGGATAGGAAGATAGGTAATAGAGGGGGTGGCGGGAGGGGGGGAGATATAGAGAAATAGATAGAGAAAATAGATAGATAGAGAAATCGATAGATAGAGAAATAGATAGAGAGATAGGAAGATAGGAGGAGGTGGAGAGTGAGGGAGTTAGATAGTGGGATAGAGAGATAGAGAGATAGGTAGATAGGAGGAGTGAGGGAGGTAGATAGTGAACGGGTTAGATAGGGGAGATAGAGAGGGGGATGCGAGTGAGGGAGGGGGATGAGGCAGGAGCAGGAGGGCAGGCGCGGGGAGAAGAAGACGGAGGAGGCAGAAGAGCCGAAGGCAGAAGATAGAAGACAGAAGAACAGAAGAACAGAAGAAGAGAAGAAAGGAAGACCGGAAGAACAGAAGAACGCAGAAGAACACAGAAGAACACAGAAGAACACAGAAGAAGATACAGAAAACGAAGAACAGAGGGCAGAAGACCACAGAAGAAGATGAGGAAGAAGAGAGGCGACAGGAGAGGCTGAGAAGCACACAGAAGAAGAGAGAAGATGGGGAAAAGAAGAGTACAGAAGAAGATTACAGACGAGGAGCGAGGAGGAAGAACAGAGAAGAAGAAAAGAAGAAAAGAAGCAGGAGCAGGAGAGAGGGTGAGTAGCGCGGGGCAGAGGGAGGGGCTGGGAGGTGGGGGGTACTTACTGTGAGGTGGGTCTCAGGAACTCAGGAACCTGGAGGAGCTGGAGGAGCTGCAGCGGCAGGGGCAGCGGCCTACCCTTGGGTCAAGGGTCGCTACCACTGTCGCGCAGCGGCCGCCATATGAGGTAGGAGGGGGGAGGGGTCAGCTGGGGGCGAATGGGAGCTGGGGGGGCGGGGGCGTGCAGGAGGTCGCGGTGGGAAAGCGCGAGGGAGGGGGGGACAGGTAGAGTGAGAAGAGCTGGAAGAGGGGGGTTTAAGGGTGGAGGGGGTGAGTGTTAGGAGGTTTAGGAGATTAGGGAGAAAGATAGGAGTAGGGTTGTGAAGATAGGGGAGGGGGGGTTGTAGAGGTGGGTGAGGGTGAGAGGTAGAGTGGGAGGATAGGAAGATAGGTAATAGAGGGGGTGGTGGGAGGGGGGGAGATATAGAGAAATAGATAGAGAAAATAGATAGATATAGAAATCGATAGATAGAGAAATAGATAGAGAGATAGGAAGATAGGAGGAGGTGGAGAGTGAGGGAGTTAGATAGTGGGATAGAGAGATAGGTAGATAGGAGGAATGAGGGAGGGAGGTAGATAGTGAACGGGTGAGATAGGGGAGATAGAGAGGGGGATGCGAGTGAGGGAGGGGGATGAGGCAGGAGGGCAGGCGCGGGGAGAAGAAGACGGAGGAGGCAGAGGAGCCGAAGGCAGAAGATAGAAGACAGAAGAACAGAAGAACAGAAGAACAGAAGAACAGAAGAACAGAAGACCGGAAGAACAGAAGAAAGGAAGACCAGAAGAACAGAAGAACACAGAAGAACACAGAAGAACACAGAAGAACACAGAAGAAGATACAGAAAACGAAGAACAGAGGGCAGAAGACCACAGAAGAAGATGAGGAAGAAGATGAGGAAGAAGAGAGGCGACAAGAGAGGCTGAGAAGCACACTGAAGAAGAGAGAAGATGGGGAAAAGAAGAGTACAGAAGAAGATTACAGACGAGGAGCGAGGAGGAAGAACAGAGAAGAAGAAAAGAAGCAGGAGCAGGAGAGAGGGTGAGTAGCGCGGGGCAGAGCGAGGGGCTGGGAGGTGGGGGGTACTTACTGTGAGGTGGGTCTCAGGAACTCAGGAACCTGGAGGAGCTGGAGGAGCTGCAGCGGCAGGGGGAGCGACCTACCCTTAGGTCAAGGGTCGCTACCACTGTCGCGCAGCGGCTGCCATATGAGGTAGGAGGGGGGGGAGGGGTCAGCTGGGAGCGAATGGGAGCTGGGGGCTGGGGCGTGCAGGAGGTCGCGGCGGGGAAGCGCGAGGGAGGGGGGGACAGGTAGAGTGAGAAGAGCTTTGGGAGCGGGGTTTAAGGGTGGAGGGGGAGGGGGATTTAAGGGTGGAAGGGGGGTGAGTGTTAAGAGGTTTAGGAGATTAGGGAGAAAGATAGGAGTAGGGTTGTGAAGATAGGGGAGGGGGGGTTGTAGAGGTGGGTGAGGGTGAGAGGTAGAGTGAGAGGATAGGAAGATAGGTAATAGAGGGGGTGGCGGGGGGGAGATATAGAGAAATAGATAGAGAGATAGGAAGATAGGAGGAGGTGGAGAGTGAGGGAGTTAGATAGTGGGATAAAGAGATAGATAGATAGGTAGATAGGAGGGGTGAGGGAGGTAGATAGTGAACGGGTTAGATAGGGGAGATAGAGAGGGGGATGCGAGTGAGGGAGGGGGATGAGGCAGGAGCAGGAGGGCAGGCGCAGGGAGAAGAAGAAGGAGGAGGCAGAAGAGCCGAAGGCAGAAGACAGAAGAACAGAAGAACAGAAGAAAGGAAGAACAGAAGAACACAGAAGAACACAGAAGAACACAGAAGAAGATACAGAAAACGAAGAACAGAGGGCAGAAGACCACAGAAGAAGATGAGGAAGAAGAGAGGCGACACGAGAGGCTGAGAAGCACACAGAAGAAGAGAGAAGACGGGGAAAAGAAGAGTACAGAAGAAGATTACAGACGAGGAGCGAGGAGGAAGAACAGAGAAGAAGAAAAGAAGAAGAGAAGCAGGAGCAGGAGAGAGGGTGAGTAGCGCGGGGCAGAGCGAGGGGCTGGGAGGTGGGGGGTACTTACTGTGAGGTGGGTCTCAGGAACTCAGGAACCTGGAGGAGCTGGAGGAGCTGCAGCGGCAGGGGGAGCGACCTACCCTTGGGTCAAGGGTCGCTACCACTGTCGCGCAGCGGCCGCCATATGAGGTGGGGGGGAGGGGTCAGCTGGGGCCGAATGGGAGCTGGGGGGCGGGGGCGGGGGCGTGCAGGAGGTCGCGGCGGGAAAGCGCGAGGGAGGGGGGACAGGTAGAGTGAGAAGAGCTAGGGGAGGGGGGTTTAAGGGTGGAGGGGGGTGAGTGTTAGGAGGTTTAGGAGATTAGGGAGAAAGATAGGAGTAGGGTTGTGAAGATAGGGGAAGGGGGGGTTGTAGAGGTGGGTGAGGGTGAGAGGTAGAGTGAGAGGATAGGAAGATAGGTAATAGAGGAGGTGGCGGGAGGGGGGAGATATAGAGAAATAGATAGAGAAAATAGATAGATAGAGAAATCGATAGATAGAGAAATAGATAGAGAGATAGGAAGATAGGAGGAGGTGGAGAGTGAGGGAGTTAGATAGTGGGATAGAGAGATAGAGAGATAGGTAGAGAGGAGGAGTGAGGGAGGTAGATAGTGAACGGGTTAGATAGGGGAGATAGAGAGGGGGATGCGAGTGAGGAAGGGGGATGAGGCAGGAGCAGGAGGGCAGGCGCGGGGAGAAGAAGATGGAGGAGGCAGAAGAGCCGAAGGCAGAAGATAGAAGACGGAAGAACAGAAGAACAGAAGAACAGAACAACAGAAGAACAGAAGACCGGAAGAACGGAAGAAAGGAAGACCGGAAGAACAGAAGAACACAGAAGAACACAGAAGAACACAGAAGAACACAGAAGAAGATACAGAAAACGAAGAACAGAGGGCAGAAGACCACAGAAGAAGATGAGGAAGAAGAGAGGCGACAGGAGAGGCTGAGAAGCACACAGAAGAAGAGAGAAGACAGGGAAAAGAAGAGTACAGAAGAAGATTACAGACGAGGAGCGAGGAGGAAGAACAGAGAAGAAGAAAAGAAGAAAAGAAGCAGGAGAGAGGGTGAGTAGCGTGTGGCAGAGCGAGGGGCTGGGAGGTGGGGGGTACTTACTGTGAGGTGGGTCTCAGGAACTCAGGAACCTGGAGGAGCTGGAGGAGCTGCAGCGGCAGGGGGAACGACCTACCCTTGGGTCAAGGGTCGCTCCTTGGGTCAAGGGTCGCTAAAATAAGAGAAAACTACTCAAAAAACCCATTGAATAAGTAGCTGGTCTATGTACGTTGGTGGCACCATATTATGCAGTTCCTACTAAGATAACAGGACTGCACACTAGGACAACAAAACTTGAGGATGGGAGGCTAAGGCCCCGATTTAGAACTTGATGGGAGTTTAGTCGTCACGCTGAAGTAGCAGTTCCAAGTACTCCATCAACCTGATAGAGTTCCAACTGCAGTATTTAGATGTAGGGCGGCTGAACCTCAATCCGTGTTCACAGAGTAAAGTTTGCTGTGCGAGCGGTTTACCACTGCCAAAGCAGCAGACTCAAATGTTGGCTAACAGTACTCCATCACCATCCGGGAGGTGGGATGGTGCGAAGCATATTTAGATTTCACAGTTTTGCTGGCATTGTTCTGGTGTCAGATTCATGATAGCGGGAGTCTGTTGGGGGACCCACTCAACATTGTACTATGGCTGTGACTATTAGATTGATGCCAGCAGTACACACCTGATGTATATTGGCCAATTGTGAACACCTACACTCTACACTAAAGAACACTTTTAGACCATGATAATTTGCCATTCCACTACAGAACACAATTGTGCTGCTGAATTTGCCACTCAGAAGTCAGGGTACCCAATTTATTTCATTCCCTGTGTTCCTTTTTAATTTTTCCTATTTTTTAAGTTTTTGATTAACTTGTGAGCCACTATTTAATTTATCTTTAGTCACTCATACTGGCAGGTGGGAGATATCCAGGTTTTGCAGATGGAAAACTGTCAGTCATGGTGGATGAAATCATTAGAGTAGAGTTACAATTGTTTGGAGCCCAAGTAAAAAAAACATCTCAGAAAAGGCAAGTGCGGTCCAGAATAGTTAACAGAGTGAATATTGTTCCAAACAGGAAGAAATTAGGAGAGGTGCAACTGCAGGAAGAGTGCGTTCACTGGTCTCCAAGCGTCACCTTGGTCAACATATCTTTTGCTCTTAAGTCAGCTACACATAATGTATTTTCAATCTTCATAAATCATATAAGCACAATTTGAAAAATCACAAATCTATTGCCATCATCAAATTAGTAGCATTATGATGCTAACACTTTGACTACTGGGCAATATGTTTGGTTAGTATGTGCCAGGTTTACGAAACGATTTTGCATTTCTTAATGGACCAAATTGCTATTTCGATCTGCTAAGATATGCAAAACCCACATTCGGTATGTACGAATGCTTAAAAGCCAGTCGCAAAATGGTATTTCTACTCTATTAAGAAATCGCCAAACAAGAAATTGGTATTACCTATTTCCTATTTGAGAATCACAAAGAAATGTATTAAAAAAATGCAATTAGAGACTGAGCAAAAAAAGCCCATTAAGAAATGCAATTACATCAACCTGAAACAGGAAGTAACCATGTGAGAACTATAAAAAGAGCCTCAAAATGTATCTGGCTCATCCAGAATGATGGCATTATACATCCTAGCAAGGCGGATGAGGATCCAGGCCCTAAGGGACAGGAGGCGGAAGAGATGGGAGAGGATTTCTAGGCTGAGGGTCACCCTTTTTAATGACAGAGGAGAAGATATAAACTTGACTTGATAGTTGATAGTTGATATACAGCCTCAATTACAGGCCCCTACCATGTGTAGCAAACCCATACCTCCCCACATGCAGGTAGTATGCTGCATACAACCACTTCTAACTGGGAGCAACCAGTCAGTCATAGCAGTGGTGGGGGGTATGTGTCCAAACGCTATCTAGGTTCATCCACATATTTCTTGATGTAATGGCTGCTAACTTACCCCAATATATCTTTTCCCCAAATATGCCACAAACATTGCAGCACACAAAATAGAATTTCTATGGGATGGCACAGTTCCCCAATGTTATTGGCTGAGTGGACAGAACACATATTGGCATATGCCCCCCTTCAGCAACAGAATACACCTATGGGAACAGGAAGAACACAGATTCCCTGAATGTGCAGGTGGTGTGTCACACCTCCAATGTCATCACAGCCCTTGTGGCCAGGTACCCAGGCAGCACACAATTCATTCATGTTCCGCCACAGTGGAATTTACAACTGTTGGAAATGGCCTTTCTGCAGGGTCATCCCCGGACTTTTTGCTTTCCTTCTTCACTTTTTCTGACCTCATTTTTGCTGGCTTTAGGACTCTGCGCAATTTCCCACTGCTAATCAGTGTTAAAGTGCATATGCTATCTCCCTTTAAACATGGTAACATTGTATCATACCCATACCCATCATACTTATAAGTCCCTAGTAGAGAGCAATATATGTGCCTAGGGCCTGTAGATTAAATGCTACTAGTGGGCCTGCATCACTGATTGTGCCACCCACTTAAGTAGCCCCTTAACCTTGTCTCAGGCCTGCCATTGCAAGGCCTGTGTGTGCAGCTTCACTGCCAATTTGACTTGGCATTTAAAAGTACTTGTCAAGCCTAAAATTCCCCTTTTTCCACTCATAAGATACTCCTAAGGTATGCCCTGGGTAACCCATAGGGCAGGGTGCAGTGTAGGCAAAAGTCAGGACATGTACCTGTGTAGTTTACATGTCCTGGTGGTGTACAACTCCTAAATTCATTTTTACACTGCTGTGAGGCCTGCTCCCTTCATAGGCTAACATTAGGGATGCCCTCATATATTGTTTGAGTGGTAGCTGCTGATCTGAAAGGAGTAGGAAGGTCATATTTAGTATGGCCAGAATGGTGATGCAAAATCCTGCTGACTGGTGAAGTTGGATTTAATATTCCTATTTTAGAAATGCCACTTTTAGTAAGTGAGCTTTTCTCTGCACTTAAATCCTTCTGTGCCTTACAATCCACGTCTGGCTGGGTTTAGTTGACAGCTCCCTTGTGCATTCACACACACACACACCCCAATCACAGGATACTCAGCCTCACTTGCATACATCTGCATTTTGAATGGGTCTTCCTGGGCTGGGAGGGTGGAGGGCCTGATACTTGCATGTCCAAGGACAGTAGCCTGCCCTCACTCAATGGACTGCCACACCCCCTACTGGGACCCCAGAAGACAGGATTGAACTGAAAGGGGACCTGGTGCACTTCTAAGCCCCTCTTTGAAGTTTCCCCCACTTATAAGGCACATTTGGATATTTAAACAGGGCCTCTGCCCCTACCAACTCAGACACTTGTTTGGGTAGACACCCTACATCACAGACACTTCCTGGAGAAGTAACTTGAACCAGAACCTGCATCCTGCCAAGAAGAACTGCCTGGCTGCCCAGAGGACTCACCTTTCTGCTTTCTGTGAAGGACTGCTGCCTTGCTTTTGCCCTGCTGCCTTGCTGCTCTCTGGCTGAGGTGAAGAAGGGCTTTCCAAGGGCTTGGATAGAGCTTGCCTCCTGTTCCCTGAAGTCTCAGGACGAAAAATACTTCATCTCTAAAAGAAGGACTCCTTGTGTGGCAAAATTCAACACACAGCCGGCCGGAAATGATGCACAGCCTGCACCGCGGTGGACATTTCACCGCATGACGAACCGGAACGATGAAGCCTGACTTCACAATGAGAAGATCTACGCAGCACCAGCATAGCAACCGGAAATTTGACACATGGCCCACTGGATCAACGCACAGCTGAGCCGGAACGACGCACCCCGACTTCCAGAGAGGAATCGACACAGTGCCTGCTGCGTGGTAGAAAATTCGACACAATGCCCACCGGATCAACGCAGCTCCTGTGACTTTGTCCTGCCAGTGCAAGAAATCCACGCATCGTCCCCGGGGCATCTGAAAACCCTGCAACCTGAAGAGGACCCACGAACGAGCGGCGGAAATCGACGCACAGCGGTCCCTGCGTGAAAACTAAAGGACACATCGCCATGTGCGGCCCAAGAAATTGACGCACACCCCTTTGTTTCCTCATATCCCCTCCTGTGCGGTTCTTTGCAGAGATTTTTCATGCGAACCAGGTACTTTGTGCTTGAAAGATACTTTGTTTGCTTTTAAAAGACTTAAGACACTTGATATCACTTCTCAGTGATATCTCAAGATTTACTTATTGCATTTTAATAATTTTGACCTGCATTTATCCAGACAAATATTATATATTTTTCTTAACTCTGTGTGGTGTATTTTTGTGGTGCTATATGGTGTTATTGTATGATTTATTGCACAAATACTTTACACATTGCCTTCTAAATTAAGCCTGACTGCTCAGTGCCAAGCTACCAGAGGGTGGGCACAGGATAATTTGGATTGTGTGGGACTTACCCTGACTAGAGTGAGGGTCCTTGCTTGGACAGGGAGTAACCTGACTGCCAACCAAAGACCCCATTTCTAACAACAACCTACTGGCACAGGGGGAATTTGGTGAAGGAATCCTGCTTGGTAAGTTTACCACATACTCATTGCACACACTACCCAGGAATGTATGTGTCAACTGGTCTAATGATTTCACCCACCATGCCCCAAAGGTGACAGTGCATATGTCTTATGCCTTGGACGCCAAGTGAGCGACAATACAACCAGACATGCAAAGCAACACACTCAGGGGGTCATTCTGACCTCGGCGGTAAAAGGCCCTTACCGCCGGTCAGAACTCCGCCATACTACCGCCGCGGCCGCGGTAAACCGCCACGGTCATTCTGACCACCAACTGTGAATCCGCCAAAAACCCGACATCCAAGGAAGGCCGCCTCATCAGCGGGCCGCGGAAAACTGGAGATGACCAAACCTCCACCGCCACGCCAACACAAACACGCCCATGCCATTCTGACCCACGAATCCACGCGGCGGTCTTTCAACCGCGGTATTCCATTGGCGGTACACACCGCCGCACTCAAAATACACACACAGCTCCAAAACACAGCCACATTGGACAATTTGAAATACACACACCTGACACACATACAAACAACACTCACACACATCCAATCAACTATAAAACACACACCCACATCACCCACAAACCCATACGACCGAAAATGAGAGACGAAGGAGAGAGAGACACATCACAGAATAGAGAGCTACATCACACAGAGGCACACTACACCATCACACACACCACATAGAAGCACAAAGCACCACACACCAACACACTCTTCACCATATACACCACCCCACACCTCATCCACAACACCCCATGGCACCCCAAAGGCACCCACGCTTTTCGGACCAAGAACTCCGGGTCATGGTGGAGGAAATCATAAGAGTCGAACCCCAGCTCTTCGGCTCACAGGTGCAGCACACCACTATAGCCAGGAAGGCGGAGCTATGGCAGCGGATCGTGGACAGGGTCAACGCGGTGGGACAGCATCCCAGAAATCGAGACGACATCCGCAAACGCTGGAACGACTTACGGGGAAAGGTGCGCTCGATGGTCTCGCGACACAACATCGCAGTGCAGAAGACTGGCGGGGGACCCCCACCCACTCCACCCGAATTCACAGCATGGGAGCAAGAGGTACTAAACATCCTGCATCCTTATGGCCTCGCTGGAGTACACGGAGGAATGGACTCTGGTAAGTACAATCTCAACTACTTCACCCCCCCCCAGCATGCTAACCCCCACCACCACCCTCCCCCCCAACCCCCATCACACATCCTCCCTGAGAATGTCTCTCCAGCACAACCCACCCAACACCAACCCCTGCATGCCACCACAAACTATGGACACCCATCACCTAAGCATGACCACTGCACATACCCCCCCCCAAACACCCCCACAACACCTCCCCCAAGGGAATGACAGCACTGGGGGACAAGGGCACCCATAAATCGCACACAATAGCACACACAGAAACAATAACCATACTCTCTTACCCCATGCAGGACCCGAACGCCAACACACCGGCCAGGAGGGTCCAGAAATGTCCATCCCCCCCCCCCCGGAAGAGGCCCCCAGTGATCACAGCAGCTCTGTCGACCTGGAACCTGATGACCAGCCCGGACCATCGGGGACCTCTGGACAGTCGGTTCCCCACACACAGGCCACAGCAGACCCAACCCCCTCTGGGAACAACAGCACAGCTCCCACCCAGCGGGCCCATGCCTCTGTCTCTAGGACAGGTCAATCAGCGGTGTGTCTGCCACTACAGGGCACCCAGGCTAACCCACCACCCCAACAACAACAGGGACCTGGGGGCAGTGGTAGTGGGCACACCGTCCAGGGGACAGAGGCCGGGGGAAACAGGGCAACTCGGAGGGCTGCTGTGCGACAGGGGGGGTAGGAGAGGCCCAGGGAACCGACTCTCCAAGAGGCCCTCACCACCATCATGGCAGCCTACCACCACTCCCAAGAGACGATGGCGACGGTACTGGCCACGTTCCAGGAGATCCAGGCACAGCAGGACGAACGCTACATGGGGTTCCCCAATCAACTCACCAACATCTCTACCGCTATGGGGAGCATAGTCCAAGCCCTCAACCGGATAGAAGACACGTTGCGGGACCATGTGGCACCACACAGGGCCCCTGTCACTAGCCCGGACCAGGAACAGCCTACCACCTCCGCCGGCGCTAGTGGACAGGAGGCCCCACCACAACGACAGGCCACCAGAACCCCACCTCCTGCTGAAGAACAACCACCCCGCAAGAGGAGCCTGAGATCCCAAAAAAAGACAGAGTAGGATGTCAAGACCCCCGCCAGCATGAGATACCCCCTGAAGTCATCCCACTGTCCCACATTGCCACCCTGTCCAACCTTGAACTGCCCCTGCTCCATCCTTCCACAGGCATATGGACAATGCACCTGTGAGACTGAGAACTGGACTCTGCCATGGACATTACTCCACCCCCACCCATCACCGTGTTAATATCATGTACCATTATCTAGCACCAAAAATAAATCACTCAATGCACTGAAATCATGCTGGAGTCAGGCTGTATTATTTACAAATGTATAACACATTACCGATCAATTATGTTCTGTTAACTTTGTGCTGAACACATACCGAGATCAATAAGCATTAGTCCATGGGCTAACCAAGCAGAAGTCACGCAGTGGGTCATACAGCACTGAAAAGGGAAGGGAAAATCAAACATCAGTTTTAAAGAACTGGGGGGTCATAGACAAAGTTGAGAAGCTGGAGGCTTTCAGGAAAAGTAAAATGGCGTGTGTGATTCTTACCTGTGTGCTACTGAAAATACTGTTGGATAACTCTGTCCCTGTTGTCTGTGTCGTCCTCTGAGTCTTCCTCCTCTTCACTCTCCACAGGCTCCACAGCTGCTTCAACACCACCATCTGGACCATCCTCCTGCAGGAAAGGCACCTGACGTCGCAATGCCAGATTGTGAAGCATACAGCAGGCCACGATGATCTGGCACACCTTCTTTGGTGAGTACATCAGGGATCCCCCTGTCATATGCAGGCACCTAAACCTGGCCTTCAGGAGGCCAAAGGTCCTTTCTATGATCCTCCTAGTTCGCCCATGGGCCTCATTGTACCGTTCCTCAGCCCTGGTCCGGGGATTCCTCACTGGGGTCAATAGCCAAGGCAGGTTGGGGTAACCAGAGTCACCTATTAGCCACAAACGTTGTCTCTGTAGCTGTTCCATCACATAAGGGATGCTGCTATTACGCATCACATACGCGTCATGCACTGAACCAGGGAACATGGCATTCACATGGGAGATGTACTGGTCAGCCAAACAGACCACCTGGACGTTCATAGAATGGTAACTTTTCCTGTTTCTTTACACCTGCTCATCGTCTTTTGGGGGGACTAAGGCTACATGGGTCCCATCAATGGCACCAATTATGTTGGGAATATGTCCAAGGGCATAAAAATCACCCTTCACAGTGGCCAAATCAACCTCCTCAGGGAATATAATGTAACTCCGCATGTGTTTCGTCAGGGCAGACAACACTCTAGACAAAACTTTTGAAAACATTGGCTGAGACATTCCAGATGACATGGCCACTGTTGTCTGGAATGAGCCACTTGCAAGAAAATGGAGGACTGACAGCACCTGCACCAGAGGGGGAATTCCTGTGGGTTGGCGGATGGGGGACATCAGGGCTGGCTCCAGCTGGGCACACAGTTCATGGATAGTGGCACGGTCAAGTCGGTATCGTAGTATGATGTGGTGTTCTTCCATTGTCGACAGGTCCACCAGCGGTCGGTACACACGAGGATTCATCCTTCTCCTCGCAAGTCCCAGCGGACGGTGCCTAGGAATGACAACATGGAGCACAGAGTCAAGCTAATCACTGGTACGTTCACCACAGCTTGCATAGCACACGGTTATCTATGTATTGAAAGGTGTGTATGTGTGGCAATGCAAGGCCTAGGCCTGTGTGTCGCAGTAGAAATTATGCCATGTGGGCCCTTGAAATGGCGGCTGCCTGACCTGTGAAGTGGGACAATGGGATGTGAGGTCACTGCGCTGGCGGAGCACACCGTGGCGGTAGGCGGTCGAAGACCGCTATACGGAGCCGCATTGGATAACATTGAAGCCTATAGGTTTCAGGAGCCAATGACGATGTGCGCCGGCGGTAGCGGTACGCACCGCCGCGGTACGCACCGCCGCGGGCGTGACCGCCATTTTCTATCTGCTTAATCACTCGAGACCTGATCATCCACAGGAGAGGACCTATACTGCAAGTGCTGCTGTGAACTCGGTCTGGAAGAGACAATGGCTGCTGCGACTGGGGAAAGGGCCCCTGCCTTCACGTCTGAAGAGTTGGAGAAGCTCGTGGATGGGGTCCTCCCCCAGTATGTGTTACACTACGGTCCTCCAGACCAACAGGTGAGTACACCGGGTGCACATGGAATGGGCGATGCCTGTGTGGAGTGGGGTGGATGTAAGTTGGTGGGGTGGGGGACGAATGAGGAGTGCAACGCACGACAGATGAGAGCATGTGCTATATTGCAAGGTTGGGTAGGGGGGGCCAATCACATCTAACATGCAGTAAGTTGATGAATGTTTCCTTCCCACCCTGTACATGTCACATAGGTCAGCGCCCATCAGAAAGTCGAGATTTGGCGTGCCATCGCCAAGGAAGTCCGGGCCCTGGGGGTCCACGTCAGACGGGGCACCCACTGCCGCAAGAGGTGGGAGGACATCCGCCGTGGAACCAGGAAGACCGCCGAGTCACTGCTGGGGATGGCCTCCCAACCTAGGAGGGGTGCCAGTCGTACCCTGACCCCCCTGATGTCCCGGATCCTGGCGGTGGCCTACCCTGATTTGGATGGGCGCTTGAGAGCATCACAGCAGACACAAGGGGGTGAGTATCAGCACATTCTGCTATCTTTCTGCGCAGTGGAGGCGTCTGGGTGGGGGAGGAGGGTTGTGGGTGACATTAGGCCAGGGCGCTTTCTGTAGTGTAGTCCTCTCCCTTAGGCATGGCCCTGTGCTCCCGGCCCCCACCTCTGTAGGGTGACAAGTACAGCTATTGATGGTCCAGCCTCACACATGTGCGCGTTTGTCGTCTCTTGACCTGTTGTCCTAGTCAGAAGTACTGAGTAGTGTACCCCGAATGCGCGGCTTAGTGCATGCGGCTCCTGTGTCTGTCCTCTCCGCCAACGGTGTTGACATTGCATGCACTCAACCAGGTCTTCTTTTTTCTCCCCCCACCCTTCTTCTTCATCTTCTTGTGCATGTGTGCATTAGCATCATCAGGCGGAGGAGATTTGGCATCGGAGCACGAGGGAGCTGCAAGTCACAAGGCCCCGATGGGCCCAGGAACAGACACCGAGGGCACCAGTGATCCGGAGGGTGAGGGGAGCACCACAACGGGGACCGGTGGTGAGAGCAGCGACACAGACATGTCCTCGGATGGGTGCTCCCTAGCGGTGGCGGCAACATCCGTGCCCCCCGCCTCTACAGGTACAGCCGCCACCCAGCGCACCAGCCCCGCCCTCCCTGCAGCCCCTCAGCCTACGCTCCGTGCCCGCTCGCCCAGGAAGGCGGGCGTCTCCTTCGCCCCAGGCACCTCAGCCCCTGCCCCTGTCACCCCTGCTGCCCTCAGTGCGGAGCTCATTGACCTTGTGAGGACGCTCATTGTTGGGCAGACTACCCTTTTGAATGCCATCCAGGGGGTAGAAAGGGAGGTGCATCGGAGCAATGCCTACCTGGAGGGCATTCATTCGGGTCAGGCTGCCCATCAACGATCGTTCACTGCTCTGGCCTCAGCACTGACGGCAGCCATTGTCCCTGTTTCCAGCCTCCCTCTTCTGACTGCCTCCACCCTGTCTCTGTCTCCTGTTCCTCAGCCTATCCCATCCACACCATCTGACCAGCCTGCACACACCTCAACACCCAAGGGCAGCTCATCCAGACACAAGCACCACAGATCCCACAAACACTCACCCAAGCAACACCCAGATGCAGACATTCCAACAGTCACTACCACCCCTGTGTCCCCCTCCTCCTCGTCTCCCTCCTCCCTCCCTGTGAAGTCTACACTCACACCTGCATGCACACCAACATCAGCCAGTGCTTCCATCACCACCACACCCTCCTGTACAGTCCGCACGCGTGCAGTCACCACCCCCACTGCCATTTACACGTCCCCTGTGTCCTCTCCCACTGTGTCTGTCACCCCCTCTTCCAAGACACACAAACGCAGGCAGCCACCCACCCAACAGACATCCACCTCACGACAGCCTACAGCACCAGCACCTTCACCCAATGACAGCACACCTGACTCTCCTACAACCACATCCTCTTCCTCCACTCCCATCACCACTTCTCCTACCCTTTACCTTGGCCCTAAAAAACTTTTCCTGGCTAATCTTAACCTCTTTCCCTCCGATGACCTACCCCCTCCATCTGCAAAGAGTCCCAAGAGCACCACAGCCACCACCAGCCCAGCTTCGGGTGTCACTGTTGTGCATGGGTTCTGGAGTCCACCCTTTGCCAGCAGTGACACCTCAATCAGCAGCAAGGGCACATCCAGCCCCCCAACGGCAAGAGGACCAGGAAACACAAGGGCCGCCGTGCGAGGACTGACACGGCTGCCCCCAAGGAGCAGAGTTCGCCCACTTCACCAGCCACAACATCTAGGGGAGGCAAGGGCCCGAGAGCCCCATCTAAGGAGCGTAAGGGCAGCAGGGCGGAGAAGTCAGCCAGCAGGAGCGCGGAGCAGGTGGGCCCCACATGCCACATCCCAGCTGTAAAGGAGGACACCAAAGGGCCCAGGACTCCGTCACCGAAGGGTCCAGAAACATCACGGTCGGAGGGCGACTGAGCAGGGAGTCCAGCCCAGGTCTGGCTCCCTTGACCTACTGGATGTGCACCGCTGAACAGGGCCCGCCGTGCAGAAGAGCACTGCTGAACAGGGCCCCGCCGTGAAGATAGGCACCGCTGAACAGGGCCCGCCGTGCAGAAGAGCACCGCTGAACAGGGCCCCGCCGTGCAGAAGAGCACCGCTGAACAGGGCCCCGCCGTTAAGATAGGCACCGCTGAACATGGCCCGCCGTGCAGAAGAGCACCGCTGAACAGGGCCCCGCCGTGAAGATAGGCACCGCTGAACAGGGCCCCGCCGTGAAGATAGGCACCGCTGAACAGGGCCCGCCGTGCAGAAGAGCACCGCTGAACAGGGCCCTGCCGTGCAGAAGAGCACCGCTGAACAGGGCCCCGCCGTGAAGATAGGCACCGCTGAACAGGGCCCCGCCGTGAAGATAGGCACCGCTGAACAGGGCCCGCCGTGCAGAAGAGCACCGCTGAACAGGGCCCCGCCGTGCAGAAGAGCACCGCTGAACAGGGCCCGCCGTGCAGAAGAGCACCGCTGAACAGGGCCCCGCCGTGAAGATAGGCACCGCAGAACAGGGCCCCGCGTGCAGAAGAGCACCGCTGAACAGGGCCCCGCCGTGCAGAAGAGCACCGCTGAACAGGGCCCGCCGTGCAGAAGAGCACCGCTTAACAGGGCCCGCCGCGCAGAAGAGCACCGCTCCGCTGGGCCCCGGCATCTCAAGCACCGCTCCGCTGGGCCCCGCCGTCTCAAGCACCGATCCGCTGGGCCCTTCCTGTCAAGCACCGCTCCGCTGGGCCCTTCCTGTCAAGCACCGCTCTGCTGGGCCCTTCCTGTCAAGCACCGCTCCGCTGGGCCCTTCCTGTCAAGCACCGCTCCGCTGGGCCCCGCCGTCTCAAGCACCACTCCGCTGGGCCCCGCCGTCTCAAGCACCGCTCCGCTGGGCACCGCCGTCTCAAGCACCGCTCCGCTGGGCACCGCCGTCTCAAGCACCGCTCCGCTGGGCACCGCCGTCTCAAGCACCACTCCGCTGGCCCCTTCCTGTCAAGCACTGCTCCGCTGGGCCCCGCCGTCTCAAGCACCGCTCCGCTGGGCCCCGCCGTCTCAAGCACCGCTCCGCTGGGCACCGCCGTCTCAAGCACCGCTCCGCTGGGCACCGCCGTCTCAAGCACCACTCCGCTGGGCCCCGCCGTCTCAAGCACCGCTCCGCTGGGCCCTTCCTGTCAAGCACCGCTCCGCTGGGCCCTTCCTGTCAAGCACCGCTCCGCTGGGCTCCGCCGTCTCAAGCACCGCTCCGCTGGGCCCCGCCGTCTCAAGCACCGCTCCGCTGGGCCCCGCCGTCTCAAGCACCGCTCCGCTGAGCAATGCCGTCTCAAGCACCGCTCCGCTGGGCACCGCCGTCTCAAGCACCGCTCCGCTGGGCCCCGCCGTCTCAAGCACCGCTCCGCTGGGCCCTTCCTGTCAAGCACCGCTCCGCTGGGCCCTTCCTGTCAAGCACCGCTCCACTGGGCCCTTCCTGTCAAGCACCGCTCCGCTGGGCCCCGCCGTCTCAAGCATCGCTCCGCTGGGCCCCGCCGTCTCAAGCACCGCTCCGCTGGGCCCTTCCTGTCAAACACCGCTCCGCTGGGCCCTTCCTGTCAAGCACCGCTCCGCTGGGCCCTTCCTGTCAAGCACCGCTCCGCTGGACCCCGCCGTCTCAAGCACCGCTCCACTGGGCCCCGCCGTCTCAAGCACTGCTCCGCTGGGCACCGCCGTCTCAAGCACCGCTCCGCTGGGCACCGCCGTCTCAAGCACCGCTCCGCTGGGCCCCGCCGTCTCAAGCACCGCTCCGCTGGGCCCTTCCTGTCAAGCACCGCTCCGCTGGGCCCTTCCTGTCAAGCACTGTTTATGGTTCACTGTGCCCACCATGCCTCCTCCTTGACCAGTGGAGACTGTCATCCACCTGATGGACTGTGGCTTTGCACTCCCCAGGATGGCACAGTGGGCAACCCACCCACTGTAGAGACTTGAGAGACTGTGGCTTTGCACTCCCCAGGATGGCACAGTGGGCAACCCACCCACTGTAGGGACTTGAGAGACTGTGGCTTTGCACTCCCCAGGATGGCACAGTGGGCAACCCACCCACTGTAGAGACTTGAGAGACTGTGGCTTTGCACTCCCCAGGATGGCACAGTGGGCAACCCACCCACTGTAGGGACTTGAGAGACTGTGGCTTTGCACTCCCCAGGATGGCACAGTGGGCAAACCACCCACTGTAGAGACTTGAGAGACTGTGGCTTTGCACTCCCCAGGATTGCACAGTGGGCAACCCACCCACTGTAGAGACTTGAGAGACTGTGGCTTTGCACTCCCCAGGATGGCACAGTGGGCATGGTGGCCCCTTCGTGGATCTGGCGTCGTGGACTCATGTGGCTGTGGTGCCCCCCCCTTCCCTTCCCCCTGAGGTGCCTGTAGTTTTTTCATCAGATGCCCCTGCAGTGTTCTCTCCAAAGGACTCAGGTCTCCTGTGTGGGCTTTGCCCTTGTGTCGCTACACTGTAGCCCACGGACTGTTCTATTTAACTTTGATGTAGAGGACTAATTGCCTCGGTTCTCCATGGCAGTGTATATAGTATTATTTTGTTATGGATATTTTGCATAGTTGACCGATACATATCAGAGTCTATTTTTTATATAAATCTTTCTTCACAATTTAATTATGTCTTTGCATTTTTCAGGGGGGTTTGGGTGGTGTCACTGTGCATTGTTGCTCTGCATTGGTGTGTACATAGTTTGGGGGGTGGGGGTCGCATATGTGTGTGCCCGTAACCTTTCCTCCTCCCCCCTCCCGTGTGTCGTAGGTGCAGTACTCACCGTTGTCGTCTGCGCCGGCGTTCGTACTCGTGGTAGATGAGAAGGTAGACGAGAGCAGGTAGGATGTTTAATTCGGGTTCCATTCTGTCCTCCGTACTCGCGGAGTGTGTTTTGGTGAGCGTTTTCCCGTCCGTAGTCTGTTTCCGCCGTGTTTTTATTGGCGGGGCTCCCGCCCCGGAAAAGGTGGCGGATTGGTGAGTTGTAATACTGTGGGCGGTACATTGTCTGCCGCCTGCCTGTTGGCGGTGACCGCCGCGCTGTTTGTCTGTACCGCCGTGGCGGTCGGAGTGTTAATGTGGCGAGCTGTGTTGGCGGTTGCCGCCAGGGTCAGAATTCAATTTTTTCGACCGCCGGCCTGTTGGCGGGTTGGCCGCCGCTTTATCACCGACCGCCAGGGTTAGAATCACCCCCTCAGTCATTGAGTGGACATTTGGTATCTTGAAATCCTGCTTCAAGCTTATCCATAAGACAGGAGGAGCACTACTATACATGCCTCAAACATGCTGCAAGATAATAGCAACCTGTGCTCGGGGACTACAGGATATCACCATTGAACCTGAATAAGAGGATGAATCAGATGATGAACAACAGCAAATACAGGGACAACAGGACGGCAGCCATGCAGCTGAGCGATGGGCCACCCACACAGATATCCCCAACAACTACTTCTAAGGTAAGGCATAACATGTCATGTTGTCAATAGGATAACTCACACTTGGTTAAGTGCTTGGGGCACAAAGTGATTACCACCTTTTATTCAGGAGTCAATGATTTTACAAAAACAAAAATGTTGGAATTAAAACATGCCATGCATGTAAAAACTTAACAACAAGGATTGTGCCCTGTCTGCCTATTTCTTGTGTCCCCTTTCTGTACTCCTCTTCCCAGTCACAATACCCAGAGGGGCTGCAGATGTATTAGTGTCTGAATGTTATTGGGGAACATACATGGTGGCACAGGTGTCCAGAACAAACACCCCACTTATGCTTGACCCACCCTCGCTCCCAGGGTGGCGGTGGGGTAAAAATGTGGGTCCAGAGGGTTTCAAGAGCCATGTCACCTGCACAAGACCCCGGACAACATCTTGGCAGCAATGTGACATTTCTGTCTGAATGTTGATTGTATGCCTTGCCAGGCTGGAGGTGGCATTGGCCAGCTGGTTCAATGCACGGGTCTGGGCATCAAATCTGACCACCAATTGTTTGTCACAGGCGCTGCCGCCTGTGCTCTCTCTCCATTGCACTGCTCCAGCACTCCTGCCCCTTCTAAACTGTTTTGGTGAGGCGCTGCAGCTCCCTGATCACACCACAAATTTTTATATTTTGCAGGCACTGAGTTCTGATTGTAGCCCTCTCCAAACCACCATATGTGGCTGTACTTTCTGCAGCTGACGGAGAAGAAACTGTGGCCGTGCTGCCTGGACTTTGACCAGCAACTGCATTGTCTGCTGCGGGGGAGTGCTCTCCCTCACTGTCCTGCAAGCTGGGCAGTGGTGTGGTCTTACGTCTCTGTGCTGTCCGTGTCGAGGTGGATGGACCAGGTGACGGTGTTATTGTTGGCTCCACCTGTTGATCTGTAGCTGCTGCAATGTCTGTATCATCAGGGCTGGGATCAGTTGGACACACATGCAGCACAAATTTTGTATGAATAAATGTTCCAGTTTTGGACACAACTATTTTGTGACGTTATTATTGATGTTTGTGTGCTACAGGAGTTGTAGCAGGTTATTACATGTGACCATTGGCATACAATACAGCATGGGGATGAAGTGCACTACAACTCCCAAAATGCATTGGATGGATGATTGAAACAACTGACTGGAGTAGTTCAATCTTTGTGTTCTCTGCTGTGGTTCGCCTAACGGTATGGTCTACAAACAACATACAGCTGTGCCACTTACCCTGGCTGGTGGCTGCTGAGAGTGAGGTGTCTATCTCTCCAACTCTTGAGACACTGACAGGTTCAAGTCTGCCCTTAATGAGGTGCTCCATGGCTGTAGGTGGGGGTTAGGTGGATGGTGCCACTCCTGTCGCATGCCCTGCTAGCCAGCCTCTCCTTTACCCTGAAGCACAGGTCGTACCACCTCTTGCGCAGCTCAAGGATGGTTCTCAGTGTGACTCCAAGGGCATTCACTTTCTTCTGAATGTCCTTCCAGATTTAGTTTTTATGGGAGTCAGGGACAGCAAAAGAAGCCTTTCCAAATAGCTTGGCAATGTTGGCCACACACTCCTGAGTGAGGACCTCCAGCTCCCTCTCAGAAAGTTTGATTTTGCGCTACCTGCTGCCTCCAGCATCCTTGTTCTCCTCTGCAGTCATGGTGTTCTCACCCTTCCTGTTGTCTTCTGCAGCAGTGTGTCTCAGCCTCTCCCTGATCCCTGTAGCTGAGTCAGGGATCAGGGTGTGGCCACACCCTGTCAATTACTTCCATCTGGGCCTTCAGCTGCATTTAGGTCTAGATTTCTAAAATATCGATTTCTTATTAAGAAATCATAATTTTGTGATTTATTAATTACCGATTCCTTATTTGTGATTTCTTCTATTTAGAAATCGCAAATAAGGAATCACCTAATACGTACATTGCAAATTGCGACTCGCAAATACCAATTTCTATACATTCGCTATTTGCAAGTTGCAATTTAAGAATTTTGGGCCAGATGTAGGAAACTGTTTGCGACTCGCAAACGGCAAAATTTGCCGTTTGCGAGTCGCAAAACGCAGTTTCCTATGCAGAAATGCATTTTGCGAGTCGGAACCGACTCGCAAAATGCATTTCCGACTCGCAAATAGGAAGGGGTGTTCCCTTCCTATTTGCGACTCGCAGTGGGATGCAATACCATTTGCAACCGCGTACGCGGTCGCAAATGGCATCGCAGATACCATCCACTTCAAGTGGATGGTAACCCATTCGCAAATTGGAAGGGGTCCCCATGGGACCCCTTCCAGTTTGTGACTGGACCCAAAAATATTTTTTCAGGGCAGGGAGTGGTCCAAGGGACCACTCCCTGCCCTCAAAAAATACCGTAACTAAAGGTTTCGTTTTTTTTTTAAGTGCAGCTCGTTTTCCTGTAAGGAAAACGGGCGACACTTAAAAAAAAAAAAACTGCTTTATTTAAAAGCAGTCACGAACATGGAGGTCTGCTGACGACAGCAGGCCTCCATGTTTGCGAGTGCCTATACTCGCTATGGGGCCGCAATTTGCGACCCACCTCATGAATATTCATGAGGTGGGTCATTGCGACCCCATAGCGAGTCTCAGTCGGTGTCTGAGACACCGTACTGCATACCAAATTGCGAGTTGCAATTTGCGAATCGGATGGACTCGCAAATTGCAACTCGCAATTTGGTTTGTTGCTACATCTGGCCCTTTGTCCCTAAGTGTGTTGTTCTTCCTTCATCATTTCTTGTATGTGATATTTTGAATGTATTTTGTTGTAGTTAAGATAAAGGGTTGAAAATCCCATTCATTATACCATAAAGGTATTGTGCTTGTCATTGTTTTTAAAACATTTAAAACATTTCATAAATGTCATTATTTTATTAAATGTGTGCACATCTTCACTGCATTTATTTTACTAAGAATGCCCAACTTACAATTATCAAAGTGTTGACAAAGTCAACATATACGGACTACAGCTACAATTATGCCTTTTTGGTACATGAAAAACATGTTTGCAATATAATATTGGTCATTCTCTCTCTACATACGCACCTGCATCAAAATATGAGGCTTTTCTCAAACCATATTTTATAACAATGGATAAAAGTGGATTATTTCATGTAATTTTGTATGTTGTCACTTTATCATTGAAATGATGTACTTGTTAGCACAAAAGTATGTTGATTAAGGATTGTATGTCATGTTGTATGCAAAATGTAAGTAGTAATGATAATAACTTTACTTAGCAACATTCAGATGATGACCAATGCCATTCTAATCCTACTAAGTTATAGGAGTCTGAATTCAAATCTGCTAGGAACTGGAATGGTTAACCTCAAATTTCTTCTCTATGCTGAGTTGGGTTGAATATGTAGTATCCTGAACATACACTTCCTAAGTAATATTTTTATTTTCAGGACATCTCTTCACATGCCTTTTTCAAGGTTGCATGTGTGTAATTTATACTGTATGAGTAATAACCAAAAAAACACTGAATGGTCTAATCATACTATAAATAACAATGTATTGATTTTAGTTTGCTTTATATGTAGCTCAAAACACATTTGATGCGCAATCCATCCTTTTACAAATTATTTTCTTGTAATTCATATTAGGTCCTACACCCAGAGTACGTGGACAACCATCTGCTACTAAGGGTACCTCCACTCCAGACTAGGATAAAGCCATTAGGTAGGTGTTAGAAATGGGGTATTTGGTTGGCAGTCAGGTTACCCCCTGTTTAAGCAATGACCCTCACTCTAGTAAGGGTAAAGGAGAAGCAACCTTTGCTAACCCCCTCTCAACCTCTTGCTAGCTTGGCACGAGCAGGCAGGCTTAACTTCAGAGTGCTAGGTGTAAAGTATTTGTACCAACACACACAGTCATTTAATGAAAACACCACAAAATTACACAACACAGGTTTAGAAAAATAAAAAATAGTTATTTAAACAAAACAAGACAATAACGACAAAAATCCAACATACACAAGTCAAGTTATTAATTAAAAAGCAAAAAGAGTCTTAAATCCTTTTGTAAACAGGTAACACACGGTTAGCATTGAAAAGAACCTGGGTAGCATCAAAATAACACACACGGGCGAGTGTGTGCCGAAAAAAGTAAGCGGTGTGTCGATTTTTCACCCGTAAGCGATACCGTGCGTTGTTTCTCATTCGCCGGTCGGGTCGGTGTGCGTCATTTTTCCTCTATGCAGGGGGCCATGCGGTGGTCCGAGTAGCACTCGGGTCTGGGGAGACGTTGCGTTGTTTTTCCGTGCCCAGCAAGGTTTCTGTTGAAAGTCCTGCTGCACAGTGATAGCAAAACCGCGACGTGTGGGTTGCAACGTTACCAGCCTTCCACTGCGATGCGGCGCGCCATTTCTCCAGCCGCGTGCATCGATCTTCCAGCCGCGCTGCATTGATTTTAGCCACGTAGCCGGCGGCGCGTCGTTTCTTCAGCCGCTCTCGGAGGTTACGTTGGAAATTTCCCCGCACAGCGGTCTGTGCATGGATTTTCAAGCTTGGTCTGCCAGTTTCATCTTTCAAGGCCCCAGGAACTGGATTGGGCACCACTTGGCAGGGCAGGAATCTCAACAGAGAGTCCAGTTGCTGGCAGGAGAAGTCTTTGATGGCCCTGAGACTTCAAAACAGGAGGCAAGCTCAGGACAAGCCCTTGGAGATTTCTTCACAAGCAGGAATGCACAACAAAGTCCATTCTTTGTCCCCTTTCACCAGACAGAAGCAGCAACTGCCGGATAGCTCCACAAAGCACAGTCACAACAGGGCAGCACTTCTCCTCAGCTCTTCTGCTCTTCTCCAGGCGGAGGTTCCTCTTGATGTCCAAAAGTGATCTAAAATCTGTGTTTTTTTATACCCATTTTGACCTTTGAAGTAGGCTTACTTCAAAGGAAAGTCTCTCTTGTTTGTGAAATCTTGCCTTCCCCAGGCCAGGCCCCAGACACCCACCGGGGGCTGGAGACTCCATTGTGTGAGGGCAGGCAGAGCCCTTTCAGGTCTGAGTGACCACTCCTCCCATCCCTCCTAGCACAGATGGCTCATCAGGATATGAAGGCTACACCCCAGGTCCCTGAGTGTCACTGTCTAGAGAGAGGTGCAACCACCCCAACTGTCAAACTGACCCAGACAGGGAATCCACAAAGAGGCACATTGACAGAATGGTTTAAGCGAGAAAATGCTCACTTTCTAAAAGGGGCATTTTCAAACACACAATCTGAAAATCAACTTTACTAAAAGATGTATTTTTAGATTGTGAGCCCAGAGACCCCAAACTCCCCATGTCTACCCGCTCCCAAAGGGAATCTACGCTTTAATCATATTTAAAGGCAGCCCCTATGTGAACCTATGAGAGGGATAGGTCTTGCAACAGTGAAAAACGAATTTGGCAGTGTTTCACTGTTAGGACATATAAAACACATTAGTATATGTCCTACCTTAAACATACACTGTACCCTGCCCATGGGGCTACCTAGGGCCCACCTTAGGGGTGTCTTACATGTAAGAAAAGGGAAGGTTTAGGCCTGGCAATTGGGTACACTTGCCAAGTCGAATTGGCAGTTTAAAACTGCACACAGAGACACTGCAGGGGCAGGTCTGAGACATGATTACAGAGCTACTAATGTGGGTTGCACAACCAGTGGTGCAGGCCCACTAGTAGCATTTGATTTACAGACCCTGGGCACCTTTAGTGCACTGTACTAGGGACTTACCAGTAAATCAAATATGCCAATCATGGATAAACCAATTACATACACATTTTGTATAGGAGTACTTGAACTTTAGCACTAGATAGCAGTGGTAAAGTGCCCAGAGTAACAAAAACAGCAAAAACAGAGTCCAGCACACATCAACAACCTGGGAAACAGAGGCAAAAAGTTAGGGGAGACCATGCCAAGCATGCCAAGTCTAACAGTAGGGCTCCACTCCTGCAAGTCCAGATGATGTGGAGCAGCCTGATCCATCTGGACTGTCTGGGCAGACAGCTCCAGTAAGTCTCACTCAGCCCACACCTACACCTCCTACCCCGACTGCTTCAACACATCAGCCAATGGACACCCACATCTTGTGCACCCTAGCTCCTATTTGCTGTTGAGCCAAAACCACCACCACCTCTAGTTAAGCAAGGACCCAGTGGGATAGGGCACACTCTCAAGGGCATGGGGTATGGTACGTGATGGAGAGTCTGTGGGTCAGTAAGGTGAGGCCACTGGGTTCACTGTCACCCAGACCACCATTGAAAAAGTCTTTGGATCCCTGCATCAGTCCTAAGACATGATGCACCAGGTCCTCACAGAGCTCCAGGACAGTACGTAGTTGGAGAGGAAGCACAATGTAGAGATGCAGACTGTAATTTGAGCTCCTTGACTGGGGTGCCGTTTGACATTTACCACAGTATGTGCAGGGCTTCCCCAGCTCCTTATACCCATTTCTGTGGCCCCACAACATCTGTGCCGACTACACCTGCCTCAACCACAGAAAGGGCGGCAATGCCACAAGAAGAAACACCTGACCTGCAACCACTTCAGTCCATGCAACTGTGAAACATAATCCCCCCCAGAGCAGAGAGTCATCCAACCACCAGGACAGGATGACAAGACCTCTACCTTCAACAGCCAGAGACAAAGAACCTAATCTCCTCCACTATGTGACTACCAGTCACTCTGTGGACGAGATTATGGACACATTTACCTTTTAGATGCCAGCTGCATTTTGTACATTGGACTTCATACAATTTTGCCTTTAAAATAATAGTTTCATTCATTATGATTGACTCTTTTTGTGCTTTTGCACTTTTCTTTGGTTTTCATCCTGTATCATTTTATTTGTGTGTGTAAAATGTTGGTTTTGTATTTCATATGTGTTCCATTTTGTTTTTCTTCCATCCATCATTACTTTTAAGAATGCAAATAATCAAAACATTCTGTACCCAAAAATTTTTATATTGAGGTAATGTTTCTCCTATGTTCAAAAAAGTAACATATAACAAAACCACAAATCTTAATGTATTATTCTCACATATTAGTACATATAAAAAAGCTAGAATAGTTAGTCAAATGTAAGAAGAAAATTAGAACACATGCATAAACAAAATAGTCTGCCATTGTTATTTACATTTCCGGACCTTGACACCATGGAAGATTAGGATATAATCAAAACAAAACAGATTAAATTGGCAAACTATTATTGACTGAGGTCATCAGCTCGGGTCAGACCTCATGCCTCACAATAGAAATACCACATCAATAACACCAGTAGTCAAAATCATAGCAGTACACAATTTTGTGTTCACAGAATCTTTCCAATATACTGTGGCAGGATCTGGTGGCATGTCATAACCAAATTTGTTGTTGCTACAAACATTTTTTATACAATGATGAGGCACATCAACAGCTTCATACTCTTAATACAAAAAAAGGATTTAGGAAATGTGAAGGGAGATGAGTGTTCTATTGGTCGACTTCTGCATGTGGTCAGAACAAGTTAACCAGCACACGTTTTCTTGGTGGCATCATTAAACAGAAAACAAGTTAGATGCAATCTCATAAATGTCAATTTAATCACTGTGCAAGTTGTCTTTCTACAAGATATTTACACTCAAAGTGTGTGTGTTTTTCACAGGATTGACCTACATGTGTGTGTTTATCACAAGATCAACATATGTTCCATTTGTACTTTGCAAAAGTGGCATATTACAGCAAATGTCACAGCTTTGAAATGTCCAAAGGAAGATGACATAGTGAAGGATCCTGAAACAGAATAACAGGTAAAAATAATGTATTTACATTACAAAATGTACACATTGAAAATGACAAATGAGGGCACATTTACTTAATACAATCAAAAATAAGCAATGTAAATCAACACAGTAATAGATGGGTCAGAAATTTCATCAAACATTTGTGTCCTGGAATTTCTCAAACTACCCATTTCCAAAAACGTGTCTTGCACAGACTATTATGGTCTTTATTTGATGGGTTCTTTGGCCATTAAATGTAACATTAGGTAAAGATATATTTGCACTCATGTGAAGAAGATGTCAATTCAAGTTAATTTCTTCCTCTTCACAACTATCATCTTCATTTGTCATTTCAATGTCCTCACCCAGTGGCTCATCATGGTCTCCATCCTCTGCAATGTGTGGGATGTTCAATTGCAGGCTATGTTGTGCAACATGCAGCAGGCCATGTGATGTTGCACACCTTGTCAGGTCAGTATAGAAGGGCTCAACCAGTTTTATCTAGAAAGCAAAATTTTGACTTTAGCAGCCCAAAAGCTCACTCCACTGGCCTCCATGTCCTTCCATGGGCCTCATTGAAGCAGACGTCCCCTGGCGTTCTTGGATTCCTCAGCTGTGTTAGCAACCATGATTGGTTACAACAAGCTGAGTCTATTTGAAATGAAAAGGTATATTAAGCAAAAATATCTCATCCCGTCGTACAATCTTAAACTAGACATTAAAAAAATAATCATGTTGTCATATTGTACTTACCAACGAGCCAGGCCTTCTCAGGTCCAAGTTGTGACATTTGCAGGGGTATGCTACTGTTCTGTGGTACAAAATAATCAAGTGTTGACCCTGGGAAATGGGCACAAACGCTTGCAAGGTAAGAAGACAACTTGCACATTGATTGAATGGAAGTTCTTCTGAATGTGGTAGACCTGTTCCCTGGCATGTGATGGCACTAAAGCAATGTCTGGCATCAATTGCTTCAACCACATGTGGTATGCCACCCAAAGCAATAACATCTCCCTTCACATTTGCAAAATCCTAATTTCATGGAAACTGGATGAAGTTGTTGATGTGTCTCATCACTGAAGAAAGGGCTTGTTGTACCACACCCATGAAAGCTAGTTCCGACTTGCCTCCAGCTACTGCCAGTGTATTGGAAGGATCCTGTGGCCACAAAATGCCACAATGCCATAATCTGCACTATAGGTGTTATTGACAGGTGACTCCTATTGTGAGACCGAAGACCTGGCTCCAAGTGATGACAGAAATCTAGAATAGTTTGCCTTTTCGATCAGACTTTTTTGATAATATCCCTTTTATCAAGGTAGAAGGTCTGGAAATGGTCTAAACACTTGAGGCTGTTGTTTTCTACCTTTCCCTGGGTTCATATGTCTGTATTTAAGATAAGAGAAATATCACTCTAAATGGGCAAACAATTGATATACGCACACATACACACATATTTTTTAGTGATGCTGTAATTTGGATAAACCATATCTACATGTCTGATATTTCCTAAACGTAATGTGTGAATACTATTTTTTTATGTATTATTTTTTAAAAAATTAAGGGGGTCACTCTGACCCTGGCGGTAAAATCCGCCAGGGCCAACGACCACGGGAGCACCGCCAACAGGCTGGCGGTGCTCCCTTGGGCATTCTGTACCGCCGCGGTCAGAAACGGAAAACCGGCGGTGTAAAGCCAGTTTTCTGCTGCCCTGGGGAATACTCCAAGCTGCGCCGCCATGGGGATTCCGACCCCCATACCGCCATCCTGTTCCTGGCGGTTTTGGCCGCCAGGCACAGGATGGCGGTATGGGGTGTCGTGGGGCCCCTGGGGGCCCCTGCAGTGCCCATGCCATTGGCATGGGCACTGCAGGGGCCCCCATAACAGGGCCCCACCAAGATTTTTAGTGTCTGCCATGCAGACACTGAAAATTGCGACGGGTGCAACTGCACCCGTCGCACCCCTTCCACTCCGCCGGCTCCATTCGGAGCCGGCATCCTCATGGAAGGGTGTTTCCCGCTGGGCTGGCGGGCGGCCTTCTGGCGGTCGCCCGCCAGCCCAGCGGGAAACCCAGAATACCCGCGGCGGTCTTTTGACCGCGCAGCGGTATTCTGGCGGTTCCAGCCAGGCCGCCGGCTTCCGCCGCCGGCCGGGGTCAGAATGAGCCCCTAAGTGTCTACAATTCTGTCAATGGAAGTATAAAATAAACTGTGTCACTATTTCAGGTAAACACAGTGAGGCATTATGTTATCTCTTTTTAATTTTTATCAAAAAACAGTGATGTACGCATTTTGCATACAAACAAACTAGCCATCATTTTGAGTGGTGGTGACTCACTTAACATTTAAAATACACTAGTTCACAATCTAAAATAGTGACCACCTAGCCTTACCCTAAGGGCATTTACAATCCAATGGCTGTAAGTGGAAGTTGACCACATAGAAGATGTAACACTCGACAATAGAAACTCATAGGCTAACGTGTGTGACAGCAATATACGAAAGTCAATGGCTGCGTCCGTCTCCCTTGAGGATTGTGTATGTTGTGTACATGGGAATTATCAGTACTAACTTCTTAGAAATGCTTGTGAGAGATTTTACAAAATTGAATTAAAGCAATACAGACAGACAAAAGCTCACAAAACCTTTTTTCTTCCTTCCTATCCACACAGGTCAATGTACATCAGAAAAAGTCAATATGGAAGGCCATCACCAAGACCATCGGGGCCTTTAAGCTGCACAGCATCCATTACTACAAGAGGAAGGAGGACCTATGGCGCTAGACCCAAAAGTCATCTGAATTCCTAATCAGTCAGCCCTCCTAACATTGGAAGCACATGTTCTTCACTAAGACCCCCCCAATGACCTGCACATTTGCGGTGACCTATCTGGACATTGAAAGGCAGTTGAGAGCCAACAGCAGCATCTATTTTTTGTTACAGCAATAATTTCTGGCATCAACATAAAGGTTGACACTCATCCAATGCATCAGAAAGGTTCTGGAAGTTGTAAGTTTTGCACAAGGTTTATGATGATATGTTTTGTGCAGTGGTTCATGTTAAAGGTTTCCACTAGCTTCCTAATCACAAACAAAGGACTATTTTGAGCAGACACAGGCCTGTCTAAGAAAAAAGAGTTACCTGGATTTTGTCTATATGATTAGTGTCAAGCACTCACCTGTTTGTCCCACAGAAACACAATGCTGACTCAATTTGCTTGTTCCCAATTCCACCTAGATGTTAGGTTGCTCCCACTTACTTGTATGTGATTGGCACGGGAACGTTCCATGGGAAAAGGAATGGATGAGAGAGAGATAAACACAGACGTCACCTGGCAGGTTCAGGATGGCTAGCGGTGGTCTGTCAAGAGCAGATATCTCCTATGACGAATTAAAAATAAACATTATTCAAATAACACTTTTCATGTAACCAATATACTAAAACTACTCTTCGCCAATTCACACAAACTAGGTGTATGTGTCAGTGTCCACTTTACCGCTTTTGATGGCTCTCCCCTCTCTCTAGGGATCTTCAAGAAACAATGTGGAATCTGCTATCAGATACAATCTTTAGCCTTCTATACTATCTACATGTATCCCACCTTGTTCCCAAGTCAATGTGGTCCCACTGGAAGACCTACCTAAAGTGTTTCAGAAATTCAGTGTACGTCTTGCTCATTGGGTCTTGACGAGACTTTCTAAAACACAGTCACACTCACAATCATAGACATAGAACAGGCGATAAAGAATTAAAATAAATTCTTAAGTATTTACATTTCTCAAATATTCAGGGATTAATCAGCACAGAGTGTTAGTAGTGGAAAGAACACAGTTCAGTGTTGTAACCAAACTGAGAGCATAGGGTTAATATAGTAAACCTCACTTTCGCATCTAATTGGTGTCATCACTGTTACATCACAGTGACAGTTGAACATGGAAATAACAGACCTTTCATTCACGTTTTGAAACTAGCATGTGCCATGATGTGAGTGTTCTTTATCGTAGGCAATGATTGGTATCACAAACATGCTACATACAACTCAACTATAACAAACATGTGCATAGAACATCGTTAAAATATCAATTGTCCAACACACACTCAAATCTTCACTGTCATTGCAAGCTAGCAACAATGACCATTATTATTCGGCAGGCGGAAAATATACAATTAACCAAGGACACTGATAACATGCCCTTCCAGTGCGTGCTGCCCGTCTGAACATCTGGCATTAACTATCAAATGTAACCGGTAAGAAGCCATACAAGCGTGTGCAGCGCATTACTGCCTTTTATGATGCTAATCTTCTTGATCTCTTATTTTCTAGAATTGGCATCTGCAATGCTGGGCTGTGAAATAGATGATCCAGGAACAAGCGCAGAGGGGCACAGAATCCCACTCTGCATCTGGAGATCTCTGGCAACAAGCAATCACCTGAAGAGTGGTGTGGCTTTAAAGACCTGCTGCACCTGACCAAACCTGGTCTGAGTCACCTGGTCACACCCAGTCTGAGTCAAGAGGCTGCTGTACTTGGCACACCCAGTCTAAGTCATGAGGATGCAGCAAGTTCAGGCAACAAGTTGAACATGCCCCAGATTCCTACCCAAGATCTAAAACAAGCATGGGCTCAAGTACACATTTTTCAAAGGCAACATCAATTATTAGCCCATGCAAAGGCAGGTGATTTACTTTAGGGGCACGCTTAAGTAAATGCAAGATGTGGGTTCTGGAGTATATTTGGGTTTGCAGGCATTAGGGAATGTTGTACCAAACAGACCACAATTGATGATTCTGTGCTTCATCACATTTGTGAAGAGGTTATATTGGTCTTATTAAAAGTGACATAGCATACTATGTACTTATGATACAATGACCCATATTTATACTTTTTAGCGCTGCATTTGCGTCATTTTTTTATGTGCGTGTAAAGCGTGTAAAGCAGTCTGTTTCAACAAACATGACTTTAGTAGGCAAGCATTAAATAAAACAGACAGTAATGTGTACACATTCATGACAGGGTTACCCCAAACAAAATTTGTGTCTTTTGTTATGTCCAGATGATAAATCAATGTTGAAGCAAATGAGGTAATGAAAGGGACTTTTGCAGATGGACATTGTACATGGCACAAAGGGATTTTTGCTAGATATTTTTGTGACATGAGTTCACTATTCAAAACACACAGTCTGTATCATTCAGAGGTATTAAACAAGCCCAGGAGAAATAGGAAATATTTAAGATAAATTATCTAATTTGAAATGGGACTAATGATGGTCATTCACAAAACTAGCAAATGTGTTAATAATATGTTCCCTATATGCATGGAGTAATAGTAAAGTATACCTAAGTTTTAAATCCTTGGTGGAGGTGACAATTTGACATTTGGAAATGTTTTAGTAAATAACTTCATTTTTGTTTGCTAGGATAGAATAAAAAAGCTGTATGTGTCTTTTTGGCGTTTCCAGGAGGAGGGGAAGGAGACATTGGCCATGAGGTTGAGGAAACAGCTGGCCACTGTATGTCGGGTGGGTAAATACTGGACAACAACAGACACAGTGGCATGAAGCGTGAGGGGACTGGCGATGAGGCCACCACCTCAACATCTTCTTTGGGGCCTCCACAGATAGGACCTGTTCCATCTGCATCCTTGTCCACCCCCAGTTGGCCAAACCTATCCCCCTAAAATTGCTGGGGTCTCCTTTGCTGCGGGCACCTTCCCCTGACTATGCACAGTGAAGAGGCTATTGACCTCTTACGCAGCATCTCTGTAACCCAGGCCGCAATGATGAATGGCATTGAGGGGCTTAGTTCCCAAATGAAACAGGTGATTGCATTCCTGGATGCCATGGATAGTTCAATATGAGGCATCCAGAGATCTCTTGCGAAAATAGCCTTTGCACTGACTCCAAAAGCCAAACGTTGTGCCCCTACTCCAGTCCCTTCATCGTCTCAAATTCCAGCTCCCAGCCCATTCTCAGGCACACTCACTTCCTTGCACGCACCCACTCCAACAGACAAAAGCAACATACCCACACAAACACACCAAGAAGTACATATACCCATCCAACAGACGCACACTACTGACACTACACTCATGGGCACAAAAACAACTACCACACCAACCACCACACCCACAACCTCCACCCCTACCAAAACAGACACATGCACTACCACCATAACCACCAGCACACACACAAGAACCACAACCACAACAACCACCTCTACATCACGCATCCAAACAGTCACACATACCTACGTGCAAAACACCCACCAAACATGCACACTCACAATCCACCTAAATATAGTACACCTACAAAACCATACATCCAAACATACACAAGACACACATGCATCGACAACATATACAGACACATGTACCACAACCGCATCAACCACCTCAACAGCACACTCACAGAAAAGCACGAACACCCACAAAATGCACACTCACCAGAACACCACACACCTTCAAAGAAGCACACATCCTAAGAAACCCAACCCCCCCAAGAAAGATCATTGAGAAGCCTGCTCTGCCCACTAGATGCCCCTTACTGAGTTTGCTGTCCTTGGCAGCATCATTAGGGGGCATGTTCTGGACCAGAAGCCCAAATTGTGTATTCACATATTTGATGGACAATCCTTATAAATTGTTGTTACTTCAGCCTGATGACAATGTTATTAATATAAATGTGAGTAACATGAACGTAATTTAATTTATGACAATGTCAAAAAAAAGTTTTCTTTTTGACATATTTGTATAGTGCATATATTAGGCACGAACATTTGTGATGAACATGTCACTTTAGAACAAACATTCATCATAATGAACTCTTACAGCAAAATTAAACGTTTTTATTTTGGAACTTCAGCGGTGTTTATTTAAAAATGCTAAGTGTTAACAATAAACATATGCATTACACATGAAAAAAAGTTAAATGAAATCTAATTTTTTACAGTAAGTGCACTAAACAGGGAGAAATGTGACATTAATATGCGTATAACATGTTTTAGGTTTAGAGGTAACATTGAATGTACATTTCTTGTTAGCCCTCTTATTGCATTGTGTAGTGCAATTGCTACTTTTTTGGATTTATATAGTTCCAATAATGTTTAATGTACATGTATATGGTTTGGTTGTTTGGAGAAAATGATTAAACATTCCTGTATGGACATAATTTTAATTTGTGATTATGACTTTTGTGTAGATGTCTGTTAGCATGAAGGCAGCTTGGACCAAATTGGTAAATAAAGTACAGAAGTGTGTTTCTTTAACTTTCTTAAACTACCAGATTACACGCATGCATTGGCCATTATTGTACTATTGCTTGCAAATATATTTTAAAAAAGCATGAGTGAAGAGTCAATGCACACAGACAATTTTGATGGTAACAGGTGAAACAGCCACTTACCTTTGTTTCCAGTGACGTCAGGATTGATTTTTTCCAATGGTCCATTAGTAGGAGTAAAGGAAAGACTCGTACAGTACAGTCGGGTTCAATGTGGCAAAGAATGTGAAAAGTATAAAAAAGGTAAGTTTGGAACTTATATGCCATCTATTCTGCCAACTCAGGTTTGGAAGCTTAGCTGCCACAGTTAAGTCGGCAGGAAGGCGCTTCATGATTGGCTGTGGTCCCACTGCCAACTGCTTTTGCCCATGTTGTAGTTGATGCAGGGGTAAAATTATGGCAGTGACGGCAGTTCACCAATGGACTTTCATCATTAGACCCGCCAGCATCTAAGCAGAGCAGGTGGACCGCCTAGTCGGAGGACATATAATCCGACGGAAAACAATAGGAGGGCCGATTCCCCCAAGATCTAAATCAGGCCCTAAACCCGTCCACACAATCTGAAGCTGTTGTCCAAATTCCTGGCTAGCTCACAGTGCCTCACCTACCCCCAACTGTGTCAGGGTGAAAGGTAAATATGGCAAACTGAACATGACACTGACTCCTCAGAGAAGTGTTACTCATGCATGTAAAGGCAGAACACAACAGTGTTACAAGAAAAGTTTTCAATACAGTTATTGAAACAATTGTAATCTTGCATAGCTCAAATGAGCTGTGATTATTAGGCAAATTCAACAAAGCAAGGTAACCGGCCTAACGTACATAGCAAAGAAAATACGCCATCCAACCATGGTAAATGAGTTCAGGAGGGTTCAAGAGAAATCTACCTAACCCTAAAACTATACTGAGAGCATAGCAGGTGTACCCTTCTGCCTGCCTGATCTACATGATTAGCCTTAGCCCGATACCTGGAAATGGTGTCAGGAATCAGCCTGTAGTGTGGATGGCAATCCTCTTGGAAAGTTGGTATGGTAGCATCAGCAGAGCTGGATACTAAACACAGCATTTGTCCAAGGATGGTCACAGCCAGAATGCCCCTCTATCACTTCTGGGACAGTGCATCGCTATGTAATAAACCCACACCGTGCTAGAAATAGAGTTTAGATGCAATCCTATGTCTAGAAGTTAGAAGTTGTCTCCTGAACCGGCAACAAAAGAACCAATATATTGTGTACAATGTTCTTGGCCTTGAACAAAATGTACTGATTACATGTCGAGAAAAGGCGATCTAAACAAGCAATTTGTACAGCATGGGCCAGATGTAGCAAAAATAAAATTTGCGAGTTGCAAATTGCGAGTCCATGCGACTCGCAATTTGCAACTCGCAAATTGGTATGCAGTACGGTGTCTCAGACACCGTCTGCGAGTCGCTATGGGGTCGCAATGACCCACCTCATTAATATTAATGAGGTGGGTCGTAAGTTGCGGCCTCATAGCGAGTCTAGGCACTCGCAAACATGGAGGCCTGCTGTCATCAGCAGACCTCCATGTTCGTGACTGCTTTCTCAATAAAGCAGTTTTTTTTTTTAAAGTGTAGCCAGTTTTCCTTAAAGGAAAACGAGCTGCACTTAAAAAAAAACGAAACCTTTAGTTTCGGTATTTTTTCAGGGCAGGTAGTGGTCCCTTGGACCACTACCTGCCCTGAAAAAATAGTATTGGGTCCATTCGCAAAGGGGAAGGGGTCCCATGGGGACCCCTTCCAATTTGCGAGTGGGTTACCATCCACTTGAAGTGGATGGTAACTGCGACACCCTTTGCGACCGCATATGCGGTCGCAAATGGTATTGCATGCCACTCCGAATCGCAAATAGGAAGGGAACACCCCTTCCTATTTGCGATTCTGAAATGCATATTGCGAGTCGGTCCCGACTCGCAATATGCATTTCTGCATAGCAAAGAGGCATTTGCGCCTCGCAAACGGCGATTTTCGCCGTTTGCGACGCGCAAATCCTTTGCTACATCTGGCCCCATATTCCTAGAAGAATCTAATGTAAGGAAAGTATGTAAAATGTCATTGATAAACGAGATGCAGCTAAAATGGGTAAAATATGAAATCTAAAATGAAGCTAAGAAATAGGGGGAACCAATTCTGTTCAACTAGGTCCTCACAACAGTACAATCAGTGCTGCAGGCACTCTAGTAGTATTTAATGTGCATGCCCTTGGCATGGATAATTCCACCATAATAGGGACTTAAAAGTAAATTAAATATGCCAACTGTGTATAAGCCAGTCAGCCATATTTTAAAGAGAGCACAAGCACTTTAACACCTCTAAGCTGTGGTAAAGTGTACAGAGTCCTAAAAGGCCACAAAAATGAAGTCCCCTTTTTCACATGCCTTTTCCTTGGTTAATACTGCTACTCATACCACTATAGGGTGTAGGAGCACTTTACATCACACACACATTATAGAGAGACAATGAATCAAGTATGTAAATAAGTCTATAGGAAATGCTACATAAGCTAATGAGGATGTTATTATGTGTATGAATCAAATGTCATCCACATTGGCAATCATATTTTAAAAAGTGTTTGCTCTGGAGAAGCACAGACTTATGGTTTAAAATGTACCACTGTGGCTGGGGTTGGTTTTTCTAAAAAGGAAATATTTCTACCCAAACAAACCCTCTTTAGCAACATTAGAAACATGAAAGATTGGAAAAAGTAACATTCTAACCTATACCATGCAGCTCGTTTCTGACATTTCATAGGTGACTAACTTCTAGATTGTAACTTATGAATTGAAAGTATCAAAAGGATCTGTGTGATAAAAGTAGTAACCCTCTGAGCTAACCGTAGAAAACACCGTTCTGTGATCTGCATGGTATACGTTCTTTGTAGTAGGCATGTTAAAAACTCTGAGCTACTTTTTGAGTCAAAACTGCCACCAGACAAAACCCGATATCTCCAGCATGAAGATGATTCACCAGAGTTATCTGACATTTTTATTCTTGCCTGAAAACTGCTGGACCACAAGGAACTCTATAACAAGTACTTTCAAACCCATAAGTTATTTCTAAAGACAGCCCCCTCAAGTCAGTGGCAGATGTGGCTATGCCAATTGCGCCAACCTGAAACGAGCCCTGCTGTGACTTAAGGAAAGCTAGAAATTATTGTTCTAGTGGGGCCAAGCAATTTCTGCCTCAACTCGACAATGGCAATACCTTCCTGGTCAAAGTCCTAGAGGTGCATCTGACTCTAGGAACTAAATTCACCATATTGTGGTGCAACTGATTAAAAATCAATAGCTGTAAGACAAGATCACCTCCATACTTAAGGAACCCCATTGGCTTCCTCTATATTCCTCCCATTTAATCCTTATATTGCACTGCATCATATACGAAATGATCAACTCAAGAAGTTTATTGCAGTTTAGGAATTTTGGGGATCATCAACAGGAGCTGCATCAAATGTTTTCCAAAAAGGGAAAATATAAAACAAGAGGCCTTCTCATATTCACTGAATTCTCCTGTCAATTTGTGTGTTCATATAACCTCAACCTTCTGTCTCCTTTCCCTTATATATTGCTCACTTGCTTTGCACTTAGCTTCATACTTTATATCTCTCAGATGTGCTTCATACATGTGTAGAGATACAAATATACACGTACAGTAAAAGTTTAATGTTGAATAAAAAACTTGGAAAAGCAATAAAGAAAAGGCTGCAAAATACATTAATTCTCAGGAGCTGAACTCTATCACAAAGTGTAGACTCCTCAAGGCATACCAAGAATCTGGTGTCTGATGTGACTGCTTAGCAGACTGTCTTCTAGAGTTCTGGAGCAAGAACATGTGTGTGGATATTCAGAAAGAGGTTAGGACAACTTTCCTGGCGTTCCCCCAGAATGCAAAACAGGGAATCGTCCTCCATCAAGCGGTAAGGATTGTTTCTTTATTGCCACACTTTTCAAGGATTGAACTGAGAAGTTGTGGGCCTGATTCAAAAAGGTAAACATACACTGTTGCGTACGTTTTGGACTGTTTGCTATTCACAATGTTATTTTACTAGTGGTATCTTTATGACTGCTCAGTCTCTGCTCATAAAATGATAGGCCTGTCCTAACTTTTTATGTGTGGAGACTCAGCAGACACAAAGATGCTACTAGTAAAATAACTTTGTGAATAGCGAACAATTGTAAACTTACACAATACTATCATTTACCTTTGTAAATCAGGGCCTGTGTGTGCTGTATATTTTCCTAAAGTGCATAGGCTACAATGTTAATGGTAAATATCCTGTCCCAATTCATAGCTGCTTCTCAATTATACTAATTCCCACTGGTGTTGTACAAATCCTGCTCTTTGAGATGTTGTTTCTGATAGAAGAATTGTAAACACAAAAGATTCAAGATAATAGAAGAATTTAGATTTTTCTAGCCTTGGTGTCAGAAAGGCAAGATTTTATTTAAGACACTGAGGCACTTATCATGCTTAACCTTTTCTTGCATTTATTCAATAGCAGCCAAGAAATAAAAACAATATTACTCAGAAACCCTGGGAAAAAACTACTAACATACATCACAACAGAACAACCAATAGGATTCTGAATTCCCACTTCATTGTCTTGTCTGAGAGCAAGAAACCCTCTCTTTTCTTGCAAAAGTAAATCGAGATGAGGTCCAGAGGAAAAAACTAAATAGAACACAAAGTTAGAACCACAGTCACCAAATCCTTGATGATATCCATGAGGAAGTCAGGAAACCAGTTCAGATATGCAGTTGTGGAGGGAAAAAAATTAAGAAGTAATCCATAATAGAAGAACCACTGGAAGAACTCGATTGAGGCAGCATTACTAGTCGAAGGCACCGGAACTGCAGGAAAATAAAATCAGAGAGGGTTAAAACAATAGTGGTGGGATAACACCCACCTCAATGTATTTAATAAAATCTAGCCTTTCTGACACCAAGGCTAGGGAAATCTCAATTGTATTACAAGACCAGAGCCTCACATCATGCTTGTTTAAAGCAATGATATCACTGATTCAGAGGGATACACAATTGGCTTACAAAAAAAGATTCTAAAAGTACTGACATTTGACCAATCTGCAGATCTGATACTATTGTGTAAACCTGACCAGAAAGTCAAGAAGCCATAGGCCTTCTGGCTGAATGGCCACCAAAGGAATCAGCGTTAATGACACCAACTGACATGATCCATCTCACTCAATGGATGGACCAAGGTGGGAGAGAAGATAGGTTTATGGGGTTTCTGAAAGGAAATGAGTAACTAGGACCTGGAGGGCAACCTACAGTTCACTACATATAAGATTATAAACAATTTGAGTGAGTACTTGGGCAATGAAGAGAAAGGGAGGAAAGGCATAAAGAAAAGACTGAGGTCAAGACTGGAGAAAAGCATCTGTCACCAGAGCTAGAGGATTTGGCCTCCAACTGAAAAGGGTAGGGAGTTGGGAACCGAAGCAAGATGCAAAAAAGTATATTAAAATTTTGCAGAAAATGGAAGAAAGATGATTCAATACTGTAGGATGAAGCCTCTAGACTCTTGAATCGTGGTTATGTCTGGAGAATCAATTGGCAACCATATTCAACTTGCTTGGAAGATAATCAGCTCCAACAGATATGTTCCTTTGCAAAAAGAGTTCCCAAAGACTCTTGGGAAGAACTGCCAGGGGTTTGGACCTTGTGCCGCCAAGTCAATTATGTATCTAACTGCTGAAAGATTGTCCATCTGTAAGAGGATTCTCTAAACAGTTGATGTGCAATGACTCCTGAAGAGACCATGTACCTCCAGTTGAGAGATGGTCACATCTTGCACCCCACACTGTCAGACTGGCATCTGAATCTAAGACAAGGTTTGGGGTGGTAGAGAAAACCATACTCCCATTCCACCCATCTAAAAGACTTAGCCACCAAAGGAGTCCTTCATTGAACTCTGAATCCAGACTTACTGGATCTGATTAAGCCAGACCTTTGCAAAGATGCTGAATCTTCAATCTCTGTAAGGCCTGTTAGTGGAGAAGACCAGGAAAGATAGCTTGGATGGAGGAAGCTAGAAGACCCACCAGATGCACTAAGGATCTTAAGGAACAATAAGGCAGAGATAGAGCATGACATATCTCTTTTTTGATTAGTGAAACCTTTTTTTTTGAGGAAGCTGGAGATTTGCTAGAGAAGTGTCCATTACGAAGCCCAGAAATTCTAGATGTTGAGATGGAATAAGAGAGGACTTTTGAACATTGATGCAGAAACCCAATCTTAGGAGAAGATCTTGACACAATTGTAACTGGGCGAGGAGACAGTTTCTGTCCAGTGCCATAAAAAAACAAAATTGGTGCGGGATACAATAAGTGATTCTCTGAGTCCTGTAAAAAGTTACTTCTTGCTTGAGAATCATGGTAAAACACCAAGTGACTGAGGAAAGACAGAAAAGGAGTGTCTTGAAATGGAAAAAAAAGGATTGGCCCCACTGAAACTGGAGATACTTCCTGCAAGATGGATGTAATGTAACTGTGAAATAAGCGTCTTGGAGATCTAGACATGCTAACTAATTATTTTGAAGTATTAGATCTGAGATGGAGAATCGTTTTTATCTTGAAGTGATGATAAACTAAACATTTTTTGGAGACCTAAATCAATGACAGGATGACATTTTTGAGTTTTTGAGTACCAAGAATATGGTGCTGAGGAAACCTGATGGGTCAAAAGAGATCTCTTCGATAGCCTGTTGGGAAAGGAGAGATTGTACCTCTTTTTAAACTCAGAGATTGCTCCTGAGAAAAATAAAGACGGTTGGGCAAGCAAACCTGAACAAGATTCTGATAAAGATCTATTTGATAACCATTTGATGGTTTGAATTACCCAGGGCTTTGTTGTGAGGGATAACCAAGCACATAGACAGGGCCAATCTTCCCCTTACAGGAGGAAGGCCAGAATTTAAATTCTTACCGGAGTAGTGATCTCCTTTGTTTTGATATCCCTGTACCTGAATCCACTGGACCATCAGGGATAGAAGTTTGGTTTATAATCCTGGTAATCCTGGGAGCCTTGATTGTAGGAGCCTCTATGGAGGGATTGCCCTCTTGAGGAGTAATGGCCAGCAAACCGACCCCTTCCTTTGCCAGCCCTGTTAAAGAAAATTTGGCCTTATTGATGTAGGAAAAGTAGTAGCATACTTTCCCATTTCCTTGAAAAGGGAATCACCAAAAAGAAGTCCATTGACCTGAAGACTCCCTTCCTTAGTTGCAAGGCTACTTAATTTGGGATCTATTTTTAGAAGGAGGCTTTTTCTTGTTTAGTGAGATATATGCGTTGGTATTGCCCAATGTACAAATACCACATAGTGGCCAATTTGATAGGGAATCTGGATCCACATGTTTGGCTTCCATTTGTGCCTCCTCGGCCAAATCCAGGATTCTAGTTAAGGAACCCACTGGATCCAAAATTCTATCCTGGCAATTCAACCAGGCTCCATCAACTCCTTTTTGGGGGATTTTCCCAAACTTTGTGAAAAAAGCAACATATTGGGATCAATAACCGGAGTATGAGAAGGAGGGCAAGGACATTCTGATTTATGTTTATTCCTAGAGAATTTATTCAGGAGATGAAGTACATAAAAGGAAACAATCAGAAACATGTTACAGAGACAAACATTCTGCTGAGCTGGTTAATCAAGGTAGAATCGAACATAGGTTTGCTTAAATGATCTAACAGATCACTGGACACTTGGCCAGACACCACCATCAGAAGGATACATTTTCCGCCTTTTCACCAGAGACCCATTATCAAGGTCAGGAATAATATTTATATCAGACCTCATGTCATTGAAGACGTCATCGCCATCATCATCAGTGTCCTGCAAACTAGTAGCATTTTTGAGGGCGAAAGAAGAGGGAAGCCCCAAAAAGGAAACCTCTCGGTGGGAGTACCATTATATTGAGAAACACCTTTAGATTTCACACTATTAGGTGCCACACAGTTCTTTCCCGTTTTTGAAGGAATATCAGGTGCACTGTACAACATTTGGGAAATAGAAACATCTAACATAGAAACTGAAACTGCCTGTTGCGAATGTGCATGCTACTAACATCCAAATAACAAATACCTCCTTACCTTCAGGAAACTTCTCAAGACCTGGCTGTCCGAGCAGTAGCAGCACCATCCCCCGTCTTCTCCCCCCTCCCCTCCTCAGCGTCTTGAGACCATCACGGGTGAGTAGTGTGCATTACAAATTCCTGATTGATTGATTGATTGAAAATACAAGTTCAATACTCTAAAAAAGCTATAGAGCTATAAATTTATATGAATACAATTACAGACAACAGTAAGAACATTCTTGCAAAATGAATATAGTACTTGTCTTGACTGTGAGCATCAAGAAAAGAGGGTTTGTCTCTCTTAGCCATGGCAATAATGCAGGTGTTTGACATCCTATTTGTTGCTCTATTGTGATGTATGTGTTGGAAAGTGGATTATTGGGAAAGGCATGCAAGTACCTACACTTAGCAATAGCAATAGGCCACTAACCCCCACTAGGTCCAGTTAGGTCTCAATAAATTAATCCCAGCTAAAACTTTGGTAGCTTGGCAACGAGCAGTTAGGCTTAATTTAGGAGACAGGTATGTACAGCATTTAAAATCATAAAACAGTGCATTAGTAAAACACAAAACAAAACAAACATCCAACACCACGTTATAAAAATAGATTATATTTTTATCTTTAAAATGACACTAAAATGACACAAATCCAATAAAGAGAACTGGGCATATGAATATTTAAAGAATAAGGGGCATATTTACACTCTGTTTGCGCCGAATGTGCGTCAAACATTTTGACGCATATTCGGCGCAAACCGTGCACCATATTTAAACTTTGACGCCGGAGCCTGCGGACGTCAAAATTCCTTCGTGTGAGTCATTTTTTGGATGCGGGAAACTGTCTTGCGTTAATGACATGCAAGGTAGGCGTTCCCGCCCAAAAAATGACTTTAAGGCCTGTGCGCCTTATTTATACTCCTGCGTCATTTTGATGCACAGGAGAGGACGGGCCTTAAAAAACAGCGCACAGCCTGATGTGCGACGTTTTATAACGCCTGAGTCAGGGCAGGAGTTGAGGGACCTGTGGGCTCACTTCCATGGTTGCTGACCATGGAAGGAGTCCAGAGGTGCCCTTCCCCGCCCCCAGGGACACCCCCTGCCACCCTCGCCCACCCCTGGAGGACACCCATGGATGGGGGACCCATCCCAGGTAAGTACAGGTACAGGTAAGCTGAGGTAAGTAATTTTTTTTTTTTTTTTTTAAAGTGGCATAGGGGGGCCTAATTTGGGCCCCCCTACATGCCACTGTGCCCAATGACCATGCCCAGGGGACAGAAGTCCCCTGGGCATGGCCATTGGGCAAGGGGGCATGATTCTTGTCTTTTCTAAGACAGGAGTCATTTCAATGGGGGTTGTGCGTCAAAAAATGGCGCAAGTCATTTTTTTTGCTCAAACCTGACTTGCACCATTTTTTAATGCACAACCCCCATTTTCCCCTACGCTGGCGCTGCCTGGTTTGAGTAATTTTTCTTTACTCTGACCAGTCCGCTGGTTTGCGTCAAAAAGTATAAATATGGGCCTAAATGTTTTTGACGCATAGAAACTAATAGCGCTCAAAGAGTTAAAAAAGGTCACTCTGAACAGGGACAAAGTGCACAGTTCAGGCAACCACAATGTAACACTGCTACACCTACTTTCAGAAGTGTTTGTTGATACAGGAAAGTGGTCCACAGCACCAGCCAAGGGTTCAGAGCCTCTGGTTTGCCTCTAGGGATCTGGGACTACAGCTCGCACAATGCACCTCTTCAACTTATGGTGCTGTTTACAACAGTTGCTCCAAATGTCTCCAAACTTCTAGATCTATTTCCAGAGGTCCTTTTTGGTTCCTTGAAGTGTCCACAACTTGTTCCAAGGTTCCAGAAGCTCTAATGTGCTCCTTAGGATTTGGGACTATGATTCCCAGAATGCACCTTGTCGTCATCCTCATTAGCCTCTGGATGCTGGTCAGCTGGGCTCTTCTTGCGGGACGTGATGCACAGGATTCTGGACAGTTCTTGTGTACCTGTAGCTTACATGGAGTCCACTCGTGGAGTTGCAAAATCAAGGTAAAGTCCTTTTCTTGTTGAAGCCCAAAGTCTGCGGCTTGTACAGTCACATGAGTGCAGTGTCCAGGTGCAGGGCAGGGGTCCAGCAGGGCAGTCCACCTTTTCCAGTATCTTCTTCCAGCAGGGATCTGAGGTGTGGGTGCAGCGCTGCCATATTTATCCTTGCTTTGCGGGTGGAAACCAAGTGGGGTAACTGTCCAACCACAGGCCTGCTACTACCCTCCTGGATGACAACTTCCTGGGAAGTGTAGCAAAAATCAATACCAGGGAGCAACATTCCTTTAAAATCCAAAATTGCGAGAAATTCAATTTTGGAGGTTAGGTCTGGCTGAGTCCACTCACTGGTGTGGCTAAAATTCATTAGCACACCCCTTTCCTGCCCTCTCCTAATCTAATCAAAGGGGCACTTGGTCATCTAGGTTTGCAGGAAATCGGGGCGATCCTGAACTAGTCCAAATGTCCTTCCCTCCTTTGAAATCCAGTTTGGCTGCTCTCCCCCATTCTGTTTTACCATCTGCTGAGGCAGAGCTCCTCCCTCAGTGTTGGAAGGTGGGACATTAGTTGTGTGGCCTGCACAAGTAATGGGTCCACACACGACCACCACTGGAAACCAAACACCCCATTGTAACACTTCACTCTCATAGGTAGCATTGCAGAGCAGTCCAAGGCTTACTTAAGTGAGGTGGTGTGGGCTAGTAATCCCCATTCACAAGCACATAAGCATGACAAGCAATAAATGATGGTCCAGTTTGTGCTTTTTCTTTTGATAAAGTAAAAGTACATTTACTACACATACACTACTCAATACTAACAATTTACAAATATACAAAAAATGATGGAATTACTCTTGAATGACATTGTGTAATCACTCATGTCACCCCCGAGGGGAAATATAATCCAACAATCCTCATGGTAAAACAATCCCTGGCATCCCAATTCAATATCTGACTGTAATTTAGAATGAAAGCACCTAAATCTGACAAATAAGTACATCTATAGTGCGAAGAGGTGGCTGTCAGTCTCATTATTCACATCAGCATCAACAAGGAACATGTAGAGCTATGTTTACGTAATGTAAAGACTAGGATTACTTTTGGATTACTTTTTAGATTATTCTCAGATTACTTCTTAGTTACCCTTGGATAATCTGTACCATCCTGCAGCCCTAGAGGGTGCAGTCCCACAAGCAAAGAACATAGTTCCAGGAGGTTTTTGCTTTACATCATGTAGGACCCCCTTGGGGGTTAGAATTCCTTTGTACCACCCAACCTAGGTTGGAGACACCAACGGTACAATGGGGGGAGGCTGAGCTGCTCCTGCAGCACCCCCGTTCATGGATGCTTGGTTAGTAGTGACCCCTCGCTCCCACCGGCTCCCCACATTGCCAGCCCCCCAAGGTGCAGCCGCGGGATCCGGCCCTGCACTTGGTGTCTGCTCACTCCTTCAGGCAGACATGTGCGCTGCTGCAGAGGCCAGGTGGCTGCCTGGGGGATTGTGACTGCACTCCCCCCTCCTTTCCACCTCATTGGGACCCTGGGTAGGGGTCCTGGGCACCTCTGGGGCCCCTCCTCACCATTCCAGGGAGCGCAAGTGCACTCCCCGCCTTCAGCCTCTTCATGGGGCCCCGGGATGGAGTCCCTCTGGCCATTCTTTCAAGGGACTGTTGAGGCACCCCTGAATTTCTCTCCTAGTGGGACCCGGAGATAAGGTCCGGGCCCCCCATCTCCTCTTCATGAGGGTCTCAATGGCAGCCCCCAGCTTTACTTCTTTCTGGGGGCAGCCCGTGGGCCCTGGTCCACCCTGGGAGCATTGACCAGAGCAGCAGCGAAGCCCCACATGCTTCGCCGCTCGCTATGAATTAGGTCAAAGGTCACATACCTTCTCCTTCTAACATCTCAGACCCCCAAGGATTGTTTTTGACGATCTTGGTGTTGTTTCACTCCTGGTGATGAGCTCTTGCCACCAGGAGAACATTTGTAAGGCCTTCTTCCCTAGAAAGTAAACAAATGGTAGGGAGCCAGTACCCACTGACCGCCCTGTGCCAGCCTTTCCTCTGGGTGCCTTACTTTTCTTCTGAGCAGTGCACTCTCCTTGCACCAGCCCAATCTTTCCCCCAACTGGTCCTCAGGGTGGGTACGGGGGCCAGCTTACCTGACCCTGGCATGCACCTTGCTGGGCCTGCAGTCCTTTGAGGGAAGAGTCCTTTCCCAGTGGTCAGTCAGGTTGTTCTTTCCAGTTGCCCATGACTCCCGTCTGCAGTCCCAGTGTCCAGCAGTGAAACACAGCCAAGAGAGAGAGCTCTCCCCTGTACAGGACCTTTTAAGTGGAGTCAGAAGTGTCCAACAGGCCTTCTCCTCTGGTCAATCCAGATGTACCACATCAATTCCTTGCCCCGTCCCCTCCTTCCTGCACAGTCTTCTGGGTTAGTTCAAAATGGCATCATCCAGGAGGTAGGGTTACTTGTGCTCTGAAACTAAGCCCCTCCTCCCTGACATTCCTTCCAGGGCCTCTCTGCCAATTTCCTGGCAGGGTCTGACAGCTGGCTGATTGATGCAAGGCCCTGGTGAGGCAGCTGGATAGAATAGTAATTGACCCTAATCCTGAGTTGAGTCAGAGAAAGGTGACATTTCTGGATGACCTGTAAGTTGTACAACTATACTTCTGTAAGCTACTGCATCATTCTTTTCATGCAGGTTACAGTGTACATTGGTGTAGCTCTGGTCTCTGTGAGCCCTAGGGGACCTCAGTTATGCCCTTGGACACTCTTTTCCATTTACATTTAATGGAGGGTCCCTACAGTGGTAAGACACTAAGCACAGAGATGTTGACATTTACTGGAGTGTTCCTACAGTAAAAAGACAGTAAGCACATTGACTATCCCTAACATGTGTACACCCATCTCATGAGACCTACTCAAAGTCACCACTGACTCTGTATAGTTCCTTCTGCGCCAGGCTACCTAGGTGCAGTTCATGGTCTGTGCACACCAGGAATCCTCCCCACACAGCCCTCACATGGTTACACACACGTGTGCACACATTATCATGTGTAACCAGCCTGGGCCTCCTACTCTTGCTGCACCACAGAGGCGTTTCCTTAGCAAGGCAGAACCGGGGATAAACATGTACAGTCCATTTTACCGTGAGTTTACTGTGGGTAAGTCTTCGACTAAGAGGCTCCCTCACAGTAAAAAGTCAAAAAGCAAAAAATCAGGGCGGACCACATGGTCAGAACCATCCTCCCACACCCAGGCACTTCCTTTGTGTTCAGCCCAGGCCACTATACACCTCATCAAGCTGCCTGGCCAGGCTGCCAGAGGCTGGCGAATCAGAGAAGGGCACTAAAGAGATAAAACTGGTAACTTTTAGGAAGACTTCTAAAACTCTTTCTAGGTGCAAGTTATATTAAATTCAACAATAGCAAGATGTTGGATTTATTATAACAATGAGTGTGATACCAAACGTGAAATATCAAGCTCCTTTTGAGACTTGAGCCAATTTACTACAATAGGAAAAACAAATTTCGCTTTGTTTTCCTTACCAGGGCTTAAGAAACATATTTTATAAAGTCCTGGCTTAAAGTTACAATGCACCCAACCCTAGGGGCACAAAGGGCACACCTTAGGGGTGACTTATATGTAAAATAAGGTAGTTTAAGATTTGGGAAGTGCTTTTTATTCCAAAGTCAAATTTGAAGATCACGATAATTTAAAAGCAGCCAGCAATGCGGGACAGCCTTTAAAATGACACTGGGAACCTCAGCAGTACCCCATGGGGTACTATCTATGTGGGGGTCCCTAAACCTACATGCCCTTCCATATACTAGGGACTTATAAGTAGGTTGGCGTAGTCAATTATAATTAGCCTAATTTGCATACTCATTTTAATCGGAGCACAGGCCCTGGGACTGTTTAGCTGTGCCCAGGGCACCATCAAATTCAGGAAAACACCAGCATAAGTGAAAAATGGGAACAAAAAGTCAGGGGACTTTTGCAAACAGCCCAGTTTTCTCACAGTATTTTAGTAGTTTTTTTTTTCCCCCAAGGTTTCTGGGTAATGTAGTTTTCATTTCTTATATATATATATACAGTAACAATAAAGACCCTCACCCGGGACACAATGCAGTTGGACGTGAAGTTCCACTCCAGCACACTCATGACGCATTTAAGCAGATTAGCGGTCTAGTTCACATATCAACTACAGGCTGTAATCCTAGCTTCGCATGTTGCACAATATTAAAGTGCCCAAAGTGGTGTTGGTCGCAAGATGCGCAAGTGTAGTGCAATGAAACCGAACACACAACATTGGTATATATATATATATATATATATATGTATATATATATATATATATATATATAAATATATATACATCTCTCATAAAAGTGTACACTGGTACATGGTGCAATATTTAGGAATGAGGCTCCTTGTATGTGCTTGAAATGAAGAAATTCTGTAGTTGCTCTGTGCGGGGAAAATCTGTGGGATGTCAAGTTTCCTCTGAAGTTTCAAGTCACACTAGGGGTAATGTGTATGCAAAAAAAATATTAAAGTCTACAGGTGGCCAAGTATATACCACGAACTAGGAACTATCAGTGAGGAACTGAGTGATTTTATGATTCCTTGCTTCTTTGGGAAATAGTAGTCCTTCATGCTACTGCTGTTAGTACAAGCTTAACAGTGAACACACGGAAAGAAGCCCTGACGGTTGAGGTCCTTAGACCTGTTGTTGAGGGTGATGCCATTGAACTAAGATGTCTCTCAGACATAGTCCATTGTTGTAACTGATCTTGGGTCTCTTGCATATAGTGTGGCTTATGGTAGCATCATTTTTTAGTAGGTTCTAGCTTTTTACTTCCATTTGGTGAGTTACAATGTTGCATAAAGTGGTTACAATGACGATTTTGTCGCAGGTTCATAATAAAGGTTTTTGTTAGAGGTTTTCTTTATGATATTTTGTATGTTTTAGCACAATACCACATGTGTATCGCGCTAGAAGAGTTACTCACGAAGTAGGGAGGTTTAATACATGGATAATTGATGGGTGGCATGAATGCGCTGCTTCCTAAAAGGCATCATGCACTTGTTTTTTAGAAGACATGATCGATATTGGGATAGCCTCAAGATTCATACGTTCTATTAGGAAACGAGCTAAGTTCTTAGGTGTTATAATGTAGTTCACTTTCTCAGTACTTTTCTTTTCTTTTTTTTTTTTGCTGCAGCTGCTGCGTTTAGTATTGGTGACACTGTATCTATGATCTATTAACTAATACAAATTTTGGTGAAGCTCTAGAGTGACTTTATTGGTAGGTGTTATGGAGCCTAATGATCTTTTCTTGAAATGGGATTGGTTGGCTTGTATCTTTGTTAATATTTGCTTACTTTATTCTTGTGTATTTTTTCAGTTTGGTGCTTGCAGAGCATCTCTTGCATGTCTATTGTGACTCTCTCTGATGATAGTACGCCTCACCAGCCCACATGAAGGTACAATTTCTCTATAGTGCTGCTTGTCACTACTCTTTACTTATCCATCTCATATCGCTAAGATGAGGCTCTCGTATGTGAGACAGTTCCCCTCTAACTGAACTGGTAAAGAATGGGTATTGACAATACAAGTTTCCTCATTTGGTGCATGATTATTTAGCCCTCGTTACAAGTCCCAGGACTGCCAGACTAGCGGTGGCGGTCTGACTGCCACCAAAGTGATGGTCCGACCTCTTTGGCAGCGGTCAGACCGTCACATTATGACCACTGCGAAAGCATCCTGGTCGGACCACTGGCACTCCCAGTTTCTCTCCACAGGAGTGCCTGGCGGTGCTGCAGGTCCTAATCTCCCAAAGCAGCGCTGCATGCAGTGCTGCATGCAGTGCTACCCTGGGGATTACGACTGCCCTCTCCACCAGCTTTAACATGACGGTTGTACCGCCATATAAAAGCTGGCGGTGACAGGGTGCAAGTGGCCCTATGGGGGCCCCTGCACTGCCCATGCACTTGGCCTGGGCAGCGCTGGGGCCCTCATGGTCAGCCCCCATGCTTTTCACTGTCTGTTTAGCAGACAGTGAAAAGCACGACTGGTGCTGTTGCACCCTATGCACTGCACATTGCCGCCTGTTCAATTACGAACCAGCGTCAATGTTGTGCACTGTTTTCCGTTGGGTCAGCGGGGAAACTCGTAATAGGGGCTGCGGGAAGGTCATCGCACTGGTGATTACCTGACAACGGGAGTTTGGCAGACGGGCTTTTCCGCCAGCCAAACCCAAAATGAGGGCCTTAGGGGCATATTTATGCTCCGTTTGCGCTGAATGTGCCTCAAAAATTTTGACACACATTCAGCACAAACCGTGCACCATATTTATACTATGATGCCCAACCCCGCGGACACGAAAATTCCTCCATGTGCGTCATTTTTGGGATGCAGGAAACCACCTTGCGTTAATGACATTCAAGGTAGGCGTTCCCATCCAAAAGCTGATTTTAAGCCCTGTGTGCCTTATTTATACTCCTGTGTCATTTTGACACACAGGAGGGGACGGGCCTTAAAAAATGGCACACAGCCTGATGTGCACCGTCTTTTAACGCCTGGGTTAGCGCAGGCATTAAGGGACCTGTGGGCTCACTTCCATAGTCTCAGACCATGGAAGCAGTCTAGAGGTGCCCTTCCCTGCCCCCAGGGACACCCCCTGCCACCCTCGCCCACCCCAGGAGGACACCCATTGGATGAGGGGATCTATCCCAGGAAAGTACAGGTAAGTGGAGATAAGTATTATTTTCTTAGTTTTTAAAGTGGCAAAGGGGGGCATAATTTGGGCCCCCCTACATGCCACTGTGCCCAATGGCCATGGCCACGGGACAGAAGTCCCCTGGGCATGGCCATTGGGCAAGGGGGCATGACTCCTGTCTTTGCTAAGACAGGAGTCATTTCAATGGGGGTTGTGTGTCAAAAAATGGCGTAAGTCAGGTTTGAGCCATGATTTTTGACTCAAACCTGACTTGCACCATTTTTTGATGCACAACCCCCATTTTCCCCTACGCCGGCGCTGCCTGGTTTGAGTGTTTTTTTTTACTCTGACCAGCCTACAACGCCGACTAATTTCAATCCTTAAATAAGGTGCCCGCATGGTGCGTAGGAATGGCGTTAGCCAGCGGTAAAAAAATGTACGCAAACCACTGCCACACCTCTAGATATACACATTCATTGTTCTTTTATTAACTCCAAAACTACTGAATGGATTTACACCAGTTTCAGGACTTACACTTTCAGGGGCAAGATCTAGCTTTCTGCCAACACAGCAGTTCAATGGACTGTTGTATTATTGTTATTATTTTTTTTTATGTTGTTATATTTTGTGGCTATCACAAGCGGGTAAGGTATATACTAGCACCTCCCTGAGGCAAAATGTGAAATTAATGCACGAAGGCGCATGGTCCCTGTTAGAAATGGGGTCTTTGGTTAGCAGCCAGGTTACCCCCTGTCCAAGCAAGGACCCTCACTCTAGCAAGGAGAATCACTATCTGTTAACACTCACTCGCCCCTTAGTAGCTTGGCAAGAGCAGGTAGACAGGCTTAACTTCAGAAGCAATGTGTAAGTATTTCTACCAACTCATACAGAAATACAGTGAAAACACTACAAAATGCACGCCACACCAGTTTAGAAAAATAGGTAATATTTATCTAAATCAAACAAGACCAGAATGACAATAAAATCCAACATACACAAGTCAAGATATGAATTTTAAAAAGAATAATAGTCTTAATCCATAGAAAACAGTGAGAATGCTGTTGTTACACAAAGTACCTGGTTATCGTCACAAATAAAGCCGCACATTTGAGCGTGCGTTGAAAAAGGCCAGCGATGCGTCGATTTCTCACTCGCACCTAAGACTGTGCTTCGTTGCTTCTCTGGTCGGGTCAGCGTGCATCATTTCTTCTCTCTGGTAAGAGAGTGATGGATTGATTCCCAGACGGGCACCACGGGTCCGGGCAGGCTTTGCATTGATTTTTCACACCCAAAGACATTGCATTGAAATCCGGTCACATGCTGTCAGGAAACCGCTCTGTGTTGGGCTTGCATTTTTATCAACGGCTTCTAGCGGTGTTGCACGTCTTTTCCCCAGCTGGTATGCATCGATTTTCCAGCCAGGATGCAGGTGGAAAATCGATTTTAGCCGTGTGGCCAGCGGCGCATCATTTATCAGCCACGTTGCGAATGGTGAGTCGAACATTTCCTCACACGATGGTCTGTGCCTGTTTTTCTGTGCTTTTACACCAGATTCACCCTACAAGGGCCCAGAGACAGGTTAGAGCACCACTTGCAGGGAAGGAGCCTCAGCAGAAAGTCCAGGTGCTGGAAGAGTCTTTGATGCCCCCTAGACTTCAACAACAGGAGGCAAGCTCAGTTCAAGCCCTTGGAGACTCTTCACCAGTGGAAAGTAACACAAAAGTCATTATTTGTCCTCTTTCAGGCAGAAGCAGCTACTGCAGGCCAACCCGTCAAAGCACAGTCACAGGTAAAGGGGCAGTACTCCTCCTCCAGCTCTTCTCCTTGGCAGAGGTTCTTCTTGGTTCCAGAAGTAAGCTGATTTTCAGGGGTTTTTGGTCCAATACTTATACCCCTTTCTGCCTACTTCAAAGACAAGTCTCTGTTGTTTACAAGAACCTGCCTTGCCCAGGCCAGGCCCCAGAAATACACCAGGGGGTTGGAGACTGCATTATGAGAGGACAAGCACCGCCCATTCAGGTGTAGGTGACCACTCCTCCCTCAAATCTAGCACAGATGGCTCATCAGGATGTACAGGCTACACCCCAGCTCCCTTTGTCTCACCATCTAGAGGGGATTCACAAACAGCCAACTGTCAAACTAATCCAGACAGGCAATCCACAAACAGGCAGTCACAGAATGGTTTAAGCAAGACAATGCCTACTTTCTAAAACTGGCATTTTCAAACTAATAATCTACAAACCAACTTCACTAAAAGATGTATTTTTGAATTGTGAGTTCAGAGACCCTAAACTTCAATTTCTATCTGCTTCCAAAGGGAATCTGCACTTTAATAATATTTAAAGCCAGCCCCCATGTTAACCTATGAGAGGGATGGGCCTTGCAACAGTAAAAAAAAAAAAATCAGCAGTATTTCACTGTTAGGACATGTAAAACACATCAGTACATTTAACATACTTTAACATACACTGCACCCTGCGCATGGGGGTACCTAGGGCCTACCTTAGGGATGTCTTACATGTATAAAAAGGGAAGGTTTAGGCCTCACAAGTTGGTTCACTTGCCAAGTCGAAATGGCAGTTTAAAACTGTATGCACAGACACTGCAGTGGCAGTTCCAAACCGTGTTTGCAGGGCTAGTGTGGTTTGCTTTTCATTAATGATCCAGCTGACAAAAATCTCTGGAATGCACTTCTTAGTTCAAAGAAGACATTTATTATTTTGTCGCAAGGTTCCTAAAAGGAGATCAGCATGTTGATAGCACACGTTTAAAAATAGTCACAGCAATGAAAGGAAAACATTCCAAAATGATTTTCCACGCAAATATATGTATCTATATTATAATGCAAAGCAAATAATGAATAAAAAATTCATCACCGTAGGGCCTGTCAGGTACTTGATCTTTCTCATGCCAGCAAGACGATGATCCCGTTTGACTGTGAAGGAGAAAGAGATCTCTACCCTCACGGGAAAGATATCAGGCCTCCGACGTCTAGAATCCTGATTGAGGCCACTGACTCTCATGGTTGCACTGGGTCTTTTTATATCTTAAAAAAACAAAAGGAGCTTTCTGGAAAAAAAACATTTTGCAATTCAAACATGCTGGCTAGTTTAGGTATGCTTAGAAAATAACATGTTGAGGTTTGGCCACAATGCCAGGATGTCAGGTCAAAACAAGGCTGTTCCCTGCCGACTGACGACATCCGTATCAACCAAAGCCCTTGGTGAGAAAAAGCACAAAAAGGAGTCAGAATGCACAGTTTACAATGTGGAAAATTACAGGCAGCCTTTAACATGGAGGTATCTAACGCTACGATAAAGTCAATAGGCAGAATGAATCTAAGGCTAAACTGAATACAAAATGTAGTCTGTAACTGGTAAACACTGGACAGCTAATTCAGGTGCAAAGTTGTGCAACACAAAGTCAGTGGTCAAAACGCGCAGGACTTTGTTGGCGCGGCTGGGGCGGGACCATACCCTTTAAATCTATCATTGTGCTCCCGCCTCGCGGGACACGCAGGACTTTGTTGGCGACGGCTGGGGCGGGACCAAGCCCTTTAAATCTATCATTGCGCTCCCACCTCGCGGGACGCGTGGGGGCGGCGCCCGGGCAAAGCCCGGGCCAAGTGCGGCCTATCCTTTGCCCATCATTGACAGGCAGAGACAGGGCAGGGCCCATTCTCTTGGTTTTCTTTTTTCCCCTAAATCCATTTTTGAGAAATTACATTAATTCAAGAAGGATGGGGAAAAGGAAAGCTAGTGGTAATTCTATTGGGCAGGGAGGGGCGTGGAAACTACCTCGGCATGCTGCTGAAAAACTGTACACTGACCCAAATTGACAATCTAATAGAGGAAGTAGAGAGTTTGTTAGCCCATAAACCCTGCAAGTCCTCTAAGAGAGGGAACGATGTTGCAACCAAAGACATAAAGGCCCTCATTCTGAGTCTGGCGGGCGGCGGAGGCCGCCCGCCAGACTTCCCCCCTCCAAAGTACCGCTCCGCGGTCCAGAGACCGCAGAGGGTATTCCAAGTTTTCCCCTGGACTGGCGGGCGGCCGCCAAAAGGCCGCCCACCAGCCCAGGGGAAAACGACCTTCCCACCATGAAGCCGTCTCGTAATCGAGCCGGCGGTGTGGGAAGGTGCGACGGGTGCTACTGCACCCGTCGCGTATTTCACTGTCTGCTATGCAGACAGTGAAATACTAGCGGGGCCCTCTTACGGGGGCCCCTGCAGTGCCCATGCCATTGGCATGGGCACTGCAGGGGCCCCCAGGGGCCCCACGACAATCCTTACCGCCATCCTGTTCCTGGCGGGCGAGCCGCCAGGAACAGGATGGCGGTAAGGATTGTCAGAATCCCCTCGACTTGGAGGATTCTTAGGGGCAGTGGAAAACCGGCGGGAGACCGGCGGGAGACCGCCGGTTTTCCCTTTCTGACCGCGGCCAAAGCGCCGTGGTCAGAATGCCCAAGGGAGCACCGCCGGCCTGTCGGCGGTGCTCCCGCCCCCGTTGGCCCTGGCGGTTCTCTACCGCCAGGGTCATAATGAGGCCCAAAATCTTTTTTTACCCCTGCAAACAGAGAGTTGCTGTTAGAATCCCCACGGGGGACTCACTTGGAGTCTACTATATCAGAAACCCTCGTTTACCCCATAGAGTGCCCTAAACCGAGTGTGTCTAATCAGCAGGACAGCACGTCACCCCCTATAAATTGTTTTAATCGTTTCTTACCCCTTGTCTCTCTGGGAACTCCTAGCATAGAGGACAGTGCACCAAGGGAAGCTGAGGAGGTATTAACACATTTAGTCACCCAGGGGGAACGCCCTGTTGAGGTACAGTTAACACAAATAAGAGCAGAGATAGTGAACCTAAGAGAATATATCACATCCTTGAGTCATATGATACACGAGAAGTTGGATGGTATAAGTGCCTTAATTGGGGACATAAGGAAATCCTCTTTCAAACCTGAGGCCAACTCTTTATCTATGCAAACTCAGTCAATTGAAACATCTATGGCAGGAAAACACAAGGGAAAGAGGGCTGGAGTGGCACCGCAGAATTGCCAATCGGAAGGCTGTGTAGCCCCCGAAGTGGCTAACTCAATCAAACGTGACATCAACTTGATAAGAGGGGTAAACCATGAGACGCACAAAAATAAGCCAGTAGACAACAGTAATAAAGATCCCCTACGGAATACTCTGTTGAGCCGGATTAAGCATAACCAGCATGATATATATATGATGAACATTCCAAGTTAAACCATGGTTTTAAGGAACAAGGGGATTCACTAAAAAATAAAGTAATTCACTGGATAAAGGGAGTAAAGAAATGTAGGGCCGTTATACGGGACGATATAGTTAATGTCCAGAGATATTCAAGTGATAGCTTAGAAACTGACCTTTTAGGGTTGAAATTGAATAGGCAGAGCTGACTAAAGGGTCTTCTAGACCTTGAGCAAAGATTGAGACCTGGTACCCTATCCCAAGTAACTCTTACCCAAACGATTCCGCCATTAATGGCTAATTTGTTTTTTAGAGGTAGCCCTAACAATATATTGCTTCCCAGTATATGTACCTCAAGGCAGGGCCTTAGGACTAGTCCAACTTCAACTGTGGATTGAAGTAAAGCCCCCATAGCGAAGGCAGGTAGGGACGATGCATCTACTAAAAGGGTTATGGAACCCTGTGCCCCAAGTAATCTGTCATTGGGCATTGCGGGAGTAGAGGTAGAAACATATTGTAATGACCAAGTAGAAGGGTGGGACTGTGAAGTAGCATCCTCTGTAAAAAAGGCTAATGAGAGATTGTTAAATATAGGGGATGGTAATGATTCCCTAATCAAACTCCTATCCTGGAATGTGGCGGGTGTGCTATCAAAAACAACTAATCCAGAGTGGTGTAGTTTTATAGATTAACACCATATCATTCTTTTACAGGAGACATGGGCCCCTTCAATGATTTATAGAGCAGGATGCTGGACCTTTCAGAAGGCTGCGCTCCCATCGCCATCTGGGAGGGCATCAGGGGGATTGATAATTTGGTTAAAGCACGATCTGTTCCCCAAGGAGAAGGAGCTATTTAGCCCCACTAGGGATATATTAGCTGTGGAGGTGGAATTTAGCAGTCCAAGGGGGCCTACTTGTATAGTATTTGTAAACATATACATTAGACCTGGCCCACAAAGCATATAGATTGCTTTGCTGAAAAAGGCTAACAAGAGATTGTTAAATATAGGGGATGGTAATGATTCCCTAATCAAACTCCTATCCTGGAATGTGGCCGGTGTGCTATCAAAAACAACTTATACAGAGTGGTGTAGTTTTATAGATCAACACCATATCATTCTTTTACAGGAGACATGGGCCCCTTCAAAGATTTATTGAGCAGGATGCTGGACCTTTCAGAAGGCTGTGCTCCCATCGCCATCTGGGAGGGCATCAGGGGGATTGATAATTTGGTTAAAGCACGATCTGTTCCCCAAGGAGAAGGAGCTATTTAGCCCCACTAGGGATATATTAGCTGTGGAGGTGGAATTTAGCAGTCCAAGGGGGCCTACTTGTATAGTATTTGTAAACATATACATTAGACCTGGCCCACAAAGCATACAGATTGCGTTGCTGAATTCGCTCACAGATCTTTTGAACCATCTACCAGGGGGGCAGGGCATAATCATTGCAGGGGATTACAATATGCAATTGAGTCATAAGGATGATTACAAGCAAGAAGGAATCCAGTTAGCAGACCCCTGGGACAGATCAGCCCCGGTCCAGGTCACAACAAAGAAATTAGGGGGAACATTAGACCTATTCTAGAATTTAATAAAAACTATGGGGTCTAAGAGTAGTAAATGGAAATACGGATACTCCGGCCTTCCCTACATAAAAAAAGGACCATATTCGAGCCACTTAGACTATATTCTAGTAGACGATGTACTCTGGAACTCTCTCATTGATATGGCTGTCTCCCCACAAGATGATAGTGACCACCAAGCTCTCTGCACATTCTTTCTAACCTACACATTTAACTGTAGCGAATTGACTAAATGGGTGAAGGGTAATATCTTAACAGCGACAAACGATTGTAAAAATTTGAGATGGAAAACGGTGGCAGAAGATGCGAAGTTCCAGATATCAATATATAATGTAGTTATATCGACTTTTCTTCCCCTGAAGCACGCTGATTTTGCTCTGGTTGACCTGATTAATTTGCATGGTACTTTGGTCAACCGGTTAAGACCATCCTTTCAGGTAGTAAGGAGATGGGTAGAAACCATGGATAGATCACTGAGATGGTTCTCTAGTTCTTGCCGACAGGCCAAGCTACAGCTGTTAGGAGCATTGCAAGTAGGGAGTCGCCGGGAGATAAGAGCAACTAGGTCTGCATATAAAGTAATATTGAAAAATGCCAAAAAGAGTGGAAAACCAAAAATTGGAATGCTTTGGTCGATGCTCTCCATGAGTAGGATACAAAACTGTTTTGGAAATTGGTGGCAGAAAAAGGACATCCCCAAAATGTGGAGAGCTATCCAGCAATCCTGCCAGAAACCTGGGTGTCACACTTCCGAAATCTGCATAGAGCGGTTCAGACTAGCTGCATCAACGTTGCTCCACCAACACTAGAGGGGCCTTCTACTTCTTATATACCAACCTCCGGGGTAGCTAATTCCTTGGTTCAAATACATTAGAGATATGAGTCAATTCATCAAAATGGAGGAGATGTGGAGAGATCCTTGTAATTTTTACCAAGGAAGCAAAAGTACGCATAAGGCAGTGTTACTGGGAGATGGTTCTGGTGCAGACTTGGACAGAAAAGGACCAAGGTAGCAGGACATTACAGTTTTTAGATCATAAATGCAGCCCCAAGTTTGAAGCCTACATGGACAATATAAACCCCCCTTACATTAAAAGCCTTTTTATTAAATTTAGGCTAGGGATCTTGCCACTTAAGACATTCACCGTAAGGTGGAGCAAGGAGGATAACAACTCGAGCCATTTCTGCTATGAGCAGCCAGAGACACTTGCACACTTTGTATTTTTCTGCCCTAGATATTTAGTCCCTAGGAAGAAGTGGATCATTCTTCTATGTAGATCACTGGGGATACGGAAATACAATACATCCTTACGAATACGGCCAAGTGATACAAGTGACAAGGTAGTCTTTGCAGTCACAAGATATCTCCAAGTGCATGGGCTATAAGAACTAGAGAAAATCTTGCTGACTGATTGTCAAAAGTTAAATAACACTCTTGGCAGAAGCAGATAATTAAGTGGAACTAAGTCAGAATGTTTTTTAATTTTATAATATTTATTACTTGTCTTACACTGTTTTATATTTGTGTGCAAATTATTTTAGAAGAAAGTGGCAGGGCCTCTTAATGTATTATATGGCACTTTTCTCTTTTTATCCTTTTTCCTATTTTATTGCGTGAATATGGTATGTTGTTTTCTTGGATACTTTTATGGCTTTTAGCCGAAATAAGGAATATTTAATTAATTAGTCAGTGGTCAAAACACATATTTCACTACAGGGTGACACAACCAGTGCTGAGGGCCCACTAGTAGCATTTGATTTACAGGCCCTGGACACGTCTAGTGTACTTTACTAGGGACTTACTAGTAAATCAAATTTGGCGATCATGGCTAAGCCAATTTACACATATAATTTATAAAGGGAATACTTATACTTTAGCATTAGTCAGCAGTGGTAAATTGTTCAGAGGAAACAAAACAGCAAAAACAGAGTCCAGCACACAGACACAACCTGGGAAGCAGAGGCAAAAAGTTAGGGGAGACCACACCAAGGATACCAAGTCAACAGTCCCCTACAGCACCAGGGACCACCACCTTGTGGCAATTCATTCAAGTTAGGGGGGGGGGGGCTTGTGCTCTCCCCCGCAGCCCCAGGGACCACCACTTCCCTAGGGCTGAAATAAAATAATGAAGGGGGTTCTCCTCAGTGCTAAGGAGGGGTCATTGTGGAGCCATAGATCACCCTGGGGACCACATTGCCCCGAGGGCCAGCTCCTGGCGGCGGCAGATCCTTCTCCTTCCTTGCCGCCAAGACCTGGAACTCTCTCCCCACATCTCTACGCCAGACCCAGGACCTCCTCGCCTTCAGGAGACTCCTCAAGACCTGGCTCTTCGACCGCTAACTGCAGCGCACCCCCCCCCCCAGCGCCTCGAAACCCTGATGGGTACATAGCGCGCTTTATAAATATCGTGATTGATTGATTGACTGCTACCTCCTGAGGTGCCCACCCACTGAAGGTAGCTGTTTGCCTTTGCTTTGTAGGAGCTGACAGCTCCCATAACTCTGCTTTCTACAAGCAGGAGATGTCAAACAGATCCTCCTTTGAAGAAAGTGGAGTTTTCATTTGCTTTGCTGCACCTAAATATGCATGCAATGAAACAGATGAAAACTACTTTTGTAAGAAGGGAGCTGCTATTCTGAAGCATCTCCCTGCTTTTGGGAGCAATACCGGCTCTTGCAGGATGTGGGCAGCTGACTTGGACTGCAGGGGCCTTCTGGCTTCCCCCGCAGTCTTCTCAGCAAGCGTTTTGCTTGTGTAAGCTTTAAAGTCATAGAATGACTTCAAATCTGCACAGAAGCAATATGTTTGGTTTGTGGTTTGTGATCTACTGGTAGAGCTCATAGATTTCTCACAAAGTAGGTTGAAGGATGAAATCCTGGGATCTCATAGCAGTGTGTCTGTTTCTTTAGTAGTGTTGATGCAAAATCTTTGGGCTGAATGTCGTAGTAATGTCTGGTCACTGCATACTCAGGAATAATCTGATGCAAAATCTTTGGGTTGAATGTCAAAATAATGTCTGGATACTGCATAATTGGAAAAAACCTGTGGTGTAGTGTTTAAGGTCTTAGACACTCACATTGAGCAGGGGTGTCTGTGGTCATTTCCCTGCTTGAAATTCTTTTCAACTTCAAATGTTTAAGGTACATACTGAAATATCTAACTTTTTTTAATTGACAAATGCGTTTTCTCCTTTGCCAGGTCACTTCACGACGGCTCCAGACTCAGAGAGGAGTTAAAGCAGACAGCAACGTTTTTATGCATTTATTTTTTAATTTTAGCCACTGCTATAACCAATCATATTTGTTGCAAATAATGCAGCCGACGTGTTGTGGGTTTGTATATATGTATATCCATATTGTTTTATATATATATATATATATATAAATACAAACATATATTTATACAACATTATGTTGTTATTGTATTATTGTATCCAACATTAAACCTTAGTTTTTGAAGAGCTATGGACTTACTCCTTTGAGGCTGGGTTATTTTCTCTCCCTAAACCCCTTGTTAATCCTCCAGAAACTCCTCCTTTCTCTACCCTCAACCCCTCTCATTTTGCAGTAAGTATTCCCCATTTATCAGCCTCTCCCCCATTCATCCAAAATGTATCACTAAAAGCAGGAGTCAAGCAAAGATTGCACACGGGCTAGGTGGAGGCCTTTGCTTATAAGTTGATGTCTAGCTTTTTGTCACATATGATTAGTACTACTCTAGTACTAATAAACATATCAGGGACGGCTCCTTAGCAATGGCGAAGGTTCACCGCCCCCCAGGGCTATGCCAGGAGCTGAAAGATAAAACAATATTTAATCATCGTTTTATCTTTCAGCTACTAGCTCAGGCAGCAGCATGTTCAGGGAGAGGCAGGCTGTGCCCCGGAAGGTGGGAGGGGGGATGAGAACAGAGTGCACCTAAGTGTGAATGTGTGTTTGGCCGGCTGTCTCAGGCCAGCCAAACACACATGCACACTTAGGTTTCTCCAGCCTGGCTATGTTGAACAGCTGGGCTGGAGAAACTGCACAGATCACAGGGTTGTGTCTGAACAGCAATCCATGCCACTCAGACCAATCCTAATGCTGCTTTCATGCGAGGTTTAGCATGAAAGCTGTGCCAGGATTGTTGGGGAGCCTGTGCTAGTGTCCCAGTGAATGTTGGGACACCAGAAGAAGAGGAGCAATGAGGAAGGCAGCAGGAGACAGTAGCAACGGGAAGAGGTAGTTTTTTTTAATTTTATTATTTTGTATTCCCCCCCCATCCCTGTCCATCCCGCACCCGCCCCTCTCCCTGAGATTTGGGGCAGTCAGGGCTGAAACATATTACAAAACACAGATTGTGAATAGGCCTTTTTCAGTGTAAGGACAATGAACATGTTTTGGCGGTGAAAGCCCGGCAATATAATTTCAATTTTTTTTCATTTTTATTGTCCATATCTGCTAATAAACTATTTGTCTTACTATCTGGTGTCAAAGTCTGGTTCATATAACATATTTGGCTTGTGCTCGTACATGTTCTTGCTGGTAGGTAAGCAGTGCTGGGTGTGAACACCTTTCACAATTGTAATATGAAAGCAGATATGTGGGGGTGGTAATGTATGAACTGAATACTGATAGATATTTGGTGATGTGCTGTTATGACTTTGTGCTATGTATTAGTTTAGAGACATCAACAAATATAACTAAATTTCTGACCAAAAACAGCACATTCCTTCAAACTTCCATGGAAAAACAGCAATTTAAGACACCAGAAAAATAGCACTTTTAGGGATCACATTGTAATATGGTCCCTGGTCTGCCGTAGGCAACATATGTTTTTCTCAGGTATGTTAATTCATAATTTAGACTGCTGTGCTAGTTATATTTTAGTTGCATGGGAGTGCCATAAATCCATTCCACAGTTTTGGTATTTTTGTAATCAAGTCTTTTGTTGGCTTGAGATACAGGCCCTGGCAACCATTCAGGTTAAGTGTGCGAGAATTAGAGAGAACAAGGGAGAGAAACAGTGAGGCATGGATGGTTGGTTGAATGATGAGTTTTGCAGCTTTTAAAAGTCTTTAGATGCAGAGATGTTTGACTGGGGTTATTTATGTTAAAGGCATTTTTGAAGTTTATTTGATATCCTCATAACTTCTTTGCTTGTGCATTTATGTACATCTAGTGTGGCTAGTACAGTAGTCTCCAGCAGGTTCCTCATAAGCATCATCTTGCTAACTATGGAATTGTCAAATAATGGCATTGTTTACATAGAGGAAGCTTGCAGAATGTTCTAACTGATATATACTTGAAAAAATCAAAGTGAGGCCTTGGACAGTGTGGAAAACAGCAAAGTGTGCTAGTAAGGCACTACAAAACGGCAAAGCTGCAAAATCTACTACCTACAGAATTATGGAAAATGCCGATTGCACCTGGGTATGTTATGAAATTGTTGAGAGGATCTATTGCCACAATACCAAATAAATGCCATGCAACATAGAAAGTTGAAATGACTCCTGATAGTTGGGATGCAGGATCTTTTGGCCTGATTTAGATCTTGGATGTAATGGTCCAGCTGTCAATTTTCTGTCTGAAAAGCCGTCCGCTGCCATGATGGTCCACTCACCGTATTAGGTTCTTGGCGGTCACATAGACTTTAATCCTCTTGAGTCCTGCTGACTCTGCCAAGCATTCCTATTCGCTGTGGCAGTGCCATAGGAAAGTATAGCTGATGGCAGGACACCAGCCATACTTACCACCGGGTGATTTGGATGTGTCACCCTACCAATGAAAAAGTGGGGGGTCCGACCTCCACTTCTGACCTGGCAGGTTGGGGGGAAAGGGGGTAAAAACTCACCTTACTCCTAATTCAACTTCATGTCCAGGTGGACATGACCCTTCGTTGTTGCTGCCATGGGACTATGGAGGAAACACAACTGCCCCTGTCCTGGAAATGAAGGTAGGCAACACACTGGCTACGTACATGTACTTTTGCAGAAGCTCCTGACTTCACAGGAGCGCTGGACCCCTGCAGACATATACATGTCACAGTAATTTTTTTTAAATTACTGTGACATACATAGGTTGAAAATACGAATGGGTCAGACACAGATGGGGTCACACTGGTATACAACACAAATCAAACACAATGCCAACTGCCATCATGGTGCCAGTATTTATTGCCAAATGAATGCTTTTCCCACATGACTGTACATTCAAACTTGTCAACTCTGCTGTTGTGTGCACATTGCAAGGGGACCTGTATGTGTCATGTTGTGCAGTGAGGTATGTGTGACTCAGGATGTGTGTGATGCAATTGGCTGAGTGAGGTGGAGAAAGATGTGTGTAGTGATTGTGTTGGTATGTGTGCCAATTGTATATGGAATGGACGTTGTTGCGTATGTTGTGTTGCTGTGTGCAATAGTCAGGTGGATTTTGTTGTTTGGCAGTCGCTTTTGTAATGCATAGTTGTGCGTGTTTGTGTAAATGTGTAAATGTGTGTTGCTTGTTGTGGTTGTTGTGTGCGGGTGCAGTGTCACTAATGTGCATGTTGTCATGTTGTGTCATGGATGTGGATCAATGTGTGTTTGCAGCATGTGCATATTGTGGTGGAATGGTAATGGATATTTTTGTGTTGTGTCATGTGTGATGTAGGACGACGCATATGTGAAGGGTAGAGTGTGTGATTTACCTGTATTCTGCAGCCATTGTCTGATGTCCATTGGTTCCAGCGATGTCCTCCCTCTGTTGGCAAACTGCCAGCAGGACATTGCCTGTACAACTGTAACATCTAAATATGTCCGGTGGGAACCCAACTGCCTGATGGCTAAGAAGAGTTCTCCGTCGTGGTGGTCTTAGTTTCAGCTTGAATACATCTAATTATGGCTAATGGAACACTGGCAACAAGATGGTCTTTTTGAGCCCGGCCTGGATTGCTAGTAACACCACCAAGATCTAAATCCAACCCGTTGTCTTATTCAGATACATTTGACTTAGTTCTTAACTTTGAGAAATATAGGAAGTTGCTAATGGGTTTCCCTTTTGAGCTGTTAAGTAATGGTGGCAATGTGGAAGGCTGTAGAGGGGAGTTTGCTAAATTATGTAAACTTGCAAAGTATGATATTGCTAACTTTCTGGACAATTGCAAATCATGGAAAGACTCCGTGATGGTCTTAAATGTTTCCTCGCAGCGAGAGCCCAAAACTATCGTAGATTAATTTTTAAACCAACGCAGGTTTGTGCCCCTTTTATTGTCTAAACATACTTCTTACTGCCCCGTCTTTCCAAACATTTTGGACAGCTGTCTTTAATTTCATCCAACATTTAACAGATTATGTGAGCCTCTGTCTTTCACAATTCACTATTTGACAAAAGTTCTTCAGAAGAACCCATGCCCACTGTAAATTGTGCTTTACATACTGTCAAAATTTGATAACTGTTATTGAACTACTGTGTGCCTTAAATTTCAGTTTTTCACAAAATTGTCCCCAGAGTAAGTCTGGTCACTGATAATTAGTTTATATTATTTATAGATGTTATATACATTCTATATCATAGTTCAATGTTTTAGTTAATATATATGCCAATTTCTTCCATTATCTTTCAAATGTTGATCATCATTTTGGCTGATAAAAAAATGTTCCTCAATGCTGACGAAAAGATGGGGACCTCTCAGTTAGAATGTATCCTCAGATTGGATTGGTAATCTGTGGATAGCTATACATTTTTCCCAAATGTATAATTGGGATAAAGGATGCAATGTCTATCAGCAAATTATTTACAGTGTGCTTTAGCCATCCTTAAATGGTTGAAAGCAGCCCTTTGTATTATATTTGGCCTCCTCTAGAAGAGTATGCACTAATGGAACTGTAGAAGAGGAAAATATTGGCAACCAAACTTGAGGGTGAAACAAACAAAATGCCTTTCTGATGTATGCAGCCTTTTATTATTTGAAAGCATAGCTATTATTATCTACTGTTCCATTTGATTCATTAAGAAGCACCTCAAATATTGTTCCCAAGTGTGATTCTACCACTAACTTTACCCCTCAGTCTGGGAATAATAGGTTGCTGTCACATGTTGAATCACTTGCACGTTTTCGAATAAGGCCTTTAGGAAGTTAGAAATAACCCAGGACACCTCTGTTGGCTTACAATAACAAAGGGTTATCCTTGGAATGTTACTGTTTACCAGAGGACATTTGTGGCTAAAGCAGGAGGCATATTGTTAAGGGGAATTAAATTGGCATCCATTGTTAAAATAGACAACCACAACTAGAAGCACATGTTTCCATTCTAAAGAAGGTAAGCCCATAATTAAATCTGTGGAAATGTTGGACCAAGTTTTTTGGGGGGTAGGAACTGGTTGTAACATTCAATCATGTTTCATTTGGCAGGTTTGAATTTTCTCAGGGAAAAATACTTTTTTATTGCTCCATAATAGTTCATTTTCTTTTGTGGTGATCTTGTGAGACTGATTTTTTAGATCCAATTTCTTATAATTTTTTAAAGGTTCTTTTACAAATCTTGGATAATTTTCAGGTGAATTGTTCTGAGTGGTTACCATTAAGGGGGTTCTGCTAAACTTCTTCATTTTATTTGGATAAAGGATTCACCTTCCCATGTTTGTTTCCGAGCCTATAACTGACTTTGTTGTGAAATCTAGAAAACAACTATGACTAACTGGCATTTCTAGTGCTCACACATGTCATGGATTTAAGATGCCCTGAAGGTCTTGTGTTTGGTCCAGATAGTTATATGATGCTGATCTCCTTTTAAACAAAGGTTTCAATTGGACGGGCTTCCTTTATTGCTTACATTTCTGTGTCAGTCATGGTATAGTTGATTGTGGCAGATGTTAATGTTCTGGAATAATATGTCACTTGGTGAATTTCATCAGTTTAACATCTTTCTGTGACAGAATCATCCCTATAGTGAAAGAGGAAGCATTGACTTACACAAAGAAGGGCAAATCACAGTTCAGATGTCTGTCAAGCACTGGTCTTCAGTAAGATGCTTGGATCAGCTTCTTAGGCCAGAGACATGGCTGTTACCTTCAGAGGCAGTACCAGGCACCAGAATGGAAACAAGTCATCCAGCAATGTTCCAGAAAATAACACAGCAAGAAGGAGAAAACAATAGACCATAAAAAACCTTCAAGAACTCAAGATGAACTCGAACAGGGAATGGAAGGAAATCCACAGAGTCCAGTGTGTGGGCAAATGGACAAACATTTTGACACATTAGCCTTGACACAGGATGTGAACTAATAGAAGAAGGTTTGGCAATCTTGGATTGGAAGGATAATTTAACAAACTAATACAAACACAAACATAATAAACAAATAAGACATATTAAATAGCTACTAAAATATGTCTCAATGTATGCCTTTTTCTTTTTTTTTTTTAAACAAGGTTATCACATATGGCATCCACTGGGATCCTGCATGTGGAACCATACTACTTCATGATGGCACCCACTGAGGATGTCCATGGGAGAAGGAGAGGTCTACGTGGAATGTCAAGTGCCACTGCAGTTGGAACAGTGCAACAAACTCCGCAATGGCAGGAAACCAGGGCAGCAGGACCCGTGGCAGCAGAATTGTAAAAGGCTGCAGTGGCGGCAAATGCTAAGGAAAATTCCTTACAATGTCTTAAGATAGGTGCATTTGTAAATGCTTCTTTGAGTGTTTTGAAGGCAATTTATTTTTCATTGAACTATTGAAAATGAGTTATTTTTAGGATTCGCTTTGTAATAGGACATACTATCTTGGAAACAATTTGTATTGAATATCAGAATTCGGCATTCCTGCCACTAGATGTCAGTCATGAGGGTCCTTTATGAACCTGCCTTTTCATCAGTATATGTCAATGTACACATCAACACTTGCCATACTTAGTTTCACTTCACCTTTTAGTCCAGAGGTTAAGGAAAGACTAATTACTGGTGCTATCAGTATTGCAACTTCTTAAGTTGTTTGTCAGTGTATAAGAGTTGTAATGTTCACAATTGAGAAGAGCACAAAGGTGCTTATATCCTAGTATAGTAAAATTCAAAACCACTCTACAAATTTGCTTAAGTTATGGGGTCTCCGTATTGCATTCAGTGTCAATGACAATGGCAGTATGTGAGAAATTAGGTTGTTGGTTGGCAGGGGTGTGAGCCCTAGTCCAGCAACAGCCTCAATCCCTTGTAGGGCGAACTACAAAAAGGTATTGATGTAACCTGTGCTTAACTCTGGGTAGCTTGCCCCAAAAAAACAGTCAGGCTAAATTTAGAGGCAATGTATTAAGTATTTATGCAGTACACAAACAGCAACATGACACAATAAAAATCTCAAACCAATTTAGAAAAATAGAGAAAATGTTAACAAAGAATTTGACACCAAAGCATGAAAATCTAGTTAGTAGAACCAGAGTTCTGAATTTGGGAAATTTAAGGTTCAAAATAGCAAGTCCTCAGTTTTGGAAAATGGCCACCTGGGCACCTATAGCACCATGACCAAGGGTCCAGGAAGTCCTTCCGCAAGTCCAGTAGTGAACTGAGGAGCAGGTCTGAGAGCCCTATGTTTATAACCTGGTGCCCTGCTCCTAGAAGTTGGGTGAAGTCTCCAGAAAGGCTCTCTTAATTTGCAAGAATGTCCTACCTCCCCAGCCCTGGCTCCCAGCTGGCTGCACTACCAATACAGGGTTGTTAAGCCTATTGTGTGGTGGCAGAACCCAGCCTATTCAGTTGTAACTGGGGCTGTGCTTAGCTCTTCCCCCTGAAGTCAGTTAATGGCCCTTTCCGGCTTTGCTAATCCCCCTATTGTGTGATTTTCTGGGGTGAATTCACAATGTCCTAACTGTCAGTTGCTCCAGGCATGTGACCTAAGACATGTTACAGTCACAGGGGGGTGAGGGCAAGAATGTGGCAAATTTTTTTAAGTGGCATTTTCAAGCTTATATTAATAAATCTGACTTTAAGATTGAAAAGGGTTTATTATTGCAAGTTCATAGATACCAAACACGGCATATCTACTGTCTGGTTTAGGAATTACAATTTATTAATTTTAATAAGGAATCCGCAATGTTACAATATGGGAGGGATAGGCCTCTGAGTAGTGAGAAAATGAATTTAGGAGTTTTTCACTACTGTAACGCTAAAGTATGTCTTAACTTTTAATTATACAGCGCCCTGCCCTGTGGGCTGCCTAGGACCTACCTTTGGAGTGACATGCAATAAAAGGGGAATTTAAGGCTTGGCAAGGGTTTTAAATGCCAAGTTGACATGGCAGTGGGCCACTTCCACCAGGCTGCTATGTCAGACTTAGGACAAGTTTTGAGATGTTACTATAGTAGGTGGCAAAATAAGTGCTGAATGCCCACTTGTAGCATTTAACCTACAGGCCTAGGGTATATGGTATACCACTCTAAAAGGGACTTACATGTAAATCAAATATGCCAATCAGGTATATGCCAGTCAAACCATGTTTAGGGGAGTGAGCACATGCACTTTACCACCGTTTAACAGTGGAAAAGTGCACAAAGTCCTAAGGCCAACAAGCAAAAGTCCAGCAAGAATTAGGAGGAGGAATGCAAAACTTCTGAGGGTGACCCTGTAGAGACGGCCATTTTCAAACAGTACTATTGCCAAAACCATTGCAAATGGAGTATACTCGTGCATGCCTTTTTTGCCTCACAGTGGCAACCTGATATTGCACAACTTCCTAAAAAAAGAGGCCTTGACATATGTGCCATCTTTCAGAGGATTTGAACATATTCCTGAGATTGTTTTAAAGCCTGGTAGAGTTTGAGGCCTCGCAGAGTTTGAGGACCATGCAGAGTTTTCTAAACTGTGGGTTGCAAGCCATTTTTTAGTAGGTTGTGAAAGTCCAAGCAATAAATAAAGCTGCCTTTAAATTCTGTATTTATCTTGTAACATTTGCTGCATTTCAAATGCAGAATTCAAATGTTGGGCTATGTCTTTTGACAACTTGCTGCTTATTTTATGACATGGTGATTGGTATTTACAAAATTCTCTCTCTATGCATTTAGAGAAAAAAAAGTAAAGATAAAAATGTGACAATGTTGATGGGGTCCAAAGAGTGTGAAAGGAAAGGCAGTAGGATGTAACTTTTTTATAACACACAACAAAACATACATACCTTGAACTGTTGAAATTCAGCAGTTAGGAAAGAGTGAAGTGTAATGAAAACAAAGGGGGTCATTCTGACCTTGGCGGTCCATGACCGCCATGGCGGAGTGCGGCGGAAGCACCGCCAACAGGCTGGGGGTGCTTCCTGGGCGATTCTGACCGCGGCGGTAAAGCCGCGGTCGGAAAAGGGGAGCCGGCGGTTTCCCGCCGGTTTCCCGCTGGCCCAGGGAACCCGCCATGGCGGCGCTGCTTGCAGCACCGCCATGGGGATTCCGACCCCCTTCCCGCCAGCCTGTTACTGGCGGTGTCCACCGCCAGAACCAGGATGGCGGGAACGGGTGCCGTGGGGCCCCTGGGGCAGTGCAGGGGCCCCATAACAGGGCCCCACAAAGATTTTCACTGTCTGCTGTGCAGACAGTGAAAATCGCGACGGGTGCCACTGCACCCGTCGCACCCCTTCAACTCCGCCGGCTCCATTCCGAGCCGGCTTCATTGTTGAAGGGGCTGTCCCGCTGGGCCGGGCGGCGGTCTTCTGGCGGTCGCCCGCCGGCCCAGCGGGATAGCCGGAATGGCCGCCGCGGTCTTTTGACCGCGGAGCGGTCTTTCGGCGGGAACAGAATGACCGCCAAAGATTTTAATAGGATCGGAACAAACGAAGACACTTTACTTGGTGATGAACAAACGATAAATATTCACTGAAACTCAATTTCCACAAATTATCATTTGTGTGCAGGATAGCTTTATCAGAAAAACTGTATTTCTGTGCAAACTGTGGCCTTTTCAATGGAAAATGGGCAGACTGTAAATTACACACAATGCTTTAGTAATAAGAAAAAACTGCCTGCCTCATTTCCATTAGCTAAGTGTGTCGCTAAATGTTGTCATTCTAAAAACTGGATCATGGTTATAAAAAGTTTTGGAAGTACTTTATTAGGGTCTCATAAAATGCATCATACTGGAGGATCCAGCCCATTAGAACTCCCCCTTGTACATTCTGCAACATCATGTACAAAAAGTACAGCAGTACACGTGTATTAATCCTAATAAAGAAAGGGGATGCAGCTGCCAAAATCAAGTTAATGAAAGTTGACAAATGGAGGATAACAGAGTACCTTATCGAAATGAATGTGCCTGTAGGAAAGTCCTCCTTTTTGTCCTGGTCACCGCCAAACTTTTTGAACAGATACTGGTGGTTACTGACTCTTGGCTGTGCCTTGGGTGCTGCTTACCAGTCCCAGGGCCAGTGCTCTGTGTGAAGTGGATATCCAAATTAGGCTAATTATAATTGGCAATATTAACCTATCTATAAATCCCTAGATTATAGTAGGACATGTAGGTTTAGAGAGCCCAGCACAGGTAGTGCACCCATAGGTGCACTGCTGAGGTGCCCAGTGTCATTTTAAAGGCAGGCCTGCCTTCCTGGCTGCTTTTAAATTAAAGTTACATGCAAATTTGACTTTGGAATTAAAAGTACTTCCAAATTCTTAAACTATTTTTACACATAAGTCACCCCTAAGGTGTGCGCAGTGTTCCCCTAGGGCCGGGTGCCATGTAACTATAATTAGGTAGATTATAAAAATAGCTTTATAAACCCTGGTGAGGTAAAACAGCCAAATTCGTTTTTCCCTCCTTGCAGTGAATGGCCTCCATAGGCTAGAATGGGGAGACTTTATGTTAATTTATAAAGTCCCATTAAGTAACAGATACCTTACGTTTGGTATCAAATTAATTGTTATAATAAATCCCACAACTTACAAGAGTTTTAAACTTTACCTGAAAAGTTGCCAACTTCAGCCCTGCAGTGTTTTGCAGCTTTGCTCTGATTGGCCAGCCTCTGGCAATCTGGCCAGGCTGCCTTGATGAGGTGTGAAGTGGCCTGGCACAAAGAGAATTGCCTGGGGGAAGAGATCTTCCCTCTGCAGATGGGGAAGCAGCAAGGGGGAGGGCTGCCAAACTGGTCTTCAAAGGCAGGGAAGGACATTTCATTTGTACCCAACCCAGCACCACCCTCACATCCTGCAAACCCAGACAATTAGGTGCCCCCTTGATTAAATTAGGAGAGGGCAGAAGAGGGGTGTATTTAGGAGTTGTAGCCACACCAGTGGGTGGGGTCAACCAGATGTAACCTCCAAAAATCATTTTCAGCCATGATGGATTTTTGATGAATGTTGCTCCCTGGGATTGATTTTGCCACACTTCCCAGGAAGTGGTCATCACAGGGGGAAGAACCTGCACCTGATTGGAGAACCAGGAACCCCCTGTTTTTCACCCAGGAGCAAAGATAAAACTGGCAGTCCTGCATCCACACCTCAGATCCCTACAAGTAAGAACTACAGGAGAAGAAGGACTGCCCCTGCTGGACCCCCCGGCCTGCACCTGGACAGTGCACTCTGGAGGACTGCACCAGCTGCACACTTGGGCTTCACCACAAGAAGGACTTTGCCTGGCTTCAACTGGTTCAAGGAGGGACTCCCTGTTTGCTACAGGTGAAAACGTGCTAACCAGAGTCCCCTGCACCAACTCCTGAAGAAATTGACCAGCTGACCACTGTCCAGTGGCCAAAATGAGTTTGTGCCAGGTGCATTCTGGGAGTTGTAGTCCACACCATCAAGGAGCATCTCCGAGCTTCTGGAACCTCGGGGTGAGCTGTGGACCTCATAAGAACCTTAAAGGAACATCTGGAAGAAAATCCAGAGGTTTGGAGGAATTTTGAGAACTTTTGGAAAAAAGCTCCATAAAGGGACCGACCCGCCACAGCAACTCTAGCTGGCTTGCCTCAACCGCGAGCCGTTCTGACTTGCAGGTTGGTCCTGATGAAGAAAATCTCTGAAAAAGTGACTAAGTCCGAATGTAGGAAGCTGACTGGGACCTCCGAAGGTAAAAATCTCCACTGAGGGCATGCCTGAGAAAGAGTTCCAGGAGGTCGGATTGGACTGGCGACTTGGTCCCACTGAAGAAAATCTCCAGAAAAATGACTAAGTCCTAAGGTAAACTTTTGACCGAGGGCTCCCGCAGGCTGTAGCCGCACAGGGCTCCATTGCAGTTGGCCTTAAACTTTGACTTTTCCCCGGTTGAGGTGAGACCAGATGACCAGATTGGCACTATTCGTTTCTAAGCGCTAAAAAGCATTAATTCGTTAAAAATTCACATCTCCGGTTCCCTTTCTCCAATTTTATTCGTTTTGGTGTCATTTTGAAGCTAACAGTATTTCCTATTTGTATGAAGTGATTTGGAATTTTTAAACCGTTTCCTGTGTTTTATTTAATTACTGTTGTGTGATCTTTGAATGCTTTACTCTTTGTCTCCTAAGTTAAGCCTTGTCGCTAGTTGCCAAGCTACCATGGGCTGAGCAAGGTTTAATTTATTGAGACCTAACTGGACCAAAGTGGAGGTTAGTGTCTATTGCTAAGTGTACGTACTTACCTGTCCTTGCCAGTAACCCATTTTCCAACAGCACCCTTTTGAATTCAACAAGAACGATTATGCCAGAACTCAAGCCATTCCATTGTTGCACTTGCTGCGTACACATTTGAATGAATTAAAGGTAAATTTACATGTTTTGGAGATGATGATGCTTATTTGGTCAAGAGCTTCATCATTAATATGGAATTGACCAAACGGGATTCATTGTGCAAACATAGGCTGTTTACTTTTATTTCCTATTCTGCGCCGCATGTAAATGTTTTTATGAGCTGACAATTTAAAATCTATTGACATGAAAGAAGTGAATTGTGACCATAACTCAGAAGACTGCAATAACATGTAGCAAGTCTTGAAGCTAGTATGTCATTTGCAAAGTTTTCAGTTCAGTTTGGGAATTGTATCACTAAGAAGGAACTGTCTGTCATCATAAAACGTGGAGAAATGTACCAAGATCAGCAGGCACTGCATCCCTAGAATTATGATGCTGCAGAAGACACAACAGTGGAAGAGGTTGATATCATGGACATCTCACATATCTTGAATACGATTAATGATCCTTTAGCAAAGATTACTGGAATTACTGAATATGAAGATGGATTGAACATGCTGGACTAATAACAACAGTTTTTTTGTGAAGAAAAAGATTGCATCAGCTGAATAGAACTCAGCTGTGATGTCCAGTCTAGAACAACCACTTCTGCCTACCTTATCCCATGGGAGCAGAGAAACCTACTCTGATGGGCTGGAGCAGGTAATTATTATTGGAATAACGCTAATTATAGGCTTAAATGGCAAGTACAAAGGGATTGATGTGGCAGACATGATGGGTATAGCTAAACTTGATCATTATAACGTTCAGCTGATCTGTCTTTTAGAATGTATATAGCTTGTTGCTTGTGAGTGGTACTAGATCGGTCATTAGTTGATCATATTTTAGCTGGCCTATGCCCTTCCACATTAGGACCTTGTGCACCCTATTTACCTTAACTCTCAACTGTTACTATTTCTTTTCTGTTTAAACAGTTCTGCGAGGAACGGTCCATGGCTCTTCTACCCTGTGCTTCAGTTTGGCTCTGAAGATGTACAATGCAACATACAATTGCACAATTTCCTTTAGTATCACTTTCACTTACTATAAATATTTTATAGAACATATGTCCTCCATATTTTAATTCTAGATCACTCATTCGGCAGTCTGTGTTGTGGTAATGTAGCTGTCACCTTCATTCCATGGCAGATGTGCTATGCCAATGACAGTATCTGAATGATGTGTTTGTATCTCTATCAGTTGTACCATAACTCCCCCACTCATTCACTGATTGCTTGCTTACACTTTTTCCTTCACTTGTGATAGCCATTGTGATGTATTCTAATTCCACCATCAACATATTTCCCACTTGGCAGGTAGATGTTGTGTAGTCAGTGTTAAACCTCTATAGACAGAGGGCAAAACAATTCAATGCAAAGTTGTCCATATCATCCTCCTTACCTTGTTCATGTGACATCCAGATACAGAAAATAACACTCAATGGCAGCCGAAGGTTAGGTGGTGTGTATCTTTGTTTTCATAATCTACACCACACAGAGACTGTAGTTGCCAGAAAATCATTTTCATTTGTATGCTTTTATATAGGTGCATAATATTCCACACTTTGCCTAAAATTATAATTGTTATATTGAACATTTATAATACTTTTATAATAGAAAAGTTACGATGCTTGATTTAGTAAAGATGTCCATCTTAGAAGTGCTGTGGTGATTGAAATAGGCCTTTTTTTTGGATTTCCCATTGACTTATTTCATTTTTAATTCTTTTGCTGGTTCCCCTGATTCACTCAAAATAAGAAACCTTATCTCCTATGATACCTTCTATGTTCATGACTGTGAGGAAGACCAGTTAGTTCCTTGCGCAAAGCCGTGTAGCAGTGGCTACTTACAGGTTTTGTTGGAGATGACCACCATCCAATAATACTTTATTTCGGCATCCAGTGCCAAAAAGGTCACATAACACCACAATAAATATTTAAATTCATAAAATATTGGATTTAAATAAATAAAAGCACAAACACAGAAGACAATACAATCAAAGTACAATTCCAAATTACAGTATAAAAGCTGAAAAGTGCAAGTGCAACTACATGGAGAAATTAGAACTAAGAGGTCTTGGCCAGCTTATTTCTAATGCGCCACATACCTTCGAGGAATTTAGCAACTGCAATAGCAATAGGTAGGCTAGGGTCTGATTTTAGAATCCTCATAGCTGCAGCATAATCTCGAGTCCCCAACCGTTTGCAGGTTCGAACAAGCCATTTCCTACTGGGGAAGTATAAAATGGACATGCAAAGTAAACTTGAGCAATAGACTCCTGAAACAAATTGCAACAGGGACAGAGCGAGTTAGTGGAGTCCCCATTCTGCCATCTATTGGTAAAAGTTTTAAGAGTAAGGGAGCCTAATCCAAATTGCATGTACAGCTTCCTGTCATTCTGGTCTAGAACACCATCCAACAGCCAGGTAGATTTAAAATCCAGAAACTCACTAGTTAATCGCCATACATAAAATGGGGAAGTTGTGGACTCAGCTACCCACTCTCAATAGCAGGACTTCACTTTTTCTTTGGTAGTTAGAGGCCCAGTGGATGGGCAGTTCCATAAATCTCCCTTCCCAATGGCGATCAACTAAATTAATCCACTTGATCTTTTTGGAGGCATCCAGCAAACAGACTTCCCTAAAAGCGGTGGCATTGGAGGACAGTTCAGGAGTAGCCATGATTCTCCTCCAAAACAGCAGCGGTCTGAGACCAACTATAGCAGCTAGTTGTTTACGAGCCATATCCAGATGCAGAGGAAGAAGCGGAGTAATTGGGGGCAGGGAGATAAGCTTTCTCATGAACATACTGTCTATGTGGGTGAGCTCCTTTATGTCCTCGAAACCCCAGAGTTCTGCCCCATAAAGTGCTTTGTTAACCGACTTCATGTTATAAATATGGAGCGCTCCAGCTATTGGTCGAGTAGTGGTTGAGTAGTGGTCGAGTAGTGGATGCATGGTGCTCCCTTAAAAGAGCTGGCACCAGCTGACAACATTTTTGCGATGTGGAATTCATATGGGTTTTCCAGGACATTGAGTCCGATACTTTGATCCCAAGATATTCAAAAGTGTTAACTCGTTATTATTCAGACCCACCAAGGGAAAGGTTCCCCCTGTAAGATCTATGCGGGTTGATAACAATGAACTTGTTTTTGGAAGTATTTATTTTTAAACCTCTCCGCAAGCAGAAGTCATCAAATCGATTCAGCAAAGATTGGAGACCCATCAAGATTTATAGACTATCAGGGTGTCATCAGCAAACAGGAGTGTCACAAGTTTTTCCCTGCCTAAGGTTGGTGCGTCAAAGGGCTGTGAAGTAAGGTGCTAGACGACCTGGTTCAGATATAAAGAAAAGAGTTAGAGCTAATACGCAACCCTGCAGGATACCCCTGACTACCCTGATTGGATCAATTAAGTCACCTTGCTTCCCCCATCGTACTCTTGCAAAATGAGCTTCATGTAATCGAACAATTATAGCCAAGCATTCCCATCTCTTTGAGAACCTCCAGGAGTTTACCTCTGGGAACCAGGTCGAAAGCAGATTTAAGGTCTATGAAGGCTAAATAAAGACTCCACCTCCCTATCACTACAACTTTCCGATACAGAAGCAAAAAACAAAACACCTGATCTATGGTGCTCGTTTTGGACCTGAAGCCAGCCTGGAATGGTGACAAGATGTTGTTATCAGTTTTCCAGTCATGAATTTCAGATATTAGGGCATGAAAGAATACCTTTTGGATTGTATCTATAAGGCTTATGGGCCTTTAATTGCTGGGTGAGGACTTACCGCATTTCTTTTAAAGGGGTATTACCTCGGCACCCCTCCATGACTCGGGAAAAGAAGCTCCCCAGCAATTGCATTGGATAGGAGGAGGATATACTCAGCCCACTTGTCAATGTTATGTAGAAAAAGAACACCAGGGATACCATAAGCGCAAATATCTCCCAGGTTGAACAGACCATCCTGGTCACTAGTACTCAACTGAAGAGGGAGTGAAGGGGCAGGGGTGAGACAAAATTGGCTTTCAGCATTATTTAGGGAATTGAAATGTTGAAACCAGTCCGAGGGCTAGATATTATTGCCAAATGCAGGAACTCCCCTATGGTTGCTTTTGCTTACCATAAGTCAGAAGGATTTGGAGTCCTTATGTTCATAAGCGTCCTTCATTAACCCCCATCTCTCCTACTCCCAGTCCTTCCTGGCCTTACTCTGCGTCTGCTTGTAATTTTTGCACAGAATCCTAACACAGGCAACATCTTTTTGCTTGATTGCACTAATTAGGTTTGCCTGGGTCAGCTGACAGTCTCGATTGAATCAGTCGACTTCCTTATGGGATAAGGAACCGCGAGTGATATGGGAAGCTCACATAGTAAATAATTATTCCAGCCTTTTAAAAAACCCAGCATGTATGTTTAGTAGGGCAGTTTCCAGCTTCCTCTTCCATTGTAGATATCAGTGCTACACAATGTGTCAGATCTTTACTGATGGTGGTGAGTATGTGCTCTTGTAGGACGACCTTGCTCCATCTTAAACGGCGTCTTTTTATTCGCGGGCTGCACCACCCTAGGTACTTGAGCGGTGGTTGGCGCAGTGTGTGCCCAACCCTATGTGGGCTCTAGACTAAGACAAAGTCTATTTGGTTCCGTACTACCATACCATCTTCTAAATGCCAATATCTAAGGTCCATCAAAATGTAATCGATGGCACTCTTCCCCTATGTACCAATAAACGTAAAGGCAGCATACCCATCAGATTTTGTTCTTCCGTTAACTGCCCTCAGGCCTAGACCGAGAGTCAAGACATTTAACTGCAAAGCGGCCTGGTGCCACTTCTTAATAGGGGGAGTTCAAACCTGGGTATATGCCATAGATTAACTTCTAGGAAATCACCCATATTGTCCAAACCAAGGGATTCAAATGTAACATTGAAGTCCCCCGCTACAATAAGGGCATGATTGGAAGGTCTCTCACCCAAAAAGGTCTCAAGAGACTGCAAAGTAACGAAGTAGTTGGGTCCCCTTGTCCCCCTTGTCCCCCTTGTCCCCCTGCCACAGATGTTAAATATGTCAATGACATTGGTCATGGGTCCCTTGAGGCTGATAGCAAGAATATCAGGACTGTCCATAGGTAGCTATTTCACTATGCTCTGTAGTGAGGTTTTTACCCATATTACGAGGCCCCTAGTTGGACAACCCAACTTACTAGAAATAACAGGAATATGGTAGGTTGCATAGCCAGATTTATAAGCAGGTTCAACAAGACAGGTTTCCTGGAAGATGCATACGTCATGAAAGTCAATTAAGGTATTCCAGTGAGGCAATGGAAGTTTAGATTTGAGGCCTGCCACATTCCAGGAAATGATGTTCACTTTCTGACAAGTAATCAAGGTAATAAGCAAGGAAGGAGAATTTGTCACGGAATCTAAGAGCCCATCGATAGTCTACAGGCATCCTTAGTGGCTAGTGCAACAGCCTTGGGTGGTACAATAGGGGCTTTCTTGCCTCTCGGGCTGCCCTTATCCACTGAGTAACTAGTAATGCGGGAACAGCTGTCAAAACTTGCAGAACTAATAGGACTATCATAGAAGGCCTGTGCTGTGGCCTCTAAGGGTCAATGTAACTTTGATCAGACAGAACCGTTGTTAAGAACAGGGCAAGGGGTGCAACACAAGAAGCGAGGGGTAAGTCAAGTTTGAACTGTATGTTAGAACCATCTGGAGGATTTGTTCTTTGGTCAAGGGCCACTAGATCATAAGCTATTTGCCCGTCCTCTAAGAGAAGTTCAATACAATAGGAGAGAGAGCTTGGGACCCTATGCCTTTGTTGTGTAGCCATTTTAGTTACAGCTCCATGCACATTATTTTAACATACTAGGCCTGCCGGTGTGCACTTTAACCTAGATATATTTTATTCAGCTTTGCTTTATTATTATTACAATAGCCATTTGTAGGGACTTGTTTTATTTTCTCTCTATCTAACTGTTTTCGCCTAGGCCAGCACTCTGTTCTCAAACAAGACATTCTTGCTCACTATGTGCTTCTTCCAAGGCTGCAGTAAGATAGGTTACCGGAGAATGTGGTATAGAGTTTTGTCTCTGACATTCATAGAAAACACACATCCATACGTAGGGAAATTTTCTCAGAACATCAGCTGTTTTATTATAAAAACACTTCCCTGTCCCTTACACGTTAGAGAGAGATTCCAGCCAGAGAACCACAACTGTATGCTGATTGCTGAATGCTTCGCTACAGCTGCTGATGCAGACTTCAGGCCTTTGCTCCGGTATGGGAAATGATGTCTTCCTAAGGGATCCTGAAGGGCAGAATTAGAGATTAACACATTGTGCTCTATTATAGCTTAGGTAGGAATTAGTAGGAATTAGACCATTGACTCTAGTGACAATATGGTAGCGTTATTTCTATGCTTTACTCTCCTTGTCACAATTTTAATCTTGTCATGCTGTCTTGTCCTGGTTATTGCAGTCCATGCTTTGCTATCTAAGATATAGTCGCTTTATTAAAGCATTGTTGAAACCTATACTGCCTCTGTTTGTCATTGTGGATGTGAGACTAATGTAACTGAGAGAAACGGATGAGACCTGAGTGACCACGATTCCCCTGAGAAATCAATTATGTCATGCGCTCGGCTGCCCAATCATCCCGCCCTTGGGTGGAGATGAGGCACTGCTAGTTAGCCGGAGCAAAACCCGGATTGGAGTGACAGGTGTCACCTGTAGGTGGTCAGTCTCCCACAGCGCAGGTGATTCTGCCACTCAAAATCCAGTAGTCTCATTAGAATAATGAGAGCCTATGCAACACCGTCTGGCCCTGACAATGTCTTACCTAATTACTGAGAGACATCCTCTACTATGACGAATCCAGTGGGTGACCTTGTTAATCAAAGAGTCTTCCCCTTCCTCCCCACGGGAGTTAAGTTTAGGTACATTTATCATAAAGATTTTTCGAGGAGAGGGGGTGGTAGTTCTAGCAACGGATGTTATACAGGGGTGTCGACCCTCACCTTGCATGGGAAGTAGAAAGTTGAGACCTTTGCTCTGTAAATAATTAGGAACAGATTCACTTCACACACCAATGGGTGCTCGGCAACCCATGGTGCAAGCTCCAACAGGTGTCCTGCGAGTAGTATCCTCATGTGGCAAATCTGAATAAACCCCAAGATGTTTTACAGGGGAGGCACAGTAGTAGCAGTAAATGCTAGAGCAGGAGTGTTAGTCAAGACTGGGATAGCAGCGCCTTCTCTAGATATTCTTCCCCTTTCTTCCTTAAGATGTCCCACAGTAACTGCAAGATTGGCAATGATACACTTGAGGGCTGCTATTTCTGACCTAAGCGTATAGATGCAACCAACCAAGTTGTCATTTAGAGAAGAAGGGCATACCTGATTATTTGATAGGCAGCCTACCCCAGCTTGTGTGGAAAAAGCTGGAAAGTCCTGAGTTGTAGATTAATCTATAGTACATGTTAGTGGGGAAAAGCGATTGGTACAGGAGATGGGAGAGGAAGGAGGCACTGACATTGTGTTATGGATGGAGCCAGAACTGGGAAGTAAATCTAAAGAATTTTGGGGCACTATGCTGGTCTTGCTTCTCATCCACACCCTAGCTTTATTAAACATGCTGGATATACTTTCCTGTTTATTAGTCAGTGGTTGTAATACTAGCCACTGTTTGGGACTCTTTGGTTGGGTTGTGCCAGATGATGGAACTTATATTACTTTACAATCTGCCAGGAGGTTATCAATGCGATCAAGCACATCATTACTACCTGACTTTTTAGAGTTTTTCTTGTGCTTCACCCCCCACCCCAAAGCCCCCCTATGGATGCTTTTCTTTTACCCATCACTATGGCAAAGTGTTTAGTCAGATCAAAGGGGCCTAAGGTAGCAGGTAAAAAAAAGGAACTAGAAGAGAAACAGAATTATTCAACAATGGCCCTTCAGGGGAGAAAGAGGAGAGGTTTTAGTTAGGGAAATGGTGGTCCGATACACTGGTATCATTCTATGGGTGCTGTTATTTAGCAGGGACTTCAGAATAGAGGGCAGTACAATCTAGTATTAATGGAAGTGAGCTCAAGTGGCAAGTAACAAATGGGGAGACACAGGCAGATTTGTGACACTGATTGCAAGGAAGTTGGGGACACACATAGGCGATTGACCAGGCTCATTCAAATAGAGTTAGAATGGAGTTCAAACTTCTTTTCTTTCAGTCTCTGTTGGTAGGTGACCTTCTCTAGTTTATTTAGGATGCTGTTGATTAATGAAAAGATTATTATATGGTCAATGCAAGGGGGAAGTAATCCTAGACTTCCACAGTAAGCTGTCAGTTTGACAATTACGTATATCCAATCTTTATTGTATTAATTGTACTTTATTCCTTTTTACTTCCTTTAAAGATTTTAACAGCGTATATTTCACATTTTCAATATCTGTGATAGTAGGTGCCCCTATGTTGAAACACAGTGAAAGTGAATATTGTGAATGAAAGTGATAGTGTTATATACAATATGTACAGAAGGTGGTTAAGAACAAGATGGACTTCTAACGGCTCCGTCAATCCAGGAAGCCCTAAAGTCACAAAGTATTTTTACAGTAACATCCACATTCAATTTCCTGTTGACGTTTTGACCCCATCTATAGACATAAATCAATGTAGGGTCATCATCAGTAAAATTAGTAATATACATAATTGTCAAACTGAGAGCTTACCGTGGAAGTCTAGGATTACTTCCCCCTTGCATTGACCATATAATAATCTTGTTTATTGCCCTGGTCAAAAGGGTTAGAGGGATTGCCTCATTGCTTTAAACGTTGATTAATGAACAGCACCATTAAACCAAACCACTAACCTAATAAAAGAATAGACTGTCACGTAAACGACAAAAACATATTTTTAACTAACAGAAAATTTACACCTGTCTACCTGCAATGATCCTACTCCCTCCCTAAACCATAAAAAAACACCCAAGTAACCTAACCATTGCCCCACACATCACACCCACACAACTCTCTTTACACCTACCCCTTAACCCGATGCATAATGCGACTAATTAATATCACCCACACCACCCAAAACACACACACCCCTCACTAAACCCAACTAAATTATAGCTAAGCCTTCCCAGACTCAGTCCACCCACTAAACTCCTCAGCTAAAAGGACAGAAACATCAAAGCTTTTTCTTAATATAATCCTGACTGTGATCCAGGGACTCTAATCACTAAAGGACCCTTCTTGGGAGGAATTGAATGGGTGTGAAGTAGGGGGTCTCCAGAAATTCATGTAATTTCCTTTTGCATATTATGCAAAATATAAGGAAAATGTTCTGTAAAATTACATGAAATATGTGCAATTATGCTAAATGCGAATCTGTCCTTCCATGCTATATATTAGAAAGAAATGCATCCTCATCTTCAAACACAAGGGTTCATTTAAAAAAAAGCACTGCACAGAACAGTCATTAGTGTTCTGTTGTTAGTGTGCATTTGTCGACAGTTATTACCATGAATTGCGAGTTTCAAGTTTTGCAGTAAATTCCCCTGCAACTCCCTAAACCAGCAATAGGCCACAACCATAGACTTCTGTTTTACAAGCCTCAGCCTTGTTACTATTTCTTTTCAGTTGTCCCAATGATTTGTGGCTTCAGACATCTGACCTACTCCAGGAGTAGCAGCTAGTTGTTGTTAGGAGTGACTTAAATGGGAAACGTCCTATACAGTGCAGTCTTTACCACAAATCAATTACTGCGGGAAATATCCTTTTTTACGACTTTTTTATTACGAAAGTCGTGGTTAACGAAAGCGTAACAACGCTTTTTTTAACCACGACTTCGTATTTTTGTGCCTTAGCTACGTATGTTCAGAACAACGAACATGCATGGTTAAGGTACAAAGAAGGGAGATGGCGAATGTAAGTGGTGGGTTTAGGTTTTGGGGTGGGGTTGGGGGGGTGGGGCGTTTTTGGTTTTGGGGAGGGGGTGGGGGGTTAGGGGGTTTTAGGTTTTGGGGTGGGGTTGGGGGGGTGGGGCGTTTTTGGTTTTGGGGAGGGGGTGGGGGGTCAGGGGGTTTTAGGTTTTGGGGTGGGGTTGGGGGGTGGGGCGTTTTTGGTTTTGGGGAGTGGGTGGGGGGTCAGGAGGTTTTACGGTTTAGGGTGGGGTTGGGGGGTGGGGCGTTTTTGGTTTTGGGGAGGGGGTGGGGGGTCAGGGGGTTTTAGGTTTTGGGGTGGGGTTGGGGGGTGGGGCGTTTTTGGTTTTGGGGAGTGGGTGGGGGGTCAGGGGGTTTTAGGTTTTAGGGTGGGGTTGGGGGATGGGGAGTTTTTGGTTTTGGGGAGTGGGTGGGGGGTCAGGGGGTTTTAGGTTTTAGGGTGGGGTTGGGGGGGGTGGGGCGTTTTTGGTTTTGGGGAGTGGGGGGGTCAGGGGTGGGGCATTTTTGGTTTTGGGGAGTGGGTGGGGGTCAGGGCGTTTTACGTTTTAGGGTGGGGTTGGGGGGGTGGGGCGTTTTTGGTTTTGGGGAGTGGGTGGGGGGTCAGGGGGTTTTAGTTTTGGGGTGGGGTGAGGGATGTAGGGTGAATGGTGCCTATTGCTAATGATTTTATCGGGAATGCCTTTACAACGAAATATCGTTGTTAAGGCATTCGTGGTAAAATCATTAGTAGTAAGGACAAGGTCGGTGTTCCGACCTCGTTGTTAAGGTTAGTAGTTGTTTTTAATTTGGTGTTCCGTCATATAATCCAATTACTGCACAATGCATCACTGCCCTACCTGTGCACAGTATTCTCATCAATAATTTCACTGCAAATTTTGCAGTGATTCTATCAATGATGTTATGGAATATGTCATGAGTGATGTGATATGTGGGGTAATTAGCAGTGCAAGGAGAGGGTGCAAGTTATAGTTGTAAGTCGATGTATGAGTGTGTGGAGGGTGTGTAGGCACATGTGTGACTGGCTGTGTGGGTATGTGACTGTGTGGGAGTGACTGTGCGGGTGTGTGAGTAGGTGGGTGTGTGGCTGCATGGGTGAGTGAGTGGTTTTGTGGGTCTGTGAATGGGTGTGTGAGTGACTGTATGTGGGTGTGAGTGGTTGTGTGCATGTGTGAGTGTCCCAGTGGTTGTGTGAGTGGCTCTGTGGGTATGTGAGTAGGTGTGTGAGTGATTATGTGGGTCTGTGATTGAGTATGTGAGTGCTGCATGGGTATGTGAGGGGTTGGGTAGATGTGTGAGTGGTTGTGTGTGAGTGGTTGTGTAGGACTGTTAGTGGGTATGTATGAGTGAGTGTGTGGGTCTGTGAGTGGGTGTATGTGTTTTTTTTAAATCGGGTTCTGGAGATACAGATCCACCTGAATCCATGTGTGCTTATATCTGCCCACGAAGGGTCCTTCAGAGTCCTGTTCCTCGGTACCATGGGGTCAGGGCACCAAGTTAGGCCCACTTAAGGCACTACAGATTATTTTTATTTTTTACTTACCTATACTTACCTATGCCCCATCTTCCGCTGGCCCTCTGGTGTGGGTGGGTGTGTCCCCCAGGCTAGGGAAGGGCAGCTGTGGGCTCTTTCCATGGTCTCTTGCCATGGAAAAAGGCCCACAGGTCCCCTAATGCCTGCCTTAACCCAGGCGTTAAATCATAATGCCAAGAAAGCTTAGGGCTATTATTTAGGCCCGCCTCTCTCCTGTGCACCATTTTTGCACAGGAGGATAAATAAGGCGCCTGGGCCTTAGAGTAATTTTTTGCCCGGGAACACCTACCTTGCATCTTATTGACACATTCTGCAGGCAAAAAATGACTTTACCTCCAATATTTTAAAGATAGGCAGGTCTAGCGTCAAAATTTAAATATGGAGTTAAGTTTGCGCTGAAATAGCGTAAATAAAAATGACGCTACTTCAGCGGAAACAGAGTATAAATATGCCCCCAGGTCCTTAGTATGACCTACATACTGGTGACTGGCAGTAGGTTTCTAACAACACATGTTCATCATATCCAAACAAGATAAATATGCTAATCTGTGTTCTAATATAGAACAGATATGTTATATGTTGCTCACAGTCTTGAAGTGACACATGCTCTCGAAATGCTCATTTCTGAATTGCCCACTATGATAAAGTGACAAGTGCTTCCAACATTTCTGTCCTTCCTGCAAAGTGACATGTACCTTCTAGGAACCTATTACAGGGGCATACTAATTCTGATGTTCTAAAGCAGTGGTTCCCAACCTTTTGACTTATGTGGACCTCGAGTTTGTCATTATTGGAACCTTGGGACCCTCAATGAATCCCTATTGAATCCACCAATGAGTCATTACTGGAAGCAGGGACCCCGGCCTAAACACAGTCGAGGGTTTGAAGTGCAAAACAATACACACAAAAATACCGAAACAAGCATTTCATCAAACACATACACAAATGATAACATTTTATTTAATTTGCAAACACATATACATTAAAAATGAACATTTTAATATGGAGATTGGAGCTTTTCTCAATTTGATTGAAGCCACACATAGTCCATTCTATATTCTGTTTGATGCACCTGCACTGTTTCCATGAATCAATCTGAGGATCCTAATTTAATTTTTAGTCTCCAATTTCAGATTCCTTTAAGTTTACAGTACATTTAAAAAAACGTAATTGTACATTTAACCACTTTATTAATCTGTTAACATTATTTAGTTTTCTAAGCAGTCATGGTCCCCCTGAGGAGGCTTCATGGACCCCATGGTACATAGGTTGGGAACCACTGCTCTAAAGTGATGTGTTTTCTACATATTATGTATACGTATATATGCATATCAATTCCAATGATCTAAAGTGTTATATGCTTTCAACACTCTTGTTACTCCTACAAAGTGGCATGTGCTTTAAAGGGTCCACTTACGTGAGCACGCAGACCACCAGTGCTGGTGTCAGAGAAGGACCTATCTCCGTAAACACTTCTTGTCCAAGGAATACCCTTTACTCCATGGAGCTCATTCTTATGTAAAAAGTTTTTCAAAAGGCACATGCTGTTCCACTTACCAAGGACATTGGATCATTTGACTGACTCCTGCAAACAGATTCCCAGTTTAGCGGGTACGACAAGGGGAAGCAAATTGGAGCTATACTGTGTTTTAGGACAAAAGTGCCAGCCCAAATTGGAACGTGGCCATGTGTGTCTATTTGAGAAAGGTTCTTGGATGTTTGAATGCCTATCATAGGTAAAAATAATATATTGGGCATTATGGGGGTCATTCCGACCCCGGCGGTCAAGGACCGCCGGGGCCGGGGTTGGCGGGAGCTCAGCCAACAGGCTGGCGGTGCCCCGCAGGGCATTCTGACCGCGGCGGTTTGGCCACGGTCAGAACAGGAAAACCGGCGGTGTCCCGCCGGTTTTCCGATGCCCTGAGGAATCCCCCATGGCAGCGCCGCCATGGGGGATTCCGACCCCCTCACCGCCATCCTGTTCCTGGCGGTTCCGACCGGGTGTCGTGGGGCCCCTGGGTGCCCCTGCCAATTGCATGGGCACTGCAGGGGCCCCCGTAATCGGGCCCCACATAGAATTTCAGTGTTGCAGTATTGCATGGGCACCCGTCGCACCCTCCCCACTACGCCGGCTCCATTCGGAGCCGGCGTCCTCGTGGGAAGGGGTTTCCCGCTGGGCTGGCGGGCGGCCTTCTGGCGGTCGCCCGCCAGCCCAGCGGGAAACACAGAATGGCCACGCGGTCTTTTGACCGCGGTGCGGTCATTCGGCGGTTCCCGCCAGGCGGGCGGCTCCCGCCGCCCGCCGGGGTCTGAATGACCCCCTATGTCTTACATGGAAGATACAGCGAAACCAAGGGCACATCGATATTTTAACTATAGTGAGAAATGTCATGCTAATATGGCGGCTAAACAACTGAATATCTTGCATGAGTAATGTAGCCCTATCCGATTGGCCATTACTTCCATCAATGACAATGAACAGAGAGACTTTTTAAAGTGTCTGAAATTAGTGTTGGCTTCATATATTACCAGCATTGGGAACATGTTTGTTGAGATTAAAGATTTTATAGATACTCCAACATGCATTATGATTGAGCTCCACCCTCACTTTTGTGGAAGCACCCGTCTTCAATTCAACACTGGTGGTGGCCCACTAGATAGTTATAGTTAGGACATAGTTTCTATAGAAAAAGTGTTTTTTGTTTTGCTAATAACTGTGGCGCCATTTGATGAATCTTCACAAAACTTTCCAAAAAACAATGGTGGTCACTAACTATAACTTGTGCATTAAGGTAACTATAACTTGCACCCTCGCCATGCACTGGTAATTACCCACAAATGATGGCACTTATGACATCTTTGATTACATCATTGGTGATATCAATGTAATATTTGCAGTGACATTTTTGGTGAAAAAACTGTGCATGGTGGGAGGTCAGTTATAGTTAGTTGAGATAACTATAACCATAACTGGTGAATTTCTGAATTTTTTACATTTAAAATGTGAGCCTAACTATATATACACATAGGGGGTCATTCCGACCCTGGCGGTCCAAGACCGCCAGGGCCGGGGACCACGGAAGCACCGCCAACAGGCGGTAAAGCCGCGGTCCGAAAAGGGGATCCAGCGGTTTCCCGCCGGATTTCCCATGCATGGGCTGAATCTCCATGGCGGCGCTGCAAGCAGCGCCGCCATGGAGATTCCAACCCCCTTCCTGCCATCCTGTTTCTGGCGGTTTTTACCGCCAGAAACAGGATGGCGGGAACGGGTGTCGTGGGGCCCCTGGGGGCCCCTGCACTGCCCATGCCACTGGCATGGGCAGTGCAGGGGCCCCCTAACAGGGCCCCATAAAGATTTTCACTGTCTGCTTAGCAGACAGTGAAAATCGCGACGGGTGCAACTGCACCCGTCGCACCCCTGCAACTCCGCCGGCTCCTTTCGGAGCCGGCTTCCTTGTTGCAGGGCCTTTCCCGCTGGGCCGGCGGGCGCTCTTTTGGCGGTCACCCGCCGGCCCAGCGGGAAAGCCAGAATGGCCGCCGCGGTCTTTTGACCGCGGAGCGGCCATATGGCGGTAACCGCGTGGCGGGCGGCTACCGCCACCCGCCGCGGTCAGAATGACTGCCATAGTGCCCTGGTGATTGTTGTTGTGCATGGAAAGTTTTAGGATCATCTGTCAAGTGGAGGTCGAGAAAAAGGGGGATGGGTCAAAAAAGTTGCGTTTCTCATGTTAATCCCCAGGGGACCTTTAGATACGACTACAGCCCGAACCACTGGACAGAATTACACAAAATTTGGAAAAAAGATAGATTTTGGTATGCAGATTATGCTTTCACTTATTTGTCAAGTACATTAAGAGATATTAAAGGTACAAAATGTTTATATCTGGGCTTGTGATGATTCTACAATGATTGTGACGTATTTGCGAATTCATGAGACAACAGAGATGCTGTGATTGGTTGGGGTTAAGCTGTATAGAAATTTGCAGCCACCATCATAGGAAATGGGTTACAGTCCCTGTGGATGACATTTGAGGTGGAAATTGGCATAGGGGGTTAGGGTGGAGTTACCCTGACCGCAGAGCTGTTATATAGGACACTATGGCCCACATTATGGCTCTGGCGGTAAATCCCACTTACTGCCATGCTGACGGCCGCCATCTTACCGTGGCGGCGGCAGATATTCGTTCACCATATTATGACTCACACACACACACCAATCCAACAGAATACAGCCACATACATCTGCCAGACCAAAGGTCAGTGATAAGCTGGCGGTATCAAAACCCACACCGTCACGCCAACAGAACAGCAGCCATCACATTATGACCCACGAATCACCACGGCAAACGTTCAATGGCGGTAAACCATTGGCAGTACATACCACTGCGCTCAGAGTGGACACTCACATACAAAACAACAGTACATTGGACAATTCAAACAACACACACCTGACACCCATGCACACACCACACCGACACCACCATAAAAAACAAACCTACATTACCTACAACCCCTTACGAATACAAATCATTGGCACAAGACTGACACCAAGACCACTGCAACAACAGGAGCCACATACCACTCACACCCATCTACCCCTCACACACTCGACATTACACACCCCATTCACATTACCCAACAAACCCTCACGAACACACATCATACAACACCCATTGCACCACAAAGGCACCCCGTTTCACTGAGGAGAAGTTAAGGGTAATGCTGGAGGAAATCGTAGGGGTAGAGCCACAGCTCTTTGGAGCACTGGTGCAGCAAATATCAATAGCCAGGAATATGGAGCTATTGCGGAGAATTGTGGACAGGGTCAACGCCATGGGACAGCACCCAAAAATAAGGGACGACATCAGGAAGAGGTGGAACGACCTATGGGGGAAGGTATGTTCCATAGCAGCAAGACACCAGCTCGCTATCCAGAGGACTGGCGGTGGATCCTTATCCCCCACAACTCACAGCATGGGAGAAGCAAGTCTTGGCAATACTGCATCCTGAGGGCCTGGCCGGAGTTGGAGGAGGACTGGACTCTGGTAAGTCAGCTTTCAACAATTATCACCCCCTATACCTGCATGCCAGCATAAACCCTCATCCTCACTCCCACCACTCCACTCCATCCCACACACTCCACCATCACATCTCACAAATACCAATGCCAAGCCCTGCATTGTGTACCAATGCATGGACACCTCTCACGTCCCTGCATGGGCACTCATCACCAAAGCATGCACAGCATAGGGGAAACTAACAATCCCACTAGACACCAACATACACAAGTGAAAGCTGGCAGGGCAACACCAACCATAGAGGGGGAGCCAGGGATGTACAATATGTCATACACATGAAGCATAATATATCATTTATATCCCCACAGGTACCCCAGGCAATGTCACTGGAGAGGAGGTGCCACCACTATCCAGTCCCCCAACAGAAGAGGCCCACAGTGATGACAGTAACTCTGGTCTGCAGGATCTGGACGATCTACCTGGCCCATCAGGGACCACTGGACAGCCTGTTACCCAAGCCTCGTCACAGACCACCACAGAGCCTCCCCATCAGGAAACAACACCACAGCACCCACCCAGCGTATCCACACCTCTGTCCCCAGGACACGTCAATCAGCAGTGTACCCACCTGTACAGGGAACGCAGGCCACACCTCACACACAAGACAATCAGGGACCTGGGGTCAGTGGCAGTGGGCACGCTGTTCAGGGGACAGAGGCACAGGCCAACAGGGAAACTGGGAGGATTGCTGTGTGCCAGAGGGAGGACAGCACCAAGGATCCGTCTCTCAAGGAGGCACTCTCTGGGATCCTGGGAGCCTATCAACATTCCCAGCACACGATGGGCCAGATCCTAGACAATGTGCAGGAGAACAGGCGGCTGCAGGTGGGACAGTATCAGGGGATCAGGGAGGACTTGCAGCCCATCAACAGCACCCTGATGTCCATAGTAGGGGTGCTTGCAGACATGGCCAACATTATGCGGGAGGCAGTCTCACACCAGCAGGCCCCTGCCACTAGCCAGTCATCTGAATCTACTTCCACTTCCGCTGCCGCTAGTGGCCAGGAGGCCCCCCCCACAAGACCCAGAGGCCACCAGCACACCTCTCCCTGCAGAAGGTGAACAACCCTGCAAACGTTCCCTGAGATCCAGACAGAAGCCAGAGACACTTGTCAAGACCACTGCCAGCAAATGAGACTCTCCTGATTGTCCCCCTTGTGTCCCACTCAGTCACCCTGTCCACCTTGAACTGCCATTGCTCCCCTTCCTATGTCCCCTTGGACAATGAACCTGCGCCATGAACAGACTGGAACAATACTCTCTATATATTAGTACTACAATAAACACACTTTGATATAAATCGGTTTCGAGTATGGCATGTGTTATAAATATGTATTAATTGAAACAGGTACAACCAGTGCAAATGAACTGTACATAGAATGAGCATAGAATCAATGACCTGTAGCTGCTGTTGTAATCATACCAGGGGTATTTGTCAAATCACCAACATCTGCAAAATGAATAGCCAGAGGTAACAGTAAGTGGGCATAGAAGTGTTAAATACCAACATGCCAATGCCACACAGAATACAATCAAAGTCATAGAAATGTAAAGTTGCACTGTCTCACTTGTGTGTCATTGGAAGAAGGCAATGTACTGGTCCGCCAAGCACACCATCTGCACATTCATGGAGTGAAAACTCTTACGATTCCTGAACACCTGTTCATGTTCATTCTGGTGGGGGGGGGGAATGCAATACGTGTTCCGTCAATCGCCCCAATTATATTGGGGATATGTCCCATTGCATAGAATCCGGCCTTAAGAGTGGCCAATCCTCAACCTGGGGAAATACAATGTAGCTGCACATGTGTTTTATCAGGGCAGACAACACTTTTGTCAGCACTATTGAGAAAATTTGCTGGGACATTCCTACTGCCAAGCCCACTGTCATTTGGAAAGAACCAGTTGCCAGGAAATGGAGAACTTATAGCACTTGCAAAAGAGGGGAGATCCCAGTGGGCTGACGGATAGAAGATATCAGGTCAGGCTCCAATTGGGCACACAGCTCTGATTGTGGCCCTGTTCATTCTATATGTAAGGATAATGTGCCTGTTCTCCAGTGTAGCCAAGTCCACCAGGGGTCTATACATGGGGGTATGTCTCCATCTCCTATTCATCCGCAGAGGCAGGTATTTAAGGGACAAAAGTATGAGGAGGCTGTCACAAACTGAACGATGGAGCCACAATTGGTCTGAAATCTTCAAACATGTTATGGGACAGTGTAATTTGTCAAGTATGTGCCTATTTATCCAGTGACGCAGCATTAATCCGTAGGCCTATTCCCCCCCAAAACTCCTCATTAGTTATAATTGGTTCTTATGGGGTACAGTGGCCAATGGGGATCTACGCCAGCGGTGATGGTATGTACCGCTGCAGAAATGACCACCATTTTCTTACATATTACTCACTTGTCTCCTGACCTTCCTGAGATGACGTACACTGCATGTGACCCGGGAAAGGGCCCCAGCCTTCACTTCGGATGAGTTGGAGCGACTGGTGGATGGGGTCCAGACCAACAGGTGAGTACACTGTGGGCACGATGCATGTGGCATGAATGCATGGAGTTGTTTGTGAAGGCATCGTGTAAGGGGGTGGGTGGATGTCCTCTTGGCAGTATACACGTTGTGTGCTAGGCTATGTGTGTGCCAATGGTGATGGTAACGGGTATGGTGGGCCATTTGTGTTACTGGATAGACTGTTTGTCTAATGGTGTTCTCCTGTGTGTATTCCCTCTGCAGGTCAGCACCCATAAAAAGAAGGGTGTGCCTTCACCATGGAGGTGCGGACCCTGGGAGTCAATGACATGCAGAGCACCCACTGTCGCAAACGGTGGGAGGACCTGAGACGCTGGGCACGGAAGACCAAAGAGGCCCAGCAGGGGATGGCCTCCCAACGAGGAAGGGGTGCCCGTCTGACCCTGACCCCCCTGATGGCCCACATATCCTGAGCTGGATGGGCGCTTGAGGGCATCACAGCAGCCACAAGGGGATGAGTACAATGGAATTCATTGAGGCTCACGGCTGGAGGGTGCTATCCGGGTGGTGGTTGTATGTAAGTGGAAGCCCCTGGGCCAGGCCAGACATAGCAGTGTAGGTACTCTGGTGGCTAAGGGTCTGAAGGAGAAATACTGCTTACCTAGCTTGTTAGCATTCACTACTGGTCAGGGCTGCGTGGGTTCCAGGTGCACTGCAGTTGGCGGTGTGTACCCCCCTCTTTCCTTGTTGAGTATCCATTTCACTGGTAGTGCAATGCACAGTGCATAGGCCTGTTCCCTGTGTGTGAGGGTGCTGTGTATGCCAACAGTGGTATTGGTGCAGTCATTGACCCAGTGTATCCTTTGTCTCTTCCCCCCTTTCTTGTTTTGTCATTCTGTCATTCTGTCCTTATGTGCATTAGCATCATCTGGCGGAGGATCAGAGGCACCAGTGACAGAGGGAGCTGCATCCCACAGGACCCTGGAGGCAGAGTCCACCGACACTGAGGGCACCAGTGGCACAGAGGGTGAGGGGAGCACCATGGCGGAGACTGGAGGGGACAATACAGACTCTGATACCTCCTCTGATGGGAGTTCCCTAGTGGTGGCGGACCCCTCTGTGACCACCCCAGCTGCAGGTTATCCGCCACCCCTGTACCAGCACCACCCTCCCAGTAGCCCCTCAGCGAGTTGCCTGTGCCCGCTCACCCAGGAGGGTGGGCATCTCCTTTGCCTCAGGCACCTGAGGCCCTGCCCCAGTGAGCCCTGCTGCCCTGAGTGAGGAGGCTATTGACCTCCTGAGATCCATCTCTGTAGGGCAGTCAACCATTGTGAATGCCTTCCAGGGGCTGGCAGCCCAGATGCAGCAATCTAATGTGTTCCTGGAGGGCATTCACAGTGGATTGGTGGCCCAACAGAGATCGATTCAGGCTCTGGCCTCCTCTCTCATGGCAGCTATTGTCCCTGTTTCAACCGTTCCCCCTCCAACTTCCACTTCCCTGTCCCATTCTCCTCAACCCCAACCCATCCCATGCACACAGCCAGATGAGCATGCACACAAGACAACATCCAAGAGTGTCACAGGCAAGCACAAGCATCCCACAGGCACTCACTCACTCATTTGCAGACACAACAACATCCACTATTTCCACTGTCTCCCCCTCCTCCTCCACCTCCCGCCCAGTTATGTCCACACTCACACCTGCATGCACTACATCAATATCCACTACCAGCATCATCACCACACCAGGCAGAACACACACCTCACTGGCAGACACCTCCACAACATCCATGCACACGTCCCCTGTGTCCTCTCCCACCATGTCTGTCCCCCCTCCTAAAGTACACAAACGCAAGTACTCAGACACTCAACAGCCATCCACCTCGAACAGCACACAGCCCATGCACCTGCACCCAAATCGAGAAGACAAACACCTCCAACAACCACTCTCTCATCCTCCACTCCCATTACTCCTCCCTTTTCCCACCCCATTGTCCCTAAATAGCTTTTTCTTTCCCAGATTGACCTCTCCCCTACCCCTACACCCCGTCCTGCACGTATCGGCAGGGTAGCAAGGACCCAGCCAAGCACCTCAGCCAAACAGTCCATGGGCTCAGTGGTAGCACCACCTACTCGTGGTGGAAAGGATTCTAGGACAGGAATACTAAAAGAAGGGGAAGGAGCCTGCACCAGCCACAAAGAAGGGGAAGGAGCCTGCACCCGCCACAAAGAAGGAGAAGGAGCCTGCACCAGCCACAAAGAAGGGGAAGGGGCCTGCATCAGCCACACAGAAGGGGAAGGAGCCTGCACCAGTCACAAAGAAGGGAAAGGAGCCTGCACCAGCAGCTGTCACGGAGCCCCCACAGCCAGCCATGGTTTTGCGGCCATCAGAGAGTGCTGGGGCTGAGCAGGGCCTCCCACAACCACCACCACAGTGCAGATATCGGAGGGTGCAGGGGCTGAGCAGGAGCCTCCCACAACCACCACCACAGTGCAGTCATCACCGCCAGCGGACGCCATATAGTCCAGCCTTCATGGGCTGCTGTGCGGCCTGCCCCCTCCACAACCAGTGGGCAAGTCACCCACTCGTGAGACTGTGACTTTGCACTCCCCAGGACAAACAGCACAGGGCATGTTGCCCCCTCAAGCACATGTAGGGTATTCACCCACCTGGGAGACTGTGGCCTTGCACGTCCCATGAGCGCAGCACAGGGCATGTTGGCCCCTCCAGAACCAGTGGGGTATTCACCCACTCAAGAGACTGTGGCCTTGCACTCCCCAAGACAAAGAGCACAGGGCATGTTACCCCCTTCACAACCAGTGGGTAAGTCACCCACTCGAGAGACTGTGGCCTTGCACTCCCCAGGACATACAGCACAGGGCATGTTGCCCCCTCCAGAACCAGTGGGCAAGACACCCACCTGAGAGATTGTGGACTTGCAATCCCCGGGACCAAGCACAGGGCATGTTGCCCCCTTCAGAACCAGTGGACTTGTTTACGGATCCCGCTGAGGTGCTTCCCCACCCCCTGAGGTGCCTGCCTATTTGCCAACTGATGCCCCAGCAGTGTTTTCTCTGTATTGAGCCAGGATTAAAGTGGGGCCTTGGATTTTGCCCTGTGGTTATGTGGGCCCTATGAACTATGGACTTTTTGTGCATGTGTACATATCTGTTACATTGCCACATCGACATATTGATTTTTTTGTTGAACTGATTACAATCACTTTAGTCAATTCCTGTTGTCCTTGCATTATACTGCCGATTATCAGGGACAAATTGTTTTTGTAATGCAGCTGGTTGTGTGTATGGTGTGTGTGTGTGTGTCAGGTGTGTGTGGTGCGTGTGGTGCATGTGTGTGTCACTGTTGTTTTTCTCCCCCCCTCCCTTGTGTGCTAGGAGGCTGGACTCACCGTCATCATCTTAGCCGGTGTTGGTGTTCCAAGTGGAGCATAATGTAGAAGATCATCCAGAAAACATGCAGTTCTGGTTCCATGGCGGCGCGGTTTTTCCCTGTGTCTCCAATGGTGAGTCTTTTGACTTTTGTGTTCTGTTTCCGCCAGCCTTTTGATGGCATTGGTACCACCCCGGAAAGGGTGGGGGATTTAAGGGTCATAATATGGTGGGTGGTACTTTGTCTTCTGCCTGGCTGTGGGCAGCTACCGCCGTGGTGGCTGTTGTTTCTGCCCTGGGGGTTGGTGTGGTACATTGGCTGTCTATCGGAGATACCACTGCCAGGGTCATAATTTGGTGGTAGTTACTGCCAGCCTGTTGGCGGTATTACCGCCACTTTATCACCGACCGCCAGGGTCGTAATGAGGGCCTATATTGGTCTAATTAAGACTTTAAAATATTTTTTATCAGGTGTTGGGATAATGATGAATAAATCACGACGCTCAGCGCAGGCCCTCCTGTTTAATGCCACGACACCTACGCGAATATCAGCGACAAACAAAAAACAAAAGTACAGTCATCCACTCAGGCAGTGATACAACCACTTACAGACCCACTCAGACCCTTACACAAACAGTCCCAGACCGACTCAGGCACTCATGCTCCCACTCACAGACCATCTCAGACACTGACGCAGCCAGTGACTGACCCATTCAGACCCTCATGCACCCACCCACAGACCCACACTGACACAACCACTCACAGGCCCACTCAGCCACTGATGCACACACTCGCAAACCCATTCAGACACTGAGGCACCCACTCACAGACTCACACCGACCTGCTTGCACCCTGTCACAGACCCATTAAGACCCTCAAACACCCAGTCACAAATTCACTCAGATCCTCATACACCCACTCACAGACCTACTCAGACACTTACACACCCATTTACAGACACACTCAGAGACTCATTCATAAAGTTCCACTCATACACTCACCTATACATGCAGTTATGAAATCAGTTATTCACCCATGCTGTATTAAGCCAATTGCTCATCCTTACAACACTGATTTACTCATTCACTTACTCATACTTACATTTATACACTCACTCAGTCAATTATACACCCAATAACATATCCAGTCACTCACTGAATGCATGCATTAGTGCACTGACTCACTTATTAGTAGTACATGCACTTGTAGTTTTCCTTAGTCACCTGTCTATGCACTCATACACTCAATCAGCCACACAGAGACATACACTCACTAAATCACCCATATATACTCTCCTATACTTACTTACTCACTCATAGAAACACTCATGTACTCACTTAAACGGCCATACACACAGTCATACACTTAGGCCCACATTTATACTTTTTTTGTGCCGCATTTGTGTCATTTTGTGACGCAAAAACTGCGCTAACTTACAAAATACAATTATATTTTGCAATCTTGCGCCGTTTTTGCATAAAAAAATTATGAAAAATGCAGCGCTAAAAAATTATAAATATGGGCCCTAGTTACTCACTCATGCCTATAGTCATGCACTCACAGACTCACCCATACATGCATGCATGTACTCAATCACCCATACATACATTCAAACATTCAGTCACTAACTCATGCATGTACTGAAGTGCTCACTCATTCCCCCATACATGCACTCACACACTCACTCACTTACTCATACAGGCACTTATGCAATCATGCAATCACCAGTACGCAAACTCATATACTCAGTCACTCACCCATGAACAAACTAATGCACTATCTCACTCACCTATATATGTACTCACTGACTCACCCATATGTACACTTATATACTCTGTCAATCAGCCACACACACTCAGACATTCAATCACTCACTCATGCATGCGCTCAAGCACTCACTTGTTCACATATCCATAAACTCATGCAGTTATTTACTCACCCATACAGACACTTATGCACTCAGTCAATCAGGCATACACACATTTATACATTTTGGGCCACATGTAGCAGAGTTCGGATTTGCGAGTCACAAATCTGAATGTAGGACAGTGTCCTTGACACTATTTGCGATTTGCAAGGCGGTTGCAAATGCCCACCTCATGAATATTCATGAGGTAGGTCGCAATTTGCGACCCCCTTGGGAATATCGGCCCTCACAGGGATGGTGGCCTACTGGAGACAGCAGACCTCCATGTCTGTGACTGTTTTTCAATAAAGCAGTTTTTTGTTTTTTTGTAATGCAGCCCGTTTTCCTTAAAGAAAAACTAGATGCATTACAAAAACAAAAAATTAAACATTTCTGTTTGTTCTGAAAAAATGTTTTCAGTGATATTCACAAAGGGGAAGGGATCCCAGGGGGACCCCTTCCTGTTTGCGAATGGGTTACCATCAGTGTGACACTGGTGGTAACTGCGATTGTTTTGCGACCGCGTTCGCGGTCACAAAAAATCCTACGTCGCACTGCGAGTCGCAATTAGGAAGGGAACACCCCTTCCTAATTGCGAGTCGCAATCCATTTTGCGATTCGGTAACAATGTTACCGAATCGCAAAACTGGGTTTGTGCATCGAGCAAGTGCTTTTTGCACGTCGCAAACAGCCAGATTCACTGTTTGCGAGGTGCAAAAAGCATAGTACATGTGGCCCTTTGCCACAAATTCATTAACACACTAATGTACTGACACAATAACTCATACACACACTCATATACTCAGTCACTCACTCATGAATAAACTAATCTCACTCTCCTATACATGTATTCACTCACTCACCCATACATACAGTCATACACTCAATCACCCACATACTCATATAGTCAGTGACTCACCCATGCATATGCTCAAGCACTCACTCATACAGCTATACATACACACATGCAATCAGTCACTCACCCATGTATGCACTTATGCACTCACTAAAGCTACCATGCACAACTCATGCACCCCGTCACTCATCCATATATGCACTCATACACACAATAGATCACCCATGCAACATTTGTTGTCTTAGTCACTCATGCATACAAGAGCCATAACATCCATTCACTCACCCATACAGTACTTCTGTAGTCATTCAGTCACCCATCCACTCACATACTCATTCACTCATCGATACATGCACTTGTACACTCACAGAATGCACTAAGTACCACTCACACACTCACTTACTCACTCATCAATACATCCAATCACTCACACAGTCAGTTACCCATGGTCAATTCATGCAATTACTCATTCACTTATACACCACTCACAGATCCATTCATTCACTCAAGCAGCACCCATGCCCTCACTCAGTCACATATGAACTCAGTTAATCATCCATACACACAGCCATACACTCAGTCACTCACTCATGCACTCACTCATTCACCCATACATGCAGTCATGCACTCACTGACAGGCACTGATACACTCAGTCAATCACCCATGCACATATTCATCCACTCAGTCACTCACTCATGCACACACTAATGCACTCACTAAATCACCCATGCGTGCACTCATTCACTAAATGATTCACCCATACACACACTCACCTATTCAATCACTCAACTATGCATATACTTAAGCTGTCACTCATTGAGCCATACATGCACTAATGCAATCAGTCACTCACTCATACAAGAATTCATGCAGTCATACAATGACCCATACATACACTCATACACACATTAATGCACTCACTCATTTATCCATACATACACTCACACTCATTCATGCACCACACAGATGCTCACTCATTCAATCATTCACACACTCATACACTCACTCACTCAACCATACATGCACTGATGCACTCTTTTCTTTATTCTTCTTCATACAGACATACATGAAAACATTCTGCTCATATTTTTTTGACTATGAAAGGTGGTTCTGAAGAAAAACGTTATTTTTCTTGTTGCAGAACTTAATACATTCCTTTTGGTGATTTTGGGAAATGTTTGTATTTTTTTTTTGTATGTGTTTTAAATAAAATGCCAACTACACCATACCAAGGTCCTTAAAACTTGCAAAACCTTGAGAATAAACTGAAAAAGCAAAAAAAAGATCAGCATGTGTGTTTTTTTGCAGCAATCTTCATCAGAGTCACTGACTGCTCACCTACAGTAAGTATTTTTTTCAATCAAGGCAGCTGCCCACTCTATTAAATTGTGGAAGAATATCTTCAAGCTGAGTATCTAACTGTGGTGGCACAACTTCTCCTACAGATGGTCTTGGTCCAGTGGAAAATGATGTTTCTCCAGCTTTTTTATTCATTACAGCTCTTACATACTTCCTTTTGTGGTATGCCTTCAGATGGTAAAACGTGGTTGTTGTTGGGCATGAATAGTTCTTGCTTGTTCCCCTTGAAAGTATTTTTTCACAAAGTGTACATATTACCAGTTTGGCCACTGTCTTCTCCTCTCCTAAAGGGATTACAAAGAATTTCCAGGCAACTGACTGCTTCTTCTGGGCAAGTTCTTCATCCGAAGAAGATTGCTCATCTAGCTGTTCCTCTCAGAGCGAGATGCCATTTTATTAACAAATAAACAACAAAAGCTACCCGATACAGCAGTAATCAGGGCACAGCAAAAAGCAGCTTCCACTCTCCCTGCACGTTAAAACCGAATGTGAATTCTGGGTGTGGTCTTCATTAGAATACACCAGAATGCAGTATTGTCCAATCAAAACTCTTCTTTTCGAGATCACATGACTGTCGTGAATAACAACGTAATCGTGACAAGCGATGACGTTGTGATTTAATGAAAAATAAAGTAAAAATCATGTTTAGAATTGAAGAACTCACAGTATTAATAGTTTTTACACCACTATAATAAAATACTGATAAATGGAAATACATAGAAAATCTGTTTATAAGTAGTTTCCAAATTAATAATTAATCACGAGCATCACATCGACTGATGATGTGGCGATTAATCATACCAAACCAAGGACCAGTTTATTATTTAAATAAGACCCACAGACAACATTTTCTATACCTGAATATTAAATTAATCATGTCAAACTTTGAGTTGGAAGTTGATTTAGTACTAATTACAACGCCCCGAAAACACACTTGCAACATGATTAATCACAATGAATGAAACGACCGACGCAAGTAAACACACCTTTTTCAGTTAGACAAAAAGTCAACATTTTCTATACCCAGATAATAAACTACTTTTAGCACAGATTGAGTAGAAGGTCTGGATACAACTACTTAAAACTTTAAAAAAAAACAGAACCTTCGCAATTAATCACAAAGAACACCAGGTCAACACAACATGATTAAATGGAAAAGCACTAAAAAACGAAATTCACTATGGAATTAATCATAGAAATATTTGGTAGTCAAGCAACATACTAAAATACCATAATAAAGATAATAAAGATTATCTTCAGAACATAGATTTTCTATAAAGAAGACTCCTCCTCCTCTACATTTTTCAAACATGTGAAAAAAAGAACACATACTCACATCACACATACACACCAATTCTCTCACACTCACCCTCACACTGGCACTCTCACACCTACTCACACCCACAGACACCCTCTCACAGCGATTATCACACCCACAGGGCCAGGCCCTATATTTTATATTTGTATCGAAATCAAAGCTTCTACACTTTAAAAAAAAACGTACAAATTCACTGAAAAAACAAAGGTTACAGGGACATTATAGTTAGGAAATAGAATTTAAAAAACCTTGGAAATTCTTGGAAAAAAACAAAGGTTCGATAGACAATATAGTAAGGAAACAGTATTTAAGAAACCATAGAAATTCACCAAAAAGAACAAAGGTTACAGGGACGTTACAGTTAGGAAATAGAATTTAAAAAACCCTAGAAATTCACTGAAAAAAGCAGAAGTTACAGGGACGTTATAGTTAGAGTCACATTTTACAAGTACAAAACCAGTGAAATTCAGCAATTATAGTCACCTTACTTAACTATAACTTGCAGCCCCGTAATACACTGCTTATGACCTCACATATTACATCACTCATGACATGGTGAGTGACATCACTCATGACATCTCAAACGGCATCACTGATGATATCATCCACTGAGTTTAAGTGTTATATAGATCTTTAAGTTATAGTGGGAGTGGCTGTACAGGTGACTGAGTGCATGTTTGCATGTATGGGTGAGTGACAAGGTTTGTTTCTGACTGTATCAGTTAGTGATTGAGTAAGTCAGTGGCTGTACAGGTGAGTGAGTGGATGCATCACTAGGTTTTTGTTTTTCCATAAGTGTGTAGAAGTTTCAGTGTCTTTATGGAACAGTGAATGGCTCTGAACGTAGTTATATTGGGGAGCAAGTTATACTTAGGTGAATTTCACTGGTTTTGTCAGAAAAAAATATTTTTATATATATAGTAGGAGGCAGGAAGCTAGATCACCTAATGCTCAAATTTTTGTAGTAGCTTGGTTGAGGAGTTAGGCTAATCTTGGATCGTGCAAAGCATTTTTGTACCCACAGTATGAATAAAAAAGCACACACTTAAAAGAAATGCTTCAGACATATATATATATATATGTGAATTTTTAAGGTTTTAATAAAGTTAGTATTTTTGTGCGTAATTGTGCACCATAGGAATCAATGAGAAAATCATTTGAAAGCTTGCAGTAAATTAGGCAATCTGTTTACCAATGTCTCCTTTTGCAGGTAGGTTGATCTCTTTGTTGTGTACCATGGACCAGCTGGAGAAGTTTGGTTGACTCCCAGTTCTGGCGGGAGCAGCTGCAGAAAGTCAACGGAGCTGATGCCAGGCCACTGCGGGGGCCACTTAGAAAGGCTCTGCACAGGTGGACTTAACATTAAGGGGGTGATTATGACCTTGGCGGACGGCGGAGGCCGTCCGCCAAGGTACCGCCGCCAAATGACGGCACCGCGGTCAAAAGACCGCGGCGGCCATTCAGACATTTCCTCTGGGCCGGCGGGCGCTCTCCAAAAGAGCGCCCGCCGGCCCAGAGGAAATGCCCCTGCAACGAGGACGCCGGCTCAGAATTGAGCCGGCGTAGTTGCAGGGGTGCGACGGGTGCAGTTTGCACCCGACGCGTATTTCAGTGTCTGCATTGCAGACACTGAAATACACAGTGGGGCCCTCTTACGGGGGCCCCTGCAGTGCCCATGCCATTGGCATGGGCACCGCAGGGGCCCTGCGGCACCCCCTACCGCCATCCTGTTCCTGGTGGGAGACCCGCCAGGAACAGGATGGCGGTAGGGGGTGTCAGAATCCCCATGGCGGCGGAGCGCGCTCCGCCGCCATGGAGGATTCCCCCGAGCAGCGGGAAGTCGGCGGGAGACCGCCGACTTTCCGCTTCTGACCGCGGCTGAACCGCCGCGGTCAGAATGCTCGTGGGAGCACCGGCAGCCTGTTGGCGGTGCTCCCGTGGTCGGTGGTCCTGGCGGCCACCTGCCGCCAGGGTCAGAATGACCCCCTAAGTCTGGTGGGTCCCCTTGTAGTGTCGAGGACGCAAACAGTGGGGGACCCTTAGGCCACAGCTGGATCTTCGGTGCAGGGCGCAGAGTCCAGAGCAAATCAGTGAGCCAGGAGCTGTGTGCAAATGTGCCGTTGGAAGCAAGAGATAGGTTTCTTTGAGGGTCACTTGCAGGCCTGAAGGGGCGGTCTGGTGGGAAGTCTGGGTAGTTCTTGAAGTCCCTCAACTGGGGCTTCCTCCTGGTCCTTTTTCAGTCTGGAATGGACTGTCCTTCTGGGTGTCTGACGTGAGGTGACCAGTACCTAGGGCTGTTGCACAGTCTGGTCACTAGAGGTCGCAGTGCCACCAAACTTTGTACACTGGTAGGTTCTGTTCTCACAGTCGGGTGGTGTGAGAAAACTGGGCTGAATGCAGAAGCCTTCTAACTTTTTTCCACCAATTTTCACTTTTTGCTGGTGTTTTCCTGACTCTGATGGTGTCCTGGGTACTAATAACCAGTTCCAGGGACTGTGCTCTGATTAAAATAAGCATGCAAATTAAGCTAATTATAATTGGAAGTATCAACCTACCTATAAGTCCCTAGTATATGGTAGCGCATGTAGGTTTAGGGACCCCAGCATAGGTAGTGCCCCCGTAGGTGCACTGCTGAGGAGCTGAGTGTCATTTTAAAGGCAGACCTGCTTTGCTTGCTGTTTTTAAACTAAAGGTATATGCAAATTCGACTTTGTAATTAAAAGTACTTCCAAAGTCTTAAACTACCTTATTTTTACATATAAGTCACCACTACGGTGTACGCTAAGTGCCTCTACTGCTGGGTGCTATGTACCTATAAGCAGGGACCTTATAAAAATTGATTTATAAACCCTGGTGAGGTAAAATAGCCAAATCTGTTTTCCCCTCACTGTTGTGAATGGGCTCCATAGGCTAAAATGGGGAGACTTTACTTTAATTAATAGATTCCCAATAGGAGCCAGATATTTCAAGTTTGATATCAAACTGATTGTTATAATTATTTCCACCAATTTGCCATTGTTGAATTTAATATAACTAGTTCAGGGAAAGCGTTTTAGAGCTCTACCTGAAAGTTGCCAGCATCAGCTCTGTAGTGCCCTTTTTGGTTGATCAGCCGCTGGCACCCTGGCCAGGCTGCCTTGATGAGGTATGAGGTGGCCAGGGCAGAACACAACAAAAGTGCTTTGAGGGGAGCTCTACCTCAGCAGATGGTGAAACAGGATTGGGGGAGAGCAGCCAAACTGGTCTTCAAGGGAAGGAAGGACATTTGGATCAGCTCAGGACTGTCCCCATTTTCCTGCAAACCCAGACAACCAGATGCCCTCTTGACTAGATTAGGAGCGGGAAGGAGAGGGTTGTGCTAAGGATTTTTAGCCACACCAGTGGGAGGGCTGAGCCAGATCTAAACTTCAAACGTCAGTGTACACCATTTTGGATTTTTAAGGAATGTTGCTCCCTGGGACTGATTTTTGCCACACTTCCCAGGAAGTGGTCATCCAAGAGGGTAGTGGCATGCCTGTGATTGGACAGTTGCCCCCCTCTGCTCTTTACCCCAGGAGCAAGGATACATTTGACAGAGCTGCAAACATACCTCAGATCCTTGCTGGAAGAAAATACTGGAGAAGAAGGACTGCCCTGCTGGACCCCTGCCATGCACCTGGACACTGCAGTCACAAGGACTGCACCAGCTGCACACCTTGGGCTTTAACAAGAAAAATATTCTGCCTTGCTTCTGCAACTCCAGGAGTGGACTCCCTGTACACTATTGGTACCAAGTGGTGCCCAGAGGCCTCTGCATCAAGTCCTGCAAGAAGAGCCCAATTGACCAGTGACCAGTTGAGGATTCTGACAGAGTGCATTCTGGGAATTGTAGTCCCAACTCCCAATGACACTTCAAGGATCCAGAAGGACCTCTAGAAGGAGATCCAGAAGTTCGGAGACATTTGGAACAGCTGCTGTAAACTGCTCCATAAGTTGAAGAGGTGCATTGTGGGAGTTGTGATCCAAGACCCAAGAGGTAAACCAGAGTCTCTGAACCCTTGGTTGGTGCTGTGGATCCCTTTCCTCTATCAAGAAACACTTCTGAAAGTAAGTGTAGCAGTGTTACATCATGGGTGGCCTGAAATCTGGACTTTGTCCCTGTCCAGAGTGACCATTTTAACCCTTTGAGTGCTTTTTGCTTCCAAGCGCTAGAATAACTTCTAATCTTTAAAAATTCATAGCTCGGGTTCCCTACATTGGATTTGTGTTGTTTTAGTGTACTTTTAAAGAAAAAAATATCTATAATTATAAATTGGAGTTCGTTTTTTATTATGTTTTGTGTTTTACTTATTTACTGTTTTGTAATTTTTAAATGCTTTACAGATATGTGTCCTAAGGAAAGCATTGTCACTCATTGCCAAGCTACCAAGAGTTGACCTGGGTTTAATTAATTGAGACCTAACCAGAGGTTAGTGGCCTATTGCTACGTGTAGGTACTTACCTGTTGTTACACCTGGCACCCTTAGTGTGGTCACCCCAAACTTTTTGCCTGCCTGCCTCCTTCCAATTTTTGACACTGTTTTTGGTGGTTTTAGGACTCTACACACTTTACTACGGCTAACCAGTGCTAAGGTACATATGCTCTCTCCCTTAAAACTTGGTGACACTGGCTCCTACCTGATTGATATATTTAATTTACTTGTAAGTCCCTAGTAAAGTGCACTGTATGTGCCCATGGCCTGTAAATTAAATGCTACTAGGGGGCCAGCAGCACTGATTGTGCCACCCACATAAGTCACCCCTTAACCATGTCTCAGGACTGGCAATGCAAGGTCTGTGTGTGCTGTTTCACTGTCACTTTGACTTGGCCTTCAAAACTACTTGCCAAGCCTTAAACTCCCTTTTTTCTACATATAAGGTAGGCCCTAGGTAATCCATAGGGCAGGGTGCTGTGTAAATAAAAGGCAGGATATATAATAATGTGTTTTATATGTCCTGGTAGGTAGTGGAAAACTCCTAAATTTGATTTTCACTGCCGTGAGGCCTGCTGATTTCAAAGGCTAACATTAGAGCTACCCTAATATACTGCTTGAGTGGTAGATTCTGATCAGAAAGGAGTAGACAGGTCATATTTAGGATGGCCAGAATGGTAATACAAAATCCTGCTGACTGGTGAGGTTGTATTTTGTATTACTATTTTAGAAATGCCACTTTTAGACAGTGACCCCTTCTCTCCACTTAAAATCCGTCTGTGCCCTACAGCCTGTCGCCAAGCCATGTCTGGGCTGGGCTGGTTGACAGTTCCCTTGTGCATTTCACCCAGACAACCACAAACACAGGATGCTCAGTCACACCTGCACACATCTGCATACTGAATTGGCCTTCCTGGGCTGGAGGGGTGGAGGGCCTGACACTTCCATGTCAAAGGACAGTGGCCTGCCCTCACACAATGAGTTGCCAAACCCCCTACTGGGCCCCTAGTAGACAGGGTTGTACTGAAAGGGGATCTTGTGTACTTCAAAACCACTCTTTAAAGTGTCCCCCACTTCAAAGGCAATTTTGGATATATAAACTGGGTCCCTGACCCTACCAACTTAGACACTTCTTGGGAAAGACACTTTGCACCAGAACCTGCAACCTGCCAAGAGAAGCTGCATGGCTGCCCAACGGACTCACCTACACTGCTTTGCTGTAAATGACTGTTGCCCTGCTGTTGCCCTGCTGCCTTGCTGGCCTCAGGTTCTGCTGAGAAGTGCTCTCCAAGGACTTGGATTGAGCTTTCCTCCTATTCCTGAAGTCTGAGGGCCAAAAAAACTTCATCTCTGCAAAGAAACTCCTCGTGCTGCGAAAATCGATGCACAGCCTGCCAGAATCGATGCACAGCCTGGCCAGTGTTGAGAAAATCACCACATCGAACCAAAACGATGCAGCCTGGCTCCGCGAGTCAAGATTGATTCAGCACCAGCAAAGTGAATGGAACTTCAACGCAGAGCCCACAGGATCGACGCATCACCAAACTGGAACGACGCAGCCCTACTTCCTGCGTGAAGAATCGACACAGCACCTGCCGTGCGACAGAAACTCCGACATTATGCCCACCAGATCGATGCAGCACCTGTGACTTCGTCCAGCATGCCCAGGATTTCCACAGATCATCCCTCGGTGTCAAAAGACCCCACATCACAAAGAAAATTCAAGCCTGCATGCCAGGATTTGACACAAAGCCCTTGCCATGTGGAAAAGAATTGACATTGTCTGTGTGCACCCCAAAATCCAGCGCACACGTACCTTTTCCCATGAATCTGCTCTTCTGATGTCTTCATGCGTGTAATTTTGACGCAAACCAGGTACTTTGTGCTTGCAAGAGACAATTGTTGCTTTTTAATAACTTCAGTCTTTTTTATCATTACAAAAGTGATATTTCAACTTGTGATTATCAAGTCTTGATCGTTTTGACCTTAATTTAATCATATAAATATCTTATATTTTCTAAACATGTGTGGTGTCTTTTTGTGGTATTATCACTGTGTTATTGCATGATTTATTGCACAAATACTTTACACATTGCCTTCTAAACTAAGCCTGACTGCTCAGTGCCAAGCTACCAGAGCAAGGCCACAGGATAATTTGGATTGTGTTTGACTTATCCTGACTATGATTGTGATCCATATTTGGACAAGGGTGTATACCTCTGCCTATTAGAGACCCCATTTCTAATATTGGTGATCAGCGGTGAGGAAAGGACTTGTGTTTGGTAAGTAAAAGGTCAACTTGATTTTTCTTTTTCTTTTCTGCAATTTCATTTTTCTGCTTGACATTTTAACCTAATCCTTAAACAACATGTCTCTGGCTGGGTCTCAAGCAGGAGCTGGAGAGACTGACCTAGCCAAGCTGGAGACATACACTGTTAGCCAGCTGAAAGGGTTCTGAGAGGGATGGGAGTACCTACCCAGGGTGCCTCCAGGAAGGAGGAGTACCAAAAGGTGCTGAGGGCCTGGGCAGAAGCCTGTTCACAGGATGATGTTGAGGTAGAGGAGCCAGAGGATGGCCTCTCAGAGGATTTGCCACCAGCAGTGGGGGATGTTACCCCTAGAACTGTGCCCCCTGCTAAACCAGAGAGCAGTGTCTCTAGCCATGGCCTGACTGCACAGGAAAGGAGGGAGGAGAGAGAATTTCAATTGCAAATGCAAGGTTAAACATGGAGGCAGAGGAGAGGAAAGCTGAGAGAGAAGACGAGTAAGCTGAGGCTGAAAGGGCCTTGGCTGAGAAAAAACCTCTTCTGGCTCATGAACTGATTCTCAAAGAGCCGGACCACAAGTCTGTGCACTCTGAGTCCAGCAGTGATGGTGGCAGCATACATACAGGAAGGTTCGTATACCCCAAAATGTGGTGCCAAGTTAATTGGTGGGAGATTACATTGATAAGTGGTTGGCTGCTTATGAAGTTGCACTAAGGGCTCATGGGGTCCCCAAAGAGCAATAGGGGGCAGACTTGTGGGGATATGTGCCAGTTGTGGGGAGGGACACACTCCTCACATTAGACCCAAAGGATCAGAACACTTATTCACCCATGAAAACTACTTTACTTGCCAAGTTTGGGCTGACCCCTGAGAAGTATCGTCAGAGATTCAGGGACAGCTTCAAGCTCTCCACACAAACTTGGGTAGACTTTTTTTATTTTTCCAGTACGGCATTGAATGTATGGGTGCAGGGCAGTAAAGTAGATGACTATGTGGGGTTGTATAATTTGATCCTAAGAGAGCATATACTCAGTGTTTGCTTTACAGAGTTGTGCCAGCACCTAGTTGACAGTAAGCTGACTGACCCTAGGAAGCTTGCTGAGGAGGCGGACCTCTTTATTAGCACCAGAGTGTCCTAAAAGGTATCTGGGGTGACACCGGGAGAAAAAATTAAAAATAAGGAGTTCTCAAAAGGCCCCCAAAACAATTCCCAGGGGGGTGGTGGTAACTAGTCCCTGTCTGAGTCTGAGAAGAGGCCAGGGTTCTTTGATAAGACAAAAGGAAAGTTTGTACCCAAATGCTTAGAGTGCACCAGACATGGTCACTTCAATGGCGACTCCAAGGGTCCCATGTGGCACAGGATCCCACTTGAAGGCAGACACCTGGGTTGGATAGCGTAGCGCTCAGGGAGGAGGTAGTCCCAGATAGTTTTGGGGAACAGATAGAAGTAACCCTAGTGTCCCTGGGAGATGAAGAAATGGTGACAAAAGCCCACATGACTGCCAATACTTGTAAGTATAGGCAATGGGTCACCATTAATGGGCAAAGGGTGGAGGCTCTGTATGACACCGGAGCAAGCATGACTACTGTAAGGGGTCAGCTGGTGTCGGCAGAGCATGTCTTCCTCAACACATTCTACCAGGTCATAATTGCTGACAATCGTGGGAGCTCTTGTTCCTTTTGAGTGGAGGGGGTCTCTGGTACTCTAAAAGTAGCTGTGAGTCCTGCCATGCCTGTAAATTGTCTCCTAGGCAACGACCTTGAGCATACTGCCTGGAAGGAGGTGGAGCTCAGAACTCACCTGGAGATGTTAGGTTTGCCTGAATGGGTATGCATGACCACATGGTCCATGGCTGCCCGGGAAGGGAGTCAAGGGTGACTGGAGCATGGAACAATGGCCCAGAGAGCAGAAAAGAGGTAGGGCCTGGGGCAGGGGAAACCGGTCCCATATGTTACTGCGGTGGTTGACGGGGTCCCAGAGGAGGAGACCCTTAAGCCAACTGGGGAGGACATTACCATCCTGGGTAATCTGCCTGAGCTTGCTGGCAGGCAAGTTCAGGGTGGGCCAACCAGTGAAGAGTTCTGCAAAGCGCAGAAAGAGTGCCCCACTCTTGAGGGTTTGAGGTGACAGGCCACAGCCCAGGCAGCAGGTGAAGCCTCTGGCGATCACCATATCTATTGGGAGAATGATCTCCTTTACAGTGAGCCCAAGGTACCAGAAGCTGGGGCAGCATGTGTGCTGGTGGCCCCCCAGTGCTACTGGGCCTTCCTACTGGGGTTGGCTCACGACATCCCTCTGGTGGGATATTTGGCACAAGACCTTCACAAGGCTTGTCACCCACTTTTATTGACCCCGAATGATGGTAGCCTCAGATGCTATCCATAGGTCATGCTAAACCTGCCAGGCTAGTGGGAAGACAGGGAAAAGGCTCAAGGCCCCCCTGATCCCACTCCGTGTTGTAGGCACCCCCTTTGAAAGGGTGGACATCAACGTCATTGGTCCCTTGGATTCCAAAACTGCCATAGGCATCAGGTTTATCCTGGTTTTGGTGGTCCATGCCACCCGCTATCCATAGGCGATCCCTCTAAGGACAGTGGCTGCACTGGTGGTGACCAGAGCTCTAATGGGGACATTTACCCATGTGGGATTCCCAAAAAAGGGTGTGTCTTTCAGAGGCACAAACTTCATGTCTGCGTACATGGAGTCCATGTGGGATGCGTGCAGGGTGACCTACCCGTTCACCACCCTTTGCTGGCCTCTGGCTCTCTGAGAAGTGCTCTCCAAAAGCTTGGATTGAGCTTGTCTCTTGTTCCTGAAGTCTCAAGGCCAAAAATACTTCATCTCTGCAAAGAAACTACTTGTGCAGTGAAAATCAATGCACAGCCTGCCGGAATGGATGCACAGTCTGGACAGTGGTAAGAAAATCATCACCTCGCCGAACTGGAACGATGCAGCCCATCTCCGAGTGGAGATCGATGCAGCACCAGTGTTGAATCCAGAACTTCGACACACGGCCCACCGGATCGATGCATTGCAGAGCTGGAATAATGCAGTCTGACTGCCTGCGTGAAGAATCGACAAAGCACCTGCCGTTTAACAGAAACTCTGATGCTCCACCCACCAGATCAACGCAGCACCTGTGACTTCGTCCAGCATGCCCAGGAGTTCCACGCATCGTCCCTGGGTGTCAAAATGCCATGCATCGCAAAGAGGATTCAAGCCTGCGCACCAGAATTTGATGCAAAGCCCTTGCAGCGTGGAAAAGAATCAACACATCATTTGTGTGTGCCCGGAAATCTGACGCACACCTACCTTTTCCCACACATCTCCCCCTCTGCGGTCTTCATGCGTGTAATTTTGACAGAAACCATGTACTTTTTGCTTGCAAGAGACAATTTTTACTTTTTAAGAACTTGAGACTCTTTTTACCATTACAAAAGTGATATTTCAACTTGTGATTATCAAATCTTGATCATTTTGACCTTAATTTAATCATATAAATACCTTGTATTTTTCTCACTGTGTTACTGTATGATTTATTGCACAAATACTTTACACATTGCCTTCTAAGTTAATCCTGACTGCTCAGTGCCAAGCTACCAGAGGGTGGGCACAGGATCATTTGGATCATGTGTGACTTACCCTGAAGAGGATTGTGATCCATATTTGGACAAGGGTGTATACCTCTGCCAACTAGAGACCGCATTTCTAACACCTGCTCTCAGCAATAATCCGCTTTCCAACATACAGGTGAAGTTTGGTCTAGCTGCAGAATCCAGTTCCTTGGACTTCACTGGGTCTTTGGTTCCTTGTCATTGTAGAGTGATGCCTTTACTCTGGAGGGATATCTTTGGTGATTTTGAAAGAATGTAGGTCCTCTGGGAATTTGCAGAGTCTGTCCATTGTCCAAGTAACCCTTCAGTGGCTATTGTCGATTCTTGGATGTAGCAGGTATGATTTGGCGCCTTTTCTTGTTTCTGCAGGATTTCAGTTCTCGAGCCTTCGGCTTCTTTGTTGGTGGTCTTCTTTTGTCTGTGTGATCTCATTTCTTAATCTAGGGATGCCCACTAAATACTGTATTTAGTGGACATTTTAGAGGGGAACCTAGTAGTGACCAATTGGTCATCTACCTTCAGGTGACTACACCCACTAAGTGACCCCTTCCTATTGGCAAGAGTCACTTCCCTACACCTGATTGGCAATTTTCTTTTGATCCAAGATGGAGGGAAATTAAATGAGAGATCACCTCACATGCAATACCTTAGGGGTGGTGCAATCCAGGAATGACCATTCCTCCTGTCCTTTGTCTGATTTCTCACCGTTGCTCCAATCAACAGTGGATGTGTGCAATGGGGGTGGCCATCTGCTGCTTGCAGCAGGCCTGGGGGTTGAGTTTCAAGGGTGGTAAACCCTTTGTAGTTTTCTGGCAGGGCAGTGCACATTCCTGAGGGAGGGGATGTTAGCACCTCCAACCAGGAAGGGCTTTGTTCTGAATTCCATAGATCAGGATCTCTCACTCCAGGGTTTCAGACTCTTGGCTGGTAGTGGCAGGCTGGTTGTGATTGGCCCACAACTATGCCAGTGTAGTTAACTTTCGCAGAGGGCACATCTAAGGTGACCTCAGGGTACATTTTGCAATAAATCCATTGTGGTACCAGCTTGGATTTATCATTCTGAGTTGTTTGACACCAAACAACCCAGGGCTCAGAGTGCCCATCATGCAGTTGTGAAACATATATTGACCAGTGTACAGCACATGCATTTAAAAAGGCTGCTCTGTTCACTCACAATGTCCCAGGTTTGGCAAGGACACAGTGTGGGCATATTGCTCATGCAGCTATGCCCTCACATACAGTGTAGTGCACCCTACCTAGGGCTGGAAGATCTGCCAGAGGGGTGTCTTACCTATATTGTATAGTGGGCAGGGCACACAGGCAGTGTGTCATGCCCAGTTTGTCTTTTGGGATTGCATCAGGACACTCAGTCTGTAATGGTAGAGCGGACGCATCTGAATGCATGGTTCTTGAGGGTGGCACAATCAGTGCTGCTGCCCTCAGGGGCCTTACCCTTAGTATCACATGCCCTGGGTACCTAAGTGCCATTTACTAGGGACTTATAGTGGCAGCTAAAGGTGTATCCAATTGTGCCAATGCATCATAACAGTTTTGGGGAAAGAGAGGTGGCCCAGGGAACCTGGTTAGCAGGAGCCCTGGGCACTACCAACTTTTAGGCTACATCAGGCAAAAGTGGGGCCCTAATTATGTCAAAAGAGGCCTTATGTGTGTGTATACTGGTGGTTGCCATCAGGTATTAATAGTTAGAACTGAGTTTCCCTAGGATGAACATTTTTTTGTTTTGTCAATAACTTTGTAGCTGCTTCATGAATCTTCATGAAATCTTCATTAAATTTTCAAACAATATACTTTTTACAGTTTAGCTGCTGTCTTGATAGTTTTCGGGGTGATCCATTAAGTGGGGGCCGAGAAAAAGGGGGAGTCACAAAATGCATTTTCCCCATTCATTTTTTTCATATGGAATTACACCAATGTGGCAGGAAGCTACATCCTGTTCTGCAGAATGTGCTTTTTGTCATTTGCTGTAAATCAGTTTAGTACAGTAGTTTTGGAGATATGAAAGGTTAAAAAATGTAAATATCTATGGATCTACAGATCCACACGCTAATGCAAGAATCTGATTGGCTGGCCGCAATCTGACAGGGAAGGTCCCTGGAGCTCAAATGGTGGGTGGAAAGTAGATGAAGGTGTCAGGGTAGGAACTTCTTGACCCCATGGAGGAGATATAAGTGAGGAAATAACATAAATTGTGTTTTTAAAATGCGTAGGATTCATATCTTTTTTAATGGTTTTTGAGATGCCCAGATCCAATTGCAGGGCTCAGCTCGGCCTCAGGTGTACATCCAGGGGTAGATCTGCGGGAATTAAGGAAACATTGAAAAAAAAGAAAAAAAAAAAGATATATATATATATATATATATATATATATGTACATAGTAATATTGTGGGTGTGATACATTGACGATCTTTTCATTATTTGGGATGGCTCTGATCAATCATTATTGGACTGTATTAATGTCCTTAAAGAAAATGAGCTTAACATTCACTTAGAAACTACGTTCAGTAGCGACACTATTGAATTTCTAGAAGTCCTACTGGAAGTAAAGAAATGACCACCATCTATCGCAAACCCACAGCTTGCAACTCTATTTTGCATGCTAACAGTGGACATTCCACGACATTAAAATGGAGTATACCTTACAGCCAATTTTTGCGGGCTCGCAGAATATGCTCTGATGATAATAGGTATGATATGGAACTCTTGACAATGACAGAAAGATTTTTAAGTAGAGGATATCCTCTTAAAATTTTGGTTGATGCACAGAACAGAGTCAAATAGTAAAGCAGGGACGAGTTACTTTTTAAGAATATACCCATAGATAAAGAGAATAAACAATCTCCTCCTAGAATATTTTTAGAATTCAATTGACAACATGGTTCAGTGAAAAACATCTTACAAAACAATTGGCACATTTTGCAGAGTGATCCCAATATTAAGGACATTATTGGCCAACATACTTCCATAACTTATCTGAAGGCTCACTCATTAGGAGATCATTTGACTCAAAGTTTCTTCTCCATGAAAGATAATACATCTTGGTTGAGCAAAAAAAGTCTGGGGTTCTGGAAATGTGGCCATTGTAAGGCATGTAAATATGCACAGAACATGCAAAATTATCAAACATTTGATGGACGCCACTGTGAGATCAAGGATCGGATCACATGTATAACAGAATATGTAGTCCATGTTGCTGAATGTGGATGCCAAAAAAAGTATGTAGGCAGCACCATCCACAAATTGAAGATCAGATTTCTACAACATTTTAGAGCCATCAAAAATCATGACAGAACGTATCCTTTGGCTAAACACTTTTGGGATACTCGTAATGGTGATTGTAGCACTTTAATATTCTATGGATTTAAATTCATTAAAAACAATCCTAGGTTGGGTGATAGAACATTAGAAATGGAATCCAAGATGATTTTATTACTTGGATCTGAATCTCCTTGGGGTCATAACCTTGATGCTGAGTTACATGTTCACTTATGAAACACTAGAGGAAATGTTTTTTAATTAGAACTTGTTTACAGTGGGAAACAATATTTATTGTTGAAACAGTCAGCATCTAGTGGATTAGGCGAACAATAAAATGTCTGCAATTGTCATGAATGAAACAGGGCTTCTGAATTTGTCTCTAAGTTGCCTTGAGAAGTATAGAAAAGTATGTTTGGATTTTTGATTTTGCCTCTTCTCTTTTGACACCTGTAATATATTAAGGGAAGCAATTTGTCCATCATTGTTTTTAACATGTGATGTTTACATTATTATTTATATAGATGTGGTTTTGATTGAATTTTTGCACTTTGCACTTTATTTAGCGGACTCCTCTCTTTTCGCACATGCATTTATTAGGCAATTGAACAATGGATGAAGAATCAGTATACTGTGTTTTAACTTTATGGTATATTTGAGACATTGGGCACTTTGAATGGAAATGGTCAATTATACATTTTAAGAATTGAAAGTTAAAAGGCTTCTTGATATTAGCCACAGTGCAAGATGTTATCTGTGCAATACAGTTTTAGATCAAAAACCCTTTGCTTAGTCCAGTAGTACATATAGACTATTTATAAATGAATATTCATACCACGTGACACTTTATTTGCAATTCCATTTTAGAAAATAATAGTGATTTTATCTATGTATTTTCTAATCTAATTAAAAATGAGTTAATTGAAGTGTTTTATCATATGCTCTACTAGTATATTTGAAATAGTCGATTAGGATATGTGGTATTTGAATCAATCATGATGTATTGCTTGGGTTTTCATGTACTGTGGTAGAGCCATCTGGATTGGTAATCAACAGCTTTTACTTTCAATTTAATTTTGGCAACCACTATGATGACTGATGGGTGCCTCTAATTGTCTGAATCTTTAATAGTGTCCATGTTAGCATGAAATAATTATGCGAATCATTGTGAAGACAGCACTATGCTAACAAAGTCAGTATATGTGGTAGACAATTGCATGTTAAAAGATGGCCGCACTATTAGTTTGAACTAGCATGGTATGGAAACAAATGATGGCTTTTAAATGATGTATAAAACATGTCGTTTTATCGGCTGTGTTTGTCCAGTAGAAGGCGTTTGCCGAAACGCGTTGACATTCTGTGTAGGAGACTAAGATGTAATTATATAAAATAAAGCTGACGAAATTCAATTTTGAATATTGATTCATCTGTGTCCTCATGAGTTGGAGAAGGAATTGGTGCAGCCGTTTGGTGGATATTGGTCCCCCAGTTGTGGATTATCATATATATATATATATATATATATATATATATATATATATATATATATATGTAGATATATATATATATGTAGATATATATAGCAAAACAAAAGGATGATGGACGGAGTGCTGAACAATGCAAACACTCAACCCCAGTCACAGATCTGGGTTTAATCCATCATTCTTTTGCTCACCATGCCACCCCAGTTTGGACCCAGCTATATGCAAATCAGTCTTGACCCTGTTCCTCATGGGAACAGTCCAGCCCAAATTGCCAAGCCAGGTCCTCCCAGGACCGGAAACAAGCATCCTGGGACCAGTTTCAGGGTTTCACCCTTCACAGGTGCAGTAGACATCCATTGCTAGGAAGATTGAGCAATGGCGGAGAATCGTGGACAGGGTCAACGCCGTGGGACAGCACCCCAGAACAAGGGATGATATCAGGGAGAGGTGGAATGACCTACGGGGGAAGGTGTGTACTGTGGTTGCAAGGCACCAAATAGCTGTCCTGAGGACTGGCAGTGGACTCCCACCTCCTCTCCCACAACAACATGGGAAGAGCAAGTCTTGGCAATACTGCATCCTGAGGGCCTGGCAGGAGTAGCAGGAGGACTGGACTCTGGTAAGTCAAAGCTCTATTACTATCACCCCTCTACCTGCATGCCATCACCCCCATCACTCCACCACCTCTCAGACACCCCACCATCACAACCCACCCATCTCAATACCAAGCCCTGAATGCGCCACCAATGCATGGACATCACTCACAGCCCTGCATGGACACCCATCACTAATGCATGCACATTAGGGACAATCACCTAGCCCATAAAATCACTACTCACACAAGGCAAAGCTGACAGGGCAATCACAAACATACAGGGCAACACACCCATGCACAAGATGTCACACCAGAAATAATAATACTGCATTTACACCCCCGCAGGTCCCCCACACAACGTCACCGGAGAGGAGGTGCCAGCAACATCCGTTCCCCCCCAGAAGAGGCCCACAGTGATGACAGCAGCTCTGAACGCCTGGATCTGGATGACCAACCAGGCCCATCAGGGATCTCCGGACAGTTGGGTACCCAGGCACAGTCCCATACCACCACAGAGCCTCCCCCCTAAGGAAACACCACCACAGCACCCACCCAGCAGGCCCATACCTCTGTCCCCAGCACACGTCAATCAGCAGTGTGTCCATCACTACAGGGACCCCAGGCCACCCACAAACACAGGACGATCAGGGACCTGGGGTCAGTCGCAGTGGGCACACGGTTCAGGGGACAGAGGCACAGGACAACAGGGAAGCTGGGAGGATTGCTGTGCGACAGGGGGAGGACAGGTCCAGGGAACCGACTCTCCAGGAGGCACTCACCAACATCCTGAGAGCATACCACCATTCCCAGGAGACGATGGGTCAGATACTGTACAAGTTGTTGGAGACCCAGCGGCTGCAGGAGGGGCAGTACCTGGGCATCAGGGAGGACCTGAAGGACATCTACACTACCCTGGTCACCATTGCAGGGTTGCTGGCAGACATGGCCAACACCATGAGGGAGGGAGGCAGTGGCACACCACCGGGCCCCTGACACTAGCCACACCGATGAACAGCCCTCCAGCCCCGCTGTCGCTAGTGGACAGGAGGCCCTGCCACAGGAACAACAGGCCACCAGCACCCCTCCCCCTGCAGAAGGAGAACCACCCCGCAAACGGTCCCTGCAATTCAGGCAGAAGCCAGAAAACATTGCCAAAACCCCTGCCAGGAAATAAGACTCTCCTGATTGTCACCTTTGTGTCCCACTCTGTCACCCTGTCCACCTTGAACTGCCATAGCTCCCCTTCCAATGCCCCCTCTGGACTATGCACCTGTGATGCAAAAAGACTGGACTCTATCCTGGACTTTCCTCCACCATCACCCCAGCCCATTGTACATACCCCTCTATTTATTAGCACTTAAATAAACACCCTTTGAAAAAATAAAAGTATGGAGTATGTCAAATGATTTAACTATGCATTCGCATAACAAGGTTTAAACACTGCAATACAACTTTACAGTAATGTATATATAGGATTAACCTGTAGTTGGCTGCAGTCAACACACCAGGTGCCAGAGCGGGGCACAGATATCTGAAAATAGAGATGCCAAAGGGTACAGTAAGTGGCCATAGAACTGGGAGAATCTGCCTTCCATGAATAATGTCAAATACAAAACTGTCAATGCAAAGTGGAGGTACAGTGTCTTACCTGTGCGCCACTGGAAGTACTGTCGTATAATAGCTGGTCTGTTGTCCTCATCCTCATCCTCTGCCTCCTCATCTTCACTGTCCACAGGGTCCACTACTGCCACACGCCCATCTCCAGCCTCATCCTCCTGCAGAAAAGGCACCTGGCGTATTAAGGCAAGGTTCTGCAACATGCAGCATGCCACGATTATCTGGCACACCTTCTTGGGTGAGTAGTACAGGGATCCACCTGTTAGTTGGAAGCAATGAAACCTGGCCTTCAGGAGACCAAATATCCTCTCTATAATTCTCCTTGTTCGCCCATGTGCCTCATTGTAACATTCCTCTGACCTTGTCCTGGGATTCCTCACAGGGTTCAGTAGCCATGAGAGGTTGGGGTAACCAGAGTCACCTGCCAATATTGAGGGACAACTGTTAGACACACACTAACCCTTAGGGCTCACCCCATAACCATACACCAACATACACTGGGTGGGAACCAGGGCTCACCTATTAGCCACACCCGGTGCCTCTGGAGTTGAGCCATCACATATGGGATGCTGTTATTCCTCCGGATATAGGCATCATGTACAGAGCCAGGATACTTTGCATTGACATGGGAGATGTACTGGTCCACCAGGCACACTAGCTGCACATTCATCGAGTGAAATCTCTTTCGATTTCTGAACACCTGTTCATTTCTCCAGGGGGGGGGAAATGCAATATGTGTACCATCAATAGCCCCAGTAATGTTGGGGATATGTCCCATTGCATAGATGTCAGCTTTCACTGTGGCTAAATCCTCCACCTGGGGGAAAACAATGTAGGTTCACATGTATTTAATCAGTGCAGACAACACTCTGGTCAGCACTATTGAGAACATTGGTTGAGACATTCCAGTTGCCAAGCCCACTGTCACTTGGAAGGAGCCACTTGCTAAGAAATGGAGCACAGATAGGACTTGCAAAAGAGGGGGTATCCTGGTGGGCTGACGGATAGCAGATATCAGGTCAGGCTCCAACTGGGCACACAGCTCTATGATTGTGGCCCTATCCAGTCTATAGGTGAGGATGATGTGCCTGTCCTCCATTGTTGCCAAGTCCACCAGGGTTCTGTACACAGGGGGATGTCTCCATCTCCTATTCATCTGCAGCAGTTGTAATCTAGGGGGCAAAACGGGGAGCAGCTGGTCAGTGTACCACATTTCCAAACACTACACTGCAGTGCATGTTGTGACTGTAACAGTATGTTGTTGTATAGGCCCAAATGGTGTCTATGTGTACTATGACACAGTTAGGTGCCATGGCCTGCCCCCCCCCGAAATGGCGCCCGCCTGTCCTGTGTGAATGGACATGTGGAAATGATATAATGCCGCTGACGTTGTGTGCCGTTGCCGGAGGCGATCGAGTACCAGCGTGCAACTCCTCATTGATTGTCATTGGGCCCTATGGGTTACAGTGACCAATATTGATGTACGCCGGCGGTGACAGTATGCACCGCCATGGACGTGACCACCATTTTCTATCTGTTCACTCACCTGCTACCTGACCTTCAACAGGAGAGGACCTACACTGCAAGTGCTGCTGTGACCTGTGTCTGGTACCGACCATGGCTCGTGTCACTAGGGAAACGACCCCTGCCTTCACCGCTGTAGAGTTGGAGAGACTGGTGGATGGGGTCCTACCCCAGTACAGAATGCTGTATGGGCCTCCAGACCAATAGGTGAGTACACTGTGAGCACAATGCAAGGGGCATTGATGCATGGAGTGCTGTGTGTGATGGCCTCATGTGGGGGGTTGGTGGAAGGGTTCTGGGCAGTGTGCTGCATGTATAGTGGGCAATATCTGTGTGTAAGGGGATGTGAGGGCTATGGTGGGCCATGAGTGTAACAGGCCGGACGGTATGACGGATACTTTTTTCTATGTCTCTTTTTCAGCAGATCAGTGCCCATCAGAAAAAGGGTATATGGCGTGCCATCGCCAGGGATGTGCGGATCCTGGGGGTCTACGGCAGGCGGAGCACCCACTGTCAGAAATGGTGGGAGTGCCTGAGACACTGGGCAAGGAATACAGCAGATGCCCAGCTGGGGATGGCCTCCCAATGAGGAAGGGGTGCCCGTTGAACCCTGACCCCTCTGATGGCCCACATACTGGTGGTGGCCTATCTGGAGCTAGATGGGCACTTGAGAGCATCCCAGCAGCCACAAGGGGGCGAGTAGTCTCCCAATATACTACTTGGGTGTGGTGGGGTGGTCTCCGGGTGGGGGATGCGGGCCTGTGTGTGCCCCTAGGACAGGCCGGACATTGCAGGGTAGGTCCCATGTGGGGAAGGGTTTGATGGGAACTACCTCCAACCAAGCTAGTAGGTATCCACTACTGGGCAAGGGTCTGTGAGTGTCAAGTATGCTGCTAATGGCATTAGGTATTCCTGTCCATGGGCAGGTGACTAGCATTGTGACTGGTAGTGCAATGCCTAGTGCGTAGGGCTGTTCCCTGTGTGTGTGTGTGTGTGTGTGTATGTTATGTATGCCAACAGTGGTGCTGTTGCTGCCATTGACCAAGTGTACCCTTTGTCTCTTCCCCCTCCATATTGTTTTGTCACCCTGTCCTTATCTGCACTAGCATCATCTGACGGAGGAGCAGAGGCACCGGCGACTGAGGGAGCTGCATCCCACAGGGCCCATGAGGCCGAATCCATCGACAGTGAGGGCACCAGTGGGACAGAGGGCGAGGGAAGCACCACGGCGGAGACAGGAGGGGACAGTTCTGACAGTGATACCTCCTCCTGCTGGTGGCGGTCATCTCTGTGCCCACCCAAACTACAGGTACAGCTGCCACCCCTCATACCAGCACTGCCCTCCCAGCAGCCCCTCACCGAGTTTCCCGTGCCCGTCACCCAGGAGGGTGGGCATCTTCGTTGCTGCAGGCACCTTAGGCCCTGTCCCAGTGAGCCCTGCTGCCCTGATTGAGGAGGCTATTGACCTCCTGCGATCCATCTCCGTTGGGCAGTCAACCATAGTGAATGCCATCCAGGGGCTGGCAGGGCATTTGCAACAAACAAATGCATCCCTGGAGGGCATTCACTCTGGCATGGCAGCCCAACAGAGATCAATCCAGGCTCTGGCCTCCTCCCTGATGGCAGCCATTGTCCCTGTCTCTAGCCTCCCCCCTCCAACTTCCACTTCCCAGTCCCATTCCCCTCAACCCCAACCTATCCCAAGCACACAGGCAAACCAGCATGCACCCAAGACAACACACAGGAGTGGCTCAGGCAAACACAAGCACCAGACATCATCCCACAGGCACTCACACAAACACCATCCAGATGCAGACATACCAACATCCACTGCCTCTACTGTGTCCCCCTCCTCCTCCTCGTCCACCACCCTCCCAGTAGCATTTCCACTCACACCTGCAAGCACTACATCCTCATCCACTACCCCATCGCCATCACGCCTATCACTACACACCCCTCACTGGCAGTCACTACCCCTACATCCATGCACATGTCCCATGTGTCCTCTTCCACTGTGTCTGTGCCCCCTGCTCCCAAAGTACACAAACACAGGCACTCAAACACCTAACATCCATCCACCTCACAACAGCATCCAGCCCATGCACCTAGACCCAAACACAACAGACACCTCCTACAACCGCCTCCTCTTCCTCCACACCCAAACCTTCCCCCTCTTCCCGCCCCAGTGTCCCTAAGAAGCTTTTCCTCTCTGCCGTTGACCTCTTCCCTACCCCTCCCCACCATCCTTCACATCGGGCCAGGGTGGTCATAACCCAGGCAAGCACCTCAGCCACCCAGTCCACGGCCACAGTAGTGTCGGCAGCTACTGCAGGTGTGAGAGGCTCCAGGGAACCAGCCATCAGCACTGACAGTGTGCCTACATCAGCTGCCAAGGGGAAGGGCAAAGAGGCACCACTAGCTGCCAACGGGAAGGGCAAGGAGGCACCACCAGCTGCCAAGGGGAAGGGCAAGGGGCCTGCACCTGCAGGGAGGAAGGACAAAAGGCCTAGTGCTAGGACTGATTCTGAGCCCCCACCACCAACCATGGTGGTTCAGGAGTCTGAGGCTGCAGGGGAAGGGCTGGAGCCTCCACCCACCACCGGCATCCCAGACACCAACACAGCCACCAGCAACGCCACCAGCACCACTGCCAGCAGCAGCAGCCCCAGTGGGCAGCCGTCCGAGGCTGCAGGGGAAGGGCTGAAGCCTCCCCACACCACGGGCATCCCTGACACCAGCACCGCCACTGCCACTACTGAGAAGCTATCACCCCCGGTGTGCAGTGTGTAGTCCTTCCTCCATGGGCTGTAGTGCATTCTGGACCCTGCAAGTCCTGTAGGTGTGACACCCAGGTGAGACACTGTGACCTTGCACTCCCCAAGTGCTGCATCACAGGACACAAGGCCCCCTCCAGAACCAGTGGAGAAGCCATCCCCTCACCCCCTCCTTGCCAGGATGAAGCACATTGGGCACAAGGCCCCCTCCAGAACCAGTGGAGAATCCATTCACTCACCCCCTGTTTGCCAGGATGAAGCACACTGGGCACAAGGCCACCTCCTGAACAAGTGGAGAAGCCATCCACTCATCCCCTCCTTGCCAGGATAAAGCACACTGGGCACAAGGCCCCCTCCAGGACCAGTGGAGAAGCCATCCACTCAGCCCCTCCTTGCCAGGATGAAGCACACTGGCACAAGGCCCCCTCCAGAACCAGTGGGCAAACCACCCACTAGAGAGACTGTGACTTTGCACTCCCCAGGACCAAGGAGTGGGCAAACCACCCATTTGAGAGACTGTGGCTTTGCATTCCCCAGGACCAAGCAGTGGGCAAACCACCCACTAGAGAGACTGTGGCTTTGTATTCCCCAGGACCAAGCAGTGGGCAAACCACCCACTAGAGAGACTGTGGCTTTGCACTCCCCAGGACCAAGCAGTGGCCAACCACCCACTTGAGAGACTGTGGCTTTGCACTCCCCAGGACATTGCACAGGGCATGTACCCCTCTCTAAGGACCAGTGGTGTTGTACCATCTTGCGGCTGAGGTGCTCCCACCGTTCCCCGTCCCCCTGGGGTGCCTGTGTATTTTCAACCTGATGACCCTGCAGTATTCTCTCTGTGTTGTTGCAGGAGTCAAGTGGGGCCCTGGCCGATGTGATGTGGCCCTGTGGCCCATGGACAGTGAGGACTGGGCAGTGTCCCTCCATTTGTATATATGTATATACTGTTTTGATTTTGAAGAACAATTTTCTAGTATTTTATCTTATAACTCTCCCTCTAATCAATTCCTTTTGTCCTTGCATTATTCCTGAGGGGTACGGGTTGTATATGTACTGTTACTGCATCTGTTTGTGTGTATGGTGTTGGGGTAGGGGTGGGGGTGTTGCGTGTTGCGTGTGTGTGTCACCCTCTTCTTCCTCCCCCCTCCTTTGTGTGCTAGGCGGCAGTACTCATCATGGTAGTCTTTGCTGGCGTTGCTGTTAATAGTGCATTAGGAGGTATACAAGCATCGGGAAGATGTGCAACTCGGGCTCCATGGCGTTGTGGTTCTTCCTTGAGTCTCCAGAGGTGAGTGCTTTGATGTCGTTGGTACCACCCCGGAAAAGGTGGCGGATAGGCCTATTGTAATACAGTGGGCGGAACATTGTCTTCCGCCTGGCTGTTGGCGGGTACCGCAGCGGTGCTTGTTGCTACCACCATGGCAGTCGGTGTGTTAAAATGGCAGTCTGTGTGGGAGGTTTCCGCAGTGGTCATAATTCAATTTTTTTTACCGCCGGCCTGTTGGCAGTTTTACAGCTGCTTTATCACCGACCGCCAGGGTTGTAATGAGGGCCAGAGTGTGTAAAACATTCAAGTATCACAAAATAGTAATTAAATAAAACACTTGAAACAGTTTAAAAATCCAAAACAAATTTATAGAAATAGGAACTATTTTTAGCTTAACCCCTTCGCTACCAGGCCTTTTCCCCCTCCTGTACCAGGACTTTTTTTGCCTATATCGAATAGTTCTCACTTAGGCACTAATAATTAATGGCAACATAAGCTACCCACACCAAGGGGGTCATTCTAACTCTGGCGGGCGTCGGAGCCCGCCCGCCAGAGTTCCCCCCTCCGAAATACCGCACCGCGGTCAGTAGACCGCAGAGGGTATTCTAAGTTTTTCCCTGGGCTGGCGGGCGGTCGCCAAAAGACCGCCCGCCAGCCCAGGGAAAAACTCCCTTCCCACGAGGATGCCGGCTCGTAATCGAGCCGGCGGAGTGGGAAGGTGCGACGGGTGCTGTTGCACCCGTCGCGTATTTCACTGTCTGCCAAGCAGACAGTGAAATACTTGTAGGGGCCCTCTTACGGGGGCCCCTGCAGTGCCCATGCCAGTGGCATGGGCACTGCAGGGGCCCCCAGGGGCCCCGCGACCCCCCCTACCGCCATCCGGTTCCCGGCGGGCGGACCGCCGGGAACTGGATGGCGGTAGGGGGGGTCGGAATCCCCTCGGCGGCGCAGCTAGCTGCGCCGCCTTGGAGGATTCCAAAGGGCGGCGGTACACTGGCGGGAGACCGCCAGTGTTGCCGGTCCGACCGCGGCTTTACCGCCGCGGTCGGAATGCCCTTGGGAGCACCGCCGGCCTGTCGGCGGTGCTCCCGCCGACCCTGGCCCCGGCGGTCTTAGACCGCCGGGGTCAGAATGACCCCCCAAATTTGCATCCCTTTTTTCCAACATCCTAGGGATTCTAGAGGTACCCAGACTTTCTGGGTTCCCCTGAAGGAGGCCAAGAAATTAGCCAAAATACAGTGAAAAATTCATTTATTTCAAGAAAATGGGAAAAAGGGGCTGCAGAAGAAGGCTTGTGTTTTTTTCCCTGAAAATGGAATGAGCAAAGGGTTTGTGGTGCTACAATCACCAGCTTCCCAGCTTTCAGGAACAGTCAGACTTGAATCAGAAAACCCAATTTTTCAACACAATTTTGGCAGTTTACTGGGACATACCCAATTTTTAAAAAATGTTGTGCTTTCAGCCTACTTCCAGTAAGTGACAGAAATGGGCATGAAACCAATGCTGGATCCCAGAAACCTAAACATTTCTAAAAAGTAGACAACATTCTGAATTCAACAAGGGGTAATTTGTGTAGATCCTACAAGGGTTTCCTACAGAAAATAACAACTGAAATAAACTAATATTGAAATTGAGATGAAAAAAACAGCAATTTTTCTCTACTTTTTACTCTGTAACTTTTTCCTGCAATGTGAGCATTTTTTAAAGCAATATACCGTTACTGGTTGCGGGGATATGTAGGGCTTGTAGGTTCATCAAGAACCCTAGGTACCCAGAGCCAATAAATGATCTGCACCCTGCAGTGGGTTTTCATTCTATACCGGGTATACAGCAATTCATTTGCTGAAATATAAAGAGTGAAAAATAGCTATCAAGAAAACCTTTGTATTTCCAAAATGGGCACAAGATAAGGTGTTGAGGAGCAGTGGTTATTTCAAAATCTCTTAAATCTGGGGTGCGCATACTAGCATGTGAATTACAGGGCATTGATTGTTATTATTTTCTGTGCAGCGGGTGGTGTTTAGTCTTTGCCCAAATCTCCCTAAGATTTAAGAAAGATCTGGTTAAATTCTAAGATGGCGCTACTCATCGTAGCGTTGCTACATTCAGACAGCGGACGATTGTCCGTCGTCGGTGTTGTTGCGCGAGATGATCTTGCGTTTCCGGGAGGATTTAGCCCCCGGTGTTACAGACGCACGTATGCGTACTCGCATCGTCGCGTCCTGCATTATGTGGACTGCTTCTACACATGATTTACGAATCTAGGAGGTAAGGTAATTTGGGGCAGCACCTTGTCGTTCTGACTTTGGGAGTTTTGAAACGGTTTGAATCGATTAGCGTGATGAACATTATAGACCTTTGTTTTTCCACATTTTATTTATTTTTACAGCCTAGAATAGAAACGGCTCTGCACAAATCGACTGAAGTTACCTCATAATTTGGTGCTAAACGTAAGATACGAATTATACATTTGCTTATACCAAAAATTTTGGAGGTTAAGGATTAAGTGTAAATATAACTATTGGCATGTCATTTTTTCTTTGGATATTTGGGTTTTTAGGACACCGAACAGGCATATAGGAACAGTACCTAACCCTTGTGAGGGATTTGCAGTAATTGTAATAATTGGAAGATTTTGAGGTATGATATTGACTCGCTGGCATGTATTAACTAGCAGCAGCTGTCCACTGAGTATTTGCACTCGTTTTCTACATGTACACTTTTAAGGTTTTTTTGTTTTTGTACAGTCGGGCTAGTTTGAGATGCACTTGCCACGCTGTGGTGATTAATATAAATTTAGGTGATTTGTATCATGTTGGGTGACTGGTAGCACTTCCCTTCTCCCTCCTTATAATTGGTAGATTGGTGATTGAGTTGATTCGAATTATCATTAGATTTCATTTAATTTCTTCTTACCTTTATAGTTTCTTTTGGTTTCGGGGTTATTTGGGATTTTCTTTAGTTATATTCTGTACGTCTCAGAGCTTGAGCATTTTGGTTTCTAATACCATTTATTTATGTACAATTTAGAGCCCTGAAGAAGTCGCAGGGGAGTAGAAGAACCCCCCATGACAAAACACGTGTTGGCTCAGAATCTATCTGCATGGATGTTGGTGCAAATAAAGATACTGTGACCTACTAAAAAATATATATATTTTTTTTTTTATTGAGAAAGAATATGTTTTCTTCTTGTCTATTTTTCCCGGAACCTACTCACTTGGATCTTGACTCATTTGTCTTGAATTGCACTCACTTGATTCATTGACTTTTTGTTTTTGGTCAAAGAACACTGCGACATACTAATTGTCTAAAAACGTTCATTATTGGGATAGGTCATTTACCTTTTGAACTATAATTCCATGAACCCACTGAATTGGATTTTATTCACTTATCTTGAACTATACTCACTTGATTCATTGACATATTGTATTTTGTGAAAGAAAAACATTTGTTTGGAAAGGGGACCTCACTGTGTGCAAGAAATTTTGGGGGATCCACACAAGCCACATCTCCCTGGACTCCTTGGGGTGTCTAGTTTTAAAAAATGTCTGGGTTTGGTAGGTTTCCCTAGATGAAGGCCGCACCCAGGACCAAAAACATAGGTGCTCCCTCCCCCCCAAACACAGGTAGGTTTGTAATATATCATTTTGATGTGTCCACATACGTCTGTGATGTGCCAAACACTAAAATTGTGAAAAGAAACGCACTTAGGTTATGTGAAAAAGACCCCTCACCCACCAACCAAGTTGGTGGCATGCTTCATCATCGGGGTCCCACCTGAGACACCTAGCGTGTCACAAGTGTGCTGCGACGCCTGAATACAGTGGAGCGGGTTTTTTAATTTTTACCACACATACTGGTTGGATTTGGCACGAGGGTGAGTGATGGTTCAGTAGATCAAATTTTATTAACAAGAGATTTCACAAAAGTGAAATGCACTGTTAATATCTGAAAGGCCAAAAAACTTAACCAATGACTCACAGCTCATGAGCTGTAAAGCCACGACAAGGCGCCAACCGCTTTACAGTCCATTCACACACCTTTTATACATGGAATGCACAAGACCATTCACACCGCCAGCCACGGGCCCAGCACATTACAACACTCGCATTGACAGACAGCGCCACTCAAGGGCCCATCACTTTCATACGCCCACATGCCTGATACAGCAATCACATCAGCTGATGAGTGTGTAGACCGGTGTTTGGCTGGCACTGCCAGCCAAGCGCCACCCCACGCACACCACCAGGCCAAGCGCCACCCCACGCACACCACCAGCCAAGCGCCACCCCATGCACACCACCAGCTAAGCACCACCCCAAGCACACCACCAGCCAAGCGCCACCCCAAGCACACCACCAGCCAAGCACCACCCCACCCATACCTCCAGCCAAGCGCCACCCCACGAACACCACCAGCCAAGCACCACCCCACGCACACCGCCAGCCAAGCGCCACCCCAAGCACACCGCCAACCAAGTGCCACCCCACGCACACGCCAGCCAAGCGCCACCCCATCCATACCTCCAGCCAAGCGCCACCCCACGAATACCACCAGCCAAGCACCACCCCAAGCACACCGCCAACCAAGTGCCACCCCACGCACACGCCAGCCAAGCGCCACCCCATCCATACCGCCAGCCAAGTGCCACCCACCCATTCTGCCAGCCAAGCGCCACCCCATGCATACCGCCAGCCAAGCGCCACCCCACGCACACCGCCAGCCTAGCGCCATCCCACGCACACCCCCAGCCAAGTGCCACCCCATGTACACCGCCAGCCAAGTGCCACCCCAACCATACTGCCAGCCAAGCGCCACCCCATGCACACCGCCAGCCAAGCGCCACCCCACGCACACCGCCATCACTTTTTTTGGTTTATAAAACACCAAAGAAACCACTAACTAATTATAAAATAAGTACAAAACTACAAACACAAAAGCTTTAACTAAATACATGACAGTAATGCCAACCGTGAAACTGAACATATGAAAATATAAAATAGGCAGTGTACGCTCACGGTATTTCCCAAACGTTTTTCTTGGTGTGGTAACTTCTAAAACAGCCGGGCACACACAGCCCAGGCTTTGAAGGGCAATCTGGGCAGTACATCCGGCTCTCCCTCCGGATTGCTCTCCGGGCACATACTCTACATTTCTTTGTGGGCAAGTCTTTTTTGGGAGTGGGAGGAATGTGATCTGGAAAGTGCCGATCTTTCAATCTAGCCACATCCTCCACCACTTGTACTCTAGGAACTCTTGCCTGTTCCACCACAATAAGGCTCTCTATCACTGACTCCTGAAATTTAACAAATGTCATCCTTGACTCAGGTGAACAATCCTTGAACACAAAAAAAGCATTAAAAGTTGCCAAATGAAATAAATGTAGGGCCAACTTTTTATACCACATGTAAGACTTACGAAGAGCAGTGTAAGGTTCCAACCTCTGATCTACTCTATCAGCACCACCCATGTGCCTATTGTAGTCCAAAATGCACGTAGGTTTGCGCACTTCTGCAACCTGACCCCAAACAGTCACAGGAGAAGTACTCTCATCATGGATGGTAGCTAGCATGTATACATCCCTCCTGTCTGAAAATTTCAGAGCTAGCAGCTCATTATTCCGCAAGGCACTGCACTGTCCCCTCTCAAGTTTTTTACAGACAAGCTCCCTTGGATAGCCTTTCCGGTTAGAATGGATTGTGCCACAAGCAACAGTGTCCACTCTAAACAACTCCTTGAACAACTGCACTCCAGTGTAGAAATTATGGGGGTTATTCTAACTTTGGAGGAGTGTTAATCCGTCCCAAAAGTGACGGTAAAGTGACGGATATACCACCAGCCGTATTACGAGTTCCATAGGATATAATGGACTCGTAATACGGCTGGTGGTAAATCCGTCACTTTTCCGTCACTTTTGGGACGGATTAACACCTCCTCCAAAGTTAGAATAACCCCCTATGTACGCACAAATGGTGACCTTTGTTAAACAGTCATCTACCAAGTTCCCACACACTTTTTTCGCTAACTCCAAAAGTGGACGGACAACAAGAAGGGTCAATACTGGAATCCCTACCTGTGTAGACCTGGAAATTATACACATATCCTGTACTGCTTTCTGACAGCATATACAATTTAATCCCATACTGTGCCCTCTTACTAGGAATGTACTGCTTAAAAACTAAACGCCCCTTGAAAAGGACCAAAGTCTTGTCCACACTTATCTCTTTGCCTGGAACATAGACCTCTGAAAAACGATCTACAAAATGATCAAGGACAGGCCTAATCTTAAAAAGACAGTCACAGTCAGGGTGATCTCGTGGCAAGGCTAAAGCATTGTCTACAAAATGCAGCATACGAAGAAGAAGCAAATAGCGATTACGTGTCATAGTTGCAGGAAATATAGCCGTTGCCATCAAGGGACTAGTAGACCAATAAGAAGCCAGTGACGGCTTCCTGATCAACCCCATCAAAAAAGTCAAACCTAAAAACTTTTTCATCTCTTCCAGATATGTGGGAACCCACTGAGTAGCTCTAGACTGATGCCTAAGACTGACAGCGTTGTCCCTCAAATATTGCTCTGCAGCCAAATTAGTCTGCTCCACAATCTCTTCCAAAAATACACCGTCCATAAACAAGTGAAAGAAATGGACAGGCAAAAAGTTTTCCGTATTGACTCTACACCCTGGGAGACCAGTAAATGCAGGTAACTGTGGCTGCTCCATGTTTGGGGCAATCCAGGTGTCAGGTCTTCTAATGGGAAACCCTTCAGCCCCAGGCTGAGGCACTCTTGGCACATCAATGTCCTCCTCTAAAACAGGCCTCTCATCTGCACTGAGAGTAGCTTCCTCATCAGAAGAATCCTCTCGGACAGAAAACTCACTGCCAGAATCTCTCACTTCCTCCTCTGCCTCAGATGCAGTCAGTCTCGTACTCATGGTCTGAAGACGACTCAAAGAGCATGCCAACAACCTGCTGAGCGATCAGTCTGCGGCTAGCCATGATCCTCACTAACAACAAATGGATTGCCAACAACAACTAGCACTAAAATAAGTAATAAACAAAGTGTAGCTTTATCACAAAGAGTTATGTACTAAAAAACTATACCACTCACTTGCCTGAAAAAGCTACTCACCAGCAACTACTCTGCACAGACACAGCAATCACCAATGATATCCCACTAAAAAGAAAAAAGAAGATTAGACATATGACAACACAAATATCATTGTGCTCAAATCTAAGGACAATTTCACACACAATACTGCATTTAGTACACCACCTACAAAAATTTGGCCGATCTGCCCCCAAGGGGGGCAGAAATGGCCAACAGCTCTGTACCCCCTTTAGGGGGTGACCCTTGCCAAATGGGGCAAAAGGGGGCACCCCAGCACAAAACAAAAAAAGGGGAAAAAAAAAAATCCCTAGTGTATTGGTGGTTTCTGCCCTCCTTGGGGGCAGATGGGCCTTCAAAAATAGGCCCATCTGCCCCCAAGGGGGCAGAGATGGCCAATACAAAATGTCCCCCCTTTGGGGGGGCGACCCTTGCCCAAGGGGTGCCCCCAAACACACAAAACACACACACACACCACACAATCCCTGGCGCCTAGTGGGTTTCAATCCCCCGGGGGCCAGATCGGCCAAAAACATGGCGATCTAGCCCCAGGGGGGGGGAAACATATAAAAAATGATTGCCCCTGGGGCAGCGACCCTTGCCTATGGGGTCGCTGGCCAAAAACATAAGGAATATAAATTCCCTGGTGTCTAGTGGTTTTCAGAACACCCCCTCCCCCCCCCCCCGGGGGCAGATCGGCCGAAAAATCGGCTGATCTGCCCCTAGGGTGGCAGAAATAGGATTAATTATGCCCCCCAAGGGGAGCAACCCTTGCCCAAGGGGTTGCTCCCCAATAACATAACCAAAATGAATTCCCTGGTGTCTAGTGGTTTTCGGACAACCCTGGGGGCAGATTGGCCAAAAAATCAGCCGATCTGCCCCCAGGGGTGGCCGAAATAGGATTAAAAATAGCCCCCAATGGGAGCGACCCTTGCCCAAGGGGTCGTCCCCAAAACTAAACCTATAAACAAATCCCAGGTGCCTAGTGGGGATTCCTGCTCCACAATCGCGGGCCCCGCCTGCGATCGTGGAGCAGGAATCCACTGAAAACAGGCACAGGGGGAAAGGAAAATCCCTTTCCCCAGTGTCTGTTTTACCCCCCAAAAAGGGAAGGACTCACCTTTTTGTGGTCCTCTCCCTCGATGCACTGGAAGCAAATGGCTTCCAGCGCGTCCTCTGCAACAATTGATGACGTTGCCGCTGTGAGCGTGCTGACATCATCAGATTGACGAGGGGGAGTCGTGGGTGGAACGGGAAGGGATTCACCTTCCATCCCCGACCGGGGGCTGTGGGTGGGGGGCCCACGGGAGGAGCACCTCGTCCAAGGCACAGAGCAGGTTAATTTTACACCACAATTAATAAAATCGGATAGGAGGAACTGCAGATCTGAATTTTTAAAGAATTAATGTTTTCTAGGGCATAGAAACAAAAAGCGGCAATCTGGTCGCAGCTCGACTGGGGCAAAGTCAGTGTTTCAGGCTGACCGCAATGGAGCCGTGCTCAGCTACAGCAAGCAGGGGGCCTCAGTCAAAAATTTACCTTCGGACTTAGGGGCATATCCATACTTGTTTTGCGCAAAATTTGCGTCTTTTTTTTAACGCAAATTCAGTGTAACACTATCTCCATATTTAAACTTTGGCGCTAGACCCGTCTAGTGACAAATTTATGGAGTTAAAGTCATATTTTGGAAGTAGAAACCTACTTTGCTTCAATGAGAAGCAAAGTAGGTGTTCCTGTGCAAAAAATGACTCTATGGCCTTAGTGCCATATTTATCCCCCGTGCTAAAATGACGCACGGGAGGGAGGAGGGGTCAAAAAATGGTGCAAAGCTTGCTTTTCACAATTTTTTAACGCCTGGGTCAGGGCAGGCGGAAGGGACCTGTGGGCCTATTTCCATGTTGGAACACCATGGAATAAGCCCACAGGCGCCCTCCCCATCCCCACCCACACCAGGGTGACAGCAAAGGATGGGGGACCCCATCCCAGACGAGTATGGGTAAATACAGGTAAGTATTTTTTTTAAAGTGCCCTTGGGGGCCCTGAAATGGGCCCCCCTACATGGCACTGGGTGCAGTGGTCATGGCCAGGAGGCCCTGGTCCCCTGTGCTGGCTGTTGGGGTGGTGGGCAGGACTCAAGTCTTTTCTTAGACAGGAGTCATGAGGTATGGATGGTTTTGTGTCAGAAAATGACTCTAGGCAGGCTTTGGGCAATTTTTGTTTTTTACTATAACCTGCCTAAAGTCATTTTTTGGTGCAAAACCCCCTTCTTCCATTCTGCCAGTCCCTCCCAATTATGGTCAATTTTTTTTTACGCTAGCCTACCCTTTGCACCTGCTTGCACCATTCCATAAATATGGTGCCTGGCTGGTGCACAGAAATGGTACAAGCCAGTGCTAAACTTTTTGGTGCAAAACCGCGTTAGTGCAGTTTTGCACCGAAAAAAATAAATCAGGGCCTTAATCATTTTCTTGAAGATTTTCTTCAGCGGGAGAAAGTCCAAAATCTGATCCGACCTCCCTTTAGCCCTCTTCTGGTATGCATCGCAGGAGACCTTAGTGAAGATTTCTACATTCAGACATTTTTTTAGGATGAAAATCTTAATTTGAGCCAAAGCTGAATCTTGATGTGACGTCCCTGGAGCCCTCCTCGGCTGCACTGCAAATCCTGGAAGTCCGTGGCTCTGGAGCTGTTTAGTGGGACAAACCTGCAAGTCAGGCCGGGTCGCAGTCGATGTAAGCCGGCTTGACTCTCGACAGCGGGTCTGTCCCTTCATGAAGCTTTTTAACAGAAGTTCTCCAATCTTCTCCAAAATACTGGATCTTCTTCCAGAAGGTTTTAAGGGCCTTTAGGAGTTCACAGCTCTCCCAAGGTTCCAGAAGCTCTGAGTTGCTCCTTAAAGGTCAGTACTCCAACTCCCAGAATGCACCTGGCTCAAACTCCAAAATGACCTCTAGAGAGTGGCCAGCTGGTCAGTTTCTTCAGAATTTGATGCAGGGGATGCTGGATAGCAATTTTTCGCCTGTAGCAAGCAGGGAGTCCCTTCTGGAACCAGTTGAAGCCAGGCAAAGTCCTTCTTGTGGTGAAGACCAAGTCTGCAGCTGGGGCAGCCCTTCAGAGTGCAGTTTCCAGGTGCAGGTCAGGGGTCCAGCAGGGCAGTCCTTCTTCTTCTGATGTTTTTCTATGTAGGGATCTGAGGTGTGGGCGCAGCTCTGTCATATTTATCCTTGCTCCTGGGGTGGAAAGCATGGTGGTCCTGGTTGTCCAATCACAGGCAGGCTCCTTCCCCCTGTGATGACGACTTCCTGGGAAGTGTGGCAAACATCAATCCCAGGGAGCAACATTCTTCAAAAATCCAACATGGCTGAAAGTGATTTTGAGGGGCTAGATCTGGCTGTGCCCACCCGCTGGTGTGGCTAAAAATCCTAAACACAGCCCTCTCCTGATCTAATCAGGAGGACACCTAATTGTCTGGGGTTGCGGGAAGTGGGGGAGGTCCTGAGCTGCTCCAAATGTCCTTCTCTGCCTTTGAAGACCAGTTTGGCTGCTCTCTCCCCATCCTGTTTCACCATCTGCTGAGCCAAATCTCCTCCCACGCAGATCCTTTGTGTTCAGCCCAGGCCACTTCACATCTCTTCAAGGCAGCCTGGCCAGGCTGTCAGAGGCTGGCCAATCAGAGAAGGGCACTACAGAGCTGAAGTTGTCAACTTTCAGGTAGAGTTTTAAATTTCCTTACCTGAACTAGTTATATTAAATCCAACAATTGCAAGTTGTGGGATTTATTATTACAGCAATTAATTTGATACCAAACTCAAGGTATCTGGCACTTAGAGGGACTGTGTTACTTAAAATAAAGTCTCCCCATCTTAGCCTTTGGAGTCCATTCACCACAGTGAGGGGAAAATGAATGTGGCTAATTTACCTCACCAGGGCATATAAAACAATTTTTATAAGGTCCCTGCTTATAGTTACATGACACGCAATCCCAGGGGCACATAGGGCATACCTTATGGGTGACTTATATGTAAAAATAAGGTAGTTAACGACTTTGGAAGTACTTTTAATTCCAAAGTCACATTTGCATATAACTTTAGTTTAAAAGCAGCCAGCAAGGCAGGCCTGTCTTTAAAATGACACTGAGCGCCTATGGGTGCATTACCTATGCTGGGTTCCCTAAGCCTACATGCCCTACCATATACTAGGGACTTATAGGTAGGTTGATACTGCCAATCACAATTAGCTTAATATGCATATCCACTTTACACAGAGCACTGACCCTGGGACTGGTAAGCAGTACCCAGAGCACAGCCAAGAGTCAGTATTCACCAATATCTGTCCAAAATGTTTGGGGGTGACCAGGGCAAAAGGTCGACTTTCCTACATAATGCAAATGTTGCAGTGTTAATATTGAAGATGCCAAAAAAGTGTCATCAGTGATATGAAATGTGGAGTAATTATCTGCGTATGGCAAAGGTGCGAGTTATAGTTACCTTAGGGTGCTAGTTATGGTTTCTTGAAATAACTCTAACTATAACTGCTGAATTGCTAAGGTTTTGTGTGAGTAAATTGAGAACCTAGCTAAAACGTCCCTGTGACCTTCGGCTTTTTCAGTGAATTTCTGTGGCTTTTTAACTTAAAGCAATTTTAATTACTATACGTTATTCGAACCCTGCCGAACACCGTGCAGCGGGGGTTGGTCGCAAGGCCTGGCCTGCAGCCAGTTCTTGCAGCAAAGCCCTTCTAACCACCCAAACCCGTGCCACTCACATTCTCTGCCCTGGGCAGTGCAGGCTGGTCACAGGGCCTGTCCATGTCAGTGGGTCTGTGAGTGGGTGCATGAGTGTTTTATTGGGTCTGAAAGTGGGTGTCACCGCACCTTCACCCTGAGCCCTTATTCAACTTTCTATTTGAATTTTCACCCTGGGAACCATGTCTCATGAAATATAATGGCGGCCGCAACTTTCTAGTCAGGCTGTGGTCAGCCAATTCAAAAGCTCCTCTTCGCACACGTATTCATGAAAAATTCCTGAATTTCACAATTTATTCATAAAATTTTTGCAAAGCCATCACAGCCAGAGATATACACATTTATTTTCCCCCTAATATCTCAAAACCTACTAAACAGATGTATGCCAAATAAGCAGAAGTGTGATCTGCTTACCGAAAGCTAAATTTGGTGTAATTCCATCCAGTGGTTCGGGCTGTAGATGTTTCTGAAGGTCCTACTGGAATTAACATGGGAAACACAACATTTTTCTCCCCCCATTTTTCTCTGCCCTCACTTGACAGATCACCCCCAAAACGTTTTGTGTGCAACAGGAATCACAGCAACACCTTTTTTGGAAAATTTTACGAACATTCGTCAAACGGTGCCAAAGATATAGGCAAGACAAAGAACACTTATTGTATGGAAACATGGTCCCAACTCTAACTACCTAGTGGCAACCACCACTAGGTAATATTCATATTGTTAGAAATGGGGTCTTTGGTTTGCAGTCAGGTTACCCACTGTCCAAGCAAGGACCCTCACTCAAGTCAGGGTAAGTCACACACAATCCAAATTATCCTGTGCCCACCCTCTGGTTGCTTGGCACTAACCAGTCAGGCTTAACTTAGAAGGCAATGTGTAAATTATTTGTGCAAGAAATCATGCAATAACACAGCAGGACACTACAAAAATACACCACACAGTGTTTAGAAAAATATATAATATTTATCTGATAAGATGCAGGTCAAAACGATTAAAATGCAATGAGTATATGTTGAGATATCACTGTAAAGTGTCTTTAGTCTCTTAAAAACAATAAATGTCTCTTGCAAAAACAAAGTACCTGATTTGCTTTCAAAATCTCCGCAGGGGACCGCATAGGAAGCGATGCGTGGAAAACAGAGAAGTGTGCGCCGGTTTCGCCCCTTTGCACACAGACTTGCGTCGTTGTTTTTCATGCACGGGAAGAATTTGTTTCGATTTCTGGCACACAGATTTGGATCTTCTTTGGTTTGCGGGGTTTTTGGACACCCTGGGGTCGATGCGTGGAATCCTGGGCTTGCGGAGCGAAGTCAAAGGCTCTGCGTCGATTCGGTAGGCGTTGCATGGAGATTTCACCCGCACGGCAGGCACTGCGTCAATTCCTCTCTGGAAGTCGGGCTGCGTCGTCCCGGGTCGACTGTGCGTCGATCTGGTGGGCCGTGTGTCGTAGTTCCAGTTGCTACACTGGTGCTGCATCGATCTTCTCCTTGTGAAGTCGGGCTGCGTCGTTCCGGTTTGGCGTGCAGTGAATTTTGCACCGCGATACAGGCTGTGCATCGTTTTTAGCAGGCTGTGCATCTAATTTTCATCGCACAAGGAGTCCAGTTCCAGGAGTAAAGTCTTTTTGGCCTTGAGACACAGAAATTGTTTAAGCAAGAAAATGCTCACCTTCTAACAGTGGCATTTTCAAACACACAATCTTAAAATCAATTTTACTAAAAGATGTATTTTTAAATTGTGAGTTCAGAGATCCCAAACTTCACATGTCTATCTGCTCCCAAAGGGAATCTACGCTTTAATCATGTTGAAGGGCAGCCTCCAGGTTAACCTATGAGAGAGATACTGTAGGCCTTGCAACAGTGAAAAACAAATTTGGCAGCATTTCACTGTCAGGACATATAAAACACATTAGTATATGTCCTTCCTTAACCATACACTGCGCCCTGCCCATGGGGCTACCTTAGGGGTGTCTTGCATGTAGAAAAAGGGAAGGGTTAGGCCTGGCAAGTGGGTACACTTGCCAAATCAAATTTGCAGTTTAAAACTGCACACACAGACACTGTAGTGGCAGGTCTGAGACATGATTACAGGGCTACTTATGTGGGTGGCACAACCAGTGCTGCAGGCCCACTAGTAGCATTTGATTTACAGGCCCTGGGCGCCTCTAGCGCACTTTACTAGGGATTTACTAGTAAATCAAATATGCCAATCATGGATAAACAAATCAACAGTACAATTTACACAGAGAGCATATGCACTTTAGCACTGGTTAGCAGTGGTAAAGTGCTCAGAGTCCTAAAGCCAGCAAAAACAGGTCAGGAAAAATAGGAGGAAGGAGGCAAAAGGTTTGGGGATGACACAGCAAAAAGGGCCAGGTCCAACACATATATCTATATATATATGCATATGTATATATATATATATATACATAAAAACATAAATGAATTTACAGTATGACAAAGGTGATCCAGCTGTCCTTGTACGTAAGGAAATGTATTAATGTTGTTGGAGTTTCCGGAACCTGGCTGGGACTGCTGCGGCATAGCTTCCGGATTCCGGATTGCACTTTGATATATATATATATATTTATATATATATATATATATATATATATATATATATTGAAAAAAACGACCTCACATATTACACAATTCATGACATGGTCAGTATCATTACATATCACATCTCAAATAACATTACTGATGACATCATCGCATCTGTGTAAGTGTATAAAATGTTTCCAAGAGTTAAAGGTACATACAAAGGTATTTCAGAAGTTAAATTAGTAGTCTTACACAGCTACTTACTGATTACTAATAGTATTTTTTATATTTGCCTTCTGAGTGGGTATGTGTGTGTCAAGGTTACAAAGAAAGCCACAGTAGGAGACACACTTTCACAGTGGCAGACTCAGTGCAAAGTTTAGGAAAATAGTCGCTATTCCGTTCCTGCTGTAATCAGGTATTGCTGTTCGAGTATCAGCAGACAGGTGATGAAAACTAACAAACTGCAGTGTTATACAGAAAAATGAGCCACAAGAATGCTGTTTTGAACTGAAATCAACGACAGGAAAAAAAAATATAAGATACAGAGTTGATAGTAAATACAGGAAATAGCGAACATGTATTAATTAGTACTGGACTAAATAAAATATGATAATTTTGCCCAACCTTTCTGGGAGGAAACAGATTTTATCTATTCAATTAGGAGGTAATTTAGTAATAAATAGAATGCACAACGCCAGAACAACAGGAACTAATCTAAATATATCTGTCGAAGACAAAAAAAGGTCTATCAAGCCTAAATTAATACAATTTGACTGAAATTAAACCAACCCACAGAGGCACAAATATGGTCATTATGATGAAGGAACAATATTTCAGAGAAGCATTACAACAACTTCCAACAAAACAAAACTGAAACAAGATACTGAGAAGAAAAAACAGACCCACCGAAAAATTAAAAGTAAACTACAAAGCTCAGTACATGTAGTAGATTTTCGTATCCAACTTATGAAAATTGATACATATTTTTAAATGCCCAAAAGCCAGTGCTGCTTACTGTGTCTCCTTCATAAAGTATGTAAAGCTATACAGACCTCACCAGGTAAACCTACCATTTCTGTCTGTGGCTCTCTATTTGAGAAGACCTTGACCAATGTAGAACAGTTCTAAGCACCAGCTGTACAGACATTAAGCTACTAAACAAGAGATACTGGAGAACTTCCAACACATATTAATAATATGAACTAAATCAAAAGATAGCATCACACTGCAATGAATGCACTGCAATACAACATGAACAGGGCAAGAAGGTGGGCTTGATGGCTATTAAGTAATTCCTAACCCAGAAGCGACTCCAAATTTACAAACTTGATACTAGAACAGAGATACGCGAGATTAATAACTTTTTTTTTTAAGTGACCAACGATATAAACAGTGCCTCCGAACCACTATCTCCTTCTACCCAGCTATGCAAATATCCGCATGGTCTGGTGGAAGAAGCAGGCGACCTGGAGTAAGGACAACAAGGATTTTACATCCAAACTCTGAACTGGGGAATGTTGGAAAAGATGATTTTGAAAATACTCCATAAGTTTAAATACTAATACTAGACACTGAAGATTTACCTACCAAATCAAGTGAAAAGATAATTAATTTCTTTGATATACAGGCGTGAATTAAGGATCAGAAAGTCAAGACGAAGTTGAACCGCAAAAGCAACACATGGCATTCTAAATGTGCAAAGTTGTCAATCTTCAAATTCCTGTAGCTCGAAGGGAACTGTTTAGATTTTACAGAACTACAATTTTTAAATTCAAGTTGATGTATAAAAGTGCATAGTTAATTACATTCCTTGCACAAACCATTAATTTATCTGTTAACAAATGACACATTTAAAAAAACAAGCAATAAAAGCGAGAACACGTTCACAATCATTTCACGTTCTACAGAACCACAAAGGAATGCAAAAGGGATTACTGGAATTGGAAAAGAACGAGTGCTCAAAGAAAATAATGCAAGGTGAACATCCGAATAGATGAGCTAGAACAATGAAATAAAAATAAATAAAAAACCTAATACGAATATGTCATTATGATTTTGACAAACACTAGTAGGCCTTTTGTTTTTCTGGATTGAGCTCTCTTAAAACGATGGATGTTTATTAATTACATGGCATTGTTTTTCAAATCTTTGGAGTCAGTAAATATAGAACAGTGGAAAAAGTAAATAGATCTATTGAGGTGACCTTGTTTTAATAAACAGCTGAACAATTGCTTTTTTCGATTGTTATTGTTTCTCATCATTAACCTAATACTAATTTGTCCCACATTTCCGGTAATGTAGTTATGTACTCACCCAGAGGCTGTAGCCCATGTCGATCCTGCTGCTGCCTGCAACCAACATGAAAAGAGATGGCACAGCATATAAAAGTCCGTGCTGCACCTTCTCTGATTAAGAAAATGGAGCAAGGTATTACTTTTGTCTAGTATAAGCGAGAGTTCGACCTATCTCCTTAATCTTTTATGATCCCACCCCCAAAAACCAAACTACCCAGACCCCTCCACCCCCAAAAACCAAACTACCCCGATCCCCCACCCCCAAAAACCTAACTACACTGATCCCCCACCCTCAAACAGCAAACTACCTGATCCCCCACCCCACCCCCAAAAAACAAACTACCCCGATCCCCCACCCTACTCCCAAAAATCAAACGACCCCACCCCCAAAAACAAAAGTACCCCCACCCCAAAACAAAACTACCCACACCCCACCCCTAAAAACAGAACTACCTCGATCCCCCCACTCCTGCCCCTAAAAACAGAACTGTCCCGATCCCCCATCCCTTAAAACCAGAACTACCCCGATCCCCCCACCCAGCCCCTAAAAAAACAAACTATCCCAACCCCCTTTAACCCCTGCCCCTAAGAAAAACAAACTACCCCGACTGCCCCACCCCAAGCCATTAATCCACCCCCCAAAAACTACACCAAAACCTACCCCAGCCCCACTTTCCTGACTGCGTCCTCTCCTGAAGCACTATCCCTTTTTCTCTGCCTTATCCACGCATGTGCGTTGTTCAGCACATGCGTGGTTAAGGCAGAGAAAAAGGGAGTCTTGTTAATGCAAGCGTGGTTCCGCTTGCGTTAACAACGTAATCGTTGTTCCGGAGTCATTGTTCCAGACATTTCCCAAGTAAAGCCACAGTAAGATGGTGAGAAAAAAACACTAGTGTCATAAATGTTAAACGTTGGATAGGGGCTGCAAGAGATATCTACACCACCTTCATGGGTGAAGGTAAATATATCACTTAAAAACCACTAAAGTAAGCTGCCGCTTCAGGGGCAATGATGGTCCAATATATGCCCCGTTAGACACCAGCTGACCAAAACCGTGCACTGTTGAACAAGCGAGTGGGCATTGAGTGTATAGGCAGCATACCCTGTATCTGAGCTTGTGACCCTGTGTTGCAGTTGCCATCGGTCTTACAGTGAAGGACATGCACCTGCCAATTCGTCTCTCCAGTATGTACTTCAAATGTCATCCTACTAGTGTGCTCCAGCATATTTCTATTCTATTTTCATTGCTTCCAGTGATAGTACATCAGTGTGGAGTGAAATTCATCTGGCATGTAGCCCAATCTGAACAAGAACAATGACTTGTTAGCAACACATACATATCCTTCCTTCCCCAACCCATATCAGCACTGGCGACTTCTCCCAGCCTCCACACTGACACCCTTTAAGGGCATCACACACAGCAACAAGACCCATCAAGACCATGAAGGACTATGGTTTCATCACCCCTGCATTGATGGAACCCCACTCCCTGCCCTTGCAAGCCCTCTTTCAAAACAAGCTGTATCATCTAGTAAGCCCTTCCTGTCTAGCTCACCAACTTACCATCACCAGTGGCTCATTGTTCCCCTGGAACAAAGATACCATCAGGCTGGAGACAAAGACAGCAAAAAACAAGGCAATCTTTCTTCTCAATCTATGCACCTCGGATCTGGAAAAACATCCCCATCTCTGTCAGAACTGTACCAACCCTGCTCCTATTTAAGAAAGAGGTGAAAACACACTCCTTTAAAGAACCCTACTACATCATGAATTAGTAAATGCCAACCTTTGCTCTTGAAAGGCAGCTTCTCCTCTGATCCCACATTGATTGTGTATTTGCCTTGGACCCTGTGTACTGCTCCTTTGCCTTTTGAATAAATATCACACGGGTGCATAGTTTTCTCCACCATTAAGTCCAGATGCCATAACCGCTTAGCATTCTGTTATGTTGTAGGCATTTTCTATTGAACTCACTAAGTTCGTCATTCATGCCCCGAATTGTGTGACCTTCTTCTCCAATGACAGTACCATCTGGCGGTACTCCATCTTTAGTTGGTCCACAGATAAACTGTGATTGCCTGTGTATAGAATCATTTGCATATGTCTTAACTTTTATGTCTCTGGAAGCTCAATGTGTTTTGCCCGAATGGGATAGGCATTTTGCATATCTTTCACTGTAAGATGAGCATTTTGGGGGGAGGGTGGCTTGGCATGTGAAAGGAAGATGGCCACTGGCTAGTGTGGCCCTGCGATGGGTGAGGGATGTCTTCGGGATCCCAGCATACTTTGATAATCTTCAGCACAGCCCTGTGTGGGAAGCCTTCCTGTCCAAGGCAAACTTTCTCCAGGTGAGTGGTGAAAGATCATTTTTTTGTTTTATGTCAGGCACGCTGACTGACAGAAATTGTGCCCACCATTTTGTTTTATTTGCCAACTGAATGTCTGAAATAACTTTTGAATACAGGGGACTTTTCCTGTCAGGTTCCTCAACTGACAGACATATTCACAGCCATTCAGCAATGGGAAAATCTGCAAGTCCATGTTTTGACTGTTCTTGTCTGGCGAAGGTAGGCGCGACCCCCTCTGGTAGTCACAATGACGCCGACAGTGGAACGTCTAGCAGATAGTGCCCCCCAGAAGGAGCCCCCAAGATGAAAAAACCCAAAGGAAAAAAAAAAGCCTGATGACAATCAGAGGCTCCCAAGGAGGCTAATGAGGACTGATACTGATGGAGGGAGACCAGGACTGCAACAAGGTTTACAAGGTACAGATAAGGCTAGGGGAATGCCAGAACCAGGAGAATAGAATGGTTCAAAAGGGAAGAAAGAGGAGCAGGGAGCCAGCAGGAGCAAGGAGACAACAGCAGGAGCGCTGATACACCAGCAGGAGTGGAGATACACCAGCAGCAGTGTAGATACACAGCCAAGAGCAAATACACACCAGCAGGAAAAAGGAGCATTGCAGCTCAAAGTAGAAAGACAGTCAGTTCTGCTCCTTATATACACCAAAACAGGAAGTGACATAGAGAAAGAAGTGAGGCCACCATGGTGGTTTGGGAAATGCCTGCAGGAATACATAATAGATCCTCCATGATGGATTGGTTAGGTAAAAACCCTCCCTCAGGAATTCTGAGAAGAAGAAACTACAAAGAGCATTTGCCCCCCAGAGAGATGAATGCTCCAGCCCACCTGACAAGCGATGTGAAGAATGGCTCCTGCAGCCCCTACCAGGCTGTAGGTAAGTGTTTAGAGCATCACGCTGTATATCACAGGACAGCAGGGAGGTAGTCGAATGAGCCGTTTGTCATCCTGCAACCCATGGCATCACATTTCCATTAATTTTTGCAGCTTGTTTCTCAATTTTTTCAATTTCTTATATCTGCTTCACTGTGCATGGCCTCTAAGTACTTTGCTTCATAATTACTGCATAATGACTGCTATACTCAGATATTGGATGTTTTCCTAACTATGCACAAGGGCTTTCCTCAACATTTTTCTTCATCCTTGTTAGAAAATGGCCCTCTTTGAGGGGTCACCCCAAGCATTTTGCCTTCTTCCTCCTCTTTTTCTGACCTCATTTTTTTTTACCTTAGGGTTCTGGGCACTTTACCACTGCTAACTAATGCTAACGTGCGTGTGCTCTCTCCCTAAAACATGGTTAAATTGGCTCACCCCCAATTGGCATATTTATTTTACTTGTAAGTTCCTAGTAAATTGCACTACATGTGCCAGGGGCCTATAAATCAAATGCTACTAGTTATCCTGCAGCACTGATTGTGCCACCCACATAAGTATCCCCATGACCATGACTCAGGTCTGCCCTTGCCAGGCCTGTGTGTGCAGTTTCACTCTCACTGTGACTTGGCATTTAAAACTACTTTCCAAGCCTTAAACTCCCCTTTTCCACCATATACATCATCCCTAAGGTAGACCTAGGTAGCCCATAGGGCAGGGTGCTACGCAAGTAAAAGGCAAGACATTTACTTCTATGTTTTACATGTTCTGGTATTGAAAAACACCCAGAGTTGCTTTTCACTACTGAGAAGCCTGCTCCTCTCATAGGCCAGCATTGGAAAGTCTCTTATATACTTTAAAGTGGTAAATTGTGATCTAAAAGGAGTGGAACTGTCATGTTTGGTATGGTTGGAATGATAGTGACAAATCCTGCTTACTAGCAGGCTCTAACATTACTATTTTAGAAATGCCACTTTTAGAAAATAGGGATTTCTCTATACTTACTTCTCTCTGTGCCTCGCAGCCTGGCACCAGTCCACACCTTGTCTGTGCTGGTTGCTCAGCTCCCCTTGTGCATTCTAATTAGAGAGCCATAAACGCAGGACACTCAGCTGCTTCTGCATTCATCTGCATACTCATAGGCCTTACAGGGCAGGAAGGGTGGAGGGGCTCTCACTTGCACTTCAAAGGCAAGTGGCCTCACCCTACACAAAGGACTGATAACCCCCCACAGATTTCCAGGTAGACAGGACTGGGTTGAAAGGGGAACTGGTGAACTTTAAAACCACTCTTTGAAGTTTCCCCACTTTAAAGGCACATTTGGGTATATATACTGGGTCTGTGACCCCCCTCAAATCAGACCCTTCTGGTCTACAAATGAACTCTGTCAAAAGGACTGCTGTGCTGCCCAAAAGACTTATCTGGACTGCTTTTCTGTTAGGACTGCTCTCATGCTTGTTGCCCTGCTGCCTGCAGCTCCTTGACTCTACGGGAAGGACTCTGCCTTCCCCCACAAACCACGGGCTAAGACTGAGCTTACGTCATGTTAAGAAGTCTCAGTGCCATCAAAGGCTTCACCAGAGAGAGAAAATCCACTGCTTTTGGAACAGCAATGCAACACCTACAAAATTCAACATAGCACCTGTCTCTCAGCTGACAAACTGCTCCATCACCTACCAGATCGACGCAGCACCTGTTTCATACTCCCAGTGCATTCTGGATTTTCCATGCATTGTCCCTGGGCGTGAAAGTATCTCTGCACAGCAGTAAGGAGCCAAGGCTGGGCACCCGGGAATTGATGCATCATCATCTTGCCATGAGGAAAGAATCAAGGCATCATCTCCGCCCGCACTGGAAAAATCAATGTATCATTTTACTTTTGAATGCATCACCTCCTGTGCGGCACTCTGCATAATTAATTTTGACACATACCAGGTACTGTGTGTTAAAAAGATACAATCACTGATTCTCATGGATTAAGGCCCATCTAAACCTTTAAAAAGTGATATCTTGACTTGTGCACATTGAATTTTTATAGTTGTTCTCTTATTTTATTCAGATAAATATTATCTATTTTCCTAAAAAGGTGTGGAGTACTTTTTTAGGTGTTTTCACTTTGTTACTGTATGAGTTATTGTACAAATACTTTACACATTGTCTTCTAAGTTAATCTTGCCTCCTCTGTGCCAAGCTGCCAGAGGGTGAGCACCAGCTAATTTAGGTTGTATTGTGACCTACCCTGACTGGGACTCAGGTCTCTACTTGGACAAGGTGCATACTTCTGCCAAGTAGAGACCAAGTTCCTAACAATCCTATAGAGCATAATTCTTCAAAACCAATTGTCTATTACTGCTATAACTACATAAGTGTAATTATTCTTTTATGGAGAAAATGCTAAATTTTATACATACCTCCCCTCACCTGGTGGCACAATCCAAGTCACTAATCAAGGATCCTAATCCTTTCTTTATTTTGCTAAATACCCTGACCTCTCCTCAATCTTCCCAGCTCACATCAACTTCATCAAATATTTCTGTTTCCATAGCAGGCACTACCAAATTTGAACCAAAGACCAGTGGCACCTCAAATATGGCTTTTCATAAAAGGATAAAAAAGGACTTTGCTTCACCAGTTAAGTCTCCAGGAACTTCTTTTTTAGGAAATACATGCTTTTAAACCTTATGTGGCAGAAACAAATAGGTGCATTCAGAGCCTGGATCATAAATGGTCCTCATTGAAAACAGAGTTACACTAATGGAATAAAAAGTGGCTTCTATTCATTTATTACTAAAGCACTTTGTTATAAACAGAGAAACAAGTGGAAGACCTTCCAAAATGTAGTTGTCAGAATAATCTCCGTATTTAGAGTCTGGTGGAAAATTCTGTTTCATTTTGTCAATCCTTCCTTCCTAAAGGTCTTTGGGTTGCCAGAAACACCTGCCTTAAATATTCAATAGTCTCCCATACTTGGTCATATTCCTCATATTTTGTCATCTTCTTAAAAAAAATAGAGATGTCATCAACTTTTTTCTAGAATAAACTAACGTCCTGAAGGTCCTTCAAGTGGCTAAAAGTAAAGATTGTATTTCTTGCTCTGGATCCACTTAGTTCTTTTCCCAAGATTTAGCGAAGACTGCAGCTAAAAGAAGAAATTGATTTCTAGATATGCATGTAGCCAGTGACATAACAAAGGTGCCCACAACCCCTGTATTGTGGGGGGGGCGAGCTCTAGGGGGCCCCTCAGCACAGTATTCGGGCCTGAGATCTCCTGAGTAAGTCTGGAGGGTGGCCCTCCATGTACTTTGCAATGGGGCCCCCTGAAGTTTTGTTACTCCACTGTATTTAGACCTTTGAAACCTTAATGCCAGATTTGGTTTGTTCCATCCTTGTCTTTTTAAAGTCACCCACAACAAAAAGACTACAACCTATGAGGATCAAACCCTTCTACAGACTTTTTTGAAGAATTGCAGAGGGGAAGCTATGGATGTGACTAGACTCTCTACCACTACTTGATTGCTTCCCTTCATAGCTGTTATTATATCTTACTTATTTATCTACTTCAGGGTTCTTCAAACTAGGGGGCCCTCCAATCAATCCAGTGGGGGTACCAGGCTCTGGTCAACAGAAATATTATGCGGATAACAGGGCTTTGTTTTAAGCTGAAAAAAAACACGAGCAGCAGTAAACCGCTCTGTAATGAGCCATCACTAACATGTTGGGTCATTTATATCCAAGCTGGTAAAATGTGAAAAAAGGCAAGGGACACCAGATACTCCTCACAACCCCCACTTCACCCCACCCCTCACTTCAAATAATCACACCATGGATACTTTTACATGTTAGCACGGCGTGCCTGGCCAGAATAGTAGGTTTGGCATCACTTATTTAATTGCATTTTTAAAACAGTAGCATAACCTAACTGCAATATTTTAAAAAGCTGAGACATATTTAAATACTGCCAATTTAATACAATAATTGTGAAAAATTTGGAGGGAGGTCTGACGATTTTTGTTTCACTGTGCTGGTTACTTCATTAAACAGTTTGAAGACCACGGATCTACTATAGTATAACTTATTAGTGCTTCCGCAATTATCTTTGTTTTATATTTTTATCTCAATGTTGTCTTCCGGCATACTATCTTCCATAAATTGATCTTGCTATCAGATATTTATGTCGCTTTTGAAGGTGATTGTAATCTGTTTTTTAATCCCTATGTAGCTTGCAACTCTAAAGTTACTTTCATTGTTCCACCATGCATCAACAATTCACTACAGCTGTAACATAACGCTCTCTTGTTGATACATGGAGAGTTTGTAATCCATTACCAAAAAAGTACATCTTCTCCCCAGCTCATTGCTCTCACTCAGGAATCGGTTATTTGTTTTTCTCTAAACCTCTCATGAAACATATTCTATATTGCAACATAAGATCCATATTAATTGTAGATCATGCTTTTATTTCTTTAGATGTAGATTTGGTAGCAGTCACAAATGGTAATAAAAATAGTGCTTTAACACTTCACTCCTGTTAGATAATTCATTTAATACAAACTATGAATCATTCATTACTGAATTCTTTAATCACTAATTCCTCAACTGACCTTTCACCACAAATTATTTGGGATGCCTTTAAAGCCACAGCCAGTTATTTCCTCCAAGGATATTTTCACAGCAACTAAATTACTCAAAACAGGTAAGCTCCTGGACGAGACAGCTTCCCCATTGATTTTTACTTACATTTTACCAAGCTGTTGCTCCCTAGAATTCATGAATTATTTTCTTACTTTGCTACAAGTAAATCTACTGATTTGCCTCATTCCTAAAGATGGCCAAGATCCTCAATTAGGAAAAAAGTATAGACCAATTTCTCTAGTTAATTCTAATTACTGAAATTCCTGCTCTGTGCATCAATCCCTTTCTATCATTTCTGATAGATAAAGAGCAATCAGTAATTATCAAAGGTAGCCACATGTCAGATATCACTAGAATATGCTTCAATGTTTTACGTAAATCCAAACTTTGTGAACAATCATTAGCTGTTGTTTCCCTTGATGCTGAAAAAACATTTGATGGTATGGACTGGTCTTTTGTTTTACACACCCTTTCCTGGTTTGGGTTTGGGCCCACTTTCATCAGCTTGGTTTCTCTTCTAGATACAGCACCTAAAGCATATATTTTTGAAAATGGATTTATTCTGCCTCTTTTTTCCTTACTCAGGGGTGTTAGACTAGGATATGCTCTCAGCCCTTTGCTATTCATTCTTGAATTGAAACATTTTTTATTGGAAACTGGGTCTCTAATTGGCAGAAGTATGCACCCTGTCTCAGTATGTACCACAATCCTAGTCAGGGTAAGTCAGATACAGACCCTAAATTAACCTTTGCTCATCCTCTGGTAGCTTGGCACAGAGCACTCAGGCCTAACTTAAGAGGCAATGTATAAAGTATTTGTGCAACACTTAAATTACAGTAACACCATGTAAAAACCATAAAAATGACTTCAAACCAGTTTAGAAAAATAAAGACTATTTATCTGAGTAATAAACAAGACCAAAATGACAAGAATCCAATAAGTAGATCCCGAAATATGCAGTTTAAAATATTTCGGTGAAAATAGCACATAAAAGCACAAAGTGTCAACTGTGTTTATCTGGTCGAACCAGACTGGGACATAGTCAAGAGTTCAGGCCAACCGTGATACAGCAAGGGGCGGATACAGTGACCTTTTTAGGTTCACTGAACACAGTACCTCAAGTCCTGGTGTGCACTCTTTGTGGCATTTCTTTGCCAGGCTTTGGGGCAGTTCCGGTGGGGACCACAGAGGGCAGAACACCTTAGGCCACCTTCTAAGGGTCCAGGACTGTGGTGGTACCACTTGGTAGAGCAGACTCACAGATGGCAGAGTCCAAGTACAGTAGCAGGTTGGTTGGAAGTCTTTTGTGTCCCAGAGACGTCAGAAAACAGAAGACCAGTCAGCTGGCCCTTGGAGTCACTCTGGGTTCTTGGTTGTAGAGATGCAAGAGGGCAGCAGGCACAGGTCAGCACAGCAAAGCAGAAGTCCAGCATAGTAGCAGTCCAGCAGAGAGACAGTCCTTTCAGTAGCACAGCAGTCCTTCGTTCTGTCAGAGTAACCACAGATCTGGAAGTGTACTGAGGTAGTGGTGTCTGAGGATCAGTATGTATAATTTAGAGCCCTGGTCCTGGAGGGTGGGAGAAACTTCTAGAGACATGCCTTTGAAGTTCAAAGATGTCCTGCCTCCTCTGTCCTGGTTCTAAGCTGGCTGGAGTGACAATGCAGCGTTGTTACTCCCTATTGTTGGTGGAGAGGACAAGCCTATTCAGGTCTAAGTGAGGCAGTGCTAAGCTCTGCCCCATCAAGCCTGTTAATGGCCAATTAAGGCCCTTCAAGTCACACCTAAACTCCCATTGTGAGTGGGTGTCTAGAGGGAATGCACAGGGCCCAGCATTCCCTTACCCCAGACACGTATTGGAGACAAGCAGCAGACACACAGGGCTAAGAGCATAGAAATGCCGACTTTCTAAAAGCGGCATTTTTGACATTGTAGTGATAAATTCAACTTTACCATTAAAGACAATTAACCATTACTATTCTATAGGTACTAAACATGACAGCTCTGCCTACTCCCTTTCAAGGATTACACTTAAGCCCTTCGGTGTGTGTGACAGAATGGTTCCATCATGCGCACTGGTGCTCATGTGCGGAGGACAGAACCATTCCATCCTCACCACACGAGCGCCAAAGCCCTCTGCTGATTACAGCAGAGAGATTTGATTTTTCTAAAACAGACTTGGGAGCTGGGAAAGAGTTTTCCCAGTTCCTGAGGCTGTTTTTGGTTTTCAGTGAAATGATGAGCAGCACGCATGGTGCTCTGACATCATTTCACTGAAAACTAAAGTAAAATGAGCTGATTGGCTCAATTTACATTCACTGCCTCGATGCTTAGGGGGCTATCTCAGCCCCTAGAACACCTAGGCAGATGGGAGAGGCATGATTAGAAAGGAGAGGATCTCCCCTTTCAAATGGACCCCTTCCTTAGTGGATGCCTGCTTCAGGTTCACCAAAGGAGGGAAATCCCCTAGCAGGGATCCACCTATTTGGCACACATAAGGGTATCTTGGCCCCTTGGGCAAGGGCTTTTGCTTCCCCCTTTTTTGGCCATATTCAGTTTTTCTGCCCCCCTAGTGGGCAGATAGGGGCAATAGCCTCCAATCTGTCCCTCCCCAGAAGGGCAGAAAGCACACTAATCACCACAGATTATATTTATTTTTTTAGAATAGGGTTGGGGGCTGCCTACTATGGGTATGCCAATGCCCCACCTATAAAAAAACAGTCACAGTCTTTGTGCTCCTCCTGTGGGGAGAGATGAGGTAATAGCCCATGCTCTGCTCTCCCCAGGAAGGCAGAAATCACATTAGGCACCAGGTAATATGTACATTTTTTTGGAATAGGGGTGGGGCTGCCCACTATGGGCATGCCAATTCCCCCATCACCATAAACATGAACACAGTCTTTCTACCCCCCCCCTTGGGGGGTGGAAAGCCCACTGGGTCACAGAGAGTAGTTTATTTAGTCAGAGTAGGGGTGGGGGCTGCCCAGAATGGACTGGGAAATGCCCCACCCTTCCAAAAATATGAGCACAGTATTTCTGCCCCCCAAGCCCACTAGGCACCACAGAGTATTTTTTTAGCCAGAGTAGGTGGCGGGGCTACCCAGAATGGGCTTGGCAATGCCCCACCACCACCCCAAAAATGAAGAAAAATATTTCTACCCACCTGGGTGGCAGATAAGGGCAGAAAGTCCACTAAGCACCAGGGTCCATTTTTTTCTTTCTGTAGGGGTGGGGGTTGCCCATAATGGACATGCTGATGCCCCACCCCTCCAAAACAATGGTCACAGTCTTTCTGTCCCCCTGAGCAACCACCCAGGGGGCTCAAAAGCACACTAGGCACCAGGGATATGTTTATGAGGGGCATGTCAGGGAGGGGACCCATAGGCAAGGGTCACCCCCATTTGTTGTCGACAAACATTTTGCCCATTTCTGCACCCCTTGTGGGCAGATCAGCGATATTTTTAGGCTCATCTAAAAACCACTGTCTTCCAGAGAAAGTTTCTGTGGGGTGTGAACTGGAGTTCGGCTCACTGGTGTACTGACGTTTGGCTGGCTGTGTGTGTACTGAAATTTTGCTGGCAATGTGTGTGGACTTGCCCTTGGCTGGTAGTGTGCATGGACTGGAGCTTGGCTGGCAGTGTGGCTTTCAAGGATCCCCCAGTATTTATTTACCGAGAATGCCCTATCGATCATAAAATAAGCTGTTTTTGCAAGTGTTTTTCATTCCGGGCTCGGCAGCCATCCAGAGAAACCTACCAAATAAAGACATTTCTGAACACTAGACAACTGATGAAGTCCAGAGAGGTATGGTTTGTATGGATCCCCCAAAGTTTTCTTACCGATAATCCCCCGCAAACCTCACATTTAGATAAAAAGTCAAAATGTTCTCACATTTGTGTGGCACACCTCGGTCTACCAATAAAAATGATATGTCACATCTGTGGGCACCCAAAGAAGAGTCAGCCTAAGAATATATAAAATAATATTGTGCTTATTAACACTCTTTGGTGCCCCCTCAATCTGTTCACATGTTTGCCCATTCCCTGTCCCAGGCACTTGATCTACCCACACAAGTGAGATATAAATTTTTTTGGGAGGCCGAGGGAAATGCTGGGTGGTAGGAAAAATGTGATGTGCGCGCGTTGTGTTTTGGGTTGTTTCTTGTCACAGGCATTAGGCATAACCACATAAGTGAGATACCATTTTTATCAGGAGACACGGAGGAATGCTGGGTGAAAGGAAGTTTGTGGCTCCCCTCAGATTCCAGACCTTTCCATCACAGAAATTTGAGGAAAATGTATTTTTGTAGACACATTTTGAGGTTTGAAAGGTAATTCTGGGAAACAGAACTTGGTGAGAGATATGCAAGTTCCTCCATCATGGATTCCCCTAGGTGTCTAGTTGTAAAAAATGTACAGGTGTGCTAGGTTTCTATAGGTGCTGGGTAAGAGAACCTGGTGTGGCTCTCACCGGGTTCTCTTACCCAGAATCCCTTGCAAATCTCCAAATTTGCCTCAAAAACGCATCTTACCTTTGTGAATAGGGCTCACAGAGTCTGGGGAAGTCCCTGCAGAAAGGGCCAGCTCCAACACATTTGTTTAAAAAAACTAAATAAATAAAATAAAAAAAATATATATATATTTAAGTTAAAATTGTGACGTTATAAAATGGCCGCTCCATTTGCACTTCTCTTGAGCTATGCAATGAACATCAAAGAAGGACTATATGGTTTAAATAGTTGAGTGTAAAATGTCTGCCAATGTCCTGTTGAAGGCTTCGGCCGAAACACGTAGACATTTGGTTGGGACAGCGTGTGTGTCTTTTGAATGGTGGGCACATTGTCGATCTTTTTTTGTGCTTTTTGTACCAACTTTTGCTGGTGTGATTTACCTGCAATCTAATCTTTTTTCAATAAATAGCAGCCGATGAATTTATCGAGAATAAGTGGTTTTTTGAGTATTTTACCAGCTGGTATTGAATGATGTGCAGCCCTTGGTGTGCGATTTAAATACACCATTTTTCTGGATATATATATATATATATATATATATATATATATAGGTGTGTGTGTTTTTTTCTTAGGGACAAAAGCATGTTAAAATATCCGTCTATGCTGATGATAATCTATTATTTCTTTCTGAACATGACTCTTTAATTCCAGCATTTTTCAATGGAACTTGCTAATTTCCCTACTCTTTCTGGTTATAAAGTCAACCAGATAAATGCAAAAATTTCCCCGCTCAATATCTTGCATTTTTAAACTAGATTTTGTTCAATTTACTTTTTACGGAAATCCTCCAAATTCAAATATGTACACCACTGGTTTGCACTTTCTCATAACAATTAATTCTCCCTAAACCAAAATGTGGACAGTGCAAAATCAACAACCTTGGATTCTTTATTTCCGTCCTGGTGGCAGGCTTGACTCCATAAAAGTGATGCTTACCCGTATTATTTTATTTATTTTATCTACAATTCCTCTTCTGATTCCAGCCCACTTTCAGAAAAAAAAAGTTTATTCTGTTCTTACTTCAATTCTACTTAAACACAAGAGACATAAACAACATGTAGGAGTGAACTTTCCTGATTTTTTATCTTAACATGCTGTTTTCTTTCTTAAACAGACCTCTCACTGCTTATTGGGCACTTCTTCTGATTTTTCATCGCTTCGGAAAGACACTGACCTGTATTTTATATCACCTTTGTCCTTCAAAGAATTGTTGCCTTTTACTCAGAAACCTCATTCCATGTATTTTATTATCCATAGCAATATTAGAAATTACTGCACCCAACATTTGTTCCCATCTCTCAGAGAAGGAGCAGTCCTTTCAATCATCAATTTGGTATAACAATATCCTAAAAATAAATAATAAACCTATTGTTTAGAAATCTTGGAGAAAAGGGATTGCTTTGGGTAAAGCAACTTATCCTAAATTACTCTTGCATTACCTTTCATCAATCACAACTTTCTTTTTAATTTCCCAAGCTCACTCAATGCTAAATTTAATTATTTAATTCAAGCTATTATTCATACCGTATCCACACTCTCATCACACACCCTAATTCCTGTATATAACCGTTAGATAAAATATTTGCTATTGTTATCTCCTACCCCTTCTAGGCAAGGGTCACCCCCATTTGTTGTCGGCAAACATTTTGCCCATTACTGCACTCCAAATTGATAGGTATAGTTGGAAGTTGAATTGCAATGGGGAAAATATATTCAAACTTTATGACCTACTGCTTCATGGAACAAAACCTGGTTAAAGCTTCGCAAAACATCACGATCTGGCAACACAATCTGAAGCTTATGCTTAATTTATATTTGTAGAACTTCCTAAACCTCCATGAGCCATCTTTTATTGATTTCAACTATTTAGCACAATAATATTTTGAATGTATATTTTAGACATCTTTTTCCAAGTATACTCTGTTTCTTTCCTACCCATTTTCTTTACACTACTTTATGTCTATATCTCCTCTTTTCTCTCCTTTTTCCTTCATTCTTTCCCATCTATTGCTTTTCATTTGCTTATATAGTAATATTATAAATATTTATAATATTGTATGTAATTGCATTACTCTTACTGTACCAGTGTTCCAATTATATTCTTTGATTCTTATTTTTGTGTTATGCCTTATCTAATAATCTCCACTTAAAATTAAAAATAGATGAACATTCATCGTTGGTGTAGTTCGGTGCATTGGTTTCTCCTGCCTTTCCAGGATGGTTACCTAGTTGCAGTTATTTGATGGCAATTGCTTGTGGAGACGATGCCACAGACTGCAGTTACGAGGCTTTAATGTTGCATTCCTATGGACTGTGTAGAGAGAGAATGTTCATTTTGATTCTCTGTGGAAATCCAACATCTCTGGTTGTTCTGATGAAAGTAAGTGCCTGCTGTTTTTGGCTACCTAAATGAAGTTCATTACTAGGGCTTTGCTGCTTTCTCAGGAAGCATGAAGTAGCTGCTATCGATGGGACTGGTGCACTTTGATTAATGGGTGCTAGAAATGGGGTCTTTAGTTGCCAGTCAGGTTACCCCCTGTCCAAGGAAGGACCCTCACTTTAGTCAGGGTAAGTCACACACAATCCAACTATCCTGTGCTCACCCTGTGGTGTCTTGGCACTGAGCAGTCAGGCTTAACTTAGAAGGCAATGTGTAAACTATTTATGCAATAAATCATGCAATAACACAGTAGAACACCACAAAATTATCCCACACTGTGTTTATGAAAATATATAATATTTATCTGGTAAGATGCAGGTCAAAACGATTAAGATGCAATAGGTATATGTTGAAATATCACTGTAAAAATGGTATAAAGTGTCTTTAGTCTCTACATGTCTCTTGCAAACACAAAGTACCTGGTTTGCGTTCAAATTCTCTGCAAGGGACCACAGAAGAGGAGATACGTAGAAAACGGGGAGGTGTGCATCGACTTTTCCGGCACACACAGGCGATGCGTCATTGAGTTTTCACGCAGGGCAGGCTTTGTGTCGATTTCCGGTGCGTACAATGAGATCCTCTTCGGGTTGGGGGTTCTCAAACCCCCCCGGTGACGATGCATTGAAATCCGGTGCTTGCAGGACAAAGTCACAGGGGCTGCGTCGATCTGGTGGGTGTTGCGTGGAAATTTCCACTGCACAGTAGGCGCTGCATCGATTCCTCTCAGGAAGTCGAGCTGCGTTCTGGCTCGGTTTTGCATCAATCCAGTAGGCTGTGCGTCGAATTTCCAGTCACTACGCTGGCGCTGCATCAATCTTCTCCTTGCAAAGTCTTGCTGCGTCGGCGTGCGGTGATTTTCTCACCTCGATGCAGGCTGTGCATCATTTCTTGCAGGCTCTTCATCGATTTTTACCGCACAGGGAGTTCTTCTTGCAGGAATGAAGTATTTTTGGTCCTGAGACATCAGGGAACAGGAGACACGCTCTATCCAGACCCTTGGAGAGCACTTCTCAGCACAGCCAGAGAGCAGCAAGGCAGCAGTCCTTCTCAGAAAAGCAGTCAGGTGAGTCCTTTGGGCAGCCAGGCAGTTTTTCTTGACAGCTTGCAGGTTCTGGTTCAGGTTCTCTTCTCCAGGAAGTATCTTTATGAAGTAGTGTGTCTACCTTAGTAGTGTCTGAGTTGGTAGGGGCAGAGGCCCTGTTTAAATACTTAAATGTGCCTTTGAAGTGGGGGAGACTTCAAGAGTGGCTTAGAAGTGCACAAGGTCCCCTTTCAGTTCCATCCTGTCTGCCAGGGTCCCAGTAGGGGGTGTGGCAGTCCTTTGTGAGAGGGCAGGCTGCTGTCCTTTGACATGTAAGTGTCAGGCCCGCCACCCTCCCAGCCCAGGAAGACCCATTCAACATGCAGATGTATGCAAGTGTGGCTGAGCATCCTGCTTTTGGGGTTGTCTGAGTGAATGCACAAGGGAGCTGTCAACTGAACCTAGCCAGACGTGGATTGTAAGTGCAGAGAAATGCTCATTTCCTAAAAGTGTCATTTCTAAAATAGTAATATTAAACTCAACTTCACCAGTCAGCAGGATTTTGTATTGCCATTCTGGCCATACTAAGTATGACCAGATCAGAAGATACCACTCAAACAGCATATGAGGGTAGCCCTATTGTTAGCCTATGAAAGGAGCAGGCATCACAGCAGTGAAAAATGGATTTAGGAGTTTAACACTACCAGGACATGTAAACTACACAGGTACATGTCCTGCCTTTTGTCTACACAGCACCCTGCCCTATGGGTTACCTAGTGCCTACCTTAGGGGTGACTTATATGTAGAAAATGGGAGTTTAGGCTTGGCAAGTACTTTTAAGTGCCAAGTCGATTTGGGAGTGAAACTGCACACACAGACCTTGCAGTGGCAGGCCTGAGACATGGTTAAGGGGCTACTTAAGTGGGTGGCACAAGCAGTGCTGCAGGCCCACTAGTACATTTAATCTACAGACCCTGGGCACATATAGTGCACTTTACTAGGGACTTATAAGTAACTTAAATAAGACAATTGGGTATGATCCAATGTCATTTTGTTTTAAGGGGGAGAGCATATGCACTTTAGCACTGGTTAGCAGTGCTAAAGTGTGCAGAGTCCTAAAACCAGCAAAAACAGTGTCCAAAAAGCGGAGGGAGGGAGACAAAAAGTTAGAGGTGACTACCCTAAGGCTATCAGGTCTAACAATGGGTAAGGAAAGGCCCGGGCCCACCCAAGGTCACTTAGAACAGAAAAACGCCTCAATGTTTCTACAGTGCATGCATACCCATGGGTACTCCCTTATTGTTTATTTTAATGATCAACAACATTGACATTGGACATTTTCAGGCCTGGGGAGACGTGTGAAGTCAGCAGAGTTTAGTGGCTGCTCTGATGCACAAATCTCTAGCACGGATATCCTGAAAACTGAATTAAGATTCTCGACTTCTTTTATCGTATTTTAAACTTCAATGCTTTGCAAAGTAAAAAGCTGGCAAAGTTTTTTAGAAACATGAAAAGCTGTAAAGTGGCCCTCTATGGTAGCAAAAACATTTCTGCTGCTGCACATGACCAGGAGGAGCATGCTGCAGCCAAAGTTCTGCATCTTATAGATATGACAAGCAGCTGTTCCCTCCGTGCCCCCCACACAAAAGCCAAAGCACAACAGAGAAAGCAAAATATGTAGCTCCTTGGGAGCCGATTATTGTACTAACTTGTCAAAAGCGGACAGATGCCAATACCTAGACACATCATAATTAGATATTTTTTTTGGGGGGGGCAGTACCTATTCATTTTCATGGCCCACCAATGCATCTTTGCGGCCATCCCAAACAAAAGATCCGAGAGTGGGGACTGGGTAAAGATGTCTATAGTCACCCTTTTATAGGATTACAAATAGGTGTCTGCATGGCAATGGCAAACTGCAGACTCAGAACACACCTGAATGAGAATAGTACATGCAAAGTAGATGTAGGCCATTTTACAGTGGGTGCAGCAACATCAGCCAAGATGTACCCTACATGCCAAATAATGTTCTCAGTAGGAATCTTTAGGAACTTGCAACACACTATAAGTGCAGTCACTGAATTTTGTAAAGAGAAGAGAAGAATAATGGAATTGGGGTCGGATAAACCTTAATTTTGAATGCCCTAGATTTCCATGTATGATAATAAAGGCATTTTAAGATTGGTGTGAGTGGTTTGGCAGTGGCTGTAGTGAGGCACTTTATATCTCAAGAGAACCTGTTCTTTTGTTGGTGACCCACAGTTCTTTATAAGATGCGGTGTTGCTTTGAATATGGACAAGTAGGTGACTGTTGTTATCTGTTGTAATTGTGCATGTATCCATAGGATTTGTTGCATTGATATTTGCAATACATGGCATCCCAAGTGCGCGTGATTGGTGTGCTTATGTACGTTTTTGTTTTATGGTTTGATCTGTTGTTAATTATCTCTACAGCTCTGTGGGCCTCAGGGCAATAGGTGATTTGTTGAGTCAAATCATTCTCTTGATGCTTTTAATGTGTTTCAGACGGTATTTATCATAGAGATGGTGATCAATGTCCTGACGGCCTTCTGCGCTTGCCCAAGAGTTTGCTGAGGATTCCACTTTTTGTTTCATTGTCCTGTGCATGTCCATGTGAAGGCCTGCGTTTACCAATCCCTGCATTTGCTTATATTGTTGAAGTGTTAGGGCGTGTTTTTCTTCCAAATATTGCAAACATTGTGCGCATGGGCGATTCGTTGGGCTATAGCGCCCGGGATTTGATCACTGAATGTGTTGTCAAGGGGTTGGCTCGATTGGCCTACGCCAGCTTTTGCCATATGCTGTTATTTGGAGAATTTGAGTTTATATCCACAAATTCCAGTCGGTCTCCAACTGTTCCATGGCTCTGATAGCGTCCAGAACGTTTTAGCTGGAGCGACATTTTTTCATTGCTCTCGAATATCCTTACAAGGTGAAATGCTCATTGCGGGCAGAGACGCGCGGTTAGTGCTTGCCAATTTGAGCTGTCACTTCATTTTTCTGTAAATTCCTCACAGACCCAAATGCAGGTAAGTTTGTGCCAGGCGCGCGGGCTCCGTGCAGCTCTGATCCATCGAGCAGCGACGCTTCATCACCGCGCGGACAGCTCCTCTGAGGGAGCTGTGCAGACACTCGTACAAGGCAGACAAGCACATTTAGTGTGCGCGGGCTCAAAGTGACATTCCATCATTGTTCTGTGACCTCCTCGAAGGAAAGGCTGCTGACAGACTGTACCAGGTAGCCCGACTCTGCTATTGTGTGCCATCTGGCAGTGACTCTTGATAGTCAATTTGTAGATACTTCAAAGGGAGAAATACGCCGCATACAGACTAATTATGGCGCGAGGCGCATTGGCAGGGGGCCACTTTGAGCAACTTGCAGTAAATATAAATACATAATGCCAGGCAGGCATACTGTAGTTATCGTGTCACTGTCAACACTGACGTCCCCGTCATTTTGTAGAGCTAACTTTCTTTAAAGAAGGGAGGAACTCAGATTCATGCCAGGCAGGTACAGCACATTTCTTCAGGTGGCTCATTAACTTCAAATCATAAGTTCCAGTTCTCGTTTGCATTAGAAATAGTTTGCAGCGTACTTTTTTTCTTCTCTTTTGAGTTGTTTCCTGCTGTGTTCTTTGATGAGTGAAAAATAAGGTTTTGGCTTTAGCACGAATTATCCAAGAAATACGATATTGCCGCTTTATTCGAAACAATAAAATATACATTGTTAAACTGACTTTCAGGTAATAACACATCTATTCTCCTTTTCTGACCATTTCTAATAAAAATAAAATAAAAATAAAGGAATACTAGTCGCTATATTTTCAATTGTGAACATTTTAGGAGCAAGAGTAGCCAGTTTCAATGGGAAAAAGTGAATCATTGTTTGTTTCCAAATAAAAGGAAGCAAGAGAAAATGCGTAAGAAGTGAAAAAAGTGTCAAAAGATAAAGGTGAAACATGGCTGGCTTTAGCACTGGTGGTGCCCAGTGCCGCAGTATTGTTAGAGCCCCCTCTAATTACCTCCTTCTCCACGGATTCCCTCACTACCACCCTCCAATGAGGCCCCTCATCTCTTCATGGCCCCACTCTCACAGTAAGAGGTTAGAGTGTTCTACATTGACACACATCTACTACACAAAAACAATAGGGCTTATTTACAAGCCTGTGTGCGGCGCCAGAAGGTCACTTTTAATGATGGGCCAGCGACGCGCACTGCAGAGCTGTATCTACGCGACCATGCGTGGCTTTTCATGCCTGTGTAGAAATGGAGTGAGGATCCCTTTTTAGCAATTGTAGAATTAATGAATGATTGAGAAAAAAGCAATACGGTTCCAAAACTATTGGTTGCAGTTTGCATGCATCTCTTTCAAGTCAGTTCATAGCTCACTGTGTGTTCTGCCTTCCTACTTATCTCCTATCGGAGCTTACAGAACCTCTCTGGAATGCACTTCTGAGTTCAAAAAAGACCTTTATTGTTGTTAATTCTTCCCCACCCACAAGTTCTTGAGAGACGAATTAATAGATTTCAAGCACACGTTCAAAAGAGTAAAAGTAGTTGCAGCAATGAAAACAAAATATATCACAGTACTTCTCAGTTGCAATGTACACAGCAGATATATATGATTACAGTAGCAAAGCATAAAAATCAAAATTCATCACCGTATGAGCAAGTAGGACCTATCTTCAGCTTCATCTTTCTGGGGTCTGCAAGTTGATGACTATGGTCAAATGCGAGAAAGAGATTATCTACCCACACGGGAGACTGGCAGCTGGCCCCTAGTTTCAGCCTGAAGTCAAGCAGATTTGAATCTAACTTACTGCAGCCCCGAGTCATCCTTACAAAAGCGTGCCCCCTCCTCTCAGACTTGGGAAAACTACGCAAGCTTTTGGAGACTGGCCAGATCTCCTAGACTTCTCCTCCTCCCAAGCCTTAGCAGAAAGGAAAACACCAAATGTACTGTCTCTTATCAGGTCTAGTCTGGTGTGAAGAAAACAGCTTGGTTCATCTTGTGGAAAAACACAGCTTGGAAGAATACAGACATCTGTGATGTTTCAACTGCAATGTCTAACTCCACGTTAAAGCCAATAAGCAGCTAACCTAAATATCAAATGTAATGTCTAATGTCATAGCCAATAGGCAGCTGAGCTGAATACAAAATGTAATGTCTAATATGTCAAATCCAATAGGCAGCTAAACTGAATACAGCATATCAAAGCCAATAGGCAGCTAAACTGAATACAGCATGTCAAAGCCAATAGGCAGAATACAGAATGTAATGGCTAATGCCATGTCAAAGCCAATAGGCGGCTAAACTGAATACAGAAAGTAATGGCTAATGCCATGTCAAAGCCAATAGGCGGCTAAACTGAACAAAACATATGATGTGCTACTGGTGAACATTGAGCAACTAATATGCGCAGTGGTGAAACACAAAGTCATTGGTCAAACACAATTAATAGCATCACATTCCACCCTATGACCAATGAATTTTTGTTTCACATATCTCTTGTTTAAAAAAAAAAAAAAAAAAAAAATCAGCACAAGAAACAAACATTGTAAGCAAATCAGATTTGAATGCTCAAAGCAATCACTGTAAAGCAATGGAAGTGGATTAACATATTGATCTCATAACCTTTCACATCAGATACATCTACACAGAGAAGACTGAAACTTTTATACTCTGAAAGAGATAATAGTGTCTCTAAAACAGCAAGTTGATATAGCATGAGTTCTACTCATGTAAAGGTGCACAGTCCATCTAAAAGGTTTACTGGAATGTAAGTGAAAGTCAGTGTTCCACACGAAAAAACACAGACAGTTAACTGTTAAGGTTGCTTAGTTCCAGTGGAAGAATGCAATCAAAGAAGTTGAACTTGATCTGAAGGCGCCATTTGCGCAAAATGGATCCATGGTGCTTGCACTTTACTCAGTCAGGTTCAGGTTGGGGGTTCGGTCCCTTCCCCGACCCCACACGCACACACCCGAAGGGGGACCACACAGCACACTCAGGGTCAGTGGCGAAACGTGGTAGGATCTGCAAAGGAAAAAAGTATGACTTTTCTTGCAAATAACATTTGTCATTTGAAATGTACCCTTCCTCTTCTTTTCCCTGTTTTATAATCAGCAGGACGTTTTTAGGGCCCTTTGTTATGATTTCTGCAGGTTCTGGAGGGTCACTTGGGGCTTCAACCCACACCTCAGCACAGAGGTTTTTATCTGCTGCACCACAGCTTCCCTTTTCTTGCACTGTCAGAAGGGCTGGGGCAGACTCCTTCTATACCAAACCTCCATTCACTGCATTTTTGACAATTTGGGCCATTCTGTCTCCAATTTGTATGAATGAATCAGATTCTTTTCTAGTTGCCAGCATAATTTCGATTTCTCCTTGGTAATCTGCAGCAATCATTCCCCCTAAAACAGGATCAATTTGCCATAACTGTTCTGCTAACTTTCCTCTCTCCAACTGCTCTGTGACTGCTTGTGGGACAGATTGCTCTTGTGCGTGCTGCACAGTTTTAATAAAATCTAGGGGAATGTGCATCTCTCTCATCTCTGCCCACTTGTATGTGGCTTTTTCTCTCAGCTGTTCTCATTTCTGGTGCACCCACTTAGCCATCCCCACTAAGTCAGAATTCTGGGTGTACACTTCTCTATCTGAGTTTTTCTCTTTAACATCTGCAAGGGAATTGAACCAGTTATGCACAAGCCATGTGGAAAACCAAACGGCTAAACCATTGGCAATGAACCAAGAATCAGTGTAAAAATGACGCATCTCACGCAGCTCTTGCTTTAAAATCTGACACACATTGTACAACACTGTTCCTTCTACTGTGCCAGAAAACAATATTTCAGTCAATAAATCATTAGTCAAACAAACATACTTTTTTTCTTCAGGGGACACAAATTCAAATGGTGCACTCAATTTCATAAGTGACTCTTTTACCTGTGGTACTCTAGCCCTGTCTTGCAGGTACCAGATCCAGTGTATGATCCTAGCTAGGGGCACTCTTTTCTTTCCCTGTTCCTGATTTACATGTAAATCAGTGTTTCCCTCTTGCACTGCGCAGAAACCTAAAGTCTGAATTATTTTATTTGCCAAATCACAAGCGCACAGCTGCATATAATGTTTCCTAGTGACCATATACCAAAGTGTTAGGATTTCACTGAGATGAGGGCTATTCTGTTTCCAAAAATCAAACAAGCAAATGAAATTCTGTGTCTCTTGCTTAGTGCAAACATTAAGAAACTCTAAAATCTTTTGTTTTACTTGTGCATTTTGCGATGGTAACTTGTGAATCACATTCTGAGCTCTGTTCTCCGTGTTATCAGTTAAAGAATGCACTTCGACTGCCAAAAAACCTGGCTCACACGGAGGCTCAGACTGGCTCACAGCTGTCTTAACCCCCTCATTACTGGAATGGGAAAAGACAGATTCTTCTAAAACAGCAGTTTTATAACTTTCAGCATTATCTTGCATTAATGTATTCTGGCTAATTTGCTCACGTAAATTCTTATTTTCATGTTCTAACTGCCTACATTTCTCCTGCATTTTTCTGTAAGCAGATAAAAGTATCCAAACCCTTCTGTCAAAAACAAAAGGATCATCATTGCTTCCAAAAGGCACATTTTCTAAATAAGCTTTATCACAGCAAGAAAACATGTTTCTCACAGCACCATCAGGCAGATTAACTACACAGGCATTTTCAAACATGGTCTGCCGTGCTTCTGTAATTCTCCAAACAACAAAAAACAATTACACTTTTAAATCGTGCACGTAGAAATCCATAATTCGACTTTCAAGACTGCTGACTACGTCAAAATGTTCTGCCTTCCTACTTATCTCCTATCGGAGCTTACAGAACCTCTCTGGAATGCCCTTCTAAGTTCAAAGAAGACCTTTATTGTTGTTAATTCTTCCCCACCCACAAGTTCTTGAGAGACGAATTAATAGATTTCAAGCACACGTTCAAAAGAGTAAAAGTAGTCGCAGCAATGAAAACAAAATATATCACAGTACTTCTCAGTTGCAATGTACACAGCAGATATATATGATTACAGTAGCAAAGCATAAAAATCTAAATTTATCACCGTATGAGCAAGTAGGACCTATCTTCAGCTTCATCTTTCTGGGGTCTGCAAGTTGATGACTCCGGTCAACTGCGAGAAAGAGATTATCTACCCACATGGGAGACTGGCAACTGGCGCCTAGTTCCAGCCTGAAGTCAAGCAGATTCGAATATAACTCACTGTAGCCCCGAGTCATCCTTACAAAAGCGTGCCCCCTCCTCTCAGACTTGGGAAAACTACGCAAGCCTTTGGAGACTGGCCAGATCTCCTAGACTTCTCCTCTTCCCAAGCCTGAGCAGAAAGGAAAACACCAAATGTACTCTCTCTTATCAGGTCTAGTCTGGTTTGAAGAAAACAGCTTGGTTCATCTTGTGGAAAAACACAGCTTGGAAGAATACAGACATCTGCGATGTTTCAACTGCAATGTCTAACTCCACGTTAAAGCCAATAAGCAGCTAACCTAAATATCAAATGTAATGTCTAATATCATGTCAAAGCCAATAGGCAGCTGAGCTGAATACAAAATGTAATGTCTAATATCATGTCAAAGCCAATAGGCAGCTAAGCTGAATACAAAATGTAATGTCTAATATGTCAAATCCAATAGGCAGCTAAACTGAATACAGCATGTCAAAGCCAATAGGCAGAATACAGAATGTAATGGCTAATGCCATGTCAAAGCCAATAGGCGGCTAAACTGAATACAGAAAGTAATGGCTAATGCCATGTCAAAGCCAATAGGCGGCTAAACTGAACAAAACATATAATGTGCTATTGGTGAACATTGAGCAACTAATATGCACAGTGGTGAAACACAAAGTCATTGGTCAAACACAATTAATAGCATCACATTCCACCCTATGACCAATGGATTTTTGTTTCACATATTTCTTGTTTCAAACAAAAAAAACAAAAAACATCAGCACAAGAAACAAACATTGTAAGCAAATCAGATTTGAATGATCAAGGGGCTTTCTTTTTGCATGCTTCCAGTCTTCTAGGAATGTAGCAGAATACAGTGAGCTGTTGAGTAGGGTGGAAAGTTCAAGGCCAATCCTGAATGCTCCAAGGCTAAAGATGTGGTGGGGGTATGGGTCAAATGGGGCCCCTGAGTGGGTGGATTAAATGAAGGTAATGGTGTCCTGAGTGGTGAGGTGATTCCAGGTGGTTAACCTTAGGATGACCAGGCGTGTGACGGTAGGGCCATTGAAAAAGTCTTCAGGCTTGAGTTGGGGGTTTTCGTAGATTTTTGCAATTGTGTCATGGAGGAAATTTGCAAGGCTGTCTATTAGGTCCAGAGAGATGTTTCTTGTCACCATTGCAATGTTGGTGAACTCCTTGATTATGCAGAAGAGCTTTTCATCTCACACAGTTGGCTGTGGTATAGGTTGAGTGCAGATTTGTAGATGAATTTGTCAGCTGTATCTTTGTTGGTGCACCACCTTCTCTTAAGGTGCTTGCAGTGGCGCTTGGCTGTCCTGAGGTTCTCGGTGTAGCAGGTGGCTTGCTTGATAGATCTTCTGTGTTTCTTGTTCTTCATGGGGAAGATGATGTTGATGCCGTCAGTGATCCATTTGTTAAAGCTGCTGACATACTGGTTCAGGTTGTTGAGGTATTTGGGCTGATTGAGGGTGAGGGCATTGGTCCATTTAGTCTCTGAGGCCTTGCTCCAGCTATGATAGGTGGAGTTGGGTTACTTCAGGGGGAAGTCATTGGGGTTGTGTTGATGAAGTGGACAATTGAGTCTTTTGTCCAAGTGAGTTTGGTGGTGTGGCTGTATTTCATGCTGTCACTAGAGGTGGATATGGGGTCAAATATGTGTCCTGAAATGTATGTGGGGTTTTGTACAAGTTGGGTGAGGCCAATGGTGTTAAGGTTGTCAAGGAGATTGGTGAAGTTAGGGTTTGTTATGTCATTGAAGTGGAAGTTGACGATGCCCAGGAGCATGTAGTCCTTTGGGGGGGGGTGATAAAATTGGTGATGAGTTTGCAGACGGTGGTTCAAGGTCCTGGTGGATGGTTTGTGAGGGTTCCCCTAATGGTGGAATTCTCACACATTTGGATAGTAATGCTGAGGTGTTCCATTCCTGGGATGGTGTTGTGTGTTGTAGTGGTGCATTTGACGGAGTCTTTGTGGATGATGGTGATTCCTCTGCCTGGATTTTTGATGTGGTCATGGTTGGTGAGCCTGTATTCTGCTGGTATGGTGGTGGAGATGTCGAGGCTGATGTGGGATTGAGCCAGGTCTCAGTTAGAAAGATCATGTTGGGCACAGGAGTGTCAATAAGATCCCAGACTTCAATAGCATGGTTGCTGAGTGGGAGAGTGTTGAGGAGAGTGCCTGCAAGCTGGTGGTAGGTTGCTGGTGTTGCGCTTCGAGTGGGCAGGGCGTTGCTGGGCGGGTTAGGGGAGTCCATGCTGTGGCAGGTGAAGTGGCAGAGGGTGCAGGTGAAATGTCCTACTATGTAGTGTGGTGTGGCGTGGTGGCAGTGTTCGTGGCAGTGTCAAGGCTATGAGCACGGAGGATGGTAGACATTTAGCTGTGTGTGCTGGTTGGACCAGGGTTCCTGGAGCTAGGCACAGACCAGGCATGGACAGGCGCAGACAGGCTTACCTTTGGATCACCTTGGACTGCTGCTACTATTATGTAGCTCTTGGGAGGTGAGAGAGGCACTAGGAAGTGGTGCATTAATCTTATCAAATTAGTATGTGTGAAAGGACACTAAATCATTTGTTCAGAAATGCAGGTTGACAAAAAGTGTTAGAATTAAATAACCTTTCAAATCATATACAGTAATTGGCAATACTGATTTATAAAAAATAAAGATACTTCACCGGCGGAAAAGTTGTGCTATACAGTACATCTGGATTTTTTGCTTTTGCTTCACCCAGTTTTGGACGTTTTACTGTTGGTGAGACTCTCTACATGTTTCACACCCTCAGTAATCACATGGCAAATGGACTGCATGTGTTTACTGCCAGTGACCTCCTTTTAAAATAAGGCTACTGTGTCTCATCTACGGTAAGGGGTACTTGGATGGTTACACGTGAACACATGAACATCTGTATGCACACATGTGAGGTCTGCACATATGAGACTAGTGTTGTGCGCAGCCTGGTAACTGGGCACAGGTAGCCTGCTCAGAGTGAACTCTGCAGGAATTCACCTAGGTTAGGCCTTATAATGTTAGTGTACATCCATAGGGAAGATCAGTGTGGGTTACTACTTTGTCTGCTGTGACACTTTCTTACACACATAGGGAAAAAACCGCCTTGGAGTGCAGTTTCACTTCCCTTTGGCCTACAAATTTCAGTGAATTATCAAAATAAGATGAAATGTGATAAAACCAAATCTGAGAGTTCTAAGAGGATAGCAGTACAACATATGGGTTATTCAGGATTGCCATATTTCTCTGCCTCAGGGTCAGAGCCCAGGCCTTCCCTCAACCTGCTGTGCCACTGTAATTATATTTCTCTCCAGGAGCAGGAACAAAGGCCATCCTACAGAAAAGGAATAATTAACATTATTTGTCTCGGCTCATCAGCAGGAAAGTGTGAGGATACAAATCTGCATTTATTAATTACATACCACACTGCTCCAGGACTGGGGACAGCCCAGGCCCACTGACCAAAGGGGGAAACTCAGACAACTGGAGCCTACACAGGGTGCTCCTTTTTAAAATGTTGGAGGAAATTCCCTGGCAGTGATCTGGGTGATGAGCAGAGCTGAGGCCCTAGGAGAAGTGACCAGTGACTCCCAGATGACACCATCTTGAACTGTCCTAGCATGCTGTGCAGGAGGGTTGGGTCAGAGTTGGAGAGGTGATGTGGCACCACAGGATTGGCCAGGGGTGCATGGCTTCTAGAACCTTCCACACCCTTTAAAAATTCTTGTGCAAAGGGAAACACTTCCTGTTTGTGCTTTTTGCTGCTGGACCCAGGGACTGAGACAGCCATGGACAACTTGAAGGAGAAATAACTGGAAGGAGAAACACACTGATTCCCAGAAAGGACTAAGGACTCTAGCCCCAGTTGCGAGGGCCAGTAAGGCTGGCCCTCTTAGACACATGAGTACCAGTTAGGGGGAAGCACTGGACTTCTGTGCCCAGAGACAAAGACCGGGAGGGAAGTTGGCATAGGGACCTGACAAGTAAATGCAATCACCTCTTCCTGCTGGCACATCCTCTGCCAACACCACAAAATTTTCCAATGGATCCCAGTCGACTGCTGCAAAACAATCACCCACACCCTAGTCACTAGCCAACTCGACTACAGCAACGCACTCTACGCCAGCACCACTATAAAGAGCATCAGGAAACTACAACTGATCCAAAATGCTGCCACAAGACTCATCCTGAACCTCCCACCAAGAACACATCTCCCAAAACCTGAGGACCCTCGATTGGCTCCCAGTAGAGAGTAGCAAATCAACTTTATACTACTCACCCACACCTACAAGGCCCTGCACAACATCGAACTGAACTACCTGAATCATTGCATCTCCTTCCATTACCCCACCAGACCCTTCTGCTCCGCCTAGCAGGCGCTAGCTGCCATCCCCTGCATTCGGAAAACCACAGCCAGAGAAAGATCTTTTGCATACCTCGCAGCCAAGAGCTGGAACAACCTGCCCGCACACCTCGGACAAAGCCCATCACTCACCATCTTTAGGAAGAACATCAAAACATGGTTCTTCGAATGAGGCCCAGACCCACCACCAGTGCCTTGAGACCCTCATGGGTGAGTAGGTGCGCTTTACAAAAACTGTAAAGTTACATTTACAGATTACACCACTCTAGAGGCGAAGAACCCAGCAAAAACTGCTCCTTATGGCTAGAGCTCACCATCAGGAGTAAAATGAGTCCAAGATTGTCCAAATTGGCCTGAGTTATAGCCATTTAAAGGAACCTTGGACCTTTCACAAAAAACAGACAATGCAAGGTTCAGTTGTATCTCTACAAATTATCTTTGTGGTGGACCAGGGCCCAGGAATCAGCACAAGGATTATTTATTAATTTACACCCTGGGTGGGGAAGTGTGTGAGGCCAATTCTAACAACCTAATTTCCTACAGTTGTGAATTATTGCAACATACCTTTACTGTCTTTCCCAAAGATGAGGACTAAAGTTAACTTTTTGGCTCACAATTCAAAGCCTTGTTTATGGGTCCTGTCATTTTTTCTTGGAAGGAAAAGTCAATGCATTTTGACCCTTAATTGTTTGGTATCTATGATATGTCAGTTCCTGCTGACACACAGGCACATGCTCTAGTGTCGACAATTTGGCCACAGACTAGTAAACCCTTCTGTGCCCAGGACGTAATGGTTACGTCCTGAGGCACAGTGCTACTGTGCCCAGGACGTAATCATTACGTCCTGGGCACAGAGCCCAGAGGGAGCACTAGCGCTCCCTCTGTCGGGTTGCCCCCCACCCCCCCAAGGCAGGGATGAATGAGGAAGCCCTTCCACCCCCGACCCCCCCCACCTCCCCTGTGACATCAGCACGCGATCGAGCGCTGATTGTCACAAGGCCTCCTCCCATCGCGCTGGAAACTCGGCTTCCTGCGCGATCGGAAGAGAAATGCTTTGCATTTCTCTTCCGATCACGTGGGGGAGGCCCAGAGAAGCTTCAAAGGGAAGGAAAGTTATTTCCTTCCCTTTGAAGTCTCTCTCAGCGTTTTGGCAGTCAAAACGCCCACTAGACACCAGGGATGTTTGTTTTAAAAAATGAAATTGTCATAAGGGAGCGACCCCTTGGGCAAGGGTCGCTCCCAGGGGGGGGGCATTTTTAAAAAAAGCCTTTTCTGTCCCCCCTGGGGGCATTTAAAAAAAAAGCCTTTTCTGTCCCCCCTGGGGGCAGAAACCACTAGGCACCAGGGAGTATTTTTTTTTTTTTATATTTTTGACGTAGGGAACGACCTCTTAGGCAAGGGTCGCTCCCATAGGGGGCAAATTATATTGAGGCCATTTCGGCCCCCCTTGGGGGCAGATTGGCCTATTTTTATGAGGCCAATCTGCCCTCAAGGGGGACAGAAACCACTAGACACCAGGGAGTTTTTTTTTTTTTAGCGAATTTCACGCAAGGGGAGCGACCCCTTGGGCAAGGGTTGCTCCTGGGGGGCATTTTTCTTAAAGGCCTTTTCTGCCCCCACTGGGGGGAGATCCGCCTATAATTAGGCTGATATGCCACCAAGGGGGGCAGAAACCTCTAGGCGCCAGGGCTAATTTCTTTGTGTGTTTTTTGTTTTGTTTGTTTTTTTTGCGATGGGGAGCGACTCCTTAGGCAAGGGTCGCTCCCCTAGGGGGCAAATTGTATTTAGACCATTTCTGCCCCCCTTGGGGGCAGATCAGCAGATTTTAGGTCAATCTGCCCCCAAGGGGGGCAGAAACAACTAGGCACCGGGGATTTTTTTTTTGCGCCAATGTCACGCAATGGGAGCGACCCCGTAGGCAAGGATCGCTCCCCGGGGGGATTTGGTGGGGTGGGGGTAAAATTTACTTTATGCCATTTCTGCCCCGCCTGGGGCCACCTGAGTTAGAGGCCAAAATCCACAGGTAGGCACTTTGCAAAAAACACCTCTGTTTTCTGTGAAAAAATGTGATGTGTCCACGTTGTGTTTTGGGCCATTTCCTTTCGTGGGCTCTAGGCCTACCCACACAAGTGAGGTACCATTTATATCGGGAGACTTGGGGGAACACTGGGTGGAAGGAAATTTGTGGCTCCTCTCAGATTCCAGAACTTTCTGTCACCGAAATGAGAGGAAAAAGTGTTTTTTTGGTCGAATTCTGAGGTCTGCAAAGGATTCTGGGTACCAGAACCTGGTCAGAGCCCCACAAGTCACCCCATCTCGGATTCCCCTAGGTGTCTAGTTTTCAAAATGTGCTGGTTTGCCAGGTTTCCCCGGGTGCCGGCTGAGCTAGAGGCCAAAATCCACAGGTAGGCACTTTGTAAAAAACACTTCTGTTTTCTGTGAAAAAATGTGATGTGTCCACTTTGTGTTTTGGGCCATTTCCTTTCGTGGGCACTAGGCCTACTCACACAAGTGAGGTACCATTTTTATCGGGAGACTTGGGGGAACGATGGGTAGAAGGAAATTTGTGGCTCCTCTCAGATTCCAGAACTTTCTGTCAACGAAATGAGAGGAAAAAATGTTTTTGGGTAAAATTTTGAGGTTTGCAAAGGATTCTGGGTAACAGAACCTGGTCAGATCCCCACAAGTCACCCCATCTTGGATTCCCCTAGGTGCTAGTGTTTAAAAATGTGCTGGTTTGCTAGGTTTTCCCAGGTGCCGACTGAGCTAGAGGCCAAAATCCACAGGTAGGCACTTTGCAAAAAACACCTCTGTTTTCTGTGAAAAAATGTGATGTGTCTACGTTGTGTTTTGAGCCATTTCCTTTCGTGGGTGCTAGGCCTATCCACACAAGTGAGGTACCATTTTTATTGGGAGACTTAGGGGAATACAGAATAGCAAAACAAGTGTTATTGCCCCTTGTCTTTCTCTACATTTTTTCCTTCCAAATGTAAGGCAGTGTGTAAAAAAGACGTCTATTTGAGAAATGCCCTGTAATTCATATGCTAGTATGGGCACCCCGGAATTCAGAGATGTTCAAATAACCACTGCTTCTCAACACCTTATCTTGTGGCCATTTTGGAAATACAAAGGTTTTCTTGATACCTGTTTTTCACTTTTTATATTTCAGCAAATTAATTGCTGTATACCCGGTATAGAATAAAAACCCATTGCAAGGTGCAGCTCATTTATTGGCTCTGGGTACCTAGAGTTCTTGATGAACCTACAAGCCCTATATATCCCCGCAACCAGAAGTGTCCAGCTGACGTAACGGTATATGGCTTTAAAAAATCTGACATCGCAGGAAAAAGTTACAGAGTAAAACGTGGAGAAAAATTGATGTTTTTTTACCTCAATGTCAATATTTTTTTATTTCAGCTGTTATTTTCTGTAGGAAACACTTGTGGGATGTACACAAATGACCCCTTTCTGAATTCTGAATGTTGTCTACTTTTCAGAAATGTTTAGCTTTCTGGGATCCAGCATTGGTTTCTTACCCATTTTGGTCACTAACTGGAAGGACACTGAAAGCACAAAAAATAGTAAAAATGGGGTATGTACCAGTAAAATGTCAAAATTGTATTGAAAAATTGGGTTTTCCAATTCAAGTCTGCCTGTTCCTGAAAGCTGGGAAGATGGTGATCTTGCCACCGCAAACCCTTTGTTGGTGCTATTTTCAGGGAAAAAACCACAAGCTGCCTTCTGCAGCCCTTTTTTCCCATTGTTTTGAAAAAAACTAAATTTTCACTGTATTTTGGCTATTTTCTTGGTCTCCTTCAGGGGAACCCACACAGTCTGGGTGCTTCTACAATCCTTAGGATGTTGGAAAAAAAGGACACAAATTTGGCGTGGGTAGCTTAAACAAAAAGTGAACAAAAAGTTATGAGGGCATAAGCGCAAACTGCCCCAAACAGCCAAAATAAGGCTCAGCACAGGAGGGGGAAAAGGCCTGACAGCGAAGGGGGTAATGGACTTATGTGCCAAAACTGTAATTAAGCGAGAATAAATCTTTTTGAGTACCTCCCAAATCTAGTCAATTGGAAGAGGTCCATCCTCAGTCTTTAACCCAGGAGAAGCATAGAATTTTATCTATATGTATTTCTCTTGGTAAGGTACCACTCATACATGACGACAATACATGGAGAACAATATTTGACAGTATATATATTCTACTGTGCATGAAACACCCTGTTAAGTGGTGTTACCAGCTGTACTGAAACATATATTGAATGACATCGACCCAGTCCAGCAGCTAATTTGTGTATGATATTGACGGTAACTTTGAAACTGTCTCTTCAATAGTTTAGCAACATTCAAGGGAAAGTGGCATTGTTGGCCATAAGCCAGCCATTTCTGTGCAAGATCTTGAACTTAAACTGCCTACAATTATTTTGTATTTTGTATGCACACACCTCTGTAGATCAAGATACTTTAGGGAATGTTTCCTCAAGAGCACAACTCAAAATGAAAAATTATTCTGATGGGTTTGGTGGAAGAAAAAACATTGGAAAACAAGAAGAAGCACAAATTAAACAGAAAGCTAGGGCCGGATCTCCCACACAGCAGGAGTCTGGCACGATAGATATAATAAGAGAGGCAATAAAAAAATTGAAGAACTGTATAGGTATAAGTATACTGAAAAGCCATTCTTCCTGTAGTTCGTAGGGCCCTCGAAAGAGTAGATGGGCAGAAAGGAGCAGACTGACAAAGAAAAAGTACTATGCCTCTGAAACTACAAATACGTCTGCAGAATAGGATATGGACAGTTCTTCTGGACAGTGCAGCAGAAGTAATTTTAGTTTGCAAGGCTCTTAAAAAAGCATCTGGTGACAACTCCAACTCAAGAATACATTTAGGTAGACACACTGCTTAAACATGTTAGCTCTCCTGATAGGGTTGATGAAGCAGAAATATCATAAGAGAGCTGTATTCTGGTAAAATTTATCAGATGTCTGTGACATAATTCTTTATAAGTGAAGCACCTCATGAAGATGAGATAAAAACTGGAAGCCTTTTCCTTCATAGTACTTGAAAATCTCAGGGAAAAATATGCACACAAGTAAGATTTGGGTCCCTGCTTCACATCAGATTCCTCTGCAAAGAGCAGGATTGATATCCATTAAAGCCAGAGTGAAGAAGTTTATAAGACTAATTCTGGTTCAATAACAATATGCATTGGTTAGCTATTTTCTGGTGAAAGAACTGATGTAGAATTACATTCAATTATAGACATTTGAATGCACACACATAAATGCATGCAATGCAAAACACTGACAATACAGGACTTATGATGAATGTAGTTAATAAACAATATAAAATTATCTTGAATATTCTCAAATGAAATATTTGGGGAAAAATATAACATTTGAACATCAGTATCTAACCATTTTCTCTTTTGACAAATTGCAGGATGCCTACACATGATTGTCCCAAAGATATTAGAAGAACACTGGGCTTTTTCCAGTAGGAATTTTGGAAATCTTGCAAGAAGATCTGAGCTATGTTGTGCGCACATTACACATGCTAATTTAATAGAGCACCTAAACAGGTAAACAGAATAGACTTTTTTAGTTCAACACATGCGTATAAAATATACTACATTTCCTAATGTGATCTTTCTTGGATCTGAATTATTCACTGAGGTGAAACAATTGGAACAGCTCTTCTGATACAAATGTGCTACTTTAAAGCCTCAAAATACACTGTGACAGTAGCAAGTCCTGATGGGCTTTTGAAAATTTGAAAGAGCTTACTAGCCACATTTGGATGAGCAAGGGAGCCCCCTATATAAATTGATGGCTCAAATATTTTCCGAAAAGAATTGGATGGACATGTATACTTCTTTCTTGCGTGGAGTGCAGGCAGATGTGTTAGAGATGAAATACCTTTAGACAGTGGACAACAGGGTACATCTAGGAAATAGGGTTATTATAAGCACTTCAGGCTGCTGGTACATTTTTGCAGTAAGGCACAAATGACCCCATAACTTAAATATCACCATTGCATTTCACTGCAGTGGGATGATTCACCCTGACTGCAGTTCGAACAGCCATTTTGAATGTCCTCACAGTTTCCCCTATACTTACACTCAAAGCAGCTTTGAAAGCAGGTATCCCTAATGCACATGTATTACACCTGTGTGGGTGAAATGGGCCTTTGCAAAATTCAAATGAGGCAAAATGTGGATATTATCCTACATTTAGAATTTTGGCAGTATCAGAAAGCAACACTGCATTCTCCACATATAATGAATATATATTAATTTATGTATACATGTGTCCTACATAGATGGCTGTAAGCAGACCTCCATTGGCACTAACCAAAAACACTCTGCAGTTTGTACTGTTGTGCAGGGAATTTTTTAACATGATAAATTTAAGGTGTGTCAGGCAACAGCACAAACACCTGAATTCAGTGCCCTTCAGAAAGCAGATCAGTCAGTTCCCACATAAAACATATCAGATTCTACATTTTGTGTTCATGGTTACAATATAGAGTTATCACATTTATGCCTGAATAGATTCAGAGATTCAAAAGGTAAATGAATAAGGGCCTGCTCTACAGGATAAACTTCCTTTTGTTCATGTACAATATACAATGGCCCATAAAAGTAAAGGAATTCACATTAAAAGTAGCTGTGCAGCAAATGTAGCTGTGTAAATGGAGGTGCAAACCTTTCAGGTTTCTGGTGTGGCTGGAACACAAATGAAGATTGAGGCAGGCAATACAAGCACCACTGAAGGGAGAAAAGGCCCCGGGTAGTTTCCCTTCAAAGTAGTCTAATAGCCTCACCAAAGACATATTTCTATGATTTTAAAGTTTGGGTTTGGGAATATACATATTGAACACAATAGATTAGACTAGATTAGGGCAGCTCAGAAAGACAAAGAGCTGGTCTGGGTTCATGCTGACAATTCTACAGCAACAAAATCGGTGGTCAAATTTACCAAAGAATGCACGGAAGTGTGTACAGAAATGTAACATTTGTCAACAAATGACACATTTTACTGCTCTAAGACCAGCACCTATCTCCTTTTCAACACAACATAAACCCTTTGGTGTAATTTTCCTCAACCCTATTTGCCCACCTCCAAGAGTCAATCAATATAAGTATATATTGGTTGCAGTAATTTCCTGTTCTCACCTCCTTTGGGTGTGGCCACAAAAGACTGCCACTGTTTGAGCAGTCATAAAACACTTGCTGTGCCAAGTAGCAATGGAAACAGCTCATACTTTTCATTCATACTATGGTCTTGTTTTTGCTGCAAAGGCACTTATGGATACTATGGCCCGTATTTATACTTTTTTAGCTAACTACTGTCTCACAAATTATGACCGTAGCCAGAATTCCGCCATAGAGGCGGACGGCAGTATGGTGGTGCTGCTGCCGTAGAACACCGCCGACCACATCATGACACATGATACGGCCTGGTGGTGTTCTGCTGGTGGATGCTGCTGCTGGCAGCAGCGCGGCATCCCGTCTCCTGCCAGGCGAACCCCTGCAAGCAAGTAAGTCGGGTGTTCCGACAGGGGTGGGGGTGCGTGGTGTTGTGTGTGTTGGGGGTGTGTGACTGTTTTTATGTGTGGGCATGTGGGTGTAAGGTGTGTGGAATGCACATGTTCATGAATGGGTGTGCGTGTATGTTGTGTTGTGTGAGTGTGTGTGTGCTAGGATGTATGTCTGTGTGTGTAGGTGTGCGTATGTCGGGGGTCAGGGGGGGAGGGGTGCGGGGGAGACCCCTATCAGTGTCAGGGAAGGAATTCCCTGGCAGTGATAGTGCCTACGGCCATGGTTTTCGTGGTGGTAAGAAAGCCACGAAAACCATGGTGGTAGGTGGGGTCATAATCCTGAGGCTGGGACTGTGACGGCCGCCTGGCTGGAGACCGAAGTCTCCAGCCCGGCGGCTGTAAGCGCCCTGGCGGACAGAGTGGTAAATTGGCGATTTGGCTTGAGCCAAACCGCCAATGTCATATTTTGGGGAGAGGTACCACCAGCCTGTTGGCAATACCTTTCTCTAAAATAACGATGTCCGCCAGGGTCATAATGAGAGCCTATGTGTCTGATTCTGTCATCGTCTTGCTGCCAATGCCAACGTACCTCCAGATTAGCCCAGTATACCGTCTCCCTATTCTCAAGTTACCCCAAGAACACAGTCAACTTTAAATCCTTGCTTCCATTCTGGAAACAGATGAGGCTGCTGTGTCTCCAGCTTTACACCCATCTTCATGTAAGTAACACCTTCTAAAATTGCACCTTCTTGCACTTCAACCATGATTGCTACAACTTCAGCTTTATGGGGCACCATTGAAGGAATGTACATCCTTCTCCATTTACTGTCAACTTCGAGAATGAGTCAATGTTACAGACGGATTCTTATCTGATGCTGGGGCTATTTAAGGTATATCTGCACACCTACATTTGACTGTTTGCCACAATGGTGTCATTCTTTTTGTGGCCTGCTATGTTCATTACTATTCATTGCACAAAAAAGAGACTTTCAAGCTATCAGTAGCAATGCATAGCCACAATCTGCTTGACTTATTTGAAAGAGGGTCCCATATCATATTCTGGACCCTGAAGAAATGATTCAAATTCCCCATGTTTTTGAGAAATTGTTTAGATGACATCAACACACAAGATTTATTTGCACATTCATGGTATAGCAATGCTGTTAAACAAGTGATAACTGATTCAAGCTTCTGTGCTTCATTGGAAAATAAAAATGTCATCCTAATTAAAAAATGTGTATTTTATAAGTAATGACATACCAGACCCATCTGCATTTACATATTTACAAGACCCTGGAAAGTTAAAAAAGATTTTGATCACCTGTCACAAATGTATACAATAATCACAATTTATTGTGTTGTTTTTAGAACATGGTTCCACATATTGAAAAGAAAGTGAGAAAAGTGCTTGTGGAATTAAGTTTTGTCCATATCTTGTTTTGAACATATGAATCCTAGAGAAATGATCTGTTTAAGTAAAACAGATTCAGGCTCAAGTAGCCAGACATTTTCCTTTGTTTTCAGATACTTTCCTCTTGTCCACCATTTAGTGTGAGTGAATGATGTGGTTGATTAATTTTCAATTTCTGTAACTTTTAAAGGTCATTGGCTGGAGTAATTACTTTGTGGAACTTTTTGAGCCAGAACATTCTTAAAGTTGATTTAAATTGTTTTTTTCTGTGCTATTATCTTTTAATCTTGATTGATTTTTAGATTTGCCCTTCTTTACTGGTTGTGCAGTAGAGGACTGTGTGGGGGCCCAGGCACATTTTGGGTTCATACTTGTGCATTTCTGTTTCCTGCACTGCAGCATGTGTATATTGGTTGAGAGGAGAGGAAGGGGCTCCAGGAAAGTAAGGAACATATGTCTTCCAATTGTCCTTCATTTTTTCCATGCGTATGTCCAACATTTTGTCTTTATTCTTTATGCCTTCAGCTTGCCAAGCCTTGGGCTCATTACCATTTTGTGAAATCAGTGAGTGTGGCTTGCACACTGTCCTTTTACCTTTTTTCTTCATGCCTTTTGCTTTGCCAAGTGACATGCATGTTCACCACTTAGTGAAACCTTTCGGTTTGTTAATTCATTAATTATGTCACTGTTAAAAAAACATTTGCTGGGAATATTGTATGTAGTAGCCCTGCATTAGCTATAAGACACTTTTGTTCATTTTTTCATTTTTACATATATTTACTTATATTACGTTGTGCTTGTTTACTGGTTGTAGTACTCTGTGGAATCCATGGTTAATAATGCATGGTTAATAATTGCTGTTTTTTAAAACATTTGTGCCATATTAATTTGTCCCTCTGGACTGTGGTTATTTATTTTCCCTCAGTTGCCCTTAGTGGTCTCATGGGACTTGTAGGCACTCTGCAGATTTAAAATATATGTAGATTGTCATTGATTTTGGAACTAGTGCCTGTTTTAACAACACAGTTAGTTTAAATATGGGTAGATTGTATGATTACCCGTACAACACTGACCTTAATGGCCTTCCTTCTTATTTTGTGTTTCCTGCAGATGAATGAGACTGACACTCTGACAGTTATCATCCTAGTTGGCAACGACAGAGTATTCCGTTTAGTCAGTTCCTTAGGATTCGAAGGAACTGTAGTAATGTGAGTGAATATGATAGGAATGCTAAAATAATGAAAGAGAAGTTTCTTCAGAGAGGTTACCCATACTGGGTAATTCGAGGTGCCCATAAAAGAGCCAAATATTATGATTGTGATACTCTTTTTGGACCATCTCAGAAAAATAAAAAAAACATACAAGCTAGGATGGTTTGTGTCATTAGACATTCTAACATCAATAACAAAATACAAGGAGTTATTAATCGATATTGGAATCATTTTTAATTTTTAAATACAAATGAAGAGTCTATGCCCTTCCCTAGGCCGATATTTGCCTACAAAAGGAGTTATAATCTGCAAGACAAATTGGTACAAACGAGCTTAAAAAATGACAACACATTTATACAGAAAAGTATTACGGGTAGTAATCCTGTATTAGGCAATCATTGATGTGGGACATGCCATGCGTGCGCTCAAGCCATGGTCTCTAATATATTCCAATACAAAAAAGAATGGTGCAGTTGAGAACCATGACAAACTGTCAAAGCTCTAATGCAATTTATTGCATTGTGTGTCCCTGTCATCTAGGCTATGTAGGTGAGACGGGAAGACAGGTCAGAACACGCTTCAGTGAGCACAAGTCAGCGATTAAGAACAGTCGCCTACAAGCCCCCTTAGTTGATTATTGTCTGGAAATGGGTCACCAGTATGAACAGCTCATTTGGACAATATTAGAAAAAAATCAAAGAGTGACAGGGAGATATTGAACAATATAGGAAAAAAAGAGAAGTATTTTGGATATACTTTTTGGACACTGTCCATCAAGGACTGAATGACAGGATACCTTGGGGAAATGCCCTGCTTTAGATACCCCTTGGTTAATTCAGCAGGAAATATCTCTAAATGGACCATATAGTATTTTTAGGCGTGTAAGTGACCGCACAGCTATTTATTGTATAGGCTGTATTCAGAGAGACTTAGGGCCATATGTACGAACACATTTTCCCATTGACACAGAATGGGAAAAACCCTTTGCTACATCTGGCCCTTAGATTTTTGCTAGTCCTTTTATAGCTCTGAACTATTGTGGTGGAGGAGTAGCTCTACATTTGAGATCTACATTGAATATGACATGTAGTGATAGTAGAGATCGTGAAAGAGAACAAAGGCATGTCTTCCTTGTTCTCAGAAGAGAAAAATATCTTCTTATCTTCTCTATAGAAGTATTTAGGGCAACATTCTGTAAACAAGTTCTAAACTTACAACTTGCTCTTTGACTATTTTTTGAGGTATTGATTCTTATGGGTAATCTTGCAAGGTATTTGTTTAGATATGGAATGACGTCGATTTACATGTAGTTTCGGCTCTTTCTGCCTAACTGAATTATGGTTTATTAAAATCTCCACAACACTCGATTGGGTGTGGTTTGTCCCTGCTTGATTGCTATTATGAGTCAGTGTTTCATGAATCTTCTTGAATTTATCTCTCAACTCCGAGTCCTTGGGTATGTGTATACTTTTTTTGACCTTATTTTCAATTTATTGTTGACATTATATGTAGGAAGAATAATTCCAATATGGTGGACTTGTCTCAGTGCCATTTAAAATAGTCTGATTAGTCCGTTATCGATGTTCACTTTCAGCTTGCTCCTCATTAAGAGCCCGGGATAGTCAGGCACCTTGGGATGTCCTATACTGTTGGCGGCGATTGCAAACTCATATTTAAAGCTCACATGAGTGTGGGAACTGGTCTTTATGTGCAGCATCTGTTGAATTACTCCAACATTATAGGTCAATTTCGTGCTATATGCAGACTCTTATGAGAGTCGGAGAAGAAGACGAGGAAGTCTATCAGTAGGGACTGTGTCCTTACAGGGAAATGCTTCGGATAAGCGCCTATGAGGTAGGGCTGATATAATATGTGCTACGGTACAAGTATGAAAAGTCCTGACGTAATGAAACATGATTTGGACTATACAGGGATGAACTAAATATGATTAATGCGTTGTACTGTTTTGGTGGATGCTGTTTAGGATGATACTTTTTCAAATGAACTATTAAGGGACCCCTCGACGTATTACTAGAGTGGAGCTGCATGAGACTGGTAGGAGAGTAGTAAGCGCCTTTTTGGTGATACATGCACTACAATATGTCAGCTGACCTCACCTAAATTTGTGACTTGCTCCATAAACACACACATACTAAACCTGCCCTGTATATGGGATTAAGGAGATCAATTATAATATATCCCACAAAGGTGAATGGAAATATAAAGCAATTTAAATAAATACCTCACCTATATCTCTGCTCTCTGTGAGTTGGTTGCATGCTCTGTATAATCTTCATCACAAGCTTAGGTTACAGTTATGTATTGATTTATTTGTTGCATGTGTTGTGTTTTTCTGTCTCTATGTTTTAATATTGGTCTTTCCTTTTTCTTCTTCATTCACATTTCTATTGCTATTGGTCTTTGTTCTTATCTATTGTCTAAGCCAACAAATACAATTGATCTTTTCAATTTGTAGGTACGACTTTGAAGTTCTCTTATTATTCTCCTGGGAAAATTAGAAACATGTGAAAGATTTGTGCCCTGAGGAAGGTGGGCGACCTATTTTTGGGTCATGATTTACTGAAACGCGTGTCGCCACGCTCTGACCGGGACAAAGACATTACTCATTTGGACAAGTTTGAGATATTGAATGTCTTGCCTTTTTTGCCATCCTTCCGTTGACAATAAGGACCAGACTGTAACAATTCTTCCAGATTAGAAGAATTCTCACTCCCATAATACAGACATTATCTAATAAATCAAAATTGCAAAGACATCATCAATATACACTGTATAGATATATTATACTGAAATGGTGGATTCCCACTGTGATTGTGACATTGGACAGTTTGTTTCATTGGGGAGTGGTCTCTAATCAAGGGAAATATACAGGGATGGTACTCCTTGTACTTGTTCTGTATTAGCTGTCTGGGTTATTCTTTTTAATTGGTATGACTGATTGGTGCAAATGTATATTGTTTCTTTAGTGTTTTGTTTCCCAGGATATATATATAAATAAGTTTCGTATTATCTCTATAGATTAAATTTTGATACACATGAATGGATTTTGAAATAAATATCCAGTTGTTTATATAATTGTTGGGGCTATTAATGATTGGGTTTGTTGGTCTTTCTTTTCTTGTATTTGCTGCAATATCTTCACTCTTCTATGTATTTAGTTCTGTGTTCTCTTTCTTGCTTTTTCTGTTCTTTCTTTATTCTTTTTCTCTCATAGTTTGTTAATTAATGGGATTCCTTCTGTTAAGAACCTTCTTATGAAGGAGGATTGTGTTTAAGTACTTTCTGATGAATGAGACTGAGACAAGTCTGTGAATTAGCTGACACTGGAGTCCATTGTCCTCTCTTCTAGGTGCTGCTAGGGCTGATTTAAAAGACCCAAACAAGCTGGCACCTAAGACTCAGACATCTGCCAAGAAAGTGGCCAGTGAGAAGTCTGTTGCTATCACTGTCACCCACCCACTCCCTTTTTCTGTCATGGTGTGCAATGCTGTATATCTGCTGCACCCATGTCACCACCACCAAAAAATGTAACCACCACCAAAACCAAAACAGATCTTACTTAGTAATGTTTCCAGGAAACTGAACATGATACAAGTCTACTACACCTTATCTTCCTGAGGTAGTACCAGGTCAGGAAGTTGAGCTTGCTGTACAGAAGCATGTTGTGACCACTCTTATATCAGGCACATACAGGGCCACTCACAAAGGTAAGTTACACCTGTGAATAATTTGCTTGTTTAAATTTGCTCTTACACCTTTGAGTAGTAACTTTATTACTTTGGCTATGTTCAAAATCCAAGTGTAAATTTACTCAAAATTGTGGAGTTATATGACTCTACCCCTGAAAAAGGGGATGGAGCCTAACTTACAAGTGTAAGATGCTAAATAAAAAACAGTAGTTAGTTTAGCAGTACACGTAGTCAACTCCTGATGGTGCAACACCCTCAGATATGAAAAATAATGGAGGCAAGGACATAAATGTAAACTCCATTGGAAATAATGTTATTTTAAATTAAAGAAATATAAATAGTTAGAAAATAAAAATAATAGCATAATTTTATGTAAAAAAAGAAAAAAATAGCACATATTTGTAATCTAATTCTAAAGTGTATTAATAACTTTTTTTCATTCAAAACGAATTTATCAAGACATCATAATAATAATAATTAAATTACTTGTAATAAATTATATTCATCATTTGTAACAATTATTAATGCATAATAAACTACATTTTAAGTGGCAAGCATTTTTGTCTTATTTTAACCTAGGGATAAATGTGTCAATAGATTTTCTTTATATTTAAGTAATTTATTTTTAAGTCACAATTTAATTATTAGTGCATTTTTTAGTTCTTTGTGACTATTGATTGTACATCTAAAAAAATAAACAAACCTTTTCAAAGTTCAAAAAAACTTTTATACATTTTCCTGTACTTATGGAGAGATCTCAGCCACCGGGATGGAGATTTTCCTATGGTAAAGCATAGAGAGCTTTACCATGCGAAGATCCCCACCTCGACTATGGAAGTCTCCCTATGGTAGAGTATAGGTAACTTATAAGAGAGAAATTGATGGTGGTTTAGAAACAGCACCACCTAAGCTGTGATGTAAAGGTGCAACAAAGTAAAACATGATGATGTAAAGGTAGAAATTACAAAGTTATTACGACAATGTTATCTGCCACAATGTAACTACACGCAATATAATGACTGACGTTCACCTATGTTATAGGGGCTAATCATAACCTTGCTAACTAGAAGCTTAGTGGTAAATGGTTCTCTGTTGGAACCCCATGTTGTCATTTACATTTATGTGTGTGATCAGAGTACTTGCAAGTGGGAAGATTCCATGCCCTATATTCGTGATCTTGCCTCAGCCAACTTGCAGTCTGTGAAGGAATTGAGTAGAAAGAGAAACAACTAGGTGCTACAGTTCTGTGATGATACTTGATTGGGGTAAAAGTGAGTGTGCATGTGTGTCTGAGTGTACATGTGTGTGGGTGTTCGTGTTTCTGCATGTCTGTGTCTTTTTGTAAGTGTGTGTGTCAACATGCTTGAAAAAGAATTTGGTACTGACATAAAATCGTGAAGTATTCAAATGTATGCCTTGCAAGCTGCATGGAATTATTTCTAGTGGGTGCTCAACCTACTGAGCTATTTCACTATGATTGGAACTTATGACCTGAACAGGACACAGGAATGCCTACTTAAAATGCAGCAATTCTCTGACATAACTTACTAGGGAACAGATCAGTGACCTGAAGTTTACTTGCAGACTTTACAACAAGCACATTAAGCAATACATTTCATAATGCGAATAACATATAATTAGTGGAATACACAGCATCTCTACAACTATCATTTGTATTTCTACATCACCACACTTTCACCATCTCACAATCCTCTCTCCACTTCATGGTTCTTTCTGTGCCTAATAATCCTGTCTCCTGATCTCACTCTCTTCTCCACTTCAAACATCTATCTGACCTTCATTATCTATGACCCAACCCACTGTCCTCTCAGTCCTATTTACCAGCCCTTCTAAAGGAATCAACTTCAAAAGAGGATTCAGATTATCAAGATGATCCTGTGCTCACAGACCAACCTTTCATGCTCAGATGATAGGAACACCATATGATGATGACAATGATACAGTTGATGAAAAAAGAGAGGTCATAAGTTATTTCACAAGATACTTCTTTCGGGACAGTGTGCTGGAGTTCAAATTGAAGTACACGTGTTTTTTTAGTTATTTGAAGTGTAATTTGGCCTGAGTTGCGTGCAGCGGATGGGAGGATGAGTTACGGACAATGGCTGGAGTGTGAAATGATTTATTTTTAGAGGATGTAATGTGAAAGCATGCACTTTAAGGTGGACATTTAATAGATTAATTGTGCGAGTGTGTGTGTGAGTGAGTGACTGAGTGAGTCAGTGCGTATCTGCGCTTGTTATACCATGAAAAACTTCAAGCGTGTTTCAGCTGAGGTGCACTGAAGGTATCACGGAGCTCACTGCGGTAAATTGTACTCTTGCGGACAAATTCTAAACCAAACATATACTGGGATACTTAACAAAGTCTTCTCAACATATTTCAACACCTGTTGAACTCATACTGGATAGTACAATCAGACTGATCATTGTCTGTACAAAAAACAAATAAGGACTGACTAAAAAACTTTGGCACATATCTATACTTTTTTTTGCACTGCTTTTGCATCATTTTTTGACGCAAAAGTGGCATCAATTTACAAAATGCAATTGTATTTTGTGAGTTTGCGTCGCTTTTGCGTCAAAAAATGACACAAATGTGGCGCAAAAAAAGTCTAAATCTGGGCATATGTGAGTAGTTCCATCCTAAACCAAACTTAGGTGTGGCGTATTCATGATCTTAAAAAAGTTTTGTGAGTCAAACATAATCTGTAAATGAAAAACATACCAGAAAATAGGGAGACGAATGTGTACGATTCCGCAGAATCTATACCACATGGGCATGGTTTTGGACAGAGTGTTGGTGAAGGCCAAACCGTTTATAGTCGTAAATGCTTGTTCTCTGGGCTCTTAGACCCATATTTACACTTTTTTTGCGCTTCTTTTGCATCATTTTTTTACGCAAAAGCGGCGCAAAGTTACAAAATGCTATTATATTTTGTGAGTTTGCGTCGCTATTGCATAAAAAATGACGCAAATGCAGCGCACAAAAAGTATAAATCTGGGCCTTCATGTGCCAACTCAAATCAATCAGTAACATTGGAAAAGGGATAACAACATACTAAACTTGATGGCAGCTAACGACATCCTAAAAGCAAAAGCATATCTATGAAGCTATTAATTCTGTGAAACTTTTGGAATAGTTAAAAAATAAACAGAAGAGATGTTTAGCAAGATATCTGTATAAAGCAAAGGACACAGTCAAAATAACTACGGAATGTAATAGCGCAGAGTTCTTTCGCATAGAAGTAGGAGTAACAGAAGAATACTGCTCTGAAATCATCCATTGTTTTTTTAAAATAAAATGACAACTCAAAAAGCTATTTCAGACAAAGTAAGGAGAACATCAAATAATAGTGAGGTTATATGTTCTTCAGTTGTAACATACTATTAAAATTGCAGGGAAGCGATATAAAACCATGAGTTCTCCAGCAGATCCTTGTTTGTCAGTTTTTATGAAGCGCAAACTGGTGTCATGAGTTGAAAAATGATGTAATCTATTGTGACCAATGGACCAGTCCCACAGAATACAAAGGAAGTGTGTGTCAAAAGGATTTGCTGAATAATTCAAACCCAGCCCAGGGTAGGCCGTGGAATTGATACTGGGAAATAAAAATATTGCTCGAAATCCATTTGAAGTTTAAAACGTTTTTATGAAGAGAGACTAAGCAAAAATAAAATTAGATCGCTACTCAGTGAGGCAGAGCATTGCCTTACTAAGTAATTGAGCACCTAATGCTAACCTCTTCCCACATGCACCCAACTTTAATGCCTTTCCTTCACATAGGCGGTTGAAGCAGCACATCCTGACAGAAACTGACATTTTTGTACTCATAGGTGCCTTAGTGTGTGGTTTCTGTATGGAAAGGATATCTAGGATGCTGTGCTAGCTCAATTGAGAATATTCACCTTGTGCCAAGCATGAAAGCGAGACCAAGTAGATCAGAGGTGAGAGGACACAAGCATGTTATTGTAATCTTAGCATATAATATGGATGCAGAGTACAGAAAAAGATGGTTTAGCAAAATGCATTATTATATCATCAGGAAACAGACACACGAATTCGCAATGGACTGTGTAGTATTTGAAATTGGAATCATTGTTGTGCACCACAATGCAGCAATAATTTGATAAATGAAATGCTGGATACGCTACATTTTTACTTCTGTACACATCAAGGCACAAATTCAGATTTAATTATGGATGTTCTCAGAGAAACGAAAGGGGCCGGTTTTTGCTTGCTCCAAGTCTTAATAATTGTGAGACGAGAGAACCATTATCTCTAAGTCATCTTAGGGCCCTGGGCTGTCATAAGTAAACATGTGGGGCCAGATTTAAAGAAAAGTGTCACAGCGCAGTGCTGTGCCAAAATTGGCAGTGATGTGCTTCGTCTCTTTAGAAACGCAGGCATGTGCTGTATTTAAGAGAATATGGCGCACCCCTGCATTTCTCCCTCTGCTGGCGCTACATTTAGCTGCCAGCACCAACACAGGCATTCTTGCACCATCGTGCAAGGATGTCTGTGTTGAGGGGTGTGATTGTTTATGTGCAGGAAGGTGTCCCTTCCTGCACATAAATAATCACTAATGGCGCTTTAGCACTTCTGTGTGTGCTGCACACTGCAGCACACACAGAAGAGCCATAGCGTCATTTTCAAATTATTTTTTTATGTGCAGGAAGGGACACCTTCCCGCACATAAACAATAATTTCTGGCATTTTGCTTTTCTATGCGTGCGGCAGAATGCAGCATGCATAGAAAAAGCAAAAAACTAGGAGGAATAAAAGTATTCCTCCTCGTTGAGCCCTGCTAACGCCACCCCCAGATTTTGGTGCTGCCTCAGGTTGACGAGATTTCATAAATCTGAGGCAGCGTCAAAATGCAATGGGTGATGCTGTGGCACGTCCACGCAACACCCATTGCACACCCCGTCCACAAACAGTGCTGTGTGGGAAGGGGTCTTATTTACAAGGTGGCGTTAGGCCACAAAAAGTGGCTTAATGTCACCTTGTAAATAGGGCACTGTGCTTAGCGTCACAGGAGCATCACTAAAAGTGATGCTCCAGTGGCGCTAGGTGCCTATAAATACGACCCTGGTAATTTAGGTAATTTGCCAAGTTTTACTGCGTCAGGGTGGAGACATACTGGGTTATTTATCGTTTTGAAGGCTGTATTCTACTCTGCCAAGGCAGCGCATTCACATAGTCTTATGCCCTGAAATATTGCAACTATTTGGAGATCTTCACCTGCTAAATGCAGATCGCTGTGCTTTCAGAGGAGCCACTGACACAGCAGATTCTCTGAAGGCAGTGAAAGTTCGCTGAGTGCGTGCAATAGTTCATGTGGCTCCTCAACAAACTAATCTGTTCTTCAAGATCAAACTCCTAACTTGAGAGTTTGTTTTTTCAACCAAAATACTAATGACCCTCACCCCAAGGAACTTTTAGCCCAGGGAATCATGATAATACTTATTTTTTTCTGTTTGGTTTCCGGTGGTTCCAAACAGAAAAAAAAGACATTACAATGCCCTCCCTAATTTGACTGAAAGGTCTGACATAAAAGTTCCAGATATTAGCCTCTGTATTTTTTACTGTTATGGACGTATATAGCTGTTATTTCTGAAGTATTCAAAATTAGTGCATTAGCCATTGTTTAAATATTGAGAACTATTTTTTAGATTATTCAGTTGGTAGATCTGACTTGTCTGTAATCCTGCAATAAATATTGCCACACCACAAAGGTTGTGCTATTACTTATGTGAAATGTAACGAGGATTTTTCCACCCATATGTGAGGATCAGTTTTATACTTTCTACAGTAAGGACCTTTTTTTAGTGCTTGGCGGGGTGTCAAAAAAGGCAAATGTACCATCTGTCTCATTTAGACTGTCATTTGCATCAATGCACTCTTCATCTAATGGACAAGACATCTGACACTTTCTGGGTGATGTCCTGCATCTGCTCAACTCTGAATAAGACCCTAAAACCGACTTTGAGACCCTTAATTATGGGCTTTTGGTGAAGGGCAGGGACGTAAGTTACCTTACTGTGCTGCTCTGCGTCAAAGGGAAAGGGAAGGAATGCACTGTATCGATCGCATAGGACACATTTCTATCCTTTAACACTACACTGGTGCTGTTTTGGAAGCCTAGTGCCAACACAGGCATCCTATATGTCTCCAATAGAGGTAGGATTGTTTTTGTGGAGGAAGGGGTAGCTCCCTGCACAAAAACAATCCTTGGAGGCATTTTCCTCTTTCTATGTGCGCTGACAGATGCACACTTAGAAATAGGAAAAAATGAGGAGAAATAAAGATATTTCTCCTCATTGCGCCTCCACTGGAGAGACATAAGGTGTTGGTGCATCCACAGGTTTAAAAGGTCTTGTAAATCTGAAGATGCGTTAAAATCCATGGGTGTTGCATGGGAACACCCTCCTCAATGCCCATGGAACGCCTCCCTTGCACAGAGTGAGGCAATGCAGCAATTTGCAATGCTTTGCCTTTCTCTATATCAATGAGGCTATTCAAAGCCATGCAAAGTAGCTTTATGTGGCCTCATAGATATGATTTCAAGGTTTGCGTCACTGTTATCACAAAAATTAACACAATGGAAGTGCAAGGGGCTTGTAAATACCCCCCTAACTATCTTTGCTATCTTTGTCCCTGTTAAAAGTAAAGCCCTGCTCTATACTTTTCAAATTTAAAACATTTATGGTGGACACTCCTGCATGTTGAGGATGGTAAGATAGGATGAATTGCCATTTTACCCATGAAGATGTAGTAACTTTACACTTCAGTAAAATGTAACATATAGCCTTGTTGTTCATTGTGATGACTGTGGCCTACAGGGTTTCATTTATGGCCACACTATGGTTCTCTTTGTCATTGGTGGAGCCTGGAGATGAGCAGTCGGTTTCCCAAGGGGCAGTAGTTGTGATGGATACAGCGCATGGCAGAGAGGTATAAGAGCATCAGGAGATATAGACTGACAAGTTTCATGTTTGACACCTGACAGGGACATTTTTATATTTGCTTTCATCTGGGAAGGATACGTTCTTGGAATTCACCTTGTGTTTTTGCCTTAATTTTATGGATTAAGATTGGTTATAGTTTCTGACCTCTGAGGAGTGACAAATTGGTGAACAGCCCTTGACTACATGTTCATCTCCCTAAACTATGGTAATATTTCTTTACATCTACTTGAGATAAGTCTGCATAAACAGTGTAGGTGGTGTAAGTCAAAAAAGTCATGTGGGTCACAGCAAAACCTTCACCATCCATATATGAGCTGAAAGCCTAGCACATGGGTGAGAAGCAGTCATGTGGCACTACAAGCTAGATCTAACTGCAAAATTGCAATATGATTTAAAACGATAAGGTTTGCACCCAGTGCAGCTCCACCTTCCTTGAGCCCCTTATCGCCACCCTACCATCAGTAGGGGGCAATAGAGTCAATATTTTTGACATTATTGATCTACTGTTTAGGGTTAGCTCTAAAATGTTGGTGCTAACCTGGAATAGTATATAGGGGCCCATTGGAAACAATGGTGTGCCCCCTTTTAACGCCTGCTCTGACCAGGCATTAAAAGTGCTGAAAAAAATGACACAAAGAAATCTCTTAGATTTCATTGCACTTTTTTTTGTCCCCCCCTAATGGGGGAACAACCCCCTTTGCATTCGTTATGCCTGGCACAGGTATAATATAGCGCAGAGGGTTCCAAAGTGGTGCAATGCACGCATTGCACCACTTTGTAAATCTGGCATGGGGAAAAGGCCATCTTAGCGCCACGTTATAATAAAAAAACTATGCTAAAGTGGCGCTAGCCCCTCTTAAATCAGAGCCTAAATATATTAGCTATGCAGGCTGTCTTTGTACCTTTTATGAGTAAGAATCATCTTTATATAGTTAAACTTCAAAACATGTAAGCTTTACATAGTTGTATGTTTAAATGAGTTACAATGGGTAAAGTGTCATGATATAAGTGACGATGCAGCAACATTACACGTTGATAAAGTTATGTACTGTCAAAAGCCTAATTCTACTAACCTCATCAGAGAAGGAGATAATTATGACATTATTTCTTCAAATAACTGATGAAAAGCATTAAACAACATGAGGCAGATGTAGTAACATATTTACTGGTTGCAAACCCTGCAATTCTGCAAATAAACATTTTTTAGGAGTAGGCAGGGGTCCCAGAGAAAAATGATTACTCTTAAAAAAAGTTTCAAAATTGTAAATTTTGTTTTTCAATCCTTTAAGGAAAATAAGATTTGTATAGAAAAAAATACTTTATTTAAACGTAAACACAGACATGATGGTCTACTGATCTCAGCAAGCCACCATCCCTGTGATGGCCTGTGATGGCAATGAATTGTAGTGGGTTGCAGTTTGCGACCTACCTCATAAATATGCATAATAAATCAACCCATAATAATTTGGATTTTTTAGAACCAACCTATTAATACATTGGTCTGTTCGTAAAGATCATTATTGGTCACAAAAATACTGGTTAAGATTCGAACAGTATTTTGCAACCAGTGCATAGTACATAAGGCCCACAGTCTTTTTTGTGTGTTGCACAAATTACTTTAGTTTTCGACGTACCTGCCTGTAATTAGGCCAGTTTAAACTTGATATATGCATCTGCAGCTCTGCTTGTGCTCTCAGAAGAGAACAACACATTTCGTTATACCACACCTACTTCTAGCATAGAAAGAGGTATCAGGACTGGGTTTATCAGCAACTCAATAAACCCACTCTTGCTCGCCTACCACGTGAATAGCCTCTTCAGATAAACATATAACTGAAACAAAGTTTCAGGCCAAATAACCTCACTACTATTTGCTTTCCTCCTTACTTTGTCTGAAATAACGTTTTGAATTGCTCCATTATTCTCAAGAAACAATGGACTGATTTTCAGAGCATTATTTGTCAATGCTTACTACATATGTAAGACCTCTTCATTATTTCATTTATTAGATATTTTGACTATGTCCAATGCTTTACCCAATGCTTTGTCCTGTGCTTTATCCAATGCTTCTACATTTTGTATTTGCTTTTACACTCTTCTAAAAGTTTCACAAAATAGCACAAGCAGCAGGCAGCTCCCTCAGAAGTAAAGATGAAGTATAAGCAGTATCAACAATTCTAAAGCAAAGAACACAACACAATACATTTCCCAAATTATTTAGAAATACAGAGAAAAGTTTTATGAATAAACATATATCAAGATCAATATATTAGGTTAAGGGAAATTAGAGATAAAATGTATAAAAGTTTTAGAAGAAAAAGCAGCAAGAAAAAGTAAAGCACTTATCAAAATTAACTTTTTCATAGTTGATCAGGACCTAGTTGTGATTTCAGGCCACCCCACCCAGGTCAAACTTGGAACTTGGGGCCTGACTGAAAGTTTGGCAGAGGGGTTACTGTTGTGTATGGGTTCTTCCATCGTTCCTCGTTCTGTGGAACCGATGTGAAGAATCTTGGAATGTAGAATGTGGGGGTGGATTTGTGTAATGCGAGGACAGTTGGAACTGGGATCGGCGGAAGGAAGACGGGATTTAGGAGCTGTCTGGATTTCCCTTACATAATAAAAGTTGTATTTCTTACTCTGAATCGTGGACCTTGATTCTTTTCAGTGGCGACGAGGGTCTCCACCTACGAAGATTTCATTATTTTTCTTCACATCGACTGAAGCTATTAAGCGTGAGGATTCATTTGCCTTGAATCGGTTGACCTTGATTTCAGCGTCAATTTTTCTTCCGTCGCTGAGCAGTATTCCTTGATTTGGCCACTTCTATGTGCTATTACTTTTCGGACTTATTCATTGTAACGGAGCGCACTAGTGCGTAGCGCACGTCTCCCTAACAACGGCACGTCATGCTAGTGTCTCCTAGGAGACGGATACGCTAGTTTTCTACAAGCCTACGCCTTGCCGCTCCTTTGCGTGTTTAACGCGGACACGCCTCCCTTCTCGGCTCTCCGGTCTCTCTGCACCAGCTGAGGCGCGCGTAATGCGCGAAGGTTTTTGACAGCTTCTTCTTCCGTCGCAGGTTTTTCATTGTCATTGTATCTTGGAAGAATCTTAAAGTATCGTAAAGTCTCGTACATTGGTACTTTTATCTAACAGTCTTCACTGGTTATGGAGTCCATTGCCCTGATCTGTACTAAGGATTGAATGCACATTCTTTAAATTTTACGTTAACTGGGTGTTATGCATGCTAAAGTTTAGTTTCAATTTAACTAATAATAACCTTGTGTTTATCATCATTTATCATTATTTCTGCACGCTGCATATTACGTGTACTTGTTAAATACTTGTAATTATATCATGCAACAATCTATTGCTCCTCCTCCTCCTTTTGTTCCAAATCCTGCTTCTCCTGATGCTGATTGGGAACAATGGAAGGAGGCGTTTGAAGCATATTTGGATGCTCTTGAGGGTGAATCTTTCACCCACAAAAGAAAATTTGCAATATTGAGACATTGTTTAGGTAATGAGGGGCAGAAAATTTTAAAATATGTTCCTAAGGTGTCTGTTACAACTGATGCAGGCGAGGGTGATGGTATTGAAGATGAATACGAGACAGCCAATAAATCTTTGGACACAAGATTCAAGAAGTGTAGAAATGTTACCTTGGAGAGACATCAATTCTACAAAAGGGTCCAAGTTGATGGCGAATCCGCGGCTAGCTATGTGGGAACCTTGAGACTTTTAGCGGTCTCATGTGACTATAAAGAATTTGAGGAGGAAATGATCAAGGATCAACTTGTGGAAAAGACTAACAATAAGAAAGTACAGGAAGCTTTGTTATCTACACCTAATTTAACTCTTCAGAAGGCGTTGGAAATTGCTACCAGAATTGAAAGTACAGCTTCATTCATGGAACAAATGTCAATTTCAGAAAATAAATCTCATTCTTCTAAATCTGATATATATGCAGTCAAGACAAAATTTAAGAAAAGGAATAAGGGACTTCCTCCACAATCCACTGTCGGGAAATCTGAATTTGATTCCTCTAAGTCTTTACAATGTTATAGATGTGGTAGCTCTACACATTTAGGTAATGCTAAGTTTTGTCCTGCCTTTGATAAAATTTGTGCAAAATGCTACAGGAAAGGCCACTTTGCAAGGGTGTGTAAAGCAAATAGATCTTACATGTCGGAAAAACATGTGTCCAACAAAGTAAACAATGTTGATACGAATGATTCTCCTTCTTCTAGCAGTAATGACGAGGAGGTATTCGTTGTGAATAATGATCTTGCTATCAACTGTAAGAAAAGACCCTTTTGTTTGGTAGAGGTAAACGGAATTCAGATTCAAATGATGGCTGACTCTGGATCTCCCTTTACTTTGTTAAGTGATTCCAAGTGGCATGAATTGTTTGAGGGTCGTGGGATCACTTTAAATCATTTGTGCATACAACCTGTTGGGTATGGTGGAAAATCTATTGAGGTTGTGGGAGAGTTCCAAGCCGATCTCAGGTTTAAGAACAACACAACTTTTGCTACAATGTATGTAGCTAAGGATAATGCTTGTCTTTTGGGGTGGTTCGATCAAGGTAAATTGAAAATGGTCTTGGATCCGAATAACCCTGAACAAGTCATAACCAGAAGTGAATTCATGCTTGTATCGTCTGTAATGTGTGAAGAGTGGGAATCACGCTACCCAAAGATTTTCAATAATAAGGTGGGGCTGTTTAAGGGCTTCTCGCACAAAATAAAAGTCAATGAGTATGCCCAGCCAAAAGTGCATAAAGTACGAAAAGTCCCTCTCGCTTTGAGGGAGGATTTCAAGAATGAATTAGACAAACTGTGTGAGCTAGATATAATTGAACCTATTGAATCCTCAGATTGGGTGGCACCTGTAGTTTTAACTTGCAAGGCCAATGGCATGTTGAGAATGTGTGTAGACTTACGTGAGCTTAACGATCAATTTTGGGTTGATCAATACCCTTTACCCAACATTTCTGAGATGTTATCTTCCATTAGGGGTGGGAAAATGTTTTCCTTGCTTGATATGACTTCAGCTTATCACCAAATTAGTCTCCATCCTAGTTCCAGACATTATACCGCTTTCATCACTCCGTTTGGGTTATTCCAATTTGTACACATGCCGTTTGGGTTAGCTTCCGCTGTCTTCCAGAGGACAGTGGAAAGCATGTTCAAGGGCATGCGTGGTGTGATGGCGTTCCAGGATGACATTCTAGTTTATGGGAAAGATACTGGTGAGCATAATGAAAGATTAAGTGGGGTATTAGATGTATTGGAACAGAAAGGTGTAACTCTCAGTTTGAGTAAGTGCCGTTTTGGAGTATCCAAAGTGAATTACCTAGGGTTTGAATTGTCAGCTGAGGGCGTCAAACCTAAGATGACTTTGGTGAAAGCTATTCAAGACTTCGCTTTTCCGGATAATAAAGACCAGTTGAGGTCCTTCATGGGTTTAATAGAGTTTTATGCTAGATTCGTACCCAACTGCTCAGAGAAGACGTACAATCTGAGGAAGTTGCTTAAAAAGAATGCTAAATTTGAATGGGACGTTGAGTGCGATCGTGAGTTCGACAATATTAAACAAGAAATTTCCCAAGCTATTCCCTTGAAACCATTTGATACTAGAGATTACACAATCATCATGACTGATGCCAGCCAAAAGGGGTTAGGAGCAGTGTTATTGCAAAAGAGGGATGGAAGGGAGGAAGTCGTTGCGTTTGCTTCTAGAAGTCTGAAAGGTGCTGAAGCAACCTATTCTGTGATAGAACGTGAGGCCTTAGCGTGCTGGTGGGGAATTAACCATTTCAAACAATTTGTGTGGGGCACAAGGTTCACAGTCAGAACTGATCACAAACCTTTAGTCCAACTATTTACAGCCAAAGGTGCGGAGAAGGCTACTCCACGTATAGCTAAATGGCAGTACAGATTATATGAACACAATTTTAAGTTAGAGTACGTGCCTGGCAAGAAAAATATTTTGGCTGATTGCTTGTCCAGATTGGGAAATAATGATCTGTTAGAAGAATCTGATATGCATCTCAATCTCAAGGATGAGGATGAGGATGTTGTAGTTTGTACCATAAGTGAGCAACTTAATGGTGCGTTAAATGAACATGAGTGGAAGAAGGCTAGTGAAGAAGATCATGATATGAAGTCTATAATGCATGGGGTTGTGATGGGGTGGTCACATTGGTCTCCTGATGGCGACCTTAAGAACAAATTTAAACACGTATTTAATGAGTTGTCGGTAATCAATGGTCTTTTATTTAGGTCAGAATTATTGGTTGTGCCTAGTGGGATGAGAAATAGGGTACTCAACCTCACGCATGAGGGTCATATAGGTATGCGCGCTATGAAAAGGAGAGTCAGAGATGGATTCTGGTGGCCAGGAATGGATAAGTCTGTTGAGCATTTTGTAAGAGATTGTGTTTATTGTGCTACCAGTGACAAGTCTCAAATCACAGTTCCAAGTCCTGTTGAAGCCATTAGTGTTCCTGATAAACCCTGGAGCAAGTTAGCTATTGACATAATAGGACCTATGAATTTATCTTATGGGGTCCAGGAATATGGGTTAGTATTGATAGATTTCTATAGTAGGTGGCCTGAGGTGAAATTTGTTAAAGTTTCTGACTCTTATAATGTGATTCAGTGGTTAGAAGGGATCTTTGCAAGAGAAGGAATTCCTGATGAAATTCTTACCGACAATGGTTCGCAATTTACCTCGGGACAGTTTACTAAATTTGTGAATTTCTTGGGTATCAAACATACTAAATCCTCCTTGTACCATCCCAGGAGTAATGGTTTAGTGGAAAGGTTTAACAGAGTCCTCAAAGACAACATTCAATTGTCTAAAGCGAGTGGTTTGCATTGCAAAAACGAACTGGGTAAATTGTTGTGGGCTGTGCGCACTACTAATAATTCAGACACGCAGGTTTCTCCGTTTGTTCTATTACGTGGACGTGTTCCATCCTCTAAGATGACCAGGGATTGGATGGGTCGTTTTTGTGTGCCTTGGTATAAAGTTGAGGGTGTGATAGAGAAACGTCGGGTTGCGCAGCAAAAGTACGTGCAAAGGGATTCACTAGTCAACCACCGTCGCGAGTTTGACTGGAAGGTTGGCGATTCAGTGAGGGTGAAGTCCCCAAGGTCCACTGGTCTATCCAAGTTCTCTAGTGGTAAGACAATTGTCCAAGTTGGTGACAGCGCTGTAAAGCTTGATGATGGCAAGTGGTGGAATAAAGACAAGATATCCCTCACTAAGTCTGTTGCTACGGAGAATGTAAAGGATGGTGGAAGTGGTGAGTGTGTTGTACGTCAGGAATCTCAGTTCCCCTTAACATCAAATGCTGCCAAATATCCTAAGAGAACTGTCAGACCACCTAAGAAATTCGATGATTATGTTGTGCATTCTAGTCATCATTCTACTAAGGTAAACAATACTCCAGTATGTATGTACAGACGTTCGTCCAGAACGGTTAGACCTCCTAAGAAATTGCTTGATTACATGTACTGATGTTTTCATTATAATATGTTAATGTAAATGCATGGATGTGATCTTGTTTTGCAATGTCTTTATATTTGTGAATAGTTCCTTTAATTTATTTGTTTCACTATTGGTGGTTAACATTGTAAAGGGAGGAGATGTGTTGTGAATGGGTTCTTCCATCGTTCCTCGTTCTGTGGAACCGATGTGAAGATTCTTGGAATGTAGAATGTGGGGGTGGATTTGTGTAATGCGAGGACAGTTGGAACTGGGATCGGCGGAAGGAAGACGGGAGTTAGGAGCTGTCTGGATTTCCCTTACATAATAAAAGTTGTATTTCTTACTCGGAATCGTGGACCTTGATTCCTTTCAGTTACTCCATCACAAAAAATACAGATATCCTTTCCGTCGTATTATGATTCCCATAGGATATAATGGGATCATAATGTGGCAGACGGGATATCTGTCACGTTTGTGACAGAGTAACCCTTTCCAGCAAACTCTCAGTCAGGCCTTTAGGCCCTCATTATGACATTGGCAGTAAATCCTGCTTACTGCCGCGCTGACGACCACCAACTTACCGCCGCACTGGCAAATGTCTGTTCACCATAGTATGACAGAATACAGCCACATCCACAAAGTCAGTGATAGACGGGCGGTCCCAAAACCCACACCGTTACGCCAACAGAACAACTCCCATCACATTATGACCCACGAATCACCACGGCGGACATTCAACGGCTGTAAACCATTGGCGGTACATACACTAGTGCTCAGAATGGAAACCCACATGCAAAACAATACAACATTGGACAATACCAAAAATACACACCTGACAACCATACACACACCACACACACACACACCCACACCACTATAAAACACCCACCCACATTACCAACAACCCTTTATGAACAACTATTGCCACCAGGAGACTGAGAAGAAGAGCACAGAGACAACTAGAAACACACACCACATACACCCATACACCCCTCACGCACTCCACATCACACATCCTTACCAACACACATTACAAAACAACCATGGCACCACAAAGGCACCCGCGTCACACTGAGGAGGAGTTAAGGGTCATGGTGGAGGAAATAGTCAGGGACAGATCTTTGGAGCACAGGCACAGCAGATATCAATAGCAAGGAAGATGGGGCTATGGCAGAGAATCATGGACAGGGTCAACACCATGGGACAGCACCCAAGAACAAGGGACGACATCAGGAAGAGGTGAAGGTATGTTCCATAGCAGCAAGACACCAGCTCACCATACAGAGCACTGGCGGTGGACCCCACCCCCTTCCCCACAGCTCACTGCACAGGAGGAGTAGGTACTGGTATACTGCATCCTGAGGGACTCGCCTGAGTTGGCAGAGGACTGGACACTGGTAAGTCAACTTTTAACAATTATCACCCCGCATAACTGCATGCCATCACACACCCTCACTCCCATCACTAAACCACATCCCACACACTCCACCAACACATCTCACTAATCCCAATGCCAGGCCCTTCATGCTGTACCAATTCATGGACACTCCTCCCAGCCCTGCATGGACACTGATCACTAAAGCATGCACAGCATAGGGCAACTAACAATCCCACAATAGATCAACACACTCAAGCAAAAGCTGCAAGGGTAACAACAACCAGAGAGCAAAATCTACAGAAGTACAAACGTCATACACTTGAATCATAATACATCATTTACATCCCCACAAGTACCCCAGCCAATGTCACTAGAGAGGAGGTGCCACCACTATCCACTCCCCCAACAGAAGAGGCCCACAATGATGAAAGTAACTCTGGACTTCATGATCTGGCCCACTTACCTGGCCCATCAGGTACCACTGGACAGCCGGTCACTCAAGCCCATTCAGAGACCACCACAGAGCCTCCCCCATCAGGAACCAACACCACAGCACCCACCCAGTGTACCCACACTTCTGTCCCCAGGACACGTCTATAAGCAGTGTGTCCATATGTACAGGGACCCCAAGCCACAACTCGCACACAAGACAATCAGGGACCTTGGGTCAGTGGCAGTGGGCGCACCGTTCAGGGAACAGAGGCACAGGCCAACAGGGAAACTGAGAGGACGGCTGTGCGCCAGGGGGAGGACAGGAGCAGGGAACCGACTCTCCATGAAGCACTCTCCGAGGTCCTGGTAGCCTACCAACATTCCCAGGGCACGATAGGACAGATCCTAGACAACGTGCAGGAGAACAGGCAGCTGCAGGAGGGACAGTATCATGGGATCAGGAAGGACTAGCAGGCCATCAACACCACCCTGATCTCCATAGCAGAGGTGCTGGCAGACATGGCCAACATCATGAGGGAGGCAGCAGCACACCAGCGGCCCCCTGCCACTAGCCAGTATTCTGAACAGACCTCCAATTCCGCTGCCGCGAGTGGCCAGGAGGCCCCGTCACAGGACCAACAGGCCACCAGCACCCCTCCCCCTGCAGAAGGTGAACCACCCCGCAAACGTTCCCTGCAAACCATACAGAAGCCAGAGACACTTGCCAAGACCACCACCAGCAAATGAGACTCTCCTGACTGTCCCTCTTGTGTCCCACTCAGTCACCTTGTCCACCTTGAACTGCCATTGATCCCCTTCCTATGTCACCATGGACAGTGCACCTGTGCTACAAACAGACTGGAACGATACCCTGGACTTTCCTCCATCATCACCCCATTCCATTGCACTTTCCCCTCTATATTTTAGCACAACAATAAACACCCTTGGATAAAACTTGACTATTAGTATTTCATGTATTACACATTTGTATTGTTTGAAACAGCCACAACCATTTCAAATGAACTGTAAATAATATAAGCAGAGAATTAATGACCTGTTCCTGGCTGTTGTGATCACATCAGGACAATGTTGTCAAATCACCAACATCTATAAAATGATAATGCATAGGTGACAGTAAGTAAGGAAAAAAAGTGGGTAATGCCAGCATGCCAATACCACACAGTATACACCAATAGTCATAGAAATGTGAAGTTGCACTGTCTCACCTGTGTGTCATTGAAAGTACTGATGTATCACCAATGTTCTGTGGTTCACATACTCATCCTCTGCCTCCTCATCCTCACTGTCCTCAGGGTCCACTGCTGCCACAGGGACATCTCCAGTCTCCTCCTCCTGCAGAAAAGGTTCATGGTGTCTGAGGGCCAGGTTGTGCAACATTCATCATGCCACTACTATCTGGCAGACCTTCTCGGGTGCATAGCACTGGGATCCACCTGTCAGATGGAGGCACCTGAACCTGGCCTTCAGGCGGCCAAAGGTCCTCTCAATGATCCTTCTGGTTCGCCTATGTGCCTCATTATAACGTTCTTCAGCCCTTGTCCTGGCATTCCTCACAAGGGTCAGCAGCCATGATAGGTTTGGGTAACCAGAATCATCTGCAAATATTGAGGGACAACATTTAGCCACACGCTTTCCTGTATGACCAACAGCATAGGCTTACACCAATATATACTGGGTGGGAACCAAGGCTCACATATTAGCCACACCCTGTGCCTTTGTAGTTGGGACATCACATTTGTGATGCTGCTATTCCTTAGGACAAAGGCATCATGCACCGACCCAGGATACTTAGCATTGACGTGGGAGATGTACTGGTCCACCAGCCACACCATCTGCACATTCATGGAGTGGAAACTCTTATGATTCCTAAACACCTGTTTATTTTGCCAGGGGGGGTACAAACGCAATATGTGTTCCATCAGTCACCCCAATTATACTGGGGATATGTCTCATTGCATAAAACTCAGCCTTCACAGCGGCCAAATCCTCCAACTGGGGGAAAGCAAAGTAGCTGCACATGTGTTTTATCAGGGCATAAAAGAGTCTTGCCAGCACGATTGAGAGCATTGGCCGTGACAGTCCTGCTGCCAAGTCCACTGTCACTTGGAAAGAACCAGTTGCCAGGAAATGGAGCACTGATACAACCTGCGCAAGAGGGGGTATCCCAGTCAGATGATGGATAGTTGAGATCAGGTCAGGTTCCAACTGAGAAAACTGCTCTGTGATTGTGGCCCTGTCCAGTCTATAGGTGAGGATAATGTGCCTGTCAACAGCAGTCCACATTGTGCGATCATGTTTTGGGACAGTGTAATTTCAAAGTATATGCCAATTTTACTGTGACGCAGCAATTATCGATAGGCCTGTTCACCCCCCTGAAATGGGGACCATCTGTTATGGGTGGAAGTGAGGTAATTCCGCCGACATTGGGCGCTGTGGCCAATGGGGATCTACGCTGGCCGTGACGGTATGCACCGCCGCGGACGTGACCGCCATCTTATTTCACATTCCTCACTTGTTTCCTGACCTTCCACAGGAGAGGACCTACACTGCATGTGCTGCTGTGGCCTGTGTCTGGAACCTACCATGGCCCGTGTGATTGGGGAAAGGGCCCCAGGCTTTACTTCTGATGAGGTGGAGCGACTGGTGGATGGGGTCCTACCCCAGTACGGACTGCTGTATGGGCCTCCAGACCAAGAGGTGAGTACACTGTGGGCACGATGCATGTGGCATGAAGGCATGGAGATGTGTGTGAAGGCATTGTGTAAGGGTGGGTGGGGGGGTAGGGAGATTGTATGTTGGCGGTGTACATGGTGTGATCTGGCCTATGTGTGCACCAACAGTGATGGGATCCGCTATGGTGGGTCATGTGTGTGACAGGCTGGAGTGTTTGTTTAATGGAGTTCTCCTGTCTGTATTACCTCTGCAGGTTAGTGCCCATCAAAAGAAGGGATTATGGTGTGCCATCGCCAAGGATGTGCGGACCTCGGGGGTCTATGGAAGGCGGAGCACCCACTGTCAAAAACCGTGGGAGGACCTGACATGCTGGGCACGAAGGACCGCAGAGGCCCAGCTGGGGATGGCCTCCCAATGAGGAAGGGGTGCCCACTGGACCCTGACCCCCCTGATGGCCCACATACTGGCAGTGACCTACCCTGAGCTAGATGCGCGCTTGAGGGCATCAAAGCAGCCAAAAGGGGGTGGGTACAGTGGCTATCATTGCAAATTACTGCTGGTGGGGTGGTATCCGGGTAGTGGTTATGTGTCAGTGGGTGCCCCTATGCCAGGCCAGACATATCAGCGTAGGTCCTCTGGAGGCTAAGGGTTTGAGTGGAAAGTACTGCTTACATAGTTTGTAATATTCACTTCTGGGCAGGGCTGTGTGGGTCCCAGGTGTGCTGTAGTTGGTGGTGTGTACCCTCCTCATGCCTTGGTGATTAGCCATTTCACTGGTAGTGCAATGCACAGTGCATAGGCCTGTTTCCTGTGTGTGAGGGTGCTGTGTATACTAACGGTGGTGTTGGTGCAGTCATTGACCCAGTGTTTCCTTTGTCTCTCTCCCCCCTTTCTTGTTTTGTCATCCTGTCATTATGTGCATTAGCATCATCTGGCGGAGGAGCAGAGGTACCGGTAACAGAGGGAGCTGCATACTACATTACTCTGGAGGCAGAGTTCACCGACGCCGAGGGAACCAGTGGGACGGAGGGCGAGGGGAGCACCATGGCGGAGATTGGAGGGGACAACACAGACTCAGATACCTCCTCCACTGGGAGCTCCCTGGTGGTGGCGGACACCTCTGTGACCACCCCAGATGCAGGTACAGCTGCCACCCCAGTACCAGCACCACACTCCCAGTAGCTCCTCAGCGTGTTGCCTGTGCCTGCTCACCCAGGAGGGTGGTCATCTCCTTCACCCCAGGCACCTCAGGCCCTGCCCCAGTGAGCCCTGATGGTCTGAGTGAGGAGGCTATTGACCTTCTGAGATCCATCTCTGTAGGGCAATCAATCATTGTGAATGCCATCCAGGGGCTGGCATCCCAGATGCACCAATGCAATGCATTCCTGGAGGGCATTCACAGTGGTTTGGTGGCCCAACAGAGACCTATTCAGGCTCTGGCCTCCTCTCTGATGGCAGCCATTGTCCCTGTTTCTACCGTCCCCCCTCCAACTTCCACTTTCCAGTCCCATTCTCCCCAACCCTATCCCATCCCAAGCACTCATTCAGATGAGCATGCACACAAGACAACACACAAGAGTGGCACAGGAAAACACAAGCACCACACTTCATCCCACAGGCACTCACACAAACACCATTCAGTTGCAAACATGACAACATCCACTGCCTCCACTGTCTGCCCCCCTCCTCCTTCTCCACCTCCCACCCAGTTACGTTCACACTCACACCTCCATGCACTACATCAATATCCACTACCAGCATCATCACCACACCAAGCAGAACACACACCTCACTGGCAGACACCTCCACAACATCCATACATGTGTCCCCTGTGTCCTCTCCCACTGTGTCTGTCCCCTCTCTTAAAGGACACAAACACAAGCACTCAGACACCCAACATCCATCCACCTCACAACAGCATAAAGTCCATGCACCTGCACCCAAATCCAGTAGACATACACCTCCAACAGCCACTCCCTCATCCTCCACTCCCATTACTCCGCCTTCCTCCTGCCCCAACATCCCTAAAAAGATTTTCCTTGCCCAACTTGACCTCTTCCCTACCCCTTCCCCCATCCTGCACGTATGGGCAGGGTAGCAAGGACACAGCCCAGCACCTCAGCCAAACAGTCCACGGCGACAGTGGTAGCATCACCTACTCGTGGTGGTAGGGATACTAGAACAACAACACTGAAGAGGAAGGAGTCAGCACAACCTGGGTTGGAAGGGAAGAGTCTGGCACCAACTGTGAGGAAGGGGAAGGAGCCTGCACCAGCTGGGAAGAAAGGGAAGGAGCCTGCACCAGCTGGGAAGAAGGGAAGAAGCCTGCACCAGCTGGGAAGAGGGAGAAGGAGCCTGCCCCAACAGGCAGAGAGGGGGAGAGCCCATCCACCCCTGCCAGGAAGGGTAAGGAATCCCCAATCCCATGACCAGGAGGAGAAGAAGCACTCTACACCAGTGGTAGCTGTCAGGCAAACACAGCCACCACCACCAGCTGTCACAGGGCCCCAACCAGCCGTTGATGTGCTGCCATCACAGTGTGCAGGGGATGCCCAGGAGCCTCCCCAACCACCACCAGCATGCAGCCATCACGGAGTGCAGGGGCTGCCCAGGAGCCTCCCCAATCACCACCAGCATGCAGCCATCACAGAGTGCAGGGGCTGCCCCAAAGCCTCCCCCAACCACCACCAGCATGCAGCCATCACTGTCGGCAGACACCATGTAGTCCACTCTCCAGGACGTACTGTGCGGGCTACCCCTCCACAACCAGTGGGATATTCACCCACTGGAGAAACTGTGGCCTTGCACTCCCCAGGACAGAGCAATAGGCATGTTGTCTCCTCCAGAACCAGTGGGCAAGTCACCCACTTCAGAGACTGTGGCCTTGCACTCCCCAGGGCAGAGCAATGGACATGTTGCCCCCTCCAGAACCAGTGGGCAAGTCAACCACTTCAGAGACTGTAGCCTTGCACTCCCCAGGAAAAATCAATTAGCATGTTGCCCCTTCCAGAACCAGTGGGCAAGTCACCCACTTGAGAGACTGTGGCCTTGCACTCCCCAGGACAAAGCAATGGTGATGTTGCCCCCTCCAGAACCAGTGGGCAAGTCACTCACTTGAGAGACTGTGGCCTTGAACTCCCCAGGACACATCAATGGGCATATTGCCCACTCCAGAACCAGTGGGCAAGTCACCTACTTGAGAAACTGTGGCCTTGCACTCCCCAGGACAAAGCAATGGGCATGTTGCCCCCTCCAGAACCAGTGGGCTTGTTCCCGCATCCAGCTGAGGTGCCCCCTATCCCTCTGAGGTGCCTGCCTATTTGCAAAATGATGCCCCTGCAGTGTTGTATTCGGAAGTGGTCAGGTTTCGAGTGGGCCTTTGGACTGTGCCCTGTGTCCATGTGGGCCCTTTGAACTTTGGACTGGACAGTGTCCCTTTTCTATAGAAGTGTACATATCTGTTTCATGGCCAAATCGGAATATCACTTTTGATGTTGAGCTGATTACAATCACTTTCATCAATTCCTGTTGTCCTTGCATCATTCTGCCAATTCTTGGGGTCAAGGTGCTTTTGTATTGCAGCTGTTTGTGTTTGGTGTGTGTGTGAATGGTGTGTGCTGTGTGTGTGTCACTCTTTTTTTCCTCCCAGCCTCCCTTGTGTTCTAGGTGGCTGTACTCACCATCATCGTCTTCGTCTGTCGAGACGGAGCCACTCACCTGAAAATCAGGATGTCTGCAGGGGCGATGGTATGCCCCCCAACCTCCTGGAACACCTCTCAGCACTTCTTGGTGGACACAGAAACCACGGCTGGTGTCCCAAAAGGAAAGGGGGAGTGGAAGAGAAAGAGACAAAACACTGCCACGTCTTGCCGGTCCAGCCAGGCACCCTGTATCTTCGGGGGGCAGGTTGTTGTTGACAATGTGATAGTAGAGTTAGTGCACTCAACTTCCTTGAAACTGAATCTCTCTTTCTGATATTGGCATGGGAGCGGTAGAAGAACACCGGGATGCTCCAGCACTTTCCTTGGATAATAGTAACTGTTGGCACAACTACTAACACTGCATTACTAAAAACCCAAACTGAGTACCATAACAATAAATACTGCAACAATATGGCTGGCTTCACAGTGATTCACTGTTGCACACTACAATTAGAAATGTGGTTGCACTTATCATGCACAAGAAAGACAAACAAGGCATTAATTATATCACGTATAACTTTCCTACATGCGTAGGGTTAAACTAAAAGGAACAAAAACAATCCAAGAAATACAAATGTCCACTCTGGGTTTAAACAGTTAGGGTGGCACAGTTTGGTTTGGTTTCACTGTGTGTGTGAAAAACCCTTCAAATGCAAATTCTTCAAACCACCTGTAACACAGGGATGAATAACACAATTTAAATTCAAGAGTTATGCTATCAGAGAAAGAAAAGTCACGTAAATGCTCTTTTAAAATTGTACTGTCACTTTTTGTAGTACTTGAGCTCAAGCAGATTTCCTTAAGCACATTTACGCAAGTAACTACAATAATAATGTAAATTGTTCAAAAATGCATTTGTCTCTTCAAGATAAGCACTCTGGCAAAATACGTGGTCTGAAATACACCAGCTGTTCTAGGAAAGCGTGTTGCTCAAAGAACAAACACCCTGGAGAATACTTGTTACGACTCTGTCGTCCCATTTCTACGGGACTCTGTAAGGGGACTGTCAGAAGGCTGGGAATGCTGGGAATCACCTTGGACAGTTATCTAGAGTCCCTTGCTGACTTCTGTTTGTTTCTCTTTTCACCATGGTATACTTGTGTAGTACTACATTTGCTTCCTGGGATTGCAAATCCCATAATGCACAGCCTGGTAGTCAGGAAAGCCTGGATTCTGTTTCCCATTGTGTTCTATGGGAGAAGTCCAGTTGCTCCTTTTCACCGGATCCTCTCCTCCAGGACTTGCAAGTGTCTGAAACTACACACATTTGAGACCTCTCCTGTGCAGCCCAGCTTGGAACTGCTTATATGCAGCCATTTCCTCAAGATCCCCGTCGTGCAATGGAGTTCGATTCCTTTGTGTTACAGACCCCTTATCGGATGGTGTTCCAGTTTTGTTCCTGTTCTGTTCCATCTTTATCCTGTTTCCTGTTTCTCTGCCCTGCTCCTGATTGTTCCAGCCAGCGTCTGCTACCTATCTCTTAGCCTTGAACCTGTTTATTTCTTCCAGAACCTGCTCCCTGTTTCTCTGTCCTGCTCCTGCCTTTTTCCTACTTCCTGTATTCCAGCCCTGCCCTTGTTTGTTCCAGCCAGAGCCTGCTCTCTGTTTCCCAGTCCTGTCTCTGTTTGTTCCAGCCAGAAGTTTGTGCCCTGATTTCCAGTCCTAGACCTGCCTTTGCTTCAGCCTGAGCCTGTTCCCAGTTCCTGCCTCTGTCTCTTAATTTGTCCCTTCTGTTTCTGTTTCCTCTCGGTATTTGTGTCTGGTAAGTGTTCTATCAGTCTTCACCAGTGTATAAGTGTCCTCCTTTGTACTGGGGTGGGCTCCTGGTTTCCAGGAGGCAATTCCAGCCCCCATCCTTGTCTAGTGTTATACGTTGTCTTTCATGCCTAACAGTGACAGTGTGCTATTGCTATTGCTGTTTTTCCAGGAATTGCCACTGTGTTTCTAGCTGGACCCACAAGAGCGTGTCTTGAGTATCTAAGTACTATCATTGTTTGTGCTCTAGGGTCCAGAGACAGAATCACTTCTGCTGCCTCCTTTCTATAGGACTGGGAGGGTGACTATCTGTCAGAGCAAACTGCACAGAGGCATTGACATTCCCTGTCACTGTGGTAGGTTCTGCGCCTTACTCTGTGTACAACCCCAGCGTGTTTGTCCATTAGTAATCCGTTTCCTGTTTGTTCACACAAGGGGTGCTCTGCTTTTACTTTCCTGTTTCCTGTGCCTGTCCATAGCTGTCCTTTCCCGTGTATGTCTTTAGCTGCTCTTCTGCCACCGTACACCTCCTCTTTAGGATATTCAGTGACCTCAAGGGGTGTCCCAACCAGTGTCCTGATCATTGCCCATGTACTTTTACTGGGGGACGTGGTGAGGCATAACGGGTATCAGGGGAATAAGGACGGAGTAACCACACATGAAACATGGGATGTGCCTTGAAATCATATGACAATGTCAGTTCTACTACCACAGGATTATATCTTTGGCAATAGGAAAGGGGCCTAGAAATCGGGGGTTTATTTTTCTGGATCCTGCAAGATGGAGATTTTTTTATGAGAGCCACACCTGATCTCCTATTTGAAAAGAGGGAGCAGATCTCCATCTTTTGTCTGCTTGTTTTTTTTACTTGAGCTTGGTAGAGTTTTAAATGGTATTGTACTTGTTTTTGAATCTCCTGTAACTCTTTATGGTGTTTCTGTACTGATGGGACTCTTGTGGATGTTTGGGACCCACTTATAGGTAGCATTCTTGGGTACAGACCAAACAAACAGTAAAATTGGGATACTCCTGTAGCCATGTGGACACTGTTGTTATATTCAAATTCAACAAGAGGTAAAGCCTTATCCCACTCAGTAGACCATGTGTCAATGTAACATCTCAGGATTTGCTCCAGCGATTGGTTGGCACGTTCCGTCTGCCCATCCGTTTGTGAATGATATGCAGAGGACAAGCGGACGTCCAGACCGACAGAGGAACAGAAACTACGCCAAAACTGTGATATAAATTGGGGGTCACGTTCGGAAACAATTGTGTTGGGCAACCAATGAAGCCGTACAATGTGTTGGACAAACAAATCAGAGAGCTTGGAAGCCGTAGGCAGGCATTTTAATAGAACAAAATGAGCCATTTTAGTTAGATAATCTACAACCACCCATATGACAGTGTGTTCATTGGAAGCTGGGAGTTCAGAAATAAAATCGATACTTATGGTATGCCATGGGGCCACCAGAATTGGCATGGGAAGTAACAATCCTGTGGCTGGAGTATGTGGGGTTTTAGCCCGAACACAGGTGGAACAAGTCTGGATGTAGCTTTCGACATCCTGCACAAGTATGGGCCACCAAAACCATCTTTGACAGAGATCTAACATCTTTTTCTCACCCGGGTGACCTGCAAGGACACTGTATCCCATAATTCTTTGGTAGGGAGGTACAACTGATCAGCATGGTATGGTGAACCCTCTTTTTCATACACATCAGTTTAACAGAGAACCTTGTATTGGGCTACCCGTATTTTCTCAAGGAACTCTTGGGAAGTGCACACAGCCATGATTTTTTCTGGGGGTAAAATGCTTCTGACCTGTTCTAGTGCAACATCAGAGGAGAACCCCATCCTAGACAACATGTCTGCCTTTTGTTGTGTAGTACCGGGCTTATAGGTGATTACAAAGTCAAACTTGTTAAAGAATAGAAGCCATTGTAATTGACGAGGTGTCAGGTCCTTGGTCGCTTGAAAGAATTGTAAATTACTGTGATCTGTGTAAATAGTTACGGTGTGTCTAGTTCCTAGTAGGTGGGGACGCCATTCCTGGAAGACAAGCTTGATGGCCAGAAGTTTCCGCTCTGCCATCGTGTAATTTTGCTCTGCGGGTAGCAATTTCTTTGAGAAGTAAGCTACTGGATGGAAATGCCCAGACTCGGATCTCGTTGGGACAAGACAACACCCATGGCCATTTGGGAAACGTCTGCTTCCACGAAAAAAGTGGTAGGCGCCCCGGAGGTCGAGTTTAGTATAAATGGTCAACTGACGTACCTGATCTAAAAGTACCGGGATCAACTGAAGTGGATACTGATTTCTTATGATCACTTTGTTCACTGCGCGACAATCTATACAGGCGTGCAGCTCGCAATTCTTCTTGGGCACAAAGAACAAAGACCATGATACTGGTGACTTTGAATGACAAATTAAACCCTTAGCCAATAGATCATCCAGGTAGTCTCGCAGGTATCAATTCTCAGGCTCAGAAAGAGCATACACCCTACTACATGGTAGGGTTGCCCCTGGAATCAAGTCTATACAACAATCGTATGACCTGGGTGGCGGCAGCTGGGTGGCCTTCTGTTCACTAAAGACATCATGGAAGTCTTTATACAGTGCAGGAATGGCCAGTGTGTCGTCCGGCTTGATAGCCGTTCTATGTGTGGACCCACAATGCAAGGGTGTCACTAATAATGGTTTGTCTTGGTAACAGGAGTGCCAGCAATGTTTAGAGTCTAATGTCACTGTCCTTGCTGCCGAGTCAATTTTGGGATTGTGTAACTGAAGCCAGGGTATCCCCAAAATGGCTCCAAATACTGGGGTATCAATGAGGTCAAACTGCATTTGTTCTGTGTGTTTGTTTGCACAAAGCTTGGACAAGAGTGTTGTACAATTCTGAGCCATCCACGGCTGACTGGTTCAGGAACATCTTTTCTGACAGTCGTAATATTTAGGGTTTTAGCCAAACCCAAGTCTAAAAAGTTTCTGGTAGCCCCAGATTCAAGCAATATGGGAATGACCTTCCAAACCTGAGAGGACAACACTAACGTCACATTAGGAGTTAGATGTCGAGGTACTGGACTGGTGGTATTAGCCAGAAGATGTGGGACCATATTGAAAGAAGCGCTCAATAAAATGGTCTCAGAAGTTATCAAGCCAGTTAGTTTTCTGCCTGGTCAGGAACAGAGAATTCAGGCCCTGTTACCACTCCGATGGCTTTCTTTGGCGCAGTAGGCTTGTTAGGACATTCCCAAGCAAAATGCCCTACCTTCCCACAGTATAAACACAGTTTAAATGTTTTCCTACGTTCTTTCTCTTCCTTAGATAGTGGGCCCGCACACTGCCAATATGCATGGGCTCAGGTGTATCATGAGTGGGAATGGTGGACTCCTTTTTCTCTGTTTTGAGCACCATTAAGCGTATGTCACCCCAGAATTTTTCTCCCTTATGTTCTACCAGGTCAATGAACTCGGAACACTCCGTAGGAGGTTCTAAAATTTGGACTAGAACATCCTTGAGATCGTCCCGAAGGCCACGATAGAAGATGGAGGTCCTCTTCTCCTCGGGCCGCTCAGTCTCTGCCACCAGCCGGTTGAAAGAGGTGTTATAGGCTAGTACTACAGGCCCATCGGTTTGACCTGTCTATTCATGCTCCTAGATCCAATTCAGGCCCAACTACTTCCACCACACAACCCATGCAGTTAATGGTCACAACACCAACCCCTGTGCCCTTAGTTCCTCCAGAAAGGTTTTTTGGAGATAGTGCCAAGTTCAAAATTTTTCTTAACCAGTGCCAGCTACAGGCGATGCTGCAAAGGTAGCTTTTATTATCTCTTATTTGGGAGGCAATGCAGCTAATTGGTCTATTCCGCTGGTGCTGCGCAATGACCCTATACTGTATAATTTCAACAGGTTCAAGGAAGCCTTGCAGAAACTGTTCGCCAAACACCTCTTCGTGCAAGCCAGTGACAATTAGTTGCTCAATTTGCGCCAGGGAAACAAGGATCTACTGTTCTATAGCACCTCTTTAAACCGGTTGGTGGCAGAGACTGAGCTTAAGTACAGGCTAAAGTACATTTTAACACAATTTCTTTTCCGCTTATTTTCATAAATCTGATTTAATCTTTAACTCAACTTAACTTAAAAAAACAAGTAGGAAACACATTTGAAATGTTTTTCTAGCATTTTCCCTCACATAATATTTTTCCATAACTAAAATTGGAGCTAGGGATATCCCATCTAGGCCTGTTCAGGGACAATTCTAGCACAGTTTGCACAGTGACATAGCTTTAAGGTTTTAGTTCACTGTGACAGTACACTAACCCCAAATCTCAGCCTGCCATTGTATATATTAGCACACTGCCCCATAAACATACAAAGCACACTTCAATGGTGATAGGAATTTAGCAAAATATACTTCACCTACATGGCAAATGCACTTGTTCCTGTCAGGTGTCATTGCAGTGTATTTCAACAGCAGCACAGATAGCACACAGTGATGCTCCTAGTATATATATTTGTCACATATGTGGGTGAAGCAGGATAGCAAATGGAGGAAAATAATATTAACATTGCCACAAATCAAAGAGTATTGAATCGAGTCTGATTCAAATACCCTAGATGTTCTATGCATAATCAAGAAGACAGCCACATGAATGAATTCTTGTCTTCAAGAGACAAGATAAGTAATGGTATTCCTACTTACTCATTGATCCCTGACACTAAAGGCTTCTCTCAGAGCTAGGACAGCTAGTCTTTTAAAAACCCAAGGTAGAAGCTGTGAAACTTCTTCCCATGTTGATGGGGAAATGTAGAATATTCAAAAGACAGAGGAAGATGTGTGTAGCTGGAGGAAAAGCGCAAAACTAGGAGAGACTCTGGCCCTCATTACGAGGCTGGCGGTCATCAGACCGCCAGCCTCGCGGTGGAAGTCTTCCCGCTGCGGAACAGCGGTAAAGACCACCACATTTCAAGTTGTTGGGTTTTGCAGAATCCAAACCTCCACAATGCCGCATGGCCCACTGGTGCGGTCACACCGACATGGACAGTGGTGAGCACCTCCAGCCCGGCGGCAGGCCTAAGTCAAGGATTACAAGGCTGCACACTGCCATGCTTTCTATGGTGGTCATCCTGCTATGAAAACCCTGGCGGAAACTCACCCTGCAACAGGAATTCACATTCATGTTGCCGGCACACACATGCACACATGCACTCACAAATGTCCACACTCCTACAAACACACACCCACTCACTCACACACTCACTACATACACCCCCATTCACTCAGAGAAACACACTCAAATATGCAGACTGAAACACGCATTAATGCACTTAGATCCACTCAGGCACACCCATGCAAATGCCCACGCGAACACCCCCATTCACGCACACACATGCACACAAACATACACATTGAATGACATACGCGCACACATTCACAACCCCCTTCACATACTCGCACTCACACACTCACACAATCACACAGGCACACGGAGGCACCCCCCTGCTCTGCATACATGCACCCACAAACACCCCCAACCGTACACATCCATTCACACACCCACACTCACACATACACACCCCTGTCATCCGTACACTTGCACACAGACACCCCCACTCACTTGCTCACAAACACACACTCATACACCCCCATTCACAGACATACACGCACATGCCAAACACATGCACCCAACACTCCCCACCCCCCCTTTGGACAATCGCCTTACCTTTTCTGGCGAGCTGGTCGTCCAGGAGGGGATGGGTCTTGGTGGTTTTGCACCGCCAGAACCACCACGCCAGCAAGACTCCAGCAAGTCGTATTACGGCTTGTAAAACGGCGGACGGAGCCTTGCTGCCGTGGCGGTGCTGGCGATGCACCCACCAGGCCGGCGGAGTAGGACATCCAACCATAAGTGTGCAGAAGTCCTCCAATGACTCATAATATGGTGGTCAGCAGACCACCAGCACTGGCGGTCTGCTGGCTGCAGCGGCTTCGGTTGCTTTGAAAAAGACCACTGAAGTTGTAATGAGGATCTCAATGTTTGAATGTGGTCCTGGCTGAAAGTAAAGAAAAGCATTTTTCCTCTTACACCTTTTCTGTGGTCCTCAATTAGCAGTTCCTAAGATTTGGTGACTGCAGATTTGAAGATACGGGATACTCACTTCATGTTTGGATATTTGTTTTCACTGCTGAGTGAAACTGTTTTTCAGGACAAAGTTTTTCTAAAAATTAGAAACTCCTGAAACTCAGAGCATTCCTGCCTCTCAGTGCCAAAAAAAGCAAATGGGTTGCAATCTCCTAGTTGCTGGTTTAAGAATCACAGCCAGAGCATTGGCATGCGTAAAATTGCAATTCAATTATAAGTTTCCAATTCAAATGTATGTATATTTATTTTTATAATGTCTCAACTTGAAATTGCTTTATCTTTAACGTCATTATTTGTAGAATTTTACTATGTTTTTTTCTTACCTTTAATGTTATTTTGGGGGTGTAATCCAAATGCTTCAAACACACATTTCATTGAGAAAACCCTTGCTGCTTGTGCCAAGTAAGAGGCTTTTTCATAGAAGCTTGTTTTTACTTTGAGTTGCTAGATTGTTTTGAATGTGTAGGAGTTCAGCATTGCCTTGGAACTCATAGTGATCATCCCACTTTTAAACATATGTGTTCAGATTTTAGTAAAGTTTGTCTGAACTGCCCTAAAACCCTCAACAAAGGTTCTTGAAGGCTTTACTAGGGTTCAGGTAGAACGATCAAAGAAACTACAGTTCCAGTGCATTAGCTTTTTCTAAAGTATCGGGTTTTGAACATGCAATTTCAAAGGTTGTGCCAAGGCCCTCTACAATAATAGTTATGAAGAATTTCTCTTGGCAGTTGTATCATTATTTTGTAACCCTTTCTCATTATTATCTCAAATCCCAATGCATTTACACACACTTTTTGCACTTTAACTAGTGGCATGACATTTAGTTTACTGGCTGCTATTCCCACATTTCATCATTTATGGCGCATTGGGAACTGCTTGAAGAGCAAAGAAATCACAATACACATGTAAGTATATCAAAGTTAAATAAAACTTTAATAAAATAAACAGTACTATCTTTTTGTTTTTGTCACTTACTAGGATACTCTATTATCATTGAACATACCAAAAAACAAAATATGTTTTTAATATGGCATGTTCATACATGTTATCCTCTATGTAACTTTACCTTCATACCTGTTTCCTAGATAAGTGTTTTACAAAATTGTTGACACCAGCAATAGTCACCCGCCTCTTGCAGCCACACGTTCTTTGACATTGTTTAATTGTGTGAACTTTTGTTTGACTTTATAGTACTTCTGTGGGCCAGAAACACTTTTGCAACACTTATACTTCCTGACTTCATCACAGTCAACTTTTAATACAGATTAAATTGTGTGCCTGAATGGCCCATGGTAGATGTCATCCTCATAGGAGTTTTGGTGCTCAGTATCCACATTTGAATAGCTGCATTACCTTCGCAGTTATATTGAAACCAAAACTACATATCTGTTGTATTTGTTCAGGCTATATATACTGCTTGATACAAATAAATAAAATGTTACAGCAATACTTACTTATTCAATTAATTTAACAATGTCTCATCGCCCATTATAAGTAGTACAATTAGCTGTAGTGATGGTGGTACTTGTTTCCCTTCTGTGATATTCAGTACATTGCTTACATTTTCTAAACAAAACTTAGGTGAACTATGTATTTCTTCATCCATCAAGAAGTAGGGTATTCCACTTGATTAGCCTAACAACATTCTTTTTGTCATAATATTTTAATTGTATCCCCACCCCTTGTTGGCAATAAGACTTGTTCTACTTTCTTGAACTCTATGGGTTAATCATTATTACCAATAAGCCACTAGGGAATGTTCATAATAATAGTGTTTCTTCCATGTCACTGTTTTCTGTCTCATTTGTGTACATGACATGGAAGATGCCACAGGGGCAATGTGTAGTTTAGTTTACATGAAAATAGGACATATAGAACAGTATTTGATTGCTTTTGCTTTTTAAGAGTAGGGGTGAAATATCTCATCTGTCTTAGTTACATATCTGCAGTTGAAGGGTTGAGAGAACAATATGCCCCTTTCTTGCAACATCATAGGTATAGTAGTCTTGTAGTCAATTGTTTTTCTGCTCTAATGAAGATGTTCTGAATATTTGAAGATCTTCTATATACAAAAATATATGGTTCCTTGAATATTATTTGAAGATGCCTGTCCATTTGTACTATAGGCCGATGCTTTAGATAGATTTTTCATATGTTTGAAGAGTAACATATATTGGCCATCCTCTCATGCTCACTGTTATTTCTCTCCTTCAGGAGCTCTGAGTGGCTAATTTTATTCAATGTATATCTTGTCAATTGTAAATATCTGAATGAGATGAAGTTGAGGCAAAACTGAAGCCCAACACGTCACAATTATACTTTTTGACAGGAAAAAACTTCCTATTAAATATTGATACATCACCCCACTGTAGGCCTTTTATCCCACAGGAGACGTGCATGGTATTTAAACATAGGACATGTAGAAATATAAAGCTAACATGTCCTGACAGTGACAAACACCCAAATCTATTTTACGGTAGGAAGGCTGGCTGGCCCACAGAGAAACACTTGGAAGTAAAATTAGGGACCAGCTAGAAAAATGGTTAAACAACTATTTTGAATATTTGTTAAAAGGCCAACTTGATGGTGAAGCCATGTAATTGGTAGGTATTAAGAAGAAAGGACTTTTAAAAAGTTACCTTTTCCGTACTTGAATCTTCTAGAGGCTAATTTGCCTTAGCCTTCCAACTGTCATCCAATGCTGAATAGCCCTGGGGAAATATATGACAATTGCTCACAGAGTAGACACTGGACTGTATGTGGTGAGCTGTTTTGTTCCTCTAGCAGGAAGCCCAGTTGTGCTGTGCTCAGAAAATTAATTTACTTCAAGAGTGGCCTCCACTTTCACAAGCAGATGTTAGATTACACTGGTACAGGCCTCTTCCTCTGTACTCCTAGTCAGGCAGATACCACATACAGTGGGGAGGAAGCTGCCCCAGAACTAATTTGGAGTGACCACGAATGAGGTACTACTCATTACCCTGGCCAAACTTCTGGGTGAGCACACAGGCTCTGTACAAGGAAAGGAGGGTTTCTCCAACTTGGATTGGGTGGGGGAGTGGTTCCTACTCCTACTCACACACATCCTGTGCATACATAAACTCAGATTAGGAGAAGAGTATTTTTCTTACATCTCTCCTAAAGCATAGAACAACCTCCCACTCCACATCAGAGCCCGCTTCTCTTCTCTCAATTGAATTTTGAAAGAAACTGAAGACCTAGCTTTCCAGTTAACCAACATACCATAGGCTGAGCTAGGCACACATACCTGCTTAGCACCAGGATAGCCGTGGGGCAGATGGCATGCTTTACAGACACACCTAACATAAAATAACTGTAGCTCCATTTGAATGTTTACAATAGGGCCCACAGGACCTTCTCCAAACGTGGGTGAGGTTACCCTTGGGAACTTTAACTCGTGGCTGAGAGAGGGTGAGTGGTCACCTCTGCACACAAGCTAGTGCAGCCATAAATGTGGCAGCCAAAAACACTCTGAACATGTGGAAGAACAGAGGAAGGACTGCATCTGCTACTTGAGGCTTGTGAGAAGGCCTCAAGGGCTGAACCTGCTCCCACTTGTACAAAGGACAAAGGAGTGGACACCATGCTTCAGTTAGCTGGCCTCCTGTGTGGCTACATAAACTCAAAAACTGTTAAACCATTTTTCCAGAGCGGCCCAGTTAACCAGCACAGACTAGACCTGACCTAAACCATGCTGGTGGCCTCTGCTGGAGTGAATCTTGACCACCAGGTGCTGTTTCTAAGGACCTGGGTCTCCTGGTGGTGTCTAACTGGTCCTCTCATATCACTTGTAAAAACAATGATCTTAGAAAGTTTTGGGACTTCTAGACCTCTGGAGAACCATGACAAACATTCCAAATTGATCTGCTCAAAGTGTGACCTCACTGGCTGCAGAAAATGGTTCTCCTGCCTGGAGCTTGGAGCTTATCCACATCATCGGTACCTGGTCTAGAAGGTATCTGGCCTTGTGGAGCACTCATCAGAAACAACCTGCAGCCAATCTCTGCTGGAGGATTCCAAGTTCTGAAAAACAGACTAAGTCAGAAGGTAAAAACCTTGACGGGGGAAGGCGCCAAAACTATCCAGCTGGGGAGAGGACTCCCCTGGGTGGAAAATTTGAATTTTCCCACTCAGAGCTTTTTCGCTACAACCAAAAGCTTCACCGGGACTTTGTTCAATGCCTATGTGATGTTGTGGACCTAATCGGATGCAGCCTCCTGCCTTGCCCGGTGAAGGCTTTTGACTCCCATTTTTTTAAACTAAGGGGATAATTTATATGTTGGTGGAAAGGGTACTCCATAACAACAGAGTAAACTTTCTGCTAATATAATGGTCCGCCCACCAGATTAAAAAGAGGGTGGACCTTTGGTGTAATGAGAGTGGCGATTAATCCATCTTCACCATGGCTACACACCTCCAATGGCCTGATGGAGTAAGATCTGCCAGAGGTTGACATATATGTCTGCCCTTCTAATTTAGAAAGGCAGAAACACAGGTCAATCTTCACTGAAGCACAGTTCAATCTTCACAGCCATCACCCCCAAGAAAGCCCTGAAGTTAAGTGGCAGTGAAAACTGCAAAATGTCCCCCTCGGTAGGGGGCATTGTTTTCTTTTTTACTTTTAGAAACAAAATCGCAATTTGGGGCTTTGTTTTTGAAGAAAAATTTTTTTACTTTGCCATATGACTCCACCAATGTGATGGAGCCGTACAGCAAAGATACATTGCATTGACTGGACCCGCCTTCATGGCGGTACCTGTCAATATTTTAAATGGCCACCAGCATGATGGACATTTCAAAATGTAGTCATTGGGCCCTCCACCAGGGCAACGGAGTAAATCACTCCAACCCGACCCCCAAAATATAAGTCAGGCTCTAAATCTCAAGGTACAACCTCTGTCCAGATCTAACCTGTTGGAGTATCTGACCTGTGCTCCATCACCGTAAACCTGAAATCCCACCTAGAACCCCATCTAACTCCACCACTGACTACCAATGGCACTTTTTGCTTTCTACTACTATTTTTTTACCTACAACTTTAAAATTAATATCTCCTATTCCCCTTACAGCATCATTTTTGCCATTTTGTTGCAATTGTGTGCATTGCATTTTACTCATTTTCACATTATTTCCAAATTGTAGTGGGATATTTAGTTTGTTTTGATATTGACTTTTTAATTGTGTTAAGACTCCTAATTACTTTGCCCATTTTATTTAAGTTAAACCAGTCTGCTCTATGCAATACCTACCAGAGGTTAAGCACATGTTTAAATTACTGAATCCTTTAATTGAACCTAAAAAGATAGTATACTTTTTATTTTTGGGAGCCTCGATTAACACCAACTAATAAACCACTTCCTCACAAATAGTGCTAGTTAGAAATTTAGAAAGTATAGTATCAGCTAAATGTATTACAATTGTAAAAACTAACTTGTATTGTGACGTATTAATAAAATCAATATCTTAACTCCCACCCTCCTCTATTTGGCTGGCTAAACTGATCTTGTCACCAAGGAAAGGGTCTAATTCAAGTTTCAAAAGATGGTTCACACCTGCACACTCTCTCTGATTTAAGAAGAGACATTCAGTATACGAGGAGGGTCTGCTATTCTTGTCTGCAAAAGCAGGAAAGCAAGTGTGCCTCCTGTTAGCCTTCAGCAAAAGTAAGTTGATGCAGTTCGGTGTGGCCTCAGTCCCCTTGCCTGCGAAGTTCCACTCTACCTCTGACACTCGGTTTTTAGTTTTTCTAATGTATCTGATACTTGTTGAATCTTTTAAATAAACAGTTAGCAGTAAAAGGCCTTAGTAACCTCTCAATTACTTACCATTTGTAAAACTATGCTCATTGTTTCATAGCAATAAAGGAGAAGTGAAATGATTAGCTTCCACGAAACCTTGTTGATAATCTCAAAGCAATTAGTGGAACAGAGAACTCCATTGAGATAGAATGCCATGCAAATATACAATGAGATTTGATTGTCACTTTGCAGTGAATAGCAACCTGACTAACTGTGCATTTCATATCCATCAATTACATTCAAATAACTATTATAATATATAATTCAAAAAGGGGATGCCAGAAAGGAGAAAAACATGATAATTATAACAAGGCAACCAGCTTGCTTGTTCATATCAATATATAAGCATTTTTCTCAAACCTCAATCAAAATTATTCCTCTTAATTTTGTGTAATTGTGTGAGCAGTGTAATCCAGCATTTAGCACTATTTTCGAAATGGGCAAGAGGATACATTTTGGACTAAGCAAGTAGCACTAAGGGGCATATTTATACACTATTTGCACCGAATTTGCGTCATTCTTTTAAGCAAATTTGGTGCAAACTTATCTCCATATTTATATTTTGAAGCTAGACACGTCTAGTGTCAAAATATTGGAGTTTGCACCATTTTTTGAATGCCTGAACCTACCTTGTGTCAATGAGATGCAAGGTAGGCGTTCCCATCCTAAAAACTGTGCTATCCCCATAGCGCCATATTTATCCCCATGCTAAAATGACAAACAGATGGGAGGCGGGACTAAACAATGGTACTAAGCTTGCTTAGCAACATTATTTAATGCCTGGGTCATACCAGGTTCTAGAGGACCTGTGGACCAATTTCCATGGTGGAATGGGTCCACAGGTGCCCCCCTAAAGCCCCAGGAACACCCCCACCCTACCAGAGGGACACCGGAGGATGGGGGACCCCATCCCAGGTAAGTCAAAGTAAGTATATATTTCTTTTTTTTGCCATTGGGGGCCCTAACTTGGGGCCCCCTGCATGGCACAGGATGCAATGGCCATGCCCAGGGGCTGACTGGGGTGGTGGGCATGACCCCTGTCTTTCCTAAGACAGGAGTCATGCTTTTGGTGGCTGTGTGCCAGGAAATGTTTCTAGTCTGGTTAGAGGCATTTTTTGCCTCTATCCAGGCTAGCGTCATTTTTGAGGCACAACCTCCTCCTTCCCTACCGCCAGTCCAACTGGCTAGTGTCATTTTTCAGAACGCTAACTGGGCCTTACCGCCGGCTTGCACCATTCTATAAATATGAAGCCCGGCTTGGGTCTGAGAATGATGCAAGCCGGTGGTAGAGTTTTGGACGCAAAATTCCGCTAGTGCAGTTTTGCAGCAAAAATTATGGGCCATATTTATACTTTTTGATGCAAAACTGCGCTAATGCAGTTTTGCGTAAAAAAAATTAGCGCCGGCTAACGCCATTCTGAAGCGCCATGCGGGCGCCGTATTTATTCAATGACGTTAGCCGGCGTTAACCGCCGGCGCTGCCTGGTGTGCGTGAAAAAAAACGACGTACACCAGGCAGCGCCGGTGTAGGGGAATATGGAGCTTGGGCGCCAAAAAATGGGGCAAGTCAGGCTGAGGCAAATTTTTCGCCTCAACCCGATTTACGTCATTTTTTTCGACTCCCAACCCCCATTGAAATGACTCCTGTCTTAGCAAAGACAGGAGTCATGCCCCCTTGCCCAATGGCCATGCCCAGGGGACTTATGTCCCCTGGGCATGGTCATTGGGCATAGTGGCATGTAGGGGGGCACAAATCATGCCCCCCTATGCCACAAAAAAATAAAAATAAAATACTTACCTGAACTTACCTTAATGTCCCTGGGATGGGTCCCTCCAGCCTTGGGTGTCCTCCTGGGGTGGGAAAGGGTGGCAGGGGGTGTCCCTGGGGGCTTGAGAGGGCACCTCTGGGCTCCTTCCGAGCCCACAGGTCCCTTAGCGCCTGCCCTGACCAGGCGCTAAAACACGGCGCAAAAGCGTCCGTACGTCATTTTTTTTTGACCCGCCCACTCACGGGCGTGAATTTTGCCTGGGAGTGTAAATACGGCGCACATGCCTCAGAGTTAATTTTTTAGACGGGAACGCCTACCTTGCATATCATTAACGCAAAGTAGGTGTCCACGCTAAAAAATGACGCAAACTCCATGGACTTTGGCGCTAGACGCGTCTAACGCCAAAGTATAAATATGGACTTAGTTTTGCATCGGAATTGCGTCAAAAAAAACGACGCAATTCCAGCGCAAACAGAGTATAAATATGCCCCTATATATCTTGTCCTAAATGCTACAGGACAGTAAGAGCATAAGCCAGCAGCCTCGTGCTCGCTCTTTGTTCATTGTTCCTGTGCTCCTGCGGTAGGATTTTTTCCCCAAATTACTCTCAGTTACCCAATCTGGAGCATTTGCTAAATTTCCCATCACAAATGTAATGTATAATTACTCAAAAAATCTCCAGTTTACTCCAGCATAATCAACATTTCTCCCAAGTCTACTATTAACCTCCATACTAACATTGTAGAGCTACTTTGCACATATATTGTGTTCCTTGTGATCAGGGAACACACATATTAGGCACACTTAATAAATGCATACCTGTTACACTTCCTCCCACATCCTGTCACCAAAGCCCATCTCTTTGCACTGATACAAAATGAGCACATTTATTTTCATCACTTTGTTGCTTTTCTATTTGGAATTTAGGACGTAGTATTTGCATGGGAACAACACATGGATCAAACTTATTTCCCTGCTTCCATAAAAAGACATTTTAAAAAATGCGTTATCAAAAATATTTTCAGTAAGTCTGTTTAAAGAAAACATTTTATTCTATTTTTCGTTCATAAAGTGCAAAAATATTGCAAAATCGGCTAAAATGTTACTAGTTAAATTCCGTATTACTGATTTAAATGATTTTATGAACAATACTTGTGTTTTCCGAATTCTTTCCTCCATTTTGCTGTTTTTTTCTTTTATGCTTCTAGATTTTCCAAAGCGTCACGTGCATGATGTAACTATCAGTGTGGATTTTTTACATTTTTTTTATAAAGACATATTATTGAAGAGCATGGGAAATACGAACACACTTTTCACTCACAAAAACAGACCTGCTCAAGATCGTGAAACAACCTACCTCCAGACAGGACACTTTCAAATCAAGAACTCAAGTCTCCATGTCCCAAGGGCACAGAGGAAAGAGGAGAGAGGGAGTAACGAGAGAAATGAAGACACCGAGCGAGAAAAAACAAAGCAACAACATGTTGAACCTTCCTGTTCATTGGCTCATCAAGTGGGAGGAACCATCACATAGCTGCAGCCTTTAAATCGCATCAGTTGTTAGTCTTTTTCGAATCCACAGGAGCCCCTTTCACATTTCTGACCTATGTTGAGTAAAGTGGGAAGGACTGCCCTTGTGTGTCAGTCTAATCTTAGTTGGGCGGAATAACGATTTTCCAAGTTTGATAGCCAGCATTTCCTTCTTGATGGCCTGCAGACCGTCTCTACTGTGTTGCACGAATGAGTCCATGATAAGCAAGGACATTACATCCCCTGACCTTCAGATCTCTCAAGGTTACAGCACTTTCCCTATTTCTCTCTTGTGTTGCTCCCTGTGTTCAACTAAGACAGTCCCAGCACCAGGATCCTCACATCTGGTCCTACGGTTGATTCTACGCCATGCTTTACACACTTTCAAAAGGGCCTCCGGATCATCAACAAACAAATGAGCTCTCATGAATGGAGTGACATTGCTCTGGCCTTCACCATCGGAGAGGGGTGGTAACCCCAGCACTCAAACCTTAGCAGCTCTTGAGAATTTATCTAGGCACTTCACCTTCTGCTCCAGCCTAAGGAGAGCGGTAATGAAACAGTCATGTAAGATCTCACAAGACAGAAGAGCAAACCTCTGCTACTCAATGTTGTTTTCTGTATTCAGAGGTTTCTGTCCCATAGTCACAACTTATTTCCCGGTACCTCCACCGTGCCCCTGAGTGCTTATTGTTCTCAGGTCTCTCCATAGTCACCAGACAGAAATCACAGAAGGGAATCTGTGTGTCAACTGAACTTTGCTCCTCTGATGATTTACAAAAGCAACAACAAAAGATGATCTTGATGAACCAGGTAACCAATGAGGCTGCCTCAGTGACATACAGCAGTGGAGCAACAGCCATCTCATGTCACAGATACACAAAGAGGAGGAGCAATGACAACTCCTTCAGTTAGCAGGGTGTACTGGAAGCCAGGCCATCTAAAAATTAATACCTCTGGTTCTCCTCAAATACTCATAGACTTAAGCCCTAGCCACCAGACTTGGAAAGGTGGTGCACCACAATTGCTCATGTCCTGGTACTCAGCTACCTTCACCCCCACCCCACTGCGTATGGCTTTAAATAACACAACTTATTTTGTGATATTTATTCATGTTTCTCAATACAACACAGTCCATATGTATGGGTCTGAAACAACATAGTCAAACAATACAGCACCATCCCCCCATTTCCTATGAAATCACAGTGGTATAAAATCAGATTCAAATAGTACCCCAGCAGCATCATCCAACTCGTTTAAGTCTCCAGAGAGCCCCGGTGTCCCACCTCCATGGTAACAGAATCAGCATGTTCCTCCGACTGTGTCGAAGACATGCCGTTAAGGGACTACATATGTCTTTATGTCTGGATGGACTCAGCTATTCCTCCGCATAAAGTTCCAATTGAGTTTTACAATATACCATATCCGATATCCAGGCTTTCTTAGTAGGCTTAGCTCTAACACCCCGATGTAACGTCACCCTTCTCTTTGCCAACAGGTTTGCCACGGAGACAAACCATTGGTAGGTGGATTGAAGAGCCTTCACCAAACCCAACAGGCATACAACAGGGCTGCACTCAATATTCTCTGACACCATAGCCATAATGGCCTTTGAGCTTGAACCCAATATTGCATAACAGGAAAACAAAATAGCACAACTTTGCTCCTCTGATGATTATCAAAAGCAACAACAAAAGATAATCATGATGAACCAAGTGAGCCTGCCTCAGTGACGTACAGCAGTGCAGCAACAGCCATCTTGGTTCACAGATACACAAAGAGGAGGAGCGATGAACACCAGGGGTGGCTCCTCCACAATGGTGGAGGGGTGTCGCCCCCCTGGCTGAGCCAGCAGATGAAAAATAAAATGATAGCTTGCTATCATTTTATTTTTCATTATTTTTCATCTGTTGTCTCAGCCAGCAGGTGCAGGGAGGGGCGGGGCTGGGCCACAGGGAGGTGGAAGGGGGTAGGAGGGGAGAGTGCATTAAGTGCGCATGTGTTTTGGCCGGCCAGCCACACATGCACACTTAGGTTTCTCCAACCCGCCTGTATACACAACTAAACTGGAGAAACAGCACAGACCCCAGGCTTGTGTGTGAGCGGCAGTCACTACCGCTCAGACCAATCCTGACGCTGCTTACATGCTATTTTTAGCATGTAAGCAGCACCTGAATTGCTGGGGAGCCTGTGCTGGGACTCCACAAGAGCAGTGAGGTGGCAGCAGATGACGGACAGGGCAGCGTGGCGTGAGGTAAGTGTTTCCTTTTTTGTTCCAAAATTTTTTTCCCATCGTCATCGTCCTCCTGCCCTATCCTTGACATATGTGGCGTCCGCCGCTGATGACAACTCCTCCAGTTATCTCATGTCACAGATACACAAAGAGGAGGAGCTATGACAACTCCTCCAGTAACCAGGGTATGCTGGAAGCCAGGGCATCTAAAAATCCATCCCTCTGGGTCTCCTCACAGAGCCTCAAGCCCCAGCCACCAGGCTTGGAAAGGGGTTGCACCACAACCGTGCATGTCCTGGAACTCAGCTGTCTTCACTGTGGACGGCTTTAGATAACACAAGCATTCGGACAAGAAACATTCAGAAAAATTGCGTCAGAAAAACCTCGAATAGTTGTGTTTTCAAATAGGTCACCGTCTATTCTGCCACACAGAGTACCCATTCTTATAACCAATAATCATTTCAATTATTGGCTTCATATTGAAATTGCCAAAAATATAGAAGGACTTGAAGCTTGCGGCTGACTAATGCCCGTGTGAGTGTGCTCGAAAGCATTTAAACCCAGCTCGTGCTTAAGCTTAGCAGAGACCAAAAGAAAGGATTAAAAGGCAAATGATTCTCGCAATCACCTTTTGTTACAGGAATCCTGCTGCTTCTAATCTCTGCATTATCACATGACAACTAAATCATCTAAAGCTGAGGGATATCCAGGGCGGTTAGCTCCATCTTTGCACATGATTTAAATATGTGCTTCTCTGCAGTGTACAGTATTTAGATTGCTATAAATCCCTTTTCCCAAATGCATCTTACTCTCCCAGTTTGCTGCCTCTCTGCGTTCATCTTTCTTACTCTAGAATATTATACCTCTCCATCTTTTATCCCATCCTTCTGTCTTTTCCCCTGCCTGATACATTATTCATATTGCTTTTATGCTAAAATGCTGCTACTTTGCTCATGGGTTGACCCTTCGGGCTGCTAAGTGTGACACTCTTAAAGCCAGTCTAATCTTATTGCTTCACTGAAAAATATGCCCTGCCATGGAGTAAGTGGTCCGGCAGGCTTCCAGGTGTCTCGCCCACACTGCTGATCCCTTCCTGGCCCTTTCCTTGAAGTGATTGTCCCGCGCAACCACAGAAAAACCGCATTCACTGAAAGAATGATTTCTGCTAATATCTGTGCGAGTGATTGCATCTTCTGTGTACCCACTAATCGATTAACAGAATTTAACTGGAAATATCTGTTTCTTTGTGGTGAATATATATGTAAGGGGTGTGACATTCGCAAGTGTAATGAAAACCTTCAGAGCCGAAGACAGGGTTAAGAAAGAGAGCATATAAAAACAGTAAATTGTCTACGAGGTGTCTAATATTAAAGGGAGCTTCAATATCACTTCATTTAGCTTTGATCGGCTCTGGGCCTTTATGTGTCGTGGCCCCGCTAGTGCTGTGCGAGGGAATATTGTGAAAATGACCCCTGGAACTAACATTAGGGACCAACCGACGCAAACCAGCATGGCTTAATAAACTGTCCCATATGGAAAAGAGAAAACACAAAAACTCGTCATTTGGCACCAGCTAGCTTCCTTTTTGTTAAAAATCAGGAGATGTGCTTTAAAATTTGTTGTTAAATATTGCAACACAACACGTGCACTCAGAGAGCGCTGGGACTGGAAACTAATGGGTTTGTTGAACGCACTTCTATGACTGTCTTTGTCCCTTAATTCCTTTGCGCCAGGTATTCTTATAAACCTCTACTGAGGGAAGCCTGAAGCAATCCACTAGGCTAAGTGGAGTCAAAAGATCAGGATTTTCCATGCGCCTGGGGACATATTTAGGAGTCCCTTGCAAGAGCGACGCAAAGGAAAAATGACATGTGTAGAGCCATGCAAGGCCACCTTGCCTGGCCCACGGTGGCTTCATAAATCTCGAGTAATGCAACGCAGCACATATCGCTGCGTTGCATTAGTCTTTGCCAGGGAGATGTTTCCGTGAGTGCTGCATGGGTGTGTCTGCCCGACATGCATGTGATGACGCAGAAACAAAGGTTTTACATTTATTAGCGCATAAACGTAGTGCCGCAATAATCAAGTGTGACTTTAACCGAACTAATAAAGATTGTACGGGGACAAATGTGCCCTCAGAGTAGTTCGCCAACATTTATAAGCGTGCTTTATATAACGTGATGTATTAGAATTGTACTAATCTGACATAACCGTAAACGTGTGCCATGATTTGTTTGTTTGAAATGTTTTAACTTAGCATAACTTTAGTGGAGGCTTCGGCCTAGTTGCCTTGTCTCACGGTTTAGATGCTCGTGTTTTTCTAATGTGCTAATAAAATGTGTATTCTTGCTTGAAGCTGTACTTTTCCAGTGAGATCGGTTCACATGCTTATCTTTAAGGTTTCGTGCCAGCCTGGCATCTTCTTCTTTGCTCCAAGGTCAATCTGCAGGTGCAGACAATGGAAGCTCTGAAAGTGAGTTAATTGGTAAAATATGTTGCAACTTACGTTCCCGACTCCAAGGATAATGTAGGCCTAGGTAGAAGCTTGTAAATTGTTGTTTTTGATTGGACAATTTGAAGCCAACCTATGAACCCTCCAATGGAAGACCCTACTGGATTTGAACTGTTGATTATTTAAACCTGGTGCACAAGAAGAAAGCGGCCATTACCCACTGCACCCATTGAGGACATTATTGCCCATTGCAGCCATTATGGCCCATCTTGCCGACCTCGTCATTTTGCCATCTTCTACGATGCCAATTGATGTTCGATGCCATTTTGAATGAGACTTTGATGCTTTCTCTAATCGAGAGAAAGAGACTTTAAGTAATTCTCGCTCTAGAGACTTTAACTTTGATCTGCCCCTTTGCATAAAGTAGTAGTTTTGTCCTTTTATCTTGCCGCTGTGAGGCAATTGCCCCGTCCACCCTGCCCCCTTTGCCCCCATCCCATGCTGATCGAAACCGGTACCTGTGAGACGAAGACTTCCTTGAATGCTGATTGAATTTGGTAAATATGAAAGGAAAATGTACAATTGCATTGTGTTTCTTTTTAGGTAACCAACTGCTGATTTTTGATAAGAGCCCTAGTTAGGAGTTTTCCAAATCAATGTTGCTAAATTGTTTTTTTGCATGAAGTCCCACATGCAGATGCTAATTTGAGGTTAGATGAGGATTCATTTGTTGCACGATGCAATTTGAGACCTTGTTATGCTGACTAATGTATGCAATTAGCCCATTACAGATTATAGTTTTAGTGGTTTGCGTTGCTATTATCGAATGCATTGTTATTCAAATGCTGCATAGATTGCATCTTTTCGCCGTTATGGACAGCTATTAATGTTCATTTACATATATCATTTGGTGTTGAGACACATTTATATCGTGCTAGCTTTGTTAATATAGGGAAATAAATTCATTAACTTTGAATAAACTGGTGTGGTTATTCATGGCCGAAAGGTCATGGTTCGCCGAAATGTTTTCTGGATTAATTGTGAAGTGTTATGTTGATCAGGGCATTGCTTATGTTCGTTATTGATTATTGATTAGATTAAATTGACTAATCTCGGGTGAAGAGAGCCCCACTTGGTCAAAAGATTCATCGACCCAAGAGCGTCCAAATACAGGTAATTTATTAGGACGGAACGCTCTATCAGTAGATGGTAGCAGAGGACGGTTTCGCCCTTTGGGACCCCACTCGAGAGGTAACGGTTTCGCCCTTTGGGACCCCACTCGAGAGGTAACGGTTTCGCCCTTTGGGACCCCACTCGAGAGGTAACGGTTTCGCCCTTTGGGACCCCACTCGAGAGGTAATGGTTGCGCCCTTTGGGACCCCACTCGAGAGGTAACGGTTGCGCTCTTTGAGACCCCACTCGAGAGGTATATGGTGTTGAATTAGATTTTTCTTGGGTAAAACAGATTGAGAGAATGATGATGCCCTAAGTCCCCCGCGACTTTCCCGGGATCTCGGAGCTTGCGAATGGAGAGAATGGAGGTGTGAAATCGGCGTTGGCGGTACTAGTGACGGTATGAGTGAAGTCAAGGTTTTGCGCTTGCACAGCTTATTGCCGCAGATTGTTTGAAAAGGTTGCGAGGATTTTAGAGAATAGCGGAGGTGTGACTCCGAGTGTGAGAGTAGGGAAGTCGTCGAACTTCATGTGCATGTGGCGCTTTGTGCAGAAAAAGGTCCACGTGGTTGTTGTTGTTGAGACGGGCCCTGCGAGGTCAAGAGACTCCGGAGTATGTTGAAAAGTGTATGAGACACTTGTTTTATGTTGTGGTCTGGTCGGTTTAATAGGTTGACCGGGCGTGGTCAACGAGTCGGTACGTGTGTTAAGGGAGTGAAAGAAAACTTCGACTTCGGGCTTTGACAAATTCTAAGTGCACTAGAATAGATCATTGACAAGTTGAGAGCAGAGTCTGCGGGTCAGGATTTGCTTGCGAAAGTGGTGACCGAGAAAGATGGAATAACTGCCGAGGCTAGTGAAAAATCCCTAAGGTCCTGAAGCGATTGTGTTACCCTTCCTGTAGTAAACCGACAGATCTGTTTTATTATTATTTGGTTGCTCGCGATACATGCCAGAAGTTGTTACAAGAGGAGCGGAGTGAAGGAGGACAAGCCGCGAGGCTTTGTCAGCTGCAGTGTGTGTGAGTGTGACGTCACTAGGAGCCGCGCTGGGATAGGTTGGTTGCAAAGAAGGGCCGCGCACGGATTGGACGCAGTCCGTGGGGCTCGATTGGAAGGGGAAAGGCAAGCGAAGAGTATTCCGGGAATTAAAGTCACTTATTGATTACAAACTTTGTGAAATAAAAGACGAGAAAATGAAATTTTTTAAAGCATTAAAGAGTGCGATGAAGGGGGAGTCTTACATTAAAGCGAGCGTAGGAGAGGAGACGCCACCCGAAGGTACACCAGCTTACATTGTAATGGAGGAAAGGGGGGTAGCTCCGTGCCTTTGGCTAAAGCAATGGCACAAGCTGACAGAGAGACATGGGAGCGTAGCGTTCCCGATCCATGGGACATTCAATATAAGGATCCTAGAGAATTTGAGATTCGCGATGTACGACATGAAGGTACCTCCAAGGCCAGCACAGTTTGAGGCTCTAGCGATTTGGGAACTAATGGCTAGACAGCAACAGCAAAAGAAGTTCAAGACCAGGATAAGAAAGGTAGAAAAGACACTAGCGGATGCTAGGTGGGATAATGCACAGAAGGTGTGGAGGTCAGATATATTGCAGGGGATAAAATTGTTTCCCGCAATTGCTAAGGAAGAAGAGGCGACAGGCAAGAAAGCTACCTGTAAGACAAACAGGAGGTGTTCCAAAGATAGAGAGGACGAGGAAAAGTTAAGGAGAGAAGACGAGTCAGAGGATGAGGAGTTCATCATGCAATTGCTGAACGACCGTCCACCACCTTATGCAGAGAGTGAACAAGGTCCAAGTACCAGTTCTGCCCCTCCGGCACCGGTATAGAATAATGAAACTCCGAGTTCAGAAACGCCATCGGGATCTAAGGACCCGAGTTTACTGTTCACCCCGCAGATACCGCAGGTTAGGAGAATATATCCAGATGTGCCTATATTGAAAACAGCAGAAAATTATCAGCCGCAGGTCCCAAGGTACTACAGCAGTGACAACAGTACGGGAATGATTCTAGATCCAACCGTAATGGGAGTACAGAATGGTCGCAACCCAACATTGGCACAAGCTGAATCAACCCAGTTTTTGATGCCTCAAAAGCAGATGCAGGGGGGAACCGCACATGCTCAGATGACGGGGAGTCAGACGGGCATGCCGGCAATGATGACCCATAGTGTGGGAATGAACATGCCTCAGAACCTGGGGAATGGACAGAACCCAGATGCGATATCCCTACCCATTACTGTAGGTCCACCGGCACCTTTGTACATTCAGCCTAACTCAGTTATGAGCGGTCAAGGATCAATGGTGCAGAGTGGGACGGAAAGGAGGTGCATAGAAAACACTCCAGAGACAACTCCGATAGCGGCTCTGCCAACTGGATCTGGGTCCTTGATGGAGTTTAGTCCCATATGTGCTCAGTCAACAGTGGTGAGGTCGAGTCCCCCACTGATGATACCGCTATCATCGAACACTGAAAAGTTGCCGCAACCATCAATGGCAGTCGATGTGAATGCTACACTGATGGGGTTGAATGCGCAACAGCTGACACAGTGGTTCAACAGTCTGAATTCCACACAAAGCTCAGCCAGTGGGAAGGGAGAAGACTATCTGAATAAGGTCAGGTTGAACATGGAAGCAGAAGAATTGGTGGAAGGGACTATGGGTTTGAATAGGTTAGAGTCCTACTCGGAAGAAGAGCTGAGGTATCTATGTCCTAGGATTACGAGAGAAGTGAACAAGGTACATAGAAGGTTGCAAGAAATAGCTGACAAAAACGGGGTTGAGATAGACAAGACAAAACACTTGAGCAGGAGCTATAGATTGGATTTCGGGACCACAGACTTTGAACACATGAGGTCAGCAGGCATGAAAACGCACCTTAGAGAATTGGTGCAGAGTGCACAAGTGTGGAGGTGCTTAGACAAATGGGAAAGCAGATGGGCAAAGAAAAAGGAAAAGAGGAAAGACAGTGTCCCAGAGCACAACGAGAAAAGATCACAGAGTAGTGATGCAATAACCATGTTACCAATGAGGGAGACAGCAGGGGGAAAATTAATACATGTACCGTGGCACAGAAGCGACATTCAGTCTTTTACGGATGATTTTCCCAAACTGAGAGAGAAACCGATTGAATGGTATCAACAGACTGATAGGTTTGTGAAGCTTGCAAAATGTCTTTGGGAAGACCTGAACACCCTCTTTGAGATTGTGGTTCCGGCAGATTTGTGGGAAGACTGCAAAAGGGCTGTAGGTTGGCCGACAAGTGAACCAGAGAGAGACAGGGATACGGGTGCACCATCACCTATGGTAATGAGCTTGTACTATAAGGTGATTGAGCATTTGAAGACAAAGGTTGCCGCGAAAAATGTGGATTGGCAGAAGATTGATCGAACTGCCCAAGAGGCTAAAGAGTCGATTCATGGTTACTATGAGAGGTTGTTGAAGGCGTTCAAGAACTACAGTGGCACGGAAACAATAGAGGCGAAGGACATGCTTCATTTTGTGTTTAGATTTGTGGAAGGGCTGAGACCAGAGATAAGTCAGATGATAAAGACGCATTTGATTTGTTGGCAGTCGAAACCTATTGATGAGGTGTTGAATTATGCGAAATACTGTAGCGACGAAATTGAAGTGAAACAGAAAAGGTTGAAAGAGAAAGTGATGGTGATGCAACTTAAAGCAGCTCAGACAGGTCTGCAAGGGTTGCAAGGGTTCCAACAGCAGATACCGCAGCCGCAGGGAAATATGGTGTTTCAGCCACAGGCGAGAGGCAGAGGCAGAGGAGGCTTTGGGAGTAATGGTCCGGATTTGAACACTGTTGCAATTCCGAATGGTGTGCAGGCAATGAAAAGGGTGATGCCGTGTCACGTGTGCGGAATCGTCGGGCATTGGAAACACGAGTGCCCGATGGTGATACAGGAAGGTGCAGGTGTTGGTCAGCAAAACAATGATGTCAATGCATTCCAGACAATGAGGGGACCGAAAATGAGAGGTCCAAACCCAAATTTTCAGACCATAAATCAGCTGCAGGGATTACAGCCCATGCAGCCGCAGCAGATGCAGATGCCCCGTATGCAGATGACGCAAATGCAGCCAATGCAACAGCAGTTTCCCATGGTACCTAATCAGCAAATGCAAATACCTTTGGCACCAGTGAGTCAGCAGCAAGTGATGGTTCCTCCACAGGTCTCGGGTCAGGTGATGAATACAAATGGCACCGTACAACAGTTCCCATTACACAGTGAGAATGGAATAAACAATGTATGGGAGAGTGAAAGTTCAGATGAGGAGGGAAATTGTGTGCTTGCAGCATCCTTGGAAGTTGATCAAAAGGGTCCATATGTGGAGGGAAGAGTTATGGGTCATCGTGTTTCATTCTTGGTTGACACAGGAGCCACACGTTCAACTGTTAGGAGCATTGAAGTACCAAATTTGCCACTCTCAGGGAGAACAGTTCAAGTAGTGGGAGTAGCAAACAGGCACCTGACGAACCCAATCACAGATCCAGTACAAGTCAGAATTGGTAACTATCAAGGGTCACATAATTTTGTGGTATGTGACTCAAGCCCGATAGCACTGTTAGGGAGAGACCTATTGTGCAAATTGGGATGTTCGATTATGTGTTCGAACGATGGAATTAGAATTCAGACGAGCAGTGATGGGGAAGAAGAGGACAGTGTAGAAGGGGATGAGATGGAAACTGTCGATGAAGAATATCCTCTGATTAACCTTTTTCCGATGATAACTGAAGAAGATATTCCAGCTGAATTACGGGAAACAGTCGGAAAGGAAGTGTGGGATATGACAGGAAAAGAGGTGGGATTGGTGAAAGGAGTGGAACCAGTGAAAGTGACCGTAAAACCCAATGTAACCTTTCCCCAGACCCCACAATACCACATGGCACAAGACACCCTCATGAAAGTCGCCCAACTCATTGACGAGTTTGTAAAACAGGGAGTACTGAAAGAAGTGTTAAGCAGTCCATGTAATTCACCAATCATGGGACTAATAAAGCCGAGTGGAAAGGTCCGAATCGTGCAGGACTTGAGGAAAATAAATGACATCATAATTAAATGCTGCCCTGTAGTACCGAATCCAGCTGTGATAATGTTTCAAGTCCCTTGCGATGCCGAGTGGTTCTCAGTCATTGACTTGTCACAAGCATTCTTTTCGGTGCCTCTTCATGAGGACAGCCAATTTCTCTTTTGTTTCAAATTCTTAGACAGAGTTTACAGTTGGTGTCGAATTCCTCAAGGGTTTTCGGAGTCACCGTCAATTTTCAATCAGATTCTAAAGAAAGACTTGGAAGCGTTAGAATTGCCATTCGAGTCAACCCAAGTACAGTACATCGATGACTTACTGATTGCATCTAAGACAGAAAGTGGCTGCACAGCCGACACCATTGCTCTACTGAACCATTTGGGAAGGAATGGACACAAGGTGTCTCCTTCAAAGTTGCAGTTCTGTCAGAAGAAAGTAAAATACTTGGGTCATCAAATAGAGAAAGGGTCACGGAGAATAATGAAGGAAAGAATAACAAGTGTACTTCAAATGAGTCCACCAAAGACAAGGAGGGAGGTGAGGAAGTTTTTGGGGATGGTGAGCTACTGTCGCCAGTGGATTCCCAACTTCTCAACTCTAGCAAAGCCTTTACTGAAACTGACCCAGAAGGATGCCTTGGATGAAATTGAGCTGAAAGGAGATGAGATGGATGCTTTTATTGAATTGAAAGAATGCATGTGCAGGGCGCCAGCTTTAGGTATGCCTGATTACACAAAGCCTTTCACATTGTTTTGTCATGAACGTGATGCATGTTCTTTGTCTGTCTTGACCCAAGCCCATGGTGGCATAAACAGACCAGTAGCGTATTTTTCAGCTACTTTGGATCCGGTCGCAGCAGCACTGCCAGGGTGTTTGCGCGCCGTAGCAGCAGTTGGTATCAGCCTCACTCAGAGTGAAGGAATAGTGATGGGACACCCATTAACAGTCATGGTCCCTCACTCAGTTGAGATACTTTTGACCCGCTCCCGAACGCAACACATGACTGGAGCAAGACTCACAAGGTATGAAACAATAATTCTGGGCTCACCGAATGTGCAACTGAAAAGGTGCACTACGTTGAATCCAGCAACCTTGCTTCCCGGTGAAAATGCTGAAATTGAGAACGCTGAAGACGTCGAGCACGACTGCCTTCAGGTGACTGAATTTTGCACAAAACCCCGACCTGATATTAGGGATACTAAGCTTGATGAAAATGACCATATTATTTTTGTTGATGGTTCATGTCTAAGAGATGGGTTGGGAATTTTGAAAGCAGGATATGCTGTATGTACTGTAACAGGTGTCTTGGAAGCATCCTGGCTTCAAGGAGTCTATTCCGCACAAGTAGCAGAGCTTGTAGCCCTTACAAGAGCATGCCAACTGTCTACATTGATGAAGGTTACCATTTACACTGACAGTCAGTACGGGTTTGGAATTGTGCACGACTTTGGGCAACTATGGTCACAGAGAGGTTTCCTGACCTCTTCAGGGTCCCCAGTGAAAAACGGGGAGAGAATAAGGGAATTGTTACACGCCATTCAGATGCCAGCCGAAATTGCAGTGGTAAAGTGTAGTGCTCATACAAAAGGACAGGACTATGTTTCCCTGGGAAATGCATATGCGGATCAAGTCGCAAGATTTTGTGCCTTGAACTGTATATTGCTCAGGGATGAATGGAATTTGATAAGTGAACCAGAACTCGAACCAGCTGAAGCATTTGCCTTGAAGGTCGTGGATACAATGGATGAACTAAAAGCATTACAGAATAGCGTCAGGGAGGATGAAAGAGCTTCCTGGATTAAGTCACAATGTACAAGGAGACCAGATGAGTTATGGGTTTCAAATGAAGGAAAATTTGTTTTACCAAATAGTCTCTTATCGCAGCTAGCGCGGTTCTATCATGGGCAGGCTCACCTAGGGAGAGATGCCATGATAAGATTGTTCAAAACTGATTGGTTTAACCCCAGATTCCTTCAAGTTGCAGAAGCAGTTTGCCATCGTTGTGTCATTTGTCAGCAGATGAACCCAGGAAAGGGAACGGTTGTGAACGTGAGCCACATTGGCAGGGCGGGTGGCCCGTTCAGCAGAATGCAGATGGACTTTATTGAGATGCCTGTGCATGGAGGTCTGAAGTATGTGTTGGTGATTGTGTGCATTTTTAGTCACTGGATTGAAGCATACCCCACACGTAGAAATGACAGCCTTACAGTTGCAAAACTATTGTTGAGGGAGTTGATACCACGTTTCGGATTCCCGATCTCTTTAGAATCAGATAGAGGAAGTCACTTCAATTACGAGGTGATAAAGTTACTTTGCGCAGCGCTGAACATTGAGCAAAAACTGCATTGTAGCTATCGCCCTGAAGCCTCAGGACTGGTGGAACAGATGAATGGTACACTGAAATCAAGAATGGCGAAAATATGTGCATCGACAAATTTGAAATGGCCTGACGCATTGCCTTTGGTGTTAATGTCAATGAGAAACACCCCTGACAGAAAGACTGGATTGTCCCCGCACGAAATTCTCATGGGCAGGGCCATGAGACTTCCTGCAGTTCCCGCAAACGCGCTTTTGAATATTACAGATGATATGGTGTTAGACTGCTGCAAAGGTCTGGCTGACGTGGTTCGCTCTTTCTCTCACCAGGTGGAAGCAACCACCTTGTCACCGATCCAAGGTCCAGGACACACACTGAAAGCAGGTGACTGGGTCGTGATAAAGAAGCACGTGAGGAAGTCTTGTCTGGAACCCCGTTGGAAAGGCCCTTTCCAAGTGATCCTGACGACCACTACCGCTGTGAAGTGTGCGGGAGTTCCCAACTGGATCCACGCCAGTCATACAAAGAAAGTGTTGTGTCCCACAGACGAGGAAGTTGAAGCGCTGAAACTGCCAGTACCTGATAACAAAGTGCCGAGCGCTGAGACAGAGCAAAACAGAACTAGAAGCGAACAGGCAGAAATAGAAGAGAGAGAAATATTCTCTGAGGACGAAACAACCGATTCACTTGGGGAAGACCAAGGAGAAACCTCAGACAGCGACGAAGCAGCTGAAGGTAACAAAGAGCCTGAAGCAGCTGAAGGTAACAAAGAGCCTGAAGAAAGTAACGGTGACAAAGGGCTCGAAAGAGGTGAAGAAGCAGGAGAGCCTGATCAGAGGAGGGCTTTCCCAGAAGCAGACGGTACAGAAAAAGAAAAGGAAAACCTGATTGACTCCCCAGAAGGAGGGGACAAGGCAGAACAGAACGAAACTGTTCAAACTTCCTCAGAAGAGATCGCAGGTCCATCAAGTGGACACAGTGCAAAGAGAAGACCAAGTATATCACCAGTAAAACTAAGAACTAGAGAAACGTTGAACGACAGTGAAGGGCCAAGAGTGAAAGAGAAAAGAAAGGAAATGTCTGTCGTGGTACCAACATCAAGTGAAGAAAAAGACTTGGCCAAAGAGGAAAGTACCAGTGAGGCAGAATCGAAGAGAGATGCAAAATTGAAAAGGAAAAGGATACCAAACAGGAGATATTCCGGTCCAGAATGGGCATATGTAGTCAATGACGATTGGACCGACGAATTTGTATCTCTTAGCCTCGAGAACGAAGAAGAAGAGATACCAATAGAAAAGAAAAGTTTTATGGACACTATTGATTGAAAGGGTGATAAATGACATTGCTTGCTATAATCTAACGTGATACAACCAGCTGAGACATTGCTAAACCGGATGAGACGTTTGCTAACTTGATAAGACTTTGATAACCTGATTGACTCTTAAACCCGATTTGAGACAACGTTGCTAACTGATGAAAGACTGAGTTATTGCCGAATTGAGACAAATGCTGCTAACCGATAAGTGACTGGGCTCCTGAAGAAAACTGTGTGAACATTGCGCTCGTTCAGCTTTGTAACTAATTGCTAAATCGTTTCTTTATAAGTGCTTCTAGCTCTCTGATTCTATACAGATCATGACTAAGTACGCTACACAAAACAGTAGAGTGAAATATTGTAAATATGCGTGTATAGGCTTGATAACTGCATGTGTACTAATAATAATGGCAATAGTGCTTGCAACGCGTGGTAAGGGTGAGAATGAGAAAATTGATGCTTCTACTTCTGCTCCTGTTACTGTCACTGAACTAACCGCATTGAAAAGACTAGAATTAGATGAGAGACACTTGCATGATAAGAAGGAACTTTCGTATAATGTTTTCTATCGCCTACTAACAGAATATGTTGAGACTATGGATGCGAAAGATTGTTATGTGTGTACACAGATACCGACATCGGTAACGGAAGGGGTGACTTATCACCACATGCCTCTTACATATGGGATTACATGTAGTTTAGTAACTTCTAGATTTTATGGTCAAACTAACATACAGTATTTTTATTCAAATTATGATGTTACCTTTGCATATGTTCCTATAATAACGCAACTAAGCCAGATTGCTAAAGATTGGGATGCTAAAATAATGAGGGAATTTTTCGAGCCAATGCAACCTTTTGAAACAGCTCACGCTCATAGGGAAAACCTTACCTGCTCGCTCTCTGCAGTAGAAATAAGCTTTTTAGATCGCACAGATGATAGAAGGGCACAAATGAATGCGAAATTAGAAAAAGAGCTAAGTAAGAGGACTTCAGTAGATAATTATGCTTTTGCCGCAATAAAAACACAAGGAAAAATAGCTTTAGACGCTTGGCATGTAGGGAAATTTTGTATATATCGTGGTGAATCTTATTATGATAACATTTTCGTGGGAGCGAGTGAATGTAAACATACGTTTATCTTTAAGGCCAAATGGACATTCATGCTGAACGGACTTGACCCTGTCATACCTGGTGTATATTACATTTGTGGGCATAATGCCTATTATCGTCTCCCAAATGGATGGTGGGGGAGATGTTATTTGGGTATAGTGTTCCCAAAGGTTTATCAACTGGATGACCTATCGGTGATTCCAAAGACGTCTGGATCTCATCGTATCCAGAAAAGAGAGACTGCAGCTGCTGTGGTAGGAGATATATTTGGAGCCATGATTCCTTCATTGGGAGTTGTGTTGAATTCCATCAAAATAAGAAAGTTGTCTACTATAGTGGATAACATATTGACAAAGTTTTCAGGTGCTATAATCCTGATGGATGCTGAACTTGCAGCAGAAAGAGCTATGACTCTTCAAAACAGGCTTGCCCTAGACATTCTTTTAGCAAAGGATGGCGGCGTTTGCAAAATGCTTGGTGCGCGTCACTGTTGCACGTATATATCAGACAACAGTGTGAAGATTAAAACAATGCTTGCAAATCTAACAAAAGAGAGTGCAGACTTGAAGGAATTGAAAGAACCAGGAGTTTGGGAGAAGGTTGGAAAGGGAGTTGCTTCAGTGGGAAATTGGCTTGGTGGCATTTGGAATGGAATATTACTAAAAATAATACAGGGAATACTAATAGTACTAATTTGCATCTTTGGGATTTGGGGAATAAAGAGGGGAATACTAATGATCATGGCAAGAATTAAGAGAAGGAAGGAAGAGAAAATGATGAAAAGAATGGCAGAAGAATACAAGGCAAGAACAAGGGGAACTAAAAGGCAAAGAGAACTGACAGAATTTTAATGGAATAAAATTTCAGGGTGAAATGAGCCACATTATCCACCTCCCCAGAGGTGCAGTCACAAAACTCCAAACCTACCGCCAGCTTACGAGTGTGGACAAGGTAGCCTCTTAGGGGCAGCACTCCCAGCCTGTATTTCATACAGAGAGTCTGCTTCAATTCCGGTTACAACATATCCGAGTAAGCCTGAGGAGCTGGGTCATAGGCATTGTTAAAATAATAGTGAAGGATTGAATCAGGCCTGAGTTCCTGGTGCACCCTCATCTTACTGAGTTCCCAGTATCGATCTTTTATCAAGCCCACCATGTCTTTGGTAACTCTACCCGGATCCACTCTTAGGTCCTTCAATCGAAGGTTCTTTAGAGTCTTTTTAACATAAGCTCCCCAGGAACACCCCCCAGAACCATCACACAATATGGCTTCCTCCAAAGTTTCTAAATACACTGCTGCCCTAGGGTTGCGCACTACTCCCGCACAGTACAATATTGGCTTTATGGCTGCTAGTTCCGAAATAGGTGTCAAATTTAGTTCTGCATAGAGAGCTTTCAGGGGGTTCCTGGTCCCAGCCCCAGTAAGGTTCTCAGAAAGTTATTCTGGGCAACCTGCAGCACTCTAACATTATGAATCCCCAGAGTTCCACTCCATACAGTGCCGCGGCCACTGCTTTTCTAAAATATATCTCCAGGATAATACTAACATTACAGCCTCCAGCCTCATACTTAAATCTCAATATTGCCCCAGATGCTTGTTTAAGGGCTATGGCTGCCTTCCAAACTTTGCAGTCCCAACTTAAGTTCTCAGAGAACCGCACCCCTAGATAATCAAATAGTTTGGTAACCTCAATTGGGGCATGGATAATCATCAGCTTGCTCTGTAGGCTAGGAAAGGGCCACCGGGTCATCCCCATGGTCTTCATGGAATTATTAGTTAATGATTTTCCCTCACAGTTTTTCACAAAGCGGGCAAGGAACCTATGGCCCACATTTTCAGTGCGTGCCATAAGAACTGCATCGTCCGTGAACAACAGTACTGGCACTCTCCTACCCGCTACAAGGGGGACATCTATCTGCTCCCCTAAGAGGAATTGAGTCAAATCATAAAAAAAAGGCTAAAGAGTAGGGGTGCCAAGTCGCAGCCCTGCCGTACGCCCTTTCGTACCTGGAAGAGGTCTATGCATTTCCCACCCATCCCAAACACTAGCCGTGTTGACTATATGCAGCGATGCTATAGTTTTCACTAGGGAGGCTTCAGCCCCCAGACGTAGCAGTGAGCTCCATAGTTTACCCCTGTCTACTGAATCAAAGGCGGCTTTCAGATCTATGAAGACCAGATATAACAAGCACTTCTTGATTACAGTAAATTTATATGAAATCAGGTAGAGACAAATGATCTGGTCGATGGTTGCAATTTGGGGACGAAAGCCCGCTTGCACTTCTGATCACACACCCTGGGCGTCAACCCACCCCTGGAGGTGATTGAGCAGAACTTTCCCTAGTACCTTTTCTGCCCCGTCCAGCAAAAAGATTGTCCGGTAGTTAGCAGGGCATCCTCAGTCGCCCTTCTTATAAATCAAAACAATGTTGGCAGAACGCCAGGACTGCAGTACTATGTTCCCCTCCAGGGCTGCATTGAACAACTTGGTGAGTATTTTGGCACAATAAGGAGATGCCTCACAATAAAAGTTAATTGATTCATGTATTCAAGGTGATCTGTATGAAATCAACAAACTTCCTAATGAATGGAGAAATTATATGAGTTTAAACAATACTGCACTTGGTTGGTTCTGAATCCCTTTTCATGCCCCAACATAGAATACATCATAGTCAATGAGCTAAGTATTATGTGCTTCTCTTAGACTTCAAGGAGTCTCTGTACTTCAACACACATACAATGTTTCCTAGAAACAAGACCTTAAAACACCAGCACAAGGGTCATCTGATTGCATTTCTGAATTATGGATAATTTGGCAGGGTTTGCTTCCCAACAGTCATGAGCTAATAAAAGGTCCAGCTGCCAAAGGATCCAAAAATAATGTAAAAATCATTCCATTTCAAGGAGCTGTTGAGACACATTTCAGAATGACATCTGTGGTTGGTCTGCATCACCCTCAACATGTCCACTACCCATAGAGGGTCACGAATATGTCCCCATCCATCACCTTACACAGTAGTTTCATTATTTATTCACCCCAGGTCTAGTTATTTTGTCCCATTGGGTTATATCAGTCATAAAGCTTCTGGAAATGGATGAACTGAGGCTTTTACTGGTACAGTTCCAGAAATATAGGCAGTTGAAGTTACATAACAGCTCATACCGGACTCCAAATTCCACCTCCTACAGAGTCACTTGATCCCAGTAAGACATTGAGTCATTGGACCCAATGGGTACCTTCTCTCTCATAGTTTTCACTTACAGCCAAAAGCATCCACTCAAACCAACCTTTCTGTGTCCAGGTACCATGACCTCGCAACCTGAAGCTCCTAGGTCTCACATGCAGGTGTAAGCGCCACATGTTTTTGAAACAATTAAGCCTTTAGTCTGCTCAACTTGACAAAATTCATATCAGAAGTAGCAATATGAGGTCAAACGTCTGCTACTCCTTAAAACTGCGTAGGGGGAGAAAGGACATTCCTGCAGCACGTAACAATTTGGGAAACCGAAACGATGTAAGCTATTCCGGCTCACATCCCACAAACAGCTCTAACTGTTAAGGAGCACATAGCTGCCATTGGAGAGCACCTGGAACGCAGGTCTAATCAAGGGGACTGGGACTCCCTTCAGATAACAAGCCAAGGTTGCCGCGGATGCATTACACGCTCAAGACAGATGTTTACAAATCATCAAATGACTCGCATAAGTGTTGCATTTACTATGGCTAAGAAAGACCTCTTTCATGTAATTGAAACATTTGTACGAGAAAGGAAGCTCCCACACTTTCTGGCTATAACTATCTCCCAGCCTTTCATATCTGCCCACTGGAAAGTGTTTCAAACAGGATGTAAATTGAAGTGTTGAAATGGACAGATTTATAACCGCATGTATTAGCCATTCAGCAGATGGTATTTCAGCCACAGAGAAAGCCAACCTTTCTAACTTTTCAATATTCAACATGACATCTGTTACTTCCTTTTTAGCTATTATTTGTTTTTGTCAAGTTAAATTAAATGTGGATTTTTTTTCCTTGTGCTCACATGTTTCCAGGGAACGTGGCCTGCTTTCAGAGTTTGTAGTGTCCAGCCTAAGTGCATAATGGATCTTATCTGACTGTGTGAATGTTGGAAAAATGATACATCACTCTTTACGATATGTATCTCAGAGGATACAATATTACTTAAGGTGTAAATTCGGTTGGACAAGGTGTTAATCCCATTATCTACAACAGCTAATGCTTTCTGTCAGTTTTCCTGATCTATTTGCCTTAACTGGGCAGCCGCCTCTTGTTGGGAAAGCTTCCATATTTCATTATATGCAACATATAGGAAGCATTTTCTGCATTGCCTTCTGGGGCCTAACAGGAAATCCTATAAATCTGTTTTTATTGGACAGGAGACTTAGATGCTCTTTGACAGCATCTAGTGAGGGTACCCTGATCCATCGCTGGCACAGTTTCCATACACTATATTTTGTCACTATACCCGAGTCTTCTGAGGACACATAGCGAGGGTCCGGCCTATTCATTCTAAAACCCCTGAGGAGTTAACAAAATGAGTGTGGCACCCATTGGTGTCTACAGGCCATAATAACCACACACCAGAAAATGATGTGTTGAATGTTCTATTGTGGACCCATTCATGGAGCTGATTTTCTGATGCAATTATATATTTCTTCCATTTGTAAAAATTGCTAAGCCTAAACAGCTTGTTTCTTGTACTGTTTTATTTAAAAATATCATTTGAATAGGAACCATACATGCTCTAAATAAAGCTTGTCTTCCTGTTAATTGCCATTTTTTTGTTCCCCACACACTCTTTAAGTCAATTGACTTCAACCAGTACTCAAAGCCTTCTTTAGCCAACCGGGAAACAAATGAATCAGAGTAAATCAATTTTGTATCTATCAATAAAACATGTTGACTTTCCATTTCTGGCAATTTAAAATAATATGACTCAGCATTCTTAAAATTGTGCATAGAAAAAAAAACAATTTTCTCAGTATACATTTTAGAACTGCCTACTGGTGGAGTTGGAGTTGTTCCCATTGTGTGTATTTAAAAATAGTCTTTGAAGTACTTACTCTGTGACTGAAGCGATCTCCATAGTAAATATAACATGACATATCACCATAATGTCCTTTAACCTGGTACACATCTTCATTTTCAAACACTGTATAATACTTCAGATCAGGCATCATAACATAAAGTTTTCACATCCCAGTCATCAGAAACCACTCCAGGTGTGATTATATCTGTCATGGAAAGTTTAAATGCATATGGTATTTGAATGACCTCAGTAGGCCTATATTTATATTGAATAATACTTTGTCCCAAACAAACTCATTGGGAATTGGTATGGCTGTAATGTTTACTAGAGGCAAGTCTCTGCAAATTTTATGTGATGAAAAATGTGGTTTTAGAACCTCATCCAACAGTTCAACTGTAGAGTGTTCAGGAAGAAAATGAACATGCATCAGAAGAAAGAAAACTATAACAAACCCAATCCAAAGGAGAAAGGCGAGTACAGTCAATAAGACCCATAGATAAATCCATGGATGACTGAAATTGTTAATTTTAAGCCAATGTATCAGCTTATATGCTCTTGAAAGTTCTGTTGCAGTAGAGGCAGATGAGTCTGAAGAAAAGTCGCCTGCATCAACAAAGTGACCATCATCTGTACAAACAAATGCCGGAGGTGTATTTTGAAGAGGTGATGCTGCTAAAGATTCCCTCGGTGGTGTGTAGTAAGTTACTACATCCGTTTGTGTGGAATTTATAGAACACTACTCCGTATTAGCAGAAATCAAGTGGTTGTCAGAGGAACCAATGAAAGCTTATTTTCCACCCTCCCCAAGCCCGGAGAGGTATCAGCGTTGCTGAAGTAAACTTGTAGGGGAACATCCTGGTCTGTAGTGGGAGGGATTTGGGCACTACTCAGGAGTCCTTTAGGTCTGCTGTGCAGGATCGGCCATATGGTGTAATTTGACATTATCAATGGAGACAAAGCGATTTTCTTTACAGCCAGTCAGCGGTGGTAGAATCACAGTTCTGGTACCATGTATTCCCAGGACTGGAACCAGTGCACGGTAAGAAGGAACAAAATTATTTTTCACAGCAATCTTTTCACGCCCTAGATCCCAAAGTTTAGGAATCCAGACAGTGGATGTTACTGGTACATCCCTGATTCCAAGGGAGGCAGCATTGGCAGATGCGTTGTCATCACAGAACTGTTGTAAGTCCTGCAAGACAGTGACACGTTCATTAATGTCATAGGGTGTATCCATCCCCTCCACCCCAGGACCATCAAGATCTGGAACATACATCCGAGCTCCAAAAAGGCATTCGTATGATATCCGCCCCACCAAGGACTTTCTAGGCAGATTGTTAAGTGCTCTCTGGACTCCATATAGGTGTGAAAGCCAGCTATGACCTGTGCCTAATACTCTAGCTGTTAAGGATTGCTTTAAAGCTTGGTTTCATCCCTCCACAACACTTTTTCCCTCCAGAGGCAATGGAGACGAGTAATGCAGTTGGACCCCTAATGAAGCCATGGCATCCCTGTAAGCCTATGAGGCAAAAGCAGGGCTCCGGTCCGAATGGAAAGCCGCAACAGCATATGTACAGATAAATACTCACAAATCTTTAATAACTGTTCGCACGTCAGCCGAGAGTCGTGGCCAAACCAACAGAAATCTGGAGCATGAGTCAACAGTGACTAGAATATATTTGTATGTACTATCTGGTGTCAGAGGACCCCAATGGTCCAAGTACACATATTGTAATCGTTTGTTATAAATTAGATGGGGTGTCTGCTGTGAGCGCTTCACGATGGACCCTTTTATTTGTTGGGAGATGTCACAACAAAGGACATATTGCTTGGTCTCTTTGTGGAGACATGACCACCACTATTGTGATTGTAATATTGAAATTGTAGCTGCAATCCCTGCATGGGTAGAAGCAACACCCTCATTTGCTGCTTTTACTAATGCAGGTCTTAGTTCTTTATTCTGAATTATCCGAACTCCCACACCTGGTATTGTTACTTGTGCATCAAACAAGCTTGCCATCCAGTAGGAATACTTAGCGGGATATGCTTTAGGAAAAGTCGCGCCGTCAGCTGAAACTGCTATGGCTGCCAGTGTTTCATCATCCACTTTTACCTTGGAACGAGTTACTGTAGCAATAGAAGCCATAGCTACTGCTGATTTGGCTGCTTCATCAGCCAAAGTATTGCCTTCAACGTGTATTCCTGCATGCTGATGTCCTAGTGTATGTAAAAGATGGGCATTTAGGTAGCACTTCCTTGAGATCTGCTACTTTCCCCCACAGAAGTCTGTGTTTGACGGTGTTGACTTTTGAATCTCTGAACCCATTTTGGCACCAGTAATGCAGATATTCATTGAAGGACTTGACACAATAATATGAATCACAGGCAACAAACGTCATCTGCTCAGGATCCATATGTTTCAGTGCCATCACCATCGCTTTGAGCTCTGCATGTTGTGCTGTGCAATCTCCTAGAATCTGCGTTTAGGTATTTTGTGGCTGGAACTTGCCATCCTTCATGTAACCAATCACGACTGCACAAGCAGCGGAGTACTGATGCTTTGTTCCTATCGCTGGTTGGGCTGAACCATCAGTATACAATATTTTATGATATTGTTCTAAAGGTAATGTAATTGCCTGAACTGGATACTCAAGTTCATATTGTAAGAATTCTTGAGTCTGTAATTTGAAGTCAAAAACATAATCAACATCAGTGGCTGTCAGAGACCTTGCCCATTGGATCCAAAGCGGATGTAGAGCTTAAGGGTTAGGAAAGCTTGCTTTTGTAACAGCCTCTAGGACTGGAACAGAGGAGACAAATATAATATGCTTCCCCTGGGCCAGAGGTCTCTCTTTAAGGTTCGCCATCTGTACAGCAGCGAGAATTTACAGTGGGAGTAAAGTGTTGTTCAGTGTAGAATATAAGTGTGATTATTTGCAATTGGGACGCTCTCACCCTTATTGAATGTCACATAGGTGAATCCAATGGTACCAGCAATTACTCTGATGACCAAATGTTTCTTATTGTCCCTTGTATGTAAGTGTTTTGCTACGAGCATTTATTTTTACAAAGCCTTCACAATGCATGTGTGTTCGACTGTCCAAAATTTACCAGTAAAATCAGGACGTATTAGGTCGTGCAATGGTTTGATGCATTGTGCATGACCTGAAAGGTATGTTCTGCCAAAGACTGGAAAACCCAACACTGACTGGAGCTTTTTTATTGTGTTTGGAGATTGTAGTTGTGCGCATTTTTCTAAAAATTGGGGTGCCAGGCCCCTTCCTTCATCCAACAATTCATATCCCAGAAACAGGACACCAAGGAAAGCCCATTAATTGCATCCCCAAATCCAGGGCCGGGGCAGCCCCGTATTCATCTTGAATTTGTTTTAGCACCTCCGGAAGACTGGCAAGTGTCGGTGTACCATGTGCAGTAGTATAGAGTGTGCCCCATGTGTTGCAGTTATCAACTGTGGGAACCATCCCGAATGGCAAGCACATAGTGAGAATTCTATGTTTATCTTGAGGTCCTGTATGAGGAAAAACTGCTTCCAGTGCATTTATTTTTTGGGCTAACCAAAACGGAATTTCATCCCGCTTGCTGGGTACATTACACATGATTGAATGTACAGTTGCAGGGTTAATGCCTTGCATGACTGCATGTTGTTGCACTGGGGCAGCATGTGCTGGGTTAGTATTTAATGTTTGTATTACAAACTGTACTAATAACCTGTATATTGTCGTGAGCTCTATATATAAGTGGTGAACCTCAGCTACAGCTAAGGTTGCTGCATCAGGGTGTTGTGTATATGTAGCCAATAAAGGCCAGGTCGAGCCATCATTGCTCAGAGGACCTAACTTAGCATGTAATATTGTATGTGGTAGGGTGCCATCAAGCCAATGTTTATGGTCTTGATAAGATAAAGGTATTTCTAAATATGCATATGCTCTGTATTGTGCAGGTATGTTTGCAGGTGTATAGTGATGAAATGTATTTATGTTCCCATCTACTGCTGGAAAGGTGACCCAAGAATAAAAAATATCTGTTCCATAGGCTGGTTGTGCCTCAACAACAAATGTAACTGGACCCCCTGGGCCATTAGGCCATTTGCCAATAAATGTGCAGTAGGGGGTGGTCGCATATTTACTGCAATTGCTACCCGTTGAGGATTTGTCACTTTAATGGTAGATGTATGTTCAGAGATAGGGACACCCAGTGGGGATTGGTCCTTTTAAGGTTCAAGCTTAAACAACCTACAGCTCAAGATAGGTACCACATATGTAGCTGCGGAGGAAATCCTCAATACCATGGACATCTCCGTATATAGTATTGAGAATCCGAATATAAGTGCCTGACCAAACGTTGGTAGTGCCATGTCACGTAGGTTCTCATTATGCTAATGAGGCTACTGCATTTGGAAAACAGGATCACATGGATTGTGGCTACTAAGTAGAATTCCACACCACATGATGCCTGTCGGCCAAATCCAGGTTCTCCGGCTAACTAGCAGCAACTCATCTTCAGCTGAGATGATTGTAGCAGCAACTCATCTTGAGCTGAGATGATTGTGGCAACCAGGCACATGACAAGATGACTCCTCAGGGGAATCGTGGACGATCAGATCCCATCCCTTTCTCTCAGTTACAAAAAGTCTCATGCAGGCAAAGATGACAGAGGCAGAGTATAGTTCAATAAGAATTTCATTTCTTGAAGTAACTGCATCTTAGATAAAAAGGTGTGTATTGCAATAACTCGGATGATACTACACAATAAAAGCAAACAGATAACTAACAGAGTGAAACACAAGAATAATCCTGCCATACTGCCACTAGGGGTGATGTTTTTATTTCTCCTATCTACACTCTGTCTGAGCACAGCGTAATAAGACTAATCTGCCCTTCTGATTTTCCCCCTAGGAGTACACCATCCCTCATACCTGGAGAAAGAAGACTGTAGTGTAGAGAGACACCATCCTCATGTGGATCAGGGGTCTGGCTGTCTAGGCAATTAGCTGCAGTGAAGCAAAGAGCAGTCAGCATACAGTCATGGACATCTGGCTGGAATCTCCCTCTACCGTGTCTGGGATAACGGGGTGTTTTATAATAAAACAGCTGACATTCTAAGAAAAGCTTCCCACGTAGGAGTGTGTGTTTTTTGTAAATGTTGGCGACACAGTATACCACTTTTGTCGGCAACCTATCTGACTGTAGCCTTGGAGAAAGCACAAAGTGGATTAAATGTCCTACTAAGAACATGATGCTTTCCTAGTTGAAAGTACAATGAGATAAAGAAAATCAAACAGCACTTCAAATATTGCTATTGCTGGAAAAACAAAGACATGCTGACTAAAATGTAACAGGGTTAAAGTGCACAGCGGCAGGCCTAGTTAACTTAAAACAAAGTGTCTAAAACATGTCTAAAACATGGCTAATATGCTGCAGCCCCACTAATACATTTAATTTGCAGGTGTTGGGTATATAGTACATCACTCTGCAAGGGACTTATATGTAAATTGAATGTGCCAGCAGTGGAGCCAATGAAAATGAATTTCAGCAAAAATAGGAGGGGTGGAGGCAAAACATTTGAGTGTGATCCTGCAAAGAGGGACACGTACAACAATTCAGAGGGCCAAGTACAACATTACTGGTTACCTTGATGAGAGCCTTTGTGTACCGGACTTTGACACCTGCACGTTGCAAGAATTGTTCAGCTTTCAGTTCTGCCTGTTGAGATGCACTGGAGGGTCTCTGGTAACTCAGAATAAATCATCCAATCTACTGAGGTGTCCAGCTTTCTCCCAGAGCCACAGACAAACTAGAATAAAGATACTAGCATATCACATGAGCTACCTTGGATTTTCCTCTCTGGAATCTCCTTCCCATTTGCAGAAATAGGTCAATTGTGTAAAGACAAAATAGCCAAAGAGGCTTCAGACAGCAACAGCATATCCCCACGGGATGGCCACAGCCATACAGCTTAATGTTACAGAAAGACCTAGAACATGACATAAAGCTAGGAATGCCTTAAATTTAAATTCATTAAATTTGGAGATTTCTTGTTAAGCTAAATTCCTGAAATTTCATGAACTTTGTGGTTGTGAAACTTCGCACAATTTTTCCCTCAAGGGATAGATTGCAGTAGAAAATGTCCCCTAGGAGATTGGTTCTAGCAGAAGACAATCCCTCCTCAAACCAATCTTGTTGCCTGGGTCTAAGATATCTTTTGGATAGTACGAGTTATGTTTTGTGCTCCAATTTCACATAAATTAACATGAAGTGTGTTTTGCACAATTTCACACAATTTTGTTGAAGTAAAATATGTCATTTTGCAAAACCCTAAAAACTCTTCAAATATTTTTCAGCTTATAACTTGGCATCAGAAGGAGCTATAATCTCCTATGTTTGATCACCATCTCTGTTTTAGAAGCCACGTGTCAATGAAGGCCATCACAAGAGAGAACAAGTCAGAAAAGTGATAATGAAGGAGCAAGAGAAAGAAAGGAAAACAGTGACAAGGAGGGAAAAAGTAGGGGTTAAAATCAACCAGTCAGAGTGAGGTAAAGAGAAGGAAATGTTGTGTGGGAGAAGAAAGATTGACTTGGTGGCGTCATAACAAGGCTTGGTGTTCAGCAACCCTGAGAGTGCCTGCCACGGGCTCCCAAGAAGCACTCTAGCTCCCTGCACTTATTTGTTAAGCACTGATGAGGTACACGTTGTGCAAGGCCTTTGACAATGTAGTATGTGTAACAACAACTATTCCCATCACAAACCACAGTGTTAATCTGCAAGATGTGAAATGGGGTTAACACTTGTCCATTCTACTTGTTGAACTTTCACACTTTCTACGAATCAGGCCTATGATACCAACTTAATTTCAATTTCCTTCACCTGTACAGACCGTTTAAACATTTTCAATTTTGTCTTTCTATGTATATATGTTGTTTATTAGTGTGCTAATATTATTTTGGTTTTGAAACAGAAGTTCCAACCTGGCAGGGTGTTGCGGACCATCATGGGGTCTGTGCACCGCAGGCCGAGAACTGCTGGTGTGGGGTTTCTTATTTTAAGTCTCTGTGGCACACACTACATCATTTGGTGCTTGTGATTAGAAATAGTTATATTTTTTAATGTTTTCCTTGGTGAAAACACTTTTCTGTGACACCGACTATCTATTGTGTGTGGCTGTCTAGGAAGAATGCACAAAGCTCAACTGTCAGTTGAACACAGTCATGTGACCCAGAGACAGGCTACATGTACTAAATGGCCAAGGCAGGAAAATGTAAACTTTCTAAAAGTGGGATTTTCAAAACTGTAATTCAAAATCTGACTTTCCCATTAGAGATTTTTCATTACAATTCCAAAGACACTAAACATGGACTGGTTACCTGGTCCCATTTGGAAATTACATCTTATTAAATGTATGAAGGTAACTTCAATGTTATGTCATAAGAGAGGCAGGCCTTGTAGTGAAAAACACACTTGAAAGGTTTTTATTACCAGGATATGTAAAAATGTAAAGTACATGTCCAACAATTTATGTACACTGCACTCTGTCCTCTGTGCTGTTCAGGGCCTACCCTAGGCATGACCTACATATATTAAAAAGGAAGATTTGAGCCTAGCAAATTATATTTTCCCACCTCCCTGCTCATCCTGCTAACTGCTCTCCTGCCTCTCTGGCAGCCCTTCCTGCCTCCCAGGACTTCTTAAGGAGGCCGCTGCGCCTGTCCACACCTGTACCGCGCTCAGTGCAGGATGCCTGTTCCTCATACCACCCACCACTACACCACAGAGGAGCTCCTGGCCCTGGACCCCAGACACTGAACCAACAGATGCTGCACATCCTCCCCAAGGTCAACCAAAGGACCCTTCAGCTGCCACCACTGCCACTTCTCCTGTCACACAGGATCATCTACTCACATTGGACCCCACACGGCTTCCACTCTAAAGACCAAGAAGAACCCAGAACCACTCCAATGCATTATGCTCAATGCCCGCTGCCTCTGCAAACACGCCATGGAAATCAGGAACACCATCAACACCCTTGCCCCTGATGTCACCTTCATCCCCCAAACATGGGATACCCGCTCTTGAACCCCAACACTGCCACCACCATGACAGATGACTATATGATGAACCCTGAGTCTGCACCAAAAAGCACGAAGGGGGAATCAAGGAAACCATACGAAGCATCATCACCAATGACAACCCAACACTGCTCATGGAACACTTAAACTTCAAACTACAAATGGATGCCGGGACAATGATAAGATGCAACCTCACATATATATCCCTGGGGCCATGACCATCTTTCTGCGAGGCCATCTCCAACCTCATTGCGCACCTGGCCATTGATTCCCACCAATATGTCCTACTCAGCGGTCTTACTCTCTACAAACACCACCCAAATAACACCAACTCCACTACCCTCCTAGAGATCCTGAACAACATGGGCTTCACCCAACTGGTCACAGAACACAACTCAAATCTATCTTCACCTCCAGCAAAAGAATCAAATTCACCCAGGTCACAGAACACACCTGAACCGGCCACGCCACAATTCACTTCATTAGCTCCAATGTACAACATACTACAGTTCCCCTAACAACAACTGGAGCAAGGAAACTGAAATGCAGTGGACACAGGACCTCAGCACCATCCAACCCAGAACGCCAGCAAACCTTGACCAGACCTTTACCAAGACTTCTGTGCTTGAATAATCAAATGAGCTGGCAGGGTTGCCCCTCTGAAACCAGCAAAAAGCAAGCAAAATCACAAAACAAGCTAACTGGTACACTGCAGAGCTCAGAAACAACAAGAACAACTGCTACCATCTCAAGCAGCGATAGAACATCACTAAAAAAACCTCCGACAGAGCAGCTTACAAAACAGCCCTCAGCAACTACCACCTGTGCATTAAGGAAGCCAATACAGTGGCCAACAACTCAAAGGAACTCTTCAAAATAGTCAAGGAGTTTGCCAACCCGACAGCCATTGAGAACACTATCCACCCCTGTGAAAGAACTCTGCAACACCCTCTCGGACCCCTTCCACAGTAAGATCAACACCATCTTCAACATTTTAGACCCCCAGCCCATGGCTATACAATGGATAGTAAAGGCATGTGTAGAAACGACATGCCAAACGGCATGTGTGGTTCTTTCATGCAACCCTCCACCTGCCATGAGGCCCAAAACTACCCCATCCCTAATACCTAAACTAGCTGACCCCCCTACTCACCCTGAGCCCTAAAAAATAAACTATCCCAACCCCCACCCTTCCCCTAAAAACAAAAGTACCCCAACCCCCCCACCCTGAACCCTAAAAAAAACTACCCGACGCCCCACCCTGCTTCATTAAACTAAACTACCCCAACACCCCCACCCACCATGAGCCCTAAAAAAAAACTACAACCCCCTACCTATGCCCCTAAAAACTAAACTTTCCGAACACCCCACACCTGTCCTGAACCCTAAAACCTTCCCCCCAATAAACAAACTACCCTGACACCCACCCAGTCTAAACCCTAAACAAAAAAAACAATCCCGACCCCAGCCCCTAAAAACTAAATTACCTCAATCCCCACCCACCCTGAACCCTAAAAGAAAAATGACCCAGACCCCCCAGCCCCTGCCCCTAAAAACTAAAGTACCCTGACACCCCCACCCACCCTAAGCCCTAAATCTACCCCACTGCTAAAAAAATACCCACCAACCCAGCCCCACTTACCTCACTGTGTCTTTGGCGCTCTCTACCGTACAACACATGGCTTTTTCTGTGCCCTAAACACGCATATGCGTGCATGCGTGGTTAAGGCACGGAAAAAGCCATGCATTGTTCTGGCAAGCATGGTTACGCTTGCGTGGGAAATGTCCATGTTGTTTACAACACGTGGTTAAGGATGTTTCCCTTAGCCCACCTATCCAGCCTTGACAATCCCAACTAACCAAAGAACACCAGCAGAATGGTCACCATCCGGTCTCCACTCACCACTCTGTAGTGGCAGCCATCATGGTATCCATCCACTCTGGGTCCCCCACCGACCCCCTCGCCCACTACATCTTAAGCCTCAAAACCAACCAAAGCAGCATAGAACTCACCACCATCCTCAATACCTCTAGCTCCACAGCATCCTTTCCCGACAGATGGAAACATGCAGAAGTAAAATCCCTCCCAAAGAAGCCCTCTACCGATCCCTGTGACCTCAAAAATTACTGACCAATCTCAAGGCTCTCCTACCCAGACAAAGTGCTTTAAAAAGCTATCAACCAACAGCTCACTAAATACCTGGAACAAAACCACCTACTTGACGCCTCACAATCAGGATGCCATGCGAAGCACAGCACAGACTGAAATGAATGTTGCCACTGATCACATCCCTATCGTATTCAATATCTATATGACCCCCTCGCAGAAATCTTCAGATCATTCTCCTATGCAGATGACACTCAACTAATCTTCTTACTCACCAAGGACCTCTCCAACACCAGAATCAACTTCTGCAATGCCATGACCAATATAGCCGAATGGGTGAGAGACAACGGCCTCAAATTGAACTCCGACAAAACAGAAGTATTAATCTTCAGAAATAACACCTCCATAAAGGGACCACAGCTGGTGGCCGGCAGAACTCAGACCTACACCCACAACGACTGACCACATGCACAACCTGGGCATCATCCTCAACAGCCAACTGCCCATGAAATGACAAACCAAAACATTCACATCCTTCTGGTTCCACACTCTCCACATGCTCCCATCTTGAAGAGGATCCCAATCAACATCAGAAGCCTGTCATACAGGCCCTTGTCACCAACAGCATCGACTAGAGCAACGCTTTCTATGCCAGAATCTCCAGCTAGCTCCTCAGAGGACCCCAGACCACACAGAACACCACAGAGTGTTGGAGGCGGCATGTTCTGGTTGGCTGAGGCGAGGCCCTAGCCAGGCAGAACCTACCACTCCCATTAGGGGTGGGTGATTAGACTCACTGTGTAAACTGCGCTCACCCTTGGGTAGGTTGGTGCGGCGTAGTCAGGCTTATTACAGGGGCACTGTGTAAAGCAATGGCACAGCACTTCCAAACAACAATTACACGGAGCGTCACAAAAGAAACTTCACACAAGGTGTATGCAAATAAACCTTGCATTCAACACACATTATTTACACATCATGATCATCGTGTAAATCTAGCCATAAATCACATTTACAATTATTACTCATAGAACTAGGCCCAACTTTCTTGAGCACCATAAGCAGTATGTACACAAAAACTACAAGAGTTGCACGAGAGCAATGCAACACGGTTGGCAAAAGCAGGCCATGTGGGGTCCCGCAACCTGTGAACCTGTTCACTACAACAAGATGCATGTGCGTACAGTGGCCACATGATGAAAGGCCACACTCTTTAGGTGCGAGCAGTACTTTAAAGGCTACGCTCCAGGCAATTCCAGTCTCCAGGTGCAATACTTGGTTCCATGCTCACACCGCTGCCACCAGGTAGAGTCCAGCAGATGATGTAGGCTCTGAGGAGGGCACCACTTTCCAGATGACACTAGTAGATGGTATAGGTTCCTCACAGGAGGTCTTTGATGTTCCTGAGACCTCCAGAAAGAATAGAGGGCAAGCCAACAAGCCCTTGCACACTTTAGAATGCCACACTACAGCAGGGTAGACACAATGCAGGAAGAGTGCATGGATCACTTTCAAGCAGCGGAGGCTCCTCCGCAATGGTAGAGGAGCATCATCACCCCTCCCCCCACCGCCAGCAGCAGCAGCTGCAAAATTTGAAAAATAAAATGATAAACCATATTTATTGCTGTTTTATTTTTCTAGGGGGGCGGGCCACAGGGGATGACAAGCACACAGGGGAGTGGTGTACACTGCTGTCAGTGCTCATGTGGGTTTGGCCAGCTGTTTTAGGGCAGCCAAACCAATATTCGCACTGAGCTGTTTCTAACCCGAGCTGCGTTGTCAGGTTGGAGACAGCAGGCACAGGCTCCCAGTCTGGCTGGGAGTGCAAATCAAGGGCACTTGGGCTAATCCTGACACTAGAATTAGAATTCTAGAAAAAACTGAACTAGAATTGGCCGCACGGCAGTCTGGGAGCCTGTGCCTGCAGTGAGTGGAGCCAGAAGAGCTGCAATGACGCAGCAGTGACTGCTACCAAGGACAGTAAATACTCCTGTGCACAACAGATTTTTCTGGCAGCGTGCACCACGCAGTACAGCTTTACTGGCCCCACTTCCCTACAAGTGTAGCTCTAAGTTGCTGTAGTGTGGTATTTGTAGTTGTTCTGAAGTGTGCCTTTGAAGTGATTCATAGCGTTCCCCTTTGACCCACAGATGTTGCCCCTAAATTTCATTCCTGTCTGCCATAGGGTCGTGGAATGCAGATCTTTATATTTAGTGGGGCAATGATCTGGCTCCTAGAGGCCAAGTGTCAAAACCTCTCCCTCCAATCTATCCTGCCAGGCCCTCATATGGCAGAGGTCTGTCATTCCAGTTGCCCAGGTTTTTATAGCTGTCACTGGGGAATGCAGAAATGTGTTTTTCCCTAGCCTCCAGTGGAATGAACATTTTTTTAAGAGACACACAAAACGAGTTTTTAGAAAATAGAAATGCTCACTTCCAGAAGTGGCATTTCTAGGGTGTTATTGACATAACCACCTTTCCCATGAGAAGGTGTTTGTCATTGTGAATCCAATGATAGTAATCATCATGAGGCTTCTCCACTGCCATCCACTGTTACAAGTAGGATTAATTGTAAACCTTCCCCCATGTTAACCTATGGGCAGAGCAGCTCTCATGGGCAGTGAAAATACACATGGGTATTCTTCCCTACCTAGACACACGTGCCCTGGTACAAGCACAAGCCTGCCAGGGCAGGCTTGAAACAAGTTAAAGAACAAAAAAAGGTGCCAGTGTGCTCATACAGACCTGCTTTGACAATTTAAATATATATGTGAAAACACAAGTGTGCAAATGTGCACACACTGGCAACTTGTTCCAGGCTAAGTATATGTATGAGAACACCAGTGTGCTAGTGTGCACACACTGGCAAGCTGTGCTAGGCTCTGCATATATATGAAAACACCATTGTGCAAGTGTGCAAATATTGGCAGGCTGTGCCAGGCTCAGTATTTGTAAAAACACTATTGTGCAAGCATGCACAACTGGGACACAAAGGCAGGCTCAGTAATTATTGAACACCATTGTGCAAGTGAACACACCTTGGCTCATCACATAGTGGAACAATGCTGTGCAAGTGGGCAGACTCAGTATATTGTAAACCACCATCATGTAAGTGCACACATACTGGCCTACCGTGGCAGGCTTAGTATATCTTAAGGCACCATTGTGCAAGGGCACACACACTGACCTTCAGTGGCAGGTCTAATACACACTGGTTAGTGCCACTTCCTAATAGGTGGAGGAGGGGCATGTGCACTTCCACCCTGTAGGCACAGTGGGACAGTGCCCAGGGCCCTAAGACCACTACAAGATAATAAGCCTAACCTATGGGAAAGGCTGTCCCCCTAGGTAGGGAAAACCCATGTGGGGGTTCTTCCCTACCAGGACATGACACACCTTGGTGTACCTGCCCTGCCTCACATCCTACCACCTGCTCTTCCCCCCTGGGGGTACTGTAGGGGAGGAGGAAGGCCTGCTCAGGGTTGGCCATGGCATGGGAGATGCCACCCTGAGCGAAGGTGCACATGCGACCCCAAAGGCCTGCACTGTCAGGCCTAAGATATGGTTGGGAGGCTCTTCTAGTGGGTGGCATACTCAGTGCAGCAACCCCTTGGTAGCCAGGGCTGTCCCTGCCCCGGGTCTGTAGTGTACCTATTTACAGGGCACTCCTGGGTACAGCACGGCAACCACACACATGAGCAATTCCTGGCATTTGTAGAAAGGATTATGCACTTTCCCACTTCAGTAAAGTGGAAAAGTGGCCAAAGTCCAAGGCCACAGGAAGAGAGTCAGCAAAATACTGAGAGGAAAAAGCAAACATTTTCAGGAAAATTCCCTAAGGGCCATGTCGAACACAGACTCATCGTGGACCTCCCCAGAGGTACCCACATCTCCCCCCACCTCAGAGACCTCCAATGTCTCCCCATCCAGAAGAGATGCCAGTTTAAGATCCTCACACTCATCTCCAAAGCCCTACATGACCAAGGAACGGCCTACATAAACCATAGACTATAATTCAATCTGCCCATGAAACAACATTGCTACACCTCACTTGCCCTCATACACACCTCCTGCATCCATCACAGCCGCAGCGGGGCTCATTCCTTCTCCTACATTGCTGCCAAGACCTGGAACGACCTGCCTCTGCATCACCAAACAACACACACCCTATCTGACTTCAGAAAGAAACTCAAGACCTGGCTTTTCGATGGAGAAACTGCACCCTCAGCACCCAGCTACCCCTAGGGGAGACAGTGCTATGCAATAAAAAACTGATTGGTTGATTGACTGATAACATTGGCAGCAGCCACAGACAACTGGCAAGACAAGCCCCCTGATGCACTAATGAACTAAGGACTCTGCCTACCTCAGACCACTATGACCAGTTGTTCTTTTCAGGACTAGCAAAGCTGGTTCCTTTACACTCCATAAGGTCCATTTGAAGTAAGAGCTGGACTTCTGTGCCCGAGCACGAAGAGAGAAGCACCAGAGACAAGGAAGGAGGAACGCTGGCACAGGGACCAAGTAAATACAGATCCCTGTAAATTGCACCACCTAGGAGGTGCATTGGTTGGTGGACAGAGCTCACAGTCAGGAGTAAAATGAGCCCATGATCAAGCCAATCCTGGGGCCAAGATATCCACTCTTAGAGGAATTGAACTTTGACCTCCCTTGCAAGCAACGGAGTGCAAAGACCTCTGCCGCCCATCTGAATCTTATCCACTAGGTGGACCAGGGCTCGGGGGTCAGCACAAGAGTAGCCTTTTATTTTTTGGGCCTTGGGAGACAGAACAAATGGGGCCCCCCTTCCTGCATGATCAATAGCCCCTGTGGGCCCTAATTACCAAGGGTATGAAGCAGGAAGGAAAACGGGGAGTGCCACTGTCCCCCCAGCAATGAGGAGAAGGGACCTCAGTCCAAGAACAGAGGAGCGGGAATGCTGCCAAGCCCACCGCCCAGTGGCAATAGGCTCACTCCCACCACCATGCCTGGGAGGGGTGCTGTTACTGCAATCCAGGCACCCTGCCTGTGAGGTTAAGATGTCTGCCTCCTGTGCCAGGAGGACAGAGAGAGTGACACGGGGAGCCAGCAGGATCGTGCAGGAGTTGATTTTCCACATGACTCTGATGAATCAGATGGTGGGGGAATCCCAGTGGGACCGAGAACTCCACATAGAAAAAAAAAGGCAAAAGGTGGCAGGCAGCACGGGATTGCATGCTAAAAAGGAACAGCAGCTTGCCCAACCGCAGTAGGAAAGCCACTCATTAGATATGCACTGTTCCTTGAGAGAATGCCCTTTATTGCCTTGCGGGGATTAGAAAAGTAGTGATTTAGCATTTGTGGTCCCCCTGGTGAGCTGAAGCAACCCTAAATGATGCCAGGGGGCTGCATGAGGTCGAGCAGCCCCCTTAAAAGTATTTTAGAAATATCTTTCTGAGGGTATAAAATCTATGCCCCCCCCAGAAGTTTTCTTCATTGTTTCAAGCTAGAGCAGTGGCCTCTAATGGCTGATTCTAAGGCTGCATTCTATGTGGTCTGAAGGTATATAAAAAGACAAAGACATGTTATATTCAATTAAAATGCCTTATTAACCATTTATGGGGGTAGTGATTTTTGATCAATGCTGACATGCTTTATTGACATAAATTATTGCATTTTGTCATGGTTAATGATTACAGTGCCATGATGATGTTTTTTAACGTGTGGATTATTTGTCTTTTAATACAGTGACCTTGTGGCAAAGCAAATAAGCATGTTTTATTTAGAGTGATACCCCACTATATTGTGATTTGGTATCTGGTATGGCTGGGGAGGGGTACTGCAATTTTGGAGGTCAGGACCCTTTAGAGATCAAGGGCCAGATGTATCATTTTTTCCAATAACGATTACCTAATTGCGGTTTGTAGCGAATTGCGATTAAGTAATCGATATTGTAATGTATGAAACTCCAGGAGTTTCATACCGCGATTCGCAAGGGCTCGCAAATCGACCTACCTTAATATTCATGAGGTATGTTGCAATTTGTGAGCCATTGCGCATGGCTACAATTACAGGGATGATGGCCTGGTGGGCTCAGCAGACCACCATGTCTGTGATTGCTTTTCAATAAAGCAATCTTTTTTTTTTTAAATGCAGCCCGTTTTCCTTGAAGGATGCATTTAAAAATGAAAAATTAAAAGTTTTCTTTTCATTTTTTAAGAGTAGGCAGTAGTCCGTGGGACCACTGCCTGCTCTTAAAAATCATTTTTGCATGCATTCACAAAGGGGATGGGGCCCCTATAGGACCCCTTTGGGAATGGGGTACCACCTCCTTGAAGTAGGTGGTAACTGCAATTGTTTTACGACCGCATTCATGGTCACAAAACAATCATACATACCTCTGCAATTCGGTATTCGGAAGGGATGCCCTTGACACACCCCTTCCCAATACTGAGTCGGTATGTAGTTGCAAATACAATTTGCGATTTGGTAACAAGTTACCGAATCGCAAATTGGACTTGTTACATACCAAAATGCATTTTTTCGGCCGTTTGCGATCGCAAAAATGTTTGATACACCTGGCCCCAAATGTGGTTTATATTGTAACTGTTAGAAATGGGGTCTTTGGTTGACCCTCAGCTAACCCCTGCTTACCCCCTTGGTAACTTGGCAGAGCAGTAGGCTTAACTTCAGAGTGATAGGTGTAAAGTATTTGTACCAACACACACAGTAACTTAATAAAAACACTACAAAATTACACAACACCAGTTTAGAAAAATAGGAAATATTTATCTAAACAAAACAAGACCAAAACGACAAAAATCCACAATATACAAGTCAGGTTATCAATAAAAATGCAAAAATAGTCTTTAAGTAGTTTTAAACACACACTAGCGCTGCTAGCCTGAAAATGTACCTGGTGCGCGTCAAAAATGACCCCGCATGGGCGGGTGTGCATCAAAAATAACTCTTCACGGCGGTACGTGAGTTGGAAATCCAGCCGCACGATGATCCGAAATCCCTGCAGTGCAGGTTGTGATCTCCCAGCCTCCGTCAAAGATGCTGTGCATCGTTTCTCCTGCTCCGTGCGTCGATTCTTCAGTCGTGTATCCTTTGAGCGTCATTTCTCAGCTGTGGAGCCGGCGGCGTGTCTTTTTCAGCCGCAGATCGGATTTCCGTCAATCTCTGTTCGTGGATTTCCTTGTCTTTAGGCTGCCAACTTCTCCTTTCAGGGTCCCAGGAACTGGATGGGCACCACAGGGCAGAGTAGGTGTCTCTCCAGAGACTCCATGTGCTGGCAGAGAGAAGTCTTTGCTGTCCCTGAGACTTCAAACAACAGGAGGCAAGCTCTAGATCAAGCCCTTGGAGATTTCTTCTCAAGATGGAAGGCACACAAAGTCCAGTCTTTGCCTCCTTACTCTGGCAGAAGCAGCAACTGCAGGATAGCTCCACAAAGCACAGTCACAGGCAGGGCAGCTCTTCTTCCTCAGCTATTCAGCTCTTCTCCAGGAAGAGTTTCCTCTTGGTTCCAAAAGTGTTTCTAAAATCTGTGGTTTTGGGTGTCCTTCTTATACCCAATTTCTTCTTTGAAGTAGGCCTACTTCAAAGTAAAGTCTCTTTTGAATGTGAAATCCTGCCTTTCCCAGGCCAGGCCCCAGACACTCACCATGGGGTCGGAGACTGCATTGTGTGAGGACAGGCACAGCCCTTTCAGGTGTAAGTGACCACTCCTCTCCTCCCTCCTAGAACAGATGGCTCATCAGGAAATGCAGGTTACACCCCAGCTCCCTTTGTGCCACTGTCTAGTGTGAGGTGCAACCAGCCCAACTGTCAAACTGACCCAGACAGGGAATTCACAAACAGGCAGAGTCACAGAAATGGTATAAGCAAGAAAATTCCCACTTTCCAAAAGTGGCATTTTCAAACAAACAATCTTAAAATCAACTTTACTAAAAGATGTATTTTAAAATTGTGAGCTCAGAGATCCCAAACTCCACATGTCCATCCACTCCCAAAAAGAATCTACACTTTAATCAGATTTAAAGATAGCCCCCATGTTAACCTATAAGAGGGACAGGCCTTGCAACAGTGAAAAACGAATTTAGCAATTTTTCACTGTCAGGACATATAAACCACATTACTATATGTCCTACCTTAACCATACACTGCACCCTGCCCTTGGGGCTACCTAGGGCCTACCTTAGGGGTGTCTGACATGTAAGAAAAGGGAAGGTTTAGGCCTGGCAAGTGGGTACACTTGCCAAGTCGAATTTACAGTTAAAACTGCACACACAGACACTGCAGTGGCAGGTCTGAGACATACTTACAGAGCTACTTATGTGGGTGGCATAACCAGTGCTGCAGGCCCACTAGTAGCATTTGATATACAGGCCCTGGGCACCTCTAGTGCACCTTACTAGGGACTTACTAGTAAATCAAATATGCCAATCATGGATAAACCAAATTACATACAATTTACACAGAGAGCATATGCACTGTAGCGCTGGTTAGCAATGGTAAAGTGCTCAAAGTCAACAGCAACAGGTCAGAAAAAATAGGAGGCAGGAGGCAAAAAAGATTGTGGATGACCCTGCATAAGCAAAAAAGTCCAACAGTAACCAAGATATTTCTATCTGCTTTACGTATATATTTGTAAAGTAATTAATAGTATTTAGTTGCATTTTCTTTCTCTAAAGAAAAAGCCCTGTCTGGACACTCCTTTAAGTGTTATTATTGTATGCAATGGCGGTTACTAACCCAAACTACCTCCCCTAAGTTGGCCTTGGACTACTGTATTTCAATATCCTGAGAGATTCAAGCTCTACAGTGAGGTGCCTGGTTCCCATTTAGGCGAAACTGTGGGCCTCTTACTTGTGCAGGGCCTCGCATTCTGCACAACTAATACCCAGGCGTCTTATAGCGGCCATCTCGAAAAAAAGAACCAGAAACAAAACAATGCTTGTTTATATTAATTAATTTTAAAAAGATGAAAGCCTTACCCCGAATGAGGTAACCTGTTATGTTCATAGCGCTTTTACACAAAGTGCTTTTTAGATCAAACATCTTATATGCAATCATTATTACTCAAAAGAGAATTGCACTACTTTTATCAACCCCAGAAGGATGACATGCTGAATTGAGCTGGGCAGAATTCGACCCTGCAACTTGCAGCTCACACAAAGCTCTCAATAGCAAGCACTCAACTTGCTCAGCTATTGTACAGGAAATAGGAAGGGGACCGAGAGAAGCTGTATAATAATATATCAAATACAATTCAATACGTCAATAAAAACAAAACACGACAGAACCGCGGAATGAAAGTATAATACTGGAACAGAAATAGCTCAGGCAGAGCCCAACCAGCGCAGTCATCAGATGTTCTAAACCTTCCATCCGATAAAGCAAAAGATGCGGAAATATTAAAACAAAGTAGCCCTACAAACTGTTATTTCATTCAAGACCCGATTTGCCATCAGTATCTTTCCTCCAGTTGCACATTCGGATCTTTTTTCCACCCATTCAGACCATTTAGTGATAATGACTTGAAGTTTAATGGTTAAGAGAGCCCATGTACCTCACACACAAAGTGGTTTAGATGACAAAATGCAGGCTGTCCGAGGATTCTAAGCAGAGAAGCAATTCTCAAAAGTAAATTCATAAGACGCGGACCTGGTGCTTCTGCGGGAGCCGTGAACAAGCGCAGCTAACACATTCATGAAGATTTACAAGGCCACACGATTGCTGCTGGCAAGCAACCACATCCATCGGCATAACTACATTACTGTCGCTTTTACAGCACGCCGCCGAGGAAGTGAATTCCAGGCAGCGATCTCCCATAAAACCCGAAACACTTTGGAGGGAAAGTTATCACAGGGGATTCGCTCACCGAGGTGTATTTCTAGTTGTAATTATTGTTGATATGTTTATTATTGATGATTGTCTGTGTATCCTGTCAGCAAAAAAGGGGGTTCTCGTGTCCTCGGGGTCGGAGAACGCGAGAAAATAGGCCCGAATAAACGTGGTCCCATTAGTGAAAAGCTAAGAAAGTGGGCCATGTTTGCAAATTTGGGGACTTTTGAACTGGTAAGGACACGCTTATAAGTGTTTTGCAAGGTGTGGAAGACTGCATCGATTTGAGCTTGCTGTAGGTAATGTTGGGCATGCTTTGTGATCTGCTGGGCCTAATAAAACTAGGGAATTCAACAGTAAAAACCGGCCATCAGGCCCGCAAGCAGCGTAAAACCGGCCCACATAAAATGATATATAAGAAATCATGAACTATATCTTAGTTTTCACAGAGATGGAGAAAAGAAAGACTCGCTTATTAGTTATAACCAGGGTTGTAGCCATAGGAGGAGGTGTTTGGGGAGGGGGCATTTGAGGTCCTGGCCAGCCCATGAGTATCCCCCCTCCCAAACGACCACGGCAACTGGCTCAGTATAGAGATGCGGGAGTTCAGAGGGGTGAATGAGCATTAACAATGTGTTGCTTTATTCTTGTTGCATTTGCTGTGTGTTCCAAGAAACGTTCAATGTGAGGGTGTGTTTTAAAAAAAGATGTTTGTTTACTTTCCTTTCTTTGACTGCAAATTAAGAGGATTTGGAAAGTGAACTATGTGACAATCTCTGTGGTACAGACTGGGCCACTGGAATTGAGAGGCAAGAGAGGCCTAAATTATGCAGCAATGTCAACTAAATTAAGTGACAAGAAAACACAAATCATGTGGCTTAATGCAGCATAATGTGTAATTGCATCACTTCATTATTTTGTACTTTTTGCACATTTTAGCACTAGATGGGCAAAGGTTTCACTTCATTAGTACGACTTCCAAGCCAAAATATAGCTGTAACTGAAAACTTTGCGTAGGACCTTCCCCTGAAAAGCAGAAAGTGTTACAACATTTTTAGTAATTTTGATCTATTTGCACTAGCAACAATTTTTTTTGTGACAAATCTGCAGATTTGGAAAAAGTAGTAAATTCATAATTATGCAGAGAACATCGTCATCACAGAATCACACAATACAACAGATGAAGAATCATATATATCTAGTCACCTTGTGTACAGGGAGTACAAAAATAAATGCTGTAGGATGTCAATTTGTTACTACTTCATACAAAATTAAATACATATAAATGAACTGTGCAAATATTTTAACATGATATACCAGCAGTTATGAAAGCACAAATGAAGCACACTTGATTTATAATTCCGAATTGTGATGAAAGTTAAGATTTTAATAGGAGCAAAACAAAAACCTGGTGATGCACAAATGATAAATATTGTATTCTATTGTACTGACATTTGTATAGCACTTAGTACCGCTATGTGCGGCCACTAGTGCTTACCTACATGGGCAGCAAGCTACGCCAAATAGGGTACTGTGTGGTTAAAAGGGCATTTTATGACCCATCACAGGAAGTGTTTCCATATCATGTGTGTGGTTATATTGTTATGAGACACAGCTCATAGCCATGTGGAGGACGATAAGGTGTGAGGGACACAAATGCACAGTTTATGGTTTTTCAGTAAGCTGGCAGCTTTAAACAGCTCTCCAGATCCCAAAATGGTATTTCTTTTGATTATAGTCTGCTTTATTGGCCGCTGCACTGGGTTGTGCAATCAGAAATTTGGGGGCAGATTTACTTACATTTCAAGCAACACAGCAAGGCAACTTGCTGCACTGCATTGTGTGAAAGGAATACAGCAGAATTGTGTCATATTTACAAAAATATGGCACACGTGTACTGTCTCCTAACATTGATGCATTATGTGCTGCCTAGCCCCAATGCTGGCACTCATGCCACAGCACAAGAGTGCCTGCGGTACAAGTAGGATTGTTTTCTGAGCAGGAATGGACAACGTTCTACACAAAACAATCCTTAGAGTCATATTCGTCTTTCTATGTTTGCTGCACAATGCAGCACACATAGAAAGAGGAAGTAAAAAGGAGAAAGAAAGATATTTCTCCTTGTTATGCCTCACAAAATTAAAACAATCCAGCTGAAAACACTTTGTAAAAATGCCCCCAGTGTATATATCTGGCCCATAGCTGGCATTCTTGGAGAGAGAGACAAGTGGAGAGATCTTCTGGGAATGTGAATTGCTACTATCATCTCATATCTGAAGCCCTTGTGAGTTGAAAGTAAGTGGCTATGTTGTATAGATATTTGGAACCTGCAGTCATGGACTAAATTAAAGTCCTATGAGTGACCCAGAGTGTATGACAGATCTCTTCAGTTATTCCATGCCTGTTCATTTAATGATGGCTGGGTATTTGACTTCACAGTACTGTCAATGGTAAACCCTCATAGCATACAGTGGTTAATTTGAGCCGGTGGTTTCCAGTGTGGGGCACCAGCACTTATTTTTGAGGGCTGGCACTTATTCTTCTGCCTCAAGCATTTCCTGCGAGCAAAAGACACATATAGGAAAGGCAGAGGAAGAGGAAAACAAAAAACAAATCACAAAGGGAGAAAACAGAAAAATGCAAGAGTGTGATGAAGTAGCAGGGAGTGGCTGTAAATTAATTAAAGAGGCCCAAGATGGCTTCAGGATTACACTGCCTCAGTATTCCGTACTGGCACGTTTGATTGATGCAGCCGCATGTTTCAGAGGGGAGCTATGGGCACCGGCACGTTTTATTTACAAATTAAGCACTGGTAGCATATATGCCTTAATTGAATGTAAGAGGTGTAAGTTACAGTTGGATGACAACCGCTGAGCGTTTTGGTATTAGTATTAGTGTGAGCCAGAAATGTTATGTATGAACTGTCATGACAATGTATTACACCAAAGAAGCATAGGTAGGCTTTTCTTAAATTACTAGCTTGTCAGAAATAGTTTACTTGTTGGGTTGTTTCCAATCCGTCGATTGCTAACTAAAGATTGAGCTTGATGGTTCAACTGTCTTTCCAGGTTCTGTTACCAGGCTATTTGGTGGTTTAGTTGTCTTGGAAATAGCCATGTTTTCAACTGTCTTCTAAAGTGTATTGGCTCCTGGATGCTCCAAATGCAGACTAGTATTGTGTTCTGGAGCTTAGCTTGTACTGAGAAAGCAGTGCATCCTACGTATTTCTTATGGTAAAGTAGTATATGATAAGTGATGGAAGCCTGGAGCGCAGTGTCCTGATTTGTCTTTATTGCTTGAATTTACTTTATTCGTATAGCGTGTTTTTTCCTTGGAGGCTCTGGGAACAATGCAAAGTACCTTGAACATTGCATTCCTTGATATAGGTAGCCAGTGGAGTGATTGTGAGACTGGAGTTCTCTTGATGAAAGGCAGAGAAGAAATCTTGCAACAGTATTTTGGATGAGCTGTATTTTGCATAATATGAATGCTGGTGTACCAAGGTATAGGCAGTTGGCTTAGTCATGGTTTGGGGATTATGAGTGTGAGGATGGCTTGCCGCTTCTGTTTAGGAATTAGAGGATACAATGTGGTGTTTTCTTTGTCTAGAAGTCACTCTTTTTTATGTTGTTAACATGTAGGATCAAATACAGGTCTGAATCCAGTCACAACAAGGTCTCTTACTTTTCTTGATATTGTTGGAAGGGCCTCATGTTCCTTAGAACATTTGGCGGTAGGCGGGTATTTTTGTAATTGTCTGCATTTTAAAAGGTCTGTCTTTGCTGCATGTAGTGTTAAATGGTTATTCATCATCCATGTGTTTATTGCCTGAAGGTAGCCATCAAGTTTTAAATTGTAGAGGTCTTTCAGATTTGGGTGTCAACTACATAGTTGTAACAGGTGAGGTTGAATGATTTAATCAGGTTTGGTAAGGAGTTTAGGTAGATATTGAAGCTTAGAGGGGATATGATGGACCCCTGTGGAATGCTACAGTGGTGTGTGTGAGGAGCTGATATAAAAGGTAGCATCAACACTAGTTTGCATCACAGCTGAGAGGCCAAGAAATCAGTGGGCATTAGCTGGACTTTCTTCTGCTCTTCACATATGGTATGTCAATCAAAAATATGCTGTGTGAAGAGATTGCACAACTGTACAAGACATTTAGGGGGTCATTCTGACCCGGGCGGGTGGCGGACGCCGCCCGCCTGGCGGGAACCGCCAAATGGCCGCTCCGCGGTCAGAAGACCGCGGAGGCCATTCTGACTTTCCCGCTGGGCTGGCGGGTGCCCGCCAAGGGAGCGCCCGCCGGCCCAGCGGGAAATGCCCTGCAACACAGAGGCCGGCTCCGAATGGAGCCGGCGGTGTTGCAGGGGTGCGACGGGTGCAGTTGCACCCGTCGCGATTTTCACTGTCTGCTATGCAGACAGTGAAAATCATGCTGGGGCCCTGTTAGGGGGCCCCACGACACCCGTTCCCGCCATCCTGTTCCTGGCGGTCAAAACCGCCAGAAACAGGCTGGCGGGAAGGGGGTCGGAATCCCCATGGCGGCGCTGCTTGTAGCGCCGCCATGGAGGTTCAGCCCAGCCAGGGGAAATCCGGCGGGAAACTGCCGGATCCCCTTTTCTGACCGCAGCTTTACCGCCGCGGTCAGAATGGGCACTGAAGCACCGCCAGCCTGTTGGCGGTGCTTCCGTTGCCCGCGGCCCTCGTAGTCTTAGACCGCCAGGGTCGGAATGAGGGCCTTAGTCATGTTGTTCTTAAGACAGAAACTTTTATGACATTTCCCTTTCCTGACAGATACGTGACTCCCACTACCCAAACCTATCAGTCATTCAGAAGCAATGTTAAACCAGTAAACGCAAGACTCCAATATAGAATGGTGCTTTGATTAGCCTATTGCCCCAATGCAGAGTTATCACAAGTCAGGTACGACTTCTATTTGACTGACATTGGTCCATCCAGTGTTAGTTGATACACATTACTTTTTGCAAATTGCTTAACAGAGGTATCCCCTTTGTTATTTGAGGCTATATGCTCTTGGTGAGAAGTGCTGATGCCTTCTCTTTTATTGCATATCAGCCATGTCTACATTTGCGGGAAATAACAGACTACTTACTGAGAACTTAAAGTTCTCTTAAGGAAGATATTTGGCTTTCTAGTATGCATTTAAATATGGCAGTGTCTTAACTGTTCATAACATGAAGCTTGACTTTTAACTGCATCCATACTAATATCAAATAATCCATCTCCAGGTAATATTTTCCATTTCTAGTATACATGGTAGGCAGCCAGACTTTCTACATTCAGCACTCAGAAATGTGCATGCTTGTCCAAGCAATGTTATCCACATATAGAGTGCTACCTTGAGGGTCCTATGCTTAGAGTAAACTGCATTTTAAAGACTAGAGAATGCCCATAATTCTGGGACTGGAGGACCATGTATCATCTATATAGGGGGTGCCATGTAAGCACCATCAAAGAGAAGTTTATCACAGAGCAGGATCCTAAACCCAAACTGTGAAACCATCACTCGGAGCATTAGAGGTAGTGCAGTCGCTTGTGACCTTAGCCAGGCCACAGGCCAAAAATGGACCCATCCTGCGCTCACACAATCACCTATACTTTGCCGTGCTTGCCTGTCTTGTTGGTTGATGTCTAACAAAGGTCTTTTTTTGTACCAGACTTTTCACACATCCTGCCTGTAACTATAAGGGTTGTATGCCAATATCAGAGCATGTCAATGCAGTTTTGATTGTTGCTTTTGATGAAATGTAATTGAGCTAAGCACCTTTTGTCACAACCTTACAGTGAAAATCACTGTGGGACCTTCCCAACTTCCTCTGTAAAATGGCATTTTAAATTCCATTTAGTTTTTCCCATTGTTGCATCCCTAAAATGTTTAGAACACACTGTTCACTGCTAATTTCCCAAAATGTTCTTGATGAATATGCTGAACGCTCTTTGGAAAGTTATTTTAAATTAGTGCCAAGTTAAATTAAAAATTCAATCACAAAGTTGGTCAGAGTCAGGAAACTCCACACTTTATGAATCAGATGAGGTTTTCTAACTTTACTTGAGGTAAAGTTTATCCTTTCAGGCATTCCAGGTGTGATGATTTCCTGATAGAGATTGTTCCCACTCTGGTCTCCCTTCAGCAAACAAATTTTGAGTGTGAAGGCTGTACAACCACCACCTCAGGAAGGAGATTTGTCAGGGAGGGCTGTGAGGTGAGGGCTGAATAAAGCTGCAAATCAGTTTAGTTTGCTACACTACATCCTTCTTCTTTATCTATCATCTAATTGATAGGTTTTAAAGATGGATTGTGAATAGTTGTGCTTTAACATGTACCCTAAATAATCCATATATTTCGTCATATAGAATCACACTGTGTGCACCCTGAATATCGAAACCAGGATATTGATTGCACAGAATATCAAGGATACAGTATCAAATCCAAAATCATTTGATAAGTATCGTTTTTTTTATTCCTCACTCCACATATATGTACCTATGCAAGATATATATATATATATATATATATATATATATATATATATATATATATATATATATCTTCAGGTAAGTAGATGTGGAGTTAGGAGTAGTAATTCTATACTTCTCTATATGCACTTACCTTTCAATATTCTGTCAATATACTTGTACCATAATATTCGGGGAGGGGGGTCATTATTTAGTAGTACAATCAGTATTTGGGAAAGAATGCACCTAGGGAGCACAGACATATTTGTTAGGTCATAGCTGAGGGCCATGCCCCCCAAACATATACTGCTGGCTACCGGCCTAGTTTAAACCTCTTCAGAACCATGCTAAAGCGGTAGTTGTATGTGTTGTCGGGTTAATTATGCAATACAGACCCAACACATACACACAAACACGCATGTGCACACACACACACATGTTTGGGTCCATGGTGGTAAAAAACACTAAGCACACGTGTGTAGTCTTTTTTTGTATTACAATATTATGGAGAAATTCATTAAAGTTATTAGTCAAAAGAAACATTTTAAACTTTTATCAAAATATATTTACATTAGTTAAACACAGTTTTTAATTAAGTGTACTGGATATGCTAGTAAGTGTTGTTTTATTTCATTATGTTTAAAGATATATATTTAGAAGAAAATGCATATATTCAAATTAATCAATTATTCAATAAATATTTATCGTGAAGAGTTATTGTGCTCAAAATGTGTGCTTTTTTTAGCACAAGGGAATAAATATTTTGTTTATATTTTATTTTGCATTTGAATAAATGAATAAATAAATACAATTATTTTACAAAGTTTTCACCATACTTTCCCGTAGGGAGCACTCTGCCTCAGTGGCGGAGAGCACACCTATGTGTGAAATGTTGCTAGAACTTAGGGGCATATATATACTCCGTTTGCGCCGATTGTGCGTCAAAAAATTTGACGCACAATCAGCGCAAACGTTGCCCCATATTTAAACTCTGACGCCCGAGCCCGCGGACGACAAAAATCCCCCATGTGCGTCATTTTCTGGATGCGTCAACCCGCCCTGCGTTAATGATATGCAGGGTAGGCGTTCCCATCCAAGAAACGACGCACACTGTCGTGCGTCGTATTTATGCTTCCGGGCAAAAATGACTCTCGGCCGGGAGGCGGAGCAAAAAAATGACCCAAAGCCCGATTTGCGTCAAAATTTAATGCCTGGGTCAGGGCAGGCGTTAAAATGGGGCAAACACACCTGTATTTAATCAGAACACACAGAACAAACAGCAGAGCAGCAGAGCAGCAACAGGGAGACATGGAGGTGATCCTTATCCAGCGTGCACGTAGACGCAGAGCCCAGCAGCAACAACAGCAGCTACAACAACACCAGCAGGGACCCCAAAGGCAGTGCAGAAGGCAGGAGAGGATATTCCGCCCATGAACAACCCTGCATGGCCTCAGGGAACACGACATCATCCAGAGGTACCGGTTGAACTGGCAGGCCATTCAGCAGCTGCTGCGAAACATTGAACCGCAGTTGGCCCCCACTTTAGTGACACCCTGCACTATCCCAACAGAAACAAAGCTGCTTGCCGTACTTCACCTGCTGGCAAGTGGCTCGTTTCAAACAACTGGTGCCCTGGTTGGCGGAATATCACAACCATCATTCTCCGCATTTCTGCCAAAAGTACTGGATGCCATCATTCGCCTGACACCCCTCCACATCTGCTTCCCTAACACACTGCAGAAGCAGCAGGAAACAAAACAGGGGTTCTATGCCATCAGTGGCTTCCCACACGTCCTTGGTGCAATCGACTGCACACACGTACGCCTTGTGCCACCTGCTGCAACTGAACACCTCTACCGCAACAGGAAGCACACACATTCAATCAACATGCAGGCCATAGTCGATCACCACGGATTGATCACCAACATTGTGGCTAAATATCCTGGGAGTGTACATGACTCATTCATCTTCCGTCACTGCCCCATCAACCAACACTTCCAGGATGGACGGTATGGCAATGGACTACTTGTTGGTAAGTACAAAAACCTACTTATATACACACTGCACAGCAACCCTCTAGGACACACATCACATACACCACAACAGCAACATCTAGACAGTAACACTCTGAGGTCCTTACATCACTAGCCATGTTTCTTAAGTCACCATTGAACCTGTCACACATTGGAATTTACCGTACAGCCTAATGTGAAGGCATTAATGAGTGTGGTTGCCTAAATGTCACCTTGCAAACTGTAAGTGTCACAATAACCTTTACATTAATACATTGCATAAGTTTCAAGGGATGGGATGTACAGGGTACTTTGATATGAACGTGTTAACAACACTTCCAAATTTAAATGTGCATGGAACTATCATCTCACCCTCAGTGAAGACACACGGACACCTGTATCACAAGTCACAATGCTAGGGAGGGAACACTCTACTGCAAATCCCAAAACATACTGCTGACAAACGGTTAGCAGACAAACACTTGCTCAGCCAAGGAAAAAACACAATGCAGATGGTATAGCCTACAAGTATAGGATGTCACATTAGTACACAAAAGAGTCACAGACAACACAAGACAACTACTGCCATTAAAGGTCTTTTCAATAGTGCCAGCTACATCTACATGATCCCATTCTGTGTTTTTCTTTCAGCTGATCAGGGGTATGGCATCCAGCCATGGCTAATGACACCATTTGGGAACCCGACTACTGCTGCAGAGCGGGCATACAACGATGCCCATAAGAGGACACGCAGCATTGTCGAGAGCACCTTTGGGATCCTAAAGTCAAGGTTCCGCTGCCTTGACATCACTGGCGGTAGCCTACTATATTCCCCCGAGATGGTCTGTAGGATCATACTCACTTGTGCCATATTGCACAACATTTGTGTAAAAAGGAACATTCCCCTCCTGGAACCAGACCCATACATGCCTGAAGACGACGAAGAGGAGGATGCTGGCCTGCAACAGGAGGGGGAACAACCAAACACGGCTGCTGGAGTGCGTAGGCGCCAACACATTGTAAATAATTTCTTTTCATAATTATCACTATCACCACTTAATGCACTATTGTAAATAAACGCTGATAACAAACACCACATCATGGTTTGGCCTATTCTTTTCTGCCCACCTTTAGCTTGAAATAGCTGAAGAAGAATGTCGTCTCATTGAGCAATAATGATATAACAATCATGACACTAAAAAATACACCACAAATGTAATGGCCACCATACAATGGTAAAATACACACACCATGTAAATGACAGACATCCTGTACAGTTCACCTTTGAAGGGCAATAGCTGAGGACCACACATATGACTCACATACATGTAGTAAACATGGATCATCGCAGCAGATGGCACACAACTAAAACACCATCACTCAACTAGGGGAAAACAGGCCTCATACATCAGGCAGTTCACATGCTAATGCTTCAGGAACAGGAATGTAGTACTAGACACTTGCCAACAGTAATTCCAACTACTTACTATCATTGCAATGACTATCTGTCACTAGAGATATATATAAGCAGAACATACACAGCACAAGTGCTACACCTATGACAAGCATCCAGCACATCACATCCCATCTACATGTCAGCCCTTTTCTAAAAACATTACACACACTTGCAGCTGCTCACACCCCACCTGTCTGAAGAGGTCCCTGGAATGCCGATTTGTGTACACTGAGATTCCCTCATCTACACACACACACTCACAAGAGTCATCCAGTGTGCCACACCCTTTGCTATGCCTACCATTGTCATACTACCATCTCACTGCATGGAACTCAGCTCATATAATACACTGCCTTGGAGTTTATAAGGCCTGGTATCACCTGTAGATTGATTCTTCTGTGAAAGGTACTGTAGGCTATTTATCAGCAAATCCCATCTGACAGGACTAGTGAGACACAGATGGAGGCCACACCTGTGATCCCCTCCATGCACACCACCCAAATGTACATGCCCTGTCCCTGCAGATGCCTCCTACTGCATACATGTTTGAATGTGAGCTATTACATCATTAAGCTTTGACACAAATGTTGCCATTGAAAACTTTATTAGGGTTCATGTGTCACCTTCAAAGCAACACAGGACATACACAGTGTGACATCTCAACTGTCTAATGCTCCCTCTGACCAGTCCTAGTCCGAACACGTGATCATGTAATTACTGAAAGAGCTTGCTCCTGATTGACCCAGCATCCTGTCAGCCTGACTGGCACCTGTCCGTGGGTCACTCTACAGATACTTGGGGTCCACCTATGGACCACACGTGCTGTCCAAAACTTTTTGTACCTCAGACACAAAATTGTCATTAGCCTCATCAATGTATACTCAAATACATAGTAGTGCATCATCTGACTGTCATTTGTATCCGATTTGTGACAGTGCCCATGAATAGCCAAATCTTGGCCCTTCCGTTGTCTGACCTTCATTAATGCCTAAACTACAAAGTGTGACAGTGGACCAGGACCATAGTGTATGATGGTGTAAATGGCCTCCATCAAAGCCAGCAAGCTCAGATAATGTCCATGAAAAGGTTACACATATGAGGTCCCTGACTGTTCAAAACGCTGAGTAACACTTTTTCAAATGATAAAGATGAGTCGTGTGTTGAATACCAGCCATTTACTTCTGCACAGAGGCTATGATATTTCATGATACATTACCATCCACAGAGGCCAACTGGAGTAGAAATTTTGCAATGACACATGCCAGATCCAGACACCTGAGACATTCTCACACTCAGCACACCAAGGTTGCCCATTCAAAAGTCTCATTACACGTGTTCAGTGACAGGGTGGGACCATCCATGTATAGGTGACCATGTCCTCAATGGCTTCTCTCCATTTTTGCTACAAACAATGCCCAATTGAAACAAGATTAGCTGCCACTAACTCATGAGGAGACCCGGAAGTTACAGTGACAACATACACCCTGACAGTTGATAGTGGATCAATATTGGACCACACACATAAACATGTACCATCCAATCAACAAAATATTTGCAAGCAGCCGATCACAGTAGTGTCCCAGTTGTAACCTAGCAGGAAGAATGAAACATGCCACTAAACCAGGTAATGCATAAAGGGCCACATACATCAAGAACCTATTTGTCATCAGCACATGAGGAACGTTGAGATTTAGCTACAAATATCAATGCAAAATGGTATGTCAGATTTCTCCAAAGAATCAATAGGGCAAACGTCAAATGGGCAAATGGGATTACAGAATGGCAAACAGTGAATCATACCCTATTTGCTTCCATGAGCCTGCTGCTGCAGGTTTAGCATTACTGAATTTGGGAAACCCTTGGATAAATTAGCAAGTCTGGAAGAGCAAACCCTAGGGTGCTGGGGGCCTAAGTCCACCTCTACCGCCCCCCAAATATACATTATATATGCACATGTGAAGCACACACATGTATAAGGTGCATGTGTGGCCTACATGTCAAAAGTAAAACACATATAAGATACATAAACTCGTAATTAGGACATGGTTACCCCCTTAAGAAGTGTAGGCGACAATTGCACTACCTATTTGGCCTATATATAAATTTGATTACCGTGATAAATGTGGACACATTTTTGCTAAGGAATACATCCTGGTATCTCATTCATATTTTGAAATTAGCCATCAGCAGTTACCCACATATGTGTACAATTATGAGTAATAACCATTCTGAGCAATCATTACTATTGCACTGTGAATACCTTCTATACATCCTATAAGGGACATTTGCCATAGCTAACCCCAAATGTGTATCACTTAGCACCGTTTGGTCATGACAAAATTATTTTCACAATTTGACAAATTAAAGACATAAAATATGGCGCACAATCTGTATGCGTGAAAAAATTACGCATAGCGGGGGGGAAAACGGCGGCCATTTTATGCAGGATGTGATGTAATAGGATATTCTGTTTACAGAATCTGTACTGTGGGTGTACTTTCACTTTCACATTGCAGTCTCAGATTATTCTAGACTGTGTGGCTGTGTGGAAAGTGTTGTCCTGTGTTTTAGTACTTTTGTGTCCAGTGTACCTTCTCAATTGTGCTTTTGTCATCATTGTCTTGTTGTTGAATACTGTCTGAGTCTGTATTGTATTATTTTGTCAAGTCCAGTGTTTCTTTTATTGTCTGTGGGAGTCTGTTGTGGGTAGTGTAATTTAGGGGTTAGTTGGGCTCTTCTTCTTAAGTTTTCTTTGTTTTTCACTACTCTACCTTTCCCCATTTCCCCCTTTTCCTTTTTCTGCAACTTTTTCTACTTTGTCAGTGCTGATATGTCTGGTAGGCCACGGCTTGCCAGGATGGGTGAGGAGGAATTGGGGGGATTTATATGGCTTGTTTGCCATTTCCTCCCACTCATGCTGGGGGTCGTGTGATACAGGGGTATCACACGGAGGCCCGTAAAGTCCGGTGGGGGAAGGTGTGCCATCACTTGGTCCGTGTCTATGGTAGCCTGAGGAATGAACATCAACTTAAGCACCGCTGGGCTGATCTGATATCCAGGGAGCAAGATCTGCTGGACCACCTGGGAATCAGGATTGGTGGCCATGTTGGTGAGTACACATCAATTACATGTGCACAATTGAAAGCTGTGTGGCGACATGTGATGATTGTTACCCAGTCTGCCAGATAAGTAGCTGACTGTGTGTAATGCTAGGGAAACCTACTGGGTAATGGTTGCACAATGTGAAGGAAGACAAATGCTAGCAGTCAGGTAGCTCATGTTTTCTACACATACCGGTTGCCTATAGCAGTATGTAATGTAGTGCTGCCTTTGTGTCAGACAAGCAACACATTAATGACTCAATTTGAACTCTACAGGTCACAATAGCCAGTGAAAAATGGATGTTGAAACATCATACCTACATATGTAGACGCCATAGCTAGACTGACATTTGTAAACCCAATATGATGCTATAAATGAGTGCTTCCTTCACGTCAATTGAAGTTAGCTATGTTGTCCACACATATGTCACATGTGTGTCTGGTTGGTGTGTGGAGAAAATGACCACATAGGCTGTTTGAGTTTGAGGGGTCATGCAGTCCTCAAGTAACCAGCTTTTGGATGTCTCTCTTGGATGCACATGATGAGATGAATACACCCCTATATTGTTGGGGCATACTAATGGAGGTGCATCTTTGACACCACATGATTGTCCAGGCCACTGCATGTGTGTAGTAGGGTGTGTATCTGTAGCAGGAGACTCATCCAATGTAAATGTTGCTTCAGAATTATTCCATGCAGTATGAGCATGTGTGAAAGTGTTTCATTACGCATGTCATATTCTCACATTGTCTTTGTAATTGCAATTGTTTGTCAGTGCACGGATCCTGAGTATATTCTTCCTTCCATGCTTTGCAGGTGGACCTGCACCGTACACAGTGGGAGAGGTGGCTCATTTTGCGGACCCCGACACCTACAGTGAGTGTTGCATGTGTGCTATTTTTATTGTTTGCTGGTGATGCATGATGGACTACTGTGTGTTCAACAGAATTCAATGTTTGATGCGCTGCCCATTCATTAGTATTGTTCCATTAGTGGGATTTCAAATATCACTTCAGTTTGAGTAGACCTATGCTTATCCATTTCTCAGATTTTGGGTCTGTAGGCCATTCCAGTAGGGCCCGCTATGGGGAATGGGGTGAGTCATGTGGAATACACTGGTTAATGTAAGAGTTGCTCTGGGACTTGCTCGGACTGAGACTGCATTTCAGACTGACATTCTCCCAGATAGCTTCTGCAAAAGGCTTGTCTGAAATATGCTGCTTCCCTAGTTAACGATGGACTGAGTACACTGTAGGTTGGATCTTCCGGGGGCATGTACTTCCACAAGTTGAACTAGAAGTGTGTGGGACTAGAGTGCAATGACCTAGGTGTACATTCTACTCATGATCATGGGTGTTCTTGCTCCTCTGTGTGTGTGGTAAAATATGCCTCACTGGTAGTATGTGATGTTGGCCTAAGTCAGTACATTTTGACATGTGTGGACCTTGGATAGGACAAGGTTTAGTTGACTCCAATTTGTTGCTAGGCCTTCACTGGTGTTGTGTGTGGAGGCAAATACTTGTTGACCTTTCTAGACACTCCTGGGTGTGCATTGAATATGGGATTGTTGGTTGTTCGTCCCACCCCACCCTCAAAGACTGCCATGTGTTTGGGAATAGGGTACCTAGGACTGTAGCAACCAGTATGTTACACATACTTGTGACCATTTGCAACTTTGTTTTGAACCTAGTGAACACACTCGGTTATGGCACATGAGTTCTATACTAGCAAAAAACAATTACAAATGGCAGATATTGAGGGTTGTGATTGTTATCACATAGACTGACATATGTAGTGAAGGCAGTAGGCGGAGGAGGTGCAGCCATAATGTCAGCTGCATTACCAATTATTTGGATGAGAAGTTTAGGCTGATGTCACCCATCATGTAGAGACATGGATATGCTAGGTGTGAGATGCCCTTTTGTATGCAGGCTTCCCATGTACTTCCTCTGAGACTTTCAATGATCTATGTGGTGAAAATAGCTGTTACAACTACAGTAAAAGTAATGTCCAATTGACCCATTGTGCTATTCCACCCAATGCATTTCCTATGGTAAGTAGTTGCCCTTTCTCTTCACAGCTGCAAACATGAGTGCCGCACGGAGGCATGATTTTGAACGGCGGGCAATGAGATACCGGCACATCCTGCAGGTGCAGTCGGGGTTCCGACGGATGGCCCGAAAATACCAAGCAGATCGGGCCTCCGGAGCATGGTGGGCCTCACCACAGAGTGGCCCAACATTGCCCACTACAGCCACCACCACCACATCCACCAGTTCTCCCCAAGTGGCCCCAGCAATGGCGGGGACAGTTGACCCTGCCTCTGCAGCACGACCTGGACCCAGCAATTTCAGAGCTGCAGGACAGTCCAGTGGGCTACCAACAACTCCCACACCGGGCACCTCTGCCAGCACACAGACAGCAGCAGCCCCTCCTATTAACCCTGTGGCATTCCAGGCTTTAGACAGGAAAATGGACAAGTTCATTCGTAAGGTGGACAAGCTGAGCCAGGATGTGGCGTACATTTAGAAGCGGGTTAGGTCCATCAGGCGGACCCTACATAGGGCCAACCACTAGGACTTAATTGATTCTTTTAAATTTATCCCTCCCCTCTCTCCTCTTTCCTTTTTGTCATGATAGTTGGGTTTTGGGGATTAGTGTTAGGTTAGTATAGGTTGTTAGCTTAGTTAGTGTTAGGGAGGAGGGTGGGGGGGTCCTTATTCTTTCTATTTGTAATTTTTGTGTGGGTGTGTAGGGTCAATGTTGGGATTCCTGTCTGTTTAGAAAAAAAATATATATATGATTGTTTAGGATAGTATAGTATGTGTGTAGGTTAGTATGTGTTGTCCTGCATGTGTCCTGTCTCATAATGGTGGGTGGGGGGTTGATGTTTAGATCGATTCGTTATATGTGTAGAGTAAGTTTAGCTTAGGTTAGTTAGGGACAGTTGTGGGTTAGGAGTAGTCAGGTTAGATTAGTGTAGGTATGACTTTTCCCTTAGTTGCCTCTGGTGTGAATACATATGAATAAACATATAGTTAACCCTTTGCATTATGTGTTAACTGCTACTTGATCATGGCCTTGACATCAGTGTAGGTGATTGTTTTTCTATGACATTTGGGTCCTATGCTACACACCAAAGAAAATAGAGGTTTAAAATGGCAGCTACCCCTGTGCTAACTTGGTAAGTATCCACCATTTGATAGACCCACCATTAGTAGTTTACATGGATCACCAAGGATTTGTGTTGATGAGTAGGTATTCTACATCACAAAGTATGCTTCCAGACTTGGTATTGTGGATAATTTATTAGGTCGGACTGCAGTGTGATGTTCAGGGACATCTTTGTAGATGAGGTGTTGTTAACACTCTTGTCTTGTTGTCTTCATTGCTGACATAGATCATGTGTGCAAAAATTCAGCATGACTTCCCTTCATGGAAGTATACTCAGAAAGGGTGATTGATGCTGTGTTTAGTTGTGTTTGCTTAGATTATACTGCATAATTTCATGTTTTAGTATTGCATGGTGCCTACATTTATCAGCCACCATTAGTTGACTTGGATTGCTATAGTAGGAGCATTATTCTGTCCAACACAGCATAATTGTGTGTGGTTTGTCCCTTCATCAGTTATGCTCCTCAGGATGGTCAGGCTATCATGCAATCCTGGCCACTGCACAGATGTATCAGACTACATGATGTCAGGACAGTTGTATTGACAAGCTACATGGTTGTCACACAGGCACTTTAGAGTTATCTACTGCACAGTTGATGTGTCAAATAACACAGAGACATATTAGGTGTGCAAGTGCTATTTATTGATAGGTGCTGTAGTGCAAAATGTACATTGTCCATGTTTGCTGAGTCCGTTCTGGTGCATTCTTACATGGTGATCCTACAGAAGGGGTGTGGATGATGCTCCTGACATGCTGGGGTGATGTAACAGACAGTGCAGAGGGACAGGATTTGCCGATTAGTAGGAGAGAGACATTCACTGGCAAGGCTGACAAGTCATACAGTGGTTAGCAGAACAGTCATTGAGTATAGTTGTAGTGAGACTGGCAATTGACAAAACGTAGGACCTTGGTCAAACTAGGCCATGGTGCAGGGACTAGTGCTTCCGGGTACTCTTCCGTGTGAATGTGATCTGTTCCATGTCTTCTTCTTCTGATGTGTGTGTTGCCTGCTTTGTCCTTGTTGTTGTTGGTTGTGAAGGGGCAACACACACTTCAGTGTTAGAAGACGTGGAGTCAGACATCCCGGTGGCTGCTCCCTGTGAAGTTCTTAAGGGCAGTACTGCAGCAAGGAGGGCCTGCTGGTTTTTGAGAATAGCAGCTACATCACGATGGTAGGCAGCCAGGTCAGCCCTGAGGGAGTCATGATTGCATTCATGCATGCAGTGGAAAGTTTGGGGTGCGAGGTGTTGCGGCAACTCCCTTACTGCAGTGGTGAATTCCTTTATAGTTTCTTGTAGTCCTTGCAGTATGGATGTTAGGGCTTGCATAGCTGCTGCCTGATCTGCAGATGACATCATGCACGAGCGCACCCCCTCAAGGCTGGCTGCCATAGTTTGCATCCCCACCCGCACCTCCTTGGCCAGCTCCCGCTGTACTCCAACTACAGTTCTTTCAAAGCTGGTGCCAGTGTCGTCAGAGTCCTCAGCTGTGTAGGAGCTGGCAGGTCTTGCAATTGGGGTGGTGGGTGGTTCTTCTGTGATGGCTGCTTGTTCTGTGCTCCTCCTTGTGACTGAAGGTGGGGTCTGGAGGGTTTCAAGGACCTTTTGGATGGTCTCCTGGGGAATGTTTATGGGCTCATCATCCATGTCATCAGGGAAATCAGGGACAGGCATATCGGCATGAAATCCATGTTGCTCTTCAATGAAACAGGGTACAATTAGTGTGTCTGTGTTGTGACAATTTTGCCGTAACATGCAAGCCTTTGGATGAATTTACTTTGTGATCTTGTTTGGAATTGGTATCTGCTGTCCTTCATATGGGCATTGTTATAGGCCTATGGCCCACCTGTGTGTCACATGTATGATATAGAGTTATCAGACTTGTCTGCCTAATCGCCTCTAGGTGTTGCTTTGTACCAATTAGGGAATAGCCATCTTTTTGTCCTACTCGACCCTCCGTGTATATCTATTCTTATGGTGAGACCTTTCACTGGCTGTGGGTGTTGTGATTGCCCTGGCAGCACACTTTCCTCTCAGGACCTGCCCCAATCCCTGATTGTTCACATTGACTTAATTGTAATTGACATGTGGCATATCATATGCATGGCAATGTTACGATGTGATATGGATGTAGACATTGTTAATGTTTCCAGCTGATGTTGGGTAATGTGTGTTTAATTGGATTGCCCTGTTTATAGTATCAATGTCCTATTTGGTCCTCTGACTGTGCAGGTGTATTTCAGTGACCAGTTGCATGTATCCCCTCCTCAATGTTGTTGTCTGAGCAGTATCACATTTGTGATGTTGCCTTATTAGCCAGGCACGTGAAGGACCCTAACATAAGCAGCATGTGTGTGTCCTTAGTGCTGTGTGGCTCCTATTGCAGTTTACTTTGGCTGATGTATGTGACAACTATGGGCATTGACATTTGAGTGTACTGGTGCCTTTGTCTTATTTCTGGAGATTGTTGCAGATGTCATCCTCATCCCCTAATTTATGTATGTATGGTCCATGGGGAGGTTACTGCCATTGGCTACTATAGCTGCACAGAGATCAGAGGTGTTAGTGTCAACTGTTGTTGCAGTTACATTGCAGTTGTTGTTTTGGCTACTGGATTACTGATAGGGACCTAGTTGATGTAGGAGATATTTTGGCTGACGAGTGCCAGGATGTAAGTTTGACGTAGTGGCCTTCCCACCTGTCGAGGCTTTCCCTTAGCTCCATTGTTGTCATGACAGGATGCCCCCATGGGACTGTTGTTGGTGTTGTGTAATGTCGTGCCCCAGCTTCTGTCTGTGCAGGGCATGCCCCCCTGCCGTGCCCCTTTACCCATGCCACTCCATATGTATGCTGACTTACATGCAATGTGTAGTGGTATTTCGCCCCTACTTACAGTCCACATTATTGCATTATAATTCCCCATGCGACTTACCCTGCATGTGCGTTGTCTCGTGGTAGTCTGCGCTGTCCTGTCCTTGAATCCCTGTGAAGATCTCCTCAGGGATGACGGCTGCGACCATCTCCTCCATGTGGTCCAGGGCCTCCTGGTGTGCTGGATTCCCACCTCCAGTCTGCAGTGCTGCCTTCCTGTTCCTGGCCATTTTTTCCTTTGTCCTACGTTTGCAGTCATGCCAGCGTTTCTTACACTCGGTGACTGTTCTGCGTACTTCAGCCACACTGTTGATCTTGTCAACAATTTGTTGCCATATGGCCTCTCTCCTGCTGATTGGCAACTTAGAGGTGATGAACAGTTGGTGCTGGTGTTCCGTCACCTCTTTAACCAGGATTTCCTGCTCCTCTGCACTGAAGCGACACTTTCTTTTTTTTCTATATATGTCCTGGTTCCTGTATGGATCATCCTGGCTGGTTCCTGGTCTGCTGTCATCTTCCTGGGGTCTGTAGTTGCATCTGGGATCCATTTTGGCTCTCCTCTGCTGAAAGGGCAGTGTTCGCAGGTATTTTTGACGCTATTGCGTCCAAAAAAACGTCACTTTCCGGGTTGCGCTGTCATAAATCGACCCACAGTCATTTACGTCGCGTTAACGTTGTTTTCCTTTACGACTTGACGCCGCGATGTGCGTAAAAAAAAATGACTCCCACCTGTTGGTTGCGCCGCCGTGCGTCAAAGTATAAATTTGAGTCCCGCCCGGCGCATCGAAATGGCGTTAGCCGGCGGTAAAATCTTTGACGCAAAACTGCGCCGGCGCAGCTTTGTGTCAAAAAGTATAAATATGGGCCATAATGTACTCGTAAATTCAGTCCTAGATGTCTCCACCCACCGAACTGAGTAAAGGGTGATTTGTAAGTATGAAACTACTATCCGAAATGGTGAATAGTAAAAAATCTATACTGACATCTAGGTGCAAGAGTACATTTATACATGAATAATTATACTGATGAAAATTGACCTTGTTAATAGGGCACACTATTTCGATGGTTAGGAGAGCTTGTACATATTTGGTGGCATATAATATTATTTCTTGTATATGTTATATTAAAGCAAGGATGCATGCAGTCCAACGTGTTTCAGATCTTTTCCTGATCTCTCACATCTATGTCAACACGTTTTCCATCTGCATTATTCCAACTTCAGCTCGTCGATTTAAACAAAAGTGCGAGACAAGTGTTGCATAAATATGCAACAGGTTACGTTTTCATTGTAGCAGAGGAGCGGTATGTAGCTTGCCTATTAAGCTCTTCTAACAGACGATTATCATTGGGCAGTCGGATGCGCCAAGAACAGGTTAGAAGGACCAATTATTGTCAGACATCCTATCAATTGAGATAGATTCCGAGAAGCTCATAGGCTGTCAAAAACTAGAACGAGGAGGCACTGCGACATGGAATCACATGCAGAACCAACTGCAACTGACGGCAGAAAAGTTATAGTCATGTGCCACTGGAACATTAGAATAAAAGAACGTTGTGGGCAAGAATCCATTAAAGAAGTGTCAGCACTTGAGAGCCATAAGACCTAAACCAGAAAGATAAATAGGGTACCTCACACCTATTGTAGTCGCATAACCTAAGACACCTTTAATCTAAAAATGTGGAGAACATAAGTAAGCGGTGATTTGCATATAAAAAGGTAAGACAGAGTGCCCCATTACAGGCGAGAAGGGAATATCCTTATTTTATTTCAGGTAATTAAAACCATTACAATTTTCCGCTGACAATAAAATACGCACAGCTAGAAGAACAGGTTTAATTCTCAGGAATAAGATGTACTACGCAGAGTGAAAAAAGTACCTACAATTTTCTAAAATACAAAGTTTGTGGTTAAGCAATATAAAATGCAAAGTTTTCACAGAGAAACAGGATACTAGAGGATTTAATTTGCTATGGGGAGTAAAGCTCACTGCGCAAAGTGCAAAAAATGCATGATATTTTTGAACAGATAGTCAATTGGTAAACAATATGGAGTTTTAAATCACAAGGTTGAAAATGGAACTTTTTACCACAGAGACTGGATAGCAATAGATGTATGTGATGGGGGTAATTGCCTTACGGTGATGCTAAGGGCCTGATTACAAGTTTGGCGGTATTGTGACCTCATGTTGGTGTCGTCGGTCCTACCGTCAACAGGCTGGCGGAGAAGTCCGCCAAATTATGAGTTTTGCTGTGGTGCACACAGAAGACCTCTAAATCACCACCAGCACCGTCAGGCAGTCAGACCGCCACAGTCGAATAGAGGCACCAACAGTCTGGCAGAGACCATGTTTCCGCTAGACCTATTAGGAGGTTGCACACCGCCAATGTGACCGCTATGGTCGAACCACCACGGAACCCCAAGCAGAAACGAACAGTATAAAAGGAGACACTCACTTCCAGGAATCATCGGGAGCTGCTATGGAACCACAACTAAACATCATTTCATTGCTTCTGCTCGCAAACAGACAAAGTAGGCATAGCCGAAGAGGACAACATCCTGAAATGTCCAATTTTTTGCAATTACATAACATACATTAGGGAGGGGGTGCGAAGAGCTCCAATCACATGTAACAGCATAGTGACACACACATTAACATACTGCATCAAGGACACCCACACATGCAAATCACGCACATTTCAGCCCCCACACATACACACACACACACTTCACGTCATTCACACACATTTACGCACGCAAACAAAGCACAGGCCCAGCCTCGCGGATCCTCATTAAACATACAAACTCATAACAACAACACAACAACTGCACAAATACAAACACATGTCACACACTCACACCCAACACTGGCCAGGGACTCAACACACATACAGCATAATGTACAACCATGTGTGAAAGGGCACACACAACAACACCATTATACAACCTAGCAATCAACACACACAGTACATCGAACCTATCATGCCATGCACAGTACACACAGACTCAAACAGTCAAAACACACAAAGTGACACAGCACAACAACACATATCGCAACAAAGATAACACAGTACCATGACACAAACTTTTCAGCTACATACACATGCCTATTACACAACACACACCCTACCCCTGAGGGACAACAGCACTGCACACAAACTCACATACTGCTCAAATAATACATAGAGCAGCAAGCAGCACACACAACAAAATACTGGCACACAACCAATGTCAGCCAAGAACAATCACACCTAGGAAATGCAGGACAAAGATGTTGCCAAAAACACCAACGACTGGTTGGCTTTAATTAGTGAAAAAGGAAATAAATATGAATGTCTATGGCCATAAGCCAGTCAATATTGTCCAATAACCACACCAAAGGCACAAAATGGTGCCCCTACTTGACTTGCCATGTAACCTCCACAGGTAGGGACATCAAGGGGGCAGGCAGGCACCCCAGGGAGTATTGGGGGATGGGTGTTAGGGGGTTGGGCTCAGGCTTGGGGGGGGGTTAGGCTTTGGTTTGGGAGGGGGTGGACCTTTTTGGGAGGGGTGAACTACTTTTTGGCAGGGGGAGGGGCATGGGTGCTGGCAGGGGAGGTAGGGAAGGCCTTGGAGGTAGAAGGGATGGCATTGGGGTGGGAAACAGTTCTTTTGGGAGTGTCACGGGGAAGGGACAGTAGGGAAAAGGTCAAGGTTGGAAAGGAACACTTTTTTGACACATGAAAGGGGATTTGGGTGTGGAGGGAGAGGGAGTGGTTGTCTGATGTTTAGGAATGGATGTCTTGGGTGCGTGTTTGTGGAAGGTGTGCTTGTGTGTTGTGGGTGTCTGTTGGATGGGTGAGTCAGGGTGTTTATGTGTCTTGGGTTGAGGACTGCAGGTAGGATAGGTGTGGTGGCTAGATCAGTGAATGTTGGTGTGGTGTCTGCAGGTGTGCCAGGTGTTGTGTCTGTGATGCTGGGCGTGGTGAGGGTGTCAGGGCGGGTTGTGAGTGTTGATGTGTCTGCAGGTGGATGTTGTCTGTGTGCGTGCCGGTGGCTTGTCTTGTGGTGCTTATATTTGTCTGTGCCACCCTTGGATGTTGAGGTGGATGCATACCTGTCTGTTTGTGTGCTTTGGGTGGGTGGTGGAAGGGGGGATTTGGACTAGGAAGAGGAAGGTGAAGGAGCATGGTAGACAAGGGGTGACTGGCTGCCATCAGTGTGGAGGCCAGAGCCTGAAATGATTTCTGTAGGCCAGAGATTGCACTTTGAATGCCCTCCAGGAACGCATTGCTCTGCTGGATCTGGCTTGCCAGTCCCTGGAGGACATTCAAGATGGCCGTCTGACCCACAGAGATAGACCTCCGGAGGTCAATAGCCTCCTCACTGAGGGCAGCAGGGGGAACAGGGGCTTGGACATAGGTACCTGTGGCAAAGGAAATGCTCACCTTCTTGGATGAGTGGAGCGGGCACGGCTAACTGGTTGGGGAGCTACAGGAAAGGCAGTAATAGAACTGGGGGTGGTAGACAGAGATGGTACAGGAGTGGTCCCCATGGGTCCACCACCACTGGGGAGTGGCCACTGGAGGAGGACTTCAGATGAAGATGTTGCAGATTTGGTCTCCCCCTTGACACTCCCCTTGCCGTCTGGGCCGCTGGGTCCCTCAGAGTTTGTGGTATAGTGACTGGAGGTCACATGGCTAGAAGCTTCCCCACTTGGCTGTGCCCCGTCTCCTTCACCTCCCGGAGCCAATGCTGAAAATTTATGTTTAAGTAGGGTCATCACATACACATAGTAACACTTTCATTTCTAATCAGACAGAAATCACATGCCATCATTTCCACAGACCCACCACAGGAAGATCAAGTAAAGTGCCAACATCATGCAACAACACAATACTATGCATGACCCACAATTTCTCAAATGTCCCACACCAGCAAAGCAAGGTAACTGAAACCTACAATACCATGACTGAAGTTGTCAAATCACACTGACCATACCATGAGTAGGTGAATATTCCACTTAATACAGGTGCCCTAATCACAACTACATAGTAAATCAGTAGACAAACAATGGATTCCCATTATAAGGTATCTTATCAAATACACATACCCTATTTTTAGAACACAAATACATCACCCAGATGTCATGTATCAGGCAATAGCATACGATGCCAAGTATAAGTAGGCAAACCTGGTTCAAATAAACCATACCTACATCAAGTGACATAAAGTCAACCAAATCACAATGGACACATACCATCACATGACATATCAACATGTCACACCTGCCAAATGTTGGTCAAGGAGGTAGTACACATGTCACACACACATACACCAAGTGTGATGTAGCAAGGAGTGACAATGGACTCAGGTCCAAGCAATGTATGAAAAATGTTTCAAGAAGACAAACAGCAATGGTCACGTAAGGAGCAAGTAAGCTCACCCCACTGTCCTACACACAATGAGAAGTTTACTATCCTGTTTATGCATCAAATACACCACTGTGCTGTACAGGAAGGAGGGAAACAGTCCTTGCTAACACCAACATGGGTAAACCATTTTGTCACAGAATGAGAAGCAACACATTACTACTCACATATCAGACAAGGCAAGCCTGGCATCCGTCTGTGGTGGATTCCCAGAATAAAAGTATAAGTGGTACAAACATAACTGGTACGACAGCCATGATGCAAGCCAACCATCAAGTAACACTTACCAACCTACACACAGGTGTTTAAGAACTACCACAACTGTTTCCAAACACCCTGGCCTCATTTGTCACAGCTTCATTGCTACAGCAAGTACACATGACAAAATACAACAGTGTGGCATGACATTTCTCTAAAACAAAACAGATGATGTTGACCCAGTACTGGCTGGGCCATTGCAGTGACTGGACAACCATTGCCAATTTACAATTTCTACACAAGTATACCATGGACAAGCTATGTGTCTGCTATTAGGACATCTGCATGACAATCACATTCTTAAATCTGATACCAACATATGTGTTCCTGTGGAAATGTAGCATATGCACACTGGTAACCAAAATGCATAATGTCAACTTTCATGGGACATAACATGTCAAGTTACATTCCTCACTTATCAAGGTGAAGCACCTTGCATCATGTGTGAAAATGTTAGCTATGTATGTTATTTGACATGTCTGATGGCCACCACTGCATCACATAATGCTTTGACATGTTGGAAACCATTAGACATTGGAAATGACTTGCCCAAACCTGACTTCAATTCACACATAGACATAACCCCTGATACATAGCAGAGGACAGAGAGCAAGAACAAACTGATCTTTCTAGCATAGTATTAGTGAGGACTGATCTGTTAGTGGGAACTAACACTCCCCCAGGGTAGTAAAAGCAGATAACTGGAACTCATAAAACACTGTCATATGTGCTCCATTCTGTGCTATACGAGTGAGTCATATGTCTCAAAACCACATGAATGTGAACACCTGTTGCCAATACATGACTCGTGTACATAAATGTGATCACAGAGGATCTGTGACTCATTACACTTTCTACATTGTCAGAGCTAACATCCTGTCCCTCACTCAATCAATTGTTGAAGGGGCAAACATGTATTTTGTATGTACATACCCCCTTGTAGCTACTGTGCTGCCCTCAGACACCCATCCAACTCAAGGTAGGCCACCACCAAAACGTGCGCCATTAGAGGGGTCATTGTCTGACAGGCACCCTGCCCTCATTGGCAGGACATCCCCAGCTGAGCCTCTGCGCTCTTCCAGGCCCAGCGTCTGAAGTCCTCCCACCTCTTCTGACAGTAGGTGCTCTGCTGGATGTGGACCCCCAGGACCTGAACCTTCTTGGTGATGGCACGCCAAATCCACATCTTCTGATGGGTGTTGAACTACATAGATGACATACACAAGAAAGAAAATCATGTCCACAAGTACCATACAAAAACAGGCAGAGCTGATTTAAAGTCACTTCAAGTCAAACACGGACTCTGGGCATAGGCTGAAGTCAAGGAACCTCAGAAGTTAGGAATGATTTTTAACCATCACAGGCTGTATATGGATACAGGGTGTGGCTACAGTGAGTGCAGATACAGGGAGGGTACAGGTGTGGTGAGAAACAGGCAAACAACATGCATCAACACCTCCTGCTGTCATTTTAGCACATATTTCCACACATCAAGTACATCTGATGATGGCACATACCTGGTGATGGCTGACATGACACCTCAGCTACCCATGCGCCACAGTCACAGGTGGATCATGGAATACTCTTTGCACACTCTCCACAATGTCTCAGAACTCTACACCTGTCACTTCACCTAGGGATATGCCCAGGAACTCAGGGGCATATTTCTACTCTGTTTGCGCCGAATGTGCGTCAAAAGTTTTGACGCACAATCGGCGCAAACCCTGCCCCATATCTATACTTTGACGTCCGACCCCGCGGGCGTCAAAGTTCCACCATGTGCGTAATTTTTTGGAAGGGGGAACCAGCCGTGCGTTAATTATATGCAAGGTAGGCGTTCCCTTCCAAAAAATGACTTTAAGGGCTCCGTTTTTTAACACCTGGGTCAGGGCAGGCGTTAAGGGACCTGTGGGCTCAGAAGGAGCCCAGAGGTGCCCTCCCATGCCCCCAGGGACACCCCCTGCCACCCTTGCCCACCCCAGGAGGACACCCAAGGATGGAGGGACCCATCCCAGGGAAGTTGAGGTAAGTTGGGGTAAGTATTTTTTTGTGTTTTTTTTTTGTGGCATAGGGGGGCCTGATTTGGGCCCGCCTACATGCCACTATGCCCAATGACCATGCCCAGGGGACATAAGTACCCTGGGCATGGCCATTGGGCAAGGGGGCATGACTCCTGTCTTTGCTAAGACAGGAGTCATGTCAATGGAGGTTGGGCGTAAAAAAAAATGGCGCAAATCGGGTTGAGGCCTGAATTTTGCCTCAGACCTGACTTGCCCCATTTTTTGAAGCCCAACCTCCATTTTCCCCTACGCCGGCGCTGCCTGGTGTGAGTCATTTTTTTTTACGCACACCAGTCCGCAGCGCCGGCTAACGTCATTCAATAAATAAGGCGCCCGCATGGCGCTTTGGAATGGCGTTAGCCAGCGGTAACATTTTTGACGCACAACTGCGTTGGCGCAGTTGTGCGTCAAAAAGTATAAATATGGGCCTCAATCCTTTAAGCACACTGATTGTACCTACAGGGCGTTGAGGACACATTCTCACATATTGCCTTTAAGCCACAAAAACATATGTGTATATGGTACTCTTATCTGCTCCTCTGGTGCACCTTAGAGCTCTTCACACAGGGGTAGGACTTGATCCACAAGCTTCTCCAGCTCTTATGGTGAGAAGGCAGGGGCCCTATCACCTGTAGCACGGGCATGATTGCTCCCAGAGGCAGTACACAGCAGCTCAAGTTGTGGAGGTCTTGCTGGCAGCAGTGTCAGGAGTCAAGTGAGAGATTCATCAGGAGATGGCGGTCACGTTCACCACATACACGATCATCACCACCGGTGGACCCTGCCATTGGGGGAAGACCGCCACAGGCAGTAATGTGTTCCAATGGCAATGTTCGACATGGTCGCATCCGCCTACTGCCATGACGACTTCCGCCAGCGGTCATGGCCGTTTCCTATTGGCCAGTATGGTAGGTCAGGCAGTTGCATTTTTAAAGCCCTTAGACGTTCTGTAAAATTAATTTCACATGTTGGGAAACATATATACTGCATTATATCCAGTGCTGGCATTGACCAAACATTCATGATTGTCCAGAATGAAGGGACAGGTTTTTATGTTGTGCATCAAAAATTCAGGAATCTTTGGTGGCACAGTGAGCACCCTCCTGGCAATGAGCAAGATATTGTTTGTGGCTTCTTAATGAAATGCCGAGTTAGATGTCAGTATCAGAGAGACTCACTGAGGCTTCGGTTTACATTTCCATGTCATCATGGAGGCAAGGGAATGACATATCACTGAGATGCAATTATTTCCATTGGCATGTGCTGTGTACCATATTTCAACTGTATCATATGGCATGTCACATCATTATATAAGACATATTGTCATCCTAATGGCATACCACTCATTGTACAACTCATGTCAGTGCTGCACTTCCTGGCCACAGGCCCCTTCCAAAATACAGTGACCCTGACTGCAGGGAAGTCCTAGCCTATGTTCAGTCTGGTCTTGAAGGCTGTACTGTCTGCATTGTTAAAACACCTAGACAGTTACATCCGTTTTCCACAATGTGAGGATTTGGCCATTGTGAAGGCTGATTTTTATGGTTTGGCACATATCCTAAATGTAGTGGGAGCCATTGATGGTACCCCTGTAGCCTTGGTTCCCCCACATGGCAATGAACAGGTGTATCAGAAAAGGAAGAACTTTCACTCAATAAATGCCCAAGTAGTCTGTTTGACGGACCTCTACATTTCCCAAGTATGTGCAAGGTACCCAGGTTCAGTCCATGATGCCTTCATCATGTGGAACAGCGGTATCCCACAGCTGATGACACAAATGTACCAAGAGTGGAGCTGGCTGGTTGGAACATCACATATGTCATTTGTGATAGTATGCAATGTCTGCTTCCAAATGTAATGATGCCCTGGACTAATGTTAGCACACATGTAACAATTACTTACAGGGGACTCTGGCTACCCAAACTGACCCTGGTTGTTGACACCAGTGAGGTGCCCAAACACGCCAGGGGAAGTCCGCTTTAACGAGGCCCATGGAAGGACACAGGGTGCCAATCGAAAGGCACAGCGTGTCGTGGAGCGGACGTTTGGGCTCTTGAAGGCAAGATTCCGTAGCATCAATAAGTCTGGACGAGCCCTCTTCTACTCACCTGCCAAAGTGTGTCAGATAATTCTGGCCTGCTGCTTTCTCCATAACCTCGTCCTGAAGTGCCAGATCCCCTACTCATCTCAGATGAGGGTGAGCCAGAAGTTTCACTGGGTGAGAATGCAGAAATGCCAAGTGAGGATGACATTGATGAGGACGAAGGTGGAGATATGCGGGCAGATCTCATCAATCAGTACTTCACCTGAGTGTAAGCATGTGATGGTCTGTAATGTGACTGACTCAGTGGGGTAGTGTGGGGGTCAGGAATGTTTGAGAAGGATCTTTGTTTGACTATCAGAGCGGTTATTAGTTACTTGCAGCATACAGCTCAGGTTTTTAGTCAAATTGGGACATGGAGTTGTGACTTTCGTGATAATCTCTTTTGTTAGTGTGAGCCAAAATGCCATGTAAATCAAATGCTACTAGTGGGCCTGCAGCACTGGTTGTGCCCTTCACACAAGTAGCTCTGTAATCATGTCTCAGACCTGCCACTGCAGTGTCTATGTGTGCAGTTTTAACTGTAAATTCGACTTGGCCAGTGTACCCACTTGCCAGGCCTAAACCTTCCCTTTTCTTACATGTCAGACACCCCTAAGGTAGGCCCTAGGTAGCCCCAAGGGCAAGGTGCAGTGTATGATTAAGGTAGGACATATAGTAATGTGTCTTATATGTCCTGACAGTTAAATATTGCTAAATTCATTTTTCACTGTTGCAAGGCCTGACCCTCTCATAGGTTTACATGGGTGCTACCTTTAAATATGATTAAAGTGTAGATTCCCTCTGGGAGCGGATGGGCATGTGGAGTCTGGGGTCTCTGAGCTCACAATTAAAAAATACATCTTTTAGTAAAGTTGATTTTGAGATTGTGTGTTTGAAAATGGCACTTTTAGAAAATGAGCATTTTCTTACTTATATCATTTCTGTGACTCTTCCTGTTTGGGTCATTTTGACAGTTGGGCTGGTTGCACCTCTCACTAGACAGTGACACAAAGGGAGCTGGGGTGTAGTCTGCATTTCCTGATGAGCCATCTGTGCTAGGAGGGAGGGGAGGAGTAGTCACTCACACCTGAAAGGGCTGTGCCTGCCCTAACACACTGCAGCCTCCAACCCCCTGATGAGTGTCTGGGGCCTAACCTGGGCAAGGCAGGATTTCACATTCAAGAGAGACTTTGCTTTGAAGTAGGCCTACTTCAAAGGAGAAATTGGGTATAAGAAGGGCACCCAAAACCACAGACTTTAGAACACTTCTGGAAACAAGAGGAACCTCTGCCTGGAGAAGAGCTGAAGAGCTGAGGAAGAAGAGCTGCCCTGCCTGTGACTGTGCTTTGTGGAGCTATCCTGCAGTTGCTGCTTCTGCCAGAGTAAGAGGGCAAAGACTGGACTTTGTGTGCCTTCTATCTTGTGAAGATCTCCAAGGGCTTGATTTAGTGCTTGCCTACTGTTGTTTGAAGTCTCAGGGACAGCAAAGACTTGTCTCTGCCAGCAACTGGAGTCTTTGGAGAGACTCCTACTCTTCCCTGTGCTGCACATCCAGTTCCTGGGACCCTGAAAGGAGAAGCTGGCAGCCTAAGAGGAAGAAATCCACACACAGAACGCAGTGCAGGGAAAAGATTGACGCGACTCCGAACTGCGGCTGAAAAATCGACGTGCCGCCAGCTTCGTGGCTGAAAACTGACCCTCGCCTGCAACGCGACCAAAGAATCGACGCATGGAGCTGAAGAAATCACGCGCAGCATCGCTGATGGAGGCTGGTGAGATCGCAACCCGCGCTGCGTGGTTTTCGGATCATCGTGCGGCTGGATTTCCGATGCAAGTACCGCTGGGTGTGTAAGAACAACGCAAGGCCTGCCCGACCCGAGAGTGCTGACCGGATCGACGCATTACTCTCCTGGGAGAGAAGAACGATGCACCCCGACCCGACAAAAGGAGGAACTACCCATGGTCTTACTCGTGAGTGAAATCGACGCATCGAAAGCCATTTTAGGATGCACACTTGCCCTGCGGGGTTATTTTTGATGTACCCAAGGTACATGTGTTACAAGGTTAGTGTGTGTTTAAAACTACATGAAGACTCTTTTTGCTTTTTAATTAATAACTTGACTTGTGTATTGTGGATCTTTGTCATTTTGGTCTTGTTTTGTTTAGATAAATATTCTCTATTTTTCTAAACCTGCGTTGTGTCATTTTGTAGTGTTTTCCTTAAGTTACTGTGTGTGTTGGTACAAATACTTTACACCTAGCACTCTGAAGTTAAGCCTACTGCTTGTGCCAAGCTACCAAGGGGGTGAGCGGGGATTACCTGAGGTTGATTCTCTTTTACCCTGACTAGAGTGAGGGTCCTTGATTGGACAGGGGGTAACCTGACTGCCAACCAAAGACCCCATTTATAACACCTACTATCCCTGTAAAATGGACAGTGGTTGTAAAAGAGTCAACAGGGAGCATCTGTGGCACACAAAGGGAACAGGCCGTTTGAGAATCACTAACTTGCAGTGGTTGTTTGGGTGGACATTCCAGCTTGCAGGGAGGGGTTTTTCAGCTATAGAAGCAGGGGTGCCTGTGGCATGTCCTTCCCCTGGCAGAGCCTTCATCACACAGGCTGCCAAAGATGCAGAAGAGGCTGGTGTTACTTGGCCAATTGAAGTGGTCTGGTGTTGTGGACATACACTGCTCAGGGTGGTGTTGATGTCTCTCAGCACCCCTGTTAGGGACAGCATGTTAGCATTGAGAACCTCCAACTCTTGCATGACTTCCTGGTGGTTGTCCCTCTGTAGCTTCTTTATCTCCCCATCATGGAAAGTACCTGGCCTATCACACCTTGGAATTGCTGGTAGGCTCCAAAGACCTGGGAGATGGTGTCCTGGCCAGAACTGTCCCTAGCAGCCTCATGTCACTGGCCCACACCATTCCTCCCACACACCCTACCCCAACATGTGTGCACCCCAGGCACAGTTTGCCCACTGCCATTGGTGCCAGAACCTTTATTGTCTGGGTTTTTGAGTTCTAACTCTGGTACCTGTACTGTGGAGCACATGATTGTTGTAACTGTCCATGGGACACAAGATTGAGAGCGATGTGTTGCCTGGGATGTGAATGCAACAGGGCTCAGAGGAATTGATGTGGGCAGGGTGAGGCTGACAGTTGTGGTCTGACCAGGTAGCCCAGATGGGCCATGGATGTCCTCATTGTCAACATATCCAGGATTGCTCTCCTCACTGAGGATTCATCCAGGGGGGAAGTGGCTATCTCAGGTGTGCTCTCCATGGTCCCAATCACAAGTAGACCTGTTGAAGATGTGGAACAGGCAGACACAGATTGTCATGAAACATGTGGTTCCAAATTTGACAGGTAGATATGTTTTGGGCCATGTACATATTAGCTGTGCTTGATCCCCACAAATGACAATGACACCAGCTTTCAATAATGTAGACCTGACATATGCGGTACGGACAGTTCCTATTTAAGTCACCTTGCTACAGTATATCAGAGTATCTTGCCAGTTGGATGAATGTTCATTGATTCATAACTTGGCAGCTGTGTACCTTTAAATGTTTAATGGTACCTGCCAGTTGACAAAACATTATTGAGTCAACAGACAGCTGCACATTGTCATGTGGACACTGAACTACATGGCTATATGTGTCAGGTTACACCAAGTACAGTACACTGCATATATGTGAGGTCCCTCCAGGTGAGTACAGTTTAATAGCTAATGGGAGGTAGAAGGGACAGTTTAGCAGACAACACAGTTGTAGCTGTGTGTTAGTGGTACTGTACTGGCAGATGTCCATTGCATTGCTGTCATTACCACAGACTGTACAGTAATGGAGCATTCAGGTGGGTTTACTTCATTGTTTAGTTGACATGTACGCCAATTTTCATTGTGGTACCCTGTTCTGTTTTTTTAAATGGTGGAATAGTGCCTCCTGGGAGTTGTAATGCTGTCAGTCCCTGTATTTCCCACGCCACACACAGATACTATGCCCCTCGGTGAGTTAAGTTCAAATATGAGAGGCCAAACAGCGTGTTAGAAATGGGGTCTCTAGTTGGCAGAGGTATACACCCTTGTCCAAGTAGGGACCACAATCCCAGTCAGGATAAGTCACATACAGTCCAAATTATCCTGTGCCCATCCTCTGGTAGCTTGGCACTGAGCAGTTAGGCTTATCAAAGAAGGCACTGTGTAAACTATTTGTGCAGTAAATCATACAGTAACACAGTGAAAACACACCACAAAAATACACCACACAGTTTTAGAAAAATATCTGATGTTTATCTGGTTAAATTAAGGTCACAATAATAAAGATTCAATAAGCACAAGTTGAGATATCACTTTTGCAAGATTAAAAAGAGTCTTAAATCTTAGAAATCAATAGTTGTCTCTTGTTTGCACAAAGTACCTGGTTTGCATAAAAAATAACACAGACAGACACTGCAGAGGAGGAGATGCATGGAAAAATAGGGTCCGCATCGGAATTTCTGGCGCGGCACAGACGATGCTTCATTTCTTTCCACGCTGCAAGGGGATTTGCGTTGATTTCCAGTGAGCAGTGTTGGTTCCTCACTGCAATTATCTTTTTGACACCCAGGGATGATACAGGGAAATCCTGGGTGATTGGGAAGAAGTCACAGGTGTTGTGTCGATTCAGTATGGAGATGCGCCAAATGTTCTGTGACACTGCACATGCTGCATCGATTCTTCACTCAGGAAGTAGGACTGCGTAATTCCAGTTTGGCTGTGCAGTGATCTGGTAGGGCTGTGCATCAAATTTTCAGCCGCAAGACAGGCACTGCGTTGATTCTTCACTCGGAAAGTTGGGCTATGTCATTCGGGCTAGGCTGTTCAGAAATTTCTCAGTCGCAAAATGGCTGTGTGTCATTTCCGGCAGGCTGTGCATCGATTTTCAGCACACAAGGAGTTTCCTGAAGAGATTAAATCTTTTTGGCCCTGAGACTTCAGAAAACAGGAGGCAAGCTCAATCTAAGCCCTTGGAGAGCACTTCTCAGCAATGGCAGAGGGCAGCAAGGCAGCCGCGCAAAAGCAAGGCAGCAGTCCTTCTCAGCAAAGCAGCCCAGATGAGTCCTTTGGGCAGCCAGGCAGTTCCTCTTGACAGTTTGCAGTTTCAGGTCCAAACATGTCTAGTTTGGTGGGGTCAGGGACCCAGTTTATGTACCCAAAAATACATTTGAAGTGGGGGAGACTTCAAAGAGTGGTTTTGATATGCACAAGGTCCCCTTTCAGTACAGGTCTGTCTGCCAGGGTCCCAGTTGAGGGTTAATTAGTCCACTGTGTGAGGCTGGCCACTAGCCTTTGAAATGTAAGTGTCAGGCCTTCCACCCTTCCAGCCCAGGAAGACCCATTCAGTATGCAGATGAGTGCAGGTGTGATCGAGTAGCCTGTGATTGTGGTTGTCTGGGTGAAATGCACAAGGAAGCTGTCAACCAGCCCCAACATTGATTGGAGACAGTCAGTAAGGCACATATGGATTTTAAGTGCAGAGAAATGCTCACTTTCTAAAAGTGCCATTTCTAAAATAGTAATATAAAATCCAACCTCACCAATAAGCAGGATTTTCTATTACAATTCTGACCATAGTAAATTTGACCTGGTTACCCTTTTCTGATCAGAATGTACCACTCAAACAGTATATGAGGGTAGGCCTACTGCTATCCTGTGAAAGGAGAATGAAGTGAGGAGTTTTCCACTACCAGGACATATAAAACACACATGTACATGTCCTGCCTTTTACCCACAGAACACCCTTCCGTATGGGTTACCTAGGGCCTACATTAGGGGTGACTTACATGTAGAAAAAGGAGAGTTTAAGACTTGGCAAGTACTTTTAAATGTCAAGTTCAAGTGGCAGTGAAACTGCACACACAGGCCTTGCAATGGCAGGCCTGAGACATGGTTAAGGGGCTACTTATGTGGGTGGCACAACCAATGCTGCAGGCCCACTAGTAGCATCTAATTTGCAGGCCTTGGGCACATGTAGAGCACTGTACTAGTGACTTACAAGTAAACCAAAATGCCAATTGGGAATAAACCAATGTTACCTTGTTTAAGGGAGAGAGCATATGCACTTTAGCTATGGTTAGCAGTGGTAAAGTGTGCAGAGTCCTAAAACCAGCACAAACAGTGTCGGAAAAGTGGAGGGAGGCAGGAAAAAAGTTGGGGATGACCACCCTAAGGCTGTCAGGTCTAACACAGGGGTATTCGGACAATTGGTCACAGGGCTGGTGAATAGGTTGGCTGTTGAGGTGGCAGGGGGTGATCAGTGAACATGCATGCAAATACATTTTAGAGACAACTTTTTTTGTTGTGACTTATCCAACTCTAATCCCCCAGGTATTTCTGTCAAGCCTTCAGGAAGCAGGATGTCTAAGACCTTCCCCTCCCACTGATGTGAAGGTTGGGGATGGAGGTGGGGAACCACCGCCAGCCTTGGTGACCACCAGTTGGTGCCTGGTGGCCATGGAATGCTTCTTCCCCCTGAGGTCATTCCACCTCTTCCTGATATCCTCCCTTGTGCGTGGATAGCTGCCTACAGAATTCACCCTTTTGACTATTCTTTGCCACATTTCCCCTCTCCAAGCAATAGTAGTTTGCTGGACTTGGGCTTCAAAGAAGTATGGCTGTACTCTGATAATTGTGTCCACCATGACCTGTAGTGTGGCCATTTTTTAATGTAGCTTTTGCGTGTTTGCTTAAAGGATTAGGCATCTGTGAACTTTGTCCTAGATGCATTTTATTTAGCCTCGCACTGTTATTTTACAATAACCAGTTTCACTGTCTTGTTTTATTTTCTTCTATCACACTGTTTAGTTTACTTCAGCCATGGAGTTCTCAAACAATACATTCTTGCTCGCTCTGTGCTTCAGTCAAGGATACAGTCTGGTACATTGCCGATAGACGTGGTAGAAGTTTAATCTTTAGGGTTCGTAGAAAGTACACATTCTTACGTAGGGACGTTTCTTAGAACACCGGCGTGTTAGTTATAAAAACACTTCCTAGTCCTGGTACACGTAAGAGGGAGAATCCGACCAGGGAACCACAACTATACGCTGACTGCCCTGTTGCAGATGATGATCCCGATCACAGACCTTTGCTCAGGTATGAGGGTTGATGTCCTCCCGGGGAACCTGAAAGGCAGGCTTAGAGCTTAACATGCTGTGCTCAAAATAGAACTTAGAAGAGAGAACATAATCTAGTAGCACTATGATAGCGTTATTCTTAAGTTTCACTCTCCTCGTTACTATTTCAATCCTACTGTGTTGTATGGTTCCGGTTATTGCGACTCACGCCTTGTTATCTAAAATGCAGTTGTTTTATTAAACCAATCTTTAAAACTCAAACTGCCTTTGTCATTTATATATGAGACCACACTATGTATGAGAGAACTGGTTGGGATCTGAGTGACCATGACTTCCCTGGGAAGCCCTAAAATGTCATGCACTCGGCTGCCCAATTGTCTCTTCCCTTTGGGAGAGATGAGGCACTGCTAGTTAGCCGGAGCTCAACCCGGATTTGGGGTGACAAGGGTCCTTCGCTGTGGGTTAGACTTAGTCCCCCACACTGTGAACGATCCTGCCACCCAAAAATCCAGTAGTCTCATTAGGATAATGAGAGCCTACGCGACATGGCGTAGTACAATTTGTGATGCAGACACTAAATACAAACCCAGTGCGTGCTGCTCCAGTGCAACCACATGCAGTAGCTCCAGGTATAAACCCAGCGACTGTACACTCCATCATGGGTAAAGTTCCAGCAAAACGGGAGGAGACTCCATTTTGTCTGGCACAGAAAATTAATACACTGGAGGTGGTATTTCCCCATACGGGACCTCAGGACAAACATAGAATATTAACTATGTGTTAACCATTCGGCATGGTTCCCACAGTGGAACATTGTAATACATGGGGCACGGTGTTTGCCGCGCTCTACACAACAGCACACGGTACACCGACATTGGCAAACCTACCGGAAGTGCTTAAACAGATTCAGGGTGAATACGGGGCTGCCCCAGCCTTAGATTTGGGAATGCAACTGATGGGCAATTTTGCCACAGTTTCTTCAATAATACTAAGTAATCTTAAAGGGGAGGCAGTTGCACTAGCGGTGCGTATGCGTCTAGGTGACGTCCCGCAACTAGATCAGGAGCGGGAACTGCCTAAAATAATAGCAGAAACATATTCCAGTATTGGTCGAGATAGCCTAGGGGTAAGACCACAGAAACCACAGTTTCAAGGGAAAATTTGTAAAGATAATACTAAACAGCAACCTGAGGGTAATAAAAAGCGCTGGGAGAAAACACAACAGACACCTAAAAAAGAAAGGGGAGAATCTCCGCGAGCGGAGACCCCGCAGACTAGGTATAATCTCAGAAATAGGGATAATTTGAAAACGCCTGATAGATATCAATATACTGATACATGCCAATCTCGTTCCTTTCAGGACTCATCGGAAAAGAGAAATGAGAGAGGTGGGCAGTCAGAGCGGAGAACAGAGTACGTGAAACCAAGACAGGAATCACAACGCTCTTCAGAGGTTTCTGTCAAGAAGGAAAAGAAACCGATACAACAAAAACAACAGTTTAAAAAGAAAAAAGTGGCGGCAGTCTCAGTTAGACATGCCGCACAGGAAGAGAGTTCTCTTGAAGAACAAGACATGGGCCATAGCACTGCTATACAGTGCAGCAGAGGTCACAATAGTTTCTAGAGCATCTGGAGGTGAAAGCAACTGATGACTTCATACAAGTTGAAACAGCAGATATGCGTGTTGCGTGTCTCTGACCCAATAGGGTATATACAGTGACTTTACAATTGGAAGGAGACATTGAACGCACTATAAACGCAATCTTTTGGGATCGTGTAGTCAAGATATATGACATTTTGCTGGCTGAACAGGATTGGCTGCCTGACTTTGTTCGCACCTGCCCAGTTGGGGAGGAGGTTATTAAACCTTCGTTCTCACCACTTGTTCCAGGGGAACTCGCAGAGTCCTATAGCATCAAATGGGCTCTAGCACAAGCACCTGCCTTATATAGAAATCACATAGGGTGGGATAGGGATTCTCCATATCATGTAATTCCGATTAAAGGTGAACCTCAGCCACAACCGCAATGTCCAATAAAACATGAAGCAAGGGCACCGGTTAGAGAAATACTAACGCAATTAGAATACCAGGGAGTAATTAAACCCTGTGTCTCACCGATGAATAATCCCTTATTCCCTGTAGCTAAACCGGACCATTCATATAGAATAGTCTTAGACTACAGACACTTGAACGGACATACACGTACATATGCTATACAAAATTCACATAGCGCCGCACTGATGAACAACATTGTGCGGAAAAAGTACAAAACGACTTTAGACATCTCAAATGGTTTCTTCTGCCAGAATATAGCACCCGAAAGTAGGGACCTCACAAGCTTTAGTGCGTTAGGCTCCCAGAAAAAATTCTGTTGTTTGCCTCAGGGGTATAAGAATAGCCCTGGACTGTTTGCGGCTCGTGTGACTGATATTTTACACGGGTTGGACCCTGTAGCATTGTCATATGTATATGATATATATGTCACGGATGACGAGTTACTACAACATTTGGACGGGTAGCCTGCATTGTTGTTGGGTTTGCCAAAACCGGCTACATATTTAACTTCAAAAAATAAAAAATTGCCTTCCTCAGTGTCATATTCCTGGGATATGAGCTGTCAAATGAAGGTAAGAGCCTAGCGCCACAATTTTTAGAAAAATGTTCACAATTGCAACCACCTAATACGATTAAGAAACTCCAATCATTGTTGGGCTTTCTATATTTTGGCAGAACATACATTCCTGATTATGCTACATGCATAAAACCTTTATACGAATTAATACGTCCTGATTTTTCAAGCAAATTCTGGACAATTGAACATACACATACTCTTCGGGAGTTACAAGCAGATCTCCTAGCTGCAAAACATTTACATACACGGGACAATAAGACGCATTTGGTCATCAGAGTGATAGCTGGGGCCATTGGGTTTACGTAGGTCACATTTAATGAAGGTGAGACAGTCCCGATTGGATACAAGTCCCACTTGTATTCGGTTGCTGAACAACGATTCGCACCAACAGAGAAAATTCTCACTGCTGTACAGATTGCTGTTATTAAAGAACGACCACTTACCCAGGGTAAACGCATTATAGTCGTTTCCCCTATTCCGGCCTTAGAGGCTGTTACAAAAGCGAGTGTTCCCAACGCGAAAGCACTGCACCCGCGATGGATACAATGGGCTACGTCTTTTACAGCCACTGATGAAGATTACATTTTTGACCCAAAGTTACAGACTCAGGAATTTCTGCAATATGAAATTGAATATCCAGTTCCCCCTGACCCGTTGCCTATTGATCACTATCAAGTAGTCATGTACACCAATGGCTCTGCGCAACCGGCGGTGGGGACAAAACACCAATATTCTGCTGCATGTGCAGTAGTGACCGGCCATATGGAGGGGGAGAAATTCTGCCCCCAACATACTTATACAAAAACCTTAGGGGACTGTACGGCACAATTGGCTGAGCTGAAAGCTCTATTGATGGCGTTAGAACATACGGATCCGACACAGTTCACACTGATTGTTTGTGATTCGTATTATTGTGTCCAGTCTTTTAATGAATACCTACATTACTGGCGCTTGAATGGGTTCAGAGATTCAAAGGGCAACACCATAAAACACAGACTACTGTGGGGGAAGGCAGCAGACCTGAAGGAAACGCTACCCAAAGTCCATGTTGTACATACTCTTGGACACCAGCACGTTGGAATACACATTGCTGGGAATACTCTGGCTGATGAAGCCTCAAAGTCGGCAGTGGCAGTTGCCACTGTAGCCGCAGTGACTCGTTCGAGTTCCAAACCAGACACAGAGGTTCTGGCTGCCGTAAAAGCTACGGTTGATGGCACGTCTTATCCTAAAGGATTTCCTAATAAATACCAATACTTTATGGGAAGTATGCTGAATGCTGAGGTTAGAATTCCAGGTGTAGGCGTACGCGAGATCCCCAATAAAGTTGTAAGACCTCAATTGATTCATGCATCGCATGAGGGGGTGGCATCTGCACATGCTGGCACGGCCGCCACAATTTCGCTATTACAGGCCCGTTACTGGTGGCCTGGTCTCTATAAAGAGACTAAGCAGTATGTCTTTTGTTGTGACATCTGTCAACAAATTAAAGTTTCAACAGCTAAGCGCCCGCCGCAGACACCCCTCTTAATATCAAACAGACCAATACAATGTGTGGATCATTGCGGTCCACTCACACCGGATAGTGCACACAAATATATATTGTTGGCTGTAGATTCTTGCTCCAGATTTGTGTGGGTATGGCCACAGCGCTCGGCTGACGCTCAAACTAATATTAAAGATTTGCATGTCTTTGTGGGTACATATGCAGTTGCGGCGTTCCATTCGGACCAGGGCCCTGCTTTTGCCTTAAGGGCATTCCGGGACACCATGGCTTTGTTGGGGGTCCAGCTCCAGTTCTCGTCTCCATTTCATCCCGAGGGAAATTCTGTTGTGGAGCATTTAAATCGCGATTTAAAGCAATCCTTAACAGCAAGAGTCTTAGGTACGGGTCGTAGTTGGCTAACCCACCTGTATGGAGTACAGAGAGCACTGAATAACCTGCCTAGAAGGTCCTTGGTGGGTCGTACTTCATATGAGTGCCTGTTCGGAACACAAATGTTTGTTCCGGATCTAGATGGTCCTGGTGTGGAGGCGGCGGAAACGCCTTTTGACATAAATGATCGTGTCACTGTTTTGCATGGAATTACAACAGTTCCGTGAAGGTAACTCTTCTAAAAGTGCTGCCTCCACAGGAATTAAGGATGTGCCAGTAACACCTACTGGTTGGATTCCCAGAGTTGGGGATCTTGTGTGTGAAAAAGTCGCAGTGAAAAAAGAATTTGGCCCTTCTAATCGAGCACCAGTCCCTGTGTTGGGGATACACGGAACAAGAACTGTTATTTTACTATTGTTGCCAGGTGCCAAAGAAAATCGCTTTGTTTCTATTGACAATGTCAAGCTACAACATGTGGCCGATTTTGCACAGCAGACCAAGAGGAGCGTCCAGTAGTTCCCGAATCCCTCTCACTACTGGGTAAGATGTTCCGCTCCAAGTTATTTATACCAACACTGTTGCCTCTCCGAGCTTGGGGAGGGTGGAAGATGATCTTGCATTAGTTCCACTGACGACAAATAACTTGGAAACATTTGATCGAGTCACCATGACTACTGATGTTGCTTATACTGTAGTGCTATCTACAGTGTACCACCGCGAGAAACACCAACTCCTCCATTGAATACCGCGGCACCTTTTACACGAACTGCCTCTGGGTACTTTGGCAACAACAACAATAGTCTATCTGACTTGTTTGCCTCTTCAACTACTGACCCAGGTCCACCTAAGCTGATTTATTGGCTTAAAGATACGTATTTTGTTTTTCCTTTGAACTATCTGTGGCTCTTATTGACTATGTCAGCATTTTTTCTCTGGATAGGGTTTGTCGTTACCTTTTTTCTGTTGATACATGGTCATTTTCTTCCTGAGAGATCAGCGGTTGAACAGGTGGTGGAGGTGTTGAAGCCACATTTTTCATCACATGAGGTTCGAAGAGACTTGTCCTTTGTGAACATTTCTGCAGTACCAAATCCGGATGGGATTGTGTGGGATAAAGAAATGTTTGATATATACGGTCCCACTGAGATAATTCAAATACCGTATGTTCTAAAGTTATCTATGAATGATATAGTAATACCAGGCATTGTATCTGATGATTGGGATGTGAAGACAGTTGATTCCATGATGACTGAATTACAATACTGTACTGTCTATGAGAATGAAGATGTTTACCAGTTTAAAGACAATTATGGTGACATGTTTTGCTATAATTATTATGGGCACCACTTTATACATAAAGCAAGTAGTCCGAAAACGATATTTGACTATACGCAATGGGAGCATTGCCCAACTACCCCGCAAGGGAGTTCTAAAACTTATTCAGACAAATTTATGTATTTTTCTGGGCATCATCAAATGAATGCTAAGTCATATTATTTTAACTTAACTCCGTCTAAAGATAAGCAAATGTTGTTGACTAATACGAAATTCATATAGCCAGATTCTTTTGTTTCCCGACTGTCGATTGAAGGTTACGAATATTGGTCAAATAATGTTGATTTGAAAATTGTTTGGGGAACAAAACATTGGCAGACACAGGGTAGAGAAACATTGTTTAGAGCATGTCTCATTCCCGTCTAAATTATTTTTTTAAATGAAACAGTACAACAGACTAGCTGTTTGGGCTTAGCAACAATTAGAGAATTGAACATGCCTAGTATACCTGTCCCTACAAAAATTAATGATTGGCAGAAATACATAAATGCCACTTTTAGTGAGCTTACAAACTGGGTCCAGAATGGTACATTTAACACTTCATTGACACGTCCCGGCGTTTGGTTATTGTGGCCTATAGACACCGATGGGTGTCATCAACGTTTTGTCACCTCCTCGGGGGGTTTCAGGACGAGTCGGGCAGACCCTCGCTACATATCACCTGAACATGCTGAAATTATTACTACATATAGTGTGGGAAAATTGTGTCAACAATGGCAAAAATCATCCTCGCTAGATGCAGTCAAGACACATCTCACTCTCCTGTCTAATAACACTGACTTGCAAGATTTTTTGTCAGGCCCGAAGACACCACGTAGGAAGCGTTTCTTGTACGAAGTGTACAATGAAATATGGAAACCTTCCCAACAAGAGGCTGCAGCCTGGTTAAGGCAAATAGATCAGGAAAATTAGAAAAAGGCATTAGCTGTTGTGGATAATGGAATTCACACCTTGTCCGACCAAATATATACCATTGACAACATTGTTTCTTCTGCTATAGACATTATATGATCTGATATGTCTTCTTTATATCATGGACAAAGTCAAACAAGGTCCATTAAGCAGTTGGGTTGGACAAATCAGACATTGAAGGTGGGTTGCGTACCGTGGCAGCACATCAGTGCCAGGGAGATATTTTTTTCCTTTAATTTGACACAACAACAACAACTGATGGCTAAGAAGGAGGCGACTTATGTCATGCTTAACATTGAAAAATTGGAAAGATTGCCTTTTACCGTGGCCGAGATTCCCTCAGCTGAGTGGTTGATACACGGGGTTAATAATCTGCCTATTTCTACACTACAATTCACTTCTTGTTTAAAACATGTTCCGGTAGGCAGATATGAAAAGCTGGGAGATAATTATATACATGAGGTGTGGGAACTTCCCTTCTTGTACAAATGTCTCAATGGCATGAGAGAGGTTTTTCTTAGCGGTAGTGAATGCGAGACTTCAGTCAGCCATTAGATGATTTGTAAGCAGCTGTCCTTGCATGGGGCATGTAATGCCACGGCTGCGAACTTGGCTTTGTTATCTGAAGGGAGTTCTGGTCCCCTTGGCTGTCCCGCCGCAACAAGGGCGAATGTAGGCGCTCCCATCAGCGCAGCTGTGTCGTGAACGCATGATGCAGCACTTTGGAGCAACACTCCTGGGACATTTTGAGTGTGACTGGTCTCTGTCATTCAGACCGGTTTTGGATTGTGTGCAGCCCGTGTTTCGGTGCCGTTGGTGCTCTTTTGAACATGCACAAGACGTATGTCTCTCACAGCGACGCCCCCCAGTGGTTGATGCTGATCTGTTGATGTTCCCAATGAGGGCTCATTCCCAGACATGCGCGCTGCGGCTGCGTTTGCTTCGTGAGGCTGATTACGAGATACCCTTCCTGGAGGAAGTTGATATTAACTCCTTTACAGACTGTGTACGGGATGCCGCCTTGGTTGATTCTGGGGCTTTGGAACACACCTGCTCCTTAATAGTCTTTGGCGTGGATTTTCCGGTCTTGTCATCTGCCGAAGTGGAGAACCTCCTGCCTTCCATGACTACTGTTTGAATTGTATTTGGTCTAAATTGACACTGTTACATGAATTTGGCTCTTAGCTGCATGCCTATTTTCAAATTTAGGATTACTGTGCTTTGGTGTCCTCTTGACTTGTTGAGATTATATACGGTTTTAGTTAATTTATTTTAATTTAGGGCATTTTTTAGCTTCGGCTTAAACCACTTTCTACTGACAAGGAGAGGGTGTAGTGTGGCCATCTTTTAATGTAGATTTTGCGCATTTGCTTAAAGTATTAGGCCTCTGTGCACATTGTCCTAGATGCATTTTATATAGCCTCACACTGTTATTTTACAATAACCAGTTTCATGGTCTTGTTTTATTTTCTTCTATCACACTGTTTAGTTTACTTCAGCACTGGAGTTCTCAAACAATACATCCTTGCTCGCTCTGTGCTTCAGTCAAGGATACAGTCTGGTACATTGCCGATAGACGTGGTAGAAGTTTAGTCTTTAGGGTTCGTAGAAAGTACACATTCTTACATCGGGACGTTTCTTAGAACACCGGCGTGTTAGTTATAAAAACACTTCCTAGTCCTGGTACACTTAAGAGGGAGATTCCGACCAGGGAACCACAACTAGACGCTGACTGCCCTGTTGCAGATGCTGATCCCGATCACAGGCCTTTGCTCAGGTATGAGGGTTGATGTCCTCCCGGGGAACCTTAAAGGCAGGCTTAGAGCTTAACATGCTGTGCTCAAAATAGAACTTAGAAGAGAGAACGTAATCTAGTAGCACTATGATAGTGTTATTCTTATGTTTCACTCTCCTCGTTACTATTTCAATCCTACTTTGTTGTATGGTTCTGGTTATTGCGGCTCACGCCTTGTTATCTAAAATGCAGTCGTTTTATTAAACCAATCTTTAAAACTCAAACTGCCTTTGTCATTTATATATGAGACCACACTGTGTATGAGAGAACTGGTTGGGATCTGAGTGACCACGACTTCCCTGGGAAGCCCTAAGATGTCATGCGCTCGGCTGCCCAATTGTCTCTTCCCTTTGGGAGAGATGAGGCACTGCTAGTTAGCTGGAGGTCAACCCAGATTTAGGGTGACAAGGGTCCTTCACCGTGGGTTAGATTTATTCCCCCACACTATGAACGATCCTGCCACCCAAAAATCCAGTAGTCTCATTAGGATAATGAGAGCCTACGCGACAGACCCTTACCTCATCGTCAGTGAAACAGGAATGTTTCTGTGGTGACACCATTTTTTGCGGTGGGTGTGTTGTGCGGTTGTGTGATGAGTACTGTATGAAGTGTAGAGGGTGGCCTAATCCATGGTGCTGTGTGACTCTGCTTTTCAGGTCTAGCTTATATATGTGGCATTCTTGTTGCAAAGGATTGTGGTGTGTGATGGAGTGTGTTTTATAGTGCAATTTGTAGGTGTGTCAGGTGTGTGAATCTGTGTCACCTGTGTGGAATTGGAACCATCTAATGTGGTGTTGTGTATTACTGTGGTGAGTGCCAACCCTCGTGGTTTGCACCACCATTGGTTGTCCTCTATGAAAGAATTGCTATTGTGATTTGTGAGTTGTAATAGGTTGGGTGGTTATTTGACAGGATGGCGGTATTGATGGTAGGACTGCCTCTTTCCTGCTTTCCAGAGTTCTGGCGATGTCGGTTTATTGGCTCGGTTTTGGTGGTCCTGCCTGAGTGACTTGTAATACGGCTGCCTGTATGACCACCACCATGGCAGTCTTTTTTGTGGCTGCCACCGTGGCGGTCTGGCGGTCAGACTGCCAAATTCGTAATGAGGCCCTCAGTCTTTTCAAAGCTTCCCCCCAGCAGTAGATGCTAGTGGCCGAACCTGACTGACTGCTATTTAATCATAAGGCACTTCTCATTCTTGCACTTTAGGATGGGTTGAGTTGCTGAGGGTGTGACCGGTTTGTTAATCCAAAAGTAATATCAGGAGAAGAGAAACACAGTGGGGAGAACATGCTGCCTGACTTGGTGAAGCAAAACGGGATGCACCTTGGTCTTGCGGTTATATTTCCGTATTATTGTCTGACGAGAAACCTAATAAAGTGTTATATAAATAAAAAAAAATTTAATACATCACTGCTAGTGACCTCTCCAGAAGCCTGTGCATTTTACTCATCCTACCACCCCAGGGATTACACCAGACCATGTCCAAAGCTAACTGCCCTCCAGAATTCCTGCCAATCAATAATATTCCAGGCAGACTAAAGACCAAGTTGGTGGAGCCTACTCTAACGTACTGCCCAATCAAAAGGTAGCAGAGTAGTATGAGATCGACAAACCATGGACCATATTTATGAAAATTGGCACATCATGTCATGATGCGCCACTTTTCTTGCGCCCCATTGCACCCCCTAACGCCACCATGCTTGAGCCGTATTTATGATACGGTGCACCATGGTGCATGTTAGGGAACTAACATCAAAAATTTGACCCTAGTTTGGCGCCTTGCAGGATTAGCACCAAAAGTTTTTACGCTAATCCTGCAGAGTGAAAAGAGGCCCTTTCAAAACCATGGGAGTATTATTTTAACACCTGCCTTAGGCGTAATGTGGCACAAGGGTTTACAAAGTGGTGTAATGTGTGCACTGCGCCACTTTGTAAATATGGCACAGTGTTTTTGCCATCCTTACTCCACATTAGCATAAAAAAATGACGCTAATGTGATGAAAGTTGGCGCAAGGGGCTCATACATATGCCCCCATGTCTTATAGTTCGTAAAGTATAATTTCTTGTGGCAGTTAATAGTAAGAACTGCGACAATGTAAACAGCACAAGGGCAAAAATAATTAGTAGCAAACCACCTTCTTAGTGTAGTAAAAATAGATTTGTAGAATCAAATAGGCCTAATCTCCACTAGAAAGCCAGTGCTGTCCCACATGAAATATACACAACCATCCAGCAATAAAAAGCTGAGCCAAGCTTTGAATGTACAGAAGATGAAGTGTTTATAGAAATGCCAATGCTGATGTGCATGACTCAGTTAGTGCACAGAAGCCTGCTATTTAGGCCCCAGTGCTTGTGCTCTCTACCTGCATTGTTATGTCTACTTTGTGATCACCTGATTGGCAAGATTTTACCCTCTTGTAAGGCCCTAGTAAATGGTACCCAGGGCATAAGTGATAAAGGAGTCCCTAGGGCTTCAGCCCGCGTTTGTGCCACCCTGGGTGACCCTCCTATAGTATTGGTGACAGGTCTGCAATTGCAGACTGCTAGAGCAGTGCAAACTGCTCAGGTTTGACTGTGCCCCCAGTGAGGGTGGCACAGTCTCATGCACTACCTTATATGTATATCAGACAGCCCTAATGCAGGCCTCTGCAACCCAGAGGCAGGGTGGATTACATTTAAGGTGCAGACATATAAGCAGAAGCATATATGTCTCTATAATGGCCTTCCCATTAAGGGACACTATAAGTGCAGGCCGGTATTTAGGATAATATGGGACTTGAGCCCCGGTTGCCCCGGGCAGCTAGTTCCATTATGGACCTGCATAGATATGTCAAGTTTAGTGTCAAACAACTTGCCTTCTCTCCCCCAACACAACTCTCATGTCTAGGAACAGCTGGCATGCAACCAGATGGCACACTAGCGGTTGCGCATCTGTCTGTCACCTTCCTTTGTGCTCCAGCTGAGCAGCCTGCACTTTTTCCCTTGCTTGCTGCTGCTAAGACAGAGTTCTGACCTCCTGCCAGGCAGCCTAGACACTCCTGATAGGATTGACGGTGGGTTAAGAATGACAATTCACCTACCCCTATCACCTATTCAAATATATGAACTTTCAGGAAGCAAAAAGAGGTAGTATTTTTGACTCCATGTGTGCACTAATCACAGCACCTGCCACCAAGGTGCTATCTGCAGGGAGTTATAGACAATAGATATTTTGATAGCGCACCACTCAAAATAGATCAATAAAGTCCACTTACTCCATATCGTCACATTATCATCTTCATTTTATTTTGCTTTTCTTGCACATAAAAAACATCAGCCAATGCATTTCGTCCTTCACAAAGGACCTCTTCAGAGCTTAAATGCAAGTAGTGTTCAATATCATTTCTCATACTGGTAATTCAGGTTATCAAAGTCCACAGAACGTAATGTAAGAAGAGCACACGTATGAGTGACAAAGGCAGAAAAGCCTCTTGTTGCCGCACTTCTAACCGTCCTAGTGAGGATAAGTCTGAGTTAGATTCAAAGGCTGCATTGCTTCTGATAGCCATCAATGCTGTCCTCAAGCAAGGAAACAGCTCTCCCCATGTCCACAGGCACAGATGCGCATGGACAGGTGGGAAATTAGGTATGCAGGACTGCGCACACCCCCAGAAGGCTGACCACATCTGTAGGGTGAGCAGCCCAGTCTGTGCACTAAATTTTGATTTCTGCCATCTTAGGAGTGGCAGAATAGTGGGTTATGGGCAGCTAAGGTGCACCGGATGTGGTGCCTGCAGGAGCAGTTTAGCTGTAGGAGCTTGATGTTCATTTGCCACTAGTCTCCATGTGCCTAACTCCCCTAATTCCAGGATTTAAGGGACACCCCTGTCACCAGATCTTAAGACATGATCAACCAGCTTCAAAGAAGGGCCAGAAGAAGCTCTGCATCACCGACAACCAGACTCTGCCCACTGCTCCAAAGCAAAAGAGGGAAATTCTGCCTCCAAATCAACAGACTGGAAACTGCATGATCGGCCTTTGCCCTTGGCTGAAACTCATCACTCCCCACCAGTGGAACATATGTGGAAGCCAGATGCAACTTTGGTCTCCATTGGACTGGTGGTACCAGTCCCCTGTAAACTACAGGTAAAAATACTGCAGGATACAAAGTTACACTGGCTATCGGCCCACCATGTGATCATCAAAAAGCAGGTGGTTCAATGTCTTTTGGGAGTTGTAGTCCAGCCTGCCTCCAAGTTTCAGGCCACTATCCCTCTTGCTCGGACCCCGGTAACTTCCCAAATGATTTCTACACCTTCACTGCTGCCAAGGCTTGTTGTTTGCCAGCCTAGTGACTAAACCCTTCACTCAATGTAGCAGGTGCAGGGCACAGCATTCAAAATGTATATGGCATCTGCAGCCCAGCCAAGATTTTTCATCTCCTTGTCAGCATCGTTGTGCCAGTGGTAAACATCAGCACCACCACTAGCCCCGTTCAACACCACAGACAGCCAGGACAACTCTGCAACCAGCCCCCACAGAACAAGTAGGAGTTAACTCACTATTGTCACCTGGTCCCAGGTCCCGCACCACCTTACACCTGGTAGGGTTTCCTGCAGCTCGACCTCCAAGTGGCCTTTTTCAACCAGTGGCATCCCTGCCATTGATTTCAATGTGAGTCCCTTTCAGCATCACGGAGAGCCAGGACAGTCCTGCACATGGACTCCACAGGACAGGTAAAACTTATCTGACTGTTGTGCTCTGGTCCCAGGTACTGCACTAGCTTAACCCCCCAAAGGGTTCCATGCAACTCATCTTATAAGTGCATTTTTGCAACATAATCACATTTTCTCATTGACTTCAAAGCAACGTTTAAATGCCATTTCTGCAGTGATTTTCTATTACTTCTCAAATTGATATCTCTGGTTTTCCTACACTGTTCATTTTGGTGTCTAAAATTATAAAACAATAAGCTCTATTGTTATAAATTGGTGTAAGATTTCTTTTGAGTCCTGTCAATTACTTAGTGACCATGTTTGTGCAGTGAAATGCTTAACACATGTAACTCTAAATTTAAGTTTAGGTTTAAAGGATTCATAAAGTGCATGGCAACCCGAAGGCCTCCCAACGCTAGAGCGGAGACAGAGCCGACAACAAAGAAAGGCTTATACTGTAAATAATAGAGTCCTCAGATTCTTACGAAAAGAGAGTTTTTGCCTATGTTGACGGAGCTCCAAGGGAAGGGAGTTCCAGAGAGTTATAGCTTTATATGCCAAGGATCTGCCCCCCTACCTCGCTTTCTTGATCCGAGGGACCTTGATCAAAGAAGCCGTTGAAGATCTGAGAAACCTGTGAGGGATATAAGGCATTGCAATCTGCCTAAGAAAGGCTGGGCTCCCATTGTGTAGGGCTTTGTGCAGAGTACAGAGGGCTTTAAAATTAACCCGTTGTTCCACAGGGAGCCAGTGGAGGGAGGATAGAGCAGATCCTTCGGACAGGTGTCTAGGAAGATTCATGAGTAGCCGCATAGTGGCATTTTGCACCACCTGAAGTCTCTTTAATATGCATCGAGGTGAGCTCAGATAAAGGACATTCCTGTAATCCAAGCGTGAAATTATAAGAGCCTGAGTGATGAGTCTTTTGGCCAAAAATGGAAGTACCCTAAAAACGTTCCTAAGCAGTCTTAATAGACTGAAACAGGTGGCCGTCAACTTTTTAGATTGGTAGTCCATGGTAAGAGGGGAGTCCAGCCAAAAACCTAGGCTTTTTATATGTTTTGTTGGCAGAGCCAGGTCTTCCATCCCTGCAGGGACTAGGGATGGGGATCTATTCAGGACATATTTTTAATTTATTTTGAGTTAACAGTCAGCCATACTTCTGGCTACAGCTTGGATCAAGGTGTTAGACTGGGCTGATCAGAGTTAGTATTGGTGGAGAATGAAAAAAACAGCTGAGTGTCATTGGCCTAAGACACCAGTGATAAAACATAAGCTTCTACATTCTCAGCTAACGGAGACATGTATATATATATACATATATATATTGAACATGGAGAGCAGTCTCAGTGCTATGTTGGGGTCTAAAGCCCATTTGAGTATGACAAAGGATCTTATGGTCCTCAAGAAAGCCTGACAGATGTATGTTGACATTTTACTCAATCAGTTTGGACGCTATGGGAAGAAGAAAGATCGGCCTGTAGTTATTCAATAGGGCTGCATCGAGGTGAGACTTTTTGAGCAAAGGCTTGACAATAGCATGTTTCCAGTGTGATGGGATCTGCCCTGTTATTAGGGACTCATTAAGGACATTGGTCACCACAGGGGCAAGGCAGGGTCCAAAGGCAATCCAGATTTTATGGTGTGGAAAAGACTGATTACTGAGTCCTCAGTAATGGGAAGATAGTCTAATATCAGAGCTCTGGAATGTTGGGCCTTGACCTGACCGACGAGGTGACCTTTCTGAGTGGGCTTGTCCAGAAAGGCTAAGTAAATATCTAGGATCTTCTTTTCAAAGAAACAGGCCAGGTTATTGCTATGATCCTTGGAGGCTTCCGTAAAGTCAGTATGAGAAGGCGTCTGGGTAATTCCTTTAAATATTGAAAACATTTCTTGGGGGGAAGTTGAAGGACTGTACTATTTTGGAAGCATAATGTGGTGCCTGCGTGGTTTATATTTCGGCATGAAAAATTCTGATCGCTTTCCTATATTCGAGTTTAGAGTAGTCGTCATACGTTTTCCTCCAGCTTCTTTGGAGACGTTTACACTCCAAGTAAATCCTAACTGACCTCAGGATTTACTATTGTGAATCCAAGGACCATTTCTGGGGCATTGTGAGAGTATTACATGATGAGGACTAACCCTCTCACTACATAATACTCCACTTTCCTACACCAGCTATCAGAGATAATATTAATTAGTGGTCTTTTATTTATGGTGAATATGTGTGATTATCACTAGACAATGTTTTACTTAGTGCACCGAAAAAACATCAAAATACCAGGTGCATTTGAAGAGCACAAGTTCACTTTGTAGTCTCTTCGTGAAAATCACAAACAATCAATCTGAACATATCTTTAATATTCATTTTATTGATCTCAGAATGATGAAAGGCTGACCATCGGGATTAAAACCTGTGATAGTTGAGCGGTCAAACACAGGTACCTGAAATGGTTGCATTACCCTACGAGCTGACAGACAGTTATCATGAACCAGTAACAGTGGAAAAGCTTCATCTTTATAAGGTTTTAATTTTTAAGCAAGATAAGTGTTAGGTTTGGTGAAAAAAAGATACCTCTCAATCATAGCACGAATGGATTGATAAACAGTTGGATGAAGAATGAAAATGGTAGTTTTCTTAGTCTATCTTGAATCTTGAGGGGGTTCATACCGTGCCGCTTTCTGGAACATAAGTAGTGTTGAGTCTGGAAATTCCACCAGTGGATTCTGCTACAGTCTGCTATATAACTAGCATTTTCTCACTGTCCACACCTATCTGCCCCATTTATTTCATGCGCGGCGCTGTCTAAAGCTTTGGAGGTATTGACTTTTACTCTCATAACCTTACAAAAAAACGCATCTTTACTCTTGATCTGTCAGTTTAAGTTATGGTGTCAGATAACCTGCTAGGTTTGCTCATATTTCCCCCCGTCATTTTGATGAGGTAATGCTAAAACACCTTAAACGCTTAGGATGAACAGGGGCACTTTCATTATCAGCCCTGGCTTTGTTTGACATATGTCCTTTATGGGGAAGAAGACGATCTGTACGCAGCACTTAGAAGGCAGAAGAGGCGTAGTCGTTACCATTGCAATGAAACTGCCTAAAATTATGTCCTCTGAAATGGTCATCCGGTGATGACACCACAGGACGTGACATCACATGACCCTTTGACCCACGCAATGTTTTTCATAGTGGTCTAAGGTATTGACACCCCTAAACTAAGAAGAAAAACAACCCTATATGAAGAGTAAACTTCAATGTAAGCTTAATGAAATAACACAACACATTTTTACAGCAATTCCAAATCTATTTTTATACTCAGCCTATATAATAGTTGAGATAGTTCCCTGATATGCTATGAGTGCAGCCATCACATGCCAGGAGTGCTGCTCTGATACCTTTTCTTCTCTCCTCCCCTAGAGATGGAGACCTTGAAAAGGCACTTGCAAAACTCAACAGCAGCTGAGAAGGCAAAACAATCTCTGCTGCCTGTGGTTGAAACCGATAAAGTGAAATAGGGGTTTTGTAATAAGCCAACGGGAAAGCAACATTTTAATTCATTGGGCTGTGCATTGTGCACACTTCAGAATGTTATCTGTTTGCAAACAGATAACATACTGAGAAGTATATTAGAGTTAAAACTCCCCGTTCTGGTCCAGCAAAACAATGAAAACAGGGCTCGTTGAGTCCAGTTTTTTCTCCTATTTCTGCCACAGCTTTTGTTATCTCTGAGGTCAGGTGTCGCACAGGTGGTGTCTGGGGTCGCAAGGAGAAAACTAGGGGTCGCAGTTGCGACCCCGCCTACTCCTAAATGACTTCCATGGTCTTCGGATAGCAATGGTGTAACATAAACGGGTTTGATTCTGTTAACTGGGTTTCAGACATGTGCAGTCACCTCTTAAGTATACATTCGGATTCCTGACGCTCATTTCAGTCGCTGGATTGGGGCGGAGGGGGTGTACTGTTGGATTCTGACGTTGAAGAGAGAAACGTGAAATAAATCTAAACCGCAGGTTCATTACACTGTGAAAAAATAGGGATCGCCCCAAAGATTCTTATCATAATAGCATGGTCACAAATGCCCATTTTTAGAAAGCCTTGGTGGTATCTGCATTCAGTTTATGGAATCAAACAGCCGCCCAAATCATACTCTTGTGTTACGGTGTGTTACGAGGTTTGTTTTACAGTATCTCATATCATATGAGGCGTCAATCACCATGCAATATTCTCCCACTTGTTAGCGATTACTCCTGTCCTACGCCCTCTAAGTAAACCAGGAATTACAGTTTCAACTTTATGACACCCCATCGGCAGTACAAACCCTAATTGTGAGTGTGCAATGCTAGACCAAGTGCACCTGTCGTCCCACACAGCAATTTTACTGCATAGGTGTACGTTTGATTTTTTAAGAGGTGAAACACAAAAATACAGAAGAGATACTTTAAAATAGGTGTTGAAACAGGAAAATGTATGAAGTGCACCAGGAGGGCAATGGAAATTCTCTGACATGCCTACACATGTGCTGGTCAGCAAGGAAGAAGTATCAATCACAAAAGGAAATACCTACATGTAGCAGTTGAAGCCCAGTAGTCTCACAGTGCTGTAGTTGGACTCTCGTTCCTAGGCAAGATTGCTGGTTTAGGGATGGCAGCACTTTTGTTTGTAGGCGACTAAGTCATACCTACAACAAGTCACAACTTTCGATCCAACCTTACCAGCTCACAAGCAGTACCGCAACAAAAACTCAAGCAGTAAAAAGAGATTTCTGGCAGCCTTTCGCATAGACATTAGATTGCAACATCTCAGGAGAGTTGTGGTGGAACGGACGTTATCCTGCTAGCAACAACTCTCAATCACACACAGGCAATAAAGGAGATGCAGGAAAGTCTTCAATATATTTATTGAGAGGACTGCAATCTATGGTAAAATGCATGAGCTGCAGTGATTAGGATAATGAACAATAAAAGAAGCATAATTGTGAAGATGAGAGTTGTCAATTCAAAACCCCCCACAATTTTGCAACAAACATGAGATGTAAAATCCCTAGCACAGAGAACCTAATCTCTAACCTACCGAAAGCTAGGTATGATAAACCTAATCTGACAGTCCCATGTCCATGAAAAGCATCCCCCAGACTCCATGGTGACACAAAGCTGAGTTCTCCAGCAAGGTGACATGCAGTGTAGATGCACCTGGAAGGAATCCTTCTAATTACCTTGTCCGTATGAAATGTAGTTATGCAGATCATGTAGGACCCCTGACACAGGTATGTTCCCAAACAATTGATAAGGAGGCAGACTTGTGGAGTCAACTAAATAAATAATCGCCAACAAGTGTACATTATGTTCCTGTCAAACGTAAATGAGAAAGGGACATGAAGTGAATACCTATGTACATCACTTGATTAGGATGCTGATAGTGACTCCTTCACAGAGTGGCACGGAATATTTAAATCAAAATATCTTTATAAAATACAAACAACAGCAGCCATCTTAAAAAAAAGAATGAAATAAATGGAAAAAAACAGAGCAAGCTAAGTAGGTTTAAAGTCACTAGGTGATGGGGGCACAGGCCTGCAAGCCAAAAGGATAAGCTAATCTGAATCCCAATAAAAACTAAACTTGATTCACCACACCCTCCCCATTTTTGGAACAAGGATGGTAACACACTAAAGAGAGTGCATAAGTCCAAGCTAAAATGCTCTGAGCAACAAAAAAAAAGGTTAAAATCTAAATTAAAAACCAGGCTAAAAACATACAAGAGATAAAATGTCGACCATGACAAGCAGAGCAGCCAAATGCGAATCAAATTATTAAGGCAATTTGGCAATAAACTTTAAAACTTTTGGTAAGGCTAATGGGCAAATCATTTAACAATAATCGTGGTCTTGAAGAATGTCTCCAAAGTCATTGAATGGGAGCGCGTCCAGGAATGACTCCACATCATCAGATCAATTACAGTATTGGCAGATGGATCCAAGGAGCAGAAGTGCGCAGAAGCCTCAAATGCAGGACCACCAGCGTAGGTGGCACCATCCATAGTGCCTGATGTTGATGGAGCCAAATGGTTAAACAGCAGTGGCTCAAAAGTGGCCTTGCGAATCAACCTCAGTCACATGGGCATGACCGTGAATGAACCCTCATCGGGAACATCATCAGTTACTTTTCCACAGGAGGCAGTGTCTGGACAGCAAGACACACATATGGTAGATACTGGAAAATGTACCAGGTGCAATGAAAGACAGGTTACATGCACTACAAAACCAGTCAGAATGACAATGACCAATCATACTCCAATTCCTCAAGCGATGGAGCATCAAAGAACTGTACCATGGGATGACGGCACAGCTGGGCTGGTGGTAGTAGACGCATCACTCCACCGAGCTGAGAAGGCACAACCACTGCGTATTAGCAACATCAGCAGCAGCATCCAGCCAATCAGAGCCAAAGTCACAGGAAAGCCACCAAACATACTTGAAAAGAGTTAATGGATAGCTGATGGATTGACTCCAAAGACAGCCTAAAAGATGTAAACTAATCTAGACCCAACAGCCTTAAAGAAGTGTACAATCCCCGCAGGGCTTGAGGCATTGAGATTTTTGAAGATGACCTCTTCAAAGTGCTTGGGGAAGTTTGTATTTAGAAGGGAGTGTATCTCGGCTGAGGATCTCGCTATCTGGAGAGCATACGTCTTTCTGGCCGATGTCAACACCACTTGTTTTTGGAACAGTAGCTCCTTCAGTCTGCTCAGCTTGTCATAACTTACATTATTAGTATCAATGTGAGGCCACATTTCTGCTACTCTTATCTTTTTGTATAGGGGGGTTTAGAACATGTCCACAATGAGTTACAATTTGGGAGATCGAAATTGCATAGGCAATTCCTGGTTGTCATTCCACCGCAGCTCTGATCTCTCAGAACCACATAACTTCCATTCAAAAGTATATAAAATGCTGGACAAATCAAAGGGGGAGTACCCTTCAGAAAGCATGTCAAGTTTGTGACCCCCACATTGCAGAAACCCTGAAGTGACACCTGTTTTCAAATCATTGAATGACTAACAGTAGTCTCACATTCGCTCAGAAAGACCTCTGTTTCGCAATTCAGACATTTGAACCGGAAAGGCAACTCCCACTCTTCTTTAATATAGCTATCTCCTAGCCACTCGTATTTGCCCACACCGAAATGTTTCAAACACTTTGTGAAATGATAGGTGGAAATTGGTGATTTATAACGCCATATGTGACCCATACCGTTGATGGACTTTCCGCTATGGTAAAAGGCAGCTTTTCTAACTTTTCTAAATTAAGCATGTTGCATTTCGCTTCCTTTTTAGCCATTATCAGTTGCTCCCTGGACAAATTAAAAGCAACACACAAGTCACTATTGTTGATGTATTTCCAAGGGATGCAGCCATTTTTCTGAGTCTGTAATATCCAACCCAACTGCATGATGGAGTGCAGCTGACTTTGCCCATGGTGTAAGAGGGACATGTCATTCTGAATGGTGTCTATTGCAGATGACACTAGTGCCCTCATTACGACTTCAGCGGTCTTTTACAAAGACCGCCCTATTACGACTGCTGTCAGATTTCCACCCGATTTCAGGCAGAAATGTGACAGCAGTTGGCCCGGCTTACGGGGGTGGAGAGGCGGTTCCACCGCTGGCAATGTCATGACAAAAGTACTCCGCCCGCCGTATTATGACTTGTAATTCAGCATGGCAGTGTCCTGAAGGCATGCGATGCCAGCGGTGGAAGTGCCAGGACCCATACTCTCCCGGATGACCTCCTCACTGGAAAAGGTAAGTGATCATCTGACAGGGGATGGGGTGTCTGTGTGTGCATGTTTGCATGTGTGAGTGTGTGTGGATGTATTGAATGTGGTGGAGGAGGGTGTCTGCATGTGTGAGTGCATGAGTGCGAATATGCAGATGGCAGAGGGGGATGGTGTATGCGTGCGAGTATGTGGAGGTGGTGGTGTATGCGTTTGTGTATGTAGAGGGGGAGGGGTGGTGTATGCATGCATGAATGTGGAGGGGATGGTGTATGCATGCTTGTATGTCAGTGAATATGAATGTTTGTGTGTGTGTTTTTGTGTGTGTGTGTGTGTGAATGGAAGTGGTTGTGAGTGTTTGCATGGGTGTGCCCGAGTGCCTGTACTTGCACAAATGAGTGTTTCTGTGTGCTTTTTTGAGTGTGTGCTTGAGTGAATAGGGGTGTATGTTGCGGGTGCATGGGTGAGTGTTTTCAAGAGTGTAGAAGTGTGTGGGTGCATGTGTGCGGGTGTGTGGACATGTGGGGGTGTGTCTTCCGGTGACAGGAATGAAGATTCCTGTCGCCAGGTGCAGGACCGCCAGCATTTTCGTGGTGGAGGGACGGCTTCTGCCGGGCCGGAGTTGTCCACCTCCAGCCCGGCAGACCACCCAAAACTGGTGGTACAGGAGGCAAACTCGTAATATGGCGGTCTATACCGCTGGCCCGTTGGTGATAAAACTGCCACCGCGAGTCTGGCAGTCTTGAAACCTCCAGACTCATAATGAGGGCCTATGTTATTTAGTGTGTATATTCTGCCAGACAGAGTATTCATGCCGTTATCGTCAACAGCTAAAGCCTTTTCCATACTTTTCTTATCTATTTGCCTGAAACATGCAGCTTCCATAGTTCATTGTATATGGCATACGGGAATCATATAGAGTGTTGTTTTCGTGGACCTAGCAAGAAATCCTGCAAGTCTACTTCCTCTGATAGGAGATGTTCCTTAACTGCTGCTAATCATTGTTGGCACAGTTTACCCACATTAAATGTGGTAACTATACCTGAGTATTGACCCAAGACATAGCAAGGGTCTAGCTGGCTAATCTTGAAGTGCCCTGCCCTGAGGAAGTAACAAAACATGCCTGACACCCATTTGTGTCTATTGGCCACAATAACCACACGCCTTGACTTGAAAGTGTGGAATTATAGGTACTAGCCTGAAACCAAGCATTCATTTCTTCCTTGGTGAAATTTATGAATGTTTGCTAATTGGTGAATTTGCCTGGTGTAGGGATAGTCAGTGCATTCATTTCTTTATTTTTGCTAACCCTAGGCAGGATGCCTGTTGAACTGTGCCATTTATAAATATCATCTGGACAGGAATAACGCACCCTCTAAACAAAGCTTCCCTACCCTGAATTTGCCAAACCTGTGTTCCCCATACACTTTTCACATCAATAGTGTTCTTCCAGAATTCATATCCGTCAACAGCAAGTTGGGAAACAAAGGAATATGAATAGGCTTCATTTGGTGTCAGTTAGCAACATTTTCTGCATTTTGGATAGTGGTAATTTGAAATAATATGACTCTGCATTTATAATGCCGAGCCCAGAAAAGTATTCAAATTTGTCTGAACATGTCGGTCTCCACGCAGGTGGAGTTGAACAATGTTCCCACTGATCTATGTCTAGTTGCTCGGTACAGATAGTAATGTACTTAATGATTATAACAGAACATTGATATACACATCATCACTTTCTAATACTGTGCAATCCTGCAACTAAGCAACAATAGAATCAACTGTTTTAACATCCCAGTCATCAAAAACAACACCAGGTGTCATTACATCAGTCAATGAAATTTTGAATACATATGTAATTTGGATAACCTCAGTAGGCCCATAAATATCAAAAGGAACTTTATCCCAATCAATCTCATCTGGAACTGGTACTGCTGAAATGTTCACAAGGGACAAGTCTTTTCGGACCTTATGTGAAAAAAGATATGGTGTGAACTTCATACACTGGTTCGACAGAAGAGCGTTCAGGAAGATAATGACCATTTATAAAGAGAAAGAAAACAGTCACAAAACCAATCCATAACAGAAAGGCAAACAATGTCAGTAATATCCACAGATAATACCATGGATAAACATAATGGTTATTTTTAGGCCATATGTACAGCTTACATGTCTTTGAAACAGTTTCAGTTGCAGGTGCAGATGAAGTTGAGGAAAAGTTATCAAGGTCAATGAAGTAACAAGAAACAGTCTCTGCAAATACAGGAGCCAGTGCATTACTGGTGGGTGGATCAACTTTGCGTGTAAGTTCATAGTAGATGGTGTTGTGAGTTTATGCTGAATTAAAATAGAAGACAGACACAATTTGGACAGTTCTTGTGATGAAGTGGTAACAGAAATCAGCAGAAGCTCATTCTCTGCCCTCCCCATGCTCGAGGAGGCATTTGTAGCATTCTTGTACATGCTGGCGTAGTTAGAAGTGTTGCTGTTTCTTCTGTGAAGAGGTATATCCTCTTGGGTAGTGAGGGGACCAGGGACTACCCAAGGGACCTCTGGGTCTACTGTGCAGGATTGGCCACATGATGTAATTTGATGTTGTCAATGGAGAAAAATCTGTTCCCATTGGACCCTGGCAGTAGTGGTAAGATAACAGTTCTGGTGGCTTGTATTCCCAGGACTGGAACCGTTGGTCTGTAAAATGAGCTGAATCCCTTCTTCACAGCAATCTTGTCCTAAACCAGATCCCCAACTTTGGAATCCAGTCTGTAGAAGTTATTGTCAAATAATATTCCTAAGTGGATGAATTATCATCAAAAAATTGTTCAAGCTCCTATAACACAGTGAGATGTTCATTTATGTCACAAGGTGTGTCTGCTGCCACCATACTAGGGCCATCTAGATCTGGGACATACATAGGTATCCCAAAGAGGACCTCATAACGAGTGTGTCTTCTCAAGGACTGTCATAGCAGGTTATTCTCTGCTCTCTGGACCCCATATAGGTGATGAAGCCAATTGCAGTCTGAACCTAATGCTCTAGCTGTTAAGAACTGCTCTAGGTCACGATTCCTCCTCACCACAATGGAATTACCTTCAGGACGATACGGGGAAGAGTAATGGAGTGCAATACCCATCATCCTCATGGTGTCCTGGAATGCCACAAAGGCAAAAACAGAGCCCTGATCCGAGGGGCATGCTGCAACCACATATGTACCAACAAAAACCAGTAAGTCTTTTATAACAGTTCGAGCATCAACCGACCACTGTGGCCATACCCATAGGAATCTAGAACAAGAATAAACAGAGACTAAGATGTATTTTTATGCACCATCAGGTTGTAAGGGATTGCAATGGTCCAGGTACATTGTAGTGGCCTACTGGAAACTAAGAGGGATGTCTGCAGTGGGCATTTGATGTTTGAGCCCTTTATTTGCTGGCAAATGTCACAACAGAGGACATATTGCTTGGTCTGTTTGTATAGACCCGACCACTAGAAGCGTTTCTGTAGAAGTGATTATGTGGCTGCGACATCAGCATGATGAGATTTAATCACCGGTCTTCGTTGGGAATCACTCGATTTCCAATCCCAGGAATTGTCACAAAGGCAACATTCTGTGCACTGATATGGTAAGAATATTTTGTAGGGTATGCCTTAGAAAGAGGCTTGCCCTCAGCCAAAGCTTTCATGGCATCCTGAATGTCATTATCCAATCTTGTGTGAGAACGAGTCACTGCAGCGACAGAAGCCCTAGCTGCTGTGGATTTAGCTTCTTTATCAGCCCAGGTGTTTCCAATAACCTATACTTCTATATGTTGGTGGCCCAGTGTATGGACTACCTGAGCATGTGGTAGCTTAAGCTTAATGTTAGACATGGGGTTTCTGGTTGGCTATGGTATGCACCTAAGCCAGGCACAACCCACCTACTTTAGTCTGGGTGAGAGTGTTACACAGCTAAAATAACCCCTGCTCAACCCCTTCGTAGCTTGGCATGAGCAGAGGCAATGTGTAAAGCTTTTACACAACACACACAACACAGGTGACACACTATCCCCACCACAAAGGAAACACAACACCAGGTTATTTAAAATAAACTTTATTGTACACAACATTATTAGACCAAACACAACTTGTCAGTAATACCCTGCTACCCAAGCAGTTGTTAGAACATTACACAGTAGTATTATTCTGCGAAAGCCAGCAGTAGTCTCATAAAACACATAGGTTACTGATTATTCTGCAACGTAAGCAGTAGTCAGGAAAACATTACTAAAATAACGCACATGTCATAGAATCGTCGTAATGCCCATAAAAGAAATATCAGAAACATATGGTAAATCATGGACAAAAAAAAAACATATCACCCCGGTTGCACAAATGATCAAAGGGCACATGACCATTGTTGTAAAAACACCCAATCCCTTGAATATCCTTAGCACAACAGCAGAGCTCTATACATATACTTCCTGGCAATAGTCTGAGGGGTGCCACCAACCTGCAGCCCTTCAGGCAACACGGGGATGTCCTGACTCCAACATTGGAGCTCCTGTGCCGTTGCTATGTCCAGCAGGACGGGGGCCCTCCGGCGAGGTCGCCACCCCGCCCATGAGCCACCATAGTGTCATAGGTCCAGAGATAATGGAGGCCCTCCGTCGAGGTTTTCCCGCCGTTCATGAGCCAAAACAATAAAGAGGGGGCCCAGTGGGGCGGGGGGCCTCTGATGAAGCTTCCACCCCACAAGCAATGCTTTTTAGTGGGGGCCCGGTGGAACGGGGTGCCTCTGCTGAGGCTCCCTCCCTGCCTGTGTTCCCAAAACCAAGAAGAAAGGGGCCCAGCAGGATGGGGGACCTCTGTTGAGGTTTCCAGCCTGCCTGTGAGCCCCACTACAAGGATGGGGGCCTGGTGGAGCAGGAGGGGGCCTCCGATAAGGCCTTCTCTCTGCCCGCAACACGCCCGCACCCGATGCAGTGTGCAGGCCTCTCTCTCCCCGGGCCACAGCGGTGAACTCAGACACAAAGTTAGAGCCAGCTGGTGCCCCAGGGGCGCTTCTTGCAGCATGCTTCGCCTCAGGAGCAGTGTTAGGAGTGCACTAGATCCATTCTGCACTTTGCCATCGCCGGGGGCACGGAACACAGCACACTTTCGACGTGCTCAACGATCTTTGAGAGTCTGGGTCACAGCAGTAATTTTTCCTCACAGAAACCACAGAAAGAGGTCTCTAGGCACTGTAGACCATAAAACAAAGCACACTCAAGGTGCGGTAGCAAATACTGCGCTGTTGCAGTGCAACATGGGTGTCCAGCAGACAAAAGAAAGCGCTCCTCACACTGGAACACCAAAGGCTGCAAAGAGCAGGGGCCACAGCACCTAGCCTCTGGGGACACAAACGGAACACAGGGCAACAAGGCCCAACAGCAGGCCAGCACAAGGGAGATGTTGTCAGTGGCAGTTCCTCCTTGTGACCCACACGTCACAGTTCAGCACAGCAGCAGCAGTACAAGGCTGAGTCCCTCCAGGAGCAATCTGTGTCCAGTTCCATGTGTGTTTCTTGTGTGTTAAAAGTGTCTCTGTTACAATCCTCTTTACTTATACTCAGTTTTGCAAAGCACTCACAAAGAGGGGGAGAAGATGTTCCAAGTAATTACAACTGGTTCTAGGAGTGTTCCCTCTCTCCTCCAGCACAGGCTCCAGACATCAGTTGGGCGTAAACAAGTCTTTTGTGTGAGGCCAGGGCACACCGTTTACAAATGCAAGTGTGCGCCACCTCCGCATCTCTCAATCCAGGAATAGCATTCAAATTGCAGATGCACCTCTGTGACACCTCCACTCTTCCTGTGTACAGGCTGTTTGAAAGGTATGCACAAAGCCCAGCTGTTACTCTGCCCCAGACGTGGATTGGAGTCAAGCTGCAAAACACCAGTCATGAGCACAGAGAAATGCTCACTTTCTAGAAAGTGGCATTTCTATAATGGTAATAAAAATCCACCTACAACAGTAAGCAGCATTTCTCACTACTATTACAACCATATCAAACTTGCCTGCGCTATCCTGCATAAATCAGATAATACCCCCTAATCATAAGGCAGGGCATTTCCAATGCAATCCTATCAGCAAGGCAGCACTCACAGCAGTGATAAATCAAATATGCTGTTTGTCACCACCAGGACAGGCCACACAAGCAGGCATATGTCCTGTCTTCTCCATACAGAGCATCATGCCCATAGGGCTAGCTAGGGCCTACCTTAGGAGTGGCTTACATGTAGTAAAAGGGTAGCTCTGGGCCTGGCAAGTAAATTTAGATGGCAGGTCCCTGTGGCAGTAAACTGTGCACAAAGGCCCTGCGCTAGCAGGCCCGAGACAGGTTTGAAAGGTTACTTCTGTGGGAGGTGCAAGCAGCTCTGCAGGCTCACTAGTAGCATTTAATTTATAGGCCCTGGGTATAGGGATACCACTGTACATGGGACTTATAGGTCAATTAAAAGTGCCAATTACGTATAAGCCAATCATACCACCTTTAGAAGGGAGAGCTCCTGCACTTTAGCACTGATCAGCAGTGATAAAGTGCTCAGAGTCCTAGAGTCACCAGCAAGAGGTCAGAAAAAATAGGAGGAAGGAGGCAAAAAGTTTGGGGATGATCCTGTAAAAAGGGCCAGGTCCAACACTTAAGATGAGCCACCCTCCCCAGAGAGTTCTGTGCTTTATGGTGTTCCCCTTTGAGTCTCTGAATCCGTTCAACCGCCAATGATTGAGATAATCATTGTAGGGTTGGACACATTAGTACAAAAAACACACAATCAATAACACTTGATTCTTATGTTCTAGTGCTAAGTTAATAGCCTTAAGCTCAGTCAACTGTGATTTGCAGTCCCCCAGGTTCAGCATGTAGGTATTCTGAGAGTGGAATACACCATCCTTCATCGCTCTTCTCAAGGCTGCGCAAGCGGCTGAGTACTGATGTTTTGTAACTACAGCTGGTTGTGCTGAAACATCAATGTAAATGACGGTGTGGTATCTGTCAAGTGGCAAGATGTGAAGGGGAGAGAGGTACGCCTGTTCGTATTGGAGAAATTATTGTGTTTGAAGTTATAAATAAAATGACACAAATTCAGCGCAACCAGGGTATAAATATGCCCCTTTGTGTTTCTAAGCCTTAGAAAGTGTTAATTCTTTAGAAATTCATATCTCCAGTTCCCTACATTGGATTTGTGTCATTCTGGTGTCTATGTACTCATAAAAATATAACCAATGTTTATAAATTGGTGTGGGTTTTTATTGTGTGTTGTGTCTTATTTGTTTACTGTATGGGTGTTTTTGAATGCTTTACACCCTTGTCTCCTAAGTTAGGCCTGTCTGGTCAGTTACAGCTACCAAGGGCCGAGTAAAGGGCTAATTTACTGAGACCTTTACTGACCCTATATTGTGTCAGTGGCCTTATTGCCAGTTGAAGGCGCATACTTACTTTAATCAATAACCCACTTTCTAACAGCTACAAAATAACAATCTTCCCAATCAGGAGCTGCTGATTCTCTTTATCTGATTGGGGTATCTCTATTCTTTATCGTTAGCCTTTTTTCAGGACTTTCAAGTTACTTTCATCCTGATGATGACCCACACAATTGGCTAGCATTGAAACACCATTGATTAGATTTTCGTGTGAACCGGGGATTGAATTGCATAAAATCACTTTCTCAGTGCTCTAGACTATTATTGATGATGATCAGTCTCTAATTTTCCTATTGATCACATCTGCCTTCACACTCACTTTAATGATTTTTTAATATATCACATGTGAACTGCTTGTTTGAGCACTGAAGAATTTTAAACACTTTTTTATATTCCTCCTTTCTATTGTATTACAATGCAACCACTAAACATTTCTATTTATGCTACTGTGAATTCTTGTTTACACAGCTCAGCCCAATCAAGACAAAATGACTGTTATTTGCTAAGATTGTCAAAAGAGAAACTGCACAAACCTAGCTCAATGACTTGAACCTTGACGGCTTTAAGCCGCAACTTTAACAAAATGAGAAGTTACTTGGATTCACACCAGATACCAGCTTGACCCTCAAGAAACACATTGCAGAAAAAAATAAAGGCAGTTGGTACCATCTCTGTATTGTAAAGAAAATGAAATAATTTCTTCCAGAAAAGGACTTCAGAAATGCTGTTCAAGACCATGTGCTATCGCATTTAGATGTAGGTTGTCAGAAAGTTAATTATTATTAATGGCAGGTAGGTACCTACACTTAGTAACAGCCCACAATCCCACACCAGGTCTAATCAAGGGATCAATAAATGAATCCTTTCTCAACCCTTGGTAGCTTGGCCCACGATCAGTTAGGCTTAACATAGGAGACAGGTGTGTCAAGCATTTAATATCCACAAAACAGTAATTAAGTAAAACACAACACACAATAAAAATCCAACACAAATTTATAAAAATAGGCCATATTTTTATCTTTAAAATGACACCAGAACAACAATAATGCAATGTAGCAAACTGTAAATATGACTTTTTAAAGATCAAATATAAAAAAATGCTTTCTAGTGCCTAAAAACAAAAAGCGCCAACCGGGGACATATGATCGCACTTGACCAGGGCAAAGTCATAAGTTGAGGCCGACCATGATGGAGCACTGCTCAGTTACACTTTGGGGTATGACTCAGTCCAAGTTTTACCTTTGCACTTAGAAATTTTTCTGGAGCTTTTCTTCCTCGTTATTGGGCAGTCATCTCCAGCAAGCCAATTGTGATGCAATGTCTTCGGATTGCATTTCCATGGGACACGGGTCAAATCCTGTAAGTCTGGAGCTCTGGAGCTTTTAGCCGGGTGAATCTAAAATTCAGATCAGGTCGGTCGGTCCACTTATGGAGCTTTTTTCTGAAGTTGCTCAAAATTTCTGTATTTGTTCCAGAAGTCGTTCTTGGGTCCATGAAGTGTCCACAAATTGATCCAAGGTTCCAGAAGCTCTGTGTTGCTCCTTGGGAGTTACAACTACAGTTCCTAGAATGCACCTGGTCGGTATCCTCAAATGGCCACTGGATGCTGATCAGCTGGGCTCTTCTTGCAGGACTTCATGCGGGGGACCTGGTCAGCTCCTTTGTACCTGTAGCTTACAGGGAGTCCACACTAGGAGTTGCAGAAGCATGGCAAAGTCATTTTGTCAGTGAAGCCCACAGTATGCAGCTGGTGCGGTCCTTGTGGGTGCAGTCCTTCAAGTGAGGACCAAGGACAGCAGGGCAGTCCTTCTTCTCCAGTATCTTCTTCCAGCAGGAATCTGAATTGCTGGGCAGCTCTGCCATATGCATCCTTGCTCCTTGGTTGGTAAGCATCAGGGTACCCCTGGCCAACAGGATTCAGGGTGCCACCATCTAGGGTGACCACTTCCTGTGAAGTGTGGCAAAAATCAATTCCAGAAAGTAACATTCTTTAAAAATCCAACATGGAGAAAATCTCCCCTTGGAGGTTACATTTGAATGAGCCCAACCACTGGTATGGCTAAGATCCCCTAACACACCCCTTCCAGTTCCTCTCCTAATAAAATTACTGAGGCTCCAATCTGCCAGGGGAACAGGAAATGGGGGTGGTCCAGTTTCTGTCCCAGGTGACTTTTCCTCCTTTGAAAACCTATTTGGCCACTCTACCCCCATCCTGCTCTGCCATCTGCTGCAGCAGTTCCACTCCCATCAGATGCTTCCTTTGTTTCAGCCCAGGTCACTTCACACCTCATTAAGGTAGCTTTGCTTGCCAGAGAGTGACCAATCAGGAAAAGTCACCACAGGGCTGATTTTGGTAACGTTCAGAAAGAGTTTAAAAACTATTTCTCTCTACTAGTTATAATAAATCCAATATTGGCTAGTTGTTGGATTTATTCTAACTTTTCATTTGATACCAAACCTGACCTGACATATTTAGCTCTTTGCTACTGGAAATGAGACTTTATTATTTTTAAATAAAGCGTCCCAATGTTAGCCTATGGAGCCAATGTACTACAGTGGGCAAAAATTAATTTGGCTGTTTTTCCCTCAGGGCTTATAAAACATCTTTTATAAAGTCCCTACTTATATTTACACTGCACCCAACCTCTGGGGCACCTACAGTAGACCTTAGGGGTGACTTATATGTATAAATAAGGTAGTTTAGGGCTTTGGAAGTACTTTTAATTCCAAAATAGAGTTTAGGGTTAACATTAATTTAAAAGCAGCCAGCAAGGCAGACCTGCTTTTACAATGACACTAGAGTCCACAGCAGGGCACAAAGGAGTGCCCTACCCCACTGGTGTTCTAAACCTACAAGCCCCACCATATACTAGGGACTTATAGGTAGGTTGTCAGAGCCAATTATAATTATGACTAATTTGCACATGCCATTTTACACAGAGCATTGGCCCTGGGACTGGTTAGCAGTGGCCAGGGGCACAATCGGAGTCAGAAACCACCAGTATCGGTTAGAAATGGGGGCAAAAAGTGATGGGGCTTCTGCAATCAGCCCAGTTTTCTGACAGACGTAAGCCATACTTCTTAGCTTCTTGGACTCCACACTGGTACCCCTCACCGGCATCCTACATGCTGCAGCATGTCTCATCCAGGGATAGAAGGAATATGATTACATCACCCCTTTCTGATGGAACTCTATTGGTTCCCTTTTCACCATCTTCAAAACCAGCTGCATCATTTACAATACCATCACAACAAGCATCCCTACTTATCTTTGAAGGCAAGGTCAGAAGCAGGAGATCGGTTCAGGCAGAAAATGTTTCTCAGCAAGAATTTTCCTGTGTGAATCAGTCTCCAGTGGGCAAAAATGATGCAAAATCCCCTAATGCAAAATTGTGAAAATTGTCATGGATTTTATGTAAAATGAAATTCAGGAATTTCACATTTTTTTGCCATGATCATCAAAATTTTGGCAAGGCCTAATGTTCCTATGATCAAGTGACACAACTGTGTCATTGATGAGGGAACCTTACACGATAATGTTTGACCTGCTAGAACTGCTTTATAGGTAGGTGGGCATACAGTCTAGAATGCCTTCTTGTCTGTCAAGTTCCTCAAGTCTAAGTATAACTGTAAGGAGGCACACTTTGTGAAAGAAAGAAGTCTGACCTATGAGTAGTATCCACTCAATTTCTGTTTATAGTTGTTGTCTTCTGGGATAACATCTATACCTCTGCGTTGAAACTGAGCAAAATTGACCAGAATTCATTTTAAGACGGTTTTAGAGGTAAACCAAACCTTTGCCTTACACCACCTATTCTGTGGTCATGAAAGACCCTCACAATATTGCTACTCTCAATTAATTTGAATTCCTCTATTTCCAAAAAACACAACAGTAGAAAGGAACGATTTAAATTTATATGAGAGTCAAATATAGTCAGAACCTCCAGGCTATTCGGTAATGCCATATGCCTAATAAGGTCTTTATCCCTTTTGTATTTTTCTCCCACATTCTGATTGTCTAGTCTAGTGCAGGTGGCCAAAGCTCCTAATGGGGCACTGCCAGGCGGGATTACATCGATTGAATCAAATGTGGCACAAGGCATCACCGGATAGTCTGTCTGTTGGTGATCTCACGATGAACCCATATCTGGCCTTTGCTGTATAACAAGAGATGCCTCCTCAGTCTCGTTCTTGAAGTTCTCCATTAAGGGGGACCTGTTCCTGCACATCCGAAAATTCCACATGCTCCCTTTCCTCAAACTTAACCTTCCTTGCCTTCTTTTTGGAGATTCCACGGTTCCTTTTTTCCCCTGCCTTTTTCCCTCTTATTTTAGTTGGTTTACTGGCCTTTTCCATCTCGATTTCATTCGGATCCATTGACTTTAAGGAAAAGTGATCTTTAGGATGGAAGAATGGGAATAGAGCCACTTGGAAGTTTAGAGCGGGTTCCTTTTCCTGAACATCTTGGTCCAATAGTGGAGTATTACACACTGAACTCATGCTGGGGAAAAGGTTGTCCAGAGAATATACCACACTCTCTTGGGAAGCCGGAATCACTAACGTTGGAACTGCTTTATCCAGTTGTGATTTTCCTCCTTGGGTTCCTTTATTGGAATGGGTGGACATGTCAGCTATGTTAGTCAAATCTCCAGCAGTTGAGGGCTTCAAACAGGTAACCATTTATGTTTCGTCCGGATCCTTGACATACATCCTTTATGGTCGTCTTGGCCGACTCATCAGAAGGGTGGCACGCATTTTGCTTTACTAATAGAACCTTCAGTATGGAACCAAGAATATCTTGAGTGTGATCAGAATTTTTGATGGATTTTTTGAGGAGTTCCAGAATAGACAAAATAATTATTTTGATGCACTTAAAGGATTCAGAAAGAACTATGGCCCTCATTACAACCCTGGCGGTCGGTTTTAAAGGGGCAGTAATACCACCAACAGGCTGGCGGTAAAAAAAATGGGATCATGACCACGGCGGAAACCGCCAAAACATACAGCCACTTTAACACTCTGACCGCCACGACCGTAGCAACAAACACCGCGGCAGTAACCGCCAACAGACAGGCGGAAGTAAATGTACCGCCCACCCCATCACAACCCGTACATCCGTCAGCTTTTCCAGGGCGGTACCAACGGCATCAAAAGCACGGCAGAAACAGTACTTGGAAGGGAAACCACTCACCTCTCAACACTCAACGAAGAACCAGGACGCCATGGAGCCCGAGCTGCAGGTCCTCCCCATGCTAGTCTACCTCCTCATCTACCAGGAGTACCAACGGCGGCAGCGATGACCACGGTGAGTACTGCACCTAGTACACAGGGGAGGGAGGAAGAAAAAGAGAGTGACACACACAGGCAACATGCCACCCTCCCACCCTCACCCACAACACCATACACACAAACACATGCATCAACATTACATTTACACCCCGTAAACCCCTTGAAGAATGCAAGGACAAAAGGAATAGAGTTAAATCAGTGATATTTTAGAAATAGTCAGATATATGTAAGAATTTTAAAAACAGTATTTACAAAAAAATACAATAAGTACATAAGGTGGTACATTGTCCACTCAAAATGTCCGTGGGCCACTGGGCCAAAACTCATAGGCCATGCCCACACTTGACTCCTGCCTCAATACAGAGAGAACACTGCAGGGGCATCAGGTCGAAAACACACAGGTACCTCAGGAGGAGGGTGAAGTGGGGTGCACCTCAGCTGAAAGATGGTAAAAGGCCACTGCTCCTGGAGGGGGCTCCATGCCCACAGCGATGTCCTGGGGAGTGCAAAGCCACAGTCTCTCAAATGGGTGGGTTGCCCACAGCGATGTTCTGGGGAGTGCAAGGCCACAGTCTCTCAAATGGGTGGTTTGCCCACAGCGATGTCCTGGGGAGTGCAAGGCCACAGTCTCTCTAGTGGGTGGTTTGCCCACTGCTTGGTCCTGGGGAGTGCAAGGCCACAGTCTCTCTAGTGGGTGGTTTGCCACTGCTTGGTCCTGGGGAGTGCAAAGCCACAGTCTCTCAAGTGGGTGGTTTGCCTACTGCTTGGTCCTGGGGAGTGCAAAGCCACAGTCTCACTAGTAGGTGGTTTGCCCACTGCTTGGTCCTGGGGAGTGCAAAGCCACAGTCTCTCAATTGGGTGGTTTGCCCACTGCTTTGTCCTGGGGAGTGCAAGGCTACAGTCTCTCTAGTGGGTGCCGGTTTTCCACTGGTTCTGGAGAGGGCTTGGTGCCCAGTGTGTTTCATCCTGACAAGGATAGGGTGAGTGGATGCATATCTCCACTGGTTCTGGAGGGGGCTTTGTGCCCAGTGTGCTTCATCCTGCCAAGGATAGGGTGATTGGATGCCTTCTTCCACTGGTTCTGGAGGGGGCTTTGTGCCCAGAGTGCTTCATCCTGCCAAGGATAGGGTGAGTAGATGCATATCTCCACTGGTTCTGGAGGGGGATTTGTGCCCAATGATGCAACACTTGGAGTGTGGCAGTTCACAGTCCCTCACCTGGGTGTCTGAGGCACAAGATTTTCAGGGACCAGGTTGCATGATCGTCCATGGAGGCAGGGCTAGACTCCATCCAGTGACGACTACGGCTGCAAACTGGTGGTAGTGCCGGGGCTGGTGGGGGTGCTGTCAGTGATGGAGGGAGGCTTCAGGTCTTCTCCTGCAGCCTCAGATGGCTGCCCACTGGGGCTGCTGCTGGTAGTGGTGCTACTGTCAGCGGTGCAGGTGGCGGTGCTTGCTGCGGTGCTAGCAGTGGTGCAGTTGGCGGTGCTGGCCGTGGTGCAGGTGCCGGTGCTGCCAGTGGTGGAGGGAGTCTCCAGCCCTTCTCCTGCAGCCTCGGACAGCTGCCCATTGGGGCTGCTGCTGGTGACAGTAGTGGTGCTTGCAGCGGTGCTGGTGGCAGTGCAGGTGGGGGGCTTGTGGCGATACTTGCGGCAGTGCTTGCGGCGGTGCTAGCGGCGGGGCTGCTGGCAGTGCTGTCAGCGGTGCAGGTGGCGGTGCTGGTGGTTGCGCTGGTAGCCACCAGGCCTTCACCTGCAGCCTCAGACAGCTGAAGTGCCTTGGCTGGTATTTTCTGCCCCTTCCTCACCTTGGCAGATGGTGGTGTGACCTTGGGTCTGGCAGCTGGAGTCTTTGAGGTGGCCTTGGTGGGTGGTATTGGCTCCTTCCACTTGCTGGATCCTGTCCCCCTCTTCACCTTGCCAGGTGGCGGAATGGTTTTGGCCTTGGCAGGGGTTGGTGGCACACTGGCTGGGCTGACCCCTTTGAGCCTTTGATAGCTGCAGGAACCATAGCGGACAACGATTTGGTGGGTGAGGTACTGGGCTGGGTTCTGGCCACCCTGGCCCGAGGGGAAGGACGGGGGGAAGGGGTAGGGAAGAGGTCAAAGTTGGCGAGGAAAATCTTCTTAGGGACACTGGGTCGGGAATAGGGAGAGGGTTTGGGAGTGGAGAAAGAGGGAGTGGTTGTAGGAGGTGTCTGTCTGCTGAGTTTGGGTGCAGGTGCATGGGCTGGATGCTGTAATGAGGTGGATGGCTGTTGGGTGGGTGGGTGCTTGCATTTGTGTACTTTGGGAGGAGGGGTCACTGACACACTGGGAGAAGACACAGGGGACGTGTGCATTGATGTGGGGATGGTGACTGCCAGTGAGGGGTGTGCTGGGGCGTGCTAGGGGGGGTGGCGGCTGTACCTGTTGTTTGGGTGGGCTCAGAGGTTTCCGCCACCACCAGGGAGCTTCCATTGGAGGAGGAGTCGCTGTCTGGGGTGTCCCCTCCTGTCCCCGTCATGGTGCTCCCCTCACCCTCCGGCCAACTGGGTCCCTCACCGTGGGTGGATTCAGCCTCCAGGCCCATGTGGGCTGCAGCTCCCTCTGTCCCCGGTGCCTCTGCTCCTCCGCCAGATTATGCTAATGCACACAAGGACAGGGTGACAAAACAAAAAGGGGGGGAGAGGATACACTTGGTCAATGCCAGCAACAACACTACCATTGGCGTACACAACTCACAGGGAGCAGCCCTATGCACTACCAGTTACTAAAATAGTCACCAGCACATAGGGTACAATGCCTAACACCATTAGCTGCACACCTGAAACCCACAGGACCCTGCCCAGTAGTAGATGCCCACTAACACTATAGGGGATGGAGTGCTTCAGAGCCTGCCAAGAAGGGACCTATCCTGCCATGTTCGCCATGCCTAGGGGCACCCACAGCCCACATCCCCCACCCAGGTAAACCTTAACGCACTCACAGTCATGAATCTGATTCTGGACTTACCCCCATGTGGCTGCTGTGATGCCTTCAAGCGCCCATCCAACTCCGGATAGGCCACCGCCAGGATGTGGAACATCAGGGGGGGTCAGGGTCCGACGGGCACCCCTTCCTCGTTTGGAGGCCAGCCCCAGCTGGGCCTCCGCCATCTTCCTTGCCCAGAAGCGCAGGTCCTCCCACCGTTTGCGTTAGTGGGTGCTCCGCCTGTCAAAGACCCCCAGGGTCCGCACCTCCTTGGCAATGGCACACCAAATACCCTTTTTCTGATGGGCGCTGACCTGCATGGAAAAGACAGCAGAAAAGGGAATTAGTTAACCATCCAGACCGTCATACTCATGGCCCACCAGATCCCTCCCATCCCCAGACGCACATACATTGACCACCATACATGCAGCACCCTGGCCAGGACGCCTCAGCCCCCCCCCATATGTGGCCTACACACACAGCAATCCATACATTCATGGCCCATGCATAATATTCACAGTGTACTCACCTGTTTGTCTGGAGGACCGTAGAGTAACGTATACTGGGGTAGGACCCCATCCACCAGTTTCTCCAACTCCTCCACAGTGAAGGCACGGGCCGTTTCCCCAGACACATGAGCCATTGTCACTTCCAGACACAGGTCACAGCAGCACTTGCAGTGTAGGTCCTCTCCTGTTGAAGGTCAGGTAGCAAATGAGTGCACAGATAGAAAATGGCGGTCACGTCCACGGCGGTGCATACCGTCACCACCAGCGTACATCGCCATTGGCTTCTGGAACCCATAGGGCCCAATGATAACCAATGTGAAGTTGCACGGCGGTCCCTCCTCACAGGTCAGGCAGCCACCATTTCAGGGGGGCACAGGCCATGGCACCTAACTGCGTCACAGCAGACATTGGCACAGCAACTGACTCTCAGATTCACATACAGGTTCTGTAAAGGAAAAGAGCATCATTATTTCAATTGATGTGTGAATATGACCCTCTATATTAGCTTCAACCGCTGAGGAGGAATATGAGATGGTGACATCCTCCGGTGTCCAGACCCCTGATGGACCTTGCGACTATAGAGGACAGACACATTATCCTAACCTACACACTTGATTGGGCCACAATCCAAGAACTGTGTGCACAATTGGAGCCAGACCTGATGTCAGCTATCCGCCAACCCACAGGTATCCCCACTCTAGTGCAAGTCCTGTCAGTGCTCCATTTCCTGGCAAGGGGTTCCTTCCAAACAACAGTGGCCATGGCATCAGGGATGTCTCAGTCAATCTTCTCCAACGTGTTGACCAGAGTGTTGTCAGCCCTGCTGAAACACATGCTCAGCTGCATCGTATTCCCCCTGGTGGAGGATTTGGCCACAGTGAAAGCTGACTAATGCCCTGGGACATATCCCAAACATAAGTGGTGCCATTGATGGTACACATGTAGCATTTGTCCTCAACCCCGGAGAAATGAACAAGTGTTCGAGAATACAAAAAGCCATCACTCTGAATGTGCAGATGGTGTGTTTGGCGGACCAGTACTTCCCCACATGAATGCCAAGTTTCCTGGCTCTGTGCATGACATCTTTATCTTGAGGAATAGCAGCATTCCATATGTGATTGGCCAACTTCAGAGGCACTGGGTGTGGTTAATAGGTGAGCCCAAGGTCCCCACCCAGTATACTTTGGTGTCTGGGTATGGGGTTGTCCCTAAGGGTTAGTGTGTGTCTAACAGGTATCTCTTGATATTTGCAGGTGACTCTGGTTACCCCAACCTCTCCTGGCTGCTGACCCCAGTGAGGAATCCCAGGACAAGGGCAGAGGAACGTTACAATGAGGTACATGGGTGAACAAGGAGAATAATTGAAAGAACCCTTGGCCTCCTGAAGGCCAGGTTCTGGTGCCTCCATCTGACAGGTGGATCCCTGTACTACTCACCCAAGAAGGTGTGACAGATCATCGTTGCATGTTGCATGTTGCACAACCTGGTTTTCAGACGGCAGGTGCCTTTTCTGCAGGAGGATGAGCCTGGAGATGGTCTTGTGGCAGCAGTGGAGCCTGTGGATAGTGAGGAAGAGGAGGCAGAGGAAGAAGATGTGGAAAACAGACATAATATAATACAGCAGTACTTTCAGTGACACACAGGTAAGACACTGTAACTTCACTTTACATTTCAGTTTTCTGTTGGACATTGTACATGGCAGCCTGATTTCCCTATGTCTATGGCCACTCACTGTATCCTTTGACATCTCTATTTTCAGATCTCTGTGGCCCACTCTGGCTCCTGGTATGTTTACTGATGCCCACTAAAGGTCATACCAATGTATAAATAATTGTACATATGACCTGCAATGTTTTCAATAATTTGACAGACTCAAGATTTGTATTTGTTCCAAGGGTGTTTATTTAAGTGCTCATACGTAGAGGGGGATGTGCAGTGGGCTGGGGTGATGGTGGAGGAATGTCCAGTTAGAGTCCAGTCTCTTGGTATCACAGATGCATTGTCCAATGGGGCATAGGAAGGGGAGTAATGGCAGTTCAAGGTGGACAGGGTGACAGAGTGGGACAGAAGGGTGACAATCAGGAGAGTCCTATTCCCTGGCGGGGGTCTTGGCAATGTTCTCTGGCTTCTGCCTGGATCGCAGGGACCATTTGCAGGGTGGTTCTCCTTCTGCAGGTGATGAGGTGCTGGTGGTCTGTTGGTCCTGTGGCAGGGTCTCCTGGTCACTAGCGCTGGCAGACGTGGAGGGCTGTTCTTCAGTGTGGCTAGTTTCAGTGTTGTTGTGCCATTGCCTCCCTCATAGTCTTGCCCATGTCTGCCAGCACCCCTGCAATGGTGACCAGGATGGTGTAGATGTTTTTGAGGTCCTTCCTGATCCCCAGGTACTGTCCCTCCTGCAACTTGTACAGTATCTGGCCCATGGTCTCCTGGGAATGGTGGTATGCTCCCAGGATGTTGGAGAGTGCCTCCTGGAGAGTTGGTTCCCTGGGCCTGTCCTCCCCCTGTCTCACAGCATTCCTCCCAGTTTCCCTGTTGTCCTGTGCCTCTGTCCCCTGAACCGTGTGCCCACTGCCACTGACCCCAGGTCCCTGATCGTCCTGTGTTTGTAGGGTTGCCTGAGGTCCCTGTAGTGATGGACACACTGCTGATTGATGTGTCCTGGGGACAGTGGCAAGGGCCCGCTGGGTGGGTGTAGTGCTGGTGTTTCCTGAGGGGGAGGCTCTGTGGTGGGCTGGGACTGTGGCAGGGTAACCAACTGTCCAGAGGTCCGTGATGGGCCAGGTTGGTCATTGTGATCCAGGCGTGTAGAGCTGCTGTCATCACTGTGGGCCTCTTCTGGGGGGGGACTGGATGTTGGTGGCATCTCCTCTCTGGTGATGTTGAGTAGGGATCCTGTGGGGATGAAAATGCATTGTTATGATATTTGCATGTGCCATCTTGTGCATGGGTTTGTTTCCCTGTATGGTTGTGATAGCCCTGGCAGCTTAGGCTTGTGTGCATGGTTATTTTGTGGGCTAGGTGATTCTCTCTAATGGGCATGCTGTGGCGATGGGTGTCCATGCAGGTTAGTGATGGGGTCCATGGATTGGTGTTACATGCAGGGCTTGGTTTTGGGATGGGTGGGGTATATGTGAGGTGGTGGAGTGATGGAGTGAGGGTAGGGGTAGGAGTTTGTGATGGCACGCAGGTAGGGTGGGGGATATAGTAGTAAAGATTTGACTTACCAGAGTCCAGTCCTCCTGCGAGTCCCTCAGGATGCATTATTGCCAAGACTTGCTCCTCCCATTTTGTTAGCTGTGGGGGAGGAGGTAGGGGTCCACCGGCAGTCCTCTGTACAGCTACCTGGTGTCTTGCAACCACAGAACGCACCTTCCCCCGTAGGTCGTTCCACCTCTTCCTGATGTCATCCCTTGTTCTTTGATGCTTTCCCACAGTGTTGACCCTGTCCACGATCCTCCGCCATAGCTCCATCTTTCTTGCAATGGACGTCTGCTGCACCTGTGATCCAAATAGCTGTGGATCTACCCTGATGATTTCCTCCACCATGACCCTTAACTCCTCCTCTGAAAACCTGGGGTGTCTTTGGGGTGTCATGTATGTGGTGTGAGTGATATGTGTGAGGATGTGTGGGGTGATGTGTGGGGTGATGTGTTGTGGTGTGTACTGTGAGGTGCGTGGATGGTGTATTGGTGATGGTGTTCTGTGGCTCAGATTGAGTGGGTGCTCCTGGCTTGTGTCTCTCTCTGTTGGCAATCTTTTTTTTTGTTGAAAGGGTTGTGGGTCATGTGGGTGTGTTTTTTATAGTGGTCTGAATGTATGTATGAGGTCTGTGAATGTGTTTCTGGTGTGTGTACTTTGAATTGTCCAATATAGTGTAGTTTTGTAAGTGTGTGTGTATTTTGAGCGCCGCGGTGTGTACCGCCAATGGTTTACCGCGGTTGAAAGACCGCTGGGATGATTCGTGGGTCCTGATACTGTGGGAGTATTCCTGTTGGCATAACGGTGTGGGTTTTGGTACCGCCAATTTATCACTGACCTTTGGTCTGGCGGACTTGTGTGGGTGTCTGTATTGTGCTGGTTTCTCAGTGTGGGTCATAATACCCATAGCGGAATACAGTTGCGGTCACTGTATGTTGGCGGCCATCAGCACGGCGGTAGGCAGCATTTACCACCAGGATTGTAATGAGGGCCTATGTGATGATCTGGTGGGCAATTGGAAAAGTTCCCTGCACAGACCAAATCTGGGGTTTCTGAAGACCTTATATCCTAAAGGAAGTGGTCTGAGGGAGTACTACTAAAATGTTTTAGCATAGGGGAACCAGGATTAGATTGATCTACTGCCGGTGTTATTGGGATGGATGGAGGAACAATTCTGGGGCCAGGCACCTTATCCGGGTCAATGTCGGAGAGGGTAAATTCCATAATTTCAGCATGATTGGCCCTACTCAAGAGAGGGGAGGCAGAGACAACAACTAAACCCCCCCTGTCAGTAGTGCCCTCATCCATCATGTCATTTAAGTCATTACCCTGAACGGAAACTTGGGAGAAATTATTGTTGGTATAGAAGTGATTTCCCCCCTTATCCACCAATTTTTCACATGGGTCCTTTTAGAGAAATGGGTGAATAGAGTTCAAACTTTTTGCATTCAGATGCTGGACACCCTTATTTCTTAAGGGGTTGAATTTGGTTTTTTTACAGGCCCGGCTGAGAAATGACCTGCTCCTTCTCATGCATTTTGAAGTCATTTTTATTAATTTCGATCCTTTTACTCCTTTTTTCTACTTTGGTCCTGAGTCCACTCTCCATGCCAACCAATTTTACTATCAAGAAATGTGTTTAGCGATTCACCAGGACCTAGTATGATACTGAGTAAAATTTTTCCTGCTGCACCTTTCTGTTGCACTCTAAATTACGGATGCCCTCTGTATCTTGAAGAGTCTCAATCCACAGCCAGTCCACAGACCTCAGGGCACCCATTCTATTACAATGCAAACAGGCTGAGGCTCAACAGAGCAGGGTGAAGCAGAGCGAAGCCGGGCCAGGAAGAAAGGAGGAAAGTGGAAAGCCAGGGACCAGCAACAAACCACAGTACCTCAATGTCGGAGTACAAGCTCTCCTCAATTCTCGGCTCACCCAGCTCTCTTCCGCCCACTGTTCTCCATGACCTGCTAACCTGTATCCTCTGCACAGCTGACTCCTTGATGCTTCCTCAGTGCTGTTCAGGTGCTTTCCCTTGTGTGTTTAGAGGGGGTCTCTCTTCTTCTTTCCCCCTCTGGCTGTTGTTGTCTGTTGATTTCTTTTGTCGTCTTTTAGGCGGGATTTATCTCCGGGAGAATGTGGCAGGTTGTCGCCCCAGCCCCCACCGACCTTTTTCTGTGTTGGCAGAGACTTTCCTCGTCTTCCTTGGGCAACCTGCCCAAATCAGCCTAATTCTGACACCTCGGGCAGCCCAGCCTCAGGGGAGGAGCACGCTCACTTGTTCTGTCTCCGTCTCCCCATCTCCCCAGTTCTGTGGACCCACAGAAGTCTCTTCCCGGGCACTGTCTTTGCTATCTTTGCCTGGGGGCCGTGGAGGGAAGAAGCCACGGTAGCTCTGCCTCTCTCGCGGTCTTTCTCGTGGTCTTTTTCGCTATCTTTTCTCGCTGCCAAAACTCTCAACTTCTCCCTGGGCCCAGAGTAGGAGTGGGAGAGAGGGTCGAGCGTCCCTCCTGCTGCTGGTCTTGCAGTGTCTTTTCCACGGTGCTGCCATGCCGCTTACCACCGCTACCGCAACCACTACCGCTGCTAACGCTTTGCACTCCCTGGAGCTTGGAGCCAGCCTGCTGTACGGAAGCTCCTCCTCCTCGCGTCCTCGTGTCATCACCAGCACTCATCCACGTCAGAAAACTACCTCCTTTTATCGCAATAGGTTGTTTCATTCTATGAAGTCAAAGATTTGAGTGAAAGTAGCTCTTTAATCAGTTTTCCTAAAAATGGACCATCGGAGATTATTCTTGCATGGCAAGGGTCTGCTTAATCGAGGTTCATTTTCTTTATAATTGATCTGATGATGAAATGGGAGTGCCTGCAATTGTTGAGGATTTCAATTGCTGGTTTCTGCTTTCAGTAGTCTGAGTGATATCTAGTTGACCTATTAGGCCAGTTGCTAAAATAGGGACAGAGACAATTGATTGATGAAGGTCAGAAACTGTGCCTTCGTGTGCCATTTTCCTTCTTAGTCTTTGTCTCAGGAGGTTTTTTCTCATCTTCCGCTGGAAGTAGTCAGGTTCTTTGTTTTTGAAACAAGACTGTTTGAAATTGTGTCATAGAATGCTTTGGAGTGCATGAAATTTGCAGTGGTGCAATCTGATTGTAGAATTCTGAGAGCATCCTCTGTAGGTCCTTGAAGGGAATTTTCCTTTGAGAATCTGTGGAGTCTTGTTGAATGTTTTTTAAATCTAAATGGATAACATATGGTGCTGGAGGCATGTTTATTAATTTTGGTTGTTTAACTTCTTCCACTGGTATTGTAAAACACTGCTGTAAGAAACTGGAATATTAGGTGAGGGTTTGAGAACCCACCTCAAATAACAATTACAAACCTTTTCACTACATAAACATGTGCTTAATCCTCCTGTACCTTGGCACACATGCAAGCTTAACTTACAGGTAATGAGTAAAGAATTTACGCAGCACTCAAACAGTAACAAAGTGAAAACACTAAACAAGAAATAATCCAAAACCAATTTGGAAAAATACAGCAGATATTAAAAATATTAAGGCCCGTATTTATACTCCGTTTGCGCCGAATTAGCGTCGTTTTTTTCGACGCAAATTCGGCGCAAAACTAACGCCATATTTATACTTTGGCGTTAGACGCGTCTAGCGCCAAAGTATTGGCAAATAGCGTCATTTTTTGGCGTGAACACCTTCCTTGCGTTAATGAGATGCAAGGAAGGCGTTCCCGTCTAAAAACAGACGCACATAGCGGTGCGTGGTATTTATGCTCCAGGGCAAAAATCACTCCCGCGCGGCAGGCGGCGCAAAAAAATGGCGCAAAGCATGAATAGCGTGAAATTTTAACGCCTGGGTCAGGGCAGGCGTTAAAATGGGGCAAACACACCTGTACTTAATCAGAACACACAGAACAAACAACAGAGCAGCAGAGCAGCAACAGGGAGACATGGAGGTGCTTTTTCTTCAACGTGCACGTAGACGCAGAGCCCTGCAGCAACAACAGCAGCCACAACAACAACAGCAGGGACCCCAAAGACAGCGCAGAAGGCAGGAGAGGATATTCCGCCCAAGAACAACCCTGCATGGCCTCAGGGAACGAGACATCATCCAGAGGTACCGGTTGAACTGGCAGGCCATTCAGCAGCTGCTGACAAATATTGAACAGCAATTGGCCCCCACTTTAGTGACTCCACGCACTATCCCAACAGAAACAAAGCTGCTTGCCGTACTTCACCTGCTGGCAAGTGGCTCCTTTCAGACAACTGGTGCCCTGGTTGGTGGAATCTCACAACCATCTTTCTCCGCATTCCTGCCTAAAGTACTGGATGCCATCATTGGACTGACACCCCGCCACATCTGCTTCCCTAACACACTGCAGAAGCAGCAGGAAACAAAACAGGGGTTCTACGCCATCAGTGGCTTTCCGCACGTCCTTGGTGCAATTGACTGCACACACGTACGCCTTGTGCCACCTGCTGCGAGTGAACACCTCTACCGCAACAGGAAGCACACACATTCCATCAACGTGCAGGCCATAGTCGATCACCAAGGACTGATCAGCAACATCGTGGCTAAATATCCTGGGAGTGTACATGATGCATTCATCTTCCGTCACTGCACCATCAACCAACACTTCCAGGATGGACGGTATGGCAATGGACTACTTGTTGGTAAGGACAAAAATCTACTTATATACTCACTGCACAGAAACCCTCTAGGATAAACAACACATACACCACAATAGCAACACCTAGACAGGAACACACTGAGGTACTCACATCACTAGCCATGTGTCACAAGTCACCATTGAACCTCTCACACATTTGAATTTACTCCACAGCTTAGTGTGAAGACATTCATGACTGTGGTTGCCTAAATGTCACCTTGCAAATTGGAAGTCTCACAATAACCTGTACACTAATACAATGCACAACTTTTAAGGGATGGGATGGCCTGGCTATGTTCATATGGACGTTTCTAATACCCTTTCATGTTTCAACTCTGCATGGAACTATCATCACACCCCCAGTGAGGACACACGGACACCTGTGTCACAAGTCACAATGCAAGGGAGGGCACACTGTACTTGAGAAACCAATACATCCTGCTGACAAACAGTTAGACAACAAACACTTGCTCAGCCAAGGAAAAAAAACAATGCCAAAGTTTCCACCAACAACCATAGGTTGTCACATTAGTACACAAAATAGTCACAGACAACACAACACAACTACTGCCATCAAAGATACGTACAACAGTGCCTCCTACATCTAATTGATACCATTCTGTGTTTCTCTTTCAGCTGATCAGGGGTATGGCATCCAGCCTTGGATAATGACACCATATGGGAACCCAAATACTGCTGCTGAGCGGGCATACAATGACGCCCACAAGAGGACACGCAGCATTGTGGAGAGGACCTTTGGGATCCTAAAGTCAAGGTTCCGCTGCCTTGACATCACTGGCGGAAGCCTACTATACTCCCCAGAGATGGTATGCAAAATTATACTCACTTGTGCCATATTACACAATATTTGTGTACAAAGGAACATTCCCCTCCTTGAACCGGACCCAGACATGCCTGAGGATGATGATGAGGAGGATGCTGGCCTGCAACAGGAGGGGGAACAACCTAACACCGCAGCAGGAGTGCGTAGGCGCCAACAGCTTGTGAACAATTTTTTTACTTAAGTCATTCTAATCACTTGTATTCCACACTTGTAAATAAACACAGATCACAAACACCACATCATGCTTTGGCCTATTCATTTCTGACCACCTTTAGTTTGAAATAGCTGAAGATGAATGTCGTCTCATTGATCAAGAATGCCATTAAAAATCATCACACCAAAAATAAACATCACAACTGTATGCACAGAGGGTAGGATGTGACATGTTACATTACCATACACAGAGCCCAACAAGAGTACAAATGTGACAATTAGACATGCCGGATCCAAACAACTGAAACAGTCTCTCATCCAGCCCAAAATTGGAGATCATTTGAAAGTCACATCACACGGGTTCAGAGACAGGGTGGGACCATCCATGTTTACGTGAACATGTCATCAATGGCTTCTCTCAAGTGTATGATGTGAGCAATACACAATTGCAACAACATCAGCTGCCACTAACTCAGGAGGAGACCTTGAAGTTACAGTGACAACATACACACAGACAGGTCATACTGGATCCACATTCCCACACACATGTACACATTTGTCATACAACCAACCTAATATTTGAAAGTAGACCATCACAGTTGTGTCCCAGTTTGAACCTAGCAGGAAGATTGTAACATGACACTAAACCAGTTTATGCAGAAAGGGACACAGACAAGCAAAACAATCTTCGCATTATCACATCGTGAACGCTGAGAGTCTTGCAAACTTAGGGGGTCATTCTGACCCTGGCGGTAATTACCGCCCTGGCGGAGGTCGGCGGTAGCACCGCCAACAGGCTGGCGGTGCACCGATGGGCATTCTGACCGCGGCGGTTCAGCCACGGCCAGAAACGGACTTCCCGCTGCCCTTGAGAATCCGCCATGGCGGCGGAGCGCGCTCCGCCGCCAAGGGGATTCTGACACCCCCTACCGCCATCCTGTTCCTGGCGGGTCTTCCGCCAGGAACAGGATGGCGGTAGGGGGTGCCGCGGGGCCCCTGGGGGCCCCTGCAGTGCCCATGCCAATGTCATGGGCACTGCAGGGGCCCCTGTAAGAGGGACCCACAAAGAATTTCAGTGTCTGCTTTGCAGACACAGAAATTCGCCACGGGTGCAACTGCACCCGTCGCACCTTCCCACTCCGCCGGCTCCATTCTGAGCCGGCGTCCTCGTGGGAAGGGTGTTTCCCGCTGGGCTGGCGGGCGGACTTTTGGCGGTTGGCCGCCAGCCCAGTGGGAAAGCCAGAATGACCGCCGCGGTCTTTCGGCGGGAACCGCTTGGCGGGCGGCGACTGCCGCCCGCCGCGGTCAGAATGACCCCCTTAGTCATATGAAAATGGTATGCAACTTAGCTCCAAATCATCAATACTGCAAACGTCAAATGGGCTAATGAGATGAATGAATGGTCAACAGTCATTCATACCATATGGCCTTACATTCGCCCGCTGCTGCAGGTTTGCCAGGATATGATAAAAATACTCCATGGATACAGTAGCTATTCTGGATGGTCAAATCCTAGGGTGCTGGGGGACTAACTCCACCTCTACCACCCCCAAAACATACAGGAATCATGTACTTGTGAACTAAACACATGCATAAGGCACATATGTGGCCTCCATGTCACAAGTCCTACACAAATCTGAAACACAAAATCATAATGGGACATGATCAGCCCCCTAAAAACTGAAAGTGACTCTCCCACTCCCTGTTAGGACTACAGATAAAAGCATCCCCATCATAAAGGTGGGGACATTTTGGAGACGGAATACATAATGGTATCAAAAACCTCATTTCAAAATAGCCATCAGCAATTACACCAAATATGTTGTCAAATATGGTCAATACATTAGTTAACGTATCCCAAACATCACAGTGTGAAGGCCGTCTATACATAAAAGTACGGACATTTGTCAGATACAAACACAAATGTGTCTCACATCGCACCGTTTTACCATGACAAATCACCTTTCCAAAGCTAAACACATGAAGACATTTGGATCAATTTGCTCCATATTCTACGCATACAGCATGGCCGTCATAATTTGTTCATGTACATTAGTGCACACAATGCAGAGTCAGATACAAATGTATCCAAAAGTGTCTTGATATTTCACCTTCAAATTATTATTTACATCCACAATATTTTTGACTCTGCATCATGTGCACTACTGTACGTGTAATAAAAACCACGCACATGATGTATGCGTGGTCAAAATGACGCTATATGCACAATATATTGCTCATTTTATGTACAGTATTAATTATTAATATTCATAGCATTTTTTTTGACTCCGCATCATGTGCACCACTGTACGTGTAATAAAAACCACGCACATGATGTATGCGTGGTCAAAATGACGCTATATGCACAATATATTGCTCATTTTATGTACAGTATTAATTATTAATATTCATAGCATTTTTTTTGACTCCGCATCATGTGCACCACTGTACGTGTAATAAAAACCACGCACATGATGTATGCGTGGTCAAAATGACGCTACATGGACAATATGTTGGTCATCTCATGTACATTATCAATTATTAATATTCATATCATATTTTTTGACTCCGCATCATGTGCACCACTGTACGTGTAATAAAAACCACGCACATGATGTATGCGTGGTCAAAATGACGCTACATGGACAATATGTTGGTCATCTCATGTACATTATCAATTATTAATATTCATATCATATTTTTTGACTCCGCATCATGTGCACCACTGTACGTGTAAAAATAACGACGCCCATGATGTATGCGTGGTGAAATTGACGCTACATGCACAATATGTTGGTCATCTCATGTACAATTTGAAATATTAATATTCATAGCATATTTTTACACTCCGCATCATGTGCACTGTAATGCGTCAAAAAAATATGATGCACATCTGTGTATGCGTGAAAATATGACGCATTACGCGAAAATAAAAACGGCGGCCATTTTATGCAGGAAGTGATGTAATAGGATATCCTGTTTACCAAATCTGTACTGGGAGTTGACTTTCACTTTCACTTTGCAGTCTCAGAGTTATCTAGACTGTGTGGTTGTGTGAAAGGTGTTGTCCTGTGTTTTACTGCTTTAGTGTCCTGTGTGCCTTGTATTTTGTCTTTGTGTCAATCTTTTATTGTTGTCAAACATTGTCTCAGTCTGTTTAGTGTTGTTTTGTCTATACCTGTGATAGTTTGTATTGTCTGTGGGAGTCTGTTGTGGGTAGCATAGTTTGGGGTGTTAGTTGGGCTATTTTTCTCCTTCTTCTTTTTCTTTCACACCTCTACCTTTCCCCATTTCCCACTTTTTCTTTCATTTTTCTTTGGTACTTTTTTACACCTCGCATCATGTTAGGTAGGCCTCGCCTGTCCAGGATGGGTGAGGACGAATTGGGGGGCTTCATATGGCTCGTAAGCCATTTCCTCCCACTGATGCTGGAGGCTGGGGGCCGTGTGATACATGGGTATCACACGGAGGCGAGGAAAATCCGTTGGGAGAAGGTGCGCCATCACCTGGTCCGGGTCTACGGGAGTATAAGGAATGTCCATCAACTCAAGCACCGCTGGGCAGATCTGATCAGCAGGGAACAGGACCTGCTGGACCACCTGGGACTCCGGATTGGTGGCTATGTTGGTGAGTAATAATCAATTACATGGGAATAATAGGAATGTGTGCGTGAACATGTGATGATTGGTAGCCAATCTGCAAAATAAGTAGCTGACTGCGTGTTATACTAGGGAAACCTAGGCCCATGGGCATACACATAAATCCCCATTTTTGCTACACATGTACACCCAATAACAGCAGTAAAATGCAACATCTATTTGTATTTTGCTAAGTAGCCCCCTCTCTGCGTCACAAAATGATGCAAATGCTGCGCTACAAAGGTATACATATGTGTCCAAATGTGTATTTGTTGCCGGGTGTGTATGAAGACCTATGCTACCAGGCCGATGCCTTATCTTTGCAACACATACCAGATGGCTGTAGCTGCATGGAATGTAGTGTTGCATTTGTGTCTGAAAAGCAACACGTGAACTGCTCTATTTGTACTCTACTGGTCATAATGGCCAGTGAGTACGTCATGTAGAAACAACATACCTACATATGTAGACGCCATAGCTAGACCGAAAATTGCAAACACATGATGATGCAACACCTGTGTGTTGCCTTCACGTCACATGAAGTTAGTCATGTTGTCCACACATATGTCACATGTGTGTCTGGTTGCTGTGTGTTGAACCTGTCCACATAGCCTGTTTGATTGTGAGTGGTCATGCAGTCCTCATGGAACCAGTTGTGAAATGTTTCTCTCTGGGATGCACATGCTGAGATGTATGGATCACATGATTGTTAGGGCCTACTAATGGAGGAGTAACTTGGACGACACATGACTGTCCTGGCCACTGCATGAGTGTAGTAGGGTGTGTCACTGGAGCAGGAGACTCATCCAATGATAATCTAGAATACAAAGTCAGCCAGGCAGGATGAGCATGTGTGAAAGTGTATCATTACCATGTAATATTCACACACTGTCATTGTAACAGAAATTATTTGTCTGTTCACCCAGTCTGAGTATAATCTTCCTTTCATGCTTTACAGGTGGACCAGCCCCGTACACCGTTGGTGAGGTAGCCCATTTTGACGACCCCAATACCTACAGTGAGTGTTGCCTAAGTGCTATTTACATTGTTTGGAAATGAAGCATGATGGACTACTGTGTGTTCAGGACAATTCATGATATGATGTGCTGGCCGTTCATTGGCTTTGTTGTTTTGGTGTGATATCAAATTGGAATAATGTTTAGGTAAAGCAATCCCTAGTCATCTCTCAGATTGAGGGGCAGTAGGTCATTCAATTAGTGCGACTATTGGGAATAGCATGACTCATTTTGAACACACTGGTCAATGTTAGACTTGGTCAGGAACTTGCCATTAACTGAGTCAGCATATCAGACTGACAGTCTCCCAGATAGCTTAGGCACATGGCTTCGATGACAAGTGCTTCTTCCTAGTTGAGGATGGACTGTGTACACTGTAGGTCGGATCTTCCGGGGGCATGTACTTCCACAAGGTGACCTCGAAGTGTGTGTGACTTGAGTGCAATGGCCTAGGTGTTCTGTTGAATCATGTGAATGGGTGTTCTACCTCCTCTGTGTGTGTTGTAAAACATGCCTCACTAATAGTATGTTATGTTTGGCTAAGTCATATCATTTTGACATGTGTGGACCTGGGATGTGACAAGGTTGGGCTGACTCCAACGTGTTGCTAGCCCTTCATAGGTGTTGTGTGTGAAGGCACATGCTTGTTGAACTTTCTGTACACTCCTGGTTGTGCATTGATCATGGGATTGTTGTTTGTTCTTCCCACACCACCCACAAAGACTGGGATGTTACTGTGAAACAGGGTACCTAGGACTGTAGCAAACAGTATGTTACACGTACTTAACACCTTTTGTGACTTGAGTTTGTACCTAGGTCCAGATGTAGCAAAATGTCTCCACATTGCAAATAGCATAATTTGATGTTAGTGAGTTGCAAACGTCTGTTTCCTAATCCGAAATGTTTTTGGTGGTCATGTACATATTTGCAAAATGCTTTTCTAAAGTAAAAACATAAAGGAGTTTACCAGCCCTACTTGCAAATCACAGTGTTAGGCAATCCCATTTGCTAACGAGTACGTGGTTGCAAAGTGAGTAGCTGTTATCATCCACTTGAAGTGGCTGCTAACCAACTTGCTGACTGGAAGGGGTCCTCATTGTGAACCTTCACCTTTGTGAGTGGACCAAAATACTCCTGCACAAAACAGCCAGTGGTCTAGGGGAGCAATAATTATTGTGTAAATTACGAACAATCAATTGTTGTGAATTTAAACAAATCGCAGCTCATTTTCCTTTCAGATAAAGGGCCTACACTTGGTGAAAAATAACTTGCTTCATTTAAAAGCAGTCACGTCTATGGAGTTCTGCTGTTCCCAGCAGGCCTCCATCCCCGGGAGTGCCCATAGTTGCTAAGGTGGTGCAAGTTGGAACCCACATCATTGATGTTCATGAGGTGGGATTTAGGGACCCCATAGTGACTCGCAGACGGTGTCAGAGACACCGTTCAGCTTTGCAATTTGCTAGTTGATTTCCCATCAATTCCTACATCTGGCCCATAGTGTCGACATATGATTCATGGCCAGGGGTTCAATCTTAGCACACAACTATTTCGAAATGCCATTGAGTGAGGAGTGTGATTCTTATCACATAGAATGACATATGTAGTGAAGTCAGTATGCGGACGAGCTGGTGCCATAATGTATAATGGCTTAGGTATGAATTGTAGGAGTAGTTTAGGGTGATGTCATCCATCATGTAGAGACATGGATATGCTATATGTGATATGCCCTTCAGTATGCATGATTCACATGTACTTCCTCTGAGCCTTCCCGTGAAATATGTTGTAACAATTGCTGCAACCAATACATTGCTAGTAATGGTCAAATTACCCATTGTGGTATTCAACCCACTGTAAATTCTATGCTCAATATTTGCCTTTTCCCTTCACAGCTGCAAACCTGAGTGCCGCAGCTCGCAACCAGTTTGAGCGCCGTGCAATGAGGTACAGGCACATCCTGCAGGTGCAGTGTGGGTATCGGAGGATGGCCCGCAGATACAATTCGGAACGGGCCTCCGGGGCGTGGTATGCCACACCACAGGCTCCACCAACGGTGCCACCTACAACCACCAGGTCTGCCCAAGGGGACCCAGCGACGGACCAGCCATCTTCCTCAAGACCTGGACCCAGCCGTGTGTTGGGAGCAGGGCTGTCCCGTGGCCACTCCACTCCAGCGACAATCTCCACCTCCACCGGCACGCAGACCAGCAGTGACCCTCCAATTGACCCTGCAGCCTTCCAGGCATTGTCTAGGAAACTGGACAGGTTAATTCAAAAGGTTGACAACCTGACGGAGGACATGGCGGAGGTTAAAAAGAAGGTGCGCTCCATCCGGCGCACACTTCAGAGGGCAAATCTTTAGTTATTTTGCCCTCCTGAACTTTTACCCCTCCCCTCTCCCCTCTTTCCTCTTTTCATACTGTTAGTTGGGTTTGGGGGGTTAGTTGTAGGATAAGTATAGGTAATTAGCTTAGTTAGTGTTAGGTAAGAGGGTGGGGGGTACTTATACTTTCTATCTAATATTTTTGTGTGGGTGGGTGGGTGGGGGGCAATGTTGGGATTCCTGTTTGATAAAAAAAAAAAAAAAAAAAACAAATACAAAAAAATATATGTTTGTTTAGGATAGTATAGTATGTGTGTAGGTTAGTAAGTGTTGTCCTGCATGTGTCTTGTCTCATAATGGTGGGTGGGGGGTTGATGTTTAGATCGTTTCGTTACATGTGTAGAGTAAGTTTAGCTTAGGTTAGTTAGGGACAGTTGTGGGTTAGTAGTAGTCAGGTTAGATTAGTGTAGGTTTATCTTTCCCTTAGTTGCCTCTTTTCTTACTTATTGGAAATAAAAAATTTGTTAACCCTTTACCAGATGCGTTAGGTGCTACCTTTTCATGGCCTTGACATCAGTGTAGCAGAAAGTTTTAGTATGACATTTGTGTCCTATGCTCGCTATCCCCAGGCTATTGAGGATTAACATGCCAGCTACCCGTGTGCTAACTTGGTAAGTATCCACCGTGTGGGAGAGCCACCATTGGTAGTGTGCATAGATCATCAAGATTTGGGGTTGGTATGTATCCTACTTCACAAAGAGTGCTTCCAGAGTTGATTTTGTAGGTAAATAGATAGGTCGGACAGCATTGTGAAGTTCAGGGAGAGCTTTGTAGATGAGTATTTGTTCACACTCTTGTCTTGTTGCTGTCATTGCTGACCTACATCATGTGTGTACTGCTTGAGCATGACTTTCCTTCATGGTAGTATACGCTGTAAGGGTGATTGATGCAGTGTAATTTGGTTATCATTCCTTTCATTTTACAGCATAATGTATTGTGTTAGTATCGCAAGGTGCCTACATTTCTCATCCACCATTAGTTGTCTAGAATAGCTATGGATGGGGCCTCATTCTGTCCAACACAGCATGATTGTGTGTGCTTAGTCCCTACATCAGTTATTTTCCTCAGTCTAGTAAAGCTATGATGCAATCCTGGCCACTGCACAGATGTTTCAGTATACATGAAATCAGGACAGTAGTCTAGAGAATCAACATGGTTGCCACACAGCCACTTTGGAGTTATGTACTGCACAGTTGAAGTGTGAAATGACACAGAGACACAATAGGTGTGCAAGTGATATTTATTTTTAGGTGGAGTAGTGCAAAAAGTCCATTAACAATGTTAGGTGAGTCCGTTCTGGTGCATTCTTAAATGGTGATCCTATTTACAGGGTGTGGATGATGCTCCTGACATGCTGGGGTGATGTCACAGACGGTGCAGAGGAACAGGAATTGCCAAATGGTAGGAGAGAAACATTTACAGCCAATGTGGACAAGTTAAACAGTAGATTGCCGAACAGTCATTGAGGGTAGTTGGAGTGAGGCTGGCATGTGTCAAAACGTAGGACCTTGGTCAGAGTGGGGCATGGTGCAGGGACTAGGGCTTCCGGGTACTCTTGCGTGTGAATGTTATCTGTTCCATGTCTTCTTCTTCTGATGTGTGTGTTGCCTGGTGTGTCCTTGTTGTTGTTGGTTTTGAAGGGGCAACACACACCTCAGTGTCAGAAGACATGGAGGCAGACATCCCGGGGGCTGATCCCTGTCCAGTTATGAAGGGCAGTACTGCAGCAAGGAGAGCGTGCTGGTTTTTCAGAATGGCAGCCACATCCCGATGGTAGGCAGCCAGGTCTGCCCTGAGGGGTTCGATGTTGCATTCGTGCACACGCTGACTGGCTTGTTGTTGGAGTTGTTTGGTCAACTGGATGACAGCTGTGCAGATTGCCTTCTGTGTTACTAAAAGTTCCTCCAACAGCGATGTTCTGGCTTGCATTGCAGCTGCCTGATCAGCAGTTGACAGCATGCACGAACGCACCCCCTCAAGGCTGGCTGCCATAGTTTGCATCCCCACCCGCACCTCCTTGGCCAGCTCCCGCTGGACCCCAACGACTGTTCTTTCGAAGCTGGTGCCAGTATCGTCAGAGTCCTCAGCTGTGTTGGAGCTGGCAGGTCTTACAATTGGGGTGGCGGGTGGTTCTACTGTGGTGGCTGCTTCATCTTGGCTCCTCCTTGTTACTGAAGGGGGGGTTTGGAGGCTTTCGAGGACCATGTCAATGGTCTCTTGTGTGAGGTTGATGTTGTCGTCATCCATGTCATCAGGGAACTCATGGACAGGCATATCGGCAGGAGATCCGTGTTCCTCTGCAAAGAAACAGGGTACAATTAGTGTGTCTGTGTTGAGATCATTTAGCACTAAGATACAAGCCTTTGGATGCCTTTACTTTGTACTCTGATTTTGTCTTGGTATCTGCTGTCTGTCATAGGGCATTGTTGTAGGCCTATGGCCCACCTGTGTGTCACATATATGATATGGAGCTATCAGACATGCCTGCCAGGTCATCTCTAGGTGTTGATTTGTAATTATTTTGGAATATGCATTTTTTTGTCCTACTCCTCCCTCGGTGTTTCACTATTGTTATGGAGGGACATTTGTTTGGGTGGGCTCTCATTATCCTACATGTGATTCTTGGCTTTCTAGGCAGCAGGATAGCTAATGGTGTGGGGGACTAAGTTTGACCCACTTGTAAATAACTCTGTCACCCAGATATTGTATTTAGCTCAGACAGACTAGCAGTGCCTCTGGTCTCCCACAACAGAGGAATGTTTAGAAGTCCAAGCCCATGACATCTTTGGGACTTCTCAGGGAAGTGGTGGTCACTCAGGTCCTACACATTTCTATCTTTTCCGGTATGTTCCCATACACAAATGACACAGACAGTATTTGTTTGATATGAAGTTTCATTGTACAACTGACTTGTAGGAATTTAGGTGTGAGCCCCAATTACCAAAACAATACACACAGTTAGAACTGAAATAGTCCGCAGGAGAGTAATACATTGGTACACAGCTATCATGGTGCCTAACAGTTTCTACTCTCCCTCTGCTTGTTCTATATATAGCACTGCATGTTAAGTTTGGAGCTTGGCTGTCTGAATCACAGGGGAGACATCATCCCTCATATCAGAGGAATGGGCTGGGATCTGGTTGTGCATCAGCAGCAATGCAGGCAGCATCTAGATGTGATTTTCTGTTTGTAAACTCCCCCATGCGTGTCTTGGGATGAGGAAGTGAATTTAAAAGACATATGTCATTGTGATGACAAAGTTTCCCTACGCAGGAATGGCAAACCTTAACCCCTACCACATCTATCATCAACGAACCAGACGGTATCCTTGACTGGGCCACAGAGTGAATATGTTCTGGCAAACTCCAGTGCAGAAGTAGGCAAAACAGGGTGATTTGACTAATTGCCAACACCTTAGGACTGACTATTTGCTACATTAACTGATAGGAAGGGCAATGAGATTCATTTAGTGCAAAGTGCTCTGAGGCACTTAGATGTGAGCAAATGAGTATAAGTACATTCAGGGTAAGATGCACAAAGGCCTCCAGCCTGAGGCTATTGCGCAAAGTATACGTTTCACTTGCCACGCTACACTTTGACTGACTGTGGGTGTTGTGACTGCCCTGCCAGCACACTTGCCTCACAGGCCCTGCACCATACACTTTTTATTCACATTGCATGATCTGTACATGTTAGGTGGCATGACCTATGTATGTCAATGTTAGGATGTGGTATGGATGTAAACATTGTTGATGTTTGTATCTGATGGGGTCTCATGTGTGTCTTACTGGATTGGCCTGTTTATCGTATGAATGTCCTATTTTTTGGTTAGACTGTGCAGATGTGTTTCATTGACCAGTTGCCTGTGTCCCCTCGTCAATGTTGTTGTCTGAGCAGTATGACATTTGTGATGTAGCATTGTTAGGCAGGCACGTGAGGGACCCTGACGTATGCAGCATGTGTGTGTCGTTAGTGCTGTGTGGCTCCTATTGCTGTTTACTTAGGCTTATGTATGTGTCAGTTATAGACATTCGGCATTTAAGTGTACTGGTAGCTTTGTCTTATTTCTAGGAGTAGTTGCAGATGTCATCCTCACCCCCTAATTTAGGAATGTATGTTCCAGGGTGGGGTTCCTGCCATTTGGTACTATAGCTGCCCAGAGATGAGAGGTGTTATTGTCAACTGTGGTGGCAGTTAAGTTGCAGTTGTTGTATTTGCTACTGCATTACAGGTAGGGACCTAGTTGATGGGGAATAGTTTGTGCAAAACAAGAGCCTGGATGTGGATTCAGGGTAGTGTCCTTCCCACCTGTCACTGGTTTCCCTTGGCTCTCTTGTTGTAATTACAGGATGTCCCCATGGGACTGTAGTGGTGGCAGTATTTTGTCGTGCCCCGGCTATGGTCAGTACTGGGCATTCCCCCCTGCCGTGCCCCTTTCCCCATGCCACTTCATATATGTGCTAAGTTACATGCATTGTGTAGTAGGTATCCCCCCCCTGCTTACAGTCCCCATTATTGCATTGTAATTCCCCATGCGACTTACCCTGCATGTGCGTAGTGTCGTGGTAGTCTGCGCTGTCCAGTCCTTGTATCCCTGTGACAATCTCCTCTGGGATGACGGCTGCGACCATCTCCTCCATGTGGTCCAGAGCCTCCTGTTGTGCTGGACTCCCCCCTCCAGTCTGCATTGCTGCCTTCCTGTTCCTGGCCATTTTCTCTTTGGTCCTACGTTTACAGTCATGCCAGCGTTTCTTACACTCGGTGACTGTCCGGCGTTCTTCAGCCACACTGTTTATCTTGTCCACAATTTCTTTCCAGATGGCCTCTCTCCTACTGAGTGGCAATTTTGAGGATATGAAAAGTTGGTGCTGGTGTTCCGTCACCTCTTTCACCAGGATTTCCTGCTCCTCTGCACTGAAGCGACACTTTCTTTTTTTCTTTAACATGTCCTGGTTCCTGTGTGCTTCCTCCTGGCTGGGTCCTGGTCTGCTCTCATCCTCCTGGGGTCTGTTGGGGCATCTGGGATCCATTTTGGGTCTCCTCTCCTGTAAGTGCAGTTTTCGCACAAAAATGTCACGCAATAGCGTGAAAAAAAATGGCGTATTCACGATTGCGCTGTCGTAAATCGACCCACAGTGATTTGCGTCACTTTTACGTGGGTTTGCCTTACGACAGACCGACGCTGTTTGCGTCACGAAATAATGACTCCCACCTGTTGGTTGCGCCGCCGTACGTCAAAGTATAAATTTGACGCCCGAATGGCGCATCCAAATGGCGTTAGACGGCGCAAATTTTTTTGACGCAAAACTGCGATGGCGCAGTTTTGCGTCAAAAAGTATAAATATGGGCCTAAACCGGGTGAGAAGTGCGAAATAAAGTTTTATTTTTACATTTAAAATAGCACCATAAATCACTAGGTGCTAACCGGGACAAGGGTATGATTTAAGGCCTATCATGAACGAGCGTGGTTTGGAAAAAGAAAAATGTTACCATTAGACGTAGTCTTTGGAATAGAAGTCAAAATTTCTTATTGGGGCAAGGCATCAGGCTGTGGCTGAAGAGGTCCCTATGTCATTAAAGAGCCAATGGGTGAGGTCTCAGTGAAGCTGTTGACTTTTGGTGGGAAAGATCTAAGCTGGAGAAATGTGAAGTTCGCACACATAGAAAGTACCTCATTGGCCAAATACTCTTTGCACCTTCTACCTCAGATTATTTCAGCAGGGCAAGGCTGCAGGCTGTAGATGAAGAGGCCTCCACGAGGCCATACACCTTCTCTGGAAGGGACCACTGGATCAGGTTTGCTGCTGCGGGGAAGAATTTAGTGGGAGCAACATAACTATTTGGCCCAGCAGTGATGCACATTTGTCGGATCAGTTTGGAAGATTGGTCCCGGTTCCCCAGTGATTCTCAGAGAAAAACATCAGCAAAAAGTTTCTAAGTCCCAGGTTTCAGGAAACGTCAAGTAGAGTACACTTTGACATGAGCCAAGGGTCCAGGACCTTGAGGACAGTACTTAGGACTCAAAATTCACTCAGAAAGAGGCAAGCAGCAGTGTCCTGGGTGGGTCTAGCTAAATCTGGTCAGTTGAGAATGCAGCAAAATGCCTGTTGGAGCTTGTTGTGCCATTGTAGCCCAAACAGGAGGTCAGGCTTATGACTCTTAGGGGCATATTTATACTCCATTTGCGCCAAATTTGCGTCGTTTTTTTCGACGCAAATTCGGCGCAAAACTAACGCCATATTTATACTTTGGCGTTAGACGCGTCTAGCGCCAAAGTATGAGGAAAGAGCGTCATTTTTTTGCGTGAACGCCTTCCTTGCGTTAATGATATGCAAGGTAGGCGTTCCTGTCTAAAAAAATGACTGCGACGCAAATGCGTCGTATTTATACTCCCGGGCAAAAATCACGCCCGGGAGTGGGCGGGGCAAAAAACCCCGCATTTGCGCCTCTTTTTAACGCCTGGGTCAGGACAGGCGTTAAGGGACCTGTGGGCTCAAAATGAGCCCACAGCTGCCCTCCCATGCCCCCAGGGACCCCCCCTGCCACCCTTGCCCACCCCAGGAGGACACCCAAGGATGGAGGGACCCATCCCAGGGACATTCAGGTAAGTTCAGGTAAGTATAAATTTTTACTTTTTTTTATAATTTCTTTTGACATAGGGGGGCCTGATTTGTGCCCCCCTACATGCCTCAATGCCCAATGGCCATGCCCAGGGGACATAAGTCCCCTGGGCATGGCCATTGGGCAAGGGGGCATGACTCCTGTCTTTACTAAGACAGGAGTCATGTAAATGGCGTCTGGGCGTCGTAAAAAATGGCGCAAATCGGGTGGAGGCGATTTTTTTGCGTCAACCTGACTTGCACCATTTTTAAGACGCCCTAACGCCATTTTTCCCTACGCCGGCGCTGCCTGGTGTACGTGGTTTTTTTCCACGCACACCAGGCAGCGCCGGTCTGCTAGCGCCGGCTAACGCGATTCAATAAATACGGCGCCCGCATGGCGCTTCAGAATGGCGTTAGCCGGCGCAAAAATTTTTGCCGCTAAACTGCGTTAGCGTAGTTTAGCGTCAAAAAGTATAAATACGGGCCTTAGAGTCCACATCTTTGTCCAGGTCACAACAGGGAAAGCAGGTCCAGTCTTCAAGGCTCTTCTATTGTCACTGACGCCAGGTCAAGTCCGCTTCTGTTATTTTACATGTACAGAAGTGATCTGGAGAAGATGCATTTATGTCCAGGGCCAACCTGTGAGTGTGGAATACTCCTGGCCTCCCTAACCCATGGGATAAAGGTTCCCAGGGGTGAACCCTCTGACTTTTGATGTACCTCTTGTGCTTTTCTACTGAAAACTATTCCCTAGTGTGCCTTTCTCTACCTAAAACCAACTCAGCAAAACAATTTTTCCCCTGCCCAGAGCTCCCTATTCCCACCTAGAGGTGTGTAATAAACGCAAACTTGGCCACAAGGTGGAAGTGTATGCCTTGACTTCCACAGCAAATATAAACTCTAGAAAAAAGACCCCTTTTATCCAAAAATTGTATCCTTAAATTAATTCAGATTTTTTTATTTCTTTGAAACCATTTCAGTTTTTCCATTCAGAACAGATTCATCTATTACTGAATTTTTTTTTAATTTAGAGGTGCTCCTATAGTGACGGCGCAGTGAAAGTGAATACTGTGATAATTAAACAGCAAAAGTGTTATATACAATATGTACAAAATGTGGTTAAAAAAGAAGACCGGTGATCATCAAAAGGATTCCTTAATTCCAGGTGTCTTGAAGTAACCTTATATTTTTACATTAATCCACATCAAATTTTGTTGACGTTCCGACCCTATATAAAGACACTAATCAATAACGGATCATCTTAAGGACTGAAAAAATCTTTCTGCCGGTAGCACCTAAACATAAATAAAATAAAGATTTATTTTATAATCTTTACATGAGAAATGTAATCCTCATTTTCATCTCTTCTTATTAATTTAAAACCACAAGTCAAGAGCCACTCACCTATTGGTTCCAAGATTTTAAACATTGATCTCCAAAAGTATTTCTTAATAGCTATCAAAAGCGCTTCTGGTCATTTTTCAGCAACAAAATGAATGAATAACCTTTTTATAATTAAAATGTTTTTAATTATAATATATTCAGTTGAAGGGTCAATCACATGCCCCATAATTTACTGAAATCATTCTTGGGACTGTTACTCACATGAGTATCAGACTGCTTGGCAAATGAACACAGAGATGGGAAACCCCATGACTCCGTTTCATATACCCTGTGAAACAGGGCGATTCTCTTTTCAATTAATGAATTCTCTGAATGTGCCAGAAAGTATTGAAAAGTGTCAAAAAATCTTTCGACATACCTTACTTATTTAAATGACTCTGTTCGGCGGCTCAGGAGGACGCCAACTTGCATCCTCCAGGGCGCGCCGAAACACACCACTCAAATAAACTAGGATCGTATGTGACACATATGTCCACCAACTTTCCAGCACCCTCTCTCGTCAGCCAGAAAAATGAAAGACTGTATCTATTTAACTAGTCTGTCTCGTGGGGCACAAAGCTTTTATAATTCAGACTGGAAAAATGTGCTTCGAAAAAAGTACAACCATTACAGCGGATCACTCGCTAAAGTGTTTTAAAAAGTCAAGAACACAGTCATATTAAACTTATACATAACAATGTAACCTTAAATGATGATATTTGGTATCACTGTTTTATTCAAAATTGTAATCTAAGTTGTTACTCACATGAGTCTCAACCTGCTGGCAAATAAACAGTCTATTTAGTTTTGAACATCGGCCTTCACCGAAATGGGAAACATCATGACTTCGTTTCATATAACCCCGTAAAACAGGGCGGTTCTTTTTTAGTTAGTTAATGAATTCTCCTAATGTGGCAAAAAGTAGCGAAAAGTATCAAAGAAATCATTCGACATAACTTAGGGCCAGATGTAGCAAACTTTTGTGAGTTGCAAATGGCCCGAATTGCAATTTGCGACCCCGCAAAATTGGAAATGGGATGCAAAAATCCCATTTCCGACTCGCAAAATGCGACGCGAGCCATTACCGACTCGCAAAAATAGCGACCCCATTTTGGGACCCGCAAATAGGAAGTCGCAATTTGCGAGTCGCAAACCAAATGCAATAGCCACTCCCAAATTGCGACTAGTCGCAAAAAGCCCATTTTGCACTTCCAATTTACCACTAACTCAGAGCAGGTGGTAACCAGAACCAAAGAATAAAAGGAGACCCAGAAGCCATCTGGGTTACTCAAGATGGCGGAGATATACCTGATAGCAGTGAGGAGGAGAGCCAACGCCGCACAGCAGAGGAGGAGGAGGGGCCACAGACAGGAGAAGATATATAGAACCAGGCAGACACTTTTACAACAAACTGAGGAGGAGATTTATGATAAATATAGACTCAGCAGTGCAGCAATACTAGATTTAATAGATTTACTCAATACACAGCTACAACGCCAGACTGTGCGCGGCTGCGCCATCCCTACGCATGTGCAAGGGCTATGCTCACTGCACCTCTTGGCCTCGGGTAGCTATCAGGGGGTCATTGCAGTGGCAGGTGGGGTATCCCAAAGTTCACTCTCACGGTTCTTCAGGGCATTGCTAGATGCCTTACTCACACACATGTCCAGATACATATACCTACCCAGGAATGAGGCAGAAATCAACAGCACCAAGTTGGAATTCTACAGGATTGCCAACTTCCCACATGTCATAGGGTGTGTAGACGGGACACATATACAAATATGCCCTCCTGCAAACCTGGAATATCTGTTCCGCAATAGGAAGTGTACCCACTCACTGAACATCCAGGTGGTATGTGACGCCCATTATGTTATAACTGACATGGTTGCCAAATTTCCAGGGAGTACACATGACTCCTACATTCTCAGGCACAGTGGGATACACCAACGCCTAGAACGTGGGGAGCTTGGAGACGGATAGCTCCTAGGTATAGCTGAATACACCTTGCACACATACACACAGGTCAATGTGGAAACCATCTATGCCCAGCTAACATTGTACATTTTGTGCCAAACAGGTGACAGTGCATATGCACTACGACCATGGATACTTAACACCCAGCAATGAGACAGAGAGGCGATACAACAGTGCACATAGGAGGACCAGAAATATAATTGAAAGGACCTTTGGACTGCTGAAGGCAAGATTCAAATGCCTCCACAGAAGTGGAGGTGCCCTCCAGTATACCCCAATAACAGCTTTCAAAATCGTTGTAGCATGCGCTATACTGCACAACAATGCCACCAGACGTGGGCTACCTCTCACCCCTGAAGACCCTGATTCGGAGGATGAAGAGCAAGAGCTACCACATCGCCATCATGGGGATAGAAGCATTGCAAATCAAGGCAGACTGAGACGGGAACACATTGCAAACCAATACTTTGGAATGTACGTGCTAACTGTCGCAACACTCACTAATGTCACACACAAAGAGTCCAGGTCTGAAGTGGAACTGACAAGTGATTTAATTTGTGCAACAAAATAAAACTATATACATTGACAACAGTTCAGGGGCTGTAAAAGTCCACCTGGCATGAGGACACATTGACCTCATGTGCCTCAACCCCAGGACAGTGTGGAGCTCATATCCTACGCCGGCCTCGGCCAGCATGGCTGGTACCAGGTGTGTCAGCAGTGCCCTGCCTTGCGCTTCCACTGCGCAACACCCTGGTGTCACTGGCAGAGACACTGTTGATGGTGGAGCCCTCCTCACTGTCCTGTGGCGTGTCAGCCGCGCCCCTGGCCACCTGCAGTGCCTCTATTATATCAACAGTGTGGCTGAGAAGTCCCAGTCCACGTGCCACGTCACTGGCAAAGTGGCCCATGTCAACTTGGAGGCTGACCGTGCGCCTTGAAAGGCCAGTAGTGTTCACAGCCAGCCTGACAATGGAGGCAGACATGCGGTCCAGCCGGTTAAGTAGCTGCCTGTCACGACGCCTTGCACCCTCTCTCTCAGTTATGAGTTCTGCCACAAGTTGTCTCATGGAGAGTGCAAGGTCGTCCACATGTGTGTTCAGTTGTTGCAACTCCGTGTGTACCAGCTGCATACCACTGCTTTGGTTTTGCTCCATGCGCCGCATTGCCCCTGAAATTCTCTGTATCTCCTGTGTTTGCAGGCGCTGACCCCGTAGGAGTGCGGCCTCAGCAGGCGACATGGAGGCGTCCCCTGACTCTGCCTGCGGCTCTGGTGGTACATTTACACGTCACCTGCAATGCAGTGGAGGCTCTGTGTCTTCTACAGTGGCATTGTGGTTGGGACCAGGTGCTGGATCACACACCAGTATGGCAACTGGTGTATCATGAGGGGACTGAGTGTTGGTGGTGCAGGTCTCAGTAGTGGCTGGTCCTGACTCGTCTGCAGGCTGGTGGCTGACCTGTGGCCCCTGGACAGTGTGTCTGGAGGTGGTGTCTTGTGGGAGACCTGTGGGACATAGGGAACACACTGTCAGTATCTACCATCTGTTATCAACTTCCTAATAAACTGTTGCCTATCAACTGCCTACTTGACTACATTGCCCATAATGCACCATGCAGGTGTTTGCTACTCTGAAATGGAGCTATTTTGGTTGTGCATGCTACTGTGTACAAGGTGGGTGGGGGTATGGCATAATTGGGTGTACATGCATGTCTCATGGTACTCACCGGTTGATGGTCCTGGCTCTGATGTATCTAGATCTCCCATCCCGCACACTGCCTCTGGCTCCAGGGTCTCCTCAACCCTTTCCTCCAGGGGTGTGGGTGGTGGTATTGTGGTCTCCCGGAGCCGCTCTGCCACCCTCTCCTTGGTCCGGGAGCGCAGGTCATACCACCGTTTATTTAACTCATCAATGCTACGGTGGCTGACACCCAGGAAGTTAACCTTGTATTGGATGTCCGTCCAGATTCTTCTCTTCTCCACCTCTGGCACAGTGAGGGCTGCCCTCCCAAAAAGTTGGTCATGGTCCTGGCAGCACTCCTCTGTCAGCACCTCCAGCTCTTTCTCTGCAAATTTCAGTTTGCGCTTCCTTGGTGTCTCTGCCATGGTAGCTGCTGTTCTCTCTGTTTGCAGTTCTGCAGTTTAAAATGGGTGTGGTCCTCCCTCCTCCCAGGTTTATTTGTAAACTTCCTGGCTGTGATGTCATCATCAAGAGCCAGGAAGTGTTTTCCAGAGTGTTCTGTTGCACCTGCATTCAATTTGCGGCACAGTCTCAATTTGCGACACCCACTCGCAAATTGCGTGTTCGTTTTTAGCGCGGTCGCAAAAAGCGACCTCGCAAACAGCGAACTCGCAATCGACGGTGCGACTTCATTTGCGAGTCGCAAATTGTAGTCGCGTTTTCTTCTTGGATACCATTTAGCGAGTCGGAAATTGCGAGTCGCAACGACTCGCAATTTCCGACTCGCTAAATTTTTCCTACCTACATCTGGCCCTTACTTGTTTAAATTACTCCGTTCTGCCGCTCAGGAGGATGCCAACTTGCATTCTTCCGAGCGCGCCGAAACAGACCATTCAAATAAACTAGACGCGTATGTGATGTACGTCCATCAACTTTCCAGCGCCCTCTCTCATCAGCCAGAGAAATGGAAGACTGTGTCTATTTAACTAGTCTATCTCGTGGACCACAAAGCTTTTCTCATACAGATCAGGAAAATTGTACAATCCTAATGGCGAATCACTCACTAAAGTGTTTAAGAAGCACAAGAACACAGTCTTACTGTATAATAGTTCTAACCAATTAATCCACTAATGTATTTTGGGAAACATATTTATAGATTGACATACTCTTTCTGTTTATTCCAAAGAATATAAAAATCAAAGAAAGAAGAGTTAGTTTACCTATTTTAACCTCTTATTTCTAATTGATTGCATACCCATCTTAACTATATACAAGTTCCAAATTAAATCAATTCTACTGTAATGGTGTGTCAGCAGAACCCAATTGCCCTCCTTTAATCACATAATCAAAGAACAATGTTTATGATTCATGTCGTTCCAAATGGCACAATAACTCATTTAAAATGTCAAAGCTTGTCTCCAATCCTCCAAAGTATTAAGTCCATTATTTATTGTTCCACATTTTTCCATCCAATATAATGCACGCTTGGAGAGGAGATTATTTTTGTCCCCTCCTCTAGGGCCCAAAGTGACTTGTTCGATGACTTGCCATCTCATCTCGTCGCTGTTATGCTGATGTCTTAAGGAATGATCTACCAAGAGTGCCCCTATAGTTTTGCATTTAATTCTACTCTTATGGTGTAGAATTCTGCACTTTACTTTCTGTGTTGTTTGTCCTGTATACATGAAATTACATGGACACCAAATGGCATAAATGACATATTGTAAGTTACAGTTTGCAAAGAAACATTTGCATTTTTATTAAACTCCACATCTTCAACCATGGTAATTTGGTGCATACTGTCCCTCACATACGAACTGGTCATGGGTACAAAAGGTTTTAAGAAAAAATCTAAGTATTGACATAAGGGTTCTAAAATGGATCCACAACCTGACACAATAGCCCTGCCTGGGGGATTCTCCAATCTTTTATGTATCTTTGGCAAAGAGGCAGAGGTTTGGCTATGATAATGGGCAAACATTCCCTTGTGGTCACTCCAAACCATATTCAGATTCAGCTCCTCTCCCACTGGGATTGGTGCCCAGTTGACTAGTAGGAAACATAGTGACACACCCAGATTTACGCTTTATCTGCCTGTAACAGGGTAGGTATCCTTTGAAGTTAAATACTTTCCTAGGCACAGCCCAGATGGCAATCCTGTAAGGGAAAGGTTAAACCCTCTCCCTTTGTCCCAGCTCTGGGAACCACTTCAAACTTACTTAAAGAGCAGTTCAGACACTGGCAAAAAGACACATTTGGCTAAGGCAAAAAAGTGTTTTCAAAATAGTAACATGAAATCTGACTTTACTATTATGTTGGATTGGATTATTATTAAAGCAAGTCCATGAACCAAATTCCTAGCTGCTCCCAGACTTAAATCGAGCACTATAGGCTGTTATAGTGTAACCCAGTGGTTTCCTATGGGATGGTCACCCTTGCAAAGTGAAAAATGACATTTGAGATTTTTCGCTGCTGTGCATTAAATATAAGTGTCCTAACTTGTTATATTTCATGCACAGTGGCCTGCGGGCATTGAAGACATCCATTAGGGGTCTTGTGGTCACTCCAAACCATACACGGATTCAGCTCCTCTCCCACTGGGATTGGTGTCCAGTTGACTAGTAGAAAACATAGTGAAACACCCAGATTTAAGCTTTATCTGCCTGTAACAGGGTAGGTATATTTTGAAGTTAAATACTTTCCTGGGCACAGCCCAGATGGCAATCCTGTAAGGGAAAGGTTAAACCCTCTTCCCTTGTCCCAGCTCTGGGAGCCACTTCAAACTTACTCAAAAGGCTGTTATAGTGTAACCCAGTGGTTTCCTATGGGATGGCCACCCTTGCAAAGTGAAAAATGACATTGGAGATTTTCCGCTGCTGTGCATTAAATATAAGGTGGTCATTACAACATTGGCGGTATAAGGCGCTTACCGCCGTGCAGAAGACCGCCAATACACCGCCGCGGCTGCGGTAGACCGCCACAGCTATTATGACACACATCACGGAATCCGCCCAAATTCAGACACCCACATAATACCGCCACACCAAAGGTCAGCGATAAACTGGCGGAAACACATTCTCCACCTCCACGCCAACAGAAACACGCCCATGCCATTACGACCCACGAATCCACGCGGTAGTCTTTCAACCGCGGTATTCCATTGGCGGTACACACCGCCGCGCTCAAAATACACACATCTCCAAAACACCGCCACATTGGACAATTCCAAATACACACACCTGATACACATACACACACCACTCCCACACACACAATACAATATAAAACACACACCCACATCACCCACAAACCCCTACGACCACAATTCATGAACGAAGGCCAGAGAGATAGCACAGAACAGACAACCCCATCACACAGAGGCACACAACACCATCACCCACGCAACATCCAAGCACAAAACACCACATACCACTACACTCACCACACTCATCAACACATACACCACCCCACACATCACACACACCACCCCATGTCACTCCAAAGACACCCCCGCTTCTCCGAGGAGGAGCTCAGGGTCATGGTGGAGGAAATCATCCGGGTAGAGCCACAGCTATTTGGCTCACAGGTACAGCACACATCCATAGCCAGGAAGATGGATCTATGGCAAAGAATAGTGGACAGGGTCAACGCTGTGGGACAGCACCCAAGAAATAGGGAGGACATCAGGAAGAGGTGGAACGACCTACGGGGGAAGGTGCGTTCCACGGTATCCAGGCACCACATCGCGGTACAGCGGACTGGCGGCGGACCCCCACCTCCTCCCCCTCAACTAACAACATGGGAGGAGCAAGTCTTGTCCATCTTGCATCCTGAGGGCCTCGGAGGAGTCGTTGGAGGAACGGACACTGGTAAGTCTAATCTTAACCATCATAACCCCCACCCTACCTGCATGATATCACACACCCTCCCCTATCACCCCAAATCCTCACCTATCTACCCATGACACCAACCACCCATCCCAACCCCAAGACCTGCATGACATAACTAAGCATTGACACCCATCACCAAAGCATGCCCACTGCACAGACCCACAACACCCCCCGACCATCAGCACACAAGCCCCCCCACAGGAATGCCTGCACTGGGGTTCACGCACACCCAACCATTGCACACCATGAAACACACACATGCAATAATCATGTACTTATACCCCCGCAGGAACCCGAAGGAACGTCACCACACCAGAGGGTCCAGACAACACAACTCCACCCCCAGAAGAGGCCCACAGTGACGACAGCAGCTCTGCCCCACTGGATCTTGATGACCAGCCCGGACCATCGTGGGCCTCAGGACAGTCGGTTCCCCTTGCCCAGCCACAGCACAACACCGAGCTTACACCCTCTGGTAACACCAGCACAGCACCCACCCAGCGGGCCCAAACCTCCCTACCCAGGACAGGTCAATCAGTGGTGTGTCCACCACTACAGTGCATCCAGGGTAACCCACCACCCCAACAACAACAGGGACCTGGGAGCAGTGGTAGTGGGCACACGGTCCAGGGGACAGAGGCACAGGAACACAGGGGAACTGGGAGGGCTGCTGTGCAACAGAGGGAGGACAGGCCAAGGGAACCAACTCTCAACGAGGCCCTCTCCTCCATCATGGGAGCATACCACCACTCCCAGGAGACGATGGCCACGGTCCTGGACAAGTTGCAGGAGACCCTGCGTCTGCAGGAGGAACAATATTTGGGGTTCAGGGAGGAGCTCAGGACCATCGGCTCAGCCCTGGGCACCATCGTAGGTGTGCTGACGGACATTCAAAAGACCTTGAGGGACACCGTGGCACTCCAAGGGGCCCCTGACACTAGCCACGACGATGAAATGCCCACCACCTCCGCCGGCGCTAGTGGACAGGACGCCCCGCCACAGGACCAACAGACGGACAACCACCACGCAAGCGGGCCCTGAGATCCAGGAACAGGACAGAGCAAGATGGCAAGACCCCCGCCAGGAAATAAGACCACCCTGTTTGTCCCCCCACTGTCCCACTTTGTTACCCTGCCCAAATCGGAACTGACCTAGCTCCACTTCCAATGCCCAGATGTGCAATGTACCTGTGAGACTAATAGACTGGACTCTGCCATGGACATTGCTCTACCATCACCCATCACCATTTTACAACCCCCCTTAATTTTTTTACACATAAATAAACACCCTAGAAACACTAAAAAAAAATGGAGTCAGTCTATGATTTGTAAATCTGTATTATCAATTACAGTTTCATAATGGGTTACCCATTGGTAGGCTAACATACCTATGTGACACATCACAAGCCCTTCAAGGATGCAAACAGTTGACACGTAGGTTACCACATTTGTGAAACTGAAATGGAAGGGGACAACTCAGTTAACAAATAGTGAGTGAAATGTCGGTACAGGATAGAGGTAGATGTGTGAAAGTTAATGTAATGGTAAAAATGAAAATGTTCTCACCTGTGTCTCACTGGAAATATTGCTGTATGACTGACTCCCTGTTGTCGTTTTCATCTTCCTCAGCTTCATCCTCATCACTGTCCACAGGCTCCACAGGCTCCACAGCTGCCACAACACCGTCATCTGGATCATCGTCCTGCAGAAAAGGCACCTGGCGTCGCAATGCCAAGTTATGGAGCATGGAGCAGGCGATGATGATGTCGCACACCTTCTTCGGTGAGTAGAATAGGGATCCACCTGTCATATGGAGGCACCTGAACCTGGCCTTCAGGAGGCCGAAGGTGCGCTCGATAACCCTCCTAGTCCGCCCATGGGCCTCATTGTAGCGTTCCTCTGCCCTGGTCCTGGGATTCCTCACTGGGGTCAATAGCCAGGAAAGGTTGGGGTAACCAGAGTCCCCCAATAGCCATACACAGTGCCTCTGGAGTTCACCCATCATATCAGGGATGCTGCTATTCCGCAGGATGTAGGCGTCATGAACAGAGCCAGGGAACATAGCATTTACCTGCGAGATGTACTGGTCTGCCAAACAGACCATCTGGACATTCATGGAATGATAACTCTTCCTGTTCCTGTACACCTGTTCACTCCTGCAGGGGGGACCAGAGCTACATGGGTCCCATCAATGGCACCTATGACGTTGGGGATATGTCCAATGGCATAGAAGTCACCTTTCACTGTAGGGAAATCCTCCACCTGAGGGAAAAAGATGTATCTCCTTACGTGTTTCAGCAGGGCAGACAACACTCTGGACAACACGTTGGAAAACATAGGCTGGGACATCCCTGATGCCATGGACACTGTTGTTTGAAAAGACCCACTTGCAAGGAAATGGAGCACTGACAGCACCTGCACGTCAGGGGGGATTCCAGTCGGATGGCGGATTGGTGACATCAGGTCTGGCTCCAACTGGGTACATAGTTCCTGGATTGTAGCACGGTCAAACTGGTAGGTCACGATTAAATGTCTTTCTTCCATTGTCAACAGGTCCACCAGCGGTCGGTACACCGGAGGATTCTGCCATCTCCTCATATGTCCCAGCTGACGGTGCCTGCGAAGGACAACAGCGAAGAACCAGTCACTATTCCTCCAGGTATGTACCCACAGTCACACACAAGAGTACACCAGACAATAAACCATTCCTGTATGTGTGTTGAGTGTAGGCCTCAGTATGTGTGACGCAGTTGAAAATGAATCCATGTGGGCCCCTGAAATGGCGGCTGCCTGACCTCTAAAGTGGGACAATGGGATTGTGGGGTAACAGCGCTGGCGTTGCACACCGTCGCGGTAGGCGGTCGTAGAGCGCGGCGCAATGCAGCATTGGTTAACATTGGACCCTATGGGTCCCAGGAGCCAATGAACAGGTGCGCCGGTGGTGATGATGCGCCCCGCCGCGGACGTCACCGCAGCGGACGTCGCCACCATTTTCTATCTGTTGAATCACTAGATACCTGACCTTTGACAGGAGAGGACCTACACTGCTAGTGCTGCTGTGACCTCGGTCTCGAAGCGACGATGGCTGCTGCGTCTGGGGAAAGAGCCCCTGCCTTCACTGCACAGGAGTTGGAGAAACTTGTGGATGGGGTCCTCCCCCAGTACATGCTACTCTACGGTCCTCCAGACCAACAGGTTAGTACACAGGGAGCACGTTGTAGGGGCTAGGCCTGGGTGGACAGGGCTGGGTGGAAGAGGGAAGGGGGCAGAAGTCATACTACAGTAAAGCATGGGAATAAATGGGCCACATGGTCAGAGTATGGAGGGGGCCACACACATTGATGGTGCAATTGGTAATGACTGTTCCTCTTCCCTTGTGCATGTCATGTAGGTCAGCACCCACCAGAAGAGGGACATTTGGCGTGCCATCGCCAAGGAGGTCCGGACCCTGGGGGCCCACCAGAGACGGGGCACCCACTGCCGGAAGAGATGGGAGGACATTCGCCGCTGCAGCAAGAAGACGGCGGAGGCTCAGCTGGGGATGGCCTCCCAATGTGGGAGGGGTGCCCGTCGTACCATGACCCCCCTGATGTTCCGGATCCTGGCGGTGGCCTACCCGGAGTTGGATGGGCGCTTAAGGACATCACAGCAGACACAAGGGGGTGAGTACAACCTCATTCTGCGGACTTTGCGTGCAGTGGAGGTGTCTGGGTGGGGGAGGTGGGCTGTGGGTGTCCCTAGGCCAGGGCGAGTTAGGTAGGCAAGGCCCCTCCGTAATGTAGGCCATGTGGCACTCTACCCCACCTCAGTAAATTAGCAAGTTGAGGTATAGTTGCCCCTGTGGCATCCATGTGCGCAGATTTCCACCATTGCCATGTAGGCCATATCCCAGAAATTGCATGTGCAGAGGGCAGGAGCGCGGCGTTGTGCATGGGGCTGCTGCGTCTCTCTTGTCCGCCAACGGTAGCGGTATGCCATGCACTAAAACTCTCTTTCTTCTGTCTCCCCCCCTTTTCCTGCTCTCCCTGTCCTTTTGTACATCAGCATCAACAGGCGGAGGTACAGTGGCACCGGAGCACGAGGGAGCTCTGAATACACCAGTGGGACGGAGGGCGAGGGGAGCTTCACGTCGGCCACCGGATCACCAAACAGCGACACAGACTCGTCCGCCGATGTGAGCTCCCCTGTGGTGGCAACACCATCTGTGCGCCCCACTTCTACAGGTACAGCCGCCACCCCCCCTACCAACACCGCCCTCCCAGCAGCCCCTCAGCGTTCGCCCCGTGCCCGCTCACCCAGGAGGGTGGGCATCACCTTCGCCCCAGGCACCTCAGGCCCTGCCCCTGTCACCCCTGCTGCCCTCAGTGAGGAGGCCATTGACCTCCTCAGGTCACTCACTGTTGGGCAGTCTACCATTGTGAATGCCATCCAGGGTGTAGAAAGGGCGTTGCAAAACGGTAATGCATTCCTGGAGGGCATTCCTTCTGGTCAGGCTGTCCTTCAGCGAACCCTGCAATCTCTGGCCTCAGCACTAATGGCAGCAATTGTCCCTGTGTCCAGCCTTCCCCCTCCAACTTCCTCCACCCAGACCCAATCCCCTGTACCCCAGCCCATCCCAAGCACACCTACAGACCAGCATGCACACAAGTCAACACACAAAAGTAGCTCAGGCAAACATAGGCACCACACATCCCACAGGCACTCACACAAGCATCACACCCATACAGACACAGCAACATCCACTGTCTCCACTGTGTCCCCCTCCTCCTCTTCTCCCTCCTCCCTCCCAGTGTCGTCTACACACACACCTGCATGCACCACATCTACAGGCACTAGGACTCGCACCAGGACACCCAGCACCACACGCCGCTCACCAGCACTCACCACCTCCACTGCCATTTACACGTCCCCTGTGTCCTCTCCCAGTGTGTCTGTGACGCCCCCTCCCAAAGTACCCAAACGCCGGCAATCACTCACCCAACATCCATCCACCTCACGACAGCCTCCAGTACCTGCACCTGCACCCAAAACAGCTAAAGTGACACCTCCTACAACCACCTCCTCTTCCTCCACTCCCAGACCCCCTCCAGCTACTCATCCCAGTGTTTGTCAGAAACTGTCCCTCTGTCAAATTGACCTTTTTGCCCCCACCCCCCCTCCAATTCATCAGTCCCGTCATAGCGCCTCAGCCAAAAAGTCTCCAGTACCAGTGGTGCGTGTTCCTGGTTTTTGGAGTGCACCGTCCACCAGGGCAGGCAGTAAGACCCGGAGCCAAGGCACTGGCAGCCCACCCCCTGTAAAGGCTCCGAAATTGGAGAGTGGACGACGGGACCGTGTCAAGACTCCTGGTGGGACAACAAGTGAAATGGGATCGAAGGCGATTGGTGAGTCAGCTCTAACTCCCAAAAAGGTGGGGAAGGTCCAGAGGGAGTCTGCCCAGCCTGTTGTGAGTGTCACAGCGGAGAAGTGCGCCATCATTTCCGGCGGTCCAGACACAACCGCCAGCACCGTTGTCACTGGTCCAGAGACCACCGCCAGAGTCAGTGCCCAGGAGGGCCCAAGTATCGTCACTGGTCCAGAGACCACCGCCAGAGTCAGTGCCCAGGAGGGCCCAAGTATCGTCACTGGTCCAGAGACCACCGCCAGAGTCAGTGCCCAGGAGGGCCCAAGTATCGTCACTGGTCCAGAGACCACCGCCAGAGTCACAGCCCAGGAGGGCCCAAGTATCGTCACTGGTCCAGAGACCACAGCCGCAGTCACAGCCCAGGAGGGCCCAAGTATCGTCACTGGTCCAGATACCACCGCCAGAGTCACAGCCCAGGAGGGCCCAAGTATTGTCACTGGTCCAGAGACCACCGCCAGAGTCACAGCCCAGGAGGGCCCAAGTATCGTCACTGGTCCAGAGACCACCGCCGCAGTCACAGCCCAGGAGGGCCCAAGTATCGTCACTGCTCCAGAGACCACCGCCGCAGTCACAGCCCAGGCGGGGCCAGGATGCCACAGCCCCGCTGGGCAATGATGGAACGTCATGCCACACACCAATGTCCGGTGTGGAAATCGTCATGCCACACACCAATGTCCTGTATGGAGATCGTCATGCCACACACCAATGTCCAGTGTGGAAATTGTCATGCCACACACCAATGTCCAGTATGGAGATCGTCATGCCACACACCAATGTCCAGTGTGGAAATCGTCATGCCACACACCAATGTCCAGTATGGAGATCGTCATGCCACACACCAATGTCCAGTGTGGAGATCGTCATGCCACACACCAATGTCCATATCAGAACCGCAATGTCAAAGCACCGCTGAACAGGGCAAAGACCGCAATGGCAAAGCACCGCTGAACAGTCCTGAACCCCCATGTCAAAGCACCGCTGAACAGGGCAAAGACCACCATGGCAAAGCACCGCTGAACAGTCCTGAACCTCCATGTCAAAGCACTGCTGAACAGTCCAGAACCGCCATGTCAAAGCACCGCTGAACAGGGCAAAGACCGCCATGGCAAAGCACCGCTGAACAGTCCTGAACCCCCATGTCAAAGCACCGCTGAACTGGGCAAAGACCGCCATGGCAAAGCACCGCTGAGCAGTCCTGAACCCCCATGTCAAAGCACCGCTGAACAGGGCAAAGACCGCCATGGCAAAGCACCGCTGAACAGTCCTGAACCCCCATGTCAAAGCACCGCTGAACGGGGCAAAGACCGCCATGGCAAAGCACCGCTGAACAGTCCTGAACCCCCATGTCAAAGCACCGCTGAACGGGGCAAAGACCGCCATGGCAAAGCACCGCTGAACAGTCCTGAACCCCCATGTCAAAGCACCTCTGAACGGGGCAAAGACCGCCATGGCAAAGCACCGCTGAACAGTCCTGAACCCCCATGTCAAAGCACCGCTGAACAGTCCTGAACCCCCATGTCAAAGCACTGCTGAACAGGGCAAAGACCGCCATGGCAAAGCACCGCTGAACAGTCCTGAACCCCCATGTCAAAGCACCGCTGAACGGGGCAAAGACCGCCATGGCAAAGCACCGCTGAACAGTCCTGAACCCCCATGTCAAAGCACCACTGAACGGGGCAAAGACCGCCATGGCAAAGCACCGCTGAACAGTCCTGAACCCCCAAGTCAAAGCACCGCTGAACAGTCCTAAACCCCCATGTCAAAGCACCGCTGAACAGTCCTGAACCCCCATGTCAAAGCACCGCTGAACAGTCCAGAACCACCATGTCAAAGCACCGCTGAACAGGCCAAAGACCGCAATGGCAAAGCACCGCTGAACAGGGCAAAGACCGCCATGGCAAAGCACCGCTGAACAGGGCAATGCACCGGCTAGGAATGAATGGCCCACCACATCAGGCATCCTTATCCCATGTGCAGCTGGGACAGTGACAGGACACTACCTTTCACGGGGAGACTCATCCAGTCTGGGCACCAGTCACCCCCCAGTACCAGTATGGACCTGCAACAACTTGAGAGACTGTGGCTTTGCACTCCCCAGGATGGAACAGTGGGCAACCACCCACTTGTGAGACTTGAGAGACTGTGGCTTTGCACTCCCCAGGATGGCACAGTGGGCAACCCACCCACTTGTGAGACTTGAGAGACTGTGGGTTTGCACTCCCCAGGATGGTTTAGTGGGCAAGCCACCCACTTGTGAGACTTGAGAGACTGTGGCTTTGCACTCCCCAGGATGGTACAGTGGGCAACCCACCCACTTGTGAGACTTGAGAGACTGTGGCTTTGCACTCCCCAGGATGGTACAGTGGGCAACCCACCCACTCTAGAGACTTGAGAGACTGTGGCTTTGCACTCCCCAGGATGGCATAAATGGGCATGGAGCCCCGTCGTGGATCTGGCTTTGCATTCATGTGGCTGAGGTGCCCCCCCTTCCCTTCCCCCTGAGGTGCCTGTAGTGTTTCTATCTGATGCCCCGGCAGTGTTCTATCCGATTTTGGTCAGGTATCTATTGTGGGCCTCGCCCATGCATTTTTGGACTGTTTGTGCACTGACATTGTTGTGTACATATCTGCACTACTTCGCGGATTGTATATGTAAATATGAGTGATTTTGGAATACATATATTTGTATATTTTTGTATGACATGTATAGTGGCACATTACAAAGTTTGCCCGAAATTCGCATTGTCTTTGCATTTTTCCGGGGGGATTGTGGGTTGTTACTGTTATGTTTGTGACTGCATTGGTGTGTATGTTGTAATATGCGAGGGTGGGGGTGTTTGGTGGGTGTCCCCCTAACTTTTTCCTCCCCCCTCCCCCGTGTCGTGGGTGCAGCACTCACCGGTATCTTCTGCGCCTACGTCGCTGTTGGTCGTGAAGGAGCAGAAAGACAAGGGCAGGTAGTATTTGGAGTTCCGGGTCCATGGAGTCGTCGTTCCTCGTGGGATGTGTAGAAGGTGAGCGTTTTCCCATAGCAAAAGCTGTTTCCGCCGTGTTTTTATCCACGGTGAATCCGCCCTGGAAAAGGTGGCGGATTGGCCTGTTGTGATACTGTGGGCGGTACATTGTCTACTGCCTGTCTGTTGGCGGTGACCGCCGTGCTGCTTGTCTGTACCGCCGTGGCGAGCGGTGTGTTAAAGTGGCTGTCTTTGTTGGCGGTTTCCGCCAGGGTCATAATTCCCTGTTTTTGTCCATCTGACTGTTTGCGCTATTACCGCATCTTTAACACCGTCCGCCAGGGTTGTAATGACCCCCTAAGTGTCTAACTTGTTACATTTCATGCACAGTGCCCTGCGGGCATTGAAGACATCCATTAGGGGTGACCTATAGGTATTAAATAAAATGATTTAGGCCTGGCGAAAGGTTTTTTTGCCAGGTCAAGATGTGACCTCGAAATTTTCTACCACGGCTACAGGGGCAGGCCTCTAGTCATGTTTTTTTAGTGCTACCTTGATGAGTCACACAATGAGTGCTACAGCCCACTGGGAGCCCTGGGCACTTGAAGTACTATATACTAGGGACCTATAAGTAAATTAAATGTATCATTTAGGAATATGTGAATTTTATTGTGTTTAAAGGGAGAGCACAAGCACTTTACCACTAGTTAGCAGGAATAAAGTGAGAAGAATACCATTGCCAACAAAAACGGGTTCAGTGAAAGAAGGCAAAAATCTGGGAGAATGTCACACAAAACATTACCATTTCCAACACGAGCCCCCCTTAGCAAAAATCAGGAAGAATCATCAACCCTCATGGAAGTTCTCACCACTTAGGCAGAAAAACCTGGAGATACCATCCTTATTGGTGTGGTCAGTCCCAGGGCAATGTTCTGCTGTAAAATCAATTGCTGATATGGAGATGGACCACCTCAAAAGTTTTAGATTCTCCCCTTGCATTTGCATCAGCCATCTGAGGGGGACTGTGCCCAATCTGAGTCACAAATAGGTACGTCTAAACTTATTCAGTGGCCAAACCACTGCAAATGCTTCCCTTTCAATTATACTCCACCTATGTCTCCTGGGAAGCAGCCTCCTGCTGATGTAGGTGAAAGTTTGTTCCAGGGCTTATTATTCAATGTAACAAGTCAGCCCCAATGGAAAGCTCTAAAGCATCCAACTGAACTAAAAATTCCTCAGTGAATTTGAGTGCCTTGGGCACTGGTGCTATGCACATGGGATCTTACATGGTATCAAATGCCTACTGGCAAACCTCTGACCAGCTGACCTTCTTGAGCTACTTCTTGAAAGTCAACAATGGTGTCATATCCCTTAACACACCTCATATGGTGCTCAGTGAGGCCTTATATTTCTCCTACTTTGTCTGGGTCTTGGGAGGCCCCCAAGCCATGACGGTCTATATCTTGGGCTGAAGAGGCTGAATCTTTCCTCCACTGACTTGGAGGTCCAAGTTCATTGGCTCCCTGTCCAATCTGGCACTTACTGACCTTAATAGTCTGGCCTGCCTGCTACAGGGCCTGAAGCACTTCCTGGAGGAGGTGCATGTGGTCATCCCAGCATAGCTGAAAACTGTAATATCACCCAAGAAGGCAGCACTGAAGTTTTATAGTCTAGCCAGGACCCAGTTGATCAACTTGTAGAAATTGGCAGTAGCATTCATTAGTCCAAAGGGCATTGCTTTGAACTGAAAATGTCCCTCTGCAGTAGAGAATGCTGAACTCTTCTTGCCCCCTTCAGTCGGTGTGAGCTGCCAAATCCCCGATTTCAAGCCAAAGGTACAGAGAGACTTGGCAGTTCCCAACCAATCAGCTCTGGGATAGGGTGAGCATCAGTCTTGGCGACTGGATTCAGGCCTAAGTTCTGTGGTGGGGCCGTCTTGGGTACCAGTACTACAGGACTGGATTGTGGACTACAGAAGGGCTCAATCATCCCCATTATCTAATATTATAGATACCTCATCCTTGATGCTGGTCCTTTCTTTGTCAGCTGACCTGTTGATTTAGCCTAGACAGAAATGTTGTCCCGTGTGTCTACTTCATGATTACATCATTCTATGACCCCTGGTAGATGAGACTAAAGAAGCAAACTACCCCAGACAGTGCAGAGAGTCCATCTGCCGCTCTTGGATCTTGGTAGAGGAGAAGACTACTCATTTCACTGTCTCATTATGCTCCCAGAAATACAAGAGGTCTGGGAGGCTATTCACTATCCTCCTCCTCCTCACAGTAAACTCCTCACCATAAACCTTCACCAAGAGCATAGTCAATTCAGACATCTCAAACTGGGGCTTTAGGCAGTTCACATGTAGGACCCTTAAGGAGTTTCTAGATGTCTTGAGGTCCAGCTCTACAAGTGGGGCCTTCAGGCTGTACAAGCTTTTAATGACTTCCTGACTGGCCTCCAGGTTCTTGGTGGCCGTCATCCAGAAGTGCTTCAGTGTTCAGCCAAAATTTAGCACAGTACATATTTAAGGGGTTTCTTGGGAGATTGCTCCCACCCATCTTTCAAAAGACTGAGAGGTCCACTCACAGGGTACGTACGACCACACTTACATTCAACAAACCATCCAACCTTCTGCTAGTAGACATTCACCTGTCAGATTCTTGGGGCAGTAATGAATTAGATGAAGTTTTGGTCCCCCAGCCCTGCAGAAATTACCATATAATCACTAGGCAATCAAACATGCTGGAAGTTCGTTACATGTTGGCCAGAGTGTGTCTGTGATGACAACTTCACTATTAAAACAGATTGAGCAGTCCCTCTCAATACATTTTTAATTGAGTGTTGAAGACACTGCATGGGTAGAGAGGAACACTCTAAATCAAGGGACATGGATTTGTTAACCAACCAGACACCTTTTGCTTGCTAACATGAGGCATCTCCAAGCTCTTTAAAAAGCTTTTGCTGTTGTTTTCTCCCTCTTTGAAGAAAGTGCACCCTCCCATTTTTCTTACCAAATATTGATTGGTCATTTAATTTGCCATGAGCTGTAGGTGACAGGCAGCAGGGGCATAGCAGTTGTTGATCCATGGTGCATGAATTAGGGATTATTTTTGTGCTGGCATGCACAGGGTGGCCAAACAGAAGTTTAACAAGACAGAGGGCTAATCCCTTCTGTGGCACTTCTCTCTATGCAAATAGCATGCATGGCTAGACAATAGCTCACGTACACCTCACAGACTCTGATAGGCCCACAATCATGCAATTCAGAGTTGTTGACTTATAGAATACCCCATGCTCATCCCACATGGAGTACATGCAGACAGACATTGCCCCTTTCGTACACAACCTCCTTGGGGAAAGCAACCATAGAAATTCACCAGTTATAGTTAAGGAAGCAGGAAGTATTGGCAGCCAAAAAAGTTTTAAAAAATGAAAAGGGGCCAGGGTAGAGACACCCTCACCCCTTAGCTCTGGTGTCTCAGTGGGAAACTGCCAGGGCTAAAAAGCATTTTTTTTAAATCATCAGAAAAATCTCTGATTCTAAAGATTACAGGGACATTATGGTTCAGAAATAGAATTAAAAAAAACACATAGAAACTCACTGAAAAAAACAAATGTTACAGGGACGTTATAGTTAGGCTCACATTTTTCTCTACAAAACCAGTAAAATTCAGCAGTTACAGTTAACCTAGCTAACTATAACTTGCACCCCGGTAATGCACTGCTTATGACCTCATATATTACATCACTCATAACATGGTCAGTGACAACACTGATGGCATCACTCATGACATCTCAAAGTACATCACCAATGACATCAACCATTGAGCGTGTAGTGGTTGTATGGATGTGTGAGTGGATGTGTCAGTGGGTTTATGGGTAAGTGGTTGAGTCAGTTGGTGTATGGGAGAGTAAGTGTATGTGTAAGTATCTGTATAGATGAATGAGCGGGTTTGTGAGTTGCTGTATTGGTTGAGTAAGTGTGTGTGTGAGTGGCTCTACATGTGATTGTATGTGAGAGTGATTGCATGGGTGAATGATGGAGTGTGTTTGTGACTATATTAGTAAGTTAGTAGGCGAGTCATTGTATGGGTGATTGAGTGGATGTATCAGTGGCTTTATGCATAAGTGTGTGCATGTGTCAGTGACTTTATGGGAGACAGACTGGATGTGTGAGTAGCTGTATCAGTTAGTCAGTGGGTGTGTTAGTGTCTGCAATGGTGAGGGAGAGGGTGTATCTGTGGCTCCACAGGTGAGTGAGTGGGTGTGTGAGTGCTTGCATGGGTGAGTGAGTGAGTGTGTTAGTGACTGCATCAGTGAATGAGTGGGTAAGTTAGTGACTATATGGTCGACTAAGTGGGTGTATGAGTCACTGTATACATAAATGACAGTCTGTGTCAGTGACTGCATGGGAGAGCAAGTGTATGTGCGAGTAGCAGTATTAGATAGTGATTTTGTGTATTAGTGATTTATTAGTTAGTGAGCTGGTGTATTAGTGGCTGCATGAGTGAGTGAAAGGGTGTGTTAGTGATTGTGCAGGTAAATGACTGGGCGTGGCAGTTGTTGTACGGGTGAGTTGGTTTGTGTCTAAGTGTATGTGTTGGTGTGTGAGTGTCTGGGTCTGTACTGGATGCCTGAGTGTGTGGATGTGTGAATTGGTATGTTAGTGGCTGTGTGGGAGAGCTATTGGTTTATGTGAGTGGTTGTATGGGTGTATGAGTTAGTGTGTGAGGGACTATACGGGTATGTGAGTTGGTGTGTGAGAAGGTGTGTAAATATATGATTAGCTGACCTAGTAATGTATGGGTGAGTGAGTTGTTGTGTTAATGGCTGTGTGAGTGAGTGAGTGTGTGTGTCTTATAGATTTATGGGTCTGTAAATGATAATGTGAGAAGCTGTGTGTATAGATGTACGAGAGTTTGTTTGGGGGTATGAATGGGTGTGTAGGTGGTTCCGTGGATGATCTCATCAATGATGTCATTTGAGATGTCATCAGTGATGTCACTGACCATGTCATCAGTGATGTAACATGTGAGGTCATAAGCAGTGCATTACGGGGCACACGTTACAGTTAGCTGAGATAACTGTAACTGATGAATTTCACTGGTTATGTTTGTATGAAATGTGAGCCTAACTATAACATCCCTGTAACCTTGTGCTTTTTTCAGTGAATTTCATTAATTTTTTTAATTCTATTTCCTAACTATGACGTCCCTGTAACTTTTATTTTTTCCAGTGAATTTCTATATTTTTTTTAAATCTACTTCCTAAATGTGTGAATGGTTGTGTGAGCTCCTTAATAGGTTTGTCAGTGCACATGTGAGTCTGTAAGTGGGTCTGTGAGTGGATCAATGAGTGTCTTAGTTGGACTATGAGTAGATGCATGAGTGTGTGAATGGTCTGTGAGTGAGTGTGTGAGTTTCTGAATGAGTATGAGAGTAGTTGTATTAGGGTCTGAGTGGATTTGTGGGTAGATGCGGTAGTGTTTGAGCAGGTATGTGAGTGGGTCTGTGAGTGCATGTGTCAGTGTCTGAGTTGGTCTGTGTGCCTCTGTGGTAGAGTCTGACTAGGTTTGTCAGTGGGTGTGTGAGACTCTGAATGGGTGTCTTTGTGCTTGGGTTTCTGATTGCATATGTGAGAGGGTGGATGACTGAGTGAGTCTCTGATTGGGTATTGTAGTCAGTGAGTGAGTATCTGAGTATGTGCTTGAGTGTCCATCTGGGTCTGTGAGTGGGTCTGTCAGTGTCTGATTGGGTGTGTGAATGGGTTCAATAGTGTCTGAGTGAGACTGTAAGAGGGTATTTCAGTGTGTCTGTGGGTCTGTGAGTGGGTGGGTCAGTGTCTCAATGGGTCTGTGAGTGGATGCAGCAGTGTCTGGCTCTGTGAGTAGGTTCAATAGTGTCTAAGTGGGTCTGTGAGTTTGTATGTCAGTATCTCAGTGGGTTTGAGTGGGTGCATCAGTGTCTGATTTGCTCTGTGAGTGGGTTTGATAGTGCCTCTGTGGGTCTGTGAGTGGGTGCGTGAGTATCTGAGTGGGTCCGTGAGTGGGTGCATCAGTGTCTGAGTGGGTCTGTGAGTGGGTTTGATATTGTCTAAGTGAGTCTGTGAGTTGGTGTGTCAGTGTCTCTGTGTAGGTCTGTGAGCAGGTGCATCAGTGTCACAATGGTTCTGTGAGTGGGTGCATGAGTGCCTAGGTGGGTCTGTGAGCTAGTAAATGAGAGTCTGAGTGGGTCTCTGAGTGGCTGCATTTGGGTCTGAGTGGATCTGTGAGTAAGTGCATAAGTCTGTGAGAGAGTGAATGAATTATTATGAATAACTCTCTGAATGATTTTTGTTGTCACTGATATTCGCAAATTCATTTTGGCATTACATGTAGGCCGCATCGAGCGCCGCAACATATTCGGTAATATCATGCAGCATGAAAGAAAAAAAAATTCAAGGGCATAATTTGAGTCTTAAAGACCCCTATATCACATCCCTGGGGTCAGGGTTCAGCCACCCTGACTTCCTATGACACCTTTAATTTTATTTTTCAGCCCCAGGAACTGGGTCCCAGTACTCAAAAAGGCGGCTGCAACTTTCTGGTCAGGTTCAGCCAGCCAATCACTGCATTCTTGGTGCTGTATGCGTTCACAAATGCGCCACGATCGTCATGATCAATTCACGACCAGAGATATGCAAATTTATTTCAACTTTAATTTCTCTGAAACTACTGAATGGATTAACAGATCAAATATAGAAAAGCATACTCTCTGTACCGAAACCTATCTTTCTGCCTAATTTCATGTAACTCCGTCCAGTGGCTCCGGCTGTAGTCTTGTTCAAAACTACTATGGGAATTAACATGAGAAATGTAAATTTTTAACCCCCTCTTTCTCAGCCCCACTTGACGGGTCACCGCAAAACTTCCTGTGCACAACAAGATTCACCGCCACACATTTTTTGGGAAAATTTTGTGAAAATTTGGCAAACTGTGCCAAAGATACAGGCTAGTCAAAAAACATGGAAACATGGACCTAACTATAATTTCCTAGTGGTGACTGCCATTAGGTAATATGTATATATAAATTGTATTAAAAGATTCACCACACTCCACAGTGTCCTGTATGTCGCATTTATTTCAAGAAGCCAGCTACCACCAACACGTTTTGACCTTTTAAAAGTCTGTTCATGATTAGTAAGTCCTTCTACTATCCTCATTAAATAGTAAAACTCTGTCCTGCTCAACATGAGGCATTCTGGATATCGCAGTTACCACAAAGAAAATTCACAAAAAAATCACAAAAAATTACAACATACCATTATGCATTCTGGTATCTGTTATGATGGTCACTTGGGCATAAATATAAATTCACATATTTCGAGAGACTTCTATAGGTTTCATCATTTTAAATGTTGTGTAACAGTATGTGTATAACTCATTATCGATGTGACATATTACATTTCACTATATGGCAGCTGAGTGCCAATGCTCTGATACTAGCTCACCAAACCAAGAGAGACCCATCATTTTGACTTGCTTACTGTTCCAATAATGGCTAAGTGCCCACTACTTGTTTAATAACCGCTCCTGTCACTCAAAATGACCCAGTCCATAAAACACTACGGGGGTCATTCTGACCCTGGCGGTCAGTGTTAAAGCAGCGGCCAACCCGCCAACAGGCTGGCGGTCCAAAAAATTGAATTCTGACCCTGGCGGGAACCGCCAACACAGGCCGCCGCTTTAACACTCCGACCGCCACGGCGGCACAAACAAACAGCGCGGCGGTCACCGCCAACAGCCAGGCGGCAGACAATGTACCGCCCACCCTATCACGACTCACCAATCCGCCACCTTTTCCGGGGCGGGAGCCCCGCCGATAAAAACATGGCGGAAACAGACATTTCCAATGGAAAACGCTCACCTCGACACACTCCACGCGGAATCGGGACAGCATGGAACCGGAAATCCACATCCTCCCAGCCATTGCCTTCCTGCTCTTCTTCCAAGATCACGAACGTCGCCGCAGACGACAACAGTGAGTACTGCACCTACGACACAGGGGAGGGGGAGGAGGAAAGCTTACGGGCACACACATACGCCACACACCCACCCCCACCCTCACCCCCACCGAAATACCTACACACCAATGCAGATTAAAAAGTCAGAGTGACACCCCCAAACCCCCAAAACAAAAAAGCCAAGACAAAAGGCAATGATTGTAAAAACATAACTATATTTTAGCAAGAATTAAGTATAGCGAACTTAGCAATATATAAAGAATTATTACACATCTAGAACTATATATATATACAAGTAGCAAAAGTCCGGCACAGTTTTGCAAAGTTCAAATGTCCGTGGGCCAATGTGCAGCAACACATGGGCAAAGCCCACACACGAGATCGAGTCCATTGGAGAGAACACTGCTGGGGCATCACAAAAATCAAATACTGGCACCTCAGGGGGAAGGGAAGGGGGGCACCTCAGTCACATGAGTCCACGACGCCAGATCCACGAAGGGCCTCCATGCCCACTGTGCCATCCTGGGGAGTGCAAAGCCACAGTCTCTCAAGTCTCTACAGTGGGTGGCTTGCCCACTGTGCCATCCTGGGGAGTGCAAAGCCACAGTCTCTCAAGTCTCTACAGTGGGTGGCTTGCCAACTGTGCCATCCTGGGGAGTGCAAAGCCACAGTCTCTCAAGTCTCTACAGTGGGTGGATTGCCCACTGTGCCATCCTGGGGGGTGCAAAGCCACAGTCCATCAGGTGGATTACAGAGTCCACTGGTCATGGAGGAGGCATGGTAGGCAGAGTGCCTCGTGAAGCCCTGCCCGACATAGAACCGGGCCTGCCAATGGGCCAGCGGTGCTTGACAGGAGGGCCCAGCGGAGCGGTGCTTGACAGGAGGGCCCAGCGGAGCGGTGCTTGACAGGAGGGCCCAGCGGAGCGGTGCTTGACAGGAGGGCCCAGCGGAGCGGTGCTTGAGATGAGGGCCCAGCGGAGCGGTGCTTGACAGGAGGGCCCAGCGGAGCGGTGCTTGAGATGAGGGCCCAGCGGAGCGGTGCTTGAGATGAGGGCCCAGCGGAGCGGTGCTTGACAGGAGGGCCCAGCGGAGCGGTGCTTGACAGGAGGGCCCTGATCAGCGGTGCCTGTCTTGGCGGGGCCCTGTTCAGCGGTGCTTCTCACGGCGGGGCCCTGTTCAGCGGTGCTTCTCACGGCGGGGCCCTGTTCAGCGGTGCTCCTCACGGCGGGGCCCTGTTCAGCGGTGCTTCTCACGGCGGGGCCCTGTTCAGCGGTGCTCCTCACGGCGGGGCCCTGTTCAGCGGTGCTTGTCTTCGGCAGGGCCCTGTTCAGCGGTGCCTGTCTTGTGTTTCGAGTGAACCACACCTGGCCAATACTTCCTGCTCAGTCAGCATCGGACCTTTCCGTTGCGGGGCCCTCCTGTGATGGAGTCCTGGGGCCCTGGGTCTCCTCCGATACCCCCGGAATAGGGCTGGTGGGGCCCTCATGGCCAGGTCGGCTGCTGCCTGCCTTTTGCGCTTTGCTGCCCTTGCCCTCCTTGGCAGACTCTCCGTGGCCCTTGGCTCCCTTACCCGATGTGGCAGGTGACGGTGCAAGGCTACCCTCCTTGGGGGCAGGCGTATCAGGCCTGTTGCACCTGCACTTCAGTTTTTTGCTCCTCTTCCCAGGGGGGGGGCTGGCTGTGCCTTTGCTGCTGGCCGATGTCCCTGCATAAGGAAAGGGCGGACTCCAAAAACCAGCCACGACGTTCTTGGGAGTTGCTGGGCTGGTGGTGGCTGAGGTGTTTTTGGAACTCTTACGAGATGGAGGGGGTGGGTCAGGTGAGGAAAAGAGGTCCAGTTTATAGAGGATTAGTTTTTTAGGAGCCATGGGAAGGGTAGCTGGAGTGGGTATGGGAGTGGAGGAAGAGGATGTGGTTGTAGAAGAGTCAAGTCTGGTGTCTTGGGGTGCAGGTGCTTGGGCTGGAGGCTGACGTGAGGTGGATGGCTGTTGGTTGGGTGCCTGCCTGCGTTTGTGTAGTTTGGAAGCGGGGGTGACAGACACACTGGGAGAGGACACAGGGGACGTGTACATGGCAGTGGGGGTGGTGACTGCACATGTGCGGACTGGTGTGGAGGGTGTGCTGGTGATGGGTGTACTGGTTGATGGTGGTGTGCATGCAGGTGTGAGTGTAGACGTCACAGGGAGGGAGGAGGGAGACGAGGAGGTGGGGGACACAGAGGAGGTAGTGGCTGTTGGCATGTCTGCATCTGTATGTTGCTTGTGTGAATGCTTGTGTGTTCTGTGGTGCTTATGTCTGGATGAGCTTCCCTTGGGTGTTGAGGTGTGTGCAGGCTGGTCTGTAGGTGTGGATGGGATAGGCAGAGGAACAGGGGAGTGGGACTGGGTGGAGGGAGTTAGAAGTGGGAGGCTGGAGACAGGGACAATCGCTGCCGTCAGTGCTGAGGCCAGAGCGTTGAACGATCGCTGCTGGGCAGCCTGACCCGAATGAAGGCCCTCCAGGTATGCATTCCTTTGATGCACCTCCCTCTCCACACCCCGGATGGCATTCAAAAGGGTAGACTGCCCAACAATGATGGTCCTCAGGAGGTCAATGACCTCCTCACTGAGGGCAGCAGGGGTGACTGGGGCAGGGCCTGAGGTGCCTGGGGCGAAGGAGATGGCCGCCTTCCTGGCCGTGCGGGCACGGGCCGAAGGCCGAGGGGCTGCTGGGAGGGCGGAGCTGGTGCGCTGGGTAGCGGCTGTACCTGTAGTATCGGTGGGCACGGATGTTGCCGCCACCGCAAGGGAGCTCCCATCCGAGGACGTGTCGGTGTCACTGACGTCTGCACGGGTCCCCGTGGTGGAGCCCCCCTGGCCCTCCGTCTCACTGGTCATGTCGGAGTCCGTTGTATGGCCCTCCGGGGCCATGTGAGATGCAGCTCCCTCTTGCGCCGATGCCACTTCTCCTCCGCCTGATGATGCTAATGCACACATTCACAGAAAAACAAAGAAAATGGGGGGGGGTGGAGAAATAAAGACAAGTTGAGTGCATGCATTGGGGACACCGTTGACGGAGAGGACAGACACAGAAGCCCCCCTGCACTACGCTGCGCACTTGGGGTACACTACTCATTCCCTGGGACATGCCCTACAAGCCTATGGGCGACAACTGCCCACACAGAATACACAGGTCCATGAATAGCGTTACTAGGCACCCTACAGAGGTGGGGGGCGGGGGCACAGGACCGTACCTCACGGAGGGGCCTAGCCTACAGAAATCGCCCTGGCCTAGGGATACCCACAGCCCTCCTCCCCCACCCAGGCACCTCCACTGCGCGCAAATATAGCTGAATGTGCTGGTACTCACCCCCTTGTGTCTGCTGTGATGTCCTCAAGCGCCCATCTAAATCGGGGTAGGCCACCGCCAGGATCCGGGACATCACGGGGGTCAAGGTACGACTGCCACCCCTCCTAGGTTGGGAGGCCATCCCCAGCAGAGCCTCGGCGGTCTTCCTGCTCCCGCGGCGGATGTCCTCCCACCTCTTGCAACAGTGGGTGCCCCGTCTGTTGTGGACCCCCAGGGCCCGGACGTCCTTGGCGATGGCACGCCAAATATCGATCTTCTGATGGGCACTGACCTATGTGACATGTACAGGGGGGGAAAAGAAACATCATCACTTTTCTGCATGCTCGATGTGAGTGGCCCCCCTCCCCAAACTTGCCAGGTGGCACATGCTCTCATCTGTCGTGCCATGCATTCGTAATTCGCTCCCCTCCCCTCCATCGTACATCCACCCCACTCATCAGAGGCATTGCCCACTATGCATTGGCCCCCGTGTACTCACCTGTTGGTCTGGAGGACCGTAGAGTAGCGCATACTGGGGGAGGACCCAGTCCACGAGATTCTCCAACTCTTCGGAACTGAAGGCGGGGGCCCTTTCCCTAGTCGCAGCAGCCATTGTCACTTCTAGACCGAGGTCACAGCAGCACTTGCAGTATAGGTCCTCTCCTGTGGATGATCAGGTCTTGTGTGATTAAGCAGAGAGAAAATGGCGGTCACGCCCGCGGCGGTGCGTACCGCGGCGGTGCGTACTGCGACCGCCAGCGCACATCGTCATTGGCTCCTGAAACCCATAGGGTTCAATGTTAACCAATGCTGCTTTGCGCCGTGGTCTTCGACCGCCTACCGCCACGGCGTGCCACGCCAGCGCAATGACCTCACTTCACATTGTCACACTTCACAGGTCAGGCATCCGCCATTTCAAGGGCCCACATGGCTTAATTCCTACTGCGTCACACATGGCTAGGCCTTGCATCGACACTCATACAAGCTATTCAATCCAGAGAGATTCGTGTACTGTGCAGGCTGTGGGAACTTACCTGTGGGTTGATTGACTCTGTGCTCCATGTTGTCCTTCCTAGGCACCGTCCGCTGGGACTTGTGAGGAGACGGAGGAATGTTCCCGTGTACAGACCGCTGGTGGACCTGTCGACAATGGAAGAACGACATGTCATACTCACCTACAGACTCAGCAGTGCCACTATACAGGAACTGTGTGCCCAGCTGGAGCCAGACCTGATGTCACCCATCCGCCAACCCACAGGGATTCCGCCTCTAGTGCAGGTGCTGTCAGTACTCCATTTTTTGGCTAGTGGATCATTTCAAACTACAGTGGCCATTTCATCTGGGATGTCTCAGCCTATGTTTTCAAGGGTATTGTCCAGAGTGTTGTCTGCCCTGATGAAATACATGCGGAGCTACATCATTTTCCCTGAGGTGGGTGACTTGCCTACAGTGAAGGGTGATTTCTATGCCCTTGGACACATTCCCAATATCATTGGTGCCATTGATGGTACCTATGTGGCTATGGTCCCCCCAAAAGACAATGAACAGGTGTACAGGAACCAAAAAAGTTATCATTCCATGAATGTCCAGGTGGTCTGTTTGGCTGACCAGTACATCTCCCATGTAAATGCCAAGTTCCCAGGGTCAGTGCATGACGCGTACGTCATGCGAAATAGCAGCATCCCTTATGTGATGGAACAGTTACAGAGACAGCGTGTGTGGCTAATTGGTGACTCTGGTTACCCCAACCTGCCTTGGCTATTGACCCCAGTGAGGAATCCCAGGACAAGGGCTGAGGAACGGTACAATGACGCCCATGGGCGTACTAGGAGGGTGATCGAGCGGACCTTCGGCCTCCTGAAGGCCAGGTTTAGGTGCCTGCATATGACAGGTGGATCCCTAATGTACTCACCAAAGAAGGTGTGTCATATCATCGTGGCCTGCTGCATGCTTCACAACCTGGCTTTGCGACGCCAGGTGCCTTTCCTGCAGGAGGATAGTCCAGATGGTGGTGTTATGGCCGCTGTGGAGCCTGCGGAGAGTGAAGAGGAGGAAGACGAAGAGGACGACACAGACAACAGGGACAGAGTGATACTGCAGTATTTCCAGTAACACACAGGTAAGAATCTACTCCTGCATTTTATTATATCTGTAACAGTACTGGCTCTCTACTGTCTGACCTTTCACCCCAATGTATGGTAACTTAGTTGTGAATTTGCCTTCCTATTTCAGTGATCTGGTCCCCACGGAGTGCCCTCTGGTTTATTTCCCCATGGACTACCGCTGTGTGACACTGGTATGTTGTCATCACAATGTATTTGGACATTTTTGGTTGGTTATATCGAATACATTTGGTTTAAAAAAATAAATAGCAGACTCCAGATGGTTTTTGTGGAATAATTGTGTTTATTGAAGTGCAAAAATTGGTGTATAGTTCAAAAAGAGTGATGGGTGATGGTGGAGGCATGTCCATGGCAGAGTCCAGACTCACGTTCGCACAGGTGCATTGTCCATATGCCTGTGGAAGGTGGAGCAGGGGCAGTTCAAGGTTGGACAGGGTGAACAAGTGGGACAGTGGGATGACATCCGGGGGGATCCGTGGATGGCGGGGGTCTTGACATCCTACTCTGTCTTCTTCCTCGATCTCAGGCCTTTCTTGCGGGGTGGTTCATGTTCTGCAGGGGGTGGGGTCCGGGTGGCCCGTTGCTGTTGTGTCGGGGCCTCCTGACCACTAGCGCCGGCGGAGGTGGTGGGCTGTTCTTCCTCCATGCTAGTGGCAGGGGCCCTTTGGGGGGCCACATGGTCCCGCAATGTGGTGACAATCTGGTTGAGTGCCACCACAATTGTACCCATTGCGGAACTGATGCTGCGCAGTTCTTCCCGGAACCCCATGTACTGGCCCTCCTGCATGGCCTGGATCTCCTGGAACCTGGCCAGGACCGTCGCCATCGTCTCTTGGGAGTGGTGGTACGCTCCCATGATGGTGGTGAGGGCCTCTTGGACAGTGGGTTCCCTAGGCCTGTCCTCCCTCTGTCGCACAGCAGCCCTCCCAGTTCCCCTTTGTTCCTGGGCCTCTGTCCCCTGGACGGTGTGCCCACTACCACTGCCCCCAGGTCCCTGTTGTTGTTGGGGTGGTGGGTTGCCCTGGGTGCCCTGTAGTGGTAGACACACCGCTGCTTGACCTGTCCTGGAGACAGAGGCATGGGCCCGCTGGGAGGGTGCTGTGCTGGGGTTTCCGGAGGGGGGTAGGTCTGCTGGGGCCTGTGGCTGCCTGAGGGGAACCGACTGTCTAGAGGTCCCCGATGGTCCGGGCTGGTCATCAGGTTCTAGGTCGACAGAGCTGCTGTCATCACTGGGGGCCTGTTCTGGGGGTGGGATGGACATTTCTGGACCCTCCGGGCCGGTGTGTTGGCGTTCGGGACCTGCAGGGGTAAAAGAGTATGGTTATTGCTTCTGTGTGTGCCATGGCGTGCGATTTGTGGGTGCCCTTGTCCCCCAGTGCTGGCATTCCCTTGTGGGAGGAGTTGTGAGGGTGGTTTGGGGGGGATGGGTATGTGCAGTGGTCATGCTTAGGTGATGGGTGTCCATGGTTTGTGTTGGCATTCAGGGGTTGGAGTTGGTTTGCGTGGGTTGTGCTGGTGAGACATTAGCAGGGAGGATATGTGCTGGGGGTTTGGGGGTGAGGGTGGGGGTGGGGGTTGGCATGCTGGTGGTTGGGGGGGGTGAAGTAGTTGAGATTAGACTTACCAGAGTCCATTCCTCCGCCTACTCCAGCGAGGCCCTCAGGATGCAGGATGTTCAAGACCTCTTGCTCCCATGCTGTGAATTCGGGTGGAGTGGGTGGGGGTCCGCCGCCAGTCTTCTCCACAGCGATGTTGTGTCCTGACTCCATCGCCTGCACCTTCCCCCGTAGGTCATTCCAGCGCTTTCGGATGTCTTCCCGATTTCTGGGATGCTGTCCCACAGCGTTGACCCTGTTGACGATCCTTTGCCATAGCTCCGCCTTCCTGGCTATTGTGGTGTGCTGCACCTGTGTGCCGAAGAGCTGGGGCTCTACCCTAATTATTTCCTCCACCATGACCCTGAGTTCTTGGTCCGAGAACCTGGGGTGTCTTTGGGGTGCCATGGAGTGGTGTGGATGAGGTGTGGGGTGGTGTTTGTGGTGATGAGTGCAGTGGTGTGTGGTGTTTTGTGCGTAGATGTAGTGTGGGGGATGATGTTGGGTTCCTGTGTTTGTTGTGGTTTGCGTTCCCTGTGCTCTCTCTCTGTGTATTGCGCCTTGTCTCTGAATTTCGATTTGTGGGGGTTTGTGGGTGATGTGGGTGTGTGTTTTATATCGTATTGATTGTGTGGGAGTGGTGTTTGTATGTGTCTCAGGTGTGTGTATTTTGAATTATCCAATGTGGCTGTGTTTTGTAGAGGTGTGTGTATTTTGACTGCGGCGGTGTGTACCACCAATGGGATACCGCGGTTGAAAGACCGCCGCGTGGATTCGTGGGTCGTAATGGCATGGGCGTATTTCTGTTGGCGTGACGGTGGAGGTTTGGTCATCTCCAGTTTATCGCTGACCGCTGATGTGGGGGCCTTCAGTGGAGGTCGGGTTTTTGGCGGTTTGGCAGTTGTGGGTCAGAATGACCCTGGCGGGTTACCGCGGCCGCAGCGGTGTTATGGCGGTCTTCTGACCGGCGGTAACTGCCTTTTACCGCCAGGGTCAGAATGACCCCCTACATGTCCCACCCTTTATTTCAAGTCCCCCACATTGTTACTTTGATGCTTTTATATCATTGATCTTGTTATGTCTTGATTAATGTTCAATATTCTCAACTGACACCTCACAGGTCCGTGTTAATTCCTATAAATGTACAAAAAGCTCCTCATCAACACTGAGCCCATGCGGGATCTTGGTTCGGAGTCGGATGATATATTTACCTTCTAGTTGGCGCAATTTCAAAGTCCTATTACCCCCACGTTCATTTCTGTTGACCATAGCCAGACCAAATAACTTAACGCTCATCCAATTCGTGGTGTGTTGTCTGTTGTGATATTTGGCCAAAGCATAACTCTGATCATGATTAAGTATTGATTTAGTATGTTCCAATATCCTCTTTTTCAGTGGGCAGATTGTGCTTCCCACATATTGCAGCCCACATTCACACTCAATTAGATAGACCATGTATTGGCTGTTGCGTGTTATTCTTTGTGAAATCTTAACTTCTCTCCCCCTGCAGTCTTTAAAGTTTTTCATGTTTTTGGCCACTTGACTTGCCTTGTAGTTGTTACATTTGTAGAAACCAGTTGAGTCCTTATTCAACCAAAATTTTGTTGATTGTGGATTATAATGGTTTTTGACCAAAAGATCGTTGATTGAGCTCGATTTTCTGTAAGTGATTTGGGGTCTGATCCCTACTGTTGCATGATGTTTTGCTCACTCCTCAATATCTTTCAGTGTTTCTTGAAAATGTTCACAATTGTTTTGCTTTCCTTGCTATATTTGAGTATCAGTCGTGGACACCCATTGTCCTCTTTTGCAATATCTATTGATGTATCAATTAAGGTCTTCTGGCGACTTCTACCTCTCGCCTTTTTAGCTCCCAGTTCTGTTCCAGCAGTAAGTGTGTGCCGCCGAGAATTGCTTCAGACCCATTGTTTGACATTTATATAGATATATATACCCCACCAGGGATAAAAATTTTTTTTTTTTAATCATCAGAAAAATCTGCGTGATGGATCTGCAGATTTTTTCAAGATTTGTTTTTTAAAAACACGGTCTCCTGTGTTTCTTAAAATTTGCTCCTAGGTGGGCCAGATTCCAGAGACATCATAGAGGAGGGGGTGCACGGGCCCTCCTCCTTTGGGCTTTAATAAGCCCTGGGGACCGCCACCTATGGTAACTATAACTCCCGCCCTCGCCATGCACTGGTAATTACCCACAAATTGTGGCACTTATGATGTCTTTGATTACATCATTGATAGTAACAATGTAATATTTGCAGTAAAAAAAAAAAAAAACGAAAAAACTGTGCATGGCAGGGGCACGAGTTATAGTTAGTTGTGATAACTCTAACTATAACTGACAAATTTCTAAGGTTTTGTACGTTTAAAATGTGAGCCTAACTATAACGTCCATGTAACCTTTGGTTTTGCCAACTAATATATATGTATATGTCTGGGAAGTTTTGGGGTGATCCGTCAAGCAGGTGCTGAGAAAAAGGGGGTCACAAAAAAATTTGTTTTCTGCAGGTTAATTTCCATAGGGATTTTCAACAGGAATAGCAGCTGTACCATGGATTTACACCACATTTGGCAGAAAGCTAGCTCTTGGTCCACAAGGCAACCTTTTTGTAATTAGATGTAAATCCATTAAGTAGTTTTCTAGGTATTGAATGAAAACCAAATGTGTATCCTCCTTGGATCCTTCTGGAATCCTCCTCTGATCCTCAACGGATTCAGAGGAAAAGCAAGGCCCAGATTGGCTGGCTGCAACCTGACAGAAAAGCTGCGGCCACCAATTTGCTTCTCGCATTGCCTGGGGGTGGGGAAAAAAACAGTGTAAAAACATATAATGGGTCAGGATACAGGTATTCTGACCCCATAGGACACATGGAAAAAAAAATGCCCTTTTTTTGGCTGATCCACAGATTTGAGGATCCTCCTCATATCCTGCAACCAGACACAAATATTATCATGTGTGTTAAAAAAAACATAAAAAATTCACTGATAAAACCAAAGGTTACAGGACATTATAGTTAGGTTGACATTTTAACCACACAAAACCATAGAAATTCAGCAGTTATAGTACTAATTACAGTTATACTTAGCTGAAGAAATGATAAGTTGTACCAGAAAGTAACTTTGGGCACCAACTTATAGTTTCTAAACATAATTATTATAACTATAAGTATCACTATAACTGCTGAATTGTTATGATTTTGTATGGGTAAAACGTCAACATAAATATAACGTCCTGGCAACCCTTATATATATATGGTGAGAGAGAGAGATTTTCATTGAAAAAAATAGAAATTCACTAAAAAAGCCATAGGAATTCACTGAAAACAAATGTTACAGGGACATTATAGTTAGGTCCAAATTTTAAACGGGCAAAATAATAGAAATTCACCTGTTATAGTTAAAGTTATCTCAAGTAACTATAACACGTGACCTTAGGTACGTTTGAATTGTCCTCCTGTGATGCACAGTTTTTCTTTTGAAAAATTTGCTGCAAATACTACATTGATATCATCAATTATGTTAACAAAGAAGTAATGAGTGTCATAATTTTTGGGGTACTCAGCAGTGCATGGCGAGGGAGCAAGTTATAGCTACCTTATGGCACGTGTTATAGTTACTTGAGATAACTTTAATTAAAACAGGTGAATTTCTATGGTTTTGGACGTTTAAAATGTGAGCCTAATTATAATGTCCCTGTAACCTTTAGTTTTTTAAGTGAATTTCTATGTTTTTTTAAACTTTTATTTCCTAATTATAACATTCCTGTAACCTTTGTTTTTTACAGTAAATTTCTATGTTATTTTAACCCAAAGTAATTTTGATTACTATACATTAATCAAACCACACCTGTGCACAGCCTATGTATATACCTACTGGAGGTCTCTACTAGATAGTAATAGTTAGGATCATAGTTCCATAGAAAAAGTGTTTTTTTACTTACCTATAACTTTGGCACCATTGGATGAATCTTCACAAAACTTTCCAAAATAAGTGGCCAGGTGATTTGTGGTGTGCTTGGAACGTTTCAGCGTGATCCGTCAAGCGGCAGCTGAGAAAAAGGGGGCTCAAAAAACATTGGCCCATATTTATACTTTTTAGCGCCGCATTTGCCTCGTAGTTTGACGCAAAATCAGTGCAAACTTACAAAATACAATTGTATTTAAGTTTGCGCCGATTTTGCGTCAAAAAACGACGCAAATGCGGCGCTAAAAAAGTATAAATATGGGCCATTGTGTTTCCAATGTTTATTCCCATATGATCTGTCAACAGCCCGAACCGTTTCCCTGGGGCCTGAAACCTCTGCAAGGATTCGAGTTAAATATATGCAGGGGAGCCCACAGGCCCCTTGCACACTGGGGACTACCACTCCCCAGGACTTTGCTTTAAATATATGCAGGAGGCCCACGGCCCCCATGTGCCCCAGGGACCAGCCCCCCCAGGGCAAAGCTTAAGAAAAGTGAAGGGGAACGTTACAGTAAGGTTCAGATTTTACATGCACAAACCCATAGAAATTCATCTGTTATAATAAGAGTTATTTCAAGTAACTATAACTCGTGCCCCAAGTTAACTAAAACTCACGCCGTCGCTATGCATACTTTTATCATCAATACTTTTAATGCAAATGTTACAGTGATATTATCAATGATGTCAAAGATGATGTCATAAGTGATCTAATATCTCCGGTAATTAGCAGTACATGGTGAGGGCACAAATTACTGCAAATTATTAAATATGCTAAATATGATAGCATATTTCTTTCCTGATTGCATAAGATGTGTTGCAATTTAAAAATAAACACCGTTGTTTTCTTACCGCTCTTACTTTGCAATCAGTAATTACATGGATCTTGCCCATATGGTAATCTTCATTTTTAATTTACCTACCAGAAGAAACTGTTGCATAATAGACTGCTGGTCACTTTGTGATCCTAAAGAGCCTCTGTAGGTCAAAACAAAATTCCTTATATCATACACTAATTTTTCTTCTTTGCTCTTTTCTCATATTCATTATGAAGAACTGACATTTAAGTTCTTTTCCTTTTATTTTACAAATATCCCTTTTCATTACATCAGTTCCATTTGTTCCATTTATTCAAACCCTTGTTGCTACATTCTTTTTCCACCAGAAAGCTTTCTTTATGGGACAGTCCTTCCTTCTAGTGCATCTCTACAATGCTATCTATTATTCAAATGATTATAATCATTGAATATTCTATTATATCACTATTCCACCAGTTCATATGATAAAGTTACACACCTCCGCTCATTTTCTCTACATAGACAGCCATTTTGGAATAAACCCCAACTGTTTAAAATGGCCTTTCTGCAGGGTCACCCCCAAACGTTTTGCCTTCCTCCTTCTCTTTTTCTGACCTCATTTTTGCTGGCTTTAGTGACCTCAGTGCTAAAGTGCATATGAGCTCTCCTTAAAACATGGTGACATTGGCTCATACCCAATTGGTATATTTAATTTACTTGTAAGACACTAGCAAAGTGCAGTACATGTTCCCAGGGCCTGTAACTTAAATACTACTAGTGGGCCTGCAGCACTGGTTGAGCCACCCACCTAAGTAGCCCCTAACCATGTCTCAGGCCTGCCACTGCAAGACCTGTGTGTGCAGTTTCACTGCCACTTCGACTTGGCATTTAAAAGTAATTGCCAAGCCTTAAACTCCCCTTTTTCTACATATAAGTCACCCCTAAGGTAGGCCCTAGGTAGCCCATAGGGTAGGGTGCTATGTAGGTAAAAGGCAGGACATGAACCTGGGTGTTCTATATGTCCTGGTAGTGTAAAACTCGTAAATTTGTTTTACACTGCTGTGAGGCCTGCTCCTTTCATAGGATAGTATTACGGCTACCCTCATATACTGTTTAAGTGGTAGATTCTGATCTGAAAGGAGTAACCAGGTCATATTTAGTATGGCCAGAATGGTAATTGAAAATCCTGCTTATTGGTGAAGTTTATTTAATATTTCTATTCTAGAAATGCCACTTTCAGAAAGTGAGCATTTCTCTACACTTAAATCCTTCTGTGCCTTACAATCCACATCTGGCTGGATTGGTTGACAGCTCCCTGGTGCATTTCACTCTGACAAACCTAAACACAGGATGCTCAGTCACACCTGCACACATCTGCATACTGAATAGGTCTTCCTGGGCTAGGAGTGTGGAGGGCCTGACACTTACATGTCAAAGGACAGTGGCCTGCCCTCACACAATGGATTGCCAAACCGCCTACTGGGACCCTGGCGGACAGGATGGAACTGAAAGGGGTCCTCTAAGCCACTCTTTCAAGTCTTTCAAGTCTCCCCACTTCAAAGGCACATTTGGGTATTTAAACTGGGTCTCTGACCCTACCAACTCAGACACTTCTACAGACGATTCTGCAGATACTTCTTGACAAGGTACCTACTGGGAAAGGAACTCTGAACCAGAACCTGCAACTTTCTAAGAGAAGCGCCTGGCTGCCCAAAGGACTCCACCATGACCCTGAGTTCTTGGTCCGAGAATCTGGGGTGTCTTTGGGGTGCCATAGGGTGGTGTGGATGAGGTGTGGGGTGGTGTTTGTGGTGATGAGTGTAGTGGTGTGTGGTGTTTTGTGCGTAGATGTAGTGTGGGGGATGATGTTGGGTTCCTGTGTGTGTTGTGGTTTGCGTTCCCTGTGCTCTCTCTCTGTGTATTGCGCCTTGTCTCTGAATTTCGATTTGTGGGGGTTTGTGGGTGATGTGGGTGTGTGTTTTATATCGTATTGATTGTGTGGGAGTGGTGTTTGTATGTGTCTCAGGTGTGTGTATTTTGAATTATCCAATGTGGCTGTGTTTTGTAGAGGTGTGTGTATTTTGACCGCGGCGGTGTGTACCACCAATGGGATACCGCGGTTGAAAGACCGCCGCGTGGATTCGTGGGTCGTAATGGCATGGGCGTATTTCTGTTGGCGTGACGGTGGAGGTTTGTCATCTCCAGTTTATCGCTGACCGCTGATGTGGCGGCCTTCAGTGGAGGTCGGGTTTTTGGCGGTTTGGCAGTTGTGGGTCAGAATGACCCTGGCGGGTTACCGCGGCCGCAGCGGTGTTATGGCGGTCTTCTGACCGGCGGTAACTGCCTGGCTGCCCAAAGGACTCACCTGTCTGCTTTGCTGAAAAGGACTACTGCCTTGCTGTTGCCTTGCTGCCCTCTGGCTTTGCTGAGAAGTGCTCTCCAAGGACTTGGATTGAGCTTGCCTCCTGTTTTCTGAAGTCTCAGGGCCAAAAGACTTTATCTCTGCAAAGAACCCCTGGTGCAGTGAAAAATCGATGTAAAGGCTGCCGAAATGGACTCGCAGCCTGCACCGCAGTGAGAACATCACTGCACGCCGACCCGGAACAATGTAGCGCCAGCGTTGCGACCAGAACTTCGACGCACGTCCCACTAGATTAACGCATAGCTGAGCAGGAACAACGCAGCCCGACTTCCTGTGAGAGGAATCGACACAGCATCTGCTGTGCAACAGAAATTTCCCTGCATCACCCACAGGATCGATGCAGCTCCTGTGACTTCGTCCTGCACACCCAGGATTTCTCTTCATCGTCCCCTGGGTGTCCAAATACCCTGCAACCCGAAGAGGATCCGAGCCTGCACACCAGAAATCGACGCAAAGCCCTTGGTGCGTGGAAAAACATTGACGCATCGTCTGTGTGTACCCAGAGAAATTGACGCACACCTCTGCGTTTTCCATGCTTCTCCTCCTCTGCGGTCCTGTGCGGATAATTTAGATGCAGGCCAGGTACTTTGTGCTTGCAAAAGACACTTATTGCTTTTTAAGAACTAAAGACTTTATTGATTATTTCAAAAGTGATATTTCAACTTGTATTTCTCAAATCTTGTTGACCTTAATACTCAGATAAATATTCTATATTTTTCTAAACCTGTGTGGCGTATTTTTGTGGTGTTTATACTGTGTTATTGCATGATTTATTGCACTAATACTTTTCACATTGCCTTCTAAGTTAAGCCTGACTGCTCAGTGCCAAGCAACCAGAGGGTGGGCACAGGATAATTTGGATTGTGAGTGACTTACCCTGACTGGAGTGAGGGTCCTTGCTTGGACAGGGGGTATCCTGACTTCCAACCAAAGACCCCATTTCTAACATTTCTTCATCATAGTTGTGCACAGGCTTTATTTCCACTTTCATTCATATTTTCATTACTACACTCTCAACGCTGTTATTGTCTCATTTCATAGATTTAAATTTCTGAAGAAAATATTTACAGTAATATCAGATGACACTGGCTGTCATTTTAGAATCAGGTCAGGATCAGCATTATATCCACCCATAATTATTATAAACAGGCTCCTTTTCTTTATTATCCCCTTAATTGTTCATTACTACATTCTCCAAAATGTTGTTGCCTCATTTTGCAAAATTGAGCTTCAGAATGAAGCACTTCCGATGATATTGAATGGCACTATATCGTTTTCTGCACCAGTTTTGCTGTCAGGCTGTTGATAAACACCCTTATTTTCAAAAAGTCAACTTCCTTTCTTTAGTTGTTGTTTATGTTATTGTTGTGCCAGTGAGAATCACCTTGCAAGTTCTGGTGCATGTCTGCTATTAAAGTTAATTGCAATAGACCCCCCAAAAAATACATCTTGCTCAGTTTTGTAGATATGTTTTGTAGATATAGTACCAGTCCAGAGTTGAAAGTATTGGAAGTACTCTTTGAAGAAACTGAGCATGTGGTACTGATTGTGGAGGAAAGTGATGATGACATTCCTAAAGATGAAGTGAATGTTAATGGGGTCAATGTGTTTATCACAAAGGACTTGGGGTCTAAGCTCACCATAATGTCCCAAAAACATTTTGAGAAAATGATTTAAGTAAATGTCAATTTGAGCTCGGTTGCCAAATAAAATGGTGGGCCGAGGGGCAGAGAAGTTATCTCATATGAGTATGTGAATTCTTGGAAATATAGATCACAAAACAGTGTACAGAAGATATGCAACATTAAAGACAACTAGCTGTTAGGCTGGTCAAATCAAAGAATGCAAAGAATTAAGTTAGATCCCAATAGTGCACTGCAGGTTCAGGAATGCACTGAGGAAGTGGGAAGATTAAGATTTAAAGGACATTTTTAAAAACAGACACAATTGTCTAAATGAGTTTATTAAGCAGGTCCATTTGAAAAAAAGTTGCATTCCAGTGGCTCAGAAAGTAAAACAATATTTCTCTCAGTTTAAGAGAAGGTTTGAGGAAGGAACATCTGGTGAGTTCAGGCAAAGCACAGATTAAAGGATTATTAACCGGTATGGTATTGAAGGCAGAAATCCCTAACTTACAAAGGGAAAATAGTTGCCATGTTACATGATGCTGATTATCTCACATCTCGGATTTAAAATCAATCACTCATCAGGTCATACTGCATTCGGAGTCCAAACAACTAACTTTGTTACACCAGAATGTTATGTTTACATTTGCAGTTTGCTACTGATAGAGCGGTCCGTAGTAATAATTTTACCTGTGTTCGGACGCTCTTTAGGCCGATGAATCTTTTGACTTAGTGGGAACCCTCTGTACTCTTATATCGATCAGTCGCATCAAATCAATAATCAATAACGAACATAAGCAACACCTTGAACGACATAACACTTTACAATTAATCCAGAATACATTTCGGCGAACCCTGACCTTTCAGTCAGGAATAACCACACCAGTTTATTGCAAAGTTAGTGAATTTATTTCCCTATATTAACAAAGCTATATAAATATAGATGTGTCTCAACACCAAATGATAAACATAAATGAACATTAATAGCTGTCCATAACGTCGAAACAAATGTAATCTATGTAGCATTTGAATCACAAGGCATTCGATAATAGCAATGCAAATCACTAATACGATAATCTGTAATTAACTAATTGCGTACATTTAGTCAGCATAACAAGATCTCAAATTGCATCGTGTGACATATGGAATCCTCATCTAACCTCGAATTAGCATCAGCATGTGGGACTTCATGCAAAAACAATTTTAGCAACATTAATTTAGAAAACTCCTAGCTAGGGCTCTTACCAAAATCAGCAGTTGGTTACCTAAAAGAAACACAATGCAATTTTACAATTTCCTTTCATATTTACCAATTACGATCAGCATACAAGGAAGTCTTCGTCTCACAGGTACCGTTCTTCAGTCATCATGGGTACCGTTTCTCGATCAGCATGGGACGGGACAAAGGGGCAGGGGTGAACGGGGCAATTGCCTCACGGCGGCAAGGTAAAACTATTACTTCATGCAAAGGGATCAAATCAAAGTTACAGTCTCTAGGGCAAGAATCATTAAGTCTCTTTCTCTCGATTAGAGAAAGAATCAAAGTCTCTCAAAATGGCGTCGCAGCAGAGTGGGCCATAATAGCTACGAAGTCAAAATGGCGTAGTGTCCGGGTAATGGCCGATAATAGCTACCTTCTTCTCGTGCACCTGGTTTTTATAGACAACAGTTCAAGTCCTGTAGGGTCTCCATTGGAGGGTTCATAGGTTAGCTTCAAATTGACCAATCAAAAACGACAGTTCTCAAGCTTTTACTTAAGCATACATTATCCTTGGAGATGGGTACGCAAATCGCAACATTGTCTCCCAATTAGCTTACTCTCAGAGCCTCCATTGTCCGCACCTGCAAGTCGACCTTGAATTAAAGAGAAAATATGCCAGGCTGGCACTAACTTTAAGATAAGCATGTGAACGGTTTCTGTGGAAAAGTACAGCTTCAAGCAAAAATACACGTTTATTAGCACAGTGGAAAAATACGAGCATCTAAACCGTGAGACCGGGCAACTAGGCCAAAGCCTCCGCTAAAGTAATGCTAAGCTAAAGTATTTCAAACCAGCAAATCGTAGCATACGTTTATGATTATGTCGGATTAGTGCAATTCTAATACACCACGTTATATAAAGCACGCGTATAAATGATGGCAAACTACTCTGAGGGCACATTTTGTCCCCGTACAATCTTAATTAGTTCGGTTAAAGTCACACATGATTATTTCAGCACTACGTTTAAGCGTTAATAAATCAAAACCTTCATTTTCTGCTTCATCACTACTTGGCTTAATGTTGAGACAGAGTACCCTTTCCGCCAACCTGGCGGTCTACTCACCTGATTTACAGACTAGTGAACCTTGATTATGTTGACGATGGAGACTACTCCGTCTCTGCTGCTAACATAAACCTTGGACAGCTGATAAAGTCAGGGCCTTTGGGGATCTGGTCCAGTGCCCATCCACCCACATTAGAGTGGGAAAACACGTGGCCAGTTTTAACTGTCCTTCACCGCCAGATAAAAACTGGTGGTAAGAAGCTCTGAAAAACACAAAGGGCCTGATTACAACTTTGGAGGAGGTGTTAATCCGTCCCAAAAGTGACGGATATACCACCAGCCGTATTACGAGTTCCATAGGATATAATGGACTCGTAATATGGCTGGTGGCTATATCCGTCACTTTTGGGACGGATTAACACCTTCCTCCAAAGTTGTAATCAGGCCCAAAATGCCCCACTCCTCATTGGAGAAATCTCTCATAGTGAGGGGCATTGGTTTTGTTTTGGAAAATAAGAATAAAACATTGTAAGTACGGCGTGAGGTCACTCATGTTGAACCTTTGTGACAGCAGTTTGTGCTAATACAAGTGATGCCTGCTGAGCCAGTGGACATTTCACAATTCCAAGCTCTAAATCAGCCTGTAAATCAAAATTAAGTCACATTTACTGAAATAAAAATCTTTGTTACTCTGGCATTTAGTAAACAGGAAACTGGCAAAAGAAGGTCTGGGTACTGTAAAGCAGAAAAGTAAACGTGCATTTTAATATCTGCATCCGTCATATGTGTTAATAAATGCATCAAAGACCACAGCAATATCAGCCTCACTTGTTTTGTTTGGCTGAACTGACATCCATACATTATTGAATTCTTACCAAATCAGTAGCAGGGGCATTGTCTCTGTTTTACTCCTGATACAGAGGTACCTTGCTGAAACTGATCTGGCATAGTTATAGGGAACAGTTTGGCACAGATTTACAAGAACTTTGCGTAGGGTTTGTTTTACTTAAAGCAAACCTGATTTACAATCTGTAACACAAATCTGCACAATGCACTCACTGCCATGCATTACTTTGCATCAAGCAGCGTTCCATGGGTAGCGCTGGCTGTTCCAATACAATCACCCATGAGTTTTAGCGCAAATTCCTAACTTCAAAGAATTGTAGAAGACAGGTAGGTGGTGTAATGTGGGGCCGCAGCACTCACCCCCTTTTTCCTACCGATGGGGCTGGAACTGCACGGCCTCACTTCTCCTCTTTCTTCCACCGATTAGGTTCATGTCTGCAACCACGTGGGGTTGCAGATCCCATCCTCGTCGCCAATGTAATGTGGGGCCCTAGGCCCTCATGCTGGTAAGTAAGGGGACTCAGACAAGGTGGTAGGGTGGTATTGAACTGGCCTCAGGCACGTGCGCCCACCCCTTTTATTGGCAGGGTCACCTGACTGGTGACGCCTGTGTTGGGTGGGTGTGTGTTACATATGTAAGACCAGCCCTCAGCAGAGTGGCTGGCAGAAAGACTAGAATGAGTCCAGCTGGTCTCTACAGGTGGCACCAAACTCACACGTTTCTTTGAGGCAGTCATACTGTTGAGAAATGTTTTTTAATTTCTCCTTGTTTTTCCTTCTTTGCGTGGGTGCTTCATTCTACGGCACACATAAAAGTGGGAAAAACTTTAAAGCATAGTTTTTATATTGGAAGGGACCCCTTCAAGTACCACAACAATGTTTCAGACAACACAGACACCCTTGCAATATGGCGCAAGGCTGTCTACATTGGAACATGGCTTTCGAAAGAGTACCAGCACAGGGAGAGAGCAAAACAGTAAACATTGGATTGTTCTGCTTTATTTGCTGCCCTGCGTTGCCTGGCTTCTTTGCAAACCTGCGCCACGTGATGTTTAGTGACTAAACAACTGACTTTGGAATAAGATGCAAGGGTTCAAATCCTTCCATTAACACTTGACTGAAAATCGTGTGATTCTGTACAAATTTGGACGGTTTCCTTTCTCTATAATTGAAAGTGTGCGAAATATAATTACAGCTATGTGAAATGCACTAATATACTCGGTCTTGTGTTCTGATACGTTCATTCAGTAGCAGTACATTACATATCTTGTGTTCCTTGTTGTCAATAAAGCATCATAGACATATGCATGCAATGATATTTAGAAGTTATCGTTGTCTTTCAGTCCAAGTGCAATGATGGCTTTAATTTGCTAGGCGAGTAAAGTTCGCCAGTTTCTTTGAGTATACCTTAGAGAATTTAAATAAAAAATGCATTAATTTGAAATGTAAAGTTGGTTTTGCTTATGACAGTATGTTCTAATCACGTTTATATTAAACTAGCTGTCTTCACCCGCCCACCCAGCATGAGAGTACTTTCATAAAGTATAATGTCAGCCTAATAAAGCAATTTTTGTCACATTTCTGCCCGCGGCATTGAAATACCATTTCAATACCTCCAAAGGTAAACAGAGCTCTGTCAATAAGCGGGAAATTGCTGACCTTGTCTTGTTTATCAACAGAGGGTTTGGGAAAGAAAAGTGTGTCTCGTGGGATTGTCTTTGCTGTTTCATTTGAAGTGAAAAATGCTAAACCTGCCATATTTAATGCAGGCCTGGGAGGGTTAATGAGAGAATATAAATGGCATTTCACCTTGACTTGCCGTTGCCCTATAACACTGCCCGCGGGCCCAGCTAAGTGCCTGCCCAATACAGAAAACGACAGCAGAGGCAGCACACACGACAGCGATCCTGCATGACGTCTCTGTCTGCCGAGTCGCCATTTTAGGCCTGGCTGACATCGCCCGGTCGGTTGTTACTCTCTGCCTTCGAATGTACAGGGAAAGAGGGTATGGAGCGTAATGATTACATTTGGTCTTTTAATTAATGCTCCTGCTTCGTCAGCGCAGCCGACTTCACTTATCGGCAGCTGTCTCTGTTTTTAAAGGAGACGTTGGTGATTGGTCCACTCTGCTTATAGAGATAGATCGACTCACATGCAGTCAGGGGCGTAGGAGACACTAAATTTCTGGGGAGGGACAAGGACAGACTTGGGGACTTTTCATTGACTCTAGAACGTGCCCAGGGGCATGTCGTCACAGTATGCATTTATGCTTTATTGTGACTTACATCTGGAAAGTAATTAGAAAATATGTGAAAAAATATGAACCCTGCATCTTCATGCAGGAAACTAACAAGGGTGGATGAGAGAAAAGGAAGAATAACCGAAATCTTAGCAACATTGTAAACCTTGAAGTGCTACTGAACTGATCAGAAACCATTTATTTTGCTGCAGGCAATTATAATAAGATCTTGAACTTTTGCATGAAACAAATATTGTCTTGCAATTTTCATTGTGGAGAACAAATTATTTTGCTATTGCCTGTATGTGAAACAATTCATCATCTCTTTATGTATGTTGTGTATGGCATGATTCCGTTTTTTCTGGGACATAATTGACCTGAACCAAGTTTTCAGTTTGTGGAGACCAATTAAGTTTCTCTCAGCCTCAATAAATATATTGAAATAACTAAGATAACCTGTTATAGCTTCTCAACCTATTTAACAAAAGATTACTTAAATATACTTGGTAATGCATTTAACTGAGGCCTGGGTAGCAAATAGTCAATGTCTTGGTATTGAGCAATAGTGTCTGGTGTGTGTGTGTGTTCCACTGTATCCATTTTTGAGGTTTCAGTCGATATCGTCAACTCTATAAGCCCTCATTCATTTTGAAAGATAAAGTGGCAATCACTCATTGCATTTCAATGGTGTGATTAATGTATGATACTAGAAAGAAGCCAGCACCACTCTATTACCTTGACTAACCCTTGACCACCCACTGTTGCTACTCTTGGAGAGTTGGTTGTGTAAATTCTTCTTGATTTGGAATTTAAGAGTGTCTTATGCTATGAAACACCAATAATAAAAGCAGTATCTGTTGGACTTGGGCCTTTAGGTAGGGTCACCCCTAAATGTTTTGCCTTCACCTCGCCCGTTTTCCTAACCCGTTTTAGTTGGCTTTTAGGACTATGTGCACTTTCCCAATGCTAACCAGTGGTAAAGTGTGTGTGCTCTCTCTTTTAAACACGGTCAAATTGGCTTACATCCAATTAGCTCATTTAATTTACTAACAAGTCAATAGTAAAGTGGTTCTACGTGCCTCCAGGGCCTGTAAATTAAATGCTACTAGTGGGCCTGCAGAACTTATTGTGCCACCCATTTAAGTAGCATTTTAAAATATATCTCACACCTGCCACTGTACTCTGCAGTGCAGTTTTAAACTGTGATTTTGACCTGGCGAAATAAACTTTTTGCCAGGCCTAAACCTTCCTTTTTAATTATAAGTCCTGTTAGAAATGTTTTTTTTTTGTTGGCAGTCAGGTTACCCTCTGTCCAAGCAAGAACCCTCACTCTAGTCAGGGTAAGTCACACACAATCCAAATTATCCTGTGCCCACCCTCTGGTAGCTTGGCACAAGCAGTCAGGCTTAACTTAGAAGGCAATGTGTAAAGTATTTGTGCAATAAATCATACAATAACACAATATAGCACCACAAAAATACACCACGCAGTGTTTAGAAAAATATATAATATTTATCCGGGTATTTGTAGGTCAAAACGATAAAAGATGCAATAAGAAATTGTAGAGATATCACTGAAAAGTGATATAAAGTGTCTTAAGTCTTTAAAAAGCAAACAAAGTCTCTTTCAAGCACAAAGTACCTGGTTTGGAGTGGAAAATCTCCGCAGAGGGCCGCAGAGGAGGAGATGCGTGGAAAAATGGTGTGGGCTTCGGTTTCGCCCCTTCACACACGGACTTGCGTCGTTATTTTCCACGCGGGGAGACGTGCTTCGTTCTATTGGAAGAAAAATGGTGTGTGTGTCGGTTTTGCCCCTTCACACACGGACTTGCATCGTTATTTTTCACTCGGGGAAGACGTGCGTCGTTTTCCGGCACGCGGACCGTCTCCTTCTGTGGGTCACAGGATTACCAGATGTCCCAGGGTCTGTGCGTGGAATCCTAGGCTTGTTATCCGGCTGTGCGTCGTTCCGGTGGGCTGTGCGTGGAATTTTCTTCCTCACTGCAGGTTTCGAGTCGATTTCCTCTCTGGAAGTCAGAGGGCGTTGTCCAGGCGGGCGTGCGTCGAAGTTCCGCTCCTAGCGCAGGCGTCGCGTCGAGCAGCGTCTTTCTGGATCGGCGTGCAGTGAATTTTTCACCGCGGAGCAAGCTGTGCGTCAAATTTTTCGGCGCACAAGGAGTCCAGTTGAAAAAGAGAAGTCTTTTTGGTCCTGAGACTTCAGGGATCAAGGGCAAGCTCTATCCAAGCCCTTGGAGAGCACTTTTGCATCAAGACAAGAGTTCAGCAAGGCAGCAGGCCAACAGCAAGGCAGCAGTCCTTTGTAGAAAGCAGTCAGGTGAGTCCTTTGAGCAGCCAGGCAGTTCTTCTTGGCAGGATGCAGGTTCTGGTTCAGGTTTCTTCTCCAGCAAGTGTCTGATGTGGTAGGGCAGAGGCCCTGTTTCATACCCAAATGTGCCTTTGAAGTGGGCGAGACTTCAAAGAGTGGCTTAGATGTGCACCAGGTCCCCTTTCAGCTCAATCCTGTCTGCCAGGGTCCCAGTAGGGGGTGTGGCAGTCCTTTGTGTCAGAGCAGGCCCTCCACCCTCCCAGCCCAGGAAGACCCATTCAAAATGAAGATGTATGCAAGTGAGGCTGAGTACCCTGTGTTTGGGGTGTGTCTGAGTGAATGCACAAAGAGCTGTCAACTAAACCCAGCCAGACGTGGATTGTAAGGCACAGAAAGATTTAAGTGCAAAGAAATGCTCACTTTCTAAAAGTGGCATTTCTAGAATAGTAATATTAAATCCAACTTCACCAGTCAGCAGGACTTTGTATTACCACTCTGGCCATACTAAATATGACCTTCCTGCTCCTTTCTGATCAGCAGCTACCACTTCAATAATGTATGAGGGCAGCCCCAATGTTAGCCTATGAAGGGAGCAGGCCTCACAGTAGTGTAAAAACGAATTAAGGAGTTTTACACTACCAGGACATGTAAACTACACAGGTACATGTCCTGCCTTTTACCCAAACAGCACCCTGCTCTAGGGGTTACCTAGGGCGCTCATTAGAGGTGACTTTTGTGTAGAAAAAGGGGAGTTGTAGGCTTGGCAAGTACTTTTAAATGCCAAGTCGAATTGGCAGTGAAACTGCACACACAAGCCTTGCAATGGCAGGCCTGGGACAAGGTAAAGGGGCTACTTGAGTGGGTGGCACAACCAGTGCTGCAGGTCCACTAGTAGCATTTAATCTACAGGCCCTAGGCACATACAGTGCACATTACTAGGGACTTATAAGTTGATTAAATAGTCCAATTGGGTACGATCCAAAGTTACCATGTTTAAAGGGAGAGAGCATATGCCCTTTAGCACTGGTTAGCAGTGGTAAAGTGCGCAGAGTCTAAAAGCCAGCAAAAACAGAGTCCAAAAAGTGGAGGGAGGCAGGCAAAAAGTTAGGGGTGACCACCCTAAGGCATGTCAGATCTAACATGTGTCCCCCCCAACTGAAAGTGGGGAGAGCTACCCAACCTCCTGGGAGCTCTCATCGCTAAGGCGGAAGTATCTGGAGAGACCATCAGCATTGGCGCGGTCAACCCCTGGGCGATGATCCACCGTAAAGGCCATCCCCTGTAGGGAAATGGACCACCTCAAGAGTTTTGGATTCTCACCCCTCATCTGCATGAGCCATCTGAGGGGCCTGTGGTCTGTCTGAACCCGGAAGTGAGTCCCAAACAGGTAGGGTCTTAGCTTCTTCAGTGCCCAGACCACAGCAAATGCTTCTCTCTCAATAGCACTCGACCTCTGTTCCCGTGGTAATAGTCTTCTGCTAATAAAGACTCTTGGTTGGTCTGAGCCCTCCTCATTTAGCTGTGCTAGAACAGCCCCTATGCCATGCTCTGAAGCGTCTGTCTGCACAATAAATTCCTGGGAGTAGTCAGGGACCTTGAGCACGGGGGCCGTGCACATGGCTTCCTTCAGAGAATCAAAGGCTTTCTGACAAGCCTCTGTCCAATTCACCAACCTAGGTTGTTTCTTGGACGTGAGTTCTGTCAAGGGTGACACAATGGTACCATAGCCCTTGACGAATCTGCGGTCGTATTCAGTGAGGCCTAAAAAGACTCTCTCCTCAGTCTGTGTTCTAGGTGGTTGCCAGGCCTTGATAGTTTCAATCTTGGCCTGGAGTGGCTGCACCTTGCCACCACCTACTAGGTGTCCCAAGTACACCACGGAACCCTGCCCAATCTGGCACTTACTAGCCTTGATAGTCAGGCCTGCCTGTTGCAGAGCCTGAAGCACCTCCTTGAGGTGGAGCAGGTGTTCCTCCCAGCTGGAACTGTAGACAGCGATGTTGTCCAGGTAAGCTGCACAGTAGGCATCTTTATCAGCTAGGACCCCGTTAACCAACCGTTGGAAGGTAGCGGGGGCATTTTTCAACCCAAATGGCATCACCCGGAATTGGTAATGGCCATCAGGGGTGGAAAATGCTAATCTTTCTTTAGCCCCCTCAGTCAGGCTGATCCGTCAGTACCCTGAAGCAAGATCAAACGTACTCAGGAACTTGGCAGCACCTAGTCTGTCAACAAGCTCATCAGCTCAGGGGATGGGGTGAGCATCAGTCTGGGTGACTGAGTTAAGACCCCGGTAGTCCACAAAGAACCTGAGTTCTGGCTTCGCACCTGGGGAAGTAGCCTTAGGGACCAATACCACTGGGCTGGCCCAGGGACTACTGGATTTCTCAATAACCCCTAAAGTCAACATCTTGGAGACCTCCTCCTTGATGCTGGCCTTCACCTTATCCGACAACCTGTAAATTTTGTTCTTCACAAGGGTACTTTCACCTGTGTCAATGTCATGAACACAGAGGTGGGTCAGTCCAGGAGTAAGGGAGAACAGGGGGGAGAACTGCTCTAACAGCTCATAGCAGTCTCCTCTCTAGGCTAGAGTCAGGGAGTCAGAGAGAATGACGCCCTCCACTGACCCATTCCCTTCTTTGACAGAGAGGAGGTTGGGGAGAGGTTCACTCTCCTCTTCCATGCCCTCATCTGTGACCAGGAGCATACTGACCTCAGACCTCTCAAAGTGAGGTTTGCGCCGGTTGTGATGGAGGACCCTTAGGGGGTACCTAGGGGTCTTGAGGTCCACTAGGTAAGTGGCCTCCCCTTTACGCTCCTTGATCTCAAAGGGGCCAGTCCAGCGGTCCTGGAGAGCCCTGGGCTCTACTGGCTCCATCACCCAAACTTTGTCTCCAGGTGAGAACTCAACCAGAGTGGTCTTCCGGTCATACCACTCCTTCATCACCTCTTGACTGGCCTCGAGGTTACTCTTGGCCTGCTTCTAGAAGTGTTGGGTTTGGTTGCGGAGGGCCAGCATGTAGCTGACCACATCCTGGGGAGGTGACTTGGGAGCTTTCTCCCAGCTCTCTTTAACAATGCTTAGGGGTCCCCTGACAGGGTGACCATAGAGAAGTTCAAAGGGGCTGAACCCCACCCCTTTCTGGGGCACCTCTCTGTAAGCAAACAACAGGCATGGTAAGAGGACGTCCCACTTGCGCCTCATGGCATCAGTCAGGCCACTAATCATGCCCTTCAGGGTCTTGTTGAATCTCTCAACAAGCCCATTGGATTGAGAATGATAAGGGGTGGTAAACCGGTAGGTCACCCCACACTCATCCCACATGGACTTCATGTATGCAGACATGAAGTTTGTGCCCCTGTCAGACACCACCGCCTTAGGGAATCCCACATGGGTAAATATCCCCAACAGGGCTCTGATCACCACCGGTGCAGTGACTGTTCTCAGAGGGATTGCCTCTGGATAGCGGGTGGCATGGTCCACCAAAACCAGGATAAACCTGTTGCCCAAGGCAGTTTTGGGGTCCAACGGACTAACAATGTCAATGCCCACCCTTTGAAAAGGGGTGGCAACGACTGGGAGTGGGAGCAGGGGAGCCTTTAGCTGTTTCCCTGTTTTCCCACTAGCCTGGCAGGTGGGGCAAGCTCTGCAGAAGTTATCTGAGGCTGTCCTCATTCTGGGCCAATGGAAGTGGGTGACAAGCCTGTTAAAGGTCTTGTCTTGGCCCAGGTGTCCTGCCAGGGGGATGTCGTGAGCCAGACCCAGTAGGAAGGTCCGGTAACACTGGGGGACCACCAGCACACGGGCTGCCCCAGGACCTGGAACCTTAGGCTCACTGTAAAGAAGATCATTCTCCCAGTAAAGATGGTGACTGCCAGAGGCGTCACCTGCTGCTTAGGCTGTGGCCTGTTGCTTCAGACCCTCAAGGGCGGGGCATTCCTTCTGCGCCTTGCAGAATTCTGCCCTGGTTGGCCCCCCTTCTACTTGCCAGCCAGCAAGTTCAGGTAGGTTACCCAGGTCAGCTATGTCCTCCCCAGTTGGCTCAGGGGCCTCCTCCTCCTCAGGGGCCCCATCCACCACCGTGGGAACATTTGAGGCGGGTTTCCCGCGCCTCTTGCCCTTCCTCTTTGCAGCTGTCCGGGCCATTTTTCCAGGCTCCAGACGCCCTTGACTCCCTTCCCCAGCAGCCATGGACTGTGTGGTCATGCAGACCCACTCAGGCAACCCTAACATCTCCAGGTGGGATCTGAGCTCTACCGCTTTCCAAGCAGTATGTTCAAGATCATTGCCTAACAGACAATCTACAGGCATGGCAGGACTCACAGCTACTTTCAGAGTACCAGAGACTCCCCCCCCCCCACTCAAAGGGAACCAGAGCCACTGGTAGGTGACTCTCACGATTGTCAGCAACTATGACCTGGTGGAATGTATTATGGACTATCTGCTCTGTTGACACAGTTGACTCTTTACAGTAGTCATACTGGCTTCTGTGTAACGCAGAGCCTCCACCTTTTGCCCATCAATGGTGACCCACTGCCTGTACTTGGAAATATTTTGGGGCATGTGGGCTTTGGGCACCATTTCTTTTTCTCCCAGGGACACTGGGGAAACCTCTGCCTGTTCCCCAAAGCTATCTGGGTCCATCTCCCCCCCGAGCACTGCACTAGTCAACCCAGGTGTCTGTCCTCTAGTGGACAGTGCTCTCTTAGAACACTGGGAGTCGCCCTTATAGTGACCATACTGGTAGCACTCTAAGCATTTGGGGTTGGATTTCCCAGATTTATCATAAGTCCCTGGCTTTTTCCCAAATCTGGAAGAGGAATGGTTGCCACCCCCTCCCTGGGAATTCTTTTGGGGGCCTTTTGAGAGTTCCTTATCTGTAAGTTTATCTCCCCCTCTTTCTTCTGTTGGAAACCCTGACCACCTTTGTGGGTGTCCACCCCAGATAGCTTTTTTGGACACTCTGGTGCTAACCCAGAGGTCCGCCTCCTCAGGAAGCTTCCTGGGATCAGTCAGCTTACTATCTACCAAGTGCTGGCGCAACTCTGTAAAAGTAGTATTGAGCATATGCTCTCTCAGAATCAAGTCATATGACCCTTTGTAGTCATCTACTTTGTTGCCCCGCACCCATCCATTCAGTGCCTTACTGGAAAAGTCAAAGAAATCTACCCATGTTTGTGTGGTTTGGTGCTGTCCCTGAATACTGACGGTATCCCTCAGGGGTCAACCCAAACTTGGCAAGTAAAATGGCTATCTGAAGTGGGTATGTGTTTTGATCTGGTTTATCCAATGTGAGAAGTGTGTCCCTCCCCAATGGTGGCACATAACCCCACATAGCTGTACCCCATTGCCCTTCAGGAACCTCATGAGCCCTTAGTGCAACTTCATAAGCAGCTAACCATTTATCTATGTCATCTCCCACCACAAAACTGGGCACCACATTTTTGGGTATACGAACCTTCTTTTCTCCAGCAGGTCCTGTATGTATGCTGCCACCATTACTGCTGGATTCAGACTGTCTCGTCTTGATCTCCAGCTCCTTGAGACTCAGTTCATGAGCCAACAATAGTTTCTTTTCAGCCAAAGCTCTCTCAGCTGCAGCTTCAGCTCTTTAAGCTTCCATCTGTTTGGCTGCTCTTTCAGCTTCAGCTCGCTTGGCTTCTCTCTCTGCCCTCCTTTTCAGTTTTGCCATTTGTAATTGGAACTCCCTTTCTTCTCTCCTTTCCTCTGCGGTCAGGCTTTGCTCAGAGATACTGCTCCCTGGTCTGGAAGGGGGCACAATTGCAGTGGTAACATCACCCACTGATAGCAATAAATCCTCTGAGAGGCCATTTTCTGGCTCCTCTTCCTCATCATCCTCCTCTAAATGGGCTTCTGCCCAGGCCCTCAGCTCCACTTGAAAGTCCTCCTTTTTGGAGGCCCATTGGGTGGGTACTGTCATCACCCTGCAGAACCCTTTCAGCTGTTTGACAGTATATGTCTCCAACAGGGCTAGGTCCAAATCTCCTGCTTGAGACCCAGCCAGAGACATGTTGAGTGAGGATTTCGTTTTTGAAAATTGTCAGGCAAAACGAATTTGCAAAAAGAGATAAAAATCAAGTTGACCTTCAACTGTGGGTAGGTAGTGAAATACTTAGCTACTGTATGTCACTGCACAAATACAAGTCCTATCCTCACCGCTGATCACCAATGTTAGAAATGGGTTTTTTGGTTGGCAGTCAGGTTACCCTCTGTCCAAGCAAGAACCCTCACTCTAGTCAGGGTAAGTCACACACAATCGAAATTATCCTGTGCCCACCCTCTGGTAGCTTGGCACGAGCAGTCAGACTTAACTTAGAAGGCAATGTGTAAAGTATTTGTGCAATAAATCATACAATAACACAATTTAGCACCACAAAAATACACCACGCAGTGTTTAGAAAAATATATAGGGGGTCATTCCAACCCTGGCGGTCTGTGTTAAAGCGGCGGCTAACCCGCCAGCAGGCTGGCGGTGTAAAAAATGGAATTCTGACCCTGGCGGAAACCGCCAACAGAGACCGCCACTTTAACACTCCGACCGCCATGGCGGGACAAACAAACAGCGCGGCGGTTACCGCCAACAGACAGGCGGGAGACAATGTACCGCCCACCCTATCACAACCCACCAATCTGCCACCTTTTCCGGGGCGGTAGCCCCGCCGATAAAAACACGGCGGAAACAGACATTTCAAACGGAAAACGCTCACCTCATACACCCCACGAGGAATCTGGACAGCATGGAACCCGAACTACATATCCTACCAGCCATTGTCTTCCTGCTCCTCTACCAGGAGCACGAACGCCGGCGCAGAAGACTACGGTGAGTACTGCACCTACGACACAGGGGAGGGGGGAGGAGAAAATATTACGGGCACACATATGCTACACACCCACCACCACCCTCACCCACTACAACACACACATCAATGCATAGCAATACATCACTGTTACAACCCCCAACCCCCCCGGAAGAATGCAAAGACAAAATGAAATGATCATAAACAGTCGAATATATTGTATTATCGGCATATAAAAATATCACACATTTAAAACTAATATATACATAAATATTAAAAGTCCGAAAATTTTAGCTGTCATTGTCCGTGGACCACTGGGCCCAAATCACATGGGCAAGGCCCACACAGGATACCTGACACCAACAGAGAGAACACTGCAGGGGCATCAGATAGAAAAACTACAGGCACCTCAGGGGGAAGGGAAGGGGGGGCACCTCAGCCACATGAGTACACAACGCCAGATCCACGAGGGGCCTCCATGGCCACTGTCCCATCCTGGGGAGTGCAAAGCCACAGTCACTCAAGTCCATACAGTGGGTGGCTTGCCCACTGTACCATCCTGGGGAGTGCAAAGCCACAGTCTCTCAAGTCCATACAGTGGGTGGCTTGCCCACTGTACCATCCCGGGGAGTGCAAAGCCACAGTCTCTCAAGTCTCTATAGTGGGTGGTTTGCCCACTGTACCATCCTGGGGAGTGGAAAGCCACAGTCTCTCAAGTCTCTACAGTGGGTGGTTTGCCCACTGTACCATCCTGGGGAGTGCAAAGCCACAGTCTCTCAAGTCCATACAGTGGGTGGCTTGCCCACTGTACCATCCTGGGGAGTGCAAAGCCACAGTCTCTCAAGTGGATGACAGTGTCCACTGGTTCTGGAGGGGGACTGGTGCCCAGAGTGCTTCGTGCAGCCCTGCCCGACACAGATGCGGCACTGCCCCTTCTGCCAATGGGCCAGCGGTGCTTGAGATGAAGGGCCCAGCGGAGCGGTGCTTGAGATGAAGAGCCCAGTGCGGCGGTGCTTGAGACGGCGGTGCCCAGCGGAGCGGTGCTTGAGATGAAGGGCCCAGCGGAGCGGTGCTTGAGATGAAGGGCCCAGTGCAGCGGTGCTTGAGATGAAGGGCCCAGTGCAGCGGTGCTTGAGATGAAGGACCCAGCCGAGCGGTGCTTGAGACGGCGGTGCCCAGTGGAGCGGTGCTTGAGATGAAGGGCCCAGTTCAGCGGTGCTTGCCGTGGCGGTCCTTGCCCTGTTCAGCGGTGCATGCCTTGGCGGTGCTTGCCCTGTTCAGCGGTGCTTGAGTTGGCGGTCCTTGCCCTGTTCAGCGGTGCTTGCCCAGTTCAGCGGTGCTTGCCTTGGCGGTCCTTGCCCTGTTCAGCGGTCCTTGCCCTGTTCAGCGGTGCTTGCCTTGGCGGTGCTTGCCCAGTTCAGCGGTGCTTGCCTTGGCGGTCCTTGCCCTGTTCAGCGGTGCTTGAGTTGGCGCTCCTTCATTGCCCAGCTGGGCTGTGGCTGGTGCTCCTTCATTGCCCAGCTGGGCTGTGGCTGGCGGGGCCCTCCTGGGCAGCTGGGATGAGGCTGGTGGGGCCCTCCTGGGCAGCTGGCCTGTTGCCGGACTTGTCGGGCGTGCTGCCCTTCCCACCCTTCCCTGGTCGTCTGTGGCCCTTTTCCACCTTTGCCGGTGTGCCAGGTGGCACCCCACTTCCAGGCGGAGCCAGGGTAGGGATTTTGGTCCCTGGTGTCCTTGGCCTCTCGCGCCTGGCACAGGTGATCTTTGGGTGTTTTTCAAGGGGGTGGGCTGGCCGTGCCTTGGCTCCTACCAGAACTAGTTGCCCTTGAGGGTGGGGGACTCCACAGTCCTTGGACAACAGTCCTGATAGGTCCTGGTTTGGTGGTGGCTGAGGTGCTGATTGCAGTCTTATTCGATGGACGGGGTGGGGGAGTTGTTGGAAAGAGGTCAAGTTTGGAAAGGAAAATCAATTTGGAAAGAGAGGGACGGCTAGGTGTAGTGGGCATGGGAGTGGAGGAAAAGGAAGTGGTTGTAGGAGTGTGAAGTCTGGTGTCTTTGGGCGCAGGTGCTTGGGCTGGAGGCTGTCGTGAGGTGGATGGCTGTTGGGTAGGTGGCTGCCTGCGTTTGTGTGGTTTGGAAGAGGGGGTGACAGACACACTGGGAGAGGACACAGGGGACGTGTAAATGGTAGTGGGGGTGGTGACTGCACGTGTGCGGAGTGTTCTGGTGGGTGTGCTGGTGATGGACGTAGTGGCTGAAGATGTTGTGCACGCAAGTGTGAGTGGAGACGTCACAGGGAGGGAGGAGGGAGACGAGGAGGAGGGGGACACAGTGGAGGCAGTGGGTGTTGGTGTGTCTGCATGTGGATGTTGCTTGTGTGAATGCTTGTGTGAAGTGTGGTGCTTATGTCTGGATGAGCTTCCCTTGGGTGTTGAGGTGTGTGCAGGCTGGTCTGTAGGTGTGTCTGGGATAGGCAGAGGTACAGGGGATTGGGTCTGGGTGGAGGTAGTTGGAGGGGGGAGGCTAGAGACAGGGACAATTGCTGCCGTCAGTGCTGAGGCCAGAGAGTTGAACGATCGCTGATGGGCAGCCTGACCCGAATGAATGCCCTCCAGGTAGGCATTACTCCAGTGCACCTCCCTTTCTACACCCTGGATGGCATTCAAAAGGGTAGACTGCCCAACAATGATGGTCCTCAGGAGGTCAATGACCTCCTCACTGAGGGCAGCAGGGGTGACAGGGGCAGGGCCTGAGGTGCCTGGGGCGAAGGAGATGCCCACCTTCCTGGGTGAGCGGGCACGGGGCAAACGCTGAGGGGCTGCTGGGAGGGCGGTGCTGGTGCGCTGGGTGGCGGCTGTACCTGTTGTTGCGGGGGGCACAGATGTTGCCGCCACCACAAGGGAGCTCCCTTCAGAGGACGAGTCGCTGCCACTGACATCAGCACGAGTCCCCGCTGTGGAGCTCCCCTCGCCCTCCGTCCCACTGGTGCACTCAGAGTCCGTTGCATGGCCCTCCAGGGCCATGTGGGATGCAGCTCCCTAGTGCTCCGATGCCACTTCTCCTCCGCCTGAAGATGCTAATGCACACATGAACAGGAAGACCACAGAAAAGGGGAGGGGGAGAAAGAAAGACATGTTAAGTGCATGGATTACCGCTACCGTTGGCGGAGAGGACAGACACAGAAGCCCCCTGCACTACGCTGCGCACTTGGGGTCCACTACGCAATCCGTGGGACATGGCCTACAAGCCTATGGACGACGACTGCACACATAGATGACACAGGGCCATGAATAGCTGTACTTGGCACCCTACGGAGGTGGGGGGCGGGGACACAGGGCCATGCCTTATGGAGGGGCCTGGCCTACAGAATTCGCCCTGGCCTAGAGATACCCACAGCCCACCTCCCCCACCCAGACACCTCCATTGCACGCAAACTCAACAGAATGAGAGTGTACTCACCCCCTTGTGTCTGCTGTGATGTCCTCACGCACCCATCCAAATCGGGGTAGGCCACCGCCAGGATCCGGGACATCAGGGGGGTCAATTGACGACTGGCACCCCGCCTACGTTGGGAGGCCATCCCCAGCAGAGCCTCCGCCGTCTTACTGCTCCCACGTCGGATGTCCTCCCACCTCTTCCGCAGTGGGTGCCCCGTCTGTTGTGGACCCCCAGGGTCCGGACGTCCTTGGCGATGGCACGCCAAATAGCGATTTTCTGGTGGGCGCTGACCTATGTGACATGTACAGGGGGAGAAAAAAAATCATCACCTTCTGCATGCTTGGGGCCGTATTTATACTTTTTGACGCAAAACTGCGCTAACGCAGTTTTGCGTCAAAAAAATTAGCGCCGGCTAACGCCATTCTGAAGCGCCATGCGGGCGCCGTATTTATTGAATGGCGTTAGCCGGCGCTAGCAGACCGGCGCTGCCTGGTGTGCGTGGAAAAAAACCACGTACACCAGACAGCGCCGGCGTAGGGGGAAAATGGCGTATGGGCGTCTTAAAATGGGGCAAGTCAGGTTGCGTCGAAAAAATCGTCGTAACCCGACTTGCGCCATTTTTTTTCGACGCCCATCCCCCATCAACATGACTCCTATCATTGTAAAGATAGGAGTCATGCCCCCTTGCCCAATGGCCATGCCCAGGGGACTTATGTCCCCTGGGCATGGTCATTGGGCATAGTGGCATGTAGGGGGGCACAAATCAGGCCCCCCTATGCCACAAAAAAAAAAAAAAAAAATACTTACCTGAACTTACCTTAATGTCCATGGGATGGGTCCCTCCGTCCTTGGGTGTCCTCCTGGGGTGGGCAAGGGTGGCAGGGGGGGTCCCTGGGGGCAGGGGAGGGCACTCTGGGCTCATTTTGAGCCCACTTGTCCCTTAACGCCATCCCTGACCCAGGCGTTAAAAAGCGGCGCAAATGCGCCGTTTTTGGCCACGCCCACTCCCGGGCGTCTCTTTTGCCCGGGAGTATAAATACCACGTAAAGGCCTGGGAGTCATTTTTTAAGACGGGAACGCCTCCCTTGCATATCATTAACGCAAGGAAGGGGTTCACGCTAAAAAATGACGCACACTCCGGGCACTTTGGCGCCCGAAGCGTCTAACGCCAGAGTATAAATATGGCGTTAGTTGGCGTTAGTTCTGCGTCGAATTTGCGTCGAAAAAAACGACGCAAATTCGGCGCAACCAGAGTATAAATATGGCCCTTGATGTGAGTGGCCCCCCATCCCCACCCTTGCCATGTGGCACATGCTCTCATCTGTCGTCTGATGCATGCCTCAATCGCTCCCCTCCCCACCATCTTTCATCCACCCGACTCAACCCAGGCATTGCCCACAAAGCATGCTCCCAGTGTACTTACCTGTTGGTCTGGAGGACCGTAGAGTAGCGCATACTGGGGGAGGACCCCATCCACGAGTTTCTCCAATTCTTCAGAAGTGAAGGCAGGGGCCCTTTCCCCAGTCGCAGCAGCCATTGTCTCTTCCAGACCGAGGTCACAGCAGCACTTGCAGTGTAGGTCCTCTCCTGTGGAAGATCAGGTATCGAGTGATTAAGTAGATAGAAAATGGCAGTCACGCCCGAGGCGGTGCGTACAGCGGCGGTGCGTACCGCGACCGCCGGCGCACATCGTCATTGGCTCGTGTAACCCATAGGATTCTATGATAACCAATGCGGCTTTGCGCCGCGGTCTTCGACCGCCTACCGCCACGGTGTGCCACGCCAGCACATTGACCTCACATCCCATTGTCACACTTCACAGGTCAGGCAGCCGCCATTTCAAGGGCCCACATGGCATGATTTCTACTGCGTCACACAGGCCTAGGCCTTGCATTGCCACTCATACAAGCCTTTCAATGCATAGCGATTCGTGTACTGTGCAAGCTGTGTGAACGAACCTGTGGGTTGCTTGACTCTGTGCTCCATGTTGTCCTTCCTAGGCACCGTCCGCTGGGACTTGCGAGGAGAAGGATGAATCCTCCCGTGTACCGACCGCTGGTGGACCTGTCGACAATGGAAGAACGACATATCATACTTACATACAGGCTTGACAGAGCAACTATACATGAACTATGTGCCCAGCTGGAGCCAGACCTGATGTCCCCCATCCGCCAACCCACAGGGATTCCCCCTCTGGTGCAGGTTCTGTCAGTACTCCATTTTTTGGCAAGTGGGTCTTTTCAGACAACAGTGGCCATATCATCTGGGATGTCTCAGCCTATGTTTTCTAAGGTTTTGCCCAGAGTGTTGTCTGCCCTGATGAAATATATGCGGAGCTACATTATTTTCCCTGGGGTGGGCGAATTGGCTACAGTGAAGGGTGATTTCTATGCCCTTGGACATATCCCCAACATCATTGGTGCCATTGATGGGACCCATGTGGCTTTGGTTCCCCCCAAAGAAAGTGAGCAGGTGTACAGAAACAGAAAAAGTTATCATTCGATGAATGTCCAGGTGGTCTGTTTGGCTGACCAGTACATCTCCCATGTAAATGCCAAGTTCCCTGGGTCAGTGCATGATGCGTATGTCATTCGAAATAGCAGCATCCCTTATGTGATGGAACAGCTACAGAAACATTGTGTGTGGCTAATTGGTGACTCTGGTTACCCCAACCTGTCGTGGCTACTGACCCCAGTGAGGAATCCCCGGACCAGGGCAGAGGAACGGTACAATGAGGCCCATGGGCGAACTAGGAGGATCATAGAAAGGACCTTCGGGGTCCTGAAGGCCAGGTTTAGGTGCCTGCATATGACAGGGGGATCCCTCATGTACTCACCAAAGAAGGTGTGCCAGATCATCGTGGCCTGCTGTATGCTTCACAATCTTGCATTGCGACGCCAGGTGCCTTTTCTGCAGGAGGATGTTCCAGATGGTGGTGTTGTAGCAGCTGTGGAGCCTGTGGAGAGTGAAGAGGAGAAAGACGACGGGGACGACACGGACAACAGGGATACAGTCATACAACAATATTTTCAGTAGCACACAGGTAAGAATCAGCCACCCCATTTTACATTTACTTAAGGCCTCATGCGTCTCCACTGTCTGTGTTTCCCCCCAGTTCCTGTTAACTGATTTGTGACTTTCCCTTCCCTTTTCAGAGCTGTATGACCCACTGCCTGACTTCAGCTTTGTTTGCCCATGGACTAAAGCTTATTGAAATTGGTATGTTGTCATCACAAAGTAACTGGACATTATTGCACCGTTATGTGTAATACATTTGTTAAGAATACAAGCAGACTCCTGTTTTTTTAAATGCAATAAGTGATTTATTTTAAGTGCTACATATAGGTACATGATTGGGAAACGGTGATGGGTGGGGGTGGAGTAATGTCCATGGCAGAGTCCAGTTCTCAGTCGCACAGTTGCATTGTCCACATGCCTGTGGAAGGATGGAGCAGGGGCAGTTCAAGGTTGGACAGGGTGACAATGTGGGACAGTGGGATGACATCAGGGGGTATCTTAGGCTGGCGGGGGTCTTGCAATCCTACTCTGTCTTCTTGTGAGATCTCAGGTTCCGCTTGCGGGGTTCCTGCACTCCCCAGGATGGGACAGTGGGCAAGCCACCCACTGTAGGGACTTGAGAGACTGTGGCTTTGCACTCCCCAGGATGGTTCAGTGGACAAGCCACCCACTGTAGAGACTTGTGAGACTGTGGCTTTGCACTCCCCAGGATGGGACAGTGGGCATGGAGGCCCCTCGTGGATCTGGCGTCGTGGACTCATGTGGCTGAGGTGCCCCCCCTTCCCTTCCCCCTGAGGTGCCTGTAGTTTTATCATTTGATGCCCCAGCAGTGTTCTCTCAAATGGTATCTGGTCTCCTGTGTGGGCTTTGCCCATGTGTTTGTGCACATTGGCCCACGGACTATGGAACTTTGACGGAATGTGCAGGACTTATTGCCTATGTATATATTGTCGACTGTATTCATTCCTTATTTTTGTATCTTTTATATAGCATATTTCCCATACCTTCAATGGAGCTATTTATACATATATTTTATAGATCATTTTAATTGTGTCTTTGCATTATTCCGGGGGGTTTGGGTGGTGTTACTCTGACTTGTTGCTCGGCATTGGGGTGTAGGTATTTGTGGTGGGGGGGTGGGTGTATGGCGCATGTGTGTGCCCGTAAGCTTTCCTCCTCCCCCCTCGCCTGTGTCGTAGGTGCAGTAATCACCGTTGTCGTCTGCGCCGGCGTTCGTACTCCTGGTAGATGAGCAGGTAGACAATAGCTGGTAGGATGTGTAATTCGGGTTCCATGCTGTCCTCCTTCCTCGTGGAGTGTGTGTAGGTGAGCGTTTTCCCGTTCGGAGTCTGTTTCCGCCGTGTTTTTATCGGCGGGGCTCCCGCCCCGGAAAAGGTGGCGGATTGGTGAGTTGTGATAGGGTGGGCGGTACATTGTCTGCCGCCTGCCTGTTGGCGGTGACCGACGCGCTGTTTGTCTGTCCCGCCGTGGCGGTCGGAGTGGTAAAGTAGCGGGCTGTGTTGGCGGTTCCCGCCAGGGTCAGAATTACTTTCTTTTGACCGCCTGCCTGTTGGCGGGTTGGCCGCCGCTTTATCACCGACCGCCAGGGTCAGAATGACCTCCTTTGTTTGCTTTTTAAAGACTTAGGACACTTTGGGGGTCATTCCGACCCTGGCGGTCCATGACCGCCAGGGCCGGGGACCACGGAAGCACCGCCAACAGGCTGGCGGTGCTTCCAGGGCCATTCTGACCGCGGCGGTAAAGCCGCAGTCAGAAAAGGGGATCCGGCGGTTTCCCGACGGTTTTCCCCTGGCCCAGGGAATCCTCCATGGCGGCGCTGCTTGCAGCGCCGCCATGGGGATTCCGACCCCCTTCCCGCCATCCTGTTTCTGGCGGCTTTTACCGCCAGGAACAGGATGGCGGGAACGGGTGTCGTGGGGCCCCTGGGGGCCCCTGCACTGCCAATGCCACTGGCATGGGCAGTGCAGGGGCCCCCTAACAGGGCCCCATGAAGACACCCCAGGATCTCAGATGCTGAACTCAGGGTCATGGTGGAGGAAATCGTACGAGTAGAGCCCCAGCTGTTCGGGACACAGGTGCAGCACACCACCATTGCCAGGAAGATGGAGCTATGGAGCAGAATAGTGGACAGGGTCAACGCTGTGGGACAGCACCCGAGAAATAGGGCCGACATCAGGAAGCGGTGGAACGACCTACGGGGGAAGGTGCGTTCCATGGTATCAAGGCACAACATCGCGGTACAGCGGACTGGCGGTGGACCCCCACCTCCTCCCCCAGATTTTACAACATGGGAGGAGCAAGTCTTGAACATCCTGCATCCTGAGGGCCTCGCAGGAGTCGGTGGAGGAATGGACTCTGGTAAGTCTCATCTTCACTACTTCATCCCCCCCACCCCACCTGCATGCCAACTCATACCCCCACCCTCACCCTTACCCCCATCACAACTACCCCTTGCAAATGTCTCACCATCACAACCCACCCATCCCAACACTTAGCCCTGCATGCGGCCCCAAAGCATGGACACCCATCACCAAGGCATGCCCAATGCACATACCCATCACCCCCCCCCCCCAAAATACTGTCACAACAGCCCCCACAAAGGAATGCCAGCACTGGGGTACACGGGCACCCACCCATTGCACGCCATTGGCACACACAGAAGCAATAACCATACTTTTATACCCCTGCAGGACCCGAACGCCAGGTCATCGCGCAGGAGGGTCCACAAATGTCCCCTCCACCCCCAGAAGAGGCCCACAGTGATGACAGCAGCTCTGTCTCCCTGGATCTAGATGACCAGCCCGGTCCATCGGGGACCTCGGGACAGTCGGTTCCCCTCAGACAGGCACAGGCCACAGCAGACCTTCCCCCCTCTGGGAACACCAGCACAGCACCCACCCAGCGGGCCCATACCTCTGTCCCCAGGACACGTCAATCAGCGGTGTGTCCACCACCACAGGGAACCCATGCTAACCCACCACCCCAACAACAACAGGGACCTGGGGGCAGTGGTAGTGGGCACACGGTCCAGGGGACGGAGGCCCAAGGAAACAGGGGAACTGGGAGGGGAACTGTGTTCCTGGGCCTCTGTCCCCTGGACGGTGTGCCCACTACCACTGCCCCCAGGTCCCTGTTGGTGTTGGGGTGGTGGGTCAACCTGGGTGCCCTGTAGTGGTGGACACACCGCTGATTTACGTGTCCTGGAGACAGAGGCATGGGCCCGCTGGGTGGGAGCTGTGCTGGTGTTCCCAGAGGGGGTTGGGTCTGGTGTAGCCCGTGGCTGTCTGTGGGGAACCTACTGTCCAGAGGTCCCCAATGGGCCGGGCTGGTCATCTGGCTCCAGGGAGACAGCTGCTGTCATCGCTGGGGGCCTCTTCTGGGGGTGGGATGGACATCTCTGGACCCTCTGTGGCGGTGTGGTGGCGTTCGGGTCCTGCAGGGGTATAAAGGTATGGTTATTGCTTCTGTGTGTGGCATTTCGTGTGATGGGTGGGTGTCCGTGTACCCATGTGCAGGCATTTCCTTGTGGGGGCTTTTGTGAGGGTGGCTTGTGGGGGTGATGTGTGTGTGCAGTGGGCATGCTTTGGTGATGGGTGTCCATGCTTTGTGGTCGCATGCAGGGCTTGGTGTTGGGATGGGTGGGTTGTGATGGTGAGCCTTTTGCTAGGTGTTGGTGTGATGGGGTGAGGGTGGGGGTATGATTTGGCATGCAGGTGGGGTGGGGGTGGGAAGCAGTAGTGAAGATTTGCCTTACCAGAGTCCATTCCTCCGCCTACTCCTGCGAGGCCCTCAGGATGCAGGATGTGCAAGACTTCCTCCTCCCATGCGGTAAATTTGGGGGGAGTAGGTGGGGGTCCGCCGCCAGTCTTCTGCACCGCAATGTTGTGCCTTGATACCATGGAACGCTCCTTCCCCCGTAGGTCGTTCCATCTCTTCCTGATGTCCTCCCGATTGCGTGGATGCTGTCCCACCGCGTTAACCCTGTCCACTATCCTTTGCCATAGCTCCATCTTCCTGGCAATTGTGGTGTGCTGCACCTGTGCCCCGAAGAGCTGGGGCTCTACACGGACTATTTCCTCCACCATGACACTGAGTTCTGCGTCACTGAACCTGGGGTGTCTTTGGGGTGCCATGGGGTGGTGTGGTTGAGGTGTGGGGTGGCGTTTGTGGTGATGAGTGTGGTGCGTGTGGTGGTGTGTGGTGTTTGGTGCGTGGATTCTGTGTGGGTGATGGTTTTGTGTGCCTCTGTGTTGTGGGATTGTCTCTTCTGTGCTCTCTCTCTAGCCTTCGTCAATAATTTCGGGTCGTAGGGGCTTGTGGGTGATGTGGGTGTGTGTTTTATATTGTGTTGGGTGTGTGGGAGTGGTGTTAGTATGTGTATCAGGTGTGTGTATTTCAAACTGACCAATGTGGCTGAGTTTTCTATGTGTGTGTGTATTTTGACCGCAGCGGTGTGTACGGCCAATGGAATACCGCGTTTGAAAGACCGCCGCGTGGATTTGTGGGTCGGAATGGTATGGGCGTATTTCTGTTGGCGTGACGGTGGAGGTTTGGTCATCGCAATTTTTGCGCTGACCTTTGGTGGGGCGGACTTTTGTGGATGTCGGGTTTTTGGCGGTTTGCCAGTTGCGGGTCAGAATGACCGTGGCGGTTTACCGCGGGCGCAGCGGTGTTATGGCGGTCTTCTGACCGGCGGTAAGCGCCTTTTACCGCCGAGGTCAGAATGACCCCCAAAGTCTCTTTCAAGCACAAAGTACCTGGTTTGGAGTGGAAAATCTCCGCAGAGGGCCGCAGAGGAGGAGATGTGTGGAAAAATGGTGTGTGCGTCGGTTTCGCCCCTTAACACACGGACTTGTGTCATTATTTTCTTCGCGGGGAGACGTGCGTCGTTCTACGGGAAGAAAAATGGGGTGTGCGTCGGTTTCGCCCCTTCTCACACGGACATGCGGCGTTATTTTTCACTCGGGGATGATGTGCGCCGTTTTCCGGCACGCGGACCGTCTCCTTCTGTGGGTCGCGGGATTACCAGATGTCCCAGGGTCTGTGCATGGAATCCTAGGCTTGTTCTCCGGCTGTGCGTCGTTCCGGTGGGCTGTGGGTGGAATTTTCTTCCTCACGGCAGGCGTTGCGTCGATTTCCTCTGTGGAAATCGGGCGGCGTTGTCCAGGTGGGCCGTGCATCGAAGATCCGTTCATACCGCAGGTGTCGCGTAGAGCGCCGTCTTTCCAGATCGGCGTGCAGTGAATTTTTCACCACGGAGCAAGCTGTGCGTCTAATTTTTCGGCGCACAAGGAGTCCAGTTGAAAAAGAGAAGTCTTTTTGCTCCTGAGACTTCAAGGAACAGGGGGCAAGCTCTATCCAAGCCCTTGGAGAGCACTTTTGCAGCAAGACAAGAGTTCAGCAAGGCAGCAGGCCAACAGCAAGGCAGCAGTCCTTTGTAGAAAGCATTCAGGTGAGTCCTTTGAGCAGCCAGGCAGTTCTTCTCGGCAGGATGCAGGTTCTGGTTCAGGTTTCTTCTCCAGCAAGTGTCTGATGTGGTAGGGCAGAGGCCCTGTTTTATACCCAAATGTGCCTTTGAAATGGGGGAGACTTCAAAGAGTGGCTTAGAAGTGTACCAGGTCCCCTTTCAGCTCAATCCTGTCTGCCAGGGTCCTAGTAGGGGGTGTGGCAGTCCATTCAAAATGAAGATGTATGCAAGTGAGGCTGAGTACCCTGTGTTTGGGGTGTGTCTGAGTGAATGCACAAGGAGCTGTCAACTAAACCCAGCCAGACGTGGATTGTAAGGCACAGAAAGATTTAAGTGCAAAGAAATGCTCATTTTCTAAAAGTGGCATTTCTAGAATAGTAATATTAAATCCAACTTCACCAGTCAGCAGGATTTTGTATTATCATTCTGGCCATACTAAATATGACCTTTCTGCTCCTTTCTGATCAGCAGCTACCACTTCAATAATGTGTGAGGGCAGCCCCAATGTTAGCCTATGAAGGGAGCAGGCCTCACAGTAGTGAAAAAACGAATTTAGGAGTTTTACACTATCAGGACATGTAAACTACACAGGCACATGTCCTGCCTTTTACCCACACAGCACCCTGCTCTAGGGGTTACCTAGGGCACTCATTAGAGGTGACTTATGTGTAGAAAAAGGGGAGTTTTAGGCTTGGCAAGTACTTTTAAATGCCAAGTCGAATTGGCAGTGAAACTGCACAGACAGGCCTTGCAATGGCAGGCCTGGGACAAGGTAAAGGGGCTACTTGAGTGGGTGGCACAACCAGTGCTGCAGGTCCACTAGTAGCATTTAATCTACAGGCCCTAGGCACATACAGTGCACATTACTAGGGACTTATAAGTAGATTAAATAGTCCAATTGGGTATGATCCAAAGTTACCATGTTTAAAGGGAGAGAGCATATGCACTTTAGCACTGGTTAGCAGTGGTAAAGTGCGCAGAGTCTAAAAGCCAGCAAAAACAGAGTCCAAAAAGTGGAGGGAGGCAGGCAAAAAGTTAGGGGTGACCACCCTAAGGCATGTCAGGTCTAACAAGTCCGCTCTAGGGTAGGCCATGAAACACCCATGAGGCAAGGTGCAGTGTATTTTAAATGTTGCCCATGTGCTTTTAAGTTTTGCATGTCCTGGTACTGAGAAACTCTTAAATTCATGTTCACCAGTGCAAGGCCTGTCTCTCTCATATGATAACTTTGGGTTACCTCATTACGTTTAATAAGTAATCATTTTCAATTTGGAATTTGGACGGGTACGGAGGTCGGGTTTAGGGTCTTAAGAATTCTAATTTAAAACCCACTTTAATGGTAAAGTTGTATTTTAAGTCATAATTCTGAAAAATTCACTTTTAAAAAGTTGGCGTTTACTTGTCCTAACCACTTTGTGTCTGTAGCCTGTGTCCTAGATCACATCACTGGGTGCAGTTTGCTGACAGCCTTTGTGTATTTCTGACAGATAATAAGACAAAGGGGGATTGGGTTTTGGCAGGATGGGTGGAGCCTAGTTGTTCCCTGGCCCAATTACATTTCAAAGCTGCTGCCTCTGCGCACTCAGAAAGCACTTGGCACCAGTCTGTTGTCACCCCAGACCACTTGGAGCCTGGGAAAGGGAAGGAAAGAAATTCCAGAACCAGATGTGAAGGAAGTCTTGATGTTTCTCCCACTTCAAACGCAGGCACCAGGTAAAAATATTGGACCCTCTAACCAACTCTTTAGTACTCTCCTGGATCTGTGGAAGACCACAGAGAACTGATTTTTACTCCAGGAGGCTACCCTGCTGCTTGAGGCCTGCCTTGTTCTCCTGAGGACTGCCCTGTTGTTTTTGACCTGTTGCTTGAGGCCTACCTTGTTATTCAGAGGACTGCCCTGCTCCTTGGGGCCTGCCCTGTTGCTTAAAAGAGAGAGGACCATCTCCTCTACCAGAGGACTACCAGAGTGACTCTAAGGGTCAGGGTGTTGACCTCTTGTTCTGAGCTACAAACTCCTGGAGCCTCCTGCAACTTCCCAGCTGACCTGTTGCAACTGGCTCTTTCAAGACCTACAATTGGACCTGCCTGAGCTGGTTTTTGCTGGAGTGAGTTCCTGATCCCCAAGAGGTGCCTCCCTAGGTGCTGGACCCTTGGGCCCATATTTATACTTTTTGACGCAAAACTACGCCAACGCAGTTTTGCGTCAACAAAAATTAGCGCCGGCTAACGCCATTCTGAGGCGCCATGCGGGTGCCGTATTTATTGAATGACGTTAGCCGGCGTTAGCCGCCGGCGCTGTCTGGTGTGCGTGAAAAAAAACGACGTACACCAGGCAGCGCCGGCATAGGGGGAAAATGGCGTATGGGCGTCCACAAATGGTGCAAGTCAGGCTGAGGCAAAAAAATCGCCACAACACGATTTGCGCCATTTTTTTACAACGCCCATCCCCCATTGAAATGACTCCTGTCTTAGCAAAGACAGTAGTCATGCCCCCTTGCCCAATGGCCATGCCCAGGGGACTTCTGTCCCCTGGGCGTGGTCATTGGGCATAGTGGCATGTAGGGGGGCACAAATCAGGCCCCCCTATGCCACAAAAAAAAATAAAAAAAAATACCTACCTGGACTTACCTTAATGTCCCTGGGGTGGGTCCCTCCATCCTTGGGTGTCCTCCTTGGGTGGGCAAGGGTGGCAGGGGGTGACCCTGGGGGCGGGGGAGGGCACCTCTGGGCTCATTCTGAGCCCACAGGACCCTTAACGCCTGCCCTGACCCAGGCGCTAAAATCCGGCGCAAATGCGGGTTTTTTAGTCCCGCCCACTCCCGGGCGTCATTTTTGCCCGGGAGTATAAATACGACGCATATGCATCGCAGTCATTTTTTAAGACTGGAACGCCTACCTTGCATATCATTAACGCAAGGAAGGTGTTCACGCAAAAAAATGACGCTAACTCCATGAACTTTGGCGCTAGACACGTCTAACGCCCAAGTATATATATGGAGTTCGTTTTGCGTTGAATTTGCGTCGAAAAAAATGACGCAAATTCGGCGCAAACGGAGTATAAATATGCCCCTTGGTGTTAGTTTAGCCCCTCTTGTGGAATCCTGAGGTTTTTAACTCTGCATGCCTGAGTTTGAAAAGGTAACCTTTTTCAATGGGTCTAACTTGGTCCCTGTATCCAACCTGCACTCCCTTGCGGTCAGCCTGAACATATTACTTTGTCCTGGTCTAGCGACCACACACCCACAGTGAGAGCTTTCTGCTTCTTGCCGCTATTTTGTATTTAAGCCTTTTAAATTGCATAGCTCCTATTCTACTGATTGGATTTTTTGTCATTTTGGTCTCATTTCATTTATTAAATGTTACTTTATTTTCTAAATTGGTCTGTTTTTTTCTTGTGTTGTGTTGTTACTTTATTACTGCTTGTGTGCTGCATAAACTCTTGACACAGTACCTCTACGTTAAGCCTGACTGATATTGTGCCAAGCTATCAGAGGGGTAAGCACAAATTACATTAGTGACTTTTGATGCTCACTCTGACCAGGATTGTGGTTGTTGCTTCAGAATTTCTTTCATCCCACTCAATCAAAACCTCAATTTCTTACAGTACCCGTCATTCAGTAACCACCTACTACTCCAGGCCTCTAGAAAAATCTTAACAATCTGCGTGTAAAAGACTGAAAGCACTTAAAAACAATGCTACCAAAAAACCCTTGACCAGTTCTCCAGTAGACATTTTACTGACATTAGTAGACAACGGTTGTATGTCGGAACGCCGCCTGCCGAAACAACGAGTGCCTGAACAACGAGGTCGGGACACCGACCTCGTTGTTACCACTAATGCCTTTACTACGAATGCCTTAACAACGATATTTTGTTGTAAAGGCATTCCTGGTAAAGGCATTAGTAATAGGCACCCATTGATCCTGCATGTGTCACCCGACACCCCAACCCCACCCCAAAACCTAAACCACCCGCCCCCCAACCCCACCCCAAAACCTAAAACCCCCCTGGCCCCCACCCGCCCCAAAACCTAAAACCTTGACCCCCCACCCCGCCCCAAAACCTAAAACCCCGCCCCAAAACCTAAAACTCCCTGACCCCCCACCCCGCCCCAAAACCAAAAACGCCCGCCCCACCAACCCCACCCCAAAACCTAAAACCCCAACTCCCCCACCCCCACCCCTGCCCCAAAACCTAAAACGCACCGCCCCCCCAACCCCACCCCAAAACCTAAAACCCCCGACCCTCCACCCAGCCCCAAAACCTAAAACCCCACCCCCCACCCCGCCCCAAAAGCCCCCACCCCCCCACTTACCTGAGTCGTCGCCTCGTCATCTGCGTCATCCTCCTCAGCCGACTCCCTTGTTTGTGCCTTAACCACGCATGTTCGTTGTTCAGGACATGCGTGGTTTAGGCACAAAATAACGAAGTCATGGTTAAAGAAAGCATTGTTCCGCTTTCGTTTACCAGGACTTCGTTATTAAAGAGTCGGCGTAGAGGGCGTTTCCAGTAGACAACAGCACTAACTGAGGTACTGTGTGTAAGTTTTAGGCAAAGAACTGTAAGATTTCTAATCCCAGCTTCTCCTTTTTTTTGTAACAAAAGTATGATGTAGTAAGCACTGAATTCAAATCTGCACATACTTCCAGCAGTGGCATTTGCCACAATGGCAATCCCTGGGCTTATCGGAACCTACCCCACCGTAACTGCAGTGCTGTGGGCAATGTGTAACCAGGAAAAATGATTATTATTCTCAACTTCCCTGTTGAAAAACTGTGTGCTCATGGTCAGTCATATTTTCAACATATAACTCTGCTGCCATTTGCTTTAGCATTGCACAGAAGTGGGAGGAGTGAAGATACTTCCACAAACAGCTTAAGGTATTGCTTGCCCTCCTGCAGCACAAATAGAAAACGCAATAACAAATCTTTAAACTTATGCTGTCTAATCTGAGGGAAGAATGAGTGCAGATGGATGCCATGAAGGCACTTCACATACCAGCCTTTATGTATCTTTACCTTTTACATCAGGTTTTTCACATTTATAAAGCGCAAAATGCTCACAAACTGAAATATTTGAAGACACAGACAAATGTGACATGAAATTGCCTTCTGTGGGAGATTCTCACAAAGTGAGAGTCACAACGTGTTTTGGAAATACAAGCTTTATAAATGTGAAAAACCTGATGTGAAAGAAAAGGATACATAAAGGCTAGTGTGTGTAATATGTTCACAAAAACAAGATGCAGTGTGTGTGTGATAGGTCATACAAATTCATAAAGCTTGCTGTGTGAGACAGAGTACCCTACATCGTGAGATGCTTGAAACAATGTAGAAATGTAACACCGACCTGTGAAGTGCTCACAGATATTCAGTATAGTTAGTTAGGCAGAACAAGATGTTTATGGATGATGCTTGGTTAATAAGTAAATATAAGGTTTTCTTGGAGCCAGTACAGGCTTTAATTCATTGAATCATTTGAAACCTTCTGGTGTCAATTATTCTTTTATGAAAGACATTCTAAGACTGTTATTAGTCCTGGAAAGGTGCGCTCTAGATACAGTCCGAATGTGTTGTGCTACAAGAAATATTTTTGAAAGCACCATAAGCATTTAAACATTGAGAGGCAAATTTACAACAAAGTAACCAAAGTTGCTTACCCAATAGGAGAGAGTAGAACAGCACAATATCTTGCAAGGTATGACACTGGTTTTGTCTCTCCCTGCCATAGTGCACATTTGGCAACAGGACAGGTGGGAAATTAGCTATGCAGTAGGCATGTTGCACCACCAGGTTAGACACACCCCTGAGGTGGGTTACCTGATGTGCTCCATAAAATAAGAGTTCCACCATCTTGTTTTTGGTAGAACTAGGATCTCAGGCACAGGATTATGCCAACTCCCATTAGGAAGTGGTCATACACGGGGCGTAGTCACCCCAGGGGTAAGTAGCCCATAGGCTATTAACCTACACTCCCCTTAATGCCCCCAAATTCAGTTTGTAGGTGGCCTCCTGACACCAGGAACTTAGATTCTACTGACTACAGGAAGAAGAAGGACAAAGAAGAGCCGACCAGCGCAAAAACTGTGGAATAGCAATACACTTCGGCACCGAACCCTGCCATCCTGCTCATGTCCCGACAATTGCAAAGACCTGACTTGTCCTGCAGCTGTGCATTCTCCCAAAGTCTTGAAGGCCTGCTAGCACTTTGTCAACCACTCAGCATCTCCCTCGGAGTGGAGGAAACACTTTCCTGTACCAGCAGGCACCAACCGCAAATGCCTGTTCCTCCATTTGGTAGACCATTTGATGCATTCAGGGAACATCTCACCAGGAAGAGGATCCTAAATGTCTAGTAGGTCAGCCCCCATGACCCTTGCAGTCTTTGAGATACTGAGCCTGCCCAGAACCTCCCTGCACCAATATTTTGGGTATCACAGCCAGTTGCAAGCACCAAGGCTTGTTTCTGTTCAGTCCAAACACCACTGGCACCAAAACTTACCTACTCATTGAGGCACTTTGAGAGTGGTGGCTTATGTTTGGACTATTTTGTATGAGATGAAGGCTACCAACCTTCAGAGGCACAAACCCAGTGCATCATGCAGTTAAAAGGACTGTAGGCCACTCAAGCACCTGCAAAGTAGCTTCCCTAGTAGGAAAATGCGACATGCACTTTACAGTGCAACAGGGCATATAACACCCACAAAACACTTCACTAAATGCAACAATTACCTGGAATGAAAGGAGCAGGTAGATATAGGGGGCTGGCCATTAAATAAAATCATTTATAGAATCTAATGACATGAACATAACTTTTTTAAATTAAAGATGTATCTATGTAAATAGTGTATTATATTATGAATGGTTTCGAGGTGCTAAGAAAATTAAAAAAATGTAATTAACATTTAAATTCTCCTTTTAATATTTGGTTATAGCTCTTAGGGACTCACGAGGGTTAGGAAAGTGCTGCAGAAGTGCCGATAAAATAATATAATGTAACTGTCCTGCTCATTTATGTTTTAAAGGAAGCTAGTGTAATCTCTCCTTTGTAGTTGTTAAGAGTGTGACAGCTACTATTGCAGTGTATTTTTCAATGGGGAGAGATATGCGAATGGAGCCATTCATCCCTATTTATCCTTCCCCACGAAGCCTTTACTTGACACCTTGCAAGTGGGCTGAAGAGAGCGTGAGACCGCAGGGCATACAAGAAACAATTAAAACACGATGCCTTCTCTATTTTTAAAAGGCCTTTGAATGGCCTGTGAAGTACTTGACTCCCACACATACCTTGGATAAGAATCTTCTGTGTTATGGAAGCTGCTGTAGCCTCGGTTATAGCACAAGAGGAGGTTGGGACAGGGGAGCTCAGGCTCTTTTGTGTAATGGGCATTGTGTGTTTGGTTTCGGGAAAACAGACATGCTGAATTTAAGTCAGCATCCCTTTAAACTTCATTTGTTTTTCAGTCCCCATGTTTCTAATGTATTTAATGTTTACAACTAATGAAGTTTAAACAGGAACAGCATCACTGTCTCCTTTTGAACTGCTAGATCATTTGTCCCCCTAAGCCCCCACATTTGTTCCCTGCGTCCCCCACCTCTCAAATCTGGGGGGGATAAATACCCCACTTCCCCCACCCTTCCTATACTCTTGCATGCAGCTGTAGATTAAAACGCGTTCTCTTGTTCACAGAATTCCGTCCGTGTGAATGGCCATGTGATCTTTTTAGTTTGTATATGCCAAGCTCTCGTGGGCTGATGGCCGAACCAGGGAGTGTACTGTCAGAGCTTCTTAGACATTGAAACCACAAGACTACTGCTCATATTAAACACTGCCATATACTGTGTCCATATTTTTGATTCATAGCTGCCAAGGTTTCAGATTGCTTATGTGTGACATTTTCATAATTTCAGTGTAATTATGAGTGACATTTCAATGACTAGGAGTGTAGCTTTTTCGCGAGCAAAATCAAGCAATGACGATGAGGGAAACATAAATATCAGAAATGATACCCATTTTGAGCTGTGGGCGTGTTTTACCTTATATTTGTTTTGATAATTTATTTTATAAGGGGACATGTAAGGGTAAATGACCATCTACCCTCATGAGGTAAAATGACCTTTTGGACTCAGATAGGTGTGAGTGTTTGGCTCTGATCAAAATGAGTCAACAATAAAAAAATTAAAAAAAACAATACCATCATTAATCAACATTAGATTCAGTAATTTCTACCCACCATGACCTATTTGGCCATGAATCACCACACCAGTTTAGTAAAGTTCATACATTTATTGCTCTTTAGATTAACAATGCTAAGATCACATAAACCAAGGGCAAAATCTAATTACAAAGATACATGAATAACACAGGTTGACCAAACCTTCTAAAGAATCTCAGCTTTGACAGAATATAAATTATTTGTCACTCAAGAATCACCATACAGAATAACAGCAAAATCAGAAGCACAGTTGAGATTGAAAACATTGAGTTAACACAGATGTATTATTCACAATCAGTTATTTTGTGCAGCCAAATTCAGAATGTGGCATTCTAACTATTACCCTAATTATATTAAGCATGTTGGACTTCATGCAAAAAGGAAAAGAAGACAAAAACTAATTTGGAAAACAATATGGCTCTAGCAAAAATAGCAGTTGGTTTTCTAGAAGAAAAGCAACATGAACAACTGCAAGAAAGACAAATGCAAACTATGTTATACTTTCCTTAATGGGTTCAGCAGGCAGCAAAGTCTTCTTCAGTGGAGTACCTTCATGGTCAGCTGCAGTGGGCAGTGACATATATGGGAACAGTTCAGTAAAGTTTGGCCTTAATGCATCTGAACTGTTAGCGGCACATAGCACATTATTTCACTAACAGAAATAAAAGAACATCGGAACACAGCTAAGGGCAAAGCAAAATCTCTTTCAAGTCTGAGCTAACATCACAATATTAAAGTCCCAAAAATAACTAACTACTCAACCATTGGTTTAGACTATGGGGGTGATTCTCCGCCCGCCAAGCGGGAACCGCCAGAAGACCGTACCGCGGTCAAAAGACCGCAGCGGTCATTCTGGGTTTCCCACTGGGCTGGCGGGCGACCGCCGAAAGTCCGCCCGCCAGCCCAGCGGGAAACACCCTTCCCACGAGGACGCCGGCTCAGAATTGAGCCGGCGGAGTGGGAAGGTGCGACGGGTGCAGTTGCACCCATCGCGAATTTCAGTGTCTGCTAGGCAGACACTGAAATTCTTTTTGGGGCCCTCTTACGGGGGCCCCTGCAGTGCCCATGCCCATGCCCATGCCGGGAGAACCGCCAAGAACAGGATGGCGGTAGGGGGTTTCAGAATCCCCATGGCGGCGGAGCGCGCTCCGCCGCCATGGAGGATTCTCAAGGGCAGCGGAAAGTCGGTGGGACACCGCCGACTTTCCGTTTCTGGCCGCGGCTGAACCGCCGCGGTCAGAATGCCCAGCGGTGCACCGCCAGCCTGTTGGCGGTGCTACCGCGGTCGTTCGCCCTGGCGGTTTTTACCGCCAGGGTTAGAATGACCCCCAATATGTGGTTTTGGACAGAACGAATTAAAACTTAAAGCACGTTTCTTCATGTTGCAATTCTTGTGTTATTTTGTCCCTCATTGGTTCAGCTTCTTTCACTGCCATTACCAGTGTCCGTTTGCAGAAATAAAATGTTTCAAACTCCATAAAACTACTGAAAGCCATTGTTTTCTGTGTAACACTATCTAACAGGAACTAAGGATCAGATGTTGCAAAGGGTGTTTCCCATTCTGTGTCAATGGGAAAATGTGTTCGGACCTATGGCCCTAAATATTTGTATCAATAATAGTTCATTTCCCTCCACGTCAACAGGATGCTTCAGGAAAGACAGAAAACTTTCCACTGCCATCAGCATTTTCTAAGCAACACATTATTTCATTTGAATTAGCTGAACATAGACCTTTTAAAAAATGCAGTAAAATGTGCAGTGTACAACATTTCATAAAACTCAAACTATTTTCTGAACATGAAATTATTATTTGTTTCATTACTCTCAGTTAGTAAAGCATAAAATACATTTAATTAGACAGTGACTTATTTTAATTTTCGAAATATCTGTGTCAGTTATCAGTGTAGGCCTCATTTTCATTTCAGCCTTGTACTTTTAAATGCATGTTTTTCTTTCAGTTACTCGAACAATTTTATTAGTAATTTTCACACTCTAACAGAGCAAGGAGATGGACTTTAGAATCATGTGTTCAAACACACATAGTTGAGCTGAACGAGTGCATGCAGCAGGTTTACTGCCCGGCTGGGGAGATCGCTGTTCACGGCGCTATAAGGTGAGTTGCATAGTGTCTCTAACCAGCAGACTCACCCCAACCCAAAATAAGTTGTGCTCTAATGTAGCACCTGAACATAGCTGTCAAAGTTTCAGATTGCTTATGTGTGACATGTTTACAATTTCAGTGTAATTAGGAATGACATAAAATGACCAAATGTGTGACACTTAGGGCCATATTTATACTTTTTGACGCACAACTGCGCCAACGCAGTTGTGGGTCAAAAATCTTAACGCCGGCTAACGCCATTCCAAAGCGCCATGCGGGCAAGTTATTTATGGAATGACGTTAGCCGGCGCAGCAGACTGGTGTGCGTAAAAAAAAATGACCCACACCAGGCAGCGCCGGCGTAGGGGAAAATGGAGCTTGGGCGTCAAAAAATGGGGCAAGTCAGGGCTGAGGCAAAATATTGGCCTCAACCCGATTTGCGCCATTTCTTTTTTACTCCCAACCCCCATTGAAATGACTCCTGTCTTAGCACAGACAGGAGTCATGCCCCTTTGCCCAATGGCCATGCCCAGGGGACTCATGTCCCCTGGGCATGGTCATTGGCCATAGTGGCATGTAGGGGGGCACAAATCAGGCCCCCCTATGCCACAATTTTTATTTTTTTTAAATACTTACCTGAACTTACCTTAAGTTCCCTGGGATGGGTCCCTCCATCCTTGGGCGTCCTCCTGGGGTGGGCAAGGGTGGCAGGGGGTGTCCCTGGGGGCATGGGAGGGCACCTCTGGGCTCCTTCTGAGCCCACAGGTCCCATAACGCCTGCCCTGACCAGGAGTTAAAAAATGACGCAAAAGCGGCTGGATGTCATTTTTTTTGACCCGCCCACTCCCATGCGTCATTTTTGCACGGGAGTTTAAATAAGGCGCACATGCCTTGGAGTCATTTTTTAGACGGGAAAGCCTACCTTGCATATCATTAACGCAGGGTAGGTGTCCACGCTAAAAAATGACGCAAACTCCAAGATCTTTGGCGCTAGACGGGTCTAACGCCAAAGTATAAATATGGAGTTAGGTTTGCGTCGGATTTGCGTAAAAAAAAACGACGTAATTCCGGCACAAACAGAGTATAAATATGCCCCTTAGAGTGTCACATTATCGTGAGAAAAATCAAGCAAAAAGTCCAGGGAAACAGATGAGTATCAGAAATGATACCCACTTGAGCAGTGAGAAACTCTAAGAAGATCTTGAAACTGCTGGTAGGTTAGCCTTCCACATTAACCACAGCCTCAGGACAGTCACTGGATCATGACTGTTTCTTCTTTTGACTAGCACACAGGATATATAGTCTGGGGACACTTATACAAAGCACACTCCACCCCCACAGCTTAACACCAAGTGCCCGTAGAAGTTCCACAAATAGCTAAGGTTTTTCTGTGAGAAAAGCAGTTACTCACAGCTATTCTCATAAAATACAGTTCTGAGAATATGTATGGTTCATGTTCTTTGCAACAGACATATTCACCCTCTGCGCTATGATGAGTGAAAAACACCACTAGTCAAAATGCTGATCTGCTCCACAATGAACATCATTCATCAGTGTTACTTTGACATTTTTATTGTTGCGAGGAAGACCCTGGGCACACAAGTAATTCAGCCCCACTGCCAGTCAGGTGGTTTTAAACAAATTTTTACACAAAAGAACCCTCCAACCCTCAGTGCCAGGTGCTGTGTGGCAGACGTTCCACAAGTTAGTAACTAAAGGATCGCTGTGAGGAAAGCAGTAATTCACCCAGGTAGTCCGAACTTAAAAAATATTGTTAGTACATGTTGCACGCACAAAGGTACATTTTTGCAGCAGGGATATTAACCCTCAGCGCTAGTACAGCATGATGTCATGTCAGTAGGAGTAATTTTTCTTACTTGCTGAAAGTCTGTGAATGCTGCTGCAGCTGGAAAAATAAAGCTGAACTGAGAGTCTCTGTGACACATTCTCCTGGGTGCAGAATGTAGAAGATAATTCTGTCACAAAGGTGAGAGCCATGCCATTGGCCTTTTAAAGACACTCAGCACCTGCTCTCATACTCATGCTGTGACCACACAACCCCACTCCCCCAAGGGACCCACCCACGATGACAAGGCAGCAGCATGTGTCGAGGTAAGGAGGTTGGGCCGACATTGTCTTTTCCTATACTCCAGAGAAGCAGCAATGCCTGAGGCTGGGTTGGGCGGGCAGGAGTTGAAATTAAAAACATCCTGCCACAGCCTGTGCCAACCGGACTCCTCTCTCTGGCATCACGGTAGTGAGACCGCCTGTTCTGTCTACATTGGCCTGACTGACTGACCTGAGTGGCTCAGGCACCAGCGGCTCCATTCTGGGGCCGAGCGCATAAATTAGAGCTGTGGGATCTGCAGCACCCATTCATAATTCTTCAGCAGCATTTGCAAAGTTGCCAAAAGCAGGAAAGGCCACTGACATTGGGGGTGACTCCGTCTGCTGGAAAAACAACAGCCAGGGTAGGAAAGGTGCAACCCCTGGATAATTAGCCTCATAGCATGGAAGAAACTATTGCAGGCCATGTGACAGAGTCTGAGGCAGCTGTATTGTGGTCTCAGCTACTTGAATACAGTCAACTAAGTTCTGAGACCTCCGCCACAAGAGGCCTGTAGGAAAATGGCTCCTTGTTGCAGTTACCCCACCATGTTTTGCCTAATGTTGATGCTGACTTGACTGAGAAGTGTGCTGGGATCCTGCTAACCAGGCCCCAGCACCAGTGTTCTTTCACTTAAAAATGTACCATGGTTTCCACAATTGGCACACCCCTGGCACACAGATAAGTCCCTTGTAAAAGGTACCAGTGGTACCAAGGGCCCTGTGACCAGAGAAGGTCCCTAAGGGCTGCAGCATGTGTTGTGCCACCCTAAGGGACCCCTCACCTAACACATGCACACTGCCATTGCAGGCAAAGTCGACATGACATCCCCCTCAGGATGCCATGCACACAAAATAATGCCTGTGGACATAGGTAAGTCACCCCTCTAGCAGGCCTTAAAGCCCTAAGGCAGGGTGCACTATACCATAGGTGAGGGCATAGCTGCATGAGCAATATGCCCCTACAATGTCTAAGTCCATTCTTAGACATTGTATGTACAGTGTGACCATATTAAGTAAATGGCCTGGAAGTTTGTCAAAACGAACTCCACAGCTCCATAATGGCTACACTGAATACTAGGAAGTTTGGTATCAAACCGCTCAGAATGATAAACCCACGCTGATGCCAGTGCTGGATTTATTACAAAATGCACACAGAGGGCATCTTAGAGATGCCCCCTGTATTTGACCCAATCCTTTAGTGCAGGACTGACTGGTCTGTGCCAGCCTGCCACTGAGGGATGAGTTTCGGACCTCCTGAGGTGATAGCCTTTGTGCTCTCTGAGGCCAGAAACAAAGGCTGCCCTTGGTGGAGGTGCTTCACACCTCCCCCTACAGGAACTGTAACACCTAGCAGTGGGCCTCAAAGGCTAAGGCTTCGCGTTACAATGCCCCAGGGTACTCCAGTTAGTGGAGATGCCCATCCCCCAGACACAGCCCCCACTTTTGGCGACAAGTCCGGGGAGATAACGAGAAAAACAAGGAGGAGTCACCCCCTCAGCAAGGTCCACCCCTAAGGTGACCAGAGCTGCAGTGACCCCCTCCTTGGTAAATCCTCCATCTTGTGTTGGAGGATTTAGCCCAATAGGGATAGGGATGTGCTCCCCTCCCCAAAGGGAGGGAGCACAAAGAGGGTGTTGACACCCTCAAGGACAGTAGCCATTGGCTACTGCCCTGGGACCCTAACACACCCCTAAATTCAGTATTTAGGGGTGACCCTGAACCCAGGATTGCAGATTCCTGATGACCTGAACAAGAAGAAGGACTGCTGACCTGAAAACCCCGCAGACAAGAAGGAGACATCAACTGCTTTGGCCCCAGCCCTACCGGCCTGTCTCCAGATTCAAAGAACCTGCAACCGCGATGCATCTAGCGGGACCAGCGACCTCTGCCGACTTAGAGGACTGCCCTGCAAACCCAAAGGACCAAGAAACTCCCGTGGACAGCAGTTCTGTCCAAAAACGACCACGAAGAAACCATCTTTGAAGAGACTCACTCCTGAAGCGTGAGTCCCCAACACTCTGCACCCGACGCCCCCGGCCCATGTCCAGAGAAACCAACACTGCAGCGAGGACCCCCAGGCAGCTCCCATGACATATACACCCTGAGATGACCTCCCTGCACCCCCACGGCGACGAATGCAGAGAGAAACCAGAGGATTTCCCTGACCGCGACTGCCCGGTAACAAAGAACCCGACGCCTGGAAGAAGCACTGCACCCACAGCCCCCAGGCCCGAGAGGAACCAACTACCAGTGCAGGAGTGACCAGCATGCGGCCCTCATCTTTGCCCAGTCAGTGGCTGGCCCAAGAATCCCCCCTGTGCCCTGCCTGCATCACCAAAGTGACCCCCGGTTCCCTCCATTGAATCCAATACAAAACCTGACACCTTGTTTGCACACTGAACCCAGCCGCCCCATTGCCGCTTACAGTGTATTTTGTGTGCCTGTTTGGGGCCCCCCAGTGCTCTACAAAGCCCCCCTCATCAGCTCCCCGAGGACACAGATACTTACCTGCTAGCAGACTGGAACCGGAGCACCCCTAGTCTCCATAGTCGCCTATGCTATTTGGGCCCCTCTCTGACCTCTGCACCTGACCGGCCCTGTGTTGCTGGTGCTGGGTCTTTGGGGTTGACTTGAACCCCCAAAGGTGGGCTGCCTATGCCCCAGAGACTGAACTTGTAAGTGCTTTACTTACCTGACAAACTAACCTTTACTTACCTCCCCCAGGAACTGTTAAATTTTGCAGTGTCCACTTTTAAAATGGGTAATTGCCATTTTATGCTAACCTGTGTGCATTACTGTTTTATTTCAAATGTCTATATTTACCTATGCCAAGTACCTTACAATTTATGTACTTACTTGAATTCTGAATCTTGTGGTTCTAAAATAAATTAAGAATATAATATTTTTCTATATAAAAACCTATTGGCCTGGAGTTAAATCTTTGAGTGGGTGTTCCCATTTATTGCCTATGTGTACAACAAATGCTAAGTCTAACTGCTCTACCACACTACCACAAATAGAGCATTAGTATTATCTATTATTGCCACTATCAACTTCTAAGGGGAACCCCTGGACTCTGTGCACACTATCTCTCACTTTGAGATAGTTATATACAGAGCCGACTTCCTACAGCCGAAGCAGCTCTGAGTTGCACACTGTTAAATGTAATTAATATAATCAACGTTCCTTAATCTTTAAACATGTGGCAGTCAATACAGATCTCAGCAGTCAGTATGAGTCTGAGCATCATCTTCACAACACGTGGACACCCCGCTGCTGTAATTGCAGCTCCGACTGTTGCGGTGACTCCCCGCTTTTTCTTTACAGCGTATAGGTGGTCAAGATGCTGAAAATGCATGATTAATGCATTTTAATGCAGTGATGTGGACCACCACATTAAAATGCATTAGTCTAATGCCTGATGCGTGGTATTTGGCTGAGCTGTTGATTTATTCACTGAACCTTAATTAAATTAAATTTCTGTCCGCATTTCTGATTGCAATTGGTAATGCACAGCTATTCACCAGTGTGCTGGCTCACACGTCTATTCAGCTAAAAGAACATTTTCTAAGACCGATAAGGCACAGCTGAGAATTAGCTAGAATAAACAAAAAGAAGGGCACAAAGTGAAGTGACCTCCCCCAGGAATATGGTTAATCCTTAGGCACTCACAAGAAAAAGGCAGGGCGGTTTAGGCTTGTTGTCATGGGTCCTTCACTTTTCAAGGCTTCTCTACCCTGCTACAAAATGTAATTAAATGCCAACAAAGCTATAGATCTGGCATTGGCTGCCAGCCTTTTGGCTTTGTCAATGCATGTTTTGTCATAACTTTTGTAAAGTTCTATTATTAAAGAAGCTACTAGACCTTCCCCAATATGAAAATAACACTGTCAAAAAGCAAAAATAATGTTTAATCTCAAATAGCACACATAGCATACATCATCATAGCAATCCATGGCACTGAAGGGGACTACTTTGTGCCCTTGAATTTTTCGGAAAGAGCAGAAAGGTCACTGACAGTGAATTTAGTTGACTGACTTGTTGTTTAATGATGTATACAAAATGGGTCGGAAAAAATTTAATTCGGGCAGTGAAATGCGCGATGGGGCTGTGCATGGGGGCCCCTGCACTGCCATTGCCAAGTGCATGGGAGGGCATGGGCAGTGCAGGGGGGGTCTGAGTCACTCATTCCGCCAGCCTTTAAGGCTGGTGGAATTTGACTCATTCTCCGGAGGGCAACACTGCCATGTTGGATCTCAAACGCCGGCACTGCCAGGCTGCCTGATGGCAGGAGCCTGGCGGTGGCGGCGTTTCAACCGTGGTAGTTCAGCCACCACCGGCATGGTGGTCGAGACCGTCATGTTCATTATGAGGGCCTCAGTACTCACAGATACGAGGGGTTAGGTGAACTTAAGCCAATTTATACTCACAAAGTATACCATTGTTTATGTAGTGTCTTTGATAACATGCATGTAAAGACTCTCACTGTCCTTGGTGGACTCTAGACTGGAATTCCATAATCAGATATAAGGTGTTAAGGTGCGGCTATGAAAGTTATCGTGCAGAGCACAATAGCATGCTGAAGAGTAAAGATGTCTGTTGCAAAGCTCTGCATATGACATATTCATTTGTATGCTCCTGGGCTGGTGAAGATGCTACAACTGGAGATGACGGTGGGATACATGACCCGAAGAAATAAAGCTGTTCTCCCTGACAGTTTGTAAAGTTGCAGCAAATTGCTTGTGCATGCCACGTGCACACCAAATTGATGCGAAGTGGTCTGAGATTGGCATATATGGGGTCAAAGCCCTACTGCGGCCACTCACAGCAATCGAAGAAGTTGAAAGCCCAGCATAGAAGCACATTCGAAAAGCCTGCCAAAACCCTCTGGTAAGGCTGAAAGAAGAGATACTGTTCTGATCCATAACAAAGAGCCATCAATACGTAGCTAACGCTCAAGGCAGTGATGACCAGGTATAAAAAACAGAGACTTACTTACTGGCACAAGTGAGTGAAGTGCTATATGACCTTGAAAATCAGACGAGGTGACCAGACCCAAGCAGCGGGGTGTTGTGTAAAGAGGTTGCCGGTCCTGCTTTGCAAAAAGAACGCTGCCTGAAAACAACATGCTCTCAATGTGACAGAAGGGGGATAAAGTACATTGCGGCTACATTTCTGAAACCACCACCTTTGTTTGATACATCGAAGAAACAGAACACTGGTGACAGGTTGTCCACTTGGATTGAAATGTTTGATGATTTCATAGATGCACTAGGAGAAGAAGACAATAAAAAAAATCATTAAAAAAAATTAAAACCTGGGCGGTGATGGAATGAAAGAGGTGCTAAAGAAAATCTCACAAGCTGATGCAACATCATAACAACAAATAAAAGAAGCTTTGGAAGCCAAGTTCAATCTGATGCCGAATGCCAACTGCGAGAGGTACAGCTTCAACCAAGCACAACAACAAGGTGGTGAAATGATGCATGAATTTGTTGAGAGACTTGATACACTTCCCAAACACTGTAAGATCTGTAACTTTAATGATGAAGAAACCAGGCTTCTCAGAGTCATTGATGGCTGCCTTTCAGATTTCTTAAGAAGAAGCATGTTAAAAAAGCCATTAAGTTTAGAGAAAATGCTAATGGCTGCTAGGGCAGAAGAACAAGCATATGAAGAAGCTGCTGATATGAAAGCAAGAACAGCACATAATGAATCAACGTTGCTTATGAAAAACAAGTAAAATCCCAAAATATATGCACGCAAATTGGCGTCTCTGAAGAAAAAATTGTTATTCTTCAGATGTGGGTTTTCATTTTGCCATGAAGGTAAATGCCCTCCCATACAGACATGCAAAGGCAGCAGGAAACAAAACAACTTCATAAGGGTCTGCAAAGCAAAAGAGAAACCAGATGCATCACAGCAAAAAGAGAAAATGGCCGCCAGAAGGTTCCGGAAGCATTTTCGCCATGCCCACAAGGCCAAAAAGGCTACATCAATTAGGGCAAGTAGAAACCAAGCTCAGTCGATCATCATCAAATTCAACATATAACATATAAATGCTCTTCAACATCATCATAAAGCACTAGCGAAGAAGACTGACGTGTGTTGATGAAATCACCTAAGTAACAACGCTGGGGCCTTACCAGAGGCCAGGTTTCAAGTGGCCTTGACGATTTCTTCCAGAGACAGAGGCTCATTAAGTGATAGCCTTTTGTTGATGTCTTAACAGACCACACCAGTGTTGTGAAGGAATTCAACCACTTGTACATCGTTGAACCGGGTTATTGACCGGAGATTGATGATTTTCTTCAGTGGGAAGTCACCATCCTGTTCTCACTTCCCTGGAGCCCTCCTCGGATAAGTGTCGCAGGAGACCTCGGTGAAGAATTCTACCTTTGGACTTAGATGATTTTTCAGGAAGGAAATCTTCATTTGGGCTGAGGTTGAAATTGGATCCAATGTCCTTGAAACCCTCCTCGGATGCGCTGCGTGGGAAGTCCCGGTCAACTTTTTCCGTTTGGATTTGTCACTTTTTTGGAGCTTTTTCTCTCCAACGTCAGATGACCCTTGTTAGAAATGGGGACTTTGGTTGGCAGTCAGGTTACTCCCTGTCCAAGCAAGGACCCTCCATCTAGTCAGGGTAAAGGAGAATCACCCTCAGCTAACCCCCACTCACCCCCTTGGTAGCTTTGCACAAGCAGGCAGGCTTAACTTCAGAGACTAGGTGTAAAGAATGTGTACCAACACACACAGTAACTCAGTGAAAACACTACAAAATGACACAACACAGGTTTAGAAAAATAGGAAATATTTATCTAAACAAAACAAGACCAAAACGACAAAAATCCAACACACACAAGTCAAGTTATTAATTTTAAAAGCAAAAGAGTCTTATCAATCAATCAATCAGGAATATGGAAAGCGCAATACTCACCCGTGAAGGTCTCAAGGCGCTGAGGAGGGGAGGAGGGAGAAGGGGCAGGGGAGAGGTGCTGCTACTGCTCCAACATCCAGGTCTTGAGAAGTTTCCAGAAGTTTCCTGAAATTTCTTAAATCCTTTTGTAAACAGTAAAAACACTGTTAGCATTCAAAAGTACCTGGGTAGCATGCGTCGTTTTTCCTCTGTGCAGGAGAGCGATGCGTCAATCCGGGTAAGCACTCGGGTCCGGGCAGGCTTGTGTTGTTTTTCCGCACCCAGCAGGGGTTGCGTTAAAAATCCTGCCACACGGTATCAGCAAAACCGCGCTGTGTGGGTTGCGATGTTACCAGCCTCCGTTAGCAGTGTTGCGCATCGTTTCTCCAGCTGCGTGTATCGCTCTTCCAGCTGCGCTGCAGGCAGAGCGTCGTTTTCAGCCACGAAGCCAGCAGCACTTCGTTTCTATAGACGCATCGCGGAGGTTGCATCAGAAATTTACCCGCATGGCGGTCTGTGCGTGGATTTTCCTCAGGTCTTCAGCTCTGCTCCAGGCAGAGGTTCCTCTTGATTTCCAGAAGTGATCTAAATTCTGTGGTTTTGGGTGCCCTTCTTATACTCATTTTGGACTTTGAAGTAGGCTTACTTCAAAGGAAAGTCTCTCCTGTTTGTTAAATTCTGCCTTGCCCAGGCCAGGCCCCAGACACACACCAGGGGGTTGGAGACTGCATTGTGTGAGGGCAGGCACAGCCTTTTCAGGTGTAAGTGACAACTCCTCCCCTCAATTCCTCCACAGATGGCTCATCAGGATATGCAGGTTGCACCCCAGCTCCCTTTGTGTCACTGTCTAGAGAGAGGTGCAAATAGCCCAACTGTCCAACTGACCAAGACAGAGAATCCACAAATAGGCAGAGTCACAGAATGGTTTAAGCAAGAAAATACTCACTTTCTAAAAGTGGCATTTTCAAACACACAATCTTAAAATCAACTTTACTAAAAGATGTATTTTTTAATTGTGAACTTAGAGACCCCAAACTCCACATGTCCATCCACTCTCAAAGGGAATCTATACTTTAATCATATTTAAAGGCAGCCTCCATGTTAACCTATGAGAGGGATAGGCCTTGCAACAGTAATAACCGAATTTGGCAGTATTTCACTGTTAGGACATATAAAACACATTAGTATATGTCCTAACTTAAACCAGGACCACTACCCCACCCAGGCCACAAACACTACATCCAGTCACGCTGAATGCCCACAAACCCTCTAACAGGCCCACATCCCTCCCCCTGTGCACAGCCACACACCCCTGCAAAGAATCACAATGGCACTTCACCACCCACAATGAACCTCCACATCCCATGCAAATTGCAATGGCAACCCCACAGTAGGTCCCTGCATGGCCCAACAGGGGAATCAACTGCACAAAATAGGGCAGAGCTGTGCATCCTTATCCAATTTAGTAAATGTGACATACATGTCCATTCCCCCCCACAGTCACCACCACCCATGCCACCCTGATGAAAAGGCCAAGCAGTGCCAGGGCCCCACATGGAGACAGAGACCCCATTCAGGACACTGGAGATGGTAGTGTGGACAGTGAGGAATACCCTGGCCCGTCAGACAGTCCTGGACTGTCAACCTCCAGCAGCCCCACCCAGGATACCACTGACACCCCTACCACCCAGCCACCAACATCAACTCTGGCCAAACAACCCCACACCAGTGTATCCAGGCCACAGACTGGTGGAACACAAGTACAGAGCCTCCACCTACTATCAGGCAGGATGACGATGGCCCCAGTACAAGTGATACTGCCAGACCTGTGCAGGGGACACAGGCACAGGGGGCTAGGCCCAGTGGGAGGGCATCAGTGGCCCAGGGGGAGGCCAAAGGATGGATGCTGCAGCCCAGGAGGTGATCTCTGAGGTCCTGGGAGCACACCACTATACCCAGGACAGGGTGGGGTAGATCCTGGCCACACTGGAACAGAGTCAAAGGTTGCAGATAGACCAACATCAAGAGACCATGGAGCAGTGGAAACAACTTAATGCCACCATGGCCACCATAGCAGGGGTGCTGCAGCACCACCACCTAACCGAGCCTGAGACCCCCACAAACCAGGAAGCACCTACCACTGACCAGGACACAGACCAGCCATCTACATCAGCAGCAGCAACTGGACTGGTGGCACGGGCAAAGGACACACAGGAGACCAGCACCCCTACCCAGGCAGCCCAGCACTAGACCCTCAAACTGTCCCTCAGACCCAGATATGGCACAGGAACACCTGTGAAGACCAAGGTCCCCACCAAGAAGTGACTCTGACATGGACTGACTCCCAAGTGTGCCACTGTGCCACCATCCTCACCCGCCAAAAGCAACATAACAAATTGCAAGAGTAGATGGACCTTTACCCACTGCCACCAATCTCCCGGCCCATGTACCTACTATGGACATCCACCATTAGCCCACTCCCTATCTCTGTAAAGCACACCAGTGCATTAAGGACACCAAATAAAACACATGTACACCAAATTGTATGTCCCCTGTCATATTGATGAATCAATTGTAAATGTGAATGCATTTTCCAGTCAATTCCATAATCAGACCTTTATTGCAGGAATGGCACCCCACGCACAACATTGTGTAGAGTAAACAGAAATGTACACCATGTTTGCCTCAATGGCACATGCCACCTCAATATTCAGGTAACACTGTCACTGACTACAGACCCCACATCCAAATAGTGAATAAGTCAGACAGTTATTATGCATTGCAGACAACATCATCAGTGAAAAGTACCTCATGATCACTGGAAGTATAGTTGGATCAGCTGGTTCCTGGAGTGGACATCTTCCCCCTCTTCATCCTCACCATCACTCTCATCCCCTCTCAGATGATGCAGGTCTGGATATACAGCACCCTCCTCCTCCAGCAGGGGGATAGCTTTCCTCATAGCCGCGTTGTGCAGCATGCAGCAGGCCACCACTATTCTACACACCTTCTCAGGGCCATACCACAGGGAACCCCCAGAGAGATGGAGACAACGGAATCTAGCCTTCAGGGGACCTATAGTGCACTCTATCACCCTCCTAGTACATCAATAGGCCTCATTGTAATTCCTCTCTGCATCTGTCCTAGGATTACTCACAGGTGTCAGGGGCCAATGCATGTTGGGATAGCCAGAATCATCTGCAAAAGTGTTTTGAAACAGGTCTGTAACAGACTGCCATTACTTGCAGACAGCCTGGCTGTCAGCTATGTACAGAACCAGTGTCATACACACTCACCTATGAGCCATTCTCTGTCCACTTGTAGTTGATCCATCATGTGTGGTACACTGCTGTTCCTCAGGACAAATGAATCATGGACTGATCCTGGAAACATGGCATTCACATGTAATATGTACTGGTCTGCAGTACACACCAGTTGTATGTTCATTGAGTGGAAGTTCTTCCTGTTCATGTACACCTGTTCATTTACTCTTTGGGGGATGAGAGCTATGTGGGTGCCATCTATGGCACCTATCACATGGGGAATGTTAGCAAAGGCATAAAATTCAGACTTGATGGCAGGGAGATCAGCCCTTTGGGGAAACTTCACATATGTCTGCAGGTGTAGTACAAATGCATTCAGGAATTTCGACAGGATGAGGCTAAACATTGGCTGTGAGAACCCTGCAGCCGTGCCCACTGTCAATGAAATTAGCACGTGGCCAGAAAATGGAGTACAGAGAGCACTTGCACTTCAGTAGGGATGGCATGCTGATTCCGATTAGCTGTTCTCAGTACTAGATCCAGTAATGCACATTGCTAATGGATTGTAGCACGATTGAGTCTGTAGTTGATATTGATGTGACGTTCCACCATGGTCTCCAAATCAACCGGCGGTCTGTACACAGATGGGGCCCTCCCTCGCCACATGGGTCTGTACCTAGGGAGTACACATGTGAGGGACACATGTACATATGCACAACATGTTGTGTATGAATAACTGCTGTACAATATGTAGGTTACACACAAGCGATGTATGATGTACAACTGTAGGGACATGTATGAAGTGATACGTCTGGACTGTTGTGGGGAGGAAAGAGTCCTGTGTGCATGCAACTAAGGACTGGGGACCATAGGGCCTGCATGGGGCCCATGACCAGAAAATATCTGCATCATGCAAGCAAAATGGCAGCCACCTGCCATCGAGATATGTAGCAGTGGAAGTGACCTCATTCCGTTGGCGGTTGTTGTTATGGCATAAGGCGGTGTTCATCGCCGTGCACCCATTCATTGGTTAACAAGGTTGTCAATGGGGAATCTGGGCCTATCATGATCGCCGCCCGCAATGACAGTGCACACCAAGGCAAAGCGGATGCCATGTTTCACCCCAGGTTCACTTGACTCCCTGATCGCGTGCATGGAAGAATTCCTCTGAGTGTGCTTCTGTGTCCTGACTCTGGTTACTCAAGTGGCACGAGTCACAGGGGAAAGGGCCCCGGCCTTCACCATGGAGGAGCTGGAGAAACTGGTGGAAGGGGTCCTACCCCTGTATGCCAAGTTACATGGGCGACCAGAGGTGAAGGTTAGTAGGCGGTTGACGTGCATGGATGTGTGTGATGGTGGCGGATGCCTGTATGCATGTGTAGTCGGTATGTACCTGAACAGGCGTAGAATGTGTGGCATGTACCATGAGTGAGGTAGTGAAATGATGTTGTGAAGTGTTTGTCCCATAGGGGACGTATAGTCAGCAGTATCACAAGGCCATTTTCTGAACTCTGTTTTTCTTTTCTGTGTGTCCCCTACAAATCAGCGCCCATCAGAAGAGGGCACTCTGGCAGGCCATCGCCAGGGAGGTGAAGACCCTGGGGGTCTACAACTGGTGGAGCACCCACTGCAGGAAGCGGTGGGAGGACCTGCAGCGCTGGGCCAGGAAGACCTGCGAGGCCCAGCTAAGGAAGTCATCCCAACGAGGAAGGGGTGTCCGTCGTGCCCTGACCCATCTAATGCATCGCATTCTGGCGGTGGCATATCCAGACTTGGATGGGCGCTTGAAGGCTGCACAGCAGCCACAAGGGGGTGAGTACCAACACCATACCATGCCTCTTTGATGGATGTCTGAGGGTGCTGTAGGATGTATGCTGTCTAGTGCCAGGTACTCTGACAGGTGTCTTACAGCAATCCAGGTCTCATGGGCACTGAGATGATTAGGGTCAGGTCTGCAGTTCATGAGGTCCTTATGTCATGTGGGAGAAGAGTTGTATGCTAGGGTTGTGGCCACTAGTCAGGGGCATAGGCATGACTATAGCTGTAGGTGCTGCATGGTGGTGTATAAGCTGGGTGGGAGTATGAGTGAACCAAATATGTACATCCATCCAGGTACTTACATTTATCTCTCATGTTTTGTCTCCCCACCCCTGTACTCTTGTGTTGTCGGTGTACATCAGCATCATCTGGTGATGGAGTGGTGGTATCGGTGAGTGGGGATGCAGAGGCCCGCGGTTCCAAGGAGGCAGAGTCTACCGACGCCAAAGGGACCAGTGGGTCTGAGGGTGAGGGGAGTACCACGGGAGAGAGTACTATCACTTGCGGTAGTGACTCTGATACCTCCTCCGATGGGAGCTCCCTGGTAGTGGGCCCACCCATTCTTTGTTATCTTCCTCCGCCCCCCCATACCATCACCTCCCTCCCAGTTGCTTCCCACCCAGTTGCTCGGGCCCCCTCACCCAGAAGGGTGGGGGTCTCCTTCGCCCCAGTCACCTCATCCCCTGCCCCAGTCAGCCTTGCTGCCCTCACGGAGGAGGCTATTGACCTCCTGAGGACCATCACTGTAGGGCAGACAACCATTGTGAATGCCATCCAGGGGCTAGCATCCCAGATGCAGCAGTGCAATTCACTGTGCCATGTCTGGCCTACAGAGATCTTTTCAGGCTCTGGCCTCCTCTTTGACAGCAGCCAGTGTCCCTGGCCTTTCTGTCCCCCCTCCAACCACCTCTACCCCTTCCAGCACCCCACTCCCTTCACCCATCCCAAGCACATGTTCAGACAGCAAAGCACACACCTCAACACACACAAAACATACACAGAAACACAAGCATCACACATCCCTCCACAGACATACACACAGCCAACATACAAAGGCACACACAACAACATCCACTTTCCCCAGTGTGTCCACCTCTCCCGCCTCCCTGTCTGTCACCTCTACATGCACACCCACAAGCACTGCACCCTCATTCACTGTTGCTGACCCCATTCCTGCAGTCACCACAACATCAGACAACCAGTCATGCACCCCAGACACCACACCTGCACTCATCACAACGACATTGACTGACACATGCAGCACACTCACCAGACCTGCAGACAGCCAGACAACATTCATGTACACTGGCAGCCTGTCTTGTCCCACAGTGTCCATCCCCCTTCCCAAAACATTCAAATGTTCACAGACACCCACACAACACAAATAAGCATACTGTTCAGGCACCTGCATCCACATCTGGCACACATACACCTGGTACAAGCACTCCCTCTACCTCCAGTCCCACACCTTCCTCCATGTCCACCCCAACTGCCCCTAAAAAACTTTTCCTGTGCCGTGTTGACCTTTTCAAAGCCACTGGCCCACCCAGTCTCGTCCATAAACGTGCCCACCTCCTTGCCCTGTCCACTCCTTCCACGTCCGCCCTTCCCATCCCCCTGCCCCTTCCCCAGTGACCAAGAAGCACCGTGCAGGCCCTTGTCCTTCCCCCCCACCCCCAGTCTAAGCCCGCTCCCCCACCTTCCAAGGCTAAACCCAAACCCCAACCACCTCCCAAACGTAAGCCCAAGGCCCCCCTCCAGACGTAAGTCCCCACCCCCACCACCCCCTGCCCCTGTTCCCTGTTCCCTGAGGTGCCTGGCTGCCTCATTGATGTCCCTTTATGGTGAAGTACAATGTGCACAAGTGGGAGTCAAGTTCGGGCCATTTGGGCTCTTCAGCCTTTTTATTTTGGAATGGCCAATGGCCTTATTTGGACATTGTATTTTCTACAATTATTAAATTTTGGTTGCCCAGTGTTGCTGTTGGCACTCTCTGGAGACATAGTTCATAATTTCTTTGTGGGGGTGTGGTGTGCACATGTGTGTACTTTGGGCAGGTTGTATTGGCTTGTGATGGTGTGAGGGGTTGGGGGTGCGTTGCAGGGTGGGTGGGTATGTAACTGTGCCCTTTCTTCCCTTGTTTAGTAGGCTGCGTTACTTACTGTCGTCATCTTTGTCGGCAGTCACGGTCGTGGAGGTATATGACAAGGAGCAGCACTGGCATGATTTCCAATTCTCTCTCCATGTCTGCTTTGGCGTGTTGTATGTGCCTCCAGTGTTTATTTGGTTTGTTTCCGCCAGGCTTTGCGTGGCGGTGGTTCCCGCCCGAGAAGTAACGGCGGTCTTGTGCTTCATTATGGACTGGACTGTTCCCATGAGGAACACGGTCAAGACTGATTTGCATATGGTCGGGTCCAAACTGGGGTGGCATGGTGAGCTGTGACTGGGGGTGAGTGTTTGCGTTGTTCAGCACTCCGTCCATCATCCTTTTGTGTTGCTAAAGTTGCCGTAAGTGGGAAGGGTATGCCCAGACGGGGGTCCCTTGCTCACTGTGCCACTGGATTTAAGCTAGCCTGGCTGATGAAGGGTGAAACCCTGAAACTGGTCCAAGGATGCATGTTTCCGGTCGAGGGAGGACTGATTTGCATATGGCTGGGTCCAAAGTGGGGTGGCATGGTGAGCAAAAGAACGATGGATTAAACCCAGATCTGTGACTGGAGGTGAGTGTTTGCATTGTTCAGCACTCCGGCCTTCATCCTTTTGTGTTTTTCAAGTGCTTCATTATTTGGCGGTCCAGACTGCCAGCCTGTTGGTGGTAGTTACCGCCACCACTGATGGTGGGGTCTTTCCTGCCATGTTCATAATGACCACCTTAGTTTTGACAAATCATGTGGGGTGTTGGGGAATTTTATGTGCAGATGAAGTATAGTTAACATGGCATTGAGGAATGTATTGAGGAAACGTGAGAATGCAGTTTGTGACAAAGCTCCAGCTGCTGCTATGACTCCTTGATAGCTTCCTGAGGCTAAGAGGTACAGGGAGCATCATTCCTGCACATGAGAGGGTATGGCATTGGTTCTGTGTGTGGGTGCGTCGCTGCAGTAGGGGTTGTAAATCAGCTATTAAGTCAAGTATAATGGCAGAGTTCAACCTGTACTTGTCAAATATCTCCTCTGTCTGATTAAAGAGGGTAATGCACACTCTGAAAATGCGCTCCTGTCTCCTCCATCTCCTCAAATCCGCCAGGATCCTCATCCTTCTCACCATGATGTAGAGTGCAGCCATTGTTAAAAAGGGCTGATGCATTCTGGGCCTCTTTATATAGGTTGCACCTGTTTACCACCTGATTTCAATTTGTGGAAAATTGCACATGCAAAAAACAATTTTGAGACTAATCGCAATTTTTGAATGCTTGATACATTGTATTGCGATTATGCATCTTTAAGGAATCGCTATTTTAGTGATTCCTCAAAAATGCACTGCGAATGCCTTTCATACATCGTGAAAGGCTATTTTGCATTCGCAAACAGTGGAATTTACTGATTCGCATAATTTGCAAATGCAAAATCCTTTGATACATCTGGCCCTTTGTGTTGATTATATGGTTATGCCTGTGAAAAAGCTACTTACAACTGCTAATAAGTATAGAAAAAACAACTACAAAAACAAACAGGAGACTTTTTTTCTGTTGTACATTGATACAAGAAGGGAGAGCATTAGAGATAGTACTTAGGGATTTAGTATAAAATTATCCTACCTTCAAAAAACATTTTGGCTAGCTGAACAATATGTTCAATTGATTGACTCAAAAGCATATGCTGTAAAAAGAAAAATATTAATTTTAACAATAAATAGAATGAAAGCACTGACATGTTTAATTTTTACAAATGATATGTTAGGAAAAAAAACTGGAATCAATTAAACTTTCAGATATATTTGAAAGCTGTTGGAGACACACACCCAGTAGTGAATCACACTTTTAGGAAGAAACTTACCATACATAGACAAATTGGGTCCTATCTGTAAGTAATGATGGGCGTTGCTTTGAAGTTATGCATGTCTCTGTGATCAGGTTAGGAAAACAAGTTTAAAATATAACTGCACACTCAAAACAGGATTTTGAGTCGACAGCTAATAAACATCCTGTTTACCAATGGAATTGCACTTCCATATGCCAGATTCAGAAGACAATTATTGAAAAACTACAAGCGTTTATCACTTTTGAAAACAAAACATTTACAAGGCAAAATAAAGATTTTAAAACATTGGACAACTGTCCATTTAGTAATATTACAAAGCTACAAGGCCATTTTTTGGGGCTGCTTTCAAAATGATGTGTAATTCAACTTTTCATGACATTAATATGCTTTCAACTCATCATTCAAATATATGAAACCTTGTGTGAACGTTATACTTTGTTAAAAGACCTGCAATACAATTGAGGCAAATAAACTATACTCTACTACACTTCAATCCTGAAAAGGTCCTCTCAATTATAAAGCATATACAATCGAAATCCTTTGGTGTCTGAGGGGTTTTGGTGTCTTAAATTATTGTATATTCAAAAAGTACAATGAATAATCCAATTATGGAATTTAAACAGCATGACTTGGATACTTTACAATGTCACAAACCATTTCTGCAATTCTAAATAAAGTGTGCATTTGCTGTAGACAGATGCATTATACTAAACAGGCTTATCATATTGAATTACTACAGAAGAGCAGAAAAAGAAGGGAAATTACCTTGGAGGAAACATGCTATTTATCTTATTGTGTAAAACAGATATGGTTGTACTTATCAAATTGTATGTCAGTATAACTTTATGCCTTCAAGTGCAATTTTTAATACTTTGGAAATGCATCCTATACCTTCAGAATTACAAAATTTGAATGTATATGAAACTATATTAATTAAAACTTTACATCCATTTCAAACAATTAATAGAATGCCACCTAAATCAGTGGAATGTCAAGATGAAGAATTAATGTATGTGCTGAAAGGTAAGACTGTTTTTCTATCATTAGATAAAAAAAACATTGAAGCTCTGGGAGTACAGCACAAATTACAAGAACATTTAGTTGTATTAGTTAATGGAGTGGCAACAAAAGATAACATTTGGCAAGAATTAATAAGCATTTCCAAAATACAAGATGCTATTTTTAAGAATAAAATTAATGACTTCATATATACCACTTATCTACTATTTACACATGAAACTAATTCTGGCCAGTTTGAAAAAATTAGTAAAGAACTCTCTGAAAAAATATATGAAGTCTATACGATACTCCCACTGTATTGTAAATAATTAATGGGTGATGCCTTAGAACTCTATCAAATGAGAGAGGCTACAGGAGATCCAGTTAGTATTTTAAAAAAGCTTTAGAGGTTCAATGCTATCCAATTTAATTTCCAATGGGAAAAGGAAGGTAATATGATGATTGTCCTAATCCAATTATTACATTGGAATGTCGTCCCACCAGACTATATTCAGAAGACCCAGATTTAAAGTAAAATAGACCTTATATTTTTACTTTACTATTTGAAACTGAACTATCCATTACCTCTTATGCTGTTGCGCATGTGATGGGAACTGGAACACAATTTAATACTTTATCAGCTAAAGATTTCCTAGACAAGATGGAAATCAATGATGAAAACTTGAAATACAACTTAATAATTATTAAGGATGTCAGTGAGGTAAAAAATATTTGTTCTGAAGGCTTGGCATCTTAGATGTATGTTTGGGAATTTGGGACTACCTGCTTGGTTTCTTACTTTGAGTTGTGCAGAATACCTATAGGATGATTTAAATAGTTTCCTACTTGAAGCTAACAATAATCTGACAGATGTTGCATTTAAAACACCTGGGGAATTATATTCTTTAGATACAGCAAAAGTTTCAGATCTTTTAATCACAAATTCCAAACTATGATTAAGTTTATAACAAATAAAACGAAAAATCCGCAAGGCAAGGTTATTGATTTCTTTTGAAGAGTACCAAGCTAGAGGTGTGCCTGGCTGTGGATTTTGGGCTCTAGTTCAGCCGACACCTAGGGAAACCTAGCAAATCTGTACATTTTTGAAAACTATACACCTATGGCAATCTAGAATGGGGTGACATGTGTGTTTCTCACCACATTTCTTACTCAAAATCCCTTGCAAACCTCAAATTATGTCAAAAAAACACATTTTCCCCACATTTCTGTGATGGAAAGTTCTGGAATCTGAAGGGAGCCACACATTTCCTAACACTCAGTGTTCCCCTCGGTCACCCAATAAAAATTATACCTCACTTGTTGGGTGAGCCAAGAGCCTGCAACAGGGAAGGGCTAAAAATGTGTAGAGATTGAGGGGGCACCAAATCGTGTTCATGGGCACAATTTTTTATGCATTTTTAGGCTGACTCTGCTGTGGATGCCCACACAAGTGAGGTATCATTTTTATCAGGCGACTGAGGAGTACGCTGGGTGGTAGGAAATGTGTAATTTATTTCTGTTTCTGGAAGAATATGGTACAGAAATGCAAGGAAAATATGTGATTTTAGTCACATTTTGAGATTTGCAGTGCATTGTTGGAAAGAAAATCTGTTGGGATCCACAAGAGGCACACCACCCTATACTCCCCTGGGTGTCTAGTCTTTGAACATATCTAGAGTCAGCAGATTGTCCATAGACAAGAAGCAAGCATGCTACCAAGTCTCTTACTTCTGTGATGCCCCAAACACTCAAATTGTGACAAAACACCCTTAGATTTTGTTAAAAAGACTCCTCACCCATCACCCTAGTTGGTGGCATGCTTCATCATTGGAGTCCCACCCAAGATACCTAGGGTGTCTAGGGTGTCAAGAGTGTGCTTTGATGCCTGATTACAGAAGAGTGGGTTTTTCATGAGTTAAATTCCCAAACTGAGAGCAGAAGAGCAATAACATTATCTTGTGGTTACCCACCAATATGGCATTTTTTTATCATGATAACCTTGGACAAAGGTTAAAAACACAGATTGTCATAATTTGAGTGTTTTGGACATCACTGAAGTAAGAGACTTGGTTGTGTGCTCACTTTTTGTGGTTGTTGATAGTAATTTGGGAAGCTGAGCAGGCTCTCTCTTCTCACTCTCTTTCTTGGTACACACACATACTGGTTGAATTTGACACAAGAGTGAGTGATGGTTCAAAATTTAAAATTTAATTAACAAGAGATTTCACAAAAATGAAATGCACTGTTAATATTTGAAAGGTCAAAAAGCTGAAACAATGACTCACAGCACTTGAGCTCTAAAGCCCCATCAAGGCATCAACTGCTTCACAGTCCATTCACACACTTTTCATATGCGACACACACAAGACCATTCACACCGTCAGCTGCAGGCCCAGCACTTTACAACACTTATTTCAACAGATTGTGCCATTCAAGGGCCCATCACTGTCATACGCCCATATTCCAGACACAGCAATCACACCGGGTGAGGGAGTGTGTAGACTGGCGTTTGACTAGTAGTGTGTGCAGAGACCAGCAGCAAGTCACTATTCACACACCACCAACCAAGCATCAGCTCATGCACACTGCCAGACAAGTGTCAGCTCACATAAACCGTCAGCCAAGCGCCAGCCCAAGCATTCTACCAGCCAAGTGCCAGTCCACACACACTGCCAGCCAAGTGCCAGCCCACATACACCGCCTGCCAAGTACCAGCCCACTCACACTGCCAGCCAAACGCCAGCCCACACACCACCAGCCAAGTGCCAGTCCATGCACACCACCATCACATTTTTTTTAACTAAAAAGAAAACACAAACCAACTGGAAATAAATAATAATCTACGAACACAACAGCTCTAACTAAATGCATCACACTAATGCCAACCGTGAAACTGAAGCCTTTTGTGTGGTACATTCTAAACCAGCAGGCACACACATCTCAGGTTTAAAAGGACAATCGGGGCAGTGCATATGGCTCTCCTTCCGCATGCCTCTTTACATACAGACTCTACATCGCTTACAGGGGTATTTTTTTGGGACGAGGGAGGAATGTGACAGGCAAAAGGTGAACTTTCGATCTAGCCACATCCTCTACCACTCCAGCTCTAGCAACACGTGCCGGTCCCATGACAACAAGGCTGCCTGTCACAGACTCCTGAAAGTGAACAAAAGTCATATTTGACGCTGGAGAATAATCCTTGAACACAACAAAAGCATTAAAGGTTGCTAAATGGAAGAGATGGATTGCCAACTTCTTATACCAAATGTAAGCCCTACGAACAGAAGTGTTAGGTTTCAACCTATGATCTACTCTATCTACATCAGGTGTGCTTATTGTAGTCTAAAATGCACACAGGTTTGCGCACAAACAGTCACAGGTGAAGTACTTTCATCATGGGTGGTAGTTAGCATATAGACATCCCTCCTGTCTGCAACTTTCAAAGCTAGCAGTTCATCACTATGCAAGGCACTGCATTGTCCCTTCTCAAGTTTTTACAATCAAGCTCCTTTGGATAACATTTGCTGTTAAAGTGGACTGTGCCACAAGCAACAGTGTCCACTTTGAACAATTCCCTGAACAATAGAACACCAGTGTAGAAGTTATCTAGGTACAAATGGTGACCTTTGTTAAAAAGTCCTCTACCAAGTCCCACACAATTTTCTCACTAACTCTGAAAGTGGACGGACAAGCAGAGGGGTCAATAGTGGAATCCCTACCTGTGCAGGCCCGGAAATTATATACATATTCTGTACTACTCTCAGATAGCATATACATCCTAATTCCAAAACGTGCCCTCTTATTAGGATTGTACTGCCGAAAAACCACATGGCTGTTGAACAGGACCAAAGACTCATCCACAGCTATTTCTTTCCCTAGACCATAGATCGCTAAAAATTGATATACAAGAAGAGGACAAATCTTTAAAAGAAGGTCACAATCTGTGTGATCTCATAGCAATGCTAAAGCCTTATCAACAAAATGAAGCATCTGAAGCAGAAGCAAATACTGATCACAACTGCAGGAAATATGGCAGTTGCCATCAAGGGACTGGTAGACCAATATGAAGACAGCAACAAATTACTTATTAAGCCTATCAAAAAACTTAAATCCATTAACTTCTTCAACTCTTCCAGCAACATACCAACAACCTGCTGAGCGGTCATGTTGCAGTTAGCCATAATCCTTACAAATAAAGATAACTTGAGAAACAAGTCAACAACAACCAACACTGTAAAATCAGCAATACACAAGTGTGCCTTTATGACAAAGACCTATATACTCAAATACGATACCACTCACTTGGCAGAGACAGCGCGACTCACCAGCACCTACTCTGCACAAACACAGAAGGCACCAATGATATCCCACTGGAAAGGAAAAACTAAATAAAATTACACATAAGACTGCACAGTACACATTGTGCACAGATACAAGGAGAATTTCACACACAATAAAACATAAGAGAAATATGCTGCATTATTTTACCACTTACAAAAACTCATTTATGCATGGCAATGATACTCATTTAGAGTACACAGTACAAAACATGCAACTATGCAAACTGCAGATTTACCACAGCTGGAACCACAAGCAAAGCCAAAGCTAAGGAATCAGAAGCTTTGTATTAAAATAAAAAGAAGAAATAAAACATTATGATCACAAATGCAAATTTTGCCCCAGTCCACACACACCCCGCCACCAAACTTTCAGAAACTTTCCCTAGTGTCTAGTGGTTTTTGGAACCCACTGGGGGTAGATGTCCCTAGAAAAATTGCCAATCAGCCCCCAAGGGGGTCAAAAATAGACAAAATAATGGCTCACTAAAGGGGAGTGATCCTTGCCCAAAAGGCTGCTCACCAAACACAAAACTCATTAAGAAAACCCTGATGTCTACTGGGCTTGTCCCTCCTTTGGAGGCAGATGGGCCTAACTCATAATGGGCAGTGTGCCCTAAAGGGGGTCAGAAACAGCAAAAATATTCTCCCCCAACAGGGGAGTGTAGGAAAGTACCATCTTGCCTAGCATGTTACCCCCATTTTTACTGTATGTATGTTTGTTTTTGCCTGTGTCACTGGGATCCTGCTAGCCAGGACCCCAGTGCTCATAAAGTGTGCCCTGTATGTGTTCTCTGTGTGATGCCTAACTGTATCTCTGAGGCGCTGCTAACGAGAACCTCAGTGTTTATGCTCTCTCTGCTTTTAAAATTGTCACTGCAGGCTAGTGACTAATTTTACCAATTCTGATTGGCACATGGGAACACCCTTATAATTCCCTAGTATATGGTACCTAGGTACCCAGGGTATTGGGGTTCCAGGAGATCCCTATGGGCTAAAAGGACAGGATGCAGCAAGCCCAAAGAGAAAGCATCAATCCCTATTAGTGCCCAGTAGATCACAATGTGTACAATGATGGCTTATTTAGACTGTTATGGTGTGCAACTCCACTACGGCCCCTGCTGCAAGAAAGGGCCTGAAGGGCGAGAGAACACCCCAACAATACAACAACATTTAGGGGGTGCACCACTCCAAAACACTCAATGAGACACAATGAGTACAAAAAGTCCAATACTATTGAGCAAATAATGGCGCGAAGCTTCTATTAGTTTCTTCCCAAAGGCTTTAATTGGTGAAGGAAGCTTGTTACAACATAAATTTCATGAAAAGAAGCAGCCAACGCGTTTCATCCTATACAAATGGGCTTCTTCAGGGCTGCAAAGTAACATATAATGGTAAGGTAATATAATCACATACGTGAAGTAACAAAAACAAGACATATTAACATACAAGGTGTTACTTTACATACATGTGATAAGCAACAAAGTTGCTTTGTGAAGGTACAACAATATTACAAAAAAGAGAAAGAGAGAATATATAGACACAGTCGTAGTCTGGACCATTGTCAAGTCAAGTGTAATTGACAGAACCAGCAAGGAGAAACGATCAAGAGTAGGGGTCAGGGATAAAGTTCAATAGATACACCGTGGGAAAAGTGTGCATGGGAACATAATAAAGTGAATTCCTTATAAAGGACCAGTGCGCATAACAATAGTGGAAACTAGGAAAAATCCCTCTGCCAGTAAGTATGAAATCCCATTAGTGACAAAAGAGCAACAAAAGATAACAAAAGTTGTTGCAGGTGAAAAAGGCACACATACCAAATGTAGTACTCCAAATGAAGCGGGCTGCAGAATTTCTTTTGCCACCCATAGGGGCTCAGACAATTCTTACACAGGACTGCCACTGCAGCCTGAGTGAAATAACGTTCACGTTATTTCACAGCCATTTTACACTGCACTTAAGTAATTTATAAGTCACCTATATGTCTAACCCTCACTTAGTGAAGGTTAGGTGCAAAGTTACTTAGTGTGAGGGCATCCTGGCACTAGCCAAGGTGCCCCCACATTGTTCAGGGCGATTTCCCCGCACTTTGTGAGTGCGGGGACACCATTACATGCGTGCACTACATATAGGTCAATACTTATATGTAGCGTCACAATGGTAACTCCGAACATGGCCATGTAACATGTCTAGGATCATGGAATTGTCACCCCAATACCATTCTGGGGTTGGGGGGACAATTCCATGCAACCCCGGGGCTACAGCATAGAGCCCGGGTACTGCCAAAATAACCTTCCGGGGTTTTCTCTGCAGCTACCACTTCTGCCAACCTTCAGACAGGTTTCTGCCCCCCTGGGGCCTGGGCAGCCCAGCCCCAGGAAGGCAGAACAAAGGATTTCCTCTGAGAGAGGGTGTTACACCGTCTCCCTTTGGAAACAGGTGTGAAGGGCCTTAGAGGAGTAGCCTCTCCTGGCCTCTGGAAATGCTTTGAAGGGCACAGATGGTGCCCTCCTTGCATAAGCTAGTCTACACCGGTTCAGGGATCCCCCCAGCCCTGCTCTGGCGCGAAACTGGACAAAGGAAAGGGGAGTGACCACTCCCCTGACCAGCACCTGCCCAGAGCTCCTCTAGTGTGTCCCAGACCTCTGCCATCTTGGATGCAGAGGTGTGAGGGCACAATGGGCACCTCTGAGTGGCCAGTGCCAGCAGGTGACGTCAGAGACCCCTCCTGATAGGTGCTTACCTTTCTCTGTAGCTCATCCTCCTCTGAGGGCTATTTAGGGTCTCTCCTGTGGGTATCTCACCAGATAACGAATGCAAGAGCTCACCAGAGTTCCTCTGCACTTCCCTCTTCGACTTCTGCCAAGGATCGACCGCTAACTGCTCCAGGACGCCGGCAAAACCACAACAAAGTAGCAAGAAGACTACCAGCAACATTGTAGCGCCTCATCCTGGCGGCTTTCTCGACTGTTTCCTGGTGGTGTATGCTCTGAGGGCTGTCTGCCTTCACCCTGCACTGGAATCCAAGAAGAAATCTCCCGTGGGTCGACGGAATCTTCCCCCTGCCCACGCAGACACCAAACTTCTGCATCACCGGTCCTCTGGGTCCCCTCTCATCTTGACGAGCATGGTCCCTGGAACACAGGAGCTGGATCCAAGTGCCCCTGACAGTCCAGTGGCCCTTCTATCCAAATTTGGTGGAGGTAAGTCCTTGCCTCCCCACGCCAGACAGTAATCCTGTGTACTGCGTGAACTGCAGCTGCTCGGGCTGAGACTTCCTTCGTGCACAGCCTAGCCCAGGTCCACAGCACTCTGTCCTGCATTGCCCAACTCGCTGAGTTGGATTCCGACTTCGTGGGACTCCCTTTTGTTGTGCTGAGTCGACCGTCGTACTCAGATCTTCTGAACGCCTGTTCAGGTACTTCTGCAGGTGCTGCTTGCTTCTGCATGGGCTCTCTGTGTTGCTGAGCGACCCCTCTATCTCCTTCTCCAAGGGGCGACCTCCTGGTCCTTCCTGGGCCCGGCAGCACCCAAAACCTTCAACCGCAACTCTTGCAGCTAGCAAGGCTTGTTTGCAATCTGCGTGGAAACAACTCTGAATCCTCCAGCACGCCGTAGGACATCTTCTGATCAAAGGAGAAGTTCCTGGCACCTTCAGTTGTTGCAGAATCTTCAGCTTCTTCCACCCGAAGGCAGCCCTTTTGCACCTTCATCTGAGGTTTAGTGGGCTCCTGCCCCCTCGGACACTTGTGTGACTCTTGGACTTGGTCCCCTTCCTTTGCAGGTCCTCAGGTCCAGGAGTCCATCTTCAGTGCTTTGCAGTCAGTTGTTGTCTTTGCAGAATCCCCTATCTCGACTTTACTGTCTTTCTGGGGTAGTATGGTAACTTTACTCCTACTTTTCAGGGTCTTGGGGTGGGGTATCTTGGACACCCTTATTGTTTTCTTACATTCCCAGCGACCCTCTACACACTACACTAGGCCTGGGGTCCATTCGTGGTTCGCATTCCACTTTTGGAGTATATGGTTTGTGTTGCCCCTGGGCCTATTGTCCCCTATTGCATTCTATTGTGTTCTACAGTGTTTGCACTACTTTTCTAACTGTTTACTTACCTGATTTCGGTTTGTGTGTATATTTTGTGTATATTACTTACCTCCTAAGGGAGTATATCCTGTGAGATACTTTTGGCATATTGTCACTAAAATAAAGTACCTTTATTTTTAGTAACTCTGAGTATTGTGTTTTCTTATGATATAGTGCTAAGTGATATAAGTGGTACAGTAGGAGCTTTGCATGTCTCCTAGTTCAGCCTAAGCTGCTCTGCTATAGCTACCTCTATCAGCCTAAGCTGCTAGAACACCTCTAATCTACTAATAAGGGATAACTGGACCTGGCACAAAGTGTAAATACCACAAGGTACCCACTATAAGCCAGGCCAGCCTCCTTCAGGGAGTGACCCTTGCCCATGGGGCCAGTGGTTATACACATAAATAATTAATGCATATAAATCCCTGGTGTCTAGTGGACTTCTGCCCCCATTCGAGGCAAATGGGGCTAAATCATAATGGCTGATCAGTCATCAAAGAGGAAAGAAACAACCAAAATATTCTCCCACAAAATTGGAACAACCTTTGCCCAAGGGGCCGCTCCACAAAAACAAAAATAATACATGAATAATAAATCCATGATGTCTAGTGGTTTCTGCCTCCAAGGCCTAAAGCAAAAAGGCCAATCTGCCCCAAAGGAGGGCAGAAACAGCCAGAATACTTGCTCGCCAAAGGGGAGCAAAGCTTGCTGATGGGGGCCAGTCCCCGAAACACAACAATCCTGGAAAAAATAATATCCCTGGTGTCTAGTAGTTTCTGCCCCCATTGGGGGAAGATCAGCCTAAAAAAAGATAGATCTGCTCCCAAACGGGGCAGAATGGTCAAAGTACTTGTGTCCCAAGGGGAGCAACCCTTGCTGAAGGGGCATCTCCCCACAATATAGAAATAAATATTATACTTGGTGTCTAGTGGTTTCTGCTCCCTGTGGGGGCAGATCAGCCTAAAAAAAATGCAGATCTCCCCCCAAGGGGGCAGGGCAGAAATGACCAAAATACTTTTGCTCATGAGGGGAGCCACAATTGCTGAATGGGTCACGGTACTTGCTGAAGGGGCCACTCCCCACACCAACAACATATTCGCAAACTAAAATCCCTGGTTTCTAGTGGGCATTCCTGCTACATGATCATGGTGGCATGCACGATTGTGTAGCAGAAAGGCACAACAAAAAGACATTGGGGGAAAGGAAACCCCAATGTCTCTTTCGCTGGCATAAAACTCTCCCTGGAGGAAAAGACTTACCCCTTTTCCTTCCTACACTGGAAGCAAATGGCTTCCAGAGCATTCCCGGCAGATTCTGATGATGTTGGTGCGCCGTGGAGGTCAACATCATCAAATCACCGCAGGAGGGGATGGAGTGGCAGCAGAAGCACTTCCGCTGCCATCCCTTGTTGGGGGGTGTACGAAGGTGGCCCACGGGGGGAGCGCCAGTGCTTCTGCCTGTGGGTGGGTACTAGGACAGCCAGGAGCCATTCAATCCACATGCCTACCGTGACGTCTGACGGCACTTGGCCATCCGATACATGCAATGGGTTAAATTATGTATATATTTCACTCACATGAATTACATAATAACGGCCCTCATTACGACCCTAGCGGTGAGTGATAAAGTGGCCGTAATACCGCCAACAGGATGGCGGTAAGTTCCACCAAATTATAACCATGGCGGTGATAACTCCCATAGACAGCCAATGTACCACACCAACCGCCAGGGCAGAAACAACACTCACCATGGCGGTAGCCGCAAACAGCCAGGCCGAAGACAAAGTACCGCCCACCATATTAAGACACTGCAAACTGCCACCTTTTCCGGGCTGTACCAATGCCAACAAAAGCCTGGCGGAAACAGAGCTCAGAAGAGAAAGGACTCACCATTGGAGAAACAGGCAAGAACTACGCCACCAAGGAACCCGAACTGCAAGTGTTCCAGATGATTTTCTACGTTATGCTCCACCTGGAACACCAACGAGGACGGTGAGTACAGCCGCCTAGCACACAAGGGAGGGAGGGAGGAAAACAAGAGTGACACACACACGCACGACACACACCCGACACACACACACCATACACACAACCAGCTGCAGAGTAAAACCAAAGGCACATGACACACGGTATAATAAAACAAGGACCAGACTTCAGAAGTACTGACAAATTATTAGCATAGCAAAATCCACCACACTAACCAAATATATACAAATGTTCATAAAGGGCCAATGCCCAGTCCAAAGTCATAAGGGCACGCAAGGCCACAGGGCACATTCCAAGGCCCAACTTGTATCCTAACACATCCAGAGTGAACACTGCAGGGGCATCATTTTGAAAGTGGGCAGGCACCTCAGGGGGATGGGGGGGAGCACCCCATCCGAATACGGGAACTTTCTCACTGGTTCTGGAGGGGGCTCCATGCCCATTCCTCTTTGCAGAGGAGTGCAAGGCCACAGTCTCTGGAGTGGGTGACTTTCCCACTGGTTCTGGAGGGGCCTCCATGCCCATTTGTCTTTGCTGGGGAGTGCCAGGTTACAGTCTCTCAGATAGGGAACAGGCCCACCGGTTCTGGAGGGGGCTCCATGCCCGTTTGTCTTTGCTGGGGAGTGCAAGGTTACATTCTCTGTGCTGGGGAACATGCCCTCTGGTTCTGGAGGGGGTTCCATGCCCATTTTCCTATGCTGGGGAGTGCAAGGTCAAAGTCTCTGAGGTGGAGGACTAGCCTATTAGTTCTGGAGGGGGCTCCATGCCCATTTGCCAGTGCTGGGGAGTACAAGGTTACAGTATCTGAGCTGGGGAACATGCCCACTGGTTCTGGAGGGGGCCCCTTGTGCAGCAGTCCCTGGCGGGTGGCCTACATGTCCTCTGCTGGCAGTGATAGCTGCACTGCCTCAGCTGGTGTGGAGTGCTGCTCTGTGGCAACAGGTGACGGTACCTCCTGGCCTGCCTCTACTGGCGGTGATAGCTGCACTGCCTCAGCTGGTGTGGAGTGCTGCTCTGTGGCAACAGGTGATGGTGCCTCCTGGCCTGGCTCTACTGGTGGTAAGGGCTCTGTGACCATAGGTGGTGGTGGTGGTGTTGGTAGTTTCACCCTCCCAGCCTCTGCTGGAGTTGAGTGCTTCATTCCCTGCATGGCAGGAAGTGTGGACTCCTTCCCCTTCCTGGCTGTGGGTGTTGTGGGCTCCTTCCCCTTCCTGGCTGCGGGTGTTGTGGGCTCCTTCTCCTTCCTGGCTGCGAGTATTGTGGGCTCCTTCCACTTCCTGGCTGTGGGTGTTATGGGCTCCTTTCCCTTCCTGGCTGTGGGTGTTGTGGGCTCCTTCCCCTTTCTGGCTGTTGGAGTGGAATCCCTCACAGTCCAGCCTCCACAACTAGGTGGTGCCTCCACTGTCCCCGTGGACTGTTTGGCTGAGGTGCTGGGCTGGCTGGTTGACACCCAGGTTATATGGGCAGGACGGGGGGTTGGGGCGGGAAGAGGTCAAGTTGGGCAAGAAAAAGCTTTTTGGGATGGTAGGGCAGGAGGAGAGAGGAGGGATTGGAGTGAAGGTTGAGGGAGTGGCTGTTGGAGGTGTACATCTGCTGGACTTGGGTGCAGGTGCATGGGCAGTGTGTGTGTGTGAGGAGGATGGTTGTTGGTTGTCTGAATGCTTGTGTTTGTGTCCTTTAGGAGGGGGTGACAGACACAGTGGGAGAGGACACAGGGGACAAGTGGATGGATGTTGTGGAGGTGTCTGCTAGTGATGTGTGTGTGTGTGCTGCTTGGTGTGGTGAAGCTGGTGGTGAATATTGAGGCAGCGCATGCAGGTGTGAGTGTGGAGTTGACAGGGAAGGAGGTGGAGAAGGAGGAGGAGGGGGAGACAGTGGAGGTAGTGGATGTGGTTGTGTCTGCAACTGTATAGTGTTTGCATGAGCACTTGTGGGATGAAGTGTGGTGCTTGTGTCTGTCTGTGCCATTCTTGGGTGTTGTCTTGTGTGCATGCTCATAAGCATGTGTACCTGAGATGGGTTGGGGTTGAGGAGAATGGGACTGGGAAATGGTAGTTGGAGGGGGATGGTAGAAACAGGGACAATGGCTGCCATCAGAGAGGCGGCCAGAGCTTGAATCGATCTCTGTTTGACCGCCAATCCACCGTGAATTCCCTCCAGGAATGCATTGCTGCACTTGGGAGGCCAGCCCCTGGATGGCATTCACAATGGTTGATTGCCCTACAGTGATGGATCTCAGGAGGTCAATAGCCTCCTCACTCAGGGCAGCAGGGCTCACTGTGGCAGGGCCTGATGTGCATGGGGAGAAGGAGATGCCCACCCTCCTAGGTGAGGGGGCACGGACAACTCGCTGAGGGGCTACATGCAGGGCGGTGCTGGTACGGAGTGGTGGCTGTACCTGCAGCTGGGGTGGTCACACAGGTGTCTGCCACCACCAGGGAGCTCCCATCGGAGGAGGTATCTGAGTCTGTTGTGTCTCCTTCAATCTCCTCCATGGTGCTCCCCTCACCCTCCATCCCACTGGTTCCCTCAGCGTCAGTGGACTCTGCTTCCAGGGTCCTGTGGGATGCAGCTCCCTCTGTCGCCGGTGCCCCTGCTCCTCTGCCTGATGATGCTAATGCACACAAGAACAAGATGACAAAACAAGAAAGAGGGGGAGACGAAGGATACACTTAGTCAATGACTGCACCAACACCACTATTGGCATGCATATCACCATCACACACAGGGAACAGGCTTAAGCACTATGCATTGCACTACCAGTGATATGGATCGTCACTAAGGCAAGATGAGTACCACACACCGCCAACTGCAGCACACCTGGGATCCACAATGCCCTGCCTGAAATGGACTGCTAACAAGCTAGGCTACCTGTATTTGCCATGCAACCATTACCCTTCAGTTGACCCATGCTGCAATGTCGGGCCCGGCCTTAGGGGCACCTACTAACACACATCCACCACCCAGATACCGCCCCACCAGCTAAACTATGTAATTAAACCCACTGTACTCACCTGCTGTGCAGGCTATCAGGGGGATCAGGGTCGGACGGGCACCCCTTCCTCGTTGGGAGGCCATTCCCAGCTGGGCCTCCATGGTCTTCCCTGCCCAGCGTCTCAAGTCCTCCCACCATTTCCGACAGTGGGTGCTCCGCCTGCCATAGACCCCCAGGGTCCGCACGTCCTTGGCGATGGCACGCCATAATCCCTTTTTTTGATGGGCGCAGACCTACAGGGGCAAGACAGACAGGAGAACACCATTAAACAAACAGTCCAGCCTGTCACACAAATGGCCCACCATACCTGATTCCATCACCATTGGCACACACATAGGTTAGCGCACAACAGGTACACTGCCAACAGACAATCTCCCCACCCCCACTTCCACGATGCTTTCACACACATCTCCATGCATCCTTGCCACATGCATCGTGGCCAAAGTGTACTCACCTGTTGGTCTGGTGGCCCATACAGCTGTCCGTACTGGGTTAGGACCCCACCCACCAGCCGCTTCAGCGCCTCCGAAGTGAAGGCTGGGGCCCATTCGCCGATCACACTGCCATGGTAGGTTTCAGACACAGGTCACAGCAGCACATGCAGTGTAGGTGTTCTCCTGTTGAAGGTCAGGAAACAAGTGAGGAATCAGATAGAAAATGCAAGACTGCCTTCTGCCACGATGCCCAACATCGGCAGAATTACCTCACTTCTACCTGCCCCCCCATGCAGGACAGGCGCTCGCCATTTCGGGGTGGGGGGAAACAGGACTATCGACAATTACTGCGTCACATATTATATTGGCACATACTTCGCCATTTACACTGTCCTAATACATAAGTGCACCATGTGGACTGCAGTTGTGGTTTTGTTGTTCCAATTGTGACAGCCTACTCACTCTTGGGTCCCTTGGATACCTACTACTGCTGATGAATAGGAGGTGGAGACATAACCCTGTGTACTGATATCTGGTGGACTTGGCTACACTGGAGGACAGGCACATAATACTGACCTATAGACTGGACAGGGCCACAATCACAGAGCTGTGTGCCCAGTTGGAGCCTGACCTGATATCAGCTATCCATCATCCTACTGGGATCCCCCCTCTTGTGCAAGTGCTATCAGTGCTCCATTTCCTGGCAACTGGGTCTTTCCAAGTGACAGTGGGCTTGGCAGCAGGCATGTCACAGCCAATGTTTTCAATTGTGCTGGCAAGAGTTTTGTCTGCCTTGGTGAAACACATGTGCAGCTACATTTCTTTCCCCCAGGTGGAAGATTTGGCCACAGTGAAGGCCGGATTCTATGCAATGAAACCTATCCCCAATTCAAAGTGGACAAGGTGACAGTGTGGGAGACAAGGGGAACAATCAGCCAGGCCTGGTGGTGGTCTTGGCAAGTGTCTCTGGCTTCTGTCTGGGTTACAGGGAATGTTTGCGGGGGATCAACTTCTGCAAGGGGAGGGATGCTGGTGGCCTATAAGTTCTGCGGGGGCCTCCTACCTACTAGTGGCAGTGGAAGTGGAGGACTGCTCAATGGACTGGCTAGTGGTAGGGGCCCGCTGGTGTGCTGTTGCCTCCCTCATGATGTTGGCCCTGTCTGCCAGCACCCCTGCTATGGAGATCTGGGTGGTGTTGATGGCCTGCAAGTCCTCTCGGATCCCCTGATACTGTCGCTCCTGCAGCCGCCTGTTCTCCTGCATGTTGTCTTTGGATCTGGCCCATCGTGTCCTGGGAATGTTGGTAGGCTCCCAGGATCTTGGAGAGTGCCTCATGGAGAGGCGGTTCCCGGGTCCTGTCCTCCCCTGGTGCACATCAGTCCTCCCAGTGTCCCTTATGACCTGTGCCTCTGTCCCCTGAACGGTGTGCCCACTGCCACTGACCCCAGGTCCCTGATTGTCTTGGGTATGAGGTGTGGACTGGGGTCCCTGCACATGTGGGCACACTGCTGATTGACGTGTCCTGGGGACAGAGGTTTGGGTACACTGGGTGGGTGCTGTGGTGTTGGATCTTGATGGGGGAGGCTCTGTTGTGGTCTGTGAGTGGGCTGGGGTATCTGACTGACCAGTGGTCCCTGATGGGCCAGGTAGGTCATCCAGATCCAGAAGTCCAGAGTTACTGTCATCACTGGGGACATCTTCTGTTGGGGGACTGGATAGTCGTGACACCTCCTTTCTGCTGACATTGGCAGGGGTACCTGTGGGGATGTAAGTGATGTATTATGCTTCATGTGTATGACATATTGTACATCCCTATCCTCCCCTCAATGGTTGCTGTTGCTCTGCCACCTTTTGTTTGTGTACAGTGATGTATTGTGGGATTGTTAGTTTCCCTCTGCTGTGCATGCTTTGGTGATGGCTGCCCATGCAGAGCTGGGAGGGGTGTCAATGCATTGGTATTGCATGCAGGATTTGACATTGTGGTTAGTCAAATATGTAGGTGAAGTGGGTGGGTTGTATTGGAGTGATGGGAGTGAGGGTGAGAGTGTGAGATGGCATCAAGGTATGGGGGGTTGATAAGTGTTAAATGTTGACCTACCAGTGTCCAGTCCTCCAACTACTCCAGCGAGTCCCTCAGGATGCAGTAATGCCAGTATTTGCTCCTCCCATGTTGTGAGCTGTGGGGGAGGAGGTGGGGGTCCACCGCCAGTCCTGGTGCATCGCTGCTATGGAACGTACCTTCCCCCGTAGGTCGTTCCACCTCTTCCTGATGTCGTCCCTTGCTCTTGGGTGCTGTCCAACGGCGTTCACCCTGTCCACAATTCTCCGCCATAGCTCCATCTTCCAGGCAATGGAAATCTGCTGTACCTGTGCTCCAAACAGCTGTGCCTCTACCCTGACAATTTCCTCTACCATGACCCTTAACTCTTCCTCTGTGAAACGGGGGTGCCTTTGTGGTGCCATGGGTGTTGTATGTTGGTGAGAGCGTGGTGGATGATGTGGTGGGGTGTGTGATGTGGGGTGCGTGAGGGATGTATGGGTGTCAATGGTGTGTTTGTAGTTGTCTCTGTGATGTCGATGGCTAACTCTTGCAGTCCTTTGGTGTTGACAAAGGGTCGTTGGTACTGTGGGTACTGTGGGTGTGTGTTTTATAGTGGTGTGGGTGTGGTGTGTGTATGGATGTCAGGTGTGTGTTTTTGGTATTGGCCAATGTGGTGTTGTTTTGTATGTGGGTGTCCATTCTGAGTGCGGCGGTATGTATCGCCAATGGTTTACCGCCATGGTGATTCGTGTGTCATAATGTGGTGGACAGTGTTTTGTTGGCGTAACGGTATGGGTGTTGGTACTGCCACTTTAGCACTGACCTTTGGGCTGGCGGATTTGTGTGTGTGGTAGTATTCTGTCAGATTGGTGTGTGTGTGTCATAATATGGTTGACGGATATCCGCCACCGCAGCGGTATGTTGACGCTCGTCAGTGTGGCGATAAGCGAGATTTACCGCCAGTGTCATAATGAGGGCCAAAATGTCTAAATATTTAAAAAACTCATGAAATACACACAAAAAAAGTTAGAAGTGAGTTATAGTTAGATATTATTATAATAGTCCGCAGTTACACAGCACATTTAAACTACAAAACCATTAGACATTTTTTTGCTATACTTATTTTTCCTGTCTTTAATTACAACATTATGGGGGTCATTCTGAGCTTGGCGGGCGGCGGGAGCCGCCCGCCAAGCGGAAACGGCAGAATACCGCTGCGCGGTCAAAAGACCGCCACGGTTATTCTGAGTTTCCCGCTGGGCGGGCGGGCGACCGCCAGAAGGCCGCCCAGCGGGAAACCCCTTCCCACGAGGATGCAGGCTCCGAATGGAGCCGGCGGAGTGGGAAGGGTGCGACGGGTGCAGTTGCACCCGTCGCGTTTTCAGTGTCTGCTATGCAGACACTGAAAATCTTAGTGGGGCCCTGTTAGGGGGCCCCACGACACCCGTTACCGCCATCCTGTTCCTGGCGGTGAAAACCGCCAGGAACAGGATGGCGGTAAGAGGGTCGGAATCCCCATGGCGGCGCTGCTTGCAGCGCTGCCGTGGAGGATTCCCTAGGGCAGCGGGAAACCGGCGGGAAACCGCTGGTTTCCCGTTTCTGACCGCAGCTGTACCGCCGCGGTCAGAATGCCCATGGGAGCACCCCCAGCCTGTTGGCGGTGCTCCCGTCATTTTAGCCCTGGCGGTCGTCGACCGCCAGGGTTAGAATGACCCCCTATTTGTCTAATGCCTACTAACTGTCACAGCATGACATCAAACCTGATCATCGGTCATACACTACACTCAGGTAACTATAATAATAATCTCTAACTTTGTAACCTTTTATTATATATATATATATATATATATATATATATATATATATATATATATATATATATATATATACATATATCAAAGCAAATACCTTTTAGGGTCAGAGTGATGCAAAACAGAAGAGAGAACTCTAGGTAGTTCCCAAGTTTAGGTGGAGAGCAGCTCCAGTAAGATGCACCCTGCGACACTCTAGGTTTGCTTACCTCAAATGCCTGTTTTTCTAGCAAAGATTTTAAGCATAGGATTGGCCCTTTGCCATCCATGCAGTGCTAGAAAGCGACAAAATCTTTTGCTATTTGTACAGTAAAGTCTTTAAGCATGGGATTGGCCCAGTGCCGCCCTTGCCGAGCTGAACACCTGAAATGTTTTGATCTCATTACATCTCTTCAGAGCGGTTTAGCTTTGTCCAGACACAAGGGAGCACCCAGTATAAGTGAAATTAAATCCCTTTCAGGGTTAGAGTGACACATACATTATGCAAAACAGAAGAGAGAACTCTGGGTAGTTCCCATGTTCATACGGAGAGCACCTCCAGTAAGAAGCACCCTGCAAACCAGCGACACTCTAGGTTTTCACAAAGTTTTTAAGCATAGGATTGGCCCAGTGCCATCCACACCGAGCTAGAAAGTGACAAAGGGGGTCATTACCACCCTGGAGGTCGGTGTTAAAGCGGCAGTAAGACCGGCAACAGCCCGGCGGTAAAAAATCTGCAATTACGACCGTGGCGGAAACCGCCAACAAAGACAGCCACTTTAACACTCCGACCACCACGGCGGTACAAACAAACAGCTTGTCGGTCACCGCCAACAGACAGGCGGAGGACAATGTACCGTCCACAGTATCACAACCTACCAATCCGCCACCTTTTCTGGGGCGGATTCACCGCGGACAAAAACACGGCAGAAACAGGACTCCGAAGGGAAAACGCTCACCTCTACATACCCCATGAGGAATCCGGACGCCATGGAACCCGAGCTCTATATCCTGCCAGCCCTCATCTTCTTGCTCCTCTACCAGGATCACGAACGCCGGCGGCGAAGACAACGGTGAGTACTGCACCTACGACACAGGGGAGGGGGGAGGGAAAAAACAGGGACACACACACTCAACACCCCCACCCCCACCCTCACCCACTACAAAAAAACACACTAATACAGCATGATACATTTCAGTTACACCCCCCAAACCCCCCGGAAGAATGCAAAGACTAAAGCGAATGAGTGTAGCCATTGTAATATATGAAAATCCAGTATGCAAAAATATATATACACTATAAGCAAATATATACACCAAGAATAGTAGTCCAGGTAGTGCTCCATTGAAGTCCGTGGAACACTGGGCCCACACGGCATGGGCGAGACCCACACTCAATCCCCGAACATGACGGAGAGAACACTGCAGGGGCATCAGATAGCAATAAAACAGGCACCTCAGGGGGAAGGGAAAGGGGGGGCACCTCAGCCGGTTGAGTGCACGACACAAAATCCATGAGGGGGCCACATGCCCACTGTCCAATCCTGGGGAGTGCAAAGCCACAGTCTCTCAAGTCTCTACAGTGGGTGGGTTGCCCACTGCTTTATCCTGGGGAGTGCAAAGCCACAGTCTCTCAAGTCTCTACAGTTGGTGGGTTGCCCACTGTTCAATCCTGGGGAGTGCAAAGCCACAGTCTCTCAAGTCTCTACAGTGGGTGGGTTGCCCACTGCTTTATCCTGGGGAGTGCAAAGCCACAGTCTCTCAAGTGGATAACAGTCTCCACTGGTTCTGGAGGGGGCTTTGTGCCCAGAGTGCTTCATCCTGCCAAGGACTGAGGTAGTGGATGCCTTTCTCCACTGGTTTTGGAGGGGGCTTTGTGCCCAGAGTGCTTCATCCTGCCAAGGACTGAGGTAGTGGATGTATCTCTCCACTGGTTCTGGAGGGGGCTTTGTGCTCAGAGTGCTTCATCCTGCCAAGGACTGAGGTAGTGGATGTAAATCTCCACTGGTTCTGGAGGGGGCTTTGTGCCCAGAGTGCTTCGTCCTGTCAAGGACTGAGGTAGTGGAGGCCTTTCTCCACTGGTTCTGGAGGGGGCTTTGTGCCCAGAGTGCTTCATCCTGCCAAGGACTGAGGTAGTGGATGTGATACTCCACTGGTTCTGGAGGGGGCTTCGTGCCCAGAGTGCTTCATCCTGCCAAGGACTGAGGTAGTGGATTCCTTTCTCCACTGGTTCTGGAGGGGGGTTGTGCCCAGAGTGCTTCCTCCTGCTTGTGGCGGACTCAGTAGCGTCAGTGCCCTTGGCGCTCATGGGCCAGCGGTGCTTGCTGCGGTGGTGTCCTTGCCAGCGGTGCTTGTGGCGGAGGTGTCCTGTTCAGCGGTGCTTGTGGCTGCGGTGTCCTTGCCAGCGGTGCTTGTGGCAGCAGTGTCCTTGGAAGCGATGCTTGTTGCGGCGGTGTCCTTGGCAGCGGTGCTTGTGGCGGCGGTGTCCTTTTTTTAAATAAACGTGCACTCTCGGTTACTTTTGGCAATTCTACTTTATTCTACGCTGATACGGCGATTCTACTATTTGCAGTTTCAATTGAAGACGGATTATAATAATTTAGGACAGAAGACGAATTATAAATGGCCCGTAACAATAATAAGGTTCAACTAAAATCATAGTTTTGGAGAATGGTGTAAATACGAGCCCTGAAGAAGTCGTACGGGAAATCAAAAGGAGACTTCCCTAGACGAAACACGTGTTGGCTGCAAATGACTGTTGGCTGAAAATAAGCGTGAAATGGGCTGGATTTGTATCATCAAGTCGCATTCATTGTATCACTGTATATAGGATAATATTATGAAAATAAATTTCAATTATTTTTTTGTTTACAATTCTTTGCAAATTTTTCATTCTGGTTGTATCCTAATTGTTAAGCCATATTGGTATCATTTCAATCAGACTTTTTGATAAATATACATATCAAAAACATATTGTATATGGACTATTATATCCTTAACAAACTGTGGGTTGATATATTTTTTTTGGGAGTGAGAGAGCTGCCACGCAGCTTTTGTTCTCATTGTTGTCAGGTTCTATGACCTTAGGGTTTGGGTGTTTCCATTGTGCAGGCACCTCCCATTCTTTAGCTTTTTACTGCTTAATAGGGGATCCTGAGCGCCCATTTTAAAACCCTAACTGAACACCCCTTCATTATAGACTCCTTGGCAGCGGTGCTTGTGGCGGCGGTGTCCTGTTCAGTGGTGCTTGTGGCGGCGGGGTCCTTGGTAGTGACTCAGCTGCTGGCGGTCCTGTCTGGCCCAGCGGGGCTGGTGCTGGCGGTCCTGTCTGGCCCAGCGTGGCTGGTGCTGGTGGTCCTGTCTGGCCCAGCGTGGCTGGTGCTGGCGGTCCTGTCTCGCCCAGCGTGGCTGGTGCTGGCGGTCCTGTCCTGGGCAGCTGGGCTGGTGCTGGCGGCCCTGTCCTGGGCAGCTGGGCTGGTGCTGGCGGTGGCCTCCTGGGCAGCTGGGCTGGTGCTGGCGGTGGCCTCCTGGGCAGCAGGACTGGTGCTGGCCTCCTGGGCAGCAGGGCTGGTGCTGGCGGTGGCCTCCTGGGCAGCAGGGCTGGTGCTGGCGGTGGCCTCCTGGGCAGCGGGGATGGTGGCGGTGGCCTCCTGGGCAGCGGGGATGATGGCGGTGGCCTCCTGGGCAGCGGGGATGATGGCGGTCTTCTCCGCCGTGTTGCTCTTCCCAGACTAGCTGACTTTCTTGTGGCCCTTCCCCACCTTGGAAAGTGTAGCAGCTGACTCCACACTCCCACCTGTACCCCTGGGAGTGACTTTGGTGGCTGGAGTCTTCCCACTCTCCCGCCGGTCACTGGCCAACTTTTGATGCTTGACAGGTGGGGGACTGTCCTTGCTGTGGCTCCGTGCCACACTGGCTGCCCTGGTGGCCGGTGAACTCCAGATTCCGGTGACTACAGGCACCACTGGTCCCGGAGATGTTGTGGCTGAGGTGCTAGGTTGGGACCTGGAGAGTCGGGCCCTAGGAGACGGACGGGGTGGGGGAGGTGAGGGAAAGAGGTCAAGGTTGGACAGGAAAAGTTTCTTGGGAACACTGGGACGGGTAGCTGGAGGGGGTTTGGGAGTGGAGGAAGAGGTTGTGGTTGTAGGAGGTGTTCGTTTGGTGACTTTGGGTGAAGGTGCATGCGCTGGAGGCTGTCGTGAGGTGGATGGCTGTTGGGTGGGTGTGTGCCTGCGTTTGTGTATCTTGGGAGGTGGCGTCACAGACACACTGGGAGAAGACACAGGGGACGTGAGCTTCCCTTGTGTGTTGATGTGTGTGCATGCTGGTCTGAAGGTGTGCTTGGGATAGGCTGAGGTAGAGGGGATTGGGTCTGGGTAGAGGAAGTTGGAGGGCGGAGGCTAGAGACAGGGACTATGGCTGCCATCAGTGCTGAGGCCAGAGTCTGAAAAGCTTGCTGAAGGGCCGCCTGACCAGAATGAAGGCCCTCCAGGAATACATTTGTTTGTTGCAACTGCCTTTCTACACCCTGGATGGCATTCAAAATGGTAGACTGCCCAACAGTGAGGGGCCTGAGGAGGTCAATGGCCTCCTCACTGAGGGCAGCAGGGGTGACTGGGGCAGGGCCTGAGGTACCTGGGGTGAAGGTGATGCCCACCCTCCTGGGTGAGCGGGCACGGGGCAAAGGCTGATGGGCTGCTGGGAGGGCGGTGCTGGTAGGGGGGTGGAGGCTGTACCTGTAGATGCGGGGGGCACAGATGCTGCTGCCACCACAAGGGAGCTCCCATCAGAGGGCGAGTCCATATCACTGGTCTCAGCTCCTGTCAATGCCGTGGAGCTCCCCTCGCCCTCCGTCCCACTGGTGAAGTCCAAGTCCGTTGTCTCGCCCTCCAGGGCCATGTGGGATGTAGCTCCCTCCTGCTCCAGTGCCACTGCTCCTCCGCCTGATGATGCTAATGCACACAAGAACAAGGAGACCACAAAAAGGGGGGGACGACAGAAGAAAGACATGTTGAGTGCATGCATTACCGTGACCATTGGCGGACACGACACACAGAAGCCCCCTGCACTACTCCGCGCAGTTGGGCTACACTGTTCAATCCCTGGGACATGGCCTACAACGCTATGGCCGACATCTGCACACATGGATGACACAGGAGCCTGACTAGGTGTACTTGGCACTGTACACAGGTGGGGGGCCACAGGGTCTGCCACAACAAGGGGACCTAACTAGCACACTCGCCCTGGCCTAGGGAATCCCACAGCCCACCTCCCCCACCCAGACACCTCCACTGCATGCAAAATCAGCAGAATGAGAGTGTACTCACCCCCTTGTGGCTGCTGTGATGCCCTCAAGCGCCCATCCAACTCCGGGTACGCCACCGCCAGGATCCTGAACATCAGGGGGGTCATGGTGCGACGGGCACCCCTCCCACGTTGGAGGCCATCCCCAGCTGGGCCTCCGCCATCTTCTTGCTCCAGTGGCGAATGTCCTCCCATCTCTTACGACAGTGGGTGCTCCGTCTGTGGTAGAACCCCAGGGTCTGGACGTCCTTGGCGATGGAACGCCAAATATCCTTTTTCTGGTGGGCGCTGACCTACATGAACTGTACAGGGGGAAAAGAAAGTTATTACCAACTGCACTGTCACAGTCATTGGCCCCCATCCCTACCCTTGCCCTGTGGCACATGCACTCACCGTCATTTCATGCAGGCCTCAATCTCCTCACCCCCATCTTTCATCCACCGCACTCCACACAGGCATAGCCCATACAGCATGCTCCCAGTGTACTTACCTGTTTGTCTGGTGGACCGTAGAGTAGCGTGTACTGGGGGAGGACCCCATCCACAAGTTTCTCCAACTCCTCCGATGTGAAAGCAGGGGCCCTTTCCGCAGACGCACGAGCCATTGTCTCTTCCAGACCGAGGTCACAGCAGCTCTTGCAGTGTAGGTCCTCCCTTGTCAAAGATCAGGTATCGAATGATTGAACAGATAGAAAATGGCGGTCACGTCCGCGGCGGTGCGTACCATCACCGCCGGCGTACACAGTCATTGGCTCCTGGGACCCATAGGGTCCGATGTTAACCAATGCAGAATTGCGCCGCGGTCTTCGACCGCCTACCGCGACGGTGTACAACGCCAGTGCAGTTACCTCACATCCCATTGTCCCACTTTACAGGTCAGGCAGCCGCAATTTCAGGGGCCCACATGGCTTAATTTTTAACTGCGTCACACATACCTAGGCCTTGCCTCAACACTCATACAGGCCAAATTTCGGATTATGATTCGTGTTCTGTGTAAGCTGTGTGTACGTACCTCTGAGTTGGTTGACTCTGTGCTGGCTGTTGTCCTTCATAGGCACCATCCGCTGGGACATGTGAGGAGATGGCGGCATCCTCCGGTGTACCGACCGCTGGTGGACCTGTCGACAATGGAGGAAAGACATGTGATCATCACCTACAGGCTTGATCGTGCCACAATCCTGGAACTGTGTGCCCAGCAGGAGCCAGACCTGATGTCAGGTATCCGCCATCCCACAGAAATCCCCCTCAAGTGCAGGTGCTGTCAGTACTCCATTTCCTTGCAAGTGGGTCATTTCAAACAACAGTGGCCATAGCATCAGGGATGTCCCAGCCTATGTTTTCCAGCGTGTTGTCCAGGGTGTTGTCTTCCCTGCTGAAACACATGCGGAGCTACATCGTTTTCCCTCAGGTGGAGGATTTGCCTACAGTGAAAGGTGATGTCTATGCCCTGGGACATATCCCCAACAGAGTGAACAGGTGTACAGAAACCAGAAGAGTTATCATTCCATGAATGTGCAGATGGTGTGTTTGGCAGACCAGTACATCTCCCATGTTAATGCAAAATTCCCTGGCTCAGTGCATGACGCTTACATCCTGTGGAATAGCAGCATCCCTTATGTGATGGGTCAACTCCAGAGGCACGTGTGCGGCTATTAGGTGAGCACCTGGAAGCAAGGCAGTGGGAATGGTTTTCTCGGTCTGGGGATATCCCTACAGGTTAGTGTGTGTCTAACAGTTGTCCCTCGCAATTTGCAGGTTACTCTGGTTACCCCAACCTGTCATGGCTACTGACCCCAGTGAGAAATCCCAGGACAAGGGGAGAGGAACGCTACAATGAGGCCCATGGGCAAACTCAGCGGATTATAGAGCGGACCTTCTGCCTCCTGAAAGCCAGGTTCAGGTGCCTTCATATGACAGGTGGATCCCTATTCTACTCACCAAAGAAGGTGTGCCAGATCATTGTGGCCTGTTGTATGCTTCACAACTTAGCTTTGCGACGACAGGTGCCTTTTCTGCAGGAGGATGTTCCAGATGGTGGTGTTGTTGCAGCTGTGGAGCCTGTGGACAGTGAAGACCAGGAAGCAGAAGAAGAGGACATCGACAACAGGAACTCGGTGATCCTGCAATATTTCGAGTGAGACACAGGTAAGAATACAAACCTGCTTACTACATGTACTTTAACACTACTGCCTCTCTACTGTCTGTCGTTTTCACCCAGTGTATGGTCACTGAGTTGTCACTTTCCCTTACGATTTCACAGATGTGGGTCCCACTGTGTGACATCTGCTTTGTTTCCTCATGGAGTAAAGCTGTGTGACATAGGTATGTTGACATTACATTTGAAAGAGCATTTTGACACTGTAATTGCTAATACACTATTTTGAAATAACAGACTGACTCCAGATTGTTTTGTGCTTCAAGGGTGTTTATTTAAGTGCTCAATATTGGAGGGGGTTGTAAAATGGTGAGGGGTGATGGTGGAGGAATGTCCATGGCAGAGTCCAGTCTATTAGTCTCACAGGTGCATTGCCCAAATGGGCATAGGAAGTGGAGCTGGGGCAGTTTGAGGATGGACAGGGTGAGAAAGTGGGACAGAAGGATGACATTCAGGGTGGTCTCATTTCTTGGCAGGGGTCTTGGCATCGTTCTCTGTCTTTGTCCTGGATCTCAGGGACCGTTTGCGGGGTGGTTCTTCCTCTGCAGGGGGTGGGGTGCTGGTGTGGTGGTCCTGTGGCGGTGCCTCCTGTCCACTAGCGCCGGCGGAGGTGGTGGGCAGTTCATCGTCCAGGCTAGTGTCCGGGGCCCCTTGTTGTGCCACAGTGTCCCTCCTGGTGTTGAGGACTTCCTTCAGCACCCCTACGATGGTTCCCAGGGTGGAATTGATGGATCTGAGTTCCTCCCTAAAGCCCAAATACTGTTCCTCCTGCAGCCGCTGGGTCTCCTGAAACTTGGCCAGTACCGTTGCCATCGTCTCCTTGGAATGGTGGTATGCTCCCATGATGTTGGAGAGTGCGTTGTGTAGAGTGGGTTCCCTTGGACTGTCCTCCCCCTGTCGCACAGCAGCCCTCCCAGTTCCCCTGTGTTCCTGGGCCTCTGTCCCCTGGACCGTGTGCCCACTGCCACTGCCCCCAGGTCTCTGTTGTTGTTGGGGTGGTGGGTTAGTCTGCGTTCCCTGTAGTGGTGGACACACTGCTGATTGACGTGTCCTGGGGGCAGAGGTATGGGCCCGCTAGGTGGGTGCTGTGCTGGTGTTTCCAGAGGGAGGAAGCTCTGTGGTGGCCTGTGACTGTGTGAGGGGAACCGACTGTTCAGAGGTCCCCGATGGGCCGGGCTGGTCATCTAGATCCAGTTGGAAAGAGGTGCTGACATCACTGTGGGCCTCTTCTGTTGGTGGTGTGGACATGTGTGGACATTCCTGTCCGGTGACGTTGGGTAGGGGTCCTTCAGGGGTATAAAAGCATGTTTGTCACATCTGGGTGTGCTATGGTGTGCATGGGTGGGTGACCGTGTACCCTAGTGCTTGCATTCCTGTGTGGGTCCTTGTGTGATGGTTGTTTAGGGGTGTGTATGGGTATGTACAGTGGCCATGCTTTGGCGATGGGTGTCCATGCTTTGTTGTTGCATGCAGGGCTTGGTGTTAGGATGTGTGGTTTGTGATGTTGGGACATTTGTGACGAGTTGGAGTGATGGGGGTGAGGGTGGGGGTATGTGATAGCATGCAAGTAGGGTGGGGGATGTAATAGTTAAGATTTGACTTACCAGAGTCCATTCCTCCATCTACTCCTGCGAGGCCCTCAGGATGCAGAATCGGCAAGATCTGCTCCTCCCATGTTGTTAGTTGTGGGGGAGGAGGTGGGGGTCCACCGCCAGTCCGCTGAACCGCACGGTGGTGTCTTGAGACCACGGAACACACCTTCCCCCGTAGGTCATTCCACCTCTTCCTGATGTCATCCCTATTTCTTGGGTGCTGTCCCACTGCGTTGACCCTGTCCACTATTCTTCGCCATAGCTCCATCTTCCTAGCTATGGAGGTGTGCTGCACCTGTGATCCGAATAGCTGTGGCTCTAACCGGACAATTTCCTCCACCATGACCCTGAGCTCCTCCTCAGAGAACCTGGGGTGTCTTTGCCGTGCCATGGGGTGGTGTGGGTGATGTGTGGGGTGGTGTGTGTAGTGATAAGTGGGGTGATATGTAGTGGTGTGTTGTGTGAGGTGCGTGGAAGTAATGTGGGTGATGGTATTGTGTGCCTGTGGATGCTTGGTAGTTGTTTGTAGTGTCTCTCTCTGGCCTTCGTCAACATTTTTGGTAGTAAGGGTTTGTGGGTAATGTGGGTGAGTGTTTTATATTGTATTGGGTGTGTGGGAGTGGTGTGTGTATGTGTATCAGGTGTGTGCATTTGGAATTGTCCAATGTGGTAGTGTTTTGTAAATGTGTGTGTATTTTGAGCGTGGCTGTATGTACCGCCAATAGAATACTGTGGTTGAGATACCGCCGCGTGGATTCGTGTGTCGTGATAGTGTGGGCATGTTTCTGTTGGCGTGACGGTGGAGGTTTTGTTTTCACCAGTGTATCACTGACCTTTGGTGTGGCGGACTTGTGTGGGTGTCTGAATTTTGGTGGATTTCGAGCAGTGGGTCATAATGACCATGGCAGAATTCCACTGCCGCTGCTGTGGGTTGGCGGTCTTCTGCACGGCGGTAAGCGGTCTTTAACGCCAATGTTGTAATGACCACCAAAGTCTTTTGATATTTGCACAGCAAAGTCTTTAAGCATTGAATTGGCCCAGTGCCACCGTTGCTGAGCTGTAAAATGACAAAAGCCTTTCGCCCCTTATATGGTAAGAGTGACACCTAAATTTTGCAAAACAGAAGAGAGAACTCTGGGTAGGTCCCAAGTTTAGTTTAGGTGGAGATCAGCTCTAGTAAGAAGTACCCTGCAACACCGGTAACACTCTAGGCTTGCTCTCCTCAAAGGACCCCATCTCTCGGAGCCCGGCCAAAACAATTAATTTTTTGGGGAGGAAGGGGCAGCGAGGCCCCCCTTCCCAGGCTGATCTCAGCCCGGAGGGATGGGGTCAATGTCACCTGTGGGAGAAGGCATTGCTTTCACAGACACGGAGCTGCTAAGCATGCAGCTCCTTGTCTGTGAGAGCAATTGTTTACTTTGTTTCCCTGCCTGCAACTCTGCTGTCACATCCTGGAACCATAGTGTTTGCTCTGACCTGGCTCTGACTGAGTGGGAGCTGTCAAAGCTCCTGCCAATTCAGAGCAACCAGCTATGTCCTGGAGTTGGGCACCCTGGGACATAGCAGGAGCTGGCCCTGGGGGGTGGTGGTCCCCAAGGCCATTATTGGCTCCAAGAGGGGGGCTGTGTGGCCCAATCCAACTAATATAGCCCCAGTGAGGTAGTTGTCCCTGGGGCTGAAGGTCTGAAACGGACCCCCTATCTTATTTAAACTTACCCCCAGGGAGGCACTAGAAATTAGAAATTCTGGCCCGAGAGGCTACAGTCCCTGGGGCTGCAGAGAGGCTGGGTGGCCCTCCTGCATTTTATTAGGACTAACCCCGGGGACATGGCAGTCACTGGGTCTGCGGGGAGCCATGTGGCCCCCACACATTTCAATAAGATACTATCCCAGGAGAGGTGGCAGTCCCCAGGGCTGTTGGGAGCGCATTCAAAATTTCAATGCCCGAGGGCCTGGCCCATCCGGGCTTCATTTAAACAAATGTGGAAGCCTGTGCTTGTTTTTTCATTTTCATTTTCAGTGTATCTGTTGATCCACTGTGACTTCCATACCAATCGACTCTAGTGCAGTACATTGAGGATTTGCTGATTGCATCCAGGACAAGGGACGAGTGTAAGTATGACTCGATTGCCCTGTTGAATTATTTGCGAAAGTTTGGACATAAAGGCCCTCATTATGAACACGGCGGTCCAAACCGCACTGCCTGACGTGGTAGTAAAAACCGCCAACAGAGGAGCGGTCCGGACCGCCAAATAAAGAACCAACTGAAACACAGGCATCCTGAAAACCACCCACCACCAGTAGAGGAGTGCCGCCGACAACGGCACAGTCCGCCCACAGGCCGACGGAAAGGCCCAACATGCCCATCAAATAATGAACCACTAGACCGCCGTCAGTTCCGGGGCGGGAACCACCTCCACGCAAAGCCAGGCGGAAACAAACCTAATATAAGGAAACACTCACCAGAGGCCCACACAACGTGCCGAAGCAGACATGGATAGAGAGCTGCAGACCATGCCAGCCCTGCTCCTTGCCATATAGCTCCATGACCGAGACCGCAGACGAAGACGACGGCGGTAAGTACCGCAACCTACGAAACAAGGGAAGAAAGGGCACAGTTACATACCCAACCACTCCACCCACCCTGCAACGCTCCCACAACCCTTCACAGCAGCACAAGCCATACACCCCACAGCAAGAGGTAGTAACCCGACACAAGGCAAATCCAACCTGACCATAGTACATACAAATGCCCCACTCCCACAAACAATGAAACGAGAGACCAGGGTTTGAGAGTGTACCGCCAAAACACAGGGCACACGTAAATATTTATTTCAGCTCACAGAGCTGACTATTCACAACAAGGCCAATGGCCAGTCCATAGTGCCAGACGTGTTTGGGCTACAATGGCCCCAAGCTGACTTCCAAAAGTGCACTGTACTCCACCTAATGAGACAGCAATGGGGAAGGTGGAGGGGGTTTGGGTTTGGGTTTGGGTTTGGAAGGTGAGGGTATATGCTTCGACCGTGTGGAGCCAGATGGAATTGGCTCTGCACGGGGCCTCTTCCTCTCTGGGGAAGGGGCACAGGAATGTGAAGGGCGGACAGGGGCGGTCTATGAAGTGGAAGGAGTGGAAAGGGCAAGGAGGTGTGCACACCTAGGGACAAGACAGGGTGGGCCAGTGGGTTGGAAGAGGTCAGCACGGGAGAGGAAACGTTTTTTGGGAGCAATTGGGTTGGGCCTGGAGGAGGGCGTGGGAGTGGAGGCAGAGGGTGTGGACGTAAGTGGTGTAGCGGTGTGTGTTGTGGGTGCAGGTGACTGGACAGTATGCTGAGGTGTGGTGGATATGTGATGGGTGGGTGTCTGGGTGCTTTTGTGTGTTTTTGGAGGGGGGTGGAGACAGTGGGAGAAGACAGGCTGCCAGTGTGGATGTATGTTGTGTGGGTGTCTGCAGGTCTGGTGAGTGTCCTGCATGTGTCAACTACAGTAGTTGTGGTGAGTGCAGGTGTAGTGTCTGGGGTGCATGTATGGATGTCTGCTATTTTGGTGAGTGCAGGAATATGCTCAGCAACAGTGACTGAAGGTGCAGTGCTTGGGGGTGTGCATGTAGAGGGGACAGACAAGGAGGCGGAAGAGGTGGGCACACTAGGGGAAGTGGATGTTGCTATGTGTGCATGTGTATGTTGGCTGTGTGAATGCTTGTGGTGTGAGGTGTGGTGCTTGTGTTTAGAAGTGTGCTTTTTGTGTGTTGAGGTGCTTGACTGGATGTCAGATTGTGTGCTTTGGATGGGTGAAGGGAGTGGGGTGCTCGAAGGGGTAGAGGAGGTTGGATGGGGGACGGAATGACCAGGGAAACTGACTGCCATCAAAGAGGAGGCCAGAGCCTGAAAAGATCTCTGTAGGCCAGACACGGCATCGTGAATGCCATCCAGATAGGCATTTGTCTGCTGCATCTCTGATGCTAGCCCCTGGATGGCATTGACAATGGTTGTCTGCCCTACAGAGATGGTTCTCAGAAGGTTAATAGCCTCCTCTGTGACAGCAGCAGGGCTGACTGGGGCAGAGGAGGAGGTGCCTGGGGCGAAGGAGATGCCCACCCTTCTGGGTGAGTGGGCACGGGCAACTCGGTGGGGAGCAGAAGGGAGGGCAGTGATGGCGAGGGGGATGGCGGAAGATTATACTGTAGGGGTGTGCCCACTAGGGTCCGCCAGAGCCAGGGAGCCCCCATCAGAGGAGGTATCGGAGTCACTACCTTTAGTGGTAGTTGCCTCCCTGTGGTACTCCCCTCGCCCTCCAACCCCTTGGCGTCGGATGACTCTGCCTCCAAGGATCCGTGGGCCACTGCATCCCCACTTGCTGGTGCCTCAGCTCCCTCGCCAGATGATGCTGATGTACACAAACAACACAAGAGAACAGGGATGGGGAGACAAAACAGTTGAGACACTTGTAAATAGCTAAAAGGAGTGAACATAGTGGCCAGACATACACCCACCCAGAAGACCCCCACAAACAGGCAGCCCCTTCTACTATGCCCATGGCCATGCCCCTGACTAGTGACCAGAACCCTGCTCTCCACCCATCCCCTGAACTACATAAGGACCCGACGTGTAGGAGACCTGACCAAAACACCCCTACACCCTACGAGGGCCATCATGTAGATGGACTTCAGTCAGAGTCCCTGCAACTAAGCAGCATAAACCCTAATTCACAAACAGACATCCATCAAGGGTTAAGATTGTGACATGAGTACTCACCCCCTTGTGACTGCTGTGCAGGCTTCAAGCACCCATCCAAGCCTGGGTACGCCACCGCCAGGATGCGTAGCATGGGGGGGGGTCAGTGCCTGATGGGCACCCCTTCCACGCTGGGAGGACTTCCCCAGCTGGACCTCACAGATTTTTCGTGCCCAGCACCGCAGGTCCTCCCACCGCTTCCTGCAGTGGGTGCTCCGCCAGTTGTAGACCCCCAGGGTCCGCACCTCCTTGGCGATGGCATGCCAAAGTGCCCTCTTCTGGTGGGCGCTGACCTAAAAGGGAGACACAGAAATGTAACACAGAGGTCTGGCACTTGGAAAATATGTACAGCTGGCTATACGTCCACCATGGGACGGACAGTACTGACAGACTTACAGGACATACGCACGCAGCATGGCATGAACCATAGCCGATGCAGGCTTAGAGGTGCACACATATGTACTTACAACACCATCCATTACACCCAAACAGTGCCCCCAAATCGCCGACTCATCTGTACCTCTGGCCATCCGTAGAGCTTGGCGGACAGGGGCAGGACCACATCCACTAGCCTCTCCAATTCCTCCTGGGTGAAGGCTGGGGCCCTTCCCCCTGCAACACGAGCCACTTCCATGACCAGAGGCAGGACACAGCAGTACACTCAGTGGAGTACCTGCTCGCACGAGATCAGGGAGTCAAGTGAAGTTGGGGTGACGAATTTGTGTACGTACCGTGGCGGTGTGCACCGTCATCGCCAGCGGCGATCATGACAGGCCAGGATTCCCCATTGGCATCCATGTTAACCAATGACGGTACGAACTGCGGTAAACACCGCCTTACGCTGTTACGTCAACCGCTATCAGTATGAGGTCACTTCCACAGTGACAGTTCTGGATTACAGGGGGCAGACATTTCGGCCTAAACTACGCATGAAAAAAAATTATATTTGCACAATGCAGGCCCTAATGTTCACCTAACACATCTATGCATGTGCCCATTAACAATAATATACATAACAAACCCTGTTCACTCATTAAGGTCTAGATGAAATTCTGTTAAGAACATTTTACTTTTGAGTCCCTACAATCCAGTAAGCAGTGCACAATGAATGACAATGTGTGCCTATATATGTGTGTTCCTCACATGTGTTTCAAATCCCTCCTAGGTACTGACCCTTGTGGTGAGGAAGGGCCCCATCGGTGTACAGACCACTTGTTGATTTGCGGACCATGGTGGAGCATCACATCATAATCACTTGTGCAACTATTCTCGAACTTTGTGCATTACTGAATCCTGCACTAACTCCGGCAAATCGTAATCAGCATGCCATCCCTACTGAAGTGCAGGTGCTCTCTGCACTCCATTTCCTGGCTACGGTCTCATTTCAAGTGACAGTGGGCATGGGTGCAGGATTTTCACAACCAATGTTCAGCATTATACTGACAAGATTTCTAAATGCTTTTGTATGACACCTGCAGTCTTATGTGAGGTTTCCCCAAAGTACTGACCTCCCTGCCATCAAATCTGACTATGGGTTTGCAAACATACCCCATTTGATCGGTGCCATCGATGGCACCCACATACCTATAATCCCCCAAGAGTCAGTGAACAGGTGTACAGAAACAGAAAGAACTTTCACTCCATGAACATCCAATTGGTATGTACTGCAGACGAGTACATCTCACATGTGAATGCCATGTTCCCTGGTTCAGTCCATGATTCCTTTGTGCTGAGGAACACTAGTGTGCCACACAAGATGGAACAACTACAAGAGGACAGATGGTGGATCATAGGTAGGTGTTTCTGTCACTAACTGCCACCTAGCAGACAGCCAGGCTGTCTGACTCAGAGGCTTGACACTGACTGCTTTGTTTTGCAAATTTTTCTGGGTGATTCTGGCTATCCCAACTTGCGTTGGCTCCTGACACCAGTGAGGAATCCTGGGACAGATACAGAGAGGAATTACAATGAGGCCCATGGACGTATTAGGAGGGTGATAGAGTGCACAATAGGTCTCCTGAAGGCTAGATTTTATTGTCTACATATCTCTGCGGGATCCCTGGCCTATGGGCCTGAAAAGGTGTGTGGAATAGTGGTGGCCTGCTGCATGCTGCACAACATGGCAGTGAGAAATTCTATCCCCCTCTTTGATGTGGATGGTGAGGTAAATCCTGACCAGCTTCCTCAGAGAGGGGAGGAGAGTGATGGTGATGATGGGGAAGGGGAAGATGTCAATTCCAGGACCCAACTGATAAAACTCTACTTCCAGTAACTATGTGGGACATTGGTGTTTGTGACACATACTGTCAGTGTGCTTTGTCATCTGGGGGGATTTAATCTACTATTTGCAACTGGGTCCAGGTCTGCATGGTACCAAATACAATTTAGTGCTTTTTTTTACAACATTTAGGCACACAGGTATACTTTCATGCTACGCATTACCAATACTGTAAAGTCGTTATCAGCCAGTTGCATCCATACTTCACTTTGTTAACACATTATGACAGGGCACAGTGTTACAGGTGTGATATGTGTTTTATTTGTGACAGGGATTGAGTAGTGCAATTTACAGTGATGGCAGTTGGTCATTGGTGGTTGTCTTCGATGCCAACATGGTGGCAGCCTTGTTAGTATTGATGGGTCCATCAATGCTTACATGAGTTCTTATTGATTGTTAGCACTGTTTGGTGGTTGATTGTGTGGGATGATTGGTGGGCAGATTGTTGCAGAGTTACTTCTTGAGGGGGCCTTGTTTTGGCAGGGTTTCCAGTCCCATATCGTGGCCTGAGGGTCCGTTTGGGCGCCTGCTATTGGCCAAGAGGAGACGACATGGTTGTTCCTAGTGTTTCCTCTGAGGTTAGTTCGTGGAATGTTGCTGCGGATGCTGTCATTGTCCGGTCTGTCTCCTGTGCTGTAGTGGGGGCCTCCTGTCCTGTGTGGGTCTCAGACTGGGTTTGTACCAACTGCAGCAGTGCTCCTGCTATGCTGGACATTGTGGTGTTGTGCTGGTTCCACTGCTCCATGTCCTCTTAGTGGTGTTCCTGCTGCATCCCCTGACTATGCTCCAGGGTGTATACTATCTGGGCCAATCAGTCATGGGTATGCTGGTAGGCCCCCAGGACCTCAGAGATCACGTCCTGGGCTCGAGCATCCATCCTGTGGCCTTCCCCCTGGGCTACTGAGGCCCTCCCACTGGGCCTAGACACTGTGCCTGTGTCCCCTGCACAGGTCTGGCGGTACCACTTGTACTGGGGCCATCATCTTCCTGCTTGTTGATAGGGGGTGACTGTGGCCTCTGTACCTGTGTTCCACCAATCTGTGGCCTGGATACACTGGTGTGGGGACGGTTGGCCTGGGCTGATGTTCTTGGCTGGGTGGTAGGGATCTCAGTGGTATCCTGGGTGGGGCTGCTGGATGGTGACAGTCCAGGACTGTGTGAGGGGCCAGCCTGCTCATCAGTGTCCAGAGATCCATCCCCAGTGTCCTGTGAGGTGCCTCTTTCTTCCTGGGGGGCACTGCCACTGCTTATTCATTCCGTCAGGGTGGCATGGGTAGTGGTGCCTGTTGGGGGAAATGGACATGTCTGTTACAAATGCATGATCGGATGGGGTGCACAGGGCTGGGCTGTTTTGTGCAGGTGTAATTGTTTGGGGCCATGCAGGGTGCCTTTGTGAGGTTTGCACTGCATTTTGCTTAGGATGTGGAGTTGCATTGTGGGTGGTGTAGTGCCATTGTGAATCCTTGCAGAGGTAGGTGGCTGTGCACAGGGAGAGGGATGTGGGCCTGTTAGTGGGTTTGTGGGCATGCAGGAGGAGTGGATTCAGTGGCTGTGGGCTGGGTGGGGTAGTGGTCCTGGTGGGTGTTGGTGGGGTGGGGTGGTGCATGCATTCCAGGTGTGATGTATATGGGGTAAATGTCGACGACTTACCCCAGTCCATTCCTCCAGTCAGTCCTGTAAGTCCCTCAGGGTGCAGGATGGCCAGTACCTTTTCCTCCCAGTCGGTGTAGTCGGGTGGTGTTGGTGGAGGTCCTCCCCCAGTCTTCTGGACTGCAATGTGGTGCCTAGATGCTAAGGCCCTGACCTTCCCCCACAGGTCATTCCATCTCTTGCGGATGTCGTCCCTGGTGCGTGGATGGTGTCCCACTGCATTGACCCTGTTGACAATGGTCTGCCATAGCTCTTCTTCCTGGCGATGGGTGTGTGCTGCACCTGAGCCCCGAATAGTTGTGGCTCCACCTTCAAGATGTCATCCACCATGGTCCTTAGCTCCCTTTCTGTGAAGCGTGGATGTTTGGGGGGTGACATGGTGAGTGTGGTGAATGGTGTCAGGGGTGGAATCGCGCTGAGGGGGCTCTTCTGCGGGTCGGTGTGAGTCTCGTGAATAGTGGCGTTAGGTGTCTGATTCTGCTGCTCTCTGTCTTCGTTGGCCTAGTTTCATTGCAAAGGATTGTGGGGTGTGTATGTGAGTGTTTTATGGTGTTGTGGATGTGTGTCAGGTGTGTGGGTTTCTAGCTTACACAATGTGTGCACTTTTTGGTGTTGGGTCCACTTGCCGCCCGTGGCGACCTGCACCGCCAATGGTCGTTCGACTTCCACTGACCACCAAGGTGATTTGTGTATCATTATTTGGAGGGCAGGATATGGGTGTGCTCGGCGGTGGCGGGGTGGAAGGTCCAGCATTTCCACCAACAGGGTCCTGGCGGTGACTGGTGGACTGGTGATTTTTGGCGGGTTCGGGATTTTGGTTCATTATATGGCGGGTTTCTATTCACCGCCAACAGCGGTCTTCTCTTCACTGCAGTCACAGCGGTCGGTGGTGTTTACCGCTGTGTTCATAATGACAGTATTGTCAGAAATCAGTGAAATACTTGGGACACCAAATTGAGAAAGGGTCAAGGAGAATCTCCAGAGAGAGGATTACAATGATCTTGCAGAGAAGTCCTCCGACTTCACAGAGAGATGTCAGAATGTTTCTGGGAATGGTAGGTTATTGTCGACAGTGGATTCCAAATTTTGCTGAGATTGCCAAACCATTGCAGCAACTGACACATAAGAAAGTTACTGACCCCATTACATTAGATGAGGATCAAATGAAACCGTTTACTGAGTTGAGAGAGAGTTTGTGCAGAGCTCCAACATTGGGAATGCCTGATTACACAAAACCATTCACATTGTTTTGTCATGAATGTGATGCTTGTTCTTTGTCTGTTTTTACACAGGTCCATGGAGGTGCTTATCGCCCAGTAGCGTATTTTTGCAGCTACCTTGGACCAAGTCGCAGCAGCTTTACCAGGTTGTCTGCATGCAATTGGCACAGTTGGTCAAAGTCTTTCTCCATGTGAGGGAGTACTGATGGGATAGCCTTTTACGGTAATGGTACCACACTCCAACACTTTTACTGACAAGGACGAAAACACAGTATTTGACTGGTGCAAGACTGACAATGTATGAGACGAGCATACTAGGTGCTCCAAATATAACATTGAAAAGATGTACAGTGCTGAACCAGGCAACATTACTTCCAAGTGATACTGTTGAAATTGAAAATGAGGAAGACATCAAGCATGATTGTCTTGAGGTAACTGAACTGTGTACAAAACAAAGGCCTGATATCAGAGATACACGATTGGAAGAAAATGATCAAATCGTTTTTGTTGGTGGCTCATGTCTCAGAGATGGTACAGGGACATTGAGAGCAGGATATGCTGTATGCACAATCACAGGTACCTTGGAAGCTTCCTGACTTTGAGGTGTATATTCTACACAAGTGGCAGAATTGGTGGCTCTTACTAGAGCATGCCATGTTTCTGCAAGACTGAGAGTCACAATCTAAACTGACAGCCAATATGGATTTGGAATTGTTCATGATTTTGGTCAATTGTGGTCGCAAAGAGGGTTCCTGACTTCTACTGGTACACCAGTAAGAAATGGGGGCAAGATAAAGGAATTGTTGTATGCAATACAGTTACCTGAAGAAAGTGCAGTGGTAAAATTTAGTGCACATCAAAAGGCCCAAGATAACATCCCAGTGGGAAATGGATATGCGGATCAAGTCGTAAGGTTTTGTGCATTGAACTGTATATCGTTCAAAGACAAGTGGGAATCAATGACAGAAGAAGACAACACATGTACAAGTTTTGCTTTGAAAGTGATCGATACTCTGGAAGAATTGAAAACATTGCAGAGTAAAGTTGACAAAGAAGAGAAACGACTTTGTGTAAAATATAAATGTGTCCAAAGACCTGACGAAATTTGGGTTTCTGAGGAGGGACAGATGGTTCTGCCAAATAGTTTACTGTCCCAAATAGCCAGGTACTATCACAGACAGGCACATATTGGAAGGGATGCCATGGTTAGATTGTTTAAAATTGATTAGTTTAATCATAAATTCAGGCAGGCAGCAGAGGCAGTATGTCATCGCTGTGTAGTTTGTCAGTAACTAAACGTAGGAAAAGGGACAGTGGTAAATCTGAGCCACATTGGAAGAGCAGGAGTTCCATTCAGCAGAATGCAACTGGATTTCATTGAAATGCCTGCATGTGGAGGTTTGAAGTACGTGTTGGTGATTGTGTGTGCCTTTAGTCACTGGATTGAAGCATACCCTACAAGAAGAAATGACAGTCTCACAGTAGCAAAGCTGTTGCTTAGAGAGTTGATATCACGTTTCAGGTTTCCGATCTCTTTAGAATCAGATAGGGGAACTCACTTAAATAACGAGATGATTAAACTCTTATGTGCAGCACTAAACATCAAGCAAAAGTTGCATTGTAGCTATCTCCGTAAAGCATCAGGACTAGTGGAACAGATGAATGGTACCTTATAATCAAGAATTGCAAAGATGTGTGCAGCTACAAATCTGAAATGGCCAGATGCATTTCCTTTGGTGTTGATGTCGATGAGATACACACCTGACAGGAAGACAGGGCTGTCACCTCATGAGATCCTCATGGGCAGAGCAATGAGATTACCAGTAGTTCCAGTCAATGCACTTGTAAACATTTCGGATGCTATGGTGTTGGACTACTGCAAGGGTCTGGCTGATGTGGTTCGCTCTTTCTCTCAGCAGGTGCAGGCCACCACCCTGCCACCCATCCACGATCCAAGTCACAATCTGAGAGCCGGAGACTGGGTCGTTGTCAGACAGCATGTTTGCAAGACTTGTTTGGAGCTGGAATAGAGGGGTCCTTACCAGTTGGTGTTAACAACTACGACAGCTGTGAAGTGTGCAGGACTCCCGAACTGGATTCACGCGAGCCATACAAAGAGAGTGGTATGTCCACCAGATCATGAAGAATCGTTGTTGAGAGCACCAACAACAGGGAAACAGGTCGTCACACCTGACCCAGAAAAGGAGCCAATAGAGCCTGAAGTTGAACCAGAAATTGTGGAAGATGGCTCTATTACCCCTGTAGGAGACGAGAGTGAAGAATTACAGGAGGGTGTGCTAGAGCCTATCTCGACGGATACAGCAGGAGAACCTAACTCAGCAAAATAGGCTTGCTTTAGACATTCTTTTAGCGAAAGACGGAGGAGTCTGTAGGATGATTAATGCTAGGCATTGTTGTTCGTACATTCCGAACAACGATAGGGAGATAAGAGACTTACTTACTAACTTGACTAACTCAAGTAAGGATTTGTAGGACTTGAAGGAACCAGGTGTTTGGGAAAAGGTTGGAAAAGGAGTTGCTTCAGTGGGAAATTGCTTAGTCAAATTAGGAATGGGGTATTATTAAAAATCATACAGGGAATATTAATTGTGAATGCTTGCATATTAGGATTATGGGGTTCATGTAAATTATGTCAAAAGATAAAATTGAAGAGATCTAGAAATAATCAGCGGAGGGAAGAACGAAACTGGGAAAGAATTTATAGGGAAGATTTGAGAAGGAGGCAAAATGCAGACGAAATATGTAAGAGGATGGGGAAAGAAAGGTGTGATGACATATTTAATCATTAGAGGAGGGACTGTTGACGCAGATATGCTAATTAGAAATTATTAATGAATGTCTCTGTGTTTTGAATAATGAAAAGTTTGTAGAGAAATTAATCATAGACAAAATAATGTACACGTTTGAAAATGTGCCCACAGAGAATGGCAGCCAATTTATGAAAGTTGTAATAAAAACTAAAAATGTGTGACATAATGAAAATATATAAAAATAATGTAGTAATATGTCATATTGAGATGTATAACCTATGTTTTGCATTAATTTGTAGAATTAACTTAGTTGAAGCTGGGGTCTACAGTAGTCTTTCCAGGCCTCATACAGAAGCAGAATTTATAACCATGCACTGTAGAAGTTGCTGATGCCTATAACCCGACTGTGAACTGTTTGCTTAGCTAGAATTTTCTGCAATGTACCGACGGACAGGAGATGATGAAGTCAACTGGATACAATTATGTGTGGAGTCGGCTAAATGTACCTTCCCAGGACTTGAACAATGAGAACACTGACTGAAGAGGAACATGCAACATTTTTGATACCTGAAGACTGTAAACTGAGAAAGAAGAAATATTAGAAGTCATAGATTTGAAAAATTAATATTATAGGTTACAGTCATATCTGCTGATTGACAGACCAATTAGGAATTAGGGGGATGGACTGAAAAACTCTGATAAAAAGTCAAGACAAGGGGCTAAAACTTCAGATGAGAGGGAGATTTGATGATGTCAGGAGCCACGGTTCAAGATTCTGTTGTTGGGCTCATACTTTTGAGAGCCTGATGCGTTGCTGATCTATTGATCACATGAAGATGAAGACTGATTTTGCTGTTGATCCATTTTGTGGATAGGTAGCTATGACATGTGACTGATTAACTTTGTGCCTTTTCTCTTAGGTTCCAACTGTGCTGTTTTATACGTTTCGATGTTTTCTAAATTCATGTTTCCTAAACTGTTTTTACATGAAGTCCCACATGCTGATGCTAATCTGGGTTAGGCAGGTTTTCTATGGGTGACGTTGACAGTGACAATGATTGACAAATTGATTGCTGAACTCTGCTATTAATGTTGTTATATTCATCTTCTCTTTACTCTAAGGCCGTTGATCATATGTTTTCTCAAGTTCCAATTAGATTGTGTTATTGGTGGTCACTAATAAACTAATTCTGAGCTGATTAAATAAAGTTTGAGTTAACCAGATGCATTAGAATTGTAATCAGTAGGGAAATATAAATTGTTAAACGCTTTATCGAGTTGTGGTTATTCATGAAATGATGGTTATAATCGTCTATTGACTAATGACTTTAGTGGTTACTGATTGATTATTGATGTCACTGGTCACTACGTGATTAGGATACTCCATGCAATCCAAAAGGTTCATCGGCCTATACTTACTAAGGACCAGGCACACTAGCATTGGGATTTGTTAATGAGTGGTTAGGATTGTGCAGATTAGGGTTTTTTGGTATTTACAATAGTTTTTTGCTTAGGAACAGTTATTACAGTAATCTTCAGAAAGATTTCAGTTAAGGTTTATTTAGTTTTTGGTACAGTTAGATCAATTTACAAATGGCTGAGCAGGTGGATTGTGAGTTTAGTCAGGGAGTCAATGTGAAGTAGTAATAATTCAGGAGATATAAGCGTTGGTACAGGAGTCAGTGTGAAAGGTGTCAAAAGAGAGGAAAAGAGATTCCATTGAGAAGGATGAATATTTCTTAATTGTAGAAATAGAGAACAGAGTTTTAGAGTCCTGGGGCAAAATGCTCTAAAAAGAGGAAACATGTGGCAGAGACACATGAATAGAGCGGAGTCCCAAGCGGCTTGCACAGAGTTGGTGTCCGAAACAACATTTTAGATGGGCAATATAATCCTTCATATTATGAGGATGTAGATGTGTACATCTTGGATTTAAATTGTAAAGATTCTTTGGTGCCTTCCGTTTGGTTTGTCCCTTGGTGCTTCACAGAGTTCATGAGGGCTGTTGTAGGGTATTTGCGAGAGAGAGGAGTTTGGCTGATAATTTATATAGACAACGTTTTGTCAGTGTTCAACTATTTTGATGACTCAAATGGACATGATAAAGGAGCTTTTAGAACCCCAGGGATTGTCATAAATCAGAAAAAGTTGATTGTGAAACCTTCTCAGAGTATAGAGTTTCTGGGTTTTGTTGTAGACACCATCAAGGGACAGCTTTTGTTGTCAGAGAAGAACATTATGAAGGTACGGAAAGAAGTGAGGATGGTTGTACGGAGAGACTTAGGGGGTCATTACAACCCTGGCGGACAGTTTTAAAGCGGCGGTAAGACCGCCAACAGGCTGGCGGTCTTTTTTTCCGTATTATGACCATGGCGGTTACCGCCATGGTCATCCGCCGCTTTACCGTTCCGCCCGCCAGGGCGGAGATGACCGCTGGGCTGGAGACCTGTGTCTCCAGCCCGCGGCCGTCACAATACCGCCGCCGGTATTTCGACCCGGCTTACCGCCGTGGATTTCCAGCGGTAGGAACCGCCATGAAATCCATGGCGGTAAGCCCTATCAGTGCCAGGGAATTCCTTCCCTGGCACTGATAGGGGTCTCCCCCACCCCCCTCCCCCACCGACTCCCTCCCCTACACCCCCACCACCCCTGCCACCCCCCAAAGGTGGCAGGGCCCCCTTCCCCACCCCGACCCCCAACATCGCATAACTCACACACACACAACACGCATGCAGGCACCACCAACACACAAACACGCACACACAACAACATACATGTCTACATCCACACACTCAGTCAGACACGCACACCCATATACAGACATACACGCACACATCCATACAGACATACATACATACATACATACACGCACTCATTCCCAACACACGCAACACACCCGCAAGCATACACGCACTCACACCCCCCTCTACATACACAGACGCACACCCCCATGCACCCACACAACACACAACCCCCCCCACCCCTTTCCCCTAACGGATGATCGACTTACCTTGTCCGTCGATCCTCCGGGAGGGGACGGGAGCCATGGGGGCTGCTCCGCCGACACCACACCGCCAACAGAACACCGCCGCGCCGAATCACAGGACGTGATTTGCTGGGCGGTGTTCTGTTGGCGTGGCGATGGAGGTGGAGCAACCACCACTTCCCCGCCGCCCGCCAGTATGGCTGTTGGCGGCTCTCCGTCGTAAAAAGGACAGAGAGCAGCCAACAGTCATAATACGCTGAGCGTCAAACCGCCACTACTGGCGGTCTTCTGTACGGCGGTCCCTCGGCAGTCTTGTTAAAAGACCGCCGAGGTTGTAATGACCCCCTTAGTCAATTTGAGAGACACAGCCATGGTGACAGTTCTTTTATCATCCTCAATTCAGGCAGTGTTCCCAGGTCCATTTTATTACAGGGCCTTGCATCATCTGAAAACTTTGGAACTTTTCAAATGTCTATGGTATGGGGACATGGTGAAGATATCAAAAGAGGCAAGGAAGGAGTAGTTGAAATGGTGGTTAGATCATTTATTTGCTTTGAATGGATGAGCTATTTGGGAAACAATCAGATTTTGTATTAGAAATGAGTGCGAGCAATTTAGGAGGTGAGCCATGTTGCCCCAAGAGACAGGTGGTGTTTGGAGTTTGAAAGAATGGAAATATCAAGTAAATTGTTTGGAGATGAAAGCAGGAATGTTTGCGCTGCAGAGTTTCAGATCTCTGTTCCAGGGAGCTTCAGTTTTGTTAAAAATGTACAGTATACAACAGTCACATACATAAACAGGTTACGGGGCAGCAGGCCCAAAAGGTTGGCAGATTTAACAAAGCAAATGTGGGAGCTCTGCCTGGAGCACAAGATTGGATTGAAGGCCCAGTAATTACCAGGGAAGGAAAACTTGATAGCAGATTGGAATTCAGTAGATTTAAGAGATTGGAAGCTGAAGGAAAGCTATTTCATGAGGATACAGAAGTGCTTGGGACCGTTGCAGATAGATCCATTTGCCTCCTAAATGACACGTCAGTTGGAGAGTTATTTCAGTTGGAGACCGAATCTGGGATCTGTGGCAGTAGCTGCATTTAGCCAGGATTGGGCGATAATGAGGGGTTATACATTCCCTCCGTTTGCGATGATACAGAGAGTGTTAGCTCAAGTGAGAATGGAAAGATGTCAGTTGGTTTTGGTAACTCTGTTTTGGACAACTCAAGCTTGGTTAACAATGGTAATGGAGATAGTGGTAGAGATTACATAATTGATAAGGTGTTAAAAGGGGTTGCTCAAAGGTGCAGATGGAGTAGAACATCCGTTGGTAGAGGTGAACTTACTCAACCTTCTAGTATTTAAAATAGCAGGAGATCAGGAATATTCATGGATATTACAGGAACAGCATCAGAGTTGCTTGATGAGTCTTGGGCTCCACGGACATGCAAACAATATAGAAGCACTTAGAATGCCTAGTTATTATGGTGTGTAGGAAGACATTTAGATCCCTTGGAAGCTGATGAGATGATGGTTGCAAATATTTTGGCAGATTTCAAAGAGGTTTTTCGTACACAACTGTGAATTGTTACATATCTGCACTTGCTGCAGGTCATTCTTTAGTGAATGGTGTTTCTTTTGGCAGAAGTCCTCTGATTTGCAAAGTTATAAAGGGGATTTTTCTGAAGAGACAATCTGTGGTGAGATATGATTCAGTATGGGATGTGAATTAAGTTTTCAAGTTGTTTCAGGAATGGACAGATAACAGGTTTCCTTGTTTAAAGGAGTTATTCTGAATGTAACCACTTTATTATGTTTGATTTCATTTTAAAGAGTTTCCGATGTCAAAGCTTTGGAGGTAAATAGACGTTTTTAGCAACAGGGTCTCTTTTTTATGATTTGGAAAATAACTAAAACAATGTTGGAGTCTGTGTTCTATCCTAGATTTGATAGTAATCCAACATTATGGGGGTGATTCTGAGACTGGCGGGCGGCGGAGGCCGTCCGCCAGTCTTCCCCCGACAAAATACTGCTCCGCGGTCGCAAGACCGCTGAGGGTATTTTGAGATTTGCCCTGGGCTGGCGGGCGGCCGCCAAAAGGCTGCCCGCCAGCCCAGGGCAAATCTACCTTCCCACGAGGATGTGTGTACAGTGGGGAAGGTGCGACGGGTGCAGTTGCACCCGTCGCGTATTTCAGTGTCTGCTGTGCAGACACTGAAATACTTTGTGGGGCCCTCTTACAGGGGCCCCTGCGACACCCCCTACCGCCATCCTGTTCCTGGCGGGAGACCCGCCAGGAACAGGATGGCGGTAGGGGGTGTCAGAATCCCCATGGCAGCGGAGCGCGCTCCGCCGCCATGGAGGATTCTCCCGAGCAGCGGAAAGTCAGCGGGAGACCGCCGACTTTCCGTTTCTGACCGCGGCTGAACCGTTGCGGTCAGAATGCTCGAGGGAGCACCGCCAGCCTGTTGGCGGTGCTCCCGTGGTCGGTGACCCTGGCGGTCACCGACCGCCAGGGTCAGAATGACCCCCTATGTGTTGTGCGCTGTTTGCAAGAGTATAAGTGTAGAGTGCGTGAGAACAGAAGTCATGTAATCAACCAGTTTCTGATTTCTCATGTGAAAAATTACTGTGGTGTCACATCAGCTATTATAGCAAGATGGGTGAAGTAAATCATGAAATATGCTGGAGTGAATTTATCAAGGTTTAAGCATCGTTACATTACAGGTTGGCAAGGCAGATATGTTTGGAGGAAGATTGGAAGAAATCTTGAAGGTAGCTCATTGGAGTAATGCTGAGGTGTTGAAGAAATGTTATTTCAGACCAGTAGAACATGTATCAAACAAAGTGTTACAAAGCTTTGAACATGCATAGTTCTAGCCTCTTGTCTTGCCATTAAATGTTGGTTCTTGGAGGTTTCACTACATAGAGAATCATGATTTTATTAAAGACAAGGAGGCCAGCATTATCCCTCACACCCACCCAGGGGTGGAGGGATATATATTTAGTATTTTAAGTATAAGTTGCAAAATAATGTGTTTGCTAATAAACAATTTAACTATTGGTTTTAAGGATATATGTATCTAAAGATGAGGATGTATTGGTGATGCTTTTTTATGTTTTACTACAGAGCATTAAAATTCCATGTTGGAATAAAGGCTAAAAAAGAAGACTTTATGGCTGACATGGGGCTTATATTGGACTGTGGAGTTCTATTCTACTGTTTGGTTGTTAGTATTCTATTTGAGATTCTTTAAAGGTACTGCTCAAAAGTGGGAATTGAAGGTTTATGCATAATGCTAGCCTTCTTGTCTTTAATTAAATCCTGGTTCTCTATTCAGTAAAACCTCTTAGAATCATCATTTCGAGTAATGGAGAAAGCTATGCAGTCAGTACAGTGGCAGCAAGCTGCAGATATGTTGGTACCGATGGGAAAATTGAAATGTTGGGGACCTTACATTCAGCATTGATTTCACATTTTGGCATTAGGTATGGAAACCTTAACAGAAGCTGTTACAACTGTATTCATGATGATAGTTAATGAAGAGGCAAAAAAAACATTGAGTCCAGAATTGTGAAAATTAATATATTGCACTTTTGTTCTTGGAGTAATAACATAGGTTGTTTTGATGAATACTTGGTTATCTCAGCAGTGCTTTTTCCATTTCATTTACACTGCCTGTGACTAAACACAAAAGAATGCTTTGGAAACCTGCAAAAAGGCTTCATGTGTGTATTTTGTTTAAAATTTACAGTTTTGCATCATGGTACCTAGAAGTGGTTTGTTGTTATGTGTGACTTAAAAGGCTTCCTTCAGCTGCCTTTACTGCACCCTGTGGAATGGGGTTTCTTCATCATCATCTGAGGACTAGTCATCTGAGACAGTAAGAAGAACCTTCAAGTGGCTATAATATAAACCAGTGGTTCCCAACCTGTGGTCCAGGGACCCCTAGGGGTCCGCGAAGCCTCCCCAGGGGGTCCGCGACTACTTAGAAAATGAAATAATATTAACAGATTAGGTCCCCAGCTTTCAGTAATGACTCAGTTGGGGGGTCCCCAGATTCCAATAGTGATTCAGTGGGAAGTCCCGGGATACAGTAATGATTAAGGGGGGACCACAGAAGTCAAAAGGTTGGGAACCACTGATGTAAAGTACTGCACAACAGACACTGAGGGCCATATTTATGGCAAAGTGGCACAGTGCTGTACATTAAGTCATCTTGCTGTGCTGCACTGCATCACTGGGAAAGCGCAGGAATACAACATTTTTAAGGCATATGCCGCATTCCTGTCCTTTCTCCCTATAATGGCCTGCCTAGCTCCAACACAGGCACCTTTGTGACATGGTGAAAGGGTGCGTGTGTTGTATGCAGGATTGTTTCCTGCACAAAAACAGTTCTTAGAGGCATATTCCTCTTCCTATGTGTGCTGCAGAATGCAGCACACATAAAGGAAGTAACAAGGAAAGATAAAGGTATTTCACCTCATTACGCCTCTCCTGGAGAAGCACATCTTTTTGGCAGGTTGCCAGGTTTACCAGGCTTGGTAAATCTAGAAATAGGTCAAAAACCACAGGAGGTGCGTGAGAACACCCACGCAATACCCATGGAGCGTGTACCTTGCGCAACAGAATGATGTGTAGAGATCTTTGTGTCTTTGTGTGGCTTCAAAAATCTGTCTGAGAGGTTTGCGTCATGCATGTACCATGTTGTGTGGTGAAAGCAAGATGCAAAGCTCTCATAAATATGCCCCTGAGTTCTCATGATGTCTCAGGGCATAGTCGAGGACTCCACCACTCTTGACAAGACATATGAATCTGCTCTTTAAAGGCTTGGATGTACTATCAACTGCCTATCTCATTTCTGTGGGGACTATGGCCCTCATTATGATCATGGCGGTTCGCCCCTCCATATACTGCACATGGTGACGGCCGCCAGCGGCAGCCGTCACCCACTGCCAGGTTCCCGCCATCAGGCAGCCTGGCGGTGGAATGAAACACCATCCGCCAGGGAAGCTGCGCTACCCTGCGGATTATGTTTCATTTCCTGTCAGCCTTTTCCTGGTGGGATATCCCGCCAGGAAAAGGCTGGCGGAGGGGGTGCCTCAGGGCACCCCTGGGGGTCCCTGCACTGCCCATGCACTTTGCATGGACAGTGCAGGGGCCCCGGTGCAGAGCCCTGTCGCGCAGGTCACTGCCCGATTTTCAGGCAGTGATCTGCGCAACGGGTAAACAATGTTTCCACCTGCCGGCTCTCAGAAAGGTTCATTATCTGGCCGGCGGGGTTCCGGGGTCGCTTGCGGTCAGTGTTTTGACCGCCAGCATGAACATGGCGGTTGTTTCCGCCATGTTCATAATGACCACCTATGTTGCTTCCCTCCCATTAGAAGAAACTGCATTTAGATATGTTGGAATACATTCTAAGGAATAGTATGAAATAATGTTGCAGGAAACATGATTTGCATAATGTGATGAGAATCACCCTTTGCCAAACAATGGCAGAGGTCATAGGGCCATATTTATACTTTTTGACGCACAACTGCGCCAACGCAGTTGTGCGTCAAAAATGTTAACGCCGGCTAACGCCATTCCAAAGCGCCATGCGGGCGCCTTATTTATGGAATGACGTTAGCCGGCGGAGCTGACTGGTGTGCGTCAAAAAAAATGACCCACACCAGGCAGCGCCGGCGTAGGGGAAAATGGAGCTTGGGCGTCCAAAAATGGGCAAGTCGGTCTGAGGCAAAAAATCTGCCTCAACCCGATTAGCGCAATTTGTTTTTACTCCCACCCTCCATTGACATGACTCCTGTCTTAGCAAAGACAGGAGTCATGCCCCCTTGCCCAATGGCCATGCCCAGGGGACTTCTGTCCCCTGGGCATAGTGGCATGTAGGGGGGCACAAAACAGGCCCCCCTATGCCACAAAAAAATTAAAATAAAATTACTTACCTGAACTTACCTTAAGTTCCCTGGGATGGGTCCCTCCATCCTTGGGTGTCCTCCTGGGGTGGGCAAGGGTGGCAGGGGGGGTCCCTGGGGGCAGGGGAGGGCACCTCTGGGCTCCTTCCGAGCCCACAGGTCCCTTAACGCCTGCCCTGACCAGGCGCTAAAAAATGACACAAAAGCGGCTGGACGTCATTTTTTTGGACTCGCCCACTCCTGTACGTTATTTTGGCACAGGAGTTTAAATAAGGCGCACATGCCTTGGAGTCATTTTTTAGACAGGAACGCCTACCTTGCATATCATTAATGCAAGGTAGGTGTCCACGCTAAAAAATGACGCTAACTCCAAGATCTTTGGCGCTAGACGGGTCTAACGCCAAAGTATAAATATGGAGTTAGCTTTGCGTCGGATTTGCGTAAAAAAAAACTACGCAATTCCGGCGCAAACAGAGTATAAATATGCCCCATAGTGTCTGAGTATGCAAGGGTCATATATAATTCCAGGCTAACGTGACACAAGTTATGTTATAATGCAGTCTGTATTGTACACAACCTGAATGCTTTGTGAGTGTTGTTCTTAGGATTTCAGTCTGAATTTATTAACCGCTTTAGTGCGATTATCAACCACTGGCCGACTCCAGCGCTACCTCCCTGGTGCGGGTCACGACCAGTGGCCGACACCAGGGAGGGGGTTAAAAATCCTCTGAGGTTGCATCAGAGGTTTTTTTATTAATTAAAAAACCCCGGGAGACTTTCGGGAAGGCCTCTTGTGAAAGGTGAGATTCTCCCCTTTCAAACAAGGCCTTCCTGAACAGGTTTCCTGGCCCTCGATCACTGTGCAGCGAGGTACCATTTTTATCGGGAGACTTGGAGGGAATGCTGGGTGGAAGGATGTTATTTGCCAAATTTTTAGGTTTGCAAAGGATTCTGGGTAACAGAACCTGGTGAGAGCCCCACAAGTCATCCCATCCTGGATTCCCCTAGGGTTCTAGTTTTCACAAATACACAATTTTGGTAAGTTTCCCTGGATGCTGGCTGAGCTAAAGGCCAAGGACCGCAGCTGGGCACTTTCCAAAAAAGACGTCAGATTTCAATGTAAAATGTGATGTGTCCATGTTGTATTTCCTGTTGCGGGCAGTAGGCCTACCCACATGTTAGACCTGAGAGCCTTAGGGTGGTCACCCCTAACTTTTTGCCAAACTCCCTCCACTTCTTGGATACTGTTTTTGCTGGTTTTAGGACTCTGCACACTTTACCACTGCTAACCAGTGCTAAAGTGCATATGCTCTCTCCCTTTAAACATGATGAAATTAGATCATACCCAATTGGATTATTTAATTTACCTATAAGTCCACAGTAAAGTGCACTATCTGTGCCCAGGACCTGTATATTAAATGCTACTAGTGGACCTGCAGCACTGATTGTGCGACCCACTTCAGTAACCCCTTAATCATGTCTCAGGCCTGCCATTGCAAGACCTGTGTGAGCAGTTTCACTGCCAATTTGACTTGCCATTTAAAAGTACTTGCCAAGCTTAAAAATCCCCTTTTTCTACATATAAGTCACCCCTAAGGTAGGCCCTAGGTAACCCATAAGGCAGGGTGCTGTGTTGACAAAAGGCAGGACATGTACCTGTGTAGTTTATATGTCCTGGTAGTGTAAAACTCCTTAATTAGTTTTTGCACAGCTGTGAGGCCTGCTCCTTTCATAGGCTATCATTAGGGCTACCCTCATATACTGTTTGAGTGGTAGCTGCTGATCTGAAAGGAGTAGGAAGGTCATATTTAGTATGACCAGAAAGGTAATACAAAATCCTGCTGGCTGGTGAAGTTGGATTTAATATTACTATTTTAGAAATGGCACTTTTAGAAAGTGAGCATTTCTCTGCTCTTAAATCCTTCTGTGCCTTACAATCCATGTCTGGCTAGGTTCAGTTGACAGCTCCCTTGTGCATTCACTAAGACAAACCCCAAACACAGGATGCTCAGCCTCACTTGCATACATCTGCATTTTGAATGGGTCTTCCTGGGCTGCTCTCACACAAAGGACTACCACACCCCCTACTGGGACCCTGGCAGACAGGATTGAACTGAAAGGGGACCTGGTGCACTTCTAAGCCACTCTTTGAAGTCTCCCCCACTTCAAAGGCACATTTGGGTATACAAAGAGGGCCTCTGCCCCTTCCAACTCAGACACTTCCTGGAGAAGATAACTGGAACCAGAACCTGCATCCTGCCAAGAAGAACTGCCTGGCTGCCCAAAGGACTCACCTGACTGCTTTCTGTGAAGGACTGCTGCCTTGCTGTTGCCCTCACGCTTTGCTGCTCTCTGGCTGTGGTGAAGAAGTGCTCTCCAAGGGCTTGGATAGAGCTTCCCTCCTGTTCTCTGAAGTCTCAGGACCAAAAAGACTTCACTCTTGCAACTGGACTCCTTATGCGGCAAAAAGTTGATGCACAGTTTGCTAAAACAGACGCACAGCCTGCCCCGCGGTGAGAAATTCACTGCACGCCAAACCGGAACGACGCAGCGTGACTTCGCAAGGAGAAGATCGACACGGTGCCTGTGTTGCGACCGGAACTTCGACGTACGGCCCACCGGATTGACGCACAGCCGACCTGGGATGACGCAGCTCGACTTCCAGAGGGGAAATCGACGCAACACCTGCCGTGCGGAAGAAACTTCCACACAACGCCCACCAGAACGACGCAACACTTGTGACTTTGCTCCACAAACCCAGGATTCAACGCACAGACCCCGGGCATCTGAAAACCCCGCAACCGGAAGAGGATCCACAACCGAGCACCGGAAATCGATGCACAGCCGTCCCTGCGTGGAAAATAAATGATGCATCCTTGTGTGAGGCCCGAGAATCGACGCACACCTCCATGTTTTTCACGCATCTCCTCCTCTGTGGTTCCTTGCAGAGAATTTGAACGCAAACCAGGTACTTTGTACTTGCTAGAGACATTTATTGCTTTTAAGAGACTAAAGACACTTCATATCATTTTTACAGTGATAGCTCTACATATACTTATTGCATCTTAATTGTTTTTACCTGCATTTTACCAGATAAATATTATATATTTTTCTAAACACTGTGTGGTGTATTTTTGTGGTGTTTTACTGTGTTATTGCATGATTTATTGCACAAATACTTTACATATTGCCTTCTAAGTTAAGCCTGTGTGCTCAGTGCCAAGCTACCAGAGGGTGGGCACAGGATAATTTGACTAGAGTGAGGGTCCTTTCTTGGACAGAGGGTAACCTGACTGCCAACCAAAGACCCCATTTCTACCATTGGTGATCAACTGTGAGGATAGGATTTGTATTTGTGCAGTGACATACAATAGCTAAGTGTTCACTACCTACCCACAGTCGAAGGTCAACTTGATTTTTTATCTTTTTCTGCAATTTCATTTTCTACCTGACATTTTTTAACTAAATTCCTCATTCAACATGTCTCTGGCTGGGTCTCAAGCTGGAGATGAAGATTTTGACCTAGCCATGCTGGAGACATATAGGCGGTCATTCCAACCGCCGCCCGCCTGGCGGGAATCGCCGAATGACCGCACTGCGGTCAAAAGACTGCGGCGGTCATTCTGGCTTTCCCGCTGGGCCGGCGGCCGACCGCCAAAAGGCCGCCCGCCGGCCCAGCGGGAAAGACCCAGCAACGATGAAGCCGGCTCCGAATGGAGCCGGCGGAGTTGCTGGGGAGCGACGGGTGCAGTGGCACCCGTCACGATTTTCATTGTCTGCAAAGCAGACACTGAAAATCTTTGAACATCTTTGTTGTTAGGGGGCCCCTGCACTGCCCATGCCAGTGGCATGGGCAGTGCAGGGGCCCCCAGGGGCCCCACGACACCCGTTCCCGCCATCCTGTTCCTGGCGGTAAAAACCGCCAGGACCAGGATGGCGGGAAGGGGGTCGGAATCCCCATGGAGGATTCCCTGGGCGAGGGGTAAACCGGCAGGAAACCGGCGGGAAACCGGCGGGAAACCGCCGGTTCCCCTTTTCTGACCGCGGCTTTATCGCCGCGGTCAGAATGGCCCAGGAAGCACCGCCAGCCTGTTGACGGTGCTTCCGCGGTCGTTGGCCCTGGCGGTCGGTGACCCCCAGGGTCAGAATGACCCCCATACTGTCAAACAGCTAAAGGGGTTCTGCAGGAATATGGGAGTACCAACCCAGAAGGCCTCCAGAAAGGAGGAATTCCAAATGGCACTGAGGGCCTGAGCAGAAGCCCATTCTGATGAGAAAGTTGAGGAGGAGGGTCCATAGGATGGCCCCTCAGAGGACATTTTGCCATTAGTGGAGGATGTTACCACTGTAATTGTTCCCCCTTGCCAAACCAGGCAGCAGTGTCTCTGATCAAGGCCTAATGCAGAGGAAAGGAGAGAGGAGAGATAATTCCAATTACAAATGGCAAGGTTAAAAATTGAAGCTCAACAGGATGAGAGGAGGGAAGAGAGAAGCCAAACAGGCTGAAGCTGAGAGAGCAGCCAAGCAAGCTGAAGCTAAGAGAGCCTTGGCTGAAAAGAAACGTTTGTTGGCTCATGAACTGAGTCTCAAGGCGCTAGACATCAAGGCAAGACAGTCTAAGTCCTGCAGTGATGGTGGCAGCATACATGCAGGACCTGTTGGGGAGAAAAAGGTTTGTATACCCAAAAGTGTGGTGCCAAGTTATGTGGTGGGATATGACATTGATAAGTGGTTGGCTGCCTAGGAAGTTGCACTAAGGGCTCATATGATCTCTGAGGAGCAATGGGGGGTGTGGTTTTATGTACCAGCAGTGAGGAGGGACACACTCCTTACACTATATCCACATAATTAAAAAATGTATATGCACCCATGAAAGCTGCTTTACTGGCAAAGTTTGGGCTGACTCCTGAAAAATACCGTCAGAGGTTTAGGGACAGCACCAAACTTTCCACACAGACTTGGGTAGACTGTTTTTATTTGTCCAATAAGGCACTGAATGGATGGGTGCGGGGCAGCAAAGTAAATGATTACAAAGGATTATATGATTTGATTCTGAGAGAGCATATGCTCAGTATTTGTCTTATAGAGTTGCACCAGCACTTAGTAGACAGTAAGCTGATTGATCCCAGGAAGCTTGCTGTGGAGGCGGACCTCTGGGTTAGCACCAGTGTGTCTAAAAAGGTATCTGAGGGGGACACTCACAAAGGTGGTCAGGGTTTCCAACAGAAGAAAGAGGGGGGAGAAAAACTTAAAGATAAGGAACTCTCAAAAGGCCCCCAAAACAGTTCCCAAGGGGGGGGGGAAGCCAGGGTACTTTGATAAAAAGATAGAGAAGTTTATCCCCAAATGCTTGGAGTGCTATCAGCATGGACACTTTAAGGGCGACTCCCAGTGTCCCAAGAGGGCACAGCCCACCACTGGAGGGCAGACACCTGGGTTGGCTAGTGTAGCGCTCTGGAGGAGACAGTCCCAGTTAGTTTTGGGGAGCAGATAAAGGTGTCCCTGGTATCCCTGGGAGATATGGAAATAGTGCCAAAAGCCCACATGCCTGCCAATGCTTCCAAGTATAGGCATACGAACTCCATTGATGGGCAAAGGGTGGAGGCTCTGCGTGACACAGGAGCCAGTATGACTACTGTCAAGAGTCAGCAGAGCAGATAATCCCTAATACATTCCACCAGGTCATAGTTGCTGACAATCGCAAGAGTCACCTACCGGAGGCTCTGGTTCCCTTTGAATAGGGGGGGGTCTCTGGTACTCTAAAGGTAGCTGTGAGTCCTGCCATGCCTGTAGATTGTCGATTAGGCAATGATCTTGAGCATACTGCCTGGAAAGAGGTAGAGCTCAGATCCCACCTTGAGATGTAAGGTTTGCCTGAGTAGGTCTGCATGACCACAAGGTCCATGGCTGCCTGGGAAGGGAGTCAAGGGCGTCAGGAGCCTGGAACAATGGCCCAGACTGCTGCACAGAAGAAGGGCAAGAGGCATGGGAAACCCACCTCAGATATTCCCACGGTGGAAGACAGGGTCCCAGAAGAGGAGGCCCCTGAGCCAACTGGAGTGGATATTGCTGACCTGGATAACCTGGCTGAACTTGCTGGCTGGCAAGTAGAGGGTGGGCCAACAAGGGAAAAATTCTGCAAGGCGCAGAAGGAATGCCCCACTCTTGAGGGTCTGAGGCAACAGGCCACAGCCAAAGCAGCAGGTGAAGCCTCTGGCGATCACCATATCTACTGGGATAATGATCTCCTTTACAGTGAGCCTAAGGCTCCGGCCATTGGGGCAGCACGGGTGCTGGTGGTCCCCCAGTGTTACCAGGCCTTCCTACTGGGCCTGGCTCACGCCATCCCCCTGGCAGGACAATTGGGCCAAGACAGGACCTTTGCCAGGCTTGTCACCCACTTCCATTGGCCTAGAATGCGGGTAGCCTCAGATAGTCTCTGAAGGGCCTGCCCCACCTGCCAGGCTGGTGGGAAGACAGGGAAAAGGCTTAAGACCCCTCTGATCCCACTCTCTGTCATTGCCACCCCCTTTGAAAGGGTGGGCATCAACGTCATTGGTCCCTTGGACCCCAAAACTGCCTTAGGCAACAGGTTTACCCTGGTTTTGGTGGCCCATGCCACCCGCTACCCGGAGGCAATCCCTCTGAGAACAGTGACTGCACCGGTGGTGACCAGAGCCCTGATGGGAATTTTTATCTGTTTGGGGTTCCCAAAGGAAGTTGTGTCTGACAGAGGCACAAACTTCATGTCAGCGTACATGAAGTCCATTTGGGAGGAGTGTGGGGTAACCTACCGGTTTACCACCCATTATCATCCTCAATCCAATGGGCTTGTTGAGAGATTCAACAAAAGGCATGATCACTGGCCTACCTAAGGCCATGAGGCCTAAGTGGGACGTCCTGTAGCCATGCCTTCTCTTTGCTTATACGGAGGTGCCCAAGAAAGGGGTGGGCTTCAGCCCCTTTGAGCTTCTCTATGGTCATCCTGTCAGGGGACCACTAAGCATACTGAAAGAGGGCTGGGAGAAAGCTCCCAAGACACCTCCCCAGGATGTGGTCAGTTACATGCTGGCCATCCGAAACAAAATACAATGATTCTGGAAGCAGGCCAAAAGTAACCATGAGGCCAGTCAAGAGGTGATGAAGGAGTGGTATGACCGGCGACAAAGTTTGGGTAATGGAGCCAATAGAGCCTAAAGCTCTCCGGGGCAGCTGGACTGGCCCAATTGAGATCAAGGAGTGAAAGGGGAAGGCCACTTACCTAGTGGACCTCAAGACCCCTAGACACCCCCTAAGGGTTCTCCACCACAACTGACTCAAACCTCATTTTGAGAGATCTGAGGTCAGTATGCCCTTTGTGACAGATGAGGGCCTGGAAGAGGAGAGCAAGCCTCTCCCTGACCTCCTCTCTACCAAAGAAGGTGATGGGTCAGTAAAGTGTGTCAATCTCTCTGACTCCCTGACTCTAGATCAGAGAGGAGACTGCTACGAGTTGTTGGAGCAGTTCTCTTCCCTGTTTTACCTTACTCCTGGACTCACCCACTTGTGTTTCCAGATATTGACACAGGAGACAGTCCCCCTGTAAAGAACAAAATTTACAGGTTGTCAGATAAGGTGAAGGCCAGCATCAAGAAGGAAGTCGCTAAGATGCTGGCCCTAGGGTTTATTGAGAAGTCCAGCAATCCCTGGGCCAGCCCTGTGGTGATGGTACCCAAGGCTGCTGCACCCAGTTGCAAGCCAGAACCAGAACGACACAGCCTGACGTGAAAAATAAACGGCACATCGTCTTGTGCGGCCTGAGAAATCGACGCACACCTCCCTGTTTTCCACGCATCTCCTCCTCTGTGGTTCCTTACAGAGATTTTGAATGCAAACCAGGTACTTTATTGCTTTTAAGAGACTAAAGACACTTTATATCATTTTTACAGTGATATCTCTACATACACTTATTGCATCTTAATCATTTTGACCTGCATTTTACCAGATACATATCATGTATTTTTCTAAACAATGTGTGATGTTTTACTGTTTTAACCGCTGCTCCGCAACACCCTATCTTGTGCCCATTGTGGAAATAGAAAGGTTTCATTGATACCTATTTTTCACTCTATATTTCAGCAAATGAATTGCTGTGTACCCGGTATAGAATGAAAACCCATTGATGGCTGCAGCTCATTTATTGGCTCTGGGTACCTAGGGTTCTTGGTGAACCTACAAGCCCTATATATCTACGCAACCAGAAGAGTCCAGCAGACGTAACGGTATATTGCTTTCAAGCATCTGCCATAGCTGGAAAAAGTTATAGAAGAAAACTTGGCCAGAAATGGCTCTTTTTTTACCTCAATTTCAACATATTTTTATTTTAGCTGTTACTTTCTGTAGAAAAACCTTAAAGGATCTACACAAATGACCCCTTGCTGAATTCAGAATTTTGTCTAATTTTCAGAAATGTTTAACTGTCTAGGATCCAGCATTGGTTTCATACCCATTTCTGTCACTAACTGGAAGGAGGCTGAAAGCACAAAAAGTAGTAAAAATGGGGTATGTCCCAGTAAAATGCCAAAATTGTGTTGAAAACAGTGGTTTTCTGATTCAAGTGTGCCTGTTCTTGAATCTGGGAAGATAGTGATTTTAGCACCGCAAACCCTTTGTTGATGCCATTTTCAAGGAAAAAACCACATGCTTTCTTCAGCGGCCCTTTTTTCCCATTTTTCTGAACAAAATGAGATTTTTGCTGTATTTTGGCTAATTTCTTGGCCTCCTCCAAGGGAACCCACAAATTTTGGGTACCTCTTAGAATCTCTAGGATGTTGGAAAAAAAAGACACAAATTTGTCGTGGATAGCTTATGTGGACAAAAAGTTATAAAGGCCTAAGCCCGAACTACCCCAAATAGCCTAAAAAGGGATCAGCACTGGGGGGGAGGCCCAGCAGCTAAGGGGTTAAGCACAAACCTTTACTTATAGGTTTCTTGGTGATAATGATGCATGACAGGTAAGTTGCAAAAAGTTCAATTGGAGAAAAGCTGTGAAATAGGTTTTAGCAAAGGCTTCACAAGTGTACTAAGATTCGGCAAAAAAGATTTCTCTAGAAGTTTCAAAGGAATGTTGTTCCATAGCCCAGCAGCTGTGGCATAAAAAGCTCTAACGCACGGGATAACTTTTCAAAACTTCAAAACTTTTAGAAAAACAGCTATTTCAGATCTGAAACTGAGAGGCGTATTCATGAGCCCTGTGTCGGAGGGCAGCACATTGCAGCAAGTGACTTTGCTGCGCTGCCCTACACCATAGGGAAAGGGCAAAAATGCGGTGTACTGTATCCACAAGATATGGCTCATTCTGCACTCTTCCCCCGCGCTGATGCACAATGGACTTCCCAGTGCTGACACAGGCACCTTCACACCATGGTTGTTACTGTGCTGAAAGGGCCACCTTCCAGCACAAAAAGAATCCATGGAGTCTTTTTTCACTTTCTCTGTGTGCTGCAGTATGTGGCACACAGAGAGAGATGAAAAACCGAGGAGAAATAAAGATATTTCCCTTTGTTGCACCTCCCTTGGGAGGCATAGGATTTTGGTGCATTTCCAGGTTTATAATCCCTTGCAAATCTGGGAATGTGCAAAATCCCATGGGGGTGGCATGGAAAAACCCACTGCAACACTCATGGAACGTTTCCCTGATGCAGTGCACAGACAACGCAGCGACTTACACTTCATTGCCTCACACCATATTTACGAGGCCATAAAAAGCCATGCAAAGTGGCTTTACATGATCTTGCAGATACTGGCCTGCACTATGCCCACCGTTGCTTCACAAAAAGTGACGCACCAGCAGTGGTCAGAGTTTGTGCTTTTAAAAAGAAAACCTTTCGGACAAGGTATCTGCATGCGGGTTTGGGCCGGCTTTAGGGCAGTGCAGCCAGTGCCATCACTGCTGCTGCTGAGCTCAGGGGGGCTGTATTCTGAAATATCTTATGGGTTTAAAAAACTGCTTCAGAGGTTTTTTATGTGCCAGCAAATTATATCAAACATGTCAAGATAACTCTGGTAAATAGGGTACCTGCAAGATAGATCTGACTTTTGTCTAATAGCAGTTTTGCCTCATCATGAGGTAGAGCACAGGGTTAATGTGCCTGTGATAAAGCACGTACAGCACACAGAACACAAAATTGTATTTTATGTTGCTAGCTCAGTGGGCTACTGCTTTTGTCATAGAGATACTTTTGTTACTTGCAGTTTAAAGTTACAAACCTAATAAGGCACAGTGACCTACCAACTGGCATCCAAACGCTGCAAGAAAACTGCATGCATAGGTTTAGAACCTTATGTTTTCCCCCCACTCTTTCATTACCCTAAGGTTGCTAAAAAGGGTTTGTTTGGGTAGAAATCAATTCTTATTAGTAAAGCCAATGCCTACCTCTGTGTTATCCTATACATTCTGAGTGTGTACTTGTTCAGGCCAATCACTCTTAGAATATACTGCCTACCAGTATGGATGATATATGACTCGTACACCTTGTAGAACCCATTGTATCATATAAAATGTAATATACACTGATTTACACGCTATATATGATTAAGTGTCTCTGTACAATGTGTGTGTGGTGTATAGTAATCTGACACCCTACATTGGTTTGAGTAGTGCTATAAAATAAATTAAATATGTTTGAGAGAAGGGCTATGGAGAGATGTGGGGAATCTTAGAAGATGGTAATGAGGAGGTCTGTGGTGGGCAGGTTGTTGGAAGGGTGGCCACAAAGATTGTCACACAGGGCACCACCAGCACTAAAGCCTGCCCTGGTGAAGATCCTGAAGGTGTGTGTGCGCCAGGCATAAAGAGTTAAACCTTATTCCTTGACTTACAGGCATGCCTTTTAGCCAATATGGGCCATATTCACTCATATTTCATAATCATTAACTGAAGATTGTTTATGGATTTTGCTAGTAAATATTTGTATAGCATTGTAATACTCTAACTTTTTTTAGTTTAAAGAAAGTTTAATGAAATGATTGCAGCAAAAAATACATCCTTAAACACTTGTTTCGTATTTAAGTCAAAATGATAAAGTTAATGCAATAATACGAAATACAGTGTAAGTATTAGTAAACAGGAAAGTAATGTACTTTAGAACTAGAGACCAATAAAAGGAACTATGCAAAAGAGTACCTTAATAAAAAGAGTACCTTAATAATACCACATTTTAAATGTTTTGTTTTGTGGGAAGGGGGAGAGGGCAAAGGAAGAAAGAGAGAGAAAAAGATGAGAAAAGGAATAGTAAAGTTACACAACTTTATAAGTGCAGTTATTATTGTGGGTGTCAAATAAACAATACAAGTATACTGGATTGTAATTCTGGATTCCATGAAAGAAAAGTTTGTGGCAGCTGAAATGGAATAGTTCTGTCCTGGATCAAAGCGGAGTTACTATATAAATATGTGGGAAGAGGTGACCAAAAAGTATCCTTCTGAAGAAGTTGTTGCTCGAGTCCATGATGATGACAGAGTGAGTTCCACCATCCGGTAAAAGTAACCTTAGTAGCATCCTTCTAATTGGATGTAAGTGTATAAAAAGCAATAGCAATAAGTAAATCCACAAATGTACCCAACTTGTGTATGCCAATCCAACTATGAGAAGAACTTCCCAAAATATAGATGTACTCTCAGAAGGAAAAGTAATAGAACAAAGGTGGTCCTTACAACCCTGGCGGTCGGTGTTAAAGCGGCGGTAAGACCGCAAACAGTCCAGCGGTAAAAAAAATGGAATTACGACCGTGGCGGAAACCGCCAACATAGACAGCCACTTTAACACCCCGAACGCCAAACAAACAGCTTGGCGGTCACCGCCAACAGACAGGCGGAGGACAATGTACCGCCCACAGTATCACAACCTACCAATCCGCCACCTTTTCCGGGGCGGATTCACCGCGGACAAAAACACGGAGGAAACAGGACTTCGAAGGGAAAACGCTCACCTCTACACACCCCACGAGGAATCAGGACACCATGGAACCCGAACTCCACATCCTGCCAACCCTTATCTTCTTGCTCCTCTACCAGGAGCACGAACACTGGCAGAGAAGACCACGGTGAGTACTGCACCTACGACACAGGGGAGGGAAAAAACAGGGACACACATGCAACACCAAACATCCCCACTCCCACCCTCACCCACGACAACACACACACTAATACAGCATGACACATTACAGTTACACCCCCAAATCCCCCCCAAATCCCCCCGGAAGAATGCAAAGACAAAAGGAAATGAGTGAAACCATTGTAATATATTAAACTCCAGTACGCAAAAATATATATATACACTATAAACAAAATATACACCAAGATTAGTAGTCCAGGTAGTGCTCCATTGAAGTGTGTGGAACACTTGGCCCACACTGTATGGGTGAGGCCCACACTCAATCCCCGAAATGACGGAGAGAACACTGCAGGGGCATCAGATAGCAATAAAACCGGCACCTCAGGGGGAAGGGAAAGGGAGGGCACCTCAGCCGGTTGAGTGCATGACGCCAAATCCACGAGGGGGCCACATGCCTACTGTTCCATCCTGGGGAGTGCAAAGCCACAGTCTCTCAAGTCTCTACAGTGGGTGGGTTGCCCACTGTTCCATCCTGGGGAGTGCAAAGCCACAGTCTCTCAAGTCTCTACAGTGGGTGGGTTGCCCACTGTTCCATCCTGGGGAGTGCAAAGCCACAGTCTCTCAAGTCTCTACAGTGGGTGGTTTGCCCACTGTTCAATCCTGGGGAGTGCAAAGCCACAGTCTCTCAAGTGGATAACAGTCTCCAATGGTTCTGGAGGGGGCTTTGTGCCCAGAGTGCTTCATCCTGCCAAGGACTGAGGTAGTGGATGTGATACTCCACTGGTTCTGGAGGGGGCTTTGTACACAGAGTGCATATTCCTGCCAAGGACAGAGGTAGTGGATGTTTGTCTCCACTGGTTCTGGAGGGGGGTTTGTGCCCAGAGTGCTTCATCCTGCCAAGGAGAAAGGTAGTGGATGTGATACTCCACTGGTTCTGGAGGGGGCTATTTGCCCAGAGTGCTTCATCCTGCCAAGGACTGAGGTAGTGGATGTGATACTCCACTGGTTCTGGAGGGGGCTTTGTGCCCAGAGTGCTTCATCCTGCCAAGGACAGAGGTAGTGGATGTTTGTCTCCACTGGTTCTGGAGGGGGCTTTGTGCCCAGAGTGCTTCATCCTGCTCATTACGGACTCAGTAGTGTCAGTGCCCTTGGCGCTCATGGGCCAGCGGTGCTTGTTGTGGCGGTGTCATTGGCAGCGGTGCTTGTTGCGGCGGTGCCCTGTTTAGCGGTGCTTGTGGAGGCGGTTTCATTGGCAGCGGTGCTTGTTGCGGCGGTGCCCTGTTCAGCGGTGCTTGTGGCGGCGGTGCCCTGTTCAGCGGTGCTTGTGGCGGCGGTGCCCTGTTCAGCAGTGCTTGTGGCGGAGGGGTCCTTTGCAGTGACTCAGCTGCTGGAGGTCCTGTCTGGCCCAGGGGGGCTGGTGCTGGCGGTCCTGTTTGGCCCAGCGGGGCTGGCGGTCCTTCATGGCCCAGCAGGGCTGGTGCTGGCGGTCCTGTCTGGCCCACTGGGCTGGTGCTGGCGAGCCTTCATGGCCCAGCGGGGCTGGTGCTGGCGGTCCTGTCTGGCCCAGCGGGGCTGGTGCTGGCGGTCCTGTCTGGCCCAGCGGGGCTGGTGCTGCCGGTCCTGTCCTGAAAAGCAGGGCTGGTGCTGGCGGTGGCCTCCTGGGCAGCGGGGGTGATGGCGGTGGCCTTCTGGGCAGTAGGGCTGGTGCTGGCGGTAGCCTCCTGGGCAGCGGGGATGATGGCGGTGGCCTCCTGGGCAGCAGGGCTGGTGCTGGCCTCCTGGGCAGCGGGGATGATGGCGGTGGCCTCCTGGGCAGCGGGGATGATGGCGATCTTCTCCGCCGTGCTGCTCTTCCCAGCCTTGCTGACTTTCTTGTGGCCCTTTCCTACTTTGGAAGGTGTCGCAGCTGACTGCACACTCCCACCTGTACCCCTGGGAGCGGCTTTGGTGGCTGGAGTCTTCCCCCTCTCCCGCCAGGCACTGGCCAACTTTTGATGCTTGACAGGTGGGGGACTGTCTGTGCTGTGGCTCCATGCCACACTGCCTGCCCTGCTGCCTGGTGCACTCCAGGTTCCGGTGACTACAGGCACCACTGGTCCTGGAGATGTTGTGGCTGAGGTGCTAGGTTGGGACCTGGAGAGTCGGACCCGAGGAGACGGATGGGGTGGGGGAGGTGAGGGAAAGAGGTCAAGGTTGGCCAGGAAAAGTTTCTTGGGAACACTGGGACGGGTAGCTGGAGGGGGTTTGGGAGTGGAGGAAGAGGTTGTGGTTGTAGGAGGTGTTCATTTGGTGACTTTGGGTGAAGGTGCATGCGCTGGAGGCTGTCGTGAGGTGGATGGCTGTTGGGTGGGTGTGTGCCTGCGTTTGTGTATCTTGGGAGGTGGCGTCACAGACACACTGGGAGAGGACACAGGGGACATGTGAATGATGGCAGTGGCGGTGGTGACTGCACGTGAGCGGGGTGTGGTGGTGGGTGTGCTGGTGATGGAAGTAGTGGCTGTAGATGTAGTGCATGCAGGTGTGAGTGGAGACGACACTGGGTGGGAGGAGGGAGATGAGGAGGAGGGGGACACAGTGGAGGCAGTGGATGTTGGTGTGTCTTATGCTTGCGTGAGTGCTTGTGGGATGAGTGGTGCTTATGTTTGCCTGACCTTCCCTTGTGTGTTGAGGTGTGTGCATGCTGGTCTGAAGGTGTGCTTGGGATAGGCTGAGGTAGAGGGGATTGGGTCTGGGTGGAGGAAGTTGGAGGGGGGAGGCTAAAGACAGGGACAGTGGCTGCCATCAGTGCTGAGGCCACAGTCTGAAAAGCTTGCTGAAGGGCCACCTGACCAGAATGAATGCCCTCCAGGAATACATTTGCAACTACCTTTCTACACCCTGGATGGCATTCAAAATGGTAGACTGCCCAACAGTAAGGGACCTGAGGGCAGCAGGGGTGACTGGGGCAGGGGCTGAGGTGCCTGGGGCGAAGGTGATGCCCACCCTCCTGGGTGAGCGGGCACGGGGCAAAGGCTGAGGGGCTGCTGGGAGGGTGGTGCTGGTAGGGGGGGTGGCGGCTGTACCTGTAGATGCAGGGGCACAGATTTTGCCACCACCACAAGGGAGCTCCCATCAGAGGACGAGTCAGTGTCTCTGGTGTCAGCTCCTGTCCCCGCCGTGGAGCTCCCCTCGCCCTCTGTCCCACTGGTGAACTCTGAGTCTGTTGTCTCGCCCTCCAGGGCCATGTGGGACGCAGCTCCCTCCTGCTCCGATGCCACTGCTCCTCCGCCTGATGGTGCTAATGCACACAAGAACAGGGAGACCACAAAAGGGGGGGGGGGGGGACAGTAGAAAGACATGGTGAGTGCATGCATTACCGCTACCGTTGGCGGACACGACAGACACAGAAGCCCCCTGCACTACGCTGCACACTTGGGCTCCACTGTTCAATCCCTGGGACATGGCCTACAAGGCTATGGCCGACATCTGCACACATGGATGACACAGGAGCCTGACTAGGTGTACTTGGCACTGTACACAGGTGGGGTGGGGTGCCACAGGGTCTGCCAGAACAAGGGGACCTAACTAGCACACTCGCCCTGGCCTAGGGAAACCCACAGCCCACCTCCCCCACCCAGACACCTACACTGCACGCAAAATCAGCAGAATGAGAGTGTACTCACCCCCTTGTGGCTGCTGTGATGCCCTCAAGCCCCCATCCAACTCCGGGTACGCCACCGCCAGGATCCTGAACATCAGGGGGGTCATGGTGCGACGGGCACCCCTCCCACATTGGGAGGCCATCCCCAGCTGGGCCTCCGCCGTCTTCTTGCTCCAGCAGCGAATGTCCTCCCATCTCTTACGGCAATGGGTGCTCCGTCTGTCGTAGACCCCCAGGGTCCAGACGTCCTTGGCGATGGCACGCCAAATATCCTTTTTCTGGTGGGTGCTGTCCTACATGAATTGTACAGGGGGAAAAGAAAAGTTTCAACTGCACCGTCACAGTCATTGGCCCCCATCCCTACCCTTGTCATGTGGCACATGCACTCACCGTCGTTTCATGCACGCCTCAATACCCACCCCCACATCTTTCATCCACCCCAGTACACACAGGCATTGCCCACACAGCATGCTCTCAGTGTACTTACCTGTTTGTCTGGAGGACCGTAGAGTAGCGTGTACTGGGGGAGGACCCCATCCACGAGTTTCTCCAACTCCTCCGATGTGAAGGCAGGGGCCCTTTCCCCAGACGCACGAGCCATTGCCTCTTCCAGACCGAGGTCACAGCAGCACTTGCAGGTAGATCAGGTATCGAGTGATTGAACATATAGAAAATGGCGGTCACGTCCGCGGCAGTGCGTACCGTCACCGCCGGCGTACATCGTCATTGGCTCCTGGGACCCATAGGGTCCAATGATAACCAATGCAGAATTGCGCCGCGGTCTTCGACCGCCTACCCCGACGGTGTACAACGTCAGCGCAGTTACCTCACATCCCATTGTCCCACTTTACAGGTCAGGCAGCCGCCATTTCAGGGGCCCACATGGCTTAATTTTTAACTGCCTCACACATACCTAGGCCTTTCCTCAACACTCATACAGGGCAAATTTCGGATTAGGATTCGTGTTCTGTGTAAACTGTGGGTACGTACCTCTGAGTTGGTTGACTCTGTGCTCGCTGTTGTCCTTCATAGGCACCGTCCGCTGGGACATGTGAGGAGATGGGGGCATCCTCCGGTGTACAGACCGCTGGTGGACCTGTCGACAATGGAGGAAAGACATGTGATCATCACCTACAGGCTTGATCGTGCCACAATCCAGGAACTGTGTGCCCAGTTGGAGCCAGACCTGATGTCAGCTATCCACCATCCCACAGGAATCCCCCCTCAAGTGCAGGTGCTGTCAGTACTCCATTTCCTTGCAAGTGGGTCATTTCAAACAACAGTCGCCATAGCATCAGGGATGTCCCAGCCTATGTTTTCCAACGTGTTGTCCAGAGTGTTGTCTGCCCTGCTGAGACACATGCGGAGCTACACCGTTTTCCCTCAGGTGGAGGATTTGCCTACAGTGAAAGGTGACTTCTATGCCCTGGGACATATCCTCAACATCATAGGCGCCATTGATGGGAGACGTGTGGCTTTGGTACCCCCACACAGGAGTGAACAGGTGTACAGACACCAGAAGAGTTATCATTCCATGAATGTGCAGATGGTGTGTTTGGCAGACCAGTACATCTCCCATGTGAATGCCAAATTCCCTGGCTCAGTGCATGACGCTCACATCCTACGGAATAGCAGCATTCCTTATGTGATGGGTCAACTCTAGAGGCACCGTGTGTGGCTATTAGGTGAGCACCTGGAATCAAGTCAGTGGGAATGGTTTACTGGGTCTGGGGATATCCCTACAGGTTAGTGTGTGTCTAAAAGTTGTCCCTCGCCATTTGCAGGTGACTCTGGTTACCCCAACCTGTCATGGCTACTGACCCCAGTGAGGAATCCCAGGACAAGGGCAGAGGAACGCTACAATGAGCCCCATGGGCGAACTCAGCAGATAATAGAGCGGCCCTTCGGCCTCCTGAAGGCCAGGTTCAGGTGCCTACATATGACAGGTGGCTCCCTATTCTACTCACCAAAGAAGGTATGCCAGATCATCGTGGCCTGCCGTATGCTTCACAACTTAGCTTTGTGACGACAGGTGCCTTTTCTGCAGGAGGATGGTCCAGATGGTGGTGTTGTTGCAGCTGTGGAGCCTGTGGACAGTGAGGACGAGGAAGCTGAAGAAGAGGACATCGACAACAGGAACTCGGTGATCCTGCAATTTTTTCAGTGAGACACAGGTATGAATACAAACCTGCCTACTACATGTACTTTAACACTACTTCCTCTCTACTGTCTGTCGTTTTCACCCAGTGTATGGTCACTGAGTTGTCACTTTCCCTTTCGATTTCACAGATGTGGGTCCCACTGTGTGACATCTGCTGTGTTTCCTCATGAACTAGAGCTGTGTGACATAGGTATGTTGACATTACATTTGAAAGAGCATTTTGACACTGTAATTGCTAATACACTATTTCGAAATCACAGACTGACTCCAGATTGTTTTGTGCTTCAAGGGTGTTTATTTAAGTGCTCAATATTGGAGGGGACTGTAAAATGGTGAGGGGTGATGGTGGAGGAATGTCCATGGCAGAGTCCAGTCTATTAGTCTCACAGGTGCATTGCCCAAATGGTCACAGGAAGTGGAGCTGGGGCAGTTTGAGGTTGGACAGGGTGAGGAAGTTGGACAGAAGGATGACATTCAGGGTGGTCTAATTTCTTGGCGGGGGTCTTGGCATCGTTCTCTGTCTTTGTCCTGGATCTCAGGGACCGTTTGCGGGGTGGTTCTCCGTCTGCAGGGGGTGGGGTGCTGGTGCGGTGGTCCTGTGGTGGGGCGTCCTGTCCACTAGCGCCGGCGGAGGTGGTGGGCAGTTCATCGTCCAGGCTAGTGTCAGGGGCCCCTTGTTGTGCCACAGTGTCCCTCCTGGTGTTGAGTACTTCCTTCAGCACCCCTACGATGGTGCCCAGGGTGGAATTGATGGATCTGAGTTCCTCCCTGAAGCCCAAATACTGTTCCTCCTGCAGGCGCTGGGTCTCCTGAAACTTGGCCAGTACTGTTGCCATCGTCTCCTGGGAGTGGTGGTAGGCTCCCATGATGTTGGAGAGGGCCTCGTGGAGAGTGGGTTCCCTTGGCCTGTCCTCCCCCTGTCGCACAGCAGCCCTCCCAGTTCCCCTGTGTTCCTGGGCCTCTGTCCCCTGGAACGTGTGCCCACTACCACTGCCCCCAGGTCCCTGTTGTTGTTGGGGTGGTGGGTTAGCCTGGGTTCCGTGTAGTGGTGGACACACTGCTGATTGACGTGTCCTGGGGACAGAGGTATGGGCCCGCTGGGTGGGTGCTGTGCTGGTGTTTCCAGAGGGGGGAAGCTCTGTGGTGGCCTGTGACTGTGTAAGGGGAACCGACTGTCCCGAGGTCCCCGATGGGCTGGGCTGGTCATCTAGATCCAGTTGGACAGAGCTGCTGTCATCACTGTGGGCCTCTTCTGTTGGTGGTGTGGACTTGTATGGACCCTCCAGTCCGGTGACGTCGGGTAGGGGTCCTGCAGGGGTATAAAAGGATGTTTATTACATCTGTGTGTGCTATGGTGTGCAATAGGTGGGTGACCGTGTACCCCAGTGCTTGCATTCCTGTGTGGGACCTTGTGTGATGGTTGTTTAGGGGTGTGTATGGGTATGTACAGTGGCCATGCTTTGGCGATGGGTGTCCATGCTTTGTTGTTGCATGCAGGGCTTGGTGTTAGGATGTGTGGTTTGTGATGTTGGGACATTTGTGAGGAGTTGGAGTGATGGGGTGAGGGTGAGGGTGGGGGTATGTGATAGCATGCAAGTAGGATGGGGGATGTAATAGTTAAGATTTGACTTAATAGAGTCCATTCCTCCATCTACTCCTGCGAGGCCCTCAAGATGCAGAACCACCAAGACTTGCTCCTCCCATGTTGTTAGTTGTGGGGGTCCGCCGTCAGTCCGCTGAACCGCAAGGTGGTGTCTTGAGACCACGGAACGCACCATCCCCTGTAGGTCGTTCCACCTCTTCCTGATGTCATCCCTATTTCTTGGGTGCTGTCCCACTGCGTTGACCCTGTCCACTATTCTGCGCCATAGCTCCATCTTCCTTGCTATAGAGGTGTGCTGCACCTGTGATCTGAATAGCTGTGGCTCTACCCGGATGATTTCCTCTACCATGACCCTGAGCTCCTCCTCAGAGAACCTGGGGTGTCTTTGCCGTGCCATGGGGTGATGTGGGTGATGTGTCGGGTGGTGTGTGTGGTGATAAGTGTGGTGATATTTAGTAGTGTGTTGTGTGAGGTGCGTGGAAGTTCTGTGGGTGATGGTATTGTGTGCCTGTGGATGCTTGTTAGTTATTTGTGGTGTCTCTCTCTGGCCTTCTCTCGGTAATTCTGGTCGTAGGGGTTTGTGGGTGATGTGGGTGTGTGTTTTATATTGTAATGGGTGTGTGGGAGTGGTGTGTGTATGTGCATCAGGTGTGTGTATTTCGATTTGTCCAATGTGGCTGTGTTTTGTAGGTGTGTGTGTATTTTGAGCGCGGCGGTGTGTACTGCCAATGGAATACCGCGGTTGAAAGACCGCAATGTGGATTCGTGTGTCATGATAGTGTGGGCGTATTTCTGTTGGCATGATGGTGGAGGTTTTGTTTTCGCCAGTTTATCACTGACCTTTGGTGTGGCAGACTTGTGTGGGTGTCTGAATTTTGGCGGATTCCGAGCTGTGGGTCATAATAGCTGTGGCGGATTTCCGCGGCGGAGTGTTGGCAGTCTTCTGCACGGCCGTAATCGGCTTTTACCGCCAATGTTGTAATGAGGGCCAAAGTGTTAACATAGTTTCACATATGTTGAACCAGCACAATTTAGTTGAGGGGCAATGAAAGAACATATGCATTTACGTTCCCTGTGTTTATTTGCAGGTCCAACATCTGTTCTGTATGCTTAGAATGTATTTTCAAAGAGCGGTTAGGATTAGGAAACAACATATGGTAGAAATTATATATATTGTATAGTGCTGGCATTAGGAGAGATGTGGTGGATTTTAGACCAAAATGAATTTGAGGTTTGTAATGAAAATGAATGTTGTAATTCTGATTCCGATAATAATTCTATGTTGGATGATTTGGAAGTGTATAGTGTAGATATTTGCATATATAGGAGGCTTAAAGACAGATAAGGAAAATTTAATTTGCTCCAGAAGCAAAGTGGGAGTGGGGGAAGACTCCTGTGAAAGAATGGATGTGTCTTGTGTAAGAATATTTTTTGAAGCATCATATTTTAGTGGATACAGAGGAGGGACCGAATTTGCTTTGAACTATGAGTGAGGAGAAAAAATGCATACTCCGCAAAAGCTGTTTAACCTGAATTATTCATTTAGCTACCCAATCTCTCCAACGAATTGTACTGCTAGACAAGTTAATATGTTTTATACTATATTGAAGAGCCTAGGGATACCTGCAATGGCAGGTGGGACCAATTAAGGAAGAGAGATATTATCAATGTAGAAAGTTTAACGGTGGGCAAATCATAGAAACTTGGAGGGTGTGAAAAGTGGGCCAGAGAATGAAAAGAGAAAGGTGAAATCACAAAGGCTTCCAATTTGCACCAAACAGTTGAGGGTGTATCTGTATGTAGATGCAGATGAGGTAAAACTTGTTTTATTACAAATGAGGAATGATATTTCTGAAAATTAGGAAAATGAACGCCGCCCAGTTCCTTAGGTTTGCATAACGACAGCAATGATATGCGTGCTTTTAGTCCATTGCATAAAAATGCTCCCAGAAAACTATTAAGGAACTTCAAGGGAAGCTTCCATGGTACCATAGATAGATACACATTTATAACAGACAGCAAGTGTTTAACCTACCCCATCAAGGCAAATACAGTAGGGACCACTTTTCTGACATTTGAAGACTTCTTTAGTCAGCTGAATGTATCTGGATAGTTTTTTGTGATTGAGGAGAAATATTTTATCCCTAGACATTTAATACAGTTAAAATTACTTTTAAAACCATTATACGTGAATATTTCTTTTAAACAGTAATTAACAGGAGGAATTCAGACTTAGGGAACTTTAGTTTGTATAGGATTAAATTGGAATAAGTGGTTAAAGTTCCTGTAGAGGCTGGTATGGATGTTTGTGGATCTGAGGCATATAAGACAATATCATCAATATAAGCAGTGAATTTGACTTCAGTGTCTTTGTATGTAAAACAATGAAAAGAAGCGAATGATGTAAAATATGAAAAAAAATTCCAAAGAAAATATAAAAAGTAAAGGTGAAAGTGGACACCCTTGTTGGGTACCACATAGGAGGGGAAGGTATGAGAATTGAATGTCATTTACGAATATTGAGATTTTTGGGGAAGAGTAGAGCAGACTAATATATTTTAAAATACCAGAGTCAAAACCATGCGACTTGAGTGCACACATTATAAAATGCCAATGAACCTAGTTGAGTACCTTTCCTGCATCTAGTGTAATAGCGGCCATAGGTGTAGAACTTTTAGATGCAAGAATGCAAATGTCCAAAAAAGCTCTAGAATTGTCAGCTATATACCTACCCTTTATGAAGTCAGTTTCCTCCAGAAAATTCAAATCTGGGATAAATTGATTGAGTCAAAGGGCTAAGATTTTCACAAAAAATCTGCAGTATAAATTTATGAGAAGAATGGGTCTATATTTAGGACAGGATGAGAGATCTTTGGCCCTTTTTTGGAATCACACACAGCATTGCCTCCCAAAAAGTACAGCAAGTCTCAATATTGGAGAGAAGGTATTGGTACAAAGAGAGCATACGAGGAAGCAAGATGTGCGAAAAACCTGAGTAAAATTGGTCCGGGGGCTTTGTCTTAGGTAATTTAGTAAGTGCTCTCTTAAATTCAGAGATAGATAAATCTTTATCTAGAAGGGAAAAGTCCTGGGACGATGAAGACATGGTGGAAGAAAATAAATAATCTAGGGCTTTATCTGAAGGAGCTTGTTCTGGTGTGTATAAAGTTTGATAAAAATCTGTAAAACATTTTAAGAATTCACCATTCCTAAGATGTCTGATGCAATTGTCATTCATAATGGCAACTATTTTGGAATTTTGAGCTTTGACTTTAAGACAATTGGCAAGCAGCACTATGCACCCTCCGTAGAACTTAGCGTTAATCTTTAATAACACACCAGGTGCCTCTTCTGATGATTTCTTTATTGAAATCTAACTTAGTTTGAATATGGCATTTTAGGGTGGCATCATTATTGGATGTAAAATATTCATGCTGAAGTTGTTTAATGGATGAAAGTAAGAGTGAGGGTTCCTTGAGATCTTTTTTCTTTTGGCTGCAACATAGTCAATAATGTATCCTCTAGCCATTGTCTTAAAGACAATCCAAATAATATGAAATTAAATATCAGTAGTAATATTGAAGTCAAAACAATCCTAGAAAAATAATTGAAACTTTTCCACAAAAATGTTATCCTTCAAGAGGCTGTTATTGAAGCATCATTTATTTGATCTAGAGATTTCAGGTGATATATCTATATCAACAAGAACTGGTGGATGATTTGATATTAGTATAGAACCAATTTTAGAATGTGCTAATGTGGAGATTAATGGCCACATGTAGCAAGCTTTTTGCACGTCGCAAACAGCTAATTTCGCTGTTTGCGACTTGCAAAAAGCACATCGCAATGCACAAACCCCGTTTGCAACTCGAAATTGGGAAGGGGTGTTCCCTTCCTAATTGCGTGTCGCAGTGCAATGTAGAATTGGTTTGTGACATTTTGCACCATTTTCAAATGGGTGGTAACCCATTCGCAAAAGGGAAGGGGTCACCATGGGACCCCTTCCCGTTGTGAATGGCACTGTAAAAAAAAATTCAGAGCAGGCAGTGGTCCAACAGACCACTACCTGCTCTGAAAAAATTAAACAAAAACATTTCATTTTTCGTTTTTGTAATGCATTTCATTTTCCTTTTTATGGAAAACGGGCTGCATTACAAAAAAAATAAAAACGCCTTTATTGAAAAGCAGTCACAGACATGGTGGTCTGCTGTCCACAGCAGGCCACCATCCCTGTGAGGGCCGCCATTCGCAAGGGGGTCGCAAATTGCGACCCACCTCATGATTATTCACGAGGTGGGCATTTGCGACCCACTTGCGAATCGCAGATGGTGTCATGAACACCATCGATTATTCGGATTTGCGACTCGCAAATTGCGAGTCCCTCTGACTCCCAATTTGCGGGTCGCAATTCTGAATGTTGCTACATGTGCCCTATGTGAACACCACTGCGAACACCACCACCTGATCCGCGCTGCCAAAAGGGACTTTTTCACCGACAGACTAGACAAAAACAGCCACAACAGCAGAGAACTTTTCAGCATCGTCAAGGAGTTCTCCAACGCCAACGCAAACGCTGTCACGCCCTCACAGGATTTGTGCGAATCCCTCGCCACCTTCTTCCACCGCAAGATCAGCGACCTCCACGACAGCTTCGGACACCAGACCCAACCTAACATCACCGAACCCGCACCCCCGGCCTTCACCCTCAACAACTGGACCCACATCAACACTGAAGAAACCAAATCCATCATGAACTCTATCCACTCCGGCGCCCCTTCGGACCCCTGCCCTCACTTCATCTTTAATAAAGCCGACAACATCATCGCCACGCACCTCCAGGCCGTCATCAACTCTTCTTTTTCTTCTGCTACCTTCCCCGAATGCTGGAAACACGCCGAAGTCAACGCCCTCCTAAAGAAACCTACGGCTGACCCGAGCGACCTGAAAAACTTCCGCCCCCATCTCTCTCCTGCCTTTCCCTGCCAAGGTAATAGAGAAGACCGTCAACTAACAGCTGACCACCTTCCTGGAAAACAAGAACCTGCTCGACCCTTCACAAACTGGATTCCGAACCAACCACAGCACGGAAACCGCCCTCATCTCAGTCACAGACGACATCAGAACCCTGATGGACAACGGTGAAACAGTCGCCCTCATCCTCCTCGACCTCTCGGCGGCCTTCGACACCGTCTGTCACCGCACCCTAATCACCCGCCTCCGCTCCACCGGGATCCAAGGCCAGGCCCTGGACTGGATCGCCTCCTTCCTCTCAAACCGCTCCCAAAGAGTTTACCTCCCACCGTTTCGCTCAGACCCCACTGAGATCATCTGCGGCGTACCTCAAGGCTCATCGCTCAGCCCGACACTCTTCAATGTCTACATGAGCCCCCTCACCAACATCGTACGCAAGCACGACATCATCATCACCTCCTACGCCGACGACACCCAACTTGTACTCTCCCTCACCAAGGACCCCGCCAGCGCCAAGACCAACCTACAAGAGGGTATGAAGGACGTCGCAGATTGGATGAGGCTCAGCCACCTAAAGCTGAACTCTGACAAAACGGAAGTCCTCATCCTCGGCAACACCCCGTCCACCTGGGACGACTCCTGGTGGCCCAATTGCCCTCGGCACCGCACCGACCCCCACAGACCACGCCCGCAACCTCAGCTTCATCTTGGACCCCCTTCTCACCATGACCAAGCAAGTCAACGCCGTGTCCTCCACCTGCTTCCTCACCCTCCGCATGCTCCGCAAGATCTTCCGCTGGATCCCCGCCGACACTAGAAAAACCGTGACCCACGCCCTCGTCACGAGCCGCCTGGACTACGGCAACACCGTCTACGCTGGGACCACCACCAAACTCCAAAATCACCTGCAACGCATTCAAAGCGCCTCGGCCCGCCTCATCCTCGACGTACCCCTCAACAGCCACATCTCCGCACATCTGAGACACCTGCATTGGCTCCCAGTCAACAAAAGGATCACCTTTCGACTTCTCATCCACGCACACAAAGCCCTCCACAACAAGGGACCGGAATACCTCAACCGACGCCTCAGCTTCTACGTCCCCACCCGCCTCCTCCGTTCCTCCGGCCTCGCGCTCGCTGCCGTCCCTCGCATCCGCCGCTCCACGGCGGGTGGGAGGTCTTTCTCCTTCATGGCAGCTAAGACCTGGAACTCCCTCCCCACCAGCCTCAGGACCACCCAGGACCACTCCGCTTTCCTGAGACTCCTAAAAACCTGGCTTTTCGAGCAGCAGTAACCCCCCCTTTCCCCTAGCGCCTTGAGACCCGCACGGGTGAGTAGCGCGCTTTATAAATGTTAATGATTTGATTTGATTTGATGTGAGGTGTAAGGAAAATGTAGTCTATCCTAGATTTAGATTGATGTGCAGGAGAGTAAAATATATACTCTAGATTTTCAGGGTTGTGTTAAGAAGGGAAATTGGAGTATGATTTATAGTGAGATGGAGGAGAAGCCATCTATCCTCCTGATCCTTTTCCTCCTACTCAATTGTCAAAGATATTGACATTAAACAATATGGGACAATAAAGGGGTAAAGAAAGGCTGTTTGCTTGGCCCACACTGTTCCTGCTGTTTGTTAATGGGTGTATTGCATATCTCTTGGCCCGTGACAACAATTCCAATTCCCCAGTACTTGGAGGAACTCAAGTACCAGCTCTGTTGTTCGCAGGCGATATGCTGTTAGTATCCAAAACTCCTAAATGCCTTGAGACCCTTCTGGGAAAGTTTAATTTTTTGCCTAGACAATGGCCTAATAAATAATGAGAATAAAACCAAGCTTGAAGCCATTCACCCCAATAGAGGGTTTAGAGGAAATATGTCCCTAGAGTGGGCGGAATTAGAGCGAGTGGCAGACTTTGACTACCTTGATATATGTTTATCTTGCTCTAATACCTGGTCTAACAAGGTTGTAAAACGTATGTGTATTTTGAAACATAGGACAGCTGCTATCCTAAAACTTGCATGTAAGACCATCTCACACCTGCTTCCCCTCAGTTTGAAATCTGGAGGGCTCAAGCTGTAGATGCTACCACATATGAAGCAGAAATCTGGGGCCAAGGTGATTTAAATGGCTTGGAAATAGTTAAGAATACATTTTTGAGAGCAGCCTTCAAATTACCCCAAAGTGCTCCATTTGTCTTCATGACCTAGGAATACGACCTATTGTTTCCATAAATCGCCTGAAACCAACCCTCTACTGGTGTTGAGTATGATCTACTCCAGAATTAGCATATTATAGGCAGTGTCTAAGTGATGTTTTGGTTTGGTCCCAGGGCAGGATGAAAATCCAGTGGCTAGCCTACGTAAAACAGTTTCTCTGTGCTATGGGACTTCAAGAGTATTGGTTAAACCATAGCACTATCACTTCCCTTTCTGTAGAAAAACTGAAGCTGAAGGCTGAGGCGAAGAAACGTCTGATCATCTTTTGTTTTTTTGCCTCATCTACTGCAAACAGCAGAATCGCTGGGTAGTTCCTCTATGTCACTATGTAGATGTCCACCAATACAAGGTAGCCATGAGAATTTGCAGAGCAGATATGTCTCCAGATAATTTTTTTCTGTAGCTAAGTATGTTGAGAGTATCTGGCCCATCCAGCATACAATTCTCTCTAAAATACACAGATTAATCGCTTGCTAGGTAGCATTTTTGACTTTCTTCATAAGAATATTAACACACAACATTGTACTGCAGGGTTTTATTGTTATTATCAACAATATAACAACCCAATTTTTATTTTGTCTTGCAAGGGATCAGAATGTTTGACTCACCCAATGCCTCCTTAATGAATTAATGTCTGTCTGTAAGGAGAGTTTCTTGTAACAAAGCAATCTCACATTGTAATCAAGATAAATGCATAAGCACTCACTTCTTCTTACTAGGGTTACATAGACTCATAATGTTCTAGGACACAACATGAAGATTATTTGTCATAAACATATGTAATGAACAGAGAATAATAAACACACATCTTCAACCTAATAAGATGACCTAAACAAAATATGTAAGACAACCAAAAAGAAATAAGTTGAGTATAGCATATTAGTGTAAGGAGATGTGAAGATAGTAGAAAGAAAAATAGAGACAGAAAATGAGGGGTAGGGAAGGGTAGAATCTGATAAAAGAAGAGAAGATGGTAAAAAGCCAAAGAGGCTTTAACCATAGTGGACGACATGACATGCAGAACCACATAAATGTATTGATGGGGTTGTGAAGAAAAAGATGAACCACCGAAAAAGTTAGCCTGAAGCCAACGATGAGACCCTCTGGGACAGTTAAATAACTATATATATGGGTAGGGCAATAGTTAAAAACATAAGTTAGGGCTATAAAATAAGAAACTAGGGGCACTTACCGACACATAGAAACAAAATGCAATCACTAGGTCGGGAGAGGATACGCGTATGAGTGAGTTCAGGCAAGACAAGGGACAATTGCTTAAACAATGGAAGATAAAAATAACTGGCAATAATGATAGTCCGGGCAAGATAAAAGACATCTGCAGAAAGAATAGAAGATAAAAATAACTGAAAATAATACATTTGAGAACATCATCTACAACTATAACTTCATTTTGAAAAGAAGCCAAAATAAGGCCAAATTGACACAGATTGAGAACAATGAGAAAGGAGAAAACTTTCTAGTTTTTCCAAGTTCCATTTCCTCCCCTTTGCATTGGAATTTGAATTTCTTTAAAGCATCTGGGGAGTCAAAAGAGAAAGTCCTCTCCTTGTAGGTTACTTTGAACAGACATGGGTGAACAAAGCCATATTGGGCATTCAGGGAGTGTAGAGAAGGACGGAATGACAGACATTCCTTTTGTTGAGCTGCTGTTATACAAGCACTTGAGAAAAAATACTTTCTAACCAGACCAAAGCATGTGTTTTCTTTGTTTGGGTGCTGAGAAAACCAAAAATAGATCAGTATAGTCTAAGAATTCTTCTTGGGTGGGCCGAAGAAGAAGCTCCCAAAGGTTTAGGGCTTTGCCGGTGAGCTTGTTGCAAATAATGATTTATTGCCTCCATGAGCCTGACTATTTTTTGAATATGTACTTTAAGAAAGGCAAGCATATCAGGTCCCTTATCACCTTCAAGAATGTCATAAATTTTGCGTTTATTGCACCTATTACTGTTTTTCAGGTCTTCTGTTTCTTGTTTTAGAAGAGAAATTTCTTTAGACGTAACTTCAATCTTAGTTGCTGCATCTTGCACATTGCTTAGACGTTGTTCCACCTTGGTCACCGGGGATTCAAGGCTTATCCATTCCTCTATCCTCTGGAGCATAGAGTTGGTCTCCATAACAAAACTTTTCAAGTGTTTTACTTCCTCTTCAAGCATCGGAGGTAATGGAAACTTTGTTGGTGAGGTTGGGTCCTTCTTTTGCCTTTTTTGAAGTGTTTGTCGAGTCTTTGCATGTGAAAGCCATTGTTACTAAAGAAGACACAACCTTTTGGCTGGAGGATGGAATAGAGTCAATGTTTGCATATGTAGCGTGTTATTTTCAAGACTCAATAGAAGGAGAATGTCGTGTTGACTTCCCAAAACATCAGAAAAAAGTGTTGGAGAGAGGAATTCAAGCCGTTGGCCACAAATTGTATTTGTAAAGAAGAATATTGTAAAGCTATTGCTGTGAAAAAGACCAAATGAAGAAAGGCATGGATGTGTTCCTCATGCCCTTATAAACAGTGCGGATATTGCCCAAACATAGATCCAGCTATGTACAACCTGAGTTAAAAAAGTACATTTGCTATAGGCCCACAACAAGGTCTTAATGTTGTTAAAATATTGAAATAATTGGCTAATTCAATAGGCCACTCAGGAGGTAGAAGCGTGCCGCCAATCCGGTGCTGTCAGAAAATGGTGGCCATGACCACAGAGCATGAGGGAAACAGTGCAGGAGAATTAATAGTTCATGAGGACTTAAAAATTGTCCAAAATTCAGAATCAGCTGCTCTCCGCATCCTCACATGCCGCCACTGCTCACCGCATTGACTTGGGATGGAAGACCGAGGAGAGACTAAGGAGCCGGCTGCCATCTTGCAGGCAGTTCGGCCACGCCCTGCCATAGTCTAATCTGACAAAGATGAACAGATTTAAAACATGTATCAAAACTTGCAATTCACAGGTCCTGACTAATGATTGAATTTGACCTTTCATCATCAATACAGAGTCAAAATGTATGTCACATTGACTTGGTATAGGCTGTTTGTAAATTAAAGAAGGCCAAAATGAGTGGTTCGAAATATGTTTGCCAACAAGAGGATACAATTTATGTTTTAACACCATTTAATTTGAGACAGTTTTATGATATCCATTGCTTCACATTTTAACATACAATTCTGTATGTATTTGCATCTGATTCTGGGGTCAACCGCAAATAAAATCTGGATATCATCAGCACAGAGAAGTAAAGTTAAACCAAAAGACTCTATCAGGTAGGGCAGAGGAGTCATATAATTTAATGAACCTGGATGACAATAATGGCACCCGAGGCAGTTGCCTTTCCCTTTTTTAGGGATTATTAAATGAAAAGCATTAATTTGTGGCGTTTAAAGACTAAGGCACAGCTTTAAGAAACGTGGCTCTTCATGTCATGAAGTTCCACTTTTCTTACAGCCCACTGCACCCCCCTAACGCCACCATGTGTGTGCTGTATTTAACACACGGTGCACCATGGTGCAGATTAGGGACAATAGCGTCATAATTTTGTACTCTATTGTACTTTGCATGATTAGCGCCAAAAATGTTGCCGCTAATCCTGAAAAGTACATAGAGGCTCATTATAAATAATGGTGTGCCTTCTTTTAACGCCTTAAATGCTCTGTGCAGGCATTAAAAATGCTGCTAACATGACCCATTTTGCAGGCACCCGAATGGGGGAACACTCCCCTTGCACACATTATGCATTGCACAAGGGTTTACAAAGTGGTGCAATGCGTGCTTTGTGCCACTTTGTAAATATGGCATGGCTTTTTTGCTACACTATCGCCACATTAGTGTCCAAAAATTACTCTAATGTGACAATCGTTGGCGCTAGGCCCTTCATAAATCTTGGCCTAATTCTGATACTGAAACACATCTCGCTAATGTTATTTACATCTCACCATAGATAGCTAAACATTGAATCAGTTATTCTGAATTCGTCCTAGGCAACCACCTGACAATTGTTGATTGTGGATTGTTGATGAAGTCATCTGCCACGGGTGGTACACGTTCCTATCACCTGAGAAAATTGTGCTGGCCTATAAAAATGTGTATTGGGTAATCAGTTCTTAGGCAGTGTTGGGAAGACAATGGGGGTCATTATGACCCTGGCGGAAGGCGGAGAAGCGGCGGTAAGACCGCCAACAGGCTGGCGATCTTTTTTTTTGTATTATGACCATGGCGGTTACCGCCATGGCCATCCGCCGGTTCTCCGTTCCGCCCGCTGGCGGTATTTTGACCCGGCAGACCGCCATGGATTTCATGCGGTTTGAAACCGCCATGAAATCCATGGCGGTAAGCACTATCAGTGCCAGGGAATTCCTTCCCTGGCACTGATAGGGGTCTCCCCCAGCCCCCACCCCCACCCCGACTCCCTCCCCTACACCCCCCACCATCCCTGCCACCCCCAAAAGGTGGCAGGGCCCCCATCCCCACCCCGACCCCCAACATCACATAACTCACACACACACGACACGCACGCAGGCACCACCAACACATACACGCACACACACCGACATACATGCCAACATACACACACACAGTCAGACACGCACACCCACATTCAAACGTACACGCACACATCCATACAGACATACCCACAGACATTCACGCACTCATTCCCAAACACGCAACACCCCCGCAAGCATACACGCACTCACACACCCCCTCTACATACACAGATGCACACCCCCATGCACGCACACAACACACAACACCCCCCACCCCTAATGGACGATCGACTTACCTGGTCCGTCGATCCTCCAGGAGGGGACGGGAGCCATGGGGGCTGCTCCGCCGACACCACACCGCCAACAAAACACCACCACGCCGAATCACAGGACGTGATTCGGTGGGCGTTTTCTGTTGGCGTGGCGGTGGAGGTGGAGCAACCTCCACTTCCCCGCTGCCTGCCAGTATGGCTGTTGGCGGCTCTCCGTCCGAAAAAGGACAGAGAGCAGCCAACAGTCATAATACGCCGAGCGGCAAACCGCCACTACTGGCGGTCTTCCGCACGGCGGTCCCTCGGTGGTCCTGTAAAAAGACCGCCGAGGTTGTAATGTCCACCAATGTGTGTATGGATTATGAACATGATGTAATGTAATGTAGGAAATGCATGGATAATGTACTCTGTGACACACCGCACACAATGATGACCTTTCCCTGGTAACTTCCTGAGAAGGCAACACAACCTGTAAATATCTAATAATGGTCTCACCTCTCTCTGTTTCACTATTTAGTACAGTATCTAAATCTGCTATGAGGTAATAAATGACCCGCAAGCACAACCTGTAATTGAAATATGTACACTATTCTCGGCTCAAACATTGTGACCGTGACCCTGTAATTTCCTCTTGTTTTCTTCTCATGTAATGTGCAGCAGAACCCTAATCCACCTTGCTATTAAATAGAGTGCTTTCTGGGCCCACTTTCATAGTTTTCCCAAGTTGCAATTTACTACTCTCAGCACTAATGTATGACTGTAAAACGCATCTTTGTGAGTATTAGCAAATGCGTCCAAGGCCAGCTTTAGGGGAGAAGGAAGGAGGGCTACTTGGCCGAGTTGAGTGGTGCTGTGTTTTGAAATCTTTTAAGAGTTTACAGGCACCTACTGCAAAGTTCCTTGCGTGTTCAGCCATGTTTAAGCAACCATGAAAAGGTCAAGATAACTCTGGTGACTAATACCTGTGGGAGAGAGAACAGAGTGGTGTCTAGTGGCAGTTTTATCTTGTGTTACGTTTTGTATCCCAAGGTTGTGCTTCGCTTGCCCAAACCCATACTGCCTACTACTATGGATGACAGGTGATTCCTACTCCTTGTGGTCCTCAATGTCTTATGTTACAATTCCTATACGCTGATTTACACATGTATGATTAATTGCTTCTGTCTAATGTCTCTTATGTAAAATCCTCTGACATTCTATGCTGATATAAGTAGAGTTAAAAAACACTGACTGCCACTTTTTCATGCACCACATATGTGAATTGTAATTAGGTAATAATTGCTTATAGGCAGCATGGACTTCAATTCACCAAAACACCAGGGGTAGCGGAAGTGACATCACACGCCATTTCATCTTTACATTCATTCGCACACATGCTTACCCATTCATTCACAGTACTCATACACACACTCTTTTTTACATAAGCACACTCTCACCCCCAACCATGCAGACAACATATATTTACAAGTGTCTTTTTATTACCTCAGCCTTCAAGCTGACTGTACTTCATTCTTTAATATACTAATAGTGAGTAATATATTATTCACTATTAGTGTAATATGAAAGACTTAGTAAAAACAAGAAAGTGGAGCCCCAAGCGACAACCATAAGTACCAGCAGCCCCTGTGTTCCTGACACTTATTTTGCTATCTCTGAGTCCAGGGGTCGCAACAGGCAAGCTGAGGGTTGCAGCTGCGACCCCTGGCGACCCCTAAATCACCTCCATGATCGTTAGTTCATGTAATTTTTTTATGATTCTCTATTCATTTGGAATTTGTGACAATTGTTTTACCTTTATACATTGTGATGCAATGGTATTCCTTTCACCAATCAGTGGATGACATCTTAATAAATCACAAATCATTTGTACATAAGGCTCTTTGTCCCAGCTGTATGTTTTATATTTCATTTGTGCATTAGATCATGATATGTCAATTGCACAGAAAGCGCAGATGAATGTGGCACGTTAATTCAAAGAGCTGTGTTCACAGCGTATGTGTTTTGTATTGATACAGATGTGGGGAGCCAGACCACACTGCTTGTGACGTTTACCTTATGACAAAAAACTGGGTACAGGGAAAAAGACACTATAAGAAGGCAACATTTGCAAATTGTACATTCCTTGCGATTTATGTATTGGAATATGTGTTTGCCAGAAATGTTATCAAGACCAGTGTTTTATGACTGGTATTTTGATTTCATTTTATTCTGTCTAAAAGGCATTATCTTAAAACCTCTGACCGGTTGTGTGGTTTATTGTCTATAGTCCGAAATTGGGTTATTAATTTGGAGGGGGTCTCCCTACCAACTTAATAAAACCAGTCTAGTGAGGTCAAACCACAGTTCTAAGCACAGGCGTCAGGGAATTCCCTAGAAAAGTGTGTGCTAAGTTTGAACGAATTAAAGTTAAGACTAAACCACAAAAAAAATCCGGGACCAATTTAGAGAAAGAGCAAGAATGAAATTGACCTGCCAAAAGATTAATAAATAGATCAAATCTTGTAAGAGGAACCCAATATATTGATTTTAAAAGTTTTCAGGTAAATAGTGTCAAGAAAACACGTGTCTGTCTAAGCCAGACCAAGGACTGATTTCAGGACCATCATGATGGGGGAGGGGTCAGGCAAGTCAGGCCAGTTGGGCACATCATGCAGGCTAAAATGATTACTTTGGAACGTTGTTTCTTTTCCAGTTCTCAAAGTTTTCCTGGGTGCTAAAGGAGGATGTTGAAGCAGATATAGGTCCCTTAAAGTCTTTTACATCATTTTCAAGTTCCAACTAGAGTCTTCCATTTTGGCATGAATAACTCAGAGCCAGATTAAATTAGATTTTGTAGCAAATGTTTTATCTTTAGGTTTCATTTTTTTAGCTCTCAAAATCCTTTAGTGATGCATGTCTGTCAATGATGCTGGACAGAGCACCAGGAAGTCAGACACGTTTAACTCATGATTCAGCTGGAGACATTTTGTCTGCAGCAAAATGCTGTACGATGGACAAACCCAGGAATCTTGTCTACTGAAGATGTACCCTCCCTGGGTTACCTCAGCATCTAGCCCCACTCCTCCAGGTTGAAAAAAAGATTAAGGCCCTCATTACAACCCTGGCGGTCGGTGTTAAAGCGACAGTAATACCGGCAACAGGCCGTCATAAAAAAATGGAGTCACGACCATGGCGGAAACCGCCAACATAGACAGCCAGTTTAACACTCGGACCGCCACGGCGGTAGAAACAAACACCGCAGCGGTCACCACCAACAGACAGGCAGAGGACAAATTACCACCCACCCTATCATAACAGGCCTATCCACCACCTTTTCCTGGTCGAAACCAACGATCTCAAAAGCACGGCGGAAACAGTACACAGAAGGGAAAACACTCATCTCTCGACACCCAACGAAGAACCAGGACGCCATGGAGCCCGAACTACAGGTGTTACCAATGCTGGTCTTCCTCCTGCTCTATCAGGAGCAGGACAGATGCCGTCGACGACCACCGTGAGTACTGCACCTACAATACAGGGGAGGGAGGGAGGAAAAAGAGAGTGACACACACACACAACACGCAATACCCCCACCCCCACCCTCACCCACAACACTATACACACAAACAAATGCAGCAACATTACATATACACCCCCTCACCTCCTGGAAGAACGCAAGGACAAAAGGAAATGATTGTAACAATTGTAATCAAGAAAACTCTGTTAGTGAAAGTTCAAACTCCAGTATATACAAATGTGTACACCAACTATACAAGTCCGGATAGTGTACCAATCATTGTCCGTGGACCACTGGTCCCAAAATGCACGGGCAAAGCCCGCACAAGATACCTGACTCGAAACGGAAAGAACACTGGTGGGGCATCAGATCGAAAATAAACAGGCACCTCAGGGGGAAGGGAAGGGGGGGCACCTCAGCCGGATGAACGCATGACGCCACTGCTGCACGAGGGGGCTCCATGCCCATTGCTGTATCCTGGGGAGTGCAAAGCCACAGTCTCTCAAGTGGGTGGTTTGCCCACTGCATTATCCTGGGGAGTGCAAAGCCAGAGTCTTTCAAGTATCTCAAGTGGGTGGTTTGCCCACTGCATTATCCTGGGGAGTGCAAAGCCACAGTCTCTCAAGTCTCTCAAGTGGGTGGGTTGCCCACTGCATTATCCTGGGGAGTGCAAAGCCACAGTCTCTCAAGCCTTTCAAGTGGGTGGTTTGCCCACTGCATTATCCTGGGGAGTGCAAAGCCACAGTCTCTCAAGTCTCTCAAGTGGGTGGGTGGCCCACTGCATTATCCTGGGGTGTGCAAAGGCACAGTCTCTCAAGTCTCTCAAGAGGGTGGGTTGCCCACTGCATTATCCTGGGGAGGTCAAAGCCACAGTCACTCAAGTGGATGTCAATCTCCACTGGTTCTGGAGGGGGCCTGGTGCCCAGAGTGCTTCATCCTGCCAAGGACTGAGGTAGTGGATGTTAATCTCCACTGGTTTTGGAGGGGGCATGGTGCCCAGAGTGCTTCATCCTGCCAAGGACAGAGGTAGTGGATGTCAATCTCTACTGGTTCTGGAGGGGGCATGGTGCCCAGAGTGCTTCATCCTGCCAAGGACTGAGGTAGTGGATGTCAATCTACACTTGTTCTGGAGGGGGCATGGTGCCCTGAGTGCTTCATCCTGCCAAGGACTGAGGTAGTGGATGTCAATCTCCACTGGTTCTGGAGGGGGCCTGGTGCCCAGAGTGCTTCATCCTGCCAAGGACTGAGATAGTGGATGTCACATGCTCACGTGCAGTATTGCCGGTCCCATTCCCTCACCTGGGTGTGTGTGCCACGAGATAGCCTGTGAACAGGTAGTATGATACGCCATGGAGGCAGAGACATACCCCACACTGCTGCGGCTTTGCCTTCCACCTGCAGGTGCCAACAGTGATGGAAGTCATACCTCATGGAAGCTGGCCAGAGTCCAGGATCTCTCCTGCAGCCTCAAACGACTGACCACTGGGGATGGTAGCCATGTCAGCGGTGGTGCCACTGTCCGAGCATGTCACGGGTCTGGTGGCGGTGCTTGCGGCAGTGTCTGTGGCGGTGGTGCTGGCGGTGGTGCATGGGTCAGCACCTGTTGAGGGACACAGCAGGACGTCTCCTGCAGCCTCGGATGGCTGCCCACTAGGGAAGATGCTGTGGACTGTTGCTGAGGCTGCAGACGTGCCAGTGGCTGTGCAGGTGGCGGTCCAGGTGGCGGTGCAGGTGGCGGTGCTGGTGGTGTTGTTCGCTGCCGTACAGGTTGGTATAGTCGTGGACAGAAGGGGTGACACTAGTCCCTCAGTAGGTGCCACTGTGCCCTGTCCTGACCTGCTCTTCTGCTTTTGTCCCTTCCCCACCTTAGATGGTGCAGCAGGTGTCTTGCCACTGTCCCCTTTTGATTTGGCAGAGCCCTTGGTGGCTGGTAGGTGCGTCTTCTCCCTCCGGGATGTGGGCACCTTCTTAACCTTGGCAGGTGGCGGAATGTCCTTGCCCTCGCTATGTGGCACACTGGCAGCCCTGATGGGTGGCGCACTCGATGACCCCGCAGTTGCTGGCACCACTGTGCCAGGGGATTTGGTGGCTGAGGTGCTGGGCTGGCACCTGGAAAGCCATGCCCTAGGGAAAGGACGGGGGTAAGGTGAAGGGAAGAGGTCAAGGTTTGCCAGGATAAGTTTTTTAGACACACTGGGATGGGAAGATGGAGGGGGCTTGGGAGTGGAGGAAGAGGTATTGGTTGTAGGAGGTGTACGTTTGCTGAATTTGGGTGAAGGTGCATGGGCCGGAGGCTGTTGTGAGGTGGACGGCTGTTGGGTAGGTGGGTGCCTGTGTTTGTGTACTTTGGGAGGAGGGCTCACAGGCACACTGGGAGAGGACACAGGGGATGTGTGCATGGTAGTGGGGGTGGTGATTGCACGTGAGCGGTGTGTGGTAATGGGTGTGCTGGTAATGGAGGTAGTGGCTGAGGATGTAGTGCATGGAGGTGTGAGTGGAGACGAGACAGGGAGGGAGGAGGAGGACGTGGAGGTGGGGGACACAGTGGAGGCAGTGGATGTTGCTGTGTCTGCATGGGTATGGTGATTGTGTGAGTGCCTGCGTGATGTGTGGTGCTTATGTTTGCCATGTCCACTCTTGTGCGTTGATGAGTGTGCATGCTGGTCTGATGGTGTGCTTGGGATAGGCTGAGTACAGGGGATTGGGTCGGGGTGGAGGAAGTTGGAGGGGGGAGGCTGGACACAGGGACGTTGGCTGCCATCAGTGCTGAGGCCAGAGCCTGAAATGCTCTCTGTTGGGCCGCATGCCCAGAATGAATGCCCTCCAGGTATGCATTTGTTTGTTGCAAATGCCTCTCAACACCCTGGATGGCATTCAAAATAGTAGATTGCCCAACAGTGAGGGATCTCAGGAGGTCAATAGCCTCCTCACTGAGGGCAGCAGGGCTGACTGGGGCAGGGCCTGAGGTGCCTGGGGCGAAGGAGATGCCCACCCTCCTGGGTGAGCGGGTACCGGACACATGCTGAGGGGCTGCTGGGAAGGTGGTGCTGGTAGGGGGGGTGGCGGCTGTACCTGTAGATGCGGTGGGCACAGAGGTGCCCGCACTGCAAGGGAGCTCCCATCAGAGGAGGAGTCGCTGTCAGTGGTGTATCCTCCTGTCCCAGTCGTGGAGCTCCCCTCGCCCTCCATCTCAATGGTGGCTTCAGACTCCGTTGCTTCACCCTCCAGGGCCAAGTGGGTTGCAGCTCCCTCCTGCCCTGGTGCCAGTGCTCCTCCTCCAGATTATGCTATTGCACACAAGAACAGGGAGACAAAACAAAAAGGGGAGGGAAAGACAGAAGAAAAACATGTTCAGTGCATGCAACACCACTACCGTTGGCGGACACAACACTCAGGGAGCAGCCCTCTCAACTATGCGATGCACAAACAGTTCCTGGCAAATTCACATGCCCATGGGGTACGAGGCCTGAGCCCATTTGCTGCACACCTGGAAGGCACAGGAGCCTGACTAGGTGTAGATGGCTATTACCACTAGTGGGGTTGGGGTGCCACAGAGCCTGCCTAACAAGGGACCTTGCCTACCAAGGGGAGCCCACTGTACACCCCCCCACCCAGACACCTCGTAAAGCACGCAGAGTCAGCTGAATGAGAGTGGACTCACCCCCTTGTGACTGCTGTGATGCCCTCAAGCGCCCATCCAACTCCAGATAGGCCACCGCCAGGATCCAGGACATCAGGGGGGTCATCGTGCGATGGGCACCCCTTCCACACTGGGAGGCCATCCCCAGCTGGGCCTCTGCCGTCTTCTTGCTCCAGCGGCGCAGGTCATCCCATCTTTTATGGCAGTGGGTGCTCCGTCTGTGGTAGACCCCCAGGGTCCAGACGTCCTTGGGGATGGCACGACAAATTCTTCTGGTGGGCGCTGACCTAGAGGAAAGGTACAGGGGGAAAGGATATTACTCACCCGTCCGGACTTTCAGACTCATTGCCCACCAGTTCCCACCCATGCCCTGACGCACATACACTCACCATTGGCACATGCAGGCCTCAGTCCCCCGTATCTTCTATCCACACCACTCTAAACAGGCATTGCCCACGCAGCATGCTCACAGTGTACTCACCTGTTTGTCTGGAGGACTGCACAGTTGTGTGTACTGGGGGAGGACCCCATCCATCAGTTTCTCCAACTACTCCGAAGTGAAGGCAGGGACCCTTTCCCCAGACACTGTAGCCATTGTCGCTTCCAGACACAGGTCACAGCAGCACTTGCAGTGTAGGTCCTCTCCTGTTGAAGGTCAGGTATCAAGTGAGGGAACAGATAGAAAATGGTGGTCACATCCGCGGCGATGCGTACCGTCACCGCCGGCGTACATCGCCATTGGCTCCTGGGACCCATAGGGCCCAATGTTAACCAATGCAGGATTGCGCTGCGGTCTTCGACCGCCCACAGCAACGGTGTACAATGCCAGCACAGTTACCTCATTTCCCCTTGTCCCACCTTACAGGTCAGGCAGCTGCCATTTCAGGGGGGCCACATGGGATGGAAAACAACTGCGTCACACCTATCGAGGCTGGGAATACAGACAGATATCGGGACATGGCGATTTACCAACGTTTCAGCAAATAACACATTGTGATACCTCTGTGTTGGATGACCCTCTGCTCATTGTTGTCCTCCATAGGGCATGTCAGCTGGGGAAGTGATGAGATGACGGCATCCTCCGGTGTACAGACCCCTTGTGGACCTGTTGACAATGGAAGAGAGACACATCATAATCACCTACAGAACTGATCGTGCAACAATCCAGGAACTGTGTGCCCAGTTGGAGCCAGACCTAATTTCAGCTATCCGCCATCCCACAGAAATCCCCCCTCTAGTGCAGGTTCTGTCTGTACTCCATTTCCTGGCCAGTGGGTCTTTTCAAACAACAGTGGCCATGGCATCAGGGATGTCCCAGCCAATGTTCTCTAACGTGTTGTCCAGAGTGTTATGTGCCCTGCTGAAACACATGCGCAGCTACATCGTTTTCCCTCAGGTAGAGGATTTGCCCACAGTGAAAGGTGACTTCTATGCCCTGGGACATATCCCCAACATCAATGGTGCTATTGATGGTACACATGTGGCATTTGTCCCCCCCCACAGGAATGAACAGGTGTACAGAAACCGGAAAAGCTACCATTCGATGTATGTGCAGATGGTGTGTTTGGCAGACCCGTACATCTCCCATGTCAATGCCAAGTATCCTGGCTCAGTGCATGACGCTTAGGGCCATATATATACTTTTTGACGCAAAACTGCGCTAACGCAGTTTTGCGTCAAAAAAATTAGCGCCGGCTAACGCCATTCTGAAGCACCATGCGGGCGCCGTATTTAATCAATGACGTTAGCCGGCGTTAGCCGCCGGCGATGCCTGGGGCGCGTGGAAAAAAAACGACGTACACCAGGCAGCGCCGGCGTAGTGGGATATGGAGCTTGGGCGTCAAAAAATGGGGCAAGTCAGGCTGAGGCAAATTTTTCGCCTCAACCCGATTTGCGCCATTGTTTTCGACTCCCAACCCCCATAGAAATGAATCCTGTCTTAGCAAAGATAGGAGTCATGCCCCCTTGCCCAATGGCCATGCCCAGGGGACTTCTGTCCCCTGGGCATGGTCATTGGGCATAGTGGCATGTAGGGGGGCACAAATCAGGCCCCACTATGCCACAACATTTTTTTTTTAAAATACTTACCGGTACTTACCTTAATGTCCCTGGGATGGGTCCCTCCAGCCTTGGGTGTCCTCCTGGGGTGGGCAAGGGTGACAGGGCGTGTCCCTGGGGGCATGGGAGGGCACCTCTGGGCTCCTTCCGAGCCCACAGGTCCCTTAACGCCTGCCTTGTCCAGGCGCTAAAAAACGGTGCAAAAGCGTCCATACGTCATTTTTTTTTACCCACCCACTCCCACGCGTGAATTTTGCCCGGGAGTGTAAATACGGCGCACATGCTTCGGAGTCAATTTTTTAGACGGGAACGCCTACCTTGCATCTCATTAACGCAAAGTAGGTGTCCACGCAAAAAAATGACGCAAACTCCATGGACTTTGGCGCTAGACGCGTCTAACGCCAAAGTATAAATATGGAGTTAGTTTTGCATCGGAATTGCGTAAAAAAAAACGACGCAATTCCGGCGCAAACAGAGTATAAATATGCCCCTTACATTTTGAGGAATAGCAGCATCCCTTATGTGATGGGCCAACTCCAGAGGCACTGTGTGTGGCTAATAGGTGAGGCCAAGGTCCAAACACAGTTGCCATAGGTGTCTGGGTATGGGGTTGTCCCTAAGGGTTAGTGTGTGTCTAACAATTGTCCCTCAACAGTTGCAGGTAACTCTAGTTATCCCAACCTGTCATGGCTACTGACCCCAGTGAGGAATCCCAGGACAAGAGCAGAGGAACGCTACAATGAGGCACATGGGTGAACTAGGAGGATTATAGAACGCACCTTCAGCCTCCTGAAGGCCAGATTCCGGTGCCTCCATCTGACAGGTGGCTCACTATACTACTCACCCAAGAAGGTGTGCCAGATAATCGTGGCCTGCTGTATGCTGGACAACCTGGCCTTGCGATGGCAGGTGCCTTTTCTGCAGGAGGATGGGCCTGATGCTGGTCTTGTGGCAGCTGTGAAGCCTGCGGACAGTGAAGAAGAGGAGTCAGAAGAAGAAGATGTCGACAACCGAAACAACATCATCATGCAATACTTCCAGTGAGACACAGGTAAGAAGATGTAACTGCTTCCCACATCTCATAATGTTGTTGGACCTAGCATAAGTCTGTCATTTTCACTCAGTTTATGGACCCTGACTTGTTGCTTTGCCTTTCCATTTTACAGATCTGGCTCCCACTTTGTGCCCTCAGATATGTTTTCTGCTGGCCTACAGCTGTGTTACATTGGTATGTGAACAAGTACTTTGAAATTGATATATTCCAGAGATTTAGCAATAACACATTTGTGAAAGCACAGACTGACTCCAGCTTGGTTAGTGATTCAAGTGTGTTTATTTGTGTGCAAATAAGTGGAGGGGGGTGTAAAATGGGCTGGGGTGATGGTGAAGGAATGTCCATGGCAGAGTTCAGTCTATTTGTTTCACAGGTGCATTGTCCAATGGGGCACAGGAAGTGGAGCAATGGCAGTTTAAGGTGGACAGGGTGACATTCAGGCAGGTCTTATTTCCTGGAGGGTTCTTGGCAATGTTCTCCATCTGCAGGGGGTGGGGTGCTGGTGGCCTGTTGTTCCTGTGGTGGTGCCTCCTATCCACTAGCGCCAGCGGAGGTGGAGGGCTGTTCATCGTCCAGGCTAGTGTCAGGGGCCCGTTGGTGTACCACTGTGTCCCTCCTGGTGTTGAGAAGGTCTGCCAGCACCCCTGCAATGGTGACCAGGGTGGTGTTGATGGACTTCAAGTCCTCCCTGATCCCCAGGCAGTGTTTCTCCTGCAGCTGCTGGGTCTCCTGAAACTTGGCCAGTACCGTGCCCATGGTCTCCTGGGAATGGTGGTAAGCTCCCATGATGTTGGAGAGTGCCTCGTGGAGAGTGGGTTCCCTGGGCCTGTCCTCCCCCTGTCGCACAGCAGTCCTCCCAGCTTTCCTGTTATCCTGTGCCTCTGTCCCCTGAACAGTGTGCCCACTGCCACTGCCCCCAGGTCCCTGATCGTCCTGTGTTAGCTGGGTTGCCTGGGTTCCCTGTAGTGGTGGACACACTGTTGCTTGACGTGTCCTGGGGACAGAGGGATGGGCCCACTGGGTGGGTGCTGTGGTGGTGTTTCCTGAGGGGGGAGGTTCAGTGGTGGTTTGTGACTGTGTCAGGGGAACCGACTGTCCCGAGGTCCCTGGTGGGCCGGGCTGGTCAACTTCATCCAGGCGTGCAGAGCTGCTGTCGTCACTGTGGGCCTCTTCTGTGGGGGGACTGGATATGTCTGGCACCTCCTGTCCGGTGACGTTGGGTAGGGGTCCTGTTGGGGTGTAAATGCATAGTTATTGTATGTGTGTGTGCCATCTTGTGCAATAGGTGAGTTACCCTCCACTCCTGTGCTTGCATTATTAGCTTGGTCCTTGGGTGATTGGTGATTTTGGGGCATGAGTGGGTCTCTCTACTGGACATGCTTTGGTGATGGGTGTACATGCATTGGTGTTACATGCAGGGCTTGGTTTTGGGATGTGTGGGTTGTGTTAGTGGGGTATCTGTGGGTTGTTGGGGTGATGGGTTTGAGGGTGAGAGTGGGAGTATGTGATGGCATGCAGGTGGGGTGGGAGGGATAGAGTAGTAAGGATTTGCCTTACCAGAGTCCAGTCCTCCTGCTACTCCTGCAAGGCCATCAGGATGCATAATTGCCAAGACTTGCTCCTCCCATGTTGTTAGTTGTGGGGGAGGAGGTGGTGGTCCACCACCAGTCCGCTGTACAGCAATCTGGTGTCTGGATACCACGGAATGTATCTTCCCCCGTAGGTCGTTCCACCTCTTCCTGATGTCATCCCGTGTTCTTGGATGCTGTCCCACTGCGTTAACCCTGTCGACAATTCTGCGCCATAGCTCCATCTTCCTTGCAATGGATGTCTGCTGCACCTGTGATCTGAATAGCTGTGGCTCTACCTGGACGATTTCCTCCCCCATGACCCTGAGCTCCTCCTCTGAAAACCTGCGGTGTCTTTGGGGTGCCATGATGTGGTGTGGGTGATGTGTGAGGTGGTGTCTGTTGTGATGTGTGAGAGGATGTGTTGGTGTGTGTTGTTTGAGGTGCGTGGATGTTGTATGAGTGATGGTGTTGTGCCTGTGGATCCTGGTGTTGCGTTAGGTAGTCTCTCTCTCTGGCCTTCTTTCAAATTTTTGGTTGTAAGGGTTTGTGGGTAATGTGGGTGTGTGCTTTATATTGGAGTGGGTTTGTGGGTGTGGTGTGTGTATGTGTATCAGATGTGTGTATTTTGAATTGTTCAATGTGGTTGTGTTTTGTTAGCATGTGTGTATTTTGAGCGCGGCGGTGTGTACCAGCCAATGGATTACAGCGGTTGAAAGACCGCCGCCTTGATTCGTGGGTCGTGATACTGTGGGCGTATTCCTGTTGGCGTGACGGTGTACGTTTTGGTATCGCCAGTTTATCACTGACCTTTGGTGTGGCGGACTTGTGTGGGTGTCTGTATTGTGGCGGATTCCGAGCTGTAGGTCGTGATACCTGTGGTGGAATTCCTCTGCCGCGACAGTATGTTGGTGGTCTTCTGCACAGCGGAAAACGGGATTTACCGTCAGGGTTGTAATGAGGGCCTAAATCCTAAAAGTTTCATGATGTTGGAGAAGGCATATCCCCAAGTCCTTAGGGTAGACATTTTGGCACGATATCTCTCTCCAGCCAGGGCTCTCTATCAAGGGCCACTGCAGTATACTTACAGATTGCCAATCTCCCTTTTGTGTCCCAGAAGGAGACCAGACAGATTATTCTTGGATAACAGTTCCAGGAGGTCAAGTAGAACTGAGGCTTCTTTCTCTAGCTATCAGGCTGAATATTCGTTCTACTTCAGATGTTCTTCTGGATACGTGGATTTTTTGACACAATGCCGACGGTGTTCCATTCATATCCCATGCAGTAGCCAGTGATTGAGGAACTTCCTACACTCAATCCTGTGAATTTTGTCAGGAACATCTATGGAAAAGATGGAACACCACCTACCTTGTGCTTGAACCGTTATTCCTTCCTTCTGTGGGCCCAGACTATTGTCCCAAAGGGATCAGGAATCAGTCACTAAATTCTGTCACCTGAATAGCATGCCAGCCCTTACACCGACATCTATTCATGCCACCTGCCATCTAATCATTTACCCATTGAGTGGGCTCATCCCTGTAAAGCAGTCAGTGTTTACACCACTTCAGGTTACCTGCACTCAGAAGTAGCTGCAGTGTCCTCCAAGATGTCAGGCATTTATATCTAATCTTGAATTCTAGCTACAATCACTGGAGTGGAGGCAGTCAGTGCAACTGGTTGTAATTCCAGCTTGCTTTCAGGTGGCATAGGCCACACATTTTTAAAAGTTACTATGCCACTGTATTCATTAACCTACTTTTACTCTTGATATTGGTTTGTGAGAAAGAATAAGCATGTGAACTAATTCCCTGTACTTTTTCTATGCTAATTTACAAAAATAAGCTTTTATTGCTAACTAAGACTGCTCTGGGACAACTATAATTAGGCCTACATGTTGACAAACAACTTTTGGTAACTTTTTATTACGCAAATAGTTTCCTTTAATATTTATTATGTCACAATTCTACACATTTGGCACCCAGACATGTGGGATTATTGGGCACACATTTGGGTGACTTGGCAAACATACAATTGCAGGAATTCTTCAAGGCAAAGCACTTTTCCTTGCCAAGCATCATTACAGCATTTTAAAACTACAGCCCAAGCAGGACATAACAGTGTTCTAAGACGCCAAGCACTTCAGTGATGCATGAGTGTGGTGCAAACACAAATTGAAGTCCACATATGATATTTAACTTCCACTGGCCCATTATCTGTGCCAGTGTAATATAGGCTTTCTGGAAAGTTAGAAAAGGCAATTGTATATAAGCAATTTCTCAATAAACGTTGAAGGGCAAAGAAGTGTCACAATTTAAAGAGTTGTATTGCAAGCAAAACCAACAGAAAAAGATGTCAGAACCACTACCAATTTATTTTTATTTTTTAAACAAATTTTATTAAAGTTTATAAACAATACATCCAATGCCTAGGTACATATCACAGTACAATGTGTTTCATAGTACGCACCTTTCAATCAAATTGGGTCGTAAACTGTAGAACTGAATTACAACTTTTGTGTAAAATATATATGTTCTTTCGGTGTCCATGTAATTTACCCATGCACATATGCAAGCAGTAGTCATCTCAGTATAACGGTGTATGATCTGTACACTAAAGGGAGCCTAGAGTGAGCAAATATAAATACAGGCATCAGTCAAAAAAACAGTACATCTTCCATCTGCAGCAGGATTACCAACCCTCTGTAACCCCCATCCACTCTCCCCTGAACTTCCCATGTGGTAAGTGTTGAATCAAAAGCTAGGTAGTTTGTGTTTGGTATATTGTAGTAGTAGCTATCCTAGGCCCTTGCATTATTTAGGGGATGCCTTCCCTGGTGGACATCCTGGAGTAGGGCCATACCCTCCCATGTTGCCCACTTCTGTACATCTGTTCACCAGCTTTCAATCCAAGGATACTCTGCGCTATTCCACAGAATAGTTATCCTGCACTTTGCCAACACCAAAGCCAGGTCGAGAAAGTTGTTGGAGTTCTTATACTTGATGAGGTGTGGGTAAATACCCAAGAGACAGAAGATTCGGGGTGAAGGAGTGAGGGCACGGTCAGTGGCATCGTCCAATAATCATACTACTGTGGACCAGTAAAGGGCAAGGTGGGGGCAGCCCCATAACATATGTAAAAGGTTCCCTGAGGAGGCGCAGAATCTTGTGCAGTCTGGAGATGTTGGGGGGAAATACACACAAAGGCCCTCATTCTGACCCTGGCGGTCAGTGTTAAAGTGGCGGCCAACCAGCAAACAGGCTGGGGCCGAAAAATATGAATTCTGACCCTGGCGGGAACCGCCAACACAGGCCGCCGCTTTAACACTCCGACCGCCACGGCGGTACAAACAAACAGCGCGGCGGTCACCGCCAACAGGCAGGCGGCAGACAATGTACCGCCCACCCTATCACGACCCACCAATCCGCCACCTTTTCTGGGGCGGGAGCCCCACTGATAAAAACACGGCGGAAACAGACATCTCCAATGGAAAACGCTTACCTCGACACACTCCACGCGGAATCGGAACAGCATGGAACCCGAACTCCACATCCTCCCCGCCATTGCCTTCCTGCTCTTCTTCCAGGATCACGAACCTCGCCGCAGACGACAACGGTGAGTACTGCACCTACGACACAGGGGAGGGGGGAGGAGGAAAGGTTACGGGCACACACATACGCCACAAACCCACCCCCACCCTCACCCCCCCCGAAATACCTACACACCTATGCAGATAAAAAAGTCAGAGTGACACCCCCAACCCCCCCAAACAAAGACAAAAGCCAATGAATGTAAAAGTAGAACCATATTATTGCAACAATAAAGTATAGCGACCTTAGCAATATATGAAGAATGAATACACATCTAGAACTCTATCCATACAAGCAGCAAAAGTCCGGCCCAGTCAATCAAAGTCCAAAGGTCCGTGGGCCAATGTGCAGCAACACATGGGCAAAGCCCACACACGAGATCCAGTCCATTGGAGAGAACACTGCTGGGGCATCACTAAATTAAAAAGACAGGCACCTCAGGGGGAAGGGAAGGGGGGGCACCTCAGCCACATGAGTCCTTGACGCCAGATCCACGAAGGGCCTCCATGCCCACTGTGCCATCCTGGGGAGTGCAAAGCCACAGTCTCACAAGTCTCTACAGTGGGTGGATTGCCCACTGTGCCATCATGGGGAGTGCAAAGCCACAGTCTCACAAGTCTCTACAGTGGGTGGATTGCCCACTGTGCCATCCTGGGGAGTGCAAAGCCACAGTCTCACAAGTCTCTACAGTGGGTGGATTGCCCACTGTGCCATCCTGGGGAGTGCAAAGCCACAGTCCATCAGGTGGATTACAGAGACCACTGGTCATGGAGGAGGCATGGTGGGCAGAGTGCGTCGTGAAGGCCTGCCCGACACAGAACCGGGACTGCCAATGGGCCAGCGGTGCTTGAGATGAAGGGCCCAGCGGAGCGGTGCTTGACAGGAAGGGCCCAGCGGAGCGGTGCTTGAGATGAAGGGCCCAGCGGAGCGGTGCTTGACAGGAAGGGCCCAGCGGAGCGGTGCTTGACAGGAAGGGCCCAGCGGAGCGGTGCTTGACAGGAAGGGCCCAGCGGAGCGGTGTTTGAGATGAAGGGCCCAGCGGAGCGGTGCTTGACAGGAAGGGCCCAGCGGAGCGGTGCTTGAGATGAAGGGCCCAGCGGAGTGGTGCTTGACAGGAAGGGCCCAGCGGAGCGGTGCTTGACAGGAAGGGCCCAGCGGAGCGGTGCTTGACAGGAAGGGCCCAGTGGAGCGGTGCTTGACAGGAAGGGCCCAGCGGAGCGGTGCTTGACAGGAAGGGCCCAGCGGAGCGGTGCTTGAGATGAAGGGCCCAGCGGAGCGGTGCTTGAGATGAAGGGCCCAGCGGAGCGGTGTTTGAGATGAAGGGCCCAGCGGAGCGGTGCTTGACAGGAAGGGCTCAGCGGAGCGGTGCTTGAGATGAAGGGCCCAGCGGAGCGGTGCTTGACAGAAAGGGCCCAGCGGAGCGGTGCTTGACAGGAAGGGCCCAGCGGAGCGGTGCTTGAGATGAAGGGCCCAGTGGAGCGGTGCTTGAGATGAAGGGCCCAGCGGAGCGGTGTTTGAGATGAAGGGCCCAGCGGAGCGGTGCTTGACAGGAAGGGCCCAGCGGAGCGGTGCTTGAGAGGAAGGGCCCAGCGGAGCGGTGCTTGACAGGAAGGGCCCAGCGGAGCGGTGCTTGACAGGAAGGGCCCAGCGGAGCGGTGCTTGAGATGAAGGGCCCAGCGGAGCGGTGCTTGACAGGAAGGGCCCAGCGGAGCGGTGCTTGAGATGAAGGGCCCAGCGGAGCGGTGCTTGAGATGAAGGGCCCAGCGGAGCGGTGTTTGAGATGAAGGGCCCAGCGGAGCGGTGCTTGAGATGAAGGGCCCTGCAGAGCGGTGCTTGACAGGAAGGGCCCAGCGGAGCGGTGCTTGACAGGAAGGGCCCAGCGGAGCGGTGCTTGACAGGAAGGGCCCAGTGGAGCGGTGCTTGAGATGAAGGGCCCAGCGGAGCGGTGCTTGAGATGAAGGGCCCAGCGGAGCGGTGTTTGAGATGAAGGGCCCAGCGGAGCGGTGCTTGACAGGAAGGGCCCAGCGGAGCGGTGCTTGAGATGAAGGGCCCAGCGGAGCGGTGCTTGACAGGAAGGGCCCAGCGGAGCAGTGCTTGACAGGAAGGGCCCAGCGGAGCGGTGCTTGAGATGAAGGGCCCAGTGAGCGGTGCTTGAGATGAAGGGCCCAGCGGAGCGGTGTTTGAGATGAAGGGCCCAGCGGAGCAGTGCTTGACAGGAAGGGCCCAGCGGAGCGGTGCTTGAGATGAAGGGCCCAGCGGAGCGGTGCTTGACAGGAAGGGCCCAGCGGAGCGGTGCTTGAGATGAAGGGCCCAGCGGAGCGGTGCTTGACAGGAAGGGCCCAGCGGAGCGGTGCGTCTCACGGCGGGGACCCGTTCAGCGGTGCTCCTCACGGCGTGGCCCTGTTCAGCGGTTCTGGTCACGGCGGGGCCCCGTTCAGCGGTGCTCCTCACGGCGGGGCCCTGTTCAGCGGTTCTCCTCACGGTGGGGCCCTGTTCAGCGGTTCTGGTCATGGCGGGGCCTCGTTCAGCGGTGCCTCTCACGGCGGGGCCCTGTTCAGCGGTGCTCCTCACGGCGGGGCCCTGTTCAGCGGTGCTCCTCACGGCGGGCCCTGTTCAGCAGTTCTGGTCACGGCGGGGCCCCGTTCAGCTGTGCTCCTCACGGCGGGGCCCTGTTCAGCGGTGCTCCTCACGGCGGGGCCCTGTTCAGCGGTTCTGGTCACGGCGGGGCCCCGTTCAGCGGTGCTTCTCACGGCGGGGCCCTGTTCAGCGGTGCTCCTCACGGCGGGGCCCTGTTCAGCGGTGCTCCTCACGGCGGGGCCCTGTTCAGCGGTTCTGGTCACGGCGGGGCCCCGTTCAGCGGTGCTTCTCACGGCGGGGCCTTGTTCAGCGGTGCTCCTCACGGCGGGGCCCTGTTCAGCGGTGCTCCTCACGGCGGGCCCTGTTCAGCGGTTCTGGTCACGTCGGGGCCCCGTTCAGCGGTGCTCCTCACGGCGGGGCCCTGTTCAGCGGTGTTCCTCACGGCGGGCCCTGTTCAGCGGTTCTGGTCACGGCGGGGCCCCGTTCAGCGGTGCTCCTCACGGCGGGGCCCTGTTCAGTGGTGCCTGTCTTGTGTTTCCAGTGAACCACACCTGGCCAATACTTGCCGCTCACTCTGCATCGGACCTTTCCGTTGCGGGCCCTCCTGTGATGGAGTCCTGGGGCCCTGGCTCTCCTTCGATACCCCCGGAATGGGGCTGGTGGGGCCCTCATGGCCAGGTCAGCTGCTCCCTGCCTTATTCTCCTTGCTGCCCTTGCCCTCCTTGGCAGACTGTCCGTGGCCCTTGACTCCCTTAGCCGATGTGGCAGGTGACGGTGCAAGGCTACCCTCCTTGGGGGCAGGCGTATCAGGCCTGTCGCGCCTGCCCTTCAGTTTTTTGGTCCTCTTCCCAGGGGGGGGGCTGGCTGTGCCTTTGCTGCTGGACGATGTCCCAGCCCAAGGAAAGGGCGGACTCCAAAAACCAGGCACGACGTTCTTTGGAGTTGCTGGGCTGGTGGTGGCTGAGGTGTTTGTGGAACTCTTACGGGATGGAGGGGGTGGGTCAGGTGAGGAAAAGAGGTCCACCTTAGAGAGGAAAATTTTCTTTGGAGCCATGGGAAGGGTGGCTGGAGTGGGTATGGGAGTGGAGGAAGAGGATGTGGTTGTAGGAGAGTCAAGTGTGCTGTCTTTGGGTGCAGGTGCTTGGGCAGGAGGCTGACGTGAGGTGGATGGCTGTTGTTTGGGTGCCTGCCTGCGTTTGTGTGGTTGGGAAGCGGGGGTGACAGACACACTGGGAGAGGACACAGGGGATGTGTACATGGCAGTGGGGGTGGTGACTGCACGTGTGCGGACTGGTGTGGAGGGTGTGCTGGTGATGGGTGCAATGGCTGATGGTGGTGTGCTTGCAGGTGTGTGTGGAGACGTCACAGGGAGGGAGGAGGGAGACGAGGAGGTGGGGGACACAGAGGAGGTAGTGGCTGTTGGCATGTCTGCATCTGGATGTTGCTTGGATGAATGCTTGTGTGTCCTGTGGTGCTTATGTCTGGATGACCTGCCCTTGGGTGTTGAGGTGTGTGCAGGCTGGTCTGTAGGTGTGGATAGGATAGGCAGAGGAACAGGGGAGTGGGACTGGGTGGAGGGAGTCAGAAGAGGGAGGCTGGAGACAGGGACAATCGCCGCTGTCAGTGCTGAGGCCAGAGCGTTGAACGATCGTTGATGGGCAGCCTGACCCGAATGAAGGCCCTCCAGGTATGCATTGCTTTGATGCACCTACCTCTCCACACCCTGGATGGCATTCAGAAGGGTAGACTGCCCAACAATGATGGTCCTCAGGAGGTCAATTACCTCCTCACTGAGGGCAGCAGGGGTGACTGGGGCAGGGCCTGAGGTGCCTGGGGCGAAGGAGATGGCTGGCTTCCTTGCCTTGCGGGCACGGGCCGAAGGCCGAGGGGCTGCTGGGAGGGCGGAGCTGGTGCGCTGGGTGGCGGCTGTACCTGTTTCTGCGGTGGGCACGGATGTTGCCGCCACCGCAAGGGAGCTCCCTTCCGAGGACGTGTCGGTGTCGCTGCCGTCTCCACAGGTCCCCGTGGTGGAGCCCCCCTCGCCCTCCGTCTCACATTGTACACTACTCATTCAATGGGACATGCCCTACAAGCCTATGGGCGACAACTGCCCACACAGTATACACTGGTCCATGAATCGTGTTACTAGGCACCCTACAGAGGTGGGGGGCGGGGGCACAGGACCATACTTCACGGACGGGCCTATCCTACAGAAATCGCCTTGGCCTAGGGATACCCACAGCCCTCCTCCCCCACCCAGGCACCTCCACTGCGCGCGATATAGCTGAATGTGCTGGTACTCACCCCCTTGTGTCTGCTGTGATGTCCTCAAGCGCCCATCTAAATCGGGGTAGGCCACCGCCAGGATCCGGGACATCAGGGGGGTCAAGGTACGACTGGCACCCCTCCTAGGTTGGGAGGCCATCCCTAGCAGAGCCTCCGCGGTCTTCCTGCTCCCGCGGCGGATGTCCTCCCACCTCTTGCGGCAGTGGGTGCCCCTTCTGGTGTGGACCCCCAGGGCCCGGACGTCCTTGGCGATGGCACGCCAAATGTCAATCTTCTGATGGGCGCTGACCTATGTGACATGTACAGGGGGGGAAGAGAAACATCATCACTTTTCTGCATGCTCGATGTGAGTGCCCCCCCCGTCCCCAACCTTGCCATGTGGCACATGCTCTCATCTGTCGTGCCATGCATTCGTCATTCGCTGCCCTCCCCTCCATCGTACATCCTCCCCACTCAGCCCAGGCATTGGGCACTATGCATTGCCCCCGTGTACTCACCTGTTGGTCTGGAGGCCGGTAGAGTAGCGCATACTGGGGGAGGACCCCGTCCACGAGCTTCTCCAACTCCTCGGAACTGAAGGCGGGGGCCCTTTCCCCAGTCGCAGCAGCCATTGTCACTTCCAGACCGAGGTCACAGCAGCACTTGCAGTATAGGTCCTCTCCTGTGGATGCTCAGGTCTCGTGTGATCAAGCAGAGAGAAAATGGCGGTTACGGCCGCGGCGGTGCGTACCGCGGCGGCGCGTACCGCGACCGCCGGCGCTCACCGCCATTGGCTCCTGAAACCCATAGGGTTCAATGTTGTCCAATGCGGCTTTGCGCCGCGGACTGCGACCACCTACCGCCACGGTGTGCCACGCTTGCGCTATTACCTCACTTCACATTGTCACACTTCACAGGTCAGGCAGCCGCCATTTCAAGGGCACACATGGCTTAATTCCTACTGCGTCACACATGGCTAGGCCTTGCACCGACAATCATACTAGCCATTCAATCCCGAGAGATACGTGTACTGGGCATGCTGTGGGCACTTACCTGTGGGTTGCTTGACTCTGTGCTCCATGTTGTCCTTCCTAGGCATCGTCCGCTGGGACTTGCGAGTAGACGGAGGAATGTTCCCGTGTACAGACCGCTGGTGGACCTGTCGACAATGGAAGAAAGACACGTCATACTCACCTACAGACTCAACCGTGCCACTATACAGGAACTGTGTGCCCAGCTGGAGCCAGACCTGATGTCACCCATCCGCCAACCCACAGGGATTCCGCCTCTAGTGCTGGTGCTGTCAGTACTGCATTTTTTGGCAAGTGGATCATTTCAAACTACCGTGGCCATTTCATCTGGGATGTCTCAGCCTATGTTTTCAAAGGTGTTGTCTGCCCTGATGAAATACATGCGGAGCTACATCATTTTCCCTGAGGTGGGTGACTTGCCTACAGTGAAGGGTGATTCCTATGCCCTTGGACACATTCCCAATATCATTGGTGCCATTGATGGTACCCATGTGGCTTTGGTTCCCCCAAAAGACGATGAGCAGGTGTACAGGAACCGTAAAAATTATCATTCGATGAATGTCCAGGTGGTCTGTTTGGCTGACCAGTACATCTCCCATTTAAATGCCAAGTTCCCAGGGTCAGTGCATGACGCGTACATCATGTGAAATAGCAGCATCCCTTATGTGATGGAACAGCTACAGAGACACCGTGTGTGGCTAATTGGTGACTCTGGTTACCCAAACCTGCCTTGGCTATTGATCTCAGTGAGGAATCCCAGGACCAGGGCAGAGGAACGGTACAATGAGGCCCATGGGCGGACTAGGAGGGTGATTGAGCGGACCTTCGGCCTCCTGAAGGCCAGGTTTAGGTGCCTGCATATGACTGGTGGATCCCTAATGTACTCACCAAGGAAGGTGTGTCATATCATCGTGGCCTGCTGCATGCTTCACAACCTGGCTTTGCGACGCCAGGTGCCTTTCCTGCAGGAGGATGGTCCAGATGGTGGTGTTGTGGCCGTTGTGGAGCCTGGGGAGAGTGAAGAGGAGGAAGACGAAGAGGACGACACAGACAACAGGGACAGAGTGATACTGCAGTATTTCCAGTGACACACAGGTAATAATCTACTCCAGCATTGTATGATATCTGTAACTGTAGTGGCTCTCTACTGTCTGACCTTTCACCCCAATGTATGGTAACTTAGTTGTGTATATCACTTCCTATTTCAGTGATCTGATCCCCACGGAGTGCCCTCTGGTTTTCTTCCCCATGGACTACCGCTGTGTGACACTGGTATGTTGTCATCACAATGTAACTAGAAATGTTTTGTTGGTTATATCGAATACATTTGGTTAAAATAAATAGATAGCAGAATCCAGTTGGTTAATGTGCAATAATTGTGTTTATTGAAGTTTTTAGATAGGTGCATAGTTCAAACAGGGTGATGGTGGAGGCATGTCCATGGCAGTGTCCAGACTGTCGTTCGCACAGGTCCATTGTCCATATGCCTGTGGAAGGTGGAGCAGGGGCAGTTCAAGGTTGGACAGGGTAAACAAGTGGGACAGTGGGATGACATCCGGGGGGATCTGTGCATGGCGGGGGTCTTGACATTCTACTCTGTCTTCTTCCTTGATCTCAGGCCTTTCTTGCTGGGTGGTTCTTGTTCTGCAGGGGTGTGGGGTCCGGGAGGGCCGTTGCTGTTGTGTCGGGCCTCCTGACCACTAGCGCCGGCGGAGGTGGTGGGCTGTTCTTCCTCCATGCTAGTGGCAGGGGCCCTTTGGGGGGCCACATGGTCCCGCAATGTGGTGACAATCTGGTTGAGTGCCATCACGATTGTACCCATTGTGGAACTGATGGTGCGCAGTTCTTCCCGGAACCCCATGTACTGGCCCTCCTGCATGGCCTGGATCTCCTGGAACCTGGCCAGGACCGTCGCCATCGTCTCTTGGGAGTGGTGGTACGCTCCCATGATGGTGGTGAGGGCCTCTTGGACAGTGGGTTCCCTAGGCCTGTCCTCCCTCTGTCGCACAGCAGCCCTCCCAGTTCCTCTTTGTTCCTGGGCCTCTGTCCCCTGGACAGTGTGCCCACTACCAGTGCCCCCAGGTCCCTGTTATTGTTGGGGTTGTGGGTTACCATGGGTGCCCTGTACTGGTAGACACACCGCTGCTTGACCTGTCCTGGAGACAGAAGCATGGGCCCGCTGGGAGGGTGCCGTGCTGGTGTTTCCTGAGGGGTGTAGGTCTGGTGTGGCCTAGGGCTGCCTGAGGGTAACCGTCTGTCCAGAGGTCCCCGATGGTCCGGGCTGGTCATCAGGTTCTAGGTCGACAGAGCTGCTGTCATCACTGGGGGCCTGTTTTGGGGGTGGAATGGACAAATCTGGACCCTCCTGGCCGGTGTGTTGGCGTTCGGGCCCTGCAGGGGTAGAAGAATATGGTTATTGATTTTGTTTGTGCCGTGGCGTGCGATTTGTGGGTGCCCTTGTCCCCCAGTGCTGGCAGTCCCATGTGGGAGGAGTTGTGAGGGTGGTTTGTGGGGGGGGATGGGTATGTGCAGTGGTCATGCGTAGGTGCTGGGTGTCCATGGTTTGTGCTGGCATTCAGGGGTTTGGGTTGGGTTGGGTGGGTTGTGCTGGTGAGACATTAACAGGGAGTATGTGTGCTGGGGGGTTAGGGGTGAGGGTGGGGGTGTGGGTTGGCATGATGGTGGTTGGGGGGGTGAAGTAGTTGAGATTAGACTTACCAGAGTCCATTCCTCCGCCTACTCCAGCGAGGCCCTCAGGATGCAGGATGTTCAAGACCTCTTGCTCCCATGCGGTGAATTCGGGTGGAGTGGGTGGGGGTCCACCGCCAGTCTTCTGCACAGCGATGTTGTATCTTGACACCATCGCCCGCACCTTCCCCCGTAGGTCGTTCCAGCGCTTTCGGATGTCTTCCCGATTTCTGGGATGCTGTCCCACGGCGTTGACCCTGTTGACGATCCTTTGCCATAGCTCCGCCTTCCTGGCTATTGTGGTGTGCTGCACCTGTGTGCCGAAGAGCTGGGGCTCTACCCTGATTATTTCCTCCACCATGACCCTGAGTTCTTGGTCCGTGAACCTGGGGTGTCTTTGGGGTGCCATGGGGTGGTGTGGATGAGGTGTGGGGTGGTGTTTGTGGTGATGAGTGTAGTGGTGTGTGGTGTTTTGTGCGTAGATGTGGTGTGGGTGATGATGTTGGGTTCCTGTGTGTGTTGTGGTTTGCGTTCCCTGTGCTCTCTCTCTGTGTATTGCGCCTTGTCTCTGAATTTCGCTTTGTGGGGGTTTGTGGGTGATGTGGGTGGGTGTTTTATATGGTGATGGGTGTGTGGGAGTGGTGTTTGTATGTGTATCAGGTGTGTGTATTTTGGATTGTCCAATGTGGCTGTGTTTTGTAAAGGTGTGGGTATTTTGAGCGCGGCGGTGTGTACCGCCAATGGAATACCGCAGTTGAAAGACCGCCGCGTGGATTGGTGGGTCGTAATGGCATGGGCGTGTTTGTGTTGGCGTGACGGTGGAGGTTTGGTCATCTCCGGTTTATCGCTGACCGCTGATGAGGCGGGCTTCAGTGGATGTCGGGTTTTTGGCGGTTTGGCAGTTGTGGGTCAGAATGACCGTGGCGGTTTACCGCGGCCGCGGCGGGATTATGGCGGTCTTCTGACCGGCGGTAAGTGCCTTTTACCGCCAGGGTCAGAATGACCCCCATAGTTTTAAAGGGGTGAGGTATTCTCTGTGAAGCACATAATAATGTATTACTTTAAAACAAGCATTTAGGGAAAATTTGGGGGCCATCATCCACATCAATGTCCAGTTACCCATCCGAAATAGGCATCCCTATGTCTCCCTTCCATTTGTCCCTCAGTACCACTAGGGGGGCACAGGTATCTACTTTCATCACTACATGCAGGCCCAAAACCAGGCGACTAGTAATGGATGTGTCACAGAGAAAGTCACATCTGGGGAGCCACTTGGGTTCCATGCCACAGCTGCCACAGATCATCCATATGGCAGCCATCAGGGTACCATAGAGTAGAATTTACCCCACAGAAATACCATAATCTGCGTATAGGACTTCAAAAGGTCGTAGCACACTGTTGCTATATAATACAGCTATAGTATTTACTCCTGCTGCTTCCCATTCCAGTAGCCGATGCCCCTCCACCCCCCTGTCTTGGGAATCAGCACCCGCAACAGTAGCGTCGGGGAATATGTTGACCATGTGGATGCCCTAGTAAGGGAACGCATTCAGAAGTCACACAGAATAGTTAAGTCATAGTAGCCTGTGTGGACTACTCGCTTCGGGCTAAGTAGGAGGGTCCAAAGGTCCAGCGAGCCAGGAGGCTCAGTCAGGTGCTATAATCCTGCCCTGGAAACCAGCCCGCAGCCCATTGTAGTTGGGCTGCTAAATAGTATAAGTAAATATTAGGTGCATCCATACTACCATCTGATGTTACACATTGCAGTTTAGCTAAGGCTGAAAGCCGGCAAACTTTGTTCTATATGAGATCCACCAGGATGGAGAAACATCGCAAGCGGGATCACCAATGAGAGTACTGCGAAAAAGTACAGAAGGCAGGGTAGTACCACCATCTTAGTCACTGCTATGCAACCTGCAACTGAAAGGGAAAGGGTCTTCCAGGACCTCCCATTGTGGAGTAGGGCCGTGACTGCCGCTGCAATGTTTATTTCTAAATGTTTGATGTCAGATCTATAGATCTGCAGTCCCAGATAGAGCACCACCATTGGTTCCCACCATGTATCCCCTAGTTGTGGGGGTCTCTCTGTACTGTCGCTGATTGAGAATACATTTGTTTAAGCCAGTTAACCTTAAGACCATAGGCCTCCCCAAAGGACAAAAGGAGGTGGGTTATTTTTGTCATTTCCGTATGCAGACCATGAAGGAGAATCACCATGCTACAGGCATAAAGGGAAATATAATCGGTCATTCCCCGGTAATGAACCCCCACAGATGGTAAGCCACTACGCACCCTACAAGCCAGTAGCTCAGTAGCAAGGGCAAAAAGCAAGGGCGACAATGGGCAACCCTGCCTTGTGCCTCTGCCCACCATGCACTGATCAGAAATAGTGCTTCCTATGTGTATCCTATTTACCTGGTCAGCAAATAACAGAAAGGTCCATGCCCCAAATTGTGGGCCAAGCCCTAAATGAAGCATAACTGCACTGAGAAAGCTCCAGTCCAGGCTGTCAAAGGCTTTCTCTGTATCAATAAACATGCATCCCACCCTGTCTGGGAGTTTTGTGCCCTTTCTGATAAGTGCCAGGATTCAACGAATAGTAAGGCCTGTGCTGCAAACTGGTATGAAACCAGATTGTTCAAGATGAATCAAATTGGTCATATAGGGGAGCAGGTGCTGCACCAGAATTCCACTTAAAATGTTCTAATCCACATTAACCATGGCTAATGGCCGGTATCCGGATACATCTGTAGCAGGCATCCCGGGTTTAAGCTGGGGAACAATGAGGGCCTCTCATAGTGTAGATGGGATCAACCTGGCCATAAGTGCAGCTTTATATAGGTACGCTAAATGGAGGGCAGAAAGGTCCACATAGTTTGCTTAAAACTCCACCGACAGGCCATCCATTCCTGGGACTCTTCATCTTCCCGGGTCAATTGATTCCGTGGGAAAGTGGTGACCCATTCCTCTATTTTGTCAGCTGGCGGGGGAGTTTGCACAGCATGTAGTCGGGAATAGAAATCTGTGAAGGAGGCACTAATGTCTCTCTGAATGTAGAGGTGGGTTCCATCATGGGTGAGTAACTCTAGGATTGGGGATCCACAACAGTAGGGGTTGGCAGCCAGGTCATTAATGGGCCAGAGCTACCCCCCTCAGTGTGTACACACACCATATAGGCCCTGTGGTCAAAGCACTGGAGATGCTCAAACTGTTTCACCACTTTTTCCCTGGCCTCTAATAAGTTGCGCTGCAATAATGGGCTCTCAGGGTGACAACACTCAAGTAGCAATTTCTGTATACCTCCTGAAATGCATCTCCCCAAGAGAATAACCTTGAATGCCTCCTGCTCCACCAGAAGGGAGGAGGCCATGCCAGTGTTCTCCGCCAAATAGTTCTGGATACCTATTCAGATCAAATCCCAAAACCCAGGGTCTTCCAAGGTCGTTGCTCTTAATTTCCAGCTAGGAGTACAAGAGAGTGCCCTCCCCCAATTCAACATCATCAGTAGGGGCTTGTGGTCTGATACAGTGTGGGCAAGATATTCAATAGATGATAGAGCAGTAATACCATTAGGGGAGCAAAGGCATGAGTTGAGCCTCACATGCAGGGAGTATATGGCGGAGTGAAAGGAGTGGTCTCACCCTATGGGATGGTGGTGCACCAGCTATCAATTAGGCCCCAGTGGTCTTGCCGGGCAGGAGAACGTTGGATCACCCAGAACTGAGGGGAGTTGTGGATTGTGGGATCCGAGCGATTTATGTCAATGTTAGCTACACAGTTAAAATCTCCTCCAGCTATGAGTGCCTGTGGTAATAGTGGGGTTAACACTCAGGACATCATGTATATAAATAGAGCCTGGTCTTTGTTGGGGGCATATACATTGACCAGGGGAATACCATTGTCATCTAATTGGCCTGCCAGTACTGAATATCACCCTCCCAAATCCACCAGACTATTGGTAAATTGGAATCTCACTCCATGTTTCACCCATATCAATGTCCCTCATGCAAAGGCTGAATAGAAAGTGTAAATGCCCAGTCCTTGCACCCTCTTACAGAGTGCTGTGCCCTCCACAGCATTTAAGTGGGTTTCATGTAATAAGGTGATATGGATCCCCCTACGTTTTAGGTAAGCCAACACCTTATATCACTTATGCATACTATGCAGGCCCCTGACAATTCCTATTAGAATTTTGTGTTACGATTATCCCCCATTATGAAGCAGCAAAAGTCCAGTCAACCCAAGAGGGAAAGCAACTCCAGGTAGGTGGTCTCTGGGCTAAAACCAAATAGGGAGGGGATGGGAAGGACCAGCCGCATTCAACAATACAACCTTGAGTACAATTAAAACACCCCTTACTTAAGACAGTATGGTAACATCCCCCCATCCAAACTACGAAACCACCACTTACCTAAGTGATTGAAGGGTCAAGTCATATCTATATACTAACTGGCTGGCTGGCGGGAGCAAGATGCAGTACCCCAGCTAGGGGTTGAGAGTCCCGGTGGGGCATCCTGCAAAACAACCCGAACTGAGTACACTAATAAAACCTACAGGGTGTCTTAGATGACTGAAGCGGTATGACATTAAAGGGGTTGGGTCTTCAGTCTGCCCTCGCCCCCTGTATGCATATATAGTAACCAGCTAAATAGGTAGAGCATATTGTCAGGGGACGTAGGAAGAAATGGTCCGGAGGAGAGACACAGCATGCAAAAAGACAATCAAGGAGGTAAATGTTTAGGACCAGGGGTCCAAGACATCAAGCGAAAAGGTCCGCTGTCTGAGGGGTGATCTACGGTGGGGCCAGCTTTTTTGCAAGTTCAGAGTGGCGTCAGAATCTAAGTCTACATCCAGTTCACCAGATGAGTCCCTCTCTACAGACATGAGATGCTCTGGGCTAGGAACTGTAAGTTTAGCAGCCATTTCCAAAGCACTTCTTTTGTCTCATGTATTTGTTCGAAGGAGGGGACACTGGTATTTCCCCATCTATTCTGTGGTTTGCTTCTGGTCTTGTGGGGTCGACCCCAGCGTTTCAGGGTCCAACTCGAGCCAATTCCACACTGCCACTGGTTCCATAAAGAACTTTGGGCCTGATTACAACTTTGGAGGAAGGTGTTAATCCGTCCCAAATGTGACGGATATAACACCAGCCGTATTGCGAGTCCATTATATCCTATGGAACTCGTAATACGGCTGGTGGTATATCCGTCACATTTGGGACGGATTAACACCTCCTCCAAAGTTGTAATCAGGCCCTTTGTGCCCTGTTCGGCAATGACCCCCAACTTTGCAGGGTAAAGCATGGCATATTAAATATTGAGGTCATTAAGTTTTCATCTAGCCTCCAAAATGAGGATCTTTGCTTTTGAAAAGCAACAGTGTAATCGGAAAATAACATTACCCGGCTATTGTCCAACATGACTTCCCCAATGCTCCTGGTAGAACGTAGGATATGGCCCCTGTCCTTAAAGTGGAGAAGACTGCCACTATTGGCTAGGTTGGAGCGCCTGGGGGTGGTGCACGGCCCTGCACTCTATGAGCCCATTCAATTGCAAACAAGGGGGACAAGCCTTCAGGGGCCAGCTTTTCCCATAGCCATGTTTCCAGGAAGACTACAAGGTCCCCACTTGCTGTGTTCTCGGGAATGCCCAACACCATTACATTGTTCCTACAGGGACAGCCCTCAATATATTTGGCTTGTGCTTCAAGGACCTGGATTTGCCCCAGGGCATCGTGCATCTGCGTAGAGAGGGCCTTAGTTACAGGTGTCAGTTTTTGCAATGTAAGTTCCATTCGTGGCAATCCGTTTCCCCTGCTTGCACTGATCCACTCGGAGTAAGCCTAGGTCTATCACCACTGTATAAATCTTGTGTTCATAGGTGTCCTTGGTATCCTTAATGGTTAGTAGGATGAAATCCAGTTTGTCTCATGGAGTCAATGCAGAGTCAGCATGAGAGCAGACACATTCTAGTGGTGCAGCAGGTGCCGCTTGGCCCTGATTCTGGGTATCCTTCCCCCAGCTAGGTGATCACACGAGACACTCCAGGCAGGGTGGGGGGTCCCACAATTCAACACTCCCGGTAAGAGTCACCAAGGTAATAAACTCCGCTCAGACCTCCAAGGGGATGTACGAGGCCCTTTGCTCTTCTCAGGCCAGCCCTCCTTGCTGTGACATGCAGCCAGACCCACATCTGCAGGAGCCAGCCACAGGCACAGGTGAGTTTGGGCAGAGAAAGGATGCAGTCAGCATCTAACTCTCACCCGCAACTGCCTCCTTCTCTGTGCCTGTAGAGGAGCTCCCAGGGCACAGCTTACGGCACAGCGCAGCGCAGTGGGTAGTTGGCATCTTGGGATTGCTTAGTGCGGCCCGCAACTCAGGTGGATTTTGATGGCGACAGGCTAATCTCAGCTAGGTGCGGTTCACAGGGGGGTCCCCAGGATGTGAGGTCAGGATTAGGGTTAGTCGACCTGTGGTTGTGCAGGATGTCATCTGAATTTGGTTGGGTGCAAGGGCCCTGCCAGGAGCACAAAGAGAACACGTCTCACAGCAGCAGGCCACATCCCCCTCAGGGACCACTACCAATTTATATATTTTCTTATATATATGCACTGAACTTTGCACTTAGTTTTGTCTCCTTGTAGAAGAAATATTGTTGTTCCCTGTGCTTTCCTTGTGCATGTTTGGTGCTTGTGCCTGTGTGCATCATACAGGAAGCATTCTAGTGGCTATGGAATGCAGAAGATACCCATTTCATTGTGTTGACGAATGGATTTAGTAATGCCACTTAGGAGGTTTCTGATATCTCAGGTTTTGTTTTTGCAACCTGCCACATTACCACATCATTTAGAGTCAGGATGGGGGGAAAATGTAGTAATACCTCATGTTTCTCATGTATGAGTTTCATAACTTTGCATTTTATTCCTTCACAAATGTTGCCAGTTTTCTCTGGTAATAAATATGTTTGGGAAGAAATCTCACAATGCTCTGATCTGGAAGAATTTATCAATCCAATTCAGATGCAATGCGGCAGTACCTAACATGAGGCCCTTAGTGCAAAGGCTTTCACTGCAGTACTGAAATCACGGAACAATGGAGCCTTTGGGAAACAAGCCCTGTCTCAATACATTTATTAGACATGTGCTGTTTCAACAACTCTTCTGAGGACTACCTCCAATTACAAAAGAACCATCTGAGCGTAAACACAAGTTACACAGCTTCTCTGTACATTGAATGGGCCATTTTATTAATTTCCATATTACATCACTGAGAAACTCTATATTGAGACACTAAGGTCCTCATTTTGACATTGGCGCTCTTTTACAAAGACAGCCAATGTCACGCCTGCCAAATGACCGCTGTATTATGGCTGCTGGCTGCTCTCTGCCACTGTTAGGTGGGGAAGCAGCCAGCAGCCATACTGGTGGTCGGCGGTCTAGTGGAGGTTGCTCCACCGCCACTGCCATGTCACCACAGCACCACCTGCTGTATTACATCACTGTAAACTGTGTGGCAATGTTATGGTGACAGGGCTCTGGCGGTGGATCAAGCGCCATGGACCCCGTTCCTTCCCAGACGACCAGCAGTTAAGGTGATCGACCAATGGGGGGGTGTTGAGTGTAGTGTGCGTGAATGGGGGTGTGTATTTGTTTGAATGAAGGGGATGGGGGGTGTTGTGTGTGTTTGTGTGCGTGTGTATGCAAGTGTATATGTGCTTGTGTGAATACATGTATGTGGGGGGAGAGAGGGCATCATGGTCGTGTGTGCATGTGTGTGTCAATGAGTGTGCGTGTTTGTGTGCGTGTATGTATGTATGATGCCTGTCTGCGTGGATGTACCGGGGGCGGGAGGGTACAGAATGGGGATCAGGGGTGTGGGGGGCTTAGAATGGGGATCGGGGTGGGGGTGTCACTGCTTGGGGGGAGTTGGAGTCTTCTGATGGGGTCAGGTGGTGGGGGGAGGATCCTACCAGGGGGGGTTGGGGAGTCCTGCAGTGGCGACAGGAATGAGTATTCCTGTCACCAGTATCATTACCGCCAGGGGTTCCATGGCAGGGCTGCCGCCATGGAATCCCTGCCAGTAAGGATACTCAAAATACTGCAGGTGGTGTTAGGTGGACCGCCGGGTCGAAGGAATCAAGAAGCAAAGGTTGCAGTACTCTCTACTACATTGCTTGGAATTTAGGATAGCACAGCAACAGTAGTCAAAATAATGCATGCTTTGGAGTCAAAACCTTATAAAGGAATAGCTGTACAGATGTCATCTTTGATATTTTCTAATCCCATTTGTAGCATTTCATTCCACACAAAACTATTCCTAATCAATATTATGGGGGTCATTACAACCCTGGCGGACGGTGTTAAAGCGGCTGTATGACCGTCAACAGGCCGGCGGTAAAACTTTTGGAATTATGACCGTGGGGGAAACCGCCAACATAGACAGACACTTTAACACTCCGACCGCCACGGCGGTACAAACAAACAGCGCGGCGGTCACCGCCAACAGACAGGGCGGAGGACAATGTACCGCCCACACTATTATGACAGGCCAATCCGCCACCTTTTCCGGGCCGGATTCACCGCGGATAAAAACACGGCGGAAACAGGAATTTCGAAGGAAAAACGCTCACCTCTACACACTCCACGAGGAAGGAGGACACCATGGAGCCGGAACTTCATATTCTTCCTGCGATAGTCTTCTTGCTCCTGTACCAGGAGCACCAACGCCGGCGGCGAAGACCACGGTGAGTACTGCACCTCCGACACAGGGGAGGGAAAAAACAGGGACACACACACCCAACACCCCCACCCCCACCCCCACCCTCACCCACTACAACACACACACCACTGCATATCTAAACATTACAGTTACACCACCCAACCCCCTCCGGAAGAATGCAAAGACAAAAGGAAATGAGTATAACCATTGTAATATATCAAAATTCAGTAAGCAAATATGTACATATATACACTATAAACAAAATATAAACCAAGATTAGTAGTCCAGGTACTGCACCATTCATAGTCCGTGGACCACTGGGCCCAAAATGCATGGGCGAGGCCCACAAACGATACCAGATCAAAACAGAGAGAACACTACAGGGGCATTAGATAGAAATACAACAGGCACCTCAGGGGGAAGGGAAGGGGGAGGCACCTCAGCCAGATGAGTGCACGACGCCAGATCCACGAGGGGGCTCCATGCCCATTGATGTATCCTGGGGAGTGCAAAGCCACAGTCTCTCAAGTCTCTCCAGTGGGTGGTTTGCCCACTGCCATATCCTGGGGAGTGCAAAGCCACAGTCTCTCAAGTCTCTCCAGTGGGTGGGTTGCCCACTGCATTATCCTGAGGAGTGCAAAGCCACAGTCTCTCAAGTCTCTCCAGTGGGTGGTTTGCCCACTGATCAATCCTGGGGAGTGCAAAGCCACAGTCTCTCAAGTCTCTACAGTGGGTGGTTTGCCCACTGCTGCATCCTGGGGAGTGCAAAGCCACAGTCTCTCAAGTCTCTACAGTGGGTGGTTTGCCCACTGCTGCATCCTGTGGAGTGCAAAGCCACAGTCTCTCAAGTGGATAACAGTCTCCACTGGTTCTGGGGGGGTACTGGTGCCCAGAGTGCTTCATCCTGCCAAGGACAGACGGAGTGGATGCATGTCTCCACTGGTTCTGGAGGGGGACTGGTGCCCAGAGTGCTTCATCCTGCCAAGGACAGAGGTAGTGAATGTGATACTCCACTGGTTCTGGAGGGGGCTTTGTGCCCAGAGTGCTTCATCCTGCCAAGGACAGACGTAGTGGATGCATGTCTCCACTGGTTCTGGAGGGGGACTGGTGCCCAGAGTGCTTCATCCTGCCAAGGACAGATGTAGTGAATGCATGTCTCCACTGATTCTGGAGGGGGACTGGTGCCCAGAGTGCTTCATCCTGCCAAGGACAGAGGTAGTGGATGTGATACTCCACTGGTTCTGGAGGGGGCTTTGTGCCCAGAGTGCTTCATCCTGCCAGGACAGAGGTAGTGGATGTGATACTCCACTGTTTCTGGAGGGGGCTTTGTGCCCAGAGTGCTTCATCCTGCCAAGGACAGACGTAATGGATGCATGTCTCCACTGGTTCTGGAGGGGGACTGGTGCCCAGAGTGCTTCATCCTGCCAAGGACAGACGTAGTGGATGCATGTCTCCACTTGTTCTGGAGGGGGACTGGTGCCCAGAGTGCTTCATCCTGCCAAGGACAGAGGTAGTGGATGTGATACTCCACTGGTTCTGGAGGGGGCTTTGTGCCCAGTGTGCTTCATCCTGCCAAGGACAGACGTAGTGGATGCATGTCTCCACTGGTTCTGGAGAGGGACTGGTGCCCAGAGTGCTTCATCCTGCCAAGGACAGACGTGGTGGATGCATGTCTCCACTGGTTCTGGAGGGGGACTGGTGCCCAGAATACATCACTCACCCCATGACGGTCCCTGTTGCGTCAGTGCCCCTGCCGCTCATGGGCTAGCGGTGCTTGAGTTGGCGGTGCTTGCCCTGTTCAGCGGTGATTGACTTGGCGGTGCTTGCCCTGTTCAGCGGTGCTTGACTTGGCGGTCCTTGCCCTGTTCAGCGGTCCTTGCCCTGTTCAGCGGTGCTTGACTTGGCGGTGCTTGCCCTGTTCAGCGGTGCTTGACTTGGCGGTCCTTGCCCTGTTCAGCGGTCCTTGCCCTGTTCAGAGGTGCTTGACTTGGCGGTGCTTGCCCTGTTCAGCGGTGCTTGCCCTGTTCAGTGGTGCTTGACTTGGCGGTTTCTGCCCTGTTCAGCGGTGCTTGACTTGGCGTTCCTTGCCCTGTTCAGCGGTCCTTGCCCTGTTCAGAGGTGCTTGACTTGGCAGTGCTTGCCCTGTTCAGCGGTGCTTGCCCTGTTCAGTGGTGCTTGACTTGGCGGTTTCTGCCCTGTTCAGCGGTGCTTAACTTGGCGGTCCTTGCCCTGTTCAGCGGTCCTTGCCCTGTTCAGCGGTGCTTGACTTGGCGGTCCTTGCCCTGTTCAGCGGTGCGTGCCCTGTTCAGCGGTGCTTGCCTTGGCAGTCCTTTCCCTGTTCAGCGGTGCTTGACTTGGCGGTCCTTGCCCTGTTCAGCGGTCCTTGCCCTGTTCAGCGGTGCTTGACTTGGTGGTCCTTGCCCTGTTCAGCGGTGCTTGCCTTGTTCAGCAGTGCTTGACTTGGCGGTCCTTGCCCTGTTCAGCGGTCCTTGCCCTGTTCAGCGGTGCTTGACTTGGCGGTCCTTCATTGGGCAGCTGGGCTGTGGCTGGCGGGGGGCCCTCCTGGGCAGCTGGGCTGTGGCTGGCGGGGCCCTCCTGGGCAGCGACGATGGGGCTGGCGGTGGCCTCCTGGGCAGCGACGATGGGGCTGGTGGTGGCCTCCTGGGCAGCGACGATGGGGCTGGCGGGGCCCTCCTGTCCAGCGGGGATGATGGCGGTCTTCTCCCCCGTGCTGCTCCTCCCAGACTTGCCAGGTTTCTTCTGGCCCTTCCCCACCTTGGGAGGAGTCACAGCTGAGTCCACACTCCCCCCGGGACCCCTGGGTGCTGCTTGGGTGGCTGGAGTCTTCCCCCTCTCCCGCCGGGCACTGGCCAACTTCTGGTGCTTCAGAGGGGGGGACTGGCTGTGCTGTGGCTCCGTGACACACTGGCTGTCCTGGTGTCCGGTGCACTCCACATACCTGTGACAACAGGCACCACTGGTCCCGTAGATTTTGTGGCTGAGGTGCTAGTTCGGGACCTATGAGTTGGACGGGGGGTGGTGGGAAATAGGTTAAGGGTGGACAGGAAAAGTTGTTTGGAGACACTGGGACGGGTAGCTGGATGGGGTTTGGGAGTGGAGGAAGAGGTGGTGGTTGTAGGAGGTGTAAGTTTTGTGGTTTTGGGTGCAGGTGCATGCGCTGGAGGCTGTTGTGAGGTGGATGTATGTTGGGTGGGTGTGTGCCTGCGTTTGTGTATCTTCGGAGGGGGTGTCACAGACACACTGGGAGAGGACACAGGGGACGTGTGAATGGTAGTGGGGGTGGTGACTGCATGTGAGCGGGGTGTGCTGGTGGGTGTGCTGGTGCGGGACGTAGTGGCTGTAGAGGTAGTGCATGCAGGTGTGAGTGTAGACGAGACTGGAAGGGAGGAGGGAGACGAGGAGGAGGGGGACACAGTGGAGGCAGTGGATGTTGGTGTGTCTGTATGTGTGTGATGCTTGCGTGAGTGCCTGTGGGATGTGTGGTGCTTATGTTGCCTGAGCTTCCCTTGTGTGGTGAGGTGTGTGCAGGCTGGTCTGATGGTGTGCTTGGGATAGGCAGAGGTACAGGGGATTGGGTCTGGCTGGAGGAAGTTGGAGGGGGGAGGCTAGACACAGGGACAATGGCTGCCATCAGTGCTGAGGCTAGAGTTTGAAAGGTTCGGTGAAGGGCCGCCTGACCAGAATGAATGCCCTCCAGGAATGCATTGGTTTGTTGCAACTCCCTTTCTACACCCTGGATGGCATTCAAAATGGTAGACTGCCCAACAGTGAGTGACCTGAGGAGGTCAATGGCCTCCTCACTGAGGGCAGCAAAGGTGACAGGGGCAGGGGCTGAGGTGCCTGGGGCAAAGGTGATGCCCACCCTCCTGGGTGAGCGGGCACGGGGTGAAGGCCGAGGGGCTGCTGGGAGGGCGTGCTGGTAGGGGGGGTGGCGGCTGTACCTGTAGAAGTGGGGGGCACAGATGTTGCCGCCACCACAAGGGAGCTCCCATCGGAGGACGAGTCCGTGTCGCTGGTTTCAGCTCCTGTCACCGCCGTGGTGCTCCCCTCGCCCTCCGTCCCACTGGTGTATTCAGAGTCCGTAGTGTGACCCTCCATGGCCATGTGGGATGCAGCTCCCTCGTGCTCCGGTGCCACTGCTCCTCCGCCTGATGATGCTAATGCACACAAGAATAGGGAGACCGCAAAAAGGGGGGGGGGGAAACAGAAGAAAGACATGTTGAGTGCATGGCTTACCGCTACCGTTGGCGGACAAGACAGACACAGAAGCCCCCTGCACTACGTCGCGCTGTTGGGCTCTACAGTGCAATTCCTGGGAAATGGCCTACAGGCAATGGACGACATATGCACACATAGATGACACAGGTGCATGAATAGCTGTAGTTGGCACTCTACAGAGGTGGGGTGGGGGGCCACAGGGCCATGCCTTACGAAGGGGCCTAGCCTACGGAACTCACCCTGGCCTAGGGAAATCCACAGCCCTCCTCCCCCACCCAGACCCCTCCCAGGCGCGCAAAGTCAGCTGAATGAGAATGAACTCACCCCCTTGTGTCTGCTGTGATGCCCTCAAGCGTCAGAAAAACAACAAAAAAGGGGGCAAAAAGATGGGATATTTGGAGACAGGGCTCCTGGTCCCGTGTGTGAAGCTCCCAGAACAGTACAAAACAAAAATTGCACACACGGTTCCAAAAAAGAAGGTTTCTTTTAGACCAAAAGGTTCTGCTTACCAAGGGAAACAGATTATTCTTTTGAAGCACGAGCCCTCACTCACCTACCGGTGACATGCTTCATCATAGGGCTGTGCCCCTCGTCAGGCTGGCGCTGCAATGCCTGACGGGCCCCGCGTGGGGGCTCTTTGCCGGAGATCTTTTGAAGGAAAATGTACAGCCGGTCAAAAAAAAAAATTATTCGAGGATTGGTATAGTAATGGTTAAAAATACCTAGAGGTAGGACATGTCTGGAAACACATGTTACTTTTGTTAACAACCATTCCTTTTGACACATGTTTCTTTTAGTCTCATAGGCTTTGTTCTCCCTAACATGGGAGGTCCAAGCGTTTAAAGGATTAGGTACGTCTTTGAGGTCCTGACGAATCGCGTAAGATCATTTATTGACTATAAATTAGCGAGAAACATGTTGACCTATGATGTAGAGTAACACAGGGGATCCTGTGTTTACCTGTTTTGTTTCTACTACTCCCCATTGTGAGAGTTAGCAGCTGTAATTGGAAATTCTTCTTTTTATGGGGAGTGTAGACATTATTTTACTATATCCCTATCTATTGTTTTTAATCTCGCCAGAGGTACCAATATTGAATTAAATTTTTGATCATATCCTACCTCTAGGTATTTTTAACCATTACTATACCAATCCTCGAATAAAAAATTTTTTTGACCGGCTGTACATTTTCCTTCAAAAGATCTCCGGCAAAGAGCCCCCACGCGGGGCCCGTCAGGCATTGCAGCGCCAGCCTGACGAGGGGCAATGCCCTCAAGCGCCCATCCAACTCCGGGTAGGCCACCGCCATGATCCGGAACATCAGGGGGGTCATGGTTCGACGGGCACCCCTCCCACGTTGGGAGGCCATCCCCAGCTGAGCCTCTGCCGTCTTCTTGCTCCAGCGGCGAATGTCCTCCCATTTTTTCCGGCAGTGGGTGCTCCGTCTGTGGTGGACCCCCAGGGTCCGGACATCCTTGGCAATGGTACTCCAAATATCCTTCTTCTGGTGGGCGCTGACCTACATGAAATGTACAGGGGAAGAAGAGAAGTCATTACCAACTGCGCCGTCAAAGTGAGTGGCCCCCATCCCTACCCTTGCCATGTGGCACATGCACCCACCATCTTTCATGCACTCAGAACTCTGCCCCTTTCCTTCTTACAACCAGCCCTCTCCACACAGGCATGGCCCATACAACATGCTCCCTGTGTACTTACCTGTTGGTCTGGAGGACCGTAGAGTAGCGTGTACTGGGGGAGGACCCCATCGACAAGCTTCTCCAGCACCTCCGATGTGAAGGCATGGGCCCTTTCCCCAGACGCACAAGCCATTGTCTCTTCCAGACCGAGGTCACAGCAGCACGTGCAGTGTAGGTCCTCTCCTGTCGAAGATCAGGTATTGAGTGATTCAACAGATAGAAAATGGCGGTCATGTCCACGGTGGTCACGTCTGCGGTGGTGCGTGCCATCACCGCCGGCGTACATCGTCATTGGCTCCTGGGACCCATAGGGTCCAATGTTAACCAATGCAGCATTGCGCCGCGGTCTTCGACCGCCTACCGCGACGGTGTACAACGCCAGCGCAGTTACCTCACATCCCATTGTCCCAGTTTAGAGGTCAGGAAGCCGCCATTTCAGGGGCCCACATGGCCTAATTTCCAACTGCGTCACACATACCTAGGCCTACTCTCAACACACATACAGGCCATTTTTTGTGTATGAATGGTGTTCTGTGTAGACTGTGGGTACATACCTCTGAGATGTTTGACTCTGTGCTCGCTGTTGTCCTTCATAGGCACCGTCCGCTGGGACATGTGAGGAGATGGCAGAATCCTCCGGTGTACCGACCGCTGGTGGACCTGTCGACAATGGAGGAAAGAAATTTGATTATCACCTACAGGTTTGACCGTGCCACAATCCAGGAACTGTGTACACAGTTGGAGCCTGACCTGATGTCAGCAATCTGCCATCCCACAGGAATCCCCCCTCAAGTGCAGGTGCTATCAGTGCTCCATTTCCTTGCAAGTAGGTCTTTTCAAACAACTGTGGCCATGGCATCAGGGAAGTCCCAGCCTATGTTTTCCAATGTATTGTCCAGAGTGTTGTCTGCCCTGCTGAAACACATGCAGAGCCACATCGTTTTCCCTCAGGTGGAGGATTTGCCTACAGTGAAAGGTGACTTCTATGCCCTTGGACATATCCCCAACATCATAGGTGCCATTGATGGGACCCATGTGGCTTTGGTCCCCCCCCACAGGAGTGAACAGGTGTACAGAAACCGGAAGAGTTATCATTCCATGAATGTACAGATGGTATGTTTGGCAGACCAGTACATCTCCCATGTGAATGCCATGTTCCCTGGCTCAGTGCATGACGCCTACATCATGCGGAATAGCAGCATCCCTTATGTGATGAGTCAACTCCAGAGGCACCGTGTGTGGCTATAAGGTTGCTCTGGTTACCCCAATCTGTCATGGCTACTGACCCCAGTGAGGAATCCCAGGACAAGGGCAGAGGAACGCTACAATGTTGCCCATGGGCGAACTAGGAGGGTGATCGAGCGGACCTTCGGCCTCCTGAAGGCAAGGTTCAGGTGCCTCCATATGACAGGTGGATCCCCATTCTACTCACCAAAGAAGGTGTGCCAGATCATTGTGGCCTGCTGTATGCTTCATAACTTGGCTTTGCGACGACAGGTGCCTTTTCTGCAGGAGGATGGTCCAGATGGCGGTGTTGTGGCAGCTGTGGAGCCTGTGGACAGTGATGAGGAGGAAGCAGAGGAAGAAGACATGCAGAACAGGGACTCAGTCATCCAGCAATATTTCCAGTGAAACACAGGTGAGAATACATTCCTGCCTACTAAATGTACTTTTACACTTCTACCTCTATCCTGTCTGTCGATTTCACCCAGTGTATGGTCACTGAGTTGTCACTTTCCCTTACGGTTTCACAGGTGTGGGTCCCAACGTGTGTCATCTGCTTAGATTCCTCAAGGACTGGAGCTGTGTGACATAGGTATGTTGACATTACTATTTCCTGAACATTTTATCACTGTAATTGCAAATACACTATTTCGAAATCACAGACAGACTCCAGATCTTTTGGTGCTGTAGGTGTGTTTAATACAAAATTTTGGAGGGGGAAGTTAAATGGTGAGGGGTGATGGCGAAGGAGTGTCCATGGCAGAGTCCAGTCTATTAGTCTCACAGGTGCATTGCCCATATGGGCATAGGAAGTGGAGCTGGGGCAGTTTCAATATGGACAGGGTGACAAAGTGGGACAGTGGGATGACAATCAGGGTGGTCTTATTTCTTGCGGGGGTCTTGGCATCGTGCTTTGTCTTGTTCTTGGATCTTAGGGACCATTTGCGGGGTGGTTCTCCCTCTGCAGGGGGTGGGGTGCTGGTGTGGTGGTCCTGTGGCGGGGCGTCCTGACCACTAGCACCGGCGGAGGTGGTGGGCAGTTCATCGTCCATGCTAGTGTCAGGGGCCCCTTGGAGTGCCAGAGTGTCCCTCCTGGTGTTGAGTACTTCCTTCAGCACCCCTACGATAGTGCCCAGGGCGGAGCTGATGGTTCTGAGTTCCTCCCTGAACCCCAAATACTGTTCCTTCTGTATGCGCTGGGTCTCCTGAAACTTGGCCAGTACCGTTGCCATTGTCTCCTGGGAGTGGTGGTATGCTCCCATGATGGAGGAGAGGGCCTCGTGGAGAGTGGGTTTCCTTGGCCTGTCCACCCCCTGTCGCACAGCAGCCCTCCCAGTTCCCCATGTGTTCCTGGGCCTCCGTCCCCTGGACCGTGTGCCCACTGCCACTGCCCCAGGTCCCTGTTGTTGTTGGGGTGGTGGGTTATCCTGGGTTCCCTGTAGTGGTGGACACACAGCTGATTGACGTGTCCTGGGGATGGAGGTATGGGCCCACTGGGTGGGTGCTGTGCTGGTGTTTCCAGAGGGGGGAAGGTCTGTGGTGGCCTGTGCCTGTGTGAGGGGAACCGACTGTCCCGAGGCCCACGATGGTCCGGGCTGGTCATCTAGATCCAGGTGGACAGAGGTGCTGTCATCACTGTGGGCCTCTTCTGTGGGTGGAGTGGAGATGTCTGGACCCTCCTGTCTGGTGACGTTGGGTAGTGGTCCTGCAGGGGTGGAAAGGCATGATTATTGCATCTGTGTGTGTCATAGTGTGCAATGAGTGGGTGAGCGTGTACCCCAGTGCTGGCATTCCTGTGTGGGGGCTTGTGTGATGATGGTTTAGGGGGGTGTATGGGTATGTGCAGTGGGCAGGCTTTAGTGATGGGTGTCCATGATGCGTTGGTGTTGCATGCAGGGCTTGGTATGGGTGGTTTGTGATATTGGGACATTTGTGAGGAGTTGGAGTGATAGGGGTGGGGGTATGTGATAGCATGCAGGTAGGATGGGGGATATGGTAGTTAAAGGTTTGACTTACCAGAGTCCATTCCTCCACCGACTCCTGCGAGGCCCTCAGGATGCAGAATCGCCAAGACCTGCTCCTCCCATGTTGTTAGTTGTGGGTGAGGAGGTGGGGGTCCGCCGCCAGTCCGCTAAACCGCCTGGTGGTGTCTTGAGACCACGGAACGCACCTTCCCCCGTAGGTCGTTCCACCTCTTCCTGATGTCCTCCTGATTTCTTGGGTGTTGTCCCACTGCGTTGACCATGTCGACTATTCTTCACCATAGCTCCATCTTCCTTGCAATTGAGGTGTGCTGCACCTGTGATCCAAATAGCTGTGGCTCTACCCGGATGATTTCCTCCACCATGACCCTGAGCTCCTCCTCTGAGAACCTGGGGTGTCTTTGCCGTGCCATGGGGTGGTGTAGGTGATGTGTGGGGTGGTGTGTGTGGTGACAAGTGTGGTGATATGTAGTGGTGTGTGGTGTTTTGTGCGTGGAAGTTGTGTGGGTGATGGTGTTGTGTGCCTGTGGATGCCAGTTTGTGGATGGTGGTGTCTCTCTCTGGCCTTCTCTCTGTCATAGTGGTCGTAGGGGTTTGTGGGTGATGTGGGTGTGTGTTTTATATTGTATTGGGTGTGTGGGAGTGGTGTGTGTATGTGTATCAGCTGTGTGTATTTGGAATTGTCCAATGTGGCTGTGTTTTGTAAGAGTGTGTGTATTTTGAGCGCGGCGGTGTGTGCCGCCAATGGAATACCGCGGTTGAAAGACCACCGCGTGGATTCGTGTGTCGTAATAGTGTGGGCGTATTTCTGTTTGCGTGACGGTGAAGGTTTTTTTTTCGCCACTTTATCACTGACCTTTGGTGTGGCGGACTTGTGTGGGTGTCTGAATTTTGTCACATTCCGCGATGTGGGTCATAATAGCTGTGGCGGAATTCCACGGCGGTGTGTTGGCGGTCTTCTGCACGGCGGTAAGCGGCTTTTACCGCCAATGTTGTAATGACCGCCTATATGTTTTCTCTGCAAAGTGTTTTTTACAAACTTTGCATATAATTATGCAAGCCCAATAAATTACCTGATTTCATCCTTTCATGTAGGGGAGGGAGCATCTCTTATGAATTCTATAATCTTCGTTTTAGGAAAAAGTCCCTTCTCATCTATCTTACGTCCCAGATATGTTACAAACTGCCTACAAAATGTGTTCTTGTCTAACTCTGCAATTAACCCATGTTCTCTGAGTTTTCCTAAAACCTTGTATAATTTGCTATCATGATTGTCTTTACTTTTCCCTATGATCAAAATATCATTCTGGAAGTAGGCTAATTCCGGGATGTCCTCCAAGAGCTTGTGCATCAACCTTTGGAAGACCGTGGCAGCTGACGCCAAACCAAAAGGCATGCAGACAAATCGGAAACAACCCACAGGTGTGATAAAAGCTGTCAGATTCTTACATTCTGTGTGTAATGCCACCTGGTGCTATGCTGAAGTTAAATCAATTGAAGAAAACCATGTAACTCCTATAGATTTGGCAAGTAATTCAGAAATCTTAGGCAAAGGAAATTTGTCCACTGTAATGTTTCAATTTAAATCTCTATGATCTATGCATAGCCTTTTCTTTCTGTTAGCCTTCTTAGTCACAACCGGTAGTGCAACCCACTCCGTACACTCTATAGGTTCAATAATACCTTTCCTTTCTAGAGTTTCCAACTCCCTGGCCATCTCAATCTTAATGAAATGTTCCTGATCTTATGAGAAACCAGTACTGCAACTTCCTTCAACACTATTTTGTGTACAAAGTTCTTTTAATTACCAACTCGTCCTGAAATCACTTCAGGAAAATCTCCTTTTAATTTTGCAGCAAGAGCTTGTTCAAATTCATCTAACATAAGCACTTGATCCACACTGTTCAGATTCAGCACTTTGTTTAAATCTTTTTGATCCATGCATCATAAAATGGAAGGTCCTACATTGGCCACATATAATTTATTAAATATTAAACTCAAAAGGTAACACACAGTACCCCAACATAGGAATTCCTTCACCTATGAATGTAACTTGATGAATGTCTGTGTCTCTTAGGTATTCACCTAATAAATCACATATTTTCCTATTGATGATAGTGTTGGGTGAGCCAGAGTCGGCTACAATAACGATCACAACCCCATCTATGGTCATGTTGCACACCGTTTGTTTTTAGATGCCATGTTTAGATTTAATGCAGATCAATCCCCACATGGCACTTCTTCAGCATCATTCTCATAGTCTTTGTCTGACTGTTGAGACTCCGATATCAAATCAAATCAATTTCACACTTTGAGTTTTCTTCTTCCTCTTTCTACACACTTTAGCGTAATATCAAATAACTCCTCAAAATAAACATCTGACCTTAAGGACAGGACAATTCTTACCTCTTGCAAGGTGACCCTTACTACCACACCTAAAATAACTTACTTTTTTATTTTTGTATGTCCCTTTGTTGTTATGTTTTGTACTGTCACTACCCTTGGCTTTGTTGCTGTGTATACTAGAAACTTTGTAAACTGCTTCTTTTTCATTAGTCTTCTCAAATGTTGAAGATATAGAATTTGTAGCCTCCTCAGCACATCTTTTTGATAGTTCACTTTTCTTGACAAAAGTGATAATATCCTTAAAAGAAGAATTACCATTAACCCAAAGCCTGTCTTGTAAGCTATCATCATTAGTGTGTATGATAATTTGATCATGGATGAATTCATCATGCAACATGCCAACCTTACAAGATACCACAACATTTACCTTTATTAGCTTCAGATTTCCCTTGTTTTCTTTATAAGAAATTGAACCTGTCAATCACCGCACATACAGCAGGCTGATAATAGCCAACAAGGTCTTCTACTGCATTAAGGAAAGCATCCTATTCGCGCCCAGACCTGGTCTTTGTCTCCATCTGGTAAAAAACACGTAACCCCACTGAACCAAGGCTGTGTAAAAGAATGTTCTTCTTCCTGGAATCAGAAAATTCTTCTGACCCCTCTTCTTCAATGGCAGATTTGTGATTTAATAAGTACTCCTTCCACTCCAGCCATTTCATATGGGGTTCACCAGGACATGGCAAAAAGGAGAGGGGGGAGTAAGTGAAAATGTTTGTGTGCACATGACCACCACAAGTTTGATAGATGTAATGTCAAAAATTATTTCATCAAAAATGCTAAGACCTATATAGAAGTACTTTGTACATAAACAGTATAAAGTTCTCTCAAGTCTTTGGATTCCTAACACACCACAAGGATGTAATTTACTACTCCAAATTTACCAGAGACGTTGACATGCAAAAATCGGTGTTGATATGTCTAATTTTGATGAAATACAAGATGCACAATCCAATTCTGCTTTTTAGAGGGTGTGTGTGTTACTGCAGATGTTAGACCAGTTGAGTAGGTCTATATTGAAATAATTAGGTTAAAACGTTGTACACAGACGGTGAGTTGAACAATATTAAAATGCAATCCCGCAGTGAATGCAGTTGCAAACATAGGCCCATATTTATACTTTTTTAGCGCCACTTTTGCATCATTTTTTTACTCAAAATCAGCACAAACTTACAAAATACAATTGTATTTTGGAAGTTTACACTGCTTTTGCGTCAGAAAATGACACAAACGAGGCACTAAAAAAGTATAAATATGGGCCATAGTGTTATTTATTAATATGGCAAGGTATACAGGTGTGTGTGTGTCACTGTAATGTAACTGCAACACTAATCTCAAAATATACTCAATACGCTGTGCAACTCTACATTTAATAATGTTAAACACACTGGGGAATGTGTGTCTTATCCTTAAAATAGCCGCTGACGTAACATGAGATTGACTCCTCTCAAGATGGCGATATACGTAGTGAAGTGGCATGTAATATGGTGGCAGAAGAACATCTGTACTGCGCACCCACAACAAAACACAAGCGTTCTTCAGTGTTTAGCATGCCTATTCTTGTGCTTCATGCCTGTGCCTCAAGTGCTCGGCCTCCACGCTGCTTCCCTTAAGATTGCAGCTGACAAGGCGATTAAGCAGCATTAAAAAAATCGGCCACATAAGTTGCTAGCTCGTTCACTGTCCAGCCCACTTTCCCCGTGTCACTGACATTCATAATGACAGCTTCCAGGAACCAGCAGTATATTGAATTATAGCGCCCATAGCAGTCCCGTTTCTTAAAGGTTGAAGATAGGTGTGTCCTCAGATCATCACCAATTTGTAGTGAGGAGGCATATGAATGAAGTGATTAGAAGTAGTTGTTGGACTTTTTTGTTTATGCAGGGTCATCCCCAATCTTTTTGCCTCCTGCCTCCTATTTTTTCTGACCTGTTGGCTTTTGAACTCTGAGCGCTTTACCACTGCTAACCAGTGATAAAGTGCATATGATCTCTGTGTAAATTGTATGTAATTGGTTTATCCATGATTGACATATTTGATTTACTAGTAAGTCCCTAGTAAAGTGCTTTACAGGTGCCAGGGCCTGTAAATCAAATGCTGCTAGTGGGGCTGCAGCACTGGTTGTGCCACCCACATAAGTAGCTCTGTAATCATGTCTCAGACCTGCCACTGCAGTGTCTGTGTGTGCAGTTTTAACTGTGAAATCGACTTGGCAAGTGCACCCACTTGCCAGGCCTAAACCTTCCCTTTTCTTACATGTCAGACACCCCTGAGGTAGACCCTAGGTAGCCCCAAGGGCAGGGTGTAGTGTATGGTTAAAGTAGGACATATAGGCGGTCATTCCGACCGTGGCGGTCGGCGGTGAAGCGGCGGTAAGACCGCCAACAGGCTGGCGGTCTTTTTTCATGAATTCTGACCATGGCGGTTACCGCCATGGCCAGCCGCCGCTTCACCGTTCCGACCGCCACTGCGGTAACGACCGCCGGGCTGGAGACCTGGGTCTCCAGCCCGGCCGTCATCACATATCGCCGGCGGGATTCCAACCCGCCGGACCCCGGCTTACTGCCATGGATTTCATGTTGTTTGGGACCGCTATGAAATCCATGGCGGAAAGCACTATCAGTGCCAGGGAATCCTTTCCCTGGCACTGATAGGGGTCTCCCCCACCCCCAACCCCCACCCGACTCCCTACCCTACCCCCCCACCACCCCTGCCACCCCCAAAAGGTTGCAGGACCCCCCTCCCCAACCCGATCCCCAACATATACACACACATACACGCACGCATTCATGTACGCACTCATGCACATACACACACACCCCCGCATTCATGCACGCACTCATGCACATACACCCCCCCGCATTCATGCACGCACCCATGCACATACACACACACACCCCGCATTCATGCACGCACTCACATGCCCCCTCAACATACACACATGCACACCCCCATACACGCACACAACTCACAACACCCCTCCACCCCCCTTCCCTAACGGACGATCAACTTACCTGTTCCGGTGATCCTCCGGGAGGGACCGGGACCCATGGGGGCAGCTCCGCCGACACCACCACGCCAACAGAACACCGCCACAGTGAATCACAGGTCGTGATTCGCTGGGCGGTGTTCTGTTGGCGTGGCGGTGGAGGTGGAGCTACCTCCACTTCCCCGCCTGCCGCCAGTATGGCTGTTAGCGGCTCTTCGTCCGGAAACGGGCGGAGCGCTGCCAAAGGTCATAATGGCCCGTGCGGAAGACCGCCAGCACTGGCGGTCTTCCGTACGGCGGTCCCTCGGCGCTCTATTGAAAAGACCGCCGAGGTCGGAATCACCACCATAGTAATGTGTTTTATATCTCCTGACAGTGAAATATTGCTAAATTGTTTTTTCTCTGTTGCAAGGCCTGTCCCTCTCATAGGTTAACATGGGGCTACCTTTAAATCTGATTAAAGTGTAGATTCCCTTTGGGAGTGGATGGACATGTGGAGTTTGGGGTCTCTGAGCTCACAATTTAAAAATACATCTTTTAGTAAAGTTGATTTTAAGATTGTGTGTTTGAAAATGCCACTTTTAGAAAGTGGGCATTTTCTTGCTTATACCATTTCCGTGACTCTGCCTGTTTGCGGATTCCCTGTCGGGGTCAGTTTGACAGTTGGGCTGGTTGCACCTCACACTAGACAGGACACAAAGGGAGCTGGGGTGTAGTCTGCATTTCCTGATGAGCCATATGTGCTAGTAGGGAGGGGAGGAGTGGTCACTTACACCTGAAAGGGCTGTGCCTGTCCTCACACAATGCAGTCTACGACCCCCTGGTAAGCGTCTGAGGCCTGGCCTGGACAAGGCAGGATTTCACCTTCAAAAGAGACTTTACTTTGAAGTAGGCCTACTTCAAAGGAGAAATTGGGTATACGAAGGGCACCCAAAACCACAGACTTTAGAAACTCTTCTGGAACAAGAGGAACCTCTGCCTGGAGAAGAGCTGAGGAAGAATAGCTGTCCCGCCTATGACTGTTCTTTGTGGAGCTATCCTGCAGTTGCTGCTTCTGCCAGAGTAAGAGGGCAAAGACTGGACTTTGTATGCCTTCCATCTTGAGAAGAAATCTCCAAGGGCTTGATTTAGAACTAGCCTCCTGTTGTTTGAAGTCTCAGGGACAGCAAAGACTTCTCTCTGCCAGCACCTGGAGTCTCTGGAGAGACTCCCACTCTGCCCTGTGGTGCCCATCCAGTTCCTGGGACCCTGAAAGAAAAAGCTGGCAGCCTAAAGACAAGGAAATCCACGCACAGAGCGCTGTGCGGGGAAAAGATTGACGCAACTCTGATCTGCGGCTGAAGAAACGACGCGCCACCGGCTCCGCAGCTGAGAAACGATGCTCACAGGAAAAGTAACCGAAGAATCGACGCACGGAGCAGGAGAAATGACTCGCAGCATCGCAGACGAAGGGTGGGAGATCACAACCTGCGCTGCGGGGTTTTTGGATCATCGTGCGGCTGGATTTCCGACTCAAGTACCGCTGTGCATGTAAAAACAACTCAAGGCCTGCCCGGACCCGAGTGCTGACCGGATTGACGCACCGCTCCCCTGCGGAGAGAAGAAACGACGTGCCCGACCCGGCGAAAGGAGAAACGACGCACGGTCCCGCTTGTGAGTGGAATCAACGTCTCGCAAGCCCTTTTTGATGCGCACTCGCCCATGCGGGGTTATTTTTGACGCGCACCAGGTAAATTTTCACGCTAGCAGCGCTAGTGTATGTTTAAAACTACTTAAAGATTCTTTTTGCATTTTTATTTATAACTTGACTTGTGTATTGTGGATTTTTGTCGTTTTGGTCGTGTTTTGTTTAGATAAATATTTCCTATTTTTCTAAACTGGTATTGTGTCATTTTGTGGTGTTTTCATTAAGTTACTGTGTTTGTTGGTACAAATACTTTACACCTAGCACTCTGAAGTTAAGCCTACTGCTCTGCCAAGCTACCAAGGGGGTAAGCAGGGGTTAGCTGAGGGTGATTCTCTTTTACCCTGACTAGAGTGAGGGTCCTTGCTTGAACAGGGGGTAACCTGACTGTCAACCAAAGACCCCATTTCTAACAGTAGACAATTAGTAATGGACAGGAGAGGAGAGCAGGCCAACACATCCTTTACAGCTGACGTCCGTGTCAACTGTCTCCTACAACGGTCACCACATAACATTCCTCATTCTAAGAAAGAATAATAGTAAGCCATCACAGTGACAATCCTACCTAGTAACCATAATTTAGGAACACCACACATGGATGTCCGGTATAGAACCACTAAGCCATTCGCATGCTTGCCATCTTGGCTTCTACCTTCCCCTTCAGTACAGTTACACAGGATGATGTTATCTGTATCTGGTCATAGTGCAGGCCTTCTCTGCCAAAGAGTCCACATTTCAAATAAAAATGTTCATCCTCTTGAACTGCTTTCATACGGAATGGCATTATCAGCTACAATGCCAAGCTCCCACTGTTCCCACTAAGATCTCATAACATGAGCTGGAATCTAGAGATTATTACATCGGCATTACACGGATGAAGTCAATAAATAAACAAGCACTGGCAAAGTTAATGTTTCTCCTTTGCTACCAGGTGTGGACCTATGTTCATTGCCTCCCTGAGATGCTACCTGTCATGTATATTCATGCATAGACTGCATGTACATAAATGCATAGTGACAAACCTCTTACTTAGGATTTTTAAAAAACATCGGAAACTCCATTATGAGAGGGCAATTGTTCATATGCCCACAAACATGGCAGCCATCCTTTAATAGACTTACTTATGTTTTTTGAAAGTTCATTCTAAGATGGCCACTGTATACACATGGGCATGCTTGTTGGTCATTTTGGAATGGATTGACATTGCCAATTCCTTGGAAACAGTTCAGTGAGGATTGGAATGTAACACAAACCAAAAAAGTGAGTTTGCAGTTGCCAGATATCAGATGGAAGTAGGCAGGTAGCTCGAAATCAGACTGAAGAAGGGGAGGAGCACAGAAACAGGAATCGGGGAGGGGCACAACAGTGGAAACATTACCACTAAGTAGTATTTAAAGCCCTATTAAAATCTCCATGATGTGGCATGGTTTCACAACATCCCACTCGGACATGTTTTTTAAAAAGCTAATAGTCAATGACATCAGGGGTTTGAGCAAAAGCCCAATCCTCTGGACTATATGTATGTATGCATGCATGTGTATATGCTTTACATTGGTAACATGAACCTACATCTGCCTGTATGAGTAAACTAAAAATAAAGCTGGCTTACATGATTATGACAAAACAGTAACGTTAAAAGAACCTTACCTCTATGAAGGCTTTGTATGAAGTACAGGAGGTATCAAGAAGACCATCAATAGAATTGTAAGATAAATCAGTGAGGTAAGGTCCACTTTCAACTCCCTTGAGGGTGGGATGAAAGATGTAAAGTAAAAAAGTAGTAAGATTAGTGGAGCACACGGAAAGACATAGAAAGTGTTAAAAGATGTGCAGCATGCAAAGAGGTGTCCGGAAATTGCAACTTGTGGCATAAAGACTAGCTAGAACACTTTCTCTGCTTAGCCTAAAATATCAGGATTTTAATGTGAGGAAAAGGTGGATGGTGCTCTATTAGCTTTTTTTCAACATTTTCCAGGCAGAAGAAACAGATGTCCTTAGATTCAGAAGGTTTCAGCCTCCTACAAATTACCATCATTTTTGTTTGACAAGGACACTCATTACATTTGTCTAAGGAGTGTATAATTAATTGCCAGCAGCTCTGAGTAAGGCAGCAAATCATAAAAAGTTGAAGAGAATAAAAATAAACTTCTCCAGTTAAAGGAGATCGCCGTGTAGAGCTCATAATAAAAAAACTCAGCTTGAAGTTTAAGGGGTTTTTATGCCTTAAAAGCCATTGCTTCATTTATTTTGCTTTTCACTGAGCAATGTTTTATATTTTTATTTCACGCCTCTTAGCTGGAAGTAGCATCCAGGTATTTTCTTGTAAAAGTGAAAGGAAATCACAAGGCTTCCACAGTTCCATGTTTTAGCAGTGAGGGGTTGAATATGTGGACTGGACTCACAGTCATACAGTAGGCCGTGACTAGTGCTCATTTGTTTCATGATGGAGGGCAATGCCCTGTTGCAGACATCAGCCTTGGTTGTTATGCTGTGGCTAAACCTGTTCTGAGGCAACTCACTTACATTTCCATGTGTGGTTTACTTAAAAATAGCTGTATTGGGTGGACGCGCCATAACAAAGAAGATATGGGGTGGAAGGTTATGGTGTTATGATCGGAAGAATGTGAATTATGTCCTTACGGACAGCAGGATGTCAGTAGTTAGAAGGTAACCTAGTCAGCAGATGAATCAGGGAGGAGAAAAAAAGAATTACACTGGATGCTTTGAGAGGAATAAATCCTTCATTACCGAATTTCTAAACTATGAGTGGAAGGTATTTAGAGGGTATAGTCCTGGCCCCTTGATATACCTCCATTAAAAAATGGTTGTCCAGAGATTTTCATTTTTGATTTGTGTTTTGTATCATTAGAGAAGAAATTTAGCTTGGGTAGATATTGCTAATCCAGGCTGATTTTTTCTGGGTGACTTTTTTCAAAATGGCAGATGTGTTACAGTGATGATGTAATATTTCAGGAACCATGGGACCTATATACTTCATTTTGGTGTCAAACATAGGTTTTGTGGGTAAAGTAGTCTTATAGAGACAGAAAATAACTCCTTTAGAGCAACCCTTGTGCTATTTTCCTAATAGGCATCTCCATAATATTGTGTTTAGCCACCATATTGGTAATTTATTTTAATATTGTTTTTGTTTCACGTTTTCCGTTAATTCAAATTCGTAAACATGAGGGAAGCAGGTGGTAGCAGAGGATCTTTACCTCCTGTCAGAGTGTTGCAAACTACAAAATCTGAGGACTCCTCCAATAAAGAAAAATGTTTCATATGACAAACTAATCCGAAAGAAAAGGTAACATCAACTGCAGCTGGACAGAAGAGAGTTTGAGATGCTGCAGAAATAAAGCAAGACCAAGTTCACAAAAGATTGAAACTGATGGGTGAAGAGGATCAAATATTTTATCATTGTAAGTACAAATGCTGCAAGTCATATACAATCAGGGAAATAATTTGTAAAAAAAATAGCAGAAACCAATGAATCAAAGTAAGAATCTAAGGGCCATATTTATACTTTTTAACGCAAAACTGCGCCAGCGCAGTTTTGCGTCAAAAAATTTACCGCCGGCTAACGCCATTTTGGTGCGCTGTGCGGGCGTCATATTTATACTTTCACGCACGGCGGCGCAATCAACAGGTGGGAGTCATTATTTTTTACACACACCGCGGCGTCAAGTCGTAAAGGAAAACGACGTTAACGCGGCGGAAATGACTGTGGGTCGATTTACAACACTGCAACCCGGATATGCGTCGTTTTTTTACGCAATAGCGTCAACAAAAAAACACGAACACTGCAAGTGCATCAGAGGAGAGCCAAAATGGATCCCAGATGCCACAACAGACCCCAGGAAGATGACAGCAGACCAGGAACCAGCCAGGACGATCCATACAAGAGCCAAGACACTTATAGAAAGAAAAGAAAGTGTCGCTTAAGTGCAGAGGAGCAGGAAATCCTGGTTAAAGAGGTGACGGAACACCAGCACCAACTGTTTAACACCTCAAAGTTTCCAATCAGTAGGAGAGAGGCCATATGGCAACAAATTGTTGACAAGATTAACAGTGTGGCTGAAGTACGCAGAACAGTCACCGAGTGTAAGAAACGCTGGCATGACTGTAAACGCAGGACCAAGGAAAAGATGGCCAGGAACAGGAAGGCAGCACTGCAGACTTGAGGGGGGAGTCCAGCGGACCAGGAGGCCCTGGACCACATGGAGGAGATGGTCGCAGCCGTCATCCCTGAGGAGATTGTCACAGGGATTCAAGGACAGGACAGCGCAGACTACCAAGAGACAACGCACATGCAGGGTAAGTCGCATGGGGAATTATAATGCAATAATGTTGACTGTAAGCAGGGGGGGAAATACCTACTACACATTGCATGTAAGTCATCATATACATGGAGTGGCATGGGTAAAGGGGCACCGCAGGGGGGCATGGCCTGCACAAACATAAGCTGGGGCACAACATTACATTACACCAACAACAGTCCCATGGGGCATGCTGGCATGCCAACGATGGAGCAAAGGGAAAGCCTCGACAGGAGGGAAGGCCACTACGTCAAGCTTACATCCTCGCACTCGTCAGCCAACATACCTCCTACATTAACTAGGGCCCTATTAGCAATCCTCTAGCCAAACCGACAACTGCAATGTAACTGCAAAAACAGTTGCCACTACCACCTCTGATCTGTGTGCAGCTGAGGTAGCCAATGGCAGTAACCTCCCCATGGAACATACATACCTAAATTAGGGGGTGAGGATGACATCTGCAACAATCTCCTGAAACAAGACAAAGGCCCCAGTACACTCAAATGTCAATGCCCATCGGTGTCACAAACATCAGCCAATGTAAACAACAATAGGAGTGACACAGCACTAAGGACACACCCATGCTGCATATGTCAGGTTCCATCCTGTGCCTGGCAAACAAGGCAACATCACAAATGTCATACTGCTCAGACAACAGCATTGAGGAGGGGACACATGGAACTGGTCACTGAAATACACCTGCACAGTCAGAGGACGAAATAGGACACTGATACGACTATCAGGGCAATCCAATGTAACACACATTACCCAACATCAGCAGGACACATTAACAATATCAACATCCATATCACATCATAACATTGCCATGCATAGGATATGCTACATGTCAATTACAATTAAGTTGATGTGAACGATCAGGGATTGGGGCAGGTCCTGAGAGTTAAGTGTGCTGCCAGGGCCATCAGAACACCCACAGCCAGTGAAAGGTCTCACCATGAGAATGGATATAAACGGAGGGTCGAGTAGGACAAAAAGGTGGCTATTCTCTATTTGGCATAAATCAACACCTAGAGGCGATGAGGCTGACAAGTCTGATAACTCAATAACATACATGTGACACACAGGTGGGCCATAGGCCTGAAACAAGGCCCATCTGAAGGACTGCAGATATTGATACAAAACAAGATCACAAAGTGAATTCATCAAAAGGCAGGCACGTCACGTCAAAATTGTCACAACACAGACACACTAATTGTACCCTGTTTCATTGCAGAGGAAGATGGATCTCCTGCCGATATGCCTGTCCCAGATTTCCCTGATGACATGGATGACGAGCCCATAAACATTCCCCAGGAGACCATCCAAAAGGTCCTTGAAAGCCTCCAGACCCCACCTTCAGTCACAAGGAGGAGCACAGAACAAGCAGCCATCGCAGAGGATCCACCCACCACCCCAATTGCAAGACCTGCCAGCTCCAATACAGCTGAGGACTCAGACGACACTGGCACCAGCTTTGAGAGAACTGTAGTTGGAGTACAGCGGGAGCTGGCCAAGGAGGTGCGGGTGGGGATGCAAACTATGGCAGCCAGCCTTGAGGGGGTGCGTTCGTGCATGATGTCATCTGCAGATCAGGCAGCAGCTATGCAAGCCCTAACATCCATACTGCAAGGACTACAAGAAACTGTCAAGGAATTCACCACTGCAGTAAGGGAGTTGCCACAACACCTCGCACCCCAAACCTTCCACTGCATGCACGAATGCAATCATGACTCCCTCAGGGCCGACCTGGCTGCCTACCATCGTGATGTGGCTGCTATTCTCAAAAACCAGCAGACCTTCCTTGCTGCAGTACTGCCCTTAACAGGGAGCAGGGACTGGGATGTCTGACTCCACGTCTTCTAACACTGAGGTGTGTGTTGCCCCTTCACAACCACACGAAGCAGGCAACACACACATCAGAAGAAGAAGACATGGAACAGATCACATTCACACGGAAGAGTACCCGGAAGCACTAGTTCCTGCACCATGGCCTACTTTGACCAAGGTCCTACGTTTTGTCAAATGCCAGTCTTACAACAACTCTACTCAATGACTGTTCTGCTAACCACTGTATAACTTGTCAACATGCCCAGTTAATGTCTCTCTCCTACTAATCGGCAAATCCTGTCCCTCTGCACTGTCTGTAACATCACCCCAGCATGTCAGTAGCATTATCTACACCCCTGCTGTAGGATCACCATGTAAGATTTCACTAGAACGAACTCAGCAAACATGGACAATGTACATATTGCACTACAGCACCTATCAATAAATAGCACTTGCACACCAAATATGTCTCTGTGTAATTTGACACATCAACTGTGCAGTAGATAACACAAATGTGCCTGTGTGACAATCATGTAGCTTGTCAATACAACTATCCTGACATCATGTAGTCAGATACATCTGCACAGTGGCCAGGATTGCATCATAGCCTGCCCATCCTGAGGAGAATAACTGATGAAGTGAGAAACCACACACCATCATGCTGTGTTGGACAGAATAATGCTTCCTCAAGAGATATCAAAGTCAACTAATAGTGGCTGATAAATGTTGTCACCATGCAATACTAACACATTGAACTGTGCAGTCTAATTTAAGCAAACACTACAAAACACAGCATCAATCAATCTTTCTGAGTTAACATCCAAATAGGTAATCATGCTGAATTTTGACACAAATGATCTATGTCAGTTATGAATACAAGAAGACAAGAGTGTTAACAAGACCTCATCTTCGAAGATGTCCCTGAACATCACACTGCAGTCCGACCTAAAACTGTCCCCACAATACCAAGCCTGGAAGCACACTTTGTGACGTAGAAAACATACTCATCACCAAAAATCCTTTGTGATCCATGTCAACTCAGATTGGCGGTTCTAACAAAGGGTGGAGTCTTACCAAGGTAGCACTGGGGTAGCTGTCATTTTACACCTCAGTTTGTATTTGTGTGTAGCATAGGACACAAATGTCATAGAACAACAATCATCTACACTGATGCCAAGGCCATGATCAAGTAGCAGTTAACACATAATGTAAATGGTTATCTATATATTTATTCAAAACTAATCACACCAGAGGCAACTAAGGGAAAAGTAACACCTACCCTAATCTAACCTGACTACTCATTACCCACAACTGTCCCTAACTAACCTAAGCTAAACTTACTCTTCACATCAACCCCCCACCCACCATTATGAGACAGGACACATGGAGGACAACACATACTAACCTACACACATACTATAATATCCTAAACAATCATATATTTTTTTGTTGTTAATTATTTTGATATATATATATATTATTTTTTTTTTTCAAACACACAGGAACCCCAACATTGCCCCCCACCCACCCACACATTTAATAAGGAAAAGTAGAAAGAATCAGGACCCCCCACCCACCTCCCTAACACTAACTAAACTAACAACCTATACTAACCTAACGCTAATCCCCCAAGCCCACTAATCATGATAACAAGGAAAGAGGAGGGAGGGGAGGGAATTATTTTCATAGAAAAAATTATTCCTAGAGGTTGGCCCTCCGGAGGGTCCGCCTGATAGACTTGACCCGCTTCTTGATGTAGCTGACATCCTGGCTAAGATTGTTCACCTTCCTTAGAACTTTGTCCATCTTGTGCTCCAAAGCCAGGAATGCAGCAGAATCGATTTGTGGTGCTGGTGCCGTTTGTGTCCCGGCCGAGGTGCTCTGTGGGCGTGTGGAGCCTAGCCCACTGGACTGTCCTGCAGCTGTCACATTGCTGGGGCCTGGGTGTGCTGCAGATGTAGGGACAACTGTCCGTGCTGTGGCTGGGGCCACCTGGGGAGAACCGGTGGTTGTGGTGGCTGTAGTGGGCAACCTTGAGCCACCCTGTGGTGAAGCCCACCATGCTCCGTAGGCCCGATCAGACTGGTAGTTACGGGCCATCCTTCGGAACCCCGACTGCACCTGCAGGATGTGTCTGTACCTCATGGCCCGCCTCTCAAATTCATGATTCTGGGCGGGTGTCATGTTTGCAGCTGTGAAGATAAAGGACAACTATTTACCATAGGAGCTGCATTGTGTGGAATAGCACAAATGGTCAATCTGACAATACATCTACTGTACTTGTAACAGCTCATATCACCATACAGATCATTGAAAGTCTCAGAGGGAGTACATGGAAAGCCTGCCTACAAAGGTCATCTCACACGTAGCACATACAAAATCTACATGATGGGTAACAACTGGCAATAACTTGTCATCAAAGTACTGACAGTTGCAGCTAACAAAAATGCTGCACCACCTCCACCTATTGCCAGGACTACATATGTCAGTGTATGTGATAACAATCACAAACTTCAAGGTCTGCGATTTGTAATGGGATTTGCTAGTATAGTACTCATGTGCCATACCTGAGTGTGTACACTAGGTTCAAAACAATTTTTCAAATAGTCACAAATATGTGTAACATACTGGTTGCTTCAGTCCTAGGTACCCTATTCACAAACCCATGCCTGTGTTTGAGGGGGGGGGAAGAACAACAAACAATTCCAAAATACATGCACACCCAGGAGTGTATAGAAAGCTCAACATGTTTTTGGCTCCACACACACACCACCAGGAAGGGCTATCAACAAATTGGAGTCAGCTAAACCTTGTCCTATCCAAGGCCCACACATGTCAAAATGTACTGACCTAGGTCAACATCACATACTTCCAGTGAGGCATCATTTTCAACAGACACAGAGGATGTCAGAGTCACCAGATCCTCGGGGTCTGTGCACGTTCCCAACACTTCCACCACAGGACAGCTCCAATACTCTGATTAGATTTATCACAGAGTCTAAGAGAGTCCAAGTGGGGAAAAGGGGATTAGGACGGGAACAGCTGGGAAGGAGACCTGTAGGAAGCAAAAGGTTAAAACACAACATCAAAATTATGGGGGTCATTCTAACTCTGGCGGGCGGCGGAGGCCGCCCGCCAGAGTTCCCCCAACAGAACACCGCTCCGCGGTCTGAAGACCGCCGCGGTGATTCTGTGTTTCCCACTGGGCTGGCGGGCGACCGCCAGAAGGCCGCCCGCCAGCCCAGCGGGAAACCCCTTCCCACGAGGAAGCCGGCTCCGAATGGAGCCGGCGGAGTGGGAAGGTGCGACGGGTGCAGTTGCACCCGTCACGAATTTCAGTGTCTGCTCAGCAGCCACTGAAATTCTTTGTGTGGCCCTCTTACGGGGGCCCCTGCAGTGCCCCTGCCATTGGCATGGGCACTGCAGGGGCCCCACGACACCCCATACCGCCATCCTGTTCCTGGCAGGCAAACCGCCAGGAACAGGATGGCGGTGAGGGGGTCGGAATCCCCGATGGCGGCGCAGCAAGCTGCGCCGCCATGGGGGATTCCTCAGGGCAGCGGAAAACCGGCGGGAGATCGCCGGTTTTCCTGTTCTGACCGCGGCCAAACCGCCGCGGTCAGAATGCCCTGTGGGGCACCGCCAGCCTGTTGGCGGTGCTCCCGCCGACCCTCGGAATGACCCCCTATATCTCATGAAATCAGTACCATGCTACAACTCTAAGCTTCGTCTTTTCCGAAAAAACATGAAAAACCCTAAAATAGTCCTAAAACTGACTAGGCTTTAGATGACCGAATGCCTGAGGAGGAAACAGGAAAAGTTAAATAGGACTTTCAGATTTGAGTACTTTCTTTAGCATGAGAATCAGGAAACACTCTGAGCAATTTCTAAACAACCATATGAATCTCCTTTTAAGAATATATATCAGGAACACACAGCATTACATCTAGAACTCTGGTATTGTTGTGTTCATCTCAGAAAAAACATTGGGAAGTGAATTGCGCACATTGCAGATTTTTATATGAGTATTAAACACCATAAAGGATTGTGCACCATGAAATCACACAACGTAGATTCAAGGAATAAATCACGCAACGTGTCAATTTGAAATGCTACCAAGAAAATGTCTTAGAATAGTAGCGCACAGTAATTTACATAATTTATACACGAGGAAAGAATTGCGCGTCTTGCCGATTCAAATGCCACCATACAAATGCCAAGAAATGGTAGCGCACAATGAACAACATGAAAAGCACTCAGGGAAAGAATTGCGCGTCTTGTTGATTCAAATGCCACCATGCAAATGCCAAGAAATGGTAGCGCACAATGAATAACATGAAAAAACACTCAAGGAAAGAATCACGCGTGTTGCCGATTCGAATGCCACCATGTAAATGCCAGAAAATGGTAGCGCACAATGAACAGCATGAATTACACACGAGAAGTGAATCGCGCGTTTCGCCGATTCGAATGCCACCATGTAAATGTCAAGAAAAGGTAGCGCGCAATGAACAACAAAGTTAAATGCTCATGACACGAGTTGCACGTCTTGCCAACTCGTAAAACATCATGTAAATGTCAAGAAATATCAGTGCGCAATGAACAACAATGTAATAACGAAGTCAAATCTTTATGGAATAAATTGCGCGTCCTCCCTATTTGCAAACCACCATACAAATGTCAAAAATGGCAGCACACAAGTAATCTGTTATTCATTTAAGAATTAAAATCAAGAATATGAAAATTCTCAATTACGGTGTTGGGAAATGTCCAAACACTGTCTTACCGCCTGGAAACAGTGATCACCAATGAGAGATGAGTGCAGAAGACTGGAAAATCCAAATAGGCCGCCGGGACAGGAGCTCAGGAAGAAGCTGCTGCTCTGCACCGGGACCTCTGAATAGTGAGCACTGGAAGTTGGGCTGACTCTCTTTTATAGAGTCTTGGCCCAGCCTAGAACCACGCCCAGACATGTTGCAGGGAAAGTCTCCAGAAGGCCCTGGAAAGGGACCACACCCTAACACACTCTGAATGTCTGCAGCAATACATTGCAAATGTACAGTATTTATAAGCACCTTAAAAATGAATCTTTTGGATGGAATTCTGCAATGCAAAAGGTTAACCAATAACATATCATCACAATGCATAATTTTCATTATCTTGCGAGTGTTGGGTTTTTGCATTCTAGATGCCCGTGGAGCGCGCACTGTCCTGGTGTTGACAGTACTCCCCTCTTCCAGGCGCGCTCTAGGGCCTGGTTTATCTGGATTGAGACGATGAAAGCGTCTTACAAGTACTGGAGCATGAACATCAGATGCGGAAACCCATGAATTACTTTCAGGGCCATAACCTTTCCATGAGATTAAGTACCATAGGTTACGCCCTCTCAGTTTAGAGTCCAACACTTTCTTGACTTCATATTCTTCTTCCCCCTGTACTAGAACAGGAGCTGGATGAGGGTGGACCTTTTGGATTGCCTTTTTTAAGAGGGAAGTATGGAAAACTGGATGAATCTGTAATGGTTTTGGCAATTGTAGTTTATAGGTCACAGGATTGATTTGCTGAAGAACAGTGTAAGGACCTATAAATTTGGGGTTGAACATGTGCTTCTTCTTGAAGTCTATATGTTTTGTGGAAAGCCACACTTTGTCACCAGATTGATACTGCGGTCCCTCACAATGTTTCTTGTCATAATGCTTTTTGTATTTTTTTTTGGCTTTTTCTAAATGTTGTTGAATCGATTTTTGAGTTTGATGCAAATGTTGAATGATTTCTGACACAGCTGGAGTGAGAGAACTTTCTTGAGGAATTGTGATGGGCAAGGTGTCAGGATGATAGCCAAACAAACCAAAGAAGGGTGTAACACCAGTAGACGTGTGGAAGGAGTTGTTGTAGGCTAACTCAGCTAACCAGAGCATTGATGTCCATGAATTAAGTGCTTTTTCAGCGTAAGCTCGTAGGTATTGCTTCAAAGTCTGATTTAGTCTCTCAGTTTGACCATCTGTTTGAGGATGGTGGCTAGTAGATAGGGTAGATGTCACTTGGAGTGTTTTACACCATGTCTTCCAGAAGTTGGAGGCAAATTGCAACCACCGATCAGAGAGGATCACTTTTGGCAGTCCATGATAACGAACCACTCTATTCAGTAAGATAGTTGCCAGTTCACTAGAGGTGGGTAATTTCTTACAGGCAATGAAATGTCCATATTTCGTGAGACTATCTACTACCATCAGAATTACTGAAAACTGTTGAACCACTGGCAGACCTGTAATAAAGTCTAAAGAGATGTGTTCCCACGGACGACTTGGGGTTGGGAGTGGGTGTAACAACCCTTTCGGTTTTGAATGACTTGTTTTAGTGTGAGCACAGACTTCGCAGTTGTTTACCATTGTTTTTACATCCTTTGTTAAGGTAGGCCACCAAAAATAGCGTTGGATTAATTCAAGAGTTTTAGGAGTACCAGGGTGAACTGCTGTAGGTATAACATGCAACCAATGAAACACTATCTTGCGAAGTTTTGTAGTGGGCACGAACAAACGAGCAAGGGTAATCCTTGCTTGATTGATCTTTTCGGATCTGCTTGGGCCCACGCCTGCCATTTTTCAACAGTGAATGAATTGCGGATGTCTTCAAAGAAATCTTCTGTTTTTTTGTTACATAGGACCTTGTCAGGAGCATTGATAGCTCTGGAGGTTTGAACTGCAGGCAATGTGGTAGACTCTTGGCAGGACAAGGCGTCAGCTTTGCGATTATCTTTACCAGGCCGGAAGGTTACCACAAAATCAAACTCGGCAAAAAACAGCATCCAGCGTAATTGCAGAGGAGTCAAAAGTCTGGCAGAACTCATGAATTGAAGATTGCGATGATCAGTATATACTGTGACAGTATATTTAGCTCCCAACAAATGATGTCTCCATTCTTTAAAGGCGTCACGAATCGCCAGAAGCTCTTTTTCAGCAATTACATAGTTCTGTTCGGCTTCGTTCAACTTCCGAGACATGTAAGCTACAGGATGAAGCTGACCAGTGTCTTTGTTTCGTTGTGACAAGACTGTTCCTATCGCCACATCTGAAGCATCAGCTTCCACTATGAAAGGTCGATCCGCATTTGGATGAGTCAAGACTGGGGCAGTGGAGAAAGCTTCTTTCAAAGTTGAAAAGGCTTGGTCTGCTTCTGGGGACCATATACATTTTTCTTTCTTTCTTAATAACTTAGTAATTGGAGCCACTATCTGGGAGAAATGATTGATGAACCTCTGGTAAAAATTTGCAAAACCCAGGAAACATTGTACATCACGAACAGTCTTTAGGATGGGCCATTCAGATTCGGCTTTTCCTTTCCTTTCTGCCATCACCATGCCTTGAGTGGTAAGGATAACCCCTAAAAACTCAACTGTGGTAACATGAAACTCACACTTGGTTAGCTTGCAATATAAATGGTGTTTACGAAGGGCTGCCAACATTTTCTTGACATGTTGAACATGTTCATTCTCATTGTCTGAGTAGATCAAAATGTCATCAATGTAAACTATGGCAAAGATATTGAGGTACTCTCTAAGAACGTCATTTAAGAAAACTTGAAATGCTGCTGGAGCATTGCACAGACCAAAAGGCATGACAGTGTATTAAAAAAGGCCATATCTTGTTTTGAATGCCGTTTTCCATTCGTCACCCTCTCTCATTCTGACCAAATGGTAAGCACCTCGAAGATCAAGCTTCGTGTAGATTTTTGCTATCTTTACTTGTTCCAGTAAGACCAGAATTAGAGGCAAAGGATATTTGTTCTTGATGGTGATTTTATTCAAGCCCCTATAGTCAATACAAGCTCGAAGCTCTCCGTTCGCTTTTGTAACAAAAAATAAAGGAGACGCTGTGGGAGACTTAGAGGGGCGGATGAAACCATTCTCTTAGAATTGATCCAAGTATTTTCGTAAATGTTGATTTTCATGTTCTGACAGGGCATACACACGACAGTTGGGAAGTATCCCCCCTGGGACTAGATCAATTTGACAGTCATAAGATCTATGAGGAGGTAAGTTCTCTGCTTCCTTCTCATCAAATACATCTTCATAAGACGAATACTGTTTGGGCAGCTGAACTTCTTTCTCTGCGGCGGTAGCTATGTAAGAATGGCGAACTTCCGATTCTTGAGTCCTTTGGAGACAATGTTCTTTACATAGCACTGATGAGAACACGATCTTTTGTTCTGCCCAATTAATCTCTGGATTGTGATGAGTTAACCATGGCAAGCCAAGGATGATCCCATACTGGGGAGCATGGATCATGTCAAGGATGAGTTCCTCTTTATGTTTCTTTCTTTGATTTTTACCTTCACAAATTATTGTCAAGGGGACAGTCTGAAGAGTTATCGGACCTCCAGTCAAGAGTTTTCCATCAACTGCCTGGATGGTTTCTGGGGTCTTCTTTTCAATACATGGGATCCCCCATGCACAAACCAATTGGGCGTCAACAAAGTTTCCGATAGCCCCAGAGTCGACTAGAGCCTTCTTGAAATAGGTCTTTTTCTTGACCTGAACTCTTATTCCCAATTTTAGATGTTTGGATTGTGAAGGATCCACAGTGACACCCAAGAGCAACCCTTCTCTGCAACTTGGGTGCTTTAGATTTTCCGACTCGACTAATGCATTGGTTGCAACTTTCTGAACTGGGCCTCGCATGCTCTTTGTTTTGATTGGACAATCTTTGGCGAAATGACCTTTCTGCCCACAATAGAGACATTGCCCATTTTTTCTGCGTAGGTCCTTTTCATCTTTGGTCAAAGGTCTCCTGATGGTTTCAATTTCCATCGGTTCCGGCGTTATTTCTCTCGGAGTTCTTGAGTCTTTGTTATCATGAGCATGCAAAGAATGTTTTTCAGTCTTTTTACGCGTTCCTTTTCATTCATTTAAACGATGATCAAGCCTCAAGACAAGGTTTATTAAATCTTGACAGTTTGCAGGTTGTGGGTCGATTTGCGCTAAGATGTCTTTTAGCTCCTCTTTGAGTCCTCTGTAAAACAAGGCCGCTTGTTTTTCTTCAGGGCAGGATGTCTCAGCGACCAGCCGGGAGCACTGTCAACAGGCTGGCGGTGCCCCGCAGGGCATTCTGACCACGGCGGTTTGGCCGCGGTCAGAACAGGAAAACCGGCGGTCTCCCGCCGGTTTTCCGCTGCCCTGGGAATCCCCCATGGCGGCGCAGCTTGCTGCGCCGCCATGGGGGATTCTGACCCCCTCACCGCCATCCTGTTCCTGGCGGTTTCGACCGACAGGAACAGGATGGCGGTGAGGGGTGTCGTGGGGCCCCTGGGGGCCCCTGCAGTGCCCATGCCAATGGCATGGGCACTGCAGGGGCCCCCGTAAGAGGGCCCCACTTTGAATTTCAGTGTCTGCTTTGCAGACACTGAAATTCGCAACGGGTGCCACTGCACCCGTCGCACACCTTCCACTCCGCCGGCTCCATTCGGAGCCGGCTTCCTCGTGGAAGGGTGTTTCCCACTGGGCTGGCGGGCGGCCTTTTGGCGGTCGCCCGCCAGCCCAGTGGGAAACCCAGAATGACCGCCGCGGTCTTCTGACTGCGGGACGGTCTTCTGGCGGTCCCAGCCAGGCCGGCAGCTACCGCCGCCGGCGGGGATCAGAATGACCCCCTAAGTCCTGATTCCCTTGGCGTAAGTCTAATAATTCACGATCTGCTGACTGTGTTACAGTTCTACCATCGAAAACTCTCTCAAATTCACGAACAAATTTTTTCCAGTTGTACAACAGGGGACTATTTTTACGCACAAGAGGAATAGCCCAGGTAGCTGCATCTCCAGACAGATATGACAACAAGAAAGCTACTTTAGACTGGGCATCAGGGAAAGTATGTGGTCTGCAGGTGAGGTGAAGTTCCACTTGAACCAGAAAAGATTGTGCTTTCAAGGGATCACCTGAGAACCGTTCTGGGGGAGCTAAAGGAATGGCTGAAGGAACATTGAGGGAAATGTTAGTCGGATTACCTCCAGAAGTCTGAGAAGAAGTACCTGGCCAAGACACACCTGTGGGACTTTGTTCTTTCTTCTCAACCTTATTCTGTAACTGACTCACCCTCTCAGCTAGACTATTTGTCAAATCCTTTGATGATACCACTTCTGACTGGAGCTGGGTGATAGCCTTGACTAGTTCGTCCAGTGTGGCCATGCTGAGAACATACACAAACCAGGAGGATAATAATTTGTGGGCTCACTATTCTGTTAGAGTCACCAGATCCTCTGGGTCTGTGCACGTTCCCAACACTTCCACCACAAGACTGCTCCAATACTCTGATTAGATTTATCACAGAGTCTAAGAGAGTCCAAGTGGGGAAAAGGGGATTAGGACAGGAACAGCTGGGAAGGAGACCTGTAGGAAGCAAAAGGTTAAAACACAACATCAAAATTATATCTCATGAAATCAGTACCATGTACAACTCTAAGCTTCGTCTTTTCCGAAAAAACATGAAAAACCCTAAAATAGTCCTAAAACTGACTAGGCTTTAGATGACCGAATGCCTGAGGAGGAAACAGGAAAAGTTAAATAGGACTTTCAGATTTGAGTACTTTCTTTAGGATGAGAATCAGGAAACACTCTGAGCAATTTCTAAACAACCATATGAATCTCCTTTTAAGAATATATATCAGGAACACACAGCATTACATCTAGAACTCTGGTATTGTTGTGTTCATCTCAGAAAAAACATTGGGAAGTGAATTGCGCACATTGCAGATTTTTATATGAGTATTAAACACCATAAAGGATTGTGCACCATGAAATCACACAACGTAGATTCAAGGAATAAATCACGCAACGTGTCAACTTGAAATGCTACCAAGAAAATGTCTTAGAATAGTAGCGCACAGTAATTTACATTATTTATACACGAGGAAAGAATTGCGCGTCTTGCCGATTCAAATGCCACCATACAAATGCCAAGAAATGGTAGCGCACAATGAACAACATGAAAAGCACTCAGGGAAAGAATTGCGCGTCTTGTCGATTCAAATGCCACCATGCAAATGCCAAGAAATGGTAGCGCACAATGAATAACATGAAAAAACACTCAAGGAAAGAATCGCGCGTGTTGCCGATTCGAATGCCACCATGTAAATGCCAGAAAATGGTAGCGCACAATGAACAGCATGAATTACACACGAGAAGTGAATCGCGCGTTTCGCCGATTCGAATGCCACCATGTAAATGTCAAGAAAAGGTAGCGCGCAATGAGCAACAAAGTTAAATGCTCATGAAACGAGTTGCACGTCTTGCCAACTCGTAAAACATCATGTAAATGTCAAGAAATATCAGCGCGCAATGAACAACAATGTAATAACGAAGTCAAATCTTTTTGGAATAAATTGCGCGTCCTCCCTATTTGCAAACCACCATACAAATGTCAAAAAATGGCAGCACACAAGTAATCTGTTATTCATTTAAGAATTAAAATCAAGAATATGAAAATTCTCAATTACGGTGTTGGGAAATGTCCAAACACCGTCTTACCGCCTGGAAACAGTGATCACCAATGAGAGATGAGTGCAGAAGACTGGAAAATCCAAATAGGCCGCCGGGACAGGAGCTCAGGAAGAAGCTGCTGCTCTGCACCGGGACCTCTGAATAGTGAGCACTGGAAGTTGGGCTGACTCTCTTTTATAGAGTCTTGGCCCAGCCTAGAACCACGCCCAGCCATGTTGCAGGGAAAGTCTCTAGAAGGCCCTGGAAAGGGACCACACCCTAACACACTCTGAATGTCTGCAGCAATACATTGCAAATGTACAGTATTTATAAGCACCTTAAAAATGAATCTTTTGGATGGAATTCTGCAATGCAAAAGGTTAAACAATAACATATCATCACAATGCATAACTTACATTATCTTGCGAGTGTTGGGTTTTTGCATTCTAGATGCCCGTAGAGCGCGCACTGTCCTGGTGTTGACAGAGGAGCAAGAACACCCATGATCATGAATAGCATGCACACCTAGGCCGTTGCACTCTAGTTCCACACACTTCTAGTACAGCTTGTGGAAGTACATGCTCCCAGAAGGTCCAACCTACAGTGTACTCAGTAAATCGGTTAATAGGGAAGCAGCAGTCTTCAGAAAAGCAATTTGCAGAAGCTATCTGGGAGAATGTCACTCTGACATGCAGACTCAGTCCGAGACGAGTCCCAGTGCAACTCTTATTGTAACTAGTGTATTCCACATGACTCACCCCAGTTCTCATAGCGGGCCCTACAGGAATGGCCTACAAACCCAAGATCAGACAAATGGATAAGCATTGGTCAACTCTAAATATTCTAAGAACTGAAATCCCACTGATGGAACAAGACTAATGATTGGGCAGCGCATCACACCTTGCAATGTGTTCAACACATAGGAGTCCATCACACATCACCAGCAAACACAAAACAGAACACACATGTCAACACTCACTGTAGGTGTCGGGTCCTCAAAACGAGCCACCTCTCCCACTGTGTACGGTGCAGGTCCACCTGTAAACCATGGAAGGAAGAATATGCTCAGAATCAGTGCTGTGACAAACCATTTCAAATAAAAATACAATGTGTAAGCTGACATGGATAATGAAACACTTTCAGACATGCTAATACTGCATGGAATAATTCCTGGGCAACATTTACATAGGATGGGTCTCCTGCTACAGTTACACACACTTCTACACACATGCAGTGGCCCTGACTGTCATGTGGTGGCAAACATGCACCTCCATTAGTGTGCAGCAACAATATAGGTGTGTATTCATCTCATCATGTGCATCCAAGAGAGACAACCAAAGTCTGGTTACTTGAGGACTGCATGACCTGTCAAACAGCCTATGTGGTCATGACACATTTGTGACAGATAGGTACATGGTACAGAGGGGCACGGACTTTGGCAATACCTCATCTTGTAAAAGTTTCATAAATTGATGTGTCCCAACAATGGTGATTGGCACCAAACATAGATGTTTGTACCATAGTCCATACCTTTGGACTGCCATCCCTAATCGGATTTAGGCACAAGAAACAAAAAATACCTGTCTAAGATGTTAGCTGAGGGCACCTGACTCCTTTCCAAATATGGTTCATGTTCAGATCTGGCATGTATCAATAAAATAGGAAGGAGAAAATTAATCCCGAACAGGCATAGCACTTCCGTGAACACTTTCCTTACACACTCACCAGACACACATGAGACATATGTCTGGGCCACATTGATATCATCAATTGACGTGAAGGCAGCACTCATTTTCTGCATCATGTAGGGTTTCCAATGTCAGTCTAGCTATAGCGTCAACATATGTAGGTATGATGTTAGAGTCCTGATTATCATTAATGTTTCGCTTGTCTGACACAAAGGCGGCACTACATTACATTCAGCAACAAGCAACCTGTAAGTGTGCAAAACATGAGCTGCCTGACTGCTAGCATTTGTCATCCTTCACATAGTGCATCAATTACCCTGTGTGTTTCCTCAGCATTACACACAGTCAGCTACTTATCTGGCAGATTGTGTACCAATCATCTCATGTCACTAGCCAGCTTTTAATTGTGCACATTTACATGATCTGTACTCACTAACATGGCCACCAATCATGATTCCCAGGTGGTCCAGCAGATCTTGCTCCCTGGAGATCAGGTCAGCCCAGCAGTGCTTCAGTTGATGCACATTGCGTTGGCTCCCATACAGACGCACCAAGTGATGGCACACCTTCCCCCACCGGACTTTTCGGGCCTCAGTGTGAAACCCCTGTATCACCCTACCCCCCAGCCTCCAGCATCAGTGGGAGGAAATGGCACACCAGCCATATGAACCCCCCCAATTCCTCCTCACCCATCCTGGAAAGACGTGGCCTACCAGACATTTATGCACAGAAAAGGGGAAAATGTAGTGGTAAAAAAAGAAGAAAGGGGAAAATGGGGAAAGTTGGAGTGAGGAAATACAAAGTAAACTTAACAAATAGAAGAGCCCAACTATCCCCTATATAACAGTACCCACAACAGACTCCCACAGACAATAAATACAACACTGGACTGGACAAATTTAAACAACACACACTCAGACAGTATTCTACAACAATATATTAATGACAAAACAACAAGTAAGATGGCACTCTGGACACAAAAGTACAAATTCACAGGACAACACTTTGCACACAGCCACACAGTCTAGAATAATCAGAGACTGCAAAGTGAAAGTGAAAGTACACCCACTGTATAGAATCTGTAAACAGGATATCCTATTACATCACATCCTGCATAACATGGCCGCTGTTTTTTTCCATTATGCGTCATATTTTCACGCATACAGCTTGTGCGTCATATTTTTTGACGCACAGGAGTGCAAAGAATGCTGAGTCAAATTATTTTTAATAATTGGTAAATAATATTTGTTTGCGGCATAATTTACACTTCCAGAGGTGAAAATTAAGCTGCATCCAAATATTATTTACCAATTATTAAAAATAATTTGACTCAGCATTATTTGCACTCCTGTGCGTCCAAAAATATGACGCACAAGCTGTATGCGTGAAAATATGACGCATAATGACAAATATGTATTTTATATGTCCAAATGAGTCATGGAATTTTCCATTACCAAACGGTGCTAAATGATAAATACTGGGGTTAGCGAAAGCAAATGTGCCTTACAGGATGTATAGAAGGTATTCACAGTGCAATAGTAAGGATTGGCCAAAATGGATATTACTCATAATTGCGCACACATGTAGGTAATTGCTGATTGCGACTTTCCAAATATGAAAGAGCTAACAGGATGTCTTTATTAGATAATTTGTGAGCACATGTATCAAGCTATTCCAAATCGCAAAATGGCCATTTAGGTAATGCAATTGTCGCCTAAACAATTTTTGGGGGTAACCATGTGCTAATTACAAGTTAATGTGGCTAAAATATGTTTCACTATAGACATGTAGGGCACACATGCCCCTTAAGCATGTGTGTGCTTCACGTGTCCGTAAAAAGTGTTTAATTGAGGTGCAGCAGAGGGGGACTTAGGCCCCCAGCACCCTGGGATTTGCTGTTCCTGACTTGCAAATTAATCAACCGTTTTCCCAATTTTAGTAATGCTAAACCATTGGCAGCAGGCCCATAGATGCAAATTGAGTATGATTCTCTTTTTGCAAATCTGTAATACCATTTGCCCATTTGAAGTTTGCCCTATTACTTCTTTAGAGAATTCTGACATACCATTTAGCATTGATTTAATAGCAAATTCTCAAAGTTCCTTATGGCATAATTGCAAATTGGTTTTTGATGTATGTGGCCCAAGGGTAGGTCGCTCCCCCTGCCGCTGCAGCTCCACCAGCCCAGGCTCCTGAGACCTCCTAGCAAGCCCAGCGAATTCACAGTAAGTACCCCCCCCACCGCCCAGCCCCTCGCCCTGCCCCGTGCTACTCACCTCCTCTCCTGCTTCTTTTCTTCATCTCTGATCTTCCTCTGTACTCTTCTGTATCACCTCCTATGCCGACGACACTCAACTGATACTTTCCCTCACCAAGGACCCCACCAGCACCAAGACCAACCTGCAAGATGGAATGAAGGACGTTGCAGATTGGATGAAACTCAGCCGTCTGAACCTGAACTCAGACAAAACGGAAGTCCACATCCTCGGTAACACCCCGACCGCCTGGGACGACTCCTGGTGGCCCACGGCCCTGGGCACCGCACCGACCCCCTCAGACCACGCACGCAACCTCGGCTTCATCTTGGACCCTCTTCTCACCATGACCAAACAAGTCAAGGCCGTATCATCCTTCTGCTTCCTCACCCTCCGCATGCTCCGAAAGATCTTCCGCTGGATCACCGCCGACACCAGAAAGACCGTGACCCACGCCCTCGTCACGAGCCGCCTGGACTACGGCAACACCCTTTACGCTGGAACCACCGCTAAACTCCAGAAACGTCTGCAACTAATTCAAAACGCCTCCACCGCCTCATCCTCAACATACCCCGCAACAGCCACATCTCCGCACACCTGAGACACCTGCACTGGCTTCCCGTCAGCAAAAGGATCACCTTCCGTCTCCTCACCCACGCACACAAAGCCCTCCACAACAAGGGACCAGAATACCTCAACCGTCGCCTCAGCTTCTACGCTCCCACCTGTCTTCTCCGCTCCACCAGCCTCACGCTCGCCGCCGTCCCTCGCATCCGCCGCTCCACGGTGGGTGGGAGGTCCTTCTCCTACCTGGCAGCCAAGACTTGGAACACCCTCCCCACCATCCTCAGGACCACCCAGGACCACTCCGCATTCCGGAGACTTCTCAAGACCTGGCTCTTCGAGCAGCAGTAACCCCTTCCCCCTAGCGCCTTGAGACCCGCACGGGTGAGTAACGCGCTTTATAAATGTTAATGATTTGATTTATGCATTACCTGGTTTAGTGGCATGTTTCAATCTTCATGCTAGGTTACAATTGGGACACTACTGTGATAGGCTGCTTGCAACCACTTTGTTGATTGGATGGCACATGTACATGTGTGTGGTCCAATGTTGATCCTGTATCAACTGTTAAGGTGTATGTTGTCACTGTTACGTCCAGGTCTCATCATGAGTTAGTGGCAGCTAATCGTGTATCTAATGAGTATCCTTTGGAGCTAAATGTGAGTAAAGTCATTGAGGACATGGTAACCTACACGTGGATGGTCCCACCCTGTCACTGAAGATGTGTAATGAGACTTTCAACTGGGCAACCTTGGTGTGCTGAGTGGGAGAATGTCTCAGGTGTCTGGATCCGGCATGTGTCATTGCAACATTTGTACTCAAGTTGGCCTCTGTGGATGGAAATGCATCTGGGAACATCATAGCCTCTGTGCAGAATAATATGGCTGGTATTCACCACACACGAGCCATCTCTATTATATGAACAATGTTACTCAGCGTGTGAACTGTCAGGGTCCTCATATGTGTCGACTTTTCATGGACATTATCTGAGGTTGCTGGTTCTGCTGGAGGCCACGTACACCATCAAAGGCTATGGCCCAGGTACACTGTCACACTTTGTAGTTTAGGCATTAATGAGGCCCAGACAACGGATGGGCCATGATTTAGCTATTCAAGGGCACTGTAACAAATATGATACAAATAAAAGTCAGATGATGCAATACAATGTATTTGTGTATACATTGATGAGGCAACTGACAAATTAGCCTCTGAGGAAAGAGAGGTTTTGAACAGCAAGTGTGGTCCATATGTGGCCACCGGGTATCTTTAGGGTGACCCACGGACAGGTGCCAGTCAGGCTAACAGGATGCTGGGTCAATCAGGATCCAGCTCTTTAACAATTGACATGATCAGTGGTCTGACTAAGACTGGTCAGAGGGAGCAGTAGACAGTTGACATGTCACACTGTGTATGTCCTGTGTTGTTTTGAAGGTGACACATGAACCCAGAAACAGTGTTACACGGCAACATTAGAAGCAATGCTTAACGCTGTAATTTGCGAAATGACAACATCTATGCTGTAGGAGGCATCAGCAGGGACGGGGCATGTAAATATGGGTGGTGTGCATGGAGGTGATCACAGGTGTGGCCTCCATCAGTGTCTTACAAGTCCTGTCGGATGAGATTTGCTTTCAAATGGCCTACAGTTCCTTTCACACGGGAAGCAATCTACAGGTGATACCAGGCCTTAAAAACTCCAAACCAGTGTATTCTTTGAGCTGATTTCCATGCAGTGAGATAGTACTATGACAATGGTATACCATAGGAAAGGGTGTGGCACACTGGATGACTCTTGTGAGTGTGTGTGTGTAGATGAGGGAATATCAGGGTACACATATTAGTATTCCAGGGACCTCTTCAGACAGGTGGGGTGTGACCAGGCGCATGGGTGTGTCAGATTTTTAGAAAAGGGCTGACATGTAGAGGGGATGTGATGTGCTGGATGCTTGTCATATGTGTGGCACTTGTCCTGTGTATGTTCTGCTTATGTGTAACTCTAGTGACAGATAGTCTTTGCAAAGAATGTATGTAGTTGGAATTACTTCTGCCAAGAGTCTGGTCATACATTCCTGTTCCTGATGCAAAAGCATGTCAAGTGCCTGATGTATGAGGCCTGTTTTCCCCTAGTTGAGTGATTTAGTTGTGTGACATATGCTGTAATGAACCATGTTTCCAACATGTATGTGTGTAATAGGTGTGGTCCTCAGCTATTGCCCTTCAAAGGTGAACTGTACAGGATGTCAGTCATTTACATTGTGTGTGTATGTGACCGTTGTATGATAGGCATCACATTTGTAGTGGTATTTTCTGTGTCCTGATTGTTATATCATCAATGCTTCATGAGGCGACACTCTTCTTCTGATATTTAGAGCTAAAGGTGTGCAGAAATGATTAGCAAGACCATGATCTGGTGTTTCTTATCAGTGTTTATTTACAATAGTTCATTAAGTGGTGATGGTGATAATATTTTTAAAAAATTGTTCACAATGTGTTGGCGCCTACACACTCCAGCAGCCGTGTTTGGTTGTTCCCCCTCAGGTTGCAGGGCAGCATCCTCCTCTTCCTCGTCTTCAGGCATGTATGGGTCTGGTTCCAGGAGGGGAATGTTCCTTTTGATGCAAATGTTGTGCAGGATGGAACATGTTAGTATGATCTTACAGACCATCTCGGGGGAATATAGTAGGCTACCACCAGTGATGTCAAGGCAGCGGAACCTTGACTTGAGGATGCCGAAGGTCCACTCGACAATGCTGCGTGTCCTCTTATGGGCCTCATTGTATGCACGCTCTACAGCAGTACTTGGGTTGCCAAATGGTGTCATAATCCATGGCTGGATACCATACCCCTGATCAGCTGAAAGAGAAAAAGAATGGAATCATGTTGATGTAGCTGGCACTATTGAAAAGACCTTTAATGGCAGTAGTTGTCTTGTGTTGTCTGTGACTCTTTTGTGTACTGATGTGACATCCTATACTTGTAGGCTATACCATCTGCATTGTGTTGTTTCCTTGGCTGAGCAGGTGTTTGTCTGCTAACCGTTTGTCATCAGTATGTTTTGGGATTTTCAGTACAGTGTGCCCTCCCTAGCATTGTGACTTGTGATACAGGTGTCCTTGTGTCTTCACTTGGGGTGAGATGATAGTTCAATGTAGAGTTTAAATTGAAAGTGTTGTTAACACGTTCATAACAACGTACACTGGACATCCCATACATTTAGACTTATGCAATGTATTAATGTAAAGGTCATTGGGACACTTACATTTTGCAAGGTGACATTTCGGCAACCACACTCATTAATGTCTTCACATTAGGCTGTACAGTAAATTCCGATGTGTGACAGGTTCAATGGTGACTTAAGAGACATGGCTAGTGATGTAAGGACCTCAGTGTGTTCCTGTCTAGATGTCGCTGTTGTGGTGTATGTGTTGTGTGTCCTAGAGGGTTGCTGTGCAGTGTATCTATAAGTAAGTTTTTGTACTTACCAACAAGTAGTCCATTGCCATACCGTCCATCCTGGAAGTGTTGGTTGATGGTGCAGTGACGGAAGATGTATGCGTCATGTACACTCCCAGGATATTTAGCCACGATGTTGGTGAACATTCCTTGGTAATCGACTATGGCCTGCACGTTGATGGAATGTGTGTGCTTCCTGTTGCGGTAGAGGTGTTCAGTTGCAGTAGGTGGCACAAGGCGTACATGTGTGCAGTCGATTGCACCAAGGACGTGTGGGAAGCCACTGATTGCGTAGAACCCCTGTTTAGTTTCCTGCTGGTTCTGCAGTGTGTTAGGGAAGCAGATGTGGCGGGGTGTCAGGCGAATGATGGCATCCAGTACTTTGGGCAGAAATGCGGAGAATTATGGTTGTGATATTCCGCCAACCAGGGCACCAGTTGTTTGAAAAGAGCCACTTGCCAGCATGTGAAGTACGGCAAGGTGCTTTGTTTCTGTTGGGATGGTGGGGGTGTCACTAAAGTGGGGGCCAACTGCTGTTCAATGTTTCGCAGCAGCTGCTGAATGGCCTGCCAGTTCAACCGGTACCTCTGTATGATGTTGTGTTCCCTGAGGCCCTGAAGAGTTGTTCTTGGGCGGAATATCCTCTCCTGCCTTCTGCGCTGCCTTTGGGGTCCCTGCTGATGTTGTTGTAGCTGGTGCTGTTGCTGGTGGGCTCTGCGTCTGCATGCACGCTGGATTAGAATGACCTCCATGTCTCCCTGTTGCTGCTCTGCTGCTCTGCTGTTTGTTCTGTGGGTTCTGATTAAATACAGGTGTGTTTGCCCCCATTTTAACGCCTGCCCTGACCCAGGCGTTAATTGTTGACGCAAATCAGGCTGTGCGTCATTTTCTGGCTCCGCCTCCCGGCCATGCGTTATTTTTGCCCGAAAGCATAAATACGACGCACGGCCGTTTAAGCCATTTTTTGGACGGGAATGCCTACCTTGCATATCATTAACGCAGGGTGGGTTGCCGCATCAAAAAAATTACGCACACAGCGGAGTTTTGTCGTCCGCGGGCTCGAGGGTCAAAGTTTAAATACGGGGCAACGTTTGCGCTGGTTGTGCGTCAACATTTTTGACGCACAATCGGCGCAAACGGAGTATAAATATGCCCCTAAGTCTTCTGAGAAAACAGCCAAACCTAATGCCCATCCTCTTAAAAGATATATGGTTACCTCTTGTTCATCTCCAACAACTAATCAGAAAGCTGAGGCTCTTCAATGTGTTAGCGTGGTTTAGCAAGAAAAAGGACGAAAGGGACTGAAAAAAGAATAAAGTATGGAGTATGGGAGTCTAAAAGGGCAAACATGTTTTTTATTTGCAGATAGTTCCTTCAAAGACTACATTTTCAACCAACTAGCTGATCTAAACAGTGAAGTGTATTTGCATCGGATTTGTATGGCCACCCAAACTACATGAATGCATACATTTGAAAATATGAATATACAATTGTTAGACCTGACAGCCTTAGGGTGGTCACCCCTAACTTTTTGCCTACCTCCCTCCACTTTTTGGACACTGGTTTTGCTGGTTTTAGGAATCTGCGCACTTTACCACTGCTAACCAGTGCGAAAGTGCATATGCTCTCTCCCTTAAAACATGGTGACAGTGGTTCATACCCATTTGGCTTATTTAATCTACTGGTAAGTCCCCAGTAAAGTGCAGTACATGTGCCCAAGGCATGTAGATTAAATGCTAATAGTGGGCCTGCAGCACTGATTGTGCCACCCACATAAGTATAGTCCCTTAACCATGCCTCAGGCCTTCCATTGCAAGGCCTGAGTGTGCAGGTTCACTGCTACTTTGAATGGCATTTAAAAATACTTGCCAAACCTTAAACTCCCCTTTTTCCACACATAAGTCACCCCTAAGGTAGGCCCTAGTTAACCCATAGGGCAGGGTCTTATGTAGGTAAAAGGCAGGACATGTGCCTGTGTACTTTATATGTCCTGGTAGTGTAAAACTCCTACATTTGTTTTACACTGCTGTGAGGCCTGCTCCTTTCAGAGGCCAACAATAGGGCTACCCTCATATACTGTTTGAGTGGTACGTTCTGATCTGAAAGGAGTAACAAGGTCATATTTAGTACGTCCAGAATGGTAACACAAAATCCTGCTGACTGCTGAAGTTGGATTTAATATTACTATTTTAGAAATGCCACTTTTAGAAAGTGAGCATTTCTCTGCACTTAAATCCTTCTGTGCCTTACAATTCATGTCTGGCTGGGTTAGTTGACAGCTCCTTTGTTCATTTCACTCAGACCACCCCAAATACAGGATGCTCAGTCACACCTGCACACATCGGCATACTGAATGGGTTTTCCCGGGCTGGGAGGGTGGAGGGCCTGGTACTTACATGTCAAAGGACAGTGGCCTGCCCTCACACAATGGACTGCCAAGCCCCCTACTGGGACCTTGGCAGACAGGAAGGAACTGAAAGGGGAACTTGTGAACTTGCAAGCCACTCTTTGAAGTGTCCCCCAATTCAAAGGCACATTTGGGTATTTAAACAGGGCCTCTGACCCTACCAACTCAGACACTTCTGATGGATACAGCTACCTGTGGATTCCTCACCTAATGAATTAACCCAATGCACCAGCATTTGACGGAAACTTTCTTCCCAGCTCTTCACGTCGACAAGGACGTCACAATTGCCCGGCTCTGCACGCGACTCCGTCTGATGTCATTATGGCAATAAGAAGTCCTCGCTGGCATGCTGACGTCAGTTCCTTTTTTCTGTGCCTTCGACACTAACTGTTTTTTCCTAGCTCTCAAGAAGCTACTGTTTCGAAGGTGTCTTATTGTACCTGTACAATGTCTTCTCCTAAAAAGTCAGGGTTTAAACCTTGTCATGAGTACGGGGTCGCATGTCTGTCACCGACCCTCATGATGACTGTTTATGGTGTCTCAGTTCGGACCACGATGTAGAAGAGTGCGTGTCCTGCCAAAGGATGAATCCGAAGGCGCTGAAGGAAAGAGAGGCTAAGCTCTTTTTGGCTAAGGCGAAGAAAGGACACAAAAGGCACCGAAGGTCCAAGACTAGAGACTTGTCATCCCATAAGTCGTCGAGGTCACATAAGAAGTGGCGCTGGCCCGACTCTCGACGTCGTTCTTCTAGAGGTCGGTCTCGATCTCGGTCTCCATCTAGACGGTGTCGTACGGTGTGGGAGGTTATTCCTATTGTTACTCTCCAGCCTCAAAGTCCTCAGGCTTCTCCAGCACCATTGCTCATCAAGCGAGTCCTCACTTTTCATCTGGGGTTCAAAGCATTCTCCTTGGGTTCTCTGGCTCCATACAAGTCGGCTCTGTTCGTGCCTTTTTATCAGGCTGAGGGTGGCGGTTCGGCACCGATGACATCACCTCATAGGCTGACGGCACCGATGACATCGCCTCATAGGTCAACTGCGCAGATGACAGCGTCTCATATGCCGACAGCTCCGATGGAGTCAACTCTGGTGACGGATGGGTCCCGGTCAGGACGGAGTGCGTCTCCTTCTTCTCCCTTTCCGTGACCATCTGTTTTGAAGCCAGCATCGTCGGCTAACTCTATGTCGATGCCAAGGTTGGAGGCCAGGTTTAGATCGCGGAGGAGAGCGCTGAGGCTCTTGGAAGAGCAAGAGTACCAGAGACAGCTATTGGAGGAAGGAGAGATTGCTGAGCCCTTGGGAGAAATTCAGGGCCTAGACTCAGCTAGTGGGCTGGACACTTCCCCGGAGTGGGATCTTTCATCCCCGGGGGAATTTACAGAAGAGGCGGCTTCCTTCCATTCTGGTATTAAGAAGGCTGCAGATTTTTTGGAGCTTCCATTGCCAGCTGCTGAAGTTAAAACAAACATTTTGACCGAAGTCTTACATCCTTCCTCTACTTCAGCTGAGCCCTTGCTCCCTTTCAATGGTGCTCTTACGGAGCCTATTTTAGAAGACTGGAGAAAGCTGTTACATCGGCAGCTGTGTCCAGAACTGTTACAAGGAGGTACAGAGTTGCTCCTGGGGATCCAGGATTTTTGTCACAGCATCCGACTCCTGAGAGCTTCGTGGTCCAGGCTTCTTGTTCGGCTCATTCTGCACCAGGCTCCTTTCCTGTTACTCCATAGGACAGGGAGTCCAAGAGGATGGAGCAAGCGGCTAAGTAGACTTTGTCATCTTGCAGTCTGGCCCTGAAATCGGTCAATGCTACCTGTGTGTTGGGTAGGTCTGTGCACTCCCTGATGGACACGGCTGGAGCTGTAGTGCCTAAATTGCCGCAGGATATGCAGGGGCAGTTCAACGAGCTCCTGTCGGACACCCAATCTGCGGCCAAGCAGATCATCCAGTCTGGTCTGGATACTACAGACTCAATGGCTAGGTGACCAGGGCGAAGGGTACTTCATTCGCCACCAGGAGACATGCGTGGATAAGGTCTTCTGGGTTTTCAACAGATGTCCAGACAACTTTATTGGACCTCCCTTTTGATGGAGAAAAGTTGTTTGGGGCCAAAGCGGACTCTCCCTTAGAGCGCTTCAAAGATAGTAGGGCCACAGCGAAGTCTTTGGGACTGCAAGCTTCCACATCTACTCCTTTCAGGTCCTTTCAGAGGTTTAAGGGGTTTGGCCGTGGAGGCTCATATAGTGGAAGACCTCAATCCACGACTGAACAGTCTGCCAACCTTCCATATAGGTCCTTTAGAGGGCGGAGGAGGGTTAGGACACGAGGAGCTACCCAGCAGCACCCTGTCTCATCCTCTTCCTCTTCCTCTGGGGGAGCACAACAAGGAAAGCAGCCCTAGTTTTCCATCCATTTTAAGTCATGCTTCTCCTGTAGGGAGAAGGTTATTTCATTTTCCCCACGAGTGGGAGTTGGTCACAGTGGACTCCTGGGTACTAAATATTGTGGCGAAAGGGTATGCCCTTCCCTTTCAGGAGTTTCCACCTCCTATACCTCCCCGTCCTTCATTTTGTTCAGAGGATCGTCTCCTGTTGTGGCAGCAGGAGGTTCAAGTCCTTTTATCAACAGGTGCAGTGGAGTTGGTTCCAGAGCAGGAAAGGGGTTAGGATTGCTATTCGAGATATTTCCTGATTCCCAAGAAGGATGGTCGATTGAGGCCTATCCTGGACATGAGGATTTTGAATTGGTTCCTCAAACAGTTGAAAATCAAAATGTTGACTCTAGCACAGGTGCTTCTGGTATTGAAAAAGGAAGACTGGATGGTGTTTGTCAACTTGCAGGATGCTTATTTTCTGAAGTCACACAGGAAGTATCTCCAGTTTGTGGTGGGGTCGCAACACTACCAGTTTGCGGTCCTTTCTTTTGGTCTTACTTCCGCACCGTGAGACTTTATGAAGGTGATGGCAGTGGCTGCGGCAAATCTCAGAGGGAAGGGAATTTCGGTATTCCCTTACATGGATGATTGGCTGATCAAAGCCAAGACCCCATCACCTCCAAATGACAAAGCAGTTGTTGCTCAGTCTGGGCTTTACGGTAAACGTGCCCAAGTCTCACCTGGAGCCCTCTCAACGCCTCCTGTTCATAGGGGCAGTACCGGATACAACATTTAATCGGGCCTTTCCTCCACCTCAGTGGATCCAGGACATTCAGGCGTTGATTCCAATGTTTCAAAATGGAGCGGTTGTTCCAGTCCTCAAGGTCCTACGTCTGCTCGGTCTGTTCTCTTCTTGCATTCTGTTGGTCACTCATGCACATTGGCACATGAGGGCTCTCCAATGGTGCCTCCACAAGCAGTGGTTTCAACACAAAGGGAATCTCAAAAAGTTGATAACGATCTCCAGAGACGCTGCAAAGGATCTAAGATGGTGGGCTGTGGACGGCAACCTTTCCCAAGGACGGCCGTTTTGTCTACCACCTCCAATGGCCACGGTCATAATGGATGCTTCCACTCTAGGGTAGGGTGATCATCTGGGGGACCTGGAGATCAAAGGTCGTTGGTCTCCAGTGGAACAGAAGTTTCATATCAATCTGTTAGAATTGCAGGCGATACGTCTGGCTCCCAAGCACTTCCTCCCATTCCTTCGTGGTCAGTTAGTTCAAGTCTTGACGAACAATACTACCGCAATGTGGTATGTCAACAAGCAGTGAGGTGTAGGGTCGTACCTTCTCTGCTTAGAGGCTCTGCAGCTCTGGTATTGGGCGCAGGACCATCGGATTTGCATAGTAGCAAACCATCTGGCCGGAGTTCCCAACCTATGTGCGGACAGTCTCAGTCAGCATTTCTCAGCCGATCACAAGTGGCGTCTCCATCCGGATCTGGTCCTTCACATCTTCTGGATGTGGGTTTTTTCACAGATAGACCTGTTTGCCACTCGGAGAACGCGCACTGCCTGTCGTTCTGCAGCCTCAAGTATCCGGTGCAAGGAGCGTTGGGGAACACGTTTCAGATGTATTGGTTCAACCAGTAACTTTACGCATTGCCCCTCATACCCTTGATTCCTCGGGTTCTGAGGAAGGTTTGCCAAGATCGGGCTCAAGTCATTTTTAGTAGATCCGGATTGGCCGAGAAGGGTGTGGTACACAGACCTTCCCCAACTCTCACTGTGCCCTCCGCTCCATCTCCCTCTCAGGGCAGAGCTCCTCTTGCAGTCGCAAGGGCAGGTTCTACACCCCCACCTCCAGAGCCTGCAACTACATGCTTGGAGATTGAATGGGGCAATCTGAGTTCTTTTTCTCTCCCGCCAGAAGTGGTGGATGTTATCTTATTGGCCAGGCGACACTCCACCAAGACTGTTTATGCCGGCAAATGGGCGAAATTTGTGATTTAGTGTGGAGAGAGACAAATTGATCCCTAGAAATCCCATTTGTCTGATGTATTGATGTTTGCCTTTACTTTAGCGCAGAAGTGTTGTGCAGTTGCGACTGTCAAGGGCATTTTATCGGTGCTGTTGGCATTTCTGTGCCTTCCTGATCAACCTTCCCTGTTCAAATCGCCTATAGTTGTTAGGTTCTTGAAAGGCCTAACTAATAAGTTTCCTCCCACTCCGTTTCTCGTGCCTCAGTGGGATTTAAACTTGGTTTTGACTTTTTTAATGGGTTCACCGTTTGAACCTATGCATTCTTGTTCTTTAAGGTTGTTGGTCTTAAAGATAGTTCTCCTTTTTGCTATCACGTCTACTAGGCGTGTGAGTGAGCTTCAGGCTCTTAGTGTCAAACCTCCCTTTATGTCATTCTATGCAGAAAAAGTGGTGCTGAGAACCAGGGCGGCTTTTCTTCCTAAGATTGTCACTCCCTTCCATATGGGGCACTCTATTACTCTTTCATCCTTGTATCCTCCTTCTCACCCTTCAAAAGAGGAAGAAAGACTCCATCCCTTAGACCCGAGAAGGGATCTCAGTTTCTATGTTGAAAGAACAAAGGACTTTCGTTTGGATGACCAACTCTTCGTTGGATATGTGGGCAAGATGAAAGGCAGAGCTTTCCATAAACAAACCATATCCAGGTGGGTCATTCTTTGCATTAAAATCTGTTGTTCTTTGGCAAAGAAGGTTCCTCCTGAGGGTATTAGAGCTCATTCCACCAGGGCTAAGTCTGCCACTTCGGCATTGGCTAGAGGTGTTCCTATAGTGGATATTTGCAAGGCAGCAACTTGGGCTTCCCTCCATACTTTCGAAAGTTAGGAGGGACAGCCATTTTGCACTTATTTTTGTGGTGTTTATACTGTGTTATTGAATGATTTATTGCACAAATACTTTACACATTGCCTTCTAAGTTAAGCCTGACTGCTCAGTACCCAGCTACCAGAGGGTGTGCACAGGATAACTGAGATTGTGTGTGACGTACCCTGACTAGAGAGAGGGTCCTTGCTTGGACAGGGGGTAACCTGACTGCCAACCAGAGACCCCATTTCTAACAACAATGCGCTCCCAACAGCTACGTAACCGCCAGCTTTCAGTTAAGTTTGAACCCTTTGAAAAAGCAAATTATGTTTTATAGCCACTCTTGAGTGCTGGCTATGGGTTCACACTCATTGAGATCAGAAGAATCATGGTCAACATTGATGAAACTGTATTGATTCATAATAATAGAATTAAGATTTTTCTGTTGAGAATGTACAATGACAGAATTTGGTTTTGTCAGTCTAACAAAAAGAATGAGCCACTTATGGTATTCTCTGATTTGACTCCTGAAGTTCTCGCTGCCAAAATTAGCTCACAGGATGCAGTAAAATAAGCAGGAACCGTTTTAAGAAACGTCCTGAAAGATTTAGATTTTGGACTTAGTGACAGATTTTGTGATACACTAGAGTTCTGCAAACTATGGGCGTCAACAAGAATGCCTGATGTTGTCTTAACATTTTTTACATCATTGTTTAATATCACACAGCAAAACAGTTAGAAACTAAAGTTGTTGAGTTTGGACACAAGCCGACAACATTGATGATGGCTTTGAAGATATAAGCGAAGAAGTGGAAGACAATCCCATCAACCGACAGGCTTATGCTGTGCATATGTACTGTCTTTTCCCAATCATGTTCTAGGAATTACATCACAGCAAATAGAAAACTCTGCTACATATGATTACTGCCCACACAACTTATAACAAGTGCAAAAGTAGAACGCTAATCATTTCATTGAATAGGATTGGTGTATAAACAAGTTAAATTGACATTGCATGGAGCAGCACCTTGTTAGCAGCTCATGCAGTAAAATCTTGTAAATTCGATAGCACGCCACTTCCAGGTCACTTTATCAGGAAAGGATTTACAATTGCTGCTCTTAACAATTTTGATTTTGGAGACAGCTCTTCTTTGTCTGGAACATCACATCCAGCGCACATGATACTGCCATGGTGCTTTTTCAAGATTGTACCAATGAAGTAGCTGCTGGAAAACAAGCTGTGTCAGCTGTAGGCATAAACAAACAAAGCTGATAACTTATAAATCAACTGCCTTGCAATGTGTGCAAAATCACTACAAGAAAGTTTCAAGGTGGCTTAGAACATGGATCTTCTTCTATCTCAAGCTGTGGTCTGCAAAGCTGATTAAACTGAATTTATCATATCGCTTATTGGGTGCTGACTGAAGGATGAAGAAAAGCCACTTCCTCTGTGGGCTGGAATTCATGATCTGATCTTCCAGAATACACTCCCACTAAATAAGGTTGGGTTTTTACCAGTATTACCATCTCCAGTTACACATTACGGAACAGTATACGCAGTCTAAAAAAATTCCTAAACGGGCATGTTCAGCTTGAAGAATTGCCTATCCTTCCAATTTTCTGCAGTGAAGGTGTTTTCTGCATTTTAGCTAATATTTCTATGAGTAATCCAGTAGAATTTGATGATCTTCATCCAATGATTTGCGTTTTCCACATGCCAAAAGTTCCGTTGTGGGGAGTAGAAATTATATCAGTGGCTTTGGCATAGATGATGCGCTTAATGAGGCTGAAACCTTTGGAAGCGAAACTGTCCAGTCAGTATTGAGCAGAACTCAATATGTTCGTTCATTACTAGGTACGCTCATCATATCTGAGGCTAAAGAAACATTGTGTTGGAATGCGTCCTGGAACAAGAATGACAAATTAGGTTTTGCATTTCTGATCTCAGAAGTGAAAAAGGCACAGGGTACACTCTATTCAAAAGACTGGGGGGCATATTTATACTCTGTTTGCGCCGGAATTGCGTCGTTTTTTTTTACGCAAATCCGACGCAAAACTAACTCCATATTTATACTTTGGCGTTAGACCCGTCTAGCGCCAAAGATCTTGGAGTTTGCGTCATTTTTTAGCGTGGACACCTTCCTTGCGTTAATGATATGCAAGGTAGGCGTTCCCGTCTAAAAAATGACTCCGAGGCATGTGCGCCGTATTTACACTCCCGGGAAAAAATGACGCCCCGGGAGTGGGCGGGTCAAAAAAAATGACGTCCAGCCGCTTTAGCGTCATTTTTTAACGCCTGGTCAGGGCAGGCATTAAGGGACCAGTGGGCTCGGAAGGAGCCCAGAGGTGCCCTCCAATGCCCCCAGGGACACCCCCTGCCACCCTTGCCCACCCCAGGAGGACGCCCAAGGATGGAGGGACCCATCCCAGGGAACTTAAGGTAAGTTCCGGTAAGTAATTTTTTTTTTTTTTTGTGGCATAGGGGGGCCTGATTTGTGCCCCCCTACATGCCACTATGCCCAATGACCATGCCCAGGGGACATAAGTCCCCTGGGCATGGCCATTGGGCAAGGGGGCATGACTCCTGTCTTTGCTAAGACAGGAGTCATTTAAATGGGCGTTGGGAGTCAAAAAAAATTGCGCAAATCGGGTTGAGGTGAAAATTTTGCCTCAGCCTGACTTGCCCCATTTTTTGACGCCCAAGCTCCATTTTCCCCTACGCCGGCGCTGCCTGGTGTAAGTCATTTTTTTTTACGCACACCAGGCAGCTCTGCTGGCTAACGTCATTCCATAAATAAGGCGCCCGCATGGTGCTTTGGAATGGCGCTAGCCGGCGTTAAATTTTTTGGCGCACAACTGCGTTGGCGCAGTTGTGCGCCAAAAAGTATAAATACGGCCCTTAATGCAAAGCAAGGCAATGCTCAATACACCCAGTTAAAAATCTGAAAAATCTAAAAACAAAGTTCATAGAATTTGTTTAAGAATGTGAAGAAAAATCAGACCTTTGCAAGTACTGGGGAAATGTTTTACATATCAAAGCTCTAGTGAAAAACTTGGTACATGATGAATAGGAAGGTGATTGGGAGCTGCATGTGAATACGGCGGATTCACTGATTGCTGTGTTTTGCAAATTAATTTGAATAAGTTACCTAAGATATGAGTCCTAGTATTTGGAAAGAGTGAAGAAGCTTGGGGTTGAAAGCCATACCTCTACAGAAAATTCATCCAAAGATATTTTGTGGTGAAATACAGAGAGGGAAGGTTCAATGCCGTGGCCCCATGTATGAAACTGGAAAAGACGATCCAGAGATCACAGAAAAGCTCCAAGGGTATTGTTGGTCAGACACGTAAAAGTGAATAGGTTGCTCAATGGCAGCTAATTTACCATAAAGTCCTTTCTATTTGCAATGTTTTCAGAGAGATGACAAATTCAAAATTAATGGGCCATCGTGAAACTGTTCCTCACCAGAAACTAGTAGGAAAAAGAGAGAAACGTTTTTATAAACATGTTGACAACCAACATGCAGCAGCAAGGAAACCCCTTTGAAATTACTGAGCCTGTGTGCCTACACAACTTTGTTATATAATGATATAAAGGCATGTCTACTAGATGTCCTGGAAAATGGATCAAAACTATATGCAGAACTGGAACAGGAGAGATTTGTATTGAAAGAGAAAAAGCTGTTAGGCATAATAACTAAAGGTAAACTTCCACACTTTAATTGTCATAGTAACAGTTTTGTCCAATCAGCCACTGCAAAACAGGTTACAAAAAACAACCTTCTCAAGCATGTAGAGAGATTGATGTAGCAAAAGAAAGGGGTTAATTTATCAATGACATTCTGTTGCATGATCTTCTTCCAAGAAACGCATTATTTGTTGGAGATGCTTCAACAAAACCAGTAAAGCACAAACCCGTATAAGACGTTGAAAATCGTCAAGATTTCATCCATGCAAAACTTCGGAGAGGTCGTTCAGATTGTTCTACAGATATCAAAGTCAGTGTGCACTTTGCAAGAACTGCACATTGTCTTCGACAGTTATCTTGAACTACCTGTCAAAGAATGTGAGAGAGTCAGGCAAATGTCTGCAAGTGGAACAGTTGACCTTGCCTGCATCAAAAATTTGATACCTATTCCTCCTCAACCTGATAAATTCTGGTCATCAACATCGAACAAGATGAACTTGGAGATTGTAACTCGCCAATACATTGCTGATGATTCAGTGAATACTGAATTTCCAATTATTGCAAGCAGAATGATTGTCAATGTGGGGTTGATGCCTCTACAGATATATTCAAAAGGTACAGGCCATATTGATCAAAAACTTAACAGTAAATTGAACAAAGCTGACCTTTGTGTTGTGCCACATGTTGAATGGGCTGTTCGAAATGGTTCCAATCGAGTCATTGTATTGTGAAATGACACAGATGATATGATTGTGCTACTTAGATTTGGCGCAATGTTCCTAAGTCAAGGATTGTCAGAGTTATGGATATGTTATGGAATGTTATGGAACAGGCGAGAAAAGACACTTATTCCCACTCCATATTCTGAAACTTGACTCAGAGATGCCCAGTGTTCTTATCAAGGCACATATTCTTTCTGGTGATGACACTATGAGCAACATTGTAACAAGGTTTGGAGGTTTAACTACTGAAACTGTGAAGTTTCCAAAAGGATTTCTTAAGGCAGAAGAAGAATGTGACTTTGAAGGCGTAGAAAAATACCTTGTGCATGTGTCGAAAATGAGTTCTGACTGTCACACATTTGAAGATCTTTGGTACAGTGAGTTCAAGAGATCAATCCCACTAAGTGTCCTTCCACTGACATCATATTCTGTGCATGGACACATTAAAAGAGCATTCTACTTGATCAGAGAGTGTGTAAATGTTTTGGATCATTCATATGTAGAGAAAGATCTGTGTGAATCTGGTGTGCTAAAGCCTAGGAAATTTCTGAAGCCTCTGCCCACAGAACTTACATGTACATGTTCTTGCAAAACCTGTGCTACACATAGATGTCCCTGTCGATATGCTCTTTTCAAATGTTCAACACTCTGCAAATGAACCACGGCAATTGTCAGCCTGGCACCATGCAAATCTGATGCCTGTGACCTTCTCTGTAGAGTTCCACAAGGATCCCCCCAGAACCCAGCCCACTTCAACGCATACATGATTCCTCTGTCCAGCTTAATCTACTCTCACTACATCAACGTCCTCTTTTATGCTGATGGCATGCATCTCATTCTCTCCTTCACAGACAAGGCGTCCAGTACCCAGATCAACTTAAATGCCTACCTGACAAATCGCCCTCTGGATGAAGACCAACAGTCTAAATATGAACACCGACAAGACCAAAATTGTGATCTTCAGGAAGAGTCTATCACTGTGGGACTCCACCTATTGGTGAATAGAGCTAGGACTGGCACCCCCCCCCCATCACTCATACCAAGAACCTCAGGTTCATCATTGAGAGCAAACTCAACATGACCACCAAAGTCAACTGCTTCAATGCCTCATGCTGCCACACCCTGAACATGTGAGAAAGATTTTCAAAAGGCAGCCATCAGGCACACCCTGGTCACATGCAAGCTGGACTACAGGAGCACACTCTATGGTGGGACCAACAAAAAACAGACGCCTGCGGACCATTCAGACATCAGGGGCCAGATTCACTTTCAACATACTATGCTGCACTCATATCACAGAACAGCTGAATTAGCTCTACTGGCTTCCCATTCACAAACAAGCACAATTCAAACTCCTCACCCACACTTTCAAGGTATTACAGAACACTGGCCCTGCATACCTCAACAAATGCATCTGCTCTCACAAACCTTCCAGACACCTGCATTCATCCGGACTCCTACTTGCAAAAATCCCACACATACAGAAAACCAGATCTGGCAGTGGAGCCTTCTCCTGCATCGCTCCTAAAGCATGGAACAACATGCTGCTGAACATAAAAGCCACCTCTTCATTTCTTGACTTCTGTAAGAAGCTGAAGACCTGGCTTTGGAGTAGTCCCACTAGGCCCTAGGTGTAGCAAGACACACCTGCTCAGCACCAGGATACCCTCCTGATGATAATGTGCTTTACAAATCTGCAGAAGAAACATAACGTAACACATCAAAACATAATACCATGCACTCTTTTTTTAATTATAAGATCTCTATGGCCACATTTCCTGCTGTACAGGAATGTATGCGCGCAGCTTTTATTCCATTTCAGCCCCTCTGAGTGCTGCAGAAAAGAAGGTTCAAACTGCAACCTTTTCTGTAAATAGGCAATATTTTATGTTTCAAAGCCGACTTTTGTTTTTAGCATGGGAACATTACAGCAATGAAAATCTGTACACAGAAGGATTTGGTGTTCAGCATATGCAAGTGATTTTTAGCACACACAGTTTGCACACCATGGAAATGTGTCTCAGAATGAGTGGATTTGTCACCCATAAGGAGCTAGAAAAGATTTTAGATAACCATTTAAATAGTAGTTCGAAAAAGTTGTGAATAGTTTATAATTACGAATAAAATAAACGAAATTGTAGTTTTTCTATATTTCAGGAACTGCGAATAGTATATCACAGGGACCAGTATATTTTCCAGCGATCACAGCTTACTTTGATGTTATTGATCAACTCCCGAGTAAAACTCAATATACACATTTGTGCCAAAAATTATGCAGACCAGGCCCGCTAGATATTGAGGTCCGTATTTATACTCCGTTTGCGCCGAATTTGCGTCGTTTTTTTCGACGCAAATTCGACGCTAAACTAACGCCAACTAACGCCATATTTATACTATGGCGTTAGACGCTTCGGGCGCCAAAGTGCCCGGAGAGTGCGTCATTTTTTAGCGTGAACCCCTTCCTTGCGTTAATGATATGCAAGGGAGGCGTTCCCGTCTTAAAAAATGACTCCCAGGCCTTTACGTGGTATTTATACTCCCGGGCAAAAATGACGCCCGGGAGTGGGCGTGGCCAAAAACGGCGCTTTTGCGCCGCTTTTTAACGCCTGGGTCAGGCATGGCGTTAAGGGACAAGTGGGCTCAAAATGAGCCCAGAGTGCCCTCCCCTGCCCCCAGGGACCCCCCCTGCCACCCTTGCCCACCCCAGGAGGACACCCAAGGACGGAGGGACCCATCCCATGGACATTAAGGTAAGTTCAGGTAAGTATTTTTTTTTTTTTTTTTTGTGGCATAGGGGGGCCTGATTTGTGCCCCCCTACATGCCACTATGCCCAATGACCATGCCCAGGGGACAGAAGTCCCCTGGGCATGGCCATTGGGCAAGGGGGCATGACTCCTATCTTTACAATGATAGGAGTCATGTTGATGGGGGATGGGCGTCGAAAAAACATGGCGCAAGTCGGGTTACGACGATTTTTTCGACGTAACCTGACTTGCCCCATTTTAAGACGCCCATACGCCATTTTCCCCCTACGCCGGCGCTGTCTGGTGTACGTGGTTTTTTTCCACGCACACCAGGCAGCGCCGGTCCGCTTGCGCCGGCTAACGCCATTCCATAAATACGGCGCCCGCATGGCGCTTCAGAATGGCGTTAGACGGCGCAAAATCTTTTGACGCTAAACTGCGTTAGCGCAGTTTAGCGTCAAAAAGTATAAATATGGGCCTGACTACTTGTACTGAAGCATTCATTCTACCTCCCCATTCATTTTCGGATAGCAGTGTCATAATTTAAATGCTATAGTAACTAATGTGTTAGGAAGAAAAAGAGCCACTCAACAAGTGATGTTGAACTCTCTTTCTCAGCATTTTCTTTCTGCAGGATCTGCACTTAAGGACAGCTTTCGATGTGTGTGGAAGGCTGAGTTGGCGTGGATTTATCAATAAGAACAAAGTAAATATTTTATGTGATGGCTGACCAACAGCTTATAGAGATTTTGCAGACACTGCTTTTGTTCCCAGCTAAATAATAAGAGAAAATGCTTTTACCGTGTTCAGTATAAAACCGCTCTAACTGTGTTGGTAGATTCTAATGGAAAATATAAGTTTGCTTGCCACTATTAAAAACTATGGGCAGATTTATGAAAAGTAGCGCTGTATCTAGTGCTGCGCCACTTTTCTTGCACCCTTAAGCGCACCCTAACACCACATGTGTGCAGCGTAGTTAAAATACGGCGCACTATGGCGGTAGTCAGGGGGACGGTAATCCTGCAGAGCACCCAGAGGCCCATTGAAAACAACGTGAGCCTCTTTTTAATGCCTGCACTTAGCAGGTCTTAAAAAATGCTGATAAAAATGGTGCAAAGGAATCTCATAGCTTCCTTTGCACCATATTTACGACCTCCCGCCCAGCGCCTGAACACCCCCTTGCATACATTATGCCTGGCACAGGCATAATGTGCCTCAAGGGGTTAAAATGCAAGCATTAGATCACTTTCTAAATTTGGTATTTTTGCCCTTCCAATGCCACATTAGCATAAAAAAATTATGCTAATGTGGAGTTGGAATGGTGCTGGCCAACCATAAATCTGGGCCTATGGGTCTCATTATGAAAATCAGCTTTCCCTGTAAATACATGGCCTTTTTCTCCATTAAAGTGCAGCAGGTTTGACCTTCCGAAATTTGCGGGAAACATGGATTTTACCACAGCCAACAGTTATTGGTGTGGTAAAGTACTCACTATTTATAATTTCAACCCTTGCGCAAATGGGACCAGATTTATTAGGCTATTTGGCTAATCAGGCACTGAATAGTAACTAGGGGGTTGATTTATATTTTGGCAGCAAGGATACTCCATGGCAACGGGAAAAAGAGTATCCTTACCACCAACATAATGGTCCCCCTGCCCAATTTATATGTGGGTGAGTCTCGGGTGAAACCATGACAGAGACTACTCTGTCTCCACACCCCTCTAACGGCCCGATGGAGTAAGGGCTGTCAGAGGCTGACTTCTATGTCAGCCCACCTCATTGGTTGGGCAGACATACAGGTTGGTTGTCACTGCCTAGCACTGCCAGAACACCTTAGAGTCAAGGGGCCGTGAAAGCTGTCTAATGCCATCCTCACAATAGAATATATTCCCACATGGTGAGGGGGCATTGTTTTCTTTTTATTTTCAAAAGAAAATCCCGATTTGGGATTTTCATTTTCAAAATAAATAAAAAAAATACATTTCATGGATGGCTTTGTCATGTTGATGGATGTTAGAAATGGGGTTTTTGGTTGGCAGTCAGGTTACCCCCTGTCCAAGCAAGGACCCTCACTCTAGTCAGGGTAAGTCACACACAATCCAAATTATCCTGTGCCCACCCTCTGGTAGCTTGGCACTGAGCAGTCAGGCTTAACTTAGAAGGCAATGTGTAAAGTATTTGTGCAATAAATCATACAATAACACAATATAGCACCACAAAAATACACCACTCACTGTTTAGAAAAAATATATAATATTTATCTGGGTATTTGCAGGTCAAAACGATAAAAGATGCAATAAGAAATTGTAAAGATATCTCTGGAAAGTGATATAAAGTGTCTTAAGTCTTTAAAATGCAAACAAAGTCTCTTTCAAACACAAAGTACCTGGTTTGGAGTGAAAAATCTCCGCAAATGGCCACAGAGGAGGAGATGCGTGGAAAATGGTGAGTGCGTCGGTTTCGCCCCTTCACACACGGACTTGCGTCATTATTTTTCACGCGGGGAAGACGTAGCATCGTTTTCCGGCGCGCAGACAGGTCTCCTCTGTGGGTCGCGGGGTTTTCAGACGCCCCGGGGTCTGTGCATGGAATCCTGGGCTTGTTGTCCGGCTGCGCGTCGTTCCGGTGGGCTGGTCGTGGAATTTTCTTCCTCACGGCAGGCGCTGCGTCGATTTCCCCTCTGGAAGTCGGGCGGCGTTGTCCAGACGAACCGTGCGTCGAAGTTCCGGTCGCACCGCAGGCGGCGCGTAGATCTTTTCCTCGCGAAGTCGAGCGGCGTCTTTCTGGTTCGGCGTGCGTTGAATTTTTCACCGCAGAACAAGCTGTGCGTCAAATTTTTCGCCGCACAAGGAGTCCAGTTGAAAGCGAGAAGTCTTTTGGGTCCTGAGACTTCAGGGAACAGGAGGCAAGCTCTATCCAAGCCGTTGGAGAGCACTTCTGCAGCAAGGCAAGAGTTCAGCAAGGCAGCAGGGCAACAGCAAGGCAGCAGTCCTCTGTAGAAAGCAGTCAGGTGAGTCCTTTAGGCAGCCAGGCAGTTCTTCTTGTCAGGGTGCAGGTTCTGGCCCAGGTTTCTTCTCCAGCAAGTGTCTGAGGTGGTAGGGCAGAGGCCCTGTTTTATACCCAAATGTGCCTTTGAAGTGGGGGAGACTTCAAAGAGTGGCTTAGAAGTGCACCAGGTCCCCTTTCAGTTCAATACTGTCTGCCAGGGTCCCAGTAGGGGGTGTGGCAGTCCTGCACGCCCCCGCCCCCCAGCTCCCATTCGCCCCCAGCTGACCCCTCCCCCCCCTCCTACCTCATATGGCGGCCGCTGCGCGACAGTGGTAGCGACCCTTGACGCAAGGGTAGGTCGCTCCCCCTGCCGCTGCAGCTCCTCCAGGTTCCTGAGTTCCTGAGACCCACCTCACAGTAAGTACCCCCCACCTCCCAGCCCCTCGTTCTGCCCCGCGCTACTCACCCTCTCTCCTGCTCCTGCTTCTTTTCCTCTTTTCTTCTTCTCTGTTCTTCCTCCTCTCTCCTCGTCTGTATTCTTCTTCTGTACTTCTCTTCTCCCCGTCTTCTCTCCTCTTCTCTTCTTCCTCATCTTCTGCTGTGGTCTTCTGCACTCTGTCTCTTCGTTTTTTGTATCTTCCTCCGTGTTCTTCTGTGTTCTTCTGTGTTCCTCTGTCTTCTTCTGTGTTCCTCTGTCTTCTTCTGTGTTCCTCTGTCTTCTTCTGTCTTCCTCTGTGTTCTTCTGTCTTCCTCTCTGTTCTTCTGTCTTCCTCGGTGTTCTCCTTTCTTCCTCTGTGTTCTTCTGTCTTCCTCTGTGTTCTTCTGTATTCTTCTCTGTTCTTCTGTCTTCCTCGGTGTTCTTCTGTATTCCTCCCTGTTCTTCTGTGTTCTTCTGTGTTTCTTCTGTTCTTCCGGTCTTCTGCTCTTCCGGTCTTCAGTCCTTCCGGTCTTCTGTTCTTCTTTTCTTCTGTTCTTCTGTTCTTCTGTTCTTCTTGTCTTCTTGTCTTCTGCCTTCGGCTCTTCTGGCTCCTCCGTCCTCTTCTCCCCGCGCCTGCCCTCCTGCTCCTGCCTCATCCCCCTCCCCCACTCGCATCCCCCATCTATCTCCCCTATCTAACCCGTTCACTTTCTACCTCCCTCACTCCTCCTATCTACCTATCTCTCCATCTCTCTATCCCACTATCCAACTCCCTCACTCTCCACCTCCTCCTATCTTCCTATCTCTCTATCTTTTTCCCTATCTATCGATTTCTCTATCTACCTTTTCTCTCTACCTATTTCTCTATCTCTCCCCCCCTCCCGCCACCCCCTCTATTACCTATCTTCCTATCCCCTCACTCTACCTCTCACCCTCACCCACCTCTACAACCCCCCCTCCCCTATCTTCACAACCCTACACCTATCTTTCTCCCTAATCTCCTAAACCTCCTAACACTCTCCCCCCTCCACCCTTAAACCCCCCTCCCCCAGCTCTTCTCACTCTACCTGTCCCCCCTCCCTCGTGCTTTCCCGCCGCGACCTCCTGCACGCCCCCGCCCCCCGCTCCCATTCGCCCCCAGCTGACCCCTCCCCCCCCCTACCTCATATGGCGGCCGCTGTGCGTTCGTGCGCGGCGGGTGCGCCGCTGGCGCGCCAGAGGCGCGCCAGAGGCAAGCCCGTCTGCGCCCGTCCGCGCCTGGCCCGCGCCTGGCCCGCGCTCAGCGCCACGACCCCTGGTCCCCAGCTCTCCCAAGCCCCGCTGATCCGCTACAACCCCACCACCCTCCATGCCCTCAATCCAGGACGCTCCAACACCTGCTTCCAAGCTCACCCCAAACGCCCCCATGGACCCTTCGCCTGCAACTCCTGCAAACGCATCTTCCACCACGCAACAACTACGACCACAAGCCCACGTGCCATCAACCACCTCAAGTGCATCCTAGTCAATGCTCGCTCCGTTCACAAACACGCCGTTGAACTCTGGGACCTCCTAGACTCCACAGCACCGGACGTCGCCTTCATCACGGAGACCTGGATGAACGCCTCCTCTGCTCCAGACATCGCCACCGCCATCCCCGAAGGCTACAAGATCTCCAGGAAAGACCGCACCAACCAAGTAGGAGGAGGTATTTCCATCGTCTTCAAAGACTCCATCAGCGTCACCACCTCCACTGAAGACTCCCCTCTCGCCGCTGAACACCTGCATTTTCAGATTCGCACCGACCCGAGGACCACCCTCAGAGGATCCCTCGTCTACCGTCCTCCCGGACCTCGCGCCCCTTTCAGCGACGCCATCGCCGACTTCATCTCCCCGCACGCCCTCGCCTCACCGGACTACATCCTCCTAGGCGACCTCAACTTCCATCTGGAACAAAACAACGACCCCAACACCACCATCCTGCTCGACAACCTCGCCAACCTCGGCCTCAAACAACTGGTGAACACTGCCACCCACATCGCCGGACACACACTCGACCCTATCTTCTCCGCCAGCAAACACGTCTTCTTCAGCCACGCCTCCGCCCTACATTGGACCGACCACAGCTGCGTCCACTTCACATTCCGACGCGAGACCCGCCACCTCCGCACTCAACCCATCCCTCGCCGACAGTGGAACAAGATCCCTGAAGAGCAACTCTTCTCCGCACTCGCCGACAACCAACCCACCCTCACTAACGACGCAGCCCTCAACCTCACAAACTGGATCTCCAACTGCGCAGACAACCTTGCTCCCCTCAAACGCTCGCAGCGACAGAACAACACCAAGAAACCCCTCTGGTTCTCTGACACCCTCAAAGAAAACTTGTCGCGCACTTGAGAAAGCCTGGCGCAAGGACCGCACCGCTGACCACATGACCGCCCTCAAGAACGCTACCCGCGAACACCACCACCTGATCCGCGCTGCCAAAAGGAATTTTTTCACCGACAGACTGGACAAAAACAGCCACAACAGCAGAGAACTCTTCAGCATCATCAAGGAGTTCTCCAATCCCAGTGCCAACGCCAACGCCGTCACGCCCTCACAGGATCTATGCGAATCCCTCGCCACTTTCTTCCATCGCAAGATCAGCGACCTCCACGACAGCTTCGGACACCAGACCCAACCAAACACCACAGAACCCACATCCCCGACCATCACCCTCAACAACTGGACCCACATCAGCACGGAAGAAACCAAATCCATCATGAACTCTATCCACTCCGGCGCCCCTTCGGACCCCTGCCCGCACTTCATCTTTAACAAAGCCGACGACATCATCGCCCCGCACCTCCAGACCATCATCAACTCTTCTTTTTCTTCTGCTACCTTACCCGAATGCTGGAAACACGCCGAAGTCAACGCCCTACTAAAGAAACCTACGGCTGACCCGAGCGACCTGAAAAACTTCCGCCCCATCTCCCTTCTGCCTTTCCCAGCCAAAGTAATAGAGAAGACCGTCAACAAACAGCTGACCACCTTCCTGGAAGACAACAACCTGCTCGACCCCTCACAGACCGGATTCCGAACCAACCACAGCACTGAAACCGCCCTCATCTCAGTCACAGACGACATCAGAACCCTGATGGACAACGGTGAAACAGTCGCCCTCATTCTTCTCGACATCTCGGCTGCCTTTGACACCGTCTGTCACCGCACCCTAATCACCCGCCTCTGCTCCACCGGGATCCAAGACCAGGCCCTGGACCGGATCGCCTCCTTCCTCGCAAACCGCTCCCAAAGAGTCTACCTCCCTCCATTTCGCTCAGAACCCACTGAGATCATCTGCGGCGTACCTCAAGGCTCATCACTCAGCCCGACACTCTTCAATGTCTACATGAGCCCCCTCGCCAACATCGTACGCAAGCACGACATCATCATCACCTCCTACGCCGACGACACCCAACTTATACTCTCCCTCACCAAGGACCCCGCCAGCGCCAAGACCAACCTACAAGAGGGTATGAAGGACGTCGCAGATTGGATGAGGCTCAGCTGCCTAAAGCTGAACTCTGAAAAAACTGAAGTCCTCATCCTTGGCAACACCCCGTCCGCCTGGGACGACTCCTGGTGGCCCACGGCCCTCGGCACCGCACCGACCCCCGCAGACCACGCCCGCAACCTCGGCTTCATCTTGGACCCTCTTCTCACCATGACCAAGCAAGTCAACGCCGTGTCCTCCGCCTGCTTCCTCACCCTCCGCATGCTCCGCAAGATCTTCCGCTGGATCCCCGCCGACACCAGAAAAACCGTGACCCACGCCCTCGTCACGAGCCGCCTGGACTACGGCAACACCCTCTACGCCGGGACCACAGCCAAACTCCAAAATCGCCTACAACGCATTCAAAACGCCTCGGCCCGCCTCATCCTCGACGTACCCCGCAGCAGCCACATCTCCGCACACCTGAGACACCTGCATTGGCTCCCAGTCAGCAAAAGGATCACCTTCCGACTTCTCACCCACGCACACAAAGCCCTCCATGACAAGGGACCGGAATACCTCAACAGACGCCTCAACTTCTACGTCCCCACCCGCCCCCTCCGCTCCTCTGGCCTCGCACTCGCCGCCGTCCCTCGCATCCGACGCTCCACGGCGGGTGGGAGATCTTTCTCCTTCCTGGCGGCCAAGACCTGGAACTCCCTCCCCACCAGCCTCAGGACCACCCAGGACCACTCCGCTTTCCGGAGACTCCTAAAGACCTGGCTGTTCGAGCAGCGATAACCACCCCCTTTGTCCCTAGCGCCTTGAGACCTGCACGGGTGAGTAGCGCGCTTTATAAATGCTAATGATTTTATTTGATTTGATTTCTGTGAGAGCAGGCCCTCCACCCTCCCAGCCCAGGAAGACCCATTCAAAATGCAGATGTATGCAAGTGAGGCTGAGTACCCTGTGTTTGGGGTGTGTCTGAGTGAATGCACAAGGAGCTGTCAACTAAACCCAGCCAGACGTGGATTGTAAGGCACAGAAAGATTTAAGTTCAGAGAAATGCTCACTTTCTAGAAGTGGCATTTCTAAAATAGTAATATTAAATCCAACTTCACCAGTCAGCAGGATTTTGTATTACCATTCTGGCCATACTAAATATGACCTTCCTACTCCTTTCTGATCAGCAGCTACCACTTCATCAATGTATCAGGGCAGCCCCAATGTTAGCCTATGAAGGGAGCAGGCCTCACAGTAGTGTAAAAACGAATTTAGGAGTTTTACACTACCAGGACATGTAAACTACACAGGTACATGTCCTGCCTTTTACCCACACCACACCCTGCTCTAGGGGTTACCTAGGGCACATATTAGGGGTGACATATGTAGAAAAAGGGGAGTTTTAGGCTTGGCAAGTACTTTTAAATGCCAAGTCGAAGTGACAGTGAAACTGCACACACAGGCCTTGCAATGGCAGGCCTGAGACAAGGTTAAGGGGCTACTTAAGTGGGTGGCACAATCAGTGTTGCAGGCCCACTAGTAGCATTTAATCTACAGGCCCTAGGCACATACAGTGCACTCTACTAGGGACTTACAAGTAAATCAAATAGTCCAATTGGGTGTGATCCAAGGTTACCATGTTTAAAGGGAGAGAGCATATGCACTTTAGCACTGGTTAGCAGTGGTAAAGTGCGCAGAGTCTAAAAGCCAGCAAGAACAGTGTCCAAAAAGTGGAGGGAGGCAGGCAAAAAGTTAGGGGTGACCACTCTAAGGCTGTCAGGTCTAACAATGGAAATGTGCATCAAACTTAAAAAAGCATTTAAAGTAACCGCCATGAGGGTAGGTCCGGCCAAAGCTTCAGAAATGACCATGGACTTGGCAGTCAATTCTAAATTTGATAGGCAGTGATTCTGTCAAGGCATGGAGTAATTTACTCTATCGCCTTGACTGACTTTCCTCTATTCGCCAGTATAAGAATCAGCCGCCAAGTGGCCGACCAGGACTATGCATGTTGTCTATAATGGTATGTCTATTTTTCTATGTTGATTTTTTTCTTCATTTTTAATAATGTGTGACCACCTTCTTTTAAAGAGTAATGAAAAAAGTCCCCAACCTATTCACAACTGAAACGTAAAATAAAGAGGTCAAAAAATAGAATATGTAATGTTTATAGCTGAAACCCATCTAAAAAAATTCCAGCAGTGCTCTGTGAGATTTCCAAAGTCAGAGAGTGAATATCTTAGATCTAAGACTGCAGCACAAGACTGAGAGAAGGGGTAACTTTCCTTTTGTTTAGTGGTACTCTTCTGTAGCTATAAACCCAGGTTGAGCGTACTGCTACTCAGAATAATTCTGAAAATGAAAGCAGAAGGAAGAAAGGGGGAAAACAGGAACCCATGTTGCAGTCCAGCAAAAGGTCCTGGAATCAAGGAAGGAAGAAGTGAAATAGGAATTTCCAATTTGCAGATATTAAGAAATTGTAAATTGTGAATCACTACTTCATATGTAAAATTGAGAGCATGTTTAATAGTGATTCGTTATTTTAAGTAAAAAGAGTTATGTGTGAACTGTCCCAAATTTGAAAAAAGGACTCAGGAGAGGGGTGAGGGAAAGCCTCAGCATGCAAGGGACTAAAATATGTTGTAGGCAACGGGTTGTAGGAAGTCTAGGCCTCAAATGTTTAAAACAAGTTAGACTTTCATGTCTGTGTGTTTTTTGTGGATATTTGTGGACGTAGCATTCAGTTTAGGGCTTGTTTATGCATAAGATCTTGATAGCTGTGTTCTTTTTGTCATATTTCAATAAATTGGTAAAGGGTGGGGTGGTATTGTTCAAGTGTTCCTTGAATGGAGTTGTGCCATCCTTTAGTTGCACTGTTTGTGTTTGCCTCTTTATTGAGCTTTGTTGGTTGATACACAACTATGTGATGTGGAAAACGGTTTGATACCTGATCACATCTGGGAGCTAATTCATTCCCCTTACCACTCTAGAAAGAGATTTACACCACTTCTGTAGTGGAGTGAAAGAATAAGTTACATAGCATCACTAATGCTGTTACTGGTGAGTACTCTATCTAACTGCAGATTCCTCAGCTTACAAATTTCCTCACGTGCCAGACTGGATCTGAATACCTCAAACATAGTGCTCCTGTGCACTGGTTGGTGGCACCGAGTGACTCTCTGTTGATGCTGTTCTGCTCCAGAAGTGATGAACAGAGTCTCATATAAGCCTCCCCCCAAAGCATTGATGTCAGTTTCTTTCACAAACTCTTCTTCTCCCTCAGATGTGGAGCCTAGCAGCAAATTGAATTAACTATTGTGCCAATTCCCCCACTGGACCTTTTCAGATGGAAGAGACAATACCACAGAACGGGGAGGTAGGAGGGTGGTGAAGCACCTGCAGTTAAATGGAGTATCCACCAGAAAGAACTTTACCATTTTTTTCTAAAAATGAGAGAAGGAAGAATCCATGTTGCAGGAAGAAGCACGCTGTCCTGCTTCACTGCTAATGGAAATCCCAGTGAAATTGTTATATTCTCCAACTGATTCTCAGGAAGGTAGCCTCAAGAACATGGACCCTGGTTTTAGTCTGCTGCAGGAAGACATCTTCCTACTGTTGAGCCTACCTCCTCATAGCAAAAGGTCCTGAAAAACAGGAAGGAATAAGTGATGTTTAATGTGTGATGATTAAGAAATCATAAACTACGAATTGCTACATAATATATACTAATTCAAAGCCTGCTAAACTAATGCTATGAAGAAAGCACAAATGGTGAATGTTGAATGAGAAGGAACAGAAGATATCACAACCATGAAATACTGTGTTAAGCAGATTGCTAGCCTGGAGTGTAGAGTGACAATGTGTGCCTGAACTGCCTGGAATGTTTTAACCATGGCAGGTAACTACACACAGGAGGATGGTGGAAGAAAAAGAAAAAAACATTTTTGTAACCTCAGAATTATTGCAAACACATTGTCACATTCAAAAATAAAATAGTTACATTCATACATGAGGCTACAGAATGTTTACAAATTCATAAGCGTTAACTAAAAATAAGCTTACCTACCAAGTCGGCACATTCAAAATCTCCTCATGACAGTCAAAAGGCCACAATGCAAAGGCATAAAGGAATTGTGCTATACTGCCAGGTATTTTGCAACAAGATCTAGTATAAACCAGTAAGAATTAAAAAAACAAGCTGAATACTTACTGATTATTGTTTTTTACTCTTTCTATATGGGCATATAATATATGAGTACCAACTATAAATCAGTTTACTTGAAGAAAGAATGCTAGTCCGTAAACACTCACCATAGAGTCATGCAGTTCATGTGAGGCATCTGGAAAAGAAATGTTGGTAAGAAAGCCTCAAGGAAATTACTAATACACAAGATGAAACACTTTATGAAATTCCTTCCCCTATTCTCCGATAGGTATCTGAGGCAAGCAAATGTATTGAGCACATGAATTGACTGTGAGGAGGTGCTGCCTGACTTAGCTGAGTTTTTATGGCTAAATGTGTTTAAATCTATCAGTTAAATCCATAAACCTGCTTGTTAAACCTGCATTTCCCCGCGCACTTACTCCTCTGCCTGCTTAAACAGTATAACTAATATACTGACTAAATACCCTTACCTTTCTTCTCCTTCCGAGTTGGGCTGCAGAAATATACCCCCTTCTCCCTATCAGATACAGGGCAGCCATTGTAAAGGAGTATAATGCCTTCCGGATCCCATTTTTTTACTTTGTACCTTGTTATCAACTGCTTCTATTTGGTGGCAACTTTCCAGTTCAAAATGCTAATTTTGAATACTTTGTACATATTAATAACGATTCAGTATTTGTGATTCACAAGTAAGGATTCGATATTTGGTCATTTGTAAACTTACCAAACTTACCAAGAGTCAATTTTAGCGGTCAGCAACCTGCTTCGTAATGTGAAGCCTTCCTCCTGGAATGAAAATGTCTAGAATACAGGACTGAGAGCATTCAAATCTTTACTTTTCAGCTGTTCTAACTTGGTGAAGTGTTGATAAACCCGGAGAAGCCTATACACCAACTAGAATCCCTGCTCCTCAGCACACAAGCAATAACCAGATTTTTGGGTAGAAGAGGGATGGGCACCATTGTCTGGGTCTAGCAAAAGCTCAAGAACTTGAAATTCACAGCAATTTTGCCATGTTCCTGCTATTATCACATTCTCAGATGCCCTGTTATTGTTCTCAAAGTCACACAAATAGATCACACTGCTTACTCTATTCTTTTTTCTATTTTACTATTTACTACATATTACTACTAGCTTCTTTTTTCACCTGCTGCTCAAAGTGCACTATATGTCCCTAACTACCTTGGCTATATTGTCTGCCTGTTGTCTTTTGAATTTGCAAGAAAGTAGATTATTAATTGAGATGGATGGGATTCTATCACAAGGAATAAGGCCAAAACTAGTGGAGGCAGAAGGCGCAGGTCAAATACACCCAGCAGGTTCATTCCACACAAGACGTTTACTATTTAACTCAGTATCTTAAATAGAAGTCATAATCCTCAAGCGGGGAAAAGTAGACTGTGTCCAGCAAATTTCTGTCAAAGTTGGATAGGCTGTTGGGTGAGGTTCCACTGAAGCTCTTGGCTGTGGTGGGAAAAATTCCAATTGGTAGGAATTCAGATTTTATGCCCGCCAAAGTCCTCACATCAGTGGGCTAATTTTTTATCCTTTGGTCATTTTGGATGGTCAGGTTTTAGATTAAACTCTTTTATTTATGCAGCTGAAACTCTGCAGTCTGAAACTGTACCCATCAAAGGTCCCTCAAATTCAGGACCTGCTGACAATCTGCAGGTCTTGGAAGTCCAAACAATTTCTATGTCCTAATTTCTAATTCCCAACTTCCCAGTTTTTTGGAGCAGCTCCACCTGGTTACCTATGTAGCTCCCAGACCCTAAAGGACAACACTTTGGGGCCTAAATTCACTCTAGGAGACGCTATCAACAGGGTCTGGTTCAGGTTCAATTGCTACTGATCATCTTGACACATTAGGGAAAAGGCTTTTTTGCAGCTTGTTTCCCTGTAGCCACACAGGCGGTCAGCCAACTGTCCCCTGGAATCCACTTCTCAGTCTTGGGAAGAGGTCCAGCCCTTTGGGTCTTAAACAGCAGATTCAGTTCTCTTCTGTTCTTCAGCAGGTTCAGAGAGTGTTCTGATGTCTTGTGGGTGAGGTGTCACATTTGTAGGATTTATTAGCCATTGGGTTGAGGTGATTTTTACACAATCCCGCACCAACTGGAAAAAAGTTCAGAAGGGGAACCTTCCCACATTTCCGAAGTGTCATCTTGTTTGTTTTACTGCAAACTATTCCGGAGTGCACTAATCTGAGGCAAATCCAATATAGCAGAATACTTCTGCCCTTGGAGGGAGCTTAAGTGCTAGCCACCTATGTGTTTAGGGAAATGAGCAGTCCCCTCCTCCTCAGGTACACCAGATTGTTTCTGGGATCAGGTCACCCTTCCACTGGACTGGTGTCAAACTGACTGCAGAAAACCCAGGTGACAAAAGGCTTCTATTTCCCAAGTTGCCCCCCTTGAGCTGCTATTAGGCACATACCTTAACCCAAGTGTTTCTGTCAAGCTAAACCATTGCTTCTGCTCAAGGAGCAGTTGTTAGGACTCATTAAGTGGAAGTACTGTTAGGGCCATCTTTCAGAAGGCAAATGCTATTTAGCCTACTGGAAGGTTAGGCAGACACAATCTAAATTTTTAGAAGTCACTCTTACCAAATATTTATAAAAAAATGTGACATAACTACATAATTGGATTTTTATTAAACCTTTAAAATAGGTGTTTGAATTGTTTCAGTAATTTGTCCCATACCAGACTTACAGAGCAATGATTTTATTCTGAACTTCAGTTGTTCTCACAGGACAGCTGGGTATATGCCAACATTAAATTCTTACATGTACCACTTTAAGATACTAGGCACCTTACCTTGGGGGGGACGGGATTCTGCTTGGTGGTGACTAAGTTAATATTTAAAAGCAGGTTTCTTTTCAGTTAAAAAACGTTATTTTAACAAGCTCGTCAGAAGGTTTAAAAGTCATATGAGTCGGGCTGCACAGGTAGGCTTGAATCCATGTTTCCTTTATCAGCCTAATAGATGGCACAACTAATGTTGCAGTCCACATATGACATCTAACTTTTTCATTCCATTGCTGGATTTCCTACACAATATATTATGACCTTACTGGGAAGTTGTTTCGCTGGGTAGCCAAAAGGGCGCCACTGCAAGGAAAGGGAAGGAATGCTCTGTATAATAATGAATATGGCACAATCCTGCCCTTTAACACAGTGCAGAGAAGCAAGGTGGCTTGCTGTGTTGCACTGCATGAAAGTTTGATAAATTTGGCCCTCAGAGTTCACATTTCTGAAAATCAGAAGGAGTTCGTAGGGATCCATGAAAGGTTTGAAGATCACTGTTAACAACATGGACCTTGCTGGGCCATCATCGCATACACACGTGAGTTCAGACATGATCAAACTAGGATTTTTTCTTCAGGAAAAGTTCAAACCAATGCGGACTAACTAGGCTTAAAACGAATTTACATCATTTTTTTGTGAAAATTATGAAAAATTTTCAAATATTTAGGAAAAATAATGCATTATTCCTTGGAATTACCAGCTACATTATTTTGCACTATTTTATATCATGAAGTGCATCCTTGCACCCATTTTTGGTACAAGGTCGCATTTCATACAGTCACATTCAGTTCATTTGCATCCTTCCATTACTTCCAGAAGAGGATTATACCCAAAAATGTTATTACACAGCAGGGCAAAATGACTTACTCTGAGGCATTTTGCTTAGCGATCATATCACAAAATGCCAGACCTTACATTACCTAAGGTGATGTAAATTTCATCTGGACTTAGGCTATACCGTCAAATGTCATTCTCAAGTCAAGGGTTTTAAGCAGCTTGTGTAATTTGACACTTTCAAAGTCTGCACTAGTGATGTCAAACAGAACAAGAAGACAGAGGTTACTAATGTCAGTGATTTGAAGACCATTATCCACTCTTTGTGTCACTGTTCGTGGCCAAAACAAAAGCAAAACAAAATACCTTACCAGACTTCTTGCTGCCTTGATCAATGCATTGCCACACATTGCCCTGTGTTGAAAGTGGGGCTTTCATGTTCTTCGAGTTACTGGAGTTGTGCCAGAACCGTTCGAGAAGGGTCTAATGTGGCTTCTGGATGGTGCACATCGCAGGTGGCATCATCAAGGCTCCAGCAAACCACATGGCATGTGGCACGTCAAACATGGCCTTTGATTCCTAGCTTAGATGAAAATGTGACCATGTGCATTCCCAGATTGTAGATGGTGATTTCTGGAAAATGTGTTATTGGAACTTCCCAGTCTAAGATTTGCACTTTGGGTTCTTTATTTGTAATTATCATCTCTCAACTGTTAACTTGTGCAGCATTTTATTTTGTTGCAATTGTCGTTTTTTCTTTAAGCAATTTGGATTATGTTCCTTATGGATCTTTTGACCCTGAACCTTTATCGGGCTCAGCTTTGATCTCCTACCTAATGCCGAGTGTACTTTGGTGCCTTTCTGGTTTCACCAACATCATCTTCAATCAAAGGCTAAAGAAGGTTTATTCCCCTTTGTGGATTTTCCTTTCTACCTGTTACTCTCTAATGGAGTCCCTGTCTTCCTTACATGTATACTAACCTGTGGAGGGTGGCACTGTGGCTACTTGAAGGCACTCTGACTACTGGAGGAAGATGCCTTTTTGGGGGGAAATCTTCAGGAACCCTTAACAGTCCTTGTGACCAGTACTTGAATATTTGGCCAGTTGATAACTCTGTTTTGCATTACGTCCAAACTCAAAGTGGTAGTCATGAATAAGCTTGATCTTGTCATGTTGTTGGTTGCTGACATGTCTGTACAAGATGGCATGCCTGTAAAGGGGCACATGTTGGAGAGGCTGTCATAATGCATAATGCCCTTTTGCATCATAGAGAGTTTTTTCAGCCTAGAGAGATCTTGACAATGTGTCTTTACCATGCAGTGAAGCTGCTATAGGACTTCAGAAGAAAGTGTGGTTGAAGGTAGCCACTTTAAGTGCCTTTTGGAGTATTATTGTGAGGGTGAGGGTTAATGTTTCTGAGTGTCAATGTGGCATTAGATTTGGTCACTTTTTTATAAAGGTAGTCATAAGTTTTTACGTGGTAGTTTAGGCAGAAGATTAGTGTAATAAGTGATGACTTTGAATAGCACATTGCTTTTTTAGAATGATTTAATCATGGTGGTCGAGTAGTAGTTGGCTTTCAATTCTAAGAAGAACTTAGTATTGACAGTGAGAGGTTCTTGTCACTTAGGTCATTGCCACTTCTTCTGTTTTCTAATTGTATGTTTGCTGTTTGTGAATTCCTGGTTGTAGTACGGTGTGGATAACTTCACTTTTGAGAAGTGGGGCTTCAGAGAATTATGGGGACCTACGGAGTTTATGATAAGTAAAAAAGCAGATTAGTGATAAATCTGATTTCTTTTTCTTAAAAAAAGTGTCACACCTACATTTTTTGAGGGGACCACTACTCATTTGTCCCCATGATCATGGCCCACATCTAACACCTTTGGGGGAAGTCAATTCATAGAAACTACAATTTATGGTGACCAAAGCAGTGCTTTTGGTGTGGTTGACCCAGGGCTCTTCATGCAATGAACCACAATACAGTTTCACTCATGATAGATGGAATTTCCTGTGAATGCTCAATGCTTTGTGTCTGGTACATTTTTTAGTTACTAAGCTGTTGATTGTGATTTGGCCAGAATGTGGTTATAGGCGTTCACACTCAATGCAGCCTCTAGAAGAAAATATGCATGTTTACCAGTGCTGTTTACTTCTTGGATACTATGAACATAGCACTCACAACCAGTTACTATTGACATGGAGGTCATGTCCAGTTGCCAGTGGGAGGGAATCCCCCTACTACTGGAACAGAGAAGTTGCCTTTTTTCAGGCCAGGCTGCTGGGTAAGAGAATCCCCAGGAGTCTGAGGCTGTTTTTTAAGGTAATGATGTTTAACGCGCATGATGCACTGAAGTCATTGTGACAAAAAGTGAAAGTAAACAAGCCAATTGCCTTGTTTTACTTTGAGTGCATTCGCATTTGCAAATATATTACAGCCCTGAGCATTCACTTTGTTGTGAAAGGTATTGTTGGAAAGGGGAGAAAGTGCCCTTTCCAATTGTATCCCTCCCTAGTTGATCCCTGATTGGAGATCACCAAAGGGGGGTCTAGACACCAGGGATTCGATTTAAGGGATTAGATTTAAGGGTGGGAGTGGCCCCCCTGGTAATGAGCTAGTGTGCCCTACTTCCGCTGGGCACAGCAATCTTCTGGCCTCCACAGGTGGGGTGCTTATAGAAGGTCTGTGCGTCCAGTCTGCCCTGGGGGTGGGGGCAGAAAGCCCACTAGAAACCTAGGAGTTTCCATTGTACAGAAAAGAAAGCAGTAGGGGCTGGCCACCTGACATAGGATCATGCCCCAAACTCTATAGGGGCAAGTCTGCCTTTCTGCCACCCTAATAGGCAGGTTGAGGAGGCCGAAAGCCCATTGGACACCAAAGTAATATTTTTTGGGAAAAAGGGGTGGGACTATAGTTTTTCTGTCCCCCTCAGAGGCAGATTGTGTGGTTTGCTTTCAGTTCGCCCCATGGAATGGTAGTAAGCCCATTAGACACCATGGAAAATATTTTTCTTTAAAAAAAGGTAACATTGGTAGAACCCAAAAGGGGCAGCACAGCCTTTCTGCCCTCCTTGTGGGCAGATAGGGAATTTGCTTCAATTTGTGCCCCAGGAGGGCAGAAAGCCCAAAAGACACTGTGGATTTTAAGAATCGGCTAAAGCAAACAAAAGGATAGGAGGTGGCCTCCTTTGGCATTAAGCTAGACACATCGTTCCAAAAGGGGCAATACTCTCATTCTGCCCTGCTGGGTGCAGCCAGGTGGTTTGTCCTGATTGATAAGGTTGCCTTAAATGTGCCCATCTGGTGAGTAGAAAACCCACTGGACACCAGGGATTTTGCATTAGAGGCATAGGGAAAGGGTGCAGGTGTCCCACTTTGGCATTGGGCCTTGACCCCACTCCAAAAGGGACAAAAAAAGTCCTACAACTCCTGGGTGTACAAAGTCCGACTTGCCCCCAATTTTTCCCTGGTGGGCAGAAAGCACATTGACAATAGGGATTTCAATATTCACCAAAACAAGCAAAAGGATAGGGGCACCCTAACCTAGCAAAGAACCATACTTCCAACCCAAAAGGGGCAATAGAGTCTTTCTACCTCCCTCGGGGCTGAACAATGGTTTGTCCTGACTAGGGACTTGCCCCTAATGTGCTCCAAGGAGTGGTATAAAGAACTCTAGACACCAAGGCCCATATTTATACTTTTTGACGCACAACTGCGCCAACGCAGTTGTGCGTCAAAAGTTTTACCGCCGGCTAAAACCATTCCAACGCGCCATGCGGGCGCCTTATTAATGGAATGACGTTAGCCGGCGTATGGGAAAATGGGGGTTGTGCGTCAAAAAATGGTGCAAGTCAGGTCTGAGGCAAAATTCAGGCCTCAAACCGGATTTGCGCAATTTTGTTTGACGCCCAACCTCCATTGACATGACTCCTGTCTTAGCAAAGACAGGAGTCATGCCCCCTTGCCCAATGGCCATGCCCAGGGGACTTATGTCCCCTGGGCATGGTCATTGGGCATAGTGGCATGTAGGGGGGCCCAAATCAGGCCCCCCATGCCACAAAAAAAATCGGAAAAAAATACTTACCCGAACTTACCTTTACTTCCCAGGGATGGGTCCCTCCATCCTTGGGTGTCCTCCTGGGGCGGGCAAGGGTGGCAGGGGGTGTCCCTGGGGGCAGGGGAGAGCACCTCTGGGCTCCTTCCGAGCCCACAGGTCCCTTAACGCCTGCTCTGACCCAGGCGTTAAAAAACGGCGCACATCAGGCTGTGCGCCGTTTTTTAAGGCCCACCCCCTCCTGTGCGTCAAAATGACGCCAGAGTATAAATAAGGGGCACAGGCCTTAAAGTCATTTTTTGGAAGGGAACGCCTACCTTGCATATAATTAACGCAAGGCTGGTTCCCCCTTCCAAAAAATTACGCACATGGTGGAATTTTGACGCCCGCGGGGTCGGGCGTCAAAGTATAAATATGGGGCAGGGTTTGCGCCGATTGTGGGTCAAACATTTTTACGCACATTCGGCACAAACAGAGTATAAATATGCCCTCAAGAACTTTATACTTGGGCAAAAAAGGTGTGTGTATGTATTGATTGTAGAGGCATAAGGTAGTGGAAAAGGTGCATAGGTCTTTGCACTGGATGCACATTGTGCTAATAGGATTTGTGTTGTGTGATACCGGGGTTCTTACCTACATCAAAGCTTAATCATTTAAACAGAGGAGTGCCAATGTCCCTGAATGCTTTAGCTGAGGGTGAGGCAACAAGAGATAACTGCGACAGGAGGATGTGGTGATAGGAAATCAGCAGGCCTTGGGTCATGTGCTGTTGGGATGGTTGTATGTGATAGCGCGTCCAGTCCTTATAGATTAATTATACTTGGACACGCCAGAGGTCGGTGAACCTTTTGACCGAGTTGAGTTCTCCTCATCCAAGAATAGTCGGATCCCTCAAATCAATAATTAATAACCATTTATAATCAATAACCAATATTCGATTATAATCAATCAGTAAATTCAGAATCAATAGTAATCAGTAATTTGACACATCACGACCTTTCAGTCATGAATAACCACACCTGTTTATTAAAAGTTAATGAGTTTATTTCCCTATATTAACAAAGCTAACACAATATAAGTAAGTCTCAAGATCAAATGATACACATATACGAACATTACTAGCTGTTCTTAGCGACGGAAGAAACGCAATCTACGCAAGATTTGGATTATAATGCACTCAGTTACAGCAATGCAAATCACTAATAAGAGTAACTGAATTTGACTAATTGCATACATCGGTCAGCATAACAAGATTTCAATTTAGCACGGTGCATCAAGTGAATACCTCAACTAACCTCTGATTAGCATTGGCATGTGGGGCTTCATGCAAAACGAATTTAGTCAACACTAATTTAGAAACTTCTAGCTTGGACTCTGTAAAAATAAGCAGTTGGTACCTAAGAAGGAAAACACAATGCATAATACAATTATCCTCTTGTAATTACCAAATACAATCAGCATTCAAGGAAAAGTCGTTGTCCTTCAGGTACTGGTTCGATCAGCATGGGGCAGAATCCAAAGGGGCAAAGTTTAAGGCAAGTTTTCCTTGCAGCAACAAGGAAAATGGGGCAAAAGTTATCATATGGGCAAGACAGGGTAAAGTTAAAGTTAAAGGGGGTCATTCTGACCCTGGCGGTAAATACCGCCAGGGCCGGGGTCGGCGGTAGCACCGTCAACAGGCTGGCGGTGCACCGCCGGGCATTCTGACCGCGGCGGTACAGCCGCGGCCAGAAGCGGAAAACCGGCGGTGTACCGCCGACTTTCCGCTGCCCATGGGAATCCGCCATGGCAGCGCAGCTTGCTGCGTCGCCATGGGGATTCTGGCACCCCATACCGCCATCCAGTTCCTGGCGATTCACCCGCCAGGAACAGGATGGCGGTATGGGGTGTCGTGGGGCCCCTGGGGGCCCCTGCAGTTCCCATGGCAAGGGCATGGGCACTGCAGGGGCCCCCGTAAGAGGGCCCCACAAAGAATTTCAGTGTCTGCTTTGCAGACACTAAAATTCGCGACGTGTGCAACTGCACCCGTCGCACCTTCCCACTCCGCCGGCTCCATTCTGAGCCGGCTTCCTCGTGGGAAGGGTGTTTCCCGCTGGGCTGGCGGACGGCCTTTTGGCGGTCGCCCGCCAGCCCAGTGGGAAACCCAGAATGACCGCCGCGGTCTTTTGACCGCGGTACGGTCTTATGGCGGTTCCCGCTTGGCCAAGCTTAGAATCAGGGCCAAAGTCTCTAGTGTGAGAATTCTTAAAGTCTGTCTCTCTGGGATAGAGAAAAAGCATCAAAGGGTCATCAAAATGGCTTCTTGAATCTTGCTTCAAAATGGCATCAAAGAAAATGGCTGACTTCTCTTTGTCTGGTGGGTTTAAGTAAGAAACGTTCTAAATTCTTCAGGGCCTTCCATTGGAGGGTCCATAGGGTGGTTTCTCTTTGACCAATGAATAGTGTCTTTCTCTTAGCACTCATTTATGCATAAGGTGTCCTTGGAGTTTTGGAACACAAGTAGCAACAAAGTTTGCCAATTATTTCTGTATCAGTGTCTTTATTGTCTGCACCTGCAGAAACTGACCTTGCTTCAAAGGGGATGAAACTTGCCTAGCACGAAACCTTGAGATAAGTCTATTAGTCATTTCTACTGGAAAAATACAGCCTTTAAAGTTAAAAATGCGTCTTTGTTAATACAAGTGAAAACCACGCAGTTAAATTTGAGACCAGGCAACTAGGCCAAAGCCTCTGCTAAATTTAAGCTAAGCATATAACAGTTTCAACAAGAAAATCATAAAATACATCTGTAATTATGACGGATTACTACATTGTCGATTATTCATGATTAATTAAGCTTGTTTATAATAATGGCGAACTACACCGTAGGCACGTTTTCTACATACATTATTTTTCTTTGCTAAAATCACATTGCCTTATACGATTTTGTTACATGATACATAAGCGTTTGTTAGCCTTTCGCTTTCTGCTTCATCAATTCCTCCTCTGATGACTAATTATGTCATCACATTAAATCTTCCACCACAAATTTTATTTCATTAAAATTCTGTTTTAGTAATTTGGCATTTCAGTCATCTCCCTCTTCCTTTTTGTTCCCTTTGATTTTTCCCTGTATATTTCAACTATTTTATCTTGTTCTTTCTTTTCTCTTCTCCTCTTGCTTCTTGATTTCGATATTTTAATAGCTTTCCATATTCCCAAAATACCTATTAAGCAAATTAATATTATTAATATCCCTTTTACTATTTTCAGTAATATTCCATTCCAAATGTTGCTGAGCCAATTTCCCACGGAAGCAAATCCTTTTCCAACTTTTTCCCATACTCCTGGTTCTTTCAATTCTTTCAAATCTGCACTTATCATTAGTTAAATTTGCAAGCATATTTCTAATTTGTCCACTGTTGTCTGGTATATAAGAACAACAGTGACGTGCACTAAGCATTTTGCAAACACCGCCATTCTTTGCTAAAAGAATGTCTGAAGCAAGCCGATTTTGAAGAGTCATAGCTCTTTCTGCAGCAAGTTCAGCATCAATCAGGATCATGCCTCCTGAGAATTTTGTCAGCATGTTATCCACAATAGTAGACAACTTTCGTATTTTGATTGAATTCAATATGACTCCTACGGAAGGAATCATTGCTCCAAATATATCTCCTGCCACACCAGAAGCTGTCTCCCTTTTCTGAATACGATGTAATTCAGACAGCTTTGGAAATTTCTTTAAGTCGTCCAGTTGAAAAATCTTTGGAAATACTATTCCCAAATAACATCTCCCATACCATCCTTTTGAAAGACGATAATAGGCATTGAGTCCACAAATATAGTATACTCCTGGAGTAGCTGGATCTAGGCCATTTAACATGAATGTCGATTTACTCTGGAATAAAAACACGTGTTTACATTCACTCGTTCCTACAAAGATGGTGTCATAGTATGATTTAGGTCTATGTATACAAAGCTTCCCTATATGTATTGCGTCTAAAGCTAGTTTCCCTTGTGTCTTTATTGCGGCAAAAGCATAGTTATCTACAGATGTCCTTTTGTGTAATTCTTTTTCTAATTTTTCTTTTACCATTTTCCTTCTATCTTCGGTGTGATCTAAAAAACTTTTCTCTACGGGTGAAAGCAAGCATGTAAGGTTTTCTTTATGTGCGTGAACTGTGGAAAAAGGAGATAATGGTTCAAAGAAACCCCTAACTAATTTTATATAATAATCTCTCGCTACTTTACTCAGGTACTCTATTATGGGGACATATGAAAATACAACATCATGATTGGAATAGAAGTATTGAATATACTCCTGGCCATAAAATCTGGTTAGTAACAAGCTACATGTTATTCCATACGTAAGAGGTATGCTATGATATGTCACCCCTTCTATTACTGAGGTAGGTATTTGTGTACATACATAACAATCTTTCGCATCCATTGTCTCAACATACTCATTCAGCAAGCGATAGAAGACATTAGACGAAAGTTCTTTCTTGTCATGCAAATATTTTTCGTCTTGTTCGAGTTTCTTCAAAGGGGTTAGTTCAGTAGTAGTTTTAAAAGTAGAAGCATCATTCGCGTCTCTTTCATTCCCTCCATGCATTCCAAGAATCATTGCCATAATTATTAGTACACATGCAGTTATTAGACCTATACACATATATTTACAATATTTCATTTTATGTCCTTGTGTAGTGTAGCCTGACATGATCTATATAGAATCAGAAAGCTGAAGACACTTTATCAAATCAGATTTGCAGATATATATATATATAAATAAAGGATGAACGAGGTCAAAGTACACACGGTTTTCTTTAGCAGCTTAGTCTCTTATCGGTTTAGCAGCTTTGTCTCAAAATCTGTTTCAAAGTCAATCAGGTTATCAATGTCTTATTCGGTTCAAAAGTCAATCAGGTAAAAGAATGTCTTATTCGGTAATGTTCATGAAATTTCACTTTTCAAGTACCAAAGTGTCGTTCTGCTTCTTCGTTTTCAAGACTAAGAGCTAGAAATTCGCCTGACCAATTGTTAGTGGCTGTGTCCGCCCACTCTGGACCAGAATATCTTCTGCTCGGTATTCTTTTCCTTTTCAATTTTGCATCTCCTTTCGATTCTCTTTCGCTTATTTCTTGTTCTTTGGCTGTGTCTTTTTCTTCATTCAGTGTTGTTATTACGATAGACACTTCTTTTCTTTTCTCCTTCAATTTTGGCCATTTGTTTTCGTTCAATGTCTCTTTAGTCTTTGATATGCTTTGTCTTCGTTTCTCGCTGTTTTCACTTGATGGACCTGTAACCGGTTCTGGAAGAATTTGAACAATTTCGCTCTGCTCTGTCTTGTCTCCTTCCACTAGGAGGTCAATCAGGTTTTCTCCTTCTTTTTCTGTATCGTCTGCTTCTGGGAAAGCCCTCCTCTTATTAGGCTCTCCTGCTTCTTCACCTGAAATAGGATCTTTGTCACCTCCAGGATCTTTGTCACTTCCTGAGGCTTCTTCTCTGTAGTCCTCAAAAGGATCGACTGCGTCTTCCTCAGAGAATATTTCTTCTGTCTCGATTTCTTCTTGTTCGCTTTCAGGCTCTCTTCGTTCTGTCTCAGTGCCTGGTACTTTCCTGTCAGTTGTTGGTAATTTCAGTGCCTCAATTTCCTCTTCTGTGGGACACGTTACCCTTTTCGTGTGACTGGCGTGAATCCAGTTGGGAACTCCCGCACACTTCACAGCGGTGGTAGTTGTCAGAATCACTTGAAAAGGTCCTTTCCAACGGGGTTCCAGACACGACTTCCTCACATGCTTCTTTATCACAACCCAGTCACCTGCTTTCAGGGTGTGTCCTGGACCCTGGATCGGTGGCAAGGTGGTTGCCTCCACCTGGTGAGAAAAAGAGCGGACCACATCAGCCAGACCTTTGCAGTAGTCCAATACCATATCATCTGTAATATTTACAAGATCATTTGCAGGAACTGCTGGAAGTCTCATGGCTCTGCCCATGAGAATTTCGTGCGGTGATAGTCTAGTTTTTCTATCAGGTGTATTTCTCATTGACATTAACACCAAGGGCAATGCGTCAGGCCATTTCAAATCTGTGGATGCGCATATTTTCGCCATCCTTGATTTCAGCGTACCATTCATTTGCTCCACTAGTCCTGATGCTTCAGGGCAGTAGCTACAATGCAATTTTTGTTCAATGTTCAGTGCTGCACACAGTAATTTGATTACTTCGTTATTGAAGTGACTTCCCCTATCTGATTCTTAAGAGATCGGAAATCCGAAACGTGGTATTAGTTCTCTCAAGAGCAGTTTTGCAACTGTGAGACTATCATTTCTGCGTGTAGGGTATGCTTCTAGCCAGTGACTAAAAATTCACACAATCACCAACACATATTTCAAGCCTGCATGCATAGGCATCTCAATGAAATCCATTTGCATCCTGCTGAATGGCCCACCTGCTCTTCCAATGTGGCTAAAATTTACCACTGTTCCCTTCCCTTCGTTCATTTGTTGGCGAATGACGCAACAATGGCAAACTGCTTCAGCAACTTGGTGGAATTTGGGATTAAACCAATCAATTTTGAATAATCTAATCATGGCATCCCTTCCAAGGTGGGCTTGTCCATGGTATAACCTGGCTAATTGCGTCAAAAGACTGTCTGGCAAAACCAATCTCCCTTCACTTGAAACCCACAAATCATCTGGTTTCTTTACGCATTGTAATTTACTCCATGAGAGTTTTTCATCCTTGCTAACATTATTTTGTAGGAATTTCAATTCTTCTATTGTGTCTATGATGTTTAGAGCAAAGGCTTTAATTGGTTCAAGTTCTGGCTCATTTATCAAGTTCCATTTGTCTCTGAGCAATATACAGTTCAATGCGCAAAACCTTGCGACTTGATCTGCATATCCATTTCCCAAATAAACGAAGTCTTGTGATTTCGAGTGTGCACTGCATTTTACCACTGCCACTTCTCCTGGCAACTGGATAGCTTGTAACAATTCTCTTATTCTTTCACCATTTTTCACCGGTGATCCTGAAGAGGTCATGAAGCCTCTTTGTGACCACAATTGTCCAAAATCATGCACTATTCCAAATCCGTACTGACTGTCAGTGTAAATGGTGACTTTCATTAATGCGGAAAGTTGGCAAGCTCTAGTAAGGGCTACTAGTTCCGCTACCTGTGCAGAGTAAACTCCCTGAAGCCAAGATGCTTCCAGAACACCAGTTATTGTACATACAGCATATCCTGCTTTCAATATTCCTAGTGCATCTCTTAAACATGAACCATTAACAAAAATTATTTGATCATTTTCTTCCAATTGGGTGTCTTTAATATCAGGTCTTGGCTTTGTACAAAATTCAGTCACTTGAAGACAATCATGCTCAATATCATCCGCATGTTCAATCTCAACATTTTCACTGGGAAACAAAGTTGCTGGATTCAATGTGGTACACCTTTTCAATTGCACATTTGGTGATCCCCAAATTATTGTCTCGTACCTTGTAAGCCTAGCACCAGTCATGTGCTGTGTTCGGGAACGTGTCAAAAGTATTTCGACTGAGTGAGGGACCATAACTGTTAAAGGATGTCCCATCACTATTCCTTCACTCTGATTTAAGCTTATACCAACTGCTGCTACAGCACGCAAGCATCCCGGTAAGGCTGCTGCGACTGGATCCAAAGTAGCTGAAAAATATGCTACTGGTCTGTTTACGCCACCATGGGCTTGAGTCAAGACAGACAAGGAACATGCATCACGTTCATGACAAAACAATTTGAACGGCTTTGTGTAATCAGGCATACCTAAAGCTGGAGCTCTGCACATGCATTCCTTTAATTCAACAAAGGCATCCATTTCATCTCTTTTCAACATTATTTCATCCTGCGCATCTTTCTGGGTCAGTTTCAGTAAAGGTTTGGCTAGAGTCGAGAAATTGGGAATCCATTGGCGACAGTAGCTCACCATTCCCAAAAACTTTCTCACCTCTTTTCTCGTTTTGGGTGGACTCATTTGAAGTACACTTGTTATTCTTTCTTCCATGATTCTTCTCGACCCTTTCTCTTTTTGGTGACCCAAATATTTCACTTTCTTCTGGCAGAATTGTAATTTCGAAGGAGACACTTTGTGTCCATTCCTTCCCAAATGGTTCAGTAGGGCAATAGTGTCAACCGTACAGTCATTTTCTGTTTTGGATGCAATCAGTAAATCATCAATATACTGTACTAAGGTTGATTCAAATGGTAATTCCAATGATTCCAGATTTTTCTTTAGAATCTGATTGAAAATTGATGGTGACTCCGAAAAGCCTTGAGGAATTCGACACCAACTGTAGACTCTGTCCAGGAATTTGAAACAATAGAGAAATTGGCTTTCCTCATGAAGAGGCACAGAAAAAAATGCTTGTGACAAGTCGATGACTGAGAACCACTCTGCATCGCAGGGAATTTGAAACATTATTACAGCTGGATTTGGTACTACGGGACAACATTTGACTATTATGTCATTTATTTTTCTCAAATCTTGAACAATTCGGACCTTTCCACTTGGTTTTATTAGTCCCATGATTGGTGAATTACATGGACTACTTAGTACTTCTTTCAGTACTCCCTGTTTCACAAATTCGTCAATGAGTTGGGCAACTTTCATGAGAGTTTCTTGTGACATATGGTATTGTGGAGTCTGAGGAAAATTTACATTGGGTTTTGCAGTCACTTTCACCGGTTCTGCTCCTTTGACCAATCCTACTTCTTTACCTGTCATATCCCACACTTCCTTTTCAAATGTTTCTTGTAACTCCGCTGGAATATCTGCTTCAGTGAACATAGGATAAAGAGTAATCAGGGGTTACTCCTCATTAACAGTTTCCACTTCGTCCTCTCCTAAACTGTCCTCTTCTTCCTCATCACTGTTTGTCTGAATTTTAATTCCATTATTTGAGCACATAATCGAGCATCACAATTTGCACAATAAATCTCTCCCTAACAGGGATATCGGACTTGAGTCACACACCACAAATTTATGTGACCCTTGAAAGTTACCAATTTTGACTTGCACTGGATCTGTAATTGGGTTTGTCAGATACCTATTTGCTACTCCCACTACTTGAACTGTTCTCCCTGAAAGTGGCAAATTTGGTACTTCAATACTTCTGACTGTAGAGTGTGTAGCTCCTGTGTCAACCAAGAATGAAACGCTGTGACCCATAACTCTTCCTTTCACATATGGTCCCTTTTGATCAACTTCCAAAGATGCTGCAAGCATACAATTTCCCTCCTCATCTGAACTTCCACTCTCCCATTCATTGTTTATTCCATTCTCACTGTGTAACAGGAATTGGTGTACCGGGTTACTTTGATTCATTCCTTGACCTGTAACCTGTTGAGGAAGCATTACTTGTTGCTGATTCATTGGTGCTAAGGGTATTTGCATTTGCTGATTAGGTACCGTAGGAAACTGCTGTTGCATTGGCTGTGCTTGTGCCATTTGTACACGGGGCATTTGCACCTGCTGTTGTTGTATGGGTTGTAGACCCTGCATCTGATTTGCATTATTTTGGAAATTTGGATTTGGACCTCTCAATTTCGGTCCTCTCATATTCTGCAATATATTGGCATCATTGTTTTGCTGACCTACACCTTCCTGCACCAACATTGGGCACTCCCGTTTCCAATGTCCGACGATTCCGCACGTGTGACATGGCATCACTTTCTTCATTGCCTGTATACCATTAGGAATCACAACAGTATTTAAATCAGGACCATTATTCACAAAACCTCCTCGGCCTCTGCCTCTCATCTGTGGCTGAAACATAGCATTTCCCTGCTGTTGCTGCCGCGGCAACTGTTGTTGGAAACCTTGCAAACCTGTCTGAGCTGCTCTAATCTGCATCACCATCACTTTTTCTTTCAACCTTTTCTGCTTTGTCTCAATTTCATCACTGCAGTAATTTGCATAGTTCAACACTTCATCGATCGATTTTGAGTGCCAACAAATCAAATGCATTTTAATCATCTGGCTGATTTTGGGTCTCAATCCTTCCACAAATCTGAACACAAAATGGAGCATGTCCTTTGCCTCAATCGTTTCAGTGCCACTGTAATTTTTATATGCTTTCAACAATCTCTCATAGTACGCATGTATCGACTCCTTAACCTCCTGTGCTGTTCTGTCAATTTTCTGCCAATCTACGTTTTTCGACGCAACCTTTGTTTTCAGATGCTCAATCACTTTATATTACATGCTCATTACCCTAGGCAATGGTGCACCTGTGTCCCTATCTCTTTCTGGTTCACTTGCTGGCCAATCTACAGCCCTTTTACAATCTTCCCACAAATCTGCCGGAACTACAATTTCAAATAAGGTATTCAGGTCTTCCCAAAGACATTTTGCGAGTTTCACAAATCTATCTGTTTGTTGATACCATTCGATCGGTTTCTCTCTTAACATAGGGTAATCATCCATAAAGGATTGAATATCACACCTGTGCCACGGTACATGGACAAGTTTTTCCCCTGCTGTTTCTCTCATTGGCAACATGGTTATGAGATCATCATTCTGTTGTGCTTTCTCATTCCGATCTGGGGTACTTTCTTTCTTCTTATCCTTTTTTTTAACCCACCTGCTCTCCCACTTGTCTAAACATCTCCAAACCTGCGCGCTTTGCAGTATTTCTTTAAGGTGTCTTTTCATTACTGCAGACCTCATGTGTTCAAAATCTTTTGTCTCAAAGTCTAACCTGTAACTTCTGCTCAAGTGTTTGGTTTTACCCATGTCTATTTTGTGTCTGTCTGCATATTTCTTGTAACCTCCTATGTATGCTGCTTACTTCTCTTGTAATTCTAGGGCAAATGTATCTCAGCTCTTCTTCTGTGTATGATTCTAACCTGTTCACACCCATCGTTCCCTCTACTAGTTCATCTGCTTCCATGCCCAATCTTATTTTATTCAAATATTCTTCTCCTTTCCCGCTGGATGTACTCTGTGGGGAGTTCAGGCTGTTTAACCATTGTGTTAACTGTTGTGCGTTCAGTCCCATCAATGTGCATTTACATCTACTGCTACTGATGGTTTCTGTAACACTTCTGTTTTTTAAGTTAGCGGAACTATTAGTGGTGGACTTGACCTTACCACAGTTGACGGAGCACAAATTGGAATTGGACTAAAATCCAACAAAGAACCAGATCTGTTTGAAAGTGTTCCTACGGGAGTCGTTTCTTGAGTATTTTCTATGTATCTCCTTCCTGTCTCATTCTGCGTGATTATACCCTGATCGCATACATTTGGTTTTGCTTGTATATATAAGGGTACTGGCGGACCTACAGTGATAGGCAAAGATATTGCGTCCGGATTCTGTCTGTTCCCCAAATTCTGTGGCATGTTAATTCCCACATTATGGTTCATCATTGCTGGCATGTCTAACTGGTTTTCTGCTGTTTGAATGTATTTTGGCACTTCTTGCATCTGCTTTTGAGGCATCAAAATTTGTGTTGATTCGGTTTGAATCAATGTCGGTCTTTGGTAATTCTGTCCTCCCTGCACCATTAAATTAGAAGTCATTTCCAAATTATGCTCATCATAACAGCGCCTTTGAACCTGTGGCTGATAATCATTGACAGGTTTCAGTTTAGCCACGTCAGGATATATTCTCTGAACTTGTGGTATTTCTGGTGTAAAAGGCATATTGGGACTACTTTGCCTCTGCAATATTCTCAGATTCGGGGCTACAGTATCCTGTATTGGTTCTGGAGGGGCAGTACTAGTGCTTGGGCCATTTTCGTTTTCCACATATGGTGGTGGGCGGTCATTTAGCAATTGCAGAATGAACTCCTCATCGTCTGATTCATCTGACCTTTACGGGTTTCTATTGTTTTCTCTATCTCTGGACTGACTCCTGTTTGTTTTATAGGTAGCTTTCCTTCCTTCCGTCTCTGCTTCGTCAGTAATTGCTGGAAACAATTTAATTCCCTGCAATATATCTGATCTCCAAACCTTTTGAGTACTATCCCATCTAGCATCCGCCAGTGTCTTTTCTACTCTTCTCACTCTTGTCTCAAATTTCTTTTGTAATTGCCTTCTAGCCATTTGTTCCCAAATTGCTAATGCTTCAAACTGTGCTGGTCTTGGAGGTATTTTCATGTCGTATAGCGCAAATCTTAGATTCTCCAAGATTCTTAGGTTAAACGTCCCATGGATGGGAAATGCTACACTTCCATGCTTTTCTGTTAATTTACACCATTGCTTTAACCAAAGACATGGTGCGACACCCTTTTCTTTAATCACAATGTAAGCTGGTGTACCCTCAGGCGGTGTTTCTTCTCCTACATTTGCTTTAATATATACATCTCCCCTTAAGGCACTCTTAAGTGCTTTGAAAAATTCCATCTTTCCGTCTTTTATTTTCTCAAAATGTAATCAATAAGTGACTTTAATTCCCGGAATACTCTTCACTTGCCTTTCCCCACCAATTGCACTTCACGGACTGCGTCCAATCCGTGCGTGACCCTTCTCACCAACCAACCTATCCCAGCGCGGCTCCTAGTGACGTTACACCCACACACTGCGGCTGACAAAGTCTTGTGGCTTGTCCTCCTTCATTCAGCTTCACTCAAAACTAATTTCTGCAATATATCGCGTGCACTAATCAAAAGGAAGAAAACAAATCTGTCGGTTTACTACAGGAAAGGTAATACAATCACTTCAGAAACCTAGCCTCAGCAGTTATTTCATCTTTCTCGGTTTCCCACTTTCGTAAGCAAAATTTGACCCGCAACCTTTACTCTCAACTGATCAATGAACTATTCTAGTGCACCTTAGAATTCGTCAAATCTCAAAGTCGAAAATTTTCTTTTATTCTTCAACATTCGTACTAACTTGTTGACCACGCCCGATCAACCTATTAAACCGAACAGATTACAACATCAATCAAGTGTCTCATACACTTTTCAACATACTCCGGAGTCTCTTGACCTCGCAGGGCCCATTTAACATCAACAACCACGTGGACAATTTTTTTTTCTGCACAAAGCGCTACACACATGTGAGGTTCGACGACTTCCCTACTCTCACACTTTGGAGTACCACTCCTCTAAAATTTTTATTGGAGTTCGTAACCCTCTAAAATCCTCTCAAACTTCACAATTCATCTGCGGCATAAGCTATGCAAGCGCAAAACTCTAACTTCACTCATACCGTCACTAGAAACGCCGAAAACATCCTCACACCTCCATTTCCTCCATTCGCAAGCTCCGAGTTTCCGGGAAAGTCATTGGGGATTTAGGGCATCATCATCTCTCCAACTTGTTTTATCAAAGAAAATTCTAACTTGAATCCGTCTTTTGTTCGGATGGGGTCCCAAAGGGCAAAACCATCAATCTCTGCTACCATCTATAGATTAATTATACTTGGACACGCCGGAGGTCGGTGAACCTTTTGACAGAGTTGAGTTCTCCTCATCCAAGAATAGTCGGATCCCTCAAATCAATAATTAATAATCATTTATAATCAATAACCAATATTTGATTATAATCAATCAGCAAATTCAGAATCAATAGTAATCAGTAATTTGACACATCACGATCTTTCAGTCATGAATAACCACACCTGTTTATTAAAAGTTAATGAGTTTATTTCCCTATATTAACAAAGCTAACACAATATAAGTAAGTCTCAAGATCAAATGATACACATATACGAACATTACTAGCTGTCCATAGCGACGGAAGAAACGCAATCTACGCAAGATTTGGATTGTAATGCACTCAGTTACAGCAATGCAAATCACTAATAAGAGTAACTGAATTTGACTAATTGCATACATCGGTCAGCATAACAAGATTTCAATTTAGCACAGTGCATCAAGTGAATACCTCAACTAACCTCTGATTAGCATTGGCATGTGGGGCTTCATGCAAAACGAATTTAGTCAACACAAATTTAGAAAACTTCTAGCTTGGACTCTGTTAAAATAAGCAGTTGGTATCTAAGAAGGAAAACACAATGCATAATACAATTATCCTCTTATAATTACCAAATACAATCAGCATTCAAGGAAAAGTCTTCGTCCTTCAGGTACCGGTTCGATCAGCATGGGGCAGAATTCAAAGGGGCAAAGTTTAAGGCAAGTTTTCCTTGCAGCAACAAGGAAAATGGGGCAAAAGTTATCATATGGGCAAGACGGGGTAAAGTTAAAGTTAAAGTCTCTAGGGTGAGAATTCTTAAAGTCTCTCTCTCTGGGATAGAGAAAAAACATCAAAGGGTCATCAAAATGGCTTCTTGAATCTTGCTTCAAAATGGCATCAAAGAAAATGGCTGACTTCTCTTTGTCTGGTGGGTTTAAGTAAGAAACGTTCCAAATTCTTCAGGGTCTTCCATTGGAGGGTCCATAGGGTGGTTTCTCTTTGACCAATGAATAGTGTCTTTCTCTTAGCACTCATTTATGCATAAGGTGTCCTTGGAGTTTTGGAACACAAGTAGCAACAAAGTTTGCCAATTATTTCTGTATCAGTGTCTTTATTGTCTGCACCTGCAGAAACTGAACTTGCTTCAAAGGGGATGAAACTTGCCTAGCACGAAACCTTGAGATAAGTGTATTAGTCATTTCTACTGGAAAAATACAGCCTTTAAAGTTAAAAATGCGTTTTTGTTAATACAAGTGAAAACCACGCAGTTAAATTTGAGACCAGGCAACTAGGCCAAAGCCTCTGCTAAATTTAAGCTAAGCATATAACAGTTTCAACAAGAAAATCATAAAATAAATCTGCAATTATGACGGATTACTACATTGTCGATTATTCATGATTAATTAAGCTTGTTTATAATAATGGCGAACTACACCGTAGGCACATTTTCTACATACATTATTTTTCTTTGCTAAAATCACATTGCCTTATACGATTTTGTTACATGATACATAAGCGTTTGTTAGCCTTTCGTTTTCTGCTTCATCATATGCCAGAATACTGCATGCAAAAACATTATCTGAAATAAAAATCATATCACTTTATTAGGAGTAGATTGTATATCAATAACTCTGGTGTAGCTATATTTCGGAAAATTATATCTAGGACACAATATTGATCTCATACGATATCCTGACAATAATAATAACAATACCATACCACTTAGATTCTACCCCATGCTACCTTACCAAATCTACTGTTAGCATAATTCATCCTTCTACTAGGAAGCGCTCTAAAATGTTTGTTATTTGAACAATCACCGAATCTCATAAATAGTGTTCCACCAACATTAGTCACTGGAACAGTCACGGCCTGTCCCACACAAATAAAACCTTCATTCATTTGAGGAAATCTACTGAAAGCTGAAGAGTGCAGATCCCATGATATGCTCTAATTGTTACAGTCAGATTGTGGATCACTTAAGTTTTATATTAAGGCATTTTTGCATCATTTGACTGCCTACTCAAGAAGGAACAAAAAATACAGTAGTACGAAATTCATCTTTGTTTAGCCAGTCCCTTCATCTTTTCTACCACATCACTCTCTGAAGAAGCCAACATGCCTGGATCCAGTCAATGCAGTTCTGATCTTCGAAGGTGCCATCTTTTGCTGCTCTGTTGTCGCATCTTCCTTTCTTCAACATGCAAGTGAACCATTTGGTACAACACGGTATGCTTTAGCAGGTGAACCTCCAAATGTAAACGGATGACAGTAAAGTCCAGGAAATTAAAACCATTTTTAATCCGAAAAAGCTACTTTTAAATCATTGGCACCAGCAGCCTGTATCCTGTGTCACACAACTTGGTGTAGCTGGCAGTTGGTCTTTGTGTATTACTCCTAGAGAGTGAGACAAAGAGAGAGTAGGTATTGGCATGATGGTCCATCTCTGACTTGATAGGGGGCAGAGCTGTCACCTACCCCTTACACTTCACAAGGGCTCTGCCTTTGCACACTCACAAATGGTTTAACGCTAGTCTTTGGTGTCCCCAGACAAGCTAGGGCCAGGGCAGGGAGGCAGGAAATTCCAAACACCTCTGGGAGTAGAAGGCTCCAGAACCTTTTTCTCATTCCAAAGCTGGCACCAAGTATAAATTTTGAACTCTCAGACCCATATCATCAATACATCTCTGGACCTGTGAATACTATAGAAAAAAACATACCCTGCTGACTTGCTGCTTGTGGCCTGTCCTGCTTGCCGAAAAGGAAGACTGATTCTGCACACTTCATCCCAGGTAGAAGTGGCTCCAAGGTTCAGCTAATATACATCCTGCTCTGAGCTAGAGGGACATAACAACATCCAGAGGCCTCCCTGCATCTGCCCAGTTTATCTGCAACTGGAACTGCAACTGGAACCGCCTGACCCTGCTGCCCTTTGCTGCCCTCTGCTGGAGTCAGTTCCTGATCTCCAAAAGGTGCCCCTAAGGTCCTGGATCCTTTGTGTGGCATCAGTTGAAGTCTCCCCCTAAAACACGGAGACGTCTTGAGGTTTTGAGCTCTGCACAACGGCAAACTGACGAGTTTGCACCAATATTGTGCTTCTTACACCTACCAATAATGCAAAGTTCTGGTCAACCCGACTCTTCGGGCTACAGCGACTGCCAGCAATGCAACATGTGCACTTCATGCTACAGCATCAGCAGGCCACAGGGACCACCAATATAAATCCCCAGCAATGAAAGTCCTTGACTCCTGACAGGATCTTCATGCTACAGCGAAGATGATGTGCAGTGCCCACTCTGCTCTTCATGCTACAGGGGTGACCATCTGAAAGGCTCTCATGCTCTTCGAGTCCTTTCTCACTGCGAAAAGAAATGTTCATGCCACACTCTAAAAGGTAATGTTTTCGGCAGGAGAAGTATGGTCCCTGTCTCCAGCCTGCACCCCATTGCAGTTGGCCTGTACTTAGGACTTCCACATGGTCTTGCATGCATAGCTAACGACAAGTGGTGCTTTGTGCTTTTAGGTGCTTATTACCCTACGTCTTTCAAACTGCATATCTGCGGTTCTACTAATTGGATTTTGGTGTGAAATAATGAATTACATTTTACTAAATTGGTGTGGGATTTTTCTTCTATTGTGTTTTCATGTTATTACTGTTTAAAGCACTGCATAAATACTTTACACATTGCCTCTAAGTTAAGCCTGAATGCTTTTACGCCAAGCTACAGGTCAATGTGGGGTTTGCTTGTGTTTTAACCTGACAAGAATTGTGGTTGCTGCTTGAATAGGGTTTCACTCCCCTCAGCCAGTAACTCAATTTCCTACACAATTCATGTGCATGATCTCGAAGAAAGAACATGCTTTTCTTATTGAAATCCTCCAACTGTCTGAACTGACCACACTGTGAATTGGTTAGAGCTCTTCTGGTAGCACAATTGGGGCATGATTTATGAAAAATGTGCACCGCCTTTGCGTCATTTTTGGACGCAAAAGCGGCGAGAATTTACAAAATATAATTGTATTGTGTACGATTGCGTCTCTTTTGCATACAAAAATGACGCAAAGGTGACGCAAACTTTTCAGAAATCAGGCCCTTAGAAAATTGTACCACCATTTACACTGTGTCCAAAATAAATTCAGTACCAAGTTAATAGTGGGCAGAATGTTCCTCAACCTGTGGGGCATGAACATATTTAACTAACCTTGAAGGGACACCCGACGCATGCTACAATGTATTTCAGCAGAACAAGCATGGAAGCAGGAGTTTCAGAGTTTGTGATAAAACAGGGCTGATTGCAAAGGCCCACTAACTTTTTCTCCCATTTTTCACTTTTTGCTGGTGTTTTCTTGACTCTGATGGTGCCCTGGGTACTGCTAACCAGTCCCAGGGCCTGCGCTCTGTGTAAAATGAATATGCAAATTAGGCTAATTATGATTGGCTATGTCAACCTACCTATAAGTCCCTAGTATACGGTAGGGCATTTAGATTTACGGACCCCAGCAAAGGAAGGGCACCCATAGCTGTACTGTTGAGGTGCCCAGTGTCATTTTAAAGGCAGGCCTGCCTTGCTGTCTGCTTTTAAACTAAAGTTCTATGCAAATTCAACTTTGGTATTAAAAGCACTTCCAAAGTCTTAAACAACCTTATTTTTACATATAAGTCATCCCTAAGGTATGCCCTATGTGCCCCTAGGGTTGGGTACCATGTAACTATAAGCAGGGACCTTTTAAAAATAGTTTTATAAGCCCTAGTGAGGTAAAATAGCCAAATTAGTTTTTCCCTCACTGTAGTGAATGGCCTCCATAGGCTAAAATGGGGAGACTTTATTTTAATTAACAAAGTCCCCTTAAGTGTCAGATGATTCAAGTTTGGTATCAAATTATTTTTTATAATAAATCCTACAACTTACAATTGTTGGATTTAATATAACTAGTTCAGGTAAAGAGTTTTAAACTCTACCTTAAAGGTTTCCAACTTAAGCTATGTAGTGCCCTTCTCTGATTTGCCAGCCTCTGGCAGCCTGGCCAGGCTGCCTTGATGAGGTGTGCAGTAGCCTGGGCTGAACACAAAGAATATTCCTGGTGAGGAGATCTGCCTCAGCAGATGGGGAAGCAGGAAGGGGGAGGGCTGCCAAACTGGTCTTCAAAGGCAGGGAAGGACATTTGGAGCAACCCAGCACCTTCCTCACATCCTGCAACTCCAGACAATTAAGTGCCCTCTTGATTAGATTAGGACAGGGCAGGAGAGGCATGTGTTTGTGATTTTTAGCCAAACCAGTGGGTGGGCTTAGCCAGATCTAACCTCCAAAAATAGTTTTTAGCCATGTTGGATTTTTGGAGAATTTTGCTCCCTGGGGTTGATTTTTGCCACACTTCCCAGGAAGTGATCATCACAGGGGGAAGAACCCTGCCTCTTATTGGACCCCTAGGACTCCCCTGTTTTTCACCCAGGAGCAAGGATAAATATGGCAGAGCTGCACCCACACCTCAGATCCCTACCAGATCTATACAAGGAAGAACATCAGGAGAAGAAGTACTGCCCTTCTGGACCCCTGACCTGCACCTGGACACTGCACTCTGAAGGACTGCACCAGCTGCACACTTGGGCTCTACCACAAGAAGGACTTTGCCTGGCTTCAACTGGTTCAAGGAGGGGCTCCCTGTTTGCTACAGGTTAAAAATTGCTAACCAGAGTCCCCTATCTCAGATCCTGAAGAAACTGACCCGCTGACCACTGTCCAGTGGCCAATTTGGAGTTTGAGCCAGGTGCATTCGGGGAGTTTTGGTCTGCACATTCAAGGAGCAACTCAGATCTTCTGGAACCTTGGGGTGAGCTGTGGACCTTAAAAGACCTTCTGGAGGAAGATCCAGAAGTTTGGAGATGATTGGAGAACTTATTGGAAAAAGTTCCATAAAGGGACTGATTCGCCGCAGTGACTCTAGCCGGCTTGCCTCAACCGTGACCCGGCCTGGCTTGAAGGTTCGTCCCGTTGAAGAAAATGTCTGAAAAACTGACTACGTCCGAATGTAGAAAGTTGACCGGTACCTCCAGCGCAGTGTATCCGAAGAGGGCTCCAGGGACGTCGGATCAAGATTCAGGTTCGGCCCAGTCGAAGGATTTTCATCTTGAAAAATCAAGGGGCATATTTATACTCTGTTTGCACCAAATTAGTGTCATTTTTTTAAAACTCTAATTCAGTGCAAAACTAAGTCCATATTTATACTTTGGTGCTAGACCCCTCTAGCACCAAATTTATGGAGTTAAAGTCATTTTTTGAAAGTGGAGACCTACCTTGCCTTAATGAGATGCAAATTAAGGCGTTCCAGTGCAAAAAATGACTCTATGGCCTTAACGCCATATTTAGGGGCATATTTATACTCTGTGGCATATTTATACTCTGTTTGCACCGAATTAGTGTCATTTTTTTAACTCTAATTCGGTGCAAATCTAACTCCACATTTATGCTTTGGTGCTAGACCCATCTAGCACCAAGGCCCTGATTTATACTTTTTTTGCACCGCATTAACGTCATTTTTTGACGCAAAAGTGACGCAAACTTACACAATATTGGCCCTTATTTATACTTTTTGCTGCAAAACTGCACTAACTCAGTTTTGCACCAAAAGGTTTAGCACCGACTGGCACCATTTCTGTGCACCAGCCGGGCACCATATTTATGGAATGGTGCAAGCCGGTGCAAAGGGTAGGCTGGAGTTTTAAAAAATGACTTAAGTCGGGTGGGGCTGGCAGTATAGGAGGGTTTAGCACCAAAAAATGGCTTTAGGAAGGTTAGAGTAAAAAAAAATGACTCTAACCAGATTACCGTCATTTTATGGTGTTAAACCTACCATGCCACATGACTTCTGCCTTAGAAAAGGCAGGAGTCATGCCCACCACCCCAATGGCCAGCACAGAGGACAGGGGTCTCCTGGGCTTGGCCATTGCACCCTGTGCCATGTATGGGGGCCCATTTCAGGGCCCCCATGGCACTTTTAAAAATAAAATGCCCTTACCTGTACTTACCTAGGATGGGGTCCCCCATCCTCGCAGTCCCTCTAGTGTGGGTGGGGGTGCCCCTGGGGCCTAGGGAGGGCACCTCTGGGCTTATTCCATGGTGTTCCACCATGGAAATAGGCCCACAGGTCCCCTAACGCCTGCCCTGACCCAGGTCTTAAAAAATGGGGCAAAGCAAGCTTTGCCCCATTTTTTGACCCCTCCCTTGCACCATTTTTGCATGGGAGTATAAATATGGCGTTAAGGCCACAGAGTCATTTTTTGCACGGGAACGCCTACCTTGCATCTCATTAAGGCAAGGTAGGTTTCCACTTCCAAAAAATGACTTTAACTCCATAAATTTGGCGCTAGACGGGTCTAGCACCAAAGTATAAATATGGAGTTAGTTTTGCACTGAATTAGAGTAAAAAAATAAATAACGCTAATTCAGTGCAAACAGAGTATAAATATGCCCCTTAGCGTCAACAAATGATGCTAATCTGGTCAGAATCATTTATTTTGACTCAAAACTGCCTAACATCATTTTTTTTTAAGCTAGCCTACCCTTTGCACCGGCTTGCACCATTCCATAAATATGGTGCCCAGCTGGTGCTAAAAAATGGTGCAAGCCGGTGCAAAACCTTTTGGTGCAAAACTGCGTTAGTGCAGTTTTGCACCAAAAAGTATAAATCAGGCCCTAATTCTTTAAAAATGTATACCTCTGGTTCCCCTTATCCGATTGTATTTGTTTTGGTGTCATTTTAAAGATAAAAATATACTCTATTTTTATAAAATGGTGTTAAATTTGTATTCTGCTTTGTGTTTTACTTACTTACTGTTTTGTGGTTTTTAAATGTTTTACACACTTTTCTCCTAAGTTAAGCCTTGTCGCTCATTGCCAAGCTACGAAGGGTGGAGCTGGGTTTAATTTATTGAGACCTGACTGGACCTAAGTGGAGGTTAGTGGTCTATTGCTAAGTGTAGGTAATTACCTGCCCTTACCAATAATCCACTTTCCAACAGAGTTCATGGATTCAAATTGCAGAATTTATTCAGTCCAAGCCTAAGGGGGCAGCCAGATTAAATTTCGGTCAGGAAAGGGCCTGAAAACTGAACTGCTTGTATTAGATTGTAACATACATTCAGATTTCCTAAGATAGGGACTGAAAAATGTTGGATGGTGTCTGCAATGCAAACGCTGGCCCGGCTCTCTGGAAAGTATATAATGAGACACATAGGGCCTCATTCTGACCCTGGCGGTCAATGACCGCCAGGGTGGAGGCCGGCTGAAGCACCGCCAACAGGCTGGCGGTGCTTCATTTTGAATTCCGACCGCGGCTGTGAATTCCCCCGGCTGGGGGAATCCTCCATGGCGGCGCTGCAAGGATTCCGACCCCCTTCCCGCCAGCCTGTTTCTGCAAGAAACAGGATGGCGGAAACAGGTGTCGTGGGGCCCCTGGGGGCCCCTGCACTGCCCATGCCACTGGCATGGGCAGTGCAGGGGCCCCCTAACAGGGCCTATAAAGGCAGACAGTGAAAATCGCGACGGGTGCAACTGCACCCGTCGCACCCCTGCAACTCCACCGGCTCCATTCGGAGCCGGCTTCCTTGTTGCAGGGCCTTTCCCGCTGGGCCGGCGGGCGCTCTTTTGGCGGTCGCCCGCCGGCCCAGCGGGAAAGCCAGAATGGCATCCGCGGTCTTCTGACCGCGGAGCGGCCATTTGGCGGTTCCCGCCAGGCGGGCGGCTCCCGCCGCCCGCCAGGGTCAAAATGACCCTCATAGTGCTCACTATGTGCAATAACATAAATTCCCCCAACAGACACATTTTTTTATTTCAGTGTTTTGTAAAGTGCTAACTTGTGAGTAGGGTCTTCGAAGTGCTCAGACAGAAATCTCAAGGTTACTATTAACTGCCTGCCTTTACACCATTCGTCCAAGATGTGCAAGTCACTCCTTGTCTCCAAATTCTGGAACCAGCTGCCAATTCGCATAATGGCTCACCCATTTCCTATCCTTAATTCTGGAAATTACCCTTTTTGTGCAGCATTTATCACAGATCCCTCTCGCTGTCAGCTGTTAATCATTGAGAACTTATTTATACACGTGGCTTCATAGTGCTGCGCGTGCTAAGCGCTGTAGTAACAGTTGCTACTATCACTCAGTTTATTGGTAGTCAATTTTCCGACCTCGGAACGATGAAAGGATTATCTGCAGCATGTTGATAGCGTATATTTCATTAACTCAATGAGCCACCGTGACACACATTTCTGTGTGTAACTAGCAAACAGGCCAACACACACATCGGCATGGAATATTGCTTCCAGGAGTGACAACATCTCAGAATCATTAAGCAAATCTCTGACAACCCATGCATTTAATATCATCGTTATTTCAATCTTATATAGGAAAACGTTTTTTTTTTCTTTTCTTCTTCTCTTAGGTGCAGGAACTGCAACCTGCAGTATTCGTATAGACTGGATGTAAACATTTGTGATTAATTTGGAAAAGAATTAGTGCTGGTGTCTAAAAGCTCTTTCCCGAAGCCCTCGGCAAGTGCAATTAAATGTTGGTGGGCTCGATACCAAGTCTGGTAGTCTTGATAACATCTTAAGCTTCTTTACTTCGCTAAAATGCACTTCCTGCCCCTTCATCTCACTCCTGGAGGCTCATGCTTTCTCCCTTTATGACGGTTTTTTTGCAGAGCCTAATTTGTAAAACAAAAATAGGTGACAGGGCCCAAGATATTTACACCACCCACAGGCCCTGATAAATCTGCCAAATACCAGAATAAATGCTACCTACTAATGATCTACATCCTATAAATGTGACAATCTGGCCATACTAGCTTATCTAAAGATATAACACCGGCTGGACATGCTATTATTACGTTTAATGAGTTAAACACATTGTTAAACACCACTGCTCCTGAGATTTGTAATTAATAGAGTGGAACTGCCACCGTGTGGTGAGCTGTCAAACAATTGACAGTGCTAAGAAATACATGCCGGTGGCGAGGAGAGCCCATAGTGCTTCCATGCCCCACATTAGCGTAATTTTTGTTACACTAATGTGGCCCAATGAGGCCAAAATCACAGCACTAAATTTACAAAGTGGTGCAATGCATGCAGTGTGCCACATTGTAATCCTTTGTGCTACATTATGCCTGTGCCAGGCATAATGTGCAATGGGGGCATTGCCTTGTTAGGAGGGTGAAAAAATGGCGCAAATAAATCTAAAAGATTTCTTTGCGTCATTTATTTCGGCACTTTTAACGCCTGCTGAGAGCAGGCATGAAAAGGATGCACACCATTGTTTACAATGGGCCTCAATGGGATTTGCAGAAGTAGCATCAACATTTTGATGCCAATCCTGCAACGTTTTGAACTAGCGACAAAAATTTTGACGTTAGTTCCCCTAACTACCGCCATACACCGCCACACATGTTGGCATTAGGGGGGCACTAAGGGGCAGCACCACTCTTCTTAAATCCGGGCCTCAATTTCTGTCTTTCTCTTCATCTATCTTTCGACTTTTGTAACTTCCTTCTCTTGCTCTCGGTGTAATGGTTTGTCACAGAAAAATAAGTGCTGGTCTCCAAAATTGATTGCTGGTGGCCACCAGTTAAGCACTGGGAAACATGCAAAGCACATGACGTTGTTTACATGAACTTTCTGTTTCCGTGTTTCAGTTTTGAGACCCTTGTTCGTATGCACTGTAATGTATGTTTTGAAGATGCAGAACCCACGCAAGCAGTATGGTTCAAAGGATGAAGTCCATTTGCTGTGTCTTGTGATTTACTGCTGAACCATCTGCACAGTAGTGATATTTTATGTCCATACTTCTCTGTCAAATGCAATAGTATTACCCATGAAATGGAATGAGAGAGCGTATTGAAATAGCCATCTTTCAGTCATTCATCAGCAAAGGAAAAATGTTTTGCCGAAAAGAAAACGGTATCTATAAAAGAAAAGGGCCTTTAATGGCACAAACCCATTCTTCTGAAACGTGTGTGTGAAACATTCTTCAAACCTACCTTTCACCCCTCTAGAATTGCTGCCATTAATCAGTGGTTTGGATAAAATATTTCAAAGGCCGAATATTGAATATTTCATCACAAAGGTGGAGGAGAGAAGTGCATTTGAATAATCAAGATAGATGTCCAACTATGAAAACACATAATACAATTCAATATAGACAAATGGGCTCCCCTTGTCCACGGGTGACCCAGATTTATTAGGCGGCACCTAACAACACACAGAACAATAAAGCAATGGTGTGCATCTTCTGTGAAGGCACAGGGTCACACTACATGCATTAATCAATAACTGAGATAATTGTGACAATATTATATAGTATAGTATTGGAGCTGCTTTTGCCTATTGCCTTGAAAAGACAATAGTAGTCTATGTCAGTTTCAGTGGCACAGGGCATGTTTAGCTATTGAATACAATCGTTTTTTACTGCTACCATAAATGCAAACAGTCACTGAAATGCATTGTATACAAATTGGCCTCATGCATAATCACTGATGATATCCCGAAAACCTGATAGAAATTTACCGTCAAAGACCCAGCCCTGATCTATACCAAATGAAGCGCTGCTTTAAAACATGAAGACTAAGGAGTATATTTACAAGGAACTGCCATGCCAGTTTCCTTGCTTCGCCTAGCAACCCCCCTAACGTCATCATGGTAGCGCTGTATTTACAATTCAGCCCACCATGACGCATATTAGCACAATAGCATCAACATTTTGATGCTATTGCTAGACTAATGTCACAAATGTTGATGCTAGATCAGCAAAGCTCGGTGAGGACCATAGGAAATAGCACCAGTGTCACTTTAATGCCTGCCCTGCCGGCCCTATTATGGTTTCCGCCCACCGGCCCAGCGGGGAACAGGTCCTAAACATTGCAACCAGCTCCTAATAGAGCCAGCTGCAATCTGGCCGTGCAGCAGGTGCAGCAGCACCCATCGCGCATTCAACTGCCCAAAATTCGGGCAGTGGAATGCGCGATGGAGCTGTGCATAGAGGCCCCCGAGTCTGCCATTCCACCAGCCTTTCCATGGTGGTGTTTACCCCCATGGACAGGCTGGCGGATGGGGACTCGTAATCCCCAGGACGGTGCTGCTTGCAGCGCTGCCTTGGACGATTACGACCGCCAGGCTGCAGGCTGGCGGCAGCCTGGAGGTGTCAAGGGTTGGGCCATGGTCATAATGTGGCGGTCGGTCCGCCATGACTGTGGCAGTCTGACCGCTACCGTGACCCTGGCATTCTAGTGACAGCCAGGGTCATAATGACCCCATAGTCATGGATGCACTTTGTTTGTGAATTTTCCTGTTACTCTCATGCATATATACATGTACATGTATAAACATAGAAGATTATGTTTGTGCTTGTTTAAATGTGCCAAAAAACTGAATTTGATCTTCAAAATCCTTTCTTTCAAAATTCTTCTTAAGGAAAATATTGCCTTTGTGAAAAACTACTTTACAGTCCCACTTGTTATGAAAGGGTTTTCTCTTCTGATGAAACCTGAAGATGGATTTACTCCTTTCATGTGAAGTTAATCCTCAGCCATTTTTCAGCCTGAGAATTAACACGCATAAAAATGTGTGAGTGATGTAGTTAGTCTCTTCCGCAAATGCCCATAGCCCATTGCTTGAGATTTACTTATATTTATATGTCTGCCAAACTTGCAGATTTTTTTGTGCAATCTAATCCAGTTATGAGTGGAAATTCGTTTTCTGAGAATCACAAACCTGCATTTCCCCACAAAACTGCTCTCTGTTCACTTAATTTAGACATAGGTGCACAAATAGCTTTGTAAATCGGACTTTTCTGAATTTTCAGGGGTAAGCCAATTTTACCCATGAAAAGGTTTTGTGAGTTTTACCTTAACTGAGCAACATCTAAAAGAGCCCGGCAAGAGGTAATGTTAACTTACTAGCCCAAACACCATAAATAATTTAAGTTCAGTTTGTTTTCTTCAAAAATAGTTTTCTTAGAATGGTAATAAATACTTTAGTGCCCAGCGCTGCTATATTTACAACAATAAATAATGAGAGTTTCAACCAGTCAGGCTGTTCTAGATGCTGCCTGTTGAGCAGGAAGACTCAGGGTCAAATCCTGGCCTTTGCTAGAATCAACATCAGAGGCTTCCTTTGGTATAGAAGGTACAGGTGCATATCGGCCCAAGAGGCTTTGGAGAACCACTGAACCCTAAGTATTGTAGTATCTCACAGATCAAGCAGCGGCCAGGGGACACTTTTCCCTCATTGCACTTGGAAGAAATACACACTGGTTATGCCACTGCTCAACAATGTGTGACTCTGGGTAAATCACACAATTTTCCTATGCCTAAAAATGTAAAATGTGAGGTGTATAAGCCTCACTTGATGTACTTGATTGTTGGAAATTAGGTTACAGTTAAGGGGGCAGCGCCACTTTTGTATTTTACAACTAAGTATAAACGTTTATTTTTTTTATATATATATATATATATATGTATATATATATATATATATATATATATGTACACAGGTGAGTGTGTGTGTGTGTGTGTATATATATATTACAAAACAAAATAAAATGATGGACAGAGTGTTGAAACTTTTCAAACACTCACCTCCAGTCACAGATTTGGGTTTAATCCATTGGACCCAGCCATATGTAAATCAGTCTTGACACTGTTCCCCACGGGAACAGTCCAGCCCGAACTGCTAGGCCAGGTCCTCCATGGACAGGAACCACTTTCAGGGTATCACCCTTAATCAGCCAGGCTAGCTTGAATCCAGTGGCGCAGCAAGCAAGGAACCCATGTCTGGGCATACCCCTACCACTTAGGGCGCACAATGTAACATCACAAAACAAAATAAAATGATGGACGGAGTGTTGAAACTTTTCAAACACTCACCCCCAGTCACAGATCTGGGTGTAATCCATCGTTATTTTGCTTGCCACGTCGCCCCAGTTTGGACCCAGCCATATGCAAATCAGTCTTGACACTGTTCCCCATGGGGCAGCCCGTCACACATCAGCCACTATACTCCCTACATTAACTAGGGCCCAATTAACAACATCTGGCCATACCTACAAGTGGAATGTAACATTGACAACAGTTGTCACTACCGCCTCCGCTGTGTGTGCAGGTCAAGTAGCTAATGGCAGTAACGTCCCCATGGATCCAAAACACCCAAATCAGAGGGTTCAGGATGACAACGTTAACAATCCCCTGAAATCAAGACAAATGTTCCAGTCCTGTCAAATGTAAATGTCCATAGTTGCTGCAGACATCAGCCAATGTCATCAACATTAGGAGGTACACAGCACTAATGTCATACCCATGCTGCATATATTAGGGTACACCCTGTGCCTGGGTCACAATGCAACATCCCAAATGTCATACTGCTCAGACAACAGCATTGAGGGGGAGGACACATGTAGCTGGTCATTGAAATACACCTCACAGTCAGAGGAGGAAATAGGACACTGCTACGACTATCAGGGCAATCCAATGTACCACACATTCCCCAAAATCAGCAGTACACATTACCAATGCTGACATCCATATCGTGCCATAACAATGCTATACATAGTATATGCTACATCTCAACTACATATAGGTGGATGTGAAAGATCAGAGAATGGGGCAGGCCCAGATTGTTAAGTGTGGTGCTAGTGCCATAACAGCACCCACAGCCAGTGAAAGGCCTGACCTTGAGAATGGAAGTAGACGGAGGGTTGTGTAGGACAAGAAGGTGGCAATTCACAATCTGGCCAGAACCAACACCTAGAGGATATGATGCTGACTAGTCCACAAATTGACCACAATACATGTGACATGCAGGCAGGGCATAGGCCTGGGAGAATGTCTATTTGAAAGACTGGAACAATGAACAGGAACCAAGATCACAATGTGAAAATAATCAGAAGGCAGGCATGTCACATTACAAAGGCCACAACACAGACACACTAATTGTACAGTATTTCATTGCGGAGGACGATGGATCTCCTGCGGAAATGCCTGTCCAGGATTACCCTGATGACATGGATGACGAGCTGGCAAACATCAGCCAGCAGACCCTCCAAGAGGTCCTTGAAACCCTCCAGACCCCACCTTCAGTCACAAGGAGGAGCACAGAACTAGCAGCCATCACAGATGACCCACCCACAACACCAATTGTACGACCTGCCAGCTCCAACACAGCTGAGGACTCTGACGACACTGGCACCAGCTTTGAGCGAACTGTAGTTGGAGTACAGCGGGAGCTGGCCAAAGAGGTGCGGGTGGGGATGCAAACTATGGCAGCCAGCCTAGAGGGGGTGCGTTCATGCATGATGTCAACTGAAGAACAGACAGCAGTTATGCAAGGGCGAACAACTATCTTGCAGGAAGTAGAAAAAAGGTTGAAGGAAATCAGCACAGCCGTAATACCGTTGACCCAGCACCTACAACAGCAATCCTGTCAACGCGTGCACTAATGCAACTTTGAACCCCTCAGGGCCGACCTGGCTGCCTACCACCGTGATGTCGCTGCTATTCTTAAGAACCAGCAGATTCTCCTTGCTGCAGTACTGCCCTTAAGACCCCCACAGTTAGCAGCTACTGGGATGTCTGACTCCACGTCTTCACACACAGAGGTATGTGTTGCCCCTTCACAACCACCACCACCAAGGGCAGAGGAGACTACACACACACCAGAAGATGAAGACCTGGACACTTCAGAGTACCCGGTAGCACTAGTCCCTGCCACCTATTACCAAGGTCCTGTGCTTTGTAACATGCCAGTCTTGCAACAACTGTACTCAAGCACTGTTCTGCTTACCACTGTAGATCTTGTCAGCCTGCCCTGTGATTGTCTCTCACTAACTCATTGGCAAATCCTGTCCCTCTGCACTGTCTGACACTTCACCCCAGCATGTCCAATGACATGTCCTTTTGCACTTGTGTAGGATCACAATGGAAGGTGTCACAATAATGGACTCACAATCATGGACAATGTACATATAGCACTACAGCACTGTTAAAATAAATAGCACTTACACAACCACTTTGTCTCTGTCTAATGTGACACATCAACCGTGCGGTAGATCAGTGAAGTTTGCCTCCTGTCAATTATTATAGATTGTCAATACAACTGCCCTGAAATAATGTGGGCTGATAACTATGCACAGTGGCCTGGATTGTACCATCATCTGCCCTTCCTGAGGTTTATTTCTGAGTAAAATAGAAACTATACACCATAATTCTGTGTTGGACAGAATAACGCTTCCTCAAGGGATGTCTAAGCCAGAAAATAGTGCCTTCAAATTTTAGCTTCAAGGCAAAACTAACGTATGTGACATTTGTCACAAATTTAAGCTAACACACACCAAACTACATGAAGGGATGTGTATGAGTTTACATCTAAATAAGTAACCATGCTGAACAGTGTAACAAATGATCTATGTGAGTTATGTACACTATACTACAAGAGAGCATACTACCACTCACCTTATAAGGATTTCCTTGGACATCAGACTGCAGTCAGACTTAACACAGTGTCCCCAATACTAAATCTGGAAGCACAGTATGGGACATTGAAAACATACATCATGAAATAACCACACTTTGGGATCCATAGTAACCATGATTGGTGGTTGCAATGAATGGCCGAATCTTAGCTAATTAGCTTTGGGATAGATGCCAATGTAACAGCTCAGTTGGGATATGGTTGCAGCATAGGACACACATTTTAATACAAAAGAGACACTGTACACTCATGCCAAGTCCCTGATCTACAAGCATTTGACACATACTGTAAAGGGTTGCCTAGATATTTATTAAACAGTAAAAACAGAAGTTAAAACCAGGAGAAACACCTTACCTAACCTAATCTACTCTAACTACGCGTTACCCACAACTGTCCCAAACTAACCTAAGCTAAACTTACTTATCACATTTAACAAAACGATCTAAACATCAACCCCCCACCTCCCTTATAAGAGGGGACACATGGAGGACAACAGATACTAACCTAAACACATACTATCCTATACTAAACAAATACACATTTTTTAGTATTTTTTTTTTTTTGAAAAACACAAAAACCCCAACATTGCCCCCCACCACCCACCCACACACATAATAATAAACAGTAGAAATATTCTGAAACCCCCACCCACTACCCACTACTACTTACTAAACTAACAGCCTATACTAACCTAAGCCCCCTAAACCCACAAAGTATAAGAACCAGGAAAGAGGAGGGAGGGGAGGGAATCATGTCCGTGTAGATGCCTACAAGTTGGCCCTCCTCAGGGTCTTCTTTATGGAACGCACCCGCCGGTTGACCTGTGCCACCTCCTGCTGCAGTCTGGTCATCTTTCGTAGGACACGGTATAAGTTCCTTTGCATCTCAGCAAAAGCAGCAGGGTCAATGGCTGCAGTAGGGGTGGTCTGGGTGCCAGCCGGGGAAGTATGGGCCTGTGTTGTTGCAATGGCTGAAGGCTGCCGTGCAGGTGGTGCTGTGACTAGTTCTGCAGCTGTTGCAGTTGATGGTCCCGCAAAGGTCCGAGCTGATGTTGGTGCCACCTGGTTGGTAGTGGTGGTGCTGCTGGTGGTGGCTGTGGTAGACATAGAAGGGCCCCCTTGTGCAAATGCCCTCCAAGCCCCGGAGGCTCGTTCATGGCGATATCTTCTGGTCATGTTGCGGTACCCAGACTCTACATCAAGTATATGGCAGTATCACATTGCCCGGCGCTGAAACTCCCGAACCTGGATGGGAGTCATATTTGCAGCTGTTAAAACAAATAGAAAATCAAACATTAGGTACTGCATTGTGTGAAATGGCACAAGAAGTAAATCAGACAATACATCTAATGTACTTGTAACAGCCCATATCCCCATACAGATCACTGATTGTCCCTTAGGAAGTACATGGCAAGCCAGCCTACAAATGTCCTATCACACATAGCACATCCAAACCCTACAAGATGGGTAACAACTGGCATGATTTTGGCATCATAGTTCTGCCAGTTGTCAGGTAAAAATCATGCTGCATATCCTCCACCACTGCCAGGGCAACAAATATCTTTGTACTGGATGGCAATCTAGGGCCACAAGATCTGCGAGTTCTAAATGGACTTGCCAGTATGGAAGGCATTTGCTAATCATGAGTGGGTATACTAGGTTTAGACAAGTGATTTACTGATTTACATGTCTGTGTACCAAACTTGTATCATCAGTTCTAGGTACACTATTCACAACCCTACGCCTGTGTCTGAGGGGGGGGGGGGGGTGGACAATCAACTAATAATTTCAAACAACAAGTACACCCTGGAAGCTTTAGAAAGTTTGGCCCAGCACACACACCACAGGTAAGGAGGAACTCCAAATAGGAGACAGCCAACCCTTGGACAATCCCTTATCTTTGGAAATGCAGACCTGTGTCCACATCATTTACTACCAGTAAGCCATGACTTACAACAAACAGATAGATGCAAGAACACCTCTGGCCATGAGCTGCATGCACACCTAAGCCATTGTACTCAAGTGCCAGATACTCGTAGCACTACATGTGGAGCTACATGCTGCTAGGAAATTTAACATACAGTCAAACGTGTTCATTAGTGGATAGGGAAGTAGAAGTCTGTGGGTAAGACTTTGGCATCCCTGTTCTGGGAGAATCCGCGTCTGACTGGCTGACTAATTCACTAATATGGTCCACTGCTACTTTTTCTGACTCAAGTTTTATCCACATGACTCATCCCTATTCACATTGCCGTGCCTAAAGGACTGACCTAGAATACCATAATATGACAATACAATAAGGATTGGCCAACTCAAAGATGGTGATAAAATGAAATTCCACTCATGGAACAAAACAAATAATTGCCCAGCGCATCACACCTTGCTATGTGTCCAACACACAGGAGTCCATCACACATCACCAGCAAACACAATACATCACAGACATGTCAACACTTACTGGAGATGTTTGGGTCCTCAAATTGAGCCACCTCGCCATTAGTGTCGGGTGCCGGTCCACCCGTAAGGCATGGAAGGGAGAAATGTGCTCAATGTCTGCGCACTGTACAACAATTCCAAATACAAATACTATGTGGAAGATTAAATCAGAAAGTAAAGCCTCTCAAACATGATGATACTGCTTCCTACATGCCACTGCAAACATGTACAGACCTCAGGGACTCCAGTGAGTGATACACACATATCTGAACACATGCAGTGGCCGTATCATGTGGTGGCAAACATGCTCCTTCATTAGTACGCAGACAAAATCATGGAGTGTATTCCTCTCATCATGTGTATCCATGAGATACATTCAAAGCCACTTTCCGTGAGGACTGCATTAGCAGTCAACCAGCCATTGTGACTATGACCAATTTCAGACACACAGGTACAATGTACAGAGGGCCAGGGACAGTTGTAAGCCCTCAGTTTGTATCAGTTTCTTCATTTGATTTGGCACAGCTATGATGAGTTGCACCAACCATAGAGATATGAACCCATGTGCATACCTTTTGCCTGCCATCCCTAATTTAAATGTGGCACTACAAACTCCAAATATCAGTCTAAGATGTTAGCTGAGCGCAGCTAGAACTTGTTACGTATGTGTCCAAGTCCAGATTAGACATGTAAGAATGGAGGGACACAATAATTCCAATTATTTTGGGGATTTCCATGATCGGTTTCCTGACACACTCACCAAACACACATGAAACATGTTTGCACCACATTGCCATCATCAATTGACGTGAAGCCTGCACTAATTTTCAGGCTCCTGTTGTGTTTATAAAGTTAGTCCAGCTGTAGCGTCAACAATGACAGTAATGTGTAGGAAATTACTATACCTCACAGACAACTATGGCCTATATCTATACATATTTTGCACCAGATTTGTGTTGCTGATTGACACAAAGGTGGCGCTAACTTACTAAATACAAATGTATTTTATAAGTTTGAGGCGCTCTTGCTTCCAAACAGGTCGCAATTGTGGTGCTAACAAAGTAGAAATATGGCCCTTAATGTTTCACTAGCATTCCACATGTTCAACAGCATTGCCGGCAGATATTGTAAAAATCAGCTACTGTCACTACAGAGCATTTAAATGTGCACATTATCCTGATTTGTACTCACCAACAGGGCCACCGATCACAATCCCCAGGTGGTCCAGCAGATCTTGCTCCCTGGATACAAGGTCAACCCAGCGGTGCTTCAGCTGGTGGTCATTTCAGGGTGTGTTGTATATCCTCTGCAGATGATGCGACACCTTTGCCCACCGGAGCCTCCGTGCCTCTGTGTGATACCCTTGGATCACACGACCACCTGCCTCAATCATCAGGAGTAGGAAATGGTACACCAGCCAAATGAACCCACCCAGCTCCTCCTCTCCCATCCTGCCAAGACGAGGACTACCCAACATAATGGTACAAAAAAGAATGAGGTGATCAAGGGGAACAAAGGAGAATAGGGGGAAAGTAGGACAGGAAAAATGCAAAGAAAACTACAAACACAGCCCAACTATACCCAAACTACCACTACCCACAACAGACTCCCAACACAACGAAGACAAATGTTGACAACACAAATGACCACAAAAACACTCACATAGGATACCACAGACAGCTATTATACATAAAAAGACAATTTAAAGACCACACTGGAGACACAATCACTAAATGCACAGAGAGACAATTCTAGACACAGCCACACAGACATGGAAATATTACAGAGTGCAAAGTGAAAGTGAAAGTACACCCACTGTACCAATTCTGTAAATAGGATATCCTATTACATCACTTCCTGCCTAAAATGTGGTGCGTTTTTATTGTAATGCGCCAAAATATTATGACGCTTACAGTCTGCGCGTCACTTTTTTTTTACGCACAAGAATATAATTAACCCTGCATCCATATGGTTCAAAATTGTTTCAAACGTAACCAATTTCCGGGGTACTGTGTGGGAAATACTGCTCAAGGCCAGTGGATATTTCAGGGCATTATGCGTCATATTTCGAGCATAAGCTTCATTTTTAGACGCATGTGTGTCATTTTTTGACGCATATGCAGCAACATTTCTGCCATTAACTGGGTTTGGGTCATTTTACCATTTTAATGGTACATGACAGTTGTGACAATACTGAGATAGGCTGATTGCACCCACTTTGGGCATGACATGGCCACATGTGACACATCATACTACTGTGGACCGTGATCAGCTACTTGATGTACAGGATTTTCACTCTTGACTGATGCAATAGATGACCAAACATGTGGGCTACATATATGTATTACCCAAATTGGGCATGTTTGACGTCAGGCGAGGATAGCAAGGTGACGAACATAAGTACAATTACTCAAGGCCTATGGGTCAATGTGTGTGATTTGGGTACTACTGTTGTTGTTGACCCACTGTGTGACCATCACAAGATGCATTATAGCAAATATGCTTGTATGCATGTGGAGTCAATGTGTCCAACCCTTAGATGCAAGTCAGTGTGGAAATGAGGGAGGACATGTGTTAGTCATACATTTAGCAACAACTGCTGTGTGCACTTTCTAGTTTTTGGGTAACATAAACACCACAAATGACAAAGCATGCACTGGATAGATAGCAGACGGTTGTTCATGTCAATGGTCCAAAAATTGGCCATCACATGTCCTGGAATGTTGGATACTACTTCCTAGGCACTTGTTGGTGAACCCACCATGAGTCAGGCACAGGTACTTCCTAAGTGGGTTCTGTGTTTGTGACACGGAGACCCAAAGATAAACCACATTTGTAATGTTACTCTACAGTTGAGGTCATATAACTGAGCCACGACTCTCCTGTGGCAGTGGAGGACCAGCAGACCAAGTAGCACGTGGCCACATATTTCCATTGGTCAAATGCACAGAGGTGTCTGGTTCATGTGTGTGGGCCAATGTTTAGGCTGTATATTTTTAGGAGTCTATGTTGTCACAGTTACATCCGGGTCTAGTCATGAGTCTGTGGCGGCTATTCCTGTATCTACTAAGTATCCTTCGGAGATCAACTGAAGTAAAGCCAATGAGGATTTGAGAACCCACATGGGGATGGTTCAACCCTGTCACTGCAGACGTGTGATGAGACTGTCAACAGGGCAACCTTGGTGTGCTGAGTAAGTTGATATCTCAGGATTCTTGTACCAGCAGGTGTTATCACAACATTTTTACACAGGTTGGCCTCTAAAATTCCCACTGCATCTGGGAACATCATAGCCTCTGTGCTGATTATTCTTGCAGCTATTCACCACGCATGCCCCATCAATATGTTGTGAACAATGTGAATCAGCGTGTGGACTGTCAGGGTCCGAACATGTGGAGACATTTCATGCACATTATCTGACGTTGCTGGTTCTGCTGGAGGCACCATACCCAATCCCTGCATACGGCCATGGTACACTGTCACAATTTGTCACTCATGCATACATGAGACACAGACAAGGGATAGGCCATGATATGGGTATTTGGAGACAAGTTCCCAACAATGGTACGATAAATACAAAGATTATGCTATACAATGTATTTGAGTATGCATTGTAGACCCACCTGACACAATACCCCAGGAGGAATGTGAGGATTGGGAAATCAACTATGATACAAATGTAGCCAATAGGAACCTCTAGGGTAGCCCACAGACAAGAGCCAGTCAGGCTTACAGGATGCAGGGTCAATCAGGATCCAGACATTTCACAAGGTAAATACACAGTGGTCAGACTGAGACTGGTCAGAGGAGGAACAAGACAGTTGAAATGGAAAACTGTGTTTGTCTTGTGTTTTGGAAGGTGACACATTAACCCAATGGCTGTGTAACACAGCTGAGTTACACCGCAATGCATAACAGTGTTATTGATAAAATGGCAGCTTCCATGCTGTTCCAACCATCTGCAAGGGCAGTGCATTTTAAAATGACTGATCTCCATGGATGTGCTCACATGTGTGTGCAGCATCAGTCTCTCCCAAGTCCAGTATGTGAGATTCAAGTTCAAAGGGCCACCAGTAGCGTTCACATGAGAATCACTGTGCAGATGATAACAGGTCTTAGAAACTACAAGCCAGTGCATTATTTAATGTGACGTCCATGCAGAAAGAAGTACAATGACTATGGCATACCATTCTAAAGGGGGAAGCACACTGGATTAACATTGTAAGTCTGGGAGTGTGTAGAGGAGGGATTATCTGGCTACACATATTACCATTCCAGGGACCTCTGAAGACGGGTGGGAAGAGACCGGGAACATGGGTGTGTCAGGACCTAGGACATAGGCTGACATGTACATGGGATGTCATGTGGGCAATGCTTGTCATACCTGTGGCACTTGTGCTATCTATTTGCTGCTTATTTGGAATTCTAGTCACACATAGGGGGTCATTCTGACCCTGGCGGTCATGGACCGCCAGGGCCAACGACCGCGGGAGCACCGGCAACAGGCTGGCGGTGCTCCCATGGCCATTCTGACCGCGGCAGTACAGCCGCGGTCAGAAACGGGAAACCCGCGGTGTCCCGCTGCCCAAGGGAATCCTCCATGGCGGCGCTGCAGGCAGCGCCGCCATGGGGATTCCAACCCCCTACCGCCAGCCTGGCTCTGGCGGTTTTGACCGCCAGAACCTGGCTGGCGGTAACGGGTGTTGTGGGGCCCCTGGGGTCCCCTGTAGTGCCCATGCCAATGGCATGGGCACTGCAGGGGCCCCCTAACAGGGCCCCACCAAGATTTTCAGTGTCTGCCAAGCAGACACTGAAAATTGCGACTGCAACTGCACCCGTCGCACCCCTTCCACTCCGCCGGCTCCATTCGGAGCCGGCATCCTCATGGAAGGGGGTTTCCCGCTGGGCTGGCGGGCGGCCTTCTGGCGGTCCCCCGCCAGCCCAGCGGGAAACTCAGAATTATCGTGGCGGTCTTTTGACCGCGCAGCGGTATTCTGACGGCGGGACTTTGGCAGGCGGCCTTGAAAAGATAGGTGATGTAACAGTTACTGCTGTCAAGGGTCTGGTCATACATTCCTGTTACTAATGTAATAGCATATCCACTGCCTCATGTATGATGTTTTTTGTTCCATTATTGACTGATGGTGTCTTAGTTGTGTGCCATATGCTGCAATGAACCATGTTTCCAACATGTATGTGTGGAATAGGTGTGGTCCTCTGCTATTTCACTTCAAATGTGAAATGTACAGGATATATGTAATTTACAGTGTGTGTGTGAATGTGACTGTGGACTCATACGCATCACAATAGTTTTGGAATTTTCTGTGTCCTGATCGGCATATCAGCAATGCTCCATGAGGCTACACTCTTATTCTGATAGTTAGAGATAATTTTATGCAAAAATGATTACCCAGACCATGATGTGGTGATTATTATAGGTGTTTATTTACATATGTTAAAACAGTAGTGATGGTGAGTTGAGTCAAAAGAAATTGTGGACAATATGTTGGTGCCTGCGCAATCCTGCAGCCGTGTTAGGTTGGTCCCCGTAATGTTGATGGCCAGCATCCTCCTCTTCCTCCTCTTCAGGCATTTGTGGCTCTGGTTCAAATAGGGGAATGTTCCTTCGTATACATATGTTGTGCAGGATGGCACAGATCAAAATGATCTTGCAGACCATTTCTGGTGGGTATAGGAGGCTGCCTCGGGTGACGGCGAGGCACCTGAATCTTGACTTCAGGATGCCAAAGTTCCTCTTGACTATGGTGCGTGTCCTCCTATGTGCCTCATTATAGGCACTCTTTGCTGCAGTGCTTGGGTTGGCAAATGGGGTCATACTACATGGCTGGATCCCATACCCCTGATCAGCTGAAAGAGAAAATGATTGCGAACATGATGATGTAGCTTGCCCCATAAATATCACCTTGCATGGCAGTAGTTCTCTTGTGTTGTCTGTGACTCATTGGTGTTTGTGTTATTGTGTCGATTCCTAGGCTTCCAGGATGTACCATCAGCATTGGGTTGTTTCCTTAGCAGAACAAGTGTTTGGCTGCTGACCGGATGTCAGCATAATTTTTGGAGAGTTGCAGTACAGTGTGTACTGCCTTGCATTGTGACTTGTGATACAGGTGTCCCTATGTTTTATCTGCGGGTGAGATGATAGTTCCATACACAGAATCAATTCGATAGTGGTGGTGACACGTTTGCATCTATGTACCCTGGACATCCCATACATTTTGACATATGCAATAGATTAATTTAACCATCAGTGAGACCCTTAGATTTTGCACAGTGACAATTTGCCAAACTTCTCTGTACGTCGTGATCACTGACATGTTAACATTTGACTGTACACTAATTTCACATGTGTGACAAGTTCACTGCAGACCTATTTCTCTGCCCTTGCCAAGTTGACTGACTCAGGTTGTGAAGTGTACCTAGACTACTGCACATGTTCTAGTTCAGCTGGCTAACTTGGTTGTGAGGTTGTCATTTTGAGTTTCAGAAGGACCGTATGGCAGTACATCTGTTGTGTGTGTGTGTTAATTTGTCACAATGCGTATGTGTAGGAATGTGCACTTTCCATATTGTCCCATCAAGATGTGTTCTTCGCACAGTCCACTTGCCTCTTGGTAGTGGGCAATGTGAGAACAGGAGTGATGTGAGATATTGGAACGGCCTCAATGATTGCATGTGACCTTTATTGTAGTCATCATCATGCCAAGTATGATGGTGTTTGACCTGCAGCAAAAAACATTCCACACCCTTTACACAGTACGTATTGATTTGAAGGGTGTTTGATTGAGTGTTATTGATGTGATATTGAAGTTTAATCTTCGCAGATGTACTGCCAATTGGGGCCATGTGTTTGTCATTGTGTTGTTTTACATTTTCCCCTTGTGTCTGCGGAGTGGCATCAGTTGTTATTTGGAACGGTCATTTGTCCCTAGGTGTGTCTCACATTGGGTGAAGATATAAAACATGCCTAGCGGTGTCACAACCTCAGAGTGTTCCTTTCCACATGTCGATGTTGTGGTGTATGTGTTCTGTGTCCTAGAGGGTTGCTGTGCACTGTGTACATAAGTAGGTTTCTATACTTCCTAACAAGTAGTCCATTTCCATATCGTCCATCCTGGAAGTGTTGATTGATGGTGCAGTGACGGAAGATGAATGAATCATGGACACTCCCAGGATACTTTGCCACAATGTTGGTGATCAATCCCTGGTGATCGACAATGGCCTGCACATTGATGGAGTGTGTCTGCTTCCTGTTGCGGTATAGATGTTCAGTTGCAGCAGGTGGCACAATGGGGACATGTGTTCAGTCAATGGCACCAAAGACGTATGGGAAGCCATTAATTAGGTAAAACCCCTATTTTGTCTCCTGCTTCTTCTGCTGTGTGTTGGGGAAGCAGATGTGGAGGGGTGTGAGTGAGATGATGGCATCCTGTACCTTGGGGAGGAAGGCGGAGAATGATGGCTGTGAGATCTCAGCAACCAGGGAGCCAGTGGTTTGAAAGGAGCCACTTGCCAACATTTGTAGTACAACTAGCAGCTTGTTTCTGGTGGAATGGTGCGGGGTGTCTGCAAGCTGGGTGCCAACTGTGGCTCAGTGTTGCGCAGCAGCTGCTGAATGGCTTGCCAGTTTAGCCTGTACCTCTGGATGATGTCATGTTCCCTGAGGCCATGAAGGGTTGTCCTGGTGCAGAATATCTTCTCCTGCCTTCTGCGTTGCCTTTGGGGTCCCTGCTGGTGTTGTGGAACCTGCTGTTGCTGGTCCTGTGCTCTGCTCTGTGTGCATGCCGGATGAGAAGCACCTCCATGTCTTCCTTTTGGAGCTCTACTGTTGCTTCTGTGTGTTTTCATTAAATACAGGTGTGTTTGCCCCATTTTAACGCCTGCCCTGATTCAGGCGTTAATTTGTTACATGAATTGGGCTGTGCGTCATTTTCTGCCTCCGCCTCCCGGCCATGCGTCATTTTTGTGCTGTAGATGGGAACTCCTACCTTGCATGTCATTAACGCATCCAGGAAATGACGCACACAGCAGGATTTTGGCGTTCACGGGCTCGTGCATCAAAGATTAAATATGGTGCACGGTTTGTGCTGAATGTGCATCAAATATTTTGATGCGGAATCGGTGCAAACGGAGTATAAATATGCCCCTAAGTGTCTCCAAGCTCCTTTAGTTGACCACTGTTTAGAAAAACAACATCGCGAAGGAGAACCTCAATGGACCATCCTAGAAAAGATGACATCACTTTATGCAAATCAAGACAAACATAGGAAGAAAAGAGAAGTCTTTTGGATTTACTTTTTTTAATACAGTAGATCAAGTATTGAATGATAGAATACCGTGGGAAAACTCTTTCCTGTGAAGACACATGAGCCTATTGATTTCATCATATGGCAGAATATAGAGGGAAAATTATGAGTTCTCATGGTTCCATCTTTAGGTTTTCTGTACACAGAATGCCTTTGTTTTCCAGAACTCTATTCTCAGTATCCATGTAGTCTAATTTTTACACTATGGGATGGTTTTTCAACTGTCCTTTCACCATGAAGTACAAATAGTGAGACTGTACATACCCCATAGATGGCGCCCACATATATAAGTGGGATTTTGATATCTATCACTACTTCCTTTTTTCTACTTCCTTCCTTGTGGTCCATCACTCAGACCTCGTATTTATTTTATTTTATATTTTCATGCATTTTGTATTTAGAGGGAGCATTTGCTTTTTGCTTTTTCCTTCGATTTTTAAGCACACATAATAAGACATTACCCATGTTTACATGTAACATTTTGTCATTTTCTCTATTTCTTCTCCGCTGTGGTTCGCCATTAGCTCCATCATCCGCTTTTTACCTTTATAGTAGTTCGGACGCAACCGCAAATTCTTTTATTCGCCGGCGTTTTCCCTGCCGCCACACCCATGAGACAACTTCTAGGTGTGCGTACACCTCCATTTTGGCAGATTTAATGAAATAAGAAGGGTGCAAGCATATTAAATTTGCCAACATAAAATTGACCATGAATGCATCCGGTATTACACGTCTGTCTCGCTGCCCAATGGTTGTGGGCACCCGCGATGTGACAACATCAACCCGGAGGGAGGAAAAAAGGAACAAATGTGGGATTGAGGTACAATATCACAGAACCTGGCAGCACAATCGATATAAGGTAAGAGAGAGGAAGTATTTACACAGTCATTTGGTGCTAATCAGTTACCCCCAGCTGGCTCTCCTAGCAGAGGGCTTAAAATAAACAGCTTTGTAAGTTTATATATATTTTAAAACAATGTTTGATTGCATTTAGGTACCTCGACCTAAAGGTGAAACTTGAGGGGGTTTTCCCCTTTTTGTGGAAGCAAGCTATAGGATTGCTATCAGCCCCTCTGCTTGCAAGTAAGGGGAGCGTGAGATGAGTTCAACCTCTGCAGTACTTCCTATTTGAGACACTTTATGCGTTAGGGTATTTAACTACTCCAAGCTATTCTTGGATCACCCTTTGTATGACCTATTTCTTTAAAAAAAACTATAAGTTACATGTCAAGAAAATATATTAAATAAGGAGCTATGCATGAGTGGGGAAATTAAATAACACTCCTTTGAGAGTGTTTTAGAATACACTTTTTCCTTTTGTCTGCATGAGAAGCACACTTTTTGGTGACTTTGGAAGTGTTATGTTTTTTCCTTTTTCTTGTTATATTCTTCTCTTTTTCTTTTTTTCTTTGTCTTCTGTTTTTCCTTATTTTTGTTCATCATGTAGTCTTAAGCCCGGAGTGATATTTAATATGTTTTTTACATTCCAGAAACATATACTGTATGAATATTATATTTGTCCCTGGGATTATTCTATTCATGTCAACTATTTGTGCCCTGAAGAAGGTGAGTGACCCGGATGGGACACTTTTCACTGAAACGTACGTCGGCACTACCATGTAAGACAAGGACACTTTGGATCTATACTGGTATCTATATGTAAAACAAGGACACTGCATTGAATGGAATGTTTTCCCTTAAGCATAGGGATGCGAAGGAGGATCTATAAAAAAGAAGGGGATTAATATATAGGAAGCTCCGAGTGAAGAAATAATACAACAGACATAAAGGACTTATCATATAAGCGCTTGTGGATTAGGAAGCTGGGTGCATTGGTTTACTACAACCTTATTGGAGCATTAAAGGCGAGACTGGATGGTCCGTCTAGGGACAGTATATATACCTCTTGTACTGTGATTTCCCTTGTTTTCTTTTGATTTTGTCTTGTCCTTGTCACATTTTTAAGTATTTTCTGTATGAGTGCATTGGCATGATTGTGCTCACTGTTTTTAGGTTTAGAGATATTTCCCAGGGTACATAACATTTCTTATCAAGAAATTGTGTATGTAGGTTATAATTGGATTTATGAATATACATATCATTGAATACATTTATTTTTGATTATTCACATTAGATATATTTAAATGTAGTTGGACTTGTTTTGGTTTGAGACATTTCTTCCTTTGCGACTTGGGATTCCTGTTGTAGGAACCCACTGTATACTAGGGACACATTTGTATTTTTTAATTGCTCTCCGTGGACAAACACATATAGGAAAAGTCCGCTCAATGATGGAAGAGCTGTTTGACAGCTCTCCCTTCATCTGAGCGGAATGTTTGCTATGACTTGGCGGGACTGAACCTTTTTGTCTCCAAAATGTCTCCTTAGCAGTGAGATGTAATCACTGGAGCAGAATTAATTAAATATTGGTTTAGAATGTTAGGGTTCCCAGGTACACACAAAGGAATAAAGACATGTGATTTACAGCTCCATGTTGGGCATAGTCATTAGTGGGTATTGAGGCTGGGGAGGATGATAGAACTTGGTATATGTTTAGTTGACCCATTCATACATTTAAGGTAAAGTGTGTGCACATAATTGCAGCTTTAATTGCTGAATATTTGAAATCACCAATATATACCCCATCATTACTAGCATTCTTGCTGCAATAGTTAAGTGGTACTCTGAAGATTTTTACCATTACATTGGTAAAAATCTAATACCCTTCTCCTGATTTATCTTCCACTGTTTTGTCCTTATTTGTCTCTTTAAATGTGAACACTTCTCTGGCTAGGTAGTTACCTTGACAAGTAAAAGAAATGGAACCTGGCAGGATCCGAGATTTGTGTAGGGACATAAGGAGACCAGTGTAGCAAAAGACATGAAGGAAAGGGAGAACGGGATAGACATAATAATTATGTAGAAAGGTATATGAGTTAGGAGAGAACTGAAGTAATTAAATAAAGATGAGGTAGCCAGAAGAAAAAATAAGGAATGGTGGAAAGTGGAGGACCTAAAGAGACATAGAAAGGAAAGGAAGAGAAATATGTACCTTTTTTGAGTATGGTAGAGAGCTTGAGAAAAGGGGAATTAGGGAGGAAGTGAAGAGCAAGGCATCACGGTACAATACACCAAGGGATGAGGGAAAAGGAACAGGTGATTTTAGAAAAAGGAGAATCAGAGTGACGTAAAGACAACAAAAGGTACACTTAGGCAAAGAGAATTGAGGAAAAACAAAGAGATGAAAGGTAGAGAAAACTAAATAAGAAGACATATAGAAAACACAAGTCAAGTAAAGAGAGTAGTGAAGCAATAAAGGCAGAGAGAGAGGTGAAATGTAGATGGAGAAATGGATAGTGTGAAAAGAGGAAGTTGAGAGACATGCATGAAATAGAGAAAAAAAGGTGAGGCCTATTCAGAGCTGTAAGATAGAAAAAAAAGGAAGTGACTGTAAGATATAAAAATCTGTGAAGAAAGAAGTTGAGATGGATAGGTGAAAGAGAGACAAAGGGAGAAGCAAAGGAGTTGATCAAGAAAAAGAGGTGGAGCACAGGATTAGCGAGAAAGGTGTATGCTAAATAGGGAGGTCAACAAAAGGGAACTAAAGCAGCAATGAGAGAAAGAGGAAGTAGAGAGGTGAGGTAGTGAACTAATGTTGAGAATGATTTAGAGATTAAGGGGACCATTATGATTTCAGCGGATGAAAAAGCCTGTCCGCTGAAATCCTAATGGGGAGGTTGCCATCATTGTGGCTGCCTCCCCGCTGGGCCCATTAGAGTTTCCTGCTAGGTCAGCTGGCGGAAACCAGAGTTTCTGCCCGCTGGCCCTGCAGGAAACAGCCAACAGCATTGCTTCCAGTTCATAATCGAGCCGGCGGCAATGCTGTATTGCACAGAGTGCACCAGTACCCTTGCAATGTGTCAACACCAGAGCAGTACGCGCTCTATTGGTGACAAAAAATGCAAAAACCCAGCACTCTCAAAACAAAGTAATTTATGCATTGTGCTGATATGTTGTGGTTTAACCTTTTGCATTGCAGAGTTCAATCCTGAAAACTTATTTTTAATATGCTTACAAATACTGTTCCTTTGCAATATATTGCTGCGGGTTTTCAGAGTGTGTTAGGATGTGGCCCCTTTCCAGGGCCTTCCAGAGACTTTCCCTGCAACATGCCTGGGCGTGGTTCTGGGCTGGGCCAAGACTCTATAAAAGAGAGCCAGCCCAACTCCCAGTGCTCACTATTCAGAGGTCCCGGTGCAGAGCAGCAGCTTCTTCCTGAGCTCCTCTTCCGGCAGCCTATTTGGATTTTCCAGTCTTCTGCCCTTCATACTTCATTGGTGATCATTGTTCCAGGCGGTAAGATGGTGGTTGGACTGTCCCGACACCGTTATTGAGAATTTTCATATTCTTGGTTTCATTCTTAAATGAGTAACATATTACTTGCGCGCTACCATTTCTTGACATTTATATGGTAGTTTACAAATAGGCAAGACACGTGATTGGTTTCATAAAGGTTTGACATTGTTATTCATTGCGTGCTACCATTTCTTGACATGGCATGGTGGCAAAACGCGCGATTCGTTTTATTGTATGTAAACATTATTGTCCATTGCGTGCTACTATTTCTTGACATTTACATGATGTTTTACGAATTGACAAGACGGGCAACTCGTTTCATGAGGATTTAACTTTGTTGTTCATTGGCTTAAGAATCGGCAAAAGAAGCGTGATTCGTTTCATTGTACTTTGATCTTGTTATTTATTGTGAGCTGTTATTTCTTGACATTTACATCGTGTTTTACGAATTGGCAAGACGCGCCATTCGATTCATGATGATTTGACCTTGATATTCATTGCGTGTTACCATTTCTTGGTATTTTACATGGTGACACTCGAATTGGCAAGACACCCGATTCTCTCCTCAAGTTTATTTCATGTTGTTTATTGTATGCCACTATTCTAAGATATTTATTATGTAATATTCGAGTTGACAAGTTATGTGATTTGTTTCCTGAATCCATATTGTGTTATTCATGGTGCACAATCCTTTTATGGTGTTTACTATGTAGATATATATATATATATATATATATATATATATCTATATATATATATATAGATATATATATATATATATCTGCAATATGCGCAATTTGTGTTGAAACATTTTAAGAGTATAGAGAAGGCCAGAGTTTCTAGATGCAATATTGTATTGTCCTAGTATACATTCTCAAAACAGGATTTTTATGACTGGTTTAAAATTTAGTCAGAATGTTTTTCTGATTCTCATGTAAAGGAAAGTACTTGAATAAGAAAGTTTTCATTTAATTCATCTTTATTCCCCTACAGGTATCCGGCCATCTTGAAACTTAATTATTTTAAACTTAACTCTTAGATTGTTCATGTTTTCAGAGTGACTAGGCTTAGAATCATAGTCTAGTATTGATTTCAGGGGATATAATTTTCATATTGTGTGTTCTAACCTTTTTCTTACTACAGGTCTCCTTCCCAGCTGTTCCCTTCCTAATCCCCTCTTCCCCTCTTGAACTCTCTCAGTCTCTGTGATTTATCTATGAGAGTCTTGGAGCTGTTCAGTGGTGGACGTGTTGGGAGTGTGCAAAGACCTCGAGGATCTGGTGACTCTGACACAATGTTCACTGCCTGCAAAGCAAACAGTGAACATTGCGAGGGTGCTGGCCAGGGTAGGCCTGCCCTGCCCAAGCCAAGTGCATGGGCAGTGCAGAGGCCCCCCTGGGGCCCCTCCAATGGTCTCTGCCAGTCTTTTCATGGCGGTACTACTGCCATGAAATCGCTGGTGGAAAAGGAAGTCGTAATTCCCAGGGCAGCGCTGGCGTGGCAGATTAGGACCAACAGCACCGCCAGGCCATCCAGGCAACGAAACCTGGCAGTAACTGCAGCTTTAATATGGCACTCAGACAGCCGTATTGGCGGTGGTCCGACTGTAGGAAAGTAGGCTCTTTCTAGCTTGGTTGCTCCTAGTTTTGGCCTGTTTGTCAGTGTGTTTGACTGTGTCTACTAGGATCTTGTTAATCCGGACCGCAGTAGTTATGCTCTCTCCCTTAAATTATGGTTCTTGCATACTGGTAACCCAGTATTTCACCCACAGTGGGCATACTGGCGCCCCCTTATAGTTCCCTAGTATATGGTACTTAGGTATCCAGGGCATTGGAGTTCCAGGGGATCCCTATGGGCTGCAGCATATCTTTTGCCACCCATATGGAGCCCATGCAAACGCTTCTACAGGACTGCCATTGCAGCCTGTGTGAAAAGGTGCATGCACCCTTTCACTGCCATTTACACTACACCAGGTTACTTATAAGTCACCCCTTCAGCAGGACATCTAGCCCTGAGGGCAGGGTGTAAATTACCTGTGTGTGTGAGGGTACCCCTGCACTAGCAGAGGTGCCCCTATGACTTCCAGGACCTTTTCCCAGGCTTCGTGAGGGCGGGGATGTCATTTTACAAGTGTACTGGACATAGGGACATGTGCCCAGCTACATAATGGTAACTACGAATGTAGGCATGTTTGGTATCAAATATGTTGGAATCACACCACAAGGCTTTTGCACACATTGGTGTATGATTCCATGAACTCTCGGGGCTCCTTAGAGTATTGCCATTACAGCCTTCTGAGGTTTTAAAGGCAGCCCCAGCTGCAGCCAGCTCACAGACAGGTTTCTGCCCTCCTATTGCTTGAGCAGCTCAAGCCCAGGAAGGCAGACCAAAGGATTTTATTAGGTGTTAGAGGCTTGGGAGGGTTAGCCTCCCCAAGCCATTGGAAATGCTTTGAAGGGCACATTTGGTGCCATCCATGTATAATCCAGTCTACACTGGTTTAGGGACCCCACTCCCTGCTCTGACATGAAACTGGACAAAGGAAAGGGGAGTGATCAACCCCCTGTCCATCATCACCACAGGTGCTCAGAGCTCCTCCAGAGGGTCGCTGGGTTTTGCCATCTTGCATTCCATGTTGACAGGTAACTCTGGGAGCATCTGAGTGGCCAGTGCCAGCAGATGACGTCAGAGCCCTCCCCGATAAGTGCTTACCTGTTAGGTGACCAATCCCCCATTCAGGGCTATTTAGGGTCTCTCTTTTGGGTGATTCTTCAGTTTCGTATTGCAAGACTCCAGCAGGAATCCTCTGCATCCTTTACTTCACCTTTTCAACAAAGAAACTGCATCTGGACCCTCCAGGAACTCTACAAACTGCAACAAAGAAGCAAAGACGACTTTTGCAACATTGTTTCTTCAGCTCCTGCCAGCAACTGTAACTGTTTGCCAGTCGTGCACCCTCAGAGGACAGCCTGTCTTCAGCCTGCACCAGAAGAACAAAGGAATCTCCCTTGGAGGTGAGAAGTTACTCCCCTGCTTCAACAGGCACTTCTCTGCATCGAGAACCGGAGGCGTGGGTCCCCTCTCTTGATGAGTCATGTGTATCCTGCACCTGCATCATAGGTTGTGGATTGAAGTGGTACCAACGGTCCTGACTTCCTGCTATCCAACTTTGGTGGAGGAAAGAGCTTGCCTCCCCATGCAAGACAGTTCCTCCTTCCACTGCATGTTTTGCAGTTGCTAAGGCTTTTGGCATCCTTCCATGAAGTTCTTCATGCACCGTGCAGCTCCAGCTCCAAGCAGTCTATCCTGTGACGCACAGCTTCCTGAGTGGTTCTCCAGCAGCATGGGAACCTTTGTTGTAGTGCTGCATGGGCCTCCTTTTACACCTTCTTTGCCCCAGTGCTGTGGGACTCCTGTACATGCTGACTGGTCTTCTGTGAGCTCTCTGAGTTGCTGAGAGCCCCCTCTGACTCCTCCTCCTGGGTAGAGTCCACCAGGTTTCTCCAGGTCCCGGGAAGCGCCATTTTCTGTGAACTGCAAGCTTTGCATGTGCCAAGGCTTGTTGGCGGAATCCAGCATACACGAACCAGACTGCAATCTTCCATCCGGCGTACAATATCATCTGCACCAAACAGGACCCGGCATCCATCTGATTAGGTGCAGTACTGACTATTGTTTCTCACCTCTTCTTTTGCACCTTCACCTGGGTTAGCAGGGGGTCCTGTTCTCCCTGGATTCTACTATGCTGATTGAACTTAGTCCCCTTCTTCCACAGGTCTTCAGATCCCGGAATCCACGGTTAGTGTCTTACAGTCTCTTCTGGTTGTTGCATAATCTTCTTTCTTGTTCTCTTGTATGTTCTGGGAAAGTTATTGGGGGTCATTCTGACCCTGGCGGTAATTACCGCCATGGAGGAGGTCGGCGGTAGCACCGCCAACAGGCTGGCGGTGCACCGCTGGGCATTCTGACCGCGGCGGTTCAGCCGCGGCCAGAAACGGAAAATCGGCGGTGTCCCGCCGACTTTCCGCTGCCCTCGAGAATCCTCCATGGCGGCGGAGCGCGCTCCGCCACCATGGGGATTCTGACACCCCCTACCGCCATCCAGTTCCTGGCGGTTCTCCCGCCGGGAACAGGATGGCGGTAGAGGGTGCCGCGGGGCCCCAAAAAGAATTTCAGTGTCTGCCTAGCAGACACTGAAATTCGCGACGGGTGCAACTGCACCCGTCGCACCTACCCACTCCGCCGGCTCAATTCTGAGCCGGCGTCCTAGTGGGAAGGGTGTTTCCCGCTGGGCTGGCGGGCAGACTTTCGGCGGTCGCCCACCAGCCCGGTGGGAAAGCCAGAATGACCGCCGCGGTCTTTCGGCGGGAACCGCGTGGCGGGCGGCGACCGCCGTCCGCCGCGGTCAGAATCACCCCCATTGTGTTTTACTCCTGCTTTCCTGGGCTCTGGGGTAGGTTCTACTGCTTCCCTTTGATGTTTTCTAATACTCCCAGCGCCCCTCTGCAGTCCCATATTTAGAAGGTATGAGTACGCTGCATTTTTGTAGCGTTTATGTTGTATGACGGTTAAGCAATTTTAATATTTTAATCTTTCTGGATTTGTTTTGCTTGAGCTTGTAGGTTGAAGTCCATTTGTGTGTTACTACAGAGTCTATTTTTGCAACCTGTTGTAAGTAGCAGAATATAGATATTCTGGTTAGGAGCCTTACACAGTGAAGTTTATGGTGCACATTTGCTGTGTTTTTAAAATATTTTTTTTTACTTTCCTTGTCATATAGGTGGTGACTTATACTAGTATCCACACCTGTGGCTGTGGTGTTTTCTTGGGTTCAACAGGTGATACACATGGTGTGATTTGACAGATTGCACATTTTGTTTTATAATTAATTTCCCTTATGTGTAGGCAATATTTAACAACACTGAGGGCCTGATTACAACTTTGGCGGAGAGGGTTAATCCGTCCCAAATGTGACGGATATCCCACCCACTGTATTACGAGTTCCATAGGATATAATGGACTCGTAATACGGCGGGCATGATGTCCGTCACATTTGGGACGGATTAACCCCCTCTGCCAAAGTTGTAATCAGGCCCAATGTCTTGATGATGGTCAGACGGACCTGTGACTGCCACCACAGGCCGAAACGTCGACATTACCTTCTCAATTGACAAGCTGAATTGAAAGTCCATGATATTGCTTGACCGGGGACTGAAAACTTGGCAATGATTGTGCAGATCTGTGTCATGGGGAGGGTTATTACCCCTTCCTGGATCTTCAGTTGGGATCAATTCTTGTGATCTAGGGGTGTTATCTACAGTGTTGTTGTTTGTCAGATGGACATTCCTTGGATTTGTTGTACATTTTTCTGAACTTCCGGAATCCTATTGAGTAATATATTGGATTTTAACAGTACGGAGTTGTCTTATTCATTAATTGAAGACAAGATCATATGTACACATACTATATCCAAACAATTCCTCTAGGAGCATTTTTAAGTGAGACATTTTCTGTACCCAGTTCCTAGGGGAAGATTGGGTTGCCCCTAAGTGTGTTAATTCACTTTTTAGTGGGGTTCTTGTCCTAACCTTTTGATACCTGTAGACTGCATCCTAGGTCTGATGACAAAGTTACCTGGCAGTTGTTTTTTGTGTATTGCTCCCAGATAGTGAGACAAAGGAGCATATGTGTTGGCATGATGGACCATCTCGGACTTGATGAGGGTGGAAGTTGTACACTTGTACATCCTTACCCCAGGACCTCCAAAGAAACTCCAAGAGCTAGTAGGCAGGCCTCCTGATCAGATCCTCATGGAGAGATAAGGCTCCAACTACCTTGAACCCCACCTTGACTCTGTCTACTGTAAGTGCTACTCCCCAAGGGATGCCATCCCCAGTCCAGTCCCCTGGGAAGTGGGCCTGAAGGTGCTCTGCCAGCTCAACCAAGGCTCTGTGGATGGAACTGATGCAGCACTACACGTCTCCTCATCGATTCACTTCAGGAACCAATGCATGGGTGATACATCTCCTCAAAACTCTGCTCTGTAACTGTCACAGCATGATGAATCTCTGCCACTTAATCTCGCATCACAGCCCACAGTCTCCTTGGAAGCGCTGCTACGTGACACATCCTCAATGCAGGTCTTCTCATCTCAAGTATCAGGATTGTGTTACATTTTCACGTATTTCTCTCCTTCCCTGCAATTCAAATGGACCAATGAAATATCTTGTCTGACCCACCTGGACAAAGGGATGAAGCTTGACCAGTCCAACCCCTGATGACGTCTGGTAGGTATCTCACTTTCTAAAACAAACAACACTACTTAGTACATGGAATATTTCTTATGAAAATTATATCAAATAACTTTGTGGACTCGGATTGCCCCTACCTTTTGTCCCCTCTTCCCCTTGGTGAAAAAAGTTGTTTCCTAGTGCTCTAGAAAGGATGTGTACTGATTCTAAAAAGTAAACTAGACATTAATGAAAACAATACTTAATATATACACTTATATATGTATATGGAGAAGCCATTCATTTTCCACATCTACCTATAATGTCTGTTCTCTGGAGCTAGAGATGATAAGGGAAGCATAAATAGTGCATGTACTAAACCAGAAGTGCAGCATCTGACATCATTTAGATATATGTTTAACTCAAGTCTTAAGGGATAACCTATTCTTCTAGTGGAGGCAATGGAATGTTCTCCATGCATACTGAACAATCTATCTGACTATCCCAAACATATAGTACATTTTCAAAGATCAAATAGGTTCAAATAAACAAACAGTCTAATGGCATAGTTTTCTTCTTTCCAGGCTTCAAACAATGAAGTCAACAGTTAGGCCCTCATTCTAACCCCGGCGGTCTCAGACCGCCGGGGCCAGGGTCGGCAGGAGCACCGCCGACAGACCGGCGGTGCCCCGCAGGGCATTCTGACCGCGGCGGTTTGGCCGCGGTCAGAAAGGGTAAACCGGCGGTCTCCCGCCGGTTTACCGCTGCCCTTAGAATCCCCCATGGCGGCGCAGCTTGCTGCGCCGCCATGGGGGATTCTGACACCCCCTACCGCCATCCTGTTCCTGGCGGTTCGCCCGCCAGGAACAGGATGGCGGTAGGGGGTGCCGGGGGGCCCCTGGGGGCCCCTGCCGTGCCCATGCCAATGGCATGGGCACGGCAGGGGCCCCCATAAGAGGGCCCCACAAAGTATTTCAGTGTCTGCCTAGCAGACACTGAAATACGCGACGGGTGCAACTGCACCCGTCGCACCTTCCCACTCCGCCGGCTCAATTCTGAGCCGGCATCTTAGTGGGAAGGTTGATTTGCCCTGGGCTGGCGGGCGGCCTTTTGGCGGCCGCCCGCCAGCCCAGGGCAAATCCCAAAATACCCTCAGCGGTCTTTCGACCGCGGAGCGGTATTTTGGTGGGGGAACTTCGGCGGGCGGCCTCTGCCGCCCGCCGAAGTTAGAATCACCCCCTTAGTTTGTAATCCTCCTTAGGATAAGTATTTATATAATTTACTTTTATTGTTACCATCCAGAAGGTCTGCCACTTTAAGTATTTTTGTTTCTTTCTCCTTTATAGGTTGTAAGGGAGTTCAAGTTCCTGTTAAGGCAGCCAGAAGAAACTCAGAAGAACACAGCACCAATCGATGCACCCGACATAGCTCCAGTGACGAGGATGCCAAGTGAAGTGAAGACGGGGCCCGGAGACGAAGAGGAATAACGCGTTTCAGCCAAGAAGGCACCAAGATACAGAGTAATCAGCAGATGAGTGCGATGGGGAGGAGACAACAGAATTGAAGATGAGCAGTCGTCAATGTGCAGCACACAGCCTTAAGGCTATGCGACCTAATTTCTATGGAAAAGCAGTTTTTACTTGCTTATATCTTTGGCACCGCTTGACAAATCTTCATGAAATTTTCCACAATCAATCAACAGTCATGGGAGCTGCTGTCTAGAGAGGTTTGGGGTGATCTGTCAAGCAGGGGCGGAGTTAAAGGGGAGGCAAAATTATAGCATTTCCAATGTTAATTCCCTTAGGAATGTTTGAACAGGTATAGGTCCAAAACCACTATACAGAATTACACCAAATTTGGCAGAAAGGTAGCTTTTGGTCCAGAAACAGCCCTTTTTGTTGTTTGGTGTCAATTCTTTCATAGTTTTTGAGATATGAAAAAAATCTAAATTTGTATATATGGGGACGCAAAGGATTTGCGACCCCTCCCCATCTTGTGCAGAGATCTGATTGGCTATGAACACTTCAACAAGGAAGTATTGGCAGCCATGTTGGGACTTGGCTTCAGCCGAGTCTGAGAAAAAAAGTAAAAAATAAGAAAAGGGGCCAGGGTACGGACACCCTGACCCCTTAGCTCTGGTGGTGGGGTCCCAGAGGGACTCCCCCTGGCCAACAAAGTGACGTCACAGTGGTTCTGAGGAACCACAGAATTATTTTTTTTAAACAAAAGCTGGCTCCTATGCTTGTTTTTTATTAGCCACTGGTGGGCCAGGTCCAGGGTCCACCATTACTATAATGCAGACCACCACCTCCCTGGGCCATACTGAAATATGTTGAGGGGGCTGTCGGGCCCCCCTGCTACCCCAGGGACCACCACCTCCCCAGGGCTTAAAGCAAGTATGAAGCCTGGGCTGTGCGCCCCCCCTCCCGCAGACCCAGGGACCACCACCTCCCTGGGGCTGTATTGTAATTATATGTGGGGAGCTGCACACACCCTGCAGCCTCAGGGACCACCACCTCCGTGGGGCAAAGTGTAAAAAATAGAAAGGGGGTCCAGAGCACACCCCTGCAGCCCTGGGGACCACCACCACCCAATGGGGGCTATTCTATGTTGGATGGTGTGCCATGCAGCCCCACTCATGGAGCCACTGATGGCCCTGGGGATGCTCCCCCAGGGCCGGCTCCTGCTATGTCCTGGGGAGCAAAACTTGCAAGACATCACATCCCCCCCCCCCTCTGTTAAATGAAAAAGCTTAATTTTTACAAACTAAGTAAACACATAGATAGATAGATAGATAGATAGATAGATAGATAGATAGATAGATAGATAGATAGATAGATAGATAGATAGATAGATAGATAGATAGATAAATAGACAGATAAATAGATAGATTTACAGCTATATCTCTTGGATCAACCTTCTTAGTGCTTTGATCATTCTACCTGATCTGGTTACTGGAATCTGTGAGCTGTCAACTGCAGTGTCAGAGATTAATAAGGACGTGAAGAAGTAGCAGGCCTCATTTACAAAATTTTGGAGCACTGCATGGGTTCTTGCTGCTCTGCCCTGCTTCACAAAAAGGGCAGGAATGCACATGATCTGAAAAATACGGCACATTCCTGTTCTTTTCTAATGCGCTGGTGCACAATTGTCTGCCATGCACGAACACAAGCACCATTGCACCATGGTTCAAGGGTGTCAGGGCTGTAGGGAGAAGAATCTCTGGTGAAAGAGTTCCAAGGGTGCTGGACAGTCACCATGTGTGTCTTTTGGTTCAGCATCATATGGAGCATCAGATTTTCTTTAGCGCATCTGTCAGTCTATCACCCAATCACCTCTTTTAAATGTGATGTCCTTTCCATGTTGAGTCAGTGTAAGCTTTCATCTTCTGCTTGTCAACCAAGTCCTTTATATGAATCATGTTCTCTCTCTGTCTCTTTTGGTGGTCCATTGAGGTAACTTTGGTGACATTGCGCGCCCAAACATCAAAGTTGCAGGACTCTTGTATGTGGTCAAGTGGGGTGTTCAATGATAACCCTGTAGAGTAGAATTTAGTACTGTTTTCAAACTGTGCTTTTCAAGAGTTGCATGCTCTTCTTCTTTCTTTAGCATACTCATAAAATGTTCAACAAGTCCATTGACATGCGGCCACAAGGCTGTACCCATTTTATGCTTTATGTTCAGATGCTCCAGAAATTCTTTGAATTCTTTACTGTTAAAAGGTGGCCATTATCAGACTTTGCAATGGCTGGAATGCCTAAAATCGTAAATACGCCTTCAAGTTTTTCACTGACTCATTCATGAGTTGTAGATGCAATATCTTTAACTAAACGGAACTGTAAGTATTCATTAACAATCACCATCAGGCGGTGTCCATTGCCGAGTGGACTGAAGAAGTCGATGGCTATTTTCTCCCAGACATGCTTATGGAGTTCTGACATGTTCATAGTAGGCTGCGTAATATCGGTAGAAAGGAAGTTGCATATCACAGGCTTGAGTTCCTTTTCAACTCTTTCATCTAAGTACAGAATCCAAACTCCAGCTCGGAGAGCTCTTTTTGTAGCAACAATACCATGATGTTCGTCGTATGTTAGAAATTGGGTCTTTGGTTGGCAGTCAGGTTACGCCCTAGCCAAGCAAGGTCCTTCACTCTAGTCCGGGTAAAAGAGAGTCCCCTTCAACTAACCCCTGCTTACCCCTTTGGTACCTAGGCATGAGCAGTAGGCTTAATTTCAGAGTGCTAAGTGTAAAGTATTTGCACCAACACACACAGTTACTTAATGAAAAAGCTACAAAATGACACAACACAGGTTTAGAAAAATAGAAAATATTTATCTAAGCAAACCAAGAGACCAAAACAACAAAAATCCACAATTCACAAGCCAAGTTCTCAATTAAAAAGCAAAAAGAGTCTTTATGTAGTTTAAAACACACACTAACACTGTTAGCATGAAAATGTACCTTGGGTGCATCAAAAATAACCCGGCACAGGCGAGTGTGTGTCGAAAAGGGCTTGAGATGCGTTGATTTCACACACGAGCGAGACCTTACATCATTTCTCCTTTTGTCGGGTCGTGGTGCATCGTTTCTTCTCTCTGCAGGAGAGTGATGCTTCGATCCTGTCAGCACTCTCGGGTCCGGGCAGGCCTTGCGTTGTTTTTACATGCCCAGCGGTGTTTGCGTCAGAAATCCAGCCGCACGATGATCAGAAAATCATGCAGCTCGGGTTGCGATCTCCCAGCCTCCGTCAGCGATGCTGGGCATCGTGTCTCCAGCTCCGTGTGTTGATTCTTCGGTCGCGTTGCAGGCGAGCATCGATTTTCAGCTGCGAAGCCGGCGGCGCAACATTTTTTCAACCGCAGATCAGAGTGCTTAGATCTTTTCCCCTCACAGCATTCTGTGCGTGGATTTCTTCCTCTTAGGCTGCCAGCTTCTCCTTTCAGGGTCCCAGGAACTGGATGGGCACCACAGGGCAGAATAGGAGTCTCTCCAGAGACTCCAGGTGCTGGCAGAGAGAAGTCTTTGCTGTCCCTGAGACTTCAAACAACAGGAGGCAAGCTCTAAATCAAGCCCTTGGAGATCTTCACAAGATGGAAGGCACACAAAGTCCAGTCTTAGCCCTCTTACTCTGGCAGAAGCAGCAACTGCAGTATAGCTCCACAAAGCACAGTCACAGGCAGGGCAGCTCTTCTTTCTCAGCTCTTCTGCTCTTCTCTAGGCAGAGGTTCCTCTTGGTTTCCAGAAGTGTTTCTCAAGTCTGTGGTTTTGGGCACCCTTCTTATACCCATTTTCTCCTTTGAAGAAGGCCTACTTCAAAGTAAAGTCTCTTTTGAATGTGAAATCCTGCCTTGCCCAGGCAAGGCCCCAGACACTCACCAGGGGGTTGGAGACTGCATTGCGTGCGGGCAGGCACAGCCCTTTCAGCTGTGAGTGACCACTCCTCCCCTCCCTCCTAGCATAGATGGCTCATCAGGATATGCAGGCTACACCCCAGCTCCCTTTGTGTCACTTTCTAGTGTGGGGTGCAACCAGCCCAACTGTCAAACAGTCCCAGACAGGGAATCCACAAACAGGAAGAGTAACAGAAATGGTATAAGCAACAAAATGCTCACTTTCTACAAGTGGCATTTTCAAACACACAATCTTAAAATCAACTTTACTAAAAGATGTATTATTAAATTGTGAGCTCAGAGACCCCAAACTCCACATGTCCATCCACTCCCAAAGGGAATCTACACTTTAATCAGATTTAAAGATAGCCCCCATGTTAACCTATGAGAGGGACAGGCCTTGCAACAGTGAAAAACGAATTTAGCAATATTTCACTGTCAGGACATATAAAACACATTACTATATGTCCTACCTTAACCATACACTGCACCCTACCCTTGGGGCTACCTAGGCCCTACCTTCGGAGTGTCTTACATGTACGAAAAGGGAAGGTTTAGGCCTGGCAAGTGGGTATACTTGCCAAGTCGAATTTACAGTTAAAACTGCACACACAGACACTGCAGTGGCATGTCTGAGACATGATTGCAGAGCTACTTATGTGGGTGGCACAACCAGTGCTGCAGGCCCACTAGAAGCATTTGATTTACTGGCCCTGGGCACCTCTAGTGCAGTTTACTAGGGACTTACTAGTAAATCAAATATGCCAATTATGGATAAACCAATTGAACATACAATTAACACAGAGAGCATATGCACTTTAGCATTGGTTAGCAGTGGTAAAGTGTTCAGAGTTCAAAAGCCAACAACAGCAGGTTAGAAAAAATAGGAGGCAGGAGGCAAAAAGACTGGGGATGACCCTGCATAAGCAAAAAAGTCCAACAGTGAACCACTTCAATTGCTTTCTGTCACAGACTGTTCGGAATCAGGATTCTCGACCCTCGTAGTAGAACTCCTTGAGTTATAGACAATTCATCCTATGCGTTTTTGTATTTTTAAAAGTCACCATTATGTGTAATTATGTCCTTTAACTTCAGCATGTCACTGAAGTCTATCATGGTCTATCATGGTCTATCATGGTCTGTGGCAGTGATAATCTGGGATAACGAAAAATCAGCTATAGCATTTGACTTTACAAATAAATTAATGTAGGCTTCAGCCGTATTGGATGGATTACTGTGACCTTGTATAGGCACTCTTCACAAGTATTCAGTAGGATTCAGATTCATTCCTGGATGATGCACAATTGTATAATCATATTCTTGCAATTACCCAACGTTCAATGCAAGGAGGCATCTTGGCCTTTGGATTGCCAAAGATGATCAGTAGAGCTTGATGATCAGTTACTAGCATGAAAGGCTTTCCATGTAAGAATACATGGAAATGTTCATAAGCCCATTCCACGGCCAAACGTTCTTTCTCAGGTTGTGAGTAAGCATGTTCTATTTGGGACAAAATTCTACTAGCACAGCCCACAATACACCATTGAGTATTTGGGTGTCCACTGTGATGTGCAAGGTTAGCACCCAGCCCCACTGGGCTACCATCAATGACAATCTCTGAATGAAGCCTTTGATTAAAATATGCCCTTTCAGTAGTATTTTCAATGGCATGTTTGATCCTTTTGAAACTGCTCTCACATTCTTGTGACCAATGAAACTAAACATTTTTCTTTCTAACTCTTGTAATTGAGCACAAAAAGTCTTGAATTTATCTTGAACAGTAACTGGCCATGCCAAGAAATGAAACACCTTGTAGGGGATCATCATTTGACCGAGCTCCTACCTCCTACCTCCTACCGTAGGATCAGGTATCATACCAATATCAGAAAAGATATGGCCAAGGACTTTTAGTATTGTCTTGTTGAACACACACGTGTCAGCATTCAGAGTCAAACCCTCATCACTGAGTAAATGACATAGTTGTGGGAAAGCTCGATCATGCTCCAAAAACTAACATAATCTCTGTAACTAAATGCATTTACAACAGGCTGTATGATACGTAAAGTGGAAAAGTTCTGCAGCCAACGACACCAAAACCAAGGGGCATATTTATACTCTCTCTGCGCCAAATTTGCGTCAAAATTTTTGATGCAAATTCAGCGCAAACCTAACACCTTGACGCCTAAGCCAGCGAACGGCAAAATTCCGCTGTGTGCATCATTTTCTGGATGCGTAAAACTGCCTTGCATTAATGACATGCAAGGTAGGCGTTCTCGTCCAAAAAATGACTTCAAGACCTGTGCGCCATATTTAACCTACCGCGCAAAAATCCCGCACGGCTGGGAGGCGGAGTTGGAAAATGGTGCACAGCCCGATTTGCGTAAAAAATTAATGTCTGGGTCAGAGCAGGCATTAAAATGGGGCAAACACACCAGTACTTACAGAAAACACACAGAAGCTACATCAGAGCTCCAAAAGGAAGACATAGAGGTGCTATTCATCCAGCATGCACGAAGACGCAGAACACAGGACCAACCGCAGCAGCTTCCATAACACAAACATGGACCCAAAGGCAGGAGAGGATATTCCAGACCAGGACACCCCTTCTGGGCCTCAGGGAACATGACATCGTCCAGAGGTACAGACTAAACTGGCATGCCATACAGCAGCTGCTGCGCCACATTGAGCCACAGTTGGCACCCAGCTTGCAGGCACCCCATATCATTCCACCAGAGACAAAGCTGCTAGCTGTCCTCCACATGTTGGCAAGTGGCTCTTTTCAAACCACTGGTGCCCTGGTTGCCGGGATCTCACAGCCCTCATTCCTTGCTTTCCTACCCAAGGTACTTGATGCCATCATCTCCCTCTCACCCCACCACATCAGCTTCCCCAACACACAGCTGAAGCAGCAGGAGACCAAACAAGGCTTCTACCAAATCAACAGCTTCCCACACGTGCTTGGTGCCATTGACTGCACACATGTACGGATTGTGCCACGTGCTGCAAACGAGCATCTATACAGCAACAGGAAGCACACACACACCATCAATGTGCAGGCCATTGTGGATCACCGGGGTTTGATTACCAACATTGTGGCAAAGTATCCTGGGAGTGTACATGATTCATTCATCTTCCGCCACTGCATCATCAATCAACACTGCCAGGATGTATGATATGGAAATGGCCTACTTGTTGGTAAGTACAGAAACCCAGTGATATACACACAGCGCAGCAACCCTGTAGGACACACAACATATACACCACTATATTGACACGTGGCCAGGAAGACACTGAGGTTGCGACACTGGTAGTCATGTTTGATATATCCTGACCCAATGGGATACACACCTATGGACAAATGACAGATGTAAATAACAACAGATGCCACTCCAGAGACACAAGGGAACAATTTAAAACAACACAGTGACAATGACATGGCCTTAACTGGCAGTACAACTTGGAAGATGAATCTTCCAACATCACATCAATAACACTCAATCACACACCCTTCCAACCAATACGTACTGTGTAAGGTGTATGTCATGTGTTTCGCTGCAGGTCAAACACCATGAGACACATAGGGGGTTATTCCGACCTCCGCGGGCGGCGGAAGCCGCCCGCCTGGCGGAGCCACCAGAAGACCGTACCGCGGTCGAAAGACCATACCGACCGCGGCGGTCATTCTGAGTTTCCCGCTGGGCTGGCCGGCGACCGCCAGAAGGCCGCCCGCCAGCCCAGCGGGAAACCCCCTTCCATGAGGATGGAATGGAGCCGGCGGAGTGGAAGGGGTGCGACGGGTGCAGTTGCACCCGTTGCGATTTTCAGTGTCTGCTTGGCAGACACTGAAAATCTTGGTGGGGCCCTGTTAGGGGGCCCCTGCAGTGCCCATGCAATTGGCATGGGCACTGCAGGGGCCCCCAGGGGCCCCACGACACCCGTTACCACCAGCCAGGTTCTGGCGGTCAAAACCGCCAGAGCCAGGCTGGCGGTAAGGGGGTCGGAATCCTCATGGCGGCGCTGCCTGCAGCGCCGCCATGGAGGATTCCCTTGGGCAGCGGGAAACCGGCGGGACACCGCCGGTTTCCCGTTTCTGACCGCGGCAGTACCGCCACGGTCAGAATGCCCATGGGAGCACCGCCAGCCTGTTGACGGTGCTCCCGCGGTCGTTGACCCTGGCGGGCCATGACCGCCAGGGTCAGAATGACCCCCATAGCATGATGATGATGACTCTAATGAATAGGACATGGAATCATTGAGGCTGTACCAACATCTCACATCACTCCTGGGCTGACATTGCCCACTACCAATAAGCAAGTGGAGTGTGCAAAGAACACATATTGATGTGACAATACTGCAAAGTGCACATTGCTACACATATACACAACAGATGTACAGGCATATGGACCTTCTTACAATTAATCCTTCACCCCCACAACCAAGTTAGCCACATTACGTGGACCAGGTTCAGTAGTGTAGGTACACGTTTGAGCATGAGCCAACTTGGTGAGGGCAGAAAAATAGGTTTGCATAGAACTTGTCACACATGGGATATTTGTGCATTGTCAATTGTCAACACTTCAGTGCTGCCAAATTAAGGAGATGTGTTGTACATTGTCACCTAGCCAAATCAAAGTGCCTCACTGATGTTTAACAAATTCTTTTGCATGTGTTGAATTGGATGGGATGTTCAGGCCATATAGATAAAACCGTGTTACCACCACTGTGGAATTGATTCTGTGTATGGAAATATTATGTCACCCCCAGTTAAGACACATGGACACCTCTGTCACATGACATAATGCATGGGAGTACACAATGTACTGCAAGTGTACAAAAAGACCGCTGACATCCGGTCAATCAGCCAAACACCAGTTCAGATAATGAAACATCCCAGTGCTGATGGTACATCCTAGGAGCCTAGGATTCCACACATGAACACAAACACACATTAGTCACAGACAACACAAGATAACAACTGCCATGCAAAGTGATAATCATGGTGCAAACTCATTTTCTCTTTCAGCTGATCAGGGGTATGGGATCCAGCCATGGATCATGACCCCATTTGCAAACCCAAGCACTGCAGCAGAGCGTGCCTATAATGAGGTAGATTGGAGGACATGCACCATAGTAGAGAGGACCTTTGGCATCCTGAAGTCAAGATTCAGGTGCCTCGACATCACCAGAGGCAGCCTCTTATATTCACCGGAAATGGTCTGCAAGATCATTCTGACCTGTGCCATCCTGCACAATATGGGGGTCATTCCGACCCTGGCGGTAAAAGGCACTTACCGCCGGTCAGAAGACCGCCATCATCCCGCCGCGGCCGCGGTAAACCGCCACGGTCATTCTGACACACAACTGCCAAACCACCAAAAACCCGACATCCACTGAAGCCCGCCTCATCAGCGGTCAGCGATAAACTGGAGATGACCAAACCTCCACCGTCACGCCAACACAAACACGCCCATGCCATTACGACCCAAGAATCCACACGGCGGTCTTTCAACCGCGGTATTCCATTGGCGGTCCACACCGCCGCGCTCAAAATACACACACCTTTACAAAACACAGCCACATTGGACAATTCGAAATACACACACCTGATACACATACACACACCACACCCACACACCCATCACCATATAAAACACACACCCACATCACCCACAAACCCCCACAAATCGAAATTCAGAGACAAGGCGCAATACACAGAGAGAGAGCACAGGGAACGCAAACCACAACACACACAGGAACCCAACATCATCACCCACACCACATCTACGCACAAAACACCACACACCACCACACTCATCACCACAAACACCACCCCACACCTCATCCACACCACCCCATGGCACCCCAAAGACACCCCAGGTTCACGGACCAAGAACTCAGGGTCATGGTGGAGGAAATAATCAGGGTAGAGCCCCAGCTCTTTGGCACACAGGTGCAGCACACCACAATAGCCAGGAAGGCGGAGCTATGGCAAAGGATCGTCGACAGGGTCAACGCTGTGGGACAGCATCCCAGAAATCGGGAAGACATCCGAAAGCGCTGGAACGACCTACGGGGGAAGGTGCGGGCGATGGTGTCAAGATACAACATCGCTGTGCAGAAGACTGGCGGCGGACCCCCACCCACTCCACCCGAATTCACAGCATGGGAGCAAGAGGTCTTGAACATCCTGCATCCTGAGGGCCTCGCTGGAGTAGGCGGAGGAATGGACTCTGGTAAGTCTAATCTCAACTACTTCACCCCCCCCAACCACCAGCATGCCAACCCACACCCCCACCCTCACCCCTAACCCCCCAGCACACATACTCCCTGTTAATGTCTCACCAGCACAACCCACCCAACCCAACCCAAACCCCTGAATGCCAACACAAACCATGGACACCCATCACCTAAGCATGACCACTGCACATACCCATCCCCCCCCACAAACCACCCTCACAACTCCTCCCACATGGGACTGCCAGCACTGGGGGACAAGGGCACCCACAAATCGCACGCCACGGCACACACAAAATCAATAACCATATTATTTTACCCCTGCAGGGCCCGAACGCCAACACACCGGCCAGGAGGGTCCAGATTTGTCCATCTCACCGCCAGAACAGGCCCCCAGTGATGACAGCAGCTCTGTCGACCTAGAACCTGATGACCAGCCCGGACCATCGGGGACCTCTGGACAGTCGGTTACCCTCAGTCAGCCCCAGGCCACAGCAGACCTCCCCCCCTCAGGAAACACCAGCACAGCACCCACCCAGCGGGCCCATGCTTCTGTCTCCAGGACAGGTCAAGCAGCGGTGTGTCTACCAGTACAGGGCACCTCGGGTAACCCACAACCCCAACAACAACACGGACCTGGGGGCACTGGTAGTGGGCACACCGTCCAGGGGACAGAGGCCCAGGAACAAAGAGGAACTGGGAGGGCTGCTGTGCGACAGAGGGAGGACAGGCCTAGGGAACCCACTGTCCAAGAGGCCCTCACCACCATCATGGGAGCGTACCACCACTCCCAAGAGACGATGGCGACGGTCCTGGCCAGGTTCCAGGAGATCCAGGCCATGCAGGAGGGCCAGTACATGGGGTTCCGGGAAGAACTGTGCAGCATCAGTTCCGCAATGGGTACAATCGTGGTGGCACTCAACCAGATTGTCACCACATTGCGGGACCATGTGGCCCCCCAAAGGGCCCCTGCCACTAGCATGGAGGAAGAACAGCCCACCACCTCCGCCGGCGCTAGTGGTCAGGAGGACCGACACAACAGCAACGGCCCTCCCGGACCCCACCCCCTGCAGAACGAGAACCACCCCGCAAGAAAGGCCTGAGATCGAGGAAGAAGACAGAGTAGGATGTCAAGACCCCCGCCATGCACGGAAACCCCCGGATGTCATCCCACTGTCCCACTTGTTTACACTGTCCAACCTTGAACTGCCCCTGCTCCACCTTCCACAGGCATATGGACAATGGACCTGTAGGAACGACAGTCTGGACACTGCCATGGACATGCCTCCACCATCAACCCTGTTTGAACTATACACCTATTTTAAAACTTCAATAAACACAATTATTGCACATTAACCAACTGGATTCTGCTATCTATTTATTTAAACCAAATGTATTCGATATGACCAACAAAACATTTCTAGTTACATTGTGATGACAACATACCAGTGTCACACAGCGGTAGTCCATGGGGAAAAAAACCAGAGGGCACTCCGTGGGGATCAGATCACTGAAATAGGAAGTGATATACACAACTAAGTTACCATACATTGGGCTGAAAGGTCAGACAGTAGAGAGCCACTACAGTTACAGATATAATACAATGCAGGAGTAGATTATTACCTGTGTGTCACTGGAAATACTGCAGTATCACTCTGTCCCTGTTGTCCGTGTCGTCCTCTTCGTCTTCCTCCTCTTCACTCTCCGCAGGCTCCACAGCTGCCACAACACCACCATCTGGACCATCCTCCTGCAGGAAAGGCACCTGGCGTCGCAAAGCCAGGTTGTGACGCATGCAGCAGGCCACGATGATATGACACACCTTCCTTGGTGAGTACATTAGGGATCCACCAGTCATATGCAGGCACCTAAACCTGGCCTTCAGGAGGCCGAAGGTCCGCTCAATCACCCTCCTAGTCCGCCCATGGGCCTCATTGTACCGTTCCTCTGCCCTGGTCCTGGGATTCCTCACTGGGGTCAATAGCCAAGGCAGGTTTGGGTAACCAGAGTCACCAATTAGCCACACACGGTGTCTCTGTAGCAGTTCCATCACATAAGGGATGCTGCTATTTCGCATGATGTACGCGTCATGCACTGACCCTGGGAACTTGGCATTTAAATGGGAGATGTACTGGTCAGCCAAACAGACCACCTGGACATTCATCGAATGATAATTTTTACGGTTCCTGTACACCTGCTCATCGTCTTTTGGGGGAACCAAAGCCACATGGGTACCATCAATGGCACCAATGATATTGGGAATGTGTCCAAGGGCATAGAAATCACCCTTCACTGTAGGCAAGTCACCCACCTCAGGGAAAATGATGTAGCTCCGCATGTATTTCATCATGGCAGACAACACTCTGGACAACACCTTTGAAAACATAGGCTGAGACATCCCAGATGAAATGGCCACGGTAGTTTGAAATGATCCACTTGCCAAAAAATGCAGTACTGACAGCACCTGCACTAGAGGCGGAATCCCTGTGGGTTGGCGGATGGGTGACATCAGGTCTGGCTCCAGCTGGGCACACAGTTCCTGTATAGTGGCATGGTTGAGTCTGTAGGTGAGTATGACGTGTCTTTCTTCCATTGTCGACAGGTCCACCAGCGGTCTGTACACGGGAAGATTCCTCCGTCTCCTCGCAAGTCCCAGCGGACGATGCCTAGGAAGGATAACATGGAGCACAGAGTGAAACAACCCACAGGTAAGTGCCCACAGCATGCCCAGTACACGAATCTCTCGGGATTGAATGGCTAGTATGATTGTCGGTGCAAGGCCTAGCCATGTGTGACGCAGTAGGAATGAAGCCATGTGGGCCCTTGAAATGGCGGCTGCCTGACCTGTGAAGTGTGCCAATGTGAAGTGAGGTCATTGCGCAAGGGTTGCACACCGTGGCGGTAGGCGGTCGCAGTCCGCGGCGCAAAGCCCATTGGACAACATTGAACCCTATGGGTTTCAGGAGCCACCGCCGCAGCATGCACCGCTGCGGCCGTAAGCGCCATTTTCTCTCGGCTTGATCACACAAGACCTGAGCATCCACAGGAGAGTTCCTATACTGCAAGTGCTGCTGTGACCTCGGTCTGGAAGTGACAATGGCTGCTGCGACTGGGGAAAGGGCCCCCGCCTTCAGTTCCGAGGAGTTGGAGAAGCTCGTGGACGGGGTCCTCCCCCAGTATGCGCTACTCTACGGGCCTCCAGACCAACAGGTGAGTACACGGGGGGCAATGCATAGTGCCCAATGCCTGGGCTGAGTGGGGAGGATGTACGATGGAGGGGAGGGCAGCGAATGACGAATGCATGGCACGACAGATGAGAGCATGTGCCACATGGCAAGGTTGGGGAGGGGGGGCCACTCACATCGAGCATGCAGAAAAGTGATGATGTTTCTCTTCCCCCCCTGTACATGTCACATAGGTCAGCGCCCATCAGAAGATTGACATTTGGCGTGCCATCGCCAAGGACGTCCGGGCCCTGGGGGTCCACACCAGAAGGGGCACCCACTGCCGCAAGAGGTGGGAGGACATCCGCCGCGGGAGCAGGAAGACCGCGGAGGCTCTGCTGGGGATGGCCTCCCAACCTAGGAGGAGTGCCAGTCATACCTTGACCCCCCTGATGTCCCGGATCCTGGCGGTGGCCTACCCCGATTTAGATGGGTGCTTGAGGACATCACAGCAGACACAAGGGGGTGAGTACCAGCACATTCAGCTATTTTGCGCGCAGTGGAGGTGCCTGGGTGGGGGAGGAGGGCTGTGGGTATCCCTAGGCCAAGGCGATTTCTGTAGGATAGGCCCGTCCGTGAAGTATGGTCCTGTGCCCCCGCCCCCCACCTCTGTAGGGTGCCTAGTAACGCGATTCATGGACCAGTGTATACTGTGTGGGCAGTTGTCGCCCATAGGCTTGTAGGGCATGTCCCAGTGAATGAGTAGTGTACACCAAGTGCGCAGCGTAGTGCAGGGGGCTTCTGTGTCTGTCCTCTCCGCCAACGGTGTCCCCAATGCATGCACTCAACTTGTCTTTATGTTTTCCACCCCCCCCATTTTCTTTGTTTTTCTGTGAATGTGTGCATTAGCATCATCAGGCGGAGGAGAAGTGGCATCGGCGCAAGAGGGAGCTGCATCTCACATGGCCCCGGAGGGCCATGCAACGGACTCCGACATGACCAGTGAGACGGAGGGCGAGGGGGGCTCCACCACGGGGACCCGTGGAGACGGCAGCGACACCGACACGTCCTCGGAAGGGAGCTCCCTTGCGGTGGCGGCAACATCCGTGCCCACCGATCCTACAGGTACAGCCGCCACCCAGCGCACCAGCTCCGCCCTCCCAGCATCCCCTCGGCCTTCGGCCCGTGCCCGCAAGGCCAGGAAGCCGTCCATCTCCTTCGCCCAGGCACCTCAGACCCTGCCCCAGTCACCCCTGCTGCCCTCAGTGAGGAGGTCATTGACCTCCTGAGGACCATCATTGTTGGGCAGTCTACCCTTTTGAATGCCATCCAGGGTGTGGAGAGGGAGGTGCATCAAAGCAATGCATACCTGGAGGGCCTTCATTCGGGTCAGGCTGCCCATCAACGATCGTTCAACGCTCTGGCCTCAGAACTGACGGCAGCGATTGTCCCTGTCTCCAGCCTCCCTCTTCTGACTCCCTCCACCCAGTCCCACTCCCCTGTTCCTCTGCCTATCCCATCCACACCTACAGACCAGCCTGCACACACCTCAACACCCAAGGGCAGCTCATCCAGACATAAGCACCACAGGACACACAAGCATTCACCCAAGCAACATCCAGATGCAGACATGCCAACAGCCACTACCTCCTCTGTGTCCCCCACCTCCTCGTCTCCCTCCTCCCTCCCTGTGACGTCTCCACACACACCTGCAAGCACACCACCATCAGCCATTGCACCCATCACCAGCACACCCTCCACACCAGTCCGCACACGTGCAGTCACCACCCCCACTGCCATGTACACGTCCCCTGTGTCCTCTCCCAGTGTGTCTGTCACCCCCGCTTCCCAACCACACAAACGCAGGCAGGCACCCAAACAACAGCCATCCACCTCACGTCAGCCTCCTGCCCAAGCACCTGCACCCAAAGACAGCACACTTGACTCTCCTACAACCACATCCTCTTCCTCCACTCCCATACCCACTCCAGCCACCCTTCCCATGGCTCCAAAGAAAATTTTCCTCTCTAAAGTGGACCTCTTTTCCTCACCTGACCCACCCCCTCCATCCCGTAAGAGTTCCACAAACACCTCAGCCACCACCAGCCCAGCAACTCCAAAGAACGTCGTGCCTGGTTTTTGGAGTCCGCCCTTTCCTTGGGCTGAGACGTCATCCAGCAGCAAAGGCACAGCCAGCCCCCCCCCTGGGAAGAGGACCAAAAAACTGAAGGGCAGGAGCGACAGGCCTGATACGCCTGCCCCCAAGGAGGGTAGCCTTGCACCGTCACCTGCCACATCGGGTAAGGGAGCCAAGGGCCACGGACAGTCTGCCAAGGAGGGCAAGGGCAGCAAGGAGCAAAAGGCAGGGAGCAGCCGACCTGGCCATGAGGGCCCCACGAGCCCCATTCCGGGGGTATTGAAGGAGAGCCAGGGCCCCAGGACTCCATCACAGGAGGGCCCCGCAACGGAAAGGTCCGATGCAGACTGAGCGGCAAGTATTGGCCAGGTGTGGTTCACTGGAAACACAAGGCAGGCACCGCTGAACAGGGCCCCGCCGTGAGGAGCACCGCTGAACAGGGCCCCGCCCTGAGGAGCACCGCTGAACAGGACCCCGCCGTGAGGAGCACCGCTGAACAGGGCCCCGCCGTGAGGAGCACCGCTGAACAGGGCCCCGCCGTGAGGAGCACCGCTGAACAGGGCCCCGCCGTGAGATGCACCGCTGAACAGGGCCCCGCCGTGAGAAGCACCGCTGAACAGGGCCCCGCCGTGACCAGAACCGCTGAACAGGGCCCTGCCGTGACCAGAACCGCTGAACAGGGCCCCGCCGTGAGGAGCACCGCTGAACAGGGCCCCGCCGTGAAAAGCACCGCTGAACAGGGCCCCGCCGTGAGAAGCACCGCTGCACAGGGCCCCGCCGTGAGGAGCACCGCTGAACAAGGCCCTTCCTGTCAAGCACTGCTCCGCTGGGCCCTTCCTGTCAAGCACCGCTCCGCTGGGCCCTTCCTGTCAAGCACCGCTCCGCTGGGCCCTTCCTGTCAAGCACCGCTCCGCTGGGCCCTTCATCTCAAGCACCGCTCCGCTGGGCCCTTCCTGTCAAGCACCGCTCCGCTGGGCCCTTCCTGTCAAGCACCGCTCCGCTGGGCCCTTCATCTCAAGCACCGCTCCGCTGGGCCCTTCATCTCAAGCACCGCTCCGCTGGGCCCTTCATCTCAAGCACCGCTCCGCTGGGCCCTTCCTGTCAAGCGCCGCTCCGCTGGGCCCTTCATCTCAAGCACCGCTCCGCTGGGCCCTTCATTTCAAGCACCGCTCCGCTGGGCCCTTCCTGTCAAGCACCGCTCCGCTGGGCCCTTCATCTCAAGCACCGCTCTGCTGGGCCCTTCCTGTCAAGCACCGCTCCGTTGGGCCCTTCCTGTCAAGCACCGCTCCGCTGGGCACCGCCGTCTCTGAACCGCTCCACTGGGCCCTTTCTGTCAAGCACCGCTCCGCTGGGCCCTTCATCTCAAGCACCGCTCCGCTGGGCCCTTCATCTCAAGCACCGCTCTGCTGGGCCCTTCCTGTCAAGCACCGCTCCACTGGGCCCTTCCTGTCAAGCACCGCTCCGCTGGGCACCGCCGTCTCTGAACCACACTGCTGGGCCCTTCCTGTCAAGCACCGCTCCGCTGGGCCCTTCTTCTCAAGCACCGCTCCGCTGGGCCCTTCCTGTCAAGCACCGCTCCGCTGGGCCCTTCCTGTCAAGCACCGCTCCGCTGGGCCCTTCATCTCAAGCACTGCTCCGCTGGGCCCTTCCTGTCAAGCACCGCTGGCCCATTGGCAGTCCCGGTTCTGTGTCGGGCAGGCCTTCACGACGCACTCTGCCCACCATGCCTCCTCCATGACCAGTGGTCTCTGTAATCCACCTGATGGACTGTGGCTTTGCACTCCCCAGGATGTAACAGTGGGCAATCCACCCACTGTAGAGACTTGTGAGACTGTGGCTTTGCACTCCCCAGGATGCCACAGTGGGCAATCCACCCACTGTAGAGACTTGTGAGACTGTGGCTTTGCACTCCCCAGGATGGCACAGTGGGCAACCCACCCACTGTAGAGACTTGTGAGACTGTGGCTTTGCACTCCCCAGGATGGCACAGTGGGCAACTCACCCACTGTAGAGACTTGTGAGACTGTGGCTTTGCACTCCCCAGGATGGCACAGTGGGAAACCCACCCACTGTAGAGACTTGTGAGACTGTGGCTTTGCACTCCCCAGGATGCCACAGTGGGCAATCCACCCACTGTAGAGACTTGTGAGACTGTGGCTTTGCACTCCCCAGGATGGCACAGTGGGCATGGAGGCCCTTCGTGGATCTGGCGTCGTGGAATCATGTGGCTGAGGTGCCCCCCCTTCCCTTCCCCCTGAGGTGCCTGTCTCTTTATTTTAGTGATGCCCCAGCAGTGTTCTCTCCAATGGACTCGATCTTGTGTGTGGGCTTTGCCCATGTGTTGCTGCACATTGGCCCATGGACATTTGGACTTTGAATGACTGGGCCGGACTTTTGCTACTTGTATGGATAGAGTTCTAGATGTGTATTCATTCTTCATATATTGCTAAGGTCGCTATACTTTATTGTTGCAATAATATGGTTCTACTTTTACATTCATTGCCTTTTGTCTTAGTTTTTTGGGGTGGGGGGTTGGGGGTGTCACTCTGACTTTTTTATCTGCATAGGTGTGTAGGTATTTCGGTGGGGGTGAGGGTGTGGGTGGGTGTGTGGCGTATGTGTGTGCCCGTAACCTTTCCTCCTCCCCCCTCCCCTGTGTCGTAGGTGCAGTACTCACCATTGTCGTCTGCGGCGAGGTTCGTGATCCTGGAAGAAGAGCAGGAAGGCAATGGCTGGGAGGATGTGGAGTTCGGGTTCCATGCTGTTCCGATTCCGCGTGGAGTGTGTCGAGGTAAGCGTTTTCCATTGGAGATGTCTGTTTCCGCTGTGTTTTTATCGGCGGGGCTCCCGCCCCAGAAAAGGTGGTGGATTGGTGGGTCATGATAGGGTGGGCGGTACATTGTCTGCCGCCTGCCTATTGGCGGTGACCGCCGCGCTGTTTGTTTGTACCGCCGTGGCGGTCGGAGTGTTAAAGCGGCGGCCTGTGTTGGCGGTTCCCGCCAGGGTCAGAATTCATATTTTTAGGCCGCCAGCCTGTTGGCGGGTTGGCCGCCGCTTTAACACTGACCGCCAGGGTCAGAATGAGGGCCTATATGTGTAAGGAGCAACATTCCCCTCTATGAACCAGATCCAGAAAGCCTGAAGAGGAGGAAGAGGAGGATGCTGTCCATCAACATGAGGGGGACCATCCAAACACTGCAGCAGGATTGTGTCGGAGACAACACATTATACAAAACTTCCTTTAACTACAGTCACCATCACCACTTTCTTACCATAATTCATTAAACACCTAATCTAATCACTAAATCATGGTCTGGGTAATTATAGATGCATCACATGATCCCTAGGAATCACAATCAGAGTTTAGCCTCATGGAGCAGTGCAGTATTACAGATTAGGATACTGGAAACGCCATATCACATTTGATGGGTATGAATATATACCCAACTTCACACACAGTGTAAATGACATATATCGTGTTCATTTCACATTTGAAGGGCAATGTCAGAGTAGCACAGCTATGGGACGCATCCATGTTGGCAACTTGGTTCATTGCAGCATATGGGACACAACTAAGACACCATCAATCATAAGTAAAAAACCTGCTTCATACATGAACCAGTGGATTTGCAATTGCACTGGTAACCGGAATGTATGACCACAGCCTTGACAGCAGTAAGTGTGACATCAGCTATTTCTGCATGGAGCATGTGTGACAAGAAGTCCATGTAAGCTGCAAATGGATAGCACGAGTGCCCCAAGTATGACAAGCATTGCTCACAAGACATGCCCTGTGCATGCCATCCTAAGTTATAAGTTCTGTCACAGGCATTTATTCAGTCTCTCCCCACCCTTCACTAGGTGGCCCTGTAACAGGACTGTTTGTACCATGATAATCCTTCATCTACCACACCCGGACTCACATTCTGACTCCAGTGTGGTTCCCTCTTTAGTATGGCATGCCATAGTCCTAGTTAATCTGACTGTATGGACTGCAGGTCCCAGAATGCACTGCCTGGTAGTCTGTAGGACCTGTAATCACCTGTTCATTGCTTCCCATGTGAAAGGTACTGTTGGTCCTTTGAACTGGATTCACACCTACAGGACTTGTGAGAAACTGAAGCTGCACACACCTGTGAGCCCTTCCATGCATACTAGCCATTTGAACCTGCACTCTCATTGCTGCTGCCTGGAACTGCTTAGAAGCGGCCATTTTATGTATATCCTTGTTGTGCATTGCCGTATAAACCCCTTGTGTAACACAGCCCTTGGGTTATTGTGTAACGTTGCAGCCGACAGCACAAATCCAGTTTTAATGTTCCACAGTGTTGTTCAGGCTTTTCCCAGTCTGAGTCTGCTCACTGTGCATTTACCTTGTTCATGTTAGTTCCTGACAGAGCGGTTAGCCTGATTGTTTCCTGTCTTTGTGTTACCATAGAGGTTCCCTGTGGCTACATTTCTCTCATAGTTGCTTTCCATGCCCTCACATTCCTCCTGGGGTATTGTGTCTGGTAGGTCTATGATGAATCCACAAATAAATTGAATAGTTTAGTCAGTTTACATATGGTATCAAGGTCTGGGACATGTATTCAAATAGCCTAATCCCAGCCCTATCCCTTGCCTGTGTTTCATGTATGCATGAGTGACAAACAGTGACAGTGTACTATGGCTGTATGCAGGGTTTGGGAATCGTTCCTCCAGCACAAAACAATGTTTGCTAATGTGCATGAAAGGACAAAACACATTTGTGCCCTCACGGTGCACATACAGATTCACATTGGCTGCAACCCAATGATGGTGCTTGCGTGGTGATTAGCTGTGAGATTAATCAGCACAGAGGCACTGATGTTCCCTGTTACAGTGGGAATTTTCAATACCACCCTGTGTACAAATGTTGTGATGAAAGCTGGCGGGTTCTATTTACTGATCCATTACATTTGTGAGCACACCAAGGTTGCCCTGTTGTCAGCCTCATAAAACTTCTGCAGTGCCATAGCTCGACTATCCCCATGCATGTTGTTGATTCCCCTTTGGCTTTCGGTCAATTCGGATTTCAAGGATAATCTGTTAATGCAGGGAATGGATCCACAGACTCATGAGTAGACATGCACGTAACAGTGACAACATGGAGGACAATAATGACAGAGGGTACACATGGCCACACACTTGAACTGGACACCTTTGTGCAATTAACCACTGAAAATATGTGAACACGTGCAGCTTGGTCTGCTGGTCCGCCACTGCCAGACAAGAAACATAGGTCATATATAGGACTCAAACTGTGGAGTGACACTACATTTTTGGATTGTTTTCTGACTCTGTGTCACAAACACTGTACCTACATAGCACTTTCAAATGACTGACTCTTGGCTAGTATACAAACAAGTTACCAGGATGTGGTATCCAACATTCCTGTACATGTGATGGCTTACTCATTGCCATTTTCAACTGTCCTCTATCTATCCTGTGCATAGTTTGTCATGGGAGATGTATTGTTCCAAAAGTCAGTGCAGTTCACACAGCATTAGATGCTACATGTATGACAAACACATATCCTGACTCATATCTACACTGAATAGTTTCTGATGGTTATCCACATTTACAACACATGCATACAAGCACATTAATGAAAGGTAGTCTTGTGACGTTCACACAGAGGCCCAACAAAAATTGAAATAGCCAATTCACAGACATTAACATACAGGCAATGAGTTAATGTATTAATATGCATAGCCTTGCTATCCTCTATTGACGCACAACCTGCTCAAACTGGGTAGTACTTATTTTTATTCAAAAAGTTTGGGTATCTATTGTGTCAGTGAAGAGTGTTCACGCAGTACAACAACAAGAGTATCAGGGTTCGCAGTAGTGTGGTCTTCCACATGTGCCCAAACACTGGAACACACAATGCAGGTGCAAACAGCCTATCTCTGTACAGTTGAAGCTTTCATGTCATTTATAAATGAGAGAAATTACACAAACACAGTAAAAGACATATATTTTGACGCAAACACATAAAAAAAGATGCATATGCATCACAAATAGCCACATATGTGTTGAAAAATGACGCTCACAGCCATTACACATCCGTTGGCCCCGAGCGGTAATTCCTACACTGTACCCAATTAAATTGGTTACCAATGCAAAATATTTGGAATTATGAATGTGGGGTAATTTTTAAGCATTTGAGTAAAAAAAATTTATGCACAGACTGTAAGCGTCATAAAATTTTGACGCATCATAATAAAAACGCACCGCATTTGAGGCAGGAAATGATGTAATAGGATATCCTGTTTACAGAAATGGTACAGTGGGTGTACTTTCACTTTCACTTTGCAGTCTGTGATTTTTCTAGACTGTGTGGCTGTGCTGAGAGTTTTGTCTGTCCAATTTGTGCTTTTGTCTCCTGTGTGCCATCTTATATGTCATCTGTTTTATTTGTAATTGTCTCAGTTGTTCATTGTAAGTGTGTATTTGTCATATTTGGTGTCTAATTTTGTCTTTGTACTTTTGGGAGTCTGTAGTGGGTATTGTTAGTTTGGGGATGGTTGGGCTGTTTGTGGGTTACTTTACTTTCATTTTCCTCCCTCCTTTCACTTTATTATCCTCTGTACCCTTTATTAGTACTATTATTTCTGTCATGTTGGGAAGGCCACGTCTAGGGAGAATGGGTGAGGAGGAGCTGGGGGCATTCATTTGGCTGGTGTGCCACTTCCTCCCCCTAATGATTGAAGCAAGGTGATACAGGGGTATCACACGGAGACAAGGAGGCTCAGGTGGTCCAAGGTGCTGTACTATCTGCGTCACATTTTCAACACACCGCGCAACGACCACCAACTGAAGCACCGCAGGGCTGACCTTGTTGCCAGAGAGCAATACCTGCTGGTCCACCTGGGTGTTGTGATTGGTGGCCCTGTTGGTGAATACAATTCAGAGTAATGTGCACATTTAAATGCTCTGTAGTGACAGTAGCAGATTTGTTGATATGCTGCAGGCAATGTTTTTGGACATGTGGAATGCAAGTTAAACATACAGGGTCCCTGACTTATTCAATAATTGCTACACATTACCGCCATTTTTGACGCACCAGCTGCACAAACCTACAAAACACAACTTGAACTTGTAAATTAGTGCTGCTTTCACGTCAATAGATGTTTTTAATGCGGCTCGAACATATGTTTTATCCATGGTCTGTGAGTGTACCAGGAAAGAGATGTATTTCAAAAGCTAAAGCAAGGAATTAATATGGTCCCCAATTATTTTGAATACATGTCTGAACTGTATTCTGGGCCATACAGACACAGTCTTCCTAACCTCAGGTAATATTTTAAGATGATAGTTTGACCTGGTTTGTGCCACAATTAAATTAGGAATGGATGCCAAAGTAATGCACATGGGTTCATATCTAAATGTTTGGTGCTACTTTCCATAGCTGTAGCGTAAAACATGAAGCAAATGCTACAAATTGAGGAATAACAAATATCCCTGGCCCTCTGTTCATTGTTCCTGTTTGTTTTAAATTAGCCTTGGGCACAACAGCTGGAACTGAGCTGATGCATTTGCCATCTGTGTTACTTTATAGCCATGTACTTCTCATAAGTTATTGGGTCATCATTTGATACCTGAAGTTGGGGAATGCATGGTCACAATATATTACTTGCATAATGTTGTGCAAGGGACCCCTGACCAATTCCATCCTACATTTAAAGTCTCCAAATACTTTGCTGCTTTACGTTTGGTACACCCCTGCTGCTCTAGTGCAGCATATGTACAATAGCTAACTTCCAAGTATGAAGGCTATCACGGACATGGGTGCATGCTTACATCAGAAGACCAACATTCCTGTGACTGCTGCCATTCCGAAGGTACATACAAATTCAAACCTACATCATCATGATTGACACAGTAGGACATTTGCTAAATCATGTTTCAATAATGGGACGGTGTCAGTTTGCTGTATACCTGCTGATCTCCCAACTTGGCTAATGTAAGATGATGAATGTGGCTAACTGTGAATTCCAATACCCAATATGGGTAGGGCAATGAGTGACACATTTCAGGTGCAATGACTACACCTGGCCCATGCATTCTGTCATGAATGACCAAAATATACACTGTCAGCACATATTTCTTTGTTGTATTAATTTCGATAAATGGCCAATCCATGTTTAGCGTCAGATAGTCATCAAGTAATGCACAGGATCCCTGCCATTATGGTGTCATAGAGGGCATATGTGGCTCAGGGTACACTGTAAATGTAGCATATGTAACCTACACACAACACAGGCCCACATGTAAGGGACCATATAAAGCATAATAAATCAAGAGCTAAACTCAACCCACATGAGCATCACACAGTAACTGATTGTCCCTTGATGCACAAGCCATAATACCTGAGCGACTGGTATTGCAGTGCACCACGAATGTGGCTTTGCATGTCTCTCATAACAATAAATGATGAAATGGAGTACAATCTATAAATGAGTCGGCAAACAATTGAGGAATCATGTTTGTCACCAAATGATAGTTAGGACCACTGCATGTGTGCATATTCGTGTGTATCACTCACTGGAGTGACAGGGTCTACACATGTTTGCAGTGGTATTTCTGTTGGTTTATCATCATGCCTGAGGGGCTGGACTTTCAGATATAATGGCACACACAGTAATTATACTTTAAAGTGTTGTACAGTGCACAGACATTGAGCACATTTCGCCCTTCCATGCTTCACTGGTGGACCTTCCCCTTACACAATTGGAAAAGTGGCTCGATTTGCGGACCCAGACATATCCAGTAAGTGTTGATATTTCAGTTCTGTGTTGTGTTTGGAGCTGTTGTGTGATTGACTCCTGTGTGTTGGACACATAGCAAGGTATGATGCGCTGGCACATGATCTGATATGTGACTTGACTGGAGTTTGACTTATTTTTCCGTATTTGAGGTGGACACTCAGTGGCGTAGAGTCATATTTTGGGATTGTAGTGCATCCCTGTAGGCATGGCCATGTGAATAGGGTGACATTTGTTGTTACATTTCTTGTAATTAAAAATTTGAAGAGGGCCATTTTCATGATTTAGTCAGCAAGTCATACCCTGAATCACACAGAGTAGGGATGCCAAAGTATTACCCACAGACTTGAGCCTCCCTGTTCACTAATGAATATGTTAGACTGTATGTTTGACTTCCTAGCAGCATCTAGCTCCACATGTTGTGCTACGTTTATGTGGCACTTGAGTACAATGTCATACGTGTGCATGCAGCTCATGCCCAGATGGGTGCTTGCATCTATGTGCTTGTTGTAGAACAGGTATTTGTGGTATCAAATGATGTTGACAATTGTCCGCATTTAGGAACATAAATGTGGATGGGATTGTCCAATGTTTGCGTTTATCCTAGTTGGACACCCTCCTTACCTGTGGTGGACTGACTAAACCCATGGACAGCTGTCCAAAACTTCCTGGCTGTCCTTGATGTTTGAAAGTATGTGTTGCTTGTCCATCCCCCATGAGGCACAGGATTAGGGTTATAAAATATGTGTACCTAGGTGTGAGGATCCAAGTGTAGTACAGAGACATGTAATTCTGTAATTCATTTGTTTCAACCTTGGATGCCCACTCTTGATTAGCAACTGCATACCATCCTGGCAATTCCATTTACAAATCACAGATCTTGTGGCCCTTGATTGTCATCCAGAATATAGTCATTAGTTGGCCTGTCACATGTGGAGGACCTGAAGCATTTGTTATGTGACTAATGGAGAAACAATGATACTTGGAGCAATTAAGTGTGTACACATCTTTTTGATCATTGCTGTGCTGTTAGATAGGACATGTTTTGGCTGTATTGGCATGTACTTCCTCAGGGAGAATCTGTGATCTGTACTGTGATATGGTCTGTTTCAGCTACATTAGATGTATTTTTTGATTATCATCAGTAGCTGTATCACACAATGATGTAACTAATGTTTGGCTTTATATTTTTCAACAGCAGCCAATATGGATGCCAACCAGATCCGCGAATTCCACAGGAGGGCGATGCGTTACCGCCACATTCTGGATGTAGAGTCTTGGTTCTGCCACGTGACAAGGCGTTATCACCATGAGAGAGCCTCAGGGGTGTGGAGGGCATTTGCCCAAGGGGGCCCATCTGTGTTCACAACAGCCACCACCACAAGCACCACCACTACGTCCCAAGTGGCAGAAAGGATGACAGCCACCACTGCAGGTCCATCAACATCCTCTGCTCCTGGACCACTGACAACAGCCCCTGCACCTCCCCTTTCAAGCATGGCACCAGCAACTGCTCAACCCTCCACAAGTGGCACACAGACCACCCCTGCTGCAGTCATTGACAATGTGGAATTTTGTTCAATGCAACAGATGTTGCGCAGACTGGACAGGCTGCAGCAGGAGGTGTCCCAGATGAACAGGAGAGTGCGTTAAGAAGACACTGTGCAGGGCAAACTTGTGACTTGGAGACCCTCAGCCATGATTCCCTCCCCTCCCTCCTCTTTCCTGGTTCTTATATTTAGTGGGTTTAGCGGGCTTAGTGTTAGGTTAGAATAGGATGTTAGTTTAGTTAGTATTGGTGGGTTGGGGTGGAGGGTAAGAAATTTTTACATGTATGTTTTTTTGTTGGTGGGTGGGTGGGGGATGATGTTGGGGTTTTTGTGTATTAAAAAAAATATATATATATATAAAAAGTCCCCAAAAAATATATTTGTTTAGGATAACATAGCATGTGTTTAGGTTAGTATATGTTGTCCTCCATGTGTCCCGTCATATAAGGGGGGTGTGGGGTTGATGTTTAGAGTGTTTAGTTACATGTGATGAGTAAGTTTACCTTAGGGTAGTTAGGGCCAGTTGTGGGTAATATGTAGTTAGGATAGGTTAGGTTAGTTAAGGGATTATGTGACAGAACAACTAGGTCCTAAACAACTATAGCCTAAACCACTACTGCTAAACAACTAAAAAGTCTCTTCAACTAAGTACTGAACAATTACTGTTCCCTGGAGCCAGACGACCAGCCCGGCCCATCGGGGACCTCTGGACAGTCGGTTCCCCACAGACAGCCACAGGCTACACCAGACCCAACCCCCTCTGGGAACACCAGCACAGCTCCCACCCAGCGGGCCCATGCCTCTGTCTCCAGGACACGTAAATCAGCGGTGTGTCCACCACTACAGGGCACCCAGGTTGACCCACCACCCCAACAACAACAGGGACCTGGGGGCAGTGGTAGTGGGCACACCGTCCAGGGGACAGAGGCCCAGGAACACAGGGGAACTGGGAGGGCTGCTCTGCGACAGGGGGGGGACAGGCCCGGGGAACCGACTCTCCAAGAGGCCCTCTCCACCATCATGGGAGCATACCACCGCTCCCAGGAGACGATGGCGACGGTACTGGCCCGGTTCCAGGAGATCCAGGAACTGCAGGAGGAACGATACATGGGGTTCAGGGAGGAACTGAGGAACATCGGTTCCGCAATGGGGACCATCATCCTGGCCCTTACCCAGATCATCACCACATTGCGGGACCATGTGGCACCCCAAAGGGCCCCTGTCACTAGCCCAGGCCAGGAACAGCCTACCACCTCCGCCGGCGCTAGTGGACAGGAGGCCCCCACACAACGACAGGCCACCAGAACCCCACCTCCTGCAGAAGAAGAACCACCCCGCAAGCGGAACCTGAGATCTCACAAGAAGACAGAGTAGGATTGCAAGACCCCCGCCAGCCTAAGATACCCCCTGATGTCATCCCACTGTCCCACATTGTCACCCTGTCCAACCTTGAACTGCCCTTGCTCCATCCTTCCACAGGCATATGGACAATGCACCTGTGCGACTGAGAACTGGACTCTGCCATGGACATTACTCCACCCCCACCCATCCCCGCTTCCCAATCATTTACCTATAGTTAGCACTTAAAATAAATCTCTTATTCCACTTGTGTCTTTGCATTATTCCGGTGGGTTTGTGTGGTGTCACTCTGACTTGTTGCTCGGCATTGGGGTGTAGGTATTTGTGGTGGGGGGGTGGGTGTATGGCGCATGTGTGTGCCCGTAAGCTTTTCTCCTCCCCCCTCCCCTGTGTCGTAGGTGCAGTACTCACCGTTGTCGTCTGCGCCGGCGTTCGTACTCCTGGTAGATGAGCAGGTAGACAATAGCTGGTAGGATGTGTAATTCGGGCTCCATGCTGTCCTCCGTCCTCGTGGAGTGTGTATAGGTGAGCGTTTTCCCGTTCGTAGTCTGTTTCCGCCGTGTTTTTATCGGCGGGGCTCCTGCCCCGGAAAAGGTGGCGGATTGGTGAGTTGTGATAGGGTGGGCGGTACATTGTCTGCCGCCTGCCTGTTGGCGGTGACCGCCGCGCTGTTTGTCGGTCCCGCCGTGGCGGTCGGAGTGTTAATGTGGCGGCCTGTGTTGGCGGTTCCCGCCAGAGTTACAATACCATTTTTTTGACCGCCGGCCTGTTTGCGGGTTGGCCGCCGCTTTATCACCGACCGCCAGGGTCAGAATGACCGCCTTATTCTGTCCAACACAACATTATACTGTAATGTTTCTATTTACTTCAGATTTAACCCTCTAGAAGGGCAGATGATGGTACAATCCAGACCCCAGTGCATAGTTATAAGCCCTCAGTCTTTCAAGGAAGTTGTATTGACATTCTATCAGCACTGATATGAGGCAAACATCACTAATCTTCCTTACGTTGATGTGTCGCATTACCCAGAGACAAAGTGGTTGTGTAAGTGCTATTTATTTTAAAGTGCTGTAGTGCAATATTTACATAGTCCAGGATTGTGAGCCCATTAGTGTGACGCCTTCTATTGTGATACTACACAAGAGCAAAAGAACATGTCATTGGACATGCTGGGGTAAAGTGTCATACAGTGCAGAGGGACATGAATTGCCAATGAGGTAGTGAGAGACAATCACAGAGCATAGTGTCAAGGTAAACAGTGGACTGGAGAAAAGTGCTTGTGAGCAGCTGTTGCAAGAATGGCATTTTACAAACCACAGGACCTTGGTTATAAGTGGCCATGTGGCAGGGACTAGTTCTACCGGGTACTCTTATGGGTGCAGGTGATCTGTTCCATGTCTTCATCTTCTGATGTGTATGTCGTCTCCTCTGCCGTTTGTGGTGGTGGGTTTGAAGGGGCAACACACACTTCAGTGTTTGAAGACGTAGAGTCAGAAATCCCGGCAGCTGCCAACTGTGGGGCTATTAAGGGCAGTACTGCAGCAAGAAGGAGCTGCTGGTTCTTAAGGATAGCTGCTATATTACTGCAGCCAGGTCGGCCCTGCTGGGGTCAATATTGCATTCGTGCACGCGTTGAAAGGTTTATTGTTGTAGGTGTTGTGTCAACTCTCTTACTGCTGTGCTGATTTCCTTCTTGTTGAAGTTCTTTCAAAATAGATGTTCACCCTTGCATGGCTGCTGCGTATTCTGCAGATGACATCCTGCACGAATGCACCCCCTCAAGGCTGGCTGCCATATTTTGCATCCCCACCGCACCTTCTTGGCCAGCTCCCACTGTACTTCAGCTACAGTCCTCTCAAAGCTGGTGCCAGTGTCATCAGAATCCTCAGCTGGGTTGGAGCTGGCAGGTCGTACAATTGGGGTGGTGGGTGGTTCCTCTGTGATGGCTGCTACTTCTGTGCTCCTCCTTGTGACTGAAGGTGGGGTCTGGAGAGTTCCAAGGACATCTTGGAGGGTCTGCTGGCTGATGTTTGTCAACTCGTCATCTATGTCATCAGGGAAGTCCAGGACAGGCATATCCCCAGGAAAGCCATCGTCCTCTACAATTAGATATAGTACAATTAGTGTGTCTGTGTTGTGGCATTTGTAACGTGACGTGCCTGACTTCCTATTAGTTGCACATTGTGATCTTGGTTCCTGTTCATTGTTCCTGTATTTAATATTAGCATTCTCCCAGGCCTATGCCCCACCTGCATGTCACATGTAGTGTGGGCAGTTTGGGGAATTGTCTGCATCACATCCTCTAGGTGTAGGTTCTGCCCAAATTGTATGTTGCCACCTTATTGTACAACTCAACCCTCTGTCTACTTCCATTCTCATGTTGTGGCCTTGCACTGGCTGTGGGTGTTCTGATGGCACCTGCACCACACTTGACAATCTGGAACTGCCCCAGTCTCAGATATTTCACATCCAGCTATATGTTACTGAGACCTAGCATATACTACGTAAAGCGTTGGCATTGCACAATACAGGTGTTAGCATTGGAAGTGTGTAGTGTTTATGTTGGGGAATGTTTGCTACATTGGATTGCACTGATGGTCCTAACGGTGTTCTATTTCCTCTTTTGAGTGTGCGGGTGTGTTTCACTAGCCGGAAACGAATGTTCTCCCCCTCAATACTGTTGTCTGAGCAGTATGGCAGTTGGGATGTTGCATGGTGTCATTGCAGCTATTGTGACCAAGGCACAGGTTGGACCCTGACATGTGCAGCATGGGTATGACATTACTGCTGTGTACCTCATAATGTTTATGACAATGGCTGATGTTTGTAGCAACTATGGACATTAGCATTTGACAGGATTAGCACATTTTACTGATTACAGGGGATTGGTAACATTGTCATCCTGAACCCTCTAATTTGTGTGTATTTGATCCATGGGCACGTAGCTGCCATTAGCTACTTGACCTGCACACACAGCAGAGGTCGTAGTGGGAACTGTTGCAATGTTAAATTCCACTCGCGCATATTGCCTGAGACTGTTAATTGAGCCCCAGTTCATGTGGCAAGAATACCAGCTGTGTGACAGCAGGCCAGTTTTACGTTGTACCCTACCCTCCTGGACTGGTTTTGCCTTTCCAAAATCCTTGGCATGGCAGCATACCCCAATGTAAAGGTTGTTTGTGTAGTGTTGTACTGTGACCCAGGTTTGCCTTGCACAGCCCATGCCCCTATGCCCTTTCCACTCCCTGTTTATCATAACTTACATGCATTGCGTAGTAGGTATGTCCCCCCACTGCTTATAGTTAACGTTTAGACATTTTAGTTCCCCAGGCCACTTACCCTGCATCTGTGTTGTTTCCTGGTAGTCTGTGCTGTCCTGTCCTTGAATCCCTGTGACGATCTCCTCAGGGATGACGGCTGCCACCATCTCCTCCATGTGGTCCAGGGCTTCCTGCGGTGCTGGACTCCCACCTCCAGTCTGTGGTGCTGCCTTCATGTTCCTTGCCATCTTTTCCTTGGTCCTGCGCTTGCAGTCATGCCAGCGTTTCTTTCACTCGATGACTGTCCTCTCTCCTACTAATTGGCAATTTAGAGGTGACAAAAAGTTGGTGCTGGTGTTCCGTCACCTCTTTCACCATTATTTCCTGCTCATCTGCACTGAACCAACACTTCCTTTCATTCTTCTCCCTCTCCTGGGTCTTGTGTTGGTCCTCCTGGCTGGTTCCTGGTTGGTTGTCATATTCCTGGGGTCTCTCAAAGCTTCTGGGATCCATTTTGGCTCTCCTTTGCACATTTTGCTGTGTTTGCGCCACTTTTTGACACAATTGCAGCAAAAAAAGGCATGTATCCGGTTTGCGATGTCGTAAACAGGATAAAAGTCATTTTCGCCGCGTTAACGTCATTTTTTTAATGATGTGACGCATTCGTTTGAGTTAAAAAAAAAAGAATCACATCAGTGGTTTGTGCCGCCGAGTTTCAAAGTATAAATTTGATGCCGAGCGGTGCAAAGAAATGGCATTAGCCGGCGTTAACATTTTTGGCGCAAAACTGCGTCTGTGCAGTTTTGCATCAGAAAGTATCAATATGGGCCTAAGTCTTTTGTGCAATGTAACTGCAACCTTCTTTGAGTTCTAACCGATGATAACATTATTTACTTAAATGAAAGCAAGAAAAGACCTTTGTACCATTCAATTACATTATCATGTCAACAGTGTGTGGACCTAGATGTCGTTCTCATTCAATTGGCTTGTTTGCCTGACGCATGTCAACAGAAATGCATACAGCTCCTTCATTGTCCCTTTTTGGGCACTACTGCTATAGGAGAAACCTATGCTGTTGAGCCCATGGAACGCTCAATAATGTCATGTTTAAGTAGCTATTCAAGTTAGGTTTCAACTGCTTTTGAAAATGAGAAGCAATTTGTGTAGGTCTCCGATTAACAAGACGGACATCCTCATTACTGTGCACCTTTACTTTCATAGTCTTTAGCTTTTCGTAAACCATGAAACATCAAAGGGAATTGACTTATTATTTCATGATGAGCCTTCATGTTATAATTAACAGAGATGAGTCACATATCAGCAGCCGTATTGAAGCTGAGCAAATAGGCACTTGACGCTGTACCCTGAACCACATGAATTGGGGCTTGTACCTTCCTTTTTAATGTTGCATTGTTGCCACTAATTAACCTTAACTTTTTATGGGTGTTGATGCATCCCAGGTATACACTTTGGTCTTTAATGTTTTAAGCTGTGGTAATGGAGATAGTTAATTGTATTTCTCTTCAGACAATATATTTATTGATGCACTACTGTTGATAAGGACAATTATTCAGCAACCATTTATTTTCAATGTAATCTTTGGACAGTTTTTGTATGACTTTACTACTTTGGCATGTCAACTTTTTTTTACACCATTTTTCATCACATGTGACCAGCCCAGCGTACGTATGTTTCTCTAAGGGAAGCATCAAGATCGAGATGGAAGAACTGTTCTACGATGATTTAGATGATGGTCAAGTTTAGTAACATTTTGCCTCAACTGATGTTGAAACTTGTTCTTGTGGTCGTGCATCAAATGTTGCTTCTGAAACGTTCTGGTGGTCATTTTGTCTTTAGGCCATGACACATTTAATTTTTCCATTGCTTTACACGATGTCACAAAGTAGTTCTGTTATATTGTGTAAGTCAGAAGTAAGTCAGAATGTCATTAGGTCATAAGAGAATTAGAATGTTACTATTTGAACGTGGGGAGTTGTGAGAGAGAGAGAGATATGAGCGGCAGCTGAGGAGTGCAGGCGGAGGCTGGGATGTTTCCTTGATGTTATCTTGTTTCACGAAGTATTAAATAAAAGAAGAGATCCTGTTTCATCTCCCACCAACTGCCGTGTAATTGCTACTTTGTAACAAGTTCCATTTCCCAAAGCTTTTACATATCTGTCTAATGGCAGGATAAGTTCCTTCATGTGTAAATGAAAATCCACATCGAAAATAAAAACTTCTTTTGATATGTGAACATCAGTTTGTCTCCTTCAGTCTTTTGCTTTTGCTTACTTTTCATACTCATGACTGATTTGCTGTGGGCACCTCCGGCCTCCATGTCAGCAGCTTGTCCCTCATATTTATAAAGCACATTCTGGATGAGGCATTGAATCGCTAGGAACAGGAGTGAGAGAACCACGAAAGACAGAACAAATAGAGAACATGTCCATGTCTACTGTGGAAAGAGCCAAGTTTTTAGCTTCTTTCTAAAGCTCAAGAAATTGTGTTCTTTCCTCATCATGGGAGGGAGCATATTCCAGTGTTTAGCTGCGGCCACCGTAAATGCCTTATCACCCCATCTAGCCTTATGAATCCGTGGTACATAGGCCAAATTGGAGTCTGTAGATCTAAGCTGATGGTTAGGAGTATACCAGTAAAGTCCCGAAGTCAAATGCTCATGGCTGCTGATTTGTAAAGCTTTATTTGTTAAACATATTGTCTTGAAGACAATACGTTTCTTCACAGGTAACCAGTGTATTTGCCTCAAAGTAGCACTGGCCGAAGTAGAGCAAGGAAGATTGAGTGTTAGACGAGCAGCAGTGTTCTGGATAAGTTGAAGTTTACTAAGTGAAAGCTTGTCAATACTAAGCAATAATGCATTGCAGTCAACTATTTTAGAGATTACCAAAGCAAGAGACACCATGATTCTGAGCTTCTCTTGTAAATAGGGAAATATTGTTTTCAGAGTTTTCAATTGCCAGAAACAGGTTTTAGTGATAGAATTAACTTGTGGCTTAAAGGATAAAGCAGTGTTGAAAATGACCCCCAGATTCTTAGTAGAGCCAATAAGAACAGGTAGGTCTCTACACACCGATGGCCACCAGCAGGAGCGCCATAAATTTCTACTAGAGCCAAAGAGAAGGATTTCAGTTTTGTCGCAGTTCATTTTGAGCCAATTCAGGCCCATCCATCTATTGATCTCACACATACATTGGTGGAAGCGGTCAGCGACTTCTTCCCAATTCCCAAATACAGGAATGATTAATTGAGTATCATCCACATAAGAGGTGGTCAAGAAACCAAAAGAGCAAATCAGTCTGGCCAATGGAGCCATATAAAAATTAAACAGGTTGGGACTAAGCGAGGAACCCTGAGGTACACCGCACAGTAAATGATATGCGGGTGCTTTAAAGTCTCTACAGGTTACTATGGTAGATCTGTCTTCAAGAAAGGACTTCAGTATGTCTAGAGCTGTGCCTCTAATGCCTGCCTGATGTAGGTGATGCATCATGATTTGAGTAGAAATGGTATCAAGCGCTGCTGACAAGTCTAAGAGCACTAGAATAGTAAAACTCCCTCATCAACTAATTTCTAGATAATATCCGAAGTTGTAATGAGGGCAGATTCTGTTCTATGGTTCTTTCTAAAAACCATGTTGAGTGGGATCTAGACTGACTGAGTCTTGAGTCCATTTGGCCAATTCTTCATTGATGTGTTTTTCAAAGATCTCAGATTGAAAAGGCAGTAAAGCAATAGGCCGCAGATTCTTAAAGCCATTAGATTTACTATCTAATTTCTTTTTCAAGGGAATCACCGTTGCTTCCTTCCAAGAGGAAGGAAACACACCTGAGGTCAGGACCTCCTGAAATATAGGGACAAGGGCAGTAGAAACTAGATCAGTGACAAGCTGTAGAGTATGAGGTGGACAAGGGTCACTAGGGGAGCCAGATTTAATGGTTGTCATAAGCTTTTTTATCTTCTCTAAGCAGAGTGGCTGAAAATTCGTCAGTATAAGGCTGTCATCCTTTATGAAACTATTTGGGGATTCATATAAATCACACGTATCTGCGGATTGTGGAAAATCCACCTGAATTTGTAAGATTTTACTTTAAAAAAGGTTGCCACCTTATTGCAAAAATCTTGAGAATTCTCAAAATCTGTAGGTGTGTCAGAAATGGTGAGAGAGCCCATTACTCTAAAAAGTTCTCTAGGAGTATTAATAGCTTCCTCAATTCTACATGAGTTATATTCCATTTTAGCAATATTAATGGCATTTTTATACAGACTAAGGATAGCTCTAAGTTTTGCCTTTTCCATGGGAGTAGGGTCTAATCTCCATTTCCGTTCTTGTTGATGGTATTTCCTCTGCCAGTTTTTAAGATCATTCGTAAACCACGGGCAGTTCGCCATTTTTCCTCCTTGAAAACCGAGGTGGTTTACAAGGGGACAGCTGGCCCATGGCTATTCTAATCCCTTGATTAAATCTGTCTAAGGCTGATAGAGGAAGGTCCTATGCAGCTTTCCAACCTGAGACCACAGCAGGCCTTACTTGTGACTCTTTAATACTGTTCCAATGTCTGACTGGCTTCAGGGGGAGGGGGTTAGCTGTCTGAAAGGCAGAGAGATTACTCGGCTTAAAACTGAGAAGATGGTGATCGGTCCAATCCAATGCCCTGTTATTTATAATAATGAAATCATTGTTACAGACAAATATTCCATCAAGTATATGGCCAGCCCTATGAGTAGCTGACGTAACATTTAGATTCCAATCAAAATCTACCATAAAATCAAGGAAATCAGTAACATGGGGATCCTGACTATTGTCTAGAATTCACAGTTATTGGCTCAATAATAAATGGCCAATGTAAAAAAGTAGAGTAGGGGGCCGGCGGTCTATAAATTAACAGCCCTTCAAATAGTATAACATTTCTCTGACAAATTTTAAAGCGGGCACCCTCACAAATTTCTGATGCCACCTTTAGAGATTCCCAACAGCAACTAAGAGTGAACCTAAAAATCAATGCCAGTCATGTTCATATTGCTTAGCTCAAAAGACTGATGACAAATGATTAACTTCTAATTGCCATATTTCTTTGCATCATGGTACAGGGTGCCTGTGTTGAAGGCAGAATTGTTTTTGTGCAGGAAGGTGCAGTTTCTTCTTTATATACATTTTCCTTTTTTTATGTGTGCTGCAGAATCAAAGAGGAAAAAACGAAGAGAAATAATGATATTTCTCCTTGTTACACCACCCCTGGGGAGGTGTAGCATTTTGAAGCATTCCCATGTCTACCACTAATGGTAAATCTGAAAATGTGCCACAATCCATGGGTGGATGAGTGGGAGGGAACACCTACCCTCCACTCATGGAACACCTCCCTGGGGGAAGAGAAACACAAGGCAGCGATTTGTGCTGCCTTACGTTATTTCAGATTTATCAAGCCACCGAGGGCCACACAAGGTGTACTTGTGTGGCTTGATAAATCTGACTTTAGTGGTATGTCACTCTTGAGCCCCCGTGCAGGGTGTAAAAGTGACACAGCACTATGGTAAATATGCCCCAAGGTTTGTACACTAAAGATACTGACATTTATCTGAAGGTCTTCATTCTATGCAATATTCATCAAAAGAAGGACTATGGGGGTTATTCTAACTTTGGAGGAGTGTTAATCCGTCCCAAAAGTGACGGTAAAGTGACGGATATACCACCAGCCGTATTACGAGTTCCATAGGGTATAATGGACTCGTAATACGGCTGGTGGTAAATCCGTCACTTTTGGGACGGATTAACACCTCCTCCAAAGTTAGAATAACCCCCTATGTTGCCAAAAATACTCCTGATTGTGAAAAACTCTTCTCAAATTGAACCTGTTCTAATAACATCAAGCAACAAGCAATAGGAAATGTGGATCCCTTCTTGTTGTTCCTTGATGGTTTTATCCCACAACAACCAGATAGTGCTAAGCCCCGGGATGCTACATATACAGCAACATCAGCTTCAAACAACACATCTCAAACAAGACAAAAATTGCTTGGTGACTCTTTCTATATTCCTCGAAACGAGAGCCATTCTCGTTAAAGTGGACTGCAGAACTGCTTATTAGTCAGCATTCACGAGGCACGTCAGTCAACCGAGCAACATATTTCATGCTCCAGCTTGGCTGATCAATAATCTAAGAAATTCAAGATGGTGTCCTCTAATAAAGAGAGCTACACTGGCTCCCCACACCAAACTTTATCCCCTTCAATGTTTTCTTTGACAAAGTAATCAACGCTATTGTTCTATCCCCCCCGTCCAGAACAATCAGTATCTCAGTTAGATTTTGCATCTGCATTGACAGAAATAAAACTGAAACAACAGAAAGGAGAAGACAAGGTGAAAGACCTTTTCCTGCGATGCACCACAGACATGGAATTCCAACACCATTGAGATGCAATATGCTCCATACCTCCTGTTCTGGAAGACGATGAAGACCCTTCCCTAGAAGCAGCGGCCACCGGAGCACAGCGTATCGTCCGAGCTACAGACGTCATTGAAGAGAACCCCACTTGCTCATCCTTTTGTTTTATGTAACCGCTCACCTGGGCACTTGATCTCCGTTTCCTTTCTATAAGGACTTCTGCTGCATTGCGACTGAATGTAATTCAATATTCTGTTGTGCACGTGGTAGTCAGACATCCAGTCCTCTGGTTAGGATCAAACCAAACTACATTATGGACCACACCGGTCTGAGGTCAGAAGTAGAAAGGGTTATGAACTGGAAATGTATTATGGTGTTTTTCACTTCTTACTAATGATGGTGCAATGGCTTGGGCAGAGAACCTTAAACATAATTGCAAATGATTACATTGGCAGGTAGAAACAAACGACACTTCAGTAGCTGGCACTTTCCATGGTACAGGTATAAACCAGCCCCCTTTACATATTTAGTGAGTAGGACACTAATCCTACACCCATGATTAATGAAGGATGTTAGTCCTTGCTAAGCGTAATGACCGTGGAGAAGGCTAGGGATGCTCTGGGTGATTTTGTGCTGATGTTTCATGAAACTTTGAAGCTTCATGTTGGGTAATGGACGAAGTTCTTGCTGGCAAAGGGGGAAGGGAGGCCAGGCAGTGATATTCAAGATGAGCGTGCATTGGTGGCACTCGGATTGCTTTTGAACAGGGAGAGGAGGCAGAGATGGGCAGCCAGTCTCTGAAGGGTACACAGTGTAGTGGTCTCTAGTTATTGTGCACGAAGCAAGAATGTGCTGATGTGAGTGGGTGTGGAAAGCTATTCAGAGAGTGAAAGTTCCTGGACTAGAGTGCTGCTTGGGTTTATGGTTGGCAGAGGCAGGAGAAGCGCGTTCAGGGACATCTGGAGCCAACATTGGAAACATTATGGACCTGTTTGGAAATGTTAGGACAAGGACTCAAAAAAGAGGCATGCTGGGTAAAGCTTGGGTTAACTGTGGGGTAGATGAGAGAGCCATCAGACAGTTATAGGGGGAATCAGGGCAGGTTTGCTGACTGTCGACGAAGGGCTATTGGCAAGGAAGACGATGTGTGTGAAGTGGAATATCAGCTTTACTTACGCCTTAAAAAACATGCCTTAAGAAGAAAATATGTCCTGGGCCTTGAGGGGGAACAACAGTGGCGTTGGACTCGATTGTAATGTGCATTCTGTTGATGGATGTCAGGGAAAAGAGTGTAAAGCCCTCTGGCATTGAATAGCAGACAGGCAATCACAAGCTGTGTTCAGATATGCTTGAATTGTGCCAACGTTTGCCATTTTTGCTCATAGTTCTCATAAACAAAATATGCCAACCTTCCTGTATTAACACCTTTATGCGACACACTGCCAGAGTATCCAATCTCAAAATGAGTCTTAAAGACAAACACAATGTCGCCTTTGCTACACAATTAAAAACTATTAGTTAAGTGAGGAGTGGAAAATGTTAGCAGTCTGTCATTGCCACTAGATATCCAAGCTTTAGTCCAGTAGTTTTCAATAATCCACATAGACAGCTGTACTAAAGGACCACTGTTTACACATACATTGTAAACTCAAATTCTAAATAAATATAAACTCAAACAGTCCAACTTTTTTAAAAACAGTCACTAGTAGATTAAGTGAAGATGTCGGAGCAAGAAGAGTAGTTTTCCAGCCAGGGTCCTGGGAAAAAGAAAAAAGGTCTTTGCTTGCCTGTGAATTTTATCAATGCCTCAGCCTTTCCCATTGGAAATAAACCTTTGGGAGTACTTTATAAGCAAAAATCAAGATAAAACCCTTAAATGTATTCAGACAGGTAGTGGGCTGCATGCGGGACACAACAATAAAAAAAAATACAATTAAGAAAATAAAAATGTACGGCCATAGCAAGGTTCAATATCAATTAGTTAAGTAGTACTAAATAAATACCACATAAAAAAGAAACACCGATAAAAGTAAAAATATTTATTACTTTACAAACGACAATAAGATTCACCATTAACAAAGATGCCAAAGGAAAAAATGCAAAGTAAATTCCAATTGTCCCTCTGAGTCTTTCAAACAACATGGAGTTGAAAGTTATTCTGGGTAGTGAGTGGAGTGGAGCAGGCGAGCCTGACATTGAAGTTGAAAAGATGCCCTCTGTGAGAAACTGGATTGTTGGTTGAGGGGGCTGTTAGATCTGTCAACCTTAGGGAGGCCTTCCCCCAGACATTTTGCCTCTCCTCCTACATTTTTGCTGGACTTATATTTAGGAGTTTGGACTCTAAGCACTTTACCACTGCTAACCAGTGCTAAAGTGCATGTGTTCACTCCATAAGACATAGGGGGTCATTACGACCCTGGCGGTCGGCGGAGAAGCGACGTTCTTACCGCCAACAGGCTGGCGGTAAAAATTTGGAAATTATGACCATGGCGGTTACTGCCATGGTCATCCGCCACTTCTCCGTTCTGCCTGCCAGGGCGGAGAGGACGGCTGGGCTGGAGACCTGGGTCTCCAGCCCGGCGGTCGTCACAATACCGCCGGCGGTATTATGACCCAGGTGACCGCCATGGATTTCATGGGGTTTGGAACCGCCATGAAATCCATGGCAGTAGGCACTATCAGTGCCAGGGAATTCCTTTCCTGGCACTGATAGGGGTCTCCTCCACCCCCCACCCCACCCCGAGTCCTTCCCCTACACCCCCCACCACCCCTGCCACCCCCCAAAGGTGGCAGGACCCCCCTCCCCACCCCTGACATTACCTTACACATACACACCCGACATGCACTCAGGCACCACCAACACACATACACGCACACACACCAACATACATGCCAACTGCCACATACACAGTCATACACGCACACCCTCATTCAGACATACACGCACACATCCATACAGACATACATACAGACAGACATGCACTCATTGCCAAACACACAACACCCCCGCATGCATACACGCACTCACACACCCCCTCTACATACATACATACACGCACACCCCCATGCACGCACACAACACACAACACCTCCCACCCCCCTCCCCTAACGGACGATCAACTTACCTGGTCTGTTGATCCTCCGGGAGGGGACGGGATCCATGGGGGCTGCTCTGCCGCCACCACACCGTCAACAGAACACTGCCACGCTGAATCACAGGATGTGATTCGGTGGGCGGTGTTCTGTTGATGTGGCGGTGGAGGTGGAGCAACCTCCACTTCCCCGCCACCTGCCAGTATGGCTGCTGGCGGCTCTCCGTCCAAAAAAGGACGGAGGGCTGCCAGCAGTCATAATACGCTGAGCGGAAAACTGCCACCACTGGCGGTCTTCAGCACGGCGGTCCCTCGGCGGTCTTGTAAAAAGACCGCCAAGGTCAAAATGACCCCCATAGTAATAATGCATTGTCTACAGTTTGCATGTGCCCAGCCAGGGCCTGTAATTTTTTTTTTTTTTATAAACAATTTTATTGATTTTTGAAGATACAGGAAAAGACACCACATGGTAAAAGACATGAAGCACCAACGAGAAAAGGATTTGTCGTATATAGGTAAGCTCATATCTTGCGATTTAATCCCAAAACTCAGAGATGGCCCGCACCCGCCAGTCCCAAGTCTCTCGTGTCCTTGAAAGTTCATGGCAGTAGACCACGCCATTTCCCCCACACCTTGACATGCTTGCGTGGACACCTTCTCGCCTCATAAATTGATCTTTCTTAGCTGGCACACCAGTGGACCCCTCTCCTCCACTTCAGAAGGTAAGGTGTGCTGGGGGAGTTCCAACAAAGTGCAATGTCTCTCTTTGCCACCATCAGTGCAGTACCCACAAAGGTTCTCTCTGCCCTTGAACCCCCAATCACTTCCATCACCCCCAATAGGACCAATGTTGGACATAATTGTTGCCCCCAGCCCACCACCACGTGCAGTTCCCGGAAGATCTTTTGCCAATAACTCGTGATTTGGGGGCAACCCCATACCATATGGAAAAAATCTGCAGGGCCCTCCCTGCACCTAGAACAGTGGGGGGAAGACCGGAGCCCAGCCCGATGCATTAGCACTGGAGAGAGTATGCCCCATACAGAAAACACAGTTGTGTCAGCCTCAATCTGGATGAAATCGTTATCAGCCTAGGTGCCATCAGTGCATCCCTCCAATCTGCCTCGTCCAGGGGACCCAGCCAGCCAACCCAACGGGCCTGCAGATGGTCCAGGTCACCCGGAGTGAGCTGGAAAACACCCCCCTGCCCCAAATCCCCCATCAACACCTTGGTCTCTAGCGGACTATGTTCTGGTATTGTGTCGACGTGCGGCAAGTGTACATGAAGGGTATGTTGAACTTGGAGGTATTTGTAGAACTGTGTGTGGGCAGGTTGGTGGACCTCCTGTAGGTCCTGAAAGATTTTTATAGCTTCCACCCCACACATCTCCCAGCAGTGATATGCCCAGCAGATCCCATCTTCTGAACCCCTGTAGGGCTGCTGATTCCTTCAGCCAAGTACCATGCCATAGGGGGGTCTGCTGAGTAATCACATTCTCCCAGCGCGTGTGTCACAAAGCTGCCCGCCAGGCCAGGAAAGACACTTTAGTTACTGGTTCCAATTCACAGGGGAGTGGGGAGCCATAGAGGAATGCTAGTATCAGGTGAAAACTCAAAGCTGTTAGCTCCAGCTGATAAGCTGGGTCCGGCCAACTCCCATTGAACCAGTCATTTATTTATTTATTTTTATTTATTTAGAGAGTTTTCTATAGCACTGACATGACCCAAGGGTATCAGAGCGCTTTACAGTAGTACGTGTTATCAAACACATCAATTATATACAAGTATAGCTTCCCATAATCATACATATTGGAGTGTAAGCAGGAGTGAGGTGGAGAAATTGCGGTGGAGGGGAATAGGTCTTGGGGTGATGGATGACTCGCTAGCTAAGATGGTGGTTGAGAAGGAGTTCCTTCAGCTGTTTCTTGAAGATCTGGAGGGAGGGGTTTGACCTGAAGTGTACTGAGATGGAGTTACAGATTTTAGGGGCATTGCTTGTAAAGGAGAATGTCCGTTTTTAAAATTTTTGGGCTTTAGGTGGGATGAGGAGTAGGGTGTTTGAGATTCTTAGTTTTCTTGTCTGCCCTGCGCTATTAAGTTTAGCGGCAAGATATGCTGGTTTCCCAGTGTGCAAGGCTTTGTGAGTTAGACAGGCAGCTCTAAAGTTGCAGCGAGCTTCGATTGGGAGCCACTTTAGTCCTTTCAGGGCAGGGGAGATGTGGTCATATTTTTTAATTCCTTTTACCATTCCGGCCACAGCATGGATAGTGGATCTCATGGGTGTAATCTGAACCTTTGCCATGCCAGTGAGGATGGTATTCCCGTAGTCTGATCTGGAAAGCACCAGCGCTTATGTGGCATTTTTTTGGTCATCTGGCAGTAGGAAAGGTTTGATTTTGTTCAGCAGTTTCAGGTTGTAGAAAGCATTCTTTGCATTATTCTTTAAAAGATCCTTCATAGTCAAATTGGTGTTCAGAGTGATTCCTAGGGACTTGACAGAGTCTGTTGGAGTAAGATTGCATTTAAGAGCAACTATGGATTTTATCCATTCTTGCATCTGGGGGAGCTGCTTTATCTTTGATATGAGTAGAATTTCAGTCTTATCTTGTTTGAGTTTTAGGTGGTTGCAGGATAGCCAACGTTGTACTTCTTTGAGGGTGGTATTTAGTCAGTGTACGTCCTCTATTGAGGAGATTTCCATGTAGACTGGGTGTCATCTCCGTACAGATGGAAGGGGATGTTGGCTCAGTTGAGAATGACGGTAAGGGGATCCATGTAGATACTGAATAGTGCCAGAGGGAATGCGGTGATGTTGAGCCAAGGCTACGTGAAGACGGCGTATACAATGATGCGTACTCAGGTTGGCAATGAAGCCACATTGGTCAGAGTGAATCAGAATTGGCAAGACCCTCTTGAGGTGGGTCGCAAGAATTTTGGCATAAATGTTTATGTCATGATTAACAAGTTAAATTGGTCTATAGTCCATGCAATACCTGGTTGGCGGCTGTGTCTTGGGGAACACCACTATAGTAGCCGTGTCCATTCCTTTAGGAAAGGATCACACCCGGGCCACTTCTTCATAGAGAGCCTGTAAATGAGGTGCCAACCCTTCCTGGAACATTTGGAGAATTCCAGTGGAAGCCCATCAGGTCCAGGAGTTTTCCCGGCCCCCAGTGACTTAATCGTCTCACATATTTCCTCCCCTGTTACTGGCTCATCAAGGATGTCTCTGTCCGTTTGAGGCAGCTCCGGGAAGGTAACATTGTTTAGGAATTGGTGAGTGTGTTCTGGGACAATCGTCAAGGAGGCTTTGTACAAGTCGCTGTAGTTAGAGGCAAAGGCCTCTGCTACCTCCTGTCACATGGTGACCACTTCCACCCGTGGTACTAATTTCGGGGACAATTCTAGATACGTGATGGTGTGATACCAGCCAATAAAGCAGGTTCCCGTTTTTGTCTCCCCACCCATACACCCGGGCGGTGGATGCACGCCATAAGTGCCTTGCTGCCTCCAAGGTGAGGTCGAGGTCGCGTATCTCCTCTCTCACAAGCCTGAGTTGCTGATCCAGCTCCTCAGTGGACTGTGTGACCTGAGGAGCCTCCAGATGAAGTGCACGGGCCTCCAAGCTCAAAATGTGTAGCCTCTGCGATTTCTCCAGGGTGCGGATCAGTCCCTTCGCTTCCCCCCTTATTACAGCCTTACATGCTCCCCACACATTCCTGCTGAGGGGACAGCGGCCTTGTGAAGGGAGAAGTATTCCTGAATGACTGCTTGCAATTGTTGGGCAAAAGGTTTATGCTGTAAGTACCATGCATTCATTCACCATAGTGGGCGGGTGGCCTCTGCGGCTGCACCCAGCCCCTACTTGCAACGGAGCATGATCAGAAATACCCCTGGGGAGGATCGCAATATGCGTGAGCTGGCTGCAATCTGTGGCTGGTAATAGGAGGAGGTCTATTCTAGAGTGTGTCCGGTGTGCCGCCTAGGTGTGTGTGAACTGGGTGTGTTGTGAGTGCCAGATTCTCCGTGCATCACATAGCCCTAGGGATGCCATCCAATTCGGCAAGCTGGAAGCCGATGCCTGCCTGTGGTGCAGTGGAGGCCCTGACACATCCCGCTGGGGGTCTGGGACTGCATTAAAGTCCCCCCCTATCAGAGAAGTCCCCAGGGGCAGATCCAGGAGCATTTTGGTAAGGTCATTGAAAACTATGTGCATAGAGGCCGGGGGGGCATACATGCATGCAACACGAAGTACAATTCCCCCAAGGAACCCTGACAGGACCGAGAATTGCCGACCGGGAACCCTCTGCAATTCTGTGATCATCAGGGGAAAGCATCGGCACAGTAACACTGCCACCGCCTTCGACCCGCGAGCAAGCCCGACGTGATAGACTCTATCAAAGCCTTTACGTGATAGAAAGGAACACTGGTCCCCAAATAAGTGTGTCTCCTGAAGCAGGAGCAAGTCAGGTCTATTGCGGTGAGCATATGTGAGTACTGCCATGCGCTTAATGTTATCCAACAGTCTGTTAACATTCCAGGAGGGAGCATGTATTGGACCTACCATTTATGTGTGCAAAAGTTGATAGAGCAATACAGCCAGGGGTCCTCCACTTGCTCCACCAGGTGGGCGTGTGTGGCCCTCATCTCCATATCCATCTGCACTTCCCACTAAACAGTGTGTGTGTCTAGGACCCTGTGTGTCAGAAGTGAAAGAAGTAAATAAATAAAGGAAAACCAATAACAATTCTCCACAACCGCGTGGACTATCCCTTGACCGTGAAACCTTTGCCCCCCCAGCTCCTGCCCCACCCCATACTTACCCCAGAAGCATCTGTCACCCTATACAACAGTGAACTCTAGAAAAACCCTAGCTCAAACTTAAACTAACTAGTAGTGGTGACCCCTCCATAGAGCTGGATTTATTAAACATAATTCGATACACAGTTGCGTTATACAAATTAGACAAATGTTGACATTTGCTTGCCCTGCCCCATTCCTCCTTAACGCTCAAAGCATGGGGCCCTGTACAAATCAGAGTCACTGGGGGAACTCCCCTGACCGGAGGGGCACCCCCCTACCAAAGCTCCGGGCACATTCTCTTGAGTCTCCTTAGTGTCCTTCTCTCCATATGAAGTTGGGCTTGCAGACCCATCTCTCAGCCGCAGCAAGGGAGAGCCTGGTCGTGACCCCCCTCTTTCCCCTGCGCCTCCCAGATCTGGTACGGTGTTGTTGGCTCTTTGGTTGAGAGGACAGATGATCTGAACCCAGGGCCGGCTGCCCCCTCCATTTGCCACCCCATAAGCTGTCAATTTGTGCTCTGCTGTCAACCACGTCCATGCCGCCTCCGGTGACTCAAAGAACTGGATTTTGTTGGCGCATACCACTCCGAGGCGAGCCGGTAAAAGAAGGCAGTACGGTATTGCCATGGCCCTCAGTTTTTGCTTCACTTCAGTGGAGGAGTGGCGCTGTTGCTGGATCTCCCTGGTGTAATCCGGGAACACCAGAATCTTTGCTCCGTTACAGTGCAATTAATCCCGAGTACGAGCCACCTAAAGCACAACATCCCCGTCTTTATAGTTGAAGAATCTAAGTATGACTGCTCTTGGTGAAGACCCCGGAGAGGCTCTGGCCCTCAGTGCTCTGTGCGCCCATTCTATTGCGAACCAGGGCGTGAGGGAACTCAATGGCACCCAAGATTCAAAGCAGTCCTCTAGGTATGAGGCAAGAGAGGAAGTCTCCATGTTCTCAGGGATGCAAATTATGCAAATGTTGCTGCGTCTCGAGCGGTTTTCAGCGTCCTCAGCTCTGCGGTGCAATTCGGATGTCCACACAAGATGCTGGTCGACCTGCTTTTTTAGGGTACTCATTTCATCCTCCACACTGGACAGTCTGTATTTCGTCTCCGTGATTCGGGCCATGTCATTGCGCAGATCTTGACGCACCAGGGCCACGTCCACTCTGACTTCCCCAATTTAGGTCTCTACTGCTGTTTGAGAGGATTGTATAGCCTGTAGGATGGTGGCCACATCCCCTGGGGGGAGGGGCTTCCTCCCATCCCCCCCTTAACAGCAGAAGTTGGGCCCGTGGCTGTGGCAAACTGGTCTATATGCGTTTGTGCCGTCGCTGACCGGGTCTGTTTGTCCTTCCCCATTGTGGCCCGCAGATGATTCGCCACCCACTACCACCATAGTGGATGCTGGAGGGCTCCCCCCTCTGTCGCTCCCTGGTCCCGCATAAGTCACTCTGGGACTCCACCGGGACACTCTCTCACTTCCACCAGACTCCAGCAGGTCTGCGCTACAGTGTCATTCGCCCCTCCGTGGTGTTTTTGCCATTCCTCCTCCTCAGATCTGCTTTACAGACCACTCCAGTTCCTTTCGGAGTGCCCCTAGCCTCCTGTATGGGCCCCCTGATTTCTGTAGGCCCCCCCAGGGGCTCCAGCCTGGTCACGCAGGAGGGGGAACCACCACAGTCTTTCATTCAGCTTCGATCCACAGTTCCAACCCCCCCACCTCTATTGCCTGGGTAAGTGATGGTCTTTTGGGACCCCTTCAGGCACTGCTGCTACATCTTCTGCGGGGCCCACCTCACTGCCAATCCAACCAGCGGTCACCCTCCAGTGCAGCACCCACGAGGCCAGTCCCGTCGCCATCCCCGTCCAGACCGCATGACAGCCGGACAGGGCCCTCTTCTTGGCCCCAAGCGCTGCTTTCCTGGGCCAAAGCGAGCAGCAGTGTCCCCAACGTCCTCTCACTCCTAGGGCGGTGGCACCAATCGCTCCTGACCCCACTCAGGCTCCCCGGCACCTCTTTCAAGTGGCTGGCCCCGTGCGGCCCCACCCACAGCCACCACCGCAGGAACTGCAGTCCACCTCTTGTAGGGTCACCTTTGGGCCACGTCCAGCCCGCAGAGGCAGACGGGGCCCGCTGGTCGCTTTCCACTGCAACCACAGCTCACCGCTCCTGGGCTACTTCTCTTCTGCGCAGATCTACCCCAAGGGCTGCGCCTCAGCTCTCCCTGCTGCTGGCGGCTACCATTTGCTTGGTGGAACCTCGCTCTCCCCGGTGTGGCCCTTTCACCGGAACTGCTATGGAGCCGCTCTCCTGGTCACGTCCCAAGTCCGGAGGCAGATGTGGGCCTGCTGCTTACCTCTCAGAGCCTCCAATCTGCACTGCTCCTTCACCTCTTGTCAGCCCGGGCGGCCCAAACCAAAAGGCCGCGCCTCAGCGCTCAGTGCGCAGTGCGGCTGGCGGCTGCTATTTTGCACTAAGGCACTTCCCTCCTTCGCCGCTGCCCCGCTGGGTATTGAGCACCCCCAAAACTCCACAGTCCATGCCTCTGGCTGCCCCGCTCGTGTGAGGCACCAAGAGTACCCAGTAGGATGGGGTTTTGCTAGGCTCAGAGGCGGTCAGATGACAGAAAGGTCAGGAGCACTTCAAAAGGTCAACCGCCATCTTGACGCCTCAGCAGAGCCTGTAAATTAAATGATACCTAGTGTCAACACCAGAGCATTACGCGCTCTATTGGCGACTAGAATGCAAAAACCCCGCACTCTCAAAACACCGTAATTTATGCATTTTGCTGATATGTTGTGGTTTAACCTTTTGCATTGCAGAGTTCAATCCTGAAGACTGATTTTGAATATGCTTACAAATACTGTTCCTTTGCAATGTATTGTTGCAGGTTTTCAAAGTATGTTAGGGTGTGGCCCTTTCCAGGGTCTTCCAGAGACTTTCCCTGCAGCATGCCTGGGCGTGGTTGTGGGCTGGGCCAAGACTCTATAAAAGAAGAGCCAGTCCAAATCCCAGTGCTCACTATTCAGAGGTCCCGGTGCAGAACAGCAGCTATTTCCAGAGTTCCTGTCCCGGTGGCTTATTTGATTTTCCAGTCCTCTGCTTTTCATGCTTCATTGGTGAATCTTGTTCTTGGGCGGTAAGACAGTAGTTGGGTTTATTCCCAACACTGGTTATTTAAAGAACTATCGTATTCTAGGGTCTAATTATTTATTTGATTAACATATTGCTTTGAGCTCAGAAAAAGTGCACTTGAGTGTTTTGTAGTGTTTACCTGGGAGTTTGTGAATCAGCAAGACGCGCGATTCGTTTTGTGGAAGTTTGGAACTGGTGTTCATTGTGCGCTGTCATTTTTTAGCATATACATGGACGCTTACGAATCGGCAAGAGGCGCGATTTGTTTTATGAAAATTTAGAACTTGTGTTTCATTATGCGCTACTATTTTTAACATGTACATGTACGTTTACGAATCGGCAAGACGCGCAATTTGTTTTATGAAGCTTTAAAACTTGTGTTTCATTACGCGTTACTATCTATTGACATTTACATGGAGGCTACGAATCGGCAAGACGTGCGATTCGATTCAAGATCATTTTAAAGCTTGTTGTTTATTGTGAGCAACCAATTCTTGACATTTACATGAAGGTTTACGAATCGGAAAAACACACGATTAGTTTCATGATGATTTAAACCTTGTTGTTTATCACGCGCTACCATTTCTTGACATTTTGCATGGTGGCATTCGAGTCAGTAGGACGTGCGATTTTCTCCTCAAGTTTATTTTATGTTGTTCATTGTATACTACCATTCTAGGACATTTGTTTGGTGGTGTTCGAGTTGACAAGTGTGTGATTTATTTCTTGAACTCATATAGTATTAAGTCATTGAAACATAATTCTTTCATAGTGTTTACTATATATAAATATATATATATATATATATCTGTAAAGAGTGTAATCTATGTTGAAAACATTTCAAGAAAACATTTCAAGAAAACACAAAAGGACAGAGTTTCTAAATGTAATATTGTATGCTTCTATTATGCATGTTCTTTTTTCTGATTCACGCTTGAATAAAAAAGTTTTCATTTAATTCATCTTGATTCCATTACAGGTATCTGACCATCTTGAAACCTAGTCATTTTAAACTTCATTCTTAGAGTGCTCATGTTCTCAGAATGACTATGCTTAAAACCTTAGTCTTGTATTGATTTCAGGTCAAATTGTGTGTTCTAACCTTTTTTCTTAATATAGGTCTCCTTCCCAGCTGTTCCCTTCCTAATCCCCTGTCCCCCTATTGAACTCTCTCAGCCTCTGTGATTTATCTATCAGAGTCTTGGAGCTGTTCAGTGGTGGACGTGTTGGGAACGTGCGCAGACCCCGAGGATCTGGTGACTCTGACACCTAGTGGACCTGCAGCACTGTTTGTGCCACCCACTTAAGTAGCCCATTAAACATGTCTCAGGCCTGCCTTTGCAGAGCCTGTGTGTGCAGTTTAAACTTCCATGTCGACTTGGCATTTAAAACCCCTTGCCAAGCCTTAAATTCCCCTTTTCTTACGTATAGGTCACCCCCAAGGTAGGCCCTAGATAGTCCACAGAGTTGGACATGGTGTAATTGAAAGGTAGGACATGTACTTTTAGGTTTTACATATCCTAGTAGTGAAAAACTATCAAGTTAATTTTTCACAACTATGAGGCCACCCCTCTCATAGGATGACATTTGGGATTTTTCATTACAGTTAATAAGCTGTAATTCCTGATTGAAAGAGGCCGATGTGTCATGTTTGGTACCTATGGAATTGTAGATATAAATCGTCTTTAATGGTAAAGTCAGATTTAGTGTTACCATTTTGAAAATGCCCCTTTTAGAAAGTTAACATTTTACGTCTCTTAGCTCTGTGTGTCTGCAGCCTATTTCCAATACACGTCTGTGGTGGGGTGACAGTTGGGCTTTGTGCATTCCTTCTAGACAGCCACACACAAAGGGAGCTTAGGTGTGAATGATGGCCCATCTGCATCTTGATGGGCCATCCTGGGCAGGATGGGAGCGAGGAGCTGTCCACAGCCTCTCACTTACACCTGAATAGGTTGTGTCTTGTCCATGCGCAAAGGACTTAAAGACCCTGTATTGTCACTCCAAGTAGTTTGAAGCCTGGGCAGGGTATGAAAGAAATTCTGCGCATTTCAAAGCCACTGTCTAGAAGCTTCTCCCACTTTCTAGAAGCAGCGCACCACCACTTTAGTACACTTCTGGACTTAGGGATACTCTGCCAGAAAGAACGGCTGCTGTACTGCTAAAAGGACTGCCATTCTGCTGGACTGCTACTCTGCTGGATTCCTACTTTGCTGTGCTGACATTCGGCCTTCCCCTCTCTTGCTTGGTTGAGTAGGACTGTGCCTACACTAATTGAACCCAACACTCACATTGACTCCAAGGGCCAGCTGACCGGTGTCCTGTTTTCTGAAGTCTCCAGGACACAGAAGATGTCCAACTTTCTTGCTCCCGCACCTGGACTCTGCTATCTGTGAGCCTTGCTGTGCCAAGTCATGTCAAACCAGTTCTGGGCCCTTGAAAGTGAGTATAAAGTGCTGCTTCAACCAGGAACCCAGCGCTGATCCTATTGCACCATCGGAACCAGCGTATCTCCATCTATGCCGATGCATCACCACTACTGTGAGGATTAAGTGCAACACTGCCAACCGCATAGCAGATCCCCTCTATTTCCAACGCATCTCTGACTTTGCGAGGCTCAAAGTCTACGCATCGCCTCCATCTCAAAGATGGGGGACGACGCATTGCATTCTCTGCTCCTCGCATCTTCTTTGACATCAATACAAACAACGTGCTTTTTCAGTTAGCCAGGGCCAGCCCATGTTTCTTATCTGTGCTCCATCGCAGCTTGCTTGAACTTTCATATTTGACTCTGTCTAGCTCAAACAGATAGCACCTGTTGGTGCTTTATGTTTTTAGGCACTACATTTTAGTTTATTCTTTACAAATTCATATCTGAAGTTCTGCTTATTGGATTTTTGTCATCTTGTCCTTGGTCTGTTCATTATAAGCTTCAGTTTTCTAACCAGGCGTGGTCTTTTTTACTGTGGTGTTTTCACTGTTTTACTGTTTGAAGTCTTGCACAAATACTTTACACATTGCCTCTTAAGTTAAGACTGACTGCTCAGTGCCAAGTTACCAGGAAGTAAGCACAGATTAATTTAGGGTGTGTTTGTGTCTTACCCTGACTAGGATTGTGGTGCCTGCTTGGACAGGGTGCATACCCCTGCCAACCAGAAACCCTATTTCCAACAGGGGTGTGATCCCTTCTCAAGCAACCACTGCAATCCTTGTCAGGGTGAAGCCAAGTCACTAAATTAACCTGTGCTAAACCCTCTGTGAACTTGGCACAAAAGCTGTCAGGCTTAACCTTGAGGCAATGTGTAAAGTATGTATGCTGTACGCATGCAGTAGTAAAGTGAAAAAACAACAATAGAAAAATCTCACACTAATTCAGAAAATGGATAAAATGTAGTAAATTATTTGAGACCTAAATGACAAAAAATCCAATCAATTGAACCAAAGATTTGAAATTTCAGACTTTTAATGTAAGTACAGCACATAAACGTACAAAGCGCCAACTGTGGTAATCCGGTTGCTCTGGACTGGAGCCAAGTCATACGTTCAAGCTAACCGCAGAGGAGAGAAGACTGGATACAGGAACCAGGTTAGTCCCACTAAGAATTGTACCTTATGTCCTTGATACAAAGTGTTGACTCGCGCTGCATCCGTTCCAATGAGGAACAGTGAGGGACAGAACATGAGTTCCTGCATTGGGTTGTGCTGCTTTGAGTCGATTCTGATGAGAAGCTGCAGGGACTGAGGTGTGAGGTCCTGGTTCAAGTTGCATCGAGCAGTGTCGGTTTTGATGAGGAGCTGCCTTGACTGTGATGCAAGCAGTTGTTAGCAGTAGTGAAGTGTCCTAAAAGCAAACAAAAATGAGTTTTGAAAAAAGAGAAGGATGAAGGCAAAACATTTGGGGATGACACTGCAGAAAGGATCAAGCCCCACACTTACTCTCACCTAACTTAGACTTTTCTGCTCAAGCTCCTCATTCACATTCCTCTCCCTCTCACTCATTTGTCCTCACCCACACTCCTCTCATAAACACTTTCCTCACCACCACTTCTGCTACTTCCACATACATTCCTCTCACTCTTGCAAACAGTTCTCCTATTCACATTTATAATTTTCTCACTCACAAGCACACCTCACTCACTCACACATTTTGTCACACCCACACTCAATGCTCTTATTCACACTCTCATAATCACTCACTTCTCAAACTTGCATTCCTCATTCTCTTCTCACTCACAATCCCCTCACTCACACTCAACCTCCACTTGAAGTCTCCCATCATATTCCTAGATTACTCTCCCCTCACTCATACTCTCCTCACATACCTCAGCCACACATCTTTCACTCACTACACTTGCCCTAACTCTTACATTTGTCATTCACAATCCTCTCACAAGAACTTTAACATACACTGCACCATGCCCATGGGGCTACCTAGGGCCTGCCTTAGGGGTGCATTACATGTATAAAAAGGGAAGGTGTAGGCTTGGCAAGTGGGTACACTTGCCAAGTCGAATTGGCAGTTTAAAGCTGCACACACATGTTTACAGGGCTACTAATGGGGGTGGCACAAGCAGTGCCACAGGCCCACTAGTAGCAACTTATTTACAGGCCCTGGGCACATCTAGTGCACTTTACTAGGGACTTACTAGTAAATCAAATATGCCAATCATGGATAAGCCAATGTACACATACAATTTGCATAGGGAACACTTACACTTTAGCACTGTTCAGCAGTGGTAAAGTGTCCAGAGCAAACAAAACAGCAAAAGCAGAGTCCAGCACACAGAAGCAACCTGGGAAGTAGAGGCAAAAAGTTAGGGGAGACCATGCCAATAATGCCAAGTCTAACAATCACCATAAGAGAAAATATTTAAAAGAGGTGGCTGACTCTTGCAAGGCCTTACTTGAAGTAGTTTGAACTAAACAAAGTAAATGATCCAACTTCTATCAGCTTGGCCTGCACCCTCACAGAGAAACCCAGTTGCTTCTTCCTCAATCAACTGAGCTCAGCTATGGAACTTAAAATACCTGGTCAGGTATGACAGGGCTGTTTCAGGGAGAGTTCTCCGCAGAACTGGGATAAACAAGTGAGTTATGCAGTTCCATGATCAGAGCGACTGCAAGTCCAACACTTTAAGTATATTTACTTTGCAGCCCACTGCATGTCACTCATCGGGGGTTAGACTAACACAATTTATTCATTAACCCTGCATTCCATACAGTGATTGTCACCCATTTCAGAGCTCCATGAGCTTAGCACAGCGTAGCTCATAATGTGCCAAATACTGGCAATGGGTAATAAAAATTGCTTCCACTGAGTGCCGAATGCATGACAGTTTGCAATAAGCTGCTGCCAGCATGACAAATGAGGAAAGGTTACAAGTGGCTTAGAGTGGCTATGGCTTACATGAACCTATGCTGGCTGCTTCTTTATCTGGTCGGCTGCTGTAATTGTCCACTACTGCTGGAGTCACTCTCTGACTGTCCCAGAGGACGTGATTAGCTACTGTATGTCACTGTACAAATACAAGCCCTATCCTCACCGCTGATCACCAGTGTTAGAAATGGGGTCCTTGGTTGGCAGTCAGGTTACCCCCTATCCAAGCAAGGACCCTCACTCTAGTCAGGGTAAGTCACCCTCAATCCAAATTATCCTGTGCCCACCCTCTGGTAGCTTGGCACTGAGCAGACAGGCTTAACTTCGAAGGCAATGTGTAAAGTACTTGTGCAATAAATCATACAATACCACAATATAACACCACAAAAATACACCACACAGTGTTTAGAAAAATATATAATATTTATCTGGATAAATGCAGGTCAAAACAATTAAAGATGAAATAAGCAATTGTAGGGATATCACTGAAAGTGATATCAAGTGTCTTGGAGTTGAAATATTACTGTAAAAGCAATAAAAAGAGTCTTAAGTCCTTCTAGAAACAACAAGTGTCTCTTGCAGTGCAAAGTACCGGGTTTGCATTGAAAAATCCTCGCAAGGGACCGCAGAGGAGGAGATGCGTGGAAAACGGTAGGTGTGCGTCAGTTTCGCACACTGACTTGCGTCGTTATTTTCCACTCGGGGAAGACTTTGCGTCGATTTTGATTTGCAGACTTGAATCCTCTTCGGGTTGCGGGGTTTTCAGATGCCCTGGGGACGATGCGTGGAATCCTGGGCTTGCGGAGCAAAGTCACAGGTGTTGCGTCGATTCCAGTGGGTGATGTGTGGAATTTTCTACCGCGCAGCAGGCGCTGCATCGATTCCTCTCAGGAAGTAAGGCTGCGTGGTTCTGAGTCGGCTTGCGTTGATCCAGTAGGGCTGTGCGTCGAAGTTCCAGTCGCGCCGCTGGCGCTGCGTCTATCTTCTGTCGCGAAGTCGGGCTGCGTCGTTCTTGGTAGGTGGTGCGTCAAATGCTCACCGCACGAGGATTTCAGCTGCAGGAGAGAAGTCTTTTTGGTCCTGAGACTTCAGGGAACAGGAGGCAAGCTCTATCCAAGCCCTTGGAGAGCACTTCTGCAGCACAGCAAGAGAGCAGCAAGACAGCAGGGCAACAGCAAGGCAGCAGTCAGGTGAGTCCTTTAGGCAGCCAGGCAGTTCTTCTTGTCAGGGTGCAGGTTCTGGTTCAGGTTTCTTCTCCAGGAAGTGTCTGAGTTGGTAGGGCAGAGGCCCTGTTTTTTTACCCAAATGTGCCTTTGAAGTGGGGGACACTTCAAAGAGTGGCTTAGAAGTACACCAGGTCCCCTTTCAGTTCAATCCTGTCTGCCAGAGTGCCAGTAGAAGGTGTGGCAGTCCTTTGTGTGAGAGCAGGCCCTCCACCCTCCCAGCCCAGGAAGACCCATTCAAAATGCAGATGTATGCAAGTGAGGTTGAGTATCCTGTGTTTGGGGTGTGTCTGAGTGAATGCACAAGAAGCTGTCAACTAAACCCAGCCAGACGTGGATTGTAAGGCACAGAATGATTTAAGTGCAAATAAATGCTCACTTTCTAAAGGTGGCATTTCTAAAATATGAATATTAAATCCAACTTTACCAGTCAGCAGGATTTTGTATCACCATTCTGGCCATACTAAATATGACCTTCCTAGTCCTTTCTGATCAGCAGCTACCACCCAAACAATGTATAAGGGAAGCCCCAATGTTAGCCTATGAAGGGGCAGGCCTCACAGCTGTGTAAAAATGAATTTAGGAGTTTTACACTACCAGGACATGTAAACTACACAGGTACATGTCCTGCATTTTACCTATACACCACCCTGCCCTATGGGGTTATCTAAGGCCCAACTTAGGGGTGACCTATATGTTGAAAAAGGGGAGTTTTAGGCTTGGAAACTACTTTTAAATGCCAAGTCAAATTGGCAGTGAAACTGCACACACAGGCCTTGCAATGGCAGGCCTGAGACAAGGTTAAGGGGCTACTTAAGTGGGTGGCACAATCAGTGCTGCAGGCCCACTAGTAGCTTTTAATCTAACTAAACTAAAACTTCAAATGTACAATTCTACTAGTACATGGTTCACATGTCGATGACTGGCTCCTTTTCTCCCGCTCTTGTCATTCGGCTCGTCAGGTATCAATATTGTTGCAGCTTATACTCCAGTCAGTGGATCCATTGACTTCTCCTAGGAAGGTCAGTTTTACACACATTACCTTAATCATTGTTTCACTAGCAAGTACAGCATCTTCTATCAAGCACTTTCTCATGAGAAATAACTTCAGCTAGGAACCCATGGTCAGTACACTGGAAAATCACAGTTTAATTCTCTAAGCATCCTTTTTATTAAATACCTAAGAAATGTAGCTTGACATGACGCCGTGCAACCAAGTCAAGAGCTCGCTAAGTTAAGGCCTACAATTAATAAAGCTAATACATAATGCATAACCCTTAATATGACATACCACTACATTAATTAAGCATAAGCTCAACATTTCATATTAATAAGCCATTAATAAATACACTTTGTGAACATAGGCGACCACTCTGGCAGGCGCACCTTCAAATGTGTACATTATTTTTCTATAAGTTAATTCATTTTCTATGCAAATCCAACACTCAAAATACATGAATATTAATTAATAAGACGCATCAATACCTCAGGGTTAACACCAGAAATGGAAAATCAAATGAAAAGAGGCAATCATAGAGTGCTCGATTTTTTAAATTTCTTTTTGACTCCATCCAGCAACTGTCTTAATACCATTGGCAATACCTTACCTCTTTCTTTAATTCAGCTGTTTTGAGATCGAAAAGCTAGAAAATGCACGTGAAAACATAAGCCAATCTGTTAATTGCCTGTTAAAATATGGGTTGTGTTTTCGCTACCTGAATTAATTTGCTAAGTGACAAGGACTAGATATTTTGAGCATTTGGCGAAAGGATATAAGAAGCACCTGATCTTTAAACTTTTTTGTCGACTGAGAGGAAAATGCAAGTAAACAACAGTTGTTGGCATGAAAGCAAAATGCTTAAAATAGGTTTCAAAAGACCCTGCTATCAGAGCGTCATCACTCCTGCGGCCTAATGTGGTTCTTTTGATAAAACAAGGTTGGCAGAAGTTCACAGGAAATCTTGCACTTAAATCACGTTTGCACATCAACTCCTCGTCCACAGAGACTTTTATCGATGTTGCTTTTAACGACCTGCGTTGCTTGTTAAGAAGCTGTGAAACGTAGTGATTGTTTCAACATTGTTAATTGACTCTTGGGGAATGACAGGTGAAGGAGGCCAGGTATGTTGTTTGCTATAATGGCAACCACTGGCCAGGCACTTGGTAGCCATGCTGGACTTTAAATTATTACTAATGCTACTTACGAAGAATATGTATTTTGAGCAAAACAAGCCAATCATCTTAATATTTTTGTGATTGTGATTTGTCAACCTATTGCTATGAATTTCATTTTTTAATTAAATTATTTAGGAAATATATGTGGGGCTACCCGTCGCCTCACAGTTACTTCAAAGCGCTGCAAGGCTTCGAATACAAATTCAAGATGTTTTGCGGTAACAGGAGTCAGCAGAAAAGGGCATGCCCCCTCGCCGGTACTACTGATAAACTACCACAAAATCTGGGCCTTCATTGTGGCTCATTGCCCTAAAATGTTTACAAGCCAAACATTGAGGCCCATATTTATACTTTTTGACGCAAAACGGCGCTAACGCAGTTTTGCATCAAAAAAATTAGCGCCGGCTAACGCCATTCTGAAGCGCCATGCGGGAGCCGTATTTATTGAATGACGTTAGCCGGCGTTAGCCGCCGGCGCCGTCTGGTGTGCGCTAAAAAAAACGACGTACACCAGGCAGCGCCGGCGTAGGGGGATATGAGGCTTGGGCGTCAAGAAATGGGGCAAGTCAGGTTGAGGCAATTTTTTCGCCTCAACCCGATTTGCGCCATTTTGTTTCACTCCCAACCCCCATAGAAATGACTCCTGTCTTAGCAAAGACAGGAGTCATGCCCCCTTGCCCAATGGCCATGCCCAGGGGACTTATGTCCCCTGGGCATGGTCATTGGGCATAGTGGCATGTAGGGGGGCACAAATCAGGCCCCCCTATGCCACAAAAAAAAAAAAAAAAAAACACTTATCTGAACTTACCTTAATGTCCCTGGGATGGGTCCCTCCAGCCTTGGGTGTCCTCCTGGGGTGGGCAAGGGTGACAGGGGGTGTCCCTGGGGGCATGGGAGGGCACCTCTGGGCTCCTTCAGAGCCCACAGGTCCCTTAACGCCTGCCTTTTGCAGGCGCTAAAAAACGGCGCAAAAGCGGTCGTACGTCATTTTTTTTGGGTTCCATTTGTGCTTCTCCATTATAGAATACTCCAAAATAGAATTCTTCTCTTCTGGGACATTCCTGTTGGAAAATGAAATTATTCTTGGTTTCCAGAGCTTCCTGCATATTAAGTATTGGAAGGTAGTGCAATAGTGAACCTGATATGAGAACTCATGGCACATGTTCTGTGTAAGGATGCGGGAGGACTAGGACACTAGATCGCTAACCTCAATTGAGTAGTGGCTCCTCACTTTATGGTTTGGGATCACTTCCAGGTAAAAAGTGGTAGAGGAATATTAAGACCCACTTAGACTTTTAGTGCCAGATGTATGAAAAAAACCCTTAAGGAACCACAAATAGCGATTTTTAAGAAATCGCTATTTCTGAGTCGCAAAAAGTAATGTAATAAATTTGCGATTCGGAAATAGCGATTTCTTTAAAATCGCTAATGCAAATTGCGAGGTCCAAATACTGAATCGCAAAAATATTTGCGATTCGTTATTAGAAAATCGCAAATTACGAAAACGGTCACCTGGCACAGCCTGATGACATCACAAGCAGAAAGTGAGTCAGCCCAGGCTGTTTGCAGGTACCACACCCACAGGAGCAGCAGAGAGTCACAGACCAGCCCCAGGGAGCAAGTTTGTGAGCAAGCCAGGACCTGACATCAACATGGCCAATGCTGCTAATGGGAAGGAGAAGGGAAAGAGGAAGAGGAAGCTGAAGTTCAGAGAGCAAGAATTGGAGGTGCCCACTGAGGAGGTGGTGAGGAGCCATGACTGGCTATTTGGGAAGAGCTCACTCCAGATACCAGAGAGTGAGAAGCGAAACCTCTGGGCTAACATCCAAACCAAAATCTGCGCAGTGGGAGTTGCGCAGCGCTCAGTGAAGGAGACACGAAAGAGGTGGTACAACCTGCGTTCCTGTGCCAAGGAGAGGGTGGCCAGCAGGCTAAAGGAGGAAAGGAGCACAGGAGGCGGACCACCCACCCAGACACCCTCCACCCCCATGGAAGACCTGGTGGACTCCACACTGATTCCAGAAGCTGTCAGTGAGGTCACTGACATTGACACGTCCGGCACACCCAGCACCAGTAAAGGTAAGTCCAATAATGATATGTAACCCCATATGTGTATGTACAAATGCCCCTTAGGAAATAGCAAGTAGTGCAAACCATTGTGAGAAGTACTCCATTCCACATCTTAGATGCGGCACAACAATGCCTTATGGGAGTGGTAGTCCACAACCCAGAGCTGAAATTAGCACGTAGAATGCAATTAAGTAGAGTGACACCCAGAAGAACACAACACCCAGTACACAGTGATACAATGTAAGTGTACATTTATTAACATTGTGCCACATTTGGTGATACATAAAGAATGACATGCTGCACATTGTCGTTGCAGATGGCCCAGGCCCAGCAGCAGCAGAATGTGCCATTGTGGGGGATGCAGAAACACAGCCTCTGTCCGACTCCAACACCAGCGAGTCATTGTGTATCGCACCAATCAGACGCAGGGCAAGGGTGTTACCTATGCCCGATTTGAGCCTGGACTTTGATCACATGGGGGATGAAGGCCACACTCCATCCCCAGAAGCCAGTTCCACCTGAAGGCAGCAGTCCCTGCCCCAGCGTCACTCAACTCCCCGCAGGAGGCTTCACGATGCAGGCACACAGCACACAGATGTAGGTGAGGGCCCATCATTCTTCGGTGGCCTGGAAGCATCAATGCTCAACGTGTGGCGCCTGCAAAACAAAAACATGAGGGCAATGCACAGGCAGATGCAGGCACACAATGCCAATATGGGGGGGGCTGCACAAGCAGTTGGATTGTCTGAATACTAACATCTGCAAGCTGCATGAGGGACAGCAAACAGCTGCGGAGAACACCAGGGAACTGACCAATGCCATAAAGGAACTCTGTACTGAGATCAGGCATGAACGAGTTAGCCACCGCAGGCATGAAAGGCAATTCATGGGAATGTTCAGGGGCTTCTGTAGATCGGTAAATCACCTAGCTACATCTACTGCCCTGATACCACGGCGTGCTGTGGCCGCACAGGAGGAGGCGGCACATAGCAGTTGGGATGTTGCCCAGGGATTGGTCCAAATTACAAACTTTCTGGATGCTGTGCTGTCAACACGCAGTTAACTGGGAGTTGGGGATACTGAGGAGTCATCTAGCCTCAGCAGCCTTGCAGTGCCTATGATGGATCCTAGGCGTCGCAGTGTGAGGCACAGTACTGCCTCTGAGCCTGATACAAGAGTTGCCGGCGAGGCCACTGCACACTCAAGTGGAATGCGTGGTCGTAAAAAGTGACATTGATGGCCACAGAGGACTAACTTCACATGTAGAATTACAGTAAACTATGATGACAATAGTGCGACACTGTAAATGGCTCATGTATGACTCATGTGTATTGCTTTGTCCTAGTGACACGTATGTCACCTGAAGTCAAGGTAATAAAGGTGCTAACTACCAGAATACATGTCAGTGAGGTTGTGTTGTCATAACTTACATCTAAAATGGTTGTGCGTGATGTCAGCACGCCTTTGCCTGCCCTCTGCTGCACTGGTCCTGTCTGCTGGCTGTAGGGGTGGTATGGGATCATCATCCTCATCTGAGTCTGGCTCCGATATTTCCACTGGTATGCCCCTGGTGGTAGCTATATTGTGCAAGATCGCACATGTGGCCACTATTCTACAGGTCGTGTCCGGGCTGTACTGTAGTGCCCCTCCACTTTTGTGGATGCACCGGAAGCAACTCTTCAGCAGGCCAAAGGTGCGCTCCACCACATTGCGGGTTGCCCTGTGTGCTGAATTGTATCTCCGCTCTGCTGGTGTTACAGGATTTAGGTAGGGCGTCATCATGTAGGTGCGCACTGCGTAGGCACTGTCTCCTGGAAGGAACAGAGGATATAATGAGTAACTGAGCCATCTGACATCAAACTGCCATCAATGCACCAGTGTACAGAGGGAAAATACCTAGTAGATATCCTTCACCAAATTCTTGTGTGAATCCCGCTGTGGCGAAAGATGTACGAATCATGTGTGCTCCCTGGGTACCTGGCCACGAGATCAGATATCACCTGTATATTCATTGAATGTTGGTATTTTTGGTTGCGGTACACATACTCTGTGGCCGATGGTGGACAGATTGCAACATGTGTCCCATCTATGGCACCTAAGACGTGGGGGAACTGTGCTATCTGGTAGAAATCTATTTTTGTCTGCTGTATTTCCTGTGGGGTGTTGGGGAATCTGATGCACTGGTGTATCCTTCTCAGCATGGCGTTTAGAAATGCATTGAAAAATCTAGAGAGGGCACTCTGTGATACCCCTCCAGCTGCTACTATGACCCCTTGATAGCTCCCTGAGGCAAGTAGGTGGAGGGAGCATAATACCTGCACATGGGTGGGTATGCTATTAGTCCTGTGTGTTGTGCGCTGCAGTATGGATTGTAGCTCAGCTATCAGGTCAAGTATCATGGCTGAGCTCAACCTATACTTCTCAAAAATGTCCTCCTCAGTCTGGTCAAAAAGGGTAATGCGCACTCTGAAAATGTGCTCCTGTCTCCTCCTCTCTCTCTCCTCAAACCTGCCAAGATCCTTATTCTCCTCGCCATGACGTAGAGTGCAGCCATTGTGGAAAAGAGTCTGAGGCATCCTGGGTCTCTTTATATAGGTTGCACCTGGTTACCACCTGGTTTCAATCCGTGGTAATTTGCATGTTCAAAAGGCCGTTCTGCGAAAATTCGCAATTTGCGAATTTTTGATGCATCGAATTGCGACATGGTTTTGCGAGTCGCATTTTGCGTCTCGCAATTTGCGATGTGAAATACCGAATCTGTATTTGCGGGTCGCTATTCAGACTCGCAATTTGCGATATGCTAATAGCGATTCGGTATTTCATGTCGCAAATTGTGGGATGCAAAATGTGACAGGCAAAACCATGTCGCTTCACTAAAAATCGCAAATTTTGCAATTCCTTGTTTTTGGCCTGCGAATGCTTTTCATGCATCGCAGACCACGTTTTTGCATTTGCAAACGGCCAATTTCTGCGATTCGCACAGTTTGCGAGTGCAAATTCGTTTGACACATCTGGCCCATAGTCTGCGCCTAACAATGTGTTGCATAGTTGCACTGGCTTTTCACTCATGTACTAGTTTGCCCTTGTGAGTGCATTCCCTCCATGTTTATTGTTGTCCTTCCCTTTCGGGTTCCCCTTGTTTCTCTATTTTGCTCCTGCTTTTTCTTGCATTGTATTGTGCTCTCTTGTCCCATTTATCTGCAGCATTGTACCATGTACTGCTGCTGCGTTCTGGGGCCTTAAACTTGTATCCTGGTCGGATTTGAGCTTGTGACAGCTCTACCTACTAAACTTAATTCCATTTCTGTTATATCATTGTTTTTCTTCTGTACTGCTTATTTACCATCTCCCCTCTGTCTTCCAGCCGGTGTGGATCTCCCCATTTAATATCATGTAAGCAGAGTGGTGCTGTGCCTTTCAACCATCGAACCCTGAAGGAGTGTGAACACCACTACAGTATTTCTCTCTCACTCCCTTCCCTGTTTCTCCCCGAGTCCCATTGTCCAGTAATGAGTCCTTCTTCACTCTCTAGCACGTCTTCAGGGATGTCAGAGGCTTTCAACAGGTCTACAACTCTGGAGCCTGACACCTAGTTAAAATGGCAACTTTAGCACAGCAAGCCATCCTTATAGAAGAGCAAATCCTATATAGACCTGTGTGACATGTAAGGTAACACACAAATCACAACATAATATAACACCTGTGATGCCTCCTTCAAGCAACTACTTCTCAAACAGCTTTTTCACATTCGACATGCATTGTTAATTGCTTTGCGTGGAAGACTGTGCCCTCAATATAATTAACACAAGTGTGAAGTAAATTGCTCGTTTGTGTTTCAGCACTTCAGAGTATGTGAGAGCCTACATGAAGCAGCCCGTGGGCAGCAAACACCGAGGCACCTTCCCACTGCCGCTGCTCCCCAAGGAGTGGAGTGGGATCTTGATTCATTGGTACGTCTGTAGCCCGAATTGCACCAACTTGCGTAGACCCTGAGTCACTGAGGTGAGTAGTGCTTTGGGTACTCACCCAGAGACGACTCATACTTTTCCTTCTAGTCTTCAGAGAATGTGAGGTTGTGAACTGTAGTTTCTCCCATATGAAGCTGCAGGGTGATGTGTGTGAGGTTCAAAGAAATGCTTCAAACACAGAGGGGAATACAAGTAATATCACATAAGCTTGATGTGTTGTAGAGGAGTGTGAGAACAGAGAAGAGAAGGAGCTAAGCATGTTCCAACCTACCGATTGATTTCAATGAGTTTGGTAATTTTCTGTATTCTTGCAGGAGTTCTAGTTCCCAGCCGCCTGGGTGGCTGAAGGTGGATCTTCCAGTGTATAGTTGTTTCAAGAGAAGGATGATCAAAAGAGGGGCCCAATCGGCTTTTGAGTGCGTTTTTTGTGAAAGATACCAAATTTACGGTGACAGAATGTTGTTGAGAATTGCCAAAAGTGCAATCGACATTGTTTCGAAGATAATGTGTCCAGTAACCGGCAGTTATTGTTAGTATTATAGAAGAGGTGAAAGTGAGCCCGAATGGGAATGTTGAGGAGCAGTCTGTCTGTCTGCTGCAATCTGGGACCTCAGTAGCTTGAGAAGTAAGGCGGGATGGGCTACAGGACCTAAAGAGCGGACATAGTAAAGCTGGGAGAGCACTACGGAGGTAAATACGTTTTTGTTTTTAGGGAAACTTCAATATGAAGAAATTGGTGGTCATTTCATCGTACTGTAAACTTGATTTTCTTGTGAAATGCAGAGTAATTTGGAGACCATAGTTACCCCCCCCCCCCCCCCCCCCCACCGGCTCCTGGAGTTACTGGGGGAAAGAGCCACATTGGTGAAGCTGATATTCAGTGCATTTAGTTCATGAAATTATGTAATAGTAAGAGCTTTTACGGTGGTCATATGTGCCTCAATTTTAAATATTGATATTTAGTCCCTATATGTTGAGCTGAAATTTAAGGAACGTATTAAAGTGTATCATTTTCTAAATTACACTAAATTATAATCTGCGATGTCACTCGGTACCCAGACAGTAGGCTTCCTGTATATACTTAATAATATAGTTCTTGCTGGAGGATTCAGTTGCATGTAAACCACACAATATTGGTAAGTCAAAATTCATTTTGATTTGACTTCACTAATTGAGCTCCTTTGGTCACAATAGGGCCCTTATGATGGGAACCTAACTTCTCCCAGCTTCAAGAGAACAGCTGATGCAATTCACAGATAGCTGGGCACTATGTTCAAAATAGTTCCATGATAAATCAACGGTGCACAAAATATAATTTAGAACTGACCTAGTTATATAAAGGTTAACAACAAAATTGCTCATGGTGGAATCAATCAATGGCCAAACTTTGTTGAACAATCATCGTCCATTGTATAAAACTAATGGTAGTAACTTTTCAGTCAGAAACGTTTTTCTATGAAACTCAGATGGATAGTCACGGAATCTTTAGCTGGTCATTTCCTTTCGTGTTATCAATAGCCCTGATTACTTATCCGCCTACGTGTACATCACATTCCCAATCACATCGCATTCATAGAAAAAGAAAAAGCACCCATCCTGGGCAGCCTGTGTAAGTGCTACAATCAGTATTTTACAAAGCTGGTACAGCTCAGCATTACAATGTTTCCTTAAACCATGTATGCTAAAATATATACATTTTGCAAAGTTAGGGGCATGAGCAGGCGTTAAAAGGAGGCTTCTATTGTTTACACTGGGCCTCCGGGAGCTTTGCAGGATTAGCGTCAGAATTTTTTACGTTAATCCTGCAAAGCACCAGGCTAGTGTCAAAAATTCGAGCGCTAGTCCCCTAACTACCACCCTGGTAGCACTAAGGAGCGCAAGAAAAGTGGTGCAGCACTGTGTGCATCGCTACTTTTCTTAAGTATAACCCTTAGTTTCTCGTTATTTACTGCCTTTTATAGGTCTCAGAAAAGCACCAATATCTAAATGTGGTACACCCATCCTTAGTCGATGCGGCTGTTATGATTTAATTGCAGCTTTTTGAAAAGGATACAATATGTGGTTGAACTGGCTATTTCTTCGTCTGAAGACCTGATGAGCTGCTCGATTGAGTGCAAAATTAAAGCACCTTCTCAGTTAAACAATATGGCCTTAATTAGCTACTTTCTCTTGGTTTGTTCAAATGAGGTTCACCAGATGGTCACAGTAAAGGAACGTCCAAGTGATGAACATCTTTCCAACATATGGCTTTTGAAATCCAGCAACGAATAAATAGAGCGGACCTTCCTTGAATAATGCAAGAGGCCAATACCGGCGTCAGCGCTAGGAATTGATAGCGCAATATACACCGTCCAAGAAAGAATTTTGCGCGTTCTGACAAGAGAATTAAAATGAAAAAGGACTTTTCAAGCACATCGGCTTTCAGGAAACAGTGCTTGAGAAGTTAATTGCGATTGCTCGGAGGAACAGACTGTACCTGAAACCTTCTGCAAACAAACCCTCTCCACCTCAGAAACTGAAGGTTTATAAAAGGTACTTTCCAAGGATGCGCGAGCCGATAGCCTTACACTGTGAGACCTCCAGTTATTTTATGTGTAAATGTGTAAATAAAGTGGGACGTTGGGATTATAAATATACAGGAAATCTTTGGTGGAACAGCGACATTTGGGCCCATATTTATACTTTTTTAGCGCTGCATTTGCATCGTTTTTTTACGCAAAATCGGCGCAAACTTACAAAATACAATTGCCTTAGTGCTTTACGCTTTTATTCATTATATGCTTCTATGTGTAATAAAATATTGACCCGTGTGTGCTGTATTGATCAACATGCTAATGGGTGACCTTGATAGCTATAGTGAAACTCACCGTTATGTAATTGAACTATAACCTTTGTATTTAACCATGTCAACCATATCCATTGGACAGACACTTTATTTTTTAACATTGGCCGACTTTGACTATGCCGGGACCATTTGAGCTGTTTTTATAAACTGCTCTGTGAGTTTCACATTCTTCTTTCCTCTGCAGGTGTTTATCAAGAAGCCCTCTTTACTTAGAATAGCCTTTTTGTCTATTGTTGGCAAGACATAATCAGTCTACTGTACCAGGCAGACAGACCTTTGCTAAATTTAAGGTGTATGATAGACCTGCCGGCAATAGGGTGGTCTTCCCAGAAACCTTTTGCATCCGTCCTCCGTTTTTTCACTGTTCTCGTCTTTGCTGGCCTCAGGACTCTGCACACTTTACCTCTGCTAAACAGTGCTAACGTGCTCACTCCTTAAAACATGGTAACTTTGGCTTATCCCCAATTTGCTTATCTAATTTACTAATAAGTCCCTAATAAAGTGGTACTACATGTACCCAGGGCCTGTAAATTAAATGCTACTAGTAGGCCTCCAGCATTTATTGTGCCCCCCACATAAGGAGCCATTCACACATGTCTCAGGCGTACCATGGCAGTCTTTGTGTGCAGTTTTGTACTGCCTTTTCAACCTAGCAAAATAAACCCTTTGCCAGACCCAAACCTTACTTTTTAATACATATTTGTCACTCCTAGGGTAGGTCCTGGACAGCGCAGAGGGCAGTGTGCAGTGTATTAAAAACATAAGACTGGTACTGAAAAACATCTTACATTTGTTTTTCACTGCTGCAAGACCTACCTTTCCCATAGATGGCATTTGAATTACCTTATTACATTGAATAAGTAAAAAATTTGAAATGGGAACATGTAACCGGTTCATGCTTGGTGTGTTTGGAATTGTAATGAAAAATCCTCTCTTATGGTAATGATGGATTTTAAATAGGGGTGGGCAGTGAGCTCCACTCTGCTGGTAGAGTTAACTGAGGTTGTGGCAGAGCGCAGAGTTCGGCCAAAAACTCAACTAGCCCCGCCAACAGAGCAGAGCTCACCCTGTGAGCACTGCAGCCCATTTATGGGCCACACAGCGCAAGTTCAAACAGTATTCACTTGTGCTGTGTGGCCCATAACTGGGCTGCAGTGTGCAGTCTCAGCCCAAACTCGGCATGGAGCTGCTGCTGCGGGGCTGCACCAGTGCCAGCTCCAGATCCAGGCCTCCTTCCTTTCACTGTCCTCAGCAGCCCAGCCAAGACCGGGGTGCAGACGGTTTCAAGGAGCCAGGCCGCTGGCAATGGGGAACCTGGGAGTCAGACCCAGGCAAGACCCTCATACGCTTTCTCTTCTATGTGCACATGGGGGCTGGTACTGGGCATGGACAGTATTTGCATATGAGGGGGGTGAGGGTGAGGGTGGGGTCTGTGCTTGGAAAAAAGGAAACTTTATGTCAGAGCTCCACTTGAAAATAACCTGTCTCCCCAGAGTCCCCGGAAAAGGAAGTGGTGTATGGGGTACGGTGCTGAGGCCAGCAGGGAGAGTTGGAGACAGGATGAGTCATAGTTCGGTAGAACGCACCAGAAAGAATTGTGTGTAACCTGAGAGAGTGCCTTAGAGCGCAGTGGTAAGCAAGGCTAGACACTTTGTGAAAACACCAGCTGCTGGTGGTGAAGAGATGTTTTGGTGCTGCTAGTGTTGAGCCCTGAAGAAAGGGCAGTCTGAGTCTGTATGTAAGTGCACAGGCTGGTGAAAACCGGGTTTGCTTGGCCCTCAGTAGCAAGTTTGAGAAGGAGGGCAGTTGGTGAAGGGAAGTTTACAGGTGTGGATCACAGCAGACTACAGACCGGTGGGCTGTGTGTCATGGCAAGAGGCCTGAAATGGCAGCTTTCTCTGCCTAGGGCCCTGACTTGAATGGGCCCAATCTGGGGCCTGACCATGCTTAGCGCTTCCAAGATCGGGTGCATTCAAGCTAGGGTGCCAGTGTAGGGCAGGCGGCACTCCACAGCATACGGAACTCCACAGAATTCCACAGACTTTTAAACCAACTCTGCAGAATTCCGCAGAGTAGAACTCCGTGAGCTCCACCTGGACCTAATTTCAAATTACAATTATGAAAATGCCACTATTAGAAAGTTGACATTTTCCTGCTTTAGCCATTTAGGTGCAGAATTATGAAAAGTGGCACTGCACTAGGTTCAGTACCACTTTTATTGCATTCCTTAGCACCCCCCCTAGCGCCACCATGTGTGTGTCATATTTAAAGTACGGTGCACCATGGTGGCAGTCAGGAGTACTAGTGTCATAATTTTTTACGCTTGTCCAGCTCTTTGCAGGATTAGCAAAAAATGTAGACGCTAATCCTGCAAAGCCCCCAGAGGCCCATTGAAAACAATGGGAGCCTCCCTTTAACGCTTGCTCTTAGCAGGTGTTCAAAATGCCGATAAATGCAGATAAAAATGACGCAAATAAATCTCTTAGATTTCTTTGATCCATTTTTTCGGGCCCCCTAGTGCCAGAATGCCCCCCTTGCATACATTATGCCTGGCACAGGTATAATGTGCCTCAAGGGGTTACAAAGTGGTGCAATGCAAGCATTGTGCCACTTTGTAAATATGAAGCAGCGTTTATGCCCTTTCAACACCACATTAGTGTAAAACAATTACGCTAATGTGGCATTGGAATGGCGCTAGACCCTCCCAAATCTGGGCCTTAGTGCCTGTAGCTGGCACATGGGTTACATGAATGAATGTTGCTGACAGTCGAGCTCTAAGTATTCCTCCTAGACAGCTATACACAGTAAAGAGCTTAGGTGTGCCTGAAGTGGCCATCACTGACAGGATGGAAGGGAGGAGCTGAGCACAGCCCTACTTATACTTGAATAGGCTGTGTCCTGCCTACACATAAAGGGCATGCATACCCCGTGTAGTTAGTCTGGAGCCAGGGCAGGAAAGGCAGGATGAATGTGGACTTCAAAGGGAAACCTCTGGAAGCTCCTCTTACTTCATATAAATATTGGACCTCAGACACCAACTCTTCACTGCTAGCAAGAAAGACTGTGATGCTGCCAGAAAGGACTGCCACTCTGCTGGACTTCTGTTCTGAAGGACTGCAGCCCTACTTTGTTGACCTACTACCTGCTGCCCTTTTGCCTGGGTGAACAGGACTGGACCTACATCTGTTTACCCCAGGACCCCAGAGTAACTCCAAGGGCTAGTTGACTAGAGCACCAGGAACAAAAGACTCCAACGACTTTGAACCCAGTACCTGGACTCTGTCACCTGTAAGTCCAATTCTGCCAAGTTTTAGCACTCCAGTACTAGACCATTGAAAGTGATCCTAAAGGTCCTCTGCCAGTCCATCTGTGGCTCCAACAGAGCCTAGGCATCTTCTCTGCTGCACAGGTCAATCCCGAGCAGTAGCGATGAATCATTTCTGGTACAAGGGTTCTCTAGATGCAAGGACACCCCATCAACCTCACAGCCTGCATCCTAACTGCTGCCTGTGAAAAGCTTTCCCAGCGGAGGCCCTCGCTTTATGAATCTCACATGGATGGCAGCCTTGACAGCAGTGTAGGTTCTCACATCTACAGCCTCACATCACCTCAGAACTGATGTGTTGCCTTGATTGCAGAATCTTGAAGCTCCTCAAAACTGATGCATAGCCTCAGCTGCACAACGCATCCATGGTACATGACCTTGCAATGCTCTGCAACCAGGATTTAAAGGATTTAAGGTACTCTTGTTCAGCGAGTCTCTATCGCCGTCCCGCAATTATCACTGTCAGTCCCAACTTGCCACTATTTTTGCTGAAATCTTTAACATTACATATCATTGGTTCTATTTATTGAAATTTTGTCATTGTGGTCTTGTTTATTTAAAAAAGTATCATTTTTTTCAATCTGGTATGAGATCCTTTTTTGGTTTGTTTTTACTGTGCTAGTGTTTGATGTATTGCACAAATACTTTACATATTGCCTTTTAGTTAAGCCTGACTGCTTTGGGTCAAACAACCCAAGGGCTGATCACAGGTTTATTTAGGGTTTGCTTTTGACTTCACCTTGACAAGGATTTTGGTTCCTGCTTGAGTAGGGTTTCATTCCCATCAACCAGCGACCCAATTTCTTACACCATACATCAGTACACTTCTTGCGCTAATGCTGTGAACTTAAAGGAGTCTACCTGCTCATCTCCTGATTGGACTGTCCAGAAAGTGTTAGTTGGTGGGATGAAGCTTCCACTTTCAGAACCATCCAGTGTGAATTAATTGTGTGGTCCTGCAATAGCTGTGGGAAGAACAAGCCCATAGTCTGCTGATTTCCCCTGTCCAAGGTGTTGAGATTTATGTTTCAACATCTGTGCCTGTGCCTCTGAACCTCAACTTGGTTCTTCTGATGCTGACACCTTCCTCATATAAAATCCCCTTGCTACTTTTGCAGTTTCATTTGCGAAGTTTCTTTATGGAACTAATATATTTTGTTTTCTGTTGTTTGTGTCTTGTTATATTTTGTATTTTCTTCTTCACAATATATGTACTCAGGTTGCAATTACTGTTTTTTAAATGTATTGCTGAAGCTAGCTCCCTTTTAACATTTCCAGTCAACAACCAGTGGTTCATACAACCAGTGGATGATCTTGAATGGCGATTATACAAAAGTATTTAAATCCAGGGAAATCCAGTGGCTCAGTGGTCACTGGCTCCCATCCCTATGGGGACATTTACACATGCTGCTGTCCACTTCATGAAGTAGAACTAACACTGACAGTCCACCAATCCTATAGCCACAGAATAGGCCTGTGTGTTGATCATTTAACCTTCTCCACATGTTGAGCCTTTTGAAAACATAGCACTGCCTGCCTACTAGACAATGGTTATTTACTATTTTAGTTCCATTAGAGAAATAATTCTGACGTTAGCAAGCTGTTGTATTTATATAGATTCCTTTGCTTTTCATCTGCACCCTGCCTTTCTTCAGTCTCCATTGTAGCACTCTGCTCGTTGCTTGGTGCTACATATTTCCTTTCTATTTTATTTTCAGTCTGCAGCAACGCATGTGCTACATGGGCTCTAGCTTGCAATACACTATTGTTACTAATAAAGGGCTTGGAGACTGCACATTGCTTACGATCACACTGGCTTTAGTGTCACTCTTCTTTGCAGCCTCCTAATTAGCCAGCGCAGTTCAAGTGTCATTTCTTTTCTTTCAGTGCTTCGTGGACCAAGCACAGATTTGTTCAACGTAATCAGTAACCGCCTTCTGCTCCTGATGTGATTGAAATACTATTTCTTCTTTCCTGTGAGAAATTGGGTAGCTGGTTGAGCGAGGTGTGGGACCTTCTCAAGCAACGACATAATCCTTGTCAGGTCGCACCACGAAAGTCACAAAATTAACCTGACCATAACCCTCTCACAGCTTGGGTAAAATCAATAATGGCTTAACTTAGAGGCACTGTGTAAAGTATGTATGCAGCACTAAAACTAATAGAGCGAAAACACAACACAAGAAAAATCCAACACAAATTTAGAAACATAGAGTAAATTGTAATACATTATTTGACAACAAAATGACAAGAATCCAATGGGTAGAACTGGAGACATGCAATTTCAAAGATTTGTTTTAGTAAGTATAGCCCCTAAAGGTACAAAGCGCTACTCGCTGTTATCTGGTCTTGCAAGACCAGGTGAAAGTTACAAGTTAAGGCTGACTGTGATGGAGAGCGGGCCGGTCACAGGGAGCAAGTTAGTCCTTCTGAAAAAGTTCCCTTATAAAGTTACGTTTGCTGTGGTGGAGGCCGCGAGGAGCAGAGGAAGCACCATGGGTGGTCATCACTGTGGCACCAAACGTCTGGGCATCGCAGATGTTCAACTCTCTATTGCGAAGATCCTGTCGGCATTATAAACTGTTGTGGCTGGAGCTTTGCCCTGGCAGTCACTGCGGACTGCACAAAGTGCAGATCACCTGTTGAGGGGCATTGCTAGTGGTTGCTGTAGCGGGATGAGTCGGGTTCACCAGAGCTATGGATTTCCAGTTGGCACAGATGATAAAGGCTTGTTGTGAACAGGCTCGATCACAGTCATGAAGAGCCCAAAACCTCAGGAATTCTTCTTTTCCTTTAGTAGGAGCTCTACTGATGCCAAACCAAGGGTTCAGACAAGGGGAGACACCTCTTGGGGATCAGGAACTCAATTGAGCGGAGGCCAGCAGGGCTCAGGCAGGTACAGTTGTGGGCTCATGCAGGTCAAGTGCAGCAGGTCAGCTATGCAGTTGCAGGGAGGCTTCTGGAGCTTGTAATGTCCCTGTAGCTCAGAACAGAAGGTCAGTCAGTTGACCAATGGAGATGCTCTGGCCTAGGGTTAAGGATGCATGTCCAGGCATCCTTTTCAGACAGCAGGGCAGACCTCAGACAGGTCCAGCTGGAAGTCCAAGCAGGTTGAGTGCAGCTGGTCATCTGGGCAGTACTTCTTCTGTAATCCATAGGTCCAGGAGTGTGCTAAATAGTAACTTTATGGATCCCATTTTATACCAAGTGCACACTTTTAAGTGTAAAAAAACTCCTTGAAACTTCAGTCTGTTTCCAGTCTGTCTGCAGGCCCAATAGGGTATTTGAAGTCATTTGTATGTGAGCTGAGGCGGTATATTTGAAGTGCAAGTGTGACAGGTGACAGCTCTGCCCTCTCCCCCATTAAGTCGGAATAGACCTATTTCCTCTAGGAGGAATACACAAAGGTCAAATACCAACTACACTTAGTCATGTGATCCAGGAATAGGCTGCAAGCACCAAATGATTTGGGCAAAAACATGTCAACTTTCCAAAAGTGGCATTTTCACAATTGTGACTTAAAATGTAACTGTACCATTAAAAGGTGAATAAAATTACAATTCCCCATACACCAAGCATGATGTTCTTTCCTTCTCCCAGACAAATGTTAGCACTTATTAAATGTAATAAGCTAATGCAATGTTATCCTTTGAGAGAGGTAGGCCTTGCAATAGAGAAAGATGAATTTGATAATGCTAGGCCATGTAAAATATAAAACTACATATCCAACGTTTTAAATTCAACATACCATGCCCTATGGGCTGTTTATGGCCTATCCTAGGCTGACGTTTATGTATTAAAAAGGAAGGTTTAGGCCTGGCAAATGTTTTATTTTGCTAGGTGAAAACGGCAGTTTAAAAGTGCACACATTGGCTGCAATGGGAGTGCTAAGACAGGGTTTAAGGGTCACTCAAGTGGGTGACACAATGAGTGTTTCAGGTTCACTTGTAGCTTTTAATTTACTAACCCTGAATATATTGTATACCTCTCTACTAGGGAAGTAAATTAAATGTGCCAATTGGGTATAACCCAATTTTACCATGTTTAATAGAACATAAGCACTTCAGCACTGTTTAGTAGTGGTAAAGTGTTCTGAGTTCTAGAGCCAACAAAACTGTGTTCAGAAAACAGGACAGGAGAGGTGAAGGCAAATAGTCTGGTGGTGGCCCTGAGAGGGCTAGGACTAACATTCCATTTCCTCATGGCTCCTCCCCTAGCATGTCCCTTTTTTTGTTTTCGCCATACCCCCTGCTCCCACTGTCTGTTATTGCTACTCCCCATCAGGTTGCCATCCCCCACCATTGTGATGTTTTTACACATATTACACAGTGCAACATGGCTTATCCTGGCAAAATGACTTAAAGGAAAAAAAGCAATATGACGTGGTCAATGCATCATAGCACTTTTGTTTTACTCTCAGCCATGTTGCACAGCAGCTCACACAGCTCTGAAACATGTTTTACAAATTCTTGACAAGGCCAATAAAAGTCACATAGGCAAGACCTACTGGCTTTGCTAAAGTTTTTTATCTATTGTAGATCTTTCATACATGCCTGCTGTTGGAGCTGAGACATGTGGTGTTTCCATTCCATTTGCTTTTTGTACTTTACTAAGCAAAAAAAGCTTCTATCTCTATACTGTCAGAGCATCCACCTCTTCCTAAGTGGTAACACGGAGCGTTTACCCAAAATGTTATTGCTCTGCCTTTTCTATATGCCTGCAGCTCATATGATAAATGAGGGGGAAGAGTAGAGGGGAGTTAGGAAAGTATTGGAGGGCATAGCAACTCGGGCAGCAAGAGAATACAATTACATTGCTCAGTTCAAAACACTTCATACTCAAGTCCAATTGACTTCTGTCACATAGAAAACAGTGTTGTCAAGTTCTCCGATAATCCTGATTGAGGTTACAGGTCACTGAATCTGGGAACCTTCAGAACAAACAAGCAATGGGGAAATCTATAGGCCTGGTTTTAATTGTAATGTGTTCACACGTAAATGGCAGTTGTGCATGCCTCTACTGCACACTTTAGCACATTAGCTCAAACCTATGGGCTTTCTGGTAATGGACAAGAAATGTAGCAAGTAAGGACAAGAAAGGTTGCAAAAGAGGGCAAGACAGCCAGCAATATAAATTTACATAGGTAGAGAGTAAGATGGAGTAGTAATAGAGCCTAAGGGCTTGATTTAAATATTGGTGGTCAAAATCTAAATCTTATTGCATATAATGGGATTTATATTTCAGCGAATGGGATATCCATCACCGTTGTGACTGAGTAACTCGCCTGTCAATATCTAAATCAAGCCCAAAGTTGGGTGGCACAAAATAACAACAAGGGACAAGAGAGAATGAAACATGCATGAATGGCATGAATAGGGAGTTAGTGGGAAAGTAAAGACAATGATAGAGACAGCCAGTGATTAGAATAAAATAGGAATGCAGAAACCTAAAGATAGGCATACAGTAAGGAAAAAAGAGGCTGTTGGAGAACTACCTATGGAGCAGCAGAGAAGTATTGATTCTTTCATGAACACTGGGAACTGAAAAAATAACAGTTAATATGGAAAAGATAAAAGTAATCAATTAATCAATCAATCAGTCAGGCAGCCAATCAATCAATCAATGTTGTAGAGCACAACTAATCAACCCTGAGGGTATCCAGGTAAATCTGGCAGCCCTCAGATGAAGAGCCAAGTCTTGAGTGCCTTTCTGAATTCTGCAAGGGAGAGTGATGTTCGCAGATGGAGGAGTAGGTCATTCCAGATCTTGGTGGCGAGGTAGGAGAAGGAATGGCTTCCACTCAGGCTTTGGTGTATGTGGGGAGAAGGTGCAAATGCGAGGTGGGAAGAGTGCAGGTTTCAGGAGGGTTGGTGGAAATTGAGGCGGTGGTTGATTTATGTTGGTCCCAGGTTGTGGAGGTTGTGGAGGGCTTTGTTGGTGTGAGTCAGTATCTTGAACTGACATCTCTTCTGGAGATGGAGCTGATGGAGGCTCTTGAGGTTGAGAGTGATGTGGGTCCATTTGGAAATGTTGGGGATGAACCTGGTTGCTGAGTTCTGTATGGTCTACAGTCTCTTGAGAAGTTAGGTGGTGATTCCAGCATAGAGGGTGTTTCTGTAGTTCAGCAGACTAGTGATGAGGGCCTGGGTGACAGTTTTTCTAATGTTGATGGGGAGCATGCAGTGGGTGTTGAAGCAGGTGGAAGAGACTGCTTTAATCTGGTGATTCATGGTGAGTTTGCTGTTGCTGCAGGACTGTGCCTTGGGACAACAGAACATCAGAATGCAGGGGCTGCACCACTTTTGCTAAATCAGTAGTGTCACATCAATATACCTGACTAGCTCACAGTGCCTTACTTGCCCTCCTAACCTTACAGACTGACAAGTAAATGTGGCAACCAAAAAGGCATGACACTCTGGTCCCCTTTCTCAGGGAACAGTGGAAAACAGGACAGTCCTTTCATACATTATCTCAGTCATACATATCCATAGCAACAGTAAAAAAGACACAAGGAAAGTACACAATATATCTAATGCAACTAGCATAGGCTATTATGGGGCAAATTAGATGTGATTACAATACTGGCAATTATTATAAAAATAGCAGTTAGAAAACTGTATTACACAAATCGGGTCACCATAATGCAAATCTAGTGGCCTGAGCCTACCCTGCAATTGTATAAGCAGGAAGGCTTATTATTATCATTTCTGATCTCTGGGAGTAGAGAACCATACCTCTGTTTTCTTAGTCAAGTGGTCTTCATAGAGAAGTGTAAACTCAGTTTACACAGGCTCCATGCCCCAGAGGGCATCTGTTCCCCAGACGTGTCAGCTCTGCTGGAATCCTCCTCTCTAAAAATAAACACTACAGGATGTAATTTATAAGGTTAGCTTGATAGAGTGAAGAGCTATTGTGTTATGTCTTTAGAAGCCTGAAAACGATTTCTGAACAGACAGAAAACAACACCTGGCACTTGTTGTGCCCAGTGAGCAGTCAAAGAATGTACAGACAGGATCCCAGGAATGTGGCTGCACAGCAAGTGAAATTACAGTGTGTTTCAGTACAATGGCATTAAGGAAAAAATCTGTGATGTACAACAAAGCAAGGTAAAGACATTGTGCTTTTTAGAGTGGTGAGAAATAAGGCATAACTACAGTGATTCCATGAATAGACTTCATGACACTGTCCTGGATGATGCCAAGGTTGCAGGCGGGGTCTGTATGTGTGTGTTTAGGTCCAAGCTGAGTGGGCCATCAGGTGTCATCCCACGGGGAGGTGATTTTTTCGAAGATCATCACTTTTTGAACTTCAGGCAGTTGGTCCTAATCCACTCATCATGGCATTGTGGAAGCTGACTCTGATGGTGGAGGGGTCTTCTGTGAGTAAGAGGATGATCTGTGTGTCATCTGCTTACAGTAGGCTTTTGAGATCGTGGGGTGTCCTGTAGGTGTTGAGCTGGACTGAGGGACGAGCCTTGGGGTACCCTGCAGAAAACCTCGGGCACTGAGATGAAGTGTGGGAGGTGGATTCTGTGGGTGCTCCTGTGAGTAAGGAGGCGATCCATCTGAGGTTGTTTTCCTGGATGCCGACATGGCAGAGTCTTCTGATGAGGGTGTGGTGGGATACGATGTTGAATGCAGCTGAGAGGTCCAGGAAGGTCGGGCAGCTGATTCAGCCCAGTCAAGGGGGGGGTTCTAATGTCATCAGCTAGCAATCTTGGCCTTCTTGGCGCTGAGGTCGGTGTGGAAGCCGGATGGGGGGGGTGCCCAGTAGGTTGTTTTTTCAAGGTGTTCAGAGGTATCCGGAGTTGTGTGGAGCGGTGGTGGAGGTCTGTGGGTTAAGGTTCCAAGTTTCTGTAGATGGTGTAAATTTTGTTGTGAAAGTAGTCCGCCAGGGTGTCGCAGAGTTCCTGGGACCGGCGTATCATGTTCTTGGTGGCTGTAGGGCAGGAGAACTCTGACGGTTTTGAAGAGTTCCTTGATGTGGTTGGCACTTGTTTCAATGCGGTACGTCAGGGTGTCTCCTTTCATGTTTTTGAGGTGTTGGTGGTAATTGTTCAGGGCTAACTTGAACGCAGTTTGGTCTGTGGGGTGTCTGCTGGTGTGTCATCATTTTTCTAATTGCATGCAGTTGAGTTTGATGGTCCTTAGTTCAGATGTATACTAGTTGGCTTGTTTGGTGGCACTGCTGGTTTGTGTTGGCTTATTGGGGGAGTCTCTGTTGGTGCAGTTGGTGAGCCAGAAGGAGAAGTTCTGGATGGCCTGTTCCAGGTTTGTTGCTACAGCTGGCTTGGTGGTGCTGAGGGTGTCTGTCCATTGGCTCTCGGTCACTCTGTTTCACGAGGGTCTGGTGGTAGTGCTCGGAGGCCTATGATGAAAAAGTGTACAAAAGTGTGGTTGGCCCAGGTGAGTTTGGTGACATTGCTGTAACGACTCTGTCACTAGCTGTGAAGAATGGGTCTAACATGTGTCCTGCGCTGAGTGTGGGGTGGGTGACAAGTTTGGCTAAGATGCACATGAAGCGACAGTGGGGGCAGGTTAAGTGTATTTGGGCCAGATATATGAAGGTCTACAATTGCGAATCCAAAATATCAATTTTTACCGAATTGCTAATATGGATTCTCAAAATGCGATGTAACAAGGCAATCGTAAAATTTTTAGCAATTACAAAATTCACAATCACAATTTGCGATATTCAAACAGCAATTTGGTAAAACAGCAAATCGGTATTTGTATATCGCAAATTGCGACTTATGTATTTTGGAGCAGCATGATGACATCACAATCAGGAAGTGAATCAGTGCATGCTGTTTCCAGAAGTCACAGGAGCAGTGGGAGGCTATCAGGAGAGTCAGCCAGGACCAGAAAACCAAATGGTCACTGGTGGGAATGGCAAGGACACAGGAGGGAGAAGAGAAAACTTAAATTCAATGAGCAGGAACTGAAGAAGTTCACAGAAGAGGTGGTCAGGAACCGTGATCAGTTATTTAGCTAAAACTCACTACATGTAACAGAAAGTGAGAAGAGGAAATTGTGGACTGACATCAGGACTAAAATCAGCACGGTGGGACTTTTGCAGCGTACAGTTGAGGCGATACGCAAGTAGTGGTCATATGACAAAGAGAGGGTAGAAAGCAGGCTAAGGGAAGCAAGGAGCACTAGCTGTGGGCCATCCACCCAGACACCGTCCACCCCCTTGGTGGACATGGTGGAGTCAACAGTGTAGTCAACACTATAGCCTGAAGCAGTAGGTGGCATCACTGACTGTAGTGCTTTCCTCTTATCTAGTTTTTAAGCACTAACATAACACAACAGAAATGCACTTCTGAGGTCAAAGAAGACTTTTATTGTTGTTAATTCTTCCCCAACCCCAATTTTTATGTCTGACGAATTAGTAGCTTTCAAGTCCGCGTTAATCAAACAAAATATATCAGTTTGCAATATACACAGCAGGTTATATTTATAAGATATTGAATGCAAAGCAAAACAAATACTTCACTGTGTGGGAAACTATTTACAGCTTCATCTTTCTAAGGTCTGCAAGCTGATGACCCCTTGTCAGCCGCGAGAAAGAGATTCATCTACCCACACAGGATTGCTGGCAGCTGGCGCCAAGCTCCAGCACGAGGTCCGGCAGATTCGAATCTGACTCTCTGCAGCCTGTTACATTTGTTACAACGGTGTGTCCCCTCCTCTCAGACCTGGGAAACTGAGCAAGCCTTTTGGAGACTGGCCAGGTCTCCAAGACTACTCCTGTTCCCAAGCTCAAGCGAAGAGAAAAACACCCATGTACTCTCTCTTATCAGGTCTAGTCTACTGTGAGAACAAAACATCTTGGTTCATCTTGTGCAAAAACACAGCTTGGAAAAATACAGCTTGGATTCTCAACTGCAATGTCTAACTCCACGTTAAAGGCAATAGGCAGCTAACCTAAGTATCAAATGCAATGTCTAGTGTCATGTCAAAGCCAATAAGCATCTAAGCTGAATACAAAATGCAATGTCTTATATTATGTCAAAGCCCATAGGTAGCTAAGCTGAATATAAAATGCAATGTATAATATCATGTCAAAGCCAATAGGCAGCTGAGCTGAATGCAAAATGCAATGTATAATATCATGTCAAAGCCAATAGGCAGTTAAGCTGAATATAAAATGCAATATATAATATCATGTCAAAGCCAATAGGCAGAATATCTAATAGCATGTCAAAGTCAATAGGCAGCTAAACTGAATACATCATGTCAAAGCCAATAGGAATGCAATGTCAAAGCCAATAGGCGGCTAGACTGGATACAGCATACCATGTGCTACTGGTGAACATTGAGCAACTAATATGCGCAGTGGTGAAACACAAAGTCATTGGTCAAAACAAAATTTAACAAATGGCAGTACACTGACATAGACAGTTCAGGCACATCCGGCACCAGCAAAGGTAAGGGCAGTAAGGATTTGATTCACCATATGTGCATATACAAAAGTCCAAGCCATATTTCCCATTCTACACAACAATGCCTTATGGGAGTGGAAGTCCATACCCCAAATATGCACCTACTACATAAATTACAGTATAGTGCAAAACCAAACAGAGAGACCACACAACAGACAGTTATAGACAGTATGGCAGGAAATTGTTTACTAAATATGTAACTGTGAGATGAAACATGGAAAAAGTACATCATGACTTAAATGCTGCGCATTGTTGTTGCAGATATTCCTGCACCTGATGCAGCAGAAACTGAAATGGGAGGAATAATGAAAGCCAACCACTGGCTGACACCAGCATGATCGAGTCCATTACACCAGCACTATCCCAGATGCAGGGCCAGAGTTGAACCCCTACCTGAATTTCCTCAGGACTCTGGTGAATTTCAAGAAGATGTACACACACCACCTTCTGATGGTAGATGCACCCACAGACATCAGTCCCTGTTCTGGTGCCATTATACTCCCCTCAGGAGGCGTAGTGAAGAAGTCAAACAGAGCACAGAGGAAGGTGAGGGCCCATCTCTGTTTGGTGGTCTGGAGATATCCATGTTAAAGGTGCAACGCCTACAATGTAAGCACATGAAATCAATGCACAGGTAGTTGGTGTCTATCAATCACAACATGTGCAAGCTGCACAAAGGACAACAAGCTACAGCAGAAAACCTAAGGGAGATGACAAATTCAATTAAGGAACTCTGCACTGTAATGCAGCAGGACCATGTCACCCACTGTAGGTGCCATCACCAAATTGATTGGTAGGTTGGACTGGTTCAGCAGATCTGTTAATCGCCTCACTAATGCAACAGCTTTGCTGTCTCGACATTCTGTGAGCATGCAAATGGAAATGGCACATTGCAGTGGGGACGTTGCACAGGGATTGGTGCAAGTCACCAATGCATTGAAGACAATGCAGACAGCATGGAGTTGTGCAAACAGCGACCTGGATGGTGGGGATAGTGAGGACCTCTTTCGCCTCAGTAATGTCACAGTCCCTGTAATGGGTCCTAGGTGTCGCAGTTCCAGACACAGTACTGTCTCAGAACATTTAACAAGAGGTGCCGCTAAGCCCACTAAACGTTCTAGCGGAGTGCGTGGACGTAAAAAGTCATGTGGACATGTTCTGAGCCTTGCATATTTTGTGTCAGTGCACTGATACTATGATGTAAATAGTATGACATTGTAAATGGGTACTGATTGTGCTTTTGGATTAACTATGTCCTAGGCCTACATAATTGACCTGAAGTTAATGCAATACATGTGATAGGTGTTGCAAAAAATAGAACAAGAAGTGGCGGTGTCATTACTTACATAAAAAATAGTTGTGCGTGATTTCAGCACGTCCTTGCCTGCTGTCTGCTGCTCTGGTTTGCTCTGCTGGGTGAAGGAGTGGCAAGGGGCATCATCCTCATCCGTATCCATGGGTTCAACTTGTATGCCTGTTGTTGTAGCGATGTTATGCAACATAGCACATGTGGCCACTATGTCGCAGGAGGTTTCCAGACTGTATTGTAGTGCGCCCCCACTTTTATGCAAGCTCCGGAAGTGACTCTTCAGCAGTCCAAAGGTCCTCTCAATCACAATACGTTTCCTCCCATTTGCCGCATCACTTGGCATGGCTGGATTGAGGTAGTTGTTAGAATGAAGGACAGCACAGTATATGCACTGTCTCCTACAATGACAGGAGTGTAAAATTAGTTATTGTTATCTCTTGATGTCACTTATACAATATGCTGCATTGTGTCTGTTACATTACCAAGTAGGTACCCTTCTCCAAACTCCCCAGCAAGAAGTCTTGTGTACATTCCACTATGTCTACATATGTAGGAATCATGTTTGCTACAGGGTATCTGGCCACTAAATCAGTTATGATATGGGGCATTGCAAATGACCTGTATGTTAATTGAATGGCAATTTTTAGGTCGAGCGTTAGCGTTCGGCCTGCTGTGTACTAAAGTATACAATAGAGTGAGTTCCAACGTTTTGATTTGTTAGTTGCAGTGTCCTTCAAAACTCCTTGCTTGCTAGTGGTCAGTTCTGCCTCTTTGTCCTGCCTTTTTTCACTTTGGGAGCAGCACAAAGTACTGTGTAATTACGCTATGTCCTGTTTATCTCTTCTGTAAGGGACTTTTTTTTGGCATTTGCCTGTTTCACCTCAACAGTGTGGGTGCTTGTTCAGTCCCTCCTCCCCACCAGCTCCCTCTGCAAACATAATAAAAACAGAGGGGGGCTTTTCAAGGGCCAGCTCGCTCTCGCTCTCTTCCTCTTGTTATTTTCAGTCTGTCTGTCAATAAAAGATCAGTCAGTAATTTACAACGCTAAGAGCTCTAACTCGAGCAAACACGACACCATTGCATTCCAAATGCTTGTTATTTTGTGCCCTTACAGCCAAACAGTTTTTCCAACAGGAACTGTAAACACTGCTCCTCCTTCCCACCCCCCACACACCATGTTCCCACTACCACCTTTGCCCCTGCACCTGTGCTTTAACCATTTTCTTACTAAGCGCTCAAATTTCTGACCTGGTCTTGCATTTGCTCAAGTTAGAGCTATTAGCTCCGTAAACTCCTAACCAGACTTTTCTTGCCACACAAATGAAAAAAAACAACTCAGTGCGATCGCGCTATGTAAACCCCAGCGCGATCGCGCTGCGTTTTTTTCTTTTCATTTGTGCCACAGCCACCAAAGATATTTTTGACCCAGCAGCGCTGAGATCACAGGCTCTGGGCATTGCAATGGGCTTAGCATGTACTCCAGCACGGGAAACCACATTTACGGTCATGCTACCTCACCCCGCAATGCGTTGAAAGACTTGTCCGGGTCTTCAGTGTGTTCAGCAGATTAAAACAAGCATTTTCAATGCAAATGGTCTCGCATTTGCTCGAGTTAGAGCTATTAGCTTTGTAAACTCCTAACTGGACTTTTCTTGCGTGTTATTTTGACAAACACTTTGTGCACACAAGAGACATTTGTTGATTTTCAAAGATGCTTCTTATCATTGCAAAAGTGATATTTCAACTTGTGCTTATCAAATCTTGATCGTTTTGACCATGATCTACTCAGATAAATATCTTATATTTTTCTAAACCTGTGTGGGGTGTTTTGTAGTGTTTTCACTGTGTTATTGCATGATTTATTGCACAAATACTTTACACATTGCCTTCTAGGTTAAACCTGACTGCCCAGTGCCAAGCTACCAGAGGGTGGGCACAGGATAATTTGGATTGTGTGTGACTTACCCTAACTAGGATTGTGGTCCCTACTTGGACAAGGGTGTATACCTCTGCCAACTAGAGACCCCATTTCTAACATTGGTGGCAGAGGTGGGATAGGACTTGTGTTTGTGTACTAACATACAATAGCTATGTGTACACTACCTACCCACTGTTAAAGGTCATCTTGTTTTTTTTCTCTTTTTCTGCAAATTTAATTTTTCCTGCTTGACATTTTAACCTAATCCTCAAACAACATGTCTCTGGCTGGGTCTCAAGGAGGAGCTGTAGAGTTTTACCTAGCTAAGCTGGAGGCATACAGTGTACACCAGCTGAAAGGGTTCTGCAAGGGGATTGGAGTACCTACCCAGGGTGCCTCCAGGAAGGATGAGTACCAAAAGGTGCTGAGGGCCTGGGCAGAAGCCCGTGCGCTAGAGGATGTTGAGGTGGAGAGCCCAGAGGATGGCTTCCCAGAGGATTTGCCACCGGTAGTGGGGGATGTTACCCCTGGATGTGTGCCCCCTGAGAAAGCAGGGAGCACTGTCTCAAATCAAGGCCTGACCACAGAGGAAAGGAGGGAGGAGAGAGAGTTCCAATTGCAGTTGGCAAGTGTTGGACCTGGTCCTTTTTGCAGGGTCATCCCCAAACTTTTTGCCTCCTTCCTCCTGTTTATCTTGACTGCTAACCAGTGCTAAAGTGCATATGCTCTCTTTGTAAATTGTACTAATGATTTGTTTATCCATAATTGGCATATTTGATTTACTAGTAAGTCCCTAGTAAAGTGCACTAGAGGTGCCCAGGGCCTGCAAATAAAATGCTACTAGTGGGCCTGCAGCACTGGTTGTGCCACCCACATAAGTAGCCATGTAATCATGTCTCAGACCTGCCACTGCAGTGTCTGTGTGTACAGTTTTTAAACTTTCACAAACAAGTGAGACTTTTCATTGAAGTAAGCCTACTTCAAAGGCCAAAATGGGTATAAGAAGAGGACCCAAAACCACAGACTTTAGACACTTTTTGGGGTAGACACTCTACCTCCACCTCACAGACACTTCTGGACAAGAAACCTGCTGGTGAAGAATCCCTGAACCAGACCTGCCAAGAGGAACTGCCTGGCTGCCCAAAGGACTCACTGGGACTGCTTTTCTGAGAAGGACTGCTGCCTTGCTGTTGCCCTGCTGCCTTGCTACCCTCTGGCTGTGATGAGAACTGTTCTCCAAGGGCTTGGATAGAGCTTGCCTCCTGTTCCCTGAAGTCTCAGGGCCAAAAAGACTTCACTCCTGCAACTGGACTCCTTGTGCAGTGAAAATTTGACGCACAGCCTGCTAAAAACAATGCACAGCCTGCCCCTCAGTGAGAAATTCACTGCACTCCCATCCGGAACAACGCAGCCTGACTTCACATGGAGAAAATCGACGCAGCACCTGCGTTGCAACCGGAACTTTGACACACGGCCCACCGGATCAATGCACAGCTGACCCGGGACGAGGAAGCCTGACTTCCAGAGAGGAATCGACGCAGCACCTGCCGTATGGGAGAAATTTCCACGCATTGCCCACTTGATCGATGCAGCGTTTGTGACTTCGGTCCGCAAGCCCAGGATTCCCTGCACCTTCCCCAGGGCGCCAGAAAACCCTGTAACCCGAAGAGGAACCAAGTCCACGCACCGGAAATCGATGCAAAGTCTTCCCCTCCGTAGAAAATAACAACGCAAGTCGGCGTGCAAAGAGGCGAAACCAACGCACACCTCCCCATTTTTCACGCATCACCTCCTCTGCGGTCCCTTGCCGAGATTTTGAACGCAAACCAGGTACTTTGTGCTTGCAAGAGACCATAATTGCTTTTAAGAGACATTCATTTGTTTTTAAAAGACTTAAGACACTTTGGGCCTCATTACAAACCTGGAGGTCGGTGATAAAGTGCAGTAATATTGCCAACAGGCCGGCGGTAACCAAAATAGAATTATGACCATTGCGGAAACCGCTCAGACAGACAGCCACTTTAACACACCGACCGCCATAGCGGAATCAACAAGCACCATGGCCCTAACCTCCAATAGCCAGGCGGAAGACAATGTACCTCCCACTGTATTAAGAAAGTCGAATCTGCCACCTTTTCCGAGCCAGTACCAATGACATCAAAAGCCTGGCAGAAACACTGCACAGAAGTCAAAGGACTCACTTGTGGAGACTCAGGGAACAACCACGACGCCATGGAGCCCGAGCTGCAAATATTTCCGATGCTCGTCTCCCTTCTGCTGCATCATGGACATCCACGCCAGCGAAGATGAGCACAGTGAGTACTGCTGCCTAGCACACAAGGGGGGGGGGGAAGAGAGTGACACACACACAACACCCGAAACCCCATACACACAACCAGATGCACAAACATTACATATTCACCCCGTACCCCTCAGGAATAACGCAAGGACAAAATGATTTGAAAAAAGTGTGTGTAATACGATAAAATAGTATGAATAAGTGCATCAAAATACAAACGTATGTACATATTTACAAATGTTGGGACACTGCCCAGTCCTCAATGTCTGTGGGCCACAGGGCCACCACACATAGGTCAGGGCCCCACCTCACTCCTGCAACAACACAGAGACAACACTGCAGGGGCATCAGTTCGAAAATACAAAGGCACCTCAGGGGGATGGGGAATGGGGGGGGCACCTCAGCCGGAAGATGGTACAATACCACTGGTCCTGGAGGGGGCTAAATGCCCTGTGCGATGTCCTGGGGAGTGCAAGGCCACAGTCTCTCAAGTGGGTGGTTTGCCCACTGCTTGGACCTGGGGATTACAAGGCCACAGTCTCTTAAGTGGGTGGTTTGCCCACTGCTTAGTCCTGGGGAGTGCAAGGCCACAGTCTCTCTAGTGGGTGGTTTGCCCACTGCTTGGCCCTGGGGAGTGCAAGGCCACAGTCTCTCTTGTGGGTGGCTACTTCCACTGGTTCTGGAGGGGGCAGAGTGCCCAGGGTACTTCATCCTCAGAAGGATGGGGTGCGTGGATGGCTTCTTCCACTGGTTCTGGAGGGGGCATTGTGCCCAGTGTTCCTCATCCTGGGAAGGAGGGGGTGAGTGGATGGCTTCTTCCACTGGTTCTGGAGGGGGCATTGTGCCCAGTGTGCTTCATACTGGGAAGGAGGGGGTGAGTGGATGGCTTCTTCCACTGGTTCTGGAGGGGGCATTGTGCCCAGTGTGCTACATCCTGGGAAGGATGGGGTGAGTGGATGGCTCCTTCCACTGGTTGTAGAGGGGGCATTTTGCCCAGTGAGCTTCATCATGGGAAGGATAGTGTGAGTGGATGGCTACTTCCACTGGTTCTGGAGGGGGCATAGTGCCCAGTGTGCTTCATCCTGGGAAGGATGGGGTGAGTGGATGGCTTCTTCCACTGGTTCTGGAGGGGGCATTGTGGCCACAGTCTCTCACATGGGTGTCACACCCACAGGATGTGCAGGGGCCAGGCCGCACAACAGCCCATGGAGGCAGGACTACACACTGTCCGCCTGCAGTGACGGCTGCTCAGTGGTGGCAGTGGCGGTGCTGGTGTCAGTGCTGGCAGTGGTGGGGGGAGGCTCCAGCCCATCCCCTGCAGCCTCAGACGGATGCCCACTGGGTCTGCTGCTGGCAGCGGTGCTGGTGGCAGTGCTGGCAGTGGTGGGGGGAGGCTCCAGCCCATCCCCTGCAGCCTCGGACATCTGCTCACTAGGGCTGCTGCTGACAGTGGTGCTGGTGGCGGTGCTGGTGGTGGTGCTTGCAGTGGTGGGGTGAGGCTCCAGCCCTTTCCTTGCAGCCTCGGAGGGCTCTGAATGAGTCCCAGCACCAGGCCTCATGTCCTTCCTGCCTGCGGGTGCAGGGCCCTTGCCAGGGAGTGCCCCTTGCCCTTCCCTGTAGCTGCTTGGTGTGGCTCATTGTCCTTCCTAGACGCTGCTGGTGTTGCCTCCTTGCCCTTCCCTGTAGCAGCTGGGGGTGCCTCCTTGCCCTTCCTAGATTCTGCTGGTGTTGCCTCCTTGTCCTTCCCTGTAGCAGCTGGGGGTGCCTCCTTGCCCTTCCTAGACGCTGCTGGTGGTGCCTTCTTGCCCTTCCCTGTTGCAGCTGGTGGTGGCTCCTTGCCCTTTCCTTGAAGCACCTCATGCAGGCACCCTTTCAGTGTGGCTACCTGGTGCCTGGGATCCTCTCCCTCCTGCAGTAGCTGTCAACACTACTGTGGCTGTGGACTGGGTGGCTGAGGTGCTTGCCTGGGTTCTGACCACCCTGGCCCGACATGAGGGACGGGGGAGGGAGTGATAGGGAAGAGGTCAACAGTGGAGAGGAAAAGCTTCTTAGGGACATTGGGGCAGGAAGAGGCTGAAAGTTTGGGAGTGGAGGAAGAGGAAGTGGTTGTAGGAGGTGTCTGTCTGCTGATTTTGGGTGCAGGTGCATGGGCTGGATACTGTTGTGAGGTGGGTGGCTTTTGGGTGTCTAAGTGCTTGCGTTTGTGTACTTTGGGAGGAGGGGCACAGACATAGTGGGAGAGGACACAGGGGACGTGTGCATGGATGTGAGGGTGGTGACTGCCAGTGAAGGGTGTGTACTGATAGGTGTGCTGGTGATGGAGGTAGTGGATGGGAATGTGGTACATGCAGGTGTGAGCGTAGATGCTACTGGGAGGGAGGTGGATGACGAGGAGGAGGGGGACACAGTGGAGACAGTGGATGTTGGTATGTCTGCATCTGGATGGTGTTTGTGTGAGTGCCTGTGGGATGATATGTGGTGCTTGTGTTTGTCTGAACCACTCCTGTGTGTTGTCCTGGGTGCATGCTGGTCTGCCTGTGTGCTTGGGGTAGGTTGGGGTCCACCAGATGGTGCTAATACACATAAGGACAGGGTGACAAAACAAAAAGGGAGGGGAGAGACAAAGGATACACTTGGTCTAATGGCGGCAACAACACCACAGTTGACGTACACGACACACACACACACACACACACACACAGGTAACAGCCCTACACACTAGGCAATGCACTACCAGTCACAATGCTAGTTGCGAGCCCATCGACAGGGATACCTAACGTCAATTGCAGCATACCTGATACCCACAAACCCCTACCCAGTAGTGGATGCCTACTAGCTTGGTTGGAGGAGATTTACATCAGAACCTGGTCAATATGGGACCTACCCTGCAATGTCCGGCCTGGCCTTGGGGCACCCACAGGCCCACATCCCCCACCCGGATGCCACCCCACCATGCACAGGTAGTAAATTGGGGCACTGTACTCATCCCCTTATGGCTGCTGTGATGCACCCAAGCGCCCATCCAGCTCCGGATAGGCCACCGCTAGTATGCAGGCCATCAAGGGCCATCCCTTTCTCATTGGGAGGCCATCCCAAGCTGGGCCTCTGCCGTTTTCCGTGCCCAGTGTCTCAGGTCCTCCCACCATTTCCGACAGTGGGTGCTCTGCCTGCCGTAGACCCCCAGGGTCCGCACGTCCTTGGCGTTGGCACGCCATATACCCTTTTTCTGATGGGCGCTGATCTGCAGAGAAATACACATAGGGAAAGGTATCACTCAGACCGTCCTGCCTGTTACACTCATGGCCCACCATAGCCCTCACATCCCCTTATGCACAGACATGGCCATACATGCAGCATGCTGCCCAGGGCCCTTCCAGCAACCTCCCCTACACAAGGCCCTCACACACAGCACTCCATGCATTCATGCCCCATGCATCGTGATCACAGTGTATTCACCTGTTGGTCTGGATGCCCATACAGCATTCGGTACTGGGGTAGGACCCCATCCACCAGTCTCTCCAACTCCACAGCGGTGAAGGCAGGGGCCCTTTCCCCAGTGACATGAGCCATGGTCGGTTCCAGACACAGGTCACAGCAGTGTAGGTCCTCTCCTGTTGAAGGTGAGGTAGCAAGTGAGTGAACAGATAGAAAATGGCTGTCACGTCAATGGCGGTGTGTACCGTCACCGCCGGCATACATCACCATTGGCCACTGTAACCCATAGGGCCCAATGGTATCCAATGAGGAGTTGCATGGCGGTTCTCGACCGCCTCCTTCAGCGGCGCACAACTTCACCGGAATTACCTCATTTCCACCTGTCCCTCAATACTGACCAGGTGGACACCATTTCAGGGGGGGCAAGCCCTGGCACCTAACTGCGTCACAGTACACATAGGCACCATTTGGGCCTATCCAGCAATATTCTGTTACAGTCACAACATGCAATGCAGTGTAGTATTTGGAAATATGGAATACTGACCAGCTGCTCACCGTTTTGTCCCCTAGATTGCAACCATTGTGGATTAATAGGAGATGGAGACATCCCCCCGTGTACAGACCCCTGGTGGACTTGGCAACAATGGAGGATAGGCACATTATCCTCACCTACAGACTGGACAGGGCCACAATCACAGAGCTGTGTGCCCAATTGGAGCCTGACGTGATATCTGCTATCCGTCAGCCCACCAGGATCCCCCCTTTTGTACAAGTCCTATCTGTGCTCCATTTTCTGGCAACTGGCTCCTTCCAAGAGACAGTGGACTTGGCAGCAGGAATGTCTCAGCCAATGTTCTCAATAGTGCTGACGAGAGTTTTGTCTGCCCTGATCAAACACATGCACAGCTTCATCGTTTTCCGCAAGGTGGAGGATTTGGCCAGAGTGTAAGCTGATTTCTATGCAATGGGACATAACCCCAACATTGTTGGGGCTATTGATAGTACACATATTGCATTTGTCCCCCCCCCTGGCGAAATGAACAGGTGTTCAGAAATCAAAAGAGCTTTCACTCCATGAATGTGCAGATAGTGTGCCTGACGGACAAGTACATCTCCCATGTCAATGCAAAGTATCCTGGGTCTGCGCATGATGCCTTTGTCCTGAGGAATAGCAGCATCCCATATGTGATGGCTCAACTCCAGAGGCACCAGGTGTGGCTAATAGGTGAGCCCTGGTTCCCACCCATTGGATGTTGGTGTATGGGTATGGTGTGGGCCCTAAGGGTTAGTGTGTGGCTAACAGTTGTCCCTCAATATTTGCAGGTGACTCTGGATACCCCAACCTCTCATGGCTACTGAGCCCTGTGAGGAATCCCAGGACAAGTCAGAGGAACGTTACAATGAGGTACATGGGCGAACAATAAGAATCATAGAGAGGACATCCGGCCTCCTGAAGGCCAGGTTTCGTTGCCTCCATCTAACAGGTAGATCCCTGTACTACTCACCCAAGAAGGTCTGCCAGATCATCCTGGCATGCTGTATGTTGCACATCCTTGCCTTACATCGCCAGGTGCCTTTACTTCAGGAGGATGAGGCTGGAGATGGGCGTATGGCAGCAGTGGACCCTGTGGACAGTGCAGATGAGGAGACAGAGGATGAGAATGAGGACAACAGAAGTGCAATATTACGACAATACTTCCAATGACACACAGGTAAGACACTGTAACTTCACTTTTAATTGACAGTTTTGTGTTTTACATTGTGACTGGCAGGCTGATTTTCCCACTTATATGGCCACTGTCTGTACCTTCTGGCATCTCTATTTGCAGATATTTGTGACCCACTATCGCTCCTGGTGTGTTGACTTTAGCCAACTACAGGTCATTCCTATGTATACATTACTGTACAGTTGTATTGCAGTGTCTAAAGCTTGTTAAGGGAATACATAGTTAAATCATTTCACAGACTGCATAATTTTTTCAAAAGATGTTTATTTCAGTGCTAATAAGTAGACGGGATGTGCAATGGGCTCGGGTGATGATGGAGGAAAGTCCAGGATAGAGTCCAATCTATTTGTATCACAGGTGCAGTGTCCAAGGGGACATAGGAAGGGGAGCAATGGCAGTTCAAGGTGGACAGGGTGAAAGAGTGGGACACAAGGATGACAATCAGGAGAGTCTTATTTCCTGGCGAAGGTCTTGGCAATAGTGTCTGGCTTCTGCCTGGATCTGCAGGGACTGTTTGCGGGGTGGTTTTCCTTCTGCAGTGGGAGGGGTGGTGGTGGCCTGTTGGTCCTGTGGAAGGGCCTCCTGTCCACTAGCGGCAGTGGAGGTGGAGGGCTGTTCATCGGTGTGGCTAGTGGTAGGGGCCCAATGTTGTGCCACTGCCTACCTCACAGTGTTGGCAATGTCTGCCAGCACCCCTGCAATGGCGACCACGGTGGTGTTGATGTCCAGGGGGGTGAAGAAGCAAAAATGGTGGGAAGTGGGCGGTGAGATGACCTAAACAGAAAGGCTAAACTGGGTACAGTAACAGATATGAAGGCAAGGCTACACTGATAACAGATAAACTAGAAGATAACTGGACAAAAAAGAGAATATGCATGCAAGACTACATTGATACACAGATAAGCAGGACAATAACTGGGCAAACAGAGGTCCATATTTATACTGTTTGACGCAAAACTGCGCAGACGCAGTTTTGCGTCAAAAAGTTTCACGATGGCTTGCGCCATTTTTTAGCAGCATCAAGACGTCAAATGTATACGATGACGCACGATGGTGCTAAAAAATGGTTAGAGTAAAAAAAAATGACGTAAACCCTTGCGCTCTTTCGTAAGCCAAATCAACGTTAATGCTGCAAAACTGACTCCAACCCATTTTGTGACATGTAAACATGTCAAAAGGGGGTATGCACCATTTTACCCCCGCATTAGCGTCAACTCTACACGTTAAAGCAGGAAAGGTGGCAAAGCAGAGGAAAGATGGAAGCAGCAGTCCAGGAGAGACCCCAGGGTGACCCCACATACCCAGGAACCAGCCAGGAGGACACATAGAAGACCCCGGGGAAGGAAAAGAAAAGGCGCAAGTGTCGGTTTAGTGAGGAGGAGCATGAGATCCTTGTGAGAGAGGTGAGGGAGCACCAACACCAGATATTCGTCGACTCCAAGTTGCCAATTGGTAAGAAAGAAGCGATTTGGCAGTAAATAGTGGACACAATAAACAGTGTGGCAGAGGTGAAGCATACTATCACCCAGTGCAAGAAATGCTGGCATGATTGTAAGTGAAGAACTAAGGAGAAAATGGCCAGGAACAGAAAGGCAGCACTGCAAACTGGAGGTGGAAGCCCAGCACCACAGGAGGACCTGGATGAGATGGAGGAGATGGTTGCAGCGGTCATCCTGGAAGAGCTGGTCACGGGAATACAAGGAAAGGACAGTGCAGACTTCTAACAACCACCACAAATGCAGGGTAAGTTGCATGGGGAAATAACTGTCAATTTTTAAAATGCTAGAAGGGGGAGGCACATAGGACACACTCAATGCATGTGAAAGGTGTGCAGCGGGACACTCTGCAAATGAATCAAGTTGCGCCGTTCAAACATAGGCAACACATGTACACATGCCTTGGTCATGCCATGCACCACAAAACATACACAACCTGGACACACGTCAATCACCAGGACTATATACCAACATGTACATATGCAGCACATAGGATGGAAGGCATGTCCAATTACTGTGCCTGTGGCTGTGTCATCACAACACCTTTTGTAGACAGTCAAACCTACCGTAACCACACAACTGAGACATTAGAGACCAGTAATTCAGTCAATATCATTCCTTGGGTAACATCACGGTGGTGTCTCTTGCTGAAACACTTCACAAATGCCATGTCCCTTTGCCAAAACACATGTCTGCTGCATCTTACAGCACACATTAAAATGGCACCGTAGATAACATTATACAGACATGCGCAGGAACCAACAACACCCTGCACATAAACAACAAATCCTCATAAAGCAGCCACTTCTCCATCATGCTGCAACAATGCCTGTCTGGGTGCAGGGAAGACTAATCTGTGCAGCTGCTGGGGGAATTGCAGGGTGGTCCCGTATCACAGGAAACATGGCACTTCCCTTTGTAACTAACCTGGAGCAGTGCGGAGCCACACATATTGAGGCTGATCAGAATTGTGCCACCAGAGAACATATGCACTACAGATTGCAATCTGTAGAACACAACACATACAGGCTGAGCCCACAACAACTCTGACACAACCATGTGAGCCACATAGGAATGGGGAAACAGTCACACACACACAAAATATGATGTATGTCTCTGAACATCATGGTGAACAATATCACTTTGATGGGATGGTATGGCACGGGGCAAGTCTGGCGTTGGCAAGACTGCTAGTGCAGTAAACCCTCTGTGGTTGACAGTATGAGTTACACGCTGGGATGGTGGGTGGAAATCTGTCTTCTCATGTCAGCTGTGTGGGGCAGTTACCACAACATTGTTGCAGGATAAAATACAGCCAGTGCCAGTCTTGGGGTTCATTCAGTGGGACAGCACACATTACACTTGTCACTGCAAATCAGGCAGTGGAAAGCTCAAAGGGTTTGGCCAAGTGCATGGGATCTGCAGGGGCACCCAGGGGCACAGCACACCACATAACTGCCAACCTTTGCATGGGGGTTGGACCGCCATGCAAAGGCTAGCGGTAAAGCGGTAACATACCTGGAGGGTAGTGCTGATATTAATGCAGGGCTGGGGGCCACAAGACAGGTGGCATTGCCAGTCTGTAAGTTGCTGGCAACCTGCCAGTGCCAGGTCATTGGCCCATGGGGCACCCCCCATGGTCTACATGTGCCACTTTCACCTGCGCTGTTGGCGGTGGTCATATTGTCAATGGCAGTCTGGTGGTCATAGGACTGCCAGACTTGTAATGAGGGTCCATGTATGCACCAGTACAACTAGCTGCAAAATCTCTATCAAACTAGCTTGAGGCACTGATCAAAGTTAAAAATGAGTCATTTGGCTTTGTCCATAATTTGGTGGCATCAGGCACTGTCATGTAGAAAAAGATGTACAGATCAACAAATGATACTCATGCTGCCCATCCCTGGGTCCACCCCTGTGCCAGTGTTAAATTAGCTGCCATGCCACAATGCTGCATCCCTTGCACCATGGTACATGTTTGGCTGCATCTGCATTGAAGGGGAGACATTAGTAATGTAGGAAGAGCACCTTCCAGCACAACCAGAAACTGAAATGCATGGCAGATGCATGGACAAGCAGATGTGATGTGGCAGCCAATGTGACAGCTCTGTTGTCATGTTAAGAGAGGGATTTGAAGGCAGGACGGCTTCCCTAGACCAATCCCCAATTTGGCCTTTGCACTCATGGGAAGACCCTGAGACTCAAGCATATTACACATATTGTATGGGAGAATGCAAAACTATTCATTATAAATTCAAGTAACCAAAAAAAAAAACCTACCCTATCCTAAACTAACCTATACTAACTATACGTATCCAAAAACTAAAGCTATCACATTAGAAGAAAAAAAAACATTCCCCCAACTACACATCCTAACTAATATACATACCTACACTAACCTAACACTAACCCTCTAAAACCCACAATAAAATTTCAGACAACCTCATAAGGGAGGGGACTGAACTGGGAGGTTGCAAATCACAAGGAAGGTCACAGTTTCGCCTTCTTGAACTTCTTCTTGAAGTATCTCAACATCTTTTTGCTGTCCGCAACTTCCTCCTCCAAAATGTCTAAATGAGTTAGAATGAGGAACATGTCCCTCTACAGATCCTGCAGCAACTGTGTTGAACTGGCAGCAGGTGGTGTGAGCAGTTGTGCCAGTGTGGTGACTGCTGCAACCAATGTTGGTGCGGTGGTGCCAGCTGTGCTCCCCTGCACTGCTGAGGAGACTGAAGCTTGGTGGACCATTTTAGGCTGTGTGGGGGACCCAGATGGGAATGCCCTCCATTCCACTGTAGCCTTCTCTGCTCAGAAGCGGCGACCTATGCATCGGTACCCTGACTCCACTTCCAGGATGTGGTGGTACCGTACTGCCCTCTTCTGAAAGTCACTCCTCTCCTCATTTGTCATGTTGGCAGCTGTAATTTGAAGACAAGCAACCATCAGTGTCAGTATTGGGTGGAGTCTGTACAGATTACTAGTTTACACTGCTACATCTAATAACACATGCACTCCAACACACATTCCAGAAAATACAAAGGGCCTGATTTATCAAAATATTACACAAATGTGGCGCTAACTGTTCATAAATCAGGCCCAAAATGTGTCCTCATTTGTGTCTATTTCCAACCATACGTCACCAGTATCATGTACATGTCAGTGGGAGGAGGGGATACTGTTGGTAACCATAAGGGGTTAGAGCTAATAGGTACACATGCAAAACTGATCAACGTAACTGTCACCTACACTGTGAGCATCACATCTCACTACAAATGTGGTATTCCTCTCCCCCTGAGCCTAAGGGGTGATGGCCATGCTATCCATCATCTCAACAGTCCTGGTCATCCACCAAGGCCTGACCACTCATTCATGGAGTGAAGGAGTGGACCATATGATAGGAGGGCTGCCAACTAGGAAGCTGGTATCCAAAGGTCAATCACATCTACATTCATGTGTCCAGGTGTAGATACCCATCAATATGTGATCTGCATAACCAGTCCTTTCACGCACAGTTCTGTGCCTGCACACGTTGGGCCTTGACCTGAATGAAAGCAAATTACATGCTACAAAAGTGGAACATACATGGAGCACAAAAGGCAGAGAGTCATACTGAGGGTAAATTGGCAGCCCAGTCCTCCGCCTTCATAATAACACAGGGATGCACCAATTTAAATTCAATATTGTGCACCTCTGTGTTGTCACCTACACCTGGGCACATATTGCTCATATGTCAATCCAGGGAGCCTTGCCCACGGTGCATAGTTGACTGCGTTGAGGGGGAATTTGGTTATGTGCCGGAAGGGACACCTTCCAACACAAATAAGTAACTGACAAAGAGGAAATACAATTTAGATGTGTTCTGCCTTATGCATCAGCCATTGAAATATCCCAAACGGATGATACATAAGAGTATTTATCCTTTATGTGCATTGCTAAGGCCCACCCTTGGGTGTGTACTGAATTTGGCACTGCCTCTGTTGTGAGCAAATCTGTAAATCTGGGACTGTATCTAAATGCAATGGGTGTTGCTGTGGGCGTGCCACAGCAACAACCATTGCAGTTTATCACGCTGCCCCAGATATTTGAGTCTACTTACACCTGAGTCAGAGCAGATTCGGGTTAACCCCATGCCAGGGGTGGTGTTAGCAGGGTGCAATGAGGAGAAATGTTTGCATATCCACTTGTTTTTTGCTCTTTCTATGCATGCTGCACTCTGCGAAACACAAAGTAAGAGCAAATCTCATAAGGAGATAGTTTTTGTGCAGGAGGGTGTCCCTTCTGCACAACAACTATCCTCCCTCTCAATCTAGCCATCTGTGCACCATGGCACAAGGGGGGCTGCGTTGGGGCTTGGCTGCAAATTTAGCAACAACACAGATGACAACATAGGGCTGCACTGTATACGATTAAATACGGCACATCCCTGTGTTGTGAAAATGATGGAATGAGCCACTGCCAATTTTCCCACATCGTTGCACTCTATCATTCATAGTTACATGTGGCCCTAAATGTGGCTTGTCACCAGATGGTACACACAATGCTGGCGATTGTGCACCACAAGTCTCACAAGATGTGACCCTCTGGTGGTGCTTGGGGCTCTTAAAAATTTACTATAATATCACCATCCAGATTACTATGATATCTGATCATTGGACAGTTTACAACCTCTGGCATTGTATTCCACACACATGACTCACTTACACCAAACCCTGGATTACTTCACAGGACATACATTCTCACGCTTACTGGATTGAACAGGGTCTTCAAACGGCGCACTTCATCAATTGTGTAGGGGGCTGGTCTACCTGTCGGACATGAATTGTAAACCATGCTTAGTGTCAATTCAAAGTCACTGCAAGTGGACAAAAAATGTCAGTGTAAACTAGTTAAGAGGAGTGAGCTAGTCATCCTTGTGGAAGATCAGTGCAACAGACAAATCACTATGAACACTCAATGACACCTCAGATGAGGTAGAGCCAAACATCTGAACACTAGCACTGGGCTAGAGACTCCTGTGGTGCAATACTCGGAAACATTTGTATGTGGCATTGTCATGCAGCTGTCTGTGGGCACGGCACTTCCATTACCAAATGGGACTGTTTGATCAAGTATTTTCCATCTGACGCCCATGTTCCAGTGGCAGGACCATTGTCAAACCCATAGCATTTCTGCCGGCAACAGATGTAGGAAATATCTACGTCATCATCATAGCTCACAGACACGCTACTACCCTGGGATTGTGTGTGGGTATTGCAAGGTGTTGGGGATTTGCATTATAGACCATGCAATGAACAAAGTTAAATGTGTGTGCCATCAGAAGGCAGACACACTTAATTAATTGCTAGGGCTGTATACTCATGTGCAGTTGGTTTACCTGTCTGCACATTGACTGAATTGTGACATGTATGTATTGCAAATAGGGGGTGGCCTGCCATTGCTGCCATTGTATACTATTGTTAATCCAGTGAGGGAGTACATGGGCATAGAAATAGTGCTCAACAAAGACACATTCACTCTGTGGTCAGAGGATGCATCTGGTGCTGCCGGTTAGTGAGTGATGTGGCAGAGATGGAGCTGATGCAGTGCAACCTCATACTGTCAGTGAGAAGTTGTAGGCCAGTTCAATAGACTCTACACGTGTGTGATATGGGGGCGGTAGAGTCTGTCTGTGATAGATCATGAACAGGAACATGGAACTGCCAGTCATCTCTTCCCAATTCATGTTCAATCTCATTTGCCTAATGACACAAAGAAGCAAATAGGACAACCCTTGTGCAGCACTTGGGACGTGATTAATGAAAAGTGAGTGCTGCTTTTTTGTCATTTTTAGACGCAAAAGCAACACAACATTTCAAATCATAAGTTTGATGTTAATTTTGTGCTGCTTATGTGTCACACAATGATGCAAGGGTGGCACTAATCTTTCAGAAATCCGGCCCCTAGTGTGCCCCTTAGCACACTACTGAAACACCTTATATGGGCCATCTATACAAAATGGCACAACATGATGTTAGGGGAATTTGTCGTGAAAATACCTGACACTACCCTGGGGCTTTCCAAGACTTACATTTCAAGTACTTAAGCTAGTCCTGCAAGGCACCCACAGTCGCTTTGTAATTGAAGTGAGGCTCTTTTGAATGTCTGCAATGATCATGCTTTGAATATTTCGTGACTGATGTGGCAAAGTTGCCTCATTGAATCAAATGTGCCATATTCATTGCCCCCTTAGGATGGGTAAACCTCCTTTTCATATATAATGGCTGGGGCAGGGCTCATGGTGTGAAATGTTGACAAAGTTGCCCTGTGCATGCATTGCTCAACTTTGTCAACACAATCCTAGGAAAAATGGTAGGGTGGCGGTGCCTTAGCGTTTCATACTTGACACAATGCCGGTGCACAGGTGGCGCTATGGACTCTGAAATGCATACCTTTGTGATGGTTGTGCAGGACTCATCTGACATCTAACCTGCATTGGTTTCATTGTTGGACAAGTAAACTTCAGGCCTGAACTCGCACAGTGACTCTTCATACCAGTTTCATGCAACCTGTTCACAAACATTGCATGCAGCATTCCAACTTATCTGTTACTGTCATTCGAAAGCAATTACCTGTCAATAGTATGCCAATTGGAGACTTACCAACAGTTCAGCTGATCTCGATCCCCAGGTGATCCAGCAGATCCTGCTTCCTGGCCACCAGATCTGGCCAGCGATGTTTGAGCTGGTGGTCGTTCCGGCCTGTTTTGTAGATGCGCCTCAGGTGGTGGAGCACCTTGGCCCACTGCAGCCGCCTGGTCTCTGTCCTGTACCCGAGGATCACCCAGCCACCCATTTGCAGTATCATTGTCAGGTAGTGTTTGACAAGCCATATAAAACCTCCCAGCTCATCCGCAGACATTCTGCTCATCCTCCCTTTGCCACACATGTTGACAGGTGAATGAAGTTCACCAAAAAAAGTGATAAAAAAATAAAAAGAAACTTAACCCCACTAACTTAACCCAACTATCCCAACTAATTAACTACCCCGGAAAGACACCCCATTATACAAATACAAAACTGGACAATAACTACACAAAACTACAACTTCTATGATTAAATCCACACAAAATACACAGGACACAACACAAGGGACACCACAAACTTGCAAACACACTCAACAATCGGCCACCAGCTCCAATACACAACCACGCACAGTCACAAAGGAACAGACTGTAAAGTGAAAGTGAAACTACAACCATTGTACCATGCTTTCAGACAGGATTTCCTGTTACATCACTTCCTGGGCATGTGCGAACATTTTACAGTTATGCATGTTTTTATTTGACGCATTAGGCTTATGCGTTGTTTTATTAGACGCCTGACACACATGTGTCATTTACATTGACACATGATGGTAATGCGACGAATCCATCGAGTCCAGACGTCAAAAAGCGTGTGAATGTCCGATTGAGTTTCTAGAGCTAGGCGTCATTCTGGTAATAGGACTTGTATTGTACATGCGTATGCGTGAAAAATAACGACGCATGACAGTTATGCTTTGATTTCACTCAAGGCTGCATTAGAGGCATGTGAACGTTGAATTCCCGCTCGGGACCCATGTGTCATTTTCTTCACGTTGGTGGATGTTTTAGATGCATTTGCGTCATATTTTTTGCCTCATTTCTTGTTTACGTGGTTTTTAGCACCCTGATTCACCAAACATATGACATAGGCTGTGCTGCAATGTGGCATATGGGGTATGGCCACATGTGGAAGTTCATGCAGCAATTTGGTAAGGGTGAGATTGGTCGGCTCCACCAATAAGTGTGCTCCGAAGTCAACAGCATGTAATCACTCTCACGTTGTGCATATATATGCATGTGTACCGATAGTGTGTCCACAAATATTTGGCACATGCGTGCTTCAAGTATAGGTATCTGAATGTGTGGGCGTACCACATAGTAAACTCTGTGACAATAGTGTTTAGACATACCCATAACTGATGATATGAGATGTCCTGACTCAAACACATGCTCAGGCATGTGTCACCCATAACAATTTGGCCTCAGAATATGTAGTGTACTTGGACTGCTTTAACATCACTTTTCCACTGATAAGTTATGTGGCATTGTGTGTTGACTCTGTGGTTTGTGGTTAGATGATCCGTCTTGTTGCTCAGGTACACGTGTGACATGTGATTACCCATGCATCTCAGTTCCTGGTGATATCATGTACACCTGTGTTGGTGAAACATGTTATATACCATGTGTGATTAGAACCAAGTGTAAATTTCACTAACATTGGTGTCTGAAGGGAATGTTCAAGGACACATTACAATCTTGCAGCAAGGGCAGATATTGTAATGTGACTATTGCATATGCATTCACATCACTGGCACCTATACAATCTTTTATGTGAGAACACATTTGGAGATGATATATGAAAGTCACAGGTGTGTTGCTACCTATGCCATTATTGTAATTGTTAGAAATGGGGTCTTTGGTTGACAGTCAGGTTACCCCCTGTTCAAGCAAGGACCCTCACTCCAGTCAGGGTAAAAGAGAATCACCCTCAGCTAACCCCTGCTTAGCCCCTTGGTAGCTTGGCAGAGCAGTGGGCTTAACTTCACAGTGCTAGGTGTAAAGTATTTGTACCAACACACACAGTAACTTAATGAAAACACTACAAAATGACACAACACCAGTTTAGAAAATTGGAAATATTTATCTAAACAAAACAAGACCAAAATGACAAAAATCCAGCATACACAAGTCAAGTTATGAATTTTTAAAGATTAAACTAAAAAACAGCGCTTAGAAACACAAAATGCTTCGATGAGGTGTTAACACGGCGTCGTGACGGAGTCGTTCCCAACATGCCGACACCAGCGTGTCGGACACGGAGTCGCGTAGACCCCCAAGTTCAGTACCTTTGGTGAAGAGTGAAAACAAGTCGATGCGCGAAGTTGGGGATCGCGGCGTCGGTCCGAAACATTGAATCTGCGCACTTCGAGCGGTGTCGTTCACGACATGGTGCGGCGACATCCACGGAGTCACGGATTTCAGCGGGGCTGAAGCGGCGTTGGGCCTGCGAAGAGCGTTGCGTTCCGGCGAAGGTCACGTGGTCGGGTGCAGGCGGCGTCACCGGATTCAGCAGTGGCATCGGTCCGAAATCGTCCAAAGTCGAATTCCTTGGATTTCCACCAGCTTTCCTTTCAAGGGCCCAGGGACTGGATAGGGCACCACTTGTCAGAGCAGGAGCCTCTCCAGAGACTCCAGGTGCTGGCAGAGAGAAGTCTTTGCTATCCCTGAGACTTCAAACAACAGGAGGCAAGCTCTAAATCAAGCCCTTGGAGATTTCTTCACAAGATGGAAGGCACACAAAGGCCAGTCTTTGCCCTCTTTCTCTGGCAGAAGCAGCAACTGCAGGATAGCTCCACAAAGCACAGTCACAGGCAGGGCAGCACTTCTCCTCAGCTCTTCAGCCCTTCTCCAGGCAGAGGTTCCTCTTGTTTCCAGAAGTGTTCTAAAGTCTGTGGTTTTGGGTGCCCTTCTTATACCCAGTTTCTCCTTTGAAGTAGGCCTACTTCAAAGTAAAGTCTCTTTGGAATGTGGAATTCTGCCTTGCCCAGGCCAGGCCCCAGACACTCACCAGGGGGTTGGAGACTGCATTGAGTGAGGGCAGGCACAGCCCTTTCAGGTGCGAGTGACCACTCCTCTCCTCCCTCCTAGCACAGATGGCTCATCAGGATATGCAGGCTACACCCCAGCTCCCTTTGTGTCACTGTCTAGTGTGAGGTGCAACCAGCCCAACTGTCAAACTGACCCAGACAGGGAATCCCCAAACAGGCAGAGTCACAGAAATGGTATAAGCATGAAAATGCTCACTTTCTAAAAGTGGCATTTTCAAACGCACAATCTTAAAATCAACTTTACTGAAAGATGTATTTTTAAATTGTGAGCTCAGAGACCCCAAACTCCACATGTCCATCCACTCCCAAAGGGAATCTACACTTTAATCAGATTTAAAGGTAGCCCCCATGTTAACCTATGAGAGGGACAGGCCTTGCAACAGTGAAAAAAAACAAATTTAGCAATATTTCACTGTCAGGACATATAAAACACATTACTATATGTCCTACTGCACCCTGCCCTTGGGGCTACCTAGGGCCTACCTTAGGGGTGTCTGCCATGTAAGAAAAGGTAAGGTTTAGGCCTGGCAAGTGGGTACACTTGCCAAGTCGAATTTGCAGGTAAAACTGCACACACAGGCACTGCAATGGCAGGTCTGAGTCATGATTACAGAGCCACTTATGTGGGTGGCACAACCAGTGCTGCAGGCCCACTAGTAGCATTTGATTTACAGGCCCTGGCACCTCTAGTGCACTTTACTAGGGACTTACTAGTAAATCAAATATGCCAATCATGGATAAACCAATCACATACACATTTTGTAAAGGAGCACTTGCACTTTAGCACTGGTTAGCAGTGGTAAATTGCCCAGAGTAACAAAAACAGCAAAATCAGAGTCCAGAACACTTCAACAACCTGGGGAACAGAGGCAAAAAGTTAAGGGAGACCACGCCAAGGATGAAAAGTCTAACAGTAATGCTAGGTTATTTTCTGCCCGGAATCCTGACACGTTACTATGCCAGAGCCATTATGGTTGAAAGTGTGCTGAGATATGTTCTAGATGTGTGCTAGCCTCCAAATGGACTCTCAGATTTGTTTTGTTCATGTTTGTCATTACTGTCACAAACTGTTCTGTACCAGGGGGTGCCAGTGTTGCAGTGTGGGATTAATTGCAGGGCTACTATCCATCATCACTCTGTGGGTATGAATGGCAACTGAAACATGTTTGTTTGGGAAGCTGCAGGTTTCTGGTGCTCCACTTTGTTCTTGTCCCTGTGCAGATACATCAGGCACCTGACTATGTCATATGTTGACATAGTCAGGACAGTGGTCTGTGTCTTAATAAAGCTGGGATCATGGCCATTAATGGTAGGAACTCAGCAGCCTATGCTGACTCCCCAGTGGTTCCACACATGCACAAATGTATTCATGTAGACAAGGATGTGCTGCTTTGCTATGCAGCACTTTATGTCAGTCCTTCCCCTCTAAGGTACAGTGCTTGAATGCTTGCACATTTAGGACATGTCTCATTCATAAGACTCATTGGCCCCCATCACAACATTAGCAGTATGTTTCGCTTACCGCCATGCTGACTGCTGCCAATACACCGCGACTACGGAGGTATACCGCTACCCGTATTATGACCCACACATAGAAATCGGTCACTATACAGACACACACACAAGTCTGCCAGCCCAAAGGTCAGTGATAAACTGGTGGTACCAAAAACCACACCGTTACGCCAACAGAAATACGCCCACAGCATCATGACCCACGAATCACCGCAGCGGTCATTCAACCGCGGTAAACCATTGGCGGTACAGACCGCCATGCTCAAAATACACACACACATACAAAACTACACCACATTGGACAATTCAAACTACACACACCTGACACACCTACACACACTACACCTACACACCCACACCAATATAAAACACACCCCACACTACCCACAGCCCTTTACGACCCAAAGATTTTGGCAAGTGAGAGAGAGACAAGGCAGGAGCACCCACTGAATCTGAGCAACAAAACACCATCACCCATACTCCATCCACGCACCTCACAGCACACACCCCAACACATCACCCCACACCCCCTCACACATACCACTCACACTACGCCTATGGCACCATAAAGCACGCCAGGTTCTCAGAGGAGAAGCTAAGGGTCATGGTGGAGGAAATCATCCGGGCAGAGCCACAGCTATTCAGATCACAGGTGCAGCAGACATCTATTGCAAGGAAGATGGAGCTATGGCGGAGAGTTGTGGACAGGGTTAACGCTGTCAGACAGTACCCAAGGACAAGGGATGACATCAGGAGGAGGTGGAACGACCCACGGGGAAAGGTATGTTCCGTGGTTGCAAGACACCAGATAGCTGTACAGAGGACTGGCGGTGGACCCCCACCTCCTCCCCCACAACTATCAACATGGGAGGAGCAAGTCTTGGCGATCATGCATCCTCAGGGCCTGCCAGGAGTAGCAGGAGGACTGGACTCAAAGTCAAATCCTTACTACTTTATCCCCCACCCTACCTGCATGCCATCACAAACAACCCCTACGCTCACCCCCATCACCCCACCACCTCACATATACCCCACCATCACAACCCACCCATACCAATACCAAGCCCTGCATGCAACACTAATGCATGAGCCCCCATCACAGACCTGCAGGGACACCCATCACCACAGCATGCACACTAGTGAGAATCACTTAGCCAAACCAATCACAACTTACACAAGCCAAAGCTGTCTTGCTAATAACATCCATAGAGGGAAACATACCCATGCACAAGATGGCACACGCAGAAACAATAACACTGCATTTACATCCCCACAGGACCCCCACTCATCGTCACCGGAGAGGAGGTGCCAGCCATATCCAGTCCCCCCCCAGAAGAGGCCCACAGTGATGAGAGCAGCTCGGCACGCCTGGATCACGATGACCAACCTGGCCCATCAGGGACCTCTGGACAGTCGGTTACCCTGCCACGGTCCCAAACTACCACAGAGCCTCCCCCCTCAGGAAACACCACCACAGCACCCACCCAGTGGGCCCATCCATCTGTCCCCAGGAAACCTTAATCAGCAGTGTGTCCACCACTACAGGGACCCCAGGTGACCCCACAAACACAGGACGATCAGGGACCTACGGTCAGTGGCAGAGGGCACACGGTTCAGGGGACAGAGGCACATGACAACAGGGAAGCTGGGAGGACTGCTGTGCAACAGGGGGAGGACAGGCCCAGGGAACCGACTCTCCACGAGGCACTCACCAACATCCTGGGAGCATACCACCATTCCCAGGAGACCATGGGCCAGATACTGGCAAAGTTGCAGGAGACCCAGCGGCTGCAGGAGGGACTTTACCTGGGGATCAGGGAGGAGCTGTGGGACATCCACACCACCCTGGTCACCATTGCAGGGGTGCTGGCAGACATGGCCAACACCATGAGGGAGGCAGTGGCACACCAACAGGCCCCTGACACTAGCCACACCGAAGAACAGCCCTCCACCTCCGCCAACACTAGTGGACAGGAGGCCCTGCCACAAGAACAACAGGCCACCAGCATCCCACCCCCTGCAGAAGGAGAACCACCCCGCAAACGGTCCCTGCGATCCAGGCAGGAGCCGGAGAACATTGCCAAGACCCCCGCCAGGAAATAAGACTCTCCTGATTGTCACTCTTGTGTCCCACTCAGTCACCCTGTCCACCTTGAACTGCCATTGCTCCCCTTCCTATGCCCCCTTGGACAATGCACCTGTGATGCAAATAGACTGGACTCTACCCTGGACTTTCCTCCATCAGCAAATCAGCCCATTGCAATACCCCCTCCACTTATTAGCACCTAAATAAACACCCTTGGGACAAATTCAAATATGGAGTCTGTCAATTGTTTGACATATGTAATAGTTTCACAAACTGTAAACATTGCAATTCAAATGTACTGTATTACTTACATGGGTATGACCTGTAGTGGGCAGCAGTAAACACACCAGGAGCCAGAGTGGGGCACAGAGATCTGAAAATAGAGATGCCAAAGGGTACAGTAAGTGGCCATAGAAATAGGGAAATCAGGCTGCCATGTTCAATGTCAAACACAAAACTGCAATTGAAGGTGAAGTTGCAGTGTCTTACCTGTGTGTCACTGGAAGTACTGTTGAATTAGTGTAGTTCTGTTGCATCTTCTTCCTCTGCCTCATCTTCATCACTGTCCACAGGCTCCACCACTGCCACACGACCATCCCCAGGCTCATCCTCCTGCAGAAAAGGCACCTGGAGTCTCAAGACCAAGTTGTGCAACATGCAACGATGATCTGGCACACCTTCTTGGGTGAGTAGTACAGGGATCCACCTGTCAGATGAAGGCACCAGAATCTGGCCTTCAGGAGGCCAAAGGTTCACCCAATGATCCTCCTTGTTCGCCCATGTGCCTCATTGTAACATTCCTCTGCCCTTGTCCTGGCATTACTCACTGGGGTCAGTAGCCATGAGAGGTTGGGGTAACCAGAGTCACCTGCAAATATCGAGTGATACCTGTTAGGCACACACTCATCCTTAGGGCGAAACCCACACCCATATACCTACATCAACTGGGTGGGGACCATGGGTTCACCTATTAGCCACAGCCAGTGCCTCTGGAGTTGAGACATCACATATGGGATGCTGCTATTTCTCAAGATAAAGGCATCATGCACAGAGCCAGGATACTTTGCATTGACATGGGAGATGTACTGGTCTGCCAAACACACCATCCGCACATTCAGAGAGTGAAAGCTTTTTCTATTTCTGAACACTTGTTCATTTCTCATGGGGGGAGGGACAAATGCAATATGTGTACCATCAATGGCACCAATGATGTTGGAGATATGTCCCAGTGCATAGAAGTCAGCCTTCATTGTGGCCAAATCCTCCACCTGGGGGAATACGATGTAGCTGCACATGTGTTTCAGCAGGGCAGACAACACTCTGGTCAGTACGTTTGAGAACATAGGCTGTGACATCCCTGATACCATGGCAACTGTCTCTTGGAAGGAACCACTTGCCAGGAAATGGAGCACTGACAGGACCTGCACTAGAGGGGGGATACCTGTGGGGTGGCGGATACCAGATATCAGGTCTGGCGCCAATTGAGCACACAATTCTTGGATTGTGGCCTTATCAAGTCTGTATGTCAGGATAATATGCCTGTCCTCCATTGTCGCCAGGTCCACAAGGGGTCTGTACACGGGGGGATGTCTCCATCTCCTATTCATCCTCAGTGGTTGAACTCTAGAGTGAAAAACAGTGAGTAGAAGGTCATATTCACACATATTTCAACATTAATATGCAATTTTTGCTTTACAGAAACAGTATGTGAACTTGTAAGTCAGTTGATGTGCCAATGTCTGCTGTGACGCAGTTAGGTACCATGGCCTGTGCCCACCTGAAATGGCGGTTGCTTGACCTGTGAGGAGGGGCAAGTGGAAATTAGGTAATTCCGCTGGCGTTGTGAGCCGTTGCGGTCGGCGGTCGACGATGCAGTGCAACACCGCATTGGTTATCATTGAGGCCTATGGGTTCCAGGAGCCAATGGCGATGTACACCTGCAGTGACAGCACGCTTGGCCACGGACGTGACCACTATTTTCTATCTGTTCACTCACTTGCTACCTGACCTTCAACAGGAGAGGACCTACACTGCAAGTGCTGCTGTAACCTGTGTCTGGAAGCGACAATGGCTCGAGTGTCTGGAGAAAGGGCCCCTGCCTTCACTTCGGAGGAATTGGAGAGACTGGTGGATGGGGTCTTACCCCAGTACCCTTTACTCTATGGTCCTCCAGACAAACAGGTGAGTACAATGTGAGCATGATGCATGGGGCATGAATGTATGGAGTGCTGTGTGTGTAAGCCTCGTGTGGGGGGTGTCTGAGGGGCCCTGGGCAGAGTGCTGCATGTATGGTGGTCAATGTATGTACGTAAGGGGATGGGGGATATGGTGAGCCATGAGTATAACAGTCCGGACAGTATGACAAATACCTTTTCTGCTGTATTTTTTCTGCAGGTCAGCGCCCATCAGAAAAAGGGTATTTGGCATGCCATTGCCAAGGACGTGCGAACCCTGGGGGTCTTTGACAGGCAGAGCACCCACTGCTGCAAACCGTGGGAGGACCTCTGCTGCTGGGCAAGGAAGACGGCGGAGGCCCAGCTGGGGCTGGCCTCCCAACGAGGAAGGGGTGCCCGTCGTACCCTGACCCCCTGATGTTCCACATCCTGGCAGTGGCCTATCTGGATTTGGATGGACGCTTGAAGGCATCACAGCCGCCACAAGGGGGTGAGTACAGATTCAGAATCATGATTTTTCACTTGTTAAGGTATTACCTGGGTGGGGGATGTGGGCCCTAGTCCAGGGTGAACATGGTAGGGTATGTTCAATGATGGGCAAGCTCAGATGCACTCCAACCCCAATAATGTTAGTGGGCATCAACTACTGGACAGGGTCCTGTGGGTTTCAGGTGTGCAGCTAATGGCATTAGGCATTGTGCCCCATGGGCTGGTGACTAGCATTGTAAATGGTAGTGCATGGCCTGCATGGCCAGGGCTGTTCCCTGTGAGTTGTGTACACCAACGGTAGTGTCGTTGCTGGCATTGACCAAGTGTTTCCTTTGTCTCTTCCACCCCCTTTTTTGTTTTGTCACCCTGTCCTTGTGTGCATTAGCATCATCTGGCGGAGGAGCTGAGGCACCGGCGATGGAGGGAGCTGCATCCCACATGGGCCTGGAGGCCGAATCCACTGACGGTGAGGGCACCAGTGGGACGGAGGGCGAGGGGAGCACCACGACGGAGACAGGAGGGGACAGTACTGACAGCAACACCTCCTTCGATGGCAGCTCCCTGGAGGTGGCGGACACCTCTGTGGCCACCCAAACTACAGGTACAGCTGCCACCCCCGTACCAGCACGGCCCTCCTAGCAGCCCCTAACAGTGTTTCCCGTGCCCGCTCACCCAGGAGGGTGGGCATCTCCTTCACCCCACACACCTCAGGCCCTGCCCCAGACATCCCTGCTGCCCTCAGTGAGGAGGCTATTGACCTCCTGAGATCCCTCTCTGTTGGGCAGTCAACCATATTAAATGCCATCCAGGGTGTAGCAGGGCATTTGCAACAAACAAATGCATACCTGGAGGGCATTCACTCTGGTGTGGCGGCCCAACAGAGAGCATTGCAGGCTCTGGCCAACTCACTGATGGCAGCCATTGTCCTTGTCTCCAACCTCTCCCCTCCAACTTCCTCTCCCCAATCCTAATCCCCTCAACCCCAGCCTACTCCAAGCACACCTTCAGAACAGCAATCACCCAAATCAACACACATAAGTGGCTCAGGCAAACACAAGCACCACCCTTCATCTCACACAAGCACCATCCACATGCAGACACACCAACATCCACTGCCTCCACTGTGCCCCCTCATCCTCCTCGTCCACCTCCCTCCCAGTAGCGCCTCCACTCACACCTGCATGCACTACATCCTCCTCCACTACCTCCATCACTGGCACGCCTATCACTACACACCCCTCACTGGCAGTCACCACCACCCCATCCATGCACACATCCCCTGTGTCCTCTCCCACTGTGTCTGTGACACCTCCTCCCAAAGTACACAAATGCAAGCATTCAGACACCCAACAGCCATCCACCTCACAACAGCATCCAGCCCATGCACCTGCACCTAAACACAGCAGACTGACACCTCCTACAACCACTCCCTCTTACTCAACACCCAAACCTTCACCCTCTTCCTGCCCTAGTGTCCCTAACAAGCTTTTCCTCACCAACATTGACCTATTCCCTACCCCTCATCCCACGTCCTTCACCTCGGCAACAGTCAGCCCAGCCAGTGTGCCAGCTCCACCTGCCAAGGCCAAGAAGGGTCCGCCACCTAACAAGGGCTAGAAGGGGACACCAGCCAGCAAGGGAATTGAAGGCACCAACAGTCAGCAAGGGCAAATAAAAGACACCAGTTGGCAGAAGCAAGGAGGCACCACCATCTGCCAAGGGCAGGAAGGGGCATACAACATCAGCCATGGCACTTCAGCTGCCCGAGGCTGCAGGTGAAGGCCTGGAGGCTACCACCTCCACTGGCAACACCGCCACCTGCACTGCGGCCAGCACCGCCACCTGCACCACGGCCAGGACCGCCACATGCACCGCCGCCAGCAGCACCACTGCCAGCAGCAGCGGCAGCACCAGTGGGCAGCCGTCCGAGGCTGCAGGTGAAGGCCTGGAGGCTACCACCACCACTGCCAGCAACACCACCTGCAGCGCAACTGGCATCCACTGAGCAGCCGTCACTGCTGGCGAGCAGTGTGTAGTGGTGACTACATGGGCTTCAGTGCGTCCTGGCCCCTGCAACACCTGTTGGTGTGACACACAGGTGAGGGACTGTGACCTTGCCCAATCCAGGAGGAAGCACACTGGGCACAAGGCCCCCTCCAGAACCAGTGGAAGAAGGCATCCACTCTGCCCCTTCTTGCCAGGGTGAAGCACACTGGGCACAAGGCCCCCTCCAGAACCAGTGGAAGAAGGCATCCACTCAACCCCTCCTTGCCAGGATGAAGCACACTGGGCACAAGGCCCCCTCCAGAACCAGTGGAAGAAGGCATCCACTTGAGAGACTGTGGCTTTGCACTCCCCAAGACCAAGCAGTGGGCAAACCACCCACTAGAGAGACTGTGGCTTTGCACTCCCCAGGACCAAGCAGTGGGCAACCCACCCACTAGGGAGACTGTGGCTTTGCACTCCCCAGGATCAAGCAGTGGGCAAACTACCCACTAGAGAGACTATGGCTTTGTACTCCCCAGGACCAAACAGTGGGCAAACCACCCACTATAGAGACTGTGGCTTTGCACTCCCCAGGACCAAGCAGTGAGCAAATCACCCCAGGACCAAGCAGTGGGCAAACCACCCACTAGAAAGACTGTGGCTTTGCACTCCCCACGACAAAGCGGTGGGCATGGAGCCCCCTCCAGGCCACTGGAGTTGTACCATCTTCCGGTTGAGGTGCCCCCCCCATTCCCTGTCCCCCTGAGGTGCCTGTGTGTTTTCGACCTGATGCCCCTGCAGTTATCTATCCGTATTGAGGCAGGAGTCAAGTGTGGCCTTGGCCTATGTGTTATGTCCCAGTGGGCCACGGACATTTTGGAGTGGGCATTGTCCCTCCTTTTGTATATATTGTACATACTGTTTATTGTTTAAGGAGGTATATATCTAAAACTTAACTATTACACTCATTCTACTCCATTCCTTTTGTCCTTGCATTATTCCTGGGGTTTACGGAGTGTATATGTAATGTTGTTGTATCTGTATGTGTGTATGGTATTGGGGGTGGGGGTGTTGCGTGCTGCGTGTGTGTGTGTGTCACTCTCTTTGTCCTCCCCCCCTCCCATGTGTGCTAGGTGCAGTACTCAACATGGTCATCTTCGCCGGCGTTCGTGTTCCTGGTGTATGAGAAGGTACACCAGCATTGGAAAAAAGTGTAGCTCAGGCTCCATGGCGTCGTGGTTCCTCCTTGAGTGTCGAGAGGTGAGTCGTTTCCCTTCAGTGTTCTGTTTCCGCCGTGCTTTTGATGACATTGGTACTGTCCCGAAAAAGCTGGCGGATAGGCATGTTTTAATGCTGTGGGTGGTACATTGTCTTCCGCATGGCTGTTGGTGGTTACCGCTGCGGTGTTTGTTGCGACCGTCGTGGCAGTCGTTGTGTTAAAATGGCTGTTTGTGTTGGCTGTTTCCGCCGTGGTCATGATTCCATTTTTTTTACTGCCGGCCTGTTGGTGGTGTTACCGCCGCTTTATCACCGACCGCCAGGGTTGTAATGAGGGCCTTTATCTGTTTCCATGTGCAGCACGTGTAGGGGTTGTATGAGTGTAGTGATCACAACAATTAACTATTGGCATAGTACAGATGGTGTTATGCGTAATAGGCTCATGTCATGGTGACAGGTTAAGGCCAATTATCATGTTATGGTAGTGCCAAAGATGTCTGGGTCATGTACGTACCTGGCCAGCCTCAATATACATATGTGAAGGAAAGACCTGCAATCATTTATGTGTTGCAATGTCTGTTTCGGAGTATCTCTGTTCATTTTTTCTGCCGATGCTGTTAAGTTATGTATTAATTCCTCCATCAATTACAGATATTTGGTAGCTACTGGTTCGTACACATCTTCTACAACTACATTGTGTGGTGATGTGTGGACAGAATCCAACATATAACTTGGGTAATGTTGGGATCTTTCCTCCTTCTACTACTGGCACCTTGTTAGTTCCTGTACCATTAGTGGTATTTATGAGATGTAGTGAGTGCCACGCAAACATATCAGAACTTATGGCATAGCACTTTTGTAGTCTCCAGGTGATATGGCATGTACTATTTGAAACTATCAGTGGGTATCTCAGAGCTGTCCATCCGCACCCTCCATGGAACATAGTCATGCAATTCTACCAGCATCCCACTACCTAGCTGACTCTAAACATGACTGAATGAAGTAACAGTTAGAAAACATCTCAGGTCTGTATTCATCTCTTGGAACAACCCATCTACAAGGCTAGGTGTACTTCGACTCAATGTGATTCTGAATATCTGAGCGTATTGGACATTGCAACACTTACATTTTAACAATTAGTACCATGCAACTGTTCTGTATTGTGAGTGGGATTGTGGTTTCGGTTTTAGTATGTGATGTGTGATGTTGTCATACAGAGCATACTATGTAAAGCTGCATACACAGGTCAGGCATTGTGGATGATGGGCTAACTGTTGCTACCTAGGAAATACAAACACACATCTGTCTCCGTATTTAGATCTGTATTTTCTGGTGACTTGTATGAAGACAGCATATTTGTCTGACAAGTGTACATCTTTGACACATAGGCCCTCATTATGATGTTGGCCGTCTGGGTCGCCATGCCGGCGGTGGCGGGAAATCCCGCCATCCGGCACGGCGGCCCAGACCGCCACATAATGATGACAGGGAGGGCCGCCACCTTCAGGCTGCCTCCGAGAGGCAGCCTGGTGGTGGACGGCATCATTATCCGACAGGGCAGCACTGCTGCCCCTCGGATAATGCTCCCATTTCCACCAGCCTTTCCCTGCGAGGGAAAGTCTGGGGAAAGGGGTGCTCCGGGGCCCCCCTGGGGCCCCCTCCACTGCCCATGAACTAATGCAGTTCCCCATCGCGCAGGTTACTGCCCGATTTACAGGCAGTGTATCTACGTGACGGGTGCAGTTGCACCCGTCGCACAGAGACATTGACGGCAGGTCCATGTGGAGCTGCCGGCAATGTCCCGGCCAGGCATTCTGTTTCCGCCCAGTGGCCCAGCAGAATGTTTATAATATGGCCGGTGGGGTTCCAGGGGGTCTGGCGGTCACTAGAAAGACCGCCAGCATGAACACGGCAGTGAAAGCCGCCATGTTCATAATGAGGGCCATAGTGTGATAAACACAGTCTGCCCACATTCCTCCCAGAATATGCTGTGATCACACATTTTTGAATTAATTCATTGCTTTTGCCAATAGTTCAATAGTTGTTCGATTTGTATAGTGGAGCTGCAGCCCTAGCTGCATAATTTCTCACCCAAACCAATATGTATTCCACAGATATGTGTGTGCAATAAGTGAGGTCAAGTTTACCCAGTGTCAAGGTTGTGCCCCATGGCAGTGGCAGAATACACCTTGATAAATATACAGAGGGGATACATATGTATATAGAAATATATCCCACATGAAAACATTAATTAATCATTGAGGACAAGTGTTGTCTTACACATTACTAATATGTATTTAATGTTTTGTGTCTCCTTGTTTGACTCTAATCAAAAGGTGGATTACCACCTAAACATCACTCAATACATAACTACATCACTACATTTCTGACATTCTACAAATGAACAAATAACCAATTAACAACATCATAAAATCATACAATAAAAGTAGAAAACAAAATGAGTTTTTTATAATATTTGTGGCTATTAGCACTGGAATCTTTTCTTTTTTGGTAAGCTGCTAAACCTTCTTCAGGCAAACAGTCTTATAGCATGAGGTAATGGTATTTGGTATCATTTTCTTTCGAGGTGTGTCCTCCCAATGCTTATACATGATGCCATCTCATTTCAATTGTTCCATTGGTCAATAATTTCAAATACATTCCTCCAGAAAATGGTCGAAGCTTTTTGGCTACTTCTGGCCTCCTCAGGACATCAAACACAGTACCTTGCTTTTGTATACGAAACTGCCATTCATGAAACTGTTTATCAAAGGAAGAGTTGCAGTTCATTTCATACCATCCTTCCATTCGAAGTTAGTCTTCAAAACTTCTTTCCCGAAACAACTTCAAGCGCGCAAAAAGTACTGCCCGTGTGCCGGTGCTCCAATCTTTTGCCTGTCACAGGACCCACAAGCAAATAATGCAAGGGCTACAATTCTGAAGTACGAACACTGTAATATGCTGCCAACAGCCACCATAAAGAAAAAGGAAATGAAAATGCAGGCGCTAATGTCCAGATTGGACCAATGGCCAGTCCAAAGTTCCAAAGGGCCACATGGCCACAGGGCATAGTCCAAAGCCCAACTTGACTCCTGACAACTTCCGGACTCCACTGTTCAGGGGCATCATGTTGGAATGGGCAGGCACCTCAGGGAGAAGGAGGTTGAGGGGGCACCTCAACTTGAGTGGGTAACATGCCACTGGATCTGGGGGGGCTCATTGCCCAACAGTCTCTTGAGGGGAGTGATAGGCCACAGTCTCTGGAGTGGGTATCATGCCCACTGGTTCTGGAGGGGGCTTCTTGCCCAACAGTCTCTTGAGGGGAGTGAAAGGCCACAGTTTCTGGAGTAGGTTTCTGGTTGTGGGCGCTCCATGGGTTCCACTGCTGGTTGTGGGGGTCCTTGCCATCAGCTGGTGGTGGTGGTTCTTTGGGTTCCACTGCTGGTTGTGGGGGCTCCTTGCCTTCAGCTGGTGGAGGGGGTTCTTTGGGTTCCACTGGTAGTTGTGGGGGCTCCTTGCCCTCAGCTGGTGGAGAGGGTTCTGTGGGTTCCACTGCTGGTTGCGGGGGCTCTATGGGTTCCAGTGCTGGTTGTGGGGGCTCCTTGCCCTTAGTCGGTGGAGGGGGTTCTTTGTGTTCCACTGCTGGTTGTGGGGCTTCTTGCCCTCAGCTGGTGGAGGGGGCTCTTTGGGTTCTATAGCTGGTTGTGGCGGCTCCATAGGTTCCTCTGCTGATTGTGGGGGCTCCTTGTCCTCTGCTTATGGAGGGGGTTCTTTGGGTTCCACTGCTTGTTGTGGGGGCTCCTTGCCCTCAGCTGGTGGAGACGGTTCTGTGGGTTCCAGTGCTGGTTGTGGGGGCTCCCTGCCCTCAGCTGGTGGAGGGGGTCTTTGGGTTCCACTGCTGGTTGTGGGGCTCCTTGCCCTCAGCTGGTGAAAGGGATTCTTTGGGTTCCACTGCTGGTTGTGGGGGCTCCATGGGTTCCTCTGCTGGTTGTGGTGGCACCTTGCCCTCTGTTGGTGGACGGATATCCTTGGCTCTCTTTGGTGGTGGAGGGGGATCCTTGGCCTTCTTTGGTGGTGGATGAGTGGGCACGGGCAACTCAGTGGGGGGCTACTGGGAGGGCGGTGCTGGTATGGGAGGTGGTGACTGTACCTGTTGCTGGGGTGGTACTGGAGGCGTCCGCCACCACCAGGGGGCTCCCATAGGAGGAGGAATCAGAGTCAGTGTTGTCACCTCCTGTCCCCGCCGTGGTACTCCCCTCACCCTTCGTCCCACTGGTCCCTTTGGCGTCGGTGGACCTGCCTCCTGGGTCTCATGGGCTGCAGCTCCCTCAGTCACCGGTGCCCCTGCTCCTCCGCTAGATGATGCTAATGCACACATGGACATGAAGACAGAAGAAAATAGGGGGAGAGAGAGAAAGGGAGCACTGGGTCAATTACAGCACCAACCCCACAGATGGCATAAACATTACCCTCACACACAGGGATCAAAATTGAGCACTATGCACCACACTGGCATTCCATTGGCTAGGTACTACAGTAAGATGAGAGCCAACCACCGCCATCTGCACCCCTCCTGTGACCTAATAAGCCCTGCCTAACATGGAATGCCACCTATATAACTAACAAGATTTTAGGGGTCATTACAACCTCGGCGGTCTTTTTACAAGACTGCAGAGGGACTGCCGTGCTGGAGACCGCCAGTGCAGGCGGTTTTCCGCTCGGCGCATTATGACTGCTGGCAGCCCTCCGTCCTTTTCTGGCCGGAGAGCTGCCAGCAGCAATACTGGCAGTCGGCGGGGAAGTGGAGGTTGCTCCACCTCCACCGCCACGACAACAGAACATCGCCCACTGAATCACGTTCTGTGATTCGGCATGGCGGTGTTCTGTTGACGGGGTGCTGGCGGTGGAGCAGCCCCCATGGATCCCGTCCCCTCCCAGAGGATCAACGGACCAGGTAAGTTGATCGTCTGTTAGGGGAGAGGGGTGGGGGAGTGTTGTGTGTTGTGTTTGTGCATGGGGGTGTGCATGTGAGTATGCAGAGGGGGTGCGTGAGTGCGTGCATGCATGCAAGGGTGTTGTGTGTTTGGAAATATGTGCGTGTCTGTCTGTATGTATGTCTGTATGGATGTGTGCGTGTATGTCTGAATGTGGGTGTGTGTGTATGACTGTGTATGTGGCTGTTGGCATGTTTGTTGGTGTGTGTGCAGGTATGTGTGTTGGTGGTTCCTGCGTGCGTGTCGGGTGTGAATCAGTAATGTGATGTTGGGGTTGGGGAGGGGGGTCCTGCCACCTTTGGGGGTGGCAGGGGGGTGGGGGTGTCGGGGAAGGACTCAGGGTGGGGGTGGGGGGTGGGGGAACCCCTATCAGTGCCAGGGAAGGAATTCCCTGGCACTGATAGTGCTCACCGCCATGGATTTCGTGGCGGTTCCCAAACCATTGTGCAAGGCTAATGTTTGTCCCTCACTTCTTGCAGGTGACTCTGGCTACCCAAACCTGTTGTGGATCTTGACCCCTGTGAGGAATGCCAGGACAGGAGCTGAGAATAGGTATAATGATGCTCATGTGCGAACCAGGAGAATAATTGAGAGGACCTTCAGCCTCCTGAAGGCCAGATTCAGATGCCTCCATCTGACAGGTGGATCCCTCTGCTAATCCCCTGAGAAGGTCTGCCAGATAGTTGTATGCTGAATGTTGCACAACCTGACCATCAGACGCCATGTGCCCTATCTGCAGAAGGAGGAGGATGGAAATGCTCCTGTGGCAGCAGTGGACCCTGAGGACAGTGAGGATGAGGAGGCAGAGGATGAGGATGTGGACAACAGGACATCAGTCATACGGCAGTACTTCCAATGAAACAGGGTGGAACTGACCATTCCTCTGATTATTGATCTTTTCTGTGTGGCTGTAGCATGATGGCAGTCCCTTCCTTAGTATCCCAACAGACTGTCACCTATGCCTTTCCATTCTGCAGATGTTGGTGTGGTTACAACTGTGTACTGATGTGATGACTACAGATAGCTACAGGCCATTTCTTGTATGGAATCACAAAGTTCTGGACAATTGCACAAGATGAAACTGTCTAATTATTGCACATTTTTGTCACATAAAGCACTATAATTCAAGTTGTGTTCAAGGGTGTTTATTGAAGTAAAATATAGGAGGAATGGTGCAACTGGATGGGCTGATGGTAGAAGAAAGTCCAGGGTATTCATCCAGTCTGTTTGTACCACAGGTCCAGTGTCCAAGGGGGCACAGGAAGGGGAGCAATGGCACTGCAAAGTAGACAAGGTGAAACAGTGGAACACAAGGGGGACATTCAGGAAGGTCTCATTTCCTGGTGGTGGTCTTGGTCTTGGCAAGTGTCTCTGGCGTCTGTCTGGGTCACTGGGAAAATTTGCTGGGTGGTTCACCTTCTACAGGGGGAAGAGTGCTGGTTGCCAGTGGGTCCTGTGGCAGGGCTACCTGTCCACTAGCTGCGGCAGATGTGGAGGGCTGTTCAGTTGAATGGTTAGTAGAAGGGACCTGCTGGTGTGCTGTGTAGTCCCTCAAGATTTGGCCATATCACCCACCACCCCTGCTATGGAGACCATGGTGGTGTTGAGGGCCTGCAATTCTTTCCTGATATCCTGGTGGTGTTCCTCCTACAGCCGCTGGTTCTACTGTATGGTGTTTAACATCTGACCCATCTTGTCCTAGGATTGTTGGTAAGCCCCCAGAACATTAGTGAGTGCCTCCTGGACAGTCAGTTCCCTGGGCCTGTCCCACCCCTGGCACACAGCTGTCCTCTGAGTGTCCCTGTCCCCCTGTTCCTGTGTCCCCTGAACAGTGTGCCCACTGCCACTGACCCCAGGACCTTGATTGTCTTCGCTGTGAGGTGTGAACTGGGGTCCCTGTACAAGTGGCCACACTGCTGATTGACATGTCCTGGGGAAAGAGGTGTTGGGATTTTGGGTCGATGCTGTGGTGTTAGATACTGATTGGGTATCTGACTGACCTGTGGTCCCTGATGGGCCAGGGAGTTCATCCAGATCCAGAAGTCTAGAGTTACTGTCATCACTGGGGACATCTTCTGGTGGGGTCTGGGTAGCTGTGGCACCTCCACGCTGCTGGGATTGGCTCAGGCACATGTGGGGATGTAAGTGGTGTATTGTGCTACATGTCTGTGACATATTCTACATCCCTAGCTTACCCTATATCCTTGCTGTTGCCCTGCCACCTTTGTTTGTGTATGTGATGTATTGTGGGATTGTTAGTTCTTCATGCTATACATGCATTGGTGGTGGGTGTACATGCAGGGCTGGGAGGGATGTTCATGCAGTGGGTATGGCATGCAGGGCTTGCCATTCAGGTAAGTGCATTGTGGTGGTGCACTGAGGGGGGAATTGAGTGGAGTGATGGGTGGCAGGGTGAGGGGTGGTGGTTGGTGGTGGCATGCTCTACCCTGACTATTTCCTCCACCATGACCTGCAACTCCTCATCATTGAAACAGGGGTGCCTTTGTGGGGACATAGGTGTTGTGTGGTGTGTTGTGCAGTGAGTGTTGAGTAATGTGGTAGGATGTGGGGTGCGTGACGGATAAATGAGTGTTTGTGGTGTGTGTGTCTATGATTTGCGTAGCTATCTCTTGGCTATTTTTCATGTTCAGAAAGGGTTGTGGATAATGTGTGTGTGTGTTTTATAGTGCTGTGGGTGGGTGGGTGTGATGTGTGTATCAGTGTCAGGTGTGTGATTTTAGTTTTGGCAAATGTTGTGTTGTTTTGTATTTTGGTGGCCATTCTGACCGTGCCGGTGTGTACAGCCAATGGTTTACTGCTGTTGAATGTCCGCTGTGTTGATTCGTGGGTCATAGTGTGGAGGGCATTGTTTTGTTGGCGTGACGGTATGGGTGTTCGTATTGACAGTTTAACACTTACCTTTGGTCTGGCGGAAATGTGTTTGTGACAGTATTCTGTTGGTTTAGCGTGTGTGTATCATAATATGAGATGTTCGCCTCCACGAGGTATGTTGGCTGCCGTCACGTGGCGGTAAGCAGGATATACCACCAATGTCATAATGAAGGCCATGATGTGGATACAATAATTGTCAGTTTAGTGCTTGTTACATGCTCCCTGAGGTCAGAGTCACATCTCTATTTTATATGTAATGGAGATTGAATAGACCAAGGCAGGATTGGTGGAAAAATTTACAAATTTTACATTGTGATTTCTGTGGTTCTTATGTATAAAAGTCGTCAACAATATGTTGTCTCTGGCATACCCCAGCAGCTGTGTTGTGCTGTTCCCTCTCCAAATGGACAGCACCATCCTCCTCCTTCTCCTTAGGCAGGTCAGCAACCTGGTTGTACAATGGCACGTTCATTCGCACACATATGTTGTACAGGATGGCACATGTGAGGATTATTTTACACAAAATGGGTGGGCATAAAGGAGACTGCTTCCTGTCAGGTCCAGACACCTGAATCTGGATTTGAGGATGCCAAATGTACTTTCCACCACATTGTGTGTCTGACGGTGTCCCTCATTGCAGGCACGCTTTGCTGCTGTTTTAGGGTTTGCAAATGGGGTCATCACACATTGATGTATGCCGTAACGCTGATCTGCTGCAAAGGTAAGAGATGAAAGTTGTTGTTAAAGCTTGCAGCATCTTTTGTACGTAGCATAGCAGTTGGCTATGACTCAGACATGTTTGTGGTATAGTGTGATTTCCTGGCCTTCTGCTAAGTTTTACTAGCACTGTGTTGTTGGACATGACAATCTTGGGTATTGGCTCAAGGACGTGGGACATATAATTAGGATTCTTAATTGATGCTCAGTATCAGCATGTGTTGTGTAGTGCATCTTTGAGAGGGGACATGACACATCCTTGCACCACAGTAGGGTCAGATGTAGAGACAACATGGTAGCCCTACAAAGCCTGGACATCCCAGCCATTTTGACATGTGGCGGTACAGATACAGTGCAACTCTTAGGCCCATTTTTAAGAGTAAATGACAGAGCGCAACGCAGCTCCTAAATTGGCAGTTCCATGCTGCATCATTTTCACTTTGCAGGAATGCACCATGTGTAATATCTTACAAGGCAACTTTTGTTGTCCCATGCGTAGGCGCAAAATATGCAGCTGTGCACCAACGCTGCCAACCTCGCACCAGGGTCCTTGGATGGCTGCCCTGTGGGGGAGGATAAATCTGAGCAGGAAAGGACACCTTCCTATACTTATACTATCTTCATGGACAATATGGTCTTTCTATGTGTACAGCAGTATGCAGCACGCATAGGTGGCACATTCATATGAGGTCAAGCCACAGAATATTTCCTTATTGGAACCTGCAAAGGCCACCCTTGAGGTGAAGTATGATGTTGACACTGCCTCAGGTTTTAGGAAACACCTACATCTGGGGCAGCGTTATCATGCAATGTGTCTTGCCATGACCAACCTATGGCAACACACATTGGACGTCCATTCCACACAAAATGCTGCGTGAGAGGGGGCCCTATAAACAAGGTGGCATCAAGTCACAAAAGATTGGTCATCCACAAACTTATACATACATGCTTAGTATGCAAGCTTGTTCCGGGAGAACGTGTCACACTTAACCACTTGTGTCCGTGGGTGGTAGGCGTGGCTCTGATTGGTCTTTTGATGGTGTATGCGACCAGAGGTGGATGCAGGAGATAGCTCTTTTACAGAGAGGAGGAGGAGTTCGAGCAGAGGCAGTACACGGCTGCATAGGATATCCACTCACCCCTGCATTCTTGGGAAGAGGCCAAAGTCTCCAGTTCCAGACAAAACCTTGAGCCAGAAGACTTGCATCTGAAGGCGTGTTTTAGTGACATTGCCACCCAAAGACTGCGAACTGCAGGAGAATCCACACGTAGCAACTGGAGGCGCCTACAGCAGCCAGTCACTGAATTATTTTGAGACACTGACAACAGTCAGAAAATCTGCCTACAGCCAGAGAAGTCCGCATTCAGTCAATGCAACCAGGTATAGCGCAGTCAGGAGCCAGGAATAGCATAAACGAAGGAAGCGACACGCTTGTGATGCAGGGTGTGGACTAGAAAGAATGCGCAGCCTCTACAGCAGCACGCCAGTCTGGCCGTCCAGGAGAGCCCGCAGCATGGGTGCAGCCCTCTCCTTCGTCTGGGGGTTTTGGAGCCAGGAAAGCCCTGAAAACCCTGAAAGCAGGGAAAAGGCCTGAGCAGTCGCACCAGCCACACTAGCACCTGCACCTGCTACCGTCCTCCTGGTAGCACCTGAGCCACCGCCGGACCCACCGCAGCTTTCCCCCAGGTGAGTGCGTTGGCTTCTCCCTAACCGCTAGCGGCGGCGGCAACATTCCAAGGCAAGCGGCCCTCTGCGAACCCCTTGTGGACCCCTGTGGAAGCGGCCCGACCACGGGCGCAGCTTGCGGGGGGACGAGGGCCCTCATCTTAAGATCCTCCCAACTGCATCAGCCTGGGGAGCAACTTGGAGGGATAGACACGCCGGAGCGGCAAGCCCTCTCTAAAAAAGTTCAAGGCTCTGAGCCAAGTCGCCAGCCCTTAGTAGGCCCCCAGCACCACAAGTACTCTCGGAAGTAGGCGAGCTGCAGAGGGGGAAAGAGCGACACTCTGGGCTCCAGAACATCAAAACACCGTCTGTTTACCTGCCACCCTCTGCAACCTCCTGCAACCCCTGCCCCGGCCCCAACTTGCTCGGTCCTCCCTAACCTGGACCCAGACCAGGGCATCACCATGTCTAGGGCTGCCCGCTGGGCTTGTGCAGGGCTGTAAAGGCGCAGCAATCCCGGACTGCACTGGTCCTCAACCCCTGGTCCCACGGCACTCAGTCTGAGGTAGTGCAACCACAGAGCAGAGCGTGGAAGTGCACGTAGAAGTGCGCCAGCTCAGCGGACGGCAACAGCAGCAGCAAGCAGTGGAGCCGGAGCTTAATCTAGACAAACGAGTCCACAGACGGATCACATACAAACCATAAACTACAGTCACAATTAACTTCAACTCAAACCCACCAGGAACAGAAAGCGGTGAGAGGTGGCCCGACTAACCCCTGTGAGCATCAGTACCAGAATCACCACACTTCGCACTTTGGCATCACAGGCTAGCTGTTTCTACACCTGCCCGTCCCTCAACAACGCAAGGAGAAATCAAGAAAAGTGGCATATCACCCACAATTCCAATAAGGAGGTTGCACCAGTCAGCAGCCAGCAGTAGTTGGAGTGTACTCCGGGGCAACTCCTCACCGCGAGATAAAGAGCTAGCGAACACTCCTATTGCCTATCTCTCACCACTCCCAACTGACAGCCATCTGAAGGTCTCTCTGAGTAGACCACCCTCTCACTAGTAAACTAGCAAACAGATTGATCAATCAGGGGAAGGAGCATGAGATCAGGTAAAGCGCGAAGTAATGCCACCAGTCAACCCACAAATGAAACAAAGAGGAAAAGGAAAAGAGAACCGGCTACGGATGGAGTAGCAGTAAAAAGGAGAGTAAGCAGTGACTTGGATCACCCCATTCCATGCAGGAGACTCTCCCCAGTCAAAAGCTCAGGCAGGGGACTGGTTGAACAATCCTCTAGCATGGAAGAAACAAACTGCGGAGAACCGGGCCCTCTGAAATTTGGGAGCCCTCCACCCAATCACCGCAAGATAACTGACTACTTCGCTGCTGTAACAACTTATGGTGCCAGTAAATGGACTAGATCACCAGCACCAAGCAAACGATCCATAGGGGGTGGCCTATCACCCATTTTCGATTTGCAAACACAAGGAAGTTTCGGAGAAAGTCCTAGAGTGAATCCACCTGTCCCCGTCCCTCTTTCACCAACAATAGTGATCATGAGAAAGCAGCCTCCGAAACTAGATGCCCTGCACATAGCTCAAGTGCCCCGCTACCAGGCACCAGCAGCGTCCCCCACTCTCGGGCAAGAGAAAACCATAGGGAGCTACAGCTCAGATCCTGCCAAGTTCCGTCGAACATCCAGCTCAGTAAACCAATCGATTCTGGACTCAGAGATGGCAGCAACCGTGGAAATCCTAGAACAAGGCCCCCTGTGCCAAAGCCCCAAACTCCATTCCTTCCCAACTTTTGGATGTGAAAGTGAGGAACTAGAGGTCTGGAATACGGTACAGGGTTGTCCAACTAGATCACCCAAAGAAGTAATAGCGATAGCCGCTCAGAACCATGCCCATAAAGCAAAAGAAATTGAAGGTATCCTAAGCGGGGATTACAAATCCAACTTGCAACTGCAATCACAATCACGACCCCTGAATGTTATAAGGGCAGATGACATGTGGGCTGCAATCCTAAACTCAATGCAAGCAACAGTTATGGCTCTGCAGTTTCACTCAAATAAAATAGATATCCAAGTAGACTTGTTAAATACAATGGCGGTATTTGTCTCCGGTATCCACAGCAAGCTGAAAGAGTTAAACGCTTTAATAACAAGGGCACAAGCTAAACGAGCCAATGACTTTACCATCTGCTCCTGCAAGGAGGTGGCAGATAAATTGTCTCAACTGCCGCAAATCCTAGAAGGAATTCTAAAAGAAATCGTCTCCGTCCGGAATGATGAACACACACATACTACTCCCCTCGCTACCATGCTAACATCTGCCCCGTTTGTGCAAAAACAAGAGGAGAGGCTCCGCTCCCCTCAAACAACCTCATCGTCGACCAAAAGAGAGAAAACAATTCAAGCAGAAAGTAATGCTTCAGGAAGCTTCAGTATGGAAATTATGGAGAATCACTTTTTGTCTCAAGCTGCTGCCAAGCCCGGGAACTCTGAGAAACCTTCAACACAGGTTCTATCGAAAAGAGAACGTAAACGGGCAAGAAAAGGAAGGAGGTCTGCACGATCGCTCCAACTATCCATCTTAAAAACCACTGTAATTATTTTAAATGTACAAAGTCAGGAGCACATGGCACCAAGTGGAAGGCAAAACAGCGATGTCCATGTTCTAGCAAGTACTAGCACCGACATAAAAGCTGGAGTAAAGACCCCTTCTGATTCAATAGGTGCCGTCCAGCTAACAAAGTCCCAGTTGAGGTCCCCCATTGTACTTGGCAAACATATGGACAATTGTACAAGTTCCCAAAGGGACCGGCAGAGCACAAAGTTAAAAACCGCTATGCTCTGACAATTCAGACAACCACCACTTGCAATTTCAAGCAGCAAGAGGAATGTCCATGGCACAAGGCTGAATGAAGTGGTCTACATGGAGCATATCGAGCATGCAGAGCAAATTCAGGCCCCACAAGCAGGTACCCAAAATGACGAACCAAACTACCAGCTGCTCTGGTTTCCAGAATTCACCTCAAGATCCTCCACAGATGTTCTCAATTGTTCTAATATTCTAAGACTCATAAAGGCACTCCCGGATCTACAGCACGTGGCCTCGGATGACATTGCTGCAATTAAATTTATCCAAGTCAGAGGTAGCCAACACACGGACCCAATGCTTAGTATGTTTGCAGAGCCAGTCCAGATTATGGAGCGAAGGGGCCTTTTGAAAGTTTGGGGTATTGAGGTGGTCATCTACAAAGGTGAACGATATCCACCCCCACTATTAGACTCTCAAGATCTGGAAATGCCCAAAGGCATGTGGTCCATCTTGCATGGACCATGCGCAGCCATTCCTTACAGCAGAGTCTCTGAAGAAATGATTAGCGAGAGAAGACTTCCCAAATCCCCGATGAAAGTCCAAATATGTAAAGAAGAAGGCAGGAAAAGACTGGCTTGAGGTCAGAGATCCCACCACGGAAGGGAATGAGTAGCATGGGCTCCTCCCCCAGGAGCGATGGGTAACAGCTGAACAGCTGAAGAATCATCGCCACAAGGCGTATTGAACATCTGCTCGTGGAGCATCGGTGGCCTGCAGGCAAAGATGGAGGATCCAGAGGTAACAAAGTTTTTTAGCGCCTTTGATATTATACTCCCACAGGAATCCTGGGCGATGTAATCAATACCATTAGTAGGATTTATAAAATATCTCAGTCCAGCCACAAAAACAAACAGGCCTGGCTGGCCAAAGGGAGGCCTAGTAATCTATATTAGCAACAGCATCCTAGCAAAGATCTCAGAGCACAAGGAGGAAGATCTACCCTTTCAACTAGTCAGGCTTGATGGATGGGGAAAGAATATACAGGAACCACTGATCTTAGTTAATATACACATCAATCCAAAAACCAAAACAATTGAAGTAAATAAGTTATTAAGCCAACTAATAAGGATGAAAAGTACGGTATAATCAGCATATTGGCTAATTTCGGGTGATTTCAACCTCAACCTATTCCACATTCCTGGTGAAGATCACACCCAAACAGTGGCAACAGGGCCCGCCCAAACCCTCCCAATAAAAAGCAGGAAAGACAAGTTAGGTGAGAGTTTTATACGCACCTGTGAAGCTGTAAGCCTTTTTGCATTAAATGGTCGAAAGTTGCCTGACATCCCACCAGCATGGACAAGATCCTCCAGGAAAACCGTCTCCCACCTTGGCTATACACTGGTAACTCCCGCCCTGTACACACTAGTGAGTAACTTCAGCATCTTAGACCGAGTGGAAAGTGATCACAAGTCACAGGTAATCGGGATTTGTTCATCACCATACAAGCCAGAGAAAGTGGTTGCCCTGGAAGAGATAATTGGCACCGAAAACCTAAAACGACTTAAATGGTCATCCGATACCATTGAAAGCCAAGCGGAAGGGGCTCTACTAAGGCTAGAATCAATGGCCACGTGCAGGGCGAATTTGACAATGGTCTGGGAGAACTTTGCCACCGACCTTATTAATAAAGACACCGTAGGAAACACAAGAAAGGGAGCACAATTGATCCACTTAAAATGTTTACATCTACCGCAGCCAGTTTGTAGAAGGAAAGCAGTTGTAGGTAAACTACTAAGGCAAATGCGTAAATTCCTAGACAATGGATCACTATTGGCTGCCTTGTGAGAGCAAAGGAAACTATTAAAAGGCGAATTATGGTCCGTTAAAAAACATCAGCAGGAGACGCTCTGGGCCAAACTACACTATGCGTCTAAAACATCTGATCCCAAAAGATTCTGGAAAATCATTAATACAATGGACAAGGGTCCAATGGCAGCTAATAATACAAATATATAAGAGGAAGCATGGGTGTGCCATATAAAGTCGCATCTAAAGGAGTTGGACACCGATATTGTGCCGCAAACCCAGGAGTTTTTGAAAATCCAGGAACCTGAGGTTTTAGAAAGCCTGAAGATCTCAGCATCAGAATTAATAAAAATCATTGGGAAGTCGCGAACTGATTCTGCTCCAGGGCCTAAAGGTTTACCACAGGCACTGTTTAAACAGGAAACAGAAAGATGGGCTACGTTCCTGTCAGCGATGTTCAACTGTGTGCTCACAACCGGAATTGTCCCGGCAACCTGGAGAAGCTCAATAATTCACCCCATCTACAAAGGAGGGAACGTGGCTTCTCCAAGTAATTATAGACTTATAGCTCTCCTAGATGTCGACCTTAAGTATTTTTCATCTTGTGTGTTAAACTTGGATTACAGACAAAAACATTCTGCCGTTCATTCAAAGCGGTTTTACTAAACATCAAGAAACACTAACAAACCTCATGGCACTGGGACTTATTACCAACAGAGCAAAAGCAACCAGGGCTCCCACCTATCTGTGTTTTGTTGACTTTAAAGCTGCCTTTGATTGTGTCCCCGTAGTAAACTGTGGGCTAAACTACAGCTTTGGGGGCTACCAGTTACTATTTTAAAAGCTACCGAAATTATTTATTCTGATACATGGGTGAAAATAAAACTAGGGCGCGGCTCACATCTGTCCAGGGTGGTTAAAACAACAGTTGGTGTTAAACAAGGCTGTGTATTGGCCCCAACACTCTTTAACCTGTATATAGTGGATCTGTCTGCAAAGTTAAACAAGGAATCATCCCATTCCCCCTCTCTGGGCAGCCAGCAACTATCTAATATCTTATATGCAGATGACCTATTACTAATTAGCAACACCAGAATAGGCATGCAAAAACTGCTAAACAAATTAGAAGAGTTTGCAAGGATAAATTAATTACAAATCAACCACAACAAATCTAAAATCTAAAATGATTACTATAAATCACAGACCTACCAGCCAGCGTAAATTGTACTTAAATAGTGATTGATGCCAGGTGCAACTATGCGCCACAAAAAGAAGCAATAAAAAAAAGGCGCAGACACTTGCTTATGCCTTTTGCAAGCTCTCTAATTCAATCTTTGGCCATGCCCTGAACACTTTGACAGCCATAATGAGAGCACAATTATTGCCAACCCTCTCATATGGGACAGAAATAATGAGGGGGATGGAGGTAGCTCTCTTGGAGAAGCTTCTGATAAAGACGTACAAATGTGTCTTTTGGTTACCAAGGCATGCCTCTGCAGCCCAGGTCAGACTAGAATTTATGTTGGTTAAGCAGTCGCTGGCTCGCCCTGCGGCATTCATCAAATGTTGTTACAAACTAAGTTGTGCCCAAAAAGGGTCTTTAGCCAATCTAGTCTGGCAGGAAATTACCTTAGAAAGAGGGAATGGAAACTATAAAAGGTATCTGGAAAAGAGTATAAGCCTCTTGAACCTAGGTGAGGTATGGGATCAGTCACTTCCCACACCGGCTTTTAACAAAGCAGTCAATAAGTCAAGTAAACTACATAGCTGGTGAGAAGACAGGGAGGCTCTGACTAAAAGGACGCATGGCTGGTTGATTCTCAAATCGTATAAAACTCTCAAAGAATCATCACTTATGGCTGCCCCCTATTCACAGAAAATTAAGCAACGCTTTCTAAAGCTCAGGCTGGGTGAAGTTCCAACGCCAGACCTCATGCCAAATTGGAAGAAGGGGCCACAAGCCGACATGCATGAGTGCCGCCTTTGTCATCTGGCGATAGAAAACCTGGTGCATGTGGTCTGAATTTGCCCAGCCCTGGCTGTTGAAAGAAAATGCTTACTGAAAAAAGAACTAAATGGCTTAGGGATTAGATCCTGTAGACAAGCATTAATTGAGGCATTCAATCCACAAAACACCATATTGAATATTAGATTGGTTCAATTTTTGGAAATCTATTCCGGTAAAATAACATCTGCTGAAACAAGCCTGTGATAGGGAGGGCGCAAATAGAGACAAAATCCATCTACTCTGAGTAAACAGATCAAAGAAAGGAAGGTATTTTGGTAACATCGCTGGTCACACAGCTAGGCCGCTATGAAGTCTTGCAACAGTAACCGGGTTCAAGCAGGAGCAATTCAAATTTGTAGAATCTATTTAACTCTTTCCAGTTTTTATACATTTATTTAATATATATGTTTCAGTGTATTAACATGTTTCTGTCAAATTTTATGTTGAAGGATTTCTTTTATGGTTTTTATTAACTAATAAAATAAACATTCGCTCTCTCAACTTGTACGTACAGTGCAGGGCATGAGGATGGCACTAGGGGCTCTTACATATGGCCCTTAGTGACCTTGAGTGGCAGCTGATGTTTATGCTAGCCATCAGGTGTACAAGGGTGTGTATCCCATTGTTTCAGGATTACTACCAGTGTTTCTCCTATATTCCAATACATTAATCAGCATTCATACTGTCTGTCAACAACAGAACAGTACGCGCTCTATTGGCGACACAAATGCAAAAACCCAGCACTCTCAAAACAAAGTAATTTATGCATTGTGCTGATATGTTGTGCTTTAACATTTTGCATTGCAGAGTTCAATCCTAAAAACTTATTTTTAATATGCTTACAAATACTGTTCCTTTGCAATGTATTGCTGCAGGTTTTCAGAGTGTGTTAGGGTATGGCCCCTTTCCAGGGCCTTCCAGAGACTTTCCCTGCAACATGCCTGGGCGTGGTTCTGGGCTGGGCCAAGACTCTATAAAAGAGAGCCACCCCAACTCCCAGTGCTCACTATTCAGAGGTCCCAGTGCAGAGCAGCAGCTTCTTCCTGAGCTCCTGTCCAGGCGGCCTATTTGGATCTTCCAGTCTTCTGCCCTAATCCTTCATTGGTGATCATTGTTCCAGGCGGTAAGACGGTGGTTGGACTGTCCCGACACCGTTATTTAGAATTTCATATTCTTGGTTTAAATTCTTAAATGAGTAACAGATTATTTGCGCGCTACCATTTCTTGACATTTACATGGTGGCTTAAGAATCGGCAAGATGCGCGATTCATTTTATAGTGTTTAAACATTGTTGTCCATTGCGCGCTACTATTTCTTGACATTTACATGATGTTTTACGAATTGGCAAGACGCACAACTCGTTTCATGAGCATTTAACTTTGTTGTTCATTGCGCGCTACCATTTCTTTACATTTTACATGGTGGTTTAAGAATCGGCTAAAGAAGCGCGATTCGTTTCATTGTACTTTGATCTTGTTATTTATTGTGAGCTGTTATTCCTTGACATTTACATCGTGTTTTACGAATCGGCAAGATGCGCGATTCGATTAATGATGATTTGACTTAGATATTCATTGCGTGCTACCATTTACCATGGTATTTTACATGGTAACACTCGAATTGGCAAGACGCACGATTCTCTCCTCGAGTTTAATTCATGTTGTTTATTGTATGCTACTATTCTAAGATATTTATTATGTAATATTCGAGTTGACAAGTTATGTGATTTGTTTCCTGAATCCATATTGTGTTATTCATGGTGCACAATCCTTTTATGGTGTTTACTATATATATATATATATATATATATATATATATGCAATATGCGCAATTTGTGTTGAAACATTTTAAGAGTAAACAGAAGGCTAGAGTTTCTAGATGCAATATTGTATGGTCCTAGTATACATTCTCAAAACAGGATTTATATGACTGGCCTAAAATTTAGTCAGAATGTTTTTTCTGATTCTCATGTAAAGGAAAGTACTTGAATAAGAACGTTTTCATTTAATTCATCTTGATTCCCCTACAGGTATCCGGCCATTTTGAAACTTAGTCATTTTAAACTTAACTCTTAGATTGTTCATGTTTTCAGAGTGACTAGGCTTAGAATCATAGTCTAGTATTGATTTCAGTAGATATAATTTTCATATTGTGTGTTCTAACCTTTTTCTTACTACAGGTCTCCTTCCCAGCTGTTCCCTTCCTAATCCCCTCTTCCCCTCTTGAACTCTCTCAGTCTCTGTGATTTATCTATCAGAGTCTTGGAGCTGTTCAGTGGTGGACGTGTTGGGAACGTGCACAGACCCCGAGGATCTGGTGACTCTGACACTGTCAACGCATGCACAGTGCAGGCTATGGGATGGGGCACAGCTACTTTTCAAATGTGTCCCTTAGCCCAGTACACGTAAGGTCAGTGATGTCCTCTATACTCCTGCAGGGTCCCACTATGGCATCCATGATCTGCACTGTTTAACAGTGACTCTGCCCCATGGTGGGCCATTTATTGTCTACGGTACAGATATGACGGTTTTGGGGGTCAGCAAGTGGTGCATGTGAGGTGGCACTACAGCAGGTGTAGTGCCACTTCTCACAAATATGGCACATGGTATGTAATGGCCGTTAATTTGGTATTCCAATGTGTGTGACCCAATGCATCAGGCAGATGTATATGCATACAACAGGTATGTCAGGTATGTGAAGATGAAATGTAGTTCGTATTGGCACCAGTTGTCTGGCATTTTATGTATGTTCTGCCAGAGACTGGCCCAGCATGATTTAAGTGTGCCTCTGTGTGACATTCTTGACATTACCATGGTATATGCCATTGACATTGCTGTGCTATTCTTTGATTGGGTAATGTGTGTGTGTGACGTGTATTTAGTATCCAACCTGTGGGCACTTGTAGTAGTTTGTGGTAATCTTCTGTTAACAAACGGTACATAACTCCACCTGTCCTTCACGTGGTGTGCCTGTCACGTTGTGGGTGTTTTACGTACATATGGGTGTATGTGTTTGTGCTGTACACTGATTGTGCTGTACTACAGCATGGTACATATGTATAATTACCTGCACATCTGTGTTACCCTGGCCATGTGTTTTTGGAGTGGTGTATGTCTTATGTATGTTACAGGGTTGGTGTGGTGTGTGTACATTGCTAGGTTTGTTGACTTACCCAGAAGTAGGCCATTGCCATTTTGTCCATCCAGGAAGTTCTCATTGATCCTGCTGTGCTTGAATATGTAGGCATCATGGACACTACCAGGACACTTGGCTAAAATGTTCTTAAATAGCCCACGGTGGTCCGCTATGTCCTGCACATTTATAGAATGTGTATGTTTTCGGTTCCTGTGTAAGTGTTCTGTTGCTGCTGGTGGGACAAGTCACACATGGGTGCAGTCCACTGCACCCTGCACATGCGGAAGCCCAGCAATTTGGTAAAAGCCTTGTATTATCTCCTGCTGCATTTGCTGGGTGTTGGGGAAGCAGATGTGGCGGGGTGTCAGGAAGATTATTGCATCTAATACCTTCGGCAGGAAGCCTGAGAAAGACGGCTGTGACACACCAGCAACCAGTGCACCAGTTGTCTAGAATGAGCCACTTGCCAGAATATGCAGGACAGCAAGCAGCTTTGTGACAGGTGGTATGTTATGTGGTGTCTGCAGCCTGGCTGTGATCGGTGGCTCAATGTGGTGCACCAGTTGAGACGGTAAGTCCTAATGAGGTCTTATTTCCTGAGGCCAAGAAGGGTTGTCCTGTTCAGGAATATCCTCCCCTGACTTCTGCATTGCCTTTGTGGGAGCTGTGGTGGTGGTTACTGCGGTAGTGGTGGAGGGTGTTGTTGTGGTTGCTGTCCTCTGCGTCAAGTCCCCAGCTGGAGCAGTAACACTTCCATCTTGTCCTGTGGGTTGCCACTGTTGCTTATGTGAGTTTGCCTTAAGTAGTAGTGTGTGGGCCTCATGTTAATGCCTGGTCTGACCCAGGCGTTAAAATTTGACGTTAATCAGGGTTTATGTTATTTTTTCACTCTGCTTCTTAGTTGTGCGTCGTTTTTGCGGCTGGATTATATATGGCACTAGGGGGTTAGCATAATTTCTTATACGCGACCGCCTATCTTGCATATCATTGTCACAATCGGACGCAAGGTGTTTTGCCGCATCCAAAAAGTGATGCTAACTCCTATATTTTAGTGCTAAACAGGTCTAGCGCCAAAATATAAATATGAAGTTAAGTTTGTTGGAATTTGCATCAATAAAAATTACGCTAATTCAGCGCAAAAAGAGTATAAATATGCCCGGGAATGTGCATGTAAGGCTACACTGATACACAGATAAACTTGACAATAACTGGACAAAAGACGGAATATGCATGCAGGACAAGCTGCACAATAACCAAGAATGCAAGGAAGCAGGAGTGGGCACTAGCTGCATCCGGGAGACCTGAAGAGGCAGCAAGATGAAGTAGGTATGAAGAGCTGGAAGGCAGCATGGGCGGGTAGGTATGAGGACCAAAGTAATGGTCTTTGGGAATAAGAAGAATAATTTAATTGGACACTGGGTAACCTGAAAGTGGAAGAAGTACCATCTCTACAAAACCTAGGTATGCAATTTGCAGCAAATCGAAATTTAAAACTCCACTGTGAAATGGTTAAATCTCATGCTATTGTACCACAATAATGGGACTGTGGAAAATTAGAAAGGACTTTAGGGGCCCAGTTATACTATCTGTGCTTTTTCCATTCAAAGCCATGATGCAGACAAAATTGTTATATGGAACAAAAAAAATATTTATGAGTGGGTTGCAGAAGTGGGCTGCAATAGAGGGTCAATGCTTGAAAGGTATGTTCAATATGTCCAAGTCAACTGTGGTTCAGGCTTAAGGTTTGCAACAAGGTTTGATACCTTGGTGTTACATACCCATGCAAGCAACTCCACGATTTTGGAATATATTACTGATTTCCATGGAAGATAAAATGTCTACACTCTGCAGGAACGAAGTTCAGAAGAGTGAATTGAAATTGGGTGCGAGTATAAGAGAGAAATTAGATTTTATTGAAGACGATCTCTCCCTTGACTCTCCCATTCTACTTTCTCTAGTAAGATGCCCTACATCTGAAATACAGGTTAGAATTCAAAAGGCATGCAGAGAAAGGTAGTTTAATTATTTATTAGTAAGGCAGCTGACAGCACTGATGTGGGACTCATGACGGACTGATACACGTTTTCCCTACATTTAGGGCCTCATTACGACCTTGACGGCCAGCGGTAAGCTGGAGATAACACCACCAACAGGCTGGCGATGTTCCGCCAGCTATTATGACTGTGGCGCAATAGCCACGGCCATACTGCCGGCCCCTGACCACGGCGGTAAACACTTCCATGGAAAGGCTGGCATTAAGGAGGACTTGGGGTGCCGCTAGGGGCCCCTGCACTGCCCGTGCAGCGGCCCCCAGGCATAGCCCCGTCGCGCATTTCCTTGTCCGAATTTCGGGCAGTGAAATGCGCGATGGTTGCTACTGCACCCGCTGCACATCAGCAGTGCCACCGGCTCTATTACAAGCTGTCAGCAATGTTGATGTGACTTTTCCGCTGGGCCTGTGAATAGTAACACTGTTACCGTCCGCTGGCCCAGCGGAAAAGTCATAATAAGGAGCCAGAAATACCGCTGGCACTGGCGGTATTCTGGCTCACACAGCCTCTGCGGCCTTTTTAAAAGACCACCTAGGTTGTAATGAGGGCCTTAGTCCCTACCCAACTTTGAAATGAGACAGGAAATATTGATTTTTGTAAGTAGGGATAAACCTATTTAAAGTCACATCACAGACGGCAGTGTTGGTTGAAAAATAATGCCGGAATATGTAATTGTAAAATTTTGTCAAAATCCACTAATTCCCTTATTTTAATAGATTGTTTATTTTTCTACAGATAACTGAAGTAATAGAAAGGAATCAGTGAAGATTAAATTCTCAATGAAAGGTTTCAATGTTGTTTGAGCTGTGAGTCATTTTTTATGTGCAGAGACTGTATACTTTTTAAATATAATTGTATAATTAATGTAGATTTGTCCTCATTTTTTAAAAGCCAATTATTTTATCAAACACGTTTTGAGCTAAATTAATTGCGATTAAAGGATGCTTTTTCAAACTATAGGTTAGGAAAAAACTAGAAAATTACTCTAAAGGTGGTCTTTATTATTCATCAAACTTCTACCTGATTATGAGGCTTATTTAGACTTTGGCAGAGGGGGTTACTCTGTCACAAATGGGACGGATATCCCAGCCGCCATGTTGCCATCTGCATAGGCTATAATGTGAATCAGACCCTTATTTTGACTTAATTTGCATTAATATTTGTATAATTCATCATACACCTGACAAGATAGCAAAATTCTCTTGATGGACAGATAGCGCACTACTCTATACATTTTAATCCATGGATAAAAGCTCAGAGTGATGAATACAGAATCTGATTCTTTGTTCCAGCCAAATAAAAAAATGCATACACCTCCATCCCTAGTAAAGTGGATAGTACAATTCAGTTGGCTGAATTTTATTAAAAATAATGAAAATATACCCAGTGTTCAATTAGCCTCTTTGATTCCTTGCCTCAGCTCCCACTTTTGGAAAAGTATTTTTGCAGTGTTGTCATAGGGGTTTTGGAAGAGGTCGATACTGATTTCTTTTAGGGTACACCCTGGGTGTATCGTATTTGTTACAGTGTCACAGGGGTCTTGTGTTCCTCTTAGGTGCCAGAGAAAGGTTTTCTAGGATAGTTTGCAGAAAGTCAAACATGAACTGCTGAAAAGGAGGAATGGGTAGATTGTGGGAACTCTGCTAGGTCTGTAATATGTTGTAACCTATCTCTTCATAGTATGCATGATAAAATCTCATCCCATTGCCAACTCATCAGAAAATGTCTGGACCTAATGAAGGCTCAGAAGAGATATGTTTTCTCCAAACCTTCATGTAAAGAAGACCTAGATGTGACCTGCTTCCTAACTGTACTCATGGACTGGAATTGCTTTCCAAGGACCGATTGGCTGGCGTCATCCTAGCCACTGGGATGCAAACGGCAGAAAAAGGGCTCAGTACTGTGAAAAAGCACCAACTGTTCAGTTGTGAGTAGAGTTCACAGGGCACTGTGGGATCCCTGCTTAGAGAGATCTCTGAGTGATAGGCGCCTTCCCTGGAAATCTGGAAGTGGTAGAAAAGACTATGAATAGTCTATGTGCTTTAAGCAAGTGGTAAGTAGGAACAGAACAGGCATCTATATGCATTTTTTCACTAGATAAAACTGGGTCTGCATGACATTCGTTGTTCTGGGTGGAATTACCTGCAATAGGAAGCTTTAAGTGGGTGGAAATGGTAATTACAGTCAGGGTGTATTCCATTCTTAAATCCCCCCAGCTTATTATTGGGCCCAGAGTGACTGCACTAAGGTTGGTAGTGTCACTATTCATTCTTTATACTAGTGTTAGAAATGAGGTCTTTAGTTGGCAGTCAGGTTACCCCCTGTCCAAGCAAGGACCCTCACTTTAGTCAGGGTAAAAGAGAATCACCCTCAGCTAACCCCCGCTCACCCCTTTGGTAGCTTGGCACGAGCAGTAGGCTTAACTTCAGAGTACTAGGTGTAAAGTATTTGTACCAACACACGCAGTAACTTAAGGCAAACACTACAAAATTACACAACACAGGTTTAGAAAAATAGAGAATATTTATCCAAACAAAACAAGACCAAAATGACAAAAATCCACAATACATAAGTCAAGTTATCAATTAAAAAGTAAACAGAGTCTTCATGTAGTTTTAAACACCCACTAACGCTGTTAGCGTGAAAATGTTCCTTGGGCGCATAAAAAATAACCCCGCTCGGGCGACTGTGCGCCAAAAAGGGTTTGAGATGCGTCAATTTCACTCATGAGCGAGACCTTGTGTTGTTTCTCCTTTCGTCAGGTCGGGGTGCGTCGTTTCTTCTCTCCGCAGGAGAGCGATGCGTCGATCCGGTTAGCACTCTCGGGTCCGTGCAGGCCTTGCATCATTTTTACATGCCCAGCTGTGTTTGCATCGGAAATCCAGCTGCACAATGATCCGGAAACCACGCAGCACTGGTTGCGATCTCACCAGCCTCCATCAGCGATGCTTTGCATTGTTTCTCCAGCCCCGATCTTCGGGTCGCGTTGCAGGCGAGCATCGATTTTCAGGCGGAAAGCCGGCAGCGCATTGATTTTTCAGCTGCAGATCAGAGTCACATCGATCTTTTCCCCGCACGGCATTTTGTGCGTGGATTTCTTCCTCTGAGACTGCCAGCTTCTCCTCAGGGTCCCAGGAACTGAATGGGCACCACTTGGCAGAGTAGGAGTCTCTCCAGAGACCCCAGGTGCTGGCAGAGAGAAGTCTTTGCTGTCCCTGGGTTTTCAAACAACAGGAGGCAAGCTCTAAATCAAGCCCTTGGAGATCTTCACAAGATGGAAGGCACACAAAGTCCAGTCTTTGCCCTCTTACTCTGGCAGAAGCATCAACTGCAGGATAGCTCCACAAAGCACAGTCACGGGCAGGGCAGCTCTTCTTCCTCAGCTCTTCAGCTCTTCTCCAGGCAGAGGTTCCTCTTGGTTTGCAGAAGTGTTCTAAAGTCTGTGGTTTTGGGAGCCCTTCTTATACCCAATTTCTCCTTTGAAGTAGGCCTATTTGAAAGCAAAGTCTCTCTTCAGTGTCAAACTCTGCCTTGCCCAGGCCAGGCCCCAGACACTCACCAGGGGGTTGGAGACTGCATTGTGTGAGGGCAGGCACAGCTCTTTCAGGTGTGAGTGACCACTCCTCCCCTCACTCCTAGCACAGATAGCTCATCAGGATATGCAGGTTACACCCCAGCTCCCTTTGTGTCACTGTCTAGTATGAGGTGCAACCAGCCCAACTGCCAAACTGACCCAGACAGGAAATCCACAAACAGGTAGAGTCACAGAAATGGTATAAATGAGTAAATGCTTACTTTCTAAAAGTGGCATTTTCAAACACACAATCTTAAAATCAACCTAACTAAAAGATGTATTTTTAAACTGTGAGCTCAGAGACCCCAAACTCCACATGTCCATCCGCTTCCAAAGGGAATCTACACTTTAATCAGATTTAAAAGTAGCCCCCATGTTAACCTATGAGAGGGACAGGCCTTGCAACATTGAAAATTTTTTTTTAGCAATATTCCACTGTTAGGACATAAAAAACACTTTATTATATGTCCTACCTTAACCATACGTTGCACCCTGCCCTCGGGGCTACCTAGGGCCTGCCTTAGGGGTGCCTTACATGTAGGAAAAGGGAAGGTTTAGGCCTGGCAAGTGGGTACACTTTCCAAGTTGAATTTACAGTTAAAAACTGCACACACAGACATTGCAATGGCAGGTCTGAGACATGATTACAGAACTACTTATGTGGGTGGCACAGTCAGTGCTGCAGGCCCACTAGTAGCATTTGGTTTACAGGCCCTGGGAACCTCCAGTGCCCTCTACTAGGGACTTACTAGTAAATCAAATATGTCAATCATGGATAAGCCAATTACATACACATTTTGTAAAGGAGCACTTTCACTTTAGCACTGGTTAGCAGTGGTAAAGTGCCCAAAGTAACAAAGAAAGAAAAGTCAGAGTCCAGCACACATCAACAATCTGGGAAACAGAGGCAAGAAGTTAAGGGAAACCACGCCAAGGATGAAAAGTCTAACAACTAGGCACTCTGCAGTGCATATTGAGCTTAGTGGGACACATCAATTTTTAGTGGGATACTGTCTTCTCAACTTTCCCTCTGCCTTGGAGTGACTGGTAAACACCATATATACATATTTTTAATTCATTGACCATGTTTCACTGGAAAGGTTTCAGGCTACTGATAACACCATGTTTTGTTGTACTTGAGTGCACTTGGAGGCAAAAAATTTAATCTATGAGGAGAAAGGAGGAGCATTTACCATTCTATATTCTTGAATTGAAGAAAGATGTTGCATCTTCCTCTGACTGAGAAGATGAAGTTGAATTTTTGTCTGAGGTAAACACACCATTGGGGAATCACGCAAAGAGCATACAAAGAGGACGATTCACTAGACATGTCAGATAAACTTTACATAGATGATCAGCTGACCCATTAATAAGCCATGAAAAAGAAAAAGAAAGGTTGATCACATTCTGAATTCCTGTGATACTTTTAGTACACAATGCTTACCTGTTCCAGGCAGTTACTCTTATGAAATGTATGGCTCTCACACAAATGATAAAATTCACTCTTACAGTCTCACTACATTCATCCTAATTTTTAAATCAATAATAACATCAGTTCTAATTAATTCATTAAGTTCTGCATTCATTTTAAATACATTCTTGTATTTAAATTAGGTTTCTCATATTATTTAAAGTCCCTGTTCTTCTGAAATTAGTTCCAATTTCATTCCAAATAATACAGGTGAAAAGGACCCTCCATCTTGAAATCACCAATTGTGTTGTAGTTTTATTTAAATTACACTGTAATTGCATTTATGGAGCACTTTCTATCCCTGACGAGGCGCTGGTGTGCTTTACAGTGAGTAGCACACTACTACTGAACCCAAGGTAGGTGGTCAGTCCAAAGATTATTGTTGAATTTAGGAATTTGCATTAGAAATAAAGGGCCTGATTACAACTTTGGCGGAGGGGGTTAATACGTCCCAAATGTGATGGATACCCCACCCACCATATTACGAGCTCCATAGGATATAATGGACTCGTAATATGGCAGGCGGGATATCCATCACATTTGGAACGGATTAACCCCCTCTGCCAAAGTTGTAATCAGGCCCACAATAGCAAAACTTAAAGCAGACAAGCATGTGACTGAGAGGGGGCTATACTCAGAAAGAGGAAGCATGCATAAGATAAAAGGTAAGGAAAGGGCCACTCTGAAGACCAAATGGAGAGGAATCAGGAGCTGTAATTTGAGGTCAATTTTTCATGCAGGGTTTTAGGAATAGAGGAGGTAGAGACTTTCTGACAGAGCATGCATCCTTTGGGTGTAAAGCTGTAGAAATGAACAATATTATACAGTGGTCTATCTAAAAAAGAAAATTGCTTAAAAATTCAAGTCTGCGTTTGCAGATCATTTAAACATTGCGAGCCCGAGCCTGCTAAGTCCCAAGCATAGGGTAGGCTTTTAAACACAGTTCAGAGTAAAACAAGCTTGGTACAGGGTTTACAAACTGCATGAGGTGAGGTTGCACAATCTCCTTTGCTAGGAAAAGATTAATTTAATCATCGGCCCTCTCTATTATAATATTTCTGCACTACAAGGTCATTTTGCTAACTATTTTGCTGACAGCATCTTGCCAACATGGCAGTCCGATTTGTATTCCATGTTGTCTAAGCCCATTGTAGGTTACTTCTACAGCTCAGCAGAGTAACCATGGACACTCAAGGTACCTACCACTAACATTTCAAGTGTATGTTGTGTGTGTCTAAGCAAAGTGTCTGAATCGGGCAAACACTTTGGGCCATATTTATGACCTAGTTTGCTACATTCTTGCACTACACAACGTCATGCAGGAGCAAAGTGTTAGGGTTTGTGCACAGCAAAGAGCATGTCCCCTCTCACTGCACTAGTGGGTTCTGTAATAGCTCCCTTTTAAACTTACTATTGAAAGCCTTTCTTGTTATCTCACCTTCCCCCCCCCCAGGCTTCTGTGTATGTTGTTTAATGTGCTGTTTTGTTTACACATTAGGCCTTGCTTTTACCAAGGCTTCTTTAAAACACTCCTCTCTAAGCCATGTGTTAATTTAACTTATTTGCATAATAACTGAAACTCTGCACACCTTTCAAGAACATGTGCAGCATGTGAGGACCACACCCAGCTCTTCAAACCACACCCAGCTCTGCACACCTTTCAAGAACATGTGCAGCATGTGAGGACCACACCCAGCCCTGTCTATAAAAGGCAGCCCTCGAGCCTCGCCCAGTGCTTGTGCTCGTCTACCTCCCGCTTACCTGAGGACAGATCCCTCGGCGCTGGCACTCCTGCTCTCTACAGACTTTCATTGGCTTCAATGGGCGCAGCTGCTGGCTCTTCCTTCTTCCGGTTTCCGGTTCCTCCTTGCCTCAGCCTCTCTCCTACAAGCAACCTGCAAAAGAGAAAGAAGACAAGGTTAGACTGATCAGTATCTCTTGCCAGCAACAAGTAAGTGCAAAACTTTTATTACCTGAAAGAACTTTGACAACAATTTCTGGATTTGTGTATAGACAATTTGAAACAAGATACCTTCCACGAACATTGTGATTCAAACTCTTTTTTACAACAATACTTTGCGGAACTTTGTGAAGCAAACATTTTTTTATGGAACTTTTAAGAATCGAACCGTGGAAACCATTAACAGCAAGGCAAACAGTAAATCAAGGACTTGCACAAATTACATGCTGTATTTTGACGTAAAAGTACAGTATTTGTTTTATAAAAGATTCTGGAAATATGGAAAAGTGAGTCTGCTATTGGCAAATTAGGCTTTAGTTATATTAAGATGAATGTTTGATATTGATAATTCTGATAACGGTATTTGTTTAATGTTTTAGAAGCTTTAGAGTAATAGAAAGCACATCCCAGAGCAGTAACACATTCCAAACCTGGAAACTAGAGACCAGGATCCAAGAGGTACTATTAGAAGAACATTTCTAATAAATAAAGGGATAGTCAGGAACCCAGTTAGGAATAGGATGTACTTATCTGTTCTTTGTTTATGTTTCATTAGGCACCAGTTTCTACCGAAGTCAGAGAGGGCCGCAGATTTGTGCAGCACTTCAACAGTGGAAACGCAAGAACGCTGTTCTCTCTTTATTTTATTTTATCCACTTCCCCCCTTCCCTTGAGCTTCTGTTCTTAGTGCACTGTTTTAAAAACTAGTGTGCTGGAACAAGCAGTTTCAGGGTGGGGTCGGATTGTCTTCAACCTCCATCAGAACTGAACAAGGACTCAGGTGAGCTGGGCTTTGACAGAAGCACAAGCCTTAAATAAATAAAAAAAATTCAGTTCTGGTGGACGATGAATATCGGGGAAGAAATAGAGGGCATTGACGTCACGGATATGGCGCAGGCCCTAAATGAGGACTTGGCTCATAATGAATCAGTGTCTGGCATCTTGCAACATATGCAAGAGGAAATAGAGAGATTAAAGATGGAGAATACCTCTTTAAAACAGGATTTAAGCAGGTATAAATTTAGGGTATCTCAGTGGAACACAGCTTTTACGCCTTTGTTTAAAACCTCCTCAGAGACAGGGGCGCCATCAAAACATGCAACTTTGCCTCCCCCAGTTGAGGTCACTGTTAATGTTCCTAATGCTGTGCCCTTAGCAGCACCTGAACGTTTACATGGAGATAGTAACAAATTCCATGTTTTTATCAATCAATGTCAATTACACTTCGTTTGTAAGCCACAACAGTTCCCTACTGATGCTACGAAAGTGGCATTCGTCTTGTCTTATTTGGGTGGCACAGCAGCCAATTGGTCAATTCCTTTCGTGGAGAGAGATGATCCCATCCTCCATAATTGGAATCAATTTAAACGTACCATGACCGGCCTTTTTGCAAAACATACTTTCATGCAGGCAAGTGATAATGAGCTTTTAAATCTTAAACAAGGTAACAAGGATTTATTGACCTATCTCACTAGTTTTAATCGTTTACTCACCGAGACACACTGGCCAGAAGAAAAGCGTGTCTCCCTTTTCTATAAAGGTTTGAGAGACGAGTTAAAAGACGCGCAGGCTCATATCGTTGATTTGCCAGAAGACTATTCGGACTTTGTAGATTTAGTTGTGAAATTAGAACATAGGCTAGGAGAAAGAAAGGGAGATAAATACAAACTAGAATCACGACTAACTTGTATTAGACACGAGAAGAAAGACCCAGATAATAAACTCCCTGAACCTGAGCCTATGCAAATAGGGACACTCAGAGGTTCACTCACATCAGAGGAAAAAGAAAGAAGGAGAAAACTTCAATTATGTTTATATTGTGGAAGGGCAGGTCACTTTGCCAGAGAATGTCCAGTAAAGCCTAAAAATCCACGAAAGGGTGCTGTTTCCTCCACCTCCTCAACTGAATCGGGAAACGATTAAGCTCGACAAGGGGAGAGGTTACTTGTTCGAGAAAACATCTTAATCAAACCTCTAATGCTGCAGCCTTCATGGTACCGCACATACCTAGACATTTCATAATTCAGGTCGTTTTAATTGTTACTACCCAAGTGAGGCATTCTCTCCCTGTCCTACTGGACTCAGGCGCGACAGGAAATTTTGTGGATAATAAGTTAGCTGAGAACTTAGGACTTCCTATGTGCCTAAAGCCTTGTCCAGAAGCAGTATGTGCAGTGGATGGGTCAGAATTGACCTCTGGATTAATCACAAAACAAACAAGTCCACTTGTTATGGTCTGTCAGAACGGGCACACAGAGGTGATTAGCTTTGATCTGATAGATACTCCTAATTTTGGTTTGATTCTCGGGGTACCCTGGTTAACAACTCATAACCCAAAAATTGATTGGGTGAATAGAAATGTTACTTTGGATTCCTCTTTCTGTAGAACCAATTGCTATCAAGAAGCAGGTACAGAACAGAGCACAGTATTACACTGTGCTAGTGTTATACAAGATGAACCAAGTCTCCCTCCTGAATATTCTGACTTTAAAGACGTCTTTGATCCAGTAAAGGCTAGTGTGCTGCCCCCACATAGGTCTTATGACTGTCGTATAGATCTTATCCCAGGGACCCCTTTACCTAATAACAGAGTATATGCTTTGACTGACGAAGAAACCAAATACTTAAGAACCTACCTAGATGACCTACTACAGTCTGGGTTCATCCGTCATTCCACATCTCCGGTGTCATCTCCACTCTTTTTTATCCCGAAGCCGGATAAATCCCTGCGCACATGTATCGATTATAGAGGACTAAATAAGGCTACAATAAAGAATAAATATCCTCTTCCTCTAATACCTGTGTTGTTGGATCAGTTAAGACATTCTACTGTATACACTAAACTAGATCTGCGGGGAGCTTACCACCTGGTCCGAGTAAAAGAGGGGGATGAGTGGAAGACAGCTTTCAAGACAAAGTTTGGTTTATTTGAGTACACAGTAATGCCCTTTGGGTTATGTAATGCCCCTGCGGCCTTTCAGTTCTTTATAAATGAGGTCCTACACGAATTCCTGGACGTTTTTGTCATAGTATACATAGACGACATCCTCATTTATTCTAAGAACTCAGAAGAACATACCCAACATGTTTGTGCAGTATTATCAAAGTTAAAAGAAAATCATCTTTTTGCTAAGTTAGAAAAGTGTACTTTTAATGTCAGCAAGGTGGACTTTTTAGGATACTGCCTGTCACCTCAAGGAATAACTATGGATGTAAAGAAAATCAGTGCTATTGCTGATTGGCCAGAACCATCCTCTGTAAAAGATATTCAGAAATTTCTGGGTTTCGCCAATTTTTATAGGAGGTTTATTGCACATTTCGCAGACATTGCGGCCCCAATAACTACCTTGTTGCGGAAAGGGCAACGATTTATTTGGACTGATGAGGCGGCACACGCCTTTCAACTCCTAAAACAAAAGTTCACTTCAGCCCCAATTCTGAAACATCCTGATCCTGACTTGCCTTTTTTTGTTGAAGCGGATGCTTCACAAGTAGCTTTAGGAGGAGTTCTCTCTCAACGAGATGCAGTAGATGGCCAGTTACATCCTATAGCCTTCTATTCCAAAAAGTTATTACCAGCTGAACAAAATTACACTGTGGCTGAAAGTGAACTACTAACTATCAAAGTAGCCTTTTCAGAATGGAGGCACCATTTAATGGGAGCCAAGTACCCAGTTACAATCTTTTCTGACCATAGGAACCTACAGTTTTTTGGATCACTTAAAGCATTAACACCACGTCAGATGCGCTGGTTAAATTTTTTTAGCACATTTGACTTTGTAATAACCTATAGACCAGGTGCACAACAAATTCAATCTGATGTGTTATCTAGATACGGACATACTTCAGACATGAAACAAGATAAAATAGGAGAACCCATTATTCCTCCCCAAACGTTTTTGGCACCAGTACAACAGAAGGATTTCATCACAGATCTATATAATGCACACATGCAAATAGCACCTCAGGATTGGTTAAAAGATTCCCATAACACAATACAACGAGGTTTATTGTATCACGACAACATGCTGTTAGTGCCCACCTCTGAATTACAAACACAGGTGATAATTTGGCATCACGCCTCACCGTTGGCAGGTCATCCTGGTTGGGTAAAAACCCTGGAAAATGTGCAAAAACACTTTTGGTGGGACACTATAAGAAAGGACATTAAGCAATTTGTCACTACCTGTCCAATTTGTGCAAGGCATAAATCTTCTCATAAGGCCCCTGACGGTTTGTTAATACCAATGCCAACTCCCAAGCAACCTTGGCACACTGTGAGCGTAGACTTTATTGTAGGTTTACCACCTGTAAAATCTTTCACAACAGTGTTGGTTATAGTGGATTTTTTATCTAAAATGGCTCATTTTGTACCATTACGGAAATTACCCACGGTGGCAGAATTTGCCGATATTTTTATAAGGGAAATTGTGCGTTTACATGGTTTGCCAAGCAAAGTGGTGTCAGACCGAGGGAGCCAGTTCAACTCTAAATTTTGGAAAAAATTATGTAAAAAACTGAAAATAGATGTGGCATTATCCACTGCTTTCCACCCAGAGACAGATGGACAGACTGAACGACTGAACCAAACCTTACTTCAAACGCTACGTTGTTTATTGGCTGATTATTCTAGTGAATGGTTGGAAGCTCTCGCTGTTGCGGAGTTTGTTTATAATAATACTGAGCATTCAGCTCTACTTTGCTCACCATTCTATTTCTTGCAGGGGTATCATCCAAGAGCTATACCCATTTTGTTAGAAGATTCTCTGTTACCTACAGTAACGGATAGACTAACAAGGTTAGGTGACATACAAGACAAAGCCAGGAAACATTTATTAAAGTACAAGGAAAGCATGAAAAGACAAACAGACAAACACAGATCTGAGGCCCCAATGTATAAAATCGGTGACAAGGTATGGCTCTCCACAAAGAACCTAAACATAGAGGGATCCCGAAAGCTGCAACAACGTTTCATTGGACTCTTTAGTATAACTGCCATAGTAAACCCGGTAACAGTAAAATTAGATTTACCAAAAGAATATCCAGTACATACTACATTCCATGTGTCCTTGCTTAAGCCGTACAATCCAAAAACCCGACCTGAACCACCACCTCCACCCATACCAATTAAGGGAAATCTAGAATATGAAGTGAAAAGCATAAAAGACTCAAAAAGAATTAGTGGACGTCTGTTTTATTTAGTAGAATGGAAAGGATATGATGAATCTGAGAATTCATGGGAACCAGCATCATATGTACATGCCCCACAGCTGATTAGACGGTTTTATTTAAAAAATCCAGGAAAACCCCGTCCTGTAGGAGGGCCTTTGAGGGGGGCAACTGTTAGGGTTTGTGCACAGCAAATAGCATGTCCCCTCTCACTGCACTAGTGGGTTCTGTAATAGCTCCCTTTTAAACTTACTATTGAAAGCCTTTCTTGTTATCTCACCTTCCCCCCCCCCTAGGCTTCTGTGTATGTTGTTTAATGTGCTGTTTTGTTTACACATTGGGCCTTGCTTTTACCAAGGCTTCTTTAAAACACTCCTCTCTAGGCCATGTGTTAATTTAACTCATTTGCATAATAACTGAAACTCTGCACACCTTTCAAGAACATGTGCAGCATGTGAGGACCACACCCAGCTCTTCAAACCACACCCAGCTCTGCACACCTTTCAAGAACATGTGCAGCATGTGAGGACCACACCCAGCCCTGTCTATAAAAGGCAGCCCTCGAGCCTCGCCCAGTGCTTGTGCTCGTCCACCTCCCGCTTACCTGAGGACAGATCCCTCGGCGCTGGCACTCCTGCTCTCTACAGACTTTCATTGGCTTCAATGGGCGCAGCTGCTGGCTCTTCCTTCTTCCGGTTTCCGGTTCCTCCTTGCCTCAGCCTCTCTCCTACAAGCAACCTGCAAAAGAGAAACAAGACAAGGTTAGACTGATCAGTATCTCTTGCCAGCAACAAGTAAGTGCAAAACTTTTATTACCTGAAAGAACTTTGACAACATTTTCTGGATTCGTGTATAGACAATTTGAAACAAGATACCTTCCACGAACATTGTGATTCAAACTCTTTGTTACAACAATACTTTGCGGAACTTTGTGAAGCAAACATTTTTTTATGGAACTTTTAAGAATCGAACCGTGGAAACCATTAACAGCAAGGCAAACAGTAAATCAAGGACTTGCACAAATTACATGCTGTATTTTGACGTAGAAGTACAGTATTTGTTTTATAAAAGATTCTGGAAATATGGAAAAGTGAGTCTGCTATTGGCAAATTAGGCTTTAGTTATATTAAGATGAATGTTTGATATTGATAATTCTGATAACGGTATTTGTTTAATGTTTTAGAAGCTTTAGAGTAATAGAAAGCACATCCCAGAGCAGTAACACATTCCAAACCTGGAAACTAGAGACCAGGATCCAAGAGGTACTTTTAGAAGAAAATTTCTAATAAAAAAAGGGATAGTCAGGAACCCAGTTAGGAATAGGATGTACTTATCTGTTCTTTGTTTATGTTTCATTAGGCACCAGTTTCTACCGAAGTCAGAGAGGGCTGCAGATTTGTGCAGCACTTCAACAGTGGAAACGCAAGAACGCTGTTGTCTCTTTATTTTATTTTATCCACTTCCCCCCTTCCCTTGAGCTTCTGTTCTTAGTGCACTGTTTTAAAAAACTAGTGTGCTGGAACAAGCAGTTTCAGGGTGGGGTCGGATTGTCTTCAACCTCCATCAGAACTGAACAAGGACTCAGGTGAGCTGGGCTTTGACACAAAGTGAACCTTAAGTCAGATTTTTAAGTGGTTTTGTGTGACTTTGAAGGGCTTCACAAATCTGAAGTATATGCTGTGTTGCATTTCTCTGCGAAAGGGAGGCATCCTATGGGCATTGCGTGGGTGTTCTAATGCAACTTCCATGTTTTTTTATGCATTTCCAGATTTTCCAAACCAGGTAAACCTGGCAATGCGCCAAAAAGATACACCTCCTCAGGAGAGGTGTAACAAAGAAAAATATATTTATTTCTCCTTGTTTTTCCTCTTTCTATGTGTGCTGCATTTTGCAGAACACAGGTTGATGGGGAAAAGCATCTCAGGATTGTTTTTGTGCAGGAAGGTACTCCTTCCTACACAAAAACTATCCTGCCTACAACACAAGCCCCCTTGCACCATGGTGCAAGAGTGCCTGCTTTGTGACTAGGCTGCAAAACCTGTGCCAGTGCAAAGGAAAAGGGCAGGAATTAGCTGCACTGGCTAAATACAGCACACTTCTGTCATTTCCCTGTGCAAGGTGACTTGCTGTACTGCCCTGTGCCACAGAGCCCATAACTCTGGGCCTATGTATATTACTGAGTCAGAGTAATGGAGCCAATGGGAGACATTTTTGATGATGCACGGATGGAGGTGAGGTTGTTTTCCTAAACGGGAAAGTGCATTGCTGACATTCCTGAAGCTGGAGGGAGAAGATATGGATACAAACTCCCACTGGACAATAGGTAGATATGATTTGAGGTCCTCAAATATGGCCTCAAGCAAATGAGTGACACAGAGGGCATGGTATGAGAGGACAATAAGCAACGCTTCTGAAAGCTCAAAAAACAAGCTGACCTCACCTTGTGACTGGGTGACTAAGAAGGTGGGAGTAGTGTGGGTGCCTTTATGCACTGGTACCAAAAAGCTCACTAACATAGAGGCTCTGTCCCATCTGAAATCCTAAAAACCCACCTGTTGCTTCATGCCTTACTGTTAGACGTGTAACACCTGGCATCCGTAGGGTGGTCTTACCCCAAACTTTTTGCCTTTTTGTTGCTGTATCTTTTTGTTGGCCTTAGGATTCTGAACACCTTACTACTGCTAATCATTGCTTAGGTGCATGCGCTTCTCTCCTAAAACATGGTAACATTGGTGTTTCCACAATTGGCATATTTAATTTACCTGTAAGTCCTTTGTAGAGTGGTATACCATGCCCAGGGCCTGTAAATTAAATACTACTAGTGGGACTGCAGCACTGATTGTGCCACCCACGTAAGACTTAAGTAGTTCTGTAAACATGTCTCAGACCTGCCACTATGTATGTAGTCTCACTGCCACCCCAAGTTTGCCTCTAAAACATCTTGCCAAGCCCAGGACTCACCTTTGCTTACATATAAATCATCTCTAAGGTAGGCCCTAGATAGCCCATAGGGCAGGGTGCCATGTAGGAAAATGGTAGGACATATATCTTTACATTTTTAATGTCCTAGTAATGAAAAACTCCTAACGTCATTTATTTTTATTTTTGTGAGACCTGCCTTTCTCATAGGCCAGCATTGAGGATTCCTTACAAAATCTTTAAGCTGTAACTCCTGATCTGAGAGGAGTAGCTACACTGTGTTTAGTACAATGGAATGGTAATAATGAATCCTCTTTACTGGTAACATCTGATTGATTATTACTATTTTAGAAACACCACTTTTAGAAGGTGGACATTTCTCTGCACTAAAGCCTATTTCCAAGTGTAGCTTTCACCTAGCCCAATCCAATACACGTCTGGATTGGGATAGGTGAAAGCTACACTTGTGCATTCTATTCAGACACCCAAAACATAGGATACTCAGCCACTTTTGCATTCGTCTGCATACTGATGGGTCTTCCTGGAGAGGAGGTTGGGAAGTGCACCTCTAGTCTTTACCTCAAAGGGTAAAGACTAAAGTTCACACAAAGGGGCTGATTACCTCCCAGTGGCTGTCTGGCGCCAAGACTGACCTGAAAGGGGGACCAGTGCACTTCAAAGGAATTCTTTTGTAGTCATCCCCCACATCAAAGACACGCTCTTGTATAAGTCCCTTGACCCACTCATCAGTACACTTCTGGACTTAGAGGAAACTCTGCTGTACAGTACAGACTGCGGTGCTGCTAGGATCGCCAATCTGCCAAGACTGACTGTTCTCAGGAATTGCTGCCCTGCTTTATTGTGATGCTCTGCTGACTGCTGATCTCTGCCCTGCCAAGAACATCCCAGAGTGACTCCAAGGGCTTGCTGTCTTGCCCTCTGTTCCTGTTCCTTCGAGGTCTCAGGGACATCAAAGTCCTCGCTCACTACTTATCATTGTCCTCATGCCTGCTGTGCAAGAATCAGCACCCCTGTACCTCAGGGACTCCAGCATGTGAGGAGCTATTCAATCATTTCTACTTCAGTGCTGCCTTGCTTCTCAGCTCTAGCGTGAGTATAGCACTACCGCCCCTGACTGCACTGCTTTTCAGTGTCCGTGCATGTTTGGCGCACTGATACATTTATGTATCGTTCCTCATCCCCAGGGCACATGTGGCGCTTCCCGACTCTGCTGTACTGCTGTCTCCCCTCGGAGCGTGTGCAACGTCCCAAGACTGTGTGGCACTGTCACTCAACATCCAAGTGTGGGTCACACTCTGACTTGCATTGCCACCCCAGGAGAACCCAGCATGGAGAAGTTGAAGAGTGGCCAAGTGGCGCAGAACCCCCAGTGAAATCCGCCACAACTAGTAACAGCGAGCGTGACATCAGCGTGCCCATTTGAGGACCCTTTACCTGCAATCCACACCAGCAAACCGGCCCACCTGACGAGGCACTGTGCGGGGCCCCCTTGAGTTGGCCTGAGTCTGCACCCTCAGGAACTGGAGACTCATCAACTTGTCAGAGGACTGCGACAAGGCCCCCCACACCAGAGTGCCCTGCCCACTTTAGCCAGTGATAACATTACCATATTTCCCTTAAAGGGAGGCCTGTCAATTCCCCAGCACTCTGATCCTTAATGGGACTACCCTCGTAACTTGAAACACACATATCTCTTAATCTATTGGTGGGATTTTTGTTGTACTGACCCTGTTTTAACCAGATAAATGTTCTAAAGTTTTGCTAATTCAGTGTGGAGTCTTTTTGTGGTGTCCTCATTTGATTACGTTTAAGTGTTACACATATACTGTACACATTGCCTCTTAAGTTACGCCTGATTGCTCTTCACCAAGCTACCAGAGGGTGAGCATGGGTTAATTTAGGATGTGTATTTGACTTACCTTGACTAGAGTGGTCGGTTCTTTTTGGTTTAGGTGTATTCCCCAACCAACCAGAAATCTAATTTCTAACACTTACCTTCTCTGAAGCCCTTGTTCACAAACGATTCTTGTAGTGCAGTCCAACCAGTACTCTCACTGTTGTGTCCCAGATGTTAAGATCTAACAAAAGCTTCTGTGGCAACTTTGCCTCCCTCTTTGGAGGGATAAGGGCAACCTATAAAGATATTAAAAATATTAAAATCCCAAGTACCACGGTTTTGGTGCTACCTTCCCCTCATGAAAGAAAAACTCCCACAGATAAGATCACCAATTTGCCTTTGATGCTTCTTTCCTTAAGTAAGCTCTTCATTAACAAATCTCAAGACAGGGTCGCTTAATAATCTTTTTCAGTTTTTCATTAAGGCTAAAGTTTGAACGTCTAAATAACTTTATTTTCAACCACTGAAAGTCCATCCATTCAGTTTGTAGCCTTTTGGCTTTTTTCTTCAGTGTTTCCTATATGCCCACGAGGAACTCCGTTATAACTGTTGTGAAAAAGGCCTATCTTGACACACTGACTGTCCCACCAGAAGTCTTTTTGGCTATTGAATCCATTGTAGATGTCCAGGTCCAGTAGAAGCTTGGCACACTATTATTTTTATGCAAAGTGCAACGGTCATCTAGCCACATCTTTGGTTAAGGTTAGGAATGCAATGTCTTTCGATGGGTCAGTGGTACCCAGTCATGAATGTTCAAAGTCTAAAATTGATAAACATTTGATCTAACGCTTAGCCCCTCCCCCCCACCATCTTGCATATTCATGCATGCTGATTATTAAGACCTAGCTAGCGGAATAAGCACTTTACTAGTTAGAGAGTATACACAATGGGGGACATTAAAAAATACCTGAATATTTCGATCACTATAACCCTGAAAGTAGAAAAAGCATTTCTGATGCCTCTTGCTGAAGACTTTGTGGTTTTAGGAAGGCAACATCTGTACCATTTTGCAACAATGTCTCTTAAACCAATCTTCAATCCCCTTTTTAGGAAATGTAGAGACACTTTGATTACCAGCTGAACAGTCGATAATTGCAAATTAATCTGTTGTTTTGTAAGGTTTATGGGCTATGTGATGTCACTATTAGTAGAGGTCCAAGGTAAAGTTCTCATCTGGTTTTCAGGTGGAGCAATAGGAGCTCAGTGTGCAATTTATATTTTTGGTGTCACACTACAGAGTTGACTTTGGGTCAGCCTCTTGCTTATAATAGTAATAGTTTCTTGCCCATTTCATATCCCTGCTCCTCATTCAAAGGCTTTCTTGTGCCTGTCCCCACTCTCGCAGCATTTCTGCTTTACCATGATTTTCTGGGATGTGAGTTGTATCCTTCCACTGCTGATGTCAGGGAACTATTTTTGCATTCTTTTTTACAAGCATTTGTAATTTAGCACTCATAGGAGTGTATGTCCTCTCTCTCTCTTTCTCTCTGTCTTTAGCTTTTTCTCTTGCTTGTGTACTCTTTATGCAGTCACAATTCTTTCTCTACCTCCTCACCCTTTGTTGTCCTCACACCCAACCTAAGTATTTCTAGGCCCCCCACCCTCTGACACACAGCTCATTTTCTCTCACTCTCTCTTTCTCTTTCTCTTTCTCCCCTCCCTTGCCTCTCTTATGCTACCAACCACTCTGCTACTGCCTCCCACTCTCTCATCACCCATTCAACTCAGCATGCTACTATGGCTTTGCACGGACATTGGAGGGCAGTCATCTTGAAATTGTATTTTCTATAATTCCAAGATGGCCGTCATGTTACCTGTATTTAGGCCCAGATTCAAGAGGGCCTAGCGCCTCCTTGAGCTACATAAGCATAATTGTTTTCAGGGTGATGTGGCACAACGAGGCCAAAATTGCTGTGCCAGATTTACAATCATTAAGTAATGATGATATGGTGCTTTTATGTGTTCTGCATTTTGCAGCACACATAGAAGCAATAAATCATCATTATTTATTATTTATGTGCAGGAAGGGACACCTTCCTGCACAGAAAGAATCATTCTCTTCAACGCAGACACCTTTCTCCATGGTGCAAGGATGCCTGCGTTGGTGCTGGCAGCTAAATTTAGCGCCAGCGCTAGGGAAACATTGATGTGTGCCGTATTTCTGAAAATACAGCGCATCCATGCATTTCAGAACTGATGCAGCATGGTACTGCCAGTTTTGTCAATATGCCCCCATGTATTTCGTAGGAATTACAGTTTATCAGCTATCCCCACTGAAATGGTTTATTCAAATTTTCAAGGGTCACATTTATCAATTTTTATTTGTCTTGCTTGTGTAAATTACTGCTCTCTTCCTGAATATGTTTTGAGCTTTACAATATTAATTATTTGACTTTATCACTGATTTCAGTTGTTGGTCGTTTACCATGTCAAGCATCTCCCTAGAGCTAAGTGGGCCATTTAGGCCCACACAGGTGTCTCTTTACCCCACTGAGTGAGTAAGCAGAATGGCAGAACACTTTGGTAAACAAACAAAAAGTCTACCTTTCATGTGGAAAGGATTTGTTTCTAAGATACAAAGAGGAATTGCAATGGCATGTTCGGAGCTATTGTCTATCACATGGATGTCGTTGTTTCTTCTGTTTGTGTGTAAACAGAAAAATAATTTGAAGGCCTGCGCTACATAGTCCGGGCCTTTTGATCCCATATAGCAGTTTTTTCTATAGAAAGAGTGCTGCTGGATAAAGGCTTCCGTCGACAAAGCCAGGTGAACCTTCATTTGGCAACCAAGTGGCTCGCTGTCTGTAAGTCAGTCTGGCCAACAATATTATTGACAGACAATGCATATGCCAATGCTTCGATCCCTAAATGAGAGCCAACATTTTTAACCCTGCCGAAAGATACCAAAGCATGAGAAATAACACCGAAACTAGTTACAAGATGAGACTGTGAGATCTAATGGAAAGAGTTCACATTTCTAAACCTCCAGTGAGGCCTGAGGCCCATGCGCCTTCCTAGCCATCAAACACGTTTGCTTAAATGGCTAAAAGTTACTTCATGCACACACCCCACTGGTACTACGAATTAGGACTAACCCAGATCAGGCCTACAAATGTGTACTTTAATGATCATTTCCAAGTGCTGTGGAAAAGAGGATTATATTTACTGCACCCGGCAAACACTTCTGACCTGGGCTGGGATGTTTACTGAGTGAGGTATATAACACATATTCCAATTTTTCATGCCTGAGGTATAATGTGTGCACTGGGCATTTATCACATTGAATTACTCAAGTTTTACATTTTTATCAGGTGATTTCCTGTGATACAATTCTCCAGGTTCTCCTGATGCAATGTGCCACAGAATTGAATAATCATTGCACTACTCGGAATTGTGATCCTGTGGCGCTCTCCCAGTTGAGCAGGAATTTGCAGTGAGTCTAATGTGTAGTTTGTGGCTGTAACTCTTACAGCAGAGTGTGGTAACTTGAACGCGTTCTGCAGACAGCCAGATTTGAACCAGCCATCTCCGCACCGTATGTTTGGATGCAGCCTGACATCTCCCTTACATCCAAATTACCTGGCATAGTCGTCCAAAATCCAGCAGGCCAGATCTGCAACTGTCTTACCCAATTCGTCTTTCTGTAACTTCAATGAGTGGGGTCATTCTAGAGAGCAATGGAAACTCCAGCCTCCTCTCCTCTGTTTCCCTCCAACGTAGGCCGTCCTCTTAGATGTCCTACACACATGGGTGGTTCAGCCCGGGAGGTACGTACAGGAGGATGTCCTCGCCAAAACATATTGCCATCCTTTGACTTCGCTATTTGTGCATATTTGATGATTTTAAATGAACGTATGTTCGTGGATAATTGATACTGTATCATCTGCGCAGCTCCTCCGGGCCTTCAGGTCTCATCTGTGAACCAGAAATGTGGCAGGAATTGACAGGTAAAGAGAGCAGCTGACAACCGCCATTTTTATTACAACCGCAACTGTGATCACTGTAAGGTCAGCCATCAAGCATCCAGCGAGTTTCACCAGGCCTGAGTCTGCGTCATATATCTATAATAAAGAGGCTACATCACACACCCCACATGCAACATCAGTATATCTCCATAATATTTAGAAAGTATTGCAAGTGATTGAAACCTCGGTGTCTGGTGTCTGTTTCCCCTTACAAGGACTTAATTTGGGTGCAGTAGTTACCAGCACTTCTGAACTACAGCCTTTAAAGGAGGCCCATGTTGCCAAAAACGTATGGTCACAGCATAGGCTGCCCTTCATCCTAAACTATTCTTCAGGGACATGACTATTACCCTAGCGCTCTCAAATGCACCCAACATTCTGGCATCCAGATTCTAATGGTGTAGACCTGAAAAGTTTGAAAATCAAAAACCAGGTCAAAAGAAGAGAGATCCTGTATTCCTGAAGGGACCTGGGTATTAATTGTATGTAAACGTATGGTTCCCACGAGTAATTCACCCTTTCATTCTTGTGAGTAACGGATTAATAAACAGAGTACCCAAACATTGAAATACGTTAATAATAGCAGTGTGTTTATTTTATTTTTTACAAATTTGTATATTTATTTAGAGAACAACCCCTGAATATTCATCTAACATAGATTAAAATGTTCTACTCATTATGAGTGAGTTTTTGTATGGGAGTATAGAAGTCCACTCAGTGATTAAATCCCTCAGACTACCAAAAGAAGAGGGCGGGGCTCCCAAATTTTTCATTTTATTATTTTGCAGCGCAAATACAGCGTATGGACTTTCTTATTGTGGAACGTGTCCGTGATATTCACAAGAACTGTAATATCCTTTTTTTCATAAATTAAGTATGGGAAATATAGCACAAGGTGTTTTATTCAAATTCTTTAAAAAAAATGACTTTAAAAATGTCCTTTTTAAGGTGGTACGAACCGCTATAAAGATCTAAAAAATATGAACCAAGTTGTTTAATAATAAAGATGCATCATTATTATACTCTTTTAAGGAGTTCCACATTATCGCCCTCATTTTTTTTCAAGATAGTTATGTTAAAATCTAGAATATGTCAGAGAATAGATGGCTAGGTGATCGATGAAGTGATACTTCATTTTAATCTTTCTCCAAACTTTAGGAAAAATGTGGTCGACTAGAGAAGTTTTTTTTAAATATTTAAAAATTAGAAACTACATACAAAGAATAGAAAACAATCTATGTGGTATAGACGATTGTAACATGCTCAAAGCAGACAACCAAAAAAGTTTAAAGTGTCACAAAATATTTTTAGAAACTGCTAGATATAAACTAGAAACCTAGGCAAAAAAATTGAATATAAAATTTGGTAGCAATATTATTTAATTATGGAAGATTTACTAGAAATCAAGAGATTTGGGAAATCTACTTTTGCTATCTGCAAATTTGAATATTCAGCATTACTAAACCAATTCAATCTTCATTCCACACCCGCAAAATTATTTAAATAGTGTTGCAGATCTATCGATCATTAACCTCATTGCTTTTCAGCTGCTATGGACTTAGGTCCAGATTTACTAACATTTTGCATTATGGTTACACCACTTTTGGGGTGCATCCGTGATGCAAAACGCAGGTAGATATTTACAAAGCCATGCAAGGGGTGATTAGCAAGCCACCTTGTGTGGCTTTGTACAAAAAGCTTAACACAATGCAACGGCTAGTGCTGCATTGCGTTAGGCATTCCATGGGTGGAACATGAGCATTCCCATGCACCCATCCATGGATTTCACGCAATCCCACATTTACAAAGGTTTGTAAACCTGGGATTGTGTGAAATCGCTACGTCTCCCAGGGGATGGCGCATTAAAGAGAAAAATATTTTTTTCTCTTTGTTATTTCCTCTTTCTCTTTGTGCTGCAATTTTCAGCAACCATAGAAAGAGGAAAATGCCTTGAGGAGAAAAATATTTTTTTATCTTTGTTATTTCCTTTTTCTATGTGTGCTGCAATCTGCTGCACACATTGAAAAAGGAAAATGACTCAAGAGAGTGTTTTGTGTAAGAAGGTGATTTTGTTAAGTCAAAATGTTGGTTAGAGTGATTCTATTGGGTCTCCTCCCAATATAACACACACCACCTCTGTAGGGAACTTAGCCCTTGAAGCAGACTTTAAAGCCTCGTAAATATATATAAATATGTAAATATACTAAACAAATCGAAGTTACAGGGACATTATAGTTAGGAAATAGCATTAAAACAAGCATTGGCATAGCCAATAGGTCTCGCCTTTGGGACCTTATAAGCATGGTTAAACACTTAACCATGCTCTCATGTGCTGCATGGTTAAACACTTAACAAAGTGTCCCAAAGGTGAGACCTATCAGCTATCCCAGTGCTTGTTCAAATCAAGCACCCAGTGCAGTAGAACCCCTCTCTACGCATGCGCACAGCAGCATATTATGTATTTCCTGGGTAGGTTTTAGAGTGTCAGAGATACCTGAGAATAGTGTGCCTGAGCTTTGAGAAGGCTTACGAGTTGTTCCTGTGTAGTGATTGAGGCTGCCATCTTAAAGCAGGAGTAATCTTTTTCACACTTACCTAAAATCACAATATAGGTCACTTTAATTATTGAACCAAGAGCCATTCATTGTAATCAAAATGCATTCCACATATAATTTAAAATTCACATTGAAGGCATGGATGTGCTCATGGTTCTGTGATTTGATGCTGCATGGACCCCCCCTCATCATTGTATTTTGGCCACGGGGAGGTGGTAGTCCCCAGGGTAGTGTGAGGGGGGGGTTGCACGGCCACCTTGCACACATTAACATTTTCACCCCAGAGGAACCGGTGGTATAAAATTATACCCTGGGGAGGTGGCGCTCCCCTGGGCTGCCCCCCTGCATCCATTTTCTATTTTGCCTCAGGGAGGTGGTGGTCCCTGGGGCTGCGGAGAACTGGGTGGCCCCCCTGCATCCATTTTTTATTTTACTCCAGGGAGGTGGCGGTCCCTTTGACTGCGGGGTTGCCGTATGGCCCCCGTACATTGGATTTTAAATTGTTCCTCAGGGAGATGGTGGTCCCCAGGACTGCAGGGGGCCCAGGCTGCCCTCTGCATTGGATTTAAACTTGTGCCCTGGGAGGTGGCAGTCCCTGCGGATAGAGGAGGACAGGATTGCCACCCTGCATCCATTTTCTATTTCACTCTCAGGGAGTGGCAGTACCTGAGCCTGCGGGGGGTCACACGTCCCCCCCACATCATATTTCTTTAAAGCTTCTGGGAGGTGATGGTCCCCGGGGCTTTGAGGGGGGCTGGGCGGCCCCTCCACATTTAAAATGTCAAAATGGACTGGGCCCACCCTGGGGCTTCTTAAAAACAAGTGGGCATCCAGCGCTTGTTTTTTTTTTCATCCCATAAATTTGTGATGGTGTCACAAAATCACAGCAAATTGTGTGTAAAACAAGTGTCCTTTAGCCGAGCACCAGAGCTAAGGGGTCAGGGTGATTCTGCCCTGGCCCCTGGTCTTATTTTCTAATCTATTTTTATGGGACTTGGCTGAAGCCGAGTCCCGAGATGGCTGCCAACACTTCCTGATTGAAGTGTTGGCATCCAATCAGAGCTCTGCATTTCCCTGCACAAGCTCATTATGATTCGCTAAGTCTTCGTGATCTCAAATATACAAATTTTGATTTCCTTTAATTCCTCCTAAACTACTGAACAGATTTACACCAAATAATCAAAAGCACAATCTGCTTGCCAAAAGCTAGCTTTCTGCTAAATTTGGTGCAATTCTGTCCAATGGTTCCGGCTGTAGTCGTGTTCAAAGGTCCTATGGAAATTAACATAGGAAACACAACTTTTTTGACCCTCACCTTTTTCTCAGCCCCCAGTTGATAGATTACCCCCAAACCTCCTGTGCACAACAAGAATCATGGGCACACCTTTGTTTGGAGAAAATGTTGTGAAGATACATCAAACGGTGCCAAAGATATAGGCAAATCAAAAAACACTTTTTCTATGGAAACATGGTCCTAACCTTAACAACCTACTGGCAACCACCACTAAGTAGTATATATATATATATATATATATATCAATCATAAAAGTATGTATTTGATATTGTCTTTTGTTTAACCATGATGACATTTTAAAATTATTAGTTTCCAGTTTTAATTTCGTAAAAAATGAATATTTTAATCGTGTTTTTGACAATATTTCTTTCCATGATACGTTTGTCACAATTTTTTTGTCATTTCCATGATAAGTATAGAAAGAATCTGTTTATGATAATTATATTTTTGGTGGTATTTTAAGTGTGCTGATATTTTCATACTCGATATTTTATCATGGATCCAGTGCCACAGGACCCATAGTACAAGAAAAAATAGGGTTCAGTAAAAGGTGAAACATCTTGGGTGACCATGTAGAATATGCACATTTTCTACTAATGAATATGTGTTTAAGGAATTGTCTCTGGTCCATGTACCTTGTGTCAATCACATAATTTCACACATTTTAAATATAAAGTGGACCACACTTATACAGCGCTGATTGGAGCAGGTTTCCTGGAACAAAGAGAATATCTTTTTTGAATTGTAAAGTGCAAATTTATGACTGTTTTTGAGAGTGAGTAAGGTAATTTTATTCTTTTCACTTTTAGTACAGAAACATTCAAGTGAAATGTAGTCAATTGTGCTTTTCCAAAATAAATGTATAAAAGATACAAAAAGAGGTGCTGATTCTATTTGCCATTCTACTGCTTTGCTTGCTATGTGAACCTGTGAGGAGGTGGTTGATCTGCTTCTAGCTTCCAGACCATCCATTAGTTCTGTGACGACCAAGTAAGATGGCAGGCTTCACAGCGCTGTAAAACCAGACCTGTTAAAAGAATGTTTCGTTTTCACTCCTGTGATGTCTAAGTAATCGCTAACAGGCAACGTATTGTGCTGTGATGCTGGTTGCTTACAAAGGAACCCATAGACAGTACAATGATTTTAAGGTAATGCATGCCTTGCCACTTTCTAATGGAAGCAAAGGTCAGATGGATCAAAAACTGTTTGAAAACTTTTGGCAACTATTCCCCTTGCAGAGCTTTACCAATCTTTTAAACTACGCTCAATAAACTATTCATTTACAAGCCTTACATGTGAAATGATGGACTTTAGTCAGACTTGTGCATTGTCTGAATACAATTATTCATAAAGGGATGCATTTTTAATTGCCACATTTGGACAATATATGCTGATTGTTTATAGAGATGAACAAATCTGGTACCTTAATAAATATTATCGAATTATTATTGAATATTATCCTTTACTACTCTGTTTCCTGAGCACAGTAGCCTCGTGTTCTCTAACTACATTTGATTAAATTCAAATTCCTGTGAGTAGTCACGTGTCTCCTCTTCAGAAAGTTCCCAAAATGGACACTGTGAGCAGTGAATATTATTCAAGGCACTGTACCAGTGCAGTGCCGCAGGAACCATTTTTAAGCACTCCTTCCGTACCTCAATCTATTAAATTCATCCATTCCGTTTCAAATATTGAAATCACTGATTTCAATCACATTTACATGCATGGTGATTTTCCTTCTGAATTATTTATTTTCGTGAATTATACATTTAAAAGGCCTTCGAAATAACTTTATAACAGTCTCATGTGCCCATTTATAATATCACTTTCACTTAAACAGGCTCCTTGGAGAAAACAACATCTGTGTTGAGTCTCAGTCAGGGCAGCTGGAGGCCCCTGAGAGTCGCTAACAATGTATCTTGCAGACAAGCCCTTACAGTCTGCCTGAACGTTCTGGACACCACCAAAGTACGTCAGCGGTGATTGACAGCCCATCACATCTCTTTCAATAAAGACATTTTAAGGGTCCAGCAAAACAGAGAGTTAACTTTGAATTGGCAGTAGACGAAAAGCATGGTCTCTTCAAAATATACTGTTGTTTACTTGTTGCATGCATTGTTTTATCTAATAGATGTAAAATTCGACGTAGGCGCGCTGAAAAGAGTGAACGCTTTTCTCGAATGCACCAATATTATTTTGTAAACAGTCAGATTCAAGAATACAAATAGGCACTAAGGGGCATATTTATACTCCGTTTGCGCCGAATTAGCGTCGTTTTTTTCGACGCAAATTCGGCGCAAAACTAACGCCATATTTATACTTTGGCGTTAGACGCGTCTAGCGCCAAAGTATGAGGAAAGAGCGTCATTTTTTTGCGTGAACGCCTTCCTTGCGTTAATGAGATGCAAGGTAGGCGTTCCCGTCTAAAAAAATGACTGCGCCGCAAATGCGTCGTATTTATACTCCCGGGCAAAAATGACGCCCGGGAGTGGGCGGGGCAAAAACCCCTGCATTTGCGCCGGATTTTAGCGCCTGGGTCAGGGCAGGCGTTAAGGGACCTGTGGGCTCAAAATGAGCCCACAGCTGCCCTCCCATGCCCCCAGGGACCCCCCCTGCCACCCTTGCCCACCCCAGGAGGACACCCAAGGAAGGAGGGACCCATCCCAGGGACATTCAGGTAAGTTCAGGTAAGTATAATTTTTTTTTTTTTTATATATTTTTTTGGCATAGGGGGGCCTGATTTGTGCCCCCCTACATGCCTCAATGCCCAATGACCATGCCCAGGGGACAGAAGTCCCCTGGGCATGGCCATTGGGCAAGGGGGCATGACTCCTGTCTTTACTAAGACAGGAGTCATGTAAATGGCGTCTGGGCGTCGTTAAAAATGGCGCAAATCGGGTGGAGGCGATTTTTTGCGCCAACCTGACTTGCACCATTTTTAAGACGCCCTAGCGCCATTTTTCCCAACGCCGGCGCTGCCTGGTGTACGTGGTTTTTTTCCACGCACACCAGGCAGCGCCGGTCTGCTTGCGCCGGCTAACGCCATTCAATAAATACGGCGCATGCATGGCGCTTCAGAATGGCGTTAGCCGGCGCAAAACTTTTTGACGCTAAACTGCGTTAGCGCAGTTTAGCGTCAAAAAGTATAAATACGGGCCTTAGATTCATAGTTGGTCACAATGGTGGGTAAAGTACGTGCTAATTGTACAATATGAAGAATGTGTTTAAAAACATTGCACTGCTGCCAACGTTAGTTTATTCAGTTCAAGGGGGTATTTTTCAGACATAGGTGGTGCTTTTGACAGGAGCCCAACGATGTGGCGCTTATCGCCTAGCAATGAGAAAAGGTTAAGAAAAGCTGGAAGCAGCACACAGTAAATCCTGTCATAGCCCGTCACAAGCGGCAAGCTATATTCTGCATAATGACCAGGTTTTCAGCCGTGTTTGCACCCCCACTGTAAAAAGAGGGAAAAACATTTTGCTGCGCAAAAAACTGTGGCACCCCACCAGAAACCAAAATTCATTCTTTGCTGAGTGTTTCATGATCTTTGTTTCAGTTTTCCTGCCTATTATAAATATAATGTTAGTTCAATAAATGTACACATTATTCTAAAAGACACGTGTTGAAAACATATCATACAAAATGGATTCCGTAATTTACTGGTCATACCATGAACGACTCTAAACTTGTCTTGTATACCTTTACCATCAGTGAGCGCATCTTTATTAAATCTTTTTCTTGTTCTATGTTTATATAGCGCTTCTCTTATCAATTTGAAGTGTCAGTGTGCTTTTACGGGAAAAAACAAATACACGATGGTGTGGTTCGCAAGGAACCATTATATAGAAAGAGACAACGAGAATACAACAAACACTGTCTGACACAACTCTGTAGTTGAAACAGAGAAAAAATGAAGGTTTTTTTACATTTAATTTCATTTGGAGTTTTTGTAAAGCTACCCTACAGCAGCACCAGAGCGCTCATGCACACCCAAATACTAGTGATTAGGGGGATTTGCGAAAGTAAATCTGGGTTAGTTCTTTAAATATAGGCGATGAATGAGGATAAGATAAGGGGTCAGATTTAAGAGCCCCTAGCGCCTCCTTGTGCCACATTAGCATAGTTTTGTATCTGCTAATGTGGCCCAACTAGGCCAAAATCGGAGCGCCAAATTTACAAAGTGGCGCAATATATTCATTGCACAACTTTGTAAACCTTTGCGCTACATTTTGCCTGTGTCAGGTATAGTGTATGCAAAGGGGGTGTCGCCCCTTAGGGGGACTGAAAAAATGGAGCAAATAAATCTAAGAGATTTCTTTGCATAATATTGTTCGGCACTTTAAATCCCTTTCAGGGTAGGCATTAAAAGGAGGAACACCATTGCTTTCAATGGGCCTCTGGGTGCTTTGCAGGATTAGCATCAGAATTTTTTATGCTAATACAGCAAAGCGTCGAACTAGCGTAAAAAAATGATGATGCTAGTACCCTAACTACCGCCATGGTGTGCCATTGATTAAATACGGCACACTCATGGTGGCGTTAGGGGGCAAGAAGGGGCTCTTGAAAAGTGGTGCTGCACTAGGTGCAGCGCAACGTTTCATGAATCAGGCCCAAAGAGTTAGGAATGCGTTTAGCCTTTGACACAACTGTTGGAGACTTTTTTGCTACCTTGTTTCTAGTGCTTGAAAGTTCCACAGCAGTATTTAAAGCTCAAGTGGAACATTTTTGATTCCACGCATATAGGTCCTTGTTTACGAGGCCCTTTTAGCGACACTGCAGTGGCACTGTTCCTTTTTCCATATTTACAAGGCGGCGTTAAGCCACTTTACCTTGAATCTGGATTCAATAATGTCTTGCTCATTGATGGAAGTCTAGTGTCTATAATAAAGTTTTAATTATTTTGATTCTACAGAAACACTCTAGGGCATGGGTAAAGTGGGTAATTGCACATGGCCCCCTATTTGTAGTCGCCCTTCTGGTAAAGAGATCGTTCTCTCTATCTCAAATCTATGTTTTTAGCTGAACTGCTCTACCTCTCACTGCCTTCCTCTACCTCTGACTCTAACACTCTCTTTAACTTGCCTACCTCAAAACACTCTACCTTTCTTTTTTCTCTCAGTCTCTCGCTTGCTTTTTCTTCTCAATGTTCCCATTTGACATCATTCCTCTTTATGTCTTTCTCTACTTCTCTAGCAGACTCTATACCTTATCTCCCTCTGCTGTACTTCCTTCTCTCTTTTCCCTCAATGTTCTCTACTTTACCTCTCTCCCTCTCTATTGCGGTGTACCTCATTGTTCTCTACTTCATCAGTCAAAAAAACCCACATTTCTCTTTACTTCATTTCTCTAACACTCTCTGTTCAACTAACTCTGTCATCTATTGATCCCACACTCTACCACTTTTTCTGCTTCACCTATGTTTCTCTCTAGTCTCTTTCTTTAATTCAGCTCACCTCTTCTAGTTCACCTCGTTTTTCCCTCTCTCTACCTCCCTCTAAATCTCTGTGTAACTACTCCCTGTCCCTGTTACACGTCTTTGTACCATACCTTCCTTTACCCTCTATCTCTTTGCCTCTGTATTAAATACTTCCCTTTCTCCCCCATCTCATTCTACCTCTCTCTCATGTTCTCACCCCTGTCTCTCTCTGTTCCTGCATCTCTACTCATCTGCCCCTCACTTTCCCACCCCCCACTCTACCTCACCTTTCTATCTGCATCTCAATACTGTTGCTAACTCCCTCTTTCTCTGTCTACCTCTCTACAGCATTCTCTCCGGCTAACACACATTTCAGCCTTTAGATTGCACTCATATCTGTCACACATCTCTCCTCACCTTTATCTCTGCCTCCACTCATTGCCTCTCTATCCTTCCCCTGTCTCATGTTCTGTCTCATTTCCCTTACTTAGCTGAGCCGGACTTCACTGTAAAAAGGACAGAAGGGACAAGGCAGAGGAAGATAATTAAGGGGAAACCTATCATATTTTACCCAATGAATTGTTCAGATCCTGAGAGCTGTGCTTTTGGTGACTTTCAGTGTTGCAGTGTGAATGCCACTTGCAAAGGGCGACGCATGTTGGTGTCCATCAATTAAAAACTGCAACTTCAACTTTCATGTGGAAATGCCTTATTTTGATTCTTACCATGTAGTCCAGTAAACATCCACCAAAACACCCCTACATTGTCTTTCGTATAGTGGGAGGGACAGTCTTTTTAGACACCGAATTTCAAATAAAATATTGTTCGACACAAAAAACTGTACACTGAAAAGTAAAACGAATTGTCTTCATCAGTTCTTGTCCAAGCTTTTTATTGCTATTTGGCCAGCGGATGCCAGGCATTTGATATTTAAACGCTTTTTTCCATGCCAGCATTTTTGAAAAAATAATGTATAATTTCATTGAGGGCTTCAATTAGCTGAAAAGTAGTAATATACTCAAAGTTGGTTTGAACACGGGACGTGAAAATATGACTTACCCCAAAAAAAGATTATACTGTTTTTAGGGAGAATATGGCATCTCTAGCAGACTTCATAGTGTAGTCAACATAAGGGTTTATGGATACTTGGCAGTAAAAGCAAAATCATAGGAATATGAGCTATGGCAGAGAGCAGCCAGGCCTAAGTTAAAGAAAACGTGTGAAGCATTTAGAATTATCAAAACAGTAAAAAAGTTGAAAACACAACACAAAAACAAATCCACCCCAATTTAGAAACTAGAGAAAAACGTAATAAGCAAAACACACCAAAATAAAAAAAATCCAATAAGGGGAATTAGAGATATAGGGCGTCATTCTGACCCTGGTGGTCATGGACCGCCAGGGCCAACGACCGCGGAAGCACCGGCAACTGTCTGGCGGTACTTCTGGGGCCATTCTGACCGCGGCGGTACAGCCGCGGTCAGAAAAGCGAAAACCGGCGGTTTCCCGCCGGTTTCCCCCCGGCCCCAGGGAATCCTCCACGGCGGCGCTGCAAGCAGCGCCGCCATGGGGATTCCGACCCCCTTCCCGCCATCCTGTTTCTGGCGGTTTTCACCGCCAGAAACAGGATGGCGGGAACGGGTGTCGTGGGGCCCCTGGGGGCCCCATTAAGATTTTCAGTGTCTGCTTGGCAGACACTGAAAATCGCGACGGGTGCAACTGCACCCGTCGCACACCAGCAACTCCGCCGGCTCCATTCAGAGCCGGCTTCCTCGTTGCTGGTGCTTTCCCGCTGGGCGGGCGGGCGTCCTTTTGGCGGTCGCCCGCCAGCCCAGCGGGAAAGTCAGAATGACCGCCGCGGTCTTTTGACCGCGGTACGGTCTTCTGGCGGTTCCCGCCAGGCGGGTGGCTTCCGCCGCCCGCGGGGGTCAGAATGACCCCCATAGTTTTAAAATATGTTTTTAAAATGTAAGTAAAAATAGAGCAGCAAAGCGCGAATTGTGATCAAAAGGCGCAGTAGTCTGGGACCTAGGCATGATTTGTGGCATATCGCGATGGAGTGCAGGTCAGATACAACAAGTAGGTTGACCCTGCTGAAGCATGGAAGCAGAAAAAAGGTGTAAAGGTTTCTAAGTACCATTTAGAAAACGGACTGTTAGACTTGTCCTCCTCGGCATGGAATTCCCCTAAACATTTTGTCTTCACAGTACTATATTTTGCTCAACTCTGTGCACTTTACCACTGCTAACTAGTGGGAAGCAGTAGTACATTGCTTCTTTTATCTCCTTTAAGCATGGTAAAATTACTAAATACATAATGAGCACCTTCAATTTACTTATAAGTCTCTCGTAAAAGGTTCTGCAAGCACCCAGGGCCTGTAAGTTAAATGCAACAAGTGGTATCAGCCATTGAAGCCCCACTGTAAAACATGTCTCAGGCCTGCCACTGCAGCCTGTAGTGCCATTTTAACCTGGTAAAACAACCTTTTGCTGGCAGGCCTATGCTGTTCTTTTTACTACTTATGAGTCACCTCAAAGGAAGGCCCTAATGGTTTGCAGGGGGAGGTGCATGGTATTTAAAAAGTAGGGCTTGTTTATTTAAGTTTCACATGTCATGGCAGTGAAAAATTCTGAAAGCTGTTTATCAATGTGGCACGGCTATCTCTCCAGTGGGTTACCTTATTGCACCTAATAAGTGATAACTTGAGTTTGGGAACAAATAGAGAAATATTTCTTCCACTCATGATTTGTAATAAAAAGTCTTCTTTAATGGTGAAGTAGGATTTTCAGTTACTAATCTGGCTAAACCAAATTTGCTTTTTTGCCAGTGTCCAGGGTCACATGACTGTGAATTGCTCCTTGAGGCGTGTTCTGTATTCCTTGTCGGCAAATGGAGCCTTAGTGTTGAGGCTCTAGGTATTCCTGATAGGATGCCTGGAGTTGTGTACTGACCTGATTACACTTCCAACACCCCTGCCTGCAACACACACAATGGAACCTGACACCAGGTCTCCCCTTGCTTATGTCAGCCTGGACAGTTTGGAGCCAATCCAGGTGAAGGGGAAGAACTGACCAGAACCAGTTTGGGAGTTTACATGGGACTGCCCTCCACACAAATGCCGATGGCCGGGATACATGTGGTACCTTAAGAACCTCTCATTAGAATACTCCTAGGTATGTGGAAGATTACAGAAGAACTGTGTTTGAAATGGGATCTTTTGTTGGCAGTCAGGTTACCCTCTGTCCAAGCAAGGACCCTCATTCTAGTCAGGGTAAGTCACACACAATCCAAATGATCCAGTTCCCACCCTCGGGTAGCTTGGCACTGAGCAGTCAGGGTTAACTTAGAAGGCAATGTGTAAAGTATTTGTGCAATAAATCATGGAATAACACAGTAGAACACCACAAAAATACACCACACTGTGTTTAGAAAAATATATTTATCTAATAAGACGCAGGTCAAAACGATCAAGATGCAATAAGTATACGTTGAAATATCACTGTAAAAGTGATATGAAGTGTCTTTAGTCTTTTAAAAAGCTCAAGCACAAGTACCTGGTTTGCGTTCAAATTCTCTGCAAGGGACCGCAGAGGAGGAGATGCGTGGAAAACGGGGAGGTGTGCATCGATGTCTCCGGCTGCACACAGACGATGCATTGATCATTTTCCACGCAGGGAAGACTTTGCGTAAATTTCCAGCATGCTGACTTGGATCCTCTTCGGGTTGCAGGGTTTTCGGCCGCCTCGGGGACGATGCGTTGAAATCCGGCACTTGGAGGATGAAGTCACAGGGGCTGCGTCGATCCGGTGGGCGATGCGTGGGAATTTCTACTGCACGGCAGGCGCTGCGTGGATTCTTCCCAGGAAGTCGGGCTACGTCATTCCGGCTCGGCTTTGCATCAATCCAGTGGGCCGTGCGTCGAATTTCCGGTGGCAAAGCTGGCACTGCGTTGATCTTCTCCTTGCGAAGTCAGTCAGCGTTGTTCCGGTTCTGTGTGCAGTGATTTTCTCACCGCGATGCAGCTGTGCGTCATTTCATAAGGGCTGTGCATCGATTTCCACCACACAAGGAGTTCTTTTGCAGGAATTAAGTATTTTTGGTCCTTAGACTTCAGGGAACAGGAGTCTAGCTCTAGCCAAGCCCTTGGAGAGCACTTCTCAGCACAGCCAGGGAGCAGCAAGGCAGCAGGGCAACAGCAGGGCAGCAGTCCTTTGCAGAAAAGCAGTCAGGTGAGTCCTTTGGGCAGCCAAGCAGCTCTTCTTGGCAGATTGCAGGTGCTGGTTCAGGTTTTCTTCTCCAGGAAGTGACTGAGTTGGTAGGGTCAGAGACCCTGCTTAAATACTAAAATGTGCCTTTGAAGTGGGGGAGACTTCAAAGAGTGGCTTAGAAGTGCACAAGGTCCCCTTTCAGTTCCATACTGTCTGCCAGGGTCCCAGTAAGGGGTGTGGCAGTCCTTTGTGTAAGGGCAGGCTACTGTCCTTTGACATGTAAGTGTCAGGCCCTCCACCCTCACAGCCCAGGAAGACCCATTCAATATACAGATGTATGCAAGTCTGACTGAGCATCCTGTGTTTGGGGTTTGTCTAGGTGAATGCACAAGGAGCTGTCAACTAAACCTAGCCAGACGTGGATTGTAAGTCACTGTAGGATTTAAGTGCAGAGGAATGCTCACATTCTGAAAGTGGCATTTTTAAAATAGTAATATTAAATCCAACTTCACCAGTCAGCAGCATTTTGTATTACCATTCTGGCCATAATAATTATGACCTAGTTACTCCTTTCAGATCAGAATCTACTACACAAACAGTATATGAGGTTAGCCCTAATGTTAGCCTATGAAAGGAGCAGGCCTCACAGCAGTGTAAAAACGTATTTATGAGTTGTACACTACCAAGACATATAAACTGCAAAGGTACATGTCCTGCCTTTTAGCTACATAGCACCCTGCAATAAGGGTTACCTAGGGCCTACCTTAGGGGTGACCTATATGTAGAAAAAAAGGGGAGTTTTAGGCTTGGCAAGTATTTTAAATGCCAAGTCGAATTTGGCAGTGAAACTGCACACACAGGCCTTGCAATGGCAGGCCTGAGACATGGTTACGGGGCTACTTAAGTGAGTCGCACAATCAGTGCTGCAGCCCACTAGTAGCATTTAATCTACAGGCCCTGGGCACATATAGTGCACTTTACAAAGGACTAATAAGTAAATTAAAAAGACCAATTGGGTATGATCCAATGTCACCATGTTTTAAGGGAGAGAGCATATGCACTTTAGCACTGGTTAACAGTGGTAAAGTGTGCAGAGTCCTAAAACCAGCAAAAACAGTGTCCAAAAAGTGGAGAGAGGCAGGCAAAAAGTTAGGGGTGACCACCCTAAGACTGTCAGGTCTAACATACTGCCATACTGTTTGCAGAAAAATGACTGGACCTGTTAGCCTTGAACTCATGCCACTCAGAAGTGACTCCAAGGGTCAGTCGGCTGACCCCCAATGCGAGCAACAAGGACACAACAAGCTTTCATAAGCCTCCCTGCAACTACCTAGCTGACAAACACCACCTGGACCTGCCTGAGCCCTACTGCTGGCTTCTGCTGGAGTTAGTCCTGATTCCCAAGAGGTGCCCACCAGGTCCTAGATCCTTGGGTGGCATCAGGGTGGTGAAACTCCATATGTTTTGGGAACTTGTGACCACGAGCATTCTCTTTGCACCAAGAAACGACCATCTGCAATGCCCGCCAACACAAAGCTTCAGAGTTGACCTGCTCTTCGTGTCTGCAACGAACTGTCCATGACAAAAATTACCCCAGCGTCTCCCATCAATGCAAAACTCTAGTGTCAATCTGCTTGTCGTGCCAAACAGTGACAATCTGCGTTGACTGCCAACGCAAATCCCCCACAAGCGCAAAGCTCCGGCCAAAGCTCCTCGAATGTGCTTGGACATTAAAAAAGTAAACTCCTCACTAGGGCAAATTTGTGGTCCCTGTATCTGACCCACACTACTTGGCAATCAGCTTGCACTTGTGACTTTGACCAGGTTCAGCGCAAACAGACACCTGTGAGTGGCACTTTCTGTTTTTTGGTGCTATTTTCAACAAAAACTTGAAAAACTTACATAACTCTGGTTATACTGTTTGGAGTTTTGTAATTTTATTGCCATTTTATTTATTAAATTGTACTTTATTTTTCAAAATAGGTTTGGGGTTTTATGTCTTTTGCCTCTAAGTTAAGCCTGACTGCTTTTGTGCCATGCTATCAGAGGGTTAAGCACAGGATTATTTAGTGTCTTTTGTGGTCCATTCTGACTAGGACTGCGTTTATTACTTAAGTGAGGCTCTCACTTCCCCTCAACTAATAACCCAATTTCTTACAGGGACTTTGTAGTTCTTCTCAGGAGAAACACTTCTTCAAGCTGGCAAACCTGGAATGCAGTCCAATGCTGTCAATCTGCTGGTCAGATACCTTTTGCAGTTGGTCCCCTTGAAGCGCCGGAGTAAACAATTTGAAAAGTTCCCAAACTTCTTTAGCCTACAAACAATCACAGCAGTACACTTCCAAGGACTCCCAGGTCCTCAGGGGGAGTACTTCGAGATTTTCAGGGTGCTATGCCATGGACAGGAGCAAAGTCCAGCCCAGTGCAGTTGCCAAAAGTCATCTGGGATTCATCACAGGGAAGTCATGTTAAGCTTTGTTATGCTTCTTGCACCATCCATGGATCAGCCTCTTGTTCCTTAGAGACCTTTCTGTCCTTTGATTTCAAGTGGAAGGGTTTCCAATCTCCCCAGGTCCTTCTCACAGGTCAGAGACACCAATTGCAGCAGGCTCTGCCCACCTGTTGTTCTTTCACAAGTCAAGCAGTGTTCTAATGAAAGTGCCTGGGGTTGCCATATTTATCCTTTGCACCAGCTAGTGAGTGGAATGACTCCTGGACACTCCCTAACCAATGGGCTAAAAGTTTCTAGAGGTAATCCTACCCACATTTACAGGAGCTCCTGGTTGCCTGAATGCAAACAAGCATAGGGAAATAACCAGTGTCCTATCACTTCTAATCCAAAAATAACATACCCACAACAAATCCAGAGGCAGAGGTCTGATGGGACAAACGCAAGGTTCTTTAGTCACCAGAAAAGGGACACACAAGAATTGTCTTGGCATCCTGTACTCTCCCTTTCAGGTGCAGTCCAAGTGTTACATGTGGCTCAACAGACCTGTCAAGCGAAATTTGACAGAGTGGTATCAACATGATGATGCCCACAGCCCCAGCTCTGAATATTCTGTAGAGTTAAGAGGAGTCCACCCATTCAGGTCAGCCTATTGGATGCTCCTGGGAGACAATTCACACACATTCACACCTTTTCCAGGACTTGTGCACCCAATGGGAGCTGGCAGATGCGTATGCTACTTAGCCTCATGATAGTTCAGGCAGGTAAAGTATCACTTTCTAAGAGTCAGGGGGTAATTACAACCCTGGCGGACGCTGTTAAAGCTGCGGTAATACCGCAAACAGGCCGGCGGACAAAAAAAGGGAATTATGACCCTGGCGGAAACCGCCAACAAAGACAGCCACTTTAACACACCACCCGCCACGGCGGTACAGACAAACAGCGCGGCGGTCACCGCCAACAGACAGGCGGGAGACAATGCACCGCCCACAGTATTACAGCCTACCAATCCGCCACCTTTTCCGGGGCGGATTCACCGTGGATAAAAACACGGCAGAAACAGCTTTTGCTATGGGAAAACGCTCACCTCAACACATCCCACGAGGAAGGAGGCCACCATGGAGCCGGAATTACAAATACTCCCTGCCCTTGTCTTTCTGCTCCTCTACGACCAACAGCTACGTAGGCACCGACGACACGGGGGAGGGGGGAGGCAAAAGTTAGGGGGACACCCACCAAACACCCCCACCCCCACCCTCGCATATTACAACATACACACCAATGCATTCACAATAAATCACAGTAATAACCCACAATCCCCCCGGAAGAATGAATAGACAATGCGAAATTCGGTCAAACAATGTAGTGTGCCAATATAAATGTCATACAAAAATATACAGATATATATTTCAAATTCACTCATAATTATAGATACAATACGAGAAGTAGTGCAGATATGTACACAACAATGCCCGTGCACCAACAGTCCAAAAATGCATGGGCGAGGCCCACAAACGATACCTGACCACTATCGGAGAGAACACTGCCGGGGGATCAGATCGAAATACTACAGGCACCTCAGGGGGAAGGGAAGAGGGGGCACCTCAACCAGATGAATGCGAAGCCAGATCCACGACGGGGCTCCATGCCCATTGATGTATCCTGGGGAGTGCAAAGCCACAGTCTCACAAGTCTCTACAGTGGGTGGGTTGCCCACTGTGCCATCCTGGGGAGTGCAAAGCCACGGTCTCACAAGTCTCTACAGTGGGTGGGTTGCCCACTGTGCCATCCTGGGGAGTGCAAAGCCACAGTCTCTCAAGTAGATGCAGTTCTCTACTGGTACTGTGTGGGACTGGTGCCCAGACTGGATGAGTCTCCCCGTGAAAGTTCATGTCCTGTCACTGTCCCAGCTGCACATGGGATAAGGATGCCTGATGTGGCGGCCTTTTCATTCCTACACAGTGCTTGCCCTGTTCAGCAGTGCTTTGCCATGGCGGTTCAGGACTGTTCAGCGGTGCTTTGCCATGGCGGTCTTTGCCCTGTTCAGCGGTCTTCACCATGGCGTTCTTTGCCTTGTTCAGCGGTGCTTTGCCATGGCGGTTCAGGACTGTTCAGCGGTGCTTTGCCATGGCAGTTCAGGACTGTTCAGCGGTGCTTTGCCATGGCGGTTCAGGACTGTTCAGCGGTGCTTTGACATGGCGGTCTTTGCCCTGTTCAGCGGTCTTCACCATGGCGGTCTTTGCCCTGTTCAGCGGTGCTTTGTCATGGCGGTTCAGGACTGTTCAGCGGTGCTTTGACATGGCGGTCTTTGCCCTGTTCAGCGGTGCTTTGCCATGGCGGTCTTTGCCCTGTTCAGCGGTGCTTTGGCATGGCGGTTCTGATACGGACATTGGTGTGTGGCATGACGTTCTCTACACTGGGCATTGGTGTGTGGCATGACGTTCCTTCATTGCCCAGCGGGGCTGTGGCAGCGGGGGCCCTCCTGGGCTGTGACTCTGGTGGTGGTCTCTGGACCAGTGACGATACTTGGGCCCTCCTGGGCTGTGACTCCGGCGGTGGTCTCTGGACCAGTGACGATACTTGGGCCCTCCTGGGCTGTGACTCCGGCGGTGGTCTCTGGACCAGTGACGATACTTGGGCCCTCCTGGGCTGTGACTCTGGCGGTGGTCTCTGGACCAGTGACGACGGTGCTGGCGGTTGTGTCTGGTCCGCCAGAAATGATGGCGCACTTCTCCGCCGTTACACTCACAAGAGGCTGGGCAGACTTCCTCTGGACCTTCCCCACCTTTGTTGGAGTCACAGCTGACTCACCAATCCCCTTCGAACCCATGTCAGTTGTTGTCCCACCAGGAGTCTTAACACGGTCCCGTCGTCCACTCTCCAATTTGAGAGCCTTTACAGGGGGTGGGCTGCCAGTGCCTTGGCTCCGGGTCCTACTGCCTGCCCTAGTGGCCGGTGCACTCCACAAGCCTTGAACATGCACCACTGGTATTGGAGGCTTTTTGGCTGAGGCGCTACGACGGGACTGATGAATTGGAGGGGGTGGGTGGGGGCAAAAGGGTCAATTTTACAGAGGGACAGTTTCTGACGAACACTGGGATGGGTAGCTGGAGGGGGTCTGGGAGTGGAGGAAGAGGAGGTGGTTGTCGGAGGTGTCACTTTAGCTGTTTTGGGTGCAGGTGCGGGTACTGGAGGCTGTCGTGAGGTGGATGGATGTTGAGTGAGTGATTGCCGGGGTTTGTGTACTTTGGGAGGGGGCGTCACAGACACACTGGGAGAGGACACAGGGGACGTGTAAATGGCAGTGGGGGTGGTGAGTGCAGGTGAGCGGCATGGGGTGCTGGGTCTCCTTGTGCGACTCATGGTGCCTGTAGATGTGGTGCATGCAGGTGTGTGTGTAGACGAGACTGGGAGGGAGGAGGGAGAAGAGGAAGAGGGGGACACAGTGGAGACAGTGGATGTTGCTGTGTCTGTATGGGTGTGATGCTTGTGTGAGTGCCTGTGGGATGTGTGGTGCCTATGTTTGCTTGAGCTACTTTTGTGTGTTGACTTGTGTGCATGCTGGTCTGTAGGTGTGCTTGGGATGGGCTGGGGTACAGGGGATTGGGTCTGGGTGGAGGAAGTTGGAGGTGGGAGGCTAGACACAGGGACAATGGCTGCCATCAGTGCTGAGGCCAGAGATTGAAGGGTTTGCTGAAGGACAGCCTGACCAGAATGAATGCCCTCCAGGAATGCATTACCGTGTTGCAACTCTCGTTCTACACCCTGGATGGCATTCACAATGATAGACTGCTCAACAGTGAGTGACCTGAGGAGGTCAGTGGCCTCCTCACTGAGGGCAGCAGGGGTGACTGGGGCAGAGCCTGAGGTGCCTGGGGCGAAGGTGATGCCCACCCTCCTAGGTGAGCGGGCACGGGGCGAATGCTGAGGGGCTGCTGGGAGGGCGGTGCTGGTAGGGGAGGTGGCAGCTGTACCTGTTGAAGTGGGGAGAACAGATGGTGCCGCCACCACAGGGGAGCTCCCATCGGCGGACGAGTCCGTGTCGCTGGTTGGTGATCCGGTGGCCGACGTGAAGCTCCCCTCGCCCTCCGTCCCACTGGTGCATTCTGAGTCTGTAGTGTGGCCCTCCATGGCCATGTGGGATGCAGCTCCCTCGTGCTCCGGTGCCACTGTATCTCCGCCTGTTGATGCTGATGTACAAAAGGACAGGGAGAGCAGGAAAAGGGGGGGAGACAGAAGAAATAGAGGTTTAGTGCATGGCATTCCGCTACCATTGGCGGACAAGACAGACGCAGCAGCCCCCTGCATAACGCCGTACGCCTGCACTCTGCACATGCAATTTCTGGGTTATGGCCTACATGGCAATGGTGGACATCTGCGCACATGGATGCTACAGGGACAACTATACCTCGACTTGGCACTCTGCTGAGGTGGGGTTGAGTGCTACATGGCCTACATTACGGAGGGGCCTTGACTACCTAACTCGCCCTGGCCTAGGGACACCCACAGCCCACCTCCCCCACCCAGACACCTTCACTGCACGCAAAGTCAGCAGAATGAGGTTGTACTCACCCCCTTGTGTCTGCTGTGATGTCCTCAAGCGCCCATCCAACTGCGGGTAGGCCACCGCCAGGATCCGGAACATCAGGGGGGTCATGGTGAGAAGGGCACCCCTCCCACGTTGGGAAGCCATCCCCAGCTGAGCCTCCGCCGTCTTCTTGCTGCAGCTGCGAATGTCCTCCCATCTCTTCCGGCAGTGGGTGCCCCGTCTCTGGTGGGCTCCCAGGGTCTGGACCTCCTTTGCGATGGCACGCCAAATGTCCCTCTTCTGGTGGGCGCTGACCTACATGACATGCACAAGGGAAGAGGAACAGTCATTACCAACTGCACCGTCGTTGTGAGTGGCCCCCTCCCTACTCTGGCCATGTGGCCCATTCATTCCCATGCATTAATGTTCTATGAACTCTGCCCCCTTCCCTCTTCCACCCAGCCCTCTCTACCCAGGCCTAGCCCATACAACGTGCTCACTGTGTACTGACCTGTTTGTCTGGAGGACCGTAGAGTAGCGTGTACTGGGGGGGACCCCATCCACAAGTTTCTCCAACTCCTGTGCAGTGAAGGCAGGGGCCCTTTTCCCAGACGCAGCAGCCATAGTCGCTTCCAGACCGAGGTCACAGCAGCACTAGCAGTGTAGGTCCTCTCCTGTCGAAGGTCAGGTATCTAGTGATTGAACAGATGGAAAATGGCGGTGACGTCCGCGGCGGTGACGTCCGCGGCGGTGCGCATCATCACCGCCAGCGCACCTGTTCATTGGCTCCTGGGACCCATAGGGTCCAATGTTAACCAATGCAGCATTGCGCCGCGGTCTACGACCGCCTATCGCGATGGTGTGCAACGCCAGTGCAGTTACCCCACAATCCCATTGTCCCACTTTAGGGGTCAGGCAGCCGCCATTTCAGGGACCCACATGGCTTCATTAACTTCTGCGTCACACATAGCTAGGCCTACACTCAACACACATACAGGAAGGGTTTTGTGTCTGGTGTAGTCTTGTGTGTAACTGTGGGTACATACCTGGAGGAATAGTGACTGGTTCTTCGCTGTTGTCCTTCGTAGGCACCGTCAGCTGGGACATATAAGAAGATGGCGGAATCCTCCGGTGTACCGACCGCTGGTGGACCTGTTGACAATGGAAGAAAGACATGTCATCGTCACCTACCGGTTTGACCGTGCCACTATCCAGGAACTGTGTACCCAGTTGGAGCCAGACCTGATGTCACCAATCCGCCATCCGACTGGAATTCCCCCTGACGTGCAGGTGCTGTCAGTGCTCCATTTCCTTGCAAGTGGGTCATTTCAGACTACTGTGGCCATGGCATCAGGGATGTCTCAGCCTATGTTTTCCAACGTGTTGTCCAGAGTGTTGTCTGCCCTGCTGAAACACGTAAGGAGATACATCATTTTCCCTGAGGTGGAGGGTTTAGCTACAGTGAAAGCTGACTTCTATGCCGTTGGACATATCCCCAACGTCATAGGTGCTATTGATGGTACCCATGTAGCTCTGGTCCCCCCCACAGGAGTGAACAGGTGTACAGGAACGGGAAGAATTATCATTCGATGAATGTCCAGATGGTCTGTTTGGCAGACCAGTACATCTCCCAGTTAAATGCTATGTTCCCTGGCTCTGTGCATGACGCCTACATCCTGCGGAATAGCAGCATCCCTGATATGATGGGTCAACTCCAGAGGCACCGTGTATGGCTAATGGGGGACTCTGGTTACCCCAACCTTTCCTGGCTATTGACCCCAGTGAGGAATCCCAGGACCAGGGCAGAGGAACGGTACAATGAGGCCCATGGGCAGACTAGGAGGGTGATCGAACGCACCTTCGGCCTCCTGAAGGCCAGGTTCAGGTGCCTCCATATGACAGGTGGATCCCTATTCTACTCACGAAGAACGTGTGCGACATCATCATCGCCTGCTCCATGCGCCATAATTTGGCTCTGCGACGCCAGGTGCCTTTTCTGCAGGAGGATGATCCAGATGACGGTGTTGTAGCAGCTGTGGAGCCTGTGGAGCCTGTGGACAGTGATGAGGATGAAGCTGAGGAAGAAGAAAACGACAACAGGGAGTCAGTCATACAGCAATATTTCCAGTGACACACAGGTGAGAACATTTTCAGGTTTAACATTACATTAACTTTCACACGCCTACCTCTATCCTGTTCCTCCATTTCAATCACTATTTGTTAACTGAGTTGTACCCTTCAATTTCAGTTTCACAGGTGTGGTAACCTACGTGTCAACTGTTTGCATCCTTCATGGGCTTATGATGTGTGACATAGGTATGTTAGCCTTACAATGGTACAGCCATTATGACACTGTCATTGATAATACAAAGTACCAAATCACAGACTGACTCCAGATTGTTTTGTGTTTCAAGGGTGTTTATTTAAGTGCTCAAACAATGAAGGGGGATTGTAAAATGGTGATGGGGGATGGTGGAGGAATGTCCATGGCAGAGTCCAGTCTATTAGTCTCACAGGTGCACTGCCCATGTGGGCATAGGAATTGGAGCTGGGGCAGTTCGACTATGGACAGGGTAACAAAGTGGGACAGTGGGAGGACAATCATGGTGGTCTTATTTCCTGGCGGGGGTCTTGCCATCTTGCTCTGTCCTGTTACTGGATCTCAGGGACCGCTTGCGTGGTGGTTGTCCGTCTGCAGGGGATGGGGTGCTGGTGTGGTGGTCCTGTGGCGGGGCGTCCTCTCCACTAGCGCCGGCGGAGGTGGTGGGCAGTTCATCGTCCTGGCAAGTGTCAGGGGCCCCTTGGAGTGCCACGGTGTCCCTCAAGGTCTGCTGTATGTCCTTCAGCACCCCTACGATGGTTCCCAGGGCGGAGCCGATGGTCCTGAGCTCCTCCCTGAACCCCATATACTGCTCCTCCTGCAGGCGCAGGTTCTCCTGCAACTTGTCCAGGACCGTGGCCATCGTCTCCTGGGAGTGGTGGTATGCTCCCATGATGGAGGATAGGGCCTCGTGGAGAGTGGGTTCCCTTGGCCTGTCCGCCCTCTGTCGCACAGCAGCCCTCCCAGTTCCCCTGTGTTCCTGTGCCTCCGTCCCCTGGACTGTGTGCCCACTACCACTGCCCCCAGGTCCCTGTTGTTGTTGGGGTGGTGGGTTACCCTGGGTGCCCTGTAGTGGTGGACACACCGCTGATTGACCTGTCCTGGGTAGGGAGGTTTGGGCCCGCTGGGTGGGTGCTGTGCTGGTGTTACCAGAGGGTGGAAGGTCAGTGTTGGGCTGTGCCTGTGCAAGGGGAACCGACTGTCCTGAGGCCCACGATGGTCCGGGCTGGTCATCAAGATCCAGTAGGGCAGAGCTGCTCTCGTCACTGTGGGCCTCTTCTGTGGGTGGAGTGGTGTTGTCTGGACCCTCTGGTGTGGTAACGGTCCTTCGGGTTCCTGCAGGGGTATAAGAGCATGATTATTGCATGTGTGTGTGTAATGGCATGCAACGGGTGGGTGTGCGTGTACCCCAGTGCAACCATTCCGGTGTGGGGGCTTGTGTGATGATGGTTGGGGGGTTGTTATAGGTATGTGCAGTGAGCATGCTTTAGTGAGGGGTGTCCATGCTTAGTTGTGTCATGCAGGGCTTGGATTGGGATGGGTGGTTAGTGTTATGGGTAGATTAGTGAGGATTTTGAGTGATAGGGGAGGGTGTGAGGGTGGGGGTGTGTTATAGCATGCAGGTAGGGTGGGGGATATGATAGTTGAGATTTGACTTACCAGTGTCCCATCCTCCACCGACTCCTCCGAGGCCCTCAGGATGCAAGATGGTCAAGACTTGCTCCTCCCATGTTGTTAGTTGTGGGGGAGGAGGTGGTGGTCCGCCGCCAGTCCGCTGCACCGTGATGTTGTGCCTGGAGACCGTGGAACGCACCTTCCCCCGTAGGTCGTTCCACCTCTTCCTTATGTCCTCCCTATTTCTTGGGTGCTGTCCCACAGCGTTCACCCTGTCCACTATTCTGCGCCATAACTCCATCTTCCTGGCTATTGATGTGTGCTGTACCTGTGATCCGAATAGCTGTGGCTCTACCCGGACGATTTCCTCCACCATGAGCCTGAGCTCCTCCTCGGAGAAGCGGGGGTGTCTTTGGCATGCCATGGGGTGGTGTGGGTGAGGTGTGGGGTGGTGTATGTGGTGATGAGTGTGGTGAGTGTAGTGGTTTGTGGTGTTTTGTGCGTGGATGTTGTGTGGGTGATGGTGTTGTGTGCCTCTGTGTGATGGGGTTGTCAATTGCTGGGCTGTCTCTCTGGCCTTCTTTCAGAATTTCTGGTTGTAGGGGTTTGTGGGTGATGTGGGTGTGTATTTTATATTGTGTTGGGTGTGTGGGAGTGTTGTTTGTATGTGTATCAGGTGTGTGTATTTGGAATTGTCCAATGTGGCGGTGTTTTGTAGATGTGTGTGTATTTTGAGCGCGGCGGTGTGTACCGCCAATGGAATACCGCGGTTGAAACACCGCCGCGTGGATTCGTGGGTCGTAATAGCATGGGTGTGTTTCTGTTGGCATGGAGGTGGAGGATTTGTTTCCGCCAGTTTATCACTGACCTTTGGTGTGGCGGTGTTGTGTGGGTGTCTGAATTTTGGCGGATTTCGAGATGTGTGTCATAATAGCTGTGGCGGTCTACCGCGGCCGCGGCGGTGTATTGGCGGTCTTCTGCACGGCGGTAAGCGCCTTTTACCTCCAATGTTGTAATGACCCCCTAACTTTTCGTTAATATTTATTAACCATCTGACTTCACCATTACATTGGATTTTTAATAACTATTAGATTTAATGGTTTAAACATTTTTCTAGCATGTCCCATTCCTCAGACACCAGTATTAGTATTTGAAACTGTGTAAGGCCTTGTTACTGTATTCGCAAGGTAATATTGAATTCATACATGCCTACTTTTAAATACCATGGACTTCACCTTGTGAGATACAAGTCTTACATAGAGGTTTTACACTCCAGCAGTCAGGTTCCAATGGTATGCCTGAAGCCATCTTTTTTTTTGTCACACTAGTGATTGTCACAATCAGTGATGCAGTCCACAAGTGACATTTAACTGTTCATGATATGGATGTACTTCCCAACAATATACTATTCCTTACAGAAAAGTCAAATCAGAATTTAGTAAATTTTTATGTGGTTTAAGGGTTAAATCACATACACTGGGCACTAAACATCAGTGCCCCCGAGTGTAGAGTCTAAAAAATAGCAACTAAATCGAGCAAATGGGGTTTACCACTTGAAAAGGTTTTTTTTCTCACAGTCACTTTCACACATTCAGGTCAGATCAATGTTACAAAGCCTAACACACTGCTTTGTTTCCAAAAGGAAGGAGGAAAACCATTTAATGACAGTGCCTTTGAAGCACATGTGGGTTGCAAGAACATTTCCGGGTTGATGCTGTCAAAAGTGTCTCAAAGATCAAAAATTATAAGTAGCCAAGAATCATGCTTGTCTACTATTTGGAAGATAATATCCAGGATTTCACATTGGGACTTACCAACTAGGTTTATGTTTTTGATAAATGGAGTAAGTTGGTCAGCTAAGCATTTTTGATGGTTTCACTTAAAAAGGCATACTGGTCTGTAGTTAGTGAGTGAATTTGGGTAATCCTTTGGTTTCTTTAGTAGTGTCATATTTTACCAGTTGTTAGCAATGTTCCCTCTAATTATTTCCACTGTGTGCAGCAGTGTGAGGTGACTCTCCTCTAGTCTGTTTCTTAATTTGGACTTGATTGAGTTCATGAGGCTGAATCCTTGTTCTCAGTCTGCACTTGAAGCCTGGAAAGTTACACAGACATCAACAAGCTAAGATACAACACTATATTGTGCAGCATTCCGCAGAGTGAAATTCACAATGTCTTGAAAGGTCCTAAATAATCCGCTTTTTATAGGCGCTGCCACCACATATTTATAATCTCTGTACTGCCAAACAACATCATCAGGGGTGTCACAATCACCCAGGACCAAGACCTTCTTATACTTTTCAACAAGTCTTTGTACATTCTCAGCCCCAAAATCAAACAGTGATTGTGTTGTTAATGTATGGAAATCAAAGCTTGTCCATTCCTTCAATTCATCTTCTGGGAACCTTCTTTCCATGTGCTCACAAAGAAGTTTAATGAAAGATAACATCGGCTCACTATCATACTCTCGGTCCTCTCTGCACAAAGCCATCATATCTCTTACTGTGTTGCTCCAAAAGACAGTGTCGCCCAAGTACTGTTCATTTAGTTGGGTACTTTTTGCTCTTGCATACTGTACAGCTTCAACAGTGGTCAAAGAGCTTTTCTGAGACAACTTGCACAAAGATGCAAGTTCACCCAGAATGTCATTTAGTGCTACAAAGGAAATGTGGAAGTTTGAGTCAGATAGTTTTTTGCAGCAATATTTAGCAATTGGGTCATTCTCCTCAACTCTTTCATGATCAAAGTATTTGAGAGCAACCTCGTAATTACGCAAGAGTGCACCAACAGCAAAACGCCTTGAAAGCCACCGCACCTCATTGAGTGTCCGAAAGGAGACCGCTTCACATTCAGTGACCAAAGCAATTTCCCCCAGCTTGGACTTCCTTAACGGAGAGCGGGAGAACACAGTGTAGACAGTCCTCAGTAATGTTTCCATTTCCCTGATCATCTGCACTTTTTTCCAGGCATCGTCAACTCCCAAATCTTCTCAGTGCGCAACACAGTGCTGCTCAACTAGATGAGGAATGGATTGTTTGAGGCGGGTAGCAACACCATTGTTCTTTCCCAGCATCACTGATGCACCATCTGATGTGAACATGACCATTTTCATAAGATCCAGCTTATTTGCAGTGTAGGAGTCTTTTACAGCTTTAGTGATAGCCTCCGCATTGCATGCACTCAGAGTTACAATTCCCCTAAACACTGTTTTGTGCTCTGTTCATGTTACAGATCGGAACTTGAAGTAGAGGATGAGCATTTTTGTAACTGAAATATCTGTGCTCTCATCAGTTATCAATGTGTGATACCGAGCACTGCGAAGTTCTGCCATGAAGTAAGAGCGTATCACGCTGTTCATGGCCTCCAAAAACTCAAAGGCATAGTTCTTGCTCCTCCAGCTGTCTGGTATCGTCACATACAATGCAACGTGGTCATGGATGTCTTGAGCAGATAACATTGACATGTTCATTTTGACTGCTAGCAACACATTGTTGATGAGAATCTTTATCTCCTCTGGCAGGGATCTTTGCCGTTCAACTACTTCTAGTCTGTTTGGTCTGTCACTGGTGGTTTCCGTTAGCATGGTGCGCACTCCAAAACCCAGCCTGGCAGCAGCACTTTTATTTCTCAGTGTCACCAAAGCAGATTCATGAACTTTGCTACATAGATGGCATTTCAAGTAGTCCAGCTTCCAGCCATCACTCCATTTCTTCCCTGTAGAAAAGTCCCCTGCAATCTTTGCTTCTGCACATACTTTGCAAATCAGGCCTACTTCCGGATTGTATAGAAATAGCTCTCCCAGTTGTACGCAAACCTTGCTCCGGGACTTCTGTGTCTCAGTCTCCACAATTTCTTTCAGCCACTCTTCTTTGAACACAAGACAGCATTTCTTCCTTTGTGGTGAAGCACTGCTCTCTGCAGAAGTCACAGCTTTGCGCTTGAACATTTTGGTGGCAATCAGTCTGAGCTTACTGTGCCGCAAAGCCTGCAAAAAAAAAAGAGGGACATTATTTAAAGTGAGGAACATTATTTAAAGTTGTTTTTTATGCTATTGAATGCAATCTTCCAGTCAAGACTGAGCTATCTCTTGGAAAATGTAGTGACTAGCAAATAATTACCTGGTCCTTTCTGTTTGATGTCACACCTGCCTGTATATGTAACACTGTCTAAGATCTCTGCAATAGAAGAAAAAAAAATGGTAACAGAACATGCTTGTGTTCAAGTATTTCAGATGTACTACAAAGAAAAACTACTAAATAATTACCTGGTCTTTCTACTTGTAGTCACGTCTGCCTTTTCTAACCAATGTTAGCACTGTCTAAGAAGCCTGCAAAAGAAAAAAAAAAAAAGAGGTTGAGGAATGTTGTAATTTTATAATGTACTAGGTGCATCTCAAGTGAAATCTACCAAATAATTACCTTGTTTTTCTGCTTCCACTCACATGCGCCTTTTTGTAATATATGAGTAGCGCTGTCGACGATGCCTGCAACAGAAGAAAAGGTGGGTAAGGTGGTTAAAGTAGGTTGTCATATCCCACTGTACTAGGCGCACCACAATGAATATCTGCTATATTATTACCTTGTCTTTCTGCCTCTACTCACGTGTGCCTGTTCAAATTTGTGTAGCAGGGTCTAAGATGCCTGTACAAGAGGAAAAAATGATTAAAGCACCTGAACATTTCAATGTCTCAGTTGCACCATAAGGAAAAACTAGCAAATAATAACCTGCTCTTTCTGCTGCTACACCAGTCTGCCCGTCCTCATCTATGACCAGTACTGTCTGAGATTTCTACAGCAAAAGAAAAGATGGTTAACAGTTGGTTACAGCATGTTGTCATATTATAATGTGCCAGGTGACCCAGATAGGGTACCTACCAAGTAATTACCTGGTCCTTATGCTTCTACACATGTCTGTCCATTCAAATCTATAACTTGCTTGGTCCGACAAACCTGTAATAGAAGCAAAGGTGTGGATCGTGAACGTGATTTATGTAGAGACCCTTAATCCCACCTGGAACGTCTACAGAATTACCTGGTCTTCCGTGGTACTCACGTCTGCCCGTTCAAATCCAAATGTTGACCGGCTGTAATTGGAAAGAAGATATTTAGCATAGGTTATAGGAGTTACAATAACATTATGCATGACAGTTCCAGAGCAATTGCGTAGTTACCTGGGCTTTCATTTTAGATAACCTCTGGTTCCATATTATCATCTGTTTGGAAACCTACATCACACGTTAGACATTCGATGATGCAGCCTTTACAGGCCTCAAGTTATCTGCTCGGCCACTCGCTAAGACTAATCGGATTTATAAGGGTGAGCCATTTTTAGGCCTACTGGCTCGTTCTGGCAAGCTAACAACAAAAAAGTGTTCTGTTCATTCAGATAGTGAATGAGCAATGAAGGTGCCTTCAAGTCTTGTTGTTGTCTTGTCACATTTGTTGTGGGTTCGACGACAGAAGTCCAGTGCCAGCTTATGTCTTCTTACAATTTGCTGCTTATTTTATCCTGGAGATTAATGGTTACTTTTCTGCTCTGACTGCAAAGTTAGAGGATTTAATAAAGTGTACTGTGGAGTTCAGTTTGTGACGAATTAGCGTAAAAAGAATCACGCTAATTTGGCGCAAACAGAGTCCTGCCTTTTACTTTTTTAATTTACAGGCCCTGGGCACATGTAGTGCACTTCACTAGGGAATTATAGGTAAATAAAATATGCCAATTGGGAATGAACCAAAGATACCCTGATTAAGGGAGAGAGAATATGAACATTAGCACTGGTACTGTTCACAGAGTACTAAAACCAGCAAAAACAGTAAAAAAAGTGGAGGAAGGCAGGCAGAAAGTTGTGGGATGACCACCCTAAGGCTGATAATTTGATACAGATTTTGCAGAAAGACAGAGTGATTTTTTGATTATACTGGCAGGCATTTGGTCGCTGTATTTAAGCTGAATTCTAATATTTTATTAATTTAATAAAGTGTTCTTCATAGGTAGTTAAGAATTTAGACATTTGTTGTGGCTTAGCGGAAGTTGTGAGACTTCTGCTGCTGGTGTAGAGAAGCTTTTAATGTTTTCTATAATGGCCATGGCCAGGGAGATAAACAACGTTTGATCGATCAAGATTAATCTAGGTGTTGCTTCGACATGTTGCTTTGTGTTGAGCTTAATGATTTATAGTAACACTTTGGAACGGCAAGTGCATTTAAAATTTTCAATTAGATGGAGGATGTTTTTGCATATGTTTCATCAGATGTATATTTTTCTTAGCATTTTTAGCAAATGACAAGGTAACCCCAAATCTGTTCAACATTTCCAACAGTTTTTGTTGTAGTACACTCTACTGTAGATGAAAGTTTCAAAATCTTTAAGGTATCTTCCACTGTTTGAGCGACCTCTGACCCTGGTTCTCAGGCAGGTCGCTCCCCTAACCGCCTCACAGCCTCCAGCGTGACCGCTCTCGCTCCTGTGCCCTGTGTTCCTGTGCCCTGACTGCCTTTTCCCGCCTCCAGTGACCTAGCGCCAGCGCCCTCTTCGTTGTGCCCGAGTGCCTGTGTCCGCTCTTTCTTCTGTACCCCGAGTGCCTGTGCCCCTGGTATTGTTCCACTGTATTGTATTGTTTTTACCTTGTTTGCCCTTAACGTGTTCTTCTCTCTTCCAGCCTCGTCGCGTCACCCCATCGCCGCCCGTTCGTTTCCCGCCGCTACACTCCAGTAGCTCCGCCCCCTTGCTCCCCATTGGCCGCCCCACTCCCACCTCCCAGCTGCTCCTCCCTCCCTCTTCCCCTCATATGGAGGCCGCGCAGCGGGCGCGCCGCTGGCGCGCCGAAGGCGCGCCAAAGGCAAGCCCGTTTGCGCCCGTCCGCGCCTGGACCGCGCCCAGCGCCAGACCCCCTGGCCCCCACCGCTGCAAGCCTACACGCCGGACCTACGAAGCCGCCACCCTCATCGCACTCAACACCGGCCGGATCCCCGGGTGCTGCCGTGCCGCCCCAAGACGCACCCACGGACCCTTCACCTGCCAATCCTGCAAGTTCTCCTGCATCCAGACCCGCACTGCGCCCGCCAAACCAAGCACCAACAGCAACCACCTGAAGTGCATCCTGCTTAACACCCGCTCCATCCACAGACACGCCGTGGAACTCTGGAACCTGCTCGACACCACATCTCCAGACGTCGCCTTCCTCACAGAAACCTGGATGAACGCCTCCTCAGCGCCCGACATCGCCATCGCCATCCCGGACGGATACAAGATCACCCAGAGGGACCGCATCAACCAGACAGGAGGAGGCATCGCCATTGTCCACAAGAACACCATCCGCATCACGACCAACTCCGACGACACCCTCACAGCTGCCGAACATCTCCACTTCCAGATTCACACCGACCCCAAGACCACACTCAGAGGCACCCTCATCTATAGACCCCCAGGACCCCGCACACAATTCAGCGAAGACATCGAAGACTTCATCAGCCCTCACGCCCTCTCCTCCGCCGACTACATCCTCTTAGGGGACCTCAACTTCCACCTGGAGAACAACAACGACAACAACACCTCCACCCTGCTGGACAACCTCGCCAACCTCGGACTCAAGCAACTGGTGAACACCCCCACCCACTACGCCGGACACACGCTTGACCCAGTCTTCTCCTCCAGCAAGTACATCTCCTTCAGCCACTCCACCGGACTCCACTGGACAGACCACAGCTGCGTCCACTTCAGCTTCAGAAAAACCACGACTCACCACCACCCACAACAGGCTCCCCGCAGGAGCTGGAACAAGATCACCACCGACCAGCTCTCCACATCACTGAGCCAGAACCCTCCCGCCAGCTCAGCGGACCCCAACCAAGCAGCCAACAACCTTACACAGTGGATCACCAACTGCGCTGACAACCTCGCACCTCTGAAAACCCATCCCATCAGGCCCAACAGCAAGAAAGCCTCCTGGTTCAACAACAACCTCAAGAACTCCAAGAAGAACTGCCGCACCCTCGAGAGAGCCTGGCGAAAAAACCCGACTACAGACAACATGACCGCCCTCAAGTACGCGTCCCGTAAACACCACCAGCTGATCCACACCACCAAGAAGACAGCATTCAAAGAACGACTAGACAACAATGCACACAACAGCAAGGAACTCTTCAGCATCGTCAAAGAGCTCTCCAACCCCAGCGCCGGAAACAACGACATCACCCCCTCACAAGACCTCTGCGACTCACTCGCCTCGTTCTTTCACCGCAAGATCGCCGACATACACAACAGCTTCGGCGCACAGACCACGCACCCAACCACCAAACAGACGCCCCCCAACACCACCCTCCGCGCCTGGACCCCGGTCAGCACCGAAGACACCATCCATACGATGAACACTATCCATTCCGGATCACCAACCGACCCATGCCCCCACCACGTCTTCAACAAGGCCGACTCCGTCATCGCACCCCATCTCCGAGACATCATCAATTGCTCCTTCAACACCGCCACCTACCCGGAGAGCTGGAAGCATGCCAAACTCAGCGCCCTCCTGAAGAAACCATCAGCAGACCCCACCGACCTCAAGAACTACCGCCCCATCTCGCTCCTCCGGTTTCCTGCCAAAACCATCGAGAAGACCGTCAAAAGACAGCTGGCCGCCTTCCTCGAGACTAATGGATCCCTCGACCACTCACAGTCCGGCTTCCGAGCCAACCACAGCACCGAGACCGCCCTCATCGCAGCCACTGACGACATCCGAGCCCTGCTCGACAATGGGGAAACAGCGGCCCTCATCCTCCTGGACCTCTCCGCAGCGTTCGACACGGTCTGCCACCGCACCCTAGTACAGCGCCTCAGCAATATCGGAATTCAAGAGAAGGCTCTAGAGTGGATCATCTCGTTCCTCACCGGAAGAACCCAGAGAGTCCGCCTCCCCCCGTTCAGATCCGAGGCCACCGAAGTCATCTGCGGCGTACCACAAGGATCTTCACTCAGCCCCACCCTCTTCAACGTCTACATGAGCCCCCTCGCAGCCATCGCACGCCATCACAACCTCAACATCATCTCCAACGCCGACGACACCCAGCTGATCCTCTCCCTCACCAACGACCCAGCCACCGCCAGAACCAACCTGCACGAAGGGATGAAAGACGTAGCCGAGTGGATGATGAACAGCCGCCTGAAACTAAACTCAGACAAGACGGAAGTCCTCATCCTTGGATCATCACCCTCTGCCTGGGACGACTCCTGGTGGCCCCCTGCCCTGGGCAGCGCACCCAAACCAACGGACCACGCACGCAACCTGGGCTTCATCCTGGACTCCTCCCTCTCGATGACCAGACAAGTCAACGCCGTCTCTTCATCATGCTTCAACATCTTACGCATGCTCCGAAAGATCTTCCGATGGATCCCCACCGAAACCAGGAAGACGGTCACCCAGGCACTCGTCACCAGCCGACTGGACTACGGTAACACCCTCTACACCGGAACCACGGTCAAACTACAGAAAAGACTCCAACGCATCCAGAACGCCTCCGCACGCCTCATCCTTGACATCCCCCGACACAGCCACATCTCCGGACACCTGAGAGACTTGCACTGGCTCCCCGTCAGCAAGAGAATCACGTTCCGCCTCCTCACCCACGCACACAAGGCCCTCCACGACCTGGGCCCCAGGTACCTCAACAACCGCCTGACCTTCTACACTCCCACCCGCCAGCTACGATCGACCAGCCACGCCCTCGCCGCCGTGCCACGCATTAGAAAAGCCACCATGGGAGGAAGATCCTTCTCCTACCTGGCAGCCAAGACTTGGAACTCCCTCCCCATCCACCTCCGTCTGACCCACGACCACCTCTCCTTCAGGAAGCAACTCAAGACCTGGCTGTTTGAGCAGTAGCGGTCCCCCCTCCCCCCCAGCGCCTTGAGACCCTCCGGGTGAGTAGCGCGCTATACAAATTTTTTGATTGATTGATTGTTTTGAGTGAAAAAGTCACAGAGCATTGCCATGGAAGCCGAACATGAAGCTTATATTAGCAATTTTGGTAACTCAAACAAGGCTTATGAGATGGTCAGTGTTTGTACGTTTGTCACTGACCCACATGCAGGTTACTTTTCAAAAGCATTGTAGATATGGAATGAATTTGTGTGAGGAATGTATGGTCTTAAATGCACTGAGAACATTTTTAGATCTGTCCACTATTAGAAAATTATGATAGCTAATATTGGATAGACAGGATATAATTGAGTTCAATTTGTTTTGTATTTTTGATGCTGACACAGCTTGTTGCAGGTTTTGAAGTAAGTGTTTTATGGGACAGGTAAATATGTTTTTTTCAAATTTGCAAGTTTGTATTGAAGTCACCAATGAAAATGTTTTTGGCTTGTTTGGACGCTAGGTACTCAGAGGGTTCTACAATGTGCTTGTCAGAGGAGTGGTGTATGTTAGATCATGTACAGTTACAGTGCTTCAATTAGGTAGGTTTCGCAAGCTACTTTAAGACTTCAGAAGATGGTATTTGAAGTTTCATATAGGTAAAGTTGCTCCATTGAATAATTGCTAGGATGATTGGAAATGTCTGTTCTCATAATGGAATACCTACTAGACTATAGGTCAATCATGGACAATGATCATGGCTATTATACAGTGAGAAAGATCAAGTAGAAGGTATTAAGTAGGATAGTGTCTACAAAGAACAAATGGTGGGTATACATTGTCCTGCAAATGAGGATCACTTATTTAATGAGGTTGTGTGTTGTGATTGATAAAGGGGTGGCAGGATTCATATGCTCACATTTTCAAAATGAAATCTCTTAATAATATTGGTACAGGGAGTCTATCAGATGATATCTGGCCATTTATCACCGTATCCCAACCACATTGCAAATGTGTCTGCAACAACATACCTAATGACTATGACAATAGTCTCAACTCCACCTATGAGAAATTTTATCTGGTCCTATGTTCCCCTTCAGAAGCCAAGTCAAGGTTAAGATCCCCAATCCAAAAGATAATTTAATTAGTAAAAGGTCTCACTCTTTTGTTCTGCACATACATGCCCTATACAGGCTAATGGAAAAGACAGAAGTCCCATAAGTCTTGATCTTAACATTGCAGAAGTTTTCAGTATTAAAACTGAATAAAAAAGACACACGTAACCACACATATGATATATTAAGGCTACCTGAGTAAATGTAGAGACTTTTACCTCTGATATTTATTTTCTAAGCCCACTGTGTTGGTGTCCTAAAGGGCTGTATTAATGCCCCAATCAACAAAATGGCAGCCACAACTTTTCTCTCATGTTGCGGCCAGCCAATCATGGCATTGCTATTGGCACGTGGATCTGCAATTTACATAAATATTTTTTCTTTCCCAGCTCCAAAAATACTGAACAGATTTACACCAAATTACAAAATTAGATCTTTATGAGCCAAGATCTAGCTTTCTGCCAAATTTTGTGTAATTCCATACAGCGGTTCAGGCTGTAGTCATGTATAAAATGCCTATGGGAAATTTGCATGAGGAAAACTTGTTTTGGGACCACCTGGCAAAAAGCTAGATCTTGGTTCAGAAAGAGTGCTTTTTGTTTTCTGGTGTAAATTCGTTCAGTAGTTTTTGAGCAATTAATGCTCAAATACTTGATCTAGGGACGCCTATCCTTCATGGATATAACAGATCTCCTGTTGAGATCTGTTAGGCTGCCGACACATCAACAAGGAAGTGGTGGCATGCTGTAGTGGCAGCCATCTTAGGACACTGGACTCAGGGCTGAGTTCTAAAAAAAATGTAAAAAGAAGACATGTAGGGGCAGGGTAGGTATATCATGATCCTCTAGGCCTGGTAGTGAGGTCTCTGAGGAACCCCGTCTGGGGGCAATAACATGTTCTTTAAAGTTTGCAACAAATCTGTGGAGGATCCATGTAGGAAAGTAGCCTCTTTCTAGCTTGGTTACCCCCACTTTTGGCCTGTTTGTCAGTGTGGTTGACTGTGTTCACTGGGGTCCTGGTAACCAGGACCCCAGTGATTATGCTCTCTCCTCCAAATTTGGTGGCCACTAACCTTTTCTCCCACAGTTGGCTTTCTGGTGCCCCCATGTAAGTCCCTAATATATGGTACCCAGGTACCCAGGGCATTGGGGTTCCAGGGGATCCCCATGGGCTGTAATAGTTATTCTGCCACGCATAGGGAGCCCATGCAAAGAGTTCTGCAGGCCTGCCATTGCGGTCTGCGTGAACCGGGTGCACACATCCGGTTTCACTACAGGTCCCTGTACCTGGTCACTGTAAGTCCCCCCTATGGTAGGCCCTGTCAGCCCAGAGGGCAGGGTGCAGGTACCTGTGTGTGAGGGCACCCCTGCATTAGCAGAGGTGCCCCCACGAACTCCAGACCCATTTTACTGGACTTCGTGAGTGCCGGAACGCCATTTTACATGTGTACCAGACATAGGTCACTACCTATGTACAGCTACATATTGGTAACTCTGAACCTGGGCATGTTTGGAATCAAACATGTTGGAATTATACCCCAATACTGTTGCAAGTATTGGAAGTATGATTCCATGCACTCTGGGGGCTCCTTAGAGGACCCCCAGAATTGCTGCCACCAGTCTTACAGGGTTTTCCCGGGTAACCCAGCTGCTCACACCCCTCAGAAGGGTTTATGCCCTCCTGCTGCTTGATCTGATAAAGCCCAGGAAGGCAGAACAAAGAATTTCCTTTGGGAGAGGGAGATAATACAATTTCCCTTTGGAAATAGGTGTGATTGGCTGAGGGGTATCCTCCCCAAGCCACTGGTTTTGCTTTCAAGGGCATATTTGGTGTCCTCCTTGCAGAAACTAGTCCACACTGGTTCAGGGACCCCGAGTCCCTGCTCTGGGAGGAAACTGGACAATGGAAAGGGGAGTGACCACTCCCATGCCCATCACCACCCCAGGGGTGGTGCCCAGAGCTCCTTCAGAGGGTCCCTGAGTTTTGCCACCTTGATTCCAAGGTTGGCAGATAACTGTGGGAGCATCTGAGTGGCCAGGCCAGGCAGGTGACATCAGAGGCACCCTCTGATAGGTAGTTTCCTGGTTAGATGACCAAGCCCCTTCTTTGGGCTATATAGGGTCTTCCTCTGGGGTGGGTCCTCAGATTCAGCTTACAAAATTCCAGCAGGACTCCTCTGCAACCTCTGATTTGACTTCTGGCCTCTTGAATCACGACTGGAACCTCCAGGAACCTATAAGCTGCAGATCCACGAGGAAGACTCTTCTGCAACATTGTTTCCAGAATTCCTACCAGCTTTGCAACATTTCCCCAGCTGTGCATCCTCAGAAGACTGCAACTCTTCAGCCTGAACAACAAGAATAAGGAATCTCCCTTGGGGTGAAGGCATCACTCACCTGTAACTACAGGTACCTGGCTGCAATGACGACCCTCATCCCCTTGGTCCTCTCTACTAGCTGTCACACTTTGGTGGTGGCAAGTCCTTTCCACCCAACGCAAAACAGTACCCCGTGTACCACGTCCTTTGCAGCTGTAAAGGCTTGTTTCCTTCACCTCCAAGGAGAACTTCAGGAAACATGTAGCTCCAGCTCCAAGCACTCCCTCCTGCATCTCCCGGGCCTCTGTGTGGTCCTCTGACGACGTGGGAGCAACTTCTGTGGTGCTGCGTGGGCTTCTTCTGCGACTTCTGTGTCCCTGTCCTGTGGGACACCTATGGGTGCTGCCTCTGCTTCTGTGGGCCTTCTGTGATGTGGAAGGTCCCCTGTGACTCCCGCTCTTGGGTAGACTCCTTCTGGACCTTGCTGGTCCCCTGCAGCACCCCTTTCCCTCCAACTGGGAGTTTGCCTTTGCCAAGGCTTGTTGGTGGAAATCCTTTACCAACACCCATCTGCAATCCAGCTTCCAGTGTGGGACACTTTTTGCATGCATCAGGAACTCTTCTCCGGCTTCTGTGCTGCAGCGCTGACCTGTCTTCCTTCTTCGTCGACATACTCCAAAAGGTACGTCTGGGTGGGTAGTATCTCCTACTCCCCCTAGACTCCACAGACACTTCTGGACTTAGTCCCTCACTCCACAGGTCTCCATCTTCAGTATTCCACTGCTGGTTTATTGCAGGCTATTCTGGGTGTCTTCTTTTTCCAGTGTTTTACTCCTTGATTCCTTGCCACGGGGGGACTACATTACTTACATGTGTGGTTTCTAGTACTCCCAGCTGTCCTCTACACAATTTTCTTACCTAGATGGGGGCCCTGTGTTCGCATTCCACTTTCTTAGTATGTGTTTTGGGCCCCCCTAGGGTCACAATTGCTGATTGCTATTTTACTCTGTTTTCTAACATTTATGGGTGGTCATTACGACCTCGGCGGTCTTTTCCGAAGACCGCAGAGGGACCGCCGTACGGAAGACCGCCAGTGCTGGCGGTCTTCCGCACGGGCCATTATGACCTTTGGCAGCGCTCCGTCCTTTTACAGACGGAGGGCCGCCAACAGCCATACTGGCGGCTGGCGGGGAAGTGGAGGTAGCTCCACCTCCACCGCCACGCCAACAGAACACCGCCCAGCGAATCACGTCCTGTGATTCGCTGTGGCGGTGTTCTGTTGGCGTGGCGGTGTCGGCGGAGCTGCCCCCATGGGTCCCGTTCCCTCCCGGAGGATCACCGGAACAGGTAAGGTGATCGTCCGTTAGGGAAGGGGGGTGGGGGTGTTGTGTGCATGCATGGGGGTGTGCGTGTGTGTATGTTGAGGGGGCGTGTGAGTGCGTGCATGAATGCGGGGTGTTGTGTGTATGTGAATGAATGCGTGCATGAATGCGGGGGTGTTGTGTGTATGTGAATGAGTGCGTGCATGCCTGCGTGCGTGTATGTGTGTATGTGAATGAGTGCGTGTATGCCTGCGTGTGTGTATGTGTGTATGTGTGTAGAAATGTTGGGGATCGGGGTGGGGAGGGGGGTCCTGCCACCTTTGGGGGGTGGCAGGGGTGGTGGGGGGGGTAGGGGAGGGAGTCGGGGTGGGGGTGAGGGGTGGGGGTGACCCCTATCACTGCCAGGGAAGGGATTCCCTGGCACTGATAGAGCTTACCGCCATGGATTTCATGGTGGTCCCAAACCGCATGAAATCCATGGCGGTAAGCCGGGTCAGGCGGTGTTGGACTTTTGCTTATGCAGGGTCATCCCCAGTCTTTTTGCCTCCTGCCTCCTATTTTTTTCTGACCTGTTGCTGTTGGCTTTTCAACTCTGAGCACTTTACCACTGCTAACCAGTGCTAAAGTGTATATGCTCTCCGTGTAAATTGTATGTAATTGGTTTATCCATGATTGGCATATTTGATTTACTAGTAAGTCCCTAGTAAGGTGCACTAGAGGTGCCAGGGCCTGTAAATCAAATGCTACTAGTGGGCCTGCAGCACTGGTAGTGCCACCCACATAAGTAGCTCTGTAATCATGTCTCAGACCTGCCACTGCAGTGTCTGTAAGTGTATTTTTACACTGTAAATTCGACTTGGCAAGTGTACCCACTTGCCAGGCCTAAACCTTCCCTTTTCTTACATGTAAGGCACCCCTAAGGTAGGCCCTAGGTAGCCCCAAGGGCAGGGTGCAGTGTATGGATAAGGTAGGACATATAGTAATGTGGTTTATATGTCCTGACAGTGAAATACTGCCAATTTTGTTTTTCACTGTTGCAAGGCCTGTCTCTCTCATAGGATAATATGGGGGCTACCTTTAAATATGATTAAAGCGTAGATTCCCCTAGAGAGTAGATGGACATGTGGAGTTTGGGGTCCCTGAACTCACAATTTAAAAATACATCTTTTAGTAAAGTTGATTTTAAGATTGTGCGTTTGAAAATGACACTTTTAGAAAGGGAGCATTTTCTTGCTTAAACCATTCTGTGACTCTGCCTTGTTTGTGGATTCCCTGTCTGGGTCAGTTTGACAGTTGGGTTGTTTTTCACCTCGCGCTAGACAGTGACACAAAGGGGGCTGGGGTGTAACCTTCATTTCCTGATTAGCCATCTCTGCTAGGAGGGAGGGGTGGAGTGGTCACTCTCACCTGAAAGGACTGTGCCTGCCTCTGACAATGCCGGCTCCAACCCCCTGCTGTGTGTCTGAGGCCTTGCCTGGGCAAGGCAGGATTTCACAAGTAGGTGTGAGTCCCCTTTGAAGAAAGGTGACTTCAAAGACTAAAATGGGTATAAGAAGGGCACCCAAATCTACAGACTTTAGAAACACTTCTGGAACCAAGGGGAACCTCTGCCTGGAGAAGAGCTGATAGCTGAGGAAAACGTGCTGCCCTGCCTGTGACTGTGCTTTGTGGAGCTTTCCTGCAGTGCTGCTTCTGCCAGAGTAAGAGGGCAAAGACTGGACTTTGTGTGCCTTCCATCTTGAAGAAGAAATCTCCAAGGGCTTGATGTAGAGCTTGCCTCCTGTTGTTGAAGTCTCAGGGATAGCAAAGACTTCTTCCTGCCAGCACCTGGAGTCTCTGGAGAGACCCCTACTCTGCTCTGTGGTGCCCTTCCAGTTCCTGGGACCCTGAAAGGAGAGGCTGGCAGCCTAAGGACAAAAATACACGCACCGAGCGCCGTGCGGAGAAAAGATCGACGCGAATCCGATCGCGGCTGAGAAAACGAAGCGACGCCGGCTCCGCAGCTGAGAAACGACGCCGCAGGAAACGCGACCGGAGAATCGACGCCCGGAGCAGGAGAAACGACGCGCAGCATCGCTGACGAAGGCTGAGAGATCGCAACCTGCGCCGCGGGACTTTCGGACCGTCGCGTGGCTGGCTTTTTCGACGCGCATCGCCGTGCCCAGTTGTTTTCGACGCATATAACCGTGCAGGGTTATTTTCGACGCACACCGCCCGTGCGGGGTTATTTTTGACGCAAACCAGGTACATTTACACGCTAGCAGCGCTAGTGTGTTGTTACAACTACCTAAAGACTCTTTTTATTTTAAACCTTTTAAAAATCATAACTTGACTTGTGTATGTTGGATTTTTGTCGTTTTGGTCTTGTTTTGTCTAGATAAATATTTCCTATTTTTCTAAACTGGTGTTGTGTCATTTTGTAGTGTTTTCATTAAGTTACTGTGTGTGTTGGTACAAATACTTTACGCCCAGCACTCTGAGGTTAAGCCTACTGCTCTGCCAAGCTACCAAGGGGGTAAGCAGGGGTTAGCTGAGGGTGATTCTCTTTTATCCTAACTAGAGTGAGGGTCCTTGCTTGAACAGGGGGTAACCTGACTGTCAACCAGAGACCCCATTTCTAACATTGGTGACCAGCGGTCGGGATTTGGACTTGTATTTGTACTTGACATACAGTAATTAAGTGTACACTACTGTTTTGAGTTCAGACCACTACGTGACCACATACTACTTGTCTTGTGATTCTGCTTTTTGTTCTCTGATGTCCTCCTGGAAGTATTGCTAATATTTTTGGACTTTGTTTTTTGGTTGTGAAGCCTTTGCAGAATGGAAGTCAATTTCTGGCACCTATTTATGTATAAAAAGTGGCAGCTTAAAGCATTCTGCATGGAAAGGGGACTGGCTGTGAACAAGAAATCCAGAAGGGAGGATCTTGAGTCAGCCCTGTTTCAGTATGAATTGAAACGTTGTCAGGCAACACCACCAAATGAGTCTGAGGAGGATAACTACTCTGAGGAGGAGGACTACTCCGAAGAGGAGGGCAGTGGCCCTGAGGAGGGAACAGAAAGAGATGATTGGCTCCTAGCTCGAATCCGGAGTCTGGAAGAGCTAGATGCAGAGCTTGAGAGGGCTGAGGAGAAGAGAGCCTTAGTCCTGGAAAAAGAAAGGATTGCAGCTCAAGAGCTGAGCTGTGAAGAGCTGAAGCTGGAGGCCATGAGGGCTGAGTCCAGTTCAGATGGTGGCAGCAAAAATCTTGTATCCAGTACTGCTGAAGAAGTGCACATGCCCAGAGATGTGGTGCCCTACTTGAAGGAGGGAGTTAACACACGCCAGGAGGTTCAGGGGTATGAGGTAGCTCCAGTGATGCACAGGGTCCTTGAGGTGGATTGGGGAACTGGCATGGGGAATCATATTCCTACTGGTGGGAGGGACACTCTACTGACTCTAGGTGAGAGTGACAGGGAGAGGGGTTCCCCCCAGGTAGAAGTCCTGGTTATGGAGTGTGAAGACATCCTAGAAGAGTGTGGGTTGAGTGTCAGGGACAGTCAGGTACTGTCTCACCAGTCTCAGGAGGGTGATGTGGGGTGCTTTTCCAAAGCAGAGTCACTGGATGGTTGGGTGAAGGGTACTTTGGTTAATTCATGTAAGGGGCTGAGTGATGTAATTGCTGGAGAGCATATGTCTAGTCATTATTTTCCAGAGCTACGCCAACACCAGGTGGAGTGTGAGTTCTCTGACCCCAGGGAGCTTACAATGGAGGCAGACCTCTTGGTGAGTACCAGAGAGTCTGAAGAGGCATTTGGGGGGGCTCCTGAGAGGAGTGGTCCAGGTATTTCCCAACCAGGTGAGGTAGGGAAGGATTGTAGTGTCCCAGGTAGGTCCCAGTGTAGTGGGATGGGTGAGGGACCCCATGTCCAGTCTCTGAGGAGAGGGAATGGGGATGGGCTGAGGTCCAAGGTGCCCGAGATCCGGTCCCAGGTCCTGGAGGGTTCCATGAGAGAACACCAGGAGGGGAGCCTAGCCTGTATCATAGGGCCATCTGTTGAGGGAGATCCCACAGTGTCAGGAGAACTTGGGGGGGCGGCTGTAGCCAGCGTCCCACCAGTTCTGGTGTCTGGCAGTACCACTCCTACTGAGGGGGTGCAGAAGTCCAGACAGAGGGTTGAGAGGGGGTTGCAGACCCCAGTGGAGAACCTGGAGGGTCAGGGGTCAGCTCTGAGAGCAGAGCCCCCCAGGAATGACCTTGGTGAGACCATTACTGGGTTGGGGGGAATTCAGACTCTGTCAGATGGGCAGAGGTCAGGAGACCTGCGCCAGCCAGACTCTTGTGTGGCCCTTGGGGACAGTGTGTACCTTGAGGGGGGTAAGTGTGCCCCCCTGGAAGTCCTGGTGTGCCAGGCAATGGTTCAACCGCAGGGTGGTGACTCTGGGTTGAATGATCAGGTTCAGGGGGTAAACTCTGACCTGATGGGGGGTAAGTGTGCTCCCAAGGAAGTCCTGGTGTGCCAGGCAGTGGTTCAACCGCAGGGTGGTGACCCTGGGTTGGATGACCAGGTTCAGAGGGTAAACTCTGACCTGGTAGGGGGTAGGTATGCCCCCCAGGAAGTCCTGGTTTGCCAGGCAGTGATCCAGTCTGTGGGTACAGACCCTGGATTGGGAGGCCAGGTTAAGGGTGTCCCCCCTGACCTGGAGGAAGGGGCTACTGCTAACAGTGCCCCTACCATGTTGTCTTCTGGGGGGGCCGCTCCTAGTTGGGTGGTTCAGGACCCCAGAAGAGAGGGCAGGGGGAGGGAAGCCTCACCCCTGGCCCTAGTCCAACCTGAAGGTACAGACCCCAGGTTGGAGGATCAGTTGCAGGTTAACATCCCTGCACTGGTGGAAGAATTGTGCAGGACTGCTTCTACAAGCACCCTGACAGTTTTTGACTCTGGGGGTGCCGCGTCTGCCGGGAGGTTACAGAGCCCCAGAGGGGAGGACCAGGGTCAGGTTGTCATCCCTGACCTGGTGGAAGAGAGAGTGGTCAAAGGGTGCCAGGCACCTGGGGCTACCACCCCCCACTCTCCACAGTCACAGTGGTTAGAGAGGCCTAAGGTCGGGCTCTCATCCCTGACAGTTGTCTGGGGCCACTGTGGCTTGCTGTCCTGGTGGACAGAGTTGCCCCTGGGGGGGGGAGGACGAGAGTCACACCCCAGGGGTGGAGTGGGCAACACCACTGTGTTGGCCCTGGTAGTACTATCTGCCCATTGCAATACATCTGTGAGCAAAATAAAGTTAGGCGCTGCACAGATGGTGTCTGCAGATGTGGAGAAGGGTTCCCCATGGGTTAGCTTAGTGGGCCCTGAGAGTATGGACAGAGGGATCCAACTGGAGTCAGGAAGGCGTAGAACTGGAACATGTCCCTGCTGTTGTGGGCCTGGGTCCTTGTTCTAACGCCCCAATCAGGGAAGTACATCAAGGTATTGATTGTTCTCCCCTGGCTTTAGGCTGGTAGGGGGTCGTGTTGGACTTTTGCTTATGCAGGGTCATCCCCAGTCTTTTTGCCTCCTGCCTCCTATTTTTTTCTGACCTGTTGCTGTTGGCTTTTCAACTCTGAGCACTTTACCACTGCTAACCAGTGCTAAAGTGTATATGCTCTCCGTGTAAATTGTATGTAATTGGTTTATCCATGATTGGCATATTTGATTTACTAGTAAGTCCCTAGTAAGGTGCACTAGAGGTGCCAGGGCCTGTAAATCAAATGCTACTAGTGGGCCTGCAGCACTGGTAGTGCCACCCACATAAGTAGCTCTGTAATCATGTCTCAGACCTGCCACTGCAGTGTCTGTAAGTGTATTTTTACACTGTAAATTCGACTTGGCAAGTGTACCCACTTGCCAGGCCTAAACCTTCCCTTTTCTTACATGTAAGGCACCCCTAAGGTAGGCCCTAGGTAGCCCCAAGGGCAGGGTGCAGTGTATGGATAAGGTAGGACATATAGTAATGTGGTTTATATGTCCTGACAGTGAAATACTGCCAATTTTGTTTTTCACTGTTGCAAGGCCTGTCTCTCTCATAGGATAATATGGGGGCTACCTTTAAATATGATTAAAGCGTAGATTCCCCTAGAGAGTAGATGGACATGTGGAGTTTGGGGTCCCTGAACTCACAATTTAAAAATACATCTTTTAGTAAAGTTGATTTTAAGATTGTGCGTTTGAAAATGACACTTTTAGAAAGGGAGCATTTTCTTGCTTAAACCATTCTGTGACTCTGCCTTGTTTGTGGATTCCCTGTCTGGGTCAGTTTGACAGTTGGGTTGTTTTTCACCTCGCGCTAGACAGTGACACAAAGGGGGCTGGGGTGTAACCTTCATTTCCTGATTAGCCATCTCTGCTAGGAGGGAGGGGTGGAGTGGTCACTCTCACCTGAAAGGACTGTGCCTGCCTCTGACAATGCCGGCTCCAACCCCCTGCTGTGTGTCTGAGGCCTTGCCTGGGCAAGGCAGGATTTCACAAGTAGGTGTGAGTCCCCTTTGAAGAAAGGTGACTTCAAAGACTAAAATGGGTATAAGAAGGGCACCCAAATCTACAGACTTTAGAAACACTTCTGGAACCAAGGGGAACCTCTGCCTGGAGAAGAGCTGATAGCTGAGGAAAACGTGCTGCCCTGCCTGTGACTGTGCTTTGTGGAGCTTTCCTGCAGTGCTGCTTCTGCCAGAGTAAGAGGGCAAAGACTGGACTTTGTGTGCCTTCCATCTTGAAGAAGAAATCTCCAAGGGCTTGATGTAGAGCTTGCCTCCTGTTGTTGAAGTCTCAGGGATAGCAAAGACTTCTTCCTGCCAGCACCTGGAGTCTCTGGAGAGACCCCTACTCTGCTCTGTGGTGCCCTTCCAGTTCCTGGGACCCTGAAAGGAGAGGCTGGCAGCCTAAGGACAAAAATACACGCACCGAGCGCCGTGCGGAGAAAAGATCGACGCGAATCCGATCGCGGCTGAGAAAACTACGCGACGCCGGCTCCGCAGCTGAGAAACGACGCCGCAGGAAACGCGACCGTAGAATCGACGCCCGGAGCAGGAGAAACGACGCGCAGCATCGCTGACGAAGGCTGAGAGATCGCAACCTGCGCCGCGGGACTTTCGGACCGTCGCGTGGCTGGCTTTTTCGACGCGCATCGCCGTGCCGAGTTGTTTTCGACGCATATAACCGTGCAGGGTTATTTTCGACGCACACCGCCCGTGCGGGGTTATTTTTGACGCAAACCAGGTACATTTACACGCTAGCAGCGCTAGTGTGTTGTTACAACTACCTAAAGACTCTTTTTATTTTAAACCTTTTAAAAATCATAACTTGACTTGTGTATGTTGGATTTTTGTCGTTTTGGTCTTGTTTTGTCTAGATAAATATTTCCTATTTTTCTAAACTGGTGTTGTGTCATTTTGTAGTGTTTTCATTAAGTTACTGTGTGTGTTGGTACAAATACTTTACGCCCAGCACTCTGAGGTTAAGCCTACTGCTCTGCCAAGCTACCAAGGGGGTAAGCAGGGGTTAGCTGAGGGTGATTCTCTTTTATCCTAACTAGAGTGAGGGTCCTTGCTTGAACAGGGGGTAACCTGACTGTCAACCAGAGACCCCATTTCTAACAGGCGGGTTGTGATACCGCCGGCGGTATAGTGACGACCGCCGGGCGGAACGGTGAAGCGGCGGTTGGCCATGGCGGTAACCGCCATGGTCAAAATCTCATTTTTTAGACCGCCAGCCTGTTGGCGGTCTTACCGCCGCTTCACCGCCATCCGCCAGGGTCGAAATGACCCCCAAAGTATTTAATTACCTCCTATTGGGGGGTTGCCTCTCTAGTATTTTCTGATACTATGTTCTAAAAATAAAGTACCTTTATTTCTGTACAGCCAAGTGTTTTCTTTCTTGTGTAAGGACTGCGTGACTGTAATGGTATTGCATGAGCTTAGCATGTCTCCTAGATAAGTCTTGGCTGCTCATCCACAGCTAGAGATCCTGACTTCTAGACACCGCATACACTTCACTGAGATGGGATACTTGGACCTAGTATAAGGTGTAAGTACCGTAGGTATCCACCACACTTCAGGCCAGCTTCCTACAATCCATGAATCCATGTCAATATTAAAAAAGCAAAAAGAAGCACAGGCTCCTGCTTCTTCATTTAAAAAGCACCTGGGGTCTCCCAGGGCCAAGGGATATTAAACATGTGTTTTGGGGGAAGGAGGCACAAACCCCCCCTCTAAGAGCTGATTTCACCCGCAGGGAACCCACCCCATGAGGCCTGAAGTATTTTCTAAGAGGAGGAAGGCACGCAGCCGCAGTCCATTTTTCACCCTGGGGACCTGATTTCCCAGGGCCTGAATGATGTTTTAATGAGACGGAGCCCATCCCTGAAGTGCCTTTGGTCCCATAGACCCCATCCCCGGGGACCCAATCTAACTAATGAGATTATGGGGGTGGGCTGTCCCACTCCACAGAACAAATAATTAGCCATGGGGATCCCACCCCCAGTGCCCAATTTATATTTTAAGGGGAAGGGGCAAGGCATCCCCGACCCTGTGCCTTTTTTGCCCCATCACAAGGGGCCAGCTAACTTTCCGTGTCCTAGGGAGCCCTGGGACACAGCAGTCAGCCAATTTGCCCCAGCACAGGTGAAAGTTTTTTTTCTAAGTTTTGTCAAATGGGATCAAACACAAAGTCTGATCCCAAAGGGTGGCAGCTTTCCTGCCATTTGGGAGCAGACTTTTGATCTATTTCTGTGCTGCCAGAGATACGGGCAGGGAAACAGATCAAGATATTGCCCATGCCTGGAAGGAGCAGTATAAATAGCTGCTCCCTTCGGGCTGGAGCAATGCTGCCTCCCACAGCATGCAAGGAGGTTGCTGGGGCTGTGGGGGCCCTATGGCTTGCCCTGCAGCCCCCACCATTAAGCATGGTGTGCACCCATCTTTAACTAATGCGGGCCCTCATGGTCCCCCTCCCTTCTCTTTTTAAATACTTAAATACTTAAGGCACTGGGGGATAGGGCCTAATGTAACTAAGGAATGGTGGCCACATGGCTTCCATCTCCCCAAAAAAGGCCCTGGGGGATGGGGTCCCCAAGGCCTAATGAACCTTGGGGAGAGGGCCCATTAGCTCCCTCCCCATTAAAAAAAACATGTGGCCTCAGAGGATGGGGTCCCCAGGGCCTTTAAAGGTTCAGGGAGGGGAGTCGCACATTACTCTACTTTAATTAATCATTCAGACCAGGGAATAGGATCCCTGGGGCATAAAAAGGCTCGGGAGTGGCGCTCAATGGCCGTCACTCCCCTTTTTGTATTATATTTGGCCTCAGAGGTGAGTCTCAAGTGCCCAAGAAGGCTCGGTGAGGGGGACCACATGCCCCCTACCCTTTAAAATAAGGAATGGCCCCTGGCAATGGTGTCCCTGGGGCCTAATATAGCTTGGGGTAGGGGGCCACGAGGCCCCCTCCATGGGATGGGGTTCCCAGGGCCCATGATGGCTCAGTGAGTGCAGCTGCACCACCCTCTCCTCTCTCCCCTGTTCATTTGTATTTGGCCAGAAGAATGGGGTTCCAGGGCCCAAAAGCCCATCCTACGCCATGCAGCAAAGTCTCAACCCCAGCCAAAGGGGTTGGCTGCCTTTGGAGGTGTTGGCCACAGTTGAGATGTCATTAGTAATGTCATAGACGAAGTGATGTAATATGCGAGGTCATAACGGTGCATGGAAGAGGAGAAAGTTATAGTTAGCTCTGCTAACTATAATTCTTGAATTTCTGATGTTTGAGTTGAAAACATTAATGTTGGTAGTGACATATTCACTTAACTATAATGTCACTTTAACCGTTGGTGGTTTTTCCAGTGAATATGTTAGGTTATGTTGGGAAATGCCCTTAACGCCGACTCCTAAACAACGAAGTCCTGGTTAACGAAAGCGGAACAACGCTTGCGTTAACCCCAACTTTGTTGTTTTGTGCTTTAACCACGCATGTACATGCGTGGTTAAGGCACAAACAAGGGAGTCGGCTGAGGAGGACGACACGACGAGGCGACGACTCAGGTAAGTGGGGCAGAGGTGGGGGGTCGGGTTTTAGTTTTTGGGGTGGGGGTGGGGGGTCGGGTATTTTCTGTTTCGGGGGCGGGGGTGGGGGGTCGGGGTTTAAGGTTTAGGGCCGGGGGTGGGGGGTCGGGGTATTTTCTGGTTTGGGGGCAGGGGTGGGGGGTCGGGGTTTTAGGTTTAGGGCGGGGGTAGGGGTTGGGGTATTTTCTTGTTTGGGGGCAGGATGGGGGGTCGGGGTTTAAGGTTTAGGGACGGGGTGGGGGGTCGGGGTATTTTCTGCTTTGGGGCCGGGGGGTCGGGGTTTAAGGCTTAGGGCCGGGGGTGGGGGGTTGGGGTATTTTCTGGTTTGGGGGGCGGTGGTGGGGGGTCGGGGTTTAAGGTTCAGGGCCCGGGGTTGGGATATTTTCTGGTTTTGGGCCAGGGGTGGGGGTGGGGGGTCGGTGTTTAAGGTTTAGGGCCAGGGGTGGGGGGTCGGAGTATTTCCTGGTTTGGGGGGGCGGGGGTCGGGGTTTAAGGTTTAGGGCCGGGGGTGGGGGGTCGGGGTATTTTCTGGTTTAGGACCGTGGGCAGGGGTGGGGGGGTCAGGGTTTTAGGTTTAGGGCTGGGGTGGGGGGTCGGGGTATTTTCTGGTTTGGGGCTGGGGGGTGGGGGTGGGGTTTTGGGGTTTAAGGTTTAGGGCCAGGGGTGGAGGGTCGGGGTATTTTCTGGTTTGGGGGGTGGGTATTTTCTGGTTTGGGGGCCGGGTGGGGGGTCTGGGTTTAAGGTTTAGGGCCGGGGTGGGGGTTGGGTATTTTCTGGTTTGGGGGGCGTGGTGAGGGGTCGGGGTTTTAGGTTTAGGTCCGGGGGTGGGGGGTCGGGGTATTTTCTGGTTTGGGGGCGGGGGTGGGGGGTCGGGGTTTAAGGTTTAGGGCCGGGGGTGGGGAGTTGGGGCATTTTCTGGTTTAGGACCGGGGCGGGGGTGGGGGGTCGGGGTTTTAGGTTTAGGGCGGGGTGGGGGTCGGGGTTTTAGATTCGGGTGGGGGTGGAGGGTGGGTATTTTCTGGTTTAGGGGCGGGGGTAGGGGGTTGGGGGGTCGGGGTTTAAGGTTTAGGGCCGCGGTGGGGGGTTGGGGTATTTTCTGGTTTAGGACCGGGGCGAGGGTGGGGGGTCGGGGTTTTAGGTTTAGGGCGGGGGTTGGGGGTTGGGGTTTTAGGTTCGGGGTGGGGGTGGGGGGTCGGGGTATTTTCTGGTTTAGGGGGCGGGGTGAGGGGTCGGGGTTTTAGGTTTAGGTCCGGGGGTGGGGGGTCGGGGTATTTTCTGGTTTGGGGGCGGGGGTGGGCGGTCGGGGTTTAAGGTTTAGGGCCGGGGGTGGGGAGTTGGGGCATTTTCTGGTTTAGGACCGGGGCGGGGGGTTGGGGTTTTAGGTTTAGGGCGGGGTGGGGGTCGGGGTTTTAGGTTCGGGGTGGGGGTGGGGGGTCGGGTATTTTCTGGTTTAGGGGCGGGGTAGGGGGTTGGGGGGTCGGGGTTTAAGGTTTAGGGCCGGGGTGGGGGGTTGGGGTATTTTCTGGTTTAGGACGGGGGGCGGGGGTGGGGGGGTGGGGTTTTAGGTTTAGGGCGGGGGGTGGGGAGTTGGGATTTTAGGTTTTAGGGGTGGGTTGGGGTGTCGGGTAATTTTAGGTGCGGGGTGGGGAGTTGGGGAGGTTTAGGTTTAGGGGCAGGGTGGGGGGCTCAGAGTAGTTTTAGTGGTGGGGGTACTTTAGGTTTCAGGGATGGGGTGGGGGTTGGGGTTGTTTTAGGTTTTGGGGTAGGGTGGGGGTCAGTTTTGGGGCAGGGCAGGGTAGTTTTAGGGGCAAGGGTGGAGGGTGGGTGTGGTTTTAGGGGTTGTGGGGGGTTGCAGTAATTTTTTAGGGGTGGGGGTGGGGGGCCAGGGGGGAAAAATCGTTGTTAAGGCATTCGTGGTAAAGGCATTAGTGGTAACAACGAGGTCGTTGTTCCGACCTCGTGTTCAGGCATTCATTATTCCGGCAGGCTTCGTTCCAACATACATCCGTTATATTATGTTATGAGGATTTGTAGAGAGCATGACTACCCAATGGCCTCCTAGCACTGTATGGAAATCTTCAGAACACAAACTGGGGGTGAAAATTAAAATAACCAAGTTTTAAGCAGACGACGAAAGGACAATTCGTGGCTGGTCAGTCATAGGCCTATGGGCAGAGAGTTCCACAACGTAGCACCAAGATAGGCCATGGAGCTTCTGCCCCATTTAGACTTTTTTTTTAAAGGGATTACGGCAAGAGCCGCCGAAGAGGACCTGAGATGTCTAGCAGGATTTTGGAAGGAGGCAAGAGTTCGCAAAAGTGGGGGTCCATTATTATAGAGGGCTCTGTGAATGCAACACAGGGTTTTAAATTTTATCTGTTGCTCAACTGGGAGCCAATGGAGAGTAGAGAGAGCTGATTTGGTCGATTAATGTCTAGGTATATTAAAAAGAAGGCGGGCAGCAGTGTTTTGCACCACCTGTAGTTTCCTTTTAACATATTTCTGCACATCGAGGTACAAGGCATTACCATAATCCAGGCGAGAAATGATGAGTGCCTGGATTATGAGCCTCTTTGCAATAGGTAGAAGTATTTTAAACAACTTTCTGAAGAGTTTTAGCGTACCAAAGCAGGAAGAAAAAACTTTCTTAGCCTGATGGTCCATGGTTAGCCATGGGTTGAGCCATACTCCTAAGCTCTTGATGTATTCCTTAGGAGTGGGCAGTTCACCTAAGGAGTTAAGCACAGGGGAGATAGAATTCAGCCGAGAAAGATGGCCTAGAATCATGACCTCTGTCTTATCCCCATTTACCTTGAGTTTACATTCAGGCATCCATTCGGACACTGCCCTTAGGAAAGGGGCAAGAGCTGTCTCCGATGAATTCTGCTCAGTTGAGAAGGAGACTACCAGCTGGGTATCATCCGCATATGAAACTAGTGAAAGACTATATGGCTCCACTATCTTTGCCAATGTGACATATAGATGTTAAATAAAGTAGGGCTAAGTGAAGACCCTTGAGGAACTTCTCAGCTGCTATTGAAGCAGCTGGAGAGAAACGAACGGTCTATACCTGAAATGATCTTGCCTCTTAAAAAGAGGAGAACCAGCTCAGAGCCTTGCCTGTCACTCCACTCTCCCTCATTCTTTGAAGGAGAATGCTGTGATCCACAGTGTCAAAAGCGTCACTGAGATCTAGAATAATAATCGCTGACACCAGCCCCTGATCAAGATGCTTCCTGACCACCTCAGTGACTCCAATCAGCACTGATTCTGTGCTGTGTAGAGGTCTGGGAAGGATGAAGAATGTTATTGTCCTCAAGAAAATTGGAGACATGCATGTTCACATGTTTTTCCAATATCTTGGAGAGAACTGGCAGCAAGGAAATGGTCCTGTAATTATTCAGCAGTGACGCATCTAGGTTAGGTTTCTTGAGCAAAGGTTTGACTATAGCATGTTTTCACTGATGGGGAATAATACTGCTAGATAACAACAGATTCAACATATCAGTCACAATAGGAACTATAACATATGAACCCAGTGCTAAAATAGTGGGTGGTTCTGGGTCTAGGGGGGAAACAGATTTCAGGGAATTCAGTAATGTAGTGTCTAGTTCCGAAGAGAGAGGCGGAAACTGTGAGAGCACTGCTATGCAATTTATACCTTCCTCCTTAAGAGTATGGGAACTGTGAGTGCCACTCGGGAAGGCCGAATAAATGTATAAGATGTTTTGCTGGAAAACTGATCCCAGATTTCTACTGTGTTTATGAGATGCTTCCACAGAATCTATATAAGAGTGCAGATGGGCAATTTCACTTAATAGCTGAAAGATCTCTTTAGGAGAGTTAGAGCTCTGTTCTATTTTGGTAGCATAATAAATGCTTTGTGCTGATTTAATCCCCACATAAAACAATCTAATGGCCTTCCTGTATTCAACTTTCAGTGAGGTCTCATAAGTTTTTCTCCCTCTTCTTTCCAAGCGTCTACAGACCCTCTTTAATAGACGTAGATGGAGGGAGAACCAAGGAGCACCTTTTTTCAGATGTCCTCTTGACCTTGATGTATGGGGGAGGACAATATCTAGACTTTTAGTAATCCAATCATTAAATAGCTCTAAGGAACAACTCGTTTTCCCCCTTAAGGCAGGATTCAAGCTCTCTAAAGTGCTTATCCATTCTCTAGCGTTGAGCGTATGCCAGCGCCTATGGGGCTGAGTTACAATTTGGGAGGTTTTGCTTGCTACCGGAGTAGGCAGGTTAAGAGTGATTAAGAAATGGTTCGATCAGGCCAAAGGAGTGGGGGGCAAGGCGGTTGGACCAGCATCATTATTGTTTATTGTTTATTGTTTATTGTGGGTTATTTGTGAAGCGCATTCCGGCCGTAGCATTGAAGCACTGAAGACTAACGTAACATCAGAAAGGAAACCTAAAAAGAATGGGTAAAGAGAAAGAGAAAAGCCAAAAGCTAGGATATCAGAGAAGTAAAGGGACATCAAAAAGAGAGAAAGGGCTGCAAGAATGAAAGGTGCCTAGTCTAGTCTGAGAATAACCAAGTTTTAAGCAGCTTTCGAAAGTGGAAGTATGTCTCCTCCATCTTGATGGAAAGTGGAAGAGAGTTCCAAAGTCTTGCCACTGTAACTGAGAAGGCTTTATCCCCCCAACTGGCCGTACGGCAACAAGGGATACATATAATTTCCAGTGAAGACAATCTGAGCTGACATCCTGGCTGGTAAGGCCATAAAGTAGAGCTTAAATAATTACAGCCTTCCTGATGAAAAGCCTTATGAGTAAGATAGAGGGCTTTAAATTGAACCTGTTTTTCTACCGGTAGCAAGTGCAACTGTCTTGAACTACTGCTAGCCGATGAGGAACTCAGTAGTTCCAGAACTAAGTGAGCCGCCGCATTTTGAATCAATTGTAATAGATTAAAAGAGACATGTTAAGCATCAGCGCATTACAATAGTCAAATCTAGAAATCACTAATACTAAGGTCACCTGAATTTTAAGTTCTTTTTGAAGAAAGGGAAACATTTTCTTTGACATTTTCAACCAACAGTAGCAACTTTTAGCTGTGCTGTTAATTTGATGTTCGAAGGAGAGAGTCCTATCAAACAAAACTCTGAGGTTTCTTACCGAGGAACGTTGGGCAGGGCATTCATTGCAAAACTTAGGCCACCAGCGAGCGGCTGTAAAGAAAAATTTCCGTCTTTTCTCCGTTCAATTTCAGCCAATTGTTACTCATCCAATTATTGATTTCACTCATACATGTGTGTAATCTATCTGCCACCTCTTCCCAGTTCTGGTTAACCGGTGTAATCAACTGGGTGTCATCGGCATAAAATACCACTTGAAATCCAAATGAACGGATCAGTCTGACTAGAGAAGCCATATATAAATTAAACAAGGTGGGGCTGAGGGATGATCCTTGTGGAACCCCACAAGGAAGTTGAAATAGAAGAGTACTCAACTCTCCGCAGCTGACCGTGATTGATCTATCCACCAGGAAATACTAAAAAATATCAAGTGCCTTATCTCTGACACCTGTTGGATGAAGACGTTGTGACAGCAGATGTGGAGATATAGTATCAAATGCTGCGGAGAGATCCAGGAATACCAAAATGGCACCTTCCTATTACAAAAAACTAGGTTGATAGTATGACCTTTATTATTTGTTGGGTCTGTGACCAATTGTAATCTTTTAGCTCCAGCATTGTAGTGATTCCCTACATGAATATTAAAATCACCAAGAATAGTGAAATTTGGCTTGTTGAAGATGAATTCAGCGACCTGTTCTGAGAATAATTGGAAAAAATGTTGCGCTGGGCTAGGAGGACGATAAACTAAGGCCCCTGATAAACTATACTGTAGATTTAATAAAATTGAAAAAGACATACTCTCACAGTCGGGCAGCTGAATATATAAAGGTCACGTTATAAATAGGCTCACATTTTAAATGTTCAAATCCATAGAAGCAGTTATAGTTAGTATTATTTCAAGTAACTGTAACTCGTATCCTGAGGTAATTATAACTCGCGCCCTTATCATCCACAGTTTTCTCATTCATAATTTTACTGCAAATATTACACTGATATTATCAATGATGTTATCAAAGATGTCATGAGTGTTGCAATATGCAGGGTAATTAGCAGTGAATGGTGACACAACTTTACCCCCTATAACCACCCAACACCGTGCCACGCAAAGCATTTGGCCTGCGACCAGGCCCTGCGCCTATCCCCCTATAACCCTTTAACCCCACAACATGCACGACCTTTGGCTGTGTGCAACAGTAGTTGGCCACAGCTAATCCCCTATAACCACTCAAGCCATGTATGGCCTTTGGCCATGTGCAGCAGGGGTTGGCAGCAGGGCCTTGGTGGTTATACGGGGTTGGTCCCAACCCAAAGATTTTGTTGGGGACAAAACTTCAGTGTTCCATCACAAGGAATGTTTAACATGCAAAACAATAGTAAATAAACAGATACTACCACCATAAGACAGAAACTCCCAACCTACTGAGTGTCAGTCCAAGAGCTTTACCCAAAGGCCACAAGTGGCTCTGCTGTAGTGTGCATCTAAAAAGAGCTTTAACATTCGTACCAAACATTTTGCTAGTGGGATACTTTGAGGTCATCGTATACAGAGACAATTGTAATTTCAATCTCTCTTGTTCTCTCTTCCATTCCATAATGAGATGGGAGAGAGAGAGAAGGTGTGAGTTTGAGAGAGAGAGAAACATTTAGCAGAAGACTTTGACAGAGAGAAATAGATAGATAGAGAGAGAGAGAGAGAGAGAGAGAGAGAGAGAGAGAGAGATCTAGACTTTGATGAATGCTAAACTTAGAATAAGATATTTTAGGATGAAAAGAAAAATGTATTTGTTGAGTAAAAAGAGTGTAATCACATTTCAGTATATATCTTAAATATTTGAATTTAAAAAGTAATTAATGCAGGAATATGATTACTGACACACCTAGACTATAACCCTCAACCTTCAGGGTGTGGGCCTGAGACCTTAACCTCCTGGCCACAAGTGACTATTTACTATGCAGTTTCCAGACATAGGTCCTCATAATGAGTTTGTTGGTCAGACTGCCAGACCTCACAAAAACATCCACGTTTCACTGATGATGAGTTGAGGGTCATGGTGGATGAAACTGTCAGAGTAGAGCCATACCTTTTTGGAGCACAGGCCCATCAAACATCGATAGCCAGGAAAATGGAGTTGTGGCAAAGGATAGTCGACAGGGTGAATTCTGTAGGCAGTTATCCACACACAAGGGAGGACATCAGGAAGAGATGGAACAACCTCTGGGGGCGGTCCGCAAGACTGGCGTTGGACCCCCTACTTTCACACCATTGGAGAAGAATGTCTTGGACATTCTTCATCCTGAGGGTCTGACAGGAATACCTGGGTGAGTGGAGTCTAGTAAGTCACTACACCATTCATGTCACCAAAAACATTTTGTCTTGCATGCTCACTGATCACCTTTCCCCACCTCAGTGACCAAACCACCAACCACCCCTGTGTTCAAATGTCTAAATTTCCCTCTCCGGCATGCCACTTGTCAACGAAACTCACCTGGGGCCACGGTGTTTGTGTATGGCATGAGAAGTACAGGAACTGACAGCACTACAACTCCCAGCAGGCACCTGTAAGAAAACCAGAACAGTGTGCTACATTTTGATGTAACCCATCCTGAATGCACCACTGTCTAACAGTCCATGGCAATGATAGCAACGCTATGGCCCACTACCAGTACTATTGCAAGCAAAACACAGCTACAGCTGTGTCCCCTAACAAACTGCCCTTTGAAAAAACCTTCCTAACAATGTCATATACTCACCTGGGGGGGGGGGGGAACTATATGAGGAAACTGGACGTGCTTGCAGTACATCCATACAGAGGCCCAGGTCAAATGGTAACACCCATACTGTTGACCAACTCTGTCACCAAGGTGCATTGTCCAGCTGTTAGCTGAATCAATGATGCCATACACCTTACTAGGAGATAAATGTACATTGTCATGTCTTTACTCAGACAAGATATGAGGCAGTCATCTAAACACCAACATACTCCAAGAGCTTGGCGCATGGTGTATGCAATTGCAAATCTCTGTGTCCCCTGTTGCTCTCACCCAGATATGGAAGCAACTGTCACATCAGGGGATCATGTGAAGGCTGTGTGTGCATGTCACATAGAATGTCACTTGTTGTATCACTTACAGCAACTGGGTGTTCCACTCCTACAGGTAACCTTGGCATTCTCAACATGGAGAGAACACTAGAGACTGACACTACCCATCTGGATGAAGGACCCAGTAAAGAAAACAACCCTGGCTGTTTAGACACTGAGGATGAAGCTGGACAATCAGGGACACCTGGTCAGTCAACAACTGTGAACCTCACTCTGCCCACATCGACTCCTCCAAGCCCTATTGCATCCACATCACAGACAACTATTCGCCCCCAAATCTGTGTCCCAAAGACAGTGTCTTCCATCATGTGTCGCAGTACAGGTACCCGAGTCTCCTGTTGTCACCCTTGACAATGATGGTTTCCAGGGGCACAGGTACATGGGGGTAGGGTATGTGTGAGGGATGGTGTGAGACTGAGGACGGAGGCTCCAAGAGACACAACTGACCAGGACACTATCTCCCAAGTCTTAGGAGACTACAAATGTTCCCAAGGCATGGTGAGCCAGGTACTGACCATGATGGGGGAGATCAGACAGTTGCAGATGGACAACCACTAGGACCCATGCAGCAGTGGCAGGCCCAAAATGCCACCTTGGCTTCCATTGCTGAGGTGCTGAGGGACATGAATACCACCCTGAGTAGGTTTAGTACCCAACATCAGGCCTCTTTCACTAGCAATGAAACATCAGGCCCTTCTACATCTGTGGATGCAAGTGGAATGGAGACCCTGCCAGGAGAAGGGAATGCCTCAGACATGCCACCTTCTATAGCAGAAGAACCCCCTGAAAACGTGGACGTCCACCCAGACATCCAGGAGGAGCAGATGCCAAGACCACACCCACTGCGAGGAAGTGAACCTCTACTGATTGGTTCCCCTTGTGTGGCACAGATACACCCTGTTGACTGTTCCTAAACCTATCTCCATTTTCTAAGGTAGAAGGACTCTGGAACTGAGTTTCCAAATGGTGTAGCAGCTACTCTGATGATTCCATCCACCATGACTGAACCCTTTACTGTTTTGTTTGTGTTATTTTTGTTTCTTATCACTCATTGTGCTGTGCATGCCCCAATAAATACCACTTAACCACAGATCATATGTTAGTGTGATTTATCAACCATATACGACTGTCATGTATGACAAGTCTTGTGTCAAAATAGTCCTGACGATGTATTATATACATGACACAAATCAATTGTATTGTATATTCCCACATATTTATTTGGTGATTGACAATTACCACATTGTTAAGTACTTCTGTTAACTTCAGTGTTTCACCATAGGTGTCATACACTACCAACCCACAGACTTCTGAAGTCAGAGACATGTCGGTCTTTCAGTATCACAGGAGACAAACAGATTGGTTCAATTTATCATTAGCTAAACCCTTATCACATGCCCATACCATAGCTCCCAAATGGCCATACCCCAAGAAACAGACAGAGGTCACTACTAATGTCTTCAGTCATAGAACCTTCCACTTACCATGGCCAGGTATCTGAAGGCTTGCCACTCACCTATGTTAGTCTTCAGACACATGCACATTGGCCTGCAAAGTGGAAACACACTGACAGCTATGTACGTTAGTGTACAACATAAACAATTATGATGTTAGAGGGTCTGGATACCACATTATGACATGTACCAGAGACAATCGAACACACACATGGCTCCATTGGCAACACCTCAAATACCAAACAGGCCTTTAGTGTGGAAAATGACACTACTATCCCACTGCCCTGATAGTTTCGGCATAGAGCTCACAGACCACAAATCTCATGGCAGATGGTACCAGGTTTAATCTATGTTCACTTCACAAGTCAGTTTGCAAATCCCATCTGCCTGTGACACTGTCTGATATTGCTAAAGGAGGATGAGCTAAACAGTCCATATCTGTAATTCACAAACATGAGGTATAGGCTACAGTGATACATGCACATTACACTGCCAAATCATATGTACAAATGCGACTTTGATTGTGCATTGTGAAAACATTAGACTATGCTTATAACAGTACTGTGCACAACTCCAAGTAACAATCTGCATGCATATCTGAGTCATGAGCTTTGGAGCCATCTTATGGCCTATCTGAGGGTCATAATAAGAACCTTATCTGACATTCCTAACCTCACCAATACCCCACTGAACTACTTTTATTACATTACATCACATACCTAGAGTCAGTTGAAGTACTGATTGATGAGATCAGCCCTGATGTCTCCAGCTTCATCCTCATCATGCCCATGCTCATGCTCACTTGGCAAATCTGCGCTTCCACCCACAGAATCTCCTGGTTCCCCCTCATCAGGTATGAATGGTATCTGACGTCTCATGACGAGGTTGTGGATCATGCAGCTGGCAACAATAATTTTACAAACCTTGTTGAGTGGGTAGGGGAGGGCTCCTCCAGACTTATCAATGCTGCAAAACCTTGCATTCAGGAACCCAAAAGTCCACTCCATGACACGCCTTGTCCTTCTGTGGGCCTCATTGAAGCGGTCAACAACCAAAGACAGTTTGGGTAGCCAGAGGGCCATGTAAGGTATAGTTACAACATTCCAAACAATAACTTGGACATCCACATATATGGTAGCAGTTAAAATGTACAGACACACATGACATTATGACTTACCAACCAGCCAGGGCCTCTCTGAGTATAGTTGTGTCATTAGCAGTGGGATATTGCTGTTACGCATGATGAAGGAATCATGGACTGACCCAGGATACTTTGCACAAACATGTGAAATGTAGATGTCAGCCAAACAGACCACTTGGACGTTGAGAGAGTGGAAGTTTTTCCTATTCCTATATACCTGTTCATTGTCACTTGGGGGAACCATGGCTACATGGGTGCCATCTATGGCTCCAACCACACGTGGAATTTGTCCCATAGCATAAAACTCAACCTTTACATGGGCCAAATCCTCACGCTGGGAAAATCTGATGTAGCTGTCCAGGTGTTTCAACAATGCAGAGAGTACAGCCTTCAAAACCAGACTGAACATGGGCTGAGACACCCCGGCAATTAGGGCCACTGTATTTTGAAAGGACCCAGTGGCCAGGAAGTGTAGCACTGACATGACTTGGACAATGGGAGGTATGCAATTGGGACTATGAATGTCAGGCATCAGATATGGCTCCAACTGATGACAGAGATCCATGATTGTCTGCCTATCCAGGTGGTATATTTGGATGACATGTCGCTCCTCCGTTGTGTGCTGGTCTGCTGGTGGACGGTACACTGGAGGGCGTCTTGCTCTTCTCATGCCAGGGTAACTATGTGGGAGAACACCAGAATGTATGTGTATGACTCTATACAACATAAGTATGATCACATCAACGTCACAGATAAAGCTACATTATGGGGGTCATTCTAACCCTGGCGGTCGACGACCGCCAGGGCTAAAATGACGGGAGCACCGCCAACAGGCTGGCGGTGCTCCCATGTGCATTCTGACCGCGGCGGTACAGCCGCGGTCAGAAACGGGAAACTGGCGGTGTCCCGCCGGCTTCCCGCTGCCCTAGGGAATCCTCCATGGGGATTCCGACCCCCTTACCGCCATCCTGTTCCTGGCGGTTTTCACCGCCAGGAACAGGATGGTGGTAACGGGTGTCGTGGGGCCCCTGGGGGCCCCTGCAGTGCCCATGCCAATGGCATGGGCACTGCAGGGGCCCCCTAACAGGGCCCCATAAAGATTTTCAGTGTCTGCATAGCAGACACTGAAAATCGCGACGGGTGCAACTGCACCCGTCGCACCCTTCCCACTCCGCCGGCTCCATTCGGAGCCGGCATCCTCGTGGGAAGGGGTTTCCCGCTGGGCGGGCGGGCGGCCTTCTGGCAGTCGCCCGCCCGCCCAGCGGGAAACTCAGAATTACCGCGGCGGTCTTTTGACCGCGCAGCGGTATTCTGGCGGTTCCCGCTTGCCGGGCGGCTCCCGCCGCCCGCCAAGTTTGGAATCAGGGCCTATGTCACATAAAATAGTGACAAAGTAGCCCCTAGCATGTTCTTTAAATGGAGAAACATGTCACTGACAGTAAAAGTTGCATCAACTTACTTAACATGTGAAACATATTTGGAACACCCATACTATGTTCAGATCGTCATTACTCTGCTTACACTACTGTTTCATGTACATAGCTCAGGCTACATCATTTTCATATCCTCTACATATTACATGTACATTGCTACATATTTGCATAAAGCCACCAGTTAACACATTATCATAGTCAATGATGCACCTTTCATAACTGTAACATATAAATATGAGCCTTAAAATGACAGTTGCCTGACCTACTGTACTGGACATCAGGAAGTGACCTAACTCCGCCCGCGGATGTCTTCATGGCGGTAGGCAGTCGCAACCATGGTGGACATTGCCATTGCTGCCTGTGGCAGACTTGGGCCAATGGCTACGTCCACCGGTGGTGACACTCCTGTACATGGTGGACGTGACCATCATCTCATACTTCATGCCTCATTTGACTCCTGACACTGTTGCCAGCAAGAGCTCCACGTCCTGAGCCGCCGTGTACTGCCTCTGGGAGCATTCATGCCACATCCTACAGGTGATAGGGCCCCTGCCTTCTTGCCTTATGAGCTGGACAAGTTTGTGGAGGAGGTCCTACCCCTGTATGAACAGCTCTATGGTGCACCAGAGGACCAGGTAAGTGCAATGCAATTCCAATGTTTGAAATGTTGAGTGTATGATGATGTTGATGAAATGTTGTACAATGAGGGATTGGGATAATATGTGTGGGTAGATGGACATGTGCTTATATATTTTTGAGCCCTGATACATAGTCAGGAATATGTGATGTATGTACCCTGACACACCTAAAAACCGTATAACATTGTATTTGAAGGTGCTGTTATTAATAATTGTATACTGATACGATGTTTCAAGACATGCTTGTGGTCTGGTTATATGTTTCTAGCCACGACCTGGTACTGGATGTACATGTTGTATGCCTGACTCCACTTCACACATGGCCTGACTGCACATTGTCATTCCACATAGTAGGGGATGTTTGAGGAATTGTATGTATGGCTACTTGCACAAACATTTGTTTCACCCTTCTTGTTTTGGGATGGTACATATGGACATGACTTTCGTCTCTTGTTTGTGGCATCCATGCATGTCAACACCCACCAGAAAAAGTGGATCTGGCGTGCCATCACCAAGAAAGTCCAGACTCTGGGGGTCCACAGCTGGCGGAGCACACACTGTAGGAAGTGGTGGGAGAACCTGAGACGCTGGTCCTGGAGGACAGCAGAGGCCCAGCTGGGGATGTCTTCCGAAGGAGGAACGGTTGCCCATTTTACCTTAACCCCTCTAATGGCCCGCATATTGGGGGTGGCGTACCCTGAGTTGAATGTGTGTTTAAGGGCAGCACAGCAGCCACAATGGGGTAAGTACTGACTTAACACATTTTCATCCCTATGCCAGATCAGTGTATGAAGTGATAGAATCTGAGCTGTGACAATGTGGTAAGTGCAAAGGGTCAAAGATCTCCAAGGAACACATAGATGTACGGTCCTTCACATTGGTACACAGATGTGCACATTCTATTGTGTATAGGGACATAGGGGGTCATTCCAATGTTGGCGGGCGGCGGAGGCCGCCCGCCAGAATTCCCCCCTCCGAAATACCGCGCCGCGGTCAAAAGACCGCGGCGGGTATTACAAGTTTTCCCCTGGGCTGGCGGGCGGTTGCTGAAAAACCGCCCGCCAGCCCAGGGGAAAACGACCTTCCCACGAGGATGCCGGCTCGTAATCGAGCCGGCGGAGTGGGAAGGTGCGACGGGTGCAGTGGCACCCGTCGCGTATTTCAGTGTCTGCAAGGCAGACACTGAAATACTTTGCGGGTCCCTCTTACGGGGGCCCCGCGACCCCCCCTACCGCCATCCTGTTCATGGCGGCTTTCCCGCCATGAACAGGATGGCGGTAGGGGGGGTCGGAATCCGCGCTCCGCAGCCATGGAGGATTCACACGAGCAGCGGAAAGTCGGTGGGAGACCGCTGACTTTCCGCTTCTGACCGCGGCTGAACCGCCGCGGTCAGAATGCTCGTTGGAGCACCGCCAGCCTGTTGGCAGTGCTCCCGTGGTCGGTGGCCCTGGCGGCCACCGGCCGCCAGGGTCAGAATGACCCTCATACTCTCTTATGTTATCTCTTCTGTACAAAAGCATATGATGATGCACATGTGACTGTGTCGTATGTGTACCACTATACTGCTTTATATACCCTGCTGGTTTTTCCTTGCCACCTACAGAGTTATACTCCCAATATCATGATAGTAAGTTGTTCAGGTCTTTGCTCTCTGTGCATTCCACTGCCCCTTGATCCATGTCTATGTGCAACATAGAGTCTGACAAGTTTAAGTCATTCCTACTTTTCATGAGGTTTCCGATCAGTGACAACTTAATGTGAGGCCTTGATGTCCATCTGACATTTCACATGCCTTACTTGCTAAATTTCTTCAGAGCTGTTAGGAGGTGAACCCATTTGGTGAGTCAGGGCTGTACATTGGCTCCTGTAATGTCTCATCTGAGTGGACATCCTACATGTTGGAAACCATGGAGGTATTGCTAGCCTACAATTGCAGCACATACATTGATATCAGAGCTCTGAATGTTAGCACCATGTACATGTTCTTTGGATGGTAAGTGGCTACACAGCTATTTCCTTAGTTATTGTGTTGAAGGCATGCTAAATAGGCCAAGACATCTGATTAACAGTTACATTCCTCACTTTTTTTTTCCCAACATCATGTGTACATTGCAAGGTTCTATCATAAATTAACATTGTAATGTATCAGAAACACACTTACTTTTGGTATGTTGGCTACGTTTTGAATGTTTTTAGAATGGAAATCTATTGTTTGCACTGACTACACTGTGGTGCAGGTGTGGTAGTTCACATTCACATGTGGGTGGAATGGTATGTGTAGTCAGTCATTTGGCTTGCCTCAAGGTGTATGTCTCTATCATGGTATCCTGGGATGTGGTTTGTGCCATTGACATTTTCCTATACAGATGTAAGACTACTCACGTCAGAAGTGTGGATAGTGATGTTGCCACTCAAACATTGGGTATTGATGTTGCCACTCATCATGATAAGTTGAACTGTATGTGGCCTTCATGCACATGACAGGTGTCCATTGTATTTAAGGAGTAGTTATGCTACCTGTGGTTGTCTTTGGGCAAATGTTATGGGCTAAATAGGCCTCTATGAGTGTGAAAGACCTTGTTTACAGGTGGAGAATGACTAAGATGAGTAGGTCAACAAAGAATGTATCATCCTTTCCTACATCACTATTGTTACATGTGTTGGTGGTATGCTCTATCATACTCCAAATTTAGATATGTTTGCAAATTTCATTTCTGAAGGTTGTGGACTCTGTGACATGACGTTGTTTTGGCTTGTATGCAACATGCTGTCTTGTGTTTAGCATAAGATAAGGTTCCTTTCCTGTTACATGACATCAGGTAATATGGTTAGTATGTGTAGATTTTGTGTTTGTGATATGTGGAAATTAAAGTTACCACTATTTCCCATAGCTTGGTTGTTGGTTGACTATGTTGCTGTGGATAGGGACCCAGATTTATGTTGCCAAGTCAAATTGTCATGGAATGGTTAGTGTGATACCTCTACTGATATGACGGTATCGTAGGTGTGAGATAGATGGCTTAGCTGGTGTGTGACATTGTTGTTATAAATGTAGATTGTATCTTGTTGTGACATGATGTTGGCACTAACCTGGTTCTACCTGGGTGTATTACAACCAGATGTAATGCAAATGAAGTGTACAGTGTGATGTTAGTGTACAAAAAGAATGTGATGAACCTACCTCTGTTTTTGTTTTCCAGCATTAGCAGCTGCAGGAGATGGGGCACAGCTGAGTGGGGAAGCTGCTGTCCACAGGACATCAAGTCATGAGAAAACAGTCACTGAGGGACCCATTGGCCCAGAGGGTGAGGGAAGTGCCACAGGGGTGACAGGATTCACCCAGTTGACACTCCCTATCTGGGACCACCCCTGCACCATCTCTGCCCGCTACCCCTCTTTCTACCACTGCCCTCCCTGTAGCTCCCCACCCAGGTTGCTGTGCCCGCTCACCCAAGATGGTGTGCATCTCCTTTGCTGCAGGCACCTCTGCCACAGCCCCTGTTAGCCCTGCTGCCCTCAGTGAGTAGGCTATTGACCTCCTAAGGTCCATCTCTGTGGGTCAGTCGACCATCATGAATGCCATCCATGGACTGGCAACTCAAATCCAACAATGTAATGCGTTCCTGGAAAGCATTCACTGTGCACTGGCTGGCCTACAGAGATCCTTTCAGGCTCTGGCCTCCACACTGATGGCAGCCAGTCACCCTTTGTCTACTGACCGTGTCAGTGTATAGTTACGTGTGAGTATCGCCCTCACACCCCCTTCCCAATGGTATGTTGTGTAAGTGTACAAAAATTAACAATATACAACAGTAATAGACTAATGTGTGTAATTACGGTTTTTGTTGTTGGCGGCAAAGATTTCAGCGGGCAGGAGCAGCGGGATGATGTCTAGTTGTGTTTCCATGGCGGGGCCGGGTGAGTATGGCTTCCTGAAGGTGATTGTCTCCTTTAATAGAGTTCGTTTCCGCCTGGTTTTCCGTGGTGGTGCCACCGCGGCAAAAATCTCGGCGGTGTACAGCCTTGTAATATTTCCTGTAGTAACATGGTCTCCACCAGCCTGCAGGTGACTTCAGTCGTCCGTGGCGGTCTGACCGCAGTGGCGGTGCAGGCAGTGCTTTGGCTGTATTCCGTAGGGAATACCGACTAAGTCATAATTTGGCGGTCTTCTCTGCCAGCCTGATGGCAGTATGACCGCCAACATGGTGGCCCTGGGACCTCCAAAATTGTAATGACCCCCTTTTGGAGTAAGGACTTAGCAGGCCAAAATAAAATCCTTTGTGCCTACGATATTTGAAAACATCTTTCTACTTGAAAAATCTCCTGGACTACCTGCCTGTACACAGCCTGAAATCAGGCCAGGGAGTACAAGTCAGAGATCATTAGGGTTGTCTAATCTGGAGAACATAGCACTATTATTGTGGCATGAGATTACTTAAATAGAGAATGGTAAGCCCATTTTATGAGGTACAGAATGCAAATCATGACCTGCTGACAGTATGCATGTGTGTGTTAATGGAGAGTTCTGCATATACTTCTCCACTTAGGGGCATATTTATCAATCTTTCACAAAACGCAACACAGCAAGCCACCTTGCTGCATTGTGTGAAATGGAAAGGGCAGGAAGGTACCGTATTTATACAGTGTGATCCTGCCCTGTCCTAGTGCTGGCACATTTTTGGTTGCATAGCGGCAACTCGGGCTCCCTTACATCATGTTGCAAGGGTGCTTGCCTTGTAGGCAAGATTGTTTTTATGCATAAAGAGGAACCTTCCTGCACAATTACAGTTCTCTGAGGTCTCACCTGGGGAGGCCTAGCAATTGGTGCATTCCCAGATGTACCACTCATGGTAAATGTGGGAATGCACCAAAGTCCATGGTTGGGTGGCTGGGAACAACCAAGCTCCACCCATTAAACGTTTACCTGGAACAGAGTAATGCAAGGCAGCGATTTGCACTGCCATGCATTACTCAAGATTTATAAAGCCATCCAGGGTCTCGCAAGGTGGCCTTGTGTCACTTAATAAATCTACTTAGGTTTTGCGTCACTCTTGTGCTCCCTTGCGTGGTGTAAGGACGTTGCAAAACCTTGATAGCTATGGGCTTACATAATTTTACTTTGATAGTCCAGAATTCAAGCCAAAGAGACCTATCTGAGGAATGCCTTCTTGTGTTATCAAGCACAGCTGTCAGAAAAACATGCACTAACAAGGGCATATTTCGAATTCATGTATGTACACAAGACCCCAAAAAGAAGTGAACAGAACTCTACTATCCAGGCGCACTGCAGAAAGCAGCATCGCCATAGGGTCACTGAAGGATTCTGATGGTCAATAGTTCTAATCAGCCATGACCAGCAACACCTTCCTTCCGTGACGGCTGGATTGAAAACAAATAAGTCAAGTAAAAGTAATTTAGGACATACAGAAACAGCATATCTTGGGCACCATGGTACACGGCTGTCTGTATTGCATGCAGGATAGTTTTTGTGGAGAAAGGGACACCTTCCTGCACAAAAACAATCCTGGGAGGTTTTTTCCTCTTTCTCTGTGTGCTGCAGAATGAAGGCTACACCAAAAAAATAATTAGCTCTTTTCCATTTTATTTTATGATTGTGATATTTCTCCAGCTTTTCCTTTCAGCACATGGCACAGCACTGTTTAATTTCATTTGCTGTTATTATATTAGATAGCGCCACATGCAGGCATAAATGTACTCCTTGAAATTTTATTATGTTCTTGCTGATTTCTAAGGTCTAATGGTTTTGATGGAAAAGGGGTCTTAACATTTTTCTTCCACATAAAAAGAAACGAGGAATGCTGCAATGCGCAACATTGCATTAGGAGCCTCTAGTACAGTGCACCCTTCGTGCATTTTCTATATTTGTGCTGCGCTCCTGCTGTTTGACAAACCCAGTGTGAGGCTTAACCTGACAGGTACCAAATTAGAATGGCTGATCCTGGCTTCACATTGTAGACACTTGTGTTCCTATTCGTGCAGAATGACCCCAATGCCTTACACTGACAGAAAAATAATCAAAATGATACACATCTTAGAGCTGCCCTGGACGAGCCGCTTTGAAGAGTTTCTATTACAGAAAGGACAACTGAGGCAATTTGCAGGAAACCACATTTGCTGTGTCACTTCAGTATACAAATTTCACACAGATCAATGGAGTTTGTTTGAAAGATTTGAAATCAAAGGCCCTCAGCCGAGGTAGGATCTGAAGCTTTCGGCAATGGATTACATAGAATTTTGGATTGGCTTCAAGTATCAGCATGCATTTTCAAAAAACCTATGAGTAAGAGAAAATTGCTACAGCATTATTTTAAAACATGCAAGACAAAGTGTAGGAAAGTACCATCTTGCCTGGAATGTTACCCCCATATTTCACTGTATATATGTTGTTTTAGTCTATGTGTCACTGGGACCCTGCCAGGCAGGGCCCCAGTGCTCATAAGTATGTGCCCTGTATGTTTTCCCTGTGTGATGCCTAACTGTCTCACTGAGGCTCTGCTAACCAGAACCTCAGTGGTTATGGTCTCTCTGCTTTCCAAATTTGTCACTAACAGGCTAGTGACTAAATTTACCAATTCACATTGGCATACTGGTACACCCATATAATTCCCTAGTATATGGTACTGAGGTACCCAGGGTATTGGGGTTCCAGGAGATCCCTATGGGCTGCAGCATTTCTTTTGCCACCCATAGGGAGCTCTGACAATTCTTACACAGGCCTGCCAGTGCAGCCTAAGTGAAATAACGTTCGCGTTATTTCACAGCCATTTACCACTGCACTTAAGTAACTTATAAGTCACCAATATGTCTAACCTTCACCTGGTGAAGGTTGGGTGCAAAGTTACTTAGTGTGTGGGCACCCTGGCACTAGCCAAGGTGCCCCCAGATCGTTCAGGGCAAATTCCCCGGACTTTGTGAGTGCGGGGACACCATTACACGCGTGTACTGTACATAGGTCACTACCTATGTACAGCGTCACAATGGTAACTCCGAACATGGATATGTAACATGTCGAAGATCATGGAATTGTCACCCCAATGCCATTCTGGCATTGGGGGGATAATTCCATGATCCCCCTGGTCTCTAGCACAGAACCCGGGTACTGCCGAACTGCCTTTCCGGGGTCTCCACTGCAGCTGCTGCTGCTGCCAACCCCTCAGACAGGTTTCTGCCCTCCTGGGGTCCAGACAGCCCTGGCCCAGGAAGGCAGAACAAAGGATTTCCTCTGAGACAGGGTGTTACACCCTCTCCCTTTGGAAATAGGTGTCAGGGCTGGGGAGGAGTAGCCTCCCCCAGCCTCTGGAAATGCTTTGATGAGCACAGAGGGTGCCCATCTCTGCATAAGCCAGTCTACACCAGTTTAGGGATCCCCCAGCCCTGCTCTGGCGTGAAACTGGACAAAGGAAAGGGGAGTGACCACCCCCTTGACCTGCACCTCCCAGGGGAGGTGCCCAGAGCTCCTCCAATGTGTCCCAGACCTCTGTCATCTTGGAAACAGAGGTTTTTTGTGGCACACTGGACTGCTCTGAGTGGCCAGTGCCAGCAGGTGATGTCAGAGGCTCCTTCTGATAGGCTCTTACCTCTCTTGGTAGCTAATCCTCCTTCCTAGGTAGCCAAACCTCCTTTTCTGGCTATTTAAGGTCTCTGTGGAATTCTTCAGATAACGAATGCAAGAGCTCATCAGAGTTCCTCTGCATCTCCCTCTTCACCTTCTACCAAAGGATCGACCGCTGACTGCTCAGGACGCCTGCAAAACCGCAACAAAGTAGCAAGACGACTACTAGCATCCTTGTATCGCTTCATCCTGCCAGCTTTCTCAACTGTTTCCAGGTGGTGCATGCTCTGGGGATAGCCTGCCTCCTCTCTGCACCAGGAGCGATTTGCGCTGTCTTGCCTTACTCCATATTTATGAGGCCATTCAAAGCCAAGCAAAGTGGCTTAATAAAATGATTTAGGCGGTCATTCTGACCACGGCGGTCGGCGCCCGCCAAGCGGTTCCCGCCGAAAGACCGCACTGCGGTCAAAAGACCGCGGCGGCCATTCCGGCTTTCCCGCTGGGCCGGCGGGCGACCGCCAGAAGACCGCCGGCCGGCCCAGCGGGACAGCCCCTTCAACAATGAAGCCGGCTCGGACTGGAGCCGGCGGATTTGAAGGGGTGCGACGGGTGCAGTGGCAGACAGTGAAAATCTTTGTGGGGCCCTGTTAGGGGGCCCCTGCACTGCCCATGCCAGCGGCATGGGCAGTGCAGGGGCCCCCAGGGGCCCCACGGCACCCGTTCCCGCCATCCTGGTTCTGGCGGTGGACACCACCAGAAACAGGCTGGCGGGAAGGGGGTCGGAATCCCCATGGCGGTGCTGCAAGCAGCGCCGCCATGGCGGGTTCCCTGGGCCAGCGGGAAACCGCCGGCTCCCCTTTTCCGACCACAGCTTTACCGCCGCGGTCAGAATCGCCCAGGAAGCACCGCCAGCCTGTTGGCGGTGCTTCCGCCGCACTCCGCCATGGCGGTCATGGACCGCCAAGGTCAGAATGACCCCCTTAGTGCTTTGTTCCATCGTTGTGCAACAAAAAGTGAGGCAACGGTGGAGCAAGCCTCTCGTAAATATGCCCCTTTTTTTCCCCCACTACAATCAAGGCCCAAATGTATGAGATTTTGGCACAGGCCAGCATAGCAAGTCACCTTGCTGCACTACCCTGCATCAAAGGAAAAGGGCAGGAATGTGCCATCTTCAAGCAAGACAGCACATTCCTGTCCTTTCCCCCTGAGTTGGTGCCATTTTGGTAGCCTAGCCCCAATGTAGGCACCATTGCACCACGGTACAAGGGTGTTTGCATTGCATGCAGGATTGTTTTTGTGCAAGAAGGAGCACACCATTCCAATCCGAGGCGTATAGGAAATAATATTTATTAGTGAACATGGAAAGCTGATTCAGGAGAGCCCAACCTTGTACCTGTGTACCAGACCTGTATATGCAATACAGCACTGAGGGTGTGCACAACAACCACCCAATGAACTAACAGTCTTATGTCAACTGCTGCCCAACCTTCATCCAATGAAATAACAGCATCTCACCAGCTTCTGTGCGGACATCACCCAATAAAATAACACCATCTTCCCAACTGCTGAACAACAACTACCCAATTAAATTTGATCCTCAGGCTTGATTGCTTAATTATCATCTATAATAATAATATCATTGGATTTGACCAGCTGCTGCGCGACTATCAACAAATGTAGTGACATCACCATCAACCAAGAAAAAGACAGAATTAGGTAGAAGAAAAAGGCAGCCACAGGTCTGTCATCCAATAATATCACAGCATCGGGTCATCAGCTGCACAACTGTTATCCAATCAAATTACAGTGTTAGTTCAGCAGCTTTGTTTGGCCATGTAAGAAATTCTACACACAGTCACCTCGGTAATATATACGAACTATTCCTGGAGACTGAAGCAATATGAATGGATCCTCTGTGGAAGCCTTAGCAGAAGAAGTCACACGATTCAGCACTGTCAGGTAAAGGGCAAGTATCTGAAAGTCTGCAGCATAATTGTGCACGCTTTCTACTTAAAGTGAATACATCTTCCACACTAATAACAGGCTATACTTTTCTTTGGAGAAGAGAACCCTGTTAATCCAGGTCTGTTAAGATGTTGGCCACTCTGTAACACCTAAAGAGCAGATGATGTCCACCTGCTCTGTTCCTTCCCATCTCTATAAACATTTGAGAAATGATATATGAGACCATCAAAACTATTACGGGCAGTGAAGGACAACCTAGTTTAACTCTGGTGATACTTGTTGCTTCTGGTCAAGATGCCGATATTTTTTAAGTGGCTATCACATGAGAGAGAAGAATATGACAAATTAGTTATATACTGCTGGTTGTCCATACCTTGTATGGTTTCTGGAAGGCATAGGGGTGAAATAAAATAGAATGGAATATGAGAATGCATTTTAGTCTGATGTTTTGAAAAAAACATGTGAGCAAAAAACAATCAGTGGATAAAGAGAGGTACTAGAAAACTCAAACTTTACTCTGATTGTCTCTATTCCATTTTCGTAAACGTAGCACATGACATTCTATATAGGGGTGGGGGGAACGTTTCATTGCACCTGAAGAACTGGCAGAATTTTGGTCACTCACTGTTACTCTTTAACACGGAATTCTGGACATAATCTGCCATTCACCACGTGGTGGAATTTTTCTCCCACGAGGCTTCCGAAAATGTGAGCTGCTGAGCGCAAGCGATATTTTGCATCCCCTAGTGAGATTTTCCACCGTGGGCAGTCAAAAGACTGCAGCTCAAGTAGATCTGCTGCTGCTTGAGTATATTTTCTATTTGAGCTACAGAAAAATCAACTCAAAGGTCTGCAAACTCTTGTGCAACGCATGGTGCCATTCTTGCAGACTTTACAGCAATGCACAGGCATTACATTGCAGTGCGAGCTGCATATTTTCCTGCAGAATTCTGCAGAAGCTTGCAGAGTTTTTATCTAACTCCCAGGAATTCCACAGAGTGAAACTCTGCACGTTCTGCCCACCCCTAATTCTAAGATGTGTATGTATCTTATGTCCTATGATTACTCTGACTTTCACTGGATATAATCACTTTAAATACTAATAGTTGATAGAGTGTAAGGATCCATAATTGTGCAGTTCTGTGTCTGATTATGCGTTGGTGAAAATATAAAGACAAAAAAGTAGGGCAGCTGCACATGCATCAACTAATGAAGACAACCAGCTGATGAATCATCACCCAGGGAAATCACAGCATCAGTCCTGGTGCTGAATTACCTTCATCCAGTATAATGACACCATTAGCAGCGTGGCTGGTGACCTTTGAAATGTTGGGGTAAAACCTGTACTGAAATGCAGCTAGCCTTGTCTTCTGAAAACAATGTTATAGAAAAGGGGGGTGGTTAAATAATGCATTATAACACATCATCTTCACATAAATTTGCTACTGAGGTTGTAGGTTCTGAAGAGGCACTTAGCAAATATTGTTACATTTGTGTCTGGCTTTCCCAAGAATATTAGAGGTTGGGCAACAGATAATTTTGAGAAACCTGTGCAAAATTGTGACTCTTCAGAAAAATGTCCTTTAAAAATGTTTATCAAATTAAATTTAGACACTTGAGCAAATGCAATTTTACACGGCCTATCAACATGACATTTATCTACACTTCTATATTTCACTTTATTTATCTTACAAGCAGATTCTAAATATGCTATGATGGAAAATCTACATGATTCAGCAATGCATTATCGATTGTCACAGAGACATTACCGGTTTGGACCGGAAAGCTTCTTACACCAGCCTTACAAGTTAAGATGTCTGAGACATTGTTGTTTTTGCTGAAATACCACCTCTCAAAGAATATGCCCTACAAGGAGGAGGAGACTCACAGCAATACCCTGGGCATACTGGCTTCACCAGGTCCTCTCACTTCTGAGAGCCTGCACTGAGCTTCAGTGTGTGTATAGGGTCACTGCATAGCCGGACCGCTTCTAAACTGAACATATTTGATGCGTGTTAAACACATTTTGAATATCAACAGACTGAAGAGACTGCACTTTTTACAATGTCATTCCTATTTAAAAGCACTCTGGGCCTCATTTACAAAGATTTGTGTAGGGCAGCGCTGCAAGTATTTTTGCTGCACTGCCCTATGCCAAATCAAAAGGGCAGGAATTCACTGTATTTATGAGCTATGGTGCATTCCTGTCCTTTCAACCAGCACCGGTGCACAATTTGGTGCCACATGGTGTAAGGGTGTTTGCTCTGTTGGCAGGAGTGTTTTTGCGTAGGAATGAACACTTCCGGCGCAAAAAAAATCCATGGAGGAGTTTTCTCGTTCTATGTGTGCTAGAGAATGCAGCACACATGGAATGAGGAAAACATGAGGAAAAATGAAAACATTTCATCTCTTTACACCTGCTCTGCGGAGGTGTAAGGTTTTGGTGCTGTCCCAGGTTTATGTGATTTTGTAAATCTGGGGCAGCATCAAAATCCATAGGTATTGCATGGGAATACCCACTGCAATAGGTTTTTCCATTTGCATAAGTAGAGACGCTGCAGAATGTAGAAGTCTGCTCACTGCCTTCTACTCCTCCGATCTGGCTGTAGAGAAATTATGGATATCCTTGCCAAATATCAGCATAGGTTAGTGATAGCTGGATTACTGCCTGTTGCCTTCATATTCAAAGCTGATTTACTAATAAGGTTAAGTTTCTGTGCTGTGTCCATGGGGTTTTGCCCACTCCGCACTCTGGTTGGAGCGTGGAGTTTGGCAAAAACTCTGCCCATCGCCATGTGGCAGAGTTTACTGCCCACCCATAAAACACCTGTCCTGATTGGATCTTGTTGCTGCTCCCCGATGAGAGTTCTGTAAACTGATTAGATGTTTTCAACAGTATATGCGTAAGGGCATGATCTTATGAGGATTACACATACCAAGTTGTGCCAAGTACTGTATGGTAATATGTCCTCTTTCTGAAAGCTTTTAAATGTTGTGTCTCATTGTTCTTTTGGGAATTTGTAAAGTATTTGTTGTTTTCTTTTCTCCTTTTTTATTTATGTGATTGTGAGATAGATTTACTTTTTTAGTATTATTATGTTTTGGGTCAAAATATGTATTATGTTTCTGCTTTTATCATTCAAAATAAAGTATTCAAATGAATGAGATGATTGTCATTACTGAACAATTAATTGGTTGAAGAAGTGCAGTTTGAGTGATGCACAGGGCTGGTTTAGCAGTTTGAAAGGACAACAGCACTGGATGGCTGAAATAAGGCAGAGATAGGTAGATACTGATCTAGAGAAGAATAGCCTGTAACAGAGACAGACACCCACTGGCTGGAGGCACACTACCCCATGTAGAGCTGGGTTTCCCATCCTGAACATATAGGAGTGCTCCGCGGAGGGGCAGATCAGGCAAGATGAGAAGTGTCCTGTTCTGGTGCTTAGACTCTTCATACAGCTACCTATCATATGATTTGATTGTGTGCATCTGGGTACTTCCTGCTGGCCATCAACAAACCCAGTACTGAACCAGTAGATGTCCAAGTGGTGAATGTACTAAAGGAGCGAGGCTTCAGCCTGGAGGAGCGCATGTTTTTGAAGCAGGTAAAGAGCTCACCGTCACAACACAGGGCTTTGCCCTGTATAGTATGGCCTCCTTCCTTTACCATAGATGCCCTGCCAGGTGCCTCTCATCTTCCTTCTGAAGAGACCCTTACTAAGCATCTCTCTTTGTCTTACTCTTGTCCTCCACTGTGTTACCCTCCTCCAACCGCTCTGCACATGCAGGCTTAGAGATGATCACACTGTGCTTACTTTGAAGTGGAGCCAGGACTATGGCCCTTGATTGGCAGCTTGGGTCCTACACTAAGTGACATAGAGTCCCTGAGATGCCAGAACGCTTGGTGATGCAGAGTGCTGTCTTTCACCTCTCTCTGGAAGTCGGGTTGCAGGCAGATTTACTTCTCCTGGTGGGGGCAGAAGAGCCAGGGACAGTTGTAGGGAATAGGGCCTAAGAACTGTGGCTGGATGTGGTTGCTGTCACCCAGCACAGGCTATGGCTCAGCACTGAGAGCAACAGGCAGTACTCTAAGATTGACTGGGGCAAGTCTGGTGTGCTTGTTACACATGAGAAAAATGCAGAATTTCACAGGTTTTTTAGATAACTGCATGAGTTCTGCCCACCCATAAATGAAACCTGAATATGGGGAACTGAAAGCAACTGGTGCTTTGGAAAAAGTTGGAAAAGGATTTGCTGCATCAAGTTGTTAGCCTGACAGTGTTCGAAAAGGACTTCTAGGCACTATATTGAGAGCCGTTTTGATTATTCGTATTTACTTGAATATTTTATTGCTAGAAGAGGAACCGTGTAATGATTCTGATGAGATCAAGGAGTTTGTGAAGTCAAGGCAAAAGGTGATGAAGACAACAAGATTTTGAGATGGTCTCAGACAGTTCAATTGTTTGTATGATGACTATCATAGCCATCAGAAGAGGGACAGGAACATTACATTTTACAGTTCTATTCCGTGCTCTCAAATTTATGTACTCAACACATGTTTAACTGCATTAATAGGTGCACATTTTTTGACCGAGAGTAGTAAGTGGCTGTATTTACATCAATGACAGCCACCAGTGTATGTAGCTAAATTATGACAAATGTATTCATATTAAATAGAAAATGTATATCTTCCTTGAATATAACTAATGAATTTACCCATGTTAACTATATTATTTTGGAAGCCAATTTGATTTTAACATTGGCTTAATGTGTAACCAGGCCCAAGTAACATGAATTTCATTTTATTAAAATGTGTTGCCACATCTTGTTTTTCTCTCCACGGTAGGTGTCTGATTGTGTGCTTTTGTTAGGTTGAATAGGATATTGCTAACTGTACTAGAATGAAAGGTAGCTAAAACTTAAACAGAAGGTTTCTTCCGACATGGAAACCTAGGCCCTCATTAGGAGTGTGGCTGTCTTAAGACCACCACACTCGCGGTGGTGGTAAGACTGCCGCCTCTGGAGGTCTGATCTCCACATTACGACTGTGGTGAAAGTGCCATGGTCGCGATGGGATGCCCGGGGCCCCATTTTGACCCTTGCACTGCCCATGCACTGCAGGGGCATGGGCAGTGCAGGGGCCCCCATGGACAACCTTGTCACACTTTTCACTGCCTGATTTACAGGCAGTGAGAAGTGTTATGGGTACTGTTGCACCCAACGCACCACAACATTGCCACCGGCTCAATTATGAACTGTCATCAAAGTTGTGCTGAGTTTGCCGCTGGTCCAGCGGCCATAAACGCTGTTTCCACCCGCCACCCGCTGGCCCAGCAGGAAACTCATAATAGGGTCAGTGGACCGAAGACCAGAGTGACCGTCTTCTGACACAAAGAGTTTGGCGGGTGGCATACGCCACCCACCAAACTCATAATGAGGCACTGAGCCCATGAGAGATATCCTCCTGTACCAGACAGATGGACAAGTGTTACATCCAAGGTCACACAGATGGTTGCTCCTTTGTTTGGTGTTGGGAAACTGGGGAATTTACCTGCTCTCTGAAAATGGTCATTCTCGATTGGTCCAGTTGGTTGAAACAGATGTGGACAGTCTTCTAGAAGTTTCTTTCATACTTTATTTATGTGCTCCTTAGAATAGTTTATCAGACCCTGTTCTGACTTATTGGAAAGATGACTTCTCAACTCTGCTGATTTCCTCCATCGGAGTGTTGGGTTTTATCCTTGAGCACTCATACTTTTTTCCCTTGAACATTAAATTTGTTTAATCTTTCCCCACAAAATTTCCACTTGCCACTTGCTATGTTTTATTTGGAATAGGGAAGCTCTTCTATGGAACCTGCTTGATTAATATTTTACTTGCTATATGTAAATCTATTTTGCATATTTTTCCTTATAATATACAAGTTCCAACTGCATGATCATTTAAATATGTATACTCTTTCTCCATATTTTCTTCAGTTTTGCTTATTGATTCAACTTATTCAAGTAATTTGCTAAATCCTTAAGGTCTGGGCACCATCCTCTTTGTTTCTATGGAACCATATTTGTTTCTCAGTACTTGAAATGTACTTCTGATTTCAACTTCTTTCTTACACTTCAAGTCGACAATCAAAGGTCCATATGACAAGTTGGGGGTTTGCTCCAATTTGATGACTTCACTAAGAAATTAAGGGGCATATTTAAGAGCCCTTAGTGCCACTGGAGCGTCACTTTTTGTGATGCTCCGGTGGTGCTATGTCCTGCCTCGTATTTACAAGGTGGCATTAAGCCACTTTTTGTGGCTTAACGTCAACTTGTAAATACAGCACTTTGCGTGGAAGGGGTGTGCAATGGGTGCTGCTGTGGGCATGCCACAGCAACACCCATTGCATTTTGACGCTGCCTCAGACTTACGAGTCTTCGTAAACCTGAGGGAGTGCCAACATCTAACACCTACCTAGGGGTGGCGTTAGCATGGTGCAACGAGGAGAAATGCTTTCATTTCTCCTTGTTTTTTGCTCTTTTGCATTCTGCAGCACACATATAAAGAGCAAACAAGATTGTCCACGTAGAAAGAGCAAATCAAGATGTCCATTTCTGCACAAAAAAATCTCCCCCTCAACACAGCCATCCTTGCTCTACAGTGCAAGGATGGCTGCATCGGCGCACAGCAGAAAATTTAGCACCGGCCCAGGGGGAAGCACAGGGGTGCACCGTATTCTAATAAATACAGTGCATTCCTTAGTTTTGAAAATGACGTGCGCAATGCTGCCAAATTTGGCACAGCGCCAAGCACCATCATTTTCTATTACATCTGATCCTACAATTCAAGGATCGCTGCTCCATCACTATCAATAAATATGTCTTGTTTGAACCTAACAAAATCGTTCTGCTCTCCCAACTGCTAGCAGATGGATCTTTGGTTTTTTTTATCAAGGAAGGGCTTTAAGATAAAGAGAAAAAAAGAAAGAAAAGGATATGTAGTGCCAGTGATGAAGGAGACCACTGAGCAATAACGTCCTTACTTGTGTCTGGCTAAAGATTTCAGTGAAAGGGAATAGGAAACTGAAAAACATCAATAATGGTAGCCTCTGCACATGGCCCACCAATGTCATCATGTACAGAACATTCCCCTCAGCTGTGCCTTCCTAGGCAATGGTGGTGCCAGGTAACTTCCTCCTCTCTAATTTTATCTGAGTTCCAGATATGCTTGTGTGATAGTCTTTTGGAACTCAGGATGGGCACAGGCTGGTGTTTCTCCTTGACCTTATCCTGCTCCAACATAGCTAACACCCTCATGAGCTAATACTATCCGTGGAATTGTTGATTTTTAAGGCTCATCCTATTTCTGTACCTTGCCTGTTGGTGACAAAAAACATTCTGTGGCAAAATGTTTAACCTACCCCATATTGCACCATGAAAGGCAGCACAGTAAGAGTGTCGGACCATGTCCACAGAGTAATGCGGTGCCCCACAAGACAAACACGTAAAAAGCTGTCTGACATAGTGCAATTAGAGCAAAATATTTGTTGGTCCTGGGGAGCAGTGAGATCATGCTCAAACAGCATACAGGAACAGTATTCTTACTTCGTAAGAGCTCGTAATGAGCGGCAATTCTGATCCTCGGGGGAAGGGGTTAGGAGAAGGAATAGTATACAAACCCCTTTGTCTATAGTAAAATCTTAGATTTCCTCTTGTCAGTGAATAACCAAAATAGTGGATTGAAATATTGGGTTACACGAATGGTGCGCCAAAACTAATGCAACAATCAAAATAATGTGTAACAGAATATTTAAGAGAAGAATAACTTTTTTGGTACATAATATTGTTTGTAAGATTATTGTTGTATTTAATATTTTTTACTTTAATGCAAATGTAATAAATATTATTTTTATTAACTCAATATATAATAGTACAATATATTTAACTGCTAGTATTGCTAGAATATTTGTCAAGATTATTTTAAATAGAGTTTGTGATCCTAAAAGTGTAATTTATGTTTTCTTAATTTAATTAGCATCTTATACTTCAGTAGTGAGTTTTTGGTTTGGAGGAGAAAAAGGTGGGAAGATAAGTATATTATAAACAATTCAATTCCAATGGTATTTATTTGTTTTGTTAATAAAACATTTAATTGATTATTAATTCTGTAAATTGTATAATTGTTTTATTGTTTTTTTATTTGTTTAAGTTCAATTTGTTGATTTTAATTTTAATTTTTAAATTTATGTAAGTAATTTCTACTTTAATAATGGGTTGATAGGTTTCTACGGGAAGAAGGTGATATGATAATGAAAGTATAATTAATATTTACATTTTTCTTATTTAATTGATTAATAATTCTTTAAATTCTTTAATTATTTTATTGTTATTTTATTTATTTAGGTGTAGTTAGTAAATTATAAGGTATATTTTAGGTGTTATGAATTTTTTAAGAATTTCATTTTTCAGCAGCAAATGGGGTTGTAGAGGAAGAGGGTATATATATATTTTTTTTTTATTGTTAATCCTATTTTTTATTGATCCATAAAGATTTTTTTAATTATGTGTTTTGTTTGATTGTTCTTTTTCTGTTCAATTTGATTAATTTAAGTGGTATTTTCATTTAGCCCTCTGAACTGATGTTTGTGAGGGTTTTTCGGCTGTAGGGGGAAATTAATTTAATTTTATTTCTTGATATTATTTTGAATTTTTTTACGTTTTATACTGTATGTAATTTTTATTATAATATATAATAAAAAATGTATTGCTTTAGGCATTTGATTGTATTCTGGAAAATAATGGTATAAACAATCCTTACGAAGGTCATCACTTACCTTACTGTTGCGTTCATTGGATTGGGTGGTAGTAAACGTAACCACTCTGAAGTCCAGCACTTTCTCTACCATTGTTTACACTAGAGTGGGAATAGTAAATCTAACCCCTCTAACGTACAACACGTTCCCTACTGTTGCTTTAACTGGATTGGGAATATTAAATCAAACCACTTTCCCAACTGTGCCAGCAAAGAGCTTCTGAACATTCATGTGGAATGGCCTTTTGTTCCCAGAGGACCTGAACAGGTGCCCCATCCTAGTCTGCTGGCATCTGAATTCATATCCAAGGGCCTGATTTTCAGTTTGGTGGACGGAAAACTTTGTCCGCCAAACACCTGACTGGGTGTCCACCGCCTAAGTGGCAACCTCCCCGCCGAGCTTAAAAAGAGTTTCCTGCTAGGTCAGTGGGTGGAAACCTAGCAAGAAACAGGCTACAGCATTGTCTCCATCTCATAATCGAGCCAGCGGCAATGCTGTAGTCTTCAGGGTGCACAAGCATCCTTGCAAGGTTCACTGTCTGCAAATCAGACAGTGAATATTGCGATGGTGCTGGCCAGGGGGCCCCTGTACTGCCCATGCCAAGCCCATGGGCAGTGCATGTGCTCCCCTGGGACGGACTTAGAACTTTGTGCACTTTATCCCTGCTACAAAAGGAGTTTATTACCTGTGCTCACCCTTTAAACATGTTGTAGCTGGCTAAACCTGATTGGCACAAATAATGTTCTTATGATGCCACTGTATACACACACCCCTGCTCTGAGTAGGGGTTAAAAGTGCCAAAATAAATGATGCAAAGAAATCTTTTAGATTTTGACTGTGCCATTTTTTTGGCCCCTCTAATGGGGGAGCACCCCCTTTGCATACATTATGTCAGGTGCAGGAATAATGTAGCGCAAAGGGCTACAAAGTGGTGCAATTCATTATGCCACTTTGTAAATTTGGCATGGCGTTTTTTGCCTCGTTGGACTACATTAGCGTAAAAAAAAAAATGACGCTAATGTGGCGCAAGGAGGCACTAGGAGCTCTTAAATCAGCCCCTAAATACTCATCCACCTCAAATTTGCATTTCGTCAAGTTGTGAAATTAAACAACTGTCAAAGAGGGAATTATTTGATTTGCTCTTTTCATGCTCTTCCGTCTTTTTTGCTCATTCTTTCTCCTTCCCATAAGCATAGTAATTATATTTCTTTACAGTGCTTTCATGTAGTGGAGTGACAAAACTTGAGGAGGCTCCCCTGCAAAGTTCTGTGATGGGGCACCCTCTCCCCTGGACCCAGTCAGATGTCTGCTGCCTGTGTACGGTGTACTGTCCTGAGGGGGCTCCCTGGAGCTCAGGCTTCCCCTGCACAGCAGGGGCTGCAAGGGCCTTTGTTACACCACTGCTTCCATGCCTGCATGTGAGGCAACATTATACAAAGCAATGAAATATAAAAAGTAATAAATAATTCTGATGAAAAGGTTTTTTCATTTTTTTACGTTTCACTTACTTCACAAGGCTAAACTGTGTTACTCATTCAAATGAGACTCAAACTGTGTTTGCACAAGTCCAACTAGACTCATCTTTGGAAATTGTGAGTGAGTACAAATGCAATGATTCACCTCAAGGCACTGCTAGTGTGTGCAGTATATGACTGGCAGGGCTTCTGGAAGTGGAGTCTCAATCATTGATAAGCTGACTTCCACATGCCGGGAACAGTTGGGGCAGCACCTTCACAACTGGAGCCATAGTTGGATTGACAAATTTAAACAGCCCACTGGGCGCTTGTAAAGATACTTTCCCCAAAATTATTTCAGGTTCCATGATGGAGGCCTCTTTTGGAGGCAAACAAATGAGATAGTAGGACTGCCATGCCAGGGAAGCAAGGTAGATATGCCTTTAGTTAGGTTTTTTCTGAAGATAGACCCCTAAAGCAGAGGTCCATCTTTTGAAAAAAAACATAAGTGAGATCTACCACATGCAGAGATTTTTCCCCCCCACAGCTGTATGCAAATGTGAGTTTTTTTTCTGTCCAGGAATGACATGGTTCACATTTAGAGTCAGACAGAATGGACGCCAGTACATATGACATTGGATGGCCCATACTAAGTGTGACAAATTTTCTGGCACCATTCCTACATGTGTGGGGCCTAGGCATCGTTTTTTTCTGACTATAGTGACTATAGTGCCAACAGGAGCTCTTTTGTCAGTAATAAGGCATCCCTCAGACCTCTAGGTCACATCTCTGGGTCAAGAGGGAAACAAGGGGAAGGGAGGTCAGACAATTTATCAATTTGGGGTAGATTTCCCATTACTGCCCTATTGAAAATTAGGCTCTTGGTGTAAAAATTGTGAGTAATTGCGTTGTTAGTTGACTCAAGTATGAGCCCTGGACAAGCAACAGCCACAATCCCTTGCAGGGTGAACACAACAAGTGACTAAGTTAACCTGTGCTTAACCCTGGGTAGGTTGGCACAAAAAGCAGCCAGGCTTAACTTGTAAACAACGTGTAAAGTATTTATGTAGCACACAAACAGCAATACACAATAAACATCCCAAATTAATTTAGAAAAATAGGCTATGTTCTAGTAAATTATTTCACACCAAATCATCAAAGTTCAATTAGTAGAACCTCTGTTTTAGAAAATAGCCATCCAGGCACATTTAGCACCACAACCAAGAGTCCAGGAGTGGATGGCGACTGCTAGGGGGTTCAGGACTCACTCAGACTGGGTCCAGATGAGGGTGCAAGATTGTGGGAGCATGTTATGTCCCTATGGTTCTGAACAGGAGTCCAGCAAAACTCACCCTTGGGTTGGCTTCTCAAGTCCTGGGTGTAGTTGAAGATGCAGGGCTCCACAGCTGGGTAGGCCACTGAAGGTTGAGGGCAGGATCCAGGCAGCAAAGCAAACCCTCCAGGTGAAGTAAAAGTCTGGCAGAGTGCACAGTAGGTCACAGAAGCAAGAAGTTCTCTGAAGGTCCTTCCCCAGGTTCAGCAGTGAACTGAAGAGTAGGTGTGAGAGCCCTATTTTTATACCCTGGTGCCCTGCTCCTAGAAATTGGGATACGTTCCCAGAAGAGTTCTTTGAAGTTTCAGGAGTATCCTGCTACCCCTGGCCTGGCTCTTACCTGCTGCACTAACAATACAGGGTTCTTAAACCTATTGTTTGGTGGCAGTGGGGCTGTGCTTAGCTCCGCCCCCCATCAAGCCAGTTAATGGCACATTCAGGCTCTGCTAATCCCACTATTGTGTGACTGTTTGGGAACAATTCACAAAGTCCTAACTGTCAGTTATGTCCATCATCTGACCTAAGGCAGGCTTCAGGCACTAGGGGCTAAGTGCAGCAAAATGCCAACTTTCTAAAAGTGCCATTTTTGAACTTGTAATGATAAATCTGACTTTACCATTAAAGAGGGTTTATCATTACAAGTTCATAGATACCAAACATGATATATCTACCACCTCTGGTTTAGGAATTACTGCTTATTAATTATAAGGAATCAGAAATATTATCCTAGGGGAGGGGTATGCTTCACAGTAGTGAGAAACAAATTTGGAAGTTTTTCAGTACGAGGACATATACAACTAAAATGTACATGTGCTGCCTTTTAATTACCCAGCACCTTGTCCTATGAGATACTTAGGGCCTACCTTAGGTGTGACATATATGTGATAAAAGGGAAGTTTAAGGCTTGGCAAGTGGTTTTAAATGTCAAGTTGACTTTGCAGTGGGACACTGCCTTCGGGCTGCAACGACAGGCATGGGACAAGTTGTAACTTGCTACTTAAGTGGGTGGCACAAAAAAGTGCTCCAGGCCCACTGGTAGAATTTAATTTACAGACCCTGGGTATTTGGTATACCACTTTACAATGGGCTTACATGTAAATTAAATATGCCAATCTGGTATGTGCCAATCAAACCATGTTTTAGGGAGACAGAACAAGCACTTTAGCACTGGTTAGTGGTGGTACAGTACACAGAGCCCTGAGGCCATCAAAGAAAACTCCAGCAAAAAGCAGGAGGTGGAAGACAAAAAGTTTGGAGTTGATCCTGTGTAGAGGGCCATTTCTAACAGAAACGTCAAGCAGGCAAACATGATTTGAAGCTGCTCAAACTCCAGAGCTCATTACACCACTATATAATACAATGAGAGTCAGAAATAAAATATTCCTGAAGAGCTTTAGCAGGATCCCCTTATGTTTTAGACTAGTAATATATTATGCACATAAGAAATGTCATATGTGCTTTGCTAAATTATGTGAGATCAGTAGAAATCCCAAGAGAACGAAGATCCAAATCACAAACTCTAAAATAAACTGTGTTTTGTAAATAATGATAAACCAAATATTTATGTAGAAATATATTTAGGTGAATACAGAAACACCGAGTTCTGGAATCAGACTCTTTGTCTATGGGGCCATCAACTGCGCAAGGATGAAGTAGGAGCTCTCATGATCCAAACCATGTTAGATGATGGCTGTCATGTCTTGACCTGCCTATGGGCATGTTATACAGGCTGAAGGAAACTCTAAGTACACAAGTGCTCCGAAAGCATGTGCTAGCAAAGCCAAACTTTCCACAAAAAGGAGGAAATACTATTTTTTTTAAATAAGCAAAATTATACCTTTGACTTTATTTATACAATGCTTATATGATGTTCTTTAAGGGGCATGATAAATGACAGCATATTTGTAAGGGACTCAGAAGCTGTCAAACCGAGGAATGAAACGTGAATGACTTTTTGTTATGCGTCTTATATCAAAATAAGCACAAAAGTGTAAATTGGTTTTAGAGGCTTATTTGCTGATTGTTTAAGGAATTCTTCATATTTGTCTAACAATGGCATTGTCATGAGTCGCAAGCGTAAATAGGTTGAAAACCTAAAACCTTTACTGTTACTGTTACTGAGCACCAAAAAACAGGGCCTGGAAAAAGTTATGGTTAGGTAAAATGAAGTAAGAGAGACAAACAATTCTTAAAGAAATGAATGCAAAAATGGAAAGCTTTTATAAAAAATGTATGTAGTTTAAAATGGTGAATATTGTGATTCTTTTTTGGGGGGGATTACTTGTATTTTTGTACCGGGAAAATGTACATTTCCTAAAAAGTAATCAAGGTAAGTAGAAGAGGTTGATGAGGCCAGTACTGAGTGTCACTAGATATGTGTTTCATGATTCTTATCTTTCTTTAATAGTGAGTAAAGAGACCAACTATGGTGACAAGACTTTTCTTAAGGTAAGTGTTACCAGGCACTCCATTTACAATAATACATCTGAGCAAACTGAGTGCTGGGATGTGAGGCAGTGTGCTCCCTTTCTCCTTTGTGAAATAAAGGTATATTATAAAAATGTTACAGAGTATGCAAAAAGGCACCACTCACATCTCTAATGCAGTGAATTGTTAGAACATATATATGCAGTTCAAGGATAAAAATGTTATTTGCATTTCAACTTTTAAGGAAAAATGGGCCAGATGTAGCAACTGTTTTGCATGGCGCAAACTGCGAAATTGCGCCATACAAAACGGGCATTGCGATGCACATTCCCATTTTGCGAGTCGGTACCGACTCGCAAAATGGGAAAGCGACTCGCAAATAGGAAGGGGTGTTCCCTTCCTATTTGCGATTCCCACCGTGATGCAGAATTGCTTTGTGACCGCGAACGCGGTCGCAAAGCAATTCGCAGTTAGCACCCATGTGAAGTGGGTGCTAACTCATTCGCAAAAGGGAAGGGGTCCCCATGGGACCCCTTCCCCTTTGTGAATGCCACCAAAAATATTTTTTCAGAGCAGGCAGTGGTCCAATGGACCACTGCCTACTCTGAAGAAATGAAACCAAATGGTTTCATTTTTTCTTTTGTATTGCAACTCGTTTTCCTTTAAGGAAAACGGGCTGCAATACAAAAAAAAAACTGCTTTATTAAAAAAGCAGTCACAGACATGGAGGTCTGCTGTCTCCAGCAGGCCACCATCCCTGTGAGTGCAGGGAATCACAAGGGGGTTGCAAATTGCGACCCACCTCATTAACATTAATGAGGTGGGTCTTTGCGACCCCCTTGCGATTCGCAGATGGTGTCATGGACACCATTCTGCATATGATTTTGCGACTCGCAAATTGCGAGTCGCAAAAACATATCTACCTACATCTGGCCCAATATTTCTAAAATGACTATTTTTTAACAGAACCCCATAGAGGATCCAAGTAGGCACGGGTGAAGTTTTGTTTGCACATATTGGACTGAATAATAAAGATGCGCACAACAACATGATAGTTTTATACATGAGCCAAACATTTTCATACACAAATGAAGCTGCCTCACTGCTGTTCAATTCCTCCATCATGAACTCTCCATCAACCCCTCATAGGTACGTGGTCAGGCAAGCTCTGCAACCAATGCCTGAAGGTTAATGACTGACAGGTCACAGGTGAGGTAACACTTAGCTGACAGCTAAACGCACAAACATGAAAACAGAACATATCGCACAAATAGTCAGCACCACTAAAATGGTCACCCAGACATTGGCCCCAATAAAGCACACATGGCCGATAGGATTGCATGTGTTCCCAAAACATCATAAAGTCAGATGCTACACATAATTAGGAACATTTCGCCAATCAGGACACATCACACGATATGACCATGTGCCCCTCAGGCCAGACCAGGACATGTACATGCCGACCCACAATGTGTATACACCAGGTCGAAGCCCACCTGGTTTCCCTATCTAGAATTGTTTCTATGAATCTGTGGTGAATGTTCGCTTTTTCTTACTTTATTGTACCCAGAAGAAATGTATAAAACCTGCATCAATTCGATGTACTACAAGAGACAATCCTCAGACCCTGGTTCTGAAACTGCTCTACAGGCTGTAATGTCTATTTAAAAGAACCGGTTTGTGTTTTACCAGACACCTCTTGGCTTTTGCTTTTACAGTAAATTCTCATTCGAGCAACATTTAGCCAGATAAGAGCTGATTGGTTATTCGGACTGACTGCGACCGAAGGAAGGGGACCCCACACAGATGGATTCACATTTCTGCAACAAGAAAGGCGAACAGATGCGGTAATTGATTGGCAGAGGTCCATCCTGAAGCCACCGTCACAAGGGTAATAGACTACATAAGAGCCTTAGTCCTAACATTTAGGGCCATATTTATACTTTTTGACGCAAAACTGCGCTAACGCAGTTTTGCGTCAAAAAAATGAGCGCCGGCTAACGCCATTCTGAAGCGCCATGCGGGCGCCGTATTTAATCAATGACGTTAGCCGGCGTTAGCCGCCAGCGCTGCCTGGTGTGCGTGAAAAAAAATGACGTACACCAGGCAGCGCCGGCGTAGGGGGATATGGAGCTTGGGCGCCAAAAAATGGGGCAAGTCAGGCTGAGGCAAATTTTTCGCCTCAACCCGATTTGCGCCATTTTTTTCGACTCCCAACCCCTATTGAAATGACTCCTGTCTTAGCAAAGACAGGAGTCATGCCCCCTTGCCCAATGGCCATGCCCAGGGGACTTATGTCCCCTGGGCATGGTCATTGGGCATAGTGGCATGTAGGGGGGCACAAATCAGGCCCCCCTATGCCACAAAAAAAAATAAAAAAAATACTTACCTGAACTTACCTTAATGTCCCTGGGATGGGTCCCTCCATCCTTGGGTGTCCTCCTGGGGTGGGCAAGGGTGACAGGGGGTGTCCCTGGGGGCATGGGAGGGCACCTCTGGGCTCCTTCCGAGCCCACAGGTCCCTTAACGCCTGCCCTGACCAGGTGCTAAAAACCGGCGCAAAAGTGGCTGGACGTAATTTTTTTTGACCCGCCCACTCCTGGGTGTGAGTTTTACCCGGGAGTGTAAATACGGCACACATGCCTCGGAGTCAATTTTTTAGACTGGAACGCTTACCTTGCATATCATTAACGCAAAGTAGGTGTCCACGCTAAAAAATGACGCAAACTCCATGGACTTAGGCGCTAGACGCGTCTAACGCCAAAGTATAAATATGGAGTTAGTTTTGTGTCGGAATTGCGTTAAAAAAAACGACGCAATTGCGGCGCAAACAGAGTATAAATATGCCCCTTAGTGTGTGACAAACTAGGAAAAAGCACAATCCACAGAAGTCACTTTCATGATAGTCAGCATCGGGAAGGGTGATTGCTTGGACTGTTGGCTGTAACACAGCTGGTGCGCTTGACCCTCTCGTGTAGTACAGTATTTTTTGGATTGCTGGCCCCTTGGACCACTGAGAATAACACAGATGGTATGTATAAAGCTCTGGGTGTGACATAGGGCCAGCTGTCTGTTTTAAGAGGTGCCTTCGCTTGGACCACTGGGCGTGATGCAGTTGGTATGCATAGGCTCTGGAAGTGATATAGGGCCCACATCTCAATCTTATTACGGTATCCTAGTTTACTCAGTGCCACTACTTTCTTAACACTGGTGGTGTTTGAAAGAAGTGAGAGGTGTGCTTCGTTTGGACTGCAGGACCCCTGGTGTGACATAGGGGGAATTTAGACATTAGGGTCCTAGAGCGATTGGGATCCAGGAGATTAGACATAGCTTGTGTTTTTGGCAAGAAGGATCTATGGTCATTGAAGTCCTTTCTTTTCCTGCATGAATTGTTGCAATCATTTCCCTTGAGCTGGTATCCACAAAATTATCAAGCTCTCCTAGTCCCACACAGCGCAGAGCCTCCGTTGGTCACAGGATAATGTGCACTAGTAGTGGGCAGGGCTAAGGTATTTGGGGCAGGCCAGGCCCCTGCAAGTTAAAATGGTGTTGTTTTGATATTATGATGCTGGTAGTCCAGCGTAACTGTGTTTGTGTTAAATATTGAATGTTATGTTTTTGTCAGTGTTTAATGTGTACATGGAGATATTGTTGATTCACACAGATTTTTGTTGGATGCCAAAGTAAGGCTCACTATTTTGACACCAAATTGCAGGCTGATGTGAGCTAACATTTGCACTTTTTCCTAGGATTGTGTCTCTTCATGCATTTGTTTGTTAAATATTTATTTTGATGAATCTGTGAATACAGTTGAGCTCATTAGATCTAGGAATCCCTGTGCGTATATCCTCCCCCACCAGATTAGGTTTGGTAAAACCCTTGTGTATATAGCTCCCATTACTGGAGATCCAGTAATACCCTTGTACATATTTTCCCATCACCTAAGTAAAAATTAGAATCTATAAAACAGAAAAGTTAGCAGTTTATAAAATAAAACCCTTTAAATATAGAAAGTTATAATGCATGTAACTTAAAAATCCCCTAAAAACATGAACCTAGAAGAGTAACTATCCATTGAAAAGACTGCCTGAATTCCATGACAGCTTCCCCTTTAGAGAACTTGCAGAGTAATTTCCCCACTCAGGCTAAAAAGCGTATCAAACTCTGTCACAAGTTACACATGCACACCAAGGAACACACGTTACCCTGGCCAAAAGAGAAAACATTAAACACCAACACCATTGAACACACAAGAACATATGTACGAACTAAAAATGCTGGGCAAAAGAAGGACAAAAGGGAAGCATTGCTGGAGTTATGGGCCATCTTTGATGAAGTACAGGCCAATAGCATTGGCCCACCAGTGGTAAGCAAGGTGCTGCCCACGCCCACCATATATAGGTATGGAGGTGGCCTACCCGATGCCTACTATCCACGCATTACGATACACTTACCCACCAGTTGAGCTCAGGTGGCCCCTACCGAACAGGAGGCTGTTAAACATCTAAGTGTTGCACACCAACAGGCCCACAGGCCAGACACTCCTTGAACCACCCCATTCCAGCACTAGAGCGCCATGAATCTCGACCCCTGTGTCCATCGCAGTCAGCCGATTGAGCACCTTTGGCATGGGAAGCAAGCACCCCTGCTGGTTCCAGGAAAATGAACCAGAGTGAAGGGCAGAGATATAGCAGTCTTCGATAGTGAGACAGTTATCAAAAATGAGGAAAGAGGTCCCCGTCCTTCAAGGTCTGGAAGTGTGGAGTGAGTCAAAGGGTAGCCAAGAAGACCACAGAGAATGAGCATGAGAGCAGGTCCCGACTTAGAAGGAAAGAACGTAACTCCGAGCGTAGAAGACAATGTAGATGGGAGTCAGAGGAAAGGCCTGAACTGAGAAGAGAGAAGGAGAGAGCTTACTCCCTCGAAGTTCAGCGAGAAAGTAGAGTAGTGCACCCTACACCTCAGGAGAGCGGGACTAGGTAGAGAGCCACAGTCACAAAACAATCCAAGATAGAGTCAGAAGGGCAGCTATTGAATGGGGTCCATGTCTCACTGCAGCACCAGCGAAGGTGAGGGGTTGGCCAGGAGATTAGGGACCAAGACAGCCTGGTGCACACCCAGCTTAGAGATAGGAGGACCAAGGTGGCACCTTTGCATGCGCACATGGAGAGCAACGACGAAGACGTCTGCTACTCCTCCTGAATGCATCATATCATGGGTCCCTTTTAGTTATTTGCTAGGGCACAGAGATAGCTTAGCTCAGCATGCGGACTGTGTCCTTTTACCTAGTTATTATCCCTGTATTCAGTTCTATCAATTTTATTACTGCTTCTTTTATTTAATTTCATTATCAGCTGCTATTCTGTGAAAGCGCCATTATCAGTGTTATGGACATCATGTTCTCTTGTTTGTAATCACAAGAACAGAACGCAAGGCACACAGAATAATATTTTGTATTGCCAGTTCCAAGATTAGGTAAACAGTGCAGCGCTTAGGTACATACCTGCATCAGGCTTCTGTGCATAGACATAAACATGTTCCCCATAATAACATCTTGTAGGACAAAGGGCATTAGAGGGGCTCCATTTAGAAATTCAGTTCATGCTGCATGCCAGTTTTTGGTAGACCTTAGTCTTTGTTTCTCTAGGGATCCCACTCTGGAGACTGGTGGCCTAACCTTGTACCAAGGTAACAGGGATAGGGTGTGCTTCACATGGACACTGTATGGCCAGATTTGACTTACATCGCCATGCTCTCGCTTAGGGGCTAGAGATTATGACAGTATGTTGAGGTTTACTCTTCCTCATTATCCTAATCATTGCAGCTCATGTATTTTATTGTAGATTACAGTATTTTCAATAAATGATTTGAAAACTGTCCTGCATCTCTTTTCTTGCCTCTGTGTGTGTAAGAGACTCGTATGTGGAGAGAAAAGGGTAAGGTTTGTTTCACCACGATTTTCCCTGAGGGGTTTTCAGAGTTCCATGCAAGGCTGCCGCAAATCTCCTTTACCAGTTGGGATTTGGTGAGGTGCTGCTAGAGAGCCGGGCAAGTTGGGCCGACAGCTGCCAACTGGTGTGGGAGTGACTCAGTCACCTACAACGCAGAGGTCCTGCCACCCCAAAACCAGTAGTCTTGGTAGAGTACGGGAGTCCTTATGACATAGAGCCACCAACAATGGGATATGCACTAAGGGGTGGATTTATGAAAAATGGTGCTGCACCTAGTGCAGCACCACTTTTCTTGCACCCTTTAGTGCCCCCCTAACTCTACCATGTGTGTGTCATATTTAAAATAGCGCACACCATGGTGGTAGTCAGGGGAACTAGCGTCATCATTTTTATGCTAGTCCGGTGCTTTGCAGGATTAGCATAAAAAATTAAGATGCTAATCCTGCAAAGCACCCAGAGGCCCATTGTAACCAATGGGAGCCTCTTTTTTAGCAGGTGTTAAAAAATTTAAAAATAGTGCAAAGATTCCTTTGTGCCATTTTGTCCAGCACCCCTAGTGTCGGAATGCCCCCCTTGCATACATTATGCCTGGGGCAGGCATAATGTGGCGCAAGAGGTTACAAAGTGGCACAATCCAAGCATTGCGCCACTTTGCAAATATGGTGCAACATTTTTGCCCTTCCAATGCCACATTAGCACAAACCAATAATGATAATGTGGCGTTGCAATGACGGAAGGCCACCATAAATCTAGGCCACATTTTACGAGTCTCCTAAGTATCTCTGTCTCACACACACTGAAGGTACCCTAAGAGCTATTACAGGGAGACGTCCGTGGTCTTGAGGGCAATTCTCTTCAGCCAAATAGGAAGCACCTATTTAGGCTGTAGATTATTCGAACTGGAACAATAAAAGGAATTGCTTCCCCTGTCCCTGTTCGTGTTCCCAACCAGAACACCTATTCTTTAATATGGCAAACTCCATAAACATTAGGGGTAACTGCAACCATCCACTCAAGCGGTTTCTTTGTCAATGGCTTAACAGAAGATGGCAGGGATGTTACATTCCTTGTGAAAGCCCACGATGCATATAGAACAGAAATATTTCATTCTTGCGTCACCTTTCCTGAAACAGATGAAGACACACATACATTTCATGAATAAAGAATAACAAACGTACCAGAGTGGTACTGAGCTTACCAATACTTAGATCTACCTCTCTCTTATTGAGAACATCAAAACATATTCAATTGAGCCCTTCAGCATGTAATACAACCCATGAGATTAGGTGCTTTAAGCAATAAAGGACCAATGTGGTCAACAGTTGGCATGTATGCACCACATCCCAATGGGTAGGTGCGCAAGTAGTTGAAGTATGCAAATTTTATAATGAGCTAAATGAGCTAATAGAAATATATAGAGGAGTAATACAATTTGTGATTCAGACTTTGAACACCGCTCCAGAGAGGGCTGCTCCAGCTGTTCAACAGTTGGCCATTTCGGGAATTAATGCACAAACAGTCCACTCAATAATGGGAAAAGCACCCAGGGAGTGGGAGAAGATTCCGTTCTGGATTGCACAAAAAACAAAGCAGTTGGAAGCAGTGTTTCCCCATAGGGACCCCAAGACAAACATAGAATTCTCACAATGTGCTTGCCGTTTGGCATGGTCCCCTCACTAGAAGACTGCAACACTTGGGGTTCAGTCTTGGCCGCAATCTACACCACCATGCATGGTACCCCCACACTTGCTAATTTAACCAAATTGTTAAAGCAAATAAAAAATTAACACTGGCAGCCGGCCCTGGACTTGGGAATGAAACTGTTGCGCAATTTTGACACAGTGTTCTCAACTATTTTAAGTAACAATAAAGGGGAAGCAGCAGCATTGGCCATTCGGCAAGGGCTCTGAGAGGTTCCTCAACTGGAACGCATATTGTAATATAGGATGGGGAAGTCTGAGGGCCAGACCAACTAAGCTATGACTACAAAGTACCACCCCTAAGGAGGGTAATTAAGAAGTACAAAAGGGTTCTAAAAAATGCTGGAATAAACAGAAATAAAACAAATACAGAGGAAGTCAGAGAGCAGAATATCCACAACCGGAGTCCTCTGAAAAAAGACATATTCCCTCAAATAGAGAAATGTTTAAAAATCCTGAAAGATACCAATGTACTGATACAAGTCACATTGGTTCCTTTCAGGACACACTGGACAGTGGAATGGTCAGAAACATGAAGTGACTACACAAAGCTTAAGAAGGACTTACAACGTTTCTCAAAAGCTTATGTTAAAAAAGATGAAAATTTCTTTCAACAAAATCCACATTTTAAAAAGAAAAAGGTGGCTTCAATTTCAATCAAAAATGCCAGCCATGCTGAGAACATTGTTAAAGAACAGCAGGTGGGCATTGACTCTGTTAGACAGCGTGGCAAAGGTCACGATTTGTAGCCAGAATCTTATAGATCATCTGAATGTGACAGCAACTAATGACTTTCTCTTCGTAGAGACAACAGACAGCCACATCTCCCCACCTGACAGGGTTTATGAATTAAATATCCAGATAGAGAGAGACAGAGCACACTATTGAAGTAGTATTTTGAGACAATTTAAACTGTGATATTCTATTGGCAGAAAAAGACTGGCCCCCTGAATTTGTCCGCATGCTTCCACATAAGGAAGATGTCATTTTGGCTTCTTTCTCAGGCCAGATTCCATCTACAGTAAAGGAAGCCTATGCCACTAATTAGACTGTGTCCTGGGCTCCCACGCTGTACTGCAATCATTTGGGGTGGAATAAGGAATCACCCTACCATGTAATACCCATTAGATCTTCAACACAGCCTCAACCTCAATATCCTATCAAACATGAGGCAAAAGCTCCAGTTAGAGCGATTCTCTCACAACTTAAGTACTAGGGAGTAATTGAGCAATCTCTGCAATGAATAACCCGTTGCCAAACCAGATTATTTACATAGAATGGGGGCTAGAAATTAGGTCTCTAGTTGGCAGAGGTATACACCCTTGTCCAAGTAGGGACCCCAATCCTAGTCAGGGTAAGTCACAACAAAAACCAAATAATCCTCTATTCACTTTCTGGTAGCTTGGCACAGAGGAGTCAGGCTTAACTTAAAAGACAATGGTGGTCATTACAACCCTGGCGGTCGGTGTTAAAGCGGCGGTAAAAAAAATGGAATTACAACGTGGCGGAAACCGCCAACATAGACAGCCACTTTAACACTCCGACCGCCACGGCGGTACAAACAAACACAGCGGCGGTCACCGCCAACAGATAGGTGGAGGACAATGGACCGCCCACAGGATTACAACCTACCAATCCGCCATCTTTTCTGGGGCCGATTCACTACGAACAAGAACACGGCGGAAACAGGACTTTGAAGGGAAAATGCTCACCTCTACACACCCCACGAGGAACCAGGACGCCATGGAACCAGAGCTCCACATTTTACCAGCCTTTATCTTCCTGCTCCTCTACCAGGAGCACGAACGCCGGCGGCGAAGACCACGGTGAGTACTACACCTACGACACAGGGGAGGGGGAGGGAAAAGAGAGTGACACACACACGCAACACGCAACACCCCCACCCTCACCCACAACAACACACACACTAATACAGCATGATACATTACAGTTACACCCCCCAAACCCCCCGGAAGAATGCAAAGACAAAAGGAAATGAGGTGAATGATTGCAATATATTAAAATTCAGTATTCAAAAAATATACATACACTATTAACAAATATATACACCAATAATATAAGTTCAAGGTATTCCACCATTTCAGTCCATGGACCACTGGGTCCAAAATGCATGGCCGAGGCCCATACAAGATACCCGAACAAGATGGAGAGAACACTGCAGGTGCATCAGATAGAAATAAAACAGGCACCTCAGGGGGAAAGGAAAGGGTGGTCACCTCAGCCGGTTGAGTGCACGACACCAAATCCACGAGGGGGCCCCATGCCCACTGTTCAATCCTGGGGAGTGCAAAGCCACAGTCTCTCAAGTCTCTACAGTGGGTGGGTTGCCCACTGTTCAATCCTGGGGAGTGCAAAGCCACAGTCTTTCAAGTGGATATCAATCTCCACTGGTTCTGGAGGGGGTCTTGTGCCCAGAGTGCTTCATCCTGCCAAGGACAGAGGTAGTGGATGTCTTTCTCCACTGGTTCTGGAGGGGGCCTTGTGCCCAAAGTGCTTCATCCTGCCAAGGACAGAGGTAGTGGATGTCTTTCTCCACTGGTTCTGGAGGGGGCCTTGTGCCCAGAGTGCTTCACCCTGCTCGTGGTGGCCTCAGTAGCATCAGAGCTTTTGGCGCTCATGGGCCTGCAGTGCTTGTTGCGGCGGTGTCCTTAAAAGCGGTGCTTGTGGCAGAGGTGTTTTTGGCAGCGGTGCTTGTGGCGGTGGTGTTTTTGGCAGCGGTGCTTGTGGCGGCAGTGTCTTTGTCAGCGGTTCAGCTGCTGGCAGTCCTGTCTGTGGCAGTGTGGCTGCTGGCGGTCCTGTCTTGGGCAGCGGTTCAGCTGCTGGCGGTCCTGTCTGGGGCAGCGGTGCTGCTGGCGGTCACCTCCTGGGCAGCGGGGCTGCTGCTGGCGGTCCTGTCTGGGGCAGCGGGGCTGCTGGCGGTTGCCTCCTGGGCAGCGGGGCTGCTGCTGGCGGTCCTGTCTGGGGCAGCAGGGCTGCTGCTGGCAGTCCTGTCTGGTGCAGCGGTGCTGCTGGCGGTCACCTCCTGGGCAGCGGGGCTGCTGCTGGAGGTCCTGTCTGGGGCAGGGGGGCTGCTGGCGGTCGCCTCCTGGGCAGCGGGGCTGCTGCTGGCAGTCCTGTCTGGAGCAGCGGTGCTGCTGCTGGCGGTCCTGTCTGGGGCAGCGGTGCTGCTGGCAATCGCCTCCTGGGCAGCGGGGCTGCTGCTGGCGGTCCTGTCTGGGGCAGCGGGGCTGCTGGCGGTCGTCTCCTGGGCAGCGGGGCTGCTGCTGGCGGTCCTGTCTGGGGCAGCGGGGCTGCTGCTGGCGGTCCTGTCTGGGGCAGCAGGCTGCTGGCGGACCTGTCTGGGGCAGCAGGGCTGCTGGCAGTTGCCTCCTGGGCAGCGGGGCTGCTGCTGGTGGTCCTGTCTGGGGCAGCGGGGCTGCTGGCGGTCGCCTCCTGGGCAGCGTGGCTGATGGCGGTCTTCTTCGCCATGCTGATCTTCCCAGACTTGCCGGTTTTCTTTTGCCCCTTCCCCACCTTGGAAGGTGTTGCAGCTGACTCCACACTCCCACCTGTACCCCTGGGAGCGGCTTTGGTGGCTGGTGTCTTCCCCCTCTCCCGCCGGGCACTGGCCAACTTTTGATGCTTGACAGGTGGGGGACTGTCCGTGCTGTGGCTCCTTGCCTCACTGACTGCCCTCCTGCCTGGTGCACTCCAGAATCCGGTGACTACTGGCACCACTGGTCCCACCGATGTTGTGGCTGAGGTGCTGGGTTGGGACCTGGAGAGTCGGGCCCTAGGAGACTGACGGGGTGGGGGAGGTGAGGGAAAGAGGTCAAGGTTGGACAGGAAAAGTTTCTTAGGAACACTGGGACGGGTAGATAAAGGGGGTTTGGGAGTGGAGGAAGAGGTAGTGGTCGTAGGAGGTGTCCGTTTGCTGACTTTGGGTGAAGGTGCATGTGCTGGAGGCTGTCGTGAGGTGGGTGGCTGTTGGGTGGGTGTGTGGCTGCGTTTGTGTACCTTGGGAGGTGGCCTCACAGACACACTGGGAGAGGACACAGGGGATGTGTGAATGGTAGTGGGGGTGGTGACTGCACGTGAGCGGGTTGTGGTGGTGTGTGCGCTGGTGATGGACGTAGTAGCTGAAGATGTAGTGCATGCAGGTGTGAGTGGAGACGAGACTGGGAGGAGGAGGGAGATGAGGAGGAGGGGTACACAGTGGAGCCAGTGGATGTTGGTATGTCTGCATGTGTGTGATGCTTGCATGAGTGCCTGTGGGATGTGTGGTGCTTATGTTTGCCTGAGCTTCCTTTGTGTGTTGAGGTGTGTGCATGCTGGTCTGATGGTGTGCTTGGGATAGGCTGAGGTACAGGGGTGTGGGTCTGGGTGGAGGAAGTTGAAGGGGGGAGGCTAGAGACGGGGACAATGGCTGCCATCAGTCCTGAGGCCAGAGTCTGAAAAGCTCGCTGAAGGGCTGCCTGACCAGAATGAATGCCCTCCAGGAATGCATTGGTTTGATGCAACTGCCTCTCTACACCCTGGATGGCATTCAAAATGGTAGACTGCCCAACAGTGAGGGACCTGAGGAGGTCAATGGCCTCCTCACTGAGGGCAGCAGGGGTGACTGGGGCAGGGCCTGAGGTGCCTGGGGCGAAGGAGATGTCCACCCTCCTGGGTGAGCGGGCACGCGGCGAAGGCTGAGGGGCTGCTGGGAGGGCGGTGCTGGGGGGAGTGGTGGCTGTACCTGTAGATGCGGGGGGCACAGATGGGCCCGCCACCACAAGGGAGCTCCCATCAGAGGAAGAGTCTGCATCACTGGTGTCAGCTCCTGTCCCCGCCGTCCCACTGGTGGAATCAGACTCCGTTGTGTCGCCCTCCAGGGACATGTGGGATGCAGCTCCCTCCTGCTCCGGTGCCACTGCTCCTCGGCCTGATGATGCTAATGCACACAAGTACAGGGAGACCACAAAAAGGGGGGGGAGACAGAAGAAAGACATGTTGAGTGCATGCATTACCGCTACCGATGGCGGACACGACAGGCACAGAAGCCCCCTGCACTACGCCGCGCACTTGAGGTCCACTATTCAATCCCTGGGACATGGCCTACAAGGCTATGGCCGATATCTGAACAGATGGATGTCACAGGAGCCTGACTAGGTGTAGTTGGCACTGTACCCAGGTGGGGTGGGGTGCCACAGGGTCTGCCTGAAAAAGGGGACTTAACTAGCAAACTCACCCTGGCCTAGGGAAACCCACAGCCCACCTCCCCCACCCAGACACCTCCACTGCACGCTGAATCAGCAGAATGAGGGTGTACTCACCCCCTTGTTGCTGCTGTGATGCCCTCAAGCGCCCATCCAACTCCGGATACGCCACCGCCAGGATCCTGAACATCAGGGGGGTCATGGTGCGACGGGCACGCCTCCCACGTTGGGAGGCCATCCCCAGCTGGGCCTCTGCCGTCTTCTTGCTCCAGCAGTGAATGTCCTCCCATCTTTTACGGCAGTGGGTGCTCCGTCTGTGGTAGACCCCCAGGGTCCGACGTCCTTGGCGATGGCACGCCAAATATCCTTCTTCTGGTGGGCGCTGACCTACAGAAATTGTACAGGGGAAAAAGAGAAGTTATTACCAACTGCACCATCACAGTCATTGGCCCGCATCCCTACCCTTGCCATGTGGCACATGCACTCACCGTCGTTTCATGCACGCATCATTCCCCCCCCCTATCTTTCATCCACACCACTCCACACAGGCATTGACCATACAGCATGCTCCCGCTGTACTTACCTGTTTTTCTGGAGGACCGTAGAGTAGAGTGTACTGGGGGAGGACCCCATCCACGAGTTTCTCCAACTCCTCTGTGGTGAAGGCAGGAGCCCTTTCCCCAGACGCACAAGCCATTGTCTCTTCCAGACTGAGGTCAAAGCAGCACTTGCAGTGTAGGTCCTCTCCTGTCGAAGATCAGGTATCGAGTGATTGAACAGATAGAAGATGGCGGTCACATCCGTGGCGGTGTGTACCGTCACCGCCGGCGTACATCGTCATTGGCTCCTGGGACCCATTGGGTCCAATGGTAACCAATGCAGAATTGCGCTGCGGTCTTCGACCGCCTACCGCGACGGTGTACAGCGCTAGCGCAGTTACCTCACATCCCATTGTCCCACTTTACAGATCAGGCAGCCGCCATTTCAGGGGCCCACATGGCTTTATTTTTAACTGCGTCACACATACCTAGGCCTTGGCTCAACACTCATACAGGCAAATTTCGGGTTATGAATAGTTTTCTGAGTAAGCTGTGTTTACGTACCTCTGAGTTGGTTGACTCCGTGCTCGCTGTTGTCCTCCATAGGCACCGTCTGCTGGGACATGTGAGGAGATGGCGGCATCCTCCGGTGTACAGACCGCTGGTGGACCTGTCGACAATGGAGGAAAGACATGTAATCATGACCTACAGGCTTGATCGTGCCACAATCCTGGAACTGTGTGCCCAGTTGGAGCCAGACCTGATGTCAGCTATCCGCCATCCCACAGGAATCCCCCCTCAAGTGCAGGTGCTGTCAGTACTCCATTTCCTTGCAAGTGGGTCTTTTCAAACTACAGTGGCCATAGCATCAGGGATGTCCCAGCCTATGTTTTCCAACGTGTTGTCCAGAGTGTTGTCTGCCCTGCTGAAACACATGCGGAGCTACATCGTTTTTACTCAGGTGGAGGATTTGCCAACAGTGAAAGGTGACTTCTATGCCCTGGGACATATCCCCAACATCATAGGTGCCATTGATGGGACACATGGGTCCTTGGTCCCCCCCGCAGGAGTGAACAGGTGTGCAGAAACCGGAAGAGTTACCATTCGATGAATGTGCAGATGGTGTGTTTGGCAGACCAGTACATCTCCCATGTTAATGCCAAATTCCCTGGCTCAGAGCATGACGCTTACATCCTGCGGAATAGCAGCATCCCTTATGTGATGGGGCAACTCCAGAGGCACCGTGTGTGGCTACTAGGTGAGCACCAGGAACCAAATCAGTGGGAATAGTTGTCTGGGTCTGGGGATATCCCAAAGAGTTAGTGTGTGTCTAACAGTTGTCCCTCGCCATTTGCAGGTGACTCTGGTTACCCCAACCTGTCATGGCTACTGACCCCAGTGAGGAATCCCAGGACAAGGGCAGAGGAACGCTACAATGAAGCCCATGGGCGAACTAGGAGGATTATAGAGCGGACCTTCGGCCTCCTGAAGGCCAGGTTTCGGTGCCTCCACATGACAGTTGGTTCCCTATTCTACTCAAAAAAGAAGGTGTGCCAGATCATTGTGGCCTACTGTATGCTTCACAACTTGGCTTTGCGACGACAGGTGCCTTTTCTGCAGGAGGATGGTCCAGATGGAGGTGTTGTGGCAGCTGTGGAGCCTGTGGACAGTGAAGACGAGGAAGCAGAAGAAGAAGACATCGACAACAGGAACTCTGTGATCCTGCAATACTTCCAGTGAGACACAGGTAAGAAGACAAACCTGCCTACTACATGTACTTTAACACTGCTACCTCTCTACTGTCTGTCCTTTTCACCCAGTGTATGGTCACTGAGTTGTCACTTTCCCTTACGATTTCACAGATGTGGGTCCCACTGTGTGACATCTGCTTTGTTTCCTCATGGACTAAAGCTGTGTGACATAGGTATGTTGACATTACAATTGAAAGAACATTTTGTCACTGTAATTGCTAATATACTAATTCAAAATCACAGACAGACTCCTGATTGTTTTGTGCTTTAAGGGTGTTTATTTAAGTGCTCAATATTGGAGGGGGTTGTAAAATGGTGAGGGGTGATGGTGGAGGAATGTCCATGGCAGAGTCCAGTCTATGAGTCTCACAGGTGCATTGTTCAAAGGGGCATAGGAAGTGGATCTGGGGCAGTTTGAGGATGGACAGGGTGACAAGGTGGGACAAAAGGATGACATTCAGGGTGGTCTCATTTCTTGGCGGGGTCTTGGTATCGTTCTCTGTCTTTGTCCTGGATCTCAGGGACCGTTTGCGGGGTGGCTCTCCCTCTGCAGGGGGTGGGGTGCTGGTGTGGTGGTCCTGTGGCGGTGCCTCCTGTCCACTAGCGCCGGCGGAGGTGGTAGGCAGTTCATCGTCCAGGCTAGTGTCAGGGGCCACTTGTTGTGCCACAGTGTCCCTCCTGGTGTTGAAGACTTCATTCAGCACCCCTACGATGGTGCCCAGGGTGGAATTGATGGATCTGAGTTCCTCCCTGAAGCCCAAATACTGTTCCTCCTGCAGCCGCTGGGTCTCCTGAAACTTGGCCAGTACCGTTGCCATCGTCTCCTGGGAATGATGGTAGGGTCCCATGATGTTGGAGAGGGCCTCGTGGAGAGTGGGTTCCCTTGGCCTGTCCTCCCCCTGCCGCACAGCAGCGCTCCCAGTTCCCCCTGTTTCCCTGGGCCTCTGTCCCCTGAATGGTGTGCCCACTGCCACTGCCCCCATGTCCCTGTTGTTGTTGGGGTGGTGAGTTAGCCTGGGTTCCCTGTAGTGGTGGACACACTGCTGATTGATGTGTCCTTGGGACAGAGGTATGGACCCGCTGGGTGGGTGCTGTGCTGGGGTTTCCAGAGGGGGGAAGCTCTGTGGTGGCCTGTGACTGTGTGAGGGGAACCGACTGTCCCGAGGTCCCAGATGGGCCGGGCTGGTCATCAGGGTCCAGGGAAATAGAGCTGCTGTCATCACTGTGGGCCTCTTCTGTTTGTGGTGTGGACATGTCTGGACCCTCCTGTGCGGTGACGTTGGGCAGGGGTCCTGCAGGGGTGTAAAAGCATGATTATTGCATCTGTGTGTGCCATGGTGTGCAATGGGTGGGTGACTGTGTGCCCCAGTGCTAGCATTCCTGTGTGGGACCTTGTGTGATGATGATTTAGGGGGGTGTATGGGTATGTGCAGTGGCCATGCTTTGGTGATGGGTGTCCATGCTTTGTTGTTGCATTCAGGGCTTGGTGTTGGGATGTGTGGTTTGTGATATTGGGACATTTGCGAGGAGTTGGAATGATGGGGGTGAGGGCGAGGGTGGAGGTATGTGATGGCATGCAGGTAGGGTGGGGGATATAGTAGTAAAGATTTGACTTACCAGAGTCCATTCCTCCAGCTACGCCTGCGAGGCCCTCAGGATGCAAAATAGCCAAGACTTGCTCCTCCCATGTTGTTAGTTGTGGGGGAGAAGGTGGGGGTCCACCTCCAGTCCTCTGAACCGCAAGGTGGTGTCTTGAGACCACGGAACGCACCTTCCCCCGTAGGTCGTTCCACCTCTTCCTGATGTCATCCTTATTTCTTGGGTGCTGTCCCGCTGCGTTGACCCTGTCCACTATTCTTCGCCATAGCTCCATCTTCCTAGCTATGGAGGTGTGCTGCACCTGTGATCCGAATAGCTGTGGCTCTACCCGGATGATTTCCTCCACCATGACCCTGAGCTCCTCCTCAGAGAACCTGGGGTGTCTTTGCCGTGCCATGGGGTGGTGTGAGTGATGTGTGGGTTGGTGTGTGTTGTGATGTGTGGGGTGATATTTAGTGGTGTGTTGTGTGAGGTGCGTGGATGCTATGTGGGTGATGGTGTTGTGTGCCTGTGGATGCTTGTTTGTAGACTGTGGTGTCTCTCTCTGGCCTTCTTTCGGTATTTTGGTCGTAGGGGTTTGTGGGTGATGTGAGTGTGTGTTTTATATTGTATTGGGTGTGTGGGAGTGGTGTGTGTATGTGTATCAGGTGTGTGTATTTGGATTTGTCCAATGTGGTAGTGTTTTGTAAATGTGTGTGTATTTTGAGCGCTGCGGTGTGTACTGCCAATGGAATACCGCGTTTGAAAGACCGCCGCGTGGATTTGTGGGTCGTGATAGTTTGGGCGTATTCCTGTTGGCGTGACGGTGGAGGTTTTGTTTTCACCAGTTTATCACTGACCTTTGGTGTGGCGGACTTGTGTGGGTGTCTAAATTTTGCGGATTCCGAGCTGTGGGTCGTAATTGCTTCCGCGGCGGTGTGTTGGCGGTCTTCTGCCCGGCAGTAAGCGGCTTTTACCGCCAATGTTGTAATGACCCCCAATGTGTAAAGCATTTGTGCAATACAACATGCAGTAACACATTGAAAACACCACAAAAATACACCTCAAAGGTTTAGAAAAATAGATAATATTAATGTGAATAAAAAAAGATAAAAACAACAAAAAGCCAATATGCTTAAGTGGGATATAACTTTTTAAAGGTTCAAAAGAGTCTCAGTCCTTAGGAAACAGTTGTTGAATCTTTGCAACACACAGTAGCTGGGATGCTTCAAAAGTAATGATGCATGGGGGCCCCAAAGGAGGAGATGCATTGAAAAATAAGGTGCTGCGTCAGAAGTTTTGGCACAGCACAAAAGATACACCATTTCTTTCCGTGCTGCAAGGTGATGCATCGAGTTCCATGAGTGCAGCAAATATGTGACCTGGTGGGATAAATTTAGCTGCTGGTGCTTTCAGAGCAAGAGGACTGATCCTCAACTTGTAGTGGGGCTTGGCAGCTGAGATGGAGCTGGCTTTGAGCTAGCTCACTACCCACTGGGACAATTTTGGGTGGCCACAAGATCCACCAATGTCCACCACATGCAAGACCTGCTGAAGGTCACTGGTGGAGTGAGGGCAGTAGACCGTCAAGTGAACATCCTGGTGGCAAAAAATAGCCCAAAGGTGAGGGTAAGGTGTATTGGTCAGTGAACTGCTCTGCCTCCCGTAGCTCATCCTGCAAGTAGAGCCCTTGTTCCTCTGAATTCCTGATCTCTGTGAGGAGTTCAAGGCCCTCCTCCACCCACAGACTTCTGCCTGCGCCTCATCCCTGGTGTCTAGTGGGAGAGCTCTGCTTTCCTACTAGGCTGCCCTCTGCCTCTCTCCTCCTTTTTTTCTGCTTTGTTCTCTGTTGTGCTCCTTTTGCTTCTGCGTTACACTTTTCCTCGTTTTTCTCTCACTTCACTCCGCTCTCCCTCTCTCACTCTTGCTCTTCCCTCTCTCTCTCTCTCCCCCACCACTGCTGCCCCCGCGGCCCGTCCCCTTTTTTTGGGCCGTGTTCCCCCCGCTCCCACCTCCCAGCTGTCCTCTCCTCCCCCCTCCCTACTTAATGGTGGGCACGCCTAAGTCAAGCCCATCTGCGCCTGTCGGTGCCTGGACTGCGCCAAGCGCCGGAACCCTTGGTTCTCACCCACCCACCACCATGACATTCGACTCCGCTACGACGCACCACCCTTCACGTGCTCAACGCCGGCCACTCTTCCATCTGTCACCAAGCCACCCCGCAGCTTACCCGCAGACCCTTATTCTGCCGGAACTGCACCCTCACCAGCCTCCACACCAGCGACCCACCCACCAAGGCAGGATGCAACCATCTCAGATGCATCCTACTCAACACCCACTCCATACACAAACACGCCATTGAACTCTGGATAAACCCATCCTCAGCGCCTGACATCGCCATAGCCATCCGGAATGGCTACAAGATTACCTGTATAGACAGCACCATTAGACCAGGAGGAGGCATCGCCATCATCCACAGGTATACCCTCAGTATCACGACCAGCACTGAAGACACCCTCAGCACTGCCGAACACCTGCACTTCCAGATCCACTCTGATCCAAACACCAACCTCAGAGGTATGCTTGTTTACAGACCCCCCGGACCCTGACAGCAGTTCAGCGTCTCCATCTCAGATGTCATCAGCATGCACGCCCTCCCATCCACAGACTACATACTACTTGGGGACCTGAACTTCCACCTCGAGAACACCAATGACAACAACTCCACCACCCTCCTCAACAACTTCGCCAACCTTGGCTTCAAGCAACTCGTCACAACACCCACCCACTCTGCTGGTCACACGCTTGACCCCATTTTCTCCACCAGCAACCACGTCTCCTTCAGCCACACCACCGAACTCCACTGGACCGACCACTAGTGCATCCACTTCTCCTTCGAGAAACCCACAACACACCATCTCCCTCAGCGGCACCTATCGGCACCACCGACACCAACAGAGCAGCCCGCAACCTCAGGCAATGGATCGACGAATGTGCCAATACTCTCGCCTGATCAAGAAACCTTTTAACAGACGCACCAACAGAAAGGCCTTCTGGTTCACCGGCTACCTCCAGGAATCCAAGCAAACATGCTGAAGACTCGAGAAAAAGTGGCGCCAAGAACATACCCTGGACTACCACCCAGCTTTCAAGAACGCCATCTGCAGACACCACCAACTCATCCGAACAGCCAAAAGAATTGCCTTCAAAGAACGCATAAACAACGCACACAGCTTCACGGAGCTCTTCAACATCGTGAAGGAACTCTCCAACCCCGGCGCCAACATCAACGACATCCCGCCATCACAAGATCTCTGCGACTCCCTACCCTCCTTCTTCTACCGCAAGATCGCAGGAATCCATGACAGCTTCAATACCCAGACCCCCCCATCAACCACCAACAACAAAGACTCACTGCCCCCCAGCCACACCAGCCTCCTGCTCTCCTGGACCCACGTCAATGACGACGACACCATCAAAATCATGAACACAATCCCCTCCAGCTCACCATTAGACCCCTGTCCTCACCACATCTTCAACAAAGCGAGCTCCGTCATCGCACCCCAACTCCGGAAGATCATCAACAGTTCCTTCGAGACCGCCACCTTCCCTGAGAGCTGGAAACACGCTAAGATCAACGCCCTCCACAAGAAACCCAAGGCGGACCCAAAGGACCTCAAGAACTTCTGGCACAAATTGTCAACAAACAACGGACCCACTTCCTGGACCCACCTGAATCAAGATTCCGCAGTAACCACAGCACCAAAACCGCCCTCATCGCCGCCACCAATGATATCAGGACCATACTTGACAATGGCGAAACAGTGGCCCTCATCCTCCTGGACCTCTCAGCCGTGTTCAACACCGAAAGCCCGCACACCCTATGCACACTCCTCAATGATGCAGGGATCTGCGACAGAGCCCTGGACTGGATCACCTCCTTCCTCATCAGCAGAACCCGAGAGTCCACCTCCCTCCATTCTGCTCTGAAGCCACCAAAATCATCTGCGGCTTACCCCAGGGATCGTCCCTCAGCCCAACCCTCTTTAACATCTACATGGCTCCACTCACAAACCTCAACATCATCTCATACGCCGATGACACCCGTCTGATCTTCTCCCTCACCTATGACCCCGCCACTGCCAAAACCAACCTCCATGAAGGTATGAAGGCCATTGCCGAATGGATGAAGATCAGATGCCTGAAACTGAATTCTGACAAAACTGAGGTCTTCATCCTCCGCTCCACCCCCTCTGCCTGGGATGACTCCTGTCGCCCTGCCTCACTGGGAACCGCACCGACACCCACTGACCATGTACCGAAACCTGGGATTCATCCTGGACTCATTGCTATCAATGACACAGCAAGTCAACCCCTCTCCTCCTCCTGCTTCAACACCCTCTGCATGCTTCGGAATATCTACAAATGGATCCCCACTGGAACCAGAAGGACAGTCACCCAAGCCCTCGTAAGCAGCAGACTGACTACAGCAACACCCTCTACGCAGGAACCACGGCCCAGCTCCATAAAAGACTGCAATGCATAGAGAACACCTCTGCACGCCTCATCCTGGACATCCCCCACCACAGCCACATCACAGCCCACCTGAGAGACCTGCACTGGCTCCCCATCAACGAGAGAATCACGTTCAAACTCCTCACCCATGCTCACAAGGCACTGCACAACACCGGGCCAGAATCCCTCAACAGAGGGCTCTCCTTCTACACCCCATCCCGACAGCTTCGCTCCGCTAACCTTGCCCTTGCCACCATCCCATGCATCCACAGAATGACCGCCAGTGGCAGATCATTCCCCCACCTCGCCTTTAAGAAGTGGAACACTCTTCCCACCCACCTGCGACAAACACAGGACCTACTTAATTCAGGAGACACCTCAAGACTTGAGACTCTCACGGGTGACTAGTGCTCTTTACAAATGCCTTGATTGATTGATTGGTGACTCCTATAGTAAGTAAGGCTTAAAAGGACCCTGGGACCAAGGGTAACAGATGACTCAGTTGTGTGAATATGCAAGACTGCCTTCACATATTTAAGTTGAGCCAGAAAGGAAGACAGTGAATTTCAGGGGGGTGCTTTTCCAACCCAGTGGTGGACCCTCCCGCACTGAGCCCCATCTCCCAACTCACTTGAAGGTAGTTGCTACAAAGAACATGCTGAGCAGCAAAACCAACTGGAAAAATACCTGGGAAGGGAAAACTAAAATGCCTGTTGAAAGGAAGTGAAATGGATGACTGATCACAGTATGGAGAGGGACTATCATTAAGTGAAGTTCGGTAAACTGATGACAGTGTAGGACCACAAAATGTATACCATGGTGCTATACTTCACCGTTCTGTGTGCTGACCTCAGAAAAGTATCTTAAAGAGTTTGGGTAGTGGAGAGATCAATGGGAGAGCACTCCTCCGTCATTCAGAGGGCTGCTCACTTAGAAATGTAGTTTGCTTTTTGGGGGTGCCTGAGAAAGCAGAAGATCCACCAGCTGAACTATTTTAGGACAGGGCTATTTTGGGATTCAGCACCATAGCTGAATCCTAATGGACACCCTAGGGTGTTAATAGCATCTGTCCATAACTTCATGGATAGGGATACGATCATCCAATCACCCAGATCAAGGAGACACATTCAATTTGCAAAGCCACAGGTTTTCCAATTCCTCAGCTACACTTAGGCAGTGTAGGGCAAATGAAGATCTCATTGGATAACACAACAGTGGAACTGCAACAAAATAAGCGAAGTATATGATGCTGTTCAGTCCATGAATCTTAACATCCCCTCAGGAGGACACAGAAATAGCCTGATGGTTGGCCCAAAGTTTGAGGGAAACAGTGGACAGCCAAGAAGAGATAAGATGAACAGCAGATCTACCATAAAAGATGGAGAAATTTTGACTTCTGGGGCCTCTGAATGGTGGGGTGTAGGGCAACTGGCAAAACAAGCACAGATGAGAAACAGTTGACATGACTAATAGATGCTATATTTTGTTTTCCGTTACACTTATGCTGATTGATGGAATCAGGGGTATATGATTTATTTATTGAACAATAACTGTTCTCCTGGATGTCTGGAGTGTATAATCCAAGATCTGTAGAAACAAATCTTGATGTAAACTGACAGACTCTACAGGAACCACATGTATGATGGCTGGTAAATCTGGTGCAATAATCTGATTGTCTCTTAAAGGTAGACCTATTCTGAAACAGATTGTCCTGAAGTTTGTGGTTTCTTCTGAAGGAAATTGACTGCTTTTTAAATGGCATTTGTCCAATGTTCAGCATTTGACAATGTATGGTGATTGACAAGCTGTTGCATGTGCTCACACAGACAAGGTGATTGGTTTTAGATTGTTTTCTTGTCTTCCAGTAGGGCAGAGCGATTATTGTTTCTAGCTCCTATCCTAGGTTTCCGAATAATCTGTGTGGGATGTCCTCTGTGTACGAGTTGGTTGTTCGGGATATCTGCATGTATATGTAGGTCTTGTGGTCTGAACAGTTTTTTTTAACATAGAGAAATTGGCCTACAGGAAGGTTTAATCTTAATGCTCATAGGTGGAAGCTGTTGTAATGTCGCAGAGCATTTCTACTTGTGTTTTTGCGGTAAACGTCAGAACTTAATCCCCCATCTTTTGCAAATATCCAAAGGTCCAGAAAGGTCAGGTTACAGAGAAACTTTCAATGTGGACCTAGACTACTGAGACAGGTAATGAAAGATTTTCCCTTTGCTTCAGCCCTTGCCTAATGATGAAAATGTCACTATATATGATCGGAGAAAAGGTTGCTCACTGATAAAAAGTGGCTCATTTTGAAGTGATGGATATACATGTTTGCCATACTTGGTGCAAAGGTGATTCTCCCATAAAGGCTACTTACTTGTAAGAACAGTTGATCCTCAAATTGAAAGTAATTTTTGGTCATAGCCAAGGTAGCACACTCCATGATCATGATTGTGTTTAGGTGTCCTTTAGTGGAATACTGGTTTACAGAGTCTCCATGAGAATGTTAATTTTTGCATCATAAAGGATGCTAATAATAAGATTCAAAACATATTTTGTGTCTTTGAGAAAGGATGTCTGCCTGCTATGAAGTGTTCCAATACTTTGTTGATTCTTCAGAAACCCGAGCAATGAGTGAAGACTATGTTACTCTTTGTGGTATCCATCATTAAAGGACAAATTTTATTTTGAATTATTGTGATAGAATAGTAGCGAATGAGTAGATTTACAATCCAGTATTCTTTGTGCTAAAACATTTACATTAATTAATGGAAACAATGTAAAAAAACATGCCCAGCTGTGATGTACTGTCAGTGAGAGTGTTGGTGGCCAGTTCTCCCATGCATGCAGGGCTGCACATGATTCCAATGGGCTTTACTCTCCAGGATGCTCTAGTCTGTCACTAACTTGATGCAAGATGCTTCGGCACATAAAAAAGCATGGAAGCCACATCATTCAGAAAAATGCATATCGCAGTGCTGGCCTGGCAATAGTTGCTTTCCTCCTTCCATTATAAAAAAAGGTCATATTTATTAAAAGTAGACCAGCTAACGGACAGAAGTCCTACAGTTAGTGCCACTCTAAAGTCAAAATAGCCACCCAGCACACACCATGTAACACACTGATTTTTTCAATTTTATATGTGAGAAGGGCATCCTTATTTTTAAAGCAAGATATTAGCATCGTACTTTACATAAATCTGGGTCATTTTTTGGGAACTTTTGCAAACTTTGAGCTAAACAAATGACTAATTATTTATAGGCCCAGTTCCAAACAAGATTCAAGGCATAAGCAAAGAGATCAGCATAAACAGTTTCAATGCCCAAGGTTGTTGCTTTGCCCAGAATTACTCCCAACATTTTAATAAAGAACGTTCAATAATCCATTACTTATATAATTTGCACATAATGGTTGTCGCATATTTACAGTGAAACTACAGCCTCACACTGTCACACATTTAAAATTTGGATGCATGCAGCCTTGTTTCGAGACACTGAGGAACTGAAACACTTTGTCGCATCTGTTTCATGAAAATATAACATGAGAATGTGACATTGTAGCAAACTTTTCTGGACATACATTAATGCTCATAAACATTCTGCGGACCCAAGCTAATTTTGCCCTGATATTTATCCAACTATTTATCCAATCAATTGAAGCATAAACTGCATATGTGCCGATTGACCAAATCAAAGCTAGGCCTGTGCGTAGAAATCCGCTCTGCCAGCGGAGTTTGCAGAATTTGGGCACTTCGCACTACCTAAAGTAGTGCTGAGTTCCTGAATTCCCCAATCTGGTGTGGAGCGGAGTTCATTCGTACGTGCTAGGTTGGGTTTTGGGAGTCTCTCGCGAGTGCTACGATACTCCCGGGCCTCTAGCAAGCATGCAAGAGACTTTGCATTCAATTGCTCTGTTTTGGCCCACAAGCACAAGACTTTGCGCTTACTCGCATGGCTTCTGCCTGCGATGGCAGCCAAAACAATCCCGCTCGTGAGCACAAATGTGATTTTCTAGGGAAGATACATCTAAATCTAGTCAAAAAGTGACCTGTGAGTGGATTTTCTTCTCCAACGGACCCTTCAATGTGTCTTTTAGATTGAGAAGCCTGATTTTTCAAACAGGAAGGAAGAGCCCCAGAGACTCCAGCTTCCTTTTATGTCAGCAGGCTCGTCCCAGAGCATTGCCAATCTCCTGGTCATTTTTCACTTGGATTATGAGGTGGAAGGATCACTCTCTTTGTCTCCTAGACATACCTTTGAATTTAAGGACTTTGTTTTTGTCACACAAGTAAGTTAAAAAAACTATTGCAGAAGGGTGTTGTTTGTTTGCTTGGGCATTCACCAATATTTCGTTGTACTCCTATTTGGTTTTTCATTTTTATAGTGGTGGGCGGCCTGGAGTTTAAGTCTGGGCTCAGTTATTACTTATCTTGCATTTAATTGATTTTTCACCTTTTGTAAAGGAAAATTGTTGCTCAGCTCACCTTTACTACATGTTTGTAACATGTGCTATATTAATTTACTTTGATCCTCATTACAACCTTTGCGGGCGGCAGAGGCGGATCTCGGCCGCAACACGGGAGCCGGCTCCAAATGGAGCCGGCGGTGTTGCAGCTGTGCGACGGGTGCAGTTGCACCCGTCGCGCTTTTCACTGTCTGCGATGCAGACAGTGAAAAGCTGCATGGGGCCGTTGCAGGGGGCCCCTGCCCAGGGGCCCAGCAACTCCCCTTTCCGCCAGCCTTTTTATGGCGGTTCAAACCGCCATGAAAAGGCTGGCGGGAGGGGGACTCGTAATCCCCTGGGCAGCGCTGCAAGCAGCGCTGCCCTGGGGGATTTAAACCACCGGGACAAAAGTGTCGGGAAACCGCCGGTCCCGGCGGTGCGACCGCGGCGCTTCCGCTGTGTCATAATTCCCCTGTAAGCACCGCCAGCCTGTTGGCGGTGCTTCCTCCAAAACAGCCCTGGCGGTCAAAAACCACCAGGGCTGTAATGACCCCCTATATGGCCTAGATTTCCAAAGGGCTATCTAGCCAGTAGGAGCCCATACTAATAGTCATCAGTATATAAAATAAATGTTTCAGTGGTATATGGTTTTAAAACTTCATTTAGGACAGGGATGGCATTGGATTAAATAAAAATGCTGGCTATTATTTGCATTTCATATTTTTGCAAAAAGTGTATATGTTATGGGTTACTATTTGATGGCATAGGAGGATGTATGTTGTGAAATTTTTATAGCTCAGTTAATTTTCATGTTTTGCATTGCTGAATAAATGTTAGAGTCTTATTCAGTGTAGCCATCATGCCTCCTTATGGCCAGTGTGCGTGTGTGTGGATGTGTGTGGGTGTGTGTTTGTCACCTTCCACCATTTGTCTTTATTTTCCATGCTGTGTGCCCATGGGCCATTTTGTGTAGTCTATTTCCATAAGTTTGCATGTGTTCTTTGTTCTTCATGCCTCCTTGTTTGCAGTTGTTATTTGACCATGCAGATGGCGACCATTATCCGCATCCAGTCAGTGTATTTTTTTGATTGCAGCCCGTGCCCCTTTGCCATAGGCCTCAACAAAACAAGCATTGGCGGGTAGAGACAGATTTAACCTAAGTTATAAGCACAGTCTTGAATTCTGTTACTATTGAGTTTATTTCTTACTCAGAATTATTTCAAAACCAATTATAATAGTCAAAAAACGATAGGGAAATTAGAAAAATGAAAAGGCTTGTATACAATACAGTGACTGAAAACACATAACAAATTGTACTTTACTAGGTATAACAATCGACCTACACAAACACAGGACTTATACAATCACAATTAATGATATTACAGGAGGACAGAAACACAAACATGAGCCCTATCCATTTAAATAGTGGTCACCATTAACATTTCACATGTAATCCACTTCTGCATGCTAAGGTACTGGGCTTCTGCGTACACTTACTAATCTAGTGTTAAATATTGCTTTCACACTAGTGTATTCTAGTGTACCTACACTCTTTATATTCTCATCAAGTATTTAATAAACCCAGTGCTCTTGCACTCTATAAAGTCAACGCGTTTCGGCCTTTCAATTTAAGGCCTCATCAGGACTGGAAAAGGGCAGAAGGAATTCTAAAAAAAGAAAACCAAAAAGAATTCTTACAAATGTGCCTACCACATGTCATTTATAACCCAATCACCAAAAGTGTATCATACATATATACATCACATCTACAAAATGTTTTTATTTTGTGTTAAAAACTTATTTAAGATCTATCTAAAATCGATAGTGCCCAGGTATTTGTAGTGTGTCCTACTACACCCAGAGAGTCAATTAAATGGCTTAACTGCAGAAAAAAATTTTTTTGAAAAACATTCTAGAGCCCTAATAATTAACATTATCTCTGCTGGATAATTTCTATATTTCAAATATATCTCTACTTAGTTTGCACAATGAAATATAACACATATTTACCTTAGTTCTTGTTGCCCACATCTGGGGAACCGAACTTGTTTAAAATCAATTCCTGTTAAGAGCCGACTGAAGATGCTTCTAGTCGCCTTTCTCTAGCGAAAAAACGAGTGGTCTAGTCAGTATATATTTTCTATGGCTATATTTCAAAACTGTCACCGAAATCCGAGCCACTTCATTTGTAAGACTTTCGGCTTACCGTGACCGGCGTCTAAATTGGGAACGCTCGCATTTAGGAACACGTGCAATTTTGAAGCCGTGTTCCGTGCAGCACTCGCTACTCGGCGGCCGGCTGCTCGTGTCCTTAACTGGCGTCTTTCCGTTTACTGTCTGGTTGCCTTGGCGACCCCATAGAATTGTGGGAACTCTAACCCTTCTTAACAACCAACTAAATCCCGGCGGCCATCTTAACACTATTAAACTCGTAAATCTTCTAATGATTATAACTACCAGAAGGTAACTAAAATGCATCTTTTAGTGATATGAGGTGGAGAAACTGCTTTACTATCTATATGGCTGTTCAAACGTTTCATTTTGTCATAATTGACTGAATTTGCCAAGTTGTCTGAGCTGGTCTATTATTGGGGACTTATATGATTAACACTGCTCTTTTTATGTTCTAGTCAAACACGAGCATTTCATCCTTCTTCAAACTAGCTGCCTAGCATAAATTTAAACCAATTGTCTCGGCAAACACTAAACTGTATGCCCATTGATCTGCTTATATCTCTGATATCAAATATCTCAATTTGCGCATTCTTTAATAAAGCAGTAACCCCAACATAATTTATGAATTTCTGGCACTGGTTACCATTTTTACTTAATTAGAGCCCATATTTCATCAGCATCATTAAGTCCTGTTTTTGCAGTTTGAAATTTTTCTATCAATCTTGCTTCCATTCGTAGAAGGTTCTTAGTTGTCAATGCTCCGTTGGGTTGTATTGTCAGTAGAACTGTCCACCTGATATCTTCCGCTGTATGCAACCATTCTTGGAAGTGTTCCACAAGAGGGGCTCCCTTGACTCCACACTTGATTCTCGACCGATGTTGGAGAATTCTGGTTTTGACTACTTGTGAAGTCTGTCCAATATATGCTTTCTCACATGGACACATAATGCAATAAATAACATTTTTCGAATTACAATTTGTGAAATCTTTCTGTACATGTGTTTTCCCATTTATTTTAACCTCTTTGGTGTCTTGTGTAAACTGGCAAGCCACACATTTTCCACATTTATAATGCCCTTGGACCGCTGGCAGTTGTAAAAGCGTCCTTAGATCTTTCTTTCTATCAGTTTGAGGCTGTTCTGCCTTGACCCATTGCTCTCTTAAGCTGCGTGCCTTTTTGAATGAGAACAGTGGTTGATCTATGCGCAAGTCACCAATGATTTTCCAATTACGTTCAATGATTGATCGTATTTTATTTGCCTTAGGGCTAAATGTGATCACACATGTAAGCGGGAGCTTTTTTGATTTCTCTTTAGGGACCAGCAATGTTTCTCTCGGTATAAACCAAGCTCTTTTAGCTGCATTTTTAACTAATTTCCTGGGGTATCCCCTATCGGTAAGTTTCTTAATCAATTCATCTGCATTCTCCAAGTAATCAGTTTTTTCTGTACAATTTCTCCTGATCCTTAGGAATTGTCCAAAAGGTAGGTTTTGTTTAAGTGAGCGTGGATGTCCACTTGAGAAATGCAGGAGAGTGTTACGATCAGTAGGTTTTTTATATAGCTTGACGGCTAGATTGCCATCATTATTCCATAACCATAGGTCAAGGAAATTGATTTTTTCTTTATCCTTATTCATAGTGAAAGTGAAATCCACTGTGCGATGGTTTAGCCATTCATGGAATGCATCTAAAGTCTCTTCTGGCCCTTGCCAAATAATCAGAATGTCATCAATATAGCGGAACCAGTGATTAATATGCTTTCTGAATGGGTTAGTTTGTGGGTAAACCCATTTTTGTTCGAAAAAATCCATTACCAAGTTTGCGACCTCTGGGGCAAAACTGCAGCCCATTGCCACACCTTTAACTTGGCGATATAGTTGATCATCATATTTGAAAAAGTTATGTTTCAAACACAATGTGGCCAATTCAACTAAAAATTCTGTCGGAGGGGTATGCAATTGACTATTGTTGTTCAAAGTATGTCGAATAACTTCAATTGCTTCATCTTGGGGAATATTCGTATATAACGATTCAATATCAAAAGTCACCAGAAACTGGTTATTTTTATCATATGTTAAATCCTCCAGCTTGTTGATAATATCCATGGAGTCTCTTATATAAGCCGATGTTTTAGTTACAGCTGGTTTTATGAATACATCAACAAATTGGGCAAGGGGTTCTAAAATAGATCCACAGGCTGATACTATTGGTCTGCCCGGTGGGTGTTCTAAATTTTTATGTATTTTGGGTAAAATATAAAAACAGGGAATTCTTTCATCGGACTGATTTAAAAAATCATGTTCTTTTGTACTTATCCAACCCTGTTCTTTTGCTCTTGCAGTAAGCGTTTCAATTATGTTCTTGACCTGTTTAGGTATATCTCTTTGTATTACACGATAATGGTGTAAATTACTCAATTGGCGCATGGCTTCTGAGTTGTAATGTTCTTGCCCCCAAATCACAATCCCACCACCTTTATCAGCCGGTTTTATAATGATTTCTTGGTTATTAGCCAATTTTTTGATAGCTTCTTTCTCTATTTTAGAACAATTGTCATTAAAAAATTTTTTGGGGGAATTGAGGTCATCTAGTTCTTTCAAAACTAGATTTTCAAATATTCTGATTTCTTCTGGTAGATCATTTTTATCTGGTAAGAAACTTGATCGAGGTCTGAGGCCACTGTCCTCTGTACTATCTTGCATTGGAAATGCATTAAAGAAAGCTCTCAATCTGACTTTACGAAGAAATTTTAATACTTCTGTTTTGCTTTCCACTGGATCTGGACTTCTGATTGGGACAAAGGATAAGCCTTTGCTTAACACCTGTTTTTCAATTTCTGTTAAAGGATGTGTTGATAAGTTGTAAATGGGAATTAAATTGTTAGATTCCATTATTGTCGTCTGTATGCCCTCCTTCTGGTTCGGAAAAAATTGTGATCTTGAAATTGGCCCCTGAAATTGCCTCCCCCTCCTCTTGAACCTCTCCGAGTACCTCTGCCTAAAAAAGGTTGTGGCACTGGATAAGTCCCTTGTATATCTGGTTCGGATTCAGAGGATGTATCTGAGAAAGTGATGAATTTTTTCCGCGATCTTGTTTGGGATAGCAAATTGAGGTTATTTGGATTATTGTTTTTGTAGAAATCTTCTCTTAAGTAAGGGTAAGTATGTAAGATGTCAAAATTCTTTATATCTCGAGCTAGTTTAGTTGTTTTTTGGCTAATCGTGTTAGTTTTGAAATCTGTTATGATTTTATTAACTGTATCCAACAATTGCTGGACATTTTGTATCGACTCATCTGTTGATATTTCTAACTGATAGTTGAAACAGCGTTAAGGATCAGTGAATGTGAACTAAAAGAAATTGCCACCCTTGAACAAGAAATATCAACAGATGAGTCGATACAAAATGTCCAGCAATTGTTGGATACAGTTAATAAAATCATAACAGATTTCAAAACTAACACGATTAGCCAAAAAACAACTAAACTAGCTCGAGATATAAAGAATTTTGACATCTTACATACTTACCCTTACTTAAGAGAAGATTTCTACAAAAACAATAATCCAAATAACCTCAATTTGCTATCCCAAACAAGATCGCGGAAAAAATTCATCACTTTCTCAGATACATCCTCTGAATCCGAACCAGATATACAAGGGACTTATCCAGTGCCACAACCTTTTTTAGGCAGAGGTACTCGGAGAGGTTCAAGAGGAGGGGGAGGCAATTTCAGGGGCCAATTTCAAGATCACAATTTTTTCCGAACCAGAAGGAGGGCATACAGACGACAATAATGGAATCTAACAATTTAATTCCCATTTACAACTTATCAACACATCCTTTAACAGAAATTGAAAAACAGGTGTTAAGCAAAGGCTTATCCTTTGTCCCAATCAGAAGTCCAGATCCAGTGGAAAGCAAAACAGAAGTATTAAAATTTCTTCGTAAAGTCAGATTGAGAGCTTTCTTTAATGCATTTCCAATGCAAGATAGTACAGAGGACAGTGGCCTCAGACCTCGATCAAGTTTCTTACCAGATAAAAATGATCTACCAGAAGAAATCAGAATATTTGAAAATCTAGTTTTGAAAGAACTAGATGACCTCAATTCCCCCAAAAAAAATTTTAATGACAATTGTTCTAAAATAGAGAAAGAAGCTATCAAAAAATTGGCTAATAACCAAGAAATCATTATAAAACCGGCTGATAAAGGTGGTGGGATTGTGATTTGGGGGCAAGAACATTACAACTCAGAAGCCATGCGCCAATTGAGTAATTTACACCATTATCGTGTAATACAAAGAGATATACCTAAACAGGTCAAGAACATAATTGAAACGCTTACTGCAAGAGCAAAAGAACAGGGTTGGATAAGTACAAAAGAACATGATTTTTTAAATCAGTCCGATGAAAGAATTCCCTGTTTTTATATTTTACCCAAAATACATAAAAATTTAGAACACCCACCGGGCAGACCAATAGTATCAGCCTGTGGATCTATTTTAGAACCCCTTGCCCAATTTGTTGATGTATTCATAAAACCAGCTGTAACTAAAACATCGGCTTATATAAGAGACTCCATGGATATTATCAACAAGCTGGAGGATTTAACATATGATAAAAATAACCAGTTTCTGGTGACTTTTGATATTGAATCGTTATATACGAATATTCCCCAAGATGAAGCAATTGAAGTTATTCGACATACTTTGAACAACAATAGTCAATTGCATACCCCTCCGACAGAATTTTTAGTTGAATTGGCCACATTGTGTTTGAAACATAACTTTTTCAAATATGATGATCAACTATATCGCCAAGTTAAAGGTGTGGCAATGGGCTGCAGTTTTGCCCCAGAGGTCGCAAACTTGGTAATGGATTTTTTCGAACAAAAATGGGTTTACCCACAAACTAACCCATTCAGAAAGCATATTAATCACTGGTTCCGCTATATTGATGACATTCTGATTATTTGGCAAGGGCCAGAAGAGACTTTAGATGCATTCCATGAATGGCTAAACCATCGCACAGTGGATTTCACTTTCACTATGAATAAGGATAAAGAAAAAATCAATTTCCTTGACCTATGGTTATGGAATAATGATGGCAATCTAGCCGTCAAGCTATATAAAAAACCTACTGATCGTAACACTCTCCTGCATTTCTCAAGTGGACATCCACGCTCACTTAAACAAAACCTACCTTTTGGACAATTCCTAAGGATCAGGAGAAATTGTACAGAAAAAACTGATTACTTGGAGAATGCAGATGAATTGATTAAGAAACTTACCGATAGGGGATACCCCAGGAAATTAGTTAAAAATGCAGCTAAAAGAGCTTGGTTTATACCGAGAGAAACATTGCTGGTCCCTAAAGAGAAATCAAAAAAGCTCCCGCTTACATGTGTGATCACATTTAGCCCTAAGGCAAATAAAATACGATCAATCATTGAACGTAATTGGAAAATCATTGGTGACTTGCGCATAGATCAACCACTGTTCTCATTCAAAAAGGCACGCAGCTTAAGAGAGCAATGGGTCAAGGCAGAACAGCCTCAAACTGATAGAAAGAAAGATCTAAGGACGCTTTTACAACTGCCAGCGGTCCAAGGGCATTATAAATGTGGAAAATGTGTGGCTTGCCAGTTTACACAAGACACCAAAGAGGTTAAAATAAATGGGAAAACACATGTACAGAAAGATTTCACAAATTGTAATTCGAAAAATGTTATTTATTGCATTATGTGTCCATGTGAGAAAGCATATATTGGACAGACTTCACAAGTAGTCAAAACCAGAATTCTCCAACATCGGTCGAGAATCAAGTGTGGAGTCAAGGGAGCCCCTCTTGTGGAACACTTCCAAGAATGGTTGCATACAGCGGAAGATATCAGGTGGACAGTTCTACTGACAATACAACCCAACGGAGCATTGACAACTAAGAACCTTCTACGAATGGAAGCAAGATTGATAGAAAAATTTCAAACTGCAAAAACAGGACTTAATGATGCTGATGAAATATGGGCTCTAATTAAGTAAAAATGGTAACCATTGCCAGAAATTCATAAATTATGTTGGGGTTACTGCTTTATTAAAGAATGCGCAAATTGAGATATTTGATATCAGAGATATAAGCAGATCAATGGGCATACAGTTTAGTGTTTGCCGAGACAATTGGTTTAAATTTATGCTAGGCAGCTAGTTTGAAGAAGGATGAAATGCTCGTGTTTGACTAGAACATAAAAAGAGCAGTGTTAATCATATAAGTCCCCAATAATAGACCAGCTCAGACAACTTGGCAAATTCAGTCAATTATGACAAAATGAAACGTTTGAACAGCCATATAGATAGTAAAGCAGTTTCTCCACCTCATATCACTAAAAGATGCATTTTAGTTACCTTCTGGTAGTTATAATCATTAGAAGATTTACGAGTTTAATAGTGTTAAGATGGCCGCCGGGATTTAGTTGGTTGTTAAGAAGGGTTAGAGTTCCCACAATTCTATGGGGTCGCCAAGGCAACCAGACAGTAAACGGAAAGACGCCAGTTAAGGACACGAGCAGCCGGCCGCCGAGTAGCGAGTGCTGCACGGAACACGGCTTCAAAATTGCACGTGTTCCTAAATGCGAGCGTTCCCAATTTAGACGCCGGTCACGGTAAGCCGAAAGTCTTACAAATGAAGTGGCTCGGATTTCGGTGACAGTTTTGAAATATAGCCATAGAAAATATATACTGACTAGACCACTCGTTTTTTCGCTAGAGAAAGGCGACTAGAAGCATCTTCAGTCGGCTCTTAACAGGAATTGATTTTAAACAAGTTCGGTTCCCCAGATGTGGGCAACAAGAACTAAGGTAAATATGTGTTATATTTCATTGTGCAAACTAAGTAGAGATATATTTGAAATATAGAAATTATCCAGCAGAGATAATGTTAATTATTAGGGCTCTAGAATGTTTTTCAAAAAAAAAAAATTTTTTTCTGCAGTTAAGCCATTTAATTGACTCTCTGGGTGTAGTAGGACACACTACAAATACCTGGGCACTATCGATTTTAGATAGATCTTAAATAAGTTTTTAACACAAAATAAAAACATTTTGTAGATGTGATGTATATATGTATGATACACTTTTGGTGATTGGGTTATAAATGACATGTGGTAGGCACATTTGTAAGAATTCTTTTTGGTTTTCTTTTTTTAGAATTCCTTCTGCCCTTTTCCAGTCCTGATGAGGCCTTAAATTGAAAGGCCGAAACGCGTTGACTTTATAGAGTGCAAGAGCACTGGGTTTATTAAATACTTGATGAGAATATAAAGAGTGTAGGTACACTAGAATACACTAGTGTGAAAGCAATATTTAACACTAGATTAGTAAGTGTACGCAGAAGCCCAGTACCTTAGCATGCAGAAGTGGATTACATGTGAAATGCTAATGGTGACCACTATTTAAATGTATAGGGCTCATGTTTGTGTTTCTGTCCTCCTGTAATATCATTAATTGTGATTGTATAAGTCCTGTGTTTGTGTAGGTCGATTGTTATACCTAGTAAAGTACAATTTGTTATGTGTTTTCAGTCACTGTATTGTATACAAGCCTTTTCATTTTTCTAATTTCCCTATCGTTTTTTGACTATTATAATTGGTTTTGAAATAATTCTGAGTAAGAAATAAACTCAATAGTAACAGAATTCAAGACTGTGCTTATAACTTAGGTTAAATCTGTCTCTACCCGCCAATGCTTGTTTTGTTGATGCTTTATTTACCCTAGGCTGGGTTGAGTTAAAGGGTTCCCCCTTTTTGCCTTTGCCATAGGCCTGCATATGTTCTTTGTTTGTCATGCCTTCATGTTCGCAGTTGTTGTTTGACCATGTGGCTGGTGGCCATTTTCTCCAGCTAGTGTGTCTTTACCGTAGGCTTGCTTGTGTTCTTCTTTGTTTTCCTTGCTCCTTGTTGTTTTTGTTGTATGACCATGTGTCTGGCAGCCATTTAGTCTAGTCAGCCAGTGTCCCTTTCTCTTCAGCTTCCATGTGTTCTTTAGCTTGCTTCCTTGCTCCTTGTTGCTGTTTGATCATGTGGCTGGCAGCCATTTTGTGCATGCAGCCAGTGTTTATTTGCCATTGGCTTGCATGTGTTCTTTCATTGTTCCCCATGCCTCCCTTTGCCTTGTTGTTGTTGTCATGCAGCCATTGTTCCTTTGCCATAGGCTTGCATGTGTTCTTTGTTTGCCCTGCCTCCTTGCTCCTTGTTGTTGTTTGGCCATGTAGCTGGAAGCCATTTTATGCATGCAGCAAGTGTTTCATTGCCATAGGCCTACATTTGTTCCCCAGTCCTTCTTGTTCCTTGTTGTTCACATGCAGCCAGTATTCCTTTGCCATAGGCTTGTAGGTGTTCTTTCTTTGTTCCCCAGGCCTCCTGGCTCCTTGGTGTTGTTGTTTGAACATGTGGCTGCCGGCCATTTAGTCCATCCAGCCAGTGTCCTTGTGCCATACGCTCATATGTGTTTGTTCCCCATGCCTTCTTGCTCCTTGTTGTTGTTGTTTGACCATGTGGCTGGCGGCCATTTTGTCCATCTAGCCAGTGTCCCTTTGACATAGGCTTGCATTCTTCTTTGCTGTTTTTCCAATGACTGGCAGTCATTTTTTGCATCCAGCCAGTGTGTTTTTGCTGTAGGCTTACAAATAAACACCATTAATTATTAATCATTGGTTCATTTTAAGTTTATATTTTAATTGTTTTCTATTTTATTGTTTTATTTTAATTTTGTATTCTATTATTTTTTAATGTAATTTTTGTATTTCATTTTTCATTCTAACTTTTTATTTTATGTTTTTATTTTAATTTTTAATGTGATTTTTTTTAATTTCTTGTTTTTTTATTTTAATTTTAGTTTTTTTAAATAGTATTTTTAAATATTTGTTATTTTTATTTACATTTGAACTTTGCATTTTGCCTTGATCCATCCATCCACATCCATTCTTCCATCCATCTATCTACCAAGGACGCGCAGCCACACTACAGCATTTGGTTACTTTAGATGTATAATAATTCCATTTCCTCCTGGACATCCCGGCTGCGGAGCACTCCAAGCAAATCAGCAATATAATTCATTTTTTTTAATGACTATGCCATTTACCCCGGACCACCTTTACTCCTTGCTGTTTTTCCATGTGACTGGCAGTCATTTTGTGCATCCAGCCAGTGTGTCTTTGCTGTAGGCTTACATATAAACATCATTAATTATTGAACATTGGTTTATTTTAAGTTTATATTTTGATTTTAGATTTTTGATTTTTATTTTCTATTTTATTGTTTTATTTTAATGTTGCATTCTATTATTTTTAAATGTAACTTTTTATTTTATGTTTTTATTTTTAATGTTTTTTTAATTTCTTGTTTTTTCCTCTAATTAAAAAAATAACTATATATATATATTTTTTTTGTAATTTTAATTTGAACTGTGCATTTTTCCTTGATCCCTCCATCCACATCCCTTCCTCCATCTACGTCCATTCCCCCATCCATCTACCCACCAAAGACGCACAGCCACACTACAGCATTTAGACACCCTGGCTGCGGAGCACTCCAGGCAAATCAGCAGCATAATTCATTTTTTAATGATTATTCCATTTCCCCTGGACCACCCTGACGGCCTAGGTTTTTTTGTTTTTGTTTACAGAATATTCCATTTACCCATGCACCTCTCTCTGACTACCCTAGGTGTCTACTTCAAAATAGATGGAGAGAAAGCAAATAACTATATCTGCATGTTGATCTGCCTGATTTGAAATGAAATGTTATGGTGTGGTGATGTAGTTTGACTTTACAATGTTTGATTAAATTGATATCTATTGCATAAGTAACTGCATTTTTCTATACTATTTCAACCTGCAACAATACCATGTTTCAATAATTACATGTTTTTCTTGCTTGGTAGCTCACATCACGTGCAATGCTGCCAAAGAGACGGTCTTACAGTTACTTTTCCACTTTTTACATCTTAGTGCCACTGCCAACTTAGAGTTTAAGATGGCCCCAAAAAAAATTACTTCCAAGAAAGTGGCCAGTGAAAAGACGCAGCTTTCCACCAGTGGCATGCCAACCGCCAACTTTTTCAGGAGACGTGTGCCTCGCACACCGGCCTCCAGGAAGAAACTTGGGTGCAGCACTCCTGCATCAACAGCACCACCCCAACCTAAGCCCAAGACCATGTTGGTCACTGAGGCAGCCTCTGCAATCATGGTGACGCCGATGAGTAGTGACGTTGAATTGGATGTATCCCTTCCACAACGTAGTACCCAATCTTTTTAGGAAACAGAGCAAAGTGGACACCAGCCACAGCCAGCATTAGTAGATCTTTCCGAAGTTGGAGCTGAGCAGAAGGTCAAGCTTCCTGCTGAGCCAGAACCTCCTCTTTTAGAATCTATGGCTCCCCGATCTCCAGTAAGAAATAGGAAGGGTACTATTCCACCATCTTCTCCAAGCACCACTTCTGATGACTATGATAGGGACATGGAATGGACCTCAGCAGTGTCCAGGAGATACAAGGAGAGGCAAGGTAAAGAAAAGTTCCAGAAAGCTGTAGAATCATGGACGGGTATGATGATGAGGGGGATGATGACAACGAGACAGTCATTGTGGAAGTTGGCATAGAGGAGTACGACATTACTATCCAACCTGCTCTGAGGAATGTGGCACAGGTAGCACCACCAGCTCCTGTATTTGTAAGGCCCCAGCAGAGACCTGAACCAACTTCTACCTAAGTAGAAGTATGCACTGCACAGAGGCAATTGACACACACACCTACCTCCAGGTCTTCTTCAGGCATTGGCAGTGGCCCAATAAGAAAGTACTCTTCCCCAGTTTGGGACTTTTTTATGACCAGCAAAGAGGAGGAGAACATTGTGATATGCTCCATTTGCCACGCAAGTGTTCATCGAGGTAAGCCTGCTTCGCATTATTGTAGTGAAGGCCTGACGATCCAGCTGAAAAACATCACACAATTCAGTGGGAAGAGCAATTTAAAAAAATTGCTGAATTTGTTCAAGGTGGTGAAGATGAGGAGAGCCAGGAAACATCAGCTACAACTGGTCAAATCATGGTGGAAGGCAAGAAAGAAGAGGGTGGAATCCTCCAGCAAAGCAACCCTGTCCCCAGCAATGCACCAGAATCACCCACCTCAGGGACATCACAATGGCACAGGAAGACTCAGAGTCAAATTAGATACTACAGCATACGGTGACAGCACCACAAGGCATATTGAATCTACCACCACCAACATCTTAAAAGTCACCTGCATCACTGCCCCACAAAGAAGAAAATCTAGGCTTCAATTATGGGCATGATTAGGCAGGAGGGGCCCTATGACTGTAACCACTTAAAGACACATTTGTACAATGGGAAGCAGCAAAAATGCTAGAGCTGGACGTCCTCCCTTTTTCTTCTGTAGTAGGAGTGGGATTCTTAGAGTTTGTGGCAGCCATCTGCACTAAATCCAAGGTTCCTAGTCAGAGCAATTTTGCCAGAGTTGCTGTTCCAGTGTTACATCACAATGTGCTGCAATTGGTTGGATAAGCTTTTCAGCAAGGTTTTGTCCACACTATCCACCTGACGACAAACATGTGGACCAGTTGTCAGGTGACTGATTACATGTGCATCACTGCACACTGGATCTCTTTTGTGGGGGTAAAACAAAAGATATCCACAGGTCTTGGCCCTGAAGAAAGTTTTAAGAGCCTTTGGCGGCATGCAGCAGTAGCCATGTTCACCACACAGCTGCAAACATCTTGGACAAAGTTAATAGCAAGGTGTCTGAATGGCTGCAACTCAGAGACCTCTAAATTGGATTTGTTGCCATGGACAATGGCAGTAACATAATCAAGGTAATGTCAGATGATGGCTATTTCAGGGTCCTGTGTTTGGTGTACTGCATCAACCTAGTTGTGCAAGTCCTTCTAAAAAAAGAAGACATAGTCAGCAACATACTGACCGCCTGCAGATGAATCTGCACTCATTTCAGCCATTCTTTTAAAGCTCGGAAACAGTTGTGGATTATTCAGCGTGGTGACAGAGTACCAGTTAAAGCCCTGAAACAGGAGGCGCCAACACATTGGAACTCAACCTGCTATATGCTACAATGTCTGTTTGAGCAATACCGGCAGACCAATGACTATGTCAATCTAAGAGGGGCTAATGCAATTGGGAAAGCGATGACCGTGTATGCAGGCAAGTGGAGCCTAGTCAAATGCCTGACACAGATACTGCTCCCTTTTGAGGTTTTCACACAGGAAGTTAGCAAGGAGAACAGTACAATGGTCCAAGCTAGGCCATTGTTGCATCTAGTACAGGACCAAGTAAAGAAGGTTTTTGAAAGGTTCGTACTCTGAGGTGTGAATGGCAACCCAGAAGCGCATGCCTTGGTTGAGGTCCTAACTTGACTTGCAATGCAAGGATGCAAAGTGACATTGTCTCATCCAAAGAGTACATCTGTGCCACCCTACATGATCCACACTACAAAACAATTATTTCCTCATTTCTTTTTCTGAAGGGGATAATTCAAAGTACAAGAGGTGAATTGTTCAGCAAGCCGGAGAACTGGAAGAAGAAGGCTGGAACTTAGAGTCCCCCTCCAGAGTTCTGGGGTACTGACTTCAACTTCCAGAGAGCACACCCTTGCCTCACAGCAGCCAACACCAGCAACAAGCACACCGGCAACAGTAGCATCAGAAGAAGGGGACTCAACCTCCACATTGGCTTGGCTTCAAGTGGCAGGCCTTAAGTCTATAGAGGCAAAGGCAAAATAGGTTGAGCAAGTGGCAGCATCAATGAAACTCCAGAGGATTTCCCAGGAGTATCTGGATGACCCAAAAGAGGTTTAAATGGATCAAAACCAATTGGTGTTTTGGTATGGGAAGATGTGCCAAAGGTCAGAGCTCAGCAGGCTGGCAATAAAGTATCTGGCTTTTCCTGTAGCCAACATGTCTGCTGAACGTGTGTTCAGTGCGGCTGGTGCAGTTGTTACAGTGAGAAGGACCAGTCTCTCATCTCAAAACATTGAGAGATTAACCATGATCAAAGTGAATCAGCCTTTTAAATCACTTCATTACACTTTCCTGAAACACCACAGGAGGAGGAAGAAGATGATTGGTCAGAATCAAGTGTTTTTGCTGACCAAGTTCTGGGTGAACTACCAGAGTTTGAGGACAAACTCTGCTTCCTGGACTGAGCACGCCAGTGCCACCGTATAAATTTTGATTATTTCTTGTTCAACTTCTTTCTTCGTTTCCCCCCAAAAAAGAAATGCTAGTGAAACTTTTTTTTGTGTTTATGCTACCCCACCATTTTTAGTTACGTATTATGTGGTCAGAGTGGAGTTTGACCCATGTGCAATATTACCTTCAGGACACTGATGATTGTGCCTGCCTCCCTCAGGTGCCACTGCCTAGCCTTTTTTTTACATCACCTTGAGGGGCCCAAAAGATCATTGATTAATAGACTGCCAGTGCCAATGCCAAATTGAAACGTGTTGCTACTTGTTACCAACGGAGGAGATAGTATTTTGTTCAACCACCATGCTTGGATTAGATGATGTACCTACTCACTATTGCACAAATAAATGAATGAATGAATGAATCAGTAATTTGTTAAGTGTGCTACTCACCCGGTAGGGTCTCAAGGTGCTGGGGGGGTGTGCTACAGCCCGAAGAGCCAGGTCTTGAGATGCTTCCTGAAGGTCAGGAGGTCCTGGGTCATACGTAGGTTGACGGGGTGTCGAGTTCCAGGTTTTGGCAGCTAGGTGGGAGAAGAATCTGCCACCGGCTGTGGTACAGTGGATGCTGGGGACGGTGGCGAGGGCGAGGTTGGCGGAGCGGAACTGGCGTGTCGGGTTGTGGAAGTTGAGACACTCGTTGAGGTAGGCAGGTCCGGCGTCGTGGAGAGCCTTGTGAGCGTGGATCAGGAGTTTGAAGATGATCCTTTTGTTGACGGGGAGCCAGTGGAGGTCTCTGAGGTGGGCTGAAATGTAATCGTGGCAAGTGAGGTTAAAGATTAGTTGTGCTGAGGCATTCTGAATGCGCTGAAGATTCATCTGGAGCTTGGCTGTTGTTCCCGCATAGAGTGCGTTGCCGTAGTCCAGTCTACTGCTGACGAGGGCGTGGGTGACCGTTCTCTGGTTTCAATGGGGACCCATCTGAAGGTCTTGCGAAGCATGCAGAGGGTGTTAAAACATGAGGATGAGATGGCATTGACATGCTGGGTCATAGGGAGCGATGAGTCCAGTGGAGGCTCCTAGAGTGGCAGGCCACCAGGAGTCGTTCCATGCTTATTTTTTGGAGCTGAAGATGATGATCTCGGTCTTCTCCGAGTTCAGTTTGAGGCGGCTTGCCTGCTTCCAGTTGGCGATGGCGTGAAGTCCGGTGTGAAGGTTGGTCTTGGCAGTTGCAGGGTCCTTCATGAGAGAGAGGATCAGCTGTGTGTCATCCACGTAGGAGACGATGTTGAGGCCATGGGATCAGACGATGTTGGCGAGTGGTGCCATGTAGACATTGAAGAGGGTGTGGCTGAGAGAGGATCCCTGGGGGACTTCGCAGATGGTCTTGGTGGCTTTTGACAGCACGGGGAGGCGGAATCTTTGGGTTCTGCCAGAGAGGAAGGATGTGAGCCAATCCAGGGCTCTGTGGTGGATTCCAGCATCGTGGAGATGTGTGCGAAGTGTGTGGTGACAGACGATGTTGAAGGCTGCAGAAAGGTCAAGGAGGATGAGGGCAACGGCTTCACCTTTGTCAAGCCTGCTTCTGATGTCCTCGGTAGCAGCGATAAGGGCGGTCTCTGTGCTGTGGTTCTTGCGGAAGCCAGACTGGGAGATGTTGAGTAGGCTGTTCGCCTCCAGGAAGCAAGATAGTTGGCTGTTGACTAACTTCTCGATGACCTTCGCAGGGAAGGGGAGTAGGGAGATGGGCCGGTAGTTTTTAAGGTCTCCGGGGTCGGCTTTGGGTTTTTTGAGCAGGGCGTTGGCTTCGGTGTATTTCCAGCTCTCTGGGAAGATGGCAGTCTCAAAGGAGCTATTGATGATGGTCCGGAGCTGGGGAGCGATGATTTGGCTGGGTTTGTTGAAGACGTGGTGAGGGCAGGGGTCGGCAGGTGAACCAGAGTGGATGGTGCTCATGGTCTTGGTGTGGGTCGAGGCACTCAGGATGTTGGTCTGGATGGGTGCGTTGGGGTCGGTGTTGGCAGTGGTGGTGGTGGGGGTCGGCGGTGCGAAGCTGCCATGGATGTCTGTGATCTTGCGGTGAAAAAAGGTGGCGAGGGAGTCACAGTGGTCTTGCGAGTGTGGGGGCTCGGCAGAGCAGGACTTGGGGTTGGTGAGTTCCTTGATGATGCTGAAGAGCTCCTTGCTGCTGTGTGCGTTGTTGTAGATACGTTCTTTGTAGAAAGATCTTTTGGTGGTCCGGTTGAGCTGGTGATGTTTGCGGATGGCAGTTTTGAGGGCGGCGTGATTGCTTTCAGTTTGTTCTTGGCACCAGATCTTCTCGGCCTTCCGGCATTCCCGTTTGGAGGTCTGAAGGTCGGTGGTGAACCAGGGAGCTTTCTTGCTGGTGCAGGTGTTGATGGTTTTCCTAAGTGGAGCGAGGGTGTTGGTGCAGTTGTCGAGCCCTTGCTTGAGGTTGAGGGCAGCGGTGATGGGGTCGCTCGTGTTGGGTGGCGGGGCGAGGGTGGAGATCAGTTGGTCCTTGGAGATCTTGTTCCACTTGCGGTGAGGGGTCTGACGCTGGTGGGTGGTGGGTTTCTGGAAGGAGAAATGAACACAGCGGTGGTCAGTCCAGTGTAGTTCGGTGGTGTGGGTGAAGGTGATGTGGCTGCTGGTGGAGAAGATGGTGTTGAGTGTGTGGCCGGCTGAGTGGGTAGACATTGTAACGAGTTGCTTGAGGCTGAGGTAGGTGAGGTTGTCTAGTAGGGCTGAGGAGTTGCTGTCGCCGGTGTTCTCCTGGTGAAAATTCAGGTCGCCGAGGAGCATGTAGTCCGTGGAGGCGAGGACGTGGGTGCTGATTTTGTCAGCGACGGCGTTGCAGAGTTGTGGGTGGGAGCCTGGGGGTCTGTAGACAAGGGTTCCTCTCAGGGTGGTGTTGGCGTTGACGAAGATCTGGAAGAGAAGGTGTTCTGTGGCGTCTAGGGCGTTGTGGGTGTTGGTTGAGATCCTGATGGTGCTCCTGTGGACCATGGCGATTCCTCCTCCTGGTTTGTTGGTGCGGTCTCTACGGATGATTTTGTAGCCCTCAGGGATGGCTATGGCAATGTCGGATTCTGAGGAGGGGTTCATCCAGGTTTCGGTGAGGAAGGCGGGGAGTTTTCGGTGGGGAAGTAGATGTGAGCAGGTCCCCGCGTTCGATGGCGTGCTTGTGGACGGAGCGGGTGTTGAGGAGGATGCAGCTTAGGTGGTTGTTGTGGTTGGCGTTGTTGTGGTGCTTGGTGGCTTGAGTGCAGGTGAAGTTGCACGTCCGGCACAAGAAGGATCCAAGGGGAGGTTTGGACGCAGGCGGTAGGGTGGCCAGGGTTGAGCACGTGGAGTTCTTTGGCGGTGTGGTGGCATCTGGTGGCGTGGCGGGCGTCTGGGACAGGGGGACTGGCGCTAGGTGCGGTCCAGGCACAGACGGGCGGAGATGGGCTTGCTCCTGGCACACCTCTGAAACACCAGCGTTGCACCCACTGCGCACGTCCGATGCTTGGCCACGCAGTGGCCACCATTAAGAAGGGGAGGTGGGAGAGAGGACCAGCTGGGAGGCGGGAGGCAGGTTGCTGTGGCAAATGGGGGCGCAAGGGGGGGCGGGGATGCAGCGGCGGGAACGGGAGAGAGGGAAAACCGGCAAAGACAGAAAGGCACTAAAACGGGTCAAACACAGGAAAGGCAACTAAGACAGAATCAGAAAATCAGAAAAACAGAAAAGCAGAAAAAGGCACAGAATGTGGAAAAACGGCACAAATAACACAGAGAAAAATAACAGGACACACACACAATACGTACGGCAACCACTAGACACCAGGGATGAGACACAGGCGGGTGCCTGCGGTTGGTGGAGGGCCTTGAACTCGCGGCAGCAGCGAGGGCAGGGTCGGGGGCACGGTGACAGACAGGGAGAGCTGCACAGCATATATAGAGTGAAACCTGGCCGTAAAACAGGTCAATGAATGGTGACATATTGAGTAATTGTGAGTGATGATTGATGATGTATGTGGTGGCTGACAGTGAGGAAGGGAAATCAACAAATTTGTAAACTTGATGTTGATGATTTGCACTGTTTGGGGGCTGATGGGTTCCTGAAAGTGATTGTTCATTCAAAGTTTGAGAAACTTACCTGTAGAGTCCACTCCTTTTTTCTGGTTCATCAGACTAGACCACTCACTTTAGTTATCACAGACAAATCTACACAAAATTCTCTAGTCCTGTTTCTCTATTTTTTACTTCAACAGCAGTGCACTTCACAGGTCTACCCCACTTGGTTTGGGATTGGGATGCAGTTACTCAGAATCAGGAGAAGAAGAAGGAGGATAGAAGGATTCGGTGGGGCTACCTTAACAGCTAGAAGGAGAAAGTTATCAACTTCAAAGAGAAAACATGATTATGGTGAAGACCCTGAGGACTAGTACCTACTCAATTCTGTAGACTGAAGAGAAGTGCATTGATTTGGGAAATGCTGCAGAGTATGTGTTTGTGCATTGCTAACTCAAACATCAAACTCCTCTTATGTCCTTGCTCAGCCTCTGAGTCTTCTTGGTACAATCCGGACTGCTTGTGAAGCTTACTTTGGTTCCCTTTGTCCTTCTCCTTTTCAGAATGCAGGCCTTCTCCTAGTCCTCTCCTGCACAAACAAAACTATGTAAAAGCTCAAGACTCCAGCTTACCTACCAGACAGGTGCAGCCACTCAAGAGTGACAGACATTCCAGGAAAAATGGAGATGCACCGCCCAATTCAGCAATACAGTATGATTTTCCTTTTAACAATCATAACTTTTAGAACTGGGTGGGTTAACTTCAATCCTCCATAATTTGTACCTTTCAAACCTAGAAGATATAGCATTTAGAGATATAGGCCCTCATTCTGACCTTGGCGGGCGTCCCGCCGTCAGATTACCGTTCCGCGGTGGAAAGACCGCGGCGGTCATTCTGACTTTCCCGCTGGGCTGGCGGGCGGTCGCCTTCAGACCGCCCGCCAGCCCAGCGGGAAAGAGGCTTCCACGATGAAGCCGGCTCGGAATCGAGCCGGCGGAGTGCACCCGTCGCGTATTTCACTGTCTGCGCAGCAGACAGTGAAATACATGTAGGGGCCCTCTTACGGGGGCCCCTGCAATGCCCATGCCAGTGGCATGGGCACTGCAGGGGCCCCCAGGGGCCCCACGACCCCCCCTACCGACCGCCGGGATCTGGATGGCGGTAGGGGGGGTCGGAATCCCCGCGGCGGTGCAGCAAGCTGCGCCGCCGTGGAGGATTCAATGGGGCGGCGGTACACTGGCGGGAGCCCGCCAGTGGTGCCGGTCCGACCGCGGCTTTACCGCCGCGGTCGGAATCCCCATTGGAGCACCGCCGGCCTGTCGGCGGTGCTCCCGCGGTCCTCCGCCCTGGCGGTCAAAGACCGCCAGGGTCAGAATGACCACCATACTGTCTTGGGCTCTCAGGGACTGAAGGATCATTTGTAATGTATTCAACTGAACTGTGTCATACCTATCCCTTCATCATTTTCTTCCACAACAGATTGATGATGGTGTGCTGCTTAGCACCCTGATGAATATTGTTGTGCTTTCTTTTGTGTAGTGTTTGTCTTTGTCACACCTTCCCCCAAAACCCCTTTTCCATCCATTCACCCAGACCCTAACCCTCTTCCCCCGTGGTATGTGATGTATTGATGTGCGACTTAATCTTAAGTCATAAATGGATCACTCACTTGCTGGGGCAGATGTGATGAAAGTGACACCAACTCACTGCATAATCTCCTGTTACCTGAGCAATATTCCACACCGGCCCCATGAACATTATCTTTCATGCCTTATGTTGTGTGTTGCATAAATGCTTAACCTTGTCCAAACACTCTTGACTCTGAGCCCACTTCTCCCAACTCCATGATTTCATTTCTTAAGCTTACTTTTTACATTGTGGAAGTCTGGTCTCAGTCTTCCTAAAGCTATTATAATTTGACGCACAAAGTTTCTGTTTTTTTTTTATCTAGTTGACAATGATTGATAACCCTTTGATTAGTCCTGTAGGTGGAGTTCACATGGGTGGGAGTGGCACATTCTGTCTTCCTTGTTAGCATTAAGCATTAAGGCCCCCCATCTCCCTGAACAAACAGCCCTGTCCCAAAGAAGTCCATCAAAAAGTCTATTGTGAAACCTGATCCAAACTCTCTCCCCACCCTCTCCGCCCACAACAAGTGTTCGTCCCACCAAAACAAAAAAATAAAAAAAGAGTCAGAAGAGGCCGTCCTGTGTGCGTTTCTAGCGGTCATCCAGAGTTGCCTCGATGTGTGCCACCCGGCAGTTCAGAAGCACAAAGTGTTGTATGATATAGCGTTGGAAGTTGCGGTCCGCGTGCGGGGACAGCAGTGGTGGAGTGGTGATGGGCTGATACCAACTGGCAGCTGCACATGCAGTGCCACTGGAAGGCTGGAGGCGCTAGCAGGCAGTTAAAGGAGCTAGGAATGGTAGGCATGTTAGCTGCTGCCTTGGTGTCGTCGTCATCCTCCTGAAGGGCCACCAGCTACCGATATTCATTGCAGATACTCTCCAGCCTCTGCTCCTGCAGCCAGGCTGATATCTCCTAGCGAGCTGGATGTCCACCGGGAGTAGCTGTAGCTGGAAAAAAAGGAAAATGACAAATTATAAACAGTGCTCTGTGCAAACATTTTTTTAAAAAAGTAGAGTGGCACAGTTGCAATAATTGCTGATCCCCTAGGGCCATTTGAATTTGATGGGGCTAACTAGGTCACAGGGCCATGTTTTTACCAACACATGCCTCATTGTAAGTGACAAATGTCAAAGGGTAAAATTTGAACTGTCCTGATTTCATTATGGAAGCCATGAAATATTAATCGCTTGTACATAAATGTGGCGCATGCCAAAAGGGATTTTTTTTTTTTTGCGGTGGCTGAGAAAGAACTGTGAAAAGATTAAACGTCTGAAGTAGTAGGAGGTGACAGCATTGGGAGGGAAGGGAAAAACACCTCTTAAGTTTGCAATGCATTGACAACTTTGTAAAGGCTGGATTAACTGAAGTAGACACACATTGCATGGACAACACTATTGTACTGCTGAACTGAACCACACCACAGTTATATCATAGTAGCATGGGTGACTAATGGGGAAGGAGGTATGATGATGGGTAGAAGGATACATGTATGCCTTGATTCAACTACAGTGAGTTAAGGGAGAAGACAGAAAATTAATGTAGCCCCACTTTGAACCAAAACTTTGATAACAATGCAAACCAAGAGAAGTAGGTGAACAGACATGTCCCTCTCCAGAAGAGATCCCTTATTTCTTGACTCAAGCAATTATACATTCATCTTTTCATTCATCTATTTTATTCACCCTTTGATACCCACCATTTAGCTTTACACTCTCTAGTCCGGTCTTTAACCATTCCAATCCAGCCATCCATATATCCACCCATCCATAAATCCACACTCACCTATCCAGTATCCTCTGTTTCAATTCAAACTCCCTGTTTTCACTTATCTATCCATTTATTTATGCATAATTTGTTACCATTGTTCATTGCCCTCCACCCATCCCTCACCTGAGCATCATTTTACCTATGAACCATTGACCCACTGAGGCATCCTTTCACCCAGCCATGCATCTCCTCTCGCTCACCTACGCACCCTTTCCTTTCAGCCACACACCCTTTCACTCATATACCATTGCACCCATTTGTTCTATTAGCCATCCTTCCTCTGTTCGCTTTTCCATCAACTCATCATTTGTAGAATCTGTTTATTCTGAACTTTTGTCTGCTGATTTGCAGAGAGAAGAGGCCATTAAGAACTGAACCCCCTCTGTAGATACTAAACCAGGGGCTTCACAAGCAACACCCTTGCAGTGAGTATATTAGTAATTTTCAATGAGCAAGAGCAATATGACTCATCAATGCCTGTCCCTGCTGACACTGGTTCTCTCCCTTCAACCACTGCTGCATCTAGCACACTGGTTCTGCTGCTGGCCCCTACACTGGTGATAGGTGCGTCTGGGAAAAATGTTTTACATTTTAAATTCCAAAAAAATACAACCACAATACATAACTACAGTTCTACCTTCTCCTATCATTCACTTTAGGAATTATGTTGGTTGTTAGAAAAGTCAGGTAGATAAATCAACTGCAAATGATTCCTAATGAAGGGGCAGAGCTAAGTCACTGAAGCGCAATAAAGGGGTGGAATACTTTGGTCAGTCCAGGAGAACCTATGGTGAGGTGTTGGTTGGAAAATGCAAAAGGCATGAGCAAGACAAAGAAAACTTTCACAAACATGCATAGAAAAACAGACTTGGGCATGCAATTTTGGCAGTAGAGTACCTGTCCTAAAATCTGTCCTCTTAGTATTAAAGTATCAGTCTGCAAGATATATAAGGGGATAAGAGAAAGCTAAGCTTAGCAACAAGGCATAAGAAAGCTAATACAGGCAGGAGAAAGTCAGTGTTAGAAATGGGGTCTTTGGTTGACAGTCAGGTTACCCCCTGTTCAAGCAAGGACCCTCACTCTAGTCAGGGTAAAAGAGAATCACCCTCAGCTAACCCCTGCTTACCCCCTTGGTAGCTTGGCAGAGCAGTAGGCTTAACCTCAGAGTGCTAGGTGTAAAGTATTTGTACCAACACACACAGTAACTCAATGAGAACACTACAAAATGACACAACACCAGTTTAGAAAAATAGGAAATATTTATCTAAACAAAACAAGACCAAAACGACAAAAATCCAACATACACAAGTCAAGTTATGAATTTTTAAAGATTGAACTCAAAAATAGCGCTTAGAAACAAAAATGCTTCAATGAGATGTTAACACGGCGTCGTGATGGAGTCGTTCCCAACGAGCCGACACCAGCGGCGCCGGACACGGAGTCGTGTAGACCCCCAAGTACAGTACCTTTGGTGTAGAGTGAAAACAAGCCGAGGCGCGAAGTCAGGAATCGCGGCGTCTGTGCAAAACGTTGAATCCGTGCACTTCAAGCGGCGTCAGTCACGACGTGGTGCGGCGACTTCCACGGAGTCGCGGACTTCAGCGGGGCTGCTGCAGCGACGGGCCTGCGAAGAGTGTCGCGTTCCAGCGAAGGTCACGGCGTCAGGTGCAGGCGGCGTTACCGGATTCAGCAGCGGCGTCGGTCCGAAGTCGATTTCCTTGGATTTCCACCAGCTTTCCTTTCAAGGGCCCAGGGACTGGGTAGGGCACCACTTGTCAGAGCAGGAGTCTCTCCAGAGACTCCAGGTGCTGGTAGAGAGAAGTCTTTGCTGTTCCTGAGACTTCAAACAACAGGAGGCAAGCTCTAAATCAAGCCCTTGGAGATTTCTTCACAAGATGGAAGGCACACAAAGTCCAGTCTTTGCCCTCTTACTCTGGCAGAAGCAGCACTGCAGGAAAGCTCCACAAAGCACAGTCACAGGCAGGGCAGCACGTCTTCCTCAGCTATCAGCTCTTCTCCAGGCAGAGGTTCCTCTTGGTTCCAGAAGTGTTTCTAAAGTCTGTAGATTTGGGTGCCCTTCTTATACCCATTTTAGTCTTTGAAGTCACCTTTCTTCAAAGGGGACTCACACCTACTTGTGAAATCCTGCCTTGCCCAGGCAAGTCATCAGACACACAGCAGGGGGTTGGAGCCGGCCTTGTCAGAGGCAGGCACAGTCCTTTCAGATGAGAGTGACCACTCCACCCCTCCCTTCTAGCAGAGATGGCTAATCAGGAAATGCCGGTTACACCCCAGCCCCCTTTGTGTCACTGTCTGGTGTGAGGTGAAAAACAACCCAACTGTCAAACTGACTCAGACAGGGAATCCACAAACACGGCAGAGTCACAGAATGGTTTAAGCAAGAAAATGCTCACTTTCTAAAAGTGGCATTTTCAAACGCACAATCTTAAAATCAACTTTACCAAAAGATGTATTTTTAAATTGTGAGTTCAGGGACCCCAAACTCCACATGTCCATCTACTCTCTAGGGGAATCTACACTTTAATCATATTTAAAGGTAGCCCCTATGTTATCCTATGAGAGAGACAGGCCTTGCAACAGTGAAAAACGAAGTTGGCAGTATTTCACTGTCAGGACATATAAACCACATTACTATATGTCCTACCTTATCCATACACTGCACCCTGCCCTTGGGGCTACCTAGGGCCTACCTTAGGGGTGCCTTACATGTAAGAAAAGGGAAGGTTTAGGCCTGGCAAGTGGGTACACTTGCCAAGTCGAATTTACAGTGTAAAAATACACTTACAGACACTGCAGTGTCAGGTCTGAGACATGATTACAGAGCTACTTATGTGGGTGGCACAACCAGTGCTGCATGCCCACTAGTAGCATTTGATTTACAGGCCCTGGCACCTCTAGTGCACCTTACTAGGGACTTACTAGTAAATCAAATATGCCAATCATGGATAAAACAATTACATACAATTTACACGGAGAGCATATGCAATTTAGCACTGGTTAGCAGTGGTAAAGTGCTCAGAGTTGAAAAGCCAACAGCAACAGGTCAGAAAAAAATAGGAGGCAGGAGGCAAAAAGACTGGGGATGACCCTGCATAAGCAAAAGTCCAACAGTCAGGCACAGAAAAATGAAAAGTAGATATATGCAGGGATAACAAGAATTTAACGGAGCATGGATAGAATGAAAATGAGTACAAAAATGGTAGACAGCACAATAAAACTTAAAGAAACAATATTTGAAATGAGGAGAGGTGAAAGTTAAGGAAAAAAATAATAATAACAGGAAGTCTTTTTGGGGCTAGAGATCCACCAGCAGAAAAAGACAGGAATGTTCTGTATCTACAAGATATGGCTACTCCGGTCCTTGTCCCTGAATTGGTGCACAATGGGCTGCTGTGTGCCAATGCAGGCACCCCTGCACCATGATGCAAGGGTGCTTGCATTGCAGGGATGATTTGTTTTGTGTGGAAAGGGACACCTTCCTGCAAAAAAACAATCAGAAGAGGAGTTTTACTTTTGCTATATGTGCTGCAGAATACAGCACACATAGAAAAAGAAAAAGCAAGGAGAAATAAAGGTATTTATTCCTCGTTGCATCTCCCTTATGCCTCCCATGGGGAGGCATATGCTTTTGACAAAACCTTGTAAATCTGGGAATGTGATAAATGCCATGGGCGTTATGTGGGAACGCCCACCCTAACACCTATGGCATGCCTCCCTGTCACAGAGTGAGGTAACACATGGACTTGCACTGCATTGACTCTGTCCGCATTTACAAGCCCATGGAAAGCCACACAGGGTGGCTTTATGTGGCCTTGTAAATATGGCCCTGCAGTGTGCGCCGCCAGAACATCACACAAAGGGCTTTGTAAATATGGCCATGGCCCTACAATTACAACTATGTTCCACTAACAATGTATTTATATTGCAACAAATGATCTTTGCTTTCCAACCACCTTTGAGGGGGCGACTCAGCCACCATTGTTTTGCAATGCATAGATGCATACATACTATTATGAAATTATACTGCACATTCCTGGGTGCTTGAGATTGGGAGGGACTGCATAGGCTACATAAAAAAAGGGAATGCTAATTCACTGATATTACTTATTCCTACTACCACTTTCTTATTCTTGGTGGCAGGAGGAATCTCTGTCTGCACGGCTTCTTAAGTAATCATCTGAAATGTGTGCCCATGAGTGCAATTAGGAAGTGCTGACTCACTTGGCTAGCTCATAATAAATATTCATCATAACATGTACAACTTACCTCTAAGAGCCAGCGCAGAAAAAAATGTGCACTGTGGAATACACACAACAAATAAATAACTATTACTCTCCGAGCCAAATCACTTTGATGCCCAGCAGGTCCAGTAGGTCGTGATCATCATCGATTATGTCCACCCAATGGTGCATCAACTGCTGCTGGGTGTGCTGGACTTCAGTGTGACAAAGAACCAACAGGTGCACCCTCCCCAACAGCAGTCAAAGCTCCTGAAAGGTGCAACCAATCACAGGCCTGCTGCCAACATGGAGCGGAGGTGGTGCAGCACAAAAAAGGAAAGTGCTGCCACCTCTGCCTCTGTTTGAATGGGGGAGGGGAGCACCCATTAGCAGCGCTGACGCCCATTAGGTAAATGACTAGCAGTCGCAATGGTGCATTCAATCCCTCTGCCACGCCCTGTGACAGGGAGCTGAGTGGGGAAAAGAAAGGGGGAGAAATAGAAGGAAGGAAGAAAGATAAAACATATAGAAAAGTGTAGGGAAAAGCAAAATAAAATAAAGTATTCAAAAAGTCACAAAACACACCAAAAATGACAGAAATGTAAAATATACAAAAACAAAGACACACACCAAAGAAATAATGGAAAATGAGGGCTGGATAATTTAGAAAAGAGTGGGATCAAAAAGATTAAGGTGGGTTAAAAGTTAGGCCCAACACCATGCACAGGGACAGAGAAAACAAAATGGCTGTACCAATGCAAACCACGTGATGCCATCCTTGAGATATTTGCAAAACGAGAATGCAAATCGCTCTTGTGAACATGAAAAACATAGCACTAAAGGTCACGCCGAGCAACTCCTCCTGCTGGAGTTTTTCAACCACTTCATGGAATTGTGCTTAGTGGGACTCCCCAAGCTCTGCCCACCCTAATTCAAACATAATTTGTGCTTAGTTTGGCTAATGGTTAATCTTGTAAAATGTACAACTTTTACACTTTGCAAAGTTGTGAACTCTATTCAATTCACCCCGCTTAACTTGAAATCTAAATTTTGCTAGTCAGTGTTTTTTCTATACTACTTGAACAGTGGAAATGGTGTTGCAAAATTAACAAACAGAATGATAACAAGGAGTGTACCAAAATGTTTGGGCTTTTTGATTAAATGCATCAATTATGTTTATTGTCAAAACGTTAGGGAATTTGATGCAAACATCAATGAGATAATTCAATAACTTGAGAGATAATCATATAGATTGTTTTGTGTGGCTAATTCTTTTTACAGTGCTATATTCTGAAGGAGTGGCGTTTGTCCTTTGTTTGCAGGTTATTACGAATGTCACAAACAAGCCCTCAGCTAATTAGAACTGCCTGTTTTGCGCACAAATGGTGGAAATGTAATGGCAAAACCTAGCACACACGGTTGCTACATGAGTATGAATTATTCAGGGATAATTTTCAGGGCTGGCTTTAGGAAGGTGAAAGCTCTGCAGCCCAGCTTGCCGCTTTCCTCTGTGAACTCTCTGATTAGAAATAATATAAATACTTTATGGTTTTAAAAGCACCTGCTGCAGAGTTCCATGAGTATTCAGAAGTTTTAGGCAACAACAAAAATTTCAAGATAACTGTGGTGATTAATGTTCCTGGTGGAAAGAGATGGAGTTTATTCTAGTGGTAGTTTTGACTCATCCTAACGCAGCACAGAGAGTTAATGTGTCTGCTGCATGGAATGTGTGCCATGCAGATCCCAGAAATGTATTTTATGTTGCTAGCTCAGTAGGTTACTGCTTTTGTCAGAGAGATCCCTTTGTTACTTGCAGTTCATAAGTTACAATGCCATTATAACACAGTGGTCTCTGAACTATCACCAAACAGCTGCATGCAAACTACATAGTATAGGTTAGAACATTAAGGGGCAGATTTAAAAGCCCTTAGCATCTCCTTGTGCCACATTAGCGTAATTGTTTTTACACCAATGTGGCCCAACGAGGCAAAAATTGTAGTGCCAAATTTACAAAGTGGTGCAATACATACATTGTGCCACTCTGTAACCATTTGTGCTACATTATGCCTGTGTCAAGCATAATGTATGCAAAGGGGGTGTTCACCCTTTAGAGGGGGCGAAAAAATGGTGCAAAAAAATCCAAGAGATTTCTTTGCATCATTTTTTTCAGCACTTTTAACCTCTGCTCCAGTTCACAATGGGCTTTGCAGGATTAGCATAAACATGTTTGATGCTAATCCTGAAAAGCTCTGCACTAGCGTCAAAAGTTTTGATGCTAGTTCCCTAACTACCACCATGGTGCGCCATATCTTAGATACGGCGCACACTTGGTGTTGTTAGGGGGCGCTAAGGTGCACAAGAAAAGTGGCTCTGCACTGGGTGCAGCACCACTTTTCCTAAATCTGGCCCTATGTTTTTTACCCAGTCTTTCATTCTCCTAATGTTGCTAAATGGTTTGTTTGGGTAGAAATAAATCTTCATTAGTAAGCAACCACTGTGGTGCATTTTTAAATACTTATCTTTGTGCTTCTCAAGCACAAACACTTCTAAAATATATTGGCTACTAATATGGATAACATGAGGTTTTTACACCTTGTAATCCTCATTGTGTTATGTAACATTTCATGTAAACTGATTTACACATATGTGAGTCATTGTCCCTGTATACTGTGTGTGTGATATAATGTGCAGTAACAAAATAATTGATATGAGTAGTGCTATAAAACAAATGAAATCCATGTGAGAGATGGGCTATGGAGATATAAGAGGCAATGTTAGAGAGTGGTAGAGATGAATTCCATGGTGAAGACGCTAAATGGAAGGGAAAGGGCACCAAAGACAAAAAGAAGATTGTTGCACTGGGTGCCACCAGTGATAGAGCTGGCCCTGATAGTACTAAATTCTGAACTGGAACAGCAGTCAGTATTAATTAGTCTTACATGCCAAAATCTGAGTTGGCACACAGGTGGCCGAGAAACACAAGCAGCAGGCAACCCAAAAGAACTGTGTGCTTAGTTCCAAGAGTAACAACAAATACACAGTAAAGATTGCACCATGCTAAAATTCCCAAATCAATTTAGAAAAAGTGAGAAAAAAAAGAATGAAAAAAAAGACAGAACAACTGTCAATAATGGGAATTCAAGAAAGGAATGTTTAAATTAGTAAAACAAAAGGACTTACAAAAAGTGAAGCACCAATCAGAAATAGCAGTTCCAGGTTGACGGTGACCTTGGCATGATTTCAGGCCAACTAGGATGAAGAGCAGGGCAGATGCATAAGGCAGGTCGCCCGGGTCAAACCTTTTTCACCTTTTGACTTAGTCTTTTTTATTTTGGTAGTCAAAGTTCTACATCCATTGAGGATTCCTTTGAAGTCTATGGGGCTCAAAAGCCTCTACTTTTGGTGCCAGTAGTTTCAAGTAGGACCAAGCTGGATTTGGTGCCACTGAAGTCACTTCATTAAAAGGATTTATGGGCACATTCATACTTTTTCACCCAACGCAGTTTTGCGTGAAAAAGTTTACCACCGGCTAGCACCATTCCAAGATTCTGGACAGACGTCATATTTAAGGAATGATGGTACCCGGCGGTAAGGCCTGGCTAGCGTCATAAAAAAGGATGCTAGCCGGGTGGGGGAGACATAGGGGGAACAGGAGGTTGTGCGTCAAAGGATGACGCTAGTATGGTCAGAGGGATAAAAATGGCTCTAACCAGACTAGTGTCAGTTTTTTTATGTAAAACCTCCATGGACATGACTCCTGTCTTAGGAAAGACAGGAGTCATGCCCACAACCCCAATGGCCATGTCCAGGGGACATATATACCCTGGGCATGGCCATTGGGCCCAGTGTCATGTAGGGGGGACCAAGTTAGACCCCCCATGGCACTTAAAAAAAACGGAAAAAAAACCTACCTGTACTTACCTTACTCACCAGAGGATAGGGTGCCCCATCCTCTGGCGTCACTCTGGTGTGGGTGGGGGTGTCCCTGGGGCTAGTGAAGGGCAACTGTGGGCCTATTCTATGGTCTCTGACCATGGAAATAGGCTCACAGGTCATCTAACACCTGCCCTGACCGACCCAGGCGTTAAGGGATAGCGCTAAGCAAGCTGAGCGCCATTATGTAAGGCCCCCTTCTCCACTGTGCTTGATTTTAACACGGGGGAAAGATATGGCACTAGGGCCATATCATCATTTTTTGCCCGGGAACGCCTACCTTGCATCGTGGCCCAGCTGATTCATTTTCAGAGCTCACAGTAGTACTAAGCTCAGAGAAGGTATGAGACTAATTTTCTTGCTGCATTCCATGTGCCTTCCTGGGCCATTCTCAACACTTTATCCCAGTCCTCAAGAGGTGAAAACTTTTGGGAAAGCTCTTTTTGTTCATCTAGTACGCCCAGTTCCCCAGGGCAGTCCTCTAGAAAACAGGTCTTTCTCTAGCCACGGCTCCTGTAAAGTTCAGTATTTCTGATTTCTGAGCCCTGGTAGCAGGCAAATATAAGGTCAGTTACCTGGCCCTTGAAGGGAAGTTTGGTCCCTGGGTGCCATGCATAAATCAATGAGTCTTCTTCCTTACAGCAAGTCCTTCTTAACCAAGTGTGGCCTTCCCAGACCAGGGCTTTTCTCTGGAGGTGGTAGTGAGGTGCCAGTCTTATCTGTGCCCTAGCCAGTGTTGAGAGGCTTGTCTCTACCCAATTGTGTCTACTTTATCAAACTTTGACTTCCTCCTTTGGCAGCACTTCCTCTTTGCTGCACTGTAAACATTTGCAGAAGCCCTACATCCAAAGGGGCTAACCCCATTCAGGATGAGAACTGGCCTTACAGTAAATAATTCACAGATATCATCAATATAAAATGGCTGAACCCTTATTCCACCAGGTGTGTCCCTGGCACTCCCTAAAACCAATCCCCTTATAAGAAGTCACCTATTCTCTGACATTAATTTCCCTACTGCTGGAGTTACTGGCAAGAACTATAGTGGGGCTCTATTAATTATTAGGATTAGCCTCACTTAGCATCAGTCAAAGGAGGTAGGGGTTTGTTCTCCCACCTATTGCTGCCTCCTTCCAGTTCATCTTTGCTAAGGGGTAAGTTGTTGATTACTTCTCAACCTTCTTCTGTAAGCTACTGTACTCTGGTAACTAGTGTGATTTATTTCAGCCAGAAATGTATATTGGCATCCAGTGGTGTGATGAGATATAAACTTTTATGTATGAAGTTACTTTTCCACTATGTTATGAAAAATCAGTTTTCACCATTAAAATAGATATTGAAAACTGAGTGGAAAATATTGTTGATTCATTCTGCTGATGTTTCAAAAGCAGAGATAAAGAATAGAAATTCTAATAATATCTTGGTCTGTCCCTGAACAATGCAGCCAAGCCTGCAAAGGAAAACCATGTAACGTGGCACGTCCTTGCATATTCTTTACCCAGGAATGTGGTCTGACAGTGCACACTTTAGGGGGGACATATATATAAAAATATGTTTCTTACACGACAAAGGCACTTTTCTCTTCCATGTGGCTTTTAAACTGCAGCCCAACCACAGCCATTTATTTTTGTCATAAGTGTGAGAGGTGTAAATAAATACTCAATCTCAGATAATACATTTAACTATAATGCCATTAGGGCATTTTCTACTTCATCAACAATAATGACCTTATAAGAAGAATAAACAGACCAATTGTGTGAAAGAAGTTTTACTAATACCTTGTCAGGGTCTGAGCACATGACTGTAGAACTAAATAGCAGTGTCACAACACACAGTTTCCAAATGTCAGCAAACAATATGGTAAAAAAAAAGATGAAAAATTAGGGAAGACCACACAGAAAAAAAGAAATGTCTTTGACTTTGATGCAGAAGGAACCTCCTATAAATTATTGACTCCCTAAAACACACATCTAGAGTTTGTATATGCATTTTTAACTTGGATACATTGATGGAATTCATTGATTGAGCTACTTTGCTGGGCCAAGATAATTACTCTTCTGGCCAGCTGGCAGTTCAAAGCTTCCCTTAAATAATGACTCCATAAAAGCATTTGTAAGGAAATGCCTCTTTTTTGATGGTCACCCCAGGTTTTGGACTGAGGCTGCTGTCTTTTTGACTCTGAAATAGCTGTGAGTCCTACTAACCAGACCCCAGTGCCAGTGCTCAGACTCTTAAAAATGTATATGTCTAATTGACTAACCCACATTTAGCATAAGCTACTTATAACTAGGTATGCAGTGCATTTAAGTGTCTCCCTTGGACTACAGCCATTATTGTGCCATCATGAGAGTGACAAGGTAAATGACTCCCAGCCTGCCATTGCCAGCTGGAGGAACAGTTTACACTGCAAACACAACAGTAGCATTTAAACCAGTGGCAAAGCCGAGCCCTTCCTTTTTACTCTACTCAGCCTTTAAGGCAGGTTGCACAATATTAAAAAGATGGGCATATGTTTTATTAACATTACATGCCCCTTTGATGAGTACCGAGTTAAATGCTGAGAACTCAGCAGTGCTAACTTCTGAATGGGGCTCCTAACTATGGTACTTCAAGGTACCAAAGAATTGTTGCATTTAACCTGACTTGTTGCTCAAGTCCAATTCAATGTAACTCCTGCACAAATGGCAGCTTTAGAGAGTTACCACATTGTTGCCCAGAGTTTCTAATGGCCTTTTACAGTGGCACACAAGCTGCTGTCCTTTAGACAGCATTCTGCCCTCCTGAAGAGAGGCATGAAAAACTCTCAGGATCAAACACAAAGGATCAGCTGATACCTCCTGCTGGCAGTATGACCAGTTTGGATGTGAGCCCAAAAGATGAGCTTCAAAGGGGAAGCGGCCTTTGAAGGGCAAATGACAGTCACACACAAGAGGGGCTTCTATTTTGTTTTAGCAGACAGGCTGGCATCTCAAAAGGAGAGGGAGAAGTAATTTCTATTCAGATTTTTCCATGAGTGTGTTGCCTCCAAGTAGTCACACCTCTGGGTTGGGTTAGGGAACTCCATACACCAACAGGGTTCTGTTATGTTGGGAGTGGGCAGAATGGTGCATTCGGGGCTAGTCAGATGTCACACTTCGCAGGAAGTCACCACTAGGAGGGAGGGGACCTGGCCTCCCAGTGACTAGTAGTCACCCTCTAATCCAAGGGCAAGAAACAGACATAAAAGTAGCACCCCTGGCACTCAGACCACATCTTAACTGAAGATAGGACAAATTAAGGACCGACCTACAGCTCCTGGGAACCAGCAAAGAGAGGTTGCACCAAAGACTGGACAGTACCTTTCGCAATTTGGGCTAGCAAATACAGGACTGTGCCTGTGGTATCCTGGTCACAGAAAGTTGACCCAAGGCCCTAGACAGAGAAGATGACACCAGATGTTACTGTCACAGGGCCATTCAAGCTGAGTAGCCTAGTACCTTTTGGGTGGATGCCGTGATCGTTGTCGTTTATTTGGTGGTCCAGTTGGAGAGCATTGAGGCTCCTGAGGTGAGGGATGGTGAATAAAAAAGGGTCATGGGAAGAGGTGGAGAATTGGAATTGTTGTAGATGTTGGAGATTTTGTTGTGGAAGAAGTCTGAGAATTGGTTGCTGAGACCCTGCAATGGGATGATGGAGTTGGATGTGGCGGTGCGGTCTGTGGATTCTTTGTTGATCATGAAGTGTTCCTTAGGTTGTTGTTGCTGACTTCAATTCTCTGAGACAGGGCCCACTTCTTAGCCTCTTTCAATTTGTGATGGTAGGATCATAGAGAGTCCTTTTAGGTGTTTCTTTCTGTGGTGTTCTGAGACGATTGCTACTTCCTTTTCAGCTGGCTGCAGGGTCTCTTCACATTCCTGAGGGTGGCTGTGTACCATTTTGCATGTATTCTGGGTTTGTTGACCTTGAGAGGAGCAAGGCTGTTGGCACTGGGCATTTCTGTCAGTGCTGTCAAAGAGAGTGGGATGGTGTGGGTAGAGGGTGTTGATCCATGCTTGTTGGGTGATGTTTTTCCATTTGAGGCCCTGAGTGGGGGTGTTATTGTAAGCATGTGTGGGGGGGTTGAGAATGTTACAATGAATGATGAAGTGGGGGGAAGGGTATGGCTTACCTTGACTGAATTGTTGGTGGAGAAGATTGGGTCCAGTGTGTGCATGGGGCCTGTCACAAGTTGCAACAAAAGGTATAAGGTAGTTGAGCGAGGAATCAGGCAGGAAAGTGGACCTGAGGTGGCTGGGGCATAAGGCACCTACTCAATGGGGTCATGCTGTGGTTGCCATTAAGTAGTCCCTGGGGGAGGTGGGGCTCAGGAGGCAGGGTTGAAAATGGCAGGAAACTGCTTTGGCATTCAAGTGAACATGCTTGTGTGGAGGAGCAGCAAACAAAACACCAAAAAGCAACACAATGCAAAAGGTAGTTGTGGGAGGAGTCAGGAAGGAGAGATGTCCTGAGGTGGATGGGGCATCAGGCACCTACTCAATGGTGTTGTGCTGTGGCTGCCATTATGTAGTTCCTGGGGGGAAATGGGGCTGAAAATGGCAGGAAGCTTGCATGGAGGAGCAGCAAACAAAGCAAACAAAAACAACAAAAGGTAAACGGTAGTTGAGCAAGGAGTCAGGTAGGAGAGTGGACCTGAGATGGCTGAGGCATTAGACACCTACTCCTTGACCAAAACAGACCAGTGGGAATTGTTTTTTTTGTTGGATGCCACCCAGACTTCAAGGGACATTGATACCTGAGGCAAAAAGTTGCCATCCTGTGAGTATGGACTAAAGGGTGCCAAAGGAAGGCCCATAAAACTGGCTCAGCATCCTCAGTATCCTTCAGCACCTTCAGCATTCTGCATTCCTTGCATCAGGACGACTCCATTAATTTCTATGACGGTTCACCTATAGAGCGGAACTGGGTTAGAGTCTGCTTTAACTACAAGATAATTGTTCAACTGGATCTTATAGGCCCCTGTGACTGGGTCCATGTTGGAGCCAGTCCCCGCAAGAGTGTCCTTATAGCTGTTTTCAAGGTACTTGTCATGGCTAAACGTAAATCATGAACTGCATAGATTATGCTGTAAGTGAAAAACTGTGGTTTATTGTTTTGTTACAAATTCATATCTCTTGAACCCTCCAGTGGATGTTCGTCATTGAGGTGTCCATTTTTAAATAAAAATACAAACTGAGCCAAGGGTTTTGTAAAAAAATGTAACTGGACCTGATACAGAAGTGTGACTTTATCACACAGTGATGTTACACAATCACACCATATAATAAGCTACCATTCTGAGATTTGCTTTCTTGCGGAAAAAAAAGGAGTGAAAACTCCGAAAGTTAATTAGCTGCCTCTATCTGACAAGCACTAGTAGAGTGCTCCAACAGTGGACTCAAGTTGAGAAGGCAGTGTTTCTCTGAAGCTGAGAGTGAATATATCATGTCCTGGTGTGAGGAGCTTGGCTCAGAGAGAGATTTATACATGTTTCCCCTGGAAGCATTTTGTAAGTTCAAAGAATACTGTGCAAGGGGTTAGTCAGCCAGTGGGCTGCTCTTAGGAAAAAGCTAGGAGTGGAGGAGAGATATAGGCCCTCATTGTGAACATGGCGGTCCGTTCCGCACCGCCGGCGGTGGCGGCAGAAACCGCCAACAGAGGAGTGGTCCGGACTGACAAATAATGAACCAAACGAAACTCACGCATCCCGCGCACCACCCACCACCAGGAAAGGATTCCCGCTGACGACGGCAGAGGCCACCCTCAGGCCGTCGGAAAGGCCCAACACGTCCATCAAATTATGAACCACCATTCCGCTGCCAGTTCCGGGGCGGGAACCACCTCCACACAAAGCCAGGCGGAAATTAAACAAATAGAAGGAAACACTCACCGGAGCTCAACAAAACGTGCAGCGGCAGCCATGGAAAGAGAGCTGCAGATCATGCCAGCCTTGCTCCTTGTCATATATCTGCACGACCAAGACCACCGACGAAGACGACGACGGTAAGTACCACAACCTACAAAACAAAGGAGGAAAGGGCAAAGTTACATACCCACCCACTCTACCCACCCTGCAAAGCCCCCCAAACCCTACCCAGCAGCAATAGTCAGACTCCCCACACCAAGAGGGACGTACCCAACCGAAGGCCACTGCAACTTGGCCATAGGACATACAATAGCACCACAGCCATAAATTATATAAACAAACACGAGGGTGGAACTGCGTGCAGCCCAAACACAGGCCACACCAAAATTTTATTATGAAGCTCACTGAGCGAAATGATGAAAACAGGGCCAATGGCCAGTCCATAAAGAGTCAATTTTCCTTGGCCACAACTGGCCATACCTGACTCCCACAAGTGCTGGGTACTCCACTCAACAGGGCACCATAGGGGGATCCAGGCACCTCACGGAATGGTAGGGGGGGGTGGGGATTTACAACGGGGTGGGACTTTGACTTGCGTGAGGAGGTTGGAGGGGGGTGGGCTTCTCCTTAGAAGGGGGTGGGGGCTGTTTGGCACGGGCGGAGCTGGATGCCTTAGGCTCAGAGCGGGTGTTAGAAATGGGGTCTTTGGTTGGCAGTCAGGTTACCTCCTGTCCAAGCAAGGACCCTCACTCTAGTCAGGGTAAGTCACACACAATCCAAATTATCCTGTGCCCACCCTCTGGTAGCTTGGCACTGAGCAGTCAGGCTTAACTTAGAAGGCAATATGTAAAGTATTTGTGCAATAAATCATGCAATAACACAATATAGCACCACAAAAATACACCACACAGTGTTTAGAAAAATATATAATATTTATCTGGATATTTGCAGGTCAAAACGATAAAAGATGCAATATGAATTTGTAGAGATACCACTGAAAAGTGACATAAAGGCCCTCATTCTGACCTTGGCGGTCGGCGGAGAGGCGGCGGTCGGACCGCGAACAGACCGGCGGTATTAAAAATGGCATTCTGACCGCGGCGGTCCCCGCCGCGACCGACCGCCACTTCCCCACTCCGACAGCCACGGCGGTCATGACCGACGGGCTGGAGTCTGCACACTCCGGTCCGGCGGTCCACCCAAGACCGCCAACGCTATCATGACCCTGCTTACCGCCGCGGTTTCTTGCGTTCGGGAACCGCCATGCGAACCATGGCGGTAGGCACTATCGGGGCCAGGGAATTCCTTCCCTGGCACTGATAGGGGTCTCCCCCACCCCCCACTGCCCCCCCGAGTCCTCCCCCCACACCCTCCACCCCCCTGCCACCCCCCAGAGGTGGTACGAACCCCCTCCCCACCCCCACCCCGACATGCACATACATGCACCCCGACATGCACACACCCCCAACATGCACATATACACACCCCCTACACACACACATACACAACGGGGACACATACCCGCACACATACATGCCGACATGCGCACCCGCCGAACTACACACATTGCCCATAGGCACAGCAGCACTCCCTGCCCGCATGCACGCACTCACACACCCCCTCTACACACTCACACGCACACCCCCATGCACGCACACATCACACAACACCCCCCCACCCCCTCCCCTCACGGACGATCAACTTACCTTGTGCGTTGGTCCTCCGGGAGGTGACGGGAGCCATAGGGACGTGACCGCCAACAGAAGACTGCCAACAGAAGACCGCCACACAGAAATGTGGGTCGTAATTCTGGGGGCGGTGTTCTGCTGGCGTGGCGGTGGAGGTTGACCAGTCTCCACTTTCCCGCCGACCGCCAGTGTGGCTGCTGGCGGTATTCCGGCGGAACGCTCCCAGCGGTCGGAATACGCGCAGCGGCATACCGCCGCGGTCGGCGGTCTTTACCGTGGCGGTAACTCGGAGGTCTTGCGAAAAGACCGCCAAGGTCAGAATGAGGGCCAAAGTGTTTTAAGCCTTTACAAAGCAAACAAAGTCTCTTTCAAGCACAAAGTACCTGGTTTGGAGTGGAAAATCTCCGCAGAGGGCCGCAGAGGAGGAGATGCATGGAAAAAGGGTGTGTGCATCGGTTTTGCCCCTTCACACACGGACTTGCGTCGTTATTTTCCACGTGGGGAAGACGTGCATCATTTTCTGTGAAAAATGGTGTATGCGTTGGTTTCGCCCCTTCACACACGGACTTGCGTCGTTATTTTTCACGCAGGGAAGACGTGCTTCGTTTTCAGGGAAAAATGGTGTGTGTGTCGGTTTCGCCCCTTCACACACGGACTTGCGTCATTATTTTTCACACGGGGAAGCCGTGCGTCGTTTTCCGGCACGCGGACCGGACTCCTCTGTGGGTCGTGGGATTCCCAGATCTCCCGGAGTCTGTGCGTGGATTCCTGGGCTTGTTGTCCGGCTGCGAGTCGTTCCGGTGGGCTGTGCGTGGAATTTTCTCCCTCACGGCAGGTGTCGTGTTGATTTCCTCTCTGGAAGTCGGGCGGCGTTGTCCAGACGGGCCGTGCGTCAAAGTTCAGGTCGCACCGCAGGCGTCGCGTCGATCTTTTCCTTCCGGGGTCGAGCGGCGTCTTTCCGGATCGGCGTGCAGTGAATTTTTCACCGTGGAGCAAGCTGTGCGTCAAATTTTTCGGCACACAAGGAGTCCAGTTGAAAGATGGAAGTCATTTTGGTTCTGAGACTTCAGGGAACAGGAGGCAAGCTCTATCCAAGCCCTTGGATAGCACTTCTGCAGCAAGGCAAGAGTTCAGCAAGGCAGCAGGCCAACAGCAAGGCAGCAGTCCTTTGTAGAAAGCAGTCAGGTAAGTCCTTTGAGCAGCCAGGCAGTTCTTCTTGGCAGGATGAAGGTTCTGGTTCAGGTTTCTTCTCCAGCAAGTGTCTGAGGTGGTAGGGCAGAGGCCCTGTTTTATACTAAAATGTGCCGTTGAAGTGGGGGAGACTTCAAAGAGGGGCCTAGAAGTGCACCAGGTCCCCTTTCAGTTCAATCCTGTCTGCCAGGGTCCTAGTAGGGGATGTGGCAGTCCTTTGTGTGAGGGCAAGCCCTCCACCCTCCCAGCCCAGGAAGACCAATTCAATATGCAGATGTATGTAAGTGAGGCTGAGTACCCTGTGTTTGGGCTGTGTCTGAGTGAATGCACAAGGAGCTGTCAACTAAACCTAGCCAGACGTGGATTGTAAGGCACAGAAAGATTTAAGTGCAGAGAAATGCTCACTTTCTAAAAGTGGCATTTCTAAAATAGTAATATTAAATCCAACTTCCCCAGTCAGCAGGATTTTGTATTACTATTATGGCCATACTAAATATGACCTCCCTACTCTTTTCAGATCAGCAGCTATCACTTCAACAATGTATGAGGGCAGCCCCAATGTTAGCCTATGAAGGGAGCAGGCCTCACAATAGTGTAAAAACGAATTTAGGAGTTTTACACTACCAGGACATATAAACTACACAGGTACATGTCCTGCCTTTTAACCACACAGCACCCTGCTCTAGGGGTTACCTAGTGCACACATTAGGGGTGACTTATATGTAGAAAAAGGGGAGTTTCAGGCTTGGCAAGTACTTTTAAATGCCAAGTCGAAGTGGCAGTGAAACTGTACACACAGGCCTTGCAATGGCAGGCCTGAGACAAGGTAAAGGGGCTACTTAAGTGGGTGGCACAACCAGTGCTGCAGGCCCACTAGTAGCATTTAATGTGCAGGCCCTAGGCACATATAGTGCACTCTACTAGGGTCTTACAAGTAAATCAAATAGCCAATCATGAATAAACCAATCAACAGTACAATTTACACAGAGAGCATATGCACTTTAGCACTGGATAGCAGTGGTAAAGTGCCCAGAGTTCAAAAGCCAACAACTACACGTCAGAAAAAATAGGAGGAAGGAGGCAAAAAGTTTGGGGATGACCCTGTAAAAAGGCCAGGTCCAACAGCGGGCCTTCTTCTTAAGTGGAGAAGGGGCACGGGAATGGGACGGCTGGACCGGGGCGGGCTGCTATGTGGAAGGAGCGGAAAGGGCAAGGAGGTGGGCACCTTTCAGGACAAGACGGGGTGGGCCAGTGGGTTCGAACAGGTCTACACGGGAGAGGAAAAGTTTCTTGGGAGCAATTGGGGTGGGCGTGGATGAGGGCGATGGAGTGGAGGCAGAGGGAGTTGATGTATGGGGTGTAGGTGTGCGTGTAGTGGGTGCCGGTGACTGCTCAGTATGCTGTGGTGTGGTGGATGTCTGATGGGTGGGTGTCTTGCTGCGTTTGAGTGTTTAGGGAGGCGGTGGGGTGGACACAGTGGGAGAAGACAGACAGCTAGTGTGGATGTATGTTGGGTGGGTGTCTGCAAGCCGGGTTATTGAGCTGCATGTGTCAACTACAGTGGAGGTGGTGAGTGCAGGTGTGGTGTATGGGGTGCATGTATGGCTGTCTGAAATTGTGGTGAGTGCAGGAAGAGGAGCAGTAACAGAGAGTGACGGTGCAGTGCATGAGGGTGTGCATGTAGAGGGGACAGACAGGGAGGTGAAAGAGATGGGCACACTGGGGGAAGTGGACGTTGTTGTGTGTGCAGGTGTATGTTGGCTGTGTGAATGCTTGTGGTGGGAGGTGTGGTGCTTGTGTTTGGAAGTGTGTTTTTTGTGTGTTGAAGTGCTTGACTGCGTGTCTGAATGTGTGCCTTGGACGGGTGAAGGGAGTGGGGTGCTGGAAGGGGTAGAGGAGGTTGGGGGGGGACGGAATGGCCAGGGAAACTGGCTGCTGTCCAAGAGGAGGCCAGAGCCTGAAAAGATCTCTGTATGGCAGACACAGCACCGTGAATGCCATCCAGATAGGCATTAGTCTGCTGCACCTCTGATGCTAGCCCCTGGATGGCATTGACGATGGTTGTCTGCCCTACAGAGATGGTTCTCAGGAGGTCAATAGCCTCCTCTGTGAAGGCAGCAGGGCTGACTGGGGCAGGGGAGGAGGTGCTGGGGTGAAGGAGATGCCCACCTTTCTGGGTGGGTGGGCACGGCCAACTCAGTGGGGAGCAGAAGGGAGGGCACTGATGGTATGGGTGGTGGCGGAAGATGTCACAGTCGTGATTTGTCCACTAGTGTCCGCCACCGCCGGAGGCCCCCCATCGGAGGAAGTTTCAGAGTCACTACCACCGGTGGTAGTAGCCTCCCCCGTGGAAGTCCCCTCACCATCCCACCCACTGGTCTCCTGGGCGTCCATTGTCTCTGCCTCCGAGTATCCATGGGCCGCTGTCTCCCCACTAGCTGGTGCCTCAGCTCCCTCGTCTGATGTTGATGTTGTAACAGACTCACAAAAGAGAACAGGGATGGGGAGACAAAACAGGAGAGACACTTGTAAGTAGCTGAATGCTGATACACAATGGCCAGACATACACCTACCCAGCAGACACACCCAACAGGCAGCACCGTGCAGTAGGCCCATGACCATGGCCCTGACTACTGAGCAGTATACTGACCTACACCCATATCCTGTAATTGCATTGAAGCTGAGCTAGGTGAAACCTGACATGGACACCCCTACACCCTTTGGGGAGCAGACAGTAGCTGGACACCAGTCAAAACCCTGCTCCTAGCCCCATGAGCCCTATTGCACACACACTCATCCTTCCAGGCTCAAGTATGAGCTGTGAGTACTCACCCCCTTTTGACTGCTGTGCAGCCTTCAAGCGCCCATTCAGGTCTGGGTACGCCACCGCCAGGATCCTTCGCATGAAGGGGGTCAGTGCCCGACGGGCACCCCTACCACATTGGGAGGACTTCCCCAGCTGGGCCTCACTGATCTTCCGCGCCCAGCGTGCAGGTCCTCCCACCTCTTCCGACAGTGGGTGCTAAGCCGGTTGTAGACCCCCAGGGTCCGTACCTCCTTGGCGATGGCATGCCAATGTTGCCCTCTTCTGGTGGGCGCTGTCCTAGTAGGGAGACGCAGAGAAGAAACACAGAGGTCAGGCACCTGCACGATGGCAATAGCTGGCTGATTGTTAGACATAGGACAGACAGTACTCCCAGACATGCAGGACAGTGGCACGCAGCATTCCATGCACCACGCCCCATCCTGGCTCACAGGAACGCACATCAGAGCAATCCACTCCATCCATTACACACACAGTGCCCCCCAAACCCGGACTCACCTGTACCTCTGGCCGGCCGTAGAGTCTGCCGTACAGGGGCAGGACCCTTTCCACCAGTTTCTCCAGTTCTTCCTGGGTGAAGGCCGGGGCCCTTTCCCCTGCATCACGTGGAACATCCATAGCCAGAGGCAGGCCACAGCAGTACACGGAGTGGAGTACTTGTCCGCACAACATCAGGGAGTCAAGTGAGTACACGAGGACGAATGCGCGTATGTTCCATGGCAGAATGCACCGTCACCGCAGGCGGCGATCATGATGTGCCAAGATTCCCTATTGGCATCCATGTTATCCAATGAGGGTGCGAACAGCTGTAAACACCGCCGAACGCTGTGACGTCAACCGCTAGCGGTCTTAGGTCACTTCCACAATGAAGGGGCAGAACTACAGTGGCCAGACATTTTGCTATCACCTACGCATCTTGAAATTCCATTTAGTCACAATGCTGGGCCTACTACCATATGAATCACATGTGTCTCTATCCATAGAGTATATTATCACACATGATTTACTCCGTTCCCTCTTAGTGATGACAATGTACATCTGTCATGTTGCAGTTATTGTACAGACACTACTATGAAGAATGCAGTGAATGTGTTTAGCAAATATGCCTGTGTATGTGTGCACATGACTCCTTGTTCTTACCCCTCACAGGTACAGACCCTTGTGGCGAAGAAGGGCACCTTCTGTGTACAGACCACTTGTGGATATGGGGACCATGGTTGAGCGTCAGATCATTATCACTTACAGACTCACACGTGCAACTATTCAGGACCTATGTGCATTACTGGATCCTGCACTGACTCCCGGAAATCGTGATCAGCATGCCATTCCAACTGAGGTGCAGGTGCTCTCCGCACTCCATTTCCTGGCCACAGGCTCATTTCAAGTGACAGTGGGCATGGGTGCTGGTTTCTCACAGCCAATGTTCAGCCAGGTACTTACAAGATTTCTAAATGCATTTGTGCAACATCTGCAATCCTATGTGCGATTCCCCCAAAGTGCTGAGCTCCCTGCCATCAAGTCAGACTTATATGCCTTTGCAAACATTCCTCATGTTATTGGTGCCATTGATGGAACCCACATACCCATCATACCCCCAAGAGTTAGTGAACAGGTGTACAGAAACATGAAGAACTTTCACTCCATGAACATCCAATTGGTATGTACAGCAGACCAGTACATATCCCATGTGAATGCCATGTTTCCTAGTTTCAGTCTATGATTCATTTGTTTTGAGCAACAGTAGTGTGCCACAAAGGATGGAACAAGTCCAAGAGGACAGAGGGTGGATCGCAGGGAAGAGTACCTGTCACTAACTGACACATTGCTGAAAAACAGCCTGTCAGACTAAGGACATTCCAATGACGACTCTGTATTGACCATTTCTCTAGGTGATTCTGGCTATCCAAACTTGCATTGTCTCCTGACACCAGTGAGGAATCCCAGGACGGATGCAGAGAGGAAATACAATGAGGCCCATGGACGTACTAGGAGGGTAATAGATCGTACTGTAGGTCTCCTGAAGGCTAGATTTCAGTGCCTACATATCTCTGGGGGTTCCCTGGCCTATGGGCCTGATAAGGTGTGTAGGATAGTGGTGGCCTGCTGCATGCTGCACAATGTGGCAGTGAGACATTCAATCCCACTTTTGGAGGTGGAGGGTGCCATAGGTCCTGATCTGTTACCTAAGAGAGATGAGGAGAGCGATGGTGAGGATGAGGAAGGGGAAGATGTAAATTCCAGAAACCAACTGATACAACTCTACTTCCAATAACTGTCTGGGACTTCAGACTGTATATGTGGTTAGTGACTGATACTGTAAGTGTGCCATGTCAACTAGGGGGAATTGGTCATGATATGCGAGTCATGGACCTCTTCAGCATGGTACAGACAGACAGTAGAAGCATTCCCCTCTTGACTTTTTAGAAACACACTGTACCAGCAGCATGCACAATTTGACAATGAAGTTTATCCCTGCCTGTTGCATCATTACTCCACTTTGTACAACATTGAAGACAGGGGACAGTGTTACAGGTGAGATATGCTGTTTATTGGTGGGATACAGTGAAATGTGCTATGTACAGTGATGGAAGTCGGTATGGTTGGTTGTCCTCAAAACCGACTTGGTGACAGGCCTGTTTGATTTCATAGGTAGGTCTTATTTGTAGTTCTGTACATCATTTAGCCCTCAGCTAAGTGCAGTTTGTGAATGGGTGGGTTGGTTTTTTGGCAGTAGCAGCAGTGCCAATTGTTGGTAGGGGGCTTGTTCTTTGCTGGGTTTCCAGTGCCATATCTTGGCCTGGGATTACGTTGGGTGCCTGCTGTGAAGCTACTTGGGGTGACATGGTCGGCCCTTATGATTCCTGGGAGGGTTTTTCCTGTGCTGTTTCAGCTGCTTGGGACAACTGTTGCTGTTTGTGCAGGGCTGTTGTGGGGGCCTCTTGTCCGGTGTGGGTGTCTGAGGGTTTGTTGACCAACTGCAGCAGTGCTCCGGCAATGGTGGCCATTGTGGCATTGTGTTCTTTCCACTGCTTCATGGCCTGTTGGTGGTGTTCCAGCTGCATCCTCTGACTTTGCTCGAGGGTGGTTACAACTTGTGCCAGCCTGTCTTGGGTATGTTGGTATGCCCCTAAAACCTCTGCAATGACATCTTGGGCTGCTGCATCTATCCGGTGCCCTACCCCCTGACCCACTGGGCACTTGACCTTGCCCTGGCCCCCTGGGACTGTGTCCCCTGCGCAGGTCTGGACGTGCCACTAGTACTGGGGCCCTCGTCTTCCTGCATGTTGGGGGTGGGAGACTGTGGCCTCTGTTGCTGTGGTCCACCTGTTTGTGCCCTGGGTCCACTGGCTTGGGCACGCCTCCCCTGGCCTGCTGGTCTTGACTGGGTGTTAGGGGTGACAGTGTTTTCCTGGGTGGGGCTGCTGCATGGTGAGCATCCAGGGCTGTGTGAGGGGCCTACTTGCTCATCAGTGTCCCGGAATCCTTCACTAGTGCCCTGTGATGTGTCTCTGTCTCCCTGTAATGCTGTGGCACTCCTTGTTCCCTCCATTAGGGTTGCATCGGTGGTGGTGCCTGTTGGGGGACATAGAAGTGTTTGTTACATATGCAGGAGGGTCTGAGGTTGTCAGTACTGTACAATTTAGTGCTGGTGTGCCTTTCAGTGGCCTTCAGGGGTGCCTTTGTGAGGTGGACATAGCATCTAGTGGCAGTGGTGGCGTTACATTGTGGTGGGGGTTATTATTCCATTGTGGGAACGTGCTGGGGTGGGTGGCTGTGCACAGCAGGAGTGATGTGGGCCTGGTAGTGAGTTGTGGCTGATGCAGGGTGTTGGATGTGCTGGGTAACGGCTGGGAGGGGTGTGGGTCTAGGTGGGTGTGGGTGCGGTGGGGCGGTTCATGCATTACAGGTATGGTGTATATGGGGTAAATGTAGACGACTTACCCGAGTCCATTCCTCCAGTGAGTCCAGTGAGTCCCTCTGGGTGCAGTATGGCGAGTACCTTCTCCTCCCAGTCGGTGTAGTTGGGTGGTGTTGGTGGCGGCCCTCCCCCAGTCTTCTGCACTGCAAAGTGGTGCCTGGATGCCATGGCCCGGACCTTCCCCCGCAGGTCATTCCATCTCTTGCGGATGTCATCCCTGGTGCGTGGATGGTGTCCCACTGCATTCACCCTGTTGACGATGGTCTGCCACAGCTCCATTTTCTGGGCGAATGGGTGTGTGCTGCACCTCAGAGCCGAATATTTGTGGCTCCACTTTTAGGATCTTGTCCACCACGGTCCTTAGCTCCCTTTCGTGGATTTTTGGGGAGGGACATGGTGAGGGTGGTAGATGGCGTCGGGACTGGGGACGGTGTTTGGGTGCTCCTGTGTGGGTCGCTATGCGTGTCCTGTCTGCTGGCGTTCTCTGTCTGGCTGTGGTGCTCTCCGTCTTCTGGTCCTGGTTTCCTTGCAAGGGATTGTGGGGTGTGTCTGGGGGTGTTTTATTGTGTTCTGGATGTGTGTCAGGTGTGTGGGTGCTAAGCCTAGCCAATGTGTGCAGTGATTGCTGTTGTGCCCACTTGCCGCCCGTGGCGGTCGCTGCCGCCAATGGTCGTCCGGCCTCCACTGTCCGCCGAGCTGATTTGTGCATCTTTATTTGGAGTGCAGGATGTGGGTGTGATTGGTGGTGGCAGGGTGGAGTGGGCCGTGATTCCCGCCGACAGGGTCCTGGCGGGGAGTGGTGGTGTGGAAATGTTTGGCGGGGTTGGGTTTTTTGTTCATTATATGAAAGGTTTCCATTCGCCGCCGCCGCCGGGATTCTGTTCACCGCCGCCACGGCGGTCGGCGGTCTATACCACCATGTTCATAAGGACCGCCATAGTCATTCTAGATGGGTTCGGGTTTCCATCTTCTGGAATTCTCAAGCTCTACATTTTAACCGCTGCATAGAAAAGAAGCCTGGAGAATCATGAGAGAAACAAAAGAAGAAGGAGAGAGCCACATCATGCATGAACATGTGTCTGGAGTGGAAGTTCACACTGAACTTGTACTTCTTGGACTTTTGTTTCACTGTGCACCCAGAGGAACAAACTCCAAGCCTGTCTGTTTGGACGGTTTGGGGGTGGATGTGATGAAGACCCTAAAGGAAGTGCTCTACTTTGTATTTATAGCATCTGACCCTGGCTGTGAAAGCCCAGGAAAAGGTACTGAGGGCTCCTATTGTGCACAAAGGTACCCCACAATTGATGCATTCCATGGGTTCTAGGGAAGTGAAAAATAATGGAGAGTGATATGACTTGATTACCATGGGTACTGCTGCAGGAAGATGGCTGGTCAGGAGACTAGGAAAATAAAACAGCCATTGAAAGGGGCTGTAAATAAATCAAGAACATTCCACCAAACATTTGGCAGCTAGGAGGCACAAAAAGAGCACTCCAGTAGGTTGAATCTTGCCACCAGGCGCAAAATGCACTAAAGGTCATCTGAATGGGTTAATTGTGTGTAGACACTTTTTAATTGAACAAAACTGCTTATGCACACACTTTTTGCAATCCGGTTGGTCCTCTGAGGCTCCATGGGACACCACGCTGAGGGAAAATGTAACCACAGCCCACATTTTCTGCAAATGACCCTGGGAGAATCAGAAGTTTCCCCGGGGCAGAAGAAAAATCAAAATGCTGCTGTTGTTTTTAGCAAATGTAAATACATCCAGAGAGAGAGGTGGAAACATGCTGAATTCTTCTTCCCACGGACACCCTAATCCATTAGCACAAGGCCTAAGAAGCAGGAGGTTCTCAGGCACCAGCAGCATCAAGAAGCTGTCTTATGCCTCACTCGGCACAGGAACTGGGCTCCATGAATGTAGAAAAGAAGCCAGCGTCCCACCAGCACCGGAAGGAAAGTGCCATCCCATTAGGGAGCTGGTCAGAACACATGGACTTCACACAGGCACAGCTGATACATTTGCATGGCAGCAAAAGAGCGGTATTAAAAACTGGGTTGTTGGCTGACTGGGGTGTGAGCTCTGGCCAAGCAGCAACCACAATCCTTGTCAGGGTAAAGCACAAAAGAAACCCATATAAACCTGTGCTCAATCCCCTGGTACCTTGACACAGAGCAGTCAGGCAATGCATTTGTGCAACACTTCAGTAAGTAAAAGAGTGAAAACACCTCACAAAAAGCAACCCATGCCAGGTTAGAAAAATAGAGGTGAATACAATAAATTAAACAAGACCAAAGTGAAAAACATCCAATTAGTAGAACCAGAGGTATTGCATTTTAAGGTTTCTAGGGAACGTAGGACCAAAAGGCACAAATGTGTGAACTGTGGATAACTGGTTGGCCTAAAATTCTGACTTTGAGCTGGAACAGAAAGCCTTATGTGTGAAGGACCACCCACATAAGGTACCTCATAAGGTACTTGGGCTTGAGCACAACACTGTGTTTGTTCATTTTTGGGGACTTTCAAGAGCAGTGCAGGCCCCCCAACACACAAGCACCCCCCACCAGCTTTGAAAAAAAAGCTCCTTAGTTTATTGAATTAGTGCCCCTGCCTGAAGCTGTTGGGAAGTTTATATGCTCCTGATATTACCTTTCAGGTTGGTTTAGGATTACCTGCATCTGTTTTTTCTGTGTAATCTGTCATCACCAGATAACCTGATAACAATAGTAAAAGTAAGGCTTTCATCAAAATGTTTTGAATCACTTGCCAATAAAATAATATCAAAGCCTATATGTATCTCTATTTAATAGTAAAAAGCAAAATATGGGCAGGTTTGTGATAGCAATCTGAATATTTCATAATGTTGAAGTACTTCTGTTAAAGTATTGAATATTTGGTGCCACCCTATGACAAAGTTTGTAGTTCTCACTTATTATAACACATTGGTTATAAAATTCTATGCAGGTATTGAAATTTTGTAAGTTAGGATCTGATGACAAATAAACCATTAAAAACTGCTGCAGACTTAAAGGATTTATGGTCTGATTGAGGTCTTGGAAGAGGGAAATACTCCATCACAAATGTGACGGACATCCCGTCCACTGTATTACGATCCCACTATATCCTATAGTGTTACCTCCAAGTCGTGTCGGTGGCGGACCAAAAATGACTGTCAAGTTGTTGGTGTTCCACCTAACGTATTTAGATGTTACAGCTCTGCAAGTGGTTTGACCGGTGACTGGTTGCTGACAGAGGGAGATGGCGGCAGGACCTGATGGACTTCGCACAGTGGCAGGGGCTATGGAAGAGAGGTAAGTGACACACACACACTGTCTTTAAGCTATATGTGTACCCCTACACAACACGCTACACAACACACCACATACACACAATAACCCATTGCCTTTCCAACACAACACGTACAGGCTGAAATTACACATTGGCATACATCCATGCCCCATCATACACACAGCATTGACACAAACACACTCACACACAGGCACAACTACACACATCATAACAACATCTTCCACACAGCCACAACAACGCTCACCTAAATGTTTCACACAGCAACACAATATACACAGCAACTGTCTCACATGCAAGGGACACACATATAGACACAATCAAACCACCCACTCCAGTTCCCTCCACCTAAACCAGCCAATCCACGCACACACACACACACATAGACGTACAGATTCACATACACAACAGATAGCACAAACGTACCCGTATAGAAATGCGCACACATGGACACTGTTGTTCAGTGTGAGCGTATGGTTATTGAGATGCCAGCATTCATTTTGCAATGAATGATGACACCACAATGATAGTTGTGCTTGTGTGCGACATGCGTATTGTACCAGTGTGTCTCCAGCCATGTGTGACACAATTTTCTCCCAGACATATGCAAGTCATAGGGCCCGATTCACAAAGGTAAACTTAGACGTTTGGTCTATTACAACTTTGTGAATTCAAAAAGGGCATGTATCTTTAGGTCCTCATAAATACCCTTTGTAAATTCCCAAAATCGTAAATGTAGCCGTTTGGTCTACGTTTAGACCAAACCTTGAAGTTTACCCTTATGATTCGGGCCCATAGTGCTTAAGAAAATTACTGTGGCATGTATATGCCTGCAGTGGTCCTGACCTCCTGTGCAGTGTCCACCCAATGTACCTTGGCAATGTGGTGTCTCTACCTTCGAGTATGGCAAAGAGGAGGTCATGTTTTCTCCATGGGTTGGTAGCAGTAGTGATATCAAGTGTTGTCCAGTCATGTTCAGCCAAAGAGGGAGACCTCTTCCTTCCCCAATCTGCCAACTCAAAAGTGGAGGTCGGACCGCCATTTTTTGCTTGGTGGTAAGGCATGCAGATAGAAATCTGCACAGCGGTAAACATGGCTGGGGTCCCGCCGGCAACCACTTTTCCCTCTGCCACTGTTGGCGCTGGTGGTATTATTTGGCAGAGACAGCTGTTCTAATGCAGGTTTTTGTCTATGGGACCACTAACATCTAAATACTGTGGGCAGACTGCAATGGTGGCTGAAGGGCTTTTAGTCAAAAAGTCGATGGCCGGATCATTACCGCCAAGATCCTTAGGCCCTAAGTCTGCATTTAGGGGAGTTTGTGATTATTATGACCTTTCTTTAATGTCTGTGCTCAAGAGTTTGCAAGGATGTTTAAAATGTACTCCCATTTGTTTTTCTACCTGCTGTTTTATATATATAAGTAATTTCGTATTCAGTATTTAATTTTGAATATATTAAAGTATGTTTCCTTTTTTGAAGAAAATGCACTGTCTGGAGTGCTATGTGGTTGCTGAGTTCCGCACCCTCAGCATTTCTCTATGTCCTCGAGTTCTCTGACGTGCTATAGTCAAGTGCTAAAAGTATTCTTTGTCCCCCGGGTCCAGATAACGGGAGACCCAGAACACCAGAAGCGAAAGAACCCGGTTGTGAAATTTGAGGCCTAATAACTTCTCAATGACTGCAAACCTCCAACGTGGACTTCTCCCTGTGTTGTTCTCCGCACCCTGTTTATTTTATGTGCCCACTCAGTTTTATTCTGTCTTTTCATCAACAGCAGCTAGATGTGCCTATTTGCGAGTACACTTTGTTGTTGTATTGCATTGCTATTAACTTGACGACTTTTTGCACACAGTTGTTTGTTGCATTATGCGCATTTTGTGGAGAACCCGCAAGTGAAGTGAACTGAAAAAGTGGAACATTTGTATATTTTTGATTTACTTGTATAACTCATGCATTCCCTTATAAGGCAATAAATAATCTGAAAAACTTTCTTCAGAATTGCGTGGAATGTACCAGCTTCTTTTTCGTTCGTCTTATTCTTTTATTTAAGTTTGCCAGCACGCTGCGAAGCACTGGCTCTGTACAAATGTGCAATATGAACCGCTGCAACCCTTCTTAGGTGATGGTTTGTATGTTATACATTTCTTTAGAATTCATCTTTACAGCCCTTGTATTTACAAATTAGTGTAATTGGCAGCGTCCTTAACTATTTAATTGCCTTAGTATGTTACCTTACATAACTCATATGGATTAATACAATGGCAGTCCCTTCAGCAAATTTTCTAATTTGTGACCTAAGATTGTTTCCAAATAGGTGAGGTTTTGTGAAGATTGCTGAAAGAATGTCATAAGCACTCAGCATTTCTACCCCCTGCTGCCACTTTCTGTGTAGAGTGCACATGGTGTTCAGCTTGACCCTTGCAATTTTTGAAAGGTTACTGCTTTCACTTTTAGGACGTTTTTGAAAATAAGTTTCTTTACTTCTTTTAATGTCTCTTCAAAATGTCTCTGTTCAGTTTCATAACATTGTCTCCTTCCCCCACCATTTTACAGATTGTACATTTAAATTTCAGGAGCTAGCAGTGTAATTTTGTTTTTGCATAAGTGTAATCTCAAACACACCCAAATGTAGGACTATCTGGATCGCACTTAATTTTCATTGTCCTTACGCTGAACCAAGTAATTTACACTTTAATTCACAGGAAAACTATTTTGAACTCAACAGGTCTCTCAGGCACAGGAAATTTGCACTAATATCCACAAAAGAAGAAACCAAAGAGGCGCTAGCTAGGGCACTATCTGACTTATACTTTTATTGCCTTATGGCCCGCTGTACCATAACCCGGCCATTAAAGACCCGCTCCATTGTTAAACAAGGGAGCGGGACAATAATTCTGGTATAGCCCAGCAATGAAGGGCTATAAGGCTATTAGAACCTTCTGCCACTAGTGGGCAGAATGTTTCTAATAAGCAAAACAAAGGCTCATAGAGCTTGAGGGTATTGGAATCCTTTCAGGCTCCATGAGGCCTTTGTTCACAGCAATAGCTGTGAAAAAAAGCATTGGAATGTTGAAGCTCCGGGCCTCTACCTGCCATTAAAAGACCAGATCACTCCATTCTCTTCAATGGAGCTCCCAACATTTTAATATTCTAATATCAGGTTCAGCATAATCCAGCATCATCTGCAGTTACAAATATCACCATAGAAATTCAGCCACAACCTTCATTATCACCAAAAATTGATTCATGTCTTAAGTATTTACAGTTCATAGCACGGTACTATTATTGAATATACATTATGATTTTTTTTTGGGTGCAGGAAATAAGCCTTCTGCCCATGCTAGCCTTTGTACAGAAAACACAGGGCTGCTGGATGAAGCTCTGATACTCTCCAGTTAATGTGTCACGTACTGTACAGAAAATACAGTGCTAAATCCAAGTTAAGGCACTGACATCATGAGTACAACCAAAGGTATAAATTACATCTCTTTATATAGCATTGGGTGAATGTGCCATTATGCAGTGTCAAACTAATAAGTGCAGCAATTTGAGAAAAAGGAATTGTATCCCTGGTTCTTAATGCAAAATGCACATAAAGATAGCAATAGAGGAAGACTAAGAGTTTCATGTAGAATTTATTTTAAAAAAACGTGAAATTCAATGTTTTGCCCTAGCAAATTTGTAATGTTGAGTTATAGTGTAATGTTATGTTATGTTATATTATATTATATTATATTATATTATGTTATGTTATGTTTATTGTTAGAAATTGGGTTACTGGTTGACGGGGGTGTGAAACCTTACTTAAGCAGAAACATTCTCTGTCAAAGTGAAACACAAGCAAACTCCAAATTAACCTATATTGAACCCCCCTGGAAGCTTGGCGCAAAGCGGTAATGCTTAAATTAAAAGCAATGTGAGTAGTAGGAAGGGATACCTTTAATCACCATATTAAAAGTGACAGCTATCCCGCCCCGGAAGTGACGCCATTTCTGGTGGCTGGGACTTCCGGTGTCCCTGAGAGCCCTCCGCGGAAGTGCTATGTGTGTAGGGTGTGTCACGTGGTCTGTGACCTCATGGTGTCATGTGTTAACTATGTGGCTGTGTCCTAGCCCCCATGGGTGCTGGTCTATGGGCTTTTGTAAGATGTGGGCCTTTGTGGTGTGGAAGTGTTTTCAGAGCCTGTGAGGACAGGTCTGGACATGTCAGACAATCAGGGGCAAGTGACTGTTAGGGGGTCTCTGCACAGGGCGGCGAAGGGGGGCGGTCTGACCAAACCTCCACAGTGCTGGCTAATCCAAAAAGAGGGGCTGGTCAAACCTCCAAGCTGTTGGCTAATCCTAAAAGAGGGGCTGGTCAAATGATATGCTTATTAGAGCCAGCCAATCATGGTAGAAATGCATGTCTAAAATAGATGTAGCACTAAGAGTTCCCATGCCAGGGACCACATGTGTTCAACATATGCCAGAGAGGGGCTCCCAGGCCAGAGTCCAAAGGTGTTCAGCAGATGTCAGAGTCTAAACTGCCCAAACAGTTAAAATAGTTTGGAGATAAACAGGAGCCAGACATTGTAAACCTAAAACAGATGTAGCATATGGAGTTCCCAGGCCATGTCCCAAAGGTGTTCAGCAGATGTCAGAGTCTAAAGTGACCATACAGTTTTAAAAAAAAAAATCTTTTGACATTGTAAACCTAAAACAGATGTCTAACTCTAAGCCCAACCCAGCACAAAAAACCTATGCATAATCAAGAGGGGGGCCCATATAAAAACAACTCCCATATTCACAAGGGACTTTTTCTCAACTACACACTGGGCACTTACAGAGAGCTGAGGCTTCCAGAAACCCTCAAGATGAAAAAATATGAAGATCCCAACACAGATTGTTGATGCTAAACCTCTTCTACTTAAGGTCTGTAACTATGTGGTGTCTGTATATTTTCTATTATAGTTTAACATGGATGGCAGCCCCAAACTTTTTTTATTTTATTTTTAACTATACCCAGCAGTGTAAAATGCACATGTTTTTAAAATGATATTAATGTATGTTGGGAACTGGTCATCTGTAATCTGCTGGCTACAATGTTTAATTTGCACTTATAGGTTCAGGGGATGTATATGCGCAAGTATTCTGAGGGTCTGCACTTAATTTTGGGGTTTGGGATGGTAATGCTCAATTTGTATTTGATGGTTCTGGTGCTCTGTATGTGCATGTATTTTGAGGGGGGCGCACTTATCTGAGGGGAGGGTCGGTATTGTTTAATTTGTCCTGGTTAGTTCTGGGGCCATGTAGGTACATGTATTTTTAAGGGTCAGCATTTTATTTTAGAGGGCGGCAGTGCTTAATTTGTACTTGCTGGTTCTGGGGATGTGTAGGTACATGTATTTTTAAGGGTAAGCATTTATTTTGTGGGCGGTATTATTTAATTTGTACTTGATGGTTCTGGGGATGTGTAGGTACATGTATTTTAAAGGGTAAGCATTTATTTTGTGGGCGGTATTATTTAATTTGTACTTGTTGGTTCTGGGGATGTGTAGGTACATGTATTTTTAAGGGTAAGCATTTATTTTGTGGGCGGTATTATTTAATTTGTACTTGATGGTTCTGGGGATGTGTAGGTACATGTATTTTTAAGGGTAAGCATTTATTTTGTGGGCGGTATTATTTAATTTGTACATGCTGGTTCTGGGTTTGTGTAGGTACATGTATTTTTAAGGGTAAGCATTTATTTTGTGGGCGGTTTTGTTTAATTTGTACATGAAGGTTCTGGGGTTGTGTATGTGCCGGTATTTTGAGGGGGAGCCCTTATTTTGTGTGATGGCTGTAGGGCTTAATTTGTACTGGTTAGTTCTGGAGCCATGTAGGTACATGTATTTTTAAGGGTCAACATTTTATTTTGAGGGCGGTATTGCTTAATTTGTACTTGCTGGTTCTGGGGATGTGTAGGTACATGTATTTTTAAGGGTAAGCATTTATTTTGTGGACGGTATTGTTTAATTTGTACATGCTGGTTCTGGGGCTGTGTATGTTAATGTATTTTTTAGGGGCTGCACTTATTTTGTGGGATGGCTGTAGGGCTTAATTAGTACTTGTTGGTTCTGGTGCTATGTATGTGAAGGTATTTTTTAGGGTCTGCACTTATTTTGTGGGTTGGCTGTAGGGCTTAATTTGTACATGCTGGTTCTGGGGCTGTGTATGTTAATGTATTTTTTAGGGGCTGCACTTATTTTATGGGATGGCTGTAGGTCTTCATTTGTACTTGCTGGTTCTGATACTATGGGGGTCATTCCAAGTTTGGCGGGCGGCGGTTGCCGCCCGCCAAACTTCCCCCGTCAAAAGACCGCTCCGCGGTCAGAAGACCGCGGGGGCCATTTCGACTTTCCCGCTGGGCCGGCGGGCGCCCGCCAAGGGAGTGCCCGCCGGCCCAGCGGGAAAGGCCCTGCAACACAGGAGCCGGCTCCGAATGGAGCCGGCGGTGTTGCAGGGGTGCGACGGGTGCAGTTGCACCCGTCGCGATTTTCACTGTCTGCTAAGCAGACAGTGAAAATCATGCTGGGGCCCTGTTAGGGGGCCCCACGACACCCGTTCCCGCCATCCTGTTCCTGGCGGTAAAAAGCGCCAGAAACAGGATGGCGGGAAGGGGGTCAGAATCTCCATGGCGGCGCTGAGATTCAGCCCAGCCAGGGGTAATCCGGCGGGAAACCGCCGGATCCCCTTTTCTGACCGCGGCTTTACCGCCGCGGTCAGAATGGGCAGGAAAGCACCGCCAGCCTGTTGGCGGTGCTTTGTGTCGGTCACGGCCCTGGGGGTTTTTACCGCCAGGGTCGGAATGACCCCCTATGTATGTGAAATAATTTTTATGGTGCGCACTTATTTTGGGGGCTGATGCCGGTCTTAATTTTGTAATTGTATGTTCAGGGGCGGTGTATGTGCATGTGTCTTTGAGGGGTCGCACTTATTTTGTGGGTTGGTGCCACTGTTTAATCTGTACATTTATGTTGTGCTATTCCCGGTAGATGTCCAGCGCTCTTGGAGCCCCCACGCTATTAAGTTTTCTGCGCTGTGCGCAGAGACTGCGTAGTCTTTGTGAACATCGCTGAGGCTTTAATAACGTAGGTCTCCCTGTGCTGAGCGCCTCTGTGACATGGGTTACTCTGCCTCAGCATGCTGTGCTCGCACCATTAATTGCAGCCGTGGTGTGTTTAGGCGGAGAGCTTTGGGGTGCAAGGTTATTAATTTTAGAGCTCTGCTCGCTGCGTTGCTAGGTGCAGAGCTCTAACATTAATAACCTTACACCCCAAAGCTCTCCAGAGCTGTCCTGCACTCTGGGGTGCCCCGTTATTAACTTTTTCCAGTTGTTCTCAGAGAGCTCTGCTACCATGACAATGCAGTCTCCGGGCATCTACAGCTTCGGAGAGCGCGTCTCATGGCTTCAGCAGGGCGGCTCTCAGAAGCCGCTGGGGAATACCCCAGCGGCTTCTGAGAGCCGCCTCGGGAGGTTTAAGTACAGAGAATGCAGCACGTGTTTCAGCTGCATTCTCTGTAATTAAACCTTCTTCCGATCGGCTCGCCGAGGCCTCGTGGTGTTCCACGAGGCCTCAGTGAGCCGATCGATTGCCGCCAGAGTGCGGGTTTTTTTTTTTTTTTTTTTTTTAAATAGTAATGGCGCGAGGCCAAGGCCTATGGGGCCCTGACCTCGCGAGTTTGGGCCCCTAGGGCTCGTCCAAATTAAAACATTTTTTTTTTAAAGAAAAGAAAAGAAAAAGAAATAAAATTTTAAAAAAACAAACAAAAAAAGGCTCTAGTGCTCTGTGGTTTTTGGGAGCCTCTGAGCCTTGTGTTCCAGGCCCCCAGGGTCCCATAGGGCCGAATTTGTTAAAAAAATAAATCGGCCGTATGGGGTCCTGAGGGCCTGGAACACGAGGCTCAGAGGCCCCCAGGGCCTCATTGGGCAGCCTTTGTTTTTTAAAATAAATAAAAAATATGGCAAATGTGACCCTGGGTGTTTAGGGGTTCCTTAGGGTCTACAAGGTCAGTTTTTTTTTTTCGTTTTTTTTTAAATCACATAAATAAAATAAAAAATAAAAAGATATTTGTTGTGGTCTTGGCTAGACTCTGACATCATTGACCAATGATGTCAGAGAATGGAAGGGAGATGTCCTGGGGATTCTCGGAGGGACGGTTGGAGAGAGAAGGAAGAAGCAAGTAAGCAGCAGGCACTGTTGTGGATGCTGTATAATAAAGACTTAACCAACAAGTCTTGGATCCGTGGATTTACTTCATGTAACAGTGGCGACGAGGTGTTACAGCATCCACCGAACCTGGCGTGTGATAGACTGTCGGCTGGGCTTCTATCAAGATCTTACATTTGAGAAGAGGAGCTGTGTTGATTTCAGCGTTATCCTGATGTTTTGAGTGCTCCTGTGTGGCAGTAATAGGAGCTGTCATTTTAGGGTTTTGAAACTGTGTCGAGTGCGCCACAGGCTTGTGCGCACTGTGAATTGTTGAGCTGCGACGGACGAAAAGAAAAGGTATTTGGCCGTTTTTTTTAAGCTCAGCTGCTGATTCCTCTATAGATATGTAGTCTAATCTAGTAAGAATAGGGCCCGCATTATATGAAAAGGCCTGTGGACCTACGGAGTCCTGTGCAGGAAAGTGCTCTTTGATGGATTGAACTTTCTTAAAAATGGAAGACAGAAAGCTCTTCACATAAATCAATAGAGTGGTATGGAACATTCTTAGCTGCATTTGAGGAAAGGCATGAGTTAACAATTTTGAACAACTCACGAGGTTTATTGGATATTAACATTTTAAAAATTTCCCCTGCTGTGTGGCAACAGTTGTTTTAAGCGCGTGCTGGGCGGAATTGTAGCGACGCTCGAACGCGCGCCGAAGTTCAAAGAAGAAGCAGGAATCTTACCATTGCACGCGTTCAGCAGCATTTCAAGACTCTGGCCCTCATTCTGACCTTGGCGGGCGGCGGAGGCCGCCCGCCAAAGTCCCGCCGCCAGATTACCGTTCCGCGGTGGAAAGACCGCAGCGGTCATTCTGACTTTCCCGCTGGGCTGGCGGGCGGTCGCCTTCAGACCGCCCGCCAGCCCAGCGGGAAAGAGGCTTCCACGATGAAGCCGGCTCGGAATCGAGCCGGCGGAGTGGAAGCTGTGCGACGGGTGCAGTTGCACCCGTCGCGTATTTCACTGTCTGCGCAGCAGACAGTGAAATACATGTAGGGGCCCTCTTACGGGGGCCCCTGCAATGCCCATGCCAGTGGCATGGGCACTGCAGGGGCCCCCAGGGGCCCCGCGACCCCCCCTACCGCCATCCGGATCCCGGCGGTCCGACCGCCGGGATCTGGATGGCGGTAGGGGGGGTCGGAATCCCCGCGGCGGTGCAGCAAGCTGCGCCGCCGTGGAGGATTCAATGGGGCGGCGGTACACTGGCGGGAGCCCGCCAGTGGTGCCGGTCCGACCGCGGCTTTACCGCCGCGGTCGGAATCCCCATTGGAGCACCGCCGGCCTGTCGGCGGTGCTCCCGCGGTCCTCCGCCCTGGCGGTCAAAGACCGCCAGGGTCAGAATGACCACCTCTGTTTTGGCAACGTGACACGACGCTTTCCAACACTTGTTTTCACCTTATTACATCGCGAGACTGGCGCGAATGTCAGATCTCGTGTGTTTTACAGCTTGACAGTGTCTAGACTGCTAACTCATTGTTTTCAGAGAAAAAAAAACAAAAAGAAAACGTATTTTCATATACTTTGTTTCCTCGTTATGTAGTAAAATAGAAAGATGTCAATATGTGAATAATATAGTATTCTTGATCTCAGTATTTAGAGGTTTTGAACATTTCATTGTATTGCTATTTATTTATTGATCTATTTTCTTATTTATCTGATTTATCTTGGAGCATATTTTCTGCACTATGTCTCATATGGCTACTCTCAGTTTGGCCCCATCACCACAATTTTTATCTGAACGTGGGGAACCTGTGTTACCGTGGAAAAAATGGATTAACCTTTTTGAATCTTACTTGATTGGCATTGGTGGTGAAAAATTTTCGCCAGCAAGGAAACAAGGAATTCTTCTGCATAATTTGGGTATTGAAGGGAGGAATATCTATGACAGCCTTGATCCAATTATGATTGGCACTGCAGATGGCGATCCTAGGGATGTATATGATATGTCAATCATGATATTGAAGAAACATTTTGATACCCGAATAAATGTAGTCATGGAAAGACATAAATTCTTCATGAGAACACAAGCTAGAGATGAAAGAGTGGGAAATTACGTTGCTTCTCTAAAAACACTAGCACAGACTTGTGAGTTTGCTGGTTTAACTGACTCTCTTATCAGGGATCAACTGGTAAGATGTACCAATAATCCTAGAGTGCAAGAAAAGTTATTAGCGAAAAATCCCTCCCTAGAAGATGCTGTTGCTATTGTGGAGAGTTTGGAGCATGCTGCTTCCTGGGTCAAGGAAATGAAGAACACCACTTCGAACTGTTTAGCTGACTTTCCGGTTAATCCGGCGGTAGCTAAAATTTCCACCCAAGAAGGTTTACAAGAGAGGAATATCATACAAAGACCAGTGGCAAGTCATCTAAAAGGGGGCAGCGACATGCCCAAAGAGCCCAAACTTAAATGTTATAAATGTGGCAGTTCTGGACATTTAGCAAACAATCCGAGATGTTTTGCTAGGAATGTCAACTGCAGGAATTGTGGAAAGAAAGGACATTTAGCTAAAGTTTGCAAAAATTTAAAGATAAATGTAATAGATGAAGCAATGTCAAGTCAACAATTGATCTTAAATGTGAAGTGTCCTGATACTATAAGTAGTGACACCAAGTTAGTGATGCCAAAATGTGATATAGAGATTGATGGTAAGGTTGTTCCTGTCCTTGCAGATTCAGGATCTCCTTTTACCTTAATAGGTGATAAAAACTGGGAGACAATTTTTGGTAATGACCACATTGAACTTTTCCCTCCAGACATTAACCCCATAGGCTATGGTGGACAGAGAATTGATTTATTTGGCTATTCATTGATGACAATCAAATTCAAGGGACGTGAAACTGTAGGGAAAATTTATGTGGCCAAACGAGGAGATAACTTGTTGGGGTGGAGACATCAAAAAGATCTGGGCATTATTCTCGACCCAAATTCCCCTGAACAAGTTCTTTCTATATCTCATATAGGATGTGATGATTCAATTGTGAATGAATTTCCTGAAGTGTTCAGTGACAAATTAGGGGTGTTGGCAGATTTCAAGCATAAGATTATTTTGAAATCTTCTGCCAAACCAGTAGTACATAAAGTAAGGAAAGTGCCTCATTTGATGTTGTCTCCGTTGCAGGATGAGCTTAACAGGCTGCTGAGTTTGGGAGTTATAGAAGAAATTGAAGCTTCGGAATGGTTGGCTCCCATTGTTTTAGTCCCCAAGGACAATGGTTCTAAAATTAGAATGTGTGTGGACTTGAGAGGTCTCAACCAGTGCATATGGGTAGACCGTCAACCTTTGCCAAATATTAATGAAACTTTAACCATGCTTTCACAAGCCAAGGTATTTAGTGTGTTGGATTTATCTGCGGCCTACCATCAAATTTTGCTTCATGAAGACTCAAGACACTTAACTTCTTTTGTTACGCCTTTGGGAGCTTTCAGGTTTATTAGGATGCCTTTTGGCTTAGCGTCGGCTGCTGCATGTTTCCAAAGAATAATGAAAGAAGTGCTTAAGGGTTTGAGTTCTGTCTTATTCTTCCAAGATGATATGCTGATTTATAGTAAAGATGAAGAGGAGCATGATATTGTTCTCAGAGCAGTTTTGAGGAGATTAAAGGATAAAGGGTTAACATTAAAAAAAGAAAAGTGCAAGTTCAAGGTTGGAACAGTTTCTTATCTAGGGCACACCATATCTGGTGATGGTATTAAACCTAAAGTGACATTGGCAAAATCTATCATATCAATGCCTACTCCTTCTGACAGAGATCAAGGGCGCTCATTTCTTGGTTTAGCAGAATACTACTCGAAGTTCATTAGAAACTTTGCGAGTGTGGTACAACCTTTAAGAGCTATGCTAAAGAAAGGTGTGGATTTTGTGTGGACCTCGGAGTGTGAGGAGGCATTTGACATTGTTAAATCCAGAATTGGAGAGATGCCTACTCTGGGTCATTTTGATACCAAGAGAAGAACTTTGCTGTCTACGGATGCTAGCCTGAAGGGTTTGGGTGCAGTCCTCTCACAGTTGGTTGATGGTGAAGAGAAAGTGGTGGCTTTTGCTTCTCGATCTCTTAGAGAGGCAGAAGTCCGCTATTCAGTAATAGAGCGGGAAGCTTTAGCATGCAATTGGGCAGTTAATCACTTTAAGTACTATCTATGGGGGTTACCCTTTGTACTTAGAAGTGATCACAGACCTTTAGTGCAGATGTTTTCATGCCGTAATATAGAAAACACAACTCCACGTATCAAACGTTGGGTAGAAGATTTGATGGAATATAATTTTCATGTAGAATACCTACCAGGAAAGGAAAACATTCCAGCAGATTTCCTTTCTAGATTACCTTTGACGGACTGTACTACGGATGATCAGATTCCAATTTTGTGGATTAAAGAACCAGCTATTGATAAGGAAGGATGGGAGTCAGAATGTGAACGAGACACTGTTCGCATGCTAATTTGTGAATATGTTGTGAAGGGTTGGCCTGATTTGTGTAACTGTCCGGATGGTGTTAAACCGTTCTGGAATGTCAAAGATGAATTGAGTATTGTTGGAAATGATCTCTACAGATGTGATAGGTTGGTTCCTCCAATTGGATTGTATGAGAAACTGATCAATTTAGCTCATGAGGGACATTTAGGCAGGAATTTAACCAAAGCCAGTGTCAGAGAATGCTATTGGTGGCCAGGCCTTGATAGACAAGTTGAAGCAGTTGTAAAAAATTGTATATATTGTGCAAGGAGTGATAAATCCAAGAGTGTAAGAACTGCTCCTTTATCCCCGGTCCGTGTTCCTGATGAACCGTGGTGCAAACTTGGATTAGATATTGTGGGACCGTTTGAAACTTTACCTCACAATGAGAAATTTGCAATTGTGTTAGTTGACTATATGTCCAAGTGGGTCACTGCTAGTTGTGTGAGTGCTATTACCACTAAAGTTGTCATAGAGTTCTTAACTGATGTCTTTGCATGTGAGGGTATTCCAAAAGTGATTGTCACTGATAATGGTGTGCAATTTATCTCATCGTAAATGAAGAATTTCCTTAACAATTTAGCTATCTCTCATTTTCGCACTGCTTTATATTCCCCCCAGGCCAATGGGTTAGTTGAAAAAATGAACCAGTTGGTAGTAGCTAGTGCACAGGCAGCTATGGACAAAGGTATTCCTTTAAAAACGGTCCTCAGGGAGAAGTTGTGGGCCCACAGGAATGCTCCTAATGCCGTTACTGGTATGTCTCCTTTTAGAATATTGAGAGGTAGATTGGCGGGTTCTAAACTTAATCCTCCGTGGTTGTTAGCTGATAAGGAGATTGGGGATTCACTGGATGGTAAAGATGTATTCCGACACAAAGTTATTGCAAATCAAGCAAAATATAAGAAAGCATTTGATGTGAAACATGGTGCTCATCAAAGATTTTGGCATGTAGGTGACATGGTATATGTTAAGAAACCTTTTTGGTCAAGGAAAGGGACGTTTAAGTTTATGGGACCGAAGAAGATTGTGCAAGTGAGAAGGAATGTTGTTGTTCTGGAAGGGGGTAATGTGTGGAGCATGTCGCGTTTAGCCAAATGTGAGAATGTTGGACCAATGACTGAGGGAATGTGCAAGGAGGAAAATATTGGTGGATCTGATCCTGATCCTGGAGAGAAGATTAGAAGGAGTGTAAGAAATAAAACAACTCCCAAATACTTAGAGGATTTTACATGTTAAAGAGGCTCTTTGTGTGTGTGATTACATATTTGATCATTTTGGAATATTCCATTTTTATTTCCATTGCATTAGCTTTAGTTACATTTTTGACAAATGAGTTTACTATATATTGTTCCTTTTTATGGTTTTGCATTGTGTTAACTTTCTTTGTTTTCCCTTCCATTGTATTCTTTTTTATCAATGTGTTATAACGTTATTGTAATATGGATAAGTTAAGTTTACTGTTTTTTATGGGAAGAAGATGTGTTGTGGTCTTGGCTAGACTCTGACATCATTGACCAATGATGTCAGAGAATGGAAGGGAGATGTCCTGAGGATTCTCGGAGGGACGGTTGGAGAGAGAAGGAAGAAGCAAGTAAGCAGCAGGCACTGTTGTGGATGCTGTATAATAAAGACTTAACCAACAAGTCTTGGATCCGTGGATTTACTTCATGTAACAATATTGAAATAAAATTAAATTAAAATAATTAAAAAATACCCCTGGTAAAGAGTCTCAGACCCCAATCAGGAGGTTCTGGTGTCCTAGTTTGAGGTCCTGAAAAACCCTGGCCCTCACACATGCTGCATCCACAGACAGCCATTTTTAAACAAAATGTGTTGGTGGGGTTGGCTCAGCTTGGAGTTTAGACTGAGCTCCGCCCCCTACACATGGTTCAGAGCCTTGTTGAGCTGAGGTGAAAACCCGACATGGATCCTAGGATCTGGTTTCCAGTCTAATGTACATATATAAATTCTAGGAACTGTAAGGTTTTCTAAAAATAGGTTGTGTTATTTATTTTTACAAATGTTGTAATTACATAGTATTATAAAGACCTTTGAATGCCTAGTAATATGTGTAAGATAAGCTTGTGCAACCCTAAGAATTATATAAATAATGGCTTATAGAGTGAATCCTTGAGTTTGTCTTGTGTTATAGCGCCATCATGTGGACTCTGTTTATTAAACCTTTTATAGTTTTTTGAGAAAAGCTTTACAAATGTTGAGGTGTATTATACCTCCCGAACATAGGGATTCAACAGTTGGAATCTTGAGAGCTTTTTTTTTTTTTTTTTTTTGTAATTTTTTTTTTTTTTCATTTATTTATTTATTTATATATATATATATATTTTTTTTTCAACACTTGACCTGTTTTTATGAAGGGCTCACAAATATAACATGTAACAAGTTGTGTTTTAAAGCCAAGTCTATCTCTCGTGTACGTAGGACCTCCAAGAGCCTGCTACGCCCTCTGAGGATGTGGAGACAGTTCAACAGGGTGAGTTACAGGGCGTTCTAAACAGAGTTGTCACAATTGTTATTTTTATTTTTATTTTACTGTTAACGTTTTCCCATGTGTCTGTGGGTTTGCACAGGTTATGATGCAGAACTACAGCTTGCGGTTGCCGCTCTACAGCAAATCCTCCAGGTTCAAGACGGGTCGTGCACACTGTCTCAGGATAACGCTTTTGCAGGTAAATAATGCGGTTCTTTTGTAAACCCCCTGAAAACCTAAAAAACAACAACACCCAGCCCTATAGTGGGATCCCTTCAGAGAGTACGTATAGTCTATGTATTATTATATTGTAAATGTAACATTATTTTTTTCTTTTTATCCCAAGGTATCCCTGAGGGAGAAGCGACCATGAATCTGGATAGGAGCTTTAAAAACACTGGTCACAAAAGGAAGTCCCCAGCGTCTAAGGACGGCCCACCTATTAAGAAGGGTACATCAAGTTGGAAAACCCCAGGTGAGTTTTAGAAACTGAAGAGTCTGATGTATACAATCCTTAGTGTGTCTAAACCTCTTTGACCCCCATAGGTAACCCCTAATATGTATTTTGCTATCTTTACATCCTAGAGTCACCCCACAAGAGCTCCAAAGGTGCCGGCCATCCGCCTAAATTGCCTCAGTCATCTTTAAAGGTCAACACTGGGACTGCTCAAAACCCCACAGCGCCATCGGTACTCGTGAACCGCCCAGACCCCCAAGACCCGCCCTGCAGCCGCTCTACAGACTCCGATCATGGTCCAGGTACAACTCTTAACTACACCACACCAGCCGTCATAAAGGGCATGACCAGTACAGCGAACACTTCTGCAACAACTACCCCGGGGAGGGGGCTTGGACAATCGGACATTATCGTGCTTACATCCCCTAACACCCAACAGTTTGTACCGTGTGAGGCCTCTGGAGGGACCCCAAAACAGTGCAGCAATCCTAAAATAAATCGGCTGTCATTAAAGAATCGTAGGAAGAAGTTCCAGACCCCTGAGCTACAATCTGTGCCTTTAGACCTATCTTTTAAAAATGTTGTTAAGGTGCAGCCGGTTCCACCTATGTCCCAACGTTCTAATACAGGTGTGTCTGTCAACGCCCTAACCCCTCCAGGTTGTACAACTATCCCATCCCTGTTACATGACTCGCCATCGGAAAATGATCACCCCATAGAGGATCCTTATTCCCATAGTATAGGGCTTCTTAAGGCTCTAGCTGGTACTGACCAGAGTTCTGAAGCCCCCGCATCCCCTCGTGACACTTCTAAGACGTGCCCCTCAAGGTTACAATCAGCAGGGTCTCAATCAGCAGCTCCCAGCCACAGCACTGTCTCTACATCAGCGGCCATCAGTTATTACGATAAACATTTAACCTCCCCATGTCTGATGTCCCCCGATACACCCCCAGGGGCATACGACCCCACCAGTATTACACCAAGTGCCTGTGCGCAGTGGTCTTCACCATCCTCATCAATATACCCCGCCAGCAGTATAGGGTGTAGCAGATCGCAAAATCAGAGTTTTGGAACACCCTTGAGCGATGATCAGGCCTCTCAAACTCCTGGGTGTTCACACTGGAACCCTGTTTTTACGTCCCGCTCCGGTCTATCAGCAGTAAATGGGGGTGATAACGTCAGCCATTGTCCTATAACAGGGGTGTCTCTGGGAGTTGGCAATCATACCTCTAATATCACAATTACTGGCCTTGAAACCAACCTTTCAAACCGTACTAGAGTTCTAGACAGCTACATTAAAGAAATACATCAGTCGTTTAGACAATTAAAATTCCAACTCCGTCTAAAAACTTTAAAATTGTGTAAGAACGACTGTAATACAGGGACATCCAGAGCTAACATAAAGGCTTTAAAACAGCTGCTGGCTTGGTGTAGAAGCATGGTTGCCCAAGCTTGCGCTTCAGCAGTTGTAGGCATGGGTAACATACCAGCGTGACTAGTCGATCGTGCAGACCAGGGGAATGTTAGAGCAACATTTACCAGTACAATGGGCCTTAGGTCTAAATATAAAAAGAAGCCACAGCACCTGCTTAGTAGAGCTCTAAGAGTTTTACTTGCGCTCAAAAGTCAGAGGCCATGTGAGCCCCCAAAACCACAGCCCATAAGGCCTCAAAATATACAGTTAGGAGGTGTTGATGGTAAACAGACTAGCGAATGCTTGCATAGTGATGAGCAGAGGCTGCTGGAAGGGACTTGGTGTAGCATTGAGGTGCAGACGGCCCTCAAGAAAGGGTATCGGCTCGGTAAAATCCTGGAAATTTACTCAGGAGCCCTTCAAAACTTTCTACAGTACTACAAGCAATTAACCTCTGAAAAAAACAAACTGACTCTGTATACCTCAGATGCTGAACAGCAGCCAGTACCCTCTATGGCGCCTCAAGACCTAGGACCCTCACCCGCACCGGATGCTTTTGTCTTAGACCTTTTGAAAAATACAAGTCAGAAATATAGAGAGGCTGCTCAAATGTTGCTTAGTAAAATGACTGCTACTAAAGATTTGACCACGTGGAACGACCGGGGTGAATTCATTTACAAGGGTCAGACGGTTGGTGGTTCCCACATGTATGATCTGGTCAGGGGTCCCACACACGGTAAAACCCTATCAACACAAGACGCTCCTACAGGTTGGGAGCAGTTCCTAAACGCCGCTGCGGAACTCAACATTCCCTCAACGATTATCGGTAACGCAGAGAATCGCCGTAAGCTTGAAAGTTTAAAAGATCCGACCCCTGCTGTTTTTACAAGGAGCCCCGCCGTATCGACGTCACCTTTCTTTCCACAACTAACACCAGCTAGGAGCAGCGTTGCTCTTCCTCTGGGGCCTAAAAAGAGACTGTTCAAAATGAACACCTGGCTATCGCTCTAAATTTGCACCCATGTACAGTTTTTGTTAAAAGTTTTGCGGGTCGAAAATTTTTGCTTCATTTTATATGTTTACCCTTGTAAATGTTTGTGCTGAAACAGGTTTGTAATAAACACTTTTAAATTTTTAACAGTCGTCTGACATCTTTGTTTTTTTTTAAAAATGGTTTGAAAATGTGCACCGTGTGAATAAAAAAAAATAAAAAAAAAATGCCTAGGCTAAAATCATGTTTAAGATGTTTTTTTAGTTTTAGACACTCATCAGTACAATTAGCAGTTTACAATGCCTTACACTTTTGACAAAGACCATATTCTGTTTTAACAGCGCTCAACATTATCCTGGAGTTTTCATTCACATATTTCCTGACAACACCGTCGTTGTTTACTAGATCGGCTGAGTACAGATTTAAAAAAATTCTAAAGGTCATGCCTTCAGACATTTTACTAATAAAATATATACAGTGTTCCCCGCATGTGATGGCCAAAGGATCCTGCACACATATTTTGTTATACTCAACCGTGGGTGATGCTTTTTTTACATATTTGAATATCGGCTTTGTATAAATGCTATGCTCAGGGAACTCTGCCAAACTATCAAACACTATAACCGTGTCCACATCCAGAAACAGAGCCACCCAATGTGTACCGTCCTTGTAATGGGGATCAGTGTTACAGACGAGGGTGCGGGGTCTTTCTGGGCCTATCTTTTCAGGTAGTCCATCGCTAGGGATTACACCTAGAAAGAATTTCTTAGCATATTTATGTCTACTTAAGAAGTCTTGTATCTCCGCAGTGTCAATTTTTAAAAAAATTTTAAAATTATTTTACACTTTTTTAATGGTAGTCAAACATAAGCTGCCGGGCATGGTTGACCTGGATAACGCTGTCGAATACCGAGAACACAACCATGTTCACATTGGCAGCCAGCGCCTGTGTAAAGCGTATTTCCGCTTTTAGATTTCCGTTTTTGATCAGGTTGTAGTGGCCACCGTCTTCCATGTCAGGCGTCAGGTCGAACGCAAACAGCGTGTAGCCGGCCGCATACCCCTCTCTTGAAAAAACTACACCCGAGTCCCGCAGCTGTTTCCCCGTTATCGAGACCAGCCCGAGATATTCCCCGACAAAATTTGATGTTCCAAAATTCAGTGTGAAGGGTTTTGCGGGTATCACAGCGCTCTCGTGAACCAAAGCGGCATAGTTGATATCGTAGTGTTTGAAGTTGAAAGGGTTTGAGTTGTAGAGGCCGCTAAAAGCTGTATTGTCCACAAACCCTATGATGATGAGTTTCGGTAATTGTCCCAGTAATAGATTCTGCTGCTGCGTTAATCGGGTACCGGCGGGGATGCTGAATATCTTCAGAGCAACTCAATGGCATTCTTGGCATTCGATAATTGTAAAGCTTCTGCATTGGCCAGTCTGACACTCGGGGACACTTTCACTCTCTTTACAAACAGGCTCGCGGACAATATAACCAGTTTATACTGCTCCGCATCACCGCTGATGAGACAGAAAGCGTCCTTGTTACGATTGAGTTTGATCTTAAGATCTATACCATTGACTAGCAGTTTGTCTTGGAAGAAAAGGTCTGAATGTACGCGCCCCAGGAGGTCAAACTGCCTACTGCCGGCGACGAAGCTGGCTCTTTTTTTTAAAACCCTTGTTGTCCCCGTCCAAAGCTGTGTTCTCCAAATGCGCTTCGGTATCTCTGTAGAAGAGCCCCGCTGAAAGCTGTGTGTTCAGCGCGTTGCGACAGTAATTTAGAATACTCTCTATGTAGGCCCTGTAGGCATACATGTTATCACTCTGCATGACGAGTCGATCGCCTAGGTTAATGTCCACTTGATTAAACATGGTTGCCATGGGGTAGGCGATCGGGGCCACTCTAGCATCAGCCTCGATGTTGGCACCATTTGCTTTGGGTATTTTACAGACGAGGTGCAGAAGAGTGTTATTGAGATCCAGGTACATATCCGTGGACCCCGACACATAAAACTCTATTGGTGCAAGTGGCGTCAGAGCGGCCATAGGCGACACTTCCATGAAAAAACAGTTTTCAATGCTGGTCTGTGTGGGTTTGAGAGAAAACAGATCTAACTCAGATTTGGCGCATTCACCCGATTCACAGTGTACGAAGGCCATGAACTATGCTTTAAAAAATATTTTCACTAGAACGTGTTCTCTTCTTCTTCTTGGAAGATCTCTTCTGTCTTACGGCTCTTCTTTTATGTGGGCCTTTTGAATTAGTCCTACGCTTCTTATAGGGCATTGGTGGCCCCCTACGCCTTGACACCAGCACACACATTGTACATCATCCCAGCTCCTCCTTGGGGCTGTCTGTTCATACGCTCGGCGACCGCAGACGTTCCACTACCCACGACGTCCTGGGCTATGTTCGTAGCAGCCGCTTTAACATGAGGTTTTGCAATTTCGAACCCTCTTCTCAAAAAGGGCATAGCTCGCCTAAACAGGCTCCGGAAGAAACCCCCCAATCCCGACCCGTACATAACAGGAGCCCCTTGAAATTAGAGCAGGTGACCTCCATACCCAGCCTGAACTCTATAATAGTCCCTGTACATAGAGGGATCCCCGTAGGTTTTCATGATGACCATCGCAGCAGCCTAATAGTCACCGTCGCGACGGGGTCTTAAATGAAGCTTAACAATAACTTTCCCGTATTTAAAGGCCACCGGCTCCGACTGATCGTTGTACACCATGATGGTTATAGTGTCAAAATGGTTTTTAGAAATTGCCACATAGTCGAGTTTGTGATGTTGCATATTAACCATCATGTTATTTTCGCCCTGCACAGGGACCCATCTCAACAAAGGTGAATACCTGTCCCGACCCTCTGCGGTTCTACGATATCGCTATACACGTAGAGTGTAAAAAATCCGCCGTTAATATCGGGGCATGTAGGGTCTGGATCCACCTGTCTTTGCACATGCTGTACTGTCCCTAAAATCCGCTGTAATTTACCAGTACATGTATATCTGGTATCAAACTCGGGGGCTCTAAGAAAGACTTTTCTTCTAACGTAATCCGACACCAGATATATATTTGCATACTCTTCAACGATGCTTATAGATTTGTTGATGGCCTCGACCACCGATGCTACGGTTGGGTAATAGCCGTGTGGGAAAGTCTGGGGAAAGCTCAGGGCATCCTGAGTGCGCTTTATATGAAATTTAGCCTTGGACTTTGTAAATGTATTCCAAGTTCTAGGGTACTGTATCTCCGTTAGCGCCACCTCCCAGGGTCCTTTCAAATCCTCTGGCTTTGCCAATTTCACGGTATAACTAGAAATCTGATTGTCTGGGAACATGTCCTTCGAAACGTTGGACGGTAGCGTGATATAAAAAGGTGAGTTCTCCATCACGGCGCTTACAGCTTGACCTCACACACCGCGCAGTGGGCTGGCCAGAACCCAACTGTTACATTTCTCGGGCCACCCCCGCCATTTGACCAACGCCTGTCTCCTGGCACCGCTCCCTTTCCTTTTCAGAACCTTTTCAACCCTGTACACTCTGTTCGGATCGTAGGGAACCTTCTGTAACTCTTCGCTGTAAAAGACACCTGCTACCTTTTCACCATCGTAGTCCTTTAACCTGTAAAAATATACCCCCTCTTGAAGCTCAACACTTTCCACTATGAATATCTCATCGCTGAATGTCTGTTGGTAGCCTTTGGTGAAGACACCTTTCAACTTTGAAACCCTGACATGATACCCTTCTTTTAAAGACGGTTTCTTGACCCTCGGCGTAAGACGACTACCGTACACAGTTCTCCACACCATTAACGAATTATCCTGCGTTACCTCAACGGGGGCCATTTTGATTGTCCTGTGGTAGGTGGCGTTATAAACATCTATAAAAGCCTGTAGAACATCCACGTATCTGTAGGTGTTGTTGGCGGTGAAATAGAGCCACATCTTTGACTTTAAAGTTCGGTTAAAACGCTCTACAACCGCAGCCTTTACCTCTGTGTGCGTTACAAAATGTTGAACAGCGTGCTGGTTTAATAATTTTTGGAAAGGTTTGTTTAAAAATTCCTTTCCCGCGTCTGTTTGTAGTTTCTGAGGTACGCGACCTCTAGCGAAGATGTCTTTAAAACCGGCTGTGACGCTGGTACCACTTTTATGGTTTAACGACTCTGCATAGGCATACTTGGACAAGACGTCTATGACGGTTAATATATACATGGAGCCATTGTTATGTTTTGCTAGATCTTGAAGACTGATTATGTCAGCTTGCCACTGATAATCGAGCTGTGCGCTAACAACAGTGGCCCTCCTCTTAAGGCGTCTCCTGGCCGGTTTGTGGAGCGAATAAGCCTCTTCCCCAGCTAATCATGTCTTCACAACGGCGCGGTTTACAGAGTCATTTTCAGCTCGAACCCTTCTAAATAGCGCTTCAGAGCCACCGAAGCTTCCAACCCCCTGTGTACCGTAATAAAGCTTCCTTAAAACGGCACCCGTCATGCTGTCACCCACCATCACCACGAAATGAAAGACGCATGTTTTGTGTAAGGTCATTTTATTAAACATAAAAAACATAAAAGTGTGGCGGGACTACACAGCCAGCGTGTATTTGACATTTTGTGGTACATAGCTTATAACTGTCAAAATGGTGGCCCACCGGGGCCTTTTTACAAGCGTATACATAGTACAACACCCGTTACACATGTTACTCAGAGTAGGTCCTTTTACAAGCCCTAAGCGTCACGAACTTTGATATTTTTATAGCTATACTCTCAATAGTTCTAGACATGACTTCCCGCTCCCCACGCCTATAACTCTGAACGCTCAGGATACTGACAGAATTCAACAGTTCATACAGTTCTAGGTAGGACAATACAGAACCTTCATTTGTGAGATAATCTTCAGTCATGTGCTCCAAAGCCCCGTGTATTCCCGTCAATGGTGAAAGTCTTAACTCTCGCACGTGATCTTTGTCCGAGTTCCGACATTTAACAGATGCGGTTAGCCGGACATTGATACACCACTTGGCGATACACACATGACTGCTGCACTGCAACAAGGCCGAAGGTTCTGAAATGTTCAGATACCGCAGAGTCAAAGGGTGTATTTCAGCTATTCTTTCTTTAACCAGCACAAATATCAATCTCCCGATACAGATGTATCCCGGGTGTAACTCATAGACATCTTGCACCACGATACTCGGATTCACCGCCTAGAAGTGAGTAAGTATGGAGCGTTAAGTAACACATTTATGGTCTGCTTTTTTAAAAACAACTTTCGTGGGGCTAAAAACTTCATTCTTCTATTTATATAATAAATGTCACACATTCGTCTTTCTATAACCCTTTCTATCATACTTTTGTCAAAGTGGGGACACAGCCCCTGCATACGGTCGAGTTTTGAGCAGGGCTCAGCAGCGTATCGGATCTCATTGACAGCCGCAGCCATGACCTTAATCATATCAGCGTGGACACCTTTCTTCACAGCTGACAGCCCGTACACCACCCATAACAAATTATAGACCCGGTGAGGGTCTAGCCGACTACAAATGTGGCGAATTGTTCTTGCAGTGTACGACTCGTATAGACACTCGTGAGCCGCCTGCTGAGGTTCATTAATTTTATGCCTGTAACACAGGTCATAATAGTCCCCTTTAACACACGTGTTCACAAAGGTCGCTGCAAAACCTTTAACTGGCCATATGGCGTCATAGGGCACGCCCGGAGTTTCCTTTTCAAAATCGTGGCTAGTGTAGGTGCAAACACATTTCTTACGATGCTCTTTGTTCTGGCTTGTAATACTTTCAGACTGTCTGGAACAGCATAAGCAGTAAAAATTTACGTCGTTAACCTTTGGCGCGGACCCTTCTAGTGGCTCTCTTTCTGCAGTTGTTTTCTATGGTTCAAACAGAAAGAACAAGACAAATTATTAGTTAAAAGTATGACACCATAGTATACATGAAAAAAAAAATGTCTATAGAGTTTTACTAACCTCAACATTCTCGCCACACTCAGAGGCTCCTCTGAAATCTTGCAAGTCGCAGAGGTCCATCGGGGTAGAAGCATCGTCGGAGTTTACAACGGAAGGCTGTACAACAACAGCCTCTGACTCGGGGTCCCCCTGGAATCCCATGTCTTCATAGACGGGCGAATTCGGCGGTGCTACACACTCTTCAACATCTTCAAAGTCGATGAAGTTAACTGCAACACTTAATTCATCATTGGAGGCATCGCTGTCGCTGCTGTCCCCCTTAATAGGGGATATTAGGTTCGGCAAATCCTTGAGGTTGAGCTTTTCAAGCCGCTGGCAAAGTTCCTGTTGAAAACCGGCAACATCGGTATCCCTGTCATCAGGGACAGCCTGTTGTGCATTCTCATCCATCGTAAGAGGTGTTAGGGTCCGGTAATATCTACCAATAGTGTTCAGGGCCCCTGAGGAGGCGGCTTTTCTGACGATCGGATTGTATCTCTTCATGGCGCCTTGACAAGCTGTTTCAGCATTGGTTCACGGTTTGGCAGACGGCTCTAACCCGCTCCTTATATGCAGCATTTCCAAAAGGGTTGGCGCTACTCTACACCACCATGAGGTCACAGACCACGTGACACACCCTACACACATGGCACTTCCGGGGAGGGCTCTCAGGGACACCGGAAGTCCCAGCCACCGGAAATGGCGTCACTTCCGGGGCGGGATAGCTGTCACTTTTAATATGGTGATTAAAGGTATCCCTTCCTACTACTAATGTGTAAAATATTTATGCAGCATTTCAAACAATAAGAAAGTGAAAAAATACAAGAAAAATCCCACACCAATCTAGAAAATAGAGCAAAATTGAATAAATTAGTTGACACCAAAAATAGGAAAATCAGTAGAACCCGGAGATTTTAAATTTTAAAAATTTCAGGTAAGTAAGGCACCAAAAAGCACAAGGTACCAGTCGTCATTATCTGGTCATGTGAGATTGGGTGAAAGTCATAAATTCAGGCTAACCATGATGGAGCGCAGGCCTGGTACAGGGACTGGGTTAACCCCACTTAAATAGTTGTTTTCAAAGTCCAGCGCAGAGTTCCTTTCAAGGTGAAAGGGATTGTGAGGAGCAGGGAGAGCATCATGGGCTGTTGTTGATGTAGCACAGAGAGCAGGCCTAGCATTGTAGAGAGTTGCCTTTCTAGAATAAAGATCCTTTTGGGCCTCACAGACAGTCCTTTCTGGATCTTCGCTATGGCAATTTTGTAGAGAATTTCCTTTGAAGTCTTTAAAGTTTTCAGCCTCCCCGGTCATGGCGCCAAGCTGACTACATGAACATTGCAGTGGTGATAAGTCCTTTTTGTGATGGCAGGGCACAAACTTTTTAGTTGCAAGCGGAGCTATGCTCAGCTCCACCTCCATCCTGTCACCCCATCCTCCCAGCTGTTTGCCCATCCAGGCACACCTAATCTCTTTATTTTGTGGCTGTCTGGGAGGAATACAAAAGTCTGAGGGCCTCATTACGAGTTTGGCGGTCTGTGGACCACCATGTTGGCGGTCCAACCACCGCAACTCTGGCGGTCCGACTGCCATATTACAAGTTTGGCTATGGGACCGCCAAAAGACTACTAGCGGTCCGCCAGTCCCGCCATAATGACTCTGAGTCAGTATGGTGGGGACCATGTTGGTTCTTCACTACGTCAGTCAATGTTAGAGATCTCGGCATTGAGACCGTATAACTATTACGACCTGCCCCAGCGCCAAGTTTTCATTGAAAATTCCACCGCCATGGAAAGCTTGGTGGTATGGCAGGTAAGGAGCTCAAAATGTGGGGCCCCAAGTGGTATGCATGGAGGGGAAGGGGGAAATTTGGGTTTCGGGGACATACTGTGTCTCATGCATGGGGTGGTACATGGGAAACAGGTTGCCCATCCCTCTGACAGGTAGAGCATGGCCAGCAGTAGGTCCATTGCACTGCCCCATGCCTCCACTCACCAGTCGCTCCAGCTCCATGTAGAACTCGTAATATGGCATCCTAGGACAATTGGCCTGGTACCATTGGAAGGACCGCCACCATGGCGGTCTGGCAGTCAGACAGCCAAACTCATAATGATGCCCTAACTGCCAGCTGCACCTACTCATGAGACCCAGGAACAGGATGCAGACACCAAATGGTTAGGGAAGGAAAATGCCAACTTTCTATAAGTGACATTTTCAAAAGTGTAACTTAAAATCCGACTTTACTATTAAAGATGATTTTTAATTACAATTTCACAGACATTAAACATGGAAGGTTTACTTGTTCCCAAACAAAACGTAGCACATGAATTGTAATGAGGCAACCCAATTTTATCCTAAGGGAGAGGTAGGCCTCATAATAGGGAAAGCTAATGTAGGAGTTTTTCACTTCCATGATATGTAAAACTTAAAAGTACATCTTGAATTTTTGAAATGCACTGCACTCTGCCCTTTGCGCTGCGTATGACATTCCTAGGGATGACTCATTTGTATTAAAAATGAAGGTTAAGCCTGGCAAAAAATTTATTCTGCCAGGTCGAAGAGGCAATTTAAAACTGCACACACATGCTGTAGTGGCAGGCCCGAGACATATTTAAAAGGGCTACTTAAGTCAGTGGCACAATAAATGCAACAGACCCACTAGTAGCATTTCATTATAGGCCCTGGGTACATGCAGTATCAATTTACCAGAGACTTACAAGTGAATTAAATGTGTCAACTATGTTCAAGCCAATTTTAGCATGTTTAAAGCAGGGAGCACAAGCACGTTAGCACTTGTTAGCAGTGGTAAAGGTCACAGACCAACAGAAATTAGATCACCAGAAATGAAGGAGGAAGGCAAAATGTTTGGGGTAAGACCACCCTAAAAGTGACAGGTCTAAGAATTATTTTATATTATATTATGCTATGCTATGTTATGTTATGGTATGTTCACTGGTTGCTCGCCCATTGGGAGTGAATGAGTGGCTCCCCACAATGTCAAATCATCTTAAATAATATTTGTTTTGATTTTATAATGTGGTGGGCCATACGAGAAGCATACGAGAAGAGGAATGCTCATGACAACATTATTGCTGTGGCAACGAGGGAGGGCTGTTTCTGACATGTTCTTTAAGTGCACATGTAAATCTGACCGATGCCTTTTTCACAGCCAGCCTGACATGTGCACTTTACAACTCTGAAGTTGGATGTACGGAAGCCTGGTGAAGTGTAGAGATCGCAGCCCCTCAGTCGCCAGTGAAGCATTTGGTAGTCTTGACCTTGCCAACCCAGAGGCTTCTCTCATGCTCTTTACTGTAGTAAACAGCATGAGAGCATCATTGGGAATGGCTGCCATAAGCTCTGTGGTGCGCAGCTCATTCACGCACAATGGAAAACAACTGTGCAGGGGCCTGTTCTGCTTGCTCAATCCTGCAATCGAAGTTCCAAATGGACATATAGTAGTGAGTAGCTCTGAGCTGTCCTTGTATTATTCTGGCTACAGTCAGCTCTTGGGCAGGTGCGACGGACTTGGCTCATGCTGCATCTCTGTCCTTCAGCAAAGTCACAGTGATTTAATGTTTTGACAAAAGTGTATTTTTTATAGAGGATCTGCCTATAGATTATATTTTCTGACACTATTTAAAATGTCATATGGCTGTGACTGAAAACCTATTTGTAAAATCTGTCAAAGGTGGTGTGTATATTATTTCTTTAAGTAAGAAATGCTTTCCTACACAAATGGTGAAGAAAGCATATCTTCGCTCTTGGTTGTTGTTAATTGTTGATGGCATTTGGTGCTTTTATTTCATGTAACTAGTTCATTTGCTTCAGCCCCAAAACGGTAATCCCAGACATTTTTGTAAAATTAAATGGATATGAGAGTTCCCTATTTAATAGCTTATTCCTGTGTTTGTATGTAAGACTGGTACTAATGAGGTGAATTATTTGCCCAATTAGTGTTAACATACAAAATAAAAATAAAATAATGAGGTAATACCATAACAAAATGTGCAGCATTATGTCACATAACTTGCCTTTTCTTGCTGTATAATTTGGTCCTCCCCTGCCACATAATTCCAATGGCCTTATTTACAAGGTAAAAACTAGCAGCATATTAGATCTTAGACCTACAGTTTTTCTTAAATGCAAGATTTATGCTAGTTCATGCTGAGGACTCTGTCTAGCTATGCTGCAGCCAGCAGCCAAAAGGGCTTAGTTGTGAACAGTGCAGCAGGTGCAGTAGCATTGGCCCCACGTTTTTGAGGGGCTTTTAGCACCCCAACTATGGGTGTTTTTTTAATACAACCACACATATGGTAGAGGTGGTCCATCTTCTTTGATTGACCTACGGCCAATGGCACACCTTGCTATGCAACTAGATAGCCACCTCAAGCTTATATTCTATCATAATCACTGGCTCTGTGCAAGTCAAGAAAGGTTTTGTACATCCTACCACTTCGACATTTCACCAGTCACCACCGGTTATGTCATTTTATACAGATTTCTATAGTGCACTATCAGTCAGGAAGGTATTGGTGATGAGCAGGTGAGTCCAGCCAAGCCTAGGTGGAACTACTTGAAAAGCCAGTTCTTCACCTTCTTGGGGAATTCATGAAGTGAGGAAGAGGCTCTTACTTGTTGTGCAGTTTGTTTCAAGTTTTATAAGCGATGTAGGAGAATGCTTGACTTCTGGATCTGGTTTTCTGTGTGTGTGGGGTGTGTGCAAGTAGGAGTCAGGAGAAACAGAGGTGTCTGGAAGGTTTGTGAAAACAGTCAGCGCTTTGAAAGTGTGGGTAAGGCTATTTAATTGTGCTGGTTTGTGTATTGGGCGCCAGTGGAGCTCTTTTAGGTGTGATGTCTTGTGAATATGACGTGAGAGGCTGAGAGTGATTCTGGCTGCAGAGTGTGAATGGTTGCAGCCTTCGGGTGACTTTCTTGTCGATCCTGGCATAAAGGGTGTGCATGTAGCCAGCTTGCTTGTGACAAGTGTGCCTGTGATGATTTTCTGGCTGCTGATTGAAAGCCAATTGAAATTCTTCCTCAGGGCTGTCATCGTATGGAAGCATGAGGCAATGACGCCATTGACTTGGGCAGTTATGATGAGTTTGCTGTTGTAGACTATCCTGAGGTTCATGACATTGTTGGTCCTAGCTCTGTAGGCCACCAAGTGGATGGAATTGATCTTCCCAAAGATCACATTTTCGGTCTTGTCTGTGTTCAGCTTCAGACATGGAATCTTCATCCAGTGAGCGATTTCAGTCACGCAGGCATTGAACTCTGTCCAGGTACTGTGTGTTTTATCCATGAAGGAGAGAATGAGCTGTGTGCCATAGTCATAGGAGAGGATGTTGATGTCATGAGAGCTAGCTGGCTAGACAGATCATGTAGAGGGATCATGTATGCATTGAAGAGGGCTGGGCTCAGGGAGCATCCATGTGGGCTCATGGAGGACCCTTGGGGAACCCAACAGATAAATTACTACCCTTTGTACCCATAAAGAGTACCAGCCAAGTATTTTACCAGGTGGTTTTAATGAGAAACTGAAAATGCAGAATCATCTTTAATCCCACTAAAATGTGCGGGTGCCTTTGTGCAAGCAGTTAGGGTCACCTTGGCCTTACAGATTTAATCAGCCTATAGTCCTTTGTTGTGCAATATTAGTCCCTCAAATCAAAATTGACAGCTAAATGAAATCCAATCTCCCTGTGGTCTGGGCCCTGTTTATATTCTACCTAATGGCATAAAACATAATAGCAATAGAGAGCCAGGCAATGGAGCATGTATTAAGTACCTAATTCTATTGCATGCTCTCATTTGTATTGTTTATACGACAGATTTACATTTTATTGTCCTCATTATAGTAATACTGATTCATGCAGTAACCTGAGTTACTTGTTAAATTTGGATAGCCCCAGGAAACTGTTGTTTTTCACCCACACACAAATCCAGCTTAAGTAGGTGTAGTCTCTGATGAAATACCAGAAAAACATAAGGAACATTTAGGGAAATAAGGGCTGGAATTACAGAGTGCCCCAGTAATTCCTCATTTGCCACAATACACAGACAGCTCAAAAAGCCACATCACATCTCCTATCTGCCCCAAGGGCAAATTGTGTAGGACAGGCCCGGGTTATACCCATTTACTAACCAGTGACTGGATATTTTTCCACCCAATCCTATCTCTTTCTTGCCCCATGCTCACCCCCTTTTGTAGCACTTCCTCATCTCTGTACTGTAAACATTCCCAGAAGCCAAAAGGACTAATCACTTCCTTCATTTGGAAGGGAATCCAACTCTTCATTAGCCTCTCTTTCATTTAGATGTGCTAACTTCCCCTATGTCAGGATGAAAATTGGTTGCCCTTGCTAGGGTTAGGGGCTGAAAGTCTCGGAGGACTAATGGAATTAATGAGAACAGATCTGATGAGCCCTATTCAGTATCTAAAAGTGAAAAGAGTAAGTGTGAAAGATGTTCCACTTTCCTTTCCAAGTGACTAGTCCTGTTAAGTGGTCATTGGTTAATAACATCCTTACATTTCTGAGTCTACATGCAAAGACATTGTCTTCTGGCAGTAGGGTTGGTAACTCTCAGCCAGGAATTTGTGTTGGACTACTGGAGTGGTTGAGTGACAACTTGGTTCTAAGCCAGTTTTGTCTCGGGCAGCAGAAAGTACATTTTTGAGAAAGCTATTTATTTTTAAAGTAAGCAAACCTTTTTCATCATCAAACTAGATTTTTGAAATTGAGAGGGAAATAAATCATTTTGATAGCATTTCCCAATGATACCTACCTTATTATAGAAAGACAAAGGTACTCACGGTAGAGGCCTCAAAAGGATGAAAGGCTACATTTGCCTCAACAGAATCTTATTTATCAAAACAGAATTACAGAAGTTTTCAATATAATTAGTAAATACAATACAATGCCTTTTCATTACAAGAAACCTGTTCTTAGTCAATCTGTCTTTCAAATCTATGAAATTGGGCAACTCAATATTATTTCCGTCAGTGGGCAGCACAACTGTATTGATGCAGTGCAAAAACTTGAGTCATAGATCCCTCAGTATGTCTGCAATATGATATTTTCTAGATTTGTGGAGACCTCCTGCTGTCTGACAAATAGAATGTGAGGCTCACACTGACAGGTACCGAATTAGAACGGTTGATTCTTGTTTCACATTGTAGACACTGTGGGGCTCAATTACAAAAGAAATGACTCAGCGTGGCACTGTAAGCCAGCTTGCTGTGCCAGGCTACGTCATTTTCAAAGTGCCAGGATGTGTCATATTTACAGAAATTCCTCTGCACTGGCACACAAACTGCTGCCTCGCGCCAACGCAGGCACCCTTGCGCCATGGTGCAAGGGTGTCTGCATGGCAGGGATGATTGTTTATCTGCAGGAAGGGACATATTCCTGCGCCTAAACAATCATTAATGGCAATTTCCTCTTTCTACGTGTGCTGCATAATGTGTCAGATCCCATGGGTTTTGCATGGGAACACCCACAGCAACACCCATGGAATGCCCCTTTCATACAGTTATGTGTGAAAGGGGGCCATACTTCAAAGGCCATGAAAAGTCATGAAAGGTGGCTTTGCATTGACTTGTAAATATGGACCTGCACACTGCGCCACCAGAAGATCAAAGAAATGACACTCCGGTGGCTCAGCATGCCACTAGGGGCTTATAAATGAGGCCCTTTATGCCTACTCATTCAGTATAATCAAAACAGAATCTGTGTTCTGCCAGGAAATATTCAAGTGAGACAGCTCGTATGGTTATGGTATACACTGTATCAAGACTAAAGTCAGAAATCCACACAGATTTAGAGAAGAATTGCAACTAAACCACTCTAGATGCCCGAATCAGGTGTATTTAAACTACACATAGTTCTAAATTAACAGAAACTGATCCGTCATACTAAATGGTGCTTTAAGTGATGAGACAGTGAAGAGTGAAATTCAGGGGCATATTTATACTCCGTTTGCGCCGGAATTGCGTCGTTTTTATTTACGCAATTTCGACGCAAAACTAACTCCATATTTATACTTTGGCGTTAGACGCATCTAGCGCCAAAGTCCATGGAGTTAGCGTCATTTTTTTGCGTGGACACCTACTTTGCGTTAATTATATGTAAGGTAGGCGTTCCCGTCTAAAAAATCGACTCCGAGGCATGTGTGTCGGATTTATACTCCCGGGCAAAAATCACGCCCGGGAGTGGGCGGGTCAAAAAAAATTACGTACGGCCGCTTTTGCGCCGTTTTTTAGCGCCTGCAAAAGGCAGGCGTTAAGGGACCTGTGGGCTCTGAAGGAGCCCAGAGGTGCCCTCCCATGCCCCCAGGGACACCCCCTGTCACCCTTGCCCACCCCAGGAGGACACCCAAGGCTGGAGGGACCCATCCCAGGGACATTAAGGTAAGTTCAGGTAAGTGTTTTTTTTTTTTGTGGCATAGGGGGGCCTGATTTGTGCCCCCCTACATGCCACTATGCCCAATGACCATGCCCAGGGGACAGAAGTCCCCTGGGCATGGCCATTGGGCAAGGGGGCATGACTCCTGTCTTTGCTAAGACAGGAGTCATTTCTATGGGGGTTGGGAGTCGTAAAAAATGTCGCAAATCGGGTTGAGGCGAAAAAATTGCCTCAACCTGACTTGCCCCATTTCTTGACGCCCAAGCCCCATATCCCCCTACGCCGACGCTGCCTGATGTACGTCGTTTTTTTTAACGCACACCAGACGGCGCCGGCGGCTAACGCCGGCTAACGTCAGTCAATAAATACGGCGCCCGCATGGCACTTCAGAATGGCGTTAGCCGGCGCTAATTTTTTTGACGCAAAACTGTGTTGGCGCAGTTTTGCATCAAAAAGTATAAATATGGGCCTCACTGTGCCAAAACAAAGTGAATATGGTAAAACAGCATAATATATACAGTATAAACAATAACATAAAACAGGGTGACAGAAGGTCAATCCCAAAACAGGAACTTGACATGAATGATTCAATCAAATATCTAATTAAGATAGCATGGATTGACCATAGACAAGTCGATGTTCCAACTCCTAATGCAATAAATTGCCTGGGCTCTTCATCAGAACAAAAATTACAGCAGGAAGGCACCTACGGACAAAAGAGAGCAGAATCAGTCTCCGGAAGCCCTCTGCAAATACACGGGCAGAACAATAGCATATCAAATCAAGGCCCGTATTTATACTTTTTGACGCTAAACTGCGCTAACGCAGTTTAGCGTCAAAAAATTTTGCGCCGGCTAACGCCATTCTGAAGCACCATGCGGGCGCCGTATTTATTGAATGGCGTTAGCCGGCGCAAGCAGACCGGCGCTGCCTGGTGTGCGTGGAAAAAAAACACGTACACCAGGCAGCGCCGGCGTTGGGAAAAATGGCGTTAGGGCGTCTTAAAATGGCGCAAATCAGGTTGACGCTAAAAAATCGTCTTAACCCGATTTGCGCCATTTTAAACGACACCCAGACGCCATTTACATGACTCCTGTCTTAGTAAAGACAGGAGTCATGCCCCCTTACCCAATGGCCATGTCCAGGGGACTTATGTCCCCTGGGCATGGTCATTGGGCATTGTGGCATGTAGGGGGGCACAAATCAGTCCCCCCTATGCCAAAAAAAAAATAAAAAAAAATAAAAATTATACTTACCTGAATGTCCCTGGGGTGGGTCCCTCCAGCCTTGGGTGTCCTCCTGGGGTGGGCAAGGGTGGCAGGGGGGGTCCCTGGGGGCATGGGAGGGCACCTGTGGGCTCATTTTGAGCCCACAGGCCCCTTAACGCCTACCCTGACCAAGGCGTTAAAAAGTGGCGCAAATGTGGGTTTTTTTGACCCGCCCACTCCTGGGCGTGATTTTTGCCCGGGAGTATAAATACGACGCATTTGCGTCGCCGTCATTTTTTTAGACGGGAACGCCTTCCTTGCATCTCATTAACGCAAGGAAGGCGTTCACGCAAAAAAATGACGCTATTTGCCCATACTTTGGCGCTAGACGCGTCTAACGCCAAAGTATAAATATGGCGCTAGTTTTGCGCCGAATTTGCGTCGAAAAAAACGACGCTAATTCGGCGCAAACGGAGTATAAATATGCCCCCAAGTTCCTACCGAACCATAACAAATCACGGTCACAATACTAGAGATCCTTTAAATTCTTGATTGGTTTACAATGTATCTAAAGAAAAGAGAATCCAGAAAATCCCATACCATTACAGGTCATGGGGAAAACCTCCAGAAACAAATAGAATAAAAGGAGAAAAGGACCGAGAAGAGAAAACCCAAGATACCATCACTTGAAAACCACGGTAGAGCACAAGTGAAGGTAGAGGGAGGGTAAGCTCCCATAAATATAAGAGTACAAAGGACATTCGTTCCACATGCACTCAGAAATATTTCAGGTCCAAAGCACAATGGTGCAAACACAACACACGGCGCTCAGGATAAGCTGGTCTGCCATAAATGTGCAAACATTAACCAGATAAATAGGAGAACATAGAGAGGTGGTCAAACTTCATGCAAAACCTAGTGACAAGCGTGGATTACCAACAACCAAGAAGATAATAAGCATCATGAAGGAAAACCCACATTCATGAAAAAGGGGGACTGAGGTACGACCACCACACGGTGAAAGACAAAAACATAATACAAATAAAAATAAGTAATAGCTGGGACAGAACTGTCCCATGCCAAGGAAAGCAAGCCCATCGTAAAGGGGAAAATCTACAGAGCTCACAGTTGTGGCTCAATTCCGCTAAATCGGCTTAAAGAATCACAGAGGGAGTTGCAGGTGGTACCATTGTGAAGGGTCAAAAAAGGGGATGTGGCTGTAGTATATTCCAAAGAGGACACTCAAGCGAGCCCAAACGCCGTGGCCAAATTCAGAAGAAGGAAGGCTGTCATGGGATGTGTATCAGGGAGGCAACTGCCCCGTGCAGGGAAGCCAGTGTCAAGGACTCTGGAACAATCAGAAGGATCCCAGGTGTCGGTAGTAACAATGCAACCCCTCCAGTGTACTGGAACAACAGACAAAGGGAAAGGCTACTATGGGTAAAGTCAAAAATGGCCAGGCACACTTTGCCACCGGAGCATCAAAAAATGACACTCCAGTGGCTTGTGAATGAGGCCCTGCATGCCTACTCATGAGGTATAGCCAATATGTATACACTGACAGACACTAAATCATGATACACATTTCACAGCTCACCTGGCATTACTACTTTGAATATGTTCTTTTACAGAAAGGAAGTCTTGTGCAAAGGCTGAAAAAAACGCTTGTGTTATTGTGTTACTTCAAGACACAAATTCAATGTAAGATGCTAAATGCAAAAGGGTTCTCTGTCAAACAGGTTTCCTCTGAAAGCTTGAAAAGATGATGCAGAATGTTGGACTATTTACACAGTGCCTAATTTATAAAAACACGTAAGTGCAGGTCACAATATTTCTTCTAGAAATGCCACTGCCCACTTCCATGACTCACACTGCTCACTTCTTCCATTGGCACTGCCCACTTGAGGCACTGGCACCATGAAACCAGTATTGCGAGCAATTGATTTGGGGAATTGTTCACATTTTTATTTTGAAAAAGTGGAGAAAATATGAAAAAGGCCTCTTATCATAATAAAAAACAGATACAATTACCCTTAATGAAACAGGGAACATGAATATAATAAATTCCTTGTCATCATACAAACAAGGCTCGACTGATTCCTTTTTTATATAAGTCACAGACAGTGGTATGAGTTGAGAGTCAGCAGAGTCAGTGAGCTGCTGACACTTTTCTGACCGCTGAAATAAGTAAAGTAGGGCTGTAAAGGTAATTGGAGTTCACTGCCCTAAAGTTTATTTCTTAATATATGGTTCTAAATGAGCCATGGAAGTGCGGAGAGCCCCACCCACACACACCGGCTCAAATTAACCACTGGTATTGCTAACGCACCATTTATCAACATGTTTTTTTCCATACAATATGGTTAGCTATAATGTAGCAATATTTCGAAAGACACTGGCAATGCTAGTAGAACTAACATTTTACCAATGAAAGTCCTTTTTATGATGGGAAAGACTGTGTATCTCTTTGTGTGGGGATGTGTGGCTGCTTGCTTGCGAATGGGTGTGTAAATATAGGTGATTGGGTAAATGTGAACTGGTTGTGAATATGAATAGCAGTGCATAACACAGCTGGGTGGGTCAATGTGAGTGGGTAGGTGGGTGAAGGTAGTCTTGCAAAGGTTAAAGGTGAGTGGGTGTGAATGTATGAATGTGGGTGCACATGTGAATCCCAGTAGCTCGGTGGGTATAAGTATGTGGAAAGTTTCAGCTTGTTGAATTACTCAGAGTTACTCAGAGTCAGAGCATTCTTGCTAAATACACATACATTCATATTACAGCATTCAACAACTGACAACATATGGGCATGAATTAACACTGGTGTCATGCCTCGTATGCTGTTTCTGTCAAATGTGACAATACGCAGATGCTCGAGAAGTTTTTAGTATCTGTTCTCGTTGAGTCCAGGGGCTATTTTACAGAAACTGCGAATAGGTGTAAAATTAGAGTGTATCGAGATTGTTTGTGTAATGTGGAAGGGAGCAAACACCTTTTGTTACAGTTCCTACTATACAAACATTTCTGCATAAGGATGAACAATTTTTGCTTCAGTTCATACTGCACAAACATTTCTGCAGGAGGACAAAATAATAAAAGTGCATTGTGGTTTCATTGCTGAACATAACTCCCTTTTTAACTTGCATACAAATCATTTTACGAACATATTTGACATTTTATAAATTCACAAATAACATTTTCTTTAAAAAAATATATCAAAATTGTTCTGTACTATTTCTCTCTTTGTGAAACACGAATGAACTAGAAGGATGCATGGTTATTTATTTCGCTGTTTTACAGCAAAGGAAGTCAGTAATAGTAAATGTTTCCCATTTCTCATTACATTCACACAGCTAACCAGGCCTTGATTAGGGCCGCCTCGCTTTTTTGCGACTGATGCGCAACACCTGTTGGGGAATAATTGGGTGCAGAAACATCCACATTCCCAGAGCTTTCCCCAATAAATTCCGGTAGGCTAACCTGACGAAATTTAACAGATGAAAAAGGCCGACGAAATACCTTGGGCAGGCCGATTTTTTTTCCAAAGAATCAAAATCTTCATGTTTTTCAACATTGCTAGGCAAAAACATGCAATAGGTGCAATTTAGCCAGTCTGATGAACTGCAAATCCCAGATTATCAGATTGTGTTGTGTGTGATAAATACCACACGATCCTAAATGGTTTTTGTAATCGATGCTCTTGAGAGGTATTTGTTTTGTCTATGCCCTGCCCTGGACTAGTGCTTAATTTGACCAGGTGGTTGTTGGTGCTCAGCATTAAAACTTCCCAACATCGGCACTTATGACAGACTGCAACATGGTGGAGCTGCCTGTTTTACATTAGAAATGAGAACAACAGCTGTCATTTATTAATTCAACATACAGACTAATACCCGCTGCTCAAGCCATTCTCACAGTGTTGGCCATCTGGAATAGTCTGAAGTGCCTCACTTGTAGGAGTGTGATGGTTAGTAGTAGTAGTGGGTACTGTCAGTGGCAGCGCTGGCAGGGGACATGGGTTTTGCAAATGGCAATGGCCTCCTGACAGGGGCCCTGGCACTTATTTGTTTACAAATTAAGCACTGCCTCGCGCTAATATCATGAGCTGCTTGAAGACACCAAAACAGGGCTAAAAGATTTGCCTACTTTTTTCACCAGTGCATGCACTCTGTAGCCTGGCCCCTTGTGCTCTGTACCTGAGCTGACTGGCCCTCACAATAACGTAAAATAAGTCATTACCGTCAGCATAATCTTTACAATAATATCATAACATTAACATAAGCTAATGAGTGACTTTTGGATACTTGAAGTGGGAATTGTAGACAGCATGAGTTTGGCAAGCTTGGATTACATGGGATAAAAGGTAATTTGGGGAGGAGACCGCCGCGGAGCTGGAGGTCTCCCCTCCAACCCTATTGCAAGGTATCCAGGGGGCTAACTGGAAGAAACCTCTGATCAGGAGGTTTTCACCGGTCAGCCCAGTAGAAACTGTGGGGTGGCATTGGCCTTGGCTCCTTAGTTAGCCGAGGCCAATGCCGTCACACAGAGGGTGGCCCCAGCCCCCTCGGAATGTGCAACTGCCCACGACATGGTCATGGGCAGTGTAGGGGACTCCGAGTGGCCCCCAGTACTGCTTTTCTACCAAACTTTTCACGGCGGGGACCCCGCCATGAAAAGGCTGGTGGAAAGTTAAGTTGTTATCAGCCCAGCACTGCTGAGCTCAGCACCTACGTGGCTGACTACGACTTTGCCCGGTGCCAGCCCATCGGATTCTATAATCCTGGTGGAAGTGGCAGTCCCCTGGCAGTCAAACCACCAGGGTTGTAATCTGGAGGTCAGACGGCCAGGATTGTAGCGGTCCAGCCACCACCATGGGTTTGGTAGTCATGAGACCACCAAACTCATAATGACCCCCTAAGACTGGTACCCTATTAAGGAAGGTACTTGCCACCCCAATATGGACCAGTAGAAACAAGCTAAGGATTTGTTAACATAGATATTAGTAACTTTAACAAATCTTGAAGTTACTGATTTAATTGGATTGTACCAAAAAAACTCTGTAAACCTTGTCTTTAGTGCTTTGTAAGGTGTCAAAAGCACTAACACTGTAAAAATAAAATGGAGATCCTTATGCATGTATTTCTTTGCATTTTGTGTTATCATTCAAACAACAAATGATTTCTTTAAATATCAAACATGTTTGGCTTCATGCATGTATTCCATTTGTATTGATACTTGACATAACCAAAATATTGAAAACATACAGTGAATAAGAATTTGCAAAGTCCATACGTCTGTTTTTTTATGTTAACCCACTGCAAAATGTATTTGTTCTGGCATGTGTTTGCATAGCTGAGGCCATTAAACCAAGGCTTTTTGGTGTTGCCAAGGCCTATTTTATTACACTCCTATACTTTTTGTTTTGGTATATTCCTTATAGACGCAAAAATGCATGTCCCTACGTGCAAATAAAAACAAAACTGAAGCATTCTGCATTGCACCACTTTTGTCCTTATAGTAAACAGTCACACATGAGAAGTTACCTATAGACAAAATTTTCACACACACATATATAGCAGACTTGGCAGATAGGAAAACAACTGTAGATCTCAGTAAAAGAGAGAACACAAACGCTTCAGAGCATCCAAAGGAAGGAAGCCTATGCCTGGATAACCATGACAAAACACCTTCTTAATGAAATATCACATTTAAATTTAAAATACAATGTTATGTTTTATTGCATCTTCAATTTGACATTTACATTTTGCCTTTACTTTTTATCCTTTTTCCAGTCGATCAACAGTCATCTGTGGATTCTAATCGGCATCAGTACTGGGCTATGTTTACTTCTGGTGTGCAACGAGCCCAGGCATTCACACACTCCAACTGGGTAGCAAAGCAACTGACTATGTACACTTGCCTTTTCAATAATAGCTGAGTCGTGCAGTGAAAACTTATTCAATGAGTTTGTAGTAACCGTTGAACTCAAATATACTATGACACATAAGGAGCACATAAAAGCACAGGTTCAATCCGTAGACCAATCTGGATGGGGGAATCATATCTGAAGACAACAATACTGAAACAAGTTTAACTTTCAATACATACTTTAAAACAGTTGCCAGTTACATGAAGTGTATCTCTAAGACAATAAATGTAGGCACAGATTTACTAATCTTTCATGCAATACAATGCATCAAAGCAACTTGCAGTATAAAGTTGTGAGATGGGAAGAAATTTGAAATGGCTCACATTTACAAAGGTATGGTGCTGTTCAACAGTCTCCCTGCTGTGTCACACTTGTGACTGCCTAGCACCATTGCATGGGCCCTTATGCCATGGAGCAAGTGGGCCTGTGTTTTGAGCATCATTGTTTCCCTACAGGAGTATTCCTCCTTGTATGTGCACTGCAGTAAATCCAGGATTGTTTGTGAGCAAATTTGTATTTGCATCAAATTACATGTGTGCATGCATGCCCATGTCTCTCCTATCTCATGGCTCCCCAATGTAGGGTAATGCAAAGCAGCCCAAGGAGCTACCTTTCGTTACTTTGCAGGTAAAAAGTAATGCAACACGATGCAAATAAGGATTTGAGTGGCTTTCTAAAGGTCACTTAAACACTTGCGCTGACTTGCATAATGCAAGGGCAATGCAAGTGTTTAATAAATCTGGGGCATCAATAGCATGGCATATACAAAAAGGAAAACATGACCATATGTTGTAATTTGTGAAGAATCTGGGGGCTTTGTTACATGATCTGGAGAGAGCTGAATAGCGTCATATCTACTAAGATATGGAGTTCTTCGGCTCTGTCATTGCAGTGGCACACTTTGTGCCTGCGTTACAGGCAGGATTGGTTTTGTACAGCAAACTATAACTTTCTGCATGAAAACATTCCTGAGAGACAATTTCCTCGATCTGTGTGTGATGCACAATTAATCACGCGTAGAAATAGGAAGTAAGGAGGAGAAAAAAAAACATATTTTTCCTTGTTACGCCATAGTTAGGGTGGCATACCATTTTAGCTATGGTTTGCTATAGATCACTAAGATACAATGGACATCACTCATTTTTTGAAAACATACCCAGAGACAAGCAGTTATGGCACCCTATAGGAACTTAAATCGAGATCCTTAAATGGTTGATTTCAACAAGTTCTTGTATTACATCGCACCCCACTTCACAGAGAAGTAGGACAGCACTGGGTAAGATTATTGTTGTGTGGTCTTTTTCCCATTACAGTAACAATCATAAAATCAATGTAGTCTCAGGAAGTGACCACTTTAATTAGTAATAATTTCCAGGATAACTCAATTATGTATATTTGAGTTTTAGAAACAGTGAAATGCATTCATGGCAGCTCCAGAATTGAGCTGTTACTTAATCAGTGGGTGTTAGAAATGGGGTCTTTGGTTGGCAGTCAGGTTATCCCTGTCCAAGCAAGGACCCTCACTCTAGTCAGGACAAAAGAGAAACACACCTGGTTAACCCACAATCACCCGCTTGGTAGCTTGGCACAAGCATCAAGGCTTAACTCAGAAGCAATGTGTAAAGTATTTGTATCAACACACACAGTAATACAGTGAAAACACTACAGTTTAGAAAAATAGGTAATATTTATCTAAATCAAACAAGACCAAAAAAACAAAAATCCAACATACAAAATTCAAAATATGAATTTTCTAAAGAATAGGATTCTTACTAGATAGAAAACAATAGAAACGTTGATTTTACACAAAGTACCTGGTTTGCATCAAAAATAAAGGCGCACGTGTGAGTGTGCATCAGAAAAGTCAGCGATGCGTAGATTCCTTATTCGCAAGTGAGGCCGTGCTTTGTTTCTTCTCCGGTCGCATCAGCGTTGTGTCATTTTTCTCCCTCACAAGGAAGCGAAGCATTGATTTCTGGACGGGGCATCTCGGATCAACGCAGGGTCAGGATGATTTTGACACCCAGGGACGATGTGTGAGAAATCGGGTCACACTGTGTGAGAAAAACGCACTACATGGTGTTTGCATCATTATCAGCAGGCTCAAGCCGGTGTTGTCTGTCGTGTCTCCAGCCATAATGCGTTTATCTCCCAGCTGCGATGCTGGTGGCACGTCGATTTCAGCCACGTTGCAGATGGTGTGTCAAAAATCTACATGCATGGCATTCTGTGCTTGGATTTCAGCTCTTGGTCTGCCAACTTCACCTTTTAAGGGCCCAGGGACTGATTAGGGCACCTCTTGCAGGGCAGGAGTCTCAGCAGAGAGTCCATGTGCTGGCAGAGGAAGTTTTTGATGGCCCTGAGACTTCAAAACAGAAGGCAAGCTCAGTTTAAGCATGGAGATTCTTCTCAAGCAGGAATGAACAACAAAATACAAAAATGTTATCCCCTTTCACAGGCAGAAGCAGCAGCTGCAGGATAGCCCAACAAAGCTCAGGCACAGGCAGGGGCAGCACTTCTCCTTCTTTCTTCAACTCTTCTCCTTGGCCGAGGTTCCTCTTGAATCCAGAAGTGATCTAATTTTCAGGGGGTTGGGGCCAATACTTATACCCCTTTCTGCCTTTGAAGTTGGGAAGTCTCTCTTGTTTGCAAGGTCCTGCCCTGCCCAGGCCAGGCCCAGCACCAGACACACACCAGGGGGTTGGAGACTGCACTGTGAGAGGGCTCCCTTTGTCTCACTGTCTAGACGGGCTTCACAAACAGCTCAACTGTCAGTCTGACGCAGACAGGGGATCCACAAACAGGTAGAGTCACTGAATGGTTTAGACAAGAAAATGCCTACTTTCTAAAAGTGTGATTTTTAAACTAACAATCTAAAAACAACTTCACTAAAAGACATATTCATAAATTGTGAGTTTAGAGACCCCGAATTCCATATTTCTATCTGCTATCAAAGGGAAACTGCACTTTAATAATACTTAAAGGTAGCCCCCATGTTAACCTATGAGAGAGATAGGCCTTGTACAGTGAAAAAACGAATTTGCCAGTATTTCACTGTTAGCACATGTAAAACACATCAGTACATATCCCACCTTTAACATACACTGCACCCTGCCCAATGGGCCTACCTAGGGCCTACATATATAAAAAGGGAAGTTGTAGGCCTGGCAAGTGGGTACATTTGCCAAGTTGAATTGGCAGTTTAAAACTGCACACACAGACACTGCAGTGGCAGGTCTGAGCCATGTTTACAGGGCTACTCGTGTGGGTGGCACAACCAGTGCTGCAGGCCCACTATTATTATTTGATTTACAGGCCCAGGGCACTTCTAGTGCACTTTACTAGGGACATACTAGTAAATCAGATATGTAAATCATGCAAAACCAATTACACATACATTTTACACAGGAGCACCTGCACTTTAGCACTGATTAGCAGTGGTAAAGTGCCCAGAGTATCAAAAACAGCAAAAACAGAGTCGAGCACACATTAACAACCTGGGAAGCAGAGGCAAAAGTTAGGGAAGCCCACACCAAAGATGTCACGTCTAACATGTGTCCCCCCTGCTGAAAGTGGGATGAAATTGTCCAACCTCACGGGAGTTCTCATCACTAAGGTTGAAGAATCTGGACAGACCATCTGCATTGGTGTATTCTGTGCATGGGCGGTGTTCCACATAAAGTCTGTCCCCTGTATTGAAATGGACCACCTCAACACTTTTGGATTGTCACCCCTCATCTGCATTAACCATCTGAGAGGCCTGTGGTGTGTCTGAGCCCGGAAGTGAGTCCCAAATAAGTAGTGTCTTAGCTTCTTCAGTGCCCAGACCACAGCAAAAGCTTCACGCTCAATTGCACCCACGTTCCCTGGGAAGTGACCTCCTGCTAATGAAAGCTATAGGTTTATCTAGTTCCTCTTCATTTAGCTGTGATAACACTGCTCCTATACCATGCTCTGAAGCATCCATTTGTACAACAAACTCCTTGGAGAAATCAGGTGAGCTCAGCACAAGTGCTGTGCAGATGCCAGCCTTCAGGGCATCATAAGCTATCTGGCAAGACAGTTGAGATCCACTTCTTCGGTTGCTTCTTGGAAGTCAACTCATTCAAGGGAGCAACAATGGTGCCATACCCCTTGAAAGATCTCATACAATAGCCAGTGAGATCCAAAAAAGGCCCTCACTTCCATCTGGGTCTTGGGAGGCTCACAAGCTAGAATGGTGTCAATTTTTGGCTGAAGGTGTCTTACCTGGCCACTCCTCACCTGGTGTCCCAAGTACAACACAGACCCCGCCCTATTTGGCACTTACTTGTCTTAATAGTGAGGCCTGTCTGTTGCAGGGCCCCCAACTCTTTACAGAGGTGTTGCAGGTGTTCTCCCCAAGTGGAGCTGAACACAGCAATGTCATCGAGGTAGGCCGCTCTGAAATCATCCAGCCCAGTCAACACCTGGTTAACCAACCTCTGAAAGGTGGCATGGGCATTTTTCATCCCAAAGAGCATCACTTTAAACTGATAGTGCCCATCTGGGGTAGAAAATGCTGACCTCTCCTTGGCCCCCTCAGTTAAGGTAATCTGCCAATACCCAGACGTCAAGTCAAAGGTGCTAGGGTATGTGGCAGCTCCCAACCAATCAATGAACTCATCAGCTCGGGGGATAGGGTGCACGCCAGTCTTAGTGACCGCATTGAGACTCCAGTAATCTACACAGAACGGGAGTTCTGGCATGGCATCAGGAGCAGCAGTCTTTGGGACCAAGACCACTGGACTGGCCAAAGGACTACTGGAAAACTCAATTACTCGTAGGGTTAACATCTTTGTTACCTCATCTTTGATTTCAGCCCTGACCTTGTCAGCCACTCTGTAAATCTTCTGCTCAACAGGTTGACTGCCCCAGTGTCCACATCATGTGTACACAAGTGTGTGACCCCTGGGATCAAGGAGAACAGGGAGGCAAACGGACCCAACAGCTGGCAACAGTGCCTCTGTTGTTCTGAGGTCAGGTAGGGGGAGAGGTTCACACCCTCCAGAGACCCATCCTTCTCCCTAGCAGACAGAAGGTCAGGAAGAAGCACACTCTTTTCCTCTACCCCCATCATCTGTTGCTAGGAGCATTGTCAATTAATTCGCTCAAAGTGCCACCCAAGCTGGTTCACATGCAGGACCCAAGGGGTTCCTTGGAGTCCGCAAGTTCACCAGTTAGGTGACTTTGCTCTTGCACTCCACCACCTCAAATAGCTTGGCCCACTTTTCCTGGAGTGCCCTAGGCTCCACCGGTGCCATCACCCACACATTCTGGCCAGACTGAAACTCGAGCAGAGTGGCATTCTTGTCATGCCAGAGTTTCACATCTTCCTAGCTTGCTTCTAGGTTCTCTTGTGTGAGATCCCTGAAGCGGACAGTCCGGTTCCTAAATGCCAGCATGTAACTGAATACATACTGGGGGAGTTTACTGGGGGCTTTCTCCAAGCCCTCCTTTACCAGACTCAAAGGTCCCCTGAAGGGTAGCCATGCAGTAGCTCAAAAGGACTAAATCCTTGCCCTTTTTGAGCACCTCCCTGTAGGCGAACAGTAAGCATGGCCCATGATCATGCCTTTTAAGGTGCAGTTGCAAATTTCAACCAGACCATTGCTTTGGGGGTGGTAAGGAGTGGTGAACTTATACGTTACCCCACACTCCTTCCACAGAGACCTCACATAGGTAGATATAAAGTTAGTACCCCTATCAGATACCTCTTCCTTGGGGAACCCCATGTGGGTAAAACCCCCCATCAAAACAAGTCTCACCAGAGGGGAGGTGATTGGCCTCAGAAGAATTGCTTCTGGGTACCGGGTGGCATGGTCCACCAAGACCAGGACAAACCTGTTGACCGTGGCTGTCGTGGAATCCAGAGGTTCCACAATGTCAATACCAAGACTTTCAAAGGGGGTACCTACCACAGGAAAAGGTTGGAAGGGAGCCTTGCATTTCCCCCCAATCTTGCTACTTGCCTGACAAGTTTGGCAAGACCTACAGTGTGCATCTGACTGCCTCCGCATTTAGGGCCAGTAGAACTGGGTGACAAGCCTGTCAAAGGTCTTGCCTTGCCCCAAATGTCCAGCTAAAGGCACATCGAGAGCCAGACCCAGTAGGAAGGCTCTAAAGCACTGAGGTACCACGAACACAAGGGCTGACCCAGGATCAGCAACCTTAGGCTCACTATACAGGAGGCCATTCTCCCTATAGATCAGGTCTGATCCTGGCTCCTTGCCAGCCGCCTGGTCTGCAACCTGCTGCCACAAACCCTCCAGAGTAGGGCATATTTTATGTGCCTCACAGAATGCCTCCACCGTGGGGGCCCCCTTCCTGCTGCCACTGTGACAGCTTAGGGACCTTCCCCAGTTCAGCCACCTGTTCCCCTGTATGCTCCGGGGTGTCACACTCAGGATCAGCCTCCTCCTGGACCGTGGGAACTTCTGCGGCTGGTTTCCTGTGCCCCTTGCCCTTCCTTCTGCTGGCGGACCCCTGGGCTACTGTTTCAGGCTCTAGGGGCTTCTGACTACCCTGACGGGCTGTCATTGACCGGGTAGACACAGACACTCACCCAGGCAGACCCAACGTCTCCAAGTGTGACCTGTGTTCCACCTCCTTCCAAGGGGAATCCTCCAGGTCATTGCCAAGTAAACAATCTAGAGGCATTGTTGGTCTCACAACTACTTTCAAGGAACCTGAAACACCTTGTGGGGACCGCCCTCCACAGGTTTCCCACTGAGAACCATGGCTTCTCACTGGGGGGCTAGGAATCCTTACTCTGGGAGCTAGGTTGGGGCCCTTTAGAGAACTCTCCCTGTTTACCCTTACCCCCTCCTTTCTTCTGAGAGGGACCCTTCCCACCCTTGGCATGGTCTCCCCATACCTCTTCAGGACCCTGGTGCTCTCCCAGCAGTCCACTTCCTGCGCAAGTTTCCTAGGGTCAGTCAGCTTGCTTTCAATCAGGTTCTGGCGCAGCTCTGGAAAGCATAAACTATACAGGTGCTCCCAAGCAATCAAATTGTAAAGTCCCTCATATGTTGTTACCTTACCCAACCATCCAATGACCTACAAAAAGAATCAACACATTTCAACCATGTTTGGGATTCCTTCTTCTTATAGGACCTAAACTTGTCCTTATACTGATCAGGGGTGAGACCATACCTTGTGATCAGGGCTTCCTTCCTGATAGGTAGGTGAGCCCCTGCAGACCCCTAAAGATTGTAATTGTAATTGTAATTGAAGTCGTATTTATATAGCGCTTACTACCCCTGACAAGGCGTCGAAGCGCTTTTCGATGAGTAACACCCAACAAGAATTACTGTAGTGATGGATTAGTATCGTTAAATAATGAGTACAGTTTTAGTATTATTATGAGTTAATTTGAGCCGCGGATATGAGAGTTTGTTAGTTAGACTGGAGTAATGCAGGGGTGGAGGAGGAAGTAAATCCAGAGGTGTTAATTGGGAGTATATCCTTCATTTACTCAACCCAATGGCTTGGGATGAGTAAAAGGGGGGTGGAGGGGGAAGAGTATGTGGAAGGGTTAGGGAGAGCAAAGTAGCAGGGTGAGATGAATGCAGGAGAATTTAGTAGGGTTGTGTGGGAGGTCACAGAGGTAGAGTGAGGTTTGGTGAGTTAGATGTGGAGGGAAGAGCTTAGGCAGAGATATTTAGGAGATGAAAGTGGTAGAAAAGATTTGGGATGAGTCAGAGTGAGAAAGGAGGATAGTTTGATAGAGACATGACATAAGAGTGATGAGTAGATAAGTGTGATAAGATGAGAGCAGGAATTCAATGATCCACGAACATGCCAAGCACAGAAACAACATATACACATACACACATATATATATACATATGTATATATATATATATATGTATATATATATATATATATACACACACACACACATGCATATGCACATACAATACATAATTAGAAACATGGGTAAAAAATACTTAGACAGGTTTAAAGAGTGTGTGTGTATTTTATTGTTATGACATAGTAGCAATACATATTTTCCAAAGAAGCTACAAATAAATAGAAATATACATATAATCTGAAAAAATATTTATCCACATAGGCATATGCAGTTCATAGTTGTTTGAAAAAGGTGGTTATGAAGGAAAGAGTCAACTCTTGAGTAGTTTTCTGAAGACAAGAAAGTTATCTGTGGCTCTTATAGTTGGGGGTAATGAATTCCATAGTTTAGCTGCTTGGACGGAGAAAGGATGTACCACCTATAGTCTTTTTCTTGTATGGTGGTGTTCTAAGGCGGGTGCCAGTCTTGAGCGGAGGGTTCTTTGTTGGATGTATTTGGTCATTTTCTTTCTGATAAAAAGCGGTCCTGTTCCATGTATAGCTTTGTGTGTGATACAAAGCAGCTTGAAAGTGCATCTTCTGGCAACGGGTAACGAGTGTAGTGCTCTCAAGGCAGGGGACATGTGGGCTTGCGGCTTTATATGTAGTAGTAGCCTGGCTGTGGAATTCTGGATACGTTGTAGTTTTTTCATAACAGATAGAGATGATCAATGGTAGAGGCTATTGGCATAATCCAGTTTGGATAGCACAAGTGAGATGGTAGCTTGCACCTTGTGTGGAAATCCGAGGTGGGGGAAGATGCGTCGTAAAGTCTTTAAGGTGATGAAGCTTGTGCGTGCTAATTTGTCTACTTCATAGTTAACTTGGAATCCATGGTGATTCCTAGGTTTTTAACTTCCTTGGATAATTGAGGAGGTGGTCCGAGATCGTCAGGCCAGACGCACAGAGGGTCATAACTTTTCCAGTCACCACATATGAGTATTTCTGTTTTGGAGGTATTTAGTTTGAGATGGCTCCAGGTCATCCACTGATCAACGGCTCTGAGGCAACTGAAGATTTGTGAGTTTTCCATGTTTTTGGGGTCTTCTAATTTAAGTAGTATTTGTGTGTCATCTGCATAGTTGTAGCATGTGAGATGGAAATCATTGATCAGTTCTGGTAAAGATATCATGTAGATGTTGAAAAGCAAAGGTGAGATGATTGACCCTTGGGGGACCCCTGCTTTTGTGAGGTAGGGTTCGGATGAGAAGGGGGGCGAGTGGATGATATTTGCTCTTTTTTAAAGATAGGAAGTAATCCAGTCGAGAGCAATCCCTTGTATGTGTCAAAGCCCAGCTCACCTGAGTTCTTGTTCAGTTCTGATGGAGGTTGAAGACAATCCGACCCCACCCTGAAACTGCTTATTCCAGCACACTAGTTTTTAAAACAGTGCACTAAGAACAGAAGCTCAAGGGAAGGGGGGAAGTGGATAAAATAAAAAAGAGAGACAACACCGTTCTTGCGTTTCCACTGTTGAAGTGCTGCACAAATCTGCGGCCCTTTCTGACTTCTGTAGAAACTGGTGCCTAATGAAACATAAACAAAGAACAGATAAGTGCAACCTATTCCTAAATGGGTTCCTGACTATCCCTTTATTTATTAGAAATTCTCTTCTAAAAGTACCTCGTGGATCCTGGTCTCTAGTTTCCAGGTTTGGAATGTGTTACTGCTCTGGGATGTGTTTTCTATTACTGTAAAGCTTCTAAAACATTAAACAAATACCGTTATCAGAATTACCAATATCAAACATTCATCATAATATAACTAAAGCCTAAATTCCCAATAGCAGACTCACTTTTCCCATATTTCCAGAACCTTTTATAAAACAAATACTGTACTTTTACATCAAAATACAGCATGTAATTTGTGCAAGTCCTTGATTTACTGTTTGCCTTGCTGTTAATGGTTTCCACTGTTCGATTCTTAGAAGTTCCATGAGAAAAAACAATGTTTGCTTCACAAAGTTCTGCAAAATATTCTTGTAACATAGAGTTTGAATCACAATGTTCGTGGAAGGTATTTCGTTTCAAATTGTCTATACACAAATCCAGAAATTGTTGTCAAAGTTCTTTCAGGTAATAAAAGGTTTTGCACTTACTTGTTGCTGGCAAGAGATACTGATTAGTCTAACCTTGTCGTCTTTCTCTTTTGCAGGTTACTCATAGGAGAGAGGCTGAAGCAAGGAGGAACCGGAAACCGGAAGAAGGAAGAGCCAGAAGCTGCGCCCATTGAAGTCAATGAAAGTCTGTAAAGAGCAGGAGTGCCAGCGCCGAGGGATCTGTTCTCAGGTAAGCGGGAGGTAGACGAGCACAAGCACTGGGTGAGGCTCGGGGATGCCTTTTATAGACAGGGCTGGGTGTGGTTTGAAGGGCTGGGTGTGGTCCTCACATGCTGCACATGTTCTTGGAAGGTGTGCAGAGCTGGGTGTGGTTTGAAGAGCTGGGTGTGGTCCTCACATGCTGCACATGTTCTTGAAAGGTGTGCAGAGTTTCAGTTATTATACAAATGAGTTGGATTAACAAATGGCCTAGGGAGGAGTATTTTAAAGAAGCCTTGGTAAAAGCAAGGCCCAATGTGTAAACAAAACAGCACATTAAACAACATACACAGAAGCCTGGGGGGGGGGAAGGTGAGATAACAAGAAAGGCTTTCAATAGTAAGTTTAAAAGGGAGCTATTACAGAACCCACTAGTGCAGTGAGAGGGGACATGCTCTTTGCTGTGTACAAACCCTAACAGTTGCCCCCCTCAAAGGCCCTCCTACAGGACGGGGTTTTCCTGGATTTTTTAAATAAAACCGTCTAATCAGCTGTGGGGCATGTACATATGATGCTGGTTCCCATGAATTCTCAGATTCATCATATCCTTTCCATTCTACTAAATAAAACAGACGTCCACTAATTCTTTTTGAGTCTTTTATGCTTTTCACTTCATATTCCAGATTTCCCTTAATTGGTATGGGTGGAGGTGGTGGTTCAGGTCGGGTTTTTGAGTTGTACGGCTTAAGCAAGGACACATGGAATGTAGTATGTACTGGATATTCTTTTGGTAAATCTAATTTTACTGTTACCGGGTTTACTATGGCAGTTATACTAAAGGGTCCAATGAAACGTGGTTGCAGCTTTCGGGATCCCTCTATGTTTAGGTTCTTTGTGGAGAGCCATACCTTGTCATCAATTTTATACATTGGGGCCTCAGACCTGTGTTTGTCTGCTTGTCTTTTCATGCTTTCCTTGTACTTTAATAAATGTTTCCTGGCTTTGTCTTGTATGTCACCTAACCTCGTTAGTCTATCCGTTACTGTAGGCAACAGGGAATCTTCTAACAAAATGGGTATAGCTCTTGGATGATACCCCTGCAAGAAATAGAATGGTGAGCAAAGTAGAGCTGAATGCTCAGTATTATTATAAACAAACTCTGCTACAGGGAGAGCTTCCAACCATTCACTAGAATAATCAGCCAATAAACAACGTAGCGTTTGAAGTAAGGTTTGGTTCAGTCGTTCAGTCTGTCCATCTGTCTCTGGGTGGAAAGCAGTGGATAAGGCTACATCTATTTTCAGTTTTTCACATAATTTTTTCCAAAATCTGGAGTTGAACTGGCTCCCTCGGTCTGACACCACTTTGCTTGGCAAACCATGTAAACGCACAATTTCCCTTATAAAAATATCGGCAAATTCTGCCGCCGTGGGTAATTTACGTAATGGTACAAAATGTGCCATTTTAGATAAAAAATCCACTATAACCAACACTGTTGTGAAGGATTTTACAGGTGGTAAACCTACAATAAAGTCTACGCTCACAGTGTGCCAAGGTTGTTTGGGTGTTGGCATTGGTAATAACAAGCCGTCAGGAGCCTTATGAGAAGATTTATGTCTTGCACAAATTGGACAGGTAGTGACAAATTGCTTAATGTCCTTTCTTATAGTGTCCCACCAAAAGTGTTTTTGCACATTTTCCAGGGTTTTTACCCAACCAGGATGACCTGCCAACGGTGAGGCGTGATGCCAAATTATCACCTGTGTTTGTAATTTAGAGGTGGGCACTAACAGCATGTTGTCGTGATACAATAAACCTCGTTGTATTGTGTTATGGGAATCCTTTAACCAATCCTGAGGTGCTATTTGCATGTGTGCATTATATAGATCTGTGATGAAATCCTTCTGTTGTACTGGTGCCAACAACTTTTGGGGAGGAATAATGAGTTCTCCTATTTTATCTTGTTTCATGTCTGAGGTATGTCCGTATCTAGATAACACATCAGATTGAATTTGTTGTGCACCTGGTCTATAGGTTATAACAAAGTCAAATGTGCTAAAAAAAATTAACCAGCGCATCTGACGTGGTGTTAGTGCTTTAAGTGATCCAAAAAACTGTAGGTTCTTATGGTCAGAAAAGATTGTAACTGGGAACTTGGCTCCCATTAAATGGTGCCTCCATTCTGAAAAGGCTACTTTGATAGCTAGTAGTTCCCTTTCAGCCACAGTGTAATTTTGTTCAGCTGGCAATAACTTTTTAGAATAGAAGGCTATAGGATGTAACTGGCCATCTACTGCATCTCGTTGAGAGAGAACTCCTCCTAAAGCTACTTGTGAAGCATCCGCTTCAACAAAAAAGGGCAAGTCAGGATCAGGATGTTTCAGAATTGGGGCTGAAGTGAACTTTTGTTTTAGGAGTTGAAAGGCGTGTGCCGCCTCATCAGTCCAAAGAAATCGTTGCCCTTTCCGCAACAAGGTAGTTATTGGGGCCGCAATGTCTGCAAAATGTGCAATAAACCTCCTATAAAAATTGGCGAAACCCAGAAATTTCTGAATATCTTTTACAGAGGATGGTTCTGGCCAATCAGCAATAGCACTGATTTTCTTTACATCCATAGTTATTCCTTGAGGTGACAGGCAGTATCCTAAAAAGTCCACCTTGTTGACATTAAAAGTACACTTTTCTAACTTAGCAAAAAGATGATTTTCTTTTAACTTTGATAATACTGCACGAACATGTTGGGTATGTTCTTCTGAGTTCTTAGAGTAAATGAGGATGTCGTCTATGTATACTATGACACAAACGTCCAGGAATTCGTGTAGGACCTCATTTATAAAGAACTGAAAGGCCGCAGGGGCATTACATAACCCAAAGGGCATTACTGTGTACTCAAATAAACCAAACTTTGTCTTGAAAGCTGTCTTCCACTCATCCCCCTCTTTTACTCGGACCAGGTGGTAAGCTCCCCGCTGATCTAGTTTAGTGTATACAGTAGAATGTCTTAATTGATCCAACAACACAGGTATTAGAGGAAGAGGATATTTATTCTTTATTGTAGCCTTATTTAGTCCTCTATAATCGATACACGCGCGCAGGGATTTATCCGGCTTCGGGATAAAAAAGAGTGGAGATGACACCGGAGATGTGGAATGACGGATGAACCCAGACTGTAGTAGGTCATCTAGGTAGGTTCTTAAGTATTTGGTTTCTTCGTCAGTCAAAGCATATACTCTGTTATTAGGTAAAGGGGCCCCTCGGATAAGATCTATACGGCAGTCATAAGACCGATGTGGGGGCAGCACACTAGCCTTTACTGGATCAAAGACGTCTTTAAAGTCAGAATATTCAGGAGGGAGACTTGGTTCATCTTGTGTAACACTAGCACAGTGTAATACTGTGCTCTGTTCTGTACCTGCTTCTTGATAGCAATTGGTTCTACAGAAAGAGGAATCCAAAGTAACAGTTCTATTCACCCAATCAATTTTTGGGTTATGAGTTGTTAACCAGGGTACCCCGAGAATCAAACCAAAATTAGGAGTATCTATCAGATCAAAGCTAATCACCTCTGTGTGCCCGTTCTGACAGACCATAACAAGTGGACTTGTTTGTTTTGTGATTAATCCAGAGGTCAATTCTGATCCATCCACTGCACATACTGCTTCTGGACAAGGCTTTAGGCACATAGGAAGTCCTAAGATTTCAGCTAATTTATTATCCACAAAATTTCCTGTTGCGCCTGAGTCCAGTAGGACAGGGAGAGAATGCCTCACTTGGGTAGTAACAATTAAAACGACCTGAATTATGAAATGTCTAGGTATGTGCGGTACCCTGAAGGCTGCAGCATTAGAGGTTTGATTAAGATGTTTTCTCGAACAAGTAACCTCTCCCCTTGTCGAGCTTAATCGTTTCCCGATTCAGTTGAGGAGGTGGAGGAAACAGCACCCTTTCGTGGAGTTTTAGGCTTTACTGGACATTCTCTGGCAAAGTGACCTGCCCTGCCACAATATAAACATAATTGAAATTTTCTCCTTCTTTCTTTTTCCTCTGATGTGAGTGGACCTCTGAGTGTCCCTATTTGCATAGGCTCTGGTTCAGGGAGTTTATTATCTGTGTCTTTCTTCTCGTGTCTAATAAAAGTTAACCGTGATTCCAGTATGTATTTATCTCCCTTTCTTTCTCCTAGTCTATGTTCTAATTTCACAACTAAATCTACAAAGTCCGAATAGTCTTTTGGCAAATCAACGATATGAGCCAGCGCGTCTTTTAACTCGTCTCTCAAACCTTTATAAAAAAGGGAGACACGCTTTTCTTCTGGCCACTGTGTCTCGGTGAGTAAACGATTAAAACTAGTGAGATAGGTCAATAAATCCTTGTTACCTTGTTTAAGATTTAAAAGCTCATTATCACTTGCCTGCATGAAAGTGTGTTTTGCAAAAAGGCTGGTCATGGTACGTTTAAATTGATTCCAATTATGGAGGATGGGATCATCTCTATCCACGAAAGGAATTGACCAATTGGCTGCTGTGCCACCCAAATAAGACAAGACGAATGCCACTTTCGTAGCATCAGTAGGGAACTGTTGTGGCTTACAAACGAAGTGTAATTGACATTGATTGATAAAAACATGGAATTTGTTACTATCTCCATGAAAACGTTCAGGTGCTGCTAAGGGCACAACATTAGGAACATTAACAGTAACCTCAACTGGGGAAGGCAAAGTTGTATGTTTTGATGGCGCCCCTGTCTCTGAGGAGGTTTTAAACAAAGGCGTAGAAGCTGTGTTCCACTGAGATCTCCTAAATTTATACCTGCTTAAATCCTGTTTTAAAGAGGTATTCTCCTTCTTTAACCTCTCTATTTCCTCTTGCATATGTTGCAAGATGCCAGACACTGATTCATTATGAGCCAAGTACTCATTTAGGGCCTGCGGCATATCCGTGACGTCAATGCCCTCTATTTCTTCCCCGGTATTCATCGTCCACCAGAACTGAAATTTTTTAAGGCTTGTGCTTCTGTCAAAGCCCAGCTCACCTGAGTTCTTGTTCAGTTCTGATGGAGGTTGAAGACAATCCGACCCCACCCTGAAACTGCTTGTTCCAGCACACTAGTTTTTAAAACAGTGCACTAAGAACAGAAGCTCAAGGGAAGGGGGGAAGTGGATAAAATAAAAAAGAGAGACAACACCGTTCTTGCGTTTCCACTGTTGAAGTGCTGCACAAATCTGCGGCCCTTTCTGACTTCTGTAGAAACTGGTGCCTAATGAAACATAAACAAAGAACAGATAAGTGCAACCTATTCCTAAATGGGTTCCTGACTATCCCTTTATTTATTAGAAATTCTCTTCTAAAAGTACCTCTTGGATCCTGGTCTCTAGTTTCCAGGTTTGGAATGTGTTACTGCTGTGGGATGTGTTTTCTATTACTGTAAAGCTTCTAAAACATTAAACAAATACCGTTATCAGAATTACCAATATCAAACATTCATCATAATATAACTAAAGCCTAAATTCCCAATAGCAGACTCACTTTTCCCATATTTCTAGAATCTTTTATAAAACAAATACTGTACTTTTACATCAAAATACAGCATGTAATTTGTGCAAGTCCTTGATTTACTGTTTGCCTTGCTGTTAATGGTTTCCACTGTTCGATTCTTAAAAGTTCCATGAGAAAAAACAATGTTTGCTTCACAAAGTTCTGCAAAATATTCTTGTAACAAAGAGTTTGAATCACAATGTTCGTGGAAGGTATTTCGTTTCAAATTGTCTATACACGAATCCAGAAATTGTTGTCAAAGTTCTTTCAGGTAATAAAAGGTTTTGCACTTACTTGTTGCTGGCAAGAGATACTGATTAGTCTAACCTTGTCTTCTTTCTCTTTTGCAGGTTACTCATAGGAGAGAGGCTGAAGCAAGGAGGAACCGGAAACCGGAAGAAGGAAGAGCCAGAAGCTGCGCCCATTGAAGTCAATGAAAGTCTGTAAAGAGCAGGAGTGCCAGCGCCAAGGGATCTGTTCTCAGGTAAGCGGGAGGTAGACGAGCACAAGCACTGGGTGAGTCTCGGGATGCCTTTTATAGACAGGGCTGGGTGTGGTTTGAAGGGCTGGGTGTGGTCCTCACATGCTGCACATGTTCTTGGAAGGTGTGCAGAGCTGGGTGTGGTTTGAAGAGCTGGGTGTGGTCCTCACATGCTGCACATGTTCTTGAAAGGTGTGCAGAGTTTCAGTTATTATACAAATGAGTTGGATTAACACATGGCCTAGGGAGGAGTATTTGAAAGAAGCCTTGGTAAAAGCAAGGCCCAATGTGTAAACAAAACAGCACATTAAACAACATACACAGAAGCCTAGGGGGGGGGAAGGTGAGATAACAAGAAAGGCTTTCAATAGTAAGTTTAAAAGGGAGCTATTACAGAACCCACTAGTGCAGTGAGAGGGGACATGCTCTTTGCTGTGTACAAACCCTAACAGTATGCCGGCTTCATGGAGTCTTTGAGTTAGGGCGTCATGGTCAACCGTATCAAAGGCAGCCTGTATTCCTTCTGTTTCTTGTATATGAGACAATTATGTATTAAACTGTGTTGACATGCAGTTAGAAACAAACACATAGGACCAGTGAGGGTTTAAAAGATTCGCAAGAACAGCAAGATAGATAGACTTCCGAAGGGGATGTCAAGTGAGACCTTTCACTAGATTTAAGAGCGCTTTTCACTGAGCCGAGTTTAAAAAACAACCCTGAATAAAGCAGGCTTCATCCAGGGTGTGAAAACATACCAAGGTCTGGCAGAGGCATTGTGCTATAGTTGCATGTATACACTGCTTCAGGTCCTGTCGAGATTTTGGACTGGTAGCAGGCTACTTTGTGGGATTGTTATGTTTTTTTTATTTTTATGTCAGAGTATCCTTTCCCTCCACCTCAAAGTGCTTCCACAGACCCACCCCCAAAGAGCTTCAGGGACCAGATTCATTTGGAGAGCAGAATCATACCCCTTAAAGCACAACAGTATGTCATCCTCCCTCTTCTAATCCTTCACAAGGTCCTTAGGAATGTGCACCCTCCTCTCAGGCTGCACTGTCATATTGCTGCCACCATCCCTACTGGACTGGCTCCTCTGATCCAGCTCCCTCAAGCTGAGCTCATGGGCCAGCAGTATCTTCTTCTCCTCTATGGCCATCCTCCTTTCTTCCATCTCCCTTTTCATCCTAAACTTTTCCAACTCCAGCTGGTGAGCCCTCTCTGCCTGTCTATCCTGTAACTCTTCAGGAGTCAGACCCTTGGATGACACACTGCTACCTGCCCTGGAGACCTTCTCCCTTGACATAACAGGCCCACCCACTAAACCATTGTGAATGGATTGTACCTCCTCATCCTCATCCTCCTCTTCCTCTGTGTGCCCCTCAGCTTCCTTGGCTGTTGTCCAGGCCCACAGTGCCTTCTGCAGATCCTCCTTCCTGGGTGGCTTTTAAAGGTTTTTGCATAACTGCTTTAACTGGGAAATTGTATAGCTATTCAGTTTTTCTAAATCAAAAGCAGCTTCAGCTGATGCATCTCCAGACTGAAACATGATGAAGAGTTAAAAGTGCTGGGTTCCAAAGGCAGAAAAACAAGTTCCCAATGGAGTTTCAAAAAGTCAATCAGGGGATCAGCAAAATATGGAAGTAGATCAAAAAGAGTCCCAAAAGAGAAAAAGCAAAAATAACAAGACAAGTAGTATGTGGTCACGTAGTGGTCTGCACTGAAAACACTAGTGTACATTTAATCACTGTATGTCAAGTACAAATACTAGTCCAATCCCAACCGCTGATCACCAATGTAAAAAATGTGGTCTTTGGTTGGCAATCAGGATACCCCCTGTCCAATCAAGGACCCTCACTCTAGTTAGGGTAAAGGAGAATCATCCTCAGTTAACCCGTGCTCACCCCCTTGGTAGCTTGGCACAAGCAGGCAGGCTAAACTTCAGAAGCAAGGTGTAAAGTATTTGTACCAACACACAAAGTAATTCAGTGAAAACACTACAAAATGACACAACACAGGTTTAGAAAATTAGATAATATTTATCTAAACAAAACAAGACCAAAATGACAAAAATCCAACATACACAAGTCAAGTTATGAATTTAAAAAGCAAAAGAGTCTTAAATCTTTTAGAAAACAGTGAGAACGTTGTTACCATACAAAAGTACCTGGGTGGTGTCAAAATAACACCGCACAGGCGTTGGAAAAGGCAAGCGATGCATCGATTTCTCACTTGCAAGCAAGACCGTGTGTCATTGCTCCTCTGGTCAGGTCGGCGTGCATTATTTTTCTTCTCCTGCAAGAGAGCGATGTGTCGATCCGGACAGGCACCTCGTGTCCGGTCAGGCTTTGTGTTGTTTTTCCGCGCCCAGCAATGTTGTGTAGAAATCCAGTCACACTGTGTCCAGAAACCATGCTACATGGGGGCTTGCATTGTTAACAGCAGCCGCTGCAGGTGTTGCGAGTCTTTTCTCCAGCTGTGTTGCGTCGATCTTCCAGCCGCAATGCAGGTGGAGCATCGATGTTAGCTGCGAGGCCGGCAGGGTGTTGTTTTTTGAGCCGCGAAGCAGGTGGTGTGGCAAATATGTCACCGCACTGCGGTCTGTGTGTGGATTTCTGTCATTTTCCACCAGCTGTGCCTTTCAAGGGCCTAGAGACAGGTTAGGACACCACTTGGCAGGAAGGACTCTCAGAAGAAAGCCCAAATGCTGGCAGAGAGAAGTCTTTGATGTCCCTGAGACTTCAACAACAGGAGGAAAGCTCAGTTCAAGCCCTTGATAGTTGCTCCATCCACTCAATACTCTGGAAGTGTGCCATCAATCTGTAAGTGCTTTGAAGGTCTGAAATTGGGAATTTCTAATGTTTCTAGAGGTACAGCCACTTTCTACCACTATCAGAGTGAGTACGTGCAATAACTGATTCGCGAAGAACTTGAAAATAAAAAAAGTTACTGAAGTCTGCAAGGTTTAAGTACATTGGCAAAATGACCTAAATGCAAAAATTATGCTATAAAAAAAGACATTATTTTAACATGCAATAGGTTGTTTTGAAGAAAATATCTACAGACAGAGATCATAAAATATTATTATGGTCTGTCTATTAATGGCACTAGTTACATAAGCATATTTTAGTACAGCCATCTGACTGGATGAAGTGTGTTAATCTCTCTATGTATCCGAAGAGGTAACCTGGGTGTAACTGGACCAACATGTGCATTTAACAAGTACACTGACTGAGAAGTAAACCACTGCCTAAAAACCATCTTTTGTCTCAGGACCCAGTGCTGTTTCAATCAATGTGTGTAAACACACTTCTTCCTTTAGTGCCACACAGTTTACCTCATTTTTTCTGTCATTCTTAGTATTAGGAATCATCCCAAATTCAGGGACATGTTCCATCTTTTAGACTGTACTGAAGAAAGTCACTCATCATCCTCCCTAAGCTACCATTTGTTGCACTCCTTGACAATAAGGCCAAGCACCAGGCAAAACTCATGCATGGACAACAAGAAGAGACGGTTCAGGGTGAAACTTAGGGGCATATTTATACTCTGTTTGATCTGGATTTGCGTCTTTTTTTACGCACATCCAGCGCAAACTTAACTCCATATTTAATTTTTTTGCGCTAAACATGTCTAGCGCCAAAATATTGGAGTTAAAGGCATTTTTTGCCTGTGAAAAACGACCTTGCGTCAATGAGATGCAAAGTAGGCGTTCCAGGGGAAAAAATGACTTTAAGGCCCTAGCGCCTTATTTATAGCAAAAATATATGCAAAATCAGGCTCGGGGGAGGAGCGGTCAAAAAATGGTGCAAAGGTTGCTTTGCACCATTTTTTAACACCAGGGTCAGGGCAGGCGTTAGGGGACCTGTGGGCCTATTTCCATTGTGGAACACCATGGGATAAGGGACACCCCTATCCACACCAGAGGGACAGAAGGGGATGGGGGACGCCATCCCAGGTAAGTATAGATAAGTACAGGTAAGTAATTTTTTTTTAGTGCCATTGGGGGCCCTGAAATGGGCTCCCCTACATGGCACTGGGTGCAATGGCCATGCCCAAGGGACAGGAGTCATGTGGTATAAATGATTTTGCGTCAGAAAATGACTCTAGGCAGGTTAGAGTCATTTTCTTTTAACTCTAACCAGCCTAACGTCATTTTTTGGTGCAAAACCCACTTCTTCCATACCACCAGCCCCACCTGACTAATGTCATTTTTTCTACGCCAGCCTACTCTTTGCACTGGCTTGCACCCTTCCATAAATATGGTGCCCGGCTGGTGCACAGAAATGGTGCAAGCCAGTGCTAAACTTTTTGGTGCAAACCTGCGTTAGTGCAGTTTTGCACCAAAAAGCATAAATCAGGGCCTTAGGCCCTCATTATGTCTTTGGCTGTAAAAAATTCCTACTGCAGTGGCGACGGACGCCAAAACACCGTCACCGCGACTACCTACCATCCACCATATTATGACCGTAGTGGAATTTCAGTTACGGTCATGGCGGCGGACGACGGTAAAAGGTAGCGCTGCTGCCAGCAGCAGCACCACGCCAGTAGACCGACGCAGACTGTGTTATGATCCATGGTACGGCCTGGTGGTGTTCTCCTGGTGGACGCTGCTGCTGGCAGCAGCGCCACGTCCCGTCTCCTGCCTGAGGACCCCCTGCAAGCAGGTAAGTCGGGTGCTCTGACAGGGGAGGTGGGTGTTGTGTGTGTGTGTTGGTGTTATAGGTGTATGTGTCTGTGTGCGTGCATGCTGGTGTGTGGCGTGTGGAATGCATGTGTGCATTAATGGGTGCGAGTGTGCGCGTATGTTGTGTTGTGTAAATGCGTGTGTGCTTGTATGTAGGTAAGCGTGTGTGGATGTAGGTGTGAATGTATGTATGCATGAGTGGGTGAATGTGGGTATGAGTGTGTGTATGCGTGTGTATGTTGGTGCGTGAATGTGCGTGTATGTCGTGGGGGGGTCAGGAGGGGGAAGGAATTCCCTGGCACTGATAGTGCCTACCACCATGGTTTTCGTGGCAGTACGGAAGCCACGAAAACCATGGTGGTAGGCGGGGTCATAATCCCACGGGTGGGACAGTGACGGCCGCCTGGCTAGAGACTGAAGTCTCCAGCCTGGCGGCTGTTACCGCCCTGGCAGACGGAGTGGTACATTGGAGGTTTGGCTTGAGCCAAACCACCAATGTCGTATTTTGGGGAAAGGTACCACCAGCCTGTTGGCAGTACCTTCCTCCAAAATACCATCGTCCGCCAGGGTTGTAATGAGGGCCTTAATGTCTTCCTTTCAAACCAACTTCTGCTGATGCCATAAGACAGTGGGCAATCCAGTAGGCAGGTTTATTATTCTGAATTTGGTAGAGTGAAATGTTCACTCTGTGGCAACATTCTGAGTGCTTTATTTCTCGCAATACATATTTTGTCTGGAAATGCATTGGTGAAAGACAAATTGGGAGGTGTGTTGATGATCTTAAACTTGGCTACTTATCAGAGCCTATATAGTTTAATATTTGGGACACCAATCTGATGGTATCTACATGTGAAGCTTTTGATTTCTCCTACAATTTGATTGGTGCAGCTGTTGCACTATTTGAGTAACACTTTTGTCTTTGATACGACTACAAAGGTCCAACATCTGCTACAACCAATGGAAATACATAAGAAAGGATATTAATCACAAACCCTTGAAAAACAACACCATAAAAATTAAAATAAACAAGTAAATGAATGAATGAATGAATAAATAAATACATAAATAAATAAATAAAGCTACATTTTGTCCTTCTTAAGCATATTGCTTGATAGTCATGGTGAGTAATGTCTTGATGAAACTCTTAGTGCATGCATGAGGGCAAGAGTTTGTTATGTATATCTGGATATTAAGTGCAAACATGTCAGGATCTTTGATTATATTCACTACCTGGAACTGCTATGCTTTGCACGCCAGTCCTGTGTAAAGAAATTCGGTACAGTTGCCATGTGACAGGGATCTGGTAGCAGTAAGTAAAAGGGTTTTCCTCTTGCAGACCTTGTGGTTTCACCATGTGTTTGGTAACTGTGACTTTGGTTGACATGGGGTCTGTCATAGCTTGGTGGATGTCCGCACACAGAAAGCTTTAAATGACCCCTAAATCTTGAAAATATTTACTCCTGGTTGTTTATGGGCGAGAAAAGATCTATAGATATGTATTGTACCAACTTTAAATAATTGTCTTTCAACTCTCAAAAGCCTAATTTATTGTAGCCAGGCAACCGCTGTAGAAATATAAGGTGTCTAAAAAAACTACTGAAAACACAATTTTATATGTCAATCGATGTGCAGCATGTACATATTACTGCATTTTTGTTTTCTTCTATCAGTCATAGACATCATATTTTCATGGAGGGACAATGGTAGTAAAATATACATGTTGACACTTGTGTGTTGCATAAAAATAGTATATTTCCATTTACTTTGTGCCTGATTCACAAAGGTAAACTTGCATTTTTGTGTAAGTTTACATGGTTTGGGTTTTTACAGGCAAGATATTTAATAGTAACTTTAAGACTGGAGAATCCGCAGTTGGGGCAGAGAATTCAACACATAAAAAGATATTCCTGGCTTACTCCCATTTGTCACATCAGCTTGTTAGTGGGGATTGTGACACATAAAGAAACTCTTTGGGGCAGAGTTAAGTTAAGTTAAGTGCAGTGCCACTTTTCTTGTGCCCCTTAGTGCCACCCTTCTGCCACCATGTGTGCACTGTATATAAAATACAGCGTACCGTGGCGCAGAGTAGGGGCAATCAAATCAACAGTTTTGATGCTATTGATGTACTGTTCAGGGTTAGCACCAAAATGTTGGCGCTAACCCTGAACAGTACATAGGGGCCCATTGTAACCAATGATGTTCTCCCTTTTAACACCTGCTCTGAGCAGGTGTTAAAAATGCCACACAAATGGCACAAAGAAACCTTTTGCCCCTCCCAAGCTGGGGAACGTCCCCCTCTTGGATACGTTATGCCTGGCGCAGGCATAATGCGGTGCAAGGGATTACAAACTGGCTCAATGCGTGCATTGCTCCACTTTGTAAATCTGGTGCAGCGCGTTTGGCCTTATTGGGCCACATTAGCGTAAAAAAAAAAAAAACGCTAATGTGTCGCAAGAAGGTGTTAGGCCCTTTGTCTTTTGAAAAGAGCAGCAGGAATCACAGTTTGATTGAAGCGCACATCAGACAACATGTACTGAAACGTACTGACAATGCCATCATTGTTTTTGGGGAAAGGAAAAAAAGAAAGGAAATAGAAAGAAGGGGAAACAAGACTGAGGGGTACTAGGAAATAAAATACTCAAGCATTACACTGATAGAGGAAATCACTGCCTCTGCTACTGAATTGCCACCTTGAGTACATCATACTATAGGAACTGTGCGCACCATGTAGTTTCTTTACAGTGAGTACTCTCTCTCATTATGAGAGACTTGTCAACACCTTCTATGTTCTTTAACAATCTAGGTGAACCACTTTTAGTGTGGGATGAATGGAAGGAAGATTGTGAGGCCTATATGGAGGCAGTGGGTGGGGGATATATTCACTGCACCAAGAAACTGGCAGAAATCTAAGGTTAACAAAAATAGGTTCAGCAAAATGGAGAAGTGAGGCAAAAGAAATTGGAGGTGACCCTGCAGAAACGTCTAAGTCCAACACCTAATCAACGGAACTAAAGGCATGGACAGGACAAATATGTATATTCTTCTCAGTGGTTGTTAATACAATGGTGCAAATTTCATTGGGATTCTGACCAAAATGACACATATTGTGTAAACAGTCAAAATACAATCATAAAAATAGTGACCAGTGATTCCCGGCCACAGAATAATTTAACATGAAAAGAATGTGTTCAAAGTCAAAGCTCCAGTGTCCACTTAATAGGGCCATCATCCTAAAGTGTCTAAGGACTGCAGGTCATATGACACAAATGAAGGCAGTATTGATGCTAGACATGGGATAAACAGGGCTCCAAAATTACAGGCCAGTGCCTCATAAACTGCTATCTGTGGTTGAGACTTTCTGGTGGCATGCATACCCAGAGGACTAGGGGTATATTTCCATGCAGCAAGTCAGGACCTGGGGCTAGATGTTAGGGTATAGTAATGCAGTGAGAGAGAATTATTACCTACTGCCTCATTCTGGCAAGAAAAAGCTAATCATGGCACCTCAAGTATAAAGCATTTTTCTGGTTTATTTTACTTCTTCAGGATTGTGAAACATCTTCACACTCCCAGCCACTCAATTTCCTTTACAGATCCATGATCCACATGTAAATTTGATGCAACCAAGTTAATTCGGATTTGTTGTTGGCAAGTTCATTGCTGCTATCTAGTGGCTCCTTTCCAGATCCTGGAAAGGGACTAGCTGCTGCCCAACTCCCACAGTACACCATTTTTTTTTCTTTGAGGCGATGTCACAGCAGCAGTATACCCTCCACAATACAAGGCTTGTTTTGTCTTTCATCATACATCTCTCTAGTAAACAGACATTTACCCGTAGGTGTGAGGTACACTGTGTGCTGGCTCCAGAAGGGAGCCCATAATTACAAATGGTGGCACCTGCAGGTTGTCAGGGCAAGCCTATTCCTGATGTCCGGTTATAAATATATAGGCTTATCTTTTCCACACTTTAATCAATTAAGAGCAGTGAGGAAGCTCTTCTGATCTCCTATCTTATCACGTGGGTGCTCTTGTGGTAATTGTCTTTACAAATTAAGGCCAGGGCTTTTATTACAATATGCGTTTCATCGGTTAGCCCTTAAATGTGCTGCAGCAGATCACTTGGCAGCAAAAGATTGTACAGTACCAGATGGCTCATCGTGAGGCAATCACACTCTGTACTCAAGCAATTTCTGTAAAAGGCATTTATTAGAACAGGATTGGAAAACATTTAACCAAATACAACATTCGTAGCAACATCAAAACAGATTAACCACAATCCCCTTTTCCACCCCATCATTCTTACGCCATTTTGTATCACACATTAATTTCACCTTCTTCACCCTAACTCCTTCTGTCCAAAGTCTTCCTCACTTCACTTCCAAACATCTTCCAAGTCATTCTCCTTCTCCTGTCCCAGCCATCCCACAACATGTCTTTTGCCTGTGCTCCTTCCTCATCCCCCTGAGGGATGGATCTGCCCATCTGACTCTTTATTCCCCCATCTCCTGTGCTCTTGCAACCTGTTCTACAATGGCAACCTGTCAAGCTGCCAAATATACCAAGCTAGAGCTCTGAAAGTCTTGTAGGGTGGGTGGGCATGCAAAACCGCTCCCTGGTGGTGTGGAAGAAGAGTGAAAGGGCCGTACTGTTACGATCCCTCATCCCCCAACACTTCCTCCGTTTCCTGCCCCAAACATCCCACAAAACATCCCTCACCTGTGCTCCTTTATACCCCCTGAGGGGTGGATCTCCCTGCATCTGACTCACCACGGCCCCAACAACCACCAACCAGAAAAACCCCAAAGGGCATTATACCGCCCCATCCCCGACTACTGCAACACATCACCTTAACATGTACCCTTTCCGCACCACACTCGCTCATTCCACAGTTGTCCAATCAAATCCCTCACCTGCAACATATAATAACCATTGCCTAGATTAGACAAATGAACCCCATCTGAATGAAATAGCTTAATTTCCCCCTTCTTGATGACCCCATGTGCCACAACCTTAATGTCCTTCACCTGCAAAGAACCTTCATGAGCTTTCTCCTGGCCTTGTCATTGGCTGCATGCTTTACCACTCCCCTCCATTTCCTACGTGGCTCAAATTCTGTCCATTCCAGGTGAGGCCCCAAAATGTTTTATTTCAATAACTCCAAGTCCCATAGCATGCGTTGCAGTAGATTCAACCCAGATAACCGGACCAAATTGTTCTCTCCCAGGTGGATAACCAGTATGTATGGGCAACCCCATTTAGAACCCATAGTAGCCAAAAACAGCAAGAAATTGCCCCACCTAATTCCACTCTTCCCCCACCATAGAACCTCATGCTGTTGCTAGACAATCCCAGGTTTAGGCCATATATTTGACACTTCGCATATTTAGCTGCCTAGTGAATAACTTAATGACCCACAATCCATGTCACGCCTTATGTGTCTCCATGGGCCGCTCATACAGCCCACGGGAAAAAGAGTAGGTTAGCGCCCTTTAGTACAAAAAATACGCCCATGCAACCCACTGCCAGCACTCCTTATTTTTCATTTTCTCACATATCTTTAACAGCATCTCAACTGCATCTACCAATTTTGCAAATTTGAGCCAGACTGCACCCTAGCTGTGCAGTCGCTGCCCTGCTCCTAAAAGAGTCCCACAACCTGCAGATTTAAGACCTACCTTCTTAAAGGTCCTGTGCAATACCGCCAAGAGCTGAAAAGCAGTGACCTTGTCCCCTCCCTGGTGACAGAATATCACTTTATGTCTGCGACCAGGCCATAACAGAAACCTGTGCCATTCACTGACCTGACATGCTTCCACTTGACCACCCTCATGCAGCAATATCCAGTTACCCCTACCCAGCAAGTCCATCTTGGATTTTCACAGCCAGATGCCCATTTGCTCCTGTTCCGAATACACTTCATCATGCCTCAATCCCTCCTCCTGTCCTACTTCCAGCAAATCAGGTGCTCTAAACACTCCAGAAAACATCCAAACCATACACAACCTGACAAAGGCTACTTCAAATGCATTGTAGCAACAATCAGGGAGACATTGCAAAATGTCAAGTAACAACTCAAAAATAGCACACAGCTCTATGCTCCTGGCACCTCTTTCTTTTCCCCAACCTCTCAACGTCCTACTCAGGGTATCATCCCTTGACGTAAAATAGTAAACCCGCCAACTTGCCATCATAGTCGTGGGTGATAAACATTTCTCAATCAAAAACAAAACAAATCACCCATCCTTTCCTGTCACTGTTGTCCTGACTCAATGGCCTCCCTACATGCCCTTCACTTGACTAAAATTCGCTCCATGCGAGTTGATAGCTCCTCCTAGTGGACTCCACTAAAGACATCTCCACCAGCCTAATCACTCTCATGCTTCCTATTCCCAGATCTCTATAGGAACTGGCATCTTGCTCTGCTTTGCTCCACCCCAGGTGCCAGGCTGCAAAATCTATCCCACTGTGAACAAGAAAACGAGTCAGCTATAGCATTGTTCAGACCTAGCACATGGTTAGCCTTGAAAGCAAAAGAATGCTATACTTCGCCCCTGTTGCAACCAATTTTGTGGCCATGTCTCCACACATAATCGACCATCCCAAAATAGGCCAAAACCATGAGCTCCTTTTGCATCAGAAACATATTGCACTTGCTACACAGTGTTCTCCTCATGAACCATCATATATACACCATTAAATTCATCCAGGAAGGTGCGTCACACACACCGATCAGCCTTTACTGCCATCTGTATCCTGTGATGGGGTAAGGTGGCACCAGTCATAGCCATTCCTAGTCTTCTGTAAAAAGTACGACCTGCTCTCACCACTCTGCCTATGAAATGTGAAAAAAACCTAGCAACTTCTGTGTCTTTCTTAGCTCCAGGCTCCTCTCCTCGATCACCTCATCCAGAAAACTCTTAATGTCCTAAAACTTTCCCCCTGGCAATCTCACAATCATGTACACAGATTTCAGGTCAGTGCCCAAAAAGGTCTAAACCTCACGGGGGCCCTCTATCTTTTCTGGAGCCAACGGAATGACAAAGTTAGCTGCCATGACCTCAAAACATCTCAAAGCTCTGTGACACTCTCCTGTCCCTGCCCTTCCAACGAAAAGAAAGTCATCTAGGTAATGAGACACTTCCCGATGCCCGCTCAACTTCGTAATGACCCACTGCAAAAAGGAGCTTAAAGCCTCAAATAAGGCACAGGAAATGGCACCTGACATAGGAAAGACCTTGTCGACATAAAAGGCACCTTCAAACTGCACACCCTTCAAGGAAAAATTACCTGGGTGTATTAGCAATAGCCCAAAGGCTGATTTGATATCACTCTTCGCCATCTCTGCCCCGTGACCACACCTGACCAGCTTGATGGCATCGTCCACTGAAGCATAAACCACTTGAGCGTCCTCCGTGGCAATAAAATCATTCACCATGGTACCCTCCTGCCAGGACAAATGATGAATCAAACTGTATTCCACTTACCGTTTCCTAGACACCACACCCAGTGGAGATTTGATCAAGTCAGTCAAAGACCAATCGTAAAAGGGCTCTTCCATCCCCCCTTCACTGACCTCTTTCTTCAGGTTTGCTGCCACAACTTCAGGTGCTGATTAGGCTGACTGCACATTGGCAGCCCACTTCCTACCTTTAGGACTCTGGTAATGCACCCTGAAACTCTCCATAAAACCCCACTCCAATCTCACAGCTGTCTCCTTGTCCGTCTACACTGCCTGCCAGGCTCTCAAACTTTCCAATTTAATTGGCATAGGATCCCTTTGGACTAACAGGGCCCTGTTGTCCTCTACCTCTAGTTGTCTTCCACGGTTTTGAGGGGCTTGCCAGTGAAAACACTATCTAATGGGATGCTGCCCGCCACACTTGAAACATTCATGTTCAAATTTGAAGGGGTGCCTGGAGCAGAACCCCTTGTTAAAACTCCAAAAAGCCCCTGAACTCCCAACTAAGTCAGTGTTCATTGGCATGTTACCAGGCCCTTGTTGGGTGGGATGTGGTTGAAAAGGATACTCACCGTGTGGGTCGAGGTCATCTATTGCATGGAAGACACCTACAGCTCTGAGTCGACATCCCCCCACGTTTTTTCAGGATTCACACTGACAATAGCTTGAAATTCCTCATCATAGCTGAGCCATGCATAGCCCTCAAAAATGCTTTTGTGCCTTCCTTATTGTATCCATATATTTAAATAAGGCAATGGCCAAGTCTGGGTATTTATCACAATAAATACTTGTGTAAATCAAAAAAGCTGAAATCCAGTTCACCATGGTGATGGGACCTTTTGGGCCACCGCACCAGTTCCCATTCTTCTTTTTTAGACCCTTCTTTCGTCTGAATATCCCTGTGTAACAGGTTGAACACATCAACGTATTAATGCTTCCATATTCTGTTTTTGTCTTATCAGATACATGTGACCCTAGGGGCATGGCAAGTCCAAGGTATGCCAACCATTTTTATGTCCACTCCCTTCATTGTTCTCATCATTCCAGTCCGAGGTTACTGTTGCAGAGTCCATCTGGACCCCTATACCATCCCTCAATTTGGTCTCTTGCTTCTGATTCTGTCTGGTCTTCTCTCCTGCCATTTTAGCCATCTCACCCACCTTTAAATCACGCCATCCCCCACACCAATCGATTTACATGTCTTAGCACCATGCCCACCTCCTTGAGACTCCTGTGCTGACCACCAACCTTTCTTACCTGACAATATTCCTGGAGCCTCATTTCACGATCCTTTGTGAGCATCCTTCCACTGCCCTTGACTTCTGTAAGACATCAATGCAGAGACTGTTGCGCTACTACTCCCCACACCTCTTGATACCTGCTGGCGCACATCCTTTCCATCACGCACTTCACCATCCTCTCACTCAATGCTCCCCTCATCATAATCCAATTCCACAAAAACAAACCAGTGGTGCACACCAAGCAAAACAATATCTCTACTTAAGAGATAGTCAAATATCTTGAAGAGACCAATTAACATATCATAATAAATTCCCCTAGAATGCTTGTTTGGTCCTCTCTCTTCCTTAAATGAACTAAACATTCATAAATCTGACCAGAACATACTGTACACAAATATACAACTAACCAAAAGAAGAATATGTCCATGCGAATATAAGTTTTAATACAAAAAGGAAAAGTCTTCTTATATACATAAACATATACATATATATACAAAACATAAAGAAAACAAATGGATAGCCATCAGCCGACACGTGTTTCGTCCTGACTGGACTTCTTCAAGGCTTTGCTCACTTCTATGTCCGTTATATTCATATCACATCTACCATACTCTGTTTCAAAACCACAGTCAATCACATCTTTTCCTTCTTCATAATCAATTTAAATACTGGACATTGCTAGTTTCGTCTATTGGTGAGTCAAATATCCACCCCTCTTTCTATTCTTTTTGTTTACTTTCCAAGCCCGTCAGCTGATAAATCTCGGCAAAGAAACGTCGAGGGAAGTATGTGCCTCCTATAAGTCTTCCGTGGGCCCGAAAATCAATATGAGCCCTTCGCCGGCATTAATGCATGCCGCGTTTTTTCTTCAAAACGCGATCATTTATAGCAATGACGGAGGGAATCGTGTGCCCTCCGTTAGTCCTCTGGCTATTATCCAATTCCAAGTCACCCGTGCCCATGTTCATGTCAGACATAATGCAGTCCGGTGCTCCTCATATCTGCGCTTCCAACATCTTCTTGTCTGAGGTAGAAACAAGGCAGCCGTTGATTGGCCTGGCCGATCCCTCATTGTAGGGAAGGCCACTGAAGACCCTCCTAGCTCTTCAGACCAGGGTACCAGGGCTGTCATGCTTCCTGCTGGTTCCACCAACTGTCTACCAGCCTCACCTGTTGGCCTTGTTATGCCAACTGCCTGGCTGCTTCAATCAGGTGGGTCTCCCACATCACCAGATCCACGACCTGCAATAGCTCCCAAAACCAGATCTGCACCATTGCCCTCATCTCCCCCTATCTGACTGTCCTGAAGGTCCTGGTCTCACAAGCCCTTGGCCCCCACTTGTCTCACCAGGTCTGCTGCTGCCTCCCTGGCTCTGCATAGATGCTCCCAATGCCTGCCCTGTTTTTGAATCCTGGCTTCCAGGTCAGATTCTTGCCACCCCACTGCAGGACCACTCCCCAGCCCAGCCGGCCTGTCCTCACACCTCTGCCCAGGTACCTGCTGCACCACCCTAACAGCCGCTGAATTTCAACTAGACCTTAGCCCATCTACCTGAGCAACATCTTACCCAAAGCCCTAGCCTGCTTCCTTTTACTCTTCAGGCCAGGGACCATGCCTGAGTACCTACCCTGCCCCGTTGGGCTGCCCTGCAGGACAGACCTAAGGGGCCAGAAGCTGGCAGGGGCCTTTTGGCTTCTAAGGCCCATGCATTCCTTTTAAGTACCCTGTCCTGTGCAATTGTATTTAGCCCTGCCCACCCAAGTGCCTGATTGACCGGTATGTTGTCTACTCAACTTGGTTGCGGTTGCCCCAATGTAGCAGGGATTCTCAGGTACCTCCCTGCTGTCTTTTTAACCATCACCCCAGACAACTTTTTCATTCCTCTCCCCACCCCAACCAGCCCGCTTTGATTTTGCTTTTTTCCGTGGTGGTGAACATGCAGCAATCGTGGTGGCAACTCCCCCGACACTGCCAGCATCGGCCTGCAGATACTGACCCAGGTCACCCTGGCACGCCCAGCCACATATAGAGTTCAGAATGCCTCCTGAACAGCATAGGACTCACCCATGCTGTCCATGCCACACATGGCGCACATGGCGCACAAGCAAGGCCTCAGCTTTTTCCGGCTGCACATGCAAAATCGCTCCATGCAAATGTGTGGAAAAAGGCTCAGAAAGGGATGCACTTCTCCTTCCAGACTTTTAAATATTTCCCACTTCCTACCCTGATCCCCCCACCCAAAACCAACCTTCAAGGGGGAAGACTAGGCTGTGCCCTAGCTTCCCCCAGCACCCTCCATTCTCTTTGATCCAGCAAACTCATCTCCTGCTGTCTCTACCTATGTCCACTTTGTGTGGTGAGGCAATAGATTTGTTTATTGTGATGGAGTATCAAGCCAGAAGAACTGCGAATGTTTACACATAACTTGGAAAACATGTGTTCGTATTTTGGCTGGTTAATGGATTCCGTAATGTGTTGCATTTGTTGTTCCTCGCCTGAATATTTTAGGCTTTTCATACCTGTTGTAATAAAATAGGAAACCAGATAAAAAGTGTGGATCCCACAATTTTGATGCAGGACTGCTTTGGAAAATGTCTTTGTATACCTCAGTAGAAAGCTTACTGAGCCCTCCATTTTTTGCACTGGGTAATTAAATCACTACTTTTTGCAGGATGGACGTCATTTTGTGTAATAGCAATGCTATGATTTTTCAGTAGAAAGTGAACATAAATACGTATTGTATTGTGAAGGATTGCTTTGGTGTTTACCTGCCATTTTTGTAACTGTGAACCACAAGCGGGCCAGGGTGTTTGCCTGCTTATTGTTCCGCTGTTTAAATGTGTTCATCTCATCTTGTTCCAGAAATAATGATGCCACAGTGATAACGACCTGATTGATGATTTCTCTGAGACTCATTACAACATAGGCATTTAGATCAGCCAACTGCCAATGCTGCATGGAGGATGGGACCATCATACCGGTGGCGTACAACCCCCCCACCCTATTACAATACTCCTGCCGGGCTGACCATCAGGAACATTTTAATAGAGCATTCCAGCTGGTCAGTCTGGCGGGAACAGTGCTACGATATAGGACTCAGCTCACTAAAGGGAGCCATGTCCTATACTGCAGCACAGAGGAGGCCAACCAGCACCTTCGGACAAAGCAGATAGTGCACATTCTGATGGTCCATGGGCCTGGGCAGTGCAGGGCTCCTGCCCGTGACCCCTGGCACTGGCTTTCCGCCAGCCTTTTGACGGCCGGATCCCTGCCATGAAAAGGATGGTGAAAAGGATGGTGTAAAGTGGGGTTGTAATCAGCCAGGTGGATCTGAGTTCAGCGCCCTCCTGGTTGGTTACAACTCTGACCACCATCACCCAGTCAGGAAGCTTGTTCCCAGTGGTGAAGGAAGTCCCCTGGCGGTGCAACTGCCAGGGTTGTAATCTGGTGGTCCGACCAGCAGGATTGTAGTGGTCGGACCACCACCGCAAGTCTGGCAGTCCTTGTAATCAGGCCCCTAGTTCTTTTAAATCTTTATATTTTTCCAACTTAATTATTTATCTGACCAATTGTGTTTCTCAGCATAGTAGGCAGATGAGAGTTTGCATTGTTCTCAGTGGTCTTTTTATTGTGCTGCAGACTGCATTTTAACCATGTTTTTTTGTCTATGTTTTTATTTTCCATTTACTGCTTTGGCTCTCCCCACATCTAGCAGGAACCACTGAAGCACCATAGAAACAGCTGTAGATCGACTAATCGGTAAGTTTTCTCCAATCACGGTTTCATTACGCTAATGCCCCCAATTTTGCCTTAATCATTCATAAGAATGGGAGGACGTTCGGGGACAACCCCGAACAGCTCCGACCTGATCCTTCAAACACAAGCAGTATACCTGATCTGATGAACACAGTCATTTTAAGGCAGCAAAAAACATCTCTTTCTTTTGTGCGTTAGTAAATACTCGTTCTCTCACTTGCCCACGAATGGGAAATATTGATGTTATTGAACTCACAGGAACGTGGCATGTTATATTTAATTTAATTAATCACTACTTGGTTAAATGACCAGTCAGCACAAACATTTATTTGGCTTTCCCTGATGGCCATGAGATTGCAACAAAAACAGACTTCATACCTGTGGAGGCAGTGTTGCAGTTAGATTTAAGAGTACTGACAGGTGCACATTAGAGCAGAGATCTGCATCAGATCAGCTAGCTGGAAACATGGAGTTTCTGCTTTGTAGCTGCCATATAAAGGCTGATTTTTCACTCTGTTTCTTTCTTGTCTACCGCCCTTCAGGGTGGAATTCTGCCTCACTGGACAACATCTAAGACCTCACAGGACAGAGATATCTTCACGTTCCCAAACTAATCCTGCATGGGGATTTTAATTTACATATAGACAATTTCTCTGACTCCATGGTGAGTGACTTAATAAACTCGTCTCATGGTTGTTACGAAAACGTTCAAACTATCTCGGACATATGACTACCGACTACGAGAGCCCCGAGGACAGCACTGCTGTAAATATATAACTAAAGTATGGAGTGGTAGTTCACTGTCATTTGCAGGCAGCACATTTTCCTCTGAAATGTCCACTACATTTGCTCAGACATACAGTTTTACCCGCCCACATGATAATATCTGCAAATCGGGTTTCAGGAAATAAGTATTGCTTGATTTGTTTAGATCCTATTAAAATCTTTGCTTTCATCACACTACTGAATTAGAGAAAAATGGTGCTTCATGTGTGAACTGAGGATATATTCCAAAACATTTGTACATTTGAGAGTAATAAACTTTATTGTGTGTTAGAAAAAAGTGCCATCCCACAGCCTTTCCCTTTAAACTGCCAAATAGTTCACTTTACAAAATCATCTCATTTTGCAGTCAGATAAAGTAAAAACCATGTTAAGTGAACGTCCTTTTTAGGCCATACTACCTTTAACATCCTTCCAACCATATAGTCTGAAAATGACATCCAGTAACCTGATGGAGATCGAAGGGTTTCGTAGCCTCATCAATCTACAATAAAATGCAATGTGTTTTTTTTAAAATTGCTTCAGCTTTGGTAGCACTTTCGTGAGCACCCTTTATGCTAAAGCTATTGAAGAGGCTTCTGACTGGAGGGGTACCCATGTGTTGGAGGGAGTGCTTTGCTTTAAGAGAAGCGAAGGTGTGTTGGGAGGGTATCAATGGCGGCGCGTAGCCGGGACTCATTTAGTTGAATGATGCTGACACCCTGCTTCTCTGCAGCCTATGGCACTACATATTGATGATTTGCTGCCTCCAAAATACCTCCAAACTGTGGAGGGCGAGGCTGTGGCGGTAGGGGCACTCAAGCAAGCAAGCAAATTGGAACCCTTATCACCTATTAAGGCGCCTCTAATACAGCCATAACCGGAGTGCAGAGGACCCCTCAAACGCACCCTCAGCCCCGTGGAACCTGAACTAAGCCTTTGGGCATGTGGGAGCGACTTTGGATTAGACCCAAATGCTGGCACATAAAAATATTTTTGCTGCTTTAAGAGGCTCCTGCAAACCGTGGGGAGAACAACTGATGATATAGGTGGTTAAAAGAATAAACAGCCGTTTACCTGAAGATATTGCCTGACATTTCACCTATTTCTTGGAGGCACAGCAAATGTTACCAATAAAAACACAATTTAAAAGTATCTTTATTGGTCATCCACCTTTTGAAATCTGGCATGGTTAGTTTGGGGGTGTTGCAGTGCTCTTAGAACCCTTAGTACCACCGCCTGTGAGCAGTGAGTCTAATCTTTGGAGCTGCACTACCCTTCTTTCGGGCCTGGGGTGTTTATTATAGTTAGTTGTTGCACAGCTGTTTACCTTACTGTTTATTTCTGGGATTATTTGGCTCACATTTGAAAAAAGATGTGTGTATTCTATTCATGACCCTTCTGCAGTGATCTAGGGCAAACTGAGCTGTTTATCTACCCTGATGTTGTAAGAGCTCATTTCTGATCATAAATACACTTAGCCAAACATGTCATACGCCTGTTTAAAATATATTATATGTATTCAAGAAAACCTCAACAGTCAGAAAGACGCAAACTATAAATCAAAACCACCAAGTCATTCAACCCTTTCTGAATATTCTACTATTTAATTACAAATTGGATACTGCACTATATTTCAATTAGGCACTATAGCAACAATGACACGAACTCCTCTGAAAAATAAAGCATAGCAATTCAAATTAATGAGTTTATTAGGACACTTCACCACAACAAAAACAAATTACAAGGTATCCTTTTCTTCCATCATTGCCTGCATCAGATATTTCTCTGTTGGCGCGGAAATAACACAGAAAATGATGTCATATCCAAAAGTATTAGCACTGAAAAATAATAGGAAGTCTGCTCTTAAAGGAAAGTCGAGAAATGGTTTTCAATGACAAGAACCATTTACAGTAACAATGTGAACAACAGCACGAGAGTGGCTATTGTTTAAATGTATCCTTGCACCAAAAATTAACGCAAGGACACATTTCCTGCAAAAATATAGAGCAAAAAAATGGATCTGCTTTTCACATAATTTCGTTAAAGCAATTAACATGAACATCCCAGACCCCTAATGTTGAGCTGATGCCAGGACTCAAACTTTGTTCCCTGGTTCCAAAGTTAACAGTTCTGGCCAATAGACTACACTTTCTCATTAGCATGTTGGGCCAGAGTTACTAAATGCTGGTGCAGCAGCCCAAAGTGCTGTGCTGTGTGAGAAGGAGAGAGCAGAAGAGTGCTGTATTCACAGAGATATGACACTGTCCTCACCTCTCCCTAGCACCGGCATAGAAATTTGCTACCATGCGCCTCTCACACAACTTTGACCCATAGGGCAAGGGTGTCTGTGTGAGTCTAGCATAGGTTTTGTAGTGGAAGGATAACAAAATACTATGTTTAGTCTAACTTTTCTGAAAGTTTCCCACTTTATATGTGTGCTGTACAGTGCAGCACACATGCAAAGTCAGAAAAGAAAGGAGAACTAAAAGCATTTCTCTGGGATAGCGCCAAGTTCAATTGAATGACATTTTTTTATGTAAAGCCAATCTACTTTTTTGGTGGTTAATAGGGTGATGGCATAGGGCCGCCCATGCACCACCCTTAGAATGCCACAGTGGGGCTAAGTAATGCAAAGCAGCACTACAAGTTACTTTTGAGTGATTTTGCAGCACAAAACAAGTTTTGCGATGGAAAGTAAATAGGTAACAAAAGATTTAGCATCAATTTGCATGACTTTTGTGACACCAACACAACACAAAATCTTACTGAATACATCCTGTTATCTTTTATAAATGACTCAAGACCAACAACACATGGGTTTGAAATACACATGCAATTCAGACATTGAAACATCTGAAAGAAATAAGAGCGATTTATCAAATGGGTTTGCCCATTCAATGCTTTTCGGGAACGTACTGAAACGTAAGGGCCTAAATTCAAAGGGAAAATTGTGAACATAATTTGTTCTAATCTTTAGCATCAACAGCTGCATTCACTTTACAGTGACATCTTAAACCATAGAAATAAACTCTTGTAGCAACCAATTTTCTTTATATGTTTTTACACCTAAACTACAGGTCTGCTAGAATAAGTGCATTAATGCAATGCATGCCATCTATTTAACAAAGAATGAAAATATAGGCATTGATCAAATTAGTAAACCACTGACTTCTAAAAAAGGAACATATATCTGTTATTTCCAAGATAGCACAGTGGAGGAAATATACCTTTATCTGCATTGTAACCCCTTGCCAATTTTTGTCTCTTACTAAGACTCTGTGATTAATGACACTGCTATTCAGTGCCGCAGTGATTGTGCTCTGGTCTTAAAATTGTATTGGCAACATTGACTTCAATTAACTGGTCTAATTAACTTTCCTGTAAGAACACGATGGACTGCATAAAAACTGCACCAGAGACATGGAAGTTAAATGTCATATGTGGCCTGCAACGTGTACTTACAGCTCTCACATACATGGCAAAATATACGACTGCCATGACCAACACTGCACTGTGTCTGGGCTGCAGTTTAAAGACAAAGCAATACCACATGGCAAGGAAAAGTGTTGTTGCCATGTGAGAAAAATTTTATATACTACTAAGTCACCACTAAATTGTGCCATGGGGAGGGTGCTCAATAAATAAAAAGTGATGCACTGCATATTTGAAATAGGTGCGCTCACAGTGACTGGAGACCAAGAGCCAGTTCCACTGTGGAGGTTCAGACTAGAGTTTCCATTTACCGGCCTAAGTGTTATTAACATAGTTATTTCACACCTCATCTTGAATAAAAAATGCTAGAAAAATAATTCAAAATTATTTTCCACTTAGTTCTCAAAATATGATGAATGGTAAAATTAGAATTTTCGTACATCAGAAAAAAGTAACTTCATAAAAAAGCAGCTTGGGTGCTTGTACAAGAAGTAGCATGAAATCATTTCTGCCACTCATCATACCTTTAAAAGTAAATACACATTCCTGGCCGTGGTTGATGACTTTGAATACCAGGGAACATTAGCTTGGCTTCTGGACTCAGTAGGGCAGAGGTGTTGTCAATCACTGGCCACGTGGAGGGGTACATGAAAGCTAGCAGAACAGCCTTAACACTAACGTTTTGAATTGTTCATCCCAAATGAGGCTGACAGGATCTGTTTCTATTCATTTGCAGAACCCTGCTAGACCGTTTGGACCAGATTTAATGAGATTTTACATCAGGGTTGCGTCACTTTTTTGGTGCTGCCCCAATACCAAATCTATGTCAGCCTTTACAAAGAAATGCAAAGCCTGATTTGAATGGCTTAGTAGAAAAAAAGTGAATTAAAAGTAAAGCAGTGCCCCGCATAGCACTGCCTTGCATTCCCTTGTTACAAGGAGGAGTTGCATTGGTTGAGCATGGGCGTTCCCATGCAGCCACTCATCTATTTTGACACAAACCCACATTTACTAATCTCTGTAAACATATGTGTTTCCACCAAATTGGTCTGCCGAACTGAGGATGACGTAATGGGGAGACTTATGCTTATTTCTCCCTGTTACTTCCTCTTTGCATGTGCACTGCATTCTGCTGCACACTCATACAAAGAGAAATAAGCCGCTAAGAATAATTTGTGGCCGGTAAGGTATTCCTTAGTGCACAAAAACTATTCTGGCTACATCGGAGCTCCCTTGTGTCATGACACAAGTGAGCATGCGTTGGTGCTTGACAGCCAATTGTATGCAAAGCTACAAAGGAGCTGAAATGTGCCATATCTTAGTGGCACAGTACCGCCCTTTACCTTTCACTCTAAGCAGTGCAGGAATTTCCCTTAGTGTGTTGAGTTGACTGAAATCTTATATACAGGGAGTGCAGAATTATTAGGCAAGTTGTATTTTTGAGGATTAATTTTATTATTGAACAACAACCATGTTCTCAATGAACCCAAAAAACTCATTAATATCAAAGCTGAATATATTTGGAAGTAGTTTTTAGTTTGTTTTTAGTTTTAGCTATGTTAGGGGGATATCTGTGTGTGCAGGTGACCATTACTGTGCATAATTATTAGGGAACTTAACAAAAAAATATATATACCCATTTCAATTATTTATTATTACCAGTGAAACCAATATCACATCTCAACATTCACAAATATACATTTCTGACATTCAAAAACAAAACAAAAACAAATCAGTGACCAATATAGCCACCTTTCTTTGCAAGGACACTCAAAAGCCTGCCATCCATGGATTCTGTCAGTGTTTTGATCTGTTCACCATCAACATTGCGTGCAGCAGCAACCACAGCCTCCCAGATACTGTTCAGAGAGGTGTACTGTTTTCCCTCCTTGTAAATCTCACATTTGATGATGGACCACAGGTTCTCAATGGGGTTCAGATCAGGTGAACAAGGAGGCCATGTCATTAGATTTCCTTCTTTTATACCCTTTCTTGCCAGCCACGCTGTGGAGTACTTGGACGCGTGTGATGGAGCATTGCCCTGCATGAAAATTATGTTTTTCTTGAAGGATGCAGACTTCTTCCTGTACCACTGCTTGAAGAAGGTGTCTTCCAGGAACTGGCAGTAGGACTGGGAGTTGAGTTTGACTCCATCCTCAACCCGAAAAGGCCCCACAAGCTCATCTTTGATGATACCAGCCCAAACCAGTACTCCACCTCCACCTTGCTGGCGTCTGAGTCGGACTGGAGTTCTCTGCCCTTTACCAATCCAGCCACGGGCCCATCCATCTGGCCCATCAAGACTCACTCTCATTTCATCAGTCCATAAAACCTTAGAAAAATCAGTCTTGAGATATTTCTTGGCCCAGTCTTGACGTTTCAGCTTGTGTGTCTTGTTCAGTGGTGGTCGTCTTTCAGCCTTTCTTACCTTGGCCATGTCTCTGAGTATTGCACACCTTGTGCTTTTGGGCACTCGAGTGATGTTGCAGCTCTGAAATATGGCCAAACTGGTGGCAAGTGGCATCGTGGCAGCTGCACGCTTGACTTTTCTCAGTTCATGGGCAGTTATTTTGCGCCTTGGTTTTTCCACACGCTTCTTGCGACCCTGTTGACTATTTTGAATGAAACGCTTGATTGTTCGATGATCACGCTTCAGAAGCTTTGCAATTTTAAGAGTGCTGCATCCCTCTGCAAGATATCTCACTATTTTCTGAGCCTGTCAAGTCCTTCTTTTGACCCATTTTGCCAAAGGAAAGGAAGTTGCCTAATAATTATGCACACCTGATATAGGGTGTTGATGTCATTAGACCACACCCCTTCTCATTACAGAGAGGCACATCACCTAATATGCTTAATTGGTAGTAGGCTTTCGAGCCTATACAGCTTGGAGTAAGACAACATGCATAAAGAGGATGATGTGGTCAAAATACTCATTTGCCTAATAATTCTGCACTCCCTGTATTCCCCTTTGGTTCCAACTCTAGCAGGAGGAAATAACTGTTCTGACCCTGACAGAGGGGAGAAGAGCTTATCTAAAAAGACAAGTAGCAAGTGGCCTGCTTGGAGAACCACCAGAGGGAAGCAGGGTTCACTAATATTGAATTTAGGGTTCCTGGAACTTTTTTAGAGTAAAGTAAAGAGGGGCAATTGCTAAACAAGCCTTGGCCCAGATGGAGAGAACTCCTTAAGACAGGCTTCTAGGCTGGGGGCAGTGGGAGTGACCAGAAAGAACATTTTCAGCAATTGGACAAAAGTGAAACTTAGTTACCTTCCCATCCAAGGACTGAGGCAAGGTGCTGAATGTTACCCAGGGAGGTCATATTCCAGACAGACAACAAAACCAGATTTGTCCAGCTCACAGGTTTCTTTGCCCACCTGAAAATGAGTTTGGCGAGTCAGCATGGAGAATGAAGCACTGCCTGACTATAGCTTCCAGCCTGCCCCTCTGCAGGATTTTCAAAACCAAAAAAGTGACTAAGGGCCTAATTTAGAGTATTGTGGAGGGGTTTACCCTATCACAACGGATATTCTGCCCGCCATATTACAACCCCATTTAGTCTATGGACATCGTAACACAGCGGATGGGATATCTGTCACATTTGTGACTGAGTAACCCATCCGCCAAACTCTAAATAAGGCACTAGGGGGAATATGGGGTATATTTATAATTTTTGCCGGAAAACTGCGCAAATGCAGTTTTGTGGTGAAAAAGTATAGCACCGGCTTGCATCATTCCAAAGTGCTAGCCGGGCACCAAATTTATGGAATCCTGCAAGTAGCGCTCAGGGTTAGCTAGCATCAGAAAAAATGACAGCCGGATGGGGGTGGCGGTACAGGGGAACGTGGGTTTTGCCTAAAAAAATGACGCTAGGCTGGTTAGAGGCAAAAACAAATGTCTCTAACCAGCCTAGTGTCATTTCCTGACGCAAAACCATCCATACCACATGACTCCTGTCTTAGATAAGACAGGAATCATGCCCACCACCCCAATGGCCATGCACAGGGGACCAGGGTCTCCTGGGCATGGCCATTGCACCTAGTGCCATGCGGGGGGGCCATGTCAAGGCCCCCAATGGCACTTATAATGTTTACCGATACTTACCCTACTTCTCTGGAAGGAGGTCCCCATCCTCTGGTGTCCCTCTGGTGTGGGTGGGGGTGTTCCTGGGGCTTGGGGTGGGCAAAAATGGGTGCACAGGTTCCCTAAAACCTGGTCTCATCCAGGCATTAAATAATGGTGCAAAGCAAGCTGTGCACCATTATTGAGCCCCTCCTTCCACCCGTGCATCATTTTAGCACGGGGGATAAATATGGGGCTATGGCGTTAGCACCATTTTGTAGATGGGAATGCCTACCTTGCATCTCTTTGACGCAAGGTAGGTGCACTCATCCAGAAAATGGTGCTAACTCAAATTTTTTGACACTAGACTTGTCTAGCGTCAAACTATAAATATGGAATTAAGTTTGCGCCGAATTTGCATTAAAGAAATCACACAAATTTGACTCAAAAAGAAATATACCCCTGAGTCTTTAATTAATCATTGGACTAGGGCAAGTCAACTGTAAGAAATGAAAAACAAAATACACCATTTGAAAAATAGAGCAAATTGTAATACAATTAAATTAAAAGGAATTAAATGCTATAAGTAGAATCAAAGTTATTCAATTTTAAAATTTTACGTTGCTACAGCGCCTAAAAGCACAGAGTGTTACTGGCAGTCATCTGGTCATGCTAGACCCGAAAGAAGTTCCAAGTTCAGGCCAACTGCAATGGTCCAGCATGAAGAGTTCTCTTGTGGGTACTTGTCACTGTATCACCAAGAGCTGGCTGGGCATTGCAGGCTGTTGTCACTATAGCATGGAAAGTCAGTTGCGCGTCGTTGATGGTCATTGCTGGAGCTTTATTTTGGCAGTCACTATGGGCTGTTGTTGCAGTACTGCAAAGTTCAGTTCTTGAATTGCTGGTAGTCACTGATGGAGACAGTAGCGTGAAGAATCAGGTTCACCAGAGCTTCATATTGGCCTCCACTTGGGGTAGCTGAGTCTTAGCATGAACAGGCCTGCACGTTGCACCAAAGAGTTCAAAACTTCAGTATTTCACCTTTTCTTGTAGAGCAGTAAACTCTTATGCAGCCATGTTCAAGGACCTGGGAGCGACCTCTTTGTGATCGGGGACTCACTCTTGCTGAGGCAGCAGGGCTGAGGCAGGTGTAGTTGTAGATCTAGTTGCAACTGTATGTATGTGAAATTTCCAACAAGTTGGGAATCCCTTTGGAAGCCTTCTGGCCAAAATGTTCTGAAGTATTTTTGTCTTTTCAGGGCAACGTTTAAAGAATGCTGCCATGCCTCCTTCACCCAAAAAGAAAATTTGTGCCACAGAGATCTTTGCCACAGAGATATTTGCTACTTCTTGTTGCATAAGAAGATGATTTAGATCCTGATGGTATTACTGCCTATTCGCCACGGCAACGGACCAGAGCGAGACAGTGTTCTTACTGCCATATTTAGATGTATTACAGCTGAGTCATCAGCCGCCACAACAGAGTGCTTTTTCTAGCTGTCAGTCTGGTGGGTTCCATAGTGTCACAGTTCTGCAGGCGGTGTATTGGCGGCGGATTGCTGATAGAGGGAGTCCATCCCGAGACTCAATGTACATCCTACAACAGCAGTGACTATGGAAGAGAGGAAAGTAACGCTCACACTGTACCTTAGCCATATGTGTCCACCTGCGCAACACACTACACAACATACCATATACACACTGTTATCCATTACACCACAACACAACCTGTACATGTTCAAAACACACATTTCCATACATCCATGACACAATAGATCCACAGTATTGATACTACACCCACTCACGACATAACCACAACAGCCAACACAACTCCACACTCCTTAATACAAACACACACACCAAAGCACAACTACACACATCTTGACAATGGCACCACACAACAACACTCACCTTAATGATACACACCAATTTAACACACAACCAAACATACACAACAAGATCAGACCCATGTGCAAGTGACACACATACTGACACAACCACGTCACCCACTCCAGCTCCCTCCACCTCAACCAGTCAATCCAATCTCACCCACACATACACATACTGACTCACATACACAACTGGAAACACAGCATTACAGGTACAGGTCCACTTGCAGTGTGCACACATGGACATAGCTGACAAGAGTGATTGAAATGTAATTGCTGTGCCAGCATTCAATTGACAATAAATACTGACACCAAAATGACATTTATGTATGTGTGTGATATGTGTCTTGTACCAGTGTGTCCCCATCCATGTCTGACACAATTGTTCTCCCTACATATGTATGTCACAGTAATTTTAACAAATACTGTGACATGTACATGACTGCAGTGTTCCCTGAGCTCATGTACAGTGACCACACAATGTACACTGGCAATGCCGACTCCCTTCCTTTGAGTCTGATGATGGGGGGGTTTGTGTTTTTCTCCGTGGTCCAGAGGCAGCAGCGATGGAAGGTCTTCTCCAGTCATGCCCAGTCAAAAACGGAAGTGGAATCAGGAGAAAAGGCAGGTTTTTACCTAATTTCCTCTCCAATCCGCTATCTCAGGTGTGGAGGTAGATCACCACAGTTGGCCTGGTGGGAAGGCACATCAATATCTGCTCAGCAGGAAGTGGTGGCTAGAGTCCCACAATCAGCCACCATTTTTAATGGCAAAGTGATGTGGGTGAGGATTCCTGGCGGAGTCGGTGGGACTCTGCGGGTCTTTCGCCTATGGCCCCACCAACATCTAAATCAGGCGAACAGACCACCATGGCGGTGGACAGGTATTCAGTCAGATGCAATGACATGAAGTATATAATTAGTGAGGCTGTATGTAAAGTGGTTTGACATTAAGACATAATCAATCACAGTATTAACGCCCCTTGCATTGAAGGTTGGTTTAAACTGAGATTCTTCAAAATATAATTTGTTTACAAAAGACAGGTTGTAATTTTGAGCCATTAAGTTCATTGCATCTCCTTGGGTATTATGTGAAAAGTGAAGTCTTGGACCAATTACTTCAGTATCCCAACCACATACCCTTCCCGAGGTTTCTTTACAAGGATGAACATTAAAATCACCACCCCAAATGATAAGAGTCTCAAGTCTATTGTTTGCACATATTTTTTTTTGGTCCTCTCCCATCACCGTTAAAGTATTAGGGAGTTCTCCTGGTGGGACGTTCTTATAAAAGTTGATGATTACTAAGTGAGTCTTCTGGTCCAAATTACTCTCTATCATTTGATAATGCGATCTCATAGTTTGCATCTTTAAGTTCTGTAACCATAACTTGTTGGAGATATATGTACATAAGCCTTGTTTAGGCCTACCATGTCTGGTCTGTACAGCTGGTGTATGGAATGTCTTATAATGGTTTATATGGACAGGATTTAATAGCCAAGTCTCCTGGAGACATATGCATGAGAAATCTTCTATAAAATTCACCCAAAGCTCATTACTGATCTTATTAGTTAGGCCTGCAATGTTCCAATAAAGTAAGGCTATTTCCGCTTTCTGTTGAGGTTGACAGTACGCGTCGTTTATGATTGGAGGGTGTATGCCACCATCTATTAGATGAATTACTTTTGAGAGGGGATTTCTCTGATTTGACTGGGTTCCTACTGTATTTCTTTCAAGTGCCACTTTGTAGGGTATATCTTCCTTAGTCATGCCAAGCCCTTCTGTATATACTTCCAGGATTGTTTCGTGGGAGGGGTCTTTCTTATTCATACTAAGTCAATCTAGACCTTCTAAAGTTGTAAGAGGGTGGAATCTGTTATGGGAAGGGATAGGATCTGATCTGGTTAAAGATGTTCTACTTACTGATTGTGGATTCTTAAAATTAAACCCCACAGGTCTTTGATAAAAAAATCCCAAAGGTAATAGCGTGATTCCTTGAGATGTGGCTTGCCTTGCTCCTAATACGTGGATAATTCTATCCACTAAGTCTGGGGATCTAAATGAAAGAACCACACAATCTCCTTCCAGTGCTTTCTTACTACTTCCTATCCACTTAACTCTTCTGACCATTTTTATGTCATCAAAATGGACCTCCACCATTCCAAAGCCCAAGCGTGTTCCTATCCAGTTGAGAGCCTTGTTCCTCAAAGCCGACCATGATTCCCGCTGATGGTCATCTACAAATGGGACATTAGCCAGGACCACTACATATGGAGTTACCTCCGGAGGGAGATGTAAAAGGTCACTTGGAGTATATATAGGCTTCGAAGATCTTGTTCTACTATATTGACTCCCTATCAAGTTTAACTGAGACTGGGTTATCCCCGCCCTAGGTAGTATATTTTTGCTGACTTTCATGATCTAGCATTTGGTTCTAGTGGAAGTATTTGTACTTTGGTCAAAGGCATTGGGGTCAGGTGTAATTGATTAGGATTTAGTCCTGGTGGTGGTGGTTGTAGTTTTATCAAGGGCTTTGCATTGAAATATAAATCATCTGTCCTATCTTGCGTGGCAGGTTGAATATTACTCTCATAATTTGGAATCAGCAGTGGTGTACTAGAATTTCTTTCGCATAATATATGTCTTCAGTTTGTAAGGACTTTATAAATCCTAGGCCTGCCTCTAGGTTACTCTCCACCACTTTTAAGCACTCTGACAAAGAGTCCAATGAGGCCCCAATAGATGATTTCAGAGTATTTACTAGTTCATGAAGATTTATGAGGAAAGTTCGGGTTGTGTCTCCTGAGTTACTTGAAGTTTTCTTTCAAGATAATTTCTTCAGTGGCTGTCTAACAAGGGTGGTTACTGTGTCTTTCTTTGGCGATTTTTTAAGAGTGTTTTCTACCAATCCTACCACCGGTTTCCTTGGGCGTTTAGCTACAGCGGAAAGATCATCCAGGGTATAAATCATGTTCGAGGTGTCTTGAATACATCCATTTGTGTGCCTTACTTCTATATTCACGACCCCCTGATCACCATGCGTATTAAAATTTATTACCCTAAAAAATAATCACCCCAGGGTCAACAGCTGCCTCATGTAAGGACCAACATTGACTGTTGTGTGATCTATTCCTGTCGCGGGCACCAGGCCTACCCACACAAGTGAGGTATCATTTTTATCGGGAGACTTGGGAGAATGCTGGGTGGAAGGAAATTTGTGGCTCCTCTCAGATTCCAGAACTTTCTGCCACAGAAATGTGAGGAACATGTTTAGCCAAATTTTGAGGTTTGCAAAGGATTCTGGGTAACAGAACCTGGTCAGAGCCCCACAAGTCACCCCATCTTGGATTCCCCTAGGTCTCTAGTTTTAAAAAATGCACAGGTTTGGTAGGTTTCCCTAGGTGCCGGCTGAGCTAGAGACCAAAATCTACAGGTAGGCACTTTGCAAAAAACACCTCTGTTTTCTTTAAAAAAAATGGGATGTGTCCACGTTGCTTTTTGGGGCATTTCCTGTCGCGGGCGCTAGGCCTACCCACACAAGTGAGGTATCATTTTTATCGGGAGACTTGGGGGAACATAGATTAGCAAAACAGGTGTTATTGCCCCTTGTCTTTCTCTACATTTTTAACCACTGCTCCTCAACACCTTATCTTGTGCCCTTTTTGGAAAAACAAAGGTTTTCTTGATAGCTATGTTTTACTCTTTATATTTCAGCAAATGAATTGCTGTATACCCGGTATAGAATGAAAACGCACTCCAGGGTGCAGCTCATTTATTGGCTCTGGGTTCCTCGGGTTCTTGATGAACCTACAAGCCCTATATATCCCCGCAACCAGAGGAGTCCAGCAGACGTAACGGTATATTGCTTTCGATAATCTGACATTGCAGGGAAAGGTTACAGAGTAAAACGTAGAGAAAAATGTATGTTTTCTTCACCTCAATTTCAATATTTTTCTTTTTCAGTTGTTATTTTCTGTAGGAAACCCTTTAGGATCTACACAAATGACCTCTTGCTGAATTCAGAATTTTGTCTACTTTTCAGAAATGTTTAGGTTTCTGGGATCCAGCATTGGTTTCATGCCCATTTCTGTCACTGCCTGGAAGGAGGCTGAAAGCACAAAAAATTGCAAAAATGGGATATGTCCCAGTAAAATGCAAAAAATGGTTTGAAAAATTGTGTTTTCTGATTCAAGTCTGCCTGTTCCTGAAAGCTGGGAAGCTGCTGAGTTTAGCACCGCAAACCCTTTGGTGATGCCATTTTCAGGGGAAAAACCACAAGCCTTCTTCTGCAGCCACTTTTTCCAATTTTTTTGAAAAAAACAAAATATTCACTGTATTTTGGCTAATTTCTTGGCCTCCTTCAGGGGAACCCACAAAGTCTGGGTACCTCTAGAATCCCTGGGATGTTGGAAAAAAAGGACGCACATTTGGCTTGGTTAGCTTATGTGGACAAAACGTTATGAGGGCCTAAGCGCAAACTGCCCCAAATAGGCAAAAAAAGGCCTGGCACAGGAGGGGGAAAAGGCCTGGCAGCGCAGGGTTTAAGTTAAGCCCGCCTGTTCTGTGCCAAGCTACCAGGGGGTGAGCACAGGTTAATTTAGGATGTGTTTCTGATTTACCCTGACTAGGTTTGTTTTTCCTACTTGGATAGGGTGCGTACCTCTGCTAAACATAAACCCAATTTCTAACCATACCTCTTCTGACAGGAGAGACAGTAGTTGCTATTCAACCGACTTTTGTTCAGACCACAGGGACCCAAGTGGGAAAGGAGAGAATGCAAGCAATATCCAGCCATGTCACTAATTTCTTCTGGTTTCTTGAGACCTGTAGAAGGTGACAGATCAGCATCCACCTGGAGGCCAGCTTTTAAGGTAGGTTTTTTTGCTGCTCTGATGACAAAACAGTGAATACCCATGATACAACACCGGCATCGTCTCTAATGGCATGTTACGGAAGATGATACATCGCAAATACAGTTAGGAATTAAAGAGGAATCCTGCCTCAACTCATTTCACCATGAATGTAACTTGACGACCACAACCAGCATTCAATAAATGCAAATTCTGGCACCCTGCTGCCCTTCCACATCACTCCTAAAATACCATCCCCATCCCATTCCATGTTATGAGAAAAACGTGACACCCAGTTTCCTAACACTGCCTCCACATAATTAACAAAAAACAAATATTGGGCTTCCTACTGCCTTTTCCACCATACTCCAAAACCTCTATGCCCTACCCACACAAAGTCACAATGTTTGCTTTTAATTGGAGCAGAGATCAGATGTGGGCCGACAGACTCCTGTGAGGGATCAGCTGTTTGCCTTGCCTCTAACAAGGCAGTTGCCTTTCTCTTGCCTCTCTTGGTTCTGTGGGGAATCACAAAAAGTATGAGAAGGCGGGTGAGATGAAAGACTTGCACATATCATTCCTACTCTTCACTCAGATCCCTGTCAACCCCGGCAAGCAGGGGGAATGTCAGAGAAGCAAGCAATTCCAAAAGTGAAGTGACAGCAGTGGATAAACAATGTTTGCATTTCTACTGATGTCACAGTTGTAGCAATGAAGAAAGGATCCAGTATTTATGCCAATGGCTCTCAGTGTAGGCTGAGGATATTGAATATGAAATATTGGCAGTTGACTATATTGTGACCAGAATATTGAGGGACAAAATATTGAAGGGTAAGATTGTATACATTTTCAATATCTAACATCCCATATATGTACCTTGGTGATATATTTATATATCTTTAAGGTTCACAGATATGCAGTTAAGCATAGTAACTCCTCTTCAATATTTTGTCTTTGTTATTGTGGTCATGATATTTCAGATTCGATATCCTCTGGCTCCCAATACACAAAGATACTTAGTTTAATCTCCTCACTCACATTCAAGGCACTATGCAAAATAAATCATATTCATAGGTTGGGCCTTCTCATACTTAGCTGCTAAAACATTGGGGGGCAGATTTATCAATTTTTCATTCAGGCACTGCAGCTAGTCACCGTGCTTTGCTGCACTGCATGAAAGGGCAAATAATGCACCACATTTAACATTATATGGCGCATTCTTGTCCTTTCCTAGCACTGGTGTACTTTTGGCTGCCTAGCAACCAAAGCAGGCATTCTTGTGTCATGTTGCAAGGGTGCCTGCACTGTAGGCAGGATTGATTTTGTGCTGGAAGGGACAGCTTTCTGCACCAAAAATGTTAAGAGGCATTTTGCTTTTTCTATGTGTGCTGCAGAATGCAGCACACATAGAAACAGGAAGAAACAATGAGAAATAAAGATATTTCTCCTTTTTACGCCTCAACTGAGGAGGCATAGCATTTTGACACATTAGCAGGTCTACCAATAATGATAAATCTGGAAATGCACCAAAATCCATGGGTGGATATGTGGGATCACCTACCCTCCACCAATGGAATGCTTCCTAGGGCAGAGTAACACAATGCAGTGATTTTCACTGCCTTCCCTTTCTCTAGATTTATCAAGCCTTGCAGGGCTATGCAATCTGGCCTTGTGTGGCTTGAGAAATCTCACTAAGGCTTTGTGTCACCTCACCTCTTCTTGAATTCACAAGAGATGGAGACCTGGCTATTCACCATGCCCTAGGCTGGGCCAGACACTCACACAAGCTGGGAGCTAGGATACCATTATGGATGATACTGCACTTTAAAAATACACATAAGATAAAAAATACACATTATATAAGATATTCCCTACTAGAGTGGGGGCATCCTATGAGATCCATGTGTGACATAAATACTCTAGTGTCACACAATGTCACACAATATTTTTTTTTTCATTGTAATATCACAACTCATGTTGCTGGCTAACAGTACAAAAAACACACATTCTTGTGCACCTGCATCTGTCACTTTACCCATCAAAAGGAAACATAGATTCTCAGTTTCTCTCCATTATGTTTTATGTATTATGTTTATGTAGATGACTTTTTCCTCTCAGCAAAATGCGCAGAATATGTGTAATGATTTCCAACATGGCTGCCGGGGTGAGGCCAGGACAAGCAGAGAGTGACACACCAGTCTCCCACTATGACGTAGACTGAAAAACTGATACCGTGTTGGAGCTGTGTGGAGAAGGACACCAATTAAACACTGCATGAAATCCAGAGGGATGCACTGAAAGAAGAAAGTGACAGCAGAGTATTGAGGAAGTGGATTAACTGGCCGAAGTATCCCAGAAAGATAGCAAGAGTATACACACAGCACTGAACTCCCAGGCAGTTCTCATGATGGATAATCAACAGGCTCAGGACATCGTCATACTGAAGCTCAGTAGTACACTGGTGCATACCTAATGTACCTAGTTCTGTGCTTCAGAAGTATCAGGCAGGGTAGGATCCAGTATTTTTCCTCAAAAACTTTGAGAGGGTTACTTCCACTGCCACATGGCCACACAAGCAGTGGGGTCAAGCTATTGCTTCCCTATTGCCTGGTGAACTCCAGTCCACCTACCTTGCTGCCTATCCATCAGGCATGACTTCTTATGAGTAGATTAAAGAAACCATTGTGGAAGGCTTAGGGTATGACACTGAATACTACAGGACTCACTTCAGGAAGGGAAAGTAGACCTCCAGTGACAATCCTAGCACATTGTTCTATAGGATACAGTACTTGGGCAATCAATGGGTTAAGCCCAGTTCTTCCACCATGGAGGAAGTGGTGGAGAAAGTATTCCTCAAAAAATGTCTTGATGCCCCCCCAGCATCTACACATGGCTGGGTCAGACAACATCCAAATGTCACAGTTTTCAGGGCCTAAGATTTAGCGTGTGCCTACCATGGGTCCCTGGAGTTCTAGGAGTCCATTCTGAAAACCTATTCCCCAATGCTTCCTTCATGGAAAGGTCCGGCTAAGCCTCTGTGACGTCCTTACCCAGAACAGAGAAGTCCCATGAAAGTGCCAGGGAAAGATATATAACAGAGTCCCCAATGTTTTCAGTGTGGGCAGTGGGGCCCTATAGAGGGAAGTTGTCCCCAGAGAATACCTGGTCTAGAGCCCATGGCCATAGGCTAAGGGAGAGTTTCCTTTGTATGAATGGGAACCCCAATCCTACTGTATCAATATCTTCCTCAATGGAAAACCCGTCAAAGCCCTTGGGGGTTTGGGGTGTGTCTATTCAGTAGTCCTCCAATATTTAGTTCAACCTCTCCTGGACAACCATGGAGTTGTCTCCATTACTTGTGTCCATGTGGATAGCAAACTCTATCCAGTAGTTAAGGTACGGATGCAGTGTAGGGAGGACACAGAACAACTCAAAGAAGGAGTAGTGCCACTTAATAGAGGAGTTTATAGTGGGGATGGACTGTAGCATGTTTCCATTGATGATTCAGCTGGGTCTGCTGAGTTACAGGACATCCCTTTCCACAGTGAGGAAATAGTTGAGGGTAAGGACAAACAGAAAATATTAAGGGCCAAAAAATGAATAATTAGATATATTTAGTAACAAATAAGGCTAATGCCTCTTCCTTCTTTTTCTCAACAGATAACAAGTGGGAACACCAGCACAGTTTCAGGCCAGCCCAGAGGGAAGACACCAACTTAGGTCCTGACCTGGGCTTATGCTGCAACAGATATTCCTGCCAGGTAGGCCCTTTTTTGTTTATTAAACAGGGCTTGTTGTATCTGGGACTTAATATGAATGGATAAAAGACATCACAACTGATTGGTCCACTTTCCTTCCATGGACAGGTATCACAACTGGCCCATTTGGAGAAAAGACAGAGGAGTGTCTCCTATGAAAGTTCTACTGGCCTTTTCAGATGTTTAGAAACTTTGCACCAGTTGTGAAAGATATCAACTTGTCAACACCCCAGTTGGATGAAGGGTTCCCCTGACAGCCCTCCCGATCATTGAAGGTCTCTTTTCCAGGGTGGGGATAGATTTAGTGGGCCCTCAGCTTCTCTCCTCAAAAGGGTATATACTGGTATTACTTGATTATGTGACACGATATCCCGAAGCGATAGCTCTTACCAGTATGACCTTGCCATTGGTAGCCCAGGACATGGTGGAATTCTTTTCTAGGGTTGGATTCCCCAAGAAACATCTGACAGATCACGGGATCCCCTTTAAACAATGGTTAGTGTCTCAAATATGTAAGGTTTTAGATACTCAGCAGATACGCACCTTAGAGTACCGCCTACAGACAGACAGGTTAGTGGAAAGGTACAACCGAATGATTAAGACCATGTTAAAGAAGCTAGTGGCAAACACTGTAAGAGAATGGGACAGAAAACTGCTGTTAGTTACGTTTGCTATCCATATTCATGCTCAAAGCTTGATGGGGCATTTACCCTTTGAGCTTGTCTTTGGTCGACAGCAACTATCCCTATTGGACAAGGCAGGCAAACATAGGGATAGGGAGGAAAACGATAGCCAGGAGCTGTTGTGGTATGCATCCTCAAAAAGTAATATATCCAGGCCTTGTGGGAAGAAGTGAGGCTGAATATGGAAAAAGCCCAAGCAAAACAGAAAAGGGATATGATAAAAGTAGCTGGGTTTGAAAACTAACTGTAGGGGGTAAGGCCCTAGAGTTACTGCCTACATCCGAGAACAAACCACTAGCTTATGGCCAGGTCTTTTTGAGGTCCTGGCACATGTCACTCCAGCCACATACAAGATAGCAGTTCCCCATAAAGCGCATGAGGGCCAAATATACAACATCAACCTGCTAAAACAGTAGGAGGGGCCGATCCTTTTGGATGTAAATCAAAACCTCGCACTGATGGTTACCACAACCCAATCCACCCCTGGAGATTAACTTTGCATCCAACCACGGAGATGGAGGGCATAGATGACCTTCCCATAGGCACACATCTCATGGGGAATCAGTAGGACGAACTGAAAAGGCTCCTACAAGAGTATACTTCCATGTTCTCATGAGCACCTAGAAGGACCACCTGGTGAAACATAATATCAACACTGAAACACATAAGGTGGTTGGGCTGCATCCTTATAGGATCCAGAAGGCCCACTGAGCAGTGGTAGAGAATGAGGCGGCCTAGATGTTAGAGGATGGGAAATCAAGCCTTCACATGGTGCCTGGTCCGTTCCCAGGACTTGTGCGTCATTCTCTGTAGTCCTGGTGCCCAAACCAAACAGATATCTTAGGTTCTATATAGACTTGAGAAAGTGCAATGCTATTCCAGATTTGACACCTATCCGGTATCCCAGGTCAATGAACTGACTGAGAAGTAGAGGAAAGCAAATTACGTGGCAACATTAGAAAAGATATTGGCAAATATTTCTTATGGAAAATGGCAAGGAAAAGACCACTTTTTACACAAACCCGGGCCTGTACCAGTTTAGAATGAGGCCTTTTCGACTTCATGGAGCCCCAGCAACATTTCAGCGCCCAATGGACTGGGTCCTTGGGCCCCATGTGGAGTATACTGCAGCATGCTTGGATGAAACTGTCATCTATAGTTCTTTTTGGCAATTATATTTGCAACATTTGCAGGCTGTGTTCTCTGCCCTGCGAGGTGCCAATTTGTCGGCAAATCCTCTGAAGTGTGTATTTGCCAGAGACGCAATAGACTATCTTTACTATTCTATACAAAGGGGTATGGTGCATCCGCAAATCAATAAAGTCCAAGCGATCGGGGAAATAACCTGCCCACTCACTAAAAAAAGTAGTTCGCTCATTTTTAGGACTTGTGGGCTGTTACAGACTGTTCATTCCTCAATATGTCTAACTGGCATTGCCCGTCACTGACCTCCTGAAAAAGGCACAGCCCTCAAAAATTTATAATTGGAGTCCTGAGCATCAGCAGTTTTTTGATGATTTGAAAACTGTATTGTGTGAAAAACCTGTACTATCATGTACTGATTTTGCGGGGCCATTTGTGTTACAGAAAGATATTTCAGGTATGGTCCTAGGTGATGTCCTACCCCATGCTGATCCTCACAGCCAGTTGCACCCCATGGTGTTCATCAGCCGAAAGTTACTGCCTGGAGAACTTACAATATAATGGTAATGCCCGGCAATCAAATGGGCCATGGAGACGTTATAACACTACCTGTTAGGTCACTTCATCTGTTTTCCTTCCAGGTGCATCATCAGGCGGAACTTCTCTTGCCACATGTGGACTATCTCTCCCTGGATGCCTCTTTCTGTTGGCATTTTGTTGGGATGGGTTGTGGTAACCTTTCCCATGGGTTGTGCTTTCCCATGGAGCTGTGGCTTAAGGCAAGTCCTGGTCTCCCTGCTATGGGCACGCCTTAAAGGGGTGGTGTTGGTTGAGATTTGCCAATAAAGTGGCAGGTCACCACAAGGGTGAATTGGTCACACGTCCTTATCATTCAGTTTTCCTGAGCGTTGGCACCAATAAAGCTGGGCTACAGAGGGATTACGTTTACACATTGGTTTCCTCTTATCACTAACACTGGTTGGGATGGTGACAGGAGCACCTATTATAAAAACACATTACTCAGAAGAGTTTTCATTTTTTAATCTTCCAGGAATTATCCTTCTCCCAACTCGGAAGGCGTCGAATGGAGTGAGCAGTATGCGCATTAGGAAGAAAGAGACCCTTAACCAGTATTAAGGCCTATTGTTTAACAAGACAACAGTGTGACTAACTGCTACAAACACTGCCTAAGTGTCAATAAACAACATCAGTGCCTCACCTGATGGCCAGTCGTGTTTGACATATACACTTCAATATGCTTGCGACATGTTACAATATGCATTTTAGTTTGTTTATTTTCATACTCTAGGTTCCACCGTTTTCTGATACCATTTTATAATTAAGTTCTAATTTCATCATTTAAATATATGATTTTCTAACCAATTCATCATGTATTACACAATGGTTATTTCATTTTTAGGAACCTGTGGCAATAATGTTTGAACCATCATCTATCAAAACTTGTTTCATTGAAGTGCTTTCATGTTTCTTTTCATGTGACACTAATCCCCAATAGTAATTGCTGGGTGCATTAATTCAATGACCTAAAGTGCCAGAGAATATTAAAAACAAAATGCATCATCCAATTGTGCAATACATATTTGACAAAGTACAATTTGGTAAAGTGCAGTTTGATGAAGTGGTTTAGCCTCATGATTAATCAACTATCATTTATGCCACATTTACATACTACTCATCATTCAATACCAATTCATTATTAAAATTATTCCTTACAATTATTTCATAGATTAGTTATATAAAAGACTGAAGCATTTGTTTTCATTCTGTCACTTAATCAATCCACCTGTCAGGAAAAACTTCAATTTTTTATGTGATAATAAACCATAAAATGTATTTCATGATTCTTGCCAGTGGCAGTGCAAAGAATATTGAATGTACTTCACAAGTGGACATGTAATTCTGTATCACTAATATGGCCCCATGGAGCTTATGTTTCTATCATCAAAATCAGTCTGGTCTCCTCAGTTTCAATTCTCTATCCCCTCCTCCGGGATGTATTCTTGTAAGTTGTATGCCATATTATTTGAACACTGTCAATTAACTTTGATGAGTCTCCATGAAATGATTAGGCCTGGGTAGAACTGGCGGAGTTTTGCTCCGCAGGTTCCATAAAAACTCAGCGCGATTCCACGGAGCTTTGTACTTCTTTAAAAAAACTGAAAACGGTATGCCTAAACTTGCATACAGACAACTGGATAGAAGTGGGAAACTCTAACTTGCCACATAAGCAGGGGTACTTTTTGTCCCTGACTTTCTCTGCTCAGGTTAAATGTGTCCATTTTTTATCCTCCTGGGCTTTTTCTCTCATATGAAGTTATCACATGTGGCTATGGAACAGTGCACTATTCACTCAGTTCCATCACCACAGCCATCTGTAAGCCCCCCCCCAAGACCCATGGCTGAAATGAACAGAGCCCAGTGCACCCCATCAGCGCTGTGGGCCTAGCACAGACTCTGGCATGGAGTAAAACTGGACCTACTCCATACACCCTAAATACCACTGGCAAACAACCCTAGGCTGCCTCTTACCTGTGTACCAAGGGCAGGCAAGCTGCTCAAACATTCAAACACCGGGAGTAGCCCGCTTAGTCAACCTAGACCCCGCAGATGATTTCCTTCAAATGACCATATCTGTGAAATTGACACCATGATCCACTGGGTATATTGCTATATTGTAGGTTCCGAGAAACATGCAGAGCTGTAAATGCTGTTTTCCCAACCTAAACCCGACGGTTAAGGTGTTGTCTGTGATGATCAATAACCCATCCCCGAGGGTGGTATCTCAACTACATGAAGCTGTGCACTGACAGAAGCACCTGCAGTTATTTATCCCCTATGCTTAGAAATGGACGCAGTCATAGAAGAACTCCACACAGATAAAAATGGATGTCTTGTTGCTCACTCACAGGTATTCTATCATCCAACTAGTTGTTCCAGCTGATATAAATGAAGCTCCAACATCATGTCTTATATATGACACAGGTAAGGGTTGAGTTGTCATTCTTATGTAATAACAAGTAGCAGATGCAGCGCTCAGGATGCTGGATTTATCCGTTTGGGAAAGCCATTTCCTACTTGTTGATTTTTTGCCAGGGACATCCAGGCACTAAAAGAGATCAACGGGAACATTAACGTTGCCTCTCCACAGAGTCTACTCACCAGCACTGACCCTGGGTGTCTCCGTAGTGTCCCCCTTGCATCAGCCCTAGATGTCCGCTCACTGCTAGAAGTGTAAGTGCAGTAGGTAAATCCTGTGCAGGGGCACATTATGCTTCACACATCCAATGAACATTCCCCATGCCGATGACAAGCCATGTTACAGCATTGTGGAACCCTAACAGCTAATTGATAACTGATAGGAACTCCCTTAGCCAATCAAAGTCTACAGGGCCACTATCAACCCAGTATTTTGAACATGATTTGCCATTTATACAACTATGTTTTTTGTCTCTGATTGGGTACCAATATTTTGAGACGCAGTAAAATCTGGCCCGCTCATCGCGCTATACAGAGAACTGATCCTGCGTCTATGGAGAAAAATAGATAATGAGTTTTAATCTCAAAGAACAAACTGTCCAAATGTGGTCATCATAAAGGATGGACAATAAACTTCACTATGCAGCGATTGGCTGAGTTTTTGTCGAACTCCACTCCCCAATAGGAGCGGCATATTGTTGTGGGCATACTAGCACAACCAAGAACTCAGTTACAGTAAGGTGCTGTTGCTTGCAACATTCAGACTTATTTGGGTATATTTATTACATCCTCGAATATCAAGTTTTCAATAACCAGTGTTTGTTGAATGCCTCATTTATTATAACCAATGCTTGCTGATTATACACATTGTATTCCACCTGCTAAACTTGTGCCAACTGTAACTGCCAAAACATGTGCTCTTCACAATGTGATCTGAATTGAACATACACCACAATCAGGAGGATAATTCCTAATTTCCTTTACAAGCAACCAACTGCCTTTCCACCTGCTCTAACTGTAACTGCCAAAGCATGTGCTCTTCACAATGTGATCTGTATTGAACATGTGCCACAATCCAGAAGATAATTTCTAATTTCCTTAACAAATAAACAACTGTCAAGTTCCTTGTCCTGCAGTCTGCATCCAGGGGAGTTCCAGTGCAAGTCAAGTTCCTTGTCCCCAGCCTGCCTCCAGTTAAGTTCCAGTGTTTCTCATTCTCTGACCAACTTCCAGTCAAATTCAAGCATTTCTCGTCCTCCAAAAAGCCTCCAGTCAAGAATTGGCGATCCTCACCCTCCGGTTGGCTTCCTGTGGAGTCCCAGCTCTCCTCTTCCGTCTTCTGCCTATGATCCTGTATTTCCTGTATAAGAGAGAAAATAAGAAAGGTGAAAAACCCCAGTTTGGGTTCTTCTGAAATTTTCAAGCAAGTAACTTAATTTCAAGGTAAAGAAACATTAATCGCTTAAATGAAACAAAAAAGTGCTCTGTCTTTTAAATAATGTATGACAATAAGAAACTAAAGTGATTTATCATTTGGGTGAGAATCCAAAATACTGCTAAACAGACATTGAGGAAAGATGTGTTTTGTGTAACAAGCTCTTCCCTGAGAATTAGGAGACCGGAAATAGAGCAAGGTTTTCATAACTATTATTGGCAAGAGATTATGCAAGAACACAAAGAAACCCTTCAATCAAGTTGATTGTTTTTGAGTTCGGACATTGCATCAGAGACTCTGAGAGTATTGTAAAAAAAGGAAGAGACTTGTTCAGTCTTATAGAAACATATGCACAATGTGTGAACAAAAACTGACATTTTTAAATTGAATGTATTTATGAAGTAATTCTCTTACAGCCCAGAATCTTAAAAACCAAGAACATAGTATTTTGAGAAATCAAAAGTCCTGACGCCCACCACAACATGCAGTCCAGTGTCCAGCAGTCTGATTCTGCAATCCATAAAGCAGAAGCTGGTATTTTCTCTTTTTCTGTTCCCAAAACCTCCTTCCTCTTGAGAACATGCGAGGGGGCAATGTATTCTTCATCGCAGTAACGTTAGTCCTCACCGGGATTGGGGAATGTCATTGCCCCATCAGAACGCCTGGAATTCAGGTGAGTGGCTCGCACAGAACACATAACTCCGCAAACTCAGCTGACGGAGTAGAGATTACCACCACCCCTAGAAATGATTGGCCTTTGGGTGGTTTCTAGTACAGTTTTTATCTCTACTATGTGTTGTGAAATCCTTACTTTCAATTTCTTAACAGTTTTAGGACATAAGCTACAAACTCAGTGTTGTATGTTATTCTTTCTTTTATCTTGATTTTTAGCACTTTAAAGGTTTTATATTTTTTTGTATTCTGGCTATATTTTTATGCTTGACAAACAGCATGTTCCATTAATCCATTTATCCAAATTATTCAATCATTCAATGGAGTTTCTCTCAGAGTTGTAAAAACTATGGCCCTCATTATGACATTGGCGGTAAATGCTGCTTACCGCCACGGTGACAGCCGCCAACATACCACTGCAGTGGCAAATATCCGTTCGCCATATTACGACACACACACACCAATCTGACAGAATACTGCTACATACACAAATCCGCCATCCCAAAGGTCAGTGCTAAAGTGGCGGTACCAACACCCGTACCGTTACGCCAACAAAACCACGCCCAATACATGACCCACGAATCACCACGACGGACATTCAACAGCGGTAAGCCATTGGCGGTACACACCGGCGCACTAAGAATGGACACCCAAATACTAAACTGCACAACATGGGCCAATACCAAAAACACACACCTGACACTCATACACACAACACACCCACCCACCCACAGCACTATAAAACACACACCCACATCACCCACAACCCTCTACAAATACAAATGATTGCCACCAGACCGACACGAAGACCACTGTAACAACTAGACACACACACCACATACACCCATACATCCCTCATGCACCCCACTATGCACACCCAACCACAGTACCCAACACCCACACACTTACACACACCACACAACACCCATGTCCCCACAAAGGCATCCTGTTTCACAGATGAGGAGTTGAGGGTCATGGGGGAAGAAATAGGGTCGAGCCACAGCTGTTTGGAGCATAGGTACAGTATATATTCATTGCCAGGAAGGTGCAGCTATGGTGGAGAATCGTGGACAGGGTGAACACCGTGGGACAGCATCCAAGAACAAGGGACGACATCAGTAAGAGGTGGAACGACCTACGGGGGACGGTACATTTCATAGCTGTAAGGCACCAGCTCACCATACAGAGGACTGGCCGTGGACCCCCACCTCCTCCCCCACAGCTCACAGCGTGGGAGGAGCAAGTCTTGGCAATACTGCATCCTGAGGGACTCTCTGGAGTTGCCGGAGGACTGGACACTGGTGAGTCAATATTTATTACTTATCAACCTCCACACCTGCACTCCATTTCACATCCTCACCCTCACTCCCATCATTCCACTCCATCCACACACTGCATCTACACATACGACTAACCCCAATGCCCAGCCCTGCGTGCAATACCAATGCATGGACAGCCCTGCATGGACACCCATCACTAAAGCATGCACAGCATAGGGGAACTAACAATCCCACAATACATCAACATACACAAACCAAGGTGGCAGTGCAACAGCAACAATAGAGGGTGGGCTAGGGATGTACAATATGTCACAGGCATGAAACATAATACATCACTTACATCCCCACAGGTGCCTCAGCAAATGTCAGCGGAGAGAAGGTGCCACAACAAACCAGTCCCCCAACATAAGATGCCCCCAGTGATGACAGTAACTCTGGACTTTAGGATCTGGATCAACAACTTATCCCACCATGAACCACTGGACAGTCAGTCACCCCAGTTCACTCACAGTCCATGACAGAACCTCACCATCAGTATCTAACACCACAGCACCCACCCAGCATCCCCACACCTCTGTCCCCAGGACACGTCAATCAACAGTGTGCCCACTTGTACAGGGAACCCAGGCCACACCTCACACCCAAGACAATCAGGGACCTGGGGTCAGTGGCAGTGGGCACACCATTCAGGGGGCAGAGGCACAGGGGAACAGGGGCAATGGGAGTAACACTGTGCGCCAGGGGCAGGACAGGCCCAGGAAACCGACTCACCAAGAGCCTGGTTGCCTACCAACAATCCCAGGACATGATGGGCCAGATCCTTGACAACATGCAGGAGAACAAGCGGCTGCAGGAGGAACACCATCTGGAGATCAGACTTGCAGGACTTGCAGGCTCTCAACACCACCATGATCTCCATAGCAGGAGTGCTGGCAGACATGGCCAACATCATGAGGGAATTGACCAGCCCACCTCCTCCACTGCAGCTAGTGGGCAGGAGGCCCTGGCACAGGACCCACAGGCCACCAGCACCCTTCTCCCTGCAGAAGGTGAACCAACCCGCAAACGTTCCCTGCAACCCAGACAGAAGCCAGAGACTCTTGCCAAGACCAAGACCACTCTCAGAACCACTCCAACTCCCACCGACCACGCACGCAACCTAGGATTCATCTTGGACCCCTCACTATCCATGACCCAGCAAGTCAACTCCATCTCCCCCTCCTGCTTCAACACCCTCTGCATGCTTCGACAGATCTACAAATGGATACCCACCGAAACCAGAAGAACAGTCACCCAAGCTCTCGTAAGCAGCAAGCTGGACTACAGCAATAACTTCTATGCAGGAACCACGGCCAAACTCCAGAAGAGGCTGCAACGCATCCAGGACACCTCTGCATGCCTCATCCTGGACATCCCCTGCCACTGCCACATCACAGACCACCTCATCCTCACTGTCCTCAGGGCTCAGGGTCCACTGCTGCCACAGGGGCATCTGCCATCTCCTCCTCCTTCAGAAAAGGCACATGTCGTCTGAGGGCCAGGTTGTGCAACATGCAGCATGCCACTACTATCTGGCAGTCCTTTCCGGGTGAATAGCACAGTGATGCACCTGTCAGATGGAGGCATCTGAACCTGGCCTTCAGAAGGCCAAAGGTCATTTCGATTATTCTTCTGGTTCGCCCATGTGCCTCATTATAACAGTTCTCAGCCCCTGTCCTGGCATTCCTCACAGGGGTCAGGAGCCATGATAGATTTGGGTAGCAAGAGTAACCTGCAAGTATTGAGGGACAAACATTAGCCTAACACAATGCTATGGGGAATAACACCTGAAGGTAAAAACTGACACACAGTGGGTGGTTACTCTGGCTCACCTATTAGCCTCTGTAGTTGGTCCATCACATTTGGGATGCTGCTATTCTTCAGCACGATTGAGAACATTGGCTGTGACATTCCTGCTGCCAAGCCCACTGTCACTTGGAAAGAACCAGTTGCCAGGAAATGGAGCACTGATAGCACTTGCATAAGACGGGGGATCCAAGTGGGATGATGGATGGCTGATCAGGTCAGGCTCCAATTGGGCACACAGCTCTGTGATTGTGGCCCTGTCCAGTCTATAGGTGAGTATAATGTGCCAGTCCTCCAGCGTAGCCAAGTCCTCAAGGGGTCTGTACACGGGGGTTGTCTCCTCCTCCTATTCATTCACAGCGGTAGGTATCTAAGGGACACAAGAGGGAGTAGGCTGCCACATTTGAACAATGGAACCACCACCTCAGTGTACATACAGCATCAATGTGATAGAACAGTGGGAATGGCAATGTATGTGCAATTTTAAGCAATGACACAGTTATGGTTTATCTGATCATTGTCCACCACCTTGAAATGGCGACAGCCTGTCCTGTATCTTGGGACAGGTGGAAGTGAGGTAACTCTGCCGACCTTGGGCGGCGAGGTGGAAGGCAGTCTTGCGCCACCGTTCAATTCCTCATTGGCTAATATGTCGCTCTACGGAGTACACTGGAAAATGGAGATCAGCACCAACGGTGACGGTGTACACTGCTGCGGACGTGACTGCCATTTTCTATCCAAATCCTCACTTGTCTCCTGACTTTCCACAGGACGGCACCTACACTGCGTGTGCAGCTGTGACCTGTGTCTGGAACCTACCATGGCCCGTGTGACCAGGAAAAGAGCCCCTATCTTCACTTTGGAGGAATTGGAGCTACGGGTGGATGGGGTCCTATCCGATTAGGGATTTCTGTATGGGTCTCCAGACCAACAGGTGAGTACACCCTGGGCACGATGCATGTGGGAAGGATGCATGGAGATGTGTGTGCAAGCATAATGTTGTTTGGGGGGGGCAATGTCTGGTGGTAGTGTACATGGTGTGCGCTGGACGATGTGTTTGCCAATGGTGATGGAAATGGGATTGGTGGGCCAAACGTATGACAGGCTGGATTGTATGTGCAATGGTGTCTTCCTGTCTGCATTCCCTCAGCAGGTCAGCGCCCATCAAAAGAAGGGATTGTGGCATTCTATTGCCAAGGATGAGCGGACCCTAGGGGTCAACAGCAGGCAGAGCACCCAATGCAGAAAATGGTGGGAGGACCTAAAACGCTGGGCACGGAAGACCGCAGAGGCCCACCTGGGGATGATCTCCAAACGAGGAAGGGGTGCCCATCGGAACCAGACCAACCTGATGCTCCACATTGAGGGCATTACAGCAGCCACAACGGAGTGAGTACAGTGGGCGTTACTACAATAATTGGTAGGTGGCATAGGATCCGGGTGGTGCATGTGAGTTAGTGGGTGCCCCTTATTGCCAGGCCAGGCATTGCAGCGTGATCCAGCTCAAGGGTAATGGGTGTATCAATGGCAGTGCAATGCATAGTGCTCAATCCTGATCCCTGTGTGTAACAGTGCTGTGTATGCCAACTGTTGTGTTGGTTCAGTAATTGACCCAGTGTTCCCTTTCTCTCTCTCCCCCTTTTTTTATTCTGTCATCCTGTCCATGTGTGCACTAGCATCCTCTGGTGAAGGAACATGGGCACCAGTGACAGAGGAAGCTGCATCCTACAGGACTCAGAAGCCAGAGCCCACTGACGCTGAGGGAACCAGTGGGACGGAGGGCAAGGGGAGCACCACGGTAAGACAGGAGGTGACAACACTGACTCAGATACCTCCCCTGATGGAAGCTCCCTGGTGGTGGCAGACACCTCTGTCAACTCCCCAGCTGCAGGTACAGCCGCCACCCCGTACCAACACCGTCCTCCCAGTAGCCCCTCACCGAGTTGGGCATGCCCTCTCACCCAGGAGGGTGGGCATCTCTTCGCCCCTGGCACCTGAGGCGCTGCCCCAGTCAGCCCTGCTGCCCTGAGTGAGAAGGCTATTGACCTCCTGAGATTCATCTCTGTAGGGCAGTCAACCATTGTGAATGCCATCTAGGGGCTGGTATTCCAGATGCAGCAATGCAATGCATTCCTGGACGGCATCCACGGTGGACTGGCAGCCCAACAGAGATCGATTCAGGCTCTGGCCTCCTCTCTGATGGCAGCCATTGTCCATGTTTCTACCATTCCCCCTCTGACTACCACTTCCCAATCGCAGCCCATCCCAGGCACACATACAAATGAGCATGCACACAAGACAACACATAAAAGTGGCACAGTCAAACACAGCCACCACACTTCAGCCCACAAGCACTCACTCAAACACAAGACAGTTGCACACACAACACAACCACATCCACTGCCTCCACTGTCTCCCCCTCCTCCTCCAAGACCCTCGCAGTCACGTCCACACTCACACCTGCATGCACTGCTTCAACAGCCACCCCCAGCATCACCACACCAAGCAGCACATACACCTCACTAGCAGACACCTCCACAACATCCATCCACGCATCCCCTGTGTCCTCTCCCACCCTGTCTGTCTCCCCTTCCCAAAGGGCACAAAAGCAGGCACTCAGACACCCAACAGCCATCCACCTCACATCCACCTCACATCAGCACACTACCCATGCACCTGCCCAAGTCCAGCAGACGTACTCCTACAACAACCACTCCCTCAACCTCCACCCCATCCATCCTGCCTCATCCCAGCCCACCGTCCCTGAGAGGCTTTCCCTTGCCCAACTTGACCTCTTCCCTCCCCCACCACCTCCTGTCCTGCCCATAACAGCAGGGTCCCAACAACCCAGCCCAACACCTCAGCCAAACAGTTCACAGGAACAGTGGAGGCACCTCCTTGTTGTGAAAGCAAGACAGTGAAGGATACCACTCAACCAGACAGGAAGGGTAAGGACCCCACACCACCAGCCAGGAAGGGTAAGGATCCCACTCCACCAGCCAGCAAGGGGAAGGATCCCACTCCCCCAGCCAGGAAGGGGAAGGATCCCACTCCAACAGCCAGGAAGAGGAAGGATCCCACTCCAACAGCCAGGAAGGGAAGGAACCCTCACCTCCTGACAGGAAAGGGAAGAAGCCCTCACCTCCAGCTGAGACACAGCAGCCCTTGCCTCCAACAGAGGCTGCCATGGAGGCACGTTCCACAGCTGAGACAGCCCTCGCCTCCAATGGAGGCTACCCAGAAGGCACCTTCCACGGCTGAGACACAGCAGCCCTCTCCTCTAATGGAGGCTGCCCAGGAGGCACCTTCCACAGCTGTAACACAGCAGCCCTTGCCTCCAGCAGAGGCATCCCAGGAGGCAACTTCCACAGCTCAGACACAGCAGCCCTCACCTCCAATGGAGGCTACGCAGGAGGCACCTTCCCCAGCTGAGACACAGCAGCCCTCATCTCCAGCAGAGGCTGGCAGGGTACCAACACCACCACTACCTCCACCAGTGGTCACAGAGCCCTCCCCTCCAGCTGAGACAGTGCAGCCCTCATCTCCAGCAGCGGACATGGAGGCCACCCTCCAGGGACTGCTGTACAAGGAGCCCCATCCATAACCAGTGGGCAAGTCCCCCACCTCGGAGACTGTGACCTTGCACTCCCCAGCATTAGGAAATTGGCATGGATCTCCCTCCAGAAGCAGTGGGCAAGACCCCCACCGCAGACACTGTGACCTTGCACTCCCCAGCATTGGGAAACATGCATGGAGCCCCCTCCAGAAGCAGTGGGCAAGTTCCTGACTTCGGCTGAGGTGCCCCTCACCCCCCTCCCCCTGAGGTGCCTGCCCACTTCAATAATGATGCCCCTGCACAGTTCTGTGAGGATGTTGTCAGAAAAAAAATTGGGCCTTGGACTGTGCCCTGTGGCCATGTGAGCCCTTAGTAATTTGGACTGGGCATTGGCCCTTTGTGGACAATTGTACGTATCTCTTTGTTTTCCAATTGGTTCACATGGTGGCTTTTGCCTTGCTAATACATTTTCTGTACTTCTGAACTCTAGTCCTTGTATTATTCTGCTGTGCTTTTTGTGCCATTGGTTTACATGTGCAGCTGGTTGTGTATATGGTGTATGTGTGTCTGGTGTGTGTTGTGCGTGTGTGTCACTCTCCTTTTCCTCCCTCCCTCCCTTGTGTGCTAGGTGGCTGTACTCACCGTCGTCATCTTCGTCAGCATTGGTGTTCAAGGTGGAGCATGGCGTAGAAGAGCATTGGGAAGACTTGCAGTTTCGGTTCCATGGCGGCGTTGTCTTCTCTGTGTCTCTGATGGTGAGTCTTTGGTCTTCTGTGCAGTGTTTCCGCCAGGCTTTTGATGGCATTGGTTCTGGCCTGGAAATCTTGGTTGTTGATGGCTACCACCGTGGTGAGTGGTGTGAATGCCCTGGTGGATGGTGGGGTACATTGGCTGTCTATGGGAGTTCTCACCGCCATGGTCTTAATTTGGTGATAATTACCTCCAGCCTGTTGGCGGCATTTCCACCACTTTATCACTCACCGCTAATATCATAATGACCACCATAGGTTAAAATGTCTCATGTTAGTTGTTTACTGATAAGTGATGTTGGGATGTGAGACCACCATGTCCTTTATGCCCTTTAATCATGTTGTAGGAAATACCAATTCTGTCTTAAGATCTTTCTTATACCAGAATGTGGCAAATTATATTCAATGTATAGTCTACATACATTAGTCTATTGCACATGTTGCTAATGTGTCCTTTTTGTGCTTCTACAAAAAAGGGAGTCTCTATTCCTCATTTTGGGACTTCTTAGTGCATCAACTATGATGCTCTGTGGGTAACCTCGAGCAGTAATCATAGTGTCAGATTCCTTAGCAAACTCCTCTGTTGAGCATATCCTTCGAGCTCCTAACAGGTGGCCATATGGAATATTCTACTTTAATGTTTTTGGGTGCCCACTATTGGCATGGAACATAGAATTTGCTGCTTTCACTTTCCTGCAAATCTTAGTGCATAGGGCATTTTCCATTACATTAGAGCAACAACCAAAAATTCTATGTGGTTAGCACTGTATTTTAGAGACATTGATATTCAGTTCATTTAGATTCATATCCTTTTGAACTCCTCCATCACATGGTCATCCCCATCCCAGAGGATAAACAGATCATCAGTAAAGAAGTTCCAGATAACCACATGCTCTATAAATGTATCTTTTGCCCAGGAAACCTTTGTCTCCCACCACTCCATGAATACGCTTACATAGGTGGGGGCAAAGGAGGCCCTCATGGATGTTTCCTGTTACTGCATCAAACAGGTACAGTTTGTTATCATAAATGAATACATTGTGTTTTAAACAATATTCCAGCATCACAAATATGATCTGAGTATTCTCCAAAGATTGTAACAGCCTGTCTCTCAGAAAGTACTCACAAGTTAAAATAACATGGTCATGACTGATCAAAGTATATAATTACACCAGATCTAATATCACCAATTATATAAATTGATTTCCAAAGAATCTGATCCTTCTTTTAAAAAAGAGCCTACAGTATCCTTCATGTAGGAGGATAGACTTATTACTTATGGATGGAGAAATAGATCCAAATACCTAATGCATTTTCTAACACGGTTCCTATGGAACTCACAAAAGGTCGCTCTAGTGGTCTGTGGTGATCTTTATGTATTTTAGGAAGGAAATAAATAGTTTCCACTTTCGCATTGATTACCCACAAATACTGCTTTTCTTCCTATTCAAAGAGGCCATCAGTCAGCTGTTTATATAACAATGAATGATATTCTCCGTTCTCCTCGCTGTCCCACGAGGAAAATACATTCATATATTCTTGTCCCTAAGCAGCGTGTTATGAGGTGCGTGCGATATACAGTACTATGGCTGGTGCTTGGAAGACGATGTCTTGAAATGTGTATGAACTGGGGCTGCCTGAGAAAAGAAATAGGGTGCATGCACATATGCACAAATATGGGGTGTCATTGGCTTTCTTACAAGAAACGCACACCTGGGGGAACTGCATCTCTGCCCTGAGATGCAGATGGAGAGGACAACTCTATGCCACAACATATTCCAGCTACGCCAGGGGTGTACTGATCTGGGAGCACCTGGAGTCCCCTTTTTTGCCCGGAAGATTAGGATTGACTCCCCAAGGGTGGTTTATGATTGTTGTGGGGGCTGTAGATGTACTGGAAGTCTTCCAGGTGAATTTGTATGCTCCCAATGCAGACAAGGGGGCCTTCCTTGGTACAGTGTTGGGATCCAGGACTGAGCAATTAGACTCCAAGATCATTGTCATGTGGTATCTCAACAGTGTGCTTGATGGTGGCTTGGATCGCATTCCCTCACAAATGGATCCCAAGCCCACAATGACAGGTGCCCTCAGGGAGATGATGACAGTGGTGGGACTCCAGGATGGGTAAAGGATTAGTAATCCACATGTTCAAGCATACTACCCCATGTACCTGCATCTGCTACTTATAGCTTGGCCACTAGTTCTATGTCACATTGTGTGGCAGAAGTGACCTATTTGGCTAGGTATGTCTCAGGTCACTCCCTTCTGCTGGTCACCTTTCAACTGTGTTTATCTTCCTCGGATCATGGGAAAAGCAAGGACCAGAGTGGCTTACCACAACCTGACACAAATATTAATGTGTGCATTAAAAAAACATAGAATTTCAGTGAAAAAAACTAAGGTTACAGGGATGTTATAGTTAGGTTCTGAATTTACTCATACAACATCAAAGAAATTCAGCAGTTATAGTTATAGTACGTTCAAGTAACTAAAACTAGCGACCTAAGGTAACTATAACTCGCGCCTTCGCCATCCACAAAATGCTGTAGTGAGACTATGAAAGATGGCATGCAATATGTCATCAAAGATATACTATGGGGGTCATTACAACATTGGCGGTAAAAGTCGCTTACCGCCGTGCAGAAGACCGCCAACACACTGCCGCGGAATTCCGCCACAGCTATTATGACCCACATTTCGGAATCCGCCAAAATTCAGACACCCACACAAGTCCGCCACACCAAAGATCAGTGATAACTGGTGAAAACAAAACCTCCACCGTCACACCAACAGAAACACGCCCATGCTATCACGACCCACGAATCCACGCAGCGGTCTTTCAACCGCGGTATTCCATTGGCGTTACACACCGCCGCACTCAAAATACACACACATCTCCAAAACACGGCCACATTGGACAATTCGAAATACACACACCTGATACACATACACACACCACTCCCACACAATCAATACTATATAAAACACACACCCACATCACCCACAAACCCCTACGACCAAAAATGTAGACGAAGGCCAGAGAGACAGCACAGCATAGACAACCCCACGATACGGAGGCACACAACACCATCTCCCACACTACTTCCACGCACAAATCACCACACACCACTACATATCACCACACTCATCACCACATACACCACCCCACACATCACCTACACCACCCCGTGGCACGGCAAAGACACCCCAGGTTCTCGGAGGAGGAGCTCAGGGTCATGGTGGAGGAAATCGTACTGGTAGAGCCACAGCTTTTTGGATCACAGGTGCAGCACACCTCCATAGCTAGGAAGATGGAGCTACGGCGAAGAATAGTCTACAGGGTCAACGCAGTGGGGCAGCACCCAAGAAATCGGGACCACATCAGGAAGAGGTGGAACAACCTACCGGGGAAGGTGCGTTCCATGGTCTCCAGGCACAACATCGCGGTACAGCAGACTGGCGGCAGACCCCCACCTCCTCCCCCACAACTACCAACATGGGAGGAGCAGGTCTTGACTATTATGCATCCTGAGGGCCTCGGAGGAGTCGGTGGAGGAATGGACTCTGGTAAGTCAAATCTTAACTATCATATCCACCACCCTACCTGCATGCTATCATAGACCCCCACCCTCATCCCCTCCCCTATCACTCCAACTCCTCACATATGTACTACTAACACAAACCACCCATCCCAACACCAAGCCCTGCATGACACAACAAAGCATGGACACCCCTCACTAAAGCATGCCCACTGCACATACCCATAACACCCCCCTCAACCTTCATCACACAAGCCCCCACAGGAATGCTAGCACTGGGGTACATGCTCACCCACCCATTGCACACCATGACACACACAGATGCAATAAACATGCTTTTACACCCCTGCAGGACCACTACCCAACGTCACCAGACAGGAGGGTCCAGACATCTCCACCCCACCCACAGAAGAGGCCCACAGTGATGACAGCAGCTCTGTCCAACTGGATCCAGATGACCAGCCCGGACTATTGTGGGCCTCGGGACAGTCGGTTCCCCACACCCAGTCACAGGCCACCACAGACCTTCCACCCTCTGGTAACACCAGCACAGCACCGACCCAGCGGGCCCATACCTCCGTACTCAGGACACGTCAATCAGCTGTGTGTCCACCACTACAGGGAACCCAGGATAACCCCCCACCCCAACAACAAAAGGGACCTGGGGGCAGCGGTAGTAGGCACACGGTCCAGGGGACGGAGGCCCAGGAACACAGGTGCCTCTGGAGTTGACCCATCACATAAGGGATGCTGCTATTCCGCAGGATGTAGGCGTCATGCACAGAGCCAGGGAACATAGCATTTACCTGGGAGATGTACTGGTCTGCCAAACATACCATCTGTACATTCATGGAATGATAACTCTTCCGGTTCCTGTACACCTGTTCACTCCTGAGGGGGGGGGACCAGAGCTACATGGGTCCCATCAATGGCACCTATGATGTTAGGGATATGTCCAAGGGCATAGACGTCACCTTTCACTGTAGCCAAATCCTCCACCTGAGGGAAAACGATGTAGCTCCGCATGTGTTTCAGCAGGGCAGACAACACTCTGGACAACACGTTGGAAAACATAGGTTGGGACATCCCTGATGCCATGGCCACTGTTGTTTGAAATTACCCACTTGCAAGGAAATGGAGCACTGATAGCACCTGCACTTGAGGGGGGATCCTTGTGGGATGGCGGATTGCTGACATCAGGTCAGGCTCCAACTGGGTACACAGTTCCTGGATTGTGGCACGGTCAAACATGTAGGTGATGATTAAATGTCGCTCCTCCATTGTCAACAGATCCACCAGCGGTCGGTACCCCAGAGGATTCCACCATCTCCTCACATGTCCCAGCGGACGGTGCCTAGGAAGGACCACAGCGACCACAGAGTCAAACAACTCAGAGGTATGTACCCACAGTCTACACAGAACACGAAACATAATCCAAAAAGTTGCCTGTATGTGTGTTGAGTCTAGGCCTAGGTATGTGTGACGCAGTTGAAAATGAAGCCATGTCGGCCCCTGAAATGGCAGCTGCCTGACCTCTAAACTGGGACAATGGGATGTGAGGTAACTGCGCTGGCGCTGTACACCGTTGCGGTAGGCGGCCGAAGACCGCAGCGCAATGCTGCATTGGTCAACATTGGACCCTATGGGTCCCAGGAGCCAATGACGAAGTGCGCCACCGGTGATGATACGCACCGCCGCAGACGTCACCACCGCGGACGTCACCGCCATTTTCCAGCTGTTCAATCACTCGATACCTGATCTTCGACAGGAGAGGACCTACACTACAAGTGCTGCTGTGACCTCGGTCTGGAAGAGACAATGGCTTGTGCGTCTGGGGAAAGGGCCCCTGCCTTCACTGCACAGGAGTTGGAGAAGCTCCTGGATGGGGTCCTCCCCCAGTACACGCTACTCTACGGTCCTCCAGACCAACAGGTAAGTACATAGGGAGCACGTTGTATGGGCTATGCCTGAGTGGAAAGGGCTGGTTGTAAGAATGAAGGGGGCACAGTTCTGCGTGCATGAAGGACTGTGAATGCATGTGCCACATGGCAAGGCTAGGGATGTGGGCCACTCACTTCGACGGTACAGTTGCTAATGACTTCTCTTCTTCCCCTGTACATTTCATGTAGGTAGGCGCCCACCAGAAGAAGGATATTTGGCGTGCCATCGCCAAGGACGTCCGGACCCTGGGGGTCCACCACAGACGGAGCACCCACTGCCGGAAAAGATGGGAGGACATTCGCCGCTGGAGCAAGAAGACGGCGGAGGCTCAGCTGGGGATGGCCTCCCAACGTGGGAGGGGTGCCCCTCGCACCATCACCCCCCTGATGTTCCGGATCCTGGCGGTGGCCTATCCTGAGTTGGATGGGCACTTGAGGGCATCACAGCAGACACAGGGGGGTGAGTACAACATCATTCTGCGGACTTTGCGTGCAGTGAAGGTGTCTGGGTGGAGGAGGATGCTGTGGGTTCCCCTAGGCCAGGGCGAGTTCCGTAGGCTAGGCCCCTCCGTAATGCAGGCCATGTGGCACTCCACCCCACCTCTATAGAGTGCCAAGTACAGGTATAAATGCCCCTGTGTCATCTATGTGTGCAGATGTCCACCATAGCCATAAAGGCCATATCCCAGTAACTGCATCTGTAGAGCCCAACAGCGCGGCATAGTGCAGGGGGCTGCTGTGTTTCCGCCAACGGTAGCGGTAAGCCATGCACTCAACCTGTCTTTCTTCTGTCGTTCCCCCCCCTTTTTGTGGTCTCCCCATTCTTGTGTGCATCAGCATCATGAGGTACAGTGGCACCGGAGCACGAGGGAGCTGCATCCCACATGGCCATGGAGGGCCACACCACGGACTCTGAATACACCAGTGGGACGGAGGGCGAGGGGAGCTTCACGGCGGTCACAGGATCTGCAACCAGCGACACGGACTCGTCCTCCGATGGGAGCTACCTTGTGGTGGTGGCAAAATCTGTGCCCCCCACTTCTACAGGTACAGCCGCCACCCCCCTACCAGCACCGCCCTCCCAGCAGCCCCTCAGCATTCGCCCCGTGCCCGCTCACCCAGAAGGGTGGGCATCACCTTCGCCCCAGGCACCTCAGCCCTTGCCCCTGTCACCTCTGCTGCCCTCAGTGAGGAGCCCATTGACCTCCTCAGGTCCCTCACTGTTGGGCAGTCTACCATTTTCAATGCCATCCAGGGTGTAGAAAGGGAATTGCAACACACAAATGCATTCCTGGAGGGCATTCATTCTGCTCAGGCTGCCCTTCATCGAACCCTGTAAACTGATGGCAGCCATTGTCCCTGTCTCTAGCCTCCCCCACTCCAACTTCCTCCACCCAGACCCAATCCCCTCTACCCCAGCCTATCCCAAGCACACCATCAGACCAGCATGCACACACGTCAACACACAAGGGAAGCTCAGGCAAACATAAGCACCACACATCCCACAGGCACTCAGGCAAGCATCACACACATACAGACACAGCAACATCCACTGCCTCCACTTTGTCTCCCTCCTCCTCGTCTCCCTCCTCCCTCCCAGTCTCGTCTACACTCACACCTGCATGCACTACCACTACAGCCACTAGGTCCTGCACCAGCACACCCACCACCACACCCCGCTCACCTGCACTCACCACCCCCACTACCATTTACAAGTCCCCTGTGTCCTCTCCCAGTGTGTCCCCTCCCAAAGTACACAAACGCAGGCACACACCCACCCAACATACATCCACCTCATGACAGCCTCCAGCGCATGCACCTGCACCAAAAGCCACAAACGTTACACCTCCTACAACCACCTCCTCTTCCTCCACTCCCAGACCCCCTCCAGCTACCCGTCCCAGTGTTCCTAAGAAACTTTTCCTGACCAAGCTTGACCTCTTTCCTACCCCCCCTCCAATTCATAGGTCCCGTACTAGCACCTCAGCCAAAAAATCTCCGGGACCAGTGGTGCCTGTTGTTAGAGTTGTGTGGAGTGCACCGGGCACCCGGGCAGCCAGTGTGACACAGAGCCACAGCACAGTCAGTCCCCCCGTGAAGCACCAAAAGTTGGACAGTGCCCGGCGGGAGTGTGGGAAGACTCCAGCCAGCAAAGCTGCTCACAAGGGTCCCGGGGGGAGTGTCCACTCAGCTGTGACTCCTCCCAAGGTGGGGAAGGGGCAGAAGAAATCGCCAAAGTCTAGGAGGAGCAGCACGGTGGAGAAGACCACCATCATCCCCGCTGCCCAAGAGGCCCTCGCCAGCCCCATCATCACAGGCCAGGAGGCCACAGCCAGAGTCAGTGCCCAGGAGGGCAGTCCCATCGTCACTGGCCAGGAGGCCACCGCCAGAGTCAGTGCTCATGAGGGCAGCCCCATCTTCAGTGGCCAGGAGGCCAACACCAGCCACAGCCCAGCTGCCTAGGAGGGCCCCGGCAGCCACAGCCCAGCTGCCCAATGAAGGACCGCCAGCCCCAGCCCAGCTGGGCAATGAAGGACCGCCATAGCAAGCACCGCTGAACAGGGCAAGCACCGCTAAACAGGGGAAAGACCGCCATGGCAAGCACCGCTGAACAGGTCAAGCACCGCTGAACAGGGCAAAGACCGCCATTGCAAGCACCGCTGAACAGGGCAAGGACCGCCAACTCAAGCACTGCTAGCCCATGACCGGCAGGGGCAGTGACGCAACTGGGACCGTCACGGTGAGAGTGATGCACTTTGGGCACCAGTCCCCCTCGAGAACCAGTGGAGACATGCATCCACTACCTCTGTCCTTAACAGGATGAAGCACTCTGGGCACCAGTCCCCCTCCAGAACCAGTGGAGACATGCATCCACTACCTCTGTCCTTAACAGGATGAAGCACTCTGGGCACCAGTCACCCTCCAGAACCAGTGGAGACATGCATCCACTACCTCTGTCCTTAATGGGATGAAGCACTCTGGGCACCGGTCCCCCTCCAGAACCAGTGGAGACATGCATCCACTACCTCTGTCCTTAACAGGATGAAGCACTCTGGGCACCAGTCCCCCTCCAGAACCGGTGGAGACTGTTATCCCTTCCCCCTGAGGTGCCTGTTGTATTTCTATCTGATGCCCCGGCAGTGTTCTCTCCGTTTTGATCAGGTATCTGATGTAGGCCTCGCCCATGCATTTTGGGCCCAGTGGTCCACGGACAATGAATGGTGCATTACCTGCACTACTAATCGTGACGTATATTTTGTTGAATGTGTTTATATATCTGTATATATTTGGTTACTGTATTTTGATATATTACAATGGTTGAACTAATTTCCTTTTGTCTTTGCATTCTTCCGGGGGGAGTTGGGGGTTGTTACTGTAATGTTTGGATATGCATTGGTGTGTGTGTTGTAGTGGGTGAGGGTCGGGGTGGGGGTGTTGCGTGTGTGTGTCCCTGACTTTTGCCTCCCCCTCCCCTATGTCGTAGGTGCAGTACTCACCGTTGTCTTCGCCGCCGGCGTTGATGATGGTCATATGGGAGCAGGAAGACTATCGCAGGGAGAATTTGGAGTTCCGGTTCCATGCTGTCGTCGTTCCTCGTTGGGTGTGTAGAGGTGACCGTTTTCCCTTTGAAATGGCTGGCTCCGCCGTGTTTTCATCCGCGTTGAATCCGCCCCGGAAAAGGTGGCGGATTGGTAGGTTGTGATACTGTGGGCGGTACATTGTCTCCCGCCTGTCTATTGGCGGTGACCGCCAAGCTGTTTGTCTGTACCGCCGTGGCGGTCGGAGTGTTAAAGTGGCTGTCTTTGTTGGCGGTTTCCGCCACGGTCATAATTCCCATTTTTTTACCGCCGGCCTGTTGGCGGTCTTACCGCCGCTTTAACACCATCCGCGAGGGTTGTAATGACCACCTATGTGGATTAATTAGCTTTGAATGCTAATGAGCTAGAAATGAGTCCAGCTGGACTCAGAACCCTAAAAGCTCTGCAACCTTGACACTTTTTTCATTTACATTTTTTTCCAGCCTTTATGGTCTATCTGGGACCGTGAGCAAGGGCTCCCCCACTGTCCCTCCTTATTTATTTATTTTTTTAAATTTCTTTCCGGACTACCTGGCACTGCGGGTGAAGCCTTAAGACTTCCCTTGCAGAGCCATTGCTTCAGCAAGCATTGAGCTGTTTCGACAGCATCTCCATGCTTGCTGAAACATTTTATCTCTGTCAGACAGAGATGAAAGATTTTATTTTGACCTGCTTTACTGGTCCCACTGTCAAAACCCGAAGTGTTTGCTGTAGCTTGTCTGCAGCAAACAGTTATGTCCTGGGGGTGGGCACCCCGGTACATTGCAGGAGCCGCCCTTGGGGCCGCGGTCCAAAGGACCATCAGCGGCCCCCTTCAACTAGAATAGCCCCAGGGGATGGTGGTTCATGGGGCACAGAGGGTCCAAAAAGGACCACCTTTCTTTTTTAAAATATTTGTCTCATGGGTGGTGTCCCCGGCGGGACCTCAGGCCCCGCATTAGTCACATTTATCACCCCAGGGGAAGCAGATTATATTTAACACAGTGAGGACCTGGCTTGGCAGTTCGGGCTGGACTGTTCCCATGAGGAACAGGGTCAAGACTGATTTGCATATGGCTGGGTCCAAACTGGGGTGTCATGGTAAGCAAAAGAACGATGGATTAAACCCAGATCTGTGACTGGGGTGAGTGTTTTACAATGTTCAACATTCCGTCCATCACTTGTTGTTTTTGCTTTGTCGCCCTAAGTGGGAAGGGTATGCCCAGACGTGGGTCCCGTGCTTCCAATGCCACTGGATTCAAGCTAGCCTGGCTGATGAGGGGTGAAACCCTGAAACCGGTCCCAGGATGCTTGTTTCCGGTCCAGTGAGGACCTGGCTTGGCAGTTCGGGCTGGACTGTTCCCATGAGGAACAGGGTCAAGACTGATTTGCATATGGCTGGGTCCAAACTGGGGTGGCATGGTAAGCAAAAGAACGATGGATTAAACCCAGATCTGTGACTGGGGGTGAGAGTTTGACAATGTTCAACATTCCGTCCATCACTTGTTGTTTTTGCTTTGTGCTTCCCATGCCACTGGATTCAAGCCAGCCTGGCTGATGAGGGGTGAAACACTGAAACCGGTCCCAGGATGCTTGTTTCCGGTCGAGTGAGGACCTGGCTTGGCAGTTCGGGCTGGACTGTTCCCATGAAGAACAGGGTCAAGACTGATTTGCATATGGCTGGGTCCAAACTGGGGTGGCATGGTAAGCAAAAGAACGATGGATTAAACCCAGATCTGTGACTGGGGGTGAGTGTTTGACAATGTTCAACATTCCGTCCATCACTTGTTGTTTTTGCTTTGTCGCCCTAAGTGGGAAGGGTATGCCCAGACGTGGGTCCCGTGCTTCCCATGCCACTGGATTCAAGCTAGCCTGGCTGATGAGGGGTGAAACCCTGAAACCGGTCCCAGGATGCTTGTTTCCGGTCCAGTGAGGACCTGGCTTGGCAGTTCGGGCTGGACTGCTCCCATGAGGAACAGGGTCAAGACTGATTTGCATATGGCTGGGTCCAAACTGGGGTGGCATGGTAAGCAAAAGAACGATGGATTAAACCCAGATCTGTGACTGGGGGTGAGTGTTTGACAATGTTCAACATTCCGTCCATCACTTGTTGTTTTTGCTTTGTCGCCCTAAGTGGGAAGGGTATGCCTAGACGTGGGTCCCGTGCTTCCCATGCCACTGGATTCAAGCTAGCCTGGCTGATGAGGGGTGAAACCCTGAAACCGGTCCCAGGATGCTTGTTTCCGGTCCAGTGAGGACCTGGCTTGGCAGTTCGGGCTGGACTGTTCCCATGAGGAACAGGGTCAAGACTGATTGGCATATGGCTGGGTCCAAACTGGGGTGGCATGGTAAGCAAAAGAACGATGGATTAAACCCAGATCTGTGACTGGGGGTGAGTGTTTGACAATATTCAACATTCCGTCCATCACTTGTTGTTTTTGCTTTGTCGCCCTAAGTGGGAAGGGTATGCCCAGACGTGGGTCCCGTGCTTCCCATACCACTGGATTCAAGCTAGCCTGGCTGATGAGGGGTGAAACCCTGAAACCGGTCCCAGGATGCTTGTTTCCGGTCCAGTGAGGACCTGGCTTGGCAGTTCGGGCTGGACTGTTCCCATGAGGAACAGGGTCAAGACTGATTTGCATATGGCTGGGTCCAAACTGGGGTGGCATGGTAAGCAAAAGAACAATGGATTAAACCCAGATCTGTGACTGGGGGTGAGTGTTTGACAATGTTCAACATTCCGTCCATCACTTGTTGTTTTTGCTTTGTCGCCCTAAGTGGGAAGGGTATGCCCAGACGTGGGTCCCGTGCTTCCCATGCCACTGTATTCAAGCTAGCCTGGCTGATGAGGGGTGAAACCCTAAAACCGATCCCAGGATGCTTGTTTCCGGTCCAGTGAGGACCTGGCTTGGCAGTTCGGGCTGGACTGTTCCCATGAGGAACAGGGTCAATACTGATTTGCATATGGCTGGGTCCAAACTGGGGTGGCATGGTAAGCAAAAGAACGATGGATTAAACCCAGATCTGTGACTGGGGGTGAGTGTTTGACAATGTTCAACATTCTGTCCATCACTTGTTGTTTTTGCTTTGTCGCCCTGAGTGGGAAGGGTATGCCCAGACGTGGGTCCCATGCTTCCCATGCCACTGGATTCAAGCTAGCCTGGCTGATGAGGGGTGAAACCCTGAAACCGGTCCCAGGATGCTTGTTTCCGGTCCAGTGAGGACCTGGCTTGGCAGTTCGGGCTGGACTGTTCCCATGAGGAACAGGGTCAAGACTGATTTGCATATGGCTGGGTTCAAACTGGGGTGGCATGGTAAGCAAAAGAACAATGGATTAAACCCAGATCTGTGACTGGGGGTGAGTGTTTGACAATGTTCAACATTCCGTCCATCACTTGTTGTTTTTGCTATATTTAAAACAGCCCTGGGGAGGTGGCAGTCCCCAGGGTAGAGGAGATGCTGCGCCCCCCCCTCATATATATAAATGAAGGCCCTGGTGAAGTGGCTGTCGCCAGGGCAGTGGGGGTCCAGGAGCTCCCCCACATATATAATAATGAAAGCCCTGGGGAGGTGGCAGGCCCTCCGGCATTTTTTAAAATGAAAGCTCCAGGGAGATGGTTGTCCCCAGGGCTTTGGAGGGCCATGACCCCCCCACCCACAAAAAAATGTATGCCCCCAGGACCTGGCCCACCCAGGGTCTATAAAAAAAATAAGTGCTTGTTTTTTTTAAAAACATTGCCACAATATTGCAATATTAGCGAATTTGCTGCAAAAAAATAATTTAAAACATTCTTTTTTGCTCTGTAGGCATCCCTCTGGTACCCCATCACCAGTGCTAAGGTGTCAGGGTATCCTTACCGTGGCCCCTTTTCTTTTTTTTTGTTACTTTTTTTCTGGGGCTCGTCTCAAGCCGAGTACTAAGATGGCTTCCAATGCTTCTTAGTTTGAAGTGTAGGCAGCCAATCAGAGCTGTGCATTTCCCTGGACGAGCTTATCTTTGTTCTTGACTACTTCGCGGACAGAGCTCTACAAATGTGAATTTCCCTAAATTTCTCAAAAACTACTGAACCGATTTACACGTAATAAATGAACGAGTAATCTGCATACTGGAAGCTAGCTTTCTGACAAATTTGGTGTAATTCGGTCCTGTGGTTCGGGTGTCTAAATGTCCTAAGGTAATTAACATGGGGAACGCAACTTTTTTCACCACCCCTTTTTTCTGGGCCCCCGCTTGACAGACCACCACAAAACTTTTTCTATGGAAACATCGTCCTAACTATAACTATCTAGTGAGATATAAATATATGTATACATATATATATATTTCACACCAATCCAAGTCCAGCTGCAGCAGGGGCCACACAGCGTGGTAGTCCGTGCTAGGTGCCGACCACCCAATATAAACTACAAATCACAGCAGGTGTCACTCAGCGCGGCTGTCCGTGCTGGATGCCGTCCGTCCAATATAAACAACAAATCAATCCTTACTTTGGAAGAAGGAGCATGGACTCTTCGGATTCAGAAACTCCAAACAAATTTAATACAAAAGCTTCACCAATGTGTTTCGGCCATAGCCTTGATCACGGTTGGTGGTCTCTGGTTGCGCACACCTTTTAATAGATTCCATACAAACAATAAACAAAGGACAAGTACTCCACATAGCATTCGAGGAAACATCTTGAAATGTACATCTTTTGTATATCGGTAGGTGTCATATACCCATCACAGACAAACAATCATTGCCATACATATTATTTGCATTGTTATTGTAATTAATCTTACATTATTTGTATTATATTTGATTAATGTTCATCAAAAAATGTCCCCATTTCTATACACATATATTTCAAGCGAGACGGACTTTCGTCATCAGACTTCATTCATTGATATACTGTGTTTCATTTATTGATATCCTTATACGTACTCACATTATTTAAAGTATATATGGCCCCATCTTGTCCTATTTCCCCGTTTAATTCATTAAGCCCAAGTGGGCATTACATCGGGCCAAAAGATCAATGGAAGAGAATCTTTAACCTTTTTGCCCATGTGGGCATTATTCCTCAATCGCATTCCAACCCATCTCAGCCCTATTCTTTAGCAAATCCCCAGAAAACATCACATTACTATGGTGCCCTTCCACAAAAGGCATCTACCACCATTTTACACACTCAACACCCTAAAAACCACCAAAAACTTCTATTGATGTGTCTATCTATCCCCACACCTATTGAACAAGAAGAGAAGAAGAAAAGTGGGCATTACATTAGCATTGGAAATATAATGCACTAAGGGGCATATTTATACTCCGTTTGCGCCGAATTTGCGTCGTTTTTTTCGACGCAAATTCAACGCAAAACTAACTCCATATTTATACTTTGGCGTTAGACGCGTCTAGCGCCAAAGTTCATGGAGTTAGCGTCATTTTTTTGCGTGAACACCTTCCTTGCGTTAATGATATGCAAGGTAGGCGTTCCCGTCTTAAAAAATGACTGCGATGCATATGCGTGGTATTTATACTCCCGGGCAAAAATGACGCCCGGGAGTGGGCGGGACTAAAAAACCTGCATTTGCGCCGGATTTTAGCGCCTGGGTCAGGGCAGGCGTTAAGGGACCTGTGGGCTCAGAATGAGCCCAGAGGTGCCCTCCCAAGCCCCCAGGGACACCCCCTGCCACCCTTGCCCACCCTAGGAGGACACCCAAGGATGGAGGGACCCACCCCAGGGACATTAAGGTAAGTCCAGGTAAGTATTTTTTTTTTTTTGTGGCATAGGTGGGCCTGATTTGTGCCCCCCTACATGCCACTATGCCCAATGACCTGCCCAGGGGACAGAAGTCCCCTGGGCATGGCCATTGGGCAAGGGGGCATGACTCCTGTCTTTGCTAAGACAGGAGTCATTTCAATGGGGGATGGGCGTCGTAAAAAAATGGAGCAAATCGGTTGTGGCGAATTTTTTGACTCAGCCTGACTTGCACCATTTCTGGACGCCCATACGCCATTTTCCCCCTACGCCGGCGCTGCCTGGTGTACGTCGTTTTTTTTAACGCACACCAGACGGCGCCGGCGGCTAACGCCGGCTAACGTCATTGAATAAATACGGCGCCCGTATGGCGCTTCAGAATGGCGTTAGCCGGCGCTAATTTTTTTGACGCAAAACTGCGTTGGCGCAGTTTTGCGTCAAAAAGTATAAATATGGGCCTAAGTTCACACACATAATAAAACTCCTGTCAAATTAATTTTAGATGTACTGCCAATTCTTCACTCAAATTCAAACCTCGAGGGATTGGTACCTCAAAGTCTATTATATATCTTGATTCCAAAACATGTAATCCATGTTCTCTATCCCCTCCTCTGACATGGCACCCCACATCATCGATGGCTATGAATGTCAACAATTCTGAATTGCCATTGTGGGTTTCTAAAAAGTGTCTCGCAACAGGATATTGCTTGTTCCAGTTTTTTATAGCCCTCAGATGTTCCAATACTCTCTTTTTGAATGACTTTATGTATGGTACTACCCACATACATTTTGTCACATGGGCATATCAAGCAATATACACATTAGTCCATATTACATATGTACACCTTCTTTATATAATTTTGTTTTCGTTTGGAGGAGATCCATATTTTGGTGCAGTCCTTACTCTGTTTGCACACTTTGCACTTCTTACAACAGAAAAACCCTCCCATCCCCTGGGTTCTCTTGCTATTTTGAACTTTGGATATTACCAAACTGTTACTCAAATTGTCACTTAGTGACCTACTTCTACGGAAGGTGATTTGTGGTATATTGTGTATAACTTTGGCTATATGATCATCTGTTTTCAGGATACCCCAGTATGTATCCGGGGAGCCTGACACGAGTAATCAGTAATAAATCTAATTGTCTGTTCATTTTCCAAGGATTGCTTAGGATAGAGTAAGGAGGTCCTTTCCACAGCATCTACTCTACTGCTCACCTGTTGCACAATATTATGATTGTATCCCCTTTCCTCATATCTTTCAAACATAATTTATTTTTCATGATCATAATCTGACCTAGTACTGCAGATTCTTCTGAGAGCTTCATTAGAGAGTTGAATGATAACCAGTTGAATCTTCAATTCACGAGCATGATGAACAGACAAAGAATTGAATTTTTGGATGTAGAAGTATATATTGAAAATGATAATATCAATACTAGATTACACCGTAAACAAACTGCAGGCAAAGTGCACGTCCGAGAAGGTTGATTAATAGTATCCCATATGGTGAGCTTTGAACCTTGGTCTGTCTGTAAGCTTGTTCTGTCTGTATACATCACACAGGAGGTCAGCCTACTGACCATTGAAGTCACTCTGGTGAGTATGAGATGAAAGTAAGATGGTCCAGTCTTTCTTCTCAGATATCAAGGCAGTCCTTGAAGTAGCAGGGTAGTTGTTTGGCAGCAGGACAGTCCTTCTTCTGTAACAGGTCCAGGAGTGCTCTGTTGAGTGGCTCCCAAGGTCCAATCATTATGCCTGATGAAAGCCTTTGTGTGGGGGCATTCCCTTTGCTACCCCCACATCTGGATCTAGAAAGTTCTCCCCTGTCCCTGTCCAGGCTCCCAGCTGTCAGGTGTGGAAAAAAGGCAGGGCAGGGCTGGTGTCAGATTGCTTTTTGTGTACAGGAGGCATAGCTGTTTGAAATGTAAGTTGGGATACGATCAGCCCCTCCCAGTTGTCCTGCCAGGATGGCCTATCCTGTCCACAGCTAAGCCTCCTCTGTGTTACTGTCTGGAAGCAATACACAAACCTTAGCCGCAGAGGCATTCACAGCCATGTGACCCATGACACTGGCAGAATGCAAAAATAGTTAGACAAGAAAAGGCCAACTTTCTAAAAGTGGCATCTTCAGATTTGTGACTGAAAATCTGAGTTTATCATCAAAGAAGATTTTAAACTGCAATGCTTTTGAGTGTAAAAAGTATATTTCTATCTGTTTTCAAATCCAAAGTTAGCACGTATTAAGGGCCAGATGTAGGAAAGCTTTAGCGACTCGCAAACGGTGAAAAACGGCGTTTGCGAGTCGCTAAAGCCCATCTGGTATGTAGAAATGCATTTTGCGAGTCGGAATCGACTCGCAAAATACATTTCCGAGTCGCAAATAGGAAGAGGTGTTCCCTTCCTATTTGCGAGTCGCACTGGTATGCAATTCCATTTGCGACCGCGAAAGCGGTCGCAAATGGACTCGCAGTTACCATCCACTTGAAGTGGGTCCCCTTGGGACCCCTTCCCCTTTGTGGCTGGCCTAAAAAATAATTTTTCAGAGCAGGCAGTGGTTCAATGGAACAAAAGGTTTCGGTTTATTTTTCAAAGTGCAGCTCGTTTTCCTTTATTTAAAAGCAGTCACGGACATGGAGGTCTGCTGTTCCCAGCAGGCTTCCATGTCCGTGAGTGCCCTGAATCGCTACGGGGTCGCAAATTGCGACCCACCTCATTAATATTAATGAGGTGGGTCTTTGCGACCCCATAGCGACTCGCAGAAGGTGTCTGAGACACCTTTCTGCATCCCAAATTGCGACTTGCAATTTGCAAGTCGCAGGGACTCGCAAATTGCAAGTCGCAATTTGGGACTTTGCTACATCTGGCCCCAAATGTATTAAATTAACCTAGTGTCAATGGGACGGATAGGCCTTACAACAGTGAAAACTGACTCTTAGGAATTTTTAATTGCCAGAACATGTATAACTTAAACCCACATTTCCCACTTTTGAAATGCAATACACTTTTCCTAATGGGCTTTTAGGGCCTACATTAGAGGTGAGATATAAGCACTAAAAATGAAGCTGTAGGCCTTGCAAAATGCTTATTTTGCTAGGTTGAAATGGCAGTTTAAAACTGTACTATAGGCTGCAGTCGCAGACATGAGACATGATTTAAAAGGCTATGTTAAGGAATACGGCAATGAATTCTGCAGGCCCACTAGTAACATTTACTTTGCAGGCCCTGGATACATGTAGTGTCAATTAGACAAGTACATTAAGGGCCTGATTACGACCTTGGTGGATGGGATACTTCGTCATGGATATCCTGCTCATCATTTTACAAATCCCATAGGATATAATGGAACTTGTAATACGGCATACAGGATATCTGTCATGTTTGTGACGGAGTATCCAATCCGCTAAGGTCGTAATTAGACCTTAAATGTGCCAATTAGGTGTAGGCCAGTTTTGCTATGTTTGAAGGAGAGAGCACAACCACTTTAGCAATGGTTAACAGTGGTAAAGTGCACAGTCCTGAAGCAAAGAAAAACTAATTCAGCAAAACAATGGGAGTGAAGGCAAAACCTTGGGGTAATTCCATAGCAAGGATGTCCACTCTAGCATTTACTATTTCCACTCCAGTGTTTCTCCTCTAGTCCAAGCAGCAGTAGTGAAAGTGTTAGACTTCAAAGGCGTTAGGTTTACACTTTCCACTCCTATCCAAGTGTTGGATTTCGGAAGAATTATATTTACTGTTCCCACTCCAATGTATGAAACAGTAAGAAAAGTGTTGGACTTTGAATGAGTTATATTTACTAACCCCACACCATTCAAAAACAGTATGGAAAGTGATCAACATTACAGGGGCTTCATTTACTAAGGTAATTAACATGGGGAACGCAACTTTTTGGGCTTCATTTACTAATTCCGTTCCACTCCAAACAACAGTAGGAAACATTTTGGACTTCGATGAGGTTAAATTTACTATTCCTACTCAAATCTATACAACAGTTGGGAAACTGTTGAATTTTGGAAGGATTAAAAATACCATTCTATCTTATTATCATTATGTAGAAAACATTTAAATATGTAACAAAATGTTTTCAAATCAGAGTTAACATGAAAACATACTACACAAATAAAAAATAAAGAAACAAATGAAAAAAGTGTAATTAATTGGAATTAAATAATTCAGTTCCCTCCCTACAATCCCAAAAAAAAATCATCAAACAAAATCAATAAAGTAATCATTAAAACAGTATTTATTTTAAATACTGCTCATATAAAGCAAATATGATGAAAGAAATAGATAAAAAACTACATTTTGCAACTCTTACAATTACAGACATCTAGCAGTAAATTAGGGAATAATCCAAATAAACATATATTTTACATAGTAAATTCAGAAATATAGTAAATATAATACATTTTCAATCAAGCAATTAAGATTAACAATTAATAAATATATATATATATGTATACATATATACATTTATATACATATATTTACATATATATATATGCATACATATACATCATATACACATATATATATATATACGTATATATATAAATATATACATATATATATTTTTTTTTCAGAAACACTTTCAATCTTATTCCCCTACAAAAACAACAACTCACTATTAAAGTATAAATTACTGACAAACGTTATACAGAAAAAGCACTTCTTTACTTGCCTATATCATTGGTGCTGATTTGATGTGAATCCAATCAGTGGTTTTCTTGTAAATAACTGGAAAAACAAATTTGATTATAAATAAGGATGCAGATCCTCCTTGCATCCTCCTTGGATCCTCTGCAGATTTGGAGAAAAAGCCTTGATTGGCTGGCTGCAGCCTGAAAGAAATGTTGCAGCCACCATTTTCTTTCTCGCATTGCCTGGGGGTGGAAAAACATATAAGGGGTCAGCATAGAGGTATCCTAACCCCATATGACACCTGGGGGGGGTCATAGGGACCCCTCATGGGCAAACAATTGCCCATTTCTTTTCAGCCGATCCGTGGATTGGCAGATCCTCCTCTTATCCTCCACGGATTCTCCTCAGATCCTTGGGAAAAGCAAGGACCTGATTTGCTTGCCACAACCTGACACAAATATTAATGAGTGCATTAAATATACATGCTTATATTTTTTTCTTCACAAACGTTCAATCCTATTCCCCTACAAAACTATCAACCCACTATCAAAGTATAAAATGCTAAAAAAGTATATTCAATAAAACATATATCAATATTTAAAAATTAAACTAAAGTAGCAATTAAACAACCTTTACAAATCTGGATTGATTGAATATTTCGTTCATATTTAAATGATTTAAAGCTAAAATGAAATGAATTATAATTTAAATAACTTCCCACCATATTCGTCTACAAGCTCCTACTAAGAATACATTACCAACAAAAATAGATACATAGAAACAGACATTAAAGTTAACAAATGGAACCTAAAAAATAAACAAAATACCAATGAAACAATTTCCATAAGTAATAATGAATCGAAAATATAATGAGATATAAAAAAAACAACTAACCTCAGACTTAATTGAATTATAATTGAATTGTCAATTATAATTGAATTAATTTCCAAAACTAGTTTTTACCAACCTAACAACCCACTACAACTTTATAACTTACTACTTAAATTAAAAAAGTAACTGACACATTTAGAATTACAGACTACATTTTAAAAACCTAATAATACTAACAATACTAACACCTAAGTGTAATATTCTAATAAATATCAACTGAATATAAACTGACATGTATTATATATATTAAACATTACAATAAATAATGTTAAATACAATATTCTTGAAAGCAGTATTATGTACCAAAAAACAATATTCTTAACTTAGATTTTCTGTTCCACGATATTTTGGCAGTGACTACATTGTTAGCACAATTTTCATGTCATACATCATTTTTTATTTATTCTATGTGTCACTTGCCACTAATAATTTTATAAGCTTGCAAAAGTCATCTTTTTTTCTTGAGACATTATTTGTGAAATGCATCATGATTCAAAACTGCTATGAGGACAGTGAGTTCCGAAGGAACACTATGAGCCTGGTTTGCAAAGCTGTATAAATATAGAAAGAGTATCCATGCAGTCTACTTAAGTTGTTTATTTTGCTTTCAAAGACAGGGATTCATACGCAAGCCAAATTGTGCTACTATGAACAGCCATCACATTTCGAGCTGGCTATTTGGCTCTGGAGGTTTCTTAACCTTATTGGTTTCTTAGGGCCAAATTTATCAAGGGATTATGTTGTCCTTGCGTCGTGCAGGGTGTCATAAGGGAAACGCAAACCCTCAGCTAGATTTGCCAAGCAATGCAAAGCCACCTCGCATGGTGGCCCTGCCTGGCTTGCTTGGTAAATCTAAAGTAACACAAGGCTGCGCAAGACACTGCTTCACGGTACTCGGCTCCAGGAATGGTGTTTCTTTGGTGGAGTGTGGCTGTGACCGTGCATCTTCCCATGGATTCTGGTGCATTCTCAGATTTGCTAACACTGGTATGCCTGGGAATGTGTCACAATGCTACACCTTTCTAGGGAGGAACAGCAAGGAGAAATATCTTTAGTTTTCATTGTTGTTTTCTATTTCTAAGTGCACTGCATTCTGCAGCACAGAAAAATGGAAAAGTCTCAAAGGATGTTTTTTTTTTGTGCAAGAAGGAAACAATACTGCTTGTAAAGCAGGCACCCCTGCACATATCATGAGGATGTCTGCATTGATGATAGGCAGCAGATTGTGTTCCAGCACAGGCAGAGAGCAGGGATGCACCATGTATTGATAAATATGATACATTTCATATTTCACATTTCTGTTTCTCTTTCATGCAGAACAGCACAGTACAGTGTAGCAAAATGTCTTTCTCGGTTGTATTGCGTGAAACATTGATAAATCTGTCCCCTAGTATTTCATGCAGTACAAGATCATGCAGCAAGTAAAGTGGCAATTAATGTGTTTTAATAGTCCTTCATAATTTAAGGTAACATTTTGGTTTTGATAACCATTTTTGTAACTTCTTTGGAGACACTTCTCCTAAGAGATTTGTAAATCCGGAAGCACCACAAACTTTACAGAAACCAACACTTTCAATAACATGTAGTGCCATCCTCAAGGTCAGAGCATGACACTTTCTAAATATATATTTTGCACGTGCACATTTACACAAGTAATAAGACAATTATTTTGGTTAACGTTACATCAGCGTCAAAGATTCTGTTTAGAACCTTTCCCGTTTTTGTCCAGAAAGGTCTGCTATGTTTGCAGTAAAAAAGTAAGTGATCTAAGTCTCTAAGAGAGTCTCTCTAGTGCCTGCAAAGATCTGAGTCTGATAATCCTAGTTTTTGTAGTTGTGTCGAGAACCGGAAAGATCTATGAATGGTCCAGTATTTACACTAGTACAGTAAGGACGAAACTTTATTTTGGAAGAGAGAGTCCCATACTTTATCCCAAGCTGAGGGTGGGAGAGGATTAATATTATTTCGAAAGCAGGAATCCGCCTGTTTATTTTGAATATTTTTATTATTTAGGGTATTATTTTTTTTTTTCAAACTGTGTATAATATGGAAGCAGCGTGAGGTTCCGAATCAGAAGAAATTTAAGAGCATCTGCGGGATGAGGTTGACCAACCTTTTTGTAGAATTGCTTTCATCTTCAGAAAGTTATAAAAGTCACACGGTTAAAGGGGGAATCTCTCAGTTTGCATAGAAAAAGAAATTGCATTTTATTATCGCCCAGGGATTTGACGTAAAGAATGCCAAGTCTAGCCCAGTCTTTCCAGAAGGACTTGGTAAAACCCAATACGACAGTTAAGATCTGATCCTTTCATTCTTTTGTTGAAACAGGTGCCGTGTGTTTTTATTCCAGACAGTGGCCCAGATGTATGACAAAGTGCCACAGCGTGGTGCTGCTCCAAGAGTAGCAGCACCGTGCTGCACCACCTTTGAAGCACAGGGATTCCTGTAAAAATGGCACCCCCATTTGTTCCCCCCGCACGGGTGGTAAATTAAGCTGCCTGCGACAATGCAGGCATCCTTGCACCATTGTGCAAGGGTGTTTGCATTGAGGGGGTAGATTGTTTATGTGTAGGGAGGTATCTCTTTCTGCATGTAAACAATCTACAATGGTGATTTGGCACTACTACGTGTACTGCAAAGTGCAGCACACACAGAAGTACCAAAGCGTCATTTTGGAATGATTGTTTATGTGCAGGAAGGGACACCTTCCTGCACATAAACAACCATTCCTTTTCCACCTTCTATCTGTGCTGCAGAATGCAGCACACATAGAAACAGCAAAAAACAAGGAGAAAGAAAAGTATTCCTCCTGGTTATGCCATGCTAACGCCAGCTCTAGAGTGGTGTTAGTGTTTGGTGCTGCCTCAGATTTACGCCTTCTTGTTAATATGGGGCAGCGTCAAAAGCAATGGGTGTTGTGGTGGAATGCCCACAGCAACACCCATTGCACGTCCCTCTGGTGCAGAAAACTGCGTTGGGGGGCATATTTACACGGAGGCGTTAAGCCACAAAAAGTGGCTTAACGCCTCCTTGTAAATATGGTGAAGAGAAAAGCGCCACCAGAGAGTCACTGAAAGTGGCGCTCTGGTGGTGCTGGGGCCTTGTTAATCTGGCCCAATGTGTCCTTAATGATCATAAATGATCGAAGAACTTTGAGCTGTTTTTTGGTAAGATGCGTATTAGGGGAAGAGGACTGACAAGGGAATTTAGGGGCATATTTATACTCCGTTTGCGCCAAATTTGCGTCGTTTTTTTCGACGCAAATTCGGCGCAAAACTAACGCCATATTTATACTTTGGCGTTAGACGTGTCTAGCGCCAAAGTAGGAGTAAAGAGCGTCATTTTTTTGCGTGAACGCCTTCCTTGCGTTAATGAGATGCAAGGTAGGCGTTCCCGTCCAAAAAAATGACTGCGACGCAAATGCGTCGTATTTATACTCCCGGGCAAAAATCACACCCGGGAGTGGGCGGGTCAAAAAAACACGCATTTGCGCCGCTTTTTAACGCCTGGGTCAGGGCAGGCGTTAAGGGACCTGTGGGCTCAAAATGAGCCCACAGCTGCCCTCCCATGCCACCAGGGACCCCCCCTGCCACCCTTGCCCACCCCAGGAGGACACCCAAGGATGGAGGGACCCACCCCAGGGACATTCAGGTAAGTTCAGGTAAGTATAAATTGTTTTTTTTGTATATTTTTTTTTTGGCATAGGGGGGCCTGATTTGTGCCCCCCTACATGCCACAATGCCCAATGACCATGCCCAGGGGACAGAAGTCCCCTGGGCATGGCCATTGGGCAAGGGGGCATGACTCCTGTCTTTACTAAGACAGGAGTCATGCAAATGGCGTCTGGGCGTCGTTAAAAATGGCGCAAATCGGGTGGAGGCGAATTTTTTGCGTCAACCTGACTTGCACCATTTTTAAGACGCCCTAACGCCATTTTTCCCTACGCCGGCGCTGCCTGGTGTACGTGTTTTTTTTCCACGCACACCAGGCAGCGCCGGTCTGCTTGCGCCGGCTAACGCCATTCAATAAATACGGCGCCCGCATGGCGCTTCAGAATGGCGTTAGCCGGCCTAAACATTTTTTACGCTAAACTGCGTTTGCGCAGTTTAGCGTCAAAAAGTATAAATACGGGCCCTAATGTTCGTCCACCATGTGGCTTGTCTAGCCAGAAAAACAGTTTGGCAATGTGTGAATTTTGGGAGGCCCAGGCATCCTTTAAATATATTAGTTTGATGTTTCTGCTGTGAGATTCTCATACGTTTCTCCCTCCAAATAAAGGAGAAAACTAGTATGTTTGCGGTGTTGAGGAAAGGACCAGAGAGTTTCAAAGGGAAGAAACAAAGAAAAAAAATGATTTATGGAGCTATCATCATCTGATCGTCTCTATACTTTGACGCTAAGTGATATATATTTTTACTTGAGCCAATATATAGGTCTACTTCCTCATGACAAACTAGAATTGGCAAAACAGTTTCCAGGGTACTATGGGGGAGCATTTCTGAAAGTCTTGTTGAATTACAAACAAAGAGTACATTTACTCCAAACTTAGGAAATCTTTCAGTGATTTATGATTTAGTTTGTGAATCATTAAATATTTTAGGCAATATTTAAGAAATACAGGGGTACCCAATTAGCCAAAATGTAGCCTGGGTATTTTGATGCACAACAGACAATGGTTCCAATGGTTTAACGAAGCTTAGTGATGTGACCTACTTTTGGGAACATCAATTTTGTGCATAGGGTGTAAAATACTTAAGTTGCATGTAAAGAACATCAGCATCACTGAGTGTAATTAATATAACCCAGGCCACATGTTGCAGCTTGTTCATCATTAACAGGTTAAAAAAAAATTATCACCACCATGAACACTTTGGCCCAGATTTATTACAGTTTTGCATATCACTGCCGTGCAATACCTAGCAACGCGGAAGCATTACATGGGTGGAGCATGGGTACTCCCTTGCATTCTCCCATGTATTTTAATGCACCTCTATATTTTCTAAAGTCACTGAACTTGGATTTGCGGCAAAATGTTGTGCCTACCTTGAAAGCCGGCATAATGAGGGGAAATATCCTTATTTCACCTCATTGCTTTCTATTTCCATGTGTGCTGCATTGTGCTGCACACATAGAAAGAGAAATAAGACTATAAGAATAGCTTTTGTGCAGAAAGGATTTTCTTCCTGCACATAAAATACTCTGACCATAATTGAGGTCTCCTTGCGTCATGGCGCAAGGGTGCCCTCTTTGGTGCTACGCAGACATAAGTGCGCCTTTCTTTGACACCAAGGCAGCAACTTCTCTTGCTAGGTTGAGTCAAGTTTTTGTAAATCTGCACCTTTATTCTTCCGAACTGTAAAGAAATGTGATAATGAAAAAGCAAGACACTTTGGGGGTCATTCTGACCCTGGCGGCCGGTGGCCGCCAGGGCCACCGACCACGGGAGCACCGCCAACAGGCTGGCGGTGCTCCCACGAGCATTCTGACCGCGGCAGTTCAGCCGCGGTCAGAAGCGGCAAGTCGGCGGGCTCCCGCCGACTTACCGCTGCTCGGGGGAATCCTTCATGGCGGCGGAGCGCGCTCCGCCGCCATGAGGATTCTGACAGCCCCTACCGCCATCCTGTTCATGGCGGGAAACCCGCCATGAACAGGATGGCGGTAGGGGGTGCCGCGGGGCCCCTGGGGGCCCCTGCCGTGCCCATGCCAATGGCATGGGCACGGCAGGGGCCCCCGTAAGAGGGCCCCGCAAAGTATTTCAGTGTCTGACTTGCAGACACTGAAATACGCGACGGGTGCAACTGCACCCGTCGCACCCCTGCAACTACGCCGGCTCAATTCTGAGCCGGCGTCCTCGTTGCAGGGGCATTTCCTCTGGGCCGGCGGGTGCTCTTTTGGAGAGCCTCCGCCGGCCCAGAGGAAATGTCTGAATGGCCGCCGCGGTCTTTTGACCGCGGTGCGGTCATTTGGCGGCGGTACTATGGCGGACGGCCTCCGCCGTCCGCCATAGTCAGAATCACCCCCCTTATGTGGTGAAGTTGTACTTTGAACGCAAAAATAACTCTGAAAATACATTATTTATTTTCTGTAATCAGATGTTGAACTTTACTGTGCTTGTACTTTCTACTCTAATTTGGATTACAATTACTTGTTTAGAAACCGATATCTTTCCTGTCAGTCCCAAGATTGTTAACTGATTACCTTCCGAAGTTTTGCTATAATGGGTCATGTGCGCATTCTGATTTCAGCTGCTGAAGGAGCAATTGTGGATGTCTGCATGATTTATGTTATGGAAGTGGATGCGATAAGAAGTTCCTATGATTAATTGTAAAACTGCATTTAACTCTGGCAAATCATTCTTCCTTCAAATGAATAATGTTTTCCGTGACCCAGAATGCATGCAGAACTAAGATTCAAGGAGAGCTATTTTCCGCAAGGTATTAGAGTTTATGAAGGTGAACATTGGACTTTTAAAGTGGGGCAAACGGCATTAGGAAACTAACGAGCATAAACAGGAAAACTCTTCTCCAGCTGCTCTAGCACTGTTTGTGCCAAACAGCATTTACTCAAAAACCTAGTCATTAACTAACGTGAGCATATAATTTGCTCTCATTAATGTTCTCCTGAGATAAAATCAACACCCAGGGCATATTTCTGAGTCCCTGGCATCACCCAGTGTCACTTTTGGTAACATTCTAGTGGCCCAAACAAAAAAAGTCATATCTATGAGGCCATGCAAAGCCACTAAGGCGACGCAAATCGCTGCATTGCCTTACTCTGCTCTCAGGAGTTCCATGGGCATTGCAGTGGGTGTTCCCAGGCAACACTTATGGATTTTGATGCTTCCCCGTAATTCACAAAACCATGTAAATCTGGGGATGCGCCAAAAGCTTGCACCTCCCAAGATGAGGCAAAACGAGGAGAGATAACTTTATTTCTCCTTGTTTTTTTCTCTTTCCATGTGAGCTGCATAATGCAACACACATGGAAAGAGGAAAATGCCTCTCAGGATTTCTTTGTGCAGGAAGGCACTATTTCATGCACAAATCAAATCCTGACAGCAACACAGGCTCCCTTGAACCATGGCTTAAGAGTACCTGTCCTACCAAAACGGCACCAGCACAGGGGGAAAAAGCAGGAATGCATCGTATTGCATGAACATGGTGGAGTCCTGCCCATTCACTTTGTCATAGGACAGTGCAGCAAGGTGACTGGCTGCGCTGCACTATGGCAAATCCCCACAAATGAGGGGTTCAGTGTGCAAGCTTTGGCTTGTGGATGGCGCAGACCTATCTGTGTACCCTGGCATGCTTCTCTCATACTCATGACAAGATGTCATAGTCTGCACTCGACTGCTTATGAAAGAAAACAACAGTGGAAAGACAAATTACATTTACACACCTATACAGGGAGTCAACATGTAATTAAATGCATTGATACACACTGGCCCTGGCAGGACCATACATCTCAATGCAGCTTCCATTGGGCGTTGTGAATGTAGGAACTGTTGACATTATTAACCTTCCATTAAAAAACTCATGTGGTCGTTCGAGCAACCTTGTTATTTGTTCAATCCTCTTTAACGCTTAACAACTTGAAGTAAATACTTTTGAGATGACCCAATATACAAGGAAGAGGGATCAAATATACTAGGAATAGGAAGCCCTATCAGTTCCCAAAGATTTCACTGGGTCTTCCTCATCGGAAGATCTCGAAATGGAAGAAGGACTGACAAGAAGGACAGAAAATAAAACATTGCTATTGGAGATGCTGGCTGCGCTGAATAAGTCTTCTAAAGAACTCCCCAGACGCTGTTGGTGATGTTCTTCAAGTTCTGTTGACTCTAACCAGATTGAGAGTGATGAAGTACTCCCTCTGGGAGTTCAGAAAGGAACATATCTTTATCAGATTTTCTATCCCACATAATAGAGAATATGAGATTTCTGGCCATTGAGATTCTTGGTAATTTTGAAAAAAAAATGCTTCAACAACTCCAACTAGCACAAATGTTAGGGTTCCCTATCCATCCTTAAGTACTCAAAGCCATCCTCACTGATGAGAAATAGCCTAATAGCATTATGATGCTCAGATTTATGTCCTGGCTGTAACCTATGGACTCTGTTCAAGTTGATTTTTTGATGGCCACTCTGGTGGGAATCACATCAGTCCCGCAAAACAATATTCTTAAAAATGCAGCCAACAGGAAATTGGACTCAACTTTCAAGAAAGGTTTATGCACCTATCTTTACAAGCATGTATCTATAGAGCATATACTCCCGAATCACTTATTTCAGATTTGATTTTTTTTTTACATTTGAATGATCAGAACATTGTTTCAGCACTGAGATTAACAACTAGGTCCATGCCTCTTGAGCAGCGGCATAGCCAGTGTATTATCGGCCCTAGCACAAGGAAGGAAATTGGCCCTGTACCTGCTGTTTGAATTGCATTGTTGAACTGTCATTCTTGTTGAAAACTCAAAAGGCTCCAGTGAGAAAGTGTCTGGAGAGTCAAAGCCACATGCCATCATCGTGTGTGGCAGTCCCATTGTCTCAACCTCATCCCTGCTGTTAGACCTGGCATCCATGGTGTAGTTTACCCTAGCATTTGCCTTCTGAACTCATGTTTTGCTGACTTTGTTTTTGCTGGCTTTAGGATTCTGGGCACTTTACCACTGCTGATCAGTACTAAAGTGTATGTGTTCTTTCCCTAAAACATGGTAATATTGGCTTACAAGACCTTAGTAAAGTACACTACATGTGCCCAGGGCCTGTAAATTAAGTGCTGCTTGTGGACCTGCAACACTGATTGTACCACCCACTTCATTAGCCCTGCAAACATGGGTCAGGCCTGCCACTGCACAGCCAGTATGCACTGTTTTAAACTGCCATGTCGACCAGCCAAGTTAACTATCTTGCCAGGATCAAACCTTCCTTTTAATACATATAAGTCGCCCCAGTGCGTAAGCCCTGAACAGCCCCAAAGACAGGTGTTGGAAATGGCTCCTTTTGCAGGGTCATCCCTAAACTTTTTGCTTCCTTTCTCCTATTTTTTCAGACCTCTTTTTGTTGGCTTTAGGACTCTGGGCACTTTACCACTGCTAACCAGTGCTAAGGTACATATGCTCTCCATGTACATTGTATTGTTGATTGGTTTATCCATGATTGGCATATTTGATATATTAGTAAGTCCCTAGTAAAGTGCACTAGAGGTGCCCAGGGCCTGTAAATCAAATGCTACTTGTGGGCCTGCAGCACTGGTTGTGCCACCCACATGAGTAGCCTTGTAAACATGGCTCCGACCTGCCACTGCAGTATCTATGTGTGCAGAATTAAACTTCTAATTTGACTTGGCATGTGTACCCACTTGCCAGGCCTAAATCGTCCGTTTCCATACATGTGAAGCACCCTAAGAAAGGCCCTAGGTAGCCCCATGGGCAGGGTGCAGTGCATGTTAAAGGTGGGACATGTACTGATAATGTGTTACATATCCTAACAGTGAAATAGTGCTAAATTCAGTTTTCACTGTTGCAAGGCCTCTCTCTCTCGTAGGTTAAGATGGGGGCTGAATTAACATATTCTTAAAGTGCAGTTCCCTATGAGAGAAGATAGAAATACGGAATTCGGGGTCTCTGAACTCACAATTTAAAAATACATCTGCAAGTAAAGTTGGCTTTTAGATTGGTAGTTTGAAAATGGCACTTTTAGAAAAAAGGCATTTTCTTGCTTATAACCATTCTGTGACTGCATGTTTGTGGATTGCCTGTCTGGGTCAGTTTGACAGTTGGGCTGTTTGTGGATCCCCTCCAGACAGTGGGACAAAAGGAGCTGGGGTGTATTCTGCATATCCTGATTAGCCATCTGTGCTAGAGTGGAGCGAGGAGGGGTCACTTACACCTGAATGTGTTGTGCCTCCCATCTCACAATGCAGTTTCCAACCCCCTGGTGTGTGTCTGGGGCCTGGCCTGGGCAAGGCAGGATATTGTAAACAACTGAGACTTTCCTTTGAAGTTTGTCTACTTTAAAGGCAGAAAGGTGTATTAGTAGTAGACCCAAAACCCCAGACTTCAGATTTTCTTCAAAATCACTACTGGATCCAAGAGGAACCTCTGTCAAGGAGAAGAACTCCTGGCAAACCAAGACTGAAAATCCATGCACAGACCGACGTGCAGGGAAAATGTTGTCGCACCTTCCGAGATGCGGAAGAGAAACGATGCGCCGCCAGCTTCACGGCTGAAATCTACCCTCCACCTGCATCGTGGCTGGAACATCGATGCACGAGGCTGGAGAAACAACGCGCAACACCCACTGACAGAGACTGATAGCGTTGCACCCCACATAGTGCGGTTTCGCTGATATCGTACTGCAGGATTTTCAATGCAAACATCGCTGGGTGCAGAAAAATTACGCAAAGCCTGCCCAGACCCGAGTTGCCTGTCTGGATTGACGCATCGCTCTACTGCAGAGAGGAACAACAACACACACTGACCTGACTGAAAGAGGAACGATGCATGGTCGTGCCGTGCAGTGTTATTTTGCCCATGCAATGTTATTTTGACGCAACCCAGGTACACTTTCACGCTAACAGCGTTAAAGTTGTGTTCTAAAGGATTTAAGACTCTTTTGACTTTTTAATTAATAACTTGACTTGTGTTTCTTGGATTTTTTGTTGTTTTTTACCTATTTATCTAAACCAGTGTTGTGTCATTTTGTAGTGTTTTTATTGAGTTACTCTGTGTGTTATTACAAATACTTTACACCTAGCCTCTGAAGTTAAGCCTGCCTGCTTGTGCCCAGCTACCAAGGGGTTGAGCGGGGGTTAACTGAGGGTTGTTCTCCTTTACCTTGACTAGAGTGAGGGTCCTTGTTTGGACAGGGGGTAACTTGACTGCCAACCAGAGAACCCATTTCTAACAAGCAGTCTTGTTTTCAATATACACCACTGACGCTGCATGATGCAGACCTTGCCTCATTCATAGTCGACAACTGGTGCACATCAGAAGGTGGGGGTTCTGGATGAGTTTTGTTTTTCCAAACAGTCCTATTTTTAATCTAGAACACTTACGCTGCATGATGAGGATCTTGTCTCACAGTCCGCAACTGGTATACAACAGATGGTTGTGGTTGTCTTGTTCTTTTACAACTATTTTTATTTTAATTCCCTTACATTTGTTTATTTTTTATAGCTTTTCTCCATGATGAAAAGCACATTATGCCCAGAATGTATTTGAGAAATATGGAATGCTGTTCAATTCAATGGATGTAATCCTATATAAGCATGTTGGATGCAAAATGAAGAGTGAATAATTTTCGTCATCAATTGAAAATGGTTATGTTGGATAATGTGGGTTAATCCATGCTCCAAATGATGAATGAATTATCACAATAAAATAACAAAGATTGATGAACTTTCAAGTTGTGTACTAAGATGTTCAATAGATAGGAATGATCCTTGCATGCTTGTGGGTTTATTTCCTATACTTGTGTGCAGTGGGTCTACATACCAGAGGGTATGCAGCAATATTCTACTGCAAACAACCCCACAGTTCCCCCTCTCTAACTAAACCAAGAGGGCATGATCTTTCTTCCATGGTGCAGGGCTCCAGTGCCCACCCTGGAGGTGTGGTCAGGCAAATAACATATCTGCCAGTTTTAGGTACACTGAAAAGATAATAATGAATCAAAGCCTAATGCTCATGAAGGACTGCAGTAAGATAATAGAGCACATATTAAGGCGGAGTAAGGAGTGATCACATTTAAAACAAGCACAAGACCGGAAACCTATAAGAACAAAGGATAGCAAGTGACCATAGTATCAAAGTACAGAGAGATATGAACATGGTAAAAGCAAGACTAGAAGACAAGTATCATTTAAAATGGACCAATGACTTATTAAGAGAGATCAACGTAAAGAAAATAACAATAATTAAGACGGGCAGAGTAAGCGTTGGCAACAAATGTATCAAAGAAGGGAAATGAAGGGATTATCTAGTTTTAAGGATAATATGCAGAAAGAAGCAGAAGCAATTAGAGAAAGAGTTGGAAGCAGAAACAACTAGATCAAATAAATTAGGCAACAAGTCAAATCAAATTTAAGTTCACAAGCAGATGTTAAGAATAGAAGCTGTGATGGAGGAGTAACATAAGAAGGATACTTGAAGAAACAAGGAAAGAAGAGTTTAACAAAATAAGTGGTCATTCAAACATCTACAGCAGGGAGACAGACAGATGGCCTATTCACAAACTGCATATTGTAGCACACAAGGTAGCATTATAGTAGTACTACTCATGCACTGCAAAATGCTATTCACACATCTAGCGCCAGAGACCCCAACTTTGCCTGCCTTTTCTGTACACAAATCTCTTCCACAGTTGGAGGGATAATGGCGAGTAACTGGAAGATGTGGAATGCTTACTGTTGGACCTGGCCCTTTTGGCAGGATCATCCCCTGACTTTTCACCTCCTTCCTCCTATTTTTCTGATGTCTCGCTGTTGGCTCTAGGACTCTAAGCACTAATGATCAGTGGTAAAGTGCTGGTGCTCTCCCTTCTAAAGTTGGTCTGATTGGCATATACCTAATTGAAATATATAATTTACCTGTAAGTCCCATGTACATTGGTAGCTCTATAACCAGGGCCTGTAAATTAAATGCTACTAGTAGACCTGCACGGCTGCTTGCGCTACCCACTGAAGTAGCCTTTCAAACCTGTCTTAGGCCTGATAGCACAGGGCCTGCATGGGCAGTTTTCTGCCACAGACACCTGGCATCTAAATTTACTTGCCAGGCCTAGAACTCCCCTTTTACAACATGTAAGTCATCCATAAGGTAGGCCCTAGCTAGCCGTATGGGTAGGATGCTATATATGTAGAAGGCAGGGCATGCGCCTATTAGCATGGCCTGTCCTGGTAGTGACAAACAGCCTATTTGGTTTCTCACTGCTGTCTTCTTATAGGATTGCATTGGAAATGCCCTGCCTTATGTCTAGGGGGTATTGTCTGATTTATCAGGGGTAGCATAGGCATGTTTGGGATGGTTGTAATGGTAGTGAGAAATGCTGCTTACTGGTGTAAGTGGATTTTTTATCACTGTTACAGAAATGCCACTTCTAGAAATTGAGCATTTCACTGTACATATGACTGGTGTTTTGCAGCTTGACTCCAATCCATGTCTGAGCAGAGTGACAGTTGGGCTTTATGCATATTTTTCAGACAGCCTGTACACAGGGAGGTTGGAGGTGTCACAGAGGTGCTTCTGCATACTGAATAGTCTTCCTGGGCTGAGAGAAGGGAGAGGCAGGCACACCTGCATTTGTAAAGGCTGTGCCCTGGCCTCACACAATAGGATTGTTTACTCTCAACTGATGGTTGGAGCCTGTGCTGGAGGAGGGAGGGGGCAATCTCAGAACCTGTTGTAACTGTTTGGAGCCCCCTCTCCCCTTTTTTTGTAAACACACTGTAACACTGAGTATAAGTACAGGGGAGTTTCCCCAGAATTTTGTGACATTTTGGAACAGGACACACAATGCTGGAGAGACTCACCAGGAACCGCCATGGACCGCTGCTGCTGTGCTGACCTGTGAGAGGCTTGGTTATGTGGAGGAAATGCCAATTGCCTGCATTCACCTTGTGCTTGCCTGCTGCTGGGCCCCGTGCTTCTTGTGTACTTTGTCCCCCAGGGGTAGGGTGCTGTGGCCCCTGACCCCTGCAACAGCCTGAAGCGCATGAGGAGTGGTTCTCCATCTTTGATCCAGCGCCTGGAGGGCGCTCTGCTTATTCATTAGCAAGTGTTTTGAAAGTGCCTTGCTTTATTGCCTCCAGCGCTTCAGAGCGATTTCCTGCTTGCTTATCACCAACGCAGTCCGGGCGGATCTAGTGTGTCAGAGCGCGCTCTGTGTGGTGCCACCAGTGTACTGGAGTACTATGAGGAGTGCTCCTGGGGCTCTACCAGGTACTTGCTTGTGGGTTCCTTTACCGCCATGGCCCGGGACAGTGTGCTCGCACACCGCATTGGGTGTGGCCGCATCGGAGCAGGATGGAAGCCACATCGGAGGCCCCCGCTCCACCAGGCCTCATCTTTCGAGGAGCATGAGTCAGGAAGGGAGTCCTCAATGGAGGCTCACCGCCTCCTTTCCAGCACCAGAGATCCCGGGCGGGCGGATGCCTCATCAGAGGCCCCTGCATCACCAGGTCATCACCAGGTCTCTTCTTCTCCCCCTTTGTGGGATTTTGATTCTGCCCCCCCTTGTGGAGAGGCCCGTAGTGGCCCGAGGAGGGGAACCCCAGTGCGTGTGGATCCCAGGAGGGGCTCGATATAAGAAACTGAGGGTGTGTGCGCTGCCCTCCTCCCTCTGATGTAAACGGTCCCCGTTTTCTGCCTAGGAGCACGGGGTCCATATCTAGCTTCTGGGCACTAGGAGTGCCTTTTCATCATAGTACAAGTACTGTGTGGACATACTCATTTTTATGTTCCAGATGTGGCCAGTATAGAGTGATATATTAATCTACTGAGACAAGCTGATATGTTTTCTTGACTTGCCATATGTTTTATAATGTTCCTGTTATGGGCATTTATGATATTGCCATGACAAGTGCATTTCGTTTGTAATGTGATTCCTGACTACTGCTTATGTTGCTGAATAATAAGTAACCTGTGTGTTATATGTGACTACTGCTGGTTCTGCAGAGTGACTACTTTGTAACGTTCTGACAACTGCTTGGATAGTAGGGTATTACTGACATGTTGTGTTTGGTCTAATAATTGTGTTGTGTACAATACAGTTCATTTTTATATAACCTGGAGTTGTGTTTCCTTTGTGGTGGGGGTAGTGCGTCACGTATTTTGTGTGTGTTGTGCAAACGCTTTACACATTGCCTCTGGAATAGGCCTGACTGCTCATGCCAAGCTACCAAGGGGGTGAGCAGGTGTTTTCTTAGACATGTAACTCTCTTGCCCTGACTAAAGTGGGTGGGTTCTGTCTGGCTTCGGTGCATACCCCAACCAACCAAAATCCTAATTTCTAACAGTTACTAGTAAGTGGGTGAGGGTTCTAAAAACCGAGGGAAAGGTTTTTTGAGAGTCGTACTAATGCAACCGCACACATGCACAATATTAAGATGTTTGCAAATCACAAACTATACTTCTAAAGTTACTGCAGCCCTTAAGTTCTCAAGATAGGTGGAATGTACTGCAGCCCAGTGCGGGAGTAGGTAAAGCACCTCATATGGCCACTCTCATTAAAAACAGTGGAGAGAAGGAAATTAAATAGCACCCCATAGAAATGAATTCAATGTTATAGACATTTAAATTATATGTGTATATTTTAAATATTGAAATTGTATACCAGATTTAAGTATTACATTATTTTAAAATGCAACATTAAAAGTAAAAAAGTTTTTAGCTTTTGAAGAAAAATAAAATATTGTGAATTAAATAAACCCATAACTTCCAACAATATTAAATAAAGATTAAATACAGATGAAAACTGCTAGGGAAGGTGTGTTATCCCTGGGCCCCAACACTTGGAGGAGGCTGGGTGGAGTGCTGACACATTCCCCATGTGGCTTGCCTTACCCGCTCCCAGTGCCCCTATCTGGTGAAAGCAGTAGGGCAGGGCCACATGTGTGTGCCTGCACGCAGCAGTGGGCAAACCAGAATGCTGCTGCCGGCTTCTACAGCAGCATGTCTGCCTGTTGCTCGCATGGGAAGCCAGCAAGTACAGCCAGGGATGGGCTCCCTGAGCTGCCCTCTAACAAGGAATAACCACGTGGGGTTTCCGGGTGGGACCAGGCCCGCCAGGGGGCCAGAAAGTGGCGGTGCGAGGCCACAAGTTAATGTTAAATAAAGAAAAGGTGAAGCAGGTCTTGCCAGTGCTGTGGGAGAGCCACTAATTAAGTATGCACACCCCGGGATGCGCCCCATAAACCCTTGCGAGACACATTGGTTTTCCCTTAAAAATCCCTAGTATTAGGCACATTGGTGACCCCAGGAGCATGGGGTCACCACAAGAAGTGTACTAAACATGGGGGTGCTGCAGTGGGAGTGCAGACTTCCCCAAGAAGGTTTTCCAATGTCCCCATTCTCATTCTCTGGGTACTAGAAAAGGATCACCCCTCAAGAGTTTTTGATACATTTTAAATTGCTCTAAGCTGGAGCTTTTGCTTTAACATCTGAGGGGAATGCTTCCGCTTGTGGGGGCAGTGAAGGGCTACAAGACTTTGACCTGCAAAGGGACTATAGGTCTGAAACCTATGGAGAAACACCCTCTAGGGGTGCAAGATTGTAAATAGAAGGTCCTTTAGGGACTGTGTAAAAAGGTGCTGTATTTTTATACTGAGTTGTCCCATATGAATGCAATTCAGTGAAAATGTGGTAAAACAATGTCACCCCCCAGTGTTGAAAGTCTATAATTACATCTGGCGATGTAATTATGAAGGTGATGCCCTTTAGAGGCTGTAATTAAATTGCGTTTTCAGGCTAATGGTGATCTTGATAACATGCCTACAACATATTTTTTCCAAATGTTTTATTTGAATATTGAAACTGATAACCACTCATGATCAAGGTAGAGATGCGTTATTGCCAGAATTAGGGCCCAGATTTAAGAGGGCCTATAGCCATTCCATTGCCACATTAATGTCATTTTGTTTATGCTAATGTGACATTGGAAGGCCAAAAACGCTGCACCATATTTACAAAGTGATGCAATGCTTGCATTGCGCCACTTTGTAATCCCTTCCACCACATTATGCCTGCAGCAAGCATAATGTATGCAAGGGGGGCATTCCGGCGCTAGGGGGGCCAAAAGAATCTCTTAGATTTCTTTGCCTCATTTTTATTGGCATTTTTAATGCCTGGTAAGAGCAGGCGTTAAAGGGAGGCTACTATTATTTTCAATGGGTCTCTGGGTGCTTTGCAGGATTAGCATCAAAAATGTTTACGCTAATCCTGCAAAGCGCTGGATTAGCATAAAAAATTACGCTAGTACCCCTGACTACCACAATGGTGCACCGTATTTTAACTAGGTGCAGCACCACTTTTCATAAATCTGCCCCTAAGTGTTCCCACTGCAATTCATACTCAGATATTGCATATTTAATATGCGTGAATGTTTTTGACATGTGGTTTGATGGTCTGATAGTAATGTGTAGTGTGTGTAATAAATGTACTTTTTCCTTTTTTCAAAAGAAAACATACAGAATGGACAATCAGTTATTAAATGTTATCGGGTGTTGCACGTCGTTATTCCCAGGCGCGATGCAGGTGGAGCAATGACTTTAGCTACAAAGCCGACGGTGTGTCGTTTATCAGCCGCGTTGCTGATGGTGTGTCAAAAATTTCCCCCGTGGTATTCTGTGCGGGGATTTTCATCTCTTGTCTGTCAACTTCACCTCTCAAGGGCCCAGGTACTGGATAGGACACCAATTGGCAGGGCAGGATTCTCAGCAGAGAGTCCAGATGTTAGCAGAGGAACCCTTTGATGGCTCTGAGACTTCAAAACAGGAGGGGAGCTAAGTTCAAGCCCTTGGAGACTCTTCACAAGCAGGAATATACTGCAAAGTCCAGTCTTTGTCCCCTTTCACAGGCAGAAGCAGCAACTGCAGGATAGCCCAACAAAGCACAGTCACAGGCAGGGGCAGCACTCCTCCTCAGCTCTTCAGCTCATCTCCAGGCAGAGGTTCCTCTTGATGTCTAGAAATGATCTAATTTTCAGGGGGTTGGGTGCCCTTCTTATACCCAGTTCTGCCTTTGAAGTAGGCTTACTTCAAAGGAAAGTCTCTCTTGTTTGTGAAATCCAGCCTTGCCCAGGCCAGGTCCCAGACACACACCAGGGGGTTGGAGACTGCATTGTGTGAGGGCACGCACAGCCCTTTCAGGTGTGAGTAACCACTCCTCCCCTCCCTCCCAGCACAGATTCCTCATATGGATATGCAGGCTAAACCCCAGCTCCCTTTGTGTCACTGTCTAGAGAGAGGTGCAATCAGATCAACTGTCAAACTAACCCAGGCAGGGAATCCACAAACAGGCAGAGTCACAGAATGGTTTAGGCAAGAAAATGCCCACTTTCTAAAAGTGGCATTTCAAACACACAATCTCAAAATCAACTTTATTAAAAGATGTATTTTTAAATTGTGAGGTCAGAGACCCCAAACTCCACATGTCCATTTGCTCCCAATGGAATCTATGCTTTAATCATTTTTAAAGGCAGCCCCCATGCTATGAGAGAGATAGGCCTTGCAACAGTGAAAACCAACTTTAGTATATGTCCTACCTTCAACATACATTGCACCCTGCCCATGGGGCTACTTAGGCCTACCTTAGGGGTGTCTTACATGTAAGAAAAGGGAAGGTTTAGGCCTGGCAAGTGGGTAAACTTGCCAAGTCTAATTGGCAGTTTAAAACTGTACACACAGACACTGCAGTGGCATGTCTGAGACATGGTTACAGGTCTACTCGTGGGTGGCATAACCAGTGCTGCAGGCTCACTAGTAGCATTTGATTTACAAGCCCTGGGCACCTCTAGTGCACTGTACTAGGGATTTACCAGTAAATCAAATATGCCAATCATGGAAAGCCAATTACATACACATTTTACATAGGAGCACTTGCACTTTAGCACTGGATAGCCGTAGTAAAGTGCTCAGAGAAATAAAACAGCAAAAACAGAGTCCAGCACACATCAATAACCTGGGAAACAGAGGCAAAGAGTCAGGGGAGACCACGCCAAGGATGCCAAGTCTAACACTGCTCAAAAAGAACAAAACACAGAGGCTTATTTATGAGAGGCTTGCTCTGATGGAGTGTCACTTTTTGTGATGCCCTGGGAGTGCAAACCTCCCAAGCATATCTATGAGATCACACAAAGCCATTTTGCCTGTCTTTGAATGGCCTCATAACTACAGAGGAAGGCAAAGCAGCGCAAGTTGCTGCATTGCCTTGCTCTGCATCAGAGAGGTGTTCCGTGGGTGTTGTGATTGGTTTTCCCACATAACGCCCATGGAGTTTGACGTTGCCCCAGGTTTACTTAATCATGTAAACCTGGAGAAGCACCAAACTTTATGCCTTCTGAGGTGAGGCATAACGAGGAGAAATATTTTTTTCTCCTCATTTTTTTCCTCTTTCTATGTAGCAGCAGTCAGTAATATATCGAAGTGCTGGGGTGAGCAAAGTGCCCCACTGTATAAAAAAAAAAAAGTGAAAACAGTACATAAACACAAGCATGTGCAATAAAAACACAAGCATGCATTATATTAAATTTCAAAATAAAATATTTGTCCTTCCCCGGGCTGCGTCGTCCTCTGTGTCCTTCCCAATCTCCGACAAATGGAAGAGGAAACTTCCCTAAGCAATACTGGCACTGCTCTCATAGTGCTCTGGTAACCAGCATGAGAGCAGTGCCATGATTGTATGGAGCAGGCCGGCCAGACACTTTTTCAGGCCCCCTAGTCTTGGTCTCCACCTAGCTGTCCAAGGCAGCCAGGAGGAGAGCTCCAAAACCGCATGTGAGTTTGGCCGGCGCAACTCAAGTGCATACTTTGCAGTGTCTGACCAGCACTGCTGTAGTCCTCTTTTCAAAAGAGGACACGCCCCTTATTTCTCCTGGCTTCAGGGCATGCCTGTGGTGCGCTATGTGAAAAATAAAGTGGCAATGAAATAATTTCATTGCCATTTTATTCTTCATGTTTAGCTTGTCTCGCAGCGGGTGGGCGGGGTGACACACCCTGAACCTGAAGGAGAAACCACCACTGTTTTTATGTGAGCTGCATACTGCAGCACACATAGAAAGAGGAAAGCACCTCTCTATGGTTTGTTTTTGTGCTGGAAGGTGCCCCTTCCTGCACAAAAACAATCCTGCATACAACGCAGACACCCACGCACCATGGTGCAAAGTTGCCTCCGTTGGTGTTAGGCTGCTAAAACGACGCCATCGCAGGAGGAAAGGACAGGAAAGCATTGTATTGTATAACTACAGTGCAATTCTGCCCTTTCAATTTGGTGTTTGGTAGTGAAGCAAGATGACTTACAGCAATGGCCTACGCCAACCCCACCCCCAAAATAGGAACCTCGATGGAAAAAAGCAGAAACCACATGCCAACACTTGTTACCACTGCAAATCGTCCAACATAACAACTCCCGTAATGTGTAATCGTATTTAGAGGGCCTCCATGGTTTCTAAAAGATGGACGATAAAAATAAATAAAAGTGAAAGTTAACGAAGATAAAAGTCAACCGTTTACATGTGAATATTTGAATGTACATACAAGTAGTGAATGACATAGTAAATAAACTTCAGCATCTCAATGTGTCTAACACAAACGAAAATTCTAATTTTTTGATGACCATCATTCCTAACAACACAACTTGGTATCAAGTTTAGAGAACATGCTGACGAAGATTATAGGTGTATTTAGCACATCGTCATCAAATGATAAGGCAGAAATCAAAGATTACAAAAAACCCAACATTTCTAGTCCATCGTTTAAGTTACATGGTATTCACCGATTTAATGCAATGGATTTATCTTTTTAGCAGTTTCTGTTATCTTTCTTAGGATCAAGCTTAAGTTCAAGGACCTAAGAAGATAACTGACTGATTAAAGTATTTCCAGAATATAGCAGCACTGGATGTTTTAAGCTTTTGCCGAATGTTGCTTTTGTGCTCAGCAATTCTAATTGATTTTACATGCAGTTTTTCCAACATAGACAAGCCCACGTAGGTACTTACAGCACATGTACAATTCTGATTATTACAATGTGCAGTATGTCTTAATAGGATTTTATGGCCTTCATGATTGTGGGTTACAGTGTTGATTATTGTGATATTATTGCAAGGAATGCAGTTCTCACATTTTTCAAGCCTTTTTTTGAACGACATTATGGCAAATTAAAGAGCCCCTAGCGCCATTCTAACGCTACATTAGTGTCATTTTTTTTATGCTAATGTGGCGTTAGAAGGCCAAAAATATGTATGTAAAGGAGGTGCTCCCCTCTAGCCTGTAGCCTTGTCCCACTGAGAAAATCCAAATTCCAGAAAAGAGCTGGGCCTTACACTGAGTAGCATCCAGTTGATGACAACTTCCTGGCCATGAACTCCAGACTTTTACTGCTGTGGATTTTTCCCGCCATTATCACTGGCTTCACTGATACCTAGTTCTTCATCAGCATGCTGCTGATGAGCATGTCATCGGATCCAGTTTTCAATCTTGCCCTGTTGAGGATTTTACCCATTTAACCCTTTTGCTGCCAGGCCTTTTCCCCTCCTATGCCGAGCCTTTTTTTGGCTATTTGGGGCAGTTCGCGTTTAGGCCCTCATAACGTTTTGTCCACATAACCTATCCACGCCAAATTTGCACCCTTTTTTTCCAACATCCTAGGGATTCTAGAGGTACCCAGAGTTTGTGGGTTCCCCTGGAGGAGACCAAGAAATTAGCCAAAATATAGCAAAAGGAAATGCCCAAAAACGTGAAAGGAAATGCCCAAAAACACAGCGTGGACACATCACATTTTCCCAAAGAAAACAGAGCTGTTTTTTGCAAAGAGCCAACCTGTGGATTTTGGCCTCTATCTCAACCAGCACCTAGGGAAACCTACCAAACCTGCACAATTTTTTAAAACTAGACACCTAGCGGAATCCAAGATGATTTGTGGGGATCTCACCAGGTTCTGTTACACAGAATCCTTTGTGAAACTAAAAATTTGGCTTAAAAAACACTTTTTCCCTCACATTTTGGTAACAGAAAGTTCTGGAATCTGAGAGGAGCCACAAATTTCCTTTCTGCCTGCGTTCCCCCAAGTCTCCTGATAAAAATGGTACTTTACTTGTGTGGGTAGGCCTAGTGCCCGTAAGAGGAAATGTCCCAAAACACTATGTGCACACATCAAAATTATCAAATATTTAACTACCTGTTTAAGAGGGGGGACCTGCGTTTTTGGTCCTGGGCTCAGCAGCCATATAGGGAAACCTACCAAACCCAAACATTTCTGAAAACTAGACACCCAAGGGAATCCAGGGAAGTGTTACTTGCGTAGATCCCCCAATGTTTTCTTACCCAGAATCCTCAGGAAACCTCAAATTTAGCTAAAAATCAAATTTTTCCCATTTTCTTTTGTGGGATCTCCGCACCAGGATACATTTCCTACCACCCAACATTCCCCTCAGTCTCCCGGTAAAAATTATACCTCAATTGTGTAGGTGGACCAAGTGCCTGTGACAGGGAAGAGTCAAAAACTTGTTGAAATTGAGGGGGAACCAAAGCAGGTCCAAAAGGGCAGTATGAAAAAAAACATTTTTAGGCTGACAAGTGGGGCAGAATGCTTATCAGTATAGATGAGACAATGCTGGGTGGTAGGAATTTTGTGGATTCCTGCAGATCCCAGAAGGTTCCATCACAAAAATGTGGAATCAAATATGTGATTTCCAGCAAAGTTGGAGGTTTGCAGGGCATAGTGGGTAAGAAAATGGTGCGGGGTGCATGTGAAGCACACCACCCTGGACTCACCCAGATGTTTAGTTTTCAGATGTGTCTAGGTCTTGTGGATTTTTCTGCATGGCAGCATCCTATAGTCCAAAAAGTGCAACCCTCATCATTCCAAGTGGGACAATTTTGAGAGTTAGCCAAGCTCTCATGGACCAAATGTAAAACCAAAACTGAAAATAATCAAATGTCCTCTTGCTTGCCGTGGAATAGGATGTTTTAGTGTGCAGGGGGAGAGCTGAAAGACTGTTACCCCTTCAGTTGGGGTGGGGGCATAACCATGCCCATACTGGTTGGTAGCCACCACAACACTATTTTTTTTTTTTTATTCCCTGGCACCTAGTAGACTTTCTGCCCCCCGGGTGTGAATCGGGGGTAATTGCCCCATTTGCCCACTGGTGGGTAGAACAACTTTGGCACTATTTATTTGGGGAGGGGGTATGGCCATACCCCCACCCTATTATTTTGAAAAAAACATCTTCCCTAGTGTCTGCTAGGCTTTCTGCCCCCATTGGGAGCAGATGGGCCTTCCAAAAATAGGCTGATCTTCCCCAAGGGGGGCAGATATGGCCAACAGTAATGCGCCCCCATGGGGAGTGACCCTTGACCAAGGGGCTGTCCCCCCAGGCAAAGCACACACATACACCAATCTCTGGTGCCTAAGTGGTTTCTGTCCCCCAGCCCCTGGGGGCAGATCAGCCTAATAGAAATAGGCCGATCTGCTCCCAAGGGGAGAAGAAATGGGCTAAAATAAATTTGTCCCCAGGGGAGCAACCCTTGCCTAATGGGTTGATCCTCTTGAGTAAAATTGGCGCAAAAAAAATAATCTGCGGTGCCTAGTGGTTTCTGCCTAATAAAAATAGGCTGATCTTCCTCCAAGGGGGTTCAAAATGGCCTAGAATAAATTTGCTCCCCAGGGGAACGACCATTGCCTAAGAGGTCGCTCACCCTGTGTGAAATTGACGCAAAAAATAAAAATCCATGGTGTCTAGTGGTTTCTGCCCCTCATGGGGCAGATTGGAGCAATAAAAATAGGACGATCTGCTCCCAAGGGTGGCAGAAATGGCCTAAATCCAATTTGCCCCTCAAGGAACGACCCTTGCCTAAGGGGTCGCTCCCCATACATAAAAACGTAAAGTAAACAAAAAAAAATATCTCTGGTGTCTAGGGGTTTCTGCCCCCCCCCCGGCTGATTGGCCTAATTATAATAGGCCAATCTGCCCCCATGGAGGGGCAGAAAAGGCCTATTATAGGCCTACATTTTGCCCCCCTGGGGAGCGGCCCTTGCCCAAGGGGCAGCTCCCCTTATGCAGAAGTATAAAAAAAAAAAAAATCCCTGGTGTCTAGTGGTTTCTGCCCCACTTGAAGGCAGATAGGCCTAATAAAAATAGGCCTATCTGCCCCCAAGGGGGCAGAAATGGCCGAAATACAATGTGCCCCCCAGGGGAGAGACCTTTGCCTAAGGGGTCACTCCCCATTCATAAAAACATAAACTAAATAAAATATATATATATTCCTGGTGTCTAGAGGTTTCTGCCCCCGTGAGCAGATCAGCCTAATTATCATAGGCCAAACAAGGCCTAAAAATATTTTGTCCCCCTGGGGATCGGCCCTTGCCCAAGGGGCTGCTCCCCTTATGCATAAGTGTAAAAAAAAAAAAAAAACCCTGGTGTCTAGTGGTTTCTGCAGATTGGCCTAATAAAAATAGGCTGATCTGCCCCCAAGGGGGCAGAAATGGCCTAAGGGGTCGCTACCCACATATAAAAAATAAAAATAAATAAACAATAAAGAAAATGAGCCCTGGTGTCTAGTGGTTTCTGCCATTGGGGGCAGAAATAGCCTAAAAATAATTTGGCCCACTGGAGAGCAACCCATGCCCAAGGGGCCACTCCCGTTATGAGTAAGTCTAAAAGATAAAAATAAAACTGGTGTCTAATGGGCTTTTTTGCTGCCCGATCGCATCGCGATCGGGCAGCAGAAATGCTTGCATAGACATGAAAGGAAAGAAAAGGCTTTTCCTTTCCTGCCTCTGCCCTCCCCCTCCACCCTAGCAGAAGAGAAATAGAGAAATGCTGAGCATTTCTCTTCCGCCGATGGGAGGTGACCTCTGTCTAGGTCAGCACACCATCATGTGCTGATGTCATCAGACATCGCTGGGGAGGTCGGGGGGGTCGGGGGTGGAAGGGGAAGTGATTTCCCCTTTCAGCCGTGCCATGGGGGTGTGGGATGTAAGCACTGTGCCGTGGGATGTAACCATTACGCCCCCGGCACAGAACCAGTTAAACGTTTTCTAAGTCCAGACATAACTCTTTGGCAAGGACCAACCTGGTCCTCAAATCTGACCTGCGTTCCATCACAGTCAGCCTCCAACCTTACCCTTGGTCCAGACGAGCAAGACCAGTTGTCCCTGGTTGGTGCTTTTTGCCATTATTTGTATTTTAAAACTGTAAAATTTCATAGCTCTGATTCTTCTAATTGGATTTTTGTCATTTTGGTGTCATTTCATCCATTAAAATAACCTCTATGTTTACACAACGGAGTGGAATTTTTTTATGCTTTGATGTTGACTATTTAACTGCTTTGGCACCTCTAATTGATTTACATATTTTGTTGGGTAAGCCTGTCTGTTCTGTCCTATAGCTTCCAAGGGCTGAACTCAGTTTTCAATAACTGAAGCCTTTATTGAACTTCAGAAGAATAGTGCCATTGTTACTTGTGGATGGCTGTCATGCCCCATAACTAATATTCCACTTTCTCACACTTTGCCTTTTGGGTGTTCCACAGACATGTACAGACTAGGGGCCAGATGTAGCAAAACTCCAAATCGCGAGTTGCAATTTGCGAGTCCCAGCGACTCGCAAATTGCAACTCGCAATTTGGAATGCAGAAAGGTGTCTCAGACACCTTCTGCGAGTCGCTATGAGGTCGCAAAGACCCACCTCATTAATATTAATGAGGTGGGTCGCAATTTGCGACCCCATAGCGAGTCAGGGCACTCACGGGGATGGTGGCCTGCTGGAGACAGCAGACCACCATGTCCGTGACTGCTTTTAAATAAAGCAGTCTTTTCTTTTCAAAGTGTAGCCTGTTTTCCTTAAAGGAAAACGAGCTGCACTTTGAAAAAAAAACGAAACCTTTAGTTTCTGTATTTTTCAGGGCAGGTAGTGGTCCCTTGGACCACTGCCTGCTCTGAAAAATTATTTTTTTTTCCAGACACAAAGGGGAAGGGGTCCCATGGGGACCCCTTCCCGTTTGCGCCTGGGTTACCATCCACTTCAAGTGGATGGTAACTGCGCTTTCATTTGCGACCGCAATCGCGGTCGCAAATGAAAATGAATAGCATTGCGAGTCGCAAATAGGAAGGGAACACCCCTTTCTATTTGCAAGTCGGAAATGCATTTTGCGAGTCAGATCCGACTCGCAAAATGCATTTCTACATAGCAAAGTGGCTTTTGCAACTCGCAAACGGCGATTTTCGCCGTTTGCGACTCGCAAAACCCTTGCTACATCTGGCCCTAGATGACTATGTTCAGGGCATTTTAGCATTATTATTTGATAAAAATGCTTCACAGCTATGGTGGAAACAGCACATCACTCTTGAGCTCCCAGGCCTCCTCCACGGGCAGCAGTGCGGCAAAAACATTGCAAGGTTAATGAACTATACAGACGGAGATGCAGTGCTGCACATGGCCAATGGAAAAAATAACAATATATGCAATATAACAATCTACCCTGATATAATGTTGGTGGTGCAGGTTGACCCAAAGAAAAAATCAGACAGTGAAAAAGAAACACCACGAAAAGCAATATATCTTTAGTGACTTGCAGTCCCATCCTGCCTCGAGACCCAACAAATTTAAACTGGAGACAACACAAGATACAACTGCAATACTCAAGCATAGGACTTGATGAACTGCATGCAGGGGCCTCTGCTTATGGACTCCTGAGCCTCACAAGGCAAGAGTCAGAAACCGTGAGGTGGCTGTGCTTTGGTAAAAAAGCTAAACAGGTCAAATAAATGCAGAATAAGTACTATTCTTGACATCTTTCTCTGTGTCTAGAAATCCTTATTGTACAACTTAAATCACATATGACAATAATTTCTGTAATAATACTATATCCCTTTATAATTGTACTTTATCTGCAAACAGAATGGATGATAATGGAACCCCTGTGAATACCTCTTGAAAAGTGCACTGGAGCTAAAATGAGGCCATTCATTGTAAGTAGTTCTACTGGACCTCTATCAAATAAAGGGAAGCAGCAGTCCCGTGTGATGTGATATATTGCACAAATAAGCCCACTCCAGGTAGTCAAAGGCTTTCGTGGTGTCCAAGAAAGCCTGTGAAGAGTACACATGCCCTTATTTATTATTTATTCAAGTGTCAAAGAACACCACTGCCACCTCTAAGTCTGGATTAATTTGTTGTATCAGGGTAAAAAGTGTTTGTAAATTATACATAGCAGACTGTACCAGTAAAAATCAGGCTTGGTCCCAGAGGACCAAATTCACAAGGAATGGCTGTGTCTGATTAGGGATCCATTTAGATAAAAATGTTAGCATTATAAATAATTAAAGAAAGAGGCCTAAATTAGCCATATTTATCTTGTAGTTTCCTGGCTTAGCAAGAGTTATCAGTAGTGCCCCTTTCATTGAGGGTGTGAAATTCACTTACAGGCGGATTCTTTGAGTAGGGCTCAAAAGTGAAGCACCAATAAATTAGCAACTCTTTAAATAATTCATCAAAAAGACCATCAGGACCAGGGACCTTCCCCACAGGTAGTTCCCTGATTACCTGCCTAATCTCATCTAGGCTGAACGGTTGGCTCAGGAATGCTATGTGAGCATCACTAAAGCAAGCTGTGGCAGTAGGGTCAGAATGCTCATTTACTTGCGATGAAATGTTATGAAATTTAGAGTAAGAGAGTTCAGAGTAAAAGTTTATAAATCCATTCAGAATGTCTTCTGCTTTAAATAGGTTGTTCCCAGCATCATGAGTAATATAGATAATACTGATGATCACCCAAAGCTGTTTGATTAAGTTGGCAAGTGATTTGCTAGGGTGGTCCCTCTCCCCATATGTGCAGGCATGTTCAGAGAGTCCTGGCTAGATGTCACACAGTTGTGTCCCATGAACTGATATCACTTGTGGTTACTTAGTAGTCTAGTCATGGGCACATATGTTGGGCTGACTATACAAAGGTTCCTTCTTTACTGATTGGGTTCTTCTCATACCAGATGTGTATTAGCTCATGATTTGTTTTAATGGCATTGACACACGCCACAGCTGCTGACCCAAGACCGAGTGGTCTGTCCACTATTGGATCCACCACCCAAGATACTCTCCTTAGCGGACAAAGGCCATCATTATGACCCTGGCGGTCGGCAGTAATATGGTGGAAAGTACTGCCAACATGCTTGCAGTACTTTCAACCATATTATGACATTGGCGGTTTGGCTGAAGCCAAACTGCCAATGTACCACACCACACACAGCGGTAGTCCCAGCGGCCGTCACTGTACTGCCTGTGGGATTATGACCCCGCCTACCGCCATGGTTTTTGCGGCTTCCTTACCGCTACTAAAACCATGGCAGTAGCCAGTATCAGTGAAAGGGAATCCCTTCCCTGTCACTGATAGAGGTCTTCCCCACCCCTCTCCCAAGTTCGCCCCACACCCCTTCCTCTCCAAACCCCCCTTTCATTCACACCCCTCCCTTCACACACGCACCCATGCATACACACACCCATACCCACGCATGCATACATCCATTCACACACACATCCACACACACCTTCATACACACATGCAGACATGCATTCACACAACACAACATACACGCACTCACACATCCATACATGCACACACATTCGACACGGAACACACACCCGCATACACGCACACACAAACATTCACACACACCTTCACACACAGCACCCGCCACCCATCCCCCTGTCACAGCACCCACTTAACTGTGTTTCGGGGGTCCTCTGGCAGGAGACGGGATGGGGCGCTGCTGCCACCAGCAGCATCTTCCAGCAGAACACCGCCAGGCCATATTATGGGTCATAATACGGCCGGCGGTGGCCTACTGGCGTGGCACTGCTGGTAGGAGCAGCACCACCTTATCGCCATCCGCCGGCATGGCCACAGCCAGATTTCCGCCATCCTTCTGGCAGAAATCCAGCTATGGTCATAATACAGGGGACGGCTGGTAGCGGTAGGCGTTTTTCACTGCCAATGACATAATGAGGGCCATAGTGAGTAAATTGTTCCATAAATGTTTGAGGAATTGTGAATTGTCTGTGTTGGGGGCATTATTGTTGACCAGCGTTATATGTTAACCTCCAAAGGCACCCTGAACTATGATTTCCCTTCTTGTCTCCTGCTGTATGGATGTGCTGGAAATGTATGCCCTTTTTCATAAGAATCACAACTGAGGAATAGGATGACATATAACAGTTTGATGGTCTGTTCTTGCCTAATATGTGCTCTGATGGTTTAGTTAGGTGTGTTTCTTGCAGGAAGGCAACATCTTTCTTGTGTCTGATCAAAAACAATTAACTGTCTAGTCTTGCAAGGGTTACTAAGCCCTTTGACATTCCTAGTTAAAAAGTTATAGCAAGTACCAGCCATAATGAATTGTGAGCAAGCTAGCACTTACGGCAATTCCCAAACTGTGATTCACCCTAACTGTGCAAAAATTATGGCCAAAGACATGGCCAGACCCTCCTAGCCCCACTCCTGTCCACACCAGCAAATCCAACATGCCTGCAACCATAAGTCCCTCTTTTCCCCCTCGCATAAAGTACCCATATCCCAATATGGAAAATATCCATTGAATAATACAACAAATCACACAACAACAAAAGGACAGTTCATGCTAGGGAAAAAAAAATGATGCTGAACGGAGTATAGCAGTTTCCCAGAGGTGACTAGAGATGATAATTTTGTAACATAATCCTAAACTTATGCGGCCTACTATGTTCCTCATCAGAGATCATGTTACTATATAGTGATGTGCTGGCTCAAGGATATACTAATCCTGTGGTTACCTGTTTCCTTCTTTGTCAGTACATGTGTTTTGAGTTCTTTTTATAAGGTGTGCTACAACTAGTTCACTTTCAGTATGTAGGATTTCTGCCTAAACCAATCTATGATGCTGATATCTGTTTAATGCAATGCTATGAAGGTTAATGTGATAATTTTCCACTCTATCATGCAGGCAAAGCCTATGCAAAACACTAACTGGTCCTGTTGTGTCATTCAGGGTTAATATGTGTTCACATTTCCATGTGCCATTGGTAGCAGCAAATGGCTGTTTTGCGTTGTATCAGTACAAATGTGCAGAACAGTTACAATTCCACTGCGCATAATTCTCCAGGCTTTAACTATAAGTTCACTCATAGTGTGGACTTTAGACATTTTTTGACTTTTTTTGTGAAAGCTCCTAATAAGGCATCTCAGCAGCATTTCAAGGAGCTCTGTCAAGGATACAGATGTACAAAAACAAAGAGGGAAAAGGAGGTTGTGGGGATGGGGCTGGGCCTGTCCTCCTTATAACTTATATAACATTACAGCAGAGGCCGAGCTAAAAGAACTACCACAGGATCGATTGGAAAAAGGATTTTCCTGTTAGAAAAACCGTCACTTACCAGAGTTATCTCTTGGTGGCATGCTTCATTATTGGGTTTCTTCCCATTCCGCTATGGAGCGGGAGTACTACGACCTACGGGATACGTGGGAGCACTGATGTAGTTTTGTCAATGTGAATCAAAGGACGGATAGGAGCGATGGGGTCTTGAGTGAATTATAAGTACCTGTCTCCTAGTAATTGCAATGATTGAATAGATCTCTTGGAGGCGGTATGATTAAAAAGGGGTCTGCAGAAGTGGAGGATGTAATGTACCTGACTTTCTAGTCTTCATGTTTCGGAGCCTTACCCCTAGGATCCTCTTCAGGACCATAGTGGACTCCCTGGTGCCACTTGACTACCTCTAATGAAAGCATAAATAATACATGCTGAGTGTAGGAAAGTACCGTCTTTCTTGGCATGTTACCCCCAATTTTACATGTATGTCAGTATGTTTTTGCCTGTCTCACTGGGATCCTGCTAGCCAGGACCCCAGTGATCATAGTTTGTGGCCTGAATCTGTATACCTGTGTAGTGCCTAACTGTGTAACTGAGGCTCTGCTAATCAGAACCTCAGTGCTCATGCTCTCTCTGCCTTTAAATTTGTCACTATTGGCAAGTGACTACTTTTACCAATTTCATTTGGCATACTGGAACACCCCTATAATTCCCTAGTATATGGTACCTAGGTACCCAGGGTATTGGGGTTCCAGGAGATCCCTATGGGCTAAAGTATTTCTTTTGCCACCCATTGGGAGCTCTGACAAACCTTTACACAGGACTGCCATTGCAGCCTGAGTGAAATAACGCACACTTTATTTCACAGCCATTTTCACTGCACTTAAGTAACTTATACGTCACCTATATGTCTAACCTTCACTTGCTGAAGGTTAGGTGCAAAGTTACTAAGTGTGAGGGCACCCTTGCACTAGCAAAGGTGCCCTCACATAGTTCAGGGCCATTTCCCCAGACTTTGTGAGTGCGGGGACACCATTACACGTGTGCACTACATATAGGTCAATACCTATATGTGGCTTCACAATGGTAACTCCAAATATGGCCATGTAACATGTCTAAGATCATGGAATTGTCCCCCCATTCTAAATCTGGTATTGGGGAGCTAATTCCATGCATCCTGGGGGTTCCACTATGGACCCCCAGTACTGCCAAACCAGCTCTCTGAGGTTTTTTCTGCAGCTACAGCTGCTGCCACCCCACAGACAGGGTTCTGCCCTCCTGGGGTCTGGGCAGCCCACTCTCAGGAAGGCAGAACAAAGCATTTCCTCTGAGAGAAGGGTGTTACACCCTCTCCATTTGGACATAGGTGTTAAAGGCTGAGGAGGGGTAGCCTCTCCCAGCCGCTGGAAATGCTTTGAAGGGTACAGATGGTGCCCTCCTTGCATGAGCCAGTCTACACCAGTTTAGGGAACCCCCAGTCCCTGCTCTGGTGCGAAACTGGACAAAGGAAAGGGGAGTGATCACTACCCTGTTCATCACTACCCCAGGGATAGTACCCAGGGCTCCTCCAGTGTGTCTTGGACCTCTGCCATCTTGTTTCCAGAGGTGTGGAGACACTCTAGAGGCCTCTGAGTGGCCAGTGCCAGCAGATGGCATCAGAGACCCCTTTCAGATAGGTGCTTACTGACTAGGTGGCCAATCCTCCTCTGGGGGCTATTTAGGGTCTCTCCAGTGGGCTTTTCCTCAGATTACAACTTGCAAGAATTAATCAGGGTTCCTCTGCACTTCTCTCTTTGACTTCTGCCAAGGATCGACCGCTGACTGCTCCAGGACGCCTGCAAACTGCAACAAAGTAGCCGGAAGACTACCAGTGACATTGTAGCGCCTAATCCTGCCTGCTTTCTCGACTGTTTCCTGGTGGTGCATGCTCTGGGGGCTGCCTGCCTTCACCCTGCACTGGAAGCCATGAAGAAGTCTCCTGTGGGTCGACAGAATCTTACCCCTGCTCTAGCAGGCACCAAACTTCAGCACTCTGGTTCCCCTCTCATCCCGACGAGTGTGGCCCCTGGAACACAGGTGGTGGACCCAAGTGACCCAGACTGTCCAGTGGTCCAACTGTCCAAATCTGGAGGAGGTAAGTCCTTGCCTCCCCTCCCCAGACAGTAATCCTGTGCACCATGTGATCTGCAGCTACAAGGGCTTCTGTGCACATTTCCAAGAAATCCTGCATGCACAGCTGAGCCTAGGTCCCCAGCACTCCATCCTGCGATGCTCAGCTCCCTGAGCTGATCTCCGGTGTTGTGGGACCTCTCTTTGCAGTGTTGAGACGACCGCCGTGCTCAGATTTCTTCAACCCATGTTCAAAGACTTCTGCGGGTGCTTCCTTCCTGTCTGAGGGCTCTCTGCGTTGCTGAGTTCTGTCTTCTCTCCCAAGTGGTGACATCCTGGTCCTTCCTGGGCCAGGGCAGCACCCTTTTTCTCCAACTGTGACTCTTGCAACTAGCAGGGCTTGTTTGCAGTATTCTGCCAAGGAAACAACTCTGCATCCTCCAGCACGCTGTGGGACATCTTCTGCACGAAGAAGAACTTCCTACCTCCTTTCGTTGTTGCAAAACCTGCAGCTTCTTCCAACCGGAGGCAGCCATTTTGCACCTTCATCCGGGATTTAGTGGGCTCCTGCCCCCCGGAACCTTTAGCGACTCTTGGACTTGGTCCCCTTCCTTTGCAGGTCTTCAGGTTCAGGAATCCATCTTCAGTGCTTTGCAGTCTGTTGTGGTCCTTGCAAAATTATTTATCACGACTTTAGTGTGTTTCTGGGGAAATAGTAGTCCTTTACTCGTACTTTCCAGGGTCTTGGGGTGGGGTCTCCTTTACACCCGTAGTGTTTTCTTATACTCCCAGCGACCTTCTACACACTACACTAGCCTAGGGGTCCATTCGTGGTTCGCATTCCACTTTCTTAGTATATGGTTTGTGTTGCCCCTAGGCCTATTGCATCCTATTTTGTTCTACATTGTTTACACTATTTTCTGACTATTTTACTTACTTGATTTGGTTAGTTGTGTATATTTTGTGTATGTTACTTAGCTCCTAAGAGATTATGGGGGTCATTCTGAGTCTGGCGGGTGGCGGAGGCCGCCCACCAGACTTCCCCCCTCCAAAATACCGCTCCGGAGTCGAAAGACCGCTGAGGGTATTTTGGGTTTTGCACTGGGCTGGCGGGCGACCGCCAAAAGTCCGCCCGCCAGCCCAGTGCAAAAAACCCTTCCCACGAGGACGCCGGCTCAGAATTGAGCCGGCGGAGTGGGAAGGTGCGACGGGTGCAGTTGCACCCGTCGCGAATTTCAGTGTCTGCAAAGCAGACACTGAAATTCTTTTTGGGGCCCTCTTACGGGGGCCCCTGCAGTGCCCATGCCATGCGACACCCCACACCGCCATCCTGTTCCTGGCCGCCAGGGTCAGAATCACCCCCTATATTCTCTGAGATATTTTTGACACATTGACACAAAAATAAAGTACCTTTATTTTTAGTAACTATGAGTATTGTCTTTCTTATGATATAGTACCTATATGATATAAGTGGTATTGCATGAGCTTTGCATGTCTCCTAGTTCAGCCTTGGCTGATCTGCTATAGCTACCTCTATCAGCCTAAGCTGCTAGAACACTACTACACTCTACTAATAACGGATAACTGGATCTGGCAGAAGGTGTAAGTACCATTGGTACCCACTACAAGCCAGGCCAGCCTCCTACACTCAGTGATAAGGTGCAATTCACCTAACTAGTGTGGTGTCATAAGATGATATCTATTGTTTATGGTGTCCGTCATTGATGCCTGTGGAAATACAAGAGAGGCATAGTTATCAAAGCCCCCATTTGTAATGAGCCACTATATATGTTGTTTGTGGGTGTGGTGCCACCTATTTGCAAACTGCACCCCACTTGTGGGAAACGGCACTCGTGAATATCACAAATGAGATTTCAAAGTGCTCTCACAATCAACAATACAAGACATACTACAACTAAAACCTTTAAACATGTAAACACGTCAAACACCAAAGTGCACACACTTGGTGCATGCGTAACCTACTCATTCGAGTTTGGACTCCCATATCATAGCTCCTCCAAGAGGGGTGTGTGCTTGTAGTCACACTCTAAAGATTTGACAAAATCTGTAGCGCAATTTAAACAATGTTCAAAAGGCACTTACTTCCTCAAAGCGACACTCCCGCTCTGTACCTAATGCTCACCTCCCCGAGGTCTGAATCTTGAATGCTCACATGGGATCTGAGTTTAAATGTACAGCAGCCTTTGCATCTCGGCATGTTAAATTGTGCAACACTAGACCGCTAACTTCCCCAAGATGGCAGCCTCCCGTGGATAAAAAAGGGGGTCCAAGAGGACCCTGAAAGTAGGTATCTTTTGTGGGTGCCTGTAATTGCACAGAGGTCATTGGGCCTTCATGGGCTTCCAGAGGCAGAACTGGGGATTCCCTTATCATTTTGATAATTATTTGGGAGTTTCTTTCTTGTGTTTAACAAACGGTTACTCGTTCCCGTCTTACAGTGATGGTGACGTGTATGTGAGAGGCTAATACTTACTGATGAGGGGTTTGCTCTTTGTGACTTAAAGGAATGAGATGGACAATGGACCATTTGCGCTGCCTAGGTGTACCATTCATTTTAGGAGATGTGTATCCACTAATGATTAATGTGATGTTAATACTTCATCAACTGGCTCCAAGGTATGTTCTCATTGAGGCCAATATGGTGTGTGTGTAATTTATACACCCATTGTTGATCTTTTTTTAACAATGTAGACTCACAATTAATCCCTTTATGGTGTTCCAGGGTAATCCAATGGTAATTCTCCACTGTGTGTGCTTTATCCTTGAAATGAGTGGACATTTTAGTCGTAGCCCGTCCATATCTCAGGTTACTCTGGTGTTCGCAGATGTGAGTCTTTACCTTCCGGGTGGTCATCCCCACATAATGTAGGTTGCATGGACAAGTGATCATATATACTGCTCGCCGGGTGTTACAACTGGAGAAGTCTCTCATATCCCATGTTGTGCTGTCATTAAAGGTGACCTGTTGAATGACCTTTGTTAGATGGAACACACTACAGTTCCCACACGGATAATGTCCATTGGGTAGTGGTAGGTAGTTGATATTATCTGGTTTACTACGAAGATGGCGTGGGCGGGTGTGTACAAACAGTTCTCTAAGACTCTTCCCCGTTCATGTGAAAACATGTGTTTGGGAATATTTAATGAGCCACTATTGAGGATGCGCCAATGTTTGTTGATAATCTTGCTTTCTTGAAAGCAGCCTATGTTAAATGTTGTGATACATATCGGTCTTTCCTCCTTCTCTTCTTGAGGAGGGGTGTTCAGAAGGGCTTCTCTGTTGTTATTGCGAGCTCACTTCATGGCTCAGTTAATTATTCTTGGGGGCTATTTCCTAGCCTACAATTTAGATACTAGACTCTGGGCTTGTTTTTTGTAATTTGATATATCTGAGCAATTTTCTTCTCAACCTGAGAAATTGTCCAAACACTAGGTTCTCTCTCAGATGGCGGGGGTAAGCACTATCAAACAGGAGTAAACAGTTGTTGGCTGTTGATTTTTCATGGGTGGTTGTTTTAAGAGCACTGGTGGTAGCTATAATGTTTAAATCCAGGCAGGCCAAATGTTCCTTGCTCATTGTGTGAGTAGGTTCACGAACTGGTCCTGTTGGTTTAACCTCTATAAAAGTGTCACCACATGTGTCTCATCCCCTTCCCAGATAACTAATATGTCATCAATGTAGCTTTTCCACAATACTATGTTGTCTCTGTATGGATTAGTGGGGTTTAGAATCCTCTCTTTCTCTACATGATGGACATAGAGACCAGCCACACTCGGACCGAAGGCGCTTCCCATGCTGGTCCCGTGTTTCTGAAGGTACAAATTTTTCTCCAACTCAAAAAATGTTTTGGTTAGGGCCCAGAAACAACACTCCATAACCACATTCCGTGGTGTTTGGTAGTCCCAATCTAAGTCAAAGATAACCTCCTCAATTATGTGTGATGTGTCAGGGTGATCTTGTGGCTCCCCTGTATATAATGACTATTTGTTAGAAAAGGTATTTCCGTGAGCAAAAAAAGTCTAGGAAGATATAACAGATGAAAACCAGGAAGCGCAGAATTTTAAAAATCACGGACTTTGTGATCACCAAAATCTTTGGTACAACAGTACCCTAGTACACAGATCACAGCTATATGCTCTGCAGTAATGGCTTCAGACAAACTTACCTAGAAACAAAGGGTGTTATAGTTGAACCCTTTGTGTGAATTTTAAATGGAGAATGGACTATGGGGATATCACAGGGTCTTTGTTAGAAGTATCCTTATCTGGACCTCCTGTTTCCAGAGAATGGGAATGGACAAAGAAGGTTAATATAATATAATGCTGGCCAAGAAAGAGCAATCTTATATCGATGAAAAGGATTTCAGTTGTAACTTGGTTTATTCAACCGTTCAGTGAACGATTTTTTCGGGTACCAGCAATGAATGAACAATGAAAAATGCAGGTAAAGCCCACTGTTATCCTAACATGATGCTCTAGCGGTAATGTACTCCAGTGAAATAGGCGTCATGCCAAATGAAGACCATCAAATGCTATTTTAGGCCTTACATTTGGTCTAGCCTGAAGATATGGAGCAGTTAGGCTATAGATTGCTTTATCTGCCCTACTCTGCTTTTGGAAATATGTGAATGAATCACTAATAAATAAGTGCTTATCACACAATATTTTATGGGATCATACAAAAGAGCATTTAAAAAAAACGAATAAATAAGCATTACACAGAGAATGACATGGCTATCGTTCCTTTTGAAGTAAATGACAGATATACGATATATGTGCCTCCTACAAAACGTGTGTTAATGTGTTATTAATTTAAGATCATACAAACATTAAGAAACATTTTCGGCACATAGGGCGTTAACGGGGTGCGTTCTTTCAATCACGTGCTTGGAGAAAAATCAATATTCAAGCGAAAATGCATGTTTTCAATTATTCAAGCTAAGGATTCTAGTTTCAAATACATTATATACAAGTAATTGTTTTTCCTGCGATTGAAAACGTACAAAAGAAAAAATAAAATTAAACTCCGAGCTCCCTTTGTCGGCATGTCACAGTTGTCCATTGAGCGACTTGAATAGCAGCAGCGCACGTGCGCAGCCTATTTGGGATTCAGGAGCTGGGGCCTTCTGGTGATAACAACGGTTAGTGATAAAGTCGCTGCGGCCGAGTGCAATGTTCGAGATTACTCTTACAGGAAGAGACATACTCAGACAATTGAATCATCAGTGATCCGACGTCGCCTGACTCTCAATTATGTCAGCCCTTTCCAATCCCGACATTCACTTTCATATTTGTTTGCGCTGCGAATATATATATTTTTTAAAAGTCATTTTTTTGGTGCATTTCTGTAAATATTATGTTTGACTTGAGGAGAGTAATTAAAGTTGATGTGTCTGACATTTTAAAAGAAATCGCCTCGGTTGCCACCGCGTAATGCCCAAACCATGGGTAAAAAGTTGCAAGAGATAAGAATTCTATTAACATTTAACCCTGTCTCTATGCTTTCAGAAATATCTTTTGTGACTCAGGGCTATGTTCTGCGATTTTATCCACAGATGTGCAGCCGTCTTAAGCTACAGTGCTTAAATTAATAGCTTAAACTAATTATCGAACTAATGTTATACAGAGCGAAATGTGTGTATGCATGGTTCATAGCCAAAATCGCAAACCATTCCTAAAATATATGTAAACAGTAAGGGCCATATTTATACTTTTTGACGCAAAACTGCGCTAACGCAGTTTAGCGTCAAAAAGTTTTACGCCGGCTAACGCCATTCTGAAGCGCCATGCGGGCGCCGTATTTATTGAATGGCGTTAGCCGGCGCTAGCAGACCGGCGCTGCCTGGTGTGCGTGGAAAAAAAACACGTACACCAGGCAGCGCCGGCGTTGGGGAAAATGGCGTTAGGGCGTCTTAAAATGGTGCAAGTCAGGTTGACGCCAAAAAATCGCCTCCACCCGATTTGCGCCATTTTTAACGACGCCCAGACGCCATTTACATGACTCCTGTCTTAGTAAAGACAGGAGTCATGCCCCCTTGCCCAATGGCCATGCCCAGGGGACTTATGTCCCCTGGGCATGGTCATTGGGCATTGAGGCATGTAGGGGGGCACAACTCAGGCCCCCCTATGCCAAAAACAAATATAAAAAAAAAAAAAAAATTATACTTACCTGAACTTACCTGAATGTCCCTGGGATGGGTCCCTCCATCCTTGGGTGTCCTCCTGGGGTGGGCAAGGGTGGCAGGGGGGGTCCCTGGGGGCATGGGAGGGCAGCTGTGGGCTCATTTTGAGCCCACAGGTCCCTTAACGCCTGCCCTGACCCAGGCGTTAAAAAGAGGCGCAAATGCAGGGTTTTTTGCCCCGCCCACTCCCGGGCGTGATTTTTGCCCGGGAGTATAAATACGACGCATTTGCGTCGCAGTCATTTTTTTAGACGGGAACGCCTATCTTGCATCTCATTAACGCAAGGAAGGCGTTCACGCAAAAAAATGACGCTCATTCCTCATACTTTGGCGCTAGACGCGTCTAACGCCAAAGTATAAATATGGCGTTAGTTTTGCGCCGAAATTGCGTCGAAAAAAACTACGCAAATTCGGCGCAAACAGAGTATAAATATGCCCCTAAGGGGCATATTTATACTTTTTGGTGCAAAACTGCGCTACCGCAGTTTTGCGTCAAAAAGTTTACAGACGGTTTGCGTCATTCCAAAGCGCCAGCCAAGCGCCAAATCTATGGAATGCCGCAAGCCAGCGCTAAGCTTGGGCTAGCGTGAAAAAAAGGATGCTAGCTAGGTGGGAGTGGCGGTAGAGGAGATGGAGGGTGAGTGTCAAAAAATGACGCTAGGCTGGTTAGAGGCAAATAAAATTGTGCTAACCAGCCTAGCGTCATTTCCTAAAGCACAACCATCCATAACACATTGCTTTTGTCTTCTGAAAGACAGGAGTCATGTCCACCACCCCAAAGGTCAGCCCAGGGGACCAGTGTCCGTTAGGCATTGCCATTGCACCCAGTGCCATGCAGGGGGCGCCATGTCAAGACCTCCAATGGCACTTAAATTCCTTTTTAAAAATACTCACCTATACTTACCCTACTTACCTGGGATGGGGTCCCCCATCCTCTGGTGTCCCTCTGGTGTGTTTGGGCATTTAGCCATGGAAATGGGTCCACAGGTCCACTTACATCTGGTCTGTCCCAGGCGTTAAATAATGGTGCTAAGCTTAGTGCCATTATTTTGGTCTGCCTCTCACCCGTGCATCATTTTAGCATGGGGGACATATATGGCACTATGGGGATACAGTCATTTTCAGGGTGGGAGTGCCTACCTTGCATCTTATTGATGCAAGGTGGGTTCACGCATCCAAGAAGTGTCGCAAACTCCAATATTTTGACGTTCGACGTGACTAGAGTCAAAATATGAATATGGAGTTAACTTTGTGCTGCATTTGCGTAAAAAATTACGCTAATGTGGTGCAAGGTGGCGCCAGGGGCTTATAAATATGTTCATATGGGGCAGATTTATGAGAAGTGGTGCTGCACATAGTGCAGCGCCACCTTTCTTGCACCCCTTAGCGCCACTCCTAACACCATTATGGTAGCACCGTATTAAAAATACAGCGTACCATGGCAGTAGTTAGGGTGACTAGCGTCATCATTTTTTATGCTAGTCTGGCGCTTTGCAGGATTGACGTAAAAAATGATGACGCTAATCCTGCAAAGCACCCAGAGGCCCACTGTATTCAATGGAGCCTCTGTTTAACACCTGCACTTAGCCAGGCAAAATTTATGGAAAGGGGGCTTTCTCCCGTAAGGGGGGACAAAAAAATGGCGCAAGGAAATCAAAGAGATTTCTTTGCATCATTTTGTATGGCACTTTGAATGCCGGCTCTGAGCAAGCGTTAAAAGAGGCCCTCCATTATTTATAATAGGCCCCTATGGACTCTACAGGAGTAGCGCCAATAATTTGGTGATATTTCTACAGAGTACATCAATAGCGTCATGAAAAATGATGCTATCGCCCCCTACCTTGCCCCATGGTGCACCATATTTCAAATAGGGTGCACAAATGGTGGTGGTGGGGGAAGGCGTTAACTGCCGCACGGAAAGTGGCGCTGCAATCGGTGCAGCTCTACTTTCCATAAATCTGCCCTTTAAATGGCAAAGACGAAGTTTCCATGCTTACTAAGAAATGTGTCCACTCAAGAAAGTTATCACTGCATCAAAGCAAAAAATAAACAAATAAATAAAAATAAAAAATACCACGAAATTCACAAACAACTCTATTGTGAAAGCAGACGTTGTAGCAGTCACCTGTGAAATCCGTATTGTGTCAATGCACTCCTAAAACACTCATTACCAATGGGCTAAGAAGGAAAGATTAAGAATATACATGAGAATCATGTGCCAAAAAATCCTTTTTTACAAACACAGAGAGCAAACATGCACACAAATAAGCATTGTCAGCACAGTAGAGAACTAATCAAAGGGGAAGTGCATAGTTAACAAGCGCATGCCAAAGCACCAGTCTATGCACACTAGGCTATGGATGGCCTGCACCTGGGGACACCAAAGTAAATATAATAAAGCACAAGAGTCATCATCAACGGCCCCGTCACTCCTCCTTCAACATGCAAAGCTGCAAGCTATGGTGCATGGAATCTGTAATTCATACATCATATTTAATGCACTTCAGGGTGCACTTCTGTGGTGCCTGCTGTCAATTTAAAAGCCAGCCCTATCTTGCAAACTCCTTTTAACTTAAATGTATATGCAAATTCAACTTTAGAATCAAAGGTATTTCCTAATCCTCACACTACCTGGGTTTACAAATAAGTCATCCCTGTGGTCTCCCCTAAGTGCCCCACGGGCAGAGTGCCTTGTAATTATAAGCATGGACATTATAAGATATGTTTTATATGCCCTGATGAGGGGAAACCTGCCAATTTTGTTTTTTCCCAATTGAAGTGCATGGCTCCATAGGCTAACACTGGAAAACAATATCAATGTATAACTATTGCCAGGAAAGAGCGAAAATGCCCTTGGACTTAAAATGACAGTTAGAATAAATGCGACACCTACTTGTCATTGTTAGATTGGTTATACCTATTACAGAAAAGAAGTTTCAGAACATTATTTTCTGTGAAGCAGAGTCCAGCTCTCCAGAAGCCCTTCTCTGATTAACCAGCCTCTGCTAGGCTGAGCCAAGCTGCCTTAATGAGCTGTAAAGTTGCTTGCATTAAGACAATGGGACATTTGGTGGGTGGAGATCAGCAAACTGCAGAGCAAAAGGCAGGAAGAGGACTTGGTAGCCAAATTGATCTTCAAAGGGGGAATGACAGGACACATACTCACCCCCACTTCCTGCCTCCCAGCCAGAAGGGAGCCCCAGTAATTAGTTCAGCAGATGGGCTGGAGGGGGAATGTTAAGGGAAATAAGCCACACCAGTGGGATGGCTTAGCCCAGTCTTAACCACAAGCAGAGACGTCCTCCATTTTGGATTTTGAAAGAATAGTGCTTCCTGGGATTGATTTATGTCACACTTTGCGGGAGGTGATCAACCCAGAGGGTGGCACCCTGCACCCCATTGGTCAGGGGTACCCCCTTGCTTGCCAGCCTATGAACACTGAATAAATACGGGAGAGTTGCCCAGCAACTTGGAACACTAACTGGAACTACAAGAAGAAGGACTGACGTGTTGGAATGCTGGCCTGCACCCCCAAAGGATTGCGCTCTGTATGACTGCAGCTGCTGCACTCTGAGGAACTACAACTTTATGGACTTTGCCTGGCTTCCAGAAGTGAAGGAGTGGACTCCCTGAAAGCAACAGGTTAAAAGAGCTTCACCTGCAACATCCCCATGAAGACGGACCCAGCTGACCACCTTTAACTGGACTTTTGAGGAGACGTAATGAAGCATTCCCAGATTTACAAGCATCTGTAAACCTGGGAATATGTCAAACCTATACGCCTCAGCAGGGCAGACCTAAAGAGAAGTAGTATCTATATTCTGCAGCACACAGAGAAATAGGAAAAAGCCTCAATTGATTGTTTTTGTGGAGGAAGGTGTCCCTTCCTGCACAAAAACAATCCTGCCAACATTGCAGACACCCTTGCACCATGGTTCCTGCATTGGAGCTAGGCAGCAAATTGTGCACCAGCACTGGCTGAAAGGACAGGAATTCACCATGTATAGTAAATATGGTTCATTCCTATTCTTTAGTGTTGGCGTAGAGCAGCAAAGCAAAAAGTCTTGCGGCACTGCCCTATACTAATTCAATGTAAATATGCCTCAAAGAGTCTTAAAGGAAATATTAACTTAAGTATCATCTTTTACAACATAAAGAAGATCTGGGTCTCCTCAATGACTGGTTTATGCACACATGAACACAGCGATCTGCACCACACTGCAACCATTGATGACTCACTTTTAACCTGTGCAGCGGACATACCAGGAAGACATGGTTAATGACATCCAAGCATAACCCACAAACAGAATTAAAGATGTAAAACAAGACATACAGACTGATAAGGTACTGAAACAACCATTGGATGCTTAAGCTATGATTTGTGAACATGTTTATTAGAGAAGCAGAGCACCTTGGTACAAGGAGCTCTTGCCTCATGTTTCCAAACATGGTTTTCATCAGGTGACATCCTTGACTGGATGACCAAAGAAAAACACAGCAAGAACTGGACCACAGGAGGGTTGCACTAGCACAGGATATGAATCTTTGACAGATAAATAAAAAAGTATTGAAAACACACCCAAGATCATTTGCAGTGTGTGAGAAATTAGATAGTGGAGTGAAATCTCTGCTCAAGCAATAGCCACAATCCATGTCAGAAGGAACAACTAAAGTCACTAAACTAGCCCATGCTTGGCATCAAACAGTCAGGTTTAGCATAGAGGCAATGTGCAAAGTATTTATGCAGCACAGAAACAGTAATAAAGTGAAAGCACAACAGAAGAAAAATCCGACACCAATTTAGAAACTAGAGTAAGGTTAAATCAATTATTTTGACACACAAATTACACAAATCCAATCAGTAGAACAGGAGTTATCCATTTTTAAAGTTTAGACAGAAAACCACCACCTAAAGGATCAAAGCCCTAACTGTGGATGTCTAGTTGCAAGAGCATAGTACAAAGTTGAAAGTTATGGTCGACTGCAATGGAGTGCTGGTTGGATACAAGGAATGGATTGAGCCTGGAAGGCAATGTGAAGTTCAGCAGGGCAACTCTGCAGGCATTGTACGAGGAGGAGGCGTTGTTGTCAGCGAACCACTGGACAACGTTGCAAAGAATATTTATACATTCTGTCTTAGGGTCATAATTATGAGCCCCTTGCACTGCTATTCCATCACGTTTTGTGACAAAATAGCAGAGCAAACCTTTAGCTCATATCTGTGAGGCCACACAAAGTCATTTTGTGCGGCTTTGAATGCCCTTATATGGAGAAAGGCAAGGCAGAGCAAATCACTGCATCACCTTACTCTGCACAAGAGAGGCTTTCCATGGGCATTGTGGTGGGTTTTACAAGAGCTTGTAAACCTGGGGATGAGCCAAAACTGTATGCCTCCCCAGAGGAGGCAGAACAAGGAGAAATATGTCTTTTCTCCTCATTTCTTCCTCTTTCTATGTGTCCTCTATTCTGCAGCACACATAGAAAGATGAAACAATCTCCCAGGACTGTTTTTGAGCAGGAAGGCCATCCCTTCCTGAATTAAAACAATCCTGCCTACAACACAAACACCCTTGCACCATGGTACAAGGGTGACTGAGTTGGCACTAGGCTGCCTAAACAGTGCCAGCACAGTGGGAAAGGATAGGAATATGCAATATTGCTCAAATACGACACATCGCTGTCTTTTCCCTTTGATGCAGGACAGCACAGCGATGTGACTTGCTGCACGGCCCTGAGCAAAATGCCCATAAATATGGGCCTTAGTCTCTTAGAGAAGTCAACAATCTCCAACTGGATAAAGCTACAAGCTGTAGCTGACAAAGGCTACATGAGGCCGGATGCCTGTTCTGAGAACAGCAGCTGAACAGGATTTGCTGCTGTGGAGAAGAATGTGGAGGGAGCTGCCGCAAACTCAGGCCAACCGGGGGTTCAGCTTGCCAGGATCAATAAGGAGTTAGGTCCTAGTCTCCTCTTGGTTCTCAGAGGACTTTTTAACCAAACATTTTTAAGACCAAAGTTTTGGATTTTGGCACTCTGGACACCTTTACTACCTCTTCCAGGTGCCCAGGACTGGAACTGTACCACTTCGAGGGTCAGGACTCACTCAGGCTGGGTTCAGGTGGGGGTTCAGAGTTGGATCTTTTTCTCTCCCCAAGGCTCTCATCAGGTGCCAGTCAACTATCGTAGTCACTCTAGTAGTCCAGTGTTCAAGCAGTGGTACATAGCTCAAGCAGCCGGGCAGGACTCTGAGGGTTTAAGGCAGGCTTCATTCAGGAGAGCAGTCCTTCCAGGTGCAAAAAAGCAGTCTTCTGAAGTACACAGCAGTCCACAGTAGCAGGCAGGTTTCTGAGAACCACACATGTCCAAAAATGAACTGAAATGTGGGTTTGAGGGTCCTATTTTTATATCTGGTGCCCCCTTTAAGGCAGGAGAAGTTTCTACATATTCCCTTTGAGAAATGTCAGAAAATCCTGCCTCCCTATCCTGGCTGCAGGCACAATAGGCTAATGTGTAGTTGTTAGATTTGGCATCCTTGCCGTGGTCTCCCCTAACTTTTTGCCTCTGTTTCCCATGTTGTTGATATGTGCTGGACTCTGTTTTTTGCTGTTTTTGTTACCCAGTGCCTGTAAATCAAATGCTACTAGTGGGCCTGCAGCACTGGTTGTGCCACCCAAAATAGTAGCTCTGTAAACATGGCTCAGACCTGCCACTGCAGTGTCTGTGTGTGCAGTTTTAAACTGCCAATTTGAGTTGGCAAGTGCACCCACTTGCCAGGCCTAAACATTCCCTTTTCTTGCATGTAATACACCCCTAAGGTAGGCCCTAGGTAGCCCCATGGGCTGGGTGCAGTGTATGTATATGATAGGACATATACTAATGTGTTTTATAAGTCCAAACAGTGAAATACTGCTGAAGTTGGTTTTTACTGTTGCAAGACCTATCCCTCTCATAGGTTAACATAGGGGCTGCATTTAAATATGATTAAAGCGTAGATTCCCTTTGGGAGCGGATAGACATGTGGAGTTTGGGGTCTCTGAGCTCACAATTTAAAAATACATCTTTTAGTAAAGTTGATTTTAAGATTGTGTGTTTGAAAATGCCACTTTTAGAAAGTGAGCATTTTCTTGCTGAAACCATTCTGTGACTTTGCCTGTTTGTGGATTCCCTTTCTGGGTCAGCTTGACAGTTGGGCTGTTTGCACCTCACTCTAGACAGTGACACAAAGGGAGCTGGGTTGTAGCCTGCATACCCTGATGAGACATCTGTGCTAGGAGGGAGGGGAGGAGTGGTCACTCGCACCTGAAAGGGCTGTGCCTGCTCGCACACAATGCAGTCTCCAATCCCCTGGTGTGTGTCTGGGACATGGCCTGGGCAAGGCAGGATTTCACACACAAGAGAGACTTTCCTTTGAAGTAAGGCTACTTCTAAGGTCAAAATGGGTATAAGAAGGGCACCCAAAACCACAGAATTTAGATCACTTCTGGAAATCAAGAGGAACCTCTGCCTGGAGAAGAGCTGAAGAGCTGAGGAGAAGTGCTGCCCTGCATGTGACTGTGCTTTATAGAGCTATGTTGTAGTTGCTGCTTCTGCCTGGTGAAAGGGGACAAAGACTGGACTTTGTTGTGCATTCCTGCTTGTGCAGAAATCTCCAAGGGCTTGTCCTGAGCTTGCCTCCTGTTGTTGAAGTCCCAGGGCCATCAAAGATGTGCCTGCCAGCACCTGGACTCCTGCCCTGCCAAGTGGTGCCCTATCCAATTCTTGGGTCCACGCACAGACCACCATGAGGGGAAATTTCCAATGCAACCTCTGAGAGCAGCTGAAGAAACGAAGTGCCGCCGGCTCCGTGACCAAAATCAGCACTTGCAGCGCTGCAACTGGTAGACACTCGCGGCTGGAGAAGTAACGTGCCGCATCGCTGATGGAGGCTAGTAATGTCGCAATCAACACAGCGCGGTTTTGCTATCACAGTGCGGCAGGATTTTCGACTCAAACCTTGCTGAGCGTGGAAAAACGACGCAAAACCTGCCCGGACCCGAGTGCTGCCCAGATCGATGCATCGCTCCCCTGCAGGGAGGAAAACCGACGCACGCTGATCCAACCAGAGAAGGAGAAACGATGCACAATCTCGTTTGAGGGTGAGAAATCAATGCACTGCGTACCTTTCTCAGGGCACACTCGCCCGTGCGTCTTATTTTGGCGCTACCCAGGTACTTTTCACCGCTAACAGTGTTTTACCTATTAACAAAAGGATTTAAGACTCTTTTGTTTTTAAAATTAATAACTTGACTTCTGTATTTTGGATTGTTGTCGTTTTGGTCATGTTTTGTTTAGATAAATATTTACGTCATTTTGTAGTGTTTTCATCAAGTTACTGTGTGTGTTGTTACAAATACTTTATACCTAGAACTCTGAAGTTAATCCTGACTGCTCGTGCCAAGCTACCAAGGGGGTGAGCAGGGGTTAGCTCAGGGTGATTCTACTTAACCCTGACTAGAGTGATGGTCCTTAATTCGACAGGGGGTAACCTGACTGCCAACCAAAGACCCCATTTCTAACAGTAGTTCTTTGTGTGAAGCCAGGGCACAGCCTATTGACTTGCAGGCAGGGCTGTGCCCAGCTCCTGCCCCTCCCCCCCATCCTGTCAGTGATGGCCCATCCCGGCATGCCTAATCCCTCTAATGTTTAGTTGTCAGGGAGGAATAGACAAAGACCAACTGCCAACTACACCCAGTCATGTGACCCAGGAACAGGCTGTAGGCACCAAACAATCCGAGTAGGAAAATGGCAACTTTCTAAAAGTGGCATTTTCAAACTTGTGACTGAAAATCCAACTTTCCTCATTTTAAGATTGAGGCAAGTTTACAATGTGTGCTTGGTTCCTGATCACACTTTTGTTTGAGAGCAGATTGAAAATAGTTGGGTGTATGGACAGGAATGTAATTTACTTTGATCATTGAGACCATTTGATTATTCTATTTGGGTTAGCCTATACAAGATGGCGGGCACGAGTATCAGTATACAAGTTGCGGTACATGGTGATTGAACAATGGAATCTGTAGTGACTGGTTTTAACACTGGGTTGAGTTTACAATGTGTGCTTGGATGTTGGTCATATTTCTGTTTCTGAGCAGACAGAGAATGGTTGGGTATATTAATGGGAATGCAATCTACTTTCATCGTTGTGCATGGGCTAATAATTACAATTTGCCGGGGAGTGACAAGGGCAAATACTCATGAAGGTGGAGCTCTCAGGCACTGATCTATGGGACTGTTGAGATTCATTTTAAATTCTGTCGAGTTCACAATGACCGCTTTTACGGCTGGCCACTTCCTTTGCAGGCAAGGTGCTTCAGAATATGGGAAGTAATGTACAAGGGTGATAGATTCTTTGGTAGAGAACAAAAAGCTTCACTTGTGAATGAGGAAACTATTGTGATTGGGTTCCCTGGAAGCATTTTTTTAAAAAGATGATTAAATATGCCAATAGAGATTTCTTGCTCAGACTAACCATTACTAGGTGGCAGCAAGTGATATGGGAAACAGTATTGAGGGTAGGGCTTTCAGACACTGACCTACAGTAATTGTTGAGATTCATTTTAGAGTTGATTGAGTTTACGATGACTGCTATTACTGCCGGCCACTTCCTATGCAGGTGAGGTGCTTCAGGGTACAGGAGGTAAGGTTCAGGGATGCTAGATTCTTTGATAGGGAACAAGTGGCTTGGCTTGTGAATGAGGGTACTACTAATACTGGGTTCCATGGCATGTTAAAAACATGCTTGATTAAATACACCAGTAGAGAACGTTTGCTCGTTTGTTGTCATGTTCATTGAATACTGGGGTGTATGAACTGAGCTTGATGTCATGCATTCTCTACAGACTGGATAGATGGGGAGGGAATATATGAAATGCATTTTGCAGTGTATATGCTTGGCTTTTGATATGTACACTGGATTATTTGAATGGATGATTTTGGTATGTGTTAGGAATGGGGTCTCTGGTTGGCAGTCAGTTTGCACTCTGTCCAAGCAGGGCTCCTCACTCTAGTCAGGGTAGGGAGATACACACATTGGATAACCCCTGCTCGCCCTATTGCTAGCTTGGAACAAGCAGTCAGGCTTATCTCAGAGGCAATGTGTAAAGTATTTGTACAAACACACAAAGTAACACAGTGAAAACACCACAACAGAACTCAACACTAGATTACAATAATAGCCAATATTTAACCAAATCCAACAAAACCAAAATAACAAAAATCCAACATTCGCAAGCAAAGATATTCATTTTTAAAGCAAAATGAGTTTTAATCCATAGAAATCAATGGATGCGCTGTTTTAGCACCAAGTTCCTGATATGCATCAAAAATAAAGCCTCATGGGCAGTGTGCATTGGAAAAGCAAGCAATGCATTGATTTCATACTTGTAAATGAGGCTTTGCCAAGATTCTTTATCTGCCTCAACCATTGAGTTGATTCTTTCCTCGCAGGGAAGAGATGCGTCTATTTCTGGACAAGCAGCCTCAGGTTGGTGTGGTGATGTCGCAGTTTTTGATGCCCCGGGAAGATGCGTGGGTAATCTGGATGCAGGGCAGTGATGAATCCGCGCTGCGCTGGCGATGCATCAGTTTTACTGTCAATGTGTCGATTTTTCAGCCAGGGTGCAGGAGCTGCGTAAATCTTTCTGCTGCTCGGCTCCAGTGCATCAATTTTCTCTTTGGGTTCACCAGCTTCTACTTTCTATGTCTCAGGGACTGGATGTGGCACCACTTGGCAGAGTAGGGGTCTCAGCAGGAGAGCTCAGGTGCTGGCAGATGAAGTCTTTGATGGCCCTGAGACTTACAGGGAGTAACCTCAGTCCAAGCCCTAGGAGAATCTTCACAAGCAGGATCCACAGCAAAGTCCGCTCTTTATCCTCTTTAAGGCAGAAGCAGCGACTGCAGGCCAACATAGCAAATCACACATCGCAAAGGGGCAGTACTCCTCCTCCAGCTCTTCAGCTCTTCTCTTTGGCAGAGGTTCCTCTTGATCCAGAAGTATTCTGAAAGTTTGGGGTTTTGGGTCCACTACTTATATGCATTTCTGCTTTGGAAGTAGGCAAACTTCAAAGGAAAGTTGCTGTTGTTCACAAGATCCTGCCTTACCCAGGACTGGCCCCAGACACAGACCAGGGGGTTGGAGACTGTATTGTGTGAGGACAGGCACAAACCTTTCAGGTGTAAGTGTCAGCTCCTCCCTCCCCACTCTAGCCCAAGAGACTCATCAGGATATGCAGGACACCCTTCTGCTTCCTTTGTGTCACTGTCTATAGGGAATTCACAAACAGCCCAACTGTCAGTCTGACCCAGACATGAATTCCACAGGTAGGAAGAGGCACAGAATGGTTAAAAAAGAAAATGCCCACTTTCTAAAAGTGTCATTTTCAAACAGACAATCTAAAAACAAATTCTACCAAAAGATGTATATCTAAATTGGGAGTTCAGAGACCCCAAACTCTAGGTCTCATCCTCCTCCCAAATGGAAACTGCACTTAAAAGATATTTAAGTGCTGTCCCCATGTTGACCTATGGGAGAGATAGGCCTTGCAATAGTGAAAAATGAATTTGGCAGTATTTTACTATCAGGACATGTAAAACATGCCAGTACATATCCTACCTTTTAAATACACTGCAACCTGCCCATGGGGCTACCTAGGGCCTACCTTCGGGGCAATTTATATGTAGTAAAAATGATGTTTTGGGCCTGGCAGTAGGAAACACTTGCCATGTGGAACTGGCAGTGCTAAACTGCACATACAGACACTGCAGTGGCAGGTCTGAGACATTTTTACAGGGCTACTTATCTGGGTGGAAAAATCAGTACTGCAGGCCCACTAGTAGCATGTGATATACAGGTCCTGGACACCTCTAGTGCACTTCTCTAGGGACTTACTAGTAAATCAAATATGTCAATCAGGGATAACCAATCATAGGCACAGGGTATACAGGGAACACTTGCATTTTAGTACTGGTCAGCATTGATAAAGTGCCCAGAGTACCAAAAAACAAAATCTAGCACACAGTCTAAATTACAGGGAGCAGAGGCAAAAAGACAGGGGAAACCACGCCAAGGATGCTGGGTCTAACAGTATGGAATCTACAGAGTAACAAGTGCATACCGTGTCTGGAATGTTTTTTTTTTTTTACTATTTTGCCGGTGATGTCCGGTGTTTGATAATCTTTCGGCCATCCACAGAATGTGTGGGACTGGTGCATATGATAGACTGTAGTCGTGTTGATATATGAATTGCACCCTGGATTATATTTATATGGATGATTTTCGTATGAAACATATGGAATAACAATGCATACTGTGTCAGGGATGCTCTTTCCGGGATACTTTACCAGTGATGTTGTCCGTGTTTGGTATTCTTTTGCCATCCACAGAATATGCAGGACCGGTGTGTATGATAGAATATAGTTGGAATTGGAACTTTACATTTAAAAATGAATCATACTTTGTGTTTATATAGCTGAATGAAATTGTACTTGTTTATTCTTAGGATGTGAATATAATGGAGTTATGGATTGATTGAAATCTATGAATGGAGGGGGATTTAAGAGAATTATGAAAATATGGGTGTGAGTAAATCAGGAATGATTCTGTATATTGCAATTTATGGGTACTCACTACTTCTGGGGGATTTCTAATTGGTGAATAGAACATATTTCCTTCTCCAGTGAAGTTTCTTATACATATAATAAGTTAAATGCTCTGACAATATGAGGGATTATCTTTACAATTCAGAAATCGGAAATCCATGTGTATAAAGAAAATATCAACATTTGACATTCATGTGTACAAACAAAGTGTGTTGGATACACATAAACATTATGATGATTATGTAATAATTATGAATTTAAAATATCTATTTTTCTAAGGTTACTTCAGTCCATTGTGGGATATGTTTGACTTATAGACCGGATGGTATTTTCTTGAGACCAGGTAACATCTATTAGGGTGTTATTATATATAATAGTCGTTTTGTTTGTAATTAGTCTGAGTGTATATGTATTCGTAGCCCATGTTGCAAGGACGAAATGCATTGGCTGGGTTGAGCATTTACTTGGGAAGATGCAAGAATGACGTTGAATAGAACATATACCCGCTTCCTTGAATCAGTGGATTGAATATGGAAGAACCATATATTTAGACTGTGGATATGTGTGTTTTAATACTGCTGTTATGAATTAAAGTGTGCTTTCAATGTTTAAATGCTCGACCTCTTTGCTATCTTTATGCTTGGATTAGAAGTGTTTCTTGGGCAGCAAGACCTCGGAGGTAGAAGCAAGATAATAGTGAATTTTAATGTACTTCACACTGATGTGGTGAGATATAGCTATTACTGTCTTTTTGTTGTTGTCTTTTTTTAAAGGAAAATGAACTAATCAGCTTTGTTTTTCACTTGCATTGGTGCTCGGGGCCTATCGTCCCAAAAGCACCTGTTTCGATAAGGGAAGTTTAGGTCAGACAGAATGTCTCCTTTCCAAGAATTTGTCCTCCCACTGGATTTCTCCTTGGGGAGTTCTGCAGGAGGGTGATCACCAAGCAAGTATGTACCCCTTTCTCCAAGGAGTTCATTTTTGGAGTGGAGCAGCCCCCCACCCCCGCCTATGGGCCAGTGCTTCTCTCCCAGACACAACAGCCTTTCTGAATTCTCCAATGGGCAGTAAGGGGTTCTTTATCCCCAATCTACCACTGGGAGGCAGAGAGCCCACTAGACACCATGGAAGTATTTAAAATTAAAACATATATAGGGTGGACATGTCACACCCAGATTTGAATAAATTCTAATGTTTGTTTAGGATCCCACAAAAATGCTCTTTGGTGTATCCTGTTATGAATCAAATTATCTCTTTACTTTCTGCACCATGTCTTTTACTATGGGACTTCCTCTCAAACAGCAATTCATCACTTCTCTCCACTTTCTTCATGGCAACATTTAATATTTTTTTGCTGTAGCCTCTAACTTTAAAGCATGATATTATAAATACATGTTCCCTCAAAATATCCTTTTGAGTTCTTCAGTCAGAATACAAACGTAATGGTTTTCCATAGGCTATACTATTTAAATGGGATCAGATGGTGAATTAGTTAGTGAAAGGAACTATTCCCAGAAGATTCTGTCTTGAACAGTAGTGTATGTCTGGTTTTTACATTATTGCTACTCTGACATACAGGTGAGGTGCATCCTGCATACTAACATATCTAATAAAAGACAGATTTAAATTGGTATCATTCAATTTCTTGATGAGCATATCAACTTCTTCTTCGGTCCCCCTCCTTACAAAGGATGTCTATATATCACAACCAAATTATATGCCAGCTGCAGTTCCTCCATACTAGCGGAGGAGCATCAACTCCCACACTGCTGCAGAAAGATAAAAAAATAAAATGGTAATAACATTATTTTGTTACCATTTTTTATTACCATTTTACTTTGTACTCTCTGCCAAACGGAGCATGGGGGCAGGGCCAGTGCATCATTGCTGCTGATTAGCAGCAGTGAGGAGTGGGCCCAAGTGCTCATGTAGGTTTGGTGTGCTGGCTTGCTACAGTCAATCCAACATGCGCAATTCAAACCTCTCAACCCGGCTTTCTAAGGCAGCTGGGTTGGAGAGCAGGCACAGGGCTACAGTGCCTTTTGGAGTGCTGGGCAAGCCTGGTCGGGCTTAACAGCATGAGAGCAGCGTCTGGATTGGAAAAGGTAGCTGGCTTTATGACACCACCTTGTGCTCGGAGGAGTCTGGAGCCCGGGACTAGAGAGCATTGAGGATGTGCTGCAGGATAAGGTAAGTGAAAGATTGTTTTTCTCTTTTTAATTGTTTATTGTAATCTGTTTTGTGTGATGTATGTAATGTATGTAATATAAATGCATGTAGCACCCCACCGGTTTGTAATGCCACCAACCACCACTGCTATATGGTGAACATTTCCTTAGTCATGAACTAATGTAAATGTGCTACCAATCTCACTGTTGAGACTCACTGTTCATCCTGAGGTAAACTGTTACGTTGCAAGCAATAACAAGAGTGTTTTTTTGTGTGCGGTTGTCAGTTTCCTAAACTTTCAGTAACAACAGACATGTCCAAATAAAAGGTATTTTGTCTTTTTAAAGTATTTCTTCTTTATCTCTGTCCTTACAGCAAGTGCATTGTGATTATTTTCCATAGAGCAAAGCGCACGTTGAACAATGTATTCATTAGTCATCTAGTTATGCTTTCTACTGGAAAAGTACTATCCAATGGTGGCTCGCAGGAGTGAAAAGGGGCAGGGTGGTGCAGTGTGTGGGAGATAAAAAGGAAAGTATAATAAAAACAATTTAAACTTACCTTTATTGCCACGCCGCGACGATCCTCAGTCCTCAACTGCAGACACAAGCTCCCAGCCTGCCCTGCATCCAATCCTAACACTGCTTTCATGCTGCTGGCAGCAAGAAAGCAGTGTTAGGTTTGGACTGAGCACCCAGCCAGGGCGCTTTGAGGCAGAGTGGAAGTCTCAGCCTGCTGTCTCCAACCCAGCAACCCGGTGCCTGTGTCGCCCAGTTGGATAGAGCCTAGTGTGCATGTGTGTTTTGCGCACATAGTTTATTATCATTTTCTTGTAAAGGTTTGGAGCTGCTGCTGCTGGTGGGGGGAGGGTGCAACACTCCTCCGCCATAGCGGAAGGGCCACTCATGGTACTATCCCACTTAATGTTCCCTCTTGCGGGTTAGCCGCTGTGATGTGCCAGATATGCAGACTTTTTTCTTTTCTGTTTTTTTACTTTTTTACAAATGCTTGATTTCTTCTTCTTCCCAGCATCGTTTCAAAATATTCAATGCAAGATGTCACCAGCAACCAGAATAAAGGTGCGGAGTAAACCTAGTCACAGACGACGTCCTTTCCTGCCATGTGATTTTGAGTTCCCCATGTAATTCCCAGAGTTCTTAATATTGCACGTCTTTTGAAAACCAGACTGCACTTCATCCTTGAAGACAATTAACACATTTAAAATAATTTTCCCCATCTCAGAAGGACTCAATGATGACACGTTTTTGATTATGGAATGTGCTCCACTGGCAAATTAGTTTTAAACAACTTGTGCGAGAATGAAATAAAGGTGCAAGTTCCTGTTTGGAGTTGCAGGAAAAGGCGCCATCTGCCTTCTGAGAATCAAGATGATATATGGAAGTGAGTGTTAATATTTTGGTTTGCAAAACTGACAGATACAGGTTTCAAAAATGTACAATGCATACATCTGTGATTTGTATTGTTGTGAATCGCAAATGTTTAAATGTTTCGCTTCTGTATCATCTCTGGAGATCCGCAGAGACTGTGCAACCTATGTCTTGCACATCAGATCTTCACTTAGAATAAATACATCCTAAAAAATGAAATGTACTGCTTGTGTGGGGAAAATGGCTGTAGTCCAGGAATATCGAGCATAGACTATCGAGTGGCCACAATATCGTGACCATAATATCTTAAAAGAAAACATTGAGTACGTGAGTACACCTATGTAAGTATAGATTTACTATTCTTAACCTTTCATCTACATACTGTGACACTATATATATATATATCTATATATATATATATATACACACACACATACATACATATATTTTATGTTGATGTTTATGCGAACGTAGGTACTTAGGTATTGATAATTACCTGTCAATATTTTGGGCCTCAATATATGGGTCAAGATGTTTTGACCACTCAATATTCTATACTCGATATTCGAGATCTGCATCTCAATATAGCAAAAGTAAAATCATCTAGAATATCATCAAATACATAATTATGAAAAAATATGGATTTGTGACATGTTAGTGTTCGACTACAATGTATTCAAACAAGCAAATGCCTGTGTTGATTCTGGTATGCCCCAGAGGAAGAAGCTTCTCTAATACGTGGTTTAGAATGGAGGGGGAGAGGATGGACTTTGGGCATAGAATGTATTTTGAGCTGCCAGTGTCAAACCAGGAAGCAGCAAACATGTCTATTATCTGATTGAAGCTACCACCTCTGCACATTGAGTTAAGAACTTATGGCTGAAAGCAGATGTGAGTGTTTTTTGACAATTTCAAATGTGTGTCTACCTCAGCCTTTCATCCTATTAAGGTTTGGCTTTCAGGGCAGAGATTTGCAGAAAAAAAGTTTATAGGACGATAACAAACAGAAAATAGTCTCCAGGTAGGAATTGAGAGGAAAGGGCAATAAGGTTCAGGCTCAATCTGGGTTTGAGCAAGATAAAATAAGAATTTGATCCATTAGTTGGGCATGGTATGTTATATTTTCAACATTGAGTTAACTCTATCATGGATGTCTCTTCGAGGTAGAAACCATCATCTTGTAATCTGATTGATGGCCATCACTTTTGCTCTCTGGGAAAAGAGGTCTTGTTAGGCAGGTCTTAGTATTCTTTTGTGAAAAGCATTAAAGTCATCATTGGTGGGCAGAGAGGTCATTTAATTCTAACCAGCTAGGGCCTTTAGGTGTGCCCGGTAGAGATCTCCGACCACCAGGAAAGTTTCATAGCCCAAAGTAACATTGTTAAACAACGTCTACCATAAGCTTCTATATTGCAGGCCATAGAAAATGCTTAGATTATAGTTAACAACACTTTCTCATGTTTTCAGACTTCCTTTAGCATTTACTATAGAATGACAATAAGCACATTTTTCCATTGATTTCTCATGGGGAAGTTCTGACATCTAACTTTAGTGAGATCCTATTTTTTTTCTCATTTTAACCTACTTTATTTGGATATTTTTGACCTGATTATGAGAGGGTAGGTGGTTTCTGACTCCTGTGCAAATTCCTGTTTGCACTTGGGTTGGAATAACGCGTTGGTTGTTATTTAAAGATTCCAGTAATCACTCGATGCGTTAAATATCTCACTCTTCATTACATTTTGCCAGGATAGACATGTTTGAACTTAACATAAAAAAAGTGTACAGTATTTACCATACCTTTCAGATTTTGGTGTGGTAGTCAACACAATATGACAGTTATTGCCAAAAAACTCATAATAGGTGTTAATTATTGCAATAACGAACGCTGTAGAATCATTACTTATGAAATGCACAAATAGCATCTTAATTCTGGTGAACTCGGAACCAGGGCCTTTATGTTATTTAGGCCTGAATTTATACTTTTTGATGCAAAACTGTAGGAACGCAGTTTTGCACCTAAAAGTATAGAGCCGGCTTGTGCCATTTTACAATGCCAGCTGGGCGCCGTATTAATAGAATGGTGCAAGCGGGTGCTAAACTTGGGCTTTAAAAAAAGATGCTAGCCAGGTGGAGGTGGCGGTAGGGAAGGAGGGGGTTGTGCGTCAAAAAAATGCCTCTAACCAGACTAGTGCCATTTCCTGGTGGACAACCACCAAAAATATGACTTCTTTCTTAGGAAAGACAGGAGTCATGCCCACCACCCCTATGGCCAGCACAGGGGACAAGTGTCCCCTGGGCATGCCATTGCACCCTGTGCCATGCATGAGGCCCCAAGGTAGGGTCCCAGATAGCAAAAAACAAATATTTAAAAATACTTACCAGGACTTACCTGGGATGGGGTTCCCCATCCTCCGGTGTCCCTCTAGTGGGGGTGGGGGTGTTCTTGAGCCTTGGGGAGGGCACCTGTGGACCCATTCCATGGTGTTTAACTATGGAAATGGGCCCACAGGTCCCCTAACTCCTAGTCTGATCCAGGCCTTAAATAATGGTGCTAAGCAAGCTTACCACCATTATATAGCCCCCTCCTTCCACCCGTGCGCCATTTTAGCGCAGGGGGATTAATATGGGGCTGTGGGGATAGCACTATTTTTTGGATGGGAACACCTACCTTGCATCTCATTGATGCAAGGTAGGTTCACTCATGCAAAAAATTGTGCAAACTCCTATATTTTGATGTTAGATGTGTTTAACGTCAAAATATAAATATGGAGTTAAGTTTGTGCCAAATTTGCGTAAACAAAATGAGGCAATTTTGGCACAAAAGGAGTATAGATATGGGCCTTAGTACTTAACTATTTTGCTATTCAACTAGTTGTTGCACACATGTTGAATGTGTTGCCTCCTGAGAATGGCTTGTTGCTTGAAACAAGCTACGAAATGCGAATCTGGGGCTCGTCACAGATGACAGTTTACCTTTGCATGTCAGAATAAAGGACATTTTTTAAATGTACTAATATTTTGTTGTTTTTTCTCCCCAGTCAATGGTTGCCTGTTTTAGGTAGGGGTTATAATGTGTGTAGTAGACTCTGTGGCTCTCTCTTGTTCTGATGAGCTGTATAAAGAATATATTTTGGTCTGGTCAGTGTCTGATTGCATTTCTATCTACAAAGCCTTTAAAGAAAGTGCAATATTTGTTTCATGGGTTTTACTTTTAGCTCAGTGCAATTATTGGGCTTAACAGATGTGAGGCCTACCAGGTGGTACAATATTCTGTATTCAATGTCTTATGGGCTTTGAGAAAGTATAAATTCAGGCCTAAATAACATAAAGGCCCTGGTTCCGAGTTCACCAGAATTAAGATGCTATTTGTGCATTTCATATATAATGATCCTGCAGCGTTCGTTATTGCAATTAATAACACCTATTATGAGTGTTTTGGCAATAACTGTCATATTGTGTAGATTGATCTATGGGCCACGTATATTCTTTACAAGGAAATCATCGGAAGATCCTACCAGTGATTGTCCCAAATTCATGATTTTCAATGGAAATTACAGGCCACTAGCGATCATTTTCTAAACCCTTGGATTCCATAATTAGTGGTGAAAAGTGGCTACATAGCCTCAAATTAAAATCAAAGAAAGGTCTAAGTCTACTATAGATAGCTGAGTGTGTATACCAGAAATGTGAGCCTCCTGGAGTCAGAATCACTGCTCATATCAGAAACACATTAAATCTTTGCTTCTAACACTTCTTTGAGTGTCCATCACCAAGGGAATTGTTTTCAAAGTTCCGACTAAATGATGGAAGTATTTTACCTGCACACAGGTTACGACTTTGTAATACATTTCTCAAAAATCATCTAAGCATCACCAAATACCTGCATAAAATTAAAAAAAATACCTGCGAACGGCATTGGTATGAAGTAGTGGTGGCGATATGGCTCCACTGTATGAATAAAGTAAAATGAATAAATACATGCACTGGAAATTGTGTTTGTTCAACTAGTTGTTGAGGATAGATTGAATGCGGCTCAAAAGTCTCTAGTCTTATGGGCAAGTGACCCACAAATGTAAGCAACATGTAAGGCACTTGCAGACTGGTTTAAAACGAAAACATGGGCTACATTTTCAAAAAGTTACTTTCCAGGAGTATCTTGTAAGAAGAAGCTATGCACCCAGGGAAAGCAAGCAACAGCGTTAAGAATGAGACATTTGCATCCAAATGTGGAAAATTGCATACAAATATAATCATTTCAAAAGGTTGACACCATCTTCTGGGTTTTAGACAGGAAGACGTCATCTCAGATTAAGAAATCACTTATGTGTAGTACATGGAAAACCAGTTTAGCCAATTTGAGAATTAGCTTTATTTTCTGCTTGTTTGAGCTTTGCTCAACGTCGTGAACTTTTAATAGGTTTGCTTATGAGGTAAGTAGGTTTTTTGCAATTTGTACTGCTCAATAGGTTCACAAACATCAGTGCCGGTTTCATAGCGGGTGTTGTGGGAAGTATTGAAAATAAATTGTGTCTTGTTTCAGGCAGTGTTTTTTAATGTCAGTAATGCAGTTTTCTATTTTCGGATGACAAAAAAAGAATCCATGAAATAATTCAATAGGGTTGGTAAAATAGTACATAACATAACAACGATGTGTGTGTGCGTGTGTGTGTGTGCATATTTGTTTGACAACTGATTTTCCTACTGAAACTATCAAAAGGAACAAATAGATTCAGGGATACTCATTTTAGCAACATCAGAGGGGTGATAGGTTAGATTTGATTTGAATCTGTGACCTGCAAGTCTCCCACAACACAGATACCTGCAGCAGGTTAATTATAATTGTACAGAGCTAGCCTAAGGTGTTTGAAAAGTGTGATCCAGAGGTAGCACTTGCATCTCTTCGGGTGGGTCTCAGTTGAACAGGCCACCTCAGTGAAATTGGAAGTTGTGTCTTCCAGGTAACACTGCTCTCTGCAGCTGGGATGTTGATCAACTCAGCTGTGTGTAAACAGGATTAGATACTTTCACCAGCATTTTAAACACAATGGGCCTTATTTACCAGGAAATGGCGCAGCTTGGTGCCACAAGCAATTTTGCTGTGTCGAGCTGCGTCTTTGCCAGTACGCAGGGATGGATTGTATTTATAAGAATGCGCCACATCCCTGTGTTCTCACGTGCACTAGCACTAAATCAGCTGCCTATCGCCAACACAAGCACCCTTGCGCCAAGGTGCAAGGGTGCCTGCATTGCAGGAGTGATTGTTTTTGTGCAGGAAAGGATACATTCATGCAAAAAACAATCATTAATAGGGATTTGCTACTTCTGTGTGTACTGCACAATGCAGCACACATTGAAAGAGCAAAAAACGAGGAGAAATAAAAGTATTTCTCCTTGTTGCACTACTCTAATGCCACCCTTGGGGTGGCATTAGGTTTTGATGCTGCCTCATGTTTACGATTTTGTGTAAATGTGGGGCAGGGTCAAAGACCAGTAGCAACACCCATTGCATGCCCCTTTGCCACAGAAAACTGCGTTAGAGAGGTCCACATTTAGAAGGTCGCGTTATGTCATAAAAAGTGGCCCAACGCCGCCTTGTAAATATGGTGTAGTGCACAGCGGTACCAGGGCATCGCAAAAAGTGATGCTCCTGTCACGCAAGGTGTTTGTAAATAACCCCCAAACGTTTTCAGCAGATACATGTCCCCCAACGTTGTTTGGCTTCAGTTTAGATGTTGGTGCACTCTCATACCTGTTCTTAAATATATGCTTTAGGAACTAAATTCATTGCTATAACGACACCATCACGATAATATGATAAGTATTTCTTCGTAACAAACACAGATCAAAATAAATATTGCCACGAAGAGGATAGGATAGTTTGTGAGAGTCTAAACATTCAATGAAGATGGATGATGAACGTGTAGATAGTTTGTAAGAAAAACCTAGTAAAGCAAATGCATATTTGCTGTTGGGTATTGTTGACCTTAAGATAGTGAGATGTAAGACTGAAAAACATAAATGTACAAGTTTTCATTCATCATCTCCAGTGACTGAACAAACACAGCTTGGCTTTTTGACTTTAAGTTGTGCATTTAATGTTCACATGAAGCCCCATATGTATTGCAGAACATGACAACCTTCTCCATTAGTGAATTGCAGAGAAACTGAAAAGCATTAAACGTGTTTTTTATGATGACCCAGCTTTGCCCCTCATCCAGGAGCTGATATGTTTGTGTTCTCTATCTCTAATGTAAATTTGTCTCAAAGGTCATTAGGACAGATGTCTCAATACATTACCTGCCATGGTGAACTGGAGTCATTTCTCCTAAAACGCTCATGTATCGTGCCTCAATAACCAATCACTTATTTATTGATAGCGATGTATGATCAATAATCCTTTAAATGAATACATATTGAACTTTGAAACCAACCCAACCAATAGTCTTTTTTTGATAATGTGCAAATTAAAAATTATTCCGAAGACATACTTGCTGTGATAAAGCAAAAGATGCTGCTTATTAAAAATTTGAATCTTACAATGGTTATCTGTTATAATGTTCCCTCTTATTTAGAGCTGCAATGTCAGGGTTGATATGTTCTGTTATGTTCGTATTTGAGAGGTGGCGTTTCATCTTCTGGCAGTTACTCCTGGACTGGCAGAGAGGGAGTTCATGTTCGTTTCTGTATCTTCAATAAACCATATTTCTTCATCAAAGATATCTTGGATTTGTTTGTCACAGCATATGTCTGGTAACAGTTCTGTGTTCCTTGGAGCCAGTGACTGTAGCATGGTTTACGAGAACCCTTTTGGAACAATCAATATCAACAGATTTCAGCTAAGTTACTGGGGTGTGAGCACTACGAATCACTTAGGTATCTATCAATCAATAAATCAATCAATCAATCAGAGTATTTGTAAAGTGTACTACTCACCCGTGAGGGTCTCAAGGCGCTGAGGGGAGAGGGGGCTGCTACTGCTCGAACAGCCATGTCTTGAGATGTCTCCTGCAGGTAAATAGGTCCTGTGTCTGACACAGGTGGGTGGGAGGAGTGTTCCACGTCTTGGCTGCGAGGTGGGAGAACGATCTGCCATCAGCGGTCCTTCTGTGGATGCATGGGATGGTGGCGAGGGCAAGGTCGGCGAAGCGAAGCTGTCGGCTCAGGGTGCAGAAAGAGAGCTGTTTGTTAAGGTATTCTGGTCCAGTGTTGTGCAGTGCCTTGTGAGCATGGGTGAGGAGTTTGAACGTGATTCTCATGTTGATGGGGAGTCAGTGTAGGTCTCTCAGGTGGGCTGTGATGTGGCAGTGGCGGGGGATGTCCAGGATGAGGCGTGCAAAGGCGTTCTGTGTGCGTTGCAGTCTTTTCTGGAGCTTGGCTGTGGTTCTTGCGTCGAGGGCATTGCCGTGGTCCAACTTGCTGCTTACAAGGTTTTGGGTGACCATCCTTCTGGTTTCAGTGGGGATCCATTTGTAGATCTTCTGAAGCATGCGGAGGGTGTTGAAGCAGGAGGAGGATATGGCGTTGACTTGCTTGGTCATTGATAGTGATGAGTCCAGGATGAATCCCAGGTTACGTGCGTGGTCAGTGGGTGTCGGTGCGATTCCCAGTGTGGTAGGCCACCAGGACTCATCCCATGCGGAGGAGGTGGAGCCGAAGATGAGGACCTCAGGCTTGTCGGGAATTCAGTTTCAGTTAGCTGTTCTTCATCCATTCGGCGATGGCCTTCATTTCTTCATGGAGGTTGGTCTTGGCGATGGCAGGGTCCAGGACAGTTCTAATAATTTTGCATGATACAGTAAAATACATGGTGCAGCATAATCACTAAAAAATCTCAATAGTGGTAGAGAACCAGCAACACTGTGTGCTTGACTGATTATACAAACATGCGTACAATGGGTGCTACAATTCATGTTCTTTTCTTCTATTCTCTGAACGTGTTCCTGCTGCTCTCATTGGAGGCCCACTCACTAGTTCCAGTACCACTAAGGAAGACTGGTAGGAGGTAGCTTCTAAGCTGTTCCACCAGAGAATGGAGATAATCATTTTGGCCTGTCATTGGATGGTGATATTGGAGGAAGAGAAGGAGGAAGCAGTGGTTCCTTCTTCTTTCAGGAGCAAGGGCAAGGCATCATTGTCCCAGCCACTACAGCTCTGTTGCATGCAGCAGCATTCACCACTCCTCTTTCAACCATGGAGATCCTCTCCAGCAATGCCCTCAAAGGCAATGAAGAGTTAGAGGCAGACCAGAAAAACATTACAAAAAGACTAATCAGGCCAGTCTGAAAGGTAACTGACAATTGTAAGCAATTTACATGTATAAATGTACTCTTATACCTTTGAGTAACCTTCCTACTTTTGGTTATTCACCATTTACAATGCACATTTACTCAAAAGTGTAGACTTACACCTGAAAGAGGAGTGTATCCAAATTTACAAATGCAGGTGAAACTACAAAACCCCACACCATAGAAAATAATGGAGGTAGATAATGTAGGTAGGGACTTAAAATAGCATCCCAGTTGGAAATAATACTGAATCAAAATAATGTATTTTTAGTTCCTAAAAATATGTGTAAATATACTTTCATGTTAAAAATGATCAGAATGGCCAGACAAAGGGCAGGGTTTTAGGGAGGACACTGCAGGGAGAGAGACATGAAAAGAGATGATGACCTGGATTAACTGTGGTACTGGACACAGAACACTCTTGTCTTACTAGTCTCACACAGTACTGAACACATGTTTCTCTATTCGTTACCTAGGGAGAAACCTTCGATGAATCAACCTTGTTGTTAGGCTCGATATGAAATAATCTATTTACTGCCACAAGTCTGTGGGTTGAGACTTGTTGACTTGCTTATCTTTGAAGTCTGATTTGTGGTACTCAGGACCTTGTCAAACTACACATCAGCTCTCACTCAGGAGTGTCATCAATGACAAGAGTTGATTTGTGGTGCTCGGGCCTTATCGGAGTTCACCTTAGTATACACTTATGAGTGACATCAATGAAGACAATGTGTGGATACCTTCCATCAATACAGACAATGTGTGGACACCTTCCACATGTAAAGGCTCTTTATTAAAGTTTGAGAGAGTCCTTTAGGAGGTGAGCTTATTCTAATAGCTAGTTAGTGTCTTTAAGTTGTCCAAACGTATTAATACACTCCAAATAACTAAACGCACTTGTAGCTTCAAACAGATTCACATATGACTTCGACTGCACAACAAAAGGCATCCTCCTCTTACCGCAATTCTGCTATGCTGCCAGGTGTGCCTTGAAATATATATGGGAATCCAGCTGCAGTCGGGATTACAACTGCCATGTTCAAGATCTGCAATTGCAAGCAGTTGGTGCTAGGCGAGGCTGCTACTTATATGTCTGCCACACCTAAGATGGCAGCCGAGATTTAGACTGTCCTATCAGTATTACGCTGCTCTGCATGATTGCACTACGTGGGAAGATAACACAATGTTCAGGTATGCAAAAACACTTGTGGACGTTTATAACGTAGCTCGAGATAGGCTTTGACCTTTCTCAGTATGTCATTGATTTCCTGCAAGCATCTCCATCACACATTTCCCAGATTGCAGTCAAGCGTCTCTATCACTTATCATAGTATGGCACTTGATGTACATTATGCGCCACACACCCAAATGTCTCTAGTGCATTGATGCGCACAATGGGCTGCATTCCAGAATGTCTCCACCATGTGCTCATCACTCACCATATTACTGCATTGGTGTATTGGAAGGTAAGTGTGCTGCTGTTAGACCTGACAGCCTTAGGGTTGTCATCCCTAACTTTTTACCTGCCTCCCTCCACCTTTCAGACACTGTTTTTGCTGGTTTTAGGACTCTGCACACGTTACCACTGCTAGCCAGTGCTAAAGTGCATATGCTCTCTCCCTTAAAACATGGTGAGATTGGCTCATACCCAATTGGCTTATTTAATTTACTTATAAGTCCCTAGTAAAGTGCACTACAGGTGACCATGGCATGTAGACTAAATGCTACTAGTCAGCCTGCAGCACTGTGTGTGCCACCCACATAAGTGGCCCCTTAACCATGCCTCAGGCCTGCCATTGCAAGGCTTGTGTGCATTTTCACTGCCACTTTGACTTGGCATTTAAAAGTACATGCCAAACTCCCCTTTTTCTACAAATAAGTCACCCCTAAGGTAGGACCTAGGTAACCCATAGGGCAGGGTGCTATGTCGGTAAAATGCTGGGCATGTACCTGTGTAGTTTACAAGTCCTGGTAGTGTAAAACTCCTAAATTCATTTTACACTGCTGTGAGGCCTGCTCCGTTCATAGGCTAACATTAGGGCTACCCACATATACTGTTTGAGTGGTAGATTCTGATCTGAAAGGGGTAATGTTGGACTTTTGGCCATACGCATGGTCATCCCTAGTCTTTTTGCCTCCTTCCTCCTGGTTTTTCTGACCTTTCGCTGTTGGCTCTAGGACTCTGAGCACTTTATCACTGCTGACCAGTGTTAAAGTGCAGGTGCTCTCCCATCTAAAGTTGGTATGATTGGCTTATACCTGATTGGCATATTTAATTTACCTATAAGTCCCTTGTACAGTGGTATCTCTATACCCAGGGCCTGTAAATTAAATACTACTAGTGGGCCTGCAGCGCTGCTTGCGCCACCCACTGAAGTAGACTTTCAAACCTGTCTCAGGCCTGCTAGCGCAGGGCCTGTGTGCGCAGTTTTCTGCCACAGGGACCTGGCATCTAAATTTACTTGCCAGGCCCAGGACTCCCCTTTTACTACATGTAAGTCACCCCTAAAGTACGCCCTGTGGGCAGGGTGCCATGTATGTAGAAAGGCAGGACATGTGCCATATTGCATGGCCTGTCCTGGTAGTGACAAACAGCCTAACTTGGTGTCTCACTGCTGTGAGTGCTGCCTTCTCATAGGATTGCATTAGAAATGCCCTGCCTTATGTGTAGGGGTATTGTCTGATTTATGAGGGCTAGCGTAGGCGTGTTTGGTATGGTTGTGATGGTGATAATAAATACTGCTTACTGGTGTGGGTGTATTTTTTATTACTATCACAGAAATGCCACTTCTAGAAAGTGCGCATTTATCTGTGCTTATGATTCTGGTGTTTTGCAGCTTGACTCCAATCCACGTCTGGGCAGAGTGACAGTTGGGGCTTTGTGCATACTTTTCAGACAGCCTGTACACAGGGAGGGTGGAGGTGTCACTGAGGTGCATCTACATACTGAATAGTCTCCCTGGGCTGAGAGAAGGGAGAGGCGGGGCACACCTACATTTGTAAAGGCTGTGCCCTGGCCTCACACAATAGGGTCGTTAACCCCCCACTGATGTTTGGAGCCTGTGCTGAAAGGAGAGAGGGGGCACTCCCAGAACCAGTTGTAACTGGCTGGAACCTCCTCTCCCTGTCATTGTAAAACACTGTAAAAAAAGGACTATAAGTACAGGGGAATTTTCCCCACAATTTGAACATTCTTGGAACTTGAAACTGGACACAGAACGCTGATGAATGGACTCACCAGGAAACCGCCATGGACTGCTGCTGCTGTGCTGACCTGTGACCTGCCTGGTCACTAGGAGGAACTGCCACCAACTGCACCCCTTGTGCTGGCCTGTAGCTGGACCCACCAGCCCTGTGCTCCCTCTTGTTGAATTGTTCCCAGGGGCAGGGTGCTGTGGCCCCTGACCCCTGCACTGATCTTCTTTAAATGTGGCCTTAGCGCTTAGGGGAAAAGCGCTCTTGTGGACATGCTGTAGAAGAAATCACCGCCGCAGCCCAGGCTGCATAATTGCCCCAGCGCTGTGAAAAGCGCTTGAAAAGGATCACCGCCGCAACCGGGGCTGCTGAGGTGTCTCCGCGCTTCGAAAGCGCCTTCCTTTTGCCCAGGGAAATCACCGCCGCAGCCCGGGAGCCTCAATGTGTCTGTGCGCTCTCTACAGCGCTTTTCCTGTGTTGTAGAATCACCGCCGCAGCCGGGTTCTTTCTTTGTTTGTTGCTGAGAAGCGAGGAGCGCGCTCAGCTCTGTGCCCCCGGGGCACAGGAAAGATCATTTTTAAAGAAATCGGAGCTGGCACGCTCCTAGCGTGCTCCTGGGGGACGCGCCCTTCTCAGGGCGCCCCCGGGGCACCAGCCGGCCCATCCTGGGCCACTACGTCAGCCAGAGAATCGAGGGAGAGGAGTACGCCTCTCCCTCGTGCGCAGGGGTCCCGGAGGACTCTCCTGCTGTCTCTGCCGGGCGGCCGCCTCACGGGAGGCTCGCCCTGGCCCCCAGCTCCGGTGTTGGCCCCCTCGTGGGCCCAGGCCATCGGAAAGGGGTCTCCCCCTCTGAAAGGGCCAACGGAGGCCCCGGGAGACCCCAGGAGTTTGCGGGCCCCCAGAGGGGCCCGTGCACAGCTTGGAGGGGGTGCGTGGCGCCCCCCTCCTTAACCACAAGATTTCCCTGACTCGGGGCCCCCCCCCTGGAGAGGGCCGGTGGAGGCCCGGGGGGCCCCCGGTGATCACGGGTCCCAGAAGGGGCCCGATAAGGAGTCAGAGAGGGTGCGTGCCGCCCCTCTCTATCTGCAATGTTTTGGAAGCCCCCGTTTTTGCGCAAAGGAGCGCCGGGGGCCCCATTATTCGTTTTAGGCACTGGAGGTGCCTTTTCATCATTTTCAGGTACTTTAAAAGGGACTAATGTAACGTTGATTTAAAGTTCTTGCTACAGACTTTTTGTAATTATGTTATATTGCCTACCTGGTCTTTGATGTTTTTTGACATATGTGTGCACATGTTCCTTTTATGGGCATGACTTGCTAATATGTTTGCTTAACTTGCCATAGATTTTCTAATGTTCCTATTATGGGCGTTTTATGATATTCTTATGACAAGTGTGCTAATGTGATAACGTGTTTCCTGACTACTGCTTATGTTGCAGAATACTGAGTAACCTGTGTGTTATGTGTGACTACTGCTAGTTTGCAGAGTAACTAATGTGTAACGTTCTGACAACTGCTAAGGTAGCAGGATAGTACTGTTATGTGATGTTTGTCTGATAATTACGTTGTGTACAATACAGGATATTTTCATATAATCTAGTGTTGTGTTTCCTTGGTGGTGGGAATATTGCGTCACATGTATGTGTGTGTTGTGCAGACGCTTTACGCATTGCCTCCGGGTTAAGCCTAACTGCTCGTGCCAAGCTACCAAGGGGGTGAGCAGGGGTTATCTTGGACGTGTAACTCCCTTGCCCTGACTAGAGTGGGTAAGTTCTGCCTGGCTGAGGTGCATACCCTAGCCAACCAGAAACCCCATTTCTAACATTGGAAGTCAGCGGTGAGGATAGGACTTGCGCTTGCACAATACCATTGTGACTCATTATTTCACTACAAGGATTGCGTTTAGACCATCACATGTTTGGCCTCTCTTAACTTTCTCTCTTTGGTCATTTTTCCTGTTTTCAGTTCTCACGCTTGGGTATTGTGATTGTCAGAGTTGAGTTATTTGTACCTTTTCAAGATGGGGCTTACCTTTGATTTAGAGGACCTGCCGTTTTACACGCAGGGGGAATTAGAGGGGTTCTGTAGAGAGAGAGGGCTGCCTGTAGAAGGGGACCTCAGGAGATCTCTGAATTTCTTTGAAAGGTTTGTGACATTTACCCAGGGAGGGAGTGTGCGTAGGGAGTACCCAGAGGATCCTGAGTGTAGCGAGGGTTCCCAATGGGAGGGCTCCCAGACCTCATCCCTAGAGAGTGGTAGAGAGACTGATCAGGAGGGTGAGAATGACCGGTTGGGGACGCCAGTTGACAGGGAAGGCCCCAGTGATGGGGAGTCCCTTGCTGGGCCCAGTGTAAGAAGCAGGGCTACCTCTCATTCCTTGACGCCTGATGAGCTAAGAGATAGGCGGGAAGAGAGGGGCCTGAAGTTGCAGTTAGCGCGCCTAGCTGTTGAGGAGAGAAGGGCTGAGGTAGAGAAGGCCTTAGTACAGGAGAGAATGGCAGAGGCAGAGAGGGCCTTTGCCAGAGAAAGACTCGCTCTAGAGCGCAGTCTGAAGGTTCTGGACTCACCAGCGCTGCAGGTGGAGTCCAGTGGTGGCAGCAATGTACAGTGCTGTAGCAAAGATGTTCCTCACATACCAATAGATCTGGTACCTAGGTTCCAAGAGGGGGGTGACATACGTCAGTGGTTAAAGGAATATGAGAAGGCTCTGGTAGAGCGCAGGATCCCTGAGAAGGATTGGGGAACTGGCCTAGGGAGTTTTATTCCTGAGGAGGGGAGGGATGCCCTACTGACTCTAGGAGAGAGTGACAGGGAGGGGTACTCCGCTGTGAAGAACGCACTGATTATGAAGTATGGTTTTTCCCCTGAGGAATACAGAAAAAGGTTTAGGGGTGGTAAGAAACTGTCCCACCAGTCTTGGGAGGAGTTTGTGGAGGATTGCTGCCTTGCACTAGATGGATGGGTGAAGGGTAGCACAGTAAACAATTTTGAAGGGCTGTTTAATCTGATTCTCAGAGAGCACCTGTTTCGTTGTTGTTTTTCAGAGTTACGCCAACACTTGTCAGTGTGTGAGCTCTCTGACCCCAGGGAGCTTGCAAAGGAGGCAGACTTCTGGTTGCGTACCAGAGGGTCTGGTGTGACATTAGGGGGTGTTCCTAATGAGAGTGGTCTAGGTGTTTCCCAACAAGGTGTGGTGGGAAAGGAATGGAGTGTCCCAGGTAGGTCCCAGTGGACTGGGATGGGTGAGGGACCCCATGTCCCGTCTCTGAGGAGAGGGAATGGGGCTGGGCTGAGGCCCAAGGTGCCCAAGATACCGTCCCAGGCCCCTGAAGGTTCCATGAGTGAACGCCAGGAGGTGAGCCTAACCTGTGCCGTAGGGCCAGCTGTTCAGAAGGATCCCATTTTGTCATTAGGACTTAGGCGGGTGGCTGGTGATAGCGTTCCGCCGGTCCTGGTGTCTGGTAGTCTCGCTCTACAGCGGAGGAGGCGGAAATCCAGGCATAGGGTTGAGAGGGGGCTGCGGGCCCCAGTGGAGAACCTGGAGGGTCAGGGGTCAGCTCTGAGTGCAGAGCCCCCCAGGAATGACCTTGGTGAGACCATTTCTGGGCTGGGGGGAATCCAGACTCTGTCCGATGGGCAGAGGTCAGGAGACTTGCGCCAGCCAGACTCTTGTGTGGCCCTTGGGGAAAGTGTTTCCCTGGTGGGGGGTAGGTGTGCCCCCCAGGAAGTCCTGGTGCGCCAGGCAATGATTCAACCGCAGGGTGGTGACTCTGGGTTGGATGATCAGGTTCAGGGGGTAAACTCTGACCTGATGGGGAGTACGTGTGCTCCCCAGGAAGTCCTGGTGCGCCAGGCAGTGGTTCAACCGCAGGGTAGTGACTCTGGGTTGGATTGCCAGATTCAGGGGGTAAGCTCTGATCTGGTAGGGGGTAGGTGTGCTCCCAAGGAAGTCCTGGTTCGCTGGGCAATGGTCCAGTCTAAGGGTGTCGTCCCTGGACTAGATAGACAGGTTCAGGGGGTAAACTCTGACCTGGTTGGGGGGGCGGTTAGTGTGCTCACCCCCCTGTGTGAAACTTCTGGTGGCTTCTCCCGAGGTGGGGAGATGCAGGACTCTGGAAGTGGGGGTCAGGGAGGGGGAAGCCCGCCCTGGACCCCGGTGCAACCCAAGGGTGTCGTCCCTAGGTTGGGTGGTCAGTCGCCAGGTAGTGATCCTGGGCTGGCGAGAAAGTTGTGCAGGGCTGCTGTACCCAGCACCCTGGCAAGTGTGGATTCTGGTGATACCCCTCCTAGGAGAGGAGGGCGGGATCCTAGAAGGAGGGGTAGAGGGAGGAGAGCCTCGCCTCTAGCCCCTGTAGAACCTATGGGTGCGGACCCTAGGTTGGTGGATCAGTGGCAGGGTAGAGCCCCTGAACTGATCGGAAATAGAGTGGAGACAGGTTGCTTTGCACCTGGGGCTACCGCCCCCCACTCATTATGGTTTCAGAGACCAGAGGCTCCTAGATGGCCTGGGGCCTGGTTCTGGCCATTGGCAGCTAGAGAATCCCCGTGGGTTGGTCTAGGCTGCCTGGGACGCATTGACAGAGAGATCCCAGTGGAGTCAGGAAGGCGTAGAACTGGAACATGCCCCTGCTGTTGTGGGCCTGGGTCCTTGTTCTATCGCCCCAATCAGGAAAGTACATCAAGGTATTGATTGTTCTCCCCTGGATTTTGGCTGGTAGGGGGTTGTGTTGGACTTTTGGCCATACGCATGGTCATCCCTAGTCTTTTTGCCTCCTTCCTCCTGGTTTTTCTGACCTTTCGCTGTTGGCTCTAGGACTCTGAGCACTTTATCACTGCTGACCAGTGTTAAAGTGCAGGTGCTCTCCCATCTAAAGTTGGTATGATTGGCTTATACCTGATTGGCATATTTAATTTACCTATAAGTCCCTTGTACAGTGGTATCTCTATACCCAGGGCCTGTAAATTAAATACTACTAGTGGGCCTGCAGCGCTGCTTGTGCCACCCACTGAAGTAGACTTTCAAACCTGTCTCAGGCCTGCTAGCGCAGGGCCTGTGTGCGCAGTTTTCTGCCACAGGGACCTGGCATCTAAATTTACTTGCCAGGCCCAGGACTCCCCTTTTACTACATGTAAGTCACCCCTAAAGTACGCCCTGTGGGCAGGGTGCCATGTATGTAGAAAGGCAGGACATGTGCCATATTGCATGGCCTGTCCTGGTAGTGACAAACAGCCTAACTTGGTGTCTCACTGCTGTGAGTGCTGCCTTCTCATAGGATTGCATTAGAAATGCCCTGCCTTATGTGTAGGGGTATTGTCTGATTTATGAGGGCTAGCGTAGGCGTGTTTGGTATGGTTGTGATGGTGATAATAAATACTGCTTACTGGTGTGGGTGTATTTTTTATTACTATCACAGAAATGCCACTTCTAGAAAGTGCGCATTTATCTGTGCTTATGATTCTGGTGTTTTGCAGCTTGACTCCAATCCACGTCTGGGCAGAGTGACAGTTGGGGCTTTGTGCATACTTTTCAGACAGCCTGTACACAGGGAGGGTGGAGGTGTCACTGAGGTGCATCTACATACTGAATAGTCTCCCTGGGCTGAGAGAAGGGAGAGGCGGGGCACACCTACATTTGTAAAGGCTGTGCCCTGGCCTCACACAATAGGGTCGTTAACCCCCCACTGATGTTTGGAGCCTGTGCTGAAAGGAGAGAGGGGGCACTCCCAGAACCAGTTGTAACTGGCTGGAACCTCCTCTCCCTGTCATTGTAAAACACTGTAAAAAAAGGACTATAAGTACAGGGGAATTTTCCCCACAATTTGAACATTCTTGGAACTTGAAACTGGACACAGAACGCTGATGAATGGACTCACCAGGAAACCGCCATGGACTGCTGCTGCTGTGCTGACCTGTGACCTGCCTGGTCACTAGGAGGAACTGCCACCAACTGCACCCCTTGTGCTGGCCTGTAGCTGGACCCACCAGCCCTGTGCTCCCTCTTGTTGAATTGTTCCCAGGGGCAGGGTGCTGTGGCCCCTGACCCCTGCACTGATCTTCTTTAAATGTGGCCTTAGCGCTTAGGGGAAAAGCGCTCTTGTGGACATGCTGTAGAAGAAATCACCGCCGCAGCCCAGGCTGCATAATTGCCCCAGCGCTGTGAAAAGCGCTTGAAAAGGATCACCGCCGCAACCGGGGCTGCTGAGGTGTCTCCGCGCTTCGAAAGCGCCTTCCTTTTGCCCAGGGAAATCACCGCCGCAGCCCGGGAGCCTCAATGTGTCTGTGCGCTCTCTACAGCGCTTTTCCTGTGTTGTAGAATCACCGCCGCAGCCGGGTTCTTTCTTTGTTTGTTGCTGAGAAGCGAGGAGCGCGCTCAGCTCTGTGCCCCCGGGGCACAGGAAAGATCATTTTTAAAGAAATCAGAGCTGGCACGCTCCTAGCGTGCTCCTGGGGGACGCGCCCTTCTCAGGGCGCCCCCGGGGCACCAGCCGGCCCATCCTGGGCCACTACGTCAGCCAGAGAATCGAGGGAGAGGAGTACGCCTCTCCCTCGTGCGCAGGGGTCCCGGAGGACTCTCCTGCTGTCTCTGCCGGGCGGCCGCCTCACGGGAGGCTCGCCCTGGCCCCCAGCTCCGGTGTTGGCCCCCTCGTGGGCCCAGGCCATCGGAAAGGGGTCTCCCCCTCTGAAAGGGCCAACGGAGGCCCCGGGAGACCCCAGGAGTTTGCGGGCCCCCAGAGGGGCCCGTGCACAGCTTGGAGGGGGTGCGTGGCGCCCCCCTCCTTAACCACAAGATTTCCCTGACTCGGGGCCCCCCCCTGGAGAGGGCCGGTGGAGGCCCGGGGGGCCCCCGGTGATCACGGGTCCCAGAAGGGGCCCGATAAGGAGTCAGAGAGGGTGCGTGCCGCCCCTCTCTATCTGCAATGTTTTGGAAGCCCCCGTTTTTGCGCAAAGTAGCGCCGGGGGCCCCATTATTCGTTTTAGGCACTGGAGGTGCCTTTTCATCATTTTCAGGTACTTTAAAAGGGACTAATGTAACGTTGATTTAAAGTTCTTGCTACAGACTTTTTGTAATTATGTTATATTGCCTACCTGGTCTTTGATGTTTTTTGACATATGTGTGCACATGTTCCTTTTATGGGCATGACTTGCTAATATGTTTGCTTAACTTGCCATAGATTTTCTAATGTTCCTATTATGGGCGTTTTATGATATTCTTATGACAAGTGTGCTAATGTGATAACGTGTTTCCTGACTACTGCTTATGTTGCAGAATACTGAGTAACCTGTGTGTTATGTGTGACTACTGCTAGTTTGCAGAGTAACTAATGTGTAACGTTCTGACAACTGCTAAGGTAGCAGGATAGTACTGTTATGTGATGTTTGTCTGATAATTACGTTGTGTACAATACAGGATATTTTCATATAATCTAGTGTTGTGTTTCCTTGGTGGTGGGAATATTGCGTCACATGTATGTGTGTGTTGTGCAGACGCTTTACGCATTGCCTCCGGGTTAAGCCTAACTGCTCGTGCCAAGCTACCAAGGGGGTGAGCAGGGGTTATCTTGGACGTGTAACTCCCTTGCCCTGACTAGAGTGGGTAAGTTCTGCCTGGCTGAGGTGCATACCCTAGCCAACCAGAAACCCCATTTCTAACATTGGAAGTCAGCGGTGAGGATAGGACTTGCGCTTGCACAATACCATTGTGACTCATTATTTCACTACAAGGATTGCGTTTAGACCATCACATGTTTGGCCTCTCTTAACTTTCTCTCTTTGGTCATTTTTCCTGTTTTCAGTTCTCACGCTTGGGTATTGTGATTGTCAGAGTTGAGTTATTTGTACCTTTTCAAGATGGGGCTTACCTTTGATTTAGAGGACCTGCCGTTTTACACGCAGGGGGAATTAGAGGGGTTCTGTAGAGAGAGAGGGCTGCCTGTAGAAGGGGACCTCAGGAGATCTCTGAATTTCTTTGAAAGGTTTGTGACATTTACCCAGGGAGGGAGTGTGCGTAGGGAGTACCCAGAGGATCCTGAGTGTAGCGAGGGTTCCCAATGGGAGGGCTCCCAGACCTCATCCCTAGAGAGTGGTAGAGAGACTGATCAGGAGGGTGAGAATGACCGGTTGGGGACGCCAGTTGACAGGGAAGGCCCCAGTGATGGGGAGTCCCTTGCTGGGCCCAGTGTAAGAAGCAGGGCTACCTCTCATTCCTTGACGCCTGATGAGCTAAGAGATAGGCGGGAAGAGAGGGGCCTGAAGTTGCAGTTAGCGCGCCTAGCTGTTGAGGAGAGAAGGGCTGAGGTAGAGAAGGCCTTAGTACAGGAGAGAATGGCAGAGGCAGAGAGGGCCTTTGCCAGAGAAAGACTCGCTCTAGAGCGCAGTCTGAAGGTTCTGGACTCACCAGCGCTGCAGGTGGAGTCCAGTGGTGGCAGCAATGTACAGTGCTGTAGCAAAGATGTTCCTCACATACCAATAGATCTGGTACCTAGGTTCCAAGAGGGGGGTGACATACGTCAGTGGTTAAAGGAATATGAGAAGGCTCTGGTAGAGCGCAGGATCCCTGAGAAGGATTGGGGAACTGGCCTAGGGAGTTTTATTCCTGAGGAGGGGAGGGATGCCCTACTGACTCTAGGAGAGAGTGACAGGGAGGGGTACTCCGCTGTGAAGAACGCACTGATTATGAAGTATGGTTTTTCCCCTGAGGAATACAGAAAAAGGTTTAGGGGTGGTAAGAAACTGTCCCACCAGTCTTGGGAGGAGTTTGTGGAGGATTGCTGCCTTGCACTAGATGGATGGGTGAAGGGTAGCACAGTAAACAATTTTGAAGGGCTGTTTAATCTGATTCTCAGAGAGCACCTGTTTCGTTGTTGTTTTTCAGAGTTACGCCAACACTTGTCAGTGTGTGAGCTCTCTGACCCCAGGGAGCTTGCAAAGGAGGCAGACTTCTGGTTGCGTACCAGAGGGTCTGGTGTGACATTAGGGGGTGTTCCTAATGAGAGTGGTCTAGGTGTTTCCCAACAAGGTGTGGTGGGAAAGGAATGGAGTGTCCCAGGTAGGTCCCAGTGGACTGGGATGGGTGAGGGACCCCATGTCCCGTCTCTGAGGAGAGGGAATGGGGCTGGGCTGAGGCCCAAGGTGCCCAAGATACCGTCCCAGGCCCCTGAAGGTTCCATGAGTGAACGCCAGGAGGTGAGCCTAACCTGTGCCGTAGGGCCAGCTGTTCAGAAGGATCCCATTTTGTCATTAGGACTTAGGCGGGTGGCTGGTGATAGCGTTCCGCCGGTCCTGGTGTCTGGTAGTCTCGCTCTACAGCGGAGGAGGCGGAAATCCAGGCATAGGGTTGAGAGGGGGCTGCGGGCCCCAGTGGAGAACCTGGAGGGTCAGGGGTCAGCTCTGAGTGCAGAGCCCCCCAGGAATGACCTTGGTGAGACCATTTCTGGGCTGGGGGGAATCCAGACTCTGTCCGATGGGCAGAGGTCAGGAGACTTGCGCCAGCCAGACTCTTGTGTGGCCCTTGGGGAAAGTGTTTCCCTGGTGGGGGGTAGGTGTGCCCCCCAGGAAGTCCTGGTGCGCCAGGCAATGATTCAACCGCAGGGTGGTGACTCTGGGTTGGATGATCAGGTTCAGGGGGTAAACTCTGACCTGATGGGGAGTACGTGTGCTCCCCAGGAAGTCCTGGTGCGCCAGGCAGTGGTTCAACCGCAGGGTAGTGACTCTGGGTTGGATTGCCAGATTCAGGGGGTAAGCTCTGATCTGGTAGGGGGTAGGTGTGCTCCCAAGGAAGTCCTGGTTCGCTGGGCAATGGTCCAGTCTAAGGGTGTCGTCCCTGGACTAGATAGACAGGTTCAGGGGGTAAACTCTGACCTGGTTGGGGGGGCGGTTAGTGTGCTCACCCCCCTGTGTGAAACTTCTGGTGGCTTCTCCCGAGGTGGGGAGATGCAGGACTCTGGAAGTGGGGGTCAGGGAGGGGGAAGCCCGCCCTGGACCCCGGTGCAACCCAAGGGTGTCGTCCCTAGGTTGGGTGGTCAGTCGCCAGGTAGTGATCCTGGGCTGGCGAGAAAGTTGTGCAGGGCTGCTGTACCCAGCACCCTGGCAAGTGTGGATTCTGGTGATACCCCTCCTAGGAGAGGAGGGCGGGATCCTAGAAGGAGGGGTAGAGGGAGGAGAGCCTCGCCTCTAGCCCCTGTAGAACCTATGGGTGCGGACCCTAGGTTGGTGGATCAGTGGCAGGGTAGAGCCCCTGAACTGATCGGAAATAGAGTGGAGACAGGTTGCTTTGCACCTGGGGCTACCGCCCCCCACTCATTATGGTTTCAGAGACCAGAGGCTCCTAGATGGCCTGGGGCCTGGTTCTGGCCATTGGCAGCTAGAGAATCCCCGTGGGTTGGTCTAGGCTGCCTGGGACGCATTGACAGAGAGATCCCAGTGGAGTCAGGAAGGCGTAGAACTGGAACATGCCCCTGCTGTTGTGGGCCTGGGTCCTTGTTCTATCGCCCCAATCAGGAAAGTACATCAAGGTATTGATTGTTCTCCCCTGGATTTTGGCTGGTAGGGGGTTGTGTTGGACTTTTGGCCATACGCATGGTCATCCCTAGTCTTTTTGCCTCCTTCCTCCTGGTTTTTCTGACCTTTCGCTGTTGGCTCTAGGACTCTGAGCACTTTATCACTGCTGACCAGTGTTAAAGTGCAGGTGCTCTCCCATCTAAAGTTGGTATGATTGGCTTATACCTGATTGGCATATTTAATTTACCTATAAGTCCCTTGTACAGTGGTATCTCTATACCCAGGGCCTGTAAATTAAATACTACTAGTGGGCCTGCAGCGCTGCTTGTGCCACCCACTGAAGTAGACTTTCAAACCTGTCTCAGGCCTGCTAGCGCAGGGCCTGTGTGCGCAGTTTTCTGCCACAGGGACCTGGCATCTAAATTTACTTGCCAGGCCCAGGACTCCCCTTTTACTACATGTAAGTCACCCCTAAAGTACGCCCTGTGGGCAGGGTGCCATGTATGTAGAAAGGCAGGACATGTGCCATATTGCATGGCCTGTCCTGGTAGTGACAAACAGCCTAACTTGGTGTCTCACTGCTGTGAGTGCTGCCTTCTCATAGGATTGCATTAGAAATGCCCTGCCTTATGTGTAGGGGTATTGTCTGATTTATGAGGGCTAGCGTAGGCGTGTTTGGTATGGTTGTGATGGTGATAATAAATACTGCTTACTGGTGTGGGTGTATTTTTTATTACTATCACAGAAATGCCACTTCTAGAAAGTGCGCATTTATCTGTGCTTATGATTCTGGTGTTTTGCAGCTTGACTCCAATCCACGTCTGGGCAGAGTGACAGTTGGGGCTTTGTGCATACTTTTCAGACAGCCTGTACACAGGGAGGGTGGAGGTGTCACTGAGGTGCATCTACATACTGAATAGTCTCCCTGGGCTGAGAGAAGGGAGAGGCGGGGCACACCTACATTTGTAAAGGCTGTGCCCTGGCCTCACACAATAGGGTCGTTAACCCCCCACTGATGTTTGGAGCCTGTGCTGAAAGGAGAGAGGGGGCACTCCCAGAACCAGTTGTAACTGGCTGGAACCTCCTCTCCCTGTCATTGTAAAACACTGTAAAAAAAGGACTATAAGTACAGGGGAATTTTCCCCACAATTTGAACATTCTTGGAACTTGAAACTGGACACAGAACGCTGATGAATGGACTCACCAGGAAACCGCCATGGACTGCTGCTGCTGTGCTGACCTGTGACCTGCCTGGTCACTAGGAGGAACTGCCACCAACTGCACCCCTTGTGCTGGCCTGTAGCTGGACCCACCAGCCCTGTGCTCCCTCTTGTTGAATTGTTCCCAGGGGCAGGGTGCTGTGGCCCCTGACCCCTGCACTGATCTTCTTTAAATGTGGCCTTAGCGCTTAGGGGAAAAGCGCTCTTGTGGACATGCTGTAGAAGAAATCACCGCCGCAGCCCAGGCTGCATAATTGCCCCAGCGCTGTGAAAAGCGCTTGAAAAGGATCACCGCCGCAACCGGGGCTGCTGAGGTGTCTCCGCGCTTCGAAAGCGCCTTCCTTTTGCCCAGGGAAATCACCGCCGCAGCCCGGGAGCCTCAATGTGTCTGTGCGCTCTCTACAGCGCTTTTCCTGTGTTGTAGAATCACCGCCGCAGCCGGGTTCTTTCTTTGTTTGTTGCTGAGAAGCGAGGAGCGCGCTCAGCTCTGTGCCCCCGGGGCACAGGAAAGATCATTTTTAAAGAAATCAGAGCTGGCACGCTCCTAGCGTGCTCCTGGGGGACGCGCCCTTCTCAGGGCGCCCCCGGGGCACCAGCCGGCCCATCCTGGGCCACTACGTCAGCCAGAGAATCGAGGGAGAGGAGTACGCCTCTCCCTCGTGCGCAGGGGTCCCGGAGGACTCTCCTGCTGTCTCTGCCGGGCGGCCGCCTCACGGGAGGCTCGCCCTGGCCCCCAGCTCCGGTGTTGGCCCCCTCGTGGGCCCAGGCCATCGGAAAGGGGTCTCCCCCTCTGAAAGGGCCAACGGAGGCCCCGGGAGACCCCAGGAGTTTGCGGGCCCCCAGAGGGGCCCGTGCACAGCTTGGAGGGGGTGCGTGGCGCCCCCCTCCTTAACCACAAGATTTCCCTGACTCGGGGCCCCCCCCTGGAGAGGGCCGGTGGAGGCCCGGGGGGCCCCCGGTGATCACGGGTCCCAGAAGGGGCCCGATAAGGAGTCAGAGAGGGTGCGTGCCGCCCCTCTCTATCTGCAATGTTTTGGAAGCCCCCGTTTTTGCGCAAAGTAGCGCCGGGGGCCCCATTATTCGTTTTAGGCACTGGAGGTGCCTTTTCATCATTTTCAGGTACTTTAAAAGGGACTAATGTAACGTTGATTTAAAGTTCTTGCTACAGACTTTTTGTAATTATGTTATATTGCCTACCTGGTCTTTGATGTTTTTTGACATATGTGTGCACATGTTCCTTTTATGGGCATGACTTGCTAATATGTTTGCTTAACTTGCCATAGATTTTCTAATGTTCCTATTATGGGCGTTTTATGATATTCTTATGACAAGTGTGCTAATGTGATAACGTGTTTCCTGACTACTGCTTATGTTGCAGAATACTGAGTAACCTGTGTGTTATGTGTGACTACTGCTAGTTTGCAGAGTAACTAATGTGTAACGTTCTGACAACTGCTAAGGTAGCAGGATAGTACTGTTATGTGATGTTTGTCTGATAATTACGTTGTGTACAATACAGGATATTTTCATATAATCTAGTGTTGTGTTTCCTTGGTGGTGGGAATATTGCGTCACATGTATGTGTGTGTTGTGCAGACGCTTTACGCATTGCCTCCGGGTTAAGCCTAACTGCTCGTGCCAAGCTACCAAGGGGGTGAGCAGGGGTTATCTTGGACGTGTAACTCCCTTGCCCTGACTAGAGTGGGTAAGTTCTGCCTGGCTGAGGTGCATACCCTAGCCAACCAGAAACCCCATTTCTAACAGGTAACAAAGTCATATTTAGTATGGACAGAATGGTAATGCAAAATCACTCTGACTGGTGATGTTGTATTTAGTATTACTATTTTAGAAATGCCACTTTTAGAAAGTGAACATTTCTCTGCACTTAAATCCTTCTGTGCCTTACAATCCACGTCGGGCTGGGTTAGTTGGCAGCTCCCTTGTGCATTTCACTCAGACAACCCCAAACACAGGATGCTCAGTCACACCTGCACACATCTGCATACTGAATGGGTCTTCCTGGGCTGGGAGGGTGGAGGGCCTGACACTTACATGTCAAATGTCAAAGGACAGTGGCCTGCCCTCGAACAATGGACTGCCACACACCCTACTGGGACCCTGGCAGACAGGATGGAACTGAAAAGGGACCTTGTGCACTTCTAAGCCACTCTTTGAAGTCTCTGTCACTTCAAAGGCACATTTGGGTATTTAACCAGGGCCTCTGACCCTACCAACTCAGACACTTCTGGACAAGATACCACTGGGGAAGAAACTCTGAACCAGAACCTGCAATCTGCCAAGAGAAGCTGCCTGGCTGCCCAAAGGACTTACCTGACTGCTTTGCTGAAAAGGACTGCTGCCTCGCTGTTGCCCTGCTGCCTTGCTGCCCTCTGTCTCTGCTGTGAAGTGCTCTCCAAGGGCTTGGATTGAGCTTGCCTTCTGTTTTCTGAAGTCTCAGGGCCAAAAAAGACTTCATCTCTGCAAAGAACTCCTTGTGCGGTGAAATTTCTATGCACAGCCTGCCAGAAATGACGCACAGCCTGCATCGTGGTGAGAAAATCACTGCATGCCGAACCAGAACGACGCACCTCGGCTCCCCGAGTTGAGATCGATGTAGCGCCAGTGTTGCCACCGGAACTTCGACGCACGGCCCACAGGATCGACGCATAGCCGATCCAAAATGACACAACCCGACTTCCTGAAAAAAGAATCGATGCAACGCCTGCCGTGCGACAGAAATTTGCCTGCATTGCCCACTGGATCGACACAGCTCATGTGACTTCGTCCTGCATGCACAGGATTTCTCTGCATTGTCTTGGGCATCCAAATACCCCCCAAACTGAAAAGGATCCATGTCCGCGTGCCGGAAATCAATGCAAGGCCCTGGCTGCGTGAAAAATATTGACACATTGTCTGTGTGCGCCCGGAGAAACTGACGCACACCTCCCCGTTTTCCACACATCTTCTCCTTTCCGGTCCCTTGCGGATAATTTAGACGCAAACCAGGTACGTTGTGCTTGCAAGAGACACTTATTGCTTTTAAGCACTTAAGACTCTTTTTATCATCCTCTAAAGTAATATTTCAACGTGTACTTATCAACTCTTGATCATTTTGACCTTATTTTAACCAGGTAAATATTCCAGATTTCTGTGTGGTGTATTTTTGGGTGTTTATACTGTGTTATTGCATGATTTATTGCACAAATACTTTACACATTGCCTTCTAAGTTAAGCCTGACTGCTCAGTGCCAAGCTACCAGAGGGTGGGCACAGGATAATTTGGATTGTGTGTGACTTACCCTGACTAGAGAGAGGGTCCTTGCTTGGACAGGGGGTAACCTGACTGTCAGCCAAATGCCCCATTTCAAACAGCTGCATACCAGAATGTGCCTAAGAATGTCTCTGCTATGCCAAGTAGCAGGACTTCACGGAGACACAGAGGAAACCAGGATACATATTTTTGATATCATTTGAGTTATTTTAATAATCTTTTCAATTTTAAAAATATAGCAGTGTTTAATTAAAATGCAATTAAATTAATTTTAATTCAATAAATCACTTTTAATATTTATTGATATATGATCAAATTAGTTTTTTACATTAGGTGGGTTTTTTATTTTAAACTTCAGAAAATGTTTTTGTTAATGTAATATATTTAACGTAATAAGTATTTAATTCAAAATAAGATAGTAGTGGTTTATCATTTTTCTCTTTTTTTACATTTTATAAAAAATATACATAATTGATTTACAATGATTTACATTAATATTTAACTGATAAATATTTTAAACTGTTAAAATATTTTCATTACTTTGCCATAGGGAAATCATTGAATGGGCATCTCTCTATGGCAAAGAATAGAAAAAATGATAAAAGTTTATCAAACTTCAAAATATATATTTTATTATTTTTTCACATGACATTAAATTAAATTCTATCTTTAACTATTTTTACATTTGTTTACATGTGGATTTATTTTGAGTCCATCCAGCCATACCCAGCCATTATTTTCTTCGCAGTAAGGAAGGAGGATCGTACAATGAGTCAAGCTCTTCCATTGCTGCACATGCTAAATGACTATTTGTAAAAGATGGAACAAATATGCACAAATGTCAATGAAGAAGCACCTGCTTTGGTCAATAGCGTAATCCTTCATTAGTACACAAATTAAAGGCTGCAAAAGAGATCATGTCCTCTGAAGAGCACATATGTGCAACAAATTGGATCCATGGTAGAAGAACCAAACCGGATTCATGGTACAAAAAAAAGGTTATGCATTTTCATTCATATTTCATCAGTGCATGTCACCATTTAGAAAAAGTGGATTGCCATGAAAGTGTGTGACCTAGATTAGAAGACTGAATGATTGCAACTTTGGAACCATAGCAGACCTGAAAAGCTACCTCTGGAGAGTGTAGTAGTGACTCTGTGGGCCAGATGTAGCAAGCATTTTGCATGGTGCAAAAAGCGAATTTCGCCGTTTGCGCCATGCAAAACGCACATCGCGATGCTCGTTTCCATTTTGCGAGTCGGTAACCTGGTTACCGACTCGCAAAATGGGAATGCGACTTGCAAATAGGAAGGGGTGTTCCCCTTCCTATTTGCGATTCGCATCGCGATGTAGAATTGCTTTGTGACCGTGAACGCGGTTGCAAAGCAATTCGCAGTTAGCACCCATTTCAAATTCGCAAAAGTGAATGGCTCTGAAAACATTTTTTCAGAGCAGGCAGTGTGTCAAAGCCCAGCTCACCTAAGTCCTTGTTCAGTTCTGATGGAGGTTGAAGACAATCCGACCCCACCCTGAAACTGCTTGTTCCAGCACACTAGTTTTTAAAACAGTGCACTAAGAACAGAAGCTCAAGGGAAGGGGGGAAGTGGATAAAATAAAATAAAGAGAGAACAGCGTTCTTGCGTTTCCACTGTTGAAGTGCTACACAAATCTGCAGCCCTCTCTGACTTCGGTAGAAACTGGTGCCTAATGAAACATAAACAAAGAACAGATAAGTACATCCTATTCCTAACTGGGTTCCTGACTATCCCTTTATTTATTAGAAATTTTCTTCTAATAGTACCTCTTGGATCCTGGTCTCTAGTTTCCAGGTTTGGAATGTGTTACTGCTCTGGGATGTGCTTTCTATTACTCTAAAGCTTCTAAAACATTAAACAAATACCGTTATCAGAATTATCAATATCAAACATTCATCTTAATATAACTAAAGCCTAAATTGCCAATAGCAGACTCACTTTTCCCATATTTCCAGAATCTTTTATAAAACAAATACTGTACTTTTACGTCAAAATACAGCATGTAATTTGTGCAAGTCCTTGATTTACTGTTTGCCTTGCTGTTAATGGTTTCCACGGTTCGATTCTTAAAAGTTCCATAAAAAAATGTTTGCTTCACAAAGTTCCGCAAAGTATTGTTGTAACAAAGAGTTTGAATCACAATGTTCGTGGAAGGTATCTTGTTTCAAATTGTCTATACACGAATCCAGAAATTGTTGTCAAAGTTCTTTCAGGTAATAAAAGTTTTGCACTTACTTGTTGCTGGCAAGAGATACTGATCAGTCTAACCTTGTCTTCTTTCTCTTTTGCAGGTTGCTTGTAGGAGAGAGGCTGAGGCAAGGAGGAACCGGAAGAAGGAAGAGCCAGCAGCTGCGCCCATTGAAGCCAATGAAAGTCTGTAGAGAGCAGGAGTGCCAGCGCCGAGGGATCTGTCCTCAGGTAAGCGGGAGGTAGACGAGCACAAGCACTGGGCGAGGCTCGAGGGCTGCCTTTTATAGACAGGGCTGGGTGTGGTCCTCACATGCTGCACATGTTCTTGAAAGGTGTGCAGAGCTGGGTGTGGTTTGAAGAGCTGGGTGTGGTCCTCACATGCTGCACATGTTCTTGAAAGGTGTGCAGAGTTTCAGTTATTATGCAAATGAGTTAAATTAACACATGGCCTAGAGAGGAGTGTTTTAAAGAAGCCTTGGTAAAAGCAAGGCCCAATGTGTAAACAAAACAGCACATTAAACAACATACACAGAAGCCTAGGGGGGGGCAAGGTGAGATAACAGGAAAGGCTTTCAATAGTAAGTTTAAAAGGGAGCTATTACAGAACCCACTAGTGCAGTGAGAGGGGACATGCTCTTTGCTGTGCACAAACCCTAACAGTTGCCCCCCTCAAAGGCCCTCCTACAGGACGGGGTTTTCCTGGATTTTTTAAATAAAACCGTCTAATCAGCTGTGGGGCATGTACATATGATGCTGGTTCCCATGAATTCTCAGATTCATCATATCATTTCCATTCTACTAAATAAAACAGACTTCCACTAATTCTTTTTGAGTCTTTTATGCTTTTCACTTCATATTCTAGATTTCCCTTAATTGGTATGGGTGGAGGTGGTGGTTCAGGTCGGGTTTTTGGATTGTACGGTTTAAGCAAGGACACATGGAATGTAGTATGTACTGGATATTCTTTTGGTAAATCTAATTTTACTGTTACCGGGTTTACTATGGCAGTTATACTAAAGAGTCCAATGAAACGTGGTTGCAGCTTTCGGGATCCCTCTATGTTTAGGTTCTTTGTGGAGAGCCATACTTTGTCACCGATTTTATACATTGGGGCCTCAGATCTGTGTTTGTCTGCTTGTCTTTTCATGCTTTCCTTCTACTTTAATAAATGTTTCCTGGCTTTGTCTTGTATGTCACCTAACCTTGTTAGTCTATCCGTTACTGTAGGTAACAGAGAATCTTCTAACAAAATGGGTATAGCTCTTGGATGATACCCCTGCAAGAAATAGAATGGTGAGCAAAGTAGAGCTGAATGCTCAGTATTATTATAAACAAACTCCGCTACAGTGAGAGCTTCCAACCATTCACTAGAATAATCAGCCAATAAACAACGTAGCGTTTGAAGTAAGGTTTGGTTCAGTCGTTCAGTCTGTCCATCTGTCTCTGGGTGGAAAGCAGTGGATAATGCCACATCTATTTTCAGTTTTTTACATAATTTTTTCCAAAATTTAGAGTTGAACTGGCTCCCTCGGTCTGACACCACTTTGCTTGGCAAACCATGTAAACGCACAATTTCCCTTATAAAAATATCGGCAAATTCTGCCGCCGTGGGTAATTTCCGTAATGGTACAAAATGTGCCATTTTAGATAAAAAATCCACTATAACCAACACTGTTGTGAAAGATTTTACAGGTGGTAAACCTACAATAAAGTCTACGCTCACAGTGTGCCAAGGTTGCTTGGGTGTTGGCATTGGTATTAGCAAACCGTCAGGGGCCTTATGAGAAGATTTATGCCTTGCACAAATTGGACAGGTAGTGACAAATTGCTTAATGTCCTTTCTTATAGTGTCCCACCAAAAGTGTTTTTGCACATTTTCCAGGGTTTTTACCCAACCAGGATGACCTGCCAACGGTGAGGCGTGATGCCAAATTATCACCTGTGTTTGTAATTCAGAGGTGGGCACTAACAGCATGTTGTCGTGATACAATAAACCTCGTTGTATTGTGTTATGGGAATCTTTTAACCAATCCTGAGGTGCTATTTGCATGTGTGCATTATATAGATCTGTGATGAAATCCTTCTGTTGTACTGGTGCCAAAAACGTTTGGGGAGGAATAATGGGTTCTCCTATTTTATCTTGTTTCATGTCTGAAGTATGTCCGTATCTAGATAACACATCAGATTGAATTTGTTGTGCACCTGGTCTATAGGTTATTACAAAGTCAAATGTGCTAAAAAAATTTAACCAGCGCATCTAATGCTTTAAGTGATCCAAAAAACTGTAGGTTCCTATGGTCAGAAAAGATTGTAACTGGGTACTTGGCTCCCATTAAATGGTGCCTCCATTCTAAAAAGGCTACTTTGATAGTTAGTAGTTCACTTTCAGCCACAGTGTAATTTTGTTCAGCTGGTAATAACTTTTTGGAATAGAAGGCTATAGGATGTAACTGGCCATCTACTGCATCTCGTTGAGAGAGAACTCCTCCTAAAGCTACTTGTGAAGCATCCGCTTCAACAAAAAAAGGCAAGTCAGGATCAGGATGTTTCAGAATTGGGGCTGAAGTGAACTTTTGTTTTAGGAGTTGAAAGGCGTGTGCCGCCTCATCAGTCCAAAGAAATCGTTGCCCTTTCCGCAACAAGGTAGTTATTGGGGCCGCAATGTATGCGAAATGTGCAATAAACCTCCTATAAAAATTGGCGAAACCCAGAAATTTCAGAATATCTTTTACAGAGGATGGTTCTGGCCAATCAGCAATAGCACTGATTTTCTTTACATCCATAGTTATTCCTTGAGGTGACAGGCAGTATCCTAAAAAGTCCACCTTGCTGACATTAAAAGTACACTTTTCTAACTTAGCAAAAAGATGATTTTCTTTTAACTTTGATAATACTGCACGAACATGTTGGGTATGTTCTTCTGAGTTCTTAGAATAAATGAGGATGTCGTCTATGTATACTATGACAAAAACGTCCAGGAATTCGTGTAGGACCTCATTTATAAAGAACTGAAAGGCCGCAGGGGCATTACATAACCCAAAGGGCATTACTGTGTACTCAAATAAACCAAACTTTGTCTTGAAAGCTGTCTTCCACTCATCCCCCTCTTTTACTCGGACCAGGTGGTAAGCTCCCCGCAGATCTAGTTTAGTGTATACAGTAGAATGTCTTAACTGATCCAACAACACAGGTATTAGAGGAAGAGGATATTTATTCTTTATTGTAGCCTTATTTAGTCCTCTATAATCGATACATGTGCGCAGGGATTTATCCGGCTTCGGGATAAAAAAGAGTGGAGATGACACCGGAGATGTGGAATGACGGATGAACCCAGACTGTAGTAGGTCATCTAGGTAGGTTCTTAAGTATTTGGTTTCTTCGTCAGTCAAAGCATATACTCTGTTATTAGGTAAAGGGGTCCCTGGGATAAGATCTATACGACAGTCATAAGACCTATGTGGGGGCAGCACACTAGCCTTTACTGGATCAAAGACGTCTTTAAAGTCAGAATATTCAGGAGGGAGACTTGGTTCATCTTGTATAACACTAGCACAGTGTAATACTGTGCTCTGTTCTGTACCTGCTTCTTGATAGCAATTGGTTCTACAGAAAGAGGAATCCAAAGTAACATTTCTATTCACCCAATCAATTTTTGGGTTATGAGTTGTTAACCAGGGTACCCCGAGAATCAAACCAAAATTAGGAGTATCTATCAGATCAAAGCTAATCACCTCTGTGTGCCCGTTCTGACAGACCATAACAAGTGGACTTGTTTGTTTTGTGATTAATCCAGAGGTCAATTCTGACCCATCCACTGCACATACTGCTTCTGGACAAGGCTTTAGGCACATAGGAAGTCCTAAGTTCTCAGCTAACTTATTATCCACAAAATTTCCTGTCGCGCCTGAGTCCAGTAGGACAGGGAGAGAATGCCTCACTTGGGTAGTAACAATTAAAACGACCTGAATTATGAAATGTCTAGGTATGTGCGGTACCATGAAGGCTGCAGCATTAGAGGTTTGATTAAGATGTTTTCTCGAACAAGTAACCTCTCCCCTTGTCGAGCTTAATCGTTTCCCGATTCAGTTGAGGAGGTGGAGGAAACAGCACCCTTTCGTGGATTTTTAGGCTTTACTGGACATTCTCTGGCAAAGTGACCTGCCCTTCCACAATATAAACATAATTGAAGTTTTCTCCTTCTTTCTTTTTCCTCTGATGTGAGTGAACCTCTGAGTGTCCCTATTTGCATAGGCTCAGGTTCAGGGAGTTTATTATCTGGGTCTTTCTTCTCGTGTCTAATACAAGTTAGTCGTGATTCTAGTTTGTATTTATCTCCCTTTCTTTCTCCTAGCCTATGTTCTAATTTCACAACTAAATCTACAAAGTCCGAATAGTCTTCTGGCAAATCAACGATATGAGCCAGCGCGTCTTTTAACTCGTCTCTCAAACCTTTATAGAAAAGGGAGACACGCTTTTCTTCTGGCCAGTGTGTCTCGGTGAGTAAAGGATTAAAACTAGTGAGATAGGTCAATAAATCCTTGTTACCTTGTTTAAGATTTAAAAGCTCATTATCACTTGCCTGCACGAAAGTGTGTTTTGCAAAAAGGCCGGTCATGGTACGTTTAAATTGATTCCAATTATGGAGGATGGGATCATCTCTCTCCACGAAAGGAATTGACCAATTGGCTGCTGTGCCACCCAAATAAGACAAGACGAATGCCACTTTCGTAGCATCAGTAGGGAACTGTTGTGGCTTACAAACGAAGTGTAATTGACATTGATTGATAAAAACATGGAATTTGTTACTATCTCCATGTAAACGTTCAGGTGCTGCTAAGGGCACAGCATTAGGAACATTAACAGTGACCTCAACTGGGGGAGGCAAAGTTGCATGTTTTGATGGCGCCCCTGTCTCTGAGGAGGTTTTAAACAAAGGCGTAAAAGCTGTGTTCCACTGAGATACCCTAAATTTATACCTGCTTAAATCCTGTTTTAAAGAGGTATTCTCCATCTTTAATCTCTCTATTTCCTCTTGCATATGTTGCAAGATGCCAGACACTGATTCATTATGAGCCAAGTCCTCATTTAGGGCCTGCGCCATATCCGTGACGTCAATGCCCTCTATTTCTTCCCCGATATTCATCGTCCACCAGAACTGAATTTTTTTTATTTATTTAAGGCTTGTGCTTCTGTCAAAGCCCAGCTCACCTGAGTCCTTGTTCAGTTCTGATGGAGGTTGAAGACAATCCGACCCCACCCTGAAACTGCTTGTTCCAGCACACTAGTTTTTAAAACAGTGCACTAAGAACAGAAGCTCAAGGGAAGGGGGGAAGTGGATAAAATAAAATAAAGAGAGAACAGCGTTCTTGCGTTTCCACTGTTGAAGTGCTGCACAAATCTGCGGCCCTCTCTGACTTCGGTAGAAACTGGTGCCTAATGAAACATAAACAAAGAACAGATAAGTACATCCTATTCCTAACTGGGTTCCTGACTATCCCTTTATTTATTAGAAATGTTCTTCTAATAGTACCTCTTGGATCCTGGTCTCTAGTTTCCAGGTTTGGAATGTGTTACTGCTCTGGGATGTGCTTTCTATTACTCTAAAGCTTCTAAAACATTAAACAAATACCGTTATCAGAATTATCAATATCAAACATTCATCTTAATATAACTAAAGCCTAAATTGCCAATAGCAGACTCACTTTTCCCATATTTCCAGAATCTTTTATAAAACAAATACTGTACTTTTACGTCAAAATACAGCATGTAATTTGTGCAAGTCCTTGATTTACTGTTTGCCTTGCTGTTAATGGTTTCCACGGTTCGATTCTTAAAAGTTCCATAAAAAAATGTTTGCTTCACAAAGTTCCGCAAAGTATTGTTGTAACAAAGAGTTTGAATCACAATGTTCGTGGAAGGTATCTTGTTTCAAATTGTCTATACACGAATCCAGAAATTGTTGTCAAAGTTCTTTCAGGTAATAAAAGTTTTGCACTTACTTGTTGCTGGCAAGAGATACTGATCAGTCTAACCTTGTCTTCTTTCTCTTTTGCAGGTTGCTTGTAGGAGAGAGGCTGAGGCAAGGAGGAACCGGAAACCGGAAGAAGGAAGAGCCAGCAGCTGCGCCCATTGAAGCCAATGAAAGTCTGTAGAGAGCAGGAGTGCCAGCGCCGAGGGATCTGTCCTCAGGTAAGCGGGAGGTAGACGAGCACAAGCACTGGGCGAGGCTCGAGGGCTGCCTTTTATAGACAGGGCTGGGTGTGGTCCTCACATGCTGCACATGTTCTTGAAAGGTGTGCAGAGCTGGGTGTGGTTTGAAGAGCTGGGTGTGGTCCTCACATGCTGCACATGTTCTTGAAAGGTGTGCAGAGTTTCAGTTATTATGCAAATGAGTTAAATTAACACATGGCCTAGAGAGGAGTGTTTTAAAGAAGCCTTGGTAAAAGCAAGGCCCAATGTGCAAACAAAACAGCACATTAAACAACATACACAGAAGCCTAGGGGGGGAAGGTGAGATAACAAGAAAGGCTTTCAATAGTAAGTTTAAAAGGGAGCTATTACAGAACCCACTAGTGCAGTGAGAGGGGACATGCACTTTGCTGTGCACAAACCCTAACACAGTGGTCCTATGGACCACTGCCTGCTCTGCAAAAATTAAACAAAAACGTTTCATTTTTTCGTGTGTATTGCAACTCGTTTTCCTTTAAGGAAAGCGGGCTGCAATACAAAAAAAAAACTGCTTTATTAAAAAGCAGTCACAGACATGGTGGTCTGCTGTTTCCAGCAGGCCACCATCCCTGTGAGTGCTGCGAATGTCAAGGGGGTCGCAAATTGCGACCCACCTCATTAATATTAATGACGTGGGTCTTTGCGACCCCCTTGCGATTCGCAGATGGTGTCAGGGACACCATCCTGCATCTGGGTTTGAGAACTGCAAATTGCGATTCGCTCAGACTCGCAATTTGCAATTCGCAAACTCGGACTTACCTATATCTGGACCTGAGTCCTGAAACACATTGCAACTGAAGCAGCAGCAACCACCAGTAGTAACACTGTTACCTGCTACCAAAACTTCAGTGCCACCAGGATAATTTTCACTTTCAACAATCACCATGACCTATTAGCACAGGAAAAAATGAATGGTGGCCAGACCTCAGTAGGCTGGCAGTAAAGTATTTTGCAGGTCCTGGTGCCACTGTATTCTCATAGTGGGTGTTTAGTGCAGTCAGAGCAATTGCCATGGTCAGAGGGACCTGTCACTCTCCTTAAAACATGAGGAGACTCACAATGACTAAAAGAAATAAAAGTGTCATACATCATAATTATAGGAGTCCACAAGACACAACCATGTAAAAGAGGAATTTTGTGGACATGGTTAGCGATAATTTTCCAGATGACCTCCGTGAATTTGAAGATGAGTTTCGGGATAAAGAAAAGAAACAAAGACACAGTAGAAATGTCTAGTGTAGTAAAAAACACCCAAAGTATATATGTTGTATTAGTGTGTGGCTAATGTAAATAAACTTAAATTGCCTAGTTGCATGGCACAGATGAACAATCAAAGAGGATGCAGTAATTTTGGCTGGAGAGTGATGATAAAGAAAGGAAATAAATTCATGCTTGGGTCAAACGTAGTCTTTGCCGTCAGCAAGCAATGGTGTCAAAGCCAGCAACGGACATCTCCAGTCCAGACTATGGGCTTTATTACAAGTCTGGTGGTCCAAGGACTGCCATGGTGGAGGAGGCAGTCACACTGCTGCAGCCCTGCTGGAAAAGACTGCCAAATTATGACCATGGCAGTGTTCCCAACGGGACACAGCCAATGCACCGTCAGTGCGTATGGACGGCAGCGGCCGGCGGCAGGCATCTCCAGTCCGGTGGAGACCATGATACTGCTGAGTATATTACGAGGTTACACACCACCAGGATATCAGGTGCAGTCAGACCGCCGCTAAAACCCTGGTGGAAACGACCAGTATAAAAGGAGACACTCACCTTCAGGAACACAGACACCTCCGGTGCTGCCATGGAACCTGAACTTGAAGTGTTCCCACTGCTCCTGATTGTCCTACAACTCCAGAACCAGCGACGAAGACAACAACCATAAGTACACCCACCTAGCACACACTGTAGTAAAGGCATTAGTACACACCCACACACAACACACACTTACGGGATGGCGAACGACGGCCACACACACAAACTAACACCCGTACCAACACACATACACACACCAACATAAACATACGTACACACAACCACACAATGCCACATAACACCATCACAAAACATCACACCGAGTAGAAAGCACAAGGAAACCACACAACACATGCTGCAACACAATCACATCACATATACAAAACACACAAGTAACAAATTGCACAAATACAACACATCTATCACGAAGGAAAGCCAGGACAAGTAAGTGTCCATCGAGACCCAAATATATTAGGTGGCAAGATATCAAATTCTCAAACAATTTACAAATAGAGCCAACTGGCCAGTCCAAATAGTCCATTTGCCACTAGGCACATATGGCACTTTGAATGCCCCAACTTGACTTCTGACTGTAAAGTGACCTCCACATGTTAGGGGCATCAAGGGGGCAGGCAGGCACCTCAGGGGTGATGGGGTGGTGTTTGAGGGGGAGTTTGGGTTTTGACAGGGTTCCTTGGGTTTGCCCTTGGGCTTGGGGGGATTGGGCCTGGCTTTCCCCTTACTTTGTGGCTCCTTTGTTTTGTCCTTGGGAGGGGGAGCTTGGGTTTGGGGGCTGTTTTTTTGGCAGGGGAGGGGCTAGGAACAGCAGTGGGGGCAAGGGAGGACTGAGAGGTGGAAGGGCTGGGGTCAGGGAGGGACACTGTACGTTTTAGGGAACACATGATAGGCAAGAGGGTTAGGGAAGAGGGAAACTCATAAAGGAATCTTTTCTTAGGGACGCAAGGGCAGTCATGGGAAAAGCGTTTATGAGTGAAGGGAGAGGGAGTGGTTGTGAGGTGTGTACGTGTAGGTGTCTGGGGTGCAGGTGCGTGGGTGGAAGACGTGTGTACTGGGTGTCTGTTGGGTGTGTAACTGTGGGTGTTTAGGTGTTTCAGAGGGAGGAGGGGGAAGTAGGTGCCGGGAGATGCCATGGTGGATGAGTGACAGTCTGTTGGGGTGGTGCCTGCAGGTAATGTGGATGTGCTGCATGTGGTGGTGTTGGTAGTTGTGGTGAGTGCGCATGTGGTGAATGGGGTGCATGTATGCGGTTCTGGAAGTGTGGTGACTGTGGGTATTATGGGACTAATGGCTGGATCATGGAGTGTTGGTGTTGTGCCAGCAGGTGTAAGTGGTGTAGTGTCGGTGAAGGAGGGGGTGGTGTGGGGTCAGTGGAGGGAGTGAATGTTGTTGTGTGTGCAGGTGGGTGTTGCTTTTGTGTATGCTGGTGGTAGGCTTTGTGGTGCTTGTGTTTGTCACTGCAAACTGGGTCTGTGGAGGTGGATGAATTGCGGTCTGACTGTGTGCTCTGGATGGGGTTGGGCAGAGGCAGCTGGAGGGGGGACAGAGGAATAAGGGACACTGGCTGCCATCAGCAAGGAGGCCAGAGCCTGAAAGGATCTCTGCAGGCCAGACAGGTCACTGTGAATGCCTGACCCACAGAGATGGACCTCAGGAGGTCAATAGCCTCCTCACTGAGGGCAGCAGGGCTGACTGGGGCAGGGGCAGTGGTGCCTATGGTGAAGTGGACGCCCACCCTCTTGGGTGAGTGGGCACGGGCAACTGGACGGGGAGCTACTGGGAGGGCAGTGCTAGTAAGGGGTGTGGTGGACCGAGATGGTGCAAGGATGGCTCCCAATGGGTACACCACCAATAGGAAGTAACCACTGAGGAAGAATTCGATGATGATGCTGAAGAACCAGTCACCCCCCGTGGCATACCCCTTGCTCTCCATCCCACTGAGCTCCTCTGCGTCACTGGATCTAGCCTTCTGGGTTCTGTGGGCTGCCACATCCCCACTCGCCTGTTCCCCTTCTCCTTTACCATTTGATGTTGATGCACACAAAGGGAGAGAAAGAGAGGGAGGAGCGAAAAACAGAGGTAGGGAAACAGTCAAAACCTAACTCTCATTGACATATATGAATATGTACACACTTTATGGCCCTCATTACAACCCTGGCAGTCGGTGTTAAAGAGGCGGTAATACCGCAAACAAGCCGGCGAAAAAAAAAATGGGATCATGACCATGGCGGAAACCACCAACATAGACAGCCACTTTAACACTCCGACAGCAGCGGCAGTAGAAACAAACAGCGCGGCGGTCACCGGCAACAGACAGGCGGAAGACAATGTACCGCCCACCCTATCACAAGATGCCTATCGCCACCTTTTCCGGGGAGGAACCAACGCAAACAAAAACAGAAATAGTACACAGAAGGGAAAACACTCACCTCTCAACACCCCACGAGGAACCAGGACGCCATGGAGCCCGAATTGCGGACAACTGCCAATGCTGGTCTTCCTTCTCTTCTATCAGGAGCACCAAAACGGCGGCGACGACCACTGTGAGTACAGCACCTACAACACGGGGGGAGAGAGTGACACACACACACAACACGCAACACCCCCGCCCCCACCCTCACCCACAACACAATACACACAAATACATGCAGCAACAGTACACATACACCCCACCCCCCCGGAAGCACGCAAGGACAAAAGGAAATGATTTGAACGATTGTAATCATGTGAAATCTCATTATCAAAGTTCAAAATTCAGTAAATACAATTATGTACACCAACTACACAAGTCTGGATAGTGCACCAATCATTGTCCGTGGACCACTGGGCCCAAAATGCATGGGCAAAGCCCACACATGATACCTGACTGGAAACCGAGAGAACACTGCAGGGGCATCAGATCGAAATGAAACAGGCACCTCAGGGGGAGGGGGACGGGACGCCATTGCTGCACGAGGGGGCTCCATGCCCATTGTTATATCCTGGGGAGTGCAAAGCCACAGTCTCTCAAGTCTCTCCAGTGGGTGGGTTGCCCACTGCTTTATCTTGGGGAGTGCAAAGCCACAGTCTCTCAAGTCTCTCAAGTGGGTGGTTTTCCCACTGCTTTATCCTGGGGAGTGCAAAGCCAAAGTCTCTCAAGTGGGTGGTTTGCCCACTGCTTTACCCTGGGGAGTGCAAAGCCACAGTCTCTCAAGTCTCTCAAGTGGGTGGTTTGCCCACTGCTTTATCCTGGGAAGTGCAAAGCCACAGTCTCTCAAGTCTCTCAAGTAGGTGGTTTGCCCACTGCTTTATCCTGGGGAGTGCAAAGCCACAATCTCTCAAGTGGATGTCATTCTCCACTGGTTCTGGAGGTGGCCTGGTGCCCAGAATGCTTCATCCTGCCAAGGACTGAGGTAGTGGATGTCAATCTCCACTGGTTCTGGAGGGGGCCTGGTGCTCAGAGTGCGTCATCCTGCCAAGGACTGAGGTAGTGGATGTCAATCTCCATTGGTTCTGGAGGGGGCCTGGTGCCCAGAGTGCTTCAACCTTCCAAGGACTGAGGTAGTGGATGTATCCCTTCACTGGTTCTGGAGGGGGCCTGGTGCCCAGAGTGCTTCATTCTGCCAAGGACTGAGGTAGTGGATGTCACTCTCCACTGGTTCTGGAGGGGGCCTGGTGCCCAGAGTGCTTCATCCTGCCAAGGACTGAGGTAGTGGATGTATCTCTCCACTGGATCTGGAGGGGGCCTGGTGCCCAGAGTGCTTCATCCTGCCAAGGACAGAGGTAGTGGATGTATCTCTCCACTGGTTCTGGAGGGGGCCTGGTGCCCAGAGTGCTCCACATGCAGTGTGGCCGGTACAATTCCCTCACCTGGGTGTGTGTGCCACAAGATTGCCGAGGTAAAGGTAGCATGATACGCCATGGAGGCAGCGACATACCCCACACTGCTGCGGCTTCGCATTCTACCTGCAGGTGCCAACAGTGATGACAGTAAAGCTTCATCGCAGCTGCCCAGGGTCCTGGAACTCACCACCAGCCTCGGACGACTGACCACTGGGGATGGTAGGCATGTCAGCGGTGGTGCCACTGTCCGAGGATGTCGCGGGGCCGCTGGCGGTGCTTGCGGCGGTGTCTGTCGTGGCGGTGCTGGTGGCGGGGTCTGTGGTGGCGGTGCTGGCAGCAGGGTCTGTGGTGGCGGTGCTTGCGGCGCTATCTGTGGTTGCGGTGCTGGCGGTGGGGTCTGTGGCGGCGGTGCTGGCGGCGGGGTCTGAGGTGGCGGGACATGTGTGAGCACCTGCTGAGGGAGAAAGCAGGATGTCTCCTACAGCCTCGGGCGGCTGCCCACCGGGGAAGAGGCTGGGGACTGTCGCAGCGGCTTGTAGACGTGCCAGGGGCGGTGCAGGTGGCGGTGCGGTTGGAGGTGTTCGCCGCCGTACAGGTTGGCATGGATGTGGACAGAAGGTGTGAAACTGGTCCCTCAGTCTGTGCCTCCATGCTCTCTCCTGACCTGCCCTTCTGTTGTTGGCCCTTCCCCACCTTTGATGGTGGCGCAGTTGTCTTGCCACTATCCCCTTTTGTTTTCGCTGACCCCTTGGTGTCTGGTGGTTTCGGCTTCTCCCTCTGGGATGTGGGCACCTTTTTCACCTTGGCAGGTGGCGGAATGTCCTTGCCCTCGCTACGTGGCACACTGGCAGCCCTGATGGTTGGTGCACTCCATGACCCCGCAGTTGCTGGCACCACTGTGCCTGGGGATGTGGTGGCTGAGGTGCTGGGCTGGGACCTGGAAAGCCTGGCCCTATGGGAAGGACGGGGGGGGAGGTGAAGGGAAGAGGTCAAGGTTTGACAGGAAAAGTTTTTTAGACACACTGGGACGGGTAGATGGAGGGGGTTTGGGAGTGGAGGAAGAGGTAGTGGTTGTAGGAGGTGTACATCTGCTGAATTTGGGTGAAGGTGCATGGGCCTGAGGTTGTTGTGAGGTGGATGGCTGTTGGGTGGGTGTGTGCCTGCGTTTGTGTACTTTGGGAGGAGGGCTCACAGACACACTGGGAGAGGACACAGGGGATGTGTGAATGGTAGTGGGGGTGGTGAGTGCACGTAAGTGGTGTGTGGTGATGGGCGTGCTGGTGATGGAGGTAGTGGCTGAGGATGTAGTGCATGCAGGTGTGAGTGGAGGCGAGACTGGGAGGAAGGAGGGAGACGTGGAGGAGGGGGACACAGTGGAGGAAGTGGATGTTGGTATGTGTGCATGGGTATGTTGCTTGTGTGAGTGTCTGTGGGATGTGTGGTGCTTATGTTTGCCTGAGCCACTCTTGTGTGTTGATGTGTGCATGCTGGTCTGATGGTGTGCTTGGGATAGGCTGAGGTACAGGGGATTGGGTCTGGGTGGAGGAGGTTGGAAATATAGGAGTAGCTGAATACTGATGAATATCTACTACAAAATGGGAGGATCAAAAGGAATATTAGAGTGGATCACAGTGAAGGACATGGAAATAGAAAATTACACCTACAAAATGGTGAATGACTTTCTATTCACATACAAAAGGCTGAATGATTTTCTATTCACTAAAGTTACATGCACACCCACTCCACTACTACTACAGAACAAACAGGCTCAAATCTACTCCTCCCTGTTCTTGGACTGTCATTGGCTGGATGCTGGTACCGGCCTCACATTCTATCTGTTTTTGCCTTTAAATTATGGAGAGACAAGACTGTGTAAGAGACTGACTGGGCAGTACCAAATGTTAGCCTAGAGGTGTAAACCTCACAATGCTGATGTTCTGGCTTTGCATTGTGGCTATGTGACACTGTCAGTAGGACTTATAAGTACAAGAGATTCCAACACCCTGGAAAATCCATGTATGTGTTAGCACGTCTGACCTTAACAAGTAAACTTACAAGGGGACGCAAATAGGTCGATGAACCTTTTCACTCACATTTAGGATGTTCCCACCATAACTCCAGTGAATGCAGATCAATAATCAATCAATATCAATAATAATCAATGATATTCAATAGCACTGGTAATCAATTGGAGTCCATAATTGTCACACACCATGACCTTTCAGTCATGAATAACCACACCTTTTAGTAAATGTTAGTCTATTTCCCCATACTAACAATGCTAATGTCACGAAAAATAATCTCAAAATCAAATGATACACATACAGAAACATCACTGGCTGTCCTAAGCGGTGAAAGAAGCATCATCTTGTTAAAGCTTGAACCACTACACATTCTAAAGTTACAGTGCAAATTTATAACAAGAACAATTGCACAAACAATATCACATACATTTAGATTCAGCAAAGAAAATACATCAAACGTTATTCCCTATGACAGACTTTCATTAGTGAGGATCCTTATCTAACACCAGATTAGCATTCGCATGTTGGGCTTCATGCAAAATAATTTAGTGAACACAAATTTGGAAACCATCTAACTATGGCTCACTATATTGAGGTTGGTACCTAGAAAGAAAACAGTCAAGAAACACATCAGTAATAATATACCTCTCTTTAAATAAATCGGCAAGCTAAGATAGTCATTGTCATCAGGACATCAGTCAGTCAGCAAGCATCAGGATTCAGCATCAAAGTTCAGAAAACGCAAAGTCTCTAAGGAGTTTCAAAGGATAGAGGTAAACCCTCAAGGAGAATGGGGAGAATGGCATATGGTGTCTTCTTCTTAGTGCAGTCCGGCTAAGTTAGATTTCCGAAAACTACTTCTGAAGTCCCTAATGGTCAAGAGATCGCATGTTCACATTTTGTCCAATGAAACTAAAACTTCAAATCTATAATTTCTACGAATACTCAGTTGACATGTTGGCTTCTCTTGTAATGTCCTCATGAGAAAGACTTTTAGCCACAAGCACATTTGGTCAGCACAGTGGAATATTACAATTTAATTCTCTAAGCAAACATTTTATTAACCGGTTTAGAAATACAGCTTGACATGAGGCCGTGCAACTAGGCCAGAACCTCCGCTAAGTTAAGGCCTACAATTAGTAAAGCTAATACATAATGCATAACCCTTAATATGATGTAGTAGTACATTAATCAAACATAAGCTCCAAATTTCTAATTAATAAGTCATTAATAAGTACACTTCATGAATACTGGCGGCCACTCATGTGGACACATTTTCAAATGAGTGCATTATTTTTCTCTATATTATTACATTTTCTATGCAAATCCACTACTCAGAATACATGAATATACATTAATATTTTTTATTAAAACACCTGCTTCAGCACATGTACAGCAGTGTACAGAGTATTGACAAGAACTACATAGGAAACTGGAGTACCATGAAAGTTTTCGGCTTGGGTGAAATTTTAATTACACCAGAGAAACTGGAGTCATTTTATTAATTTTGCATCACTCAGTTGATGCAAAATTGCTGAAATATTTGTGAATACACCTGTTGGCATAGTAATGAGTAGTATGGCACCAAACTCCTATGGCAGGAGCACAGGAACAACAAACTTTGCGAGCATGAGTGTCTGCTAGATGTTTCTGTTCATGCTCTGTTGCATTTAGCACTATTTTCCTAGCACAAAATGCACCCTTAGATCCATTTTGGACACAAAGGTGCATTTCGAGCTAGGAAAATAGCACTAAATTCTGGGTTACACTGCTCGCATATCTCTGCATAATCATGCATTATTTTGCAGTAATTTTGAATAATTATGCTAAATCAAATCATGTTGAGTTCCGTCTTGGCTGAGGCTTGTATGTACCCCTAACTGAAAATGATTCCCTCACTAGTTTAGTGCTCATGAAATGAGTAGACCCAGCATAGTTCTACACCTCAGAAAGAACCCAATTCACAAAGGTAAATATACATATGTAGATTTACTCATGACTGCAGTACACACTTTTAATAGAATACTATGGGCCGGATTATTAGTCTGGCAGTCTCAAGACTGCCAGACTCACAATGATGGGTGGACCCACGTGGTTGTGGCGGTCCGACTGACACATTATGGCCCTGGCGGTCCAAACACCAGGGGACCGCCATCTCCACCAGGATCTCTGATCCCGACGGGAGGACCGCGGTCTTGGTTGTGATCATCCAGGGCAGCGCTGATTACACCCTTGTTCTCTAGCAGCCTATTCATGGCGGTCTGACCGCCATGAAAAGGCTGGCGAAGAACATGTGCAGGGGGCCACAGGTGGTGCCCCAGTACTGCCCAAGCTCATGGCATAGGCAGTGCAGGGGTTCCCCTACCCCGTACCCTTGAATTGTGCACTGTCTTCTGTGCAGAGAGTGCATATTTCAAGGGTGCTATTGTACCCTGCTTGTGGCAGCATTGCCGCCAGCTCAGTTATGAGACAGGAACAATGCTGCTGCACCTTTCCAACTGGGCTGAAAGGTGGAAACATTGAAGTCTCCTCATCGGCTGAAAATGTCTGGGAAAGAATTGAGTATTAAACTTAATGGTTATTGTTGGAAATGGCCTTTCTGCAGGGTCACCCCCAAACTTTTTGCCTCCCTCCTTCTCTTTTTCTGACCTCATTTTTGCTGGCTTTAGGACTAAAGTGCATATGTTCTCTCCTTAATACATGGTGACATTGGCTCATACCCAATTGGCTTATTTAATTTACTTGCAAGTCCCTAGTTGTTGGACTTTTGCTTATGCAGGGTCATCCCCAGTCTTTTTGCCTCCTGCCTCCTATTTTTTTCTGACCTGTTGCTGTTGGCTTTTCAACTCTGAGTACTTTACCACTGCTAACCAGTGCTAAAGTGCATATGCTCTCCGTGTAAATTGTATGTAATTGGTTTATCCATGATTGGCATATTTGATTTACTAGTAAGTCCCTAGTAAAGTGCACTAGAGGTGCCCAGGGCCTGTAAATCAAATGTTACTAGTGGCTCTGCAGCACTGGTTGTGCCACCCACATAAGTAGCTCTGTAATCATGTCCCAGACCTGCCACTGCAGTGTCTGTGTGTGTATTTTTACACTGTAAATTCGACTTGGCAAGTGTACCCACTTGCCAGGCCTAAACCTTCCCTTTTCTTACATGTAAGGCACCCCTAAGGTAGGCCCTAGGTAGCCCCAAGTTCAGGGTGCAGTGTATGGATAAGGTAGGACATATAGGGGGTCATTTGACCGCCGGGGATGCGGGAGGACCGCCAACAGGCTGGCGGTGCCCTGCAGGGCATTCTGACCGCGGCGGTTTGGCCGCGGTCAGAACAGGAAAACCGGCGGTCTCCCGCCGGTTTTCTGATGCCCTCAGGAATCCTCCATGGCGGCGCAGCTTGCTGCGCCACCATGGGGATTCCGACACCCCATACCGCCATCCTGTTCCTGGCGGTTCGCCCGCCAGGAACAGGATGGCGGTATGGGGTGTCGTGGGGCCCCTGGGGGCCCCTGCAGTGCCCATGCCAATGGCATGGGCACTGCAGGGGCCCCCGTAAGAGGGCCCCACAAAGAATTTCAGTGTCTGCTCAGCAGACACTGAAATTCGCGAAGGGTGCAACTGCACCCGTCGCACCTTCCCACTCCGCCGGCTCCATTCGGAGCCGGCTTCCTCGTGGGAAGGGGTTTCCCGCTGGGCTGGCGGGCGGCCTTCTGGCGGTCGCCCGCCAGCCCAGCGGGAAAGCCAGAATGGCCTCCGCGGTCTTTCGACCGCGGAGCGGCCATATGGCGGTTCCCTCCAGGCGGGCGGCTCCCGCCGCCCGCCGGGGTCTGAATGACCCCCATAGTAATGTGGTTTATATGTCCTGACAGTGAAATACTGCCAACTTCGTTTTTCACTGTTGCAAGGCCTGTCTCTCTCATAGGATAATATGGGGGCTACCTTTAAATATGATTAAAGTGTAGATTCCCCTAGAGAGTAGATGGACATGTAGAGTTTGGGGTCCCTGAACTCACAATTAAAAAATACATCTTTTAGTAAAGTTGATTTTAAGATTGTGCGTTTGAAAATGCCACTTTTAGAAAGTGAGCATTTTCTTGCTTAAACCATTCTGTGACTCTGCCTTGTTTGTGGATTCCCTGTCTGGGTCAGTTTGACAGTTGGGTTGTTTTTCACCTCGCACTAGACAGTGACACAAAGGGGGCTGGGGTGTAACCTGCATTTCCTGATTAGCCATCTCTGCTAGGAGGGAGGGGCGGAGTGGTCACTCTCATCTGAAAGGACTGTGCCTGCTCTGACAATGCCGGCTCCAACCCCCTGGTGTGTGTCTGAGGCCTTGCCTGGGCAAGGCAGGATTTCACAAGTAGGTGTGAGTCTCCTTTGAAGAAAGGTGACTTCAAAGACTAAAATGGGTATAAGAAGGGCACCCAAATCTACAGACTTGAGAAACACTTCTGGAACCAAGAGGAACCTCTGCCTGGAGAAGAGCTGATAGCTGAGGAAGAAGTGCCGCCCTGCCTGTGACTGTGCTTTGTGGAGCTTTCCTGCAGTGCTGCTTCTGCCAGAGTAAGAGGGCAAAGACTGGACTTTGTGTGCCTTCCATCTTGTGAAGAAATCTCCAAGGGCTTGATTTAGAGCTTGCCTCCTGTTGTTTGAAGTCTCAGGGACAGCAAAGACTTCTCTCTGCCAGCACCTGGAGTCTCTGGAGAGACTCCTGCTCTGACAAGTGGCGCCCTATCCAGTTCCTGGGCCCTTGGAAGGAAAGCTGGTGGAAATCCAAGGAAATCGACTTCGGACAACTCCGGACCGACACCGCTGCTGAATCCGGTGACGCCGCCTGCACCCGACGCCGTGACCTTCGCTGGAACGTGACGCTCTTCGCAGGCCTGACGCCGCAGCAGCCCCGCTGAAGTCTGCGACTCCGTGGAAGTCGCCGCACCACGTCGTGACCGACGCCGCTCGAAGTGCACGGATTCAACATTTCGCACAGATGCCGCGATCCCCGACTTCGCGCATTGGCTTGTTTTCACTCTTCACCAAAGGTACTGTACTTGGGGGTCTACACGACTCCGTGTCCGCCGCCGCTGGTGTTGGCTTGTTGGGAACGACTCCGTCACGACGCCGTGTTAACATCTCATCGAAGCATTTTTGTTTCTAAGTGCTATTTTTTAGTTTAATCTTTAAAAATTCATACCTTGACTTGTGTATGTTGGACTTTTGTCGTTTTGGTCTTGTTTTGTTTAGATAAATATTTCCTATTTTTCTAAACCGGTGTTGTGTCATTTTGTAGTGTTTTCATTAAGTTACTGTGTGTGTTGGTACAAATACTTTACACCTAGCCCTCTGAGGTTAAGCCTACTGCTCTGTCAAGCTACCAAGGGGGTAAGCAGGGGTTAGCTGAGGGTGATTCTCTTTTACCCTGACTAGAGTGAGGGTCCTTGCTTGAACAGGGGGTAACCTGACTGTCAACCAAAGACCCCATTTCTAACATTGGTGATCAGCGGTTGGGATATGGACTTGTATTTGTACTCGACATACAGTGATTAAGCGTACACTACTGTTTTGAGTTCAGACCACTACGTGACCACATACTACTTGTCTTGTGATTCTGCTTTTTGTTCTCTGATGTCCTCCTGTAAGTATTGCTAATATTTTTGGACTTTGGTTTTTTGTTGTGAAGCCTTTGCAGAATGGAAGTCAATTTCGGGCACCTATTTATGTATAAAAAGTGGCAGCTTAAAGCATTCTGCATGGAAAGGGGACTGGCTGTGAACAAGAAATCCAGAAGGGAGGATCTTGAGTCAGCCCTGTTTCAGAATGAATTGAAACGTTGTCAGGCAACACCACCAAATGAGTCTGAGGAGGATAACTACTCTGAGGAGGAGGGCAGTGGCCCTGAGGAGGAAACAGAAAGAGATGATTGGCTCCTAGCTCGAATCCGGAGTCTGGAAGAGCTAGATGCAGAGCTTGAGAGGGCTGAGGAGAAGAGAGCCTTAATCCTGGAAAAAGAAAGGATTACAGCTCAAGAGCTGAGCTGTGAAGAGCTGAAGCTGGAGGCCATGAGGGCTGAGTTCAGTTCAGATGGTGGCAGCAAAAATCTTGTATCCAGTACTGCTGAAGAAGTGCACATGCCCAGAGATGTGGTGCCCTATTGAAGGAGGGAGTTCAGGGGTATGTGGTAGCTCCAGTGATGCACAGGGTCCCTGAGGTGGATTGGGGAACTGGCATGGGGAGTCATACTCCTACTGGTGGGAGGAACCCTCTACTGACTCTAGGTGAGAGTGACAGGGAGAGGGGTTCCCCGCAGGTAGAAGTCCTGGTTATGGAGTGTGAAGACATCCCAGAAGAGTGTGGGTTGAGTGTCAGGGACAGTCAGGTACTGTCTCACCAGTCTCAGGAGGGTGATGTGGGGTGCTTTTTCAAAGCAGAGTCACTGGATGGTTGGGTGAAGGGTACTTTGGTTAATTCATGTAAGGGGCTGAGTGATGTAATTGCTGGAGAGCATATGTCTAGTCCTTATTTTCCAGAGCTACGCCAACACCAGGTGGAGTGTGAGTTCTCTGACCCCAGGGAGCTTACAATGGAGGCAGACCTCTTGGTGAGTACCAGAGAGTCTGAAGAGGCATTTGGGGGGGCTCCTGAGAGGAGTGGTCTAGGTATTTCCCAACCAGGTGAGGTAGGGAAGGATTGTAGTGTCCCAGGTAGGTCCCGGTGTAGTGGGATGGGTGAGGGACCCCATGTCCAGTCTCTGAGGAGAGGGAATGGGGATGGGCTGAGGTCCAAGGTGCCCGAGATCCGGTCCCAGGTCCTGGAGGGTTCCATGAGGGAACACCAGGAGGGGAGCCTAGCCTGTACCATAGGGCCATCTGTTGAGGGAGATCCCACAGTGTCAGGAGAACTTGGGGGGTGGCTGTAGCCAGCGTCCCACCAGTTCAGGTGTCTGGCAGTACCACTCCTAGTGAGGGGGTGCAGAAGTCCAGACAGAGGGTTGAGAGGGGGTTGCGGACCCCAGTGGAGAACCTGGAGGGTCAGCTCTGAGAGCAGAGCCCCCCAGGAATGACCTTGGTGAGACCATTTCTGATTTGGGGGGAATCCAGACTCTGTCAGAAGGGCAGAGGTCAGGGGACCTGCGCCAGCCAGACTCTTGTGTGGCCCTTGGGGACAGTGTGTCCCTTGAGGGGGGTATGTGTGCCTCCCTGGAAGTCCTGGTGTGCCAGGCAAAGGTTCAACCGCAGGGTGGTTACTCTGGGTTGAATGATCAGGTTCAGGGGGTAAACTCTGACCTGATGGGGGGTAAGTGTGCTCCCACGGAAGTCCTGGTATGCCAGGCAGTGGTTCAACCGCAGGGTGGTGACTCTGGGTTGGATGACCATGTTCAGAGGGTAAACTCTGACGTGGTGGGGGGTAGGTATGCCCCCCAGGAATTCCTGGGTTGCCAGGCAGTAGTCCAGTCTGTGGGTACAGACCCTGGACAGGAGGATCAGGTGCAGGGGGTAAACCCTGACCTGAAGGGGTGGGCGGTTTGCCCAATCACCCCCCCTGGTGTGATTTCAAGGGGTACTCTCCCTGAGGGGGGGTGCAGAACCCTGAGAGTAGGGGCAGGGGAGAAAGAGCCTCACCCCTGGCCCCAGTGCAATCTAAGGGTACAGACCCTGGATTGGAAGGCCAGGTTCAGGGTGTCCCCCCTGACCTGGAGGAAGGGGCTACTGCTAACAGTGCCCCTACCATGTTGTCTTCTGGGGGGGCCACTCCTAGTTGGGTGGTTCAGGACCCCAGAAGAGAGGGCAGGGGAGGGAAGCCTCACCCCTGGCCCTGGTCCAACCTGAAGGTACAGACCCCAGGTTGGAGGATCAGTTGCAGGTTAACATCCCTGCACTGGTGGAAGAATTGTGCAGGACTGCTTCTACAAGCACCCTGACAATTTTTTACTCTGGGGGTGCCGCTCCTGGAGGGAGGGTACAGAGCCCCAGAGGGGAGGACCAGGGTCAGGTTATCTTCTCTGACCTGTTGGAAGGGAGAGTGGTCAAAGGGTGTCAGGCACCTGGGGCTACCGCCCCCCACTCTCCACAGTCACAGTGGGTGGAGAGGCCTGAGGTCAGGCTCTCATCCCTGACAGTCATCAGGGGTCACTGTGGCTTGCTATCCTGGTGTACAGAATTGCCCCTGGGGGTGGGACGAGAGTCACACCCCAGGGGTGGAGTGGGCAACACCACTGTGTTGGCCCTGGTGGTACTATCTGCCCATTGCAATACATCTGTGAGCAAAGTAAAGTTAGGTGCTGCACAGATGGTGTCTGCAGATGTGGAGAAGGGTTCCCCATGGGTTAGCTTAGTGGGCCCTGAGAGTATGGACAGAGGGATCCAACTGGAGTCAGGAAGGCGTAGAACTGGAACATGCCCCTGCTGTTGTGGGCCTGGGTCCTTGTTCTATCGCCCCAATCAGGGAAGTACATCAAGGTATTGATTGTTCTCCCCTGGCTTTAGGCTGGTAGGGGGTCGTGTTGAACTTTTGCTTATGCAGGGTCATCCCCAGTCTTTTTGCCTCCTGCCTCCTATTTTTTTCTGACCTGTTGCTGTTGGCTTTTCAACTCTGAGCACTTTACCACTGCTAACCAGTGCTAAAGTGCATATGCTCTCCGTGTAAATTGTATGTAATTGGTTTATCCATGATTGGCATATTTGATTTACTAGTAAGTCCTTAGTAAAGTGCACTAGAGGTGCCCAGGGCCTGTAAATCAAATGTTACTAGTGGCTCTGCAGCACTGGTTGTGCCACCCACATAAGTAGCTCTGTAATCATGTCCCAGACCTGCCACTGCAGTGTCTGTGTGTGTATTTTTACACTGTAAATTCGACTTGGCAAGTGTACCCACTTGCCAGGCCTAAACCTTCCCTTTTCTTACATGTAAGGCACCCCTAAGGTAGGCCCTAGGTAGCCCCAAGTTCAGGGTGCAGCGTATAGATAAGGTAGGACATATAGTAATGTGGTTTATATGTCCTGACAGTGAAATACTGCCAACTTCGTTTTTCACTGTTGCAAGGCCTGTCTCTCTCATAGGATAATATGGGGGCTACCTTTAACTATGATTAAAGTGTAGATTCCCCTAGAGAGTAGATGGACATGTGGAGTTTGGGGTCCCTGAACTCACAATTAAAAAATACATCTTTTAGTAAAGTTGCTTTTAAGATTGTGCGTTTGAAAATGCCACTTTTAGAAAGTGAGCATTTTCTTGCTTAAACCATTCTGTGACTCTGCCTTGTTTGTGGATTCCCTGTCTGGGTCAGTTTGACAGTTGGGTTGTTTTTCACCTCGCACTAGACAGTGACACAAAAGGGGCTGGGGTGTAACCTGCATTTCCTGATTAGCCATCTCTGCTAGGAGGGAGGGGTGGAGTGGTCACTCTCATCTGAAAGGACTGTGCCTGCCTCTGACAATGCCGGCTCCAACCCCCTGGTGTGTGTCTGGGGCCTTGCCTGGGCAAGGCAGGATTTCACAAGTAGGTGTGAGTCCCCTTTGAAGAAAGGTGACTTCAAAGACTAAAATGGGTATAAGAAGGGCACCCAAATCTACAGACTTGAGAAACACTTCTGGAACCAAGAGGAACCTCTGCCTGGAGAAGAGCTGATAGCTGAGGATGAAGTGCCACCCTGCCTGTGACTGTGCTTTGTGGAGCTTTCCTGCAGTGCTGCTTCTGCCAGAGTAAGAGGGCAAAGACTGGACTTTGTGTGCTTTCCATCTTGTGAAGAAATCTCCAAGGGCTTGATTTAGAGCTTGCCTCCTGTTGTTTGAAGTCTCAGGGACAGCAAAGACTTCTCTCTGCCAGCACCTGGAGTCTCTGGAGAGACTCCTGCTCTGACAAGTGGCGCCCTATCCAGTTCCTGGGCCCTTGGAAGGAAAGCTGGTGGAAATCCAAGGAAATCGACTTCGGACGACTCCGGCCGACGCCTCTGCTGAATCCGGTGACGGCGCCTGCACCCGACGCCGTGACCTTCGCTGGAACGCGACGCTCTTCGCAGGCCCAATGCCACAGCAGCCCCGCTGAAGTCCGCGACTCCGTGGAAGTCGCCGCACCACGTCGTGACCGACGCCGCTCGAAGTGCACGGATTCAACGTTTCGCACAGACGCCACGATCCTCGACTTCGCGCATCGGCTTGTTTTCACTCTTCACCAAAGGTACTGTACTTGGGGGTCTACACGACTCCGTGTCCGGCGCCGCTGGTGTTGGCTTGTTGGGAACGACTCAGTCACGACGCCGTGTTAACATCTCATCGAAGCATTTTTGTTTCTAAGTGCTATTTTTGAGTTTAATCTTTAAAAATTCATAACTTGACTTGTGTATGTTGGATTTTTGTCGTTTTGGTCTTGTTTTGTTTAGATAAATATTACCTATTTTTCTAAACCAGTGTTGTGTCATTTTGTAGTGTTTTCATTAAGTTACTGTGTGTGTTGGTACAAATACATTACACCTAGCACTCTGAGGTTAAGCCTACTGCTCTGCCAAGCTACCAAGGGGGTAAGCAGGGGTTAGCTGAGGGTGATTCTCTTTTACCCTGACTAGAGTGAGGGTCCTTGCTTGAACAGGGGGTAACCTGACTGTCAACCAAATACCCCATTTCTAACACTAGTCAAGCGCACTACTTGTGCCCAAGGCCTTTAAATTAACTGCTACTATTGGACTGCAACACTAGTTGTGCCACCCACATAAGTAGCCCCCTAACCATGTCTCAGGCCTGCCACTGCAGGGCCTCTGTGTGCAGTTTCACTGCCACTTCGACTTATCATTTAAAAGTAATTGCCAAGCCTTTAACTCACCTCTTTTCATATACATCACCCCTAAGGTAGGCCCTAGGCAGGGCGCTATGTAGGTAAAAGGCAGGACATGAACAGGTGTGTTCTATATGTCCTGGTAGTGTAAAACTCCAAAATTCGTTTTTACATTGCTGTGATTCCTGCTTCTTTCATAGGATAGCATTAGGGCTACCCTCATATACTGTTTGAGTGGTAGATTCTGATGTGAAAGGAGTAACCAGGTCAGAATGGTAATACAAAACCCTGCTGAGTGGTGAAGTTGGATTTAATATTGCTTTTCCAGAAATCCCACTTTTAGAAAGTGAGCATTTCTCTACACTCAAATTCTTCTGTGCCTTGCAGCCTGTCTCCAATCCACGTCTAGCTGGGTTACTTGACAGCTTCCCTGTGCATTTCACTGAGACAGCCCCAAACAAAGGATGCTCAGTCACACCCGCCCACATCTGCATACTGAATGGGTCTTCCTGGGTTGGGAGGGTGGAGGGCCTGCCCCCACACATTGGACTGCCAAACCCCCTACTGGGACTCTGGCAGACAGGATGGAACTGAAAAGGGACCTTGTGCACTTCTAAGCCACTCTTTGAAGTCCCCCCACTTCAAAGGGACATTTGGATATTTAAACAGGGCCTCTGATCCTACCAACTCAGACACTTCTGGACAAGATACCACTGGTAAAGAAACTTTGAACCATACCCTGCAACCTGCTAAGAGGAACTGCCTGGCTGCCCAAAGGACTCACCTGAGTGCTTTTCTGCAAAGGACTGCTGACCTGCTGTTGCCCTGCTGCCTTGCTGCCCTCTAGGTTTGCTGAGAAGTGCTCTCCAAGGGCTTGGATAGAGCTTGCCTCCTGTTCCTTGAAGTCTCGGGACCAAAAAGACTTCATCCTGCAAAAAACTCCTTGTGCGGCGAAAATTCAGCCCACAGCCTGCCAGAAATAACGCACAGCCTGCAGCGCGGTGAGAAAATCACAGCACGCCGAACCGGCGCAGTCTGACTCCGTGAGATGAGATCGATGCAGCGCCAGCATTGCGACCGGAACTTCGACGCACGGGCCACTGGATCGATGCATAGCCGAGCCAGAATGACGCAGCCCGACTTCCTGCGAGAAGAATCAACGCAGCGCCTGCCGTGCAACAGAAATTTCCACGCATTGGCCATTGGATCGACGCAGCTCCTGTGACTTCGTCCTGCACGCCCAGGATTTCTCTGCATCAACCCCAGGACGTCCGAATACCCCGCAACCTGAAGAGGATCCAAGACAGCACACCGAAAATCGATGCAAAGCCTTCCCTGCATGGAAAATGATTGATGCATCGTCTGTGTGTGCCCAGAGAAACCGACGAACACCTCACCGCATCTCCTCCTCTGTGGTCCCTTACAGAGAATTTGAATGCAAACCAGGTACTTTGTGCTTGCAAGAGACACTTGTTGCTTTTAAAGACTCTTTTTAGCATTCTCTGAAGTGATATTTCAACGTGTACTTATCAAATCTTGATTGTTTTGACCTGCATTTATCCAGATAAATATTCTATATTTTTCTAAACACTGTGTGGTGTATTTTTGTGGTGATACACTGTGTTATTCCATGATTTATTGCACAAATACTTTACACATTGCCTTCCAAGTTAAGCATGGCTGTTCAGTGCCATGCTTCAAGAGGGTGGGCGCACGATAATTTGGATTGGGTGTGACTTACCCTGACTAGAATACATCCCTTTGCTGCCCTGTTCGACCACAGTATAGTTCACCTGGGTTTAATGACCATATTAGTTTACTTCACATGGCAACCACGTAGTCCTAGATTTAGTAAAGCTTTGCACTGGGTTTCCATCACTGTTCTAACATAAGACTGATGCAAAGTGTTGGAGTTGGATTTATTAACCAACACAAACCATTATTTGTATTGGAAAGTATAATAAAGTTTTGCCAAGTTGACCTGTATGCTAATTCATGCTACTCTGCCTCAATGTGTATTCCATGGGTTGTATATGAGTGCTGTTAGACATGGGGTTTCTGGTTGACTAGGGCATGCACCTCAGCCGGACAGAAACCACTACTGTAGTCAGGGCGAGTAAGTTACACACAAGGACAACCCGTGCTCACCCCCAGTAGCTTGGCACAGAGCAGTCAGGCTTAAATGCTTGCGCAACACACTCACATCAGTGACACACTAAATACACCACAAAAGAGAGTCCACACAGGATTATACAAAAATATATTCCTATATTGTAATTGTGTCTCAACAACCAACAGCAACCTAGCTCATACAACAACATAGCTCATAAATATTGTGCTCAGGGTTCCAATCCTGCACCTATGTCAGTTTTAGTTTACTTTAGTTTAGTTTTATGGGTTTGTAAAGCGCATAGCTACCCTAGGGCATCCAACGCTAAAGGTACGTGACTACACCTGGGAAAAGCTAAAAGAAAAAGAAAAGTTAACTGCAGAAAAGGATAGTTTTCAACTTCTTCCTAAAAAGACACTCCGAGGATTCATAACGAAGTTCGGAGGGCAGGGCGTTCTAAAGACGAGCAGCCTTAATGGAGAAAGAGTTACCTCCCCATGATCTCTTGAAACGTGGTAAATCTGCTGAGTAGAGGATAATCTCAGACTGCTAGAGGGGACATAAATAAAGATCCGTTTTCTAAAGAAAAGCGGACCCTTATTATGTAAAGCTCCGTGAGTAATGCACATGGCTTTGAAATGAATACGCTGTTTAATGGGCAGCCAATGAAGTGCTGCAAGGGCCGGCTTAGCAGAGAGGTGCCTGGGAGAATTAGTAAGAAGTCTGGCTGCTGCATTCTGCACTATTTGCAGCTTCTTTATCACGTACTCCGGAGAGCTGAGATACAGAGAGTTCCCATAGTCAAGGCAGGAAAGAATCAAGGCTTGGATGAGGATTCTTCTGGCCATAAAAGGTAGGAGATAAAAAATCTTCCTAAGGGCTCTTATGAAACCGAAGCACATGGAGGAAGTTTATTTAGCCTGAAGTTCCATGGTCAAACGTAAGTCGAGCCAGAAACCTAGGCTTTTAACCTGCGCCTTTGGGGGAGGCAGACTATTAAAGGCCTCCGAATGCAGTGCCAGAGGAGAAGCAGGAGGACCGTTGCCTACAATCAATACCTCAAATTTACCGTCATTGAATTTAAGTTTGGATTGGATCATCCAGTTACCAATATCCTTCATACAACAGGAAAGATTAGTAGAGGGAGAGTCCCCCGTGCTAGAAAGGGATACCACTAGCTGGGTGTCATCAGCATAGGTAACCATTGAAAGATTATGGGGAGTAACCACTTTGGCCAAAGATGACAAATACATATTAAAAAGAGTGGGGCTCAGGGAAGAGCCCTGGAGGACTCCACAGGTCAGAGGGACAATGTCAGACAGGAAGAAATGATCCAAAACTTGAAAGGATCTTCCTATAAGGAAGGAGGAGAGCCAAGAAAGAGCTGTACCCCCTATCCCTATCTTGGAGAGTCTGCCACAAAGAAGACTATGATCTGCTGTATTGAATGCTGCACTGAGATCCAGTAAGATGATAAGCCATGTGACCCCCTTGATCCAAAAGTTGACGGGCAGACTCGGTCACTCTGAGGAGAGCCGACTCAGTACTTTGTTGAGCTCTAAAGCCCATTTGGGTGGGATGTGAGAGCTCGTGGTTCTCAAGATAGCTCGTCAGTTGCAGATTTACATGTTTCTCTAAGCTCTTGGCTAAGATGGGAAGAAGAACAATAGGTCTATAGTTTTCCAGAGAGGAGGGATTGAACTTTGGCTTTTTCAAGAGGGGTTTAATAATAGTGTGCTTGAGAGATTGAGGAAGAATACCTGGGGATAGGGAATTGTTAAGTAATTTAGTGAGCGGTGAGACAATAATGTCCGCAGCCCTCAAAAGAATGGAGGGGGGGCAGGATCCAGAGGAGAGCCAGATTTAATGTTAGAGAGTAGTATAAGTGTTAAATCATCTGTAAGGAGTGAGAAAGTAGTTAACAAAGTCCCTATAAGAGAGGGATCAGTGACTTGATCATCTAAAGGTTCCTGAGGAGGAGAGAGTGGAAACCCAGAATATATCTTAATAATCTTGTCCTGGAAGTGAGCTGCTAATAAGTTACTATGTTTAGTGGAAGCCTCTATCAGAGAGGCGGGCATGGGTGTTATGGTAAATTTTTTGAAAGTCTGAAAGATTTATTTCTGGGAGTTGGAAGAATTTTCTATTCTAGTGCTATAATAGGTAGATTGAGCTGCTTTACTATTTTGATGATAACATCTAATAGCTTGCCTATAGGCTTCTTTGGCAGAGAGGCTATAGTTCTTTCTCCAGATTCTCTCTAGCTTTTTGCAGTTCTTTCTTAGTTCTAGTAGAGAGGGGGAAAACCATGAGTTGGACTTATGAGAAGGTTTTTTAATTCTAGATTTAATAGGCAGAACGGAATCCAAAGAAGTAGAAATCCAGCTATCAAATAAGTCTGCTGCATTCACAGAATAGTAGTCGTTAATCGTAGCAGAGGCACGAAGGGACCAGCTTCGACCAAATGCACCTAGAGATTATAAATATGGGTTGTGGATCTCTAGAGGCATCATAGGGGAAGGAGAATGATAAGAGAAAATGATCTGTCCAGAGTAAAGGCAGAGGAGATGAAGTAGTGAGATCAAAAGTGTTACTAAATATATGGTCTAAGGTATGGCCCTTGAGATGGGTGGGACCAATAGCATGTTGAGCTAAATCTAGAGCTGTGAGAGAGGCTAACAGCGATTTCGCCGAAGGACAGTCTAAATTATCAAGGTAAATATTAAAGTCCCCAAGGATGGTTAGATTAGGAGTCTTGCTAATAAGGCTAGCTGCAACATCAGGTATAGCTTCTAAGAAGCTAGCACAGGGGCCTGGAGGCCGATAGAAAAGAATCCCAGAGAAGGTAAAGGTAGATGACAAATATAAAGAGACGGTCATACTTTCACAATCTGGAATATCGAGTGGAGAAGTGACACACTTGATAGTATTTTTGTAGATAATGGCTATGACGCCACCTCTCATCAGGGGTCTATCTAAATGTACTATAGAGTAGGTGGAAGGAAGAGATTTACAAATGTCAGCCGAAGATTCTTCACCTAGCCAAGTTTCAGTCAGAAACAGGGCATCAGCGAGAAATCTTCTAAGAGAGTGTAAATATGTAAAGAATGAGCCGGTAAAAAACTGCAATTAAGCAGCAACATTTTACCCAGTTGGTAAGAAGGGATATTAGAAGATAAGACAGCAGTGGGCGTCCAGGAGCAGCTAAGGCAAGAGGAGCGAGCACAAGGATGGAGAGCGCTTACAGAAGTGGGACATGGTTGGGTGCCTCTGAGTGCCTGCATATGTGATGAGGAGTATGTTAGCCTATTAGTAGAGAGAGGGGCAGCATCCCTGGGCTCTGGGCACGTCAGGGTGTGGACGGGCGCAGACGGGCTTGCCTTTGGTGCGCCTTAGGCGCACCAGCGGCGCACCCTCTCCGCGTGTCCGCTGCGCGCCCGCCATGCTTAAATAAACCATGCGGGACGCCCGGCCTGGCCCCAAAAGTCTAAACAACTAGAGTGGCAACCAAAATGGTGGCAAAAAATGGCCCAACAACGGCAGCCCAGAGGGAGGAGGGAAATGAAAAGGAATAGGAAGCAACCGGAATGCCTCTAAACATGGGCACCGGTGCTAACAGACAACAGGAATATATTAAGATATTCCAGATAACCCCCAACAACCTCTTAAAAGGTTTAAAAAGAAATCAGTAAAAAACGTCACCAAAAAAAGTGAATAAAAGCCCAATAAAACAAAATCTCAGTATAATCTATGCAGCAATAAAATCTTTAGGAAAATCACTATACCGTGTGAAACCGGCGGCCGCCCGTGTTTGAATTAACCATGCGGGACGCCCGGCCTGGCCCCAAAAGTCTAAACAACTAGAGTGGCAACCAAAATGGTGGCCAAAAATGGCACAACAATGGCAGCCCAGAGGGAGGAGGGAAATGAAAAGGAATAGAAAGCAACCGGAATGCCTCTAAACACGGGCGCCGGTGCTAACAGACAACAGGAATATATTAAAATATTCCAGATAACCCCCAACAACCTCTTAAAAGGTTGAAAAAAAAAATCTGTAAAAAAGTCACCAAAAAAGTGAATAAAAGCCCAATAAAACAAAATCTCAGTATAATCTATGCAGCAATAAAATCTTTAGGAAAATCACTATACCGTGTGAAACCGGCCGCCGCCCGTGTTTAAATAAACCATGCGGGATGCCCGGCCTGGCCCCAAAAGTCGAAACAACTAGAGTGGCAACCAAAATGGCAGCCAAAAATGGCCCAACAGTGGCAAAGGGAGGAGGGAAATGAAAAGGAATAGAAAGCAACCAGAATGCCTCTAAACACGGGCGCCGGTGCTAACAGACAACATGAATATATTAAAATATTCTAGATAACCCCCAACAACCAATGTCATAGACCAACATGACACCCATGCAATGGGTACTTTGCAAGTTGTCACCAACACATTCAGGTCATGCAATGTAGCAATTAGGTTGTAGATATAAGGGGTAAATATTGCACCTAGAATGCAGTTTTTTTAATGAATCAGTATTTGTATAAGGCAAGGCTGTGAGTCACACAACATAATTTCAAGGCAAACAAAAATGAGAGCCTAGGAACCTCCATATTTTGTATCACATGAATCTTAGTATGAATCATTATGAAAACACAGGGCCCACCTGGCCCCCTGAGAAGGTCCATGCGAGGACAATCCAGTAACCACCAACAAAAAAAACACATGGGGAGCAGGAGCACCTGCATTGCTATTAGGTCAATTACGGTAATTTTGTAGAAAGCGGGGGAGGCAAGATCGGGAACTCCTTGAAAAATCTGCCCGTCCTGCCAACCACACCCACTGCCCCTGCCCAGGTATGAATCAACATGGGGGAAAGAAGGCACACAGTTTGAGGAGCCCCACGTGCAAAATTCCTTACAGGCAGCTTCCCACGGGCACTCAGGACAGTTGCCAGCACTTGACAGGAAAATGCAAAGGCCGTTGGCGTTGAGACGAACACATCTCCCTCAGGTGTATTGGCAAGCCCAGAGCCCTCCATGGTTGCAGGGCTGCGTTCTTGTTTATGGGAGGAAGAAAGGACAGCCACTGAAAGCAGTGAGGCCCAAATACCAGGCTCCTTGGAATGCAGAAGTATAGAAGCGGCTGCCCGTAAGTGTGTTAGACCGCCAGACACTGCTCTTAGGGCCACTCAGCCCTCTCCTATGTCAGGCTGAGTGTGGGCAGCAATCTCTGGTTCCAGAGTCTTTCCCGGTGCCCAGTGAGCTCCCAGGTCAGTGGGGATCACTCCCGGGCCATCCTGAGGTGAGAGAGCATCTTCCAGCTGCCTCTCCTGTGGCATCCTTTTCTCAGTCTGAGCGATATGTATGCCCTGCATCCCGTGTCGATCACGGCCTCACAGGGCCCAAGCAGGCTCATTCAGACTGCGGTGGTGAGGGCTGTGCAGAGGAGTGGAGTGCTGCCTTCACCTGAGCTCCGACAACAGGAACGGCCACATTCAGCCCAGTAGAATCACACCACTCTAGATTGCCTGCTGCCAAGTGAGTGAGCCTCTAAGTCCTGATTTGCGCATCCATGAATGCCCTGGCATATGAGCTGCTGGAACCCCAAAACCAACAGGACATGGCTCACACACATCCCTGCCCAGGCTTCAGCTGTTTAGCATCCTGGTCAACCCAGCCACGTTGGCGCCCAGATGGTACTTGTGGATCAGACAACTTGACAACTACTTCAGTGCCACTTGTGGGAGACAGGGCACAGTAAACAGGTCCCTCTCCCTACACTTTAGAGGGGAGTAAGTATACAACGTGAGTTAGACTTGGCCTCCTTGGCGTGGTGTCCCCTAACATTTTGCCTCGGCTTTCCAGGTTGTTGGTGTGTGCTGGACTCTGTTTTTGCTGGTTTTGATACTCTGGGCACTTTACCACTGCTCACCAGTGCTAAAGTGCAGGTGCTCCTGTGGGAAATGTATGTACCATTGGCTATCCATGATTGGCATATTTGAACTACTAGTAATTCCCTAGTAAACTGCACTAGAGGTGCCCAGGACCTGTAAATCAAATGCTACTAATGGGTCTGCAGCAGTGGTTGTGCCAGCCACATGAGTAGCCCTGCAAACATGGCTCAGACCTGCCACTGCAGTGTCAGTAGGTGCAGTTTTAAACAGCCAATTCGACTTGGCAAGTGTACCCACTTGCCAGGCCTAAACCTTCCCTTTTTATACATGTAAGGCACCCAAAGGTAGGCCCTAGGGAACCCCATGGGCTGGGTGTAGTGTATGTTAAAGGCAGGACATGTACTGGTGTGTTTTACATGCCCTCACAGTGAAATGCTGCCAAATTCAGTTTTCACTTGCAAGGCCTATCTCTCTCAATGGTTAACATGGGGGCTGCCTTTAAATATTATTAAAGTGTAGATTCCCTTTGAGAGCAGATAGAAATATGGAGTTTGAGGTCTCTGAATTCACAATGTAAAAATACATCTGTTAGTGCAGTTGGTTTCAAGATCGTTAGTTTGAAAATGCCACTTTTAGAAAGTAGGCATTTTCTTGCTTAAACCATTTTGTTAGTCTGCCTGTTTGTGGATTCCCTGTCTGTGTCAGTTTGACAGTTGGGCTTTTTGTGAATCCCCTCTAGACAGTGAGACAAAGGGAGCTGGGGTATAACCTGCATATCCTGATGAACCACCTGTGCTAGAGTGGAGGGAGGAGTGGGCTGTGCCTGCCATCTCACAATGCAGTCTCCAAGCCCCGGGTGTGTGTCTGGGGCCTGGCCTGGGCAAGGCAGGATCTTGCAAACTAGAGTGACTCCCCTTTGAAGTTTCCCAACTTCAAAGGCAGAAAGGGATATAATTATTGTAGCCAAAGCCCCTGGAAATTAGATCACTTCTGAATTCAAGAGGAACCTCTGCCAAGGAGAAAAGCTGAAGAGCTGAGGCGAAGGGCTGCCCCTGCCTGTGACTGTGCTTTCTTGGGCTATCCTGCAGTTGCTGCTTCTGCCTGTGAAAGGGGACAAATACTGGACTTTGTGGTATAGTCCTGCTTGTGAAGAATCTCCAAGGGCTTGAACTGAGCTTGCCTCCTGTTTTGAAGTGTCAGGGCCATCAAAGACTTCCTCTGCCAGCACCTGGACTCTCTGCTGAAACTCCTGCCCTGCCACGTGGTGTCCTATCCAGCCCCTGGGCCCTTGAAAGGTGAAGTTGGCAGAACAAGAACTGAAAATCCACACACAGATTGCTGTGAGGGTCCCATTTCTAACAATGTGTTTGAGACCTTGCCAGAAACCGACGATGACTCTGATGCAGCAGTGAGGGTGCTCATTGCCTACATTGACCCCCAACTGACTCTGACTTTGAGTGACTCAAACTGTGCTGGGCTAGGCAAAGGGATGAAAAAACATCGACTCCTGCCATGCCCAGCTACACTGCCTTGCCAGCAGGTATGTGGAAGAGGACCAGCTCAAGAAGGTTTGTACTCAGCTCTTTCAAGGCTGCAGGTCTGCCATGCTCCACTGTCTCAACCGGCACCAACCGGACATCTTGCTTGACACAATCCTAGCCCTAACCCGCTCCCACGGACTGTCCAATAACTGGGCTGAGGAGATGGAGGTAACCCTCAGCAGACCTCCTGAGCCATAAACAGCCCTGACACTAGCCCCACGAAGGTCAAGACAGAAAAAGTCAATGCTGTTCACCAGCAAGAAACCGGTGCACAGGTGGCCCCCACTTCTTTTTCAGTGCCACACAGGTGCGAAAACTGTGGCATGGATCAACACCAAGGCAAGGCGTGCACTACGAAAGGCCTTTGCCGGTGTTTGCAGACGTGCAGAGCAGGGCAGTAAGCCCAGAGAAGACACAAGCCCCTAACCATGCCTCATGCTAGGTACCTCCGTGTCCCTAGGATGCAGGAGCGGACCCCAGTCTGTGAGGGGAACCCCAGAGAGTGAGGATGATGAAGTCTTCAACATCTTTGCTAGGTTCTTGCTCTCTTGTCCCAGAGGAACAATAGAGAAAGAACCTAGCCCCCAAGTGCACCATCTTGGTAGACAAAGTAGCTGTGCCAGGCCTGATTGACACCGGGGCCTTAGTGAACATGATGAACCATGAGCAATTAAAAAAGCTACAGCCCCACTCCAATTTAATGCAGGCCAAAGTCAAGGTCCTCGCATACAGTAGCAAGCATCCTCTGCCACTGGCTGGTGCAGCAGAGCTGCAGGCCAGAAGGAAGGACCACACACTCCACACCCACTTCTATATCACCAAGAAAGGAACTGGCACCTTGATGTGCTGTCACACCACAGAAAGCCTGGACCCCATACTCTTTGCTCTACACCCCCCCACCAATCAGGCCAGGCTTATCATGCAAGACTTTCGAAGCTTCTTCCTGGGTCCCTGCCACCTGCTACTCAGGTAAAGCTGCACATCGACCCAACTGGCTGCCCTATGGCCATACAACACCAGTCCATCCCATTCCTCCTCCTGTCCCAGGTGGAGGAGGAACTGAAAAAACTGGAAGACCTCGATGCCATAGAAAATGTGTCCAGCCCCACTCCATTGGCGACCCCCATTGTTCATGTCCCCAAAACCAAGGCAATTGGGTGCAGTGAACCTCTGTGTTGACATGTGCCTCCTGAATGCAGCAATTCAGAGAAAGTGCCACCTGACAACGACCATAGATGATATCATTGCAGACCTCAACGGGGCACTGTGGTTCTTTAAACTAGACCTTAATGCGGGTGTCCCATCAACTTGAACTAGAACCAGCATGCCACTACATTTTCCACACTTCTCGGCCTCTTGAGGTACAAGCACCTCAACTTCAGCATATCATCAGCTGCTGAAGAGTTCCAGGAGGGGCATACTTTCTGGCCTTGAGGGGGTGATCAATGTGAATGATGACATCCTGATCTTCTCAAAGACCGTTCAAGAGCACCATCACTGCCTCTGGACATTGCTGGTGTGCCTAGAGGGACACGGGCTGATGCTCCAGAAAGTGAATTGCTAATTCTTTTTAAACGTCTACTGAGCTCTTTGCATACGTTTTCTCAAAAGAGGGAATGTGCATTGAGCATGAGAAAGCAGAGACCATCCGCTGTGCCCCAACACCCTAGACAGATGGAGAAGTACACAGCTTCCTTGGGATGGCCACATATTGTGGGCAGTTCATCCTGCACTTGGTGACCCTGATGGAGCCCCTGAGAGTCCTCACAAAGCTGGACACCAAGTGGAAGTGTACCGAGCGGACCAACGTGGCCTTCTGACTGGTCAAAAACACTCTGATGTGCGATGCCACAATGGCTTACTATGACCCAGAACTTGTTGTTAACACCAGCCCTGTGCTCATGCAAGAAACAGCCCACAAGGCATAGATCCCATTCGCATATGCCAGCAAGGCCCTCATCACCACCAAGGCCTGATACACCCAGATCGAGTGGGAGGACCTCACTATCCAGTGGCATTGCTGTCCTTTCCATCTTTACCTGTGGAGACATTACTTCAGAGTAGTCATGGACCACAAACCGCTCATCCCTCTTTCACCAGGATGGCCTGAAAACCACCACCATGGACAGAAAGATTGGCTCTCTACCTCCAAAAATACGACTTAATGGTGTTATACCAGGTCAGAGCCTACAACTCAGCCGACTTTCCATCACAACACTCACCAGTGGGAACAGGTAAAGCTAGGGATGAAGACAAATGGGCCCAGGACTTTGTCAACCTGGTAATTAAAAGTGTCTTCCTGGTAGTAATGAAGTTGGAGGACATGAGGGAGGCAACCAAGGCAGTCCCCTGCCTCCAGAGAGTCAGAGATCCTTCAAAGCCATCAATGGAGACAATTCCTAGATGGGAGCCAGAAGATTGGACACTCAGGATACAGCCACCTCTCCCAGCTGTGGAGTGTTTGCCATGAGCTCTGCGACAAAGTAAATGGGCTCTTGTTGATAGGGCCCTGGATCATATTGCCACAGAGCCTGTGGTTGATCATGATCAGCATGGCACATCAAGGCCACCAGAGCAAGGCCAAAACCAAAGCCCAACTGAGGAGGAATGCCTGGCTCCTAACAATGGATGAGCTCGCTGATGACATGGTTGGCAACTGCGTGCCCTTCGAAATCACAGGAGGTAGAGCAGCCCGGTCCTGGTTGCCATAGAGGACATCTGTCAGATGCCATAGACACACCTCGGCAAGGACTTTGGAAGCTTCCTCGATGGGAGAGCCATGGTTGTCTTTATGGATGACCAATCCAAGTACCAGATCGTGGAAGTGACCCAATCTACAGTGTTCCAAATGTTACAACCTATATTGGTGATGTTCACTCTATTTGGGTTGCTACAAGTGATTTGAATGGAAACGGGCCCCCATTCCAAAGTCATGATTTTGAAAGGTACCTCTAGAACCACGGAGTATCTAGAGGCCACCACCACCTGGTCCCAGGCCAATGGAGAAGCTGAACAATTTATGAGGACTCTCAACAAACCCTGCACATCCGAGTCAATCTGGGGGAAGATCTTGAAGCTGGATAACACCGGTTCCTGTTTATGCACCAACAGACCCCGTACAGCACCATGGGCTATGCCTCCAGTATTTTCTGCTCAAGCGATCCACGATGGATGCAGGGATGGCATCCACACCAGCTGCCAAAGGCAACCGGTGTCATGGGTGAAGAGATGGTGCATGGAATGTGTTGCAAAACAAACACCAAGGCCAATCAACATAAGGGACACAGGCCCCAAACCTACATCCAGGGGATGTGGTGTTTATCAAAAATCATCATCCAACCTACAAGTTTCAAACACCCTATAAAGAGGACCCCTGGTGAATCACCAGACTTCAAGGGACAATGAACACAGCAGTGCAAGGATGAAAGTCTGTCACCAGGAATGTTTCCTGGTTCAAGAGAGTGCATGGTGCAGCTTGCCCGGAGATGTCAGGCCCCCAGCAAATATCCTCAGGAGATGGGTGTGGCACAGAGCAAGAGATTACTACCTGCCAGGAATCCTTAGTGCAGAGCCAACATATCAAAGAGAACAACCAAAAGGACACGTTGGAGGCCGGGAGCTGCCCCCAGGTATAAATAAAAATGCAATGGACCACGTGTGGTCATGCACAGATGAAGATCTAAGTTGTCTAGTGTCCTCTTGTTGCCCCACCTGGGTTAAGTCTGTTTCCCGTAGGCCCCAACTCCACTTAATCTTGCTCTATGGCACAGGGTGTGTGCATTGGTGCATGGAGACTAGCACTGTGGGAGAGAAAAATGTGCCTTATTATAGAGCACATTTTCTTTCTCTCATTTGACACAAGGCAGGGGGATCTTTTGAGCTGCGATGCTTTGTGTTAAGTATTAATAATTTTGTGCCATATATCTGATCTGCTGTAATATGTACTTAGTTATTTTTTAATCTCCTCGTGTGTTTGGCTTGCTTCTGAGCATCTTAATTTACCTTTTGTAACAGTCCTCTTTTTACTAGTATTTGCAAAACAGGTCCTTGGTGCATTAATTCGATTTAGCCCTGTGAGGTAAACTGAAACCAATCAATTAACAATGTAATTTATTTACACAATTATAACGACAAGACTGTGGAAATTCAGCTCAGATGCCATATGCTTCCAACAGTGTTGCTGTAGCGGCGGGGTGAAGAAGGTGAAGGAAAAAAATTGAACCGCATCCAATTTTACATTAGTCGTGTTCTGGTTGGAATCTATCAGTTCAAAGCTGGTTTTTACTGCGGGTGTAATTGAATTGCTGTTCTGTAGACAAAAATGGGTTTCCTTTGATATAGTACTTTCACGTTTCTAAATTAGACAGTGCTATGATTTTTGGTGTGGGGCCCAGCACTGCTCGATTCTATCCAGTCAGCTACATTAGTATTCTAACGCCCATCTTCGGTGCCAGCTGTAGCTGCGGCGAATTGTAAGTGGGATTACTGATTTGTTTTCCAATTAAGGCGTCCATTTTGTGTTAAATGGAACTGTCATACACTGTTATGATAAGAGGCGCGATGCAGGCTTTTTAATGTAGAACATTATTGATACCAGGCAGCCTGATACTTCAACTGTAGTCACAGAACAAACAATTCGCACCATGCAGCATCAAGTAGGCACTTCGCCGGGAATGAGATAAACGCGCAGGAGTAAACCAAAAGATGAAACGGCGTGGCGCAGCCTTAGTGTGGTGCAAAGAGTAGCCAATCAGTTGGGCACAACTTTTTTAGACTTTCTAAAACTTGAACAGTTTCACTGCAGTAGTAGTAATTGTAATAATAACAATTACAATAAAATAATAGCAAGAACAGTGATAGTAAAACAACAAATAATAATAATAATAATTACTCATCCCCTGGTAAATCACAAAACTTACCAAAAATGCAACCTGATTTGTAATAATTACGATGTCTTACCCCTGTCTTATATCTTTACCACCTAAAGAAAAATACAGGGTCCCTACACAAATACGGAGAGGGATTCAGGGAAATCTACAATAAGTAAACAGTGCATCACTCTCCTATTAATTCAATAAAGCAAGCTATTTTAAAAAAAGGCCTAAATAATATTCAACATGTATTAATCCAAACACAAGTATATATGTGTGTGTATATATATATATATATATATATATATATATATATATATACACATCATTATTCCAAACTATACAGTTTCTAAAATAAATCAACAACCCCTCTCCGCTCAATAACTCTCACACAGACGGCCTTCACACATAAACATATAACTCAACACACAAACGACCATAGACCAATGACCACAAATAAAATCTACATATAAACAAAAATAAGAGACCGGAAAGACAAACAATAACAGACACAACAATATTTTACAACTAATAGGCATCATTAATCTCAAATTTAAATGTGAAATAAATGAGGAATTAAGACATCACACCCATGTATGTATGATTTACAATTTCTCTCCAATAATAAACTTTAGATAAGTCTATTACACAAATGCAGTAATTAATATCACCAGGATCCATGCTCATAATAGGCACACAAATGTAAGCTCTTATGGCTAAATCCAGTAAGTTTTAGATGAAACTTCTCATCAACCAAATTACTTCTTCAATTAGTCAATTGTTGCTAAATCCGGTACGTCTTTAGATACAAGTTCTCATAAACAAGATTGCTTCATCAATTGGTAAATCCTCCTTGCTGCCAAATGATAGATGATCCTTTTTGCCTTAATGAATCATCAAGATGTCAGAACTGCTGACGCGCTTTTCTGTGGATTTATGCTTTTAAATATGTTCATGATACTCACGACCACCTTCATCAGGGCACTTAATCCGATATTGTACACTGCGTCATCTTTTTAATTCTATATATAGGTTAAAAACATAATTACCTTTGTATCGAAGATATTGAATGTTGTAAGTACATAAATTGCATCTGTACCATGCGTGGGGGCCCATTTGGGTGAGTGTGGGGACCAAACACCAAAACAAACACACACAGAGCAAATGTAATATATAATAATACAAGAGACCATATCAAGCCATGTGATGTGAATAGAAAGAGCAGAGAACTTCAGCCCATACATGCATAAAGATTGAAAAAATATAGCATGAAGGGAGACTATGGGGGTCATTCCGACCCCGGCGGGCGGCGAAAGCCGCCCGCCTGGCGGGAACCGCCAAAAGACCGTACCGCGGTCAAATGACCGTGGCGGTAATTCTGACTTTCCCGCTGGGCCGGCGGGCGACCGCCAGAAGGCCACCCGCCGGCCCAGCGGGAAAGCCCCTTCAACAATGAAGCCGGCTCCGAATGGAGCCGGCGGAGTTGAAGGGGTGCGACGGGTGCAGTGGCACCCGTCGCGATTTTCAGTGTCTGCACAGCAGACACTGAAAATCTTTATGGGGCCCTGTTAGGGGGCCCCTGCACTGCCCATGCCTGTGGCCATGGCATGGGCAGTGCAGGGGCCCCCAGGGGCCCCACGACACCCATTCCCGCCATCCTGTTCCTGGCGGTATTTACCGCCAGGACCAGGATGGCGGGGAGGGGGTCGGAATCCCCATGGCGGTGCTGCAAGCAGCGCCGCCATGGCGGATTCCTTGGGCCAGGGGTAAACCGTCGGGAAACCGCTGGTTGCCCTTTTCTGACCGCGGCTTTACCGCCGCGGTCAGAATGGCCCTGGAAGCACTGCCAGCCTGTTGGCGGTGCTTCCGCGGACCCCGGCCCTGGCGGTCATGGACCGCCAGGGTCGGAATGACCCCCTATGTGTTTACCTGATGGTAGTAAGTAAAACACAACAAGGACTCCCACATAACTAGCGGGTCCAAGAACCAAAAACGCCAAAGCTGTAAGAAGAAACATTTTTCAACAAACTAAGCGCAGGAAGGCACATTGCTGTAGGGTTAAAACACAGCATTTCTCAAATCATTGGAACCCGTGAAAAAAAACCTTCAAAAGTCTTCTGAAGAATCGAATAAGCTACCGGTTTGCAATCTTCCCGAGACGCAGCACCGCAGCGCATTATTAAATCGCCCGGTCTTACTCGCCGAAAGATATAGAAATAGAAAAAGGACAAACGTCACATCTTGCTAAACTGCAGTAATCCAAAGAAACATGGCGGCCATCTTGAAAAGGTATAGTTAAGTTACAAATAGCACAAGTAATTGAATAAAGAGGTACCGAAAACGGGGAAAAGACAAGATATGCAGTTCAAAGATGAATATACAACCTCACTGCAGACAGGAAACCTGTAGAAGTGGGGAAAATCATGACTCAGAGACTCATAAGTATCTACTTAATCAACGCTTAACCTAGCTGGACATCAGTAAACTTGTAAACTACTCAGAGGGCATTGTACCAGGGGATATCTTCGTTTAAGCCCCTTTTGTAGGTCTCCAATAGAAAGATCCAAAATACCTCTTTCTTTTTTCTATGTTTTTCAGAAAACATATCGTCCCTCGAGGTTATTTTTTCTAGGATTGTCCATCTGATCTCATCTTCTTTATGGTTTAACGTGTCCCAGCGTGGAACCAAGGGGGCATTTGGCTAGTTCTAATGGAAGACTTATGTTCAGACAGTCTCACTCTGAACCCCCTCGATGTCTCACCAACATATCCTAGCTCACACGGACATAAGATAAGGTAGATCACATTTTTAGATCTACAGTTTGTCATGGTGTTCAGGGCATCGTTTTACTGTTACAAATGACATTTTTTGAAACTATAGCAACTTCACAGGCATGACAGTTGCCACATTGAAAATTGCCTTTAATTATTGTGTTTGGATTAATAAATGTTTGAATATTATTTAGGCCTTTTTTTTAGAATAGTTTGCTTTATTGAATTAGTAGGAGAGTGATGCATTTATTATATCTTTACCACACCATAACATAACATCCACAATTGATTTTCAAAGCATTTCATGTCCTTAATGTGCTTCACTCCAGGGTGGATTTGCTGGGATAGGTTATGTGGCCCAAGGTAAATACAAATGTTGAGGTATTTCTGATATTGTGTGTACTTACTCCGAGAAATGCTATGGATAATCAAAATGAATCCTAGAATAAAGCAAAAGGTATCACATCTCATGCCTAGAACATATCGCCTCCATGGGAGGTGTTGTATTGACACTGCAATAAATCACAGCTGGTCAGACTCTAAAAGAATTGTGCACAAACCTTTAAGGTAAAAACAAGAAATTTATTAACTTCAGATGTACAACGCTTAGTTGAATGATATGTTGCTGTTATGAAGGAATAGATACAACATGTGAACAACATCACGTTGTATTCGACAAATCATTTTCTGCAATTGAAGCAGTGTTTTGAGCTTTTGTTGATTGCTTGAGTGAGTACTGCATTGATGCTGAGTTTTGCCTGTGAGTTGTAATTCTGACACCTGGGGCGTTATTACAGAAGTGCCCCTGGGGCACCAACGGGCTCTTGCGTACACTTAGGCCCTCATTACAACCCTTGCTGACGGCAGTATTTTAGAGAAAGGTACTGCCAACAGGCTGGCGGTACCTTTCCCCAAAATAAGACATTGGCGGTTTGGCTCAAGCCAAACTGCCAATGTACCTCTCCGTCTGCCAGGGCGGTAACAGCCACTGAGTTAGTGACTTCAGTCTCCAGCCATGCGGCCATCACTGTCCCACCCGCAAGATTTTGACCCCGCCTACTGCCATGGTTTTCGTGGCTTCCTTACTGCCATAAAAACCATGGCGGTAGGCACTATCAGTGTCAGGGAATTCCTTCCCTGACACTTTTAGGGATCTCCCCCACCCACTCCTCCCGAGAGTCCTCCCCCACCTTCCCCTCCCCCTCCCAAACCCCCACGACATACACGCCCATTCACGTACCAACATACACACGCATACACACACTCATACCACATTCACCCATGCATGCATACATACATTCACACACTCATCCACACACAGACATACATACATGCACATGCGCGTTCACACAAAACAACATACATACACAGTCACACCCATTCATGCACACACACATTCCACCCGCCACACACCTGCATGCTTGCACACAGACACATACACCCAAACCCCCACACACACCCAACACCCCCCACCCCCTCCCCTGTTGGAGCATCTGACTTACCTGCTTGCACAGGGGAAATCCGGCAGGAGACAGGACGTGGTGCTGCTGCCAGCAGCAGCGTCCACCAGCAGAACACCGCCAGGCCGTATCATGGATCATGATACGGTCTGCGGCGGTCTACCGGCGTGGTGTTGCTGCTGGCAGCAGCGCCACCTTACCGCCATCCGCGGCCATGACCGTAGCCTTCTGGCGGAATTCCGGCTACGGTCATAATATGGCTGGCGGTATGTAGCCGTGGTGACGGTGTTTTGGCAGCTGTCGCCGCGGCAGTAGGTGGTCATTACCGCCATTGACATAATGAGGGCCTTAGTGTGCTCTTCAACACTTTGGTATTACGGAAGTAGAACAAATTCTTGTGTGTCCATTCCTGCAATACAGGTAGCGCTGGTGTATATGTGGTGCCAGCTCTATTACTACAGGGTGTTCCCTCAAATTTCTTTGCCAAGAAGAATGTAAAACTGTAACAAAGTGGGGTGATTTGGAACACACTTTTCTGCACTTTCCTAGATAGGGGATGTTGATCTACTGTCTCAAACTTCAAAACCAGTTTTGGGTAGTTCTCTTTCAAATTTTATTCTCAGGCTACACTTCAGAAATAGCCTTTGTATTAAATGATGCTTCACAAAGCAGACAGCATTGGGCCTGGCTCTAAGCAGGTGCATCTACAACAGGGACACAGTAATGTCAATGTAATGCACCTGGCTGTCATCAGCCTTTCTGAAGCATTAATCATGGACAGACAAAAGAGCAGACTTGACCTCGAAACCTTCTTGCCTTGAGCAACAGATACTGCTGTCCCACCATTCACCCCTACCATCTATCAAGTGTCAGAGATCAGGAACAACTAATCAGTACCTGAAGGAAAGAGTCATCCAAGGATAAACTGTTTAAGGTAAGTTTTTTCATACATAGAAGCCATCCATCTGCTGATCTCTCCAGTCTCACACCCTTGACTCCAACCGTTTCCGCCCACGCCTCGCTCCACCTCGCGCCCCGTCATTCAATCCCATCGTCATCCACCTCATGTGTACTAAACATGCACACAGGATGCCAACACAAGATTCTGGACCCCATGTAACAGCTTACCTTTACACAAAGGGGTCAGTAGACCGTCTCCCTTACACACATAAAAAGGTTCGGTTATATGACACATCAATAGAACATAGTATGCAATTGTCACCCCTTTACGTGTTACGCCATGAACAAGGACATTAGTTCCCTGTTCACTGATGGGGCATGCTTGGTGTGCCTGCTCAGGTCACAGGAAAGGTCATGTAGCTCACATTGCCAAGGAAAAGACCTAGGTCTCTGCACCCACATTAGATTAGAGTGACACCAGACTAAAATAAAAAATCAAGATACCAATCTCATTTAAAGTCGAGCACTCTGGCCACTAATTCCCACTTTATGACAGTAGGGCACCTTTTGATAGTTGATGTGTCTACACATCTATTTGTGCCTCTATCAGACTGCATTTACTTTGAGCATTATTTAACATTTCTTTCTTGATGCATCACCAACATGCTGTTTTGTTTGTTATTCACGTGACACTTCACCATGCACAAGTGGAGAGACAATCTCTGGTTTAGCTGCCTCTCTTGGCAGCCCATTGTTGTTATCATCAATGATGTGGCTCGGTTGTCTAATTTCCCAAATTCTCACCTTTTCCACTGCTCTTGTAGGTGACGTGGAATACCATTTGTACAAAAGAATAGTCCTCTGACCTTCTGCTTCATTTGTGGTATCACATGTTTGCAAATTCTTAGTAGAAACAATATCACTAGTCAACACTACCTTTCTTTAAATATATGTTAAAATTCTACACCAATAGTTGTGCCTCTGCTTAATGTTTCTGACAACACTCCTCATTCCTTACCACTGTATTAACTTTTTTGATTATTTTGCCCACATGTCATTTTGTATTGGCATTATTTGCAGTGGATTTGGCTTGATGGTCAACTAGGACAATTTCATTCACAAGTATTCCCAGCTCAGAATCTCAGAATCTTGATTTAAACATTCGCAAGTATTCCCAGGTCAGTATTTCAGAATCTTGATTTAAGCTATGTGTCATCCATGATGCTGAACATGCATTGGGGAAAAAGCTCCTGCTAAAACAACTCTTGTCAAGGGCTTATTACAATGTATATTATACCCTATACTTTGTGACTGGTGAAGCAGACAAGCAATATCATGACAAACACTAATATCTAAGGAGATTGCACATCAATATCTCAATGCTTTCATCATAGAAGGTGACAAATGTCTTATTTTACAAAGATGAATTGCTGTTGCCAAAATATTCCTTTTCATGTTCATGCTGTCATTTTCAGCATATGTGTGAAGTTTATTGCCACCTCTTTACACAAGTGCATCTCCTAATAGGATGTAATTCCCTTAAATGTGCCTAAGTGTGTATACTACCACACCTACAAGTGTCTTATGCTTCACATTCTTCCATTAAAAGTAAAACAAAAGGCATAAAACATAACTTACTAAGGTGGTCATTACAACCCTGGCGGTCGGTGTTAAAGCGGCGGTAAGACTGGCAACAGGCCGGCGGTAAAAAAAATGGAATAATGACCGTGGTGGAAACCACCAACATCGACAGCCACTTTAACACTCCGACCGCCACGGCGGTACAAACAAACACAGCGGCCGTCACCGCCAACAGACAGCCCAAGGACAATGTACCGCCCACACTATTACAACCCACCAATCCACCACCTTTTCCGGGGTGGATTCACCGCAAACAAAAACACGGCGGGAACAGGACTTCGAAGGGAAAACGCTCACCTCTGCACACCCCACGAGGAACCAGGACGCCATGGAACCAGAGCTCCAGATTTTTCCAGCCTTTATCTACCTGCTCCTCTACCAGGAGCACAAACGCCGGCGGCAAAGACCACGGTGAGTACTGCACCTTCAACACAGGGAAGGGGGGAGGGAAAAAACAGTGACACACACACGCAACACCCCCACCCTCACCCACTACAACACACACGCTAATACATCATGATACATCACAGTTACACCCCCTAACCCCCCTGGAAGAATGCAAGGACAAAAGGAAATGAGTCAAGAAATTGTGATATATTCAATTACATACATCCAAAATATTTACAAATATATACATTTATACTATATACAATTAAATACACCAAGAACACAAGTCCAAGGGAGTCCACCATCACAGTCCGTGGATCACTGGGCCCAAAAGGAATGGGCGAGGCCCACACAAGATACCCGAACAAGACAAAGAGAACACTGCAGGGGCATTAGATAGAAATAAAACAGGCACCTCAGGGGGAAGGGAAAAGGTGGGCACCTCAGCCGGTTGAGTGCACAACGCCAAATCCACGAGGGGGTCCCATGACCACTGTTCACTCCTGGGGAGTGCAAAGCCACAGTCTCTCAAGTCTCTACAGTGGGTGGTTTGCCCACTGCCATAACCTGGGGAGTGCAAAGCCACAGTCTCTCAAGTCTCTACAGTGGGTGGTTTGCCCACTGTTCAATCCTGGGGAGTTCAAAGCCACAGTCTCTCAAGTCTCTACAGTGGGTGGTTTGCCCACTGCTATATCCTGGGGAGTGCAAAGCCACAGTCTCTCAAGTGGATGTCAATCTCCACTGGTTCTGGAGGGGGTCTTGTGCCAAGAGTGCTTCATCCTGCCAAGGTCTGAGGTAGTGGATAACAGTCACCACTGGTTCTAGAGGGGGCTTTGTGCCCAGAGTGCTTCATCCTGCCAAGGACTGAGGTAGTGGATGTCAATCTCCACTGGTTCTGGAGGGGGCCTTGTGCTTAGAGTGCTTCATCCTGCCAAGGACTGAGGTAGTGGATAACAGTCTCCACTGGTTCTGGAGTGGGCTTTGTGCCCAGAGTGCTTCATCCTGTGAAGGACTGAGGTAGTGGATGTCAATCTCCACTGGTTCTGGAGGGGGCTTTGTGCCCAGATTGCTTCATCTTGCCAAGGACAGAGGTAGTGGATAACAGTCTCCACTGGTTCTGGAGTGGGCTTTGTGCCCAGAGTGCTTCATCCTGCCAAGGACTGAGGTAGTGGATAACAGTCTCCACTGGTTCTGTAGGGGTTTTTGTGGCCAGAGTGCTTCATCCTGCCAAGGACTGAGGTAGTGGATGTCAATCTCCACTGGTTCTGGAGGGGGCTTTGTGCCCAGTGTGCTTCATCCTGCTCGTGGCGGCCTCAGTAGCGTCAGAGCTTTTGGCGTTCATGGGCCTGCGGTGCTTGTGGCGGCGGTGTCCTTGGCAGCGGTCTTGGAAGCAGTGCTTGTGGCGGCGGTGTCTTTGGCGTGGTGTTGTGGCTGCGGTGTCCTTTGCAGCGGTGCTTGTGGCGGCGGTGTGATTGGCAGCGGTGCTTGTGGCGGTGGTGTCCTTGGCAGTGGTGCTTGTGGCGGTGGTGTCCTTGGCAGCGGTGCTTGTGGCGGCAGTGTCCTCGGCAGCGGTTCAGCTACTGGCCGTCCTGTCTGTGGCAGTGGGGCTGCTGGCGGTCACCTCCTGGGCAACGGGGCTGCTGCTGGCGGTCCTGTCTGTGGTAGTGGGGCTGCTGGCGGTCGCCTCCTGGGCAGCGGGGCTGCTGCTGGCGGTCCAGTCTGGGGCAGTGGGGCTGCTGGCGGTCGCCTCCTGGGCAACAGGGCTGCTGCTGGTGGTCCTGTCTGGGGCAGTGGGGCTGCTGGCGGTCACCTCCTGGGCAGCGGGGCTGCTGCTGGCGGTCCTGTCTGGGGCAGTGTGGCTGCTGGCGGTCGCCTCCTGGGAAGCGGGGCTGATGGTGGTCTTCTCCGCCGTGCTGATCTTCCCAGACTTGCCGGGTTTCTTGTGCCCCTTCCCCACCTTGGAAGGTGTCGCAGCTGACTCCACAATCCCAACTGTACCCCTGTGAGAGGCTTTGGTGGCTGGTGTGTTCCCTCTCTCACGCCGGGCACTGGCCAACTTTTGATGCATGACAGGTGGGGGACTGTCCGTGCTGTGGCTCCTTGCCACACTGCCTGCCCTGCTGCCTGGTGCACTCAATAATCCGGTGACTACTGGCACCATTGGTCTCGCCGATCTTGTGGCTGAGGTGCTAGGTTGGGACCTGGAGAGTCGGGCCCTAGAAGACTGACGGGGTGGGGGAGGTGATGGAAAGAGGTCAAGGGTGGCCAGGAAAAGTTTCTTAGGAACACTGGGACGGGTGGATGGAGGGGGTTTGGGAGTGGAGGAAGAGGTAGTGATCGTAGGAGGTGTACGTTTGCTGACTTTGGGTGAAGGTGCATGGGCTGGAGGCTGCCGTGAGGTGGATGGCTGTTGGGTGGGTGTGTGGCTGCGTTTGTGTACCTTGGGAGGTGGCCTCACAGACACACTGGAAGAGGACACAGGGGATGTGTGAATGGTAGTGGGGGTGATGACTGCATGTGAGCGGGGTGTGGTGGTGGGTTTGCTGGTGATGGACGTGGTGGCTCAAGATGTAGTGCATGCAGGTGTGAGTGGAGACGAGACAGGGAGGGATGAGGGAGATGAGGAGGAGGGGGACACAGTGGAGGCAGTGGATGTTGGTATGTCTGCATGTGTCTGATGCTTGCGTGAGTGCCTGTGGGATGTGTGGTGCTTATGTTTGCCTGAGCTTCCTTTGTGTGTTGAGGTGTGTGCATGCTGGTCTGATGGTGTGCTTGGGATAGGCTGAGGTACGGGGGGGGGCCTGGGTGGAGGAAGTTGGAGGGTGGAGGCTAGAGACAGGGACAATGGCTGCCATCAGTGCTGAGGCCAGAGTCTGAAAAGCTCGCTGAAGGGCTGCCTGACCAGAATGAATGCCTTCCAGGAATGCATTGGTTTGTTGCAACTGCCTCTCTACACCCTAGATGGCATTCAAAATGGTAGACTGCCCAACAGTGAGGGACCTGAGGAGGTCACGGCCTCCTCACTGAGGGCACCAGGGGTGACGGGGCAGGGGCTGAGGTGCCTGGGGCGAAGGTGATGCCCACCCTCCTGGGTGAGCAGGCACGGAGCAAAGGCTGACGGGCTGCTGGGAGGGCGGTGCTGGAGGGGGTGTGGCAGCTGTACCTGTAGATGCGGGGGCACAGATGGGCCAGCCACCGCAAGGGAGCTCCCATCAGAGGAGGAGTCCGTATCGCTGGTGTCACTCCTGTCCCCGCCGTGGAGCTCCCCTCGCCCTCCGTCCCACTGGTGAATTCTGAGTCCGTAGTCTCGCCCTCCAGGGCCATGTGGGATGCAGCTCCCTCCTGCCCCGGTGCCACTGCTCCTCCGCCTGATGATGCTAATGCACACAAGTACAGGGAGACCACAAAAGGGGGGGGAGACAGAAGAAAGACATGTTGAGTGCATGCAATACCGCTACCGTTGGCGGACACGACAGACACAGAAGCCCCCTGCACTACGCCGTGCACTTGGGGTCCACTATTCAATCCCTGGGACATGGCTTACAAGGCTATAGCCGATTTCTGCACACATGGATGTCACAGGAGCCTGACTAGGTGTAGTTGGCACTGTACCCAGGTGGGGTGGGGTGCCACAGGGTGTGCCTGAAAAAGGGGACTTAACTAGCAAACTCACCCTGGCCTAGGGGAACCCACAGCCCACCTCCCCCACCAAGACACCTACAATGCGCGCTGAATCAGCTGAATCAGCACCCCTTGTTACTGCGGTGATGCCCTCAAGCGCCCATCCAACTCCGGGTACGCCACCGCCAGGATCCTGAACATCAGGGGGGTCATGGTGCGACGGGCACCCCTACCACGTTGGGAGACCATCCCCAGCTGGGCCTCCGCCGTCTTCTTGATCCAGCGGCGAATGTCCTCCCATCTTTTCCGGCAGTGGGTGCTCCGTCTGTGGTAGACCCCCAGGGTCCGGACGTCCTTGGCACGCCAAATATCCTTCTTCTGGTCGGAGCTGACGTACAGGAATTGTACAGGGGAAAAAGAGAAGTTATTACAACTGCAACATCACAGTCATTGGCCCGCATCCCTACCCTTGCCATGTAGCACATGCACTCACCGTCGTTTCATGCACGCCTCATTCCTCCCCCTATCTTTCATCCACACCACTCCACACAGGCATTGCCCATACAGCATGCTCCCAGTATACTTACCTGTTTGTCTGGAGGACCGTAGAGTAGCGTATACTGGGGGAGGACCCCATCCACGGGTTTCTCCAACTCCTCCGTGCTGAAGGCAGGGGCCCTTTCCCCAGACGCACGAGCCATTGTCTCTTCCAGACTGAGGTCACAGCAGCACTTGCAGGGTAGGTCCTCTCCTGTCGAAGATCAGGTATCGAGTGATTGAACAGATAGAAAATGGCTGTCACGTACATCGTCATTGGCTCCTGGGACCCATAGGGTCCAATGTTAACCAATGCAGAATTGCGCCGCGGTCTTCGACCGCCTACATCGACAGTGTACAATGCCAGCGCAGTTACCTCATATCCCATTGTCCCACTTTACAGGTCAGGCACCCGCCATTTCAGGGGCCCACATGGCTTTATTTTTAACTGCGTCACACATACCTAGGCCTTGGCTCAACACTCATACAGGCAAATTTCGGTTTATGAATAGTTTTCTGAGTAAGCTGTGTTTACGTACCTCAGAGTTGGTTGACTCTGTGCTCGTTGTTCTCCTCCATAGGCACTGTCCGCTGGGGCATGTGAGGAGATGGCGGCATCCTCCAGTGTACAGACCACTGGTGGACCTGTCGACAATGGAGGAAAGACATGTGATCATCACCTACAGGCTTGACCGTGCCACAATCCTGGAACTGTGTGCCCAGTTGGAGCCAGACCTTATGTCAGCTATCCGCCATCCCACAGGAATCCCCCCTCAAGTGCAGGTGCTGTCAGTACTCCATTTCCTTGCAAGTGGGTCATTTCAAACAACAGTGGCCATAGCATCAGGGATGTCCCAGTCTATGTTTTCCAACGTGTTGTCCAGAGTGTTGTCTGCCCTGCTGAAACACATGCGGAGCTACATCGTTTTCCCTCAGGTGGAGGATTTGCCTACAGTGAAAGGTGACTTCTATGCCCTGGGACATATCCCCAACATCATTGATGCCATTGATGCCATTGATGGGACACATGTGGCATTAGTACCCCTACGCAGGAGTGAACAGGTGTACAGAAACCGGAAGAGCTACCATTCGATGAATGTGCAGATGGTGTGTTTGTTAGACCAGTACATCTCCCATGTGAATGCCAAGTTTCCTGGCTCAGTGCATGAAGCTTACATTTTGAGCAATAGCAGCATCCCTTATGTGATGGGGCCACTCCAGAGGCACCGTGTGTGGCTATTAGGTGAGCACCTAGAATCAAATCAGTGGGAATAGTTGTCTGGGTCTGGGGATATCCCTAAGAGTTAGTGTGTGTCTAACAGTTGTCCCTCGCCATTTGCAGGTGACTCTGGTTACCCCAACCTGTCATGGCTACTGACCCCAGTGAGGAATCCCAGGACAACGGCAGAGGAACGCTACAATGAGGCCCATGGGCGAATTAGGAGGATTATAGAGCGGACCTTCAGCCTCCTGAAGGCCAGGTTCTGGTGCCTACATATGACAGGTGGTTCCCTATTCTACTCACCAAAGAAGGTGTTCCAGATCATCATGGCCTGCTGTATGCTTCAAAACTTGGCTTTGCGACGACAGGTGCCTTTTCTGCAGGAAGATGGTCCAGCTGGAGGTGTTGTGGCAGCTGTGGAGCCTGTGGACAGTGAAGACGAGGAAGCAGAAGAGGACATCGACAACAGGAACTCGGTGATCCTGCAATACTTCCAGTGAGACACGGGTGAGAAGACAAACCCGCCTGCTATATGTACTTTAACACTACTACCTCTCTACTGTCTGTCCTTTTCACCCAGTGTATGGGCACTGAGTTTTCACTTTCCCTTATGATTTCACAGATGTGGGACCCACTGTGTGACATATGCTTTGTTTCCTCATGGACTAGAGCTGTGTGACATAGGTATGTTGACATTACATTTGTCACTGTAATTGCTAATACACTAATTCAAAATCACAGACAGACTCCTGATTGTTTTGTGCTTTAAGGGTGTTTATTTAAGTGCTCAATATTGGAGGGGGTTGTAAAATGGTGAGGGGTGATGGTGGAGAAATGTCTATGGCAGAGTCCAAGCTATTAGTCTGACAGGTGCATTGTCCAAATGGGCATAGGAAGTGGAGCTTGGCCAGTTTGAGGATGGACAGGGTGACAAGGTGGGACAAAAGGATGACAATCAGGGTGGTCTAATTTCTTGGTGGGGTCTTGGGATCGTTCTCTGTCTTTGTCCTGGATCTCAGGTACTGTTTGCGGGGTGGTTCTCCATCTGCAGGGGGTGGGGTGCTGGTGTGGTGGTCCTGTGGCGGTGCCTCCTGTCCACTAGCGCCGGCGGAGGTGGTGGGCAGTTCATCATCCAGGCTAGTGTCAGGGGCCCCTTGTTGTGCCACAGTGTCCCTCCTGGTGTTGAGGACTTCCTTCAGCACCCTTACGATGGTGCCCAGGGTAGAATTGATGGATTTGAGTTCCTCCCTGAAGCCCAAATACTGTTCCTCCTGCAGCCGCTGGGTCTCCTGAAACTTGGCCAGTACCGTTTCCATTGTCTCCTGGGAATGATGGTAGGCTCCCATGATGTTGGAGAGGGGAGAGTGGGTTCCCTGGGCCTGTCCTCCCCCTGTCGCACAGCAGTCCTCCCAGTTCCCCTGTTTTCCCGGGCCTCTGTCCCCTGAACCGTGTGCCCACTGCCACTGCCCCCAGGTCCCTGTTGTTGTTGGGGTGGTGGGTTACCCTGGGTTCCCTGTAGTGGTAGACACACTGCTGACTGACGTGTCATGGGGACAGAGGTATGGGCCAGTTGGGTGGGTGCTGTGCTGGTGTTTCCGGAGGGGACAAGCTCTGTGGTGGCCTGTGCCAGTGTGAGGGGAACCGACTGTCCCGAGGTCCCAGATGGGCCGGGCTGGTCGTCTAAATCCAGCTGGACAGAGCTGCTGTCATTACTGTGGGCCTCTTCTGTTGGTGGTGTGGACATGTCTGGACCCTCCTGTCCGGTGACGTTGGGTAGGGGTCCTGCAGGGGTGTAAAAGCATGATTATTGCATCTGTGTGTGCCATGGTGTGCAATGGGTGGGTGACCGTGTACCCCAGTGCTTGCATTCCTGTGTGGGACCTTGTGTGATGATGGTTTAGGGGAGTGTATGGGTATGTGCAGTGGCCATGCTTTGGTGATGGGTGTCCATGCTTCGTTATTGCATGCAGGGCTTGGTGTTGGGATGGGTGGTTTGTGATATTGGGACATTTGTGAGGAGCTGGAGTGATGGAGGTGAGGGCGAGGGTGGGGGTATGTGATGGCATGCAGGTAGGGTGGGGGATATAGTATTAAAGATTTGACTTACCAGAGTCCATTCCTCCAGCTACTCCTGCGAGGCCCTCAGGATGCAGAATAGCCAAGACTTGCTCCTCCCATGTTGTTATTTGTGGGGGAGGAGGTGGGGGTCTGCCGCCAGTCCTCTGAACGGCAAGGTGGTGTCTTGAGACCACAGAACGCACCTTCCCCCCTAGGTCGTTCCACCTCTTCCTGATGTCATCCCTATTTCTTGGGTGCTGTCCCACTGCGTTGACCCTGCCCACTATTCTTCGCCATAGCTCCATCTTCCTAGCTATGGAGGTTGCTGCACCTGTGCTCCGCATAGTTGTGGCTCTACCCGGATGATTTCCTCCACCATGACCCTGAGCTCCTCCTCAGAAAACCTGGGGTGTCTTTGTCGTGCCATGGGGTGATGTGGGTGACGTGTGGGTCGGTGAGTGTTGTGATGTGTGGGGTGATAGTTAGTGGTGTGTTGTGTGTGGATGTGATGTGGGTGATGGTGTTGAGTGCCTGTGGATGCTTGTTTGTAGATTGTGGTGTCTCTCTCTGGCCTTCTTTCAGGATATTTGGTACTAGGGGTTTGTGGGTGATGTGGGTGTGTGTTTTATATTGTATTGGGTGTGTGGGAGTGGTGAGTATATGTGTATCAGGTGTGTGTATTTCAAATTGTCCAAGGTGGTAGTGTTTTGTAAATGTGTGTGTATTTGGAGCGCGGCGGTGTGTACTGCCAATGGAATACCGCGGTTGAAAGACCGCCGCGTGGATTCGTGGGTCATGATAGTGTGGGCGTATTCCTGTTGGCGTGACGGTGGAGGTTTTGTTTTCACCAGTTTATCACTGACCTTTGGTGTGGCGGACTTGTGTGGGTGTCTAAATTTTGGCGGATTCCGAGCTGTGGGTCATAATGACTGTGGCGGAATTCCGCGGCGGTGTGTTGGCAGTTTTCTGCACGGCAGTAAGCGGCTTTTACCGCCAATGTTGTAATGGCCTCCTAAATGTTGTGGGGTTACAACACAGATGTAAAACTGTTTTCTTCCATGTATCTCTCCCTTTCCCAAAAAAGTGAGATTTTCCAAGCAAGCTGCAATTCAGAGATTTTGACAGTTAGTTATGATCATTTAAAAGTCCAGTGCGTGTAACATGGCACATCACAAAGCCACATCTACTTCATTATCATCAAACGCTTGAACTATCAACAAATTCAAATACATTACTGTCATTATTAGTAACAGTTAGTAACAGTTTGCTGATGTGAGTCTAGAATATCGGTGAAGGAATATGGAGTGGTCACAGTGTTGTGACCAGAATATTGCAGGACCATAATATCGACAGGTAGCTATGTATGGAATTTCAATACTTAAATTCACATGTACGTGCCTTGATGATAAGTATGTATTCAAGGTAGGTATACGTGGAGTTCAGAATTGCAAATTTACATCTCCTTCTCTTCATTTCTCGATATTTTGTTTTTGCCATTTTGATGCTGATTTTGTGGCCACTCAATATTCCTTCTACAGGAAAATGGTATTCGAGATGAAGGAGCAAAATGAACATGAAATCTTACAAAATGGAAGTCCACAAGTGTAATAAAATGTGTTTTGGTCCAAAATGTACTATACAGAAAAATCACTAGACCAGCGTTTAATAAAAATATCCATCAAAAGGTAGGTGGATTTACCACCATTCAGTTCAAACAAATTATATAAATTATTTATACAGTGTTGTCTTTGGTGTGCTAAAACCTGTATATGGTTCTATTATCTTTACAGAGAGATATGAAGGATGGAATATGCAAAACCAGGTGCTATCTCCTTGTGAGATATCAAGGATTACAAGTTGTTTCCTCTGGAAATACGCGCCTCTGGAATATCGGGGCTAATTGTACATGCATTTCCCTCTTATAGGGGAAACAATGGAATCAAATCTGCAGACATTTACCAGCTAATTGTATCTTCCTCTACTCACTGGGACACAAAAAGTTGCCTCATGCATTGTCTCCTTGGGGATACCTCTCAAGGGAACTCACAATATAGAGTCATGTGTCTCCTCAGAGCTAAATAAATATAGTTTCAAATTGGAAATACAGAATAGATCAAATCTCCTTGCGCAATAGACATCATTAGGCCATAAGGGACAATGTCGTACAATAGTAGTTAAAGATTCTACAGCTTATAAAATGAACCAGTACACTCCCAGAAAAAGCAGAGGGTGGAAAACAGCCTGTGTGTGTACCCTGAAGAAAAATCAAAAATTGAAAAATGCCTGAGCCCATTCACCAATTTTTGTATGTAGTATTACAGGGTCGACTACATGAGTAGCAAGAATTACTGGGATAGCTCTGGACTAGATCCATTCCTTTCTCCTCAATCAAATCCAAAAGGCATGAATTGGATCCAAGACATCAGCTGCTCAGAAACTGTCCTATATTGTACCATAAAGTTCAGCTATTTCACTACTACTGTTTAACCTATACATATGCTGCTTGGCCCAGGACATAGCACACTATTGAGCAGAAATCTAGATGCAGGCTTACAATAAAATAGTCATATTGGTTTGGATAAATCCCAGGAAGTCTGAAACTAGGTAACAGAGAGCCAATCATGGGTACCACTGGGAGCAAGTGTTTGGCAGAAAAGAGCTCTGTCCCATCTGAATGGCAACTGGTTTTGACAATTATTCCAATCACTTTCACAAAGGCTAGAGGTTTGTGAGTGCTGTTTTATGTGAAACTGCCATTCTCATCACCAAAATCAATGCTGTGGTCAAGGTTGTCTTTCTATATTTAACATTACTAAAACACATTCTCCACTTACTTTACCCAACACACCATGCAGAACCAACTAATTCTGTGGGACGATATAATATTTGATATGTGATATAGTTGTAGGTCACTTTCTCAAGGCTCATTCTAATTTCTTCTTATTCACCAAATATGACAGAGAGCTCATGATAGAAACTGATTCTTTCACTTATCTTGAATGCTAATTTAGTTAAGAGACAGAAATGATTACAAAAGTGCATATCATGGGCTTCCTGGTGATGCTTGATTCTGGAAACCATTGCTGAGAAGACATTGAAAGCCATGGTGAATACGACAAAATTAAAATGAACCTTGATGAAGTGGTATGTGGCAGAAACTGTAAACCATGTTGCAGTGGATATACAATTACTGATTAGAATAAAAAAATATGGAAAACAATTATTGGGAGACTCGAGATGCTGATTATTGTTGAATATCTCATGCTGTTTGGATGACATATTGCTTCAAAACTACTGGGATCAGATTGTGTATGAAAAGTACCACTTGAGGAAGGGTGGAACCATTTGAGGAATACCACCAGCACCTGGCATTAGCTTCCTTTTCATAAAAAAAGGGATTTTATTGTGATAGTGGGCTTCTCAAAAAGTGATGGCAAAAAAAGCCGTGATTGCAGAACTAGCCAGCTAGCCTATTTTTAAACTTCTACATACTTGATGATGTACATCCAGCATTAGAAGCAATACACTGGATGCTAGTGAAGACTTACTTTTAAAAGTATCTGTATTATACAGAGATACAGGATGCAAGGAGGCGCAATCAGTGGAGCAGTCAGGTGTGGCTGGGTACTGGTGCTGTCAGAGCTACAGGAGAACCGGCTACTGTGTTTTGGGCATTTTTGCATGGCATCTTGAGCTGCGGTACTGCAGTGGAAACCCTTGACTGGTAGAAGACGAGGGGGCATTTTGTTCATTGCTGTAACCTTTGACCCAAGCCCCGTATGGCCCTGATTTAAGCTTCTTAAACTGGCCACCCGAGGCACCCCGAAGTAAGCCTGGAGACATCTTGGAAACTTCTTGGTTTGCAGACGCCTACTCAATTCAGATGCCAATTCAGCCACACCAGCCTGTCTTCCCCGTCTTGCCTGCTGAACCCTCACTTCTCCCACATTACGGAGTATGGAGTTTACCTGGATCACTAAAGAGTGCTGCGAGGATGCAAAGAGGAGAGCTGAGTGAGGGGTGTGGTCACTCAGCCAATGTCCCCATTTAGAAGCGGCCTCACCATGGTGGAGAGCATGTGGTGGTGGATGCGGTCACACTAGGTTGTGGTGCGGCTTGCCACCACATGCCCTTCCTCCCCCATACCTCTTATTTCATTACTGTTGCAACTAACCCCTTCAAAAAGACTAATTTTGATAATACCCCTTTGGCAATTAGCCCCCCTGAAATGGCTCTCATTTCCTTTTATTGAACCAAAGCCATCACAGCATATAAAATGTTTGAGCAGTGCTCAGCCGGCCAGAGTCTGGTGTTCACATCTCTTGAGGGGAGGCATTAAGTAGGGGGTTTACCCCGCCTCCCTGCTCAACATCTCCTATTAGAGGACCTTTTGGGGGCTGGATATCTCCCCCTAAATAGAAGAAACAAAGAGGGAGCTTGGATAAACACAAAAAGAATGACTGCAAAATAATTGAGATCCAGCTGCGTGTTAATAGGGAGGGCCCGCACAAAAACTAAATCAACTACCTTACGTATCAGAGCTCCACTGACTGCTGCACTGAAAAGTAGGAATCAAATCTTTTCTCTGTGGGAAACTGAGAAATCATATAAAGAAATTAATATGGGACTCCCCCAGGAGATAATTGAGAAATCACTGTGTCAAAATTTGTGTGGAACCAATCTCGGAGTGGCTTCCCCAAAAGTCAGGTGGAGAGCAGATTAACACCACTCCCCCAGGTTGGACCTAATCAGAGAAATAAAGTGGGCTTACTAAGAGTGGTCCCTGGTCCTTTCCCTTAGTATCCCAGTGTAGAAGCCTTATTCTCCTAGGATGAGGATTTCACATTATCTGACATAGTTTTAGTCCTAAGTAGGAAATATGGGCAACACAATAAGGAGCTTACCTCACAATCATCGGATTCTCTGCCCCGACTGTAGCTACTGGCCTTTAACTTTTTAGCAGTATCATTTCCAAGCATTCCTCTTTATTGTCTCAACTATCAGAGACACCAGCTCTGGAAGAGTTTATGATGCTGCCATGCCAGCCTCTGGAACAAGAGGTACAGATTTTGGCCTCCCTTATTAGTTTAGAGAGGCTTTTATCTTCAATTTTAAATCTGTTGGAAAAAATTGAAGGGGTGTCGGTCTCTGTTTTGGACACAGTGACGCCCATATTGAAAGAACTGGCTGATAGAAAGAACGATAAGGGATTTGAAGCTGATCGCATACCCTTGTTAGAGGAAGTTGCTCCCTCAATGATAAATGGTGCACACAAAAAATCAAGGATACAAATGGATTTTAGTACTGTGTGGTAACACAGTCATGTAGTGCCAGCAGCAAAGAACTCTCATTGGTGGAAAGTCAAACTGGCTTAATAAGTTATATCTGTGACTCTGATACAGCAGGTCAGACAGATAGTAGGTCCAGTGACAAAATAAATTCTAAAGAAAAATAAGTTTTTTCAATTTTTAAATTACAACCCAAGCCGAATTCAAAGAGGGAGGAGCCTGGTTCACCCCTGCCAAAATGTAAAGGCACGCCTAATAAACAAAGGGGAAAGAAACATTCCAATTGCAGATTTTCAAAGAGATGGCATGTAAAGCTATGTTTTAGAGAGGAGACAGATTCCCCCACTAAGGCCAGCAGAGTCTTCCAGCTCAGAAGGGCTGCTGTATATCTCTCAGGCTGGCGCTCCGGCAGAGGACTCCTCACACCCACCCTCTTGCCCATTGAGGAACACATATGGATCAATGGTAGTCACTTCAACAGGTCAGCCCTCTCCCACACCGTCTTCTTTAAACCCAGCGATAATGCCATTCAAGTCCAGAAGTGCGAAGAGAGCTCCAGTAGATTTGTCTCTCTTGGAAGTTAAAACATATACGCAGCATATAGGTGATCCCACTTCATTGGATTTTATTCCACTTTTTCACCCTGGCCTAATTATGAACTGATCTGTCCCACTCGCCTGATTTTTGGACATAGAGTCTCTAAATTTAATCCAAAGAGGGGCATTAACCTGGTATCTTTGGTCCTCATTCTGAGTTTGGCGGATGAGAAATCCCGTCTGCCAAACTCCAGACAGGGCAGTCACCGCCTTTGTGACGACCACCCCGCCAGACCTATTTGGAGTTTCCCGCTAGACCGGTGGGCAGAGATCGAAGTTTCTGCCTGCCAGCCTAGTAAGAAAGAGGCTACAGCATTGTCTTCTTCTCCTAATCAAGCAAGCAGCAATGCTGTAGCCTGCAGGGTGCAGCACACCGCAGGGTGCACCAGCACCCTCACAATATTCACTGTCCCCACAGCAGACAGTGAACATTGCAAGGGTGCTGGGCAGGGGGACCCCTGAACTGCCCATGCCAAGTGCATGGGCAGTACAAGGACCACCCTGTAGGAGCATGCACCTGTTCTCTGCCAGCCTTTTCATGGCAGTAAAACCACCATGAAAAGGCTGACGGAGAAGAGGTTGTAATCTACGATCTCTGCCACCGCCAGGCCATTGGGATCATGGATCCCAGCGGTGCTGGCAGAACCCTGGAGGTCTGACTGCCAGAGTCTTTATGTGGCAGTCAGACCATCACAGTGGTGGCCGTCCTGACCACCACCGCGGGGCTGGCGTTCTGAAGACCACCAGCCTCGCAATGAGGCCCTTTATCTTTTGTGAGGAGTGGGCCTAAATCAAGGGTATCCTTTCAGTCTAAAATATTTGTAAAGACGATTTTACAAAACATAAAAACTTTCAATCTAGAGGTATTTATGTTTTACCAGTATGGGATGAATGGGGGGTGTCACAAGCATGAACTATTATAAGGGCAATGAACAGAGTAAGGGAGTGCCCTCCACTTTGTTCCAGAGGGAAGATATGACGTCAGCTGTTCAGGGTTTGAAAATACACCTCAAGAAGGATGGTAAACTAGTGGCATCTAGGGATGTCTCTTGATACTCTGAACTAAGTACTTACAATCATAGACAAAGTTGGAATGAGCTGCCAGGGGTTTTAAACAGTGCCAGTTATTCCTTGCCACCTCAAACTTAGCAATTAATTAAAAGTTGTCTCCTGGAACACAGCGAGAATGAAGAATAATAGAGATAAATTGCAATTCTTAAGCTCTCTGAAGCTGGATGTGCTCTGCCTTCAGGAGACATGGTGTGATGAGGAATTTCACTGTGCAGATTATTTTACTCTGGACTGTAAAGCAATACCCTCTAGGTGAGGTCATGCTAAGAGGGGAGTTGCAGTTCTTCTCTCTAATAGATATAAATGGAAGTATGATTGCAATAGCGACCCCTCTGATTTATTCTTGGCTGTAACCCTGTCTCATCCTAGTGGGGTGCAGGGCGCTTCTCCTCTTGTTTTGGTAAATGCCTATATTCCAACTGGTTCATCTTATGATGGGCTAGTGCAGATGGTCCCATTACATATCTCAAAATATCTGGATGTGGATCTTGTTTCCCATATGATCCTAGCAGGGGATCTAAATTGTAAAATAACTAGTCATGCGTTAAACCAGCTATGAGATGTTGAAAAAGAGGAGACCTTGAGAATCCCCCTATCGCATTTCCCACTAAGATAAGTACAGATAACAGAGGGTTAGCTCTATTTGACCCTTTGAAAAATAATTAATGTATCATTGCAAATGGGAGACTTCCTGCAGATATTCCTGCATACTACACACTTAAATCCTGAAGGGGAGGTGCAATTCTTGACTATGTGGTAGTTGGCTATTCTTCCTTTTACTTATTGGGTGACTTACAGGTTGTAGACAACTCCATTAGCGACCATATCCTGCTGATGTTCTTCCTGGGAGTGAGTATGTCTCATCCCGACCCCTGGGGTTTTGATGGAGTTACTTCTAAATTTGATAAAAGAACAGAAGGGTAGCAGTGGAATCATGGATGGATCCTTGTATTGAAGAGCAAATTACAATCCACTTTGAAAAAAACGAGATGTTTGGGAGAATATTGGATTAGAATGCTTCTCACTGTTTACGAAGCATTTCATAGTAGGAGCATATCGTAATCCAACTAAGTTTAGTTTTAAGCCAACCCCCCTTCCAATTGTTTTATGAACCCCTTCGCTGCCAGCCATTTTCCCGTCAGGTGCCAGGCCATTTTTTTGGCTATTTAGGGCAGTTTGCGCTTAGGCCCTCATAACTTTGTGTCCACATAAGCTACCAATGCCAAATTTGTGTCCTTCTTTTCCAACATGCTAAGGATTCTAGAGGTACCCAGACTTTGTGAGTTCCCCTGAAGGAGACCACTAAATTATCCAAAACACAGTAAGAAATTCGTTTTTCAAAAAATAAAACTGGGAAAAAAAGGGCTTCAGAAGAAGGCTTGTGGTTTTTTTCCCTGAAAATGGCATCAACAAAGGGTTTGCAGTGCTAAAATCACCAGATTCCCAGCTTTCAGGAACAGGCAGACTTGAATCAGAAAACCCAATTTTTCAACACAATTTTGGCATTTTACTGGGACATACGCCATTTTTACTATTTTTGTGCTTTCAAGCCTCCTTCCAGTTAGTGACAGAAATGGGTGTGAAACCAATTCTGGATCCCAGAAAGCTAAACATTTCTAAAAAGTAGACACAATTCTAAATTCAGCAAGGGGTAATTGGTGTAGATCCTACAAGGTTTTCCTACAGAAAATAACAGCTGAAATTAAAAAATATTGAAACTAAGGTAAAAAAACAGCCATTTTTCTCAACATTTTACTCTGTAATTTTTTCCTGCAGCGTCAGATTTTTTTAAGCAATATACTGTTACGTCTGCTGAACTCTTCTGGTTGCGGGTATATAAGGCTTGTAGGTTCATCAAGAATCCTAGGTACCCAGAGCCAATAACTGAGCTGCACCTTGCAATGGCTTTTCTTCTATACCGGGTACACAGCAAATAATTTGCTGAAACATAAAGACTGAAAAATAGGTATCAAGAAAACCTTTGTATTTCCAAAATGGGAACAAGATAAGGTGTTGAGAAGCATTGGTTATTTGCACATCTCTGAATTCCGGGGTGCCCATACTAGCATGTGAATTACATGGCATTTCTCAAATAGACGTCTTTTTTACACACTGTCTTACATTTGGAAGGAATACATGTAGAGAAAGACAAGGGGCAATAGCATTTGTTTTAATATTCTCTGTTTCCCCAAGTCTCCCGATAACAATGGTTACCTCACTTGTGTGGGTAGGCCTAATGCTCGCGACCGGAAACAACATGGACACATCACATTTTTACATTGAAATCTGACGTGTTTTTTGCAAAGTGCCTTGCTGTAGATTTTGGACTCTAGCTCAGCCGGTACCTAGGGAAACCTACCAAACCTTTGCATTTTTTTAAACTAGACAACGAGGGGAACCCAAGATGGGGTGACTTGTGTGGCTCTCACTAGGTTCTGTTACCCAGAATCCTTTGCAAACCTCAAAATGTGGCCAAAAAAACACTTTTTCCTCACATTTTGTGACAGAAAGTTCTGGAATCTGAAAAGAGCCCAAATTTCCTTCCACCCACTATTTCCCCAAGTCTCCCGATAAAAATGGTACCTCACTTGTCTGGGTAGGCCTAGCGCCCGCTACAGAAAATGCCCTAAAACACAATGTGGACGCATGACATTTTCCCAAATAAATCACACCTTTTTTTGCAAAGTGCCTAGTTGAGGATTTTGGCCTTTAGCTCAGCCGGCACTTTGGGAAACCTACCAAACCTGAAAGCTAGACACCTGGGGGAATCCAAAATGGGGTGACTTGTGGGGCTCTCACCAAGTTCTGTTACCCAGAATCCTTTGCAAACCTCAACATTTGGCAAAAAAAAAACTTTTTCCTCACATTTTGGTGACAGAAAGTTCTGGAATCTGAGAGGAGCCACATACGTCCTCCTACCCAGCGTTCTCCCAAGTATTCCGATAAAAATTGTACCTCATTTGTGTGGGTAGGCATAGTGCCCGCAACAGGAAATGCCCCAAAACACAATGTGGACACATCACATTTTCCGAAAGAAATCAGAGCTGTTTTTTGCAAAGTGCCTAGCTGTGGATTTTGGCCTCTAGCTCAGCCATCACCTAGGGAAACCTACCAAACCTGTGCATTTTTTTAAACTAGACACCTAGGGGAATCCAAAATGTGGGGAGTTGTGGGGCTCTCACCAAGTTCTGTTATCCAGAATCCTTTGCAAACCTCAAAATTAGGCAAAAAAAACAAACACTTTTTCCTCACATTTCGGCGACAGAAAGTTCTGGAATCTGAGAAGAGCCACACATTTCCTCCTACCCAGCGTTCCCCCAAGTCTCCCAATAAAAATGGTACCTCAATTGTGTGGGTAGGCCTAGTGCCCGTGACAGGAAATTCCCCAAAACTTAACGTAGACACATGACATTTTCCCAAAGAAATCAGAGCAGTTCTTTGCAAAGTGCCTAGCTGTAGCTTTTGGCCTCTAGCTAAGCCGGCACCTAGGGAAATGTTAGAAATGGGGTCTTTGGTTGACAGTCAGGTTACCCCCTGTTCAAGTAAGGACCCTCCTCTAGTAAGGGTAAAAGAGAATCACCCTCAGCTAACCCTACTTACCCCCTTGGTAGCTTGGCACGAGCAGTAGGCTTAACTTCAGAGTGCTAGGTGTAATGTATTTGTACCAAAAAACACACAGTAACCTAATGAAAACACTACAAAATGACACAACACAGGTTTAGAAAAATAGGAAATATTTATCTAAACAAAGCAAGACCAAAATGACAAAAATCCACAATATGCAAGTCAAGTTATCACTGAAAATCTAAAAAGAGCCTTCATGTAATTTTAAACACACACTAACACTGTTAGCGTGAAAATGTACCTTGGGCTTGTCAAAAATAACCCTGCTCGGGCGAGTGTGCGTCAAGAAGGGCTTGCGATGGGTCGATTTCACTTACGAGTGAGACCTTGCGCCGTTTCTCCTTTTGTCGGGTTAGGTGCATTGTTTCTTCTCTCCGCAGGAAAGCAATGCGTCGATCAGGTCAGCACTCTTGGGTCCGGGCAGGCCTTGCGTTGTTTTTACACGCCCAGCGGTGTTTGCATCGGAAATCCAGCCTCACGATGATCTGAAAACCACACAGCGCAGGTTGTGATCTCACCAGCCCCCATCAGCGATGCTGTGCATTTCTCCAGCCCCAGGTGCGGATTTTTGGGTCAGGTTGCAGGCGAGCGTCGATTTTCAGCCATGAAGCTGGCGGCGCGTCGATTTTTCAGCCGCAGATCGGAGGTGCATCAGTCTTTTCCCCACACGGCATTTTGTGCATGGACTTCTTCCTCTTAGGCTACTAGCTTCTCCTTTCAGGGTCCCAGGAACTGGATGGGCACCACTTGGCAGAGTAGGAGTCTCTCCAGGGACTCCTGGTGCTGGCAGAGAGAAGTCTTTGCTGTACCTGAGACTTCAAACAACAGGAGGCAAGCTCTAAATCAAGCCCTTGGGGATCTTCACAAGATGGAAGGCACACAAAGTCCAGTCTTTGCCCTCTTACTCTGGCAGAAGCAGCAACTGCAGGATAGCTCCACAAAGCACAGTCACAGGCAGGGCAGCTCTTCTTCCTCAGCTCTTCAGTTCTTCTCCAGACAGAGGTTCCTCTTGGTTTCCAGAAGTGTTCTTAAGTCTGTGGTTTTGGGTGCCCTTCTTATACCCAATTTCTTCTTTGAAGTAGGCCTACTTCAAAGCAAAGTCTCTCTTGATTGTGAAATCCTGCCTTGCCCAGGCCAGGTCCCAGACACTCACCAGAGGGTTGGAGACTGCACTGTGTGTGGGCAGGCCCTTACAACCCTTTCAGGCGTAAGTGACACTCCTCCCCTCCCTCCTAGCACAGATGGCTCATCAGGAAATGCAGACTAATATCCAGCTCCCTTTGTGTCACTGTCTAGTGTGAGGTGCAACCAGCCCAACTGTCAAACTGACCCAGACAGGGAATCCACAAATAGGCAGAGCCATAGAAATGGTATAAGCAAGAAAATGCTCACTTTTTAAAAGTGGCATTTTCAAATACAAAATCTTAAAATCAACTTTACTAAAATATGTATTTTTAAATTGTGAGCTCAGAGACCCCAAGCTCCACATGTCCATCCACTCCCAAAGGGAATCTACAATCAGATTTAAAGGTAGCCCCCATGTAAACCTATGAGAGGGACAGGCCTTGCAACAGTGAACAAAGGAATTTAGCAATATTTCATTGTCAAGACATATAAAACTCATTACTATATGTCCTACCTTAACCATACACTGCACCCTGCCCTTGGGGCTACCTAGGGCCTACCTTAGGGGTGCCTTTCATGTAAGAAAGGCGAAGGTTTAGGCCTGGCAAGTGGGTACACTTGCCAAGTCGAATTTACAGTTAAAACCCCACACACAGACACTGCAGTGTCAGGTCAATGACATGATTACAGAGCTACTTACGTGGTTGGCATAACCAGTGCTGCAGGCCCACTAGTAGCATTTGATTTATTGGCCCTGGGCACATCTAGTGCACTTTACTAGTGACTTACTAGTAAATCAAATATGTCAATCATGGATAAGCCATTACATACACATTTTGTAAAGAAGCACTTGTACTTTAGCACTGGTTAGCAGTGGCAAAGGGCCCAGAGTAACAAAAACAGCAAAAACCGAGTCCAGCACACATCAACAACATGGGAAACAGAGGCAAAAAGTTAAGGGAGACCACGCCAAGGATAAAAAGTCTAACAGGAAACCTACCAAACCTTTGCATTTTTTTAAATTAGACATCTAGGGGAATCCAAGATGGGGTGACTTGTGGGGCTGTCATCAAGTTCTGTTACCCAGAATCCTTTGCAAACCTCAAAATTTCACCAAAAAAACACTTTTTCCTCACATTTCAGTTAGAGAAAGTTCTGGAATCTAAGAAGAGCCACACATTTCCTTCCACCCAGCATTCCCCTAAGTCTCCCAATAAAAATTGTACCTCACTTGTGTTGGTAGGCCTAATGCCCACGACAGGAAACACCCCAAAATGCATCATGGACATATCACAGCTTGACTTTGACAATTTTCACACAAAAAAACACTTTTTCCTCACATTTCGGTGACAGAAAGTTCTGGAATCTGAGAGGAGCCACAAATGTCCTCCTACCCAGCGTTCCCCCAAGTCTCCCGATAAAAATGGTACCTCACTTGTGTGGGTAGGCCTAGTGTCCACAACAGAAAATGCCCGAAAACACACCGTGGACACGTGACATTTTCCCAAAGAAATTAGAGCTGGTTTTTGCAAAGTGCCTAGCTGTGGATTTTGGTCTCTAACTGAGCCAGCACCTAGGGAAACCTACCAAACCTGTGCATTTCTGAAAACTAGACACCTAGGGAAATCCAAGTTGTGGGGCTCTCACCAAGTTCTGTTACCCAGAACCCTTTGCAAACCTCAAAATTTGGAAAAAAAATACTTTTTCCTCACATTTCGGTGATAGAAAGTTTTGGAATCTGAGAGGAGCCACAAATTTCCTTCCACCTAGCGTTCCCCCAAGTCTCCTGATAAAAATGATACCTCACTTGTGTAGGTGGCTTAGATGCCTGCAACAGAAAAAGACCAAAAACATGTAGAGATTGAGGGGATAGCACTGCGAGTTCAAAAGCACATATGTTTTTTTATGCATCTTTAGGCTGACTATGTTTTGGGGACCTACACAAGTGAGGTATCATTTTACTTGGGAGACGGAGGGGAATGCTGGGTGGTAGGAAATATGTGCCGGAACAGTGATCCTACAAAGAAAAGTGAGGAAAATATGCTTTTTAAGCAAATAATGGGTTTTGCAGAGGAGTCTTGGTATGAAAATGTTGGGGGATCCACGTAAGCCACACCTCCCTGGACTCCTTGTGGTGTCTAGTTTTAAAAATTGTCTGGGTTTGGTAGGTTTCCCTAGATGAAGGCCGCACCTTGGACCAAAAAAATAGGTGCCCCCCCCAAACACAGGTAGTTTTGTAATTGATCATTTTGTTGTGTCCACGTACTTCTATGAAGTTCCAAACATTAAAATTGTGAAAAGAAACACACTTAGGTTATGTTAAAAAGGCCTCTCACCCACCAACCAATTTGGTAGCATGCTTCATCATGATGGTTCAGTAGATCAAATTTTATTAATAAGAGATTCCACGAAAACGAAATGTACTGTTAATAACAGAAAGGCCAAAAAACTGAACCACTGACTCACAGCTCGTGAGCTGTAAAGCCGTGACAAGGCACCAACCGTCTTACAGTTCATTCACACACATTTCATACACGACATGCACAAGACCATTCATGCAGCCAGCCAGGAGCTCAGCACATCACAACACTAGCATCAACAGACAGCGCCACTCAAGGGCCCATCGCTTTTATACGCCCACATGCCTGATACAGCAATCACACCAGCTGACTGGAGTGTGTGGACTGGCGTTTGGCTGGCATTGCCAGCCAAGCGCCACTCTACGCACACCGCCAGCCAAGTGCCACACCACACACACCTCCAGCCAAGAGCCACTCCACAAACACACCGCCAGCCAAGCGCCACTCCACGCGCACCGCCAGCCAAGCGGCACTCTATGCACACCGCCATCACTTTTATTTTGTTTTTAAACAACTAAGAAACCACCTTACCAATTATAAGTACAAAACTACAAACACAAAAGTTCTAACTGAATACAGGACAGTAATGCCAACAGTGAAACTAACTATATGAAAATATAAAATGGCAGTTTACGCTCATGGTAGTTCCCAGTAATTCTTCTCTGTGTTGTAACTCCTGAAACAGCCTGCCACAAACAGCCCAGGCTTTGAAAGACAGTCTGGGCAGTACATCCGGCTTTCCCTCTGGATACCTCTTCGGGCACAAACTCTACATTTCTTAGCGGGTATGCCGTTTTTGGGAGTGGGAGGAATCTGATCAGGAAAGTGGCGATCTTTCAATCTAGCCACATCCTCCACAACTGCTACTCTAGGAACTCTTGCATGATCCACCACAACAAGGCTCTCTATCACTGACTCTTGAAATCTAACAAATGTCATCCTTGACTCAGGAGAACAATTCTTAAACACAATAAAAGCATTCAAAGTTGCCAGATTGAACAAATGGACGGCCAACTTTTTATACCACATGTAAGACTTACGAACAGCAGTGTAGGGTTCCAACCTCTGATCTACTCTATCAACACCACCCATGTGCTTATTGTCATCTAAAATGCACACAGGTTTGCGCACTTCAGCACCTTGACCCCAAACAGCCACAGGTGGAGTGCTCTCATCATGGATGGTAGTTAGCATGTACACATCCCTCCTGTCTACAAATTTCAGAGATAGCAGCTCATCATTCCCAAAGGCACTGCATTGTCCCCTCCCAAGTTTTTTTTACAGACAAGCTCCCTTGGATAGCCTTTCCGGTTAGAGCGGATCGTGCCACAAACAACAGTGTCCTTGAACAACTGAACTTCAGTGTAGAAGTTATCTACATACAAATAGTGACCTTTGTTAAACAGTCGTCTACCAAGTTCCCACACAATTTTATCGCTAACTCCAAAAGGGGGCAGACAACCAGGGGGGTCAATAATGGAATCCCTACCAGTGAAGACCCGGAAATTATAAACATATCCTGTACTACTTTCAGAAAGCTTATACAATTTAATTCTACATCGTGCCCTCTTGTTGGGAATGTACTGCCTAAAAACCAAGTGACTCTTGAACAGGACCAAAGACTCGTCCACACTTATTTCTTTGCCTAGCACAGAGACCTCTGAAAACCGATCTACAAAATGATCAAGGACAGGCCCAATTTTAAAAAGATGGTCACAATCAGGGTGATCTCATGGCAAGGCTAAAGCATTGTCAACAAAATGCAGCATCTGAAGAAGAAGCAAATACCGATTACGAGTCATCATTGCAGGATATATAGCCATTGCCATCAAGGGACTAGTAGACCAATAAGAAGCCAGTGACGGCTTCCTTATCAACCCCATCAAAAAGTCAAACCCAAGAACTTCTTTCTCTCTTCCAAAATTGTAGGAATCCAATGGGTAGCTCTAGACTGAGGCCTAAATCTTGCAGCGTTGTCCCTCAAATACTGCTCTGCATACAAATTAGTCTGCTCAACAATCTCTTCCAAAAATACATTGTCCATTAACAACTCAAACAAATTGACAGACAAAGGTGGTCATTCTGACCCTGGCGGTCTTTGACCGCCAGGGCGGAGGACCGCGGGAGCACCGCCGACAGGCCGGCGGTGCTCCAATGGGGATTCCGACCGCGGCGGTAAAGCCGCGGTCGGACCGGCACCACTGGCGGGGTCCCGCCAGTGTACCGCCGCCCCATTGAATCCTCCGCGGCGGCGCAGCTTGCTGCACCGCCGCGGGGATTCCGACCCCCCCTACCGCCATCCAGATCCCGGCGGTCGGACCGCCGAGATCCGGATGGCGGTAGGGGGGGTCGCGGGGCCCCTGGGGGCCCCTGCAGTGCCCATGCCACTGGCATGGGCATTGCAGGGGCCCCCGTAAGAGGGCCCCTACATGTATTTCACTGTCTGCTGCGCAGACAGTGAAATACGCGACGGGTGCAACTGCACCCGTCGCACAGCTTCCACTCCGCCGGCTCGATTCCGAGCCGGCTTCATCGTGGAAGCCTCTTTCCCGCTGGGCTGGCTGGCGGTCTGAAGGCGACCGCCCGCCAGCCCAGCGGGAAAGTCAGAATTACCGCCGCGGTCTTTCGACCGCGGAACGGTAACCTGACGGCGGGACTTTGGCGGGCGGCCTCCGCCGCCCGCCAAGGTCAGAATGAGGGCCAAAATGTTTTCTGTATCTACTCTACATCTTGGGAGACTAGAAAAGGCAGGCAACTGTGGCTGCTCCATTTTTGGGTCAACCCAGGTGTCAGGTCTTCCAATGGGAAACCTTTCAGCCGCTGGCTGCTGCACCATTGGCATATCGATGTCCTCCTCGAAAATAGGCCCTTCATCTGCACTGAGAGTGGCCTCCTCATCAGAAGACTCCTCTTGGGCAGAAATCTCACTGCCAGAATCTCTCTCTTCCTCCTCTGCCTCAGATGCAGAGTCCGTCTCATAATCATGGTCAGAAGACGACTCAAAAAGCATGCCAACAACCTGCTGAGCGGTCATTCTGCGACTAGCCATGATCCTTCCTAAGAAGTGTAACATAACAAATGCACCAACAACAACCAGCACTGTCTAAAATAAGTAATAACAAAGTGTGGCTTTATTACAAAGAGTTATGTTCTCAAAAACTATACCACTCACTTGCCTGAAAAAGCTAGACTAACCAGCAACTAATCTGCACAGACTCAGCAATCACCAATGATATCCTACTAAAAAGAAAAAAGACAAGCATATTAGACATCAGACAACACAAATATTGTGCACAAATCTAAGTACAATTTCACACACAATCCTGCATTTAGTACACCACTCACAAACATGTCATTCATGATTGGCAACAATACTCCTTGGGAGTAAATTTACTCACCTAAAACATGCAACTACGCAAACCGCAGTTCAACCACTGCCAAAAAGAACCAGAACAAAAGAAGCAAAAGCTTTGAACTAGAACAAAAAAGAGAGAAATAAACTGTTATAATCAAAAATGCAAATACTTTGCCAGTTAAGAATCACCCCGCCACCAGTTAAACATTTCCCTGGTGTCTAGTGGTCTCCGGGGCAGATGGGTCTAAAAACAAAAACTAGGCAGATCTGCTCCCAAGGGGGGCAGAAATGGGGTAAAATATTATGCCCCCTTGGGGGAGCGGCCCTTGCCCAAGAGCCCCCTGCACAAAAACACACACAAAAAAGAAAATCCCTGGTACCTAGTGGATTCTGCCATGGGCCGAAAAAAAAAAGGCCGATCTGCCCCCAAGGGGGTCAAAACTGCTCAAAAGTGTTTCTCCCCCTTTGGGGGGTGACCAATGCCCAAGGGGCCGCCACCCCACAAAAAAAAAAACAGCAGCACATCCCTGGTGCCATCGTGGCTTCTACCCCCGCCTGGGAGCAGATCGGCTTAAACATAATGAGCCGATCTGCCCCCAGGAGGGCAGAAATGGCATAAAATATCATGCCCCCTTTGGGGAGTAGCCCTTACACAAGGGGCCGCCCCCGCACAAAAAACATACACACACACACACTAAGAAAATCCCTGGTGTCTGGTGGATTCTGCCCCAGATGGGCCAAAAAAACAAGGCTGATCTGAAGTGTTTCTCCCCCTTTGGGGGGAGACCGTTGCCCAAGGGGCCACCCTCCCACACAAAAAAAACAAATAGCAACACATCCCTGGTGCCATCGTGGCTTCTACCCTCCCCTCCCGGGGGGGAGATAGGCAGAAAAATAATGAGCCGATCTGCCCCCAGGGAATGCAGAAACGGCATAGAAGATTATGCCCCCTTTGGGGAGCGGCCCTTGCCCAAGGGGCCATCTCCTGCACAAAAAACTCACACACACATGCACACAAACATATCCCTGGTGCCTGGTGGATTCTGCCCCATGGACCAAAAGAACAAGGCCGGAACTGCCTAAATGTGTTTCTCCCCCTTTGGGGGGGTGGCCCTTGCCCAAGGGTCTGCCCCCACACACAAAAAAACAAATAGCAACACATCCCTGGTGCCATTGTGGCTTCTACCCCCCCCCCGGGGCAGATCGGCTGAAAAATAATGAGCTGATCTGCCCCCAGGGGGGGCAGAAATGGCATAAAAGATTATGCCCCCTTGGGGGAGCGGCCCTTGCCCAAGGGGTCACCTCCCCACACAACAAACTCACACACACGCACACAAACATAATCCCAGGTGCCTAGAGGATTCTGCCCTTGGGGGCAGATGGGGCAAAAAAAAATGCGGATCTGCCCCAAGGGGGCGGAACTGCCTGAAAGGGTTTCTCCCCCTTTGGGGGGACTGCCCTTGCCCAAGGGGCCGCCCCAGCACAAAAAACAAATAGCAACACATCCCTGTTGCCATCATTTCTCCTACCCCCCCGGTGGCAGATAACCTGAAAAATAATTGAAACGATGTAGAAGATTATGCCCCCTTGGGGGAGCAACCTTTCCTCAAAGGGCCGCCCCCGCACAAAAAACTCACACACACGTACACACAGACAAAATCCCTGGCGCCTAGTGGGATGTGATCTGGCAGCAGGAATGCTAAAAGAAGCATTGAGGGAAAGGAAAACCCTTTCCTTTCCCCCAATGCCTCTTTTGAAACAATCCCCCCCTGGCCGAAGAGAAACTCACCTCTTCCTTCTCAGACGCGCTGGGAGCAAATGGCCTCCAGCGCGTCGGGCGCCCTCTAATGATGTCAGCACACGATTGTGCGTTGACGTCATTAGATGGGGGTGGAAGGCCAGGAGTAGAAGGGGAAGTGATTCCCGTTCCAACCCTGCCTGGGGTGGGGGGAAGGGAGGCCATCGGGGGAGTGCCAGCGCTTCCCCCGAGGGCCGGGTACAGGGACGTAACGGTTACATCATGGGCACCCGAGCGTTGCTGCCCAGGATGTAACTGTTACGTCCCAGGCATCCGAGGGGTTAAACAGAGATCTAACTGCTCTAGTGAGAAAATAATACATGACATTTTCCCCATAAAGGGATGCCATGGTATCCTTTCTAAAGAGGAGCTATTCGAGGGATGCGTTGATGCCTGATGAAGTCCCCATCTCTTTCTTAAAACAAGAAGCATCCCTATGGAGTAAAATTTTGCACCCAGTTTTTAATAGCTGCTATAAGACCAGAACCCCTCACTTCCAGACTGGGAATACTATAGTCCCACTCTTTAAGGGTGATTGTAATTTGACTGAGAACTATCGACAGATAGTCCTCTTAGATGTAATGGGCAAGGTCTTCACAAAATGTTTCCTGACCCAGCTAAATGAATGGGCAGAAGAGAATAATATTATCCCCATAGAGCAAACTGGGTTTTGGATAAGTCATGGAATAACATAATGGCTCTTCAATTAATTAACAAAAAATATGGAAAGTTAAGAGTACATGTTATCTATGCAGTTTTTACAGATTTCTTCAGCTTTTGATAAAGTGAAAAAGATCCTTGTTGTGGAGGAAGCTATTAAAAAGTGGTATGCCATGCACCTTGTTACACCTAACCATTGCTCTTCATTCTTTCACCTGGTCTAGCATCCTCCTAGGTGGGGATAAGGCCCTATCTAAGAAAATACAAACCCAAAATGGCCTAAAACAAGAGTTCCTGCTCGCTCCTATACTCTTCTCTCTATGTATTTCTGATCTCCCTGCTTCTTTTTTTTCAGGGTGAGGGCAGAGCACCGTCCATTGGTGGGAAATCATTGGCCTGCCTTTTGTATGCAGACAACATTATAATTCTGGACCTAACTCCTAAGGGCCTAAATGGTCTACTGCAATCTTTGGAATAATATGTGGTTAGACATCATCTAAAGATTAATATCTCGAAGAGTAAAACTTTCTGTTTCAATGGTAAGAAGAAACTTAAGTATCCTAACTTTACTTGGGCCTTGGGCTCCGGAAAATTAGAATGGGTTAATTCGTACTTGTTTTTAGGGAAGATAATGTGTGATAATCTTAGCGATTTGGCCCACATTGAGAGCCATAAGAGTAAAGCCCAGACCTAGGCTAAGGGTCTGGCTGCACTTTATAAGGCTATTGGCCGAATACATTTTCCTTATCTCCTTGAGGTTTATAGAGCAAAAATCCCTACTTCTTTACTTTGTGGTTTGGATCCAATTGGAATTGATAAATGGGGATTTTTAAATATGATTAAAGGGTGTTTATTGAGACATCCTGCCTCCATTAATTCTACTTTCTCAGGGGCGACCCTAAGGCTGGAATTGAGCCTGAGAAGCATGTTTATCCAGGCTCTGGTGGGGATAGTGCACTGGACTGCCTGCTCAGATATGGGTGATGAAGAAAGAAATCTTAATTGATAAAAAAAGAGAGATCACAAGTTTATTAAAATGTTCTCTTTGCAGTCAATCAGCTACAAATTGTTCCGAGTTTGGTATTTACACTAACAGGGACACAACTAAAAGCCACCCTAAAGCAAGCCACCTGGTGGCTAAGCTTTCGCTAAGATATAGAGGTATGCCAAAAAACAATGGGCTTGCTACATATAATTGATTCCTTTACAATAAATAGAGCGCAGCCCTATATTAATTGGAATTTGCCCCGTATTGTGAGGCACTTCTGGATTATGTTAAGGTGGGGTTTGCTTCCGCTGAATTCTCTTAAGGCGAAATGGTATAGTTGCTCTCCAGTATTTAACTTATGTCACAATGGAACTCAAGATCTAAATCATGTACTGTTTGTGTGCCCAGCACTTTTACTAGATTGTTGCAAATGGCTGAGGGCTACCTTATTGCAACTTCTATTACATCTGCCTCTGATGCACCTCAGTCACTTTACACATGCGTGCATGAACAACTTTGTATTCATATGATTGTAAGTTTATAATGGATTGAGACATTCACGTATATCTTGTGTTCTTATGAAATTATAAGTGTATGTTTACTTTTCTCAGTATGTTTTTATGTGGACCTCTTTTGAGTTCCATAACATAAATAAAATAAACTGAAACTGAAACTACTGCACACAATGCATACTGGAAGAAACTCCCGGGGTGCAAGCAAATTCTTGACCCCATAACTTCCCAACCTGGAATGTTTGCTTAGTTACATCACACTGGATTATTTAACATGACTTCCAAAGACTAAAACATGGAAACTATAATTTGCGCCGTCGCACTGCTAATTATCCCACATATTGTAACATTCATGACATCCTTGTTAACATCATTGATAATATCAATGTGATAACTTGGCTATGTCCCTTTCGTCACTGGGTGAGGCTCAGGCTTTCAAGGACTTCTATGAGTGCTTCTGAGTTGAGGTGACATAGGCGGTCATTCTGACCGCGGCGGTCGGCGGTCGCCGCCCGCCAAGCGGTTCCCGCCGAAAGACCGCTCCGCGGTCAAAAGACTGCGGCGGCCATTCCGGCTTTCCCGCTGGGCCGGCGGGCGACCGCCAGAAGACCGCCGGCCGGCCCAGCGGGAAAGCCCCTTCAACAATGAAGCCAGCTCGGAATGGAGCCGGCGGAGTTGCAGGGGTGCGACGGGTGCAGTGGCACCCGTCGTGATTTTCACTGTCTGCTAAGCAGACAGTGAAAATCTTTGTGGGGCCCTGTTAGGGGGCCCCTGAACTGCCCATGCCAGTGGCATGGGCAGTGCAGGGGCCCCCAGGGGCCCCACGGCACCTGTTCCCGCCATCCTGGTTCTGGCAGTGGACACCGCCAGAAACAGGCTGGCGGGAAGGCGGTCGGAATCCCCATGGCGGTGCTGCAAGCAGCGCCGCCATGGCGGATTCCCTGGGCCAGCGGGAAACCGGCGGGAAACCGCCGGCTCCCCTTTTCTGACCGCGGCGGTCAGAATCGCCCAGGAAGCACCGCCAGCCTGTTGGCGGTGCTTCCGCCGCCCTCCGCCATGGCGGTCATGGACCGCCAGGGTCAGAATGACCCCTATAGTCTCCCAGGTGGAAGTTCAGGTTTCAGTATTGCTAGTGTTGAGGGTGAGTTGTGTAAGGAAGTCTGTGTTGGTGTCAGTGAAGTTTGTGCACAGACCCAGTGGCCTGCAGCTGAGAGTGCCACATAGAGTAAAGTTGGCTGTTATGTGAAGCCTGAATGATAAATGTTCCATGTTGCAGGATGATGTGTCCTTGGGAATGGTGCAGTTGTTTCTGTAGATTATGACTATTTCACCTCTGGGCCTGTAAAGTTTATCTTGCCTAGCAATCTTGTTGCCAGGGGGAATGCCTGTGGCAATGTCAGGTGCCAATGCAGGGTTCATCCAGGTTTATCTGAGGAGAAGTAAGCCTTGGTTGTTGTCATGCAGCAGGTCCCAGAACTCTGTGTCATGTTTGGTGACTGAGCGGGTGTTGATGAGCATGCCTGCAAGTGATTGGTTGCAGTAATGTATGAGTTTGAGGGAGGTTTTTGGGTTGTTGTGCTGTAGGTATGGGTGCAGTGAACGTTATATATGGGGTAAAGCATGAAAACGTGCAGGAAGTGCAGTAGAACATTCCTCTGGTTTTGTAGAGTGCTGAGGCAGCAGCGTCTGGAGCGGCGCCCAGGGTTGAGAGCACAAAGGGTCATTAAAAGCAAATTAATTTCATAAAGTGGTGCAATGCATATTGCTGCAGTGATGCGCACACTGGACAGTAATACATTATCTTGGATGTTTCTTCAATGCAGTACTTAATTTGAGAAAGTGGTTGCTGGTGGTGGCCACCAGCACTTATTTTTGGGGACCCACACTTATTTTTTCCCTACTGAGCATAAGAGAGGAAACACACAGATCAGGGAGAAAGCAAGTACCCGCAGGAGTGAGATAAAGGGGTAGGGGGTACCTGGTAGTGGATTGAAAAAGGCAGGAGTTGGATTTAGGACTACCATCCTTTCTATTCAGGTGCCGATGTTTAATTGCACCAGCTGCTGCCTTGTGAGCAGAGTTTCCGGTACCAGAACTGTTTGTTTTACAAATTACACTCTGTTGTAATGTACTTGCATCACAGTATGTTTTAAACAATGCATAAGGAGTAACATCATGTATATGTGTACATGTGATTACAGGGAAGTATGCCACATATTTGCACAATTACGTATAATAAGAGACAGTTACAAACTTTGTTCAGTCAACATAATTTTTATTTTGGAAATGTTAACAATGTCAAAAAGTAAAAAAAATGTTGTCCAACCAAACAAAATAATGTTTATTTCTGAATTGTTTGCAATGTCCGTAAACATACATGATAAAAAAAGGTAATGCTACTAATATATTTTCTAAACTAATTTAACTAACAATGAGAATAATTTGCAAACATGTGAGCAACCGTAGAAGAGTACATTTAAGTTACATGTGCAAACTGCACTGTTGGACTTTTGGCCTTACGCAGGGTCATCCCCAGTCTTTTTGCCTCCTTCCTCCTGGTTTTTCTGACCTCTCGCTGTTGGCTCTAGGACTCTGAGCACTTTATCACTGCTGACCAGTGCTAAAGTGCAGGTGCTCTCCCATCTAAAGTTGGTATGATTGGCTTATACCTAATTGGCATATTTAATTTACCTATAAGTCCCTTGTACAGTGGTATCTCTATACCCAGGGCCTGTAAATTAATACTACTAGTGGGCCTGCAGCGCTGCTTGCGCCACCCACTGAAGTAGACTTTCAAAACCTGTCTCAGGCCTGGTAGCGCAGGGCCTGTGTGCGCAGTTTTCTGCCACAGGGACCTGGCATCTAAACTTACTTGCCAGGCCCAGAACTCCCCTTTTACTACATGTAAGTCACCCCAAAGGTACGCCCTAGCTAGCCCTATGGGCAGGGTGCCATGTATGTAGAAAGGCAGGACATGTGCCATATTGCATGGCCTGTCCTAGTAGTGACAAACAGCCTAACTGCTGTGAGTGCTGCCTTCTCATAGGATTGCATTAGAAATGCCCTGCCTTATGTGTAAGGGGTATTGTCTGATTTATGAGGGGTAGCGTAGGCATGTTTGGTATGGTTGTGATGGTGATAATAAATGCTGCTTACTGGTGTGGGTGTATTTTTTATTACTATCACAGAAATGCCACTTCTAGAAAGTGCACATTTATCTGTGCTTATGACTGGTGTTTTGCAGCTTGACTCCAATCCACGTCTAGGCAGAGTGACAGTTGGGGCTTTGTGCATACTTCTCAGACAGCTTGAACACAGGGAGGGTGGAGGTGACACAGAGGTGCATCTACATAGTGTAAAACCTTCCTGGGCTGAGAGAAGGGAGAGGCGGGCTCACCTGCATTTGTAAAGACTGTGCCCTGGCCTCACACAATAGGGTCGTTAACCCCCCACTGATGTTTGGAGCCTGTGCTGAAAGGAGAGAGGGGGCACTCCCAGAACCAGTTGTAACTGGCTGGAATCTCCTCTCCCTACCATTGTAAAACACTGTAAGAACTGACTATAAGTACAGGGGAATTTTCCCCACAATTTGAACACTCTTGGAAATTGAACCTGGACACAAGACGCTGCTGAATGGACTCATCAGGAAACCGCCTTGGACTGTTGCTGCTGTGCTAACCTGTGACCTGCCTGGTCACTACGAGGAACTGCCATCATCTGCACCCCTTGTGCTGGCCTGTAGCTGGACCCACCAGCCTTGTGCTCCTTCCTGCTTCATTGTTCCCAGGGGCAGGGTGCCGTGGCCCCTGACCCCTGTAACTTTTCCCTGCACGAGGAGTGCTGCCTTGATATCACCTTTGCGCTGAGAGAGCGCTCTTCTGTGCCCTCAGGCACTTCGAGGCACCAGTTTCATGCTGGAATCACCGCCGCAACCCGGGCTATAAGTATGGCCTTAGCGCTTTGAAAAGCGCTTCCTGGATGGCCCCCAGTAATCACGGTCCCCGGAGGGGCCCGTCAATGGTCTAGAGGAGGTGCGTGCCGCCCTCTTCTCAAAAGGATGTCAGAGGCCCCCATTTTGCACATAGGAGCGCCGGGGGCCCCATTGTTCATCTTCTAGGCACTGGAGGTGCCTTCATCAAGCCAGGTACTGTTAAAGGAACAATATATAGAACATAAGTTCTTACTAGAGACTTCTTCTGATTTATATGTTGCCTACCTGTTTTTGATGGTGTTTCATAGGCATATGCAAATGTTCCTTTTATGGGCATGACTTGCTAATATGTTTCCCTAACTTGCCATATTTTTTTCTAATGTTCCTACTATGGGCGTTTTATGATATTCTTATGACAAGTGTTCTGATGTGATAACGTGTTTCCTCACTACTGCTTATGTTGCAAAATACTGAGTAACCTGTGTGTATGTGTGACTACTGCTAATTTGCAGAGTAACTAATGTGTAACGTTCTGACAACTGCTAAGGTAGCAGGATAGTACTGATATGTGATGTTTGGTCTGATAATTGCGTTGTGTACAATACAGTATATTTTCATATAATCTGGTGTTGTGTTTCCTTTGTGGTGGGGATATTGCGTCACATGTGTGTGTGTGTTGTGCAAACGCTTTACACATTGCCTCCGGGTTAAGCCTGACTGCTCGTGCCAAGCTACCAAGGGGGTGAGCAGGGGTTATCTTGGACGTGTAACTCCCTTGCCCTGACTAGAGTGGGTAGGTTCTGCCTGGCTGAGGTGCATACCCTAGCCAACCAGAAACCCCATTTCTAACATGCACCAAGACGACATTTATGGTCAAGACCATATATCATAAGTATACAACTCAAGTAAATCTACTAAAAAGCCAGTGGCGGCCAGCAGTTTTAGGAGGGAGGGGGGCAGGCGGGAAGCACACTCACACTCATTCTTTCAAACAAACATGCACGCATGCACATCCATTAACAACACTCATCAACATTCAAACATGCACGCATGCACCAAACATTCATTTAAAAAGATCACACACATACACACTTACCTTCAGCCTCTGAGGTCCCAGGAGGGTTGGGACTGCTGCCTTCCCTCACTGGCTGATCTTAGGTCAGCCAATGAGGGAAGGCAGCAGTCCCAACTTCGTCACAGCATAGGATGGGGTCAGTGAGATTGCTGACCCCACCCCACCCCACCCCACCCCACCCCACTCAGTGACAAAGTGATTGACAGGGCTTAAACCTGAAGCGACCAGGTCGAAGTCAATGGGTGACGCTTCCCTCGTCACCCAGGGAAGGGCTTTGAGGCACCTTTGCTGAGCTGAGGAGGTCACGCCCATAGGAGCTGTGACCTCTTCAGCCCAGCAAAGTTCAGCTCAGGCAGCCAGGAGTCTGCGCAAATCGCGCATATCTGCTCCTGGCTGCCTGACCTGAACATGAAGAGTGTCTGTCAGGCTGACCTTTGTTCAGCCTGACCGGCACCCTTCATGAGGGGCAAAAGGTGGGGGGCGTGGCCCCTCCGCCCTAAAGGATGGGTCTCACCTGTAAAAAGCTTTTTCTTTGGTTGCATGATTTGTCCTCATATTTCTCTTGTCTGGGTACAGTAAAGGTCACTCAAGTCGAAAGATGTCTTAGACACCCAATTCAGATCGTCTAGTACAGTGGTTCCCAACCTGTGGTCCGGGGACTCCTGGGGGTCTGCGAGGCCTCCTTAGAGGACCCGCGACTGCTTAAAAATAAATAATATTAATAGATTAGGTCCTGAGCTTTCATTACTGACTCAGTGGGGGGGTCCTTGGATTCCAATAATGATTCCGTGGGGGTCCCTGGGATCCACTAATGATAAAGTGGGGGTCCACAGAAGTCAAAATGTTGGGAACTACTGGTCTAGTAGCATGTATTCCAGAATCCAGATGAATTAGTTGCTCTAGTTATTGTACAAATGTCAGCCTACACCTCACTCAGGTGAATATCTAAAAGTGTCCTCCAAACATTAGGCATTCGGGTAAATTGACATGGAAATAAAGTGAAGCTTTAGGATTGACAAAAAGTCTGGCCCAGAATAAAATATTTGGCGAGCCACTTTTTTGTAGAGTTCTCACACCCAGTTCCCAATGTATTCAGTGGATAGGCTAGATTTAAAGATGAATTCCTTTTTTAAACGATTATTAGTGGCTGTCGAATCCATGCTTCCGGATCTGGGACAAAGTATGAAATACAACCATAGCTGCGTGGGCAGGCAAGGCGCAAAGAGTAGTGCGATCACAGTGTAATCGATGTTAAATTTCGCCCACGCTCTCCTCAGTCGCTCTCCTGAATCTCTATTGTCAAGCGTTCGCATATTGTGTACTAGTTTTATGTGGAGCGTTTCATTGCCTCTTGGGCTTGTTCTGGCTATTTCCTGATTTTGGGTGTAAATGATCCGTGCACCTTTCTGTTCACAGAGGCAGTGGGAAGCTGAAAAGCAGGGCTTCAGAATCTGGATCTCAAGTCACGTCAGCAGCAGCTTGTAAGAAATAGCTCCAAGAAGACGCCATTATGGAAGTCAACATTGCAGGGTGAAGACAACGCTGCTCGTATGCACCATTACTCCAGGAGGTCAGTGCCTGGAGCTGGATTGTTTCTGAATGAACATCAGCAGGGGACTTCCGTGCTCCTCTGAAGTCATTTCCGTGTGTGTCTCGGGACCCATGAGTAATAGCGCACACAAACAACAAGCGAGGGCCATGAAAGTGAACGATAATGGAAAAATGAACGACAATTACGGACACGGGGGGGCGAGAGGCGTGGGCGAGGCGGAATAGGGCGAGCAAGCCAAGGAAATTAACAGCCGTCCTGCGATGGCGAAGGCGACGGGGTAAATGTGTGTGAACAAACCGTCCTCCAGCGTTCCTGCACATCAGCGCACATGTAAAACAAATGTAGATGGCAGCTAAATGGATTGTCGTCCTCAACCAAAGGCTATTTTCAGCAGGCCTCCTGGGAGAAGTTTTGAAGAGAATAAAGCACGTGTAGATTGAGAATGGTGACGTACCAATTACACTTCAAGTCAAAGAAATATACAAATACATGTTTGCCTCCTCTGTTATTTGAAAACGTGGTCTCGTAAAATCAGCCTCAGAATCTTGGTCACAGCTCAAATCTGATCAAGGTCGAGGTGAAGAAGGACTTTTTTAAAAGACAAAGTAAACACTTGCTCAGTGGAGAAACTGTGATAGCTGGGGCAGTGGTTGCCAAAATTTGACTTCTGTGGACCCCCACTTTAGCATTACTGGAACCCGGGATCCCCACTGAGTCGTTAATAGAAGCCAGGAACCCAAGCCTAAGCATTGTGGATGATCGGAACTGCAAAACAATACACAAAGAATACAGAAACATGCATTTCATCTAAAAAAAAATCACAAATGATAGCACATTTTATTTAATTTCCTTACAAATAAAATAACAAAAATACAAATTGTAATATAATTAGGAAGGTTCCAGCTTTGCTAAATTCAATTGAAGCCACCAATCATCCATACTGCATACTGTTTGGTGCACTTGCACTGCTCCCACAAATCAATCTGAGAATACTAATTTAATTTTTAGCCTCCAATTTCAAGTTGCTGGACAGTACGTTTTACAATTTTCAATTGTACATTTAGCCACTGTATTTCTATATGCTTCTTTAATCTGTTGATATTATGTAATTTTCTAAGCAGTCATGGACCCGGTGAGAAGTCTTTGCGGACTCTAAGGGGTCCCCCAGACCACAGGTTGGGAACCTCTGTTCTAGCGGGATCACTGAAATAAAACAACAAACCGTAATTGTCTTTTTAAATGTGTAATAAGTATGCATGGATGGGAAGGATAACGGAGCCACTACATGTTCATGGCTCACAAGAAGCATGGGAGCTATTGTGACCCTAGATTGAGCCACTGACCTACTACAGACAGAGGCCTAGTTACTTCTGGCTAATAATGATGCATACACAGACAAGGAGTGGAAAAACCCAGTGCACTCTACGCCCATTTATAATATTGCCTCTGGCCATGCCTAGCCAGTGGATGTGCAAAGTGTACATCTGGGGTAGTGTGCTACCACAGGGTAGTTCCCCAAGGAACTCACTACATCCCACCCCAATTTGGTGTCAATGGTCATTGTTCCACCTGACATACAAAATCCTTGAGCCGTAGTCTTGGTGGGGGATTTTATTAGAGATCATTGAGCTGGTGACAAGAGCAGCCCTCTCAGCTGGTGTCCTTGAAGTATGAGGCCGTTTTGGGTAGCACTGAGTTTGTTGGGGACCTTCCAGAGTTTTGGGAGCCTTTCTTTCTCTGACCCCAGCCAGTCATAGGCATCTTGTAGGAAATCCCACCTTGTTTCCTTCTGCAGATCGTCTTTTACCTTCATGAGTAATGCATCTGTAGCAGTGGCACTTTCGATTTCATGCAGGTCGAGTACTCTTGGGCATTCTCAAATGGTTATTGTTTGTATATATTCCTATGTTGCCTGGTCGCTGTCTGTGTTTCGTTCTGCCATTTGGGGCGGATGACGTGATAGAAAGTCCAACGTATTCTTGGTGCCTTGGTGGTAGGCTACTTATATGCAGTAGGAATTGCAGTTGGAGGGCCAGCACTCGATTCGTGGTGGAGGGTGAGGCACTGTGCCTCTGAAGAGTGAGACGAGTGGTTGGTGGTCAGTGGCTACCCAGAATGGTCGTCCACAAAGGTATAGTTGAAAATGTTGCAAACTGACTTGATCACAAGGGCTTCTCTTTCAGTGTGAACATACCACTTCTCGATTTGCGGAAGTGCTTTGCTGGCGAACGCTAGCGGTGCCCATCTCCCTGGTTCTACTTTCTGAGTGAGTACAGCCAGAGGCCTAGAGGCTTAGCATCAACTAGGAGGTCAGTTCTGTTCTTGGGTTCGAAGTAGGCCATTGTTGTTTTGACCAGCAGAGATGTCTTGTTGGATGGATATGCCTCCTCTTCATTTTGGTTCTACGACCAGGAGGCATCACCTTAATGGTTCTGCAATGGTAGCTAAGTAAGGTTTGAACCTGGTGCAGTAGGTGACCATACTGAGGAAACTGCTTACCTCAGATGCGGTCTTAAGTGCTTGGGCTTGCTTGATCACTTGTGACTTGCAGGGGTTGACTTTTACTCCCTTGTGGCTAAAAATGTGTCCAAAGAACTCTATGGGAAAAGGAACACTTTTCTCTATAGAGGGTGATGCCATGTTTCAAAATGTGCTTGAGAGTGCCTTGGAGGTGTGGGTGATGGTCTTCATTGGTTGCAGAATGAATTAGGATGGAATCACTTACATTCATGATGCCTTGGAGTCCTGACAACGTTTTCCATATGGAATCTTGGAATACCACTGCTGCAGAAGAAATTCTGAAGTTCAGCCTTTTGTATTGGCGTAGTCCCAGGTGGGTGGAGAACGTTATTGTGAACCTACTTTAATTGGACAAGTACAGCAGATGCTACCCGGTGTTTAAATCCAACTTGGATAACCATTTTGACACATTGAAGTCAGCAATAATGTTGTCCATCGTAGGCGTTATGTGCCTCTCTCGTTTGACCACTTGACTAGGAAGGTGCATGTCAATGCATAGCCATACCTTCCTGGGTTGTTTTAGTTTCTCTGCGATCACCATGGGGAAGATATACGTTGTTTTTATTCCAGTGCTTTTTCAATCACACCTTGTCTCTCAGGTTTATCCAGTTCTTGTTCAACTAATGGCCACAGGTGGAAGAGTTTGAGCCAATCTCTTAGGGTGATAGGCCTCACAGACCTGTCTATGTGTAGTTTGATAGGAGGAGCCTTCAGACAGCTTAGGCCACAGAGAAATTAGTTCAACAGTTCATGGACCTGAAATGCCTACACGTTCGTCAGCCAAGTGGCTGCCAAAGACTGTGGGCCTGATTCTAACTTTGGAGGACGGTGTTAAACCGTCCCAAAAGTGGCGGATATACCACCTACCGTATTACGAGTTCCATAGGATATAATGGACTCGTAATACGGTAGGTGGTAAATCCGCCACTTTTGGGACGGTTTAACACCGTCCTCCAAAGTTAGAATCAGGCCCTGTGTCTGCTTCTTTCTCGACCATATGGAACATGGCTTGGATTTCATGGCCGTCCAAGCGTATACTCATGGTCGTGCATCCCTTCAGCTCTAGTGGGAGTGAGGCTCACATGCATGAATATTTTGGTGTTGGACAGCAACAGTTCTGGTTTGGGCTGGAGGCGTCTGTATTGCTGGATGCAGTGATTAAGACACCTGTGTCTATAAGGACTTTTATTTTGGGTCCCACGATCTCTACAATGCATGTTGGCTGTGGTCTTCTCTGCAGTTTCAGGTCATAGGTGAATGATATAAGGAATACTTCTTCCTCTTCTGATGATGATTCGTCTGGGCTGTATCTTTGCCCCTTTGGGTGTTATGCGACTCTGGGTGGTTCTGGTTCTTCCAATCATAGCTGTTTCACTGCTCTAGTCTGGGCCCCTCTTCTCCTGGTTCCTCTTTCTTTGAATCCTCCCCGGCACACCATTGCAAAGCTGTTCATCTTCCAGCAGTTGGAACACATCTGGCCTTGCGCTGGGCACTCGTTTGAGGCCTGCTCCTCCTGCCCACAGTACGTATGTGAAGCACGATCCTGTTCATGTGGGTGCAGGCGTCCTGAGCTTGCTTGTTTTTCCAAGTACCTGTATGATGTTGGCATGTTCTTTTTTTATGACTGGGGTCTTTTCAGAATTCTGCATCATGGCAGCCTTCATCTTGATGGCTGAGAGGTCGTGGGAACTTGCCATGATAAGAATGTCATTCAGGCTGATGTTCATTTGTCTCAAGATAAACCCCATGAGTGCATTGCTGCAGCATCCTTGGGTGATCTGTACCCTTATCTCTTTTGGTTAGTGATCAGGTGTGCATGTGCAGGCTAGTTCTTGCAGCCATGTGTAGAACGTCTCTATTGACTCTGCCTGCCATTGGCGGGCTTGCCAGAGTTTAAAACGCTCAAAGTCTGGGTTTAGTTGTGGGTCATGATGAGTGCTCTTAGTTCTGCGTCATAGTCGTCTTCTGCACTGGTACAGAGGAGGTGTCTGAAATTGTAGATTTTGTCACCGACATAGTGTAGGAGGAGCAAGCGATTCACCACTTCGTCTTTTTCTCAGGTGGCAGCAAAATTGTTTTCTAGCGCCCTACCCATAACTTCCAGCAAAATTATGCTGTTGTGGAGTCTGAGTTCACTGAATGATTGCAACACCTTGACAAGGGCGTGCTGTGGGGAAAACTGCGTCAGAGGTTGTGCTGCGTTTGGTTTGTCTACCATGTCTTCTGGTTGTAGGCACATTTGCAACTTTTTTTTCTTGCAGCTCACGTGGTAAGGGATGGTTCTCCCGCTCCCTTTTGGCTCAGTCATTGTCTGTTAATATGAGGGTGCTCCTCCCCAGCTGTGTGCTTATGCTAATGGTTATCTATATCAAATGAGCTTTCTCCTCTTGATTAAATTGCCCAGCCTCTTGAAGTGTAATCTAACTGCCTATACTGTCCTCATTCTTTTTAATTGAGTGCCAAAACCATGTAGCAGCAAGGAAAAAGTCCACTTACTTGCACTGAGCAGCGGAGGAGGGGCTACCAAGTAATACCCCAGTCTGCCCTGGCAGCAGGTGTTCCTGATCTAACATGCAGGCTCCAGCAAGGAGAAGAAAATGTCGGTGGAGTCTCAGGCTGGGCGGGATGGTTGAGTGCATGAGAGCCGCACGCCTTGTTGTCCATCAATAGCCAGGGCCAGGGCATCTCATCACACCACAGAGGTGTCCTCGTTCAGTAGGGTAGCAGGCGGAGGTGGTGGGAAGGTGCAGGCTGGGTCTCACATTGGCAGCAATGCTGGGTCAGAGTTGGCAGGCCTCAACAGGGTGTGGCACACCGTTGATGGAGTGCTGTGAGGGTTCGGTGTCCTGCATAGCAGCAGGGGTGAGGTGGTTGGGCATGCAGCCTCTTCACAAGCTGGGCATGGGTCTGTGAGGACAGGCAGTGAGTGGCTGTAGGTCCGGTATGGTGCACGGGCAGCCCTTCTCATTGCCAGTGTTGTGATCCTAGATCCAGCCATGTGGGCTACCACAGTCAGAGGCCTAGTTACTGCTGGCTAATAATAATGAATACACAGGCAAGTGGTGGTATCTGGATGAAAAGACCCTGTGCAGTCTCCGCTCATTTATTATATAACCTTTGGCCTTGCCTGGCCAGAGGATGTGCAAGATGTACATCCAGGGTAGTGTGCTATCACGGGTTAGTCGGGGTAGCTCTGGGTGACTCACTACAGTTGCAACTTTGAGGGATACTTGGAAAGGCTTCTGTGTCAGGTTACATCACTAACTTAATCTTTATACATTTGTGTACATATGTCAGTATAAATATAGACATAAGTATAAATGTATTGTTGAGACAGCCTTAAGTCTAAGGCCCTCATTACAACATTGGCGGTAAATCCCGCTTACCGCCGTGCAGAAGACCGTCAACACACCGCCGCGGCCGTGGAATTCCGCCACAGCTATTATGACCCACAGTTCGGAATCTGCCAAAATCTAGACACCCACACAAGTCCGCCACACCAAAGGTCAGTGATAAACTGGCGAAAACAAAACCTCCACCGTCACACCAACAGAAATACGCCCACACTATCACGACCCACGAATCCACGCATCGGTCTTTCAACCGCGGTATTCCATTGGCGGTACACACCGCCGTGCTCAAAATACACACACTCTTACAAAACACATCCACATTGGACAATTCCAAACACACACACCTGATACACATACACACACACCACTCCCACACACCCAATACAATATAAAACACACACCCACATCACCCACAAACCCTTACGACAACAATTCACGAACGAAAGCCAGAGAGAGACAGCACCAGTAAGAACACTAGCATCCACAGGCACACAACACCATCACCCACATAACTTCCACGCACCTCACACAACACCCCACTACATATCAGCACACTTATCACCCCACACATCATCTACACCACCCCATGGCACGGCAAAGACACCCCAGGTCATCGGAGGAGGAGCTCAGGGTCATGGTGGAGGAAATTGTCCGGGTAGAGCCACAGCTATTCGGATCACAGGTGCAGCACACCTCAATTGCAAGGAAGATGGAGCTATGGCGAAGAATAGTGGACACCCATCACTAAAGCATGCCCACTGCACATACCCATACACCCCCCTAAACCATCATCACACGAGGTCCCACACATTAATGCAAGCACTGGGGTACACGGTCACCCACCCATTGCACACCATGACACACACAGATGTAATAACCATCCTTTTATACCCCTGCAGGACCTCTACCCAACGTCACCGAACAGGAGGGTCCACACATGTCCACACCACCAACAGAAGATGCCCACAGTGATGACAGCACCTCTGTCCAACTGGATCTAGATGACAAGCCCGGCCCATCGGGGACCTCTGGACAGTCGGTTCCCCTCACACAGTCACAGGCCACTACAGAGCTTCCCCCCTCTGGAAACACAAGCACAGCACCCACCCAGCGGAACCATACCTCCGTCCCCAGGACACCTCAATCAGCTGTGTGTCCACCACTACAGGGAACCCAGGCTAACCCACCACCCCAACAACAACAGGGACCTGGGGGCAGTGGTAGTGGGCACAGGGTCCAGGGGTCAGAGGCCCAGGAACACAAGGGAACTGGGAGGGCTGCTGTGCGACAGGGGGCGGACAGGCCAAGGGAACCCACTCTCCATGAGGCCCTCTCCTCCATCATGGGAGCCTACCACCACTCCCAGGAGACGATGGTAACGGTACTGGCCAACTTTCAGGAGACCCAGCGCCTGCAGGAGGAACAGTATATGGGCTTCAGGGAGGAACTCAGAACCATCAACTCTACCCTGGGCACCATCGTAGGGGTGCTGAAGGAACTTGTGAACTCCGGGAGGGACACTGTGGCACTACAAGGGGCCCCTGACACTAGCCTGGACGATGAACTGCCCACCACCTCCGCCGGCGCTAGTGGACAGGATGCCCTGCCACAGGACCACTACACCATCACCCACATAACTTCCACGCACCTCACACAACACCCCACTACATATCAGCACACTTATCACCCTACACATCACCTACACCACCCCATGGCACGGCAAAGACACCCCAGGTCCTCGGAGGAGGAGCTCAGGGTCATGGTGGAGGAAATTGTCCGGGTAGAGCCACAGCTATTCGGATCACAGGTGCAGCACACCTCAATTGCAAGGAAGATGGAGCTATGGCGAAGAATAGTGGTCACCCATCACTAAAGCATGCCCACTGCACATACCCATACACCCCCCTAAACCATCATCACACGAGGTCCCACACATTAATGCAAGCACTGGGGTCTGGGGTACACGGTCACCCACCCATTGCACACCATGACACACACAGATGTAATAACCATCCTTTTATACCCCTGCAGGACCTCTACCCAACGTCACCGGACCGGAGGGTCCACACATGTCCACACCACCAACAGAAGATGCCCACAGTGATGACAGCACCTCTGTCCAACTGGATCTAGATGACAAGCCCGGCCCATCGGGGACCTCTGGACAGTCGGTTCCCCTCACACAGTCACAGGCCACTACAGAGCTTCCCCCCTCTGCAAACACAAGCACAGCACCCACCCAGTGGAACCATACCTCCGTCCTCAGGACACCTCAATCAGCTGTGTGTCCACCACTACAGGGAACCCAGGCTAACCCACCACCCCAACAACAACAGGGACCTGGGGGCAGTGGTAGTAGGCACACGGTCCAGGGGTCAGAGGCCCAGGAACACAAGGGAACTGGGAGGGCTGCTGTGCGACAGGGGGCGGACAGGCCAAGGGAACCCACTCTCCATGAGGCCCTCTCCTCCATCATGGGAGCCTACCACCACTCCCAGGAGATGATGGTAACGGTACTGGCCAACTTTCAGGAGACCCAGCGCCTGCAGGAGGAACAGTATATGGGCTTCAGGGAGGAACTCAGAACCATCAACTCTACCCTGGGCACCATCGTAGGGGTGCTGAAGGAACTTGTGAACACCAGGAGGGACACTGTGGCACTACAAGGGGCCCCTGACACTAGCCTGGACGATGAACTGTCCACCACCTCCGCCGGCGCTAGTGGACAGGATGCCCCGCCACAGGACCACCACACCAGCACCCCACACCCTGCAGAGGGAGAACCACCTCGCAAACGGTCCCTGAGATCCAGGAACAAGACAGAGAACAATGCCAAGACACCCGCCAAGAAATGAGACCAACCTGATTGTCATCCTACTGTCCCACTTTGTCACCCCGTCCATCCTTAAACTGCCGCAGCCCCACATCCTATGCCCATAAGGGCAATGCACCTGTGAGACTAATAGACTGGACTCTGCCATGGACATTCCTCCACCATCACCCCTCACCATTTTACTACCCCCTCCAATATTGAGCACTTAAATAAACACCCTTAAAGCACAAAACAATCTGGAGTCTGTCTGTGATTTCGGAATACTGTATTACAAATAACTGTGTCAAAAAGCTTTTTTCATTGGTAATGTCAAAATACCTATGTCACACAGCTCTAGTCCATGAGGAATCAAAGCAGTTGTCACACAGTGGGACCCACATCTGTGAAATCGTAAGGGAAAGTGACAACTCAGTGACCATACACTGTGTGAAAACGACAGACAGTAGAGAGGCAGTAGTGTTAAAGTACATGTAGTAGGCAGGTCTGTACTCTTACCTGTGTCTCACTGGAAATATTGCTGGATCACTGAGTCCCTGTTGTTCATGTCTTCTTCCTCTGCTTCCTCGTCTTCACTGTCCACAGGCTCCACAGCTGCCACAACACCTCCATCTCGACCATCCTCCTGCAGAAAAGGCACCTGTCGTCGCAAAGCCAAGTTGTGAAGCATACAGCAGGCCACGATGATCTGGCACACCTTCTTTGGTGAGTAGAAAAGTGATCCACCTGTCATATGGAGGCAACGGAACCTGGCCTTCAGGAGGCCAAAGGTCCGCTCGATCACCCTCCTAGTTCGCCCATGGGCCTCATTGTAGCGTTCCTCTGCCCTTGTCCTGGGATTCCTCACTGGGGTCAGTAGCCATGACAGGTTGGGGTAACCAGAGTCACCTGCAAATGGCGAGGGACAACTGTTAGACACACACTAACCTGGAGGGATATCCCCAGACCCAGACAACCATTCCCACTGAGTAGCTTCCAGGTGCTCACCTATTAGCCACACACGATGCCTCTGGAGTTGACCTATCACATAAGGGATGCTGCTATTCCGCAGGATGTAGGCATCATGCACTGAGCCAGGGAACATGGCATTCACATGGGAGATGTACTGGTCTGCCAAACATACCATCTGTACATTCATCGAATGATAACTCTTCCAGTTTCTGTACACCTGTTCACTCCTGTGGGGGGGGGGGACCAAAGCCACATGTGTCCCATCAATGGCACCTATGATGTTGGGGATATGTCCCAGGGCATAGAAATCACCTTTCACTGTAGGCAAATCCTCCACCTGAGGGAAAACGATGTAGCTCCGCATGTGTTTCAGCAGGGCAGACAACACTCTGGACAACACGTTGGAAAACATAGGCTGGGACATCCCTGATGCTATGGCCACTGTTGTTTGAAATGACCCACTTGCAAGGAAATGGAGCACTGACAGCACCTGCACTTGAGGGGGGATTCCTGTGGGATGGCGGATAGCTAACATCAGGTCTGGCTCCAACTGGGTACACAGTTCCTGGATTGTGGCACGGTCAAGCCTGTATGTGATTATCACATGTCTTTCCTCCATTGTCGACAGGTCCACCAATGGTCGGTACACCGGAGGATGCCGCCATCTCCTCATATGTCCCAGCGGACGGTGCCTATGGACAACAGCGAGCACAGAGTCAAACAGATCAGAGGTACGTACCCACAGCTTACACAGAACACCATTCATACTCAAAAAGTGGCCTGTATGTGTGTTGAGTCTAGGCCTAGGTATGTGTGATGCAGTTTAAAATGAAGCCATGTGGGCCCCTGAAATGGCGGCTGCCTGACCTCTACAGTGGGACAATGGGATGTGAGGTAACTGCGCTGGCGTTGTACACCGTCGCGGTAGGCGGTCTAAGACCGCGGCGCAATTCTGCATTGGTTAACATTGGACCCTATGGGTCCCAGGAGCCAATGACGATGTACGCCGGCGGTGACGGTACGCACCACCGTGGACGTGACCGCCATTTTCTATCTGTTCAATCACTCGATACCTGATCTTCGACAGGAGAGGACCTACACTGCAAGTGCTGCTGTGACCTCAGTCTGGAAGAGACAATGGCTCGAGTGTCTGTGGAAAGGGCCGCAGCATTCACATCGGAGGAGTTGGAGAAACTCGTGGACGGGGTCCTCCCCCAGTACACGCTACTCTACGGTCCTCCAGACAAACAGGTAAGTACACAGGGAGCATGATGTATGGGCTATGCCTGTGTGGAGAGGGCTGGATGTAAGAAGGAAGGGGGGAGAGTGCGGTGTGCATGAAACGACAGTGAATGCATGTGCCACATGGCAAGGGTAGGGATCGGGGCCAATCACTTTGACAGTGCAGTTGGTAATAACTTTCTCTTCCCCCTGTACAATTCATATAGATCAGTGTCCACCAGAAAAAACATATTTGGTGTGCCATCGCCAAGGACGTCCGGACCCTGGGGGTCTACCACAGACAGAGCACCCACTGCCAGAAAAGATGGGAGGACTTTCGCCGCTGGAGCAAGAAGACGGCGGAGGCTCAGCTGCGGATGGCCTCCCAACGTGGGAGGGGTGCCCGTCGCACCATGACCCCCCTGATGTTCTGGATCCTGGCGGTGGCGTACCCGGAGTTGGATGGGTGCTTGAGGGCATCACAGCAGCCACAAGGGGTGAGTACACTCTCATTCTGCTGCGCGCAGTGGAGGGGTCTGGGTGGGGGAGGTGGGCTGTGGGTTTCTCTTGGCCAGGGCGAGTTCCGTAGGCAAGGTACCTCCGTAAGGCAGGCCATGTGGCACCCCACCTCTGTAGAGTGCCAAGGACACCTAGTCATGCCCCTGTGTCATCTATGTGTGCAGATGTCGTCCATGGCCTTGTAGGCCATTTCCCAGGAATTGAACAGTGGAGCCCAAGAGCGCAGTGTAGTGCAGGGGGCTTCTGTGTCTGTCGTGACCGCCAACGGTAGCAGTAATGCATGCACTCAACATTTCTTTCTTCTGTCATCCCCCCCTTTTTGTGGTCTCCCTGTTCTTGTGTGCATTAGCATCATCAGGCAGAGGAGCAGTGGCACCGGAGCACCAGGGGGCTGCATCCCACATGGCCATTGAGGGCCACACTATGGACTCGGAGTTCAGCAGTGGGATGGAGGGCGAGGGCAGCTCCTCGGCGGGGACAGGAGCTGAGACCAGTGACACGGACTCGTCCTCTGATGGGAGCTCCCTTGTGGTGGTGGCAACATCTGTGCCACCCCCATCTACAGGTACAGCCACCACCCCCCCTTCCAGCACCGCCCTCCCAGCAGCCCCTCAGCCTTCGCTCCATGCCTGCTCACCCAGGAGGGTGGGCATCACCTTCGCCCCAAGCACCTCAGGCCATGCCCCAGTCACCCCTGCTGCCCTCAGTGAGGAGGCCATTGACCTCCTGAGGTCCCTCACTGTTGGGCAGTCTACCATTTTGAATGCCATCCAGGGTGTAGAAAGGCAGTTGCAACAAACCAATGCATTCCTAGTGGGCATTCATTCTGGTCAGGCGGCCCTTCAGCGAGCTTTTCAGACTCTGGCCTCTGCATTGATGGCAGCCATTGTCCCTGTGTCTAGCCTCCCCCTCTAACTTCCTCCACCCAGACCCAATCCCCTCTACCTCAGCCTATCCCAAGCACACCTACAGACCAGCATGCACAAACGTCAACACACAAGGGAAGCTCAGGCAAACATAAGCACCACACATCCCACAGGTACTCACACAAGCATCACACACATGCAGACATACCAACATCCACTGCCTCCACTGTGTCCCCCTCCTCCTCGTCTCCCTCCTCCCTCCCTGTCTCGTCTACACTCACACCTGCATGCACTATATCTAAAGCCACTACGTCCCTCTCCAGCACACCCACCACCACACCCCGCTCACGTGCAGTCACCACCCCCACTGCCATTCACACGTCCCCTGTGTCCTCTCCCAGTGTGTCTGTGACGCCCCCTCCCAAGATACACAAACGCAGGCACACACCTACCCAACAGCCATCCACCTCACGACAGCCTCCAGCGCATGCACCTTCACCCAAAGTCAGCAAACGAACACCTCCTACAACCACCACCTCTTCCTCCATTCCCAAACCCCCTCCAGCTACCCGTCCCCGTGTCTCCCCAAAACTTTTCCTGTCCAACCTTGACCTCTTTCCCACACCTCCCCCACCCCGTCCGTCTCCTAGGTCCCGAACTAGCACCTCAGCCACAACATCTCCGGGACCAGTGGTGCCTGTAGTCACCGGAATCTGGAGTGCACCGGCCACCAGGGCAGCCAGTGTGGCACGGAGCCACAACACACACAGTCCCCCACCTGTGAAGCATCAGAAGTTGGCCAGTGCCCGGCGGGAGAGGGGGAAGACTCCAGCCACCAAAGCCGCTCCCAGGGGTTCCGGTGGGAGTGTGGAGTCAGCTGTGACACCTTCCAAGGTGGGGAAGGGCCACAAGAAACCCGGCAAGTCTGGGAAGAGCAGCACGGCGGAGAAGACCGCCATCATCCCCGCTGCCCAGGAGGCCACCGCCAGCACCAGCCCAGCTGCCCAAAAGGCCACCGCCAGCACAAGCCCAGCTGCCCAGGAGGCCACCGCCAGCACCAGCCCAGCTGCCCAGGAGGCCACTGCCAGCACCAGCCCAGCTGCCCAGGAGGCCACCGCCAGCACAAGCCCAGCTGCCCAGGAGGCCACCGCCAGCACCAGCCCAGCTGCCCAGGAGGCCACCGCCAGCACCAGCCCAGCTGCCCAGGAGGCCACCGCCAGCACAAGTCCAGCTGCCCAGGAGGCCACCGCCAGCACAAGCCCAGCTGCCCAGGAGGCCACCGCCAGCCCAGCTGCCCAGGAGGCCACCGCCAGCACCAGCCCAGCTGCCCAGGAGGCCACCGCCAGCACAAGCCCAGCTGCCCAGGAGGCCAGCACCAGCCACGCTGCCCAGGAGGCCACCGCCAGCAAAAGCCCCGCAGGCCATGAAGGACCACCAGCAAAAGCCCCGCTGGGCCATGAAGGACTGCCAGCAAAAGCCCAGCTGGGCCATGAAGGACCGCCAACAAAAGCCCCGCTGGGCCATGAAGGACCACCAACAGCTGAGTCCATGCAATGGAGACCGCCACCTCAAGCACCGCTGAACAGGGCAACGCCGTCTCATGCACCGCTGAACAGGGCACCGCCGTCTCAAGCACCGCTGAACAGAGCACCGCCGTCTCATGCACAGCTGAACAGGGCACTGCCGTCTCAAGCACCGCTGAACAGGGCACCTCCGTCTCAAGCACCGCTGAATAGGGCACCGCCATCTCAAGCACCGCTGAACAGGGCACCGCCGTCTCAAGCACCGCTGAACAGGACACCGCTGTCTCAAGCACCGCTGAACAGGGCACCGCCGTCTCAAGCACCGCTGAACAGGGCACCGCTGTCTCAAGCACCGCTGAACAGGGGACCGCCATCTCAAGCACCGCTGAACAGGGCACCGGCGAATCAAGCACCGCTGGCCCATGAGCGGCAAGGGCACTGACGCTACTTAGTCCGTCACGGGGTGAATGAAGCACTCTGGGCACCATGCCCCCTCCAGAACCAGTGGAGAGATCCATCCACTACCTCTGTCCTTGGCAGGAGGAAGCACTCTGGGCACAAGGCTCCCTCCAGAACCAGTGAAGACTGTTATCCACTACCTCTGTCCTCAGCAGGATGAAGCACTCTGGACAAAAGGCCCCCTCCAGAACCAGTAGAGAGATCCATCCACTACCTCTGTCCTTGGCAGGATGAAGCACTCTGGGCACAAGGCCCCCTCCAGAACCAGTGGAGACTGTCATCCACTACCTCTGTCCTTAGCAGGATGAAGCACTCTGGGCACAAGGCCCCCTCCAGAACCAGTGGAGAGATCCATCCACTACCTCTGTCCTTGGCAGGATGAAGCACTCTGTGCACAAGGCCCCCTTCAGAACCAGTGGAGACTGTCATCCACTTGAGAGACTGTGGCTTTGCACTCCCCAGGATGGAACAGTGGGCAACCCACCCACTGTAGAGACTTGAGAGACTGTGGCTTTGCAATCCCCAGGATGCAACAGTGGGCATGTGGCCCCCTCGTGGATTTGGCATCGTGCACTCAACCGGCTGAGGTGCCCCCCCTTTCCCTCCCCCTGAGGTGCCTGTGTTCATGCTCTCTGATGCCCCTGCAGTGTTCTCTCCGTCATGGTCGGGGATCGTGTGTGGGCCTCGCCCATACCGTGTGGTCCCAGTGTTCCACGGACTTAATTGGAGCACTACCTGGACTACTATGCTTGGTATATATTTTGTCAATGGTGTATATATATATATGTTTCTGCCTACTTGATTTTAATATATTACAATGGTTACACTCATTTTCTATTGTCTTTGCATTCTTCCGAAAGGTTAGGGGGGTGTAACTGTGATGTATTAACATGCATTAGTGTGTGTGTTGTAGTGGGTGGGGGTGGGGGTGTTGTGTGTTGCGTGTGTGTGTCCCTGTTTTTAGCCTCCCCCCTCCCCTGTGTCGTAGGTGCAGTACTCACCGTGGCCTTCGCCGCCGGTGTTCGTGCTCCTGGTAGAGGAGCGGGAAGACTATCGCAGGTAGAATTTGGAGTTCCGGGTCCATGATGTCCTCGTTCCTCGTGGGGTGTGTAGAGGTGAGCGTTTTTCCTTCGGAATTCCTGTTTCCGCCGTGTTTTTATCCGCGGTGAATCCGCCTCGGAAAAGGTGGCGGATTGGCCTGTCATAATAGTGTGGGCGGTACTTTGTCCTCCGCCTGTCTGTTGGCGGTGACCGCCAAGCTGTTTGTTTGTACCGCCGTGGCGGTCGGAGTGTTAAAGTTGCTGTCTTTGTTGGCAGTTTCCGCCACGGTCGTAATTGCACATTTTTTCAGCCGGCCTGTTGGCGGTCTTAGCGCCTCTTTATCACCGTCCGCCAGGGTTGTAATGACCACCTAAGTTTCCATTGAAAAGACATTTATTGGTCTGCCTGTAGCTTCAGCGCTGTTTGAAGAATCTGCACGAAATATGCACTGCACTTGGCAATATGCAACCAAATTTTGGGAGGTCTGTCTGAGGTGAAATTTATAGGGCTGGAAACAGAATTTGCATTTCCCACTCAATCCCCTGTTGAAAATTTTACAAATTACTACAGCAAATAACATGGAACAGTTTTACAGCAAACATCTCGAAACTATATGGGCCAGATTTAATGGAAAATGATGGTGCACAGCACTGTGCCAAATTTGGCAGCGTTGTGCACCATTATTTTTTCAACACGTGGATAACCTGTATTTACTAGAATATGGTGCACCCTGTGTTTCCCCCTGCATCGGCGCCAAATCTGCTGCAGTGCGCAAACACAGCCACCCTTGCACCATAGTGTAAGGGTGGCTGCACTGAGGGGGGAGATTGTTTGTGTGCAGGAAGGAATACCTTCCTACACAAAAGCAATCTTAAATGGCGATTTGCTCTTTCTATGTGTGCTGCAAAATGCATCACACATAAAAAGAGCAGAAAACGAGAAGAAATTAAAGCATTTCTCCTTGTGCCAATCTAACACCACCTCTGGGGTGGCATTAGATTTTGGCGCCGCCTCAGGTCTACGAAAACTCGTAAATCTGAGGCAACGTCAAAATGCAATGGGTGTTGCTGTGGCATGCCCACAGCAACACCCATTGCACGCCCCTTCCACGCAAAGTGCTGCGTGTGAAGGGGCTGCATTTACAAAGTGGCATTAAGCCCCAAAAAGTGGCCTAATTCCACCTTGTAAATACAGCGCAGGGCATAGTGCTACCGGAGCATCACAAAAACTGACGCTCCTGTGGCGCTAGAGGCTCTTAAATATGCCCCTAAGTTTACTCAGAATTGTGCATTTTTTGGTATAAATCCATACAATTTGGCTTTGAAGGGTTAATCGGAAGAAGATTTTTTTCATGTATTTTCCCCTTAGTTTGCAGACGATATACCTCATTATCCAGTGGGGGTTCACAAACCCAAATCAGCGAAAAAGGGGTCATGTAGAGCATCTTGTGACCTTTAAGAGGATTTGGACTTTCCAAAAAGTTAAAATGCTTCTTCCAAAGGTATAAACAATGCTATTTTGTTGTGTAATTTACAGAACCTGGTCCAGGTCCGCATAGCTCATTTTGGATCTACAAGTTTTTTTTCAAAATGTATTTTTTTGGAGGGAGGAATCATGAAGTAAAAAAAGGGAACATTTCAAGATCAAAGACAATAAGCAGTGAACACTGTGACATAGGGTCTGGTGACGGCCTGGCAACCAGACTCTGCCGCATAAGGCTCCAGAGCAGGTGTCTGATTAGTGACCCCCTTTCCCAGTAATCTCTGATATGTGTGAGGGAATAGGTGGGGGGATTCAGGATGTATTATGGTTTGCTCAACTGGTCAATTTCAGTGGTTTATCGCTTTTGTTTTGTAATGATACTAAAATGGAATGGAGTTGTTAGAAAGAAAGCATTACTCCCAGAAACACTAGTCATAGTAAAAAAACAGTAGTGGGTCCTCTGCTATGGCGGAGGAGTATCGTCCCTCACCAGCAGCAGAAGCTGCAAATCTTTCACAACGAAGGGATAATAAACTATTGTTTACTATCCCTTTGTTGTGAAAGGGGAGGGGCCATGGGGTGATGAGCAGTGAGGGAGTGCGCTGTGCACTCCCCTCAGAGTGCATGTGTGTTTGGCCGGCCGTCTTGGGCACACAGTGTGCTCTCTTCAGCCAGGCACTATATTACCAGGCTGGAGAAGCAGACACAGGCTCCCAGTCTGCCTCTTTTTAAAAAAGTTTATTTAAATTCCTTCCCCCCCGAATGCTTGCCCCCCGCATGCCACCCCGCCCATTGAAGCCCCAGCAGCCGCGAGGGTTAAAAAACAATATATTATGCACAGGCTGCAGAATGATTAAATATGAGGTTGTTTATTATAATTTACATTACACTTATTTTGATTCTACATTGTTTCAGAGAAATTTACAATTGCAGACACAGGGAGAGTGATTTACAGGCAATCACATAAAAACTGGTTAAGCCTGGAAACCAGCATTTGAACCCAGGTATTCAAGTTCCACAGTCAGCAATTTTCCACTCTTCCAAGATTTGTGTCAGTTAAAGCACATAGAGATGTATTGGCGGGTATTTTCAGTGCATGAAAGTTTCCAAATGAAAAAGAGGATGGATACTTTAATGCTTTGCTGCTGAATTATAATGAGACTCTAAAATATTGTCAGATTGAGTGGAGAAACAAGGGGGCATATTTAAGAGCCCCTAGCACCAACGGATCGTCATCTTTTGTGACGTTCCGGTGGCACGATGCCCTGCACTGTATTTACAAGGTGGCGTTAAGCCACTTTTTGTGGCCCAACGCCACCTTGTAAATACGGCCCCTTCACACGCAGCACTCCACGTGGAAGGGGAGTGCAATGGGTGTAGCTGTGGGTGTGCCACAGCAACACCCATTAAATTTTGACGCTGCCTAAGAATTACGAGATTTCGTAAACCTCAGGCAGCGCCAAAATGTAACACCACCCCAGTGGTGGCGTTAGAGTGGCACAACGAGGAGAAATGCTTTCATTTCTCCTCGTTTTCTGCTATTTCTTTGCAAATCGCTATTTAAGAGTGTTTTTGTGCAGGAAGGTGTTCCTTCCTGCACAAATGCATTCTCCCCCTCAACACAGCCATTCTTGCACTAAGGCACAAGGGTGGCTGCGTTGGCACACAGCAAATTTAGCGTTGATGCATAGGGAAACACAGGGGTGTGCCGTATTCTAGTAAATATGGCGCATTCCAGCGTTTTGAAAATGAACATGAGCAGCGCTGCCAAATTTGGCGCAGTGCCACACATCGTCATTTTCTATTTAATCTGGCCACAGGTGTTTTAGCGTCCGATACTTTTTGCACAATTATGGGGTGCTGGAATATGAATAAGTGTATTACTCATATACTGATTCTTTCCAAAATGTCCCTATGTAAGTTTAACAGCCCTATATTAGTCTGGATATATATACAATGAAGGATAATGTATACAAATGTCTGTACATTATGTGAATCATGGCAATTTTGCTACACAGCAATGATCAAAGGAATTAAAAATCCGGTATTCTATGCAATGAGCAAAATTACACGTATGTTCATGAATGATTTACACAAAACAAGTGAATTGAACAACTGATAATGTTAGCAATAAATAAAGTTACACTTATGCACACATAATTTAAGCAAATATTGGAATTAAAATGTGGTACAATAAGGACAATTGCAGTACTATTTTCATAAAATATGCAAGTATAATATAATGCTTGCAGGTAATACCTCGTGCTAGTGAATCATTAGCAAAAATGCACTTCTTAATCTACAAAATCAAAATCATCAAAGGTAAACAAAGAAACATGATGCTATTACATAGCCAATGTGTACAAAACACACTGGGGCATATTTATACTCCGTTTGCGCCGAATTTGCGTAGTTTTTTTCGACGCAAATTCGACGCAAAACTAACTCCATATTTATACTTTGGCGTTAGACGCGTCTAGCGCCAAAGTTCATGGAGTTAGCGTCATTTTTTGGCGTGAACACCTCCCTTGCGTTAATGAGATGCAAGGGAGGCGTTCCCGTCTTAAAAAATGACTCCGAGGCATGTGCGTGGTATTTATACTCCTGGGCAAAAATGACGCCCGGGAGTGGGCGGGGCAAAAAAAACGCATTTGCGCCTCTTTTTAACGCCTGGGTCAGGGCAGGCGTTAATGGACCAGTGGGCTCAAAATGAGCCCACAGCTGCCCTCCCCTGCCCCCAGGGACCCCCCCTGCCACCCTTGCCCACCCCAGAAGGACACCCAAGGATGGAGGGACCCACCCCAGGGACATTGAGGTAAGTTCAGGTAAGTATATATATATATTTTTCTTTTCTTTTTTTTGTGGCATAGGGGGGCCTGATTTGTACCCCCCAACATGCCACTATGCCCAATGACCATGCCCAGGGGACATAAGTCCCCTGGGCATGGCCATTGGGCAAGGGGGCATGACTCCTATCTTTACTAAGATAGGAGTCATGTTAATGGGGGATGGGCGTCGTAAAAAAATGGCGCAAATCGGGTTAAGATGATTTTTTTGCCTCAACCTGACTTGCCCCAATATAAGACGCCCATACGCCATTTTCCCCCTACGCCGGCGCTGCCTGGTGTACGCGTTTTTTTTTCGCGCACACCAGGCAGCGCCGGTCTGCTAGCGCCGGCTAACGCCATTCAATAAATACGGCACCCGCATGGCGCTTCAGAATGGCGTTAGACGGCGCTAATGTTTTTCACGCTAAACTGCGTTAGCGCAGTTTAGCGTCAAAAAGCATAAATATGGCCCACTGTATTTTATCAAGACATATTTTCTTAAATTAGGCTGTGAAATGAATACATGAAACAACATCATTATTGTACACTGATATCTGTACTGTACTAGACAATGATAGCCAGGAAGGGCCCATTTCCTGTAGTGTGAAACACATCCATCAACATGGCAGACAAATGCGGTGCCCAAACATGTTCTAAGGTATAGCAGTGGGAAGCAAGAATTTCTGCAGTTGAGTCACCTAGGCCCATATTTATACTTTTTGATGCAAAACTGCGCCAACGCAGTTTTGCGTCAAAAGATTTACCGCCGGCTAACACCCTTTCTTTGCACTGTGCGAGCGTCAAATTTATGCTTTGACGCACGGCGACGCAAACCACAGGTGTGAGTCATTTTCTCTGACGCACACCAAAGCATCACGTCGGAAAGGAAAACGATGTTAACGCGGCGAAAATGACTGTGAGCCGATTTACGACACCGCAAACTGGATATGCTGCGTTTTTGACGCAATAGCGTGAAAACTCGCCGCAAACACAGCAATTTGTGCAGAGGAGAGCCAAAATGGATCCCAGATTCTTGCACAGACCCCAGGAAGATGACAACAGACCAGGAACCAGCGCCAGGAGGACCCACACAAGACCCAGGACAGGGAGAAGAAGAAAAGAAAGTGTTGCTTCAGTGCAGAGTAGCAGGAAATTCTGGTTAAAGAGGTGACGGAACACCAGAACCAACTGTTTGTCACCTCAAAGTTGCCAATCAGTAGGAGAGAGGCAATATGGCAACAAATTATTGAAAAGATTAACAGTGTGGCAGAAGTACACAGAACAGTCATCGAGTGCAAGAAACGCTGGCATGACTGCAAGCACAAGACCAAGGAAAAGATGGCCACGAGCAGGAAGGCAGCACTGCAGACTGGAGGTGGGAGTCCAGCACACCAGGAGGTCCTGGACCACATGGAGGAGATGGTCGCAGCCGTCATCCCTGAGGAGATCGTCACAGGGATTCAAGGACAGGACAGCGTCGACTACCAGGAGACAATGCACATGCAGGGTAAGTCGCATGGGGAATTAAAATGCACAAATGTTAACTGCCAGCAGGGGGGGGAATACCTACTACACAATGCATGTAAGTCATTATATTCAGGGAGTGGCATGGGTAAAGGGGCACGGCACCGGGCCATGGCCCGTTCAGAGGAAACCTGGGGCACACCACTACACAACGCCAACAACCTTTCCATAGGTGTATGCTGCCATGCCAAGGATGTTGCAAAGGTAAAGCCAGGCCAGGAGGGAAGGGCACAACGTCAAACTGGCATCCCGTCACATGTCAGCCACTCCCTACATTAACTAGGGCCCAATTAACAACCTCTAGCCATACCGACAACTGGAATGTAACATTGACAACAGTTGCCACTACCACCACCGCTGTGTGTGCTGGTCAAGTAGCTAATGACAGTAACGTCCCCATGGATCAAAAACACCCAAATTAGAGGGTTTAGGATGACAACGTTAACAATCCCCTGAAACAGGACAAATGTTCCAGTCCTGTCAAATGTGAATGCCCATAGTTGCCGCAAACATCAGCCAATGTCATCCACATTAGGAGGTACACAGCACTAATGACATACCCATGCTGCATATGTCAGGGTCCATCCTGTGACTGGGTCACAATGCAACATCCCAAATGTCATACTGCTCAGAAAACAGCATTGAGGGGGAGGACACATGTAACTGGTCACAGCAATACACCTGCACAGTCAGAGGAGAAAATAGGACACTGCTACGACTATCAGGCCAATCCAATGTACCACACATTCCCCAACATCAGCAGTACACATTACCAATGCTGCTGACATCCATATTGTGCCATTACAATGCTATACATAGTATATGCTACATTTCAACTACATATAGGTGGATGTGAAAGATCAGAGACTGGGGCAGGTCCAGATTGTTAAGTGTGGTGCTAGTGCCATCAGAGCACCCACAGCCAGTGAAGGGCCTCACCTTGAGAATGGAAGTAGACGGAGGGTTGAGTAGGACAAGAAGGTGGCAAATCACTATTTGGCCAGAACCAACACCTAGAGGAGATGCTGACAAGTCCACAAACCGACCACAATACATGTGACATGCAGGTGGGGCATAGGCCTGGGAGAATGCCTATCTGAAAGACAGGAGCAATGACCAGGAACCAAGATCACAATGTGAAAATAATCACAAGGCAGGCACGTCACATTACAAAGCCCACAACACTGACACACTAATTGTACCGTATTTCATTGCAGAGGACGATGGATCTCCTGCGGAAATGCCTGTCCAGGACTACCCTGATGACATGGATGACGAGATGACAAACATCAGCCAGCAGACCCACGAGAGGCCCTTGGAATCCTCTAGACCCCACCTTCAGTCACAAGGAGGAGCATAGATACAGCAGCCATCACAGAGGACCCACCCACCACCCCAATTGTATGACCTGCCAGCTCCAATACAGCTGATTGTTCTGACGACACTGGCACCAGCTTTGAGAGAACTGTAGTCGGAGTACAGCGGGAGCTGGCCAAGGAGGTGCGGGTGGGGATGCAAACTATGGCAGCCAGCCTAGAGGGGGTGTGTTTGTGCATGATGTCAACTGAAGAACAGGCAGCAGCTATGCAAGGGCGAACAACTATCTTGCAGGAAGTAGAAAAAAGGCTGAAGGAAATCAGCACAGCTGTAATACAGTTGACTCAACACCTACAACAGCAATCCTGTCAACGCGTACACGAATGCAAAATTGAACCCCTCAGGGCCGACCTGGCTGCCTACCACCGTGATGTGGCTGCTATTCTTAAGAACCAGCAGATCCTCCTTGCTGCAGTACTGCCCTTAAGACCCCCACAGGTAGCAGCTACTGGGATGTCTGACTCCACGTCTACACACACTGAGGTGTGTGTTGCCCCTTCCCAACCACCACCACCAAGGGCAGAGGAGGCAACACACACATTAGAAGATGAAGACCAGGAACAGATCACCTTCACACGTAAGAGTAGCCAGTAGCACTAGTCCCTGCCACATGGCCACCTATTTCCAAGGTCCTGCGCTTTGTAACATGCCAGTCTTGCAACAACTGTACTCAAGCATTGTTCCGCAACCCACTGTTTATCTTGTCAGCCTGCCCTGTGATTGTCTCTCACTAACTCATTGGCAAGTCCTGTCCCTCTGCACTGTCTGACACTTCACCCCAGCATGTCCAATGACCACTTGGATAGGATCACAATGGAAGATGTCACTATAATGGACTCACAATCATGGACAATGTACATATAGCACTACAGCACTTTTCAATAAATAGCACTTACACAACCACTTTGTCTCTGTGTAATGTGACACATCAACCGTGCAGTAGATCAGTGAAGTTTGCCTCCTGTCAATTATTATAGATTGTCAATACAACTGTCCTGAAATAATGTTGGCTGATAACTATGCACAGTGGCTTGGATTGTACCATACTCTGCCCTTCCTGAGGGTTATTCCTGAGGAAAATACAAACTATACACCATAATGCTGTGTTGGACAGAATAAAGCTTTCTCAAGGGAAGTGAAATCCAGAAAATAGTGCCTTCAAATTGTTGCTTCAATGCAAAACTAACGTATGTGACATTTCGCACAAATTTAATCTAACACACACCAAACTGCATGAATGGAGGTGTATGAGTTAACATCCAAATAAGTAACCATACTGAACAGTGTGACAAATGATCTATGTGAGTTATGTACACTATACCACAAGAAAACTTACTACCACTCACCTTATAAGGATTTCCTTGGACATCAGACTGTAGTAAGATTTAACACAGTGACCCCAATACTAAATCTGGAAGCACAGTATGTGAAATTGAAAACATACATCATGAAATAACCACACTTTGGGATCCACAGTAACCGTGATTGGTGGTTCCAATGAATGGCCGAATCTTAGCTAAGTAGCTTTGGGGTAGCTGCCAATGTTACAGCTCAGTTGGAATTTGTTTGTAGCATAGGACACAAAATCTAATACAAAAGAGACACTGTTGACTCATGCCAAGGCCCTGATCTACAAGCATTTGACACATACTGTAAATGGTTACCTAGATATTTGTTATACAGTAAAAACAGAAGTGAAAACTCCGGGAAAGACCTTACCTAACCTAATCTACTCAAACTAGTCATTACCCACAACTGTCCCTAACTAACCTAAGCTAAACTTACTTATCACATTTATATACATATAACAATATCTAGGTATCAACTTATTTGTTTAATTCAGACTATTGACATACACTGATTATATGAACTCAGTTGGTTTACACCTCCATTGTTTTGAGAAAATCTGACTTATGAACTTGACTCGCTTGTGACAACTAATTGTTGTTCTCTTTCACGTTAACTTCTTTGTACTTCTTTCTTCAGACTTAATATGCGCCTGACCATTGGTCCACGTGGTCCTAGGGAGCGCACTCCCTTAATGGGGATGGTAAGCTATGACTGTGTATAAGCGCTCGCACTTTCCCACTAGTCAACACTTACACTGTGTAGCACGAGTTCACGTTTTTTCACCACTTCTCAGTATATGGTTTTTTAATTCGCTCTGTTAGATGACTAACTCATGCAATTTCATTTACAGGGCGACAGTTAGGAATGACTGGTTCCCTACTGATGTAAGTGACTGGTTATTTTTCCCGAAACTCTCTGGTTAATAGTAACCTATATACCTCGATTAAGAAGGCACACTTGGCCTTTATGATTAGGAGATACACGTAGTCATCTAGGTCCTGACGAAGCATCACTGGACCCGTATGGGCCGCCAGGATGCGAAACATGTTGACCCATGAAAGGGCTGATTTGGAAACTGTCCAACCTCCCTCCCATTTATTCCTTCTGATATAGAGTGATTGACCATTAGCTCTGTTTCACTCACGTGACTATATATATTTTTTAATCTTGGTCCCTACCTTCCTCCTGGTCTAATAAATCGTTTACCCGTTGGAGGTTTTGAGTGCCAATTTTAACCATTTCCTGTTTTGATCTCCTTTTTTGCCTACTCATTCCTGGGGTCACGGCACCATCATTGTAAAAGATCTCCGGCAAAGAGCCCCCCCATTTGGGGTGGTGCCCGTCAGACATTGCAGTGCCGGTCTGACGAGCTATACCGATGATGAAGCATGACATCCTCATGGATGTGTGAGGTTTTTTGTTCCTAAAGTTTAGGACCCCCCCCCATGTGTTCCGTTCTTTCTACTTGGAACAGTGTATCATATATTTTTCACAGTCTTATTGGGAGGATATACACTGGACCATAATCCATCCCTATCCCTCTCTTTTTTGAGTGTATATAAAGTTAGTCTAGCTGTTGCGTCAACAAATGACGGTAACGTGTCTGGAAATTCCATACCTCACAGGCAACCTGATTTGTGTTGCTGTTTGACACAAAGGCGGCACTAACTTACATAACACAAATGTATTCAGTAAGTTTGCAGAGCTCTTGCTTCCAAACAGCTTGCAATTGTGGTCCTTAACAAAAAAGTACAAATATGGTCCTGTATGTTTCACTAGCATTCCACACACTCAACAACATTCCCAGCAGATATTGTAAAAATCAACTAATGTCACTACAGAGCATTTAAACGTGCACATTTACATGATTTGTACTGACCAACAGGGCCACCAGTCATAATCCCCAGGTGGTCCAGCGGATCTTGCTCCCAAGAGACAAGGTCAGCTCAGCGGTGCTTCAGTTGGTGGTCGTTTCTTGGAGTGTTGTATATCCTCTGCAGATGATGCAACACCTTTGCCCACCGGAGCCTCCCTGCCTCAGTGTGATACCCCTGGATCACACGCCCACCTGCCTCAATCATCAGGGGTAGGAAATGGCACACCAGCCAAATGAGCCCACCCAGCTCCTCCTCTCCCATCCTGCCAAGACGAGGCCTACCCAACATAATGGTACAAAAAATGGAAATAGGGGATAAAGGTGAACAAAGGAGAATAGAGGGAAAGTTGGACAGGAAAAATAAAAAAAAACTACTAACACAGCCCAACTATACCCAAACTAAAACTACCCACAACAGACTCCCAACAAAACAAAGACAATTGTTTACAACACAAGTGACCACAAAAACACTCAGACAGGATACCACAGACGGTTTTTAATCACAAAAAGACAAATAAAAGACCACACGGGAGACAAATTCACTAAATGCACAGAGACAAATCGAGACACAGCCACACAGTCAGGAAATATCACAGACTGCAAAGTGAAAGTGAAAGTACACCCACTGTACCTATTCTGTAAACAGGATATCCTATTACATCACTTCCTGCCTAAAATGCGGTGCGTTTTTATTGTCATGCGTCAAAATATTATGACGCATACAGTCTGCACGTCATTTTTTATTGACGCACAGGAGTAGATTTCACCCCGCATCCATATGGTTCAAAATTGTTTCTAACTTAACCAATTTTCGGAGGTACAGTGTGGAAGATACCGCTCAGGACCAATGGTTCTTTCAGGGCATTATGCGTCATTTTTCAGGCATAAGCGTCAATTTTAGACGCATGTGCGTCATTTTTTGACGCACATGCGGCAACATTTCAGGCATTAACTGGGTTTGGGTCATTTTACCATTTTAATGGTACATTACAGTTGTGACAATACTGAGATAGGCTGATTGCACCCACTTTGGGCATGACGGTGTATGGGCACATGTGACACATCATACTACTGTGGACCATGATCCACTACTTCATGTACCAGGTTTTCACTCTTGACTGACGCAATAGATGGCCAAACGTGTGGCCTACATATATGTATTACACAAATTGGGCATGTTTGGCGTCAGGAGAGGATAGCAAGGTGATGCACATAAGTACAATAACTCAATGCCTATGGGCCCTTAAAAGATGCAGGTGGTGGAAAAGGACAGAAACCCACGGAAGGACTGCCGTGCAGGAAAACTTTCAACACACCACCCGCTTTTCTTGACACTGTGCAACCGGATTTTGTTGCAACATCGCTGGGCGCGGAAAATCAAAGCAAAGCCTGCCCAGACCCGAGGTGCCTGGCCAGATCGAAGCATCGCTCTCTTGCATGAGGAAAAACGACACATGCTGACCCGACCGGAGGAGGAACGACGCACGATCTCACTTGTGAGTGAGAAATCAACGCATTGCTGGCCTTTTCCGACACACACTTGCCCGTGCAGTGTTATTTTGACGCAACCCAGGTACTTTTTTCACGCTAACAGTGTTCTCACTGTTTTCTAAAGGGTTTAAGACTCTTATACGTAACTTGACTTGTGTATGGTGGATTTTTGTTGTTTTGTTCTTGTTTTGTTTAGATAAATATTACCTATTTTTTAAAACTTGTGTTGTGTCAGTTTGTAGTGTTTTTCACTGAGTTACTGTGTGTGTTGGTACAAATACTTTACACATTGCTTCTGAAGTTAAGCCTGCCTGCTCGTGCCAAGCTACTAAGTGGGTGAGCGGGGATTAACTGAGGGTGATTCTCCTTACCCTGACTAGAGTGAGGGTCTTTGCTTGGACAGGGGGTAACCAAAGACCCCATTTCTAACATTGGTGATCAGCAGTTGGGATTGGACTTGTATTTGTACTTGACATACAGTGATTAAGTGTACACTACTGTTTTCAGCGCAGACCATTACGTGACCACATAATACCTGTCTTTATGATTTGTGCTTGTTTCTCATTTTTGGAATTTTGACAACAGTTGCCACTACCACTTCCGCTCTGTGTGCAGCTCAAGTAGCCAATGGCAGTAACCTCCCCATGGATCATACACACCTAAATTAGGGGGTTGAGGATGACAACTTCAACAATCCCCTGAAAAAAGACAAAGGCCCCAGTACTGTCAATTGTCAATGCCAATAATTGTTGCAAACATCAGCCAATTTCAACAACAATAGGAGCTACACAGCACTAAGGACATACCCATGCTGCATATGTCAGGGTCCATTCTGTGCCTGGGTCACAATGTAACATCCCACATGTCATACTGCTCAGACAACAGCATTGGGGGGGGGGCACATGTAACTGGTCACTGACATACACCTGCACAGTCAGAGGAGGAAATAGGACACTGCTACGACAATCAGGGCAATCCAATGTACCACACATTCCCCAACATCAGCAGTACACATTACCAATGCCAACATCCATATTGTGTCATAACATTGCTATGCATAGGATATGCCACATGTCAAATACATTTAAGTGGATGTGAAAGATCAGAGAATGGGGCAGGTCCAGATTGTTAAGTGTGCTGCCAGTGCCATCAGAACACCCACAGCCAGTGAAAGGTCTCACCATGAGAATGGATGTAGACGGAGGGTTGAGTAGGACAAGAAGGTGGCAATTCTCTTTTTGGCCAAAACCAACACTAAGAAGAGATGATGCCAGACAAGTCTAATAACTTAATAACATACATGTGACATGCAGGTGGGCCATAGGCCTGGGAGAATGCCCATCTGAAGGACTGGAGCAATGAACACGAAACAAGATCACAATGTGAATTCATCACAAGGCAGGCATGTCACATCACTCATGCCACAACACAGACACACTTATTGTACCCGGTTTCATTGCAGAGGAAGATGGATCTCCTGCGGATATGCCTGTCCCAGATTACCCTGATGACATGGGTGACGAGCTGATAAACATTCCCCAGGAGACTATCCAAAAGGTCCTTGAAACCCTCCAGACCCCACCTTCAGTCACAAGGAGGAGCACAGAACAAGCAGCCATCACAGAGGATCCTCCCACCACCCCAATTGTAAGACCTGCCAGCTCCAATACAGCTGAGGACTCAGACGACACAGGCACCAGCTTTGAGAGAACTGTAGTTGGGGTACAGCGGGAGCTGGCCAAGGAGGTGCGGGTGGGATGCAAACTATGGCAGCGAGCCTAGAGGGGGTGCGTTCGTGCATGATGTCATCTGCAGATCAGGCTGCAGCTATGCAAGCCCTAACATCTATCTTGCAGGAACAGCAAAAAACTTAGAAGGAAATCAGCACTGCTGTAATACAGTTGACCCAACACCTACAACAGCAATCCTGTCAACGCGTGCACGAATGCAACATTGAACCCCTCAGGGCCGACCTGGCTGCCTACCATCGTGATGTGGCTGCTATTCTCAAGAACCAGCAGATCCTCCTTGTTGCAGTACTGCCCTTAAGACCTTCACAGGGAGCAGCGACTGGGATGTCTGACTCAACGTCTTCTAACACTGAGGTGTGTGTTGCCCCGTCACAATCACCATTACCAAGAACAGAGGAGGCAACACACACATCAGAGAAGAAGACATGGAACAGATCACCTTCACAAGGAAAAGTACCCGGAAGCACTAGTCCCTGCCACATGGCCAACTATTACCAAGGTCCAGCTCTTTGTAACATGGCAGTCTTGCAACAACTCTACTTAATGACTGTACTGCTTACCACTGTAGATCTTGTCAGCCTGCCAAGTGATTGTCTCTCTCCTACTCATTGGCAAATCCTGTTCCTCTGCACTGTCTGAAACATCAACCCCAGCATGTCAAAAGCGTTTCCGTAACGCCTTGTGTAGGATCACAATGTAAGATGTCACTCTAATGGACTCACAATCATGGACAATGTACAGATAGCACTACAGCACTTTTCAATAAATAGCACTTACACAACAAATCTGTCGCTGGGTAATGTGACATATCAACTGTGCAGTAGATAACTGAAATGTGCCTACTGTCAAATTACGTAGCTTGTCAATACAACTGTCCTGATATTATGTAGTCAGAGAAATCTGCACAGTGCCCATGATTGCATCATACTCTGCCCATCCTGAGGGACATATCTGATGAAGTGAGAAACCATACACCATCATGCTGTGTTGGACAGAATAATGCTTCCTCAAGGGATATCTAAGTCATCAAATAGTGGCCGCAAAATGTTGTCACCATGCAATACTAACACATATAACAGTGCACACTAATCTAAGCAAACACTACAAAAACTGCATGAATGAAGGTGTCTGAGTTTACATACAAATAGGTAATCATGCTGAACTGTGTCACAAATGACGTATGTGAGTCATGAAGACAAGAATACTAGAGTGCCTACGAGAACTCATCTTATAAGGGTGTCCTTGATCATCACACTGCAGTCAGACCTAAAACTGTTCCCCCAATACCAAGTCTGGAAGCATTGTTTGTGACGTAGAAAACACACTTATCAACAGAAACACATTGTCATCCATATTAACTGTGATTGGTGGTTGCAACGAAGGGTGAAAACTTTGCAAGGTAGCTCTGGGGTAGCTGCCAATCTTACAGCTCAGTTGGGATTTGTTTGTAGCATAGGACACAAATGTAATAGTACAAAATTCATGTACACTGATTCCAAGCCCAGGATCAAGTACCATTTAAAACATACTGTTAAGGGTTAACCAAATATTTATTAAATGCTAATCACAGAAGAGGAAACTGAGGGAAAAATCTTACCTACCCTAATCTACCCTGACTACTCATTACCCGCAACTGTCCCTAACTAACCTAAGCTACACTTACTTATCACATGTAACGAAAACATTCTAAACTTCCACCCCCCACTCTCCTTATGAGACGGGACACATGGATGACAACACATACTAACCTAAACACATACTATACTATCCTAAACAAATATATATATTGTTTTATTTTTTTATAATTTTTTTTAATTTTTTTTATTAAACACACAAGAACCCCAACATAGCTGTCCACCCACCCACCCACACATGTAAAAAGAAAAAATAGAAACAATCAGGACCCCCCACCCCCACCCACTAACACTAACTAAACTAACAGCCTATACTAACCTAACACTAAGCCCCCTATGCCCACTAAGTATAAGAACAAGGAAAGAGGAGGGAGGGGAATGAATCATGTCCATATCAAAAACAGTCTAGAGGTTGGCCCTGCGGAGGGTCCTCTTGATCGACTTCACACGCCGGTTAATGTGGCGCACATCCCAGCTCAGGTGGCTTAACTTGCGCAGCACACGGTCCATCTTCTGTTCCATGTTGTGGAAGGCTGCAGGGTCAACAGATGGAGCTGGGGCAGTATGGGTACCGGTGGAGGAGGTCTGTGTGTGTGTGGAGCCAAGGCCAGTGGGCTGTCCTGCACCTGTAGCAATGCTGGGGCCTGGAAGTCCGGCAGATGTAGGGACAACAGTCCCAGCTGTGGGTGGGGCCACCTGGCTTGAAGCGGTGGTTGTGCTATTGGTGGCTGTGGTGGGCAAAGTAGGGCCACCCTGTGGGAAGGCCCTCCATGCCCCAGAGGCCCGTTCATGGCGATATCGACGGGCCATCTTCCTGAACCCCTACTCCACCAGCAGGATGTGCTGGTATCGCATGGCCCGCCGCTGGAATTCACGGACCTGGTCTGGAGTCATGTTTGCAGCTGTGAAGACAAATGCAAATATTCTACATTAGTAACTGCATTGTGTGAAATGGCACAAGAAGTTAATCAGACAATACATCTACTGTACTTGTAACAGCTCATATCACAATACAGATGATTGAATGTCCCTGAGGAAGTACTTGGCAGGCCAGCGTACAAAGGTCACATCACACATAGCACATCCATAACCTACAAGATGGGTAACAACTGGCTTTGACTTGCCATCTGAGTTCTGCCAGTTATCAGCTAACAATCATGCTGCATATCCTCCGCCAAGACCTGGGCTACAAATGTCAGTGTACGGAATGCAAAACTAAAGCCACATGGTCTGCAAGTTGTAACTGGACTTGCCTGTATAGTACCAAGTGCCAAACCTGAGTGTGTATACTAGGTTCCAACCAAACAGTCACTTATTCACATGTATGTGTAACATACTGGTAGCATCAGTACTAGGTACCCGAGTCACAAACCCATGCCTGTGTTTGAGGGTGGGGGGTGGATAAACAACTATCAATTTCCAAAAACATGTACACCGAGGAGTGTATAGAAAACTCCACACGTGTTTGGCTTTACACACACACCACAGGTAAGGCTATCAACAATTAGGAGTCAGCAAACCCTAGACCAATCATAGGGCCACACATGTCAGGAAAGCTTGGTACACAACATATACTTCCAGTAAGGCCTGACTTACATCAGACACAGAGTTGCAAGAACACCCATGATCATGAGTAGCATGTACACCTATGCCATTGCACTCAAGTTCCACATACTTGTAGCACTACATGTGAAAGTACATGCTGCTAGGAGGTTCTACCTACAGTTTAATAAGTACCTTGGTAAATAGTGAAGCAGAAGTCTATTGGAAAGCAATTTGCTGTACCAATTTTGGAGAATGTGGGTCTCACAGGCTGACTAAATCTGAGCTGACTTCCAGTGCGCCTCTTGTTGATACAAGTGTCATCCACATGACTCACCCCAGTACTCACTGTGGAGCCTACAGGAATGGCCTACAATCCCTAGATAATACCATAGGATACGCATTGGCCAACTCAAAACATTTGAGAAACTGAAATCCCACTCATGGAACAAGACAAATGATTGCCCAACGCATCACACCTTGCTATGCGTACAACACACAGGAGTCCATAACCAGCAAACACAACACATAACAGACATATAAACACTTACTGGAGTGGTCGGGGTCCTCAAATGTAGCCACCTCTCCCACAGTGTAGGGTGCCGGTCCACCTGTAAGGCATGGAAGGAAGAAATGTGCTCAAAATCTGTGCACAGACCAACAATTTCATAAACATTTACAATGTGTAGGCTGAATAAGGAAATGGCAGCCATTCAGACATGATGATACTGCATCTGATATATCACGGCCAACTTGTACATAGCATGGGTCTCCTGTGACAGTTACACACATATCTGCACACATGCATTGGCCCTAACTATCATGTGGTGGCAAACATGCCCCGTCATTGGTGACCAGAAACAAATATGGAGTGTAATCGTCTCATCATGTGCATCCAAGAGAGACATCCAAAGCCTGGTTACTTGAGGACTGCATTACCAGTCAAACATGCTATGTGGCCATGACACATTTATGACACATAGGTACAAGGTACAGAGGGACAGGGACTTTTGTAAGCCCTCATGTTGTTATAGTTTATTCATTTGATGTGGCCCAGCTATGGTGATTTGCACCAACCATGGAGATGTGAACCCATGTGCATACCTTTGGACTGCCATCCCTAATTGGAATGTGGCACAACTAACTCCAACAGACATTCTAAGATGTTAGCTGAGGGCACCTTACACCTTTTCACGATGTTTCCAAATCCAGATCTGACATGTATCCAAAAAGATAAAGGACCACAATAATCCCAAACATTCATAGTACTTCCGTGAACGCTTTCCTTCCACACTCACCAGACCCACATGAGACATATGTCTGAGCCAGTTTGCTATAATCATTTGACGTGAAGCCAGCACTCATTTTCTGCATCATGTAATTATTCTAAAGTCATTCTAGCTATTGCGTCAACAAAGTTAGCCAATATGTTGGTACATCTTTAATTCTCTGGCAAAAGTGTCCTATATAGACATGATTGGCTCCTATTTTGTTTTGTTGTCTGACACAAAGGCCGCACCAATTTACTTCACGGAAAAGTATCCTGTAAGTTTGCTGAGCATGTGCTACCTGACAGCTAGCAATTGTGATCCTTCCCATAGTGCATCAATTATCCCTGTATGTTTCCCCAGCATTACACACAGTCAGCAAGTTAGCTGGCAGACATAGTACAAATCATCTGATGTCACTACAGAGCTTTTAATTGTGCACATTTACATGATTAGTACTCACCAACAGGGCCACCAATCACGATTCCCAGGTGGTCCAAGAGATCCTTCTCCCTGGTGATGAGGTCAGCCCACCGGTGCTTCAGCTGGTGGTCACTCCTGTGGCTGGCATACACACGCTGCAGGTGATGCAGCACCTTTCCCCACCGGATTCTGCACGCCTCTGTGTGATACCCCTGTATCACCCTGCCCCCTTCCTCGATCATCAGTGGCAAGAAATGGCACACAAGCCATATGAAGCCCCCCAACTCCTCTTCACCCATCCTGCCAAGACGTGGCCTACCAGACATTGTAGAAATGTGAAAGGGAATAGGGGTTAAAGAAATAGAAAGGGGGAAAGGGGGAAAGTAGGGGTATAAATACAAAAGAAAAGTAAACTTAACCACTAAAAGAGCACAACTATCCCCAAACTACCACTACCCACAACAGACTCCAACAATCAACAAAAACACTAGATAAATGGACAAATGTATACAAAACACAGCAGGACAGTATACACCAGCAATATTTATTTCACAAATTGACAACAGAGACAGCACACAGGACAAAAAAGCACAAAATCTTAGGACACCACTCTCTACACAGCCACACAGTCTAGAAGAATCATAGACTGCAAAGTGAAAATGAAAGTACACCCACTGTACATGATCCGTAAACAGGATATCCTATTACGTCACTTCCTGTATAAAATGTCCACCCTTTTTCGCGTTATGCATCATTTTTTGTACACCAATACTGTATTTGTGTCATTTCTTTTGACGAACAGGAGTGAAAATTAGCCCGCATCCAAATATTAGTACAAGGCCTGTACAAATAGCTGGATGCGGCCTAATGTTCACTCCTGTGCATCAAAAAAAATGACGCAAATACAGTATTGGTGGACAAAAAATGACGCATAACGCTAGGAACATCAACATTTCAGTACATGAAGTTGTTTTGGCCATTTTTTCTGTTTTTATGTTAAGTTACATTTGGGACACATCAGAGATAGGCTGATGGCACCCACTATGGTGTTGATGGTGTATGTTCACATGTGTGACATCATACTGCTGACGCACTAGATGGCCATATGTGTGGCCCACATATATGTGTTGCACAAATTGGGCATGTTTGGCATAAGGAGAGGATAGCAATGTGGCGCACATATGTACAATACCTAAATGCCTTTGACTCAATGTGTGTGCTTTGGCAACTAAAGTATTTGTTGACCTAGTGTGTGTGTATCACATGAAGCATTATTGCACATATGCTTGTATGAATGTGACGTCCATGTGTCCAATCCTTAGATGCAAGTCATTGTGGAAATGAGAGAGGACATGTGTTAGTCATACATGTAGCAACATCCGTAATTGGGACTTCCAAGATTTAGGTTAACGTAGACACCACATGTGACAAAGCATGCACCAGATAGATGGCAGACGCTTGTTCATGTCAATGGTCCACATTTTTAACATCCTATGTCCTAGAGTTTTGGTAACAGCTTCCTAGGCACTAGTTGGTGATTCCCACAGTGAGTCATACACATGCATTGAGGAAGTGGGTACCATGTTGTTTGCCCAGACAGACAAAGGTGAATCACAAATGTATGATGACACCGCAGTTGAGGTCATAAAAGTGAAGCACAACTCTCAAGTTGCTGTGGGGGACCAACAGACGAGGCAGCACGTGTCCACATATTTCCAGTGATCAATTGCACATAGGTGTCTTGTTCATATGTGTGGTCCAATGATGATCCTGTATATTTTTTGGGGTGTAATTTGTCACAGTTCAGTCCAGGACTCATCATGAGTCAGTGGCAGCTATTCCTGTATCTACTGAGTATCCTTTGTTGATCAATGTGAGTAAAGTGGATGTGGACATGAGAACCTACATGAGGATGGTCCCACCCGGTCACTAAAGACGTGTAATGAGACAGTCAACAGGGCAACCTTGGTGTGCTGAGTGAGATAATGTCTCAGGTGTCATGTTCCGGCAGGTGTCATTACAACATTTGTACACAGGTTAGCCTCTGCAATTCCCAAATGCATCTGGGAACATCATAGCCTCTGTATTGATTATTCTCGCAGCTATTGACCACACACGGCCCATCAATATGGTGTGAGCACTGTGATTCTGTGTGTGAACTGTCAGGGTCCTGACATGTGTGGATTTTTCATGGACATTATCAGAGGTTGCTGGTTCTGCTGAAGGCCCCGTACCCAATCCCTGCATACAGCCCTGGGACACTGTCACACTTTGTCATTCATGCATATATGAGACCCAGACAAGGGATGGGCCATGAATTTTGCTTTTCACAGAGGATTTAACTCAAATAGTACAGTTAAAAGGCAGATGATGCTATACAATGTATTTGGGTATGCATTGAAGAAGCCCATGCCCAAGTACCCCCTGATGAATGAGAGGTATGCTAACGCAAGTGTGGTACATATGTAGACACAGGGATACTTTAGTGTGACGCACAGACAGATGCCAGTCAGGCTGACAGAATGCAGGGTGAATCAGGATCCAGCAATTTGACAAGTTACATAATCAGTGGTCTGACTAAGACTGTTTGGAGGACGAACTAGAGAGTTGACATGTCAAACTGTGTATGTCCTGTGTTTTTGAAGGTGACATATGAACCCAAGGGCTGTGTTACACGGCTTAATTAGTATCAATGCTTAACGGTGTATTTGACAACATGGCAACTCCTATGCTGTTCCAGGCATCAGCAGGGGCAGTGCTTTTTGAAATGGGTGGTGTGCATGGAGGTGATCACAGGTGTGGGCTGCATCTGTTTCTCACAAGTCCTGTAGGTGAGATTTGCATTCTAATGGCCAACAGACTTTTTCACACGGGAAGCAATCTACAGGTGCTAACAGGGCTTAGAAACTAGAAGCCAGTGATGAAATGTACATGATATATGTCATTTACAGTGTGTGTGTATGTGACCATTATATATTACGCATCACAGTAGCTCTGGGATTTTCAGTGCCCTAATCAGTATATCAGCAATGCTCCATGAGGCAACACTATTATTCTGATAGTTAGAGATGAAGGTGTGCAAAAATGATTAGCCAGACCATGATATGGTGATTATTATAGGTGTTTATTTAAATTAGTTCATTAAAGTGGTGATGTTGATTATATTTAAAAGAAATTGGTCACGATATGTTGCCGCCTGCGTATAGCAGCAGCCGTGTTTTGTAGTTCCCCCTCATGTTGCAGGCCAGCATTCTCCTCTTCCTCCTCTTCAGGCATGTGTGGCTCTGGTTCCAGGAGGGGAATGTTCCTTTTGATGCAAATGTTGTGCAATATTGCACATGTTAGGAGGATCTTACAGACCATCTCCAGGGAATATAGGAGGCTACCACCAGTGATGTCGAGGCACCGGAACCTCGACTTGAGGATGCCGAAGGTCCTCTCCACTATGGTGCGTGTCCTCCTATGTGCGTCATTGTAGGCATGCTCTGCTGCAGTACTCAGGTTGCCAATAGGTGTCATTATCCATGGCTGGATGCCATACCCCTGATCAGCTGAAAGAGAAAATGAATGGGATCATGTTGATGTAGCTAGCCTCATTGATCAGCTTGCATGGCAGTAGTTGTCTTGTGTTGTCTGTGACTCTTTTGTGTTATTGTGTTCCTTCCTAGGCTTGTAGGATGTACCATCTGCATCGTGTTGTTTCCTTGGCCGAACGAGTGTTTGGCTGCTGACCGTTTGTCAGCAGTCTGTTTTGGGATTTGCAGTACAGTGTGCCCTCCCTAGCATTGTGACTTGTAATACAGGTGTCTGTGTGTCTTCACTGGGGGTGAGATGATAGTTCCATACACAGATTCATTTTGACAGTGTTGTTAACACGTTCATATCAATGTACCCTGGACATCCCATACCTTTAGACTTATGCAATGGATTAATGTAAACGTCTTTGGGACACTTACAATTTGCAAGGTGACATTTAGGCAACACACTCCACACGTTGTGATCATTGACGTCTTAAAATTAGGCTGTATAGTAATTTCAGATGTGTGACAGGTTCAATGGTGACCTAAGAAACATGGCTAGTGGTGTGACAACCTCAGTGTGTTCCTGTCGACATGTTGCTGTTGTGGTGTATGTGTTGTGTGTCCTAGAGGGTTGCTGTGCAGTGTGTATATAAGTAGGTTTTTGTACTTACCAACAAGTAGTCCATTGCCATACCGTCCATCCTGGAAGTTTGGTTGATGGTGCTGTGACGGAAGATGAATGAGTCATGGACACTCCCAGGATATTTAGCCACGATGTTGGTGATCAATCCTTGGTGATCGACAATGGCCTGCACATTGATGGAATGTGTGTGCTTCCTGTTGCTGTAGAGGTGTTCAGTTGCAGCAGGTGGCACAAGGCGTACATGTGTGCAGTCGATTGCACCAAGGACGTGTGGGAAGCCACTAATGAGGTAGAAACCCTGTTTTGTTTCCTGCTGCTTCTGCAGTGTGTTAGGGAAGCAGATGTGGTGGGGTGTAAGTCCAATGATGGCATCCAGTACTTTGGGCAAAAAGGCAGAGAATGACGGCTGTGATATTCCGGCAACCAGGGCACCAGTTGTTTGAAAATAGCCACTTGCCAGCATGTGAAGTACGGCAATCAGCTTGGTTTCTGTTGGGATGGTGCGGGGTGTCAGCAAAGAGGGTGCCAACTGCGGTTCAATGTTTCGCAGCAGCTGCTGAATGGCCTGCCAGTTCAACCTGTACCTCTGGATGATGTCGTGTTCCCTGAGGCCATGAAGGGTTGTTCTGGGGCGGAATATCCTCTCCTGCCTTCTGCGCTGCCTTTGGGGTCCCTGCTGGTGTTGTTGTAGCTGCTGTTGTAGCTGCTGGGCTCTGCGCCTGCGTGCACGCTGGATAAGAATCACCTCATGTCTCCCTTTTGCTGCTCTGCTGTTTCTTCTGTGTGTTCTGAGTAAATACAGGTGTGTTTGCCCCATTTTAACGCCTGCCTGACCCAGGCGTTAATTTTTGATGCAAATCGGGCTGTGCGTCATTTTCTGGCTCCGCCCCTGGCTGTGCGTAATTTTTGCCCGAAAGCATAAATACGATGCACGGCCGTTTAAGTCATTTTTTGGACGGGAACGCCTACCTTGCAGATCATTAACGCAAGGCGGGTTGCCGCATCCAAAAAATGACGCACACGACGGAATTTTGTCATCCGCGGGCTCGGGCGTCAAAGTTTAAATACGGGGCAACGTTTGCGCTGAATGTGCGTCAAAAATTTTTGACGCACATTCGGCGCAGACGGAGTATAAATATGCCCCCAAATATGTATTGTTCATATAAATGCAAATATTTGACTGGACATTGATTTATTGTTTGTACTGTGTGCACTGTGATTTATGAGTCGTGCTCACCTAACTGCATCTACACTTCTACCCAGAGGAAGGATTTGACTGCTCGTACACAACTACCACTGAGTCAAGTGCAGAAGGGGTGCTTGGTCCAGTTGCTCAGGCTCCATAGTAGGTCAAGTCCCGGGACATCAGGAGTAAAAGTCTGCAACCATCATGATTGGGCTCAAGCATTTGGGCAACATCTTTATAGTGTCTGTGTTTCCCTTTGGCAATTTCTAAAACACTAATGGGCATATTTACATGTTCTGTGTGCTGACAGTGCATCACTGTTTGTGATGCACTGATGGCACATAGTACAGACCCATAACTACAAGGCCACACAAAACCACATTGGATGGCTTTTCATGGCCTTGTAGAAATGGTGTAAGGCTACACAGCGCAAGTCACTGCATTGCTTTACACTGCAACCCTATTGGAAATTGCAAACAGTGTTAAACACACTGTTGTACATAGCAGTTTGTAATTTCCTAATAGCGAATCACAAAATGTCACTATTTGGTAATCGCAAACCTTAAGTTACATACATCTGGCTCTATGTACTAAAAAATTTCAAATGGTGAGCACTCACAAAGATAGCAAACCGCAGATGGAAATTACCTTCCAGTTGATGGAGCTGGTATCAATGTGCGAAATATAAAAACTCAAGCAGAACGAAATGAAAACTTTCACAATGGCAGAATGCTATAACAGTGGGAAGATTGTGTCTCCTAGGAGTAACAAAGGAGGAGTACAGAAGAAAGAACCTTCACAAAGAGAGTGGCCCTGTTTGAGTGAACAGTGGAGGAGGTTTATGCAAGATATAGGTTCATTAAACAGTTGACCTAAACCTAATTGATGAGCTTTATTTAGCCTGTTCTATTCAGACATGTAAGTGTGGGAAGGCAATCCCCACAAACAAACAAGTTTCTGCAGCTTACACCTCCTAGCTTCTGGAACCAACCATCGTATTGTAGCAGTTTTAGAGAGCCTTTTACAGAGTGGCCCATTGTGCTCGTGGACTTGATGGCAGAGTGGGGTCAGTTCATTCACATGTCACCTTCCCAAGCCCCCTTCTGAATACTAGGCTACAAAGGTTAAATTCTATGTTATTTTATAATTCACACAAATGCGTGGATGTGTAGATGGAATCAATGTATTCCTAGCTGTGTCAGTCAGGGAGTGTGTCAAAAGAGCCAGTACTCATTGAATATACTGGTGGTGTGCAATACAACATTACTTATGTAGTTGCATCTGACTCCCGCATGTTTCATCACTGAGCACTCTACGGCCAGTTAGCAACAGGAGAGATGCAGGAGCGGCCACCCTATGGCTTGGAGGGGGTGGGGGTAAATAAAAATAAAAATAAACTTACCTGTCCCAGTGCTGCCAGCAGCCTCAGGCTCCTTTTCTGATTGTGTCCCAGCAGTCGCTGGGACACCAGCACAGGATCCCCAGGCAATCCTGGTGCTGCTCTCATACTATATCTAGGATGAGAGAGTCAGGATTGGTGTGAGCAGCTTGGTCTGCCACTTAGACATTGCGTTGGAGTCTGTGCAGTTTCTCCAAACCAGCTGTGTAACACAGCCAGGTTGGAGAATCCTGAGGGGCATATCTATACTTGTTTTGTGCCGAATTTGCATCATTTTTATACACAAATTCGGTGCAAAACGAACTCCATATTTATACTTTGGCGCTAGACCCGTCTAGCACCAAATTTATGGAGTTAAAGTCATTTTTTGGATGCAGAAACCTACTTTGCGTCAATAAGGAGCAAAGTAGGCGTTCCTATGCAAAAAATGACTCTATGGCCTTAGCGCCATATTTATCCCCCCATGCTAAAATCCCGCACAGGAGGGAGGAGGGGTTAAAAAATGGTGCAAAGCTTGCCTGGGACAGGGCAGGCATTAGGGGACCTGTGGGCCTATTTCCATGGTTGAACACCATGGAATAAGCCCACAGGTGCCCTCCCCAGAGGGACAGCAGAGGATGGGGAACCCCATCCCAGGTAAGTAGAGGTAAGTATTTTTTTAAAGTGCCATTGGGGGCCTGAAATGACCCCACCTACTTGGCACTGGGTGCAATGGTGAGGTACTGGGTTTTTCAGAACCGGTACTGATCCGGTAACCCAGCGGTGCCAGGGTACACCCAAAGACCTCGGGTACTTTCCTGATTCAGACTACAGAAACTCAGAGTCTTCTAGGTGAAGTCAAAGATCGAATTTATTGGCTGCAACCAATTGACAAGTGTCCTAGAAGTACAACAGCACGATTTGTATGTTCTCAGGAGACTGTGTTTCAATGCAAAGTCAGGTTTCCTTAAATACAGTTTTTTAAGCTTCAGGCAAACATTCTTGACATTTTGGTTGGTCATTCACATGTTTTTCACTACAAAGGAACAAACAGTGTCATGATGAAACCTCATATTTCATGTCATCCAACCCATAATAAATTACCCGGCAAGGCCTAGTATTTTACATCAGATAAGTGTGGACCCCTAATAAAAACGGGCACCTCCCCCTCGTAAAGTAAGAAGAAGAAAAGAGCAGGTGCAGGTGTGAGCAAGTTAGGCAGGGTGTGTGAGCGATAATAAGGGTTTTATGGCCTGGTGTGCCTTGATGCTATCTGATTCGGCCACTGGGAGAGGGACTGACCAAACAGGTTTGGCCTGAGGCAATGGTTCCAGCTTGCCCAGGTCAGAGAAAAGTCAATCAAGGTGTACGTGTCCTTGGAATCAAATCTGACTGTATTATAAGCCTATGTGAGGGCAACTTTTAAAATGGCTGCCGTGTATAAAATGGGAGCCACGAGTGCAGGACGAAAATGGCGATTTCGAGGTGAAAACGCTGCTGGAATTGAGCGAAAATGCTCCTGCTTAGTGTACTAGTCATTATCGGTCTTTTGAAACTAAAATCGTACTGCTGTGGCAAAGTAAATTACATGGGTCCAGAATTTTTAGAACCACAAACCCTCCTTTTGCCCTTACATAGGCAATAAACCTATTCTCATGCTAATCTGAGTCCAGGTCTATGTTTATAAGGCCATGGAGATGTTGCTGGAGCAAAATTCTAGTACTTGGTAACTCTCTCTGGACAGGTCTCCTCGAACATGAAGTAGCACAAAAGGCCACATATGGCAGGACAAAATAAGGAATACCTCTATCTGCAGTAGGTGGCATAAGATCACACACCCAACAATTAGTGATGTTCACTACTAACTAGTGTTGCTGTACAAAAGAATTGCTTACAAATTCTGATCTTCTAACCTGCTCATGTTCAGGAAAAGGGTGAAAAGAGTGCAAAGAAACAATAGTAGGAAAAGACATAGGTTGGGAAGTGGGTGCAGAAGTCAATTGAGTAGAGAAAAACAATCCCACCCATAAATGACAACGTCATGTTTAAAAGACACTAGAAAACACGTTATTAAGAACATATAGACAACGGGAGAAAGTAGTGACCACTATTTACAAATGAAATAATAATTTTTCACAACCCTAACCAAAAAGCAAATCCTAAAATTATCTAGTAACATTTTTAGGGCTCCTCTGCATTTCAGTAATTTTTGTATGTTCAGGTGGAACAGTGGTGACTCTCATCAATGCTCTAAGGTGAAAAGGGGGTACTCTTTCCACAGAAAATGGACTTTATTCTGCTTTTACTAAACAGAATAGTACTTTAAAACAATGCCAGCAAAACAATCAGTCTCCTAACACCTAGTCTATACAATCACACGGAAACCTCTTGTGAAACCAACTATGCCCAGAGTCCGTTCAAAAAGCCTCTCTGGCAGGCTTCTATTGTCCATCAAATTCTCTTTTGTTGTTTTCTTTCGCATGGGCCTCTCAATTCAGGCCCCTTCGTGAGAAAAGTACTGCTTAGTTGGAGTGCCCTCCTGGCAAACACCCACAGCTCACTCGAAAGTCTCAATGTCTTAAAGCAATGCACCAGTGTCTCTCCTCTGTGGCAGATACTACAAACAATGTGCTCTTCATTGATCAAGGGCACAAATCATCTTGTGCAGACCCAAGCACCATTAATTGGGAAATAGCTCAAGCTCAGCAGCACTTTCAGACTCCAACACTCATTATTTAGTGTCAGAGGACGCTCAAGCTGCTCTTTCATGGGCACCAAAATATAGTGCCTTTTTCCAAACTTGAAATCTCCGGTGCACTGCCCTTCTTCCGTTGGAGCAAAGAAAAGGGGGTGTGTGGCCAAAACTCAGGCCAAGGGGCTCAAGGGATTGCACACTGTCAGAGGTTACCAGCACATGACAGGTAGAGAAATGAAACCTCAAAACAGCTCTGCCATCAACAACAGGAATCCTTCTCTTTAGCTCTTTTACACTGAAACTTTGGTTTTGTGATGTCCAACGCCGTCTGATGGAGCAAGTACGATACCATGCGCTGGATCGCTGTCCAGCTTTGCTACTTCCTGGGTGCTGAGACTGTAGGGCCAAGACGTCCGTCTTTCATCTGTAGCTGTCACTGATGGGAATTAGGCTTAAATCAATGTCCTGCAGGTTATTATGACTTGATACCTGCAGAATCTAGTGACGTAGGAAGTGTGCCACAGCTGTCAGTTTCCTTCAATTTAGTACAAAAACAGTTCATGGTTTTTAACAAGGGGACTGCAAGCAGGTGGTCTGCAATCTTCAAAGGAGTAGCCATACACCATGGGCATAAAATACAAAGACAAAGGCAGAAGGGCAAAACAGGGTCTGTAGCATCTTTAATTCAGTTCTCTCCATTATTCTCTGCCATCTATAGCTACATGAGAATTCTATCTGAATGGATTTCCTCACACAGTGGCATTGTCTACTGGGGTAAACACATATTTGCCTCAATGATTAAGTCTAGGTGTTCCTCCTTACCTTAGAACATCTCAATAGAGAAATCACATGATACCGATTATCAGGGACATGTAGAAACCTTCCTTTAAAACTTTGCATCAGGTGCACTATGCAATACACAGGCTAATAGTCAAATGTGCAAACAAAAAGACAAGAATTAGAGGGTCCTGATATTTGCATGATTAGGACACATCTGATCCCACAAAAAATTAAAGTAGCAGGAACAGAAGGGAACCGAAAACCAAATTAAAATAGACATTGAAAATTCGTCATGTTCAAAAAGGTAAACATAAGATATCTCCTATTGAGATGGAAAACTTGTCTTACTATAATATTGAGTCAGTTAACCAGTCTATCGCTACCCTGACAGTCAGGCTGGAAAACATTGAAGCAGGCCTAAGGCAAATTCTTGAAAACCAGTCTGGTCATACCAAAGGGAATTATACATAACATGGGGGTCCCTGGTATATCACTGCAGTCTGGAAATGTGAACCTGAACAATACATCAATAATAATAAAAAGGGCTGACTGGTGAAAGGAATTCGAAAAAGAGAAATGGGACTAGGACATAGCTAAAATCTCAATAACTAAGCATGATGCGACATTGGTCAGGGGAAGTAACAAAAGAAAAAATCTATAGGAAGAACAAAAAAAAATTATTTGGGTGATAGTCAGGCATGTGACACAACACCGAGAGTACGGGTGATACACAAAGGCCAAAGTTACACAAATTTTAACTCTACCGTTGGCGACTACAACATATACGGTACTCCTAGCTAATGTTTCAGTTCCTTCTTCAGGAAAAAATTAAAACCTGGTTTTCTTTTAAGGAACGAAAGCCATATGCTACTTAGGAAACACAACATCATTAACTAATGTAATATAGAAATTAGGCCACCTTGAGTCACAGATCTATAATTTCATCCTTAGGTCCAATCAAGGATACATAAATGTAGGGCTGCCTGTTCCTTTAAGGGAAGGGGCAGTAACGTGACTAACTGCAGGTGACACACTTTGATCCTGTATATCTCTTTTTATTTTCCTTCAATACCATTATAGCCAAATAGACATTCACTGGTGAAGTGTTCTCTTTTATGTTCACAGCATGAAATATCATTATCTGTGGAATTTAGTAACCAGAACAAGTTCAACCAACTGTTGCGTAGCGATGGGCATCGTCATGACCATCCCCTCACAACACAGGGGAGCTTGTAATAGTATCAAAAGCAGCAACAAACATGCAAAAAACAAATAAAAAATAATAAAAACGCACAAAACGTCAAGCCATCAGATATACTTGCTGTGTATCAAGCACAAAAAGCATAGACAAAACAATAGCATGTGTGAATAAGCGGTGACACACAACACCATGTCATGTACTTTATGCACTGTAAACCTGCAGCCCAAAACCCAATATTTGGGCCTGTTTAATTTGTCAGGTTTAAAATCCTTACCCTCCTTTTGACAGTAGATCACCAGGCAATGGAAATCTGCTGTCAAATATAACTTTACTGTTTCTCTTCTAACATACAGGACCAGCAAGAACAATTCATGATAGGACCAAATACATGAAAATAAATTTCCATTACTTAACTGTTACCCTCTTGTCAGTTACTTCGCAACATCAAGCCACCTTAGTTTTACCTTTCTAAAAGTAAAAATTGTTACACTGACACTCCATATTAATTTGGCACCTACAATTTCCACTGTGAAAAATAAGTCTTAATTAGCAAATCGTTCTCATTAAGGCATGTAGCCTTCAAAATTTGAGAAAAGGGCTGCATCTTATTTTCTGTCTAAGACTTAATGCAACACTTCGTTTTCTGTCAAATAAAAGCAACTAGCAGGCATCGTTTTATTTTTTTAGAGCGGAGACACAAATGTATCAGTTCTGCAGAGCATTTAACATGATGTTGGGACTTTTGAAGAAACCCCTTTTTTTTATATTTTCCCTTTGGAATTAAGTTCTTTAATTGTATTGATGTTCTTCTGGAGAAACCAGAAATCCCACTTTTAGAGGCCCGTAGGGTCATTCTGCATTTTACAGAGACAAGGCCCTAATTTAAAAGGTCACAAGTGTCAACACGACCGCCTCCTCCATTGTCTATGGGAAAACTAAAGATAGCATCTCAGCAGCATGACTTGAGCCAGCCTCTGTAGCTCTCCTAGCTTCTGCCACTCTGAATCTGTCAAAGACAGTAGGCCTTTCTATTTTCCTTCTAACCTGCAATAATTCACTCTTTTTAAAAAAAATATTTTTTCCTTTTTAGGCGCTAAAAAAAAACTATCTCTATTTCCAGATTATTAAACTACATTTACTGTGAATAATTCACAAACCTTAATAACACACATACCAGTTGTTAGAATAAATGCTTGTTGCAATCCCATGCAATGGTACATATTTCATCAACCTCGAATGAATGAACGTCTCAGTAGGCCCAGCTGAAGTTAGAACCTTCAACCTTGATATTAAAACAAGCCTTTGTACTGGCACATTGACTCATTGAATCATAAGAAGGCACAACCTGCAAATATATATCAAACCTAAATGTATGCATTTACTGAAGCCTGAGACACTTTAAAAAGTACTCTGAATGAAAGAAAATGCAGTTTAAACAGTGCTTTTGCCCAAAATCGACTTTGATATTTTAGGCATTAAAAAATCAATATCCTACAATTTTCTTGCATAATATGCATTACCAGAATGTCTATTACACAATCCATGAGTCAGCCATTGAAAATATTAACTTATACTTTATAGAAATGAGCTTGTTTGCTCCTGCGCCAAGGGAAAATTGCACATACAAATGTCATTTTAGTGGTGCAACATAACTTGAATTAAATTTTAAGGTTAGGAGGTCATAGTATAGGTATTAAGCTTTATAAATATTAAAAAACGATTTTGAAAGGCACTTATTTTTTTTATTTTTTTTTCCATAATTAATAATTTTCTTTTAAAAAAAATAAAAACCCAATTATTCTTTTTTTTGTGATAATTCCACATATAAAAGCAAGCTGCATCCCTTGCCTATTATTTGGGATACATTAACTCACAAGCCTAAGCGCATAAGCCTAACTTGAAATGCGTCACATTTTTGAGCCACTTTCATTTAAAAGGAAGGTTATGCAAAATTCGACCCATGTTTAACTGGGAAAGTGCTGGCTGAATTGAAAATAGATAATTTCGGTTTTTTTTGGGGGGGGGCCCTATTTATATCTATTGAATGTGTTTTCTAATTTATTAAGCATTTAACGGCAGTTTTGTATATGTGCACAATTGCTCATTCTATAAATTAAAGAGCAACATATAGCTATGTTAGCACATCACATGGTTCATTTCTGGATTTTTTCTAAGTTTCTACTTAATATTAATTAACCAACATTTTACTTAACAAACTGTAAACATCAAGAAGACCCACAAACACACATTGAGCTCATTTCAGATATAAACAGAAAACACTCAGTACACATAATACAGCGCGCTTTAGCCATTTTTCATAAATAGCGCTGTCGCAATTTACTTACAGAACCGTTTGCAGATCCTAGTTGTAAGTCATATTTACAAGAAAAAAAAGAAAACTTTTCTCAATTATTTCCAAGAATAGCGGACCCATACTTTATTAAACGTGATGGGGCCCACTCCGTGCTTCACATATAGTTCATAGGTTGGAGTTCTAATCGGAGGAACCGGACATGAGTCCTCCAACCGGGAGTCCCTTTTACAACCAAGACAAAACAAATTTCCAAGTCTGCTAAGACCAGGCATCTTCGCTCACGAGTCTAGCTTCAAACTTCAAAGGATTATTGTTTACGATAGTCTCGTGAATACACGAGTCCTTCGGCTTTGGTACTTGCAAGTTCCAAATCAAAGTGATCCCAAAGGGATACCAAACCAAATGTCCAACTAAGGACCAAACCAAGTGTCCAACTAAGGACCAAACCAAGTGTCCAACTAAGGACTGGGAGACGCTCCACTTATACTTAACTGAAAATATCAATGACGTCACCAGAAGACTCGTCTTATCGTTTCGCTCTACCAAAAATCAAGGGTCCAAATCAGGGCGATAGCCAGGGCAGCAGTCCTTCATAGCCGTCGGGAAGCGGGGAACCTCGCAACAAAGACTTTCGGACCACGTTGACATGCAGGGGTCGATGAAGTGGCGGCCTTCCTCCAGAATTTTCACACGAAGCTCCCCACGGACCTCAGGCTTGGACCGGTACCGCTGGTATCGCCCCACGTTTAGGCGCCAACTGTTATACTGGGTTTTTCAGAACCGGTACTGATCCGGTAACCCAGCGGTGCCAGGGTACACCCAAAGACCTCGGGTACTTTCCTGATTCAGACTACAGAAACTCAGAGTCTTCTAGGTGAAGTCAAAGATCGAATTTATTGGCTGCAACCAATTGACAAGTGTCCTAGAAGTACAACAGCACGATTTGTATGTTCTCAGGAGACTGTGTTTCAATGCAAAGTCAGGTTTCCTTATATACAGTTTTTTAAGCTTCAGGCAAACATTCTTGACATTTTGGTTGGTCATTCACATGTTTTTCACTACAAAGGAAAAAACAGTGTCATGATGAAACCTCATATTTCATGTCATCCAACCCATAATAAATTACCCGGCAAGGCCTAGTATTTTACATCAGATAAGTGTGGACCCCTAATAAAAACGGGCACCTCCCCCTCGTAAAGTAAGAAGAAGAAAAGAGCAGGTGCAGGTGTGAGAAAGTTAGGCAGGGTGTGTGAGCGATAATAAGGGTTTTATGGCCTGGTGTGCCTTGATGCTATCTGATTCGGCCACTGGGAGAGGGACTGACCAAACAGGTTTGGCCTGAGGCAATGGTTCCAGCTTGCCCAGGTCAGAGAAAAGTCAATCAAGGTGTACGTGTCCTTGGAATCAAATCTGACTGTATTATAAGCCTATGTGAGGGCAACTTTTAAAATGGCTGCCGTGTATAAAATGGGAGCCACGAGTGCAGGACGAAAATGGTGATTTCGAGGTGAAAACGCTGCTGGAATTGAGCGAAAATGCTCCTGCTTAGTGTACTAGTCATTATCGGTCTTTTGATACTAAAATCGTACTGCTGTGGCAAAGTAAATTACATGGGTCCAGAATTTTTAGAACCACAATGGCCATGCCAGACCATTGGGGTGGTGGGCATGACTCCCGTCTTTTCTAAGAAAGGAGTCGTGAGCTATGGATGGTTATGCATCAGAAAATGACTCTAGGCAGGTTAGAGTCTTTTTTTCGACCCTAACCTGCCTAACGCCATTTTTTGGTGCAAAACCCCCTTCGTCCATACTGCCAACCCCACCCGACTAACGTCATTTTTTTTTTTTTTACGCTAGTCTCCCCTTTGCACCAGCTTGCACCATTCCATAAATATGGTGCCCAGCTGGTGCACAGAAATGGTGCAAGCGGGTGCTAAACCTTTTGGTGCAAAACTGCGTTAGGGCAGTTTTGCACCAAATAGTATAAATCAGGGCCTAAGTGCGCATATCAGTTTGGCCGGCCTAAGCTGGCTGGCCAAACTAACATACAATTAAATGCACTCACTCCTTCTCCTCTCCTCCCATGGTATTCACACACTGGCTCAGCTGAGCCTGCAGCTGGAAAAAAAAAAAATTTATGTTATTTCTCAGCTGCTGGCTCTTAGACAGTGGGATACTCCTCCACCATTGCAGAGGAGGCGCCGCTGGAAAAATGGGAAACAGATGGTTGCTAGATAAGCCTACATAAATCAACACTGTATGCCATAGATATACAGCAATTTATATGTGGGTGTATGTAATCACAATACATTTAGAAACTGACCTTCCAAGAGACAGAGCACATGGCACATTTACATAGATAAAGATGGCTTAGTTCAACCCACCAACACCTAGACAAAGGAAGTGTGATGTTGCTAACAAGCAAACTATACCAATAATAAAATGAACATTTGAATTGTTGAAGACAGATTCTGCTTTCTGAAAGCACTTAAATATGATATTGGTATGTGTTGTAAAATTCATAGCCACATGTGCTGTTTTGCACAGTATTGCCACCAGAGGCCTGCCTATTAAAAATAAATACAAATGAAATCATAACAAATGTCTCTATTTTTTTATTCACACCTTTGTCTTTCCATGGTTGGTGCCTCAGTACTATAGCGTGCACCACTGGCATGCTCACAGTTCTTTACATTTTTGGTGTGCCTCATAGAGCCTCATCCAACCACAGATACACTATCATAGTGGAGGCTTCCTTACTCCCATCTGCTCCTCTTCCAGCTCAATGGGTGTATTACAAGTCTGCATCTCGTACAGTGTACTGATAATATATGCAAGGCTCATTGAAACATCACTGATGTGGCGAACCCGCTCTACATGCATGCTTGCAGTATTTGTGTACGTAGTGCCGGTGGCTTGATCTAACTCCTCTTCAGAATGCTCAAAAGTCTAGAGATAATTGTTATTGTGACATTGGCAGCACCAGTGTGTTGACGAGTCTTCCGCAGTCTGTCTGCACAAATCTTTAACAGCCTTTTTTAATTCATAACAACCAGTTTGAATGGCAGCATTGCTTCTGTCATCTCTGGTTGGATTAATGTGATATGTGCAATGAGCCATCAGTGTGTGACTTTGGTGTCTGAGAAGTCTCCAAGGCAAGTACCAATGCAATGTAATTCACATAGCTATTAGAGATAATTAGGGCTCATTCTCCTGACTGTGTGGATGTTTGTGCACTGTGGCGCAGATTTATGGAAAGTGGCTCTGCACTGAGTGCAGCGCCACTTTCCCTGCGCCCCTTAGAATCCCACTACCAACATCATGTGCACTGTATTTAAAAAACAGTGCACCATGGCGCAGGGTAGGGGGCAATAGCGTCATTCTACATGACGCTGTTGATGTACTCTGCAAGAGTAGCACCAAAATGTTGTACATAGGGCCCATTATAAATGCAGAAAATATAGTGCTAGGAAATCTCATGGATTTCCTTGCTCCATATTTTCAGCCCCTCTAATGGGGGAACACCCCCCTTGCATACATTATGCCTGGCGAAGGTATAATGTGGCACAAGTGTTTACAAAGTGGTGCAACGCAAACATTACACCACTTTGCAAATATGGCACATGGGAAATGCCACCTTAATGCCACATTTGCATTGAAATACATGCCACAAATGTGGTGCAAGTTGATGCAATGGGCTCATAAATATGACCCTGTGTGACTTGATGGCAAGAGCCCTTCTGAGAAACGCAACAACTCATAATTAGTGCATATACATGTTTTGTTGCATGTTTGCCAGACATTGGATGTGTGTGCAGTTGTAGATGGTAATTTCTTTGGCATCTTTCATTCTCTGGTGAGCGCTAAGGAGTGTTTCCTTGTGTTATATGTCTTAATTTCTCTTTGAGGTAGCCAGGGGCTTCCAAAAACGATAAAGTTATCAGTTGTAGCCAGATAGGTCATGAAAACATCAGCATCAGCAGGGCATCAGACTTAGTGCAGTATTTGAAAAAATGGGGAGCATACCAATTTTCATGTTTGAATAGCTCAACCATCCAGGTTCTCTCATCAGAATGGCTTCTAGAAAAAAAGCAGGCCTTATCCTTCTCCCAGAATACATTTTTGGTGATGATGACTATATAGCAAATGGCAGTTACAATCTATGTGGGGCCATCTCTTGGGGGCATTTTATATATTAAGAGAGGGGAAGAAGAAGTTTGTATCACCCTTTGTATTCCTCTGTAAGCTCCAGCCAATTAACAACATGTTCATGATAGTTAAGTGTTTCCCTCATGATAGGTGTTCAGAAGATGATGATAATCAGTCTTTATTGTGAACACAACCTGATTTTCACAGGTGTTACTGCATGAAAGGAAAATAACAGGAGCACATTCAGAACAAAGAAAAATAACTGGAATGTAAATGTTTCACAACTGTTTAGAGAAATAATTGAAGAGGTTCTTATTCAGATGCAAGCTGGCCAAGGAGGAAATGCTACAGGTACTATACAGTGCTTATGTTGGTAAATCCCAAGCAGCACTAAATAATATTACTACACTATTGGCTTTAGATGGATACATATTGGGATGTGCTCTGGTGCAACGCTATATACCCCTCATCACTTCACATCAGAGAGATGAGAGAAGGTTGGGTGTTAAGTTAGAATTTCGTTTTTAAGATGTCATTCATTGCGTTATTACTTGCAGTGCTTAAGAGAGAAAACTCATATGACATATGTACAGATCAATAGTTTCACCTGTAAGTGTAAGATATGTACTATGAAATATAATAAAGTAGCTACACTAGAAATGCTAGAAATGTATGCATCATTTGAACATTTGAATGCTTTTTTTAATAGTTATTAATAGTTTGAAAAATGAACCACCTCCAAAACATAATTCATGATCCAGTAGCCTGGCTCAGATTTCCTCAATAAAATACCCTAACTCTGTTCTTTCAGTCTTTTTTTGCTTATTTTCTTCTTCTCAAAGTCTTTCACAGACTCTGGGAATATATTAATCAAAAGTGTTATTCTGTTCCATCAACTAACTAAATAAAGTTCATCAAACTATGCCAGTTACCCATATGACAATACCCATAAATAGCTGCAAGCTCACTTGAAAACGTATTAAAATGCAAAAGTGCTAAAAAGCAACTGGTAGACAGGCTCATGGTTTATAAAAAAGCATCCTGTACCAATTCACATTACCCCTTCACCAAGGTGTAACTCTCCACTATTTTGATATTCACCATTTCCAAGCAGAGATTTACAACAAGACTTATATGTCTTGGGGTGGACACTTCTACAAAGGAATTTACAAATGTAAAGTTTCTACAGTAACTTTCCACCTGTTGCCGGAGATCTACACTGTTAAGGTGGATATCTCTCTAGGAGAATGTATAGGAAAATATTTATTGTTTCTTATTCTTTAAAAAAATATAAAATATAAACCTATCTAAATGCTAAATTTGAATGTAGTATATTAATTATTAATTGGGTATTATGAAAATAAAACCTTAAAGCATTAACTTAAACTTCATTTAAAGTAAATTTAATTTATAAATATTACTATTTAATTACATTAAAAAAATTACCCCTCCTAACTTGTATATTTTTCTTTAATATTTATTGCATTTGCTTAAAAGGTTTGCATTTAATTAATTTAACTTTTTACATTTTTGAACAACATTTTAAAATCTAATTGTTTTTTAGAAATTTATGTTTTACCTTTTAATTTACAAAAACAAATCAACAATTATGTATAATTTTTATCACTATTACTTACCTGTCTCCATTGTTTTCTGTGGAAGTTTGTTGAAGACTATGTGGTTGACCATTTCTGGCTAAAGTAGATTTATAGCTGGTTTCACACTTTTGGGTCTGTAGTAACTTTAGAATTGTATTTTGTGAATTGCAGTAGTCTTTTGCAGGTGTGTGTTCTGTAATAAAATTTCCTTCCCAAACTCCTCCTTAAATTTCATAAACCCCTCTCATTTTATTGCAATTATGTCCCATTTTCCAAACACTCTCACTGGTCCCTCCCACATTTACTACTGAATCATAAACCTATGGGCCCAGAGCACTCCTCCAAACTGAAAAGGTAGTGGAGGTAGAAGTCTCTTGCTTAAAGTATGAGAATTAAATGTTGTAACACACAGGTAGTACTACTGTAGTACTACTAAACGGGTATGAGAATTGAAATTTGTAGTAACTGTGTAGTACTACTTTGTTAACAACCTCTTACTTCCTCTTGATTCAGGGTGAACTGAGAAGGACAAAGTCATCCTCAAATAACCCTTGCCCACCCATGAGTAACTAGGCCACATTCAAACCTTATGCCAAGGTTATTCCAAAATGACCTTAATATATTATGCAAGTATTACTTAGAATGAAAGCAATATTAACAGTACCCCACTGGGTTAAGATCGAAGTAATTATTTGACATGATTTAATTGTTAGGAATTAGAAATACAAGTGAATTATGTGGGTTCTATAATCACCCAGCTTCCATCATTGGTTATGATATTCAGTGGTGGGGTTTCCAAGTTATCCTTCAATTCTTAGACTTTCTAGTAGTACAGCCCCTGATGCATATGGGATCTTGCCAGAGCAGCATATTAGTCAACTTGATGTTTGGGCCCCTTACTCACACAAACATTAAATGCATCTGGCAAGGAGGGGCCTCCGCACTCATGGTCCACCTTGATTATAGTCCCTGTTATTAAAAAGGGAGACAAGGACAATTCTCAGTATTATGGACCAATATCTCTTATTGATTCTGGTGTGAAGGTCATTGGGCGGATTCTCCTTAATAGTCTGACTGATTGAGTCAATAAGAATCAAATATTGTCAAATATTCAGGCTGGATTTAGATCTCAGAGGGGGCTCAGTGACCAATGTTTGAATTTTTTATTTGATTTTTAACAATTATACCATGGCCAGACCAAGTTCAATCCATATGGCCTTCATGGACTTCACCTTGGCCTTTGATAGAGTCATCCATTACAAATTAGGGAAAATAAATCTCTCTTTTGCAGTCAAACCGTATTGTGTTATTTTTGAGGGACTTTCACTCTAATACATCTGTTTCAATTCCCTACACCACAGACTCCTCCAGCACTCAGCCTTTTATGAATAATCAAGGGGTTCATCAGGGTTGACTCTGTTTCTTTTCACGTTGTATATCAATAAATTAGCGAAGGAGCTAATAGAATCAGGGGCTGATTGTATATTGGATGAGTTTGTGGCCTTTATGAATGATCTGGATCTGGTCACAATTTTTAATAAATCTTTTTTGTAAACATAGCTGGTCCACGACCTACTAAAATCAAGCCTTTCCAGGTAGTGGATAATATATTAACAATGGTTCTGCCCTTCTACCTGGGGATCCTGTTTGACTCTGTTGTAAATGTTGTGAAGTCTCTTATTCTAGCTAAAAGTAATGAACAATTGAGGGCAATCTCAGGAGTAACAAGCTATGCATCTCAGTTGAGGAGGAAACCTTGGTGCCCATTATTAAAAGGTTATCAGGGTTAAATGCTTATGTAAAGTTAGCAGCTGTACAATTGCAGATCTTTGAGAACCAATTTTTAAAGCACTTGTTAAGTGTCCTGCACTGTGTTCCATCTTATAAAGTGCATAAAGCTTTGGGTGCAAGCTACCTCCCTGGTATTGTTGCTCTTCGACTTTCAGTAACAGTGTGGTTTAGGGCAGAAACAAAACTCAACAGGGAGAACTTCTTGGACGGAATTTCCCCAAATCATGCACATTTCATTCCCTTGGCTAAGAAAAATCAAAGAGTCTGTTGTCCATCTGGGGAGGCATGATCTGTTTGAGAACCTAGGGTCAAACATGACATGACCTGGGGAAAATAAAAATGTAGAGATAATCTGACAGGGAAGGAGTGGAACTGTTAAATACCACATTTCAGGGGCATACTCTGTTGAAAACCATTGTTTTTTGCTTACACAATTTAGGTTAAATGTATTCAATTGGTGTTTAGTGGTGCCACATGGGTTGAAAGTAGCTAAAAACTTAGGTCAGTATAGCTGTGACCATAAGTCTCCGCAAGACACCTTGCACTTTGTTCTGTTCTGTGGGTATTGTGATTAACCCAGGAAAGATTTTATTACACCACTTTTAAAGGACTAGGTCACGTTCACCTTACCCTGGTGCTTTTATAATTGGTGTATGGTTAATTTTCTAGCTAAATGGTTGTTTGCTTTTTAAACAGTGCTGTTAAATTGAGCCATTCCTTGGATGATTGATTTTAAGACTGCTTTTAACCAGTGCATTAATGTTGTCTTTTTATACAGCGTCTTTGTATGCTGTATCTGTTTCTTTTATGCTTGTATCTTGCATGGCTAGCTTGTTTTAACCGAATAAAGGATTATGATGATGACGTGAATTATAGGAAGCTGTAGAAAATGATGGTAATTGTGCAATAGTCAATGTCCTTCCATAGATGAGGAGGTAGGGACTTAAAATATTAACCTATAGGTTTAGATTTTTTTAAATAGTAAAAAATATTAAAAAATAAAAATGAATATTATAAAAGCTATTTAAAAACAGTACATATATATTATTTAATTCTGAAATATTTGATTAACGGATTTTGAATTAAATATAATGTGACAGTACATTTTATTAAAACATAACTAAATTAATTTTAATGAATTCTATACGTCACTTGTAATCATTATTATTGCACATTAAAAATCTTTTTACTTTAGGTGGTATTTTATTATTCAAACTTCGGAAACATAGTTTTAATTTAATGTCATATATTTCAATAACTTAAAGTTTTGATTCAAGTTCATTTAGTGTTGCAGTATTTTTGTATTTTGTTCTCCATGTAAAGAAAATAAAAGAAAATTCCTTACATAAACATTTTACATAAAAATATTTGTAATATTTATTTTTGAGTTAAATAAACTTTTTTTAATTTTTCCCCGTACCTTACCATGTGGAACTCTACGCCCAACGGACTAATGCATCAACAAAATGTGTTTTCAAAGATTCGCACAAGTCTTTATACTTAACTTCATATATAAGTACATTGACAATATGTAACTTCAGAATTCAGAATGGGAAATCTATAATTAGACTCTGCTAGCATATTCTTGTAGAGTGACATTTCTGTAGTAGATATTCTGACATATACCCATAGAGGCAGTGTGAGTGGACTATTATGTTCCGCAGACCAGACTATGGCAGCCAATAAGTCATACGCATCTTTTCATTCCTGACAACATCTTTCTGGATAAACCACTGAGGGGGGATATTGGCAGACATATAAGTGCATCAGAAGTCCTAAGTGCTGCCAATCATGAATCTCCTTAAGGAGGACCAGACACACTGAGCATAGAGGAAGCTAAAATTATGCATTATTTATTAAATCTATTAGATCTATTTATTCTTTGAGTTCCATCCAAAACTGTTTAGGAAGCAATCATCACAGTACTGTGAGCCTTGCAGACAATATGACAGGCACAGGAGATTTTTCATTTAAAATACCTGTTCAATGTGCTTTCTGTTGGAAAGTGGATTATTGGTAAGGGCAAATGAGTACCTACAATAGGCCACTAACCCCCACTAGGTTCAGTTCGGTCTCAATAAATTAACCCCAGCTCAACCCTTGGTAGCTTGGCATGAGTGACAAGGCTTAACTTAGGAGACAAACTGGAAAGCATTCAAGTATCACAAATCAGTAATTAAATAAAACACAGGAAACAGTTTAAAAATTCTAAACCAATTTATGAAAATGTAACATATTTTTTGCTTAAAAATGACACCATAACGAATACAATTCTTAGGGAACCAGAGATATGAATTTTTAAACAATTCGTGTTTTTTAGCGCATAGAAACTAATAGCGCCAATCTGGTTATCTGGTTGCACCTCGACCGGGGCAAAGTCAAAGTTCAAGGCTGACCGGGATGGTTCCCTGTACGGCTACAGCAAGCAGGAGGCCTCGGTCAAACGTTTACCTTCAAACTTAGTCGTTTTCTTGAAGATTTTCTTCAGCGGCACAAAGTCACCAGTCTGATCCAACCTCCCTGGAGCCCTTTCTCGGATACGCATTGCGGGAGCCCTCGGTGAAGATTTCTACGTTCGGACTGTGACGATTTTTCGAGATGAAAATCAATAGACTGGGGCAAACCTGAATCTTGATCCGACATCCCTGGAACCCTCTTCGGATACCCTATGCGGGAGGTTTCGGTCAACTTTCGATGTTCGGACTTAGTCACTTTTTGGGGGATTTTCTTCAGCGGGACGAACCTGCAATTCAGGCCAGGTTGCGGTTGAGGCAAGCCGCCTAGAGTTGCCATAGCGGGTTGGTCCCTTATGGAGCTTTTTCCAAATAGTTCTCCAAACTTCTCGAAACTGCTGGATCTTCTTCCAGAAGGTCTTTTAAGGTCTTTTAGGATTCCACATCTCACCCCAAAGTTCCAGAAGCTCTGAGTTGCTCCTTGATGGTGTGGACTACAACTCCCAGAATGCACCTGGCTCAAACTCTGAATTGGCCACTGGACAGGGTTCAGCTAGTCAGTTTCTTCAGGATTTGATGCAGAGGACTCTGGTTAGCAGGTTTTCACCTGTAGCAAACAGTTAGTCCCTCCTTGAACCAGTTGAAGCCAGGTGAAGTTCTTCTTGGGGTGAAACCCAAGTGTACAGCTGGTGCAGTCCTCCAGAGTGCAGTGTCCAGGTGCAGGTCAGGGGGCCAGCAGGACAGTCCTTTTTCTTCTGAAGTTCTTCCTTGTAGGGATCTGAGATGTGGGTGCAGCTCTTCCATCTTTATCCTTGCTCCTGGGTGAAAAACAGGGGGGTCCTGGTTCTCTAGTCAGGTGCAGGGTCCTTCCCCCTGTGATGACCACTTCCTGGGAAGTGTGGCAAAAATCAATCCCACGGACCAACATTCTTCAAAAATCCATCATGGCTAACTGATGTTTGGAGGTTACACCTGGCTGAGCCCACCCACTGGTGTGGCTAAAAATCCAATGTTTTTTTCAAACATATTTATTGTGCCACATGAATCCAGAAAGCTGCTTTGGGACATACATTTTGAAGCTTTGCATGGAAATAAGTAATGAAATGTCCAGATTATGGGTGCATCTCAGTTGTAATAGCTTACAAATGCAGCAAAATTCCTTTGCAAGAGGTTACTTTTAACAGGTGTTTAGAATTGTGCATGTTTGTTTTACTGCTACCCAATGAAGAGGGCTGTACCATGTACCACTATCTTTCAGCCCTCTACTTTTATTTTATTTATTTTTGTTGTCAACAACTAATTGTCTTAGTGGGACGTTGAATTGTAGTGGGAAGAAGCCATCTGACTGCAGCATGAAAGAAAATCAGCCCTGATCTCCAGAAGGGATTATGAGCTTCACAGAGAATCCTTAGTATATAGCTTTGCATAGCGACAGTAAAAAAAAACAAAAAACTTAATTTTCAATTCTAGCCATTCCGGGGTGATCCAATGACAAATACGTACATTTTAAAAGGCCTTAGCTGCTTTTTTCTGAAGAGTAAAATTGAGCCTGTTGATAGTGTTGGCCAACAAAAAGACATACCTGGAATTTGCCTGGGTTATCCAAGATATAAAATAAATGCATTGCGAGTAGTAGTGGAAATACAGCATTGTACCTTCTGTGGTTTGTTGTAAGACAGAAGATCATGGTCACACATGAATTCAAAGTGTTTCAGAGTAAGAAAAATGGGAGACAGGTCAAGGAGGTCTTGGGAACCAAATGTAAGTTTTGAAGGAACAGCTGACAAAATTAGCCTTATGTCTTTCTTTTTATATTTTAGAGATTGTTGGACCTGGGTCTCTCTATAGGACTATCCTCAAACGTTTTGACTTTTCCCTCCACCTTTGGCTGAATTCAAATTTATCTCAATATCTCTGCACTTTACCCCTGCCATCTGGTGCTAAAGTGCTTATGCAGTGTCCCTAAAACATGGTCAAATCAGCTTATAAGTCCCTTGTAGAGGGGTAGACCATATTCCCAGGGCCTGTAAATTAAATGCTACTAATAGCCTGCAGAATGTATTGTGCCACCCACTTAAGTCGCACCTTAAAAAGTACCCCAAAAGTACCATTGCAGGCTGACTACAGTTTTAAACTGCCATGTTGACTTGCAGATAAATCCATTGCCAAGCCTTAAATTGGCCTTTTATTACATATGTCAGGCCCTAGGTAGCCCATAGGGCAGTGTGCTTTGTAATTGTAAGGTTGGGTTATATACATGTAAGTTTTACATGCCTTATAGTGAAAAGCTCCTAAATGTGTTCTTCTCCCCAGTGAGGCATACAACTCCCATAGGATAACATTGGCAATTCCTTATAAGTTAGAATCTAGTGGCTATTTAATGTTTGGTATCTATTAAAATATATATAGTAAACCCATTTTAGTGGTGAAGTTGGAGTTCTCATTACAAGTTTGAATATGATACTTTTGGAACATTGGCATTTTCCTGCTCTTAACCCTTTTGTGCCTGTAGCCTGTCCTGGGTGACATGATTGGGTGTAGCTGACAGTTAAACTTTGTGAATTCCTCCCACACTTTCACACAATAACGAGGCAAAGTGTGTTTGGATGGGCCATCTGTTGACAGGATGGGGGGGTGGAGCTGAGCACAGTCCCACATGCCGCTGAATTGCCTGTGATCTCCCTTCACACAAAGGACCTCACAACCCCACATTGTTACTGCAGCTAGCTTGGAGCCAGGGCAGTGGAAGCAGGGAATTCCATGCACTTCACATAACCCTTCCAAAACCTTCTCTCACCTTCCAGAAGGGCACTAGAGTATAAAAATAGAACCTTGAGACACACTCTTCAGTTCACTACTGGATCTGCAGAAAGACTCCTAGAGGACTGCCTACTACTGTAACCTGCTGTGCTCTCTTCCAGACTGTTGCTGAACCTGAAAGGACTTCTTTGTTGGCTGCCTGGAGCCTGCCTTGAACTCTAAAAGACCCGCCCTGCTGTTGAGTTCTGCATCTTCACCTGGACCCAGAACTACCAGAAGTGACTCCATGGGCTAGTTTGCTGGCCTCCTGTTCAAAATCCCAGGGGCACCAAAGACTCCCTCAATCTTGAACCCGCACCTGGACTTAGCCTGAGGGAGTTCCAAACCCCCAAGAGGTGTCAGCCCAGTCCTGGACTCCTGGTTGTGGTGCTAAAGGTGCCCATATGGCCAATATCCAAAACTGAGGACTTAGTCAAAATTTGGCAAAAAAGTGCTCTGAGAACAAGGAGGTGACCGGGACCAACCACCAGAGGTGCATTGTTGATCAAATTGACTTTGCTGCTTCTCCTACTACGTTCTTCACAGCAGCAAAACCATTTCAGTGGCCCTTCAGCAAAGAGGCATCAAACCTTATGGAACTGTCTTCAGCTACAGTTCTCTGCTCTGTCCCACTGGAGTTTTTTGGCTTCCATTTTGCCAACTAAGTGTAAATGTAGAAATCTTCACTGCACTTTGTCCCAAGGCCATCCAACAATGAAACATCTATTCTCAGATATGTCCTGCAGCCTTTCTACGCTGAACTTTACCTTCTCAGGCATGTTTCTTCAAGAATTTGTCTAAGTCTGAAGGTAAGTGCTGACCAGGCCCAATCCACTTCTTGTATCTGAAACTTGCTCCTTTGTGGTTGGCCTTAACTTTCAGCTTTGACTCGGTCTCTAGCAACTAGAGATTGTCATTTTGGTGTCAGATAATTTATAAAAATGTATTCTATTTTTCTAAATTGTTTTGGAATATTTCTTGTTTTGTGTTTGCACTTTATTGCTATTTGTGTGCTCCATAAGTGCTTCACACATTGCCTCTAATGCAAGCCTGTCTGCCTTTTGTGCCAACTTACCCTGGGTTAAGCACATGTTAATTTTGTGACTTTTCGTGGTTCACACTGCTGGGGATTGTGGCTGTAGCTTGACGAGGGCTAACACCCCAGTCAAACCAAAATCCAATTTCTTACAGAGCTAATTTGGAATTTGGAATCCAGCATTTATAGCCCTTAAACACCATCAGCAGTATGGGATCCAAATGCATTGGCAAATTTGGCTTGAGAACTCTCACACCTTTAGTTGGTTGGGCCTGCATAAGCAATAAACGTGACGGTTTGAAAAGGCTGACCCCTGTTAATGGGACATTAAAGTACCTGACGTTTAGAGATGGTGGATCTGATTTAAAGTAACTTTAGCAATGATTGATGAGAAGGGCATTACTTAATTATAACTTCCCCAGACAATGGTGTCCTCCCTAAATATCAAAACCACTATATCGATGGGGCACAATATTGAGCAGAGACTATTGAAAATAAAATATTGTAATTAAGCCTAGAACTTCTATACCTAACTTCACATATGTGTGCTGCTAAGGTACTTATATCTTTAAGGTGTGTAGGTGCGGAGTTAGGAATCGTAAATCTATACTTCCCTGTTTGCACTTATGTGTTGATATTTTGTCCCTCGTTATTCTGTCCTCAAAATTCTTGTACCACAATATTGGTGTTAATATTCAGTAGGACAACCTAGACAATCATTCAATCTGCTTCAGATAACGAGATATGATCAACCTTATCGAAGATGGCACCATAGGTCTAAAAAAAATAAGATTCTCAACACTAACCAACTTTTATACTGTTCGAAAAGAGTTTTCTCAAAGACATTAGGCAAAACATAGTCTATTTTATAGAACTGGAATTTCCAACACTACTCATGTTTTTATCTGAGGGGGCATACTTATTAGGGGTTTGCACCATGCTCGCAACATGGTACATGTGTGGCACAAGCACTAAGTCATATTTTTAAAACCACGGAAAGCCACTTTGCATGGCTTTAAATGGCTTGAAAAATATGGAGTAAGGCAACACAGTGCAAATCACTGAGTTGCCTTAATTAGCACTAAGGAGGTGTTCCATTGTCATTGCGTGGGTGTACCAACGCATCCCCTGGTTTATGATCCAATACCATATTAACCAACCCTGGCGATCCTGATAATGCGCTAAAATCCTACACCTCCCCAGGTGAGGTATAACAAGGAGAAATATCTTTATTTCCCCTCATTTTTTACTCTTTCGAGCACACATAGCAAGAGGAAAACGCCTCTCAGGATTGTTTTTGAACTGTATACAACGGCAGTACCATGGTGCAAAGGTGCCTGCGTTGGTGCTTGGCAGCCAAAAGGGTGCCAGCGCAGGAGGAAAGTACAGGAGTAGGCTGTATTGGATAAATAGGGTGCATTCCTGCCCTTTCCCTGTGACACAGGCCAGTGCAGCAAGGTGACTTGCTGCGTTGCCCTGTGCCACAAAGCTCATAAATCTGGCCATAGATTTTTTTATTCCTCATTGAGTCTTGATTTAATGACAATTCATTATTTATAGCTGATGTTCTTGTACTACCTGGCTACAATACTATCAAACATGACAGAGAGATATGCTCTGGTGATGGAATTACCTTAGTTCATACCAAGTCACTTGATGTAAAAATATTAAGGGCCTCATTACGAGTGTGGCAGTCCGAGGACTGCCACACTCACGTTGACAGTTGGCCCACTGCACTCCAGGGGGTCCAACCGCCCAATTACAACTTTGCGGGCCAACCACCCAAAGACCGCCATCCCTGCAAGTATCATAGATCCTGACCGTGTGACGATGGTTGGGCTTGGAACCACCCATTGCTGTGCTGAACTCAGCGCTGCCTGGCTGATTACAACCCAAATTTCCACCAGCCTTTTCATGGCGGGGACCCTGCCGATTACATTTGTAGAGGTACCTTGCTTGACTCCCATATCAAAGGCTTTGTAATCATAATCAGGTTTAAAACAGAACAATGCCACTGATTGCAGATCATAAAACGAATGTATTTATTCTCATAGCTGCTGTGTGTCCAGTCCAATCCAGTCCAGATCTTTTCTTTGCATTCTGAGACCTGTAGACCTGGATTTATAAGAGGCTAAACAAGACATCATGTCCCAAAATGCAAACCAAAAACCTGGATTGGAGCTTTTAGTGATGCGTGGCCCCGGGATACTTGGCAGGACCATAATGGCAGTTATTAGTTTTCAGGCAACATCAGAAAAATTAATTTTGCCAACCGTTGAGCATCTTTGGACATACTGTATTTTATGTTATCAAGGGATCGCTTGCGTTTTCCTACATCTTTGACAGATTTTACTCACTCTGCTGAATGTTGCATTAAGAAAACAAATATTAATAGCATTGTATACTACCAGATCTACGGAATGTTTATTCAAACACTAAGCACAGACCTCTGAATATTTTAATAAACTGCCAGGATGAAGAGGGGTGAATTTATATAGATGTTTCCATAGCTACAATTGTAGTTTAATTTGTTTGTATCCCAACAGTAAAATCTGAAATATGAAACACTGCTGCATGAAAAAAGAGAAACCAAATCACCACTAGAAATGAGAATTTCATTTTGTAGTTTCTGACAGTAATGCATTCCTAATGAGTGACTGATCAAATCTATTCATCAACAAGAGATACAATTTTAAAAAACCGTGTGCTAATGCCCATTTTTCACGTGCTAATGTTTTGTGCTGCCTCGCATTTATCAATTATTAATTGCAATATCCTTTCAACCTAACATAATGTTTTGACACAATAAATCATGCAGCTTCAAACATCGAATTAATACATACCCACACCAGACATCCCACATCCATTCAGAGTCTCTGCAAGACACCTTGGAAGTCTGTAAACAGATACATCATAAATTATGCTGCAATCAATACCACACATCATGGGCAATATACACGTTTTAATGTGAGCTTTACTTTTGGCTGATATGAGCCCTAGTAGCTTGCTGCAGTCGTAAGGTAAATAAATACTTATTTCAGATAGAAGCAGAGACTTTTTCTATGATGTTATATTGTACTGGTTCTTATGTACTATAGGTCTCCTTCCCAGACCTTGCCTGATGCAAGTTCTGTTCGCCTCTCGACCTCCCTTCGATAGCTTTTATGCTACCATAACTGCCTGATGTTTATATTTAAATGTTAGTGTTTTTATGGGAACAATCAGGAAGAATGCAAACAATGTCTGGCTCCTTTTTCAGCCGTGTACAAGGACTCCTGAACACTTCTGGTTGATGGAGTCGTACATGCCATCTCTGGTAACAAACGGTCCTAAATTCCTTTATTTAAATGGACTAGGAAACTTCACATGAAACACTGTTGATTTTCAAATCTTGGAAGCGACCATGATGTTGAAAAGTACATAGACAAGGTTTATAGGCCCATATTTACACTTAGTTGGCGCTGAAATAGTGCCATTTTTTTACACTAATTCAGTACAGAGTTAAAGTAATTTTTTGGATGTGTGAAACCACCTTGCGTCAAAGAGATGCAAGGTGGGGGTTCCCATCGAAAAAACGTCTCTACGGCTCTAGCGCCTTATTTACCCTCCTGTGCAAAAATGGTATACGGAATGGAGGCGGGCCTAAATAATAGCACTAAGCCTATTTAGCTCCGTTATTTAACGTCTGGGTCAGGACAGGCGTTAGGGGACCTGTGGACCCATTTCCATGGTCAAACACAATCGAAAGAGCCCACAGGTGCCCACCCCAATCCCCAGGAACACCCCTACCCACACCAGAGGGACACCAGAGGATGGGGGTACCCCATCCCAGGTAAGTAGACTAATTAGACCTATGTATTTACAACAAAAAATTAAAGTGCCATTGGAGGCCCTGAAATGGGCCCCTCTACATGGCACTGGGTGCAATGGTCATGCCCAGGGAACCCTTGTCCCCTGTGCTGGCCATTGGGGTGGTGGGCATGACTCCTGTCTTTTATAAGACAGGAGTCATATAGTATGGATGGTTTTGTGTCAAGAAATGACACTAGGCTGGTTAGAGGCATTTGTTTTGTCTCTAACCAGCCTAATGTCATTTTTTGGTGCAAAACCCCCTTCTCCCATACCACCACCCAAAGTATAAATATATGGGTCATAATGCGATATCTAAAATTTATCATATGAACTGAGGCATGAGAACGAAAGGTAGACTTTTACTGCATTTTGGTTGGCTCCATACTAAATACTGAGGACCCCCTTGAGTCTTTGCCTTCTCCACTACACATCTACATGGAATTGTAAAAAATGGCCGTAGATTATCCTCTGTTTTCTGTTTCCTCTCATCTTTAAAAATGTGCAAACCAATATCTCCACATGGCATCAAAATATATCAAGTCACAAAAATATATCCCTTGATTGTTGATATCCCCAGTTAAACTCAAAAGGAAAGATTCTGTAAGCCTCTGCTTTGGCTTTGTTTTATATGTGTATTTTTTAAAGTAGAGAGCAACTCACCAACAAGCATCCAGAAGCTATAGGATTTGATTGACTGATTGTCCTTAGCAGGGGAGGCCCCTCCGCTATGGCGGAGGAGATTCGCCCAACTGCTGAAGGAAGACGAATAAAGTGATAATAAAAGTATTCTATTATCTCTTTATTTTTCTGCTTCGTGAGGGCAGGGCGGGCCAGCCACCTCCACATCACCAGAGAGTAGAAATGGTATGTACACTTCTAAGTGCACATGGCAGTTTGGCCGCCCGTCTGAGGCCGGCCAAACTGACATGTGCACTTAGAACTCTCCACGTGGCTGTGTTATACAGTCGGGGGAGACAAAGAGCAGGCTCCCACTCCCTCCCTGAGTGACACTTCTGCCTGCTCAGGCCAATCCTGGAACTTCTCTCATGCTGTTGAAGATAGCATAGTGCCCAGCCTAACTTATAAGTCATTTCAAATTCCAGGCACTTGTGTCTGAGAAGGCAGGGTCCCTCAGAATGCTGAACACAGCAGCAGATCAGATAATCTAGTTGTCCTGAGAGTCAATTAAGATTCTATTTTCCTTAGAACAAGTTAACAGGTCTTTCCAAAGAGAGACTTAGGCCCTCATTATGAACATGGTAGTCCGTTCCGCTACGCCGGCGGTAGAAACCGCCAACAGAGGAGTGGTCTGGACCGCGAAATAATGATCCAAATGAAACACATGCATCCCGCGAACCACCCACTGTCAGGGAAGGAGTCCCGCCGACGACGGCAGAGTCCGCCCACAGGCCGTCAGAAAGGCCTAACCCGCCCATCAAATTATGAAACACCATTCCGCCGCCAGTTCGGGGGCAGGAACCACTGCCACACAAAGCCAGGTGTAAATTAAGCAAATATAAGGAACCACTCACCAGAGTTCCACAGAACATGCAGCAGCAGCCATGGACAGAGAGCTGCTGATCATGCCAGCCCTGCGCCTTGCCATATACCTACACGACCGAGACTGGCGACCAAGACGACGACGGTAAGCACCGCAACCTTTGACACAAGGGAGGAAAGGGCACAGTTACATACCCACCCACTCCACCCACTCTGCAACGCCCCCCAACCCTTCCCAGCAGCACAAATCAGACACCCCACACCAAGAGGTACGTACCTGACTGAAGGCCACTGCAACTTGACCATAGTGCATACGATAGCCCCAAACCCATAACAAAATTAAAACAAACACCAGGGTGTAACTGCGTGCAGCCCAAACACAGGCCACACAGAAACTTTAATTATTAGCTCACTGAGCCAAACAGTGCTAACAGGGCCAGTAGCCCATAAAATGTACAGTGTCCTGGGCCACAATGGGCCACACCTGACTCCCACAAGTGCTGGGTACTCCACAGAACGGGGCACCATGTGGGGATCCAGGCACCTCACGGGAGGGGGGGAAGGCTGGGGGTGGGGATTTTCGACAGGGGTGGGACTTTGACTTTCTTGTGGAGGGTGGAGGAGGGGTGGGCTTCTCCTTTGAAGGGGGTGGGGCTGTTTGGCTCGGGTGGAGCTGGATGGCATAGGCTCTGACCGGGCCTTCTTCTTCACCGGGGCAGGGGTACGGGAATGGGAAGGCTGGACCGGGGTGGGCTGTGATGTGGAAGGAGCGGAACGGGCAAAGAGGTGGGCACATTTGTGGACAAGACGGGGTGGGCCAGTGGGTTGGAAGAGGTCAGCATGGGAGAGGAAACGTTTTTTGGGAGCAATTGGGGTGGGCGTGGATGAGGACATGGAAGTCGAGGCAGAGGGAGTTGATGTATGGGGTGTAGGTTTGCTTGTGGTGGGTGCAGGTGACTGCTCAGTATGCTGTGGCGTGGTGGATGTCTGATGGGTGGGTGCCTTGGTGTGTTTGTGTGTCTTGGGAGGTGGGGGGACACAGTGGGAGAAGACAGACAGCTAGTGTGGATGTATGTTGGGTGGGTGTCTGCAAGTCTGGTGAGTGTGCTGCATGTGTCAACTACAGTAGAGGTGATGAGTGCAGGTGTCATGTATGGGGTGCATGTATGGCTGTCTGCTATTGTGGTGAGTGCAGGAAGAGGAACAGTAACAGTGAGTGAAGGTGCAGTGCATGAGGGTGTGCATGTAGAGGGGACAGACAGGGAGGCGGAAGAGGTGGGCACACTGGGGGAAGTGGATGTTGTTGTGTGTGCAGGTGTCTGTTGGCTGTGTGAATGCTTGTGGTGGGAGGTGTGGTTCTTGTGTTTTGAAGTGTGCTTCTTGTGTGTTGATGTGCATGTAAGCGGGTCTGATTGTGTGCTTTGGACGGGTGAAGGGAGAGGGGTGCTGGAAGGGGTAGAGTAGGTTGAAGGGTGGGGACGGAATGGCCAGGGAAACTGGCTGCCATCCGAGAGGAGGCCAGAGCCTGAAAAGATCTCTGTAGGGCAGACACAGCACCATGAATGCCATCCAGATAGGCATTGGTCTGCTGCACATCTGATGCCAGACCCTGGATGGCATTGCCGATGGTTGTCTGCCCCACAGAGCAGGTTTTCAGGAGGTCAATAGCCTCCTCTGTGAGGGCAGCAGGGCAGACTGGGGCAGGGGAGGAGGTGCCTGGGGCGAAGGAGATGGCCACCTTTCTGGGTGGGTGGGCACGGGCAACTTGGTTGGGAGCAGAAGGGAGGGTGGTGATGGTATGGGTGGTGGAGGAAGATCTCACGGTAGCGGTGTGTGCATTAGGAGATCTCAGAGTCACTACCTCCTGTGGTAGTAGCCTCCCCACTGGAAGTCCCCTCGCCCTCCCACCCACTGTTCCCCTGGGCATCCGTTGTCTCTGCCTCGGAGGATCCGTGGGCCGCTGCCTCCCCACTTGCCGATGCCTCAGCTCCCCCCCCCTGATGTTGATGCTGTACCAAACCAACACAAGAGAACAGGGATGGGGAGACAAAACAGGAGAGATACTTGTAAATAGCTGAGTGCTGATACACAATGGCCAGACATACACCCACCCAGCAAACACACCCAACAGGCAGCACCGTGCACTATGCCCATGGCCATGCCCCTGACTACTGACCAGAATACTGCTCTACACCCATCCCCTGAAATACTTTTGGAGCTGAGGTAGGTGAAACCTGACAGGGACACCCCTACACCCTTTGGGGAACATACAGTAGATGGACACCAGTCAAAATCCCTGCTCAGCAGCATGAGCCCTATCGCGCACACAGTCATCCTTCCAGACTGAAGTATGGTCAGTGAGTACTCACCTTCTTGTGACTGCTGTGCAGCTTTCAAGCGCCCATCCAGATCTGGGTATGCCACCACCAGGATCCGTCGCATGAGGGGGATCAATGCCCGACGGGCACCCCTTCCACGTTGGGAGGACTTCCAAAGCTGGGCCTCAGTGATCTTTCACACCCAGCGCCGCAGGTCCTCCCACCTCTTTTGACAGTGTGTACTCCGCCGGTTGTAGACCCCCAGGGTCCGCACCTCCTTGGCGATGGCATGCCAATGTGCCCTCTTCTGGTGGGCGCTGACCTAGAAGGGTGACACAGAAATGGAACACAGAGGTCAGGCACTTGCACGATGGGAACAACTGGCAGATTGTCCAACATATGACTGACAATTCTCTCATCCATACAGGACAGTGGTACGCAGCATTCCATGCACCATGGCCCATCCAGGCTCAGAGGAGCACACATATGTGCAATCCACACCATCCATTACTCACACAGTGCCCCCCAAACCCAGACTAACCTGTACCTCTGGCCGTCCGTAGAGTCTGCCGTACAGGGGCAGGACCCCTTCCACTAGCTTCTCCAGTTCTTCCTGGGTGAAGCCCGGGGCCCTTTCCCCTGCACCACGTGGAACATCCATAGCCGGAGGCAGGCCACACCAGTACACAGAGTGGAGTACCTGTCTGCACGAGATCAGGGAGCCAAGTGATCAAACGATGACGAACGCATGTATGTTCCGCAGCGGTATGCATCATCACCGCCGGCGGCGATCCTGATACGCCAGGATTCCCCATTGGCATCCATGTTAGCCAATGAGGGTGCGAACAGCGGTCAACACCGCCGTATGCTGTGACGTCAACCGCTAGCGGTATGAGGTCACTTCCACAATGAAGGGGCAGATCTACAGTGGGCAGACATTTTGCCATCACCTGCGCATCTTGAAATTCCTACTACTCACAATCCAGGGCCTACTAGCCACATGAAGCACCTAGGCCTCTATCCATTCCGTGTAGTAGCACACATGAATTACTCTGTTCCCTACTAGTGATGTACAAGTACATCTGTCAGGTAGCAGTTATTGTACAGACACTACTATGTACAATGCAATGCATGTATTTTTAAAAGTTTGCCTATGTATGTGTGCACATCACTCATTTTTGTAACCCCTCATAGGTACCGACCCTTGTGGCGAGGAAGGGCACCATCGGTGTACAGACCGCTTGTGGATATGGGGACCATGGTGAAGCGTCAGATCATTATCACTTACAGACTCACACGTGCAACTATTCAGGACTTTTGTGCATTACTGGATCCTGCACTAACTCTGGGAAATCGTAATAAGCATGGCATTCCATCTGAGGTGCAGGTGCTCTCTGCACTCCATTTCCTGGCCATAGGCTCTTTTCAAGTGACAGTGGGCATGGGTGCTGGTTTCTCACAGCCAATGTTCAGCCAGGTACTGACAAGATTTCTGAATGCATTTGTACAACATCTGCAATCCTATGTGCGATTTCCCCAAAGTTCTGACCTCCCTGCAATCAAGTCTGACTTCTATGCCTGTGCAAACATTCCCCATCTCATAGGTGCCATCGATGGCATACACATACCCATCATCCCCCCAAGAGTGAGTGAACAGGTGTACAGAAACAGGAAGAACTTTCACTCCATGAACATCCAATTGGTGTGTACTGCAGACCAGTACATTTCCCAGGTGAATGCCACGTTTCCGGGTTCAGTCCATGATTCATTTGTGTTGAGGAACAGTAGTATACCACAGAAGATGGAACAACTACAAGAGGACAGAGGGTGGATCATAGGTAAGTTTGCCTGTCACTAACTGCCACATTGCAGAAAACCAGCCTGTCTGACTAAGGGACATTACAATGACGACTCTGTATTGAACCATTTTCTAGGTGATTCTGGATATCCAAACTTGCGTTGGCTCCTGACACCAGTGTGGAATCCCAGGACGGATGCGGAGAGGAAATACAATGAGGCCTATGGACGTACTAGGAGGGTCATAGAGCGTACTATAGGTAACCTGAAGGCTAGATTCTGGTGTCTACATATCTCTGGGGGTTCCCTGGCCTAGGGGCCTGATAAGGTGTGTAGAATAGTGGTGGCCTGCTGCATGCTGCACAACGTGGCAGTGAGACATTCTATCCCCCTTTTGAAGGTGGAGGGTGCTAAAGGTCCTGATCAGCTACCTCAGAGAGGTGAGGAGAGTGATGGTGAGGATGAGGAAGGGGAAGATGTCCATTCCAGGAACCAACCGATACAACTCTACTTCCAATATCTGTGTGGGACTCAAGCCTGTCATTGGGGTTAGTAACTAATACTGCCAGTGTGCTCTGTCATATAGGGGGGATTGGTCATGATAGGCGATACATGGACCACTTCTGCATGGTACTGACAGAAAACATATGCATTCCCTTGTTTCCTAATTTTAAACACACATCATCAAGCACAAATTGACAATAAAGTTGTTCTCTGCCAGTTCCATCCATACTCCACTTTGTTCAACATTGAAGACAGGGGACAGTGTTACAGGTGTGAAATGTGTTTTATTGGTAGAATGGAGTGAATTGTGCTATATACAGAGATGGGAGTCGTAAGGGTTGGGTGTCCTCAAAACCTACTTGGTGGCAGCCCTGTTGGATGTCTTAGATGGGTCCATTTTGTAGAATAGTACTTTGCCCTCAGCTAAGTGTTGTTGGTGAATGGGTGGGATGGTGGCTTACCATTAGTAGCAGTGTCAATTGTTGGATGGGGGCTTGTTCTTAGCTGGGTTTCCAGAGCCATATCTTCGCCTAAGACTACGTTTGGACGCCTGCTGTGGAGCTTCTTGGGGTGGCATGGTTGGCCCTTCTGATTCCTGGGAGGGTACTTCTTGTGCTGTTTCTGCTGCTTGGGTCATCTGTTCATGGTTGTCCAGGGCTGTTGTGGGGGCCTCTTGTCCAGTGTGGGTGTCAGACAGCTTTTTTACCAACTGCAGCAGTGCTCCAGCAATGGTGGCTATTGTGGCATTGTGCTCTTTCTACTGCTCCATGGCCTGTTGGTGTTGTTCCAGCTGCATCGTATGACCTTGCTCCAAAGTGGACACAATCTGTGCCAACCTGTCTTGGGTATGTTGGTAGGCCCCCAATACCTCTGCATTAACGTCCTGGGCTGCTGCATCCATCCGGTGTCCTAACCCCTGACCCACTGGGACACTTGAACTTGCCCTAGCCCCGTGTGTCCCCTGCGCAGGTCTTGACGTGCCACTTGTAATGGGGCCTTCGCTTTTCTGCATGTTTGGAGTGGTAGACTGTGGCCTCTGTAGCTGTGTTCCACCAGTCTGTGCCCTGGGTACACTGGTGTGGGTACGCCTCACCTGGCCTTCTGGTCTTGACTGGGTGTTAGGGGTGACAGTGGTTTCCTGGGTGGGGCTGTTGCTTGGTGAGATTCTAGGACTGTGTGAGGGGCTTGCCTGCTCATCAGTGTCCAGGGATCCTTCGCCAAGGTCTTGTGATGTGCCTCTGTCTCCCTGGAGGGCTGTGGCACTCCTTGTCCCCTCCATTAGGGTTGCATGGGTGGTGGTGCCTGTTGGGGACATAGACATGTCTGTTACATATGCCTGAAGGTTTGAGGTGTACAGAACTGGGCTATTTTGGGCTGATGTTACTTTCAGTGGCCTTCCAGGGTGCCTTTGTGAGGTGGACATTGCATTTAGTGGCAGTGGTGGGGTTGCATTGTGGTAGGGGGTATTATTCCACTGTGGGTACGTGCACGGGAGGGTGGTTGTGCACAGCGGGAGTGATGTGGGCCTGTTAGCGGGTTGTAGGTGATGCCAGGTGGTGGATAGGGTGGGTAATGGCTGGGTGGGGTGTAGGTCCAGGTGGGTGTGGGTGGGGTTGGGTGTTGCATGCATTGCAGATGTGTTGTATATGGGGTAGTTGTAGATGACTTACCTGAGTCCCTTCCTCCAGTGAGTCCAGTGAGTCCCTCTGGGTGAAGGATGGCGAGTACCTTCTCCTCCCAGTCGGAGTAGTCGGGTGGTGTTGGTGGCGGTCCTCCCCCAGTCTTCTGCACTGAGATGTGGTACCTAGATGCCATGGCCCTGACCTTCCCCCGCAGGTCGTTCCATCTCTTCCGGATGTCGGCCCTGGTGCGTGGATGGTGTCCCACTGCATTCACCCTGTTGACAATGGTCTGCCACAGCTCCAATTTCCGCGCGATGGGTGTGTGCTGCACCTCGGACCCGAACATTTGTGGCTCCACCTTCAGGATCTCGTCCACCATGGTCCTTACCTCCCTTTCGGTGAAACGTGGATTTTTGGGGGGACATGGTGAGTGTAGTGGATGGCGTCGGAACTGTTGACGGGATATGGGTGCTCCTGTGTGGGTTGATATGTGTCTCCTGTATGCTGGCACTTGCTGTCTGGCTCTGGTGCTCTCCGTCTTCTGGTCCTGGTTTTGTTGCAAGGGATTGTGGGGTGTGTCTGGGGGTGTTTTATGGGGTTTTGGATGTGTGTCGGGTGTGTGGGTGATACGCCTATCCAATGTGTGCACTTGTTGCTGTTGTGTCCACTTGCCGCCTATGGCGGTCGCTGCCGCCAATGATCGTCTGGCCTCCGCTGTCCGCCGAGGTGATTTGTGCATCATTATTTGGAGGGTGAGATGTGGGTGTGGTTGGCGGTGGCGGGGTGGGGTGGTCCGGGATTCCCGCCGACAGAGTCCTGGCGGGGAGTGGTGGTCTGGGAATTTTTGTCGGGGTTGGGTTTTTCATTCATTATATGGCGGGTTTCCACTCGCCGCCAACAGCGGGATTCTGTTCACCGCCGACACGGCGGTCAGCGGTCTTTCCCACCATGTTCATAATGACCGCCTTAATCTGGATCAAGACATCAAGCCATAAACTTTCCTAAGCAGGTGTAATAAAGTTTTCAGTTTTTGATTCCAACATTTAGTCAGAGTAGGTTTTGAAAATGATACATACCTTGTAGTTAGGAAATTATATTTAACAAACCTTGGAAATCCACAAAAAAAATGAAGGTTACGGGGGCATTATAGTGAGGTTTACATTTTACAGACAAAAATCCATAAAATTCAGCATTTATAGTTATGGTTAAAACAAGTAACTATAACTCATGCTCCAGGGTAACTATAATTTGTGCTTCCGCATTGCACAGTTTTCTCATAAATTATTTTGCAGCAAGTGTTGCACTGGTATTATGATTAATGTTATAGAAGATGTCCTGAGAGATGTAATAAGTGGTGAATTATCAGTGCATGCCCCCCTCCCTGGTATGTATTTGGCCCCAAGGACCCGATACCCAGGGTCCATCACTTAAATTATTGGAGAGCCCCCCTCCCTCAGCCAATTTCCATCCCAGGGACCCCATCTCCCCAGGCATGGCCTTATTATAAATCAATATTGACCCTGGGGACTCTGTTCTGCATGGCCCACCCAGTAATTGGTGGGTGCCCTGGAACCCACCAAGGGCACCAACTTCATATTTTAAAGGAAAGGGGGGCAGGCTGCCCACTACCCAGACTGATTTCAGCTGAGGGGGACCTAATTTCTCAGGACCCGGCCTTATTCTTAAGAGGCTGTAGCTCCCACCCAGGTCAATATTGGTCCTGTGGACCCCATTATCTGGGGCCTGCTCAGCTTCTCAATGGAGAGAGGGCATGCAGCCCGTCCCCAGACCAATATTGCCCAAGGACTCCATCCCCTGGGACTTGACCAGCATCTAAAGGGGAAGAGGACAGTGCCCCCCCTTTTTGGGCCAATATTGGCATGGGAACCCCATTCCCTGGGGCCTTGCCAGTATTTGAAGTGGGAGGGGAGCCCACAGAGACCCCATCTCCAGGGACCTCACCACCAATTGTTGGGTGCCCTGGCCCCCCTCATGCAAAAACAGCGATGTGATGGATGGAATACTTAAATTAATCTCAGCCACTGGCAATTGCTTAGGGCCGCATCCCAACCCTTTTGTGTTGTCCATCATTCCACCCCAGTTTGGACCAGCCATACGTAAATCAGTCTTGACCCTGCTTCCTGCCCTTTCAGCTTAAACTACTAGCCTAGGTCCTCCTTGGACCAGAAACAAGCATCATAGGACCAGTTTTGAGATATCAGCCAGGCTAGCTTGAATCCAGTGGCACAGTGACCCTGAAACCCACATCTGGCAATATCTGGTCTACGTAGGGCAGCAAATGCAAAAACAACATAGTGATGGATGCAATGCTTGAATTAACCTCATCCACTGGCATTTTTATGTTTATAGCCATGTCCTGGGCATTTTAGTCCACAGGGCAGAAATTGGCCCAGGAGGGGGGCCTAGGGGACCCCTATTTGTGTCTGGGCCCTGTGTGTGTGGCACTTCATGGGGCCAAAATTGACCTGGAAGGGGGGCTGCGTGGCCCTCCTCCCCCTTCTTCTATTTGGCGGGGCACCAGGGGATGGGGTTCCCAAGGCCAAACTCAGCATGGGGAGGGGAGCCAGAAACACCTCCCTCCCTCCATTTCGGATAACAATCCACACATCTGGGACCTGGCCTACCCGGTGGGGCATGTTACACACAAGCCAGAAAGCCCACACTTGACAGCAGATTTGCGGATCCCCCACAAATTTGCAGTAAAATGTAAAAACATTTTGTGGGCCTGTGCGGGGTCCCTGTGGGACCAAACCACCGGGCCTAGGGTGTCAGGGTATTTATACGCTTCCTCTTTGTCTTTTGTTAATATTTTTTCTTGGGACTGTGCTGACTCTCAGTCCTAAGATGGCTGCCAACACTTCCTGGTTAAAGTGTTGGTAGCCAATCTGATCTCACCTTGAGATATGTCTGATCCGCAGATCTGTTCTTAACTCCGCAACTACTAAACAGATATACACCAAATCATAAAAAGCACTCTTTCTGGACCAATATCTAGATTTATATGAAATTTGGTGTACGTCAGTTCACCAGTTTGGGCTGTAGTCATGCTCAAACTCCATATGGGAAATTTGTGTGGGGAAACTGTTTAAGGACCCCTCTTTTTCTCAGCCCACGCTTGGCGAATCACCCGGAAACATTCCAAACAGCAGCTGAAGTGAGTGGCAAACAAGTTTTGGAGATTTGTCAAATGGCACCAAAGTTATTGGGAAAACAAAACATACTTTTCCTATGGAAACTAGAGACCAAATTTACACAGATTTGGAAGAGGGCAGTGTAAAAAGTCACTTTGTTGTGCTGCCCCAAATCAAAGTGAAAGGGCAGGAATGCACCGTATTCCTGTCCTTTTTCCCTGTGTTGACACCATTTCTGCAGCCTCGTGTGTTGTCTGAGGATTGATTTTGTGCAGTGAGGGGCACCTTCCCGCACAAGAAACAAACCCAGGAGGCCTTGTCATCTTTCTATGTGTGCTCCATTTTACACCTCAACTCGGGAGACATAAGGTTTTTGGAGCATGCCCAGGTTTGCATGGTTTTGTAAATCTAGAGAAGGACCAAACACCATGGGTGTTGCTTGGAAACACCCAATGCAATGGCCATGGAGTGCCTCCCGAATGCAGAGTATTGTAACGTAGCAACAGAAACTTGCACTGCCTTGCTTTACTCCATATCTATCAAGTCATGTAAAGAAATGCAAAAGTGGCTTTGCCCTGCCTTGTAGATAAAAGTGACACTCCAGCGGCACACCGGGCTCGTGCTTATCCCCCTAGGTCCTAGCTATAATTGCCTATTGGCAACTGCCAGTAGAAGCTATATATCCACTAAAAAAACAAAGATTACAGGGATGTTATAGGTAGGTTCAGATTTTATACGCACAAAACCATAGTGCACAATGCACAGTTTTCTCACCAATAATTTTACTGCAAATGTTAGTGACATTATCAATGATGTCATAGAAGATGTCATGGGTGATGTAATATCTGGGGTAATTAGCAGTGCATGGAGAAGGTGCAAGTTATAGTTACCTTAGGGCACATGTTACCTGAAATAACTATACCAGCTGAATTTATATGGTTTATCCCTCATAAAATCTGAACCTAACTATAACGTCCCTGCAACCTTTGTTTTTTTTTAGTGAATTTCTAAGGTTTTTAAATGTTATTTTCTAGCTATAAATTCTCTATAACCTTTGTTTTTTTTCAGTGAATTTCTAAAGTTTTTTTAACGTTACGTAAGATGCCCTTCACAATGCATGGGGTGTTGGTCGCAGGCCTGGCCCAACCTGGCCTGGCCCACCCAAGCTTGCTTCTCCTGCCCCTGCTCCCCCTTGCCATCCCTTGTCCAAGTTCCTGCCCCTGCTCTCTCAATACAGGCATGTTCCTGCCACCCCTGAACAGTTAGCTTGTGCCCCATCCACCTCCTCCCTAGCCTTTGTTGTCCAGGTCCAGGTCCAGGTCCATGCACCAGCCCCCTCCATCCTGACCTGCCTGGTCTGATGTGCTTCTACTGCCATCCTTTTAGCTTGATGACCCTGCCCACTCCTCCTGCCCTTCAGTGCCCAATTATATACCCCATCATTGCCTGCTGCTTATCAGCTATGATTAGCTTGCTGCACCTACCCTCCTACCCTTGCTCTCCAGGTGCATGGGCCGTGCAGGGACACCCAGGGACACACCACACCACATCCCCACCAACCTTTGCATGGGGGTTTCACCGCCATGCAAAGGCTGGTGAAAAAGCAGGAACAGACCTGGAGGGGAGCGTTGATCATAATACTGTTCTGGTGTCACAAGACAGGTGGCATTGCCAGTCTGTAAGCTGCTGGAAACCTGCCAGTGCCAGGCCATTGGCCCATCGGGCATTCCCCATTGACAACATGTGCCACTACCACCTGCGTTGTTGGGGGTGGTCATTTAGACAATGGAAGTCAGGTGGTCATAGGACTGCCGCACTTGAGGGACCAGTATGACTATCTGTAAAATCACCATCAAACAAGTTTGAGGCCCTGACCTAAGTTCAACTCCAGTTAACTGGCTATGTCCATGAACTAGGTTACCATCAGGCACTTTCATTTACAAAATGAGGTACACAGCAAAATGTGATACCCATGCTGCCTATCCCTGGGTCTACCTGTGTGCCTGTGTCAATTTAGCTGCACTGCCACTATGCTGCATCTCTTGCATCACAGTGCAAGGATGGCTGCATTGATGGGGGAGATCATAGTTGTGTAGGAAGGCACACCTTCTAGCAGCACAGACAGAAAATGAAATGGAAATCTGCTAGGTCCATGTGTGCTGTGCAATGTAGCACACATACACATACATCAACATGAGGAGCTATCAAAGGAAACAAGCTGTGGCTTGACCACTGCAACACCCATTGCAAGGCTCTACTATGCAAATGGATGCATAGGGAGGGTTGACAATGACAAGATGGTGTCAAGCCACAAAAAGTATATGCATCACACCTAGATATGATGCAGCCAATTGCGCCACCTGAGCTGCCCCTCATGTGACACTCAGTCAAAAGGCAAAAGGCTGATAGACTGCAACCATGATGTACAGGAACAACGTCTGGGAAGTAAGATGACAATGAGCCACCAATGGCAAGTCAGTGATGTGACATGTAAGTGCCTGATAGTCCTCGTATCCCTCCGGACACTGATCTCCAGTCGCAAGGAGAACAATGATGTAGCAGCCATCCCAGATGCCCCACCTAACACCCCAATAGTACAACCTGCCAGCACCAACACAGCTGAGGACTCAGAGGACCCAGGGGCCAGCTTTGACAGGACAGTAGTAGGAGTCCAATGGGAGCTTTCCAAGGAGGTGCAGGTGACGATAGAGACTGTGGCAGCCAGCCTAGAGTGTATGCACAAGTGCCTCATCACAGCCAATGAACAGACTGCAGGCAAACGAGGCACACACTCCCCACTGCATGGAGTCCAGCAGTGTCTGAGGGACATAGCTGCTGCCATGAGGGAGAGGCCACAACAACTGCCCTCCCAAACTGGCAGCAGTGTGCTTGAAGATAAGATGGACTCAATGCAGCAGGAACTGGTCTCCCTTACGGCAGACTTGGCTGCCTACCACTGGGATGTTGCTGTTATGCTAAAAAACAACAGTTCCTCCTTGCTACAGTAATGCCATATGTAGTGCCACAGATGACAGCTGCCGTGAATAGGCACTCCACAACTCCAACCACTGAAGTGTGTGTGGCCCTCTCTACCTCACCACCACCATCAAGGGCAGAGGAGACATCACACACATCAGAGGATGAAGATGTAGAACAGGTCACCTTCACCCGTAAGACCTCCTAGTAGCACCAGCCCATGCCACATGGGCAGCGTTTTCCTTTGTCCTGTGCTTCAAAGACACACTGTTGATCTATATGCTATGGACTGTCTTTGTCTCTCACCTAAAAATTGCCAAATCATGTTCCTCCGCACTTAATGACACTTTTTCCTATACATGTCCAATCACATGTCCCTGAACCCTGGACTTGTGTCACAATTGTATGTATTTCAATAATGGAGTCACTGACCTGGACATTGTAAATATTGCACTATGACACTTGTAAATAAACACTTCCTACACAAACTGCATGTCTTTGTGTATTGTGACACATCTACTACACTTTGGAATTGTGATGTGTTTAACCATGTCGTTAGTCATAGAGTCAGTACAAGAGTGCAGGAACATGGGGGCACATATCTACACACAAGGTTCCTACATGATAAATGTCAATGCTAGTATTATCCCCTACAAGCAATTCAATGAATACGTCAAAAATGTAGAACGCATGTATGCCTCACTCACTACAGACGGCAGATATGGCTGTGAAACAGTTCTGGGGCAATACCGTCAGCTGGGAGTACCAGTAGAACACATTGGTGTGATACAGGGTACTTAACCTCATCTGTAATTGCCACTGGTCAGTTTAGCAGGCTAGATTTTAAATGTAGGCTGTTGTCAGATGTGCCACAGTGCCCAAAATTCCATCCCTAACGCTGACTACTGAATTACCACACCTACCTGTCCAATACAAAGTAAACATAGTCACCTTGAGTGGTGTGTACACTGGATGGCAGATGCATGGACAAGTAGATGTGTTGTTGCTGCCAATGTGGCACTTCAGTTTTAAACAGGTGATGAACATGTCAATAGAGGGATTTGGAGGCAGGATGGAACACACAATTTTCTACTGTGCACTCATGGGAAGACCCTGAGACACAAGCATATGACACAAAAAATAAAGAAGTACCCAAATATGTTTATTAAGTATGTAAGTAAACAAAATAAATCAAGAAAATATATCCTAACCTAAACTAACCTATTCCAGCTATAATTAACCAACAACTAATGCTAACTACCCTATGCTAAACTTACCTAAAACATTCAACACCACAAGCTAAATATTGTTACGAGACTCATGCAGGACAACATATACCTATACTACACATATACTAACTAAATCTAAACTATATATATAATTAACAGAACAAGCTTTATTCGGTCCATTGGCCTTCAAAGCAATACACAACAATACAGAATTCTTGATCAAATACAACATCAATATATACAATAATAAAAAGATAAGAACATAAGTACATAAAGTCCTAAAACAGCATCTAATTGCACTTGGAATTTAATTATTTTTGGTTAAAATACAGCGTCGTATATGCCAGGCTGCGACTAAACATTTGCTAACTGCTAGTATTAAATCATGAGATTTGTGGGTTTTTAAAATCCTTAATGAGTGATTGCAGTTAATTAGACCCAGTTCTTGACAGGTTTTGCGAATCCACTTTGACCGCGGAATAAAGTAGGCAGGGCAGAAAAACATAAAATGCTCAATGTCGCACCACCAACGCAGGACACATATCCGTTTTGGTGGACTGCCCCCATTTACTGGTCAGAGACAATAAAGGAAGAACTCCAAATCGGAATCTTGCATATAAGCTTTTACCCAGTAGATTTGGTATAATATCTAGATATGGCTCATACTGCAGAAACCACTTAAGATTAAGAAAGTAATCCGTTAACCGACCATAAGAGTTACAAGTTATATAATTGGCCCTAATATAGGACCAATAAGCTGTCTTCAGGACATTTTTATGGCGTCTTTCTAAATTATGAGGGTTTTCCCAGTAATCAGCCAAACCCAGTAGTCCAAACCAATAGGAAACATGTCTAATCCAGGGAATTGTTGTTACGTTCGGTTATATATATATATATATATATATATATATATATATATATATATATATATGTATATATATTGTATTTTGGGCAGGTGATTGTTGAGCTGTAGATGAAGTTAACTGAGCCTGAATAAATGAAATTTGTGAAACAAGAGATCCCGGAGTGCGGTCTCGTGAAGTATTTCATGAATGTTGTTGATAAATTACGGAGTGTCCTGCCGTCACCAGCACCACCGCTGAATTAAGTGCGCTAGTACATGCCAAAACAGGGACAATATTTGAAATGCTTGCATATATATATATATATATATGTGTATATATATTGTATTTTGTCATTTGTTTTGCACACATATGTATCCCAACATGACCAACACCCACCCACCCACCAATTAAGACATAATAAGTAAAAGAAAACACCCCCCAAAACCATTTATCCTATCTAAACTACACACCTACATTAACCTAGCATTAACCCACTAAAACCTACTATAAAACATGATTACAAATGAGGAGGGAGGGACAGAACTTGGAGGTGACAGTACCAATGCCGCTTAAAGTTTGGCCTTCTTTTTTTTTTTTATGTATTTGAGTCTCTTTGTGTTGGCAGCCACCTCCTTCTCCAAACTGTCCAACTGTTGCAACACAAGGGAAACGTCCCTTTGCAGATCCTGCAGCATTTTAGGGTCCATGGCAGCAGGTGGTGTGGGCTGTTGTACCGAGGTCGAAGCTGTGGCAGTTGTGGGTGTTGACATAGTGGCAGCTGTGCCGCTCTGCACTACTGTGGAGCTGGTTCTCTTCTGTGTGACCACTGCCATCTCAGCAGGATAGCGGTGAGCCGTTCTCCGGAACCCAGATTCCACTGCCAGTATATGATGGTAGCAGACCACCTCTTTTGGAACGCACGCAGTTCCTCACTGATTATGTTGGCAGCTGTTAAATGGAGACATGCAACCATCAGTATGAGCATTGTGTGTAGTTTGTACAGACTATTACACCTCTACATCTATCTACACATGCACTCCAACTCACATTCCAGAAAGGACAATGGCCCTGATAAATGTAACGACAACGCTGCCTTAGCATGACTTAATTGACACCTAAGCAACGCAAACCAGGAATATGAACCAAACACACAGAGGTGTGCATTGCTTTTGCTTAATATGTAATAATGCAAAGGCAGAGTAAACTTCACAGAAATCAGGCCCTCATCATCGGAGTCAATTTTCAACCAAACATCATCAGTAACCTGAACATGTTATTTGGGGGATGGGATGCTGTTGGTACCCATAAGGGGTCAGTGCTGATAGGTACACATGCAAGATCAATATGACTCATCTACACTGTGAGCATCACATCTATCTACGCATTGGTATTCCTCTCCCACTGTGCCTAAGGGGGAGATGGCCATGCAGTCCATCATCTCAACTGTCCTTGTCATCCACCAAGGCATGCCCACTCATACATGGAGTCAGGGAGTGGATCATATTTTAGGAGGGCTGACAACTAGGAAGCTGGTATCCATTGGTCTCTCACATCTACATTCATGTGTCCAGGTGTAGACACCCATCAATACCGGATCTGACAATACTATTCCTTACGCACCCATTTCCATGCCAGCACAAGTTTGGCCTTGCCAATTACATTCCACATAAGTGTTACATACAAGTAGTGCAAAATACAGTGCTGGGGGATAATTGCCAGCCCAGTCCTCCATATTCATGACAATACAGGGATACACCAAATTGGGTTCAAAATGGTGCATCCCTGTGTTGTGAGAATGATGGAGTGCTCCACTGCCAATATTCTCACAGTGTTGCACTTCTTAGTCATTTATGGCCCTACATGTGGCTTGTCAACTCCTTTTTTACACAATGTTGGCCATTGAGTACCGCGTACTTTGATATCTGATCATTTTACAGCTTATCACATATAGCATTGTATGCACATGACTCACTCACACCAAACTCTGGATTTCTTCACAGGACACACATTATCACACTTACTGGATACATCTGGGCCCTCAAATCGACCCACTTTGCCGACCATGTAGGGGGCAGGTCCACCTGTAAGATATGAATGGAAAACACTGCAATATTTTAGAGGCGTGAGATACTTATCCTAGTGTAAAACAGTGCAACAAACACACCACTATAAACACACAATGACACAGACACTCAGGTGAGTGAGACACACACATCTGTACACTTACCCTGGGCCAGAGACTCATGTAGTGCTACAACCTGCAACAACTATGTGTAAGTAATCTATAGAAGATGGAACTCCATGGTATAAGGGGGAGTTGTGTAACAAATACATGACACTACCAAGATGCTTTGTAAGACAATTGACTCAGGTACTCAAGCTTGTCCTGCAAGGCACCCAGAGCCACTTTGTGATAGACACGCGGCTCAATTATAAGTCTGCACTGATGATGCCTAGAGTAATCCATGGGGGAAAAGTTGTCTTATGGTATCACTGCCCAATTTATATTCCACCCTAAGGCGGGTAAGCCCCCTTTGCTGGCATAATGGCAGGGGCAGGGATCATGTGTTTTACATAATGACAAAGTTGAGCTATACATGCATTGCTCAACTTTGTTGACACAATCCAGGTAGATATGGTAGGCTGGTGGTGCCTTGGCATATCATACATGACACTATACCGGTGCACAGGTATAGTGTCGCCATGGCCTCCGAAATGTGTGACTTTGTGATGGTTGTGCTTGACTCACCAGACATCTGACCTCAATTGGTATAGTGGTAGGACACCATGTCTAGACTGGCGCAGTTACACTTCATTCTGGTTGCATGCAACCTGTCCACAAGCATTGCATGGAGCACTCCAACACATCTGCTACTGTCATTCAAGAGCAGTGAACAGTAACTAGTATGCCAATGGGAGACTCACCAACAGGTCCACCGATCTTGATATCAAGATGATCAAGCAGATCCTGCTCCCTGGCTACCAGATCTGCCCAGCGATGCTTGAGCTGGTGCTCATTTATAGTGCTCTTGTAGACCCTCTTCAGGTGGTGGATCACCTTGCTCGACTGCAGCCAGTAGCCCTGGATGACCTGGCCCCCCATCTCCAGCATCATGGGCAGGTAGTGGGCTATCAGCCACACAAATCCACCCAACTCATCCTCTCCCATCTTGGTCAACCTCCCCTTATCAGACATGTTATTATTGGAAAGGTTGACCCCAAATATGTAGAAAAAAAATTAAATTAACTGAAACTCTAACTAGTCCCAACTATCCCAAATGATTAACTAGCCCAAAGAGACACCCCACAGTACAAATAAAAATATAAACAAAAACACACAACATGACAAAAACTGGGACAAAATGCAGACAATATTTAACACAACACAACAGGAGGGAGCCCACAAGATACACTATGCTACCAAGACACAACCACCAGCTTCAGAACACAACCACACAGTCAAAAAGGCACAGACTGTGAAGAGAAAGTGAAACTACACCCACTGTACCATGCTTGTAGACAGGATTTCCTATTACATAACTTCCTGTCCCCTTGCGTCATGTTTGCAGTTATGCGTGTATTTATATGACGCATTTGACGTTTGCATGGGTATTTTGCATGGGTATTAAAAAATGATGCATTACCGTTATGTGTCGATTTCATCATTGAGAGGAGTGCGAAGGTGGAATTCACGCTAAGGGACCATGTGTCATATTCTTTGTGTTTGCGGATGTTTTAGATGCATTTGTGTCATTTTTTTTTTACTCCATTCCTGATTGCGTGTTTTTGTTCCATTGTCCTTACATGCACCCTGTATACAATAGACATGGGCTGTGCTGCAGAGTGGCATATTGGGTATGGCCACATGTGGTAGTCCATGAAACAATGTGATGAGGGCGTGATTGGCCTGTTCCACGATGTGTGTGTTACAGAGTCAACAGCATGCAAATAGTTGTACATCGTGCATATATATTCATGTGTGACAACAGTGTATCCACATATGCTTGGCAGTCAGTACAATGCAATAGTTCTGGTTTGTGATTGTATGCTGTGTTTTCGCATGAGATGTGCTTTGTTGTCATATAAAGCATAATATTTAAAACTACATACACAGCTCAAGCATTGTTGATGATGGCTGAACCAGTGCTACTTGGGAAATGTTACCCAACAACTGTCTCCGCATGTAGATTTGGAGTTCATGGAGACTTGTGTGAAGCCTACATATATGTCTGACATGTGTACATCTTCGGCACATACTGTGTATGACACACTCTGCCTACATTCCACCCAGATTATGTTTTGACCACAAACATTTGATTAAGCTCATTGCATTTACCAATGGTTGTTGGTTTTGTGTGGTGGACCTGCAGCCCTAGCTGTTTCTCATCCATACTGAAGTGCATTCCACAGACATGTCCGTGCAGTGTGTAAGGTCATGTGTACCCTGTGTCAGGATTGGGCCCCGTGGCAGTGGCAGTACAGATTACCCTGGATGTATTGCGCAGGCCCAAACTCTTCCATTGCTTGTTATACCTGAGCAAATCATGATGACCATTGTTACCAATTATGTCCTCCCCTTGACAAACATGTTCCAAGCAGCAATTGCAACTCTAACACTGAGTTGTGACAGGGTTCTGTTCCAACCTGACTACCTTTCTTGTTTTGGACATCCACTACCTCATGTGTGGGCCCCTTGCATACTTCCTATTTGGACATGATGTAGTTGTGTGTGATGAACTATTGATGAACAAGTTGGCAACGTGGCTGTACAATATATGTTGTGGTCCATAGATTGTGTCCTTCAGTTGCCACATACCAATGATGAGGCTATTAGTGGTGTGTGTGATGGAGGCAGTGCAATCTTACACATCACATATGATGTTGCAACAGTACTTGTCAGATTTGTATTTGTAACATGCTCCCTGACGTTAGACTCACAATCCTATGGTATATGTAGTGGAGATTAAAGAGACCAAAGCAGGATTGGTTGTATAAGTGAAGTGTTTATTTACAAAATTGACAAGGTGACTTAAGTGGTCCTTAAGTGAACAAGTTCTCAACTATGTGCTGTCTGCGGTGTATCTACACCACAATCCTCCTCCTCCTCCTTAGGCAGGTCATCAACCTGGTCATACATGGGGACGTTCAGCCGAACACATATGTTGTGCAGAATAGCACATATCAGGATGATTCTTCAGACAATGTGTGGGGTTTATTTGAGGCTGCCTCCAGTGAGGTTCAGGCACCTGAATCTTGACTTCTGTATGCCAGATGTCCTCTTTATGATATTCTGGGCCTTACCATGTCCCTCATTGTATGGATGCTCTGCTGCTGTGCTTGGGTTTGCAAATGGGATCATAATCCATGCCTGTATGCCATATCTCTGATCAACTGCGAAAGATAATAGGAGTAAACTGTTGTTAAGGCTTGCCACAGGTGTGTCATGTAGCATAGCAGTTGTAATTCTGAGGTGGTTGTGACTCATATGTGTTTGTGGTATTGGGTGAGTTCCTGGACTTAGGCAAAGTTGTCTTAGCATTGTGTTGTTGGGCATGGCTATCTTTAGTATTGGCTCAAGGACCCAGGACATATGATTTGGAATCCTAACTGATGGTCAGTATGTATGTACCATGTGTTGTGTAGTGCACCTTTGTATCAGTGTGCTGTCACTAGTGGGGACATGACACATCCTCACAACACAATGGGGTCAGATGTGGTAGCAACATGGTAGCACTACAGAGCCTGGACATCCCAGCCATTTTGAAATGTGTCATTACAGATGAAGTGCAAGAATTAGGCCCATTTAAATGAGTAAGTGACACTGCACAACACAGCTCCAACATTGGCAGCACTGTGCTGCAGTATTGTACCTATGCAGGAATGCACAATGTGTGACAACCCTTTGTTGTCATCTGTGCCAGTGGATTATATGGAGCCTTGTACCGACACTACCAACCTTGCACCAGAGTGCTTGGCTAGCCGCCCTATGGAGGTGAATGTATCTGTGCAGCAAGGGACACCTTCCTATACATATGCTGTTTTGATGGAAACTTGCTTCTGTGTCTGCAGCATGCATTGGATGGCACATTCACATGAGTTGAAATCACAGTCTATTTCCTTATTGTAACCTGCAAATGGCACCCCTGGGGTGGTGTTTGATGTTGGCACTATCTCAGGTTTTAGGTGACACCTACATCTGAGTCAGCATCATCATTCTATTTATCATGCGGTGACAGACCTGCAGCAACACACATTGCACTCCCCTTCCAAAGATAAGTGCTGCTTTGGAGGGTGGCCGATTTCCAATGTGGCTTCAAGTAAACAAAGAGTGGTCATCTGCAAATTTGTACATACAGTGCAGGCCATGACAATAGCACTGGGGGCTCTAACATAGGTCCCTTAGTGATCGTGAGTGGCAGCTGATGTTTGTGCCAGCCATCAGGTGTCCAATGGTGTGTATCCCATTGTTTCAGGATGATTAACATTCATACCAGTGTCTCTCCTATCTTCCAAAACATGTTTCAGCATTTATACTGTCAACACATGCACAGTGCAGGCTATGGGATAGAGCTGAGCTGCATAGCAAATGTGTCCCTTGGCACAGTGCACGTAAGGTCAGTGATGTCCTAAATACTTCTACACGATCCCACTACGGCATCAATGATCTGCATTGTCTAACAGTGACTCTCCCCATGGTGGGCCATTTATTGTATATGGTACTGACATGATGGTGTTGTGGGTCAGTAAGTGGTGCATGTGAGGTGGCACTACAGAAGATGTGGTGCCACTTCTCACAAATCTGGCACATGGTATGTGATGGGCACTCATTTTGTATTCCTGTGTGTGTGATCTAATGCATCAGGCAGATGTGTATGCACACTACAGGTAAGTCAGGTATGTGTTGATGAGATGTAGTTGGTATTGACACCGGCTGTCTGGCATTTGATGTTTGTTCTGGCAGTGACTTGCACAGCATGATTTGAGGGATCTGTGCCTATGTGAGCCTTAGGTAACATGAACATGGTATATGCCATTGACATTGCTGTGCTATTCTTTGTTTGGTGTACTGTGTGTGAAGTGTATATAGTAGCCAACCTGTGGGCACTTGTAGTGGTTTGTTTAGGTCTTCTGTTGGCAAAGGGTAGATATCTGCACCTGTCCTTTATGTGGTGTGCCCGTCAAGTTGTGGGTGTGTTACGTACATATAGGTGAATGTGTTTGTGGTTTGCACTGATTGTGCTATGCTGCAGCATGGTGCATATGTGTTGCTACCTGCACATCTGTGTTACCCTGGCCATGTGTTTTTCAGTGGTGTATGTCTTGTGTGTCCTACAGGGTTGATGTGTAGTGTGTATATTGCTAGGTTTGTTGACTTACCCACAAGTAGGACATTTCCATATTGTCCATCCTGGGAGTGTTTGTTGATCCTGTTTTGCCAGGATATGAAGGCGTCATGGACACTCCCAGGATACTCAGCCAAAATGTTGGTGAATAGTCCCTGATGGTCCACTGTGGCCTGCGCATTAATGGAATGCATGTGCTTGCGATTCCAGTAAAAGTGGTCAGTTGCTGCAGGTGGCACAAGTCGGACATGGGTGCAGTCAAAAGCACGTGCAGGAAGCCATGGAATTGGTAGAACCCCTGTTTTATCTCCTGCTCTTTTTGCTGGGTGTTTGGGAAGCTGATGTGGTGGGGTGCCAGGGAGATTATTGCGTCAAACACCTTTTGCAGGAACACAGACAATGACAGCTGTCATACACCAACAGCTAGGGCAACCGTTGTTTGAAGTGAGCCACTTGCCAGCATGTGCAGGACAGCTAGCAGCTTTGCCACAGGTGGTATATTGTGTGGGGTCTGCAGGATGGCTATGATTTGTGGCTCAATGTGGTGCAGCAGGTGTGGTTTGGCTTGCTGGTTGAGTCTGTATGTCCTTATAATGTCTTGTTCCCTGAGGCCAAGGAGGGTTGTCCTGTTTCTGAATATCCTCTCCTGCCTTCTGCGTTACCTTTGTGGGCCACGTTAAGGTGGTAGTGGTTGCTGTTGTTGCTGCTGTCCTCTGTGTCATCTCACAAGCTGGAGCAGTAGCACTTCCATGTTGTCTTGTGGATTGTTAATGTTACTTTTGTGTGTTTTCCTTAAGTAGTGATGTGTTTGTCTCATTTTAATACCTGGTCTGACCCAGGCGTTAAAATTTGCCGTTAACGTCATTTTTTGGGTCTGCCTCCCACCCGTGTGTCATTTTTGCCCAGGTGGATAAATAGGGCGCTAGGGGCTTAGAGTCATTTTTTAGACGCGAACGCCTACCTTGAATCTCATTGACGCAAGGAGGTTTCACACATCCAACAAATGACGTTAACTCTAATATTTTGACGCTAGATGGGTCTAGCGTCAAAATATAAATATGGAGTTAAGTTTGTGCTGAATTAGGGTAAAACAAAATTACGTTAATTCAGTGCAAATAGAGTATAAATATGGGCCTTAATCTCCCCATGCCTAAAACCAAAATAAATATGTGTCCTTGTGTAATGTAACTGATGCTCCTGTAAAGCACTGCAGTACATTTGGGTCAAGTCTGCGATATACAAAACTGCAACCAAAAAAATTGGGGGCCTCATTCAAAAGAATATGATGCTTTGGCTCTGTTGTATCAGATTTCTTGCGCTGTCCTGTGCCCCTCTAACAACACCATGGATGCGCTGTATTTGCAAAACAGTGCTCCATGGCACACATTTCCACAAATGCATCAGAAATTTAGAGGCATCTTTGGCACTAAACTCATGCATTGCTGCACTAGTGTAAAAAATATGCTAATCTAGCAATGCAAGGAAGGCTCATATTGACAAAAGCCCGGCATCAGTTTAACAACTTCTCTGAGCAGGTGTTAAATATTTGAGACAGTGAAGGTGCAGAATAATGCAGTAAAATGTCACTACACCAGTTCTTCGTGGCTTTTAATAAAGGCATGCCTACCTTGCATACATTATACATGGTATAGGGTATAATGTGACGCAAGGCTTTAAAACTGGGACAATGGTCCCTTTGTGCCAGTTTGTGAATGTTGCTCAGTGTAGGGGGCTGCTTTGCGCCTCCTCTGGGTCAACAAAATTGACCCATTACTGACCCAAGGTGCTTATAAATAAGCCCCTAAGGGCCAGATGTAGCAAAGTGTTTGCGCCTCGCAAACGGCGAAAATCGCCGTTTGCGAGGCGCAAAAGCCACTTTGCTATTCAGAAATGCATTTTGCGAGTCGGCTCCGACTCGCAAAATGCATTTCCGACTCGCAAATAGGAAGGGGTGTTCCCTTCCTATTTGCGACTCGCAGTGGGATGCAATTCCATTTGCGACCGCGTACGCGGTCGCAAATGGACTCGCAGTTACCATCCACTTCAAGTGGATGGTAACCCACTCGCAAATTGGAAGGGGTCCCCATGGGACCCCTTCCACTTTGTGAATGGACCCAAAAATATTTTTTCAGGGCAGGGAGTGGTCCAAGGGACCACTCCCTGCCCTGAAAAAATACCGAAACAAAAGGTTTCGTTTTTTTTGCAGTGCAGCTCGTTTTCCTGTCAGGAAAACGGGCTACACTTCAAAAAAAAAAAACTGCTTTATTTAAAAGCAGGTCGCGAACATGGAGGTCTGCTGACGTCAGCAGGCCTCCATGTTAGCGAGTGCCTATACTCGCTATGGGGCCGCAATTTGCGACCCACCTCATGAATATTCATGAGGTGGGTCATTGCGACCCCATAGCGAGTTGCAGTCGGTGTCTGAGACACCGTACTGCATACGAATTTGCGAGTTGCAAATTGCGAGTCACATGGACTCGCACTTTGCAACTCGCAAATTCGTCAGTTGCTACATCTGGCCCTAAGTGTTTTGCACTCTTCTATTACTGGGCTATACTTGGGCATCTTTGGGTGATATTTGTGTTACATTTGGGCTCTTTTTCACATGGTGGCCATTTTGAATGACTTATTTGTTAGGAATCTCCTTAATCTCCTCATTTACAGCAGTATCCTTAGTAGAGAATGCTTTCAGTTTTCAACTTCAATTCCATCAAGATGGCATTCAGATGCGTCACCCTTTTTGGCATAAATTCAGAATGTTAGCACTCTAGTTGCTCATTAGAACAATAATAAAGTCACTGATCACCAGTGAGTTAAATGGCCATCTGCTGCTGGCACTGACAGTGCATGTTTCAGTCTGCATGTCAGAATGTTTGAATGAAATAGAAGATCTGAGAACTCATTTAAAATGGGTCCTACTTCTTTCTACAGCACTAACCATAATGTCTATGACAAAATGAACCTCCCCCATTTTCTTCCTTTCTAAATTAAATGTTTTAGATTTTACCAGTTTTATTCAATCAAGATGGCTTCAGGTGTGTTACATTTTTGTCGTAAGTAAGACTGTTAGTGCTCTTGTTCTTCTTTAGAATGTTCTGGGAGGCTGCTGTAGAACACAAGGGAATCAACTGACAGTCTGCCCCTGTTGGAAGTTCATTTTTTATTGAGAATGTCAGACCACATTCTCATATGTCTGAGAAAGATAGTGTGAATTTACAGAAAATATGCTGTCATTTTAGTTCATGGAGTACCTTCCATAACCTCTGGGGAAAATCATGAGAAAACTGTTTTCTCTCAAACATGATTCATGAAATTCGAGCAAGGTAAAACCACCTTAGAACACAGCACCATAACTAAAATGAGTATGATGCCATCAACAAATGATTTATATTGTAACTAAAAAATGTATCGCCCTTTATACTTTCTCCTTTTTGTGACCTTTAAAGCCTGCCATTCACTATAATGCATTTCAATGGGTGCTATCATGTATATTGGCTCCAAGATGGCTGCCATCACTTTCTGGTTTAAGTGCTGACAGCCAATCAAATCTCACTAGTAGATCTGTGCTTAGGCTCCACCCACATGTACAAATGTGGACTTCCTATAATATCTTGAAAACTACTTAACATTTTTACACAAAATTATTTTAAAAAGTGTGATCTCTGGACCCAAAGCTACATTTCTCCGACATTTTGTGTAATTCCATCCAGCGGTTCAGACTACAGGCATGTCTAAAGAGTTTATGATAATTAACGTGGGAAACACACTTTTTTGACCCCCCCCCCTTTTTCTTGGCCCGCTTGACAGATCATCCTGAAAATTTCCATGCATAACAATACTCTAGAGGGCACTTTTTTGAGAAACACAATTATGCCAGTGGCTGCCATATCGTTACTTTTCGAAGGAGATTTGATGGTGTAGTAAGACAATTCAAACTATTGGGGCACTCAGACAAAATGAGTTGGTAACCTCTGAATTTGAGTCAGAGAACTGCTCAGTTCTAGAAGATCCACCGGGGCCATCCAATAAGGATACTTTGCCATTAACGGCATTGGATGAATACCATTTTGTATAATTCAATGGGGGGCATGCAAAAAACTACAAAAGGGAAAAGACTCAAACAACACAAAAGGAAAATCTAGAGAGAAAGAATGAAAGGCCAAAGGTTCTGTGCTGCATGGGAGCTCAACACAGCAGACCAAGAAGACCCAAGAAGAAGTGATGGGTGACAACTGATTGAGCATTGGTAATTTATCTACACATGAGTGAACAATCTCTTTTAGAGCATGATCTGTCCTTTTGCCTAATAGCGAACATCGACTATTCTGGAACTCATAATGATGTTTTCTTATTTATTCACAAACCTATACTCATAAAAGTGTTCATGATGCACGTGAGAAAAGCAAGAAGACTCCCTCCATTATCCCTAATTATGACCCCACATTTGACACATTGCACATAGGGAGCATAGATGGTTTGGCTGCTCTTAGGGAATTAGAGTGTGGGGTGAGATATTTGGTTACAGAAAAGGATCTTTTAGTGTCCCTGAATCTAGAGCTTGATTGGACCTTTTAATACCATTTCAAACCCAAATCCAGGTGTAACCCTGTAACAACACATAACTTGGGCACCTTTCATGAGGTAGTATTTTGAGATCTCATGCTATTCGAATCTGGCATAAAACTTGTAATTATTATGTTGATAACCTCACAAATGGACAGAGATTTTACCTTAACACTTTAGCGAAGGTCCGGAGTTTTATCATTAAGCCCTCTGACAAAGGAGGCAATGTAGTATTATGGGCCAACAAATACTTACCTGAAGCAGGCAGACTATTGACCCTTTGAGGGAATTATGAGGTGATATCATATGATGTTTACAAAAAGACCATTTCAGAGTATCATGTTCTCCTTGAAGAGTGACTTGAGAGAGATCTTCTAACTGTTGAAGAATGCCAATTCCTGTATGTCAGTAAGCCTTTGGCACCATGCTTTTGAATGCTGCCTAAGATTACTGAGCATAGGGAGAACCCTACTGGTGGTCCTATAGTTTCAGTCAATTACATTTTCTTGGAACCTACATCAATGTATCTTGATTTCTTTCTATTACCATATGTCTTAAACCTCCCTTCATCTTGCAGGGATAGCTCTGCCTTTATCTCCAGAATAAATGAAATTTCATGGAAACCTAGTTACTTGCAAATTAGTATAGATGTAGTATCATTATACACTTGCATTGAACAGAGATTGTGAATACTCGCTTGTAGGCATTTTTTTTCACAACAACACTATTCATAAATAAATATGACCACTCTATGATGCTGCTAGAAATGCTTAGTTTTGGCCTACAATTTGTTTTCCTTTTCTGTGAAACCTGGATTAGACGACTGAGTGGTCCTACAATGGGCAGTTATTTAGCCCCAACTTATGCCGGGATTTTCATGGGATGGTGAAAGGAACAGCACACATTTGCAGATGCCAATGAGAGATGAATCAAACACATAACCTTTTGGACAAGGTACATCAATTATCTTTTTTATTATCTGGGATGGCCCTCTTAGTTTGGTACACGAATTGTTAAAACCCATTTCCAAGAATGACTGTAATGTGGCATTTAAACATAATATTAATGATATTGAGGTGGAGTTCCTAGGCATTTTAGTTCAGATTATGAATGGGTCTGTAACCACCTCCCTTTTTCAAAATGAAGCAGCTGGGAATAGCATTCTACATTGCTGCAGTCATCATCACAAAAATTTGAAATGGAGTATCTCCTTTGGGAGATTTCTGAGAGCCAAACAAAATTGCAGCATGCCTCTTTCTTATCAGAAAGAAGAGAGAAGGATGTTAAACAGATTTAGAGCCCGGGATATGCACTTAATGTACCTAGGTGTGTTATCCAGAGATAGCCCACATGTCAAAAGACCAAGGGCCCACAAAGATTCCAACAGTGGGTGTCTGTTTACCACTTGCAATTCAGAGTCTGTTAGGATCAAACAAGTGGTGAATAGACATTGGAATCTTGTCAAAGCTGATCCAGTGATAGGTCAGAAGGGATCAGCACACCCGTTGGTCACATGTATTTCACCCAGATCTGGTACATTGTTACTTGACTACACAGAACAAAAAAGGATGTTGGCTCAGGGAACAACAAGGTTTTTACAGATGTGGAAGGTGCAAGGACAGTAAGAACAAGAACTCAATGGGAAGACACGCAGGATAAACACATTTATCACTTGCAGTACTGGTGATTGTAAATGTTTGCGGGCTTTAATATGTGGGGAGTACTATCTGCCCAGTAAAGAAAAGGATATTGGAGCACCTCAGAGCTATTAGAAATTGTGACCCCAATTGCCTTCTCACCAGGCATTATCCTAAGGAACACAATAAGAATGCTGAAATTTTGTCCTTTTTTGGTATTGACAGGGTAAATATGACAGCTTGTGGCAGTGACAGAGTTCAGAAATTGAGATTTCTGGAGTCTGAATAGATCATTCAGCTTAACAGTAAAACCCACGGTGGGCTAAATCAGGATGAAGAGCTCTTCGTGCTTATAGGATGAGTTTCGATCTGAAAGACTTTGGCCCTCATTACGACCCTGGACAGTGATAAAGTGGTGGTAATACCACCAACAGGTAACTACCGCCAAATTATGACCGTGGTGGAAAGATCTCAGATAGACAGCCAAAGTACCACACCAACTGCCAGGGAGGAAAAAACAGCCACCATGGCGGTAGCCGCCTACAGTCAGGCGAAAGTCAATGTTCCAACCACCATATTATGACATGCCAAACCGCCACCTTTTCCAGGGCAGTACCACCACATCAAAAGCCAGGCGGAAACGAGCTGAGAAGGGAAAGGACTCACCATTAGAGATACAGGGAAGAACCATGCGGCCATGGAACCTGAACTGCATGTCTTTCTGATGATCTTCTATGTTCTGCTCCACCATGAACAGCAACACCGGTGAAGACGATGATGGTGAGTACAGCCGCCTAGCACACAATGGAGGGGGGAGGAAAAAGAGTGACACACACACGCACAACATACACCCCACACACCATACACACAACCAGATACATTATGAAAACAATTTTATCCCGTCACTCGGCTGAATAATGCAAGGACAAAACAATTTCACAAAAGTGAATGTAATGAGATCAACACAGTATGAAAAATAAGTTAGCCAATATAATAGATATATACATATGTACAGAAAAAGGCACATAGCCCAGTCCACAATGTTCGTAGGCCACATAGCACAGGCCAAAGTCCAAGTACACTCATGTCACCTGCCTCAACACTGAGGGAACACTGCAGGGGCATCTGTTGGTAAATAGGCAGGCACCTCAGGGGGACGGGGAATGGGGGGCATCTCAGCTGGGAGATTAACAAGACCACTGGTTCTGGAAGGGGAATCATGCCCTGTGCTTGACCGTGGGGAGTGCAAGGCCACAGTCTCTCAGGTGGGTGTCATACCCACTGGTTCTGGTGGGGGCAACATGCCCTGTGCTTGATCCTGGGGAGTGATGGGCCATAGTCTCTCAGGTTGGTGTCATACCAACTGGTTCAGACAGCTGCACAGTGGTGGTGCTGTTGGTGGGGGGAGTCTCCTGCCCATCCCCTGCAACCTCAGACGGCTGTACAGTGGTGATGCTGCTGGTGGGGGAGGCTCCTGCCCATCCCCTGCAACCTTCAATGGCTGCACAGTGGTGGTGCTGTTGGTGGGGGGAGGCTCCTGCCCATCGCCTGCAACCTCGGATGGCTGCACAACCATGGTTGGTGGTGGGGGCTCCGTCACAGTTCCTGGCCCAGGCCCCTTGGTCTTCCTACCTGCTAGTGCAGGCTCCTTGGTCTTCCTGCCTGCTGGGGCAGGCTCCTTTCCTGTCTTGCCTGCTGGTGCAGGCTCCTTGGTCTTCCTGGCTGCTGGGGCAGGCTGCTTTCCCTTCTTGCCTGATAGTGCAGGCTGCTTGGTCTTCCTGGCTGCTGGGACAGGCTCCTTCCCCTTCTTGCCTGCTGGTGCAGGCTCCTTGGTCATCTTGCCTGCTGGTGCAGGCTTGTTTCCCTTTAGGCTGCCTGGTTCAGGCTCCTGGCCTGGATCCTTTTCCACCACAAGTTGGTGTGGTGATGACGGGGCCCGTGGACTGTGTGGCTGAAGTGCTTGGCTGGGTTCTTCCTACCCTTCCCATATGTGCAGGATGGGGGTGAGGAGGGTAGGGAAGAGGTCAATGGTGGATAGTAACAGTTTTTTAGGGACATTGGGGCAGGAAGAGGGGGAAGGAATGGCAGTGGAGGATGAGGGAGTGGTTGTTGGAGGTGTCTGTCTGCTGCTTTTGGGTGCAGGTGCATGGGCTGTATGCTGTTCTCAGGTAGATGGCTGTTGGGTGTCTGAGTGCTTGCATTTGTGTACTTTAGGAGGGGGGACAGACACAGTAGAAGACAACGTGTGCATGGCTGCTGTGGAGGTGTCTGCCAGTGAGGTGTGAGTTCTCCTTGGTGTGGTGATGCTGGTAGTGGATGTTGATGTAGTGGATGCAGGTGTGTGTGTGGATGGAACTGGGTGGGAGGTGGTGGAGAAGGAGGAGGGGGAGAGAGTGGAAATAGTGGATGTTGTTGTGTCTGCAACTGGATGGTGTTTGTGTGAGTGCCTGTGGGTTGAAATGTGGTGCTTGAGTTTGCCTGTGACACTCTTGGGTATTGTCTTGTGTGCGTGCTCCTCTGCCTGTGTGCTTAGGATGGGTTGGGGTTGAGGAGAATGGGACTGGGAAGTGGAAGGTGGAGTGAGAATGGTAGAAACAGGGACAATGGCTGCCATCAGAGAAGAGGCAAGCGCCTGAATCGATCTCTGTTGGCATGCCACTCCAGTGAGAATGTCCTCCAGGAATGCATTAGATTGTTGCATCTGGGCGGTCAGCCCCTAGATGGTATTCACAATGGTTGACTGCCCTACAGAGATGGATCTCAGGAGGTCAATAGCCTCCTCACTCAGGGCAGCAGGGCTAACTGGGGCAGGGCCTAAGGTGCCTGGGGCGAAGGCGATGCCCACCCTCCTGGGTGAGCGGGCACAGGCAACTCGCTAAGGGGCTGCTGGGAGGGGGAGGGTGGTGCTGGTATGGGGGGTGGCGGATGTACATGTAGCTGGGGTGGTCACAGAAGTGTCCGCCACCACCAGGTAGCTTCCATTGGAGAAGGTATCTGTGTCAGAACTGTCCCCTCCAGTCTCCACTGGGGTGTTCCCCTCGCCCTCCGTCTCACTGGTGCCCCCACCATCGGTGGACTCTGCCTCCTGGGTCCTGTGGGATGCAGCTCCCTTCATTGCCGGTGCCTCTGCTCCCCGCCAGATGATGCTAATGCACATAAGGACAGGGTGACAAAACAAAAAGGGGGGAGAGACAAAGGATACACTTGGTCAATGGCTGCACCAACACCTCCGCTGGGGTACACAGCACACTCACACACAGGGAACAGGCCTACGCAATATGCCATTGCACTACCAGAGAAATAGTTAGCAGCCAGGGCATGGGGAGGGGCACACACCACCAAATGCAGCACACCTGGGACCCACACAGCCCTGACCAGTAGTGGATGCCTTCGAGCTAGGTTGCAAGATTTTCTCTTCTGAACCCAAGCCACCAGGGGACCTACACTGCAATGTCAGGCCTGGCCTATGGGTACCCACTGACACACATCCCCCACCCGGATACCACCCTACCATGTGTAGGTTGTAGTGATGAGCACTGTACTCACCCCCTTGTGGCTGCTGTGATGCCCTCAAGCGCCTATCCAGCTATGGATAGACCACCGCCAGTATGCGGGCCACCAGGGGGGTCAGGGTTTGACGGGCACCCCTTCGCATTGGGAGGCCATCCCCACCTGGGCCTCCGCCGTCTTCCGTGCCCAGCGTCTCAGGTCCTCCCACCATTTGCAACAGTGGGTACTCCGCCTGCCATAGAACCTCAGGGTGCTCACGTCCTTGGCAATGGCCATATACCCTTCCTTTTGAGGGGAGCTGACCTGCAGAGGCAATGCACACAGGAAAATAGATTTAGACAAACAGTCCTGCCTGTTAAACATATGGCCCACCATACCCATTTCCATTTCCATTTACACACACATGGCCCAGCAAACAATCTGTACGCTGCCAAGAGGACATCCACCCACCCCCCTTACACGAGGCCTTCACACACACCACTCCATGCATTCGTGCCACATGCATTGTGCCCACAGTTTACTTACCAGTTGGTCTGGAGGCCCATACACCAGTCTGTACTGAGGTAGTTACCCATCCACCAGTCCGAAGTGAAGGCTTGGGCCCTTTCCCTGGTCACACGGTCCATGGTAGGTTCCAGACACAAGTCACAGCAGCCCATGCAATGTAGGTCCTCTCCTGTGGAAGGCCAGGTAGCAAGTGAGGAATCAGATAGAAAATGGTGTTCACGTCCGTGGCGGTGCATACCATCACTGCCGGCGTAGATCACCATTGGCCACTGTACCCCATAGGGCCCAATTATAACAAATGATGAGTTTCACGGCGGTTCCTGACTAACTCCCGCAACGGCACACAACATCAGCAGAATTATCTCACTTGCCCCTGTCCCTCAACACAGGACAGGTGGACGCTATTTTTGGGGGTGGGGGGCAGGCCCTAGAAAAATGCTGCGTCACTGGTGATATTAGAACATACTGGACAAATCACACTTACTCATTACAAGTTTACAGGTTGCAAAGTTCTGTTGTAGCTCCATTGTTCATTTTGTGACCGGCTCATCACTCTTGTGTCCCTTAGATTTCTACCGCTACGGATAAATAGGAGATGGAGACATACCCTTGTGTACAGACCCATGGTGGATCTGGCAACACTGGAGGACAGGCACATTATCCTCACCTATAGACTGGACAAGGTCACAATCACAGAGCTGTGTGCCCAATTGGAGCCTGACCTGATATCTGCTATCCGTCACCCCACTGGGATCCCCCCTCTTGTGCAAGTGCTATCAGTGCTCCATTTCCTGGCAACTTGTTCTTTCCAAGTGACAGTGGGCTTGGCAACAGGAATGTCACAGCCAATATTCTCAAAAGTGATGACAAGAGTGTTGTCTGCCCTGATTAAACACATGTGCAGCTACATTGTTTTCCCCCAGGTTAATGATTTGGCCACAGTGAAGGCCGAGTTCTATGCAATAGGACATATCCCCAACATAATTGGGGGAATTGATAGAACACATATTGCATGTGTCCCCCCCTGCCAGAATGAACCGGTGTTCAGGAATCGGAAGAGTTTCCACTCTATGAATGTTCAGATGGTGTGCCTTGCGGACCAGTACATCTTCCACGTCAATGCTAAGTATCCTGGGTTGGTGCTAAATGCCTTTGTCCTGCAGAATAGCAGCATCCCAAATGTGATGGCCCAACTACAGAGACACAGGGTGTGGCTAATAGGTGAGCCCTGGTTTCCATCCAGTATATGTTGTTGTATGTGTATGTTGTGGGCCATGTGGCTGAATGTTGTTCCTCAATATCTGTAGGTGACTCTGGTTACCCCAACCTATCATGGCTGCTGACTCCTGTGTGGAATGCCAGGACATAGGCAGAAGAATGTTATAATGAGGCCCATGGGTGAACCAGAAGGATAATTGAAAGGACCTTTGGCCTCCTGAAGGCCAGGTTCCGGTGCCTCCATCGTACAGGTTGATCCCTGTGCTACTCACCCAATAAGGTCTGCCAGATAGTAGTGGCATGCTGCATGTTGCATAACCTGGCCCTAAGACGCCATGTCCCATTCCTGCAGGAGGAAGTGGCTGGAGATGCTGGTGTGCCAGCAGTGGACCCTGTGGACAGGATGAGGAGGCAGAGGATGAGGACAACAGAACATCTGTGATCAGACAATACTTCCAATGACACACAGGTAGGACATTGTTACTTCACATTTAAATGGCATTTGTTTGAATTTCTGTGGCACTGGCATACTGATATTTCCCACTTCTATGCCCACTTACTCTTCCCTCTGGCAATTCATTTTGCAGATGTTGGTGACCTCACATATACTCCTGGGGTGATCACTGCAGCCAGCTACATGTCATTAATCTATGCTCATTCTCTGGACAGTTGATTTGCAGTGTTTGTACCTGTTTCAATTAATACATATATGAATACATACATATACATACTCCAAACTTTTTGTTTCCAGGGGTGTTTATTGAAGTGCTAAAATATAGAGGGGCAAGTGCAATGGGATGGGGTGTCTATGGAGGAAAGTCCAGGGTATTGTTCCAGCCTGTTTGTAGCACAGATGCATTGTCCAAGGGGGAATACGAAGGGGAGCAATGGCAGTTCCAGGTGTACAGGGTGACTGTACGAGACACAAGGGGGACAATCAGGAGAGTCTCATTTCCAGGGGGGTGTCTTGGCAAGTGTGTATGGATCGCAGGGAATGTTTGCGGGGTGTTTCTCTCTCTGCAGGGGGAGGGGTGCTGGTGGCCTGTGAGTCCTGTGGCGGGCTGCCTGTTCACTAGCGGTAGCGGAGGTCGAAGACTATTCATATGTCTGGCTAGTGGCAGGGGCCCGCTGTTATAAGACTGCCTCGCTCATAATAGTGGCCATGCCTGACAGCACCCCTGCAATGGAGATCAGGGTGTTGTTGATGAACTGCAAGTCCTCCCTGATCCCCTGGTACTGTCCCTCCTGCAGCCACCTGTTCTCCTGCACATTGTCCAGGATCTGGCCCATTGTGTCCTGGGAATTTTGATAGGCTCCCAGGATCTCCTCCTTCTCCGGCCAGGCCCTCAGGATGCAGCATTTAGAAGACTTTTTCCTCCCATGCTATTAGTTGTGGGGGAGGGGATAGGGGTCTACCGCCAGTCCTCTGTATAGCGAGCTGGTGTCTCGCTGCAATGGAACGTACCTTCCACGTATGTCATTCCACCTCTTCCTGATGTCATCCCTAGGTCGTGGGTACTGTCCCACAGTGTTGACCCTGTCTACGATTCTCCGCCATAGCTCCATCTTCCTTCCTATCGATATCTGCTGCACCTGTGCTCCAAATAATTGTGGCTCTACCCTGATAATTTCCTCCACCATGACCCTTAGCTCCTCCTCTGTGAAACGGGGATGTCTTTGTGGTGCCAGGGGTGTTGTGTGAGGTGTGTAGGTAGGGTGTTTTGGGTAATGTGTTGGGGTGTGTGATGTGGGGTACGTGAGTGGTTTATAGGTGTGAATAGTGTGTGGCTCCAGTTGTGTCAGTGTGGTCTTGATGTCTCTCTGCTGACAATGGCTTGAAATGGTAAAGAGTTGTGGGTAATGTGGGTGTGTGTTTTATAGTGGTGTGGGTGTGGTTTGTGTATGGGTGTCAGGTGTGTGTTGTTTGAATTGTCCAATGTGTTTTGTTTGTGTGTGTCCGTTTTGAGTGCGGCGGTATGTATCGCCAATGATTTACCGCCGTTGAATGTCTGCCGTGGTGATTCGTGGGTCATAATGTGATGGGCGTTGTTCTGTTTGCGTAACGGTGTGGGTTTGCATACCGCCAGTTTATCATTGACCTTTGGTCTGATGGATTTGTGTATGTGGCAGTATACCGTCGGATTGGTGTGTGTGTGTCATAATATGGTGAATAGATATCTGCCGCCGCTGCAGTAAGTTGGTGGTAGTCAGCGTGGCGATAAGTGGGATTTACCACCAATGTCATAATGAGGGCCTTTATGTTGAAACATTGGACTTCTGTCCTTTGTGTTGCCACGGATAATAACACACAATTGATTGTTGCAGCATACCATGTATTTTCCCCACTAAATACGGATGCTTTAAGTTTTCATTGTAATTTTGTGTGTGTGTTCAAGTTTTTCAGCACATTTTTCCCTGCGTTTTATTCTTTATTTCCTTCCTTTTGTCTTCTGTTGAATATTGGAAAATATGTGATTGATTCTAAATACTGGATGATTGGTGAGGATGTCTGACTCTCACAGCCTGCTGCTCTGGCAACATATTTAAGTTTGGATAAATACCTACACATATCATGATCGGCCACTTGGCCTTCATACTCCCTATCTCAGTGTGTTGGTTCTTGATTTCTCACTGAGCATGTGTCATATAATTGTGTAATCATGCTAAACAATTATTCACATCGTGTTAGGCAATGGTACATGTTGTGACAGGGCACTTGACCTTTGTGTCTTGACAAATGTTTTCTGTCCTAGATGAATGGGCTTTGAGTTTTATATCCTAATTTGATTTGTATAATTTATATATTTGTATTTTATGTTTGTATAATTTATATACTTTGTTTGAATTTTCCACCTTTGGTTAATTCAGTTGACATTGATAATATTGCAAATAATTGGCGAATGTGAACAAAGAATCAAAGGGTATATCAAGAATCTGTGTCAGTTTTGCGACATTTATGAAACCTCAGCATGAGGTCAGAAATCATGCATGTCTTTCTCCTTTTTTTCAGTTGAACTGTTTTGAGCATGCAGCAGAACATTATAATGTTATCCCTTTGGATGTCCGTTGTTATGACTTGATTGTCAATAATAAGGCTGATCATTTTCTGTTTTCCATGCAACATGATGATGAATGTGAATGAGAATGTTTTTACTTTTCATAAATGTTGTTGCTTTTTTATCTAAGCGTGATGAGGCGCAAAGTATATATCTATAGACATTGGTATAGATACACACACACATACATAATGATTACAGAATGACATTAAAGCATATTAGAAGCATATATAGGCTGACTAAAAAATAATTGTAAATAAATGTATGCAGGTGTACTTGCTCTTCTTACTCTACCTGAACCTCTACTTGCATTCCTTTCTTCTGTTTACCATCAACTGTTTTTGTCACCTCACCAGTTGGTGTACAGTGTGCTTACTCTCTACATTGGTGCTGGGTGGTACTCCACATAATAGCCTTTGTATTGAAAGTTGTAAGAGGGTGTAATATACAGAAACCTCTGCCCTGTGGATCTGAAATACAGCTTCTGGGTACTGGTCAGAGAGAGGCATGCCTTGTGTAAGTACACCTGTTTTCCCCATGTCACTGAAATGTCGGTAGACACTAGTAAAGGGCATGCTTCCCTTTTGTTAGAAATTTGGTTTCTGGTTGACAGAAGTCCCTGTCCATACAGGAACCACCCTTCTCATCAGCGTAAGTCATAAGCACACTCTAAATTAACCTGTGGTCACCCCCTGGGAGCTAGGCACAGAATTTAGGAGCCAATGTGCAAAGCATTTGTGGAACACTTCAAACAGTAAAACAGTAAAAACACCACACAAAGACACCAGACCTAGTTAGAAATATAGAGCTTAATTTAATGGCCAACACAAGACCAAAAAACAAAAATCTAATAAGTAGAACTTGAGATTTTAAGGGCCTCATTATGAACTCAGTGGGATTTCCTGCCGAGTTCAGGCTGAGGCTCAGGTTGAGGACCCTGTGACCCAATAAACAACATTCCGCTGGGCCAGCGGGCGGAAACAGTGTTTCCGCCAGCAGGCCCAGTGGAATGCTAGGCCTGGATATTGCTGATGGCTCCACATGGAGCCATCGTCAATGTAGCAGTGCAGCGGTTGCAGCAGCACCCGTCACGCATCTCACTGCCCGTAAATTGGGCAGTGACATGCGTGACAGGACTGTGCACAGGGGCCCCAGAGCACCCCTTCCGCGGGGGAAACCGCCAGGGAAAGGCTGGAGGAATACAGGTTCTTTATCCGGCGGGCAGCGCCTGTCGGATAAGGAAATCCACCATTGTCCGGCTGCCTGGCGGCGGTAGCCTGGCAGTGGCGGAGTTCTGCCTGTGTCAGTCTCCATGTGAACATAATATGGCGGTCCGGACCGCCCTGCCGGTGGCTGTAATTTCCACCACCGCCGGCAGGGCGGTCCAGATCGCCATTTCCATAATGACCACCTAATTTGTAAAGAAAAATCTGAACTGTAGTGCTTAAAAGCATAAAGCTTTATTCTGGGCTATCTAGTCCCACTAGACAGGATCAAATCTGAATGGGCAGGCCAACCATGGTGGAGTGCATGTCGGATATAGGGACAAACTTTTGCTCGCTTCAAATGTACCTTGTTTGTGTCACCATCAAGGGAGGTGCAGGGAGCAGGGGAGGCAATGTGTCATCGTCGATCTTTAGGATATAGGCAATGTGTCAGTTCCGAGTTTTGCAAAGTTGAAGATGAGTTGTTCAGAGCATCGCAATAGTGTTGATGCGTTGATTTATGTCTGGTGCTGCACTTTATACCCACATCCAAAGGCCCAGGACTGGAATGTCAACATGTAGCAGTTGAGCTGGAAGTCCTTTATGTCCCTGAGACTTCAGAAAGCAGGAGGCAAACCAGAAATCCCTTGGAGTCACTTTGGTTCTGGTTTGCAGAGGAAGAGTCCAGCAGATTAGCAGACCTGTCAGCAGCACAACAGTACTTTTTCCTCGCAGGGTATAAAAAGGTCAAAAGTGTCTGAAGTGTTGGTTTCAGAGGTCTAGTGCTTATACCCAGATGTGCCTTTGAAGTAGAGGAGACTTCAAAGAGAAGCATTTGAAGTGCAAAGATTCCCTCCCCTTCCTGCCCTGGCTCCAGACTCACTACAGGGGAGTATGCAGTCACTTGTGTGGGGACAGGACGTAGCCTTTTCAGGTGTGTCATCTCCCCCCTCCCATCATGCTCAGGATGGCCCATCAATCACACCTAAGTTCCTTATGCGAGTGGCTGTCTAAAGGGAATGCACAAAATTCAGCTGCCATCCTACCCAGACATGTATTCAGAGACAGGCTGTAGGCACAAAATGGCTTAAGTGAGAAAATGACATACCTTTCTAAAAGTGACATTTTCAGAATTACAATTAAAAATCCGATATCACTATAAATTCTGATTTTAAATTGTGATTCCAGAGTCACCAAACTTGGGTGGTGTCATCTCGTCCAAATTGGAAATTATACATATAAAATGTAAAGGGAAGTTTGGGCCTGGCAGGAAGGTAAACTTGTCAGGTTGACATGGCAGTTTAAATTTGCACACAGAGGCTCTGCAATGGCAGTTCTAAGACATGTCTGAAAGGCTACTTAAAAGAATGGCACAATGTGCTGCGGGACCCCTAGTGGCATTTAATTTATAGGCCCTGGTCGCAGGTTGAGCATTTTAACAAGGGACTTATAAGTAAATTGAATATGCCAACTGTGGATAAGCCAATGTTACCTTGTTTTAATCATAGTGCACATGCACTTTAGCACCTGTTAACTGTGATAAAGTGCCCAGAGTCCCAAAGCCTTCCTTTTTATTAAATGTTTTGCTCTTGAGGAAAAAAGTTATGTCATCTACCTGACGACTGTTGCTGTGCAGAACTCAGTAAAGTTACCAAAAAACTCCACAAGATTCCACAGAACTCCAAGAAATCACAGAAAATACTCATCCAACTGTTCGCACTGTTTTTTCCACACCTGTAGCACATTTCACGCTGAAAATCAGAGTTGCACCACGTGGTATGCAAGGGTGCAGCCATATTGTTTCACCTGCTTTCTCTGCTGTTCTGTGCATGGTGCTGGGCCTACTTTTATATCTCTTTCAATCTGTACCACTTCCTCCCATCCCACTCATTCACCCCTAATTTCCCTGCCATGAGTTCCACTTCCTTCAATTCATCTGTTCTGCTTTGTGTTGTCCTTTTATTTTTCACGCTGTCCCATGGCAGAACAGCAAGCAGTAAGGGGTCGCGCCACTAGTCATAACTTTGTGGGCGCTGGCGCTACTCAGTGGTGCAGCCCTACCCCAATTTTACTGAGGCAGAGAAGGGCCATGCTGCTTTTTTGGCTCTAGAGCCACCTTTTTTTCCATGCTGGCAGCAGGCGACAGGCCTTGGAGAAGGCACACCCTGCGGGAGCATCAGCTGCTGTGGGGGATAGTGTGGCAGTGTGTGCGCCACAGCACAGGGTGCAGCACCCCACACAGCAGCTGATGCACTGCTGGGAAGGCATCATTCACTACAAACAGGACCTTCTTGACCTGCCAGGTGTTGAGGTTGTGGGGCTCAATAAGTAATAGTTATTCTTTGTTTTCTAAAAATTCTAATATTTTTTCAAATAGCATGCTGATCACAGTCAGAGGTAAATTAGGTTTACCGTATGAATAATATCTTTTCCATCTTGAGCTAGCCAGGTGCTCTGTACTTCATATTCAACACTCATTGGGAATGATTATTTAAGAACTAAGGGGCATATTTATACTCTGTCTGCTCTGGATTTGCATCTTTTTTTTATGCAAATCCAGCGCAAACTTAACTCCATATTTATATTTTGGCGCTAGACGTGTCTAGCACCAAAATATTGGAGTTAAAGTTATTTTTTGCCAGAGGAATTCTACCTTGCATCAATGAGATGCAAGGTAGGTATTCCCGGGTAAAAATGACTCTAAGGCTCTAGCGCCTTATTTATCCTTCTGTGCAAAAATCATGCACAGGAGGAGGAGGGCCTTAAATAAGGATGCTAAGCCTGCTTAGCACCATTATTTAACACATGGGTTTGGGCAGGAGTTAGGGGACCTGTAGGCCTTTTCCCATGGTTGGAGACCATGGAAACAGCCCACAGGTGTCCTTCCCTGCTCCCAGGAACACCCCCACCCACCCACACCTGGAGGACACCTAAGGATGGGGGGACCCATCCCAGGTAAGTCCACGTAAATATTTACATTTTTTTTTTCAAAATTCCATAGGGGGGCCTAACTTGGTCCTCCCTACATGGCACTGTGCCCCTGGGCATGGCCAATAGGCTGGGGCACATGTCTCCTGCCTTAACCAACACAGGAGTCATGTCCATGGGGTTTTAACATAAAAAAATGATGCTAGTCTGGGTCGAGGTAATTTATTTTGCCTCTGCCCGTACTAGCATCATCCTCTGATGCTAAATCCCTTGTTCCCCCTACACCTTCTGCACCCGGCTAGCATCCTTTTCCATGTCACGAGCGTGGACTTACTGCTGGCTAACTTCATACCATATATATGATGCCCGGCCGGCGTCTTGGTATGGCGCTTGCCAGCAGTAAACCTTTTGACGATGAACTGCATTAGTGCAGTTCAGCCTAAAAAAATATATATAAATGAGCCTAAGAAGTATATCTGGGACTTAGCATTCTCCGTCCCTATCTTTGTGTGGCTCATACAGTCCCATCCCATTCTCTCTGTGATGTGTGGTTTGCATTGAAAAGGGACAACAGGAGGGCCCATCAAAGGGGGTAGAGAAGCAAAGATCATTTGTTGCAATGCATTAGTACTTCAAAATGTAGTTTAGCAAATAGCAATAGTGTTTTGGTGTAGGAACTTAGAATTAGGGCAATAGACTATCTAATTTAGAAAAGTACAATGCTACTGTTTGCCTGTTAAAATATTGTTTTTTTCTTACATCAGCCAGCACCCAAGAGCAAGAAGGCATCACAGGAATAGGGCAAAGGGTGAAGGGGCTGTCACCACCAGTGCTGCATCAAATGATACCACCACCACCAGTGCTGTCTGTAAGTCTGCTGGCCCCACTAAATCATGTTATTACTATTTCTAGGTAACTTTTACCTCCCCAACTAGTAAAATACCTTTGCCTTGTGTCTGTTTTCAAGTCCTCTATCTATTTGTTAAATTCTTGTTATTCCTGCATTGTCCTTTTTTTCTACATTTCCTGTTTCTGTAGCTGGCTTCCTCCCAGATATAGCTTTCTTCTGCACCGTTAATACGTTTTCCCTCCCCTGATATATGTCTTGTGAGAGTGTAAGACTATGAGGGCATATTTTAATACCATGAATATTGCAGGACCCAGCTATTATATATTCACCACATGTTTGCTGAGAAGACTTTCTTGTTTATGCTCACACAGTCACAATAAGAGAGTGGCCATGGTCATGGACCCCCACAGTGTTATTTTATCATTAATTTATAAAGTATACCATCAGTTTCCATGACAGTGCAGCATGGCAGGACAGTAATGACTGAGATTCCATTTGTCAACCAAGACCATACGTCTCTCATTCACCAGTCCTCCCCTTCATTGCAGTTCAATGAATCATAGCTCTTGCCCCTCTATTATGAGAAAAAAGTTTTTGGTTGACTTTTTTAACAAGTCAACAAAAAACCTCCAAAATTGATAGTTTTAAGTATTGCTGTTCTACTTTGTTCAAAATAATAATTACTTAGAAGGTGAATATCTAAAATTGGTAAGTTTTTATTTTTAATTTTACCAGTGTCAGGGTCAGCGGTAGTACCAGTGTGTTGGAGGAAACCCAGTGGGCTTGAGGGGGAGGAGTCCCAGCACTGGCAAGGACCAATGGTGGTGGTAAGTCACACTGCATGTTTAATGACAAATTAAGTATAATCTACTTGTTAAGTGAAGTAGATATCTCCTCAATCATCATCACCTCCCTTCCCATGGCATTTTGCCACCAGTGATCTAATTGTAACATGATGCAATTTGGCACTGCAGTGTTGTATTTGTTTCAGTTAACGTGACATTATGAAGTTTTCAATGCATTTAAAAACCAAAAACAAGGTGTCTTTCCCAGTGCCTACTCAGTCACCTTCTACTAGTACTTCACACCATTTTTATTTCCTAAGCTCAGTCGCAGCATACCAAAAACGGAAAAATCCATTCTTGGCATGTGCCACGTTTTTCTGGCCAAGTGATTAAGGTGTATATATTTCATAGCTTCCATGACATATATACACCTGCTCAATTGTTTCTCTTTCATCGTTCGTCAAGTACAGTGACAGACTGAGCAAAAGCTTAGCACATGATGATCAGTGGTAAACCACTAATCTGTAGCAAAAGCACAACTTCTACCAGGCTTAATCCCTCTAACTTATCTTGCAGTAGAGTCACTCTCCTTACTGCCAAGTGAAGGTGTTTGTTGAAAATAATTTGTGGTGGAGGGAGCAGTTAGCGAGCAAAGTTGGTCTAAGTACCTGATTTAGAGTTTGGTAGACGAATATGGCAATAAAATATATATCTCTTTCTCTTCCCTGTACTGCAGTGGATCCTTTTTCTTCTACTGTCTACTTATGGTAGACAGGATATCTGCATTATACATGACATGTGTGACATAGTATTATTATTGTGAATCTTCATCTTTGGAGTCAGTGTAGGATTAAAAGGCAGTTGGAGAAGAGCAGGGCCATTGGAATTAAAGTAAGATATTACATTGTCCATTACAGCTGTCTCAAAAACATGCTGCAGCCTGCAGAGAGCAGCAAACCTGACATTAGTATGCCTCCATTAATGTTGCACAACAAGAATGCTATTAATTGTGCTGCATATATGCCTTACTCAATAATTAGAGGTAAGTTTTCATGTTACATACAAAGTGTCTCTTTTGTTTTTGCTGTAAAATCATTTAAATGAAAGGAAAAACCATTAGTCTTCCTATAGTGTTGGTATTCTGGCTTACTTTTGTGTAGTCAGTGTTTATGTGATGAATGTATGGGGAAAGCTTGACCCTGTGACTAAGCACATCAAGAACTCTAATGGCTGTTGGGGACCAGCAATGTTCTGCTACAGTACCACTATATAACATGTGTTGCATGGAGCATTATTTACAAATTGTGTTTTTTACTTTTGTTCTTCTTTCTATAGCTTCTACTGCTGGTCCACCAGATGGAGGCCATCCGGGCCAAATATCGCTGGCTGGTGGATTTGGAGGCAGAGGAGCTGGAGGCATGTGCTGTTTCCCCCAGTATCGCTAGAGTGCCACCAGCACCTCCATCCTGGCCACCCCATCACTAGCAATGCTGACAGCCAGGATCCACCATGGCTGCCCTCTCCTCATCATCATCCACAGACTGCCTCCTCCACCATATCCCATGGGAAATGGCTCTGCTCCACCAAGTGGTGGCACATCGCCACACCCGGCAAGATGTCCTCAAAGCCCCTTTTCTAACATGCTTTCTTTGGTGAGAGGGACTTTTGTTGTGGGTGGAGAGGGTAGGAATTGGAAAGGGCAGTTGGGGCAAGGACGTTTGGACTATTACATTGGGGAGATTTGTTTCTTTATTTATTTGGTTGAGGAGAGAGGTAGGCATGTTGTGGGTGGAGAAGGTGGGTTTTATTTTTTAAATAAAATGAATGGGTAGTTTGTTGATATGACAGCAATCTGATTGTGTCTTTGCACTGCTTTTAATTGACAAAATTCTGCCCTTTCAACAGTCACATACTGTACATCAACATTTCCCCATAGAATTTTCCTGGCTGATTCTGAAGTCCCTTGCCATAGAATTATTTGCTGAGTTAATTACTTTACTTATACCCAAACCAAACCCCACTACCAGAGCGAGAACCACACAACATAGACTAGATCTGTCATATCTGTCTTATTGCCTGAGGATGTTAATTTTTGCCCCTTTTGCAGCACCCAGCTACTTATCAAAGTGCGCACCAGTTAGGTAGAAACTTGTCCAACTACCCTCAGTAACAATACTGACCACTAGGGGGGTATGCACTTCAGTATTGCCTAAAGTATACATAAAATCTTATTCTTTGGTCAAAGTTACTAGCTAAAATAATTAACTTCACTTCTAAGTTTTGTTATCAGAACAGATGAAGAAATGGGTGCTATCTCTCTCAATCTTCCAAAACTTATTGCAGGGTTTCCCAGGGTGCCTTCTTAATGGTGGTGGGAGTAGTGGCAGGCTAATGTGCTAACAGGAATGATACCACAAGTGACCTAGGTGACCTCCAGCTGTATGATCATTCAGAAGGATTATCCATCACAGGCAGCTATGTTGATAGCAAACACAGAGTTAGTGAGTTATTCATATCATAATTTATCAGAGATTGAGACCAGATTACCACTATGATACAAGGACCAGATATTATTACAAAACTGGCAGTTTTAACTTCTAAGCAATGGGGAGCTAGCATTGAATTAATTTATTGAAACAAAACAAACACAGTACCCTGAAATATCCACCCTCTGAAATGGCCTTGAGTATATTACTTCCATTGTCCATGGTAAAAAATCCAATTCTGAGACCCCTGGGTCGCAGTCATTCAAACACCTTGTGGTTAAAGTCTTCTAAGATCTTTTTAGCTGTATGGGATTTATCCATGACAAACATCGCTACTGATGAATGCTGCTAAACATTCTTGAAATTTTCTTTTGTAGATAGCTGAGACCTGCAGATAGCTTTTGCATAAGACCCACAAAAGAAGTCTAGTGGGCAGTGATATACATGTAATCAGTTGCTTGACAACTGATCCACATGTCTGTCATCAGGTGGAGAGTGTGAACAGCATTCTGCTGCAAAGCTTGTCCAACCAATTTCAGCACATCATGATGGAGCTCTGCAACTAGCTGGAAACTTTCCATTTTAGGCCAGTTGCTGCAACAAATTCAAAAAATCGCACTCCTTCCCAAAAGAAAAAGGGAGGAGGTTCAGGGCTAACATTTTAGCCAGTTTCCCTTTGTGCAAACTTTATGCAGATGCCTTCTGGAGAGAACCAGGAGGTGCTAGACCCAATGTTCACCTTTAGGTAGTCGTCATTGTATGCAGTGGTTTCTCCATCTGGGTCTTGTGCTGTTTTGAGGTTGTTGATGCTGGTGATTCTGCTGGCACACTGCTGCGGACAGGGCTGCTGTGTGTATAGCTGTCAGCTTCTTCTTCTTAATCACCTCCTACCTTGATCAGACCTGATTCACTCCTCTATCACTACCACCACCTGGAGCAAATTTAAGGTGCTCCTCCCACCTGATTGAGTGATGTTTATTCAAATGGGTAGTTTGGTCTTCAGTACCATAGTGTGAACCAGGCTTGCGTGGCAAATGGAGCATATTGCAATGTTAATCTCCCGCTTGCTAATCAAGTCCCATAGTGTGCCACTAGTACCACTGCCAATGCCTGAAGAACTGGAGGTAGGTGGATGAGTTGATGATTGCCTCTCTGCAGTGAGTACTTCGATAGAAATAGTGGTGGATGCAGGTCTCAACAGCGGCCTTACAAATATGGAGCAGGTGGTGGTGGAAGCAGTGCCTCATCCCTCTGAGCAGGTTGAATAGGAGGGCTAATGTCATTGTCCTATGAGCCAGCTTCCATCACAATGACTGACTCATAATTTTCCTTCCCTTATAATATGGCTTTCAGGAACTTTCCTTTTTCCTTGTCTCTCGTGGAGGATCCTGGACTCACCCAGGGTCCAATCCATGCCCAGATCATCAGAAGGGGGACTTGGAGAAGATGGTGGAGTACCCTTTCTTTTTCTTGCTGGATATCGGGGAGCCAATGGTTCAAGAAGAGGTACACCTTGCTCAGCAGGAAGCCTAGCTTCCTGTGCCACCCCTTCTTGAGAAAGAACTGTTTCTGGCTGTGGCTCCTGTTGTCCACTTTCATCAGCTTCTGGTGATGATTGGATACTAGTGTGCAGCTGAAACAAGTCCAATTCAGACTCACTGCTCATCCCCATGAATGCAGTGGCTGCCTCGCTGAGAGACATGTTGCCTGGAGGATGGTGCGGCAGGCACGCATTGTTGCCTGAAAAAGGGCAGAAAACCAGTAGTGGCAATCTGTTTCTTTTTCTCCTCCTCTCCAGTGGCTTTCGTGGCAGCACCTTTCTTTGGGGCTATCTTCAGGCTTTGTCATTTGGAACTTAGCTACACAAACAGAAGCAAAGGAGTCACACGTTGACGTCACTTCATTTTGTGCTGGCCTTCTGTCTGGCGGTACTGTGGGCGATATCTCTTGTGCACCTAAAAGCTGACATGTAATGAAACGTGACCTCTTTGCACTTTGAATTATTCATAATATAATTTAGTGGAGTTATCCCAAATAACAACAATAATGTATTGATTCTAATCCACACCATAACATAATATTTCAATCAGAATAACAACATACAGAACTGTTTGCTTTATGTGCATCTAAGGGGCGTGCACCTATGGCAGGCAGAGGTGTGATAGGAAAATGGAATAGTCCTCAAATAATTAATGCTGGTGTGAGCCCATGGCAGGTAGGGAGTGTGGGGAAAATTTAATAATCCTTAAATAATGAATGCTAGTGTGTGTCTATGACCTAAGGGAAGAATACCTATGGCAGGCTAGGGGGAAAGGGAAAATGTAAAAAAATATATTGCTGGTGTATTACTAGGGACTATGAGAAATCCATTGGGAGGCAAGGAGGTGCAAAGAAAAATTGAAAAAATGCATATAATATTATAAACATTGTCCATACATGTACTACAGTGATCATCAAGCACATTAAGCTGATATTAGGGTGAAAAGGAAAAAGTCAACAAAAATTGCATAGACCTCTTCTATCAATGAATATACTTCAAGCACTGGGAAAAAAGGGATTATTTTACTAGGTGGCTAGTAAACACTGTACACATGTAGGCCTATGGCAAAAGCCTGCAAAAGCATACTGGCTCGCTACACTAACTGGCCACTGGCCACATGTTCAAACAACAGCAAGCATGGAGGCATGGAAACAAACAAAACATGCAGGCCTATGGATGGACATTGACTGCACAAAACGGTCGCTGGCCACATGGCATGGAGAACAAAGACAAAATGGTGGCATATAGCAAACACACCCACATACATGCGCACACACACAAACACCCACATGTCAGATAAAGAAGGCATGGTAAACAATGAAGAAGACAGTACCATTATTTCAGCAATGTCAAAATCAAATATTAAATCAGCATAAGATTATGTGAAATACAAAGAAAAAAATATTTAATCCAATGCTATCTCCAGCCTAAATCATAGATGTTTTAAAACAACATGTACCACAGAAACAGTGATTTCAAATACCCAATGACTAATACTGGCTGGATGGCCCATGTGTAGACTAGACCACATGATAAAATAGATGATTAGCGCAAACATGGAGAAAAATTACTTAACTGTGCAAACTTTTTCCCTTATAAAAATGAAATACAAAAAAAAAAAATGGCCCCTACTGCAACTCCAGGTCACCCGGCACAACCACAATCAAATTTTTAAATTGAATAAAATTACAAATAAAAACACTAGTGCCCTCTGTCAAACAATACCCTTATCCAAAAGGTTTTGAACTTACTTGTTTCAGTGTCCCAAAAACAAAGTCCTTAAATTCCAATATTATATATGCAGATGTAATTGTAGACAAAGAAAGTGATCCTTTCACCCTGAAATACAAATGAAAATGACCAGGAGATGGACAAAGCAATGGGAGGAGCCTTCTGGACAGGAACAGGAAGCTGGGTTCTTTGGGGCACTTTCTTCCTGTTGAAAAAATGTTATTCACACTAAACAATAACTTGAACCATCTGTTAAAGTAGAAAATCAATTGGAAATTATATTTTTGAGTCCATTTGGCTGCTTCTTGAGTAGAAACTCCTATCGAAATGGAGCTGCAGCTGCTCGCGATCGCTTGCATCACAAAAATGGAGGTAGAAGGCTCTGTGGGGGCCAGAAAGTGCGAGCAGTCGGCAAATCTTGTTCACACTTGTGGGTGTGCATTTCCCAAACCTTATGTGTGCAAATGGGCACATAATTCTGCCATGTTCCAGATGACATAATTTGACAGGAACTCCACATTACACATGTAATGCAGAGTTACCTGAATTCTGCCAACATTTCCACCCTGGCCTACTAGGAGGTAACACCCCTGATCTGATCCTCCCATTGAGTTTAAAATGCAAATGTTGAAGCGAGGTCAGACAGAGGCATGCCTTGTCCCTTGAGCAAAACTGCCTTGTTATCTCCTATGATTTTAGCTCCTCCCGGGCCTAGAATTGAACCCTAAAATTTATAGCTTTAGAGTATGCTGTAGGGGGCATTACCCCCTATTAAAGGCTCGCTCCAGTGTTAAAGGCCCAAGCCAAAAGTGAGTGCCTTTAACAAGGTAGCAGGACTTTGAGTGTTGGTATAGCAAAGCTACAAAGGGCTATAGTGCTATTAGAATATTCTGCAACTAGAGGGCAGAATGTTTTAATAAATAAAATTAAATAAAATTAAAATCCCCTTGGGCTCCTTGAGGCCCTTGTTCACAGCTCTTGCTGTGAACAAAGAACATTGAAATGTTGACGCTCAGGGCTTTTACCAACCAGTGAAAGGGTACAGTACTCCATTGTCTCGAATGGACCTCCCAACATTCCAACGTTCTTATAACAGAAGGCTTGTGACTGGCAAAAACGTGCGTTATTTTTTTAAAGCTAACTTTTATTTTGCCAAGTCGCCTTTTTGCCCTCTCCCCGGCTAAATGTGATATGTCCTTTACTAGGAGACAAATGCTTCGCCAGGCGCGAGTATTGACCTTTCTTCAACAATTAGTGCTAATAGCCTTCACATAATCAATATTTAATGTCATTAAAGGGCTAGGCGCTATAAGTCTAGGATGAAGAATTTTGGTTCAACCCCGGAGAGGGCTCTCTCGCTGCCAGCCTCTGCCTAGTCATCAAGCCAAGCTCCTTCATCGCCACTGAAAAACCCACAAACTGGAAGTGGTATTGTGGGCAGATGCACACCACAGGATTCTAGGGTATAGTTTTTATGGGACCTCAAGAGTAGGAGAAAAAGAACGTTCTCTCTATCCATTTTTGAATCTAGAAGAATCACAAAGCAAAGCCATTCTAGAATGTCCCTTTGCTTGATGAGGTCTGTGTGAGCACTGAGACCTACTCTGACATCATTCATGAGGGGGGCACTTTATAAAGCTTGCCCTTCCTGAAATAGTGACTATGGCACCAAGACAGGACTGGCCTCTTGTGAAAATGTGAAAACAAAGGTTAAATGCACTGCTAGTTCTTTCACAAAGTACAAATATACCAATTAGCATTTTCACAATACAGATGTACTCATTTGCACTGAGAAACAGAAATGAGACGGTTCCAAGAAGGAAGGGAAGTCTATAAAGGAATCCAATTAGGACAATAAACTATGTAAAGAAAAAATAAATAAACTGTTGGTCTGAAGGAGGTACATGTTGTTGGCCCCTTACATGTGGGCTGGTGGTACTAGAGAGTATTTAGAAAATTGATGTCCATGAAAACTATGAAGTTGAGACATTGTCAAATGATGCGCCCATTTAGGCGGGGTTGGAGGACATTGAGACACACAGTGCATAAGGTGGGAGATCTTATAATGCCGATGCCAAATAGTATTCAGAAAATTCTTCCCAGATTCAAGGTTTAACATGCAGGTCGACATTTTTCGTTCTTCAATGGGATTCCTTCACACCTTCTTTATTGGGGTGGGGAAGCCATAATACTGCCAATGCAAAAGGGAAAGCCTAGCAGAGCCAGTCTCTGTAATTTTAGGTTTTACAAAAAATTATTCCCAGTATTGTATATCATGTATATTTGACCATCTCTGTAGTGTGAACTGTATGACCTGGTGAAAGTATGGGCCCGAGTTAAGAAAAGTGGTGCTGCATCCAGTGCAGCGCCACTGTTCTTGTGCCCCTTTGCGCCCCACTAACACCATCACTACGGCGGGAATATACATCAGGACAATGGATGCTGGAACCACGCATGCTGATCAACACGGTTGGAACAACGGCTGCATTGTTGCCTCTAATTCCTTTACCACTAATGCCTTAACAACAATTTTTGGTTGTAAAGGCATGCCTGGTAAAGGCATGCAGGGATCGGCATGCATGGTTCCCGCATGCGACCCCCCTGACACCCACCCCACCCCTAAAACTACTGCAACCCACACCCCACTCCTAAAACCTAAACCTACCCTGACCCTCAACCCTAAAAACTAAAATTACCCCGACCACCCACCCCACCCCTAAAACTACCCCGACCACCCACCCCACCCCTAAAACTACCCCGACCCCCCACCCTGCCCCTAAAAACTAAACGTACTCTGACTCCCACCCCTAAAACTACCGCGACCACCCACTCCTGCCCCTAAAACCTAAACTACCTCAACCCCACACCCCCTCCCCTAAAACTACCCTGACCTCCCAGCCCAACACTAAAACCTAAAACTACCATGACCCCCCACTCCCACCCCTAAAAACTAAAACTACACCAACCCCCCAGCCCAGCCCCTAAAAACTAAAACTACCCCAACCCCCCACCCACCCCCTAAAAATACCCCGACCCCCTGACCCACCATTAAAACCTAAAATTACCCCGACCCCCCCACCTCCGCCCCTAAAAAACTACAACTACCTTGATCCCCCCACCCTCGCCCTTAAAAACGAAAACTACCTCCACCCCGCCTGTAAAACTACCCTCCAGCCCCATTTACCTGACCACGTCCTCTCCTATCTTGAGTCTGTTTTCCTCTGCCTTAACCAAGCATGTTCGTTGTTAAGGACATGCGTGGTTAAGGCAGAAGAAAACAGTGTTGTTGTTCAGGAAAGCCTTATTCTGCTTTCGTGGACAACGCACCTCGATTGTGGTTTAGGCTGCTTCTTCTACGGCAGTAGTTAGGGAACTAGCGTCAGAGTTTTTGATGCTAGTTCGGAGCTTTGCAGGATTTGAGTAAAAAATGTTGACACTAATCCTGCAAAACCCTTTGAGGCCCATTGTAAACAATGGTGTGCCTCCTTTTAACCCCTTAGCTGCTGGGCCTTTTCCCCCCCAGTGCTGAGCCCTTTTGTGGCTATTTGGGGTAGTTCGCGCTTAGGGCTTCATAACTTTTTGTCCACATAAGCTAACCACGCCAAATTTGCGTCCTTTTTTTCCAACATCCTAGGGATTCTAATGGTACCCAGAGTTGGTGGTTTCCCCTGGAGGAGACCAAGAAAATAGCCAAAATACAGTGAAAATTTAGTTTTTTCCAAAAAAATGGGAAAAAAGGGCTGCCGAAGAAGGCTTGTGGTTTTTTCCCTGAAAATGCCATCAACAAAGGGTTTCTGGTGCTGAAATCACTATCTTCCCACCTTTCAGGAACGGGCAGACTTGGCATTTTACTGGGACATACCCCATTTCTACTATATTTGGTGCTTTCAGCCTCCTTCCAGTTAGTGACAGGAATGGGTGTGAAACCAATGCTGGATCCCGGAATGCTAAACATTTCTGAAAACTAGACAAAATTCTGAATTCAGCAAGGGGTCATTTGTGTAGATCCTACAAGGTTTTCCTACAGAAAATAACAGCTGAAATAAAAAAATATTGAAATTGAGCTGAAAACAACAGCCATTTTTCTTTATGTTTTACTCTGTAACTTTTTCCTGCGATGTCAGATTTCTGAAAGCAATATACTGTTTTGTCTGCTGGACTCTTCTGGTTGCGGGGATATAAAGGGCTTGTAGGTTCATCAAGAACCCTAGGTACCCAGAGCCAATAAATGAGCTGCACCCTGCAGTTGGTTTTCATTCTATACTGGGTATACAGCAATTCATTTGCTGAAATATGAAGAGTGAAAAAGAGGTATCAAGAAAACCTTTGCATTTCCAAAATGGGATCAAGATAAGGTTTTGAGGAGCAGTGGTTATTTGCACATCGCTGAATTCCGAGGTGCCCATACTGGCATGTGAATTGCAGGGCATTTCTCAAATAGACGTCTTTTTTACACACTCTCTTATATTTGGAAGGAAAAAATGTAGAGAAAGATAAGGGGCAATAACACTTGTTTTGCTATTCTGTGTTCCCCCAAGTCTCCCGATTTTGGCCTCTAGCTCAGCCGGCACCTAGGGAAACCTACCAAACCTGTGCATTTCTGAAAACTAGAGACCTAGGGCAATCCAAGGAGGGGTGACTCGCGGGGCTCGGACCAGGTTCTGTTACCCAGAATCCTTTGCAAACCTCAAAAAGTGGCTAAAAAAACAAGTTTTCCTCACATTTCGGTGACAGAAAGTTCTGGAATCTGAGAGGAGCCACAAATTTCCTTCCACCCGGCGTTCCCCCAAGTCTCCCGATAAAAATTATACCTCACTTGTGTGGGTAGGCCTAGCGCCCGCGACAGGAAATTCCCCAAAGCGCAACGTGGACACATCCAAATTTTTGGAAGAAAACAGAGGTGTTTTTTGAGAAGTGCCTACCTGTAGATTTTGGCCTCTAGCTCAGCCGGCACCTAGGGAAACCTACCAAACCTGTGTATTTCTGAAAACTAGAGACCTAGGGCAATCCAAGGAGGGGTGACTCGCGGGGCTCGGACCAGGTTCTGTTACCCAGAATCCTTTGCAAACCTCAAAAAGTGGCTAAAAAAACAAGTTTTCCTCACATTTCGGTGACAGAAAGTTCTGGAATCTGAGAGGAGCCACAAATTTTCTTCCACCCGGCGTTCCCCCAAGTCTCCCGATAAAAATGATACCTCACGTGTGTGGGTAGGCCTAGCGCCCGCGACAGGAAACGCCCCAAAGCGCAACGTGGACACATCCAAATTTTTGGAAGAAAATAGAGGTGTTTTTTGAGAAGTGCCTACCTGTAGATTTTGGCCTCTAGCTCAGCCGGCACCTAGGGAAACCTACCAAACCTGTGCATTTCTGAAAACTAGAGACCTAGGGCAATCCAAGGAGGGGTGACTCGCGGGGCTCAGACCAGGTTCTGTTACCCAGAATCCTTTGCAAACCTCAAAAAGTGGCTAAAAAAACAAGTTTTCCTCACATTTCGGTGACAGAAAGTTCTGGAATCTGAGAGGAGCCACAAATTTCCTTCCACCCGGCGTTCCCCCAAGTCTCCCGATAAAAATGATACCTCACTTGTGTGGGTAGGCCTAGCGCCCGCAACAGGAAACGCCCCAAAGCGCAACGTGGACACATCCACATTTTTGGAACAAAACAGAGGTGTTTTTTGAGAAGTGCCTACCTGTAGATTTTGGCCTCTAGCTCAGCCGGCACATAGGGAAACCTACCTAACCTGTGCATTTCTGAAAACTAGAGACCTAGGGGAATCCAAGCGGGGCTCGGACCAGGTTCTGTTACCCAGAATCCTTTGCAAACCTCAAAAAGTGGCTAAAAAAACAAGTTTTCCTCACATTTCGGTGACAGAAAGTTCTGGAATCTGAGAGGAGCCACAAATTTCCTTCCACCCAGCGTTCCCCCAAGTCTCCCGATAAATATGATACCTCACTTGTGTGGTTAGGCCTGGTGCCTGCGACAGGAATAGATCACACAACGGTCAATGTTGGTCCTTACGTGAGGCAGCTGTTGACCCTGGGGTGATTCATTCCTGACACAGGCACTAGGTGTAGGCACTCAAGTGGGGTAGTGTTTTTATCAGGACAGGTGAGGAGTCACTGGGTGGTAGGAATGTTGTGGATTCCAGCATATTCCTGTAGTTTGTGTGACAGAAATGCGAGAAAAATAGAGTTTTTTTTCAACATTTCAGCTTTGCAGGGTATTCTGGGTAAGAAAACTTTGGGGAATCCACACAAGTCACACCTCTGTGGACTCCCCCGAATGTCTAGTTTCCAGAAATGTTTGGGTTTAGTGTGTTTCTCTATATGGCCGCCGAATCCAGGACCAAAAACACAGGTGCCTGCCTTACAAAACCAGTTTGTTTTGCCATAGACAATTTTGATGTCTCCACAATATGATTTGGGTGGTGGAATTTGGGGCCGAACTAAATTGGTGAGCTCCCAAGAGAGCACTCTCTCTCTGCTTGCCGCCGCATTCACCTGCTCTCTGGGTTGGCCTAACCCACTATTACCCAGTTGCACGAACAGCTTGCGAAGGGACAGCAGGACTGTCCTCATCACCTCCCTCATAATGTACTGGAAGAGGAGTTTTCGAATGGGACTCCTCTGACTGAAAAATCACTCCCAGAGTCTGCAAAATTGTCCTATCCCTCAGATGCTGTCTCAGTATCTGATGTCTCAGTCTCTGATCCTATGTCAGAGCGGTCCTCTATAACCCGAGTGCAGGCAGCAGTCATCCATCAAGATGCCATCTCTGCTATTGGCTAAACTGTTGCTCTAAAACACTAGCCTACGTAGACAGTCACAAAATCGATGGTGTGTGTGAGATACGTGCAACAGTAGAGGCCACCTTACCTGCGCTTCTTCCCTCAATCAGCACGTACTTTCAAGACACTCAAAAAACACCTTGTCACATACCATTCATCACAGTCTTTAGCACCTCCTGCGCCCAGTCCAACAATCATTATTGGTGCTCCCACTCCCTCCTCCTCGGATTCCCTCATTACCACCCAGCAAAAGTGCCCTTCATCTCTCCATAGACTTTACTAATGTACTCAGCTATTTACATAAAATACAGATGTGCTCTTTGCAGTAGGCATATAAACCTTCTGCGCTTCTTTATGGCACTAAAACTGCCACTAGACAAGTCGGACCCTTTTCCCCCCAGGGAAACCACACACATATTGACAAAAGTGATGTATATATGACAGCCAACCACCTGAAACTCAACTCAAGCAAAACCGAAATAATCCTCTTTGGCCCTCACCAAAAAAACCTGGGACCCCCCATGGTGGCCCACCACGCTAGGCCCTGCACCCACCCCGCCAACTACGCACGCAACCCCAGCATCATCCTAGACTCCTCCCTCTCTATGACCCAACAAATCAACGCTCTTACCTCCTCATGCTTCAACAAACTCCGTATACTGAAAAACATTCAAATGGATCCCCACAGAGACCAGAAAAACTGTCACTCACGCACTCATCAGCAGCAGGCTTGATTACAGAAACGCCCTCTACGCCGGCACCACTCTAAAACTCAAGTGCAAACTACACGCATTCAGAACTCAGCAGCACGACTCATCCTCGACCTCCACCGACACGAACACATCTCTCCACACCTCAAATCCCTCCACTGGCTCCCCATTGACAAAAGGATCACCTTCAAGATCTTCATCCTCGCACACAAATCACTCCACAACACAGGCCCTGCCTACCTCAACGAGAGTCACCTTCCACACCCCCACACGAAACGTCCGTTCAGCTGACCTCTCTCTCGCCTCTGTCCCCCGCATCAAACACACCACCACCGGGGGCAGATCCTTCTCCTACATTGCACCCAAAACATGGAACGCACTCACAACCCACATTCGCAAGACCCAAAACCTACTTCTTTTCAGGAAGGGCCTCAAAACCTGGCTTTTTGAACAGTGAACCTCCTAGCCCCTTTCCCTCCCCCCGTCCCCCCCCCAGCGCCTTGAGACCCTCACAGGTGAGTAGCGCGCTTTATAAATCTCTTTGATACAGATCTACCTATATATATATATATATATATATATATATATATATATATATATGTATATATATATATATATATATATATATATATATATCTACATAGATATATCTATAGATATATCCATGTACCTAGATATATCTATCTACATAGATATATATATATAGATATATACATATATTTTTTTTTAGTTGTTGTATGGTTTCCTTGGGGGCCAAAATGCCCCCCAGGGAAACCCTACAACATCTAAAAAAAAAAATGCCCCCACAGGGGGTCACCCTGCCCACGGGCGACCCCCTGTCATTTCATTTTTTTTTTATTTTTTAGAGAAAAAAAAAATCCCCTGGGGGGGGGGCCTTTTCAAAATGTTTCCTGACCCCCTCGATCGCAGCACAGCTGCGACCGGGGGCCAGGAAACACTTTCAGGAAGGCCTCGTAAGAAAGGGGAGACTCTCCCCTTTCTTACGAGGCCTTCCCGAACGTGTAAAAGGCCGTTTTCCCCATGAAAGCAGGAAGCGGCCGCAAGGCTGCTTCCTGCTTTCATGGGGAAAACAAATTTGCAACGTCAGCGTGTCACAAAGGGGCGGGTGGGGGGCGGGGGGAGACACGGTAGCTTCCGTGTCTCCCGGGGGGGCTAAAAAAAAAAAATTCTCCTCGGGTGCGACGCACCCGAGGATTTATTAATGCCCTTCCTGGTGTCGGCCACTGGTCGTGACCCGAACCAGGGAGGGTGTGTGGGCGTCGGCCAGTGGCCGACGCCCGCACTTAAGAGGTTAACGCCTGCTCCAAGCAGGCGTTAAAAGTGCTGAAAAAAGTGGTGCAAAGAAATCTCTTAGATTTCTTTGTGCCATTTTCTCAGCCCCCCTAATGGGGGAACGCCCCCTTTCCGTACATTAGCCCTGGCACAGGCATAATGTAGTGCAAAGGGATACAAAGTGGCGCAATGCATGCATTGCACAACTTTGTAAATTTGACACGATGATTTTGGCCTCGTTGGGCTACATTGGCATTAAAAAAAATATGCTTAATGTCTTCCTAGAGCTGAAACATACAGGGGCATCTTAAGGATTTGGAGTTCCCTGGGCCAAACCTATTTTGGGGGTCTCAATTTGGAACAGCCTTGAATTTATGATCCAATTTCAGCTCTTCCATCCCTTTTTGGCCGGCTACTGACAGTGCCAAAGCACAGTGGTCCAAATTCTAAATGTGTTTATGGCTAATATTCAGGGATAGTGATGTGTTTTCAGCTTTGTAACACAGCAGCAACACACCAATGTTACTGCAAATAATCTCTGTGACACCCTTCCATTTCTCATATGTGAGGTCCTTTTTTGATCTAAAAGAAACATTTTTTTTTATGTATGTTGCAGGTAAGGAACAACATTCCCCTGACCTCATTCATGAGGCAGACACTTTATAAAGCTTGCCCTTCCTGAAATGGTGACTATGGCACCGAGACAGGACTGGCCTCTTGTGAAAATGTGAAAACAAAGGTGAAATGCACTGCTAGTTCTATCAAAAAGTACAAATATTTTCATATATAATAATTTATTGTGTTTCAAAAATATCACTACTCTGAGGCTGTTCTTTACTTTTAGTGCTCTGCAAACAGAAGACTTGTGACTGGGAAAAATGTGCCCAAAATTGCAAAGTTTTATTTTTAAAAAGCTGTCTTTTTTTTTGCCAAGTCGTCTTTTATCACTTTTCACTCATGTTTTCTTGTGTTTTTGCGTGTGGGTGCTCTTCCCAAAAGATGACAATTAACATGTTTGAAATATTGCAAAGTGACAATTTTTCTTCATTATGTGTAGTCTCTAATCTGATGGTCTAACACATAATCATGCAGTACACCCCAATCTGCCCCACTACAGCCTACCCCAATCCAAACCACTTTACCCCACACCAATCCACCCCAATCCAGTCGACTCCAACCCACCCCAATTTAACCCTCCCAACCATCCTAATTTAATCTGCCCCAATCCAATTCGCCCCACTCTTATTAAAAGCAATCTGCACCACTCAAAATAATCTGCCCCACTTCAATTCGTCACACTCAAATCTAATACAATCTGCACCACTCCAAAGCAATCTGCGCCACTCCAATTTGTCCCACTGCAATCCAAAACAATCTGAACAACTCCAAAGCTATCTGCCCCACTCCAATTTGCAACACTCCAATCCAAAACAATCTGCCCCACTCCAATCCAAAACAATCTGCCCCACCCCAATCAAGAACAATCTGTCCCTCTCTAATCAAAAACAATCTGCACCACTCAAAAGCATTCTGCCCCACTCAATTTGCCCCACTCTAATCAAAACATTCTGCACCACTTCAAAGCAATCTGCACCACTTTAAAGCAATCAGCCCAACTCCAATTTGCCCATTTCTAATGAAAAACAATCTGCACCACTCCAATCCAAAACAATCTTCCCCACTCACACTTGCCCCACTCCAATCCATAGAAATCGGCCGCACTCCTATCCAAAACAATCTGCCCCACTACAATACAAAACAATCTGCCCCACTCCAATCAAAAACAATCTTCGCCACTACAATCCAAAACAATCTGCCCCACTCCAGTCCAAAAGAATCTGCCACACTCCTATCCAAAACAATCTACCCCACTCCAATCCACAATAATCTGTCCCCCTCCAATCCAAAATAATCTTCCCCACTCCAGTTTGCCCTCTCCAATCCAAAACAGTCTGCCCCACTTCAATCCTAAACAGTCTTCCCCACTAGTATCCAAAACAATCTACCCCACTCAAATCAAAAACAATCTGCTCCACCCCTACCCAAAACAATCTGCCCCACTCCAATCCAAAACAATCTGCCCCACTCCAATATGCCCCACTTCAATCCAAAACAATCTGCTCCACTCCAATCCAAAACATTCTGCCCCACTACAACCAAAACAATCTGCACCGCTCCAATTCGCCCCACTCCAATCTGCACCATTCCAATCCGCCCCACTCCAATCCAAAATAATCTTCCCCACTCTAATCTGCCCCACTCCAATCCAAAACAATCTGCCCCACTCCAGTCCTGCCCACGCCAGTCCAAAACTATCTGCCACATTCCAATCTGTCCCACTCCAATCCAAAACAATCTGTCCCACTGCAATCCGCTCCGGTCCAATCCATAACAATCTGCCGCAAACCAATATGTCCCACTTCAACCCAAAATAAATTGCCCCAATCCAATCCATTCCCATCTGCCCCACTTTAATCCAAAACAACTTGCTCCTCTCCAACCAGCCCCACTCCAATCCCAAACAACCCACTCCAATCCAAAACAATCTGCCCCACTCCAATACAACCCACCTCACCTCAATCCAACCCACTCGATCCCATATTCACCCCACTCCAATGAACCACAATCCACCCACTACAACCCAGTTGACCCCTCCACCCCACACCTATCCAAACCACCCCAATCTATCCCAGTGCAATCTACCCCATTCCAGTCCATTACACCTCACTCCAATCCACCACACCCCCAATCCACTCCAGTCCAGACCACTCCACTCAAGTCCACCCCACTCCAGTCCAATTCACCCCATCCAATCCACTCCACACCACCCCACTCCTTTCCAACCCATTCCACTCCAACCCACCCAAATCTAACGCACCACACTCCAATCATCCCACTACACTTCAGTGATCCCACCCTTCTCCAATCCACCCAACTCCAACCCACCCTAATCAGGTCCACCACTATCCAGTCCATCTCACAACAATACAATACATCCCACTCCAATACAATTCACTCTAATCCACCCCATTTAGTCCACTCCACATTAATCCACCCTACTCCAGTTGAATTTACCCCAAACCACCTTAATCCACCCCACTTCAATCCAGTCCACCCCAATCCAGTCCACCCCAATCCAGTGAACTCCAACCTACTCCACTTCCACCCTCCCAACCGCCCCAGTTTAAGCTGCCCCAATCCAATTCGCCCCACTCTAATCATAAGCAATCTGCCCCACTCCATCACATCCTAAACCACCCCATCACACCCTAATCCATCCCATCTCAATCCAATCCACTCCACTGAATCCAGTCCACTCAACTCAATTCAGCCCACCCAATCCACCCCACTCCAGTACAGTCCACCCATTCCAGTCTAGTACAATTCACCCCATTCCAATCCAATCCACCTCACCTCAGTACAATCCACCCCAGTCCAATCCATCAGTCCATCCCAGCCCAAACCACCCACTCCAATCCAATCCATCCCACCCCAATCCAACCCACCCCATTTCAATCCACTCCATCCCACTCCAATCCACCGCATTACAATCCACCTTGCTCAAATCCACCCCACTTCAATCCAGCCCACTCCATCCCAGTTCAGTCCACCACACTCCAATTCAATCCATCCAGCCTACCCCACTCCAATCAACCCCACTCCAACACAATCCACTCCAATCCACACAACTCCCATCTACTCCACTCCAACACAATCCTCTCCAACCCACTACAATCCCCCAGTCCAATCCAATACACCCCACGCAATTCCAGTCCAACACACTCCACCCCACCCCACTCCAATCCAATCCACCCTCTCCAATCCACCCACTTACTCCAATCTACCAGTCTACTCCAATCCACCCACTCTATCCCAATTCAATCCAAACCACCCCACTCCAATCCATCCAGCCAACCCCACCCTAATCCAATCCACCCACTCTAACCCAATCCACCACACTCCAATCTAATCCACCCCCTCTAGTCCAATCAAATTCACTCCACTCCAGTCCAAAATAATGTAGCCCACTCCTCTCCAGTCCAATCTAATCTAATCCACCCCATTCTAATCCAATTGAATCCAACCACTCCAGTCTAATCTAATCCACCCCACTCCAGTCGTATCTAATCCACACCACCCCACTCCAATCTAATCCACCCCACCCCAGTTCAATCCACCCCATCACTCCAATCCAAATCACCCACTCCAATGTAATCCACCCCACTCAAACCCCCAGTCCCATCCACTTTTCTCCATTTCAGTCCAACCCACTCCAATCAAATCCACACCACATCAATCCACCACACTCTACCCAATCCACCCCATTCTACTTCAATCCAATCCAGCCAAATGTACTCAAATCCAATCCACCCCACTATCTCAGTCCACTCCAACTCACTCTACCCTATTTCACCCCACTCCATTCCACTCTACAACACTCTCTGCTACTAAACCCTACTCCTCTCTACTCAACTCTGCAACACTCTAATCCTCAGACTCCACTCTATGACATTCAAACAAATCCACTCCACTCCCCCACTCCACACTGACACTTCACACCACTAACTGTTAGCCATGCTGAACAGGAGCCACACTGGTGTACAACATGGCAAAACACATTGCTAAAGCCAGTAGCTCCTGTACAGGAGGGACTTATTGGCTTTGCCAATGGTTGGTTCCTTTTTTACACTTCTTAGGACCTCATTACGTTTGTCAGAATAGGTGGGGTAATTACCACACGTGTGAATACTTCTTATTCAGAGTTTCAAAAGAAACATGGAGGATTTTAAACACACTGAATTCTGCATGTTTTGCCATTTGTCAGGGTCTTTTCCTTAGATACATTTTGGCAGGTTTCACTCACCAGAATTTATAAAGGAAGGACTGTGAGGGAGTGATAACTATCATGCAGCTTGGTATTGCTATCCGTCTGTGAACGTGTTCCACAGGGACCAAAATTTAGACAGTAACCCACAATTAGGGCCTTATTCTTGAGTCTGTTAGTATCCTGGCTGCATTGTGCCTAGAACCTCAAGAGATGTTGAGCTTGTCTAAAAGGAAAAATGAGGGGGGGTGGTATATGATGCAGCTGGTTTTAAAGATAGTGCAGGAGTGCCAGGGCAGTGAATGGAGTTCTATCAGGATGAGGTGATTTGTCCATATTTACTGAAGCTCTGAATGAGATGTGCAGTGTATAGAATGCCCTGAACGGATGCTAGTGTGAAATCTGGCAGGTGATTGAACAGGCCCTAACTAAAATGCTGTTGCTAAAATACAGTGGCCTGAACATCAGTTCTGAAGTAGATTTTTGGGTTTGCTTTTCACTTTTTCAAATTTTTCTGTCTAGTGTAGCATGCCAATCAGAGACACACGCCTATTTATATGTGGCACCCACACTCTGCACACATGGCTAGCTTCTTTCAGTTCTGATAGCAGGTACATTCAGGAAGTTCAGAGAACTTCCCCTCCATGCAGGACCAACACAATGAAGTAACCATAGGTCGTGGACCATAACACTCCTTCACCCTCATTCAGTAATTAGAACATTTGATTGCTATTACTACACAGGCATGCCAGTTTCATACTTGGCATGACTTACTTTCACACATTATGCAAATATGCCTTATGGTTTCCAAAGTGCAGCTTATAGGTGATTCAGCTAATGTTAAAAGTAGCTTTTTTGACATGGCAAAGTGTTTGCTTTGACGTGTCTGACTGCAGATTGTGACAACTGTAGTTCAGGGTTATAGTGGAATCCCTATGCCATGTTTTTGGATTCACTCATGTGGTTCATGTAAATTCACACCACAGTTCATAGGTGAATTCTGACAGCAAGCTATCCTACAAATTCACACACAGTTGCTACCAACCTAAAATCAGAGCCCCTAAACAATCCAAACTCACCAACCACATCTAAAGCAGCACCAACAATGCCAAAGACGTCTTTGCCATTGTGAAAGACTTCACCTCCCCAGAAGCAAGATCCACCAGCGAAATCCCCTCTCAGTACCTCTGCACCCACCTCTCCTTATTCTTCAGCAACAAGATCACCAGCATCTAGGAAAGTGGTGAGCACAAATGCAACCCTTCCACCAGTGCAACTTTCTCGCCCATCTCTATCAACACCCAGAGAATCACTCTGACCATCTGGCCCACCCCTACTGCTCAAGAAACCTCAGCGGTCATGCAGACCATAGACTCCAGAGCTCCCTCAGGCACCTGCATCTTCATCAAAAAACTAGATCCCATGAAAGCAGCCCTTACCTCAATCTTGAATGATGCAATTATCAGAGCCACACACCCTGGTGCCTGGAAACACGTCATAATACTCCATCTCCTCTAGAAACCATCAGGGGACTCGAAGATGCTAGCCAAATACTAACCTATTTACATACTACCCTACCTAGCAAAAGTCATGGAATAAAACATCATAAACCAATGCCTAGCCACCCACCTCACTAACAACCTCCTCTTTGACACCTCTCAATTAGGATTCAGGCCTAACCACAGTACAGAGACCACCCTCATGGTCCTCTGGAGGATCATGGACAGAGGTGACATCACTGCCTTAATCCTACTTGATCTTTCTGCAGCCTTCAACACCATCTCCCATACTATCCTTATCCAATGACCATAATAAGCTGGCATCCAATGTCCCACGCTTTGCTGAATTCGCTCCTTCCTAACAGGCTGCACTTAGTCAGTCAGTTTGATCACCTTCACCTCAGACTCTGTGTAGAGTTCCACAATGATATTCACTCAGGCCCACTCTGTTCAATGCCTACATGACCCCACTTGCCAGCATCATCCATACCCAAAGTATCAACATTGTATGCTAAGCTGACAATACCCAGCTCATAATCTCCCTCTTCAACAAGACACCAAATACCCAGACCAATTTCTCTGCCTGGATGACTGAAGCCATTAGATGAATGAAAACCAACTACCTGAAGCACAACACAGATAAGATGAAAGTCCCTTGTGGCCTCTAGGACTTCGACCGGTGGCCCTGCCAGGGAACCTGACAACGAAGCTCAGAACAGTTGTGACCAACCAACTCAACATGACTGGCCAGGTAATGCATTCTCCATCTCCTGTTTCCACGCACTCAAAAGGCTCAAGAATATCTTCAAAGGGCTCCCCACCAACACTTGCATAACCATTATCCAAGTCATTGTCATCTCTAGCTGGTCTATGGGAATACATTACATTCTTGAATCAATGCTCAACTGATTCAAAGACTCCAGACCAATCACAAATCTGTGGCTAGGCTCACCCTCAACCTCCCAGCCTGTACTCACATCACCCTGCGCCTCAAAGAGTTCTACACTCTCGATCCACAAATGGGAACTATTCAACTTTGCTCACAAACATACAAAGCCTTGCACACAACATTGGCCCCATGTGCCTCAACAACCACTTAAATATCCAAAAACCTACCAGGCACATCTGCTCAGCCTGACTCACACACAGCAGAACCAGATCCAGTGGTCATGCCTTCTACCTCGCTCCTGAAATCTGGGACGACCTTCCATTACACATCAGAGTGTCCTCCTCAATTCTGGAGTTCCAAGAGAGGCTGAAGACGTAGCTCTTCATCAAGCTCTGACTTTGCTCCCCCCCACCCCCACCCCCACACGGCTCCTGCTTCAGCTCCAGAATGCCGTCCTGGGAGGGTTGTGTGCTATACAAATTGACTTAACGTAAAGTAACGTAACATAACATAAAATAACCCCACCTTACCAGACAGATGCCTGTTAAGTTCTGTGAGGGAGTAACATCTGAGTGTGAAGTGATTAATATTTTGGGAAATAAGTTTAGCAGTATATTAGGTCGTAGGTGACATATACATTGTTGCTAAAATCAAAAGGTCTTGGCTGAGGTCAGAGCTAAAAAGAAGCGTGTAAAACAGGTAAAACAGGCGGGGTGTATAAAATGTATATAGCCATAAAGTACGTGGAAGAACTGTAAACTTCAAAAAGCAAAATGATCTTGAAGATACCCATCCGGAACTGTGAGCAAGAATAGGTTATTAAAAAGGGAATTAAACGAGACATTCATTAATTGTTCAGCAAAACAATGAGATGCCCATTATTTTCGTATTAATTATCAGTGCGAAGCAATAACTTACAAAAGCTGACTTGTGTAACTGCTGCACAGAGAACAATTTAAAAACAGTTGTATTGAAAACGACAACAAGTTAAATGTTTGTACCTGTTGAACGGCCATATCTCTGAGTTTATGAATACTGCGGGAAAGGGTTATGCTGTCTCCAGTTTCAATTAAAATGTACACTTGCGAGCACTCCATTGAACCAGGATTGAAGGATATTAGTGAAAGCAGCAGCTCACACAATAACAATGAATCGCCGGGGATATCCAATTAAAAAGGCTTCCAAGAAGAAAGGTCATTATCCGTGCTTTAGAGTGTATAATATTCATTGTGTTAGTTCTTCTGAGGATGAGTGTAAGAAGAGCAGGCCACGGGTTTCAATTGGCAGTGAAAATGTTCAAGGATATTTTCTTTCTTTATTGTCTGAGCATCTTCCATTTTGTGAAGGGCAGACAATACTACAATTAATGTATTTCTACGCTTTCAGTTCAAAGCTGAATATATAAAAGCAAAGGGATATGGGAATGTATTTCAACACACTTTATGATTAAATATGAATTTACGGATGCACAAAAATAATTTGCTGATTTTTTACTATAGTGACATCAATAGTGTCATGGGTGTTAATTGTTGAATAATGCATGCGCAATCCACACAGCATAATGTCATTTATTAATGTTTTATTTCGACATCGTAAATGTCGAGTTTCACAACTGTTCAATTATAAACTAAAAGGACCGCTGTTACATCACACACGCAATGCACGTAGGGACTGATTTACAAGTGCATTAGATTCTATGACACTTGTAATAAGGCGGACGGGACGCTCGCCACATCTGTGAGGGAGAAACCCATCCACAAACGCTAAATCAGGTCTTTAGGGCCTGATTTGGAGTTTGAATGTTAGAGAACAGTCTATCATGGTGCCGGAGGACATTACCTCTACCACCTTAATGGACTACCAACAGCGAAATTTAGAGATACCGTCCCAGCAGCCATCTCAGTACATCGAAGAGAAACCGCCACCACAGGGGTTCCTTTCAATGCACTAAAAGTTTGGCGAATGGCTGCCCACAGTTTTGATGGCTGTCCACCAAACTTTAAAGTTTTTTTCACCCCCCCAAAAAAAAACTCCTAATGTAAGAGTTTGTTTTGAATAACAAAAACGAATGACCTCACACCCTTGGAGTTTTTTCCCAAGTGTGGGATTCATTATAGTTTTTCTTACTTTCCCTCACCACCAGTTATTCCCAGACACGAAAAAAAGACATTATACTATCCATCTTAAATAGGGCGGGCAGTGTAATGTCCTTCCTCTGACGGCATCTACTCTTTTGAGGGAGCGAGGAAGAATACCATTGAGGGAACAAATGGAGGGTTTGATCGCTGGAATACCCAAGGTCTGCCCATCTCTAAATGAGGAGGGTGGTCCAAGGGTTTGGTCTTTGATTTTATAACACAGATCCGGTCAGCTAATCTCTAAGTCAGGCCTTTAGCAATGTTGTATTGTTCCCATCTACATATCTTTTCAGATTCCCCAAAGATCTCCAGTACTGTACAGTGGTCGAGATGAGCTGCACCAGAAACACTGGTTTACAAAGAATGTTCAATTTTGAGGAAAAATATTGAACAGTACCACAAAACAAACAAATGTTTCTAAACACTATAAACATGTTCCCAGACTTTAACTCTTCTGTTTGCTGCTTCAAATGCTGAATGTTGTTTGCCTTGTGGGAGCATATATAATATTGCTATTGATATTGTTACACTTTTCATCCTTGGCGTGGTCTCCCATAACTTTTTGCCTCTGTTCCCCAGGTTGTTGATGTGTGCTGGACTCTGATTTTACTGTTTTTGTTACTCTGGGCACTTTACCACTGCTATCCAGTGCTAAGGTGCAAGTGCTCCTTTACTAAATGTGTATGTAATTGGCTTATCCATGATTGGCATATTTGATTTATTAGTAAGTCCCTAGTAAAGTGCACTAGAGGTGCCAGGGCCTGTAAATCAAATGCTACTAGTGGGTCTGCAGAACTGGTTGTGCCACCCATATAAGTAGCTCTGTAATCATGTCTCAGACCTGCCACTGCAGTGTCTGTGTGTGTAGCTTTAACTGTAAAATTCGATTTGGCAAGTGTACCCACTCTCCAGGCCTAAACCTTCCCTTTTTACCCCTAAGGTGGGCCCTGGGTAGCCCTAAGGGCAGGGTGCAGTGTATGGTTAAGGTAGAACATATAGTGATGTGTTTTATATGTCCTGACATGAAATATTGCTAAATTCGTTTTTCACTGTTGCAAGGCCTGTCCCTCTAATAGGTTAACATGGGGGCTACCTTTAAATCTGATTAACGTGTTGATTCCCTGTGGGAGCGGATGGACATGTGGAGTTTGGGGTCTCTGAGCTCACAATTTAAAAATACATCTTTTAGTAAAGTTGATTTTAAGATTGTGCGTTTGAAAATGCCACTTTTAGAAAGTGAGCATTTTCTTGCTTATACCATTTCTGTGACTCTGCCTGTTTGTGGATTCCCTGTCTGGGTCAGTTTGACAGTTGGGCTGGTTGCACCTCACAAGAGACAGTGACACAAAGGGAGCTGGGGTGTAGTCTGCATTTCCTGATGAGCCACCTATGCTAGGAGGGAGGGGAGGAGTGGTCACGTACACCTGAAAGGGCTGTGCCTGTCCTCACACAATGCAGTCTCCAACCCCCTGGTGAGTGTCTGGAGCCTGGCCTGGGCAAGGCAGGATTTCATATTCAAAAGAGACTTTACTTTGAAGTAGGCCTACTTCAAAGGAGAATTTGGGTATAAGAAGGGCACCCAAAACCACAGACTGTAGAAACAAGAGGAACCTCTGCCTGGAAAAGAGCTGAAGAGCTGAGGAAGAAGAGCTGCCCTGCCTGTGACTGTGTTTGTGGAGCTATCCTGCAGTTGCTGCTTCTGCCAGAGTAAGAGGGCAAAAACTGGACTTTGTGTGCCTTCCATCTTGAGAAGAAATTTCCAAGGGGTTCATTTAGAGCTTGCCTTCTGTTGTTTGAAGTCTCAGGGACAGAAAAGACGTCTCTCTGCCAGCACCTGGAGTCTCTGGAGAGACTCTTACTCTGCCCTGTGGTGCCCATCCAGTTCCTGGGACTCTGAAAGGAGAAGTTGGCAGCCTAAAGACAAGGAAATCCACGCTCAGAGCACCGTGCGGGGAAAAGATCGACGCAACTCCGATCTGCGGCTGAAGAAATGATGCGCTGCCGGCTCTGCAGCTGAAAATCAATGCTTGCAGGAAACAAGACGAAGAATCGACGCACGGAGCAGGAGAAACGACGCTCAGCATCTCTGACAGAGGCTGGGAGATCACAACCCGTGCTGCAGGGTTTTGGATCATTGTGCGGCTGGATTTCCGACTCAAGTACTGCTGGGCGTGGAAAAACAATGCAAGGCCTGCCCAGACCTGAGAGTGCTGACCGGATCGACGCATTGCTTTCCGGAGGAGCGAAGAAAAGACGCGCCCGACCCGGCGAAAGGAGAAACGATGCAAGGTCCCACTCGTGAGTGGAATCAACGCATCGCAAGCCCTTTTTGACATGCACTCGCCCGTGCAGAGTTATTTTTGACGCACCCAGGGTACTTTTTCACGCTAACAGTGTTAGTGTGTGTTTGAAACTACTTAAAGTCTCTTTTTGATTTGTAATTGATAACTTGACTTGCGTATTGTGGATTTTTGTCGCTGTGGTCTTGTTTTGTTTAGATAAATATTTCATATTTTTCTAAACCTGTGTTGTGTCATTTTGTAGTGTTTTCATTAAGTTACTGTGTTTGTTGGTACAAATACTTTACACCTAGCACTCAGAAGTTAAGCCTACTGCTCTGCCAAGCTACCCAGGGGGTAAGCAGGTGTTAGCTGAGGGTGATTCTCTTTTACCCTGACTAGAGTGAGAGTCCTTGCTTGAACAGGGGGTAACCTGACTGTCAACCAAAGACCCCATTTCTAACAGATATGTATTGATATTGTTGGGAATCAGATGGATAAGATATAAGAGAAGTCATATTCGTGACATGAGCTGTGACTGAATGTCAGATAACCCTAATGCATCTTCCTATTGAAAAGTAAACGTGTTTCTGTTTCTGTGTTGAATCCGTGGACGACTCTGGATAACGCTGCGTAACCATCAAGGCTTTCCACAAGGATATGCATGTGGTACATGTGCAACAAATGAACAAAATATATAAACGCTGTGATCTAGAAATATATCAAATAATGACTGGAATGTCACAGACCTGAAGAAAAGCTGATGAATGGATCACAAATTAATATGGGAATTCCTCTGGGTAAAAACAGCTGTCTTCAACTACAATAATTTTTGTTGTCTAAAGAGCCACAGTGGGTCAGCAGCTGAATCATTGTTGGCACTGAGACATACCAATGGTTCTTGAAACTGGTTTATGATACAGAAAAATATTTTCAGGAGAGATATATTAGAAGAGCGTAAATGTTCTGCTCACTTTCCCTTGAGTTTCCCAACTTCCCATGAATTGTTCTCCTAAAAAAAGAGCTCTTAGTAAGGAGTTCAAATATAATTTAATCCATGCTTTACAGTTGTTTTACACACTACCAGTACTGATACAGAGCAATATGCCAAATTTCAACAGAGCTTCTAGATTTCTATGCAGCAGCAACAGCTTAGCCTGTGCTAGCGCAGGTGTCTTAATAAACATTTTTAATGAGTGTTTATGTATTTTGAATAATAAAGTGTATGTAGAAAATAAAATAACGTGAAAATAATGCACACATTTGAAAATGTGATCACGAAGAATAGCCATCAATGTTAACGAAGTGTGCTGATCAATGACTAATACTTAGAAAATGTTGAATACATGTTAGACTAATGCAGTAATATGTCATAATATGGGTTATGAATTAAGCTTTAGCTTTATTAATTGTAGGCCTTAACTTAGTGAGTGTCTTGGCCTACTTATCAGGCCTCAATGTATAAGCGGTATTTCTTAGCGTTTAATGAAAATGCTGACCAAGTGAATTAAGCTGTGAATGTCTATTGTATTGTTTGAATGTGCTCGTAATGGAAGCTTCTTGTGTGAACCAACTGCTAAAAAGATGATGTTCCTGCTAATGCAACATTTTATGTGGAATGTGTGTGAGACTGACTTTCCCAGGACAAGAACAATGAAGATACTGACTGGAGTAGAAGCTGCAACAATATTGTTACCTGACAAGCCGGATGATGATGACATCGTAGGACGAACCAATCAAAAATATCAGAACGGAGAAATATTAGAATTCACAGATTTGGGATAATAGTTTTATTGGATAGAGTGTGGACATACGATTAACTGACCAATAGAAAATTAGTGGATAGTTTAGGTAACTTTAATATAACAACACTGCACAGTGAGAAAATGGACAATCTGGCTTATTCTGTCCTTGCCTTTATACAGATTCATTGCCATTTGCTTGCTGCCTGAAAGGTCGATATTTCTTATGCGTCTTTACTAGAGACGTGCTTAACTTTAATGCTTAAACTTGCCATTTTAAATTCTGATGCTGAATCAAAATGCCTTGCTGATCGACTGAAGTCTTGAGGACAAAGACTGATTCTGCTTTGCTGATCCACCCTGATGATAGGTATTTCCAGACTGGGATTATTATGCATATTTGTTTTTTCTTTCTACGTACCAACTGCGCTGTTCTGTTAGAATCATAGTTAGATGTTTTTCCAAATTTGTGTTTCTAAATTGTTTTGCATGAAGCCTAACAGGCTGATGCTAGTCTGAGGTTAGTTAAGGATTCTCACAAATGACTTACGATAACAGGGACTAATGCTTGGTGAATTTCTCTGCTGAATTCCATGTATGTTATAACTTTGACACAGTTGACTTTGCTTTTCGTTTGCACCATAACCTTAGAATTTGTTGCAGTTCAATCTTTGATTAGAATGAAGTTTCTTCCGCCGCTTTAGACAACCAGTGTTATTTCTGTATGTGTTTCATTTGATGTTGAGATTAATCTACATGACCTTAGCATTGTAAATATAGGGAAATAAACCTTCTAAACTTTTACTAAGGGTGTGGTTATTCATGACTGAAAGTTCATGGTGCGTTACAATTACTGACTCCATTGATTATTGATTTATTAATTGCTAATGATTATTGATTATTGTGTATTGATTATCGATTATGTACTGTATCTATGGTAAGAGCGTCTTAATTGCGAGTCAAAAGGTTCATCAATCTATTCGTGTCCCCTTGTAAGTTTACTTATGAAGGTCAGACGCGCTAACAGTGATGGTAGCAGACTGATGGTTAGTCTCCTTAAGAGCTTGCCGTAGATGTCTGGGATAGAGTGATAACAGAGATGGTAAGAGATTGATGGTTCGTCTCCTTGGGAGCATACCATAGACATGTAGTACACAGTAACAGGTGTTCCCAGAGATAGTAGTAGCTTGATGAGTTGGTCCTTGGAGAGCTCATTTTATTGAGATTTGGATTTTGTTTATCAATAATGATAATTGGAGATAAAATAATGTTCTCTTAAACACAGAAATGACTTTCCCAGATCCTGGATCCATATTGCTAATGGGTGTTTGAGGATGTTCCCGGCGTTCCAGTGATAGTGCGAGTAACATAGGGTGCGCTTGCACAGCTTATGCAAATCGCAGGTGAATTGTGAGGTTTGTGAGTATTTTAGGGAGTTTGGTACTCCAAATGAAGTTGTAGTAGGAGTGGGCATACTCCGCATTGTGAGAGTAGGGAAGTAATCGAACTTCATATCTGTGTGGTGTTTTGTGCTAAAAAATTGTCCACATAGTTTTTGATGTATGGACCCTGCGTGGTCTAAGACTCCGGAGTATATTGAAAAGTGTATGAGACACTTGGTTATATGATGTAATTTGTCTGGTTTAGTAGGTTGATCGGTGTGGTCAACAAGTCAGTGTGTGAAATAAAGTGAGTAAAAGAAAATGTTGACTGAGATTTGGTGAGTCCTATGTGCACAAGGACAGACCCATTGATCAGTTGAGAGTCCAATTTGCTGGTTGAATTTTGCTTGTGAATCTGGGAGACAGAGAAAGAAGGAGTAGCTGTACGTGCGGAAAGAGCCATCAGTGAAAAATCAGTAAGGTTTCTCAAGCGATTGTGTTACCTTTCCTGTAGCAAACCAGCAGATTTGTTTTTGGTTTTTAGTTTTTGATTAGTGCTCGCAATATTTGAATTCGTTTTGTGTGAATTGGAGTTTAGGAAGACAAGACGCAAGACTTTGTCAGCCACAGTACATGTGAGTGTGACGTCATTAGAGCCACGCTGGGATAGGCCGGTTAGTGAGAAGGGTCGCGCACGGATTAGCAGCCGTCAGTGAGAGGCAATTGGTTGAGATTGTAGGTGAAAGGAATCTTGGGATTAAAAGTCACTTCCTGATTTGATTTTCAATAACAAAAGGTAGAAAAGATGATGTTTTTAAAAGTGTTGAAAAATGCCCTAAGGGGAGATATGTACATCACAGCGAGTGTAGGTGAGGCTACACCACCAGAATATACACCAACTTATATTGTAATGGAAAAGAGAGGTGTCACGCCATGTCTTTGGTTAAAGCAATGGTACAAATTGACAGAAAAGGATGGGAACTTAGCGTTTCCTGCAAAAGGGATGTTCAATTTGAGGGTTTTCGAACATTTACAGATGGTTCTATATGAATCAAAGCCCCTTCTGAGACCAACACAGTTTGAGGCATTAGAGATTTGGGAGCTAGTAGCCAGACAGCAACTGAAATTCGAGAGGAGGATGAGAAAGGCAGAGAAGACTCTAGCGGAAGCTAGGTGGGATTATGTTAAAAAAGCAAGGAGAATGGAGACTTTGCAAGGAATTAAGTTGTTTCTGGCAATTACGCAGGAGAGTGATAAGGAAGGAAAGAAAGCTACTAGGAAAACTAGTAAAAGTCCGTCCGAAGGTAAGGAGGCTCGAAAGTCTTCAACCGTAGAGAAGGAATCGGACGATGACGAGTTTAATACACAGTTATTGAGAACTCGACCACCACCATATACGGTACATGAGAGTGGTCCAAGTACCAGTGTTGATCAGAGAAGCTCCGACAGCTCCGACACAGGTTGATGGGACAGTGAGTCTGGTGCAGGTTAATGCTAACTTGGTGCAGACTGCAGTGCAAAGTGGTCCTAATGTGCCTACCACTCCTGTAATGCAGACTCAGATGCAACGGCCACAAGTGCAGAGAATTTATCTTGATGTGCCCATTATGGAAATGACTTCGAACATAGTGGTGCCAATGGAGCAGGTCTTCCCGAGACTGATACTGGCTCAGACTGAGCCAACTCCAATTTTACTGCCCCAAGTACAGCCGCAAGTAATGATTTACTCCAGTGACAGGGACACAGTCAGATATGACTCCGATGATGAATCAGAATTTGGGAGTTACTCTCCCACAGAGTGCAGGTGCCAGAGCAGCCCCAGATGCTATATGGCCACCTATTTCTGTTGATCCAGTTGTACCATTACTTGTACAGAAGAAACTTACAGTAGGTGAACAGGGAGCAATGTCCCAGAACCTAATGAGGGGAGGACATAATGAACATGTTCAGGTAGTCTCTCCTGTGGGTCAGAATTGTGACGGTTCAAGATCATTGCTAGACCTTAGATCATTTGTAGCACTTCCAGATACGGTGACAGGGCCAAACATTAGCCAAAACCTGAAATTATTGACAACACAGACTCCGAATGCAGTTGCACAACAGTTGCTACCAATCCAAACATGTTGTTACAAGGACTGACAGCCAGCAATTAACTGAATAGTTAGACAAGCTCAATGCCCCCACATAGATCCCCTAAAGGAGAGGAGTATTTAAATTGTGCTATGCTAAGCATGGAAGCAGGTGAACTAATTGAGAGAACAATGGGGTGAATAGGTTGGAATCCTACACAGAGGCAGAATTGAGATAACTGTACACAAAGATTACGAGAGAAGTGAGCAAGGTGCATCAGAGATTAGCAGACTTAGCAGAGAAGTACGGCATAGAGGTAGAGAAAATGAAGCATTTGAAAAGGAGTTACAGATTAGATTTTGAGGCAAAAGATTTTGAACACATGAGATCTGACGGAATGAAGGCACACCTTAAGGAATTGCTTCAAAGTGCTCAGACCGGGGGAGCATTAGACAAATGGGAAGGCAGATGGGTAAAGAAAAGAGACAAGAGAAAAAGAGATTCTTTGGAACTGACTGAAAATGTGCAGCAGGATAAAGACCAGGTAAAGATTTTACCAATGAGAGAGATTCCAGGGGGAAACTTTGTTCATGTACCTTGGCGCAGAAGTGTCATCTTATCATTTACAAATGATTATCCACAATTGAAAGAAAAGCCAGTAGAGTGGTATCAGCAGACAGACAGACCTGTGAAATGTTTGTGGGAAGACTTGAACACATTACTAAAGATAGGGGTTGCAGCTCACTTATGGATCGAGTGTAGGAGGAGTGTAGATTGGCCAACAAGTAAACCAGAGAGCAACAAGAATACAGGTGCACTGTCCCCTGAAGTAATGAAATATTACTATAAGGTTATTGAGTTTCTGAAATTTAGAATTTCGCCCAAGAATATTGATTGGCAGAGGATTGATAGGACAGCTCAGGAAGTGAAGGAGTCGATACATGCGTATTATTAGAGATTGTTGCAGGCATTCAAGCATTACAGTGGTACAGAGACAATTGAGGCGAAAGACATGCTTCATTTCGTGTTCAGATTTGTGGAAGGATTGCGACCTGAAATTAGCCAGATGATTAAGAGTCATTTGATTTGTTGACAAGCAAAGCCAATTGATGAGGTGTTGTAGTATGCAAAATTCTGTAGTGGTGAGATTGAGTTGAAGCTGAAAAAGTTGAAAGAGAAAGCGATTGTGATGCAGATCAAAGCCGCACAACCTGGAGAGCAAGGGGATTTTTCCCAGCAATTGCCACAGCAGCAGCAGGGAAATATGATGTTCCAACCTCAGATGAGAGGTAGAGGTCGTGGAGGCAATATGAATCGTGTTCCAGATTTAAGTACTGTAGTCGTTCAGAATGATGTGCAGGGAATGAAGAAGCTATTGCCATGTCACATTAGCGGAGCCGTTGCACATTGGAAACAGGAGTGTCCAATGATGGTGTAGGAAGGTGTTGTTCAGCAGAGTAATGATATCAATCCATTCCAGAATGTGAGAGGACCGAGAGTGAGGGGTCCTAATCCAAATGTTCAGAATAATGTGAATCAAATGCAAGATTTTCAGCCCATGAAACAGGTGCAAATACCCCATGCACAAATGTCACAGCTGCAGCCGATGCAACAGCAGGTCCCGATGGTACCTAGACAGCAAATTCAAATACCTCAAGCCCCAATTGAGCAGCAACAGATGATGCTTTCTCAACAGGTCAGAGTCATAACTGAAATAGTAATACAGTGCACCAATTCCAATTACATAATGAGAATGGAATAAATGATGAATGGACGAGTGACAATTCAGGTGAAGAGCCGTGTGTGCTTCCGACTTCCTTAGAAGTAGATCAGAGAGGACCCTATGTGAAGGGAAAGGTTATGGGTCACAAGGTTTCATTCTTGGTTGGCACAGGAGAAGTGCAGAAGTTCCAAATTTGCCCCTTTCAGGTAGAACAGTGCCAGTTGTAGAAGTAGCAAACCAGTATTTGACAAACCCGATTACAGATCCAGTTCAATTCGAGATTGACAGCTTTCAGGGATTGCATAAATTTGTAGTCTGTGATTCAAGTCCAGTATCCCTACTGGGAAAAGGCGTGTTGTGTAAAACAAAGTATTTAATTACTTGCTCAAATGATGAAATTGAGATTCAGATGAATAGTGATGATGAAGAACAACCCCAGAAATGAAGTGCGAAACTACAAATGAGGAGTACCCGTTGATTGAATTTTTCCTGATGTTCACAGTGAAAGAGTTTAATCCTTACTTGCAGGGAATGGTAAAGGAGAAAGTGTGGGATTTGACAGGAAAAGAAGTAGGTTTGATAAAGGGGGTTGAGTCAGTCAAAGTTACTGTGAAGCTGAATGCAGTTTTCCCTTAACTTCCGCAGTACCACATGCCTCAAGATGTCCTGATGAAAGTGGCTCAGGTAATTTTAGATTTCGTAAAGCAAGCAGTTCTGAAAGAAGTGTTGAGCAGTCCATGTAACTCACCTATAATGGGTTTGAAGAAGCCCAGTGGGAAGGTTCGAATTGTTCAGGAATTGAGAAAAATAAAAGAGATTGTGGTCAAATGTTGTCCCGTGGTGCCAAATCCAGCTGTGATAATGTTCCAGATTCCATGTGATGCCAAGTGGGTCACTGTTATCGATTTGCCACAAGCATTCTTCTCTGTGCCTCTTCATTAGGATAGTCAATTTCTCATTTTTTCAGATTCTTGGATCGAGTTTATTGCTGGTGCAGAATTTCTCAAGGGTATTCAGAGTCACCTTCCATATTCAATCAGATATTGAAAAAGAATTTGGAGTAGTTGGAATTGCTTCTCCATTCGACCTTGGTGCAGTACATTGATGACTTACTGATTGGGTCCAAGACAAGGGACTAGTGCAAGTATGATACGATTGCCCTGTTGAACCATTTAGGAAAGAATGTCTCCGCTTAAATTGCAGTACTGTCAGAAAGTAGTGAAGCATTTGGGTCACCAGATTGAGAATGGTTAAAGAAAGCTATCCAGAGAAAATATTACAACAATATTGCAGATAAGTCCCCCGACTACACAGAGAGATGTCAGGATGTTTTTGGGAACGGTGGGTTATTGTCGCCAATGGATTCCAAATTTTTCAGTCATTTTAATACCATTGCAGAAGCTGACTCATAAGGAAGTCATTGATCCCATAAAGTTAGACCAGGATGAAATGAAAACATTCACTGAATTGAGAGAGAGTTTATGCAGGACTCCAGCGTTGGGTATGCCTGATTACATGAAACCTTTCACTTTGTTTTGTCATGAACGTGATGCATGTTCTTTGTCTGTCTTGACACAGTTCCATGGAGGTGTAAACTGCCCAGTAGCATATTTTTCAGCTACTTTGGACCCAGTTGCAGCAGCCTTACCGGGTTGTTTGCGTGCAGTTTCCACAGTTGGTCAAAGCCTTACACAGTGTGAGGGCATTGTGATGGGATATCCCCTGACTGTAATGGTCCCTCACTCTATTGAGATTCTACTGACAAGGACGAAAACCCAATACTTGACTGGTGAGCGTTGACTAGATACGAAATGAATATTTTGGGGTCGCCAAATGTGTCATTGAAACGATGTACAGTGCTGAACCCGGCAACCTTACTTCCGAGTGAAATTGCTGAAATTGAAAAAGAAGAAGATGTTGAACATGATTGTCTTGAAGTAACTGATTTGTGCACAAAACCGAGACGTGACATTAGAGATACTCAATTGAAATAAAATGACCAAATTATTTTTGTTGATGGTTCTTGTCTGAGAGACAAATACAGGGACACTGAGAGCAGGATATGCTGTGTGCACAATTACAGGCACCTTGGAAGCTTCTTGCCTTTGGGGAGTGTATTCTGCCCAAGTAGCAGAACTAGTAGCCCTTATTAGAGCGTGCCATGTTTCTGCTCAGTTAAAAGTTACAATCTATACAGATAGCCAGTATGATTTTGGAATAGTCCATGATTTTGATTAGTTGTGGTCACAGAGAGATTTCCTGACCTCTTCTGGTTCACCAGTGAGACATGTTGAGAGAATTTAAGAATTGTTACATGCTACTCAAATGCCTGATAAGATTGCAGTGGTGAAATGAAGTGCACATCTGAAGTTGCAGGTTTATGTGTTATTGGGAAATGGATATGCTGATCAAGTCGCAAGGTTTTGCGCATTGAACTGTATATCGTTCAAAGACAAGTGAGAACTGTTTCCTGAAGAAGATGAGACATGTACAAGCTATGCACTGAAAATAATTGACACTTTGAAGAATTAAAAGCATTGCAGAATAATGTTGACAGGCAGGAAAAACGTTCATAGAGCAAACTGAAATGTGCACAAGACAAGATAAATTGTGGGTTTCTGAGGAGGGTCAGTTGGTTTTGCCAAATAGCCCGGTGTCTCAAATGGCGACGTACGATCACGGTCAAGCACATATTGGGAGGGATGGAATGGTTCGCTTATTTAACATGATTGATTTAACCCAAAGCTTAGACAAGTTGCTGAAGCAGTTTGCCATAGATGTGTGTGTCATTTGCCAATAACTAAACGCATGTAAAAGCACAGTGGTTAATTTGAGCCATATTGGGAGAGCGGGAGGTACATTCAGCAGAATGCAGATGGATTTTATTTAGATGCCCGTGTGTGGAGGTTTGAAATATGTGTTGGTGATTGTATACATCTTTAGCCACTGGATTTAAGCGTACCCTACATGAGTAAATGATAGTATCACAGTCATAATACTACTGCTAAGGGAACTGATACCGTGTTTCGGGTTTCCAATCTCTTTAGAATCAGATTGGGGAAGTCACTTCAAAAATGAAGCAATTAAATTACTGTGTGCAGCATTGAACTTTGAACAGAAGTTGCACTGTACAGTAGTTACCTCCCCGAAGCATCAGGACTAATGGAACAGATGAATGGTACATTGAAGACAAAAGTTGCAAAGATGTGTGTGGCTACGAAATTGAAATGGCCTGACCTACTTCCTTCAGTGTTGATGTCAATGAGAAACACACCTGACAGGAATACAGGATTGTCACCACATGAGATCCTCATGGGCAGAGCAATGAGTTTACTAGTGGTGCCAGCAAATGCACTTGTCAACATTACAGATGATATGGCGTTAGATTACTGCAAAGGTCTGGCTGATGTGGTCCGCTCTTTTTCTCAGCAGCTGGAAGCCACCACACTGCCACCGCTCCATGACCCAGGGCACAACCTAAGAGCTGGGGTCTGGGTTGTCACTCAAAAGCATGTGTGAAAGACATATTTGGAGCCTCGTTGGAAGGGACCCTATCAGGTAGTTTTGACAACTACCACAGCTATGAAGTGTGCTGGAATTCCGAACTGGATTCACGCAAGTCACACAAAGAAAGTGGCATGTCCACTGGATCATGAAGAAGCGTTGTTGAGAGTACCAACAACAGTGAAACAAGTCTCAGGGCCGGAAGGAGAACAAAGGGGAACTGAGACCGGATCCGAGCTCGTTGAGTACGATTCAGTCACTCCTGTGAGAGATGAGGGAGAAGACCTCCAGGAGGGTGACGGAGAGCCTATCTCAACTAAAGCAGCAGGAGAGCCTAATCAAAGGAGGGCATACCCAGAAACAGACAACATTGAGGGACAAACAGAGCAATTGCCAGACCCAGAAGGGAAAGGAGTTGAGGTGGATCAAGAAATAGATACCACAAGTAAAGAAGATCTAAGTGAAGGAGAGCTGAATGGTGATCAAAAATTGAAAAGAAAGAGAATAGCAAGTCAAAGAAACGCAGGTCCTGAATAGGCGTATGCAACTACTAACGAATGGCAGCAAGTGTTTTTGTCTTTTTGTTTTGATAGAGAAGTTCCGGGTTAGTATTTTGGCATGTGAAGGAGATTAATTAACTGAACTGTTGAAACAATCCGAGAGAAATGTTTGAGAAAGAGACTGTTGAAGTAACCGGAAGAGACATTGATAACCTGATTTGACTTCTGAAACCTGATTTTGACAAAGCTGCTAACCAATTTTGACAAGGGATCCTGGAAGGGAAACTGAGCTGCTGCAAGAAGAGTTGTCTATTTTAGATTTTTGCTGCAAGTTTTTCTAAAAATTTCTTCTGCGTTCTGATTTTTTACAGCCCATGAGTAACTTTAGTCAGCAAGGTAGAGCCGCTAAGTGCTGTAAATATATGGGAATTTGTTTGGTGATTATGTGTGGAATATTGTTTGAGGTGGGTATGTCTGTTCTTGATAAAAGGGAAGCCATCCATACTTCTGCTTTTGAGTTGACTACTGCATTAACGCCATTAGAGAAGTTTAGGTTAGATGCAAAATATTTGCATGAGGATACTAATGCGCAGGGAGGATTTTCTTCTAACGTTTTCTATCGCTTATTGAGTGAGTATGTTGAGACAATGGATGCGAACAATTGTTTTATGTGTACGCAGATTCCTCCGTCAGTCGAGGAAGGAGTCACCTATCATAGCTTGCCTTTAACCTACGGGATAAGATGTAGTCTGTTACTAACATGATTTTATAACCAGGAGTACATTCCATATTTTTACTCTAACTTCAATATAGTGTTTTTGTTTGTTCCTATAATTAGGTATTGGAGTAGAGTAGTTAAAGATAATGACATAGAAATAGTTAGAGGGTTCTTTTAGCCTACACTGACGTTTGGCACAGCTTATGCTCATAGAAATAATTTGACATGCTTGCTTAAACCTTTAGAGAAAAGCTTCTTAGATCATACAGATAACAGCAGAAAGGAATTAAAAGAGAAATTAGAAAAAGGCTTAGAGAAAAGGACTTACAAGAATGCCTATGCTTATCGTGCATGTAAAACGCAAGGGAAATTAGCTTTAGATGCGCACCACGTAGGGAAACTTTGTATACAAAGACCTAAATCGTGCACTGGCACATTATTTGTGGGAATGAGTGAATGTAGGCATGTGTTTTTGTTTCAAAGTAAATGGAAATTTATGTGGAATGGACAGGATCCTGCAATTTCAGGGATTTACTACATCTGTGGACTTAATGCTTATTACCGTCTTCCAAGAGGATGGTATGGGACATGTTATCTGGGAATACGTTTACCAAATATTTACCAAATGGAGGATTTGAAAAAGTTTCTGAAAGTGACTGAATTACATCATAAGAGACAGAGGCGGGAGTCCTCTTCTGGTTTAGTGGGGGATATATTTGGAGCAGTGATTCCTTCAGTGGGAGTCATTCTGAATTCGATAAAGATTCAAAAGTTGTCTACTATTGTGGATAACATGCTGACAAATTTTTCAGGGGCCATATTGATAGGTACTGAATTAGCTGATGATAGAGCTATGACTCTTCAAAATCATCTTGCTTAAGGCATTCTTTTAGCGAAGGATGTTGGAGTCTGTAGAATGAAAAATTCTAGGCATTGTTGTTCGTATATAACCAGATAACAGTAAAGAGCTAAGAGACTTACTTACTAATCTGACTAATGCAAGTGCTGATTTCAAAGAATTGAAAGAACCAGGTGTTTGGGAAAAGATTGTCAAAGGGTTTGCTGCAGTGGGAAATTGGATAAGCAACATTTGGAATGGGGTTCTATTGAAAATACTACAAGGGGTATTAATTGTTGTGGTTTGTCTATTCGGTATATAGGGAGTGTGCAAATTATGCAAAAGAATTACTTTTAAACAGTCAAAGAATATTCAGAGGAGGGAAGAAAAGAAAAGGGAAAAAATTTACAAGGAAAATTCAAGGGGAAAATGAAATTATGAAGAAATTTCAGCTGGTGCAAAATAATTTGTGGGTAATAGTGTGATGACATATTTAGTCATCACAGGAGGGATTGGTAGCGCAGGTATCTTAATAAAACATTTTAATGCGTGTTTATGTATTTTGAATAATAAAATTTGTATAGAAAATAAAATACCATAGAAAAATAATGCACACATTTGAAAATGTGATCACGAAGAATGGCCACCAATGTTAACAAAGTGTGCTAATCAATGATTAATACATATAAAATGTTGAATACATGTTAGATTAATGTTGGACTTCTTTTCCTTTGCAGGGTCTTCCCCAATCTTTTTTGTCTTCTTTTATGACCTGTTTTTGTTGGCTTTAGAACTCTTAGCATTTTACCACTGCTAACCAATGCTAAAGTGCATATGCTCTCTGTATAAATTGTATTGTTGATTGGATTTCCATGATTGGCATATTTGATTTACTGGTAAGTCCCTAGTACAGTGCACTAGAGGTGCCCAGGGCATGTAGATCAAGTGCTACTTGTGGGCATGCAGCACTGGTTGTGACACCCACATTAGCAGCTCCGTAAACATTGCTCAGACCTACCACTGCAGTGTCTGTGTGTGGAGTTTTAAACTGCCAATTCGACTTGGCAAGTGTACCCACTTGCCAGGCCTAAACCTTTCCTTTTTTTAACATGTAAGACACCCTAAGGTAGGCCCTAGGTAGTCCCATGGGCAGGGTGCAGTGTATGTTTAAGGTAGGACATATACTAATGTGTTTTATATGTCCTGACAGTGAAATACTGCCAAATTCGGTTTTTACTGTTTCAAGGCCTATCTCTCTCATAGGTTAACATGGGGGCTACCTTTAAAAATTATTACAGCGTAGATTCCCTTTGGGAGCAGATAGATTTGTCGAGTTTGGTGTTTCAGAACTCACAGTTTGAAAATACATATTTTAGTAAAGTTGGTTTTAAGATTGTGTGTTTGAAAATGGGGCATTTTGTTGCTTAAACCGTTCTGTGACTCTGCTTGTTTGTGGATTCCCTGTCTGGGTCAGTTTGACAGCTGGGCTGTTTGCACCTCTCTCTAGACGGTGACACAAAGGGAGCTAGGGTGTAGCCTGCATATCCTGATGAGCCATCTGTGGTGGGAGGGGAGGAGTGGTCACTTACACCTGAAAGGGCTATGCCTGCCCTCACACAATGCAGTCTCCAACCCCCAGGTGAGTGTCTCGGGCCTGGCCTAGGCAAGGCAGGATTTCACAAACAAGAGAGACTTTCCTTTGAAGTAAGCCTACTTCAAAGGCCAAAATGGGTATAAGAAGGGCACCCAAAACCACAGACTTTAGATCATTTCTGGATATCAAGAGTAGCCTCTGCCTGGAGAAAAGATGAAGAGCTGAGGAGAAGTGCTGCCCTGCCTGTGACTGTGCTTTGAGGAGCTATCCTGCAGTTGATGCTTCTGCCTGTGCAAGAGGACAAAGAATGGACTTTGTTGGCATTCCTGCTTGTGAAGAAATCTCCAAGGGCTTGTCCTGAGCTTGCCTCCTCTTGTTGAAGTCTCAGGGCCATCAAAAAGTTCACCTGCCAGCACCTGGACTTTCTGCTGAGACTCCTACCTTGCTAAGTGGTGCCCTATCCAGTTCCTGGGGACCTTGGAAGGTGAAGCTGGCAGACCAAGTCCTAAATTCCACTCACAGACCGCCGTGCTAGGAAAATATCGACACACCTTCCGAAACACTGCTGAAAATGGACATGCTGCCGGCTTCGCGGCAGAAATCAAGGCTCCACCGGCATCGCGGCTGGAAAATCGATGCACGTAGCTGTAAGAACGAAACCCAATACCCGCTGTTGGAGGCTGATAATGTCGCAACCAACATTGCACGGATTTTTGACGCAAACGTTGCTAGGTGTGGAAAAATGACGCAACGCCTGCCTGGACCCGAATGCTGCCCGGATCGATGCATCACTCCCCTGCGGGGAGGAAAAACTGCACATGCTGACCCGACTGGAGAAGGAGAAACGATGCACAGTCTTGCTTGTGGGTGAGAAATCGGCGCACCGCTTACCTTTTTTGATGCGTGTTATTTTGACGCTACTCAGGTACTTTTCAACGCTAACAGTGTTTTATCTGTTTTCTGAAGGATTTTAAGACACTTTTTGCTTTTTAATTATTAACTTGACTTGTGTATATTGAATTTTTGTCGTTTTGGTCTTGTTTTGTTTAGATAAATATTTTCTATTTTTCTAAACCTGTGTTGTGTCATTTTGTAGTGTTTTCATTAAGTTACTGTTTTTGTTGGTACAAATACTTTATACCTAACACTCTAAAGTTAAGCCTGCCTGCTTGTGCCAAACTACCAAGGGGGTGAGCGGGGGTTAGCTGAGGGTGATTTTTCTTTACCCTGACTAGAGTGAGGGTCCTTGCTTGGACAGGGGGTAACCTGACTGCCAATCAAAGACCCTATTTCTAAAAATTAATGCACTAATATGTCATATTAAGGGTTATGAATTAAGCTTTAGCTTTAGTAATTGTAGGCCTTAACTCATTGAGTGTCTTGGCCTACTTGCCAGGCCTCAATGTATAAGCTGTATTTCTTAGCTTATAATGAAAATGCTGCCCGAGTGAATTAAACTGTGGATGTCTATTGTATTGGAAAAATGTGCTCATAACGGAAGCTTCTCGTGTGAACCGACTGCTAAAAGATGATGTTCCTGCTAATGAAACATTTTATGTGTAATGTATGAAAGACTGACTTTCCCAGGACAAGAACAATGAAGATACTGACTGGAGTAGCAGCTGCAACAATATTGTTACTTGACAAGCCGGATGTTGAGGACATCGTAGGACGAACCAATCAACAATATGAGAACGGAGAAATATTAGAATTCATAGATTTGGGATGTTAGTTTTATTGGACAGAGTGTGAACATATGATTAACTGACCAATAGGGAATTAGGAGATAGTTTATGTAACTTTAATATATAACGACACTGCACAGTGAGAAGACAGACATTCTGGCTTATTCTGCCCTTGCCTTTATACAGATTCATTGCTATTTGCTTGCTGAACGAAAGGTCGATATTTCTCATGCATCTTTGCTAGAGAAGTGCTCAACTTTAATGCTTAAACTTTGCCCTTTTAAATTCTGATACTGAATCCTAATGCTTTGCTGATTGACTGATGTCCTGAAGATGAAGACTGATTCTGCTTTGCTGATCCACCCTGAGGATAAGTATGTCCAGACTGTGATTAATATGCATATTTGTTTTTTCTTTTTAGGTACCAACTGCACTGTTCTGTTAGAACAATAGTTAAACGTTTTTCCAAATTTGTGTTACTAAATTGTTTTGCATGAAGCCCAACATGCTGATGCTAAACTGAAGTTAGTTAAGGATGTTGACAAATTACTTATGATAACAGGGACTAATGCTTGATGAATTTCTCTGCTGAATTCCATGTATGTTATAACTTTGACTTGCTATTGGTTTGCACTATAACCTTAGAATGTGTTGTTGTTCAAGCTTTGATTAGATTACATTTCTTCCACCGCTTTGGACATTAAACATTCTAAACGTTTGCTAAAGGTGTGGTTATTCATGACTGAAAGGTCATGGTGCGTGACAAATACTGACTCCATTGATTATTAATTAATTGATTGCTAATGATTATTGATTATTGCGTATTGATTATTGATTATGTACTGTATCTATGGTAAGAACTTCTTAATTGCAAGTCAAAAGGTTCATCAACCTATTCGCGTCCCCTTGTAAGTTTACTTATTAAGGTCAGATGTGCTAACACCTGTCCACAAGACTCTCTGCAAGGTCGAACCACAAAATAGTAGGTGTGAGGACCTCGAACTTCTAGACCACTCTTTAGCCAAGCAAATATCCAATTGTAACTGGACCACAGATTTTTTTTTCAGACATCAAAAGCTCCTTTCAGTACTCAACATTCTGCAGTCTCTAACCACAGGACGTCAGGAGCAATCATACTTCAATAGCAGGTGCTGGATCACTGTACCTCTGGGCATCAGCAAGAGGGTGACAGTATTAGCAACAGAGCTGCATTAATGTCCCAGAGAGTGCAGCAAGCAGACAAGCATTCATTTAATTTAATCCAGGCATACCTGTCCTGGTTCAAGCAGGACATTTCATATAGTAAAACCAGTCAGTGGCTGGTACTAATCTCCAAGCAAACAGCACTAAAAGAAACTACCCCTGGTCCCTCAATATTTTGCTTTATTGTGAACCATTTTTGTTCAAATTTACATATTTATGCAAAAGCAAAATCATATTGCCTTTCTAGGGCTGGGTGTTGAATTTCCAATTGCAAGGCAGTCACTGCATCAAATCTTCACTCAGGAAATCAGGCTACGTCATTCCGGCTCGGCTGTGCATCGATTTCTTAGTTGCAAAACGGCTGTGCTTCGTTTCCGGCAGGCTGTGCATCGATTTGATGAAGAGATTAAGGCCCTCATTCTGACCCTGGCGGTCTTTGACCGCCAGGGCGGAGGACCGCGGGAGCACCGCCGACAGGCCGGCGGTGCTCCAATGGGGATTCCGACCGCGGCGGTAAAGCCGCGGTCGGACCGGCACCACTGGCGGGGTCTCGCCAGTGTACCGCGGCCCCATTGAATCCTCCGCGGCGGCGCAGCTTGCTGCACCGCCGCGGGGATTCCGACCCCCACTACCGCCATCCAGATCCCGGCGGTCGGACCGCCGAGATCCGGATGGCGGTAGGGGGGGTCGCGGGGCCCCTGGGGGCCCCTGCAGTGCCCATGCCACTGGCATGGGCATTGCAGGGCCCCCCGTAAGAGGGCCCCTACATGTATTTCACTGTCTGCTGCGCAGACAGTGAAATACGCGACGGGTGCAACTGCACCCGTCGCACAGCTTCCACTCCGCCGGCTCGATTCCGAGCCGGCTTCATCGTGGAAGCCTCTTTCCCGCTGGGCTGGCTGGCGGTCTGAAGGCGACCGCCCGCCAGCCCAGCGGGAAAGTCAGAATTACCGCCGCGGTCTTTCGACCGCGGAACGGTAACCTGACGGCGGGACTTTGGCGGGCGGCCTCCGCCGCCCGCCAAGGTCAGAATGAGGGCCTAAGTCTTTTAGGCCCTGATGCTTCTGAAAACAGGAGGCAAGCTCAGCAAAGTCAGAGGCAGCAGGGCTGCAGGGCAACAGCAGGGCAGCAGTTCTTCTCAGAAAAGCAGTCCAGATGCGTCCTTTGGGCAGCCAGGCAGTTAATCTTGACAGGTTGCAGTTTCAGGCCCAGAAGTTTCTGATTTCCTGGGGTCAGGGACAAAGTTCATATACCCGAACATTTTGAAGTGGGGGAGACTTCAAAGAGTACTTTTGAAGTACACAAGGTCCCCTTTTAGTACAGGTCTGTCTGCCAGGGTCCCATTAGGGGGTTTGGCAGTCCATTGTGTGAGGGCAGACCACTAGCCTTTGAAATGTAAGTGTCAGGCCCTTCCCCCTTACATCTCAGTAAGACCCATTCAGTATACAGATGAGTGCAGGTGTGACTGAGAATCCTATGTTTGTGGTCATCTGGGTGAACTGCACAAGGAAGCTGTCAACCAGCCCAGCCCCGACATTGATTGGAGACTGGCTGTAAGGCACAGATGGATTTTAAGTGAAGTGCAGATAAATGCTCACTTTCTAAAAGTGGTATTTTTAACCTAGTAATATAAAATCCAACCTCACCAATATGCATGATTTTCTATTACCATTCTGGCCATACTACATATGACCTGGTTACCCCACTCTGATCAGACTCTACCAATAAAACAGTATATAAGGTTAGCCCTAATGCTATCATATGAAAGGAGCAGGCCTCACAGTGGTTGAGAACGAATTTAGGAGTTTTCCAGTACCAGGAGATATAAAACACACATGTATATTTCCTGCCTTTTACCTACATAGCACCCTGCCCTATGGGCTACCTGGGGCATACCTTAGGGGAGACTTATATGTAGAAAAAGGGGAGTTTAAGGCTTGGCAAGTACTTTTAAATACCATGTGAAGTGGCAGTGGAAGGGCACACTCAGGCCTTGCAATATCAGGCCTGAGGCATGGTTAAGTGGTTACTTGTGTGGGTGGCACAATCAGTGCTGCAGGCCCACTAGTAGCATTTAATCTATAGGCCCTATGCACATGTAGTGTACTTTACTAGGGACTTACAAGTAAATTAAATATGCCAATTTGGTATGAGCCAATGTTACCATGTTTCTAGGGAGAGAGCACATGAACTTTATCACTGGTTATAACTGCTAAAGTCTGCAAAAAATAAGGTCAGAAAAAGAAGAAGAGGAAGAAAAAAAAGTTTGGGAATGACCCTGCAGAGAGGCAATTTCCATCATGTGGAGTTCAGTGGAATTACATTAAAATTCTGTGGATTTCTGAGACGAGGCAGAAAAGGCATTTGGTGGTATTTTCATAGCTCAAAATGCACCTTCACGTCCAAAAATGGATGCAAGGGTGAAGTTTGCACTAAGAAATTACCGCAAGTACCCCTTGGTGCCCTTACATAGTCTGCAGTGATTACTGCAGAGTTTAAAAACCACTGCAGATTAATTTTAATTTGCAGTGATTTTTCAACTTAGAAAGACTGTTCTTTGACAAAAAACAATATTCTTGACAGTGATATTCTGTATCACAATAATTTGTGGTAACATTTTGTAATGATATTTCTGTATCTTGATATTTTAAACTTAATATTTTGTCCAAATAACGAGGCTATAGCTATGAATAGCATACGTTGACCTTACATTTAAACCCACAACGGAAATCGCTAGCTAATGAGCAGAAACACATTTATTACAGTAGAGAAAGGGATTGAAAAGGAAATTTGAGGTTTCATGACATTATGGAAATGTTGCATGATGGGGGGCTCCAAAGTGTTAGTATTGTGAGAGTTAGACAGAGAGTGAGCAGCATACAACATCTTCTCCTATTGGGGTCCATCTATGTTTCTGTACTATTGACAGCTTGCGCAATAAAGCCTCCTGTCAACCTACATGTTGTGAGACTGTGTTCTTTTTCACTTTACCATAAATCTTATTACCCCTTTTTTATCATGTATACCTTTAATATACTAGTATATTTGAATCATGCATGTCCTGCCACTGTCAAAATGTTGATGTGTAGTGCACTTCTATAAGAGTCTTGGATTTGTATGGTTGTGTGTACTACTGACTGTGTAAGGTTTTCACAACCCATGAAAACTAGTAGAAAAGGTGACATGGTGACTAGGTTGGGAAAATGTTGAAAGTTGATGTGATTTGGTTAGAATAACCAGTAATGTGAGCCAATCGATTTGCCTGAGTGCAAGCTACCCTAATGGCTATGGAATTGCTCTTATCTTAGTTGCACATCTGTGATTCCTTGGTCTTAAGGACTTGTCAGTGTTTCCCTGTCCTGGTATCCGTATGCCACAACTCTGACCTTGTACTGTGTCACTCTTGTTAGCAGTGAAAAGCACAAATTACTCTCCTATATGACAGCCATCATTGTGTTACACAGGCATGTGTTCTGTATCAATATTAGATTCCCACGTGTTACATAATTAATTGCAAGTGTGTTTGGTATGTGTGCAATAGTAGTGCATGGATTCATTAAACAAATATATTAACATTTGAGCAGGAACACTTCACATACACATTTTCCAAACTCTGCAACATGTTGTCACCATAAACCACATAAAGAGTGTGTCAATGTGGAAACACAGCACTGCTTGTTTCTTCAGAAGAGCAGCATTTACGATGGTGGATCTGTTGAACAATTTGAATATGATGTCATGTAAGTGTGAGATTACTTATGGGCAAATGGTGCAAAAGAGCAATAGCCTTGTGCACTTATTAATAGTTAAAACACACTCATTGTAGGTAACTCTGATTTAATGATTCTTTGGTTTCTGACATCTCTAATCAACTAATACCAAGGGGCAAAGGCAGACTAGCACAGATAGCCAGACTTACACCATCCAGAAACATGCGTATTGTCCTACTGACGACCTGTGTCCTTTTAATAGCCTGCAGTAGGTGCAGGAAAATGTAGAAAGCAGAGAAGGTATCCTGCAAGGCTGAAATGTGTTGTAAGCTAATTACCATGATGGAGCCTTGGATACTTGTAGGACAGTCATCCATTAAATAAGGATGATGAGGAAGGTGTGGCATACGATGTATGGCAGGAGGATGCAGCAGTAGGGGGACATTTTGAGCAATATGAGGTGATGTGTAAAGGCTTCAACACAATCCTTCTCTGGCTCCAGCCCCGGCACACCTTAGAGACGTTGCTGGCTGCAGCATCCTACCTTTTCCCCAACACCAATATCTGACCCTCTCCCCAACATCAACTGAGCATTCCAGTGCAGAATAATCATACACTCTTCATGCCTCTAACACCTCCTTAGTGCCTTGGATCTTTAGATAATTACACCCCTCACTGGAACAACAATAGTTGATGGGTGGAATGCCTGCAAAATTCACCACTGACAGTTGCTCGGGCCTCGTTTTAGTTGATCAGTTTATGTCCACTGCCCCACTCCAGATGAAAAGTAATCAAATGGACATTGGCAGCATCTTCTCTGAAAAGGAATGGAGGCAACCCCAGACTGGGTTCAGCTGTCTATGCCATGTTATTTTGAGGCAGTTTGGCTCCTATGGCACAGAGAGTCACCCTTCATGCCAAGGGTAATGGTGTGTGGACTGTAAATAGGCAAGAGACATCTAGTTTAAATGGTACATGCCAATGGTACATTTGCTTATGCCATAGAGAGGAAATATGACGTGGCATTACAGCTGATTCACCAGCACAGCCAATAGGGACATTGCAATCTCCTCATATTCTAGTAATGTTTTACGGTCTCTCACCAGGATGTAAATACCCAGAAAGAACTCACTGTTAATCAGAGGCTGAAGCTGGATCTGGGAGGTTGCCCAGGGGAGATTAAACATTGAAAACCTAAAATTGCCTGTGGTAAAAACAGCATATAGAGCAGAGCTCTGTCCGGGGAAACCCTCACCCTTGGTGTGTGCTCCGTTGACATGAATCCCTGCAGTTTCCAGTATGGTTTGTGGCCAGCCTCTTTGTGTCATCTGATGTATGTCTATGCTGACTAGAAAGGTAAGGATGAATAATATAATTTGAAGGAACTGGTAAGAACCTTTTGCCATATCCCATCACATGAGATGTGGCCAAAGGTTCTAGTCCATATCCTCCTGGTGGTACCAAAAAGAGGATATCTCCTTATTGGATACGCTACATCACCAAAGACACTCAAGGTAACAGATGGGATGTCGGTAGGAATGTAGGCCCAAGGTGGTAGGCAAATATCAGGGGGAAGTCCTAATGGCAATGTAGAGTGTGCAAAATGCCCATTTTCAGAGTTTGTGTTAGGTTCTGCTTTCTTCAGTATAAAAAGGATATGTGCATAGTGTGTGTCCACCTAGCATAATAAATGTATATTACATTCTAATTACTAAAATAATTGTAACATGTACAGACTGGTGGTTCTGACAATCCTCAGTTACCACTTTTCTCGCCATTAGTTCATCATAAAAAAGCTATAAATGTTCATAACTTTTCTCAGAAGAGCAGTTGTAGTAGAAAGTCACTGTAGCAAGAGTTGCAATCCTTTGTTTGGCCACTGCCTTACCCACCAAATTCATGGGATTTTGTGTACACAATGTTTATCTTGTGATGTTCTTTAATATCCTGCCCCAGTCCTGAGTCTTCCTTTGGCCAAGAGATAGAGGTCTCTCCACTCACTGCCTACATGTGAGATCTATCAGTTATCAATAGAAATATTTAATCTGCCTCACTAACCCAGAGCCTGATATGATTTGTGTCTCACAATAAGGCTTCCCCATTGTGTGCTGCAAATTATTCGATTTTGAGAATGGCTAAGAAGTCCCATGTCTGCCAAAAAGAAGACCCGGCTGCATGACGTGAATGCATGCAGAACATGTGATGATGGTTTCCCCTTCCTAATAAGTTTGGTTTGTGAAGATGCATCTTATAAAAAGTGATAAATTTGGCCACACTAGCCAATACAGCACTCAGCTATTGTAAAGCTCTAAAATTGTTTGCTTATTTGGCACAATCCTTCCAACACAAAATGAGGTTTTAATACATCCAACTTACAAGACAATGACACATGATAACTGCCACAAGGCAGAAAAACAGAAATCACACTCCACAACTACAGCAATTGTTATTCTGTTTGCAAAACCCTGAACTTGACTTAATTGCAACAATGTTTTCCGCAATCTGGTTGCAAGGATGTATCCACACTTCAATATGGACCATAGTTTGAGGACTACCTAAACTGCCTACATATTGACATTTTAATTTCTGGTGGTTGGTATTCATTTAATGGTTTACTAATGGTATAAATTGATGTACTATTGTACAGTTTGGGGCAATGTTATGCTCTAAGCTAAATGCAAATGTATTCAGATGCAGTTGCAAATGCAAGGCAGCCCATCAAAGAACCAGATATCGAAGGTTGTAGCCTGTGATAACTGAATGGAAATCTTTTCAACTATCTCAGTGGCATTTTGAGGTGCCCTCTCTTGTCCTACAGATAATATCTTCTCTCATGGTAAGAGTAGATGGAGAAAACATTTGCATGCATCTCGAGATGTTAGGTTAGATACACATTGCTGATTGTGGGGACGGAAACATCTGCTACATGGTGTACAGCTGTGGTCCCTCTGTCCCAAGTGCTCAACTTAGTGTATATTGTATCCTGTTTTTTTCTTTTGCAGCCATAGCCTCACATTACAACTAAAGGCTTAACTGTATATTGACATGAGTAAGGTCCTGGACCTGCCCTGTGTTTGCATAGATGTTCACTTTTGTGGGCTGTGTTTTTTATTTGTGCCAATAAAATATATGACATGTTCATGCATGTCAAATGTATATGGTCCTTGTATAGTTTATATCCTTATCTCATAATAGTTTATCTCTCATTAGGCATTTCAATTGTGGATTGTGAGATGACAGAAGAGTGAATAGTGCCATAGGAGTAAGGCACCTTCTTTAGTCACTTTATCCACACTGTGTCTCGTCTGTGTGTTGCACATGACAAATAGTCAAAGTTAGAGCTTGGTCTTCTATCCAATGTTTTTCAATCGCATTTTCCAGTTGAGCTTTACTTTTATTCCAACCAATGTGAAAATTTGAACTACAGTGAGAAATAAGAATAGAGTTGCTTCATCTTAAACAGTATGAGTCTCAATCAATCAATCAGTAATTTGTTAAGCGCGCCACTCACCCGGAAGGGTCTCAAGGCTCTGGGGGGGGTGCTACTGCAGGTCTTAAGGTGCTTCCTGAAGGCCAGGAGGTCCTGGGCCATAGGTAGGTTGGCAGGGAGGGAGTTCCAGGTTTTGGAGGCGAGGTGGGAGAAGGATCTGCCGCCGGTTTTGGTACTGTGAATGTGGGGGACTGCTGCGAGGGTGAGGTTGGCGGAGCGGAGCTGGAGTGTCGGATTGTGGAAGTTAAGACGATCGTGAGGTAGGCTGGACCGGTGTCGTGGAGAGCTTTGTGAGCGTGGATTAGGATTTTGAATACGATCCTTTTGTTGATGAGACGTGCTGAAGCGTTCTGGATGTGCTGGAGTTTTTTCTGGAGCTTAGCCATTGTTGCCACATAGAGGGCGTTGCCGTAGTCCAGTCTGCTGCTGATGAGGGCGTGGGTGACCGTTCTTCTGGTTTCCACGGGAATCCACCTGAAGGTCTTGCAAAGCATTCAAAGGGTGTTGAAGCACGAGGATGAGATGGCGTTGACTTGCTGGGTCATGGTGAGTGAAGAGCGTAGTATGAAGCTGAGGTTGCATGCGTGGGTGGCGGGCATCAAGGGTGACCCCAGGGTGGCCGGCCACCAGGAGTCATCCCAAGCTGACCTGTTGGGGCCGAAGATGATGATCTCGGTCTTTTAAGAATTCAACTTGAGGTGGCTTGCTTTCATCCAGTTGGCGATAGGGTAGAGTCCGGTATGGAGGTCGCTCTTGGCGTTTGCGGGGTTTTTCATAAGAGAGAGGATGAGCTGAGTGTCGTCGGTGTAGGAGACGATGTTGAGGCTGTAGGATTGGACGGTGTTGGCGAGCGGAGCCATGTAGATATTGAAGCCTGTGGGGCTGAGTGAGGATCCCTGAGGGACTCAGCAGATAGTCTTGGTGAGCTTTGACCGGAACGGGGGGAGGCAAACTCTTTGTGTTCTTCCGGAGAGGAAGGAGGTGAGCCAGTCCAGGGCTCTGTGGCGAATTCCGGCATCGAAGAGGCGTGTGCGAAGGGTGTGGTGACATACAGTCTCGAAGGCTGTGGAAAGATCGAGGAGGATGAGGGCAACAGTTTCACCTTTATCAAGCCTGGTCCTGATGTCGTCCGTGCAGGCGATGAGGGCGGTCTTGGTGCGGTTCTGCATTTAACTAGACAAGGCTGTGACCTGGCAGCAGAGATACCCTTTGCTGAATAAAGATACTGATGGACTCAGAGGTGCTGGAACAATTTTTTGAGTTGGGGTGCTGTCATCAATGTTACATCACTGAAGTCATAGGGATTTAAAAAAATACAGGAGTTATGCAAAAATCAAGGAGAGCAAATGAGCCATGCCCATGAAGCAGGAGAGGGACAAGGGTGTGGTATTTAGCAAGCAGTGCATTTTGGAGTACAACGATGGAAATATACTTCTAATGCATCATGTTCTACACAATCATTTACAGATGGCACATATTTCATTGAAATGTCCATGACGCAGTTGTACTGAAAAAAATATATAGTACACAAACAATAATGTGTTTCTGCAAATATTTTTCAATTGAACATCTCAAACTTTTTGTTTTGATCCATATGAAATACTGATATACTTTGAAAGATTTGTACAGCTGATTTATAGGTATTTACATTTTGTTTGTCAGAAGTTTGTCAGAAGTCATAGACTGATAGATTACCTCTTTCTTTGAACACACAGCAAAAGCGAGAAGATAAAAACAAAATTACAGACATCTTTATTGTTCATTTACCTTCATTTACCTTCTGAACTCCAGTAAGATGATTTTGGGGGTGTTGCATCACCCGCACAACCCTACTTCCAGTGCCTATGAATGGACCTAGAACAATGAAAGGAAGACTAATGGCAATTCATGTAGGAGAAACATCCTTGAGCTGTCTTGACATCTGCTACTGACCTAGTAGGTTACAATGAAGCTCCTCGAACTGGAGAGGAGGATACATCTTGAAAAAGAAACATCCCCAAATTAGCTTGGCAATGACTCCTAATCATCTTCTTTGCTGGAACGGATGGAGGTGTCTTATGCTACAATCAGTGCTGATAGTAGTTCGTATATTTCTCATATTTAGCATTGTACTAAGAGTGAAGACAATATGTGGAAATGGTCTACATTAAGTGGATATATTAGCTGTCTTTTTATGCAGGCTTTAACAAGACACATTCTGTCTATCTCTATCTACTCAGAGATCTCAATATCAGTGGTCATCCCACTACAGATAAAAAGACTAGGCAAACAAATGGGCAACATGTGGAAGTGAAGTAAACAGGAGACAAACATTAGTTGCTACCTTGGTGCACTCAGTTGCTCCCTGCCAGTGGTAAGTCTGTTCAACACTTTTAAAAACAAGAGAAAAGGCACTTCTGGGGTCCTCTGAAACCCAGGCATGTGCTATTATCTCTTTCATTTCTTAAACATATATTTTTTTACGTTTTTTAAGTTTAACTGTCTTTAAACGTGTCTACCGGCCCAAATCCCCTCCACCACATGTCCACACTTATGAATTGGAAACATTGGAGTTGTACACTAGTAATGTATATTTAGGTAATATTATTAAATATGTCCAATGGAAACCATTCTCATTAACACTTCTTTTGAGTGTATCAGTTCCTATTCCCTTTCCCCTCTTCGATATGATCCAAATCTTACTCCAATTGGTATTTGAGTTTAGTTAGTTGTCTTGTGTGGCATATTGGTCCATAACATCCCATTGTAAAATATATGTGGATAGTTCTTTACCGCCAATGCATGTCAAAATATCTGTAATGCTGGCTTGTTTTTGTGGTGTAAAGGTCCATTTGACAAATACCAGTAAATGGTAAGCTGCATCGTATTTTCTGATGTCAGATAGAGCAATTTCCTAATCAAAGGTGCTTCTATGTTGGGCCATTAGAGATCTAACCTATTCCTCCAGTTGTCTGAAAAATATGTTGGATGTTAGAGTACAGTGAGATCAGTTGAATACATAAGACTCTTGAGACAGCCACCATTTTTCTAAGTGACTGTTCTTTCCCGAAGAGACTGAGAGAACCTTCTACACTGAGCAATCTCCTCTTTGCATTTTTGCAGAAGGGGATGCAGATTTCCCCTATAAATGACTGGGGACTGAAATACATAGACCTAAGTAACTGAAATGCTCGATTTCAACTCTAAGGGGCTTATTATGACCTCTGGCCCTGCAGGAAATAGCCTACAACATTGTCTCCACCTCATAATAGAGCCGGCGGCAATGCTGTAGTGGTGTTCACTATTCGCAGAGCAGACAGTGAGCATTGCAATAGGGCTGGCCAGGGGGGCCCCTGGGGCACCCAGTACCCCGTCTCTGCCAGCATTTTCATGATGGGGATACTGCCATGAAGCTGCTGGCAGAAAAGGGGGATGTAATCCCCAGGGCGGCGCTGCTTGTAGCACTGCCCTGGTAGATTAGGACCACCAGCACCGCCACACCATTGTGTCGACGGAAAGTATCAGAGCTGGCGGTCTGAGCAGCGCTACCGGCACAGTCGTAATGTAGCAGTCGGTCTGTCAGGGTCGTAATGAGGCCTTAGGTGGCAGAGGCAATTCCATATTAGTGGACCAATCATTATAGGGAAATAACAGTGATTTCCATCAATTTATGCAAAACCCAGAGTGCCTTCATGTTCCCTCTAATATGTCTTTTAATCTAGTAAGAGAGTTGCACGGGTCAGAAAGGTATATCATCAGTGTATAGTGATATTTTCTCATCTCATATGTCACATCTCGGCCCTCAAAGAAGGAAGTATCTGCAGATCAACTCCATGAGGGTCTCCAACATATGTGCAAATGTTAGTCACAAGATGAGGAGAAAGGGCTAGCTCTTGTGTATTTTGTGTAGTCTCTACTGTCTGTCGTTTGTACTGGGTTACATTAACTCACACTTTGGCTACAGGTGCATCATTGAGAAATTAGAGCCAGGGCATAATGCTGGGCTTTAACCCTACCTTTTCTAGTAGGACAAAACTGGAAGAATCATTCAATTAAATCAAAGGCTTTGTTAGCATTCAAAAACAATATCAAGAATGATTCAGTTAACCTTTAGCATAGGAGAGGTTACTACGCAGTCTACATAGAGTTAGCCTGGTTGATCTATTGGGCCTGCTGCTGAGGTAGCCAGAGTGGACCAGTTTGGTAATTTTTGGAAGGATCCTATTAGGTGTTATCTTAGCTAGGGTCTTTTGCTATTTAACAGAGATATAGAGAAGTAGGACGAACAATCATCTTTAGTTTTTTCTATCTTGAATGTCATTACTATTGTTCCTCTCCTCAAATCTTCAGTATGTGTGCCTTCTTTCTTAGCTTTGATCAACTTATTTAGCATTGAACCCACTTTCATATTAGTCAATCTGTGATGACTGATTCTACATTGTTGAGAGTGGTTTTGCCTTCTAGGTCTGTCCAATGTTCTATTGCCAGCTTTTAGAGTCTGAGACAAATATTTTGCAATCCTTTGTTGTATCAGACAATTTGGGGCAGGAGTTGCAGAAATAGTCAACAAATGAACCTGCTACCCCATGATCAGTGTGCACCTGTTTATGTTCTTTCACCTTTAATGTTTGGGCATGAGTCACTCTGGCAGATATGGCATTCTTTGAGTGGTTTTCCCCCTAACGTTTTGCCTGTTTTGCTGAATTTGTTTTTGCTGGCATAGGGCTCTGTAATTTTATCATAGCTCATACCCAATTGACATATTTAATGTACTTGTAAGTCCTTACTAAACTGGTACTACATGTGCTTAGTGCCTGTAAATTAAATGCGGCTAGTGGGACTGCAGCACTGATTGTGCCACCCTATTAAGTAGCCCAGTGAAACTTGTCTCAGGCTTGCCATTTCAGCTTGCTGTGCAGTTTTAAACTACTGTTTTGACCTGGCAAAATAATCCTTTTGCCTGGTCCAGACCTTCCTTTTTAATATAAAAAGGTCATCCCCAGAGTAGGCCATCGACAGCCCAGAGGGCAGAGTGCAGTGTATTGAAAAAGCAGGACATGTAATTTTCTGTCTCCCATATCCTAGTAGTTAAAGACTCTTGGAGTGCAAGATCTCCCCATAAGATGCCATTAGAGTTACCCCATTTAATAAGTGATAATTTCCAAATGGGAGCAGGTAACCAGTTCATGATTGCTGTCTTTCTAGCTCCCTCCCCACACTCTCCCAAGCAGGAGACTCAGTTTTGCTCCCACCCAAGCAGAAGCAGCAAAAAAGCTTCTCTTGCCTGTCATATTCAAACTAATGGAGTCTTCGCCTACCAGCACCCAATGTAGTGCTAGCTGGGGAACCAGTAAGGACCAAGGGGCATTGGGATTGCTACCACGGACCGCAACAGGGGGAAATTGTAGTTATCCCAGGTGAGCACCTGGGCACCCACCAAGATTGTACTGGCTGGCTTCCACCAGGGGATTGAGCAGGGGGCTCTCTCATGGACCTCTATAAGTATCATGTTCTGGGTGCCCCAGGTGGGCATTGGGCATCCATTGCTAACAAAAAATGGTGGCTCCCACGACACCCACAATGGGTGCCGCTGGAAACCCAGCAGGGCCATGGAGTTCTTGAGATTGCCCTCATGTTCCTCAACATAAAAAAATAGTGTTGGTGTCTACAGTGGGCACCAGGCCACTCAGAAAATTGAAAAAAATCAAAGGTAGGCCCTAAGGGTCATAGGGAAGGATGTATTATATTTAAAAAGTGGGACATGTGTACTTAAAGTGTACATGTCCTGGCAGTGAAAAACTGCTAAAGTTGTTTTTCACTGCTGGCTGGACTATCTCTCCCTTTGACTCACACTGAGTTACCTTATTACATTTACATTTAATAACTACTAATAACTTTGGATTGGGAGCACATAGAAATATGCTGTTAACACTCAAATGAATTATAACTTAAAATCCTTTTTAATGGTAAAGTCTGATTTTAAGTCACAATTCTGAAAATGCCACTTATAGAAAGCTGGCATTTTCATGTCCTAACCATTTGGGTGTCTGCCAGTGTCCTGGGTCACATGACTGCAAATAGCTCTGCTGTTAGGATTTGTGTGTTCTTTCCAGATTCACCTATTATTCACTGTTCCTGTGAAGGATGCCCCATACTGCCTTTCATGGGCTAATTTAAATATATTTTAGTGCATGTTGCTGCCCCAGTCTGGGCAGTGGTACCACCAGCATATTTGTAAGTGTTGTGGGATGCTTCAGGGAGAAATTAGTCCCACAGAAATACCTAAAGGGCAGCCTTTTCTATACTGACAGTGGTTAACAATAAACAGTTTGAAGTGACAGGGTTTGTTGGGTATCCAAAACAACCGTAGGACCTGCGGACCCACTGTAGCATTGACAAGGGCTCATGCCCAGAATCACAATGCCATCCTAGTGCCCCCGCCCACTGTGAACAGCCTCACAAGCACTGTTGCAATTCAATTAAGACAATTAAGTCAAAAGAGAACTCATTGAAGGCTGGAGAACTTGTGAGATTTGGCAGCCATCTTTGGCGAGGCCGCTATTTAAGAAGCTGCTTGCTGTTGAAGAAACTCACAGGGAAGGCAGCTCATGCTAGTCTTTCCCTACAGATCGGCTATAAAGTTTCCACTTCAGCCCATCTCCATACCTGTGGACAAAGAGAAATACATCATATTTGAATATTGGAAAGACACACTTACCTTAGTGGTAATGCGCTGCATCTAACATGCAATGGAACTTGTTAGACTTACCTTAGCGCTTAAGCAAAATACCTGTAGGGGGAAAAAGAGAGTAAGATTAATTAATTTGTCTACCAATGTCAATTAATAACAGAGATTCAACTAACCAGTAACCACAGTTGTGAATTTACTGTTGAACAATGTACATCACTAACAGTGACATACCCATAGTCATGCATTAACCACAGCCCTGAACTTACTAACCGTGATGAAACCACACCTGTGATGCTAACATTGTGGTTCTAACAGTGAATGCTTACTAAGTGATACATCATGACCCCGCAGCAGCCACATCTCCGCACACCTGAGACACCTGCATTGGCTCCCAGTCAGCAAAAGGATCACCTTCCAACTTCTCACCCACGCACACAAAGCCCTCCACGACAAGGGACCGGAATACCTCAACAGACGCCTCAACTTCTACGTCCCCACCCGCCTCTTCCGCTCCTCTGGCCTCGCACTCGCTGCTGTCCCTTGCATCCGCCGCTCCACGGCGGGTGGGAGATCCTTCTCCTTCCTGGCGGCCAAGACCTGGAGCTCCCTCCCCACCAGCCTCAGGACCACCCAGGACCACTCCGCTTTCCGGAGACTCCTAAAAACCTGGCTGTTCGAGCAGCGATAACCCCCCTTTTTCCCCTAGCGCCTTGAGACCCACACGGGTGAGTAGCGCGCTTTATAAATGTTAATGATTTGATTTGATTTGACTGGAACTTAGACATGTATTGTGGTGTGACATATTTGAGGTTAACATGAAGGTAAAAGGATGAATTCTGACTCTCTGGGACAAATATTTCTCACTTGGGCTAAGGAATGGACCACAATTCTAGCTTTACATTCCAAGAAAAGGAATAGCAAGATAATGAGCCTGGTAGGTGTAGTAGTTAAGGGGAGGCACATAGGGATCTGAACACTACCAGCTAGTATTTCCATTTTAGACTACACCTGAAATATTTTCACTACATGGAGGGAGAAGGTCACCAAAAGTGGGAAAGGGGGACAAACACAGCTACACAATGAATTTGAAAGGGGAAAGACTAGAGGGAGTTTTGTAAGTATAGAACTGACACATACCATCGAGCTTTCAAATTTCGACACACACACTGGGAGAGACAACCACCATCACTCAGGTGTCATAGATCTGAGACCATCTCCAAGGCACTTTATTTATTTCTCTCTCTCTCTCTCTCTCTCTTAGTTCCTTTCCACTTTCCCTCAGGATACTCTTGTTCTGACCATGTAAACATCACACAAAGCGACTTGGGCCCAGATTTACACTCTATTTGCGCTACATTAGCGTCATTTTTTTACGCTAATTCCGCGCAAACTTAACTCCATATTTATATTTTGATGGTAGACCAGTCTAACGTCAAAATATTGGATTCAAGTCATTTTTTGGATGTGTGAACCCACCTTGCGTCAATGAGATGCAGGGTGGGCGTTTCCATCCAAAAAATGACTCTAGAGCCCTAGCGCCTTATTTATCCTCCCATGCAAAAATGGTGCACCGGAGGGAGGCGGGCCTAAATAATGCCGCTATGCCTGCTTAGCACCATTATTTGATGCCTGGGTCAGGGCAGGCGTTAAGGGACCTGTGGACCCATTTCCATGGTCAAACCACAGGTGCCCTCCCCAAGCTCCAGGAACATCTCCACCCACACCAGAGGGACACCACAGGATGGGAGACCCCATCCCAGGTAAGTAGGTAGAGGTAAGTAGTTTTTTTTTTTTTTTAAAGTGCCATTGGGGGTCCTGAAATGGGCCCCCTTAAATGGCACTGGGTTCAATGGCCATACTCAGGGAACCCTTATCCACTGTGCTGGCCCTGGGGTGGTGGGAATGACTCTTGTCTTTTATAAGACTGGAGTCATGTGGTATGGATGGTTTTGCATCAAGAAATGACGCTAGGCTGGTTACAGTCAGTTTTTTTTTACTCTAACCAGCCTAACGCCATTTTTTGTTGCAAAACTCCCTTCTCCAATACTGCCACCCAACCCGGCTAACATCATTTTCCATGAGGCTAGCCCACCCTTTGCGCTGGACTGCACCATTCCATAAATTTGGCACCAGGCTGGTGCCCTAGAATAGTGCAAGCCGGCGCTATATTTTTTAACGCAAAACTTGGTGTCAGGGGGGAGCAACACAGAGCTCCTTTCAGTCCCCGTGGGATCAAAGAGGTTAGTGCTTGACAGCAACCATAGAAAGTCACTGAAAAAATACAAAACTAAAGTGAAGTTATAGCTAGGTGCCAATAACAGTTGTAACATAGGCCCAGATTTAAAAGGGCCTTGCACCATTCTAACGCCACATTAACATAATTTTATTTACGTTAATGTGTCTTTGGAAGGCTTAAACGCTGTACCATATTTACAAAGTGAAGAAATACTTGCATTGCGCACCTTTGTAACTCCTTGCACCACATTATGCCTGTGCCAGGCATAATGTATGCAAGAGGGGGCATTCCGGTGCTAGTGGGGGCTGAATAAATGGCGAAAAGAGATTTCTTTGCATCAATTTTATAAGCATTTTTATCAGCATTTTTAATGCCTGCTAAGAGCAGGCATTAAAAGGAGGCTCCGATTGTTTTCAATGGGCCGCTGGGTGCTTTGCAGAATTAGCATCAACATTTTTCATACTAATCCAGCAAAACACCGGACTAGCGCCAAAAATGATTACACTAGTACCCCTGACTACCACCATGGAGCGCTGTTTTTTCAATATGGCGTACACATAGTGGCGTTAGGGGGGTGTTAAGGTGTGCAAGAAAAGTGTCGCTGCACTTTTCATAAATCTGCCCCATAGTATTTTAAATTTAAAAAACACTGAAATTTGCCCGTTACAGTTAACTGAAGCAACTCTACCTCAAGCAATTAAGTAACTACAATTCACACCCTCACCATGTACTGCTTATAGCCTCCCATATTACATCACTCATGACATGTTTAATAACTACATGGGTTAAACCATCTGAAATGATCTGCATGCAATTTCCATAATGAACTTTGGATAGCACTACATACAAAATGGCTAAATGTAATTAAACTACATTTGGCAGAAAGTGAGATGTTTACACAGAAAGCACGCTTTTTGTAATTTGGTGTAAATCTGTTCAGTAGTTTATGAGAAACTGAGGTTCACATTTTATAGGTATACTGACAGTTGGCTTAGATTGAAAAATTCAAGCATTCTGATTGGCTGAAGGGACTTTTTGGCACAGGCACTCTGTTTGGCTGACAGCAACATCAAAAGAAATGTTTGGCTGCCATTACAAGCAAAAGGACCCGTCCCTGTGTCCTGAAATATCTAAAAAATACCATATAAAGGGGCACTGTAGGGGTATTCTGATCCCGTGGCCCCTGTTAGGGGAGTTCCAGAGGGACAAGTGCATGGGCCCAATTTTCTTTTTTTTTAAATGGAGCAGTCGCTGCAATCCCACAGGAGTCCCACATGTATACGGAGGGACTAGGGAAATAAATTACAAAACTAAAATGTGGGGTGGTTGTCTGTGGGTGGTTGGGCACCCGTGATGTGTTGGGTATGGGAATAAGATCTTTCTTTAAGTTAAAAAACAACCTCAGAAATTCACAGAAAAAGGGTTATGTGTGATTATAGTTAGTTGAGAATGCCAGTTAAAAGGTAACAAAATAAACTAAAAAATCACTAAAATTCACCAGTTTTAGTTTCACTGAGCTATCTAGGACTTGTGCCCCAAAATGTTTCTGCATATGACCTCACAGTCTGCATAAGCCAAGACATATACAATAACATAATTGATAACATCTCAAATCACATCATTGATGACAACACTGGGTAGGGGGAAGGTGGGGCAAAGGTTCTAGTTATCTAAATACAATATAATTTGTGAATTTCAGTGTTTTTTATGCCTTTTAACTGACATTTTCACCTAACTATAACATCATTTACCCTTTTTTCAGTAAACAAAAATATATATTTCTATATATACCCAAAGCGCAGTGGCTCCTTTTATGGGTCGTCTTGGCTCTCCTCCAGGCGAGAAGCCACCCGCTCATGTGTCCGACTAGCTCCAGGAAGTCTGAGCGCACTCACCGGCCGTCCAAAATGTTATTCAATCATGAGCGAGACAATGCAGCACACCAAGTAAACCGAAGCTCTTTGGCCTTCCAGGGCACTGTTCATAGGATAACAGAACAAAATAATCTTGCTATGTTTTATAGACAGTCATATGAGCCAAGCTATTTCCTCTGACCGTTCAATAAGAAGTGTAGTTTTCTAGCCTATTCCGTGCAAATTGCGCGTTAAAGGGCATCGTGCAAAGTAAAAAGACACACGTTACACAGTTATCATCATACAACTCCTAATCTTTCTTCCAAATGGCATTCAATACTATTAATAAACAGTGAGACATCTCGTTCTTCCTTTCCATAAACACATGGGTATATCATAAGAAGCATTGTGTGAAATGTAGATGCAATTACCGATAACTAAAGATGCGTCAAAGAAAGTGCTCTGTGCTAATTAAAAACAACCTCTCACGTATTGTCAATATGCCAATCTTCTCCTACTTAGTAATTGACACTACTCATGTCATAATCTTATGTATGTGGGAGGCAGGGTTATATCACTAGTAAATTAGTAAAAAAACAAAGATATGTAAGGACAAAGTTTAGGGGACAAAAGGAATACTTAGGTATTTTACTTGAACGTCATTTTTTTTTTTTATATAAACATTTGTTATTCAGCAGCAAGATGCCAAAGGGCGAATGTGTGCTTTACAAATGCTCTGTGGCGTTATGTTACAATATATTTTTTTTTTACAAACTCCATTTTTTGTCTTGTGTTCCCATGACCAAATATACTTTGCCATCCTGAATTTCCAAAGTGCCTTCATTGCTTTGTATATCTATATCTTTTATCTTCCACGTCATGTTGATTAGCAACAGGTCCTGAATCTTTATAACCAAATGAAACCATTCATTCCCGCGGTCAATATGTTCTTTCAATTTCCAGCGTTTTCTGCCGCCTATTGTTCTTCATGCTTTTTCAGGCCCATCTGTAGATGAATCAGAGCGATATCATTCTCCTCCTGTGACTGGAAAGGGCCCAGGGCTACAACAGAAAGCCTTCTCTTTGCATTCATTTCTTCTTGAAAGGAAGGTATGGATTACTGAAGGTGGGTTGTCATGGATATTCTTCATTTATTTTCAATGGTAGTGCTGTTCATTAAAATATATATTGCCTCAAACCCCTATATTGTGTATGAATCTGTAAAGAAGAGATGTTCAATGGAAGTGAGCAGTGATAAGTGCATTCTCTTGCATACTGAATTCTTTTACTGCTGCACCCTCCTCAATAATGGTAACAACCAACTACAATAAAAAATGTTGTCCTTAAGTGGATTTACCTTAAAAAAATGAATGACAAGAGGCGTGTAGCAAAACGGAAACAGTTGTTTCATTAAACGCAGCGGCCCAGAGAGCACTACAGAGGTGGGGTCTGATGGCTGTGTCAAAGTACATTGGTTCTGAGCACGATTATGTACATTTCACAAACTGTCATTAAACAATTCTATGCATTCTTTGGAGAAAAGAATCTGGACTTAGTCACAGAGTCATGAATCTGCCCATCTGATAAAGTGCGCAATTGGGTGTCGACCTTGTGTGGACATTATGCGAGCCAGTAGGTAACAAGTCTGGATGTCCGGCATGGAGAACTCGTGATCATTGGGTGCTGTGTGTGTGTGCTGTGTTCTGATTAGCTGAGGGTTTCTAACTTTATGTGGCATCTAACCTTTATGGTGTTTTGGGAACGCTCTCTCCTTCGGCCAAATGTGTTTTGTTGAAGGCCAATCTCCTAAGACCATAATGGTGTTGCTGCATGTCTTAGGTATCGATCTGGGTTTTTCATATTTGCATGTGTGACTATGGGATACGTGTCACTCCACCTGTGATCTGTCAATCAGTTGCTTTAGGCCTAGGTTGCAGGGCTTGCTTGACCACGTAATTCTGTCTTCCGGTCACATCAGGTGGATTGAACAGTTATGCGAGTTCATTGTTATGTGTACACATATCATGGCGTACATTGACATTGTTTTTATCAATATTATCAACAATTTGTTGTATATAATGCTTCCAAGCACTCTGATTACTACTATCCAATAGGCTGGTAACACATTTATTGACTTAGAAATGGTGGAAGTCCCTGTTGACTTGTCAAGATTTGTACTCATGACATGCTGGTCACAGCAGATGTCTGTGGTGAGTGTTTTCCCAAACTTTCCAGCTTGTGTATTTAAAGAAACCCCACCATTTCAAAGGTAGCAAGGTCAATGTTATAAGCCAGGTCTGCTAGTTCTAATAAATGCCAATCAATCTGAAATGTTTTGCAGCATTCATTCATTAAGGGTCGTAGATCAACGTGCATTTTGATTTTTGTATGCCAAATATATTTTTGCAAATTAAATAGACGCAAAGTCATATATTACAACTATCCTGGGCTTCAAATCATAGAGTCATACTTCAGAATACCATACAATCTGTACCCTGCCCCTTGCTGGACTTAGCCATCTCTGCAGGGCCCCCCCAAACCTATCGCCTTCACCCCTCCTGTTTTTCAGAATTTGTTTTAGTTGGCTTCAGGACTTTGTTTACGTTACCACTGCTAATCAGTGCTAAAGTCATTTTGCTTTCTCCCTAAAACATTGTACAATTGGTTTACACCTGATTGGTAGATTTAATTTACCTATAAGTCCCTACTAAATGGTACTACATTCGCCATGTAAATGTAATGTTACTACTAGGCCTGCATCACTGATTGTACTCCAACTGAAGTAGCCTTTTTCAGACTTTGCTCAGGCCTGCCATTGGAGCCTGTAATGCAGTTTAAACTGCCATTTTGACCTGGCAAAATATTTTTTTTGCCAGGACTTAACCTTTAATGCATATAAATCACCCTTAGGGGATACCCTAATGGCCAATAGGGCATGATGCATTGTATTTTAAAAGTAGGACTTTTTTTTTTTTAACATCTTGGGAGCCCAGGACGTAATGGTTACGTCGTCTGCTACCACGCTGCTGTGCCAACGACGTAACAGTTACCTCCTGCACCTAGCCCACGCAGGGAGCACCAGCGCTCCCCCTGTGGGCCACTCACCCCCATCCCCTGGGCAAAGATGGCAGGGGAAGCGCCTAGCCTGCCACCTCTGAACTCCCTGATGCCCCGCCCAGTGATATCTGATGATATCAGGGCACGATCACGTCCATACCCCCACCTCAAATAAATGAGGCCAAAGTTGTTCTGCCGACCGGTGGGGAAATGGGGTAATTACCCCCGATCCACTCTTGGCAGAGGCAGAAAGCCTACTAGATGCCAGGAAATCTAAAAAAAATGGAGGGTTGGGGTTGCCAACTAGTATGGACATGGTTATGCCCACCCACCCCAACTGAAGTGGGTAACTGTCTTTCAGCCACCCCTGCACACTAAAATATCTTATCCTAATGGCAAGCAAGAGGACATTTGATTAGTTTGGGTTTTGGTTTTACATTTGGGCTATGAGATCTTGTCTAACTCTCAAAATCGTCCTGGTGAGGGCTGCACCTTTGGGACACTGCTATGTAGAAAAGTCTACGACTCCTAGGCATATTTGAAAATGAAACATCTAGGTAGTGTGCTTCACATGCACACCACACCATTTTCCTACCCACAATGGCCTACAAACCTCCAACTTTGCTTAAAATCACGCATTTTCCCTACATTTTTGTGATGGAACCATCCGGAATCCGCAGGAGTCCACAAAATTCCTAGCAACCAGCATTGTCGCATCCATACCAATAACAATTCTGCCCCATTTGCCAGCCTAAAAACATTTTTTTAATGACTGCCCTTTTGGACCTGTTTTGGCTCCCTTTCAATTTCAACATGTTTTTGTCCCTTCCCTGTCACAGGCACTAGGCCCACCTACACAAGTGAGGTATCATTTTTATCAGGAGAATGAGGGGGATGTTGGGTGGTAGGAAGCTTGTGCTGGTACAGTGCTGTCACACAGAAATCTGAGGAAAATGTGATTTTTTGTTAAATTTGAGGATTGCTGAAGATTCTAGGTAAGAAAACAGTGGGAAATCCACACAAGTCACTCCTCCCTGGACTCCCTTGGGTGTCTAGTTTTCAGAAATGTCTGGGTTTGGTAGGTATCCCTAGATAGCTGCTGAGCCCAGGACCAAAAAACACAGATGCCCCCCTTGCAAAAACAGGCAGTTTTGTAATAGATAATTTTGATGTGTCCATCTTGTATTTTGTAGCCTTCCCTGTCGCGGGCACTAGGCCTACCCACACAAGTGAGTTACCATTTTTATCGGGAGATGTGCGGGAATGCCACATGGTAGGAAGTTTGTGACTCCCCTCCGATTCCAGAACTTTGCAGCACCGAAATGTGGGGAAAAAGTTTTTTTGCCACATTTTGAGGTTTGCAAAGGATTCTGGGTAACAGAACCTGGTAAGAGCCCCACAAGTCACCCCATCCTAGATTTCCCTAGGTGTCTAGCTTTAAAAAATGGATAGGTTTGCTAGCGCTCTCCCCATGAGCCGGGTGCAGGATGAGGTGGTTAAGTCACTGGTGCCTGAGTGCCACCACCGAGGATATAACCACCTCGTCCCGGGCACCCAAGGGGTTAATGATAATTACTATCCTAACATTATGAGAAACACTCTTTCGCTGGTGTCCTGCCTATTAGTTCCACATGAGTTCTTTTTGTAGTCTTTGCTTGTTAATGTGATATTTTGGTCAATACGAGAAGGGCCATGAATAAGTACTTTATTATTGTCACTCCAATCGCATGGTATTAAGCAAAGGCTATGACTTGTTATGTTTAGTTGAGGTTGTAATTTTTCCTACATTGCAAGTAGCACAGTCCTAACAGCCTCTTGACTCTGTGTGCATTGCCAGGGGACTTCCTCCTTTCTCCATAAAGTAGACTCTTTTGAGTCTGGGCCATTTCTGCTGCCTACTATGAATTATCAGTTGCATTGTCTATTGGCAGGCTCTTTTAAGTTTGGGCCATTTCTGATGGCTTCGGTGAATTATTGATTGTATTGTCTGTCAGTTGTGATGCATTTAATGAGTCTGAGATTGACTCCGTTCCTTACCCTTCATTACCCTTAATAGAGTTTGTTGAAATGCTTGCAGTTGGTTGGTCTTGCTGCTCCTGCTTAACTTTGAGGATAGGGTATAGCCTGTTACTACGTGAGGCATCTTTCACTGTATTCTGGTGGTACTTTATTTCTTTCTTCACACGTTTTTTCTGCCTCTTGGTCTGAACAGGGATCATGAGTTTATTTTGTGCAGTATCTATTTCCAGTGTCTCATTAGTAAACTGTGATGCAGGTTCAGACAGCTCTGCATTACCTAAATTGCTGATTGGCTTACTTATTAATGGTTCAGTCAACTCTACGTTGCTGGGACCTATCATGTTAGAAAGCCATGCTTCAGGCTCAGTCAACTCCATGTTACTGGGTGCACCACACATGATATTAGTCGGATTGGTGAGTGCCAGATCCACCAGGTCCATATTACTTTGAGCAGTGCCTGCAACACTTTATGGCTTGGTTGATTCCCTTTGCTTTCCTGCCTTTTGTTTCTTGGCTTTTTCTTTTCCTTCTCTCCTTCAAATGCTTCGCTTGTCAAAGTCAGATACAATCTAACTCACTCTATCATATCAGTTCTCCATTTTTTTGGTTCAGCATCCCATCTAACATTCTGCATAGCTGCACACTGCACTTTGAGCTCTACCCTGGCATTCCTTGTTGTTTTTATTTAACAAAAACAAAGTTAATAGGGCAAACTAAATCAAAGAGTGTGTTTAAGGGACTGCTTAAATTGCTTTCTGGTTTAAACTGTGTTTGGTAAGTGCGTGTAACACCTGTTTTTGGCTAGGAAAAGTGTTTTGCTTAAGTGCTTTAGTGGTTTTAAATTTGGGCCTAACCTACAAAGTTGACCAGGACCTGAAAAATGTGGACTGAACCTTTCTGTATCCAAGGAGATTCTGATTTGCAGAGCAGCTCCCTGTCCACCACTCTATGCTTAAAGTCACATGACCTTTATATAAGTTTCTTACTGGTTGTTGCATCTGTGCTCTGAATGGTTCCTAGGGTTAGGGTTTCTATTGGGTTTAGGATTACAGTTCTGATAGGCTGATACATCTGGGTTTCTGACTGGTTTCTAGGGTAGGGTTTTTATTGGAGTTAGGGCCTAGAACTAGAGTTCTGGTTGGCTGATTGGTCTGGGGTTCTGATTGGTTCCTTGGGCTAGGGTTTCAATTGGATATAGGGCTTAGGGTTTAGGTTTGGATTGGTTGGTAGGGCTAGGGATGTGATTGGTTGAAAGAGCCAGGTCTCCCATTGGTCCTTGGGCTTAGGGCTAGGGTTTTGATTGCTATGGGCCAGGTCAGGCGTAGGGCAAGAAATTCTGCCCTTTTAGCCATTCACCAGCAACCACCTTAAGTCATCTACATCCACAAACATACTAATATTTTCTCAGCAAATAGACACTTCTCACATACCAGAAACAAACCTCATACACATTTCAGTGTCTCAACAACCACTACAAAACCCCACAAACCACACCTATACTACCACACAAATGACGCTTTCATTCTCACACAAAACACCACTGTGTCGTATGTCACTAACAAATCCACACATCACTAACGCAACACAAAGCAACATTATACATAACTTTACTCCATCCAGATACACACTCCTCTACTTGCCCCTAAAAACCCTTCCTGTTACCACCAAATGTATACTGTGCCTTCCATCATATCATCCACCAACACACTCCTCCTCTTTATAGCAAACACACACAAACAATTCTTAAACTCCACTCCACCAAACATATTACCTCTCCCAGCAATCAAATCTGACACAGACACTCCTGTCCATCCCTTCTCACACACCACATACACTCTATTCAGAATCATATCACCACCTCCTTTACCATTTAACTTCCACTCACTAACAGTACTTCACATACAAATCCTTCTCAGAATACCACTACACCAATATCTCCTCTCACTGCTCCACAAAAACAAAACATAACATACACACCAGCACATCAAAATCTCACACAGACTTTCATAACACTTTTCATCATAAATGAGAAACATACACCTGCTCACACCCTCATGACTAAACAAATAATATACATCATAAACCATCTTTACTACCAAATGTTCAATCTTCACCAACACCTACACAAAAACGCCAATACAACAACTCTCATTCACCTGCCTTTTCTTGCCTTGCATAATTTAGAGCCTTAAATTATTACCCACAGGCTCTACCACCACACCTAACCCATACACCTTATACCCTAAACAGACACAAACAAAATAAACAACATGCCACTCTTCATAAATTTGCATCTCCATGTCTATTACACCACAAGGCTACACTACAAAACAACGCAGCTCCCCATCTCACTGTCAACCACCACCTCCACCACCATTGCACGTAGACCCAACAAAATGCCTTCTAAGCCCGCTAGGTGAGAAATACGATATAGAAAAACAACACTATTGTCACCCTTATACATTCATTGCCAGCACTAATGACTCACAAGCTACAGGTTTAAAATATACTGCTCACTCATCTAGAAAACAAAGTCACACCACCACTACAACACAAACTCTAAACTGCCTACTAATAAAGGCTCGATCACTTTCTAAAAACAAGCACCACATCTACAACCTACTCACTGACACACAACCTGACTTACTCTTCATAATTGAATCATGCTTGGGAGGTCACAAGCCTCCAGTGTAGCATGAAGCCATTCCTCCAGTCTGTCAAACTATCACACAAAATTGTATAAGCAAAACAGGAGGTGGACTAGCTGTTATACTCAAGCAAACAATAAATCGCACCACAACTGACATTTCCATTCAAGGTTGTGAGGCCCTCATCACCAGATGCAGCCCTACACCAACATCTTCCTGTTACTTCCTCCTTCTTTACAGACCACTACCTAGCAATGCAACATTCCCACACACATTTCTACACATACATTCAACCTCATACCACTGCACTCTAACCTATGCATTTTGGTGACCTAAACATTTATTCTGGCAAACCCAATATGCCCCATTCAAACATTATCATCACTGGTCTGGTTACACTGAACACACATCAGATCGTACACAAGCCCCACATCCCTTGACGCATCCACAATGTCATTTTTGTAATCCAAAACTATTTACTATTCAAAGGATTACTCCAGTCACATGGGTAGAGCACCATTTGGTAGATTTCCAACACAAAACACCACCATCAGCACACCCAAGACCACCTTACATGCATCCACCTATCAACAATGGAACAAACTCAATTTTGAATACTTAGAAACAGACCTAACATCCAACACAGTTCAAGACACAATAAATCACATTCAAAAACATTTTAAATGGCTTCAGGAAGCTTTTGAAATCATAAACCCACTAAGAACAGCAAAAACAACAGAAGAAAACAAGCACTTTGAAGAAATACAGAGCTAAAAAAGATCACACATTTTCTTTTAAATAAGCTGCAATAAACCTGGCTCAAAAAAAAAAAAAATCAAGATAAACTTATACAGAATATATGAATCAATAATCACAAAAGTAAAAAAAAATACTATTCAAACAGTATTCAGTATGGACAAAATGGCACCAACCCATTTCCAGCTCATCCCCTCTAAGAGCAGGCTAACCTAGCCTCTGCAATCCTTCAAACAAATATCACAAAGTGAATTTATGGATATGGTCAAAGCAAGCAGGCCTTCCAGCTGCCCTTCTTACCCTTGTACCCCACAAATCTTCAAGAACATTCTTCTGACTAACTCTGCTGCCACATCACTAAGAGGAATCATCAATAATTCTTTAACAATGGGGATCTTTCCAGTAGACCTAAAAAAGGCATACATAAGCCGATTGTTAATGAAAACAAGCTTGGACCCAGATGATCCCCAACAACTAAAGACCAATTACAAATGGTCCTTTCCCAGGCAAACTGATATAAAAAGCAGTATTCACTCAGATGCCACAATTCTTTGAAGATACCTCCATACTTTCAGATTACCAAACTGGATTATGTCCAGGAAGAGGCACAGAATCTGCTCTCATCGTCATCTGTGATGACTTTAAAAACACAGCAGACTGGAACGAGGTTGCTGCACTACTTCTCTTGGACATGTCAGCTGCCTTTTACACAGTTGACCATGACACCTTAATAAAAAGAATCAGCGAAGTCGGCATAGATGGACTGATCTCGACTGGATTACATCCTACCTTCAAAACAGAACAAATGTAATCAAGACACCCCCTTTCTCATCAAAACCGTATTTCACATAAGCAGGGGTCCCACAAGGCTCTATGATATTACCCATGCTTTTCAAAATCTAAATGAAGATATTACTGGCAAAGATCAATGCATTTCAGCTCACATGCTACAACTATGCAGATGACACACAAATACTCCTCCGAAGGCTTTGGAAACACAAACATTTTCAGTTGTCTCAAACCCGTTGATCAGTGAATGACATGGAGCCATCTTAAATTGAATGCTTCCAAAATAGAAATACTCACATGTGGTGATTGCAAAAACAATGACCTACTATGCACCTGGCCGGATGATTTGGGACTACGCCTTAAAGTATCTAAGGAAGTAAGCAGCCTTGGAATTACTATGGACTCTAAGTTAACAATGAATGCCCAAGTGGACAAATTAGCAAGATCAAGTATCATCACCATGAAACCTCTCCAACACATCTTCCCCCACCTGGGATTTTCACACAAGGTCCAAGTCACTATCTGTCTTGTACTGTCCAAACTTGATTATGCCAATGGCCTCAACCACAGATCCTCTCTATCACCTATGGAAAGACTATAACAGATTCAGAACTCTGCTGCCAGTCTACTCCTACGTGTAAAACCACAAGGCCACATCACCCTGCCTTGGGAACCATACATTGTTTGTGGGTTGCCAGAAGATCCACGTTCAAGCTGCTTTGTATCACCCAAAAAGCAATACATGGAACAGGACTGCTTTTCATCAGAAATAAAATCAACAAATATATTTAACGAAAGAACCTTCACTCAAGATTGACACCTAGCCTCAAAACCCCACCATGCAAGAAAAGACTGTAGGTGGTACCTCTTTCTATGTTCAAGCAGCAAAAATATAGAATTCATTACCCTCAAATATAAAATCCATGGATTATTATCTTACCTCCAGAAGATTACCCCAGAGTTGACTTCTTCCTACATAACCACCACACTCAAACACTAATGTACAGCATATCCATGTATATGTAACATGTATAATTTGATCATATGTATTCATCTAGATATGTGTCTTTTGTTGTACAAATATGTAAACTAACAATGGTTTGTAAAATATATATGTTCTTTAGGTCTGCTTAACAAATGTATATATTACTTGCAGTTAAATATATACAGCTATTATGCGATTCTTAACAGGTTTATAGACCATTGCATAGTTTTATATAAATTGTCTGATTAGATGCTTATGGGTTTCTGTTTTATTTATCTCTCACAATACATGAATATTATCATACCTATATAGACTACAAGTGCTTCATTATTAAAATTTTAAGAAAAACATGCATTTTAAAAAAACAAGTTATAAATGATACACAAATAAATTAGCTTCAAGTACAACAACACTTGAAAGTCTGAGTTTATGCAATACAGCTTTAACTCTCAATATATTAACTTCCTTAAACATATATACCCTTTCTATGTAGTCATGTTTCCATATATGTATTAATTTACTCTTACTGTAGAAAAGAGAAACAAATAACATTCACTCTTGCCAATGCACTACTCTGTCTTATCCATAACTCTCTCAATATATCATCCACCTCCACTGTCTGACTTATCCCAAACCTCAATCTACCATTATGATCTCCGAATAACCATTCCTAGGCTCTTCCCTCCTCTATCCCTCCTGGCTCACCCCACGCCTCAGTTTACTACTATGATCTCCCAAAAATCCTTCTCTACATTCTTCCCTGTGGTATCCCTCCTTTGACTCATCCCAAACCACAATTTACTGCTATGAGCTCCCTAATCCCGTTCTACAGACTTTTCCCTCCTCCAACTCTCCTTTTTACTCATTCCATACCTCACCTCATTATTATGATCGTCCAAATAACACTTTCTAAACTCTTCCCTGTTCTATTTCTCCATTAGCCTATTCAATCCAATTAACAGACTCATATGTTGTCTAACACTCAAATTAATTTATATTGCCCTATAATAATCCACAACTAATCTTTCTGGGTTGCAGAGTAGTGTGCTGCTCGCCAAAAAGGGATTCAACACCTCATCAGGGGTTGTAAGTGCTACATAAATACAATTACAATTTCTCTTTATCTCTAGTATGTGCAGAATTTTCCTAAACATTAAGCACCTCATATTGGGCAGGTCTAGGAGATGGTTTCATCTTGTACAACTCTGCTCAAGTTCTCAATAATACTCAAATTGAATGTACCATATATTGGGAACCTCAATGCAACTTCTTTCTCAGTGATCTTGTGCCATTGACCAAGCCAAATACATTTATGGAGCCCTACATTTATTGCCATATAATGACATAGGTTATCCTCAGGAGGTGCCTCCCCATCCTCTCTCCTAGGTATATGCACATCTCCTCTAAACAAACCTCATATGGCCTTAAAACAATTCATTTTTCAAACAAATATCAATAATCATAAGTCTTTGTTCAACAGAGACAACCAATCACAACACGTTTCCTTGTGACGTCCACAATCAATGCCAGCACAGCACTACACCAATCATCCAATACCAGCGTGGGACTCTGTGATGTCAGTCTCGCTCTTGCAGCAGCTTACCGCTGTTTACAATCTGCATGCACACATCATCCTCAACATCACACACATATAACACAATACAATACAATAATCTTTGTCTGTTCCACTAAAGAATTGACAGTACCCAGTCATATAAGTGTATCAAACACTACAAATGAAACCTCTGCCTGTGAGGTATCATCCAGATGATTATAGGTTCATGCTGCGCATTAGGATCCACTGAACCAATCAACTCGCATTCACACACGTCCCTATCTCAATTGTGCCATCGACGTCTGACAACAAGCACCACAAAACTTAGCTGACAATTACAATATGGTATTTTCTACACCTCTGAATACCAACCCAGGATTTTAAGTCACGTCGGACCCGATAACAACTTCAAATTCATTTACTAACTGTCAAACATGCAACATTCAAAACATCTCTGCAAAACATCATCTAAACTTCACAAAACACTGCAAGCTAAACATGAACCACTGCAATTTTTGTCCATATTGATACTCACGCCTCCACTGCTGATACAACGCTTTCCTGAATCTCCAAATTTCCATTGATCCTCCAACATCTGGACATGGACACTAGGGATGGGGCTCTGGGAACTAACTAATCTAGAATAAAGGATTCTAACTCCCTTTACTTATGAATACTAACCATCATCAGTCTGGTACAGAACACTTCTGGCCATATTCTAATTTCTCTTCTTCCAATTGACCTTTCTAGGAGTTCTGAGGGATAAAGGGATTCTAAGTCAACACTTTTTAGTAATTAATAGTGTAAGACAGTGACCCTTTTAGCATGGTTACCCCCCCACACACTTTTTGCCTTATATTGATGCTGACTTGACTGACAGTGTACTGGGAACCTGATAACCAGGCCCCGTACCACTGTTCTTTCCCAAACCTGCACCATTGTTCCCACAATTGGCACACCCCTGGCACACAGTTAAGTGCCTTGTAAAATGCACCCATGGTAACAAGGGCCTTGTGGACAGGGAAGGTCCCCAAGGATAGCAGCATGTATTATGCCACCCTGGGGGAACCCTCACCAAGCACACACACTGCCTTTGCTGCGTGTGTGTGCTTGTGGAGAGAAAAAGACAAAGTCGACATGGCACCCCTAAGTCACTCCTCTTGCAGGCCTTACAGCCCTAAAGCAGGGTGCACTATACCACAGGTGAGGGCATAGGTGCTTGAGCAATTCCCCCTACAGTGTCTAAGTCCATTCTTAGACATTGTACGTGCAGTGTGTCCATAGAAAGTATATGGGCTAGGAATTTGCCATTCTGAAATCCACAGCTCCATAATGGCTTCACTGATGTCTGGGAAGTTTGGTATCAAATGTACCAGCACAATAAGCCCTCACTGATGCCAGTGTTGGATTTATTAAAAAATGCACCCAGAAGACATCTTAGACATGCCCCCTGGCAGCCTGCCACTTCCAGGGATGTCACTGACCACATGGGGTGAGAGCCTTTATGCTCTCTGTAGCCAAAAACAAAGCCTGCACTGGGCGGAGATGCTTCACACCTCCTCTCTACAGGAACTGTAACACCTGGCGGTGAGCCTCAAAGGTTCAGGCTTCTTGTTACAGTACCCCAGGGACCTTCAGCTAGTGGAGATGCCCGCCCCCCCCCAGACAAAACCCCCCTTTTGGCAGCAAGTCCGGCGTGAAAATTAGAGAAAACCAGGAGAAGTGGCCAGTTGGGTCCACCCCTAATATGTCCAGAGCTGAAGTGACATCCTCCATCTTAGTTTAGAGGACAGGGACCAATAGTGTTAGGTCTGTGTCCCCGCCGCCAAAGAGACTGTAGCCACCCTCAGGGACAGTAGCCATTGGCTACTGCGCTCTGACCCCTGTAATGTTCCCCTGAACCTAGCTTATCAGATTCCTGGCGACCTCAAGAAGAAGCAAGAAGACAAGAAGAAGGACTGCTAAGCCAACCCCAGCAGAGAAGCCTGAAGACACCAACTGACTTGACCCCAGCCCTACAGGCCTGTCTCCAGCTTCTGAAGCCTTTCAATCAGAAGGCAGCACATCTTGAAGGACCAGCGACCTTTTAAAAATCTCAAGAGGACTGCCTGCATCCGAGAGGACCAAGAATTCTTGTGGACTTCGGCCCTGTCCAGAAAGAAACTCTGACAAAGGACTCCAGAACTGCCCTGGATCCGCGAGTCCTGCCTACTCTGCACCGGACACACACATCCTGTGTCCAGGTGGCCCAACCAATTAGAGCTGGTCCCCAGGTGATTCTGACCTAGTGTCCACTATGGTTTGACCCCTCCTGTCCAATATGATGAAGCCTGCAGCCTGTATCATCTTCCTGCTTCCTCACCCTCTGCATGCTCCGAAAGATCTTCCGTTGGAACCCCGCCAACACCAGAAAGACTGTGACCCACGCCCCCGTCACGAGCCGCCTGGACTACGGTAACACCCTATATGCAGGAACCACCGCTAAACTCCAGAAACGTCTGCAGCGAATACAAATGCCTCCGCCCGCCTCGTCCTCGACATACCCTGCAACAGCCACATCTCTGCCCACCTGGGACACCTGCACTGGCTTCCCGTCAACAAAAGGATCACCTTCCGGCTCCTCACCCACACACACAAAGCCCTCCACAACAAGGGACCCGAATACCTCAACCGTCGCCTCCGTTTCTACACACCCACCCGTCAACTTCGATCAGCCAACCTCGCACTCGCCGCCGTCCCTCGCATCTGCCGCACCACGGCAGGTGGGAAATCCTTCTCCTACCTGGCGGACAAGACATGGAATTCCCTCCCCACCAACCTCAGGACCACCCAGGACCACCTCGCATTTCGGAGGTAACTCAAGACCTGGCTCTTCGAGCAGCAGTAACCCCCTCCCCCTAGCGCCTTGAGACCCTCACAGGTGAGTAGCACGCTTTATAAATGTTATTTGATTTGATTTGAAGCATAAGGTATGCAAGAATCTCAGTAGCAGCAATACAAAAGATGAAGAACAGAGTCTGATGGTCAGTATACAAGCTGCAACCCTCTTGTATAATCATTTGAAAACAAATTCAATCTAACTATCCTTACTAAGCTATAGGGAAAAACATAGTTATCTCTCATGAAATATAGGGAAAGTGTGGGAAATAACTGGAAAGTGTCAGCATAGCGGAAGCCTCAGTATAAATTATGATAGAGAGGCCTGCGTAGCCTAAAGCTACTCAACGAGATTAAGAATAGAAGGTTCTGTACCTGCCAAGTCTCAGGGGAATATGCTCCAGTCAAAGGGTAGAAATTACCTGCTCTTTTCTAACTAAATGGATACCAATTTAGACGTTGTGGAACCTTTGAGAAGCCACATCATCAACACTAGTAGATTTTCATCTTCTGTGCTCAATTGGAATTTGCGACTCCCATCAGACTTTCATCCCACGAACCAAACATTGATATGACCTTGGGCTTGTCCCAGATCCTTGTGCACACAGGGGAATCTTTCTTTTCCCAGCTTGTTAGCACTCATTGTCCTTGCCAAAACATCCTACCATACCCCATCATGTCAAATACAAAAATGCTTCTCATTATCTGTAGACTCATGTAGACACACCTGCAAGTACAGAACGGGGTGGGCGGTGAACTCCACTCCAGTTGCGGAGTTTGCAGAGATTTTCCCACTCAGCGCTTCGCTTAGAGAGTGGAGTTCTGAAAAACTCTGCACAGCGGAGGTTTTTTCTCATTTGCTCTGACCATCGTTAAGTTGGCGAGTGAGGAAAATCTTACTCAGACCATCTCTCAGCGAGATTTCTCAATGCAGGCAGTCACTGGTGGTCGCTACTGCTCGTTTTGAGAAAACTTCTGCTCGCATTGTGGAAGCAGTGCCCTCTTGTGCTGCATGTGATGCAGTTCGCACTGATTTTATAGCATGGGACAAGCATCAGGCGCTAAACATGAACCTGAACAGTGCAACCTAAACGCACTCCACGGCTCGTTGAACTCCGTCTCGTCAGAGTTTTTTGGACACTTTGTGAACTCCGCCCAAGCCTATTAAAGAATAATACAACACAAGAAAAACTCCCCTTTGAAGGTTAAGAATGGAAAAAGATTTCAGGCCTTACTTGAGCTAAGTTAGTAAACAATTCAATGCACATTTAAGATACATAGTTATATGTGCTTTTCTCCTTATAAATGTAACCTTATTATGAATAATTGTTACTATATATATTTTAATTATAACACTATAGTCCAGATACATGAATGTAAATGCATACACGTTTTATATTTCAACCGATTAAAGTAGGTATTAAAACACACATATGCGATTATTACCTTTCTACTTGTGAGTGCACCTTGAATTTTATGAGAAGCACCACTTGACACTAGGGGCCATATGTACGAACACATTTTCCCATTGACACAGAATGGGAAAAACCCTTTGCTACATCTGGCCCTAGCTACCTTAAAGCACAGTTATCTGTTTTGTTGATTACTCCATTGTTGTCACTCCTGCAGCACATAATGGCGCGGCTTAATTAGACATTCTCACTACTCCATCAGATTGGTTGGGAAAGCTACCCAATTACAGAGAAACCCTTGAAAGCCTGCGTGAGGGCTTCAAGGGTGTATACTGCGTTGAGTTCATTAGTGCTCCCATTGTTTCTGTTTATGAGAAAAATGACACACTGGTCTCAAATGTCTCACTATATTTCTCGGGAAAATGAACCACTGTGAGCCTGGTTCACTGAATTACAGCTGTGTATAAAGAACACATTTGTTTGGCGACATTGACTTTTTCAGTTTCGTTACGATTTTTTATGACGTGTAACTGGGTGGAGTTGTTTTTTTGTGGGAAACGTGCTAGAGAACTTGCTTTCGAATTATGCTATACATAGGAGTTTTATTTTAAAAAAAGATACAATTTTAACAAATGTTCATGCAAAAATTGCGGCAGTGGTGTTTTTACAGGGTCTTGGAGAACACAATTCACCTCGTTTGCTGACTATTTTATGATGTCGCAAGGATATATGCAGCATGGAGGCCAGGTAATGGTAAATGGATTTAAATGCTGCGCCGGGTTTTAACATGAGCACGCTTAATGTAACCTGAGAAATGATATTTCTCTTGAAACCGATAAAGCACTTTCGCCGATTAAACGTCTGCTGGGCTGAAAAGTAATTTGTTACACAGAAGAAGGCCCAGTATGTAGCTGGCGTGTTGAAATGTCACTATGCATGCCACCCCACCTCCTCGCGATTGTAATATTAGTACAAGGGATAGTCTCCCAGTGACCATATTAACCATTATGTACCCATTAGAGATGTCTGCCATACATCCTGCAGCACTCTATTAATAGGATGCCATTGTCTCAAGCACATAGCCATGCTGCATCCCCCAGCACTCGCTTTAAAAGGTATTCCAGGTACTGAGAAAGTAGCTGATTAGGAGAATTAATTACTTACATTATTGACTTTCTCTGGGTCTATCCAAGACATTAGTGAATGGTGACGAGACGTTAGATCAGCAGTATCCTTGGGTCTCCATGCATCAGAAAACTGGACGTCTGCTTATCAATCTGCCCTTTCCTGAATCCTGTATCGATTTTGACAAACTCCTTATGAACATTTGTAAAACCTTTCAAAGGGCTTGGAGCATTATGTGTTTCTGAAATTAAAAACTAGCTGTCAGCAAGTGTGGAAGTTACAGCCTGCAACTACTGTGATTTCCTAGTAGTCACAGAGGCCCAATTACAAGTTGATCGGAAAATAGATGTGGGAATCCTGCAACCCCTGGTACGGGTACTGTGGTGCTGGACATACCAGGCCGGATTCTTGGTGCATATTGCACCTGGTAACAGCTGTGAGCGGTAATACTGCACTATTCACTAAAGTGCCTATGTGGCACACATCCCAGCCGAAAATTGTCATAAAAACAGCAAATACATCGTTTTCATCTGACGTGAGCTCAAAAAGGATATCAGGAGCAGTCTGTGAGCTGTAGTTGCACTATACATTGCTAGGACCTTTGCAAAGAGGTCTTTATAAGCAGACGGTTGCATCTTTGGCCAGAAAGACCAGAAATTTTGAAGTTTGCAACCCACTGCCATCCTCACACTCGGGTGGCATTCATTTTTTAACACAGTCCAGTCTGGGTGGCATTGCCTCTGCAAGGCTGCACAGGGTGACGTTTACAGAAAGGAAGTGCACGGTCTCAGTGCAAGAGGGAGTTTAGAAGGGGTATAGGTTTCTAGATCCCCTACTGCACCTGACCAGTGCCATATTGATCGACAAACTGTGGCAAGAGAGCACAAACATGGCATCTTCCACGCTGAGGAAAACACTAAAACAGGTTTCATTACGTCGAGCCAGGTGAAAAACCTGCTTTCCTGGCAGCCGTGTGAGGGACAGGCTATGTAGAGTGGCCCTTCACCTGAACTCACGCTTCAATATTGTGTGGAGAGAATGAGGTCAATCATAGATATCATCAGGTCTATTATCAGTATGTCGGCAGCGATAGGGACAGAACAAGGGTCATATTTAAGAGGCCCTAGCGCCATTCCAACGCCACATTAGTGATACTTTTTATGCTAATGTGGCGTTAGAAGGCAAAAAATGCCACGTCATATTTACAAAGAGTTACAATGCATGCATTGCGCCACTTTATAACCCTTTGAGCAACATTATGCCTGCCCCAGGCATAATGTATGCAAAGGAGACGTTACCTCATTAGGGGGGCCAAAAAAATGGCACGAGGAAATCTAAGCACTTTTAGTGCCCGCTCAGAGCAGGCATTAAATTAAAAGGAGGCTTCTATTGTTGCAATGGGCCTCTGGGTGCTTTTCAAGACTAGCGTCAACATTTTTGACACTAATCCTGCAAAGTGCTGGGCTAATGTAAAAAATGATGATGCTAGTCCCCTAACTACCACCATGGTGTGCCATCTTTTAAATACAGTGCACACATGGTGGCATAACTGGGCGCTAAAAGGCACAAGAAAAGTGGCGCTGCACGGTGTGCAGCACCATATTCTTAAATATGCCCCCCAGTGATTAAACATTAACCCATCAAGTACTATCAGCAATGCCATTTAAAAGAATAATATCTATTTCCCACACCACATTACAAATATTTGTAGGTGCGGTAGCTGACACTTGTTCTTGGGCTAGACCTGGCAAACTTGGTGCTTTTGAAATCTGCACTATACATTAACAAGATGATCATTGCTGAAATCACAAGCAGTGCTTGATAGATTCCATAGATACGACATCCTGGCTAGGTCTGTGTTTGTTGGTACAAGGTGAGAGGCAGTGGTGTGACTGGTACATTGAATGCTTGAGAGAGGTACTGATGAATGGTGGCAGCAGCCAGGACTGCTGGTGGGTCAGCAAGGGGAATGGTGCTATGGTGACAGCAGTGACTTAGGTGGAGTAGAGCTAGGAAGGGCACCTGCCTACACTTTAGATGCCTGATTACAGCATGTCTACGGTGGATGCTTAGAACCGGTGAGCGACATCTTGTCACAGCTCAAGCTTTAAGAACAATGATACAGTTCGACCCTCTGTCATGTGTGGTTTAGTTGCAGAATCTGAGTGGGAATCCTACTGTGTTGCAAGAGTTGACAGTGCAGTTTCTTTGCTAGAACAATTTCTTTGCAGTTGACAGCGCAGGAGGAGATAGTCCATGTAGCAGAAGTGCCAGGAGCAGGCCACTTCTTTTCTCAGATGCAACCATCAGTCGTACATTTGTGACCAGAGCTCCCACTGTCCCTGTAGCTCTAGCATTTGCCACTACCATGGCCACTGTGATCCCTGTCGACACTGCTTCTCTAGCCAAAGCACCTACTACCTGCAAAGGAACTATCACCACAACTGCTGCTGCCTCTGTGACCCTATTGTCAGCTACTACTATTGAAACCAACGCCTAGGCACCTGCTCTCTCCATGATGGCCAGGCAGGACAAGGAAAAGCATGAGAAGGGATGAGGAGCAAGAACGTGGCCCTCTCTGACCTCTAGGCCATTATGTGGGGCATTTTGTTCTTCTACGAGGCTGCTGATCCTTAAGTGGACTACAGTGCATAGTCCTTGATGCACGAGGGTGCACATTGGTGCTGTACAGACAGAAAAAAGAACACTCCTGGAGAATGCTTGTGAGCCAGGTCATCTACAGAGGGTGGTTGGTGATTGATTAATAGAACTGGTACGATTTCTGTGGCAGGAATCTTAGTCTGAACTCTGCAAATAAATTCAGCCGCAAGCTGTATCAGAGAGCCAGATGACATTGGGTGCTTCCTCTGGCAGAGGAGCAGATCACCAAAATATTCTTAAACAGATTGCAAAATTAAAACTGTGACTTCACTAGGCACATTGCAGAGGACTTTATGGCAGCTATCCAGACCCAAACATGAGCCAATGAGTACCAAGACACAAGTCATTGGCCATCAACCAGGTGGGTGCCTGGGCCACCATGACATCATTAGTAATCGTCGATCCCGTTCTTCCACTTTTTCACTCTTCCTCCCATATGCCTCAGAACATGAAAATGTGAATAGGACATCTCCAAGTAATCCTGGACCTTCTCCTGAAGCAAGGAAGTGGCATTGTCCTTCTGCAGAAATTCAAAATGTATTTTTCATGTAGTTTGAAATATTGGTCCATGTGTGTTTTCCCCACAGTGTGGCCTCCATAGTATGTTACGTGAAAGCAGTATTTATAGGCTTAGTAGCTAATTGAAGTCACTTATGAGCACAGGTGTTCCCTGTTGTCTCATAGTAGGTAAAGGTGTGTGTGTGTAGGTGTCACTTGATATTTCCTTCAAGTGGTATTTATTCAGCTTGTGACATCAATCAGCAACACCACAACCTGTAATAGTAAAGCACCTTTGTAATTCCTGTGCTGAAAGTTTTTGCAAGTAGCGTTACTATATGTAGCATTACTATGTGTGATGACTGTATGAATAAATACCAGGTGATTCTTACTGGTATTTCTGTATGCAATTTTATGGCATGAGGAATTACTTTTGATGGGCGAAGTGGAGTTATCACAATGAAGCATGCAGTGAACCATTTGCACAACTTGTACTGAGAACTGTCAGAATGTGGGTAATAGTTGCAAAGGATGTGAGGCCTTCACAAGTAATAGGTCTGTTATCGTCGCTTTAATGAGAAACAAAAACCCCATTGTAACACTTGACTGTATTAGGGTAGCAAATCAGATCAGTCCAAGACCTACTCAGGGGAGGTGGTGTGGGCCTGTACTTCAAATCTGCTGGTTCACAACAATCCATAAATCATTGTCATGTCAGTGCTTTTTGTTACAGTGCTACACACATTACTAAACACTATGGGGGTCATTCTGACCCTGGCGGTCGGTGATAAAGCGGCGGCCAACCCGCAAACAGGCCGGCGGTCAAAAAAATGGAATTCTAACCCTGGCGGGAACCGCCAACACAGGCCGCCACTTTAACACTCCGACCGCCACGGCGGGAACGACAAACAGCGCGGGGGTCACCGCCAACAGGCAGGCGGAAGACAATGTACCGCCCACCCTATCACAACTCACCAATCCGCCACCTTTTCCGGGGCGGGAGCCCCGCCGATAAAAACACGGCGGAAACAGACTACGAACGGGAAAACGCTCACCTAGACACAATCCACGAGGAAGGAGGACAGCATGGAGCCCGAATTACACATCCTACCAGCTATTGTCTACCTGCTCATCTACCAGGAGTACGAACGCTGGTGCAGACGACACCGGTGAGTACTGCACCTATGACACAGGCGAGGGGGGAGGAGGAAAGCTTACGGGCACACACATGCGCCATACACCCACCCCCCCACCACAAATACCTACACCCCAATGCCGAGCAACAAGTCAGAGTGACACCACACAAACCCCCCGGAATAATGCAAAGACACAATTTAAATGATCTATAAAATATATGTATAAATAGCTCCATTGAAGGAATGGCAAATATGCCATATAAAAGATACAAAAATAAGGAATGAACATAGGCAACAATATATCCATAGGCAAAAAGTCCGGCACATTCCGTGAAAGTTCCATAGTCCGTGGGCCAATGTGCACAAACACATGGGCAAAGCCCACACAGGAGACCAGATACCATTGGAGAGAACACTGCAGGGGCATCAGACGATAAAACTACAGGCACCTCAGGGGAAAGGGAAGAGGGGGCCCTCAGCCACATGAGTCTACAACGCCAGATCCACGAGGGGCCTCCATGCCCACTGTCCCATCCTGGGGAGTGCAAAGCCACAGTCTCACAAGTCCCTACAGTGGGAGGCTTGCCCACTGGACCATCCTGGGGAGTGCAAAGACACAGTCCATCTGATGGATTACCGACTCCACAGTTATTGGAGGAGGCATGGTGCCCAGAGTGCCCTGCTCGACACAGAACCGGCACTGTCAATGGGCCAGCGGTGCTTGAGATGAAGGGCCCAGCGGAGCGGTGTTTGAGACAGCGGGGCCCAGCGGAGCGGTGCTTGACAGGAAGGGCCCAGCGGAGCGGTGCTTGACAGGAAGGGCCCAGCGGAGCGGTGTTTGAGACGGCGGGGCCCAGCGGAGCGGTGCTTGACAGGAAGGGCCCAGCGGAGCGGTGCTTGAGATGAAGGGCCCAGCGGAGCGGTGTTGGAGACGGCGGGGCCCTGTTCAGCAGTGCTTGACAGGAAGGGCCCAGCGGAGCGGTGCTTGACAGGAAGGGCCCAGCGGAGCGGTGCTTGAGATGAAGGGCCCAGCGGAGCGGTGTTTGAGACGGCGGGGCCCAGCGGAGCGGTGTTTGAGATGGCGGTGCCCTGTTCAGCGGTGCTTGACAGGAAGGGTCCAGCGGAGCGTTGCTTGAGATGAAGGGCCCAGCGGAGTGGTGCTTGACAGGAAGGGCCCAGCGGAGCGGTGTTTGAGACTGCGGTGCCCTGTTCAGCGGTGCTTGACAGGAAGGGCCCAGCGGAGCGGTGCTTGACAGGAAGGGCCCAGCGGAGCGGTGCTTGAGATGAAGGGCCCAGCGGAGCGGTGTTTGAGACGGCGGGGCCCTGTTCAGCGGTGCTTGACAGGAAGGGCCCAGCGGAGCGGTGCTTAACAGGAAGGGCCCAGCGGAGCGGTGTTTGAGACGGCGGTGCCCTGTTCAGCGGTGCTTGACAGGAAGGGCCCAGCGGAGCGGTGCTTGACAGGAAGGGCCCAGCGGAGCGGTGCTTGAGATGAAGGGCCCAGCGGAGCGGTGTTGGAGACGGCGGGGCCCTGTTCAGCAGTGCTTGACAGGAAGGGCCCAGCGGAGCGGTGCTTGACAGGAAGGGCCCAGCGGAGCGGTGCTTGAGATGAAGGCCCAGCGGAGCGGTGTTTGAGACGGCGGGGCCCTGTTCAGCGGTGCTTGACAGGAAGGGCCCAGCGGAGCGGTGCTTGAGATGAAGGGCCCAGCGGAGCGGTGTTTGAGATGAAGGGCCCAGCGGAGCGGTGCTTGACAGGAAGGGCCCAGCGGAGCGGGGCTTGAGATGAAGGGCCCAGCGGAGCGGTGTTTGAGACGGCGGGGCCCTGTTCAGCGGTGCTTGACAGGAAGGGCCCAGCGGAGCGGTGCTTGACAGGAAGGGCCCAGCGGAGCGGTGTTTGAGATGAAGGGCCCAGCGGAGCGGTGCTTGAGATGAAGGGCCCAGCGGTGCGGTTCTTGTCCCGGCGGGGCCCTGTTCAGCGGTGCTCCTCCCGGCGGGGCCCGTTCAGCGGTTCTTGTCCCGGCGGGGCCCTGTTCAGCGGTGCTCCTCCCGGTGGGGCCCGTTCAGCGGTTCTTGTCCCGGCGGGGCCCTGTTCAGCGGTGCTCCTCCCGGCGGGGCCCGTTCAGCGGTTCTTGTCCCGACGGGGCCCTGTTCAGCGGTGCTCCTCCCGGCGGGGCCCTGTTCAGCGGTGCTCCACCCGGCGGGGCCCTGTTCAGCTGTGCTCCTCCCGGCGGGGCCCGTTCAGCTGTGCTCCCCCCGGCGGGGCCCTGTTCTGCGGTGCTCTTCCCAGCGGGGCCCGTTCAGCGGTTCTTGTCCCGGTGGGGCCCTGTTCAGCGGTGCTCCTCCCGGCGGGCCCTGTTCAGCGGTGCTCCTCCCGGCGGGGCCCTGTTCAGCGGTGCTCCTCCCGGCGGGGCCCGTTCAGCGGTGCTCCTCCCGGCGGGGCCCTGTTCAGCGGTGCTTGTCCTGTGTGTCTAGGGAGCCAGACCTGGCCAAGACTTCCCGCTCATTCACCATCCGAACTTGCTGTCGCGGCGCCCTCCTGTGATGGAGTCCTGGGCCCGTTGGTGTCGTCCGTCACACCCGGAATGGGGCTGGTGGGGCCCTCCTGGGCAGCTCGCCTGCTGCCTGACTTCTCCGCCCTGCTGCCCTTGCCCTCCTTCGCTGGAGCTCTGTGGGCCTTGCCTCCCTTGGATGATGTGGCAGGTGACGGGGCAAGGCTACTGTCCTTGGTGGCAGCCGTCTCAGGCTTGTCGCGCCGGCCCTTTTTCTTTTTTGTCCTCTTCCCAGGGGGGGGGGCTGGCTGTCCCCTTGCTGCTGGCCGATGTCCCTGCCCTAGGATCTGGTGGACTCCAATAGCCCTGCACTATGGTCACAGTCGATGCAGGGCTGGTGGTGGCTGAGGTGCTTTTTTTAGTCTTACCAGATGGAGGGGGTGGGTCAGTGATTGGAACGAGCTCAAGGTTGGAAAGGAAAAGCACTTTGGAAGGACAGGGACGGGTAGGTGTAGTGGGTTTGGGAGTGGAGGAAGAGGATGTGGTTGTAGGAGAGTCAGGTGTGCTGTCTTTGGGTGCAGGTGCTTGTGACGGAGGCTGTTGTGAGGTGGATGGCTGTTGGGTGGGTGGCTGCCTGCGTTTGTGTGCTTTGGAAGAGGGGGTGACAGACACACTGGGAGAGGACACAGGGGACGTGTAAATGGCAGTGGGTGTCGTGACTGCATGTGTGCGGACTGTAATGGAGGGTGTACTGGTGATGGAAGTACTGGCTGATGGTGGTGTGCATGCAGGTGTGAGTGGAGACGTCACAGGGAGGGAGGAGGGAGATGAGGAGGTGGGGGACACAGAGGTGGTAGTGACTGTTGGCATGTCTGCATCTGGATGTTGCTTGGGTGAATGCTTGTGGGATCTGTGGTGCTTATGTCTGGATGAGCTGCCCTTGGGTGTAGAGGTGTGTGCAGGCTGGTATGATAGTGTGGATGGGATAGGCAGAGGAACAGGAGACTGGGACTGGGTGGAGGGAGTCAGAAGAGGGAGGCTGGAGACAGGGACAATGTCTGCCGTCAGTGCTGAGGCCAGAGCGTTGAACGATCGCTGATAGGCAGCCTGACCCGAATGAATGCCCTCCAGGTATGCATTGCTCCGATGCACCTCCCTTTCTACACCCTGGATGGCATTCAAAAGGGTAGACTGCCCAACAATGATGGTCTGGAGGAGGTCGATGACCTCCTCACTGAGGGCAGCAGGGGTAACTGGGGCAGGGCCTGAGGTGCCTGGGGCGAAGGAGATGCCCGCCTTCCTGGGCGAGCGGGGACGTAGCGAAGGCTGAGGGGCTGCTGGGAGGGCGGGGCTGGTGCGCTGGGTGGCGGCTGTACCTGTTGTGGCGGTGGGCACGGATGTTGCCGCCACCGCTAGGGAGCTCCCTTCCGAGGACGTGTTGGTGTCACTGACGTCTCCACGGGTCCCCGTTGTGGAGCCCCCCTAGCCCTGCGTCTCACTGGTGTACTCGGAGTCTGTTGTATGGCCCTCCGGGGCCATGTGAGATGCAGCTCCCTCGTGCGCCGATGCCACTTCTCCTCCGCCTGATGATGCTAATGCACACATGAACAGGAAGACAAAGAAAATGGGGGGGGAGAAATGAAGACAGGTTGAGTGCATGCATTGGCAACACCATTGTCGTAGAGGACAGACACAGAAGCCCCCTGAACTAGGCCGCGCAATGGGGGTACACTACTCAGTTATTGTGACTAGGCCTACGGGTCTATGGATGACAAATGCACACATGGGTGAGGCCGGACCATGGATAGCTGTACTTGGCACCCTACAGAGGTGGGGGGCGGGGGCACAGGGCCGTGTCTAACGGAGGGGCCTAGCCTACAGAATGCGCCCTGGCCTAGAGATAGCCACAGCCCTCCTCCCCCACCCAGACACCTTCATTGCGCGCAAAGATAGCAGAATGTGCTGATACTCACCCCCCTCTGTCTGCTGTGATGTCCTCATGCGCCCATCCAAATCGGGGTAGGCCACCGCCAGGATCCGGGACATCAGGGGGGTCAATTGGCGGCTGGCACCCCTCCTACGTTGGGAGGCCATCCCCAGCAGAGACTCGGCGGTCTTTCTGGTCCCGCGGCAGATGTCCTCCCACCTCTTTCGGGAGTGGGTGCCCCGTCTGTTGTGGACCCCCAGGGCCCGGACGTCCTTGGCGATGGCACGCCAAATGTCGATCTTCTGATGGACGCTGACCTATGTGACATGTACAGGGTGGTAAAGGAAATCACTTCAGTTTTCTGCCTGGTCAATGTGAGTGGCCCCCCCCTCCCCAACCTTGCCATGTGGCACATGCTCTCATCTTTCGTGCGTTGCACTCCTCATTCGCTCCCCTCCCCACCATCTTACATTCACCCCACTCAACACAGGCATAGCCCATTCAACGTGCACCCTGTGTACTAACCTGTTGGTCTGGAGGACCGTAGAGTAGCGCATACTGGGGGAGGACCCCATCAACAAGTTTCTCCAATTCTTCGGCAGTGAAGGCAGGGGCCCTTTCCCCAGTCGCAGCAGCCATTGTATCTCTCAGACCGAGGTCACAGCAGCACTTGCAGTATAGGTCCTCTCCTGTGGATGATCAGGTCTCGAGTGATTAATCAGATAGAAAATGGCAGTCACGCCCGCGGCGGTGCGTACCGCGACCGCCGGCGCACATCGTCATTGGCTCCTGAGACCCATAGGGTTCAATGTTAACCAATGCTGCTTTGCGCCGCAGTCTTCGACCGCCTACCGCCACGGTGTGCCACGCCAGCGCAGTGACCTCACATCCCACTGTCACACTTCACAGGTCAGGCAGCCGCCATTTCAAGGGCCCACATGGCATGATTTCTACTGCGTCACACAGGCCTAGGCCTTGCATTGCCACTCATACAAGCCGTTCCATGCATAACGATTCGTGTACTGTGCAAGCTGTGTGAACGAACCTGTGGGTTGCTTGACTCTGTGCTCCATGTTGTCCTTCCTAGGCACCGTCCGCTGGGACTTGCGAGGAGAAGGATGAATCCTCCTGTGTACCAACCGCTGGTGGACCTGTCGACAATGGAAGAACGACATATCATACTTACATACCGGCTTGACAGAGCAACTATACATGAACTATGTGCCCAGCTGGAGCCAGACCTGATGTCCCCCATCCGCCAACCCACAGGGATTCCCCCTCTGGTGCAGGTTCTGTCAATACTCCATTTTTTGGCAAGTGGGTCTTTTCAGAGAACAGTGGCCATATCATCTGGGATGTCTCAGCCTATGTTTTCTAAGGTTTTATCCAGAGTGTTGTCTGCCCTGATGAAATACATGCGGAGCTACATTATTTTCCCTGAGGTGGGCGAATTGGCTACAGTGAAGGGTGATTTCTATTCCCTTGGACATATCCCCAACATCATTGGGGCCATTGATGGGACCCATGTGGCTTTGGTTCCCCCCAAAGACAGTGAGCAGGTGTACCAAAACAGAAAAAGTTATCATTCGATGAATGTCCAGGTGGTCTGTTTGGCTGACCAGTACATCTCCCATGTAAATGCCAAGTTCCCTGGGTCAGTGCATGACGCGTATGTCATGCGAAATAGCAGCATCCCTTATGTGATGGAACAGCTACAGAGACACCGTGTGTGGCTAATTGGTGACTCTGGTTACCCCAACCTGTCGTGGCTACTGACCCCAGTGAGGAATCCCCGGACCAGGGCAGAGGAACGGTACAATGAGGCCCATGGGCGATCTAGGAGGATCATAGAAAGGACCTTTGGGGTCCTGAAGGCCAGGTTTAGGTGCCTGCATATGACAGGGGGATCCCTCATGTACTCACCAAAGAAGGTGTGCCAGATCATCGTGGCCTGCTGTATGCTTCACAATCTTGCATTGCGACGCCAGGTGCCTTTTCTGCAGGAGGATGGTCCAGATGGTGGTGTTGTTGCAGCTGTGGAGCCTGTGGAGAGTGAAGAGGAGGAAGACGACGGGGACGACACGGACAACAGGGATACAGTCATACAACAATACTTTCAGTAGCACACAGGTAAGAAACAGCCACCCCAATTTACATTTACTTGAGGCCTCATGCGTATCCACTGTCTGTGTTTCCCCCCAGTTCCGGTTAACTGATTTGTGACTTTCCCTTCCCTTTTCAGAGCTGTATGACCCACTGCCTGACTTCAGCTTTGTTTGCCCATGGACTAAAGCTTATTGAAATTGGTATGTTGTCATCACAAAGTAACTGGACATTATTGAACCGTTATGTGTAATACATTTGTTAAGAATACCAGCAGACTCCTGTTTATTTAAGTGGAATAGGTGATTTATTTTAAGTGCTACATATAGGTAAATGATTGGGAAGCGGGGATGGGTGGGGGTGGAGTAATGTCCATGGCAGAGTCCAGTTCTCAGTCGCACAGGTGCATTGTCCATATGCCTGTGGAAGGATGGAGCAGGGGCAGTTCAAGGTTGGACAGGGTGACAATGTGGGACAGTGGGATGACATCAGGGGGTATCTTAGGCTGGCGGGGGTCTTGCAATCCTACTCTGTCTTCTTGTGAGATCTCAGGTTCCGCTTGCAGGGTGGTTCTTCTTCTGCAGGAGGTGGGGTTCTGGTGGCCTGTCGTTGTGTGGGGGCCTCCTGTCCACTAGTGCTGGCAGAGGTGGTAGGCTGTTCCTGGCCTGGGCTAGTGACAGGGGCCCTTTGGGGTGCCACATGGTCCCGCAATGTGGTGACGATCTGGGTAAGGGCCAGGACGATGGTCCCCATTGCGGAACCGATGTTCCTCAGTTCCTCCCTGAACCCCATGTACCTTTCCTCCTGCAGTTCCTGGATCTCCTGGAACCGGGCCAGTACCGTCGCCATCGTCTCCTGGGAGCGGTGGTATGCTCCCATGATGGAGGAGAGGGCCTCTTGGAGAGTCGGTTCCCCGGGCCTGTCCCCCCCCGTCGCACAGCAGCCCTCCCAGTTCCCCTGTGTTCCTGGGCCTCTGTCCCCTGGCCAGTGTGCCCACTACCACTGCCCCAGGTCCCTGTTGTTGTTGGGGTGGTGGGTCAACCTGGGTGCCCTGTAGTGGTGGACACACCGCTGATTTACGTGCCCTGGAGACAGAGGCATGGGCCCGCTGGGTGGGAGCTGTGCTGGTGTTCCCAGAGGGGGTTGGGTCTGGTGTAGCCTGTGGCTGTCTGTGGGGAACCGACTGTCCAGAGGTCCCCGATGGGCCGGGCTGGTCGTCTGGCTCCAGGGAGACAGAGCTGCTGTCATCGCTGGGGGCCTCTTCTGGGGGTGGGATGGACATCTCTGGACCCTCCGTGGCGGTGTGGTGGCGTTCGGGTCCTGCAGGGGTATAAAGGTATGGTTATTGCTTCTGTGTGTGGCATTTCGTGTGAAGGGTGGGTGTCCGTGTACCCATGTGCAGGCATTTCCTTGTGGGGGCTTTTGTGAGGGTGGCTTGTGGGGGTGATGTGTGTGTGCAGTGGGCATGCTTTGGTGATGGATGTCCATGCTTTGGGGTCGCATGCAGGGCTTGGTGTTGGGATGGGTGGGTTGTGATGGTGAGGCTTTTGCTAGGGGTTGGTGTGATGGGGGAGGGGGTGAGGTTGGGGGTATGATTTGGCATGCAGGTGGGGTGGGGGTGGGAAGCAGTAGTGAAGATTTGCCTTACCAGAGTCCTTTCCTCCGCCTACTCCTGCGAGGCCCTCAGGATGCAGGATGTGCAAGACTTCCTCCTCCCACGCGGTAAATTCTGGGGGAGTAGGTGGGGGTCCGCCGCCAGTCTTCTGCACCGCTATGTTGTGCCTTGATACCATGGAACGCACCTTCCCCCATAGGTCGTTCCATCTCTTCCTGATGTCCTCCCGATTGCATGGATGCTGTCCCACCGCGTTAACCCTGTCCACTATCCTTTGCCATAGCTCCATCTTCCTGGCAATTGTGGTGTGCTGCACCTTTGCCCCGAAGATCTGGGGCTCTACACTGACTATTTCCTCCACCATGACCCTGAGTTCGGCGTCACTGAACCTGGGGTGTCTTTGGGGTGCCCTGGGGTGGTGTGGTTGAGGTGTGAGGTGGCGTTTGTGGTGATGAGTGTGGTGCGTGTGGTGGTGTGTGGTGTTTGGTGCGTGGATTCTGTGTGGGTGATGGTGTTGTGTGCCTCTGTGTTGTGGGATTCTCTATTCTGTGCTCTGTCTCTAGCCTTCGTCAATGATTTCAGGTCGTAGGGGCTTGTGGGTGATGTGGGTGTGTGTTTTATATTGTGTTGGGTGTGTGGGAGTGGTGTTAGTATGTGTATCAGGTGTGTGTATTTCGAACTGACCAATGTGGCTGAGTTTTCTATGTGTGTGTGTATTTTGACCGCAGCGGTGTGTACCGCCAATGGAATACCGCGTTTGAAAGACCGCTGCGTGGATTTGTGGGTCGGAATGGTATGGGCGTATTTCTGTTGGCGTGACAGTGGAGGTTTGGTCAGCGCCATTTTTTCGCTGACCTTTGGTGTGGCGGATTTTTGAGGATGTCGGGTTTTCGGCGGTTTGGCAGTTGCGGGTCAGAATGACTGTGGCGGTTTACCGCGGCCGCGGCGGTGTTATGGCAGCCTTCTGGTCGGCGGTAAGCGCCTTTTACCGCCGAGGTCAGAATGACCCCCAATGTATTAATTTACAAATATGTACAAGAAGGTAGATGGAAACACCTTTGGTGACACCCTCAGAACAGTTCACACCTCCAGAAAGCTTTGAACTTTACAATCACAACTCCCTCACCTACACTAGACACAATAAAAAGAAATGTCGCCATTAGAATGACAGGCCATTTGACTTTGTCAGGGTGTCACTAAATCATTAACAAGCAAAATTATGCCAAACCAAACACATGCAACACCATTAAATTAACTGGAGATGATACTGATGTCAATAACCTTTGTCAAAATGTATACAATTTCAGTGCCACCATCATGAGTGATAACAGAACATTAATTCAGTTCATTGTTTCAGATTTTTCTTTTGCTGTTCACTTACTGTTAATGCAACTATAGGACCAACCAATAATAATCCCCACTCTCCAGAGCCCTATGCAACAACACAAGCTGGGGCACTACAGAAGACAAATATGAAAATATGGGACCCCTCGCATGGATTTATGGCATGCTGTAGTCCCTAAGGCAGTGCATATTTAATGGCCAGCTGGACAGCTTTTTGTTTATTGAAAATGGAGCTACACTCTAGGCTCTTAGTTTTTTTATAACCAGATAAATGGTCCACTCTGGCTTCTGGGAGCTTCCTTTTGTTTGGTAGTGGTGGGGAGAGATCTAATGTCCCCACATTCCTGTCAGCTTCCTGTATCAGCACACAGCTCCCACGAGGCCTATGCACGAGATGGCTTTGTTCTTTTACGCTGATGATCGGTGCCCCTCTCCCTCTTCACACATGGGCACAGGGGTTTGGAGAGAACCCATCATGCTCCTGGGGCTCCAATGTGCCTTAGTTGTATTCTTGGCCAAGTGGAGATGGGCATCCCCAAGAACCCATACGCCCTGCGAACTCTGTTGCCTCTCCCTGTGCTTTGTGTCAGCTCCTGAAGAGATGAGGGCCTCTGGCAGTAAAGGACAGACTGGGGTGGGGGGCATTTAATTAATGCACCATCCCCCAGGGCCTTGGCACTATACTCCATTTCCCGCTTGTTTTCCCCTGGGGACCAATCTTTCAAGGCTGTACCATAGGGCTGATAAGCACAGTTTTGGTGTTGTTTTGCTCCTGGAGGCTAACTCCAGCCACCAGTAGCATTCTCTTTATGCCCCCCTGTCTCTACATTTAACTGCCATTGTGGAGCTTGTTTTTCCCATCTCCTGGAGTTGGAACTGTCCTCCGCCCAGGCTTTTGTTACCTGTCTTCACCTGAGGCCTTCTTCCACTGCCCACCAACAAAGTACCCTCCCTGCTGAATCCTAGAAGGCATCTATGTGTCAGCAGCTGAGTCACTGCCCCGTCCTCATAAGTTCACACAACTGAATGGCCTGTGCAGAAAAGATCCATTTTAACCTTCAATGGTGCCCCAATGCAGGCCCATCCCTCTTCTGTCCCTCAGAGGAGACCAGTGCCACAGGTTCTGGAGAAACACTCCCAGTTCTTGGGTGCTAAATGAAGTTAAAGTCCCTAAATCCATCCTTCCAGTGGAGACAGGTGGCTTCTTCCCTAAGCGGGGCCTTATTCCGGTGGCGGTTATCCCAAGTCCAGTGAGTTCTCAACTGTTTTGTCTCTCATACAGAGACAGTTCTGAAAGGTAGTAAGGTCTACCTAATCCTAGGCTGCCACACCATCATTTCACACCTGTGCCAACCCTCATGCACATCATTGTAGGACACTTAAACATGGTGGCATGAAGTGGTCTAAGGAGGACCTTTCCTAAGAGCTTCAGCCTCACCTGCAAATGACACAGCTGCCTGATCCAACTAAAACTGTAGCACGGTGTCCTTCCTGTCTTTAGCTCAAGAGGTCTTGTCTTCTTCCTTTGTTTCTGTGAGCTCATTCTTGTCCTGGCCAGGTGAAGTGTAAAGAGTCAATTAGAACATGCATATTGTATCCCCCCCCACCCCACATGCAAGTGCATCACTGGTAAATACTCTAGTGGAAGGGGAGGCATTTGACCCTCCTGCTGTCCAGGAGAGTATTAACTTTGCACAGTACGGGAAGCAAAGGTTTGGAATCTGCTTATGATCTGAGCGAAGGTAATAGGACAACTGTCCAAGTGCCATATGGAGTACAGTTATCACAAAAGTGACTTAGGACCTGCGCTTGGGTACATATTTAGGAGGGGTTTGCACCATGCTTGTACCACGCAATATGGTACATGCTTGGCTCGAACCACTAGCTCATATTTGTGAAGCCACACTAAGCCACTTTGAATGGCTTTAAAAATGTGGAGTAATGGCATAGTGTGTTGCTTTACCCTGCACTAGGGTGGGATTTGATGGGCATTGCGTGAGTGTTCACATGCAAATCCAATGGTTTATGATGAATTTTCAAATTTACCAACCCTGGTAAACCTATGAATGTGCCAAAATCCTAAGCCTCTGCAGATGAGGCATAACAATGAGAAATATCTTTATTTCTCCTTGTTTTACCTCTTTCTATGTGTGCTGCATTCTCCAGCACACACAGAAAGAGGAAAAAGCCTGTCAGGATTGTTTTTGTGCAGTAAGGTGCCACTTCCTGGATGAAAACAATCCAGCCACCTTTGCAGCATGGTGTAAGAGTACCTACGTTGGTGGTAGGCAGTGAAAAGTGTACCAGGGCAGGGGGAAAGGATAGGAATGGGATGTAGTGGATAAATATGGTGCATTCCGGCCATTCCCCTGTGATGCAGGGAAGTGAAGCAATGTGACATTCTGTGATGCCCTGTGCCATAAAACCCACATAAGTCTGGGCCTTTGTGTACATTTTTACACTAGTATTGATACCTGATCAGTGTATATAGGCATAAGCAGGGTGAAACTTTGCTGTGGGGCAGAATTCCCCCATAATTTGTAAATCAGTACATTACAAAAAATGTTAATTATCATTAAAGATGTGCACTATAAATTACCACTTACCTAATGAGTCCTACACTAGGTCAGCAGCAATCCCTTATGGGATCATTCTGCCACAGGCTATCTGTGTACAGGTACTGGGATCAGCCCACACACGTGTGCACTTTCATGTGCCAAGGTGTTTGTGTGTAAATATTTCAGAGCCTCTTACCCTAGGTGCTTAGGTGTGGTCCTTATCTTAAGACAAAGGACAATGGCACTTAGCATCCTCACTCCATTTTAACAAAATTTACCACTAGTGAGACTCAGTTATTGTAAAGTCACAGTAAAAGTACAAACCAAGTAGTGAGAAAGCAAAACATACAGGAAAATGTAATGGGTGAAACACATTTGCTACAAGTACCTTTGTTAAAAGTTATATTTTTCAATGAAAACCCTTTTTGTGATGTTTTGTAACAGTGAATCTAAATCAACACCGTTTAACAAATACTCTTGTCTTCTCTTTATTTCTGCTAGTCTTTTATGTGCTAACTAGGAATATGTAGTATGTTCATGTACAATTTGCATCAGGTTTTGCCCTAAATAAACATACTTGTAAAAACTTGTGGCCTCACTCTTAATGCCTAATGCAGCTGTCATTACATGCATTTGGCAGGAAATGGTAGTTTTGATAACATTTTAATTTCGCATGAGGTGAGGAATATTGAACAAAGTGATAACAAAGTCAAATGTGAGTCAATTATGAGTTTAAGATAGTCCGTTTTTTATGTTATTGTTTGTGGTTATTTGAATGAGTTGCCATGACAATACTCTATCTGTGACAAAGGCGTTCAGCCGAAACGCGTTGGAGTTTGTGTTTGCGTAATTAAATTGGATTTCCATTTTACGGAGGTGTCCTGTTCTCACTTCATATTGGAGGAGTACGTATGTTATAATTGATTTTGGGCGACCCGGAGCCCAGTCATGACCGTTGTGAAGTAGCGTCCGCACACCGAGGAAATACTGTGGGTTTGTCGTAATGAATTTCAATTGTGGAAGCCTCTGCGACGTCGTAATTTTCGAGAAGTGAAATTGCAGTTTTTTTTATGTGATGTCTTGAACGTTGACGTTGACGAATGTGAGGAACCATATGTTTAAGCCTCACGGGTAGAATGCGAGGATAATCCACCCGTGGAGAAATAACCTTCAGCGTATATATTGTGAGTACTGATACACTTTTGGAAAAGACATAGGCCCTCATTCTGACCCTGGCGGTCGGTGATAAAGCGGCGGCCAACCCGCCAACAGGCCGGCGGTCCAAAATATGCAATTCTGACCCTGGCGGGAACCGCCAACACAGCCCGCCGCATTAACACTCCGCCCGCCACGGCGGAACAAACAAACAGCGCGGCGGTCCCCGCCAACAGCCAGGCGGCAGACAATGTACCGCCCACCCTATCACGACCCACCAATCCGCCAGCTTTTCCGGGGCGGGAGCACCGCCGATAAAAACACGGCGGAAACAGACTACGAACGGGAAAACGCTCACCTCCACATACTCCACGCGAGATTCCGGCAGTATGGAACCCGAGTTGCAGGTCATCCCCGCACTCCTATACCTGCTCCTGTACCAGGAGCACGCCCGGCGGCGCGGAAGACATCGGTGAGTACTGCACCTACGACACAGGGGAGGGAAAAGATTACCGGCACACACCCACCCACCCACACCCACTACAACACACACATCAATGCATTCCCACAGATCACTGTCACAACCCACAAACCCCCCCCCTCCGAAATAATGCAAAGACCAAAAGAAGAGATCTTAAACGGGCAGATATATTGAAAAATGGACAGCAGTAATCCCAATAAATAAATAAACTATGTACAAAATATATACAGCTACTAAATGTAGTCCAACCACTGTCCGTGGACCACAGGGGTCCTGAGCAAAGGGGCAAGGCCCAGTCCCACGACAAGAACTCCACGGAGAGAACACTGCAGGGGCATCAGAAAGAAAAAAGGACAGGCACCTCAGGGGGAACGGAAGGGGGGGCACCTCAGCCACTTGAGTACACGACGCCAGATCCACGAGGGGACTCCATGACCACTGGCCCATCCTGGGGAGAGCAAAGCCACAGTCCATACAGTCCATACAGTGGGTGGCCTGCCCACTGGGCCATCCTGGGGAGAGCAAAGCCACAGTCCAAACAGTCCATACAGTGGGTGGCCTGCCCACTGGGCCATCCTGGGGAGTGCAAAGCCACAGTCCATACAGTCCATACAGTGGGTGGCCTGCCCACTGGGCCATCCTGGGGAGAGCAAAGCCACAGTCCAAACAGTCCATACAGTGGGTGGCCTGCCCACTGGGCCATCCTGGGGAGTGCAAAGCCACAGTCCATACAGTCCATACAGTGGGTGGCCTGCCCACTGGGCCATCCTGGGGAGAGCAAAGCCACAGTCCAAACAGTCCATAACAGACTCCACTGCCACTGGAGGAGGCATGTTGGCCAGAGGACATCCTGCAGCCCTGCCCGAGACAGATCCTGCCCTGCCACGTCTGCCAAAGGGCCAGCGGTTCCTGCCTGGAAGGGCCCAGTTCAGCGGTTCTTGCCTTGAAGGGCCCAGTTCAGCGGTTCTTGAGACGGCGGTCCCCAGCGGAGCGGTGCTGGAGACGGCGGGGCCCAGTTCAGCGGTTCTTGCCTTGAAGGGCCCAGTTCAGCGGTTCTTGCCTTGAAGGGCCCAGTTCAGCGGTTCTTGCCTTGAAGGGCCCAGTTCAGCGGTTCTTGAGTCGGCGGTCCCCAGCGGAGCGGTGCTGGAGACGGCGGGGCCCAGTTCAGCGGTTCTTGCCTTGAAGGGCCCAGTTCAGCGGTTCTTGAGACGGCGGTCCCCAGCGGAGCGGTGCTGGAGACGGCGGGCCCAGTTCAGCGGTTCTTGCCTTGAAGGGCCCAGTTCAGCGGTTCTTGCCTTGAAGGGCCCAGTTCAGCGGTTCTTGCCTTGAAGGGCCCAGTTCAGCGGTTCTTGAGACGGCGGTCCCCAGCGGAGCGGTGCTGGAGACGGCGGGGCCCAGTTCAGCGGTTCTTGCCTTGAAGGGCCCAGTTCGGCGGTTCTTGCCTTGAAGGGCCCAGTTCAGCGGTTCTTGCCTTGAAGGGCCCAGTTCAGCGGTTCTTGAGACGGCGGTCCCCAGCGGAGCGGTGCTGGAGACGGCGGCCATTCTATGGCCAACTGCTCATTGCCTGGTGGTGCCCTCCTGGGCAGCGGGGATGGTGCTCCTTCAATGCCCAACCGGGCTGTGGGTGGTGGGGCCCTCCTGGCCAGCTGGGCTGGGTCCTCCCTGGGCAGCGGCTATGGGGGTGGTGGGCTCTCCCGGGGCAGCTGTGCCGGTTCCTCCCGGGGCAGCGGCTATGGGGGTTGCGGGCTCCTCCTGGGCAGCTGTGACGGGTCCTCCATGGGCAGCAGGCCTGCTGCCTGACTTCTCCGCCTTGCTGCCCTTGCCCTCCTTAGTCGGGAGTCTGTGGCCCTTTCCTCCCTTTGGAGCTGTGGCTGTTGACGGTGGCTGGCTAGTGTCCTGGGGGGATATCGAATCCGGGCTCCGGCGGCGGCCCTTCCGCCTTCTGCTCCTCTTCCCAGGGGGTGGGCTGGCTGTCCCCTTGCTGCTGGGCGAAGATCCAGACCTGCGGGCTGGTGGGCTCCAATACCCCTGCACCCTTGTCAAGGGGGCTGCAGGGCTGGTGGTGGCTGAGGTGCTCTTTTTACCCCGACGAGAAGGAGGGGGGGGCTCAGGGTCAGGAGAGAAGGTAGCAGTAGAGAGATAGATTTTCTTGGGACAATGGATAGTGGTAGGTACAGTGGGTATGGGAGTGGAGGGAGAGGATGTGGTTGTAGGCGAGACAAGTTTGCTGTCTTTGGGTGCAGGTGCAGGTGCAGGAGCGGGAGGCTGTCGTGAGGTGGATGGCTGTTGGGTGGGTGGGTGGCTGCGTTTGTGTGGTGTAGAAGAGGGGGTGACAGACACAGTGGGAGAGGACACAGGGGACGTGTAAATGGCAGTGGGGGTGGTGACTGCACGTGTGTGGACTGGAGTGGAGGGTATGCTGGTGATGGAAACACTGGCTGATGGTGAGGTGAATAAAGGTGTGAGTGTAGACGTCACAGGGAGGGAGGAGGGAGACGAGGAGGTGGGGGTCACAGAGGTGGTAGTGACTGTTGGCATGTCTGCATCGGAATGTTGCTTGTGTGAATGTCTGCGTGATCTGTGGTGCTTATGTTTGGATGAGCTGCTCTTGGGTGTTGAGGTGTGTGCAGGCTGGTCTGATGGTGTGGGTGGGACAGGCAGAGGAACAGGAGACTGGGAGGAGGGAGTTAGTAGAGGGAGGCAGGAGACAGGGACAATGGCTGCCGTCAGTGCTGAGGCCAGAGCCTGGAACGATCGCTGATGGGCAGCCTGACCCGAATGAATGCCCTCCAGGCACGCATTGCTGCGATGAACCTCCCTCTCCACCCCCTGGATGGCATTCAAAAGGGTAGTCTGCCCAACAATGAGCGTTCGGAGGAGGTCAATGACCTCCTCACTGAGGGCAGCGGGGGTAACAGGGGCAGGGCCTGAGGTGCCTGGGGCGAAGGAGATGCCCGGCTTCCTGGCAGAGGGGGCACGGGGCAAACGCTGAGGGGCTGCTGGGAGGGCGGAGATGGTGCGCTGGGTGGCGGCTGTACCTGTAATGGCGGGGGGCACAGATGGTGCCACCCCCGCAAGAGAGCTCCCTTCCGAGGACGTGTCCGTGTCGCTGCAGGGTCCAGTCGTCGCCGTTGTGGAGCTCCCCTCGCCCTCCGTCTCACTGGTCCAGTCAGACTCTGTGGCATGGCCCTCCTGGGCCATGTGAGATGCAGCTCCCTCCTGCCCCGATGCCACTTCTCCTCCGCCTGATGATGCTGATGCACACAAGCACAGAAAGACAAACAAAAAGGGGGGGGGAGAGAGAAATAAAGAGATTTTGAGTACATGGATCACCGGTACAGTTAGCGGACATGACAGACACAGATGCCCCCTGCACTAAGTTGCGCACTTGGGGTCTGCTACGCATTCCGTGGAACATGCCCTACACGCCTAGAGTTGACAACTGCACCCATGGATGACACGGCCCAGGGATGGCTGTACTGACACACTACTGTGGGTGGTGGCTGGGGACACAGGGGCTTACGGGGGTGCCCAGCCTACAGATATCGCCCTGGCCTAGGGGGACCCCCAGGCCTCCTCCCCCACCCAGACACCTCCACTGCGCGACAACAGAGTAGATGATGCTTGTACTCACCCCCTTGGGTCAGCTGTGCTGCCCTCACGCGCCCATCCAAATCAGGGTAGGCCACCGCCAGGATCCGGAACATCAGGGGGGTCAGTTGACGGCAGGCACCCCGCCTACGTTGGGAGGCCATCCCCAGCAGAGACTCGGCGGTCTTCTTGGTCCCGCGGCGGATGTCCTCCCACCTCTTGCGGCAGTGGGTGCCCCGTCGATGGTGGACCCCCAGGGTCCGGACTTCCTTGGCGATGGCACGCCAAATCCCGATCTTCTCATGGGCGCGGACCTATGTGACACGTACAGAGAGGGAGAAATACCACGTTCAAGATTGTCTGCATTTTTGTTGCCAGTGGCCCGACGCCCCCCATCCCCGCCAGGCCCCCGCCAGGCCCAACATGCCCCCCATCCCCGCCAGGCCCCCCGCCAGCCCCAACATGCCCCCCATCCCCGCCAGGCCCCCCGCCAGGCCCAACATGCCCCCCATCCCCGCCAGGCCCCCCGCCAGCCCCAACATGCCCCCCATCCCCGCCAGGCCCCCCGCCAGCCCCAACATGCCCCCCATCCCCGCCAGACCCCCCTCCAGGCCCCCGCCAGGCCCAACATGCCCCCCATCCCCGCCAGGCCCCCCGCCAGGCCCCCCGCCAGGCCCAACATGCCCCCCATCCCCGCCAGGCCCCCCGCCAGCCCCAACATGCCCCCCATCCCCGCCAGGCCCCCCGCCAGGCCCAACATGCCCCCCATCCCCGCCAGGCCCCCCGCCAGCCCCAACATGTCCCCCATCCCCGCCAGGCCCCCCGCCAGGCCCCCCGCCAGCCCCAACATGCCCCCCATCCGCGCCAGGCCCCCCTCCAGGCCCCCCGCCAGGCCCAACATGCCCCCCATCCCCGCCAGGCCCCCCACCAGGCCCCCGCCAGGCCCAACATGCCCCCCATCCCCGCCAGGCCCCCCGCCAGCCCCAACATGCCCCCCATCCCCGCCAGGCCCCCCACCAGGCCCCCCGCCAGCCCCAACATGCCCCCCCTCCCCGCCAGGCCCCCCGCCAGGCCCCCCGCCAGGCCCCACATGCCCCCCATCCCTGCCAGGCCCCCCGCCAGCCCCAACATGCCCCCCATCCCCGCCAGGCCCCCCACCAGGCCCCCCGCCAGCCCCAACATGCCCCCCATCCCCGCCAGGCCCCCCTCCAGGCCCCCCGCCAGGCCCAACATGCCCCCCATCCCCGCCAGGCCCCCCGCCAGGCCCAACATGCCCCCCATCCCCGCCAGGCCCCCCGCCAGCCCCAACATGCCCCCCATCCCCGCCAGGCCCCCCGCCAGGCCCCCCGCCAGCCCCAACATGCCCCCCATCCCCGCCAGGCCCCCCTCCAGGCCCCCCGCCAGGCCCAACATGCCCCCCATCCCCGCCAGGCCCCCAAGCCAGCCAGTGGCCCCAAATCCATATTGAATTAAACTCACTTGTTGGTCTGTAGGACCGTAGAGTAGCGCATACTGGGGGAGGACCCCATCCACAAGTTTCTCCAACTCCTCTCCAGTGAAGGCAGGGGCCCTTTCCCCAGTCGCAGCAGCCATTGTCCCTTCCAGACCGAGGTCACAGCAACACTTGCAGTATAGGTCCTCTCCTGTGAAAGTTCAAGTCGCAAGTGGATAAGTAGATAGAAAATGGCGGTCACGTCCGCGGCGGTGCGTACCGCGGCGGTGCGTACCGCCACCGCCGGCGCCCTTCGCCATTGGCTCCTGAAACCCATAGGCTTCAATGTTAACCAATGCGGCTTCGCGCCGCGGTCTTCGACCGCCGACCGCCGCGGTGTGCCACGCCAGCGCATTGACCTCACATCCCATTGTCACACTTCACAGGTCAGGCAGCCGCCATTTCGAGGGTCCACATGGCTCAATTTCAACTGCGTCACACAGGCCTAGGCCTTGCATAGCCACTCAGACACGCCATTCACTGCATAGAGAATCGTTTACTGTGCAAGCTGTGAGTACGTACCTGTGGGTTGCTTGACTGTGTGCTCCATGTTGTCCTTCCTAGGCACCGTCCGCTGGGTTTGGCGAGGAGACGGATGAATCCTCGCGTGTACCGACCGCTGGTGGACCTGTCGACAATGGAAGAACGCCACATTATCCTGACCTACCGGCTTGACCGTGCCACTATACATGAACTGTGTGCCCAGCTGGAGCCCGACCTGATGTCCCCCATCCGCCAACCCACAGGGATTCCCCCTCTGGTGCAGGTCCTGTCAGTACTCCATTTCTTGGCAAGTGGGTCATTTCAGACAACAGTGGGAATTGCTTCTGGGATGTCTCAGCCCATGTTTTCGAAGGTGTTATCCAGAGTGTTGTCTGCCCTGATGAAATACGTGAGGAGCTACATCATTTTCCCTGAGGTGGGCGAATTGGCTACAGTGAAGGGTGATTTCTACGCCCTTGGACATATTCCCAACGTCATTGGTGCCATTGATGGGACCCATGTGGCATTGGTTCCCCCAAGAGACAGGGAGCAGGTGTACAGGAACAGAAAAAGTTACCATTCCATGAACATCCAGGTGGTTATGTTTGGCTGACCAGTACATCTCGCATGTAAATGCCAAATTCCCAGGGTCAGTGCATGACGCCTACATCCTGAGGAATAGCAGCATCCCTTACGTGATGGAACAGCTAGAGAGACACCATGTATGGCTATTGGGGGACTCTGGGTACCCCAACCTGTCGTGGCTACTGACCCCAGTAAGGAATCCCCGGACCAGGGCAGAGGAACGGTACAATGAGGCCCATGGGCGTACTAGGAGGGTGATCGAACGCACCTTTGGCCTCCTAAAGGCCAGGTTTCGGTGCCTGCATATGACAGGTGGATCCCTAATGTACTCACCTAAGAAGGTGTGTCACATCATCGTGGCCTGCTGCATGCTTCACAACCTGGCTTTGCGCCGCCAGGTGCCTTTCCTGCAGGAGGATGGTCGAGACGGTGGTGTTGTGGCAGCTGTGGAACCTGTGGAGAGTGACGAGGAGGAAGACGACGGGGCTGAAACAGACAACAGGGACAGAATCATTGAACAGTACTTCCAATAGGACACAGGTAACAATTCAAACATAATTTAGTAAATGTGAACTACTCTCCTGCATCTCTGCTGCCTGTCTATTTGCCCCAGTGTATGATGACTTAGTTGTGGCTTTTCCCTCCCTATTTCAGATCTGGGGTCCCCACTACGAGTCCTGTGCTTCGTTTCCCCATGGACTACAGCTTTGTGGCAGCTGTTTGTTGACTTCACTATGTACAAGGACATATTTGCACTGTCATGTCAATTACAATATTTTGAAATCACAGCCAGACTCCAGATAGTTTTGTGCAAAATAGGTGTTTATTTCAGTGCTCAAAATGGGATGGGTGGTTTCAAGTGGGTGGGGGCTATGGTGAAGGAATGTCCATGGCAGAGTCCAGAGTAACAGTCACACAGGTGCATTGTCCATAGGCCTGTGGAGAGATGGAGCATGGGCAGTTCAAGGATGGACAGGGTGACAATGTGGGACAGTGGGATGACATCAGGTGGTATCCTTTGCTGGCGGGGGTCTTGACATCCTACTCTGTCTTCTTGCGAGATCTCAGGGCCCTCTTGCGGGGTGGTTCTTCTCCTGCAGGAGGTGGGGGTCTGGTGGGCTGCTGTTGTGCGGGGGCCTCCTGTCCACTAGCGCCGGCGGAGGTGGTTGGCTGTTCTTGGTCCAGGCTAGTGGCAGGGGCCCTTTGTTGTTGTTGAGTGTCCGTCCTGGTGTTGATGAGGTCCTGCAGCAGCCCTACCATGGTAACCAGGGTGGAGGTGAGGGCTCTGATGTCCTCCCTGTACCCCCGATAGTGTTCCTCCTGCAGTACCTGGATCTCCTGGAACCGGGCCAGTACCGTCGCCATCGTCTCCTGGGAGCGGTTGTATGCTCCCATGATGGTGGTGAGGGCCTCGTGGAGAGTGGGTTCCCTGGGCCCGTCCCCCCCCTGTCGCACAGCTGCCCTCCGAGTTGCCCTGTTTCCCTGGGCCTCTGCCCCCTGGCCGGTGTGCCCACTACCACTGCCCCCAGGTCCCTGTTGTTGTTGGGGTGGTGGGTTATCCTGGGTGCCCTGTAGTGGTAGACACACCGCAGATTGACGCGCCCTGGAGACAGAGGCATGGGCCTGCTGGGTGGGAGCTGTGCTGGTGTTCCCAGAGGGGTTTGGGTCTGTAGTGGCCTGTGCCTGTGTGAGGGGAACCGACTGTCCAGAGGTCACCGATGGTCTGGGCTGGTCATCAGTGTCCAGGTCGACAGAGCTGCTGTCATCGCTGACGGCCTCTTGGGTGGGGGGTGTGGAGAATTCTGGGCCCTCCGTGGCGGTGTGTTGACGGTCGGGTCCTGCAGGGGTATAGAGGTATGGTTATAGTTTCAATGTGTGGCATATGGGTGTATCTGTGGGTTCCCGTGTCCCCAAGTGCTGGCATTCGTGTGTGGGGGCTTTGGTGAGGGTGGCTTGTGGGGGGATGTGTATATGCATTGGGCATGCTTTGGTGATGGGTGTCCATGCTTAGTGGATGCATGCAGGCCTAGGTTTTGGGATGTGTGGGTTGTGATGGTGAGACATTGGCAGGGAATAGGTGTGCTGGGGGTGGGGGTGAGGATGGTGGTGGGGGTGAGGATGGTGGTGGGGGTGAGGATGGTGGTGGGGGTGACGGTGGGGGTGAGGATGGGGGTGGTGGTGAGGGTGGGGTTCGAGGATGGGGGTGGGGGTGAGGGTGGGGTTCGAGGATGGGGGTGAGGGTTGGGGTATGATTTGGCATGCAGGTGGGGGGGAAGCAGTAGTGAAGCTTCAACTTACCAGTATCCATTCCTCCGTCGACTCCTGCGAGGCCGTCAGGATGCAGGATGTTCAAGACTTCCTCCTCCCATGTTGTAAATTGTGGGGGTTGAGGTGGGGGTCCTCCGCCAGTCTTCTGCACGGCGATGTTGTGCCTGGATACCATGGAACGCACCTTCCCCCGTAGGTCGTTCCATCGCTTCCTGATGTCTTCCCGATTTCTGGGGTGCTGTCCCACAGCGTTGACCCTGTCGACAATCCTCTGCCATAGCTCCGTCCTCCGGGCAATGCTGGTGTATTGGACCTGTGTGCCGAAGAGCTGGGGCTCTACCCGAACGATTTCCTCCACCATGACCCTGAGTTCTTCGTCTGAGAAGCGGGGGTGTCTTTGGGGTGCCATGGAGTGGTATGTATGATGTGTGGGGTGGAGTATGTGTAGTTAAGTGTGTTGAGTGTGGTGGTGTGTGTTGTTTTGTGTGTGGATATTGTGTGGGTGATGGTGTAGTGTGCCTCTGTGTGATGGTATTCTGTGATCGCTGCTGTGTCTCTCAGTGCTTCTTTCTGAATTTTTGGTCGGAGGGGTTTGTGGGTGATGTGGGTGTGTGTTTTATATTGTATTGTGTGTGTGGGAGTGGTGTGTGTATGTGTATCAGGTGTGTGGAATTCAAATCGTCCAATGTGGCTGAGTTTTGTTCGTTTGTGTGTATTCTGACCGCAGCGGTGTGTACCGCCAATGGAAAACCGCGTTTGAAAGACCGCCGCGTGGATTCGTGGGTCGTAATGGCATGGGCGTATTTCTGTTGGCGTGACGGTGGAGGTTTGGTCACCTCCACTTTTCCGCCGCCCGCTGGTCTGGCGGTCTGTTGTGGCTGTCGGATTTTCGGAGGTTTGGCTGCTGCGGGTCAGAATGACCGTGGCGGGTTACCGTGACCGCGGCGGAATTATGGAGGATTTCTGACCGGCGGTAGGCGCCTTTTACCGCCGAGGTCAGAATGACCACCATAATGTGTTTATATTTATGAAATGATTTGTGGAGAAACATATGAGCATGACTCACAGTCGACATGCTAACACAACTTTGCTAGCATATATGGCGCATTGACACGCACGTACAGAGACACAACGGGCCTGTATTTACAAGACGGCTTACATGGGGCACGTGTCATAAGGGAGTGAATATAGCTGCCCAAATCTATTTTTGACATTGGGATTTAAGATAAAGTAACTTATGTACACCTGTTGTGCCCTGTGATTGAAGGCAATTGCACTCCCTATCATGATGACTTGCAGAACAGAGTGGATAATAAATAAAAATTGAAGAAAACATTTTTTTTTTCCTTTTTTATCCACATCCGTATTCGACAATTGTTGTATTGTTGTTGCACATTAATAAGAAGTCTAATTTAATACAGCAATTATGGCTTCTGCTTGGGAAGCCAGACGTAAAGAGAAATCTAAGAAGTTATTTTTTTTCCAAATGGGTGGTGGGCAGCCCACCCAATCTGGTCGTGGAAACATTGGAGTGGAAGTAAGACTACAAACTTTATATGACAAATTGGAGAAATTAAACAGAAAATAATTATCTAAGAGGTGGGAAGTTGAGTCACTGCAAAGGTATATTGATGTAGAGCGGGTTCCTAGAGGGTTGAGAATCTACACTATACCAACCTATGAAGATCCTGATCCTGAAATGTTGGAAGAATGGGCGGAGAACTCCAAACAAAGTTAATTGTATATGATGCGAATATTAATTAAATATGCCGTCAAAGATAGGAGTAAAATCCTAAATGAAATTAAAAAGTTCGGTTGGAGTTGCTCACGATTATCACACAGGAGACATTGGATGAATTTATGAAGAATTTACAGAAGAAACTACTTAAACTTGAGGAAGAGATTACTAATAAAAAGCAGAGAAAATGTATACGAGACTTCAAGGATTCTCAAACAGGCCGTATTTTGACTTTCCAACGTAAATATGATCATATGTACAATGATGAAGTGTCTGATTTAAGTTTAAAGGAGATGGAAATGGCATCTGTGCCAGTGGAGGAACAAGTGGAAAGTGATGTCTCAGATAGTAATCTTACTGATGTAACTGAAACAGAATTGTCTAAAGGTCTGATACCTGATAAGGGAATTGAAAGATCTAATTTTTTTTAACAATTTCGACTTTTAAATCAGGGACGGACAGATCAGTACAAGGAATCTCATCTGCAGAGGGGCAGAGGGAGTGGACACAGAGGAAGAAAAAGAGGAACAGACAGGCAAAGAAAAGGAGATGTAGATGAAGATACAAGATCTTTGGAAGTGGTAACTTGCGCCTGAAAATACATGTTCTGAATGTTATCAATCTCTCTAGTAGAGTGCTGTCTGAGGTGGAATAGAGCCTCTTATCTTTAGGTCTTTCCTTTTGCCCAACAGGTGGGATCAACTATGCGCAAACTAGGATAGATACCTTTAAGTTTATTAGGAAATTGAAATTAAGAAAATGGTATCAGACTAAGGTATGGAATAAGGAGACAACTGTAGAAAGACGAGAGCATTGTAATCTGTGTATCTCTGATATAGGGGTTTTACATACACTTACAGATTTGTGTGATGGTACAACTGGCCATGAGGATTCAATTTTAAATCTGGATGGATTGGGTATTTCTTTAGATGGTACATGTGTGAGTAAGTTTAAACCAAAATCAAAAATTTTACCGACAATTCAGTGTGATGCTTTAGATGTATTTGAACGTGAGATTACAAAACAATTGAAAAAGATGAGATTTAATGTGAGAGATGAGATAAAAAAGAAAAGAATGAGTTTAACGGGAGCGCAAAGGAAAGCCCTTCAGGATTTGAAAAAAGATCAGACCATTGTCATTAGACAATCTGATAAAGGTGGCAATGTAGTGGTGCAAGATGTTAATAAATATGTGGCTGAAGGGATAAGACAATTGAACAACAGTAAATGTTACAGAAAGGTTGGTTATGGAGAAGTTAGACTGATGAATGAGGAATATTATGGTATGTTGGTTGATTGGAGGGAGAGAGGTCTAATAGAATGGGATGAATTCCTATTTCTTAAATGTGATTACCCTAAAATCCCAGTATTATATCTTTTACCCAAGATCCATAAAGATAGAATGAGTCCTCCAGGTAGACCTATAGTCTCGGCTATTGGTTCCCTTTTAGAAAATACATCTAAATATATTGACTATTTTCTGCGTCCATTTGTTGAGACAATACCTTCATATTTGAAGGATACAACACATTTTTTAAAGATAATTGAGGGTATTCAATGGGAGGATGATTACCTATTATTAATCTTGGATGTTACCAGTTTGTATACATGCATAGATCATGACTTGGGGGTGAAAGCTATTAGACATTTCCTGAGAGCAAGATCATTATCAGTGTTCTTTCATTCTGAAATGTTATGTGACATGATCAAGTTTTGTCTTAGGAACAATTTGTTTATCTTTGATGATCAGTTGTATAGGCAAGTGCAGGGGACAGCTATGGGTACTTGCTTTGCCCCCAGCTATGCAAATGTATTCATGGGCTGGTAGGAGAAGCAAGTATCGGAAACTGTGATTGAATATGACAGGAATGTGATTTTATGGTGTCGGTTTATTGACAACATCTTTTTAATTTGGAAGGGGGATGAAGTTTCAGCAATGCAATTTGTACAAAAATTAAATGACAATGAATACAATTTGAGATTTACGGAACATATGCACCCTAGTAGTGTTGAATTTTTAGATGTTGAAGTTATGGCAACTGATCAAGGCTTAATCCCTAAACTACATAGGAAGAAAACAGCTGGTAATAGTCTTCTCGATGCTCGGAGCGCACATCCGGTCAGTTTGATTCGGAGTATCCCCTATGGGGAACTATTAAGAGCTCGTAGGAACTGTGGTAGTATGGCAGACTTCTATCAAGAATGTGAAATAATGTGTGGGAGATTTAAAGAGAGGGGCTGTGGGGTTAAGATCATTGAACAAGTTAAACAGAAAGTAGAGAAATTGAATAGAGAGGATCTCCTCTATCAGACGAATAGCAATCAGAGTAAGGAGGAAGTCAAAGTTAGATTTGTAACGACATTCAGTAATCAATCACAGAGTTTACAAACTATTTTAAATAGGAGCTGGCACATTCTACAAACGGATCCAATTCTAAACGACTGTATTAATGAGAAACCTCAGATAACATTTAAGAGAAGTAGATCCCTTAGGGATGATTTATGTCGCAATGATATAACATGTGAAGGCATGAGTAAGAGTAATTCAGTAAGGGGATTCTTTTGCTGTATGAAATGTAAAGCCTGTAGGGCAAGTAACAATTGTAAGAAAGTAAGAGTACCAGGGAGAGACGAAGAGTTTGTCATTAAAGGTAGTTATGATTGTGGGACAACATATTGTGTGTATTGCCTAATATGCTCCTGTGAGAAATTATATGTAGGGAGCGCAATCCATAGTGCAAAGAAACAGGTATTGGAACACAGGCGAGCCATTAAGAATTGTGACAAAAACTATCCAGTGGCGAGACACTTCTATAGTCATCACGCAGGTAATGAAAACGTGTTAAAATTTGTGGTTATTGACCAGGTAAAATCTGATAAACGGGGTGGCAACAGATAACGATTATTGAGAATTATGGAATCAAAATACATTATAGATTTTGAGACGTTGGCCCCCGTGGGGTTGAACTCAAGTGAAGAATTTAGCATCCATTTGGGTTAATTATTGGATTATATATTATTATACACATTAGGGTGTTGGTTTTGGGTCAATACATAATTTATAGACTGTTAGGATCAAATAAAATAATAAATATATACAATGGCGGGGCAAATGAAATGAAAATAAAAATGTGATGACGTTCATTTAAAAATTATATAGAACATGTTTTCCATGCAATTGACTTTGCCCACTTGGGCCAAAAGTTTCTATTAGTGTTGTATATGTATGTAATGAAATCATAGATATAGTTTATGAGTAATTAAATGCAGCCTAATAGATAATTTACAAATAGAGTATGATTACATTTGATTATGGTAATTTTGATTTGTTAATTGCAGTAGTGCATATATCGTGTATATATAAAATCTGACATTTAAAGATGGGCGCCATTGATACGAATGAAATAATGTATGAATTTAAGATAGTCCGTTTTTTATGTTATTGTTTTTGGTTATTTGAATGAGTTGCCATGACAATACTCTATTCGTGACAAAGGCATTTAGCCGAAACGCGTTGGAGTTTGTGTTTGCGTAATTAAATTGGATTTCCATTTTACGGAGGTGTCTTGTTCTCTCTTCATATTGGAGGAGTACGTATGTTATAATTGATTTTGGGCGACCCGGAGCCCAGTCAGGACCGTTGTGAAGTAGCATCCGCAAGCCGAGGAAATACTGTGGGTTTGTCGTAATATATATATATATCCAGTAGAAGGCGTTCTGCCGAAACGCGTTGACATCGCATTTCAGGACTCTGTGTTACCTGCATAAAGAAATAAATTAACGAACTGAATTCGAGCTTGCTCGATATGAGTTTGTTTCGATAACTGGGATCTGACTAACGGGATCGGTGCAGCCGTCAGATGGCCACCTGTCCATCTGTTGAAGATCTATATATATATATATATATATATATATTCACTTAGGCTCACATTTTAAACGCACAAAACTATAGAAGTTCACATGTTCTAGTTAGGGTTATTTCAAGTAACCATAACTCGCGCCCCCACCTGGTTTGAAAAATTGGCAGCCAATCAGAGCTGTGCATTTCCCTGCACAGACTTGCCTTTTTCCACAAAGTAGAGGTTTCCTCTATTTCCCTACCTGCAGACATGTGGGCAGGAAACAGAGGAAACGATTGCTCCTACAGACAGGAATTTGCATGTTTAGCAACTCTCTGTCTGTGGCAGCAGTGTCGGCTTCCACAGGAGGTGGGGAGCTGGCTGGGACAACAGGGGCATTCAGGCTTCCCCCATGGTCCCCATTGATGGTAATTGGGTGCAAAGGGAGGTACACAGGTGACATGGCTAGGCCCAAGGGGAAGGGCCTGGAGAGATTGGCCTGGGGGCCTTGGCCCCTTCACCCCCAAAACATGTATATTTTAAGGCAGGGCCCGGGGGATGGGGTGTTCTGCACTGACATCAACTGGGGGGGCAGCAGCACAGCCCCCTCCTCCACTCAATGAAGGCTGGGCCCCAAGGGATGTGGTCCCTAGGGCCGAGATCAGCTCAGCGAGGAGACATGGCTGGACCCCACAGGATGGTCCTGGAGGAGATTGGCCAGGGGAGGGAGGACGCACAACTCCCTCCCCCAAAACAAAATAATTTTTTAAGGCAAGGACCCAGGATGAGGTCCCGTGAGCCAAAATCAGCCAGTTGAGGGTGGCCATGCAGCCCCTTCCCCAAAATAATGAAATATATTATAAGGCCGGACCCCATGGGATGAGGTCCTCAGGGCTGAGTTCAGCCAGGGGAGGGTGCCGGGCTGTCCCCCACTGAATTGTAATGTCATTCTTGATGGAGGTGGTTGCATCCTTGCTCTTTTGAGTGCAATACCTCATGCAGTGACTGTGACAAGTGGGTTATTTTTTGTCATCTGCTACTGTAGGAAAGTACCATCTTGCCTGGCATGTTACCCCCATATTTCACTGTATATATGTTGTTTTAGTTGTATGTGTCACTGGGACCCTGCCAGCCAGGGCCCCAGTGCTCATAAGTGTGCCCTGTATGTGTTCCCTGTGTAATGACTAACTGTCTCACTGAGGCTCTGCTAACCAGAACCTCAGTGGTTATGCTCTCTCATTTCTTTCCAAATTGTCACTAACAGGCTAGTGACCATTTTCACCAATTTACATTGGCATACTGGTACACCCTTATAATTCCCTAGTATATGGTACTAAGGTACCCAGGGTATTGGGGTCACTACCTATGTATAGCTTCACAATGGTAACTCCGAACATGGCCATGTAACATGTCTAAGATCATGGAATTGCCCCCCCAATGCCATCCTGGTATTGGAGAGACAATCCCATGATCCCCCGGGTCTCTAGCACAGACCCGGGTACTGCCAAACTGCCTTTCCTGGGGTTTCACTGCAGCTGCTGCTGCTGCCAACCCCTCAGACAGGTTTCTGCCCTCCTGGGGTCCAGCCAGGCTTGGCCCAGGAAGGCAGAACAAAGGACTTCCTCAGAGAGAGGGTGTTACACCCTCTCCCTTTGGAAAAAGGTGTCACGGCTGGGGAGGAGTAGCCTCCCCCAGCCTCTGGAAATACTTTGATGGGCACAGATGGTGCCCATCTCTGCATAAGCCAGTCTACACCGGTTCAGAGATCCCCCAGCCCTGCTCTGGCACGAAACTGGACAAAGGAAAGGGGAGTGACCACTCCGCTGACCTGCACCTCCCCTGGGAGGTTCCCAGAGCTCCTCCAATGTGTTCCAGACCTCTGCCATCTTGGAAACAGAGGTGCTGCTGGCACACTGGACTGCTCTGAGAGGCCAGGGCCAGCAGGTGACGTCAGAGACTCCTTCTGATAGGCTCTTACCTGTGTTGCTAGCCTATCCTCCTTCCTAAGTAGCCAAACCTCCTTTTCTGGCTATTTAGGTCTCTGCTTTGGGGAATTCTTTAGATAACGAATGCAAGAGCTCATCAGAGTTCCTCTGCATCTCTCTCTTCACCTTCTGCCAAGGAATCGACTGCTGACCACGCTGGAAGCCTGCAAAACCGCAACAAAGTAGCAAAGACGACTACTGCAACCTTGTATCGCTGATCCTGCAACCTTCTCGACTGTTTTCCTGGTGGTGCATGCTCTGGGTGTAGTCTGCCTCCTCTCTGCACTAGAAGCTCCGAAGAAATCTCCTGTGGGTCGACGGAATCTTCCCTCTGCAACCGCAGGCAACAAAAGACTGCATCACCGGTCCTCTGGGTCCCCTCTCAGCATGACGAGAGTGGTCCCTGGAACTCAGCAACTCTGTCCAAGTGACTCCCCCAGTCCAGTGACTCTTCAGTCCAAGTTTGGTTGAGGTAAGTCCTTGCCTCCCCACGCTAGACTGCATTGCTGGGTACCGCGTGATTTGCAGCTGCTCCGGCTCCTGTGCACTCTTCCAGGATTTCCTTTGTGCACAGCCAAGCCTGGGTCCCCGACACTCTAACCTGCAGTGCACGACCTCACGAATTGTCCTTCAGCATCGTGGGACCTTCTTTTGTGACTTCGGGTGAGCTCCAGTTCACTCTTCTTCGTAGTGCCTTTTCCAGCACTTCTGCGGGTGCTGCTTGCTTCTGAGTGGGCTCTTTGTCTTGCTGGACGCCCCCTCTGTCTCTTCACGCAATTGGCAATATCCTGGTCCCTCCTGGGCCACAGCAGCATCCAAAAACCCTAACTGCAACCCTTGCAGCAAGCAAGGCTTGTTTGCGGTCTTTCTGCACGGAAACACCTCTGCAAGCTTCTTCACGACGTGGGACATCTATCCTCCAAAGGGGAAGCTTCTAGCCCTCGTTGTTCTTGCAGAATCCACAGCTTCTACCATCCGGTGGCAGCTTCTTTGCACCCACAGCTGGCATTTCCTGGGCATCTGCCCACTCCCGACTTGATCGTGATTCTTGGACTTGGTCCCCTTGTTCCACAGGTCCTCTCGTCTGGAAATCCATCGTTGTTGCATTGCTGGTGTTGGTCTTCCTTGCAGAATTCCCCTATCACGACTTCTGTGCTCTCTGGGGAACTTAGGTGCACTTTGCACCCACTTTTCAGGGTCTTGGGGTGGGCTATTTTTCTAACCCTCACTATTTTCTTACAGTCCCAGCGACCCTCTACAAGCACACATAGGTTTGGGGTCCATTCGTGGTTCGCATTCCACTTCTAGAGTATATGGTTTGTGTTGCCCCTATACCTATGTGCTCCCATTGCAATCTATTGTGACTATACATTGCTTGCACTGTTTTCTATTGCTATTATTGCATATGTTTGGTATTGTGTACATATATCTTGTGTATATTTGCTATCCTCATACTGAGGGTACTCACTGAGATACTTTGGCATATTGTCATAAAAATAAAGTACCTTGATTTTTAGTATATCTGTGTATTGTGTTTTCTTATGATATTGTGCATATGACACCAGTGGTATAGTAGGAGCTTCACACGTCTCCTAGTTCAGCCTAAGCAGCTCTGCTAAGCTACCCTTTTCTATCAGCCTAAGCTGCTAGACATCTCTTCTACACTAATAAGGGATAACTGGACCTGGTACAAAGTGTAAGTACCCTTTGGTACCCACTACAAACCAGGCCAGCCTCCTACATTGGTTGTGCAGCGGTGGGATAAGTACTTGCAACTACTTACCACTTTGTCATTTTGTACTTTTCATAGGAGAAAAATATACAAAACAAGTTCAGTGTATGTACACCTAACCAAAAAGTTTTGCTTTTCTTATCTTACTCTTTTTCTAAGTGCTGAAAAGTGCCTCTAAAACTTTCAAAAAGTTCTTAAAAAGATTAAAAAGTTTTTTTTCTGTTTCTTAAAAAGTTCTGAAACTTTTTTCTTTCTTTTTCTGTCCCTTAAACCTTTTCTATCATGTCTGGTACAGGTCAAACTCTGGATCTGTCCAGAACTGCTTATGACCACCTTAGCTGCAAAGGAGCAAGGAGTCTCTGCATTGAAAGAGGTTTAGGGGTAGGGAAGAATCCCTCAAGAGAACTGTTAGTTAATATGCTCATTGAACAGGATAAGACCATAGTTGGCACATCTGGTGAGAAATTAGCTGATGGTTCACACTCTGATTCTGGGGCTCCCCCAGTAAAAGTGCTAGAAGGGAACCTTCCCAACCTGCCCCTTAGCAGGCCACCTAACATGGCTGGTACTAATGTGAGTTCTCATCACAGTAGGAGTGTTACTTCTGTAGGCCAGGATGTTAGAGTGCCATCTGTTAGGGACAGGTCTCCCTCTGTTCATTCACACCATTCTTCTGTGTCAAGGCATGCCCAACCCGCCCACCCTGAAGACAGAGTGTTAGAAAGGGAACTCAATAGATTGAGAGTGGAAGAGTCCAGGCTGAAGCTCAAGAAGCAACAGCTGGATCTAGACAGGGAAGCATTTGACTTAGAAAAAGAAAGACAGAGGTTGGGGTTTGGACCCCATGGTGGCAGCAGCAGTATTACAGATAGTAATCCTGTGAAAGAGTATGATTCTAGGAATCCACACAAGATAGTTCCCCCTTACAAGGAGGGGGATGACATTAACAAGTGGTTTGCTGCACTTGAGAGGGCCTGTGTTGTACAGGGGGTCCCTCAAAGGCAGTGGGCTGCTATCCTATGGCTATCTTTCAGTGGAAAGGGTAGGGATAGGCTCCTTAATGTGAAGGAAAGTGATGCCAATAATTTTACAGTTCTTAAGAATGCACTCCTAGATGGTTATGGCTTAACCACTGAACAGTACAGGATCAAGTTCAGAGAAACCAAAAAGGAGTCTTCACAAGACTGGGTAGACTTTGTTGACCATTCAGTGAAGTCCTTGGAGGGGTGGTTACATGGCAGTAAAGTTTCTGACTATGAAAGCCTGTATAACTTAATCCTGAGAGAGCATATTCTTAATAATTGTGTGTCTGATTTGTTGCACCAGTACCTAGTGGACTCAGATCAGACCTCTCCCCAAGAATTGGGAAAGAAGGCAGACAAATGGGTCAGAACAAGGGTGAACAGAAAAGTTCATACTGGGGGTAACAAGGATGGCAAGAAGAAGGATGGTAAGTCTTCAGACAAGGGTGGGGACAAATCGAAAAATGAGTCTTCATCAGGCCCACAAAAACACTCTGGTGGGGGTGGTGGGTCCAAATCCTCTTCTAATCAAGTTAAGACACCATGGTGCTATTTATGTAAAGTAAAAGGCCATTGGACAACTGATGCCAGTTGTCCAAAGAAAAGCACCAAGCCTCCCATCACTACAACCCCTGCTGCTACACCTAGTGCCCCTAGTAATAGCAGTGGTGGTGGGAGCAAACCTACTAATAGCCAAACCAAGGGAGTAGCTGGGCTCACTTTTGGTAATTTAGTTGGGGTTGGTCTTGTTAGGGAGACCACAGAGGCTGTGTTAGTCTCTGAAGGTGCCATTGATTTGGCCACCTTGGTTGCTTGTCCCCTTAATATGGATAAGTACAAGCAACTTCCCTTAATAAATGGTGTTGAGGTTCAGGCCTACAGGGACACAGGTGCCAGTGTTACCATGGTAATAGAGAAACTGGTCCACCCTGAACAACACCCACTTGGTCACCAGTACCAAGTGACTGATGCTCATAACAACACTCTTAGCCACCCCATGGCTGTTGTGAATCTCAACTGGGGGGGGGGTTACTGGTCCAAAGAAAGTTGTGGTTGCCTCAGATTTACCTGTAGACTGTCTACTAGGGAACGATATAGAGACATCAGCTTGGGCAGAAGTGGAGTTGGAGGCTCATGCAGCAATGCTGGGCATTCCTGGGCATATTTTTGCTTTGACCAGGGCTCAGGCCAAAAAGCAAAAAGGACAGGGTTACTTGGATCCTGGAAGAATGGACCAAGTGCTCCCTAAAGCTAGGGTTAGTAAAGGTAAATCACTACCTACTATCCCTCCCTCTACAGTGGATTCAACTTCTGAGGAAGAAGAATTTCCACCCTGTGCAGAACCTACACCAGAGGAGCTGGAAGCAGACACTGCTGAGCTTTTGGGTGGAGGGGGGCCTGCTAGGGAGGAGCTGAGTGTGGCACAGCAGACCTGTCCCACACTAGAGGGTCTAAGACAGCAAGCTGTCAAACAGCAAAATGGGGATGTCAGTGACTCTCACAGAGTGTACTGGGAGGACAACCTCTTGTATACTGAAGCAAGGGATCCAAAACATGGAGCAGCCAGGAGATTGGTGATTCCTCAGCAATACAGAGAGTTCCTCCTAACTCTAGCCCACGACATTCCCTTGGCTGGACATTTGCGACAAATGAAAACTTGGGACAGGCTTGTTCCCTTGTTTCATTGGCCTAGAATGTCAGAGGACACAAAGGAATTTTGTAAGTCCTGTGAAACCTGTCAAGCCAGTGGCAAAACAGGTGGCACCCCAAAGGCACCCCTTATTCCACTACCTGTGGTTGGGGTTCCCTTTGAAAGGGTAGGGGTTGACATAGTTGGCCCCCTTGACCCTCCTACTGCTTCAGGCAATAGATTTATTTTGGTGGTAGTGGACCATGCCACCAGATATCCTGAAGCAATTCCTCTAAGGACCACTACAGCTCCTGCAGTGGCAAAGGCCCTCCTGGGAATCTTTTCCAGGATGGGCTTCCCAAAAGAGGTGGTATCAGACAGGGGAAGCAATTTCATGTCTGCTTACTTAAAGGCCATGTGGAAGGAATGTGGTGTTACATACAAGTTCACCACACCCTATCATCCACAAACAAATGGACTGGTTGAGAGGTTTAATAAAACTCTCAAAGGAATGATAATGGGACTCCCTGAAAAACTCCGCAGGAGGTGGGATGTCCTGTTACCTTGCCTCCTTTTTGCTTACAGGGAGGTACCCCAAAAAGGAGTGGGCTTCAGCCCCTTTGAACTCCTATTTGGACACCCTGTAAGAGGTCCTCTAACACTTGAGAAATAGTGGACTATGTACTTGGCCTAAGATCCAGAATGGCTGAGTATATGAAAAAGGCCAGTAAAACCCTCCAGGCCAACCAAGAGCACCAAAAGCAATGGCATGACCAGAAGGCTGTTCTGATTCAGTACCAACCAGGGCAGAAAGTGTGGGTCTTGGAGCCTGTGGCCCCAAGAGCACTCCAAGACAAATGGAGTGAACCCCACATTATTGTTGAGAAAAAGGGAGAAGTCACCTATTTAGTTGACTTAGGCACTGCCAGGAGTCCCCTTAGGGTGCTCCATGTCAATCGCCTGAAACCCTACTCTGACAAGGCTGATCTCACCCTGCTCATGGCAACAGATGAAGGACAGGAAGAAGAGAGTGACCCTCTCCCTGATCTCTTCTCTTCCACAGAACAAGATGCTCTAGTGGAAGGTGTAGTTTTGGCAGATTGTCTTACTGCTGAGCAGAAAGACCACTGCATAAATCTCCTGGGTCAGTTTTCTGAACTATTTTCTACTGTGCCAGGCACCACTTCATGGTGTGAGCACACTATAGATACTGGAGACAGCTTGCCTGTCAAAAGTAAGATCTATAGGCAGCCTGACCATGTCAGGGACTGCATAAAACAAGAGGTGCAGAAAATGCTTGAACTGGGAGTGGTTGAGCACTCTGAAAGTCCATGGGACTCTCCTGTGGTACTTGTACCAAAGCCTCATTCCAAAGATGGGAAAAGGGAAATGAGATTTTGTGTAGACTACAGAGGTCTCAACCAGGTAACTAAAACTGATGCTCACCCTATACCCAGGGCAGATGAGCTAATAGATAAACTGGCATCTGCCAAGTATCTAAGCACCTCTGATTTGACTGCAGGGTATTGGCAGATCAAGTTATCAGAGGATGCAAAAGAAAAAACTGCATTTTCTACCATTGGAGGGCACTACCAATTCACAGTAATGCCCTTTGGTTTGAAAAATGGACCTGCCACTTTTCAGAGGTTGGTGAATACAGTCCTGCAAGGGTTGGAGGCTTTTAGTGCAGCATATCTAGATGATATAGCTGTCTTTAGCTCCAGTTGGGATGATCACCTGGTCCACCTATGGAAAGTTTTGGAGGCCCTGCAAAAGGCAGGCCTCACTATCAAGGCTTCAAAGTGCCAGATAGGGCAGGGGAAAGTGGTTTATCTGGGACACCTGGTAGGTGGAGAACAGATTGCACCACTTCAGGGGAAAATCCAAACTATCATAGATTTGGTTCCCCCTACAACTCAGACTCAAGTGAGAGCCTTCTTAGGCCTCACTGGGTACTACAGGAGGTTCATAAAGAACTATGGCTCCATAGTAGCCCCTCTTAATGACCTCACATCTAAGAAAATGCTTAAAAAGGTATTGTGGACAGCTAACTGTCAGAAAGCTTTTGAGGAGCTGAAGCAGGCCATGTGCTCTGCTCCCTGTCCTGAAAAGCCCCTGTTACTCCAAAAAATTAATTGTCCAAACTGATGCATCTGAATTAGGAGTAGGGGCAGTCTTATCACAACTCAATTCTGAGGGCCAGGATCAACCTGTTGCTTTTATCAGCAGGAGGTTGACCCCCAGAGAAAAGCGTTGGTCTGCCATTGAGAGGGAGGCCTTTGCTGTGGTCTGGGCACTGAAGAAGTTGAGGCCATACCTGTTTGGCACTCACTTCATTGTTCAGACAGACCACAAACCTCTACTTTGGCTAAAACAAATGAAAGGTGAAAACCCTAAATTGTTGAGGTGGTCCATATCTCTACAGGTAATGGACAATACAGTGGAACATAGACCTGGGAGTACCCACTCCAATGCAGATGGACTCTCCAGATATTTCCACTTAGACAATGAAGACTCATCAGGTCATGGCTAGTCTTATTGTCCTTCGTTTGGGGGGGGGGTTGTGTAGGAAAGTACCATCTTGCCTGGCATGTTACCCCCATATTTCACTGTATATATATTGTTTTAGTTGTATGTTTCACTGGGACCCTGCCAGCCAGGGCCCCAGTGCTCATAAGTGTGCCCTGTATGTGTTCCCTGTGTGATGACTAACTGTCTCACTGAGGCTCTGCTAACCAGAACCTCAGTGGTTATGCTCTCTCATTTCTTTCTAAATTGTCACTAACAGGCTAGTGACCAATTTCACCAATTTACATTGGCATACTGGAACACCCTTATAATTCCCTAGTATATGGTACTAAGGTACCCAGGGTATTGGGGTTCCAGGAGATCCCTATGGGCTGCAGCATTTCTTTTGCCACCCATAGGGAGCTCTGACAATTCTTTCACAGGCCTGCCACTGCAGCCTGAGTGAAATAACGTCCACATTAGTTCACAGCCATTTACCACTGCACTTAAGTAACTTATAAGTCACCTATATGTCTAACCTTTACCAGGTAAAGGTTGGGTGCTAAGTTACTTAGTGTGTGGGCACCCTGGCACTAGCCAAGGTGCCCCCACATTGTTCAGGGCAAATTCCCCAGACTTTGTGAGTGCGGGGACACCATTACACGCGTGCACTATACATAGGTCACTACCTATGTATAGCTTCACAATGGTAACTCCGAACATGGCCATGTAACATGTCTAAGATCATGGAATTGCCCCCCCAATGCCATCCTGGTATTGGGGAGACAATCCCATGATCCCCCGGGTCTCTAGCACAGACCCGGGTACTGCCAAACTGCCTTTCCTGGGGTTTCACTGCAGCTGCTGCCAACCCCTCAGACAGGTTTCTGCCCTCCTGGGGTCCAGCCAGGCTTGGCCCAGGAAGGCAGAACAAAGGACTTCCTCAGAGAGAGGGTGTTACACCCTCTCCCTTTGGAAAAAGGTGTCAGGGCTGGGGAGGAGTAGCCTCCCCCAGCCTCTGGAAATGCTTTGATGGGCACAGGTGGTGCCCATCTCTGCATAAGCCAGTCTACACCGGTTCAGGGATCCCCCAGCCCTGCTCTGGCGCGAACTGGACAAAGGAAAGGGGAGTGACCACTCCCCTGACCTGCACCTCCCTTGGGAGGTGCCCAGAGCTCCTCCAGTGTGCTCCAGACCTCTGCCATCTTGGAAAGAGGTGCTGCTGGCACATTGGACTGCTCTGAGTGGCCAGGGCCAGCAGGTGATGTCAGAGACTCCTTCTGATAGGCTCTTACCTGTGTTGCTAGCCTATCCTCCTTCCTAAGTAGCCAAACCTCCTTTTCTGGCTATTTATTGTCTCTGCTTTGGGGAATTCTTTAGATAATGAATGCAAGAGCTCATCAGAGTTCCTCTGCATCTCTCTCTTCACCTTCTGCCAAGGAATCGACTGCTGACCGCGCTGGAAGCCTGCAAAACCGCAACAAAGTAGCAAAGACGACTACTGCAACCTTGCATCACTGATCCTGCCACCTTCTCGACTGCTTTCCTGGTGGTGCATGCTGTGGGGGTAGTCTGCCTCCTCTCTGCACTAGAAGCTCCAAAGAAATCTCCCGTGGGTCGACGGAATCTTCCTGCTGCAACCGCAGGCAACAAAAGACTGCATCACCGGTCCTCTGGGTCCCCTCTCAGCATGACGAGCGTGGTCTCTGGAACTCAGCAACTCTGTCCAAGTGACTCCCACAGTCCAGTGACTCTTCAGTCCAAGTTTGGTGGAGGTATGTCCTTGCCTCCCCACGCTAGACTGCATTGCTGGGTACCGCGTGATTTGCAGCTGCTCCGGCTCCTGTGCACTCTTCCAGGATTTCCTTTGTGCACAGCCAAGCCTGGGTCCCCGACACTCTAACCTGCAGTGCACAACCTCCTGAGTTGTCCTCCGGCGTCATGGGACCTTCTTTTGTGACTTCGGGTGAGCTCCAGTTCACTCTTCTTTGTAGTGCCTGTTCTGGCACTTCTGCAGGTGCTGCTTGCTTCTGAGTGGGCTCTTTGTCTTGCTGGATGCCTCCTCTGTCTCCTCACGCAATTGGCGACATCCTGGTCCCTCCTGGGCCACAGGAGCATCCAAAAACCTTAACCGCGATCCTTGCAGCTAGCAAGGCTTGTTTGTGGTCTTTCTGCACGGAAACACCTCTGCAAGCTTCTTCACCACGTGGGACATCCATCCTCCAAAGGGGAAGCTTCTAGCCCTCGTCGTTCTTGCAGAATCCACAGCTTCTACCATCCAGTGGCAGCTTCTTTGCACCCACAGCTGGCATTTCCTGGGCATCTGCCCACTCCCGACTTGATCGTGACTCTTGGACTTGGTCCCCTTGTTCCACAGGTCCTCTCGTCTGGAAATCCATTGCTGGTGTTGGTCTTCCTTGCAGAATTCCCTTATCACGACTTCTGTGCTCTCTGGGGAACTTAGGTGCACTTTGCACCCTCTTTTCAGGGTCTTGGGGTGGGCTATTTTTCTAACCCTCACTGTTTTCTTACAGTCCCAGCGACCCTCTACAAGCTCACATAGGTTTGGGGTCCATTCGTGGTTCGCATTCCACTTCTAGAGTATATGGTTTTTGTTGCCCCTATACCTATGTGCTCCCTTTGCAGTCTATTGTGACTATACATTGCTTGCACTGTTTTCTATTGCTATTACTGCATATTTTTGGTATTGTGTACATATATCTTGTGTCTATTTTCTATCCTCATAATGAGGGTACTCACTGAGATACTTTGGCATATTGTCATAAAAATAAAGTACCTTTATTTTTAGTATATCTCTGGATTGTGTTTTCTTATGATATTGAGCATATGACACCAGTGGTATAGTAGGAGCTTCACACGTCTCCTAGTTCAGCCTAAGCTGCTCTGCTAAGCTCCCCTTTTCTATCAGCCTAAGCTGCTAGACACCTCTTCTACACTAATAAGGGATAACTGGACCTGGTACAAAGTGTAAGTACCCCTTGGTACCCACTACAAACCAGGCCAGCCTCCTACATCTACTGAGACCAGAGATTATGTTCTTCCTTTTAAAAACTACAAGTATGTAAAATGTCCTAGAAGCATAGCCCGTATGGCACCATTCCATACACATTAGTGGTATGCAACATCTTCCCGCCCTTTACCCAGGAAAGAGGACCTCTTACTGAAAGACCCCTGAGTGTGTTTCCCATCAATTTTGGAGACACATTGTTGATGCACAGGACTATAGTCACATCTCCACCAAACAAAGAAGCACTACATCAGTGTCATGGGGTTTAGTGGGTTTAGGGGATAGGCTGCCAGGCCCTGTGGCCAACTCCTGCTGCGCACAGATGAAGGCTGTGCTTGGCACATGGGCGGGTTGTTATAGGAGATATGCTGTAGGGCCTAGCCTGCGGACAATACCTGCCACGCATGGCCAAAGTCTTGCAAATTTTGGGGTGATCTTTCAAGCAGGGGCTGAGAAAAAGGAGGTTCGCTAAAAAAGAATTTGTCCTGTATTTTCCCACAGGGTTTTTGAACACAGCTGCAGGCCAAACCACTGGACGGAATTACACTAAGGGGCATATTTATACTCCGTTTGCGCCAAATTTGCGTCGTTTTTTTCGACGCAAATTCGACGCAAAAATAACTCCATATTTATACTTTGGCGGTAGACGCGTCTAGCGCCAAAGTTCATGGAGTTAGCGTCATTTTTTGGCGTGAACACCTTCCTTGCGTTAATGATATGCAAGGTAGGCGTTACCGTCTAAAAAATCGACTCTGAGGCATGTGCGTGGGATTTATATTCCCGGGCAAAAATCACGCCCAGGAGTGGGCGGGTCTAAAAAACCCGCTTTAGCGTCGGATTTTAACGCCTGGGTCAGGGCAGGCGTTAAGGGACCTGTGGGCTCAGAATGAGCCCAGAGGTGCCCTCCCCTGCCCCCAGGGACACCCCCTGCCACCCTTGCCCACCCCAGGAGGACACCCAAGGATGGAGGGACCCACGCCAGGGACATTAAGGTAAGTTCAGGTAAGTATTTTTTTTTTAAAAATTTTGTGGCATAGGGGGGCCTGATTTGTGCCCCCCTACATGCCACTATGCCCAATGACCATGCCCAGGGGACAGAAGTCCCCTGGGCATGGCCATTGGGCAAGGGGGCATGACTCCTGTCTTTGCTAAGACAGGAGTCATTTCAATGGGGGTTGGGAGTGAAAAAAAAATGGCGCAAATCGGGTTGAGGTGATTTTTTTGCCTCAGCCTGACTTGCACCATTTGTGGACGCCCATACGCCATTTTCCCCCTACGCCGGCGCTGCCTGGTGTACGTGTTTTTTTTTAACGCACACCAGACAGCGCCGGCGGCTAACGCCGGCTAACGTCATTCAATAAATACGGCGCCCGCATGGCGCTTCAGAATGGCGTTAGCCGGCGCTAATTTTTTTGACGCAAAACTGCGTTGGCGCAGTTTTGCGTCAAAAAGTATAAATATGGGCCTAAATTTGGCAGAAAGCTAACTTTTGGTCCACAAAGAGTGCTTTTTGTGATTTGGTGTGCATCTGTTCAGTAGTGGTAGAGATATTAAAGGAAAATTTAGTAGTGATATCTAGGGATATAGAGGCTCCACGGATCCTTGAGATCTAGTGCTGGGATCCTATTGGCTGCCATCACTTCAACCAGGAAGTGTTAGCAGTCCCAAAAGAAAACATAAAATTAAGAAAAAGGGGCAGGGTAGGGAAACTCTAATGTCCCAGCCTTGGTGCTGGGGTCTCCGTGGGACCCCACCAAGTGAAAAAAAAAACAGTTTTTTTTACTTTTCAGTTATCTGTCGAAATGTTTTTTAAAAAACAAGCTCTGCCTCACATACTTGTTATCGTAGCCCCTGGGTGGGCCAGGTCCTGGGGGCACGCATATATATTGTAAAATTGGAGGGGGCTGAATGGGGCCACCCTCCAAGGGCTTACTAAAGCCCCAGGGACCACCACCTCTCCTTGGCTAAGCCCTAGTTTATGTGGGGTGGCTGCACGGACCACCACCTCCCTGCACTACACACAAAAATTTACACGGAGGTGGCCATGCTTACCCCCGATCCCCAGGGACCACTACTATCCCGGGGCGAATGCAAAATTTTTGCCGGGGGCATGGACCCCCCATGCCCCAGAGACCACCACAGCCTTGCGGCTACACACAAAAATGTACACTGCACTGCTAACCATGAAATTTTTATAACATTAATAAAATGATCAATGTGACATTAGCACTCAAATTATTGATGAGAAATGCATGGCTGGGGCACGAGTTACAGTTACCTTAGGATATGAGTTATACTTACTTGAGATAACCATAACTATAACTGATGAATTTCTATGGTTTTGCATAAGCAAATTCAGAACCTAACCATAACCTCCCTATAACCTTTGTTTTTGAATGATATGTATATATATATATATATATATATATTTTTTTTTTTTTTCATTTAATTTAATAAGCTCTTGCAGAGAAATGCACAGCTTTCATTGGCTGACAACACTTCAACCAGAAAGTGATGACAGCTATTTTGGGATTCAGCTTCAGCCGAATCCCACAAAAAAAGTTAAAAAATAAGACAAAGAGCCAGGGTTGGGACACCCTGACTTCTTAGCTCTGGTATGGTGTCCCAGAGTGAAAGGCCCAGTGAAAAAAACACTTTTTTTCAAACTTTCGCCAATTCACAGCAAATTTAAAAGCAAGCACGGTCTCCAGTGCTTGTTAAATCTGAAGTCCCCGGGGGGCCAAGTCCCAGGGACATTGCCATTAATAATGGGGGGGCGCCTGCCCCCGCAGCCTGCGGACTGCCAACTTCCCTGGGATGAAAGGTTTATGTGTGCAGGGGGCCACCTCCCCTGGGCACCCAAGCAGCCCCAGGGCACATCTCTCAAATGAATGTGGGGGGCTGCCCAGGCCCCCACACCTTTAGGGACCACCACGTCCCCGGGGCATATGCCTCAAAGTAAAGCCCAAATTTTAAAACAGATAGGGGGGTCCATTGCATACCCCCTGGGACCACCACCACTCCAGGACTATTGATGTTGGCGGGGCCATGCATCCCCCTTGAGGAGCCATTAATGCCCATGGATACTGCCACATCCCAGGCTCAGCTACTGCTATGTGCCAGGGTGCCCACCTCCAAGACATTGCTGTTTGCTGTGACTTTGTGGGAGCTTTGACAGCTCCTATCAAGTTACAGCAAACACTCTGCTTGCTACGAAAGGGGGTTCCTTCTATTCTCCTGCCGGCAAAAAGCAGGTAGGCCATGCGCAGTGCAGGGTTGGGTGGCTATGCTTATAGTGGTTGGCAGGATGGCCTGGTCACAGGCCATACCCAGCGGCCAACCTCTGCTGCACAGAGGCAAAGGTTGTGCGCAGCACAGGGTTGGGTTTTTATAGGGGTTGGCCGCAGGACAGATGCTGCGGCCAACCACCCGCGCACATGGCTAAAGGCCATGCACGGTGGTAGTTGGATTAATGTGTAGCAATGAAAATTAATTTACGTTCACAAAATGTAGAAATTCAATTAAAAAACATAAGGCTACAGAGACGTAGTAGTTAGGAAATAGCATTGAAAAAAAACAAAGAAATTCAACTAAAAAACAAAGGTTAGAGGGACGTTATAGTTAGGTTCACGTTTTCAACAGGTATAGTTAGAGCTATTTCAAAGTAAGTAGGCTCACACTAGCTCACTGGTGCCCAGGCTCAAACACAGTAACTTACACCAACTTCAGTAGTACCCATGGCCCTGCATACTGATACAAGAAAAGCCTCCCAATGGTGGTAAGTATGGCAGTACATGAACAGCTACCACACAGTAGCCTAACCAACAAATCTGCACTTTCATCACATTCAAATCCTACCCTGCAGTCCTCTGACTTTATTTTCAGCAGGAAAGTGAATGAGCCATCATCCACAGTACCACCTGTGATTTTGCAGCTACCCCAAAGGCCACCCCTTTTGTGATTATATTGAAAAAATTGTTAGTGCTGCAGACAGGCCAAATCTATAATGAGCCCCAGCTGGAAAATGTTAGCAGCAATATCATATTTGAAGGCATCAATATAGTGCGGAAATTCTCATTGTTAGGCAATAGCACCTAGTCAGAACAAGGAGCTTGCATAGTTATAAACGTCACTGACACACACATGGTAGGCTTTGTACTGCATAGTCTATTCAGACTGGCTCTTACTAGATACAACATACAGGCAGTGCACTTGGGTTATTCTTACAAGCCTCATTTTGTCGCATTGTCCAAAACTAATCCTGCAAGATGTTGATTGACTGGGTAAGTACACCTGCTTGTTTAAAAATTATACTGGACAGAGCCACATCAATCCCCACAATTTAGGGGCAGATTTAAGAGCCCCTAGAGCCCCCTTACACCACATTAGTGTCATTTGTATTGACTCTACTGTGGCCCAACAAGGCCAAAGTCACTGCACCAAATTTACAAAGTGGCGCAATGCATTGTGCCACTTTGTAGCTCTATGCGCCAGGCATAATGCATCCAAAGATGCCGTTCCCCCATTAGGGGGGCAGAAAATATGGTGCAAAGAAATCTAAGAGATTTCTTTGCGTAATTTCTTTCAGCACTTTTAACGCCGGCTCAGAGCACTTGTTAAAAGGAGGCACACCATAGTTTACTATGGGCCTCAATTGGCTTTGCAGGATTAGCGTCAAAGCTAGCACTAAACTAGCACACATTTGTTTGGAGCTAATTCCCCTAACTACTACCATGGGGTGTCTTATCTTAGATACAGCGCACACAAGGTGGCTCTGGGGGGGCACTAAGAGGTATAAGAAAAGTGGTGTTGCACTAGGTGCAGTGCCACTTTTCTTAAATCAGGCCCTTAGTTTTGCGTGGCGTAAAATGGAGGGTCATGGACACTGAGAACAAACCTTGACCCAGCTCTAATATTATTGGGCCAAGCACTAAAGGGCCATTAGAGAATGCCATAATCAGGATGCAACTCACAGGTTTTAGTCCCACTCCAACTTCAACAAATTCCTCTATCATCTTTCATATAATATACCCAACAGCATGCACTAGATACCATTCTAAGTCATGGTACACGTACTGCCTCACCACGCAGAACACAAAAATCTTATTCTGAAACATTGCTGGAATTTCAAATAAACTGACAATTCCAAATTGGGTTAACATGATAAATGATTACTAGATAATTTGCTTGCAGGAGACATGGTCATGTGTCAATCAGCACATCAATGGTTTTTACTCAGTGATAACATCAGCTATAGCAAGCACACAGGGTCATATTAGTGGTCGTCTCCTGCCCTTAATCAATGTTGCTTTGACATGCAAAATAGATAAAAACATCTTAAAATCACTTATTTTCATGTAATGTGTTTATCCTTTGTCTCACAACCATCTAATATTCTGATTAGTTTTTATCACAATAACTTTAATTGCAGAAACACAGCAATAGTAGACTTACTGGACTCTGCGTTAAGTGATGTATTAAGCAGAATACAGGGGGATTTTATGTGGATTTAATATGGGAAGGAGACTTCAACTGAAGACTCTGGCCAATTTCTACTAATACTGTGTGCGGATTGTGAATAATGATGCAGCCGATTACTCTCACTTCGCACACAATCTATGTGCAAGTCTTTAAATAGGATGTTGGTGAGACAGAGGGCCTGATTCAGAACTCAGCGGATGGGTTACTCCATCACAATGGTGAAGGACATCCTGCCCGCCAAAATCTAAATCCCATAGGACATAATGGGAGTTACATTTTGGCAGACGGGATATCCGTCACAGTTGTGATGGAGTATCCCGTTCACCAAAATCTAAATCAGGCTCAGAATCTTACTCTCACTACAGATCTGGCAGAATAGGCAATTTTCAGATAAATTACTTTCACTGGGAAGGCCAGCGGTAGTATGATTGATTTCATCACCTTATCTAAAGAGCTTGAGGAGAAAACATCCTATTTTACCATTTCTCACTGTGATGAGTGACCATAAACGTTAAGGCCCATATTTATACTTTTTGACGCAAAACTGCGCCGGCGCAGTTTTGCGTCAAAAATATTACCGCCGGCTAACGCCATTTTGGTGCGCCGTGCAGGCGTCATATTTATACTTTGACGCACGGTGGCACAAACAACAGGAGGGAGTCATTATTATTGATGCACACCGTGGCGTCAAGTCGTAAAGGAAAACAATGTTAATGCGGCGGAAATGACCGTGGGTCGATTTACGACACCGCAAACCAGATATGCGCCGTTTCTTTTACACATTAGCATAAAAAAAAACAGTAAACACAGCCATTTCACCAGAGGAGAGCCAAAATGGATCCCAGATGCCACTACAGACCCCAGGAAGATGACAGCAGACCAGGAACCAGCCAGGATGTCCCACACAAGAACCAGGACACTTTTAAGAAGAAAAGAAAGTGTCGCTTTAGTGCAGAGGAACAGGAAATTCTGGTGAAAGAGGTGACGGAACACCAGCACCAACTGTTTGTCACATCAAAGTTGCCAATCAGTAGGAGAGAGGCTATATGGCAACAAATTGTCGACAAGATTAACAGTGTGGCTGAAGTACGCAGAACAGTCATCAAGTGCAAGAAACGCTGGCATGACTGCAAGCGCAGGACCAAGGAAAAGATGGCCAGGAACAGGAAGGCAGCACTGCAGACTGGAGGGGGGAGTCTAGCACACCAGGAGGCCCTGGACCACATGGAGGAGATGGTCGCAGCCGTCATCCCTGAGGAGATCGTCACAGGGATTCAAGGACAGGACAGTGCAGACTACCAGGAGACAACGCACATGCAGGGTAAGTCGCATGGGGAATGAAAATGCAATAATGTCAACTGTGAGCGGGGGGGATACCGACCACTAAATGCATGGAAGTCATCTAATACATGGAGTGGTATGGGTAAAGGAGCACGGCAGGGGGGCATGGCCCGTTCTGAGAAGACCTGGGGCACACCATTACACAACACCAACAACAGTCCCATGGGGGCATGCTGTCATGCCAACGATGGAGCAAAGGGAAAGCCACGCAAGGAGGGAAGGCCTCTACGTCAAACTGACATCCCGGTACACGTCAGCCGACATACTCCCTACATTAACTAGGGCCCTATTAACAACCTCTAGCCATACCGACAATTGGAATGTAACTGCGACAACAGTTGCCACTACCACCTCTGCTCTGTGTGCAGCTCAAGTAGCCAATGGCAGTAACCTCCCCATGGATCATACACACCTAAATTAGGGGGTGAGGATGACAACTGCACCAATCCCCAGAAACAAGACAAAGGCCTCAGTACTCTCAAATATCAATGCCCATAGTTGTCGCAAACATCAGCCAATGTAAACAACAATAGGAGCTACACAGCACTAAGGACACACCCATGCTGCATATGTCAGGGTCCATCCTGTGCCTGGGTAACAATGCAACATCCCAAATGTCATACTGCTCAGACAACAGCATTGAGGAGGGGACACATGTAACTGGTCACTGAAATACACCTGCACAGTCAGAGGAGGAAATAGGACACTGATACGATTATCAGGGCAATCCAATGTAACACACATTCTCCAACATCAGCAGGACACATTACCAATGTCAACATCCACATCGGATCATAACATTGCCATGCACAGGATATGCCACATGTCAATTACATTTAAGTGGATGTGAAAGATCAGAGATTGGGGCAGGTCCAGATTGTTAAGTGTGCTGCCAGGGCCATCAGAACACCCACAGCCAGTGAAAGGTCTCACCATGAGAATGGATGTACACGGAGGGTTGAGTAGGACAAGAAGGTGGCAATTCTCTATTTGGCATAAACCAACACCTAGAGGCAATGAGGCTGACAAGTCTGATAACTCAATAACATACATGTGACACACAGGTGGGCCATAGGCCTAGAAGAATGCCCATCTGAAGGACTGGAGAAATTAACACAAAACAAGATCACAAAGTGAATTCATCAAAAGGCAGGCACGTCATATCAAACTTGCCACAACACAGACACACAAATTGTACCCTGTTTCATTGCAGAGTAAGATGGATCTCCTGCCGATATGCCTGTCCCAGATTTTCCTGATGACATGGATGAAGAGCCGATAAACATTCCCCAGGAGACTATGCAAAAGGTCCTTGAAACCCTCCAGACCCCACCTTCAGTCACAAGGATGAGCACAGAACAAGCAGCCATCGCAGAGGATCCACCCACCACCCCAATTGTAAGACCTGCCAGCTCCAGTACAGCTGAGGACTCAGACGACGCTGGCACCAGCTTTGAGAGAACTGTAGTTGGAGTACAGCGGGAGCTGGCCAATGAGGTGCGGTGGAGATGCAAAATATGACAGCCAGCCTTGAGGGGATGCGTTCGTGCATGATGTCATCTGCAGATCAGGCAGCAGCAATGCAAGCCCTAACATCCATACTGCAAGGACTACAAGAAACTGTCAACGAATTCACCACTGCAGTAAGGGAGGTGCCACAACACCTCGCACCCCAAACCTTCCACTGCATGCACGAATGCAATCATGACTCCCTCAGGGCCGACCTGGCTGCCTACCATCGTGATGTGGCTGCTATTCTCAAGAACCAGCAGGCCCTCCTTGCTGCAGTACTGCCCTTAAGACCTTCACAGGGAGCAGCAACCGGGATGTCTGACTCCACGTCTTCTAACACTGAGGTGTGTGTTGCCCCTTCACAACCAACAACAACAAGGACAAAGCAGGCAACACACACATCAGAAGAAGAAGACATGGAACAGATCACATTCACAAGGAAAATGACCCACAAGCACTAGTCCCTGCCACATGGCCCACATTTACCAAGGTCCTGCGCATTGTAACTTGCCAGTCTTGCAACAACTTTACTTGAGCACTGTTCTGCAAACCACTGTATATCTTGTCAACCAGCCCAGTGATTGTGTCTCTCCTACTCATTGCCAAATCCTGTCCCTCTGCACTGTCTGAAACATCAACCCCAGCATGTCGAAAGCATTTCCGTAACCCCTTGTGTTGGATCCCAATTTAAGATGTCACTATAATGGACTCATAATCATGGACAATGTACAGATAGCACTACAGCATGTTTCAATAAATAGCACTTACACAACAAATCTGTCTCTGGGTAATGTGACATTTCAACTGTGAAGTAGATAACTGGAATGTGCCTACTGTCAAATTACGTAGCTTGTCAATACAACCGTCCTGATAATATGTAGTCAGAGAATTCTGCACAGTGCCCATGATTGCATCATACTCTGCCCATCCTGAGGGACAAATCGGATGAAGTGAGAAACCATACACCACCATGCTGTGTTGGACAGAAGAATGCTTCCTCAGGGGATAACTAAGTCATCAAATAGTGGCCTCAAAATGTTGTAAACATGCAAAAATAACACAATAAACATGCCACACTAATCTAAGTAAACACTAAAAAAACTGCACAAATGAAGGGGTCTGAGTTAACATACAAATAGGTAATCATGCCGAACTGTGTCACAAATGATGTATGAGGGTCAGAAAGACAAGAATACAAGATTGCAAATGAGAACTCATCTTATAAGGGTGTGCATGATCATCACACTGCTGTCAGACCTAAAACTGGTTCCCCAGTACCAAGTCTGGAAGCACTGTTAGTGACTTTGAAAACACACTTATCAACAGAAACACATTGGGATCCATATTAACTGTGATTGGTGGTTGCAACGAAGGGTCGACACTTTGCAAGGTAGCTCCGGGCTAGCTGCCAATCGTACAGCTCAGTTGGGATTTGTTTGTAGCATAGGATACAGATGTTATGGTACCAAATTGATGTACACTGAATCCAAACCCATGATCAAGTACCATTCAACACATACAATTAAGGGTTAACCAAATATTTATTAAATGCTAATCACAGATGAGGAAACTGAGGGAAAAATCTTACCTACCCTAATCTAACCTGACTACTCATTACCCACAACTGTCCCAAACTAACCTAAGCTACACTTACTTATCACATGTAACGAAACATTCTAAACATCTACCCCCACCCCCCTTATGAGACGGGACATGGAGGACAACACATACTAACCTAAACACATACTATACTATCCTATACAAATATATATTTTTTGTATTTTTGTATTTTATTTTATTTTGGTATATATATTTTTTTTACACACAAGAACCCCAACATAGACCCCCACCCACCCACACACACATGTAATAAGTAAAAATAGAAACAAGCAGGCCCCCCACCCCATACCCACTAACACTAACTAAACTAACAGCCTATATTAACCTAACACTAAGCCCCCTAAGCCCACTAACTATAAGAACAAGGAAAGAGGAGGGAGGGGAGGGAATCATGTCCATCAAAAAAGTGTCTAGAGGTTGGCCGTCTGGAGGGTCCTCTTAATGGACTTAACCCGCCGGTTAATATGCCGTACGTCCCGGCTCAGGTGGCTCAACTTGCGCAGCACTTTGTCCATCTTATGTTCCATTTGGTTGAAGGCTGCAGGGTCAACAGATGGAGCAGTGGCAGTCTGTGTACCGGTGGAGGAGGTCTGTGTGGGTGTGGTGCCAGGCCTAGTGGGCTGTCCTGCACCGGTGGCAATGCTGGGGCCTGGAAGTCCAGCACATGTTGGACAAACAGTGGCAGCTGTGGGTGGGGCCACCTGGCTCGTATTGGTGGTTGTGCTGGTGGTGGCTGTGGTGGGCAAAGTAGGCCCACCCTGTGGGAAGGCTCTCCATGCCCCGGAGGCCCGTTCATGACGATATCGCCGGGCCATCCTCCGGAACCCCGACTCCACCAGCAGGATGTGCATGGCCCGGCGGTGAAATTCACGGACCTGGTCTGGAGTCATGTTAGCAGCTGTGAAGACAAATGCAGATATTCTACATTAGTAACTGCATTGTGTGAAATGGCACAGCAAGTTTATCAGACATTACATCTACTGTACTTGTAACAGCTCATATCACAATACGGAGCATTGAATGTCCCTGAGGAAGTATATGGCAGGCCAGACTACAAAGGTCACATCACACAAAGCACATCCATAACCTACAAGATGGGTAATAACTGGCTTTGACTTGCAATCTGAGTTCTGCCAGTTATCAGCTAAGAATCATGCTGCATATCCTCCGCCAAGACCTGGGCTACAAATGTCAGTGTACGGAAAGCAAAACTAAAGCCACATGGTCTGCAAGTTGTAACTGGACTTGCCAGTATAGTACCAAGTGCCAAACCTGAGTGTGTATACTAGTATGCAACCAAACCGTCACTTATTCACATGTATGTGTAACATACTGGTAGCATCAGTACTAGGTACCCCATTCACAAACCCATGGCCGTGTTTGAGGGGGGGGTGGATACACAACAATAATTTGCCAACCACATGTACACCGAGGAGTGTATGGGAAACTCCACACATGTTTGTCTCTACAGACACACCACAGGTAAGGTCTATCTACAATTAGGAGTCAGCCAACCCTAGAGCACTCATAGGGTCAGACATGTCAGGAAATGCAGAACTTGGTACACAACATATACTTCCAGTGAGGCCTGACATACATCAGACACAGAGTTGCTAGAACACCCATCATCATGAATTGCATGCACACCTAGGCCATTGCACTCAAGTTCCACAGACTTGTTGCACTACATGTGGAAGTACATGCTGCTAGGAGGTTCTACCTACTGTTTCAAAATAACGTAGGTAAATAGGGAAGCAGATGTCTATTGGAAAGCTATTTGCTGTACCAATCTTAGAGAATGTGGGTCTGACAGGATGACTAAATCGGGGCTGACTTCCATTGCGACTCTTGGTGATACAAGTGTCATACACATGACTAACCCCTGTACTGACAGTGGGGCCTATAGGGATGTCCTACAATCCCTACATGATACCATTGGATATGCATTGGCAAACTCAAAACATGTGAGAACTGCATTCCCACTCATGGAACAAGAGAAAAGCTTGCCCAACGCATCACACCTTGCTATGCGTCCAACTCACACGAGTCCATAACCAGCAAACACAACACATAACAGACATATCAGCACTTACTGGAGTGGTGGGGGTCCTCAAATATCGCCACCTCTCCCACAGTGTAGGGTGCCGGTCCACCTGTAAGGTATGGAAGGAAGAAATGTGCTCAAAATCTGTGCACAGTGCAACAATTTCATAAACATTTACAATGTGTAGGCTGAATAAGGAAATGGCAGCCATTCAGACATGATGGTACTGCATCTGATATATCACGGCCAACTTGTACATAGCATGGGTCTCCTGTGACAGTTACACTCATATCTGCACACATACATTCACCCTAACTATCGTGGTTGCAAACATGCCCCGTAATTGGTGAGCACTAAAAAAATGGAGTGTAATCGTCTCATCATGTGCATCCAAGAGAGACATCCAAAGCCTGGTTACTTGAGGACTGCATTACCAGTCAAACATGCCTTGTGGCCATGACACATTTATTGCACATAGGTCCAATGTACAGAGGGAGGGGTAGGGACTTTTGTAAGCCATCCTGTTGTTACAGTTTATTCAATTGATGTGGCCCAGCTATGGTGATTTGCACCAACCATGGAGATGTGAGGCCATGTGCATACACTTGGACTGCCATCCATATTTGGATTGTGGCTCAAATAATTCCAACAAACATCTTAAGGTGTTACCTGAGGGCACCTTACACCTTTTCACAATGCTTTCAAATCAAGAACTGACATGTATCCAAAAAGATCAAGGAACACAATAATCCCACACATTCATAGTACTTCCGTGAACGCTTTCCTTCCACACTCACCAGACTCACATGAGACATATGTCTGGGCCACTTTGCTATTATCAATTGACGTGAAGGCAGCACTCATTTTCTGCATCATGTAGTGATTCTATAGTCAGTCTAGCAATTGCATCAACATAGTTGGCCTAAATGTTGGTACATCTGTACTTCTCTGTCAATAGTACCCTATATAGACATGATTGGCTCATATTTTGTTAGCTGTTCTGACAAAAAGGCTGCACCAATTTCCTTCATGGAAAAGTAACCTGTAAGTTTCCTGAGCACGTGCTACCTGACAGCTAGCAATTGTGATCCTTGCCATAGTGCATCAATGATCCCCTTGTATTTCCCCAGCATTACACACAGTCAGCAGGTTAGCTTGCAGACATTGTACTAATCCCCTGATGTTACTACAGAGCATTTAATCGTGCACATTAACATAATTCGTACTCACCAACAGTGCCACCAATCATGATTCCCAGGTGGTCCAAGAGATCCTGCTCCCTGGTGATGAGGTCAGCCCACCGGTGCTTCAGCTGGTGGTCACTCCTCTGGCTGGCATACACACGCTGCAGGTGATGCAGCACCTTTCCCCACTGGATTCTGCGCGCCTCTGTCGGATACCCCTGTATCACCCTGCCCCCTGCCTGGATCATGAGCGGCAAGAAATGCGTCACAAGCCAGATGAACCCCCCCAACTCCTCTTCCCCAATCCTGCAAAGACGTGGCCTACCAGACATACTTAGAAGAGAAATGGAATAGGGGTTAAAGAAATAGAAAGGGGAAAAGGGTGGAAAGTAGGGGTACAGAGCTAGAAAAAAAGTAAACCTAAACACTATCCCCAAACTAACACTACCCACAACAGACTCCCACAAACAAGAAAAACACAAGATAAATGAACAAATGTAGACAAAACACAGTAGTACAGTATACACCAACAATATTTATTTCACAAATTGACAATATAGATAGCACACAGGACAAAAACAGCACAAAATCTCAGGACAACACTCTCTACACAGCCACACAGTCTAGAAGGATCATAGACTGCAAAGTGAAAGTGAAAGTACACCCACTGTACTTGATCTGTAAACAGGATATCCTGTATGAAAAGTCCCGCCTTTTTCGCATTATGCGTCATTTTTTGTTTACCAAAACTGTATTTGCATCATTTTTTTTGACGCACAGAAGTGAATATTAACCCGCATCCACATAATAGTACATGGACTGTACAAATATCTGGATGCGGGCTAAATTTCACTTCTGTGCGTCAAAAAAAATGACACAAATATAGTTTTGGTAAACAAAAAATGACGCACCACGCTAGGGTCGTCAAAATTACAGTGCATTAACTGGTTTGGGGCATTTTTACTTGTTTTTTGGTTATGTTACATTTGGGACACATCAGAGATTGGCTAATTGAAGACAGTATGGTGTTGATGGTGTATGTTCACATGTGTGACATCATACTGCAGCGGAACATGATCCACTACTCCCTTCTCAGTATTTTTACAGTTGGCTGACGCAATAGATGGTCATAAGTGTGGCCTACATATATGTATTGCAGAAATTTTGCATGTTTGGCATAAGGAGAGGATAACAATGTGACGCACATATGTACAATACCTAAATGCCTTTGGCTCAAATTGTGTGCTTTGGCAACTAAGGTGTTGGTTGACCAAGTGTGTGTGTATCACATGAAGCATAATTGTACATATGGTTGTATGAATGTGACATCCATGTGTCCAATCCTTAGATGCAAGTCATATTGGAAATGAGCGAGGGCATGTGTTAGTCATACATGTAACAACACCCGTAATGTGTACTTCCAAGTTTTAGGGTCACGTAGACACCACATGTGACATAGCATGCACCAGATGGATGGCAGACGCTTGTTCATGTCAATGTTCCACATTTTCTACATCCTATGTCCTAGAGTATTGGTAAGAGCTTCCTAGGCACTACTTGGAGAATCCCACAGTGAGTCATACACATCCATTAAGGAAGTGGGTACCATGTTGTTTGCAAGGGTGAATCTCAAATGTATGATGACACCACAGTTGAGGCCATAGAAGTGAGCCACAACTATCAAGTGGCTGTGGTGGACCAGCATACAAGATAGCACGTGTCCACTTATTTCCAGTGATCAATTGCACATAGGTGTCTTGTTCATGTGTGTGGTCCAATGATGATCCTGTATATTTTTTGGGGTGTAATTTGTCACTGTTCGGTCCAGGACTCATCATGAGTCAGTGGCAGCTATTCCTGTATCTACTGAGTATCCTTGGTTGATCAATGTGAGTAAAGTGGATGTGGACATGTGAACCAACATGTGGATGGTCCCACCCTGTCACTAAAGACGTGTAATGAGACAGTCAACAGGGCAACCTTGGTGTGCTGAGTGAGATAATGTCTCAGGTGTCATGTTCCGGCAGGTGTCATTACAACATTTGTACACAGGTTGGCCTCTGCACTTCCCACTGCATCTGGGAACATCCTAGCCTCTGTGCTGATTATTCTCGCAGCTATTCACCACACATGGCCCATCACTATGTTGTGCGCACTGTGATTCTGTGTGTGAACTGTCATGGTCCTGACATTTGTGTATTATTCATGGACATTATCAGAGGTTGCTGGTTGTGCTGAAAGCCCCGTACCCAATACCTGCCTACGGCCCTGGGACACTGTCACACTTTGTCATTCATGCATAAATACAACCCAGACAAGGGATGGGCCATGAATTTTGCTTTTCCAAGAGGATGTAACTCAAATGGTACAGTTAAAAGGCAGATGATGCTATACAATGTATTTGTGTATGCATGGAAGAAGCCCATGCCCAATGTCCCCTGATGAATGAGAGGTTTGCTAACGCAAGTGTGGTACATATGTAGACACAGGGATACTTTAGTGTGACGCACAGACAGTTGCCAGTCAGGGTGACAGAATGCAAGGTGATTCAGGATCCAGTTACTTGACAAGTTACGTAATCAGTGGTCTGACTGAGACTGTTTGGAGGACAAACTAGACAGTTGGCATGTCAAACTGTGTATGTCCTGTGTTTTTGAAGGTGAGAAACGAACCCAAGGGCTGTGTTACACTACTTAATTAGTATCAATGCTTGACGGTGTATTTGACATAATGGCAACTCCTATGCTGTTCCAGGCATCATCAGGGGCAGTGCTTTTTTAAATGGGTGGTCTGCCTGGAGGTGATCACAGGTGTGGGCTGCATCTGTTTCTCACCAGTCCTGTAGGGGAGACTTGCATTCTGAGGGCCAACAGACATTTTCACAGGGGAAGCAATCTACATGTGCTAACAGGGCTTTGAAACTAGAAGACAGTGTATAAATTGACCTGACGTCCTTGCAGTCAGATGTTCTATGACAATGGTATACCAAAGGAAAGGGTGTAGCACACTGGCTTGCTAATGTTGGTCTGTGTGTGTAGAGGAGGGAATATCAGGGTACACATCTTAGTATTCCAGGGACCTCTTCCGACAGGTGGGTTGTGACCAGGTGCATGGGTGTGTCAGGAGTTAGGAAATGGGCTGACATGTACATGGAATAATTTCCAGACTTATAGCATTTCATACATTTAGTTGATAATGCAAATACTTTGTGGTGAATCGTTAAGGGGTACGAAGATAAAAGGAGGGTCCCAAAATGCATTTTCCCACCAATGCCTTTTCCAGAGACTATTGTATTTGAGTTAGCGCAAAAATGGCTGAAAAGATTTACATTAAATGTGCAAGCATTGTACATTATGGTGTGAAGCTGATCCTTTTTGTGTACTGCAGATAAGTATTTTGTTAATTGTAGAGCATTTAAATTTTGTGATATTTGTGACCATGAAATTCTGATAAACTACTGCAGTACATGGCAATGACAACTCCTTATCCGATTGGATAATGACTGTCTTTGGAGCCGTTTAAGGGAGCCATGTTGCTTTTAGGGCACTTTTCCATTGTTCCGGCTTAGGGCTTTAAATATAGGTAACTATTAGGTGTTATATTATATGAAAGTGTTAATAGGTAGGGAAAATATTTATAAGTTACAATATATTAAAAGAAATATCATGAAGTACCGCGTTAAAACCTATGAACTATCAAGGTACTTAAAATAAATAAATAAATAGGTTGCAATTTTTTTTTTAAACAATGGAATGCACTATATTTCACACATACAATGTAGTGCAGTGTATTTACAATTTGTAACATATTTAATGCTGTAAGAAAAGTGTACAGAGTAGCGCAGATTTACCTAAACAAAATTCCTAAAAAAATACGGTATTTACTAGGTACCAGTGCAGTACGCTGTAAAATTATTTAAAAATATGTAAAACAATATATATTCATTTCCCCACTTATCACCACTTTAATAAAGTGATAATGAGCAGGAACCTACAATAAAGCATACTACTTGCCTATATCTAAGGCTCTAACACTGAACACAGCCAAATTGTAGTAAGAAAAATATGGCAGCCTTTTTCATTTTCTAAAAACAGTCATTACCCAATTATATACTGTCTTGTCCCACGGTATACTGCAAAGTTACCATGGTATACTGTTGCCCAAAATAAAAGTAAGGACACCCTTACATCAAGCATGGTGTCACATGGGAAACACAATGCTAAAGTCAGATTTACAAAGCAACTCAAGGTCACCATGTGTGGCCCTACATTGATTGGTAATTCTGGAGAAATGAAAGGCAGCTGAATTTGCAATTTTGCATTATTCTGCACACCATAATCTAAATTATTGCTAAATTTCACATACATCCATACACCATTCCAATGTACACCACAACATCATATATCACTCCACTCCATGGTATCCCTGTCTATGCCACTCCTGTGTACACCACACAACTCTAACCCACTCCATTTAAAACCATGCCACTCTACACCACTTCACTATGTTATTCCACTCTATGCCACTCCACACTATGACCTTCATTACGAGTTTGGTCGACCTTTTCGGAAGACTGCCATGGCGGCCGCCACAAAGAGACCACCAGTGTTGGCAGTATCCCGACTGCCATATTACGAGTCACAAACTGAAGTCTGCCAAAAAAGAGCCACATATCCAAGACCGCCGGGCCAACCGAGGGCAGGAGAGAGGCAGTCCCACCACCAGCAACGACACGCCAACAACATACCGCCCTCCACATACCACCCCCAAATCAGCACAGTGGTCATTGCATGGCAGAAAACCATTGGCTGCGCTGACTGCCGTGGTCATGAAATCACCTCTAGCAGAACACAACACCACATTGGACAGTATTAATACCCCACCCCTGAGACACATACACACATCAAACACAACTGCACACAGCACTGTATAACACACCCCCACGCAACCCACAATCCTTTGCAACTAAAACGACTATCACAGACAGTAAGGAACCAACATCGCACAAATTTGCACTTGCACACCTTAGGCACATTTACACATCTCACTCAGCACACACCACACAACTTCCCCCATCAACACAATACACACATCACAACTACACACAAACACCACAACACACCAGTGCACTAAACGTGGCACCCCACACACCACATCAAGCACCACACACTCCACTGTAGAACAAACCACTTCACTACCACCATGCCCCCTCAAAATCACCCATGATTCACTGATGATGAGTTGAGGATCATGGCTGGCGAAATAGTCAGGGTAGAGCCACAACTGTTGGGAGCACAGGTACAGCAAACACCCATCGCCAGGAAAATGGAGTTATGGCGGAGGATCGTCGACAGGGTTAACTCAGTTGACAACCATCCACACACAAGGGAGGACATCCGAAAAGGTGGAATGACATACTGGGGAAGCTGTGTTCCACTACATCACGACAATAGCTTACCATCAACAAAACTGGCAGTGGACCCCCACCTCCTCCCCCGAGTTCACATCGTGGGAGGAGAAGGTCTTGGCCATCCTGCATCCTGAGGGCTTGACTGGAATACCCAGAGGATTGGACTCTGTTAAGTCACTATCACTCACCTGGCACCAACCACACCTGTACAGCATGCACCCCCACCATCCTACCACCCCCCCCAATGTGCCCCATCATGCACACCCCCCTCACCCAATAGCCCTCCATTGCATGCCACACCACCCCGCTGCCACTATCCCCGCCCAGCCCCTCCGAGTGCACAGATAGCACTCACAGTGGCCACCACTACAACTTCCTCAATGCATCACTCCCTACCCTTGACAATCAGCCCCTACTACACCACATTGGAACCCCTGCATGTAAAACCAGGGTACCTCTCACACTAAGTCAATACGTTGACTGCTTAGTACCACATGGCAGTGACAGCAATGCTATTCACTATCCACAAACCTCAATGCAGCATGGAACCATCTTCACAATCCATCACCTATAAACAATGTCAGCAGGGCAGCATCTGTCATTGCCATTCCTGGGAAGCAAGTCAAGGCACTGTATGCACCAGCCCATGATACCAAAAAGTACACCTTCACAATGTCACTCTCACCCTCTCCATCCACAGCTACCCCTCCCACTGCCACCCTGCAGAAGATGCGAGAGACACCAAGCCCTCCCCAGGATGAAGGCCCCAGTGAGGACTCCTACTGTGGATGTCTGGACAGTGATGTCTTACCTGGCCCATCTTGGACAACTGATCAGCCCACCACTTCCAGCATCACCCTGCCCACATCTGAGCACCCCACTCCTGTTGCATCAACATCACAGCCAACTCCTCATCCCCAGACCTGTGTCTGAAGGACTGTTCAATCAGCAGTGTAAACCACATTGCAGGGACCAGATTCTACCCCACACACCCAAGATGATAAAGGTTCTGTTGCAACTGGGAGTGGGCACACTATGCCAAGGGCACAGGCACAGGGAGCCAGGGGCAGTGGGAGGGCACCAGTGGGCCAAGGGATGAGGTGCCCAAGGGAAATGACTGGCCAGGAGGCCATCTCCCAGGTTCTGGGAGCATATCAGCAATCCCAGGACCAGATGGGCCAGATGCTCTCAACCTTGCAGGAGAACCAGAGGCAGGAGAGGCTGGAGAGGGAATACCACCAAGAGGCCATGCAGCAGTGGCAGGCACACAATGCCACCTTTGCCTCCTTTGCAGGGGTGTTCACAGAGCTTACAAGCATCCTGAGTGCATCCTGCACCCACCAGCAGACCCCTTCCACTAGCCACTTACCAACTGTACCATCCACATCAGCCACAACTAGTGAATAGAGGCCCTGCCAGAGGACACACAGGCCACTAGCACCCGTGCCTTTGCAGCAGAGGAACCCCCACGGAAATGAGGTCATCCATCCAGACATCCTGCAGGACCTGATGCCAAGACCAAAACTACCACCAGGAAGTGATCCCTCTCCTGAACACTCTCCCATGTGTGCCACTGAGACACCCTGTTGACAGTCCAGTGTCATATCTCCATTTTCCCATGCCCCTTGAATACGGGACCTGCTCTACCTACAGCTGGTCCAAATACTCTGATGACTTCATTCCCCATGACCCCACTCATCACCCATTATACTTGAAAATCACAATAAACACCATTGAGCACAGTTACTGCTTACGTGTCTTTATTGTAACAAGTACGTGTTATGTAGGGTAACATGTCATTTCAGTCCACCCATTGAGCAGCAAATGTCTGTAAGATGTACAGAGGTGGCAGCAAGGTGCAGCTAGTATAGTAGTACATCAGACAAATTCTGAAATCCTGTGTCAAGGGAGCCACCAATCAAGCCAGGAACCAGAGAAGCACCACACAATGGTCCTGCAAATAGACCAAGACAGGGACAACCATCACAATAGAAGTCAATGTTGGTGACTCAACATACATGCAGTACATATTTGTCCTTACAAGTGCGAGTTTGCAAGTGGAATGTTAACACAAATTACCATTGCAGGTCGACACTTCCAAGACATGCATTCCCAGTGGACACATTCCACTGTTAATAAAAGTTAGGTACCATAATTGTCCCTTCGGTACAGTGAGGATAAGTAGCAATACTGATAACACTACTTTGGTTAGCACTCCTTATGCCGTTTACCTAGCAGCCCTGGGAACATACAACATGCCCAATCTTTTGCAGATGTGATGGTAGCCAACAGCATATTCAACATTACTCTGACAGTTGTACATCAACACCTCTGCTGATGGACAATATGTGTGCCTCTAAAGCCACACAGAGGGATAGCTGCACTTCACACCTCCACTGGTGCCACACCCCAGGAGGAGCAATGTCACAAGACAGACAGGAGTACAGTTCATATACAAACTGTTTACACACACCTGAAGTTCACTGGAAGAATCTGGCCTTCAGTAGCGAGAGTCACCTGTGTGCACAGAGGTTGGACCTATTACAAAACCAGTAGAGACACAGCGCAGAATGTGAAGAGAGGTGACATTACAGTTGGGCACATACAATGGGATACATAGCAATGAGCAGGCTCTCTCTTTCTGTAGCTGTGCCATCATGTGTGGGACATTGCGGTTCCTCAGAATGTATGAGTCATGCACAGATCCAGGAAACATGGCCATCACTTGTGAGATATACTGGTCAGTGAGACACACCACCTGGACATTTATAGAAGGAAAGTTTTTCCTGTTCCTGTACACTTGTTCATTTACCCTGGGAGAAACCAAAGCAATATGGGTGCCATCTATGGCCCCTATCACATGAGGAACGTGCGCCATATCATAGATGTCCGAATTACCAGTGGCCAGATCCGCACATTGGGGGAACCTGATTTAGCTGTCCAGATGTTTGAGTAAGGCACACAGTACATCCTGCAACACTAGACTGAAAATCTGCTGTGACATCCCAGCAGCCAAGCCCACTGTCACCTGGAACAAGCCTGAGGTGGTGAAGTGCAGCACTGATAAGACCTGTACTGTGGGAGGGGTGGCATAGGGGTTGTGGACGCCAGGCAACAGATCTGGCTCCATCTGGCTACACAGTTCATGATGATCTGATGGTTCAAACGATAGGTCTGGATGATGTGGCGTTCCTCCAGAATAGCTAGGTCGACTATGGGTCGGTACACTGGTGGATGTCTCATGTGCACCATTGCACGGTATCTAGGAATGGGATAGAGGAAATGCACAAGTACATGTCAACAGTTCACATGACAACTGACACAATACTTGTAGCACACAATAGTACTGTGGACATATAGATGAAGTATACACTAACTATATGAGGCATGAAGTCTGAATGTGTATGCCATCCCAGATGACACTGCAAAGCCCAGACAAACTGATTGTAACACACAACATATGTGGAACTTCCATGTAACAACACCCAAGTCCCCCTGGTAATGACCTGCATGTAAACTGCACACATACAGATATTGTGACCCCATCTCTGAGGCAGCAAATGACTGCACATGTCCTCTCATAGTCATCAGTACATCTAACAACACTGTCCATGTATGGCACATGTGTGAACCCAGGTTTGACGTGCAAACATTGTAATTCCATGCACATATCAATAGAAATTATCCATGACACACTTATGATTCACCTACAATACACTGACTACATGTAAAATGTCAGCCGCCTGTCCTGCATGCACAGGACAGACGGAAGTGAGCTCCTTCCGCTGGCATTAGACATCATGGCGGTAGGCGGTTGCAACCACTGTGCAACTCCTCATTGGATTACGCTGTTGTATATGGCAGACTGGGGCCAATGATAATCACTGCGGGCGTGACTTTCATGTTCGCGGAGGCCGTGACTGCCAATTTCTGCAGCCTACCTCGCTTGACTCATGACACTAGTGCAACCAAGACCTCCATGCGTGAGCTGCTGTGTTCTGTCTCTGGGATCCATGATGCCATGTCTTGCTGGAGATAGTGCCCCTGCCTTCACGCCTGAAGAACTGGAGAGGCTGGTGGATGAGGTCCTACCCCTGTATGTCAGTTTTACAGGGCACCAGAGCAGCAGGTGAATCCAATATTACTGTCCTGTCAAATAGTGTGAGGCTGGAAGGTGATGTGACGGTGCACACAGATTGGATGCATGCACGTGGCAAAGGAGTGAGTGCGGTAGTGCCGTTAACACACGTTTGCGTGGGCATGAGATGTGTTTGATGTTTGAAGGTCAGTGCTGTTGCTGTGATGTCACTCAACATGACTCTCTCCTTGTATCTGTGTGTCCCATGCAGGTCTGCACCCATCAGAAGAAAGGGATCTGGTGTGCCATTGCCAAGCAAGTGCGGACCCCAGTGATCCATAGCCGGCAGAGCACCCACTGCGGGAAGTGGTGGGAAGACCTGGGACGTTGGGCCCTGAAGACCACTGAGGCCCAGCTGGAGACTGCCTCCCAATGAGGGTGGGGTGCCCATTGGACCTTGACCCTCCCAATGGCCCGCATTTTGGCGGTGGCCCACCCTAATGTGGATGGGTGCTTGAGGGCAGAACAACAGCCACAAGCAGGTGAGTACAGACTGTAACCTCCCACTTGTTAGCCTTTTTATGGGTTTGGCTTGACTACCTGTGGGAAGATGTGGTGTATCTCATTGGTAGATGCACATCGACTATGGGTGTTGGTCTCCATGCATGGAGCTATAACTAAAATTGCTACACAACAGCAGGATCTATCTAGCTTTTGTGTGCCAATACTATGCTGACTGTGACATATGAGGTGACTCAAACCATGTTTGGGTTTCTCTGGACACCGTCAACCTTTTGGTAGAGCAGCTCCTTCCATCAGCATCAGTGAACCAGAGGAGTCAGGCCATTGCTGTCTATATTAGTCAGCCACTATGACAGTCGTAATGTGTGTGTTCTAGATGAGGTACCACATATATATTACGTAGATGGCTGCAGGAGGGCCAAGGAATGAAAGACCACCTTGTTAAGGGATATGTGGCCATTTAATCTTAACATGCAGATGCCATTTGGGTTGACAGTGCATTACACGTCTGTGTCAATTAGCATGGGAATGTGGCAACTATTCTGCTACTATGCATTGTTACAGTCTCCGTCAAGTCATTCAGTGACAATATGTCCACATAATTTATGCTGAATAGAACAATTCAGCATAAATTATGTTTGCCCTATGATTTCCCACAGGTTTGCATGTCTCTGTAGTGGCATGCTCTGACATGACATTAGAGAAACAATAAGGTTTTACCCTGTGTAAATGATGGGTTGGTATTGACCCATTCCACCATTTCTGTCTCCTCCACCCTCCATCTCTCTCCTCCTGTCTTTGTTTGCATCAGCATCATCAGGCGAAGGAGAAGGGGCCCCAGCGAGTGGGGAAGCTGCAGCCTATGGGACTCAGGAGGCTGACACCAGTGAGGCCGAGGGGACCAGTGGGATAGAGGGTGAAGGGAGTGCCACGGGGGAGACCAAATCTACTACATCATCTGCGGAATCCTCCTCCGAAGGATGCTCCCTGGCAGTGGCGGACCTGTCTGAGACCAGCCCAGCTTTATCCTTGTCCACCACCCCCCTTACCAGCACTACCCTCCCTGTAGCTCCCCACCCAGTTGCCCGTGCCCGCTCACCCAGGTGGGTGGGCATCTCCTTCACTGCAGGCACCTCTTCCCCTGCCCCAGTCCGCCTTGCTGTCCTCAATGAGGAGGCTATTGACCTAAGGAGATTCACCTCTGTGGGACAGTCATCCATCATGAATGCTATCCAGGGAGCGGCATCACAAATGCAACTTACTAATGCCTACCTGTGCCCTGACTGTCCTGCAGAGATCCTTTCAGGCTCTGGCCTCCTCATTGATGGCAGCCAGTGTCCCTTCATCTTCCGGTCCCCTTCCAGCTACCTGTCCCCAATCCCTAACCCCTCTGCCCACACCCATCCAGATCACACAGTCAGACCAGCATTCATTCACATCAACAGACACCGTTCGCAAAGACAAACACAAACACAGTACCACAGACCCACCACCGGCATGCACATAGGCAACACACACATGCAGACAACAGCATCCACTCCCTACACAGACTCCTCCATGACCTCCTCCCTCACAGTCACTACACCACTCACATGCGCAATCAGCGCATCAACACTTCCAGATCCACCCAAAGGTTACCTCTTACCAACCATCACCACAATAACAGACCTGCATACATCAACCCCATACACCATATGTGCTGACTACCAACACTCCCACATGCAGCACATCCACCTTCCCAGCAGACACCACCTCAACAGATACTCACACATCCACCCTGGCTTCTCCCTGCATCTCCTGCCCCCACCCCCAAGACACCAAAACACACACACTCACCCACCCAACAAACACCCAGCACACACATGGCTTCCACCAGGCACCTGTACCCAAGGCGCCGACAGTGACACACCTCTCAAGCACTCTTTATCCCTCCACTCCTAAATGTTTTTCCCACAACCTCCCTTGTGTCCCTAGGAAAACGTTTCCTCCGTGAGTTTTACCTGTTCCCTCCCACTGTCCCAGCTCATGCTTCCCCCAAGCACCCTGTTTCCCTCCCCAAGCTCAGCCTTTCTACATCCCAGTCCTCCCATGCCCCCACGGTAATGCTCATGCCACTCCCCCTGCAACATTGAACCTCCTCAAACCTAGGATCACCCCTCCCAAGACCAAGTCCAAAGACCCTACCCAAAAACAGAAGCCCAAACCAAAACACCCCCTGCCCAAACCAAAACCCAAGCCAAGGGATCCCTCTACCTACAAAACCTAAGCTCCCACCTCCGCCCCCCACCCCGGAGGTGCCTGCCTGTCCCATTGATGGCCCTGCCATGTGGAGGCCACTTTGCAGTCAAGAGTCGACTAAAGGCCTGTTACACTGCCAGTGTGCAGGGGCAATGTGTGCATTTGGACTGGCCAGTAGGTCTATGTTGTAAATAGTTAAAATGTCATACTTTTTTATGATGTTCATTACATCTGCACCACAGCACCGTTGATGTTGAGGTTAATAAACGTGTCCTGCCTTTCCTTCCACATGTATGTGTTGTGGTTGTGTGTATTGGTGTGTGTCTTCTGTGTGCGTAATGTGTTTGTGTGGCAGCATGAATTGTGTGGGTGACATGTGCTATGGAATTGTTGTGATGGTGTTGTGTTGCATGGTGTGGTTGTGGTGGTTGCGTTTGTGTGTGCATCTTTGATGTGCTTTGTGTGGTGGCTGGACGTGGTGAGTGACAGGTCACGTAGCTTGGCAGTGTTGAGGTTTGGATTGGTTGTGTGATGTGTCCAGTATGTGTTGTCCTGTGGAGGTGTGCGCTGTGCCTCTCTGCCAATGCATATGTGTGGTTGCGCTTGTGTGACTACTTGGTGATGTGTATGTATGTGTTTGACAGTGGTGGTGGTGTGTGTGTGCAGTGTGGTATGTGTTTGGCACATGTATGTTGCCCATGGTGTGTGTGCTGGCCTCCTCATTGATGGCAGCCAGTGTCCCTTCATCTTCCGGTCCCCTTCCAGCTACCTGTCCCCAATCCCACACCCCTCTGCCCACACCCATCCAGATCACACAGTCAGACCAGCATTCATCCACATCAACAGACACTGTTCGCAAAGACAAACACAAACACAGTACCACAAGACCCACCACCAGCATGCACATAGGAAACACACACATGCAGACAACAGCATCCACTCCCTACACAGACTCCTCCATGACCTCCTCCCTCACAGTCACTAGACATCTCACACGCGCAATCAGCGCATCAACACTTCCAGATCCACCCAAAGGTTACCTCTTAACCACCGTCACCACAATAACAGACCTGCATACAACAACCCCAAACACCATATGTGCTGACTACCAACACTCTCACATGCAGCACATCCACCTTCCCAGCAGACACCACCTCAACAGACACTCACACATCCACCCTGACTCCTCCCTGCATGTCCTGCCCCCCTCCCAAGACATCAAAACACACACACTCACCCACCCAACAAACACCCAGCACACACATGGCTTCCACCAGGCACCTGTACCCAACGCGCCGACAGTGACACACCTCTCAAGCACTCTTTCTCCTGCCACTTCTAAACGTTTTTCCCACGACCTCCCTTGTGTCCCTAGGAAAACGTTTCCTCTGTGAGTTTTACCTGTTCCCTCCCACTGTCTCAGCTCATGCTTTCCCCAAGCACCCCGTTTCCCTCCCCAAGCCCAGCCCTTCTACATCCCAGTCCTCACATGCCCACACGGTACTGCTCATTCCACTCCCCCTGCAACATTGAACCTCCTCAAACCTAGGATCACCCCTCTCAAGACCAAGTCCAAAGACCCTACCCAAAAACAGAAGCCCAAACCAAAACACCCCCTGCCCAAACCAAAACCCAAGCTAAGGGATCCTCCTACCTACAAACCCTAAGCTCCCACCTCCGCCCCCCACCCCGGAGGTGCCTGCCTGTCCCATTGATGGCCCTGCCATGTGGAGGCCACTTTGCAGTTAAGAGTCGAGTAAAGGCCTGTAACACTGCCAGTGTGCCGGGGCAATGTGTGCATTTGGACTGGCCAGTAGGTCTATGTTATAAATAGTTAAAATGTCATACTTTTTAAAGATGTTCATTACATCTGCACCACAGCACCATTGATGTTGAGGTTAACAAACGTGTCCTGCCTTTCCTTCTACATGTATGTGTTGTGGTTGTGTGTATTGGTGTGTGTCTTCTGTGTGTAATGTGTTTGTGTGGCAGCATGAATTGTGTGGGTGACATGTGCTATGGACTTGTTGTGATGGTGTTGTGTTGCATGGTGTGGTTGTGGTGCTTGCGTTCGTGTGTGCATCTTTGATGTGCTTTGTGTGGTGGCTGGACATGGTGAGTGACAGGACACGTAGCTTGGCAGTGTTGTGGTTTGGATTGGTTGTGTGATGTGTCCAGTATGTGTTGTCCTGTGGAGGTGTGCGCTGTGCCTCTCTGCCAATGCATATGTGTGGTTGCGCTTGTGTTGTTGTGTGACTACTTGGTGATGTGTATGTATGTGTTTGACAGTGGTGGTGGTGTGTGTGTGCAGTGTGGTATGTGTTTGACACATGTATGTTGCCCATGGTGTGTGTGCTGGCCTCCTCATTGATGGCAGCCAGTGTCCCTTCATCTTCCGGTCCCCTTCCAGCTACTTGTCCCCAATCCCACACCCCTCTGCCCACACCCATCCTTATCACACAGTCAGACCAGCATTCATCCACATCAACAGACACCGTTCGCAAAGACAAACACAAACACAGTACCACAAGACCCACCACCGGCATGCACATAGGCAACACACACATGCAGACAACAGCATCCACTCCCTACACAGACTCCTCCATGAACGCCTCTGTCACAGTCACTACACCACTCACACGCGCAATCAGCGCATCAACACTTCCAGATCCACCCAAAGGTTACCTCTTACCCACCGTCACCACAATAACAGACCTGCATACATCAACCCCATACACTATGGTGGTCATTCTGACCCTGGCGGTCTTTGACCGCCAGGGCGGAGGACCGCGGGAGCACCGCCGACAGGCCGGCGGTGCTCCAATGGGGATTCCGACCGCGGCGGTAAAGCCGCGGTCGGACCGGCACCACTGGCGGGGTCCCGCCAGTGTACCGCGGCCCCATTGAATCCTCCGCGGCGGCGCAGCTTGCTGCACCGCCGCGGGGATTCCGACCCCCCCTACCGCCATCCAGATCCCGGCGGTCGGACCGCCGAGATCCGGATGGCGGTAGGGGGGGTCGCGGGGCCCCTGGGGGCCCCTGCAGTGCCCATGCCACTGGCATGGGCATTGCAGGGGCCCCCGTAAGAGGGCCCCTACATGTATTTCACTGTCTGCTGCGCAGACAGTGAAATACGCGACGGGTGCAACTGCACCCGTCGCACAGCTTCCACTCCGCCGGCTCGATTCCGAGCCGGCTTCATCGTGGAAGCCTCTTTCCCGCTGGGCTGGCTGGCGGTCTGAAGGCGACCGCCCGCCAGCCCAGCGGGAAAGTCAGAATTACCGCCGCGGTCTTTCGACCGCGGAACGGTAACCTGACGGCGGGACTTTGGCGGGCGGCCTCCGCCGCCCGCCAAGGTCAGAATGAGGGCCTATATGTTCTGACTGCCAACACTCCCACATGCAGCACATCCACCTTCCCAGCAGACACCACCTCAACAGACACTCACACATCCACCCTGGCTTCTTCCTGCATCTCCTGCCCCCCTCCCAAGACACCAAAACGCACACACTCATCCACCCAAAAAACAGCCAGCACACACATGGCTTCCACCAGGCACCTGTACCCAAGGCGCCGAAAGTGACACACCTCTCAAGCACTCTTTATCCCTCCACTCCTAAATGTTTTTCCCGCGACCTCTCTTGTGTCCCTAGGAAAATGTTTCCTCCGTGAGTTTTACCTGTTCCCTCCCACTGTCCCAGCTCATGCTTTCCCCAAGCACCCTGTTTCCCTCCCCAAGCCCAGCCCTTCTACATCCCAGTCCTCCCATGCCCCCACGGTACTGCTCATGCCACTCCCCCTGCAACATTGAACCTCCTCAAACCTAGGATCACCCCTCCCAAGACCAAGTCCAAAGACCCTACCCAAAAACAGAAGCCCAAACCAAAACACCCCCTGCCCAAACCAAAACCCAAGCCAAGGGATCCCTCTACCTACAAAACCTAAGCTCCCACCTCCGCCCCCCACCCCGGAGGTGCCTGCCTGTCCCATTGATGGCCCTGCCATGTGGAGGCCACTTTGCAGTCAAGAGTCGACTAAAGGCCTGTTACACTGCCAGTGTGCAGGGGCAATGTGTGCATTTGGACTGGCCAGTAGGTCTATGTTGTAAATAGTTAAAATGTCATACTTTTTTATGATGTTCATTACATCTGCACCACAGCACCATTGATGTTGAGGTTAATAAAGTGTCCTGCCTTTCCTTCCACATGTATGTGTTGTGGTTGTGTGTATTGGTGTGTGTCTTCTGTGTGCGTAATGTGTTTGTGTGGCAGCATGAACTGTGTGGGTGACATGTGCTATGGACTTGTTGTGATGGTGTTGTGTTGCATGGTGTGGTTGTGGTGTTTGCGTTCGTGTGTGCATCTTTGATGTGCTTTGTGTGGTGGATGGACGTGGTGAGTGACAGGACATGTAGCTTGGCAGTGTTGTGGTTTGGATTGGTTGTGTGATGTGTCCAGTATGTGTTGTTCTGTGGAGGTGTGCGCTGTGCCTCTCTGCCAATGCATATGAGTGGTATGTGTTGGTGTTGTTGTGTGACTACTTGGTGATGTGTATGTATGTGTTTGACAGTGGTGGTGGTGTGTGTGTGCAGTGTGGTATGTGTTTGGCACATGTATGTTGCCCGTTGTGTGTGTGTTGTTGGTGGGTGTGCACTAATAGCTTTCCCTCCAGTTTTTGCTAGGCGGGTTTACTTATGGATGTTGTCTTTGTTGCCATCGCTGGTTCTGCTATTGTATGGCCAGCAGGAGCAGTGGTAAGACTTCAAGTTTGGGTTCCATAGATGCTGCACTTGTCTGTATTCCTGAAGGTGAGTGTTCCATTTTATTTGCTTTGTTTCTGCCAGGGTTTTGGTGGCAGTGCAACCGTGGCAGTTTTCCTGACGGTGTGCAACCTCATAATACGCTCATCCAAAACATGGCCCTGCTGGCCTGGAGATGCTGATTGTCGTCTGCAGCAGTCCGTCCGCACTAGTATTATTGGTGGTGTAGTGGATGTGTTCCGCTGGGAACACCACCATGGTCATAATATGGCGGTCTTCTCAGCCTGGTCTGTGGTGGTGCGACTGCCACAGCCGGCTTGGCGGTCTGGGGACCATCAAACTCGTAATGACCACCTATGCCTCTCCACTGTGAGAGACTCTACTCTACGCCACTCCACTGTACACTATTACAATGTAAGCAACTCCACTCTATTCCACTACACTCTACACTTTTACATTGTATGCACCTCCACTCTATGCCACTCCAGTCTGACACTCTGCAGTACACCAATCCACTGGAAGCCTCTCAGCTAATTGCTATTCCCCCTATGCCTTTCCACTATATGCCACTCCACTCTATACTTTTGCACTGGAAGCCACTCGACTATACACTAGTCCACTGTATGCCACTCCACTGTATGCTGTTCCACTCCAGTGTTTTGCTCTTCACTCTATGCAAATTCATTGTATTACTATTCTATTGGACACCACTTCAATGCACACCACTGTAGTGCAGTATAATCATATGCTATAACATTCTACCCCACTCCACTGTACCCCACTCCACTGTACACCACTCCAGTCTACATCACTCCACTGTACGCTACTCCACTTTACACTATTACGCTCTACACCACTCCAATGGACAACACTCCACTCTACACCACTCCACTCTATGCTATTACACTGTGCACAACTCCACTCAATGCCACTCCACTCTACACCACTTCACTGTATGCCAATCCACTATACGCTATATGCTGTTTTTCTCTACTTCATTCCACTGTATGCCACTCCAATCTATGTTATTCCATGGTCTGCAACTCCACTGTACAACACTCCACTGTATGCTATTTCACTGAATGCCGCTACACTGTATGCTATTCTATGCCACTCCAGTGAATGCCGCTCCACTATGTGCCACTCACACTGCATACTATTACAATTTATGCTATATCAGAGTACACCAATCCAGTCTAAACCACTTCACTGTACACCACTGCATGCTATTCCACTCTACAATATTCCACACTATGCCACTCCACTCCATGCTATTCCACTGAAAGCCGCTCCACTATACCCTACTCCACTCTATGCCTCGCCAGTATCTGGCACTCCACTTTATGCCACTACATTCTATGCTAGTCCATTGGATGACACTCTACTCTAAACCATTCCTCTGTATGCTATTCCACTTTTTGCTATTCTTCTCTATGCCACTCCACTATACTCCACTTCATGCCACTCCTCTGTATGCCATTACATTCAATCCGACTCCACTGTACATCACCTCACTGCGCTCTACTACGCTATGTACTATTACACCCAACACCACTCCACTGTACACAACTCCACTCTATGCCATTCCACTGCACTCCTCTCCACTCCAGTTTAGAGTACTCAACTATATGTTATTCCACTCTTTGCCACTGCACTCTATGTTTTTCCTCTGTATTCCACTCCCCTGCATACTACTCCACTCTACACATCAGTGTATGCTTCTCCACGCTACATACCTCCACTCTACAAAACTTTATTACACTCTTTCTCACTTTACTAGATTCTACTCCACTGTATCCTCTTACACTTCACTGTCCAAATTTGTACTTGACTCTGTGCCCGTACAATCTATTGTACAACATGCCACTCTACATCAGTTTCCAATACTGTACAATACAACTCTCCACTCTACTGTATGGCATGCCACTTCAATTTATAAGAGTTTCCTCAACTCTGCACTACACCATTTCAATGTACGCCACTCCACTCTATGCTAATCCAGTATACCGTATTTCAGTTCACACTACATTCTGTACACCACTTCACTATACACTATTCCACTCTATGTCACTCCACTCTTATACACTCCATTGATGGTATTCCACTGTATGCCTTTCCATTGTATGCTACTCCATTTTATGGAAATCCACTCTAAGCCACTACAGTGTATGCCACTCCACTGTACGACATTCCCCTTAACTCTACATAACTTCACTCTATAAAAGTCCACTACACTTTATGCCACTCTACCACACTCCACTCCATTATATCCCCATACACTCCTCTGTCCTACTCTATATTGCACTGTTTGTCTGTATACTCCAGTGCACAACCCTCTATTCCACTATGCAACTCTTTTTATAGTCTTTGACACAATGCTCCATTCTACAAGACCCCACTCCATTTTATAACACTGTACTACCCATGCTATGCTACTATACTACACTTCATTCCAGTCTACTCTCCAATACACTCTATTATACTTTGCTCCACACTGTGTTATGCCACTGCACTTGACAACTCCACTGCACAATACTTCACCTCACTCTACACTATTGTTCAATAATCCACTCTACAAAGCTTCACTGTTTGACACACTACTCTACTCTCTGCAACTCTACCCTACAATAATCTACTACCACTGTATGCCACTCTCCAACACTTTACTACTGTCTATACCTCTACACACCACTGCACAACACTGTACAATACTTATGCCACTGTACAACACACTACTCCACTCAATGCCACTCTACGATACACTAGTCCACTATAAGACACTGTACACAACTCTTTGTACGTTACTGTACCCCACTTTACTCCAGTCTACTCTATGACACAGTATTCCACTCTTCTCCGCTCCTGCACTGTAAGCCACTCCACTCTACAGCACTCAATGCCATTGTACTCTATAACACTGTATGCCAATGCACCCTACCACACTTTATAACACTGTACACCAATCTACTATAACAAAACTCAACTAGACTGTATGCCACTCTACTCTGCTGTATCCTACATCACTTTCCAATAGTGTTTGACCTCCTACTAAACCTTATTGTACAACACAGTACTCCTGTTTATGACTCTTTACTCGACTGCATGCTATGTCACTCGACTCTACTGCATTCCACTACGCTCCACTCTGCTAAAAAGTTTCCCTCTCTATACCACTGTACCGGACTCCACTGTACACCACTCTACTGTCTGATAATCTACTTTACTGGTTGCAACTCCACAACACTGTACTACACTCAATGCCACTCTATGAGACTCTACTTCACTCAATGCCCATCTACTCTTCACCACTATACACTACTGTATGACTCTGAACGGCACGCCACTCCACTCCTCTCTAGAATACGGCACTCCACTATATGACACAGCACTCCACTCTACTATACTCTTCTCTACTCTACTCTACTCTAGGACACTCCACTTGATGATACTCCACTTTGACTCTCTACTTCACCTTACTTCAATACAAACAGTCTACTTCTTTCTCTGACAGTCTCCACACCCTACTCTACTGTACATCATGCCCGTCCACTGTGCAAGTCATCGCTTCAGTCTATAATACCTGATTCCACTACATGAGACACCATGGTGGTCATTCTGACCCTGGCGGTCTTTGACCGCCAGGGCGGAGGACCGCGGGAGCACCGCCGACAGGCCGGCGGTGCTCCAATGGGGATTCCGACCGCGGCAGTAAAGCCGCGGTCGGACCGGCACCACTGGCGGGGTCCCGCCAGTGTACCGCCGCCCCATTGAATCCTCCGCGGCGGCGCAGCTTGCTGCACCGCCGCGGGGATTCCGACCCCCCCTACCGCCATCCAGATCCCGGCGGTCGGACCGCCGAGATCCGGATGGCGGTAGGGGGGGTCGCGGGGCCCCTGGGGGCCCCTGCAGTGCCCATGCCACTGGCATGGGCATTGCAGGGGCCCCCGTAAGAGGGCCCCTACATGTATTTCACTGTCTGCTGCGCAGACAGTGAAATACGCGACGGGTGCAACTGCACCCGTCGCACAGCTTCCACTCCGCCGTCTCGATTCCGAGCCGGCTTCATCGTGGAAGCCTCTTTCCCGCTGGGCTGGCTGGCGGTCTGAAGGCGACCGCCCTCCAGCCCAGCGGGAAAGTCAGAATTACCGCCGCGGTCTTTCGACCGCGGAACGGTAACCTGACGGCGGGACTTTGGCGGGCGGCCTCCGCCGCCCGCCAAGGTCAGAATGAGGGCCCATGTCTCTACACTATATACCACTTTTCTATATTGTACGATATGCCACTTCACTCTACTTCACTCTACAATGGTCCACTCTACGAGAAAAGAATTTACAACACTCAAATCCACTGTACTGTACAACACTCCACATAACAACATTCCACTCAACGGCACTGGACTCTACGATTTGAAACACATTTTCTATAAAAAACTTAACAAATATTGAAACTCAATTAATAAAACAAAGGTTAAAATTAAGTTAGAGTTAGGAAAACGTTTTCCCCCTTGCAAGCCAAACTTAAACTGCACAAACTTTAAAAGTTCTAAAGTTATAGTTATAACTATTATTTATAATGTATCCACCACCTTCAAATTATTATAAATAGCTCACCTTGCTACACATTGGTAGTCGTAGATCAGCAGATCAAAAGATGAATTGATTGGCTGGCTGCCACCATCTACAAAGATATTTGGTAGCTATTTTAGGACTCGGTCATCATGATTTCATCAATGGTGTCATCTTAGTTGTCAACAGTTATGTCATCAATGTTGTAATTGAACATGTTATGAGTGATGTATTATGTGAAGTCATAAGCAGTGCATGGTGGTGGCACAAGGTATACTTAGCTCAGTTAGGCGCAACTGATGAACTCAGTAATGTTTCAAGTTTAAAACTGTATGTTTTAAGTGACATGTTCACCTAACTGTACTGTCACTTTAAACTTTTGTTTTTCAGTGAATATATATATATATATATGTGTGTATATATGTATATATGTATGCACAAAACCATAGCAATTTAGCTGTTATAGTTACAGTTATTTCAAGCAAGTATACCTAGTGACCTACGTTTACAATAACCTGCGGCCCCACCATTCACAGTTTTCTCATCAATAATTTTACTGGAAATGTTACAGTGATATTATTAATGATGTCATAGAGGATGTCCTGAGTGATGTAATATCTGGGGTGCATGGTAAGAGTGCAAGTCATAGTTACCTTAGGGTGCAAGTTCTAGTTACTTGAAATAACTCTAGCTATAACAGTTTGCTGGTGACTTCTTAGAGAAGAGTCTGCTGTGAGCTTTGCAAAATGGTTTTAGACCCACCCATAGTACTGAATCTGCACTTCTCAAAGTAACAAAGGCCTTGCGATTAACTGCTGATGAGGAAGGGTCCATGGCATTTATTCTTCCATATGTAAGTACTGCTTTTGATACTGTGCTGAATTTCTATGGTTTTGTCTAAGTAAAATCAGAATGTAACTACTATGTACCTCTAACTTTTTTTTTTTTCTGTGAATTTCTAGTTTTTTTTTAATACAAATTCCTATCTATTTTGTCCCTTTAACCTGTGTGTTTTTACTTTACGTTAATCTACCCACCGCTGGATACAGCCTTTGGCTGTGCGTGGTGGAGGTTGGCCACACCCCTGTAAACACCTACCCTACCATTTAGCAGTGCGTGATAGGGGTTGGCCTCAGCTGCTGGCCTATGACCAGGCCCTGCAGCTAACCCCCTGTAGGCACCCAACACCATGCCACACACGGTCATGCCTCTGGCCAGGTCCTGGTGCTAACCCTCCGTAAGCACTGAGTCCCGCACCACACATTGCCTTCAGACATGCGCAGCAGGGGTTGGCTGACAGGCCCTGCGGTCAACTCCCCATTGGGCCCCCCTCCTTTGCCAATTTTGCTTCTAGCTCATTTTACATATTTACTCTGTTTTTAACAGCACACAGCAAGAAAAAAAACTCATCACAATCACTACATAGAATATTGTGCTTGCAACAGCAATGATGCAAACACCTTCAGCAAGGATTTTAGATAATTTTTGAAGGTGGAACTTCAGAGAGAACACAAGTGCTTTTCCTTGTCAAAGTGGACTACTTTGTACTTGGCAATTGAGGGACTGCTACCTTGTTGGATAAATCTATAGGGCATATTCTGCACTATAGCTGCGTAAAGGATGCGGAGGTAATGTCTCCAATAACTTGTGTGTCTGTAATTTGGCAATGTGATAGCGCCTTTGATGTCCACATACAAAAATCTGTGTTAACATGAATACTGTTATGGAAGAGAAGACAAGACTAAAACAAGTTTAATCTCCACTAAACAAGGCCACTTCCTCTTAATCATATGAAGTAAGTCTTTCTTTTTTGTGGAGATGTACTCACATTCCTCTGCATGTGGGAGCATTGGGGGAGCATGTATCTCCCTGCAGTCCCTGTCGGCTGCCCGCCTCCTACGGGAGCTAGTATTGCTCCAGCACACAAGGAGTTGCAAGGAATGCAGGTACAGGAATTAACATGGGAAGCACATTTATTTAGCCCCACACTTTTCCCCTGACCCTGCTTGACAGATCTTCCTGACACTTTCTAGGTACAGCAAGACCCTGGAGGACACTTGTTTTCAAAATTTTCATGAAGTTTCTTCAAACAATGCCAAATATATGGCTAAGGAAAAAACACTTTTCCTCTCAAAACTTGATCCTAACCATAGCTACCTGCTGGTGATAGATATATATTACCTAGAGACCCCAAAGTTATTGGCAAGACAAAAAATGCCTTTCCTATGAAGACTAGGGGCCTGAATATGACCTTGGCGGTCCGTGGACCACCATGGCAGTGGCAGCGGTCCGACTGTCGTCGGGTTGGCAATTCGACCACCCTATTACAATGCATGTAGTTCAATAGACGAAATACCGCTGCGGTTCTGCCGCCACCACCAGGCAGTGCAGACCACTGCGTTGGCGAGATATCACAATGTGTATGTCGGAGGATGGAGTGCCATTGTTCCCCTCCAGTCAGATTATGATGATGCTTTCCACTGACATGTCTTTGGCCGTCCAACCACCGTGTCTTAGCTGGCAGAAAGACCAATCAGTCAATCAATCAATCAATCACTGCATTTGTAAAGCGTGCTACATACCCTCGAGGGTCTCAAGGCGCTGGGGGGGGTGCTACTGGTCGAAGAGCCAGGTCTTGAGGAGTCTTCTGAAGGCCAGCAGGTCCTGGGTCTGTCGTAGGATGGTGGGGAGAGTGTTCCAGGTCTTGGCGGAGAGGTAGGAGAAGGATCTGCCACCGGCGGTGGTTTTTCGGATGCGGGGGACTGTGGCGAGGAAGAGGTTGGCTGAGCGGAGGCTTCGGGTGGGGGTGTGGAAGCTGAGTCGGTTGTTGAGGTAGGTGGGTCCGGTGTTGTGCAGTGCTTTGTGTGCGTGGATCAGGAGCTTGAAGGTGATCCAGTTGTTGACGGGGAGCCAGTGCAGGCCTCTCAGGTGGAGTGTGATGTTGCTGCGGCGGGGGACATCGAGGATGAGTCGAGCCGAGGCGTTCTGTATGCGTTGGAGTCGTCTCAGGAGCTTGTTTGTAGTTCCTGAGTAGAGGGCGTTCCCATAGTCGAGTCTGTTGGTGATGAAGGCCTGGGTAACGGTTTTTCTCGTGTCGAGGGGGATCCATTTGAAGATCCTGTGGAGCATACGGAGGGTGTTGAAGCAGGACGCGGAGACAGCGTTGACTTGCCTGGTCATGGAGAGAGTGGAGTCGAGGATGACCCCCAGGTTGCGTGCGTGGTCCGTGGGTTCCGGGGCTGTGCCTAGTGACGTGGGCTACCAAGAGTCGTCCCAGGCTGATGGGGTGGGTCTGAGAATGAGGACCTCCGTCTTGTCTGAGTTCAGCTTCAGTCTGCTGTCCTTCATCCAGTCGGCTACGGCCTTCATTCCTCTGTGGAGGTTAGCTTTGGCCGTGTGGGGATCTTCGGTGAGGGATATGATCAGCTGGGTGTCGTCGGCGTAGGAGATGATGTTGAGGTTGTGTTGTAGTGCGAAGTGGGCGAGGGGGGCCATGTAGATATTGAACAGTGTCGGGCTGAGGGAGGATCCCTGTGGGACGCCACAGATGATCTCAGTGGTTTTGGAGCGGAAGGGTGGGAGGCGGACGCTCTGGGTTCTGCCAGAGAGGAAGGATGTGGCCCAGGCCAGGGCCTTCTCTTGGATACCGGCGTCATGGAGGCGTGCTGATAGGGTGCGGTGGCAGACCGTGTCAAAGGCTGCTGATCCAGGAGGATGAGGGCGGCTGTTTCTCCTTTGTCCATCAGGACAGGGATATGAGGGAGGAAATCACCTGTTGGCAGCTTCACATATCCTATGCTACCATGGAGCTGATCATACATGTCATGCTGCAGCTCATGATGATCGAAATCATCCCAAAATCCATGCAGCTGTGGACGCAACGGATGGTAAGACAACATGCCTACCTGTCACCACAAACTCGACAAAGAAACAGTTCGCCATTCACCAGCTATGGGAGCTGTGCTCCATGGACCAAGTTGATCATGTGTGTCTTATCTCAGATGTATACACAACATATGACACAATCTCAGCCCCATATCGCCCCCTTTGGTCACGTCACTCACACTGCACCCCCACATTTGTCAAAACCAGATATGTCAGCACATTCCAGGTGCAGAGACAGTGATTGGGACATAACACTGTCTCACACAACAGCAAATTCACATCACAAACACACATGAAAAATTAGAAGTGACACCTGCACATTCATCACATGCCATGACCTGTAGTGACATTGAAGACACATATGCATGGAGGTGAATTTGAACCCATACACCCCTTCTCTGTAACATACCTCTAATGGACTCACACATATCAGACACATTGCAGGAGTATCTAAGCTAAATGGGATGCATAATCTTTACTGAGACCAATATCCAAAACACACAATGCGATGAATATATGCATAATAGGGAAGGTGGCATCAGGGTTCCCAGCAAGGATGCTGTCCTGGGATTCATGTCACTATGCACATGACTCATAAACAAAGTTACTGGAGCCTTGTGTATCTCAGGGATAACCAATAGTAATGTGGACGCGCTGACCGAGACCAGAGGGACTACAGATCCCAGACTGCTTTGCGGCCCCAGGAGGCGGCCATTTTCTGCATCACCTGCTCCCACTAGCCAGATCCAATGAGCACTATAAAGCGCAAGGGGACATACCGCAGCACTGGACGCGCACGAGCTGCGTCTGTCAGCCACCGGAAGAGGCAGGGCCACCCCATTTGGCCTTTACATGGGGGCTCTTGTGCAGGGCAGGTAGGAAAGAAGGGAAGAGACTGTAGAGGCTTTCCTTAGGCCGGTCATAGTCTTGGCACTGGGTGTCGGTGGCTTGGGTATATGCGGCGTAACCCCTTGAATGGTGCAGGGGGAACACTTGCAAGGGTGTCACATTGTACAAGGGCTGAGCTGGCTTTTATCAATAATGCACCGTTGTCATTTTGTTGAGTCACACAAGATTCCTTCCTAATTCTGGAAGTAACTCATTTATTATGGGCAAGAGAAAGGCCACCGAAAAACCCTTGGGGGTAGTAGGTACAAACAAGTTCGCTAGGCATTCCGCAGAGAACTGTACCCTGAATGAAATTGATGATCTGATAGTAGAGGGTTTATGGCCACAAACAATGTGGACCCATCTCAGCGTAAGGAGAAACGAGTCACACCTCCCAAGGGTATACAGACCTACTTTAGGAAAACCAAACAGGGGCGTGGCACCATGTCTGGCTCCAGCCCAAAAGATAGCTATGCACCAGGGGATGAGTATTTAAGAGTAAGCACACTAGCAGCTGCCCGGTCCCTTTAATAGATCATTCTCAGATTGAAAGCACAGCCGCTATCAATATTGACTGCTCCAACCGGTTTGCCCTCCTAGCTAACCAAGGAACCGTACCAGATGAGAGCTCCCATTTCATTGCATCTAGCAAGGCACCCAGACACAGTGGATCTAAATCAGCTCAAGATAGGGTAACCACTGGCACAGCTACAGCAACAGGTACTTAGAGGAGAGATATAGGGATTGCGTGAGTGTATGAACAAGATGGCTGTCGAATTAGGTGAAAAGGTGGCCACATTTTCTACTTTGGTGGAAAACGTAGGAACCAAGATAGGGGGTGCAAATCCAATGTCAAAGCACTATAGCCAAGCACCCCTTTCAAAGCCGCAGTCAGTTAAGGGCAATGGGTTAGCTGCTGACAATGGATTTGCTAGCATGCTCAATCTTATCTAACCTTATAAGAGGAGAATTAATTAGAGGTAGATAAACCCTCAAGCAACACAGTGCACAGCCCACTTAGCCCACAGCCTACCAAACAGGCCAGAATCATTGTGGGAGTCACAATACCTCCAATAACAACCAGAGTACACGTCTGTCTAGCATTATCCACCTGACAAATGTCCCCAAACTCACACATGGGGCCAGTGAAACTCAAGTATCTTTAATTAACAATTTAATCCACTGGCTCCACCACACCAGGGGTTTTAAGTCTATTATTAGGGATGACGTATTATCTGCCTCACGTTGTAGCCCCTTTGCACTCCAATGGGACTATATAGGAGTGAAAAATTGGTGGATGAGCTGATATCCATGGAATTATGATTTAGACCTACACCAAGAACACACATATGCCTTAAACTCAATGCCCCCAGCTGACTAGGGGAACCCTAGATCTCAGAAGGTTATGACACTTTAGCTCACCTCGAATGCACCACATTAGTGGGGGAATGCTCTAACTTAGCAGACATTGATTGTCAATCGGGGACTAAGGGCAAGATCTGTCCTTAACTGTACATCTAGGGGAGGCATGAGTGGGCAAACTGCAGCATGCACCATCAAGGGACCTAGAGCAGAGTGCCGTTAGTGATGATATGAGGGACACGGCTACAAAGAGTAAGATTAATTCCACTGTGGCTGGACAGGCAGGCGCTAATGCGGGACCGAGGAGGGATAGCAGGCTGATTGCTGAAAATTCCATTAGAGTTATAACTGGGAATGTAGCAGGCGTGTGTGCTAAGCTTGCAGACCCAGTGTGGGGTCAGTTCATTGATCACCACCAGATTATACTTTTGCAGGAGACGTGGGCAGTGGAATCAGTACGTAGAAGTTGGTATATTACCTTTGTTGCTAATGCAGTCCCTTCGCCCATATGTAGAGCTTCTGGGGGTCTTCTTATTTGGTTGAAACTAGATATTTTCCCATTAGTGAAAGTAGTTCGAACAGGAAGTAAGAACTTGCTAGGAGTAGAAATAAAAGTAAGAACGCCTACTGGGGCCAGATATATTGCAATAATATGCCTACATTAGATCAGTCCCTGTAAACGTCCCCTCCCCCAGTAGTTCATCTTGCTAATATTGTTCAGCACCTAAAAGGAGGCACCTTAAAAATGATCGCAGGTGAATTTTAACACGACACTTGGAAAAGGGCAGAGGGAAATTGTCTATTTGCAGAATCTCCAAGGCTCTCTGATTGGTTCTGGGGCAGCAGCACAAACGACAGGGAAATGAAGAGCTGTAGCTGGCCAACTAGAAGACCTGATAAGGGAGAATGGCTTAATATTTGCTAATGGCAATATCTTTTCCGATAACCCCCCACACCCGATCTTTAAGAGAGGCATTCTGAGATCTTACATTGACTATCTCCTAGTCGACCTGGAAATGTGGCGCTCTTGACAGACACTGCAGTTATCCCTCGAACAAATATCGATCATGAGGCCTTAAGTGCTGTATTCTCTCCTGCTATATTTACTAGCTGTAATCTGTCAGCAGTAGTCCATGCAAATCCCCTACAGACAGTTAATAACAGGAGGAACATGAAATGGGCTGAAGTCGTGGATAATGCAGAAATTCAAACTAAAATACACAAACTATTTGTGGATAACCTAGTTGAAATAGCACCGTTAAGGGGTATGAGCTCGACATGGTTCTTGTGCATTGTCAGCTGATTGAACAGCATAGGACTCTGTTTACTAAAATTAGGAAAAGAGGGTCTTCCAACAAAGTTACCCCAGGATGGTTCACTAAGGACGGTCAGTTGGCCAAGCTCGATCTCCTAGACGCTCTGAATCAGGTAATCAAGCCAAAAATAACCATTGCTAGGAATAACTACAAGGCTATCCTAAAAAAGGCTAAACAGAACTGGGAGATGGCCCAATGGGAAGAGCTTACCAACACACTTAAGAGTGAGAATCAGAAGATGTTTTGGTCATCGGTGGCATCCAGCTCGAAATTAATAGATAACCACCTTAAAGCGGTAGTGCAACCGTGAGCTTGGGTTGAGCACTTCAGATCCCTGTACATCGAGGGAGGGGTGGAACACCATGGAAGCATTGGGGAGGAACTAATTAAGAGGGTTTGCTTGATAGGCCTGGAGACTTTTTCCAACATAGAGACCGAGTGCTCATATTTCTCCCAGGCTGAAACCAGGGTAGCCCTGATGCAAATGAAGAAAGAGAAGGCACCTGGCCTGGATGGTATTCCTGACTATCTTTTCCTCTCACACTCACATGTCTGGATCCCCTATCTGAATGCACTGAGCAACGCTATAATGAAGGGCATGACCATTCCACCAAACTGGCTGTGAGCTGTTATCATACCCATATTCAAAAAAGGAAATAGGGACGTTCCCTCTAACTACAGACCCATAAACCTGTGGGACAATTCTCAAAAAATCTTTTTCAGACAGGTTCTGGCTAAATTACATGCATGCGTAATGGACAATCATATAGTTGAGGATGCCCAGGCAGGGTTCAGGAGCAAGATCAGCACTGATCAGGTCTGTTGTTTCAAGATGTTATGCTGGAAGTATGTCACCCTCAAGAGGGACCAGCTGTATGTCGCATTTTTAGATCTTAGGGCAGCCTTCGACCTGGTACCTAGGGATAACTTGTGGGGAATACTTGCAGGATATGGGGTGCCGTTTGACCTAATATGTATCTTGAGAACACTCCACATAAGCACATATTCCAAAGTGAGATGGAACACAGGGGGATGTGGTACTGAAAATTCTGGACCCGTGTTATAAACATCGTCGTATCACAACGATTTTGGTATCAGCAGACCGAGAATGATTAGAATAGTATGCACAAGCATTGTATTCATATTCGGGTAACGAAATCACCCGAATATCAGAGTTTCCGTCCTGAACCCTCGTGTTCCATTTAAACGACAGCCATTTTATGATTACCCTCACATAGGCCAATGTCTAATGCTGAAAACGAGTCTGAAGGACACGTACATCTTTGCTGACTCCTCTGTGACCTGGGCAAGCTGACTCCACTGCCTGAAGCCAAACCTGTTCGGCCAGTTTCTTTCCCAGTGGCCGAATGAGATTAGTATCAAGGCACAACACATCATAAAACCTTTCATCACACACAAACCATGCCTAATCTTACACGCACCTGTCCCTGTTTCTTTCTTTATGACTTGCTTTACAAGGAGGAGGTGACTGTTTATATTGGGGGTCCGTCGATATCTGATGAAAGTGTCAAAGCCCAGCTCACCTGAGTTCTTGTTCAGTTCTGATGGAGGTTGAAGACAATCCGACCCCACCCTGAAACTGCTTGTTCCAGCACACTAGTTTTTAAAACAGTGCACTAAGAACAGAAGCTCAAGGGAAGGGGGGAAGTGGATAAAATAAAAAAAAGAGAGACAACACCGTTGTTGCGTTTCCACTGTTGAAGTGCTGCACAAATCTGCTGCCCTTTCTGACTTCTGTAGAAACTGGTGCCTAATGAAACATAAACAAAGAACAGATAAGTGCAACCTATTCCTAAATGGGTTCCTGACTATCCCTCTATTTATTAGAAATTCTCTTCTAAAAGTACCTCTTGGATCCTGGTCTCTAGTTTCCAGGTTTGGAATGTGTTACTGCTCTGGGATGTGTTTTCTATTACTGTAAAACTTTTTTCCCATATTTCCAGAATCTTTTATAAAACAAATACTGTACTTTTACATCAAAATACAGCATGTAATTTGTGCAAGTCCTTGATTTACTGTTTGCCTTGCTGTTAATGGTTTCCACTGTGATTCTTAAAAGTTCCATGAGAAAAAACAATGTTTGCTTCACAAAGTTCTGCAAAATATTCTTGTAACAAAGAGTTTGAATCACAATGTTCGAGGAAGGTATTTCGTTTCAAATTGTCTATACACGAATCCAGAAATTGTTGTCAAAGTTCTTTCAGGTAATAAAAGGTTTTGCACTTACTTGTTGCTGGCAAGAGATACTGATCAGTCTAACCTTGTCTTCTTTCTCTTTTGCAGGTTACTCATAGGAGAGAGGCTGAAGCAAGGAGGAACCGGAAACCGGAAGAAGGAAGAGCCAGAAGCTGCGCCCATTGAAGTCAATGAAAGTCTGTAAAGAGCAGGAGTGCCAGCGCCGAGGGATCTGTTCTCAGGTAAGCGGGAGGTAGACGAGCACAAGCACTGGGTGAGGCTCGGGGGATGCCTTTTATAGACAGGGCTGGGTGTGGTTTGAAGGGCTGGGTGTGGTCCTCACATGCTGCACATGTTCTTGGAAGGTGTGCAGAGCTGGGTGTGGTTTGAAGAGCTGGGTGTGGTCCTCACATGCTGCACATGTTCTTGAAAGGTGTGCAGAGTTTCAGTTATTATGTAAATGAGTTGGATTAACACATGGCCTAGGGAGGAGTGTTTTAAAGAAACCTTGGTAAAAGCAAGGCCCAATGTGTAAACAAAACAGCACATTAAACAACATACACAGAAGCCTAGGGGGGGGGGGAAGGTGAGATAACAAGAAAGGCTTTCAATAGTAAGTTTAAAAGGGAGCTATTACAGAACCCACTAGTGCAGTGAGAGGGGACATGCTCTTTGCTGTGTACAAACCCTAACAGTTGCCCCCCTCAAAGGCCCTCCTACAGGACGGGGTTTTCCTGGATTTTTTAAATAAAACTGTCTAATCAGCTGTGGGGCATGTACATATGATGCTGGTTCCCATGAATTCTCAGATTCATCATATCCTTTCCATTCTACTAAATAAAACAGACGTCCACTAATTATTTTTGAGTCTTTTATGCTTTTCACTTCATATTCCAGATTTCCCTTAATTGGTATGGGTGGAGGTGGTGGTTCAGGTCGGGTTTTTGAGTTGTACGGCTTAAGCAAGGACACATGGAATGTAGTATGTACTGGATATTCTTTTGGTAAATCTAATTTTACTGTTACCGGGTTTACTATGGCAGTTATACTGAAGGGTCCAATGAAACGTGGTTGCAGCTTTCGGGATCCCTCTATGTTTAGGTTCTTTGTGGAGAGCCATACCTTGTCACCAATTTTATACATCGGGGCCTCAGACCTGTGTTTGTCTGCTTGTCTTTTCATGCTTTCCTTGTACTTTAATAAATGTTTCCTGGCTTTGTCTTGTATGTCACCTAACCTCGTTAGTCTATCCGTTACTGTAGGAAACAGGGAATCTTCTAACAAAATGGGTATAGCTCTTGGATGATACCCCTGCAAGAAATAGAATGGTGAGCAAAGTAGAGCTGAATGCTCAGTATTATTATAAACAAACTCTGCTACAGGGAGAGCTTCCAACCATTCACTAGAATAATCAGCCAATAAACAACGTAGCATTTGAAGTAAGGTTTGGTTCAGTCGTTCAGTCTGTCCATCTGTCTCTGGGTGGAAAGCAGTGGATAAGGCCACATCTATTTTCAGTTTTTCACATAATTATTTCCAAAATCTGGAGTTGAACTGGCTCCCTCGGTCTGAAACCACTTTGCTTGGCAAACCATGTAAACGCACAATTTCCCTTATAAAAATATCGGCAAATTCTGCCGCCGTGGGTAATTTCCGTAATGGTACAAAATGTGCCATTTTAGATAAAAAATCCACTATAACCAACACTGTTGTGAAGGATTTTACAGGTGGTAAACCTACAATAAAGTCTACGCTCACAGTGTGCCAAGGTTGTTTGGGTGTTGGCATTGGTATTAACAAGCCGTCAGGAGCCTTATGAGAAGATTTATGTCTTGCACAAATTGGACAGGTAGTGACAAATTGCTTAATGTCCTTTCTTATAGTGTCCCACCAAAAGTGTTTTTGCACATTTTCCAGGGTTTTTACCCAACCAGGATGACCTGCCAAGGGTGAGGCGTGATGCCAAATTATCACCTGTGTTTGTAATTCAGAGGTGGGCACTAACAGCATGTTGTCGTGATACAATAAACCTCGTTGTATTGTGTTATGGGAATCCTTTAACCAATCCTGAGGTGCTATTTGCATGTGTGCATTATATAGATCTGTGATGAAATCCTTCTGTTGTACTGGTGCCAACAACTTTTGGGGAGGAATAATGAGTTCTCCTATTTTATCTTGTTTCATGTCTGAGGTATGTCCGTATCTAGATAACACATCAGATTGAATTTGTTGTGCACCTGGTCTATAGGTTATAACAAAGTCAAATGTGCTAAAAAAATTTAACCAGCGCATCTGACGTGGTGTTAGTGCTTTAAGTGATCCAAAAAACTGTAGGTTCTTATGGTCAGAAAAGATTGTAACTGGGTACTTGGCTCCCATTAAATGGTGCCTCCATTCTGAAAAGGCTACTTTGATAGCTAGTAGTTCCCTTTCAGCCACAGTGTAATTTTGTTCAGCTGGCAATAACTTTTTGGAATAGAAGGCTATAGGATGTAACTGGCCATCTACTGCATCTCGTTGAGAGATAACTCCTCCTAAAGCTACTTGTGAAGCATCCGCTTCAACAAAAAAGGGCAAGTCAGGATCAGGATGTTTCAGAATTGGGGCTGAAGTGAACTTTTGTTTTAGGAGTTGAAAGGCGTGTGCCGCCTCATCAGTCCAAAGAAATCGTTGCCCTTTCCGCAACAAGGTAGTTATTGGGGCCGCAATGTCTGCAAAATGTGCAATAAACCTCCTATAAAAATTGGCGAAACCCAGAAATTTCTGAATATCTTTTACAGAGGATGGTTCTGGCCAATCAGCAATAGCACTGATTTTCTTTACATCCAAAGTTATTCCTTGAGGTGACAGGCAGTATCCTAAAAAGTCCACCTTGTTGACATTAAAAGTACACTTTTCTAACTTAGCAAAAAGATGATTTTCTTTTAACTTTGATAATACTGCACGAACATGTTGGGTATGTTCTTCTGAGTTCTTTTTCCTCTGATGTGAGTGGACCTCTGAGTGTCCCTATTTGCATAGGCTCTGGTTCAGGGAGTTTATTATCTGTGTCTTTCTTCTTGTGTCTAATAAAAGTTAACCGTGATTCCAGTTTGTATTTATCTCCCTTTCTTTCTCCTAGTCTATGTTCTAATTTCACAACTAAATCTACAAAGTCTGAATAGTCTTTTGGCAAATCAACGATATGAGCCAGCGCGTCTTTTAACTCGTCTCTCAAACCTTTATAAAAAAGGGAGACACGCTTTTCTTCTGGCCACTGTGTCTCGGTGAGTAAACGATTAAAACTAGTGAGATAGGTCAATAAATCCTTGTTACCTTGTTTAAGATTTAAAAGCTCATTATCACTTGCCTGCATGAAAGTGTGTTTTGCAAAAAGGCTGGTCATGGTACGTTTAAATTGATTCCAATTATGGAGGATGGGATCATCTCTATCCACGAAAGGAATTGACCAATTGGCTGCTGTGCCACCCAAATAAGACAAGACGAATGCCACTTTCGTATCATCAGTAGGGAACTGTTGTGGCTTACAAATGAAGTGTAATTGACATTGATTGATAAAAACATGGAATTTGTTACTTTCTCCATGAAAACGTTCAGGTGCTGCTAAGGGCACAACATTAGGAACATTAACAGTAACCTCAACTGGGGAAGGCAAAGTTGTATGTTTTGATGGCGCCCCTGTCTCTGAGGAGGTTTTAAACAAAGGCGTAGAAGCTGTGTTCCACTGAGATCCCCTAAATTTATACCTGCTTAAATCCTGTTTTAAAGAGGTATTCTCCATCTTTAATCTCTCTATTTCCTCTTGCATATGTTGCAAGATGCCAGACACTGATTCATTATGAGCCAAGTCCTCATTTAGGGCCTGCGCCATATCCGTGACGACAATGCCCTCTATTTCTTCCCCGGTATTCATCGTCCACCAGAACTGAAATTTTTTAAAGGCTTGTGCTTCTGTCAAAGCCCAGCTCACCTGAGTTCTTGTTCAGTTCTGATGGAGGTTGAAGACAATCCGACCCCACCCTGAAACTGCTTGTTCCAGCACACTAGTTTTTAAAACAGTGCACTAAGAACAGAAGCTCAAGGGAAGGGGAGAAGTGGATAAAATAAAAAAAAGAGAGACAACACCGTTCTTGCGTTTCCACTGTTGAAGTGCTGCACAAATCTGCGGCCCTTTCTGACTTCTGTAGAAACTGGTGCCTAATGAAACATAAACAAAGAACAGATAAGTGCAACCTATTCCTAAATGGGTTCCTGACTATCCCTCTATTTATTAGAAATTCTCTTCTAAAAGTACCTCTTGGATCCTGGTCTCTAGTTTCCAGGTTTGGAATGTGTTACTGCTCTGGGATGTGTTTTCTATTACTGTAAAACTTTTTTCCCATATTTCCAGAATCTTTTATAAAACAAATACTGTACTTTTACATCAAAATACAGCATGTAATTTGTGCAAGTCCTTGATTTACTGTTTGCCTTGCTGTTAATGGTTTCCACTGGTCGATTCTTAAAAGTTCCATGAGAAAAAACAATGTTTGCTTCACAAAGTTCTGCAAAATATTCTTGTAACAAAGAGTTTGAATCACAATGTTCGAGGAAGGTATTTCATTTCAAATTGTCTACACACGAATCCAGAAATTGTTGTCAAAGTTCTTTCAGGTAATAAAAGGTTTTGCACTTACTTGTTGCTGGCAAGAGATACTGATCAGTCTAACCTTGTCTTCTTTCTCTTTTGCAGGTTACTCATAGGAGAGAGGCTGAAGCAAGGAGGAACCGGAAACCGGAAGAAGGAAGAGCCAGAAGCTGCGCCCATTGAAGTCAATGAAAGTCTGTAAAGAGCAGGAGTGCCAGCGCCGAGGGATCTGTTCTCAGGTAAGCGGGAGGTAGACGAGCACAAGCACTGGGTGAGGCTCGGGGGATGCCTTTTATAGACAGGGCTGGGTGTGGTTTGAAGGGCTGGGTGTGGTCCTCACATGCTGCACATGTTCTTGGAAGGTGTGCAGAGCTGGGTGTGGTTTGAAGAGCTGGGTGTGGTCCTCACATGCTGCACATGTTCTTGAAAGGTGTGCAGGGTTTCAGTTATTATGTAAATGAGTTGGATTAACACATGGCCTAGGGAGGAGTGTTTTAAAGAAACCTTGGTAAAAGCAAGGCCCACTGTGTAAACAAAACAGCACATTAAACAACATACACAGAAGCCTAGGGGGGGGGGGAAGGTGAGATAACAAGAAAGGCTTTCAATAGTAAGTTTAAAAGGGAGCTATTACAGAACCCACTAGTGCAGTGAGAGGGGACATGCTCTTTGCTGTGTACAAACCCTAACAGAAAGTACTGAGCCTTGCCGGGTAATTGATTGAGGGCTGGACAAACTGAAATATGGGCTTGTCATCATAACCCTGCTATTTCTTTGTAGTGAAAATATGTGAATGGTCAACTGTAAAATAAGGAATGTTTGCCCAAAGCATAATATTTTGTATAAAAGAGAAGGTTAGCTTTGCAAGAAGGGCAGTCTCCTGAGAATATACACCGTGTTGTACTTCTAGGATACCTGTTACTGGCTGCAGCCAATAAACAAGATCTTTGACTTCACCAAGAAGACTCTGGGGGTTATTCTAACTTTGGAGGAGTGTTAATCCGTCCCAAAAGTGACGGTAAAGTGACGGATATACCACCAGCCGTATTACGAGTTCCATAGGATATAATGGACTCGTAATATGGCTGGTGGTAAATCCGTCACTTTTCCGTCACTTTTGGGACGGATTAACACCTCCTCCAAAGTTAGAATAACCCCCTCTGTGTTTCTGTAGTCTGAAACAGGAAGGACTCGAAGTCTTAGGGTGTGTTCCCTGGCACCACTGGGTTCTGAAAAACCCAGTACTTCAGTTGGCGCCCAACGTGGGGCAATTTCAGCGGTACCAGTCCAAGCCAGAGGTTCGTGACGAGCTTCGTGTGAAAATTCTGGAGGGAGGCCGCCACTTCATCGACCCCTGTATGTCGACGTGGTCCGAAAGTCTTTGCCTCGAGGTTCCCCGCTTCCCGACGGCTACGAAGGACTGCTGCCCTGACTATCGCCCTGTTTTGGACCCTTGATAATTTGGTAGAGCGAAACGATAAACGAGTCTTCTGGTGACGTCATCGATACCTCAGTTAAGTATAAGTGTAGCATCTCCCAGTCCTTAGTTTGGTTCTTAGTGTGGTATCCCCTTGGGATCTTTGATTTGGAACTTGCAAGTACCAAAGCCGAGGGATTCGTGTATTCACGAGGCTATCGTATTCGATAATCCTTTGAAGTTTGACGCTAGACTAGAGAGCGAAGATGCCTGGTCTTAGCAGACATGGAAATTTGTTTTGTCTTGGTTATAATAGGGATTCCCGATTGGAGGACTCGTGTCCGGTTCCTCCGATTGGAACTCCAACCTATGAACTATATGTGAAACATGGCATAGGCCCCCTCACATATAATGAAGTATGGATCCGATACACCAGGAAAGATGGTGTTTTAAAATGGCCCCAATATGGTAGTTTTGACACAGAGATTCTGAATAATCTGGAGGTTAAACTTTTCAAGAAGAAAGCCCGGCCGGCGATGTTTGACTCTTTCCGCCTATGGCGTAAGGAAGCCAAACAGAAGGAAATTAAATTAGCAAAGAGAAATAAGAGAGAAGAGGGTATCTCGATAATGCAAGCTGCCATGCAGTTTAAAGATGATGAAGAAGAACAGATGAATGAGCAGTTGCACAGGCAACGTAAATTGGTGACCGATAAATGTTATCCAGTTTTTCCGCTTCTTCAGCAAGATGCAGCAAAGGAACTTGAGAAAGATCCTTTAATTTCACACTTGTTGAGTTCGCCATCCCCTTATGCGCAGAATGCTACAGCACCTCCGCAACCTTTAGCTGTGCAACCTCCGGTTATTGTGCCTCAGGCTCTTCCACAGCCGCCAGCTCTTCTTCAGTTGGCTCCTACTACTATGGCGCAGCCCCTTCAAGGGCCGCCGACTTCGCTACCTGCTCCATCTGTACCTCCTGTGACTTTATGTACTACATCGACTGCCTCTTCTGGTGTTCTTCCTGATACTGCCTCTGCGTCTGCTTCTGTGTCTGCCTTGCCTCCCTCTGTTTTTCCTCCTGTTCTTTCATCAACTTCTCCTTCTGTCCGACAGAGAATGACAGATACTGTTGCCAGCCTTATATTTCCTCTCTTTGGGTCGTCTGGTGTGACCCCAGATTCGGAGCGTAAACAGTCGCGTAGTCAACTGCCTAATTCTCAAGAGAGAGAAATGTTTGACCGTATGGCGCATAAATGGGTTGTTTACCCTTTAAAATACGATGTAGAGTCTGTTATGGATATCTTCCGTCAATGGGGAGCACCGAAACAAAGATACGTTTTTGAGAAAATGTGTGCATTCCTTTGTGAGGAATTGGAGGATAATGATTTGGAAACAAATCCGCCTGATTTGTGCCGTGTACGGTTTGAGTTTGAAAAAGGCACGATTGTGGGTCCCGATGTTGAGAAAGCAGTTGCGACGTTGTTGTCCTTTAGGAATAAGGATCCTTCTCAGTCATTGTTCCAACATGACTCCTCTGTTAAAAAAAAGGTGCGACAGTACCCAATGAGAGAAGCAAGGTTGCGTACTGGCCTGACACTTTTGAGTCTCTACATTAATGGAGCAGTTAAATGACTTTCACAATGTACGTATGATGCCCCTACACTTGCTGGAACCCCGCTTCCGTTACTATTGTTCACGGACGATACCCTGCTCATCCCTAGCACTCCAATGAGCTTTCAGGCAGAACTGGACTCTTTTGCAGCCTTTTGTAAGGCAAGGGGTCTGGAAATTAACCCAACAAAAGCAACATTTATGGGGATAAACACCCACAAGACATTTAGAGGGAGAATGTTAATCAATGGCTCCACAATTGAACAAGTCAAACATGTTGACTATTTAGGGGTCCGACTATCTGATTCAATGTCTTGGGGCCATCAGTTGGTGAAGAGCAAAAATCTTCTCATCCAGAAGACTTACAGAAGTAAACGGGGGATGGTGCAATGTCCCCGGTTCTCCAGATATACAAAGCTGCTGCCCTCGTGGCAGCCACTTATGGGGCAGAGATTTGGGGTTTCAAGGATGCTACTCCCCTTCTAACGGCTGTGAACAATTTTCTTAGGAACATGCTCAAGTTACCTAGGGACACCCAGCTGGTGCCACTGAGAATGGACATAGCACTAAACCCTATAAATTTGGTGTGGCTTAAAACCCTTGTTGTATTGGGTGAGGCTGTGGAAATGCAGGGAACTAACACCGTATAGGGACTATTGACCTAACTTCTAGTGACTCACGGGTAACTAAGCCTTGGCTGAACTAAATTAAGTCCCAGTGTGAGAAACTGAAAATGATTGACCTTTAGAAGTCGCCCACAGTGGTTGCCAAGGATGCATCTGTGACATTAAAAAGAGCTTACTGGAGCTATGCCTTGGAACAGACATGGTTGAACAATGGTCATGAGAACCTGGCTGGGCAATTTTTAAATATTAAATGCTCCCCATCCTATGAAAATTTCCTGGATGAAATCCATCTCCCCTTTGCCAAGCGCCTGTACCTACAGGATAGTCCTTTGGGCAGTAAGGATGTTCCTTTTGATAGGTTGCAGGTTCAGGTTCAGGTCCAGAAGTGTCTGAGTGGGTGGGGTTGCATTTGAATGTCCCCTTTCAGTACAGGTCTGGGGGTTTGGCAGTCCATTGTGTGAGGGCAGGCCACTAACCTCTGAAATGTGTCAGGCCCTCTACCTTTCCAGCCCATGAAGACCCATACAGTATGCAGATGACTGCAGGTGTGACTGAGTGTCCTCTGTTTGTGGTTGTCTGGGTGAAATGCACAAGGAAGCTGTCAGTCAGCCCAGCCCACGCGTTGATTGGAGACAGGCTGTAAGGCACAGATGGATTTTAAGGGCAGAGAAATGCTGACTTTCTAAAAGTGGCATTTCTAAAATAGTTGTATAAAATCAACCTCACCAATAAGCAGGATTTTCTATTACCATTCTGGCTATACTAAATATGACCTGGTTACCCCTTCTGATCAGAATCTACCACTCAAGCATATGAGGGTAGCTGTAATACTAGCCTATGAAAGGAACAAGCCACACAGTAGTGGAACATGAATTTAGGGGTTTACTACTACCAGGACACATAAAACACACATGTACATGTCATGTCTTTTATCTACATAGCACCCTGCCCTATGGGGTACCTAGCTTAGGGGTGACATGTGTAGAAAAAGGGAATTTTAAGGCTTGGCAAGTACCTTCAAATGCCAAGTTCAAGTGACAGTGAAATGCAAACACTCGCATTGTACTGGCAGGCCTGAGACATGGTTAAGGGGCTACTTATGTGGGTGGCACAATCAGTACTGCAGGCCTACTAGTAGCATTTAATTTACAGGCCATGGGCACATGTAGTGCACTTTACTAGGGACTTACAAACCAATTGGGTATGAGCCAATGTTACCATGTTCTTAGGGTGAAGCAGTGGTAAAGTGACCAGAGTCCTAAAGCCATCAATAATGAGGTCAGAAGAGGAGGAAGGTGAAATGTTTGGGGGTGACCCTGCAGAGAGGCCATTTCAAAAACACCCCAATTGGAGTACCTCTCACACATCCATCCATTGAATATTTCCCCTTGTCCTGGGTGACTCCAGCACTGCTCCCAAAGTCAGTTGTTGATAAACACAGCAAATGGATCAGCAATCAGGGTGATTTAAACACAACTGTAGGCACACATCACTAATTACTCTATGGGTTTGGAGGGTGTCTGTTGAGTGTGTGATTGTGTGTGTTTGTGTTTTTTGGGGACATTGAAGTGGAGGGGATGGGGATGGAGATGTTGTGTGTGTTAGAGGTATCTGCTGGGGTGGTGCCTCTGGGTATAAGGTGTGGGCTGGGAGGGTCTGTGTCAGTGGTGGTAGTGTTTAGGGGAATGATGGGTGTGGTGGTGAGTGCGTGGCTTTTGACCGCTTGCATGCTGGTGTATTCTGTGGTATTTGCGTTTATAGGTGCTTGTAGTGGCTGTTGAGGTGGGTGCATGCAGATATGGCTGTGAATGGGAACAGGTAAATCTGATGAGGAAGATGTAGGCTGTGGGGGTAGAACAGTGGGGGGGTGGAAGGCTGCCATGACTGTAGAGGCCAGAGCCTTAAGAGATCTCTGTAGGCCAAACATGGCACTATGAATACCTTCCAGGTATGCAACCACCTGTTAAAACTAGTTGCCCTGTACCTGGATGGCATTCAGCATGGCAGTCTGACCCATAGGAAGACATCTCAGGAAATTAATATCCTCCTCACTGAGGGCAGCTGGGGTAACATTGGCAGAGGGTGAGGTGCCTGGCGCAAATGAGACACTCACCTCTTGGGCAAGTGGGCATGATTAACTGTGTGGGAAGCAACAGGGAGGTTGGAGGTGGACCTGGGGTGGTGGACAAGGATGGTACAGATGCAGGTCCTGACTGTTCTGCCACCACTACGGAGTGGCCACTAGAGGATGACTCTGAAGATGGGAAGGTCTCCTCTGTGGCATTCCCCTCACCCTCTGGCCCACTGGGTCCATCCATGTCAGATGTATCTTGACCAGAGGTACTGTGACCAGCTGTTTCCTCATTGGTCTCTGCCCTGTTTCCTCTGCTTGGTTGAAATGATACTCAAATTACAAAGACAAAAAGGGTCAGTACATGTGCCTGATCACACTTGAAAAACAGCTGTAATCACAAACAGTACCATAATGTACACTTGGTCCTAGCCACAAGCTCCACCAAAATGGCATAAACATTTAGAAATACAATGCATACATGCTAAATGAACTATAAACAGCTGCCCACTAAAAATCAGAATCACAGACATCTCAAATCGCATGAGTGTAGTTGTCTAATCACAATATCCATGGATCAAGTAGGAGACCTTGTCACCTTGAAGGGCTTGGCTCTTGTTGCATCCCTCAGTAACTTGTCATCAAATAGTATGGCAATCCAAGTTCATTCTCACACATCCCAAAACTTCATGTCCCCAAACCTACATTATGATGAGATGATGGACAAATAACCCACCCATTTTGCAGCACGAAGTACAGTAGCTGGAAGAGGGTAACTTGGAAACATCTATGTCACACTGTCACAACTCCACAATAGAAACTACTAAACATGAGCATTGTCTAAATAGTCTCATGGAAGTTGTACCAAAGCTGCTCTGAAAGAAACACATCTTGCACAGAAAAAGTACAATGGAGACCTGTATTGAAAAATGTCTGGTAGACTTGTCTATAAATATCCATAACACAGTGATTCTGCTAGGCCAAGGGAAATCACCTGTCTTGATTGGTACTCATGAGAACACCATTCTTACATTGCATGAGTAAAAGATAATAGACCATTGAATGTTGTATAGGCTCAGGGAATCTTTTATTCTAAAACACGTCTCACTTATTAGATTAGATCGCATGTTTATTTCCCTCTCTCTATCCTAAAATATTATTCAGTCAGATAATAGCCCTATCCTACTCTCAGATCATGCTATGATAGTTACAGACTTTGATATGGACCTTCATTCATCTTCCTTACAACAATGGTGTTTCAATATTTCGTTTCTAATGAACCAACAATGTTCTGCATCTTTCATATCTTTTTTGTGTGAAAAACTCTCCTCAAACCTTACCCTCAATTTTATGGGACAAATGTAAAGCTATGTTTTGGGGTTTTGTTATTGGTTATGTCTCAAAGAAAAATAAAGATTGGACTAAACAACATAAGTCTTTGTTAAACACCATAAAAGTGTTGGAACAACAAATATTACTCTTCTATGTCCAATGATGATCTTCAAAGTCTTCTGAAAGCTAAATTTCACTTTTATGAAGCCTCGACCATATTACTAAAAAGTAGTGCCCATTTCTGTTGTGGACATAATAAACCTGGTAAAATGTTGGGCAATTATCTTAAGATTAAAAAACAATGGTGTGAGAAAACAGGGCTGATTGCAGAGGCCCCCTAACTTTTTGTCCCCAGTTTCCACTTTTTGCTGGTGTTTTCCTGACTCTGATGGTGCCCTGGGCACTGCTAACCAGTGCCAGGGCCTGTGCTCTGTGTAAAATGGATATGCAAATTAGGCTAATTATAATTGGCTAAGTTAACCTACCTATAAGTCCCTAGTATATGGTAGGGCATGTAGGTTTAGGGACCACAGCATAGGTAGTGCACCCATAGGTGCACTGCTGAGGTGCCCAGTGTCATTTTAAAGGCAGGCCTGCCTTGCTGGCTGCTTTTAAATTAAAGTTATATGCAAATTCGACTTTGGAATTAAAAGTAGTTGCAAAGTCTTAAACTACCTTATTGTTACATATAAGTCACCCCTAAGGTGTGCCCTATGTGCTCCTAGGGCTGGGTGCCATGTAACTATAAGCAGGGACCTTATAAAAAGAGTTTTATAAGCCCTGGTGAGGTAAAAACAGCCATATTCATTTTTCCCTCATTGTAGTGAATGGCCTCCATAGGCTAGAATGGGGAGACTTTATTTAATTTTTAATGTCCCCTTAAATGATGGATACCAAGAATTTGGTATCAAAGTAATTGTTATAATAAATCCCACAATTTCCAGTTGTTGGATTTAATATAACTTGTTCAGGTAAAGAGTTTTAAACCTTACCTGAAAAGTTGCCAATTTCAGCCCTGAATTGTTTTTGCTGCTGTGCCCTGATTGGCCAGCCTCTATCAGCCTGGCCAGGCTGCTGTGATGAGGTGTGAAGTGGCCTGGCTTCACACAAAGGAATGTGCCTGTGGGAGGGAATCTCCCCTCAGCAAGTGGTGAGGCAGGAAGGGGGAGGGCTGCCAAACTGGTCTTCAAAGGCAGAGAAGGACAGTTGGAACAACCCAGCAACACCCCCACATCCTGCAACCCCAGACAACTAGGTGCCCCCTTGATTAGATTAGGAGAGGGCAGGAGAGGGGTGTGTTTATGATTTTTAGCCACACCAGTGGGTGGGCTCAGCCAGATGTGACCTCCAAAAATCAGATTCAGCCATGATGGATTTTTGGAGAATGTTGCCTCCTGGGATTGATTTGTGCCACACTTCCCAGGAAGTGGTCATCACAGGGGGAAGGACCCTGCACCTGATTAGAGAACCAGGACCCCCCTGCTTTTCACCCAGGAGCAAGGATAAAACTGGCAGACCTGCACCCACACCTCAGATCCCCATCAGATTCCAACAAGGAAGAACCAAAGGAGAAGAAGGACTGCACCTGGAACCTGTACTCAGAAGGACTGCACCAGCTGCACACTTGGGCTTCACCACAAGAAGGACTTTGCCTGGCTTCAACTAGTTCAAGGTTGGACTCCCTGTTTGCTACAGGTAAATAATTGCTATCCAGAGTCCCCTGCACCAACTCCTGAAGAAATCAACCAGCTGGCCACTGCCCAGTGGCCAAAAAGGAGTTTGCGCCAGGTGCATTCTGGGAGTTGTAGTCCGCACCCCCCAAGGACCATCTCAGAACTTCTGGACCCTTGGAGTGAGCTGTGGACCTCAAAAGAACCTTAAAAGGACATCTGGGAGAAGCCCCAGAAGTTTGGAGAAGTTTGGAGAACTTTTGTAAAAAAGCTCCATAGAGGGAACTCTAGCCGGCTTGCCTCAACCGTGACCCGGCCTGATTTGCTGGTTCGTCCCGGTAAAGAAAATCTCTGAAAAAGAGACTAAGTCCGAAGGTAAAAAGTTGACCGGGACCTTCCAGCCAGCGTATCCGAGGAGGGTTCCAGGGACGTCAGATCAAGATTCAGGTTTACCCCGGTCGAAGGATTTTCACCTCGAAAAAGAGACTAAGTCCGAAGGTAAAAATCTCCACCGAGGATTCCCGCATTGCGTATCCGGAGAAGGGCTCCAGGAGGTCGGATTGGACTGGCAGGTTCGTCCCGCTGAAGAAAATCTTCGAAAAAGAGACTAAGTGTGAAGGTAAACTTTTAACCAAGGCCTCCCGCGCCTGTAGCCGAGCAGGGCTCCATCGCAGTCGGCCTTAAACTTTGACTTTGCCCCGGTCGAGGTGCAATCAGATGACCCGATTGGCGCTTTTTGTTTCTAGGTGCTAAAAAACAATTTTTCTTAAAAAATGTATGTCCCTGGTTCCCCTTAATCCGATTTTATTTGTTTTTGTGTCATTTTAAAGATAAAAATATAATCTATTTTTATAAATTGGTTTTGGATTTTTAAACTGTTTCCTGTGTTTTATTTAAATACTGTTTTGTGATATTTGAATGCTTTACACTCTGTCTCCTAAGTTAAGCCTTGACGCTTGTTGCCAAGCTACCAAGGGTTGATCTGGGGTTAATTTACTGAGACCTAACTGGACATTAGTGGAGGTTAGTGGCCTATTGCTAAGTGTACCAATAACCCATTTTCCAACAAATCGTCTAAGCTTGAGTTTTTAACTAATGTGGAAGGGGCACAACTATTTAAGGATAAAGTATTTTTGAAGAATTTACTAATTTCTACATGGCATTGTATACTCCTGATTCCCAACTGCATTCAGGGAATACTGGCTTCTATTTTCAAAATTCCCCAAAACCATTCCTGCCCATCTGGACTTTAATTTTCTAGAAGCTGATATATCTTTTACAGAAAGGGCTTACACTCTTACATAAGGGAATGACATCTGGCCTAGTTGACTTCACTGTAGAATTTTTTCTTCATTTTTAATTTTTTTTGGTGCCTCAGTTATTAAAACCTTCTCACTTTTTTAATACTGAAGGTTCTACTTCATGTACATTCCAGGAAGCCACAATCTGTCTTATCCATAAAGACGGAAAGGCTTGGGCTCACTGTAAAAATTATAGAGCTATTTCTTTACTAATGTTGCAACCCTACTGCCTTGTGATACAGCACGCTCATGCGAATGCTTCAATAGAATGGGATGTGCTTGTAATGTTCATGAATTAGGGTATGCATGTATTTGTTGCAGTCATGACATCATGTTTCTCCTTGGTGCCCTTCTGCACTAGTGTGTATGTATTTATGGCTCACTTTGTTTGAAATGTTAAAGCACAGTCGGTTAAACCAAAATATGTAAAAGGACATTGTTTTGTTTTCAAAATAGCCCCCAAGTGCTATGAGCATATGGCATCATCATATGGCTCATCCCTAGGTACTTGAAAAGCATCAATCAGAAGAAAACATGACTGATCCTTGAATAATCACAGCAAGCGAAAGAAAACATGAAATCCTTGATTAATCACCACCAAGAATTATGTACATATTGCAAAAACATGATGACTCATCCTTCACTAATAATCACCACCTGTTAGGTACATATTTCAAAAAAGAGGATGACTCATTCTCGAGTATACAAGCAATTACGCCACTGCACAAGGGAAACAACAAACTCATACTCCCAAAAATCTATTTAAACCAAGCATTTCATTGTGCCTGTGCTTGGTCTCATCTCTACTCCTTGCCTGAATCTCCAGTCTCCTGTAGCCTGGCAATGGACTCTTCCTCCTTCAACTAGCATCCCTCTTCATTATCAGTTCCATGGACAATGCGTCTCCTGGCAACCATCCTCCACACAGCCACGACTCTAAGCCTCCCAATCTGCAGGAAAAAGGAAAAAGGACACCAACTCTGTTGTAACGAATATGTGGACTCACAAGGTTTCTTGAACAACTACCCAGCATGAACACCGTATGGCATATTTAGTCCTTTTTAGGAAAAACGATTGACTGTATAACAGAAAAAAATCTTTTGGTGAGTTTTTTTCAAGAAAAGCTTAGTAGAACCAGGAACCCGGAATGCTTCAATTTACTGTGTTGCGCTGTTTGCAAACAATTCACTCTTGAACAGTTCCTGATTTTAATATTTTAATATTTTTCAAAAATAATTGGTTGCTGTTGCTAACCAAGACTTTCTTGGCTGCTGTGAAGAAATAGGAGCCCAAATTTGGTGAACGACTAAAGTATATAGGGCTAGATTTATGCAGGCCTTGAGCCGTTCCAGCACCACATTAGCATCATATTTTTGTCACTAATGTGGCATTGGAAGGTGAAAAACAGCACGCCATATTACCAGTGGCGCAATGCCTGCATTGCGCCACTTTGTAAACTCTTGCGCCACATTATGCCTGTGCTAGGCCTAATGAATGCAAGGGGAGCGTTCCGGCACTGGGGGGGGGCACAAAAATGGTGCAAAGGAATCTATTGGATTCCTTTGCCCCATTTTTATCGGCATTTCTTAATGCCTGCTAAGTGCAGGTGTTAAACAGAGGCTCCCATTGATTACAATGGGCCTCTGGTTGCTTTACAGGATTAGTGCCATGATTTTTGACACTAATCCCTCAAAGCGCCGGACTAGCATAAAAGATTATGATGCTAGTCACCCTAAATACCGCCATGGTGTGCCGTATTTTAAATACGGCGCTGCCATGGTCGCGTTAAGGGGGCACTAAAGGGCACAGGAAATGTGGTGCTGCACTAGGTGCAGTGCCACTTTTCATAAATCTGTCGCTTAGCATCATGATTTTATACACTAATCCTGCAAAGCACCGGACTAGCGTCAAATATTATAATGCTAGTCACCCTAGTGCGCAGTATTTTAAATACGCCACTACCATGGTGGTGCTAGGGGGCACTAAGGGACGCAAGAAAAGTAGGGATGCACTAGGTGGAGTGCCACTTTTCATAAATCTGCCCCTTTGTTCGCTCTATGTGCTGTATATGCAATGAAAGCCCCTGTTGAGATATTATATAATCAAACCTTTGTGGCATAAACTATAAGGTGTGTTCAGAAGAGCCCACAGTAATTGTGCCTCTTTTTACAGACCTGTTCCCATGCTGGAGTCCTGCTAACAAAGGGGACCCGATGTCCATTACAACACATCCTGTCCACCCATCCCTGCCTCAATAAGAAGTGCTGAGACCTGAGCGGTTCATTTTTTCTCTTTTTCTCCTCCAAACCCCCTTCCCCTTTGGGACCTCCTGATGCAGTGCTTAGCTAAAAGAATCACTGCTACCTCGGCCAGGCCCTAGAGGGAGTTGTGGCCATAGTCACACCATCGGAACAACCTGGGGAATTCAGGTGAGTGGCTTGTGACAACTAAATGGTGATTATAAAGTATTTGCAAAAATTTTAGCATCTCACATTGAGGATTTCCTTTCCCATATTATAGGTAAAGAACAATCAGGTTTTATGAAGGAATGGTTAACTACTGACAATACAAGACTATTTCTTAATGTCTTGAGTAGAGCCTCTCTCCTTAAATATCCACTTGCAGCAATAAGTATTGATGCTGAAAAAGCGTTTGATAGGTTGGGTTGAGTTGGGAGATTATGCTCAAATTTTTGTCTCAGCATGGCTTTAGACCGAAAATCACTGCACTCATTTTGCTTGTTTATAATTCTCCTAAAGCCTCAGTCTTAGTTAATGGTTTAACTTCACATTTTCCCGTCTCCCGTGGTGTTTGTCAAGGTTGTACTCTTACCCCCTGCTTTTTGTTCTAATACTCAAACCCCTTTAGCAGAATATCTGGAGTCAATCTTTAAAGTTAACATAGATAAAACTGAAGTTCTTCAGTTAAATAAATATACCACTAAACAATCCTTTCTCACATCTTTTTTTTCAATGGACACCCTCTAAAATGAAATACTTAGGAATCTGATTTTCTAATCCAGTTCATGATACTGTTAATGTGAATTGTAAAAAATGCTTTGCTAACATTGAGAACTTAGGGGCCAATTACGAGTTTGGCGGCAGGAAACACCTGTCCGCTAAACTCCAGACAGGGTAGTTGTGGCCCTGCTGGGGACCTCTCCACCAGCCCCATTTTGACTTTCCCACTGGGCTGACAGTGGGAAACCAAGGTTTTCCGCCGGTCAGCCGAGTGGGAAAGTGTCAGCAATATGCTCGCTGACTCATAACTGAGCTGGTCGAAAGGCTGCCACACGCAGATGACACCCACCCTCTCAAAATGCGCACTGCCTGCCACAGGCATGGGCAGTGCATGGGCACCCTTGTGACACCCTGCACCTGTTTCCCACCAGACTTTTCATGGCGGTTGTACCACCATGAAAAGGCTGGCAGAGAACAAGGTTGTAATCAGCAGAGCAGTGCCGCCCTGGCTGATTTCAACCTGCACCCACCGTCGATTCCGGCAAGGACGGCAGTAGGTTGGTGGGTCTGCCGCCAACCTCGTAATTTGGTGGTCGGAGTGGTCTGATTGCCACTGCTGCATTGGTGGTCCTCGGACCGCCAAAGTAAAAAATAGGGTCCTCAATCACATAATGGCACCCGCTATGTCTGTCATGGTAGGGACTTTTGGATTCTATTAAAATTATGCTATCTCCATTCTTACTTTATGTAATTTCTATGTTATCAGTTAATATTCCAAAATCTTTCTTTTAAAAAATTGATTCTCTACTTTCTAAATTTTTATGGCATAACAAAAAAGCTAGAGTTTCTGTTTCCCTTCTTAAACAATCTACCATGGTAGGTGGAGTTAATTTATCCAATTTTAGTCATTATCTGCTGAATCGCTGGGAGTCCTTCGGGTAGCTATGCGCTATATAAATTGGTTAACATAACATTTCATATCATAGAGCTTTTGGTTTAGGTCAAACTTCTCTTTGGATGTCCACTGTACATTCTCCACTGTATCATCTTTTATGGTTGGATTTTGAAAAATTACTTTTTCCTTTTACCCCTCAAGAAATGTATTTTTTCTTCTAAATCCTTGTTCAATTCTCAGCCCCTATTTAGACATTCTTCAGCTCTGCTTCGATCAATGAACCCTTGTACCACTCTCTCTCGATCCACCTTTTGTCCATGCCTATATGGTATAATAAACTAATAAGAATTAATAATAGGCTGATCTTTTGGCAATCTTGGAGGATTAAAGGTATTATGTGGGTATCTCAGTTATTGAGGAAGAAGTGCCTATTACGTTTCCTTTTTTTATACATAAAAGTCACTGTCCACAATCTTTTCAATGTTGCGTCTTGATGCTCTTCACAGTTATCTTGGACATTTTTTGTAATTTACCAAATAACTCTGCTGCCACATCTAGCACACCAGCTTTACCTGTTTTTTAAGTATATGGCAAATGTCGCAGTTATTTCCTCACTTATCCGGATCTTACTCCCTGAAGGTTGCACTAGCTCTCTGACTATCCTTCTATCTGTCTCTCTCCTTCACCAACACATGCCAACAATTTGCCTGTTTTGTTTCTTCCTTGATATAGCCTTTTCTGCTTTGCTAGGTAAGACGTTTTCGCCTCATTCTTGGCTACTGTTAAATACTCAATCCTCTTCAGTTCTATGGCTCTCTTGTTATTATGGTCCCCCATCTTTACACGTGTCTCCTCTAGGTGTGTTATCTCTTCCTCTAGTTTGGCTAAGGTTGCACACCTGCCTTGTCTGTCCTATATCTCCTGTGCACCTTATTATTATTTTCAGCAAAGTAGTTTTTGGAGACCTTTTGGAGAAGTTCCACCGCCTGTTCATTGGTGAGGTGACATGTTTCCATTCTCCACATGAGTTTGGGCGTGTGGGTCAGGAGATTTAGGCCCTCATTATGACCCTGGCGGTTAGTGGTAATATTGTAGAAAGTACTGCCAACAAGCTGGCGGTACTCTCCACCATATTATTACATTGGCAGTTTGGCTGAAGCCAAACCGCCAATGTACCACACCGACCGCCACGGCGGGCCCAGCCGCTGGGCTGAAGATATCAATCTCCAGCCTGGCGGCAGTCACTGTACCTCCTGTGGGAAAATGACCCCGCCTACCGCCATGGTTTCCGTGGCTTCCGTACCGCCATGAAAACCATGGGAGTAGGCACTATCAGTGACAGGGAATCCCTTCCCTGTCACTGATAGAGGTCTTCCCCACCCTCACCCCCTCTCCAGATACCCCCTCCACTCCCTTCCTCTTCAAACCCCCCTTACATTCACGCCCCCTTCACACACATGCATACACACACCCATTCCCACATGCATCCATGCATGCATACATCTATTCACACACACATCCGCACACACTTTCATCCATACATGCAGACATGCATTCACAGAACAAAGCATACATGCACTCACACATCCACACATCCATACATGCACACACATTCAACACGAAACACACACATGCATACACACATGCACAAACATTCCCACCCCCCCACACACACAACACCCCCGACGCCCTCCCCAGTCAGAGCACCCACTTACCTGTGTTCAGGGAGTCCTCCGGCAGGAAAGGGGACGGGGCGCTGCTGCCAGTAGCAGCGTCCACCAGCAGAACATCACCAGTCCGTATTATGGGTCATAATGTGGCTGACAGCAGTCTACTGGTGTGGTGCTGCTGGTGGCAGCAGTGCCACCTTACCGCCATCCGCTGGCATGGCCACAGCTGGATTTCTGCCATTCTTCTGGCGGAAATCTGGCTGTGGTCATAATACAATGGATGGCTGGTAGGAGTGGCAACGGTCTTTTGGTGGCCGTCGCTACAGCGGAAGGTGGTTTTTACCAGCAATGTCATAATGAGGGCCTTTGTGTTATCAGGAGTGGAGAGTGATCACTCAATCCCAAAGTATTGAGCCTCAGTAAATCTCTCTAATGATTCCCCAGTTGTGAAGTAGTCTAAACAGGAGAGCATTGAGTGGGCTCTAGAATATGATGAGTATCTTATCTCTGTAGGATGCAAGTGTCTCCTTATGTCTCCATATGTCTGTGCAAAACCTCCTAGCCGGCCTCTGATCTCCATTCCCTCAGTAGGAGTACTGTCTCTGTCCCTCGCGGTGTCAACCACCAGATTGAAGTCCCCGCCCAACACTACCAACACCTGGGGGGTGTCCAGTATATCTCATTCAACTTTCTAAGTGTATCATTTTGGAGCCCTGGTGGAGCGCACACATTCAGCAGCATAAGATCTTCTCTCTCTAGTTCCCCCCTTATGGCCGTGTATCTCCCCTGTGTGTCTACCCAGGTATATTTTTCATGGAAGGAGAGGGACTTCTTTATCAGAAATGCAACTCCTCTTGAAACTGAAGTGTATTGTGCCCAGCTTCTCAGCCTGTTTCTCCCTCGGCTCATGCTATTGTATTGCTGACCTATGAGATGGGGTTCTTGTAGAAACACTATGGCCCTCATTACAACCCTGGCGGTTGGTGATAAAGCGGCGGTAATACTGCCAACAGGCCGGCAGTAACAAAAATGGAATTATGACCATTGCAGAAACCACTCAGACAGACAGACACTTTAACACCCCGACTGCCATGGTGGTATCAACAAGCACCATGGCGGTCACCGCCAACAGCCAGGTGGAAGACAATGTACCGCCCACTCTATTATGACAGGCCTATCCACCACCTTTTCTGGGGCGGTACCAATGACAACAAAAGCACATCGGAAACAGAACACAGAAGTCAAAGGACCCACCTCTGGAGACTCAGGGAACAACCACAATGCCATGGAGCCCGAGCTGTACATATTTCCCATGCTCGTCTACCTTTTCCTGCATTGTGAGCAGCAACGCCGGCGAAGACGACCACGGTGAGTAGTGCCGCCTAGGAGGGGGAAGGAAAAAGAGAGTGACACACACACGCAACACCCACACCCCCAACACCATCCACACAATCAGATGCACAAACATTACATATCCATCCCGTACCCCTCAGGAATAATGCAAGGACAAAATGAGTGGAAGAGAGTGTAATACGATAACATAACATGAATAAATGCATCAAAATACAAATGTATATACATATGTTCAAATGTAGGGACACTGCCCAGTCCTCAATGTCCGTGGGCCACAGGGCCACATTACATAGGCCAAGGCCCCACCTCACTCCTGCAACAACATGGAGAGAACACTGCAGGGGCATCAGGTCGAAAATACACAGGTACCTCAGGGGGACAGGGAATGGGGTGGCACCTCAGCCGGAAGATGGTACAACACCACTGGTCCTGGAGGGGGCTACATACCCACTGCTTGGTCCTGGGGAGTGCAAGGCCACAGTCTCTCAAGTGGGTGGTTTGCCCACTGCTTGGTCCTGGGGAGTGCAAGGCCAGGGTCTCTCTAGTGGATGGCTTCTCCACTGGTTCTGGAGGGGGCATTGTGCCCAATGTGCTTCATCCTGGGAAGGATGGGGTGAGTGGATGGCTTCTTCCACTGGTTCTGGAGGGGGCATTGTGCCCTGTGATGCAGATCTTGGGGAGTCAAGGTCACAGTCTCTCACCTGGGTGTCAGACCAACATGCTTTGCAGGGGATAGAACGCACAACAGCCCATGGAGGAAGGACTACACACTGTCCGCCAGCGGTGATGGCTGCTCAGTGGTGGCAGTGGCGGTGCTGGTGTTGGGGCTGGCAGTTGTGGCGGGAGGCTCCAGTCCATCCCCTGCAGCCTCGGATGGCTGCCCACTGGGGCTGCTGCTGGCAGTGGTGCTGGTGGTGGTGCTGGCAGTGGTGGGGGAGGCTCCAGCCCATCCCCTGCAGCCTCTGACGGCTGCCCACTAGGGGCTGCTGCTGCTGGCAGTGGTGCTGGTGGCGGTGCTGGTGGCAGTGCTGGTGTGGGAGCTGGCAGTGGTCGGGGGTTCTGACCACCCTGGCCCGATGAGAAGGACGGGGGGAGTGGTAGGGAAGAGGTCAAGGGTGGAGAGGAAAAGCTTCTTAGGGACATTGGGGTGGGAAGAGGGTGAATGTGTGGGAGTGGAGGAAGAGGAAGTGGTTGTAGGAGGTGTCTGTCTGCTGTGTTTGGGTGCAGGTGAATGGGCTGGATGCTGTTGTGAGGTGGATGGCTGTTGGGTGTCTGAATGCTTGTGTTTGTGTAATTTGGGAGGAGGGTGCACAGACACAGTGGGAGAGGACACAGGGGATGTGTGCATGGATGTGAGGGTGGTGACTGCCAGTGATGGGCATGTAGTGATAGGCGTGATGGTGGTAGTGGATGAGGAAGTAGTGCATGCAGGTGTGAGTGTAGACGCAACTGGGAGGGAGGTGGACGAGGAGGAGGGGGACACATTGGCGGCAGTGGATGTTGGTATGTCTGCATCTGGATGGTGTTTGTGTGAGTGCCTGTGGGATGATTTGTGGTGCTTGTGTTTGCCTCAACCACTCCTGTGTGTTGTCCTGGGTGCATGCTGGTCTGCCTGCATGCTTGGGATAGGTTGGGGTTAAGGGGAATGGGATTGGGAAGAGGAAGTTGGAGGGGGGAGGCTAGAAACAGGGACAAGGGCTGCCATCAGGGAGGAGGCCAGAGCTTGGATTGATCTTTGTTGGGCTGCCATGCCAGAGTGAATGCCCTCCAGGAATACATTTATTTGTTGCAAATGGACGGCCAGCCCCTGGATGACATTCACAATGGTTGACTGCCCAACAGAGATGGATCACAGGTGGTCAATAGCCTCCTCAATCAGGGCAGCAGGGCTAACTGGGGCAGTGCCTGAAGTGCCTGGAACGAAGGAGATGACCACCACCCTGGGTGAGCGGGCACGGGAGACACGCTGAGGGGCTGCTGGGAGGGCCGTGCTGGTACGAGGGGTGGCAGCTGTAGGTGGGGTGGGCACAGAGGTGTCTGCCACCGCCAGGCAGCTTCCGTCGGAGGATGTATCACTGTCAGAACTGTCCATTCCTGACTCTGCCGTGGTGCTTCCCTCGCCCTTCTTCCCACTGGTGCCCTCACCGTCAGTGGATTCGGCCTCCTGGGCCCTGTGGGATGCAGCTGTCCCCATCGCCGGTGCCTCTCCTGCTCCACCAGATGATGCTAATGCAAATAAGGACAGGGTGACAAATCAAAAAGGGGGGGAGAGACAAAGGATACCCTTGGTCAATGGCGTGCATGAGGCACACACACACAGAACAGCCCTACGCATTATGCAATGCACTAACAGTCACAATGTTGGTCACCAGCCCAGGGACAGGGATACCTAGCGCCAATTGCAGCATACCTGAGACCCACAGACACCTGCCCAGTAGGGTATGCCTACTAGCTTGGTTGGATGAGGTGTACATCAGACCCTGACCAACATGGGCCCTACCCTGTGATGTCCGGCCTGGCCTAGGGGCACCCACACTCCACCATTCCCCACCCGGATGCCACCCCACCACACGCAAGTAATATATTGGGGCACATTACACCCCCCGTGTGGCTGCTGTGATGCCACCAAGCACCCATCCAATTCTGGATAGGCCACCGCCAGTATGTGGGACATCAGGGGTGTCAGGGATCAACGGGCACCCCTTCCTCGTTGGGAGGCCATCCCCAGCTGGGCCTCCATCGTCTTCCATGCCCAGTGTCTCAGGTCCTCCCACGGTTTCCGACATTGGGTGCTCTGCCTGCCATAGACCCCCAGGGTCTGCACATCCTTGGCGATGGCACGCCATATGACCTTTTTTTGAAGGGCGATTGCCTGCAGAGAAATACATATAGGAAAAAGTATCAGTCAGACGGTCCTGCCTGTTACACTCATGGCCCACCATAGCCCTCACATCCCCTGACGCAGAGACATTGCCCACCATACATGCAGCATGCTGCCCAGGGCCCGTCCACCAATAGCCCTCACATGAGGCCCTCACACACAGCACTCCATGCATTCATGGCCCATGCATCGTGCTCACAGTATACTCACCTGTTGGTCTGGAGGCCCATACAGCATTCAATACTGGGGTAGGACTCCATCCACCAGTCTCTCCAACTCTGCAGCGGTGAAGGCAGGGGCCCTTTCCACAGTGACACGAGCCATGGTCGGTTCCTCTCCTGTTGAAGGTAAGGTAGCAAGTGAGTGAACAGATAGAAAATGGCGGTCACATCCACGGCGGTGCGTATCGTCACCGCCGGCGTACATCACCATTGGCCACTGTAACCCATAGGGCACAATGGTATCTAATGAGGAGTTCACAGCGGTTCTCAACCGTCTCCCACAACGGCGCACAATGTCAGCGGAATTACCTAATTTTTACCTGTCCCTCCATACAGGACAGGCAGACTCCATTTTGGGGGGGGGGCAGGTCATGGCACCTAACTGTATAACAGTACACATATTTGGGCCTATCCAACAATATACTGTTACAGTCACAACATGCAATGCAGTGTAGTGTTTGGAAGTATGGAATACTGACCAGCTACTCACTGTTTGCCCCCTAGATTGCAACCGCTGTGGATGATTAGGAGGTGGAGACATCACCTTGTGTACAGGCCCCTGGGGGACTTGGCAACAATGGAGGACAGGCACATTATCCTCACCTATAGACTGGACAGGGCCACAATCACAGAGCTGTGTGCCCAATTGGAACCTGACCTGATATCTGCTATCCGTCAGCCCACCGGGATCCCCCCTCTTGTGCAAGTGCTATCAGTGTTCCATTTCCTGGCAACTGGCTCCTTCCAAGGGGCAGTGGGCTTGGCAGCAGGAATGTCTCAGCCAATGTTGCCAATAGTGCTGACTAAAGTGTTGTCTGCCCTGATTAAACACATGCGCAGCTACATCGTTTTCCCCCAGGTGGAGGATTTGGCCACAGTGAAAGCTTATTTCTATGCAATGGGACATATCCCCAACATTATTGGGGCAATAGATGGTACACATATTGCATTTGTCTCACCCGGAAAAATGAACATCGAAAGAGCTTTCACTCCATGAAGGTGCAGATAGTGTGCCTGGCGTACCATCTCCCATGTCAATGCAAAGTATCCTGGGTCTGTGCATGATGCCTTTATCCTGAGGAATAGCAGCATCCTATATTTGATGGCTCAACTCCAGAGGCACAGGGTGTGGCTAATAGGTAGGCCCTGGTTCCCACCCAGTAGGTGTTGGTGTATGGGTAAGGTGTGGGCCCTAAGGGTGAGTGTGTGTCTATCAGTTGTCCCTCGATATTTGTAGGTGACTCTGGTTACCCCAACCTCTCATGGCTACCAACCCCTATGAGGAATCCCAGGACAAGGGCAGAGGAACGTTACAATGAGGCACATGGGTCGAGCAAGAAGAATAATAGAAAGGACATTCGGCCTCCAGAAGGCCAGGTTTTGTTGCCTCCATCTCACAGGTGGATCCCTGTACTACTCACCCAAGAAGGTGTGCCAGATCATTGTGGCATGCTGTATGTTGCACAACCTTGCCTTACATCGCCAGGTGCCTTTTCTGCAGTAGGATGAGGCTGGAGATGGCCGTGTGGCAGCAGTGGACCCTGTGGACAGTGAAGATGAGGAGGCAGAGGATGAGGACAACAGAAATGCTATAATTCGACAATGCTTCCAATGACACACAGGTAAGACACTGTAATTTCACTTTACATTGACAGTTTTGTGTTTGAAGTTGTCACTGGCAGGCTGATTTTCCCACTTCTATGGCCACTTACTGTACCCTTCGGCATCTTTATTTTCAGATATTTGGCCCCACTATCGCTCCTGGTGTGTTGACTGCAGCCAACTACAGGTCATTCCTATGTATACATTACTGTACAGTTGTATTGAAGTGTTTAAAGCTTGTTAAACAAATACATAGTTCAATCTTTTGACAAACTCCATATTTGTATTTATTCAAATGGCGTTTATTTAAGTGTTAATAAGTAGAGGGGGATGTGCAATGGGCTGGGGTGATGGTGGAGGAATGTACAGGTAAGAGTCCAGTCTGTTTGTATAACAGGTGCATTGTCCAAGGGGGCATAGAAGGTGGAGCAATGGCAGTTCAAGGTGGACAGGGTGACAGAGTGGGACACAAGGGTGACAATCAGGAGAGTCTTATTTCCTTTTGGGGGTCTTGGCAATAGTCTCTGGCTTCTGCCTGGATCGCAGGAACCGTTTGTGGGGTGGTTCTCCTTCTGCAGGGGGTGGGGTGCTGGTGGCCTGTTGTGCCTGTGGCGGGGCTTCCTATCCACTAGCGGCAGCGGGGGTGGAAGGCTGTTCATCGGTTTGGCTATTGTCAGCTGCCTGCTGGTGTGCGACTGCTTCTCTCATGGTGTTGGCCATGTCTGCCAGCACCCCTGCAATGGTGACCAGGGTGGTGTTGATGTCCTTCAAGTCCTCCCTGATCCCCAGGTACTGTCCCTCCTGCAGCCGTTGGATCTCCTGCAACTTGTCCAGTACCTGGCCCTCCTGGGAATGGTGGTATGCTCCCAGAATGTTGGTGAGTGCCTTCTGGAGAGTCGGTTCCCTGGGGCTGTCCTCCTCCTGTCGCACAGCAGTCCTCCTAGCTTCCCTGTTGTCCTGTGCCTCTGTCCCCTGAACCGTGTGCCCACTGCCACTGACCCCAGGTCCCTGGTCGTCCTGTGTTTGTGGAATGGCTTGGAGTCCCTGAAGTGGTGGACACACTGCTGAGTGACGTGTCCTGGTGAGAGAGGTATGGGCCCACTTGGTGGGTACTGTGCTGGTGTTTCCTGAGGGGGGAGGCTCTTTGGTGGTATGGGACTTTGCCTGGGTTACCGACTGTCCGAAGATACCTGATGGGCCAGAGATGCTGTCATCACTGTGGGCCTCTTCTGGGGGGGACTGGATGTTGCTGGGGGACCTGTGGGGATGTAAATGCTGTATAATTGCTCCTGTGTGTGTCATCTTGGGCATGGGTGTGTTGCCCTCTATGGTCGATATTGCCCTGTCAGCTTTGCCTTGTGTGAGTAGTTATTTTGTGGTCTAGGTGATTCTCTCTAGTGTGCATGCTTTAGTGAGGGGTGTCCATGCAGGTCTGTGATGGGGGTCCGTGCATTGGTGTTACATGTAGGGCTTGGTATTGGAGGGGTGGGTTGTGATGGTGGGGTGTGTGTGTGAGGTGGTGGAGTGATGAGTGAGTGAGGGTAAGGGTGGGGGTTTGTGATGGCATACAGGTAGAAGGGGTGATAGTAATAGAGAGTTGGCTTACCAGAATCCAGTCCTCCTCCTACTCCTACCAGGCCCTCAGGATGCATGACTGCCAAGACATGCTCCTCCCATGTTGTTAGTTGTGGAGGAGGCGGTGGGGGTCCACCGCCAGTCCTCTGTACAGCGAGTTGGTGTCTTGCTGCTGTAGAACGCACCTTCCCCTGTAGGTTGTTCCACCTCTTCCTGATGTCGTCCCTTGTTCTGGGGTGCTGTTCCACGGCATTGACCCTGTCCACGATTCTCCGCCATAGCTCCATCTTCCTTGCAATGGATGTCTCCTGCACCTGTGATCAGAATAGCTGTGGCTCTACTCAGATGATTAACTCCACCATGACCCTTAGCTCCTCCTCTGAGCACCTGAGGTGTCGTTGTGGTGCCATGTGTGTAGTGTGAGTGGTGTGGGTGAGGTTGTGAGGGGTGATGTGTTGGGGTGTGTGATGTAAGGTGCGTGGATGGTGTATAGGTGATGGTGGTGTGTGGCTGTGGTCTTGTCTGTGGACTTGCTATCTCTCTTGTGTCAATTGTTTCTAATGGTAAAGGGTTGTGGGTAATATGGGTGTGTGTTTTAAAGTGTTGTGGGTGTGGTGTGTGTATGTGTGCCAGTTGTGTGTTATTCAAATTGTCCAATGTGGTGTTGTTTTGTTAGGTTGTGTGTATTTTTAACACAGTGGTATGAACCACCAATGGTTTAGCGCCATTGAATGTCTGCTGCGGTTATTCGTGTGTCATAAGGCTGTGGTTCTATTGGAGTAACGGTGTGGGTTTTGCTACTGCCAGTTTATCATTGACCTTTGGGCTGGTGGACTTGTGTGTGTGGCTGTATAGTGACGGATTGCTATGTGTTGGCCATTATATGGGTGGCGTTAATCCGCTGCGGCAGCAGTATGTTTGCGGCAGTCAGCATGGCGGTAAGCGGAATGTCATAATGAGGACCTATGTCTGTTTTTTGTCTATTTAGCATTCTTTGAACCAAGCTCCTATTAATCTTATTCCACAGGCCATTGACATTCCAAGTAAACATCCTCATGTGTTGCAGGTGTGTAGTGGTGGGTATATCTTGTGTGCTCTTGCTAGCTTGGACCCCGGAGTGTGAGCCGGGCGGGCCCCCAATGTACCTTGTCGGTGTACTTGCCCCCTCCCTACTTTACCGCATGGTGATTCCTCCACTAACCATCCACCAAACCTACAGTATGTGTTCATCCCAGTCCCCAACCTTAATAAACAATGTGTGCATTGGTCGCCAGGGCATGGCTTCTACCCCGGGCATCAGCAATGCATGAAGTCCTCCGCTCGCCGTATGCGTGTCTAGGGAGTCAGCGTCTTTTTCATTTTCAACCCACTTCAACTCTGTTGCCGCACTTTTACCACCGATGTGAGAGCATTCCATTTTCACTGATGTGATGACTGGTCGCCTGATTTCCTTTTGTGGGTGGCTGTATTCCAGGCCTTGCACAATCCTCACATGTGGGCCAGGCTGTGCCAATGGCTGTTCTGGTCTAACGCGCTTGTGTGTTATCCTACATCAACAATTCAGGAACTGTAAGGAGTATGATATTACACTTTTCTTGAGTCCTGAGTTAACTGTCCTCTATTCCGTGTCAGAGGGTCATAGAATATTTTAGCCCATTGTCTATTGTCTGTTTAGCTATGTATAACAATGTCATCAGCTGAAAGTCCTTCGTCTAAAGTTATTTTGGACCACAAGGTTTGTCCACTGCGAGGACTGCACAGTAACGAAGTGGCTGAAATGTGCCAGTGAGGTGTGCCCTTGCGTTTCTTATCTAGGCATTATGGCTTGCAGTGCCCTACTTGGGAAAAGACCATCCTCTCATGTGGACCAGTTGCTGCCTTCCCTGCTATATCTCAATTTTTCTTGGTCGCACTGCGTGTGAGCCACCAGTCCTATCCACGTTCTCTGCTCCTAATGCTTTCCTGCTTGGGTCCACCCCCTGGCTGTCTTTTCTTTCAGCACTTACCTGTTATGTTTTTTTTGTGACCCCTCCATTCCCTCTGTTCCGCTGTTCTTTCCCCAGACCTGTTATTAGCTGGATATCCCAGCCACGGAACTGCTGCTCTGCTGTATCTCCTCTTCTGTTTCACTCTACTAAGTGGTAGCCACCATCTTGTCGGAACTCATACAGGCACATTGTACTTTATTTCCCCCTCAGTTTTCCCTCCATCATGAAGTCCCTGAATTCTAGCCTGTCTCCATCAGATCTGAGTGTGTTTTTTTATCTAGATGTTGCTATTTTACAGGAATAATGGGCCTTTAGGCAGTGAGTCTCTCAGGACCTCCAGGAGCTGCATGCTACTCCATGCATGGCATAGTCCCACCCCCTTTATATCTCATATTGATGATATTTTATATCTTTGGATAAAATGTTTATTCAGTTTTTCATTTATTTTAATTTTACAAATATTTATATTTTCAGGTTAAAAAATTTAGGCCCGACTTATTACTGATATAGATTTATAGAAATGTTTCCTAGCCTTCTTGCTTATTACCCTCCTTCCCTGTTGTTGTTTCTCATAAAAAGTTTTTCAATTTTTTTCTTTAGAATGCACATGTTCGAATGTGCTTACATAGTAGTGTATTGGCTGTTATGACATTTATTATATATGCACTTTTTGTTGATAAATAAAGCTTTTAAAACTCAAAACCCTGTAGGAAAATGTAGTGTACATGATATGACAAAAGTGAAAAAGAAACCTGCTAACATGTGTGCTCAAGGAATAAGGGCAACAGTGCCTCTACCCAAATCAGGTCACTGGACATTTCATTCTTACCAAGGAAAAATAGTATTGTTCTGTAACCGCACTCAAAGGACAATGTATGCTATGTCACATGTATGATGGCCAAAATCATATTTAAGAACTTATTGGGGCACCAGCATCCTTAACACACTGGAGACAAGTGGCATGTGGGGAACAGATGCTGAGATACTCATGTGAGAAGACACATGGCAGCGTACTGTTATCTATTACCTCATGTTGTATGATGTTGTGGCTAACACACTAAAGACAGGTGTATTCCCAGGAGGTTGTGGACTCAGGTCAGTGGGACACTAGACAAGGCGGAGCAGGATGCAGCATCTTCCATACCTACAAAAGCAATAACTCAGCTTTTGTCACACACATTGCCCATCTCCAGAGGCAGCACACAGCAGTGGAAGTGGTGGAGGTGTTGATGGCAGGAGTGTCAGGAGTCAAGGGAGTGATTTTGCCAACATTTTCTGGACATCCCTATTTTCAAGGGTGTGGATCAGCTGCTGCAGAGGTAGAGGTAGAGGTGTCTGAGGCTGCTTGTGCTTCTGGCAGGGACTCCCTTCCTATGGGTGCCGCAGATGCATTTGGCTGTGATATAGTTGACACACAGGAAGGGATAGATGGTGGGAGTGAAACCCTGCTCAGGGTGGTGTTGAATTTCCTCAGCACTCCTGTTAGGATGCCCATGTTGTTGTTGTGGGCATCCATTTTGTCTATTATAACGCTCTGCAGCTTCTTAATATCCTGGAATTCAGATAACACTTGGCCCAGCACGCCTTGGGACTCCTTGTAGACCCCCAAGACATGGCTGATGGGGTCTTGGCTGACAGCAACCCTAGTAGACTCTGGCCCACAGCATCCTCCCACGTACCCTACCCCCACAAGCCTGTGCCCTTTGCATGGGGTGCCCTCACCAACTGGGTCCTGGACCCTCAGTGTCAGGAGTGTCAATTTCAACCTCAGGATCCAGGACTGGGGTGTGGCACAAAATGGTGGAAACTGTGCTAGGTATTCAGGTTGGTGGGGTGCATTGTTGCCTAGGATGTCAATGCAACAGGGCTGGAATGTGACCTTTTGGGCCACAGTGAGACTCACTGTTGCTGTCTGACCAGGTTGCCAGTAAGGCTAGGGCCATCCTCCACAACCACAAGTCCAGGAGTGTCATCATCAATGAGGGCTTCATCCAGGGGGAGAGTGGGAGTCTGTTGGGTGGTCTGGGTATGCCCAGTGGCAGCTCCACTTGTTGATGAAGTACACTATTACTGGCTGAAGTGTGGCATCTACCTCTACAGCTATTGTGCTACAATACGCAGAGATATTGGACATTTGTAAGTTGTAGGTTAGCCTTTTGTGCCATGTTAACATGATATTGGGCTATTTGACATGACGTGCAAAGCTTGCCTAAACTGTTAGACTCAAGCAGGTGATGAGATGTGCACATCAGTTGCACTTTGGATGATGGACTGTAAATTACATCTTACCAACAGTGAAGCCAACACAGTGTAGAATCAACGTGTGCCTTTGACCATTTGGAGGCCTAGTTGAGTGAGATACAGGCAAACACAGAACTTTGTTGTATATGTGACTGCAGTCATCATGTATGCAGTGCTGTGTCAATGTGTTTGTTGCCACTACCAATCTGGTGATGTAGCTTAAAGCCTTGGGAGAACTTGGTGTACTGAAGGTAAGATGTCATTCCTGTCCTCAATAGTGTAATCTTGGGTATAAGGTCATAATGGAGCTAGGAAGACAGACACACATCTCTGAGTTGATCATGATCTGTATAAGGATCACTCATAGGTGGGTACACTTCAATTGAGAGTTAAGTCACAGGGGTAGTTGAGCAAGTAAACACTGGGCTGGTGGCTGGAGTTACAGAAACAGGACCTCCTGGTAGTCACAGCCAGGTCACTCCCTGTACTACGAACACTTGACAAATGGTATCCTCCCAAGTGAGTACACTTCAATTGAGAGTTAAGAAACAGGAGTCTTTGGCAAACTGAACACTGGGCTGTTTGGATTTAAGCAACAGGGCCTCCTGGCCTTAGCATTCAGATCACTCCCTCCAATTCCCACAATTGACAAATGATATCCTCCCAGGTGAGTACACTTCAATGTAGAGTTAACAAACAGAGATCTTTGGCCAAGTGAATACTAGACTGGTGTTTGGAGTTTCAGACACAAGGCCTCCTAGGAGTTGCAGTCAGGGCACTCCCTCCACTACACACACTTGACAAATGGTATCCTCCCAGGTGAGTACACGTCAACTGAGAGTTAAGACACAGGGTCATTGGACAAGTAAACACTGGGCTGGTAGATGGAGGTACAGAAACAGGGCCTCCTGGTAGTCACAGTCAGGTCATTCCCTCTGCTACACACACTTGACAAAAGGTATCCTCCCAGGTTAGTACACTTCAAATGAGCGTTAAGACAGAGGGATCTTTGACCAAGTGAACACTGGGCTGCTTGGAGTTACAGCAACAGGTCCTCCTGGTCTTAACATTCAGATCACTCCCTCTACTTCCCATACTTGCAAATGGTATCCTCCCAGGTGAGTACACTTCAAATGAGAGTTGACAAACAGAGGTATTTGGCCAAGTGAATACTAGGCTGGTGTTTGGAGTTACAGATACAAGGCCTCCTGGGAGTTGCAGTCAGGCCATTACCTCTCCTACACACATTTGACGAATGCTATCCTACCTGGTGAGTACACTTCAATTGAGAGTTAAGATACAGGGTAATTGGGCAAGTGACCACTGGGCTGGTAGTTGGAGTTACAGACACAAGGCCTCTCGGGAGTTGCAGTCAGGTCACTACCTCTACTGCACACACATGACTAATGGTATCCTCCCAGGTGACTACACTTCAATTGAGAGAAAACAAACAGAGGTCTTTGGGCAAGTGAACACTGGGCTGGTGGTTGGAGTTAGAGACACAAGGCTTCCTTGGATTTGCTGTCAAATCCATCCCTCTACTACACACACACCAGCCTATTTTGGGCATTACATATCTATATGCAGACTGCATTTAGGTTTGGTCATGCATTTACATGTTGAGACATACAGTGAATCCAGAGATATTTTTTGATATTGTAATATTTACAGGCATAATTACGACGTATTGCATGTGATGGGCCTTCGTACCTGTGATGTTGGGTCCAACAATGCACAATGACAGTGTTAAAACTCAGATACTCTGACGGGTAGAGGTTCTGTCTGTATACATTGTAATACAGCTTGCTAGGGACCACTGGCGCAGTGGTGTTTTTGGGACCGCCAACATCGCGGTCTGGCAATCCGACCGTCAAACTCATAACCGGGCCCTAGGTCCTAACTTTAAAACTATAAGTAACTAGGGCACCCACCTCTAGGTAGTTGTAGTTAGGATCGCTTTTGCAAAGGAAAGGATTTTTTGTGTTGGTAATATCTTAGCATCGTTTGATAAATCTTGATGAAGCTTTCTGAGAAAGTGCTACTTTTTTACTACATTGTGTATTTAAACTTTTGCAGCGATCCATGAAACAGACGCCAAGAAAACAGGGGTTTCCCATAACACAAATGCATCTTCCATAGACTTCTTGAAGATGACTACATCGAAAACTGCTGAACTGAATTACACCAGTTTTGGGAGAAAGCTAGATCTTAGTCTGCAGATTGTGCTTTTTGTAATTTGGTGTGAATCGATTCAGTGGTTTCTGAGATATTAAGAGTGAAATGAATATAGATATTTGGACGATTGGGCCCACAAGAGTCTCTCAAGAGTGCTGTGATTGGCTGCCCGCAATATGCGAAAAATGTTGCTGGCAACCATTACGGGACTCAGGGACTTAGGGCCACATGTAAAAAGATCCAGTTTTGCAGCTCGCAAACTGCGAGTCTTAGCAACTCACAATTTGTGAGTCGCAAAACCTGATGTACAACAGTGTACTTTATACTGTTAGCGATTCCCAATGGGGTTGCAAATTACCTACCTCATGAATATTCATGAGGTGGGTCGCAATTTGCGACCCCATTGGGAATGGCTGCACTCACAGGGATAGTGGCCTGCTGGAGACAGCAGACCACCATGTTTGTGGCTGCTTTTAAATAAAGCAGTTTTAAAAAAAAATGCAGCCCATTTTCCTTAAAGGAAATCGAGATGCACTTAAAAAACACAAATTAAAAGTTTTCTTTTCAATTTTTCAGAGCAGGAAGAGGTCCATGCTCTGAAAAAATAATTTCAATGCCATTCACAAAGGGGAAGGGGTCTGTGGGGACCCCTTCCCATTTGCGAATGATTTAGCACCAGTTTGAAACTGGTGCTAACTGCGATTGTTTTGTGACCGCGTTCACGGTCACTGTTAGATCTGACAGCCTTAGGGTGGTCACCTCTAACTTTTTGCATGTCTCCTTCCACTTTTTAGATACTGTTTTTGACGGTTTTAAGTTTAAGACTCTGCGTACTTTACCACTGCTAACCAGAACTAAAGTGCATATGCGCTCTCCCTTTAAACATGGTAACATTGGATCATACCCAATTGGATTATTTAACTTACTTATAAGTCCCTAGTAAAGTGCACTATACGTGCCCAGGGCCTGTAGATTAAATGATACTAGTGGTCCTGCAGCACTGGTTGTGCCACCCACTTAAGTAGCTCCTTAACCTTGTCTCAGGCATGCCATTGCAAGGCCTGTGTGTGCAGTTTCACTGCCAATTTGACTTGGAATTTAAAAGTACTTGCCAAGCCTAAACCCCCCCTTTTTCTACATATACGTCACCCCTTAGGTATGCCCTAGGTAACCCATAGGTCAGGCTTCTGTGTAGGCAAAAGGCAGGACATGTACCTGTGTAGTTTACATGTCCTGGTAGTGTAAAACTCCTAAATATGTTTTTACACTGCTATGAGGCCTGCTCCCTTCACAGGCTAACATTGGGGCCACCCTCATATATTGTGTGAGTGGTAGCTGCTGATCTGAAAGGAGAATGAAGGTCATATTTAGTATTGCCAGAATGGTGATACAAAATCCTGCTGACTGGTGAAGTTGGATTTAGAATTACTATTTTAGAAATGCCACTTTTAGAAAGTGAGCATTTCTCTACACTTAAATCCTTCTGTGCCTTACAATCCACGTCTGGCTGGGTTTAGTTGACAGCCCCCTTGTGCATTCAGTAAGACACACACCAACCACAGGATACTCAGCCTCACTTGCATACATCTGCATTTTGAATGGGTCTTCCTGGGCTGGGAGGGTGGGGAGCCTGACACTTGCATGTCAAAGGACAGTAGCCTACCCTCACACATAGGACTGCCACACACCCTACTGGGACCCTGGCAGACAGGATTGAATTGAAAGGGGACCTTGTGCAATTCTAAGCCACTCTTTGAAGTCTCCCCCACTTCAAAGGCACATTTGGGCATTTAAGCAAGGCCTCTGCCCCTACCAACTCAAACACTTCCTAGAGAAGAAACCTGAACCAGAACATGCATCCTTCCCAGAAGAACTGCGTGGCTGCCCACAGAACTCACCTGTCTGCTTTCTGTGAAGGACTGCTGCCTTGCTGTTGCCCTGCTGCCTTGCTTCTCTCTGGCTGTGGTGAAGAAGTGCTCTCCAAGGGCTTGAATAGAGCTTGCCTCCTGTTCCCTGAAGTCTCAGGACCAAAAAGACTTCATCTCAACAAGAAGGGCTCCTTATGCGTCGAAATTTGACGCACAGCCTTCCAGAAACGACGCACAGCCTGCCCAGAGGTGAAAAATTCACTGCACGCTGAACCGGGACGATGCAGCGTGACTTTGCATCGAGAAGATCGACACAGTGCCAGTGTAGCGACCGTAAATTTGCCGCACGGCCCACTGGATCGACGCACAGCTGAGCCGGAATGACACAGCCGGACTTCCAGAGAGGAATCGACTCAGCGCCTGCCGTGTAGTAGAAATTTAGATGCAACGTCCACCGAATCGACACAGCTCCTGTGACTTCGTCCTGCCAGTGCAGGAAATCCATGCATCGTCCCCGGGGCATCTGAAAACCCCGTAACCCAAAGAGGATCCACGACTGAGCGCTGGAAATCGACGCACAGCCGCCCCTGCATGAAAATTAAACAACGCATCACAGTGTGCCAAGAAATTGAAGCACACCCCTTTGTTTCCACGCATCTCCTCCTCTGCGGTTCTCTGCTGAGGTTTTGCATGCGAACCAGGTACTTTGTGCTTGAAAGGGGCATTTATTGTTTTTTAAAGACTATAGACACTTTATATCACTTTTACAGTGATATTTCAACATATACTTATTGCATTTTAATCGGTTCGACCTGCATCTTATCAGATAAATATTATATATTTCTCTAAGCACTGTGTGGTGTATTTTTGTGGTGCTATTCTGTGTTATTGCATGATTTATTACTTTACACATTGCCTTCTAATTTAAGCCTGACTGCTCAGTGCCAAGCTACCAGAGGGTGGGCACAGGATAATTTGGATTGCGTGTGACTTACCCTGTCTAGAGTGAGGGTACTTGCTTGGACAGGGGGTAACTTGACTTCCAACCAAAGACCCCATTTCTAACAGTTACAAAACAATGCTACATCGCGCTGCGACTCGTAATTAGGAAGGGAACGCCCCTTCCTAATTGCGACTTGCAAACCTATTTTGCGACTCAGTATATAGATCACCGAACCACAAAATAGGCTCTGAACATACTAAAATGGTTTTTTCCTGTCGCAAACGGTCCGATTCTGAAAATCGGGCCGTTTGCAACAGGAAAAATGGTATGTACATGTGCCCCTTAGTCCCCTGTCCTGAAAATAGTATAAGGGTTGAAGGTAGGGATACTCTGAACCCCTAGGCCAAAACAATCAGCAAAAAAGCTGCCCACCTCCCTATGCCTCTAAAGGCCCAAGGGAGCCCTCCTCCGTGGCCAAATTCTTGGGTGGAGAGGTTGGAGCAGCCTCCCACCTTGAGCATCACAAGGCCCAAGTAAACCCACCCCAGGGGCTCAAATGAAACTAAAAGGGAAGAGGCAGCACGGTCCCCCTCCCCTAGCCTCAAAAAGCCCTGGAGAGCCCACTCCCCAGGTTGATTACTTTAAGTGGGGGGGCTGTGTGCCCCCAAGAACACCATTCTCAAGGATCCGACCCCCAGGACACAGCAATTTCCCTGCCCTCAGGAGCATGGGCAGATCAAACAGTATTTGCTCTCTCTTGGCTGGAGCATTTTCAAATCTCCCGCCAAGTGGGAGCGAACACTGAGAATGGTCCCAGCGGAAAAGAACTTAAAAAATGCTTCCACCCACTGGAACCTGACTTTTGATCTGTTTCCCTGCCCGCAGTGAAGTGGGCAGGGAAACAGATCTTAATATTGCACCCGCCTGCAGGGAGCAGCATTAGGAGTTGTTATCTGCCAGCTGGAGCACTGCCTGCTCCTGCTGGATGCAAGATGCCGGCTGTGGTCACAAAAGAATTGAGGCTCCCCCCACTGCCCCATCAACACTATGGTGGGTGCCCTGGGCGGGCACCAGAGCACCCACCTTTTAATGGTTAGGGCCATAGGGGGTGGGAACTCTTGGATCAAAATTGTCTCAGGGAGTGGGGCTACGTGCTCCCCAAAACAAGGACACTGGGTCCCGGGGCCAAAATAGACCTGCGGAGGGAGGCCGCATGACCCCTAACTCCTATTATAATTCCAGACTCCAGGGAATGGTGCCCCTGCCCTTGATTTGAACTTCAGGCTTTGAGGGATGCGGTCACTGAGGCTGAAATTGGCTCGGGGAGGGAGACCGCGTGCCTCCTCCCCCAAAAAAATCTCACTGGACTCTGAAGGATGAGGTCACCAGGGCTGAAATCTGGCCCAGGGAGGAGAGCTGCTTGCCCCCTCCTCCTGATATTAATGCTGGGCTCAGGGGATGGGTCCCTCAGGCTGAAATCAGCCAGGGGAGGGGGGCTGCATACCCCTTCTCCCCTTTAATCACATTGAGTCCCAAGATATGGAATTCCCGAGGCAAAACTCAGTCTGGGGAGGAGGCTCACGTGCCCCCTCCCCTGAGTATCACACAGGGCCACATGGATTGTGACCCCAGGGCTGAAATTGGCCTCTAGAGGGGGGCCATGTAAGCCTCTCTCCTTTATTAAAGGAATAGTCCTGGGGTTCCCAGGCCGTAATAAGACTTGGGGAGGGAAGATATGAGGCCCCCTCCCCTTAATAAAAAAATGACCCTAAGAGATGGTGTCCCCAGGGCCAGGCCTTGGGTCCAATCTCACACTGCGCACAGCGTGGGGTTGGCTGCATGTGGGGTTTGACTGCATATGGCAGTTGGCCGCAGGTCCTGCAGCAAACCCCCACCATGCATGGCCCACTGTGCGCAGTGGGGGGTTAGACACAGGGCCTGGCCCTAGGAACCCCATCCCCCAGGGTCTTTTTTTAATATATTGTAATTTAATATGAATTTACTTTAGGAAACACCCCTAGAAATTCACTGAAAAAGCAAGTGTTAAAGAAACGTTATAGTTAGGTGTGATGAAAAGCTCTGTTTTTATTTTTTAAAAACCCTTAGAAATTCACTGAAAAAAAAGCAGAAAGTTAAAGTAACCTTTGACAATGACAACATTTATGTTTTGAAATAAAAAAAATGCAGAAATTCACTGGTTTTAGTTACAGCACTAACTATAACTTGTGCCCCCACCATGTACTGCATCACATCACACAGGCCATGTTCTATGACATTATTTATGGCATCACTGTTGACATCTCAAATTACATCATTGTTGACATCACTGATGACATCACCCAATGAGTCCAATTACATCATTTAATTTACATAGTGGTAAGCATCTACCATATTACTTTTCTACCTAATACTGTACAGCCTGTGTCCAGCTAATCGGTATAAGTTCTCACAAAACGCATGTGCTCCTAATGCACCACAGGTGTGTAGTGGTATTGAACATGTTATAAATCTTTGTTTTGAAGAGTAACTTTTTGTGCAGGTGATGGCTGATTTGTATTCATAATGCTCCACACGTGTTTTTTGGTACTGTAGAAACTATTTCCAACAGGGCAAAAATTCTACATACTAAGTCCCTGATTTATACTTTTTGACGGAAAACTGCGCTAACGCAGTTTTGCGTCAACAAGTTTAGCGCTGACTGGCGCCAATATTTAATGCCACCCAGCATAATTTTTATACTATGACGCTGGGTGGTTCTAAAAGTAGTTTAGAGTCATTTTTCTCAATGTTAACCATTGCACCTTGTCGTAAGGCAAAATGATGTTAATGCAGGAAAAATGACTCTAATCCATTTTACAATATGTAAACATGTTGCAAAACGGAAATGCAGCATTTTTGCCCGCAATAGCGTCAAATACAGACGCTAACGGAGAAAACAGTGCAAAGTAGAGGCAAAATGGACCCATGAAGCCAGGCGAGTCCACAATCAACCAGGAACCAGCCAGGAGGACACAGACAAGGCCCAGAGGAGGGAGAAGAAAAAGAGAAAGTGTTGTTTCAGTGCGGAGGAGCATGTGTGTACTGGTCAGAAAGGTGATGGAGCATCAAAATCAACTCTTTGTCACCTCAAAATTGCCAAATGGAAGGAGAGAAGAAATTTGGTGTTAGATAGTAGTCAAGATTAACAGTGTGGCAGAGTTTAGGAGAACTGTAACAGAGTGCAAGAAACGCTGGCATGACTGCAAGCGAAGAACAAAAGGAAAAATGGCAAGGAACAGGAAAGCAGCACTGCAAGAGGACTTGGACATGATGGAGGAGATGGTTGCAGCGGTCATCCCGGGAGAATTTGTCTTAGGAATTGCAGGATAGGGAAGAGCAGACTACCAGGAAACGCCACAAATGCAGGGTAAGTTGTATGCTAAAATGTCAAGTGCAAGAAGGGGGAGGCACATAGGACTCACACAATGCATGTCAAAGGAGCGCAGAGGGACACAAAGCACATTAAGCAAGTTGCTCCATGCTGACGTAAGCTACACATGCACCTATGCCTTTGTAGTGCCATGCACCATAACACATACACAACCTGGACGTGTTGATTACCAGGCTCAATACCTACATGTACATATGCAGCTCATTGGATGGATGGCATGTATAATCACTGTGTCTCTGGTTGTTTCATCACACCATCCCTTGCATATAGTCATACCAACCACACCAACATGATCAAGACTTCAGAGACTAGGTAGTCAGTCAATAACATTCCAGGGGTAACGTTATGGTGGTGTCCCTTGCAGTAACTCCTTGCAACTGCCTTGCCTCATTGCCCAAACACATGTGTGCTGCATCTCACAGCAAACAAGTCATTGTAACTGTCCCAGCAGTACCCAGACATGTGCCGGTAGCACCACCACACCGCACATTGACAACACATCCACATAAGGCAGCCACCCCTCCATCCTGCAGTCAGGGTGCCCCCTGGGTGCAGGAAACAATGAACTGAACAGATGCTGGAGGAATAGCAGGATGGTCCTGTATCATTGGTAACATGCCACTACCCAGACCAACTAAACTGATGTAGTGTTGAACCACACATCTTGATGCTGAACTGGAATGTGCCTGTACAGAAAATAGGTACCACAGATAGCAAACAGTAGGTCACAACAGTCACATGCTGAGCCCACAACTACTGACACAACCATGTAAGACACATATGAATGGGGAAATAAACACACACATACAACACATGGGTAGGACTGTGAACATAATGGCGTATAATCCCACATTGATAGGTGGGGGATGGTGCATGGGCAAGTCCAGTGTTGGTAAGACTGCCAGTGCAGTGTACCCTTTGCGTTTGGCATTATGAGTCACACATTGGGATTGTGGCTGGAAATCTATCTGCTCATGGTAGCTCTGTGTAATAGACTGTGCCAGTTTTGGGGTGCATTGGGTGTGACTGGACACACTGCACTCAGCCCTGCAAATCAGGCAGTGGAAAGAGCAAAGGGCCAGGGCATGGGACCCCCTGCACTGCCCATGTCAGGTGCATGGGCTGTGTGGGGCATACCATACCACATCACCAACAACCTTTACATGGGGATTTCACCACCATGCAAAGACTGGTGGAAATGCTGCAACATACCTGAACGTAATACTGGTCTGGTGTCACAGGACAGCTGGCATTGGTAGTCTGCAAGCTGCTGGAAATGTGCCATTGACAGGCCATTGGCCTATGGGGCATTCCACATTGACAACAGTTGCCACTACCCTCAGTGCTGTTGGAGGTGGTCAAATAGACAATGACAGTCAGGTGCCCGTAGGACTGACACAATTGAAATGAGGGACAAGTATGACTACCTGCAGAATCAGCATCACACTAGCTTTAGGCCCTGACCTATGTACAACTCTTGTTAACAGGCTATGTCCATAGACACATTTACCATCAGGCACTGTCACATACACAATGATGTACACAGCAGAAATGTCATACTCATGCTGTCCATCACTGGGTCTAACCCTGTGCCTTTGTCAAATTAGCTGCACTGCCACCATGCTACACTCATGTATCATAGTGCAAGGAGGACTGCATTGAAGGGGAGGACATAAGTGTGTAGGAAGGCAAACCCATCTGCACACCGAAGGTGAAATTGAAATGTAGCACACATACACAAACATCAACGTGAGGAGCTATCAATGGTAGCAAAATCATAGTGTCCGGTCAATGCCGTTCCTGGGATGGTGCACGGTCTCAGCAACGCATGGGTGTATGTGACACATGTAAGACTGGGAGAGAGGAAAATCACCATGTGTGGTGCTGTGGCATGAGCACAGCAACACCCATTGCAAGGCCTCATCATGCAAATGGATGCATTGGGAGGGTTGACAACGACAAGATGGTGGCAAGCCACAAAAAGGATATACATTACACCTAGAAGATATGACGCAGCCAATTGCGCCAACTAGGCTTCCCTTCATGTGACACGCAGGTGGGGCACAGGGCTGATAGACTGCAGCCATGATGTACAGGATCAATGTTTGATAAATAAGATGACAGTGAGCCTCAAATAGCAAATCTGTGATGTCATATATCAACTGTCACAACAGAGATAGACTGATTTTACACCATCTCATTGCAGAGGATGATGGCTCTCCTGCGGATCTGCCTGTCCTGGAGTATCCCGATGACCTGGATGACCAGCTGACAACCATCAACCAAGAGACCCTCCAAGAAGTCTTTGTAACCCTCCAGACATCACCTCCAGTTGCAAGAAGGAGTATTAATATAGCAGCCATCCCACAGGCCCCACCTAACACCCCAATGGTACAAACTGCCAGCACTGACACAGCTGAGGACTCTGAGGACCCAGGGACAAGCTTTGAGAGGACAGTAGTAGGAGTCCAGCAGAAGCTGGCCAAGGAGGTGCGGTGGGGATGCAAAGTATGGCAGCCAGCCTAGAGGGTATGCGCATGTGCATCGTTACGGCAGCTGAACAGACTGCAGCCAACCGAGGCACACACTCCCCAATGCATGAAGTCCAGCAGTGTCTGAGGGACATAGCTTCTGCCATGAGGGAGAGGCCACAACAACTGCCCTCCCAAACTGGCATTAGCGTGCTTGAGAACAAGATGGACTCCATGTACCGGGAAATGGCCTCCCTCAGGGCAGACATGGCTGCCTACCACAGGGATGTTGCTGCTACACTAAAAACTCAGCAGTTCCTCCTTGCTGCAATGATGCCGTTTGTTGTTCCACAGATTGCAGGTTCCGGGAATTGGGAGTCCACATCTCCAACCGCTGAAGTATGTGTGGCCCCCTTTACCTCCCCACTACCACCATCAAGGGCTAAGGAGACACCACACACATCGGAGGATGAAGATTTGGAACAGATCATCTTCACCCTTAGGAACTCACAGTAGCACCAGCCCATGCCACAAGGGCATTGTTTTCCTTTGTCCTGTGCTTGACATCATGCAGTGCATAGCACCACCGGAGTGTCACTAAATATGATTCCCTGGTGGTGATAGGGACTTTCAAATCTGCCCCTTTGTGGTGTATCGCTCATGAAAGTTTCACTGTCTTAAAAGTGTGTGGTACAGAGTAAATTCTCTCCATAGAGTAAACACTAACAGTACCCACTTTTCTGCTCATATCCACTTCATTATTCAGCATAGATTTAGTGACTGCCAAGGGTTTAACACAGGTAAAGAGTGCCCTTATTAGGGCATTAGTTAAGTAACAGGGCTTGAATATCTGAAGAAACTTGGGGGCAGATTTAAGAGCCCCTTGAGCCACTTAAGCGCCGCCTTAGCATAATTTTCTTTTATTGTAAGGCAGGGCGAAGGGTGGCCTTTTCTCTACGCCATATTTACAAAGTGGGCCAATACATGCATTGGCCACTTTGTAACCCTTTGCGCCACATTATGCTTGCGCCAGGCATAATGTATGCAAGAGGGGCGTTCACCCGTTAGGAGACCCAAAACAATGGTGCAGTGAAATTTAAAAGATTTCACTGTGCCATTTTTCTTGTGTCATTTTTAACGCCTGCTCAGAGCACGTGTTAAAATGAGGCACCCATTTAAATCAAGGGGCCTCTTTGCACTTTGCTACACTAGCGTCAACATTTTTGCTTTTCTACTAGGCTGACCTCTGCCTTTCTCCTCCTTTTCTCTGCTTTGCTCTCTGTGTGCACTCTCTTCCGTGCCTGCCACCTTTGTGCCCCTTTTGCCATTCGCTCTCCACAGTGCTCCTTTTGACTTTTGCTTTACACTCTTTCTTCGCTTTTCCCTCAACTCTGCTCTCTCTCTCTCACTTTGCTCTCCTCCCTCTCTTCCTCTCCCCCGCCGCTGCTGCCCCTGCGGCCCTGCCCCCTCCTCTCTCTTGCGCATCACTCCCGCTCTGCTGCTCTGTTGCCTGCCTCCTTTTTTGCGCCATTTTTGCCCATGCTCCGGCCTCCCAGCTGTCCTTTCCTCCCTACACTTAATGGCGGCCGCTGCGCAGCGGACGCATGCAGCAGATGCGCTGCTGGCGTGCTGCACCTAAGGCAAGCCAGTCTGTGCCCGTCCACGCCTGGACTGCGCCCAGCGCCGGAACCCCTGGTTCTCACCCCCCACCGTTGTTACACACGACTCTGCTACAACAACACCACCCTCCACGCACTCAACACCAGCCGCTTATCCTGTTATCAAGCCACCCACAGCTCACCCGCAGACCCTTCTCCTGCCAGAACTGCACCTTCAACAGCCTCCACACCATTGACCCACCTACCAAAGCAGGACGCAACCATCTCAGATGCATTCTACTCAAAACCCGCTCCGTCCACAAACACAACGTCGAACTTTGGAATCTACTCGACTCAGCCTCCCCAGACGTCACCTTCCTGACCGAGACCTGGATGAACCCCTACTCAGCACCCGACATCGCCATAGCCTTCCCTGATGGCTACAAGATCACCCACAGGGACTGCACCAACAAACCAGGAGAAGGCATCGCCATTGTCCACAAGAATAACCTCAGAATTGTGACCAGCACCGAAGACACCCTCAGCACTGCTGAACACCTGCACTTCCAGAACCACACTGACCCAAACAGCACCCTCAGAGGGACCCTCATTTACAGACCCCCAGGCTCCCAACAGCAGTTCAGCGACTCCATCACCGACGTCATCAGCACACACGCTCTCACATCCACAGACTACATACTCCTCTGGGACTTCAACTTTCACCTCAAGAACACCAACCACAACAACTCTACCACCCTGCTCAACATTCTCGCCAACCTCGGCCTCAAGCAGCTTGTCACGACTTCAACCCACTCTGCAGGACACAGGCTCGTCCCATTTTCCCTGCCAGCAAACACGTCTCCTTCAACCACGAAACCGAAATTCACAAGACTGGCCACCACTGTATCCGCTTCTCCTTCGAGAAACCCACAACACACCATCACCCGCAACAGATTCCCCATCACAGATGGAACAAGGTCACCGAAGACCAATTGATCACTACCCTCTCCCAGAACCCACCTATCAACACCACCGACACTGACACAGTAGCCCGCAGCCTCATACAATGAATCGACGACTGTGCCAACACTCTCGTCCCGATCAAGAATCCTTCTAACAGATGCACCGACAGAAAGGCCTTCTGGTTCACCCCCGACCTCCAAGAATCCAAGCAAACATGCCGAAGACTTGAAAAGAAGTGGCGCCAAGATCAGACACCGGACATCTACACATCCATCAAGAACGCCATCCGCAGACAGTACCATCTCATCCAAACCACCAAGAGAACTGCCTTCAACAAATGCATCGACAACAACGCACACAGCTACAAGGAGCTCGTCAGCATCATGAAGGAGCTCTCCAACCACGGCACCAACGTCAATGACATCCCGCCATCACAAGACATCTGCAACTCCCTAGCCTCCTTCTTCTACCTTAAGATAGCAGACATCCATGACAGCTTCAGTACTCAGACCCCTGTCAACCACCGACAACACAGACTCACCACCTACCGGCCTCCTGCTCTCCTGGACCAACGTTAACGACAACAACACCATTGAAATCATGAACACCATCCCCTCCAGCTCACCATCCAACCCCTGCCCTCACTACATCTTCGACAAAGCAAGCTCTGTCATCGCACCCTAACTGCGGAAGATCATCAACAGTTCCTTCGAGACCGCCTCCTTCCCGGAGAGCTGGAAATGTGCCAAGATCAATGCCCTCCTCAATAAACCCAAGGCGGACCCAAAGACCTCAAGAACTTTCGGCCCATCTCCCTGCTCCCCTTCCCGACAAAAGTCCTTGAGAAAATTGTCAACAAACAACTGACCTGTTTCCTCGAGGAGAACAACACTGTGGACCCATCCCAATCTGGATTCCGCAGCAACCACAGCACCAAAACCGCCCTCATCGCCACCACTGACGATATCAGGACCATACTTGACAACAGGGAAACCGCAGCCCTCATCCTCCTGGACCTCTCACCCGCATTCAACACCGTCTGCCACCATACCCTATGCACACGCCTCAACGACGCAGGAATCCGCCACAGAGCCCTGGACTGGATCATCTCCTTCCTCACTGGCAGAACTCAGAGAGTCCACCTCCCTCCATTCCACTCTGAAGCCACCAAAATCATCTGTAGCGTACCCCAGGGATCGTCCCTCAGCCCGACCCTCTTTAATGTCTACATGGCTCTGTTCACTAACATCGCCCAATCTCACAACCTCAACATTGTCTCTTACGCTGATGACACCCAGCTGATCCTCTTCCTCAACAAGTAACCCGCAATCACCAAGACCAACCTCCACGAAGGAATGAAGACCATCACCGAATGGATGAAGAACAGCTGCCTGAAACTACATTCTGACAAGACTTAGGTCCTCATCTTCGGCTCCACTCCTCCACATGGGACAACTCCTGGTGGCCTGCCACACTGGGAACTGCACCGACACCCACCGACCACGCACACAACCTCGGATTCATCCTGGACTCATCACTATCAATGACCCAGAGAGTCAACGTCATCTCCTCCTCCTGCTTCAACATGCTTCGGAAGATCTACAAACGGATCCCCACTGAAACCAGAAGGACGGTCACCCAAGCCCTCATAAGCAGCAAATTGGACCTTGGCAATGCCCTCTACTCAGGAACCATGGCCACACTCAAGAAAAGACTGCAACTCATACAGAACACCTCTGCATGCCCCATCCTGGACAACCCCCACCACTGCCACATCACAGCCCACCTGAGAGACCTACACTGGCTCCCCATCAACAAGAGAATCACGTTCAAACTCCTCACCCATGCTCACAAGGCACTGCACAACACCGTTCCAGAATACCTCAACAGACGGCTCTCCTTCTACACCCCCACCCAACAGCTTTGCTCCGCCCACCTTGCCCTAGCCACTTTACCACGCATCCACAGAACGACTGCTGGTGGCATATCATTCTGCTACCTTGCCGCCAAGACATGGAACACTCTTCCCACCCACCTGCGTCAGACACAGGACCTACTTGCCTTTAGGAGACATCTCAAGACATGGCTGTTTGAGCAATAGCAGCCCCCCTCCCCTCAGCGCCTTGAGACCCTCACGGGTGAGTAGTGCACTTAACAAATACTCTGATTGATAGACTGACTCTGATTGAAAGCGCCACAATAGCGCCACAATAGCATAACATTTTTTGACACTTTTGTTCTAACTACCACCAGGGTGCCCCATATCTTAAATATGGTGCACAAATGGGGGCACTAGGGAGGCACAGGAGGGTGCAAGAAAAATGTGCCTCTTGTTTTCCCTGAACGTTGCCTACAGATTGAACACTGTGAGCAGGATAGGTCACCCTTTCCTCTCTGGTTCAAAGTCAACATGAGCTTGGCCATAGGGTCAATGTTGCAAATACCATGTTTGCTTTGCCTATGGGGGTTGTACGTACTATAGCAGTAAAGTTGCTTCATATTGTTCTAAGCTATTCTGCACTTACTTTTGTAGCTTTAATGGTATACCCATTTAAAGAAAAATGTATACAAGCAAAGCTTAGATGATGTTATCAGTGACGTATCAAAAATGTCATTTGAGATGTCATCAGGGATGTCATAAGTATTATCATAGTCATGAGTGATATCATATGTGAGGTCATAAGCAGGTCATGGCGGCAGCACAAGTTATAGGTAGCACTGCTATTACTGGTGAAGTTCTGTTTGTTTTTTTAGTTCAAAACAAAACTGGAGTCACCTACAAATACCCCTTAAAGCTACTTTAACCTTTGTTTTTCAGTAGCTATACATATACTGTACATCTATTTTTGAGCAATCTATGAATTAAAGACAACTATGGTCTGTGGAAGAGGCAAGCTCTTTTAAGTGTCTCATTCATTCCCATTATCCTCTCCACACTCACCACTCTCTTCTGCAGTCTATATGTTCAACATTTAGGGGGTCATTATGACCTCGGCGGTCTTTTTGAAAGACCGCTGAGGGACCGCCGTGCTGAAGACCGCCAGTGGTGGCTGTTTTCCGCTAGGCGTATTATGACTGTTGGCAGCTCTCCGTCCTTTTCCGGACGGAGAGCTGCCAACAGCCATACTGGCGGGCAGCGGGGAAGTGGAGGTTGCTCCACCTCCACCGCCACGCCAACAGAACACCGCCCACCGAATCACGTCCTGTGATTTGGCGTGGTAGTGTTCTGTTGACGGTGTGGTGTCGGCGGACCAGCCCCCATGGATCCCGTCCCCTCCCGGAGGATCGACGGACCAGGTAAGTTGATAGTCCGTTAGGGGAGGGGGTGGAGGGGTGTTGTGTGTTATGTGCGTGCATGGGGGTGTGCATGTGTGTATGTAGAGGGGGTGTGTGAGTGCGTGTTTGCTTGCGGGGCGTTGTGTGTTTGGGAATGAGTGCGTGTATGTCTGTGGGTATGTCTGTATGGATGTGTGCGTGTATGTTTGAATGTGGGTGTGCGCGTCTGCCTGTGTGTGTGTGGATGTTGGCATGTATGTCGGTGTGTGTGCCTGTATGTGTGTTGGTGGTGCCTGCGTGCGTGTTGTGTGTGAGTGAGTAATGTGATGTTGGGGGTTGGGGTGGGGAGGGGAGGGGGCTCCTGCCACCTTTGGGGGGTGGCAGGGGTGGTGGGGGGTGTAGGGGAGGGAGTCGGGGTGGGGGGTGGCGAAGACCCCTATCAGTGCCAGGGAAGGAATTTCCTGGCACTGATAGTGCCTACCGCCATGGATTTCATGGCGGTTTCAAACTGCATGAAATCCATGGCGGTCAGCCGGTTCAAAATACCGCCGGCGGTATAGTGGCGCCACCGGGCTGGAGACCCAGGTCTCGCGGTGCCCGGTGGGCAGAACGGAGAACCGGCGGATGACCGCCATGGTCATAATTCCCAAAAAAAGACCGCCAGCCTGTTGGCGGTCTTACCGCCGCTTCTCCGCCTTCCGCCAGGGTCATAATGACCCCCTTACTCTCTTTTTTGCCTGGTATATTTCTGAAACACACAATCTGCATATCTCAACCTCATCTCTTTCTTCTTCAGTACCCTCTTTTTACTCTCTCTCTTCTGCACATAGTTCCTTGCATCTCCTTCAGTTCACCAATCCGCCCACACACAATGCACAATGTAAACTGTACACACTGTGCTTTCTTTACATTTTGCCTTGTCAAAAATGTTGACAGCTATGTACCTCCTTCACACACTTTTGCAATAAATTAGAATTGCAATTATCACACCTGACCATTGCTCTATGTTCTCTGTGGAGAGGCCAAGGATTGGACGAGCATGTATTCCGAGCCCCTGTATGACCCACTGACATGCATTGTGATAAATGCACATTGCATTTAACCTGAACTTTGCAGCTCACAATGGTGGCCCATCTACAACCTCAACTTACACAGGAGCAACTCTTTTCACACTACACGCTAAACATCAATAACATGAGTCATGAAATAATAACAGAAATACACCATTGTGGAAAAGGCAAATACTTCTTGGAAATGCAAGAGTAAGTAAAGGGTGGTGTCTGTTTTTTGCTAGCCGAGGCTGTTGTTGATGGTAGGGACACAAGGTGGGCAAGGGGCACTTTACCCACCATACTCCATTTTTGCCCCCAGCAGCACCACTGCTGTTGCCATAAAGCATAGGAAACTGCAAAGCTTGTAAAAAAAAGGCCACAAAAGCTTCAGTCCTGCAGGGAAATGCTTAATAAGAACAAGGATTGGCAAAGCCAATAGATTTCGCCTTTGTCTTTTTGTTCTATGTAACTAGCTTACAAATATTTGAAAAATGTTATAATATTGTTTGTTTTATTCATTTAAAAACAAACATTATTATAGCATTTTTCTAATATTTGCAAGTGGGAAAGATGCAAGTGACGGCAGAACACAGAGGAAGACAAGATGGCAGAAGAGAGAAGACAGAAGAAGAGACAAGATGGAAGAAAAGAGAATAAGGAAGAAGACAGAATACGGAAGAAGACAGAAAATGGAAGACAGAAGAAGAGAGAAGACGGGAGAAGATGGAAGATAGAAGAAGAGAAAATGGGTGAGAAGACAGAAGATGGAAGAAGACAGAAGATGGAAGAAGAAGGAAGAGGGGAGAAGACAGAAGCCGTGAGAAGAGTGCACACTGCCCTTTCTTTAGAAGACAGAGAAAAGCATGCGGTAAAGAAGACAGCGAAGATAAAAGACATTATGCAGAAAGAAAAAAGAAGACAGACAGCAACGAAGAAAGAAGACAGAGGAGAAGGCATCAAAGAAAGAAGATGTCTGCGAAGTAAGAAGATGGCATCCAGGAAGAAAAAAGAAGACAGCAACAAAGAAAGAAGACAGAGGAGACGGCAGCGAAGAAGGAAAAGTCAGTGAAGAAAGAAGACAGCATGCAAGAAGAAACAAGCATTTGCAATGCAGTAGGGCTTGCATTTGCTTGAGTTAGAGCTATTGATGATGTAAATTCATAACTGGACGTTTCTTGCCACATAATTCCAGTGGCCCTGCATATAACTAAAGCACTTCCATTTACCTTCTTCCTCTAGCTGCAGCACAAAATGAAAATGTTCCCATTTAGCATCCTAATTTAAATCTGCCATGCTTATTCCAATAGAATATTATTTTTACCACCCCACCATCATAGTTGTTGGCTGGCTAGCACAATTCCCCAAAAAAAGACACAAGACAGGCATGGAGGAATAACAAGAGAAATAAACTAGAAGAGTCACCCAAATATATCAAGAGTGTTCAAGCAGTCATAGTGTAATGAGGATGTTAAGGTGGCTTCAATCATGGTCATAATTGCAATAAAGAGAGATTAATGAAACATATACAATTATCATATGAACCCAATAAAAACCTTAAGCACTGTGAGGTAAAGGGGTTAAGAGTGGCTTTACATATATTAAAAAGGCCCATGATGGCTTTACAATAATGGTGCCTCAGTATTCAAATTGAACTGCAACAGCCGCTCATTGCAAAAGAAAGCGTTAGGCACCGGCATATGATTATTTACAAAATAAGCACTGCACTAAAGGTGCTGAAAGTGGCTGTACATATATTAAAAATGCCCAAGAAGGCTTTATAATAACGCTGTCTCAGTATTCACATTGAACTGTAGCAGTGCTAATTGTCAGGAATAAGGCTGTGAGCGGTCCAGGTCCCGCCCGAAATTCCGCTGCACGTATTTGCGGTACTTCATGCACACCACTTGTCCTCCCTTCCTGTTCTAAAAGTGGTCATCAGCATCGCCTGCCCTATGGTAAAGCTCATGTAGATGCAGGGTCAGGACATTGGTGGACAAGATGCACTTATCAGTGCTATTCTATGAGGGGACTACAATTCCCAGGTTTTTAGAGGCAGCTGCCATCTTGGGGTGTGGCAGGCCTATAAAGCCCAGCCACACCCAAGCACATTGCTCACTATTTTGAAGACTTTGATGCAGTCAGACCTTGTGGGGGTTCTTCTGAAGAAGAGCAGATCTCCTGCATGGCAGATTGACAGCAAGTCGGAGTATCCTTGTTTCCATGGTGAATTCAGATATGAGTAGGTTGTACTCGTAGCTGTAAGGTCTTGATGAGCCCAATCTTGAAGGAAGTTGTTCCTTCCAAAAGTACGGCGCCCCTTAGCACAATGAGCAAAGCGTTTCCATTTCTAAGAGTAAAGCAGCCTTGGCGTGACGATCAAAGCACTTTGGATCACAGGAGTAAAGCGCCCCTTAGCACAACAAGCAAAGAGCTTCAGGCCACATGTGTAAAGCGCCCTTGGCACGATAATCAAAGCGTTTCAGTCCACATGAGTAAAGTGCCCTTGGCATGACAATCAAAGTGTTTCAGTCCACAAGTAAAGCGCCCTTGGCACGACAATCAAGCGTTTCAGTCCACATGAGTAAAACGCCCTTGGCACGACAATCAAAGCATTTCAGTCCACATGAGTAAAGCGCCCTTGGCACGACAATCAAAGCATTTCAGGCCACATGAGTAAAGCGGTCTTGGCCACATGAGTAAAGCGGTCTTGGCACGAGGATCAAAACGCTTTAGTCCACATGAGTAAAAGGGCACCCTTAGCACAACGAGCAAAGCGCTTCAAAGCAAAAGAGTAAAGCGCCCTTGGTACGACAATCAAAGCGTTTCAGGCTACATGAGTAAAGCGATCTGGGCACGGGTATCAAAATGCTTCAGGCCACATGAGTAAAGTGCCCCTTGGCATAACGAGCGTAGCGCTTCAGACAAAGCAAGTAAAAGCGCTCTCTGGCATAATGAACAAGGCACTTCATGTATGATGATTAAAGCGCTTCATAAACAACAAGCAAGGCGCTTCTGCCCAATGAACAAAACGCTTCAAGTTCAATGACTAAACTTTCAGGCCTAGGTAGCAAATGTGAAAACGTTTCAGAGATAATCAAATTATAGTTTCATTGTTTTTTGGGAAGCATAACATGTGAGATACATATTTAAGTCTTTGAGAATTTCTAGGCTGAGATCAAACGTATATCTTATGAATGCATAATTGTTATATGATTGATATTTAGAGTATGACCATAGTCCAAAGCTCTTGCCATCTCTAGGTTTAGAGGTTGCAGTTTGTTCTTGTTCCATGATGCAAAGAAGGGGCTACGCCCAGTTCACAAAGGGTCTCAATCTGATATCACGGAGACGCCTTTATTCAAGTCTATTGATGAGTTATACTGTTATGAATGAATGTATGCATATTTGTTCTAACCGTTTCCTTTCAGATCTCTCTCCCTGCAGTTCTCTGCCCTAATTCCCTTCCCCCTGCCTGGCTTCATGATAACTCTGTGCTATAATAGCCGTCTGAGTTGTTGACGCTGGGAGGTGGGCCTTTTTGTTCAGCAGCTTGCAGATCCCGAGGAAAGGGCACTCTGACACTAAGCTTTAGACACTAGCACGTGGTTGTTTAAAAATTAAGCAGTGTGAGCTAAAGGGGTTAAAAGTGGCTGAACATATATTGAAAATGCCTGAGATGGCTTTAGAATAATAGTGCCTCAGTAATCAAATTAAACTGCAACAGCTGTACATTGTAAAGGAAAGCTTCAGACACCGGCATGTGATTATTTACAAATTAAGAATTGCACTTATGGGGTTAAAGTGGCTGTACATATATTGAAAATGACCAAGACGGCTTTAAAATAATACTGGCTCAGTATTCACATTGAACTGCAGCAGCCATGCGTTGCTAAGCAAAGCAAAGTTTTAGGCACCGGCATGTGATTGTTTACAAATTAAGCACTGCGAGCTAGAGGGGTTAAAAGTGGCTGTAGACGTATTAAAAATGCCTGAGATGCCTTTAGAATAATGGTGCCTCAGTATTCACATTGAACTGCAACAGCCGCGCATTGCAAAGGAAAGCTTTAAGCACCAGCCAGTGATTATTTACAAATCTAGCACTGCTACCAGAAATTATGGACACGAAGTAAGATTTAAAAAAAGCAACAGCGTCACATTGGGAGAAAGTATATAATTGTCCATTGTGTAACAATCATATGTAATGTGGGCTACATAGTCATAAAATGTGGGCTACATAGTCATAAAAAGTAAAGTTAATTCATAGGAAAGGAGAATCAAGGGCCATTGCCACAACGGAGTGCGAAGGAAAACAAAAGAAACAAAGTGAAGTAACTGGTTGTCATGCAAATTGCTCCAGTACTGCTGATTGAGTTCCTGATGTGTAAAACTTGATAGCGCCATGGCCGCGATGGAGCGCAGAGGAGAAAAACACAAAATAATGTGAGGTAACTGGTAGTCATGCAAAGCTCTCCAATACTGCTGATGGAGTTTGTGCTGTGTAAAACTAGAAAGCGAAATGCAAAGTGAAGGGAAAACAAAAGAAACAATGTGAAGTAACTGGTAGTCATGGAAATTGCTTGAATACTGCTGATCAAGTTTGTGCTGTGTAAAACTTGAAAGCACCATGGAGCGCGAAGAGGAGAGACAAAAGAAAAAAGTAGTTAGCTCACTGTAAAGCATATCAGCAATCGCACAATAGTCCATGTAACAAAGCAGACTCAGGATTGGACAAACGTAAAGCATGTAGCAATGACATTAAGGGATTTTTGAAAGACTAGCCCAGGATTGAATGAAAGTGATGGGCATGAGATGAGCATGGTTAAAGCCCACAGAATAGATGACAACAGGTAGCAAGCGCTTGCGCGCTCGACCTAAAAAGAAGCACCTTCAGAATCGCAGCCAGTGGAAAGGACACTGGCCAGTGTCCAATAGGAAGTGAATGGAAGGAGTACTAGTTCCACAGGCAACTCGATGGCAAGATTGGCGAACAAGATGCAGAAGATGACAGGAAGAGATGTGAAGACTACGTGCTGGCCAATCTAAAGCAGGTAAATACGAGCAATGTTGGAGTAAGCCAAAGGTATGTTAAGGTAAGTAAGGAGCTGGTTCCAAGCCTCTTTTATTTTTTTTACCAACAAAAGATTTTGGAAGCTTCCGCGCATGTACACATGCAGACAAAACCTAAAAATTACTACTAACCCTGAAATTCCTCATATTACCAGTTTTTCCCTTTTCAACGTTAATTGAGATGGAATATTTCATATAAGCTAATCAGTGAAATTTGCTTTGACAGTGAGTATATTTACAGGCGGCTGATGGGTTAGAGTTTTTATAGTTACAGAAATTTGCAATAATGGAATCACACATTTTGCTGATGGTCTGTGTAAGGTTACCAGTCCACTGCGCAGTATCTTCCAAAGAAAACTCTGGACATGGCCCATATTTGTAACCTAATGAAACTATTTGTGCAATGACATGGTATTACCTTGTTTTGGGGTTAAGTGACAGTGGATTTGGGTGCTTATTATGATAGAGACATTACAGCCATTATTAAATGCCAGTAGCAGTTCTTCATCGATATAAATAGAATCTAAAAAAACAATAACTTGCACATCTGTAGTTTCAGGAATAGTAATATCATAGCTAATTAGCCTCCAAAGGTACTCTAAGAAATGGCAACTTATCCCAGGATACTTGGCTCTTATTAGGTATCCCATTGTAGGAGATATGAAGTTGGACTTCAGAGACCACGGCAGGACTTGAAAGGTACTACTCTGATAAGGAGGTTACTTTATCATTCATGATGGAGAAGCTGATTGCATTATGACCCAGATTTAAGAGGGCTTTGTCCCATTCTAACACCACATTAGCATCATTTTTTATGCTAATATGGCGTTAGAAGGCCAAGAACTGTGTGCCATAATTACAAAATGGTGCAATGCATACATTGTGCCACTTTGTAACCCTTTCCACTGCATTATGCCTGCACCAGGTATAATGTATGCACAGGGAGCGTTCCCCCGTTAAGGGGGCAAAAAAAATGTTGCAAGAGCCTTCTTTGCGTAGTTTGTTTCAAAACTTTTAATGCCTGCTCAGACCAGGCATTCGAAGGAAGCCTCCATTGGTTTTAATGGGCCTCTGGGTGTTTTGCACGGCTAGAGTAAAAAAAATTTATGATAATCCTGCAAAGCGCCGGACTAGCAAAAAAATTATGATGCTCGTACCCCTAACTATCACCATGGTGCATCATATTTTAAATACGGTGCACACATGGTGGCGTTAGGGGGCCACTAAGGGACGCAAGAAAAGTGGCTCTGCACTAAGTGCAGCGCCACTTTTCATAAATCTCCCCCTATATCTTTTGTTAATGCTGGGGTTATTGGTTTTCATGTCAGTGATCAGGTTGAATTTTGGGGGCAGATTTACTAACATTTGTTGGCCAGTCTGTTGGGATCTGAAATCAGAATATACTGCATTGTGCCACTATATCATCTATGACGTGTGATAGGATGCAGAATGTTATAATTCAAAAGAAAAGGATAGTTGCGGCCTGCTGTCCGATCAGCCAGTTGTGTTAACTTTTATATGATTAAATCATTGAAGCTTCCTAAGACGTGTCATCTTTTTGACAACTTTTTACAGTCCCATTGCACAATACAGATTTGCATTGCAACTATGAGCCTTTATAATGGATATAGGTGCTGTGTGTTGTGTCCCATAGCGTCATGCCAAAGCCCATATAAAACTTTAGTAAATCTATTTCAGAGTGTCTTACACAGAGGCTTTATGAGGAGCACAGTGGCCATCATTCTAGCAGCAGATTGAACTGCAATGTCAATTCGACTTGTTCATTACTTTCATTGTGGTCCAAAGATTTTATTACAACACCAGAGGCTCATATTATGCTTTCTTTTCTTGCTTTAATTAAGCAGCAGCCAAGAAACTACATTACCCAGAAACGCTGGGAAAAAAACACTACAGAATAACATCACAACAGGAACACCAATCACACTTCGAATATGAATATATCTATCTTGACTGGAAGCAACAAGTCCTTTTTTCTTGCTGCCTGCAGTCAAGATAAGTACACTGCTTTGTTTACTGTATTTTAATTTTTTGGGTGAATTATTGTTTTGTTATATATTTTTATTGCGCTAACGCTGCACCTGCTATTTCTGGGCTATTTTCCGTTCCTCCAACTGATTTGAACGCTCGCTCTGCCTTTGGTCTATGCTGCGTGCCTTATTTATTCTTACAGCTGCAGCCCGTTGTTGTTCCTGCTCTGCCTCTCACCGCTGCAGCCTGTGGCTCATTCCTGCCTCACCTTGCATCGCTAATTTCGTTCAGTGTGAGGGGGCTTTCCCTTCTCATTATCACAATTCCTCTTTCCACTTACTCGCTCTGTGTTTCAGAGAAAATTATAACTCCCATAGGACATTTTCTCTCTTATGGCTGCCTTTCCTGCTCCACCCTTCACCCTGACACGCCTCCAGTTCCAGGTTCACTCTCCTCTCAAATTTAACCCTTAAGAGCTGAGTGTTTCCCCTGGTATTGCATAGAAATAATATACATTAGTTGTTTTTCTTCACATTTTACCTCACATTCTTTAATTTAATATAATTTTTAAACAAATTCCAGGTTAATTTACCCTTCATTATTACTGATAGTGACCAGTTCTCACATTTTAAAAGATTATTTGAAATCCTTTATCAAGGATTCTGTCCAGCATGCGGTATTTGTTTCCATGCTGGATACATCTAAAAACCTTGAAGCACCTATCTCTAAAATGTTGCACAACCCCGCTGAAATTCCTTGTAAAAATGGAATGAAATGTGCTGCTCCTTCGGAGCTTCATAAAGGTGTTTCTATAAAATGTGGTCCTCCTGCCCATTAGGCGAATAATACTTCAGAGCTTCCCTCTTCTCCCCTTAACATTGTAGAGGGCCAGTACACAAATAGTGATGGGAATGATGTTGGAGATGATATCTCATCCTATTTTGAGTTCAATGACAATGGGCATAGTGGACCTTCAGCGAAAGGTGAAATAGTTCTCCTTCAGAGATTTCCTCCTTCACCAAAGCTCTCAATTTGGTCAACTACACTGGTCTCCCAGTGTTTGACCCTACATCCGTTCACCACCTCATTTCTTCTGGGTGGTTCCCTTCCAACCATGTGTCGCACTATATTTGTTTTTATTTAAGACATCCCCTAGATAAGTCTACTAGAAAACAAATAAAAATCCAAATGTCCTTGCCCCTCCCTTCCCTCCAAGGTGGCTGACACTCCTGTGATTGATCCTAATATGCTCCTATTTTTCACTAAATTTAGGAAGGATTCAAAGAAAGGAGTTGACCGAGCCTGTTCAAACTGCCAGGATAAGTTATTAGATCTGATTAGTCCTCTAACAAGGATTTTAGATTTGGCCGAGGAAGCCAAGATGGAAGGAGAATATGTGGACCCTGACTCTCTTTCCAATTAGGCTCAACCTTCCATCTGTATACTAGGTAATGCCAACTCTTGTATATCACAGGAGCAATGTAACAGCATTTTGCTCAAGATTGACCCAAAGTTAAGCACTCTAGCGACCAAAGAGGAGGGTCCTGAAGCTTAAGGACTACGTCTTGGAGACTCCTTCATAAAGGAAATGGGCAAGTACGTGTTTACTTTCGCTGTGATAGATAAGACAAAAACTTCAATGAAGAAAATTTTGTCCAACCGGACTTTTGGCAGGGCTGGCAAAGGAAAGAGCTGTTTTGCTGGTCATTTCGCTCCAAGAGGTCAATACGTCATCAGAGACTCCTATAACCAATGCTATCAGCATGACTCCTAAAAGGGATAAAAACCCAGATTTACCCCCGTTGCTCACAAGGGTTCCGCAACAGGTACTTCGGAGCCAGAGGAGAACAACTCTCAGGTAAGAGTTTTCATTTCTGGTCAACCTCCCATTGGAGGCAGGTTGGGAAATGTTCCAGACGGTTGGTTATCTCTGACTTCAGATACTTGGGTAATCCAAACTGTTCAAGGTTATTGCATAGATCTATTCCAGACCCCCTTCCAGGATAAATTTCCTCGCCCCCTAATGTTTTCCAAACAACAACATCTTCTAATTCAAGAGCATTGTCCATCTCATTGATATCTTACTTCCGAACTACTGGTTAGTCTGCCTGGGTCTTCAGGACGCCTATATGACAATTCCTGTTCATCAATCTTACAGGAAATTCCTTCAATTCCAATAGGAAAATTATTTCTATCAATTTAAAACCCTTCCTTTCGGGTTGTCCTCAGCCCCTTGGTGCTTCACCAAAATATTGAAGCTGGTGGTTGACTTCCTCAGACGTCAAGGGGTGAGACTCATCGTCTATCTAGATGACTTTCTGATCATGGCCCAGGACAAGAATCATCTTTTGCTTCACTCTCCCTTTGTCAAGATCTTCTTACAAGTCTAGGTTTCCTAATAAACCTAGAGAAATCCTCCCTCACTCCTTCCTAATGGCTTAATCAAAGGTAAACCTCATAAAAAAGGAACTATGCCATGCGTCTGGTAAGTCTCTTGTCTCCCTCGATTCACGCTATTTTCTCAAGTCCTCTTCACTACAGAGGTCAAAAATGTGTCTCCTATGCAGAGGTCTGGCTTATTCAGACCCATTGTCTCAAAACTCAGACTCCAAAGACGGACTCACCTGGTGGCTGACTCATTTGGACGCCTAGAACGGGAGAACAATTTCCTCTGTAGCTCAAGATCTTGCCTTAGAATCAGATGCAAGTCGGACAGGATGGGGTGCAAGATGTGGACATATTTCAACTAGAGGTACGTGGTCTACACAGGAGTCATTACTGCACATCAACTGTTTACAAATGCTTGCAGGTTTCTTTGCCATCCAGTCCTTTATCAAAGACAAAGTAAAATGCACAGTTCTTCTTTGCATGGACAATCTTTTGGCAGTAAGGTACAAAAATCATCTGGGAGGTACAAGATCCAAACTTCTAGCAACATTAGCCAAGAGTCTTTGGGAATTTTGCCTCCCGAGAAACATTTCAGTCAGAGCAGAATATCTCCCTGGTGAGTTGACCACAGTAGCGGATTTGTTCTACAGACACATATACGACTCAAGCGATTGGAAGCTTCACCCTTCAGTCTTCAATCTCCTTTCTTCGACCTTTGGCATCATGTCAATAGAACTTTTTGCTTCTTGTACCAATACCCAACATCCCTCCCTCTTCAGTTAGAGAACAGATCCTCTGGCTATTGCCACAGATGCGTTCCTCCAAACATGGCCTCAGACCCTTTTATATGCTTCCCCCCTTCCTCTTCATTGCCCGAGTTCTGGTTCAAGTTTGCAGATAACAATCATTCCTAGTACTCCTTACTCCTTTCTGGTAATCTCAACCTTGGTTCCCAACTCTGTTAGAGCTAATCTCTGACTTTCCAATTCTCATACCTCCTTTTCCTGACCTACTCCTAGATCCGCAGGGACTCAGACACAACCTTATTCTGGACAGCTTCCTATATCTGGTAGCGTGGAGGATTTCAGGGCTTCCTGGAGGACCCCACGAATTTCAGAAGATGCTATCCAATTCATCCAACAATCGTGGGCTTCTGGAACAGCGAAAATTTACAAATCAGCCTGGCTGGCTTAGTGTAGCTGGTGTTTGGACAGGGATTCTGATTCCCTTTCAGCAAATGTCACTCTAGTGATAAACTTTCTTACTTCCATTGCTGCCCAAGGCAAAATTTATAGAACGGTAAATACTTATAGGTCTGCAATTTCATCAGAACATGTCAGGGTAGACAGACACCCCATTGGAGACCATCCGTTGGTATGTCGTCTTTTAAATGGAGTACGTTTTGCCAAACCTCCTAGTCATAAATACAGTATTATGTGGAACGTTAATCTAATTTTACGCCTTTTTCCCTCATGACCAGATAACGCTGATTTATCTCTTAGACACTGATCTTCAAAATTAACCATGTTGTTATGTTTGGTTTCTATCAAACGTATATCTGATGTTAAAGCTCTTCACGTATCTTCTTTCAACTACTCCTCTTTGGGAGTCTATTTTCAAGTTCACAGATGTACTAAAATGAATCTGTCAGCTGTACACTATCCTTTTTCCCTTCTCAACCAAAATTGTGCATTGGTAATTGCTTAAGATGTTATGTTTCATGAACTGCAGATCTTAGAAGTCAATCCTTTTTCCAACTCCTGATATCCTTCCAGAAACTACACAAACCAGTTTGTTCTCCTAATCTAGCTAAATGGTTGAAATGGGTTAACCCTATCTGGAATTTCCAATCCCTCCTTCAGGGCCCACTCAGTACGGGGAGCCATGGCTTCCAGAGCAGTTTCGGCTGGGACAGATTTACAGGATATTCTAAGATCTGCAGATTGCTCAAATGAAAGTTCTTTTAGAACCTTTTATTGTAAACCAGTTAATTATCCTTCTCACATGGTGATCTCTGTGCTTTAAACAAGCATAATATGATCATCCGGTCTTGCAATAAAATTGAGATTTTCCTAGTCTTGGTGCCTAAAATGAAATAAGTACGTCTCTTGCCTCCTCGGAAGAATCACAATACCATGGAAGATTGTGCATGCACAATTACTCGCCACCTACTTAGATTCCATTCAAACGTTTTCTAGATTTTTAACAAGTTTCTGGAGGATTGGACAGAAGTGGCTAGCATATTAACAAAATTAGCATTTGAATCTTTGGAATAATGACAATGGGCATGATTTAGAATATGGCGGAGGGGTTATTCCGTCACAACGGGACAGATGTCCTTTCAACCAAAATCTAAATCTCCTTAAATACAATAGCGTCATTACAGCATTGGCGGTAAAAGCCGCTTACCGCCATGCAGAAGACTGCCAACACACCGCCGCGGAATTCCGCCACAGCTATTATGACCCACATCTCGGAATCCGCTAAAAGTCAGATACCCACACAAGTCCGCTACACCAAAGGTCAATGATAAACTGGCAAAAACAAAACCTCCACCATCACGCCAATAGAAATACGCCCACACTATCAAGACACACGAATCCACGCAGCGGTCTTTCAACTGCGGTATTCCATTGGCGGTACACACCGCCGCGCTCAAAATACACACACTCTTACAAAACACAGCCACATTGGACAATTCCAAATACACACACCTGAGACACATACACACACCACTCCCACACACCCATTACAATATAAAACACACACCCACATCACCCACAAACCCCCACGACAAAAAATTCAGAAAGAAGGCCAGAGAGAGACACCACCAGCAAGAACAACAGCATCCACAGGCATACAACACCATCACACACACAACTTCCACGCACCTCACACAACACACCACTACATATCACCACACTTATCACCACACACTCCACCCCACACATCACCTACACCACCCCATGGCACGGGAAAGACCCCCCACGTTCTCGGAGGAGGAGCTCAGGGTCATGGTGGAGGAAATCGTCCGGGTAGAGCCACAGCTATTCGGAGCACAGGTGCAGCACACCTCCATAGCTAGGAAGATGGAGCTATGGCGCAGAATAGTGGACAGGGTCAACGCAGTGGGACAACACCCAAGAAATCGGGAGGACATCAGGAAGAGGTGGAACGACCTACGGGGGAAGGTGCGTTCCATGGTCTCAAGACACCACCTGGCGGTTCAGCGGACTGGCGGCGGACCCCCACCTCCTCCCCCACAACTAACAACATGGGAGGAGCAGGTCTTGGCGATTCTGCATCCTGTGGGCCTCGCAGGAGTAGGTGGAGGAATGGATTCTGGTAAGTCAAAGCTTTACTATTACATCCCCCACCCTACCTGCATGCTATCACATACCCCCACCCTCACCCCCAACACCCCAACTCCTCACAAATGTCCCAACATCACAAGCCACACATCCCAACACCAAGCCCTGCAACAACAAAGCATGGACACCCATCACCAAAGCATGGCCACTGCACATACCCATACACCCCCCTAAACCATCATCACACAAGCTCCCACACAGGAATGCTAGCACTGAGGTACACGGTCACCCACCCATTGCACACCATTACACACACAGATTTAACAAACATCCTTTTATACCCCTGCAGGACCCCTACCCAACGTCACCGGACAGTGATGACAGCAGCTCTGTCCAACTGGATCTAGATGACCAGCCTGGACCATCGGGGACCGCTGGACAGTCGGTTCCCCTCACACAGGCACAGGCCACCACAGACCTTCCCCCCTCTGGAAACACCAGCACAGCACCCACCCAGCGGGCCCATACCTCCGTCCCTAGGACACGTCAATCAGCTGTGTGTCCACCACTACAGGGAACCCAGGCTAACCCACCACCCCAACAACAACAGGGACCTGGGGGCAGTGGTAGTGGGCACATGGTCCAGGGGACGGAGGCACTGGAACACAGGTGAACTGGGAGGGCGGCCGTGCGACAGGGGGAGGACAGGCCAAGGGAACCCACTCTCCACGAGGACCTCTCCTCCATCATGGGAGCATACTACCACTCCCTGGAGACGATGGCTACGGTACTGGCCAAGTTTCAGGAGACCCAGCGCATTCAGGAGGAACAGTATATGGGCTTCAGGGAGGAACTCAGAACCATCAGCTCCACCCTGGGCACCATCCTAGGGGTGCTGAAGGAACTACTCAACACCAGGAGGGACACTGTGGCACTACAAGGGGCCCCTGACACTAGCATGGATGATAAACTGAACACCACCTCCGCCGGCGCTAGTGGACAGGACGTCCAGCCACAGGACCACCACACCAGCACCCAACCCCCTGTAGAGGGAGAACCACCCCGCAAACGGTCCCTGAGATCCAGGAACAAGATAGAGAATGATGCCAAGACCCCCGCTAAGAAATGAGGCCACCCTGATTGTCATCCTACTGTCCCACTTTGTCACCCTGTCCATAATTAAACTGCCCGAGCTCCACTTCCTATGCCCATATGGGCAATGCACCTGTGAGACTAATAGACTGGACTCTGCCATGGACACTCCTCCGCCCTCACCCCTCACCATTTCACTAACCCCTCCAATATTTTGCATTTAAATAAACACACCTAAAGCACAAAATGATCTGGAGTCTGTCTGTGATTTCGAAATAGTGTATTAGCAATTACAGTGACAAAATGTTTTTTAAATAGTAATGTCAACATACCTATGTCACACAGCTCTAGTCCATGAGGAATCTAAGCAGATGTCACACAGTGGGACCCACATCTGTGAAACCGTAAGGGAAAGTGACAACTCAGTGACCATAAACTGGGTGAAAATGACAGACAGGAGAGAGGTAGTAGTATTAAAGTACATGTAGTAGGCAGGATTGTATCCTTACCTGTGTCTCACTGGAAATATTGCTGGATCACTGAGTCCCTGTTGTGCATGTCTTCTTCCTCTGCTTCCTCCTCATCACTGTCCACAGGCTCCACAGCTGCAACAACACCGCAATCTGGACCATCCTCCTGCAGAAAAGGCACCTGGCGTCGCAAAGCCTAGTTGTGAAGCATACAGCAGGCCACGATGATCTGGCACACCTTCTTTGGTGAGTAGAATAGGGATCCACCTGTCATATGGAGGCACCTGAACCCGGCCTTCAGGACGCCGAAGGTCCGCTCGATCACCCTCCTAGTTCGCCCATGGGCCTCATTGTAGCGTTCCTCTGCCCTGGTCCTGGGATTCCTCACTGGGGTCAGTAGCCATGACAGGTTGGAGTAGCCAGAGTCACCTGCAAATGGTGAGGGGCAACTGTTAGACACACACTAACCTGGAGGGATAACCCCAGACCCAGACAACCATTCCCACTGACTTGCTTCCAGGTGCTCACCTAATAGCCACACACAGTGCCCCTGGAGTTGACCCTATGCTCCCGATGCTGCTATTCCGCAGGATGTAGGCGTCATGCACTGAGCCGGGGAACATGGCATTCACATGGGAGATGTACTGGTCTGCCAAACATACCATCTGTACATTCATAGAATAATAACTCTTCCGGTTTCTGTACACCTGTTCACTCCTGTGGGGGGGGGCAAAGCCACATGGGTCCCATCAATGGCACCTATGATGTTGGGGATATGTCCCTGGGGATAGAAATCCTCTTTCACTGTAGACAAATCCTCCACCTGAGGGAAAACGATGTAGCTCTGCATGTGTTTCAGAAGGGCAGACAACACTCTGGACAATGCGTTGGAAAACATAGGCTGGGACATCCCTGATGCATTGGCCACAGTTGTTTGAGAAGAGCCACTTGCAAGGAAATGGAGCACTGACAGCACCTGCACTTGAGGGGGGATTCCTGTGGGATGGCGGATTGCTGACATCAGGTCTGGCTCCAACTGGGTACACAGTTCCTGGATTGTGGCACGGTCCAGCCTGTAGGTGATTATCAAATGTTGCTCCTCCATTGTTGACAGGTCCACCAATGGTCAGTACACCGGAGGATGCCGCCATCTCCTCACATGTCCCAGTGGACGGTGCCCATGAAGGACAACAGCAAGCACAGAGTCAAACAACTCAGAGGTACGTACCCACAGTTTACCCAGAACACCAATCATACACAAAAGGTGGCCTGTATGTGTGTTGAGACTAGGCCTATGTATGTGTGACGCAGTTGAAAATGAAGCCATGTGGGCCCCTGAAATGGCAGCTGCCTGACCTGTAAAGTGGGACAATGGGATGTGAGCTAACTGCGCTGGTGTTGTACACTGCTCGCGGTAGGCGATCGAAGACCGTGGCGCAATGCTGCATTGGTTAACATTGGACCCTATGGGTCCCAGGAGCCAATGACGATATACGCCGGCGGTGACGGTACGCACCACTGCGGGCGTGACCGCCATTTTCTATCTGTTCAATCACTCGATACCTGATCTTCGACAGGAGAGGACCTACACTGCAAGTGCTGCTGTGACCTGTGTCTGGAAGAGACAATGGCTCATGCGTCTGGGGAAAGGGCCCCTGCCTTCACATCGGAGGAGTTGGAGAAGCTCGTGGATGGGGTCCTCCCCCAGTACACGCTACTCTACCGTCCTCCAGACAAACAGGTAAGTATACAGGGAGCACGTTGTATGGGCTATGCCTGTGTGGTGAGGGCTGGATGTAAGAAGGAAGGGGCAGAGTGCTGCGTGCATGAAAGACAGTGAATGCATGTGCCACATGGCAAGGGTAGGGATGGGGGCCAGTCACTTTGACGGTGCAGATGGTAATGACTTCTCTTCTTCCCCTGTACATTTCATGTAGGTCAGCACCCACCAGAAGAAAGATATTTGGCGTGCCATCGCCAAGGACGTCCGGACCCTGGGGGTCTACCACAGACGGAACACCCACTGCCGTAAAAGATGGGAGGACATTCGCCGCTGGAGCAAGAAGATGGCGGAGGCTCAGCTGGGGATGGCCTCCCAACATGGGAGGGGTGCCCATCGCATCAGGACGCCCCTGATGTTCAGGATCCTGGCGGTGGCCTACCCGGAGTTGGATGGGCGCTTGAGGGCATCACAGCAGACACAAGGGGGTGAGTACACACTCATTCTGCTGACTTTGCGCGCAGTGGAGTTGACTGGGTGGGGGAGGAGGGCTGTGGGTTTCCCTAGGCCAGGGCGAGTTCCGTAGGAAAGGACCCTTCGTAAAGCAGGCCATGTGGCACCCCAGCACACCTCTGTAGACTGCAAAGTCCAGCTATTCATGACCCTGTGTCATCTATGTGTGCAGATGTCGTCCATAGCCTTGTAGGCCATTTCCCAGGAATTGAACAGTGGAGCCCAAGAGCGCGGCGTAGTGCAGGGGGCTTCTGTGTCTGTCTTGTCCACCAATGGTAGCGGTAATCCATGCACTCAACATGTCTTTCTTCTGTCGTCCCCCCCCCTTTTTGTGGTCTCCCTGTTCTTGTGTGCATTAGCATCATCAGGCGGAGGAGCAGTGGCACCGGAGCACGAGGGACCTGCATCCCACATGGCCCTGGAGGACGAGACTACGGACTCGGAATTCACCAGTTGGATGGAGGGCGAGGGGAGCTCCACGGCGGGGACAGGAGCTGAGACCAGCGACACGGATTCGTCCTCTGATGGGAGCTCCCTTGTGGTGGTGGCAACATCTGTGCCCCCCGCATCTACAGGTACAGCCGCCACCCCCCCTACCAGCACTGCCCTCCCAGCAGCCCCTCAGCCTTCTCACCTTGTCCGCCCACCCAGAAGGGTGGGTATCACCTTCGCCCCAGGCATCTCAGGCCCTGCCCCAGTCACCCCTGCTGCCCTGGAGGGCATTCATTCTGGTCAGGCAGCCCTTCACCGAGCTTTTCAAACTCTGGCCTCAGCACTGATTGCAGCCATTTTCCCCATTTCTAGCCTCCCCCCTCCAACTTCCTCCACCCAGACCCAATCCCCTGTACCTCTGCCTGTCCCAAGCACACCATCAGACCAGCCTGCACACACGTCAACACACAAGGGAAGCTCAGGCAAACATAAGCACCACACATCCCACAGGCACTCACACAAGCAACACACACATGCAGACACACCAACATCCACTGCCTCCACTGTGTCCCCCTCCTTGTCGTCTCCCTCCTTCCTCCCAGTCTTGTCTACACTCACACCTGCATGCACTACCTCTACAGCCACTACGTCCCTCACAAGCACACCCACCAGCACACCCCGCTCATGTGCAGTCACCACCCCCGCTACCATTCACACGTCCCCTGCCAAGATACACAAACGCAGGCACACACCCACCCAACAGCCATCCACCTCACGACAGCCTCCAGCGCATGCACCTGCACCCAAAGTCACCAAACGTACACCTCCTACTACCACCACCTCTTCCTCCACTCCCAAACCCCCCCCAGCTACCCGTCCCAGTGTGTCCCAAAAACTTTTTCTGTCCAGCCTTGACCTTTTTCCCACACCTCCCCCACCCCGTCCATCTCATAGGTCCCGAAGTAGCACCTCAGCCACAACATCTCCAGGACCAGTGGTGCATGTAGTCACCGGTATGTGGAGTGCACCGGCCACCCGGACAACCAGTGTGGCATGGAGCCACAGCACAGACAGTCCCCCACCTGTGAAGCATCAGAAGTTGGCCAGTGCCCGGCAGGAGAGGGGTAAGACTCCAGCCACCAGAGCCGCTCCCAGGGGTCCCGTTGGGAGTGTGGAGTCAGCTGTGACACCTTCCAAGGTGGGGAAGAGCCACAAGAAACCCGGCAAGTCTGGGAAGAGCTGCACGGCGGAGAAGACCGCCATCATCCCAGCTGCCCAGGAGGCCACCGCCAGCCCCAGCACAGCTGCCCAGGAGGCCACTGCCAGCCCCAGCACAGCTGCCCAGGAGGCCACCGCCAGCCCCAGCACAGCTGCCCAGGAGGCCACTGCCAGCCCCAGCACAGCTGCCCAGGAGGCCACCGCCAGCCCCAGCACAGCTGCCCAGGAGGCCACTGCCAGCCCCAGCCCAGCTGCCCAGGAGGCTACCGCCAGCCCCAGCACAACTGCCCAGGAGGCCACCGCCAGCACCAGCCCCGCTGATCCATGAAGGACTGCCAGCACCAGCCCCGCTGGGCCATGAAGGACCACCAGCACCAGCCCCGTTGGGCCATGAAGGACCGCCAGCACCAGCCCAGCTGGGCCATGAAGGACCGCCAGCACCAGCCCTGCTGGGCCATGAAGGACCGCCAGCACCAGCCCTGCTGGGCCATGAAGGATCGCCAGCACAAGCCCCGCTGGGCCATGAAGGACCGCCAGCACAAGCCCCGCTGGGCCATGAAGGACCGCCAGCACAAGCACCGCTGAACAGGGCACCGCCAACTCAAGCACCGCTGAACAGGGCACCGCCAACTCATGTACCGCTGAACAGGGCATGGCCAACTCAAGCACCGCTGAACAGGGCACCGCCAACTAAAGCACCGCTGGCCCATGAGCGGCAGGGGCACTGACGCAACTGGGCCCGTCACAGGGTGAGTGATGCACTCTGGGCACCAGTTCCCCTCCAGAACCAGTGGAGAGATCCATCCACTACCTCTGTCATTCACAGGATGAAGCACTCTGGGCACCAGTCCCTCTCCAGTACCAGTGGAGACATCCATCCACTACCTCTGTCCTTCACAGGATGAAGCACTTTGGGCACCAGTCCCCCTCCAGAACCAGTGGAGACTGTTATCCACTTGAGAGACTGTGGCTTTGCACTCCCCAGGATATGGCAGTGGGCAACCCACCCACTGTAGAGACTTCAGAGACTGTGGCTTTGCACTCCCCAGAATTGAACAGTTGGCAAACCACCCACTGTAGAGACTTGAGAGACTGTGGCTTTGCACTCCCCAGGATTGAACAGTGGGCAACCCACCCACAGTAGAGACTTGAGAGACTGTGGCTTTGCACTCCCCAGAATTGAACAGTGGGCAAACCACCCACTGTAGAGACTTGAGAGACTGTGGCTTTGCACTCCCCAGGATTGAACAGTGGGCAAACCACCCACTGTAGAGACTTGAGAGACTGTGGCTTTGCCTTCCCCATGATTGAACAGTGGGCAAACCACCCACTGTATAGACTTGAGAGACTGTGGCTTTGCACTCCCCAGGATTGAACAGTGGGCATGTGGCCCTCTCGTAGATTTGGCGTCGTGCACTCAAGTGGCTCAGGTGCCCCCCCTTTCCCTCCCACTGAGGTGCCTGTTTTCTTGCTCTCTGATGCCCCTGCAGTGCTCTCTCCGTCATGGTCGGGGATCTTGTGTGGGCCTCGCCTATACCGTGTGGTCCCAGTGTTCCACGGACTTTCTTTGTGCAGTACCTGGACTACTATGCCTGGTATATATTTTGTACATGGTGTATATATATATATATATTTCTGCCTACTTGTTTGTAATATATTCCAATAGTTACACTCATTTTCTTTGGTCTTTGCATTCTTCCGTGGGAGTTTGAGGGGTGTAACTGTGATGTACTGATATGCATTAGTGTGTGTGTTGTAGTGGGTGAGGGTGGGGGTGGGGGTGTTGCGTGTGTGTGTCCCTGTTTTTTGCCTCCCTTCTCCCCTGTGTCGTAGGTGCAGTACTCACCGTGGGCTTCGCCGCCGGCGTTTGTGCTCCTGGTAGAGGAGCAGGAAGACTATCGCAGGTAGAATTTGGAGTTCCGGTTCCATGGTGTCCTCGTTCCTCGTGGAGTGTGTAGAGGTGAGCGTTTTCCCTTCGAAATTCTTGTTTCCGCCGTGTTTTTATCCGCGGTGTATCCACCCCGGAAAAGGTGGCGGATTGGCCTGTCATAATAGTGTGGGCGGTACATTGTCTCCCGCTTGTCTGTTGGCGGTGACCGACGCGCTGTTTGTTTGCACCGCCGTGGCGGTCAGAGTGTTAAAGTGGCTGTCTTTGTTGGCGGTTTCCGCCACGGTCGTAATTGCTATTTGTTTGCCGCCGGCCTGTTGGCTGTCTTACCGCCGCTTTAACACCGTCCGCCAGGGTTGTAATGACCACCAATGTGATTTAGATTTTGGCATACAGGATATCCAGCACTGTTGTGACAGGGTAACCTATCCACCAAGTTCTAAATCAGGCTCTATGTTACTTATTGCTTTGGCTTTAGAGTGGAAGTTAGGACAGTACCTTCAGAAAAGTAGACTTATGGAGCTAGCTCTTAGGTGAAGAAAAGCATAGAGAGTCAAAGAAGATTTTTAGACCCTGATTTCAATTCCTGCGCAATTTCCTTGGGGATCAGAATTATGTAATAATTATTGCAACCCACAGGTTGCCTCTGATCCAGCACATCCATTTAATCTTGATGGAATTCATCTGATCCAGAAAAAAAGGCAAAATTTGGGGCCCAATGTACGACACAATTTTGCGGTCACAAAAGGAGAATTTCATCTTTTGTGACCGCAAAATGGCCTTTTCTAATGTACCATTCCTAGATTGCAAGCCGGCACGCAAATACAGACTCGCTAAATAGGGACTGCAGCTCGCAATTAGAAAGGGGCTTTCCAAGGGCGTCTCTTCCTAATTGCGAGTCACGAGTCGCAGTGGCATGTATGATAGTTTTGTGATTGCAATTGCAGTCACAAAACAATTGCTGGTACCATCAATTTCAGATTTGAAAGATTTCCTCCTCTTTGTGAACAGAAGAGAAAATCTTTGTTCAGAGCAGGTAGTGGTCCCACAGACTACTGCCTTCTCTGAGAGAATAAATGAAAGGGAACTTTTTATTATTTTGTTTGAAAAATGCTTTATTTAAAAAGCAGTCATAGACATGGTGGTCGGCTGTCCCCAGCAGGCCACCATCCCTGTGAGTGTCCCTGTGAGTGCTGCCATTCCCAATGGGGTCGCAAATAGTGACATACTCATGAATATTGATGAGGTAGATCATTTGCGACCCCATTGGGAATCGCAATCAATGTGGTTGGCACTGTTGTACATTACAGATTGGGATTCGCAATTTGTGACTAGCGAAAAAATACAAATTGCAAGTCGCAATCTGGAATGGTTGTATAGAGTGATTCTGCATTCTATGCCTCATTTCCAAGTAAAACACTTGAAATAGGAGCCTTTTATTATACTGGTAATATTTACCAGTAAATTCCTCTCCTTTTTCTGACCTATTTGTAATCAGGACGGTGGTTCAAGGCTGTCATAATTTTTTGGGAACCAATTGTTTTTAAGAACTATTCTGGTTATTACAGTTTATTTTAAAAGTAAAAGACTCTACTTGTACTGTACGTCATTGAGAGACTGCACTTTGGAGACAACTACTGCCTGGGGACCCACTAAGAGAACTCAGAAAGCAACACGTAACAGAAGATTCATTATTTTGAACAGTTGCGACCTTATCAGCATCAGCTGTGGCGCATTTTTTTATGGAGTTTTGATTGCTGTAATATGCACCAAATTGCTATTTCTTTTAGATATTTCCTTCTCCTAACAGATGGCACCCACACCCAAGACATAGGATCAGCAGTGAACCTTGGGAAAAGATCACAGCAGTCTAAAATAAGGACTGAGGAAGTCTCACCTCGTTCAAGAATTACCTCCCTGATGACCTTCTTATAAGCCAGCCTGCAGCCTTGATGAATACCTGCCTGAACAAGCAGGGTTAATAATGTTTAGGATTTAGAGGTTGTTCAGAACATGTCAGGGGCCATCACAACCAGGTAGCTAACTGTCTCATTTAAGTCTTTGAAACGTACCACCCTTTCAAAATCTGCCAGTGGTGGGCAGTGCATTTAGCAGGAAGGGGGGCTACACAGGACACAAATGCACATGTAAACAATGACCCTCACCCATGCATTTATGCGCACACACACACTCTTCCATTTACAACACTCACTCCCAAATATTCACACATGTATGCAATAAACTTTGAAAATAAAATCACACTTTCCTGCCTCAGAGGCCCTATGAAGGTTGAGACTGCTGCCTTCCTTCACTGGATGATCTAAGGTCAACCAATGAGGGGAGCAGCAGTCCCTACCTCGTGTTCCTGAGTGAGATGGGGTCAGTGAGAGTTATCGACCCTACTCTGTGACAAGGCGTCAGTGATTGACACTCGGTCCTGGGCACTTCAGGGCTTAGAACTGAAGAGCACAGGTTGGAGGCAATGAGTAACACTCCCTCTCATCATGAGCGGGAGGACTGCAAGAGGTTTCACCAGGCTGAAGAAGTGACGCTCAAAGTAGCTGTGACTTCTTCAGACTGTCAAAGTTTGGTTCAGGCAGCTAGGAGCCAGCGTATTTAGCACATGTCTAGCTCCTGGCTGCCTGAACTGAAAATAAAGATTGTATGTCAGGCTGACCTTTGCTTAGCTTGACAGGCACTCCGTTTTAGCCAAAGTTTGAGGGGGGTGATGCCTCAGCCCATTAGGATGGGCTGTGGCTGTATTCCACACAACCCTTTCAGAATCTGTTCAGCAGATTTAGGGGGTCATTCCAACCCTGGCGGTCGGTGTTAAAGCGGCGGCCAACCCGCCAACAGGCAGGCGGTAAAAAAAATGGAATTCTGACCCTGGCGGGAACCGCCAACACAGGCCGCCACTTTAACACTCCGACCGCCACGGCGGGGCAAACAAACAGCGTGCGGTCACCGCCAACAGACAGGCGGCAGACAATGTACCGCCCACCCTATCACGACCCACCAATCCGCCACCTTTTCCGGGGCGGGAGCCCCGCCGATAAAAACACGGCGGAAACAGACCACGAACGGGAAAACGCTCACCTCTATACACTCCACGAGGAATCTGGACAGCATGGAACCCGAATTAAACATCCTACCAGCGATTGTCTACCTGCTCCTCTACCAGGAGCACGAACGCCGCCACAGGAGACAACGGTGAGTACTGCACCTACGACACAGGGGAGGGGGAGGAGAAAAGATTACGGGCACACACATACGCGACACCCCCCCCCCCAAATCCCCACACACCAATGCAGAGCAACAAGTCAGAGTTACACCCCCCAAACCCCCCGGAATAATTCAAAGACAAAATAAAATGATCATTAAAATAGAAGTATATTAAAGCATATTTGAACTTATGAAATTTATAAAATAAATAAATCACAACATGAACAATGTATACATAGTCCAAAAGTCCGGCACATATTGGCTACATGCCATTGTTCGTGGGCCAATGTGCATAAACACATGGGCAAAGCCCACACACGAGACCCGATTCCATTGGAGAGAACACTGCTGGGGCATCAGATAATAAAACCACAGGCACCTCAGGGGGAAGGGAAGGGGGGGCACCTCAGCCACATGAGTCCACGACGCCAGATCCACGAGGGGCCTCCATGCCCACTGTACCATCCTGGGGAGTGCAAAGCCACAGTCTCTCAAGTCTCTACAGTGGGTGGATTGCCCACTGTACCATCCTGGGGAGTGTAAAGCCACAGTCCATCAGGTGGATTACAGACTCCATTGGTTATGGAGGAGGCATGGTGCCCAGAGTGCTTCGTGAAGCCCTGCCCGACACAGATCCGGCCCTGCCAATGGGCCAGCGGTGCTTGAGACGAAGGGCCCAGCGGAGCGGTGCTTGAGATGAAGGGCCCAGCGGAGCGGTGCTTGACAGGAAGGGCCCAGCGGAGCGGTGCTTCTCTTGGCGGGGCCCTGTTCAGCGGTGCTTCTCACGGCGGGGCCCTGTTCAGCGGTGCTTCTCTTGGCGGGGCCCTGTTCAGCGGTGCTTCTCACGGCGGGGCCCTGTTCAGCGGTGCTACTCACGGCGGGGCCCTGTTCAGCGGTGCTACTCACGGCGGGGCCCTGTTCAGCGGTGCTTCTCACGGCGGGGCCCTGTTCAGCGGTGCTACTCACGGCGGGGCCCTGTTCAGCAGTGCTTCTCTTGGCGGGGCCCTGTTCAGCGGTGCTTCTCACGGCGGGTTCCTGTTCAGCGGTGCTTCTCACTGCGGGGCCCTGTTCAGCAGTGCTACTCACGGCGGGGCCCTGTTCAGCGGTGCTTCTCTTGGCGGGGCCCTGTTCAGCGGTGCTTGTCTTGTGTTCCTAGGGAACCAGATCTGGTCAATTCTTCCTGCTAAGTCGCCATCCGACCTAACGCTTGCGGGGCCCTCCTGTGCTGGACTCCTGGGCCCGTGGGTGTCCTCCGTCACACTCCAAATGGGGCTGGTGGGGCCCTCCTGGGCAGCTCGCCTGCTGCCGGACTTGTCCGCCCTACTGCCCTTGCCCCCCTTGGCCGAATCTCTGGGGCCCTTGCCTCCCTTAGTGGATGGGCCAGGTGACGGTGCAAGGGTGGTGTCCTTGGGGGCAGCCGTCTCAGGCCTGTCGCGCCGGTCCTTCCCTTTTTTGGTTCTTTTCCCAGGGGGTGGGCTGGCTGTCCCCTTGCTGCTGGCCGATGTTCCTGCCCTAGGAGCTGGTGGACTCCAATAGCCCTGAACGATGGTCCTAGTAGGTGCGGGGCTTGTGGTGGCTGAGATGCTGTTTGGACTCTTACGAGATGGAGGGGGTGGGTCAGGTGATGCAAAGAGGTTAATTTTGGAAAGGAACAACTTTTTAGGAACAATGGGAAGGGTAGGTGCAGTGGGTATGGGAGTGGAGGAAGAGGATGTGGTTGTAGGAGAGTCAATTGTGCTGTCTTTGGGTGCAGGTGCTTGTGCTGGAGGCTGTGGTGAGGTGGATGGCGGTTGGGTGGGTGGCTGCCGGCGTTTGTGTGGCTTGGAAGAGGGAGTGACTGACACACTGGGAGAGGACACAGGGGATGTGTAAATGACAGTGGGGGTGGTGACTGCACGTGTGCGGACTGTTCCGGTGGGTGTGGTGGTGATGGACATAGTGGCTGATGGTGGTGTGCATGCAGGTGTGAGTGGAGACGTCACAGGGAGGGAGGAGGGAGACGAGGAGGAGGGGGACACAGAGGAGGCAGTGGCTGTTGGCATGTCTGCATGTGGATGTTGCTTGGGTGAATGCTTGTGTGATCTGTGGTGCTTATGTCTGGATGAGCTGCCCTTGGGTGTTGAGGTGTGTACAGGCTGGTCTGTAGGTGTGTCTGGGATAGGCAGAGGAACAGGGGAGTGGGACTGGGTTGAGGAAGTTGGAGGGGGGAGGCTAGAGACAGGGACAAATGCTGCCGTCAGTGCTGAGGCCAGAGCGTTGAACGATCGCTGATGGGCAGCCTGACCCGAATGAATGCCCTCCAGGTATGCATTGCTCCGATGCACCTCCCTTTCTACCCCCTGGATGGCATTCAAAAGGGTAGACTGCCCAACAATGAGCGTCTGGAGGAGGTCAATGATCTCCGCACTGAGGGCAGCAGGGGTAACTGGGGCAGGACCTGAGGTGCCAGGGGCGAAGGAGATGGCCGGCTTCCTGCCCGAGCGGGCACGGGGCGGAAGCTGAGGGGCTGCTGGGAGGGCGGAGCTGGTGCGCTGGGTGGCGGCTGTACCTGTTGTTGCAGTGGGCACGGATGTTGCCGCCACCACAAGGGAGCTCCCTTCCGAGGACATGTCGGCGTCGCTGACGTCTCCACGGGTCCCCGTTGTGGAGCCCTCCTCGCCCTCCGTCTCACTGGTTAACTCCGAGTCGGTTGCAGGGCCCTCCGGGGCCATGTGAGATGCAGCTCCCTCGTGCGCTGATGCCACTTCTCCTCCGCCTGATGATGCTAATGCACACATGAACAGGAAAACAAAAAAAAAGGGGGGGGAGAAGAAAGAAAGACATGTTGAGTGCATGCATTGGCGGCACCGTTGTCGCAGAGGACAGACACAGAAGCCCCCTGCACTACGCCGCGCACTCGGGGTACACTACTCAATTATAGTGACTTGGCCTACAAGTCTATGGATGACAAATGCACACATAGGTGAGCCCGGGCCATGGATAGCTGTACTTAGCACCCTACAGAGGTGGGGGGCGGGGGCACACGGCCATGTCTAACGGAGGGACCTAGCCTACTGAAACCGCCCTGGCCTAGAGATAGCCACAGCCCTCCTCCCCCACCCAGACGCCTCCACTGTGCGCTAATATAGCGGAATGTGCGGATACTCACACCCTTGTGTCTGCTGTGATGTCCTCACGCGCCCATCCAAATTGGGGTAGGCCACCGCCATGATCCGGGACATCAGGGGGGTTAATTGACGACTGGCACCCCTCCTACGTTGGGAGGCCATCCCCAGCAGTACCTCGGCGGTCTTTCTGCTCCCGCGGCGGATGTCCTCCCACCTCTTGTGGCAGTGGGTGCCCGTCTGTTGTGGACCCCCAGGGCCCGGACGTCCTTGGTGATGGCACGCCAAATGTCGATCTTCTGATGGGCGCTGACCTATGTGACATGTACAGGGTGAAAAAAGAAATATCATCACTTTTCTGCATGGTCGATGTGCGCGGCCCCCCTCCCCAACCTTGCCATGTGGCACATGCTCTCATCTGTCGTGCGTTGCACTCCTCATTCGCTCCCCTCCCCACCATCTTACATCCACCCCACTCAACACAGGCATAGCCCATACTACGTGCTCCCTGTGTACTTACCTGTTGGTCTGGAGGACCGTAGAGTAGCGCATACTGTGGGAGGACCCCATCAACAAGTTTATCCAATTCGTCAGATGTGAAGGCAGGGGCCCTTTCCCCAGTCGCAGCAGCCATTGTATCTTCCAGACCGAGTTCACAGCAGCACTTGCCGTATAGGTCCTTTCCTGTGGTTGATTAGGTCTTGAGTGATTAAGCAACTCGAAAATGGCAGTCACGCCCGTGGCGGTGCATACCGCGGCGGTGCGTACCGCGACCGTCGTCGCACATCGTCATTGGCTCCTGAGACCCATAGGGTTCAATGTTAACCAATGCTGCTTTGCGCCGCGGTCTTCGACCGCCTACCGCCACGGTGTGCCACGCCAGCGCATTGACCTCACATCCCATTGTCACACTTCACAGGTCAGGCAGCCGCCATTTCAAGGGCCCACATGGCTGAATTTCCACGGCGTCACACAGGCCTAGGCCTTGCATTGCCACTCATACAAGCCATTCAATGCATAGCGAATTGTGTACTGTGCAAGCTGTGGTTACGTACCTGTGGGTTGCTTGACTCTGTGCTCCATGTTGTCCTTCCTAGGCACCGTCCGCTGGGACTTGCAAGGAGATGGAGGAATCCTCCCGTTTACAGACCGCTGGTGGACCTGTCGACAATGTAAGAAAGACATGTCATACTTACATACAGACTTGACCGAGCCACTATACAGGAACTGTGTGCCCAGCTGGAGCCAGACCTGATGTCCCCCATTCGCCAACCCACAGGGGTTCCCCCTCTGGTGCAGGTTCTGTCAGTACTCCATTTTTTGGCAAGTGGATCATTCCAAACAACAGTGGCCATATCATCAGGGATGTCTCAGCCTATGTTTTCTAAGGTTTTGTCCAGAGTGTTGTCTGCCCTGATGAAATACATGTGGAGCTACATTGTTTTCCCTGAGGTGGATACAGTGAAGGGTGATTTCTATGCCCTTGGACATATCCCCAACATCATCGGTGCCATTGATGGGACCCATGTGGCCTTGGTTCTCCCCAGTGGAAGTGAGCAGGTGTACAGGAACAGAAAAAGTTATCATTCTATGAATGTCCAGGTGGTCTGTTTGGCTGACCAGTACATCTCCCATGTAAATGCCAAGTTCCGTGGGTCAGTGCATGACGCGTACATCATGCGAAATAGCAGCATCCCTTATGTGATGGAACAGCTACAGAGACACCGTGTGTGGCTAATAGGTGACTCTGGTTACTCCAACTTGTCGTGGCTACTTACCCCAGTGAGGAATCCCAGGACAAGGGCAGAGGAATGCTACAATGAGGCCCATGGGCGAACTAGGAGGATTATAGAAAGAACCTTCGGCCTCCTGAAGGCCAGGTTTAGGTGCCTGCATATGACAGGGGGATCCCTAATGTAATCACCAAAGGAGTGCCATATCATCGTGGCCTGCTGTATGCTTCACAACCTGGCTTTGTGACGCCAGGTGCCTTCCCTGCAAGAGGATGGTCCAGATGGTGGTGTTGTAGCAGCTGTGGAGCCTGTGGAGAGTGAAGAGGAGGAGGACGACGGGGACGACACAGACAACAGGGACACAGTGATACAACAGTATTTTCAGTAGCACACAGGTACGAATCAACCACGCCATTTTACATTTACTTAAAGTCTTCTGCCTCTCTACTGTCTGAGTTCCCCCCCAGTTCCTGTTAACTGAGTTGTGACTTTCCCTTCCGTTTTCAGAGCTGTGGGCCCCACTGCGTGACCTCTGCTTTGTTTGCCCATGGACTACAGCTGTGTGACAGTGGTATGTTGTCATCACAATGTAACTGAACATTTTGGCACAGTTATGTCTAATACATTTGTTCAAAATACAAGCAGACTCCAGATTTTTTTAGTGCAAGAAGTGATTTAATTAAAGTGCTAAATTTAAGGAACATGATTGTAAAACGGGGATGGGTGATGGTGGAGTAATGTCCATGGCAGAGTCCAGTTCTCAGTCGCACAGGTGCATTGTCCATATGCCTGTGGAAGGATGGAGCAGGGGCAGTTCAAGGTTGGACAGGGTGACCATCTGGGACAGTGGGATGACATCAGGGGGTATCGTTTGCTGGCGGGGGTCTTGGCATCCTACTCTGTCTTCTTGTGAGATCTCAGGTTCCGCTTGCGGGGTGGTTCTTCTTCTGCAGGAGGTGGGGTTCTGGTGGCCTGTTGTTGTGTGGGAGCCTCCTGTCCACTAGCACCGGCGGAGGTGGTAGGCTGTTCCTGGTCCAGGCTAGTGACAGGGGCCCTTTGTGGTGCCACATGGTCCCGCAATGTGGTGACTATCTGGTTTAGGGCCACAACGATGGTCCCCATTGCGGAACTAATGTTCCTCAGTTCCTCTCTGAACCCCATGTACTGTTGCTCCTGCATGACCTGGATCTCCTGGAACCTGGCCAGTACCGTAGCCATCGTCTCCTGGGAGTGGTGGTATGCTCCCATGGTGGAGGAGAGGGACTCTTGGAGAGTCGGTTCCATGGGCCTGTCCCCCCCCGTCGCACAGCAGCCCTCCCAGTTCCCCTGTTTCCCTGGGCCTCTGTCCCCTGGACTGTGTGCCCACTACCACTGCCCCCAGGTCCCTGTTGTTGTGGGGTGGTGGGTCAACCTGGGTGCCCTGTAGTGGTGGACACACCGCTGATTGACGTGTCCTGGGGACAGAGGCATGGGCCCGCTGGGTGGGAGCTGTGCTGGTGTTCCCAGAGGGGGTTAGGTCTGGTGTAGCCTGTGGCTGTCTGTGGGGAATCGACTGTCCCGAGGTCCCCGATGGGCCGGGCTGGTCATCAGGGTTCAGAGAGACAGAGCTGCTGTCATCACTGGGGGCCTCTTCTGGGGGTGGGATGGACATCTCTGGACCCTCCATGGCGGTGTGGTGGTGTTCGGGTCCTGCAGGGGTATAAGAGTATGGTTATTGCTTCTGTGTGTGGCATTTCGTGTAAAGGGTGGTTGGCCGTGTCCCCCAGTGCTGGCATTCCCTTGTGGGGGCTTTTGTGACGGTGGCTTGTGGGGGTGATGGGTGTGTGCAGTGGGCATGCTTTGGGGATGGGTGTCAATGCTTTGGGGACGCACGCAGGGCTAGGTTTTGGGATGGGTGGGATGTGATGGTGAGCCATTTGCAAGGAGTTGGTGTGATGGGGGTGGGGGTATGATTTGGCATGCAGGTGGGGTGGGGGGAATGGAGTAGTGAAGATTTGACTTACCAGAGTCCATTCCTCCGCCTACTCCTGCGAGGCCCTCAGGATGCAGGATGTGCAAGACTTCCTCCTCCCATGCTGTGAATTCTGGGGGAGTAGGTGGGGGTCCGCCGCCAGTCTTCTGCACCGCAATGTTGTGCCTTGATACCATGGAACTCACATTCCCCTGTAGGTCGTTCCACCGCTTCCTGATGTCATCCCGATTGCGTGGATGCTGTCACACTGCGTTGACCCTGTCCACTATTCTTTGCCATAGCTCCATCTTCCTGGCAATGGTGGTGTGCTGCACCTGTGCCCCGAAGAGCTGGGGCTCTACACGAACTATTTCCTCCACCATGACCCTGAGTTCTGCGTCAGAGAACCTGGGGTGTCTTTGGGGTGCCATGGGGTGGTGTGGATGAGGTGAGGGGTGGTGTATGTGTTGTAGAGTGTGGTGAGTATGGTGATATATGGTGTTTTGTGCGTGGAAATTGTGTGGGTGATGTTGTGATTTGCCTCTGTGTGGTGGTGTACTCTATGCTGTGCTCTCTCTCTCTGTCCTTCACTCGCAATTATGGTCGTTAGGGTTTGTGGGTGATGTGGGTGTGTGTTTTATATTTAATTGGGTGTGTGGGAGTGGTGTGTGTATGTGTCTCAGGTGTATGTATTTTGAATTATCCAATGTGGTAGTGTTTTGTAAAGGTGTGTGTATTTTGACCTCGGCGGTGTGTACCGCCAATGGAATACCGCGGTTGAAAGACCGCTGCAGGGATTTGTGGGTCGGAATGGTATGGGCGTATTTCTGTTGGCGTGACGGTGGAGGTTTGGTCATCGCCAGTTTCCCGCTGACCTTTGGTGTGGCGGACTTTTGTGGATGTCGGGTTTTTGGCGGTTTGCCAGTTGCGGGTCAGAATGACCGTGGCGGTTTACCGCGGCGGTGTTATGGCAGCCTTCTGGCCGGCGGTAAGCGACTTTTACCGCCGAGGTCAGAATGACCCCCTTAGTATTACAGTGATGGATCATTTATATTGAATTGACGATTGTTAGACTTTTCATCCTTGGCGTGGTCTCCATTAACTTTTTGCCTGTTTCCCAGGTTGTTGATGTGTGCTGGACTCTGTTTTTGCTGTTTTTGTGACACTCTGTATTTTACCATTGCTAACCAGTGCTAAAGTGCAAGTACTCCTATACTAAATGTGTATGTAATTGGTTCATCCATGAATGGCATATTTGATTTACTGGTAAGTCCCTAGTACAGTGCATTAGCGGCAACCAGGGCCTGTAAATCAAGTGCTACTAGTGGGCCTGCAGCACTGGTTGTGCCACCCACAATAGTAACTCTGTAAACATGGATCAGACCTGCCACTGCAGTGTCTGTGTGTGCAGTTTTAAACGGCCAATTCGACTTGGCAAGTGTACCCACTTGCCAGGCCTAAACCTTCCTTTTTTACATGTAAGGCACCCCTAAGGTAGGCCCTAGGTAACCCCATGGACAGGGTGCAGTGTATGTTTAAGGTAGGACATATAATAATGTGTTTTATATGTCCTAACAGTGAAATACTGCTAAATTCGGTTTTCATTGTTGCAAGGCCTATCCCTCTCATAGGTTAACATGGGGGCTGCCTTTAAATATGATTAAAGTGTAGTATCCCTTTGGGAGTGGATAAACATGTGGAGTTTGGGGTCTCTGAGCTCACAATTTAAAACTACATCTTTTAGTAAAGTTGATGTTAAGATTGTGTGTTTGAAAATGCCACTTTTAGAAAGTGAGCATTTTCTTGTTTAAACCATTCTGTGACTCTGCCTGTTTGTGGATTCCCTGTCTGGGTCAGTTTGACAGTTAGGCTGGTTGCACCTATCTCTAGACAGTGACACAAAGGGAGCTGGGGTGTAGCCTGCATAGACTGATGACCCATCTGTGCTAGGAGGGAGGTGAGGAGTGGTCACTCATACCTGAAAGGGCTGTGCCGGCCATCACACAATGCAGTCTCCTGTTCTTGTGAAGAACTCTCAAGGGGCTTGAAACTGAGCTTGCCTCCTGTTGCTGAAGTCTCAGGGACAGCAAAGACTTCTCTCTGCCAGCACCTGGAGCCTCTGCTGAGACTCCTGCCCTGCCAAGTGGTGCCCTATTCAGTTCCTGGGGCCTTAACAGGTGAAGCTGGTGGACCAAGGTTGGAAATCCACGCACAGATCGCCATGAGGGGAAAATTCCAACGCAGCCTCCGAGAGAGGCTAAAGGAACGACGCACCAAAAGCTCCACAGCTGAAATTGACGCAGCGCTTGCAGCACAGCTGTGAAATCAACACATGCGGCTGGAGAAACGATGCTCGGCATCGCTAACGGAGGCTGCAACAACGCAACATCACTGGGTGTGGAAGAACAACAGAGACCCGCCCGGACCCGAGGTGTTTTGTCCGGATCGACACATCTCTCTCCTGAGGGGAAAGAAACAACACACGCTGATTAGACCTGAGAAGGAGAAACAACGCACGTCCTCGCTTGCGGGTGAGAAATCGACGTACCGCTTACCTTTTTCGATGCACACTCGCCTGTGCGGGTTATTTTGACGCGACCCGGGTACATTCTCATGCTAACAGCGTTAGCGTTGTGTTTAAAAGAACATGAAGATTCTTTTTGCTTTTTAATTAATAACTTGACTTGTGTATGTTGGATTTTTGTCATTTTGGTCTTGTTTTGTTTAGATAAATATTCTCGATTTTTCTAAACCTGTGTTGTGTCATTTTGTAGTGTTTTAATTAAGTTACTGTGTGTGTTGGTACAAATACTTTACACCTAACACTCTGAAGTTAAGCCTGCCTGCTTGTGCCAAGCTACCAGGGGAGTAAGTAGGGGTTAGCTAAGGGTGATTCTCTTTTACCCTGACTAGAGTGAGGGTCCTTGCTTGGACAGGGGCAACCTGACTCCAACCAAAGACCATATTTCTAACAGCTATTCATTTAGATCTCATGGCATTGTATGAGGTTTGTCTCAGATTTGAGGCTCTCCAGGTTTGTGCAAGGTCGTATATATTTGTTTTGTGGAAAGTATGTCTTGCTGTCAGACTGGGGTCTAGAAAGTCTGCAATCCACGGTATTCTGGGAGATAATACTACACCAGTAAATTAGGACACTAACAGATGCAGTTTTTACAATGTATTTTATTACTTCCACATTTGGAGCGCTGCACCTCAATGTGGAGGAAACTGCTACAACACTGCATGTTTTACTCTTTCTGAGTTACTCTTCCTGGAATATGAAATATTTGCCCTGTGGACAAAATTTGTGTGGAGAAAAGTTGCGGTATGAAGGTGCATTATGAAATAATAATTTGAATGCAAAGTACTGTTTGTGCCCAAGGACGGAATACTGGTTTACCTAAATGGAGAATACTGGTCTAATGGTTATGAGAACCAAACTAAGCTAAGGCCCAATAAATCTTGAAACCATTACACTCAAATAAAAAGAGTTTTTGAGAGTTGCAGTGTTTTTATACTGTAATTCAGTGGCACGCATAACATCGAAAATCGCATAGACCCTTTAACATATATATGTTTACTAAGTGGGCACTAGCTAGTAATCCGTGTGTCAGTTTTAACGTGACGGAGATTACACTTTCACCAATAAAGGCATAATTTTAGAAATCCGATACACATGCCCTCTTGACACCAGAGCCTTGTCTTCCTAGAGTCGCGGTTTGCAGAAGTCATCATGTCACCGCATAGGACACATTAGCCGCCTTCAGTGTTTGTTAAACTAGCCTTTTGTTGGAACTGATTAGCAGCAGCATTGAGACACAAGTGAACACTTCTAATGTTACATTTGGCTGCACAGATAAAGTTCCTCACATACATATTTTAGAAGAACTCAGTAAACAGATACAGAAGCAGCAAGGCTACGGATTTCACAGGAAAGTAAAAGTGAAAAAAGCGATAAGGACAAATTAAAATAAGCGAATTTTGGAAGGAATTGCCTAAATCTGCCAGGTTCTGCATTTAGCCTTCATAGGAGACTACTGAAGATACAAAACTCAATTCCTTTCATTTCAGAAATACTATTCTTTGACAGATTTCAAGAAATGATTAATATTGCCACACAAATAAGGAAATATTGGCCCATATTTATACTTTTTTAGCGCCGCATTTGCGCCGCTTTTGGACGCAAAAGCGGTGCAAACTTACAAAATACAATTGTATTTTGTAAATTTGGGCCGCTTTTGCATCAAAAAATAACGCAGATGCGGCGCTAAAAAAGTATAAATATGGGCCATTGTTCCTAGGTCTATATGGTATTACAGACCAAGGCTCAGATTCAAATGAGCTATTGGGAGGTGCATTCACCAAGGTCACCCCTGTGGAAGACGTGGGGCACAGGGGCCCACCAGGTATCCATGTGCATGCAGGTGTGTTGGTACACTGCACCTGCCTGTGGGGGCATCTATGCCCCCTATTTTAACTGAGGCTGGGTCTCCAGCTGCAGGTGAAAGAAAGACTGATCAGCATTTCAAACACCCATCATGCCTCTCACTAATGTTCTGTTCAGAATGCAGTTGCAAGTTTTGTGCCTGAATTCTGAACAGTACAGGCACCGTAATACGGTGCTTTATCCCAGTCTGCACTTTTCGTGCCCTGTTAAGAACGTCTCATCGGTTCAGAGTGGGACTATGGGCCATATTTATACTTTTTGACGCACAACTGCGCCAATGCAGTTGTGCGTCAAAAATGTTAACGCCGGCTAACGCCATTCCAAAGCGCCATGCGGGCGCCTTATTTATGGAATGACGTTAGCCGGCGGAGCTGACTGGTGTGCGTCAAAAAAAATGACCCACTCCAGGCAGCGCCAGCGTAGGGGAAAATGGAGCTTGGGCGTCAAAAAATGGGGCAAGTCGGTCTGAGGCAAAAAATCTGCCTCAACCCGATTAGTGCCATTTTTTTTTACTCCCACCCTCCATTGACATGACTCCTGTCTTAGCAAAGACAGGAGTCATGCCCCTTTGCCCAATGGCCATGCCAAGGGGACTTCTGTCCCCTGGGCATGGTCATTGGGCATAGTGGCATGTAGGGGGGCACAAATCAGGCCCCCCTATGCCACAATAAAATAAAAAAATATATACTTACCTGAACTTACCTTAAATTCCCTGGGATGGGTCCCTCCATCCTTGGGCGTCCTCCTAGGGTGGGCAAGGGTGGCAGGGGGTGTCCCTGGGGGCATGGGAGGGCACCTCTGGGCTCCTTCCGAGCCCACAGGTCCCTTAACGCCTGCCCTGACCAGGCGTTAAGAAATGACGCAAAAGCGGCTGGACGTCATTGTTTTTGACCCGCCCACTCCCGTGCGCCATTTTTGCACGGGAGTTTAAATAAGGCGCACATGCCTTGGAGTCATTTTTTAGACGGGAACGCCTACCTTGCATATCATTAACGCAAGGTAGGTGTCCACGCTAAAAAATGACCCAAACTCCAAGATATTTGGCGCTAGACGGGTCTAACGCCAAAGTATAAATATGGAGTTAGCTTTGCATCGGATTTGCGTAAAAAAAACCGATGCAATTCCGGCGCAAACAGAGTATAAATATGCCCCTATGTGCCTTACACAAGTTTTAGCATCTGCGGGCAAATTTACGAAGATGGGACGCCGTGCAAAGCAGGAACACAACTTGTTTATCTGCGTCACATGGAGAGGGCAGGAATGCAATTTCTCTTAGTTTCCAAACACATTCCTATTTATTTCCGCGTTAAAAATGTAAGACATTCCCATATTTATACTTTTTTAGCACCGCATTTACGCTGCTTTTTGACGCAAAAACGGCGCAAACTTACAAAATACAATTGCATTTTGTAAGTTTGCACCGTTTTTGCTCCAAAAAGTGGCGCAAATGAGGTGCTAAAAAAGTATAAATATGGGCCAGTCCTGAGCTGGTGTGAACTTTGACGAAGACCACAAATATTGCAATATTGATGCCATAATGACAATCATTTTAGGCCCAAGTCGCAGTGAAAAAAAGAGGGAACCAATTCGGTAGAAGCAGAAAATCGATTGCAATACTAACTATTGTGTATATACCCTGAAGTGTCCGTTCGGGCTACTATAAGAGGGGATGACTGAAAGCAAAATCAAAATATGCAATACTGAACACAAAAGTAATATTCAACATCACTCGGGCAAGTCTATGATAGCGGTGCATTTCAACAAGTTCAACCATAATATCTCTCAATTGAAATTTCACGTCATTGAGACACCCTTTCTGAAATCCACAGGCAATCACTTTGTTAAAGGATCGGATGATTTATCTAACTGTTGAAAAACAACAGAGTATACTTTATGAATACAATGATTTTAACTGGAAAAATTAAAGTTTCTGAAGAAGACATACATTTTGTCTACAGGGAGTTTCAATGTCTTTTTTCAGTGCGACCTGGAACTATAATAATTGTTTATATAGCAATGAGGGGGGCAGGAAACTACCATATCTACTAAGTGATATCACATTCCTGCTTGCTCCCTGCGCTAGCACCCAAAGTACAGTCAAGCATCACGGCAGGCATCTTTGCACCATGGTGCGTGGGTGCCTGCGTTGCAGGAAGGATTGCTTTTATGAGGAAGGTATGCCTTCCTGCACACAAATGATAATCATTAGACCCTTTTCATCTTTATATAGAAAGAGGAAAGAAAGAGGAGAAATAAAGTTATTTCCACTCATTGCACCTCCCCTGTGAAGGATTAACTTTTTGACACATTCCCAGGTTTACTACTGGTAGTGAATGTAGGACTGTGCCAAAATCTAAAGGTGGATGCTTGGGAACACCCAGACTCCATCCTCGAACGGCTTCCCAGGGCAGAGTAACTAAAGACAGGAACTTGCACTGCATTGTGTTACTCCTGGTTTACTATGCCACGCATAGTGATGTAAAGTGGCTCTGCATGGCACTGTGAATCTCACTTGCGGCTTGCATTGTTCTTGCATTACCTCGCATAACGCAAGGGCAACACAATCCTTTTGCTTCTCTTCAGTTTGGGTTTGAGACCTTCAGAACGCCAGTCAGGAATTTACAACTCCATTTCCTGCAAACTGGAATTCACTTCAATTGTCCACTTCAATTGTTTACCTTTTGCGGGGAAGAGCTCTCTCAAAATCTTCTTGTTAGGTACCAACAAATGGAGGCAGACAATAAAGTATCAGAGTAGAGAGTTTCTCCTCTGACTAAATCTAAAGAATCCGATACTAGCAGTGCTTTGTAACAAGAAAATATCTGGTATAGTGTAAGGAAATGCCTCCTTGGCATGGTTACCCCCTGACTTTTTGCCTTTGCTGATGCCAAGTTATGATTTGAAAGTGTGCTGAGGCCTGCTAACCAGGCCCCGGCACCAGTGTTCTTTCCCTAACCTGTACCTTTGTCTCCACAATTGGCACACCCTGGCATCCAGGTAAGTCCCTTGTAACTGGTACCCCTGGTACCAAGGGCCCTGATGCCAGGGAAAGTCTCTAAGGGCTGCAGCAGGTCTTATGCCACCCTGGGGACCCCTCACTCAGCGGAGACACACTGCTTGCCAGCTTGTGTGTGCTGGTGGGGAGAAAATGACTAAGTCGACATGGCACTCCCCTCAGGGTGCCATGTCAACCTCACACTGCCCATGGCATAGATAAGTCACCCCTCTTGCAGGCCTTACAGCCCTAAGGCAGGGTGCACTATACCATAGGTGAGGGCATAAGTGCATGAGCACTATGCCCCTACAGTGTCTAAGCAAAACCTTAGACATTGTAAGTGCAGGGTAGCCATAAGAGTATATTGTCTGGGAGTCTGTCATACACGAACTCCACAGCACCATAATGGCTACACTGAAAACTGGGAAGTTTGGTATCAAACTTCTCAGCACAATAAATGCACACTGATGCCAGTGTACATTTTATTGTGAAATGCATCCCGGAGGGCATCTTAGAGATGCCCCTTGAAAACATACCCGACTTCCAGTGTGGGCTGACTAGTTTTGCCAGCCTGCCACACACCAGACATATTGCTTGCCACATGGAGAGAGTGCCTTTGTCACTCTGTGGCTAGTAACAAAGCCTGTACTGGGTGGAGGTGCTTCTCACCTCCCCCTGCAGGAACTGTAACACCTGGCAGTGAGCCTCAAAGGCTCACCCCCTTTGTTACAGCGCCACAGGGCACCCAGCCAGTGGAGATTCCCGCCCACTCCAGCCACGGCCCCACTTTTGGCGGCAAGGCGGCAAGGCCGGAGGAGATAATGAGAAAAATAAGGAGGAGTCACTGGCCAGTCAGGACAACCCCTAAGGTGCCCTGAGCTGAGGTGACTCTGACTTTTAGAAATCCTCCATCTTGCAGATGGAGGATTCCCCCAATAGGATTAGGGATGTGCCCCCCTCCCCTCAGGGAGGAGGCACAAAGAGGGTGTAGCCACCCTCAGGGCTAGTAGCCATTGGCTACTAACCCCCAGACCTAAACACACCCCTAAATTGAGTATTTAGGGGCCCCCAGAACCAAGCAAGATAGATTCCTGCAACCTGAAGATGAAGAAGGACTGCTGACCTGAAGAGAAGACGGAGACACCAACTGCTTTGGCCCCAGCCCTACCGGCCTGTCTCCCCACTTCGAGAAAAACTGCAACAGCGACGCGTCCCCCAGGGTCCAGCAACCTCTGAAGCCTCAGAGGACTACCCTGCATCTAAAAGGACCAAGAACTCCTGAGGACAGCGGGCCTGTTCCAAAGAAACTGCAACTTTGCAACAAAGAAGCAACTTTGAAAGACCACACGTTTCCCGCCGGAAGCGTGAGACTTTCCACTCTGCACCCGACGCCCCCAGCTCGACCTGCGGGGAACCAACACTACAGGGAGGACTCCCTGGCGACTGCGACCCTGTGAGTAGCCAGAGTTGACCCTCCTGAATCCCCCCAGTGACGCCTGCAGAGGGAATCCCGAGGCTCCCCCTGACCGCGACTGCCTGCTTCAAAGAACCCGACGCCTGCAAAAGACACTGCACCCGCAGCCCCCAGGACCTGAAGGATCGGACTTCCAGTGCAGAAGCGACCCCCAGGTGGCCCTCTCCCTTGCCCAGGTGGTGGCTACCCCAAGGAGCCCCCCCTTGCCTGCCTGCACCACTGAAGAGACCCCTGGGTCTCCCATTGAAACCTATTGCGAACCCGACGCCTATTTGCACACTGCACCCGGCCGCCCCCCTACCGCTGAGGGTGTACTTTCTGTGCTGACTTGTGTCCCCCCCAGTGCCCTACAAAACCCCCCTGGTCTGCCCTCTGAAGATGCGGGTACTTACCTGCTGGCAGACTGGAACCGGGGCACCCCCTTCTCCATTGAAGTCTATGCGTTTTGGGCACCACTTTGACCTCTGCACCTGACCGGCCCTGAGCTGCTGATGTGGTAACTTTGGGGTTGCCCTGAACCCCCAACGATGGGCTACTTGGGACCCAACTTTGAACCCTGTAGGTGTTTTACTTACCTGCAAAAACTAACCAAAACTTACCTCCCCCAGGAACTGTTGAACATTGCAGTGTCTAGTTTTAAAATAGCTTATTGCCATTCTTGCTAAAACTGTACATGATATTGTGTTGATTCAAAGTTCCTAAGATACCTGAGTGAAATACCTTTCATTTGAAGTATTACTTGTAAATCTTGAACCTGTGGTTCTTAAAATAAACAAAGAAAATATATTTTTCTATATAAAAACCTATTGGCCTGGAATTGTCTTTGAGTGTGTGTTCCTCATTTATTTGCCTGTGTGTGTACAACAAATGCTTAACACTACCCTCTGATAAGCCTACTGCTCGACCACACTACCACACAATAGAGCATTAGAATTATCTCTTTTTGCCACTATCTTACCTCTAAGGGGAACCCTTGGACTCTGTGCATGCTATTTCTTACTTTGAAATAGTACATACAGAGCCAACTTCCCACATATAGCTTTATAGGGAATTTATACTGTCACACACATCATTGCTGTGATACTCTGGTGTAATTGAAAAATATCAGGTTATTAAAGCTGCCAGAAAGTTAAATGAAATCACATAGGCAGAAGCAGCACACAGAGGGAGGCCTGTATTGTATAAAATAATTTTAAGGTAGTTGAATAGAGCCCCACATAGTACAGAATACACGTTAACCCAAGTTAATCTCAGAAAATCATAGACACAAAAACACACAAATACACACACACAAAACGCAAACTATTTTTATGATAAACATGCTTCTGTAACACAGAAAACTCAGGAAACAGTTGCCTGAAGAAAAAGTTTGAAAAACTTCAAAACTGGAGGGCTTTAGGATACTCAAACACGCTCTAGAATTAATCAAAACCTGTTTAGAATTAATTTGAAGGTCATCAGCTACTTAATCTGGTAATTGGATTTCATAGTTTCACCTATCAATGGCAAACCCTTGTGACAAATAACGTGCAATGCCGAATCCCCAAACACCAATAAGGTAAACAATTCATACAAATTTGAAAAGGAAAACTGTTCAAATTGAAACTTTTTACGCAAAACAATGCATGCCAGTTGTATGCCTCCGCCTTTTAACTGTCCATCTCCTCCACACTAGCACCCATATTTATGGATGATTAGCATCACGTTAGTGTCATTTTATTTGACACTAACGCAACACTAACTTAACTCCATATTTATATTTTGACGCTAGACACATCTAACGCCAAGATATTGGAGTTAGCGTCATGTTGTGGATGCAGTAAACTACCTTGTGCTAAATAGATTTAAGGTAGCCATTCCTGTCCACAACATGACACTAACCCACTTCCACCTTATTTATACTCTGGCACAGAAACAGCGCTCACGGAATAGGCAGACCCAAATAATGGCTCTAAGCCTGCTTAGTGCCATTATTTAACGCCTGGGTCAGATCAGGCGTCAGGGTACCTGTGGACCCATTTCCATGGCCAAGAACCATGGAATAGGCCCACTGATGCCCACCCAAAGCCCCAGCTACACAACTACCCTCACCAGAGGGACACTATAGGATGGGGGACTCCATCCTGGATAAGTATAGGTAAGTATTATTTTCTTTTTTTTATGTGCCATTGGGGGCCCCTTACAGGGCACTGCCTGGCACTGGGGCTTATGGCCTTGCCCAGGGGACCCTGGTCCCCTGTGCTGGCCACTGGGGTGGTGGGCATGACTCCTGTCTTTACTAAGACAGGAGTAATTTTTGGGTGCTAGTGTGTCAGAAAATGACGCTAGGCTGGTTAGCGCCATATTTATGACTGCTAACCAGCTTAGCATAATTTCTGACCCATTAGCGCCATTTATCCTACCACCAGACCCCTCCAGCTAGCGTCTTTTTGTTTTTTTTTAGACGCTAGCCTATCCATAGTGCCGGTGTGCGCCATTCCATAGAAATGGCTCATTGCTGCCGCTATGGAATGGTGCTGGCCAGCACTAAGGATTTTGCCACAAAACTGCGTTTGCGCAGTTTTGTGACAAAAAACATAAATATGCACCTAAGATTCTTCCTCAGTTCCTGAGTTTTTATATTTTCTCTATTCTGAGGAAGTTAGCTAAGAATCAGTGTTGGAAATGGCCTTTCTGCAGGATTCCCAGACTTTTTGCCTTCCTCCTTCTCTTTTTCTGACCTTATTTTTGCTGAATTCAGGACTCGGCGCACCTTACCACTGCTAATCAGAACTAAAGTGCATATGCTCTCTCCTTAAAACATGGAGGCATTGGCTCATACCCAACTGGACAACTTCATTTACTTATAAGTCCCTAGTAGAGTGCACTAAATATGCCCAGGGCCTTTAGATTAAATGCTACTAGTGGGCCTGCAGCACTGGTTGTGCCACTCACTTAAGTAGCTCCTTAACCTTGGCTTAGGCCTGCCATTGCAAGGCCTGTGTGTGCAGTTTCACTGCCAATTCGACTTGGCATTTAAAAGTACTTGGGAAGCCTAAAACTCCCCCTTTTCTACACATAAAACACCCCTAAGTTATGCCCTAGGTAACCCATAGGGCAGGGTGCTGTGTAGGTAAAAGGCAGGACATGTACCTGTGTAGTTTACATGTCCTAGTAGTGTAAAACTCTTAAATTCGTTTTTACACTGCTGTGAGGCCTGCTCCCTTCATAGGCTAACATTGGGGCTGCCCTCATACATTGTTTTGAGTGGTAGCTGCTGATCTGAAAGGAATACAAAGGTCATATTAGTATGGCCAGAATGGTGACACAGAATCCTACCGACTGGTGAAGTTGGATTTTATATTACTATTTTAGAAATGCTACTTTTAGAAAGTGAACATTTCTCTACACTTAAATCCTTCTGTGCCTTCCAATCCACATCTGGCTAGGTTGAGTTGACAGCTCCCTTGTGCAATCACTCAGACACACCCCAAACAGAGGATACGCAGCCTCACTTGCATACATCTGCATTTTGAATGGGTCTTCCTGGGCTGGGAGGGTGGAGGGTTTGACACTTGCATGTCAAAGGACAGTAGCTTGCCCTCACACAAAGGACTGCCACACCCCATCCTGGGACCCTGGCAGACAGGATGGAACTGAAAGGGGACCGTGTGCACTTCTAAGCCACTCTTTGAAGTCTCCCCCACTTCAAAGGCATATTTGGGTAGTTAAGGAGGGTCTCTGACCCTACCAACTTAGACAATTCTTGGGGTAGACACTCCACCTCACAGACACTTCTGGACAAGAAACCTGCTGGTGAAGAATCCCTGAACCAGACCTGCCAAGAGGAACTGCCTGACTGCCCAAAGGACTCACTGTGACTGCTTTTCTGACAAGGACTGCTGCCTTGCTGTTGCCCTTCTGCCTTGCTGCTCCCTCGCCGTTCTGAGAAGTGCTCTTCAAGGGCTTGGATAGAGCTTGCCTCCTGATCCCTGAAGTCTCAGGACCAAAAAGACTTCTCTCCTGCAACTGGACTCCTTGTGGAGCAAAAAGTTGATGCACATCCTGCTAAAAATGACACACAGCCTGCCCTGGGGTGAGAAATTCAGCGCACGCCAAACCGGGACGACACAGCACGACTTAGCAAGGAGAAGATTGATGCAGCACCTGCGTTGTGACTGGAACTTCAACGCACGGCCCACCGGATCTACACACAGCGGACCCGGGGCGACGCAGCCCGACTTCCAGAGAGGAATCGACGCAGCGCCTGCCATGCGGGAGAAATTTCCACACAACGCCCACTGGATCGACGAGGTGCCTGTGACTTCACTCCGCAAGCCCAGAATTCCACGCACAGATCCCGGGGCACCAGAAACCCCCGCAACCTGAAGAGAAACCAAGTCCACACGCCGGAAATCAATGCAAAGCCTTCCCCTGCGTGGAAAATAATGAAGCAAGTCAGTGTGTGAAGGGGCGAAACCGATGCACACCTCCCCGTTTCCCACGCATCGCCTCCTCTGCGGTCCCTTGCGGAGATTTTTGTGCTTGCAAGAGACTTTTATTGTTTTTAAGAGACATTTACTTGTTTTGCAAAGACTTAAAACACTTTATATCACTTTTACAGTGATATCTCTACATTTACTTATTGCATCTTTGATCGTTTTGACCTGCATTTATCCAGGTGGTGTATTTTCGTGGTGCTATATTTTGTTATTGTATGATTTAATGCACAAATACTTTACACATTGCCTTCTAAGTTAAGCCTGACTGCTCAGTGCCAAGCTACCAGAGGGTGGGCACAGGATAATTTGGATTGTGTGTGACTTACCCTGACTAGAATGAGGTTCCTTGCTTGGACAGGGGGTAACTTGACTGCCAAACAAAGACCCCATTTCTAACAATCAGGATGATTCGCAAAAAACATACTCACCATCTCAAGGCACATTCCAAGCTCAACGTGCTCACATTTACACATTTCCAGCCTTAAAGTAAGTCACAACACACATATAGGCCACTCAGTGGAATTGTGCAGGTGGCACACAAAAACACACGATTGCATGTATCTTTCAAACCAAAGTAACAACTAAATGGCAAACAAGTGGCAGGTGAAGTGGAACAACATTACACACAGCAGGTATGTTGAAGACATCATTGTGCTACAAAAGTACCTAAATGTGAAACCACAAAACAACAGCAAAACCCCACTTAAACCTGTCACATTAATACCATGTATCTTTAGGTGTTTATGTCCATACTGTTCAAGAACGGTAAATGACAACACTTTTGTTAAATGAACTTTGCACCATAGACACCAATCTCACAAATGTGCACACAGGAACATGCCAACATGAACATGCAAAGTACAATCATTGTAAGCACAAGGAGGAAAACAAACAGTCATGAAAAGATCTGCTATATGACACACATCTCATTCAACCACAGCTGCAGTAAATATTGTAAGCATCCAACCAAGCACTCCTTTCCCATTCTGCCAGAGAAAGACTATGTAGCAATGAACAATCAAGTGACAAGAAAGAGAATGCACAGATGAAGGATCACACTTTTGAAATAGCTCATTAGGGTTTTTGGGAAATAATTGCTTAACTCCGAACATTTATCTGAACGTGGTCAGGGAATGTGAGATGGAGCTAACCTCTATCAGTCCCCCTTCCATGAGATTCCTGTCCATATCAAGTTATTTGTTGTACTTAATTTGATGGTTATTGTGAGAAAGTGGTTTATCAGTTGGGGGGTTGGTGTCTTCCACAAGCAATAAAGTCACTGTCCTGTTCGGCCTAGTCAAAGTTTTCAATCATTTAAACCGGAGCGCAACTTCTGGCCACTATGCCTCAGAATAGAAAGGCTTAACTTGTTGAAAATGTGTAAAGCATTTAGGAGTATGACAACGTATGAAAAGTCGAAAACACAACATAGTAAAGGCTCACTCCAATTTAGAAAAATAGAACAAATATTGAACCAATAAAACTACACCAAAACAACAAACATTCAATAAAGAGAACCAGAGATATGATTTTTTACATTTGCCAAAACTCTGTCAAAAAGCATAAAGCGCCAATAGTAGTCAATAGTCATGATAGGCCAGGACTAAGGCCTAGGCATGATTTGAGGATGACCCAGTTCAAAAAGGTAATCGAAGATCAGCAATATAGTCAGTTGGTCCTGCTGAAGCTCCGAAGCTTTGAGATTTTAGGCTGAAGTGTTTCCAAGTCTCAGCACAGAAAGGGTAATTTTTTCAGAGGTGCAGAGATCTCTGCATAGGACAAACCTAAAGTTCAATCCATTGATGTGAAACTGCTGGTGGGATACTTTTTCCACCACATCCACTTGAATCTCTGGAGCTCTGCAGCAACCATTTTTTTAAATGTTTTCAATTTGTTTTTAGAGCCAATAAAAGTATGCGGCATCCTGTAAACGTATTCCCAGATGAACAGGAAGGAGTGATCTTGCAGTTAATACTCAGGTAGAGGACCATTTAAATATAATATGTATCTTACTTAATAATACCTGGATATTAAATATTACTCTTGTGCGGCATGGGCTAATCCTGTGTAACCTAAAGTGATCTCCATGCTTGGGCTTTGATTTTCCAGTACTGACAGAGCTGAGAGTACATTCTGGCGAAGGTACGCTTCTAAGGACACAATTTTTATCATTTCAAGGAGTGCTACAGGGGTCTGGAGAGTAAATGTTATCTTTTATAAAGAGTTCATCATGTACTATAACATGTTATATGAACGCTGCATGTGGACCATGGTAATTGAAGGTTAGCTTTGATGTAGGATTCACCATGTACTGTAACATGGTATATGTCACTGTGTACATCCTATGATAAAGGATAATTATTTGTCTGCCGTTTTTTTCCAGCAGACAGACATAGGCCAGACAGGCGAACAGGCCCCAACATTGAAAACATGGAAGGCAATCACCCCATTTGCAGACAACTGCAATGACCTAGTTGTTAGAGTAATGATGAACATCAGCCATGCCCATCCAACGATCGGAAATAACGTAAACACAATATATTGGGAAGAGGTGCTTCTACCTGGCAACGTTACGTCCAAGGAGTAGAAAGCTACAGAGGGAATTTTGGGATGAGAAGGCACTATAATGCCATCTGGTGAGGCACTGTCATAATCAAACCCAGTAACCACCCCTCACGTCCTTCCTTACCACCTGAACAAACTTATTGACCCTAAAAGGACATCAGCTGCCCCTGGCACCGCCTCTTCTTCTTTCGCTTCCACTTACCCTGGCTCCGAAACGCCTCCACCAAACTTCTGGCCAGCAGGTTCTCTGGAATTCTCTGAGGGAGCTACATCAGGATATATCAGAGGGATTTGCAAGGCTTCACAAACATCAGGATGTCTTGCACCATGTGCATCATGAACTCAAATACCTGCTGTCCTCCTGGAATACAACTGTAGACTCTATAATAAATCTATTAGTCTCCATCTATCCAAATAATTAGCTGCGCCAAACTCACCCCCTTTCCATTCTTTTGGAAATGTGGAGATTCCAGACAAAGTTGGCCTTTTACCCTGATTGCACAAGAGAAATTGGAGATGGTCATGTTCACTGTAGAGAAAGGTGAAGAGGCCTAAATATGTCACCTAATTTGCTAATGCATGGCTTTCACTGTATGGTGGCTTTTTAGGACTTTGTTTTGTTTTTTTAAGGCAATTTTTAACAGTCTGCAGCATATGTACAAGACCCGTGGCGCAAGGCAGTGCAGCAAGTGACCTTGCTGCTCTGCCCTGGACTACATGGAAGAGCAGAAATGCACCGTATTTACAAGATACAGCACATTTCTGTCAGTTCCCCCTGTCTCTGTGCACAAATTGCTGCCTAGCACCAACTCAGGCACCCTTGCACCATGGTGCAAGGGTAACTGCATTGTCAGCAAGATTTGTTTGTTCAGGAAGGGGCACCTTCATGCACAAAAACAATCCTGGGAGGCATTTTCGTCTATATGTGCTGCACAATGCAGCACACATAGAAAGAGGAACCAACAACAACAAATAAAATATTAGGAACCAACAACAACAAATAAAATATTTCTCCACGTTGCGTCTGCCCTGAGGAGGTGTACAGTTTTGATACATGCGCAGGTTTACACAGCCTTGTAAATCTGGGAATGCATCAAAATCCATGAATGTTGCATGGAAAATCCAAAGCAATTGCCATGCAATGCCTCCCTGATGCAGTGTAAGGCAACACAGTGACTTGCAATGCATTGCCTTACACTTTATCTACAAGGGAATGAAAAACCATGGAAAGTGGCTTTTCTTGGCCTTGTAGATATGGGTCTGCCCTATGCACCGCTTCTGTGTAACAAACAGTAATGCACCAGCTGTGCACAGGCCTTGCAAATGTGCACCTTGTTTTAGAATCTTACCTCTATGCAAGTTGATCTTCCCTGTCAGAGTTGTGGTCAGTGTTTTGTACATTATTTTTGTGTTCATTCATGCCGTAAAAAAAAAAACAATTTGTCCTTGAGAACTTTATTTTATGCTTACGCATGTTGCATGTAAAGTATGAATGATGATTGATATGATATGATTGTCATGCATTAATGTATCAGTACATCAGTATAACAGGCATGTTGGGATTACAGTACTATACGCACAATACAGCACTTGTCAAACATCTTGCACCCGTATGCCTTCACAGGCATTGTTTTAATTGCTACTGATGGCTTCTGCTGATCTTAAAAAAACACTTCCTGTGCTCTGATGTAGGCCCACCCAGCCCACATTCATGGTCGATGTTCTCTGAGTACCACAGGGGATCGAGGTAATAAACAGCCAGGACTGGGACAAATGTGTGGGAAATCAGCACTAGTAAAAGAAAGACCCATCCAGCAGAGTTCAGGATGGGTCACAGATTTTTAACCAGAGATATTGCACTGTGGTAAGTGAGGAAGGCGGGATGAGCAAATAGGGTAAAGCAGTGTGACTCCTGAGTACCTGGGAGGAGGAGTAGTTGCAAGGTCCAGGTATCATAGGAGATTGTCCAAGAACATTAAAAGTTACCTCAAGAAGTGAATAGTGTCCCAATGAATGCTCTGCAGGACACCTGTAGACCATAGTGTTTGGACGGTTAGGAGCACAATAGAGAACTGGTCAGACTTCTGTGATAGCAGAATCCATGCTGAATAGTAGACTTGGTCATGATGGAGTAGGTTCTGCTGGGTGTTCAGAATATCGCAGCCACCAGTGCATTTTTGCCAATCAGTTGCTGAATTAAGAATGTTTAAGTTCATGAACACAGATGGCTGCTCAAAACATCTCTTGGGACCGAGCTTAGGGATCAGGGTCAAGGAGCATTAAAGGAAAGTAGGGTTTAGAAGCCTGGTTTCACCTGCAGTGTTTATACCAGTGGACCTGGCCTTGTCTGGTTTTGTAAAAGATGAACCCAAGACTGACAAGGATCTAACACTTGTCACCTGGAATAAAAGCCTGTGCAGCAGCAGTCAGGTCGTGCACTGGTCTGACCCCAGTGCAGCACATATTGAGTCTCCCATTCTTGAAGGTTGTATCTTGAGGCTCCCTTGATTTCCTCCTGGGCAGCCCTCCGGCTACATAAAATGCAATGTGACACTAAATTGGCAACTTTTTTGGGGAAGTACAGCAAGTGCTAGTGCAGCTCTGGAAAACAATGATTGGGCAAGTGCTCCCATGCAATCAAATTGTACAGCCCCTGATAACCTCTTCCCTAGCTTACCTCATCCAACCATTCAGTGCTCTGCAAAAGGAATCAACATACTCCACCCACGTTTGAGAACCATGTTTAGTACTCTCCTTACACTTTAGCCTGCAACTTTATGGTGTGAGACCATATCTCCTAGTTAAGGCATCTTTCATGGTGGGGTACCTAATTTGATCTCCTTCCTCTAAAGCAAACAAGGTGTCCCTTCCCTCTACTGAGTTGTACTTCTACAGGAAAAAAAAAAAATCTCTCTCAGGAACCCCGTTCATTCTCAAAGCTACTTCATAACTCCTAAACCACTGCTCTATGTCATCCCCCACAACAAAATCCTTCACCACATCTTGGGGACTGCTGCCACCATCTGTGCTGGACCTGCTCTTTCAGGCCAGCTCCTTCAAGCTCAGCTTGTGAGCTAAAATCACTTTCTTTTCCTCCACAGCAATTTTTTCTTTCTCTGCCTCCCTTTTGAGCCTGGCTAGTTCCGACTGGAGCTCTCTAGCCTCCTACCTGTCCCCTGTCGCCTCTGTTGACAGACCTCTTGAAGAAACACTGCTGCTTGCCCTGGAAGATGCCTTCCTCCCAGGCAGATTTTGATTCACAAAATCCCCTTGCAGGCTCTGCTCCTCTCTATTTACAATAGAATTTTCCTCCTGTGCGTGCTCACCAACCTCATTTGCTGCCAACCAGGCCCTGAGCACCTTTTGCAGCTCCTCCTTCCTATTGAGGACTTCAATAGGACATTTTCGCTCCTTGTAGAACTTTTTGAGCTGAGGTCAAAATCGTGGTCAAAAACCAAATCTGCAGGTCCAAATGATGGTACACCAGACTGAAACATGATTGCAAATAAAACTCAAATGTTGCAAAGAGAAAAAAATCAAACTTGTATGTTGGGGTGTATCAAACTTGTATGTGATGGACACACTGCTGCTTGATGTGTCCTGGTGACAGAGCTATGGGCCCACTGGGTGGGTGCTGTGCTGGTGTTTTCTGAGGGGGGAGGCTCTGTGGTTGCCTGTGACTGTGTCAGGGGAGCCAACTGTCCCGAGGTCCCAGATGGGCCGGGCTGGTCATCTTGATCCAGTTGGAAAGAGCTGCTGTCATCACTGTGGGCCTCTTCTGTGGGGGGAGTGGACATGTCTGGAACCTCCTGTCCGGTGATGTTGGGTAGGGGTCCTGCAGGGGTGTAAATGCATGATTATTGCATCTGTGTGTGCCATGGTGTGCAATGGGTGGGTGACCATGTACCCCAGTGCTTACATTCTTGTGTAGGACCTTGTGTGATAATTGTTTTGGGGTCTGTGTGGGTGTGTGTAGTGGACATGCTTTGGTGATGGGTGTCCATGCTTTGGGCTTGGTGTTGGGATGTGTGGTTTGTGATAATAAGACATATATGAGGAGTTGGAGTGATGGAGTGAGGGCGAGGGTGGGGGTAGGTAGGGTGGGGGATATGTTAGTTAAAGATTTGCCTTACCAGAGTCCATTCCTCCAGCTACTCCTGCGAGGCCCTCAGGATGCAGTATAGCCAAGACCTGTTCCTCCCATGTTGTTAGTTGTGGGGGAGCAGGTGGGGGTCCGCCGCCAGTCCTCTGTACCGCGATGTGGTGTCTTGAGACCATGGAACGCACCTTCCCCCGTAGGTCGTTCCAATTCTTCCTGATGTCATCCCTAGTTCTTAGGTGCTGTCCCACTGCGTTGACCCTGTCCACGATTCTGCGCCATAGCTCCATCTTCCTAGCTATGGTGGTGTACTGCACCTGTGAACCGAATAGCTGTGGTTCTACCCAGATGATTTCCTCCACCATGACCCTGAGCTCCTCCTCAGAGAACCTGGAGTGTCTTTGTGGTGCCATGGGGTGGTGTGGGTGATGTGTGGGGTGGTGTGTGTTGTGATGTGTGGGGTGATATTTAGAGGTGTGTGGTGTTTTGTGCGTGGATGTTGTGTGAGTGATGGTGTTGAGTGCCTGTGGATGCTAGTTTGTAGATGGTGGTGTCTCTCTCTGGCCCTCAGTCGCAATTGTTGTCGTAAGGGTTTGTGGGTGAAGTGGGTGTGTGTTTTATATTGCCTTGGGTGTGTGGAAGTGGTGTGTGTATGTGTATCAGGTGTGTGTATTTTGAATTGTCCAATGTGGATGTGTTTTGTAAATGTGTGTGTATTTTGAGCGCAGCAGTGTGTACCGCCAAAGGAATACCGCGGTTGAAAGACTGCCACGTAGATTCGTGCATCGTGATAGTGTGGGCGTATTCCTGTTGGCGTGACGGTGGAGGTTTTGTTATCGGCAGTTTATCACTGACCTTTGGTATGGCGGACTTGTGTTGGTGACTGGATTTTGGCAGATTCAGAGCTCTGGGTCAATATGACCGTGGCGGAATTCCACGGCCGCTGCAGTGTGTTTGGCGGTCTTCTGCACGGCGGTAAGCAGCTTTTACCGCCAATGTTGTAATGACCTCCATAATGATGTACACAGCTAAAATATTCTACCCATGCTGGCCATCCCTGGGTCTACCCCTGTGCCTGTGTCAAAATATCTGCACTGCCAACATGCTGCATCTCATGTATCATGGTGCAAGGAAGGCTGCATTGAGGGGGAGATAATAGATGTGTAGGAAGGCGCACCTACCTGCACAGACAGAAGATGAAATTGAACTCTGCTAGGTCCATGTGTGCTCTGCAATGTAGCACAAGTACACATACCTTAACATGAAGAGCTATCAATGGAAGCAAGAGCATAGTGTCCTGGCAATGCCAACCCTCTGGTGGTGCAAGGTTACAGTACCACATGGGTGTATGTGAAACATGTTAGACTGGGACAGAGGCATATTGACATGTCTGGTGCTGTGGCTTGAGCACTGCAACACCCATTGCAAAGCCTCACCATGCAAATGGATGCATAGCGCGGGTTGACAATGATAAGATGGTGTCAAGCCACAGAAAGAATATACATCAAACCTAGTAGATATGACGCAGCAAAGTGCCCCACCTGAGCTTTCCCTCATGTGACACTCAGGTGGGGCAAAGGGCTGATAGACTGCAACCATGAAGTACAGGAACAATGTTTGGGAACTAAGATAACAATGGGCCTCCAATAGCAAGTCAGTGATGTGACATATCAACTACCACAACACAGAAAGATTGATTTTAAACAATCTCATTGCAGAGGCTAATGGCTCACCTGCTGATCTGCCTGTCCTGGAGTACCCCGATGACCTGGATGTCCAACTGACAACCATCAGTCTAGAGACCCTCCAAGAAGTCCTCGTATCCCTCCAGACACCACCTCCAGTCGCAAAGAGGACTAATAGTGTAGCAGCCATTCCAGATGCCCCACCCAAAACCCCAATAGTATGACCTGCCAGCACCGACACAGCTGAGGACTCTGAGGACCAGCTTTGAGAGGACAGTGGTAAGAGTCCAGCAGGAGCTGGCTAAGGAGGAGCAGGAGGGGATGCAGACTATGGCAGCCAGCCTAGAGGATATGCGCATGTGCCTCGTTACAGCCACTGAACAGGCTGCAGCCAAACTAGGCACACACTCCCAATGCATGAAGTCCAGCAGTGTCTGAGGGCCATAGCTGTTACCATGAGGAAGATGCCACAACCCTCCGTACTGGCAGCAGCATGCTTGAGAACAAGATGGACTCCATGCACCGGAAACTGGCCTCCTTCAGGGCAGAAATGGCTGTCTATTACAGGGATGTTGCTGTTATTCTAAAAGATCAGCAGTTCCTCCTTGCTGCAGTGATGCTATATGTTGTTCCACAGATGGCAGCTGCCGGGAATTGGGAGTCCACATCTCCAACCACTGAAGTGTGTGTGTTACCCTCGACCTCCCCACCACCATGAAGGGCAGATGAGACACCATACACATTGGAGGATGAAGATGTGGAACAGATCATCTTCACCTGTAAGAGTTCCCGGTATAACCAGCCCATACCACATGGGCAGTGTTTTCCTTTGTCCTGTGCTTGATATCATGATAATGTTAGCACTGCTGGATATGTGCACTCTTCCAAGACACACTGTTGACCTGTCTGCTGTGGACTGTCATTGTCTCTCACCTACAAATTGGCAAATCATGTTCCACCTCACTTAACAACACTTCATCCAAGCATGTCCCATGACATGCCCCTCAACCATGGACTTTTATGGATTTCACTAATTGGGTCACAGACCTGGACATTATGAATATTGCAATACAACACTTGTAAATAAACACGTCCTACACAACCAACATGTCTTTGTGTATTGTGACACATCTACTACGCTTAGGAATTGGGATGCATGTAACCATGTCTTTAGTCACAGAGTGTCAGTACAAGAATGCAGGACTATAGAGGGGACATATCTACGCACAAGCTTCTTTCATGATAAACGACAATGCTGGTCTCATCCCCTACAAGCAATTCACTGAGTATGTCAAAAATGTAGAACACATGTATGATTCACCCACTACATATGGCAAGAATGGCTGTGAAACAGTTCTCAGGCAATATCGTCAGCTGGGAGTACCAGTAGAACACATTGGTGTGAAACAGAGGTACTTAACTTCATCTGCAATTGCCACTGGTCAGTTCTGCAGGATAGATATTAAATGTAGGCTGTTGTCAGATGCGCCACAGTGCCTAACATTCCTACACAGGACCCTAACACTGACTGCTGAATGACCACACCTACCTGTCCAATACAAAGTAAACAGTCACCTTGAGTGGTGGGTACACTGGATGGCAGATGCATAGACAAGTAGATGTGTTGTAGCTGCCAATGTGACAGCTCAGTTGTAAACAGGTGATGAACATGTCAAGAGAGGGATTTAGAGGCAGGACAGAATCCCTGGCCCAACATATAATTTTCACTGTGCACTCATGGGAATACCCTGAGACATAAGAATATGACACATAAAGTAAGGTAGTACCCAAATTATTTTTAATAACTATGAAACAAAACAAAACAAAAAATCATAAAAACCTATCCTAACCTAACCTATTCTAACTATACTTAACTAACAACTAACCATAACTACCCTATGGTAAACGTATCTAACACATTTCAACACACACTCTAAACATTGGCCCAACCACCACCCTTATGTTACGAGACACATGCAGGACAACAAATACTAAACCATGCATATACTAACTATATCTCAACAAATATATATTTTGGGGGAATTTATTTTACATTTTTTTATTTTTTATTTTTAAAACATATATACCCCAATATTACCCCTCAGACCTACCCATCCCCAAAGTAACATGTACAAAGTAGAAAACCCACCCCCAAACCCACTTATCCTAACTAAGCTCCATACCTACTCTAACCTAACACTAACCCTCTAAAGCCCACTATAAAACAATAGTACTGAGTAGGAGGGAGGGGACAGGACTGGAGGTGAGACTACCAAAGACAGTCACAGATTTGCCTTCTTTAGGGTTTTCTTGATGTACTTTAGTCTCTTTGTATTGGCTGACACCTCCTTCTCCAAACTGTCCAACCTTTTCAAGACTAGTGTAATGTCCCTCTGCAGATGTTGCAGCATTTTCTGGTCAATGGTGGCAGGTGGTGTGGGCTGATGCATGGATGTTGAAGGTGTTGCAGCTGGGGCTGTAGTCCCTCGTGGCAGCTGTGCTCCCCTGTACAGCTGTGGAGCTTGGTCTCCTCTGTGTGGCCACTGCCAGTGTGGGTCCTCCTCAGGTGAATACCCGCCATTCCCCAGTTGATATCTCTGCACGATAGCAGCGTGCCATCCTACGGAACCCATATTCCACTGCCAGGATATGTCTGTAGAGGACTGCCCTCTTCTGGAATGCTCGCAGTTCCTCATTGCTCATGTTGGCAGCTGTTAAACTGAGACAGGCAACCATCAGTGTTAGCATTGTTTGGAGTATGTACAGATTATTGGCTTACACTCTACATCTTACACATGCACTCCAACTCACATTCAGGAAAAGACAATTGCCCTGATGAATGCAATGACAACGCAGCCTGAGCATCATTTCATTGACACCAAAGCGACACACAACAAGATTAGGAACCAAATCAAATGACATGTGCGTTGCTTTTGTGAAAAATTTAATGATGCAAAGGCAGCATAAACTTCACATAGATCAGGCCCAAATTTCCGTATCATCTGTGTCAACTTTCAACCATACATCACCAGTAACTTGAATATGTTATTGGGAGGATGGGATGCAGTTGGTAACCATAAGCGGTCAGTGCTGATAGGGACACATGCAAGCCTGAGCAATATGACTGTCACCTACACTATGAGCATCACACCTACCTAGAAAATTTGGTATTCCTCTCCCCCTATGCCTAGAGGGAGATGGCCATGCAATCCATCATCTCAACTGTCCTGTTCATCCACCAATGCATTGCCACTCATACATGGAATCAGGGAGTGGACTATATGTTAGGAGGGCTGCCAACTGAGAAGCTGGTATCCATAGATCTATCACATCTACATTCATGTGTCCAGATGTAGACAGCCATCAATACCTGATCTGCCATTGCTATTCCTTACACACCCATTTCCATTCCTGCACATGTTTGGTTTTGACATGCATGCATGCCTATTACATTCAGCATAGATGTTACGTACATGGAGTGCAAAATACGAAGCGCCATGCTGGGGGACTATTGCCAGCCCAGTCCTCCATATTCATTACAATACAGCGATGCACCAAATTGGGTTCAACATGGTGCATCCCTGTGTTGTGAGAATGACAGAGTGCCCCATTGCCAATATTCTCACAGTGTTGCACTTCTTAGTCACATATGGCCCTACATGTGTCTTGTCATCACCTTGTGGACACGATGCGGCCCATTGAGCACCACGAGCCTCAAAGGATATGACCCTCTGGTGGTGCATGGGGAACCTTTCAATGGGACACAATGTCACCAAATAGCCTACTTTGATATCTGATAATTTGACAGCTTATCACATCTAGCATTGTGTGCAACACACATGACTCACTCACACCAAACACTGGATTACTTTACAGGATACACATTAGAACACTTACTGGAAACATCTAGGTTCTCAAATCTCGCCACTTCACCGATTGTGTAGGGGGCAGGTCCACCTGTAAGATATGAATGAAAAACCATGCTTAGTGTTATATCACTGTCACTACCAGTGGACAACAAATTACAGTGTGTACTATTTTAGAGGAGAAAGCTAGTTATCCTAATGTAAGACAGTGCAACAGACACACCACTACAAACACACAGTCACAATGACACTCAGGTAAGTGAGAGCCACACATCTGCATACTTACACTGGGCATGAGACTCATGTAGTGCTACCCCCTGCAACAACCATATGTGGCCAATCAATAGAAGATGGAACTCTATGGTATAAGAGAAATTTGCGCAACAAATACATGATAATACCCTGGTGCTTTGCAAGACAATTGACTCAGGTATTCAGGCTTGTCCCGCTAGGCACTCAGAGGCACATTGTGATGGACATGCAGCTCAATTATTAGTTTACAATGATCATGCACTGAGTAATCCATGACTGATGTGGCAAACTTGTCTGATGGTATCAAATGCACCATTTACATTGCCCCCTAAGGTGGGTAAACCCCCTTTGCTAACATAATGGCAGGGATCATGTGTGTGAAATGATGACAAAGTAGCGCTATATATGCATTGCCCTACTTTATTGACACTATCCCAGTATATATGGTAGGCTGGTGGTGTCTTGGCATATCATACATGACACTATGCCATGGCACAGGTGTCGTCATTGCCCCTGAAATATGTGACTTATTGATGGTTGTGCATGACTCACCAGACATCTGACATGCATTGGTATAATGGTAGGACATGTAAATTCCATGTCTAGACTGGTGCTGTTACACTTCATCCTGGTTGCATGCAACCTGTCCACAAGCATTGCATGCAGCACCCCAACACATCTGCTACTGTTATTCAAGAGCGGTGAACAGTAAATAGTATGCCAATGGGAGACTCACCAACAGGGCCACTGATCTCCACATCAAGATGATCGAGCAGATCCTGCTCTCTGGCCACCAGATCTGCCCTGTAATGTTTCAGCTGGTGCTCATTCCTGGTGCTTCGAAAGACCCCCTCCAGGTGGTGGAGCACCTTGCCCCACTGCAGCCACCTCGCCTTAGTCTGGTAACCTTGTATGACCCAGCCCCCTATCTCCAACATCAATGGCAGGTAGTGGGCTATCAGCCACACAAAGCCACCCAGCTCTTCCTTTCTCATCCTGGTCAACCTCCCCTACCAGACACATTATAACAGCAAAGGTTGATAACACCTATTGTGAAAAAAAATGAAATGAATATAAAGGAAAGTTAACCCCAATAACTAATCCCAACTGTCCTGGACAGACACCCAACAGTACAAATACAATTATACACGAAAACACACAAATTTACTAAGCACTAGGGCAAAATACAGACAATAATGAACAAAACACGACAGGAGGGGCACCACAAGATACAATACGCAAGGAAATCACAACCACCAACTCCAGAAAGTGAAAATACACCCACTGTACCATGCTTGTAAACAAGCTGTCCTATTACATCACTTCCTGTACCCGTGCATCACGTTTTCGGTTTTGCGTGTATTTATGTGACGCATGTGATATTTGCATAGGTATTTTAGACGCATGATGTATGCGTGTCGTTTTTACTGACGTATTACCTTTTTGTGTCACATTCACTGAAAATCAGCATTGAGAAGAGTGCGAAGATGGAATTCACACTAAGGGCCCATGTGTCATATACTTATAGTTTGCGGATGTTTTAAACACATTTGCATCAACATATTTTTACTCAATTCCTGATTGCGTGTTTTTGTTCAATTGTTATTAGCTGCACCCTGTATCAACATACAAATGACATGAGCTGTGCTGCAGTGTGGCATAGTGTGCATGGCCACATGTGGTAGTCCATGCAACAATATGATGAGGGTGTGATTGGCCTGTTACACCGATGTGTGTGTTACAGAGTCAACAGCATGCAAATAGTTGCACGTCGTGCATATGTATGCATGTGTGACAACAGTGTATCCACATATATATGGCAGTCAGTACAATGCAACAGTTCTGGTTTATTTTTGTGAATTGTGTTTTCGTATGTGAGGTGTGAAGTTGTCATACAGAGCATAGTATTTAAGACGACATACACAGCTCAGGCATTGTTGATGATGGCTGAACCAATGCAACCTAGGAGATGTTACCCAACAACTGTCTCCGTATGTAGATTTGGAGTTTATGGTGACTTGTGTGTAGCCTACACATATGTCTGACATGTGTACATCTTTGGTACATACTGTATAATACACACTCTGCCTACATTCCACCCAGATTATGTTTTGACCACAAATGTTTGATTAAACTCCTTACATTTAGCAGTGATTGTTGGTTTTGTGTGGTGGACCTGCAGCCCTAGCTGCATATGTTCTCGTCCATACTGATGTGCATTCCACAGATGTGTCCGTGCAAAGTGTGAGTTCATGTGTACCCTGTGTCAGGATTAGGCCCCATGGCAGTAGCAGGACTGATTATCATGGATGTACTGCGCAGGCCCAATTTCTTCCATTGCTTGTCATGCCTGGGCTAATCATGATGACCATTGTTAGCAATGATGTCCCCCCCTTGTCACACATGTTATATGCAGTCATTGCAACTCTCACATTGGGTTGTGACAGTGTTCTGTTCCAACATTACTGTCTTTCTAATTTTGGATATCCACTACCTCATGTGTAGGCCCCTTGCTTACTTCCTATTTGGGCATGCTGTAGTTGTGTGTGGTGAGCTATTGATAAACATGTTGGCAACGTGGATGTAATGTATATTTTGTGGTCCATAGATTGTGTCCTTCAGTGGTCACATACAGATGGTGAGGCTATTAGTGATGTGTGTGATGGTGGCAATACAATTTTACGCATCACATGTGATGTTGCAACAGTACTTCTCAGATTCGTATTTGTAGCATGCTCCCTGAGGTTAGACTCACAATCCTATGGTATATGTTGCGGAGATTGAAGATACCAAAGCAGGATTGTTTGAATAAGTGAGGTGTTTATTAAAAATTTTTACAAGGTGAGTTAAGTGATTTTTAGGTGAAGACGTTATCAACTATGTGCTATCTGTGGCGTATCCCAGCAACTGTGTTGTGCTGTTCCCCCTCCATTTCTTCACTACTATCCTCCTCCACCTCCTCAGGCTGGTCATCAACCTGCTTATACAAGGGGACGTTCATCTGCACACATATGTTGTGCAGGTTAGCACATGTCATTATGATCTTGCAGACAATGAGCCTCATTAGGACAATGGCGGTAAATCCCACTTACCGCTGTGGTGACGGCCACCAACATACCATCTCGGAGGCGAATATCCGTTCGCCAAATTATGACACCCCCACCAAACTGACAGAATACTGCCACAAACAAATATCCGCTAGACCAAAGGTCAGTGTTAAAGTGTCAGTATTACACCCATACCGTTACAGCAACAAAACAACACCCACCAAATTATCGCCCACGAATCACCACGGCAGACATTCAACAGCAGTAAACCATTGGCGGTACATATCGGCAAGGTCTGAATGGCCAACAGAAGACGCCCTCAGTGATGACAGTAACTCTGGACTACAGGATCTGGATGAACTCCCTGGCCCATTAGCCACCACTGATCAGTCAGCAACACCAGCCCACTCCCAGTCCACCACAGATCATCCCCCCTCAGTATCCAACACCACGTGCCCACCCAACATCCCCACATCTCTGTCCCCAGGACATGTCAATCAATAGTGTGCACACCTGCACAGGGACCCCAGTCCACACCTCACACCAAAGACAATCAGGGTGCTGGGTTCAGTGGCAGTGGGCACACCGTTCAGGGGACACGGCACAGGTGGACAGGGGGACAGGGACACTCGGAGGACAGCTGTGCACCAGGGGGAGGACAGGCCCAGAGAACCGACTCTCCAGGAGGCACATACTAATGTCCTGCGGACTTACCAACAATCCCACAACAAGATGGGTCAGTTCCTTAACCAACATGCAGGAAAACAAGTGGCTGCAGGAGGTACACCATCAGGAGATCATGGAAAATTTGCAGGCCCTCAACACCACCATGATCTCCATAGCAGGGGTGCTGGCTGAAATGGCTAACATAATGAGGGAATGGAAAGCACACCAGCTGGCCCCTGCCACTAGCCAGTCTACTGAACAGCCCTCAACATCTGCTGCAGCTAGTGGGCAGGAGGCCCTGCCACTGAACCCACAGGCCACCAGCACCCCTCCCCCTGCAGAAGGTGAAACACCCCACAAACTTTCCCTGCAACCCAGACAGAAGCCAGAGACACTTGTCAAGAAAAAGACCACCTCCAGGAAATGAGATCCTCTTGAATATCCCCCTTGTGTCCCACCCTGTCACCTTGTCCACTCTGAACTGCCTTTGCTCCCGTTCCTACGGCCCCTAGGAAACTGGACCTGTGCTACAAACAGACTGGAACAATACCCTGGACTTACCTCTATCATCACCCCATTCCATTGCACTTTTCCGTCTATACTTTGCACTAAAATAAACACCCTTGAACACAACTTGAGTAACAGTGTTTTACGTGATGGAAATGTGCAATAGTTGAAGCAGTCACATCTTGTGCAAATTATCTGAACACTATGATAGCATACAAATAATGACCTGTAGCTGTCTGTAGTCATCACATCAGTACACAGTTGTTATAACACCAACATCTGCAAAATGAGAAGGCATAACCGACAGTAAGTTGAGATGCATAGGAAATGAATTCCATCCTGCTACAGCCACACAGAAAACATCAATAATCAGAGGAATGGTCAGTTCTGTTGTCCACATCCTCTGCCTTCTCATCCTCACTGTCCTGAGGGTTTACTGCTGCCACAGGGGCATTTCCAATCTCCTCCTCCTGCAGATAAGGCATATGTTGTCTGAGGGCCAGGTTGTGCAACATGCAGCATGCTACTACTATCTGGCAGACCTTCTCGGGTGAGTAGCACAGAGAACCACCTGTCAGATGGAGGCATCTGAACTTGGCCATAAGGAGGCCGAAGGTACGTTCGATGATACGCCTGGTTCCCCACGTGCATCATTATACCGATTCTCAGCCCCTGTTATGGCATTCATCACAAGGGTCAGGAGTGACGATAGGTTTGGGTAGCCAGAGTCACCTACAAGTATTGAGGGACAAACATTAGCCTTACACAATGGTATGGGGATAACTCCTGAAGGCATACATTGACATAAATTGCGTGGGGACTCAGGATCACCTATTAGCTACACCCTGTGCCTCTGTAGTTGTGCCATCACATTTGGGATGCTGCTATTCCTCAGGACGAAGGCGTCATGCACTGACCCAGGATATTTGGCATTGATGTGGGCGACGTACTGGTCAGCCAGGCACACCATTTGTACATTGAGTGAGTGAAAACTCTTCCGATTCCTGAACACCTGTTCATTGTGTCGGGGGGACAAATGCAATATGTGTTTTGTCATTCGACCCAATAATGTTCGGTATATGTCCCATTGCACAGAATCATGCCATCACAGTGGCCAAATCTTCCACCTGGGGGAAGGCAAAGTAGCTGTACATGTGTTTGACCAAGGCAGACAAAAGCTTTTCCAGCACTATTGAGAACATTAGCTTTGACATTCCTCCTGCTAAGCCACTGTCGCTTGGAAAGAACCAGTTGCCAGGAAATGGAGCACTGATAGAACTTGCACAAGAGTGGCGATCCCAGTGGGATGACGGATAGCTGATATCAGATCAGGCTCCAATTGAACACACAGCTTTGTGATAGTGATCCTGTCCAGTCTATAGGTGAGTATTATGTACCTGTCCTCCAGTGTAGCCAAGTTAACAAGGGGTCTGTACACGAGGTCTTGTCTCCTCCTCCTATTCATCCACAGTGGTAGGTATCGAAGGGACACATGAGTGAGTAGGGTTGTTAGAAATGGGGTCTTTGGTTGGCAGTCAGGTTACCCCCTGTCCAAGCAAGGACCCTCACTCTAGTCAGGATAAAAGAGAATCACCCTCAACTAACTCCCGCTCATCCCCTTGGTAGCTTGGCACAAGCAGTAGGCTTAACTTCAGAGTGCTAGGTGTAAGGTATTTGTACTAACACACACAGTAACTTAATGAAAACACTACAAAATGACACAACACAGGTTTAGAAGAATTGGAAATATTTATCTAAACAAAACAAGACCAAAACGACAAAAATTCACAATACACAAGTCAAGTTATCAATTAAAAACCAAAAACAGTCTTCATGTCATTTTAAACATAACGCTATTAGCGTGAAAATGTACCTTGTGTGCATCAAAAATAACCCCGCACAGGCGAGTGTGTGTCAAAAAGGGCTTGCGATGCGTCAATATCACTCACGAGTGAGACATTGGGTCATTTCTCCTTTAGGTGGGTTGGCGTGCGTTGTTTCCTCTCTCTGCAGGAGAGCGATGCGTAGATCCGGTCAGCACTCTCGGGTCCGGGCAGGCTTTGTGTTGTTTTTACACGCCCAACAGTGTTTGCGTCAGAAATTCAGCCGCACGATGATCCAAAAATCATGCAGCGCGGGTTGCGTTCCCACCAGCCTACGTCACCTTTGCTGTGGGTCGTTTCCCCACCTCTGGGCATCGATCTTCTGCTTGCGTTGCAGGCGAGCGTCGTTTTTTTTCCGCAAAGCCAGCGGTGCAGTGATTTTTCAGTTACAGATCAGAGTCGCGTTGATCTTTTCCCCACACGGCGGTCAGTGCATGGATTTCTCACTCTTGGGCTGCCAGGTTCTCCTTTAAGGGTCCCAGGATCTGGATGGGCACCACTTGGCAGAGTAGGAGTCTCTCCAGAGACTCCAGGTGCTGGCAGAGAGAAGCCTTTGCTGTCCCTAAGATTTCAAACAGCAGGAGGCAAGCTCTAAATCAAGCCCTTGGAGAGTTCTTCACAAGGAGAATGGTAACACAAAGTCCAGTCTTTGTCCTCTAGCACAGGCAGAAGCAGCAAAGGAAAGTCTCTCTGGATTTTGAAATCCTGCTTTGCCCAGGACAGGCACCAGACACACACCAGGGGGTTGGAGACTGCATTGTGTGAGGGCAGGTACAGCCCATTCAGGTGTACGTGACTATTTCTCTCTCCACTCAGAAATGCAGACTACACCCCATCTCCATTTGTGTCACTGTCTAGTGAGTGGTGCAACCGGCCTAACTGTCAAACTGACCCAGACAGAGAATCCACAAACAGGCAGAGTCACAGAAATGGTTTAAGCAAGAAAATGCTCACATTCTAAAAGTGGCATTTTCAAACACACAATCTTAAAATCGACTTTACTAAAATATGTTGTTTTAGATTGTGAGCTCAGAGACCCCAAACTCCACATGTCTATCCACTCCCAAAGGGAATCTACACTTTAATCATATTTGAAGGTAGCCCCATGTTAGCCTAAGAGAGGGACGGGCCTTGTAACAGTGAAAAACAAATTGGCATTATTTCACTGTCAGGACATATAAAACACATTACTATGGCGGTCATTACAACCCTGGCGGTCGGTGTTAAAGCGGCGGTAAAACCGGCAACAGGCCGGCGGAAAACATTTTTGAATCACGACCGTGGCGGAAACCGCCAACATAGACAGCCACTTTAACACTCTGACCGCCAAGGCGGTACAAACAAACACTGCGGCGGTCACCGCCAACAGACAGGCGGAGGACAATGTACCGCCCACAGAATTACAACAGTGTCAACATCAGGGCAGTGCGCGCTCTATGGGCGACAAGAATGCAAAAACCCAACAGTTTCAAGCTAACATAATTTATGCATTGTGATGATATGACGTTGTTTAACATTTTGCATTGCCAAGTTTAATCTTAAAGACTTATGTTCAGCATGCATATAAATACTGTTCACATGCTATGTACTGCTGCAGGTTTCCAGACTGTGTCAGGGTGTGGTCCCCTTCCAGGGCCTTCTAGAAGCTTTCATTGCAGCATGCCTGGGTGTGGTTTGGGGGCTGGGCCAAGACTCTATATAAGCGAGCCAGCCCAGCTCCACGTGCTCACTATTCATAGGTCCCGTTGCAGAGCAGCAGCAACTTCCTGAGCTCCTGTTCCGGTGGCCTACTTTGATCTTCCAGGCCTCTGCCCTTCATTTACATTGGTGATCCTTATCAGGGCGGTAAGATGGAGGTTGGGCTGGGCCCCTGACCCTGTTATTGAGGACGCTCGAGATCTTTGGCCTAATTCTTGCATGATAAACCATCTAACTCTTGCACGTGTGAATGTGCGCTTGGGCGTTTTGTGGCATTTGCATGCTGATACTCGAATCGGCAAGACGTGCGATTCATGTTCTTGTGATTTAATCCTTGATATTCATTGTGCACTACCTTTCCTTGACAGTTACATGGTGGCATCCGAATCGGCGAGACACTCGATTCATGTTCTTGTGATTTAACCCTTGATATTCATTGTGTGCTACCATTCCTTGACAGTTACATGGTCATTCCAATCGGCAAGACGAGCGATTCATGTTCATGTGATTTAACCCTAGAAATTCATTGTGCGCTACCATTCCTTGACAGTTACATGGTGGCATTCGAATCAGCAAGATGGGCGATTCATTTTCTTGTGATTTAACCCTTGATATTCATTGTGCGCTACCATTCCTTGACAGTTACATGGTGGCATCTGAATCAGCAAGACGCGCGATTCATGTTCTTGTGATTTAACCCTTGATATTCATTGTGCGCTACCAGTTCTTGACGGTTACATGGTGGCATTCGAATCGGCAAGACACGCGATTCATGTTCTTGTGATTTAACCCTTGATATTCATTGTGTGCTACCATTCCTTGACAGTTACATGGTGGCATTCGAATCGGCAATACGTGCGATTCTTTCCTCATGCTTAATTTATGCTATTCAGTGTGCACTACCATTCCTTGGCAGTTACATGGTGGCACTCGAATCGGCAAGACGGGCAATTCTTTCCTCATGCTTAATTCATGTTATTTATTGTGCGCTACCATTCCTTGGAAGTTGCATGGTGGCATTCGAATCTGCAAGACGCGCGATTCTTTCATCGTGCTTAATTCATGTTTTTCATTGTGCGCTTCCATTCTAAGGCATTTACTTGGAAGTTTTCGAGTTGACAAGTCATGTGATTTATTCCTCGAATCTACGTGGTGTTATTCATGGTGCACAATCCTCCTATGGTGTTTATTACCTATGTGAAAATCTGCAAAGTGCGCAAATTCATGGTCGGACAATTTGAGAAAACAAAAAGGCCAGAGTTCAAGATGTAATGTGGTGTGTTCCTAATATGTTTTCTCAAAAATGATTCAGATGATGGTTTAGAAATTGTTCAGATTGTTTCCTGATTCTCATGCAAAGGAAAGTACTTGAATTTGAAAGTTTCATTTAACCATTTCTTGATTCCCTTACAGGTATCCAGTCATTTTGAAGCCTAGTCATTTTAAGTCTATATTTAGGTTGTTCATGTTTTCAGAATGACGATGCTTAGAGTCATTACCTAATACTGATTTCTGGTGATGTAATTTTGATACTGTGTGTTTTAACTTTTGCTTCCTACAGGTCTCCTTCCCAGCTGTTCCCTTCCTAATCCCCTTTTCCCCACTTGGACTCTCTTAGACTCTGTGATAAATCTAATCAGAGTATTGGAGCTGTCTTGTGGTGGAAGTGTTTCGGAACGTCCACAGACCCCGAGGATCTGGTGACTGACAAACAGTCGAATCCGCCACCTTTTCCGGGGTGGGTTCACCGCGAACAAAAACACGGCGGAAACAGGACTTGGAAGGGAAAACGCTCACCTCTATACACCCCACAAGGAATCAGGACGTCATGGAACTCGAGCTCCAGATACTGTCAGCCTTTATCTTCCTGCTTCTCTACCAGGAACAACAAAGACGGCGGCGAAGACCACGGTGAATACTGCACCTATGACACAGGGGAGGGGTAGGGAAAAGAGAGTGGCACACCGACACAACACGCAACACCCCCACCCACAACAACACACACACTAGTACATCATGATACATTACAGTTACACCCCCCAGCTCCCCCTGGAAGAATGCAAGGACAAAAGGAAATGAGTAGAATGATTGTAACATATTCAAATACATGAATCAAAAATATATACATATATAAAGATGTTCACACTATAAACAAATATATACACCAAGAATACAAGTCCAAGAGATTCCTCCATCATAGTCCGTGGACCACTTGGCCCAAAATTCATGGGCGAGGCCCACACTCAATACCCAAACAAGACAGAGAGAACACTGCTGGGGCATCAGATAGAAATAAAACAGGCACCTCAGGGGGAAGGGAAGCAGTGGCACCTCAGCAGGATGAGTGCACGATGCCAGATCCACGAGGGGGCTCCATGCCCACTGCTTTATCCTGGGGAGTGCAAAGCCACAGTCTCTCAAGTCTCTACAGTGGGTGGTTTGTCCACTGCTTTATCCTGGGGAGTGCAAAGCCACAGTCTCTCAAGTGGATAACAGTCTCCACTGGTTCTGGAGGGGGCTTTGTGCCCAGAGTGCTTCATCCTGCCAAGGACTGAGGTAGTGGATGGCATTCTCCACTGGTTCTGGAGGGGGCTTTGTGCCCAGAGTGCTTCATCCTGCTTGTGGCAGCCTCAGTAGCATTGGAATCTTTGGCGCTCACTGGCCTGCGGTTCTTGTTGCAGCGGTGTCCTGTTCAGCGGTGTTGGTGGTGGTGGTGTCCTTGGCAGTGGTGCTGGTGGCTGCGGTGTCCTGTTCAGTGGTGCTGGTGGCGGTGGTGTCCTGTTCAGCAGTGCTGGTGCCGGCGGTGTCCTGTTTTCGGTGCTGGTGGCGGCGGTGTCCTTGGCAGCGGTGCTGGTGGCAGCAGTGTCCTGTTCAGCGGTGCTGGTGGCGGCGCTGTCCTGTTCAGCGGTGCTGGTGGCGGCGGTATCCTGTCCAGCGGTGCTGGGGGCGGCGGTGTCCTGTTCAGCATGTGCTGGTGGCGGCGGTGTCCTTTTCAGAGGTGCTGGTGGCGGCGTTGTCCTGTTCAGCAGTGCTGGTGGCAACGGTGTCCTGTTCAGTGGTGCTGGTGGCGGGGGTGTCTTTGGCAGCGGTGCTGGTGGCGGCGGTGTCCTTCGCAGCGGTGCTTGTTGCTGTCTTGTCTGCCGTGCAGGTTTTCCCAGATTTGCCGGTTTTACTGTGCCCCTTCCCCACCTTGGATGGTGGCGTAGTTGTCTCCAGCTGGAGGGGGTTTGGGAGTGGAGGAAGAGGTAGTAGTTGTACGAGGTGTACGTTTGCTGACTTTGTGTGAGCCTGTCGTGAGGTGGATGGCTGTTGGGTGGGTGTGTGGCTGCGTTTGTGTACCTTGGGAGGTGGACTCACAAACACACTGGGAGAGGACACAGGGGATGTGTGAATGGTAGTGGGGGTGGTGAGTGCACGTGAGCGGGGTGTGGTGCTGGGTGTGCTGGTGATGAGGTAGTGGCTGAGGATGTAGTGCATGCAGGTGTGAGTGGAGACGAGACAGGGAGGGAGATGAGGAGGAGGGGGACACAGTGGAGGCAGTGGATGTTGGTATGTCTGCATGTGTATGATGCTTGTGTGAGTGCTTGTGGGATGTGTGGTGCCTGAGCTTCCCTTGTGTGTTGACGTGTGTGCATGCTGGTCTGATGGTGTGCTTGGGATAGGCTGAGGTACAGGGGTTTGGGTCTGGGTGGAAGAAGTTGGAGGGGGGAGGCAAGAGACAGGTACAATGGCTGCCATCAGTGCTGAGGCCAGAGTCTGAAAAGCTTACTGTTGTGCTGCCTGACCAGAATGAATGCCCTCCAGGTATGCATTGGTTTGTTGCAACTGCCTCTCTACACCCTGGATGGCATTCAAAATGGTAGACTGCCCAACAGTGAGGGACCTGAGGAGGTCAATGGCCTCCTCACTGAGGGCAGCAGGGGTGACAGGGGCAGGGGCTGAGGTGCCTGGGGCAAAGGAGATGCCCACCCTCCTGGGTGAGCGGCCATGGGGCAAACGCTGAGGGGCTGCTGGGAGGGGGGTGCTGGAAGGGGGGGTGGCGGCTGTACCTGTAGATGCGGGGGGCACAGATGGGACTGCCACTGCAAGGGAGCTCCCATCAGAGGAGGAGTCGGTATCGCTGGTCTCAGCTCCTGTCCCCTCACCCTCCGTCCCACTGGTGAATTCAGACTCTGTTGTGTCGCCCTCCAGGGCCAGGTGGGATGCAGCTCCCTCCTGCTCCAGTGCCACTGCTCCTCCGCCTGATGATGCTAATGCACACAAGAACAGGGAGACCACAAAAAGGGGTGGGGGGGAGACAGAAGAAAGACATGTTGAGTGCATGCAATACCGCTACCGTTGGCGGACACTACAGACACAGAAGCCCCCTGCACTACGCTGTGCACTTGGAGTTCCCTAATCAATCACAGGGACATGGGTTACAAGGCTATGCCCGATTGCTGCACACATGGATGTCACAAGAGCCTGACTAGGTGTAGTTGGCTCTGTACACAGGTGGGGTGGGGTGCCACAGGGCCTACCTTCAAAAGGGACCTTGCCTACTAAACTCGCCCTGGCCTAGGGGAACCCACTGCCCACCTCCCCCACCCAGACACCTACAATGCGCGCTGAATCAGCTGAATGAGTGTACTCACCCCCTTGTGGCTGCTGTGATGCCCCCAAGCGCCCATCCAACTCCAGGTACGCCACCGCCAGGATCTGGAACATCAGGGGGGTCATGGTGCGACAGGCACCCCTCCCACGTTGGGAGGCCATCCCCAGCTGGGCTTCCGCCATCGTCTTGCTCCAGCGGCGAATGTCCTCCCATCTTTTCCGGCAGTGGGTGCTCCGTCTGTGGTAGACCCCCAGGGTCTGGACTTCCTTGGCAATGGCATGCCAAATATCCTTCTTCTGGTGGGTGCTTACCTACAGGAATAGTACAGGGGAAAAGGAGAAGATATTAACCGTCTGCACTGTCACAGTCATTGGCCCGCATCCCTACCCTTGCCATGATGCACATGCACTCCCCGTCGTTTCATGCACACCTCATCCGCCCCCCTATCTTTCATCCACACCACTCCAAACAGCCATTGCCCATACAGCATGCTCACAGTGTATTCACCTGGAGGACCGTAGAGTAGCGTGTACTGGGGGAGGACCCCATCCACTAGTTTCTCCAACCCCTCCGTGCTGAAGGCAGGGGCCCTTTCCCCAGACACACAAGCCATTGTCTCTTCCAGACTGAGGTCAAAGCAGGACTTGCAGTGTAGGTACTCTCCTGTCGAAGATCAGGTTTCAAGTGATTGAACCGAGAGAAAATGGCGGTCACGTCCACTGCGGTGCGTACCGTCACCGCCGGCGTATATCGTCATTGGCTCCTGGGACCCATAGGGTCCAATGTTAACCAATGCAGGATTGCGCCGTGGTCTTCGACCGCATACCGTGACAGTGTACAACGCCAGCACAGTTAACTCATATCCCCTTGTCCCACTTTACAGGTCAAGCAGCCGCATTTCAGGGGCCCACATGGCATTATTTTGGACTGCGTCGGACATATCTAGGCCTTGCTTAAACACCAATACAGCCATATGTCGATTTGCAAACATTTTCCGATTAAGTTGTGTTTACGTACTTCAGAGTTGGTTGACTCTCTGGTCGCTGTTCTCCTCCATAGGCAACGTCCGCTGGGGCAGGTGAGGAGATGGTGCCATCCTCCGGTGTACAGACGGCTGGTGGACCTGTCGACAATGGAGGAGCGACATGTGATCATCGCCTACAGACTTGATCGTACCAAAATCCTGGAACTGTGTGCCCATTGGAGCCAGACCTGATGTCAGCTGTCCGCCATCCCACAGGAATCCCCCCTCTAGTGCAGGTGATGTCAGTACTCCATTTCCTAGCAAGAGTGTCTTTTCAAACAACAGTGGCCATAGCATCAGGGATGTCCCAGCCTATGTTTTCCAACGTGTTGTCTGCCCTGCTGAAGCACATGTGCAGCTACATCGTTTTCCCTAAGGTGGAGGATTTGCCTACAGTGATAGGTGACTTCTATGCCCTGGGACATATCCCCAACATCATAGGTGCCATTGATGGTACACATGTGGCCTTGGTCCCCCCATGCAGGAGTGAACAGGTGTACAGAAACCAAAAGAGTTACCATTCGATGAATGTGCAGATGGTGTGTTTGGCCGACCAGTACATCTTCCTTCGAATGCCAAATTTCCTGGCTCAGTGCATGACGCTTACATTCTGAGGAATAGCAGCATTCCTTATGTGATGGGGCAAATCCAGAGGCACCGTGTGTGGCTATTAGGTAAGGACATGGACCCTATACAGTGTGAATAGGTGTCTGGGGATGTCCCTATGAGTCAGTGTGTGTATAACAGTTGTCCCTCGCCATTTGCAGGTGACTCTGGTTACCCCAAGCTGTCATGGCTACTGACCCCTGTGAGGAATCCCAGGACAAGGGCAGAGGAATGCTACAATGAAGCCCATGGGCGAACTAGGAGGATTATAGAGAGGACCTTCGGCCTCCTGAAGGCCAGGTTCTGGTGCCTCCATATGACAGGTGGTTCCCTATTCCACTCACCAAAGAAAGTATGCCAGATCACTGTGGCCTGCTGTATGCTTCACAACTTGGCTTTGCGACAACAGAAGCCTTTTCTGCAGGAGGATGGTCCAGATGGAGGTGTTGTGGCAGCTGTGGAGCCTGTGGACAGTGAAGACGAGGAAGCAGAAGAAGAGGACATAGACACCAGGAACACAGTGATCCACCAATACTTCCAGTGAGACACAGGTAAGAAGGCAACACAGCCTGCTACATTTGATTTAATTCTACTGCCTCTCATCTGTCTGTCATTTTCACCCAGTGTATGGTCATTGAGTTGTCACTTTCCCTTACGATTTCACAGATGTGGATCCCACTGTGTGACATCTGCTTTGTTTCCGCATGGACTAGAGCTGTGTGACATAGGTATGTTGACAATACAATGGACATTGCTATTTCCCTCAGTTATTGCAAATACACAATTGTGAAAGCACAGACTGACTCCAGATTGTTTTGTGATTTAAGGGTGTTTATTTAAGTGCTAAATAGTGGAGGGGGTTGTAAAATGGTCAGGGGTGATGATGGAGGAATGTCCATGGCAGAGTCCAGTCTATTTGTCTCACAGGTGCATTGTCCAAAGGGGCATAGGAAGTGGAGCTGGGGCAGTTTAAGTATGGACAGGGTGACAAAGTGGGACAGAAGGATGACAAATCAGGATGGTCTCATTTCTTGGTGGGGGTCTTGGCATTGTTCTCTGTCTTTGTCCTGGATATCAGGGACTGCTTGCAGGGTGGTTCTCCATCTGCAGGAGGTGGGGTGCTGGTGTTGTGGTCCTGTGGCGGTGCTTCCTGTCCACTAGCGCCTGCGGAGGTGGTGGGCAGTTCATCGTCCAGGCTAGTGTCAGGGGCCCCTTGTTGTGGAACAGTGTCCCTCCTAGTGTTGACGAGTTCCTTCAGCACCCCTACAATGGTGCACAGGGTGGAATTGATGGATTTTAGTTCCTCCCTGAAGCCCAGATACTGTTCCTCCTGCAGCCGCTGGGTCTCCTGAAACTTGGCCAGTACAGTTGCCATTGTCTCCTGAGAATGGAGGTAGGCTCCCATGATGTTGGGGAGGGCCTCATGGAGAGTGGGTTCCCTGGGCCTGCCCTCCTCCTGTCGCACAGCAGCCCTCCCACTTCCCCTGTGTTCCTGGGCCTCTGTCCCCTGAACCGTGTGCCCACTGCCACTGCCTCCAGGTCCCTGGTGTTGTTGGGGTGGTGGGTTAGCCTGGGTTCCCTGTAGTGGTGGACACACTGCTGATTGACGTGTCCTGGGGACAGAGGGATGGGCCTGCTGGGTGGGTGCTGTGCTGGTGTTTTCAGAGGGGGAAGCTCTGTAGTGGCCTGTGCCAGTGTGAGGGGAACCGACTGTTCTGAGGTCCCAGATGGGCCAGGCTGGTCATCTAGATCCAGTTGGACAGAGCTGCTGTCATCACTGTGGGCCTCTTCTGTGGGTGGAGTGGACATGTCTGGACCCTCCTGTCCGGTGACGTTGGGTAGGGGTCCTGCAGGGATGTAGAGGCATGATTATTGCATCTGTGTGTGCCATGGTGTACAATGGGTGGGTGACCCTGTACTCCAGTGCTAGCATTACTGTGTAGGACCTTGTGTGATAATGGTTTAGGGGGGTGTATGGGTATGTGCAGTGACCATGTTTTGGTGATGGGTGTCCATGCTTTGGTATTACATGCAGGGCTTGGGTTTGGGATGTGTGGTTTGTGATATTGGGATATACGTGAGGAGTCTGAGTGATGGGGGTGAGGGCGAGTGTGGGGGTATGTGATGGCATGCAGGTGGGGTGGCGGGATAAGGTAGTAAAGATTTCCCTTAGCAGAGTCCATTCCTCCAGCTACTCCTGCGAGGCCCTCAGGATGCAGTATAGCCAAGACCTGCTCCTCCCATGTAGTGAGTTCTGGGAGAGGAGGTGGGGGTCCGCCGCCAGTCCTCTGAACAGCGATGTCGTGTCTTGAGACCACGGAACACACCTTCCCCTGTAGGTCGTTCCACCTCTTCCTGTTGTCATCCCGTGTTCTTGGGTGCTGTCCCACTGCGTTGACCCTGTCCACGATTCTTCACCATAGCTCCATCTTCCTAGCTATGGTGGTGTGCTGCACCTGTGATCCGAATAGCTGTGGCTCTACCCGGATGATTTCATCCACCATGACCCTCAGCTCCTCCTCAGAGAACCTGGGGTGTCTTTGCGGTGCTATCGGGTGGTGTGGGTGATGTGTGGGATGGTGTGTGTTGTGATGTGTGGGGTGATATTTAGAGGTGTGTTGTGTGAGGTGCTTGGATGTTGTGTGAGTGATGGTGTAGGGTGCCTGTGGATGCTATTGTTCCTTCTGGTGGTGTCTCTCTCTGGCCTTCCGTCGCAATTGTTGACGTAAGGGTTTGTGGGTGATGTGGTTGTGTGTTTTATATTGTATTGGATGTATGGGAGTGGTGTGTGTATGTGTATCAGGTGTGTGTATTTCGAATTGTCCAATGTGGTAGTGTTTTGTAAATGTGTGTGTATTTTGAGCGCGGCGGTGTGTACCGCCAATGGAATACCGCGGTTGAAAGACCGCTGCATGGATTCGTGGGTCGTGATAGTGTGGGCGTATTCCTGTTGGCGTGACGGTGGAGGTTTTGTTATCGCCAGTTTATCACTGACCTTTGGTGTGGCAGACTTGTGTTGGTGTCTGGATTTTGGCCGATTCCGAGCTGTGGGTCATAATGACCGTGGCGGAATTCCGCGTCCGCGGCGGTGTGTTGGCAGTCTACTGCCAATGTTGTAATGCCCCCTATATGTCCTATGTTAGCCATACACTACACCCTGCCCTTGGGGCTACCTAGGGCCTACCTGAGGGGTGCCTTTCATGTAAGAAAAGGGAGGTTCTAGGCCTGGCAAGTGGGTACACTTGCCAAATAGAATTTGCAGTTACAAACTGCACAACCAGTGCTGCAGCCCCACTAGTAGCATTTGATTTACAGGCCCTGGGCACCTCTAGTGCACTTTACTAGGGACTTACTAGCAAATCAAATATGCCACTCATGGAAAAACCAATTAACCATACAATTTACACAGAGAGCGTATGCACTTTAGCACTGGTTAGCAGTGGTAAAGTGCTCAGAGTTCAAAAGCCAACAGCAACAGGTCAGAAAAATAGGAGGCAGGAGGCAAAAAGAGTGGGGATGACCCTGCATAAGCAAAAAAGCCCAACAAGTGTGTTACAATTTGAACAATGACACCACCACCTCAGTGTACATAGATCATTAATGTGATGGGACAATGGGAATGGCAATGTATGTGCAATTTATAGCAATGACACAGTTTTTGATTATCTGAATGTTGTCCACCACAATAAAATGGCGACCGCCTGTCCTGTATGTAGGGACAGGTGCAAGCGAGGTAACTCTGCCAGCTTTGGGTGTCATGGCGGAAGGCTGTCTTGCACCATCATGCTATTCCTCATTGGCTAACACGGGGCTCTATGGAATACAGTGGCCAATTGGAATCCTCGGCGGCGATGACAGTGTACACCGCCGCGGATGTGACCACCATTTTCAGTCTATAACCTCACTTGATTCCTGACTTTCCACAGGACAACACCTCCACTGCGTGTACTGCTGTGACCTGTGTCTGGATCCTGCCATAGCCTGTGTGACCAGGGAAAGGGCCCCTGCCTTCACTTTGGAAGAGTTGGAGCGCTTGGTGGATCGGGTCCTACTCCAGTCTGGACAGCTGTATTGGCCTCAAGACCCACAGGTGAGTACACCTTGGGCACGATGCATGTGACAGGTTGTATGAAGATGTGTGTGTAAGCATTGTGTGATTTGGGGGGGTGGTATGTCTGGTGGTAGTGTACATGGTGGACGCCGGTTGATGTGTGTGCCAGTGTAGATGGAAATGGTATTTGTGGGCCATATGTGTGACAGGCTGGATTGTATGTGTAATGGTGTCCTCCTGTCTGTATTACCTCTGACGTTTAGTGCCCATCAGAAGAAGGGATTGCGGTATTCCATCGCCAAGGACGTGCTGACCCTGGGGGTCTACAGCAGGCAGAGCGTCCATTGTAGCAAAAGGTGGGAAGACATGAGACGCTGGGCTTTGAATACAGCGGAGGCCCAGCTGGAGATGGCCACCCAATGAGGGCAACATGCTGGTTGGAACCTGACCCCCCCATAATGGTGGTGGCCTACCCAGAGGATGGGCGCTTGGGGGCATCACAGCAGCCACAAAGGGGTGAGTACAGTGAGAGTAACAACAATTATTGGTAGGTGGCATGGGATCCTGGTTGATGGGTTTCAGTTAGTGGGTGCCCCTTAATGCTAGGTCAGACATTGCAGCATGATCCAGCTCAAGGGAAATGGGTGTATTGCAAAATCTGGTAACCTAGCTAGGTTGCATTCCATGTCAGACTGGGCTTAGTGGGTTCCAGGAGGGGTGCAGTTGGTGGTGGTTGGCTCTCATCTTGCTGTGGCCCCTAGCCAATTGAATGCCAGTGCAGTGCATAGTGCACAATCCTGATCCCTTTGTGTGATGGTAATGTGTATGCCAACTGTGGTGTTGGTGCTGTAACTGACCCAGTGCTCCCTTTCTCTCTCCCCCCTTTTTTCTTCCGTCATCCTGTCCATGTGTGCATTAGCATCATCTGGCGGAGGAGCAGGGGCACCGGCGACAGAGGGAGCTGCATCCCACACGACCCAGCAGGCAGAGTCCACTGATGCCAAGGGAACCAGTGGGGCGTATGTTGAGGGGAGCACCATGGCGGAGACAGGAGGAGACAACACTGACTCTGATTCCTCCTCCGATGGAAGCTTCCTGGTGGTGACAGACTCCTCTGGGACCACCCAAGCTACAGGTACAGCCACCACCCTGTACCAGCACCGCCCTCCTGGTAGCCCCCCACCAAGTTGCATCTCCCCGCTCACCCACAAGGGTGGGCATCTCCTTCGCTCCAGGGACCTCAGGCCCTGCCCCAGTGAGCCCTACTGCCCTCATTGAGGAGGCTAGTGGCCTCCTGAAATCCATCTCTGTAGGGCAGTCAACCATTGTGAATGCCATCCGGGGGCTGGCATCCCAGATGCAGCAATGCAATTGATTCCTGGAGGGCCTCCACTGTGCATTGGTGGCACAACAGAGATAGTTTCAGGCTCTGGCCTCCTCTCTGATGGCAGCCAATGTCCCTGTTACTACCGTCCCCCCTCCAACTACCACTTCCCAGGCCTAGTCACCTCAACCCCAACCCATACCATGCACACATACAGACAAGCATGCATACAAAACATCACACAAGAGTGGCACAGACAAGCACAGGCAGCACACTTCAGGCCACAAGCACTCACACAAACACCAAACAGTTGCACACACAACAACATCCACTGCCTCCATTATCTCCCCCTCCTGCTCCTCTTCATCCCTCACAGTCACATCCACACTCACACCTGCGTGCACTGTATCAACAGCCAACACCACCTTCACCACACCAAGCAGCACACACACCTCACTTGCCGACATCTCCACAAAATCCATCCACGCGTCCCCTGTGTCCTCTCCTACCCTGTCTGCAGCCCAAGAGACACAAACACACGCACTCAGACTCCCAACAGCCATTCATCTCACATCAGCACACTGCCCATGCACCTTCACCCAAGTCCAGTAGACGTACACCTCCAACAACCACTCCCTCTACCTCCACTCTCATCCCTCCAACCTCATCCCACCCCACCCCACCGTCCCTAAGAAGCTTTTCCTTGCCCAACTTGACCTTTTCCCTCCCTCTCCATCCCACGTCCTGCCCGTAGGAGCGGTGTCCCAATGATCCAGCCCAGCACCTCAGCCAAACAGTCTGCCACTTCTCCCATCAAATCAATGGCTGCTGGCACAAAGGGGCCCTGGAGTGTGATGGTTGCCACTCCTACTGTGAGCACACCTCTGCCTCAGAAAGGGAGGACTAAGGTGGTGAAACCCAAAGGACACGAGACAGGGACAATGGAGGTACTTCCTAGTTATGGAGGCAAGAAAGGGAAGGTTCCCACTCCACCACTTAAAAAAGTGAAGGATCCCACTCCATCACCCAAGAAAGAGAAGGTTCCCACTCCACCAACAAAGAGAGACAAGAGGTCCCCTCCACCAGCAGTGGGCAAGGAGCCCTCACCTCCAGCAGAAGCAGGCAGGGTAACACCTCAACCAGCAGTGGGCAAGGAGCCCTCACCTCAAGCAGAGACACAGCAGCCCTCGCCTCCAGCAGTGGGCATGGAGACCACCCTCCAGGGACTGTTTCACAAGGATCCCACTCCAGAACCAGTGGGCAAGTTTCCCACCTCAGAGACTGTGACCTTGCACTCCCCGGCAAAGAGAAATGGGCCAGGAGCCCCCTCAAGTACCAGTGGGCAAGTTCCCCACCTCAGAGACTGTGACCTTGCACTCCACAATAAAGAGAAATGGGCATGGAGCCCCCTCCAAAATCAGTGGGCAAGTACCCCACCTCAGAGACTGTGAACTTGCACTCCCCAGCAAAGAGAAATGGGCATGGAGCCCCATCCAGAAAGAGTTGGCATGTTCCCCACTTCAGCTGAAGTGCCCACCAACCCCCACATTCCCCTTGAGGTGCCTGCCCATTTCCAACATGATGCCCCTGCACAATGTAGTGCAGATATTGTCAGGAAACAAGTTGGGGCTTGGACTGTGAGCTGTGGCCATGTGGGCCTTTTGTACTTTGGACTGGCCATTGGTCCTTTCTGAGCATTTACTCCTATTTTTGTCACATAAACCATATGGTGGCTGTTGGCATCAAATTACACTATCAGTTAAACCTAAATGTAGTCCTTGCATTATTATGACGTGGGTTCTGTGATATTGGTTTTCCTCTGCAGCAGGTTGTGTCTATGGTGTATGTGTGAATGGTATGTGTTATGCATATGTGTGCCACTCACCTTTTCCTCTCTCCCTCTCTAGTGTGTTAGGCGGCTGTACTCACCGTCGTAGTCTTCATTGGCGTTTGTGTTCCAGGTGCAGCATGGCGTAGAAGAACATTGGGAAGACTTGTAGTTCCAGTTCCAGAGCGTCGGTGGTCTTCTCTGTGTCTCTGTTGGTGATTCTTTCATTTACTTTGCAGTGTTTCCGCCAGGCTTTTGATAGCGTTGGTACTGCCCAGGAAATCATTGCGGTTTGCTATGTCATAATATCGTGGGCAGTACCGTGGCTTCCGCCTGGCTGTTGAGGACTGACGCCGTGGTCAGTGGTGTTAACTAAACAACCAGGAGAGAGCTATTCCATTGGGAGTGTTAAAGGATAGTTGGTCCAGTGTACGGTACTCCCATCAAACTTCAAAAAAACTAAAAAGGTACACAGTTCCAGACAGAAAATTATATATAAATGCAGCGAGTAGGGGATAGGTCCTATGAGTCTGCTTTCTTCTGAACAAGAGCCCTTACTCACCCAATGGTGACATGCTTCATCATCTGGCTTTTGCTCACTGCAATACCTGACGTGCCCCTCACGGGGGCTTTTTGCTGGAGATCTTTTTAGATATAGAGATGTTGGTCGTTGAGTGCTAGAATGTGGGATTGATATAGAAATATATGAGTGTGTCAGGTTAAAAATGGCTAGAGGTCAGCAAAACTCATATTTAATCAAAATCAGACCCCTGTCATGATTAAAAACCATAATGTGGGGAAAGGATTAGTAGTAATGTCTAATCCACTCTCAAAGGAAAAAATTAAAGTTTAGTCTACACTCCCTAGATTGAGAGAATGTTAAGAATGACAGTACAGAAATCCCTATACTGCTACTATAAAGTTCAACATGTTTCTCGCATTTAAAGTCATTTAAGATCATTGCGATTCGTCAGGACCAAAATGTACCTAATCCACATGTTATATTAAATTAATAATCAAGTTGTTTCACAGGAACCTATAAAAGAAAAAGAAATACATGAACTTATGTCAGAGATAGAATAATGTGCATTGTGAGCCCACACAGTTGACCTTTCCCTTGTGTGAAGTGTATCACAGAGTGAAACACACATCGACAATACATACAATCCTCTAAAATAAGAGGCTATATCGTTACCCTCCTTGTATTAAAGGATGGGCCCCATCGGGATGGCAACAAGCATCAGTGGTCCAAACTGGTCTAATTATCTAGGTGTATATTCAAATATAGACAATTAATGGCATATTATGCGTGATAATTGTATATATAAACATGAGGAAAAGGTTTTATTAAGAAAGGAATTATCCAATAAAATCATGTTCAGAGTAATGATCAGGGCTAAACTTGTCCTTAAGATGTCATAAGCGAATAATATACTAGTTAGAGAAACGTAGTATCCATTCGGTAGAAGGTGCAGTTTGAATCTACAGGGTGGTACTAAGGTCAGATAAAGATTTACAAAAATGTGTGACAGAGAATAGGATCCCAATATTGTCATGTGTTCAGTTGTCCACAGGTCAAAAACTGTTCGAATAGACGAGCGCTAAAGTTCGATACATGCCAGTTGTAATATATCATTGCAAAGTAATGACAGCTCCCACCAAGTATTGATATGTTGAAACCGAATAAAAGTGGTCCGACAACTCGCGTCAAACAATTCACGAAGGACTCCCTATATCGGGAGCTCCTAAGTTATTGCTCCTTGTCATAGCAGTGAAGGTGGGGAAAAGAACAAGGTTAGAACACTTACCCCGCTCTTTGGATCCACGAGGCGGTATGCACCTACCCCTGCTCCATTCTCCTGGAAAAGTAAATCGGGACCGGAGTACGGCAAAATAACAAGCCAAAAGTGCATGGGAGTAGAAAGGGGACAGGGTTAAACTGTTTTGAAGGACAATTGTATCTGTGAAGGAAGGGACACCACCTTATACATATGCTGTTTTGAAAGACAATTGGCACTTTCTGTGAGTGCAGCAGTATGCAGCATGCATTGGTGGCACACTCAGATGAGTTTGAAGCACAGTCTACTTCCTTATTGCAACCTGAAAATAGTACCCCTGGGGTGATGTTTGATATTGGCAGTGCCTCAGGTTTTAGGTGACACTTACATCTGAGTTAGCATCATCATGCTATGTACATTGTGGTGACTGACCTGTGGCAACACACATTGCACGCCCCTTCCACGCTAAATACTGCGTGGGAGGGTGGCCAATTTACAATGTGGCTTCAAGTCACAAAAGAGTGACCATCTGCCAAGTTGTACATACGGTGCAGGCCATGACAGTGGCACTGGGGGCTTTTACAAATGCCCCTTGGTGATCCTGAGTGGCAGCTAATGTTTGTTGCAGCCATCAGGTTTCCAAGGTTGTGTATCCCATTGTTTCAGGATGATCAACATTACTACCAGTGTCTCTCCTATCTTCCAACACATGATTGAGCATTTATACTGTCAACATATGCAAAGGGCAGGCTATGGGATGGAGCTCAGCTACTTAGCAAATGTGTCCCTTGGCACAGTGCATGTGAGGTCAGTGATGTCCTGAATTCTCCTATAGGGTCCCACTATGGCATCCATGATCTGCACTGTTTAACAGTGACTCTGCCCCAGAGTGGGCCATTTATTGTTTATGGTACCGACATGATGGTGTGGTGGGTCAGTAAGTGGTGCATGTGAGGTGGCACTACAGTAGGTGTGGTACCACTTCTCACAAATCTGGCACATGGTATGTGATGGGCATTGATTTTGTATTCCTATGTGTGTGACCCAATGAGTCAGGCAGATGTCTATGCACACTACAGGTAAGTCAGGCATGTGTTCATGAGATGTAGTTGGTATTGGCACTAGTTGTCTGACATTTGATGTTTGTTTTGGCAATGACTTGCACGGCATGATTTTAGGGATCTGTGCCTATATGAGACTTAAGTATCATGAGCATGGTGCATGCCATTGACATGGCTGTGCTATTCTTTGTTTGGTGTACTGTGTGTACTTAGTAGGCAACCTGTGGGCACTTGTAGTGGTCTGTGTAGTTCTTCTGTTTGCAAAAGGTACATATCTGCACCTGTCCTTCATTTGATGTGCCTGTCAAGTTGTGGGTGTTTTACTTACATGTGGGTGTATCTGTTGCAGCATGGTGCATATGTGTTGTTACCTGCACATCTGTGTTACCCTGGCCATGTGTTTATGTTGTGGTGTATTTCTTGTGTGTCCTACAGAGTTGGTGTGTTGTGTGTATATTGCTAGGTTTGATGACTTACCCATAAAGTAGGTAAGGTAAGGTAAGGTAAGTAGGCCATTTCCATATTGTCCATCCTGGAAGCGTTCATTGATCCTGCTGTGCCAGAATATGACGGTGTTATGGGCACTCCCAGGATATTTGGCCAAAATGTTTATGAATAGTCTCTGGTGGTAGACTATTGCCTGCACATTAATGGAATGTGTGTGCTTGCGATTCCACTATAAGTGCTCTGTTGCTGCAGGTGGGATGAGCTGGGCATGGGTGCAGTCAATTGCACAGAGCACATGCAGGAAGCCATGGATTTGGTAGACCCTCTGTTTTGTCTCCTGCTGCTTTTGCTGGGTGTTGTGGAAGCTAAGGTGGCAAGGTGTCAGGGAGATTATAGCATCTAACACCTTTTGCAGGAACACAGAGAATGATGGCTGTGAGACACCAACAACCAGGGCACCCATTGTTTGGAATGAGCCATTTGCCAGCATGTGCAGGACAGCTGTGTCACAGGTGGTATGTTGTGTGGGGTCTGTAAGCTGGCTGTGATTTGTGGCTTAATATGGTGCAGCAGGTTTAGTATGGCTTGCCGGTTCAGTCTGTAGGTCCTTACGATGTCCTGGTCCCCGAGGCCAAGGAGGGTTGTGCTGGTTCGGAACATCCTCTCCTGCCTACTGAGTTGCTTTTGTGGGCCGTGTTGTGGTGGTGGTGATTGCTGTAGTTGTTGCTGTCCTCTGCATCTTCTCGCAAGCTGGATCAGTAGCACATCCATCTTCTCCTGTTGGTTGGTATTGTTGCTTCTGTGTGTTTTCCTTAAGTAGTGATGAGGTTGCCTCATTTTAACGCCTGGTCTGACCCAGTGTTAACATTTGATGCAAATCGGAGTTGACGTCATTTTTTGGCTCCGTCTCCCACATGTGCGTCATTTTCGCCCAGGTGGATAATTATGGCATAGGGGCTTTAAGTCATTTTTTAGATGGGAATGCCTACCTTGCATCTCATTGACACAAGGAGGTTTCACACATCCCAAAAATGACATTAACTCCAATGTTTTGATTCTAGATGGATCTAGCATCAAAATATAAATATGGCCTTAAATTTGCACTGAATTAGCATAAACAATATGCTAATTCAGTGCAAACAGACTATAAATATGCCCCCTTATGTTTGAGAGGAGGACTGTCCCTGGTGACCACATCATGTGTACATAGATGAGTGACTCCTGGGATCAAGGCAAATAGAGATGAAAACTGTCCCAACACTTTGCAACAGTTCCTCTGTTACTCTGGGTTCAGTGAGGGGGAGAGATTCACACCATCTCAGACCCGTCTTTCTCCTTAGCAGACAGGCAGTCAGGAAGAGGCTCACTCTCTCCCCCCACCCCATCATCTTTTGCCAAGAGCATTGTTACCTCTGTCCTCACAAAATGCCGCTCAAAGGTCTTGTCCTGTCCCAAATGTCCAGCTAAAGGCACATCATGAGCCAGACCCAGTAGGTACCACCAGCACACGGGCTGACCCAGGATCAGCAAACTTAGGCTCACTGTATAGGAGGCCATCCTCCCAGTAAATGAGAAGTGACCCAGACTGCTTGCCAGGCGCCTGGTCTGCAGCCTGCTACCGCAAACCCTCCAGAGTAGGGCATGTCTTCTGTGCCTCTCAGAATGATTCCCTGGTGGGTCTCTTTCCTGCTGCCATTGAGTCAGTTCAGGGATCTCCCCCAGTTCATCCACCTATTACACTGTTGGCTCCAGGGCATCCCCCTCAGGTTCAGCTTCCTCCCGGACTGTGGGAGCTTCTGGGGCCGGCTTCCCACATTTCTTGCCCTTCTTCCTTCTGGCAGACACCTGGACCACTCTTTAAGGCTCCAGGGTTTCCTGATCACCCGGATGGGATGACAATGACTGGGTGGACATGCATACCCACCCAGGCAGGCCCAGCATCTCCAAGTGAGACCTGTGTTCCACCTCCTTCCAAGGGGAATCCTCCAGGTCATTGCCAAGCAGACAATCCTCCTGCATGGTTGGACTCACAGTTGCCCTCAAGGAACTTGAGACCCTCCCCCCCACTGAAAAGGAACCTGCGCCACTCTGCACAGGCACTCTGAGTTGTCTACCCCATCTACTTGGTGAAGTGCATGGGGATCTATCTGCTCTTCAGAGTGACTTCTCACAGTAGTCACACTGGCTCCTGTGTCTCTCAGAGCCTCCACCTTCTGTCCATTTATGGTCACCCATTGCCTGTACTTCTTAGTGTTCTCAGACACAAGGGTCCTCTAGACCATCTTACTATCCCCTAGTGAGACAAGGGTCATTTCAGCTGGCTCCCACCCACCTGGAACCAAGTCCTGCCAATGAGCTACAGTGCCCAAACCCTGTAACTGTGCACCAGTGGGTGCCTGTGTCCCCTTGGGACATTTGGGGTCCCCTCTTATGTGACCCACCTGTTCACACGGAAAGCACTTGCGGGAACCTCCCTCTGCAGGTTTCCCTTTAGAAAACCATGTATTCTTCTCAACTGGGGGCTGGGAATTCTTACCCTGGCAACTAGTTTGGGTCCCCTTTAGAGAACCCTCCCTTTTTTACCCTTACCCCCCTTTATTCTGAGAGGGACCCTGTCCACCCTTGACGTGGTCTCCCCCATAACTCCAGCGGACCCTGGTGTTCTTCCAATGGTGCGTTTTCGTGTGCAAGCTTCCTGGGGTCAGCCAGCTTGCTGTCAATCAGTTGCTGGTGCAGCTCTGGAACCAAAGACTGTACAAGTGCTCCCAAGCAATCAAGTTGTAAAGACCCTCATAAGTTTTTACCTCACTGCCCTTCACCCAACCATCCAGTGACCCGCAATAAAAGTCAACACATTCATGCCATGTTTGGGATTCCTTCTTTTTGTAGGACCTAAACATGTCCTTGTACCTCTCAGGGGTGGGACCATACCTAGTGAGTAAGGCGTCCTGCATGATAGAGTAAGTGAGCCCTTAGGATCCCATAAGGATGTCAGAGTATCCCTCCCCTCTATCTCAAAGTGCTTCCACAGACCTGCCCACCACTGTTCTTCAGGGACCATGTTCATGTGGGGAGCAGACTCAAACCCCTTAAACTGCAAGTTTGTAATTCTTAATTAGGTCTTTAGGAATGTGCACCCTCCTCTCAGGCTGCACTGTGATACTGCTGCCACCATCTCTGTGAGACTGGCTCCTCTGATCCAACTCCCTTAAACTGAGCTCATGAGCCAGCAGCATCTTTTTCTCCTCTATCACCAACCTTCTCTCTCCCATCTCAATTTTGAGTGTTCTAACTCCAACTGGTGAACGCCCTCTCTGCTCGTCTGTCCTGCAACTCTTCAGGAGTCATACCCTTGGATGTCACACTGCAACCTGCGCTGGAGACCCTCCCCCCAGGCATAACAGGTCCATCCACTACCACATTATGAATACTCTGCACCTCCTCACCCTCATCCTCCTCCTCTGTGTGCCCCCAGCCTCCTTGGCTGTCACCGAGGCCCACAGTGTCTTTTGCAGCTCCCCCTTCCTGGCGGAGCTCTAAATGGGACGGGCAAGATCCTGACAGAACTGCTTCAGTAGAGCCGCTGTGTAACTTTCAAGTTTCCCCACCTCAAAAACATCTCCAGATTGAGACATAATGGCAAGTCACAAAGTGCAAAGTTCCAAGGCAGAACAAAGAGTTCCCAATGAGAAGTTTCAAAAATTGGCAAAAAGATCACCAAAATTACGGAAGCAGAAAAAGTCCAAAAAGAGAAAAAGCAAAAACAAATGGTATGTGGTCATGTGATGATCTGCACTGAAACAGTAGTGTACACTTAATCACTGTATGTCAAGTACAAATATAAGTCCAATCCTCACCGCTGATCACCAATGTTAAACATGGGGTCTTTGGTTGGCAGTCAGGTTACCCTCTATCCAAGCAAGTACCCTCACTCTAGTCAGGTCAAAGGAAAAACACCACCGCTCATCCCCTTGGCTTGGCACGAGCAGAAAGGCTTAACTCAGAAGCAATGTGTAAAGTATTTGTACCAACACAAACAGTAATACAGTGAAAGTACTACAAAATTTACACCACACCAGTTTAGAAAAATAGGTAATATGCATCTAAGTCAAACAAGACCAAAACTACAAAAATCCAACATAAACAAGTCAAGATATGAATTTTCAAAAGAATAATTCTTAATTCATAAAAAACAATGGAAATGTTGATTTTTCACAAAGTACCTGGTTAGTGTCAAGAAAAAAGCCGCATGGGCGAGCGAGCGTGCATTGGAAAAGTCAGCTATGTGTTGATTCCTTACTCGCAAGTGAGGCTGTATGTTGTTTCTTCTCTGGCCGGGTAGGGGATGCATCGTTTTCTCCCTTGCAAGGAAGCAATGCGTCGATTTCCGGACAGGGCACCTTGGATCTGCGCAGGTTTATGATGACTTTGATGCCCAGCAACGATGTGTATGAAATCCGGTCGCATGGTGTTAGAAAACAGTTCTGCGTGGGGTTTGCATCGTTATCAGCAGCCACAAGTGGGTGTTGCATCATTTCTCCAGCTGCGATGTGTCGATCTCCCACTCGCGATGCAGGAAGAGTGTCAATCTTTACCGCGAAGAGCTGCACTGCAGATGGTGCGTCGAAAATTTCCCTGCACGGCGTTCTGTTCGTGGATTTCAGTCCTTGTTCTGCCAACTTCACCTTTCATGGGCCCAGGGATTGGATAGGGCACCACTTGGCAGGACAGGAGTCTCAACAGAGAGTCCAGGTGCTGGCAGAGGAAGTCTTTGGTGGCCCTGAGACTTCAAAACAGGAGGCAAGCTCAGTTCAAGCCCCTGGAGATTCTTCACAAGTAGGAATGCACAACAAAGTCCAGTCTTTGTCCCTTTTCACAGGCAGAAGCAGCAATTGCAAGATAGCCCAACAAAGCACATTCACAAACGGGGGCAGCACGTCTCCTCAGCTCTTCAGCTCTTCTCCTTGGCAGAGGTGACTCTTGGTTCCAGAAGTGATCTTAGTCTGTGGTTTTGGGTCTATTACTTATACCCCTCTCTCCCTTTGAAGTAGGCCAACTTCAAAGGAAAGTCTCTGTTGTTCACAAGATCCTGCCTTGTCCAGGCCAGGTACCCATTCACACACCAGGGGATGGAGATTCCATTGTGTGAGGGCAGGTACAGCCCATTCAGGTGTACGTGACTATTTTTCCCTCCACTCTAGCTCAGATGGCTCATCAGGATATGCTGGCTACACCCCAGCTCCCTCTGTGTCACTGTCTAGAGGAGGTTCACAAACAGCCCAGCTGTCAGTCTGACCCAGACAGGGAATCCACAAACAGGCAGAGCCACAGAATGGTTTACACAAGCAAATGCTCACTTTCTAAAAGTGGCATTTTCAAACTGATAATCGAAAAAACAACTTCACAACTAGATGTTTTTAAATTGGGAGTTCAGAGACCCCAAACTCCACATTTCAATCTCCTCTCAAAGGGAAGCTGCAATGTAATAATATTTAAATGCAGCCCCCAGGTTAATCTATGAGAGAGAAAGGCCTTGCACAGTGAAAAACAAATTTGTCGGTATTTCACTGTTAGAACATGTGAAACAAATCAGTACATGTCCCACCATTCACATGCACTGCACCCTGCCCATGGGGCTACCTAGGGCCTACCTTAGGGGTGCATTACATGTATAAAAAGGGAAGCTTTAGGCCTGGCAAGTGGGTACACTTGCCAAGTTGAATTGGCAGTTTTAAACTGCACACACAAACACTGCAGTGACAGATCTGAGCCATCTTTACAGGGCTACTTATGTGGGTGGCACAACTGGTGCAGCAGGCCCACTAGTAGTGTTTGATTTACAGGCCCTGGGCACATCTAGTGCACTTTACTAGAGTTTTACTAGTGTGGGGTGGGCTGGTTTTTAGTGGGTGGATTGTGGTGGATTGGAGTTGAGTGAATTGAGATAAAGTGGGTTGGATTGGGGTTAGGTGGATTGCATTGGCTGGGGCCGACTGTTTTGGATTGGAGTGGGTTGTTTGTCATTGTAGTGGGGCAGGTTGGAATGGGGCAGGTTGCTGGACTAAAGTGGGACAGATTGGAGTGGGGCAGGTTGGACTAAAGTGGGATAGGTTGGAGTGGGGCAGTTTATAATGGTTTTGAGTAGGCCAGGGTGTTTTGGATTGAAGTGGGGCAGATTGTTTTGGATTGGAGTGGGGCAGATTGTTTTGGATTGGAGTGGGACAGACTGTTATGGATTGAAATGGGCCAGATTGCAGTGGGCCGGAGTGGAGTGGGACAGATTGTTTTGGATTAGAGTGGGAAGATTGTTTTGGATTGGAGTGGGACAGATTGTATAAGGGTAGATTGGAGGGGGTGGATTCGGTTGGTGGGGGGTTGATTGGATGGGAGTGGGGTGGATTGGAGTGGGGTTAAATGGGATTGAGTAGGATGGATTGGATCGGATTGGGGCACATTGTTTTAGATTGGAGTGGTGCAGATTGGAGTGGGGTGGACTGTTTATGATTGGAGTGTGGCAGGCTGGAGTGTGGGACATTGAAGTGGGGCTGATTGTTTTGGATTGGAGTGGGGCAGATTGGAGTGGGGCATATTATTTTGGATTGGAGTGGGCAGACTGTTTTGGATGGGAGTGGGACATATTTTATCAGGGTGGATTGGAGTGGGGTGCATTGGGTCGGCGTGGAGTTGATTGGATGAGACTGGGGTGGATCAGATTAGGGTGAAGTGGATTGGAGTGGGCATATTGTTTTATGTTGGAGTGGGACCGATTGGAGTGGGCAGACTGTAGTGTGTGCTTTGGAGTGGGACAGATTGTTTTGGATTGGAGTGGGGCAGATTCAAATGTGACATATTATTTTAGATTGGAGTGGGGCAGATTCAAGTGGAATAGAATCTTTTGGATTGGAGTGAGGCAGATTGGAGTGGGGCAGATTGCTTTGGATTGCAGTGGGGGAGATGGTTTTGGGATGGAGTGGGGGAGATGGTTTTGGGATGGAGTAGGGGAGATAGTTTTGGATTGGAGTGGGGCAGATTGTTTTGATTAGAGTGGGGCAGTTTGTTTTGGAGTGGTGTAGATTGTTTTTGATTAGAGGGGAGAATTGGAATTGGGCAGATTAGATTGAGGTGGGTTGAGAGGATGGAAGTGGGGTGTATTGGAGTGGACAGGGTTAGGGTGGGGTTGGGTGGGGGGATTGGTGTGGGGTAAAGTGGGTGGGATTGGAGTTTATAGTAGTGGGGTAGATTAAAATGTGGTGTATTGGGGTATACTGCATGATTATGTGTTAAAGCATCATTTCAGAAATTACACATAATAAATAAACACTGTTGCTTTGCTATATTTCAAACAATTGAATTGTCATCATTTGGGAAAAGCGCCCACGAGCAAAAACACAGGAAAACATGATTGGAAAGTGAGAAAAGAGGACATGGCGGAATAAAAGAAAGCTAGCTTTAAATAAAAAAAAACTTTGCAATTTAGTTTGTCCTGCTGGGCACGTTTTTAGCAGCCACAAGCCTTCTGTTTGCAGGGTACTAGAAGTTTAAAAAACAAATAGTACATCAATCACATCGGGAGAAGCGGACGGACACTAATTAAGTTGAATCAATTAGTGCTTGATCTCTGCTCCACACAGAGGAACGGAAATGATGCCAGGCATGCCTTGATGAAATACGAGGCTGTAAAGAAGAGTGTCATGCAAACCAGAAAATGGTGAGTGAAAGGCGGGATCCAAGCCCTTTACTCAACACAACAGCATCTCCCAAACGAAATGCATGTGCTTGCACATGCACTCGCAGGCTCAAACCTGAAAAAAATGGCCATGGCCATAAACCTTCCGTCTGTACATGTCTGTGGCCATGCCACTTGTCCTAACTCTTTTCACAAGTCTGCAATCATGATTGCGTGGCACTTTAAGTCTCATTTAACACTTGCATATGTTTACTAAAGCTTGCATTCTTGCCATTCCAATGGGGAAACAGCCTTAACAATGTGGCTCAAACCACGCTATGCCTTTAAAGCGAGGCTTGAACCATGAATATGTCTTTACAACCCATTCCTTAATCATGCAAGTCATTACAACGACATGCCTTAGGGAAAGTGTTGTTGGACTGATGTTGGACTTTATGTCCACACTTTCCCTACTGTGGTGCAGAATGGAGTTGGAATAGTAAATGATACTATTCCAAACTCCAGCGCTTTCCCCAAGGCAAGTCATTGTAATGACTTGTGTGGTAAAGAAATGCGTTGTAGGGATGCATTTGTGGTTTGGGCCACGTTCTTAAGGCAGGCGTTGTAAATGCCTGCTTTGTTCCGACACACAACCATACTAATGTCTCTAACAAAGCCTGGATCTCAACAAATAACACATAACTTATTTCACAAAGCAATTTGTTCTATTATGGTGGGCTGTTAGTTAAAGGTAATAGTTATATGTGAGAATCTAGTAGTTGATTTTAAGTCACTTATCAAGGCACACTTTTAAAAGATATTGAAGAAATCATTGGTCTCGAGGAGGTGTGGTTAAGTTTCATCATACTGCGAAGAAATTCAATAGCTGTCTGATGAGCGAACCACTTTGCTGTTACAGAATATGTCAGTATATTGGCATTTATCTGGCCTTAGTTTCTGCCATTTGATCATCTGACATTTCCACCTTACACTGTTGATTTGTGTCTTCAATTCCGATATTTAATGACAATGAACAGAATTTGACTGCCATTGAGTAAGCCAAGCATTTTTTAGGGAGAGAGTGAATCAATATTTCAGCTCGAAGAAGATATAATGCTTTGGAAAGAAGAGCTACAATGCACAGCTCTCAACATGCAATGTCACTTTTCAAAACTGTTCCAATATAGGTTTATTTGTAGATGAATGTAAGGAAATGCCTCTTTTTGTATGATCATCCCCCATGTTTTTGTAATGATATTACTGGTTTTTCGACTCTGAAGGTCCACTGAGTCCTGCAAAACAGCACTCTGACCTTTAAATTGTGTATATAACTTATTTATAAGTCCCTAGTATATGGAACCAGGGATACCAAGGGCTTTTAAGTTAAAATGTCTATCATAAACAGAAACACTTATTGTGTCACCATCAGTGTATAGAAGCAACGGATGACCCTCAGCCCACCACTGGTGGCTGGCACATTGGTTTGTAAACTGCTAACAGGACTTTTCCATATAAAGCAATAGCAAAGCTGAAACTTTCCTTATTATTATTATTATTCCTGAGTCACCCTAAGGTGTGTCTACTGAGCCCTAAAGGCAGGATGTGTCATATTAAAAAGATGTACATGTGTTTATTAACTTTTAAATGTCCTGGCAGTAAAACTCTGCATTGTTGTTTTTACTGTGGAAAGGCTAGTACAGAGTTACATGCTGACAACTACACATGATACTTCAAGCTATCAAAACAATTGTTGCATTATCCCCAATTGAATGCTCAAGCTGAACTTAATGTAATGTTGCACAAATGGCAAATTGAGAGAGTTGCCACTTTGATGCTCAAAGTTCTCCACTGACTGTTTATGGTTGCACACAAGCTGCTGTCCTTGAGACAGCCTTCTGGGGGAGGTGTGAATTGCTCTCAGAAAGGAACACAAAGGGCCGTATTTATACTTTTTGATGCTAAACTGCGCTAACGCAGTTTAGCGTCAAAAAGTTTAGCGCCGGCTAACGCCATTCTGAAGCGCCATGTGGGCGCCGTATTTATTGAATGGCGTTAGCCGGCGCTAGCAGACCGGCGCTGCCTGGTGTGCGTGGAAAAAAAACACGTACACCAGGCAGCGCCGGCGTTGGGGAAAATGGCGTTAGGGCGTCTTAAAAATGGTGCAAGTCAGGTTGACGCAAAAAAATCGCCTCCACCCGATTTGCGCCATTTTTAACGACGCCCAGACGCCATTTACATGACTCCTGTCTTAGTAAAGACAGGAGTCATACCCCCTTGCCCAATGGCCATGCCCAGGGGACTTATGTCCCCTGGGCATGGTCATTGGGCATTGTGGCATGTAGGGGGGCACAAATCAGGCCCCCCTATGCCAAAAAAAATATATAAAAAAAAAAAAAATTATACTTACCTGAACTTACCTGAATGTCCCTGGGGTGGGTCCCTCCATCCTTGGGTGTCCTCCTGGGGTAGGCAAGGGTGGCAGGGGGGGTCCCTGGGGGCATGGGAGGGCAGCTGTGGGCTCATTTTGAGCCCACAGGTCCCTTAACGCCTGCCCTGACCCAGGCGTTAAAAAGAGGCGCAAATGCAGGGTTTTTTGACCCGACCACTCCCGGGTTTGATTTTTGCCCGGGAGTATAAATACAACGCATTTACGTCGCAGTCATTTTTTTGGACGGGAACGCCTACCTTGCATCTCATTAACGCAAGGAAGGCGTTCACGCAAAAAAATTACGCTCTTTACTCATACTTTGGCGCTAGACGCGTCTAACGCCAAAGTATAAATATGGCGTTAGTTTTGCGCCGAATTTGCGTCGAAAAAAACGACGCAAATTTGGCGCAAACGGAGTATAAATATGCCCCAAAGGGTTTGGTGTCGGAATAGGTGTGGTCTCTTCCTGGCAGGATAGTCAAACAGGGTGTGACCCCAAAGGGTGATTTTCAAAGGGGAAGCCGCCTTTGAAGGGCAAAAGGATATTCATACTCAAGCGGAGCTGCTCTTTTGCTTTTGCAGGCTGGCATCATGGACAGACAGGAGGCAGCCATTTCCAGATAAGTTTTTCCTTGGGCGTGTAGCCCTTATGTGGGATATGCTAGGAAGCTCCACACACAGAGAAGGGATCTGCCACATTGAAAATTAGCAGAATGGTGCATTCTAGGCTAGCTAGATGTCACACTTTACTGGAACTTGCAGGGGGACCTAATAGCCCAGTTGCTAGTGGTTGCTGCATCTCACAAGGGCATAAAAGTGGCACCCAAGGCATCCACACCTCAAATCACAACTGAACTGGAGAGAGGTCTGAAAAAGGACTGGCCTGCTGTTCCCTGAACCCAGCAAAGAGAGGTTACACCAAAGCCTGGATTGCATCTGCTGTTCCTTGGGATTGCAAACAGAGGACTGTGCATGAAGTGCCCTGCTCGAAGAATAGTAATTTCCAAGACCCAAACAGAGAAGGGGACTCCAAGGGTCAGTTGGCTGACTCTCTATTATAGCTACAGAGCAGCAACATCTGTAGTAGCCATTTCAATGGAAAATGTACAGTTTGTAAATACACTACCAAACCACGCACTGGTAATATTTTGGTAAAAGTGTGCTCCAACTGCACCAATGGCTGCATGAAACATCCTTACAACTCTCTTGCTTAATGGGTGTGACGTATATGCTGTCCTTCTTTCAACATAACGTTTGGATTTTTCACTATCATTATGTCTTTAGCAATCTGACATTGATGGAAGCAACCTTACTCTGAGTATTGTTCTAGTACCACTGATTGAGGAACACAGATTTTTGATAGTTGAGCACTTTGAAGGTAAGTTATGCATTGAGGGTTAACAAGTCTGTACGACGGTGGCTCTGTATATACTATCTCAAAGTGAGAGACAGTGTGCACAGAGTCCAAGGTTTCCCCTTAGAGGTTGATAGTGGCAAAATTATATAATACTAATGTTCTATTCTGTGGTAGTGTGGTCGAGCAGTAGGCTTATCAGAGGGTAGTGTTAAGTATTTGTTGTACACACACAGGCAATAAATGAGTAACACACACTCAAAGACTTAAGTCCAGGCCAAGCATTTTTATATAGAAAACTATATTTTCTTAATTTATTTTAGAACCACAAGATTCAAGATTTGAGGTAAGTACATAAAATGAAAGGTACTTCACACAGGTAAGTATAGAACTTTGATTTAAAACAGTAGTACACACAGTTTAGGTTAAAATGGCAATCATCTATTTTAAAAGTGGACACACTGCAAAAATCAACAGTTCCTGGGGGAGGTAAGTTTGGTTAGTTTACTCAGGTAAGTAAAGCACTTACACAGTCACTCTCCTGGGCATAGGCAACCCACCATTGGGGGTTCAAGGTAACCCCAAAGCCACAGCATGAGCAACACAGGGCCGGTCAGGTGCAGAGGTCAAAGGAGGGCCCAAAACACATAGGCGTCTATGAAGAACACGGGTGTCCTGGTCCTAGTCTGCTTACAGGTAAGTACCTGCATCCTCTGGGAGCAGACAAGGGGGTTTTTGTAGAGCACTGGGGGGGACACACACAAGCCCACAAAACACACCCTCAGCGGCATAGGGGCGGCCGGGTACAGTAGGCAAAGTAGGCGTCTGGTTTGCTATTGAAAGCAATGGAAGGACCCAGGGTCTCTAAGGCGATGCAGGCAGGGTACAGGGGGGCTTCTTGGGCTAGCCACTGACTGGGCCAGGATGAAGGTTGCCTGCTCGTCACTTCTGCACTGGTAGGTGGTTCCTCTTGGTCCCGGGGGCTACGGGTGCAGTGCTTGGTCCAGGTGTCGGGTTCCTTTGTTACCAGGCAGTTGAAGTCGGGGGAGGATCTAGATCCTCTATGCAAGGGTCGCTGTGGGGGGGCAGGGTGGTAGACTCAGGGTATCCACTTCATTGGAGTCGCCTGGGAGTCCTCTCTGTGGTGTTTGTTGTCCTGGATTCGAGCCGGGGGCATCTGGTGCAGAGTGTGAAGTCTCACACTTCCGGGGGGAAAGGAGAGTCTCTTTAAAAGTTGTTTCAAAGTTGCAAAGTTGTTGCAGTTTCTGAACAGTGCCGCTGTTCTCTGGAGTTTCTAGGTCCTTTAGGTGCAGGGCAGTCCTCCGTCATCTCTGCGGGGCTTTCAGGTCAGCAGTCCTTCTTTCTTCAGGTTGCAGGCATCTGAAGTCCTAGGTTCAGGGTCGTGTTTAAGTCAGGGGGGCAGTAGCAAATGGCTACTGTCCTTGAGAGTGGCTACATCCTCCTTGTGCCTTCTCCCTGAGGGGCACCTCCCTATTCCTATTGGGGGAATCCTCCAAAACCAAGATAGAGGATTTCGAAAGGCAGGGGTCCCCTTAGGGGCTGTCCTGACTGGTATGTGACTCCTCCTTGTTTTTCTCATTATCTCTTCTGGACTTGCTGCCAAAAGTGGGGGCTGTGTCCAGGAGGTGGGCATCCCCGTTACCTGGAGTGCCCTGGGGCATTGTAACACGAAGCCTGAGCCTTTGAGGCTCACTGCTAGGTGTTATAGTTCCTGCAGGGGTGAGGTGTTAAGCACCTTCACCCAGTGCAGGCTTTGTTTCTGGCCTCAGAGAGCACAAAGGATCTCATCCCAGGAAGTCAGAAAGTCGTCTCAGTGACAGGCTGGCACAGGCCAGTCAGTCCTGCACTGAAGGATTGGGTAAAATACAGGGGACATCTTCTAAGATGCCCTCTGTGTGCGTTTTTTAATAAATCCAGCACTGGCGTCAGTGTGGGTTTATTATTCTGAGACATTTGATACCAAACTTCCCAGTATTCAGTGTAGCCATTATGGACAAAAGTTTTGACAAACTCCCAGACCATATACTTAATATGGCCACACTGTACATACAATGTCTAAGAATAGACTTAGACACTGTAGCGGCATATTGCTCATGCAGCTATGCCCTCACCTGTGGTATAGTGCACCCTGCCTTAAGGCTGTAAGCAATGTGTAAAGTGTTTGTGCAACACACAACAAGTAACACAATAAAAACAGCAGCAAAGAATACTCCACACATGATTTGGAAAATAGATTATGTTTTATGAATAAAACAAGCCCAAAACAACAAAAATCTAATCAGTAGAAGTTGAATTATGTATTTTAAAAAAATTAACCAAAAATAGTGCTTAGAAGTCAATAGAGCTCAAAGGATATTTTCCGTCACACTGGACCGAAGTAAATCCAAAGTTCAGGCCGACCGCAATGGAGGGCAGGCCAGCTGCAGGACTCACACAGGGCCCGCTGAGAAAGATCCTTGGATGGAGGAAACATCAACGTTGAGGACTCGATGCGTGCAGAAGAGGAGGAGATCCCTTATTGACGATCGAGGAGATGTAGGTGATGCATCGGTTCCAAGCTGCACAGTGTCAAGACCATATCGAAGATCAGGCTGTAGTAGGCTCAAAAAGATGCATCACTGTTGAACCGTTGGGTTTGAGCGAAGTGTCGGCGCTGAGCCGCACAAGGTCGAAGATGCATCGAAATCCAGCGACGATGCGTCATGAAGTCGACAAAATGTCTGCGGCTCAGGCAGCATCGGTGATGCATCAGAGTTCAGAGAAAATGCACCGGTTCCAATTGACTCAACCCCATCAATTTGGTTTGAGTCCCCATGCCTTCCTGCTACCAATGTTAAAACGGGGGGTTCCGGGTGTCAGAGTATGCCCCCTGTACAAGCAGGAACAGCCACTTTAGTCATGGTAAACTAGAAACACATCTAGAGATAACCTTTGCTCACCCGCTGGTAGCTTGGCACAGAGCAGTCAGGCTTATCCAAAGAAGCATTGTATAAAGTATTTGTGCAACACACACAGTAAAACAAGAAAAACACCATAAAAAGTACTCCAAATAGGGTTAGGGAAATAGATTATATTTGTCTGTTTAAAACAAGGCCAAAACAACAAAAATCCAATCAGAATAATCAGTAGAAGTCAAGCTATGCATTTTTAAAGAATAAACCAAAAATAATGCTTAGACGTCGGTGACAATAAAAGATTGCTTTAGATTGTTTTAGACCAGGGTAACTCCAAAGTTCAGACTGACTGTGATGGAGGGAAGGCAGGCTACAAGACCCACACAGGGCCCTCTGAGAAAGTACCTTGGATGGAAGAGCGTTGACGTTCAGCACTCGACGGGTGGAGCAGAGGAGGATATGCGTCACTGTCAATGGAGGAGATGTAGGCAATGCATTGTTTCCGAGTTGTGCAGCATTGAGGCTGCATCAAATATCAGGCTGTGTTAAGCGTTGAATTGATGAGTCGACATTAAACCACTGGGTTGGAACGAAGCATCTGCACCTAGCCGCGTAAGGTAAAAAATGAGCCGAAATCCAGGGACGAGGCATCATGCAGTCAACAAAACAGTGTCAATGGCTCGGGCAGCAGTGGCAATGCATCGGCATTGAGAGAAAATGCGCCAGTTCCAATTGGCGCAACATCATCGATTTGTTGATTTTTTGTGGTACAACACATACTCACTTCAAAGGGCCCAGGACTGGATTTGCACAACTTGGCAGAGCAGTACTCACAGAGACAGAGTCCAGGTGCTGGTCGCAGTTTGCAGGTAGTCTTTGATGTCCCTGAGACTGCAGGAGAACAGAGGGTAAACCAAAAATCCCTTGGAGTCACTCTGGGTTCACATGAGAGCGATCCAGTCCTTCCACAGCAGGGCAAAGCTCAGCAGGCAGCAGGGTAACTCATCAAAGCAAGGAGCAGTCTTTTTTTAAAAGCAGTCCAGCAGAGTGGCACTCCTATTAGCACAGCAGTCCTTACTCCTGGCAAAGTGGTATAGTAGAGTACTGATTTGGTAGGGTCAGAGACCAGTTATTATACCCAAATCTGCCTTCGGCTCCAGACTATCAGTAGGGGGTAATCAGCCCTTTGTGTGGGAATAGGCACGTCCTATTTAGGTGTAAGTTTTGGCGCCCCTCCACCCTTCATGCCCAGGAAAAGCTATCAGACTGCAGATGAATGCCGAGGAGTTCTCTGTCACACCCTCCCCTCTGGTATTTATGGCTTTCTAGAGGGAATGCACAAAGTATAGCTGTCACTCATCACAAACATGGATTGGAGACAGACTACAAGGCACACGGAGCACTATAAACAGAGGACTGCCCACTTTCTTAAAGTGGTATTTCTAAAAGAGTAATGTTCAATCCAACTTTACCAGTAAAGAGGATTTATCATTACCTTTACAATAATATGAAACATGATGGAGCTACCTCTTTCTGATCAGTAATTACAGCTTAATTATATACATTAAGGGATTCCCAATGCTGGTCTATGAGAGGAGTAGGCCTCACAGTAATGAAAAACAACTTTGGACGTTTTTGATTACTAAGACATGGAAAACTTAAAAATACATGTCTTACCTTTTAGTTACATGGCACCCTGCCCTATGGGCCACCCAGGGCCTACCTTAGGGGTTACCTATATGTAATAAAAGGGGAGTTTGCGGCTTGTCAATGGTTTTTCAATGCCAAGTCGAAGTGGCAGTGAAACTGCACACACTGGCTCTGCTGTAGCAGGACTGATACATGTTTAAAGGGCTACTTAAGTAGGTGGAGCAATCAGTGCTGCAGGCCCACTAATAACATTTTATTTAGAGGCCCTGGGTATATGATGTACTACTTTACAAGGAACTTACAAGTAAATTAAATATACCAATTGTGGATATACCAATGTTAACAAGTTTAGGGGAGAAGTGTGTGCACTTTAGCACTGGTCAGCAGTGGTAAAGTGCTCAAACTCCTAAGGTCAACAAAAAGATACAGCAAAATGATGAGGTAAACAGGCAAAACATCTGGGGGAAGACCACCCTAAGACTCACAAGTCTAATATAATGGTTCCAGAGTTTTTAAGGGGAAGTCTCTGTTCTGGCTCATTTAACAACATGCTTGATATAAGCTTCCATGGAAAGGTATGAGTCAATTACAAATGGGGGATTTTACCTGTGTGATCAGATTAGGTGAGAAACATTTGATGTGTAGTTTGGAAAGCAAGTTTTAATTGAAGTTTGGGTAATACTCTCATACAATGAGGAATACTTCATTATGTTCAGGGATTAGCTTGTTAAAGTTTCTAGATAATTATTTTAGTTTGTTAGTGTTAGTGTGGATGGTCATGATGAGGCACTTTTGAAATATAGTTGAATGTCATTCATATATTAGAGGGCAGGTTAAACAACTGCGAGGTCAGAATGGAGCCCTCTGGGGCTCTACGTATTACAGCATTGGGGAACTTCAGATGCTACCTATGAGTAAATGCCCCTTTTTGTGTGATAACCTCCATTTTTATTGAATATTATTGGTGGTCTTTCATATTCTGAACACTGGAGCACTGCTATCCAGTGCCCAGTGTATATTCACCCTCTGACACTTAACATATGAAAAAAAGTCTATTCCCAGATTGATATATTTATCTTTTCTATAAGACCATAGTAAATGGTGTGGAAATGCGCACATGGCATGAACTATTAAATGTTACCTATGTACAGCAGCGCTTATTGTGCCATCCATTAGTTTGACAAAGGAAAACAATGCTTCAGGATTCAGGTCTGTCATTGCAGCCTGACTGCTGCAGTGTAGAACCTGCCATGCAACCACTTAAAATGACCCCATTTGACAGGCATAAACCTCCCATTTTAATATGAACAAGTCATGTGGGGATTGTAGCCCAATTGTAGGGTGTATGGTATCTCAAAATGTGGGACATGTAGAAAATTTATGTTACTACGTCCCACAGCGACAAGGCCCTATAAGTTATTTTCAGTGTGGCCGGACTATCTGTAATACTTGGAAAATCAGAGTACATACTAAAAATCTGCATCTCTGGATTGACAACAGCTAGCATAATAATTAACCCACTATTTTTAAATGTTATTAAAAATCCAACGCAATTGTAAAGTCACATTTTTAATAAATATTAGGGAAAGTAACCTATAGAAAGTTACCTTCTCACTGTGTGAAATTCCTAGAGGTTAATTTTCATTAACTCTTCAGCTTATCCTAGTCTATGCTCAGCCAGGGAGAATGTGTGAGAAAGGTGTGAAATTCCTCCCAGGAGCACATAATAGGCTGACATGACTAGGCAGAGATGACTCTTCTGAATTCAATAGAATATGCTTGGTAGGGGCTGTGGGTATTCTGTTGACATTACAGTGTCAGATCCTGTATGACAGGTCAATCTGAAGCACATGTAAATGAGAGCCAATGGGATGCTAGGAACATTTTTTTTATCCTCTTTCTGGTTGCTCAAGGAATCTGTTTTCCTCCTACCTAACTTCTGTCTTTCGGTACGGTGCTTGCTTCAAACTTGATTTTAGTGTTGGAAGTGGGAGGCAAGTAGGGTTACAATAGTACACTTACAACTCACATCCCCCAGCATTCAGAGGCTAAGTTTGGTGTGGCAAAGAGTTTCGCTATTGTGGATTTGTCCTGGCACATTGCATTTTGGGTATGTTAGCTCTTTCACTTGACATCTAAGGACAGTAAGCTCTCAAAAGATCATAAGTGGGGTGACCTTGATGGCTTCAGGAACATAACAAAGCCGAAGAGGACATTACTAAGAAGAATTTCAATTGACTAGCGACAATTGGACCAGGACTGGGATTTGCTGTTGCCCTCTATCTGACACACTGAGAGACTCTGAGGGGCATATTTATACTCTGTTTGCGCCGGATTTGCGTTGTTTTTTTTTACGCAAATCCGCCGCAAAGCTAACTCCATATTTATACTTTAACGCTAGACCCGTCTAGCGTCAAAATTCTTGGAGTTTGCATCATTTTTTAGAGTGGACACCTACCTTGCGTTAATGAGATGCAGGGTAGGCGTTTCCACGCTAAAAATGACTCTAAGGCATTTGCGCCTTATTTAAACTCCTGTGCAAAAATTACGCACAGGAGGGGGCTGGCCTTAAAAAATTACGCGCAGCCGCATTTGCGTCATTTTTTAATGCCTGGTCAGGGCAGGCGTTAAGGGATCTGTGGGCTCGGCAGGTCCCCAGAGGGGCCCTCCCATGCCCCCAGGGACACCCCCTGCCACCCTCGCCCACCCCTGGAAGACACCCATGGATGTGGGAACCCATCTCAGGTAAGTACAAGTAAGTAGAGGTAAGTATTTTTTTAATATTTTTTAAGTGGCATAGGGGGCCTAACTTGGGCCCCCCTACATGCCACTGTGCCCAATGGCCATGCCCAGGGGACAGAGGTCCCCTGGGCATGGCCATTGGGCAGTGGGGCATGACTCCTGTCTTTGCTAAGACAGGAGTCATTTCCATGGTGGTTGTGCGTCATTAAATGACGCGAGTCAGGTTAGCGTCCAAATTTTTGACTCTAACCTGACTTGCACCATTTTTTGACGCACAACCCCCATTATTCCCTACGCCAGCGCTGCCCGGTTCGCGTCATTTTTTTTTTACGCTCACCAGGCAGCAGTGCCGGCTAGCGTCATTCCATAAATATGCCGCCCGGCTGGCGTGTTGGAATGGGGTTAGCCCATGTTAACTTTTTAGACGCAAAACTGCATTAGCGCAGTTTTGCGTTAAAAAGTATAAATATGGCCCTAAGTACTCCCCTTGAAGTCCTGGTGGCCTTGAAAGTGTACTCTTGTTGTTGTTTTAACACCAAAATAAAATTGAGAACTTTGTCAAAACTTTTGTTTCAGAGCTCCAGAGCTTAAAAAAGACCAACCATGAAAAGTACCCAAATGTCAGTCCAATGGCGTTGAATTAAATTTCAGGTTTGATGCACATGGAAACTAGTTTTTCCTCAGAAAAATGACAAAGTCCCTTTTAAAATTTCGGATTAGAAACTTTTTTGAACTTCCCTGCTTCCAGGCCCTCACTGGGCCAATCTACTTATTGTACCTGAGCAGTGCCCCATATCAATCAGCCTCAAATTGCACCTATGTCCCAGTCAACTGTGACCGTTGACAACAACTGGTGTGTTGGGATTCTCAGTGCTATTCTCTCTTAAATCTTTCAATAATGTATATCTCATGTTCCTCTTGTTGGATGTTAGTCGTTTCAGTGTTATTTCATTCAGGAAATATTATCCTATATTTATGAAAGGGGAGTGAGACTTTTATTGTATTTTTTGTTTTTGACTTTTTAACAGTTTTGGTACTTCTAAATGCTTATAGATTTTCAGTTGTCTGTCTGCTATGTGCCATAGCTGCCAGGGGTTGAGCTTAGGTTTAAATTACTGAAACCTTTCAATACACCTAACTACTTAGAGACTATTACTTTTGGTGGGATACCATTCAAACAAATTCTAATTCCAATTTCTCACGCAACCTAAGTGTTTGTGATTGCTGATGAAATTGACGAACCAACTAGGAACAATGCCTGCAAAACATATATTTATGTAAGATTTTGATGTACCTCTAATATTCAAGTGTGCTGTAGGCCAGTGGTTCCCAGCCTTTTGATTTCTGTGGACCCCCACTTTAACATTAATGGAACCCAGGAAACCCCAAAGCATCTTCATAGGAATCCGGGGACCCCCGCCTGAGTCATTACTGGAAGCTGGGGACCTAATTTGTCAATATTTGTTCATATTTTTTATTTTCTAGGCTCTCGCGGACCCCCTGAGAAGGCTTTGCGGACCCCCAGGGGTCCCCGGACCACAGGTTGGGAACCACTGCTGTAGGCAGCTGAGAGGTTAAGTATGCAGGTTTCACCATTGCCCATTATGTGGTGAATATCATCTAAGATTTTGGTAATAGCAGTTTCTGTTCTTCAGCTTTTCTAAAAAACGTATTAATAGGATGCAAGCAGATTTCCATTTTCAACGAACTGTGAAAGTTGAATGGTCAGACATTTTTTAATGAGTTACTCCAAGTCAAGAGAGATTTGCTACTGCTCTGGAATGTGTGACTAGGGTCCAGATGTATGAAGCACTTTTGCCGGTTGCACTTGGCCCATCAGGCCATTTGTGACCAGTAAATGGCTTCTGACCGTGCACCATGTGATTGTGAGTCACCATTAGGAAGGGGCGTGGCAAAGGCGGTGCTAATAGAGAGTAGCAGGGCCAAGTATGAATGTTGTGCAACTGTGAATGCGGTTGCAAACAATTTTCAGTTACCACCAACTTCAAGTTGGTGGTTACCCATTCACAAACGAGCAGGGGACCCCTTCCCATTTGAGAATGGCAGTGAAAACATTTTTAGGAGCACCACTGCCTACTCTTAATAAATGAAAATCAAACTTTAAGGAAAACGAGCTGCATTAAAAAACAAAAGATCACTTTTTTTAACAGTAATCACAGACACGGTGGTCTGCTGCCCCGATTAGGCCACCATCCCTGTGAGTGTGGCCATTCCCAATGGGATTGCAAATTGCGATGAGGTGGGTCATTTGCGACTCCCATTGGGAATCGCTACATGTGTCTGGTACACATTTGTCCATTTCTGTTTGCGAGTCTCTAATTGCGACTCACAAAAAGTCACAATTAGAGACTCACAAATAGAAATGGGCATACATCTGGCACTAGGGTTGTAACTAAGTTACTAAAATGTCAGGGAAATTCTCAATCATATGATACCTTTTTTTAAAGAAAACTGGAAAGGACTACACTACTTGATGTCTTAGTCGCAATGTATTGGGTTAACACCTGGTAGATCTCCTGTGTTCCAAAAGGTATTCAAAGCCTTTCCAGAGAAAGGAGATGTGGCGAGTGTCTCATTCCGCCCCCACTAAATTAACTGTAATAAAAGTAAAAGAAGTGTTAGAAGGCAGATATACTTGTCAGAAAATCTCCTACCCACATGTGGTATTCACAGACCCCTGCCTCGTGCCCAAAAACTGGATGCAACCTCAGGTGTTGGTATTTCACTATATGATTATTTCATGTGCACTACTCTGCTACAATTCATGTGCTTTAGAATGTTTGTATTACAAACAGCCCAGCAATCATTACACAGATTAGGGCAGAGAATAAGTATGGCCAAAACATATTTTGTCACACATCTCTAAACTATTAGTTTTTATTGAAGTTGTAACCAGACATCTAACGGCATGGTTAAGTAATTTCTAAACAATTCTCAAGTCGTATAATGCCTCCCCATGCATGTGTTCGCACATCTTTAATGGTTTCCTATCTTTAATTCATACTGGGATGCGTTGGAGGTTCGCTGGATCTTTTGACTGCGCTTACAGTAAATCCCATCATAGGACTCAATTTTAATCCAGCTTAATAACAAATATCGATCAACAGTATCAATAACCTTTAGAGTCAGTAATTCCACGCACCGTGACCTATTCGGCCATGAATAACCACACTTTTAGTGTAAAAGTTAGAATGTTTATTTCTCTATATTAACAATGCTAATATCACGTAACTTAGGGCCATATTATACTTTTTGACGCACAACTGCGCCAACGAAGTTGTGCGTCAAACATTTTACCGCCGGCTAACGCCATTCCAACGCGCCATGCAGGCGCCTTATTTATGGAATGACGGCGTATGGGAAAATTGGGGTTGTGAGTCATAAAATGGTGCAAGTCAGGTCTGAGGCAAAAATCAGGCCTCACACCTGACTTTTTTTGATGCACAATCCCCATTGACATGACTCCTGTCATAGCACAGACAGGAGTCATGGCCCCTTGCCCAATGGCCATGCCTAGGGGACTTATGTCCCCTGGGCATGGTCATTGGGCATAGTGGCATGTAGGGAAGCCCAAATCAGGCCCCCCTATGCCACTTAAAAACAATATTAAAATATACTTACCAGAACTTACCTTTCCTTCCTTGGAATGGGTCCCTCCATCCTTGGGTGTCCTCCTGGGGTGGGCGAGGGTGGCAGGGGGTGTCTCTGGGGGGCATGGGAGGGCACCTCTGGGCTCCTTCCGAACCCACAGGTCCCTTAACGCCTGCCCTGACCCAGGCGTTAAAAAACGGCACCCATCAGGCTGGGCGCCGTTTTTTAAGGCCCGCCCCCTCCTGTGCGTCAAAATGAGGCGCACAGGCCTTAAAGTCATTTATTGGAAGGGAACGCCTACCTTGCATATAATTAACGCAAGGCAGGTTCCCCCTTCCAAAAAATGACGCACATGGTGGGATTTTGACGTCCGCGGGGTCGGGCGTCAAAGTATAAATATGGGGCAGGGTTTGCACCGAATGTGCGTCAAAATTTTTGATGCACATTCGACGCAAGCAGAGAATAAATATGCCCCTTAGTCTCAAAATCCAATGGTAAACACTGATTGACCAAATCTTCGAAAGAATCTCAATCTAACCAAAGCATGGATGCTTAGGCTTTTTAGAATTACACTACAAATAAAGAGCAAAAATAACTGTGCAATAGAAACTGCGTACATCTAGATTCAGCAACTGAGTAACATCAATTATTTATTAATGGCAACTTGCTAGCATTTTAGGATTTCCTCCACTAACCTTCTGACTAGAATAGCATGTTTGGGATTCATACAAAACAATTTGGCAACATAAATTTGGAAGAACATCTAGCTAGGGCTCTATCAGAATTAGCTGTTGGTACCTAGAAACAAAAGCCAAATTACCTCAACACAATAACATTTGATTAATACCTCTCCTTGGTATGAATCAGAAAGCTGTGATTGTCTTCGTCAATTGGACATCGGTTCGGTCAGCATCAGCAATGTGCAATGAAAGGGACTTGTTCAGAACTAGGGACTCTAAGCTATCAGAACCATTTGAAAAGCAAAGTCTAAGGGATCAGCATTCACAATCAGACGTTTAAGCAATAAAGTCAAAGCCAGAAATAAAGTCCTCAGGAACTGTTTACCTCCTCTCAGGAGGATATCGAAGTGGGAAAAAGCCTGTCTCTTCTCAGAGCAATCGGGCTAAGTTAAAATTGTCTAAAACTCTTCCCACGTCACCATTGGTCAAAGAATCGTGCATTTACATTTAACCCAATAAAAGTAGAATTTCAAATCTAAGATATAATTAAACTGTCTTTCACATGTCAATGATTGGCTCCTCTTCTCCTGTTCCCACCGTCAGGTTTGTCAGGTATCAAACTTGTATCATTCTCCAGTCAGTGCATCCATTGTTAGCTCCTGGGAACATCGCGTTCTCTCACACTAAACTTTACATTGTCACAATAACTAATACAGCATATTCTATCACGCAGTTCTCATGGGAAAAGAAAACATCTACTAGCGTTTGGTCAACTCAGTGGAAAAGGACAATTTGGGTATTAATTTCTTCTAGCTAACATTTTCTCACAGAGTTATCTTTACAATACAGTTTAACATAAGGCTGTGCAAACTAGGTCCAAGACCTCACCACCTTTAAGGCCTACAATTTATAAAGCAAATACATAATAAGTAATCATTAATATAGCACACTACTACATTAATTTAAACCTAAGCGCATCAAGTCATTTTAATACGCAATTAATAAAGACACTTCGTGATTTCTGATGGGCACTCAACTAGGCACATTTTCCAAGTTGTGCATTGTTTTTCTATATTAAGTCAAATTCTACGCAGATTCATAATTCAAATGCACCAATATTTTACTAGTAAAAAGTTTGAGTTTACAATCCCTCCTCTGATGACTAAACATGTCATCACACTTATATTTTACTACAAAAAATGTCATTTTATTAAGGTTTGCTCTACTTAAAATTGTTGTTATTTCTTTCCTTTTTTTGAATTTTCCCTAAACATTTTCTCCATTTTAATTTCTACCCTCCTCTGATCATTTTTCATCTTTCTTATTTTAATAACATGATACAATATAAATACTCCATATGCTCTAATTATGCAAATCACAATAATCAATATCCCTTGTATTATTTTCAATATTATCCCTTTTCCTAGGTTGCCAAGCCAGTTTTCCACAAAAGCAAATAATTTACCAACATTTCCCCAAACCCCTGGTTCTTTCAATTATTTCAAATCACTACTATTATTAGTCCGATTGTTAATAAGGCTTTTAATTTTGTTACTATTATCAGCAATATGTGAACAACAATGTTTCGAGTTCAGCATTCTCTGCCATCCTTTTCTAAAAGAATGTCTAACGTAAGGCGGTTCTGAACAGTCATAGATCATACCACAGCCATTTCTGTATCCATTAGGATCATGGCTCCTGAAAAATTTGTCAGCATGTTAGCCAGAATAGAAGACAATTTCCGAATCTTTATAGAATTTAGGATAACTCCTACCTAAGGATTTAGTGCTCCAAATATATCTCCAACTATACTAGAAGGAGACTCTCCCTTTTGTCTAACCTGATGTAATTCAGTCATTTTCGTAACTTATTCAAGTTTTCAGGTTGAAATATCTTTGGGAAGACTATCCCTAAGTAACATGTGCCATACCATCCTCTCGGAAGACGGTAATATGCATTTGGTCTACTGATGTAATAAACTCCTGGAATTGCTGGATCCTGTCCATTCAACATGAACGTCCATTTAATCTGAAACAAAAACACACGCCTACATTCACTCATTCCCACAAACAACATATCAGTTGTAGATTTAGGCCTATATATACAAAGCTTTCCTACCTGTTGTGCATCTAAAGATTAAGATAAAGATAACCTTCCTTGTGTCTTTATTTCACTAAATGCATAATCGTTTCTAAATGGCCTTTTCTCTAAGCCCTTTTCTAATTTCTCCTTTATCATCTGTGTGACTTAAGAAGCCCTTTTCTATGGGTGCAAGCAAGCATGTTAAATTGTTGCGTTGTGCGTAAGGTGTACTAAATGTCAATGCAGGCTCAAAGAATCCTCTCACTAATTCTATGGTCTTTTCCTTGGCTACTCTACTCAAATATTTAATTATAGGGATAAACCAAAATACGACATCATAATTGGAATAGAAATACTGAATGTACTCCTGGTTATAGAATCTTGTTTAGTAACGAGTACACCTTATTCCATAAGTAAGGGGCAAACTCTGATAAGTAACTACTTCCTCAACTGATGGAATCTGCATGCAAACATAGCAATCTCTCACATCCATTGTCTCAAAATACTCAATAAGCAATAGAAAATATCAGAAGGAATTTCTCCTTGGGTGCTATCTATGTTCCAGTTTTTCTCATCTAACCTAAACTTCTCTACTTCTGTGAGTGCAGTAGTTGCCTCTAAAGCTCAGGTATGGTTGGCCACACTCTTATCAAAAAGAATCATACTCACAATCAACACCAAACACACTATCATGCATACAATCGCCAAACCAATATCCATGTATTCACAGCACCTACTCTTCCTAGCCTGCTGGCTAAGGTTACTCGTGATCTGTAAAGAATCAGAAAGTATAAGGGAAAAATGTATAACTATGCAGCAAAAATCAAAAACAAATCTTCAATCTCCTTCAGCATTTATTTACAGTTTTCAGTCTTTTTTTCCAGGATCCTTTTTGATAAAAATAGGTAGCTCGTCAAAATCAGTTTAGCAGCTTGTCAAATCAGGTGATCAAAAATCTTTTCCGGTTACTTTCAATAGTATCTTTCTCGGGCTGTTTCTCAGTTTACAGTTTTCAACAGTTCAGTTCATTGATTTCCTTCAAGTGCCAAAATATTGACCTGGAATGTCTAGATCAAAACAAGAATACAGAAATTCACTTTGCCATTCACTTGTTGTTCCATACCCCCATTCAGGACCAGCAGACCTTCAACTTGCAATTCTATTCCTTTTTAATTTGAGATCTCCAATTAATTCTGCATTGCTCAAATCTTCTCTCCTTGTCGCGTCTACTTCTTCCTTAATTGTTGTCACTGTAATTTCTTCTTTTCTCTTTGCTTGTGATTTCATCCACTTATTTACTTTCAGAGGACTGTTGGTCACTGCTCTTTTCAGTGTCGGACTTGTAATTTCTCCTTGTTCTGCAGGATTTTCTCTTGACGTATCCGCAACTGGTTCAGGAGGAGTCAAACCACATTGCTTTGATCCACCTCAACTCCTTCCCCCTAGGGATATGTTGTTTGCTCTGTTTGTCTCTCAAGACTGTCTGCTTCTGGGAGAGCCCTCCTCTGACTAGAATCTCCTGTTACCTTAGGTGAGTTTGGTTCACTTTCACTCTACTGTGGGTCTTCTCCTTCGTCTCTCACAGGAGTGGCTGAACCGCTTTGAGTTTGCTCTGATTCGATCTCTGATTCGCCTTCTCCCCTCTCCAGTTCTAGAGTTGGTCAGGACGTTGTTGGTGCTCTCAACAACTCCCCTTCATTGTCCATAGGACATGCCACTTTCCTCGTATGTCTTCCATGGATCCAGTTCGGAACTCCAGCGCATTTCACAGCTGTAGTAGTGCTCAGTACTACTTAGTAAGGACCCTTCCACCGAGGCTCCAAACATGTCTTCTTCACGTGCTTCCTGATCACAACGCAGTCACCTGCGCTCAGGTTGTATCCTTGATCTTGAGATGGCTACAGTGTGGTAGCTTCCACCTGATGAGAGAAAGAGCAAACCACATCAGCCAGACCTTTGTAGTAGTCCAACACCATAACATCTGTTATGTGCACAAGAGCATTGTCAGGAACCGCTGGCTACCTCATTGCTCTACCCATGAAGATCTCATGTGGTGACAGTCCTGTCTTCCTATCGGGAATGTTCCTCATTGTCATCAGAACCAACCGCAGTGCGTCAGGCCATTTCAAATATGTGGACACACACATTTCTGCCATTCTTGATTTCAAGGAACCACTCATCTGCTCCAGGGCGGTAACTACAATGCTACAATGCAACCTTTGCTCAATATTTAAAGGTGAACATAGTAATTTAATTGCTTTATTTTTTAAGTGACTTCCTCTATCTGATTCTAAGGAGATTGTAAACCCAAAATGTTGTATCAGTTCCCTAAACAGTATCTTCGCTACTGTAAGGCTGTCATTTCTCAGTGTAGGGTAAGCTTCAATCCAATGACTAAAGATGGAAACAATGACCAACATGTATCTCAGTCCTCCACATACAGGCATCTCAATGAAATCCATCTGCATTCTGCTGAATGGACCTTGTGCTCTTCCAAATTGACCACAGTCTTCTTACCCACATTCATCTGCTGGCACATAACACAGCAGTGTCCAATTGCTTCAGCAACCTGTCTAAACTTTGGATTGAACCAGACTTTCTTAAAAGTATGAATCATAGCATCCCTCCCAACATGTGCTTGACCATGGTAAAACCTCACCATTTGAGCCAACAAACTATTGGGCAAAACCAACTGTTCTTCTTCTAAAACCCACAGTTCATCCTCACATTAAACACATTTCAATTTTCCCCAATTTTGTTACTCTTCCCTGTCGACCTTGTCCTGCAACACTTTCAATTCTTCAAAAGTGTCAACTACATTGAAGGTATAACTAATACATTTTTTTTCTCCCTTCAGTAACAATTCCCATTTATCTCTGAACGATATACAGTTCAATGCGCAAAACCTTGTGACTTGATCCGCATATTCATTACCCATTGACACAAAATCTTGTGATTTCAGGTGTGCACTGCATTTCACCACAGTAATCTTCTCAGACATTTGAATAGCTTATAACAATTCATGAATTCTCTCACCATTTCTAACTGGGGAACTAGAAGAGGTCAAGAAACCTCTTTGTGACCACAGCTGGCCAAAATCATGGACTAATCTAAATCCATACTGGCTGTCCATATAGATAGTAACTTTAAGCTGTGCAGAAACATGGCATGCTCTAGTAAGGGCTACCGGTTCTGCCACTTGCGCAGAATATCCTCCTCGAAGCCAAAACTCTTCAATTATACCAGAAATTGTACATACAGCATATCCTGCTCTCAGTGTTCCCATGTTGTCTGTTAAACAGGAACCATAAACAAAAATAATGTGGTCATTTTTCTCCAATCGAGTATCTCTAATATCAGGTCTCAGTTTGGTGCACAAATCAGTTACTTCAAAACAGTCATGTTCAACTTCTTTCAATTTGCCAATTTCAACATTCTCCTTTGGGTGTAAGGTTGCTGGATTAAGCACTGTACATTCATTCAAAGACACATTTGGGGACTCCAGGATGCTCGTCTCATAACAAGTCAATCTGGCACCTGTAAAGTATTGTGTTTGGGTTCGTGTAAGTAAAATTTCAATGGAGTGAGGGACCATTACCGTTAAAGGGTGTCCCATCACAGTGCTCTCACTCTGAGTGAGGCTCAGTCCAACCGCGGCCACTGAACGCAGACAGCCAGGTAAAGCTGCTGCAATTGGGTCCAAAGTAGCTGAACAATATGCTACTGGGTGGTTTACACCACCATAGACTTGAGTCAAGACAGACAAAGAACATACATCACGCTCATGACAAAACAAAGTGAAGGGTTTTGTGTAGTCAGGCATTCCCATAACCGGGGTTTTGCGCAGATGTTCTCTCAACTCTGAAAATGCTTTCATACAGGCTTGATCTAAGGGATCAGTGAATTCGCTGTGTCTCTACTTCTGCAATGGCTTCAAAATGATTGAAAAGCTGTGAATCCACTGGCGACAATAACTTACCATTTCCAAAAACATCCTGGCATCTCTCTGGGTTGCTGGGGGATTCATTTGCAGTATGGCTGTGACCCTCTCTCTGGAATTTTTCCTAGTTCCCTTCTCAATGAGGTGACCAAAATATTTAACTTCTTTCTGACAGTACTGTAATTTTTCTGGGGACACTTGGGGGGTCATTCTGACCCTGGCGGTAATTACCGCCATGGCGGAGGTTGGCGGTAGCACCGCCAACAGGCTGGCGGTGCTCCGCCGGGCATTCTGACCGCGGCGGTACAGCGACTTTCCGCTGCCCATGGGAATCCGCCATGGCGGCGCAGCTTGCTGCGCCGCCATGGGGATTCTGACACCCCATACCGCCATCCTGTTCCTGGCGGTTCGCCCGCCAGGAACAGGATGGCAGTATGGGGTGTCGTGGGGCCCCTGGGGGCCCCTGCAGTGCCCATGCCAATGGCATGGGCACTGCAGGGGCCCCCGTAAGAGGGCCCCACAAAGAATTTCAGTGTCTGCTTTGCAGACACTGAAATTCGCGACGGGTGCAACTGCACCCGTCGCACCTTCCCACTCCGCCGGCTCCATTCTGAGCCGGCTTCCTCGTGGGAAGGGTATTTCCCGCTGGGCTGGCGGGAGGACTTTCGGCGGTCGCCCGCCAGCCCAGTGGGAAAGCCAGAATGACCGCCGCGGTCTTTCGGCGGGAACCGCTGGGCGGGCGGCGACCGCCGACTGCCGCGGTCAGAATCACCCCCTTGATGTCCATTCTTCCCTAAATGGTTCAGTAATGCAATAGTATCATACCTGCATGCTTCTCTCATGTTTGATGTGATCAATAAATCATCAATGTACTGTACCAATGTCCATTGGAAGGCATCTCCAATGACTCCAGGTTCTTTTTCAAGATATGGTTGAAAATAGAAGGTGACTCTGAAAACCCTTGAGGAATTCTACGGGAAGAGGCAAGCCCGTCTGCACCCATCCACGCCTGGACCGCGCCCAGCGCCCGTCCCCCTGGTCCACGCACCTTCGGTGTCCCCATGCGCCTCTACTCCTCCACAGAGCTCCTTGCTCTCAACCCCGGCCGACCCCAGACACATCCACTGACCCTTCACATGTCACTCATGCCACTTCTCCTGCACTCACACCAACTCCCCAATCACCTCAGCTGCATCCTCCTCAACACCAGCTCCGTCCACAAGCATGCCATTGAGCTTTGGGACCTACTCACGACAGCCTCTCCTGACATCGCCTTCCTCACTGAAACATGGATGAACCCCTCATTGGAACCCGACATCACCATAGCGAACCCAGAGGGGTACAAAATCACCTGAAGAGACCATATCGACAAACCAGGAGGAGGAATCGCCATAATACACAGAAATTCCATCAGGATTTCCACCAACACCAACAACACCTTGGACGCCGCAGAGCACCTACACTTTGAGATACACATCAAAGCCAACACCACCTTGAGAGGAACCCTCGTCTACAGACCACCAGGCCCACGTCCCCCATTCTGTGACACCATCGCCGACACTATCAGCTACCACGTCCTCGCCTCCACGGACTACCTGCTCCTCGGCGACCTAAACTCCCACCTGGAGAGCACTAGCGACTGCAAATCCATTGTCCTGCTGGACAACCTCACAAACCCCAGCCTCAAGCAACTAGTCACCTCACCCACATACTCAACCGATACACGCTTGACGCCATATTCTCCTCCAGCAGCCACATTGCCTTCACTTACACCACCGAACTCCATTGGACTGACCGCCACTGCGTCCACTTCTCCTTCCTGAAGCCCACCACCCACCACCAACATCCTATCCCTTATCGCAAGTGGAACAAGATCTTCAAGGAACAACTGATATCCAACCTCGCCCAAGCTACACTACCCATTACCAACATCCCCGCCGCCGCCCTCAACCTCACACGATGGCTCAATGTATGCGCTAACTGCCTCACCCCATTAAAAAAAAAAAACAATACCCGTACCAACCAGACAGCTCCCTGGTTCACCGCAGAACTCCAGACCTCCAAATGAGAATGCCAGAAAATTGAGAAAGTCTGGTGGCAAGAACCATCAGTGAGCAACTTCTCTGCCCTCAAATCAGCCATGCGCAAACACCACCAGCTCATCCGGACCACCAAATGATCCTTCTACAAGGAACGCATAGACAACAACGCACACAACAGAAAGGAACTTTTCACCATCATTAAAGAACTCACCAAACCCAAATCATGCGCCATCGACCCTCCGCACTCGCAAGACCCTCTGCAACTCCCTCCCCAGCTACTTACACCGCAAGATCGCAGACATACACCAAAGCTTCATATTGTCGCCACCCACCACCACCACCACCGACGCAGCCAACCCCACAGCACCCTGCCGCACCAACGAGCTGAATACCCAGACCCCCATCAACGATGAAGAAACCAGCAAAACCATGAGCTCCATCCACTCAGGCTCCCCAAGAGACCCCTGCCCCCACCACGTCTTCAACAAGGCCAGCCAAATCATCGCTCCCCAGCTCCGGGCCGTCATCAACAGTTACTTCAAGACCGCAACCTTCTCAGATATTTGGAAACACGCCGCAGTCAACGCCCTGCTCGAAAAACCCAAAGCAGACCCGAAGACCTCACAAACTACCGACCAATCTCTCTACTCCCCTTCCCTGCGAAGGTCATAAAGAAGATAGTAAACATACAACTGTCCCGCTTCCTGGAGGACAACATACTCAATGTCTCCCAGTCTGCATTCCGCAAAAACCACAGCACCGAGACCGCCCTCATCGCCTGCACTGACGACATCAGGACCAGACTGGACAAGGGTGAAACCGTTGCCCTCATCCCTCTAAACCTCTCTGCAGCATTCAACACCGTATGCCACTAAATCCTTTGCACATGCCTCTTTGATGCTGGAATTCGCCACAAAGCCCTGGACTGGCTCACCTCCTTCCTCTCCGAAAGAACCCAAAGAGTTCACCTCCCTCCATTCTGGTCTAAAGCCACCAAGACCATATGTAGAGTCCCCCAAAAATCCTGACTCAGCCTCACCCTCTTCAATATCTACATGGCTCCGCTCACCAGCATCGTCCGCCCCCACGGCCTCAACATCATTTCATATGCCCATGACACCCAGCTCATCCTCTCCCTCATGAGGAACCCATCTACCGCCAAGAACAACCTATACGCCGGACTCCTCACCATCGCTAGCTGGATGACAGCAAGCCACCTTAAAGTGAACTCAGGAAAAACTGAAATCATCAACTTCGGACCCAACAAGACAGCATGGAATGACTCATGGTGGCCTGTCACCCTAGGACCACCCCCGACACCCACCATCCACGCACGCAATCTCGGCATCATACTAGACTCATCTCTCTCCATGACTCAGCAGATCAATGCCATATCATCCTCCTGCTTCAACACCCTCTGCATGCTACACAAGGACTTCAAGTGGATTCCAATAGAAACCAGAAGGGCGGTCACCCACACCCTCATGAGCAACATACTGGACTACGGCAACGCGCTCTACGCAGGGACCACAGCCAAGCTTCAGAGAAAACTCCAGCACATCCAGAACGCCGCTGCACGTCTCATCCTCAACCTCCCTCGCCACGTGCACATCTCCGCCCACCTCAGATCCCTACATCGGCTGCCCATCAACAAAAGAATCGTCTTCAAAATCCTAATCCACACCCACAAAGCCCTCCACAACACCTGACCGGCCTACCTCAACGAACGAATCAACTTCCACATCCCGACCCACCAGCTCCGTTCTGCCGACCTCGCCCTCTCAACAGTCCACCGCATCCAACGCACCACCTCCAGCAGCAGATCCTTCTCCCACCTCGCCGCCAAAACCTGGAACTCCCTCCCCACCAACCTACACAAGACCCAGGACCTCCTAACTTTCAGAAAGCACCTCAAAACATGGCTCTTCGAGCAATAACACCCCCCTCCCCGCCCCTAGCATCTTGAGACCCTACTGGGTGAGTAGCGCGCTTAAGAAATTTGATTGATTGATTGACAATAGACTCAATCCAAAAATTTGAAACAGAAAAGAAATTGACTATCTTTATGAAGAGGTATGGAAAAGAATGCCTGTGACAGGTCTATTACAGTAAACCATTCAGCATCTTATGGGATCTGAAACAAACTCACTGCTGGATTTGACACTACAGGACAACATTTAATCACAATGTCATTCACCTTCCTCAAATCCTGCAAAATTCGAAATTTCCTACAGGGCTTTCACAATCCCATTATCGGTGAATCATATAGACTGCTCAACACTTCTTTCAAAACTCTTTGGTTTACAAACTCTGCAATTATGCGTGCAATCCATTCAGTTGTGTCCAGTGTCATGTGGTTTTCAGGAATCTGGGGAAAAATCGCGTTTGGCTTGACTAGGTCCTTAACTGGCTCAACTCCTTTTGTTAGACCAATGTCTTTTCCTGTAAAATCCCACACTTTCATTTAACTGTTCCCTGTAAATCAGAAGGAAGATCTCACACTGGGAAAAGTGGAAGGAAGCTAATCAAAGGTTACTACTCATTCATTTTGTCACAATCTGTTTCTGAAATAGGGTCCTCTTCGTCATCACTGTTTGTTTGAATCTTGATTCTATCAATTGAGCAAGTAAATGAACATCTCGTTTTGCAAGTCCCTTCCTAGTAAGGATACTGGACTCGAGTCACAAACTACAAATTTGTGTAATCCTTTAAAGTTGCTAATTTTAACTTGAACTGGTTATGTAAATGGGTTTGTCAAATATTGATTTGTGACTCATACAATCTGGACTGTTTTCCCTGAAAGGGGCATGTTATGAAGTTCTGCAGTTCTTACTGTAGAGCGTGTAGCTCCTGTGTCAACCAAAAATGAAACCTTGTGATCCATTACCTTTCCTTTCACATACAGACCTTTCTGATCTACTTCTAGTGAAGCTGCTAACACACATTCCTCTTCATCCGAACTCTTGCTCACCCATTCTTCGTTTATTCCTACCTCACTGTGTAACGGAAATTGGTGCAGTGTGTTATTACTCTGATTAAAGCTTTGACCTGTGACCTTCTGAGGAAGCGTCACATGCTGCAGCTCCATTGGTACTTGAGGTACTTGAGGTACTTGAATTTGCTGTCTAGGTACCATTTGGACTTGCAGTTGCATTTGCTGCGACTGGCGCATCTGCAAACGTGGCATTTGCATCTGTTGCTTGGGCTGAAATCCTTGCATCTGATTCACATTACTTTGAAAATTTTGATTGTGACCTCTCATTATCAGTGCTCTCATGTTTTGAAAAGAATTGATATTGCTTGTTTGCTGAACAACACCTTTCTGTACCAACGTCGGGCACTCCTGTTTCCAATATACGAGCCCTTCGCAAGCGTGACATGGCAACAATCTCTTCATTCCCTGCACATCATACTGAACCACCACAGTATTCAAATCAGGACTACGATTCACATTTCCAATTCCTCCTGGACTTCAACCTCTTGCTTGAAACACTATGGGGGTCATTACAACATTGGCGGTATAAGGCGCTTACAGCAGCGCAGAAGACCGCCAATACACTGCCGCGGCCGCGGAAGACCACCACAGCTATTATGACACACATCACGGAATCCGCTGAAATTCAGACACCCACACAACACCGCCACACCAAAGGTCAGCGTTAAACTGGTGGAAACAAATTCTCCACCTCCACGCCAACAGAAACACGCCCATGCTATTACGACCCACGAATCCATGTGGCGGTTTTTCAACCGCGGTATTCCATTGGCGGTACACACTGCTGTGCTCAAAATACACACACATCTACAAAACACCGCCACATTGGACAATTCAAAATACACACACCTGATACACATACACACACCACTCCCACACACCCAACACAATATAAAATACACACCCACATCATCCACAAACCCCTACAACCAGAAATTCTGAGAGAAGGCCAGAGAGAGCACAGCTATTGACAGCCCCATCACACAGAGGCACACAACACCATCACCCACACAACATCCGCGTACAAAACACCACATACCACTACACTCACCACACTCATCAACACATACACCACCCCACACATCACACACAACACCCCATGTCACGCCAAAGACACCCCCGCTTCTCTGAGAAGGAGCTCACGGTCATGGTGGAGGAAATCGTACGGGTAGAGCCACAGCTATTTGGCTCACAGGTACAGCACACATCAATAGCCAGGAAGATGGAGCTATGGCGCAGAATAGTGGACAGGGTCAACGCCATGGGACAGCAACCAAGAAATAGGGAGGACATCAGGAAGAGGTGGAACGACCTACAGGGGAAGGTGCGTTCAGCGGTCTCCAGGCACAACATCGCAGTGCAGCGGACTGGCGGCAGACCCCCACCTCCTCCCCCACACCTAACAACATGGGAGGAGCAAGTCCTGACCATCTTGCATCCTGAGAGCCTCGGAGGAGTTGGTGGAGGATGGGACACTTGTAAGTCAAATCTTAGCTATCACATCCCCCACCCTACCTGCATGCTATCACACACCCCCACCCTCACACCCTCCCCTTTCACCCCAAATCCTCACTAATCAACCCATGACACTAAGCACCCATCCCAACACCAAGCCCTGCATGACACAACTAAGCATGGGCACACCTCACTAAAGCATGCCCACTGCACATACTCATAACATCCCCTAACCATCACCACACAAGCCCCCACACTGGAATGCCTGCACTGGGGATCACACACACCCAACCATTGCACACCATTACACACACAGATGCAATAATAATGTTCTTATACCCCTGCAGGAACCCGAAGGAACGTCACCACACCAGAGGGTCCAGACAACACCACTCCACCCCCACAAGAGGCCCACAGTGACAACAGCTGCTCTGTCCCACTGGATCCTGATGACCAGCCCGGACCATCGTGGGCCTCAGGACAGTCGGTTCCCCTTGCCCAGCCACAGCCCAACACCGAGCTGCCACCCTCTGGTAACACCAGCACAGCACCCACCCAGCGGGCCCAAACCTCCCTACCCAGGACACGTCAATCAGCGGTGTGGGACCTGGGGGCAGTGGTAGTGGGCACACGGTCCAGGGGACGGAGGCACAGGAACACAGGGGAACTGGGAGGGCTGCTGTGCGACAGAGGGAGGACAGACCAAAGGAACCAACTCTCCACGAGGCCCTATCCTCCATCATGGGAGCATACCACCACTCCCAGGAGACAATGGCGACGGTCCTGGACAAGTTGCAGGAGACCCTGCATCTGCAGGACGAACTGTATTTGGGGTTCAGGGAGGAGCTCAGGACCATCAGATCCGCCCTGGGCACCATCGTAGGGGTGCTGACGGACATTCAAAAGACCTTGAGGGACACCGTGGCACTCCAAGGGGCCCCTGACACTAGCCAGGACGACGAACTGCCCACCACCTCCGCCGGCGCTAGTGGACAGGACGCCCCGCCACAGGACCACCACACCAGCACCCCATCCCCTGCAGACGGACAACCACCACGCAAGCGGGCCCTGAGATCCAGGAATGGGACAGAGCAAGATGGCAAGACCCCCGCCAGGAAATAAGACCACCTTGATTGTCCCCCCACTGTCCCACTTTGTCACCCTGTCCCGATTGAAACTGCCCCAGCTCCACTTCCAATGCCCAGATGGGCAGTGCACCTGTGAGACTAATAGACTGGACTCTGCCATGGACATTCCTCCACCATCACCTATCCCCATTTTACAACCTTCTTTGATTTCTTTAGCACTTAAATAAACACCCTTGAAAGCCAAAAAGAATCTGGAGTCAGACTATGATTTGGAACTTTGTATTATCAATTACAGTGTCATAATGGGTTACCCATTGTAAGGCTAACATACCAATGTCACACATCACAAGCCCTTCAAGGATGTAAGCAGTTGACACGTAGGTTACCACACTTGTGAAACTGAAATGGAAGGGTACAACTCAATTAACAAATAGTGAGTGAAATGTAGGTACAGGATAGAGGTAGACGTGTGAAAGTTAATGTAATGTTAAACCAGAAAATGTTCTCACCTGTGTGTCACTGGAAATATTGCTGTATGACTGACTCCCTGTTGTCGTTTTCTTCATCCTCAACTTCATCCTCATCACTGTCCACTGGCTCCACAGGCTCCATAGGCTCCACAGGCTCCACAGCTGCCACAACACCGTCATCTGGATCCTCCTCCTGCAGAAAAGGCACCTGGCGTCGCAATGCCAAATTATGGAGCATGGAGCAGGCGATGATGATGTTGCACACCTTCTTCGGTGAGTAGAATAGGGATCCACCTGTCATATGGAGGAACCTGAACCTGGCCTTAAGAAGGCCGAAGGTGCGTTTGATTACCCTCCTAGTCCGCCCATGGGCATCATTGTACCGTTCCTCTGCCCTGGTCCTGGGATTCCTCACTGGGGTCAATAGCCAGGAAAGGTTGGGGTAACCAGAGTCCCCCAATAGCCATACTCGGTGCCTCTGGAGTTGACCCATCATATCAGGGATGCTGCTATTCCGCAGGATGTAGGTGTCATGCACAGAGCCAGGGAACATTGCATTTACCTGTTAGATGTACTGGTCTGCCAAACAGACCATCTGGACATTCATCAAATGATCATTCTTCCTGTTCCTGTACACCTGTTCACTCCTGCGGGGGGGACCAGAGCTACATGGGTCCCATCAATGGCACCTATGACGTTCGGGATATGTCCAAGGGCATAGAAGTCACCTTTCACTGTAGGCAAATCCTCCACCTGAGGGAAAATGATGTATCTCCTTACGTGTTTCAGCAGGGCAGACAACACTCTGGACAGCACGTTTGAAAACATAGGCTGGGACATCCCTGATGCCATGGCCACTGTTGTCTGAAAAGACCCACTTGCAAGGAAATGGAGCACTGACAGCACCTGCACGTCAGGGGGGATTCCAGTCGGATGGCGGATTGGTGACATCAGGTCTGGCTCCAACTGGGTACATAGTTCCTGGATTGTGGCACGGTCAAACCGGTAGGTAACGATTAAATGTCTTTCTTCCATTGCCAACAGGTCCACCAGCGGTCGGTACACCAGGGGATTACCCCATCTTCTCATATGTCCCAGCTGACGGTGCCTAAGAAGGACAACAGGGAAGGACCAGTCACTATTCCTCCAGGTATGTACCCACAGTTACACACAAGACTACACCAGACAAAATACCCTTCCTGTATGTGTGTTGAGTATAGGCCTAGCTATGCGTGACGCAGTAGTAAATGAAGCCATGTGGGCCCCTGAAATAGCGGCTGCTTGACCTCTTAACTGGGACAATGGGATTGTGGGGTAACTGCGCTGGCGTTGCACACTGTCGCGGTAGGCGGTCGTAGACCGCAGCGCAATGCTGCATTGGTTAACATTGGACCCTATGGGCTCCAGGAGCCAATGAACAGGTGCGCCGGCGGTGATGATGCGCACCGCCGCAGATGTCACCGCCGCGGACGTCACCGCCATTTTCGATCTCTTCAATCACTAGATACCTGACCTTCGACAGGAGAGGACCTACACTGCAAGTGCTGCTGTGACCTCGGTCCGGAAGCGACGATGGCTGCTGCGTCTGGGGAAAGGGCCCCTGCGTTCACTGCACATGAGTTGGAAAAACTTGTGGATGGGGTCCTCCCCAGTACACGCTACTCTACGGTCCTCCAGACCAACAGGTTAGTACACAGGGAGCACGTTGTATGGGCTAGGCCTGGGTGGAGAGGGCTGGGTGGAAGAGGGAAGGGGGCAGAGTAAATAGCACGGTTATGCATGGAAATGAATGGGCCACATGGCCAGAGTAGGGAGGGGGCCACTCACATTGACGGTGCAGTTGGTAATGACTGTTCCTCTTTCCTTGTGCATGTCATGTAGGTCAGCGCCCACCAGAAGAGGGACATTTGGCATGCCATCGCCAAGGAGGTCCGGACCCTGGGGGCCCACCAGAGACGGGGCACCCACTGCCATAAGAGATGGGAGGACATTCGCCGCTGCAGCAAGAAGACGGCGAAGGCTCAGCTGGGGATGGCCTCCCAACGTGGGAGGGGTGCCCGTCGCACCATGACCCCCCTGATGTTCCGTATCCTGGCAGTGGCCTACCCGGAGTTGGATGGGCGCTTGAGGACATCACAGCAGACACAAGGGGGTGAGTACAACCTCATTCAGCGGACTTTGCGTGCAGTGGAGGGGTCTGGGTGGGGGAGGTGGGCTGTGGGTGTCCCTAGGCCAGGGCGAGTTAGGTAGGCAAGGCCCCCCCGTAATGTAGGCCATGTCCCAGAAATTGCATTTGCAGAGGTCAGGAGCACGGCGTAATGCAGGGGGCTGCTGCGTCTGTCTTGTCCGCCAAAGGTAGCGGCATGCCATGCACTAAAACTCTCTTTGTTCTGTCTCCCCCCCTTTTCCTGCTCTCCCTGTCCTTTTGTACATCAGAATCATCAGGCGGAGGTACAGTGGCACTGGAGCACGAGGGAGCTGCATCCCACATGGCCATGGAGGGCCACACCACAGACTCTGAATGCACCAGTGGGACAGAGGGCGAGGGGAGCTTCACGTCGGCCACCGGATCACCAACCAGCGACAAAGACTCGTCCGCAGATGGGAGCTCCCCTGTGGTGTTGGCACCACCTGTGTGCCCCACTTCTACAGGTACAGCCGCCACCCCCCCTACCAGCACCGCCCTCCCAGCAGCCCCTCAGCGTTCACCCTGTGCCCGCTCACCCAGGAGGGTGGGCATCACCTTCACCCCAGGCACCTCAGGTCCTGCCCCAGTCACCCCTGCGGCCGTCAGTGAGGAGGCCATTGACCTCCTCAGGTCACTCACTGTTGGGCAGTCTACCATTGTGAATGCCATCCAGGGTGTAGAAAGGGAGTTGCAACACGGTAATGCATTCCTGGAGGGCATTCATTCTGGTCAGGCTGTCCTTCAGTGAACCCTGCAATCTCTGGCTGCAGCACTGATGGCAGCCATTGTCCCTGTGTCTAGCCTCCCCAACTCCAACTTCCTCCACCCAGACCCAATCTCCTGTACCCCAGCCCATCCCAAGCACACCTACAGACCAGCATGCACACAAGTCAACACACACAAGTAGCTCAAGCAAACATAGGCACCACACACACCACAGGCACTCACGCAAGCCTCACCCACATACAGACACAGCAACATCCACTGTCTCCACTGTGTCCCCCTCCTCCTCTTCTCCCTCCTCCCTCCCAGTCTCGTCTACACACACACCTGCATGCACCACATCTACAGGCACTAGGACTCGCACCAGGACACCCAGCACCACAAGCGGCTCACCTGAACTCACCACCTCCACTGCCATTTACACGTCCCCTGTGTCCTCTCCCAATGTGTCTGTGACGCCCCCTCCCAAAGTACACAAACGCCGGCAATCACTCACCCAACATCCATCCACCTCAGGAGGGCCTCCAGTACCTGCTCCTGCACCCAAAACAGTTAAAGTGACACCTCCTACAACCACCTCCTCTTCCTCCACTCCCGGACCCCCTCCAGCTACCCATCTCAGTGTCCGTCAGAAACTGTCCCTCTGTCAAATTGACCTTTTTGCCCCCCCCCTCCAATTCATCAGTCCCATCGTATCGCCTCAGCCAAAAAGCCTCCAGTACCAGTGGTGCGTGTTCCAGGTTTTTGGAGTGCACCGGCCACCAGGGCAGGCAGTAGGACCCGGAGCCAAGGCACTGGCAGCCCACCCCCTGTAAAGGCTCTGAAAATGGAGAGTGGTCGACGGGACCGTCTTAAGACTCCTGGTGGGACAACAAGTGACATGGGATCGAAGGCGATTGGTGAGTCAGCTGTAACTCCAACAAAGGTGGGGAAGGTCCAGAGGAAGTCTGTCCAGCCTGTTGTGAGTGTCACGGCGGAGAAGTGCGCCATCATTTCCGGTGGTCCAGACACAACCGCCAGCACCGTCGTCACTGGTCCAGAAACCACCACCAGAGTCACAGCCCAGGAGGGCACAAGTATCGTCACTGGTCCAGAGACCACCGCCAGATCCACAGCCCAGGAGGGCACAAGTATCGTCACTGGTCCAGAGACCACCACCGGAGTCACAGCCCAGGAGGGCACAAGTATCGTCACTGGTCCAGAGACCACCGCCGGAGTCACAGCCCAGAAGGGCCCAAGTATCATCACTGGTCCAGAGACCACCGCCGGAGTCACAGCCCAGGAGGGCACAAGTATCGTCACTGGTCCAGAGACCACCGCCGGAGTCACAGCCCATGAGGGGCCAGGATGCACAGCCCCGCTGGGCAATGATGGAACGTCATGCCACACACCAATGCCCATTGTAGAGATCGTCATGCCACACACCAATGCCCAGTGTAGAGATCATCATGCCACACACCAATGTCCGTATCAGAACCGCCATGGCAAAGCACCACTGAACAGGGCAAAGACCGCCATGGCAAAGCACCCCTGAACAGTCCAGAACCGCCATGGCAAAGCACCACTGAACAAGGCAAAGACCGCCATGGCAAAGCACCCCTGAACAGTCCAGAACCGCCATGGCAAAGCACCGCTGAACAGGGCAAAGACCGCCATGGCAAAGCACCGCTGAACAGTCCAGAACCGCCATGGCAAAGCACAGCTGAACAGGGCAAAGACCACCATGGCAAAGCACCGCTGAACAGTCTAGAACCGCCATGGCAAAGCACCGCTGAACATGGCAAAGACCGCCATGGCAAAGCACCCCTGAACAGTCCAGAACCGCCATGGCAAAGCACAGCTGAACAGGGCAAAGACCGCCATGGCAAAGCACCGCTGAACAGTCCAGAACCGCCATGGCAAAGCACAGCTGAACAGGGCAAAGACCGCCATGGCAAAGCACTGCTGAACAGTCCAGAACCACCATGTCAAAGCACCGCTGAACAGGGCATGCACCGTGTACGAATGAATGGACCGCCACATAAGGCATCCTTATCCCATGTGCAGCTGGGACAGTGACAGGACAGGTACTTTCACGTGGAGACTCATCCAGTCTGGGCACCAGTCCCCCTCCAGAACCAGTGGAGGCCTGCATCTACTTGAGAGACTGTGGCTTTGCACTCCCCAGGATGGCACAGTGGGCAAACCACCCACTGTAGAGACTTGAGAGACTGTGGCTTTGCACTCCCCAGGATGGCACAGTGGGCACGCCACCCACTGTAGAGACTTGAGAGACTGTGGCTTTGCACTCCCCAAGATGGCACAGTGGGCACGCCACCCACTGTAGAGACTTGAGAGACTGTGGCTTTGCACTCCCCAGGATGGCACAGTGGGCACGCCACCCACTGTAGAGACTTGGGAGACTGTGGCTTTGCACTCCCCAGGATGGCACAGTGGGCAAACCACCCACTGTATAGACTTGAGAGACTGTGGCTTTGCACTCCCCAGGATACATCAATGGGCATGGAGCCCTGTCGTGGATCTGGCTTCGCATTCATCTGGCTGAGGTGCCCCCCTTCCCTTCCCCCTGAGGTGTCTGTAGTGTTTCTATCTGATGCCCCGGCAGTGTTCTCTCCGATTTTGGTCAAGTATCTATTGTGGGCCTCGCCCATGCATTTTTGGACTGTTGTTGCATGGACATTGTTGTGTACATATCTGCACTACTTCTCGGATTGTATGTGTAAATAAGAGTGATTTTGGGATATATATATCTGGATATTTTTTTATGACATGTATATTGGCACATTACAATGTTTGCCCGAATTTCGCATTCGCATTGTCTTTGCATTCTTCCGGGGGGATTGTGGGTTGTTACTGTGATTTTTGTGACTGCATTGGTGTGTATGTTGTGATATGCGAGGGTGGGGGTGTTTGGTGGGTGTCCCCCTAACTTTTGCCTCCCCCCTCCGTGTCGTAGGTGCAGTACTCACCGGTATATTCTGCGCCTAAGTAGCTGTTGGTCGTAAAGGAGCAGAAAAACAAGGGCAGGTAGGATGTGTAATTCCGGCTCCATGGTGTCCTCGTTCCTCGTGGGATGTGTTCAGGTGAGCGTTTTCCCATAGCAAAAGCTGTTTCCGCCGTGTTTTTATCCACGGTGAATCCGCCCCGGAAAAGGTGGCGGATTGGCGGGTTGTAATAGTGTGGGCGGTACATTGTCTCCCGCCTGTCTGTTGGCGGTAACCGCCGCGCTGCTTGTCTGTACCGCCGTGGCGGGCGGTGTGTTAAAGTGGCTGTCTTTGTTGGCGGTTTCCGCCAGGGTCATGATTCCCTTTTTTTGTCCGCCGGCCTGTTTGCGGTATTACCGCACCTTTAACACCGTCTGCCAGGGTTGTAATGACCACCTATGTTTCCCTGTTGCTGCTGTTGCAGAAAACTTTCCTGCATTCCTTTTTGTGCCGCTTTAATCTACATCACCATTTACTTTTTTTTCATCTTTCTTTGTTTCAACTCAATCCCATAACTACAGTACTTTGCACATTGCAATACTTCATCAATCGGCTTTGCTTGCCAGCAAACCAAATGACTCTGAATCATCTGGCTAATTTCAGGTCTCAATTCTTCAACAACTCTGAACATAAAATTAATCATGTCTTTTGGCTCAATTGTTTCTGTACCACTGTAAAGCTTGAATGTCTGCAACAATCTCTTGTAATGGACATGTATTGACACTTTCACTTCCTGTGCTCTCCTGTCTATTCTCTGCCAGTCAATATTCTTGGGCAAAAATCTTGTTTTCAAAAATTCAATCACCTTATAGTAATATTTCATTACCCTAGGAGATGGTGCATCTGTTGCTGGATCTCTCTGAGGTTCTCATTTCGGCCAATCTACGATCCTCTTGCATTCAACCCATAAGTCTGCTGGAACTACTATCTCTAAAAGGGTGTTCAAGTCCACCCACAGGCATTTTGCAAGATTCACAGTCCTGGCTGTCTGCTGGTACTATTCTACTGGTTTCTCTCTCAACGTGGGATCATCATTTGTAAATGACAGAATGTCACTTCTGCTCCAAGGGACATGGACAAAATTCCCTCCTATAATCTCACTCATTGGTAGAATTTTCACTGGGTCCTCAACCTGCTGCACATTTGCAGTAAGATTTGTGGAAACCCTTTTCTTCTTGTCTCTTTTCTTCACCCATCTGCCTTCCCATTTGTCTAATGCTCCCCATGTTTGAATGATCTGAATTAATTCCCTAAGGTGAATTTTCATTCCTGGGATTCTCCTTTTTTCAAAATCCTTCGACTCAAAATCTAATGTGTAATCCTCTTTAAGTGCTTTGTTTTCTCAACCTCTATGTCATATTTCTCTGCTAGGTTTGCTAATTTCTGATACACTACTCCTGCTTATCTTCTTTAAACGTGTCAATTCTGTCTAACCTCATTGTTGCCTCATTTGGATCTTCTGCTTCTACTATGAGCCTGGTTAAATTCAGGGCACTTCCTCTGCTAGGATCTCCTTGTGTACTATTCAACTTCTCGAATCATTCGGTTAACTGTTGAGCTGTCAAGCCTTGTAATGTAACATTGTTGTAACTTACACTTGGCTGTTGCTGTAATGTTAAATTCAGGGTTTCTGGTGTCACCATGCTTGGATTTGGGCCTCACCTCATTATTTGGAGGAGTCCTGAAAGGACTTAAGTCAATTAATGGACCTCTTACGTCAAATGTCAGTTTCATGGGAGTTGTCATTCTTGCATTTGCATTATATCTTCCCCTTTCTATGCTCGGGTTCAGAGTTTTCTGCTCGCTGTTCTCGTTATTTCCCTGGAAGAACAATGGTATGACTGGACTTATGGTAACTGGTACTGACACTGCACCTGGACTTGGTCTGACATTTGTGTCTCTCGGGTATGCTATTCTTGTAGGCTGACTCTTTAATGCGGACATTTCCATGTGTGATCCTGCTATGGGGGTGTATCTTGGGATCGTCTATGTCTGTACTGGGGACATCAAGTTCGGGGTTGACTCTTTCTGAACCAATGTTGGCTTCTGTTAAACTTGTCCTGTCAGTACTATCAAGTTTGTTGAAGTATCTATAATGGGCACATCAGGGTAAATTCTGGGAATATCCATCTGCGGCATAGGCATTTGAACTGCAGAAGTAACTGGAACACTACGGCTAAACTGTATCTGGCTCTGGGCTGATTCAATTGATATCGGGGCTGTAAAATCGAAACTGGTGCTTGAGCTTCTCTCATGTGCTGCATATGGCGGGATGATTTCTCAATAACTGTAAAGTGAATTCATTGTCATCTGATTCTTCATTGTGTGTCAAAGACTTTCTAGATTCTGTGGATTTCTGCTCTTTATCATTAGAAGAATATAAATCCCTCGTTCTAGTGTTCTTTCTAGCTTCATTCTCATTTTCTTGTGTCATTGCAGGAAACAACCTCATTCCGTGTAAAGTCTCAGTTCTCCCAAATTTCTGATCCCATCTAGCCTCTGCTAGTGTCTTTTCAGCTTTTCCCATTCTCCTCTTGAATTTCAGTTGCTGTCGCTGTCTAGCCACTAGTTTCCAAATGGTTAAAGCTTCAAACTGTGCTGGTCTCGGAGGAGGGTTCAAATCATATAGCACTCTCCTCAAATTCTCTAGGCTCCTCAAATTAAATGTTCCATGAGCAGGAAACGCTAAGCTCCCATCTTTCTCTGTCACTTTGCACCATTGTTTCAGCCAAAGACATGGCGCAGCACCTTGCGCTTCAGGTACAATATAGGCAGGTGTACCTTCTGGCGGTGTAATTTCTCCTATACTCATTGGAATCGCCCTTTAGGGCACTCTTTAAAGCTTTGAAAATGTTCATTTTTGTACTTTTACACTAATTTCAATCAGCTCAGGAAATGACTTTTGATCCCAAAATCCCTTTCACCGGCCTCAACCAATTGCACTTCAGGGTTCACCGCCAATCCGCGCGGCTCCAATGACATCACACTCACACGTACAGCGGCTGACAAAGCCTTTCGGTTTGTTCTCTTCAATGCGGACTCACGCAACTAATGCAAAATTATTGCGAGCGCTAAACAAAATCAAAAAAACAATTTGTCAGTTTACTACAGGTAGGGTAACACAGTCCCTTTAGAAACCTTATGTTGTTTTCACTGACGGCCTTTCGCTCTGGCAGCTACTCTTCCTTTCTCAGTTTCCCTAATTCGCTAGCACTATCCAACCCACAAATTTTACTCTCAACTGATCAGTGGATCTGCCTGGTACACAGAGGACTCACCAGATCTCAGTTGAAAACCATTTCAGTCACTTTAGCATGCACTCTCAAGTTTGTCAACCACAACCAAATCTGTGAATTATTTTTCTCTCTTTTAAGAGACAAATCAGTACCCCCCTACCATCTCTGGGAAGACCAGCTATTTCTCAAGGAAAATGTTTATTGTGGCCTCTTAAGGAGACATAACCATGTTACTCTTCTACCTATCTCTAAACTTTATGATGGGCTCTTAAGGAGGCAAACAATCCTCTGCTACAATCTCTGTTAGCACGTCTGACGTTATTACCTTTAATTCATAAGGGGACGCGTTGGAGGCTTGATGGACCTTTTGACTGCAATTAGAGTAAATCTCACCAAAGGACTCAATTTCAATCCAAATCTATAACAAATATCAATTGACAGTATCAATAATCTTTGGAGTCAGTAATTCCATACACCAGGACCCCTTTGGCCATGAAAAACCACACCTTTCTTGTAAAACTTAGAATGTTTATTTCCCTATAGTAACAATGCTAATATCACTTAACTTAGTCTCAAAATCAAATGGTACACATACAGAAATAACACAGGTTGGCCAAATCTTCTAGAGAATCTCACTCTAACCAAAGCATAGATGATTAGCCACTCTAGAATTACAGTACAAATGAATAGCAAGAATAAGTGATCAATAGAGACCACATACATCTTGGTATCTACACAATATTTGCAGGCTACACATCGGCCACATTTATAGTGTCTTACCGGGGCAGGTAGACCCCATTTGGAATGCAAAGTGGGTTTACGCATGGGGGTAAAGCAGCCCACACTATTGAGTCCCTCAGATTGGTGCCTCACTTGAAAAGAAAAACGAGGGGCCCCTCTGGTAGATAAGTGGCCTTCGACCACCTTCCAATGTTTTTACATGATTTTATTAACCTAAACACTTGCGGGAGACATGTACTCATATAGATAATAGAAACAAAGCGGTCATCTCATTTCGGAGGTTCCAACAATTCCACCCTGTGGTTATACCATGTTCTTTTTCTTGCCTGTTTGACTAATCTCTTAGGATAACTTCTCTCAATACATTTTTTAAAGAGAAAGTCCAATTCTCTGAAAAATTGTCCCTTCTGGTGTAGTGTAGGTGAATGGGAAAAACTGACCACCAAAAGGCAGATTATCTCTCAGGCTTCCAGGGTGGGTGCTTGAATATTACATGAAGGAATTCCTATCAGCCTCTGCAATGATCACTGCATCAGATCTAGCATGAGCCTCATCATTTCCTGAATTTGAGCCAGATTTGTAACATTAATAGGACACAAATACTTCATTTCCATCCTAGTTAATAAGCCTTACCAGAGAGTGGTGTCTATTTCACACAAAAGAGGATATTTTAAGGGAGTAGAGGCCAGGTGTCTGAATGTTCCATGGGGACATGCAAGGATTCCTTACTTCTATGCGCTGCTCCCAATTTGAAGTATTGACAACTCCACACACTGCCAACACCAGAGATCTGCGTGGGGTGGGAACTCAAAGGCCCTCATTACAACCCTGGCGGTCGGTGTTAAAGCAGCGGTAATACCGCCAACAGTCCGGTGATAAACAAAATGGGATCACGACCACGGTGGAAACCGCCATCATAGACAGCCACTTTAACACTCCGACCGCCACGGCGGTACCAACAAGCACCGCGGTGGTCACCGCCAACAGACAGGCAGAAGACAATGTACCACCCACCCTATCACAACCCGCCAATCCGTCAGCTTTTCCGGGGCGGTACCAACGCCATCAAAAGCACAGCAGAAACAGTGTTCTGTAGGGAAACCACTCACCTTTCTACACTCAACGAAGAACCAGGATGCCATGGAGCCCGAGCTGCAGGCCTTGCGGATGCTGGTGTATCTGCTAATGCATCAGGAACACCAAAGACGGCAGCGGCGACGACCATGATGAGTACTGCACCTAGCACACAGGGGAGGGAGGGAGGGAGGAAAAAGAGAGTGACACACACAGGCAACACGCAACACCCCCACCCTCACCCACAACACCATGCACACAAGCACATGCAGCAACAGTACATTTACACCCTGTAGCCCCCTGGAAGAATGGAAGGACAAAAGGAATTCAGTTCAAAAAATGATATTTAGAAATATGCAGATAAAGTTAACGATTGGAAAAAACAGTATATACAAATATTTACAATATGTACAGAAGGCCGTACACTGTCCTTTGCAAATGTTTATGGCCCAGTGGGCAAAAAAATCATGGGCAAAGCCCACACTGGACTCCTGCCTCAAAACGGAGAGAACACTGCAGGGGCGTCAGGTTGAAAACACACAGGGACCTCAGGGGGAAGGGGAGGGGGGCACCTCAGCCGGAAGATGGCACAACGCCCCGCTGGGCAATGATGGAACGTCATGCCACACACCAATGCCCATTGTAGAGATCGTCATGCCACACACCAATGCCCAGTGTAGAGATCGTCATGCCACACACCAAAGTCCGTATCAGAACTGCCATGTCAAAGCACCGCTGAACAGGGCAAAGACCGCCATGGCAAAGCACCGCTGAACAGTCCAGAACCGCCATGGCAAAGCACCGCTGAACAGGGCAAAGACCGCCATGGCAAAGCACCGCTGAACAGTCCAGAACCACCATGCAAAGCACCGCTGAACAGGGCCAAGACCGCCATGGCAAAGCACCGCTGAACAGTCCAGAACCGCCATGGCAAAGCACCGCTGAACATGGCAAAGACCGCCATGGCAAAGCACCCCTGAACAGTCCAGAACCGCCATGGCAAAGCACCGCTGAACAGGGCAAAGACCGCCATGGCAAAGCACCGCTGAACAGTCCAGAACCGCCATGGCAAAGCACCGCTGAACAGGGCAAAGACCGCCATGTCAAAGCACAGCTGAACAGTCCAGAACCGCCATGGCAAAGCACCGCTGAACAGGGCAAAGACCGCCATGGCAAAGCACAGCTGAACAGTCCAGAACTGCCATGTCAAAGCACCGCTGAACAGGGCATGCACCGTGTAGGAATGAATGGACCGCCACATAAGGCATCCTTATCCCATGTGCAGCTGGGACAGTGACAGGACAGGTACTTTCACGTGGAGACTCATCCAGTCTGGGCACCAGTCCCCCTCCAGAACCAGTGGAGGCCTGCTTCTACTTGAGAGACTGTGGCTTTGCACTCCCCAGGATGGCACAGTGGGCAAACCACCCACTGTAGAGACTTGAGAGACTGTGGATTTGCACTCCTCAGGATGGCACAGTGGGCACGCCACCCACTGTAGAGACTTGAGAGACTGTGGCTTTGCACTCCCCAAGATGGCACAGTGGGCACGCCACCCACTGTAGAGACTTGAGAGACTGTGGCTTTGCACTCCCCAGGATGGCACAGTGGGCACGCCACCCACTGTAGAGACTTGAGAGACTGTGGCTTTGCACTCCCCAGGATGGCACAGTGGGCAAACCACCCACTGTATAGACTTGAGAGACTGTGGCTTTGCACTCCCCAGGATACATCAATGGGCATGGAGCCCTGTCGTGGATCTGGCTTCGCATTCATCTGGCTGAGGTGCCCCCCCTTCCGTTCCCCCTGAGGTGCCTGTAGTGTTTCTATCTGATGCCCCAGCAGTGTTCTCTCCGATTTTGGTCAGGTATCTATTGTGGGCCTCGCCCATGCATTTTTGGACTGTTGTTGCATGGACATTGTTGTGTACATATCTGCACTACTTCTCGGATTGTATGTGTAAATAAGAGTGATTTTGGGATATATATATCTGGATATTTTTTTATGACATGTATATTGGCACATTACAATGTTTGCCCGAATTTCGCATTCGCATTGTCTTTGCATTCTTCCGGGGGGATTGTGGGTTGTTACTGTGATTTTTGTGACTGCATTGGTGTGTATGTTGTGATATGCGAGGGTGGGGGTGTTTGGTGGGTGTCCCCCTAACTTTTGCCTCCCCCCTCCGTGTCGTAGGTGCAGTACTCACCGGTATATTCTGCGCCTACGTAGCTGTTGGTCGTAAAGGAGCAGAAAAACAAGGGCAGGTAGGATGTGTAATTCCGGCTCCATGGTGTCCTCGTTCCTCGTGGGATGTGTTCAGGTGAGCGTTTTCCCATAGCAAAAGCTGTTTCCGCCGTGTTTTTATCCACGGTGAATCCGTCCCGGAAAAGGTGGCGGATTGGTGGGTTGTAATAATGTGGGCGGTACATTGTCTCCCGCCTGTCTGTTGGCGGTAACCGCCGCGCTGCTTGTCTGTAACGCCGTGGCGGGCGGTGTGATAAAGTGGCTGTCTTTGTTGGCGGTTTCCGCCAGGGTCATGATTCCCTTTTTTTGTCCGCCGGCCCGTTTGCGGTATTACCGCACCTTTAACACCGTCCGCCAGGGTTGTAATGACCACTTAAGTTTCCCTGTTGCTGCTGTTGCAGAAAACTTCCCTGCATTCCTTTTTGTGCCACTTTAATCTACATCACCATTTACTTTTTTTTCATCTTTCTTTGTTTCAACTCAATCCCATAGCTACAGTACTTTGCACAATGCAATACTTCATTAATCGGCTTTGCTTGCCAGCAAACCAAATGACTCTGAATCATCTGGCTAATTTCAGGTCTCAATTCTTCAACAACTCTGAACATAAAATTAATCATGTCTTTTGGCTCAATTGTTTCTGTACCACTGTAAAGCTTGAATGTCTGCAACAATCTCTTGTAATAGACATGTATTGACACTTTCACTTCCTGTGCTCTCCTGTCTATTCTCTGCCAGTCAATATTCTTGGGCGAAAATCTTGTTTTCAAAAATTCAATCACCTTATAGTAATATTTCATTACCCTAGGAGATGGTGCATCTGTTGCTGGATCTCTCTGAGGTTCTCATTTCGGCCAATCTACGATCCTCTTGCATTCAACCCATAAGTCTGCTGGAACTACTATCTCTAAAAGGGTGTTCAAGTCCACCCACAGGCATTTTGCAAGATTCACAGTCCTAGCTGTCTGCTGGTACTATTCTACTGGTTTCTCTCTCAACGTGGGATCATCATTTGTAAATGACAGAATGTCACTTCTGCTCCAAGGGACATGGACAAAATTCCCTCCTATAATCTCACTCATTGGTAGAATTTTCACTGGGTCCTGAACCTGCTGCACATTTGCAGTAAGATTTGTGGAAACTCTTTTCTTCTTGTCTCTTTTCTTCACCCATCTGCCTTCCCATTTGTCTAATGCTCCCCATGTTTGAATGATCTGAAGTAATTCCATAAGGTGAATTTTCATTCCTGTGATTCTCCTTTTTTCAAAATCCTTCGACTCAAAATCTAATGTGTAATCCTCTTTAAGTGCTTTGTTTTCTCAACCTCTATGTCATATTTCTCTGCTAGGTTTGCTAATTTCTGATACACTACTCCTGCTTATCTTCTTTAAACATGTCAATTCTGTCTAACCTCATTGTTGCCTCATTTGGATCTTCTGCTTCTACTATGAGCCTGGTTAAATTCAGGGCACTTCCTCTGCTAGGATCTCCTTGTGTACTATTCAACTTCTCGAACCATTCGGTTAACTGTTGAGCTGTCAAGCCTTGTAATGTAACATTGTTGTAACTTACACCTGGCTGTTGCTGTAATGTTAAATTCAGGGTTTCTGGTGTCACCATGCTTGGATTTGGGCCTCACCTCATTATTTGGAGGAGTCCTGAAAGGACTTAAGTCAATTAATGGACCTGTTCCGTCAAATGTCAGTTTCATGGGAGTTGTCATTCTTGCATTTGCATTATATCTTCCCCTTTCTATGCTTGGGTTCAGAGTTTTCTTCTCGCTGTTCTCGTTATCTCCCTGGACGAACAATGGTATGACTGGACTTATGGTAACTGGTACTGACACTGCACCTGGACTTGGTCTGACATTTGTGTCTCTCGGGTATGCTATTCTTGTAGGCTGACTCTTTAATGCGGACATTTCCATGTGTGATCCTGCTATGGGGGTGTATCTTGGGATCGTCTATGTCTGTACTGGGGACATCAAGTTCGGGGTTGACTCTTTCTGAACCAATGTTGGCTTCTGTTAAACTTGTCCTGTCAGTACTATCAAGTTTGTTGTAGTATCTATAATGGGCACATCAAGGTAAATTCTGGGAATATCCATCTGCGGCATAGGCATTTGAACTGCAGAAGTAACTGGAACACTACGGCTAAACTGTATCTGGCTCTGGGCTGATTCAATTGATATAGGGGCTGTAGAATCGAAACTGGTGCTTGAGCTTCTCTCATGTGCTGCATATGGCGAGATGATTTCTCAATAACTGTAAAGTGAATTCATTGTCATCTGATTCTTCATCGTGTGTCAAAGACTTTCTAGATTCTGTGGATTTCTGCTCTTTATCATTAGAAGAATATAAATCCCTCTTTCTAGTGTTCTTTCTAGCTTCATTCTCATTTTCTTGTGTCATTGCAGGAAACAACCTAATTCCATGTAAAGTCTCAGTTCTCCCAAATTTCTGATCCCATCTAGCCTCTGCTAGTGTCTTTTCAGCTTTTCCCATTCTCCTCTTGAATTTCAGTTGCTGTTGCTGTCTAGCCACTAGTTTCCAAATGGTTAAAGCTTCAAACTGTGCTGGTCTCGGAGGAGGTTTCAAATCATATAGCACTCTCCTCAAATTCTCTAGGCTCCTCAAATTAAATGTTCCATGAGCAGGAAACGCTAAGCTCCCATCTTTCTCTGTCACTTTGCACCATTGTTTCAGCCAAAGACATGGCGCAGCACCTTGCGCTTCAGGTACAATATAGGCAGGTGTTCCTTCTGGCGGTGTAATTTCTCCTATACTCATTGGAATCGCCCTTTAGGGCACTCTTTAAAGCTTTGAAAATTTTCATTTTTGTACTTTTACACTAATTTCAATCAGCTCAGGAAATGACTTTTGATCCCAAAATCCCTTTCACCGGCCTCAACCAATTGCACTTCAGGGTTCACCGCCAATCCGTGCGGCTCCAATGACATCACACTCACACGTACAGCGGCTGACAAAGCCTTTCGGTTTGTTCTCTTCAATGCGGACTCACGCAACTAATGCAAAATTATTGCGAGCGCTAAACAAAATCAAAAAAACAATTTGTCAGTTTACTACAGGTAGGGTAACACAGTCCCTTTAGAAACCTTATGTTGTTTTCACTGACGGCCTTTCGCTCTGGCAGCTACTCTTCCTTTCTCAGTTTCCCTAATTCGCTAGCACTATCCGACCCACAAATCTTACTCTCAACTGATCAGTGGATCTGCCTGGTACACATAGGACTCACCAGATCTCAGTCGAAAACCATTTCAGTCACTTTAGCATGCACTCTTGAGTTTGTCAACCACAACCAAATCTGTGAATTATTTTTCTCTCTTTTAAGAGACAAATCAGTACCCCACTACCATCTCTGGGAAGACCAGCTATTTCTCAAGGAAAACGTTTATTGTGGCCTCTTAAAGAGACATAACCATGTTACTCTTCTACCTATCTCTAAACTGTATGATGGGCTCTTAAGGAGGCAAACAATCCTCTGCTACCATCTCTGTTTGCACGTCTGACGTTATCACCTTTAATTTATAAGGGGACGCGTTGGAGGTTTGATGGACCTTTTGACTGCAATTAGAGTAAATCTCACAAAAGGACTCAATTTCAATCCAAATCTATAACAAATATCAATCGACAGTATCAATAATCTTTGGAGTCAGTAATTCCACACACCAGGACCCCTTTGGCCATGAAAAACCACACCTTTCTTGTAAAACTTAGAATGTTTATTTCCCTATAGTAACAATGCTAATATCACTTAACTTAGTCTCAAACTCAAATGGTACACATACAGAAATAACACAGGTTGGCCAAATCTTCTAGAGAATCTCAATCTAACCAAAGCATAGATGATTAGCCACTCTAGAATTACAGTACAAATGAATAGCAAGAATAAGTGATCAATAGAGACCACATACATCTTGGTATCTACACAGTATTTGCAGGCTACACATCGGCCACATTTATAGTGTCTTACCGGGGCAGGTAGACCCCATTTGGAATGCAAAGTGGGTTTACGCATTGGGGGTAAAGCAGCCCACACTATTGAGTCCCTCAGATTGGTGCCTCACTTGAAAAAAAAACGAGGGGCCCCTCTGGTAGATAAGTGGCCTTCGACAACCTTCCAATGTTTTTGCATGATTTTATTAACCTAAACACTTGCGGGAGACATGTACTCATATAGATAATAGAAACAAGCTGTCATCTCATTTCGGAGGTTCCAACAATTCCACCCTGTGGTTATACCATGTTCTTTTTCTTGCCTGTTTGACTAATCTCTTAGGATAACTTCTCTCAATACATTTTTTAAAGAGAAAGTCCAATTCTCTGAAAAATTGTCCCTTCTGGTGTAGTGTAGGTGAATGGGAAAAACTGACCACCAAAAGGCAGATTATCTCTCAGGCTTCCAGGGTGGGTGCTTGAATATTACATGAAGGAATTCCTATCAGCCTCTGCAATGATCACTGCATCAGATCTAGCATGAGCCTCATCATTTCCTGAATTTGAGCCAGATTTGTAACATTAATAGGACACAAATACTTCATTTCCATCCTAGTTAATACGCCTTACCAGAGAGTGGTGTCTATTTCACACAAAAGAGGATATTTTAAGGGAGTAGAGGCCAGGTGTCTAAATGTTCCATGGGGACATGCAAGGATTCCTTACTTCTATGCGCTGCTCCCAATTTGAAGTATTGACAACTCCACACACTGCCAACACCAGAGATCTGCGTGGGGTGGGAACTCAAAGGCCCTCATTACAACCCTGGCGGTCGGTGTTAAAGCAGCGGTAATACCGCCAACTGTCCGGTGATAAACAAAATGGGATCACGACCACGGTGGAAACCGCCATCATAGACAGCCACTTTAACACTCCAACCGCAACAGCGGTACCAACAAGCACTGCGGTGGTCACCGCCAACAGACAGGCAGAAGACAATGTACCACCCACCCTATCACAACCATCAATCCGTCAGCTTTTCCGGGGCGGTACCAACACCATCAAAAGCACGGCAGAAACAGTGTTCTGTAGGGAAACCACTCACCTTTCTACACTCAACGAAGAACCAGGACGCCATGGAGCCCGAGCTGCAGGCCTTGCGGATGCTGGTGTATCTGCTAATGCATCAGGAACACCAAAGACGGCAGCGGCGACGACCATGATGAGTACTGCACCTAGCACACAGGGGAGGGAGGGAGGAAAAAGAGAGTGACACACACAGGCAACACGCAACACCCCCACCCCCACCCTCGCCCACAACACCATGCACACAAGCACATGCAGCAACAGTACATTTACACCCTGTAGCCCCCTGGAAGAATGCAAGGACAAAAGGAATTCAGTTCAAATAATGATATTTAGAAATATGCAGATAAAGTTAACGATTGGAAAAAACAGTATATACAAATATTTACAATATGTACAGAAGGCCGTACACTGTCCTTTGCAAATGTTTATGGCCCAGTGGGCAAAAAAATCATGGGTAAAGCCCACACTTGACTCCTGCCTCAAAACGGAGAGAACACTGCAGGGGCATCAGGTCGAAAACACACAGGGACCTCAGGGGGAAGAGGAGGGGGGCACCTCAGCCGGAAGATGGCACAACGCCCCGCTGGGCAATGATGGAACGTCATGCCACACACCAATGCCCATTGTAGAGATCGTCATGCCACACACCAATGCCCATTGCAGAGATCGTCATGCCACACACCAATGCCCAGTGTAGAGATCGTCATGCCACACACCAATGTCCGTATCAGAACCGCCATGTCAAAGCACCGCTGAACAGGGCAAAGACCGCCATGGCAAAGCACCGCTGAACAGTCCAGAACCGCCATGGCAAAGCACCGCTGAACAGGGCAAAGACCGCCATGGCAAAGCACCGCTGAACAGTCCAGAGCCGCCATGGCAAAGCACCGCTGAACAGGGCAAAGACCACCATGGCAAAGCACCGCTGAACAGTCCAGAACCGCCATGGCAAAGCACCGCTGAACATGACAAAGACCGCCATGGCAAAGCACCCCTGAACAGTCCAGAACCGCCATGGCAAAGCACCGCTGAACAGGGCAAAGACCGCCATGGCAAAGCACCGCTGAACAGTCCAGAACCGCCATGGCAAAGCACCGCTGAACAGGGCAAAGACCGCCATGGCAAAGCACCGCTGAAGCCCACACTTGACTCCTGCCTCAAAACGGAGAGAACACTGCAGGGGCATCAGGTCGAAAACACACAGGGACCTCAGGGAGAAGAGGAGGGGGGCACCTCAGCCAGAAGATGGCACAACGCCACTGCTCCTGAAGGGGGCAACATGCCCACTGCTTGGTCCTGGGGAGTGCAAAGCCACAGTCTCTCAAGTCTCTCCAGTGGGTGGGTTGCCCACTGCTTGGTCCGGGGAGTGCAAAGCCACAGTCTCTCTAGTGGGTGGTTTTCCCACTGCTTGGTCCTGGGGAGTTCAAAGCCACAGTCTCTCTAGTGGGTGGTTTGCCCACTGCTTGGTCCTAGGGAGTGCAAAGCCACAGTCTCGCAAGTCTCTCCAGTGGGTGGGTTGCCCCCTGCTTGGTCCTGGGGAGTGCAAAGCCACAGTCTCTTTATTGGGTGGGTTGCCCACTGCTTGGTCCTGAGGAGTGCAAATCAACAGTCTCTCAAGTGGGTGGCATCTCCACTGGTTCTGGAGGGGGCTTTGTGCCCAGTCTGCTTCATCCTGTCAAGGATGGGGGAGTGGATGCATTTCTCCACTGGTTCTGGAGGGGGCCTTGTGCCCAGTCTGCTTCATCCTGCCAAGTAAAGTGATAGTGGATGCATATCTCCACTGGTTCTGGAGGGGGCCGTGTGCCCAGTCTGCTTCCTCCTGCCAAGGAAAGTGATAGTGGATGCATATCTCCACTGGTTCTGGAGGGGGCCTTGTCCCCAGTCTGCTTCATCCTGCCAAGGATAGGGTGAGTGGAAGCATATCTCCACTGGTTCTGGAGGGGGCATTGTGCCCAGTGATGCTGCACCTGGGGTGTGGCAGTTCCCATTCCCTCACCTGGGTGTCTGAGACAAGAGATGTGCAGGGAACAGGTAGCATGATACCCCATGGGGGCATAGCCAGACTCCATCCTGCTGAGACTTTGGCTGCAAACTGCTGGTAGTGCAGGTGCTGGTGGTGGTGCTTCAAGTGGTGGGGGGAGGGTCCAGGCCGCCTCCTGCATCCCCGGATGGCTGCCCACTGGGGATGCTGCTGCTGACAGATGTAGTGGCACTGGCTGGGCATGTGGCGGTACAGCTGGTGGTGCTTTCGGCTGTGTCTGCGGTGGAGATGCTGCCAATGCTGGCTGTGGTACAGGTGCTGGTAGTGGTGGAGGGAGACCCCAGGCCGTCTCCTGCAGCCTCGGACAGCTGCCCACTGGGGATGATGCTGCTGACAGTTGTTGTGGTAGCCGCAGTGCAGGTGGCGGTGCAGGGGGCGGTGCAGGTGGCAGGGCATATGGCGGTGCAGGTGCCGGTGCCTGCGGTGGTGCTTTCCGCGGTACAGGTTGCAGGGAGGTCGGTACTGATGGTGGGCACCAGTCCCTCAAATGGAGGCTCCGAGGCCTGAAGTGCCTTGCCTTGGATTTTCTTCCCCTTCTCACCTTGGCAGGCGCTGCTGGGACATTGGCACTGGCAGATGCAGTTTTGGAGGAGGTCTTGCTGGGTGGGTCGTGCTTCTTGGCTGTGCTGCATGCTGGCCACTTCTTCACCTTGGCAGGTGGCGGAATGGGTTGCTCCTTTCCAGGGGTCAGTGGCACACTGGCAGCCCTGACAGGTGCCCCCTTTGATTCCCTGGGACTTGTAGCTACCACAATGGATGTAGACTTGGTGGCTGAGGTGTTGGCCTGGGATCTTCACACCCTAGCCCTAGGGGAAGGCCGGGGGGGGGGGAGGCAAAGGGAAAAGGGCAACGTTTGCCAGGAAAAACTTTTTAGGCACAGTGTGACGGGACGATGGAGAGGGTTTGGGAGTGGAGGAAGAGGGAGTGGTTGTAGGAGGTGTACGTCTGCTGAGTTTGGGTGAAGGTGCATGGGCTGGATGCTGTTGTGAGGTGGATGGCTGTTGGGTGGGTGGGTGCTTGCATTTGTGTACTTTGGGAGGAGGGGTCACAGACACACTGGGAGAGGACACAAGGGACTAGTGCATGGTTGTGGGGGTGGTGACTGCTCGTGAGGGGTGTGTTATGATGGGCATGCTGGTGATGGATGTAGTGGATGAAGATGTAGTGCATGCAGGTGTGAGTGGAGACACTACTGGGAGGGAGGTGGACGAGGAGGAGGAGGGGGACACAGTGGAGGCAGTGGATGTTGGTGTGTTTGCATGAGTATGATGCTTGTGTGAGTGCCTGTGAGATGACGTGTGGTGCTTATGTTTGCCTAAGCCACTTTTGTGTGTTGATTTGGGTGCATGCTGGTCTGAAGGAGAGCTTGGGATAGGGTGAGGTAGAGGGGATTGGGTCTCGGTAGTGGAAGTTGGGGTGGGAGGCTGGACACAGGGATAATGGCTGCCATCAGTGCTGAGGCCAGAGCCTAAAATGCTCTCTGTTGGGCCACCACGCAAGAATGAATTCCCTCCAAGTATGCTTTTGTTTGTTGCAAATGCCTCTCGACACCCTGGATGGCATTCAGAATGGTTGACTGCCAAAAAGTGAGGGATCTCAGGCAGTCAATAGCCTCCTCACTGAGGGCAGCAGGGCTGACTGGGGCAGGGCCTGAGGTGCCTGGGGCAAAGTTGATGCCCACCCTCCTGGGTGAGCGGGCACGGGAAACACGCTGAGGGGTGCTGGAGGTCTGTGCTGGTAGGGGGGGTGGCAGCTGTACCTGTTGTTGGGTGGGCACAGAGGTGTCCACCACCACCAGGGAGCTTCCATCGGAGGAGGAGTTGCTGTCACTGGTCTCCGCTCCTGTCCCCGTCGTGGAGCTCCCCTCGCCCCCAATCCCACTGGTGCCTTCACCCTCGGTGATTTCGGCTTCCAGGTCCATGTGGGATGCAGCTACTCTCCTTCGCTGGTGCCTCTGCTCCTCCGCTAGATGATGCTAATGCTCACAAGGACATGGTGACAAAACAAAAAGGGGGGGAGAGACAGAGGATACACTTGATGAATGCCAGCAACAACGCTACCGTTGGCATACACAACACATAGGGAGCTGCCCTATGCACTAGGCCATGCCCAACCAGTCACTAAGGTAGTCACCAGCCCATGGGGTACAATGCCTAACGCCAACATCTGCACACCTGAAACCCACAGGACCCTGCCCAGTAGGTGCTGCCCACTTGTACCATTGGGGTAGGAGTGCTTCAGAGCCTGCACACAAGGGTCCTACCCTGCCATGATCTCCCTGGCCTAGGTGCACCCACAGCCCACATCCCCTAACCACAGACCACATCCCCCACCCAGCTAGCTCCTAAAGTGCGCAAAGTCAGGATTCAGAATCTGTACCCCCTTGTGGCTGCTGTGATGCCCTCAAGCGCCCATCCAACACATGGTGCGACGAGCACCACTTCCACGTTGGGAGGCCAGCCTAGCTGGGCCTCTGCCATTTTCTTGGTCCAGTGTTGCAGGTCCTCCCATCTCTTGCTGCAGTGGATGCTCCGTCTGTGATAGACCCCCAGGGTCCGTACCTCTTTGGCGATGGCACGCCAAATACCCTTTTACTGGTGGGCGCTAACCTAGAGGGAAAAGACAGCAGAAAAGGAAATTACTCACCCGTCCAGACCGGCATACTCATTGCCCACCAGTTCCCACCCATGCCCTGACACACATACACTGACCACCTCTCATGCATCACTCAGGCCAGGATGCCTCAGCACCACCCAACATGTGGCTTACATCCACACCACTCCAAACATGCCTTGCCCACACATCATGCTCACAGTGTACTCACCTGTTTGTCTGGAGGACCGTAGAGTAATGTGTACTGGGGTAGGACCCCATCAACCAGTTGCTCCAACTCCTCCGCAGTGAAGGCAGGGGCCCTTTCCCCAGACACTCTAGCCATTGTCACTTCCAGACTCAGGTCACAGCAGCACTTTCAGTGTAGGTCCTCTCCGTTTGACGGTCAGGTAGCAAGTGAGTGAATAGTTAGAAAATGGCGGTGACGTCCATGGTGGTGCGTACCGTCACTGCCGGCATACATTGCCATTGGCTCCTGGAACCCATAGGGCCCAATGATAACCAATGCGAAGTTGGGCGGCGGTCATCGACCGCCTACTGCCAGAGAGCACAATGCCAGGGCACTTACCTCATTTCCACATGTCCCTCCTCACAGGTCAGGCAGCCGCCATTTTAGGGGGGCACATGGCATGGCACCTAACTGTGTCACAGCAGACATTGGCCTATCAACTGACTCTCGACTTCTCGACTTTACATACTGCTTCTGTGACTTAAATTCAGCAACAGTTGTGCATTCTATGTGGAAATATGACCTTCTACTCACCGTTCTTCTCCATAGGCTACGACCGCTGAGGAAGATGATGAGATGGTGGCATCTTCCGGTGTACAGACCCCTGGTGGACCTGTCGACAATGGAGGACAGACATATTATCATCACATATATACTTGATCGTGCCACTAAGAACTGTGTGCCAATTGGAGCCAGACCTGATGTCAGCTATCCGCCAGCCTACAGGAATACCACCTCTAATGCAGGTTCTGTCAGTGCTACATTTCCTGGCAAGTGGTTCCTTTCAAACTACAGTGGCCATGACATCAGGAATGTCTCAGCCAATGTTCTCCAAAGTGTTGTCCAGAGTGTTGTCTGCCCTGCTGAAGCACATACTCAGTTACATCGTGTTCCCCCAGGTGGATGATTTGGCCACAGTGAAAGCTGACTTTTATGCCCTGAGACATATCCCCAACATCATTGGTGCCATTGATGGTGTACATGTGGCATTTGTCCCCCCCACCCGGAGAAATTAACAGGTTTACAAGAATAGAAAAATCTATCACTCAATGAATGTGCAGATGCTGTGTTTGGCGGACCAGTACATCTCCCATGTGAGTGCCATATATCCTGGCTCTGTGCATGATGCCTCTATCTTGAGGAATAGCAGCATCCCTCATGTGATCGGCCAACTCTAGAGGCACTGATTGTGGCTAATAGGTGAACCCAAGGTCCCCACACAGTATAAGTAGGTGTCTGGGTATGGGGATCTCCCTAAGGGTTAGTGTGTGTCTAACAGTTGGCCTTCAAAATTTACAGGTGACTCTGGTTACCCCAACCTCTCATGGCTACTGACCCCAGTGAGGAATCCATGGCAAGGGCCGAGGAACTTTACAATGAGACACATGGGCGTACAAGGAGGATTATTGAGAGAACCTTTGGCCTCCTAAAGACCAGGTTCCAGTGCCTCCATCTGACAGGAGGATCCCTCAAACTACTCACCAAAGAAGGTGTGCCAGATCATTGTGACATGCTGTATGTTGCACAACCTGGCCTTGAGACATCAGGTGCCTTTTCTGCAGGAGGATAAGCCTGTAGATGGTTTTGTGGCAGTGGTGGGCCCTGTGGACAGTGAGGAAGAGGAGGCAGATGAAGAAGATGTGGACAACAGGACAAACATTATACAGCAGTACTTCCAGTGACACACAGGTAAGAAACTGTAATTCAACTTTACATTTCAGATAATCTTTTGGACATTGTACATGGCATCCTCTTACCCTCTGTCTATGGACACTGACTGTACCCTTTGGATTCTCTGTTTTCAGATCTGTGTGCCCCATTGTGGCTCCTGCTATATGTACTGCTGCCTACCAAAGGTCATCCTGTAGTATATTTCACTGAACCTATATGTTGCAATGCTTTGATAATATTGTACTAATACATTTTTTGATTAATTACACTGACTCCAGTAAGGTATTTGTTTCAAGGGTATTTATTTTTGTGCCAATGAGTATGGGGGTATGAGCAAGGGGCCGGGGTGATGGTGGAGGAATGTCCAGTTAGAGTCCAGTCTATTGGTATCACAGGTGCATTGTCAAAGGGGGCATAGTAAGTGGAGCAATGGCAGTTCAAGGTGGACAGGGTGACACAGCAGGACAGAAGGGTGACAATCAGGAGAGTCTTATTTCCTGTCGGGGTCTTGGCAATGTTCTCTGTCTTCTGCCTGGATCTCAGGGTTCATTTGCGGGGTGGGTCTCCGTCTGCAGTGGGTGGGGTGCTGGTGGCCTGTTCGTCCTGTGGCAGGGCCTCCTGTCCACTAGCACCAGCAGAGGTGGAAGGCTGTTCCTCGGTTTGGCTAGTGTCAGGTGCCCTTTGTTGTGCCACTGCCACCCTCATGGTCTTGCCCATGTCAGCCAGCACCCCTGCAATGGTGACCATGATGGTGTATATTTTTGTTAGGTCCTCCCTGGTCCCCAGGTACTGTCCCTCCTGCAGCCACTAGGTCTCCTGTAACTTGGCCAGTACCTGGCCCATGGTCTCCTGGGAATGGTGGTATGCTCCCATGATGTTTGAGAGTGCCTCGTGGAGAGTCGGTTCCCTGGGCTTGTCCTCCCCTGTCGCACAGCAGTCCTCCCAGCTTCCCTGTTGTCCTGTGCCTCTGTCTCCTGAACCGTGTGCCCAATGCCACTGACCCCAGGTCCCTGATCATTTGTGGGGTTGCCTGGGGTCCCTTTAGTGGTGGACACACTGCTGATTGACATGTCCTGGGGACAGTGGCATGGGCCCGCTGGATGGGTGCTGTGTTGGTGTTTCCTGAGGGGGGAGTCTCTGTGGTGGGTTGGGACTGTGGCACGGGAACCGACTGTCCAGAGGTCCCTGATGGGCCAGGTTGGTCATCGTGATCTAGGCATTCAGAGCTGCTGTCATCACTGTGGGCCTCTTCTGGGGAGTTGGCTGGATGTAGCTGGCACCTCCTCTCTGGTGACACTGGGTAGGGGTCCTGTTGGGATGCAAATGCATTGTTAATGTATCTGCATGCGCCATCTTGTGCATAGTTGTGTTTTCCTCTATGATTGTGATTTCCCTGTGGGCTTGACCTTGTGTGAGTGGTGGTTTTGTGGGCTGAGTGAGTCTCTCTAATGTGCATGCTTTAGTGATGGTTTTCCATGCAGGTCTGTGATGGGTGTCCATGCATTGGGGGTGCATGCAGGGCTTGATATTGAGCTGGGTAGGTTTTGCTAGTGGGGTATATGTGAGTTAGTGGAGGGTTTGGGTAGGGGTAGGAGTTTGTGATGGCACGCAGCTAGGGTGGGGGGATGAAGTAGTAAATATTTGCCTTACCAGAGTCCAGTCCTCCTGCTACTCCTGTGAAGCCCTCAGGATGCATGATCGCCAAGACTTGCTCCTCCCATGTTGTTACTTGTAGGGAAGGAGGTGGGGGTCCACCGCCAGTCCTCTGTACAGCAATCTGGTGTCTTGAAACCACGGAACACACCTTTCCCCGTAGGTCATTCCACCTCTTCCTGATGTCACCACTGGTTCTTGGGTGCTGTCCCACAGCGCTGACCCTGTCCACGATTCTCTGCCATAGCTTCATCTTCCTTGCAATGGATTTCTGCTGCACCTGTTATCCAAATAGCTGTGGCTCTACCCAGATGGTTTCCTCAACCATGACCTTTTTTTTCGTTGGAATGGTTGTGGGTAATGTGGGTGTGTGTTTTATAGAGGTGTGAGTGTGTGGGTGTGGTGTGTGTATGTGTGTTAGTTGTGTGTAGTTTGAATTGTCTAATGTGGTGTAGTTTTGTAAGTGTGTGTGTATTTTGAGGGCACCGGTGTGTACCGCCAATGCTTTACCACTGTTGAAAGACCGCTGCGTTGACTCGTGGGTCGTGATACTGTGGGCGTATTCCTGTTGGCGTAACTGTGTGGGTTTTGCTATCACCAGTTTATCACTGACCTTTGGTCTGGCAGACTTGTGTGGGTGTCTGTATTGTGGCGGCATTCTATGTGTGGGTCACGATACCCGTGGTGGATTACCGCTGCGGTCACGGTATGTTGGTGGCCATCTGCACGGCGGTTGATGCCGTTTACCGCCAGGGTTTTAATGAGGGCCAACATATCTTCACATTTATATGGTGAATAGAGCAAGTGAAGCTTAGCAGGAATTTCGAAATTACTGGATATTCTGCAGAAAATAAAACCAGGAGCAATTTTTAAACTGGAAAACAAAGGCCGTAATTACTTCATGAAAGTCTGTTCAAAATTGTGCAGTAAAGGTTCATAACATCATGGGTGCTTTAAGGAGCTTTAACCATATTTCCAGAGAAGAGAGAATGAGTTTGAAAAAACGAATTAAGCAGTTCTGAAAAATGACTCATCCTTATTGCAGGACAGATAATATTCCACTGAGTGAGTCATCATTTCAAAAGACATAAGCGTAGTTCAACTGATAATACATAGAACTGGCTAAGCTGTCCCTAGCATTACTTACTTAAACGTACAGACAATTATCCAGATACGGAGCTGTTCAACAAACGCAGGTAGACAATTTCAAATCCACAAGAAACCCGGGTTTGTCAGGGACAGAAACTGACCAGCACTAAGTTGTCGGTAAACTTTTTGAAGAGAACCAATGTTCCAAAAACTTCCTGTTCAATACAGGTGGGGTTGTAGCTTATGTGTCATATACCTACGAAGATTACCATTCATAAATATTATATTGGGATCTCTAGTAGCGTGGACAGTGATTAGTGATTCCCCAAGAAATTCCTAATCATCATTGCAGAATGAAGATGGTAAGTTTGTCTCTGTTGCTTGACAGGATCACATGGTTTTCACAATATGTTTTTTCACAGCTGATGATGCAGTTATGTTCTGGTGCCATTCAGAGGTATGGTTTTTTTTGACCAATTTAACTTTGTGTTCTCAGCATGCTCCTGACCTAATACTTTAGTTTAATCGGGTAATCAACTTCCTGTTTTGGGGTCCCCCTGTCCTAGATTTTACACACTGGCGATATATTTGTTGTACGGATATATCTTGGCTTTTGTTCCAGATGCCTAATATTTCCTTCTATTGCTGTTGTCATGTACTGTAGTTTGTAAGTTTTACTTGCTTATGTTTCTGTTTCCTTGATAGTGGTTTAGGGTGTGTTAGACCTGTCAGCCTCAGGGTGGTCTTCCCCCACACTTTTTGCCTTCTCTCCTCCTGTTTTGCTGAATTAATTTTTGTTGGTCTTAGGACTCTATGCACTTTACAACCGCTAACCAGTGTTAAAATGTGTTTGCTCAATCCCTAAAACACGGTAACATTGGTTTACACCTCATTGGCAGATCTTACTTAATTGTAAGACCCTAGTAAAGTGGTATACCATATACCCATGGCAGGTAAATGGGTCTGCAGCACTTATTGTGACACCCACTTGAGTAGTCCCTTAAAACATGTCTCAGGCCTGCCTTTGTAGCCTGTGTTCAATTTTCAACTGCCAATTCAACCTGGCAAAATAACCCCCTTGCCTGGTCTAGCACTCCCTTTTTAATACATATAAGTTACCCCTAAGGTAGGTCCTAAACATTCCAGAGGGCAGGGTGCAGTGTATTTATAAAGAAGGACATGTATTTTTAAGTACTACATGTCCTGTTACTAACAAAAACACACATGTGTTTTTCACTGCTGTGAAGCCTGCCTCTCCCATTGGGTAACATTGCATTATCTTATTACATTTCAGCATTGAGAGGAGATAGAAATACCATGTTTTGTGTCTACAGAACTGTAATTTAAATTAATCTTTAATGGGGAAATCAGGTTTTAAGTCACAAATCTGAAAAGGCCACTTTTAGAAGTCTGGCATTGTCTTGGTGCTTGTAGCCTGTTCCTGGGTCACTAGGTGTAGTTAGAAGCTGGTTTTTAGGTATACCTCCTAGACAGCCATACATTAGGGGGTCTGGGTGTTGGCAGGATGTTCCTTCCTGGTAGGATGGGAGGAGTTCTAAACAATCCAACTTGCACTTCAGCTCACCCACATAGATCTTCACACTAGCCTTGGAAACCTGGGGCAGGGCAGGGAGGCGAGAGATTCCAAAAGTGTATGCAGTGGTGAAACTCCAGAATTTTTATTCACTTGAAAGATAGCAACAGGTGAACATTTAGGACCCTCAGACCCATTCTTCAGTTCAATTCTGCAACTGTGTAGGACTCTCAGTGGACTGCCCTGCTGCCTGTGACCTGCATTGTACTTCAGAGGACTGCCATGCAGCACCAAAAGGACTTTCCTACTGCTTGCAGCCTACTCTTTGCCCACAGAGTACTACCATGCTGCTTCAGACCTGATCTTCTGCTTCAACACAAAACTTACAGCTGGGAGAGGTGTCAACTGGGCAGCCTCTGCTGGAGGTAAGGGCTGCATTGTCTCTGCAGGGGGAGGTGTCAGCTGGGCAGCCTCTGCTGGAGGTGGGGCTGCTGTGTCCCAGCTGGAGGTGAGGGCTTCTTGCCTGTCATTAGTGGTTGGGTGGGAACCGTACCCCTCCTGGCTGGTGGAGTGTGACCATTCCCTTTCCTTGCTGGTGGAGTGGGATCCTTCCCTTTCCTGGCTGGTGGAGTGGGATCCTTCACTGTCTTGCCTCCACGACTAGGAGGTTCCTCCACTGTCCCCGTGGACTGTTTGGCTGAGGTGCTGGGCTGGGTCGTTGGGACCCTGCTCTTATGGGCAGGATGGTGTTAAGGAGGAGAGAAGAGGTCAAGTTGGGCAAGGAAAAGCTTCTTAGGGACGGTGGGGCGGGATGAGGGAGGAGGGATGGGAGTGGAGGTTGAGGGAGTGGTTGTTGGAGGAGTACGTCTGCTGGACTTGGGTTCAGGTGCATGGGCAGTGTGCAGTTTGAGGTCGATGGCTGTTGGGTGTCTGAGTGGGTGTGTTTGTGTCCTTTGGGAGTGGGGACAGACAGGGTGGGAGAGGAACAGTGGACACGTGAATGGATGTTGTGGAGGTGTCTGCTAGTGAGGTGTGTGTGCTGCTTGGTGTGGTGATGGTGGTGGCTGTTGAAGCAGTGCCTGCAGGTGTGAGTGTGAACATGACTGTGAGGGAGGTAGAGGAGGGGGAGGGGAAAGCAGTGGAGGCAGTGGAGGCAGTGGATGTGGATGTGTGTGCAACTGTCTGTTGTTTGTGTGAGTGCTTGTGGACTGAAGCATGGTGCCTGTGTTTGACTGTGCCACTCTTGTGTGATGTCTTGTGTGCATGCTCGTCTGTATGTGTGCATGGGATGGGTTGGGGTTGAGGAGACTGGGCCTGGGAAGTGGTGGTTGGAGGGGGACGGTAAGAACAGAAACAATGGCTGCCATCAGAGAGGAGGCCAAAGCCTAAATTGATCTCTGTTGGGCCGCCAATCACCTGTGGATGCCCTCCAGGAATGCATTGCATTGCTGCCTCTGGGATGCCAGCCCTTGAATGGCATTCACAATGGTTGACTGTCCTACAGAGATGGATCTCAGGAGGTCAATAGCCTCCTCACTCATGGCAGCAGGGCTCACTGGGGCACAGCCTATGGTGCCAGAGGCAAAGGAGATGCCCACCCTCCTGGGTGAGCGGGCACAGGCAACTCGCTGAGGAGCTATTGGGAGGGAGGTGCTGGTACAGGGGTGCTGGCTTTACCTGCAGCTGCGGTGGAAACAGAGGTGTTTGCCACCACCAGGGAGCTTCCACTGGAGGAGGTATCTGAATCAGTGTTGTCACCTCCTGTCTCTGACGTGGTTCTCCCCTCGCCCTCTGTCCCACTGGCTCCCTCGGTGTCAGTGGACTCTGCCTCCTGGGTCCTGTGGGATGCAGCTCCCTCTGTCACCGGTGCCACTGCTTCTCCGCCAGATGATGCTAATGCACACATGGACAGGATGACAGAAGGAGAAAGGGGGGGAGAGAGAGAAAGGGAGCACTGGGTCAATTACAGCACCAACACCACAGTTAGCTTACACAGCACTGTCACACACAGTGATCAAGATTGAGCATTCTGCATTGCACTGACATTGATTTGGCTAGATGCCACAGCAAGATGAGGGCCAAATACCTCCAACTGCACACCTCCTGGGACCCACAAAGCCCTGATTGTTGTGGAATGCAACCGAGCTGGGTTACCTGCATTTGCCATACACCCATTACCCTTGAGCTGGATCACGCTGCAGTGTCTGTCCCGGCATTAAGGGGCACCCACTAACTCACATGTACCACCCGGATCCCATGCCACCTACAAATTATTGTAGTATTGCCCACTGTACTCACCCCCTTGTGGCTTCTGTGATGCCCTCAAGAGCCCATCCAGCTCTGGGTAGGCCATGGCCAATATGCGGGCCAGGGGTCATGTTCCGACGGGCACCCCTTCCTCGTTGGGAGGCCATCCCAAGCTGTGCCTCAGCGGTCTTCTGTGCCTAGCGTCTCAGGTCCTCCCACTGTTTCTTGCAGTGGGTGCTCCGCCTGCTGTATACCCCAGGGTCCGCACGTCCTTAGCGATGGCACGCCACAATCCCTTCTTCTGATGGGCGCTCACCTTCAGAGGGAATGCAGACAGGAGGGCACCATTTCACATACATTTCAGCCTGTCACACATATGGCCCACAAATCCTGTTTCCAAATCCATTGGCACACACATCGCCCTGCGCCAACCATGTACACTACCTACAGAAATCCCCCCCAAATTACACACATCTTCATGCAACCTCCCCACATGCATCGTGCACAAGGTGAACTCACCTGGTGGTCTGGAGGCCCATACAGCTGTCTATACTTGGGTAGGACCCCATCTGCCAAGCATTACAACTCCTGCAAAGTGAAGGCAGGGGCCCGTTCCCCAGTCACATGGGCCATGGTATGTTCCAGGCACAGGTCACAGCAGCACACGCAGTGTAGGTGTTCTTCTGTGGAAAGTCAGGAATCAAGTGAAAATGCTGGTCACGTCCATGGCGTGTACACCGTCACTGCCGACGGTGATCCCCATTGGCCACTGTACTCCATAGGGACTCATATTAGCCAATGAGGAATTACACAGCAGTGCAACACCGCCTTCTGCCACAACACCCAACTTCGGCAGAGTTACCTCACTTTCACATGTCCCTAGGTACAGAACAGCTGGTCACCATTTCATGGTGGTGGACTACATGCATATGTTCCAGAACTGTGTCATTGCCGTAAATTGCACATACAATGACATTCCCACTGTCCCATCACATTAATGCTGTATGCACATTGAGGTGGTGGTTCCATTGTTAAAATTTTGACAGCCTACTCACTCTTGTGCCCCTTAGATACATACCACTGGAGATGAATAGGAGGAGAAGACAAACCCCCGTGTACAGACCTGTTGTGGACTTGGCTACACTGGAGGACAGGCATGTTATACTCACCTATAGACTGAACAGGGCCACAATCACAGAGCTGTGCACACAAATAGAGCCTGACCTGATATCAGCTATCCATCATCCCACTGGCATCCCCTCGCTTGTGCAGGTTCTATCTGTGCTCCATTTACTGGCAACTGGTTCTTTCCAAGTGACAGTGGGCTTGGCAGCAGGAATATCACAGTCAATGTTCTCAATAGTGCTGGCAAGGGTATTGTCTGCCTTGGTGAAACACATGTGCAGCTACATTTCTTCCCCCCAGGTGGAAGATTTGGCCACTGTGAAGGCCGGATTCTATGCAATGGGACATATACCTACTATTATTGGGGAGATTGACAGTACACATATTGCGTTTGTCCCCACGCCAGAATGAACAGGTGTTCAGGAATCGGCAGAGTTTCCACTCACTGAATGTGCAAATGGTGTGCCTGGCAAGCCAGTACATCTCCCACATCACTGCCAAGTATCCTGGGACGGTGCATGATGCCTTCATTCTGAGGAATAGCAGCATCCCAAATGTGATGGCCCAACTACAGAGGCACAGGGTGCGGCTAATAGGTGAGCCAGGGTCCCCACCCACTGTATGTCAGTGTACGCCTTCATGTGTTATCCCCATAGGATTGTATAAGGTTAAATTGTGTCCCTCACTATTTGCAGGTGACTCTGGCTACTCAAACCTATTGTGGCTCCTGACCCCTGTGAGGAATGCCAGGATAGAGGCTGAGAACCTGTGTCCAAGGGGCCATAGGAAGGGGAGCAGAGGAAGTTCAAAGTGGACAAGGTGATAGGATGGGACACAAGGGGGACAATCAGGAGAGTCTCATTTCCTTTTGGTGGTCTTGGTCTTGGCAAGTGCCTCTGGCTTCTGTCTGGGTCACAGTGAACGTTTGTGGGGTGGTTCACCTTCTGTAGGGGGAGGGGTGTTGGTGGCCTGTTGGTCCTGTGGCGGTGCCTCCTGCCCACAAGCTCCAGTAGAAGTGGAGGGCTGGTCAATACACTGGCTAGTTGTAGGGCCCCGCTGGTGTGCTGTCCATTCCCTCATGATGTTGTGTTGGCCATGTCTGCCAGCACCCCTGCTATGGAGATCATGGTGGTGTTGAGAGCCTGCAAGTCCTCCTTGATATGGTGTTCCTCCTGCAGCTGCTTGTTCTCCTGCATGGTGTTAAGGACTGGGCCCATTGTGTCCTGGGATTGTTGGTAGGCCTCCTGGACATTGACGAGTGTCTCCTGGAGAGTCGATTCCCTGGGCCTGTCCTCCCCCTGGCTCAGAGTAGTCCTCCCAGTGTCCCTGTTTCCCTGTGCCTCTGTCCCCTGAAAGGTGTGCCCACTGCCACTGACCCAGGTCCCTGATTGTCTTGGGTTTGAGGTGTAGACTGGGGTCCCTGTACAGGTTGGCACACTGCTGATTGACATTTCCTGGGGACAGAGGTGTGGGGATGCTGGGTGGGTGCTGTGGTGTTGGATACTGATGGGGGAGGCTCTGTGGTGGACTGTGAGTTGGCTGTGGTGACTAACTGACCAGTGGTCCCTGATGGGCCAGGTAGTTCACCCAGATCCTGAAGTCCTGAGTTACTGTCATCACTGGGGGAATCTTCTGGGGGGGGACTGGTTAGTCGTGGCACCTTCTCTCCACTGAGATTGGCTGGGGCACCTGTGGGGATCTAAGTGATGTATTATGCTTCATGTCTGTGACATATTGTACATCCCTAGCTTCCACTCTATTGTTGCAGTTACCCTGCAACCTTTGTTTGTTTATGGTGATGTATTGTGTTATTGTTAGTTCCACTATACTGTGCATGCTTTTGTGATGGATGTACATACAAGGCTGAGAGGGCTGTCCATGCATTAGTATCACATGCAGGGTTTGGCATTAATGTTAGTCATATGTGTAGGTGCAGTATGTGGGATGGAGCGGAGTGATGGGAGTGAGGGTGTGAGATGACATGTAGGTTTAGGGGGTAATAAGTAGTAAATGTTGACTCACCAGTGTCCAGCCCTCCATCAACTCCAGTGAGTCCCTCAGGATGCAGTAATGCCAAGACTTGCTCCTCCCATGCTGTGAGCTGTGGGGGAGGAGGTGGGGGTCTACAACCAGTCCTCTGCCTGGCAAGCTTGTGCCTTGCTGCTATGAAATGTACCTTCCCATGTAGGTCATTCCACCTCTTCCTGATGTCATCCCTGGTACGTGGATGCTGTCCCTCGGCCTTCACCCTGTCCACGATTCTCTGCCATAGCTTCATCTTCCTGGCAATGGATATTTGTCCCTGTGCTCCAAACAGCAGTGGCTCTACCCTGACTATTTTCTCCACCATGACCGGCAACTTCTCATCTGTGAAACGGGGGTGCCTTTGTGGGGACATGGGTGTTGTGTGGTGTGTGTAAGTGTGTGGGTGTTGGGCACTGTGGTTGGGTGTGCGAAGTGTGGTGCGTGAGGCATGTATGGGTGTGTGTGTTTAGTTGTCGGTCTTGATGTCAGTGTGGTGGCAATAATTTCTATTTGTAAAGGGTTGTGGGTGATGTGGGTGTGTGTTTTATAGTGCTGTGAGGGTGTGGGCATGGTGTGTGTATGAGTGTCAGGTGTGTATATTTGGAATTGGCCAATGTTGTGTAGTTTAATATTTGGGTGTTCATTCTGAGCATGCCGGTGTGTACCGCCAATGGTTACAGCCATTGAATATCCGCTGTGGTGATTCATGGGTCATGATGTGGTGGGCATTGTTTTGTTGGCATAACGGTATGGGTGTTGGTACCACCACTTTAGCACTGACCTTTGGGTTGGCGAATTTGTGTATATGGCAGGATTCTGTTGGATTGATGTGTGTGTGTCATAATATGGATAACGGATATCGGCCACTGCGGCGGTATGTTGGCAGCTGTCACCGCGGCAGTAAGCGGGATTTACCGCCAATGTCATGATGAGGGCCTTTGTGTCACCAGGCTCAGTGTAACATTTAAATATGAATTGGCATGAAGTGGTAATTTCAGATGCCACCGCCCATTATTTTTCAATCTCCTACCTTAGTTAAGCTATCAAGAACAACATTTAACCTTTAGAATCTTCTGATCTGTAGCATTTGTGCCACTGCTGTCTTTCTCCATCCAGATTCCTCTGTGGGAAAATCTCTGGCCGTCTTTTCCTGGGGAGCTCCAACATTTGTTTATATAATTACCAAAGTTAATAACATGTGCCTCTTATTTCGAGAGATCACCCAAATAGTACAAAATAGCATTCATAAGAGTAATCCTAGCTCACTTTTTGTTGATGTTTTCCTATTTACTTTTTCTTTTTTTTTATAAATATTTTTTTTATTGGATGCATGAGAAGCAGTTCATTACAAACACTGGGAAGAAGAAAAAAACCTCCCATACAGTATAAAAACAATACAATATGTTCAGAATAAAGTGCGTTGTGCCTTAATACATTTATATAAAAAAACATTCAAGTGCACACTATTTCACCAGTGAACGAATGTAGTCCGTACACATATTGACTACTTAGACCTGACCCAATCCCTGAGGAGTCCCCATATTACCTGCCCTTGCATCTAGCCTTCCTCCCCTTGCTTTGATAAAGTGCAGTCTCCAAATTATATATGGATAGAAGTTGTCGCAACCACTGCTGAAATTATGGGGGTTGTGGGTCTAGCCATGCAGACGCAACACACAATCGATAAACAGCCATTGACATAAAAATAAAGTTTTTTTTGGGCCCAGCCATTCCTACTTCCTCTGATATCTAGTGTAAGCTCCACATCATATTTCACCACCTCTTTTGAAACCTGTTTGATCTCCTCTTTTATTGGTTCCAGTCTTGTGCAGGTAGCAAAGATATGTGTGAAATCTGCCCCAATTACATGGCATTTCGGTCAGTGAGTCCCCTCCAACCTTCCCCATTTGGCTATTTTGGATGGAGTAAAATATATATCATATATTGTCTTATAATGTCGTGCCTGTGGTGCTGGTGAAATTAAAATAGTACAACCAAGTTCTAAGGATTCATAAAGTTTAGTGCCTCCCCTGTTTAAGCTATCTTCCCACTTCTTACTATATTTCTCGAGATCATTAGGTTGCTCCGATATGAGTATTGAATATAAAGAACTTATTGACAGCCGGGCTCCGCCTGTTATCATCTCCATGAGTGTGTTTTTTGCAAACCCCTCTGGCCCTCTGGTTTTCTTACATAAAAAATCTCTTATTTGTAAATATTTAAAAAATTCCCTTTGCTCCAATCCATACCTTTCTCGGAGGTCCTCAAATGTTCTCATCTCAGTTCCCTCATCAAAATCTCCTAACCTCTGAACCCCATGTGAGCTCCAATTTACAAAGCAGCGATCTTTGAATATCTCTGGAAGAGAGGGGTTATTGTGTATTGACGAATACCGTTTAAATCTACAGAATCCTGCTTTCTTCCGCCAGGGGCTCCAACATTCAAAAGTGGCCCCTAATACCTTGAACCACACTTTCTCACAATAACTGGGTTCCACCAATGTCAACAATCCACCATTAGATATCAGTCCAGTTAGTAGCTTGTAGAAATTGGGCCGGTATCCTACCCTTGTCACGCCTCCTTTGCTTACCATCAGTGGGCACATATATTGGAAAGCAGCTGGCAATTGATAAAATTTTGAATTTGGTTAAGACCATTCCCCCTTCTCTCTAGGTAGGGACATATATTTACTAGCTCTTGTACTCTTGCCACACTCCCAGATAAATCTTGTTACTAGCTTATCTTTTGCGATAAACCATGATTTTTCAAAGGCCAGTGGGATTGTCCAAAAGAGATACAGAACCTTGGGTATGAATATCATTTTGATCATATTGCATCGCTCCATTATAGACATGTGCAAATTGTTCTATCTGCTAAAATCTTGTTTAGCTCTCCCTAAAATCGGCATCAGATTTAGACTAACTATCTTTTCCACAGTGGGGCTAATGTCTATACCTAAATATACTGCACGGTCCACTTTACGAGTGTCATGAGTAGTCGTATATTTATTAACCAACAGCTGGATTTTTTCTCTATTCAATAAATACCCAGAACACTCTCCGAAATTACTTGCCTCCTTCTCAATTTCCCTTAGAGCTTCATCCAGGTTAGCTGTTATGACAGCTATATCATCTGCATATGCTAGTATCTTGGTATTCCAGCCATACCTATCAACTGGTACAATGGCGAGGTTATTTTCTAGCTGCCTGAGCAAGGGATCCATGTACAACGCAAACAACAATGGGAAACATGGACACTCCTGTCTGGTGCTCCACCCAATTTGTATACTATCGGATTGCCCTCCCATGAGTTGTATACGAGCATTCGGATACACATAAATAGCTTTTATTGTCAACAAGAATTTATCTCCCAAACCATACACCTCCAGGATTCTCCACAAATAGTCACAATTAACCCTGTCAAAGGCCTTTTCAGCATCTAATAGTTCCACTGCCATAGATTCTTCTGCCACACCAGTTGCATCAAACAGCGTGAGGACTCTTCTAATATGGTCAGTAGTATCCCTCCCGGGAACAAACTAGTGTTGATTTGGTGTGACTAATTTCTTAATAACAGTGGATAAACGTGATGTAAACATTTTAGCGAAGTTCTTAATATCAATATTTATTAATGTGATGGGCCTATACGAGCCAGGATTTTGCGGTGTTTTTTCCCTTTTTCAGAAATACTACTATATTTGCAGATGTCCATGAGGGGGAGCTTTGCTACCTTGTTGCACCTGAATAAATAGTTCTAGCTTTAAAGGCAGCAATTGAGTCTTCCTACGGTTTTTCCAGTGGGAAGTCCCTGAATTGCCTCCTCGAGTTCCTTCACGCTGATTCTATCCCCCAATGCCTCCTGTTCCCCCTTCATGAGTCTACCTACCTCTATAGTGCTTAAAAACCTATTAATTGCTTGCACATCTACGGGAGGGGAAGCCTTATAAAATTCTGCATAATGCATGCGGAAAGCCTCCCTAATACCTTCAGGATCGGAAGCAATCCATGCCTGTGGGTCTTTAATTTCTCTGTTAATACCAGCGGCTGCCTTTTGGCGTGCCCGTACTGCCAATAGGCGACCCACCTTCTCACTATATTTGTAACATTCAGAGCGCCTTGAGGGGTATTTTTCCTCCACTTGTTTTGCTGAGATTTCATTAATTGCTGCTTTAGCAATAGCAATCTTCTGTAAGGCAGCATTCACCTCCACGCCCCACTCAATAACTAGGGTAAGTTGATTTTCTGCCTCTTTGAGCTTTAAATATGCTTCTTTAATCAGACTTTGGGTGTGCTTCTGCATTCTAAGACTGAAACTCAGAGTTTCTCCTTATATCCCTGCCTTTAAAGTGTCCCATACAATCTCCACTGGTGCAGTCCCCCTATTAATTTCACGAAATTCCTTCAGCCATATGTTCATATGGAGGTGGTATTCTAAATCATTCAGAAGCCCTCTCTCAAAGGTCCATCTCCTCCTATTATACTTAAAGCCCTCCATATTTATTTCTAATATTAGCGGATTATGGTCTGACATAAACCGTCGGTATATTTCCATCCGTGCCCCTGTTAACAATTCGGGGGGGATAAAGAAGTAATCTAATTGGGCCAATTTCATATGTGGAGCTGAATAGTAAGAGTACCCAGGATCTGGTGTGCAAGGTTTTGGCAAAACATTCACCAATCCTATTTCTTTTTGCAAACTACAGAGAGCTTTATATACTCTAGGTTCACATCCGTAATATCTATAGGGGCTGGTACCCATTAGATCTCTTAAACCATCCCAAGAGACGTTAAGATTCAAATCTCCACATACTATTTAGGGGGTGGCCACTCCACTAATTCTACTGATACAAAATCTAACACCAATGGATCATCCACCACTGAGCTATAAAGGGAGCATAAAGTAAAACATCCTTTAATATGGTGACACTCTGCCACAACCCATCTTTGGTATTTATCTGAAATTCCTTTTGTAACCTTATATTTCCTGCTACCAGCTAGTATAGCAACCCCTTTGGTCTTAACAATCTGTTCGGTGCATATCGCTTCCTTCATCCCTAAGGAATCTAAGATAGATCTATTGCAATACTCCACATGTGTTTCCTGTAGGCTGTATATATCCACCCTTAGTGTTTTGAAATCTTCAGCAATTTTTTGCCTTTTCTGGAGGTTATATAGCCCACATATATTTATAGATGCAATTCACATCTTAGCCATTTGCCCATCACGTCTAACCTATTACCCTTGGGCTCATACGGTTGTAAATAGTCCTGTACATTTCACGATTTCTGGCTACGAGCTTCTTATACCTCTATAGATAATTGGTATTATCGGTCGAAGTTTTGGAGCGCTTTTCAATTCTATCGGATCCAGTATTACCTGCTATGTTCATTCACTCTCGAGGAAGGAATTCAGTACTTCAGATTGGAAAAGGTTCACGCCTCTAGGTATGGCATGGGGATAAATTGCAGAGAGATATTTCCAGTTCTTTGGTGCATTATTATATGTGGCCCTGAGGAAGGTGGCTTAGAGTATTAGTACACTGTGGGATGCACCGAAACGCACGTTGGCAACTAGTACCAAGGCTGGCTTAGGGAGTTGCATCCAAATTGCGCTGGAACCTGGCAAGTGAAACCTGGAATACATGTGACAAGAAGTATGAAGGCTGGCTTAGTGAGTTATATCTAAACTACACTGGAATCTGGGCAAGTAAAGCAAGGAATGCACTTGTTGCGGATTTAATAGACTCCTACTAACGTGGAAATACACAGTGATTACATAAAGACTCTCACGAGCAGAGTGATGTTGAACTTTTGATGAACTATGGAAGGAATTTTCACAATTACACTGTGAAGCAGGAAATAAAGAAACCGATGAAAATAAGAGATTTAGAATTTCATTCCTCATAGGTGTTGAAATATCTTGTTACGAATTGTTTACTTTGATATTTATATAATTAATTTGATTGTGTCTAATGTGTTGAATTATATATGTTGGGGATCAGATCTGTCTAAATTTGTTGTCTTGTGTATGGTTGTCTTGAGTCTTTATGTAGTGTCTATTAGTAAGTGTCTGTTTTCATGTCTTTATCTTAGTATTTTTTCTTTATTTGTTGTTTTATCATAGTAGTAATAAAGTTCTAGTTTTTCTAGCTATTTCTTATTCTGTATTGAGATTTTTCTTGTAAAGTGTATAGGAGAGCGGCATTTTCTATAAAAGTATATTCAATTCCCTGGCTCTCTCTTCTAATCGATCCAGGTACCCCTTAATTTGATTTTACCAGTTTCTTATACCATACATCGCACTTCAACATTCTTTATCTCTTGTTCTTCCCCTTTTCTCTTTCACGATTTCCTACCCCCTCTTTATCCCCTGCAATATTCCCAGTCATCCTTTTCTTTTTTAATGCCTGCCCTCTGTCCCCCCAGCCCACCCTCCTCTTCCCCCTTCCAAACCCCCTCCTGTCCTCCTCCCACCCTTCCACCACCTCCCTCTCCCCCTCCACCCCCTCAACCATTGGAGCAATCAGACCCCCACTGGCCTGAATGATGGTGTCCCTAACTGCCGCCTACAGGCCCCCTCTCAGATCGGATCGTGCTCCCACCAAAAAAATAAACATCCTAGTTGCAAATTAGTGTACTTTCTGACTCTGCTCAGGTTTCAGCGGATTCTGTAAATTCAGTTCATTCAGATACTCCTTTGCTTGAATCTCAGAGGTAAATACTCTAATTTTCCCCTTGATTATTGTTTTCAACCTTGCAGGAGCCAACAAAAAGCTCCCCCCACCTCCTGATGAGGCTTACTCAGTTGTCCCAGCCTCCATCTGCATTCTACAGTAACATGACAGTAATCTGGTTGGGTAAAAAAGGTGAAGTTGTCGTACAGCATGGGGCATCCGGGCGGGCCTTTCAAAGATAGCTTCTCTTAACAAATTGTTACCAAAGAAAACCAATATGGCTTTTGGATGTTTGGATTCAGGGTTATTTTCTTTCACTCGCCTAATCAGTGGGAATTTATGGACTCTTTGTATTTCTGCCTCCCAGTCCCACTTTGTGAGCTCTGGAAAAGTGTTGCGAAGGAGATTGATCATTAATGTCCTGATATCTTTGCCCTCCGCCCCTTCTTCTATACCTAAGAAACGCACATTATTTCTCCTCTGCCAATTTTCATAGTCTTCTAGTTTCCACATTATATCAGTTAATTGCCCTCCTTGTGTTCCTACCTGCTCTTTCAATAGCTCGACCTCTGCCTCCACAATAGAACCTCTGTTCTCTATTGCATTTAGTTTTTCTTCTATTTACCCACAAGTCTTGGCTACCTTTCGCACCATAACCTGCAGCTGTTTGGTAGCCACCCGGGCTCTCCGGCTCTTCATTCGCATTTCGGTTTGCAGTTCCCTTATTGTGCTACATATCAATTGTAGCATTTTTGGATCTGTGCTACCTGTATTACTTTTAGGGTCACTGATACTGTTCTTTACTGCATCAACATTAGGAGGTGGGATAGCCTCAGGGCTCTTCTTCAGGCTAGAGAGTCTGATTCCTGAATAGTCCCACTTGAGGGTCGCAGCACTCCGTCCTGAGGTGCCTGTCCCAACTGTTGAGCCAGATCTCGACTTTGTGCGCCTACGGTGTCTCCGCTGCTGTTTTACTGTATAGACTATAGCCGATGATAGGCTCTCAGAACCTGATGAAATGCTTTCTTCATCTTCGCTTTGATTACAACGCTCCTAATGGCCTCTGAATCTTCGGTTAATGAGTAGAACTAATCTCCTCCATCCTTAGACCAGTCCATATTCTTTCCGCTCCATTCAGACTTTCCTATCTCAACATCCTGGCCTTTTGCGGTTTCACTGCCTTCTAAACTTAGTTCTTTCCTGTTTCTGATGTGGGACTCTGGGGGTTCGTCAGCAGTGCCCTGAATGTCTTAAGTGCCTTTTTTATAGATTTCCATTTGCAGCTGCATGCTTACAGTGGTGGCTGCCCCGGTGGCTGCTACGATCTGCTCATTCAAACTTATAGACCTATCTAGGTGACTCTCCCCTGTGTTTGTGGCATGTCAGAGTCCAAGCTTCCCCCAACGGCCCTATACAAGTTTGTGGCAGCTCCTCTATAAGGCTTATCAATTCCGTATTCTCCTTCATGCACATTAGCGTGGCTTTAGATGGGGGTGGGAGTTACAGTTCTCTTGCCCTCCACTAATAAAAAAGTTAGTAATAGTGGGCTGCTGTCTGCCCTTTGCTTTGTGGTCACTCTGAGCCACTCTAGCCACACTAGACACATCTTTAAGAGTCCCACCACCAATTTTACTGCTTGATTTAGTTGGTCTTCTTACAGACCGCCTACCTGCCGGGCATCCATCACTGCAATCCTTTGCTGCTCGCGTTTGACGAGCCCCCTCTGTCTTTTCTCCAGTATTTCATATGCTCTTAGGCACCATATCCACTTTACAGGTGCCAGACGGCACCCCTGGCTGGTCTCCTATTAGTACGCGGATCCTCCTTATTGTATTCCAGCACTCTGCCTCTCTTGCTATAATACAGAGTATGCTCCTCACCAGTGAGACCCAAGACCCTAAAATGCTGCCTCGGGCCGATCCTTTGCTTCCTCTGGCACATCCCTCTCGCCGCATGGTCCAGACCACGTTTGTTCCCTAAAATACAGGCTCCAGGTAGCATTGAGCCTCCTGGAGCCTTTCTCTCTTTTTTTTTCCTCCCAGACCGCAGGGCCGCCGCACCACCTACCCACCACATCCTGCAATCAAAGGCACAAAGCGATCTGGCTCCCCCATTTCCTATGCATTTTTTTTTAGCAGTTGCATTTAGTTTTTGCTTCAATCAGTTTAATCAAAGAGCTATCCAGTAGCTTACATAGTCACATCAGTACTCTCAGCAGAGGCACAATAATTTGAAGGGTCCAAGGTTTGTGTTGAACATCTGATCCTTATATCTCAGATCAACAACCCCCATGGAAGGCATCTTAATCTGTGCAGTGAGAAATGCACAGTCCGCAGTCCTCACCACACCAGTGCACACCTGTTCACAGCATATAATGAGGTGCCTACGATGGTGGTCGCTGATCTGAGATATAAGGCTCCGTCATTGGAAACAAACTTTGAACCCTTTTAATTATTGTCAATCTCTGATAGGGTTATGTAAGCAACTGGATAGCCTGTTAGTTAAACTAATTGTATGTGATTTGAACGTGCTGGCTGTTTCTTTGGCTGTAACCCCTGGATTTTTTTTCAATCATGTGAAGTTTTGATAAGAATAAAAGAAGAATTGGATTACTGGACTTGTTAATGGACTATTTACTATTTGATAGTGCATCGCTATCTTTGTTTGTATGATTCCTGATACTTATTTTATCTGAGCCCTTCTCTACATGATAAATCAGAGACATTTTGCCCGATTGTAATTGTTAAGCCAATTTCCAATAGAAGGGTGGAACATTGATGGCATTCCTTCCCCATTAACTCAGCCCCTCTTAATACTGCAGGTGTTAGACCTGACATGTGTAGGTAATAGCTCCACAAAGCTTTTTGGTTTTCCCAAGGCTGTTTTTCCGGATTCTCTCAAAGGGCCTACCAGCCATGGGCACTTTCCCACTGGAAGCACAGTATGAAAATGCCATGGCCCTCCTTCCATCTACCTGGAAGTAACATTCCGCTGGGTGTGGAACTTGCACCCTGTGTTTCTCCTAAGAAGGTACTGGAGCTGGCATCACTTGTCAGGGTGTGCACCTTTGCGCCCAAGTACCTTAATATAGGAACTGAGCCTGATAGAGAAGGCTAGTATTGGTGCATGCACACCTTTGCGGTTTCTTTAGCGACAGTCTCCCACATGCCCCAGCGGACATGGGTGTGCGCCAGGGCATTTTTGACCAGTGAATGCCGAACACCCATGCATGTTTGCACTATTGATGAGCACTGCTTTACCCATAAGGTACATGGGAGAATGAGTCTTATTAAGTCTGGCTACAATGGTGGAGTGCAGGGTAGCAGCCTCAGTTTAGTGTTGTGGAACTCAGGATAACCAACCCCTTCCGATGGTAAAGGTGATTTTCTCATCAATGCCCTAGAAATGCCACTTCAGGGAAGTGGTCATTTTTAGGTGCTGAAGGTGATTTTCTCATCAATGCCCTAGAAATGCCAAAGTGGTCATTTTTAGTTGCTGAAGGTGATTTTCTCATCAATGCCCTAGAAATGCCACTTCAGGGAAGTGGTCAGTTTTAGGTGCTGAAGTGGTTCTGGTGTATTTTAAATTTGGCTTAATTCTACAGGTGATGAGGATGGCGCACATCTGTGCATTCCCCAGGCGACCACTATAAAACTTGGGCATCCAGACCGACATATCCCTGCCATTTGGGGGCTGGATAGATAGATTGGGAAAGAGGTTTTTAACCCTTTACCTCAGTGCCAGAGTATGGCCGGACTAAAGAGAAAGATCTTCATTCCAGAGCCTCAGGGCAGACAGGGAGGAAATTCAATGGAGAACCCTTTGAACCACCCACAACCTCAAAGGAAACCATCTAGATTATCTACCAGTACTCAACATCTGCAAGGCAGAGTAGCCTTTACGGTGATGCGGGCCGGGGCTGCTGGACTGTGTGGGCTCACTGCCAGAGGAATCTGTTGTGCTCAGGAGGATAACTGCCCGAGGAGAGGGATCCGCGCTCCCCTTCCTGCTTTGAGACAGGCCTGGGGCGAATTGACTGCTGCCGTGTAGGATCCCAAAGGGTAACTCTCCAAGGGCAGATTGGCCGATTGGCTTGCCCCTGTACTCTGAGGAGGACTCAGGGACATCAAAGAACTCCTGAGAGGGACTTAAATCGATGACCGGTAATCTCTGGAGAGTGGTGCCCTCTGTTCCATCTACCTCATACGCTTGACTTCACGTGGTAGCAGTGGCGTTAGTGTGACTTAAGTATTGTGTCTGGAAACTGGAATTGCCTGGTGCAGAGCTTGTGAATGACTGCCCACACTTCAGGTGAGTGGCCTTTCATTGCTGGGACTACTGCAAGCAGAAACGTCTTCTTGGTGCGAACAGGATCACCCAGTGAGGGACCATGCGAGCCCGCTATTGTTGAGTTTGTGGCATTTCTATTGTGTGAGCCCTGGCTACATGCTCATTGTGTGCGGTGCCCGGTTCATTGGTTGCAGCCCTCAGAGGTGGGGATGCAACCTGATTTGTGCTGTACTTTGCCTTGTATGGCACGACTGAACTTGTGTTGAAGCATGTGACAGGGGAGTCAGGTGCGACTACAAGTCATTGTGTAATGGACAGTCTGCCTCATTCTGGAGAGGTAGAGAAACCAAGTTCCGAGTGTGTCCTAATGGCCTATTACGACTCAAGTCATTGTGTGCTAAACTTGTTGTCTCCCACAAGGTGCAGGATTTACATCCTTTGGGGGAGAGTTTGTGAGGGTCTGGTGCAGTTCAAGTCATCACGTACCAGACAGATGCCTCTGACCAAGGAGCTACCATCTTAAGAATTGGCTCATGAATGAACATATGGTCAGGGTGACTCAGATCATCAGACCTCTGATGTTGTGCCTCCTATTTGCAGAGTGTTACAAATGGGGTTTCTGGTTGGCTAGGGTATGCACCTCAGCCAGGCAGAACCTACCCACTCTAGTCAGGGCTAGGGAGTTACATGTCCAAGATAACCCCTGCTCACCCCCTTGTTAGCTTGGCACGAGCAGTCACGCTTAACCTGGAGGCAATGTGTAAAGCGTTTGCACAACACACAACACATGTGACGCAAAATGTATACCACAAAGTAAACACAACACTGAGCTATGTAAAAATAATCTGTATTGCACAAAACATCATTAGACCAACATTACACGTAAGTAATACCCTGCTACCTTAGCAGTTGTCAGAATGTTACACAAGTTACTAATACTCTGCAAAAACATGCAGTTGTCACATTGGAACACGTAAGTACTTAGGATTCTACAACATAAGCAGTAGTCAGGAATTAGAGTAAAATATATATGGACTTGTCATGAACAATTCCTAAATACCCATAAAAGGAACATTAGAGAATATACCACAAGTCATATAAATACATATCAGCTAGACATGCCCATAAAAGGAACATTAGCACATATATGTAGGAACAGTAAACAGGTAGGAAACAGAAAACATCCACAAGTCTGTATTAGGCTCCTAGAGCCTAGATTTCCTAAAGAGTACCTGTTTTCTGGTAGAATAGGCACTTCCAGTGCCTAAGGGTGAGTAATGGGGCCCCGGCGCTCCTGTGTGCAAAACGGGGGCCTACGTCGTGGGTGGGGCCGCCTCGGCCTCCTCACACCCTGTCCGTGGGGTGAGGGCCGGGCGTGGCCCTACAACAATTCTGGGCAAAGGCGGAAAGGAACCTCCGTCGAGGTCTCCCTTCCAGATTACAGTTAGGAAATAAAAGAAAGATGCCCAAAACAGGAGCGTCCCACTCCATATGCAGCGACCGGGGAAGGGGAGCGCTCCCCGCGCCTTCCCCGAGTCCTGCTTCAATGGTGAAAGGCACTCAGACCCCTCCAGGGGTCCGATGAAATACTCGCCCGCACCCGATGCAGTGTGCGAGTACAAGGAGCTGCTCCCGGGCCGCCGGGAGGCTCAGTGAGAAGCAGGAGGCAGCTGGTGCCCTGGGGGAGCTCCAAGGAGCGGGAGGTGCCTCGGGGGCACCGAGAGGAGCACGCTTGCTCTGATGCCTTTGTTTGTGTGCTCCGGGGGCACTGAGAGAAGCACGATCCCTGAGCTCCCGAGTAATTTGCTGAACCCGGCTGCGGCAGTGATCCGGGGGAGAAAATCAAGCGCTTCCCCAGTGCTAAATCAAGTTTTGAGACTCGGGCTGCGGAGGTGTCCTTGTGCAAAAGTAAAGTGCTTTTCCAAGCGCTGGGGCAAAGCTTAAAAGCCCGGGCTACGGCAGTGATCTTTCTGCAGGACTTCCAGCCAGAGCGCTTTTCCCAAGCACTGCAAACCAAGCTGAAGAGATCGTGGCAGGGGTCAGGGGCCACAGCACCCTGCCCCTGGGAACAATAAGGCAAGGAAAAGCACAGGGCTGGTGGGCCCAGCTACAGGCCAGCACAAGGGGTGCAGATGGTGGCAGTTCCTTCTAGTGACCAGGCAGGTCACAGGTAAGCCCAGCAGCAGCAGTCCAAGGTGGTTTCCTGGTGAGTCCATTCATCAGCGTTCTGTGTCCAGTTTCAGTTCCAAGAGTGTTCAAATTGTGGGGAAAATTCCCCTGTACTTATAGTCAGTTCTTACAGTGTTTCACAATGGTAGGGAGATGAGGTTCCAGACAGTTACAACTGGTTCTATGAGTGCCCCCTCTCTCCTTTCAGCACAGGCTCCAAATATCAGTGGGGGGTTAGCGACCCTATTGTGTGAGGCCAGGGCACAGTCTTTACAAATGCAGGTGTGCCCGCCTCTCCCTTCTCTCAGCCCAGGAAGGCTTTACAATATGTAGATGCACCTCTGTGTCACCTCCACCCTCCCTGTGCTCAGGCTGTCTGAGAAGTATGCACAAAGCCCCAACTGTCAGTCTGCCCAGACGTTGATTGGAGATAAGCTGCAAAACACCAAAGTTATAAGCACAGATAAATGCACACTTTCTAGAAGTGGCATTTCTGTGATAGTAGTAAAAAATGCACCCACACCAGTAAGCAGCATTTCTTACCACTGTCACAACCATACCAAACATGCCAACCCTACCCCTCATAAATCAGACAATACCTCTTACACATAAGGCAGGGCATCTCCAATGCAATCCTACGAGGAGGCAGCACTCACAGCAGTGAGACACTAAGTTAGGCTGTTTGTCACTACCAGGACAGGCCACGCAACATGGCACATGTCCTTCCTTCTACATACATGGCACCCTGCCCAAAGGGCTAGCTAGGGCGTACCTTTGGGGTGACTTACATGTAGTAAAAGGGGAGTTCTGGGCCTGGCGAGTAAATTTAGTTGCCAGGACCCTGTGGCAGAAAACTGCGCACACAGGCTCTGCGCTGGCAGGCCTTCAATAGGTTTGACAGGCTACTTCAGTGGGTGTCGCAAGCAGCGCTGCAGGCCCACTAGTAGCATTTAATTTACAGGCCCTGGGTATAGGGATACCTCTTTACAAGGGACTTATAGGTAAATTAAATATGCCAATCAGGTATAATCCAATCATACCAAATTTGTAAGAGAGAGCACATGCACTTTAGCACTGGTTAGCAGTGAAAAAGTGCTCAGAGTCAAAACGTCAGCCAACAAAGGTCAGAAAAATAAGTAGGCAAAAAGTCTGGGGAATGACCCTGTAAAAGGGCCAGGTCCAACACAGAGGTACAACACTGAGCACTCTTCTTGTAGAATCATAACCATCTGGGGTCACTCAAGGATTTGTGCCCCAGATGCAGCATCTATGGGTAGAGGAGATGTGGGTCTAGGGACTTGTTGCATGCAACTGGGAAAGTCAAGGATGACTCATATCAACAAGCCCCAATGGCACCTCTCCTTTTCGGAGGCCCTTTATTGGTAACTATTTGGTAACATTGAACTGTCTGGCTGGGTGCCTCGGTGTCTAACAGTGGCCCCAGTGACCCTCCACCTGTGTTTTGCAGACCTCTTAGTTAACCTCCTGTGGGGAGCCTGAAAGTCTCCTCCTTAATTGCTACCGGCTCCTGTCTTTCCTTTCCCCCACATTGGCCCTGGAACTCTAAGACTTGTGACTAGGCAGCGAGCGGCCCAGTAATCAGGCAATAGTTAATGTAATCTTTGATCCATGGAGGGGCGGGATAGCTGAAGCTGAGTTGTGAGTCAGGGGTGGTTTGGGACCCAAGGTGCTTTGAAACACAGTGGCATCCACTATACAGATATCAGGGCACCGCATTAGGGAGCCATGAGTGTGTTGGAAAATGGACCTCTCTGGAGGGTCACCCCAAACTTTTTGCCTTCCTCCTCCTCTTTTTCTGACCTCGTTTTTGTTGCCTTTAGGACTCATGGCACTCTACCACTGCTAACGAGTGCTAAAGTGCATGTGCTCTCTCTCTAAAACATGGTAACATTGGCTTATACCCAATTGGGATATTTAATGTACTTGTAAGTCCCTAGTAAAGTGCACTACATGTGCCTAGGGCCTTTAAATTAAATGCTACTAGTGGGTGTTCAGCACCGATTGTGCCACCCACATAAGTAGCCCCTTAAACATGTGTCAGGTCTGTCAGTGCTAGGCCTGTGTGTGCAGTGTCACTGTCACTTCGACTTGGCATTTACAATGACTTGCCAAGCCTTAAATTCCCATTTACGTACAAATAAGTCACCCCTCAGGTAGGCCTTAGGTAACCCATGGGGCAGAGTGCTATGTAAGTAAAAGGCAGAATATGTATTAATAGGTTTTACATGTCCTGCTAATGAAAAACTCCCAAAGTCGTTTTTCACTATTGTGAAGACTGCTCCTCTCACATGCCAGCATTAGAAATTCCCTTATATGCTTTTAAGAGTTAATTTCTGATCTAAGAGGAGAAGCCTTGTCATATTTAATATGGTTGGAATGGTAGTGACAGATCCTACTTACTGGTAAAGTTTGATTTTACATTACCACTTTAGAAATGTCACTGTTAAAAAGTAAGCATTTCTCTGCCCTTACTGCTATCTGTGCCTTACAACCTGTCTCCAATCCACGTCAGGTCTGTGCTAGTTGACAGCTCCCCTTCCACATTGCACCCAGACAGCCATAAACACAGGACACTCAGCTGCATCTGCATTTATCTGCTTACGGAAGGGACTCCCTTGGTGGGAAGGGTGGAGGGGCTGTCCCTTACACTTCACAGGCCAGTGGCCTGCCCTCATACTGCCACAAAGGACTGATAACCACCACAGGGCTCCTGGGGGACACAGCTGGGTTGAAAGGGGAACTTGTACGCCTCAAAACCACTCTTTGAAGTTTCCTCCAGTTGAAAGACACTTTTGGGTTTATATACTAGGCCTTTGACCCCACCAAATCAGATAATTCTGGACCTACAACTGGACTCTGTCAGAGAGACTGCCTGGCTGCCCAAAGGACTCATCTGGACTGCTTTGCTGGAAGGAGTGCTGCCCTACTTGTTGCCCCGCTGCCTGCTCCCCCCGACTCTGGTGAAAGAAGTCTGCCTTCCTTCACAAGTGGTCTCCAAATGCTTGGATTGAGCTTGCCTCCTGTTCTGAGGTCTCAGGGCTATTAAAGACTTCACCAAAGAGAAAAGAATCCAGGGTGTTTGAACCCCTGAAAGAATCTACGGAACACCCGGCTTGCAGCTGAAAAATCACCGCATTACCAGCCAGATCAACACAGTGCCTCTTCCTTCCTACCAGCGTGTTCTGGATTTTCCACGCATTGTCTCTGGGTGTCAAAACTTCCCTGCCTCACAGTGAGGAACCAAGGCTGCGCTCCCGGAATCAGATGCATCACCTGGCGGTGTGGAAACAACGCATCGCCTTTGCCATGCTGGAAAGAGTGGTGCATCGCTTTACTTTTTGATGCACCTCCTCCTCTGTGGCCCCTCTGCATCATTATTTTTTATGCATCCCAGGTACTGTGTGTTAAAATGATATACCCACTGAAACTTAAGGATTGAGATTCATTTAAACCTTTTAAAAGTGATATCTTGACTGGTACATATTGGATTTTTGAAGTTTTGTTCTTATTTTATTCAGATAAATATCATCTATTTTCCTAAACTGGTGTGAAGTACTTTGTGTGGTATTTTCACTGTGTTAATGTATTAGTTGTTGTACGAATACTTTACACATTGGTTTGTATGTTAAGCCTCCCTGCTCTGTGCCAAGCTACCGGAGGGTGAGCACAGGATAATTTAGGTTGTGTTGTGATTTATCCTGACTAGGATTGTGGTCCCTACTTGGACAGGGTGATACCTATGCAAACTAGAGACCAATATCTAACTGAGTGCATGCAAGTGAGTGTGTGCAAGCATCAGCTGATAGCTGTGGCACCACATGGTGGTGCGGAGTGAATGTGCAGGAGTGAGTGAGGGTGAATGCGAAGGCAGTTCCATGGTGCTGCTGGTCACGTTTATCCTGTCAGGGAGTTCTTACAGTTGCCATTATATTTTACTAGTGTGACTTCAGCTGCAGTGCAACACGAAAGTGTTGTAAAACTTTTATGTGCATTTGCTGCTAACGTTCGGAACCGGGGTGCACCTTGAATTTATGTGTTACACTGATTGTGGGGAATTTTACGGTGGGTCTTGTGCTGACAATGTTTGGCACCTTATGTGGGTGTGGGCTGCGGGTTTACCATAGCTAGGCCTCATATTGTGACTTCCATTGCAAATTGGGGCATAGGCCCACAGTTACATTATACCCCTACTGTGTTGACAAGATGCGAGTTGAATACAATCATTTTATACACACACTGTGTATGAAGTCTCCTTTTTGCCACACAGCATGATTGTTTTGGGGAAGTGCTATGTTCTTGGTTTACACATTGCCTCTGTGATAAACCTGATTGCTCTGTGACAATCTACCCAAGGGTGAGCACATGTTATACACTAAGGGGCATATTTATACTCCATTTGAGCCGAAACCTTACTCCATATATTTATATTTTGATGTTAGACAAGTCTTAAGTCAAAATATTGGAATTTGCACCATTTGTTTAGATGTAAGAACCTACCTTGAGTTAATGAGATGCAAGGTAGGCATTCCCATCTAAAAAATGTTGCTTTCCCTATAGCCCCATATTTATCCCCCATGCTAAAACGAGGCACAGGTGGGAGGAGGGGCCAAATAATGGTGCAAAGCTTGCTAATTTAACACCTGGGTCAGACCAGGCATTAGGGGACCTGTGGACCCCTTTACATTCTCAAATACCATAGAATGGGCCCACAGGCGCCCTCCCCAAACCCCAGGAACACTCCCACCCCCACCAGAGGGACACCAGAGGATAGGGGACCCCATCCCAGGTAAGTAGGGTAAGTATCGGTAAGTATTTTTTATTTTTAATTAAAGGGCAATCGGGAGCCCTAACGTGGGGCCTCCTGCATGGCACAGGATGCAATGGCCATGCCCAGGGGACACTTGTCCCCTGTCCTGGCCACTGGGGTGGTGGACAGGACTCCTGTCTTCCCTAAGACAGGAGTCATGTATTTGGTGGTTGTGCGCCAGGAAATGGCGCCAATCTGGTTAGAGGTACTTTTGTGCCTCAAAGCAGGCAAGTGACATTTCCTGGCGCACAATCCCCTCCTTCCCTACCACCACCCCCACTCGGCTAGCATCTTTTTTGTAGATGCTAGCCCAAGATTGGTGCCTGCTTGTGCTATTCAATAAATACGGTGCCCGTCTGGCACTGTGGAATGCCTCAAGCCGGTGCTATACTTTCTGCCGCAAAACTTTTATGCGGCCTAGATGTAATCACCCACCCTTGACCAGAGTGTCAGGTTCTGCCTGGCTAGGGTCTTGCCTCAGCCAACCAAACGACCACCTCCAACAGCAGATACTAGTAACTCTGAGGATGTTAGAGGTTCTGTGATTTACAAGTAGGGGGTGTGAAAATTTGCAATTTGCTTTGGTGTAATTATGAGAAATTTGGGAAAAATTGTGGGAAGTTATGCATAATGACAGGAAGTTCAAACCAATCATTTTTACTCTTTATTTTAGCACAAAATGTGTTCTCACAATTTCTGAGGCAAGGACACATTTCGCAGTAAAAACAAATAGCACAAAAAATGCAAGTGGCTTGAGCAATAGCTGCTAGCAATCTTGCCGTCCATGTTATTGCTGTACACATGCCATAAAATTGAAGAGCACATAATCACCCAACATGGCATCATTTTGGGAATTTCGCTTAACGAGCATAAATCGAAAGTCTTGAAATGAAGCCAATTACACAGGCATAATTTAAATTTCACCCAGGCCTAATTATATGTGGGATTCATGTTCTCTAAGAAATGTGGTATTACTGAGCAAACCATTATTTATGATCTCAGTTCCCTCATTTACGTACATTTCAGCAGTGTAAATCTCCTGGTAGTAACACAAGTGCTCACAGCTGGGAAATGAAGCATCTATCTTAAGTGTACATGTACCCATTCAAGGCATTTAATACAATGAAGCATTGACAGTTACATCAAGATTAAACAGAATTTAAATATTTTCAACCCTGGAAGTTCTTGAAGTTGCGCATAAATGCATATTGTTACAATGCTGGAGCATGCAAAAGCAAGACATTGCCATCTTGATTTAAGTACCCTACAGAAGTCATTGATTTGACACCTACTAAAAATACAGTGGAAATCACAAACAGTAGTTACAAAGCAACACACAATTGTCCAGGTGATTTTTCAACAGGTAACTACAAAAATCAAGGATTCGCCTCACTAAACAGAGCATAATACTTATATATTTTAAAATAAATACTTTACTTTTTACTTATGTCGCCAGAGCATCATTTTTCTTGACACTGCGGCAGCGCAAGCCTCTCACCCATATCTGTGAGGCCACGCAAAGTCTCATAGATAAGTACTAAGACAAAGCAGTGCAAGTCATCACGTTGCCTTACTCTGCACCAGGGAGGCATTCCATGGGCATTGGGTGGGTTTTCTCACTCATCACCCATAGATTTCTGCATTGTCCTACATTTACTTAATCATACAAATCAGGGGCAGCGCCCAAAACCTTACGCAGCGATAGAGCAAGCGTAACAACATAAAATGTGTTCATTTCTCCTAATTTTTTCATTTTTTCTTCTTTCCATGAGTGTTGCATCTTTCATGTATGCTGCAGTCTGCAGCACACTCAAAAAGAGGAAAACCCTCTTGGGATTGTTTTTGTGCATCCCTTCCTCCACAAAACAATCCTGCATTTAACGCAGGAAGCCATTTGTGTGCCAGCACACGGGGAGCGGTCAGGAATACACTGTATTTCATAACTACGGTTCATTCCTGCCCATTCACACTGGCGTAGGGCAGCACAGCAAGAAGACTTGTGGTGCTGCCTTACGCCAATTCCCCTTAAATATGGGCCATGGTGTTAACAAAGGTGGCAGCACATAATCTTTAACCACTATCCCTGTTAGCTTCTGGAGAAGGAACATCAAACAACCTTAGACCCCAATGAAGGGCTTTATTTATTTATTTTTTTATTTTCACATTGCTTAATTTCAGATTGGTGTTAGGGGATTAAATGAACTGCCCGGGTCTTCATTCGAATCATTACATATATTTCAAAAAATTGCGTATAAACTAAAAATGTACAATTTGCTTGGCTAATGACCTCCTCAAAGACATTAAAGAATTAGATAGCGTAGCAAAACAATATCTGTGTCCAAAACTGGGCTTGAAACAACACAATATTAAATCGCAAGAACGTTAAAACGCACTCTCAGACGAAGAGCGGTTCAGTTTATGAACTATTAGGATGGATTTTACGAAATATCTGAGTTTTTTTTAATAGGGAATTGGAAAGAATTAAATTGAGGCCTGGATGAATGCAGGCATGTGGATGGTTGAAAGCATAAGTCAATGGGTACAGACATGTAGTTTTATATTTGGTGATGGGTGAATGTATGATTTCCATGCCTATGGTTAAATGCATGGATGTCGAGGAATATATAAATGATGGTATAGGTGTTAGTGGATGAAAATATGGCCAAGTAGCTCCAAATATTTTAAGCAGAATTGAAAATGGCCTGTGTCTACACTTACTGGTATTATCAAGCTGTGTATGGTACCTTTCCATTACGCCACAGCCCCCTTAAGTAAAACAAAGGTACCATATGCAAAGGGAAGAAGTTGCAGTGAGAGTCCATCAGATGGGGGAGAACATGTTTGAACTTCGATTTCAAGCCTTTACTTGATCACTGTTTGATTAGAAGGCAGGTCTTTATGGTTCCATTTCCATGAGTTTCCCTAATCCTTCATACTTGGCTCAGTGCTAAAGTGCATATGCTCTCTGTGTAAATTGTATTGTTGATTGGTTTATCCATGATTGACATATTTCATTTACTAGTAAGTCCCTAGTAGAGTGCACTAGAGGTGCCCAGGGCCTGTAAATAAAATGCTAATAGTGGGCCTTCTGCACTGGCTGTGCCACCCACAATACTAGCTCTGTAAACATGGCTCAAACCTACCACTGCCTATGTGTGCAGTTTTAAACAGCCAATTCGACTTGGCAAGTGTACCCACTTGCGAGACCTAAACCCTCCCTTTCCCTTCATGTAAGACACCCCCAAGGTAGGCCCTAGGCAGGGTGCAGTGTATGTTAAAGGTAGGACATATTCTAATATGTTGTATATGTCCTGAAAATGAAATACTGCCAAACTTGTTTTTCACTCTTGCAAGGCCTATCCCTCTCATAGGTTAACATGGGGGCTGCCTTTAAATGTGATTAAAGTTTAGATTCCCTTTGAGAGCATATAGACGTGGAATTTGGGTCTCTGAGCTCACAATTTGAAAATACAACTTTTAGTAAAGTTGATTTTGAGATTGTGTGTTTGAAAATGCCACTTTTAGAAAGTGAGCATTTTCTTGCTTAAACCATTCTGTGACTCTGCCTGTTTGTAGATTCCCTGTCTGGGCCAGTTTGACAGTTGGGCTTTTTGCACCTCTCTAGACATCTGTGCTAGGAGGGAGGGGAGGAGTGGTCACTCACACCTGAAAGGGCTGTGCCTGCCCTCACACAATGCAGTCTCCAACCCCCTGGTGTGTGTCTGGGGCCTGGCCTGGGCAAGGCAGGACTTCACAAACAAGAGAGACTTTTCATTGAAGTAAGCATACTTCAAAGTACAAAATGGGTGTAATGAGGGCACCCAAAACCACAGACTTTAGATCACTTCTGGAAACCAAGAGGAGCCTCTGCCTGGAGAAGAGCTGAAGAGCTGAGGAAGAAGAGCTGCCCTGCTTGTGACTGTGCTTTGTGGAGCTATCCTGCAGTTGCTGCTTCTGCCTGTCCGAGAGGACACAGACTGGGCTTTGTGTGCCTTCCTGCTTGGGAAGAACTCTCCAAGGGCTTAAAACTGAGCTTGCCTCCTGTTGTTGGAGTCTCAGAGAGAGAGCTCTCCTGCAGGGAAAGAAGCAACGCATGCCGATCCGACTGGAGTAGGAGAAACGATGCACGACCTCCCTTGCGGGTGAGAAATCAATGCACTGCTTATCTTTTTCACCACACACTCGCCCGTGTGGGTTATTTTGAAGCGACCCAGGTAAATTTTTACACTAACAGCGTTAGTGTTGTGTTTAAAAGGACATGAAGACTCTTTTTGCTTTTAACCAATAACTTGATTTTGGTCGTTTTGTTCATGTTTTGTTTAGATAAATATTCTCTATTTTTCTAAACCTGTGTGGTGTCATTTTGGAGTGTTTTCATTAAGTAATTATGTGTGTTGGTACAAAATACTTTACACCTAGCACTCTGAAGTTAAGCCTACCTGCTCTTGCCAAGCTACCAAGTGGGTGAGAGGGGGTTAGCTGAGGGTGTTTCTATTTTACCCTGACTAGAGTGAGGGTCCTTGCTTGGACAGGGGGTAACCTGACTGCCAATCAAAGACCCCATTTCTAACAGTAGGGCATGTAGGTTTAGAGACCCCAGCATAGGTAGTTAACTCATAGGTGCACTGCTGAGGTGCACAGGGTCATTTTAAAGGCAGGCCTGCCTTGCTGGCTGTTTTTAAATTAAAGTTATATGCAAATTCGACTTTGGAATTAAAAGTAGTTCCAAAGTCTTAAACTACCTTATTTTGACATATGTCACCCCTAACGTGTGCCTTTTGTTCCCCTAGAGTTGAGTGCCATGTAACTATAACCAGGGACCTTATAAAAATGGTTTTATAAGCCCTGGTGAGGTAAAATAGCCACATTTATTTTTCCCTCACTGTAGTGAATGGTCTCCATAGGCTAAAATGGGGAGACTTTATTTTAATTAATAAAGTCCCCTTAAGTGTCAGTTACATTGAGTTGGTATCTAAGTAATTGTTATAATAAACCCCACAACTTACAATTGTTAGATTTAATATATCTAGTTCAGTTAAAGAGTTTTAAAACTCTACCTGAAAGTTGCTAACTTCGGCTCTGTAATTCAGCTCTGTAATGCCCTTTTCTAATTGGCCAGCCTCTGGCAGCCTGGCCAAGCTACCTTGATAAGGTGTGAAGTGGCCTGGGCTGAACACACAGCATCAGCAGATGGGGTAGAAGGAAGGGGGGAGAGCGTCCAAACTGGTCTTTAAAGGCAGGAAAGGACATTTGGAGCAGCCCAGCAGCTCCTTCACATCCTGCAACCCCAGACAATTAGGTGCCTTCTTGATTAGATTAGGAGCTTGCAGGAGAGGGGTGTGTTTAGGAGTTTCAGCCACACCAGTGGGTGGGCTCAGCCAGATCTAACCTCCAAAAATCACTTTCAGCCATGTTGGATTTTTGAGAAATGTTGCTTCCTGGGATTGATTTTTGCCACACTTCCCAAGAAGTGGTCATCAAAGGGGGAAGAGCCTGCCTGCGATTGGATACCCAGGACCCCCGTTTTTCACCCAGGAGCAAGGATAAATATGGCAGAGCTGCACCCTCACCTCAGATCTCTACAAGGAAGAACATCAGAAGAAGAAGGACTGCCCTGCTGGACCCCTGACCTGCACCTGGACACTGCACTCTGGACTGCACCAGCTGCACATTTGGGCTTTACCACAAAAAGGCCTCTGCCTTGCTCAACTGGTTCAAAGAGGGACTTCTTGTTTGCTACAGGTGAGAGATAGCTAACCAGAGTCCCCTGCATAAAATCCTGAAAAAACTAACCAGCTGACCACTGTCCAGTGGCCATTTTGGAGTTTGAGCCAGGTGCATTCTGGGAGTTGGAGTCCGCACCCTCAAGGAGCAACTCAGAGCTTCTGGAACCTTGGGGTGAGCTGTGGACTCCTAAAGGTCCTCCAAAGACCTCCTGGAAGAAGATCCAGAAGTGTGGAGAAGATTGGTGAATGTTTTGGAAAAAGCTCCATAGAGAGACTGACCCACCGCGGTGAGTCTAGGTGACTTGCCTCAACCATGACCCAGCCTGACTTGCAGTTTCCTGCCTCTGAAGAAAAATCTCCAAAAAAAGTGACCAAGTCCGAACATAGAAAGTTGACCAGGACCTTCCGTGCAGTGTATCCGAAAATGGCTCCAGGGATGTTGGATCAAGATTCAGCTTTGCCCCAGTTGAAGGATTTTCATCTCGAAAAATCATTTAAGTTCAAACATAGAATTCTTCATCAAGATCTCCTGTGACGCATACCCAAGGAAGGGCTGCAGGGAGGTAGGATCGGACTGGCAACTTCATCCCGCTGAAGAAAATCTTCAAGAATCTGAAGGTAAACTTTTGACCGAGGCCTCCCACTTGCAGTAGCCGAGCAGGGCTCCGTCGTGGTCGGCCTTAAACTTTGTCTGTGCCCTGGTCAAGGTGTGACCAGATGACCTGATTGGCGCTATTTGTTTCTATGTGCTAAAAAACACTAATTCTTTAAAAATTCATATCTCCGGTTCTCTGTATCCGATTTTAATAGTTTTGGTGTCATTTTAAAGATATAAAAATAATCCATTGTTATAAGTTGGTGTTGCATTTTTATTGTGTTTTACTTATTTACTGTTTTGTGGTTTTTAAATGCTTTACACACTCCTAAGTTAAGCTTTGTTGCTCGTTGCCAAGCTATCAAGGGTTGAGCTGGGTTTAATTTATTGAGACCTAACTGGACCTAAGTGGAGGTAAGTAGCCTATTGATAGTTGTAAGTACTTACCTACCCTTACCGATAATCCACTTTCCAACACACTGCAACAGGGCTATGTGATGCAGTGTACTTTTTTAAGGGACAGGCCAGGATTGCCACTTCTCCATGGAGGAAGGGATCCCCAAGTCCAGGTCTGTGAACTCCAAGGAACAACAGGTAAGTACACACATAAGGCAGGTGATACATGTATTGCCACTTCGCATTACAACATATACTTGTGTTCACTTACATTATACTGTCACTCACTATGTCACACATACTCAGGTCTCTCCATAAATATAAGTAGACTATGTCCAATGTAATGTGACACATAGACCTACTGCACACATTACCTCCTACGTCCAGGACCAATGAACAAGTGAGACAGTGATATTCCATCATCTTTTACATTGGTTCTCACACACTGGGCTCCTTGCGTCAATCTGAACGGACGCATCAACTCAGATGTTTGACACAAATGTTTGACACATTGCTGAAGTTATGTCAGTTCTGGAATCAACTTCAGCAATACATCACTTTTTTAGTGGATGCATTGCGGCATCCTTCCCTTGGATGTGTCAGTATTTGTGATGCATCCTGAGACCCTACGCCATGGTGCACCATTTTGTAAATATGACACATCTATGGCATGTAAGCTTTCTCGCTGCAATGCAAGTATTTATGACGCATTGCTGCCACAATACAGCAATGCATCAGTTCTTGTAAATTAGGCCCAAAGTGTGTTGTTTGAAAAGATTTTATATCAGTGCTGGTGTCGGCACATCTGTGGCAAGATTTACTAATAACTGACACAACATAATGCAGCAAGACAACTTGCTGTGCTGTACTTTGTCAAAAGGAGAGAGCAGGAATGCCATATTTATGAAGATATGGCACATTCCAGCTCTCTGTGCATTGGCACACATAGTGCAGCCTAGTGCCAACACAGGCACCCTTGTGCTGTGGTGCAAGATTGCCTGTGTTACAGGCAGGATTGTTTTCGTGCAGAAAGGGTCACATTCCTGCACATAAACAATCCTCAGAGGCATTTTATAGGTGTGCTGCATATTGCAGCACATGTGGAAAAAGGAAACAACAAGGAATGTGAAAGATATATCTCCTTGTTATGCCTATGTTGGGAATGCATACCATTTTGACACATTCCCAGATTTACTATTCTGAGTAAGTCTCCGATGGTGCCAAAATCCATGGTTGGATACATGAGAACACCAACACTCCACCCATAGAACAACTTCCTAACACAAAGTAATGCAAGTAAGCAACTTGTGCTGCCTTGCGTTACTCTAGATTTAGTAAGCCATGCAGAGCCACGCAATGTAACTGCATGGCTTAGTAAATCTGACTTAAGAGTTTGCCTTGGCTTGCATTACCTTGCGTGACACAAGGGCAATGGAAGCCCTTAATAAATCTGGGCCCTGGTATTTTGGTACAAATTAGAAAATGGGAGAATGTGCTGGTTCTAATTAGACGCATCATGTTTTGCACTTCTTTTATTTTTCTAAACTGAATTTATGCCTTAGTGAATGAGAAAAGCTAACATTCTGCTCCTTCAATGGTTTCCCCTTCAAAAACCTAAATCACAAACTTAACTCTCACCCCATCACCACTGTAATAACATTGGATGTCAAAAGCATTCTTAGCAACTTGATCACATTCATGAGAACCTGGTAAGCAATCATGCCTCAATGAAATAAAAAAAAAAGTATAATTCAAAGGAAATAGAAGAAAAGCAAATCCCATAGTCACCTCATTCTATTATATTCTTTCCACTATACACCTAGACAACTCAGTACATCATCTAAACTGAATACTGGCACACTAATCATAAAGCACCAACAGAAGCAGAACACTTTTCCAGACAGTCAATGACTTTGTTTCCCTCGCCACCAATCCACCATTGCAACACACCTCTAACAAGCATAATGCCATCAACCTATTCTTCAGCTGAAAAATACATAAATTCTAGCACATTGACAGTCTTCACCACCTACCACTTAAGACTCTGAACATGAATAGGTACCATATTTAGGGTGAGGTAGTGCCACAGTGAGGTCCACATGTGAAAAGGTCATAAATAAGATGGGTTAGGTGTAGAGAAAATACATTCTAAGGAAGCTGGAGGGACCTGGCTTTTCCCACTATCATATCTGAATGAAATAGTGATTTAGTTAAACCAATTTTTGCGATGCTGTCATCAGCCCATGAATCATTCAAAAGTTCTTTTAAAATTTGAAGGACTGCTTTTTGGGGGTTGACCGCATTAATAATCTGTTCTCAGATAGGCCTATAGTTCTTTTTGGTGCTAACCTCTTAAACAGTGGATGGATATTGCAGTATTATAATGGGCACACCAAATGCAAGGATTTTGCTGACTTCAATGTCAGAAGTCCATATGTCGTCTAATGGGTGTCCCTTTCTACGAATTCACGTGTGAATTTTTTGGAGGTGACTAAATATATTAATAGGTCGGAAAACTCTCTAGAATTAGAGTCTGAATCATGCGTCCAGTAGTTGAAGGCTCCTACAACCATTATCACAGATCAGTTTGTAGTAAAATAGTGAAAACAAACTCATTTTTGATAGAGAGCATCATTCAAGCATAGGAGTTGTATGGCTGAAAGCGAGAGAAAAAAAAACATTAAAAGAAGACTCTTAAGTTTGTGTACATTAGCTATTCACTGAGAAAAAAGGTTAAAGTGATGTTATAGTCAGGTGAATATGTCAGTGCCAACATAACATTTGGAAAAAAAAACAGAAATTCACCAGTTATAGTTAGCAGATCTAGCTATGAATGCCTTCCTCGCCATGCACTGCTTATAACCTCACATTTTACATCACTCGTGACATTTTTTATGACATCATTTATGACATCACTGATAACATGTGAAATGACTTTTTTGATGACATCACTTATACCTTACAACTGGGGAGGGGGTAAGTGCCCCCTTCTCCCCAAGCTCAGATAGACCCCGGGAACCCCCTCTTCTTGGGACATATTTTATTTAAGGGGAGGTGGCATGTGCCCCTACTCCCAGTGACCCATCCATCGGGCTGGTTACCATAGTTAAGGGTAGGGGTAGTTGCGTGTCATACCTCCCCGGGCCTACTGTTCTCCAAGGAACCCATGCCCCAAGGCCAAATGTAAAATAATAGCAAGGGGGGCACTGAACCCCCTTCCCACAGCTATAATAGGCCCCGGGGAACCCACATCTGGGGCTGAATTCTAAGGTTCACCCACAAATCTCAAGTTAGGCGTGGCAGGGGAAGCCTCTCGGGCCGGCAGATCCAACTGGCTCCCTGCATTGTGTGGGAGTCAGCACTGCTCCTGCCCCGAGGGAGCAGTTCTTTTTGCATGTTCCTTCTGGACATGAGCAGTCTGTTTCCCTGCCTGCAGGAGTGTGGGCAGAGAAACTAAAATCTTCTTCCTCCCGGTGGCACCATGTTTAAATATCCCAGTGGCTAGGAACAGACATGCCTTCCTTGCACAGCCATCATCCTTTAAAAGGTAATTTACATCCAAAGGGAATGGGGTCCCTGGGGCCTTTTAAGGCTAGGGGAAGAGTGGGCCACTTGGTGTCCCTCCTCCTTTTATAAGACATCATCCCTGTGGATGGGGGTCCTCGAAGCCTACAGAAGCTCAGGATGGGGACCATGTGGGCCCCTCTTCTTTTTTCCACATTTTAGCCTTGGGGATGGGGCCTCTGGGGGGTCAAATGCCTCCTCCTCTTACTTATAGTACCCTACTCCAGGGGATGGAGTCCCTGGGGCCCAAAAAAGGCTCAGGGAGGGGGTCCTAACTGGTGTCCCTTTCGCAAATATATTTGGTTTGTTTAGCCACGATTCAACAAGAGTCCTGTGGGATCACGGCAGAAAACACTCATTTGTTTGCCTTCAGGAGTGTGAGCAGAGAAACAAAAAGTCTGCTTCCTCCTGGTGGGAGCATGTATAAATCTTCCAGCGGCTGGGAGCAAACATGCTTTCCTTGCACAGCCATTGTTCCTTAAAAGTTAATTTTTCGGCAGGGAATGGGGTGCCCGGGGCCTTTTAAGGCTTGGGGAAGAGAGGGCCATATGGTGTCCATCCCCCTTTTACAAGACATCATCCCTGGGGATGGGGTCCTTGGAGACTACAGAGGCTCAGGGTGGGGCCTCTACTTTTTTCCACATTCCATCCCAGGGGATGGGGTCCCCAGGGCTGCCATCAGTCCGGAAGGGGGGTCAAATGCCACATCCTCTTACTTTTAGTTCCAGGGGATGGGGTCCCCATGGCCCAAAAAGGGCTTAGGAAGGGGGTACTTCCCCTGCCCAAATAATTTTAAGTTTGTTTTGCCATGATCTAACAGGAGTCCTGTGGGATCACGGCAAAAACACTAATTTTTTATTTTTTTTATTTTGGAGCCTGATGGTTCCTCTTGGTTCCCCCACATGGCCTAGGGGGGTAGGGTATCCCTACCCTGCCTACTTATACTATTTTTATTTTAAAACTAAAGGGAAGTGGGCTAAGTCCCCGAGTCCTGATTCCTGAGTCCTGAGTCCTGTAATGGCTGCCAACACCATTTTTCTCTGGTTGTTGACAGTCAATCAGAGCCTTGCTCCCATGAGAGTGGATTGGCCCAAGGGGGGGAAAAGCTCCCTGGGCCAATCAGAAGACTCTTTTTTTTAAAACTGGTTTTAAGGGACACTTGCGAGAGTCCCTTAAACCCAACCATCCATGTATACAAATATGTTTCAACTTTAGTAATTCCCAAAACTACTAAACGGATTTATATCAATTCACAAAAAGCTCAAAACTTTAGGCTGAGATCTAGCTTCCGTTCAGCAGTTTTGTGGTAGTGCTTCTTAAAGGCGTCTATGAAAAATGCATGGGGATTTAGTGTGTTGGGGTTCCCCTTTTTTCCTTAGCCCATGCTTGACAGATCACCTTCAAACTTTCCATGCACAAACTAGATATAAAAGAGAAAATATTTGGAATGTTTTATGGAGATTTGTCAACAAATGTATTAACAAAACAAAAAAGGAATTTCCTTTGGAAACGCTGTTCTAACTATAACTACCCACTGGCAGCCACCACTGAGCAATAAATTGTGTTCATACATATGTGTTATTTTTAAGCGTGTCACCACACTTCCCCAGGTTTCATTAACCGGGTGGATTTGCTTGCAAATTTTGAAGTCATGCAGATTTTCTTCAAGGATTTCCAGTGAAGAGGTATCTTGAAGAGGTGGGTATCTATCTATCTATTAGCTAGTAGCATATTTTGCCTCTTTTTAACCCCATGACTCACCCTCCAACACTTAGTAGGCATTATCTGCTGTCACAGTTCCCAGTGCGGCTATTATTGCATTGTAAACTTATTCATTGTCTATTACCAGATTTTTGGATGATTCTGAGTTCACCTCACAGAGTTTGTCCTTTAAAAACTTTCTTTGTGAAGTTCACAATGTTGATGTTGTTGAAAACCTTAATGAGGTTTTTACACTTCCCTTTCATGCTCATTCATGAATCAGTAATTTGGCATGCAAGTGCAGATTCTCTCTTGCCCATTGAATGTGCAGGAAGAAGGAGAAAGGAAATAAGGGAATCCCTAGCAACTCCTTGGGCAGAGTTCATTGAATTTAAAAAGTAGGACGTGTATTTATCCTGAGAGTCAAAAACTCATAAAGTCATGTTTCACTCCTGTAAGACTGTCTCTTCCATTGATTAAAAATGGGTTACCTTATTACACTTAAGAATTGATAGCTCCAGTTACGCTCACATTATTTTAAATTTAAAATCCTCTTTAATGGTAAAGTTGGATTTTAAGTTACTATTCTGACAATGGCACTGTTAGAAATTTGCCACGTTTCTGTCCAAATTAAATGTGCCTTTCTGCCAGTGCACAGAGCCACATGACTGTGAATGACTCTCCTGCATGGTTTTATTTATTCCTTCCAGATATGGGAATAAAGGGGACCTTGGATGAGGGACAGGGTGTTGATCTCCTGAGAAGAATACTCTGGTGGTTGTACTCAGCCTCCCTGGGCTTCAATGAGTAGCCTCAGGTCTTGTCTACCCCCTTTCATGGTTTTTGACTTCTAAGTGCTGCCTGCCATGCCACTGACAAGCACAGCTCACATCTATGCCTGCCTGCACCTTGTTACCCTTGACAGTTAGGATACAAACTAATGAAAGGAGGTAGGTTATGCAAATCTGACATCACTCACCCACAAGCTTGCGCTAGAGATGTAAGTGACACCTTCATAAATTCTCTTCAGAACAATCATTGACCTGTGGAAAATTCATAAGAAGATTCATAAGAAGGACCCCCCTGCTGTCTGAATAAATAAGAAGATTGGACCTGCTAGCCTTGGTCCCAGGTTCCCCAGGAATTTGCTACAAGAATCCATTCCCTCAACTTCTGTGTGTACTGCAGGGAGACAACAATCTTCCAAAGGCCTCCCTGCAGTTTGACCTGCCTGACGCCTGCTGCTTTAAAGTAGATAACATGCCTGCTGCTGGCCTCTGCTGAAATAAGTTCTTATCCCCAAGGGGTGCCCCCAGTCCAAGACCCTTGACTAGCATCAGAGTGTACTTCTCCTAGTGAAGGTACATAAGTTTTGCGGTTCCTCATGAGCATAAAGAAATAACTGCCAACACAAAGCTCCTGTGGGACCTGCACTTCATGATGACATCAACCATTTGTGATAACCACCAATTTGATTCTCCAGCAAGACCTACATTTCCTGAGAGCCACAGGCCACGTCGACTGCCACACAAAGTTCCAGTGACAACCTGCTCTTCACACCAAAACAGCAATTGTCTGCAATGCTCGACCTTCTCCCCACACCGACAATTACCTCCTCATGGCCCCTCTAAAGCAAATGGCAGCTTCTCTGGTGCACATGAGAAGGTAACTCTTTAGTGGGAAGAGCCAGGTCCCTGCATCTGTCTAACCTGCACTCCACTGAGGTCAGCCTAAACTTGTGGCTTTATACTGGCCCAGTACGACCAGAAATCCACCAGTGGTGCTGGCAATTCTTGGTGATATTTTCAACTAAAAATGTACAAATACATAACTCTGCTTCCACTGATTGTGCTATTGCCATTTTGGTGTCATCATATTTATCATTTTCTACTCTATTCTCTAAATTGGTTTGGGATTTTTATTGAGTTGTGTTTTCACTTTATTACTGTTTGTGTGCTGCATACATACTTTACACATTGCCTCAAAGTTAAGTCTGACTGCTTTTATGCCAAGCTATCGTAGGGTTAGGCACAGGTTTATTTAGTGAGCTTTGGTGTCCTCGTGACAATGATTTGAGTTTATTATTTGATTTGGAATCCCACCCCTATCAGCTAATAACCCAATCCCTTCACTGTATTACATTCAAACATGTGTAGTCCTAGGAAATGAATTTGAAGTATTTGATTAGATGCTTCAACTCACTTAATGGCCGATTTACATGGAATGGCACAGATTCTGGTACAATTGTGCTGTAATATTTCTAGCTCGTTTGGGGCTTGACTCCTACTAGAGATATTTTTCACCAACACCTGCACCCACTGGAAATAGGACAATGTCACCAATTGACAAATTGCAGCACATTTTCATTCATGATGTCTTTGGTCCACAAAGCAGTGCAAAATTCCACTGTCAGCAGCGCAATCCCATCTAATCTGAAATTATCAGTGCAACGGTGCACTGGCATTGATGCATTCCTGTGTAACTAGTCGCCAGAAGAATTCAAGGAATTCATCAGTATCTGCTCTTGCTAACGCGTCCCTTCCTAGGTAATTTACATATTCTGGGACTCGTTTTAGGACAATGAATCTTTTGACCCTGATTGGAGACACCTTAAGACGAGATAACTAATTAGCATGTCAATCAATAGATCAATAACCTCATCAATATTCACAATAGCAAATCAATCAACTTGGTTAATGACATTAATAGGAATCAGAGCACACCATGACCTTTCAGCCATGAATAACCACACAGAATTTAGTATGATTTGTGATATTTATTCCCTATTGGTTACACTCTACTAGCAAGTTTATTAGTCTCAAAACCAGAAAACATATTAGCACTGTCACAATATGGCAACTCATAAAAGATTTCAGCAAAGCAAAGATCATAAACATTAGGGCAAAGCACGGCGTCAACCTGGATTAATTTTAGCACAGCATCATTAGAGCATTATTCAACAAAGCATCGATTCGGTCATTTGTCTATTTGCGTCCGTTTAGTGAACCCCTTAACTAGCTCAAATTAGCATTAGCATGTTGGGCTTCATGCAAAACAATTTAGCAACACAAATTTAGAAAACATCTAACTATGGTTTCTATCAAAAGGAAGCAGTTGGTACCTAGAAAGGAAAGGCAAACAGACAATTACAATTTCATCACCCTATAGTTACCCTCCGTAATGGGTCAGCATACAGAGTCAGTCTTTGTCCTCAGGACATCAGATGGTTCGCCATCAGCCAGGAAACACAGCAAAGTTCAGCAAGACAGGCAATACAGGACACTTCCCTCATAAGGAGGAAAAGTATGGAATGGGCAAGACAAGGGTAAGGATGGTTTGAAGAGTCAAAAGTCAGAGTGACAAAGTGGCTAGGTAATAGCAAAGAATGGCACGTAATGGCAATGGCAAAAGTGGCTCGGAATGGCTGGCTTCTCCTTGTGATACGAGGTTATATCAATCTTGGTGTACAGTCCCCTAATTTCCAATTGGGCGAATCTTGGTACATCATTATCTCCATCCAATAATCAGGTAGTCACCTCAATATGATTGTCACTTAAGGACAGTTCTCACGTAGTTTATTGGCTCCTGTAATTGACGTCTCCAACGAGTAGAATGTCAGGTACAAACTTTATTCTCGCAGGCTCAGTAAGTAATCCCATTGTCTTTACCAGTTCAGGCAACCTTGTACCTGTTGCAAGTCTACACTGTTGCATTCAGCAAGAATGTCTCCTTGAGCAAGTCGAGTCTCATGAGAAAGAATTTAGGGGCATGTTTATACTCTGTTTGCGCCGAATGTGCGTCAAAAATTTTGACGCACAATCGGCGCAAACCCTTCCCCATATTTATACTTTGACGTCCGACCCCACGGGCGTCAAAATTCCACCATGTGCGTCATTTTTTGGAAGGGGGAACCAGCCTTGCGTTAATTATATGCAAGGTAGGCGTTCCCTTCCAAAAAATGACTTTAAGGCCTGTGCCCCATATTTATACTCTGACGTCATTTTGACGCACAGGAGGGGGTGGGCCTTAAAAAACGCCTGGGTCAGGGCAGGCGTTAAGGGACCTGTGGGCTCGGAAGGAGCCCAGAGGTGCCCTTCCCTGCCCCCAGGGACACCCCCTGCCACCCTTGCCCACCCCAAGAGGACACCCAAGGATGGAGGGACCCATCCCAGGGAAGTAAAGGTAAGTTCGGGTAAGTATTTTTTGCAGATTTTTTTTGTGGCATAGGGGGGCATGATTTGGGCCCCCCTACATGCCACTATGCCCAATGACCATGCCCAGGGGACATAAGTCCCCTGGGCATGGCCATTGGGCAAGGGGGCATGACTCCTGTCTTTGCTAAGACAGGAGTCATGTCAATGGAGGTTGGGCGTAAAAAATAATGGCGCAAATCCGGTTTGAGGCCTGAATTTTGCCTCAGACCTGACTTTCCCCATTTTTTGACGCACAACCCCCATTTTCCCATACGACGGTGCTGCCTGGTGTGAGTCATTTTTTTTTACGCACACCAGTCCGCAGCGCCGGCTAACGTCATTCCATAAATAAGGCGCCCGCATGGCGCGTTGGAATGGCATTAGCCGGCGGTAAAATTTTTGACGCACAACTGCGTTGGTGCAGTTGTGCATCAAAAAGTATAAATATGGGCCTTATTACGGTTACACACATGTTCTAGTTTCTGGAAAAGTATGGCTACATGTCCTTCAGCAAGTCAGCACATAGCACGTTGGGAAAAAACATTTAATGTGAGCCCGGCAGCTAGGCCCCGGCTCTTGCTAATGAAGGCCTAGGGATTAATTTAGCAAAACCTTAACATATAACTCTCAATTCTAGTACATTAATAATTCATCATTAGTCAATTTCATTTATCATCGTATACATTGGTGGCCACTTCCCGTGGGCACATTTCAAACACGCGTGTAGTAAAGCACAGTAATACATTTTCTATGCAGCATCATTAGGCATTAATTTGCAAATATTTCATGTTAATTTTGATGATAAAAACTACACTCCAACACTCTATCTAATTTTGCGTCATTTTTCCTACTACTGTGAAATTATTGGTGATTACTTTTCATTGTGCAGGACGCTACACTTTTGGATACATTTTTAGGTTTCGAAGATTGTTTTTTTGGATTGTGAAATGTCCGGTGTACCTGTTCCTGAAAGATAAAAACTTTTTAAAAGAAAATATTCCGCTAAGGGTGCAGAGTTTTTCAGACTCTCATGAAATGTTTACTTTTAATATCGAGAACTAGGCGCTCCTCAGTCCTGAAGCATGTGATATTTAACACCAAGCAGGTGTTAAAGGAATTCAGATTTACTGTGCTCAACACTGCTGTGTTAAGTGCATGCAAAGATACCTTTTGGCATGCTAATAGGTCACTACTTTTTTGTAAATGTTTTGGTGTAGGTTTGCTCGCTTCCGCTCTAAAATATCTGGTGAATGTGTGCTGCACTACTAAAGCTGATTCTTTAAAAAGGTATAGAATACATTTTTCTTAACAAATACTCCACTCGTCAGTTATTTATTTGCTAGATGCGGACCTATATCTTATATACTGTTTCTTTTAAGGATTATTAGAGGCCTGTCTTATTTCAGTTGGAAGTGTATGTGGAATCCCCTTCTTCACTCATTGATTTCCAGACTGGATTTATCTTGTCACATGGTTTGAGGCAGGCCTGGAGGATATTTGGAAAGTGAGGAGCCCTGGACAAGAAGGAGGCTGATATATTTGTTTCACTGACTTTTATGATGGTGTATGACACTGTGGAATACCTGATATTGTTTGAGGTGGTGGTGTCCAACAATAAACAATCAGTTTTCCTCATTTCCTTTTCTATCTAGTTCCAAGAACTCTGTCACTGAAGCTTAGGTACATTTTAAAACTCAGTGCTTAGTTTAAAAGGCTTTGTTGCATTTTAACCAACTACTATGAGCTCACTTGGGCCCTGATTTAAGAAAAGTGGCACTGCACCCAGTGTAGCACCACTTTTCTTGCACCCCTTAGTGCCCCCCCTAACACCGCTATGTGTGCGCCATATCTAAGGGCATTGCACCACTTTGTAAATTTGGTGTGGCGATTTTGGCCTCGTTGGGCTACATTACCTTAAAAAAATGATGCTAATGTTGTGCAAGGAGGTACTTGTGGCTCTTAAATCTACCCCTTGATTCATTCGGTCATAACAAAACTGGATGCTGGAAGTGTCCTGTTATTAAAAGGGGAAACAACAGGAGCATGTCCTACTAGGCAGCCACAAAAATCACTATTCTTCCAGGTGAACGGATCTTCAGGTTAATCTAGTAGGTATTGTTGTTAACAGTTATACCAGTGCCAGTTCACTTCTTTGTGTTTTTTTTCCCCTTTTTTAACATGATTCATGGCTTTTAAACTTTTCAGTTTTTTATGCTCTATTTTACACGCTTCTCATTTTTGGAGCGTTTAAAGGTCCCCTTTTCATCTTATGTTTCCATGTCAAGTCAAGTCAGGTCATTTTATAGCCCTAGGCACCCTTCTTAAGTGCAACAGCACTAGCTTTTCAATGAACCAACCTGCCATAGGTAGGGCTAGGCACAAACACCTGCTGAGCACCAGGATACCCTTGCAGGTGACAGTGCTTTTTACAAATACACATAGGCTCATATTTATACTCTGCATGCACCAGATTTGCATCATTTTTTTTTACACAAATACAGCACAAAACTAACACCATATTCATACTTTGACCCTAGACCCGTCTAACGTCAAAATATCTCAGTGTGCGTCATTTTCTGGATGCGTGAAACCGCCTTGCGTTAATGAGATGCATGGTAGGCTTTCCCATCCAAAAAATTACGTAAACACCTGTGCGCCAAATTTATCCAACTGTGCAAAAATGCTGCATGGCTGGGAGGTGGAGCTGGAAAATGGCACGAATCCCGATTTGCGCCAAAAATTAACGCCTGGGTCAGGGCAGGTGTTAAAAAGGGGCAAACACACCAATACTTAAGGAAAACCCACAGAAACAACACCAGAGCTCCAAAAGGAAAACATGGAGGTGCTATTCATCCAGCATGCACGAAGACGCAGAGCACCGGAGCAACAGCAGCAGCTTCCACCACACCAACAGGGATCCCAAAGACAGCGCCGAAGGCAGGAGAGGATATTCCAGACCAGGTCAACCCTTCAGGGCCTCAGGTACATGACATCATCCAAAAGTACAGACTAAACTGGCAAGCCATACAGCAGCTGCTGCGCCACATTGAGCCACAGTTGGCACCCAGCTTGCAGACACCCCACATCATTCCACCAGAGACCAAGCTGCTAACTGTCTTGCACAAGTTGACAAGTGGCTCTTTTCAAACCACTGGTGCCCTGGTTGCCGGAATCTCACAGCCCTCATTCTCTGCCTTCCTTCCCAAGGTACTGGATGCCATCATCTCCCTCACACCCCGCCACATCAGCTTCCCCAACACACAGCAGAAGCAGCAGGAGACCAAACAGGGCGTCTATCAAATCAATGGCTTTCCACACATGCTTGGTGCCATTGACTGCACACATTTACGGATTGTGCCACCTGCTGCAACAGAGCATCTATATTGCAACAGCAAGCACACACACTCCATCAATGTGCAGGCCATTGTGGATCACCGGGGATTGATCACCAACATCGTGACAAAGTATCCTGGGAGTGTACATGATTCATTCATCTTCCGCCACAGCACCATCAATCAACACTTCCAGGGTGGACGATATGGCAATGGCCTACTTGCTGGTAAGTACAGAAACCTAGTTATATACACACAGCACAGCAACCCTGTAGGACACACAACACATACACCACTACATTGACATGGGCCAGGAAGACACTGAGGTTGTGACACTGCTAGTCATATTTCATATCCTGAGCCAGTGGGATACACACCTATGGACAAATGACAGATGCAAATAACAACAGATGCCACTCCAGAGCCACAAGGGACCAATTTAAAACCACATAGTGACAATGACATGGCCTTAACTGGCAGTACAACTTGGAAGGTGAATCTTCCAATATCATATCAATAACAGTCAATCACACACCCTTCCAAGCAATACGTACTGTGTAAGGGGTGTGTAATGTGTTTTGCTGCAGGTCAAACACCATGAGACATATAGCATGATGATGCTGACTCTAATGAAGGCGACATGGAATCATTGAGGCAGTACCAACATCTCACATCACTCCTGGCCTGACATTGCCCTCTAGCAATAAGGAAGTGGACTGTGCTATGAACACATATTGATGTGACACTAATGCAAAGTGCACACTGCTACACATACAGATTGAGACAATTACACATATACATAACAAATGTACAGGCACGTGGACCTTCTGACACTTACAACTTCACCACCACAACCAAGATAGCCAACTTACCTGGAGCAGGTTCAGTACTGTAGGTACACGTTTGCACATGAGCCAACTCGGTGAGGGCACAAAAATAGGTTTGCATAGAACTTGTCACACATGTGATATTTGTGCATTGTCAATTGTGAACACTTCAATGCTGCCAACTTATGGAGATGTGTTGTATATTTTCACCTAGCCAAATCATAGGGCCTCACTGTTGTTTTTCACATGCTTATACATATGTTGAATTGGATGGGATGTTCAGGTCATATAGTGCAACTGTGTTACCACCACAGTGGAAACAATTCTGTGTGTGGAAGTATCATGTCACCTCCAGTGAAGGCACATGGACTCTTCTTTCACATGACATAATGCATGGGAGATACACATTGAACTGCAAGTTTACAAATATACAGCTGATATCAGGTCAATCATCCAAACACCAGTTTTGATAATTAAACAACACAATGCAGAAAGAACATCCTAGAAGGCTAGGATCCTACACAATAACACAAACACAGATGAGTCATAGACGACACAAGATAACAACTGCCATGCAAAGTGATAATGAAGGTGCAACCAACATCCAAATATTTACACTCATTTTCTCTTTCAGCTGATCAGGGTTACGGGATCCAGGCATGGATCATGACCCCATTTGCCAACCCGAGCACAGCATCAGAGCGTGCCTTTAATGAGGCACATCGGAGGACACGCACCATAGTTAAGAGGACTTTTGGCATCCTGAAGTCCAGATTCAGGTGCCTCGACACCACCGGAGGCAGCCTCCTATATTCACTGGAAATGGTCTGCAAGATCATTTTGACCTGTGCCATCCTGCACAACATTTGTGTAAGGAAGAACATTCCCCTCTATGAACCAGACCCTCAAATGCCTGAAGAGGAGGATGCTGTCCGTGAAAATGAGGGAGACCATCCAAACACTGCAGCAGGATTGCGTCCGAGACAACACATTGTACAAAACTTCTTCTACTTAAAGTCACCATCACCACTTTGTTATCAGATGTCATTAAATACCTACCTTCATCACTTAATTATGCTCTGGGTAATTTGTGTGCATCACATGATCCCTAGGAATCATAATCAGAGTTTAGCCTCCTGGAGCATTGCAGAAATACAGATTAGGACACTGAAAAAGCCACATCACGTTTAATGGGTATGAATGTACACCCAGCATCATACACAGTGTAAATGACATATATCCTGTCTATTACACATGTGAAGGGCAATATCAGAGGACCACAGCTATGACACACATCCATGTTGCCAACATGGTCCATTGCAGCACATGACACACAACTAAGACACCATCAATCATAAGGTAAAAATGTGTTTCATACATGAGGCAGTGGATGTGCTATTGCATTGGTAACAGGAATGTATTACCAGACCCTGGACAGCAGTAAGTGTGACATCAGCTATTTTTGCAAGGAGCATGCCCCAGGTATGACAAGCATTTCTCACAAGACATGCCCTGCACAGTCCATTCCAGGTAATAAGTCCTGTCACTGCCATGTTTTCAGTCTCTTCCAACCCTTCTCTAGGGGGCCCTGTAAATGGACTAGGTGTACCCTGAGAATCTTCACCTACACACACCAACTCCCATTCTGACTCCTGTGTGCTTCCCTCTTCAGTATGGCATGCCATGGTCATAGTTCATCAGTCTGCATGGACTTCTGGTCCGATAATGCACTGCCTGGTAGTCGGTAGGACCTGTAATCAGCTGTCCATTGCTTCCCATGTGAAAGGTCCAGTTGGCCCTTTGAACTTGATTCTCAACTCCAGGACTTGTGAGAGACTGAAGCTGCACACACCTGTGAGCACTTCCATGCAGACCAGCCATTTGAACCTACCCTGCCATTGCTGCTGCCTGGAACTGCTTGGAAGCTGCCATTTTCTGAATCTCCTTGTTGTGCATTGGTGTACAAATCAATTGTGTAACAGAGCCTTTGGGGGATTGTGTAATGTTGCAGACCACACAAAAAAAAACAGTTTTTAGTTCCCCCAGTGTTGTCCCAGCTTTTTCCAGTCAGAGTCTGCTCACTGTGTATTTGCCTTGTTCATGTTAGTTCCTGACAGAGCCTGCATCCTGTTAGCCTGACTTGTTCCTGTCTTTGCATTAACCATAGAGGTTCCCTGTGGCTACATTTGTCTCATAGTTGCTTTCCATGCCCTCTCTTTCCTCCTGGGGTATTGTGTCTGGTAGGTCTACGATGAATCCTCAAATGTATAGTTTAATCAGTTTACTTATCATATTCTGTTCTGGGACATGTATTCAAATTGCCTAATCCAGCCCCTATCACTTGTCTGGTTTTGCATGTATTCATTAGTGCCAAACAGTGACAGTATGCTATGGCTGCATGCATGGATTCGGTATGGTGCCTCCAGCACAACAAACAAGGGTTGCCAATGTGTATGTAAGGAAAAAACATGTTTGTGCCCTGACGGTCCACACACAGATCCACTTCTGCCGCCACCTTTTGATGGTGCTTGTGTCGTGACTTGCTGTGAGATTAATCAGCACAGAGGCACTGATGTTCCCTGTTGCAGTGGGAATTTTAGAGCCCACCCTGTGTACAAATGTTGTGATGAAAGCTGCCTGTTTTCTATTACTGATCCATAAAGTTTTTAAGCACACCAAGGTTGCCTTGTCGTCAGCCTTATTAAAGTTCTGCAGTGCCATATCTTGACTATCCCCATGTGTATCGTTAGTTGATCTTTGGCTTTAGGCCAAATCTGCTTTGAAGGATACTCTGTTAATTTAGGGAATGGCTCCACAGACTCATGACTAGACCTGCACATAACTGTGACAACATGAAGGCCAATACTGACACAGGGTACACATGGCCACACACTTGAACTGGACTCCTTTGTGCAATGAACCACTGGAAATATGTGAACACATGCAGCATGGTCTGCTGGTCCTCCACTGCCACAGGAGAAACATAGGTCAGTTACATGACTCAAACTGTGGTGTACCAAAACGTTTTTTGGATTGGAGTTGGGACTCTGTGTCACAAACACTGTACCTACCTAGCATGTTCAAATGCCTGACTCGTGGGTAGTATACACACAAGTGACCAGGACGTGGTATCCAACATTCCATTACTTGTGATGGCTTACATTTGTAACATTGCCATTCTCAACAGTCCTCTATCTATCCTGTGTATAGTTTGTCATGGGAGATGTTTTGTCCCCAAAGTCAGGAAAGTTCACACAGCATAAGACGCAACAGATATGACAAACACATATCATGACTGATGTACCTCAATGAATGGCATCTGATGGTTATCCACAATTACAACACATGCATAAAAGCACATTATGCAAAACACATCTTGTGACGTTCACACAGAGGCCCAACAACAATTGAAATAGCCAATTCACAGACATAAACACACAGGACATGAGTGAATTGTTTTAAGTTGCGTAGCCTTGCTATCCTCTATTGATCCACCACCTGCTCAAACTAGGAAATACCAATTTTAATTCCATACGTTTGGGTTGCTGTTGCGTCAGTTAAGAGTGCTAATCCGGCACAACAAAATGAGTATTATGGTCCGCAGTAGTGTGGTCTGCCACATGTGCCCAAACACTAGAGCACACACAGCAGGCCCTAATAGCCTATCTTTGTATAGTTATAGCCTTCATGTATGTTAAAAATGAGAAAAATTACACAAACAGTTAAAGACAGATATTTTGATGCAAAAGTGTAAAAAAAGACATATATGCATCAAAATATGATGCATATGCGGTAAAAAATTATGCTCACACCCATTATACATCGATTGGTCCCTAGCGTTAATTCCAACACTGCACCTCATTAAATCAGTTATCCACAAAAAATATTATTGATCCTTGAATGCGGGGGAATTTTTAAGCATATGCATCAAATAATACTGACGCAAAGCCTGTCAGCGTCATAAAATTACACGCATCATAACGAAAACGCACCGCATTTGACACAGGAAGTGATAGGATATCCTGTTTACAAAAATGGTACAGTGGGTGTACTTTCACTTTCACTTTCACTTTGCGGTCTGTGATTCTTCTAGACTGTGTGGCTGTGTAGAGAGTTGTGTCTGTCAATATTGTGCTTTTGTCTCCTGCGTGTCATTTCAATTGCCATCTGTTATTTTTGTAATTGTCTCTATAAATCAGTGTATGTGTGTTTTTGTCATTTTTTGTGTCTAATTTTGTCTTTGTACTGTTGGGAGTGTGTAGTGGGTATTGTTAGTTGGGGTATTGTTGGGCTGTTTGTGGGTTCTTTAAGTTTCATTTTCATAACTCCTTTCCCTGTATTTCCCTCTTTTCCCTTTCCTATCCCTATTATTTTTGTGATGTTGGGATGGCCACGTCTGGGGAGAATGGGTGAGGAGGAGCTGGGGGCTTTTATTTGGCTGGTGTGCCACTTCCTCCCCCTGATGTTATAAGCTAGTGGCAGGGTGATAAAGGTGTATCACACAGAGGCGAGGAGGCTCAAGTGGTCCAAGATGCTGTTCCACCTAAAGAGAGTGTTCAACAGCCAGAGCAACGACCACCAACTTAAGCATCGCTGGGCTGACTTTGTGGCCAGAGAGCAAGACCTGCTGGACCACCTGGGTGTGGTTATTGGTGGCCCTGTTGGTGAGTACAAATTAGACTAATGTGTACAGTAAAATGCTCTGTGACAGTGACAGTAGCAGATTTTGTGACATGCTGCATACAATATTTCTGGACATGTGGAATGGAAGTTGAACATACAATGGCCCTGATTTATACAATATGTGTTACGCATTACCGTCATTTGTTGACGCAAAAGCTGCACAAACTTATAAAAGACAACTTGATCTTGTAAATTAGTGCTGCTTTGACTTCAATAGATGATGGTAATGCGGCACAAACAAAAGTATTATTCAGGGCCTGTGAGTGTACCAGGAATGAGATGTATTTCACATGCTAATGCAAGGAACGAATGTAGTCCCCATTTTGTTGAATACATGTTGAACTGTACTCATGGCCATAAGTACAAAGATCTTCCTAACCACTGGTAATATCTTAGGCTGATATTTGGACTTGGTTTGTGCAGCATTTAAATTAATTATGGATTCCAAAGTAATGCACACTTGATAATATCTAAATATTTTGTGCTACTTTCCATAGCTGTAGCGTAAACAAGTGAAGCAAATGCTACACATAAAAAAAGAACATCTGGCCCCAAGTTCATTGTTCCTGTGTGTTTTATTTTGCCTTGGGCACAATTGCTGATACAGAGCTGATGCATTTGCCATCTGTGTCACTTTATAGTCAAACAATTTTCTTAACTTAATGGGTCATCAGGGGATCTCTGAACTTTGTGAATGCATGGTCAAAAATTATTTATTTGCATGATGTTGTGCAAGGGACCCCTGACTGCTTTCATCATACATTTAAAGTGACTAAATAGTTTGGTGGCTTACGTTTGGTACACCCCTGCGGATCTAGTGCAGCATGTGTACAATTGTTCAGTTTTGGGTATGAAGGCTATCACAGATATGGGTGTATGCTAAGATCAGCAGGCCAGCATTCCTGTGAGTGCTGCCATTCCCAAGGTGCATACAAATAGAGACCTACCTCATCAAGATTGCCAAAAGTAGGACATTTGCTAAACCATGTTTCAATTAGGGGACAGCTTCAGTTCGTTGTATAACCACTGATCACCCAACTTGGCAAATGTAAGATAATGAATGTGGCTAACTGTGATCTACAATACCTGACATAGGTACACAGGGCCCTGAGTAACACATTTCAGGTGCAATGTCTACACCTGTGCCCATGCATTCTGTCACGGATGATCAAATTAGACACTGCCAGCATATATTTCATTGTTGTTTTGATTTAGATAAATGGCCAATCTATGTTTATCGTAAAATTGTCATCATGTAACACACAGGATCCCTGCCATCATAATGTCATAGGGGGGATATACGGCTCTGGGTACACTGCCAATGTGGCATATGCAACCTATATACAACACAGGCACACATATAATGGACCATAGAAAGCACAATAATTCCTGAACTAAACTCAACCCACATGAGCATCACACGGTAACTCATTTTCCCTTGATGCACAAGCCACAATACCTGAGTGACTGGTATTGCAGTGCACCAGGAATGTGGCTTTGCATGTCTCTCGTAACAACAAATGAAGAAATGGAGTACCCTCTATAAATAATTCTGCACAAAATTGAGTAATCTTGTTTGGCACCACATGATTGTTAGGCCCAGTGCATGTGTGCATATGTGTGTCTTTCACTCACTGGATTGACAGGGTCAATGCATGTTTGCAGTAGTATGTCTGTTGGGGTGTCTACATGCCTGAGGTGCTGCTCTATCATGTAAAATGTCACACACAGTGATTTGTTGTTCCAAGTTTTGCACAGTGAGCAGACATTGAGCACATATCACCCTTCCATGTTTTACAGGTGGACCAGCCCCCTACACAATTGGTGAAGTGGCTTGATTTGCGGACCCAGACATATCCACTAAAGTGTTGATATGTTAGTCCTGTCTTGTGTTTGCATCTGTTGTGTAATTTACTCCTGTGTGTTGGACACATTGCAAGGTATGATGTGCTAGCACATGATCTGATATGTGACTTGACTGGAGGTTGACATTTTGTTCCATGTTTGAGTTGGCCAATCAGTGGCGGAGAGTCATATATTGGGATTCTTGGGCTGCGCTATAGGCATGGGCAGGTGAACAGGGTGATATTTGTTGCTACATATATGCCAATGATTAATTAGGAGGTGGCCATTTTCATGATTTAGTCAGTAAGTCATACCCTTATTCACACAGACCAGTATTGCTGAAGTATGACCCACAGATTTGAGCATCCCTGTTAACTAATGACCGTGTAGGACTGTATCTTTGACTTCCTAGCAGCATCTAGCTCCACATGTTGTGCTCCGTTTATGTGGCACCTGAGTTGAATGTCATAGGTGTGCATGCAGCTAAAGCCCAGATGGGTGCTTGCATCTATATGCTTGTTTTTGGAAAGGTATCAGTGAGATCAAATGATGTTGACAAATGGCCACAATTAGGAACCTAAATGTGGATGTGATTGTCCAGTGTTTGAGTCAATCCTAGTTGACAGCCCTCCTTACCTGTGGTGGACTGACTAAACCCATGGACAGCTGTCCAAAGCTTCCTGGCTGTTCTTGATGTTTGAAAGTATGTGTTGCATGTCCATCACCCCGAGGCACAGGGTTAGGGATGCGTACCTAGGTGTGAGGATCCCAGTGTAGAAGACAAACATGTAATTCCAACATTCTATTGTTCCAACCTAGGATACCCCCTCATGATTAGCAACTGCATACCGTCCAGGCAATTCCATTTACAAATCACAGGTCTTGTGGGCCTTGATTGTCATCCAGAAGATAGCCATTAGTTGGCCTGTCACATGTGGAGTACTTGCAGCATTTGTTATGGTACTAATAGCAGTACAGTGATACACAGATCATTTAAGTAGGCACACACCTTCTTGAGCATTGCTGTGATGTTAGATATTAGATGTGTAGGCTGCATTGGCCTGTCATTCCCCAGGGACATTCTATAATCTGTACTGTGATTTGGAGTGTTTCAGCTAATTTTGAGGAATTGTTGCAATATCATCTGTAGATGTATCACACAATGATGTAACTAATGTTTGGCTTTCTCTATTTTTACAGCTGCCAACATGAATGCCATTGAGATCAGGGAATTCCAGAGGTGAGCAATGCGCTACCGCCACATACTAGATGTGGAGTCTGGGTTCCGCAATATGGCATGGCGTTATCACAATGAGAGAGCCACAGGGGTCTGGAGGGCATTTGCCCAAGGGGGACCATCCTTGCCCACAACAGCCACCACCAGCACAACAGCTCAGACCACAGTCGCCCAAAGGATGACAGCCACTGTTGCAGGTCCGTCAACCTCATCTGCTCCAGGCCCACAGACAGCAGCTCCTGCACCTCCCCCTCCAAGCACGGCACCGGCATCAACACTGCCCTCAACTAGTGGAACACAGACAACCGCAGCTGCTGTAATAGACAATGTAGAATTTCAGTCCATGAGACGTGACATGCAACGGATGTTGCGAAGGATGGACAGGCTGCAGCAGGAGGTGTCCCACAATAGCAGGAGACTGCGGGGTATAAAGAAGATCCTGCAGATGGCAAATTTGTGAATTTTGGACCCTCAGCCATGATTCCCTCCCTTCCGTCCTCTTTCCTGGTCCTTATCTTTAGTGGGAGTATAAGTGGGTTGGGGTGGAGGGGGTTGTATGTGTGACATAGGTATGTTGACATTACATTTGAAAGAGCATTTTGTCACTGTAATTGCTAATACACTATTTCAAAATCACAGACTGACTCCAGATTGTTTTGTGCTTCAAGGGTGTTTATTTAAGTGCTCAATATTGGAGGGGGTTGTAAAATCGTGAGGGGGTATGGTGGAGGAATGTCCATGGCAGAGTCCAGTCTATTCGTCTCACAGGTGCATTGCCCAAATGGGCATAGGAAGTGGAGCTGGGGCAGTTTGAGGATGGACACAGTGACAAATTGGGACAGAAAGATGACATTCAGGGTGGTCTCATTTCTTGGCGGGGGTCTTGGCATCGTTCTCTGTCTTTGTCCTGGATCTCAGGGACCGTTTGCGGGGTGGTTCTCCCTCTGCAGGGGGTGGGGTGCTGGTGTGGTGGTCCTACGGCGGGGGGTCCTGTCCACTAGCGCCGGCGGAAGTGGTGGGCAGTTCATCGTCCATGCTAGTATCAGGGGCCCCTTGTTGTGCCACAGTGTCCCTCCTGGTGTTGAGTACTTCCTTCAGCACCACTACGATGGTGCCCAGGGTGGAATTGATGGATTTGAGTTCCTCCTGCAGCCAGTGGGTCTCCTGAAACGTGGCCAATACCGTTGCCATCCTCTCCTAGGAGTGGTGGTAGGCTCCCATGATGGAGGAGAGGGCCTCGTGGAGAGTGGGTTCCCTTGTCCCGTCCTCCCCCTTTCGCACAGCAGCCCTCCCAGTTCCCCTGTGTTCCTGGACCTCCGTCCCCTGGACCATGTGCCCACTACCAATGCCCCCAGGTCCCTGTTGTTGTTGGGGCTGTGGGTATGCCTGGGTTCCCTGTAGTGGTGGACACACTGCTGCTTGACGTGTCCTGGGGACAGAGGTATGGGCCCGCTGGGTGGGTGCTGTGCTGGTGTTTCCAGAGGGAGGAAGCTCTGTAGTGGCCTGTCACTGTGTGAGGGGAACCAACTGTCCTGAGGTCCCCGATGGGCCGGGCTGGTCATCTAGATCCAGTTGGACAGAGGTGCTGTCATCACTTTGGGCCTCTTCTGTTGGGGGTGTGGACATGTGTGGACCCTCCTGTCCAGTGACGTTGGGTAGGGGTCCTACAGAGGTAGAAAAGAATGTTTATTACATCTGTGTGTGGCATGGGGTGCAATAGGTGGGTGACCGTGTACCCCAGTGCTTGCATTCCTGTTTGGGACCTTGTCTGATGGTGGTTTAGGGGTGTGTATGGGTATGTGCAGTGGTCATGCTTTGGTGATGGGTGTCCATGCTTTGTTGTTGCATGCAGGGCTTGGTGTTGTGATGGGTGGTTTGTGATATTGGGACATATGTGAGGAGTTGGAGTGATGGGGGTGAGGGTCAGGGTGGGGGTATGTGATGGCATGCAAGTAGGGTGGGGGATGTAATAGTAAAGCTTTGACTTACCAGAGTCCATTCCCCCATCTACTCCTGTGAGGCCTTCAGGAGGCAGAATCGCCAAGACCTGCTCCTCCCATGTTGTTAGTTGTGGGGGAGGAGGTGGGGGTCCACCGCCAGTCCGCTGAACCGCATGGTGGTGTCTTGAGACCACGGAACGCACCTTCTTCCATAGGTCGTTCCACCTCTTCCTGATGCCATCCCGATTTCTTGGGTGCTGTCCCACTGCGTTGACCCTGTCCACTATTCTTCGCCATAGCTCCATCTTCCTAGCTATGGAGGTGTGCTGCACCTGTGCTCCGAATAGCTGTGGCTCTCCCCGGACGATTTCCTCCACCATGACCCTGAGCTGCTCCTCAGAGAACCTGGGGTGTCTTTGCCGTGCTATGGGGTGGTGTGGGTGATGTGTGGTGTGGTGTGTGTGGTGATAAGTGTGCTGATATGTAGTGGTGTGTTGTGTGAGGTGCGTGAAAGTTCTGTGGGTGATGCTATTGTGTGCCTGTGGATGCTTGATAGTAGTTTGTAGTGTCTCTCTCTGGCCTTCCCTCGTGACTCTGGTCGTAGGGGTTTGTGGGTGATCTGGGTGTGTGTTTTATATTATATTGTATTGGGTGTGTGGGAGTGGTGTGTGTATGTGTATCAGGTGTGTGTATTTTGAATTGTCCAATGTGGCTGTGTTTTGTAAGAGTGTGTGTATTTTGAGCGCCGCGGTGTGTACCGCCAATGGAATACTGCATGGATTCGTGTGTCGTGTGTCGTGATAGTGTGGGCGTATTTCTGTTGGCGTGATGGTGGAGGATTTGTTATTGTCATTTTATCACTGACCTTTGGTGTGACAGACTTGTGTGGGTGTCTGAATTTTGACGGATTCCGTGCTGTGGGTCATAATATCTGTGGCGGATTTCCGCGGCTGCAGCAGTGTGTTGGCGGTCTTCTGCACGGCGGTGAGCGGCTTTTACCACCAATGTTGTAATGACCGCCTATGTGTCTTAGATTAGTATATGTTGTCCTACATGTGTCCCGTCATATAAGGGGGCGGGGGTTGATGTTTAGAGTGTTTAGTTAAATGTGATAGGTAAGTTTAGATAAGGGTAGTTAGGGCCACTCGTGGGTAATGTGTACCCTTAGGATAGATTAGGTTAGTTAAGTTAGTTAGTTAGTTAGGTTAGTTAAGGTGTTTCCCATAGTTTTATTATCCTTTATTACTGTTAAATGATTTTTTAGGTACTCCTTTACAGTATGTGTCATATGCTTGGGGATCAGGGCCTTGGCATGGGTGTACAGTGTCAATTTGGTATTTGCAGTTGTGTTCCATCCTGCGTCCGAATCCCATTATTGACATGGTTATTCACAATTCCTAATGTGCATTCACATTGTCAGCTACACCAAATCTACTTCTCTATGCATCTGCCATCCATTGCACCCACCACGCAAGGTTACTATGGTTCCCAATGTGTTGGGAAGTTTGGATGTGTTTTTAAATCTGTTATCTTTTGAGACCTGAATTGGAATCATGGGCACTGTAGCACGTCTGCCTGCAGCCTGATGTTCATGTGAACCCTGATAAGCTGAGTGATGTTATAATATTATGTAGTATTGTATACATAACTCACACCTATCATTTCTTACATTGTACTAGGTTACATATTGGTCCATACACTTGTAAACATCCATTCCTGATGTGTGTGTGTGATGAAAGTTTATAGTCAGATGTCACATACATAAAGATTGTCTTGAAGGGAATGTTGGCAACATTGATTTTTAGCTTATACATACCTTGAAGCAGACTTTTTCCAACACAGCATTTAATTGTTTCAATTTACTTCAGAAATAAGCCTCAAGAAGTGCAGATGATGATACTATCCAGGCCCCAGTGCATAGGTATCAGCCCACATTCTTTCAACGCATTTGTATTGACATTCTATGAAGGGTGATACCCTGAAACCTGTCCCAGGATGCTTTTTTCTGGTCTAGGGAGGACCTTGCCTGGCAGTTCAGGCTGGACTGTTCCCATGGGGAACATGGTCAAGACTGATTTGCATTTGGCTGGGTCCAAACTGGAATGGCATGGCAAGCAAAATAACTGATGGATTAAACCCAGATATGTGACTGGCGGTGAATGTTTGATTTGCTCTGCGTTCCATCAATCCTCTGTTGTTTTTGCGTTTGTCGCCCCAAGTGGGAAGGGTAGGCCCAGATGTGGGTCCCGTGCTTGCTATGCTACCAGATTTAAGCTAGCTTGGCTAATGAAGGGTGATATCTTAAAACTGGTCCCAGGATGCTTTTTTCTGGTTCAGAGAGGACCTGGCCTGGTAGTTTGGGCTGGACTGTTCCCATGGGTAACAGGGTCAAGACTGATTTGCATATGACTGGGTCCAAAATGGAATGGCATGGCAAGCAAATAAATTATGGATTCAACCCAGATCTGAGACTGGGGGTGAATGTTTGATTTGTTCTGCATGCTGTCAATCATCTGTTGCTTTTGCTTTTGTTGCCCCAAGTGGGAAGGGTATGCACAGATGTGGGTCTCGTGCTTGCTATGCCACCAAATTTAAACTAGCCCGGCTGATGAAGGGCAATGCACCGAAACCAGTCCAAGTATGTTTTTTTTCTGGTCCAGGGAGGACCTGGCCTGGCAGTTTGGGCTGGACTGTTCCCAGGGGGAACAGGGTCAAGACTGATTTGCATATGACTGGGTCCAAACTAGAATGGCATGGCAAGCAAAAACACTGATGGATTAAACCCAGATCTGTGGCTGGGGGTGAATGTTTGATTTGCTCTGCAATCCGTCCATCATCATTTGTTTTTGCTTACATCACTGTGGTAGGCAGCCAGGTCAGCCCTGAGGGGGTAATAACTGCATTTGTGCACGCAGTGAAAGGTTTGGGATGCCAGGTGTTGTGGCAACTCCCTTACTGCAGTGGTGAATTCCCTTACACTTTGTTGTAGTCCTTGCAGGATGGATGTTAGCACTTGCATGGCTGCTTCATGATCTAGGTGTAGGTTCTGTCCAAATTGTATGTTGCCACCTTCTTGTACTACTCAGCCCTCCATCTACTTCCATTATCATGGTGAGGCCTTGCACTGACTGTGGGTGTTCTGATTGCACTTGCATCACACTTAACAATCTCAAACTGACCCAGTCTCTGATATTTCACATCCACCTATATGTTGCTGAGACCTAGCATATACTAGGTATAGCATTGGCCTGGCACGATACAGGTGTCAGCATTGGTAGTGTGTACTGTTGATGTTGGGGAATGTGTGCTACATTGGATTGCACTGATGGTCCTAGCAGTGTTCCATTTCCTCTTATGACTGTGTGGGTGTGTTTCACTAGTTAGACACATATGTCCTCCCCCTCAATGCTGTTGTCTTAGCAGTATGACAGTTGGGATGTTCAAGGTGGCATTGCAGCTATTGTAACACTGGCACAGTGTTGATCCAGAAATGTGCAGCATGGATATGACATTACTGCTGTGTACCTCATAATGTTAATAACAATACCTGATGTTTATAGCGCCTATAGACATGAGCATTTGACAGGATTTGCACATTGTTAGTAATTACAGGGGATTGATAACGTCGTCATCCTGAACCCTCTATTTTGGGTGTGTTTGATCCATGGGCCCATAACTGCCATTGGCTACTTGACCTGCACACACAGCACAGCAGGCCTGTTTTACGTTGTACCCTACCCTACCCTCCTGGACTGGCTTTGCCTTTCCAACAGCCTTGGCATGGCAGAGTACCCTCATGAAAAGGTTGTTGGTGTAGTGTTGTGCTGTGCCCCAGGTTTCCACTGCACAGCCCATGCACCCATGCCGTGCCCCTTTGCCTTTTCCACTACCTGATTATCATGGCTGACATGCATTGTGTAGTAGGTATGTCCCCCTCGGTTGCAGTTTACATTTAGGCATTTTTGTCCCCCATGCAACTTACCTTGCATCTGTGTTGTTTCCTGGTAGTCTGCGCTGTCCTGTCCTTGAATCCCTGTGATAATCTCCTCAGGGATGACAGCTGCCACCATCTCCTCCATGTGGTCCAGGGCCTCCTGCGGTGCTGGACTCCCACCTCCAGTCTGCAGTGCTGCCTTCCTGTTCCTTGCCATCTTTTCCTTGGTCCTGCGCTTGCAGTCAGGCCAGCGTTTCTTGCAGTCAGCGATTGTTCTCCGTACTTCTGCCATACTGTTGATCTAATTGACAATTTGTTCTCAAATTACCTCTCTCCTCCCAATTGGCAATTTTGAGGTGACAAAAAAATTGATTTCTGGTGTTCCGTCACCTCTTTCACCAGTATTTCTTGCTCTTCTGCACTGAACCGGCACTTCCTTTTCTTCTTCTCCCTCTCCTGGGTCTTTTCTGGGTCCTCCTGGCTGGTTCCTGGTCGGTTGTAGTCTTCCTGGGGTCTTTCATGGCTTCTGGGATCCATTTTGGGGCTCCTTTGCACATTTTGCTGTGTTTGCACCGCTTTTTGATGCTATTGCAGCAAAAAAAGGTGCGTATCCGGTTTGCAACGTCGGAAACCAGACAAAAGTAATTTTCGCCACGTTAACGGCATTTTTCTTTACGATGTGGCACAATGGTTAGAGTACCAAAAAAATTACTCTAACCTGTGGTTTGCGCCACGGAGCGTCAAAGTATAAATTTGACGCCCAGGTGGTGCAAAGAAATGGGGTTAGCCGGAGTTAAACTTTTTGATGCAAAACTGCGTTGGCGCAGTTTTGCGTCAAAAAGTTTAAACGTGGCCCATAGAACTCAATAGCTTCAGGTTTATTAGATGTTTTCGTGGCACTCAGCATAGCACCCTCTTTATTTATTTCCCTAATAATTTGGCTGCTCATTTAGCCTGACATTCTCTCTAGCAGATTATTCCATAAATGACGTATGAGCCAAAAAAAGATAGCAGGCTTATGCTTTTGTAAACCTTTCAATATTACATGTCTTAATCCTATTTTCAAATATCATATATGGCATATCACTAAATCGATTTGTAAGCAAGAGTCAATGTTCTAAATTCTGTCTTCGCTTCTACTGTGTATGATGTCAATATCTCATATGATGCTCCATAATGTTTGTTCAAGGTTTATTAGATGGAAGTCTGTTTTTGCTGATTTAAGATGAGGCAACTTTTATTCATCCAGATTTGATTTCCATGTAAATATCTCTAAACATTTTTCTCTCTGCCTTAAGGTGTAAAATCTAATGCAGAAGCTGTGTATATACAGTATATAGTACATTAAATAACAATGGTTTTAGGCATGGTCCCTGTGGGACTCCTAGGTGTACTTTCTGGAAGGGTGAGTGTGATTTACCAATACAAACTTGAGCCATTAATTCTCCTAGAAATGCTAAACAAGATTGTTAAACTTCCTGTGATATGCTCACGGCGTCAAGTAACCTTGTGGCATAACAGTGAGGTTGAAAATATTGAAGGCTGGTAATAGATCCAAAAGTATCCACGGGGCAGGATTCTGTGCATCAATAATGCCAAGTATAGCAGATTTCACATCTGTCATGGATGTCTCTTGTCCTTTCCCAGTCCAAAAATGTAACTGTGGAGTGAGTTTTGAGGTGCTCAAGAATATCCAGCATGAGTTTTTTTCTAGACAGTTTGTAAAAAAGGCACATTACAAACTGGCTGGTAGCTTTTACGATTTAACGAGTTTAATGAGCGTTTGGTCAATTAGAGGGGTGACCTATGCCTGCTTTAGTTAATCAGAAGTGGTACCTGGTCTTAATGACTTATAAATACTGCCTATAAAAGGGCTAGTAAAAGGTTTATTTCTTAGATCACTTACAAAAGGCACAGGTCTTGTTTAGATCTCCTCCTATTTTGTAATTGTTCATGTCTTTCGCTGAAACACCATTTAATGGTTTTGACAAATTATGGCTTCTTGATGTTCAGCTAATTCCTTTGTAGTGCTTACTCATGCTCGTATTACTCCGGCTCTGGGTGGTGACGTCTTGGATGTACAATGTGGATATTTAGCGATATACAATTAAGTGTGCCCTGGTACATCCTGGTATGTTATTTATATATTGAACTGAATTGTAAAGCACTGGCTTGTGATGAGAAGCCACTCACAGTCATTGTTTCAAGTTCCAGATCCTAGCCGAGTATGTCAATAGCTGTTGATCATGGGCCAAGAGGGACCTTTCAGTGTGTTTTCATCATTGAGTATGTTCAAAGGCTGTTTTGTACGTTGCGGGAACAGGGCTGTCCCTGATGCTCAGAGAATGATGTTAAACTCTCTTTAAAAAGTCGTATTTTCTGGTTTCTTTCAAACATTGATTTTGACTTGTTAATCATGTCTGAGTTTAGTGAGTTCCAGAGTTGCATAGATAGAGACCTGCCAATATATCCTGCATATTTTTGCAGAATAAATATGATTCGATTAAACAAATTTGCTTTGCTTGGTTTGAGCTAGAGACTTAGGGCCAGATGTACCAAAGGATTTTACCAATTCTGTGTCTATGGGAAAAAGCTTTCGTACATGTGGCCCTTAGTATTAGATTTTGTAGGTAATTAAGACTGAACCTGTGATCTCAAAATCATGTGTTTAAACCCATTAGCTGGACCCAGGCTGTACAACATTAGGTAGAAAAGTATAATGGTACTTACCTGCCACTATGTGAACTGTAAAACGAACACACTCATTGGATGATGTCATCAATGAAGTAATTTGAGATGTCATCAGTGATGTCATAAATGATGTCATAGAGAGTGTCATGAGTGATGCCATATGTGAGGTCATAAGCAGTGAATGGCGGGGGCAGAAAGTATAGTTAGTACTGCAACTATAACTGGTGGATTTCTGTGGGTTCTTTTCAGTTTAAAACATTAAAGTCACTGAGAAATTCACCGCTGCGGCCCTGTTATAACATTACTTGAACCTTTGTTTCTTTCAGTGAATTTCTAAGGTTTTTTAAAATCAAAAACACATATTGTTATTGCACCTAACTATAGCATTGCTTTAACCTATGTTTTTTCATTGAATTTGAGAAGTTCTTTTTCTATTAAAAATATATTTATAACTACACAGAAACTAAGGGGCAGATTTATACTTTTTCACGCAAAACTGCATTAGCGCAGTTTTGCGTGAACAAGTATACGACCGGCTAGCGGCATTCGAATGCGCCAGCCGGGTGCCATATTTATGGAATGTCGCTAGCCGGCACTAATGACCTGTCAGCGTCCTTGGAAAAGACGCTAACAGGGCTGGGGAAGCGTAGGAGAAACTGGAGCTTGTGCGCCGGATTATGGCGGTACACTGTTCAGAGGCAGAAAAATTGCCTCTAAACAGTGTAGTGCCATTTTCTGGCACACAACCCAAATGGACATGGCTCCTGTCTTAGTAAAGACAGGAGCCATGCCCACTACCCCAATGGCCATGCCCAAGGGACAAATGTCCCCTGGGCATGGCCATTGGGGCCAGCGCAATGCAGGGGGCTCCAAGTCAGGGCACCCGAGCAATGTCTTACCTGGACTTACCTGGGATGGGTCCCCCATCCTTAGGTGTCCTCCTGGTGTGGGTGGGGGTGTCCCTGGGGCCATTTATAAATCTTCTCAGCATTGTTTTCATATTCTTTGTATTTATCTTTATGTAAACATCATATTTATATTTCAAATAGACACTGATGAGTTTTTCCTAAACTGTAAACTCTGTGTTGCCACTACATACATCCATTTTTAAGGTGTGTGATCGCTCTCACGGGAGGCTCACAGGTGGCTTGTGGGAGACTCACTAGATAGTAGGGTATACATTTTGTTCTAATCGGCTGTACAAGGTTCTTTTTTATCTGGGCAGTTATTATTGAATGCTAATCTTTAATAATAAAGTCAGTACAGTATGTATATTGCATTAATTATTTTGTTTACAAAGTCATAGCTCTCGCAAGATGATTGTGGGAGATTAACAAACATTCACCTGCGTGGACTACGAGGGGGCTGTGCTTCCTGTCCAGCTCTTGTGCTTCGCTCACCAGATGGTACATTTGGACTTAAATTAAGAACAGTGTATTTTTGTAGTTCTGAAGAAAGTAAGGCTTCAGAAGTGTTGTTTAAAGTACATTTACAGTTGATGTATTGTTCCATTTCAGACATAAAGAGGTTCGTGAGACATCCACAAGATGCCCAGGAGAGGAGGGTTTGTGATTGGTTCGTATGGATGTCTTTATTTAGCAAAGAAAGATTTCTTCCTTGCAGCTTCATTTGGCTATTGGTTTTTCTGTGGTTACAATTTTTTTGGCTAGCTGTCTGACTTGGTGTTAGAAATGGGGTCTTTGGTTGGCAGTCAGGTCCCCCCCTGTTCAAACAAGGACTCTCACTCTAGTCAGGGTAAGTCACACACAATCCAAATTATCCTGTGCCCACCCTCAAGTAGCTTGGCGCTGAGCAGTCAGGCTTAACTTAGAAGGCAAAGTATTTGTGCAATAAATCATGCAATAACAGAGTAGAACACCACAAAAATACACCACACAGTGTTTAGAAAAATGTATAATATTTATCTGATAAGATACAGGTCAAAACTATTAAAATGGAATAAGTATATTTTGGAAAATCACTGTAAAAATTATATAAAGTGTCTTTAGTCTTTTAAAAGCAACAAATGTCTCTTGCAAACACAAAGTACCTGCTTTGCGTTCAAAATCTCTGCAAGGAACCGCAGAGGAGGAGATGCGTGGAAAACAGGGAGATGTGTGTCGATTTCTCGGGCTGCACACGGCGATGCGTCGTTTGTTTTCCATGCAGGAAAGGCTTTGCATTGATTTTCCGGCACTCGGTCTTGGATCCTTTCCGGGTTGCGGGGTTTTCGGACGCCGCTGGGACGATGCATTGAAATCTGGGGCTGGCAGGACAAGGTAACATGGGCTGCATCAATCCGGTGGGCATTGCATTGAAATTTCTACCGCATGGCAGGCACTGGTCGATTCCTCTAAGGAAGTCGGGCTGCATCGTTCCAGCTCGGCTGTGCGTCAATCTAGTGGGCCGTGTGTTGAATTTCCGGTTGCTACGCTGGTGCTGCATCGATCTTCTCCTTGCGAAGTCAAGCTACGTTATTCCGGTTCATAGTGTGGCAAATTTTTCTCTGCGATGCAGGCTGTGCGTTGTTTTCTTCCGGCTGTGCGTCGCTTTCCGCCACACAGGGAGTTCTTCTTGCACGAATAGAGTCTTTTTGGTCCTGAGACTTCAGGTAACAGGAGGCAGGCTCTATGCAAGCCCTTGGAGAGCACTCACTTCTCAGCACAGCCAGAGAGCAGGAAGGCAGCAGGGCAACAGCAAGGCAGCAGTCCTTCACAGAAAGCAGTCAGGTGAGTCATTTGGACAGCAAGGAAGTTCTTCTTGGCAGGTTGCAGGTTCTGGTTCAGGTTCTCCTCTCCAGGAAGTGTCTGTGACAAGAGGGTCTTGTCAAGAAGTGTCTAAGTTGGTAGGGTCAGAGTCCCTGCTTAAATACCCAAATGTGCCTTTGAAGTGGGGGAGACTTCAAAGAGTGGATTAGAAGTGCACAAGGTCCCCTTTCAGTTCCATCCTGTCTGCCAGGGTCCCAGTAGGGGGTGTGGCAGTCCTTTGTGTGAGGTCAGGCTACTGTCCTTTGACATGTAAGTGTCAAGCCCTCCACCACGCAGCCCAGGAAGACCCATTCAATATGCAGATGTGTGCAAGTGTGACTGAGCATCCTGTGTTTGGGGTTGTCGGAGTGAACAATTGAGCTGTCAACTAAACCTAGCCAGATGTGGATTGGAAGGCACAGAAGGATTTAGGTGTAGAGAAATGCTCACTTTCTAAAAGTAGCTTTTCTAAAATAGTAATATAAAATCTAACTTCACATTTAAACAAGATTTTGTATCACCATTCTGGCCATACTAAATATGACCTAGCTACTCCTTTCAGATCAGGGTCTACCACTCAAACAGGATATGAGGCTAGCCCTAATGCTATCCTATGAAAGGAGCAGGCCTCACAGCAGTGTAAAAACATGTTCATGTCCTGCCTCTCACCTACATAGCACCCTGCCCTATGGGCTACCTAGGGCCTACCTTATGGGTGATGTAGAAAAAGGGGATTTTAAGGCCTGGCAAGTACTTTTAGATGCCAAATCGAAGTGGCAGTGAAACTGAACACACAGGCACTGAGGAGCCAGGCCAGAGACATGGTTAGGGGGCTACCTATGTGGGTGGCACAACCAGTGTTGCAGCCCACTAGTAGCATTTAAATTTACAGGCCCTAGGCACATGTAGTGCACTTGACTAGGTACTTACAAGTTAATTAAATAAGCCAATTTGGTATGAGCCAATGTCACCATGTTTTAAGGAGAGAGCATATGCACTTTACCACTGATTAGCAGTGGTAAAGTGCACAGAGCCCTAAAGCAAGCAAAAATTAGGTCAGAAAAAGAGAAGGAGAGAGGCAAAAAGTTTGGGGTTGAACCTGCAGAAAGACCATTTCCAACACTTGGCTTATCCTCTTATTCAGATGAGAACCCTACTCCTGCTCCTGCAATTGAGCCACGTCAGCCACCCAAGGAGTCCTTGGTGTGGCAATTTTTTAAGTGAGGCCTGGTGCGAAAAAAGTATCTGCAGAATATGTGATTTGTAATATATTCAAAAAGTAGCTCAGCAAGGGTTGCAAGAACAAGAAATACAGCGTGATTACCACTGGGATGTGGTGACATTTGAGGGCTATGCACCCTCTATGCCTGTGGTGCAGAGCTTGATAGCTTCATAGGAGTGTTTATATCTTTTCAACCTTGTGACACTCTCCCTGCCGTGGAACTCACCCCTCAAGCAGATAATAATCCTGCATATCTGAACAAAGCTCTTTTTTGCTCCTCATGCAAACATATTATTTTTTTCCTTTGAGACAAGCAGGGATGCGCAAGAATGGCTTGTCCAGGATCATAAAAGCCTAGCTAGGCAGTTGTTTTTTAACATTTTTCTCCTAGTTTTGTTCTCCTCTTTCATTTTGAAGGAGATGTTGTTTTTTCTTTGCTGTGAAAGTAGTACTGTTTTGATGATGCACACTTTTAGGAAGGTTTGTTTACAAATACTACAATTTAGTTAGATGCAAAAAGGGTGTTACCCTCTGATCATAGCTGTGAACCGAAATGAACTGTAGCACCTTCCTGAATGTTTACTCCCAATGTTACCTTGTTGTAACCTTTTTGTTGTTACCTTGTTGTAACCTTTTTTGAAAAAAAATACAAAAAGTTACAAATGTTTTAAAAAAAAGAATATACAGTTGTAAAAAAAGGTTAACTATAAAAGCTCTTTTCTACCCTAAACTTCAATAATGTGTATTGTTTGTAATATGTTTCCCATTTGTTTTTTTTTCTTGATCACTTTTGCGAGACTCTCATGAGACGCAGGTGCACAATCCTCTGTGTCCACCGAGAGGGGGCAGTGTTTGCTGCTTTATGTTTGCAAGCATCGTGCAAGAGTGTACTTTTGTAATGGAATTAGCATTTTCACTGAACATATCCTGTTGTAATAGGTATATTTGATATGCATCTGTTTTTTGCTACCCCTCTACTGTTTTCCTGCAATGCTGTGAGACTCTTGCAAAATTGTAAAAACACTTGAGAGGAAAATTTTACATTTCCCTTCATTACAATAGTTATTCCTTATAATCACTACTACTAGACTACTAGGGAGACTAGCCAGTGAACCTTGCATGAAGATAACTAGTGCTTAGGGTAGGGTGTAAACAGACACTGCCTCTCTAGTCATACCTTTCCCAGGCTCAGTAATATGCATAGTAGGTGGGGATGGTACTCAACTTACATGTAAGACCTCACTATTCCATAGTAAGTGTTGGACCTGACCCTTTTGACAGGTTCATACCCTGAATTTTTGCCTCCTTCCTCCTATTTTTCTGACCTCTTTCTGTTGGCTCTAGGACTCTGAGCACTTTATCACTGCTGATCAGTGATAAAGTGCAGGTGCTCTCCCTTCTAAAGTTGGTATGATTGGCTTATACCTAATTGGCATATTTAATTTACCTATAAGTCCCTTGTAAAGTGGTATCCCTATACCCAGGGCCTGTAAATTAAATGCTACTAGTGGGCCTGCAGGGCTGCTTGCGCCACCCACTGAAGTAGCCTTTCAAACCTGTCACAGGCCTGCTAGCGCAGTGCCTGAGTGCTGGAGGAGAGAGGAGACACTCCCAGATCCAGTTGAAACTGGTTGGAACCTCCTCTCCCCTTCTTTGTGAAACAATTGCAAAACTGAAGTACAGGGGGGTTTTGCCCACAATTTGGAGACACTTTGGAACTTAACTTACTTGTAACTGGACACAGAATGCTGCGAGAGGGACTGCCCAGGAACCGCCTTGGACTGCTGCTGCTGTGCTGACCTATGACCTGCCTGGTCACTTGGAGGAACTGCCAACTGTCAGCAACCCTTTGTGCTGCCTGCTGCTGGGCCCTGCCACCCTGTGCTCCCCCTGTTGTGTCCCCCAAAGGCTGGGTGCTGTGGCCACTGTCCTCTGCAACGTTTTAGATTTCACTGGTTAAGCACATGATTAGTGCTTCTCTTTTTAGGGGCTTTGCGCTGGTAATTGCCTTTCCTTTGGAAATAATGAGCACCTGGAGAGCGCCTCAATTGTGGCCCGTAGTGCCTTGAGAGCGCTTACCTCCAGTGTGCTTTGGAAGCACTTGTGGGGGCTCGAAAATCACCGCTGCGACCCGGCATTTAAAAATCTGAGCACGTCGGAGACGTACTGTCCCGGTACCCCCGGGACACCAAAGAAGCTAAATCAGGAGCGATTGCGCATGTCCCGGTGACGAAGCACGCTCCGAGGTGGGGCACACCTGGGCACAGCCAAGCATCCACTTTGGTGCCTGTCCACCGCTGCGGCCCGGGCGGGCTGCAGCTGACTCATGCTCCAGGATTGGGTGAGTCAGCCCTCAGTTGAGGGCAGGTGGGGAGGAGACCTCATCAGAGTCTCCCTGCCCCACTGAGGTCCCCAGTGAGTGCGTATCAACTGGTGGGGAAGAAAACCTCAACGGAGACTCCCAGCCCCACCGGGCCCCTTATTTCATCCATGGAGATAGCGCATGGGGCGGAAGCCTTATCGGAGGCTCCCCGCATTGCAAGGTACCATCTTTGGCCCCTTGTAGTTTGTGTTCAGCTTTGCACCCCCTTGGTCATAATGTGGCTCTCGGACCGCCACCAATGCGGCAGTAGTGCTGCTACTGCGAGTCTGGCAGTAAAGTGACCAACAAACTTGTATGAGGCCCTATGTCTGCAAAGTAGACTATGGGTTGAAACTGTTCTCTCAGCACATACCTCTCTTCAAAGTGATGAATGTACATAGTAGAGTATAAAATGGAGTATTCTCTCTCTCGACAACTGTGTCTTGAACAACTGATGTTCATATTTGATTGTGTAAACATCTGTTTCAAACACTACCCACTGGCAACACCCTTCTGTAAAAGGGTATGCACAGCAGTTGATAGTAGCATGTAAAACAGTATAAAGGTACACTGCCTTCTGTGCCAATTCCTCTCTCTTCTATCAGAATCCCTATACTACAGCATGCACAATGAAGACCTCACTGTTGCATGACAAGTAACCAAAGCTGCATAGTAAAATAACTGGCATCTCCATTGCCAATTCTCTGTAAAGTAAAAGATCACCATAGTACCATATAGATACATGTTCATGAAGCAGCATTTTTACAGTTCGTGAAGATGGAACTGCCAGTTTTACTCAATATTGCAATGCTCTAAAAAATTTAAATGTATAATAAATATTATGCAAAGAAATCAAAGATAACTTTAAACTTTTATAAACAACAAACCAAAAGAATTTAACAACATTACAGAACTACAACAACTACTACAATAAAAAAGTATATCAACACTTATAAAACAAACAAAAGAACCAGCTTTACTATTTTATAAGGTTGTCATCACATTATAATGAGCAGCCTGGTGTAGTTTCAACACATTAGCCATCTCAGCCTGCCAAAGAGCCTTTGGAATGCCAGTTTGGCCAGCTAGTAAAAAAGGTCCTAGCAAAGTTTTTCATGTGTACAGTTTTTTAAATGGAGTTGGCTAAGGCTAGCTAGGGCACAGTTGGCTTGTGCTTCTGTAGGGTAGAGCTCTTCATGGGTTTCCACATCTTTTCAACCTGGTTACACCATGCCTGCTCAGGTACTCACTGCTTATCAAGACAATAATCCTGCTTGACTTAACAAAGCTCTTTTCTGATGCTCATGTAAACAGATTAATATTTCCTCATAGACTAGTTCCATTTTCCTACTAAAAACTGACAAAACAATAAAAAAGAAAAAAAGATGTACTGATCAATAGTTGATAACAGTGATACATCACTATGGCCCTCATTACGACCCTGGCAGGCAAGGGAGAAGTGACGGTAACACCGCCAACATGTCAGCGGAAAAAAATGGAATCATGAACACGGCGGCTACCGCCACGGTCATCCGCCACTTCTCCACTCCGACCGCCAGGGTGGTGATGACCGCTGGGCTGGAGACTTCGGTCTCCAGCTTGGCGGCCATCACCAGACCGCCGGCGGTATTAGGACTCAGCATACTGGAATTCCTTCCCTGGCACTAATAGGGGTCTCCCCCACCCCTGAGTCCTCCCCCCAGACCACCCACCCCCAAAGGTGGCAGGACCCCCTCCCCACCCCCAACATGCACATACACACACACCCTCCCCACCCCCAACATGCACATACACACACCCCTACATGCACACATATACAACAACACATACCCGCACACATAAGTACAGACATGCACACAGACCGACCTGCACACATTTCCCATAGACACAACACCCCACTGCATGCACACACGCACTCACACGCCCCCTCTACAGACTCACACGCACACCCCCATGCATGCACACAAGACCCCCCTCCCCTAACAGACGATCAACTTACCTTGTCCGTTGATCCTCCGAGAGGGAATGGTATCCATGGGGGCTGCTCAGCCTCCAGCACCCTGTTACCAGAACACCGCCACGCCGAATCATGGGACGTAATTTGGTGGGCAGTGTTCTGATGATGGGGCGGTGGAGGTGGAGCACCCTCCACTTCCCCGCCGACCGCCATTATGGCTGCTGGCGGCTCTCGATCCGAAAAAGGATGGAGGGCTGACAGCAGTCATAATACACTGCGTGGAAAACCGCCTGCACTGGCGGTCTTCAGCATGGTGGTACCTCGGCGGTCTTTAAAAAAGAACGCTGAGGTCGAAATGAGGGCCTATATTGTCTAAGCTTTACTACACTTTCATCCACAATCACATATATATATATATATATATATATATATATATATATATATATATATATATATATATATATATATACTGCACCAGTAACTTGTTATTCATCTCTCTTAAAATTACACACCCTCAACCTGCCTATTGTCATATTTTTGCAATTAAATTATAACATGCCATGAACTTTACTTTCATAATACTTTCTAAAGTAAAACAATCATCTTGACACGTCTTTGCTAACACTCACAACAGTGTTTCACTCTAGTAATACTAATATCACCACTGAAAAATCTCATATGGCTAAATATATATCTATAATAGGGTTCATAAGAACAGTAGAGCGTTTTTATAACTTAAGAAATAGTACTTCCTTTACATACAAGTATATACAGTTTAAAAACTTTGGGCCAGATTTATGGAAAGTGGTGCTGCACTGAGTGCAGCACCCTTTCCCTGCACCCCTTAGCACCCCGTACCACTACCATTTGTGCAACGTATTTAAAATATGGCGCACCATGGTGCAGGGTAGGGGGCAATAGCATCATTTTTCATGACGCTATTGATGTACTCTGCAGGAGTAGTGCCAAAATATTGGCGCTACTCCTGCAGAGTACATAGTGCCCCATTCTAAAGAATGGAAGGCCCCTTTTAATGCCTTCTCTTGAGGAGGCATTAAAAGTGCTGCAAAAAATCATAGATTGCCTCACACCATTTTTCCGGCTCCCCTAACGGGGGAATGCCCCTATTGCATACATTATGCCTTAAGGCGCAGGGACTTCGGCCTAGTTGGGCCACATTAACATCAAAAACGATTACTTTAAAGTGGCACAAGTTGGTGCTAGGGGTCTATAAATATGCCCCTTTATTTTTTAGCATAATCTGCAAACTGTGCTTACATCTCTATATATTGTTAAGTATACCTCTCAAAAGCTATATTAACACATCTACACCTTCCCAAACAGCTTTTCACTCTCAAAACATGGTGTAAAATAAGCTTAACATGTTTACAAACATTAGTATAGTTTCTAACACTTCACAAAAAGTTTATAAACTATATTATTAAATGCTTGAAATTGAACAGAGGAAGACACCAGTCTGTTTCAGGTACACATAAATTCGCTTCAGCTGAGCACAACTCAAACAGACTTCCGTCTCCTTCAAAGCAACAAGGACAAACTAAGCTATCTCTGATTCTGCACCCAAGCACATCACAGCATTTCTTCAACCATCTCACAAGAATAGTAACTATTGGTTCAGCCTGGGCCCTTTTTTTTCACTTCCCCCATATGATATTGCGAGATTCTCACGGGATCGTAAACACCTCGTGGCAGGCCCAATAATTTTCCAAGCGGGTCTCGTGAGATACTCACACAATTGTAACTTTTTTAAGAATGAGAATAGAGCATCTACTCCTCACAGTACTAATCTCTTACACACTTTCTCTCAAAAACAGGCAGCACAAGATCCAGTCCTACTAACAAAATGTGTTGTGAACTCATCTACTAATTTTTACTATTCATGATCCTGTAAGAGTCCTGTGAAATCATAAGAATTAGCTTAAAAAAATGTACATTTTTTATCTTCACAGTAATTATCTGTTAGACACCTCCATTCTAAATCTGGGGGAACAGCATGCCATTCTGCTGCCCCCTTATATATCTTGTCTACTTCATTTCCAGAACACCTCAAATTTTTCACAGTAAACAGTAATAGCCGCCATAACATTTCTAACATTCTAACAGCCATTCAATCAGTGCACTCAATCTTGTGGAACTCCCTGGAGCCTCTCGCAACAAGGTTCATGGGAAAAACTGAGCTCTCGACCAATCACAGGCCTTAATTGTTCAATTTGATCTCTCACAGGAGGCTCGCGTGACACTTGCAAGCCCAATCATCCAAATAAACAATAATTTTTTACCCTTAATTTCTCTAAAAACTACTGAATGTATTAACACCAGCAGTTTTTGCAGTAGCCGTGTCTAAAGAAGTCTATGGAAAATGCATGGGGACTTTAACTTTTGGGGACCCCCCCCCTATTTTCCCAGAAGGAGCAGAGGTAGAGAAACTATTCTCTGGAAAGTTTTATGTAGAGTCGTCAGACCGGGCCAAAGTTAAACCTAAAAATGCTCCATCAATGAAAAACAGACCTAACTATAACTACCTACTGGCAACTGTCAGCTGAGTGAGTTTGTGTGAGTGTGGATAGATAGATAGATAGATAGATAGATAGATAGATAGATAGATAGATAGATAGATAGATAGATAGATAGATAGATAGATAGATAGATAGATAGATAGATAGATCTGCATTATATTACTATTCTATTATACATATTGGATTATATGAGACTGCTCCAATGCAAAGTGTTGTGCCACTTATGGACCCATACTGCTAATAAATAAATAAGGGTTAACAGAGCATTTGTTATTGGTCGAAAGGAAGGCTCATCCATCATGCCAGATGACAAAAGCTGTGTTCACCCAGCAACCCATTGTGACAGCATGTGTCCCAGCAATATAAATCCTTCCTTTGTCATTTTCCAAGTACAAAATTGGCTTCACATTTATTTGAGGACACTGCAACGAAGTTTAAACTTTTGAAGGACTTGGATGTCATACTGTGAAACCGGATGCCATGCTGAAGATGTATGCAGTCACCTGTGACCTGTAGAAACCACAATAGGCTCGGATAGTTCAACCATGTCAGCATTTTTCATTCTGGTTTTGTACCTATGAAGAAATTTCCGATTACTGATGCAAAATCTACCACATGAAGGACAGACCCGAGAAAAGGAGGAGAGGACGGGAGCCTTCAGCTCATAAATAAGTGGTATTGATAGTTTCATAATTAATATATTAAGCATTACTTAGATGTCATGTTACATGTCCGAGACATTTTGCTATCATTTTTAGACAGCAGGTCGCCCTTAACCGCTTACTTTCTCTTAATCCCCGAAATATGTGATATCCTCGCCTCATACATTTTTAAATATCCAACTCTGATATCCCTGATGTCTTCCTCAACCATCAGACAGGATGCCAAAGAGGGGGTTTTCGTGCTAAAACGTAGAGAGAGTACTAAAGAGCATGAGAACAGATTGCTGAAGCAGGATGCCCTCCAAACCCAAACAGGTAATTAGAAGCAAAGACACAGCAAGCGGGCCTTACTTTGCCAGCAGCAATTCTCAATCAATAGCATGATATAAAAGTCTTTAAAATAGATGTGAAAAGATACATTCCTCGTTCGTATTCTCTACATAAAGCCACAAACCTAGGACAAAATCTGTTTCTATTTTGATTACAAGTTGGATTATTTTTGCTACCGCAGAAGAGGAAATGAAAAGAGAAAGGACTGCTGAGTCGCAATGGGCCCGCCGGTTGCTTTGCTAAAAGATCACTTTCTCAACTGTGTGAGTGGTCAGATAGTCTAATATGGATCTCAGGGATTTGGTTTTGCAAATTAGATCGAATTTTAATAATAACGTTTCAATTTATAGCTTTAAAGCATATGCCCATATCTGTGCTCTGTTGGTGCTGAGACGTGTGGCGCTATACCCAACTCCTAAAATAAACATAAATAAATAAATAAATTAATGAAGTAACCAATGGAGGCCAACCTAAAAGACAAATGCATCACTCATTAACCCCTTAGCTGCTGGGCCTCTCCCCTGTCCACCAACCCATCCATCCCCCCGCTCCCGTGCTGAGCCTTTTTGGCTAATTGGGATAGTTCACGCCTAGGGCTGAAGATACTCATGCCAAATTTGTGTCATTTTTTCCCAACATTCTGGGACCTGTAAAGGTACCTAGGGACAGTAGAAGCCCCTTGAGGAGAACATGAAAATAGGCAAAATATAGCAACATTTTTAGTTTTTTTAGAAAAATAAGACAAATATACTCCAGATAAAAGTGGCTGTTTTTTCCTTAATATAGCAATCACAAGCACCCATATGGTTTGCTGTATTAAAGTCACCCTCTTCCTAGCTTTCAGGAACATGCAGAGCAGAATCCAGAAACCTAATTTTGTACCACAGATTTGGCATTTTTCTTAGAGTTAGCCTATTTTCCCTATTTTTTGGCCTCTCAACCTACTTCCTATTTGTGGTGAAAGCTAGTGTGAAACCCATAGGTGATCTAGACAAGCTATAGATTTCTGAAAAGTAGACACGATTTCAAATTCAGCAAGTGGTCATATGTCTATATCCCTCAAGGTTCTGCCAAAGAAAATATCTGTTGAAATAAAGAAATATTAAAAATGAGTAGGAAAAAACAAGCCTTTGTGGCAAGATTTTCATCTGTAACTTTTTGTCAGAATGGCCAATTGAAAAAAAGCAATATACCATTACAACAGCTAGATTCCTCTGATTAAAGGGATATATAGGGTTTCTAGGTTCTCCAACAACCCAAGGTACCCAGAACCAACAACTGAGATGCACAGTAAAATGGTTTTTCATTCACTACAGAGTATAGACCAATTCTTATAGCGAAATAGGCACAGTGAAAAATGTGTATCAGGGAAACTTATGCATTTCTGAAATGGGCACAAGATGTGGAGTTTAGGAGCAGTGGTCATTTCTATATCTCTGAATTTGTGGGTACCAATACTAGGATTTGAATTGGATGGTATGTCTCTTATACACTGGTTTATACTTGAAAGGCACAAATGCAGCAAAATCCAATAGGTATAACAAATGTTCTACTATTATATGCTCGCACGAGTCTCTCAATAAAAATGGTAACTCACTTGTGTGGGTAGGTTTAGTGCCCATGACAGGATCCGGCCCAAAACGTAACATGGACGTGAGAGAGCGTAGCTTATATAATCTATATTAACATGAAATGTTTATGAATTAAGGTGTGATACTGCCGCATAGAAAACTATAATTATAGCAATTTTGCTTAAACGTTCACTTGAATTGTGACCACGAAGAGTGGCCACCAATGTATACGCAAACTAATAATGATGATCAAAATGTTTATGTTACGTTCAAATGAGCTTATACTAACATTTGCGTTATTAAATATGTATTGAAAACCTCATAGGCCTTAAGTTAGCATGAGCTGCAGTTTAGCTGTTTGGCTCTCATATTAAATGCATTTTTCTATTTTTCAGTGTGCTGACTCACAAGGGGCCATGACCCTGCTTGTTCTTTTCCTTCAAACTTGGAAGATGAATGTAACCATGTAGATTAGTTTCCTAAATGTTATAAATGAATTGAAACAGTGTAGATTAATGTAATGTACAAGGTCATTCAAACCGGTGAAGACAATGAAACTGCTGACCAAAAGATGTGCAAAGAATTACAAAGGGATGAAGTCACACCAGACGTGCCACCCCTGAAGACGTCAATTATGAAGACCAATCAAAGACTTGTAAACCAATATGGGGTGAAGATTAGGATTACCTAATGTTTAATTTGATAGGTTAAAGATAGTGGGGTATAGCGAATGTCCAATAGAATTTTGGGGGAATGTACGACGAAAAAGGGATAAAAACCCATGTCACAGAAAGGTCATTTAGGTGGGTTAGGGAATGCTATTGATTTTATCCAGAAACTCTGTCACTCTGTTTGGTGACTTGGTGGTTTACTTAAAACCATCCTTGCCCTTAGATTGCCCATTTACACTTTACCTCCTTATGAGGGAAGTGCCCTTTTCCCCCAGAAGCCGAGTTCTGACTGATGGCGATTTGACTGATGTCCTGAAGACGAAGACTGAACCTGTGCGCTGACCTAATCCTTGGAGGGTAATTATGACAATGCATTTGTAACTTGTCTGTTTGCTTTTCCTTTCTAGGTACCAACTGCTTGCTTCTGACAGAGACCATAGCTAGATGTTTTCCAAATTGGTGTTCTACATTGTTTTGCATGAAGCCCAACATGCTAATGCCAATCAGTGGTTAGGACAGGTGTTCACCAAAACTGACGCAAATAGATAAACGACCGAGGCTATGATTTGTTGAACTGACGCGATACTGATACTCTGCTAAACTTGATCTATGTTCACGCCGTGTTATGTTCTGATGTTTGTGATTTAATGAAATCTTATCAAAGTTGCCATATCGTGACTATGCTATTATGTTTCTTGGTGTTGAGATTAACGCATTTGCTATTAGATTGTAATTAATAGGGAATAAAATTCATAAAAATCTACTAAAACAAGGTGTGGTTATTCATGGCTGAAAGGTCATGGTAGCTTTTTTTTTAATTGATTAATTACTTTGACTAAAGTGAAATGCATTGTCGTAATAAATATTGATGACATTATTGATGTATTGATTGATATATTGATTAGCTGTCTCGTCCTACAGTGTCTCTCAACTGGGTCAAAAGATTCATTGGCCTAAAACGAGTCCTGATGTGTAATAAAATATCATAAAAGGACGCGTTATCAGACCTGGCAGCAGAGCGACGGTTTGGCCCTTTGGGGCCCTATGATGGAGAATCATTGTTTAAATTGTTTTTCTGAGATAATGCAAATTGGAGGTATGATGTGTTTCTAAATTCACCATGACTTTCGTGGGATCTCAGAGCATGTATGGTGTAGGGTTTGCGCTTGCTTAGCTTATGCATTTTTGCAGGTGATTTGTGAAGTTTGTGTGTATTTAGGCCAGGTAAATGTTGTTTTAGTAGGAGTGGCCGTACTCCACAGTATGAGAGTAGGGAAGTAGGCGTACTTCATGTGAGTGTGGCGCTTTGTGCTCAAAATTATCCACGTGGTTGGTTGTTCATGTACGGACCCGTCGTGGTCTAAGACTCCGGAGTATATTGACAAGTGTAGGAGACACTTGGGTTTATGTTGTATTCTGTGCGGTTTAATAGGTCAATCGGGCGTGATTGACAAGTCGAGTTTGAGTCGAAATGTATGTGTGAAACCTTTGATGGAGATTTGGCAAGTTCTAAAGTGCACTAGGACGAACCATTGTCAAGTCGAGAGTAGGATTTGCGGGTCGAATTCTGCTTGCGTATGCGGGAATTGTGAAGGAGAGAATAGTATGGGCCGAGGCTTCAAGTGAAATCTCTGTAAAGTTCTGAAGCGGATGTGTTACCCTTCCTGTAGTAAACCGGCAGATTTGTGTTGTTGTTAAGGTGCTCACAGTAAAATTTTGCATTGGTTTGGTGTGAATCCAGTGAGGGGCGGACGAGCCGCAAGACTTTGTCAGCTGCAGTGTGTGACGTCAGTGGTGCCGCGCTGAGATAGGTCAGTTGTCGAGAGGGGTCGCGCATGGATTAGCTGCCGTCAGTGAGGGGCAATAGGTTGAGAAAGGTGGGTGAAAAGTGTCCTGGGAATTAAAGTCACTTTCTGATTAAATGCAAACAAGAAGAAAAGACGCAGAGATTAATTTTGTCAAAGCTTTTAAGAGTGCTCCGAAAGGAGATGCATACATTATGGTGAGTGAAGGGGAGCCTACACCGCCTGAGGGTACTCCAGCTTACATAGTTATGGAGGAGAAAGGTGTTGCGCCTTGTTTATGGATGAAACAGTGGCGCAAATTAACAGAGAAAGAGGGATGTTTAGTGTTCCCAGAACATTGGACGTTCAATATGAGGGTGCTAGAGAATTTAAGATGGATGTTAAGCGTACAGAAACCACCTCCGAGGCCAGCGCAGTATGAGGCTTTAGCGATTTGGGATCTAATGGCTCTTAAACAGAGACAAGAAAAATTCCAAAGAAGAAAAAAAAAAGGGCAGAAAAGACTTATGCAGAAGCTAGGTGGGATAATGAGACCAAAATGTGGAGACGGGGAATAGTTGATGGATTGAAATTGTTCCCAGCAATAACACAGGGAGAAGAGACGCAGGGAAAGAAAGCCACCTGTAACACAGCCAAAGACTCTAGTAAGCCTACAGAAACTATAAGACCTTGGGAAGAGGAAGACGACTCAGACGATGAAGAATTCATGGAACGGATATTACATTATCGCCCGCCACCTTATGCGCCGAGCGTCAGTGTCCCGAGCACTAGTACGGGTCCTGGGAACCAGACACAGGAGAAGGGAGTTACTGATATGGTACAGACTAGTGATACGGGTTCGATACAGAATGGTGTCAGTGTACCCACTGCGCCAGACATGCAGATACAGTTGCAACCTCCACCGCAGATACAGAGAATCTATCCAGAAGTCCCAGTGCTAGAGACTACTACAAACCTGATAGTGCCGCCAGACCCGATATATACAAAATCAAGGTCAGTGCAGATTGAGCCAACTCCACAATTGCTGCCCCAGGCGCAACCACAATTGATACCAGGATATAACCCGGCAGCAGGTCCTCCATTAATACCTGCTCCGGCTTCAGAGGATCATTTTGGAGCAGCAGCTCCAAGAAGTCTGGGACCCGGTCAGACACCTGCCGCAATATCGTTACCAATTACTGTTGGTCCACCGGTGCCATTGTATGCACAAGGTAAATCTGGCGTATGTGATCAGGGAGTGATGACCCAAGATGTAATAAGAAAAGGGTTCATAGGAACTCCCCAGTTAATGGCTCCAGGAGAGCAAGCGATTGAAAAACCGAGGTCCTTGTTAAACCTTAGCCCAGCTGAAGCACCATTGGAGGCAATGAGACAGGCAGGGCTAGGAGTGCTAACCCCACAGACGATAAGTACGAATGCTTCACAATCGCCAATGATGCATGCAGGGAACATTTCACTGCAAGGTTTTACAGTACAACAGTTGAATGAGTGGTTAGAGAAGACCTATGCTTCACAGAAGACTACAGTGACTACAGTAGATCCGGAAAGGATAGGGAGAGATGAGTACCTGAATTTTGTAAGACTAGGGGTGTCATTACGACCCTGGCGGCCGGCGGTTCCGCCAGCTATTATGACCGTGGTGCAATAGCCACGGCCATACCGCCGGCCCCTCCAACATACCGCCAGGCTTCCGCCTGGCGGTCATAATCCCCAGGGCAGCGGTGCAAGCACCGCTGCCCTGGGGATTATGAGTCCCCGACCGCCAGCCTGTCCGTGGCGGTAAACACCGCCATGGAAAGGCTGGCGGTAAGGGGACTTGGGGTGCCCCTGGGGGCCCCTGCACTGCCCATGCACTTGGCATGGGCAGTGCAGGGGGCACCAGGCATAGCCCCGTCGTGCATTTCACTGCCCGAATTTCAGGCAGTGAAATGCGCGATGGGTGCTACAGCACCCGCTGCACATCAGCATTGCGGCCGGCTCTATTACGAGCCGGCAGCAATGTTGATGTGACTTTTCCGCTGGGCCAGCAGAAGGTAACACTGTTACCGTCCGCTGGCCCAGCGGAAAAGTCATAATAGGGAGCCAGGTATACCGCCGCCAATGGCGGTATTCTGGCTCACGCAGCCTCAGCGGTCTTTTTGAAAGACCGCCGAGATTGTAATGAGGCCCTAGGTGTGGAAGCTGCCAAACTAGTGGACGGAACAATGGGGGTGACCAGATTAGAGTCATACACAGAAGCAGAATTGAGATACTTGTGCCCTAAGATTACTAAAGAGGTATGTAAGGTACATCAGAGATTAGCAAACCTGGAAGACAACTACAACATTGATATTGAGAACACTAAACATTTGAAAAGAAGTTACAGGTTAGACTTTGATTCAAAAGACTTTGAGCATATGAGGTCTGCCGGAATGAAAGCGCATTTAAAAGAAATACTGCAAAGTGCGCAAATCTGGGGCGCGTTAGAAAAGTGGGAAGGCAGATGGGCAAAGAAAAGAGATAAGGAGAAAGGTGACAGTCCGGGGTCGAGTCAGGCTAAAGCTTCACCCAATACAGATTCGGTAAAAATACTACCCATGAGAGAAACAGCTGGTGGAGTTTTAATTCATGTGCCGTGGTCCAGAGGAGACATCCTATCTTTTACAAATGATTATCCCAGATTGAGGGAGAAACCAATCGAGTGGCATCAACAAACAGATAGGTTTGTGAAGCTTGCAAAGTGTCTCTGGGAAGACTTGAATACCTTGTTTGAGATCATTGTTCCGCCTGATTTGTCGCTTGAGTGCAAGAGAGGGGTAGACTGGCCAAGCTCCCTCTGAGGAGGTGATGAAGTACTATCATAAAGTGATTGAGTTTTTGAAGCAGAAAGTGTCGTCGAAGGTGACTTATTGGCAGAAAATCAACCGGACCTCGCAGAAGGTTAAAGAATCAATTCATGCTTATTATGAGAGATTGTTGAAGGCATTTAAACATTACATTGGTACTGAGACCATTGAGCCAAAAGACAAGAACCATCTCGTGTTCAGATTTGTTGAAGGGCTGAGACCAGAGGTTAGCCAGATGATTAAGAATCATCTTATCTGTTGGCAAGCGAAGCCGATTGATGAGGTGTTGCAGTATGCGAAATACTGTAGTGACGAAATTGAGCTGAAACAGAAAAAGTTAAAGGAGAAAGTTATGGTGATGCAGATAAGGGGAGCACAAGCTGGTATACAGGGAAATGGAGTTCAACAGCTGATACAACAGCAACCGCAAGTGAATGGTGTGTTCCACGCACAACCGAGTGGTCGAGGTCGAGGTTTTGTGAATCATGGTCCAGACTTGAATACTGTTGTGGTTCAAAATGATGCACAAGGAATGAAAAGGATGTCACCATGTCACACGTGCGGGGGCGTGGGGCATTGGAAGCGGGAATGCCCGAATGTGGTGCAGGATGGTGTCGTTCAACAAAGCACTAATGTCGGTACATTGCAAAATATGAAAGGTCCAAAACTGAGAAATCAAAACCCGAACTTCCAAAATAACATGATTCAGATGCAAGGGTTACAGCCCATGCAGCAAATGCAAATGCCGCGCGTTCAACCAACGCAAATGTAACAAGTACAACAGCAGGTTCCCATGGTACCTAGACAGCAAATGCAATTACCAATGGCTCCGATGGGACAACAACAGGTGATGCTTCCTCAGCAGGCCACAGGTCAGGTGATGAGTCAAAATAATGCAGTACAGCAATTCCCATTGCATGGTGAAGATGGAATGAATGAGGAGTGGTCGGATGACAGCTAAGATAGCGAAGAGTGCAGGCTTCAGCGTCCCTAGAGGTAGATCAGAGGGGACCCTATGTAGAGGGAAAGGTAATGGGTCACAAAGTTTCATTCTTGGTTGATACCGGAGCTACACGCTCTACAGTCAGAAGTGGAGAGGTTCCGAAATGACCTCTTTCGGGGCGTACCATAAGGGTGGTTGGAGTAGCAAACCAGTACCTGACAAAACCGATTACAGATCTAGTGCAAGTTGAGATCGGCAACTTCCAGGGACTGCATAAGTTTGTAGTCTGCGATTCGAGTCCGGTATCCCTACTGGGAAGAGACTTACTGTGCAAGACAAAATGTTCAATTACCTGTTTGAATGATGGAATCGAAGTACAGACAAACAGTGATGATGAAGGGGATGATGGTCAGTTCTCAGAGTTAGAGACAGGAACTGCAAATGAAGATTACCCTTTAATTACCTTGTTCCCGATGCTCACAGTGATCGACTTACCTGCTGAGTTACAGGGAACTGTGACAGAGAAAGTGTTGGATTTGACAGGAAAAGAAGTGGGACTGATAAAAGGTGTGGAACCAGTTGGAGTACAAGTGAAGCCAAATGCAGTGTTTCCCCAGGTGCCACAATATCACATGGCACAGGATGTTCTTATTCAAGTGTCACAAATAATTGCAGATTTTGTGAAACAGGGAGTCCTGAAGGAAGTGTTGAGCAGCCCATGTAATTCACCGATAATGGCTCTGAAAAAGCCTTGTGGGAAGGTTCGAATTGTGCAGGACTTAATAAAAATAAACAAGATTGTGGTCAAATGTTGCCCCATAGTACCCAATCCAGCAGTGATTATGTTTCAGGTCCCGTGTGATGCTGAATGGTTCACCGTGGTAGACCTGTCACAAGCTTTGTTTTCGATACCTCTTCATGAGGACAGACAGTTTTTATTCAGTTTCAAATTCCTGGACAAGGTGTACAGTTGGTGCAGAATTCCTCAAGGGTTTTCTGAGTCACCGTCCATCTTCAATCAGATATTGAAAAAGGACTTAGAATCCTTAGTATTGCCTTTTAACTCGACTCTAGTGCAGTACATTGACGACTTGCTGATTGCATCCAGGACAAGGGATGACTGTAGGTATGACACAATTGCTTTACTGAATCATTTGGGAAAGAATGGACATAAAGTGTCACCCAAGAAGCTGCAGTACTGCCAGAAAGAAGTGAAGTACTTAGGACACTTAATTGAAAGAGGGTCTAGGAGAATATCGAAAGAAAGAATAACAGCCATTTTGCAAATGAACCCCCCAACAACAAAGAGAGATGTCAGGATGTTTTTGGGAATGGTGGGCTACTGCCGCCAGTGGATACCCAACTTCTCGATGATCTCAAAACCATTGATAAAGCTGACAGGCAAAGAGATCAAGGATGAGCCGTATGCCATAGCTTTGTCCAAGGAAGAGCTTGAGTCATTCATGGAATAGAGAGAGTGCATGTGCAGGGCACCAGCTTTGGGTATGCCTGATTACACGAAGCCTTTTCTACTGTTTAGTCATGAACGTGATGCTTGTTCTTTGTCTGTCTTAACATAGGTCCATGGAGGTGCAAATCGCCCTGTAGCATATTTTTCAGCTACCTTGGACCCCGTCGCAGCAGCCTTACTGGGTTGTTTGTGCGCAGTTGCAGCAGTTGGTCAGAGCCTCACGCAGTGTGAAGGCATAGTAATGGGATACCCCCTAACAGTAATGGTTCCGCATTCAGTTGAAATTTTGTTGACTCGAACCAAAACTCAGCACATGACAAATGCTCATCTTACCAAATATGAGACAATTATACTGGGGTCACCTAATGTTTCACTGAAACGATGTACTGTGTTAAACCGGCAACTCTACTTCCTGCTGAGAATACTGAAGTTAATAATGAAGAGGAAGTTGAGCATGATTGTCTTGAGGTAACAGAACTATGTACCAAGCCACAACCTGATATTCAAGATACCCAGTTAAAAGAAAATGACTGCATTATGTTTGTTGATGGATCTTCTTTGAGAGACTCAGTCGGAATGCTGAGAGCTGGTTACGCTGTATGTACCATAGCTGGTATCATTGAAGCTTCCTGGCTCAAGAGAGTACATTCCGCACAAGTGGCAGAGCTAATTGCCCTTATTAAGGCATGCCACGCAGCTGAAAATCTAAGAGTCACTATCTATACTGACAGCAGATACAGATTTGGAATTGTACATTATTTTGGCCAATTGTGGTCGCTGAGAGGTTTCATGACCTCTTCTGGTTCTCCTGTGAAAAATGGTGAACAAATTTGTTACATGCAATTCAGTTACCTCTTGAAATTGCCGTGGTGAAATGCAGTGCTCACGTTAAGTCACAAAACTTTGGGCCTGATTACAACTTTGGAGGAGGTGTTAATCCGTCCCAAAGGTGACGGATTTACCACCAGCCGTATTACGAGTTCCATAGGATATAATGGACTCGTAATACGGCTGGTGGTATATCCGTCACATTTGGGACGGATTAACACCTTCCTCCAAAGTTGTAATCAGGCCCTTTGTGTCCATGGGAAACGGCTATGCAGATCAAGTCGAGAGGTTTTGCGCATTGAACTATATATCGTTCAAGGATCAGTGGGAATTGTTACCGCAAACTGAAAATGACACATGCCTGAACCTCGCATTAAGGGTGGTTGATACCCTAGATGAGCTAAAGACACTACAGGGTCGTGCTAGCAAAGAAGAAAAACGCTCCTGGCAAAGAATGCAATGTGTACAGAGGGCTGACGACTTGTGGGTCTCAGAGGAGGGAAAGTTAGTTTTGCCAAATAGCCTTCTGTCACAATTTGCTAGGCTCTATCACGGACAGGCTCATCTTGGAAGAGATGCAATGATCAGGTCATTAAAAATTTATTGGTTTAATCCAAAGTTCAGACATGCCGCAGAGGTTACCTGTCACAGGTGCATCATCTGTCAACAGATGAATGCCGGAAACGGGACTGTGGTAACTTTGAGACACATTGGGAGAGCTGGCGGTCCATTTAGCAAGATGCAAATGGATTTCATTGAGATGCTCGTTTGTGGAGGATTAAAATACGTGTTGGTAATTGTGTGTGTTTTCGGCCATTGGATTGAAGCTTACCCCACACGTAGAAATGACAGTCTCACAGTTGCAAAGCTGTTGCTTAGGGAACTAATACCCAGGTTCGGGTTTCCGGTCTCTATAGAATCGGATAGGGGCAGACACTTTGTCAATGAGGTGATTAAACTCTTGTGTGCCGCATTAGATATTGAACAGAAGCTGCACTGTAGCTACCGCCCTGAAGCATCAGGATTAGTAGAGCAAATGAATGGTACCTTGAAATCAAGAATGGCCAAGATGTGCGCAGCTACCAATATGAAATGGCCAGATGCATTACCCTTAGTGCTGATGTCAATGAGGAACACCCCTGATAAGAAGACAGGACTATCACCCCATGAGATCCTCATGGGAAGAGCTATGAGGTTACCCACAGTACCTGCAAATGCTCTAGTGAATGTCACAGATGATATGGTGTTGGACTACTGCAAAGGCTTGGCTGATGTGATTCGCTCTTTCTCTCACCAGGTAGAAGCTAACACATTGCCACCGATCGGTGATCCAGGTCACACCCTACAAGCCGGTTACTGGGTGGTTGTCAAGAAGCACGTGAGAAAGTCATGTCTGGAGCCACGCTGGAAGGGGCCATATCAAGTAATCTTGACAACAACCACTGCTGTGAAATGTGCAGGAGTTCCAAACTGGATACATGCCAGTCACACAAAAAAGGTAACGTGTCCAACTGATGAGGAACTTGAAGTTTCTGGCACAACAGTTCCAGAGAGGGAAGTCTTAGGACTAGAAAACAGCCAAGAGGGAACTGAGACTGCAGGAGAGCCCACTGAGAACAGCCTAGTCCCTCAAACAGTGAACGAGTTCGTGAGAGGTGACAGTGTGCCACAGTAGAGGCAGCAGGAGAAGTAAATCAAGTAGAGGTTCTCCCAGAAATAGACGGATACGGGTTAGAACTTAAACCCGTTACAGATCCAGAAGAAGAAGGGGAAATAATAGAAAGAGACCGCAGTACTCCGGAATCCCCTGAGCCAGTTGCAGGTCCATCAAGACAAAACACCATGGTACAAGAGGATGATGCTGTTCAGCGTCCTGAAAGAACAGGCAGAAAGAAGACGCATAAGGGGGATAACTGGCCAGAGAAACAGGCTGCAAGAGAAAAGAGTGTACCAGGTGAAACAATAACAGAAGAGACTGGTACATCCCGAGTAGAAGATCTGAGTGAAGGAGAATTGCAAGGTGAACGCAGACTGAAACGAAAGAGAACCGCAAATAGAAGGTACGCAAGTCCTGAATGGGCATATGCAACAACATCTGAATGGCAACAAGAATTCTTAGCTTTCTGTTTTGATCGAGAAGTACCTGGCCAATACTACGGTACCTGAAGTGACTTAAAGAAAGAGACTTTGTTACAAAGAAAACTGAAAACTTATGAAGAGAGACTTGTAAATTACCAGATGAGACACTGATAACCTGATTTGACTTCGAGAACTCGATTATGACAAGCTGCTAACCTGATTTGACAAAGGGATCCTGGAGTGATTGAAACGCTGTAAATACACGCAGAGAGAAAGAGACTTTTGCATCAAAGAAAAAAAAAAAAAGTTTTATATCGTCCTCAAGTTGATTATTATTCTGCTATCTGATTCTTTACAGACATGGCTTATAATAGAGGTAGTAACAAAAAGGGTAAAGTGTGTGGTTGGTTGAGTTTTATAATAGGTATTTTGTGTGCAATAATAATTGTGGGAGTGATTGTGGGAATGCCGTGGTTAGATAAGAAAGCAACTAACACTGCTTCAAAACCTGAGACTACAACATTAACACCGTGGGAAAAGTTTGAGCAGGATGCAAAACACTTGCATGAGGGAACTAATTCAAAAGGGGAACTTACTACTAATGTGTTCTATCGCTTACTGAATGAGTATGTTGAGACCATGGATGCGAAAAACTGTTATGTGTGTACAAAGATTCCCTCGTCAGTGCAAAAAGGGGTCACCTATCATAGCTTGCCGTTAACTTATGGGATAAGCTGTAGCTTGCTATTAACAAGATTTTATGATCAAGAGCATGTGCAATACTTCTATTCAAATCTGGATGTTGTGTTTTCATTTGTGCCTGTGATTGAGTTTCTGAACAAGCTAGCTAAGGAGCATAGTATAAAATTAGTTAGAGGCTTCTTTGAACCAACGCTTACATTTGGGACAGCTTATGCACACCGCAACAATCTGACCTGTCTATTGACACCTGTAGAGAAAAGCTTCTTAGATCACACCGATGATAGACGCAAAGCATTGAAGGAAAGATTAGAAAAGGGGTTAGAGAAATGCACATATGCAAATGATTATGCTTACACTGCAATAAAAACGCAAAGCAAACTAGCTATAGATGCACTACATGTAGGGAGGCTTTGTATATATAGGCCAAAATCCGAGCATGACACTTTATTTGTGGGAACGAGTGAATGCAGACACGTGTTTTTGTTTCAGAGTAAATGGACATTTATGGTAAATGGACAGGATCCAGCGATCCCTGGGATCTATTACATCTGTGGACTTAACGCTTATTGCTGTCTCCCTGCGGGATGGTATGGGCCATGCTATTTGGGAATAGTTTTCCCAAAGATTGACCAGATTGATGACTTAAAGCAAATACCTAAAACGTCTGAATTACAACATGCTAGACAAAAATGAGAGACAGCGCCTGCTGTCGTTGGAGACATATTTGGAGCCATAATTCCTTCAGTAGGGGTTATCTTAAACTCCATAAAGATTCAAAAGTTGTCTACTATTGTGGATAACATGCTGACAAATTTTACAGGGGCTATACTCCTGATGGATACTGAACTTGCTGCAGAAAGAGCTATGACTCTTCAAAATCGGCTTGCTTTAGACATTCTTTTAGCAAAGAGCGGCGGGGTCTGCAAGATGCTCAACGAGCATCATTGTTGCTCATTTATACCAGATAATAGTAAAAAGATTAGAGGTATGCTTACTAACTTAACTAAGGATAGTGCAGATTTGAAGGACTTGAAGGAACCTGGAGTGTGGGAGAAATTTGGAAAGGGAATTGCCAGAGTAGGAAGCTGGTTTAGCAATATTTGGAATGGGGTACTTGCAAAAATATTAGGGGGTCTATTAATCGTTATGGCCTGTCTATTAGGATTATGGGGAGCATGCAAAATTAATGATAAAATTAAAAGAAATTGGACAAAGAGAACCAGGAAGAATGAAGAAAGTGAAAGGGAGAAAATGTTCAACGAAATTTGGGAAAGTTCACACAAGGGACAAGATGTTGAAATGCGCATTATGCGTAAGGTGAAAAATTAAAGTGAAAGGTCAAAGGGAAAAGTCAACGAACGTCATCAGAGGAGGGACTGAGAGAGCGTATCTTATATAATCTATATTAACATGAAATGTTTATGAATTAAGGTGTGATACTGCCGCATAGAAAACTATAATAATAGCAATTTTGCTTAAACGTGTACTTGAATTGTGACCACGAAGAGTGGCCACCAATGTATACGCAAACTAATAATGATGATCAAAATGTTTATGTTACGTTCAAATGAGCTTATACTAACATTTGCGTTATTAAATCTGTATTGAAAAGCTCATAGGCCTTAAGTTAGCATGAGCTGCAGTTTAGCTGTTTGGCTCTCATATTAAATGCATTTTTCTATTTTTCAGTGTGCTGATTCACAAGGGGCCATGACCCTGCTTGTTCTTTTCCTTCAAACATGGAAGATGAATGTAACCATGTAGATTTGTTTCCCACTGCTTCTCATAGTCTTGAAAACTAAATGTTATAAATGAATTGAAACAGTGTAGATTAATGTAATGTACAAGGTCATTCAAACCGGTGAAGACAATGAAACTGCTGACCAAAAGATGTGCAAAGAATTACAAAGGGATGAAGTCACACCGGACGTGCCACCTCTGAAGACGTCAATTATGAAGACCGATCAAAGACTTGGAAAACATATGGGTGAAGATTAGGATTACCTAATGTTTAATTTGATAGGTTAAAGATAGTGGGGTATAGCGAATGTGCAATAGAATTTTGGGGGAATGTACGACGAAAAAGGGATAAAAACCCATGTCACAGAAAGGTCATTTAGGTGGGTTAGGGAATGCTATTGATTTTATCCAGAAACTCTGTTACTCTGTTTGGTGACTTGGTGGTTTACTTAAAACCATCCTCGCCCTTAGATTGCCCATTTACACTTTACCTCCTTATGAGGGAGGTGCCCTTTTCCCCCAGAAGCTGAGCTCTGACTGATGGCGATTTGACTGATGTCCTGAAGATGAAGACTGAACCTGTGCGCTGACCTAATCCTTGGAGGGTAATTACGACAATGCATTTGTAACTTGTCTGTTTGCTTTTCCTTTCTAGGTACCAACTGCTTGCTTTTGACAGAGACCATAGCTAGATGTTTTCCAAATTGGTGTTCTAAATTGTTTTGCATGAAGCCCAACATGCTAATGCCAATCAGTGGTTAGGACAGGTGTTCACCAAAACTGACGCAAATAGATAAACGACCGAGACTATGCTTTGTTGAACTGACGCGATATTGTGCGATATTGACACTCTGCTAAACTTGATCTATGTTCACGCCGTGTTATGTTCTTATGTTTGTGATTCTCGCTTTAATGAAATCATATCAAAGTTACCATATCGTGACTATGCTATTATGTTTCTTGGTGTTGAGATTAACGCATTTGCTATTAGATTGTAATTAATAGGGAATAAAATTCATAAAAATCTACTAAAACAAGGTGTGGTTATTCATGGCTGAAAGGTCATGGTAGCGTTTTTTTTAATTGATTAATGACTTTGACTAAAGTGAAATGCATTGTCGTGATAAATATTGATGATATTATTGATGTATTGATTGATATATTGATTAGCTACCTCGTCCTGCGGTGTCTCTCAACTGGGTCAAAAGATTCATTGGCCTAAAACGAGTCCTAATGTGTAATAAAATATCATAAAAGGACGCGTTATCAGACGCATCACATTTTGCCCCCGGAAACTGGTCCTTTTTTCTAATGTGGGTAGTGAAGATTTAGGACCCTAGCTCAGTCAGCACCTAGGGAAACCTATCCAACCTGTACATTTTTGATAAATAGACACCTAGGGGTATCCAGGGTGGGTTGACTTACATGTCTCTTGCCACGTTTAGTTACCCAGAATCCCTTGCAAACCTGAAATGTTGACTAAAATACACATTTTCCTCACATTCTGTGATGGTAAGTTCTGGAATCTGCAGACAGTAACAAACTTCCTACCACCCAGCATTCCCCCAGGTCTCCTGATAAAAATAAAACCTCTAATTGTGTGGGTGGGCCAAGTGCCAAAATCAGGGAGGGGCCCAAAACCTATTCTGGCAATTATGATAACAATGGTGAGTGTACTAATTAGTGCTAGATTCGGGAATCACATAGGGAAACCTAGCAAACCGAGGAATTTATTAAAAGTAGACATCAAGGGGAGTCCAGGGAGGTATTGCTTGGGTAGGGCTCCTAATGTTTTCTTACCTAGAACACATTTCAAAGGTGAGACATTGAATAAAAACACAATTTTCCCTTCATTTCTGTGATGTAAACTACAGGAATGTGCAGAGATTCCCAAACTTTCTACAAGTCAGGGTTTCCCAACTTGTCGCAATAAAAACACTACCCCCAGTGGTGTGCCTGGGCATAGTGTCTGCGACAGGAATGGATCACACAAGGGTCAACTGTAGTCCTTGCATGAGGACTACTAATGACCCTGGGGTGATCCATTCCTGATGCAGGCACTAGGCCCAGGCACACAAGTGGTGTGTCATTTTTATCAAGACAAGTGGGGGAATGCTGGGAAGTTTGTGAAAGTCTCCTTTGTGTACTGGGTAGTTTCATATCCTTGCTTTTAGAAAGTATTCACGTTACCACTCGCCGCCCCTTTCAGTTTCCATGACAATATGACCTGCGTCTACACAATGTTGCAACAGTAGGCGTCTGATGATGATATATGTCTCATGATGCCACACGTTGCTTTACTGACTGTCCTTCTCTTGATAAAGCCGACCCGCAGATTCTACCAGTAAAATCCAAATGCAGCGGTTTAATGTAAGGCGAAATGCCAGTGACACCTTTGGCAAAGTGAGTAAATGGATTTATGAACATTATTCTTCCATTCTTGTATAGCTCTTCATGCTTTCCCTGTACCATCAATAATTTTCTCTCAATATATTTTATTGTGCTGGACTCAGTGTGTGACTACAGGGTGCACCAGAAACCTGCATCCATGAGGTGATATGCACCCACCATTGGGGTAAGATACCATGTGTATGTTAATGGTATGACACCTTCACAACATGTGTGTTTAGTCTTCTCCCACAACAGTATTCATGGCACTTTATTTTGTTACAAAGTTTTTCACATACACAAGTGCCGCATGGGATTGCTGTGCTGTGCCTCTCCCACCTGCAACCCTGATGGTTCTTGTTTTAGATGTGAACAATGTAGCCATACTCCAAGAATCATCACAACTGGATCATTTGAGTATACGATTCATGTGTGAATTGTCTCCCCCTCTTTTTAAAGGAACAGCACCATGATTCAGTGATACATCCACGGGGAGTACAACAAATTTGTATATATCACTAATAATATGTGTGCATGAGTGTGAATATTGGATGAGATCATGGAACTGAGGGATCTCACTCTTGTGAAGGCTGCAAACCCCCATGGGGCCATAAGGATGGTTGAAACATGTTGATTTAAAGGACTAGAAAGTCATTATGGGCCAGATGTACGAAGCATTTTCCACATCGCAAACGGCAAATCGGGCCATTTGCGACGTGGATGGCCACCATCCTTGTGAGGGCGGCCATTCCCAATGGGGTTGCAAATTGCGACCTACCTCATGAATGTTCATGAGGTAGGTCATTTGTGATCCCATTGGGAATCGCAAACAGTGTCATTGACACTGTTGTACATCAGGTTTTGTGACTTTCAAATTGCGAGTAGCTATGACTCGCAATTTGCGAGTCGCAAAACCTGAAGTTCGTACATGTGGCCCTATAACCCCCTATAGATATTCACTGTTTTTATTATCCTACAGTAATGCAGTGCAGAGTAAGTTGATAAGAAGGCGTTTATTGGAAGGCATTTTTAATCTCTAATATAGATCCCCTGCCTCACCACAATTGAGCTCGATATATCCTCGCTAGTGCTCTCAAAGTAATTTGATGAGCCCATCTGCCCCCTACCAAACTGCTGGGCGGATGAAAGAACCCTCTTTTGAAGCATAACACCTTACCATTTTGAGAGATTTCTTGACATGCATACATGAATTGGCAGGCTCTTTGCATTTAGAACCCGCCTTCTGAATATTTCCAGGTAACTTGTGTTTTCTTAGTTGATAATTGGGAGGTCCCAGCCTCTCACTCCCATTCCTTTGTTTTTACGCTACACAAAATCAGCACTACTATTACCCATAGACTATGCTGACTCTGAAAAGATCATTAGATACTTGTAATGCAGGGGTATTTAAACTGGGGGGTGTCCCAGGGGGGGCTCAAGGGACCCCAGGGGAGGCGCCAGGCTCAGGCCAAAAGGAGCATTATATTTATACCAGTGTTTTGTTTTAGTGAGCTGGCTGGGAGAAGTGTGGAAAAGGAAGGGACTCCAAATAGTCTTCTAACGCCTCACCTTCCTTTTCTAATAATCACACTGCGGATACTTTAGCATGTTCGTAAGGCTTGCCTGCCCAGAATAATATCCCTGTCAATCACGCATTTGTTTGCAATTTTAAATAGGTAACCAAACTTAACTGTAATGTTTAAATAAATCTAGACATATTTAAACACTGCCAGTTTAATAAAAATAATTGTGAAATTTTTTGAGGGGGCTGTATGCGAATGTTCCCTAAATATTCCCATGTCACACCCATTACAGATGTGTTGAGTCCAATTCACAGAGGCATGTAAGAGTACTTAAACGAGTACTAAACACGGCTACTATTTTATGTTCAATAAAATACCTTGGCGAGCAGGGCTTTGTTTTATATCCGTTTGACAACCGAGATACAGCCTTACTTGATTTAATATTAAAATCGGGTTAGTGCGAGTAATTAAAATCTGTGCTTGATATAAAACAGAGCCTACTCTCCGTACACTGGAGGCAGGCACACACTGACAACACGCAATTCATATATCTCTTAATGAACCGGTGTAACTAATTTCGGAAGCAAGACAGGGGATGTGAAGCATAATGTTTTAATTAGAAGTAGAGCTAATGTTTCCCCCAAGAAGGCTAATTTTTATGTTGAGACAATGACCTGCCCATGTAAAGCAGATCGACAAGTTTAAGAATTGAATGCTCCGTCTCGCGGCGTTTCACACACATGCGCTGGCTAAGGACAATTTAAATAATCCATCTGACCAATCGGCCACCTGGGATTCAATACCAATTGACTTTGCAAGTGACAACGTCATCAATCTTTCCTCGTGCTGCTGGATGCTAACCAGACGGGGTTTTGTAAGAAATGCCAAGTCAATACTGAACAAGATGGGAAAATACTCAAAACATGCACGCTTGGTGTAAAGAGCATCTTATATTCCATGTATTTATGGTCTATTGAGACGACATTCAATCGAAGACTTAAGGAAAGCACGGCAAAGCAAGGCAACATACATCTCAATACTACAGGAACAAGTTTATGTAATTGTAGTAATGACAGGGAGTAAGTAATACGTAACCAATACATTTAATCGAGTAAAATATCCTAGTTCTTTGGCACAAAACATTTACACGGAGAAAACACAGTAGAATTTGCCTAAACATAGCTTGCGACACTTCTATGAATTCACAACCAGAACAATAATAATAAATAATTTTTGTAGTGTTTCATTAAGCGGTTTGTTCGATTTGTGAGTGCAGTGATAACAATTTGTTGGACCTTACCATTTCTGCGGGGTCACCACGGATTTTTGCCTTCCTTTGCTCAACTAGATTTGTCTTGACTAGTGGTAAAGTGCTTGCCCTTTCCCTTGAAAACATAGTAAAATTGGCCTACACCTGGTTGGTACATTTAATTTACTTACACGTCCCTAATGTATGGTACCAAATGCAGTCGGGACCTGTAAATTAACTACTACTAGTGGGCAGCAGCACTTATTGTGCCACCCATTATCATAACCTTTTAAACATGTCTCAGGTTTGCCAATGAAGCGTGTAGTCCAGTTTTAAACTGCTGTTTAATGTAAGTTACAATTCAGAAAAATCAAATTTTAGAAAGTTGACATTTCCTGGTCTCAACTTATTGTGCCTTTCTACTTGTGTCCTGGGTCACACCACTGTGAATGGCTCTGCTGTTGCGGTCTGCGTATTGCTTCCAGACAGCTCAACAAAGGAAACATAGGTGTGAGGACAGAGGGTCTTCCCAGAAGGATGGCTAGGGAGAAACTGGACACTGTTCTGATTACATTTTAAAGGGACCTGTCTGCAGCACACACAAAGGAACTTGACAAAGGCCTCCCCTGCCTTTTGTTACCCTAGACAGTTTGGAGCCAGGGGAAAGGAAGAACCGGCAAGAGCCATTTTAGAAATGGCACTTTCTGTAAGGTTATTCCCAAACTTTTTGCCTTTCTCCTCCTGATTTTCTGACCCTCTTTTTCATGGCTTTAGGACTCTGGGCACTTTACCACTGCTAATTAGTGCTAAAGTGCATGTGCTCTCTCCCCTAAAACTTGGTATATTTGGCTTACACCTTTTGGCACATTTAATTTACTTGTAAGTCCACTGTAAAGTAGTATATCATAGACCCAGGGCCTGCAAAATAAAAGTCTACTAGTGGAGCTGCAGTTCAGATTGAACCACCCACAGAAGTAGCCTTCCAAACTTGTCTCAGGCCCGCCACTTCAGTGCCTGCCTGCGTTCTTTACTGCCACACTGACTTGACAATTCAAGCTAATTGTCCAGGCCTAAATTTCCTTTTTACTACACCTACGTCAGCCCCAAGGTAGGCCGTAAGTAGCACTTCTATGAGTACTGCTCCTCTCATAGGTTTACATTTGGAATTCCCCTGTATATGTCTAAGTGGTAATTTCTGATCTGGGAGGAGTAGCGTGGGAATGGTTGGTATTTTGGAATGATAAGAAGACATCCTGCTTGCTGGTGTAGGTGGATTTTACATTACTATTTTAGAAATGCCACTTTTAGAAAGTGGGCATTTCTCTGTGCTTATAACTCTGGTACATTGCAGCCTGACTCAAAACCATGTCTAGAGCAGAGTGACAGCTACACTTGGTGCATACTTTCCAGACAGCCATAACACAGGAGGAGATGCCTGTGACAGAAGTGGCATCTGCATACTGATAGTCATCTTGGGCTGGGGAGAGGGACCTTACCTGTCAATAGGCTGTGTCCTGCCCTCTACTGATGACTTGAAACAGGGATGGGTTGAAAGGGGGCTGTGTTTCACTTGAAAGGGTTCCTTTGAAGTCACCGCCTGAACAAAGACAGTTTTGAGTATAAGTGCAGGGGTTCTGACTCAATGATTTTTAGAGCACTTTTGGGAACTGGGATTGAACCTCTGCCAAGACAGCTGAGATGCAAAAGGACTCATTTCGACAGTTCTTCTGTTGTTGCCCTGCTTTCTGCTGCTGCTGAGTGGCATAAAGGTCTCACTGGATTGCTTTTCTGCTTCTTGCCCTGCTGCCAGCAGCTCCTTCACTGTGGGCCATCAGGTCCTGTGGAATTGCCAGGAGGAGCCACCATTGTTTCCCTGAGGTGCTGGCCTGTCTGTCTTGCCCCCAACTGCAAGTGTTCTCTAGGGGCCTACTGACTGACCCCTGCCCCATCACAGCCCCTGCACTAGCCGGGTGGCTGTGAGCTCTGACTCCTTTAACATTCTTCATTAGCGTGGGATGACCACCATAAAATCTCACTTTGTTTGCCCTATGAGCACATGGCAAGCACTTAATAATTCTACTTAATGTGTGTTCATAGTGAATAGTGAGCATTTGCTAGTTTTCCTTCTTTTTGAACTGCACACTTTCTGTGGCCCTTTACTTGAACAGCAGCAGCGTGTGGACAGCGCCTCTCCCGGCACCAGTGAGGGGAGTGGTGCAGGGTTCCCTTTTCAACCCTTTTCCCTGAGGGAACCCATGGAGTCTTGCAGAAGAATTGGGTGCAGCTCCCAAATACCAGCACAGCCTGCCACCCTATAGAAAGCTTATCCAGCCTGGCCCCACCTGTGTGTTGAGAGGAGCACCAAGCTGACTTGGCCGAGGAGGCTGCCCTGGTAGCCATATGGGCTCACCCCACCTGGTCACAGGTACCACTAGAAGTGCTGGTAGGGAGAGAGACCGCCCTGCCTTAGGAGACGCTCGTTGGATACTCACTGGGCCTGCATAGGCTTATCATCCCTGATCCACTTATGGAGGATTGATGTGTGTCCTAACCATATTGCATAGTGACCCAGTGGTTATGGTGACACAGGGTGAGTTAAGTATTTGCGGGGTGAATTATGTATGTGTGTTGCCCTAGTAAGATTAAGGCATTCAGGATCATATGAGATGTTTCAGGAGCTTACCTCAGACAGAATGATGGCTACTGCACAGTTCCCACAGTATTCATGGCTCATATGATCAGTGAGGTTATCGCACTGTACACTTTCTTTAAACATATGGGACATGCATGTACTACTATATGAAATACCCTGCTTTGTCCATTATCCCGGGTACCATTTGAATGATGGCATAATGTGTCATAATGTGTTGCATTAGGATTTGCCACTACCAGGATAGCAAGTACTACCTTTCTGCAGTTGCATATTATGCACCGTATCGATGATTTATGATGTTCTTGGTCCATGATCTATATTTACAATATAACACTTATACTTTTCTATAAACCTGCGGAGTCTCTTTTGTGCTGTATTTACTATGTCACTGGTGTGAGTGTGTTACACAAATGCTTTGCACATGGCTTCTGGGGATAAGCCTGACTGCTCTGGGTCAAGCTACGAGGGGCTGAGGGCAGATTATCTTTGGTGTGTAACTTACTTACCCTGACTAGAGTGGTGGGCTTACCCTAGCCAACCAGAAACCTCATTTCTAACCAGCCACTTTTGGGATTAGGTCAGGGAATTCCTCCATACAAAGGCTGGCACCAAGTATAAACATGGGATCTCCAGAACATTCCTGGGCCTGTGGAAGATTCAGAAGAAGGACTGTCTGGCTGCCAGAACGAATGCCCAGCTACTTGAAGGGCTGTCTTGCTATCTGAAGGAGGAAGATTGGACCTACTTGCCTTGATCACAGGCCACACAGAGTGACTCCAAAGTTCAGTTGTCTGACCTCATTGGTGAGTTACAGGGACACAAAAAGCTCCCAGAGGCACCATTGCAGCACAACAGCTGACCAGCTGGAACTGACTGGACCTATCTGAGACCTGCTGCTAGTCTCTGTTGGAGTGAGTCCTGATACCCAAGAGGTGCCATCCAGGTCGTAGACCCTTGGGAGGCATCAGTGAGAGCTCCTCTGGAAGAAAAAGTTAAAATCCTGAAGCTTGGGCTCTGCTGCACATGACAACTGCCAGCCTGAAACTCCAGAGGCCCATGCTCTTCACACCGGCAGTGGCTGTCCACTACAACCGGCAATGCAAGACATGCACATTGCTCTGACAGTGACCACTGGCAGCGTTCAAACACTGTGAAGCTCCTGCAACTGTCCTTGATGCTTGACATTCTCTCCATCTCGCGGCTCCCTCCAAACCGAATATAACTATTCGCACTGGCCTTGAGAAAGTATCTCTCCAGGGAAACTAACCCAGCACTTTGTATCCAGGCTGAACGCCATCATGGTCAGCCTGAACTTTTAGACTTTTCCCAGGTCTAATACAACCAAATTAGTGCGAGTGCCACTTTCTTCTTGGCGCTAATTGAATTGAAAACCTTAATAATTAATAGCCCTGGTTCTACTGATTGAATTTTGTTTGTTTTGGTTCCATTTTATTTATCAAAATTTGCTCTATTTTTCTAAATTGGTTTGGGATTTTTCTTGTGTTGTGTTTTTACTTCATTGCTGTTTGTGTGCTACATAAATACTCTACACATTGCCTGAAAGTTAAGCCTAAATGCTTTGTGCAAAGCTACCAGAGGGCTGAATACAAGTTAATTTAGAGCCTTTTTATCGTTCACCAAGACGAGAATTAAGGTTGTTGCTTGAGTGAGGCTTCCACTTCTCTCAACCAATATAGACCAATTTCTTACACAATTTTTATTGTGACCCAAGATAATACTACTCAGGTCAGGAAACTCTGAAAGAAGAAAGAAGTAACCTGCAGCTTTGTTGTATCAGCAAATATTATATGTATCAACATCTCAAAAGGTTTACAGATGTCGTAGAGACCGATAAACCACATTGTGAAGTTACTCCAGATTACGTGACAAGTTGCTGTAATTTCAGCACTTACAGCACAAATCGTATTGTCACACAGCTCGACATCTGTATTTAATCATTATTTAAACATTCCCCCATGCACAAGTCAATAATACTAAATCGAAATTAAATGTATAAAGGGGTTCTTATAATTTCAAAATGTAAATTATAAACTTTAGGAATCTAGGGCCAGATGTAGCAAAGGTTTTTACCCATTCTGTGTCTATGGGAAAAAGTGTTCATACAAATGGCCCCTAGTCCTTTGGGACAGCACATTGGTGTAGCAAAATAGTAAAATAGTATAACTGATACTTAGTACATATTATTTTTTAAATGACTATACATTATATGATCACAACCTTGGTCCAACACATTTTCCAAACTAAATGATATAACACTGTTAGACCTATTAGCCATAGGGTGGTCTTCCCCCAAACATTTTGCCTTACTCCTCCATTTTTGCTGATCTCGTTTTTGTTGGCCTTAGGGCTCTGTTCACTTTACCAGTGCTAACCAGTGCTAAAGTGTGTGTGGTCTCACCTTTAAACATGGCAAAATTGGCTTACACTAAATTGGCACATTTAATTTACTTGTAAGTCCCTATTATTAAAGTGGTACCCAGGACCTGTAAATGAAATGCTACTAGTGGGCCTGCAGCACCGATTGTGCCACCCACTTAAGTAGCCCTTAAACATGTCTCAGGCCTTCCATTGAAGCCTGTGTGTGGAGTTTAAACTTCCACTTTGACCTAGCAAAACAAACCTTTTGCCAAGCTTAAACCTTCCTTTTTAATACATATGTGTAGTACAAGTAATGAAATGATGACTCTGGATCCGAATTGTAGAGTACGAATATTTGAAGTTTAATACCAAAGAAGAAACTCCAGCCACAGAGATCGCACATCCACTGGCTTCTCCACCAAACTACATTTTGAAAGGTAACATTCCAACTTAAAATCAATTAGGAACAATACATTTTTTAAGGGGAAAAAAGGGGAGAAAGCAACATAAAGATATTTAACAAGCAAAAATAGACAATGAGATACCACACAATGTCACCCCTAGAGTAGGCCTTAATAGCCCATAAGGCAGAGTGCAGTGCATTTTAAAACGTTTTTAAAAGTTTAGAGCCCTGGTAGTGTAATGATTCCTAAATTTTACTTTCACTACACCAAAGCCTACTACTCCCATAGGATAATATTGGGTTGTCTTATTACTTTTGAAATGTGCTCAGATTTAATTAGGAACATGCAAAAACGTCATGTTCGTGTCTGTGAAATTGTAAGTAGAAATCCTCTTTGATAGTAAAATCAGAGTTTAATTCAGAATTTTGAAAATGCCACTTTTAGAAAGTTGGAGTTTACCTGCCGTAACTATTTGGTGCCTACAGCCTGTTCCTGGGTCCCATGACTGAATGTACTTGACAGTTGGACTTTGTTCATTCTTCCCAGACAGCCACACAATATGAGGATTAGGTGTACCTGGATGAGCCATAAACTGGCAGGATGCGTGGGGAATCTGGGTACAGCCTATCTTACAACTGAATAGGTTGTACCCTGCCTTCACTCAAAGGACTCGTAACCACTGCATTGTTCTTGCAGCTAGTTTGGAGCTCAAGCAGGGGAGGCAGGAAACTTTAGAGACTCCAAAGGGAATTCTCTAGAAACTTCCTCTACTTCAAAGTGGGCACCAGGTAATCAATTGAACACTGAAACCAAACTCTTCAGTACACACCTGGACCTGTGGATACTACAGAAGACAGACTGGTATGCTTCTTTAGTGTCAAAAGGGCTGCCACTTTGCTGCCCTACTGCTCTGCTGCCTGCTGACCTGCTTGCTGAGAAGGAAGACTGGACATGCACCCTTCATCCCAGGCTGAGGTGGCTCCAAGGGTAATATAATCTCCTTTATTTGAACTAGGGGAACATAATAAGCTCCAGAGGCTCCCTGCAACTGCCCAGCTGGCCTATTGCCTGACCCTGCAACTAGACCTGCAGCTGGAATGACCTGAGCCCTGCTGGCCTCTGCTAGTTCCTGACTTCAAAGAGGTGTCCCTCAGGCCCCAGACCCTTGGTATGGCATCAGTTAAGCTTCTCTCCAAACAAAAGAAGAAATCTTGAAGTTTTCAACTCTTCACAAATGTGAAAGGACCCGTTTGTACCACAATCGTGCTGTCCATGCCAGCCACCAATGCGAAGTTCCGGTGAACCAGATTGTTTGTGCCATAGCACATGCCTATGGTGCTGGGCAGTATGAGAGCTGCAACTCACTCTACAGCACCAACCATTTTGCGGTGACTGCTAATGCAAAGCCCCAGCAATTATGGTCGGTGACACACAAAGGGATCTTCACGCTTGAGGGACGGCCATCCATAACGCCCAACAGGATCTTCACACTGCTTTCATAACCATCCGTGATGCTGGCTGCTCCTCGCGGTCATTCCACCATGAACACAACTCTTTGAGTAGGACTTTGAAGGTAACTCTTTCAGCTAGGCCAACCTAGCTCCTTGTATCTGGCTTACACTCCATTGTGATCGGCATGAACTTGTGACTTTCACATGGTCTCACAATACCAGATAGCCATGAGTGGTTCTTTGTGCTTCTAGGTGCTTTATTTACCTGAAATCTTTAAAATTGCATATCTTTGGTTCTACTGATTGGATTGTTTGCAATTTTGGTGTCAACTAGTTTATTACATTTTACTCTATTTTTCTACATTGGTGTGACTTTTTTGTGCTTTGTTTTCACTTTATTACTGTTTAAAGTGCTATATAAATACTTTACACATCGCCTCTAACTTAACCCTGACTGCTTTTGTGCCAAGCTACCAGAGGGCTAAGCACAGGTTAATTTAGGGTTTGCTTCTGTTTCAATCTGACAAGAATTGTGGTTGCTACTTAAAGAGGGTTTTACCCCTTCTCAACCAGTAACTCAATTTCCAACAATGCTCTTCAGTGGTAAGATTTGGACAGTGCCGCACAATGATTTTCTGTTACACTAAAAATCACAGCTAAATAATTTGATACCATTTCAAGTTTCTTTTAAATTCTCCTTGATTCATCTTTCAGTTTTTTCCAAATATACTCTCAGTCTACCTGACTGTGTCTCTGACCCTACCTTCAGAAATAGAATTTGAGTATATCAACTTGGACAGCTACACTGTGGTTGAGCTCATGCAGTTCTGTAAGGAAAGGGGACTGCCAACCAAGAAATCAATCAATCAATCAGCGTTTATAGAGTGCAACTACTCACCCGTTAGGATCTCAAGGCACTAGGGTGGGGGGTGCAGCATGTACCAGAGGTGGATTAAAAAAGCCATGTCTTCAGTTCCTTCATGAAGCTGGGGAGGGAGGTGGTTTGTCTGATGTGGATGGGTAGGGTGTTCCAGGTGGTGGCGGCGAGGTAGGAGAAGGAGTGACCTCCTGCTCTGGTTTTCCTGATGTGGGGTACTTCTGCAATAGAGAGCTGGGCTGAGTGTAGGGTCCTGTGGGGTATGTGGAAGTTGAGTCGCTGGTTATGGTGAGCATGGCCGGTGTTGTGGAGGGTTTTGTGTGCGTAGGTGAGGATTTTTAAAGTGATTCTTTTTGCAATGGGGAGCCAGTGCAGTGTGCTTAGGTGTTGTGAGATGTGGCAGTGTAGGGGTAGGTCGAGGATCAATTTGGCGGCGGCGGTGTTCTAGATGTTTTGCAATTTGCGGGTACGTTTTTTGTTGATTCCAGCATAGAGTGAGTTGCTGAGTCCAGTCTGCTGGTGATGAGGGCATGTGAGACAGTCTTTCTATGCTAGAGGGGGATCCATTTGAAGAACTTGCATAGGAGGCAGAGGGTGAGGAAGCAGGTGGAGGTGACTGCGTTGATCTGATGGTTCATGCTGAAGTCAGAGTCCAGGATGATTCCGAGGTTGCAGGCATGGCTGGCGGGGGTGGGTGGGTTTCCGAGGGTGGGTGGCCACCAGGAGTCGTTCCATGCATTGGGTTGGGGGCCCAGGGTGAGTACCTCGGTCTTGTTTGTGTTGAGTTGAAGGCAGCTATCTCTCATCCAGTTGGCGACTGCTTTCATGCCCTCGTGGAAGTTGTGTCTGGCTTGTCTGGTTCATTGGTGTGGGAGAGAATGATTTGGGTGTTGTCGGCATGAAAGATGAAGTTTATTCCGTAGCTTCTGACAATGTTGGCAAGCGGGGCCATGTAGACGTTGAACAGCATAGAGCTGAGGGAGGATTCTTGGGGCACTCCGCAGGTGGTGGGTGTGGGTTCTGCAATGAAGGGGGCGAGTCTCACTCATTGCGTTCTGTTGGATAGGAAGCATTGGATACAGTCGAGGGCCTTGTCTCTAATGCCAGCTTCGTGGAGTCTTCTTATCAGGGTGTGATGGGAGACTGTTACCGCCATGGTCATCCGCCACTTCTCCGATCCGACCGCCAGGGCGGAGACGACCGCTGGGCTGGAGACCAAGGTCTCCAGCCCAGCGGTCGTCACAATACCGCCAGCGGTATCATGACCCGGCTGACCGCCATGGATTTCATGGGGTTTGGAACCGCCATGAAATCCATGGCGGTAAGCACTATCAGTGCCAGGGAATTCCTTCCACCCCCACCCCGAGTCCTTCCCCTACACCCCCCACCACCCCTGCCACCCCCAAAGGTGGCAGGACCCCCTCCCCACCCCTACCCCCAACATTGCATTACACATACACACCCGACACGCACGCAGGCACCACCAACACACATACACGCACACACACCAACATACATGCCAACTGCCACCCACACAGTCATACGCACACACATCCATACAGACATACATACAGACAGACACGCACTCAATTCCAAACACACAAAACCCCCGCAATCATACACCCACTCACACACCCCCTCTACATACACAGACGCACACCCCCATGCACGCACACAACACACAACGCCCCCCCACCCCCCTCCCCTAACGGACAATCAACTTACCTGGTCCGTTGATCCTCCGGGAGGGGACAGGATCCATGAGGGCTGCTCCGCCGCCACCACACCGTCAACAGAACACCGCCACGCCGAATCACAGGACGTGATACGGTGGGCGGTGTTCTGTTGACGTGGCGGTGGAGGTGGAGCAACCTCCACTTCCCCGCCGCCCGCCAGTATGGCTGCTGGTGGCTCTCCGTCCGTAAAAGGACGGAGGGCTGCCAGCAGTCATAAGACGCTGAGCGGAAAACCGGCACCACTGGCGGTCTTTAGCACGGCGGTCCCTCAGCGGTCTTATCAAAAGACCGCCGAGGTCAAAATTACCCCTTTAGTGTTTCTCCAGATTTTCTCAAGGCAGTGACAGATGCATCTTGATTCCTGGAGTTGGGGGGTGAACCAGCTGGCTCTCTTTACTTTACATAGGTGTTGTAGTTCTTTTTGAGGGGGGCTATGGTGTTGGCGCAGTCAGTGATCCACTTGTGGAAGGTGCGAGCTGCGGTGTTTGGGTCCTCGTTGCGTGTGATGGTGGGTGTGGCGATGGAGAGGGGGGTGGTGAGCTGACCTTCAGTTATTCTTGTCTAGTTTCTATGTGATGGCTGGGGTCTGGTGATGGTGGGTGAGATGAAGGTGAAGTGGATGCATCGGTGATCTGTCGATGAGAGTTCCCCTGGTGTGGCTGAATGTAGCTGCGGTTCCTGGAGTGAAGATGGGATCGAGGGTGTGTCCTGCCAAATGTGTTGGCTCTGTCATGATCTGTCGAAGTCCTATGTTGTAGAGGTTATCTAGGAGGAATGCGGTGTTGGGGTCTTGTGGTTTCTCGAGGTGGAAGTTGTGGCCTTCCAGCAGGGTGTAGTTGGTGGCTGGGATGGCTTATGCGGATAAGAAGTCCATGATGGAGTCGGCAAAAGGTGTGCGGGGTCTGGGAGGTGGTAGATGATTGTGGATGTCGGGCTGGTGTGTAGCTTGAAGTGGAGGTGTTGCATCAGGTTAGTGGCTTCTTTGGAGTCTTCGGAGTGTGGGTTCAGGTGGAGGTTGGACCTGTGGACGATGGTGATTCTGCACCCACCAGGGTGGCTGGGGCAATCTTTCTGGGTGATCTTGTACCCCTGGGGGATGGCGATCGAGATGTCTGGGCCTGAGGTGCAGTTAGTCCAGGTCTCTGTGAGGAATGCAACGTCCGGGGTGATGCTGTCGAGGAGGTCCCAGATTTCAGTGGCGTGTTTATGGAGGGAACCGACATTGAGGAGTATGCAGTTCAGGGGTTTCGGGTTCAGTGAGTTGTTGCGGGTGGGTTGTGCTGGGTCTTGGTGGTGGTGGTGGTGCAGGTTTGACGGCAGCGGAGGCAGCTGAATGGACCGTGTGTTGCCTGGAGCTGCTTGCTTGCAGTTGTTGTTGCATCCTAGGTTGAGTGAGATGAGTTCATCTGCTGTTTAGAGGCGGTGGGTAGCAGGACCAGGGGTTCTGGCACTGGTCGCGTTTGTGTCATGAACAGGGGCGCAGATGAGCTTGCCTTAGGTGCATCCGCTGCGTGGCCGTGCAGTGGCCGCCATTAAGTAGGGAGGGGAGAGAGGACAGCTGGGAGGCAGGAGTGGAAAACGGCACAAAAAAAGGGGGCGGGCTGTGGGGGCAGCGGGGATAGAGTGCGAGAGAGAGGATGGGGCGGGGCCTCAGGGACAGCAGCGGTGGAGGAGAGATAGCGGGGGAGAGTGAGAGAAAGAGAGCAGAGTGAGGGCAGAAAAGTGGGGAGGAGAGAGTGAAATGCATAAAGCAAAAGACAAAAGGAACACAAAAGGGGCAGAACACGGAAGGAAAACCACACAAAGAGTGAAACAGAGACAAAAAAGAGGAAAGAAGGAGAAAATAGGCAGAGGGCAGCCTAGTAGAAGAGCAGAGCTCTCCCACTAGACACCAGGGATGAGGCGCAGGCATAAGCCTGCCAGGTGGAGGAGGGCCTCGAACTCTTGACAGAGGTTAGAGTTCAGAGGAACAGAAGGTCTTACTTGCCAGTTTAGCTACAAAGTGGCAGAGCAGTTCACTGACTAGGTCAGTGTGGTTGCTGGTCCTACCGTGCAGGGGCTGCCATTAAGTAGGGAGGGGAGAGAAGAGAACAGCTGGGAGGCGGGAGCAGAAAACGATGCGAAAAAAGGGCACGGGCTACAGGGGCAGCAGCGGCAGGAGAGAGAGTGAGGTGGGAGAGTGAGAGCGAGAGTGAGAGAGAGAGAGCTGAGTGAGGGGAGAAAAACAGGGAGGTGAGAGTGAAACACAGAAAGCGAAAGACAAAAGGAACACAAAAGAGACAAAACACAGAAAGGAAAAGCACACAAACAGTGAAACAGAGGCAAAAGAGGAAAGAAAGGCACCAGGCCTAGGTGGAAGTTTACCAGTTGACAGCAACAGAAAATACAAATGAGGAAAATGATATGGAGGAGCCATGAAAAGCACCACTCAGGAGGAGGGGGTGACTTGTCTCCTGAGTTGGAACTCCCTGCCACAGTGAAGAGTGTGTCTTTGCATGGCCTGTACCCAGAGGAGCTAGCAGACAGGAAGGCAAAGAAGGAGTTTAAGTTGCAAATAGGCAAACTCAAGTTGGAAGCAGGGGAGAGTAAGGCTGAGGCTAAATGAGCATGTGAGGAAAATCGACTAGCCATGGAAGAGAGTAGAATGGCCCATAAGCTAAGTCTTGGAGAGCTTGCCCTAGGAGCTAGAAAAGCAGAGTCCAGCAACAATGGTGGCAGCATAGCCATAGTGTCTGAAGGGGGCAAGAAAGTTTGCATATCCAAAAGATTTAGGGGCATATTTATCAATGTTTTGTGCCACCCTTGCACCATGAAAGGGGGCACAAGGGCAACTCAAATCCTAGATGAGATTTACGAAGCCATGCTTGGCCACCTTGATGGCCCTGCGTTGCTTGTTAAAACAGGAGTGAAGCAAGGCAGTGCAAGCCTTGCGTTACTCCGCCCCCTGCTTTTGATTTGATGGCTTCAATGGTTTTCTTCCGTATTTTGCACCACTTAAGAGCATTTTGATCTGCGAGTGTCTTGACTGGCTGAGTTATACTTCAAAATAGCTGCCAGTGTGTGCACACATATTTGCAGGAAACTACCATCTTTTGTGTGGTATACCCCCAGATTTTTTCCTTATCTGTGTTTGCTGGCTGTGCAACTCTGCGCCATTTACCCCTGCTCAACAGTGGCAAAGTCCTTGTGCTCCAACTTTCAACATGATGAAAGTGTTATATATCTGAGTGCCATATTTATCTCACTATAAATACCTTAGTATATAGTACAAACTGTTAAGTGTCACTATTGGACTGCAACACCTATTGTGCCATCTACTCCCATGACATCAGTAAACATGGCTTCAGGCCTACCATTTTAGCCTGGCTCTGGCAGCTTAAACACCTAATTAAACTTATCAAAATAACCCTTTTTGGCAAGTCAAAATCTTCCTTTTATATATTAATACATCACCCCAATGTAGGCCTTATTACATGTCAGGCAGTGTGCACTTATTTAAAAGAAAGTAGGGCATGTGGAAATGTATTATTACATATGTCTTTACAGTGAAAAGGCCCCAAAAAGCTATTTTGCCTGTATCAAGGCTGGCTGTTTCTTACAAAAGCACTGGGTTACCTTTTTACATTTAGTAATACTAATTCTGGGTATGAAACATCTAGAAATATAATTCAAGGATACTTTTGATTAATTATTAAAAACCCAATTTAATGGTAAAATCATATTTTTCAGAAAGATTAATGAAAAAGGTATTTTTCAATAGTTACCTTTTCCCTGCCCAACGCCTGTTGAGGCTAACTGGCACTTGCCTCCAGCTGCAGTCAGCCAGGCACCAGTCATATTGGGAAGCTGCCCACAGAACAGTTTCCCTGGCTACACCTCCAGGTGGGCACACTGACTCTGCACAAGTGGAGAAGGTTTTCACCACCTTGGATTTGGGCGGAGAGGGGCACTTTGAGATTCTTAGCAGAAGGGCACACAGGAGGGTCAGGGAGGAGGTAGGGGTCATCCCACTCACAGGCTAGTGCCAGGTCTATAATTGGCATCCCTAGTAGCCTCCTAAGATCACTACTGGACCTGTGGAAGAATTGAAGAAGGACTCAACCTGCTGTCTATGACCTGAGAAGAGTCCTGAAGGACTGCACATTCTCTATCTTGTATCCAGGACAAGACGTCTACTCCAAGGGTCATAAGACTGACCTCCTGTTCAAGCTAGAGGGACACACCAAGCTACTAGAGGCCTTTTATGTAACTGTCCAGCTGAACAGTGGCAATTGGACCTGACCTGAAACCCTGTTGATAGCTTATGTTGGACTGAGTCTTGACCCACTGTGTTGTCCTAAAGGTCCTGAGCCCTTCTGGAGCATCAAAGCATCCTCCTTCTATCGCCCCTGAAAATCTGGAACTTAGCAGCTTTTTGGCTCTAAAAGGACCAGGACCAGGACCAGGACCAGGAAAAACCTGCTGAGCCAATCTGATAAAGATACGTTGCTGGTGGGCCAAAGATTCATCTTTCTACCGGTCATAGTTTTTCCACAGCAGAAAATACTTGTGGATGGTATCTGGCTTTGTGGATCCCTTGTGGGCTACAGCTTGCAAACTTGTACCGCTTTGTAGACATCTTCACAAAGCGAATGAGCTACAAATGTCCACTAAGGCCCTCATTATGACATTGGTGATAAATCCCACTTACCGCCATGCTGACTGCCGCCAACATACTGCCGCGGCAGCAGATATCCGTTCACCATATTATGACACACACACACCAATCCGTCACTATTCAGCCACACATACAAGTCCGCCACACCAAAGGTCAATGATAAACTGGTGGTATCCAAACCCACACTGTTACACCAACAGAACAACGCCCATCACATCATGACCCACGAATCATCATGGTGGACATTCAAGTGCGGTAAACCATTGGTGGTACACACTGCCGTGCTCAAAATACACACACACACACATACAAACCAACACCACATTGGATAATTCAAACTACACACACCTGACACACATACACACACCCACATTACCCACAACCCCTTACGACTACAAACCATTGCCAACAGACTGACATCACAACTACAGACAAGACCAGACCCATACACCACCATCACCTATGCACCACACATGCACCTTACATCCCACACCCCAACACATCACCCTATACACCCTCACCCACGCTACTCACACAACACCCATGGCACCACAAAGACACCCCCGATTCTCAGAGGAGGAGCTAAGGATCATGGTGGAAGAAATCATCAGGATAGATCCACAGCTATATGGAGCACAGGTGCAGCAGATATCCATTGCTAGGTAGATGGAGCTATGGACAGGGTCAACGCCGTGGGACAGCACCTCAGAACCAGGGATGACATCAGGAAGAGGTGGAACGACCTACAGTGGAAGGTACATTCCATTGCAGCAAGACACCAACTCACTGTACAGAGGACTGGCGGTGGACCGCCACCTTCTCCCCCACAACTAACAACATGGGAGGAGCAAGTCTTGGCAATCATGCATCCTGAGGGCCTGGCAGGAGTAGCAGGAGGACTGAAATCTGGTAAGTCAACTATATAATACTACTACCCACCCTACCTACATGCCATCACATACCCCCACCCTCACCCTCACTCCCATTACTCCACCACCTCCTATACTCCCCACCATCACATCTCACTCATCCCAATGCCAAGCTCTGCGTGCCATACCAATGCCTGGACACCACTGACAGACCTGCATGGACACCTATCACCAAAGAATGCACACTAGAGAGAATCAGCTAGCCCACCATATACCAACTTACACAAGTAAAAGCTGCCAGGGCAATGATAACCAAAGAGGGCAACCCACTGACGCACAATATATCAGACACAGAAGCAATAACACTACATTTACATCCCCACAGGTACCCCAGCCAATGTCACCGGAGAAGAGGTGTCAGCAATATCCAGTCCTCCCACAGAAGAGGCCCACGGTGATGACAGCGACTCTGGATGCCTGGATCTGGATGACCAACCTGGTCCCATCAGGGACCTCTGGACAGTCGGTAACCCAGCCACAGTCACAAGCCACCACAGAGCCTCCCCCATCAGGAAACACGACCACAGCACCCACCCAGTGTAACCACACCTCTGTCACCAGGACACCCACCCAGTGTAACCACACCTCTGTCACCAGGACACGTCAATCAGCAGTGTGTCAATCACTACAGGGACCCCAGGGCACACCTCGCTCCCAAGATAATCAGGGACCTGGGGTCAGTGGCAGTGGGCACATGGTTCAGGGGACAGAGGCACAGGACGACAAGGAAACTGGGAGGAGTGCTGTGTGCCAAGGGGAGGACAGGCCCAGGGAACCGACTCTCCAGGAGGCACTCACGGAGATCCTGGGAGCAATCAATCAATCAATCAATCAAAACATTTATTAAGCGCACTACTCACCCGTTAGGGTCTCAAGGTGCTGGGGGGGGTTGCCGTTTACTGCTCAATAAGCCATGTCTTGAGGTGCTTTCTGAAGGTTAGGAGGTCCTGGGTCTTTCATAGGTTGGTGGGGAGGGAGTTCCAGGTCTTGGCGTCGAGGTGGGAGAAGGATCTGCTGCCGGAGGTGGTGCGATGTATGCGGGGGACTGAGCATACCAACATTCAGAGGATATGCTGGACCAGATCCTGGCCAACATGCAGGAGAACAGGTAGCTGCAGGAGGGACAATAATAGGGGGATCGGGGAGGACTTGAAGGCCATTAACACCACCCTGGTCTCCTTTGCAGGGGTGCTGGCAGACATTGCCAACAATATGTGGGCCCCTGCCACTAGCCAGACATCTAAGCAGCCTTCCACCTCCACTGCCACTAGTGGACAGGAGGCCCCGCCACAGGACCAACAGGCCACCAGCACCGCTCCCCCTGCAGAAGGAGAACCACCCCGCAAACGTTCCCTGCGATCGAGGCGGAACCAGAGACTATTGCCAAGACCCCCGCCAGGAAATGAGACTCTCCTGATTGTCACTCTTGTGCCCCACTCTGTCACCCTGTCCACCTTGAACTGCCATTGCTCCCCTTCCTATGTCCTAAGTATGGAGTATGTCAAATGATTTCAATATGTATTCGTTTAACCAGATTCAAACATTGCATTTTAAATGCACAGTAATGTTCACATTGGAAATACCTGTAGTTGGCTGCAGTGATCACACCAGGAGCGATAGTGGGGCACCAACATCTGCAAAATGAGTTACCAAAGGGTACAGTGAGTGGACATGGAAGTGGGAAATAACCGCATGCCAGTGACAAAGATAATCTAAATAATGGCAATGAAATGTGAAGTAACACTGTCCTACCTGTGTGTCTTTGGAAGTATTGTCTGATCACTGCAGTTCTGTTCTCCTCATCCTCATCCTCTGACTCCTAATCCTCACTGTCCACAGAGTCCACTGCTGCCACACGGCCATCTCCTGCCTCCTTCTCTTGCAAAAAAGGCACATGCCGTCTCAAGGCAAAGGTTGTGCAACATACAGCATGCCACGCTGATCTGGCAGACTTTCTTGGGTGAGTAGCACAGGGATCCACCTGTTAGATGGAGGCACCGAAACCTGGCCTTCAGGAGGCCAAAGGTACGTTCTATAATCCTTCATGTACGCCCTTGTGCCTCATTGTAATGTTTTTCTGCCCTTGTCCTGGGATTCCTCACAGCGGTCAGTAGCCATGATAGGTTGGGGTAACCTTAGTCATCTGCAAATATGGAGGGACAACACTTAGCCACACACCATCTCATATGGCCTACACCATACCCATACACCAACATCCACAGGGTTGGAACCAGGGCTCACCTATTAGCCACACCCTGTGCCTCTGTAGTTGGGCCATCACATTAGGGATGCTGCTATTCCTCAGGATAAAGGCATAATGCACAGACCCAGGCTACTTAGCATTGACATGGGAGATTTACTGGTCCGCCAGGCACACCATCTGGACATTCATGGAATGATAACTTTTTTGATTTCTGAACACCTGTTCATTTTGCCGGGGAGGAGGAGGACAAATGCAATATGTGTTCCATCAATTGCATCAATTATGTTGGGGATATGTCCCATTACATAGAAGTCAGCCTTCACTGTGGCCAAATCATCCACTTGGGGGAAAACAATGTAGCTGCGCATGTGTTTAATCATGGCAGACAACACTTTGGTCAGCACTATTGAGAACATTGGCTGTGACATTCCTGCTGCCAAGCCCACTGTCACTTGGAAAGAACCAGTTTCCAAGAAATGGAGCACTGATAGAACTTGCACAAGAGGGGGAATCCCAGTGGGGTGATGGATAGCAGATATCAGGTCAGGCTCCAGTTGGGCACACAGATCCGTTGTAGTGGCCCTGTCAAGTCTGTAGGTGAGGATAATGTGCCTGTCCTCCCTTGTTGTCAAGTACACCAGGGGTCTGTACAAGAGGGTATGTCTCCATCTCCTATTCATCTGCAGCGGTTGCAGTCTAAGGGACAAAGGAGTGAGGAACCGGTCACAAACTGAACATTGGAGCCACGACTGTACAAAGCATGATGTCAATTTTAAATGTATAAGTGGCATTTGTCTTGTATGTCCAATTGTGAACTGTCACACAGTTATAATCCAGGGCCTGCCCCCACCCCCTGAAATGGCGTCTGCCTGTCCTGTGTGGAGGGACAGGTGGAAGTGAGGTAATTCCGCTGACGTTGTGCGCCGTTGCCGGAGGCGGTTGGGAACTGCAGTGCAACTCCTCATTGGGTAACATTGGACCCTATGGGGGCAATGGCCAGTGGTGATGTACCCTGGTGGTGACGGTATGCACCATCGCGGACGTCCCCGCCATTTTCTATGTGTTCTCTCACTTGCTACCTGACCTTCAACAGGAGTGGACCTACACTGCATGTGCTGTTGTCACCTGTGTCTGGGATCTACTATGGCGCGTGTGGCTGGGGAAGAGGCCCTGCCTTCACCTCAGAGGAGTTGGAGAGACAGGTGGATGGGGTCCTACCCCAGTAAGGACTGCTGTACGGGCTTCCAGACCAACAGGTGAGTACACTGTGAGTACGATGCATGGGGCATGTATGCACTGGAGTGGTGTGTGTGAAGGGCTCGTGTGGGGGGTTGGTGGATGTCCCCTGGGGGTCATACAGCTTGTGGGCTGGGCCCTTTGTGTGCAAATGGCGATGTGAAGGGGTATGGTGGGCCAAAAGTGTAACAGGCAGGACGGTCTGACTAATAGCTTTCCCTGCGTATTCCTCTGCAGGTCAGGGCCCATCAAAAGAAGGGTCTATGGTGTGCCATTGCCAAGGATGTGCGGACCCTGGGGTCTACGGCAGATGGAGCCCCACTGTTGGAAACAGTGTAAGGACCTGAGATGCTGGGCACGGAACACCGCGGAGGCCCAGCTGGGGATGGCCTCCCAACGAGGAAGGGGTGCCCATCGAACCCTGACCCCCCTGATGGCCCGCATACTGGTGGTGACCTATCCTGAGCTGGATGGACTCTTGAGGGCATCACAGCAGCCACAAGGGGGTGAGTACAGTGCCGGTCATTACAACTTACACCTGGTAGGGTGGTATCTGGGTGGGGGATGTGTGTCAGTGGGTGCCCCTAGGCCAGGCTTGACATTACAGAGTATGTCCCATGCAGGGCAGAGTTCTGAAGTGATATTCCTCCTACCTAGCTTGTAGGTATCCTCTACTGGGCAGGGCTGTGTGGGTCCCAGGTATGCTGCAATTGGGGGGATGTGTCCCTCCCCATGCCCTGGTGGCTAGCATAGGTACTGTTAGTGAATTGCATAGTGAGTAGGCCTGTTCCCTGTGTGTGAGTGTGGTATTTATGCCAACAGTGGTGTTGGTGCAGCCATTGACCATGTGTATCCTTTGTCTCTTCCCCCCTTTTTGTTTTGTCATCCTGTCCTTATGTGCATGAGCATCATCTGGCGGAGGAGCAGAGGCACCGGCGACAGAGGGAGCTGCATCCCACAGGACCCAGGAGGCAGAGTCCACCGATGGTGAGGGCACCAGTGGGACAGAGGGAGAGGGGAGCACCACAGCAGAGACAGGAGGGGACAGTTTGGACACAGATACCTCCTCCAATGGACGCTCCCTGGTGGTGGCGGACACTTGTGTGACCACCCCAGAAACAGGTACATCCGCCACCTCTGTACCACCACTGCCCTCCCAGCAGCCCCTCATTGAGTTGCCCGTGCCCGCTTACCCAGGAGGGTGGGCATCTCCTTCGCCCCAGGCACTTCAGGCCCTCCCCCAGTGAACCCTGCTGCCCTGAGTGAGGAGGCTATTGACCTCCTGCGATCCATCTCTGTAGGGCAGTCAACCATTGTGAATGCCATCCAGGGACTGGCAGCCCAAATGCAACAAACAAATGCACTTCTGGAAGGCATTCACTCTGGCTTGGTGGCCCAACAGAGATCAGTCCAGGCTCTGGCCTCCTCTCTAATGGCAGCCATTGTCCCTGTTTCCATTCTCCCCCTCCAACATCCTCTTCACAATCCCATTCCCCTCAACCCCAACCTATCCCAAACACACAGGCAGACAAGCATGCACACAGGACAACACACAAGAGTGGACATGGCAAACACAAACACCACACATCATCCCACAGGCACTCACACAAACACCATCCAGATGCAGACATACCAACATCCGCTGCCTCCACTGTGTCCCCCTCCTCCTTCTCCTCCACCTCCCTCCCAGTTGCGTCTACACTAACACCTGCATACACTACACCATCATCCACTACAAGCATCCCCACCACACCTAGCAGAACAAACACCTCACTTGCAGACACCACTACAACAGCCATGCACAAGTCCCTTGTGTCCTCTCCCACTGTGTCTGTCCCCCCCCAAGGTACACAAATGGAAGCACTAAGACACCCAACAGCCATCCACCTCACAACAGCATCCAGCCCATGCACCTGCACCCAAAGACAGCAGACAGATACTTCGTACAACCACCTCCTCTTCCTCCACTCCCAAACCTTCTCCCTTTTCCTACCCCAGTGTCCGTAAGAAGCTTTTCCTCTCCACCATTGACCTCTTCCCTACCCCTCCCCCTGTCCTTCATGTCTGGCCAGAGTGGCGAAAACCCAGGCAAGTACCTCAGCCACCCATTCCACAGGCACAGTAGTGTCCACACCCACCTGGGGTGGTAAAGAATCCAGGGCACCAGGCAGCCTCAAGGAAGGGGTGCTACCCTGAAGTGCTGCCCGGCAGGGCAAGGAGCCTGCCCCAAGTGCTGCAAAGAAGGGCAAGGTGCCATCCCCAGCTGCTGACAGGAAGGGCAAGGAGCCTGCTCTAGCTGCTGTCAGGAAGAGCAAGGTGCCATCCCCAGCTGTTGCCAGGAAGGGCAAGGAGCCTGTCCCAAGTGCTGCAAAGAAGATCAAGGAGCAATCCCCAGTTGCGGCCAGGAAAGGCAAGGGGCCTGTACCAGCAGGCAGGAAGGACAAGGGGCCGAGTGCTGGGACCCTGTTGTAGCCCCCCCACCAACCATGGTTGTGCAACTGTTCGAGGCTGTAGGGGATGGGCTGGAGCTTCCCCCCACCACCGCCAGCAGCAGCAGCAACACCACCACCACCAGTGGGCAGCCAACTGAGGCTGCAGGGGATGGGCTGTAGCCTTCCCCCACAACCACCACCAGCAGCAGCAGAACATCCACCTCAAGTCGGCAGCCGTCTGAGGCTGCAGGTGATGAGCAGGAGCTTCCCCCCACCACCGACACCAGCAGCAGCAACAGCACCACCACCATCCCCACCAGTGGGCAGCCATCTGAGGCTGCAGGAGATGGGCAGGAGCTTCCCACCACCACTGCCACCAGCAGCAGCAGCATCACCACCAGTGGGCAGCCATCCGAGGCTGCAGGGGGTGGGGCAGGAGCTTCCCCCCACCAGCGGCTGCAGTAGCACCACTACCACCACTGAGCAGGCATCACCGCCGGAGGACGGTCTGTAGTCCTGCCTCCATGGGCTGTTGTGCGGCCTGCCCCCTGCAAACCCTGTGGGTATGACACCCACCTGAGAGACTGTGACCTTGCACTCCCCCAGATCAGTAGCAGACGGCACGATGCCCCCTCCAGAACCAGTGGGTATGACACCCACTCACCCCATCCTCCCCAGGATCAGAAGCACAGGGCATGATGTCCCCTCCAGAACCAGTGGGCAAGTCACCCACTCTCCCCATTCTCCCCAGGATCAGAAGCACAGGGCACAATATCCCCTCCAGAACCAGTGGGTATGCCACCCACTCACCCCATCCTCCCAAGGTTCAGAAGCACAGGGCACGATGCCCCCTCCAGAACCAGTGGGCAAGTCACCCACTCACCCCATCCTCCCCAGGATCAGAAGCACAGGGCATGTTGCCCCCTCCAGAGCACGTGGGCAAGTCACCCACTTGAGAGACTGTGGCCTTGCACTCCCCAGGACCAAGCACAGGGCATGTTGCTCCCTCCAGAACCAGTAGATTTGTTCCATCTGCCGGCTGACATGCCCCCGTTGGCCCGTCCCCCTGAGGTGCCTGCCTATTTTCCAACTGATGCCCCTGCAGTGTTCTCTCCGTGTTGGTGCAGGAAACAGGTGGGGCCTTGGACTTTGTCATGTGGCCCTGTGGCCCATGCACATTGAGGACTGGGCAGTGTCCCTTGAACTGTACATAGGTATATACTTTTGGATTGAATGTTCGTATTTTTACTGTATTTATATTATTACACTCACTTTCATCTATTCGTGTTGTCCTTGCATTATTCATGAGGGGTACGGGGTAAATATGTTGTCTTTCTGCATCTGATTGTGTGTATGGTGTTGGGGGTGGAGGGTGTGTTGTACGTGTGTGGGTCACTCTCATTTTCCTCCCCTCCTCCCCTTTGTGCTAGACGTCTGTACTCACTGTGGTGGTCTTCGCCGTCATTGGTGTTCGTGGTGGAGCAGGATGTAAAATATCATGGGAAATATTTGCAGCCCAGGCTCCATGGTGTCATGTTTCTTCCCTGTGTCTCAAAAGGTGAGTGCTTTCCCTTCTGAGCTCTGTTTCTGACCCTGGCTGTAGGTGGCTACTGCTGTGGTGCCTGTTGTTTCTGCCCTGGTGGTCGGTGTGGTAAAGTGGCTGTCTATCTGAGTTCTCACTGCCATGGTCATAAATTGGTAGTTACCGCCAGCCTGTTGGCAGTATTACCGCCACTTTATCACCAACTGCCAGGGCTGCAATGAGGGCCTAGGACCCACATTTATGGGAAAGTGGCACAGTGCAGCACAGCAAGTCATCTTGCTGTGCTGCGTCACTGGGATAAGGCAGGAATGTGCCATATTTAAGGCGTACTGCACATTCTTGTCCTGAACAGGGCTACTGAAAACAAAATCAAATATTTTCAATTTTGGCATCTGCAGATAAACCTGCAGCACAATGGGCTGTCCTGATGCACAATGGGCTGCCTAGCACCAACACAGACACCCTTGTACAATGGAGCAACGGTGCCTATCTTGCATGCATGATTGTTTTTGTTCAGGAAGGAGTACCTTCTCGCACAAAAACAATACTGGGAGGCATATTCCTCTTTCTATGTTCGTTGCAGAAAGAAGCACAAATAGAAAGAGGAAGAACCAAGAAAAAATAAAGATATTTCTCCTTTTTACACCTTCCCTGGGGAGACATAAGGTTTCGGGACATTCCCAAGTTTACAAGTTCATGTAAATCTGGGAATGCATCGAAATCTATGAGGGTTGCGTGGAAACTCTCATGCAGCGCCATTTGAACCCCTTTCTGGGGCAGAGTAAGGCAATGCAATGATTTCTGCTGCATTGCCTTATTCCATATTTTTGGAGCCACTCAAAGCCACGCGAAGTGGTTTTACTTGGCTTCAAAAATATGCTTCATAGGTTGAGTCACTCATGTACCATGTTGCGTGGCGCAACCATGATGCAAACCACCCATAAATATGGCCCTAAGTCTGAAGGTAAAACTTCTGACTGGGTCAAATCTGGTTTCTGTGTCTGACCTCACACTCCATCGCCTTAACTTGTGCCTAAGCTCCAGTAAAGTGCAACCAGATGACCTTGGTTGGCAGCTAAATATTTTTGGAGCTATTTTTAATTTGAAGTTACTCAATTTATACGTCCAGTTACTCTTCCTAGATTTTTATCATTTTGGTGTCACTTTATTTATTGAACTATTCTTTACTTTCTAGATTGATTTGTAATTTTTTGTTGTTATTTTTTGCATTTATTATTGTTTTTTTACTGCATAAGTACTTTACACATTGACTCTAAATTAAGCCAGTCAGCTCAGTGTCATAGCTACCAGGAGGTGAACTCAGGTTTATTTAGTACCTTTAGTGGTTCATCATGGTAAGGATTGTGATTATTGCATGAGGTGGGTACTTATTCCTCTGAACTAATGCTCCAACTTCTTACAATGTGCGCCAGGCATCATTCAATCATTTTTTTTTAATTTTCACAAAGCCCATTCACTATGACAGTACATGGCAGCCTGTTGTAGAACAGGATTACTGAAAACAAAATAAAATATTTTCAATTTTGGCATCTGCAGATAAACCTGCAGCCACTTTTGAGAGAATTTGTGAAAATAAAATAAATACTTTCAAAGATGGTCACTGTGGACACCCCCCCCCCCCCCATATGGATAGCTTTCTTTGAATGCATTTTATTTTACAAACTCTCATTCAAAGTTGGCCACTGCGGATGTTCACATATTAGCAGCGTCCATCTTTTATAAAACGTATGGGCATATTTAAGAGTCCCTAGCGCCTCCTTGCGCCACATTAGCTTTTTTTGTTAACACTAATGTGGCCCAAAGAGGGCAAAAACACTGTGCCAAATTTACAAAGTGATGCAATGCATGCATTGCGCCACTTTGAAACCCCTTGCACCACATTATGGCTGCGCCAGACATAGGGGGTCATTCCGACTCCCGCCGGCGGCGGTAACCGCACGACCGGCGGGAGCCGCCGAATGACCGCACCGCGGTCAAATGACCGCAGCGGTCATTCTGAGTTTCCCGCTGGGCTGGCGGGCGACCGCCAGAAGGCCGCCCGCCCACCCAGCGGGAAACCCCCTCCCACGAGGATGCCGGCTCCGAATGGAGCCGGCGGAGTGGAAGGGGTGCGACGGGTGCAGTTGCACCCGTCGCGATTTTCAGTGTCTGCCACATCTATGTGGGGCCCTGTTAGGGGGTCCCTGCAGTGCCCATGCAAATGGCAGGGGCACCCAGGGGCCCCACGACACCCGTTCCCGCCAGCCAGGTTCTGGCGGTGAAAACCGCTAGAACCAGGCTGGCGGGAAGGGGGTCGGAATCCCCATGGCGGCGCTGCTTGCAGCGCCGCCGTGGAGGATTCCCTGGGGCAGCGGGAAACCGGCGGGACACCGCCGGTTTCCCATTTATGACCGCGGCTGTACCGCCGTGGTCAGAATGCCCATGGAAGCACCGCCAGCCTGTTGGCGGTGCTTCCGTGGTCGTTGGCCCTGGCGGTCCATGACCGCCAGGGTCAGAATGACCCCCATAATGTATGCAAGGGATGCCCGTTCCCCCGTTAGGAGGGCAAAGAAATGTTGCAAAGAAATCTAAAAGATTTCTTTGCGTCATTTTTTTCAGCATTTTTAATGCCTGCTCAGAGCACGCATTAAAAGGGGGCATGCCATTGTTTTCAATGGGCCCCTATGTACTTTTCAGGTTTAGCATATTTCACTACATCGAAAATTCTGATGCTATTGCCCCCTACTCTGCGCCATGGTGCACTGTATTTTAAATATGGCGCACATGTGGTGGAGGTAGGGGGGAGCAAGAGGCCACAAAAAAGTGGTGCTATATGTAATGTAGCTCCACTTTTGTTAAATCTGGTCCATAAAGTCTTGGCAAAGTAAATAGGTTTCACCAGCCACCAGTAAAATTGCAAAACATGTAAGCAAGGTTGTCAATCATGTAATGATTTTATAAGCACATTATTAACACCAGGGCCTTTATATTTCTGTGATCCTACGCATGCAGCTTTTTTCCACCCATCATGGATTTGTTACATAAGCCATCCTCTGCATAATCTGCGTATTTTAAGAAAAAATGGTTTTGAGCTCAAACAGATCTTACTAAAAATCGGTGACGTGCTCGCACGAAGTGAAATGCCCTTAAGAAGGTTAATTGGTCATCTTTCATTTTCTTATTTCTGTGTTTGGTTGTAAAACAAGTATACTAATGAGATTAAATGTTTGCCCAGACAGTATTACCTGTAAAAATGATAAAATAATGAAGAGATTTTACCAAAAAATGCTGAATAAATTGACTTTCCTTGCACAATTTAATCAACCCTGCAGCATAATTTGGCGCTTCCTTGTTGCATAATTCCAGTGGCCCTAGTGAATACCTGAGGTGACAGGTAATGTGTGAAAATGCCCACTGCCGTGCAGAACGTCAGATTATAATGTTTGAAGGTACAACTAATCAAAGGTTATAAACCCACCAGATTCCTCAGAGGTCACTGCTGTGTCCTGTAAAAAGAATGTAGAAAAAAAGGAATAGATTTTCACATCCCTCAAAATATTGTTACTGTGAAATTCTACATTTTCTGATGGTTTAAATATAAAAGAAGGCATACATACTTACAGTTTTTTCCTTGCAAGGAATTATCCAGGTTTAAATCTCTCTTAAATTAAAGGAACAAGGTGTACCATTTTATATAGCAATCGTATGTTAAAGTCAAATTTGCTGATGATGATTTCATAGAAGCTAAAATTACATTTTACTTGCAAACAAAAATGATTTCTTATAATGCTCGTATAAACGTAGGTCTTATAGCATTCCTAACTGCATGTGGCTACCTCTGTCCCTTTTGTGCTGCGTATTCCTACAATGTTGACTGTATATGTTCTGAATGAATTGAAATGATCTTGAGGGACTCAGCTGACCACGGCCCTTAATATGCAATGGGTGAACTGTGTGTGTCATAGCATACATTTAAGCATGCCTCTGGGACTGTGCTCCCAATTACAATCAATGTGCTGCCCCTAGTGCAGCAGCAAACATATGCCTGGATTGGGGCAGCGCATTAGTGAAAGACAGAGGGGCATATTTATACTCTGTTTGCGCCGGAATTGCGTCGTTTTTTTTGACGCAATTTCGACGCAAAACTAACTCCATATTTATACTTTGGGTTTGACGCGTCTAGCGCCAAAGTCCATGGAGTTTGCGTCATTTTTTAGCGTGGACACCTACTTTGCGTTAATGATATGCAAGGTAGGCGTTCCCGTCTAAAAAAGTGACTCCGAGGCATGTGCGCCGTATTTACACTCCCGGGCAAAATTCACGTCCGGGAGTGGGCGGGTCCAAAAAAATGACGTACGGCCGCTTTTGCACAGATTTTTAGCGCCTGGAAAAGGCAGGCGTTAAGGGACCTGTGGGCTCTGAAGGAGCCCAGAGGTGCCCTCCCATGCCCCCAGGGACACCCCCTGTCACCCTTGCCCACCCCAGGAGGACACCCAAGGCTGGAGGGACCCATCCCAGGGACATTAAGGTAAGTTCAGGTAAGTGTTTTTTTTTTTTTTTTGTGGCATAGTGGGGCCTGATTTGTGCCCCCCTACATGCCACTATGCCCAATGACCATGCCCAGGGGACAGAAGTCCCCTGGGCATGGCCATTGGGCAAGGGGGCATGACTCCTGTCTTTGCTAAGACAGGAGTCATTTCTATGGGGGTTGGGAGTCGAAAAAAATGGCGCAAATCGGGTTGAGGCGAAAAATTTGCCTCAGCCTGACTTGTCCCATTTTTTGGTGCCCAAGCTCCATATCCCCCTACGCCGGCGCTGCCTGGTGTACGTCGTTTTTTTTCACGCACACCAGGCAGCGCCGCCGGCTAACACCGGCTAACGTCATTGAATAAATACGGCGCCCGCATGGTGCTTCAGAATGGCGTTAGCTGGCGCTAATTTTTTTGACGCAAAACTGCATTAGCACAGTTTTGCGTCAAAAAGTATAAATATGGCCCAGAGTGGCTACTTGAAGCAGCTTCTCTGTTTTCCCTGAGCAGACGACGTCCTGCACTTTAATCCCCCTGTTGGCAGGGTGCAGTGACTCATTCTACTGACCTGCAGAGGGATATTTGGAGGGTCCATGTGGTGTATTTTGCCCTTCCATTGGGACGTCCTTGGGGGTGTTCACTGAATTTGCACCACCTTTTTTGTGATGCAAAGTCAGGGTGCTTAGTGATGGCCTTTTTTGCATCTGTAGACCCGCACTTAATATGGCACATATTCAGAGGCAAAGGGGCATATTTATACTCTGTTTGCACCGAATTAGCGTCAGTTTTTTTTTTTACTATAATTCAGTGCAAAACTAACTCTATATTCATTTGGTACTAGACCTGTCTAGCATCGAATTTAGGGAGTTAAAGTCATTTTTTGGACGTGGAAACCTACCTTGACTTAATGAGATGCAAGGTAGGCGTTCCCGTACAAAAAATGACTCTATGGCCTTAATGCCATATTAATACTCCCATGCAAAAATGGTGCACGGGAGGAAAGAGGGGCCAAAAAATGGTGCAAAGCTTGCTTTGCCCCATTTTTTAACGCCTGGGTCAGGGCAGGCATTAGGGGACCTGTGAGCCTATGTCCATGGTGGAACACCATGAAATAAGCCCACAGGTACCCTCCCCATGCCCCAGGGACACCCCACCCACACCAGAGGGACTGCACAGGATCGGGGACCCCATCCCAGGTAAATACAGGTAGGTATTTAATTTTATTTTTTAAAGTGCCATTGGGGCCCCTGAAATGGGCCCCCATACATGGCACAGGGTGCAATGGCCATGCTCAGGGGACCCTTGTCCCCTGTGCTGGCCATTGGGGTGGTGGGCATGACTCCTGCCTTTTCTAAGGAAGGAGACATTTGGCATGGTAGGTCTAGCGCCATCAAATGACGCTAATCTGGTTAGAGTCCTTTTTTTGACTGTAACCTGCCTGGCGTAATTTTTTGGTGCAAAATCCCCTTCTTCCATACCGCCAGCTTTATTGACGCTAGCCTACCATTTGCACCGGCTTGCACCATGCCATAAATATGGTGCCCGGCTGGTGCACAGAAATGGTGCAAGCCAATGCTAAACTTTTTGGTGCAAAACTGCGTTAGTGTAGTTTTGTATCAAAAAGTATAAATCAGGGCCTAAGTGCTTCCATCATTTACATGGTGATATGCCCCCATGCAAATGAGGGAACACCCCCTAAAGACAGCACATGCGGTACATGTGCACAGGCACCATTTATATTATAAAAGAGGGACACAAGCTTCTGTGGCCCTACTAGAGCGCCCAGAGGAGGTGGCAGAATGTGAACGCACCCATTTTGCCCCGTTACACTGTAGGCAATATGGCCCCGGGTATGTATAGATTCTTAAAACTATGCAATGGGAGCTGATGAAATAATAATCCCACACTGTTCCTAGCCCTGAATCCATTGACGTTGTTTACTTACTATTCAAAGAGATAAAACAATTTTGATGAATGATCGTCTTGAAAATGCTCTAGATGACCTCAAAGCTAATTGTTACTCAAAAAAATTAGCAATTGGTATATATTCTATAGCGAAAGAGTGTAAATATTAAAATGAACAAAATCAACAAACGTAATTACATGCAAGATCAATTTTAGAAAAGACAATCAAAAGGACTAGCAGCAATTGAGACCAGGAACACAAAACAGATCATCGGCATTGTAGTTTTCTCTCTTTGTCAACTGTGACACCTTCGTGTAGGAGTTAAGGAAGTAAAGTCAAAAATGTATAGTGTGAGACTAAGGGGCATATTTATACTTGTTTTGTGCCAAATTTGCATCATTTTTTTAATGCAAATTCGGTGCAAAACTAACTCCATATTTATACTTTGGTGCTAGACCCATCTAGTGCCAAATTTATGGAGTTAAAGTCATTTTTTGGACCTGGAAACCTACTTTGCGTCAATGAGATGCAAAGTAGGTGTTCCCGTGCAAAAAATGACTTTATGGCCTTAGCGCCATATTTATTCCCCGTGCTAATATCACGCATAGGAGGGAGGAGGGGTCAAAAAATGGTGCAAAGCTTGCTTTGAAAATTTTTTAACACCTGGGTCAGGGCAGGCGTTAGGGGACCTGTGGGCCTATTTCCATGGTGGAACACCATGGAATAAGTCCACAGGTGCCCTCCCCAGGCCCCAGGGACACCCCCACCCACACCAGAGGGACAGCAGAGGATGGGGGACCCCATCCCAGGTAATTATAGGTAAGTACAGGTAAGTATTTTTTTTTAAAGTGCCATTGGGGGTCCTGAAATGGGCCCCCTACATGGCACTGGATGCAATGGCCATGCCCAGGGGACCCTGGTCCCCTGTGCTGGCCATTATCATGGTGGACATGACTCCTGTCTTTTCTAAGACAGCGGTCATGTGGTATGGATCGTTTTGCGTCAGAAAATGACTCTAGGCAGGTTAGAGTCATTTGTTTTAACTCTAACCTGTCTAACGTCATTTTTTGGTGCAAAACCTCCTTCTTCCATACCGCCAGCCCCAACCGACTAACTTAATTTCTTTTTACACTAGCCTACCCTTTGCACCGGCTTGCACCATTCCATAAATATGGTACACCAGCTGGTGCACAGAAATGGTGCAAGCAGGTGCAAAACTTTTTGGTGCAAAACTGCATTGGTGCAGTTTTGCACCAAAAAGTATAAATCAGGTCCTAAGCAGCATACACTATTCTAAATTACATCACTTGGATTGATGTTACAGGAAACAATGCTAGAAACCTTTCATATCCTTCACTTTACAGAATGATTGAATGGGGAAGGAAACCACAAGAAAACAAAATTAAAAAGTGGCATCAGATAAGGCAAATAGATATCAGCATACATAGGAAGAGCGAAGGCGTATGGTGGGGATGGAGAGGGCCATATGTTTTAAGAGGCACCCATAAAAATAAAAATAAACTGTTTGAGAGGGTAAACAAGGAAAAGCACGATAAAGAAGAGGGAAATAAAAAAAATGACAAGTAAAGTGAGTTATGGAATAGAAGGAGGACAAACACATTTAAAATAATTAGAGAAAATTAAAGCATTGAAATGAGAAGCTGTTCACGAAGATGATTTTTCCAGCAAATAAATTAAATATGCTCAGATAATTGACAAACAGATCTATCAGCTCTGTTTCTTCAAATATTTATTCGTGAAGGATGCAAAGAAAGACATTCGAGCCACTGATTACATATCAATAACTCTTGAAAAATACTGTGGAGGTTGGAAACCATTGATATTGGATTTCTTTCATCTTAAGCAAGTCTATGCAAAAGAAGTTCCCAGAAATTAGCTGCTTGAATTAACAGAAATTTTATAACTTCAGATGATTTGACTTGAAGATTTAAACTACTGGCGATGATTACGATTTTAGGTGTTATTTAATTATCGGATGCATTAAATACAGCCAAACTAGGAATTTGGACCTGTGTAAATATACAATTTACCTGGGCAATCGTTAGCTGGGCCACTGTGATGTGAGATGACCTGTCAGTATTTCCATTGCCCTTAATTTAACCCACCACACTCACACCACTATAAATACACACCCACATTACCCACAACTCTTTCAACAAACAAATTAGAACAAGCAGAGAGAGAAAGAAAAGCAAAGACCACACCATCACCCAGAGGCACAGAACACCATCACACATACACCATCCACGCACATCACATATACATTACAACACAGTACCCCACACATCACCTCACACATCACTCATACCACATCATGGCACCTCAAAGACACCCCAGGTTTTCTGAGGAGGAGCTAAGGGTCATGGTGGAGGAAATCATCCAGGTAGAGCCACAGCTATTTGGATCACAGGTGCAGCAGACCTCCATTGCAAGGAAGATGGAGCTATGGCAGACGCCGCGGGACAGCATCCAAGAACCAGGGATGACATCAGGAAGAGGTGGAACGACCTACGGGGGAAGGTACGTTCCGTGGTTTTAAGACACCAGATTGCTGTACAGAGGACTGGTGGTGGACCCCCACCTCCTCCCCCACAACTAACAACATGGGAGGAGCAAGTCTTGGCAATCATGCATCCTGAGGGCCTCGCAGGAGTAGCAGGAGGACTGGACTCTGGTAAGGCAAATCTTTACTACTTTATCCCCCCCACCCTACCTGCATGCCATCACAAACTCCCACCCCTACCCTCTCCCCTATCACTCCAATACCTCACATATACCCCTCTATCACAACCCACCCCCCCAATACCAAGCCCTGCATGCAACAACAATGCATGGAGACCCATCACAGACCTGCATGGACATCCATCACCACAGCATGCACACTGGATAGACTCACCCAGCCCACATAATCACCAATCACACAAGACCAAGGCGACAGTGCAAGCACGTTTATACAGGGAAACACACCCATTGCACAAGAGGGCACACACAGATACAATAACAATGGATTTGCATCCCAACAGGACCTCTACCCAACGTCACAGGACAGGAGGTGCCAGCCATATCCAGTCCCCCCATAGAAGAGGCCCACAGTGATAACAGCAGCTCTGCACGCCTGGATCAGGATGACCAGCCTGGCCCATCTGGGACCTCGGGACAGTCGGTTACCCTGCCACAGTCCCAAACCACCACAGAACCTCCCCCCTCAGGAAACACCACCACAGCACCCACCCAGTGGGCCCATCCCTCTGTCCCCAGGACACGTCAATCAGCAGTGTGTCCACCACTACAGGGACCCCAGGCAACCCCACTAACCCAGGATGATCAGGGACCTGGGGTCATTGGCAGTGGGTACACGGTTCAGGGGACAGAGGCACAGGACAACAGGGAAGCTGGGAGGACGGCTGTGCAAAAGGGGGAGGACAGGCCCAGGGAACCCACTCTCCACGAGGCACTCTCCAACATCATGGGAGCATACCACCATTCCCAGGAGGCCATGGGCACGGTACTGGCCAAGTTTCAGGAGACCCAGCGGCTGCAGGAGGGACACTACATGGGGAAGAGGGATGACCTCACAAAAATCTACACCATCCTGGTCACCATAGGTGTGGGTGCTGGCTGATATGGGCAAAGACCATGAGGGAGGCACTGGCTCCACAAAGGGCCCCTGACACTAGCCAAACCAAGGAACAGCCTTCCACCTCTGCCGGTGCTAGTGGACAGGAGGCCCCGCCACAGAAACAACAGGCCACCAGCACCCCACCCCCTGCAGAAAGAGAACCACCCCGCAAACAGTCCCTGCGATCCAGGCAGAAGACAGAGAACATTGCCAAGACCCCGCCAGGAAATAAGACTCTCCTGACTGTCACCCTTCTGTCCCACTATGTCACCAAGTCCAACTTGAACTGCCATTACTCCCCTTCCTATGCCCCATTGGACAATGCACCTGTGATACAACTAGACTGGACTCAACCATGGACCTTCCTCCACCATCACCCCAGCCCCTTGCACATACCCCTATACCCATTAGCACCTAAATAAACACTCTTTAATCAAATACCAATCTGGAGTCAGTCTGATCTTTCACAAATGTATTATTAAAACATTAGCAACAAATAGCAATGTAAATGTTCATTTACTCATACCAATGTCTGACAGTTGTTGGGCAGCAGTACATATAGCAGAAGGCAGAATGGGGTACCCAGATCTGCAAAAAGGAAATCCAAAGGGAACAGTCAGTGTCCAGAGGTTAAGAGGCTGACATGAACAATGTCCTAAAGTATACTGAAATGTGAGGAGGAGTTACAGTCTCTTACCTGTGTGTCACTGGAAGTACTGCATGATGATGTTCATTCTGTTGTCAATAACTTCTTCCTCTGCCTCCTCTTCCCCACTGTTCACAGGCTCCACCGCTGCCACAAGACCATCACCAGGCTCATCCTCCAGCAGAAAAGGCACCTGGCGTCTCAATGCCAGGATGTGCAACATACAGCATGCCACGATTATCTGGCACACCTTCTTCGGTGAGTAGTATAGGGAGCCACCTGTTAGATGGAGGCACTGGAATCTGGCCTTCAGGAGGCCGAACGTCCTCTCAATAATACGCCTAGTTCGGCCATTTGACTCATTGTAGCAGTCCTCTGCCCTTGTCATGGCATTCCTCACTGGGGTCAGTAGCCATGAGAGGTTGGGGTAACCAGAGTCACTTGCAAATTTTGAGGGATACCTGTTAGACACACACTGACCCTTAGAGGCTACCCTATACCCAGACACCTACTCATACTGTGTGGGGACCTTGGGCTCACCTATTACTCACACCCGGTGCCTCTGGAGTTGGCCAATCACATGAGGGATACTGCTATTCCACAAGATATAGGCGTCATGCACAGATACTTGGCATTCACATGGGAGATGTACTGGTCCACCAAACACACCATTTGCACATTCATCGAATGGTAGCTTTTTCTATTTCTGTACACTTGTTCATTTCTGCAGGGGGGACAAATGCCACATGTGTACCATCAATGGCACCAATGATGTTGGGGATATGTCCCATAGCATAAAGGTCAGCTTTCACAGTGGCCAAATCCTCCACTTGGGGGAACACAATGTAGCTGCGCATGTGTTTCAGCAGGGCAGACAAAACTCTGGTCAACACTTTAGAAAACATTGGCTGGGACATCCCAGGTGCCATGGCCACTGTAGTTTGAAAGGAGCCACTTGCCAGGAAATGGAGCACTGACAGGACCTGTACTAGAGGGGGTATACCTGTGGGCTGGCAGATAGCTGACATCAGGTCTGGCTCCAATTGGGCACACAGTTCTTGGACTGTGGCACAATCAAGTCTGTATGTGATTATGATATGTCTGTCTTCCATTGTCAACAGGTCCACAAGGGGTCTGCACACCGGAGAGTGCCGTCATCTCATCATCTGCCCCAGCAGTTGTAGCCTATGGAGGAGAACGGTGAGCAGAGGGTAATGTACCACATAGGTAGCACAACTGTGTCTGCAGTAATGCTAGTGAATCCGTGTGTGAAATAGTTAGTCCGTAAATGTACCAATATGTGGTGTGACGCAGTTAGGTGCCTTCCCATGTGCACCCCTGAAATGGGGGCTGCCAATGGGTAATGAGGTAACTGCGCTGGCGTTGTGAAGCGTCGCGGTCAAAGACCACCGCGCAACTCAGCATTGGTTATTATTGGGCCCTATGGGTTCCAGGAGCCAATGGCCATGTAGCTGGCGGTGACGGTACGCACCGCCGTGGATGTGACCGCCATTTTCTATCTGTTCACTCACTTGATACCTGACCATCAACAGGAGAGGACCTACACTGCAAGTGCCGCTGTGACCTGAGCCTGGAAGCGACAATGGCTACAGTGTCTGGGGAAAGGGCCCCTGCCTTCACTGTGGAGGAGTTAGACAAACTGGTGGATGGGGTCCTCCCCCAGTATACGCTACTCTACGCTCCTCCAGACAAACAGGTGAGTACCCTTTGAGCATGATGCGTGGGCAATGCCTGTTTGGAGTGGTGTGGATGGAAGCCACATGTTGGGGGGGCTGAGTGCTGCATGTGAGGATGGTCAGTGTATGTGCGTCAGGGCATGGGTGGGAACTGGTGGGCAATGAGTATGACGGTCTTGATGGGTGAGTAATTTCCTTTCTTCCTGCACTTTCCCTCTAGGACAGCGCCCACCAGAAGAAGGGTATTTGGTGTGCCATCGCCAAGGAAGTGCGGACCCTGGGGGTCTATCACAGACTGAGCACCCACTGCCGCAAGAGATGGAAGCACCTGCGCCGCTGGAGCAAGAAGACGGCGGAGGCCCAACTGGGGCTGGCCTCCCAACGTGGAAGGGGTGCCCGTCGCACCATGACCCCCCTGATGTTCCGCATCCTGGCGGTTGCCTATCTGGAGTTGGATGGGTGCTTGAGGGCATCACAGCAGCCACAAGGGTGTGAGTACAGTGTCATAAAGCTGACTCTGCACGGTTTAGGAGGGATCTGGGTGGGGGGTGTGGTCTGTGGGTGCCCCTAAGCCAGGGGGGTCATGCCAGGGTAGGTCCCTTGTTAGCAGGCTCAGAAGCACCCCTACACCAATGGTACAATTGGGCAGCTACTAGTGTGTAGGGTCCTGTGTGTGTCAGGTGTGCATGTGTTGGCATTAGGCATTGTACCCCATGGGGTGGTGACTACCATAGTGACTGTTTGGGCAAGGCCTAGTGTACAGGACAGCTCAGTGTGTGTTGTGTCCGCCAACGGTAGTGGTGTTGCTGGAATTGACCATGAGTGTCCTCTGTCTTTCCCCCCTTCTTGTTTTGGCACCCTGTCCTTGTGTGCATTAGCATCATCTGGTGGAGGAGCAGAGGCACCAGCGACAGAGGGAGCTGCATCCCACATGGCCCATGAGGGGGAATCCATGGAGGGTGAAGGCACAAGTGGGACGGAGGGTGAGGGGAGCTCCACGATGGGGACAGGAGGGGATATCAGCGACAGCTACTCCTCCTCTGATGGAAGCTCCCTGGCGGTGGCGGACACCTCTGTGCCCACCCCAATTACAGGTACAGCCGCCACCCCCCTTACCAGCACCGCCTTCCCAGCAGCCCCTCAGTGTGTTTCCCGTACCCGCTCACCCAGGAGGGTGGGCATCTCCTTCGCCCAAGGCACCTCAGACCCTGCCTCAGTCAGCCCTGCTGCCCTCAGTGAGGAGGATATTGACCTGTTGGCCAGTCAACCATTCTGAATGCCATCCAGGGTGTTGAGAGGCATTTGCAGCAAACAAATGCATACTTGGAGGGCATTCATTCTGGCGTGGCGGCCCAACAGAGAGCATTTCAGGCTCTGGCCTCAGCACTGATGGCAGCGATTGTCCCTGTGTCCAGCCTCCCCCTCCAACTTCCACTATCCAGACCCAATCCCCTCTACCTCACCCTATCCCAAGCACACCTTCAGACCAGCATGCACACACATCAACACACATAAGTGGCTCAGGAAAACATAAGCAACACACATCACACAGGCACTCACACATGCACCATACCCATGCACACATACCAACATCCACTTCCTCCACTGTGTCCCCCTCCTCCACGTCCTCCACCTCCCTCCCAGTCTCGTCTCCACTCACACCTGCATGCACTACATCATCAGCCACTGCCTCCATCACCAGCATGTCCATCACAACACACCGCTCACGTGCAATCACAACCCCCACTACTATTCACACATCTCCTGTGTCCTCTCTCAGTGTGTCTGTGAGCCCTCCTCCCAAAGTACACAAACGCAGGCATACACCCACCCAACAGCCATCCACCTCACAACAGCCTCCAGCCCATGCTCCTTCATTCCAAACTCAGCAGACGTACACCTCCTACAACCACTACCTCTTCCTCCACTCCCACACCCCCTCCATCTTCCCATCCCAGTGTGTCTAAAATCTTTTCCTAGCCAACTTGAACCTCTTCACTACACCTCCCCCCTGTCTGCCCCCTAGGGCCAGGATATCTAGATCCCAGCCCAGCACCTCAGCCAACACATCTGCATCTGCTGTGATCCCTGCAAGTCAGGGTGGATCGACGTGGGCACCCGTCAGAGCTGTCAGTGTGCCACCTACAGATGTGAAGGACCACCCGATTTCGACACCTGCCAAGGTAAAAAAGGGGCCGGTTCCAGCAGGGAAAGGACGCACCACCCACACAGCAAGGCCTCACCCAAACACAGAGAGGACAGTGCCAAGGTCCCAGCAGTGACTGCCAAGGTGGGGAAGGGACACAAGACAAAGGGCAAGTCACCTCAGGGCACGATGCCTCCTTGTGAGGGGCTGGTGACTACCATTTCCTCAGGGATGCCAGCGACCTGTACCACAGTCACGACCGCCACCTGCACCACCACCTGCACCGCCACTGCCGCAACGTCAGTCTGCAGCATCCTCCCCAAGGATCAGCCGCAGCCACCTGCACCACCATCTGCGCCGCCACGTGCCCAGCCACTACCAGTATTTCAGACGTCAGCAGCATCATCAGTGGGCAGCCGTCCGAGGCTGCAGGTGACGTCCTGGACCCTGGACACGCCACTTGAGGCACCACCACCAGCACTGGCACGACCAGCAGTTGGCAGCCTATGTCGCCACAGAATAGAGTGTGGCTCTGCCTCCATAGAGTATCATGCTACCTGTTCCATTTACATCTCGTGGCTCAGAAACCCAGGTGAGAGGATGTTAACTGCCACACCCCAGGTGCAGCATCACTGGGCACCAAGCCCCCTCGAGAACCAGTGGAGAAAGGCATCCACTCACCCAATCCTTGGCAGGATGAAGCACACTGGGCACAAAGCCCCCTCCAGAACCTCTGGAGAAATGCATCCACTCACCCTATCCTTGGAAGGATGAAGCAATCTGGACACCAAGCCCCCTCCAGAACCAGTGGAGAAAGGCATCCACTCACCCTATCCTTGGCAGGATAAAGCACACTGGGCACAAAGCCCCCTCCAGAACCTGTGGAGAAAGGCATTCACTAGAGAGACTGTGGCTTTGCACTCCCCAGGACCAAGCAGTGGTCAAAACACCCACTTGGGAGACTTGAGAGACTGTGCCTTTGCACTCCCCAGGGCCAAGCAGTGGGCAATCCATCCACTTGGGAGACTTGAGAGGCTGTGGCTTTGTATTCCCTAAGACCAAGCAGTGGGCAAACCACCCACTGGAGAGACTGTGGCTTTGCACTCCCCAGGACCAAGCATTGGGCAAACTATCCACTGGAGAGACTGTGGCTTTGCACTCCCCAGGACCAAGCAGTGGGCATGGAGTTCGCTTGAGGGGCAGTGGCGTCGTACCATCATCCGGCTGAGGTGCCCCCCTCCCCTTCCCACTGAGGTGCCTGTGTTTTTTTTTACCTGATGCCCCTGCAGTGTTCTCTCCGTTTTGAGGCAGGTGTCATGTGTGGGCTTCGCCCAAACTTTTTGGGACCACTGGTCTAGGGACATTTACAAGGGACAGTGTACGGCCTTGTGTATATAATGTTAACTTTTGTATATACTGATTATTTGTTTTCTCTTGCTATATCTGAATGTTCCAATATAACACTGGTTAGACTCATTTCCTTTTGTCCTTGTGTTCTTCCAGGGGGTGAAGGGGTGTATCTGTATTGTTGTTGTATGTGTTTGTGTATGTAGTTTTGGGTGAGGGTGGGGGGTGGGGGTGTTGCGTGCCAAGTGTGTGTGTCACTCTCTTTTCCTTCCTCCCCTCCCCTGTGTGCTAGGTGCAGTACTCACCGTCATCACCGCTGCCGCCTTCTTTCTACTTCGTGGTGTATTAGTAGATACACCAACATGGGGAGGATCTGCAATTCGGTCTCCATGGTGTCCTGGTTCTCCGTGGAGTGTCGGAAGGTGAGTGGTTCCCCTTGGTTGTACTGTTTCCACCGTGATTTTGATGTCGTTGGCACCGCCCCGTAAAAGATGGCGGATTGGCCTCTCATAATAGTGTGGGCGGTACATTGTCTTCCGCCTGTCTCTTGGCGGTGACCGCGCGGTGTTTGTTGCTACCACCGTGGCGGTCGGAGTGTTAAAGTGGCTGTCTATGTTGGTGGTTTCTGCCGTGGTCGTAATCCCATTTTTTCTACCGCTGGCCTGTTGGCGGTGTTACTGCCGCTTTAACACCGACCGCCAGGGTTGTAATGAGGGCCTTTGTCTTTTCAGGTATAGTAAATACACTCAACTGAGATCAGTTCAATCCTTCAGATATCTTGGAAATATTTTTTCCAACTCTCTCAAAACATAATCTACCCAGATTGTAAAAAATACTTAAAAAAATGATGAAAATGATAGATAAATGGGCATCTCTTTACTTGAGAATGTGAGGTAGGATTGACACTATTGAAATAGCTATCACTCCCTAAATAGTACATCTTTTATTCATGCTCCTTTCATGTTCCCCTCCTTTATTTGGAATAATGGTGTTTCCAGTATCAGATACAATACTTTAAAAACTGCTAAATATGAGTGAGATATGGGTTTGCCAGACTATAAGAAATATCACTTTGCTGTTTTGCTTGCACAGATCTCATTATGGTTTCAAAATATTGAGCCATACCCCATTTCCTACAATGCCTTAATAGAGCAAATTTAGTCATTTTCCCTTGCCAGCTATTTTAACTATCATTAATATTTCTGAAAGGTCATTCTTTTATTGCAGCTACATAAGTAAACCTACTAGAATTTGATGCTAGATTCCAGGTTAGCATTAAAACTAAAAGACGGTATCTTTATGATATAACTCATCATTTAGAATTAACAAAAACATATGATTTTGGAAAGTTCTCATAAATTATATGTGTTTTACATTCAACAGATTTGGCAAGGTAATACGTTGTTTTCTTTTTTTGACTTACAATATCATGTTTATCTTCCTACTTCAGAGGATCATAAATATGAACTACTGTGTAACTCTGATCGAGATTCATATAATAATTACCTTCCATTTACTAAAGTTGCTGACTTAAAGTTGTTCATTAATATTTACATTTTGCCTGGTCGTAACGCTTTCATGAGAAACTTTTTTTGGCTAATCTAAGAACTTGAGTAATATTAGAGAACTATGGAATTTTAAATTAATATTTGACTTTCTATGGATCAATGCAGAAATGTACCTATGCAATACTTCAGTATGATTACCAATCTTTCCATTTCAGATTAACTATGTACTATACAGTTGCTTAAACACACCCTGCAATTTGTTTAAAGCAACGTTACCTGATAGTCTAAATTGTACATTTAAGATTTGCTCATCTAAACTTTTGCATTGCTTATCCAGTTATCTTAAATTCTTGATCCATGATGGGGGAAGCAATTACTAGGATTTTTGACATTGCTCTGGCAATTTTAATCATTTTCATTTTATGTAAGCCTAGTGATCTTGTATTTGCTCTCTATTGATATGAAATTGTTTGACATTTGTATTTCTTCAGCAATTAAATCAATTACAGCAAAATTGTATAGATGCAAAACACATCTGTTCACACATGGTGGGCATGGATAAGATTAATAATTCTTCATTTGGTAAATGTATTAAACCTCTTACTGCTCATTCTATGATTTTGGGGAACTATTGACACTTATAATCACGATTGCTAGGTATCCCTTGCTATTATTTGTACTTTGTTTTAGCTTAATTTTATAGATGAACTGTATGTGACTCTGTAGTTATAAATGCAGTAAATTAGTTTAAATGGTGAAATGAGTTGAATCCATGCGCTCATGGTCTTTTTGCCAATCAAACACTCTAGCCAAGGGTATGGCGTTTACTGCCATTTTGTTTCAAAAACATCTTCGGATGTTAAGGTGACAGTGAGGAGTCTAATATTGTGACCTAATACATCTGCTACCAACATAGACAATGCAAAACTGTGGTTTGCAGAGTTTCTGAACATTTGCATATACAAAAGAATCACACAAGAGTCAGAAGAAAGAATGATGAACCATGTGTTTACCAATCAATAAGTGGATTATGTTCAGTATGTCAGTAATCCAGTATGAAATATATGTGGGATACCTTTACAAGATTAAACCCCAAATTGTCCCTGTATTCTTTGAAAGAGTTCTTACTAATATGTAAAGTACACTTTATGAATGGGTGAAATCTGAGATAGGTGTCATCAGGTCATGATCTTCTTGCACAAAGACAAACCACATATTTTAGTCTTCATAACAGACAGTTGAGTTGTAATCCATGAGATTCACAGACCCTGCAAAATGATTTTCATGGGTCTAAATAAAAAGATGAAACTTCTCATAACTGAAGCCCCAAAGGCACTGGTAGTGTTCCCTCTAGACAGATGTCCATGACAGCCCATCACTGTGGGTGATCAAGATGGAAGAGTAGTTGTGTTTAACATCCATATTCTTTTTCAAAAAGCCATTATTTTGTGGTTCTGCTTGAGTATGGATTATTACTGTATCACCTTTAGCTTAAACATCGGTACTTCACAGAGAGCAGAACTAAAAGACTATGCAATAGGAACTATTTATTGATTAGCAAGTGTACAGTACGACATGACTGTCTTGGTGCAGACATATTGACAGTACATAGCACTGCATGAACTCTTGCAAGAATGTTGTGCAGGACTTCCATCATGCACATTGTTTATTATTGGATCCTATTTACAGGAGTGGTATTATACTGTTGCTCTCATATGTTCTTTTGTTTGTTGGTTGTTGTGGAATATGAGCCAGGAGGTTGAGCGTATACTAGCTATACACTATTGGTAGGACTCATGTGTATTTACTGTACAGTACCAATAATTGTTACTCATCCAGCTGTAGAAAACCAAATGCTCATTTCCTTCGCTGCCTACAATGTTGACATCTCATTCTCACAATCTTTACTAGGCAGCACCGCCAGCACAGCTTAGCTTTCCACTACTCATCAGCAAACCACATCAAGTTGCCCATAAAGGACAACATGTCTAGACCTTGCTTCATTTCCTGGGGATCTCAAATAAAGGACTCAGGATACCTCTACAGGATGTAGCATACATTTAAGGGTAATGGGAACTAGTTTCTCACCTTTAGAAATATTAAAGGAGATTTCCTTCAACCACTGTAATGTTATTGTGTGCAATGAAGAAACACGACTGATTCAAAAGCAAAACAAATGAAATATTGTGTTTAAATAGATGAACACATATTATTAATCTAGAAAATGAAAACATGGCTACTATGCAGCTAAAGTCTACTTAGAATTACAAAAGACACCATTAGCTGCTCCCCATGCTTCTTCTTGGCTTATTATTTCATGCTCTAATTTATCACTGTCGAAGATAGATGTGATTACTTTACTAATTTGCTAATATACATGTATTAGCTATATATATAACTGCACCAAATTTCTACAGGTATAAGAAATGTACTTAATTTTCTGTTGCGTCATCATGTGAAATATCCTAAAAATTAAGCAAAATGCAAATCTGCCATTTAATGCTACAGTTTAGCATGACATTCACTCTCCCATTTATTTTGTGCTAATAAAATAGTGTAAAATGCACACCTGCAGTGAACAATAGCCGTTCACATTCTGTTCACATTCACCTCTAAACTGCACCCAGTAACCACCTTCTATAAACTGCTTGATTTAAAGTTGGGACACCATCTTAACATAATGACGACAGCCACTAGTAGACACACACTGAAAATGTATTGACAAAAAGCAACAATAAACTACTAAAGCTATGCAGCAAAACAGCTATTGACTCCGCACCAATGTCAGAAGGTAAAGAAGTACTCACGTACATCACATAAATACTCTGTACTTTCCTTGCAACCTCTCACGACATGTACTTCTCTTCTCACACATCATACCCATGGGGTACTCCCTTATTGAACTTCTCACATATGATACTACTCTTCTCCACCTTTGTACACCACAGGATACACCCTCATGCAACTTCTCACAAAGGCGTACTATACTCCACCAACTTAGTACACCATGGGGTACTCCCACATGTAACTTTTCACAGAAGGGTACCAAACTTCTCCAACTTCTCATATCACAGGGTACTCCCCACATACATCCTCAAGTGACACAGTGCTACTCTTCACCAACTTCGTATACCATAGGGTACTGCCCAAAACAATCTTTAAAGGCAGGATACTACACTTTTCCCAATTTTTGTACTACACTTGTATCACTTACATAGGGGTACTATTCTTCACTACATGTGCAACACTTGGGCACACTTAACCAGAACATATCTGCACAACAACATGCAGATGCACTCTCTTCCACAAACTGCAAACTAGACTCCATAGGGAATTGAAAGTAAATGCTGACACTCTACTTTAAAAACCACCTACATGCGGACAATGCACACTTCCCAAGTTGTCTTGCAGGAATAAGCAGTCAGAAAACCATTAACATAAACTACAATTGCCAAATAACAGAAGACAAACTTACATGAAACCTTACTAACCTAAAATGTGCATTACCTATAAGGTGTTTATGGGACATGTCAGTATTCAACAACCAAAAACCAAACTGTTCCCCAACCTAATGTGCCTCACAACTAGTGGGAAAGAAGACATATTTCTTAATAGAGGCACATAAAAATACAATACAAACTGCATTAATGCAAAACAACCCTGTTGAGTAATTAACTGCAGGCCATTTTTAGTGTCACAATTGGATAGATGCCAGGCAGATGATGTTTTGAACCCCATGACTTCAGACAGTATACCTTTGAACACCGCCACACTCGAGGGCCTTAATCTTTAAAAATTCACATCTCGACTTCTACTGATTGAATCTTTTGTAGTTTTGGCCTTGTTTCCCTCAGATAAATCATCTCCATTTTTCTAACCTGGTGTGGAGTCTGATTGTGGTGTCTTTCACTGTGTTACTGTAATTAAGTGTTGCACAAACACTTTACACATTGCTTCTTAAGTTAAGCCTGACTGCTCTGTGCCAAGCTACCAGAGGCTGAGCACAGTTTAATTTAATGTGTGTTTCTTTCTTACCCTGACTAGGATTCTGGTCCCCACTTGAACCGGGTGCAAACCTCTGCCAACTAGAGACCCAATTCCCAACAGTCCCCATTTACTACATAATGCTACACCTTGTCTCAAGACCACTTTACATCACTTTGACCCAGCAGCAGCAGGAGCCATGTAATTTCCTCTGTTCACTCCACACTGGGCCCAAGGAACTGCAAACTACATTTCAGAGTAATGATTATTATAAGGGAGACTTCCTGCCTCTTTACATTGTTTCCAGAACACTGTCTCCACACTGCTAGCATCAATGACATCATCTTACATCTATCCAACCAAGAGTGCTCTGCCTACACTAATGTAACAGGTGGCAATCACAATAAGTAATCAGCAGCACAATTGCTAACACTTGGTAAGTATTCCATCTAAAACTCTTAGTCAGATAAGCCTCTATCCACCTCATTATCCTGAGGGGCAAATTCTCACTAACTTTACATGAAAGGACTTGCACTAAGGAATGTTGGCAGGACCTCAATGTAAAGGGTAACCCCCATAAAAAACTTGCAGTGATGAATTGCCAAGGTAACAGCTAAGGCTTCTTGCTCCATGACTAAGTAGAGTTTGACAGAGCATGAAGTGAATTACATCACCCTTTCTTCACCATCAACAATCTGCAACAGCACAGCACCCAGACCACCATGATTAAACCAGTGGATAACATATTTACTTTAATGTGAGTCAAAATGTCCAAGTGTTGGTAAAGTGCATATGCGTTCTTCATTGAATCTGAAGCCTTCCTCAGAGTCCTTTCTCACTCAAACTTCATACCCTTTTTCAGTATTGATAAATGTGGCTGCGCTACACTAGCATAATTAGCAATGAATTTTGAGAAAATGTTTATAAGACCTAGGAACGAACGTACATGATCACAATCCTGTGTTGTAAGTGCTACGCTGCTTCTGGACAATTCTAGTTTGGGGCAGATTCCTTCACCTACTACGGTGAAGCCCACATAAGTCACAGTAGTCACCCTGAATATACATTTGCTCTTCTTAAGAGTTAGACTAGAATTCTGAAACTTCTCAGAATGAACCTCAAAGTATTATCTGATCCTCCCAGTCTTTACCCAACACAAAGATGTCTTTAAAATCAAAATGGGTGGTACACCTTCAAGCACCATCTTCATTACCTGCAGCAGCAAATGATAATCCAAAATACATATTGAAATATAGCTGAATGCTTTCAGGGGTGTAACAAAAGATGTAATGTGCCAGGACTCAGCATGTACTGGAATTTGGTGTTATGATAATACCATAACACTGAGCAACCTCACTTCACCAAGCATCACAAGAGCATCTGAGTTATTAAGGAGTGGTTGCCGGTCCACCCAAATGTGGTTCTTGGGATTGTGGAAATTAACACATTCTTTTATTTTGTTTCTCCATTGTTTGTGTACCCTATAACTTCAGCAAACCACTTGGACCATTCCTCTGCTTTTGAAATTTCACTTTGAATGGACCCAGAACCATGCTGGTTAGAGACTCTTTTTAAGCTTGACCTTATGTTTGAAATACTTCAGCAGTCGTAATTCATTCTCAAAAATTCTGTGAAGTTACTGACAAATATCCATTCCAAAATCAGAGTTTGATACTAAATAACTTGTTCGGGTGCACTGGAATTAATGTGACACCCACTTCACCTTGCAAATTCCCACCTAGTTTGATAAAATAAACCATTTTTGTGGTCACTGAATTGAATTCTCACTATCATGTAACAAGCATGTGAGTCCTTGTGTTACTATACCTCATAAGATTAATATCAGAAGGTAAGCGTTCAGTCTTGTTCCCAACAAAATTTTGGCCTCAGTTCTCATCACCAATCAATTTATATGGTAAACCTGAATCAGCCAACACCATAACTTTTTATCACCGACTGACTTTGCGCTCAATTCTGTCACCTTCTCTTTCATTCATAATCACTTTCTTTGCATTTTCAGTGCAAACAACACTTGACAGCCATCATTCTTGCAAACTCTGGTGTAATAGTGTGTTACTTGGCTCTTCACCCGATCATTGACGGCCTCTAACTTACTGCCCCCCAAGCGCCTTGAGACCCTAGAGGGTGATTAGTTTGCGCTTTACAAGTATTATGATTGATTGATCGATTGAACGAATGGTCCTTCTTGCTACACTTCTTGCACATTGCTCTTCTGGCACAGAATCCAGAACTGTCTGAAAAATGACCAGCACTCCCTCACTTAGGCTATGTACTTATGTTATGTTATGCAGATTTGTAGAGCGTACTATCACCTGGGACGGTATACTGGTGCTGAGTAGGTGTGAGTCTAGCCAAACCTAGAGCCTAGTGGGACTCCGCGAAAAGCCAGGTCTTCAGCTCTTGCAGGATTCAAGACGTGAGGAGGTGACTCTTATATTTAGTAGCAGGCCATTCCACACTTTATGAGCAATGTAGGAGAAGGCTCGACCTCCTGATCTGGTTTTCTGTATGTGTGGGATGTGTGCAATTACAAGAACGGACAAGTGGAGGTGTTTGGACGTTTTGTCAAAGCAGATGCAGTTGTCAAGATATGCTGTGCCAGTGTTATGTAGTGCCTTGAAAGTATGGGTGAGGAGTCAGTTGGGGTGTGATGTGAGTGCAGTGTGGGAGGTTGAGAGTGATTCTAGCTGCCGAGTTCTGAATGGTCTGCAGCCTTCTGGTGATGTGTTTGTTAATCTCAGCTTAAAGGGTTTTCCTGTACTCCTGCTTGTTTGAGACCAGGGCATGTATCATGGTTTTACCATTGCTGATTGGGAGCCATTTGAAAATCTTCCTCAGGATCTTCTGGATATTGAAGCTTTAGGCTGTGACAACATTGACCTGGTGGTCATGTTGAGTATGTTGTCAATGACGATCACATGGTTCTTGGTGTGGCTGCTGGGGCTATGTGTCGGTCCTAGCTCTGTGGCCACCAGGTGGAGTGAAAGTGCTCTTCTTGAAGTTCATGATTTTGAATTTGTATGTGTTCAGCTTTAGACAGTTTGGGGCATATTTATTCTGCAGCACACATAGAAAGAGGAAAACGCCTCTCAGGATTGTTTTTGTGCAGGAAGGTGCCCCTTCCTGATTAAAAACAATCCTGCATGCAATGCAGGCACCCATGCACCATTGTGAAAGGGTGCCTGCGTTGGTGCTAGGCAGCCAAAAGGGTGCTGGCACAGTGGAAGAGGACAGGAAAGCACTGTTTTGGATGAACACAGTGCATTCCTTCCCTTTTCCTGTGACTTGCTGCACTGCCTGCACCACAAAGCCCATAAATCTGGACCTTGAGTTTCATTCAGTGGGTGATCTTGATCCAGACACTGGGCGTCCTGTCTAGGAGGGAGACGAGTTCTGTGTTTATGGCGTAGGAGAAGACTTGATGTTGTGAAAGAGGATGATACTGGCTAGAGGGATGATGTATGTGTTGAAGAGAGTCGGGCTCAAGGAGGATCCTTGTGGAACTCTGCAGATGAGGTTTGGGTGTCTAAGGTGTATGGAATGTCTGACTGGGCCCTTCCAGTCAGGAAAGAGTGGATCCATCATAGTGCATGTCCTTGGATTCTGATGCCATGTAGGTGATGGATGAGCATTGAAGAGAGGCCCAGAAGGGGTGAAGAGGGCCACCACCTCTCCTCTACCCAGAGTCATGTGGCTGTCATACATGGTGGTGATGAAGCAGTTTCTATGCTGTGGTTGGATCTGAAACCAGACTGATTGGTGTCAAGGAGTTGGTGGGCGTTGAAATGTTCGGTGGGGCACCTGCTGATGATTTTTCGTTAGAAATGGATGCAGGGAGTTCAGCCTGTAGTTGACAAGCATTGAAGGGTCCATAAAGGGTTTCTTCAACAATGAGAGGACAGTTGCCTATTTGTAAGCATCTGAGAAGGTCACAGAAGAGGAGGAGGCAATCAGAATGGAGTTGTTAGGTTGCAGTCCTCTGGAGTTAAATTATTTGCAGTAGCATGTGTTTTGTGACTACTTATTGTCCTTATTTAAGAAAGGAATCGTGTCATCACTGCTCACCTTCCTCACAGTACATTCAAAATGATCATTCATATCAACTTCACATACTGGCTTTCCGACTTCAACCACTTCACCACCACAGCTGTCCCTCATTTCAGACACTCAAATGATGGCACATAGCATAACCTTATGTATGGTCACAGACTGTTTAGGAAATCGATTTTTGACCAAAAGATCTTCTTGCACCCTCTGACTGCTGATACTAACTGACTGCTGGACTATTTGATCTGTAATCAAATAGTCAGTGAGTGTTCCAAAGTCACACGTGTGTTGCAGAGTTTTCAAGGATGCCACATAACTCCCCACGTGCTAAGAGTTTGCTTGACCCTTTGTGAAAAAGCTATGCTGTTCTAGGATAACATCGATCCATGTTCAAAGTGTATTATTAGCAAAAAAAAGAAATTTTAAGTAAGTGTCCACATTCACCTTCAGCATTCCCCAAAGATATTTCAGCCAGACTCTCTTATGTATGTCTGCCCACCACAACTAAATGTTTAAGAATTTCTGCTTGTTTTCTCGCTGAAGCGAACATTTCTGTCCCCTGATTGTAATAAGGTAAGAGTAAAAAAACTCCTTCCATTGTCTCCAAGCAGTAAAGGATCACCTTTTTCTGAAAGAAATGGAGGTGGTTGAAACATGATTGCCACTGCCATCACCATAAAAGGGAAGAGTCTAGATTTCAAAGAATGGATAAGGCCAAGGTTAATGCACTGGTGAAACTAGTGCTACAAGTGTATTCTTTTTCAGCCTGGCAAATATTTCCAGTGCCTGCATGAGTTAATTCGATATATACACAATGTCTGGAGCTTATTCCTACTGTAACATTTACAATGTAGATTTTCCAAGTATTTTATGATGGAAAGGCTTCATTTTATTAAAGACACGGAGGCGAGTATTATGCTTTCTTTTCCTGCTTTATTTTAATAGCAGCCAAGAGAAAACACCAATCCCAGAGGTCTGCGAAACAAGCAGCCAATGGGAGGTAAGACTATTAACCTTAACCAATCAGTATACTATAGCAAGTAACATATACCAATCCTGACTGCAGGCAGCCCTCTTTTCAGCTGCGAGACAGTCAAGAAAAGGATTTAAATAAAGGAACAATACAACAAATTAAACATATTGCCAGGATTAGAGCAAAAAAGTCTTGAATTCTGTCCAGGTTAGGTGAGTAGGATGACTTGACAGGATGGTGGATGTAGGAATCAGACTTCAATGGAAATTGCGGTGAACAAGCACTTCTAGGAGAATCGGCATCCGTTGAATTAAGTTGAAGAGGATGCTGGAGCGTTGGTAGTGACTAGAAGGGTGGGAAAAAACAACATTAGTACAAGAAGTGGTGGGATAATACTAGCCTCCGTGTCTTTAATAAAATTTAGACTTTCCATCATAAAATACTTGGAAAATCTACATTTTATGACAAGACCAGAGGCTCCTATTATGCTTGTTTAAAGCATGTTAATTACTACAGAAGTTGCTGAACTAAAAGGTTTACAATAAAATGTGCGAAATGTAGAATCATTTGACCAATCTGCCGATTTTAGAATATCTTCCAAGCGTGAACCAGCCCAAAAGGCTTTTGACGCCATGGCCCCTCTAGCAAAATGGGCACCAAACTTTGAAGTATCAATGCCCGCAAGGGACATCACCCATTTGACCCAACGAGCTAAGGTAGGAGAAGATACAGGTTTATAGGGCTTCCTGAACGAAATTAAAAGTTGGGAAGCAGAAGATGTTCTAAGATCGGCCGTTTTCTGTTCATAAACCTTTAAACAGTTTCCCTCACAAAGCTTTGGAAAAAAGGGATATAAAACAGAAGTAATGTTGGTTTTGGTACGACGAGTAACATTGAACAGTACACCAGTAGGGGTGAAGTGACGAGCCGAGAGATCCAGGGCTTTGACATCTGACAGACGTTTGATAGATACAAGACAAAGTAACATTGTTAGTTTAGCCAAAAGCATTTTCAAAGATAATGAGTCATTATCCTGCCATGAAACAAACATTTGTAAGACGAGGTTGACATCCCATAAAGTGGTGTATTTGGGAATTGGAGGATTGGAGAATTTTACTCCTTTTAAAAGACGACAAATGATAGGATGTTCTCCGACGGGTTTTCCGTTTATAAACGGGTGATGTAGAGATATAGCTGATCTATATAGATTGATGGTTCTGTATGATTTGCCGGCACTAGCTTAAGAAGCAAGAAAATTAGCTATCAGCGTTAGATCTGCTGAAAAGGGATCACATGCTTTTCCCAGACACCAGCTAGACCAGATGGACCAAGCTGATTTGTAAGCCTTGGAAGTGCCTGGAGCCCAGGAATTGTTGATGTAGGTTGAAGCCTCAAGTGAAATTCCTGGATAAGATGAGGAAGACCTGAAACTTTCCAGGCGGATAGTAGAAGGGTTTTGTTGAGAATGAGGTCGTGAGGGAGACCTTGTGGATTGAGAAGGAGGGAGGGAAAGGAGGGCAGAAGCACAGGGAAGTCGATAGATAAATCTAGAAGAGTGGGATACCACACTTGGGCTTGCCACAACAGGACTATTAAAACTACTGTGGCCCCTTGACGCCGAAGATGGGTGAGGACTCTGTTTATCATGATGAAAGGAGGGAACGCGTAGTTTATTGCATGATGCCACTGTTGAAGAAATGCGTCGGTCGCTAAAGCGTGAGGATCTGGTCTCCAGCTGAAGAAACGAGGAAGTTGTGCATTCAGACGGGATGCAAAGAGATCTATATGGAAGGGACCCCATTTGCGATGAATAGAGTTGAAGACTGAAGAGTGAAGCTTCCAGTCGCTGTAATCGGAAAGATGGCGAGAATACCAGTCTGCAACTGAGTTGAGAGAACCTGGCAAGTATTCTGCTTGAACTGAAATTTTTCGGTGAAGGCAGAATTCCCAAACGTTTTTTGCTAGTTCTGCTAGCGGTTTGGATTTGGTACCGCCGAGGTGATTGATGTATTTTACCGCTGTGAGATTCTCCATACGAAGGAGTACGGAACAAGAGACAATGGGGGTTATTACAACTTTGGAGGAGGTGTTAATCCGTCCTAAAAGTGACGGTAAAGTGACGGATATACCACCAGCCGTATTACGAGTCCATTATATCCTATGGAACTCGTAATACGGCTGGTGGTATATCCGTCACTTTACCGTCACTTTTGGGATGGATTAACACCTCCTCCAAAGTTGTAATAACCCCCTCTGTTTTTGGTGAAAGTTTTGATTGCATAGGAGCCTGCAAGCATCTCTAAATAGTTGATGTGCAATGAAGACTCCTGTCGAGACCATGTGCCTCCAGTCGATATCTGCCCACACCTTGCGCCCCAGCCTGTTAGGCTTGCGTCGGATTCTATGACAACATCTGGGGCTGAGGCAAAGATGGTCCTGCCATTCCAGGCTTCGAGATGGTCGAGCCACCATTGGAGTTCTGTACGGGATTCGAGGTGGAGGGGGATGAAATCTGAATGAACAAGACCTTTGCGTAAATGTCGAATTTTCAATCTCTGAAGAGCCCGATAGTGAAGAGGGCCTGGGAAAATTGCCTGAATCGAGGAAGAAAGAAGACCTACAATCCTTGCAAGAGACCTGAGGGAGAGAGAAGTCTGCTGTAAAGATAGGGTTATCTCTGATTTGATACTTTTTTTTTTTTGAGGCCGGGAGTTGTAGGAGGCTTTGAGAGGAATTGATTAGGAATCCTAGGAATTCCATTGTCTGTGTCGGGGTAAACATCGATTTCTCGTTGTTGACTAGAAAGCCTATATCTGAAAGGAGTGAGATTGTGTAAGAGAGTTGAGACCGAAGGGTAGAGATGTCTTGATGCATTAGAAGGATATCGTCCAGATAGATTATCATTCTGAATCCTTGAGATCGAAGAAGAGCTACAATAGGTTTCATTAACTTGGTGAAACACCAGGGGGCCAAGGAAAGTCCGAAGGGTAGGCAAGTAAACTGGTAGGTGTGATGATCCCATTGGAATTGGAGAAACTTTCTGTGAGAGTGATGTATAGGAACTGTTAAGTAAGCGTCTTGAAGATCTAGACGGACCATCCAGTCGTTGAGAAGAAGCAAATTTCTTAGATGGAGAACCATTTCCATCTTGAAGTGTCGGTAGACAACGAACTGATTGAATTGCCTGAGGTTGATGACTGGTCTGATTTTCTTGTTTTTTCTGATCACTAAAAACAGGGGGCTTATGAAGCCTGAGGGAAGGGGACGAGCTGGTTGTATAGCACGTTTTTGAAGGAGATCTTGAATTTCTGTAGAGATAAGGTTTGACATTTCTTCTGTAAATCTGAGAGGAAGAAGGGGGGAAGGCTGAAAGGGAGTTTTGTAAAGTTCTATTAAATAGCCTTTGACAGTATTGAGAACCCAGGGGTCTGAGGTAATCTCTTTCCATTTGGCGAGAAAAAGATTTAGACGACCCCCTATAGAAAGATGGGCAGAAGATTGGCTTACCTGAATTGTTATAGGACCTGCGTTGGTTCCTTCCTCTGAACTCCCTGGAACGCTGGGGGTAGAATTGTGGACGAAAGTCTTGTTGCTGTTGCTGTTGGTAGTTATAGGAGCCTCTGAAGCCTTGGTTCCTGAAGGACTGGCCGGTGGAGCGGCTTCTTCCTCTACCGGCCCTGGCAAAAACCCGTGAGTTAAATACTTTTTTGAGTGACTGTTGAGCTTTGTCTAGAGAAGCAAAGGTGGTAACGTATTTACTTAGTTCTTTGATAAAGTTATCTCCAAAGAGTAAGCCATCGGCTTTAGCTCCTGGATCCATAGCTGCCTGGTTCGCAAGCTTAGGATCTTGCTTGAGCAGTAGTCTTTTTCGACGCTCGTGCGTCATGGCTGAGTTCGCATTACCCAGCAAACAAAATGCTCTCTGAATCCAGAGGGACAGTTCTTCAGGGTCAATTGCTTCTTCGTTGATTCTAGCGGATTCTGCGAGGTCAAAAATGCGGGATAAGGGACCAACCAAATCAAGGACTTTATCCTGGCACAGGGCCCAGGCTCTGTCCACGCCTTTACGGGGATCTTTACCAAATTTGGAGAAAAAGGTTAGAAGGGACGGATCTATAGAAGGGGTAGCAGTAATGTGTAAGGGAAGGGAGGGTCTGAGACATTCTGAACGTAGTTTTGCTCGTACCTGTTTGTGTAGGGGAAGACGTAATTTTGCAAGAATATAGCTTGCAACATGGTCAAAAGGTAACCATTCAGTAGAATTGGGATGGTGGATTAAGCCAGGATCAAACATGGGATTACCATCTGAATCTAACAGAGGGGCGTGGGTTTGGTCAGCTGATGTTGGCTTGGATTTTTTAGGGGGAGGACCAATCCAAAAATTAGAGGTGTTATCGTCCTCATTGTCTGAAGAAGAAACATTGATATCCCCATCATCATCAGTGTCTCTAATGTCCGCAATCACAATTTTATGGGTCTTAGACACATTTTTTGTTTTATTTTTACTTTTAGTACCCATATCTTTGTTCCCCTCCGTAGTAGTAGGCCTTTGAGGAGCTTCGTCCTCCATCCTGTGTGAGTTTGACTCACCATCCATTAGCGCAGACGAGGCGTTAGCCTGATTAAAAGAAGCCTCCGAGGCTTTGCGCTTTCTGCTTTCCCCCGCAGAATGGGCCACTTGTGATTGGGATAAACAGGACGATACAGTAGATTTTATTTGTTTGGAAATCTTTCCCATAGAAGCAGAAACTGCTTTCTTAACTGAAGATTGAATAAAATTATTTAGATTATAAGAAAAATTCTCTTCAGAATCATCATTTGTTGTGAAAAAATCTGAAAAATCCATTTTGCTATAGAAAGAAAAAAGGAAACTGGTAAGTAAGGGGTTAACTAAGAAGGGCAGGACTTTAAAACTAACAGGCGTGTGACTCACCAGGAAGTGAAGGGATGAAAGGCTGTAACACGAAGCCACGCCTCACTAGTTAGAAATTAGAACAGCCGTCGACTATGAAGAGGTACTCCGGTAAGGAAAGCGGTGAATAAAATGCTGAATGCGGCAGAAATAACACGAGCGCTTCACTAGGAATGCGCTCAGGAATGTAAACAATGAGCGTTTGAAGCTCGCGTCAGCCGGCATTCAAGATAGAACGTTCACGGCGACGCGGCTGAAATGTGCAAGGAAGGGAGTTCTCTCAGCGCGTGAATGATAATAGGCTAAATGTCAGCCGGTGACAACGAAAGCACGCGCATTTAAGACAGCTACATTAACATTAGTAAATAAACATGAAACAGTAAAAATACATTAAAAAATACGTTAAAATTAAACGAAATGTATGGAGCAACTAAATATATACTTATCTTGACTGCGAGCAGCAAGAAAAGAGAGCTGCCTGCAGTCAGGATTGGTATATGTTACGTGCTATAGTATACTGATTGGTTAAGGTTAATAGTCTTACCTCCCATTGGCTGCTTGTTTCGCAGACCTCTGGGATTGGTGTTTTCTCATGTATGCTATTAAAATAAAGCAGGAAAAGAAAGCATAATAGGAGCCTCCTGTCCTGTCATAAAATTAGTACCAGTAGTTGATATATGAAGAAATATCTCTGTCTCCTGGCTTGTAAATTCCTTTTATCTAGTTTGTTATAGAAGGAAAGCATTTCAATTGGGCACCATATGCATAGAAAGAAGAACCTTGATGCCCCTGGCTCGGAAGTTTAGTTCAAATTGCTTTTGCTTGTTGCACAACGAAAAAATATTCTGTTTCAGTAACTGGGTTGACTGCGCTCACTGTCAATAACTCAACTGCCTTGGCAGAAGGGTAAATAAGTAGGCCTAATGAATTTGATTGCACCGAGTCCCACTGCATCATTATAGATTTCCAAAACCGAGGTAGAAGACAAGTCAAGTCAGCACACACATCATGCACGTGACATCACTCATCTCCGAAGATCACTAGTGAAGTCTCTGACTGAGGGGCAGATGTACGACCCTGAGTGTTTGTAACTCGCAATTTGCATTTTTTGAGACTCGCAAATTGCGAGTCGCAAACACTAATGTCCCTCGGTGTCTAAAATACTGTTTGCGCTTCTTTTTGAGATTCGCAAATTGTGAGTCGCAAACACTAATGTGCAACAGTGTTTGAAACACTATTTGTGATTCCCAAATGGGTCTCAAGGGATCTGACTCAACAATATTGATAAGGCAGGTCATACTTTGCGACCCATTAGTAATGGCTGACACTCACAGGGATGGTGGCCTGCTAGAGTCAGCAGATCACCATGTCTGAGACTGTTTTTTTTTTTTTTAAAAGCTGATTTTTAGGGTCGAGTCTGCGTTGCACGCGCTTGCCCATGCGTTTTGCTTGCAAGATGTTTTAATAGTTAGAAAAGGGCTCGGAGCCCCATCCATGTCACGTCAGTGTCTTTCATTAGGTTCGTTTGTGGGCTTGCCTGTTAAAATCTGCTTACTTTCATTAGTGGAAGGCATGCATATTTCATGCCTTTTCCGGTGGTTAGCCCTCCTCGAACGGAGCAACCAAGTACTGAAAACATGCGAGGCTCGCTGTTTTCTGTCCGGTTTGTGGACTACTTTATATCTTTTTTTCACAGCGCGATCTCGCTTGGCAGAAGTCGAGAGCTTTCCATGACATCGACCCTGTTACATAGTTAATTGCAGTTTTGCCGGTTACGTAGATAATTGCAGTTTTGCCTATAGGTTTAACTACGAGTGAACTGTAGCAGCGCAATCGCGCTCTTTTTTTTCCATTTAATGTGGCAAGAAAAGTCAGGTTCGGAGTTTACAACTGCTAATAGCTCTAACTCGGAGAAATGCGAGACCTGTTGCATTGCAAATGCTTGTTTAAAATGCATCCTGTTTTGCTTAAAGGAAAAAGATATTTGTTTAGCTAGGTTTTCACAAATGCTAGTATGGAAGTGATTGAAAGACACACAACCATGTCATGTTTAACAGAAAGCACTGTGGGGGTCATTACGACAAAGACCGCCGAGGCCACGGGAGACAGAATACCGCCATTGCCGGCGGTATTCCTGTCTCCCTATTATAACATTTCCGCTGGGCCAGTGGACGGTAACAGTGTTACCGTCCGCTGGCCCAGCGGAAATGTCACATCAACATTGCAGCCGGCTCGTAATAGAGCCGGCGGCAATGCTGATGTGCAGCGGGTGCAGTAGCACCCGTCGCGCATTTCACTGCCCGAAATTCGGGCAGTGAAATGCACGACGGGGCTATGCCTGGGGGCCCCTGCACTGCCCATGCCAATTGCATGGGCAGTGCAGGGGCCCCCAGGGCCACCCCAAGTCCCCTTACCGCCAGCCTTTCAATGGCGATGTTTACCGCCACAGACAGGCTGGCGGTCGGGGACTCATAATCCCCAGGGCAGCGGTGCTTGCACCGCTGCCCTGGGGATTATGACCGCCAGGCGGAAACCTGGCGGGAAAGTGGAGGGGCCAGCGGTATGGCCGTGGCTTTTCCGCCACGGTCATAATTGCTGGCGGAACACCTGTAGGGTCGTAATGACCCCCTATGTGTGTGTTGGGGGAGGGTTGAAAGACACCTGCTATTGTCACATTTAACTCAATATACAGTGTTTGTGGGTTGATAGACAAACATATAAGTATGTTGTTTAGTGCATTATTATGTATATTATTTGTGGGGGGGGGGTTTTGCATGATGGTGGGTGTGGCAACAGCCATGTCTAAGGCAACTGCAGATTCACTGGTGTGTGCAATGTACATGTTTGCATGAGATGTTCAAGGGAGTTTTAGAAGATATGATACTTTACTGCTGAGATGTCATAGATGAGATACAGTCCAAACTTAATTTAAAACTTCGTTTAGGTATCAACATTGCATGGTTGCTTTATTTTGACAATGTTGTGGAAATATCTTGTTTCCTAGTGTGGCTAATGCAAATGTGAGGTCTACGTGGCATGTGCCTGGACTGTAAGTTAGAAAGAAATATATTTACTTTTACTTTTCTGTGCATAGTATTATCTCTCAGGTGACAGACTGGCCTCAATACTCAGAGCATAGTTGTGGTGTGCCCTATGTGTTTAATGCATGTTGTGCATCCCTACATTGATAGGAGGACCTAAGATGGCATGGTCTGATGTTATGTGGTGTACTTTGTTCACTTTTTATCATTCTACATTCTACATGTTTATTTCACTGGTAACATTCTACATTCTAATAGGTGTTGTGGTTCTAATGTATGCTCCATTTCTAGAAGGTGTTTGGTTTCTTCTGGGACTGTTGCTGCTGATCGCTCAGACCGCCTTGATGGTAGTCTGGACATGGGCTCCTTTGTTATGAATAAACTATTTCTTAAAATATCCACCGCTCAGATTTGTGCCTAAATCCTAAATTTTCACTAACATGTGGCCTGGGAGAATGCATAGTTTGATTGTTCTTCGGGTTATATAAGGACATGAGTTGTCAGGGTGTTCTTGACATCTGCCATACTTGTATTCGTGTGATAGTGCAAAGTGTTTGGTGTGGTAGGAGTGTTGTCTCTTAGGGTATGGGGTACTAAGTAGGGGTGGGCGGTAAACTCCAATAGGGAGCCTGCAGTTTTTTTCCCACTCTGCGTTCTGCTTAGAGTGCGGAGTTTTGAAAAACTCCACGTAGCAGAGTGGAGTTCTTTCCTAGTTCGCACTCGCCTATGTTAAGTTGGTGAGCGCGAATTAGGAAAATCATCACCTCCCAGTAAGATTTCTCAATGCAGGCATTTGCGGATGGTTGCTACCACCCATGTTCAGAAATTTCCGTTTACATTGAGGAAGTTGCCGCTCGAGTAGAAAATCAACTAGAACAGCAGAAAAGAAGCGACACCCTCTTGCGCTGCGTGTGGTGCCGTTTGCACTGAATTTTCAGTCTGGGACAAACACCAGGTGCTAAAAATTTGTGCGAACGGGGTGACCTAATGCACTCCGCTGCTTGCGAAACGCCACATATCATGGTGGAGTATTTTGGTCACTTTGTGAATGTTAGCTACGCAGAACTTTGCAAACTCCGCCCAGGCCTTGTACCAAGGTAACAGCAAGAGCAGGTTGCACAGCAGCTTAGACACAGAGGGAAATGGGGATACAAAGGATACCATAGAGCTCCATGTTTTACAAACACAAAAAAGAAAAGCCATTCAGTCACATTCAATCCTTCAGAATTGTTTAATCTCCAACAAGTTTAGCTGTGATATCTTGGTGTGAATGAAGACACCTGCACAGATAAGGCAAGTCCTGAATATTTATTTTTGAAGTCAGGTACTGTTAGAAATTGGATTGTTGGTGACTGGGTTGTGAGCCCTGGTCAACCAGCAACCAAACTCATAGTCAGGAAAAGACACAAGAAAACCCTAAATTAACCTGTGCTCAATCTACCTGGTAGTCTTGCACAGAGCAGTCAGGCTTGACATTGAGGCAATGTGTAAAGTATTTGTGCAACACTTCAAACAGTAAAACAGTGAAACACTGCACAAAAACGATCCCCTATTGTTAGAAATGTGGTCTCTAATTGGCAGTCAGTTTACACCCTGTCCAAGGAGGGACCCTGATAACGCGTTCAGCCCTTATAAATTACCAGTACCTGGACACGTTGGAGGTCGGTGAACCTTTTAGCCGAGTTGGGCTCTCCTCATCCTAGAATAGTCGGATTGCTTAAACCAATAATCAATAATTATTGTAATCGATACCCTATACTCTATTACTAGATCAAAATAACACATTAGGAATCAATAACAGTCGGTAATTTGACGCAACGTGACCTTTCAGTCATGAATAACTACACCAGTTTATTAAAAGTTAATGAGTTTATTTCCCTATATTAACAAAGCTAAAACAATATGTATGAGTCTCAAAATCAAATGATATATGTATACAAACATTACTAGCTGTCCATAGCTGCGGAAGAAACGCAATCTACGCAAAATCTGAATTATAATACACTCGGTTATAGCAATGCAAATCACTAATATGAGTAATTGAGTTTGACTAATTTCATACATTGGTCAGCATAACAAGATTTCAATTTAGCATGGTGCATCAGATGAATACCTCGACTAGCCTCTAATTAGCATTGGCATGTGGGGCTTCATGCAAAACAAATTTAGTCAACACAAATTTAGAAAACTTCTAGCTTGGGCCCTATCAAAATAGCAGTTGGTACCTAGGAAGGAAAACACAATGCATTATACAATTATCCTTTCATAATTACCAAATACAATCAGCATACAAGAAAGTCTTCGTCCTTCAGGTACCGGTTTGATCAGCATGGGGCAGGTTTCAAAGGGGCAGCTTTCAAAGGGCAAGTTTCCTTGCAGCAGCAAGGAGAATGGGGCAAGAGTTACTGCATGGGCAATACAGGGCAAAGTTAAAGTTAAAGTCTCTAGGGTGAGAATTCTTTAAAGTCTCTTTCTCTGCGACAGAGAAAAGGCATCAAGAGGTAGCTCTAAAATGGCTTCTTGAATCTTGCTTCAAAATGGCATCGTAGAAAATGGCTGACTTCTCTTTGTCCGGTGGGTTTAAGTAAGAAACATTCCAAATCCTTCAGGGTCTTCCATTGGAGGGTTCATAGGGTGGCTTCAATTTGACCAATGAATAGTGTCTTTCTCCTAGTACTCATTTATGCATACATTGTCCTTGGAGCCTTGGAACACAAGTTGCAACAAAGTTTGCCAATTATTTCGGTATCAGTACTTTTATTGTCCGCACCTGCAGAAACTGACCTTGCATCAACAGGGATGCAACCAGCCTAGCACGAAACCTTGAGATAAGTGTATTAGTCATTTCTACTGGAAAAATACAACCTTTAAATGAAATAATATGTTTTGGTTAGTGCAAGTGAAAACCACGCAGTTGAATTTGAGACCAGGTGACTAGCCAAAGCCTCTACTAAATTTAAGCTAAGCATAAACAGTCTCAACAAGAAAATCATAAAACACATTTGCAATTATGACGGATTACTACAATTTTCAATTCTTCATGATTAATTAAGCTCGTTTATAATAATGGCGAACTACTCTGAGGGCACAATTTCCCTCGTTCATTATTTTCTTTACTAAAATCACACTACATTATACGATTTTGGTTACATGATATACGAATATATGTTAGTCCTTCTTTTTCTGCGTCATCAATCACTCCTCTGATGACTAATTATGTCATCACATCAAATCTACCCACAAATTTTATTCCATTAAAATTCTGTTTTAGTAATTCGGCACTTCAGTCAATTCCCTCTTTCTTTTGGTTCCCTTTGCTTTTTCTCTGTATATTTCTACCATTTTATTTTCTATTTTCTCTTCTCTTCTTCTTTTGTTTCTTATTTTCAATATTTCAATAGCTTTCCATATTCCCCAAATACCTAATAAACAAATTAATACTATTAATATTCCTTTTACTATTTTCAATAATAATCCATTCCAAATGTTGCTGAGCCAATTTCCCACGGAAGCAAATCCTTTTCCAACCTTCTCCCATATTCCTGGTTCTTTCAATTCTTTCAAATCTGCACTTTCGTTAGTTAAATTTGTAAGCATTTTTCTAATATGCCCGCTGTTGTCCGGTATATAAGTACAACAGTGACGTGCACCAAGCATTTTGCAAATGCCTCCATCCTTTGCTAAAAGAATGTCTAAGGCAAGCCGATTTTGAAGAGTCATAGCTCTTTCTGCAGCAAGTTCAGCATCCATCAGGATTATAGCTCCTGAGAATTTTGTCAGCATGTTATCCACAATAGTAGACAACTTTCGTATTTTAATTGAATTCAATATGACTCCTACTGAAGGAATCATTGCTCAAATATATCTCCCACCACACCAGAAGCTGTCTTCCTTTTCTGAACATGATGTGATTCAGACAGCTTTGGAAATTTCTTTAAGTCGTCCAGTTGATAAACCTTTCGGAACACTATTCCCAAATAACATCTCCCATACCATCCTTTAGGAAGACGATAATAGGCATTAAGTCCACAAATATAATATACCCCTGGAATAACTGGGTCAGCATGAATGTCCATTTGGGTTGAAACAAAAACGTATGTTTACATTCACTCGTTCCCACAAAGACTGTGTCATAATATGATTTATGTCTATGCACGCAGAATCTCCCTACGTGTAATGTATCTAAAGCTATTTTCCCTTGTGTCTTTATCGCGGCAAAAGCATAATTATCTACAGATGTCCTCTTGTGTAATTCCCTTTCTAAATTTGTCCTTCCCCTCCTTCCTCCTATCGTCAGTGTGATCTGAAAAGCTTATCTCCATCGGTGAAAGCAAGCATGTAAGGTTTTCTCTGTGGGCGTGAGCTGTGTGGAAAGGTGACAATGGCTCAAAGAAACCCCTCATTCATTTTATATAATAATCTCTTGCTACCTTACTCAGGTACTCTATTATAAGGATATATGCAAATGTAACATCCTGATTGGAATAAAAGTAGTGAATATACTCCTGGCCATAAAATCTGGCCATTATCAAACTACATGTAATTCCATACGTAAGAGGCATGCTATGATATGTCACCCCTTCCACTACTGAGGTAGGTATTTGTGTGCATACAGAACAATCTTTTGCATCCATTGTCTCAACATACTCACTCAGCAAGCAATAGAAAACATTGGACGAAAGTTCCTTCTTATCATGCAAATGTCTTTTGTCTTGTTCGAGCTTCTTCAAAGGAGTTAGTTCAGTAATAGGTTTAGAAGTAGAAGCATCATTCGTGTCTCTCTCATTTTTTCCATGCATTCCAAGAACTATTGCTACAATGATTAGTACACATGCAGTTATTAGACCTATACACATGTATTTACAATACTTCATCTTATTTCCCTGTGTAGTGAAGCCTGTCATGATCTATATAGAATCAGAAAGTTGAAGGCACTTTATCAAATCAGATTTGCAAATGTATATAAAGCTGAACGAGTTCAATGTTCACACGATTCTCTTTAGCAGCATTAGTCTCTTATCGGTTTAGCAGCTTTGTCTCAAGATCGGTTTCAAAGTCAATCAAGTTAACAATGTCTTATCCGGTTAAAAGTCAATAAGGTTGTCAATGTCTTATTCGGTAATGTTCATGTAATTTTCATTTCTCAAGTGCCAAAGTGAAGTTCTGCTTCCTCGTTCTCAAGACTGAGAGATAGGAATTCGTCTGACCAATCGTTAGTGGCTATGTATGCCCACTCTGGACCAAAATATCTTCTGCTCAGTATTCTTTTCAATTTTGCCTCTCGCTGGTGCTTTCTTCCTTGGCCGGGTCTTTCTCTTCACTCGGTGTTGTTATTGCGACAGACACTTCTTTTCTTTTCTCTTTCAACTTTGGCCCTTCACTTTCGTTTAATATTTCCCTAGTTCTTAATTTTACTGGCGATATGATTTGTCTCCGTTTCGCACTGCTTTCACCTGACGGACCTGCAACCAGTTCTGGAAGAGGTTGGACTATTTCACCCTGTCCCGCCTCCTTTTCTTCCCCTAGGAGGTCAATCAGGTTTTCTTTTTCTTTGCCTGTATCGTTTGCTTCTGGGAAAGCCCTCCTCTGATCAGGCTCTCCTGCTCCTTCACCTATCGCAGGCTCTTCGCCACCTTCAAGATCTTTGTCACTTTCTGATGTTTCTCCTCCGACCTCTCCAAATGGGTCAGCTGCTTCTTCTTCCGAAAATATTTCTCCTTCTTCTATTTCTGCTTGTTCACCTCCAGGTTCTCTTTGTTCTGTCTCGGTGCCTGGTACTCTTTTGTCAGTCACTGGTGATTTCAGCGCATCAACTTCCTCTTCTGTGGGGCACGTCACCCTTTTCGTGTGACTGTCGTGAATCCAGTTGGGAACCCCCGAACACTTCACAGCGGTGGTAGTTGTCAGAATCACTTGGAAAGGTCCTTTCCAACGGGGTTCCAAACACGACTTCCTCACGTGCTTCTTTATCACGACCCAGTCACCTGCTTTCAGGGCGTGTCCTGGACCTTGGATCGGTGGCAAGGTGGTTGCCTCCACCTGGTGAGAGAAAGAGCGTACCACATCAGCTAGACCTTTGCAGTAGTCCAACACCATATCATCTGTAATATTCAAAAGAGCATTTGCATGAACTGCGGGAAGCCTCATGGCTCTTCCCATGAGGATCTCATGCGGGGACAGTCCAGTCTTTCTATCAGGGGTGTTTCTCATTGACATTAACACCAAGGGCAATGCGTCAGGCCATTTCAAGTTTGTTGATGCACATATTTTCGCCATCCTCGATTTCAATGTGCCATTCATTTGCTTCACTAATGCTGATGCTTCAGGGCGGTAGCTACAATGCAATTTTTGCTTGATGTTCAGCGCTGCACACAACAATTTGATTACTTCGTTATTGAAGTGACTTCCCCTATCTGATTCTAAGGAGATCGGGAATCCGAAACGTGGTATTAGTTCTCTCAAGAGTAGTTTTGCAACTGTAAGGCTGTCATTTCTACGTGTGGGGTATGCTTCAATCCAGTGACTAAAAATGCACACAATCACCAACACATACTTCAAGCCTCCATGCACAGGCATCTCAATAAAGTCCATTTGCATCCTGCTGAATGGACCTCCTGCTCTTCCAATGTGGCTCAAATTTACTACGGTTCCCTTCCCTGCGTTCATTTGTTGGCAAATGACGCAACGATGACAAACTGCTTCAGCAACTTGACAGAACTTGGGATTAAATCAATCAATTTTGAATAGTCTAACCATGGCATCCCTTCCAAGATGGGCTTGTCCAGGGTACAATCTGGCCAACTGCGTCAAAAGATTGTTTGGTAGAACCAATCTCCCTTCACTTGAAACCCACAAATCATCTGGTTTCTTTACACATTGTAATTTGCTCCATGAGAGTTTCTCATCTTCACTAACATCGTTCTGTAAGGATTTCAACTCATCGATCGTATCTACAAACTTTAGAGCAAAAGCTTAACTTGGTTCACGTTCTGGCTCATTTATCAAGTTCCATTCATCTCTGAGCAATATACAGTTCAATGCGCAAAACCTTGTGACTTGATCTGCATACCCATTTCCCAAAGAAACATAGGGCCTGATTACGACCCTGGCGGTAAAAACAGCCAGGGCCGTGGTGTACCGCCGGCTTTCCGCTGCCCAGGGGAATCCTCCATGGCGGCGCAGCTTGCTGCGCCGCCATGGGGATTCCGACCCCCATACCGCCATCCTGTTCCTGGCGGTTTCGGCCGCCAGGAACAGGATGGCGGTATGGGGTGTCGTGGGGCCCCTGGGGGCCCCTGCAGTGCCCATGCCAATGGCATGGGCACTGCAGGGGCCCCCATAAGAGGGCCCCACTTGGAATTTCAGTGTCTGCTTAGCAGACACTGAAATTCGCGACGGGTGCTACTGCACCCGTCGCACCCCTTCCACTCCGCCGGCTCCATTCGGAGCCGGCTTCCTTGTGGAAGGGTGTTTCCCGCTGGGCTGGCGGGCGGCCTTTTGGCGGTCGCCCACCAGCCCAGTGGGAAACCCAGAATGACCGCCGCGGTCTTTTGACCGCGGTACGGTCTTCTGGCGGTTCCCGCATGGCGGGCGGCGCCCGCCGCCCGCCAAGCTTGGAATCACCCCCATAGTCTTGTGATTTTGAGTGTGCACTGCATTTTACCACTGCTACTTCTCCTGGTAACTAGATGGCATGTAACAATTCTCTTATTCTTTAGCCATTTTTCACCGGTGATCCTGAAGAGGTCATGAAACCTCTTTGTGACCACAATTGTCCAAAATCATGCACTATTCCAAATCCATACTGACTGTCAGTGTAAATGGTAACTTTCATTAATGCGGAAAGTTGGCAAGCTCTAGTAAGGGCTACTAGTTCCGCTACCTGTGCAGAGTAAACTCTTTGAAGCCAGGATGCTTCCAGAACACCTGTTATTGTACATACAGCATATCCTGCTTTCAATATCCCTAGTGCATCTCTTAAACATGAACCATCAACAAAAATAACTTGATTGTTTTCTTCCAATCGGGTGTCTTTGATGTCAGGTCTTGGTTTTGTGCAAAATTCAGTCACCTGAAGACAGTCGTGCTCGATGTCTTCAGCGTTCTCAATTTCAACATTTTCACTGGGAAACAAGGTTGCTGGATTCAACGTAGTGCACCTTTTCAGCTGCACATTAGGTGAACCCAAAATTATTGTCTCGTACCTTGTAAGCCTAGCACCGGTCATGTGCTGTGTTCGGGAACATGTCAAAAGTATCTCAACTGAGTGAGGGACCATGACTGTGAAAGGGTGTCCCATCACTATTCCTTCGCTTTGATTTAGGCTGATACCAACTGCTGCTACCGCACGCAAGCACCCTGGCAGTGCTGCTGCGACCGGATCCAAAGTAGCTGAAAAATATGCTACTGGTCTGTTTACGCCTCCATGGGCTTGAGTCACGACAGACAAGGACCATGCATCACGTTCATGACAAAACAATGTAAAAGGCTTTGTGTAATCAGGCATACCTAAAGCTGGGGCTCTGCACATGCATTCCTTTAATTCAACAAAAGCATCCATTTCATCTCTTTTCAACACTATTTCATCTAGCGCTTCTTTCTGGGTCACTTTCAACAAAGGTTTGGCTAGAGCCGAGAAATTGGGAATACATTGGCGACAGTAGCTCACCATTCCCAAAAACTTTCTCACGTCCGCCACTTTAACACTCCGACCGCCACGGCAGGACAAACAAACACCGCGGCGGTCACCGCCAACAGACAGGCGGGAGACAATGTACCGCCCACCCTATCACAACCCACCAATCCGCCACCTTTTCTGGGGCGGGAGCCCCGCCGATAAAAACACGACGGAAACAGACTACGAACGGGAAAACGCTCACCTCTACACACTCCACGAGGAATCTGGACAGCATGGAACCAGAACTACACATCCTAACAGCTATTGTCTACCTGCTCCTCTGCCAGGAGCACGAACGCCGGCGCAGAAGACAACGGTGAGTACTGCACCTACGACACACGGGAGCGGGGAGGAGAAAAGATTACGGGCACACACATACGCGACACACCCACCCTCACCCACAACTACCTACACATCAATGCAGAGCAACAACTCAGAGTGACACCCCTCAAAACCCCCGGAAGAATGCAAAGACAAAATAAAATGATCATGAAATTTAAATATATTGTAAGGCTAAGTAAAAAATTATTTCGAACATCTATAACTATATACACATATGTAAATTGTCCTGTCCAAAATGGGTTTCAGTCATTGTACGTGGGCCAATGGGCCTCAACACATGGGCGAAGCCCACACAGGAGACCCGAATCCATTGGAGAGAACACTGCAGGGGCATCAGATAGCAAAACTACAGGCACCTCAGGGGGAAGGGAACGGGAGGCACCTCAGCCACATGAGTCCACGACACCAGATCCACGAGGGGCGTCCATGGCCACTGTCCCATCCTGGGGAGTGCAAAGCCACAGTCTCTCAAGTCTCTACAGTGGGTGGGTTGACCACTGTGCCATCCTGGGGAGTGCAAAGCCACAGTCTCACAAGTCTCTACAGTGGGTGGGTTTCCCACTCTGCAATCCTGGGGAGTGCAAAGCCACAGTCTCTCAAGTCTCTACAGTGGGTGGGTTGCCAACTGTACCATCCTGGGGAGTGCAAAGCCACAGTCTCTCAAGTGGATTACAGACTCCACTGGTACTGGAGGAGGCATGGTGCCCAGAGTGCATCGTGCAGCCCTGCCCGACACAGATCCGGGCCTGCCCTTTCTGCCAATGGGCCAGCGGTGCTTGACTTGAAGGGCCCAGTGGAGCGGTGCTTGAGATGAAGAACCCAGCGAAGCGGTGCTTGAGATGAAGGGCCCAGCGAAGCGGTGCTTGAGATGAAGGGCCCAGCGGAGCGGTGCTTGAGATGAAGGGTCCAGCGGAGCGGTACAGAGACGGAGGGGCCCAGCGCAGCGGTGCTTGAGACGGCGGTGCCCAGCGGAGCGGTGCTTGAGATGAAGGGCCCAGCGGAGCGGTGCTTGAGATGAAGGGCCCAGCGGAGCGGTGCAGAGACGGCGGGGCCCAGCGCAGCGGTGCTTGAGACGGCGGTGCCCAGCGGAGCGGTGCTTGAGATGAAGGGCCCAGCGAAGCAGTGCTTGAGATGAAGGGCCCAGCGGAGCGGTGCTTGAGATGAAGGGCCCAGTGGAGCGGTGCTTGAGATGAAGGGCCCAGCGGAGCGGTGCAGAGACGGCGGGGCCCAGCTCAGCAGTGCTTGAGACGGCGGTGCCCAGCGGAGCGGTGCTTGAGATGAAGGGCCCAGCGGAGCGGTGCTTGAGATGAAGGGCCCAGCGGAGCGGTGCTTGACACGGCGGTGCCCAGCGGAGCGGTGCTTGAGATGAAGGGCCCAGCGGAGCGGTGCTTGAGATGAAGGGCCCAGCGAAGCGGTGCTTGAGATGAAGGGCCTAGCGGAGCCGTGCTTGAGATGAAGGGCCCAGTGGAGCGGTGCTTGAGATGAAGGGCCCAGCTTAGCGGTGCAGAGACGGCGGGGCCCAGCGCAGCGGTGCTTGAGACGGCGGTGCCCAGCGGAGCGGTGCTTGAGATGAAGGGCCCAGCGGAGCGGTGCTTGAGATGAAGGGCCCAGCGGAGCGGTGCTTGAGACGGCGGTGCCCAGCGAAGCGGTGCTTAAGATGAAGGGCCCAGCGGAGCGGTGCTTGAGATGAAGGGACCAGCGGAGCGGTGCTTGAGACGGCGGGGCCCAGCGCAGCGGTGCTTGAGATGAAGGGCCCAGCAGAGCGGTGCAGAGACGGTGGGGCCCAGCGCAGCGGTGCTTGAGACGGCAGTGCCCAGCGAAGCGGTGCTTGAGATGAAGGGCCCAGCGGAGCGGTGCTTGAGATGAAGGGCCCAGCGAAGCGGTGCTTGAGATGAAGGGCCCTGTTCAGCGGTGCTTGTCTTGAAGGGCCCTGTTCAGCGGTGCTTGTCTTGAAGGGCCCTATTCAGCGGTGCTTGTCTTGAAGGGCCCTGTTCAGCGGTGCTTGTCTTGAAGAGCCCTGTTCAGCGGTTCTTGACATGTGTCTCCAGGGCACCTGATCCGGCCAATATATGGAGTTCACTCGCCATCCAACTTCTTGCTTGCGGGGCCCTCCTGTGCTGGAGTCCTGGGCCCGTGGGTGTCCTCCTTCACACCCGGAATGGGGCTGGTGGGGCCCTCCTGGGCAGCTCGCCTGCTGCCGGACTTGTCGGCCGTGCTGCCCTTGCCATCCTTCCGTGATTCTCTGTGGCCCTTGCCTCCCTTTGCAGATGTGCCAGGTGGCACCCCACTTCCTGACGGTGCCAGGGTAGTGCCTTTGGAGGCTGCCGTCTCTGGCCTCTCGCGCCGGGCCTTGCCTTTCTTGGATTTTTTTCCCAGGGGGTGGGCTGGCTGTCCCTTTACTGCTGGCCGATGTAGCTGCCCTTGAAGGTGGTGGACTCCAATATCCTTGTACTATGGTCCTTGTAGGTCCAGGGGTTGTGGTGGCTGAGGTGCTGATTGGACTCTTACGAGATGGAGGGGGTGGGTCAGGTGATGGAAAGAGGTTAATTTTGGACAGGAAAAACTTTTTAGGAGCAGTGGGAAGGGTAGGTGTAGTGGGTATGGGAGTGGAGGAAGAGGATGTGGTTGTAGGAGAGTCAAGTCTGGTGTCTTTGGGTGCAGGTGCTTGTGAGGGAGGCTGTCGTGAGGTGGATGGCTGTTGGGTGGGTGGCTGCCTGCGTTTGGGTGGTTTGGAAGAGGGGGTGACAGACACACTGGGAGAGGACACAGGGGACGTGTAAATGGCAGTGGGGGTGGTGACTGCACGTGTGCGGAGTGTTCTGGTGGGTGTGCTGGTGATGGACGTAGTGGCTGATGATGTTGTGCATGCAAGTGTGAGTGGAGACGTGACAGGGAGGGAGGAGGGAGACGAGGAGGAGGGGGACACAGAGGAGGCAGTGGCTGTTGGTATGTCTGCATGTGGATGTTGCTTGTGTGAATGCTTGTGTGATGTGTGGTGCTTATGTCTGGATGAGCTGCCCTTGGGTGTTGAGGTGTGTGCAGGCTGGTCTGATGGTGTGTCTGGGATAGGCAGAGGAACAGGGGAGTGGGACTGGGTGGAGGAAGTTGGAGAAGGGAGGCAGGAGACAGGGACAATGGCTGCCGTCAGTGCTGAGGCCAGAGCGTTGAACGATCGCTGATGGGCAGCCTGACCCGAATGAATGCCCTCCAGGTATGCATTGCTCCGGTGCACCTCCCTTTCTACCCCCTGGATGGCATTCAAAAGGGTAGACTGCCCAACAATGAGCATCCTGAGGAGGTCAATGACCTCCTCACTGAGGGCAGCAGGGGTAACTGGGGCAGGGCCTGAGGTGCCTGGGGCGAAGGAGATGCCCGCCTTCGTGTGCGAGCCGGCACGGGGCGAACGCTGAGGGGCTGCTTGGAGGGCGGAGCAGGTGCGCTGGGTGGCGGCTGTACCTGTTGTTGCGGTGGGCATGGATGTTGCCGCCATCACAAGGGAGCTCCCTTCCGAGGACGTGTCTGTGTCGCTGATGTCTCCACGTGTCCCCGTTGTGGAGCTCCCCTCGCCCTCCGTCTCACTGGTGAACTCCGAGTCGGTTGCATGGCCCTCCAGGGCCATGTGAGATGCAGCTCCCTCGTGCTCCGATGCCACTGCTCCTCCGCCTGATGATGCTAATGCACACATGAACAGGAAGAGCAGCAAAAAAGGGGGGGGAAATAAAGACATGTTGAGTGCATGCATTGGCAACACAGTTGGCGGAGAGGACAGACACAGAAGCCCCCTGCACTACGCCGCGCACTTGGGGTACACTACTCAATCATTGGGACTTGGCCTACAAGCCTATGGACGACACCTGCACACATAGGTGACACAGGGCCATGGATAGCTGTACTTGGCAACCTACAGAGGTGGGGGGCGGGGGCACAGGGCCATGCCTTACGGAGGGGCCTAGCCTACAGAAATCGCCCTGGCCTAGGGATACCCACAGCCCTCCTCCCCCACCCAGACACCTCCACTGCGCGCTAAAATAGCAGAATGTGCTGGTACTCACCCCCTTGTGTCTGCTGTGATGTCCTCACGCGCCCATCCAAATCTGGGTAGGCCACCGCCAGGATCCGAGACATCAGGGGGGTCAATTGACGAGTGGCACCCCTCCTACGTTGGGAGGCCATCCCCAGCAGAGACTCTGCGGTCTTCCTGCTCCCACGGCGGATGTCCTCCCACCTCTTGCGGCAGTGGGTGCCCCGTCTGTTGTGGACCCCCAGGGTCCGGACATCCTTCGCAATGGCACGCCAAATGTCGATTTTCTGATGGGCGCTGACCTATGTGACATGTACAGGGGGAGAAAATAAAATATCATCACCTTCTGCATGCTCGATGTGAGTGGCCCCCCATCCCCACCCTTGCCATGTGGCACATGCTCTCATCTGTCGTTTGATGCATGCCTCCTTCGCTCCCCTACCCACCATCGTTCATTCACCCCACTCAACCCAGGCATTGGCCATAAAGCATGGTCCCAGTGTACTTACCTGTTGGTCTGGAGGACCGTAGAGTAGCGCATACTGGGGGAGGACCCCATCCACGAGTTTCTCCAATTCTTCTGAAGTGAAGGCAGGGGCCCTTTCCCCAGTCGCAGCAGCCATTGTCTCTTCCAGACCGAGGTCACAGCAGCACTTGCAGTATAGGTCCTCTCCTGTGGATGATCAGGTCTCGAGTGATTAGGATGATAGAAAATGGCGGTCACGCCTGCGGCGGTGCGTACCGCGGCGGTGCATACCGCGACCGCCGGCGCACATCGTCATTGGCTCCTGAAACCCATAGGGTTCAATGTTAACCAATGCGGCTTTGCACCGCGGTCTTCGACTGCCTACCGCCACGGTGTGCCACGCCAGCGCATTGACCTCACATCCCATTGTCGCACTTCACAGGTCAGGCAGCCGCCATTTCAAGGACCCACATGGCTTAATTTCTACTGCGTCACACATGCCTAGGCCTTGCATCACCACTCATACAAGCCATTCAATGCATAGAGAATCGTGTACTGTGCAAGCTGTGGGAACGTACCTGTGGGTTGATTGACTCTGTGCTCGCTGTTGTCCTTCCTAGGCACCGTCCGCTGGGACTTGCGAGGAGATGGAGGAATGTTCCCGTGTACAGACCGCTGGTGGACCTGTCGACAATGGAAGAAAGACATGTCATATTGACATACAGGCTTGACCGAGCCACTATACAGGAACTGTGTGCCCAGCTGGAGCCAGACCTGATGTCACCCATTCGCCAACCCACAGGGATCCCCCCTCTAGTGCAGGTTCTGTCAGTACTCCATTTTTTGGCAAGTGGGTCATTTCAATCAACAGTGGCCATGTCATCAGGGATGTCTCAGCCTATGTTTTCAAAGGTGTTGTCCAGAGTGTTGTCTGCCCTGATGAAATACATACGGAGCTACATTGTTTTCCCTGAGGTGGGCGATTTGGCTACAGTGAAGGGTGATTTCTATGCCCTTGGACATATTCCCAACATCATTGGTGCCATTGATGGGACCCATGTGGCTTTGGTCCCCCCCAGAGAAAGTGAACAGGTGTACAGAAACAGAAAAAGTTATCATTCGATGAATGGCCAGGTGGTCTGTTTGGCTGACCAGTACATCTCCCATGTAAATGCCAAGTTCCCTGGGTCAGTGCATGACGCGTACATCATGCGAAATAGCAGCATCCCTTATGTGATGGAACAACTACAGAGACACCGTGTGTGGGTAATTGGTGACTCTGATTACCCCAACCTGTCATGGCTACTGACCCCAGTGAGGAATCCCAGGACCCGGGCAGAGGAACGCTACAATGAGGCCCATGGGCGTTCTAGGAGGGTGATTGAGCGGACCTTCGGCCTCCTGAAGGCCAGGTTTAGGTGCCTGCATATGACAGGTGAGTCCCTAATGTACTCACCAAAGAAGGTGTGCCAGATCATCGTGGCCTGCTGTATGCTTCACAACCTGGCTTTGCGACGCCAGGTGCCTTTCCTGCAGGAGGATGGTCCAGATGGTTGTGTTGTGGCAGCTGTGGAGCCTGTGGAGAGTGAAGAGGAGGAAGACGACGAGGACGACACAGACAACTGGGACACAGTGATACAACAGTATTTTCAATAACACACAGGTAAGAATCAACACCGGCATTTTACATTTACTTACAGTCTCCTGCCTCTCTACTGTCTGAGTTTCCCCCCAGTGTATGTTAACTGAGTTGTGACTTTCCCTTCCAATTTCAGAGATGTGGGCCCCACTGCGTGACCTCTGCTTTGTTTCCCCATGGACTACAGCTGTGTGACAGTGGTATGTTGTCATCACAATGTAACTGGACATTTTGGCATGGTTATGTCTAATACATTTGTTCAAAATACAGGCAGACTCCAGATTATTTTTGTGCAATAAGTGATTTTATTAAAGTGCTCAATTTAGGGACATGGTTGAAAATCGGTGATGGGTGATGGTGGAGGAATGTCCATGGCAGAGTCCAGATTTTCAGTCTCACAGGTGCATTGTCCATATGCCTGTGGAAGGATGGAGCCGGGGCAGTTTAAGGTTGGACAGGGTGACAATGTGGGACAGTGGGATGACATCAGGGGGTATCCTTTGCTGGCGGGGGTCTTGGCATCCTACTCTGTCTTCTTCCTAGAGGGGGTGGGGTTCTGGTGGCCTGTTGTTGTGTCAGGGCCTCCTGTCCACTAGCGCCGGCAGAGGTGGTAGCCTGTTCTTGCTCCATGCTAGTGACAGGGGCCCTTTGTGGTGCCACATGGTCCCGCAATGTGGTGACAATCTGGTTGAGAGCCACGACGATGGTCCCCATTGCGGAACTAATGCTTCGGAGTTCTTCCCTGAACCCCATAAACTGTTCCTCCTGCAGTACCTGGATCTCCTGGAACCTGGCCAGTACCGTAGCCATCGTCTCCTGGGAGTGGTGGTATGCTCCCATGATGGAGGAGAGGGCCTCGTGGAGAGTGGGTTCCCTAGGCCTGTCCCCCCCCTGTCGCTCTGCAGCCCTCCCAGTTCCCCTGTGTTCCTGTGCATCCGTCCCCTGGACTGTGTGCCCACTACCACTGCCCATAGGTCCCTGTTGTTGTTCGTGTGGTGGTTGAACCTGGGTGCCCTGTAGTGGTGGGCACACCGCTGATTGACGTGTCCTGGAGACAGAGGCACGGGCCCGCTGGGTGGGAGCTGTGCTGGGGTCCCCAGAGGGGGTTAGGTCTGCTGTGGCCTGTGGCTGTGTGAGGGGAACCGACTGTCCCGAGGTCCCCGATGGGCCGGGCTGGTCATCTGGGTCCAGGGAGACAGAGCTGCTGTCATCACTGGGGCCTCTTCTGGGGGTGGGATGGACATTTCTGGACCCTCCTGGGCGGTGTGGTGGCGTTCGGGTCCTGCAGGGGTATAAGAGTATGGTTAGTGCTTCTGTGTGTGCCATATCGTGCAATGGGTGGGTGCCCGTGTACCCCAGTGCTGGCATTCCCTTGTGGGGACTGTTGTGACGGTGGCTTGTGGGGGAGATGGGTATGTGCAGTGGGCATGCTTTGGTGATGGGTGTCCATGCTTTGTGGATGCATGCAGGGCTAGGTGTTGGGATGGGTGGGTTGTGATGGTGAGCCATTTGCAAGGAGTTGGTGTGATGGGGTGGGGGTGAGGGTGGGGGTATGATTTGGCATGCAGGTGGGGTAGGGGGGATGAAGTAGTGAAGATGAGACTTACCAGAGTCCATTCCTCCAGCTACTCCTGCGAGGCCCTCAGGATGCAGGATGTTCAAGACTTGCTCCTACCATGCTGTAAATTCTGGGGGAGTAGGTGGGGGTCCGCCGCCAGTCTTCTGCACCGCGATGTTGTGCCTTGATACCATGGAACGCACCTTCCCCCGTAGGTCGTTCCACCGCTTCTTGATGTCATCCCGATTTCGTGGATGCTGTCCCACAGCGTTGACCCTGTCCACTATTCTTTGCCATAGCTCCATCTTCCTGGCAATGGTGGTGTGCTGCATCTGTGTCCCGAAGAGCTGGGGCTCTACCCGAACTATTTCCTCCACCATGACCCTGAGTTCAGCGTCTAAAAACCTGGGGTGTCTTTGGGGTGCCATGGAGTGGTGTGAATGAGGTGTGGGGCGGTGTATGTGTTGATGAGTGTGGTGAGTGTGGTGGTGTGTGGTGTTTTGTGCGTGGATATTGTGTGGGTGATGGTGTAGTGTGCCTCTGTGTGATGGTGTTCTCTATTCTGTGCTGTCTCTCTCTGGCCTTCTGTCGGATTTTTTGGTCGTAGGGGTTTGTGGGTGATGTGGGTGTGTGTTTTATATTGTATTGGGTGTGTGGGAGTGTTGTGTGTATGTGTCTCAGGTGTGTGTATTTTGAATTGTCCAATGTGGTTGTGTTTTGTAAAGGTGTGTGTATTTTGACCGCGGCGGTGTGTACCGCCAATGGAATACCGCGGTTGAAAGACCGCTGCGTGGATTCGTGGGTCGGAATGGCATGGGCGTATTTCTGTTGGCGTGACGGTGGAGGTTTGGTCATCGCCAGTTTTTCGCTGGCTGTTGGTGTGGCAGACTTTTGTGGATGTCGGGTTTTTGGCGGTTTGCCAGTTGCGGGTCAGAATGACCGTGGCGGTTTACCGTGGCGGTGTTATGGCGGTCTTCTGACCGGCGGTAAGCGCCTTTTACCGCTGAGGTCAGAATGACCCCCTTTGTGTCCATTCCTTCCCAAGTGGTTCAATAGGGCAATAGTATCAACCGTACAGTCATTCTCTGTCTTGGATGCGATTAGTAAATTGTCAAGATACTGTACCAAGGTTGACTCAAATGGTAATTCCAATGATTCCAAATCTTTCTTTAGGATCTGATTGAAAATTGATGGTGACTCCGAAAACCCTTGAGGAATTCGACACCAACTGTAGACTCTGTCTAGGAATTTGAAGCAAAAGAGAAATTGGCTGTCCTCATGAAGAGGCACAGAAAAGAATGCTTGCGACAAGTCGATGACTGAAAACAACTCTGCATCACAGGGAATTTGAAACATTATCATGGCTGGATTTGGTACTACGGGACAACATTTGACTATTATGTCATTTATTTTCCTCAAATCCTGAACAATCCGGACCTTTCCACTCGGTTTTATTAGTCCCAGGATTGGTGAATTACATGGACTACTTAGCACTTCTTTCAGTACTCCCTGTTTCACAAACTCGTCAATGAGTTGGGCGACTTTCATGAGGGTGTCTTGTGCCATATGGTATTGTGGGGTCTGGGGAAAATTTACACTGGGTTTTAATGTCACTTTCACTGGCTCTACTCCTTTGACTTATCCTACTTCTTTTCCTTTCATATCCCACACTTCCTTCCCAACTGTTTCCTGTAACTCAGCAGGAATATCTGCTTCAGTGAGCATTGGATAAAGAGTAATCAGGGGATACTCTTCGTCGACAGTTTCCACTTCGTCTCCTCCTAAACTGTCCTCTTCTTCCTCATCACTGTTTGTCTGAATTTTAATTCCATCATTTGAACACATAATCGAGCATCCCAATTTACACAATAAATCTCTCTCTAATAGTGATATTGGGCTTGAGTTACACACCACAAATTTATGTGACCCTTGATAGTTACCAATTCTGACTTGCACTGGATTTGTGATTGGGTTTGTCAGGAACCTATTTGCTACTCCCACTACTTGAACTGTTCTCCCTGAAAGTGGCAAATTTGGTACTTCGATGCTTCTAACTGTAGAGTGGGTAGCTCCGGTATCAACCAAGAACGAAACACGGTGACCCATAACTCTTCCTTCCATATACGGACCCTTTTGATCAACTTCCAAGGATGCTGCAAGCATACAATTTCCCTCCTCATCTGAACTTTCACTCTCCCACACATCGTTTATTCCATGCTCACTGTGTAACGGGAATTGGTGTACTGTGTCATTTTGATTCACTCCTTGACCCATGACCTGTTGAGGAAGCATTACTTGTTGCTGATTCATTGGTGCTAGGGGTATTTGCATTTGCTGATTAGGTACCATGGGAAACTGCTGTTGCATAGGCTGCAACTGGGCCATTTGTACACAGGGCATTTGCACCTGCTGCGGTTGTATGGGTTGTAAACCCTGCATTTGATTTACATTATTTTGAAAATTTGGATTTGTACCTCTCAATTTCGGTCCTCTCATATTCTGAAATGCATTGACATCATTGTTTTGCTGACCTACACCTTCCTGCACCATCAATGGGCACTCCCGTTTCCAATGCCCGAAGATTCCGCACGTGTGACATGGCATCACCTTCTTCATTGCCTGTATACCATCCGGAATCATAACAGTATTTATATCAGGACCATTATTCACAAAACCTCCTCGGCCTCTGCCTCTCATTTGTGGCTGAAACATAGCATTTCCCTGCTGTTGCTGCTGCGGCAACTGCTGTTGAAAACCTTGCAAACCTGTCTGAGCTGGTCTAAGCTGCATCACCATCACCTTTTCTTTCAACCTTTTCTGCTTTGTCTCAATCTCATCACTACAGTATTTTGCATAATTCAACACCTCATCGATCGATTTTGACTGCCAACAAATCAGATGCATTTTAATCATCTGGCTGATTTCGGATCTCAATCCTTCCACAAATCTGAACACAAAATGGAGCATGTCCTTTGGCTCAATCATTTCAGTGCTACTGTAATTTTTAAATGCTTTCAACAATCTCTCATAGTATGCATGTATCGACTCTTGAACTTCTTGTGCTGTTCTGTCAATTCTCTGCCAATCCACATTTTTCGACGCAACCTTTGTTTTCAAGTGCTCAATCACCTTATGGTATAAACTCATTACCGTAGGTGATGGTGCACCTGTGTCCCTATCCCTTTCTGGTTCACTTGTCGGCCAACCTACAGCCCTCTTACAATCTTCCCACAAGTCTGCCGAAACCACAATTTCGAACAATGTATTTAGGTCTTCCCAAAGACATTTTGCGAGTTTCACAAATCTATCTGTTTGTTGATACCATTCGATCGGTTTCTCTCTTAATTTTGGAAAATCATCCGTAAAGGACTGAATATCGCACCTGTGCCATGGTACATGTACAAGTTTTCCCCCTGCCGTTTCTCTCATGGGCAACATGATTATCAGGTCGTCATTCTGTTGTGCTTTTTCATTCCGATCTGGGGTACTTTCTTTCTTTTTGTCCTTTTTCTTAACCCATCTACTTTCCCACTTGTCTAAACATCTCCAGACCTGCGCGCTCTGCAGTATCTCCTTAAGGTGTGTTTTCATCCCTGCAGATCTCATTTGTTCAAAATCTTTTGTCTCAAAGTCTAGCCTGTAACTTCTGCTCAAGTGCTTAGTCTTACCTATATCGATCTCGTTTCTGTCTGCAATTTCTTGTAACTTTTTATGTATGCTGCTTATTTCTCTTGTAACCCTAGGGCATATGTATCTCAGCTCTTCTTCTGTGTATGATTCTAACCTATTCAGACCCATTGTTCCCTCTACTAGTTCGTCTGCTTCCATGCCCAATCTTATTTTATACAAATATTCTTCTCCCTTTCCGCTGGGTGTACTCTGTTGGGAGTTCAGGCTGTTCAACCATTGTGTTAACTGTTCCGCGTTCAGTCCCATAAATGTAGCACTTACATCGACTGCTACTGATGGTTTCTGTAACGTTTCTGTTTTTGAGGTTAGTGGTACTACTAGTGGTAGACCTGACCTTACCACAGTTGACGGAACACAAGCTGGAATTGGACTAAATTCCAACAAAGACCCAGATCTATTTGGCAGTGTTCCTACTGGGGTTGTTTCTGGAGTATTTTCTATGCATCTCCTCCCTGTCTCATTTTGTGTCATTACCCCTTGGTCGCATGCATTCGGCTTTGCCTGTATATACAATGGTACTGGCGGACCTACAGTGATAGGCAGAGATATTGCGTCTGGATTCTGTCCGTTCCCCGAATTCTGTGGCATGTTAATTCCCACATTATGGTTCATCATTGTTGGCATGTCTAACTGGTTCTCTGCTATTTGAGTATACCTCGGCACTTCTTGCATCTGCTTTTGAGGCATCAAAATTTATATTGATTCGGCTTGAATCAATGTCGGTCTTTGGTAATTCTGTCCTCCCTGCGCCATTAAATCAGAAGTCATTCCCAGATTATGCTCATTACAGCAGCGCCTTTGAACCTGTGGCTGATAATTATCGACAGGTTTCAATTTAGGCACGTTAGGATATATTCTCTGAATTTGTGGTATTTGTGGTGCAAAGGGCATATCGGAACTGCTCTGCCTCAGTGATATTCTCAAATTCGGTGTCACATTACCTTGTATTGGTTCTGGAGGGGCAGTACGAGTGCTTGAGCCATTTTCGCTTTCCACATATGGTGGCGGGCGATCATTTAGCAATTGTATAATGAACTCCTCATCGTCTGACTCGTCTGACCTTTTCGAATTTCTGTTGTTTTCTCTATCTCTGGACTGACTCCTGTTTGTTTTATAGGTAGCTTTCCTTCCTTCCGTCTATGCTTCGTCAGTAATTGCTGGAAACAATTTAATTCCCTGCAATACGTCTGATCTCCAAACCTTTTGAGTAGTATCCCATCTAGCATCCGCTAGTGTCTTTTCTACTTTTCTTATTCTTGTCTTGAATTTCTTTTGTTGTTGGTTTCTAGCTATTAGCTCCCAAATTGCCAATGCCTCAAACTGTGCTGGTCTTGGAGGTACTTTCATGTCGTATAGCGCAAATCTTAGATTCTCCAAAACTCTTAGATTAAACGACCCATGGATAGGGAACGCTACACTTCCATGCTTTTCTGTTAATTTGCACCATTGCTTTAGCCAAAGACATGGTGTGACACCCTTTTCTTCAATCACGATGTAAGCTGGTGTACCCTCAGGCGGTGTTTCTTCTCCCACATTTGCTTTAATATATACATCTCCCCTCAAGGCACTCTTGAATGCTTTGAAAAATGTCATCTTTCCGTCTTTTATTTTTCTAAGATATGTAATCAATAAGTGACTTTAATTCCCGGAATACTCTTCGCTTGCCTTTCCCCACCAATTGCGCTTCACGGACTGCGTCCAATCCGTGCGCGACCCTTCTCACCAACCAACCTATCCCAGCGCGGCTCCTAGTGACGTCACACTCACACACTGCGGCTGACAAAGTCCTGCGGCTTGTCTTCCTTCATTCAGCTTCACTCAAAACTAATTTCCGCAATATATCGCGAGCACTAACCAAAAAGAAGAAAACAAATCTGTTGGTTTACTACAGGAAGGGTAATACAATCGCTTCAGAAACCTTAGGGATTTTTCACTAGCCTCAGCAGTTATTCCATCTTTCTCGGTTTCCCGCTCTCGCAAGCAAAATTTGACCCGCAAACTTTACTCTCAACTGATCAATGAACTATTCTAGTGCACCTTAGAATTCGTCAGATCTCAAAGTCAAAAATGTTCTTTCATTCCTCAATATTCATACTGACTCGTTGACCACGCCCGATCAACCTATTAAACCGAAAAGATTACAACATCAATCAAGTGTCTCATACACTTTTCAACATACTCCGGAGTCTCTTGACCTCGCAGGGCCCGTCTCAACATCAACAACCACGTGGACAATTTTCCTGCACAAAGCGCTACACACATGTGAAGTTCGACGACTTCCCTACTCTCACACTTTGGAGTAACACTCCTCTAAAATCTTTGAATTGGAGTTCGTAACCCCCTAAAATCCTCACAAACTTCTCAATTATTCTGCGGCAATAAGCTGTGCAAGCGCAAAACCCTAACTTCTCTCATACCGTCACTAGAAACGCCTAAAACATTCTCACACCTCCATTTCCTCCATTCGCAAGCTCCGAGATTCCGGGAAAGTCATTGGGGATTTAGGGCATCATCATCTCTCCAACTTGTTTCATCAAAGAAAATTCTAACTTGACTCCGTCTATTGTTCGGATGGGGTCCCAAAGGGCGTAACCATCAATCTCTGCTACCATCTACTGATAACGCGTCCAGCCCTTATAAATTACCAGTACCTGGACACGTTGGAGGTCGGTGAACCTTTTAGCCGAGTTGGGCTCTCTTCATCCTAGAATAGTCAGATTGCTTAAACCAATAATCAATAATTATTGTAACCGATACCCTATACTCTATTACTAGATCAAAATAACACATTAGGAATCAATAACAGTCGGTAATTTGACGCGACATGACCAGTTTATTAAAAGTTAATGAGTTTATTTCCCTATATTAACAAAGCTAAAACGATATATATGAGTCTCAAAATCAAATGATATATGTATACGAACATTACTAGCTGTCCATAGCGGCGGAAGAAACGCAATCTACGCAAAATCTGAATTATAATACACTCGGTTATAGCAATGCAAATCACTAATATGAGTAATTGAGTTTGACTAATTTCATACATCGGTCAGCATAACAAGATTTCAATTTAGCATGGTGCATCAGATGAATACCTCGACTAGCCTCTAATTAGCATTGGCATGTGGGGCTTCATGCAAAACTAATTTAGTCAACACAAATTTAGAAAACTTCTAGCTTGGGCCCTATCAAAATAGCAGTTGGCACCTAGGAAGGAAAACACAATGCATAATACAATTATCCTTTCATAATTACCAAACACAATCAGCATACAAGAAAGTCTTCGTCCTTCAGGTACCAGTTCGATCAGCATGGGGCAGGTTTCAAAGGGGCAGGTTTCAAAGGGGCAGGTTTCAAAGGGCAAGTTTCCTTGCAGCAGCAAGGAGAATGGGGCAAGAGTTACTGCATGGGCAATACGGGGCAAAGTTAAAGTTAAAGTCTCTAGGGTGAGAATTCTTTAAAGTCTCTTTCTCTGCGACAGAGAAAAGGCATCAAGAGGTAGCTCTAAAATGGCTTCTTGAATCTTGCTTCAGAATGGCATCGTAGAAAATGGCTGACTTCTCTTTGTCCGGTGGGTTTAAGTAAGAAACATTCCAAATCCTTCAGGGTCTTCCATTGGAGGGTTCATAGGGAGGCTTCAATTTGACCAATGAATAGTGTCTTTCTCCTAGTACTCATTTATGCTTACATTGTCCTTGGAGCCTTGGAACACAAGTTGCAACAAAGTTTGCCACTTATTTCGGTATCAGTACTTTTATTGTCCGCACCTGCAGAAACTGACCTTGCATCAAAAGGGATGCAGCCAGCCTAGCACGAAACCTTGAGATAAGTGTATTAGTCATTTCTACTGGAAAAATACAACCTTTAAATGAAATAATATGTTTTGGTTAGTGCAAGTGAAAACCACGCAGTTGAAGTTGAGACTAGGCGACTAGGCCAAAGCCTCTACTAAATTTAAGCTAAGCATAAACAGTCTCAACAAGAAAATCATAAAACACATTTGCAATTATGACGGATTACTACAATTTTCAATTCTTCATGATTAATTAAGCTTGTTTATAATAATGGCGAACTACTCCGAGGGCACAATTTCCCTCGTTCATTATTTTCTTTACTAAAATCACACTTCATTATACGATTTTGGTTACATGAGATACGAATATACGTTAGTCCTTCTTTTTCTGCGTCATCAACCCTCACTCTGGTCAGGGTAAGGGAGATACGCAGCACAGATAAACCCTGCTCACCCCCTTGGTAGCTGGGCAAGAGCAGTCAGGCTTATCTCAGAAGCAATGTGTAAAGCATTTGCACACAATACACAGTAATACAGAGAAAACACTACAAAGGGACGCCACACCTGTTTTAGAACAAAAGGCAATATTTATCTGTGTAGAACAATACTAAAATGAGAAAAGTTCAATTACAATAATAAAGTTATGAATTTTGCAAGAATTAACTGAAAAAAACAGTTCTTTGAAGTCAATAGCGCTGTCTGGGGCTACCACTTAGCCGTGAAGAACAAACCCTACAGTTCAGGTCGACCGTGACATTGCGGGCCAGCTACGGTGCAGGGAAGACCCACAAACAGTACCTTTGAAATGTAGGGCGTTGTGGTCCTCGTAATGAGATCCGGAGTGAGGCATCGCTGGCAGCGTTGGTTCTGGAGGTCGGTGCGGGGGAAGTCGGGCCCTTGAAGTCACACGTGTTGCAGATCGAACTCCAAGCTGATGACAAAGTCAGGAGCGCTTGTGTTGATGACATTGGGTCTGTGGTGTGAAGTGAGGCAGAGCAACATGCGGTGTCTCCAGGTCATGGAGCATGCAGAATCATTGTTGTTGCAGAAGCACTGTCATCAGTTGGCCCAAGGTGGCGGTACGGCACGGGGTGGGCTCCGTGCAGTGCCCACAGGTTGCGTTGCAGACAGGGGAGGCTGTTGGCGATGCTGGAGTCATGGCGCTGGCATCGGTGGACCAGGGCTGCAGTGTGGGACAGGTCAGTGATTTGGGTACCTCACGAGCGATGTCCTCAGGCCACGGTGCAGGGAGCGGGGTCGGTTTCAGCGTGAAGCGTCATCGTTGGGGATGCCGAGGCCATGGTGTGACCAAGACGATGCAGAGTGCGGGTCCCCCAGGTCACGGTGCAAGCAGTGGCTCATGGCGGTCTCGGGAGGCAGCGTCAGTAGGACCAGGGTTGTGGTGTGAAGCGGGGTACAGCTATGTGCCTCGTTGTGAGGTCACGATGCAGTCAGCGGCATCATTGACAACGTTGCAGTAATTCTTCTTCTGTTGCAGCACAAAACTCACAGTTCCCAGTGCTATCAGCAGGTGAAGCTGAAATCTTTGATATCCCTGAGTCTTTCAACAGGAGGCAAGCTCTACTGCGAGCCCTTGGAGAAACTTCACAAGCATGATACACAGCAAAGTCAAGATGTATTTTTAAATTTTGAGTTCAGAGACCCCAAACTCCCAATATCTATCTGCTCCCAATGGGAAACTATACTTAAAAGATATTTAAAGGCAGTCCCTGTGTTAACCTACGGGAGAGATAGGCCTTGCAATAGTGAAAACTGAATTTAGCAGTATTTCACTATCAAGACATGTAAAACACACCAGTACATGTCCTACCTTTTAAATACACTGCACCCTGCCAATGGGGCTTCCTAGGGCCTACCTTAGGGGTGACTTAAATGTAGTAAAAGGGAAGGTTTGGGCCTGGCAAGAAGGTACACTTGCCAGGTCGAATTGGCAGTGCAAGACTGTACACACAGACACTGCAGTGGCAAGACCGAGACATGTTTACAGGGCTACTCATGTGGGTGGCACAATCAGTGCTACAGGCCCACTAGTAGCATTTGATTTACAGGTCCTCTGCACCTCTGCTGTACTTTACTGGGGACTTACTAGTAAATCAAATATACCAGTCAGGGTGAAACCAATCACCAATACAATTTACAAAGGGAGCACTTGCACTTTAGCACTGATCTGCAGTGGTAAAGTGCATAGTGACAATAAATCAGCAAAAACAAAGTCAAGCATAACATAAAAAACAGGAGTTCAGAAGGCAAAAAGATGGGGGAAACACACAAAAAGATGCTAGGTCTAACACACATCAAGATAGAAAAACAGAACTTGTTTTAATAAATAAAACAAGATCAAAATGGCAAATTCCAATAAACAGAACTTGAATTATGAATTTTTAAAGACTAAACTGAAAAATAGCTCTTAAAAGCAAGAAGCACCAACTGGGTATATCTGGTTATGCCAGACCGGGAAAAAGTCAAGAGTTCAGGCTGACTGCAATGGCGCCTTGGCTAGCTACAGGGACCCAGTGAAGTCCACTGAACAAAAGTACCTTAATCCTGGTTGCGATGAAGATGCAAGGAGTAGCAGAATTGATGCACAGGTGTCGATCACTGTAGCAGATCAGATGCATCGATTTTTCCCTTGCAGCAGAGGAGATGCATTGATTTTCTTCACACAGCAAAGGCGATCCGTCAGTTCGGAGATGCAGTGGGTCCAAAGTCAATGCACTGGTTCCATTCCTGTGAAAGTGGGGATGATTCGGAGTTTATCCTCGCAGCAGAGGCAATGCACCAATTCTGATTGATGCAACAGTGCTGATGCAGAGATTCTGATCCACACAGCATCGGGATGTTTCAAGTCAACAGAGGCTTTGTCAGATCTGCTGCAGCAAGCACCTTAGGCCCACTTCCAATTGTCCAGAACTGGGGTGGAACCACTTGGCAGATGAGACTCGCAGTCTCATCATGTAGAGATAGTTGGGTGGAAGTCTTTTATGTCCCTGAGACTTCAGATCCGAAGACCAGTTGGCTGGCCCTTGGAGTCACTCTAGGTTCTGGATTGAGGAGATGAAGGTCCAGTCCTTCTCGCTAATAGGCAAGAGGGTGGCAGGCACAGGTCAGCCCAGCAAAGAAGGATTCCAGCAGAGTGGCATGCCTTAAGCAGAGCAGCACAGCAGTCATTTTTCCTGGAAGAATATCCACAGGCCCAAAAGTGTACTGAAGAGTTGGTGTCTGAGATCCAGCATTTATACTTTAGTGCCATGGTTCTGGAAGGTGGGAGAAGCTTTGAAGTGCAAGAAATTCCCTTCCTCCCCTGCCCTTGCTCCAAGCTGGTTGGAGTGACAATGCAGGGTCGTTAAGCCTTTTGGTTGTGTACAAAACAGTTTTTCAAATACCACGATCAGCATCTCCAGCTCAGGTCCGTTCTGAATTGGGTCTGAAAAACTATGAATATCGGAGTAGATGTGCCTTCATTAAACTATGCTGGAGGATGCGTGCAGCTGAGACTGGTACTCTAAACAACCTGTGTTGGATACGTACAGCGTCACAATGACAAAAGCACCTGGGGTCATCACTTAAACAACTGCATTAATGAACTAGGTCTGCTAGAAGCCTGGGACCGGAACCCGGACAAAAAGTTTCTTCGGAAGGCAAATGCTGTCACCAAGAAGACATTTTTAAATTCTGACAAACAGAAATTGACAAGCAGAAAGCATGCCTGGACATAATAATAACATCATACAAAACTTTACGGGCACAGGAATATCTAGCAGCAACTTTCAACCAGTCCCTGAAACATCAGTTCATGCTCTTACGCTTTGGGTCGATGGAAACAAAGGATATGATCCCTTCATGGAAACAGCAGGACCCAACACTTTCCTGTTTACTGTGTGGATAGAGAAAAGAGTCATTAGAACACATTTTTTGTGTATGCCCGGCTTCGCTAAGCCACAGGACATTATATTTGAAAAACATTTTTAAGACACTGAACTTACGCTCATGCAGACCGGCCATCATTAGCTGGCTTAGCGGACTTTCGGTCCTGTTTTCATGTCGAGGGACTAAATTCATGGTACAGGCCCAGAAAGAATTAGTGAACAAAGTCGAAGCCGAGTGTGTAAGGGCCACTACTTAGGATTCTCACTCGGCTTCACTCATTTACTATCATCGTGTTCGCAAGGGAGCAAGAAAGTCCTAAAATTAAGTTCAAGATCAAGGTTGGAAGTAGGGGAGAACATTTTAGATTGCACAATTATTTAATCATGATCTGTTTTAGTTTTAATAAGCTTTCATGTTTTTTATTATGGCTCTCCACCAACATATTGAATAGGCAAAGTATTTATATTATTATGTATTTTGGAATTGTGATGGTTTTAATTAACCGTGTCAATAAACTTACTGTGTGTGTACAGGGCACAGCATATTAAGGTGTTAGTGAGGCGATGTCCAACCCCTCCTTCCCATCCTGCCCTGAATGACATGACCCAAGAAGCCACACCTAAGCTCCCATTGTGTGTGGCTGTCTAGGAGGAATACATAAATCCCAACTGTCAACAACACCCAGCCATGTGTCCAGAGACTGGTTGCAGGCACCAAATGGCTGAGGCAAGAAAATGCCAACTTTCTGAAAAGTACATTTTCAGAATTACAATTTGAATTTCAACTTCACCATAAGTTAGGATTTTAAATTGTGACTTCAGAGACACCAAACTCAAAGGGGTCATCTCTTTCTATTTGGAAGGCACACTTATAAGATGTAACAAGGCAACTCCAGTGTTATCCTATGGGAGAGATAGACTTGTAGTAGTGAAAAATTAATTTAAGAGTTTATCATTACCAGGACATGTGAAACTTAAAAGTACATGTTCTATTCTTTGAATACATTGCAACCTGCCCTCTGGACTGTCCAAGGCCTACCCTAGGGGTGACATATGTATTAAAGAGGAAAGCTTGGGCCTGGCAAAAGGTTTATGTTGTTAGGTCAACATGGCAGTGTAAACTGCACACACAGGCTCTGTAGTGACAGGCCTATGGCATGTCTTACAATTAATCAATGCTGTATGCACACTTGTAACATTTCATTTACAGGCCTTGGCCACACATGTTATACTTTACTAGGGACCTATGGATAACTTAATTATGCCAATCTGGCAATAGGCCAAAATGTCCATGTTTTTTGGAGGGACCACAAGCACATTAGCACTGATTAGCAGTGGTGAAGTGCTCAGAGTCATCAGCCCAACACAAATAAGTCTAGCAAAAATGGAGGAGGAGAGGTAAAATGTCTAGGGAGAGACCACCCTAAGGCTGACAGGCCTAATAAGCAACATAAATATTGAACTCCCAGCAGTGCAGCTCAGATTCCAACTTCCAACCTTGGAATATCAACAAGTCTATTTGTATTATGACATTCCTACAGTTGCAGATTACTGAGATGTGAGCCTAAAGCCAGTTTCCAGGCACAACATATCTCCCTCTTAAACAATCCAACAAATAATAGCCTTAATGCACTTATTGTAGACACGATCACTGGAGTGATCACCGTCATTGAAAGAATGCAAGTGCAGAGCAGGTAAGAGAGATACAACGGAAGATGAACATGGAAAATATGGAAACAGAATCAAAGATTGGAATGTCAAATCAAAGACCACCAAACTGCTAGACAGATTTCATATTTTTCATAAAATATTAATGACCAAAACATCATCCAGAATACTGTTCTATGGCTAAGTTGTCTTGGAAGAACTATTTGAAGACAAAGTTGTTCTGGTACTCATGTCTCCACTCACTTCTGCCTCCGGCATGGATCACTCCTCATCTGAGGAACAGAACCAGAAGTGGGCCTCCTGTGGTTGAGAGATGCGTAAGGACAATCAGTGGTAGGAGCATCAAGACTCTTGACTTAACTAAAAACAGTACCGGAGTTCACCAATCGGGACATACTCAAAACAGCACCAAAGTTTTGGACAAAAATTATGTTCTTTAATTCACTTATAATGAATGGCCCCATAAATGTAGACACACCTTTCTTAATCAACCCTAGGTCCTTTGTTAGGACATAATATAATTTTCATATGTCCATCATCATCATACAAAGCTTTATTCAGTCATTAAACGATCAAAGCAACAAAACAAGAAGCAATTATGATCGCTATCATGGCGAAAGTCAACCCACATGTCCTACAACTTGGGCCACAATCTAACATCAAATAAAAAGTAATCGATAATGCTGGTCTGCTGGCTGCGTTTAAAGGTATAATTTGTTTCACAGATTTTTTATCGCCAATCCTGGTCTTGTATCTTCTCTTTCTCCTCCTGGCAGAGTAGCATGCTCATCCTTAACCTCACTTTCACTCTTCCTCCTTCCAACACTTAACTAAGCAATGCTGGATTTGGAATTAGGTAATGTATCTTTCAAGGAAAGGAAAGGAGACTTCAAAGTTACAAAGTTGAGAGCACTGTGGTGAGCCCAACAAGTTTAACGGCAACACATCCTTGAATAGGACCATGACATCATCCTTTTATAAAACAGTTAACCATCTTGTTCAGGTGGTGTATAGTCAAACATTTTGTTCATATTTTGTTTTTTTCCTTGAACGTGTAGATTTAAGAATGACAGAGAATTTATTTTCTTGAAGGAAGCCAGTGGGTTCTGTGGAAGCAGAACACTGTACCCCAAAACTAAGAACACCCCAAAATTAGGATCACCACACAATTTACCTAGGTAGTTCTGCTCCATGTTGATCTTGCATAAAAAGGCACCATCCCCAACATCCGTTTAGCTAAGTATGAAAATAAATAAGTGAGGCCACTCAAAAACTGAGTTCTAGATCAGAGAAAAGTTAAAGGGTTTATTACAAGTAGTCAAAATCAGAAATAATTCTAAGTTCCAAGTGAACCTCAAAAATCAGAAAATAATTGGGCAGCAGTCCTATTAGAAAAGGAAAGTTATGTCAAATCCCTTTGTCAGATTTACAATGAAATCTTATAGCAGCTCTAGTAGCAAAGGAAGGCCCCAAATAATCTGGTAAATTCCTACAATCAAGGGGGTTTATCTACAATTCTTACATATCAAATTAGTAAATTAGCAGACCCATGGTGGCATGATTGAAAGTAACAACTCGGTCTGCAAATCAGAATAGTCTACATCACTACCCAAGGTCATAAGCATGATCCCACTTTTACTAAAGCATACGGCATCTCCTATGTCATTGCTATCTGGAGATGTCCATAATAATATGAAACATTCAGACAATGAACCTTTACTCCAATGAATAAGACTAGGTTCAGCAACTGAGCTACAGTGGAAGGCCCTTGGAAAATGTTGCAGTTAGGGGCACTGTAAAGTTACTTCAGAGCACAACAGGAAAATTACATCTACTTGCATTCATTCTGCAGAGCTGTGGGGAGAGAAGGTGTACAGGGGGGGCAGATGGAAGGGGGTGAATACAGGAGTGAAGACAGCTTCCGAACAGTATCCTTTTAATTCAAGTTCGGGTTTCATGTAAAAATATGACATAACTAAATCATGTTAATAAACACACATATCATATTAAACTCATTTCAACTGCAATCAAGTTAATTCAGCGTTTGCATATTGGATCTCACATAAAAATAATTATTCACCATAATTAATTTCCATGAAAATATAAACCCCGAAAAATGCTACTACATTTCTAGGCCCTGGCTGTCACGTGGTTGGGCACCCATTTGATTGATTGTTTTGGAGGGAGATGTGTTGTAGTTGTGCTGGAAATTGGCTTGATGCTGAAATCACAGCACCCTTGAAGGGATGTCATACTACAGCTAGACTTCTTGTGGTTCCAAGGCTGTCAGCTGGAATCTCAGTTGCTCTGGTAGGAGTTTAGTGGATTACTTCTTGTGTTTGACCTTCAAAATAAATATTCAGGACTTAACTTCTCTGTGCATTTGTCTTCTTTGCCACCAACATAACACAAGAGTTGTGTGAAATGCCATAAGTTACGCAACAATCCACCACTGAAAATTTCACTTGGCTCTACAATTCCACACATTATTGAGCAACATATATTTTCTGCAGCAATACATAGGCATGAAGTTTACATCTATCACATACACGATAATAAACATATATAACAGCACCCTATCTACTTATAGCGGAGTGGAAATAAATATCTCTGCACATTCTCTTGTGCGGCTCCTTGTTATTAGTTCCAACTTCACCGGGCTTGTGCTTGCCAGCTGGTCCTTTGCCCAAGATACAGCTTGGCATAATACACTCTCCATCTGTGGTACATGATGAGACTGTACGTTTAAAGGAGCTCCTTGGAATGGTAACTAATAGAGCATGCGTTCCATCCAGAGCCTCCTCGTTTGTAGTGAAAATGTTCCCACACAGGAGCTGAAGTTAATGGGACGTGCTGAAGAAACGCAGAAAAGCAGACCACATATTCATCTTGCTAATCCTCAGAGACCCCCCTTCAGAGTGAGAGTTGTTGCTTAAAGTGAGCCAGTAACTAACTGATGCTGCTTGGGAAGGAAAAAAAAAATGTGTTTTAGTGAGCTATTCAGTTTGCCTCCATCAGCATCTCTCCCATGAATGTGCCCTTATTGAAAATAATATCTAAAATCTGTACGTCTGAATGTGTAAGAGAATCTGATGATTGTCTAGAGGTTATGGACATTAATTAATAGTTACAACATTTATATAAACAAAGCACGTGTCATACATGTACAGTAAGGTGTTACCTAGAATAGGCGATGCACAAGGACGTCGTCAGGCGTGATATAACAGGAAATAATCTTATAACTCTTCCACATCTCCGAATTTAAAGGGAGTTTGCTATTTTACAGTCAAAACAGAAATACAATGTTTAGTGTATATAAAATATTAATTGAAATATTTGTATTGTATATTGGGATGCATCTTTATGTAGACCCGCCATCCATTCCCATCTGCTCGTGAATGTGTTAGGCAGTACACAAAAGTGCATTTTGCGCATAATGCATGTATTTTTAAATATTTAGTTATTTACGAATTGTGAAAGAATAAAAAGTACAGATAAATAGGTAATTAAGGAATTCACTATTACTTAAGAAGCCGTTCACTCTTTTATGATTCTATCAGTCAGTCAATCGATCCAATAAATATTTAAGAAGCCATTCACTCTTTTATGCTTCTATCAATCATTCAATCAGTCATTCAGTCAACTTGTAGAGAGTTGTCACCCAGGAGAGTATCCAGGTGCTGGGAGTGTCCAGGGTCTCAGTCTAAGAGCCAGGTTGTCACCATCCTACAGAACTCCTGTAGAGTTAGGAAGGTCCTGAGGTGCAGGGGCAGGCCATACCAGGCTTTGGCTGTGAGGTAGGAGCGTCCTCTTTCTCTGCTGCGTTGTAGGAGGGGGTATGGGCCAGCGCAAGGAGATGGAGCAGAGGTGCACAGGGTAAAGAAGCAAGAGGATGACACTGTTTTGACTTGGGACTTCATGGTGAGTTTGTTGTCCAGGATGATATGAGACTCCTGGGGTGCTCAGCTGCGGTTGGAGTGGGCCCCAGTTCTATGGGCCACCAGGTGTCCCGGGGGAGTTGTCCCTGTCTGACATCAGCACTTCATTTATGTCTGTGTTGAACTTGAGGCAGTTATTCCTCATCCAAATGATGATGCTGGTCGTGTATTGGTGGAAGTTGGTTCTGGCACTGGTGGAGTTTGAGAGGAAGAGGATGAGCTGTGTGTCATCAGCGTAGGATATAATGTTAAGAATGTGGGATCTGACCATGTTGGCAATGGAGGCATGTAGATGATGAAGAGGGGTGGGCTCAGTGATGAGCCATGAGGAACTCTGCAGATGATTGGTTGGGGTATGGAGGTTAAGGATGGAAGATGGACTCACTATGTTCTGTCAGTGAGGAATGAGGTGATCCATCTGACGGCAGCTTCTTGGATGCCTATGTTGTGAAGTCTGGGGATGAGCGTGTGGTGGGAGACGGTGTTGAAGGCTGCTGAGAGATCTAGGAGGATAAGGGCAGCCACCTCTCCCTTCTTGAAGCGGGCCCAGATGTCGTCGGTGGCCATGGTCAGGGCAGTCTCCATTTTGTGGTTGCTGTGGAATCCAGATTTGGAGTCGTCCAAGAGATGATTGTGTTCCAGGTAGATGGTTAGCTGTTGGTGGATGGATTTTTCAATTAATTTGGCTAGGAAAGGGAGCAGGGAGATGGGTCTGTAATTGTTGTGTTTGTTGGGGTACACTGAAGGTTTCTTCAGCAGGGATTTGATTTCTGCAGGCTTTCAGTCTTCTGGGAAGATGGCAGAATCCAGTAAGGTGTTGAGTAGTTTGAAGTTGTGGTGGGGTTATGGGTCAGATGGGGCTCCTGAATTTATGGATTTTATGAGTGCTGAGGTGGTTCCAGGTGGTTAGAATTGGGATGATCATGTGTGTGGAGGTATGGACATTTGAAAAATCTTTAGGCTTGGGGTGTGGGTTGATGTTTGTGTGGATTTTTGCGATTTTATCATGGAAGAACTCTGCAAGACTGTCACATTGGTCCTGAGAGGGAGAGATGTTGCATGTTGCCATTGCGGGATTGGTGAATTCCTTGACCATACAGAAGAGCTCCTTACTATTGTTGGGGTTAGCGCTGATGTGCGATGCCAGGGATTTTTTTTCATCTCACATAGTTGGCAGTGGTATAGGTTGAGTGCTGATTTTTAGGCAGATTTGTTGGTGCACTACCTTTTCTCAAGATACTTGCAATGGTGCTCGACTCTCCTGACTTGCTTGGTGGATCTTCTGTGTTTCTTGTTCTAGATGGGGGGCGACAATTTGAGCGCAGTAAATGATCCAGGTGTTGAAGTTTTTGACATCCTGGTTCATGTAGTTGTGGTTTTGGGTGGGTTGAGGGTGAGGATGTTGGTCCATTGGGTCTCTGAGGCCTTGTTCCAGGTGCAACAGGTGGTGCTGGGTTACGTTGGGTGTGACGGCATGGGGGTTGTGATGGTGAAGTGGACAATCGAGTGGTTGCCCATGTGAGTTCAGTTGTGTGGCTGCATTTGGTTTGGTTGATAGAGGTGAATATGGGTCAAGTGTGTATCCTAGGATGTGCATGGGGGTCGTGTGTGATTTGGGTGAGGCCAATGTTGTTCAGGCTTTTGAGGAGGTTGGCAGAGTTAGGGTTGTTTTTGTCATAGAGGTGGAAGTTGAGGTCACCCAACTTCGAGACAATGTTATGGGGCGATGAAATTGGTGATGAAGTTGCAGAAGGTTGTTCATGGTCTCTGTGGATGGTATGCAAGGGTTCCCCTAGGGTCCTCGCATTTTTAAATAGTCAAATGTTCCATTGCTGAGATGGTGTTATCCAGGGCAGGGGTGCCTTTGATGAAGTATCTGTGGAGGATGGCAATTCCCTCATGTGGCTTGTTGATAGGGTCATGGTGGGTGATTCTGTATCCTGTTTTATGGCGGTGGCGATGTCGGGGGCTGAGGCAGAGTGAGACAGGTCTCGGTTAGGAAGACAATGTCGGGAGCGTGAAAGCTTCAAACTCATCCCGTAGATATGCGAATGAAGTCAAATGCAATTATCCTGACACATTAGAAAGGTGACAGTGCATAATGTTTTGCTAAGTAGGATCAAACACAAAATAAGATGGAAACAGACACAGAGCAACAAAATAAAATTCTATGTTCTATTGATTAAAAAGCTACATTTTCAATTTTCTTTTTTCACCGGAAGAGGCTTCTCAATTTTATGCATTATCAGTAAACAATCTAACTTGTTTTTTTTATTTGTTTTATAAATCATGTATATATTTTGGACAATCAGTGCCCCCATATTGAAGACATACATTCAGTTAAGCAGCCATGTCCATCAAATGTTTCATTTGTGACTCCAAACAACTTGGAAATGTGTACATTGTGTGTCTCAGGTGGTTCACACTATTTAGAGTGCCTCAGAGTTCTGGCACCTTCTGTTACCTTTCTCTTAGAAACCCAAACTTTAGAGGCTAAGAACTCTGAGGCAGGCTATCTCAGGGATTGATCCCAAAGTATGGAATCTTCTTCCTTCTAATATCAGGCCAAACCCCTACTCAAAACCTTCAAAGGATTTTCACAAGTGACCTTGTGCTGAATGACATCCAAGTCTGAGGGTGTACGTCTATTGTACTCATTCACTCCTAATTTTAACACTGTGGGCCTCATTTACAATTTTATTTTCTGTTCCCCGATAGTATTAACTTGCTTCTTCACTCATGATTTGTAACTAGAATGAAAGAACACAAGTGGCTTTCTCAACTCATTGGAGACATTCATATGTCCTCATAACATGAACAGACAAAATGTGGGCAGTTTCTCTGAAGTTGAAATCTAGGAAAGAAAAAATAAAATAAATAAAATTGTTAATTCCGATAGACAAAGAGGATGCTGTGTGGTGATAACATATAGTAAGGCTGCATTATAAATATACGGGACAGAACCATCTTTGCCATTGCCAAAAGCATTGAGTGTAGATGACAAAGTTCTACCAGGGTGAGGTTACAAAGAAGGAGTCACCTCCATCCTCCCTCAGCCTAAGGGACACAGTCATCCCTTCAAAAAATAAATTGGGCACTTTGGGCCAGATGTACAATGCATTTTTATGGTCGCTAATGACCTGATTAGCAAATTTGGGCCATTTGAGCCAGGAAAAATGCTTTTTCAAATTTACAAACTGCCAAATGCGATTTGGTAACTTCTTACATAATCACAATTTGCATTTGCGATTCAGTATTTGGAAGGGGAGTGTTTTGGGTGTCCCTTCCAAATACCAAATACTGAACCCATATGGCATGTATTGATGTTTTGTGACCGAATTCCGGTCACCGAACAGTAATACTTTTCCACCATTTTTAAAAGTGGTGGTAATCCATTCGCAAATAGGCAGGGGTTCCGTTGGGCCCCCTTCCCCTTTCAGAATGTTGAAAATGTTGGTTTTTAAAAGCAGGTAGTTGTGTTATAGGCCACTGCCTACTCTTAGAGATTGTAACTTCAGTTTCATTTTTTTCTTTTTAAATGCATCCTGCTTTCCTTTAGGGAAGACGGGCTGCAAATAAAAAAACTGATTGCTTTAATAAAAATCAATCACAAACATGGTGGTCTGATGACCTCAGCAGGTCACCATCCCTGTGATGGCTGAGAATCCAAATGGGATTCAAATTGTGACCTACCTCATTAATATTCATGAGGTAGGCTGGTTAGAGAACTGCTACGAATCGCTAATTTGGAATACAAAAATTCATACATTAGGAATACCAGCTTCCTAATGCGATTTGGGGATAATCGTAATTAGGAAATCGTTATTCCTAATGTTTTCACATCTGGCCCAATGTCCTTTTGCAACCATATTCAACTTCTACTCTGAAAGAAACTGGTAACACAATCACTATAGTAAATCAAGTGTTTCAGATTATTTTAACAGGGACACATAGGGATTCAAAGGTATCACAAAAAAGTGGCGGCAGAGCCAATAAGTCTCACTTTGCTAATGTTGAGAGTGTAACGGGATTCAGGGCCAGCTTCAGGGCGATGCGAGTGGTGTGGCCGCACCAGGTGCTGACCTGGATTGGGGGGGCGCTGTGTTTAGCAATAACTTAGAACCTGCTGAAAAGTTCCTTGTGCGTCCAGCCTTCAGGACGCAATTAAAATGTCAAGATACCTCTTGTGATTAATGTTCTTGCTAGGGACAGAGATTGGAGTTGTCTCGCGGCAGCTTTGACTCGCCATAAAGTAGCAGAGAGGGTTAATGTGCCTGCTGCAAAGAACAGAACTATGTTTTATGTGGATGGCTGAGTGGATTAGTAAAACCAGCCTGTAAAACAAATCAATGTATGTTGAAGGGGGGCTATGGAGAGATGTGGGTCACATTTACAAGGTGGTAGTGAGGGAATCCAGAAGGTGGTCACAGGATGGGGGTACCAAAATAGACTGTCACACAGGGCACCACCAGTGCTAAAGCCAGACCTGAAGGGATGTGTTGCATCGTCACTTCAAGGTACCCAACACAATGGCTATCTTGGAAGTATAGAAAGTAAAATTGTCATTGTTTTCAACACATTAATTATGGCTGGTCACCTCTTTTGGCTTTGCCAATGCCAATAAATGTTTTTACAAGTCTGCAGCACAGACAAAGCCTATTGCTGCTATCTACCTGGAAGAGGTGGCACAGGATAGTGCGATGAACCAACATTCAAGGCATCACCAATGTCACCATCCAGAAGAGCATCAACAGAGGCATGCTTTCAAGGCGAAACTCCATGGCATCACGAATGCCGACATCTCGGCTCTTGCACTCCACTGAGGAGCATTTGGAGGGAGGTGTGGATGACAAAGATTTGAAAAGTCAGCGAGGAGAGCAATGAAAAGAGGGGTGAAAGGACTCAACTTAGTCAAAAGAAAAGGCAAACAAGCTATCCTCCAGGACATGGAAAACAAAGAATAGGGTGGAAAGCAAATAAAAAAAAGAGAGCTCCTTATATTAATCGCATGGACGTGGTTTATGGGTTGCCAGGGGTCTCAGCTGCGACCCCTGGCTTGCCCTTTGCGACCCCTGGCACTGTCTTTGTGACTCCTGGCCTCAGGTGGCAAAATCAGTGCCAGGAACACAAGGGCAGCTCGTCCTCATGCGCATCGGTTCGGGCTCCACTTTCCTTGTTTTCTGTGATTTTTTGTACAGTAGTAGTGAATCATATTTTATTATTCACTATTACTGTGATAAATAATGCATTGCAGTCAGCTGGAATATGACCATGCCAGGCAGCTGAGGTAAGTGAACAGTGTTTTAAAAGGTATTCTGTGTGTGTGTGCTTGTGGTGAGATTGTGTTTATTTGACAGCGTGTGTGTGTATGTGGGAATGTGGGTGCATGTGTAAACATTTGTATGTGAGTAGAAGGAAAGGTTAACGTGTGATGTCACTTCCGCTACCCCTGGCATTTTGGTGAACTGACGTTCATGATTAACCGTTTCTCTCCCTGGATATTTGAGAGGCAAACCTCAAACAATAGGCTTTAAAAAGGCTTTCATCCATTTCTGTGCAAGGGTCTTCCAAAAGATCACCAAATCCAAGGCATATAAGGTTGAATTTAAACATGGCAGACAGAAATTCTTTTTGGAAATACCTTTAGAGTGAGGGATAGCTCCAGCTGCAAGGACAGCACATAAATGGCGGCTGCCGGGGCGCGCGCGCGCCTCGCGCGAGCCCAGCCGTAGAGCTATTAATAAAAAGACAAGTATACACCATTATCACATCAGCGCTCTTTAACTGCTCTTCATAAATATTTGTGAGCTTGTTGGATGACGTTTCTATCGATTTCTCCATTACAACTCATCGGATACATTTTTATGGCATTGAGTCTAGCAAAGATAGTCCTGCGCATGATATCTTTGCTGGCATTTCCTCTGTGTATTGCTTCGGAGTTTCCAAGAAACATGCTTTATCTTGACAGAAGGGTACATTGATTTGACAACCCGCTTTTGCCAATCGGATGTTTTATTGTGGAAAAATAATACTGGAGTACACTGTTTGCTGTTTCAGTGAAATTGAAGTTCCTGCATGCAGAGAGCAGTCACAAAGAGCGATTTGTCTTTATCTGCACTCTTGATAATGGGCGGCATCTGCAAAGTGGCTGCAATGCAAGGAGTGCAAGAATCCTGCTTTAACTGAACAAAGATGTCACATGAGTTCCGAAAAATGAAGCCATTCTTTTTGGAAATAAGAGGGCAAGATGGCTCAGGTTGTCATTTCCAAACGGCTGCCTATCAAGGGAATTCTGTGCTATTAGGGGTTTAACATCATATTATTATTATACTTATAATAATTATTATTGTTATTATTATTATTATTATTATTATTATTGCCGTTGCTGTTTTACAAGTTTAAAGATTGTTGGTATTATAGTTTTAGTGCATTATTATGATGATGATGAGTATTATCATTAATAATAATAATAACAAAATAATAATACGAATAATAATAATAATACTAATGATGATCATAGTAATAGTACATTACATACATTTCCAGTTTGGGGTGGTTTCTATAGTTTGCTTCATGTGTTCTTTGTAAAACAATGTTCTGTTAATGTTTGATTTGAACCCCAGTATGTTTTTTCCTTCGGCCGTTACAGGTAGCGATGTTCAGCTACAGCCCATGCCTCAGCCTAAGGGGCACAGTCGTCCCCTCAAATAATAAATCGGGCATTTTGGGCCAGATGTACAATGCATTTTTCTGGTCGCTAACGGCCTGATTAACAAATTTGTGCCATTTGTGCCAGGAAAAATGTTTTTTTTAAATTCACATAATGAATATCACTGTCTAGTTTGTCCTTGACTGACTCGCCCTCCTCAGGTTTTTGTCATTAACGTGGTGATTTTCTACTGTCTTAATGATAGTATCCCATAGGTCTGTTGGCTTCATGCTGCACAAATCTGTTTGGCTGATCCCCAGAGACATTGGAACCAGTACACCTCCTGCTGCCTGTTCTTGGTGACTCTTGGCCTGTCTCCAGGGGCCTGACAGCTTGACATGGGGTTGGGTGAAGATGTAGGCCCAAGTAAATTGTTGCTGAATTTAGGTAACTGTGAGGCATTTCAATAGCGATATTACAATTTTACAGCTGGGCCTACTAGGCACAGCATCCGTGCTGGATGCTTTTATGTGTGCAGATGCCAACCTGGTGGCATGAAACATTTTGAACAATAAGAATCGCTAAAACGTGCATGCAATTGAGTGAGTTCAAACGGCACAGGGACATTGCCACTCATCACCGTCTCAGCAGTGGAATGCCACAGAAGATTCTGCCTTTGAGTGAAAGCAAAATTATCATTTTTGAAGGCAGGGCTCGAGGTTCTTGTGTGTGAACTGAGACAAGAAAATGTCCAATAATGAGATTAGACCTCTCCAGAAGGCTTATGTCTATGCAATATGCTTGCATGCACTTACAGGGCTGGATTTAGTGGCGTTGATGCCTGGTGTGCCAATCTTTTTTGTCCTCCCATCTCCTCCTCCACTGATTCGCTCATTACCAATCTCCAACAGAGCCCCTCATCTTCCCATAGTCCCTCTCTCACACACATTTAATTTGTTTTATGGCATTTCTTATATCAATGTAGGGTTTTAGAGCACTTTATATCACACACATATTACACAGAGACAATGATTCATACATTTGTACATAGTCTATAGGAAATGTTACATAAAACAATGAGGGTTACAAGGTGTAGGATTCACATGCCACCCATACTGGTAAGAACATTTCAAGAGTGAATGGTCTGGAGAAGCAGAAACGCAGGATTTAAAAAGTACCTCAATGGATGTGGTTGACTTTCCCAATATGAATGTATTTTTACCTAAACAAACCCTTTTCAGCAACATTAGAATTATGAAGGACTGGGGAAAAAACATAACGTTGTAACATATAGCATGTAATTTGCATGCAGCTCTTTCATGATGGTTCATAGGTCACTGTGTTATATTAGGATTGTAACTTATGATCTATAAGTAACAAAAGTAGTTGTGTTACATAAGCAGTAACTCACTAACCTATCCTCATAAAATACAGTTCTATGATCTGCATAGTAATCGTTTTCTGCAGCAAGCATATTAACCCTCTGCGCTACTTTATGATGAGTCAGAACTCCTACTAGACAAAACCCCAATCTCTCTCCAACAGGAACATTAATCACCAGTGTGATATTGACATTTTTAGTGCTACCTGAAAACTGCTAGACATAAAAAGAACTCTGCATCAAGTGCTTTTAAACATATTATTTCAAAACATAGCACGCCAAGGTTAATACCAGTTGCAGCTGTACCGCCTATACCAATCTAAGCCAGCCAGGTGTACTTACTTTGAATTGACTACTCTATGAGCAAGAAAACAAGCAGACCAGTGTTCTGTAGTATTTAGAATTAAGTGCTGCCATAAAAGCGACAAGGACATACACATGGGCTTCAGTAGAGGTGTTAAATTATGAGCTGATTGCTGGTCTGTTTTGATTATGTGTACAAGCATTGCCAAAGCCAATAGGACTGGCATTGGCCATCATCTTTTTAGCAATTCTTGTTTAGTTTTGTCATGGTTTTGGCAAAACTTTATTGTTTTGGAAGCTGCTGTGGCTTCATCAAGTTAAAGAAAAGCTTTGGCGAAAGTCAAAATATATTTTTGGCCTTAAAAAGTACACATTGCCATTGTATTTCCTGGCACGGAAGGGAACTGGTTTGTGTGTGGATGCTGGGATGGATGGAAGAAAAATGTGAATGACGCAACCAGAGACAACTGGATGAAGTGTGGTTGAATGACCCTTTAAATAAATTGCTCATACACACACATATTTTTTAAATCAAAAGGTTTTGGCTACTACATACCTAAAAAGCCAATTGTTATGCCTTTGGCTGCCATCCTCTTACTTTTGAGAAAGAAAGATATGAAGAAAGAGAGAAAGAAAGAAAGAAAATAAATCAAACGTTTTTGGCTAACACAGACCTAAAAAGACCAATTGTTATGCCATTGGCTGCCAGCCAAAGCTGAAAATAAGTTAAAAAAGGAAAGAAGGAAAGAAAGAAAGAAAGAAAGAGAGAAAGAAAGAAAGAAAGAAAGAAAGAAAGAAAGAAAGAAAGAAAGAAAGAAAGAAAGAAAGAAAGAAAGAAAGAAAGAAAGAAAGAGGAAATAAGGCAAGAGAATAAAAGCTGGAAAGGAGGAAACAAACAAAGAGGCAAGAATGGAAATGAAAAAGTGCTGCAAAGCACAATAAAGGCTGGTTTTCTTTGTGGGCAACATTTATTAAAGAACAATTTCTTAACGTGAGTCCAGAAGAAACTTGTTCTGTTTTACTTTCTGTGTGCATAGTAAAAAGAGAATAATGTATTACAGAACAGTTTCAAAAGGATACATTCTGATATTAAATGAAAAAGCAGGAGCCTGATAAACAAAGGACACTTCAAAATGAATTTACAACAGCATTTGCGGGAGGCAGGAACAGATAAAGCTGAAATGTGAGCATGAAGATCTGGTAGGAAGAATCTTGCTATCTCATGAGGCTCTAAACAAAGGCAACACTGTAGCATTAAAATTAAAAACAAAAACACTGGCATTGTGGGTAACTACCATGTGTGCAGAGGTGCACATTGTGTGAAAGCAAAATGCAGTCACACAGGCTGAAGTTAACCAGTAGCTTAAATAGGGCGACCCATTGCCCTATGCTGTAGTGGGCGGTAGCAAAAGGTGAATGGCACAACAACAGACCAACGGATGAAGAGAGCTGGTTGTAAGCCTCTTAGCATGCCTATAATTTAACAAAAATCAGAAGGTCTTAGCTAACGTGTGTGCATAGCAGCTCATACAGCTAACAGTGTAAAATTTGGAAAATATAAAAATAAAATACATTTCTAGACGTTATTAATATTTGTCTTTCTTATTCTATTTGGGAGATTACCCTGCAGGCTTCAAGTATATGAAATCATCCATTGCTTTAATAACAGCAACATCACCTAGGCCCTTGCTGCTTAACCCAGCCCTCAGGCAGAGATGGGCATTATTACCCAGTGATGGCGTTAATGCATTAAGTGGCAGGTTTAATCCAAAAGGAATTCAATCGAGCGAAAGTGCAAAAAGCACACGGACCTCTAGAAATCCCTCGCTGGATGGTACCCTGCCAGAGGGTAGGAACCGAAAGAAAAAGTATTCCGAGCTGGACATTTGTTGATGAAAATTGCTTCAGAATTGAGGGTTTAGAGAAATAGGATGGCATGTGAGAGCATTGCTCCATTCTTCATAACAAAGCAATCGATATTTGCAGAGCACTGGTCGGAAGTTGTTCGGCCTGTGGCAAATGTTTAGTACGAGAAGTCACAACATAACAACAAAAGAACTGCAATATCTGTGCCAGTTAAGCTGCTCTGTCGTGAGAACTTTATTAATGCAAGAACAAGCTCAAACGTCTGCCACGTTAAGTCTCTCTTACTCATCCGAATTAATTCATAATAAATTAGTATTCATACCAACGATGAAACAACTAATGATAGTAATAATAATAATAATAATAATAATAATAATAATAAATACTAAATAACAAAATAACGCATTGGTGTTTTTTGTTATTTTAACTGAGACGCATACAATGAAAGAATGACGTTTATTGCTTTGTTTACTTTTTTCAACTTTCAAGTTCACTGAAAAAAAACATCTTATGAAACACAGCATTGTAAATTTCTTGAATAGCAGGCCTGACTCACAGAGGTAAACTCATACTTTTTGTAAGTTTAGGATTGCTATCCCCAAAAGGTATTTTACTAGTAGTATCTTTACTGGAGTCTCTGCACATAACAAATAGGACAGTCCTATCTTGGCTTATGCTTTGTCATCTGACTAATCGTGGTCATCAGCGCTGCCTTTTCAGTTTCTTTCATTAAACGGATTTCCTACACCCCCTGCAGTTCGCCCTGACTTTGTTCCACGCCATTGGTGTAACATTCTTTTAATTCAATTTTCAATGTTTCTCTCACTGTTGGTCTTTCTCTTGCTCTGTTTATTTCTCACATACACTTCAAGCTCTCTCATTTTCTTTTCTTCTCACACTCTCTCACGCTCTCTCTCTCTCTCTCTCTCTCACTTTGACCTAGGCCGGTCAGCTTTCCATTAACAGTTCTCAGGACTTTGCACGTGCACAGACTCCTTGGGTGTGCAGACACTCTCTGTCCAAGGAGATACACATTGTGCTCATGCTGCATTCAAAAGATGTTTAATTGAGAGGGGTGGTTATGTTTCTCAGCACATTTTGTATTTTAGTCCTCTAAATCAGGCTCATATTCTCTTTAAAATATATATTGCTGTGGCTGGACACTGAGTTGATTGAGAATGATTACACTGTCGTACTGTATTTGAGTTGCAATTAATTCACCACCTCCTGGAGTAAGCCTTGATTGCTTGGTATTCCAACCCTTCACAATTCCAGTGTACAAAGAAGGCGCCTTGTTATTAAATTGGTGCCTGAATCACGAATTGTAAGCAACAGTACCCACTAAATCTACAAGTCAGTAAGTATCTACTATCCCGTGACCCAGAGAAGAAGATATGCATTCTACTTCTACCTTTATTCTCGTACCTGCAAATACTGGGACAACTTAGAAATTGGTGCAGTTTAGGAAGGGAGTGCTATAAAAATAGGACACATACTAACTAGGGTAACTCACTAAAGTGCCCCAAAAAGCACCTTCATCAGCGGATGAGGCCTAATAGGTTTTATCTATGGAACTATGAAAATGGATCTCTAACTTCAACCGTACAATCCTACCAAAATGTACTGGTAACAACACATTACAAATCTGTTCAGGGCCTCAAAAACTTTGATATCACCTGGGGACAGCAATTCCTAGGCCTTATCATCTGAACTAGTGTGTCTAAAGGTGGATTATTAATTTGGGAAGCAGGGACCTTTACCAACTTAATAACCACACAGATTAGGGCTCAACAATTATTTTAGTGAATCTCTGCTCAACCTCTGGTACTTGTGACACAAGCAATGGCACATTCTTCAGAGGAATGCATGTTAAGTGCAGGCATTACCACCAATAGTAAATTAATGAAAAATAAAACAAAGAAATTCCCAGCAAAGTTAGAAAAATAGATAGAATATATTGAACAAAAATACACCTAAATGATGAGGATGTCTACAGATATGAATCTTTAAATTTTTAACCCAGAAGTACCAAAAAGGTACAGGAAAATGTAAAATATTAGTTCTTGGTTGACCAGAACCTAGGCACAATTTCAGTCAGACAACGAAGGAGAAGAGGTCAAATGCACCAAGTGGGACACCCTTGTCAAAGTTTGCAGCCTTGAATTTAGTCTACTTTTGCGATTTCACATTCTTCCAGTTGGACAAGGTCCAAGGCTGAAACTAGCCAGAGTCACCTAAAGTCAAATACGGCTCTGTTGAGCACCTAAAAAAGCTGTTAGGTTTGGCACCAAAATACCAGCAGGGATAAAACTGATGTTCATAGCCAAAGAATTTGCATCACTACGGGGATGAATTTGCAGCTTCAAGCCAATTGAATGTTTTACAATTGGACTTAATCACTTTTTGTGTGCAAAAACACATGACAGGAGGAAGGCTGGAAGATGGGTAGGCCTCCACGAGGTTGGATACCTTTACAGCAAGGTCATGCTGAACCAGTTTTCAGCATAGCAAAAAACACTGAGCTGAATGAATCTGGTTTCGTTTAGGCCTGTGTTAGACCTGACAGGCTTAGGGTGGTCTTTCCCCCAACCTTTTGCCTACCTTCCCCACGTTTCTCATCTTATTTGTGCTGGCTTTAAGACTCTGTGCACTTTACCTCTGGTAACCAGAGCTAAAGTACTTGTGCTCTCTCACCTAAATCATGGTAACATTGGTATACCCTCAATTTACTTATAAGTCCTAAGTAAAGTGCACTACTTGTGCCCAGGGCATGTAGAGTAAATGCTACAAGTGGGCCCGCTGCACTGATTGTGCCACCCATATAAGTAGCTCTCTAATCATGTCTTAGGCCTGCCATTGAAGAGCCTGTGTGTGCAGTTTTACACTGCCATGTCGGCCAGGCAAAATAATCCTTTTGCCAGGCCCAAACCTTCCCTTTTTACACATATGTAACCCCTAATGTAGGCTGTGGACAACCCAGAGGGCAGGGTGGCAATGTGTTATACCTGCACAGCATTTACTTTTAAGTTTTACATGTCCTGATAGTGAAAAACTCCCCAAAGCTTTTTCAGCAAGGCAAGGCATAGCTCTCCAATAGAATAACATTGGGATTACCTTATTACATTTTATAAGTGTAATTAACAATCTGGAAGAGATAATTATGGAAATGGCCCTATCTGCAGGGTCATCCCCACACTTTCTGCCTTCCTCCTCCTCATTTTCCGACCTTGTTTGAGTTCGCTTGAGGACTCTGTACACTTTACCACTGCTAACCAGTTCTAAAGTGCTTGTGCTCTCTCCATAAAATGTGGTAATTGTGGCTTATCCACAATTGGCATATTTTTAGTAAAGTGCACTATATGTGCCCAGAGCCTGTAAATTAAATGCTACTAGTGGGCATGCAGCCTTGATTGTGCCACCCACTACTGTAGCCCTGTAAACATGTCCTTTGTGTGCAGCTTTAAACTGTCATTTTGACCTGGCAGTGCACCTACTTGCCAGGCCCAAACCTTCCTTTTTATAACATATGTCACCTCTAAGGTGGGTCCTGGTTTGTCCTTAGAGCAGGTTGCAGTGTCTTTAAAATGTGGGGAATGTACTTTACGTTTAACATGTTCAGGTAGTAAAGAACTATTAAATTTGTTTTTCATGAATGCAAGGCTATCTCTCCCATAGGTTAACATTGGGGTTAACTTGAAGCGTTCTTTAGGTATAAATTCCAATTGAGAAAAGATAGAAATTCGGAGTTTGGTATCTCTGGACGAACAATTTAAAATCATAACTTATGGTGAAATGGATTTAAAATTGTAAGTCTGAAGATGTCACTTTTAGAAAGTTGGCATTTTCTTTAACCATTCTGTGCTTCTGCCTGTCTCTGAGTAGACATCTGTGGTGGATGACAACTAGGCTTTGTGCATTCCCTCAAGACAGTCACTCACAAAGAGAGTTGGGTGGGACATTTGCATCATGATTGCCCACCACCAGGCTGATGGGCCATTAAATGGCTTTAAGGAGCGGCCGAGCTTAGCACTGCCTCCCTTATAATTGAATAGGGCTGTGCCACTCCCCACACAAAGGGCTGCATAATCTCCTGTAGAGTGTCTAGAGCCAATGAAGGAGGAAGGGCAGGGTCCTTGTGATCTCCAAACGCCTCTTTAAAGTCTCTCCCACTCCAAAGCCATATTTGGGTATAAGTACTGGACCCCAACCCCCACCAAATCAGAACTTTACTGGAATAAAGGGCACTCTACCAGGAAGAAGGACTACTGTGCTGCCGGAGTGACTGCCAATCTGCAACTGCATTGCTGTGTTTGCCTACTGCTCGCTGTGTGCTGTGCTGTAGGAAGGACTGCCACTTTGCTTTTTGCTTTGCTGTGTTGGCCTGTTGTCTGCTGCTTCCTGCCTGCAGTGAGAAGGACTGGACCTGTTCTCTACATCCTTGAACCCAAGATTCTCCAAAGGCTTGTTGGCTTGCCACCTGTTCTCCACAGCCTCAGGAATATCAAAGACTGCTGCAACTCTCCAGATGCTGCTGAACTCTGCTGCCAGTGAGTCCTATCCTTGCCAGAGGTGCTCCCTCCAGTCCTGAGCCTCGGACATGGGTTCTGCAGCTCATTTCTGAAAAAACTGATGCATTGAGCCCTCCACATCGATGCTTTGCTCCATCAAAGGTACTATTTCAGCAGATTCTATGTGGGTTCTATAGCTGATCTAATTGTGGTCAGCCTGAATGTTGGAGTTGCGCAGGTCTCTTTCTTCCTCAAGTAGCCTTTTGAAGGTAGTAACTTCTAAAGCACTGTTTTCACACTTAGGGGGTCATTTTAATCCTGGCGGTCAGAGACCGCCAGGGCTAAAGTGGCGTCCGTACCACCAACAGGCTGGCGGTATGGAGACCCATATTACGACCGCGGCGGTAGTGCCGTGGTCGCACCGCCGGGGCCGGCGGTTTCCCGCCATTTTAGCCCCGGCAGTGATAATCCGCTGGGGATTATGACTCCCCTACCGCCAGCCTGTTCCTGGCGGTTTGCACCGCCAGGAAGAGGATGGCGGTAAGGGGAGTCCTGGGGCCCCTGGGTGCCCCTGCACTGCCCATGCCGCTGGCATGGGTAGTGCAGGGGCCCCCTAACAGGGGCCCGTGCAGCTTTTCACTGTCTGCATAGCAGACAGTGAAAAGCGCGACGGGTGCTACTGCACCCGTCGCACGGCCGCAACACCGCCGGCTCCATTAGGAGCCGGCTCCTATGTTGCGGCCGCATCCCCGCTGGGCCGGCGGGCGTAAACTAGGTTTGCGCCCGCCGGCCCAGCGGGGATGTTGTAATGGGGACCGCCAAGCTTGTAATGACCTTGTAAGGAGTCTTTTTGTGGTTTCTTTTTCAATGAAGTGTTGCAAAGTACTTTACACATTGCCTTATAATGTAAGACTGACTTCTCTGCCCCAAGCTACCAGAGGCTGAGCACAGGTCAGAGTGTGTATCTGGCTTACCCTGACTAAGATTGTAGTCCCCACTTGGATAGGGTGCATACTTCTGCCAACTACAAACCCAATTTCTAACAGAAACGTTTGTCAAGTTTGGTGTTTCTGGACTCACAATTTTAAAGCACAACAACTTAGGGTGAACTTGGATTTTAAATTGCAATTCTTAAAATGCCACATTTAGAAAGTTGACATTTTCTTACTTTAGCCATTTGGGGCCAGATGTAGAAAGTGTTTTGCATGGCGCAAACTGCGAAATTCGCAGTTTGCGCCATGCAAAACGCGCATCGCGATGCAAATTCCCATTTTGCGAGTCGGTACCGACTCGCAAAATGGTAATGCGACTCGCAAATAGGAAGGGGTGTTCCTTTCCTATTTGCGATTCGCACCGCGATGCAGAATTGCTTTGTGACCACAAACGCGGTCGCAAAGCAATTCGCAGTTAGCACCCATGTCAAGTGGGTGCTAACTCATTCGCAAAAGGGAAGGGGTCCCCATGGGACCCCTTCCCCTTTGTGAATGTCGCCAAAAATATTTTTTCAGAGCAGGCAGTGGTCCAATGGACCACTGCCTACTCTGAAAAAACGAAACCAAATGGTTTCATTTTTTATTTTGTATTGCAACTCGTTTTCCTTTAAGGAAAACGGGCTGCAATACAAAAAAACTGCTTTATTGAAAAAGCAGTCACAGACATGGAGGTCTGCTGTCTCCAGCAGGCCACCATCCCTGTGAGTGCAGGGAATCGCAAGGGGGTCGCAAATTGTGACCCACCTCAATAATATTAATGAGGTGGGTCTTTGCGACCCCCTTGCCATTCTCAGAAGGTGTCTGAGACACCATTCTGCCAATGATTTTGCGACTCGGAAATTGCGAGTCGCACTGACTCGCAATTTCCGAGTCGCAAAATCATATCTTTCTACATCTGGCCCTTGGTGTCTACTACCTCTCTCCAATACTTGTCTGGGGTGGCGTGACATCTGGGCATGTATATTCCCTCTAGATAGCCACACACAAAGGGAGCTTGGATGTAACTGAAGGGCCATCCTGTACAGGATGGGAGGGAGGGACTGACACACCTGAAGTGGCAGTGTCATATCCCCACACAAAGGGCCTCACATCCCCTGTAGTGATACTGGAGCCAGGGTAGGAAGGGAGGACCCCTGTGCACCTCAAAGACCTTTCTTTATTGTCTCCCCCAATTCAAAGGCACAACTGGGTATACGTTCTGGACCTCTGACACAACCAACTTAGTACACTTCTGGACCATTGAGTCTGCCAGGAAAAAGGGCTGCTGTGCTGCTACAATTAGTGCTGCTCTGCTGGACAGCTGCTCTACAGGGAACCCCTGGCTTGCTGTGCTGACCTGCTGCCTGCTGCCCTCCTGACTGGGGAAGAACTGAATCAATAACATCCAGCTTGAACTCAGGACCCCAGAGTGACTCCAAGGGCTAGTCTGCTGGCCTCCTGATCTGAGCCTCAGGGACATAACCAGGCTCCCCACAGCTCTTGAACCTGTCTTCAACATGGTTTTGACCCACAAGAGCCGCTTTTCAGGCCCTGAGCTGTTGGAAGTATTTTTTGGCTCCTGAAATCAAGCTTTTGTCCTCTTCACAACTGCAAGCGTACTCGTTCACACCCAAACTGCCCTGCTCGAATCAGCACGAGCTCCTGCAACTTCATCTCTTCACACAGCAAATATAGCTGCTCATGACCTCGAAGCTCCAGCCCACCCATCTGCAACACCTGACTGACTCTCTGCGGACCAGCAGTGCTCTCCTTGTTCCCGGTGAGCTTCATTTGCATGAATGCAACTCTTGGCCCAATTCTTGAGAAGGTAAAACTTCAGCTGGACTTATCTGGGTCTGTATCAGACCAGCAATAAATCCCGGTGGGCCTGAACATTGCGATTTAACCCAGTTTTGCACACCCTGATATCCTTGGTTGGCGCTTTATGCTCTTAAGCACTATTTTTCATTTTAATCTTTAAAAATCATAATTCTGGTTCAACTTATTGGATTTTTGTTGTTTTGGTTTTGTTTCCTTCATTAAATTAAGCTCTATTTATCAAATCTGGTGTGAATTATTTTTGTGTGGTGTTTTCGCTGTTGTACTATTTGAAGTGTTGCACAAATACTTTACACATTGCCTCTTAAGTGAAGCCTGAATGCTCTGTGCAAAGCTACCAGAAGGTGTGCACACACTAACTTATAGTGGGTTTGTAACTTGACCTGATTAGGAATGTGGTTGCTGCTTGAACATGGTGCATACCTCTGCCAACCAGAAACCCAATTTCTAACAGCCTGGATGAAATTAAGTCAGCGTAATTTCCATAATTTCAGGAATTATTCATTAAGCTTTTTCAATACTATACATAGTTATACGTATGCTGCAAAAGGGAATTGTACTTGTGAACAAAAAGTGGTTTTATTAGAATGTGCAAAAGCCTATGTTTGAATAGTACATGTACTAAAAATGAAAATTTGTAGTAGATAATTATACTTAAACATTATAGGCCTAAAAGTGAAGTAAATAAGTGTTGATTTAAGTTGGCCTAAACGCAATGCTATTTTAACTGAAAATAATGCATTAACATTGAAAAGACTGTTTTCATGTTGAATTGTGTGACACACACCTTGATCACAAGCAGACTTGACTACAGCAATGCCTTATGTGCCGGAACCACCAAGAAAACCTGAACAAGCTTCAACAAAACCAGAATGCTGAAGCTAGACTTGTCCTGAATATCCCCCACCGAGACCACATCACAGGACACCTGTGAGATCTCCACTGGCTCCCCGTCGAGAAGAGGAACAACTTCAAACTCCTACTACATGCCTACAGAGCACTCCACAACTTGAGACCCAGTTACCTCCACCACCGCATCACCTGGTACTCCCCTTCAAGAAGTCCTTGGCTGGAGGAAGATCGTTCAACTACCTGGCGGCAAAAGGTTGGAACACCGTACCTCTCCACCACAGACAGTCACCATTGCTATCTCAATTCAGGAAGGACCTCAAGACCTGGCTCCTTGACTGAACCCTGAGGACACCGTACAGTGCCTTGAAACTCTATGGGTGAGTAGCATACGGCAAATGGCTGATTGATTGATTGATTGTTGTTTGCACAAGATGTTTTTCTTCTCTTTACTGCAGATGTTCTAACTTTCCATAAGCCTTCAGTTAGCTAGTGAATGCACATTTGCGTTGTATTAGACAACTGATAGTCAGATTCTCACTGGTAAGAGGAGGCAACAGGAAGAATGAGTCATGAGAAGATCAGCCTGGACCACAGAATACCAACAGTGCAACTTTTCAATGTGTGAGAAAATTGATACTTTGTCTAGACACAAGACAGGAGACAAAAGAAAGTAATGTTGCAACTTAGAATATTGTGTGTTATATTAGTACTTGTTCCTAGAGTAGCAGCTGAATTCCTTGCCCGACTCTCTGATAGGAGACTCATCTTTGAGTTTCTGATACTTCTCTACATGAGAGGTTGTGTTACCTATTTTCATTTATTGTGTTCTGATTTCAGGGGTGAGGATGCTTACCAGCTTGACATGAAGACATGCTTATGCATTGGTCTCTCTTATTAGTTCTCTTTCTGAGTATCTCAGCTAAGAACTTACTCCTTATTATTTCAATTTAAATAGATAAGGAACTGCCTTTATGGAACACGTTTGCTGCAATAGTGTACTATTTACTGTCATATTGACTAACATTTTATTTCAGCTTATATTGAAATTTCAATTATTGGATTATATTCATCATTAATGATGATGCTTAAGAGATTAAAGATCACTGAATAAATGATAAAATACTAAAAGAATTGAAAATAAAACCCTTATACCCTTTAGTGATTAAACCTGAAGTTCAAGGTATAGAAAACTCTCCACCCTCAACTCTATTCACTGTAAAATGCTACAGCAAATGCACAGTGACAACATATGCAAGTTGCTGTTATTTGCTGTGCTTGTTTTAACACTTTTTTAAAGCTAATTGTGTCCTTGCATAAACAATTGATGTGAGGATGCATTGTGAGTACAAATATAGCACAAATGAGAGAGTTTACTGAATTATGTGTAATTTCTCATACTTTTTTTGACATTTTTGCATAATTATGTAAGCTGTGCATATCCCATTACTCTAGTGGTGGACATAATGATTAAGTCCCAGTTTTATTCAACTACTGGGAAGGTTCCTCCTGGTAACACCTTTCTCCAGCCAGGGTCTCTGCAAGTTCTGGTCCATATAAGTCAGCGGTCCCTCTTGAGTCAGCAGTATGTCTGCTTTTCGTGTCGCTGTAGAAGGCAAATAGTAGGTCAACTGTTAGACGTGGCCCTTTTTGTAGTTTTCCCTAAGCTGTTTGCCTTCTGTAGCGGAACCCAAATTTGTTGGTATTAGGATTCTGTGTACTTTTCCTTGCTAATCAGTGGTAAAGTGCTTGTGCTCTCTCCCTAAAACATGGTACAATTGGCCTATCTGTGATTGGTACCTTTACTTTACATGTAAGTCTCTAGTAAATGGTACTAAAATGTACCAAAGGCCTGTAAAATAAATGCTGCTACTAGGCCCACAGCACTCTTTGTGCCACATACTAAAGTAGCACTCTAAAACCTGTCTCAGGCATACCACTTCAGCCTGCAGTGCAGTTTTAAACTCCCATTTCAACCTAGCCAAATAAACCTCATGCCAGGCCTAAATCTTCCTTTTTAATACTTACAAGTCACCCCTAAGGTAGGCCCTAATGTCCCAGAAGGCAAGATGCATTGTAATTAAAAAGTAAGCCATGTGTGCTTAAGTTTTACATGTCCTGTCCGTGAAAAATACATAAAGTCATTTTTTACAGTTGTAAGGCCTTCGTTCCCCACTGACTATCAGTGGGTTACCTTATTACACGTAATAAGTTATAATGTTTGATTGGGGGCAGATAGGGAAGTGGTGTGTACACTCAAGAACCAGGTGCTGGGTCTCGGAGTGGAACACCGCAACCAGTCTGCAGGCTTTACAGAGAAGCTAGAACAGGTGTGGTGCAGAGGAGTGCAGAGGAGCAGCATGGCAATTTGTGGCATCTGCGTTGGTCCCACACTGTGCAGCAGGCTATCCCTGCCTGGAGAGCCTGGGCAGCCCTGATAGCTGATAGCTCGGGTAGCCCAGCCCGGGCCTTTTTCAACAAGCGGCAGAGGGGGCAGTGGCTCAGGTGGAGGGGCCGGTAGTTACCAGTAGCTGCCGGTAGCTGCCTGCTGCAATGGTAGCAGTGCATTGTGGAAAGCGTGCTGAGGTATCACCAGCTGAGGCGCCATCAGGGGAGGATAGGGGAGGACAGGGGAGGACGTCTGGGGATTTACGTGGGGCAATTACGCGGCCCTCTTTCTTAGCCCCTTGCTTTCTCTAACCTGTGGTTCTGGCTCTTGCCCCTCCTTCCCATTCCACCTTCAGCACCATAGTCCTCAGCACACTGAAACGTCCTGAAGCACCTTGAGGCATTGGATGAAGCATTGCTTCTGTTTGATCCTGCCTGACCTTGCTTTACGCCTTCTCTATGCCCCTATGCATCCTACGATAGTGAGATCTTTCTGACATCCGCAGACACCACAAACTCATCCGAGCCGCCAAGAGAACCGCCTTCAAAGACCGAATCAACAACAACGCACACAGCCACAAGGAGCTCTTCAACGTCGTGAAGGAACTCTTCAACCCCAGCTCAAACGCCAATGACATCCTGCCATCCTAAAACCTCTGCGACTCCCTAGCCTCCTACTTCCGCCACAAGATTGCAGACATCTACGACAGCTTCAGCACCCAGACCCCACCATCAACCACCAACACCACAGAATCACCTACGACCAACCTCCTGCTCTCCTGGACCCCCGTCAACGACAATGACACCATCGAAATCATGAACACCATCCACTCCTGCTCTCCATCTGACTCCTGCCCTCACCACATCCTCAACAAATCAAGCTCCGTCATCGCACCCCAACTACGGAAGATCATCAACAGCTACTTCGAGTCTGCCACCTTCCGGGAGAGCTGGAAACACACCGAGATCAATGCCCTCCTCAAAAAACCCAAGGGGGACCCAAAGGACCTCAAGAACCTCCAGCCTATCTCCCTGCTCCCCTTCCCGGCAAAAGTCATCAAGAAGGCTGTCAACAGACAACTAATCCGCTTCCTTGAGGAGAACCGCACCTTGGACCCTTCCCAATCCGGAATTCCACAACAACCACAGCACCGAAACTGCCCTTGTTGCCGCCACTGACTACATCCTCCTGGACCTCTCGGCCACGTTCGACACCGTCTGCCACCACACCCTACAATCATGCCTCAGCAATGCTGGAATCTGCGACAGAGCCCTGGACTGGGTCACTTCCTTTCTCACCGGCAGAACCCAGAGAGTCCGCCTCCCCCATTCCGCTCGGAGGCCACCAAAATCATCTGCGGCGTACCCCAGGGTGCGTCCCTCAGCCTGACCTTCTTCAACTACTACATGGCCCGATCGCTAACATCGCCAGATCCCACAACCTCACCATCACCTCATACGCCGAGGACACCCAGCTGATCCTCTCCCTCACCAAGGACTCTGCCAAGACCTACCTCCATGAAGGAATGAAGGCCATTGCCGAATGGATGAAGAGCAGCTGTCTCAAACCCAACTCTGACAAGACGGAAGTCCTCGTCTTTGGCTCCACCTCCTCTGTATGGGATGACTCCTGTTGCCCTGCCACTCTCGGAACCACTTCGACTCCCACCAATCACGCACGCAACCTAGGATTCATCTTGGACCCCTCACTATCCATGACCCAGCAAGTCAACGCCCTCTTCTACTCCTGCTTCAACAGCCTCCGCATGCTCCGAAAGATCTACAAATGGATACCCACTGAAACCAGAAGAACGGCCACCCAAACCCTCGCAAGCAGCAAGCTGGACTACGGCAATGTCCTCTATGCAGGAACCACGGCCAAACTCCAGCAGAGGCTGCAACGCATCCAGGACGCCTCTGCACGCCTCATCCTGGACATCCCCCACCACTGCCACATCACCGATGACCTGAAAAACCTGCACTGGCTCCCAGTCAACAAGAGAATCACCTTCAAACTCCTCACCCACGCTCAAAAAGCACTGCACAACACCAGACCAGAATACCTCAACAGACGACTCTCCTTCTACACCCCAACCCGGTATCTCTGCTCCACCGACCTCGCCCTCAAGACCGTCCGACGCGTCCGCAAACCTTCAACTGGCGGTAGATCATTCCTGCACCTCGCCGCCAAAACGTGCAACACTCTTCCCACCCACCTGCGCCAGACCAAAGACCTCCTTACCTTCAGGAAACTTCTCAAGACCTAGCTGTTTGAGCACCCCCCTCCCCTCCTGCGCACCTGGGACCCTCACAGGTGAGCAGTACGCTTTACAAATTCCTGATTGATTGATTGATTGATTGATTGAGTTCAATCTGGATCTAACTGAACTCCTGAACCCCTGAAATCTGTTATTAAGAGTTATCAAGCGTCAGGTTTTAATATCTGTTCTGGCAACCAGCTAGACAATCAGCACGGCAACCAGCATGATAATCAGCACATCGATATTGCAAGCAATCTGGAAGCCCTGCAATTGTTCCCTAGCTCTGCCAATCCTAGCCAAGTGCGTCAAAGTGTCAAAATGCCTTCTTTTGGGTGGAGTGCAGTGGCTGTAGTCAGCCACTGCTAAGTGTGTGCCACAGTACTCAAGCGGAAGCGGCCTGGCTAGTGCTGGGTGCGGCTTGCAGAAGCTGGTGTAACTCGCTTTCCCAGCTGACGACCAGGCTGCCTTTGAAATACTTCCTACTTGCCAACACAATTCAACATAATCCAAAGCACAATCCAATCAAGCTTACTCAAGCCCAATGCCAATTTGCCAATCTGCATTGCAGACTACATCCACTCAGCAATCTTCTAGGGCACTACTTTGGCCTACTCAAGGCCCAGTCCTGTTGGAACCAGTCGGTGCCCAGTGACTTTTAGTCAACGACTACGGAGTTTTTACAGGACTCCAACTGTTGTGAATGCCTTGTATCACCAACAACTGGATTGGAGAAAATTCCAGCTATGGTCTCTTCACCGACGACTCATGTTTAGGATAAGAAAGTCAAGGAGGAGGAGAAGCAGGGGCTCTGATAAGCAGCACTCTAAGGTCAAAAACATTAAGTCATGGACTGCACAAAGCGGCGCACGGACCAACTCCATTCTGCCTGTTACTAGGCCAAGGATGCCTGGTGGTAGCAAATGTAAACCCAGATCCAAAGGGTTTCCAGGGGGACTGGTATCATCAAATTAAACTTTCGGACTATCTTCTCTGCAAAAGCCAGCAACAGCTCATGAAATGGCATACGGGAAAAAGCATAGCAAGCTTCAGGAATGTCTGACATCAACCCGCAGAAAACAGCTGGCCAACTTAAACTCCAATTTAAAGTTCAAGCCCCAGTAACAATATTGGACTTTTTAAAAAAAAAAGCCAGTTTCACCATCATCTCAGGCAAGTCAGTCTCAATTGATTAGCTTTTCAGGTAACCCTGCTACTGTGAGGACCACTAACCCTTTGAGGCCTCGGGGCCAGTTAAAAAATGGCGCAATACAGCAGTCGGACACTACTAATATAGCGATATCATCTACAGCTAGAAACTGACTTTTTGCCTGAAGTTGTAGCAGATTCTGAAGAATTGCCACTTATGACCTGGGATATCAAGGACAAAATCTCCACCATCCACTTTCCGAATATGAACCTACACTCACAGTGAAAATGGCCTTCCTTTCCATCAGTAGACAACTCACTAGACCTGTGGGCATGCCCCAAGGAGCCCACAAAACAAAGGGGTGTCTCTTTCCGGCAGTTTGTAACCACTGGCTATTCAGCACGGGATGGGCAAATAGACTTATCAGACCACATAGGAGGAGGCTTAGGATCAAAAGTCCCCATACAAGCTCCATCTATTAGAACTAATTGTGCCAATCTTGGACTGCTGAGCACAAAAGGCCTCAACGGCAAAGACTATAGTGAGGAACAATCCTTTGCTCAAGATCCTAGTCATACGGCTCTTTTAGCAGCTCTTCCAGCTGCTCAGTCGGGGATTGAGACACTAATATGCCCATCAAACTCTGCCCAGAGTGACTTATTGCTATAGATAAATATGACTTTGATTGCTACAACGAACACTCTTACTTGGCAATCTGATAAGTTGGAGGTACAGTCGGACCCGATTCAAGCTGTAGCTAACTCCATCACCCGAATAGAGGTCACATTATCCACCTTGGAACAAAGCGGCCTCTCACTCAGGACCAACATAGCTAGTCCGGGCACTACAACAAGCGTTTGTTTTCCGATAGTAGACAAACTTTCTACTTTGCCGGAGATCCTAACCTCCTTGATATCAGACTGGAAGTTAGCCTTCTCCGAAGTCTCCATGGCAAAGGATCACTCTTCTAAAATTGTATCTACTGCTTGGTCAAAAATGCATACTGAATCTGTACACAATATTTCTGCGGAGTGTCAGGCCCCAGCAAAGCATGTTACATCTGCAGATCTCCATTCCCAGCAAGCTACTCTAAGCTTTTCTAACTCTTTTGGGGCCAGACCTCCCATTGAAGCTGCTGTCATTATCCATCAAGCATCGACTGAGCATAAACAGTCACCAGATGATCATTTAGACCTTGTTCAGTGCTCGGTATGGTCGCATGCCACTTCAAGGAAAGCTAAAAAAAGGTTAAAAAAAGGGAAAAAGCAAAGCCGAAAAGCAACAGTTGCAAGCCCAGACCTTGAAGGTGAAACATATGGTCCCTGTCAACACGACAAACGTGCCTTTCATCTTTAAGGGAAGGAAGAGTGACAAAAAAGGTCCTGGGCCATGCAAATTTGTTCGTTCTTCCTATCTTTCAACCTCCATTAACGCTCAATGACACAGAACCAGCTCTGATCAGGGTCCACAATTTGGCCATTGTTCCTTCAAAGTCTATTCCACTCCAGGACCAGATGCAATCAATCTTGCAAAAGCAAGCAACCTGCTACTCGCTTGGTGTATATTCTGCCATAGCTCAGGACTGGACACAACAAAATCACTGTAATCCGTCCACACCTAACATGATTGCCGAAGAGCCTGCGATCTCAAATCCTACAGTCCGCAAGCCATCAGGCAATTTCCTATAGGCCAGATCCTCCTACCACACAGGCTCCACTACTCATGACTGCCACTAATAGTGGCCTACGGCGCCCGAGCATTAGGCAATTCAGTGACGTGCAACCAAAGGCTGATCATTCCAGCGAAATTGTTGATCACTCAACGCTTGTCAAACTTGTACTAATGCCACAATATGAAACTGAAGGCAGCCACAATATCTTGAACCGTTCTAATTTATTGTGACTCTTCTCAGCACTCCAGAAGTCAGCTCGGAGGATATCTTGAAAATCGCATTAAGAACTCTGCCAGAGGATAGAAGGGGAAGAGAAGCTACAGTCTTGTTAATTCAAACGCCCCAATTGCCTGAGCAAATGAACTCATTTTAACTTAAGAAACAACAGGCCCCTTTAGCTTCACAAACTCAAACATACAGTCTTTTGAAAGGTGTGGAGAATTTTCAATCTACTTTGCCTAGCCTCAAAACTGGTACAACTCGATCCTGTAAAACATCTTGAGGCACCTCTAGACAAAGTTCCTTCAATTCCTTTAAGGAATCCAGTACGCCAGATTGGAAATGGCTGACATCTGTCTTAACCAGTGGCTCCCCTCACTGCTCCTAGTACTTCCAAACGAGTGTTAAAAGGAAGGCACCATCTACAAATTATCTAATGGAATGTAGCTGGCCCACCTAGACTACTTAAGGTCACTTAAGCTAACCTGCTTCTAACAGCCACTGAGATGCTTTGTGTGCAAGAAACATGGCTCATGAACCCTTTGGTAATTCCCAGATTTATTGAAATGCACAAGGCAGTGATAAAGAAAAATATATTTGGGAGACCACCTGGTGGCCTTTCGATCTACCTTAATATTGGCCTTGACTTAAAGACGACACTTGTAGGTGACAATGACATGTTTCAGTCAATCAAATTAGAGGGCAAAAAAAACAAAGATCACATAATAAGAATTCTATTAATCAACCTATTCCTTAATTTTTGTGACGAGGGAGGATGGAAAAATGCGTCATTTAACCGAAGCCCTAGAGGAGGTATTGTGTGATTATCCTGGGAATAGTGTGATTCCTTGTGGGGATTTTTATCTTAAGTCCCTTTGAACGGCCGCTGGTTGACGGTCACCCAGTATGTCCAACAACAAAGCTATTGCAAAGCTTCCTTGCCAGGCACGTTTTGGTTTCTATTCAATATACTCTGTGAGAGTACTTCCCACATGTAAATTATCCAAGCATTTTTCTGGGGAAAAGCCCACTTGACTACATCTTCGTCTCATCAGATCTCTTCAAGTATTTGAAGTCCTTTGAAATTCCCAACATTGAGGCTAGTGACCACGCACCTCTCTTTATTGAATTGAGTGCGTACCCGAGCTTGATGGACACCTTGCTGACTGTTGGTCTCTTAAATGGAGATGAGCATGTACAAGTCATACGTTGCATAAAATGGGGGCCACTTTCTTTGGGAATCGGCCAAGGGCCCCACTCTCTTGACACAGTCGGGTGAAAATCTGCTGAACAACTGGTCGGAAATAGTCAACGATCTGCTGCATAATTTAAGTACCTCTCCTCCCCTTCAAAGGCCTAAACTAAATGCCTTTCAGTCATCTTTGATAAGGGACAGCAAGCGGCGCATGTAGAATCTACAAAGCCGACACCACAGAAGTAATCATTTGCAGTGTAATTCTGAACACCTGGCACAACTTCAAGCTGCAAAGAAACAACATAAGTAACTGGTCTGGTCCTTTAAACAGACACAGGCAGAAAAAAGAGTGGTTACACGGTTACTCTCTTTTGGGTAAGGGTAACCAAGCAGACTTATGGAGGTTAATTAAAAACAGGATGAATCAAGGGGGCCCACAATCCAATACGATCAATGAGGAAAACTAGATCCGCCATGTAACTAAGTTATTTGTAACTAACACCTTTTCCCCTGCAAGGACAAGGAACCAAGGGAGCCAACAAGTGCAGAAACAACTCCTTGGAACTACTCTTACGGCAACAGATGTTACACCTTGTCTTAAAAAAATAAGGCTGTCAGGTGCGCCTGGGCCCAATGGCACCCCTGCCTACTTGTTCAAAGATGATACCACCTTATGGTCAGCTTCTCTTTCGACTTTGTACAATGCCTGCCTGCTATCCCAATCAATTCCAAACAGTTTTGAGGGACTCCATCCCACATCCGATTTATAAGAAAGAGGATAGACAAGATCCAGTAAACTATTGCCTCATCACCCTTCTTGATATTGAGGCTAAATTATTTTCCTCTCTGCTGTTAAAAGAGCTGGAATGCTGGGCAGAAGCTAATAATATCATTCCTGCTTGTCAAACAGGGTTCAGGGCAAAAGCAGAGACAACAGACAATATAGTGGCCCTTTCTTATTTAATACAACAAGCCTCTAGTAAAAATACCCCACCACTCTATGCTTGCTTTGTGGACTATTCCCACAGCATTTGATTCTGGTGACAGAAACCATTTATGGGCAAAACTCCAGGGTTTACCCAGTAATCTGTTAAGGTCGATAGAACTACTTTACACAAAGACTTGGGTAAGAGTAAAGCTGTCTACAACTGCCTTAATCAGGAAGATCCCTATGGACAATGGCCTGAAGCAAGGATGTGTCTTTGCCCCGCTCCTCTTTAACCTGTATACTTCAGACATGTCGTCAGCTCTAAAAAGCGCCAACTCGATCCCACCTAGAATTGGGAAATTAAGAATAATACTTCTACAGTATGCTGACCACATTATCTTGCTGGATCACTCAAGAGTAGAACTTCAAAAGCACTATCTTCTCTTCATAATTACAATGAGGGAAATAAGATGACTGTGAATGTTTCTAAAACAAAGGTAGTTGCCTTCAGGAAAGCCTCTAAAAACCTGGTCTATGGGCCCCTTGAAGATCACAGGAGTAAAGTCATACAATTACTTAGGGGTGTGGCTGACAGCAAACGGGAGAGCTAAAGTTCACCTCTGCCATCTTAAAACTAAAGCTGACCTGATAATTGCAAGAGTGTGTCAACAACTTGATCGAGAGCCCTTCAATTCCCATTCAACACGTGCTTGCAGCTTCTCTTCTGTCAGCATTAAATTATGGTCACATAGCACTTCCAGGGCAGTTCACTAATTTAGCAGGCCAACTTCAAGTTAAAGCCTATAAAAGGGTGTTTAAGCTCCCACAGTATATAAGAGGTTGTCTAGTAAGATTAGAGCTGGGACTAGAAGTGGGCCTATATGGGTGCTTTTCTAAAGTACTATTATAGGGTTGCCACAGCTCCACTTAATACATTGAAATCAGCAATTCGCTGTATCTGAACCCTAAATAATAATCCCTGGTCGAACTTTCTAGGCAACTCATTGTAACCCTAACACATTAACCAGTCGTCCTTAGACTCACTGCTTCTCACGCAATCCACCCTCAAAGCGACTCTGAAGAGGCAGTGTAGAATCATTTCAATTGCAATAGATCTTGCTAAATCAAATACTTGCAACGCAGCCATACTTAAGTGTGCGGTTGGAAAACTTTGCTTGTTGCAAATCATGACCACAAGGGCTCTGAGGATTAAAGAGATGAACTCAAAATGGCAATCCCTCTCCATTATAACCAATTGCAGACTTTGTGGGAATGAATTTGAGTCGTTAAGCCATCTTCGCTGCTGTTGCCCGGCTCTGAGGATTGCACATTACACTTTGCTCAAACCTCTCTTTTTAAGTCAAGGCATAAGGACGTGAGCACAAGCAATGAAATTCGTTTTTGCTATGAAAGAACCCATGATTTAGCAAAATTTGGGAAATTCATTAATCAACTACAAAACGTGCTGGATGCAAGTAGAAAATTTGGCTAGTCTTTGCTTTAATTATGCCTACGTTGCACTTATGTCATTTCAACATTTGAGTTTTTAAGAATGTGTCCATTATAGGCTGCAGTACAAGATTTTTTGGACAGACAGCCTTACCTGCGCCAGCTCTCACAATATGATCCGACTCTGACTTAGTTACCCCTTGCACTTTCTACTGTAATGTAATTTTTTTTTGAATTTTTTGATATTTTGTCTTCATCGTAAACTGCTATCATTTGAAGATTCTTCTTTGTAAGATTTCAATTAGTCATATAGAAAACATTTTTTACAGATTACACTCAAATTAATCATAATGTAAAATCATCTTTAATGATAAAGTTGAATTTTAAGTTTAAGTCACAATTCTGAAAATGGCACTTTAATAAGTTGCCATTTTCTTGCACTAACCATTTGTTGCCAGCTGCCAGTGTCCTGGGTCACATAACTGTGAATGGATCTGCTATAGGAGTTTGTGTATTACTTCCAGACAATAAGACAAAGTGGGCTTAACCCTTAGGTGTGTTAGACGAGCTGGACTCGCCCTCGGCCACGGTTGCCAGGTGCTAGTGCTCCCCCGTGGGCCTCCCACCGACAACCCCCCATCAGGGATGGAAGGGAAATCGCTTCCCTTCCACCCCTGATCCCCCACCCCCAGCAATCTGATGATGTCAGCGCACACACAGCCTGCTGACATCATCAAATGGTGCTGAATTGCTTCTAGAGCGATTGGAGAGAGGACGTCCTAAAGGTGAGTCCTCCTCCTTGGGGGTTTTGAAGATGGGAAAACAGACACAGAAGGAAATGAAAGAGTTTTTCCTTTCCCCGTGCCTGTTTTGAGTGGATTCCTGCTCCACGATCGTGGGCGAGGCCCACGATCGTGGAGCAGGAATCCATCCATTAGACACCAGGTAGTGTTTTATGTGTATTTTGGGGAGTGACCCCTTAGGCAAGGGTCGCTCCCCTGGGGGTATTATTCTATCCAAGGTGGGCAGAAAACACTTAGGCACCAGGGATCTTGTGTGTGTGTGTGTTTTGTATGGGGGGCGGCCCCTTTGGCAAGGGTCAACCCTCAAAGGGGGCACATTACTGATGTCTATTTCTGCCCCCTTTGGGAGCAGATCGGCCTATTTTTTTTAGGCCCAACTGCCCTCAAGGCAGGCAGAAGCAACCAAGACTCCAGGGAATTTATTTTTGTTCCCCTTTGTTTTTTTTGTGCTGGGGGTGCCCCCTTTGGCAAGGGTCAATCCCGCAACGGGGGCGCAGAACTGTTGGCCATTTCTGCCTCCTTTGGGGGCAGATCAGCCTATTTTTTTAGGCCCATCTGCCCCCAAGGGGGGCAGAATCCACTTAGGCACCAGGGATCTTGTGTGTGTGTATGTGTGTGTTTAGTATGGGGGGGCGGTCCCTTTGGCAAGAGTCCCCCCCAAAAAGGGGGCATATTACTGATGCCCATTTCTGCCCCCCTTGGGGGCAGTTCGGCCTATTTATTGTATGCCCATTTCCCCACAAGGGGGACAGAATCCACTTAGGCACCAGGCAAAATTTGTAAATGCTTGGTGGTGGGGTGTTTGTCAACTGGCAAAGTATTTGTAATGTGATTATGACAGTTTATTCCTCCCTTTTGTTCTACTTCAAAGCTTTTGCTACCTTTGCTGTGGATCTTTGCTGTTTTGGCAGTAGTTGACCTGCGGTTTGCGTAGTTGTATGTTTTAGGTAAGTAAAAGCAATTTACTCCAAAGGAGTATTGTTGACATGCATGAATGACATGAATGACATGTTTGAAGGTGGTGGATTAAATGCAGGATTGTGTGTGAATTTGTCCCTAGATTTATGCACAATGTTATCTGTGTTGTCTTATGTGCTTTTCTTTTTTTTTCTTTTTAGTGGGATATCATTGGTGATTGCTGTGTCTGTGCAGAGTAGTTGCTGGTGAGTAGCCTTTCCAGGCAAATGATTTGTATATTTTTTTAGTACATAACTCTTTATAATAAAGCCACACTTTGTTTATTACTTATTTTAGACAGTGCTGGTTGTTGTTTAAAATCCATTTGTTGTTAGAAAGGATCATGGGCGGTGGCAGAGTGACAGCTCAGCAGGTTGTTGGCATGCTTTTTGAGTCGTCTTTTGACCATGATTATGAGAGTGACCCTTCATCTGAGGTAGAGGAGGAAGTGAGAGATTCTGGCAGTGAGTTTTCTGTCAGAGAGGAATCTTCTGATGAGGAAGCCACTCTCAGTGCAGATGAAGGGCCTGTTCTAGAGGAAGACATTGATGTGCCAATAGTGCAGCAGCCTGGGGCTGAAAGGTTTCCCACTGGAAGACTTGACATCTGGATTGCACCAAACATGGAGCAGCCACAGTTGCCTGCATTTACTGGTCTCCCAGGGTGTAGAGTTAATATGGAAAACTTTTTGACTGTCAATTTCTTTCACTTGCTTACAGACAATGTATTTTTGGAAGAGATTGTTGAGCAGACTAATTTGTATGCAGAGCAGTATTTGAGGGACAACGCTGCCAGACTTAGGCCTCAGTTTAGAGTTGCCCAGTGGATTCACACAAATCTGGAAGAGTTGAAAAAGTTCCTGGGTTTTACTTTTTTGATGGGGTTGATAAGGAAGCCGTCGCTGGCTTCTTATTGGTCTACTAGTCCCTTGATGGCAACGGCTATATTTCCTGCAACCATGACTCGTAATCGGTAATTGCTTCTTCTTCGGATGCTTCATTTTGTTGACAATGCTTCAGCCTTGCCACGAGATCACCTTGATTGTGACCGTCTTTCTAAGATTAGGCAGGCCTTGATCATTTTGTAGATTGATTTTCAGAGGTTTATGTTCCAAGGAAAGAAATATCTGTAGATGAGTCTTTGGTCCTGTTCAAGGGGCGTTTGTTTTTTAAGCAGTACATTCCTAGCAAGAGGGTACAGTATGGAATTAAGATGTATACGCTATCTGAAAGTAGTGCAGGATATGTGTATAATTTCCGGGTAGACACTGGTAGGGATTCCAGCATTGATCCCCCTGGTTATTCGCCGACTTTTTGCAGTTAGTGAGATCATTGTGTGGGAACTTGGTAGACGACTGTTTAACAAAGGTCACCATTTGTATGTAGATAACGTCTACACTGGAGTGCAGTTGTTCAAGGAATTGTTCAGAGTGGACACTCTTGTGTGTGGCACATTCTGCTGTAACTGGAAAGGCTATCCGAGGGAGCTTGTCTGTAAAAAATGTAAGAGGGGACAGTGCAGTGCCAGGCCGAATGTTTAGCTGCTAGCTCTGAAATTTGCAGACAGAAGGGATGTCTACATGTTAATTCCTGGAGAGTACTTCACCTGTGGGTGTTTATGGTCAAGTTGCTGAAGTGTGCAAACCTGTGTGCATTTTAGACTACAATAAGCACATGGGTGGTGTTGATAGAGTAGACCAGAGGTTGGAACCTTACACTGCTATTCGTAAGGCTTCGGTTTGGTATAAAAAGTTGGCGATCCATTTGTTTCATTTAGCAACTTTTAATGCTTTTATTGTGTTCAAGGATTGTTTCCCTGAGTCAAGGATGAAATTTGTTACATTTCAGGAGTCGGTGATAGAGAGCCTTATTGTGGTGAAACAGGCAAGAGTTCCTAGAGTAGCAGCGGTGGAGGATGTGGCTAGATTGAAAGATTGCCACTTTCCTGATCTCATTCCTCCCACTCCGAAAAAAGACTTTCCCACTAAGAAATGTAGAGTCTGTCCCCGAAGAGGTATCCGGAGGGAGACTCTGAACTACTGCCCTGATTGTCCTTCTAAGCCTGGGCTGTGTGTGGTGGCTGTTTTATAAGTTACCACACCCAAAACAATTATTGGGAACTACCATGAGCGAAAACTGCCTGTTCTGTAATGTTTTATATTTTTTGTTCAGTTTCACGGTTGGCATTACTGTCATGCATTGAGTTAAAACTTTTGAGTGTGTAGTTTTGTACTTATTCGTAATTAGTGGTCTCTTTTTTGTTTAAAAAAAGTGATGCTGGTATGCGTGGAGTGGCACCTGGCCAAATGCAAGTACATACGCTTCCATCAGCTGGTATGATTGTTGTATCAGGAATGTGGGTGTATGAAAGTGATGGGCCCTTGAATGGCGCTGTTTGCTGATGCGAGTGTTGTAATGTGATCGGCTGGCGACATGAATGGTCTTGTGTATGTCATGTATGAAAGGTGTGTGAATTGACTGTAAAGCCGTTGGTGCCTTGACGCGGCTTCACAGCTCACGAGCTGTGAGTCATTGGTTTAGTTTTTTGGCCTTTCAGTTATTAACAGTGAATTTCATTTTTGTGAAATGTCTTGTTAATAAAATTTGATCTGTTGAACCACCACTCACACGTGTGCCAAATCCAACCAGTATGTGTGGTAAAAATGACTGTGTGGTAGAAATTACAAAACCTGCTCTGCTGTAATCAGGCGTCGGAGCACACCCGTGACATGCTATGTGTCTCGGGTGGGACCTCGATGAAGAAGCATGCCACCAACTGTGTTAGTGGGTGAGGGCATCTTCTTAACATAACCTAAGTGTGTTTCTTTTAACAATTCACAATTTTAGTGTTTGGAACATCACTGAAGGACGTAGACACATCAAAATGATCTATTACAACACCACCTGTTTTTCTGGAGGGGGTCGCCTGCATTTTTGGTCCCAGGTGCGGCGGTCATCCAGGGAAACCTACCAAACCCAGACATTTGTGAAAACTAGACACCCAGAGGAGTCCAGAGAGGTGTGGCTTGCATGGATCCCCCAACATTTTCTTACTCTGCAAAACTCAAAATTTGCTTAAAAAAGCATATTTTCCTCACTTTTCTTTATAGGATCACCGCGCCGGCACACATGTTCTACCACCCAGCGTTCCCATCAGTCTCCCAAGTAAAATTATACCTCACTTGTGTGGGTCCCCAAAGCAGGGTCAGCCTAAAACCGTATACATTTTAAAATTGTGCTTATCAACTTGCTGTGCTATCCCCTCAATCTCTACACGTTTTTGGGCTTTTCCTGTTGCAGGCACCTGGGCCAACCATACAAGTGAGGTACCATTTTTATCGGGAGACTTGGGGGAATGCTGGGTGGAAGGAAATTTGTGGCTCCTCTCAGATTCCAGATCTTTCTGTCTTTCTGTCATTTCTATGTGAGGAAAAAGTGTTTTTCTGCCAAATTTGAACGTTTGCAAAGGATTCTGGGTAATAGAACCTGGTGACAGCTCCAAAAGTCGCATCATTATGGATTTCCCTAGATGCCTACTTTCCATAAATGTATAAGTATGCTAGGTTTCCCTAGGTGCCAGCTGAGCTAGAACCCAAATTCCACATGTAGGCACTTTCCAAAAAACAGCCCAGTTTTATTCAGGAAAATGTGATGTGTCCATGTCGTGTTTTGGGGCATTTCCTGTTGCGGGCACCAGGCCTACCCACGCAAGTGAGGTACCACTTTTATCGGGAGACTTGCGGAAATGCTGGGTGGAAGGAAATTTGTGGCTCCTCTCAGATTCCAGAACGTTCCATCACTGAAATATGAGGAAAAAGTGGGGTTTTTTTGCCAAATTTTGAGGTTTGCAAAGGATTCTGGGTAATAGAACCTGGTGAGAGCCCCAAAAGTCACCTCATTCTGGATTCCCCTAGGTGTCTACTTTCCATAAATGTATAGGTTTGCTAGGTTTCCCTAGGTGCCGACTGAGCTAGAAGCCAAATTCCACAGGTAGGCACTTTCCAAAAAACAGCCCAGTTTTCATTAGGAAAATGTGATGTGTCCATGTCGTGTTTTGGGGCATTTGCTGTTGCGGGCACTAGGCCTACCCACACAAGTGAGGTACTATTTTTATTGGGAGACTTGGAGGAATGCTGGGTAGAAGGAAGTTTGTGTCTCCCCTCAAATTCCAGAACTTTCCAACACCGAAATGTGAGGAAAAAGGTTTTTTTTGCCAAATTCTGAGGTTTGCCAAGGATTCTGGGTAACAGAACCTTGTGAGAGCCCCATAAGTCACTGATCCTGGATTCACCGAGGTATCTAGTTTTGAAAAATGCACAGGTTTTGTAAGTTTCCTTAGGTGGCGGCTGAGCTAGAAATCAAAATCCACAGCTAGGCACTTTCCAAAAAACACGTCAGAATTCAATGTAAAAATGTGATGTGTCCATTTCGCATTTCCTGTTGCCGGCATTAGGCCTACGCACCCAAGTTAGGTACTATTTTTATCAGGAGACTTTAGGGACTTAGCTATGCCCACGAAAACTGTGCTGTATTTCTGGGATAGAATAACTGTGAGATGTGGCCTCACCTCTTTATCTTCTCCAAATAGTCCGATTGCCCGTAACCCGGGATTTCCCACCGGCCCACACCAGGCATGCATTTCATGGCTGGACCGATATGGACTGCCAGAAAATACAAGCCCTTTTTATGGGCCCCATAATGAAAACTTTCAACCATTGCAAGGAAGACTTATCAACAGGCGAGAAAGAACGCTCCGCCGGCGATGGCGGTAACTACTGCCAACAGTCAGGCAGTCTGGGACACCAAATAAAGAACCACCTAAAAAACAGGCAGCCTGAAAACAACTCTCTGCCAGCAGAGAATTGCCGACGATGACGTCAGAGGCCGCCCACAGGCCGACTGAAAGACTCTACCCGCCCATCAAATAATGTAGCACTAGACCGCCGCCATTTCCGGGGCGGGAACCACCCCCACACAAAGCCAGGCGGAAACAAACCAAATATAAGGAAACACTCACCGGAGGCTCACAGAACACGAGGAAGCAGACATGGAGAGAGAGTTGCAAATCATGCCAGTCCTGCGCCTTGCCATATAACTCCACGACCGCGACCGCCGACGAAGACGACAATGGTAAGTACTGCAACCTACTAAACAAGGGAAGAAAGCGCACAGTTACATACCCACCCACTCCACCCAGCCCGCAAAGCACCCATAACGCCTCACAACAGCACAAGCCATACACCCCAGAGCAAGAGGTACTTACAAGGCCAAGACAACATGCTCAAAATACACACATGTGCACAACACCCCCCCAAAAAGAAACGATGAACCACGGATCCAAAGTGTGCCAAAACAAACACTGGCCACACAAACATTTTATTAAGCTCCAGGAGCAACATAAGTCCAACAGAAGGCCAATGGCCAGTCCATATTTCAAAGTCCGATGGTCCTAAATGGGGCATTCAGGCACCTCAGGGAACAGGGGGTGGTGGGGGTGGGGACTTACAACTGAGAGGGGGGGCTTGGCTTTATGCTTGGGAGGTGGAGGGGGCTTGGGTCTGGTCCTTGAAGCTGGTGGAGCAGCCTTAGACTGGAGTGCGGCAGATGTACCTGGGCCAGCACGGGGTCTCTTGCTCACAGGGAAGGGCGGACAGGGGTGGGCTGTGACGTGGGAGGAGTGGAGAGGGCAAGCAGGTGGGCACATTTAGGGACGAGATGGGGCAGGCCAGTGGGTTCGAATAGGTCAACACGGGATCGGAAACGTTTTTAGGGGCAATCGGGGTAGACCTGGAGGAAGTGGTGGGAGAGGAGGTAGAGGGAGTGGTCATGACAGGTGTAGGTGTGTGTGATGTGGGTGTAGGTGACTGTACAGTATGCTGAGGTGTGGTGGATGTGTGTTGGGTGGGTGTCTTGGAACGTTTGAGTGTCTTGGGAGTAGGGGGGGTGGACACAGTGAGACAAGACAGGCTGCCAGTGTAAATGTATGTTGTCTGTGTGTCTGCAAGTTTGGTGAGTGTGCTACAAGTGTCAACCAAAGTCATTGTGGTGAGTGCAGGTGTGGTGTATGGGGTGCATGAATGGATGTCTGATTTTGTGGTGACTGCCAGACTGGGGTCAGCAACAGTGAATGAGGGTGCAGTGCCTGTGAGTGTGCATGTAGAGGTGACAGACAGGGAGGCGGAAGAGGTGGACACACTGAGGGAAGTGGATCTTGGTGTGTGTGTGTGCCTTTGTATGTTTGCTGTGTGTATGCCTGTGGTGGGAAGTGTGGTGCTTGTGTTTTTCAGTGTGCTTCTTGTGTGTTGAGGTGTGTGCATGGCCATCAAAATGTGTGCTTGGGACGGGTGTAGGGAGTGGGGTGCTGGAAGGGGTAGAGGTGGTTGGAGGGGGAGTGGAATGACCAGGGACACTGGCTGCCGTCAAAGAGGAGGCCAGAGCCTGAAAAGATCTCTGTAGGCCAGACACGGCACCGTGAATGCCATCCAGGTAGGCATTGGTCTGCTGCACCTCTGATGCTAGCCCCTGGATGGCATTGACGATGCTTGTCTGCCCTACAGAGATGGTCCTCAGAAGGTCAATGACACAGAATAGGTGGGCCCACCAGGGTCTGCCACCGCCAGGTAGCTCCCATCAGAGAAGGTATCAGAGTCACTACCTCCAGTGGAAGTTGCCTCCCCTGGGGTACTCCCCTCACCCTCCAACCCACTGGTCCCCTTGGCGTCACTCGACTCTGCCTCCATGGAACCGTGGGCTGCTGCATCCCCACTCACCGGTGCACCAGCTCCCTTGCCAGATGATGCTGAAGTACACAGACAACACAAAAGAACAGGGATGGGGAGACAAAACAGGAGAGACACTTGTAAATATCTGAATGTAGGTACATAACTGGTTCACACATGCACCCACCCTGCAAATACCGCTATACACATGGCTATGCCCCTGACTAGTGGCCACAACCCTGTTCTACAGCCATTTCCTACAGCACAGAGGGACCTGAAATACTGCAGACCTGTCCCTTTCAACCTTACTTCCCATATGGGCCATTATGTAAAATGACATCAGTCAGAGTCCCTGCCAATAGACAGCATATATACTACAGCACACTCACACATCCATCAAGGAGGCACACAATGGTTTCTGACTCACCCTCTTGTGTCTGCTGTGCAGCCTTCAAGTGCCCATGGTGCATTAGGGGGGTCAGGGGCCGATGGGCACCCCTTCCTCGTTGGGAGGACTTCCCCAGCTGGGCCTCGCAGGTCTTCCTCGCCCAGCGCTGCAGGTCCTCCCACCGCTTCCTGCAGTGGGTGCTCTGCCGGTTGTAGACCTCCAGGGTCGGCACCTCCCTGGCGATGGCATACCAGAGTCCCCTCTTCTGATGGGTGCTGACCTATATGGGACACACAGAAAAAGTAACACAGAGGTCACACAATGCCCATTAGATACAGCTGGCTATACGTCCCCTATGGGACGGACACTCACAACAGCAGAACAGGACCTCACACACGCAGCATGTCATGAATCTCACAACTGTACAATGTCAAATGTGCACACATGGTTACAGCCCTCTTCCACCATTACACACATCCATGTCCCACAATCCACCTACTCACCTGTACCTCTGGTCGACCATAAAGTTTGGCATACGGGGTAGGACCCCGCCCATGAGCTTGTCCAGTTCCTCGCTGGTGAAGGCCGGGACCCTTTCCCCTGCCACTCGTGCCATTTTCAGGACCAGAGACAGGACACAGCAGCACACTCAGTGGAGTACCTGCATGCACGTAATCCAGGAGTCAAGTGAAGTTAGGGTGACGAGATGGCGTACGCTCCACGGCGGTGTGTACCATCACCGCCAATCACGATACGCTAATATTCCCCATTGACAACCATGTTAACCAATGAATGGTCGCACACTGCCTTACGCTATTACTACAACCGCTAGCGGTATGAGGTCACTTCCACTTCAAAAGTTCTGGAATACGGGGCAGACATTTTGGCCATTACTACGCAGTTATTAATTTCTCTATAGCCCCATGGAGGCCCTATTGTCCCCAACCTCCATAGGCATGAACAAATATACATTTGCTCACCACAACAGTCCTGATGTCATTCCAGTGTAACATCCTACTATGCATATGTGTCATCGACTTGTATGCCAGCAGTGCTGAATATTTAACATGTTGGGCAGATGTATGTGTGTTCCTCACATGTGTTCTCAACTCCTCCTAGGTACAGACACATGTGGCGAGGGAGAGCCCCATCGGTGTATAGACCACTTTTTGATTTGGGGACCATGGTGGAGCGTCACATCATTGTCAATTACAGACTTAACCGTGCTACCATTCATGAACTTTGTGCATTACTGGATTCAGCACTGAGACCGGCTAATCGGAATCAGCATTTCCTGGCCATGGGCTCATTTCAAGTGACAGTGGGCATGGGTGCGGGCTTTTCACAGCCAATGTTTTGCATTATACTCTCCAGATTCCTGAATGCATTTGTACGACACCTGCAGTCCTATGTGAGGTTTCCCCAAAGTGCAGATCTCCCTGCCATCAAGTTAGACTTCTATGCCTTTGCCAACATTCCCCATGTGATAGGTGCCATCGATGGAACCCACATAGCTCTCATCCCCTCAAGAGTAAGTGAACGGGTGTACAGAAACAGGAAGAACTTTCACTCTATGAACATTCAATTGGTGCGTACTGCAGACCAGTACATCTCCCATGTGAATGTCATGTTTCCTGGATCAGTGCATGATTCCTTTGTGCTGAGGAACAGCAGTGTGCCACACGTGATGGAACAACTACAAGAGTACAGAGGATGGATCATAGGTAAGTGTGTCTGACACTTTTTTGGCTCATAGCAGACGGCCAGGCTGTCTGCAACTGAGGGTTGTCAGTGACAGTCCTGTTTTGCCCCCTTTTTCAGGTGATTCTGGCTACCCCAACATGCGTTGGCTCCTGACACCAGTGAGGAATCCTAGGACAGATACAGAGAGGAATTATGATGAGGCCTATTGAAGTACTAGGAGGGTGATAGAACGCACAATAGGTCTCCTGAAAGCTAGATTCCGTTGCCTCCATATCTCTGGGGGATCCCTGGCATATGAGCCTGAAAAGGTGTGTAGAGTAGTGGTGGCCTGCTGCATGCTGCACAATGTGGCTGTGAAGAAATCTATTCATCTCTTGGAGGAGGAGGGGGTTGTATATCCAGACCAGCTTCCTCAGAGAGGGGATGAGAGTGATGGTAATGATGAGGGGGAAGATGTACACTCCAGGAACCAACTGATCCAACTGTACTTCCAGTACCTAAGTGATACTATTTCATGATGTTGCTTTCTGTGCAGCATATTGTTGGTATGCCTTATCCTCAATGGGGGTGTTGGGTCTGTAGATATTGCCACTGTGACCAGGTTTGCATAGGAAATATGACATTATGGACAACTTGTTTGACATTTCTGTTGGCACAACCCCATGTCATGCGTGGGGTGCCATTCCTGCAATTAAGAAAAGAGTAAATGATTTCAATGACAATTGCATGCACACTTCCATTTGATTCAACATAATGACAGGGGACATTTACATTGGTGAACAGGTGTTTTATTTGGTGTCAGAGATGCCATGGTGCTCTTTACAGTGATGGGAGTGGGCTACTGGTGGATGTCCATATTGGCTACATGGTCTCAGCGATTGTTGGCAGTGGTAATATGTCCATCTGTAATTTACAGTTTTTGGGGTTGCTATTGCACGGTGTGGACTGTGATTCAGTGACACACTTGGAGGACAGTTCTTGTCAGAGTCACTTCTTAGAGGGGGCCTTGGTCTTGGCAGGTGTTCCAGTGCCATATCTGGGCCTGAGGGACCATTTGGATGCCTGGTGGTGGCCTGTACGGGTTGAGGTGCAGATCTTCTGTGTGCCCTCAGATGGTGGCACAAGTACAGTTGCTGCTGCTGCTGTTGTTGGCTGGGCTGTATTTTGGCCTTTAGTTGGGGCTTCCTGGTCTATGGGGGTCTCAGGTTGGGTTGGGACAAGGTGCAGCAGCACACCTGCTATGGTGGCCATGGTTGTATTGTGCAGTTTCCACTGCTCCATGGTCTCTTCGCGGCGGGCTCTCTGCAGCCTTTGATTCTGCTCCAGGGTGGCCACAATCTGAGCTAATCTGTCCTGGGTATGGTGGTATGCTCCCAGGACCTCAGAGATCACGTCCTGGGATGCAGCATCCATCATGTGGCCTCCCCCCGGGCCACTGATGCCCTCCCACTGGGCCTAGCCTCCTGTGCCTGTGTCCCCTGCACAGGTCTGGTGGTAACACTTGTACTGGGGCAATCGTCTTCCTGCCTGTTGGTAGATGGTGACTGTGGCCTCTGTCCTTGTGTTCCACCAGTCTGTGGCCTGGATACACAGGTGTGGGTCCGTTGCCCTGGCCTGATGTTGATGGGTGTGTGGTAGGGGTGTCAGTGGTGTCCTGGGTGGGGCTGCTGGATGTTGACAGTCCAGGACTGCGTGAGGGGCCAGGATATTCCTCACTGTCCAGGGTTCCCTCTCCAGTGCCTAGGTGGTGCTTCTGTCTCCATGTGGGGCACTGTCACTCCTTGTCCTGTCCTTCAGGGTGGCATGGGTGGTGGTACCTGTTGGGGGGAATGGACATGTCTGTTACAATTGCATAATCGGATGAGGTGCACAGGGCTGGGCTGTTTGTGCAGGTTTTCCACCTTTGGGCCATACAGGGTGCCTTTGTGAGGTTGCCATTACATTTTGCTTAGGATGTGGAGGTGCATTTTGGGTGGTGTAGTGCCTTTGTGATTCCTTGTAGGGGTAGGTGGCTGTGCACAGGAGGAGGTATGTGAGCCTGTTGGTGGTATTGTGGGCATGCAGGCTGACTGGATGTTGTGAATGTGGCCTGGGTGGGGTAGTAGTCCTGGTGGATGTTGGAGGGGTGGAGTGGGGCATGCATTACAGGTGTGATAGAAATGGGGTAATTGTAGACACCTTACCCGAGTCCATTCCTCCAGTGAGTCCAGTGAGGCCCTCATGGTGCATGATGGCCAGTACCTTTTCCTCCCAGTCAGTGTAGTCAGGTGGTGTTGGTGGAGGTCCTCCGCCAGTCTTCTGGACTGCAATGTTGTGCCGGGATGCCATGGACCTCACCTTCCTACGCAGGTCGTTCCACCTCTTGCGGATGTCGTCCCTCGTGCGTGGATGATGTCCCACTGCAATGACCTTGTTGACAAAGGTCTGCCATAACTCCATCTTCCTGGTGATGGATGTGTGCTGTCCTATGCCATAATTGGGCTCGACCTTCAGTATCTCGACCACCAGAGTCCTTAGCTCCCTTTCTGTAATGCGTGGGTGCTTGGGGGGTGCCATGGTTTGTGTTGTGAGTGGTGTGTTGTGTGGATCTGGGTGAAGGTGCTGTTGTGTGGTTGGGTGTGTGATTCATGCGTTGTGGCGTTCAGTGTCTGCTTGTGGAGTTCTCAATCTCAGTTGTCCTATTGGCGATCCAAAGGATTATGGGGTATGTCTGTGCGTGCTTTATAGTGTTGTGGATGTGTATCAGGTGTGTGGGTTTCAAACTTGCCAATGTGTGCAATTCTTACTGTTGGGTTCCATTGCTGGCCGTGGCGGTTTGTACCGCCAATGGTCGTTCGACTTCCACTGACCGCCGCAGTGATTTGTGCAGCATTATTTGGTGGGTGGGAGTTTGTGTGCTCGGCGGGGTGGGACATCCTGCATTTTTGCCGACAAGGTCATAGCGGTGATTGGTGGCTGGGAAATTTTTGGCAGATTCAGATTTTTGCATCTTTATATGGCGGGTTTCTGTTTACCACCAATGGCTGGTTTCTGTTCATCATCGCCACGGCGGGGAACGGTGTTTACTGCCATGTTCATAATGACCCCCTATGTCCTCCAAGACTCACACTGTTTACAGTATCTGCAATTAGGACACTGGGTACTTCCTCCCTCTTTATAACCGACGGCTATCCGTCCTTTCATCATATTTGAAATGCTGGTACACGCATATACGGGATCAAAAGGACCAATTTCCAATACTTATAGAGTGCTCCAACACTCTGTTTCCCTTATCAGTGTGCATGGATCTTGGAGATGATCGAGGAGATATCCTCGAAGCAGTGGGATATCCCTAGACTGTTTTGCAGCCTTTCTCTCTGGAAAACTCCATACAAACTAATGTACTAATGGTATTACACCCCCTCCCGGCTGGTGCAGATATGACTGGGGACCCCCACACTATGTTGCTGATGCAAAACTGACCAGGGGCTACTTCTGCCATATCTGGTGGTTTTGCTCCTTGATTGCAATATTTTGGAAAGAAGTCCTAAGTCACTTTAAAGGCGTGGTAGGTTATTCCCTCCCAACTACATACAGCATGGCGGTACTGGGCCTTTGCCGGACTACGTTAACTGATATAACACACCTGGCCTGGACACTCGTTAACTGCCTGCTTCTTGCAGCCGAACAACTCATTGTCCTAGTGTGGAAACAGACGACCCCCCCCAGCCATCACTCAGTGGTTTGTACTCTTATGGCATATACTAGCAACAAAACAAATTTTAGACGCACTATCTCACACAGAGACTAAATTCCAGCAAATCTGGTGCCCACTAATACAATACCTCTCTAAAGTGGAATATTACTGTTTCAACCCCACAGGTTGCGGCCTTACAACTGTTTGGCTCATCGCCTTAAGTGTGTCACTGACTATATGGTGTCTGCTTTCAGGGCCCCTCCCTTCCTACCAGTGAACTACTCGCTGAGGGCCCCTGCACCAACTACTAGACCCCTGCCCCCCTTTTTGCTTTTCATATGCACTCACAAGCGGGATCCATACACCTGCTCCCTAATGTCCCTGTGTTTCCCTTTAACCCCTACTTCCTCACCTGTACCTCGCTCATTTATGTGGGAGTCATGTTCATAGTTTTATGATGATAGTTGCTTTCTTTTTCTGGTATGTACCATTTTTTTCCACCCACGACCAACGGTGAAACAATTGTTGATTGATTTCAATTACATGATTACTGCTATGCCAAGCGATGCACTCATTGTAAGTTTTCATTACTATTATTGCATGAAATCTAGCGCAATGTTAACTCTAGGAGGTATCACTAACTAGCTGTTAAGTGGGGTTAACACTGTTTAAATATCTAATAAAGAGACGTTTAAAGACCACACTTGGGTCTGTAGAGGTTACAGAGGATGGACTACCCATCTTCCGAAGACTGCCTTCCCACTTGAAGGTCTGTCTTGCTGTCTGAGTAGGAAGACTGGAACTGCTTGCATTCATCCCAGGCTGATCAGTGTGACTCCAAGGGTCAGTTGACTGACCCCCAGTGTGAGCTACAGGGACACAAAGGCCCTGATTTATACTTTTTTGTGCAAAACTGCACCAACGCAGTTTTGCACCAAAATGTTTAGCACCGGCTTGCATCATTTCTGAGCACCAGCCAGGCACCATATTTATGTAATGGTTCAAGCCGGTACAAAGGGTAGGATAGCATTAAAACATATATTGTTAGCCTGGTGGGGCTGGCTGATGGAAGAAGGGGGTTTTGCACCAAAAAATGATGCTAGGCAGGTTAGAGCAAAAAAAATAACTATAACCAGCGTAGCTTCATTTTCTGATGCAAAACCATCCATACCACATGACTCCTGTCTTCGAAAAGACAGGAGTCATGCCCACCACCCCAATGGCCAGCACAGGGGACCAGGGTCCCCTGGGCATGGCCATTGCACTCAGTGCCATGTAGGGGAGCCCACTTAAGGGCCCCCAAAGGCACTTTAAAAATAAAAAATACTTACCTGTACCTACCTATACTTACCTGGGATGGAGTCCCCCATCCTCTGCTGTCCCTCTGGTGTGGGTGGGGGTGTCCCTGGGCCATAGGGGGGGGCACCTGTGGGCTTATTCCATGGTGTTCCACCATGGAAATAGCCGACAGGTCCCCTAACGACTGCCCTGACCCAGGCATAAAATAATGGTGCAAAGCAAACTTTGCACCATTATTTTACCCCTATTTTACCCTTCCTTCCTCCGTGCGTGATTTTAGCACGGGGGATAAATATGGCGCTAAGGCCATAGAGTCATTTTTCGCACGGAAACGCCTACTTTGCACCTCATTGATGCAGAGTAGGTTTCCACATCCCAAAAATGACTTTAACTCCATAAATTCGTCGCTAGACGGATCTAGCGCCAAAGTATAAATATGAAGTTAGCTTTGCACATAATTTGCATGAAAAAAATGATGCAACTTTGCCACAAAACAAGTATCAAAGTGCCTCAAAAAGTGTCAGAGGCCTCCCTGCAACTCTCCAGCTGTCCTGTTGCAACTGGTCGTGCCTTGACCTCTTCTTCATGCTATTAATCTGTGGGGCTGTATACCTTCACCCGGATTTGTTCCTGACTGGTACGTTATTTTATCATTCTGTGTGTGTTTCAACCACTTGGTGTATTACATTCTTTTCCACAGCATTTTGTGTGCACTTTTGCTATATTCTAATACAAAAATGCTCAGTCCCAAGAACATTAATTGGATGACAGTGTTTTCCAAAGCATTTCCATTTTCTACCAGCTATCCTATAGATCACTTTGTGGAATTCAGAGAATACTAGGTATGACACCTCTTTACTGGAATACCATCTTTTATCCTCCATTCTCAGACAACAAGTAGTCACTTTTTGGATTTTATTCACCTCAGTGGCTTTGATCTGAATAAAGGAATATCTCTTTCTCGCTTTGCAATGGTATCCACAGGAATTTGGGGCATTATGTTAGTTTTCTTCTGTTTATTGTTAATAATATTTCAATTTTTTCTATATTTTGGTGAGGTGGTTGTACTATTCTCCATATTAAGACATTGGTTGTTTGGCTAGGGCCAAACCGCCATTGTACAACACCGACCGCCACGGCAGCCGTCACTTGCCCGCCTGCGGAAATATGACCCTGCCTACCGCCATGGTTTTCGTGACAACCTTACCGCCACGAAAACCATGGCGGTAGGCACAATCAGTGACAAGGAATCCCTTCCCTGTCACTGAAAGAGGTCTTCCCCACCCCCTCCTCAGATTCCCCCCACCCCCTCCTCCCCAGACCCCCCACTACTTACACGCACCTTCATGCACACATAAACACATGCATACACACACTCATACCCACATTCATCCATGCATGCATACATCCATTCACACAGACATCCACACACACTTACATACATACAAGCACACACGCATTCACACAACACAATATACATGCACTCACACATCCATACATGCACACACATACAACAGGCATCACACACCAGCATACACCCACGCATAGACATACACACACAGCCCCACACAACACCCCCCCCTGTCGGAGCACCCGACTTACCAGATGTCGGCAGGAGATGGGACAGGGCGCTTCTGCCTGCAGCAGCGTCCACCAGCAGAACACTGCCAGGCCGTATCATGCATCATGATATGGTCTGCGGCGGTCTACTGGCGTGGCGCTGCTGCTGGCAGCAGCACCACCTTACTGCCATCCGCCAGCATGGGCACAGCCAGATTTCTGCCAACCTTCTGGTGGAAATCTGGCTGTGGTCATAATGCGGCTTACAGCTGGTAGCCGCGTCGACAGTCTTTTGGCGGCCATCACCGCAGCGGTAGGCGGTTTTTACAGCCAGTATCATAATGAGGGCCTATGTCACATGAAGTTTTTTAAAGCAGATAATTGGTGTGTTTATTTCTTTGCAAGTTTCAAGTTGCATGAGCCTTAATATGTGTATTTCTATATATATTTTACAGGTGGTTGTCCTCCACAGCTACCCTTCCCTATCTCCTCCCTCAGCCCATGAAATATATTTAAGCACCCTCAGGAAGGTGCATGGCTGAATTTAGTTCAAGTACCAAAATGCGTGTCAACATCAATACTTTGGGGTCCTGCAGATTGTGAATTCATTTTAATACATACAATAGGATGGAATTACCCCCTATATTTAGGCTTTGAATCAAATTAATTCTGGACGTATGTTATAAATTGTAACTAACTTAGAATATTAATGTACTGAATGTTTACAGCAGACAACATATAACAAAGTGCATGAAAGCAGAACCAGTATATATATATATATATATATATATATATATTTGTATTTTTTCAAGAAAAATATATGTTGGTATATATGATGTTTAAATCATCTATTCAGTTCTCCTATGGTTTAAATGTGGTGTGATTTGGCTCACAAGTGAGGTATGCTTGAGGTGAGTGAATGAAGTCTGAAAAAAACATTTTTAAATGTGGAGAAGAGCATGTGTAACTTTGTTGATAAAACATTGATAATATTGCCTAACAGTATTTTGTGTAATCATGATCATATATTAAAGATAATAAAAAAATATTTTGGAAGAAAAGATAATACGTTCTTAAGGAAAAAATAATAAAAAGTCAATCAAAAGGATTATGTATATGTACACTGAATGATGGGCTCTACATATATGCAATGAATAATCATTGCAGATTTGACTGATGTAATTTGTAAAGTGATTGGGTAGGCAGTTATTGTTTGCTTTACTGATTCAGATTCCCTTGGAACCTCCTCCTGGTATACTCATTGTTCAAGGGCTCTCTTTTTGTTTCTCTTATTGACCTGCAACTTGACCTGCCTGAGCCCTGCTGGCCTCTGAGTTCCTGATCCCCAAGAGGTGCCTCCCTGGGTCCTGAACCCTCTGCTGGCATCAGTGGAAAGTAAAAAGGTGAAAATGCTGAAGTTTGGACTCCTCGCAAATGCAAATGGTCTCATTTGCACCAATGTTCTGCCATCCATGACGACTGCCAACACGAAGCTCTGGTGAGACCTTCCCTTTACATAGACAGCCACCACCAGCATCAACCGGCAGTGCAAGACCTGCACTATGCGGTACAGCAACAACAGCCCATGACAACTGAGAATATGAAACGACCATCCATGATGCTTGACCAACTCTTCGTGCCACAGCTACAGCTGTCCACTAAACTCAGCCTGCTTCTTGTGGTCTTCTCCACCATGAACGGAGCTCTTTGTGCCTAACGCTGAAGATAACTTTCCAGCTGGACTAACCTGATCCCTCTATCTAACTCCTGCTCCATTGCAGTCAACCAGAACTTGTGACTGTCCCCAGGTCTAGCACAAGCAAGGGTGCTTTTAACTTTTAGGTGCTATTTTCACTAAAAACACTCAAATTCAACATCCCCGGTTCTACTCATTGGATTTTTGTCATTCTGGTATCATTTTATTTTCTAAAATTAATTCTATTTTTTTAAATAGGTTTGGGATTTTTCTTGTGTTCTGTTTTGACATTATTATTGTTTATGTGCTGCATAAGTACTTTACACATTGCCTCTATGTTAGGCATGACTGCTTTGTGCCAAGCTGCCAGAAGGTTAAGCACAGGTTTATTTAATACTTTTTGTGGTTCACTCTGACATGGATTACGGTTGTTTTATGAGTGGGGCTTTTACTCAACAACCAAAAACACAATTTCTTAAATCAACCATTTGCACCATACAGCAGTTCTCATTTCAGGGTGCCACCAAGTGTCAGAATTTCTTGCATTTTCATCTTCCAATAATCAGGCAAAATCGTCTTCTTTCATGATGTTGTCTTCACACGTCTAGGAGTCAGGGATGTAGCTTAGTCAGTAAGATTTGGGAGGGGAGGTTAAGCTTCAGATTTCCCGAAACTCACGCTGGCATGTGATGTTTAAATTCATTATATGACAAGCATGGCACGTGACAGGGGCTTGAGTGGCAGTGGAAAGGTAGAGATATACAAATTGGTAGAAGGACTAAGTGAGAGAAACACAATATTTTGTAAAATAATGAACATCTTTTAGGGCTTTTGAAACAGAGATGTGTGTGTGTGTGTGTTTGTCAGAATGAGTGTGCATAAATGCCAGGTGAAATCCAACAGACACCTCTCCATACCTGACTGAAAGCAACTGCCCCCAACTATTCTTCAGAAAACGCATTTTTGTTAGGGAGGTGTAACACTCCAAACACCCCCTCCTGAAGCTACGCCCCTGCCAGGAGTGATCTGAAGAGGTGGTGAGGAGAGATACATTCTTATCTTGTGCACTAGCCAGGGATTGGATCATTTTCACCAATCATTCTTAACTATGTTTTGCTAGTTCTCTTTTAAAAACAACTCTACTTTGGTTTACTGCAGAAAATTCCTAGACGCCTTAAATCCTACAAAGCTATGCTTTTCCTCCATTGGATGGACCCTGAACCGTACCTTGCCACTCCCCAATTCAGCGGAGGTATCATCTTGTCTTTCAAGACAAAAATCATTGTATGTCTTGCTCATGTTGGAGCTATAGATACTATATTCACCCTGGGAATAAATAGGAGCAGTCTCTACTAGTCCCATTTGGCGTCATCAATTAATGAAAAGAAGTGTTATACCTGTTTTTGTTCTGTCAACTGTTACTATTTTCCTTCCAGATGTGTAATCCTTGTTAAGTGACTGTTTGGTACTGCCTGCCTGGGCCTGAGCCTCATCCATTGCTCTTTTGAAACAGGCATGTTAAATCCCACCTGTCAATGTGTACTGAGCCTCCTAACTACTGCAGAGGGGCCAATTGCTTCTGTGCCAGTTTTCTATCAGAAGCACAAAGAACAGCTTATTACAGTTAATTTGTTACAAAAGTTATCAAACTTCTATTTTCACCATTGAACTGGATTTCTGAAAGATAGTGAAAAATTACTGTTAATCATCCACCCAACAATTTACCAGGTGGAAATGAGAATTGAAGATTTTTGTCCAGTGGACAATATAGCTTTACCTACACATCGAAAACTAGTTTTAGACAAATATAATTGAGGCTGCCGTTTTTATGGCATTTTTTTTTTTAACATTTCTGTCTGTATTTATCCATATTTATTTTTTGTCCAATTTATTGGTACTTATCCAGTTTTAATTTTGCGTTTTAAGAATTAACTCCTTCGCTGCCAGGCCTTTTCTCCCCTCCACGTGCCAGGCCTTTTTATTGGCTATTTGGGGCATTTCGCGCTTAGGACCCCTTAACTTTTTGTCCACATAAGCTACCCAAGCCAAATTTGTGCCCTATTAATCCAACATCCTCGGATTCAAGAGGAACCAAGACTTTGTGGGTTCCCCTGGAGGAGACCAAGAAATTAGCCAAAATGTAGTGTTTTTTTTTTTTTTTTTAAACAAATGGGAAAAAGGGTTACAGAAGAAGGCTTGTGTTTTTTTCTCTAAAAATGGCATCAACAAAGCGTTTGCAGTGCTAAAATCACCATCTTCCCAGATTTCGGGAACTGGAAGACTTGAATCTGAAAACCAAATTTTTTAGCACAATTATGGCATTTTACTGGGACTTCCGTCATTTTACTATATTTTATGCTTTTAGCGTCCTTCCAGTTAGTGACACCCACACCCACACCCACCACACACACCCCACACTCACCCAACCCAACCCCCACTCATGACCCCCCCCACCACACTCTCCACCTGGACACCCACCACACACGAAGAAACCGAAAAAACCATGAACTCCATCCACTCCGGTTCCCCCTCCGACCCCTGCCCACACCGCATCTACAACAAAGCTAGCCCAACCATCGCACCCATACTCTACAACATAATCAACTCCTCTTTCGACTCCGCCACCTACCCAGAACCCTGGAAGCACGCGGAAATCACCGCTCTCCTAAAAAGAACCCAAGCCGACCTGGAGATCCTCTCCAACTACCGCCCCATCTCCCTCCTCCCTTTCCCCACCAAGGTTGCAGAGAAATTAGTCAACGCCCGCCTATCCTACTTCCTCGAAGCAAAAAACACTCTTGACCCCTCACAATCTGGGTTCCGCAAAAACCACAGCTCAAGACATGGTTGTTCGATCAGTGACTCTCCCTGCCCCTCCTGTTTCCCCCCAGCGCCTTGAGACCCTCACAGGTGAGTAGCGCGCTCTCCAATTTTTTGTGATTGATTGATTGATTGACAGAAATGGGTATGAAACCAATGCTGAATCCCGGAAAACTAAACATTTCTGAAAAGTAGACAAGATTCTAAAATTATCAAGGGGTCATTTGTGTAGATACTACAAAGTTTTTCTACAGAAAAAACCAACTGAAATGAAAAAATATTGAAACTGATGAAAAAAAAAAAGCAATTTTTCTCTTCGTTTTACTCTGTAACTTTTTCCTGCCATGTCAGATTTTCATAAGTAATAACCGTTATGTCTGCTGGACTCTTCTGATTGCAGAGATTTATTGGACTTGTAGGTTCATCAAGAACCCTAGGTGCCCAGAGCCAATAAAGGAGCTACACCTTGCAATGGGGTTTCATTGTATACCTGGTATACAGCAATTCATTTGGTGAAATATAAAGAGTGAAAAATAGGTATTGCGAAAACCTTTGTAGTTCCAAAACGGGCACAAGATAAGGTGTTGAGAAGCAGTGGTTATTTTCACATCTCTGAATTTCGGGGTGCCCATACTAGCATGTGCATTACAGGGCATTTCTCAAATAGTTTTATTTACACACTGTCTTACATTTGGAAGGAAAAAATGTAGAGAAAGACAAGAGGCAATAACACTTGTTCTACTATTCTGTGTTCCCACAAGTCTCCCGATAAAAATGGTACCTCATTTGCATGGGTAGACCTAATGTCCGCGACAGTAACACAACATGGACACATCACATTTTTACATTGAAAACGGACTTGTTTTTTGGAAAGTGCCGAGCTGTGGATTTTGATTTCTAGCTCGACCGGCACCTAGGGAAACCTACCAAACCAGTGCATTTTTTAAAACTAGACACCTATGGGAATCTAAGATGGGGCGACTTGTGGGGCTCTCCCCAGGTTCTGTTACCCAGAATCCTTTGCAAACCTCAAAATTTGGCAAAAAAACACTTTTTCCTCACATTTCAGTGACAGAACGTTCTGGAATCTCAGAGGAGCCACAAATTTCCTTCCACCCAGTGTTCCCCCAAGTCTCCCGATACAAATGGCACCTCACTTGTGTGGGTAGGCCTAGTACCCGCAAAAGGAAATGCCCTAAAACACTATGTGGACACATCAAAATGATCAAATACAAAACTACCTGTTTTTTAGGGAGTGCACCTGGGTTTTTGGTCCCGGGCTCAGCAGCCTTATAGGGAAACCTAACAAACCCAAACATTTCTGAAAACTAGACACCCGAGGGAGTCAAGGGAGGTGTGACTTGCGTGGATTCCCCATTGTGTTCTTACTCAGAATCCTCAAGTAACCTCAAATTTAGCTAAAAAATTACCTTTTTCCCACACTTTTGTGTGGAATTACCATACCAGTGCTTATTTCCTACCACCTAACGTTCCCCTCAGTCTCCTGGTAAAAATTGTAGGTAGGCCAAGTGCCTGTGATAGGGAAGAGCCAAAAATATGTCGTAAATGAGGGGGAACCAAAGCGGGTACAAAAGGGCAGTTTGGAAAAAAACGTTTTAGGCTGACAAGTGGGGAAGAATTTTTATCGGTATAGATGAGACAATACTGGGTGGTAGGAAAATGGTGTGGGGTGCATGTGAAGCACACCACCCTGGAGTTACGCAGATCTTTAGTTTTCAGATGTGTCTAGGTCTTGTAGATTTTTCTACATGTCAGCGTCCCAAAGTCCAAAAAGTGTAGCCCTCACCATTCCAAGTGGAACGATTTTGAGAATTAGACAAGCTCTTATGGCCCAAATGTAAAACCAAAATAGAAAATAATCAAAAGTCCTCTTGTTTGCTGTGGGATAAGATGTTTTAGTGTGCGGGGAGAGCTGATAGACTGTTACCCACTTGAAACTGGCGCAATAAAAATCCCCAGTGTTTAGTGGTTTCTGCCCCAAAGGGGGGCAGAAATAGCCTGAAATCAAATTGACCCCCCCCCCCACAGGGGAGCGACCCTTGCCTAAGGGGTCGCGCCCCATCTGTGAAACACTTTTAAAAAAAATCCCTGGTGCCTAGATGTTTCAGCCTAATTAAAATAGGCCGATCTGCCCCCAAAGGGGTAGAAATGGCCTAAAATAAATTTTCCCCCCAGGAGAGCAACCCTTGTCTAAGGGGTCACTCCTCTTTAGAGAAATTGTCAAAAAAAAATCCCTGGTGTCTAGTGGCTTCTGCCCCCTTAGGGACAGATTGGCCTAATCAAAATAGGCCCATCTGCCCCCAAGTGGGGCAGAAATGGCCTAAAAATAATTTGTCCCCAGGGAAGCAACCTTTGCCTAAGGGGTCACTTCCCTCCTATAAAAAAAAAAAGAAAAATAAACAATCCCTGGTGTCTAATGGTTTCTGCCCCTGCCCCCGAGGGCAGATCGGCCTAATTACAGGGGCCGCTCCCCTTATTCATTAATAAAAAAAAAACCTCCCTGGTGTCTAGTGGGCATTTCTGCAGCCCAATCGCTTCACGATCAGGCTGTAGAAATGCTTACAGAGACATGAAAGGAAAGAACAGGCCTTTCCTTTCCTTTCATGCCTCTGCCTGCCCCCACCTCCCAGTCAAAAAAGCATTTCTCTTCCGAATCGCACTGGACACTAAGCTTCCAGTATGATGGGAGGTGACCTCTGATGAGGTCACGCGCTGATGTCATCAGACATCACTTGGGGGGGGGTGGAAGGGTAGGCAATTCCCCATCCATCCTTGTCCTTAGGCTAGCGCTTCCCCCATGAGCCGTGTTCAGGACGAGCTTGTCTTGTCCTCTGCACACGGTGACTGTGGCCGAGGACGAGACCAGCTCGTACCAGGCACCCGAGGGGTTAAGGGAAACATAAAACACTGTTATAAACTCCAAAAGAATATTATAAATTAGCAGTAACACATATGCACATTATTACTAGAATTCAAAGCAGATGATGGTGACATCAGTAAATCGTCACAATACGGTTTTCACAATCAATTTTAGATTTCAGGTTCAGAGCTAGGCCATTCCTATCACTACCACCAATTTAGACTTGCATGTATGGGAACGGACACATGCGGGCAAAAGCAAAAATCAAAGACAGACAAAATTAATTTTTTTAAAATCATTTAACTAGGGCAACTCACTATAAACATATTGTATGCTGGTGTAATTATCTAACTGAAAAGGAAGGAAGAAACCACATTGAGTTATACCTCTCCTCATGGGACAGCAGATAGTAACGTTTCATCAGGCAGGAAGATCCCCTTCTTCCAGCGTCAGGACAGTGCGGAACACAGGCTGAACATAGGACCAATCAGCAGTTCAGAATTAGTTGGGCATATTAGTACTGAACACCATAACAGAATGGGGCCGTTAGACCTGGCATTCCTTTGCGTGGTCTCCCCTAACCTTTTGCCTCTACTTCCCAGGTTGTTGCTGTGTGCAGTACTCAGTTTTTGCTGTTTTGGTAACTCTGGGCACTTTACCAGTGCTAAAGTGCAAGTGCTCCCTGTGTAAATGTATGTGTGATTGGCTTTTCCATGACTGGCATATTTGATTTACTAGTAAGTCCCTAGTAAAATGCACTAGAGGTGCCCAGGGCCTGTAAATCAAATGCGCTAGTGGGCCGGGAGCACTGATTGTGCCCCCACATGAGTAGCCCTGTAAACATGGCTCAGACCTGCCACTGCAGTGTCTGTATGTGCAGTTTTTAAATTGTCAAATCGACTTGGCAAGTGTACCCACTTGCCAGGCCCACACCTTCCCTTTTTATACATGTAAGGCAACCCTAAGGTAGGCTCTAGGTAGCCCTACAGGCAGGGTGCAGTGTATGTTAAAGGTAGGACATGTACTGATGTGTTTTACATGGCCCAACAATGAAATACTGCCAAATTCAGTTTTCACTGTTGCAAGGCCTATCTCTCTCATAGGTTAACATGGGGGCTGCCTTTAAATATCCTTAAAGTGCAGTTTCACTTTAAGAGCGGATGGAAATGTGTAGTTTGGGGTCTCTGAACTCACAATGTAAGAATACATCTTTTAGTGAAGGTGGTTTTAGATTGTTAGTTTGAAAATGCCACTTTTAGAAAGTGGGCATTTTCTTGCTTAAACCATTCTGTGCCTCAGCCTGTTTGTGGATTCCTTGTCTGAGTCAGACTGACAGTTGGGCATCTCCACTAGACAGTGACACAAAGGGTGCTGGGGTGTAACCTGCTTATCCTGATGGGCCATCTAGGCTAGACTGGAGGGAGGAGTGGTCACTTACACCTGAAGGGGCTATGTCTGCCCTAACACAAACCAGTCTCCATCCCCCTGATATGCGTCTGGAGCCAGGCCTGGTCAAGGCAGGATCCTGTAAACAACAGAGACTTTTCTTTGAAGTTGGGCTACTTCAAAGGCAGAAAGGGGTATAGGTATTGGACCCAAAAGCCCAGACTTTAGATTACTTCAAGGATTAAAGAGGAACCTCTGCCAGGAGAGGACCTGGGGAGAAGTGCTGCCCTTGCCTGTGACTGTACTTTGTTGGGCTATTCTGCAGTTGCTGCTTCTGCTTGTGAAAGGGGACAAATACTGAACTTTGTCATGCATTCCTGCTTGAGAGGTATCTCAAAGGGCTTTGACTGAGCTTGCCTCCTGTTTTTGAAGCCTCAGGGACAGCAAAGGCTTCATCAACCAGTCTCTGAGTCTTTATGCTGTGGACTCTAGCTTGCCAGAGGGTGCCATTCCAGTTCATGGGCCCCTGGAAGTGAATTTCTGGTGAAAATACTGTGAAACGATGCCAGACGACTCTGTGTGACTTCGCTAAGGATGCTGCTGCACAAAGCCTGAAACTCCTCCTACACATGGATCCATCGACCTCACCGAAGCACGACATCCTCACCGTCAACGTAGGCCCAACGTCACTGCAGCTGCTGATGTCCGCATAAACTGGTGAGTGGGAGTGTCATACACCCAACGTTCATAACACCCAACGCGTCACAGCCTTTGACCCTATGACGTGATCTCGACACTGTAAGGTTGCCCTCCGCCAGATGTCAACTTTGACGGAGGTGTCAGGGGACCGACTCCTCGCAACCGACGCCACCTCACCTCCACCGCTCTGCAGCAAGGACCCGATGCCTCTTTGTGATGCCTCCGCTCCTTCACCCCGCAGCACCGGAACTGACACCGCATCAGATCCAGCAACGCCTCGCACCCAGACTCTGTGCACTGGCCTGTTTTCCAAACATTTTGCTAAGGTACTGTACCTGAGGGTCCGTGTGACTCCGTAAATGGCACCAGTGGTGTCACATTGTAGGAAACGATTCTGTCCTGATGCCGCTTTAACATCAGATTGCAGCACTTGTGCCTCTAGGCACTATTTTTGTGTTTTTAATTGCTAAAATCAGCTTTTTACCTGGGTATGGTGGATTTTTATCGTATTTGGTCTTGTTTTATTTAGATAAATATTTACTTTTTTTCTAAACCTGTGTGGTGTCCATTTTGTAGTGTTTCACTGTATTACTGTGTGTGTGATGGTACAAATACAATACACCTTGCCTCCGGGTTAAGCCTTTCTGCTCATGTCAAGCTACCAAGGGGGTGAGCAGGAGTTAATCAGATGTGTTTCTTCTTTACTGTAACTAGAGTGAGGGTCCTTGCTTGGGCAATGGGCAGCCTGGGGCAAATAAGACTAAGATGAGAAAAGTCGTCGGGGGACTTAAAGAAACAGAGTGTGACAACAGACTTAAGACAAAAGTAGATGGATTCCAACAGAGTTCTGGACAACTTCGAGGCAGGAGAAGGCTAACTTCAAGTTTCAAGTCTCTCACTAATTAAAATGTCCACAATACTCTCTATTGGTCCTTGAGGTGGGCGCACTCCAAACATCAGATTCAGGGTCCAATGGTTGTCGATGGCACGATCAAATTTGCAACTATTCCAAATGTTCACAACTAAAATGCAATTTAATTTGAATGATTTAACACTGATCAGACAAAATATTACGTTCTCTAGTTATTTGTTACTTGAGAGTTTTCACTCACAAAACTAAACCTGTTTCACATAAAAATCTTGAGGTTCCTGTCTTGTTCAACATCTTGAAAAAATAATGAAATAAATCTGAAACAGGTTTCTTGCCTTCAATACATGTTATTTTTTCTGTTAGGCTTTTAATTATAGGTTTAGCCACCATATCCTACCTTCTGTGACACTAATATCTTAATAAAGTTTGATCTCTCGCAGTGTGCACATAATAAATGGTAGCAGGTCCACAAAAACCCTTCGAATAGTTTTCAAATTAACCAAGTGGAACGAGTAGCAAGCGTCCTCTCTTCATAGTCGTACAGCAGACATCACTGCAGACCCAAGTTGAGAACCTGTTGTGCAATCAGTGAGCAGTCAACAACAGGCAGAAACACCAGTTGTCTAAAGGTCTGTTCAGTGTCTTGTCTTCTACAGTCTTGAGCGAGGTCTTTTAAGTCATACGTCAGCCAGGCCAGTGAGGACAGCTATACGTGTTCTTTCTCCACCAAGAAAAACAGAGAATGGTGTTTTTTAGTCAGTCTTTCTTTGTCACTTTTCCATGATTTATAAAAAGCACATGGGAATTGGAATGGGTTCTTGAAGTGAACAGACTAGTATACCATAAGCACATATGCCTAAATCAACATCAAGTCTCTCTTGTGTCCCTCCAGTCTAAGAGTTGTGATCTGTTTAGTGCTCCTACTGAGAAAGTACCAAAGAGACCTTTAAGAAAAACATGAAATGATGAAACGCTTCTCGCAGCAGGCCCGAAATCTGCTGCCATTTGTAAATTATACAAATGGTAACCAATCGATTACCCATTCACAATAAATATATGTCTTGCACTTCTCCTAAGGAGAAGGTGGGGTGATCAGGGCACTTTGATGTGGAGAGCCCTGGCAGAGGAGTCCTGAAAAGGACGGAGTGCGCATTCCAGTTCTGGAGTTATTTATTAGATAGTGCGCACTCTAGTTCACACTTATGTTACAGTTATAGAAAGATCCAGGAAGCATTCATATCAAGGGTCCCCAACATACAACTCTTTACTTGCCTATTGCTCGTTTCCGGGCTGTAATTAGCTTCAGGTGTGCTACACAGCCCAGAACATCATTAAAAGGAAAAAGAGTAGAACATTGTTTCGTCCTCCTTTCAATTGCAAAAACTGGGAAGCCACACTGGAAGCCACTATTAACCTCTTCTCACTTTATTTGGACACCCAGACTGCGCACTCTAGGAAGTATATTTAAATAGCCGATGTTGTAATTCTTGAGGTAAAAGCAAATGTCAGCCAAGTGACTATGGACGATGCTGACTGGTAATCAGGCGTATTAGACTTCATTCAATAAGAAATTCAACTACAGAATATCGTGGGGCCAAAATATCCTGTCAAAAATATCGAGGACTAAAATATCATGAAGGTAAGTTTATACAGGTAAGCATAGGAGTACTACACTTAACACCACCTATATGTACCTCGTCGATATATATATCTGCAAGGTACATAGATATATATATATATATATATATATATATATATATATATATATATATATATATATATATATATACATATATTCCTCTAGATATTATTCACAGGGTGTCTGTATGTTTGATTTCAATATTGCATATCACACAAAAAAATGCAACGATTACAACAAATAATAGATACTGTCTCTATGCATGAAGGTCCCTGTATATTTGTTTACTGTCAAACACATTACACAACATCATACAGGCATTACCAAAAAGAACACAACCACCTAAAACAATCTTGTTTCCATAGGATTCTGTAGATAATTGCTCTATTTTTGTCTTCACCCTGCCCAAGATGGACAAAGTCTGGTTGACACCTGCCTTTATTTTCAAAGTTTTCAAATATTCAATGATATACAATGATTGCGCCCTGACAACATAAACTGCAATTGATTGTTTTTTTTCCCTTTCTTATTTTTCATACCCTTACTTATTCATTCTCTGTCGTTTTCAGTTTGCTGAGGACTCCCTGGTCCCAGAGCTTAGAGTATGGCCTTTAATGCAGTTACATGATAGAATATCAAGGACGAAATGTCTGTGGTGTCAAAATATTGTGGGCCAAAATATGTCCCTCAGTCTCCCGGTAAAAATGATACCTCACTTTTGTAGGTGGGCCAAGTGTCTGTGACAGGGAAGAGCTGAAAAAAAATGTTGAATTTGAGGGGGAACCAAAGCGGGGCCAAAATGGCAGTTTGAAAAAAAACATTTTTAGGCTGACAAGTGGGGCAGAATTTTTATCGGTATAGATGAGACAATGCTGGGTGGTAGGAATTTTGTGGATTCCGGCAGATTCCAGAAGGTTCTATCACAAAAATGTGGGAAAAATTTGAGATTTCCAGCAAAGTTGAAGGTTTGCAGGGCATTGTGGATAAAAAATGGTGTGGGGTTTATTTGAAGCACACCACCCTGGAATCACCCAGATGTTTAGTTTTCAGATGTGTCTAGGTCTTGTGGATTTTTCTACATGGCAGCGACCCAAAGTCCAAAAAGTGCAGCCCAACCATTCCAAGGCGGACGATTTTGAGAGTTAGCCAAGCTCTCATGGCCCAAATGTAAAACCAAAACCCAAAATAATCAAATGTCCTCTTGCTTGCCGTGGGATAAGATGTTTTAGTGTGCGGGGGAAGAGCTGAAAGACTGTTACCCCTTTCAGTTGGGTTGGGAGCAAAACTAGGCCCATACTGGTTGGTAGCCACCACCCACTATTTTTTGTTTTTTTAATTCCTTGGCATCTAGCAGACTTTCTGCCCCCGCCCCCGGGGTGTGGATCGGGGGTAATTGCCCCATCTGCCCACTGGTGGACAGAACAACTTTGGTCCCATTTATTTGGGGGGTGGGTATGGCTACACTCCCACCCTCTTAATTTGAAAAACAAAAATCTTCCCTGGTCTCTGGTGGGCTTTCTGCCCCCTTTGGGCCTTCCAAAAATAGGTCGATCTGCCCCCAAGGGGGTCAGATATGGCCAACAGTAATGTGCCCCAATGGGGAGCTACCCTTGCAAAAGGGGCTGGCCCCCCAAACAAAACACACACATACACACACACCAATCCCTGGTGCCTAAGTGGTTTTTGCACCCCAGGGGGCAGATTGGTCGAATGGAAATAGGCAGAAATGTCCTAAAATAAATTTGCCCCTCCCAGGGGAGCGACCCTTGCCTAAGGGGTCACCCCTTGCATGAAATCGGCAAAAAAAAAATCTCCGGGGCCTAATAGTGTCTGCCCCCCTTGGGGGCAGATCGGCCTAATAAAAAGAGGCCGATCTGCCCCCATCGGGGGCAGAAATGGCCTAAAATAAATTTGCCCCCAAGGCAAACGACCCTTGCCTAAGTGTATTTTTGTGACATGTTTTCTATGCCTATTTCAGGGGTAACGTCTCAACACGAAAAGCTGTTTCACTCCCTTATTTATACTTTTTTAGCGCCGCATTTGCGCCGCTTTTTGACGCAAAAGCGGCGCAAACTTACAAAATCCAATTGTATTTTGTAAGTTTGCGCCGCTTTTGCGTCAAAAAGCGGCGCAAATGCGGCGCTAAAAGAGTATAAATACGGGCATAAGAGTCAAAGGCAAAGTTGGTCATGTTTACAATAGCTTTCTCTAATCTTCTCTAGTAGGAGAGTGGCCTAAAGGGCAAGCGTCCCGATGCCCAGAGACCACACATCTGCACTCAGGTAGTGTGAATCTAAGTGATCCATTGTTCTTTTGGCATGATTTATGAAAAGTTAGTGTCACCTTTCTGTCAGTTTTTGATGCAAAGCAGCACAAACGTACAAAATATAATTATATTTTGTACTTTTGTGCCGCTTTTGCGTCACAAAATGAGGCAAAGGCGGCGCTAACGTTTCATAAATCAGGCTCTTTTTGTGCTCACAGAACTGAGTAAGGGCAAGACACATTGGGAGCTGGAGGTGTGTCAAGAAATGCTCAACGTGTCACGCAGGGATAATGAGTGCACATGTAGTGAATGATGACCATCTCACCTGAGGTGAACTGCCCACACTAGTGTCTTGATCTCCAAAAGGCAGCAATTTTATCTGAGACAAGAAGCAAACACTGCCACATCTGAAAGCAGCCACTTTGCTTAAAATTGTACTTCCTTCTATATTGCTGGGTTGTCTCTGTGCATAATGGTTTTATATGTGTTTGTGGCATTGTGTGGGACTTTGTGTATGGGGAACATCTGTAAGTGCAAGGTAACTGCTGAGTGAGGAGTGTGTGTATCTGTCAAGGCTGCTGTGTGTTTGTGATGGTGGTAGTGTGATAGTTTTTGCTTGAAGAGGTTTGTCCTCAATGGTAAAAAATGTTCACTTCGTTATTGTACTAACCTTAAACTTGCATATATTGTCATTAATGTATTTCTAGTCTGATTAGGGATGTTTTCAGATTACTTATAAATATCATATGTTCATAGCTGCTAACCGTGTTTCATAAAGCCATTTATCTACAGTCTGCCTGAAATGCTATTTCAAATCCAGCTTTTCAAAACCCCTGTGCATAATCGTTCTTGATGTTATACTTATTTTTACTTCTTTATACAATAACTGTTAAAATCGTCTCAGACTGTGAAAAGATATAATTTTCCCTTTAATTAAAGGTTTGCAACGAGCCCATCAGAGATTCGAAATACTGTCTGGGCGAAGTAATTTGAAAAATATCATAGTAATAATAAACAATATTAAAAACATTTCAACAATGTAGCGGCAATATATATCTGTTAATAGAAGAAAGTGCATTTCTTTTTACCATGCCACAGGAATTCCTTTGGCCATACATGAAATATGTTATGTGTCTCATGAGGGGTGGGGCAGGAATGTAGCATGTGGAGCAGATCGTGGGAGACAAAAACCCTTACACCGATCCTGAAAATTACAGATAGCAATATAAAAACTAATATTTACTGAAAGTACCATGAGAGAAAAGTCAAAAACAGAAAGAACTCCAAAAAATCACTTTCTATCTTTCTGAACGCCGACTGACCGAGTCACATTTTTTGCATGTTAGAAACTTGAAACTTAAATGGAGTACTTCAATGCAGAGTGTAACATTGATACAGCCCAAACGACCTGTGCTGTGATTGTAATTTAGAAAAACACAAATAAAAGGTGATGTGTGGGATGCCTAAATTAATTTCAGCCACTAGAAATTACCCTGGTCCACATTTTACCCAGTTGTTTTGCTGCTCACTGTGCCTCCCCAGACAGGGACCAACCGTAAGCAAATCAGACTTGTTTCCTCCAGAAGGAACCATCCAATATGAAGTGACAGAACCTTTCCCCCATAGTGGGAACAAAAGCAGCCGAGAAGGGTTTCAAACTTTTGTCCCCTATCATTGACGTGCAGCTTTTGTCATGTGGGACTGTTATTTAGCAAGACAAATTCAATTTGAATTAAAGGGGAACAAAATTCTAAAAATATGCTCAACTCAAGTTATCTACAAACAAACTATCAAGATACAGAACTACTAACAGTAGACCTGAAATAATGTGTGACCTAGTCCTAATGAAGGGTAAACTTAGTCTACAAATTGTGATATACATAGATGTGAATTTTTCTGAATGGACATATTGTAAGTGGGTTGAGGGATTGTGTGTCTAGCAGTACCTCATCATATACTAACAAATTTGGGCCAGAGAAAGACTTCCATGTCACTGCATCCAGTCACAGAATTAGGGACTATGAAAGTTTATGGCATATAATGGCAACAGGAAGGAAGAGAATAAAAGATCTATGTCCAGGGTTTGTGCTAAGCATTGGTTTAATCCTAGCGAATGGTTTAGTTCAGTCTAAGATACTCACAAAAATTACAAGAGGGCAACCATTTGAACAAGAATCTCAGAAGGTCAGGCAGTGAGCTAAGGAACCCCTCCTTCAAGAAGGGCCAAAACATGGTTGGCAGGGACTGGGCATGTTACTGTTGAAGACAAAAGTGTATAGTGGAAGTAAAAGCTACTGATTCTCATTAAATTCTTGCTAACTCAGCTAAGGGCAGAAAGATGCACCAGGCACATTAGGCACAGACTGTATATTTAGATTATCAAATAGAAGCAAAGAATAGCAAAAAGTTGACTTTTGTACACATTTTACTAATAAGAACATTTTGTTGCAATAGGATATCTGTGAGGGAAACAGCCTTAACAACGCGGCTCGAGTCACGTTGTGCCTTTACAATGCGGCCTGAACCATGAATGCATCTTTACAACGCATTCCTTTACCACTCAAGTCATTACAACGACTTGCCTTACGGAAAGTGACTGATGTTGAACTTTAAGTCCAACACTTTCCCTACTGTGGCGCTGACTGGAGATGGAATAGTAAACTATACTATTCCAAAGTCCAGCGCTTTCCCCAAGGTAAGTCGCTGTAATGACTTGCGTGGTAAAAGAATGCGTTGCAGAGACGCATTTGTGGTTTCGGCCGCGTTCTTAAGGCAGGCGTGCTAAAGACCTGCATTGTTCTGACACACAACCTATCCGTGAATAACTCTGAATATGGTACTTAAGCCACCGCTTTTCAAAGTTTGTCATATTTCTGTAATTGTATTATCGCCTCATGACAATTTCTAACACCAGAAATTTAGTAACCAAAGCTAGTTTTTTCTTCCTCAGAGGGGAAAAAGCATTTAAAACAATTCAGGGGCATATTTATACTCCGTTTGCGCCAAATTAGCGTCGTTTTTTTCGACGCAAATTCGGCGCAAAACTAACGCCATATTTATACTTTGGCGTTAGACGCGTCTAGCGCCAAAATATGAGGAAAGAGCGTCATTTTTTTGCGTGAACGCCTTCCTTGCGTTAATGAGATGCAAGGTAGGCGTTCCCGTCCAAAAAAATGACTGTGACACAAATGCGTCGTATTTATACTCCCGGGCAAAAATCACGCCCAGGAGTGGGCGGGGCAAAAAACCCCGCATTTGCGCCTCTTTTTAACGCCTGGGTCAGGGCAGGCGTTAAAGGACCTGTGGGCTCAAAATGAGCCCACAGCTGCCCTCCCATGCCCCCAGGGACCCCCCTGCCACCCTTGCCCACCCCAGGAGGACACCCAGGGATGGAGGGACCCATCCCAGGGACATTCAGGTAAGTTCAGGTAAGTATAATTTTTTTTTTTTTTTTTATTTTTTTTTGGCATAGGGGGGCCTGATTTGTGCCCCCCTACATGCCTCAATGCCCAATGACCATGCCCAGGGGACATAAGTCCCCTGGGCATGGCCATTGGGCAAGGGGGCATGACTCCTGTCTTTACTAAGACAGGAGTCATGTAAATGGCGTCTGGGCGTCGTTAAAAATGGCGCAAATCGGGTGGAGGCGATTTTTTTGCGTCAACCTGACTTGCACCATTTTAAGACGCCCTAACGCCATTTTCCCCAACGCCGGCGCTGCCTGGTGTACGTGTTTTTTTTCCACGCACACCAGGCAGCGCCGGTCTGCTAGCGCCGGCTAACGCCATTCAATAAATACGGCGCCCGCATGGCGCTTCAGAATGGCGTTAGACGGCGCTAAACTTTTTGACGCTAAACTGCGTTAGCGCAGTTTAGCGTCAAAAAGTATATATACGGGCCTCAATGTCTGCATATAGCAAAACATTGTGCTCCTCCAAGTATCAAGTTCATGGCGAGGATCTTCTTTATACAGTAAAGCAATTGCTTACTTATAAGGGCATGGGAATTAAGCTGCACCTCCTTGCCACCATGGGCTTTTATCCTGGCTGACAAATAAGATTATACTGGTTTCCCATGTTACCCACATTTATGAGTGAAGAAATTATTTAAGCACTGCTTGGCGTGCCTGCTAGAGTCAGGGTATGGGGTTTGAACACAACTTATGGCCTTATTTAGAGGCTGATGATAAAAGAATATATACCAAAATGTGGTGGCTGCCACATCCACCAACCTCCCATATCTCTTGCCTTATTCAGAGTTTGGGTGACCACTAAGGGCCTGATTTAAAAGTCTGACAAACGAGAAACTCCGTCAAAAACACTGGTGAGTATATCTTCCACCGTAGTGCAAGTACAATAGGATATAATGCATATGTAATAGGGCGACCGGGATATCCATCACCTTTATAACTGAGTATCCGATCTGAAAAACTCTGAATCAAGCCCCTAGTGTCCAACGGAGAAGACTCAGCTGGCTACGCCATTGAAAACTCTTTGTTGGCAGGCCTTTTGCAAAAAGTATGTAACTGTGAGTAAGAGTAACTGTGAGTGACTAATCATCCTCCTATGCAATTGGTGTGTCGTGCATATGAGATGGTACCCAGCTCAGTGTGGTGGGCTGCAGGTGTTGCAGACTGAAAGAGCATTCCAAAGATAAAGTGAACCAGATGGATTCTTAGAGGTTTGTTTAGCATTTTATCTTAGAGGGTAGCTAAAGTGTTATGCTTGTTGAAGGCATATGTCGTTGCATGTACATAAAAAGTATTTTGAATTTGTATTTTGTATTTGCATTTATAGAGCGCATTCCGGCCTTAGCATTGAAGTGCTGAGGAGTGAGTGAAGCAGGAGGTTGCCCTAAAGAGACCCAAAGATCAATGGGCCAGGCCAAAAAAGCCCGCCCTAATTAGAAAAAGACATGTTTTGAACATGTTCCGAAAAGGCAGGTGTGTGTCTTCCTTCCTAATGGGCATCGGAAGAGTGTTCCAAAGTTTTGCAGCCACCACCGAAAAGGCTCTGTCCCCCATCTGGCCTTTTGACAGCGGGGCACAGAAGTTAAATTGAGAGCCGAAGGTCTGAGAGGACGGCAAGGTGCATCTTGCGGCAAAGATGAACAAAGTTATTTGCAGCCTTCCAAGTGAAGAGCCTTGTGTGTGAGGCAAAGTGTCTTAAAAATAATGTGCTATTCCACCGATAACCAGCGCAGCTGCTACTGGCAGACGCTGAGTGCAGGAGATTCAAAACAAGACGAGCCGTAGCATTCTGAATCAGCTGTAACCTATAAAGGGAACCCTTGCTGATATTTAACATCAGTGCATTGCAGTAGTCCAGTTTAGAGATGACTGAGGCCAAAATCACTGTAATTCTGAATTCCTTCTGAAGAAAAGGAAAGAGTTTCTTGAGCATTTTCAAAGTCCAGTAACAAATTTCAACGGCGTGATTCACCTGTTGCTCGAAAGATAGAGTATTTTCAAATATGATTCCGAGGTTTCTGGCCGTTGGACTCGGAACTAGACGCTCATTACAGGACAGCGGGCACCAGCGGGGGTTCCATAAGTCACTGTCTAAGCCAAAGAAAATAATTTCTGTCGATTCTCTGTTCATTTTGAGCCAATTGTGGCTCATCCACTTGTTGATCTCGCTCATGCCATTGTGGAATCTGTCTGCCACCTCCTCCCAATTCCTGTTGACAGGGATGTTCAGCTGAGTATCATCAGCATAGGAGACCACTTGAAAACAGAAGGAGTGGACCAGTATGGCCAACGGGGCAACATATAGGCAACATATAGGTTGAACAGAGTAGGGCTGAGAGAAGACTCCTGTGGGACCCCACAGGGGAGTTGAAACGGGGTAGCCCTGCAGTCGCCACAGCTTACCGTGATGGTCCTATCCAACAAAAAGTATTCTAGGATGTCTAGGGCCTTCTCTCTAACTCTGGCTTGGTAAAGGCGTTGGGTCATTAATTGTGAGGAGATGGTATCAAATGCTGCTGAAAGATCCAGCAGAACAAGAATGGTGCCCTCCCCCTAATCTACTCGTCTCTGGATAATGTCAACTGTCGAAACAAGAGCCTATTCCGTGCTATGTGCTTTATGGACCCCGTGATGGGAAGGGTGAAGGCCAACACTGGCCTGTAAAAAGCAAGCCAATTCAATATTTAGATTTTTCTCCAAGATTTTGCCCATGATGGAGAGTAAAGAGATTTTTCAAATCATTTGGTGCGCTGCCCAGTTTCTTTATAAGTGGAATCACAGTGGACTCCTTCCAGGAGAAAGGAAAGCACCCATCCTTCCTCATGTCATGGTAAACCGGTTCTAGCGCAGCCGAAACTAGGTCCGGGACTATCTTCAGTATCTTAGGAGGGCAAGGGTCATTAGGAGACCCTGACTTAACCCCGCACAACAGTTGTTTAATTCTGTTAGCCTGTAAAGGTTGGAAGCTGGTGAGCTTAGGTCCATTATCTTTGGCCAAAGCTCCCCCCGAAGCCCCAACACTCAGATCCACTGGAGGCTGCACGTAGTTTGCGTGGATCTGGAGTATTTTATTTTTAAAAAAATCAGCAACCCTTTGGCAGAAAGCAGATGAATTCTCCAATACTGGGGATGAGGAAGGGGAGGTCAAGGAGCAGACCACCTTAAAAAGTTCCCTGGGTACATTGTCCGCTTCCTTAATTTTGCGGGAGAAATAGTCCGATTTAGGTTTTTTGATTGCTAATTTGTAGTCTTATAGAATGACCTAAGCTTGGCTCTCTCCGCATCATTCTGGTGAAACTTCCATCTACGTTCCTGCCATCTCAAAAGTCTCTGTAGCTCTTTGAGTTTCTCTAAGTACCAAGGAGAAGATAAATTCCTCACTGGCTTTGGACTTGATTTGACAAGAGGGACGAGTGAATCAATGGCCACTCTGAGCCCATACTCGAAGCGCTCCCGTGTGGAAATGCTCTGTTCCCTGGCCTGATCCCAGTCCAACTTAAGGGCCCTAGCCAAGCTCTGCTCCTCCACCCTGTGCCATTACCTGGATGGCCTGTGGGCACGGGGACATTGGTGGAGACTATTGTACTTGCTACCTTGAAGGTAAGCAAGTGATGATCCGTCCAATCCAGAGCAGTGTTCTGCAATCGGGTGCAATTATCGTGACGGATAAAGATGCTTTCCAGTGCATGTCCTGCACGATGGGTGGCAGACGAGCCTGTAAGGTCCCAATCAAGGCTTAACTTAAGGTCCAGAAACGCGTCCTTGTCTGTATCATGTTTATCTTCAAGATGTATATTGAAGTCTCCCAACACTATGGCCTTGGCGCCATAGTAATCCGTTCAGTATTGGCAGGCCAGAGAGAAACAAAAGCGTTCTTAGGGCCTGGGGATGATAAATTAGATGGCCCTTGAAGAGTATAGAGTACTAAAGGTGTAACTTGAAGTAGGCCCCTTCACAAATATCGGGGCCAACATTAATAGATTCAAGTGTGCAATTTAAATTGCACCTAAAAATTGCCGCCAGACCACCTCCCCTCTTGCCGGTGCTGTTGAGTCTAGAAAACACATAGCCAAGTGGGGAAGCTGCCAAAAAGTCTGGATTAGAGTCTTCTCTGGCCCACGTTTCTGTAATGAAGAGGCAACCTAAATTGGTGGCTTCAATCATATCTCTAATTTCCACACTGTGCTTGCTTAATGAGCGCACATTAGTCAAACCACATATAAAGTGGTTTTTCACATTACCCCCTAACTTAACTCAAGGAGGCAGGTCCTGCTGCTTAGTAGGGTAATCGGCTCTCCAATATGCCACCTCAGGCCCCCAGGTACACCCCACACCGCCAATCCTTAAGCTGATCAGAGTCAGCTTGCTCACACCCATCATGGTTCTGCATAGTTGAAATACCCAGAAGGTCCTGTCTAGAGTATTGCAGGGGTAGGGAGACTCCTCGCCCAGTAACATGATGTACATCCCCTGGGCCCGGTCAGGCACTGTCAAGCATGGACGGGTGCAGACAGGCTTGCCTTAGGCACGCCTTCGGCATGCCAGTGGCGCGTCCGCTGCGTGGCTGCATCCCCGTCAGCTTAAATGCCGAATGGCAGCTTGTTCGGGCATGCCGGTACAGCAGCTAGTCTGCTGGCCTGGTCCCCTAATTCCAAAATGGCCACTGCCACCAAAAAGGGGAGGGCTCTAACAGGCCCTTCACCCTGAAGCAGAAGTGAGCAGGCACAAGAAAAACATGTTATGTGAAATAAAAGGTTATCATACGTAAATTTTAAAATATGAGTAAAAACTGAAGTCAGTGCCCTGATCCCAGGCCGTGCGCAGCCCCCCACACCCAAGTATAACAACACAGTGCAAGCGATAACGGGAGCGTTAAAAAGAACAAAGTCTCAGATCGGCAAGAACGTTTAAGCCGTAGCATCACCACTCACTGACTTCACCTCCGCTGCGCGGCTGCATCCCCGTCGGCTTAAATGCCGAATGGTGGCTTGTTTGGGCGCGCCCATACAGCAGCTAGTCTGCTGACCTGGTCACCTACTTCCAAGATGGCTGCCACTGCCAAAAAGGGGAGGGCTCTAACAGGCCCTTCACCTGGAAGCGAGTAGGCACAAGAAAAACACACATTATGTGAAATAAAAGGTAATCATACGTAAATTTAAAAATATGAGTAAAAACTGAAGTCAGTGCCCTGATCCCAGGCCGTACGCGGGCACTCACCTCTAAGTAAAAGACAGAGTGTGAGCGATAACGGGAGCATTAAAAAAAGAACAAAGTCTCGGATCGCCAAGAACGTTTAAGCCATAGCATCACCATGCACTCACTTCACCCCAGTTGCGCGGCCGCATTCCCCTCAGCTTAAATGCCGAATGGTAGCTTGTTCAGGTGTTCCGGTACTGCAGCTAGTCTGCTGACCTGGTCCCCTACTTCCAAGATGGCCACCGCCACCAAAAAGGGGAGGGCTCTAACAGGCCCTTCACCCTGAAGCGGAAGCGAGCAGGCACAAGAAAAACACATGTTATGTGAAATAACAGGTAATCATACATAAATAAAAAAATTCGAGTAAAAACAAAAGTCAGTGCCCTGATTCCACGTCGTGCGCAGAACCCCACCCCCAAGAAAAAAGGAGCGTTAAAAAGAATAAAGTATTGGATCGCCAAGAAAATTTAAGCCATAGCATCACCATCCACTCACTTCACCTCTGCATGGCATGGACGAAGTGAAATGATGATACGTGGAAGAGGGTACAGAAGTTTCCCGGTAAACAGCCTTCACAACAGATTTTGCCATGCAATGCCTTTACCATGCATCCTTTACCATGCAATGCTTTTACCACACATTGGGGTACACTTATCAAAAAGTCGCACATCAGAGCAAGTCACCTTGTTGAGCTGTGCTGTGTGACAGGGAAAGGAATGCACTGTATCTAACACTATTTGTCACATTCCTGCCTTTTCCCAGTGCTGGCGCACCTTCCTGCCCAAAAAATGTCCCTGGAGGCATTTTCCTTTCTTTATGCATGTGCAAAATGCAGCACACATAAAAAGATAAAAAAACAGGAGAAATAAATATATTTCTCCTTGGGATGCCTCACCTGAGGAAGCATAATAATTTTGGTGCATTCCCAGGTCTACCACTTGTGGTAAATCTGGGAATGCTTTAAAACCCACAGGTGTGTGTGAGAACGCCTGCATGGGGAACAATAATGCAATGCAGCAATTTGCGCACCATTGCATTACTCTGAATTTATTAAGCCACTCCAAGCCACACAATGTGGCTTTACATGGCTTGATAAATTGAACTTAAGGGTTGTGTTGTGCTTGCACCCCGTTGCAGGGAGCAAAAGCAGCACAACCCATATGTAAATCTCCCCATTGCCTTTACCATGCAGGTCTTTACACATACATGCCTTTACTATGCATGCCTTTACAACAAAATGGCAACTATATATCAGGTAAGCATACGGCGGTCGCTACTAGATAGTTATAGTTAGGATCATGTTTCCATAGAAAATGCATTAATGTGTTTCTAATAACTTTGGTGCTATTTGTCGTATCGCCTCATAACTTTCCAAAAAAGTGCTACTTTTTTTACTGGTTTGCACATGTTACTTTTTTGGGGGCATGACCCATCAAATGGGGGCTTAGAACAAAGGAAGGTCCCAAAACAAGCTTTCCCCATTCATTTTTGCATAGGAACTTTAGACACAGCTACAGCCTAACCGCTGAGCAGATTTACATCACATTTGACAGAAAAAAGATCTCAGTCCAGAAAGAGTGTTTTTCGTAATTTGGTGTAAATCATTTCCATAGTTTGTGAGTAATTACTGATTAAATAATGTGTATATCTAGAGATGTAGAGCCTCTGCAGATCTCAGCAAATCTCAAGTTGAGATCAGATTGGCTGCCAGCACTTCAACCAGGAAGTGGTGGTAGCGATCTTAGGACTTTGGACTAGGACCTGAGTCCTAAAAAAAACGCACAAAAGACACGAGGGGGAAGGGTAGGAATACTTTGACCCATTAGGCCAGGTGGTGGGGTCCCAGAGTGACCCTGAGTGGGGCCACAATATATATATTTTTTAAATGTTGCCACAACTTGCAATTAATCCATTGTAATTTTGTTTTATTTTAAAGTGCAAGCTCCCAAACATGATTTTCAAAAAAACCTGGGGTGGGTGAGTGCCCGAGAGGGAAACATTTATTTATGTGGGAAGGGATGCATGTGGCCCTCCTCCTCTGAACGATTACACCCCTCGGGACCCCATCCCCTGGGACCTAGTGCATTGGGGGAGGGGGCCTCCTCCCTGGGCTGTTTTCAGCCACAGGGACCCCATCCCTGGTGCATTTTGGAAGGGGCATGGGGCCCACCTCCCTGAGCCATTAATGGCCCCGGGGATCCCATCCCCAGGGCCCAGCTCACCAACTATGTCCCGGGGAGCCCACCCCCAACATAGCAATTTCCCTGCCTGCGCCGGCTAGGACATGGAACCCTATGTTTTCTCTCACTTGGCAGGAGCATTTTAAAAACTCCTGCCAAGGTGGGAGCAAACACCAACACGGGGAGGTGGGCCAAGCTGCACAGCCCCCCTACCCTTTATCTTTATCTAGAGGATGAGGTCCTCAGGGCCTTACAAGTTTGGGGGAGGGTGCCCCTTACACTTTAACTTTAATAATGGTCCTGGGGACACCTATCAAGGTTCAGAAAGGGAAGGGGAGTCATGTATTCCCTATCCTCTTTCATTTTTATTTTTTTATTTTTTGGTGTGTTCTAATTCTTTATTTGGTGAAGCATCATATACAACCACACATTAGAATAGTCAATCCTGGTGATACAACAATATCTAAATAACCATACATGTATACATTACGGAGTGTGAGGGATCATGGACACTTTCCAAATTCAATGCCGATGAGCTGAGTTTGACACAGATTGTCCATGTTTAGACCAGTTTATGCCAACTAGCAGACTCCCCCGGAGAGGGACAACATGTAGCGAGGGACCATAGGGAAGACTAAGAGGGCACACCCGCCCGCCATTCCACCGACCAAACATGGGCCTCCTCGGGATGTCGACAAAGGTGAGGTAGAAGAAGCATAGGTGGGGTCAAGGTGAAATATAGGTATACTTTCTGACCAATCGTGTTTACCCTAATTCTCTGGGTAAGGAATGGGGGGAGATATCTATCAATAACGTGTATAGATAGAAGAGAACGATGAAAGCGGAGATCCGTGAGGGGGGTAATAAGAGACCAGGGATGAGTGGTAGTAAACAGAGCGGAATAGAGGAACAGAGATATGGAAATAAGAGAAGAGAAAAAGCAGTAGAGGGAAGAACGGGGACAGGAGAGGGTAAAGAGAGAAGGGGGGGCAGAGGGGCAGCCAGAAGGATAGCATCCTAGATCAGTCCTATAAACAATATGGAAGATAAATACTAACTATTAGGGCGAGAACAATGATGACAAAAATAAGAACAATATATATGAGGAGTGCGAGAAGAAGAGCGATGAGGAGAGAAAGGAGAAGAAGAAGAAGAGGACTGAGAGCAAGGACGATAACGTAAATGCAAACGCAAGCACAAACACAAATGACCGAGGGGGAGGGGGGGCAATACAACATGGGAGGAAGAACAGGTGTGAGGGAGGAAAGGGGGAAAGGGACAACCAATGCAGATACAGTTTTGATCATGGTTATGATTGAGATTATGAACGGTAGTGGTTATAGGTACGCCGGGGGGGGCACCACACATGAGGACCTCAGTATTGAGCCCTTTATCGGGTAACCATGTGAGCGTTCAATCATCCGGAGTAGAAAGGAAAGGGGTCCAAGTCTGGAGGAATATTTCCATCTTGTGCTGTAGACTGTAAATGAGTCGTTCATGGGAGGCAGCGTGGTACATTGATGAGATCCATTCATTGTGGGTGGGGGGTGTGGCTGTGCACCAATGCCTTAGAATGCATAATGTGGCCATTGCCAGTGCTGTGTGCAGAAGGCGTATTTGTGGACGAAGTAGACATTGGGCGTTGCCTGTATCAGACAGTCGTGTAGTATATGAAGCAGATCACAGCGGGGTTAGAACAATGCCAGCAGGAGGCATGGGGCAGTAACCCTGCAGCCCGACGTTTCTGGGGTGTCCAATACCATTCATGCAGAGTCTTGAAAAGACTGAACTTCAAGCTTCAAGCAAGTCTCTGTGCCTCACGATCTCTTGCCTCATTCAGGTCAGCCCAATCCTCCAACTCATATTCTGTCTGTAGTCCCGCCTGCCATTTGGCTTTGAGGGATACCAAGAGGGGGAGGGAGAACAGGTGACAGTTCAACAGGGTATGTATGCCAGATACGACTCCCCATGTTTCTAAATCGCTGAATACTGGGGACCGGTGGAGCTGCCAAGGGCAAGCCCCCATGCGGCGTCAGAGGCAGCGCTGAATCTGTAGGAAACGCCATGAGTGGTGGGCGGGCAGGTCAAATTCTTCCCAGAGGGTTGCAAACAATTTCATTTGCCCGTAGACTAGAAGTTGGTCAATGCGTAAGAGGCCCCTTGTCTGCCATTCCTCCCAGTTAATTGTTTTCCCCCCTATTATTAATCCTGCATTACCCCATAGAGGAGCATGGTCATGAATCAGGGGATCAACCCCCAGCAGGCGGTGCGCCTGTCTCCAGGAATTCCACATGGCTTGAATCATGGGGTTAATGGGCCGAGGTAGGATATCTCTTGCGCTATAGAACACATTGAGTCCAGGTAGGGAGTGCGAGAGCGTACGTTCTGCCTCCACCCACAATGGCTGGTCCGGTGCTCCTGGTAGCAGGAAGACAAGTTGCGATAGATGCAGCACCAGGGCGTAATGCTCCACCGAGGGTAAACCTAACCCACCATATTCACGCCGAGCTATTAGTGTGGCCTTGGATAACCTGGTACAAATGGACCCCCAAACAAAGGCCTGTATGCGGCGATCTACCTCTATGAGGATAGTCAGGGGGATCTATAGAGGCAACATTCCAAGAACATAAAAGAACCTTGGTACAGTCACCATGCGTACCGCCTGCGCTCTTCCCCACATGGAGAGACCTAGTTGTGACCATTTGTTGAAGTCCCTCTTCGTGCTGGAAAGTAGTGGATCTAGGTTGTCTGCCACCATATGTTCCAAGCCCCTGTTAATATATATGCCTAGGTACTTAAGATGTGACTGCTTCCACTTAACCTGAAAGACCTGTATGGTCACGCTTACTGTCACAGGGGATGAAGGGAGCGCTTCACTTTTATCCTAGTTTATTTTGTAACCTGAGAGCGCTTCAAATTCAACTAATATTGACCTAAGTGCTGGGAGTGACTGAGCTGGGTCTGAGATTGTTAACAGGATGTCGTCGGCGTACAGGTAGATGGTGGAGCTACCGCCAGGGATCGGTACCCCGGTATTGAGGCGGGATCTGCTGATAGTTGCCACTAAGCTAGGAGAAATAGAAACAGTGATAAAGGGCAACCTTGTCAGGTCCCTCGCCTGATGGAGAAGACATCAGATAGGAAACCCCCGCAATTGACCTGTGCCATTGGTGAGCCATAAAACAAGCGTACCTTATTAATAAAACTGTCCCGAGCCCAAAACGATTTAGAGTTTCTAAAAGATACCACCACTCTATTCTATTGATTGCCTTTTCACCATCAAGGGAGAGGGCAAGGGCCTCTTCCCGTGAGTCTCGTGCAGTCTATAGGATGTGCAATAGGGTTCGTAGATGATTCCTGGAGTAGCGGCCGGGTACGAAACCCACTTGTGTATGGTGAATGAGGGATGGTATAACTTTCTTGAGATGTGTTGCCAGGATTCCCGCCAGTATCTTGATGTCCCCATTAAGGAGGGAGATGAGGCGGTAACTGCCACATAAGAGAGGGTCCTTCCCCTGTTTGGGTAAGACTGCTATGGAAGCTTTGTTAGAGAGAGGGTTCAAGGAACCTGTTCTGTCCCGCTATATGCCTCGTATAGGGAATCCACTGTTTCTGCTCCTGTCCGTTTATAAGAATCTGCAGAGAATCCATCCTCCCCTGGGGCCTTGTGGTAAGGGAGTTTAGCAATTCCCTGTGCTATCTCTTCCCTGCAGATCTCCCCCTCTAGGAGTGCCCTGCCTGCCTCCGAGAGACTAGGTATACGTGCCTTCTCAAAGAATGTGCCCAGTTTATCGTGATCCTCTACTGTTTTCAGGAGTATAGAGGGTCTGATAAAATCGTCCAAACTCATCCGCTATCGCCTGGAGGAGAGTGAGAGTCATGCCATCCAAGCCTCGTAGGGCCAGGATGGCTAAAGCCGCTTCCTTTTGACGGAGCTGGGCAGCCAATAAGCACCCCGCCTTTTCTCCATGTTCATAATGACATCCCTTCATCCGCTGCAACACATATTCTGCTTGAGCGGTAAAGTGAGCATTTAGTTCCATTTTAGCCTGTTCAAGGGGGCATCGAGTAGGAAGGGAGAGTGTTGCAGTATATTCGCGGGTACATTGAACTATACATTCTTCCAAAGCCTGATGGCGGGAGCGTCTCTGGGCATTAGTGATGGCAGCATCTCTCATGAGTTGGCCCCTTATCGTTGCCATTGCCGCAGCCCACAGTAGTTGCGGAGAGGAGACCGAGCCTTTGTTATTGATCAAGTAGGTAGCGACATGGGAGCGAAGTTGGCCCTTCCCCTGTGGTGTTCGGTATCTGCAGTGTTTAGATGCCACAGCTTGTGCCCCGGGGTAGCTAAGCCCAGATCAAATGCCATCATGATTGGGGGTGGTCTGAAAATGCGGTCGTTAAGATCTAGGACTCCCTGATTGTTTGGACCAGTTGGTGGGTGGGAAGGAATTAATCCAGTCTAGATTGGGTCCCATGGACCGGTGAGACATAGGTGTATTCGTGGTTTAGCGGGTGGGAGAGGTGCCAGTGATCTGCCATCCCATCGTTCGAAAGGAGGTCCCCAAGCAGTGCCCTATCTGCATTGTTGCCTACATCCAAGCCGCCTGTGCGATCCAAGATAGCATTGTGCGCCAGGTTCCAATCCCCACCTAGTAAATAATGTGGGGCTCCAATCTCCATCAGCAAATGATTAAGAGAGAGGAAGAAAAAGTATTTGGAGCCCCTAGGGGCATTTATGGATCCGACACAAATTGTGTGAGCGCCCAGTTTAAGCTTGGGGAGGACGTACCGACCTTCCGGATCAGACCATGTTTTGAGTATTCTGAATTGTAAGGACCAGCAGGTGAGAATCGCCACCCCACATTTTCTCCCTGAGCCGGGATCTCCAGAGTGTACTGACGGAGCCCCACTGAAGAGCACCTGACCCACCCAATCTCTGCAAATTTTCTCAGATTTCGATGGGGAAAGGTGCGGTTATCCAATTATAATTAGCCTAATTTGCATATCCATTTTACACAGAGCACAGGCCCTGGGACTGGTTAGCAGTACCCAGGGCACCATCAGAGTCAGGAAAACACCAGCATAAAGTGGAAAATGGGGGCAAAAAGTTAGGGGGCCTCTGCAATCAGCCCTGTTTTCTCACACAAGCCCCCCCCAGCCCACACGCCCAGGAGACTCAGCCCAACCCTGGGAGAGTCTTCCTGGCTTGTTAGGCGAGGAAGACAGTGAAGAAAACTGGCTGTCCCTTTGCAGGGCCTACTCTGCCTTACATCCTCCTGTCATGGTCACTCCCTCTGGGTAGTGAAGCCATCCCAACAGTGAAAGGACCCATCTCAAACTGAAACTTCCCTCTAGGGGTCTTCCTCCTCTCTCTCTGCCAACTTGGGTAGTGAGGTGCCCACCTCCCCTACTCCTAACTTTGCTAGGGCAACACCTAGCTTACCCAAAGAGGTCACCCAACACTTGAGCAACCCCACCATGACCAACAGGGTCAGGGGGCCTACTTTGCTATTGGCCCTGGGGTCTGCCTCCCAGGCCAAGTACAGTGCTGCCAGGAAGGCTAGCACCCAGCAGAGGCTACTGACAGCTGTCAGTACCCAGAACCACACCCTAAGCTCTCCACTGACAGGTGGCTGAGCTGCTTTAGGGGCAACTTTGGGGTCCTGGCACCCCTCTTGCTGTCTAGAGTGGGGGGCTACCACCTCCTGTGGCAGACACCCTCCTTCCACTCTCCCTTCTGTCAGTGCAGGGGCAACACTCTGCATCTGGACAGCTGCCTGACTACTCAGGACTTCCTTGGGGTCAGGGGAGGCCTCACCAGTGCCAACTCTGGGCTCCCCCCCTACTGGGGCAGAAGGCCTTTGGCTCCCTGGAACTCTCTTTAAGAGTGGCCTACCCTTCTTTTTCTTCTTTCCTTTTCTTGGGGACCCGTGTCTCCTAACTGTAGGGACTGACTCCCCAGGACTTTGGTTTGGGGGGGCGCCCTGGGTGACCGCCCCATGTGGGACCAGACCCACCTCTGGGAGGTCATTGCCCAGGATACAATCTAGGGGGAGGTCAGCACTGACTACCACCCTAAACCAGTCAAGGATACCCTCCCTTTCTAGGGGCACTATGGCTACAGGTTTGGAGGTGACCTCCCCTGTGGCTATCCTGACTTTCCTTGTCTCTCCTGGGACATACATGTCTGGGGTCACTAACCGGTCACTCACTATAGTGTGACTGGCACAGGTGTCTCTCAGGCCAGTGGTAGGGATCCCATTCACCTGAATGGGGTGGAAGTGCCTACTTCCACCCTCAGGGATCACCAGCTTACCATCTGGTCCTGTCTCCCAGCTCAATGCTAGGAGGACTTCATCATCTGAGGAGTCCTCCTCCATGGCTACACTGGACAGCCCAGTGCTAACCACCTTCTTTGGACAGGCTGCATCTCCTCTGAAGTGACCTGTCTGCTGACAGTCAAAGCAAGCCCTACTGTCCAAGAGCTTTTTTAACCCTGGGTCTCCCTGTCTCTGCTTGTCAGAGTGGGAGTGGGATTTACTCTCCTCCTTCTTAGGGTTCTGGGGTACAGAGGGAGTCTCTATGGTGGGCTTACCACCTCCCTCCTTAGGTTTTTGGGGACCTGACCCCCCCCTTCTTGGAGTCTCCCCCCTGGGACTTGACAACCACCCTGGTTCTCAACCACTCATCAGCTGCCTCCCCTAGCTCTCTAGGGTTGGTCTGCTTAGAGTCCACTAGATGCTGGCGTAACCTTTCTTGGGTACAATTGGTCAAGATGTGCTCTCTCATGATCAGATTGTATAACCCCTCATAAGTATTTACTTTGTTACCAATAATCCAGCCCTCTAGTGCCTTAAGTGAGGTGTCTACAAAGTCAACCCAAGACTGGGTATTGACCTTCTGGATGTTCCTGAACTTCATTCTATACTGCTCTGGGGTCAGACCAAACTTCTTGGTTAAGCACCTCTTCATACTAGGGTACGAATCTGCCTCCTCCCCCCTTAAGGTCAGAAGCCTATCCCTCCCTGAGTTGGGGACCAACTCCCACAAAAGGGAACCCCAGTATTGAGGCCTAACCCTTCTCATTTGGAGTGCCCTCTCAAAGGCCTCCAACCATTTGTCTATATCATCCCCCTCTACATAAGCAGGAACCACCCCCTTGGGTAATCTGGGGCAAACTCCCCCACCCATGGACACCTCAACTTCTCTGTCGCTGCCACCATCTCTTTTCTCTTTCTTTGTCCACTTTTTCTTTTCTAGGGCCAGCTTGTCTGCTTCCAAAGCTATGTATGCTAGCTGGGCCTCCAGCTCTCTTTCCCTGATGGATGGGTTCTCTCCTCCTGAAGGGACCCCCTTCCCACCACTAGCTTTGGGTCTGCCCCTAGTGACTGTATGTTCTGAGGACCGGTCTTCCCCATCCTCACTTAGGCTCAGATGCCCTCCCTCCCCTGAGTGGTTAGAGCTAGCATCCTCCCCTCCTTCTTCCTCCTCTGGAGCTTCCTCTGGGCCTACCTCTTGGGCCTCAGCCCATGCTGTCAGGGATTTGATCAGGACTTGCTTCCTGAGGTCAGTGGTTGCAGGCAACCCTCTTTCAGTACACATCCCCCTAAGCTGGACTACTGTCAGTGTGGGTAGGCTAGCCAGATCAAGCTCCATGGTTCCCTAGTTTTGTGTCAACAAAAACTTTTTGCAAAAATTGGAAACAATAATTTAGAAAAATTACAAAAATTCAATAATAGAAATTAATCCAAATTAAAAATATATATATTTTCTTTTTTTAAAATTAAAAAAAAAAAAAATGAGCACTAGGACAATTTAAAGGATTTTTAATTTGTTTTACTTAAAACTGTAATGTGATACTGAACACTAGTACAGGATCCCACCGCTGCCACCAAAAATGTTGGAAAATGGGTTATTGGTAGGGCAGGTAGGTACCTACACCTAGCAACAAGCCACTAACCTCCACTTAGGTCCAGTTAGGTCTCAGTAAATTAACCCCAGCTCAACCCTTGGTAGCTTGCCAACGAGCGTCAAGGCTTAACTTAGGAGACAATGTGTAAAGCATTCAAATATCACAAAACAGTAATTAAATAAAACACAGGAAACAGTCTAAAAATCCAAAACCAATTTATAAAAATAGTTTATATTTTTATCTTTAAAATGACACAAAAACGAATAAAATCGGATAAGGGGAACCGGATATATGAATTTTTAAAGAATTATTATTTTTCTAGCGCTTAGAAACAAAAAGCGCCAATCGGGTCATCTGGTTGCACCTCGACCGGGGCAAAGTCAAACTTTCAGGCCGACCGCGATGGAGCCCTGCTCGGCTACAGGTCGCGGGAGGCCTCGGTTAAAAAGTTACCTTCTGACTTAGTCTTTATTTTGAAGATTTTCTTCAGCGGGACGAGCCTGCCAGTCCAATCCGACCTCCTGGAGCCCTTCTCCGGATACGCGATGCTGGATTCCTCGGTGGAGATTTTTACCTTCGGACTTAGTCGTTTTTTCGAGGTGAAAATCCTTCGACCGGGGTAAACCTGGATCTTGATCCGACATCCATGGAGCCCTTCTCGGATACGATGGCTGGGAAGTCCCGGTCAACTTTTTACCTTCGGACTTAGTCTCTTTTTCGGAGATTTTTCTTTACCGGGACGAACCACCAAGTCAGGCCGGGTCGCGGTTGAGGCACCTTTGCCCCGCTTCACTTTCTCTAAAAATCATTCTCAGTATTCAATGTAGCAAATGTAGGTAGGAGAACGTGGAAGTCGGCCCTTCTCCTACCTACCAGAGAAGTATGGAGCAAGCTACTTTTTTATCTCTAGACCTCCCCATCACTTCCATAATTCTGAAAATCCCTAAAGACCTGACTGTTCACCAAATAAACTGGACACTGCCAGTGCCTGGATAACCTTACGGTGATAAGAAACACTCTACAACTCTACTGACTGAATAATTGATTGAAACTCTAAAAAAGCACTGAAATTCTTCAGTTACAACTACAATTGTCTCAAGTATCTGTGACTAGTGCCCTAAAGTAACTATAACCTGCACGTTCACCATGCACTGTTAATTACCCCACATATTACACAACTCATGACATCTTCCATGACAGCATCTGTAATATCACTGCAACAATTATAGTGAACGTATTAATTGGAAAACTGTGCATGCGAGTAATATCTGGTGGTAAAGGTGCTTTGAGGGTTGGGGAAGGTAATGTTATTGGGTGGAAACGGTGTTTGTAGGGTTCAGCTGTAGGTAAGTGTGCAGTGTGGTAAGGGTGGTTTTAGGGTTTAGTTGTAGGTAATATATAGGTTGGTAACGGTGCTTTTAGGGTTTAGGGGTGGGTTAGGGCATAGTGTTGCAAAGGTGTTTATATGGTTTAGAGGTGGGTAAGGGAATTTGGTGGTAGGGTGTTTTTAGGATTTAGCTGTGGGTAAGAGCATTGGATAGTAACGGTGTTTTTAGGGCGTGGGGTGGGTAAGGTTATTGGGTGGTAAAAGTGTTTTTAGGGAGGGTTTGAGGTGGGGTTTCGGTAATAAGGGTGTTTTTAGGGTTTGGGGTGGGTAAGGTTATTGGGTTGAAGGGTGTTTTATGGTGTAGGGGTGCATAACGGTATTGGGTGGTAAGGCTGTTTTTGGCCTTAGGGTTTTGGTAAGTGTATAAGGTGGTAAGGATGTTTTTATGGTTTGGGGTGTAAGGGTATTGGATGGTAAGGGTGTTTTTAGAGCTTAGCGGTGGGTTCAGGTATTGGGTGGTAAGAGTGTTTTTATGGTTGAGGGGTGGGTGAGTTTAGTGGTTGAAAAGCAAAATATATTTATATATATATATATATGTATGTACACACACACACACACAGACATAAAAATAGGGGTTTAACTTATCATGCATGGTAAAGGCATTTGTGTGGTAAAGGCTTACATGGTATAAGCAATGCGTGATAAAGGCATTCCTTGGTAAAGGATGCATTGTAAAAGCATGCATTATAAAGGAATTTGTTGTAAAATCATACAACAAGTTTTCCCAGTAGGGTTCTCCCTTGTGGAAAGTGCAAGACATAAGAGGATAAGTGATAAAATTACAGATAGGGATAGCTCGTCTGACCTTAATAAGTAAACTTACAAGGGGACACAAATAGGTTGATGAACATTTTGACTCGCGATTAAGATGTTCTTACCATAGCTCCAGTTTATAATCAATAACCATGACACAATATCAATAATTAACAACAATCAATGACATCGATAATCAATGAAGTCAGTAGTTGTGACACACCATGACCTTTCCGCCATGAATAACCACACCTTTTAGTACAAGTTAGAATATGTATTCCCTGTATTAACAATGCTAAAGTCATGTAGATTAATCTCAATAGCAAATGGATGACATACAGAAACAATACTGGCTGTCCAAAGGGGCGGGAGAAACGTAATCTAATCAAAGCTTGAACTACAACCCATTCTAACGTTACAGTACAAATTAATAGCAAAGTCAAGTGTGTCAAAGTGATTACATTCACTCAAATTTAGCAGAGAAATTAATCAAGCATTTTCTCTCATTTGACAGCATTTCATTAGTGAGGATCCTTAACTAACATCAGATTAGCATCAGCATGTTGGGCTTTGTTCGAAATGGGGTATTTGGTTGGCTGTCCAAGCAAGGACCCTCACTCTAGTCAGGGTAAAAGAGAATCACCCTCAGCTAAGCCCCGCTCACCCCCTTGGTATCTTGGCAAGAGCAGCAGGTTTAACTTCAGAGTGCTAGGTGTAAAGTATTTGTACCAACACACACAGCTTAATGATTTTTCAGCAGCAGATCAGAGTTGCGTCGATCTTTCCCCCGCACGGCGATCAGTGCATGGATTTCTCACTCTTAGGCTGCCAGCTTCTCCTTTCAGGGTCCCAGAAACTGGATGGGCACCACTTGGCAGAGTAGGAGTCCCAGCAGAGGCTCCAGGTGCTGGAAGAGAGAAGTCTTTGCTATCCCTGAGACTTCAAACAACAGGACGCTAGCTCGAAATCAAGCCCTTGGAGAGTTCTTCACAAGAAGGAAGGCAACACAAAGTCCAGTCTTTGTCCTCTAGCACAGGCAGAAGCAGCAACTGCAGGATGGCTCCACAAAGCACAGTCACAGGCAGGGAAGCTCTTCTTCCTCAGCTCTTCTCCAGGCAGAGGTTCCTCTTGGTTTCCAGAAGTGTTCTAAAGTCTGTGGTTTTGGGTGCTCGTCTTATACCCATTTTGCCCTTTGAAGTAGGCTTACTTTGAAGAAAAGTCTCTCTTATTTTTGAAATCCTAAATTTCCCAGGCCAGGCCCTAGACACACACCAGGGGGGTTAGAGACTGCATTGTGTGAGGGCAGGCACAGCCCTTTCAGGTGTGAGTGACCACTCCTCTCCTCCCTCCTAGCCCAGATGGCTCATCAGGATATGCAGGCTACACCCCAGCTCCCTTTACGTCACTGTCTAGAGAGAGGGGCAAACAGCCCAATTGTCAAACTGACCCAGACAGGGAATACACAAACAGGCAGAGTCACAGAATGGTTTAAGCAAGAAAATGCTCACTTTCTAAAAGTGGCATTTTCAAACACACAATCTCAAAATCAACTTTACTAAAAGTTGTATTTTTAAATTGTGAGCTCAGAGACCCCAAACTCCACATGTTTATCCGCTCCCAAAGGGAATCTACACTTTAATCATATTTAAAGGCAACCCCCATGTTAACCTATGAGAGGGATAGGCCTTGCAACAGTGAAACCGAATTTAGCAGTACTTCTATAAATCACATTAGTATATGTCCTACCTTAAACATACGTTGCACCCTGCCCATGAGGCTACCTAGGGCCTATTTAGGTGTGTCTTAAATGTAAGAAAAGGGAAGGTTTAGGCCTGGCAAGTGGGTACACTTGCCAATTCGAATTGGCAGTTTAAAACTACACCCACAGACAATGCAGTGGCAGGTCTGTGACATGATTACAGGGCTACTAATGTGGGTGGCACAACCAGTGCTGCAGGCCACAAGTAGCATTTGATTTATAGGCCCTGGGCACCTCTAATGTACTTTACTAGGGGCTTATCATGGATGAGCCAATTACATACACAGTTTGTAAAGGAACACTTGCACTTTAGCACTGGTTAGCAGTGGTAAAGTGCCCAGAGTAACAAAAACAGCAAAAACAGAGTCCAGCACACATCTACAACCTGGGGAACAGAGGCAAAACGTTAATGGAGACCACACCAAGGATGAAAAGTCTAACATGCATGATCACTATGCCCCTACAGTTTCTAAGCCAAACCTTAGACATTGGAAGTGCAGGGTAGCCATAAAGAGTTTATGGTCTGTGAGTCTGTCAATTACGAACACCACAGTTCCATAAAGGCTACACTGAAATCTAGGAAGTTTGGTATCAAAATTCTGAGCACAATAAATGCACACTGATGCCAGTGTAGGATTTGTTGAAAAATGCACACAGAGGGCATCTTAGAGATCCCCCCTGTATACCAGTCCAATTCCTAGTGTTAGGCTGACCAGTTCCTGCCAGCCTGCCACAACCAGACGAGTTTCTGGCACATAGGGTGAGTGCCTTTGTCACTCTGTGGCCAGGAACAAAGCCTGCACTGGGCGGAGGTGCTTCTCACCTCCCCCTGCAGGACCTGTAATACCTGGCGGTGAGCCTCAAAGGCTTATGCCTGTTGTTACAGCGCCCCATGGCATCCCAGCTAGCCCGCCCCTCCGGACACAGCCCCCAATTTTAGCGGCAAGTCCGGAAGAGATAATGAGAAACACAAGGAGTAATCACCCACCAGTCAGGACAGCCCCTAAGGTGTCCTGAGCTGAGGTGACCCCTACCTTAAGAAATCCTCCATCTTTGTTTTGGAGGATTCCCCCAATAGGAATAGGGATGTGCCCCCCCCCTCAGGGAGGAGGCACAAAGAGGGTGTAGCCACCCTCCAGGGCAGCAGCCATTGGCTACTGCCCCCCAGAGCTAAAAACACCCCTAAATTCAGTATTTAGGGGCAACGCTGAACCTCCTGCAACCTACAACAAGAAGAAGGACTGCTGACCTGAAAGCCCCACAGAGACGACGGAGATGACAACTGACTTGGCCTCGGACCTACCGGCCTGTCTCCAGACTCAAAGAACCTGCACAGCGACACATGCAGCGGGACCAGCGACCTCTGAGGACTCCGAGGGCTGACCTGCACCTAAATGACCAAGAACCTCCTGAGTACAATGGCTCTGTCAAGAAACAACAACAAAATTGCAACAAACAAGCAACTTTGAAGAGACTCTCACTTCCCACCAGAAGCGTGAGTATCCACACTCTGCACCCGACACCCCTGGCTCGAGTTCAGGACAACCAACATTGCAGAGAGGACTCCCAGGCGACTCTAACGACATGGACACCCTGAGTTGACCTCCCTGCACCCCCCCAGTGATGCCTGTAGAGAGGATCCAGAGGCTCCCCCTGGCCACGACTGCCCAGTAACAAAGGAACCTGACGCCTGGACCAAGCACTGCACCCGCAGCCCCCAGGACTGAGATGAACCACCTACCAGTGCAGGATTGACCAGCAGGCAGCCCTAATCCTAGCCCAGTCAGCAGCTAGCCCGAGAAGCCCCCCTGTGCCCTGCCTGCATCGCCAGAGTGACCCCCTGGTCCCTCCATTGATTTCTACAGCAAACCCGATACCTACTTTGCACACTGCACCCGGCCGCCCCTGTGCCGCTGAGGGTGTGTTTTGTGTGCTTGTGTTCCCCCACCAGTGCTCTACAAAACACCCCTGGTCTGCTCCCCGAGGACGCAGGTACTTACGTGCTAGCAGACTCAAACCGGAGCACCCCTGTTCTCCATAGGCACCTGTGTGTTTTGGGCCCTCCTTTGATCTCTGCACCTGACCGGCCCTGTGTTGCTGGTGCTGTGGCTTTGGGGTTGCCTTGAACCCCCAATGGTGGGCTGCCTATGCCCAGGAGACTGACTGTGTAAGTGCTTTACTTACTTAACCAAAACTTAACTCCCCTAAGAACTGTTGATTTTTGCAGTGTCCACTTTTAAAATAGCTATTTGCCATTTTAACCAACACTGTGTGTACTACTGTTTTAAATCAAAGTTCTAAACTTACCTGTGTGAAGTACCTTGCATTTTATGTACTTACATCAAATTTGAATCTTGTGGTTCTAAAAATAAATTAAGGAAATATAATTTTCTATCTAAAACCTATTAGCCTGGATTTAAATCTTTGAGTGTGTGCTCCTCCTTTATTGCCTGTGTGTGTACAACAAATGCTCAACCTTACCCTCTGATAAGCCTACTGCTCGACCACACTACCACAAAATAGAGCATTAGAATGATCTATTTTTGCCACTATCAACTTCTAAGGGGAACCCTTGCACTCTGTGCACACTATCACTTTGAGATAGTATACACAGAGTCAACTTCCTACACACACACATCACACACCGAATGTTACATTAGCAAGAACCTCATCTTCTAGCACTCGGTTATCATGAGAACCTTATGTTGTGAGCACATTTAAACAATGCAAAATGAAAATCACAGTTTAACTCTCTAGGACAGCCATTTAAGAAACGTTAAGAAATACAGCTTTGACATGAGACCTGGCAACTAGGCCAAGACCTTTGCTAAGTTAAGGCCTACAATTAATAAAGCTAGAGCATAACACATAACCCTTAATATGGCATATTACTACATTAGTCAAACATATATTCAACATTTCACAATATTAATTTACTAGTAAGTACACTTTGTGAACACTGCCGGCCGCTCTTCGTCATCACATTTTCAAATGCTTGCATTATTTTTCTACTTTATTATATTTTCCATACAAACCTCTTATTCAGAATACATGAACACTCATTAATAAATTTTATTTAATACACCTGCACTAGCAATAGTAATATGTTACAAGGAGGAGGGGGATCTCAGAAACAATCCAGTATATGTACATTTCATAGAAGAAGAGTATTCACAAAAGCTCCTTTTTGTCAAGCCAAGCCTAAAAGAAACGAACATATTACATTTTGAGATTACAAGTGTGAGAGCGTGAATTTTCTAATATGTTTATTAATGGTTTTCGTATTAATAACGAGTGATGAACTAATGTGTAAAACGAGAAAACTTTTAAATTGTTGTTTTTCTGTTCTTGGCTGACAAAATTATATTCAGATGCTGTAGTTATTTTCCATGATTCGAAGCTTCAAGATAATAAATGCTTTCAAGCTTGTGTAGACGTATCCCCAGCTACCCCTAGTTGGTTGCGGTGAAATATCTTACAAGGTCATATATTAACCGAGCGTTGCATAAGTTGAAATGTCCTATTGTTTGAGAATGTTACAAATATCTGGTCTTTCCTCGAGGAGGGAAGTAAATTTAGCAGAGAAAGTTTCTTCCTGATAACAAGATATACGAGAGACGGATGAGACAATGGAAGTACAGACGAGACGGAACAAGAGTGTATCTATCGAAAGAAAATGTTATAGTTAGCGTAGGTTTGTCAAGTTTAGGTCATAAAATTAGTTGTCGATTGGCCGAAATGAAAACACCCCATAGACTGACCAATCAGGATTTGATTAGATTTTAGTATAATAATGTGTAGACTAATTAGAGAGGAAGAAGAGAGCTTGGAGTTCGTTGGGAATGCGTGGACCATGGGTTTGTTGTTCATTCAGAGCAGACAAGTGTCGTGATTAGCTGTTGTTAGGCCCAAAAACTGTTGATGGTGTCCTCGAGTGGAAGCTGATCATTTGCTGTTACTACTATTGTGGTAATGTATGTTATTAAATGTTAATTATGTCTCTCTTGCTTTTCAGGTACCAACTGCAACTAATGATTATATTGCTGCACATTATTAGTTCTTCTATATTGACATAATTGAGTTAAGTGTTTTTTTCTATATTTGTGTTTCTAAATTCTTTTCACATGAAGCCCAAAATGTAATGCTAATTTGTGGTTAGTTAGGAAAATAATCATCTATTGTTTCTGATCTGGTTTGAATTCATTTGATGCTGAACTAATGTATTCTGTACCATCATTACCGGTTTTTGTATTATTAATAAGTGTGATTCTTTTGGAGATAATTTGTTTAACTGTATTAACCAAATTGAGATACATATGCTGTTTTAATGAGCCGCTATTGATTCTACATGCTTATTATATGTGTTTAAGAGTGTTAGAAATGGGGTCTTTGGTTGGCAGTCAGGTTACCCCCTGTCTAAGCAAGGACCCTCACTCTAGTCAGGGTAAGTCACACACAATCCAAAAAATCCTGTGCCCACCCTCTGGTAGCTTGGCACTGAGTAGTAAGGCTTAACTTAGAAGGCAATGTGTAAAGTATCTGTGCAATAAATCATACAATAACACAATATAGAACCAAAAAAATACACCACACAGTTTTTAGAAAAATATATAATATTTATCTGATAAGATGCAGGTCAAAACTATTAAAATGCAATAAATAAATGTTGAGATATCACTGTAAAAGTGATATAAAGGGTCTTAAGTCTTTGCAAAACAAGTAAATGTCTCTTAAAAACAATAAAGGTATCTTGCAAGCACAAAGTACCTAGTTTGTGCTCAAAATCTCCGCGAGGGACCGCAGAGGAGGGGATGCGTTGAAAGCGGGGAGGTGTGCGTCGGTTTCGCCCGTTCGCACACCCACTTGCATCGTTATTTTTCACGCACGGGAAGGCTTTGCATCGATTTCCGGTGTGCGGACTTGGTTCCTCTTCAGGTTGTGGGGTTTTCTGGCACCCCGGGGTCTGTGCGTGGAATCCTGGGCTTGCGGAGTGAATTCACAAGCGCTGCATCGATTCAGTGGCCGTTGTATGGAAATTTCTCCTGCACGGCAGGTGCTGTGTCGATTCCTCTCTGGAAGTCGGGTTGCATCGTCCCGGGTTGGCTGTGCGTCGATCCGGTGGGCTGTGTGCCAAAGTTCCGGTCGAAACACAGGCGCCGTGTCGATCTTCTCCTTGCGAAGTCATGCTGCGTTGTTCCGGTTCAGCATGAAGTGACTTTCTCACCGTGGGGCAGGCTGTGTGTCGTTTTTAGCAGGCTGTGCATCGAATTCTTGCTGCACAAAGAGTCCAATTGCAGGAGTGAAGTCTTTTTGGGCCTGAGACTTCAGGGAACAGGAGGCACGCTCTATCCAAGCCATTGGAGAGCACGTCCCAGCACAGCCAGGGATCAGCAAGGCAGCAGTCCTTGTCAGGAAAGCAGTCCCAGTGAGTCCTTTGTGCAGCCAGGCAGTTCCTCTTGGCAGGTCTGGTTCAGGGATTCTTCACCAGCAGGTTTCTTGCCCAGAAGTGTCTGTGAGGTAGAGTGTCTACCCTAAGAAGTGTCTAAAGCCTGTGGTTTTGGGTCCTCTTCTTATACCCATTTTGGCCTTTGAAGTAGGCTTACTTCAAAGGAAAAGTCTCACTTGTTTGTGAAATCCTGCCTTGCCCAGGCAAGGCCTCCGACACACACCGGGGGGTTGGAGTCTGCATTGTGTGAGGGCAGGCAGAGCCCTTTCAGGTGCGAGTGACCACTCCTCACCTCCCTCCTAGCACAGAAGGCTCATCAGAATATGAAGGCTACAACCCAGCCCCCTTTGTGTCACTGTCTGGAGAGAGGTGCCAACAGCCCAACTATCAAACTAACTTAGACAGGGAATCCACAAAAAGGCAGAGTCACAAAAATGGTTCAAGCAAGAAAATGCCCACTTTCTAAAAGTGGTATTTTCAAACACACAATCTTAAAACCAACTTTACTAAAAGATGTATTTTTAAATTGTGAGTTCAGCGGTCCCAAACTCCCCATGTCTATCTGCTCCCAAAGGGAATCTACGCTTTAATCATGTTTAAAGGCAGCCCCCAGGTTAACCTATGAGAGAGATAGGCCTTGCAACAGTGAAAACCGAATTTGGCAATATTTCACTGTCAGGACATATCAGACACATTATTATGGCCCTCATTATGACCTTGGCGGGCGGCAAGATCTGACCACCGGGCGGCCGCCAATGCGGCCGCACCCCCGCCGCGGTCATTATGAGATCCCCGCCGGCCCAGCGGGGATCTCGGCCGCAACATAGGAGCCGGCTCCAAATGGAGCTGGCGGTGTTACGGCCGTGCAACGGGTGCAGTTGCACCCGTCGCGCTTTAGCTGCATGGGGCCCTGTCAGGGGGCCCCTGCACTGCTGCAGGGGCCCCCAGGGGCCCTGCGACTCCCCGTACCGCCAGCCTTTTCCTGGTGGTTCAACCCACCAGGAAAAGGCTGGCGGTACGGGGACTCGTAATCCCCTGGGCAGCGCAGCCCTGGCGGATTATCACCGCCGGGGCAAATTTGGCGGGAAACCGCCGGCCCCGGCGGTGCGACCGCGGCGCTACCACCGCGGTCGTAATCCCCTCTGAAGCACCGCCAGCCTGTTGGCGGTGCTTCAGCCAAAACAGCCCTGGCGGTCTTGAACCGCCAGGGTTGTAATGAGGGCCCATATGTCCTACCTTAACCATACATTGCACCCTGCCCATGGGGCTACCTAGGGCCTACCTTAGGGGTGTCTTATATGTAGGAAAAGGGAAGGGTTAGGCCTGGCAAGTGGGTACACTTGCAAGTCAAATTTACAGTTTAAAACTGCACACACAGACACTGCAGTGGCAGGTCTGAGACATGATTACAGGGCTACTTGTGTGGGTGGCACAACCAGTGCTGCAAGCCCACTAGTAGCATTTGGTTTACAGGCCCTGGGTACCTCTAGTGCACTTTACTAGGGACTTACCAGTAAAACAAAATATGCCAATCATGGATAAACCAATCAACAGTACAATTTACACAGAGAGCATATGCACTTTAGCACTGGTTAGCAGTGGTAAAGTGCTCAGAGTTCAAAAGCCAACAAAAACAGGTCAGGAAAAATAGGAGGAGACAAAAAGTTTGGGGATGACCCTGCCAGGTCCAACAAAGTTATCTTCGTGACCTTAGCATTGTTAATATAGGGAAATAAACTTAAGTATTCTTGTTACTAAGCTGGTGTGATTATTGACTGAAGCTTTATAATATTTAATATTGTTGATTTATTATTGATTTGTTGGTTCTCACAATTCCCATTGGTGACATCCCCTCAAACCTATGTCGCTTCGATCCATCATCCTCTAGCGCACGATCCATTATATAGTATTAATAAAAGTTTGGATCTTGTGGTGCGCTCACACAAGTATTCATCAAGTTGGATTAGTCAGGATGATGAATGATACTAATCTGGGCATTTTTATCAGAAGAGTTCCTAAGACCCTATTTTAATGGGAGAGAAAAAGAGAGAGAGAGGGAAAGAGAAAGAGAAAGAGAAAGAGTAAGAGTGAAAGATAGAGAGTGAGAGAGAGAAGGGGGGACTTGATATATTTTTGTGACATGTTTTCTGTGCCTATTTCAGGGGTAACGTCTAAACAAGAAAAGCTGTTCCTCTCCTGACTTTTGAAGTTGTTCATGTAATCTCAATGTATTCTCTTCTTCAAAGAACGAAGGGTTGAAGACAAAGATAGTGATGTTTATAAGAGCATTCTCTAATCTTCTCTAATAGGAGAGTGGCCTAAATGGCGAGCCTCCCGATGGCCAGAGACCACACATCTGTTCTCAGGTAGTGTGAATCTAAGTGGACCACAGTTCTTTGTGCGCTCAGGGAACTGTGTAACGGACAAGACACATTGAGAGTTGGAGGTGTGTCAAGAAATGCTCAAAGTGTCACGCAGGGATAATGAGTGCACATCCAGCGAATGATGACATTCTCAACTGAGGCGGACTGACCACATGATCTGCAAATGGCAGCAATTTTATCTAAGACAAGAAGCTATATGAAAGCAATTATATTTGCAAAGCAAACACTGCCACATCTCAAAGCAGCCACTTTGATTAAAATTGTACACTTTTCTATATTGCTGGGTCGTCTCTGTGCATAATGGTTTTATATGTGTTTGTGGCGATATGTGGGACTTTGTGTTTGGGGAACATCTGTAAGTGCAAGGTAACTGATGAGTGAGGGTGTGTGTATCTGTCAAGGATGCTGTGTGTTTGTGATGGTGGTAGTGTGATCGTTTTTGCTTGAAGAGGTTTATCTTCAATGGTCAAAAATGTTAATTTTGTCTCTAAGTCATTGTACTAACCCTAAGCTTGCATATAGTGACATTAATTTATTTATAGTCTGATAAAGGATATTTTCAGATTACTTATAAATATCATATGTTCATGGCTGCTAACAATGTTTCATAAAACCATTTATCTGAAGCCTGCCTGAAATTCTATTTAAACTCCAGCTTTTCAAACCTCCTGTGTATAATCCTTCTTAATGCAATACTTATTTTTTCTCCTTTATATAGTAATTGTTCAAATATTGTCTGACTGTGAAAACATATTATTTTCCCTTTAAAAAAGTTTTCAACGAGCCCATCAGAGTTTCAAAGGAGGGTACAAACGAGGGTGAAGTAATCTGAAAAATGCCAAAGTAATAATAAACAACATTAAACACATTCCATTCCAACAATATAGCGGGAATATATATCTGGTAATAGAAGAAAGTTCATTCATTTTGACCATGCCACAGGAATTCCTTTGGGCATACAAGAAATGTGTTTTGTGTTTCATGAGGGGTGGGGCGGGTTTGTGAGTATGTGAAGCAGGCCATAGGAGATAAAAGCCCTTACATCGGTCCTGAAAAGTACACACAGGAATATGAAAACTAACATTTACTAAAAGTACCATGGAAAAAATATCAAAAACAGAAAGAACTCCAAAAATCACTTTCTATCTTTCTGAACACCCACTGACCGAGTCACATTTTCTGCATCTTAGAAACTTGAAACTTAAATAGAGCACTACAATGCAGAGTGTAACATTTCTACAGCTCAAACGACCTGTGCTGTGGTTGTAATTTAGAAAAACACAAATAAAAGTGATGTGTGAGATGCCTGAATTAATTTCAGTCACTAGCAATTACCCTGGTCCACATTTAAGCCTATTGTTTTGCTGCTCACTGTGCCTCTCCAGACAGGGACCAACCTTAAGCAAATCAGACGTGTTTTACCCAGAAGGAACCGTCTAATCTGAAGTGCCAGATCCCTTCCACCATAGTGGGAACAAAAGCAGCCCAGAAGGGTTTCAAGCCTTTGGCCCCTATCATTGAGTTGCAGCTTTAGTCATGTGGGACTGTATTTTAGCAAGACAGGAAAATTCAGGGGTATATTTATAACCCCCTAGTGCCACCTTGCGCCACATTAGCATCATTTTTTTTTTTTTTTACGCCAATGTGGCCCAACAAGGCCAAAATGTTTGCGCCATATTTACAAAGTGGAGCAATGCATTGCACAACTTTGTAGCCCTTTGAGCTCCATTATGCCTGAACCAGGCACCGTTCTCCCGCTGGGGAGGAAGGGGGTTAGGGGAGGTGAAAAATGGTGCAAGGAAATCTAACACCTTTCCTTGCGTCATTTTTTATGGAACTTTTAAAGTCTGCTCAGAGCAGGCGTTAAAAGGGGGCTTCCATTATTTATAGTGGAACCAAATGTACTCGGCAGGAGTAGCGCCAATATTTTGGTGCTACTCCTACAGAGTACATCAATAGCATCAATAAAAATGACGCTATTGCTCTCTACCCTGCTCCATGGTGTGCCGTATCTTAGGTACGGTGTACACATGGTGGCGGTAGGGGGGCGCTCAGGGGCGCAAAGAAAGTGCGCTGCACTAGGTGCAGCTCCACTTTCCTTAAATATGCGCCTCACTTTGAATTAAAGGGGAACAAAATTCTTACAAATATGCTCAACTCAAGTTATCTACAAACAAACTTTCAAGAAACATAACTACTAACAGTAGACCTGAAATAATTTGTGACCTAGTACTAATGAAGGGTAAAATAGTCTACAAATTGTGATATAAATAGGTGTGAATATTTCTGCATGGACATATTGTAAGTTGGTTAAGGGATTGTGAGTGTAGCAGTACCTCATCAGATACTGACTAAACTAGACCAGAGAAAGACTTCCATGTCATTGCATCCAGTCACAGAATTAGGGACTATGAAAGGTTATGGCATATAATGGCAACAGAAGGGAAGAGGATAAAAGGTCTATGTCAAGGGTTTGTGCTGACCATTGGTTTCATCCTAGAAAATACTTTAGTTCAGTCTAAGATACTCACGAAAATTACAAGAGGGCAACCATTTGAACAAGAATCTCAGAAGGGCAGGCACTGAACTAAGGAACCCCTCCTACAAGAAAGGCCAAACCATGGTTGTCAGAGTCGTGGCATGTTCTTGTTGAAGACAAACTTGTATAGTGGAAGTGAAAGCTATTGATTCTAACTAAATTCGTACTAACTCAGCTAAGGGCAGAAAGATGAACCAGAAAGAAAGGCATATTACGCACAGACTGTATATTTGCATTATCAAATAGAAGCGAAGAAAAGCACAAAATATTTTGTTTTCTATTGAGAACATTTTGATGAGTTATGATATTTGTGAATAACTTTGAATATGGTGCTTAAGCCACCTTCGTAACACACTTCATCATATTCCTGTAATTGCATTATCACCTCATTACAAATGATAACACCACATATTCGGTAACCAAATCTCGGTTGGGCGGAAAAGCATTTAAAAGAATTCAATGTCCGCATAAAGTAATAAACAATGCTCTTGTATTTATCAGGTACATGGCGAAGCAATTGCTTATTGAGAAGGGCATTAGATTTAAGCTGTACATCCGTGCCACTGTGGGTTTTTACCCTCGCTCATAAATGAAATTATACTGGCTTCCCGCACCGCATTACCCCTGCTTATAAGAGTGAAGAAATTATTTAAAAACCCTTTAGAATGCCTGCTAGTATCATGGTGGGGGCACGTGGGGGGCGGTTGAAAAAGACTTATAGCCTCATTTAGAGGTTGGCGATAAAAGAACATATACCAAAATTTGGTGGCTGACACGTCCGCCAACCTCTCATGTCTTCTGCCTCATTCATACCACTAAGGGCCTGATTTAAAGTTTGACAGATGACAAACTCTGTCACAAACGCTGAAGGCTATACCTTCCGCCGTAATGCAAGTTTAATTGGATATGGTGCATCTGTGATACTGTGAACAGGATATCCATCACATTTGTAATGGAGTATCCCATCCAGCAAACTCTAAATCAAGCCCATAGTGTCAAACAGAGAAGATTCTTCGGATCCCCCTTCGAAAAATTCCATGTTGGAAGGCCTTTTGCAAAAAGTATGATGTGCAAATAAGAGTAGTTGTGAGCTACTAATCATCCTCCTTTGTGTGAGATGCATATGAGGCGGTAGCAAGTTTAATGTGGTGGACGACAGTTGTTGTAGACAGTTAGAGCATTCCAAAGAGAAAGTGGACTGGATTTATCGTTAGGAATTTGGGCCCGTATTTATACTCCGTTTGCGCCGAATTTGCGTCGTTTTTTTCGACGCAAATTCAGCGCAAAACTAACGCCATATTTATACTTTGGCGTTAGACGCGTCTAGCGCCAAAGTATGAAGAAAGAGCGTCATTTTTTTGCGTGAACGCCTTCCTTGCGTTAATGAGATGCAAGGAAGGCGTTCCCGTCTAAAAAAATGACGGCGACGCAAATGCGTCGTATTTATACTCCCGGGCAAAAATCACGCCCGGGAGGTGGCGGGTCAAAAAAACCCGCATTTGCGCCTGAATTTAACGCCTGGGTCAGGGTAGGCGTTAAGGGACCTGTGGGCTCAGAATGAGCCCACAGGTGCCCTCCCCTGCCCCCAGGGACATCCCCTGCCACCCCTGCCCACCCCAGGAGGACACCCAAGGATGGAGGGACCCATCCCAGTGAAGTACAGGTAAGTTCAGGTAAGTATAATTTTTTTTATTTTTTTATTTTTTTTGTGGCATAGGGGGGCCTTATTTGTGCCCCCCTACATGCCACTATGCCCAATGACCATGCCCAGGGGACACAAGTCCCCTGGGCATGGCCATTGGGCAAGGGGGCATGACTCCTGTCTTTACTAAGACAGGAGTCATGAAATGGCATCTGGGCGTCGAAAAAATGGCGCAAATCGGGTTAAGACGATTTTTTCGCTTCAACCTGACTTGCGCCATTTTAAGACGCCCTAACGTCATTTTTTCCCAACGCCGGCGCTGCCTGGTCTACGTGGTTTTTTTCCACGCACACCAGGCAGCGCCGGTCTGATTGCGCCGTCTAACGCCATTCCATAAATACGGCGCCCGCATGGCGCTTCAGAATGGCGTTAGAAGGCGCAAATTTTTTTGACGCTAAACTGCGTTAGCGCAGTTTAGCGTCAAAAAGTATAAATATGGGACTTGGTTAGCATTTAGGGGCATATTTATACTCTGTTTGCACCGAATTAGTGTCATTTTTTTTAACTCTAATTCGGTGCAAAACTAACTCCATATTTATACTTTGGTGCTAGACCCCTCTAGCACCAAATTTATGGAGTTAAAGTCATTTTTTGAAAGTGGAGACCTACTTTGCCTTAATGAGATGCAAGGTAAGGCGTTCCTGTGCAAAAAATGACTCTATGGCCTTAACGCCATATTTAGGGGCATATTTATACTCTGCGGCATATTTATACTCTGTTTGCACCAAATTAGTGTCATTTTTTTTTACTCTAATTCGGTGCAAAACTAACTCCATATTTATACTTTGGTGCTAGACCCATCTAGCATCAAGGCCCTGATTTAAACTTTTTTTGCACCGCATTAACGTCATTTTATGACACAAAAGTGGCGCAAACTTACAAAATATTGGCCCTTAATTATACTTTTTGCTGCAAAACTGCACTAACTCAGTTTTGCACCAAAAAGTTTAGCACCAGCTTGCACCGTTTCTGTGCACCAGCCGGGCACCATATTTATGGAATGGTGCAAGCCGGTGCAAAGGGTAGGCTAGAGTTTAAAAAAATGACTTTAGTCGGGTGGGACTGGCAGTATGGAAGAAGAGGGTTTAGCACCAAAAAATGGCTTTAGGCAGGTTAGAGTAAAAAAAAATTACTCTAACCAGATTAGCGTCATTTTATGGTGCTAAACCTACCATGCCACATGACTCCTGCCTTAGAAAAGGCAGGAGTCATGCCCACCACCCCAGTGGCCAGCACAGAGGACAGGGTTCCCCTGGGCATGGCCATTGCACCCGGTGCCATGTATGGGGGCCCATTTCAAGGCTTCCTATGGCACTTTCAAAAATAAAATGCACTTACCTGTACTTACCTGGGATGGGGTCCCCCATCCTCGCAGTCCCTCTAGTGTGGGTGGGGGTGCCCCTAGGGCCTAGGGAGGGCACCTCTGGGCTTATTCCATGGTGTTCCACCATGGAAATAGGGCCACAGGTCCCCTAACACCTGCCCTGACCCAGGTCTTAAAAAATGGGGCAAAGCTAGCTTTGCCCCATTTTTTGACCCCTCCTCCCTCCCTTGCACCATTTTTACATGGGAGTATAAATATGGTGTTAAGGCCATAGAGTCATTTTTTTTGCACTGGAATGCCTACCTTGCATCTCATTAAGGCAAGGTAGGTTTCCACTTCCAAAAAATGACTTTAGCTCCATAAATTTGGTGCTAGACGGGTCTAGCACCAAAGTATAAATATGGAGTTAGTTTTGCACTGAATTAGAGTTTAAAAAAAATGACGCTAATTCAGTGCAAACAGGTTATAAATATGCCCCTTAGCGTCAAAAAATGATGTTAATCTGGTCAGAATCATTTATTTTGACTCAAAACTGCCTAACGTCATTTTTTTTTAAGCTAGCCTACCCTTTGCACCGGCTTGCACCATTCCATAAATATGGTGCCCAGCTGGTGCTAAAAAATGGTGCAAGCCGGTGCAAAACTTTTTGGGGCAAAACTGCCTTAGTGCAGTTTTGCACCAAAAAGTATAAATAAGGCCCTTAATCTTGGAGGGCAGCTAAAGTGTTATGCTTGTGATAACGCGTCCCTTTATGCTAATTTATTACACATCAGGACTCGTTTTAGGCCAAGGAATCTTTTGACCCAGTTGAGAGACACCTTAGGACGAGATAGCTAATCAATATGTCAATCAATACATCAATAATGTCATCAATATTTATTACAACAATACATTTCACTTTAGTCAAAGTTAATCAATTCCAAAATTCTACAATGACTTGCAGCCATGAATAACCACACCAGTTTAGTAGAATTTTATGAGTTTTATTCCCTATTAATTACAATCTAAAAGCAGCTGCGTTAATCTCAACACCAAGAAACATAATAGCATAGTCACGATATGGCAACTTTGATAAGGTGTCATTAAGGCGAGAATCACAAACATCAGAACATAATACGGCGTAAACATAGAACAATTTAGCAGAGTGTCAATAACGCGTCAATTCAACAAAGCATAGATTCGGTTGTTTGTCTATTTGCGTCAGTTTAGTGAACACCTGCCCTAACCACTGATCAGCATTCGCATGTTGGGCTTCATGCAAAACAAATTAGAACACCAATTTGGAAAAACATCTAACTATGGTCTCTGTCAAAAGTAAGCAGTTGGTACCTAGAAAGAAAAAGCAAACAGACAAATCACAATTGCATTGTCATAATTACCCTTCAAAGTTTAGGTCAGCGCACAGGTTCAGTCTTCGTCTTCAGGACATCAGTCAATTTGCCATCAGTCAGAACTCAGCTCCGGGGCAAAAGGGTACTTCCCTCATAAGGAGGTAAAATGTAAAATGGACAATCTAAGGGCGAGGTTGGTTTAAAGTAAACCAGCAAGTCACCAAACAGTGAGACAGAGTTTCTGGATAAAATCAATAGCATTCCCTAACCCACCTAAATGACTCCCTGTGACATGGGTTTTTATCCCTTTTTCGTTGTACATTCCCCCAAAATTTTATTGGACATTTGTCATACCCCACTATCTTTAACCTATCAGAAAACACATTAGGTCACCTAACTCTTCACCCCATATTATTTTACAAGTCTTTGATTGGTCTCCATAATTGACGTCTTCAGAGGTGGCAAGTCCGGTATGATTTCATCTTTTTGTAATTCTTTGCACATCTTTTGGTCAGCAGCTCCATTGTCTTCACCGGTTTGAATGACCTTGTACATTACATTAATCTACACTGTTTCATTTTATTTTAACATTATGAAGAATATGCATGGGAACGGATCTAGCATGGTTACATTCGTCTTCTAGTTTGAAGAAAAAGAACATATGAGGTCATGTCCTTTTATGAGTCAGCACACTGCAAAATAGGAAAAATACATTTAGGCCCATATTTATACTTTTTGACGCAAAACTGCGCTAACGCAGTTTTGTTTCAAGAAAATTAGCGCCGGCTAACGCCATTCTGAAGTGCCATGCGGGCGCCGTATTTATTGAATGACGTTAGCCGACGTTAGCCGGCGTTAGCCGGCGTTAGCCGCCGGCGCCGTCTGGTGTGCGTTAAAAAAAAACGACGTACACCAGGCAGCGCCGGCTTAGGGGGATATGGGGCTTGGGCGTCAAGAAATGGGGCAAGTCAGGTTGAGGCAATTTTTGCGCCTCAACCCGATTTGCGCCATTTTTTTTTCACTCCCAACCCCCATAGAAATGACTCCTGTCTTAGCAAAGACAGGAGTCATGCCCCCTTGCCCAATGGCCATGCCCAGGGGACTTCTGTCCCCTGGGCATGGTCATTGGGCATAGTGGCATGTAGGGGGGCACAAATCAGGCCCCCTAAGCCACAAAATAAAAAATAAAAAAACACTTACCTGAACTTACCTAAATGTCCCTGGGATGGGTCCCTCCAGCCTTGGGTGTCCTCCTGGGGTGGTCAAGGGTGACAGGGGGTGTCCCTGGGGGCATGGGAGGGCACCTATGGGCTCCTTCAGAGCCCACAGGTCCCTTAACGCCTGCCTTTTGCAGGCGCTAAAAAACGGCGCAAATGCGGCCGTACGTCATTTTTTTTGACCCGCCCACTCCCGGGCGTGATTTTTGCCCGGGAGTATAAATCCGACGCACATGCCTCGGAGTCGATTTTTTAGACGGGAACGCCTACCTTGCATCTCATTAACGCAAAGTAGGTGTCCACGCTAAAAAATGACGCTAACTCCATTGACTTTGGCGCTAGACGCCTCTAACGCCAAAGTATAAATACGGAGTTAGTTTTGCGTCGAAATTGCGTCAAAAAAAAGACGCAATTCAGGCGCAAACGGAGTATAAATATGCCCCTTAATATGAGAGCCAAGCAGCTAAACTTCGGTGCATGCTAACTTAAGGCCTATAAGGATTTCAGCCCAAATTCAATAACACGATCATTAGTACAGGCTTATTGTCAACACCAGGACAGTGCGTGCTGTACGGGCATCTAGAATGCAAAAACCCAACACTCGCAAGATAAAGTAATTTATGCATTGTGATGATATGTTATTGTTTAAACTTTTGCATTGCAGAATTCCATCCAAAAGATTCATTTTTAAGGTGCTTATAAATACTGAACATTTACAATGTATTGCTGCAGACATTCAGAGTGTGTTAGGGTGTGGTCCCTTTCCAGGGCCTTCTGGAGACTTTCCCTGCAACATGCCTGGGCGTGGTTCTAGGCTGGGCCAAGACTCTATAAAAGAGAGTCAGCCCAACTTCCAGTGCTCACTATTCAGAGGTCCTGGTGCAGAGCAGCAGCTTCTTCCTGAGCTCCTGTCCCGGCGGCCTATTTGGATTTTCCAGTCTTCTGCACTCATCTCTCATTGGTGATCACTGTTTCCAGGCGGTAAGACGGTGTTTGGACTTTTCCCAACACCGTAATTGAGAATCTTCATATTTTTTATTTGAATTCTTAAATGAATAACAGATTACTTGTGCGCTGCCATTTTTTGACATTTGTATGGTGGTTTGCAAATAGGGAGGACGCGTAATTTATCCCATAATGATTTGAATTCGTTATTACATTATTGTTCATTGCGCGCTGATATTTCTTGACATTTACATGATGTTTTACGAGTTGGCAAGACGTGCAACTCGTTTCATGAGCATTTAGCTTTGTTGTTCATTGCGCGCTACCTTTTCTTGACATTTACATTGTGGCATTCGAATCGGCGAAACGCGCGATTCACTTCTCGTTTGTAATTCATGCTGTTCATTGTGCGCTACCATTTTCTGGCATTTACATAGTGGCATTCGAATTGGCAACACGCGCGATTCTTTCCTTGAGTGTTTTTTCATGTTATTCATTGTGCGCTACCATTTCTTGGCTTTTGTATGGTGGCATTTGAATCGGCAAGACGCGCAATTCTTTCCTCGTGTATAAATAATGTAAGTTACTGTGCGCTACCATTCTAAGACATTTTCTTGGGAGCATTTCAAGTTGACACGTCGCATGATTTATTCCTTGAATCTACGTTGTGTGATTTCATGGTGCACAAACCTTTATGGTGTTTAATACTCATATAAAAATCCGCAATGTGCACAATTTACTTCCCAATGTTTTTTTCTGAGATGAACACAACAATACCAGAGTTCTAGATGTAATGCTGTGTGTTCCTGATATGTATTCCTAAAAGGAGATTCATATGGTTGTTTAGAAATTGCTCGGAGTGTTTCCTGATTCTCATGCTAAAGAAAGTACTCAAATCTGAAATCCCTATTTAACTTTTCCTGTTTCCTCCTCAGGTATTCGGTCATCTAAAGCCTAGTCAGTTTTAGGATTATTCTAGGGTTGTTCATGTTTTTTCGGAAAAGACATAGCTTAGAGGTGTAGCATGGTACTGATTTCATGAGATGTAATTTTGATGTTGTGTTTTAACCTTTTGCTTCCTACAGGTCTCCTTCCCAGCTGTTCCTGTCCTAATCCCCTTTTCCCCACTTGGACTCTCTTAGACTCTGTGATAAATCTGATCAGAGTATTGGAGCTGTCTTGTGGTGGAAGTGTTGGGAACGTGCACGGACCCTGAGGATCTGGTGACTCTGACAGAATAGTGAGCCCACAAATTATTATCCTCCTGGTTTGTGTATGTTCTCAGCATGGCCACAATGGACGAGCTAGTCAAGGCTATCACCCAGCTCCAGTCAGAAGTGGTATCATCAAAGGATTTGACAAATAGTCTAGCTGAGAGGGTGAGTCAGTTACAGAATAAGGTTGAGAAGAAAGAATAAAGTCCCACAGGTGTGTCTTGGCCAGGTACTTCTTCTCAGACTTCTGGAGGTAGTCCGACTAACATTTCCCTCAATGTTCCTTCAGCCATTCCTTTAGCTCCCCCAGAACGCTTCTCAGGTGATCCCTTGAAAGCGCAATCTTTTCTGGTTCAAGTGGAACTTCACTTCACCTGCAGACCACATACTTTCCCCGATGCCCAGTCTAAAGTAGCTTTCTTGTTGTCATATCTGTCTGGAGATGCAGCTACCTGGGCTATTCCGCTTGTGCGTAAAAATAGTCCCCTGTTGTACAGCTGGAAAAATTTTGTTCGTGAATTTGAGAGAGTTTTCGATCGTAGAACTGTAACACAGTCAGCAGATCGTGAATTATTAGACTTACGCCAAGGGAATCAGGACTTAGTGTCATATTTAGCCAACTTTAATCGGCTGGTCGCTGAGACATCCTGGCCTGAAGAAAAACAAGCAGCCTTGTTTTACAGGGGACTCAAAGAGGAGCTAAAAGACATCTTAGCGCAAATCGACCCACAACCTGCAAACTGTCAAGATTTAATAAACCTTGTCTTGAGGCTTGATCATCGTTTAAATGAACGAAAAGGAACGCGTAAAAAGACTGAAAAACATTCTTGGCATGCTCATGATAACAAAGACTCGAGAACTCCGAGAGAAAGAACGCTGGAATCAATGGAACTTGGAACCATCAGGAGACCTTTGACCAAAGACGAAAAGGACCTAAGCAGAAAAAAAAAAAAAATTCTCTATTGTGGGCGGAAAGGTCATTACGCCAAAGATTGTCCATTCAAAACAAAGAGCAAGCGAGGCCCAGTTCAGAAAGTTGCAACAAATGCATCAGTCGAGTTGGAAAATCTAAAGCACCCAAGTTGCAGAGAAGGGTTGCTCTTGGGTGTCACCGTGGATCCTTCACAATCCAAACATCTAAAATTGGGAATAAGAGTTCAGGTCAAGAAAAAGACCTATTTCAAGAAGGCTCTAGTCGGCTCTGGGGCTCCGGAAACTTTGTTGACGCCCAATTGGTTCGTGCATGGGGGATCTCATGTATTGAAAAGAAGACTCCAGAAACCATCCAGGCAGTTGATGGAAAACTCTTGACTGGAGGTCCGATAACTCTTCAGACTGTCCCCTTGACAATAATTTGTGAATGTAAAAATCAAAGAAAGAAACATAAAGAGGAACTCATCCTTGACGTGATCCATGCTCCCCAGTATGGGATCATCCTTGGCTTGCCATGGTTAACTCATCACAATCCAGAGATTAAATGGGCTGAACGAAAGATCGTGTTCTCATCAGTGCTATGTAAAGAACATTGTCTCCAAAGGACTCAAGAATCGGAAGTTCGCCATTCTTACATAGCTACCGCCGCAGAGAAAGAAGTTCAGTTGCCCAAACAGTATTCGTCTTATGAAGATGTATTTGATGAGAAGGAAGCAGAGAACTTACCTCCTCATAGATCTTATGACTGTCAAATTGATCTAGTCCCAGGGGGAATACTTCCCAACTGTCGTGTGTATGCCCTGTCAGAACATGAAAATCAACATTTACGAAAATATTTGGATAAATTCTTAGAGAATGGTTTCATCCGCCCCTCTAAGTCTCCCACAGCTTCTCCTTTGTTTTTTATTTCAAAAGCAAACGGAGAGCTTCGAACTTGTATCGACTATAGGGGCTTGAATAAAATCACCATCAAGAACAAATATCCTTTGCCTCTAATTCCGGTCTTACTGGAACAAGTAAAGAAAGCAAAAATCTACACGAAGCTTGATCTTCGAGGTGCTTACCATTTGGTCAGAATGAGAGAGGGTGACGAATGGAAAACGGCATTCAAAACAAGATATGGCCTTTTTGAATACACCGTCATGCCTTTTGGTCTGTGCAATGCTCCAGCAGTATTTCAATTTTTCTTAAATTACGTTCTTAGAGAGTACCACGATATCTTTGCCATAGTTTACATTGATGACATTTTGATCTACTCAGACAATGAGAATGAACATGTTCAACATGTCCAGAAAATTTTGGCAGCCCTTTGTAAACACCATTTATATTGCAAGCTAACCAAGTGTGAGTTTCATGTTACCACAGTTGAGTTTTTAGGGGTTATCCCCTCAAGGTATGGTGATGGCAGAAAGGAAAGTAAAAGCTGTATCTGAATGGCCCATCCCAAAGACTGTTCGTGATGTACAATGTTTTCCTGGGCTTTGCAAATTTTTACAGGAGGTTCATCAATGATTTCTCCCAGACAGTGGCTCCAATTACTAAGTTATTAAGAAAGAAAGAAAAATTTGTATGGTCCCCAGAAGCAGACCAAGCCTTTACAACTTTGAAAGAAGCTTTCTCCACTGCCCCAGTCTTGACTCATCCAGATGCGGATCGACCTTTCATAGTGGAAGCTGATGCTTCAGATGTGGCGATAGGAGCAGTCTTGTCACAACAAAACAAAGACACTGGTCAGCTTCATCCTGTAGCTTACATGTCTCGAAAGTTAAACGAAGCCGAACAGAACTATGTCATTGCTGAAAAAGAGCTTCTGGCGATTCGTGATGCCTTTAAAGAATGGAGACATCATTTGTTGCGAGCTAAATATACTGTCACAGTATATACTGATGATCGCAATCTTCAATTCATGAGTTCTGCCAGACTTTTGACTCCTCGGCAATTACGCTGGATGCTGTTTTTTGCCGAGTTTGATTTTGTGGTAACCTTCCGGCCTGGCAAAGATAATCGCAAAGCTGATGCCTTGTCCCCGCCAAGAGTCTACCACATTGCCTGCAGTTCAAACCTCCAGAGCTATCATTGCTCCTGACATGGTCCTATGTATCATAAAAACAGAAGATTTCTTTGAAGACATCCGCAATTCATTCACTGTTGAAAAATGGCAGGCGTGGGCCCAAGCAGATCCGAAAAGATCAATCAAGCAAGGATTACCCTTTTACGATGCTCGTTTGTTCGTGCCCTCTACCAAACTTCGCAAGATAGTGTTTCAGTGGTTGCATGTTATACCTACAGCAGGTCACCCTGGTACTCCTAAAACTCTTGAATTAATCCAACGCTATTTTTGGTGGCCTACCTTAACAAAGGATGTAAAAACAATGGTAAACAACTGCGAAGTCTGTGCTCGCACTAAAACAAGTCATTCAAAACCGAAAGGGTTGTTACACCCTTCTTTGGTTTGTTTGGCTATCATCCTGACACCTTGCCCATCACAATTCCTCAAGAAAGCTCTCTCACTCCAGCTGTGTCAGAAATCATTCAACATTTGCATCAAACTCAGAAATCGATTCAACAACATTTAGAAAAAGCCAAACAAAAATACAAAAAGCATTATGACAAGAAACATTGTGAGGGACCGCAGTATCAACCTGGTGACAAAGTGTGGATTTCCACAAAACATAGACTTCAAGACGAAGCACATGTTCAACCCCAAATTTATAGGTCCTTACACTGTTCTTCAGCAAATCAATCCTGTGACCTATAAACTACAATTGCCAAAATCATTACGGATTCATCCAGTGTTCCATACTTCCCTCTTAAAAAAGGCAGTCCAAAAGGTCCGCCCTCATCCAGCTCCTGTTCTAGTACAGGGGGGAGAAGAATATGAAGTCAAGAAAGTGTTGGACTCTAAACTGAGAGGGCGTAACCTATGGTACTTAATCTCATGGAAAGGTTGTGGCCCTGAAAGTAATTCATGGGTTTCCGCATCTGATGTTCATGCTCCAGTACTTGTGAGACGCTTTCATCGTCTCAATCCAGTTAAACCAGGCCCTAGAGCGCGCCTGGGAGAGGGCAGTACTGTCAACACCAGGACAGTGCGCGCTCTATGGGCATCTAGAATGCAAAAACCCAACACTTGCAAGATAAAGTAATTTATGCATTGTGATGATATGTTATTGTTTAAACTTTTGCATTGCAGAATTCCATCCAAAAGATTCATTTTTAAGGTGCTTATAAATACTGAACATTTACAATATATTGCTGCAGACATTCAGAGTGTGTTAGGGTGTGGTCCCTTTCCAGGGCCTTCTGGAGACTTTCCCTGCAACATGCCTGGGCGTGGTTCTAGGCTGGGCCAAGACTCTATAAAAGAGAGTCAGCCCAACTTCCAGTGCTCACTATTCAGAGGTCCTGGTGCAGAGCAGCAGCTTCTTCCTGAGCTCCTGTCCCGGCGGCCTATTTGGATTTTCCAGTCTTCTGCACTCATCTCTCATTGGTGATCACTGTTTCCAGGCGGTAAGACGGTGTTTGGACATTTCCCAACACCGTAATTGAGAATCTTCATATTTTTGATTTTAATTCTTAAATGAATAACAGATTACTTGTGCGCTGCCATTTTTTGACATTTGTATGGTGGTTTGCAAATAGGGAGGACGCGCAATTTATTCCATAAAGATTTGACTTTGTTATTACATTATTGTTCATTGCGCGCTGATATTTCTTGACATTTACATGATGTTTTATGAGTTGGCAAGACGTGCAACTCGTTTCATGAGCATTTAACTTTGTTGTTCATTGTGCGCTACCTTTTCTTGACATTTACATAGTGGCATTCGAATCGGCGAAACGCGCGATTCACTTCTCGTGTGTAATTCATGCTGTTCATTGTGCGCTACCATTTTCTGGCATTTACATGGTGGCATTTGAATCGGCAACACACGCGATTCTTTCCTTGAGTGTTTTTTCATGTTATTCATTGTGCGCTACCATTTCTTGGCTTTTGTATGGTGGCATTTGAATCGGCAAGACGCGCAATTCTTTCCTAGTGTATAAATAATGTAAGTTACTGTGCGCTACCATTCTAAGACATTTTCTTGGTAGCATTTCAAGTTGACACGTCGCGTGATTTATTCCTTGAATCTACGTTGTGTGATTTCATGGTGCACAAACCTTTATGGTGTTTAATACTCATATAAAAATCTGCAATGTGCACAATTTACTTCCCAATGTTTTTTTCTGAGATGAACACAACAATACCAGAGTTCTAGATGTAATGCTGTGTGTTCCTGATATGTATTCCTAAAAGGAGATTCATATGGTTGTTTAGAAATTGCTCAGAGTGTTTCCTGATTCTCATGCTAAAGAAAGTACTCGAATCTGAAAGTCCTATTTAACTTTTCCTGTTTCCTCCTCAGGTATTCGGTCATCTAAAGCCTAGTCAGTTTTAGGATTATTCTAGGGTTGTTCATGTTTTTTCGGAAAAGACGAAGCTTAGAGTTGTAGCATGGTACTGATTTCATGAGATGTAATTTTGATGTTGTGTTTTAACCTTTTGCTTCCTACAGGTCTCCTTCCCAGCTGTTCCCGTCCTAATCCCCTTTTCCCCACTTAGACTCTCTTAGACTCTGTGATAAATCTAATCAGAGTATTGGAGCTGTCTTGTGGTGGAAGTGTTGGGAACGTGCACGGACCCCGAGGATCTGGTGACTCTGACACTTATTTAAACATAATATAAACATTTTAGTCAGCATTATTAGTCTACGTATACATTGGTGGCCACTCCCCGTGGTCACATTTCAGGTGCACATTTAAGCAAAATTACTATTATAGTTTCTCTGCAGTATTATCACACATTAATTCATAAACATTTCAGGTTAATATAGATTATATAAGCTACGCTCTCTCAGTCCCTCCTCTGATGACGTTCGTCATCACACAAACCTTTCCCTTTGACCTTTCACTTTAGTTTTTCACTTTACGCATAATGCGCATTTCAACATCTTGTCCCTTGTGGGAACTCTCCCACATTTCATTAAACATTTTCTCCCTTTCATTTTCTTCATTCCTTTTACTCCTCTTTGTCCAATCTCTTTTAATTTTGTCATTGATTTTGCATGTCCCCATAACCCTAATAAACAGGCCAGAACAATTAATAGACCCCCTAAATTTTTTGCAAGAACCCCATTCCAAATATTGCTAAACCAGCTCCCTACACTGGCAATTCCTTTTCCCAATTTCGCCCACACTCCAGGTTCCTTACAATCCTTCAAATCTGCACTATCTTTAGTTAAGTTAGTAAGCATGCCTCTAATCTTTTTACTATTGTCAGGTATATATGAGCAACAATGACGCTCGTTGAGCATCTTGCAGACTCCACCGCTCTTTGCTAAAAGGATGTCTAAAGCAAGCCGATTTTGAAGAGTCATGGCTCTTTCCGCAGCAAGTTCAGTATCCATCAGGAGTATAGCCCCTGTAAAATTTGTTAGCATGTTATCCACAATAGTAGACAACTTTCGAATCTTTATGGAGTTTAAGATAACCCCTACTGAAGGAATTATTGCTCCAAATATGTCACCAACGACAGCAGCCGCTGTCTCTCGTTTTTGTCTAGCATGTTGTAATTCAGACGTTTTAGGTATTTGCTTTAAGTCATCAATCTGGTAAATCTTTGGGAAAACTATTCCCAAATAGCATGTCCCATACCATCCCTTAGGGAGACGGTAATAAGCATTAAGTCCACAGATGTAATAGATCCCAGGGATCGCTGGATCCTGTCCATTTAACATGAATGTCCATTTACTCTGAAACAAAAACACATGCCTGCATTCACTCGTTCCCACAATTAAAGTGTAATGTTCAGATTTCGGCCTATATATACAAATCCTTCCTACATGTAATGCATCTATAGCTAATTTGCCTCGCGTTTTTATTGCGGTGTAAGCATAATCATTTGCATATGTGCATTTCTCTAGCCCCTTTTCTAATCTTTCCTTCAGTGCTTTGCGTCTATCATCAGTGTGATCTAAGAAGCTTTTCTCTACAGGTGTCAATAAGCAAGTCAGATTGTTGCGGTGTGCATAAGCTGTCCCAAATGTAAGCGTCGGTTCAAAGAAAAGAAAACACTACATCCAAATTTGAATAGAAGTATTGCACATGCTCTTGATTATAGAATCTTGTTTGTAGCAAACTACAACTTATTCCGTAAGTTAATGGAAGATTATGATAGGTGACCCCTTCCTGCACTGATGAAGGAATCTTTGTGCACACATAACAGTTTTTCGCATCCATTGTTTCAACATACTAATTCAGCAAGCGATAGAAGACATTAGTAGAAAGTTCCCCCTTTGAGTTAGTCCCCTCATGCAAGTGTCTTGCATCCTTCTCAAACTTTCCCACGGTGTTAGCGTTGTAGTCTCAGGTTTTGAAGCATTGTTAGTCACTTTCTTATCCAACCACGGCATTCCCACAATCACTCCTACAATTATTATTGCACACACAATACATAATATAAGACTTAACCAACCACACACCTTACCCTTTTTATTACTACCGCTATTATAAGCCATGTCTGTAAATAATCAGAGAGCAGAACAATAATCAACTTGAGGACGATATAAACTCTCTTTTTTTTTTTTTTCTTCTTGATGCAAAAGTCTCTTTCTCTCTGCGTATATTTACAGCGTTTCACTCACTCCAGGACCCTTTTGTCAAATCAGGTTAGCAGCTTGTCATAATCGGGTTTTCAAAGTCAAATCAGGTTCTCAGTGTCACATCCGGTAATTTATAAGTCTCTTTCTTAGTTTTTCAGCTTTCTATTTTCTTTTCCAAATTTCAGTGTTAACACAGTCTCTTTCTTTTAATTGATTTTCAGGTACCGTAGTATTGGCCTGGTACTTCTTGATTAAAACAGAACGCTAAGAATTCTTGTTGCCATTCAGATGTTGTTGCATATGCCCACTCAGGACCTGCGTACCTTCTGTTTGCAGTTCTTTTCCTTTTCAATCTGCGTTCGCCTTGCAATTCTCCTTCACTTAGATCCTCTATTCGGGATGTATCAGTTTCTTCTGTTATTGTTTCACCTGGTACGTTCTTTTCTTTCGCAGCCTGCTTCTCTCGCCAGTTATCTCCCTTATGTGTCTTTTTCCTGCTTGTCCTTTCAGGACGCTGAACAGCACCCTCCTCTTGTGCTATGGTGTTTCCTCTTGATGGACCTGAAACTGGCTCAGGGGATGCCGATGTGCTTTGATCTCTCTCTACTATTTCCCCATCTTCTTCTTCTTCTGGGTCTGTAACAGGTTCAAGTTCTAACCCGTATCCCTCTACCTCTGGGAGAACCTCTCCTTGATTTAGTTCTCCTGCTGCCTCTACTGAGATAGGCACATAGTCACCTCTCTCGAACTCGTTACTGTTTGAGGGACTAGGCTCTCCTGCAGTCTCAGTTCCCTCTTGGCTATTTTCAGGCCCTGAGACTTCCCTCTCTGGAACTGTTGAGTCAGAAACTTCAAGTTCCTCATCAGTTGGACACGTTACCTTCTTCGTGTGACTGGCATGTATCCAGTTTGGAACGCCTGCACATTTCACAGCAGTGGTTGTTGTCAATATTACTTGATAAGGCCCCTTCCAGCACGGCTCCAAACACGACTTTCTCACGTGCTTCTTGACAACCACCCAGTCACCGGCTTGCAGGGTGTGACCTGGATCACTGATCGGTGGCAATGTGTTGGCTTCCACCTGGTGAGAAAAAGAGCGAACCACATCAGCCAAACCTTTGCAGTAGTCCAAAACCATATCATCTGTGATATTCACAAGAGCATTTGCAGGTACTGCGGGCAGCCTCATAGCTCTACCCATAAGGATCTCATGGGGTGATAGTCCTGTCTTCTTATCGGGGGTGTTCCTCATCGAAATCAGCACTAAGGGCAATGCATCTGGCCACTTCATATTGGTAGCTGCACACACTTTTGCCATTCTCGATTTCAGGATACCATTCATCTGTTCCACTACTCCTGATGCTTCAGGGTGGTAGCTACAATGCAGCTTCTGTTCGATGTCTAACGCAGCACACAAGAGCTTAATCAACTCATTGTCGAAGTGTCTGCCCCTATCTGATTCTATAGAGACCGGAAACCCGAACCTGGGAATTTTTTCTCTAAGCAGCAGTTTTGCAACTGTGAGACTGTCATTTCTACGTGTGGGGTAAGCTTCAATCTAGTGGCTGAAAACACACACAATCACCAACACGTATTTCAATCCTCGACAAACAGGCATCTCAATGAAATCCATTTGCATCTTGCTAAATGGACCGCCAGCTCTCCCTATGTGGCTCAGAGTTACCACAGTCCCTTTCCCGGCATTCATCTGTTGACAGATGATGCACCTGTGACAAGTAACCTCTGCGGCATGTCTGAATTTTGGGTTAAACCAGTCAATCTTGAATGACCTGATCATTGCATCTCTCCCAAGATGTGCCTGTCCATGGTAAAGCCTCGCAAATTGTGACAAAAACTGTTTGGTAAAACCAGTTTCCCCTCCTCCGAGACCCATAAGTCATCAGCTCTTTGTCCACATTGCATTCTCTGCCAGGAGCGTTTCTCCTCTTTGCTAGCACGACCCTGTAGTGTTTTTAGCTCATCTAGTGTATCAACCACCCTTAATGCAAGGTTCAAACATGTGTCATTTTCAGTTTGCTGTAACAATTCCCAGTGATCCTTAAACGATATACAGTTCAAAGCACAAAACCTTGCGACTTGATCTGCATAGCCGTTTCCCATGTATATAAAGTCTTGTGACTTAACATGAGCATTGCATTTCACCACGGCAATTTCAAGAGGTAACTGAATCGCGTGTAACAAATCCTTAATTCGTTCACCATTTTTCACAGGAGGACCAGAAGAGGTCAGGAAACCTCTCTGTGACCACAATTGGCCAAAATCATGTACAATTCCAAATCCGTATCTGCTGTCAGTATAGATAGTGACTTTCAGATTTTCAGCTGCGTGGCATGCCTTAGTAAGGGCAATTAGCTCTGCCACTTGTGCGGAATACACTCTCTCGAGCCAGGAAGCTTCAATGATACCAGCTATGGTACACACAGCGTAACCGGCTCTCAGCATTCCAACTGAGTCTCTCAAACAGGATCCATCAACAAACATAATGCAGTCATTTTCCTTTAACTGCGTATCTTGAATATCAGGTCGGGGCTTGGTACATAGTTCTGTTACCTCAAGACAATCATGCTCCACTTCCTCTTCATTATTAATCTTGGTACTCTCAACAGGAAGTAGAGTTGCTGGGTTTAATACAGTACATTGCTGCAGTGAAACATTAGGCGACCCCAAAATAATTGTCTCATATCGGGTAAGTCGAGCATTTGTCATGTGCTGGGTTTTAGTTCGAGTCAACAAAATTTCAACTGAATGTGGAACCATTACTGTCAAGGGATGTCCCATCACTATGCCTTCACACTGCGTGAGGCTTTGACCAACTGCTGCAACTGCGCGCAAACACCTCCATGGACCTGTGTTAAGACAGACAAAGAACAAGCATCACGTTCATGACAAAACAGTAGAAAAGGTTTAGTGTAATCAGGCATACCCAAAGCTGGTGCCCTGCACATGCACTCTCTCAATTCCATGAATTACCCAAGCTCTTCTTTGGATAGGGTTATGTTGCACGGTTCATCCTTAATCTCTTTGCCTGTCAGCTTTATCAAGGGTTTTGAGATAATTGAGAAGTTGGGTATCCACTGACGACAGTGGCCCACCATTCCCAAAAACATCCTGACATCTCTCTTTGTTTTCGGGGGGTTCATCTGCGAAATAGCTGTCACCCTTTCCTTTGATATTCTCCTGGACCCTCTCTCAATCAAGTGTCCTAAGTATTTCACCTCTGTCTGACAGTATTGCAGCTTCTTTGGCGACACTTTATGTCCGTTCTTTCCCAAATGATTCAGTAAGGCAATTGTGCTGTATTTACAGTCATCTTTTGTTCGGGACGCAATTAGCAAATCGTCAATGTACTGTACTAGAGTCGAATTGAAATGCAGTACTAAGGATTCTGAATCCTTTTTCAATATCTGATTGAAGATGGACGGTGACTCAGAAAACCCTTGAGGAATTCTGCACCAACTGTGCACCTTGTCCAGGAATTTGAAACTGAATAAAAACTGGCTGTCCTCACGAAGAGGTACCGAAAAGAAGGCTTGTGACACATCTACAACGGTGAACCATTAAGCATCACACGGAACCTGAAACATGATCACTGCTGGATTTGGCAATATGGGGCAACATTTTACCACAATCTTGTTTATTTTTCTCAGGTCCTGCACAATTCGAACCTTCCCACAAGGCTTTTTCAGACCCATTATCGGTGAATTACATGGGCTGCTCAATACCTCCTTCAGGACTCCCTGTTTTACAAAGTCTGCAATTATTTGCGACACCTGAATAAGGACATCTTGTGCCATGTGGTGCTGCGGTACCTGGGGAAACACTGCGTTTGGCTTTACTTGTACTTTAACTGGTTCCACTCCTTTTATCAGTCCCACTTCCTTTCCTGTCAAGTCCCACACTTTCTCCGTCACTGTCCCCTGTAATTCAGCAGGTAAGTCAGTTACTGTAAGCATCGGGAAAAATGTTATCAAAGGGTAATCTTCATTCAAGGTTTCTGTCTCTAACTCTGAGAACTGACCATCATCCCCTTCATCATCACTGTTCATCTGCACCTCAATTCCACCATCGGAACAAGTAATCGAGCATTTTGTTTTTCACAATAAGGGCCAGATGTAGGTAAGTAAAAAATCGCGACTTGCAGTTTGCGAGTCATAGCGACTCAGACACCTTCTGCGACTCGCTATGGGGTCGCAAAGACCCACCTCATGAATATTTATGAGGTGGGTCTCAGTTTGCGACCCCATAGCGAGTCTAGGCACTCACAGGGATGGTGGCCTGCTGGAGACAGCAGACCACCATGTCCGTGACTGCTTTTTGAATAAAGCAGTTTTTTTTTTCTTTTTGCAGCCCGTTTTCCTTAAAGGAAAACGAGCTGCAAAAAGAAAAATACCGAAACCATTTGGTTTTGTTTTTTTCAGAGCAGGCAGTGGTTCATAGGACCACTGCCTGCTCTGAAAAAATATTTTTATTGGCATTCACAAAGGGGAAGGGGTCCCATGGGGACCCCTTCCCTTTTGCGAATGAGTTACCATCCACTTCAAGTGGATGGTAACTGCGAGTTCGTTTGCGACCGCATTTGTGGTCCCAAAGCAACTCTGCATGGCGATGCGGTCGCAAATAGGAAGGGAACACCCCTTCCTATTTGCGAGTCGCAGCCTCAAATTGCGAGTCGGTACCGACTCGCAATTTGAGGTTGTGCATCGTGTGAAGCCTTTTGCGCCTCGCAAACTGCATTTTTCGCCATTTGCGAGGCGCAAAAGGCTTCCTACATCTGGCCCTAAGTCTCTTCCCAGCAGGGACACAGGACTTAAATCACAGACTACAAACTTATGCAGTCCCTGGAAGTTGCCAATCTCAACTTGCACTGGATCTGTAATTGGATTTGTCAAGTACTGGTTTGCTACTCCAACCACTCTTATGGTAAGCCCCGAAAGTGGCAATTTCGGAACCTCTGCACTCCTGACTGTGGAGCGTGTAGCTCCAGTATCAACCAAGAATGATACCTTGTGACCCATTACCTTTCCCTCTACACAGGGTCCCCTCTGATCTACTTCTAGGGACGCTGCAAGCCTGCACTCTTCACTGTCTGAACTGTCATCCGACCATTCCTCATTCATTCCATCTTCCCCACGCAATGGGAATTGCTGCACTGTATTATTTTGTCTCATTACGTGACCTGTTGAGGAAGCATCACCTGTTGCTGTCCCATTGGAGCCATTGGTAGTTGCATTTGCTGTCTAGGTACCATGGGAACCTGCTGTTGTACTTGCTGTATTTGCACTGGTTGAACACGCTGCATTTGCGTTTGCTGCATGGGCTGTAACCCTTGCATCTGAATCATGTTATTTTGAAAGTTCGGGTTTTGATTTCTCAATTTTGGACCTCTCACATTTTGTAATGTACCGACATTTGTGCTTTGTTGAACGACACCATCCTGCACCACATTTGGGCATTCCCACTTCCAATGCCCCACGCCCCCACACGCGTGACATGGAGACATCTTTTTCATCCCTTGTGCATCATTTTGAATCACCACAGTATTCAAGTCTGGACCGCGATTTACAAAACCTCGACCTCTTGGCTGTGCTTGAAACACATCATTTCCTTGCGGTTGCTGCTGTATCATCTGCTGAATTCCATTTCCCTGCGTTCCTGCCTGCATCAGCATCACCATCACCTTCTCCTTCAGTTTTCTCTGCTTCAACTCGATCTCGTCACTACAATATTTTGCGTACTGCAACACCTCATCAATCGGCTTTGCTTGCCAACAGATCAAATGATTCTTAATCATCTGGCTAACCTCTGGCCTCAGCCCTTCAACAAATCTGAACACAAGATGGTTCATGTCTTTCGGCTCAATAGTTTCAGTACCACTGTAACGTTTGAATGCCTTCAACAATCTCTCATAATAAGCATGTATCAATTCTTTAACCTCCTGTGAGGTCCGGTCGATTTTCTGCCAATCAGTCAATTTTGGCGACACTTTCTGCTTCAAAAACTCAGTCACTTTATGATAGTACTTCATCACTTCCTCAGAGGGTGCTCCGGTCACCTTATCCCTTGCCGGCTCCTGTGTCGGCCAGTCTACCCCTCTCTTGCACTCAAGCCATAAGTCGGGCGGAACAATGATCTCAAAGAAGGTATTCAAATCTTCCCAGAGACACTTCGCAAGCTTCACAAACCTATCGGTTTGTTGGTACCACTCGATCGGTTTCTCCCTCAACCTGGGATAATCATTTATGAAAGATAGGATGTCTCCCCTGGACCACGGTACATGAATTAGAACCTCACCAGCTGTTTCTCTCATGGGTAACATCTTAACTGATCCCGTATCTGGTGAAGCTTTAGCTTGATTTGATCCCGGACTGTCACTTTTCTCCTTATCTCTTTTCTTTGCCCATCTGCCTTCCCACTTTTCTAAGGCTCCCCAGATTTGCGCACTTTGCAATATTTCTTTTAGATGCGCTTTCATTCCGGCAGACCTCATGTGCTCGAAGTCCTTTGAGTCAAAGTCTAACCTGTAACTTCTTTTAAAATGTTTAGTGTTCTCAATATCAATATGGTATTTGTCTGCCAGGTTCGCTAATTTCTGATGTACCTTACCTACTTCTTTGGTGATTTTAGGACACAGATATCTCAATTCTGCTTCTGTGTATGACTCTAATTGGTTTATCCCCATTGTCCCTTCCACTAATTCAGCAGCTTCCACACCCAGTCTCACAAAGTTCAGGTACTCATCTCCTTGCAACCTTTCCGACTCTACTGCAGTTACTGTAGTCTTTAGTGAAGCATAGGTCTTCTCTAACCACTCATTTAACTGTTTGTTGTACCGTAAAACCTTGAAATGAAATGTTCCCTGTATGCATCATTGGTGACTGTGAAGCATTCGTACTTATTGTCTGTGGGGTTAGTACACCTAGCCCTGCCTGTCTCATTGCCTCCAATGGTGCTTCACCCGGGTTAAGGTCTAACAAAGACCTCGTTTTTCGACCGATTTCTCTCCTGGGGCCATTAACTGGGGAGTTCCTATGGACCCTCCTCTTATTACATCTTGTGTCATTACTCCCTGATCACATATACCAGGCTTACCTTGCGCATACAATGGCACTGGTGGACCGACAGTAATTGGTAATGATATGGCAGCAGGTGTCTGACCTGGTCCCAAACCTCGTGGAGCAGCAACTCCAAAGGTCTGATCCAGTGAAGCCGGGGCAGGTACTAATGGAGGACCTGCTGTGGATTATACCCTGGTCTCAGTTGTGGCTTCGGCTGGGGCAGCAATTGTGGAGTTGGCTCAATCTGCACTAACCTCCATTTTGTATATATCGGTTCTGGCGGCACTATCAGATTTGTAGTAGTCTCTAGTACTGGGACGTCTGGATAGATTCTCTGTATCTGCGGTGGAGGTTGCAACTGTATCTGCATGTCTGGCGCAGTGGGTACACTGACACCATTCTGTATCGAACCCGTATCATTAGTCTGTGCTGTATCAGTAACTCCCTTCTCCTGCGTCTGGTTCCCAGGATCCGCACTAGTGCTCGGGACATTGTCGCTTACCGCATAAGGTGGCATGTAATAACTGATTTTAAAATTCTTCGTTATCTGAATCATCTTCTTCTTCCCAAGATCTTTTAGTTTCTTTAGGCTTACTAGAGTCTTTGTCTGTTTTACATGTGGCTTTCTTTCCCTGCGTCTCATCTCCCTGTGTTATTGCTGGAAACAATTTTAATCCATCAACTATTCCCCGTCTCCACATTTTGCTCTCATTATCCTACCTAGCTTCTGCTAGAGTCTTTTCTGCCCTTTTCAGTCTTCTTTGGAACTTTTCTTGTCTCTGTTTAAGAGCCATTAAATCCCAAATCGCTAAAGCCTCATTCTGAGCTGGCCTCAGAGGTGGCTTTTGTACACTTAACATCCACCTTAAATTCTCTAGGACTCTCGTATTGAACGTCCTGTGTTCTGGGAACGCCAAACATCCCTCTTTTTCTGTTAATTTGCGCCACTGTTTCATCCATAAACAAGGCGCAACACCTTTTTCCTCCATGACAATGTAAGCTGGAGTTCCCTCAGGCGGTGTAGGCTCCCCTTCACTCGCCATAATGTATGTGTCTCCTTTCAGAGCACTCTTAAAAGCTTTGACAAAATTTATCTTTGCGTCTTTTCTTTTGTTTGTATTCAATTAAAAAGTGACTTTAATTCCCAGGACATTCTTCACTCACCTTTCTCAACCTATTGCCTCTCACGGACGGCAGCCAATCCGTGCGTGACCCCTCTCGACAACTGACCTATCTCAGCGCGGCACCACTGACGTCACACTCACACATGGCAGCTGACAAAGTCTTGCGGCTTGTCCACCCCTCACTGGATTCACACCAAACGAATGCAAAAATTACTGCAAGCACCTTAACAACAACAGCACGAATTTGCCGGTTTACTACAGGAAGGGTATACATTCGCTTCAGAACTTTACAGAGATTTCACTTCACTGCAAATCCTACTCTCGACTTGTCAATGGTTCGTTCTAGTGCACTTTAGAACTTCCCAAATCTCCATCGAAGGTATCATACAGACAATTTGACTCAAACTCGACTTATCAACCACTCCCGATTGACCTATTTAAACCGCACAAATTACAACATAAACCCAAGTGTCTCCTACACTTGTCAATATACTCCGGAGTCTTAGACCACGACGGGTCCGTACATGAACAACCAACCACGTGGATAATTTTGAGCACAAAGTGCCACACTCATATGAAGTACGCCGACTACCCTACTAAAACAACATTACCGGGCCTAAATACACACAAACTTCACAAATCACCTGCAAAATGCACAAGCTGAGCAAGCGCAAATTCTACACCATGCATGATATGACGCCGAGAACATTCCCAACTCACTTAGGCAGGCTCCGAGATCCCGGGAAAGTCATGGTGAATTTAGAAACGCATCATACCTCCAATTTTCATTATCTCAGAAAACAGTCTAAACAATAATTCTCCCTCCTAGGGCCCCAAAGGGCCAAACCGTTGCTCTGCTACCAGAACTGATAATGCGTCCCTGTGTGATAATTTATTACACATCAGGACTCGATTTAGGCCAATGAATCTTTTGACCCAGTTGAGAGACACCTTAGGACGAGACAGCTAATCAATATGTCAATCAATATGTCAATAATGTCTTCAATATTTATTACGACAATACATTTCACTTTAGTCAAAGTCATTAAACAATTCAGAAATTCTACAATGACTTGCAGCCATGAATAACCACACCAGTTTAGTAGAATTTTATGAATTTTATTCCCTATTAATTACAATCTAAAAGCAGCTGCGTTAATCTCAACACCAAGAAACATAATAGCATAGTCACGATATGGCAACTTTGATAAGATTTCATTAAGGCGAGAATCACAAACATCAGAACATAACACGGCGTAAACATAGAACAATTTAGCAGAGTGTCAATAACGCGTCAATTCAACAAAGCATAGATTCGGTTGTTTGTCTATTTGCGTCAGTTTAGTGAACACCTGCCCTAACCACTGATCAGCATTCGCATGTTGGGCTTCATGCAAAACAATTTAGAACACCAATTTGGAAAAACATCTAACTATAGTCTCTGTCAAAAGTAAGCAGTTGGTTCCTAGAAAGGAAGAGCAAACAGACAAATCACAATTGCATTGTCATAATTACCGTCCAACGTTTAGGTCAGCGCACAGGTTCAGTCTTCGTCTTCAGGACATCAGTCAATTCGCCATCAGTCAGAACTCAGCTCCGTGGCAAAAGGGCACTTCCCTCATAAGGAGGTAAAGTGTAAAATGGACAATCTAAGGGCGAGGATGGTTTAAAGTAAACCAACAAGTCATCAAACAGAGTGACAGAGTTTCTGGATAAAATCAATAGCATTCCCTAACCCACCTAAATGACTCCCTGTAACATGGGTTTTTATCCCTTTTTTGTTGTACATTCCCCCAAGATTTTATTGGACATTTGTTATACCCCACTATCTTGATCCTAAACACATTAGGTCACCCAACTCTTCACCCCATATTATTTTACAAGTCTTTGATTGGTCTCCATAATTGACGTCTTCAGAGGTGGCACGTCCGGTATGATTTAATCTTTTTGTAATTCTTTGCACATCTTTTGGTCAGCAGCTCCATTGTCTTCACCGGTTTGAATGACCTTGTACATTACATTAATCTACACTGTTTCATTTTATTTTAACATTATGAAAAATATGCATGAGAACGGATCTAGCATTGTTACATTCGTCTTCTAGTCTGAAGAAAAAGAACATACGAGGTCATGTCCTTCTATGAGTCAGCACACTGCAAAATAGGAAAAATAAATTTAATATGAGAGCCAAGCAGCTAAACTTCGGCTCATGCTAACTTAAGGCCTATAAGGATTTCAGCAAAAATTCAATAACACGATCATTAGTACAGGCTTATTTAAACATAATATAAACATTTTAGTCATCATTATTAGTCTACGTATACATTTGGCGGCCACTCCCTGTGGTCACATTTCAGGAGCACATTTAAGCAAAATTACTATTATAGTTTCTATGCAGTATTATCACACATTAATTCATAAACATTTCAGGTTAATATAGATTATATAAGCTACGCTCTCTCACTTGTTGAAAGCATATGTCGCTGCAAGTACATAACAAGTGTAATTGGGCATGGACGAAGTGAAATTGTGATATGTAGAAGAGGGTATACAGGTTTCCTGGTAAACAGCCTTTACAATGCAGCATTTACCATGCAATGCCTTTACCACATTTATCAAAACGTCACGCAGCACAGAGTTGACGCTGACTTTTTCAAGCAACACAACAAATATACTACCGCTGCAGACATCCGACTAACCGAATGGAGTCAGCTGAATATACGACGAAACAACGACTGCAAAAACAACTACTGCCTTAACAACGAGGTCGGAACACCTACCTCGTTGCTACTACTAATGATTTTACCACGAATGCCTTAACAACGATATTTCGTTGTAAAGGCATTCCTGATAAAATCATTAGCAATAGGCACCATTCACCCTACATCCCTCACCCCACCCCCCCAACCCCACCCCAAAACCTAAAACCCCCTGACCCCCCACCCACTCCCCAAAACCAAAAATGCCCCACCCCTCCAAACCCACCCCAAAACCGAAAACCCCGTGACCCCCCACCCACTCCCCAAAACCAAAAACGCCCCACCCCCCAACCCCACCCTAAAACCTAAAACCCCCTGACCCCCCCACCCACTCCCCAAAACCAAAAACGACCCACCCCCCCAACCCCACCCCACTCCAAAACCTAAAACCCCCTGACCCCCCACCCACTCCCCAAAACCAAAAACGCCCCAACCCCACAACCTAAAACCCCCTGACCCTCCACCCCCTCCCCAAAACCTAAACCCACCACTTACCTTCGCCAAGTCCCTTCTTTGTACCTTAACCACGCATGTTCGTTGTTCAGGACATACGTAGTTAAGGAACAAAAAAACGAAGTCGTGGTTAAAAAAAGCGTTGTTGCGCTTTCGTTAACCACGACCTTCGTAAAAAAAAAGTCGTAAAAAAGGATGTTTCCCAGTCAGCTTGTTCCATAGGACACCGCCTCCATCATCAACTCGGTTCACTTAGAGGCTCCAACCGACCCATGCCCTCCCCATATCTTCAACCTAGGCGAACCCAGAATCAGCCAAGTGTTCACCACCTTGTTCAACATCTCAATTGCTATGACCACCTTCCCCAAGGACTGGAAACGAGCCAAAGTCAGTGACATATTAAAGAAACCATCAGCAGACCCCAGTGACTCCAGCGAACTCAACAACTTCCGACTGATCTCCCTGCTACTGGACAAACTATTAAAAAAAAAAACATCAACCAAATATCTTGAATGCAACATTCTACTCAACTCCTCTCATTCCGGATTCTGCAGCAACCACAGCACTGAGGCAACCCTCAACACAGATACTGACAACATCCGAGCCCTACTCGACAGGAGAAACTGCAGCCCTGATCCACCTAGACCTCTGGGCAGCCTTCGATATGGTCTCCCACCACACACTCATCATAACGCTGCACAACAAAGGCATCTAAGGAACAGCTCTCAGATGGATCACCTCTTTCCTTACTGGAAGAATACAAACATTCTGAATTACCTTTCACCTCAGAACCAAAGGAAATAATCTCTGGAGTACCTCAAGGATCCACGCTCAGTCATACCCTCTTCAACACTTATATGACACCTCAGGACAGCATCCTCAAATCCCACAGACTCAACATCATGTTCTATGCTGATGACATTCAACGTATCCTCTCCGTCTTCGAAGACACCACCAACACTAGGACTAACTTCCACAACTGCATGACAGAGGTTACTAAGTGGATGAAGGACAACTGGCTGAAGCTCAACACAGATGAGACAGAGGTACTGATCTTTGGAAACAAAAGCTCCCCATGGAACACATCCTGGTGGCCCTTAGGACTCAGACCTACTCCTACCCCTGACCATGATAGGAACCTAGGCATCATTCTGAACAGCAATCTAACCATGATGACTCAGGTTAACTCTATCTCCTCCTCCTGCTTCATCACCATCCACATGTTACATAAGATATTCAAATGGCTACGTCAAAGCACAGGATGCACCATTCCCCAGTCCCTCATCTCCAGCCAACTGTACTATGGCAAGGCTCTCTATGCAGGGATCGCAGCTCACCTCCTCTGATGACTACAAACCGTAGAGAACGTCACAGCCAGACTCATCCTGGATCTCCCTGGACTAACCCATATCACTCCCTACTTCAAGGAATACCAGCGGCTCCCTATACAGAAAAGATGCCAGTTCAAGCGCCTGACTGACACATACAAGGCCATACACAACTGCAGACTTGCATACTTGAACCACGACCTGAACTTCCATGAGCCCACCAGACACCTCTGCTCCCCTTTCTCTGACCCTCATCCCCTGCATCTGACATAGAAAATGTGGGGGGCATGCCTTCTTCTACCTACAAGCGAAGATATGAAACAAGCTAACCTTTCATCTCTGGATCACCCCATCTTTTTCAGAGTTCTGAAAATCCCTGAAGATCGTGATATTCGGCTAATCAACTGGGTCCTTCCTGCGCCTGAATACCCTTCTGGGTGACGAGAAGTGCTCTACAAATCTACTAATTGATTGAAACTCTTTAAACCACTGAAATTCACCATTTAAGTAACTATAACTCATGCCCTAAGGTAACTATAACTTGTGCCCTTGCCATGCACTGCTAATACATCACCCATGAAATCTTCTATGACATCATTGATAATATCACTGCAACATTTGCAGTAAAATCAATGATGAGAAAGCTGTAAATGTTGGGGACACGAGTAATATTGGGTGGTAAGGGTGTTTTTAGGCTTTGGGGTGGGTAAGTTTATTGGGTGGGAAAGGTGTTTGTAGGGTTCAGGGGTGGGTTAGGGTATAGTGTGGGAAGGGTGATTTTAGGGTTTATAGATAGATAAAGTATAGGGTGACATGGGCATTTGTAGGGTTTAGAGATGGGTAGGGGCATAGGGTGGTAAGGGTGTTTTTAGGGCTTAGTGGTGGGTAAGAGTATGGGATGATGAGGGTATTTTAGGGACTGAAGGTAGATAAAGATATTAGGTGGTAAGGGTGTTTTTAGGGCTTAGGGGTGGACAAGGGTGTTGGGTGGTAAGGGTGATTTTATAGTGTATGGGTGAGTAAGGGTATTGGGTGGTAAGGGTGTTTTTGAGTTTGGGTTGCATAAGGGCATTGGGAGGTGAGGGTGTTTTTAGGGTATGGGGTGGTAAGGTATATTTTCTTTGGGAAAATGTGATGTGTCCAGGTTGTGTGTTTGGGGCATATCCTGTCACGGGGGCTAGGTCTACTTACACAAGAGAGGTACCATTTTTATCGGGAGATTGAGGGGAATGCTGAGTGGAAGGACATTTGTGGCTCCTCTCAGATTCCAGAACTTTCAAACACCAAAATGAGAGGAAAAAGTGTTTTTTGGCCAAATTTTGAGGTTTGCAAAGGATTTTGTGTAACAAAACCTGGTGAGAGGCCCACAAGTCACCCTATCTTGGATTCCCCTATGTGTCTAGTTTTAAAAAATTTGCAGGTTTGGTAGGTTTTCCTGAGTACTGGCTGAGCTAGAGGCCAAAATCCACAGCTAGGCACTTTGCAAAAAACAGGTCTGTTTTCTTTGGGAAAATGTGATGTGTCCAGGTTGTGTTTTGGGGCATTTCCTGTCAGGGTGCTAGGCCTACTCTCACAAGTGAGGTACCATTTTTATTGGGAGACTTGGGGGAACACTGGGCAGAAGGAAATTTGTGGCTCCTCTCAGATATAGAACTTTCAAACACCAAAATGAGAGGAAAAAGTGTTTTTTGGCCAAATTTTGGGGTTTGCAAAGGATTCTGTGTAATAGCACCTGGTGGGACCCCCACAGTCACCCCATCTTGGATTCCCCTACGTGTCTAGTTTTAAAAAATGCGCAGGTTTAGTAGGTTTCCCTAGGTGCCGGCTGAGCTAGAGGCCAAGATCTACAGCTAGGCACTTTGCAAAAAACATGACAGATTTCAATGTAAAAACGTGATGTGTCCATGTTGCGTTTCCTGTTTGGAGCATTAGGCCTACCCATGCAAGTGAGGTACCATTTTTATCGTGAGACTTGGGGGAACACAGAATAGCAAAACAAGTGTTATTGCCCCTTGTCTTTCTCTACATTTTATCCTTCGAAATGTAAGACAGTGTGTAAAAAAGACGTCTATTTGAGAAATGCCCTGTAGTTCACATGCTAGTATGGGCACCCCGGAATTCAGAGATGTGCAAATAACCACTGCTTCTTAACACCTTATCTTGTGCCCATTTTGGAAATACAAAGATTTCCTTTATACCTATTTTTCTGTCTTTATATTTCACCAAATGAATTGCTCTCTGTGCACTATAGAATGAAAACCCACTGCAAGGTGCAGTTCATTTATTGGCTCTGGGTACCTAGGGTTCTTGATGAACCTACAAGCCCTATATATCCCCGCAACCAGAAGAGTCCATCAGACGTAATGGTATATTGTTTTAAAAAATCTGACATCGCAGGAAAAAGTTACAGAGTAAAACATTGAGAAAAATAGCTGTTTTTTTCACCTCAATTTCAATATTGTTTTATTTCAGCTGTTATTTTCTGTAGGAAAACCTTGTAGGATCTACACAAATTACCCCTTGCTGAAATCATAATTTTGTCTACTTTTCAGAAATGTTTAGCTTTCTGGGAGCTTTCTGGGACACAGCATTGGTTTCACACCGATTTCTGTCACTAACTGGAAGGAGGCTGAAAGCACAAAAAATAGTAAAATTGGAATATGTCGCAGTAAAATGCCAAAATTGTGCTGAAAAATTGGGCTTTCTGATTCAAGTCTGCCTGTTCCTGAAATCTGGGAAGCTGGTGATTTTAGCACTGCAAACCCTTTGTTGATGCCATTTTCAGGGAAAACCATCATCCTTCTTCTGCAGGGCTTTTTCCTCATTTTTTTTTTTTTAAACAACATTTTTGCTGTATTTTGTCTAATTACTTGGTCTCCTTCAGGGGAACCCACAAACTCTGGGTACCTCTAGAATCCCTAGGATGTTGGAAAAAAAGAATGCATATTTGGCGTGGGAAGCTTATGTGAACAAAACGTTATGGGGGCCTAAGTGCAAACTGCCCCAAATAGCCAAAAAAAGGCCTGGCCCCTGAGGGGGGAAAGGCCTGGCAGCAAAGGTGTTAAAATGAGACTGAGAATTGGATTTGTATTTTTAGCCCTAGGTCTCTCTTTGTGTTGTACTGCTAGAGGTCAGGTAGGCAGAATTCAGGCTATGGGCTCTGATGGCAGGTTAATATCTGCACCTCAATCTCTATGTAAACAACTCTTCTACATTGTTGTATGGGCCAACCTGAAACACTGTAAGGGAGTTAACATAAGGAGCACATTTCTGATTTGTGAAGCCAATGAGACTACACAATAAAGGCCATGAATCAACAATTCACATTAAATTGGTTTATTCTTGGTCTACTCCATCCAGTATATATGCAAAGTAGAAATAAATTCAAGAGATAAAGCAATATAGTTTGAAGGCCAAACGTGCCTGTAAGTAAAGTCATAATAAAATGAGATCCAAAATAGTAACGCCACAGTGCAAATAAAGCAGATTGCTGCAATAAGGTGTTCCATGAAGAAACTTCCCTTTTCTATTTTAAACATAGGCTGAAAACTAGGACTAGCTAACAGGGATTTCTACCCGGGAAGCATAGAAGGTGTCAGCATGGAACAGAACTTCTGTAGAAGTTCAAGAAGATGTAAGGAGTGTGCAGCATGAAACTTTACACTCAGGGAAAGTCCGGCAGAGAGATCTGCTCTCTCTCATAGTCAAGGGAAAGTCTGCCTAACTAGCTAAGGTGCCACAATTAGATATAACCAGTAGCTTCAAGAACATCCATATCTCTCTCCCGCCACCAACAGCCAATCAAGCCACCATGCATGAAGGCAGTCAATATCCTTCCTAAGTTCCCTTCTCCTCAGATTCAGGTATGCAGATGGTAACCTTGGACATCTCATCCTCCTGGTATGCTGTAAACAGGAGGCCTCCTTTGACCCTTATTTCTCCAAGTGTGTTGCCAACTTGCAGCCCACAGGCTTTACTATCACTCACTTAATACAAACAATAAAACTTTATCTAACTAATGAGAAACATGATTATGCACCTGCAGGAAGAAATGTTAATACAATGGCAATTTAAAGGAAGCTTTTTCAACTGAGGCCTCATGTCAAGTTTAGCTTTTCCAAAATCAAAATTGATGCTTGTTACAACATTAAGGCCCTGATTATGAACCTGGCGGTGTGGGCCGCCATGCCGGCGGTGGCGGGAAATCCCACCAGCCGGCATGACGGCCCACACCGCCACATAATAAAGCCAATGAGGGCCGCCATAGGTGACCCTCACCCACCGCCAGGCTGCCTCCGTCAGACAGCCTGGCGGTGTACGGCATCATTATCTGATAGGGCAGCGGTGCTGCCCCTCGGATAATGATCCCAAATCCCCCAGCCTTTCAGGCTGGCGGAAGGGGTGCACCGGGGCACCCCTGGGGGCCCATGCACTTGGCATGGGCATTGCATGGGCCCCTGTGCAGTACCCCATCGCGCAGGTCTGCGTGACGGGTCGCACAGAGGCATTGGCGGTGGCTCCATGTGGAGCCACCGTCAATGTCCTGGCCAGGAATTCCTCTGGGCAGGTGGGCAGAAACAAAGTTTCCACCCGCCCGCCCAGAGGAATTTACATTTTACGGCCGCCGGGGATCCAGGGGAGCTGGTGGTCACTGGGAAGACCGCCAGCATGAACACGGCGGTTTTTACCACCGTGATTCATAATGAGGGCCTAAGTATGTGTAAAATGAAAACAATAATCAATGTTAAATGTGAATATGCGTAACATAGTTGGAAAAATCAATTAATCAACTTAATATACACATATGTAACTCTTTGCTGTTTGCAATGAATATACTCCATTAATTCATTTAAATGTAACACACGTTGATGAAGTGAAGTCATACACTGAAATAAAGGTTGTATATAAGAATAGAAATGTATATTCATGATGTATAGAGGGTAGAGTGTTACAAGGTGAATGAAAACTCTCTGCAGACTCAAACATAACCACGCAGACTTGGCAAACCAAAGACAGTATTTACTAACTGTCGCAAAAGGGAGACCGCGGACTGTACCTCAATCCTGCACAACCTGCCTCTACGGTTTTTCTCAAATGCCTGTTAACAGACAGACATTTGTATACACATCTGTACAGTACTTTATTACACATGATCAATAATAGAGAAAGTGCAAGTTTACAGATTAATATGGAAAAACACTCGAAAACATGTCATCCATAACCATGTATTCCTAGGCTAAGTCATTACTCACTCTTTATTAGATGTTCAACAAAGGTTTCTGACTGAGCATTCTTTGATCTATGAATGCGTACATGCTTTTTTGTAAATGTGATTTATTTGAAATGTGTGGTGACAGCATTGTGTGGCCGGGACTTCTGAGTGTTCAGAATTTGGATTCTTCCCTACACCCATTGTAAGTCATGGACCTGTGTGCTTTGGGCTAATTCAATTATGTACCCATTGTCTAATCAGTCTTCAATCTGTTTGTAGGCACGGAGGGCCGTATTTATACTTTTTGGCGCACAACTGCGCCAATGCAGTTGTGCGTCAAAAAATGTAACGCCGGCTAACGCCATTCCAAAGCGCCATGCGGGCGCCGTATTTATGGAATGACGTTAGCCGGCGGAGCTGCCTGGTGTGCGTAAAAAAAAATGACTTACACCAGGCAGCGCCAGCGTAGGGGAAAATGGACCTTGGGCGCCAAAAAATGGGGCAAGTCAGGCTGAGGCAAAATTTTCGCCTCAACCCGATTAGCGCCATTTTTTTTTTACTCCCAACCCCCATTGAAATGACTCCTGTCTTAGCAAAGACAGGAGTCATGCCCCTTGCCCAATGGCCATGCCCAGGGGACTTCTGTCCCCTGGGCATGGTCATTGGGTATAGTGGCATGTAGGGGGACACAAATCAGGCCCCCCTATGCCACAAAAAAAAATAATAAAAAAATACTTACCTGAACTTACCTTAAGTTCCCTGGGATGGGTCCCTCCATCCTTGGGTGTCCTCCTGGGGTGGGCAAGGGTGGCAGGGGGTGTCCCTGGGGGCATGGGAGGGCACCTCTGGGCTCCTTCCGAGCCCACAGGTCCCTTAACGCCTGCCCTGACCAGGCGTTAAAAAATGACGCTAAAACGGCTGGACGTCATTTTTTTGGACCCGCCCACTCCCGGGCGTCATTTTTGCCCAGGAGTGTAAATACGGCGCACATGCCTCGGAGTCATTTTTAGACGGGAACGCCTACCTTGCATATCATTAACGCAAGGTAGGTGTCCACGCTAAAAAATGACGCAAACCCCAAGATCTTTGGCGCTAGACGGGTCTAACGCCAAAGTATAAATATGGAGTTAGTTTTGCGTCGGATTTGCGTTAAAAAAAACGACGCAATTCAGGCGCAAACAGAGTATAAATATGCCCCAGAGAGTGTACCGGGGACTTGTGTGATGATGTTGTAAATACTTGCACGTTGGTTAGACCTGAGTTGGCCTTCAACAGAAGATCCTTTCATGTTCCTTATTCCACTACATCCTTGAATTAACCTTTCACCTTGCTTATGTCAGTGTGGGGGTTAGGTCTAAACTGGTTTTTGATTGTGAAAAGCAGTGTAGTTTCTTCTTGCGCTTGATGTTGCACAATGTTTTCACATTTCATATTTACAGTAGTGTGCCTATTTTTTACATTTTCCTATAACAAGCGCCTAAATTATGCTGCTCAGGCTCTGATTGTCCAAAAAGGCCTAATCTGGCATTGCTTATTGTAATTACACCCTTCATCGGAATCCGTAGTCAGGATTCTCTGGCTGGAGGAGAAATGAAGACAGGAAAGGTGGTGGCACTGTTCAGATTTGTTTACAGGTCTCAGAAAAGGGCTGTCCTGGTGCTTACTTGAAGGAATCACTTTCTTGTAAAGGTGCATGGTTGGGGGTGCAGCTTTCTCACACCTAATGCAAGTCTCCACTAATAGATTTAGATAGTACTGCACCTGATGTTGGAGTTGGAAAGGGAGAAACGTGGGCTAGTTATTTTTCCCCTGAGTGCTTTGCTTTTTGTATGAAAATTTAATGTAGGTGTATTAGGAAAATTTCCACAGGAGGATTAAGGCATGTCTTCAGCATTATCCTAGCCTATGGTTGGGCTTTCACTGCTCTAGCTCTTACAGATGTGGCATGGCTTACTGCTCTTGAAAGGAAGGTATGACTTTAGTCCAGCAGGGATGGAACCAAGTGAGGGCTGAAGTACCTATTTGAGATTTATTTGTGTCGTGTTTAGGGCCTACAGAATAGAATAGAATTTTGTCTCTTGAACATATAGAAACATTAAGATTTTCAGATCTATATGACTAATAGGCTGGTGGCATAATTGTGGGAGAAGACACACTCAGGGACGTAGCTTCGGGGGGTGCTTGGGGTGCTACACCCTTCTAATAATTGTATTTTGTGATAAATAGTTGGGTACAGGTACTTCCAGTAGGGTATGGTGAAGTGTCTGTCAGATTCATTTCTTCAGCAATTTTTACACACAGACAAAACGCACACACACTCTATTCTTCTCTCCCTGTTTGGAAAGACTTCATAAATGTTGGTTATTTCACAAAATCATGTGCTTTTTTTTGCTTACTACCCCTAACAATATGCAGCCTGTCCCTTTCCACTGCCCCTTAAGCCCCTCTTGGGAGCATTGCCTGTGGTAATAATCTATTTTAAAATTATGCGTCAGCATGATTGTTGGGAAATCTGAAATCCACCCCCCCCCAATCTTACTGACCAAGATATATCTCTGGCCATACTGCAAAATGATTGTTTATAATGATATGGGAGACGAGCCTTGCCAATGTACTTGTGAGAGGAATATATAAATAAGAGAATGCATTTAGGCTTTAGTGATTTAGTGAAAGTTTGCTCTTCTGCATGACATACCTTTTCTGTTTTTCTTGCCGCAGGCCGAGGGTGTTATTTGCACCCTAGTCAAACTAAGGTAAAAAGTCCTGTAAATAAGTAACATGTTCAAATATTATGTATTCATTTTGTGTGTATGTTATAAAGACATGATAGTTTAAACCAACAAGTGCAATTTTGGTTCACCTCCTAAAGTGCGTTAATGCTACATAGATGCAAATGTAGTTTACATTTCACCCATTTTAGCTGGATTTTTTGGGTCTAAATCACTTGGTTTACAAATGCTGCTTGTAGACACATGGCCACTTGTTGAATCTAGCATGCATTCCCTTGTTTCCCATATGGTCTTTTAGGTTTATGTTCAGTGCATTTATTAAGATGCTGGACTCTCCAATAGTACTCTACAATGTTTATTCTTGTTCGGCTTGCTCAGAGGTGAACATGAACCCAATGGAAGTCAATGGTTTTCAGACTTTTTTAATAATTTGCATGCTTTTCAAATCAGGCCTTTTGATGAAGGCACCCGCTTCACCACCAGGCCATGGGAGGCTATGGTCTCCACTCTTCTGGTGGATGAGTGCTTGCCCTATTTAGTTTTCACTGCATGCCTGATGGCTACCAATAGTGATGGTGTGGAGCACCCTGGGCAATCATTCTTGTTTTTAAAGAATACAAGTTTTCTCCCTGTCCCTGAGGGCCATTGATAGACTGCTGTGCCTTGGAGCAATGTGCTTTGCAATGCAGTCCTGGCAATTGAAATATAATGAAGGTTTTCCTTTCCTATATAAGGCAGGGTTATTGCCACCATGTCAGTTGTGTACTGGCTGCCAGGCCAAGGATTTCCATTAGCAGAGTCAGCTAAGCCTCCACAAGTGGAAACTCTGTGCTTCACTGACCTGAGAGATTTACAGCAGAGTTCTGAATCCACAAAAATCTAAATATGGTCCTATGATAAGGATTGCAACACTAGAGTTCTCTTTTTATAATAGTTAAAAGACACTTTTTGACCCCTTGCTAACATGTCCTGAGTAATTGAATTTTATATACTACTTACATGATAACATATGCTTATGTGCATTACACCACTCTGTAAAATCCTGGCATACATATCTTGGGAACACGTATTGCTGGGTAGTAAGTGAGTAAGTAATAGGTTATGGTATACAGTTGATTAAAACCATTACATTAAATTTAAGCTCAAGAGAGCAAAATCAATTTTCAAGCATAAAACCTTAAATAAATATTTATTTAAAACAAAATGATCCAAAGTATAGGTGCATAGTAAATTATGGTTTTTTAGTTATTGTAGTGTGTACCTAGCCAATGTTCACAGTATTTTAATATGTCATCAAAAATGTAATTAATTTACAGTTTAATAGAGGGTCTTCCGGATTGAGACAGCTAATCACTGCGGCCTTACATGTTGAAATTGCTCTATCCAGAAAACATCTTATAAGTAGCTTGACCGTGCTTGCCAAAGGGGAGGGCAAATACATAGCAAGTGTATTGGATTTTCCTTTTCACTTCCACATAACTTGCATGTTATTGGGCCATTATACTTCCAGTTTGGTGGCTCTGCAAGACCTGGAAGCTGACTGAAGCGTAGCGCCATCAGCCTTTTCTTAAAACGAGGTGAGAAGGTCTGGCTTAAGTATGCGGCTGTCTTCATCTTATCGTAGCTATTAACCACCATCCAAGCATGTAACCTTTTCCTAAATATATTTTTATCTTCTATAACTGAGTGAAACTTTGCTGCCTTGCTTGCCACATGCTCAAATTCTGAAATTGGCACATTCTTTTCCCATAATTCCCCCAAACCTGTATACTTTAATGATGTATAAAGAAATTTATAATGATTAGAACAGGAGTCATTTTCCACAGCCGACCACAAGGCACTATTTAACATGTTATTCTGGGTTGCTCTAATGTTGTACCACGTTTTATGGCTGTATATTTTCTTGCCAAAGTCTGCTGCATAAGACTAAATTCCAGGTGTTTTTCGATAGTCCAAACACTGTCTTGTACATAGTGACTTGCAATTTGTCCAGCAGGTGTCCATCCTTCCTATGCTGGACCGTACTAGTATATGCAATGGTAAGGAGAAGTTTTGCCTAGTCATGTAGCGTTTCTGCTCCGCAAAGTTGAATTTATTATCTAAATAAATTCCCAAGTATTTATAGTTATTAACTTCCTCTAGGTTCTCATCATCCAGATGGATCATTGGCGGTCAACCAAAGTAGTTTCTGAGCACCATTATTTCGGTTTTTGCAGTACTGATTTCTAGTGTGTTTTCTTTGGTGTACGTTGATAGCTCAGTGACCAACCTGTGCATGCCAATTTTAGATAAACTCAGCAGCACTATGTCATCAGCGTATGCGAGGTGGGTCAGGTTCAGGTGGCCAAAGCACAGTGGGTGCGAATTCACCTCATTTAGTCTTTTTGACATATCAGCCATGAAAAGAATAAAGAGATGGGGTGCCAATACCAATCCTTGTTTCAACCCCACTTGCTGTTGGAATTTTGCACGAAAGCTTGGACCCATCACCGATTTTAACCTGAATCCATGTATTTGTATATAGCTGTTCTGTAGCCTATAAAAGGTTGTTGGGAATACTCATTACCTTCAATTTGTGCCACAACAGCCCACAGTCGATATGGTCAAATGCTGACTTAAAATCGACAAAGCAAAAGTATAATTATTTCCTTGTTGATTATTTTTCTCAGCTAGTACACTTAGAGCTAAGATGTTCGATGTGGAGCCAAAGCCCTTTCTGAAGCCTGTTTGATTTGCCGGTACTAGAAAGTTATTATATGACAAGTCCCTAAAATCTTGCAAGATTAAAGATGTGTAATACTTGGCTTCAGAATCTATTAGGGCTATAAGCTGGTAGTTTGCTGCTGCTAAACAATCCCCACCTTTGAATATTGGAAGTATTATTGACCCTCGTCCAACTGGCCGGTATCATACCAGCAGAATACGCTTCTCTGAAAAGTTGAGACACTACTTTTGCCCAGTATTCGGGGTCACTCTTAAAGATGACCTGGGGGATGCCATTTGGGTCCAGAGCTCCATCTCTCCGCCCCGTAGCGATTATCTTTTGTATTTCATTATAGGAATAAAACAACAACTCATTTTCTGAGGATTTTATTTTATCATCATGATAAGTGATAGGGATACTGCTTTCCACTGCCTGAGGAATTTCCGTGAATGAGCGATAATGGAAAGATACCCATGATGAGGTGACAAATGATTGATGTGGTGATTCAGGTAGGCCTAAGCATGAATTCTTGTTAAATACACTGAGCGGATGCGTAACCCAGGTTTCCTCTGGCATATTTGAGTTGTTTATTTGCTTAGTGGGTCTCGCCAAAGCAGTTACTGTATCCCAAAAGGTGCTGGTGTTTATTTGTTTTGAACTGTAATAAGCTTTACTATTACTAAATAAGCTCTTCTTCTTTCCTCCTTTGATCTTCCCAGACTTGTTTTTGTAATCGTTCCTTAAGGTTCTTCTTGTGTACAATGTTATATTTGTCTGTACATCTACTTTTCTTAAGGTACTAATTGCCTTTTTACGCTCCCTCCTTAAAGTGATGGCTCTTATTGATAGGGCCATTTGATATCTGATAGAATGTTGAGCCTTCTTTACTATGGGGCTTGTGAATGCAGCTTTGTGGAGAAAATCTCCCAACATTCTTTCTGGCTATTTGTTAGTGAACGTGAGTTTTCCAACAGATCTTTTGCTAGCCTGAATAGATCGATTAAGGTGTCATTAGTCCACTTAAGTCTTTTTAAATTGATACTTTTGAGGAAACCAATCTCAGACTGTGCTTGAATATGCTTTGGCAGATTTATACTTAGCGTCATGCTTTGATAAGTGTGATCACTTAATGGAGTGTATTCTATTGCAAATTTTTTCAAAAATGTATTGCTGGGTAAATATCACCTGAGTTGCAGTGCACATTGGAGCTGGAGAATGTGGACATCAAACAATGGCAGTGGACATCAGACAATGGCTTTGTGAGCACAGAGGTGACTAGGCCTGCAATATGATACCTTTTATTGTCCATAGCATGTCAATGGAAGCTTTGTAAATATAGCACTTCTATTATTTTAGCAGGCCACCATTACCAGGCATCTGAGAGTGAAGTGTACCAAACAGCATGATACACCCTGGGTTGGTGTATATGTGTGTGGACCCCAGCAAGTTGTGGTCCTCATTGGCTCTTCGTTAACAATTTTTGGTTGGGCTTCCATTTGGTTATTGCAGTAGAATGTCGAAGTAACCTGATGCATATAAACATATGGTCATCTACCAGAGCTTACATTTGCTTGTGCTGTAATAGGGCAATGGTGAGGCAGAAAATGTTTCTGGTTTTGCCATACACCAAGTTCAAAACCTACAGCCAAATATATAAATGTTTGTCTAACTATCTGAATTGCACCATTCCACGTTGATTCTCCATTTGAACTGTTATTGTATAAACTAAGGCTTGGACTTAGTTTACAAAGTTTGACTTTCCCAGCCATGGAGTCCTGAACTTAGCTCAGTGCATCAAGGCTTCAGCGTTAAAGTACAGGTTATTGTAGCCCCACACATCTCCACTCAATACATAGATGATGTGGTTTTCATCCTTTCTGGGTTACTAACAGTCCATTAGAAAGGGGTCAGGGATGCAAACCCATTTCCATTCTTTAGAATATCACACACAAGTACTGCAACAAGACAAAGACACTTTGGCCCTCATTACAAACCTGGCGGTCGGTGATAAAGCGGCGGTAATACCTCCAACAGGCCGGCAGTAAAAAAAATGGAATTATGACCACGGCGGAAACCGCCAACACAGACAGCCACTTTAACACACCTACCGCCATGGCGGTAGCAACAAGCACAGCGGCGGTAACTGCCAACAGCCAGGCAGAAGACAAAGTACCGCCCACCCTATTACAACAAGCCAATCCACCAGATTTTCCGGGGCGGTACCAACACCATCAAAAGCACAGTGGAAACAGTACACAGAAGGGAAACGACTCACCTCTGGACACTCAAGGAAGAACCACGACGCCATGGAGCCCGAACTACAGGTGTTACCCATGCTGGTTTACCTCCTCCGACACCAGGAATACCAACGGCGGCGACCACAGTGAGTACTGCTTCTAGCACACAAGGGAGGGGGGAGGAAAAAGAGAGTGACACACAACACGCAACACCCTCACCCCCAACACCATACACACAAACAGTTGCAACAACATTACATATCCACCCCGTACCTCTCAGGAATAACGCAAGGACAAAAGGAAGTTAGTAAAGTCAGTGTAATAATACAAAGTTCTAGAAATACGTCCTCGAAGCACAAAACAGCATCTACAATATATACAAATGGAGGGACACTGCCCAGTCCATAATGTCCGTGGGCCACAGGGCCATATCACATAGGCCAAGGCCCCACTTGACTCCTGCCTCAATATGGAGAGAACACTGCTGGGGAATAGGTCGAAAATACACAGGCACCTCAGGTGGAAGGGGAGGCACCTCAGCTGGAAGATGGTACAACGCCACTGCTCCTGAAGGCGGCCACATGCCCATCACTCTGTCCTGGGGAGTGCAATGCCACAGTCTCTCTAGTGGGTGGTCTGCCCGCTGCTTGGTCCTGGGGAGTGCAAGGCCACAGTCTCTCTAGTGGGTGGTCTACACACTGCTTGGTCCTGGGGAGTGCAAAGCCACAGTCTCTCAAGTGGTTGGTCTGCCCTCTGCTTGGTCCTGGGGAGTGAAAGACCACAGTCTCTCTAGTGGGTGGTCTGCCCACTGCTTGGTCCTGGGGAGTGCAAAGCCACAGTCTCTCAAGTGGGTGGTCTGCCCACTGCTTGTTCCTGGGCAGTGCAAAGCCAAAGTCTCTCTAGTGGGTGGTCTGGCCACTGCATGGTCCTGGGGTGTGAAAAGCCACAGTCTCTCTAGTGGGTGGTCTGCCCACTGCTTTGTCCTGGGGAGTGCAAAGCCACAGTCTCTCAAGTGGATGCCTTCTCCACTGGTTCTGGAGGGGGCTTTGTGCCCAGTGTGCTTCGTCCTGTCAAGGAGGGGGTGAGTAGATGCCTTCTTCCACTGGTTCTGGAGGGGGCTTTGTGCCCGGTGTGCTTCATCCTGGCAAGTAGGGGGTGAGTGGATGCCTTCTTCCACTGGTTCTGGAGGGGGCCCTGTGATGCAGCACATGGGGAGTGCAAGGTCACAGTCTCTCACCTAGTTGTCACACCTACAGGATTTGCAGGGGCCAGGACACACTACAGCCCATGGAGGCACGACTACACACTGCCCGCCGGCGGTGATGGCTGCTCAGTGGTGGCAGTGGCGGTGCTGGCGGCGGTGCTGCCAGTGGTGGGGGGAGGCTCCAGCCCTTCCCCTGCAGCCTTGGACAGCTGCCCACTGGGGCTGCTGCTGCTGGCAGTGGTGCTGGTGGCGGTGCAGGTGGTGGTGCAGGTGGTGGTGCTGGTAGCGGTGCAGGTGGCGGTGCTGGCGGCGGTGCTGCCAGTGGTGGGGGGAGGCTCCAGCCCTTCCCCTGCAGCCTTGGACGGCTGTCCACTGGGGCTGCTGCTGCTGGCAGTGGTACTGGTGGCGGTGCAGGTGGTAGTGCTGGCGGCGGTGCAGGTGGCGGTGCTGGCGGTGGTGCTGCCAGTGGTGGGGGGAGGCTCCAGCCCTTCCCCTGCAGCCTCGGAAAGCTGCCCACTGGGGCTGATGCTGCTGGCAGTGGTGCTGGTGCTTGGTGCAGGTGGCGGTGCTGGCAGCGATGCAGGTGGTGGTGCTGGCGGTGGTGCTGCCAGTGGTGGGGGGAGGCTCCAGCCCTTCCCCTGCAGCCTCGGACAGCTGCCCACTGGGGCTGCTGCTGCTGGCAGTGGTGCTGGTGGTGGTGCTGGTGGCGGTGCTGCCGGTGATGGGGGTAGGCTCCAGCCCATCCCCTGCAGCTTCGGATGGCTGAAGTGCCATGGCTGGTGTTGTTTGGTCAGATGCTGCTCCAGCACCAGGCTCCATATCCATCCTGCCTGCGGCGGCTGTGCTTTTCTCATTGCCCTTGGCAGCTGGTGGTCCCTTACTGCCCTTGGCAGCTGGTGGCCCCTTCTTGCCTTTCCCAGCTGGTGGTGTCTCCTTGCTTTTGGCAGCAGGTGGTGCCTCCCTGCCTTTGCCAGCTGGTGGTGCCTCCTTGCTTTTGCCATCTGGTGGTGCCTCCTTGCTTTTGCCAGCTGGTGGTGCCTCCTTGCTTTTGGCAGCAGGTGGTGCCTCCTTGCCTTTGCCAGCTGGTGCTCCCTTTTTGGCTTAGCTAGATGGTGCTCCCTTTTTTACCTTGGCAGCTGGTGCAGGCACACTGGCTGTGTGGACGGGCGTCTTCCCGGAGCCTCTCACAACTGCAGTGGCTGTAGAAACGACAGTGGCCGTGAACTGGGTGCCTGAGGTGCTAGCCTGGGCCCTGACCACCCTGGCCCGGAGTGAAGGTCGTTGGGGGGAAGGGGAAGGGAATTGGTCAAGGGTGGGGAGGGAAAGCTTTTTAGGGACACTAGGGCTGGAAGAGAGTGAAGGTTTGAGAGTGGAGGAAGAGGGAGTGGTGGTAAGAGGTGTCTGTGTGCTGTGTTTGGGTGCAGGTGCATGGGCTGGAGGCTGTCATGAGGTGGATGGCTGTTGGGTGTCTGAGTGCTTGTGTTTGTGTACTTTGTGAGGAGGGGGCACAGACACAGTGGAGGAGGACACAGGGGATGTGTGCATGGATGTGGGGGTGGTGACTGCCAGTGAGGGGCGTGTACTGATAGGCGTGATGGTGATGGGGGTAGTGGATGAGGATGTAGTGCATGCAGGTGTGAGTGGAGACGCTACTAGGAGGGAGGTGGACGAGGAGAAGGAGGGGGACAGGAGGGGAACACAGTGGAGGCAGTGGATGATGGTGTGTCTGCATCTGGTTGGTGCTTGTGTGAGTGCCTGTGGGATGAAGTGTGGTGCTTGTGTTGCCTGAGCCACTTCTGTGTGTTGATTTGGGTGCATGCTGGTCTGATGATGTGCTTGGGATAGGCTGGTGTTGAGGGGAATGGGACTAGGTAGAGGAAGTTGGAGGAGGGAGGCTAGAGACAGGGACAATGGCTGCCATCAGGGAGTTGGCCAGAGCCTGCAATGATCTCTGTTGGGCCGCCACGCCAGAGTGAATGCCCTCCAGGAATGCATTTGTTTTTTGCAAATGCCATGCCAGCCACTGGAGAGCATTCACAATGGTTGACTGCCCAACAGAGATGGATCGCAGGAGATCAGTATACTCCTCACTGAGGACAGCATGGCTGACTGGGGCAGGGGCAAAGATGCCTGCATCAAAGGAGATGCCCACCCTCCTGGGTGAGCGGGCACGGGAAACACGCTGAGAGGCTCCTGGGAGGGCGGTGCTGGTACGGGGGTGGCAGCTATACCTGTAGTTGGGGTGGCCACAGAGGTGTCTTCCACCACCAGGGAGCTTCCATCGGAGGGGGTTTTGCTGTCGAAACTGTCCCCTCTAGTCTCCGCAGTGGAGCTCACCTCGCCCTCCGTCCCACTGATGCCCTCACCCTAGTGGATTCGGCCTCATGGGCCATGTGGGATGCAGCTCCCTCCGTCACCGGTGCCTCTACTCCTCTGCCAGGGGATGCTAATGCACACAAGGACAGGGTGACAAAACAAAAAGGGGTGGAGAGACAGAGGATACTCTTGGTCAATGCCAGCAACAACACCACCGTTGGCATACACAACACACAGGGAACAGCCCTATGCACTAGGCCATGCACTACCAGTTACAATGCTAGTCACCAGGCCATGGAGTATAATGCCTAACGCCAATAGTAGCACAACTGAAACCCTCAGGACCCTGCCCAGTAGTAGATGCCCACTAGCATATTTGGGGCTGGAGTGCATCAGACCATGCCCAACGTGGAACCTACCCTGCCATGTTCGTCCTGGCTTAGGATCACCCACAGGCCCACATCCCCCACCCAGAAAACACCTCACCACGCACAATTTTATGAATCTGAAACTGTACTCACCTCCTTGTGGCTGCTGTGATGCCTTCAAGCGCCCATCCAACTCCTGATAGGCCACCGGCGGGATGCGGAACATCAGGGGTGTCAGGGTTCGATGGGCACCCCTTCCTCGTTGGGAGGCCATCCCCAGCTGGGCCTCCGCCGTCTTCCTTGCCCAGCAGCGCAGGTCCTCCCACCATTTGCAACAGTGGGTGCTCCGCCTGTCAAAGACCACCAGGGTCCGCACCTCCTTGGCGGTGGCACGCCAAATACCCTTTTTCTGATGGCCGCTGACCTGCAGACAGCGATACATAGGCAATCGGATCAGCCATACCGTCCGGCCTGTTACACTCATGGCCCACCATATCCCTCCCAACCCCTTATGCACAGACATTTACCACCATACATGCAGCACTCTGCCCAGCACCCCTCAGCCACCCCCCCTTACACGAGGCTTACACACACAGCACTCCATGCATTCATACCCCATGCATCATGCTCACAGTGTACTCACCTGTTGGTCTGGAGGACCATACAGTAAACGGTACTGGGGTAGGACCCCATCCACTAGTCTCTACAACTCCTCCGAAGTGAAGGGAGGGGCCCTTTCCACAGACACTCGAGCCATGGTCGCTTCCAGACACAGGTCACAGCAGCACTTGCAGTGCAGGTCCTCTCCTGTTGAAGGTGAGGTAGCAAGTGAGTGAACATATGGAAAATGGCGGTCACGTCCGCAGCAGTGAGTACCGTCACCGCCGGTGTACATCACCATTGGCTACTGGAACCTATAGGGCCCAATGATAACCAAGGAGGTGTTGCACGGTGGTCCTCGACCACATCCCGCATCGGCGCACAACGTCAGCAGAATTACCTCATTTCCACTTGTCCATTCACACAGGTCAGACGGCCACCATTTCAGGGGGGAACATGCCATGGCACCTAACTGCGTCACAGCACACATAGGCACATTTACGGGACTACATGTTAACACACTGTTTCTGTCACAACATGCAAGGCATTTTACTCTGAGGATATGTTTGAATATGACCATCTGCTCACCGTTTTTCACCCTAGAGTTCAACCGCTGAGGATGAATAGGAGATGAAGACATACACCCATGTGCAGACCCCTGGTGGACCTGGCAACAATGGAGGACAGGCACATTATCCTCACCTACAGACTTAATAGGGCCTCAATCCATGAGCTGTGTGCCCAATTGGAGCCAGACCTAGGTGGTCATTCCAAGTTTGGCGGGCGGCGGTTGCCGCCCGCCAAACTTACGCCGCCACTTGGCCGTGTTGCAGGGGTGCGACGGGTGCAGTTGCACCCGTCGCGATTTTCACTGTCAGCTATGCAGACAGTGAAAATAATGCTGGGGCCCTGTTAGGGGGCCCCACGACACCCATTCCCGCCATCCTTTTCCTGGCAGTAAAAACCGCCAGAAACAGGCTGGCGGGAAGGGGGTCGGAATCCCCATGGCGGCCCTGCTTGCAGCGCCGCCATGGAGGTTCAGCCCACACAGGGGAAATCCAGCGGGAAACCGCCGGATCCCCTTTTCTGACCGCGGCTTTACCGCCGCGGTCAGAATGGGCAGGAAAGCACCGCCAGCCTGTTGGCGGTGCTTTCCGCCGTTCATGGCCCTGGCGGGTTTTACCGCCAGGGTCGGAATGACCCCCCTGATCTCAGCTATCCTTCACCCCACTGGGATCCCCCCTCTTGTGCAAGTCCTATCAGTGCTCCATTTCTTGGCAACTGGCTCCTTCCAATCGACAGTGGCCATGGCAGCAGGGATGTCACAGCCTATGTTCTCAAATGTGCTGACCAGAGTGTTGTGTGCCCTGATGAAACACATGTGCAGCTACATCAATTTCCGCAGGTGGAGGATTTGGCCACAGTTAAGGCTGACTTCTATGCAATGGGACATATCCCCAACATTATTGGTGCTATTGATGGTACACATATTGCCTTTGCCCCCCCCCGGAGAAATGAACAGGTGTACAGAAATCGAAAGAGATTTCACTCAATGAATGTGCAGATAGTGTGCCTGGCAGACCAGTACATCTCCCATGTGAATGCAAAGTATCCTGGGTCTGTGCATGATGCCTATATCCTGAGGAATAGCAGCATCCCATATGTGATGGCTCAACTCCAGATGCACCGGGTGTGGCTAATAGGTGAGCCCATGGTCACCACCCGGTGTATGTTGGTATAATGGGTGGGGTTGGCCCTGAAGGTGAGTGTCTGGCTAACAGGTATCCCTCGATATTTGCGGGTGACTCTGGTTATCCCATCCTCTCATGGCTACTGACCCCAGTGAGGAATGCCAGGACAAGGGCAGAGGAAAGTTACAATGAGGCACATGGGCAAACAAGGAGGATCATTGAGCGCACCTTTGGCCTCCTGAAGGCCAGGTTCAGGTGCCTCCATCTGACTGGTGGATCCCTGTGCTACTCACCCAAGAAGGTCTGCCAGATCATCGTTGCATGTTGCACAACCTAGCCTTGAGACGCCAGGTGCCTTTTCTGCAGGAGGATGAGGCTGGAGATGGTCGTGTGGCAGTGATGGAGCCTGTGGACAGTGACGAGGAGGAGGCAGAGGAAGAGGATGTGGACAACAGAACAACTATAATACAACAGTACTTTCAGTGACACACAGGTAAGATACTTTAACCTCCCCTTCCATTGCTGTTTTGTGAAGTGAATTTTCTCTGGCTGGCTGCTGTTCCCACTACAAAGGCCACTTATTTTACCCTTTAACATGTCTATTTGCAGTTATTCGTGCCCTCCTGTGGCTCCTGGTGTATTGACTGCAGCACATTACAGGTCATAACTATGTATACATCACTGTACAGTCAATTTGCAATGTCTACAGATTGTTAATCAACTACATCCTTAAATCATTTGACATACTCCATACTTGTTTTTTCCAAAGGTGTTTATTTCAGTGCTGAGAAGTGAATGGGGATGTGCAATGGGCTAGGGTGATGGTGGAGGAATGTCCATGATAGAGTCCAGTCTATTGGTATCAAGGGTGCATTGTCCAAGGGGGCATAGGAAGGGGAGAAATGTCAGTTCAAGGTGGACAGGGTGACAGAATGGGACACAAGGGTGACAATCAGGAGAGTCTTATTTCCTCGCGGGGGTCTTGGCAATGTTCTCTGGCTTCTGCCTGGATCGCAGGGAACGTTTGCAGGGTGGTTCTCCTTCTGCAGGGGGTCGGTGCTGGTGGCCTGTTGTTCCTGTGGCAGGCCCTCCTGTCCAATAGCGTCAGCGGAGGTGGAAGGCTGTTCATCGTTGTGGCTAGTGTCAAGGGCCCGTTGGTGTGTCACTGCCTCCCTCATGGTGTTGGCCATCTCTGTCAGCACCCCTGCAATGGTGACCAGAGTGATGTGGATGTCCCTCAGGTCCTCTCTGATCCCCAGGTACTGTCCTTCTTGCAGCTGCTGGGTCTCCTGCAACTTGGCCAGTATCTGGCCCACGGGTTCCTGGGAATGGTGGTATGCTCCCAGGATGTTGGTGAGTGCCTTGTGGAGAGTCGGTTCCCTGGGCCTGTCCTCCCCTGTTGCACAGCAGTCCTCCCAGCTTCCCTGTTGTCCTGTGCCTTTGTCCCCTAAACTGTGTGCCCACTGACCCCAGGTCTATGATCGTCCTGTGTTTGTGGGGTTTCCTAGGGTCCCTGTAGTGGTGGACACACTGCTGATTGACGTGTCCTGGGGACAGTGGTATGGGCCTGCTGGGTGGGTGCTGTGCTGGTGTTTCCTGAGTGGGGAGGCTCTGTGGTGGGATGGGACTGTGCCTGGGTAACCAAATTTCCAGAGGTCCCTAATGGGCCAGGTTGGTCATCCTGATCCAGGCATGCAGAGCTGCTGTCATCATTGTGGGCCTCTTCTGTGGGGGTACTGGATGTTGCTGACACCTCCTCTCCAGTAAAGTTGTGTGGGGGTCCTGTGGGGATGTAAATGCAGTGCTATTGTTTCTGCGTGTGACATCTTGTGCATGAGTATGTTTCCCTCTATGGTTGTTATTACCAAGGCAGCTTTGGCTTGTGTGAGTTGTTATTTGGTTGGCTAAATGATTGTCACTACTGTGCATGCTGTGGTGATGGGTGTCCATGCAGGGCTGTGAGTGGTGTCCATGCATTGTTGTTGCATGCAGTGCTGGGTACTAGAATGGGTGGGTTGTGATGGTGGGGTGTATGTGAGGTGGTGGGGTGGTGGGGGTGAGGGTATGTGATGGCATGCAGGTAGGGGGTGTGAAAGTATTAAAGATTTGACTTACCAGAGTCCAGTCCTCCTGCTACTCCTGCCAGGCCCTCAGGATGCATTATTGCCAAGACTTGCTCCTCCCATGTTGTTAGTTGTGGGGGAGGAGGTGGGGGTCCACTGCCAGTCCTCTGTACAGCTATCTGGTGTCTTGCAACCACAGAACGCACCTTCCCCCGTAGGTCGTTCCACCTCTTTCTGACATCATCCCTTGTTCTGGGGTGCTGTCCCACGGTGTTGACCCTGTCCACGATCCTTCGCCATAGCTCCATCTTCCTTGCAATGGATGTCTGCTGCACCTGTGATCCGAATAGCTGTGGCCCTACCCGGATGATTTCCTCCACCATGACCCTTAGCTCCTCCTCTGAGAACCTGGGGTGTCTTTGTGGTGCCATAGGTGTAGTGTGTGGTGTGTGTGTGTGAATGTGTGTGGGGTGATGTGTTGGGGTGTGTGCTGTGAGGTGCATGGATGGTGTATGGGTGATGGTGTTCTGTGGCTCTTGTTCTGTGGGTGCTGCTGGTGTGCCTCTCTCTCTCTCTGTTGTAAATTGTTTGTAGTGGTAAAGGGTAAAGGGTAATGTGGGTGGGTGTTTTCTAGTGGTGTGTGGGTGTGGTGTGTGTATGTGTGTCAGGTGTGTGTAGTTTGAATTGTCCAATATGGTGTTGTTTTGTTAGTGTGTGTGTATTTTGAGTGCAGCGGTATGTACCGCCAATGGTTTACCGTGGTTGAATGTCCACGTGGTGATTCGTAGGTCATAATGCTGTGGGCGTAGTTCTGTTGGCGTAACGGTGTGTGTTTTGGTACCACCAGTTTATCACTGACCTTTGGTCTGGCGGACTTGTGTGTGTGTCTGTATAGTGGTGGATTTCGATGTGTGGGTCATAATACGGGTAGCGGTATGCCGCTGCAGTCTCGGTATGTTGGCGACAGTCAGCATGGCGGTAATCGGCACTTACCGCCTAAGTCATAATGAGGGCCTTTGTATTTAATAGTGTTTTATTTCAACCGTCTCATCCTGTTGCTGGGCACATAAAAAATAACCACAAAGAATATAGTCAAAACAGTACTGATGCATGCCACTAAGAATGAGAATAATATGAATATTTCTAACATGGTTGAAAGGTCACTTGTCAATTTAACACCTTAAAGACTACTTCTATGTGCTACACTATGAGACCATGGAGTACCTTAAATTGCATCTAGAGATTTCAGGGATTCAGCACATTGCATACTCACTTGCAGCAAGAAGCTGTAATTATCAGTAGTCTAAAGAGACTTTTGGGCTCATTTCCTCTCCTCTCAGACTTGGTTCGGTATCATTTCTCAGTACAGAATGGGATGCTTTGGCAGTACTCCAATCTGGCAGTCTCTGTCAGGATCTCTGGCAGTATCTGGTGCAATAACCTGGGGCAAAGAACCTCTCTACCTAAGTTACAAGTCAATGAGCCTTTTATGCTATTGGCCACCGATCTTATCATACACGGGGAATTTTCAGGGAATTTCCATTAAATTCCTGACATAACCTGTATGCATCGCAATGCTAGTCTTAGATGCACTAGTATAAATCAGTATGGTTCAAATATGTGAATTCAGACTACAAAGTCATACAGGTCAAAAGGCACTTGTTCCAGACAGATGTGACAATAGGTGTTTTATCAAAGTCATTGTCCGGATGATTTAATACTTTTACAGGTACTTCAAACAATAATAACAGATGGTATCTAGGTCAAAAAGACAGTCTGATGATCAGGCAGAAATTGGAATCTTGGTCTGTTCAAAATGCAGTCTGGTTTTAGGGTCTTTACATAATCCCTGGGTTGTGCGTCTGAATATAGTGTAGGTTGAATATATGTTTTAGGGTTTTTATTTGTTTTGTGAAACTGTATGAGTAAACTCTGTGCTCTAGAAAATGGAACACAGAAAGCTATGTAACTAAAATAAATCCATAAAGCCAACATAAACATAAAATGAATATGTGTAAGATTGCATAACCAATATAATAGCATGAAATAATGCATTACGCTTCAAACAAATATTTATTTTAAGCCTTACATGTTTCAAGCGATAAGATAAAATATTTCATTTTAAAGACGACCTTATCACATCACAATACCAATACTTTAGAGATGTGTTCTGGCAACAAAGTAGATTTAGACAGGATATTGACTACGCCAAACTGGGAAAAGAAAAAGTAACATGGATTAGAAAAAAGGAAAAATAGTCTATTGAAAGTTTTTCTTCTCAACACAGTCTTTGTGGTTGATGCAAGATTCTAAGCAGGTTCCTTGTCAAACCATTCGGTTACTCCTAGTTGTTGTCTGATGATATTTCAATTACACCGGGCTCACATGCAACATAAGTGTGATCATGTAGAAAGACTTTCAAGGTGTGCATGTTGTTGACGTGTGAAGTGGATAGACCTGTAATGGTTGTAGCTCCGAACCACTCAGAGATGGTGAAAGTGCTTTGTTCAGATGCTTGAAAGACAGCAGTGATGCAAGCCAATGTTATGGAAGTTCTCCAAAGAGAGACCCTGGTGATATTGATCCATCATAATGAGCATCTTGCAGAAGGGGCAAATGCATTGCTCTACATAACCTCTGGTGTGAGTAGCAGTTACTGACACGGTCTGCACACCTCTTACTACCATATGCTGAAAAACTTGAAGGAACACCCGGTCTTTTACTGGTTCTGGACTGGCCAAGATAGGAGTGACCCTTTCTAGTAGCCACAGTGCTGCTGACTGGAAAAGACACCAAGGCAGACCGTACCCTCCAGAAGGAGTCCAAGAGGAAAAAACCCCAAATTAGGAAAGAACATCTACCACAGAAACTCCTGAAAAAGAGGGAAAAACAATGACAAAAGGGTAAAAAATAGAATATAATCTTGCAAGAAGAAGCAGGAGCACGGAAAAACAGAAAACAGGAGCGAGGATCACCACCAAAACGGGAGTGTTTGCAACGCAAGGAAGAAAGGAACTGCAGTGCTTATATACCAGAAAACAGAAAGTGACACAACAGGAAGAATTTACGACATCCTCTTGGATTGGGAAAGGCCATATAGAAATGAATAGGAAAAAAGACCAAGTAGAAAAGGAAAAGGAAAAAGGCATGCTGGGAAGAAGAACACCAGGGAAGAAGACAATATGGAGACCAAGAAGAAAGAAGAAATAAAAACAGAAGAAAAAAAAAAAAAAAAGCAGGAAAGAAGAGGAAAGACCCAAGGAGGTGAGTAGAGGGAGGCTGACAGGGGCTGCAGCACGACCCAGAGCATGGAATGTGCCTCCTGGGGTGCACCGCAGTATAATGAACACAGAAAAACAGGCTGAGGTGGTGCCAGCATCCCGAAATGGAGACTGCTGGCCGATAGAGAGTCGCTGTGGTAGTTAGCGGCGTCCTTTCCGAGGCCCCGGACTTGTCAGGAAAAAGAGAGAAGAAAGTGCAAACCAAACAGGATGCATGAACTGAGGAAGCATCTTCACATGAACAGTCACTGAGGGGATAACCTTTCCAGTGACTCAGGAATTGTAGCTTGTTCTGAAAGATACGTGAATCACAGATCTCCTGGACCTCATATTCAGGATAGCCATCCACAGAAAGAGGAGGAGGACATTAAAAACGCCCATGGTAAGGATCAGGAACAAAAGGCTTAAGCTGTGAGACATGAAAAACTGGATGAACTTTCCAAGTCTGGGGTAAACGTAGCCAAACAGTGACAGGATTCAAAAACTGAAGTATGCAAAAAGGACCATAAAAGCGGGGTTTGAACTTCTTTTGAGAAAAATGAAAAGGCAGAAATTTAGACGAAAGCCACACTTTGTCTCCAGGTTGGTAAGATGGTGCTACCCTACGCTGGCTATCAGCCTTTCTTTTCATAGTTTGTTTAGAGCCAAAAGAGTAGTACGGATCAGGTCCTGAATATGGCGGAGTCGTCGTGCAAATGATGTGACCGCAGGGGCAGAAGTCAGCACATGAGGTATAATGGAAAAAGTCTTGGGATGGAAGCCATAGGTGCAATAAAAAGGTGTTGATCCTGTTGCGTTATGCACCATATTATTATAGGAAAACTCAGTTAAAGAAAGGAAATCGGACCAGTTACTTTGAGTGGCATTACAGAAACAACGTAAATACTGTTGGAGTTCCTGATTCAAGCGTTCAGTTTGACCATTAGTATGTGGATGCAATCCTGATGAAACGGAGACATCAATATGCAGTAAAGTACAAAAACCTTCCAAAAACGTGAGACGTATTGGGGTCCCCGGTCTGAAATGATTACTTGTGAAAGGCCAGGTAGGCAAAAGATATCTTGCAAGAATATATGACTCATTTCTTTGGATGTAGGCAATTTCTTTAATGCTGTGAAATGCGCCATCTTGGTAAATCAACAGTTACCATGATGACATGATTCCCTGAAGAAGACGGTAATGAACATGAAATCTGTAGACAGAGTGTGCCATGGAGCAGAGAGAACAGGCAGGGGCATCAATAATCCTGCTGGTTTGGTCTGAGGTGTCTTGATTTGGGCACATACAGGACATGATGTTACATAGGATTCGGCATTGGTCTTAAGAGTAGGCCACCAAAAAGAACAAAGAAGCAACTCCTGTGTCTTTTTAATTACACAATGTCCAGCTACAGGAGAATCATGGCACATCTGTAAGCCTCGTTCTGCACTTTCTTAGTTGGCAAAAATAGTGAGTTTTGATAACAGAAGTAGTCCTGATCCTTTTGTAGATGAGGACTCAAATTATCCCATTCTTCAAGTGGAAGATACTGGTATTCTGACTTAACACGATCACGAAAGGAATGAGCAACCCTGATGACTCGACTGGATTCTATTTTATTTGGAGAGGAAGTGTTAGCGACGGGATATTGCATCAGCTACCGAGGGGCATGTTTACACTCTGTTTGCAATGGATTTGTGTCACTCATTTTTACGCAAATCCGGCGTAAACTTAACTCCAAAGTATATTTTTACACAAGACATGTCTAGTGCCAAAGTATGGGAGTTAAAGTCATTTTTTGCCTGCATCTCATTGACGCAAGGTAGGCATTCCTGGGCAAAAAATTTACAACGTGTACAAACGTACAAGGTAAGTTGATTGTCCGTTAGGGGAGGGGGGTGGGGGGTGTTGAGTGATGTGTGGGTGCATGGGGGTGTGCGTGTGAGTATGTAGAGGGGGTGTGTGAGTGCGTGTATGCATGTGGGGGTGTAGTGTGAATAGAAATGTGTGCATGTCTGTCTCTATGTATGTCTGTATGGATGTGTGCGTGTATGTCTGAATGAGGGTGTGCGTGTATGACTGTGTGTGTGTCTGTTGGCATGTTTGTTCGTGTGTGTGCGGGAATGTGTGTTGGTGGTGTCTGCATGCGTGTCGGGTGTGTGTCTGTGTTGTGATGTCAGGGGTAGGGGTGGGAAGGGGGGTCCTGCCACCTTTGGGGTTGTGGCAGGGGGGTGGGGGGTGTTGGGGACGGACTCGGAGGAGGGGGTGGGGGGTGGCGGAGACACCTATCAGTGCCAGGGTAGGAATTTCCTGGCACTGATAGTGCTTACCGCCATGGATTTCATGGCGGTTCCAAACCCCATGAAATCCATGGTGGTAAGCCGGGTCATGATACCGACGGCGGTCTTGTGACGGCTGCCGGCCTGGAGACCCAAGTCTCCAGCCCAGCGGTCGTCTCCGCCATGGCGGTCTGATCGGAGAAGTGGCGGATGACCATGGCGGTAACCGCCATGGTCATAATTCCAAATTTTTTACCGCCACTTCTCCGTCAACCGCCAGGGTCGTAATGACCCCCATAGTGCTTCTTGACATGGTCAATGGACAACTGTCGGTTTTTCTTCAAACCAGAAAAAGCAGACAGGATTAGAGTTTGCTCAACATTTACCCCAAGCACTGAAATGGTTGTTCTTATGACGGTTCAAAAACTTGCTTCTTATCTCCTATTTTAGGGACCCACCCATCAGCAGCTATAAAAACTGTCTCATCTCTGGTGGCAGCTTCATAATGCTTCACATTTGACAGCTTGTCTATGACCTCTTGGACGCTCCATAAGACATTTAAACATTGGCCCAGGTCAATTTTTTTTCACCTGCCACCTTCCCAGGATAATCTAGGCCAGGGACATACATGCATACTCCAAGGAGTACTGCATATGGAGTGTGCCCTCCCAATACTCTTGTAAGCAACTTATTTAATGCCCTTTGAACTCCTTACAGATGACAGATGGTGGTACTAACTAAGACCTGAACTTAGTACCCTAGCAGTCAGGGTGTCTTTAATCATGCCATTAGCAAGCTTGATTAATCTGTTATTCTATGCTTAGTAAAGGTTGCTGAATTTCATACATACTTCCTGCTCCTATAGCTATCAGACATTGCAAATCCTTTATGACTGCTTAAGCACCTGAATTTCTCTATGGCCACACCCCCTAGAATCGAGAACATGAATCGGTTGCCACCATTTTGTACTTTTATTGGTGAATAGAATATGTTGGCCCGATGTGGTTCAAATATATAACCCTAAATAAGATATTGGAGACTGAAGGGAGTCTGCAGGGGTCATCTAACAATAGAAGCCAGATCTGTTCACAAACATCACAATGTGTAACATGATCTCTGGTCTGTTTATGTAAATAAGACCACCAGTAGAGTTGCTGTAGCATTGCTATGGTTGCTTTTAATACCACTCATGGGCTTCCATGATTAAGTATGATCTGGACAGTTTATTAGGAAATATCCTGTCTCCCACTCTGGATATAGTAACCACAGGAGTGCTATCTGAATCAAGGGTGTAGGAATATTTGAGAGGAAAGGCACCTGTAGGCATTTCACTTTTCTTAGTTGGCTCTATCGCTGTTAGAATATCTGTATCTTCATTGGAGATCTAGTTAAGATTGCTACCTTGAAAATCTGTACTGCAGCCTTTGTATCTAAGTCGGCCACAAGTTCCCTTTGGCATGAATTCCGGTATGCTGATTGCCCAAACTGTGCTCCTTTTCCACAGTGCTGTTTATTCTTACTAGGTTTAATTTTTTAATCTAATTAGGAACCAATATTTTAAATCTACATGGAACCTTGGACACGAAGGATGAATTGGACATTAATAGTTTTGGAACTGACAGGTCAGACATCTGTAATGGAAGTACCAGGGCAGGTATTTCAGGATGTTGTATGGTGCTGTCATCTAGGATTTTGGTGTGGGTGCGCTATAGTGGAACTTGCCATCTTTCACTACACCCTGCACTGCTGTGCAGGCTGTGGAGTACTTCTGTTTGGTTCCTACTGCATGTTGTGCAGAACCCTCCGTGTAGAACATACTCGGATATGACTTGATGACTAAGGCTTTTGGAGTTGGAGTGACAATCTGTTCATATTGAAGGGAAGTTTGTGTCCAAAGAGTCAGATTGTACTGAAACTTTACATCCACTGCACTTAATGAAGAGGCCCACTGCAACCATCTCAGGATCTCAGATGTAGAGCTCAAGCATCAGTAATACTTGCCTTAGTCACTGCCACTAGTGCTGATATGGGAGAAACCATAATTATTTGCTTTCCCTGTGCCAATGGGTGCCTTTTCAAGATAGTTGTTTGCACAGCTGCTAGAAGGTTGTGAATGGTAGGAAAATGAGCTTCGGCTGGAAAATACAAGTGTGACTTGTATGCAATGGGAACTGTCTGCTCTTCATTGTAGATTACATGTATAACCTCAGTAGCGACTGGTATGGCTCTTAATGCTAGATTGGTTGTGCTATCTCTCGTTTGTAAATATTCTGTCTCTAGTATGTCTGCCAAACAGTCGACGGGGACAGTGGAAGGCATGTCCTAGTCGTGGAGGGAAGACAGTGAAGGATCCCACTCCACTAGCCAGGAAAGGGAAGGATCCCACTCCACCAGTCAGGAAGGGGAAGGGTCCCACTCCACCAGCCAGGAAGGGGAAGGATCCCACTCCACCATCCAGGAAAGGGAAGGATCCCACTACACCAGCCAGGAAAGGGAAGAAGCTCTCACCTCCAGCCAGGAAAGGGAAGAAGCCCTCACCTCCAGCTGAGACACAGCAGCCCTCGCCTTCCAGCAGAGGCAGCCCAGGAGGCAACTTCCCCAGCTGAGACACAGCAGCCCTCACCTCCAACAGAGGCTGGCAGGGTACCAACACAACTACCACCACCAGTGTCATTAAGCCCTCACCTCCAGCTGAGACAATGCAGCCCTCACCTCCAGCAGAGGGCATGTAGGCCATCTCCAGGAACTTCTGTAAAAGGAGCCCCCTCCAGAACCAGTGGGCAAATTCCCCACCTGAGAAACTGTGACCTTGCACTCCCCAGCAATGAGTAATGGGCATGAAGCCCCCTCTAGAACCAGTGGGCAAATACCCCACCTGAGAGACTGTGACCTTGCGCTCCCCAGCAATGAGTAATGGGCATGGAGCCCCCTCCAGAACCAGTGGGCAAATACCCCACCTGAGAGACTGTGACCTTGCACTCCCCAGCAAAGGATAATGGGTATGGAGCCCCCTCCAGAACCAGTGTGCAAGTTCCCAACTTCAGCTGAGGTGCACCCACACCCTTCCCCCTGAGGAGCCTGCCCACTTCCAAAATGATGCCCCTGCACAGTTCTGTGCGGATGTTGTCAGGAAACAAGTTGGGCCTTGGACTGTGCCCTGTGGCCATGTGGACCCTTTGTACTTTGGACTGGGCATTGGCCCTTTCTGGACAATTGTACATATCTCTTTCTTATCCAATTGGTTCATATGGTGGTTGTTCCCAATCAATACATTCTCAGTACTGCCTTACTGTAGTCCTTGCATTATTATGACGTGTGTCCTGTGCCATTGTTTTTCATCTGCAGCTGGTTGTGTATATGGGGTGTGTGTGAATGGTGTGTGTTGTGTGTGTGTGTGTCACTTTCCTTTTCCTCCATCCCTCCCTTGTGTGCTAGGCAGCTGTACTCACCATCGTCGTCTTCGTCAGCGTTGGTGTTCCAGGTGGAGCATGGCGTAGAAGAGCATCATGAAGACTTAAAGTTCCAGTTCCATGGGGGCGTTGATCTTCTCTGTGTCTCTATTGGTGAGTCTTTTGTCTTCCGTAATGTGTTTCTGCCAGGCTTTTGATAGTGTTGGTACCGCCCCAGAAATCATGGTGGACTGCAGTGTCACGATATGGTGGGCGGTACCTTGTCTTCCGCCTGGCTGTTGGTGGCTAACACTGTGGTGCGTGTTGTCAACGCCCTGGCGGATGGTGTGGTACATTGGCTGTCTATGGTAGTTGTGGGAGGCTGGACTGGCTTGTAGAGAGTACCAAGGGGTACTTGCACCTTGCACCAGGCCCAGTTATCCCTTATTAGTGTATAGGGTGTCTAGCAGCATAGGCTGATAGATAATGGTAGCTTAGCAGAGCAGCTTAGGCTGAACTAGGAGACGAGTGAAGCTCCTACAGTACCACTTAGTGTCATATGCACAATATCATAAGAAAACACAATACACAGTTATACTAAAAATAAAGGTACTTTATTTTTATGACAATATGCCAAAGTATCTCAGAGTGTACCCTCAGTATGAGGATAGCAAATATACACAAGATATATGTACACAATACCAAAATATGCAGTAATAGTATTAGAAAACAGTGCAAACAATGTGTAGTTACAATAGGATGCAATGGGGACACATAGGGATAGGGGCAACACAAACCATATACTCCAAAAGTGGAATGCGAACCACGAATGGACCCCAAACATATGTGACCTTGTAGAGGGTCGCTGGGACTATTAGAAAATAGTAAGGGTTAGAAAAATAGTCCACCCCAAAACCCTGAAAAGTGAGTGCAAAGTCCACTAAAGTTCCCCAAAGGACATAGAAGTCGTGATAGGGGAATTCTGCAGGAAAGACACAAACCAGCAATGCAACAACGATGGATTTCCAGTCGAGGGTACCAGTGGAACAAGGGGACCAAGTCCAAAAGTCACAAGCAAGTCGGAGATGGGCAGATGCCCAGGAAATGCCAGCTGTGGGTGCAAAGAAGCTGCTACTGGACAGTAGAAGCTTAGGTTTCTTCAGGAACGACAAGGGCTAGAGACTTCCCCTTTGGAGGACGGATCTCTCACGCCGTGGAGAGTTGTGCAGAAGTGTTTTCCTGCCGAAAGACCGCCAACAAGCCTTGCTAGCTGCAAATCGTGCAGCAAGGGTTTTTGGATGCTGCTGTGGCCCAGGAAGGACCAGGATGTCGCAAATTGCATCAGGAGACAGAGGAGACGTCGAGCAAGACAAGGAGCCCTCTCAGCAGCAGGTAGCACCCAGAGAAGTGCCAGAAACAGGCACTACGAGGATGTGTGAAACGGTGCTCACCCGAAGTCGCACAAAGGAGTCCCACGTCGTCGGAGAACAACTTAGGAGGTCGTGCAATGCAGGTTAGAGTGTCGTGGACCCAGGCTGGACTGTGCACAAAGGATTTCCGCCGGAAGTGCACGGAGGCCGGAGTAGCTGCAAAAGTCGCGGTTCCCAGCAATGCAGTCAGGCGTGGGGAGGCAAGGACTTACCTCCACCAAACTTGGACTGAAGAGTCACTGGACAGTGGGAGTCACTTGGACAGAGTTGCTGGATTCGAGGGACCTCGCTCGTCGTGCTGAGAGGAGACCCAAGGGACCGGTGATGCAGTTCTTTGGTGCCTGCGGTTGCAGGGGGAAGATTCCGTCGACCCACTGGAGATTTCTTCGGAGCTTCTAGTGCAGAGAGGAGGCAGACTACCCCCACAGCATGCACCACCAGGAAAACAGTCGAGAAGGCGGCAGGATCAGCGTTACAGAGTTGCAGTAGTCGTCTTTGCTACTATGTTGCAGTTTTGCAGGCTTCCAGTGCGGTCAGCAGTCGATTCCTTGGCAGAAGGTGAAGAGAGAGATGCAGAGGAACTCGGATGAGCTCTTGCATTCGTTATCTAAAGTTTCCCCAGAGACAGGGACCCTAAATAGCCAGAAAAGAGGGTTTGGCTACCTAGGAGAGAGGATAGGCTAGCAACACCTGAAGGAGCCTATCAGAAGGAGTCTCTGACGTCACCTGATGGCACTGGCCACTCAGAGCAGTCCAGTGTGCCAGCAGCACCTCTGTTTCCAAGATGGCAGAGGTCTGGAGCACACTGGAGGAGCTCTGGGCACCTCCCAGGGGAGGTACAGGTCAGGGGAGTGGTCACTCCCCTTTCCTTTGTCCAGTTTCGCGCCAGAGCAGGGGTAAGGGGTCCCTGAACCGGTGTAGACTGGCTTATGCTGAAATGGGCACCAAATGTGCCCATGAAAGCATTTCCAGAGGCTGGGGGAGGCTACTCCTCCCCTGCCTTCACACCATTTTCCAAAGGGAGAGGGTGTAACACCCTCTCTCAGAGGAAGTCCTTTGTTCTGCCATCCTGGGCCAGGCCTGGCTGGACCCCAGGAGGGCAGAAGCCTGTCTGAGGGGTTGGCAGCAGCAGCAGCTGCAGTGAAATCCCAGGAAAGGCAGTTTGGCAGTACCAGGGTCTGTGCTACAGACCACTGGGATCATGGGATTGTGCCAACTATGCCAGGATGGCATAGAGAGGGCATTTCCATGATCATAGACATGTTACATGGCCATATTCGGAGTTACCATTGTGAAGCTACATATAGGTAGTGACCTATATGTAGTGCACGCGTGTAATGGTGTCCCCGCACTCACAAAGTCCGGGGAATTGGCCCTGAACAATGTGGGGGCACCTTGGCGAGTGCCAGGGTGCCCTCACACTAAGTAACTTTGCACCTAACCTTTACCAGGTAAAGGTTAGACATATAGGTGACTTATAAGTTACTTAAGTGCAGTGTAAAATGGCTGTGAAATAACGTGGACGTTATTTCATTCAGGCTGCAGTGGCAGGCCTGTGTAAGAATTGTCAGAGCTCCCTATGGGTGGCAAAAGAAATGCTGCAGCCCATAGGGATCTCCTGGAACCCCAATACACTGGGTACCTCAGTACCATATACTAGGGAATTATAAGGGTGTTCCAGTAAGCCAATGTAAATTGGTAAAATTGGTCACTAGCCTGTTAGTGACAATTTGGAAAGAAATGAGAGAGCATAACCACTGAGGTTCTGGTTAGCAGAGCCTCAGTGAGACAGTTAGTCACTACACAGGTAACACATTCAGGCACACTTATGAGCACTGGGGCCCTGGCTGGCAGGGTCCCAGTGACACATACAACTAAAACAACATATATACAGTGAAAAATGGGGGTAACATGCCAGGCAAGATGGTACTTTCCTACAGTAGTTCTCACCGCTATGGTCTTAATTTGGCGGTAATTACCACCAGCCCGTTAGCGGTATTACCGGCACTTTAACAGTCACTGCCAATGTCATAATGACCACCTAAGACTTGTAATGGCTGACAAAACAAATTGCTCAGGTTGTCACCAGCGAATCAGGATTGACTAGTCTTCTTTAAATTAGCCAATCAGAGCATATTTGAATACCAGCTGCACAGATATCTATATTTATTTTTCTTATAATATCTCAAAAACTACTGAATGGATTTACACCAAATAACAAAAAGCATGATCTGCGCACCAAGCTCTAGCTTCCTCCTAAATCTGAGGTAATTCCATTCAGCGGTTCGGGACACAGGGACCAAGTCTTGTAATGACTGCCAAAACATATTGTTCAGGTTGTCACCAGCCAATCAGGATTGACTAGTCTCCTTTAAATGAGCCAAACAGAACATATTTGAACACCAGCTGTCCAGATATCTATATTTATTTTTCCTATAATATCTCAAAAACTACTGAATGGATTTACACCAAATAACAACAATCATGGCCTGCGCACCAAGATCAAGCTCCCTCTGAAATCTGGTGTAATTCCCTTCAGGGGTTCAGGCTGTAGTCATGTCTAAAGACCCTAGGGGAAAATGTGTTATGAGAACTCCCCTTTTTTTTGCCCCCTGCTTGATGAATCACCCCAAAACTTTCAAGATAGAAGTGAGTGGCAAACTGGTATTGAGAGTTTCGTAAAGATTTGTCAAATGACACCAAATATATTGGTAAAACAAAAAAGCTTTTCCAATGGAAACTAGGTCCTAACTATAATTATATATTATATTATATATACTGGAAGCCAGCCAGGACAAAAATCTGGATCTTTAAAAGTTCCAATTCTTTTTGTAGCTTGGTTTTAAGCATCTGCATTTTTTGAATGGTTACTTTAACATATACTGATAGTAGGGCCATTGATGTGTTATGCAGTAAAATATTCCATGAACCAGACCATTCACAGTTACTTAGTTTAAAGGTGGTTTAGATTTAATATCTAACCCCATGGGTTTTGTATAAAAATGCAGATGCTTAAAACCAAGCTACAAAAAGAATTAGAACTTTTAAAGAACACAAAAAGTAACTCTGAAGTGGCACACATACTGCAGAGGATTGCAGAAGTAAAAAAGATCACAGCAAGGTAAGCTTTTAAAATTAAATCAGCAAAACTGAAAAGAGACATGTTAAGATTTCATATACCTTCTCTCCCAAATCACTACTTTATAAATCATTTACTTGTCAGTGTATGTCCCGTGGGTAAACAGCATAAAAAAACCAGAAGATTTCGAAGACAAAAAAGACTGCATAGCACCAGCCAGCTGCAACACTCACAGACATCAGATACAGTTATTAACTTAACTGGAGGGCACCTTCAAATGAGAACAGATGTCACAATAAAACCGGCAGACAAAGGTGGTGCAGTGGTTGCCATGAAAGTATGTGATTATATTGAGAATGGAATGAGACAACTGATGGATACCAACCCTTACAAACCTTTAGAAACTGATACCATAGAAGACTTGAACAAAAAAATCAAGAACATGGTTGAAAAGTACAGGAGCTTAAACCTCATTGATGAAACAACAGCAGATGTACTTGTTCATCCCAAACCAAGACCTGGAAGATTTTATATGCTTCCCAAAATTCACAAAATGAACAATCCTGGCTGCCCCATCATCTCTGGCAATGATACTGAGAGACTATCTTTATTTGTCGACCTGCACCTCCAGCCCAATGTCCAAGAACTTCCATCATTTGTTAAGGACACCAGTCACTTTCTTCAGATTATTGAAAGATTAAACCAAACCAACACATTTCATGATGACACTCTTCTGGCTATATTTGATGTTACATCATTATACACAAATATACCACATGATGATGGGCTTATGGCATTATCTGAAGCTCCTAATAAAAGAACTGTGAAAAAACCATCAACAAATGTGCTTACCAACTTTGCAAGAGTTATCGTTAAATCCAATGATTTTACCTTCAATGGTAAACACTATTTGCAGATACAAGGACCATCCATGGACACTCAGATGGCTCCTTCCTATGCAAATATCTTCATGGGCAAACTGGAGGACTATATACTTGTGAGTTCTAACATCAAACCACTGGTATGGCTATGATACATTGATGGAGTATTCATGGAATGCAGAATCACTGGAGCAATTTACAGCTTTTATCAACAGTATCCATCCTACCATCAAATTCACTGGCAGCAATACTAAACAGAAGAGTCATCTCCCTTTTCTGGATGTGTTATCCACCATTCATGAACAAACAATTATAACTGATCTGTACCACAAGACTGCAGATGCTCATTTGTATCTAAACTGGACTTCATGTCACCCACGCCACACTAAACTCAGCATCATATACAGCCAAGCACTCAGAATAAGACTCATCTGCAGCAATTAAAACACTTGTAAAGACCATCTACAGGAGCTTGTTAGCTTAATTAAAAAGCGAAGCAATCCTCTGCATATCATCCTACAACAAATTGACAAGTCTTTGCAGTTACCTAGGGAAGCACTTATTTGGAATACCAACAGAAGAAACAAAAGTGACAGAATCCCATTTGTGGTTGGCTATCATCCACCAGCTACCAACTACAGAAATATAATACAAACAACTTTTCCCTTGCTATCCACTTGTGAAAAATTGCAAAAGCTTTTTCCAAAAACCCCAGTCATTGCTTAATATAGAGTTCCCAATTTACAATTGCTTATTGTGAGAGCTGAACTTAAGCAAGCTGTAACGAATGCAGGAGTTCATTGCTGTGATTCTAAAAGGTGCATCACATGTGAATACCTTTTACAAACATCATCAGTAACTAGCTCTGTTACAAAAAGGACCTATGGAATAAGACAGCATCTTACATGTCGCTCAACATGCATTATTTATGTGATTCAGTGCCAGCATCAAAGCTGGAAAAAACATTATGTAGGCCAAACATTGAATGACCTCCGTACACGATTCAGGAACCATAAATCAGCAATCTCAGGACTGCACTGATTTCACATTCCAATTGGAATATTCACTCATGATGCTTTTTGAAAATCCAGCAGTGTCAGCTGTGCAGCCACTGAGCAAACCATCTTGTGCTACCTGAGGAAGGCGGAAGCTGAAATGTTGTAGTTGAAATATAGACCCTCATTACAAACCTGGCGGTAAATCCCGCTTATCGCCGTGCAGAAGACCGCCAACATACCTCTGCGGCCACGGAATTCCGCTACAGGTATTACGACCCACAGCCCGGAATCCGCCACAATACAGACACCGCCACAAGTCCGCCACACCAAAGGTCAGTGATAAACTGGCGATACCAAAACCGACACCGTCACGCCAACAATAATACGCCCACACTATCACGACCCGTGCTCAAATTACACACACATATACAAAACACAACCACATTGGCCAATCCGAAATACACACACCTGATACACATACACACACCACACCCACACACCCACAACACTATAAAACACACACCCACATTATCCACAAACACTTACTACCAGAAATTTGAAAGCAGGCCAGAGAGAGACACTACCTAAAACAACACCAGCATCCAAAGACACACAACATCCTTACCTTACACAACATCCACACACCTCAAACAACACACACCAACACACCCCCTCACACATCACAACAGACACCCCCTCACACATCACCCACACCACATCATAGCACCTCAACGACACCCCAGGTTTTCTGAGGAGGAGCTCAGGGTCATGGTGGAGGAAATCGTCCGGGTAGAGCCACAGCTATTCGGATCACAGGTGCAGCAGACGTCCATTGCAAGGAAGATGGAGCTATGGCGCAGAATTGTCGACAGGGTCATGGCAGAGGGACAGCATCCAAGAACACGGGATGACATCAGAAAGAGGTGGAACGACCTCCGGGGGAAGCTGCGTTCCGTGGTCTCCAGACACCAGATTGCTGTACAGAGGACTGGCGGTGGACCCCCACCTCCTCCCCCACAACTAACAACATGGGAGGAGCAATTCTTGGCAATACTGCATCCTGAGGACCTCGCAGGAGTAGCAAGAGGACTGGACTCTGGTAAGTCAAATCTTTACTACCTTATCCCCCCACCCCACCTGCATGCCATCACATATTCCCACCCTTACCCTCATACCCATCACCCCAACAACCCACATATACCCCACCAACACAACCCACACATCCCAAAACCAAGCCCTGCATGTAACACCAATGCATAGACACCCATCACCCAAGCATGTCCAGTACAGAGACTCACTCATGCCCCAAAATCGCCAATCACACAAGGACCAAGCCAATAATGCAAGCCCTGGAGTAGAGGGTCACTCACCCATTGCACACGATGGCACACACAGATACAATAACTATGCATTTACACCCCAACAGGACCCCTACCCAACATCACCGGACAGGAGGTGCCAGACATATCCAGTCACCCCACAAAAGAGGCCCACAGTGATGACAGCAGCTCTGCACGCCTGGATCAAGATGACCAGCCCGGCCCATCTGGGACCTCTGGACAGTCGGTTCCCCTGCCACTGTCACAAGCCACCACAGAGCCTCCCCCCTCAGGAAACACCAGCACAGCACCCACCCAGCGGGCCCATCCCTCTGTCCGCAGGACACGTCAATCAGCAGTGTGTCCACCACTACAGGGAACCCAGGCAACCCCACTAACACAGGACGATCAGGGACCTGGGGGCAGTGGCAGTGGGCACACGGTTCAGGGGACAGAGGCACAGGATAACAGGGAAACTGGGAGGACTGCTGCAGCAGGGGGAGCACAGGCCCAGGGAACCGACACTCCACGAGGCACTCTCCAACATCATGGGAGCTTACCATCATTCCCAGGAGACGATGGCAACGGTACTGGCCAAGTTTCAGGAGACCCAGCGGCTGCAGGAGGAACACTACCTTGGGATCAGGGAGGACTTGAAGTCCATTAACACCACCCTGGTCACCATTGCAGGGGTGCTGGCAGACCTTCTCAACACCAGGAGGGACACAGTGGCACAACAAGGGGCCCCTGACACTAGCCTTGACGATGAACAGCCCTCCACCTCCGCCGGCGCTAGTGGACAGGAGGCACCGCCACAGGAACAACAGAACACCAGCACCCCACCCCCTGCAGATGGAGAACCACCCAGCAAACGGTCCCTGAGATCCAGGAAAAAGACAGAGAACATTGCCAAGACCCCCGCCAGGAAATGAGACCCCCCTGAATGTCACCCTTCTGTCCCACTATGTCACCCTGTCCATCCTTAGACTGCCATTGCTCCACTTCCTATGCTCTTTTGGAAAATGCACCTGTGAAACAAATCGACTGGACTCTGCCATGGACATTCCTCCACCATCCCCCCAGACCATTTTACATCCCCCTCCACTTATTAGCACAGGAATAAACACACTTCAATCACAAAACAATCTGGAGTCACTCTGTGCTTCCACAAATGTGTAATTGCAATAACTATGGAATATAGCAATGCCAATTTACTTGTTTACATACCAATGTAACACAGCTGTAGGCCAGCAGTAAACATAGCAGAGGGCACAAAGTGGGACCCAGATCTGTGAAATGGAAAGTCAAAGTGACAAGCCAGGGTCCATACACTAAATGAAAGTGACGGACTTATGCTAGTTCCAACAATAGTATGAGATGTGGGAAGCAGTGACATCTTCTTACCTGTGTCTCATTGGAAGTATTGCATGATGATGTTGTTTCGTTTGTCGATATCCTCTTCTTCTGCCTCCTCTTCTTCACTGTCCACAGGCTCCACAGCTGCCACAAGACCACCATCTGGCCCATCCTCCTGCAGAAAAGGCACCTGGCGTCGCAAAGTCAGGTTGCGCAGCATACAGCAGGCCACGATTATCTGGCACACCTTTTTCGGTGAGTAGTATAGGGAGCTATCTGTCAGATGGAGGCACCGGAATCTGGCCTTCAGGAGGCCGAAGGTGCGTTCGATCACCCTCCTAGTTCGCCCATGTGCCTCATTGTAGCGTTCCTCTGCCCTTGTCCTGGGATTCCTCACTGGGGTCAGTAGCCATGACAGGTTGGGGTAGCCAGAGTCACCTGCAAATGTTGAGGGACAACTGTTAGACACACACTAACCCTTAGAGACAGCCCCATACCCAGACAGCAAATGAAACTGTGTGGGGACTTAAGGCTCACCTATTAGCCACACACTGTGCCTCTGGAGTTGCCCCATCACATAAGGGATGCTGCTATTCCACAAAATGTAAGCCTCATGGACTGAGCCAGGATACTTGACATTCACATGGGAGATGTACTGGTCTGCCAAATACACCATCTGCACATTCATAGAATGGTAGCTCTTCCGGTTTCTGTACACCTGTTCATTCCTGCAGGGGGATACAAATGCCACATGTGTACCATCAATGGCACCAATGATGTTGGGGATATGTCCCAGGACATAAAAGTCACCTTTCACTGAGGGCAAATCCTCCAACTGAGGGAACACGATGTAGCTGTGCATGTGTTTCAGCAGGGCAGACAACACTCTGGACAACACGTTAAAGAACATTGGCTGGGACATCCCTGATGCCATGGCCACTGTTGTTTGAAAAGACCCACTGGCCAGGAAATGGAGTACAGACAGGACCTGCACTAGAGGGGGGATTCCTGTGGGATGGCGGATAGCTGACATCAGGTCCGGCTCCAACTGGGCACACAGTTCCTGGAATGTTGCACTATCAAGTCTGTAAGTGACTAGGATGTGTCTCTTTTCCATTGTCGACAGGTACACCAGGGGTCTGTACACCGGAGGATGCCGCCATCTGATCACCTGCCCCAGCGGCGTGCCCTATGGAGGAGAACAGCGAGCATAGAGTCATCCAACACTGAGGTATCACAATGTGTTATTTGCAGGAACGTTATTAATCCGCAATGTGCCAGTATCTGTCTATATTCCCGGCCTAGATAGGTGTGACGCAGTTAACATCCATCCCACGTGGCCTCCTGAAATGGCTGCCTGACCTGTAAGGTGGGACAAGGGGATATGAGGTAACTGGGCTGGCATTCTACAACATCGCGGTGGGCAGTCGAAGACCGCGGCACAATTCTGCATTGGTTAACATTGGGCCCTATGGGTCCCAGGAGCCAATGACAATGTATGCCGGCGGTGACGGTACGCACAGCCGCGGACGTGACCGGCATTTTCTGTCTGTTCACTCACTTGATACCTGACCTTCAACAGGAGAGGACCTACACTGCAAGTGCTGCTGTGACCTGTGTCTGGAAACGACGATGGTTCATGTGTCTGGGAAAAGGACCCTGCCTTCACTTCGGAGGAGTTGGAGAAACTAGTGGATGGAGCCCTCCCCCAGTACACGCAACTGTACGGTCCTCCAGACAAACAGGTGAGTACACTGTGAGCATGCTTCATGGGCAATGCCTGTTTTGAGTGGTGTGGATGGAAGATACATGGGGGGGCTGAGGCCTGCATGTGCGGATGGGGAGTGTATGTGCATCAGGGCAAGGGTGGGAACTGGGGGACAATGAGTATGATGGTCCAGACGGGTAAGTAATTTCCTTTCCCCCTGTACCATTCCTCTAGGTCAGCGCCCACCAGAAGAAGGGTATTTGGCGTGCCATCGCCAAGGAGGTCTGGACCCTGGGGGTCTCCCACAGATGGAGCACCCACTGCTGGAAAAAATGGGAGGACCTGCGCCGCTGGAGCAAGAAGACAGTGGAGACCCAGCTGGGGATGGCCTCCCAACGTGGGAGGGGTGCCAGTCGCACCATGACCCCCCTGATGTTCCGGATCCTGGCGGTGGCCTATCTGGAGTTGGATGGGCGCTTGAGGGCATCACAGCAGCCACAAGGGGGTGAGTACACTCTCATTCAGCTGACTCTGCGCGAATTACGATGTGTCTGGGTGGGGGAGGTGGGCAGTGGGTTCCCCTAGGCCAGGGCGAACTTAGTAGACAAGGTCCCTTGTGAGGGCAGGCCATGTGGCACCCGAAACCCACCAGTGGTAAGAGCCATCTACACCTAGCCCGGCTCCTGTGACTTCCAGGTGTGCAGCAATTGGTCTTAGGCCTCGTACCCCATGGTCAGCTGAAATTTCTAGGAACTGTCAGTGCATGGCGTAGTGCAGAGGGCTGCTCCCTATGTGTTGTGTCTGCCAATGGTAGTATGTATGTATGTATGTATGTATGTATTAAGTATTTATAGAGCGCGTTCCGGCCCAAGGGCATCGAAGCGCTAACTGGGTGAGGCAGGGTGACTAGCCAAGAAACTCCCAAGCTTATTGAGGAAACAGCCAAGTCTTGACCAATTTCCTAAATGTTAGATAGTTATGTTCTTGCCGTATGTTCAATGGTAGAGAGTTCAAAATGTTGCCGCCGCATTGGTAAATGCTCTGTCTCCCCACTTTACTTTCTTCGTCCGGGATGTTTGAATTTGATAGGCATAGGCCGAGCGCAGCAGTCGCTTCGGCCTGTGCCAATGCAGCTTTGTGGTTAGAGCCATAGGCCCAATCCCATGGACAGCCTTATGGGTGATGCAGAGAGCTTTAAAAGAGAGCCGCTGGAGTACTGGAAGCCAGTGTAAATCTTTAAGGCACTTCTTAACAGAGGCCCCGCGAGGCAAATTTAATAGTAGCCTAACAGCAGTATTCTGCATCAACTGCATTTTGTGCAAAGATTCTTTGTCCAGATTGAGTAAAAGCCCATTTCCATAGTCCAATCTGGAAATGACTAAAGCCAAAATGACAGTGGTTCTACAGGTTTGAGGAATAAAAGGAAATATTTTTTTTTATTTCTTCAAAGTCCATAGACAGGTCTTCATTATCAGATTAACTTGAGGTTTAAATGACAATTGCTCATCAAATACTATTCCTAAATTTCTTGAGGTAGACCGTGGAACAGGAAGCGTCCCACATTCTTCAGGCCACCAGCTAGAGGACCAATGTATCCTTCCAATACCAAAACACAGAATCTCAGTTTTTTCACAGTTGAGTTTCAACCAGTTGGTCTTCATCCAGTGATTCACTGCTGTCATGCAGGCGTTGAAGCGGCAAGCCACTTCATCAAGATCTTTGTCAATAGGGATAATAATTTGAGTATCGTCTGCATATGAAGTAGGAATAAACCCAAAAGAGCGGACCAGATCTGCCAGCGGAGCTACATACACGTTAAATAGTGTCGGGCTTAATGAGGAGCCCTGCGGAACCCCACACGGCAAGAGGTAGGCAGGGGATCTAAAGTCACCACTGCTAACTGTGGCCCACCTGTCAGATAGAAAAGATTCAATCAATTTCAGAGCCTGGTCTCTAATACCTGCCTGATATAAGCGGTCTAACAGGATGTGGGGAGCAATGGTGTCAAAAGCTGCCGACAGGTCCAACAGCACCAGAAAAACTCCCTGCCCCTTATCCACCAGTCTGCGTATAGTGTCTGATGATACAATGAGAGCTGATTCAGTGCTATGGGACCTCCGAAAGCCATGTTGCGAGCTATCCAAGCCCTTAGAGACAGACAGGAAATCAACCAATTCTTTATTAAGATGTTTTTCTAAACGTTTGGCCACATAAGGAAGAAGGGCTATTGGGCGTAGGTTCGTCAAGTCATCGGATTTGCCAGCTACCTTCTTTTTTAACGGAATGATAGTGGTTTCCTTCCATTCCCTAGGGTATAAGCCCGTTACAAGCACTTCCTGAAAAATAGGGGCAAGCATAGAAACCACTAATTCTGGTGCTAATTGGAGGATAGCAGGGGGGCAAGGATCCATAGATTTACCTGCCAGGAGCAGTTTACACAATACTTCATGAGAGGGCATCTTGAACTTTGAGAGTAAAAGTGGCTTGTCTGGTACCCCATTAATTGTCACCCCTGGGTACAGATGCATAGTTAGCCCGGAGAACAAATTAGCTGGTGTCTTATCCAACCTAAAGCTAGAGAAAATATCAAGAACTTTATATTCAAAAAATGTGGCTACTTTATTACAGAAGTCTTGAGAGTTTTCAACTTTAGGTGTGCCTAAGGGAGAGGTAAGAGCATTAACGGTTCTGAACAACTCTCTAGAAGAGTTGGCTGCTTCACTAATTTTACGTGTAAAATAGTCCGATTTGGCTACCTGACAAGCTTCTTTATAACTATTTAGTTCGAGCTTAAGATCCACCCTCTCGGCTTCACACAGACTGAGTTTCCAGCAGCGTTCCTTCTGCCGGTATCTCCTCTGTAAAATTTTGAGGGCTTGAGAGTACCAAGGTTGATTGGGTTTCTTCCTGGTACCGGGAGCGAAAATCCTCGCCGGCGCTAGCGTGTCCATAGCTTGACTAATGCCAAGATTAAATCTAGCAAGTGGTGACAACATGGACACCTTTGGATCATTCCAATTATGTATGAGAGTAACTTTCAATTGTTCTGCTTCAATCTTTCTCCAGGCTCTTATCAGTTTTTTCTGGGGAATGGGTATTATAGGCTGCTGTCTAGCCAAGAATTTAAACATTAGGAGAGCATGATCTGTCCACTCTAACGGGGTCGTAGAAAGATACAGATCTTCCTCAGGGTGGGTGAAAATCCCATCTAGGGTATGGCCAGCTCTATGAGTGGCCATCCCATCCTTTAGGACCCAATCCAAAATCTCCATAAGGTTGAGGAATTCCGCCACCAACAAATCACACGTATTATCAAAATGGATATTAAAATCTCCCAAAATGATAGCTTTAGGGGCCATAATTAAAGGTTCCAAGATAGAGGGCCATATCGAGAGGAATTTAGAAACGGGGCCGGGAGGCCGATAAATTAACAGGCCTTCTAGAATCAAGCATTTGTCAAGAAGTAATTTAAAGGTCATAGCTTCACAGACCTCTGGTAAGTGACTAGCACTATTCCAGGTGCATGTGAACTCGGACCTGCAAATAATGGCCAGGCCTCCGCCTCTGCCAGTATTCCTATCCACCCTATAAAAGGAGAAGCCGGTAGGGGCTGCCTCAATAAAATCAGGATCCGAATCCGGCCTTGCCCATGTTTCTGTAAGGAAGAGACAGTCTATGTTGAGAGAAAGAATCAGATCATTGATTTCAAATTTATGTTTAGGGAGGGATCTAACATTTATAAGAGCGAAAGAGCCCACCTCTCTACCGTCCCTTGCGATTCCACCCAGAGCATATTCACAATTATTCCCTCCTGCTCCCCAACTTCCCTGAGTTGCCTGCTTTCCCATCGAAGAAGGTGTAGATACCATCTCCCTGTTCTTGTGTGCAATAGCATCATCAGGCGGAGGAGCATTGGCACCGGAGCAGGAGAGAGCTGCAACCCACTTGGCCCTGGAGGGTGAAACAACAGAGTCTGAAGCCACCAGTGGGACGGAGGGCGAGGGGAGCTCCACGGTGGGGACAGGAGCAGACAGCAGTGACAGCGACTCCTCCTCTGATGGGAGCTCCCTTGCATTGGCAGACACCTCTGTGCCCACCGCATCAACAGGTACAGCCACCACCCCCCCTACCAGCACCGCCCTCCCAGCAGCCCCTCAGCATGTGTCCTGTGCCCGCTCACCCAGGAGGGTGGGCATCTCCTTCGCCCCAGGCACCTCAGACCCTGCCCCATTCAGCCCTGCTGCCCTCCGTGAGGAGGCTATTGACCTCCTGAGATCCCTCACTGTTGGGCAATCTACCATTGTGAATGCCATCCAGGGTGTAGAAAGGCATTTGCAACAAACAAATACATACCTGGATGGCATTCATTCTGGGCAGGCAGCCCAAAAGAGAGCATTTCAGGCTCTGGCCTCAGCACTGATGGCAGCCATTGTCCCTGTGTCCAGCCTCCCTCCTCCAACTTCCTCCACCCAGACCCAATCCCCTGTACCTCAGCCTATCCCAGCACACCATCAGACCAGCATGCACACTCATCAACACACAAAAGTGGGTCAGGCTGACATAAGCACCACACATCCCACAGGCACTCACACAAGCACCATCCCCATGCAGACACAGCAACATCCACTGCCTCCACTGTGTCCCCCTCCTCCACATCCTCCTCCTCCCTCCCTGTCAAGTCTCCACTCACACCTGCATGCACTACATCCTCAGCCATTGCTTCCATCACCATCACGCCCATCACCACACACCGCTCACGTGCACTCACCACCCCCACTACCATTCACACATCCCCAGTGTCCTCTCCTGGTGTGTCAGTGAGCCCTCCTCCCAAAGTACACAAACGCAGGCACCCACCCATCCAACAGCCATCCACCTCACAACAGCCTCCGGCCCATGCACCTTCACCCAAATTCAGCAGCCGTACACCTCCTACAACCACTACCTCTATCTGCACTCCCAAACCCCCTCCATCTTCCCATCCCAGTGTGTCTAAAAAACTCTTCCTGGCTAATATTGACCTCTTCCCTACACCTCCCTCCTCCGTCCTTCCACTAAAGCCAGGCTTTCCAGGTCCCAGCCCAGCACCTCAGCCACCACATCCCCAGGCACAGTAGTGCCAGCAACTGCGGCGTCATGGAGTGCGCCACCCATCAGGGCTGCCAGTGTGCCACGTAGCGAGGGCAAGGACATTCTGCCACCTGCCAAGGTGAAAAAGGTGCCCACATCCCGGAGGGAGAAACCGAAAGTACCAGCCACCAAGGGCTCAGGAAAAACCAAAGGGGATAGTGGCAAGACAACTGCGACACCATCAAAGCTGGGTAAGGGCAAAAAGCTGAAGAGCAGGTCAGGAGAGGGTATGGTGGCACTGACTGAGGGACTAGTGTCATACTTTCTGTCCATGAGCACGGCAACCTGTACGGCGGCGAACACCGCTAGCTGCCCCGCCACCACAACCGCCACCTGCACTGCCACCTGCACCGCCCCGGCACATCTACAGCCTCAGCGACAGTCCCCAGCCTCTTCCCCAGTAGGCAGCCATCCGAGGCTGCAGGAGACATCCTGCTGTGTCCCTCAGCAGGTGCTGACCCATGCACCGCTGCCAGCACCGCCGCAACAGACACGGCCGCAACAGACACCGCCACAAGCACCGCCGCAACAGACACTGCCGCAAGCACCACCACCGGCCCCGCGGCGTCCTGGGACACAGGCACCAGCGCTGACATGGCTACCATCTCCAGTGGTCAGACGTCTGAGGCTGGAGGAGAGTTCCTGGACCCTGTGGAGCTTCCATGAGGCATTTCTTCCATCACTGTTTGCACCTGCAGGTGGAAGGCGCAGCCGCAGCAGTGTGGGGTATGTCGCTTCCTCCATGGCGTATCATGCTACCTGAACCTCGCAAATCTTGTGGCACGCACACCCAGGTGAGGGAATTGTAATGGCCACACTGCACGTGGAGCACTCTGGGCACCATGCCCCCTCCAGAACCAGTGGAGAGATACATCCACTACCTCAGTCCTGGGCAGAATTAAGCACTCTGGGCACCAGACCCCCTCCAGAACCAGTGGAGAGATACATCCACTACCTCAGTCCTTGGCAGGATGAAGCACTCTGGGCACCATGCCCCCTCCAGAACCAGGCAGGATGAAGCACTCTGGGCACCATGCCCCCTCCAGAACCAGTGGAGAGATACATCCACTACCTCAGTCCTTGGCAGGATGAAGTACTCTGGGCACCAGGCCCCCTCCAGAACCAGTGGAGAGATACATCCACTACCTCAGTCCTTGGCAGGATGAAGCACTCTGGGCACCAGGTCCCCTCCAGAACCAGTGGAGAGATACATCCACCACCTCAGTCCTTGGCAGGATGAAGCACTCTGGGCACCAGGCCCCCTCCAGAACCAGTTGAGAGATACATCCACCACCTCAGCCCTTGGCAGGATGAAGCACTGTGGGCACCAGGCCCACTCCAGAACCAGTGGAGAGATACATCCACTACCTCAGTCCTTGGTAGGATGAAGCACTCTGGGCACCAGGCCCCCTCCAGAACCAGTGGAGTATCACATCCACTACCTCAGTCCTTGGCAGGATGACGCACTCTGGGCACCAGGCCCCCTCCAGAACCAGTGGAGACTGTGATCCACTTGAGAGACTGTGGCTTTGCACTCCTCAGGATAAAGCAATGGGCAAACCACCCACTTGAGAGACTTGAGAGACTGTGGCTTTGCACTCCCCAGGATACAGCAGTGGGCATGGAGCCCCCTCGTGCAGCAGTGGCGTCGTGCAGTCATCTGGCTGAGATGCCCCCTCTCCTCCTCCCCCTGAGGTGCTTGTATATTTTCGATCTGATGCCCCAGCAGTGTTCTCTCCGTTTCCAGTCAGGTATCATGTGTTGGCCTCACCCATGCATTTTGGGCCCAGTGGTCCACGGACAATGATTAGTACACTATCCGGACTGGTGTAGTTGGTGTACATATTTATATATACTGAATTTGGAGTTTTGACTAATGGATTTTTAATGATTACAATTGTTACAATCATTTCCTTTTGTCCTTGCGTTCTTCCAGGGGTTGGTGGGGTGTATATGTAATGTTGCTGCATGTATTTGTGTGTATGTTGTTGTGGGTGAGGGTGAGGGTGGGGGTGTTGCGTGTTCCGTGTGTGTGTCACTCTCTTTCCTCCCCCCCCCTGTGTTGTAGGTGCAGTACTCACCGTGGTCGCCGCCGCCACCGTTCGTACTCCTGGTAGAAGAGGAGGTAAACCAACATGGGTAACACCTGAAGTTCAGGCTCCATGGAGTCCTGGTTCCTCGTTCGAGGAGGTGTCGAGAGGTGAGTGTTTTCCCTTCTGTGTATTGTTTCCGCCGTGCTTTTGATAGCGTTGGTTCCGCCCCGGAAAAGGTGGCGGATAGGCCTCTTGTAATACAGTGGGCGGTACTTTGTCTCCCGCCTGTCTGTTGGCGGTGTCCGCCGCGCTGATTGTTTCTACCGCCGTGGCGGTCGGAGTGTTAAAGTGGCTGTCTATGTTGGCGGTTTCCGCCACAGTCGTAATCCCATTTTTTTTTCCGCCGGCCTGTTTGCTGTATTACCGCCGCTTTAACACCGACCGCCAGGGTTGTAATGAGGGCCATAGTTTTGTTCTTTGGTGAGATCATCTGTTTCAGTCTTTGGATATATATATATATATATATAACAGAGGAAATGCCACTATTCACAGACATTCAAAAAGACCGCACTCCACAGTTTTCAGTTGAAAAACAGAGTTTAATGGCGACGCGTTTCGATCAAAGATAATATATATATAAATATATGTATATATATATATATATATATATATAAATATATATATATATATATAAATAAATATATATATATATAAATATAACCCACAGGACATAGCTGTTTGCTGTGACTTGCCGCAAGCTTTGACAGCTCCCACCAAGTCACAGCACACACTCTGATTCCGGCAAGCGAGAGCTGTCAAAAAGCCCTCGCTTGCTGGGAGCGGAGGTTTCCTCTGTTTCCTTGCCCACATGGACACTATTGCTCTCACACACAGGGAGCTGCATGCTGCATGCTTAGCAGCTTCCTGTCGGTGACAGTAATACCGGCTCCCACAGTAGTGGGGGCCTTGAGGATCTCCCCACGGAGAGGGGATGGGGTCCCCGGGCCGAAACCAGCCAGGAGATGCAGGTTGTGTGGCCCCCCTCCTCCTTTAATAAAGGCTGGGCATTGGGGAATGGGGTCTCCAGGGTCGTGATCGACCTGGGGAGGGGGCTGTGCAGCCCCCCATTGAATTGAAAGGGGGCCCCAGGGCATAAGGGGTCCATGGGGCTGAAATTGGCTGGGGAAAGGGGTACATGGCGCTCCTCCCCCACACTGGTCATTAACCCAACAAGGTAGCACTTACTAACTAACCAGCAGAAAGTGCTCCATTTGGATAGACACTTTGTGCAAACTGTCGACTCTTGGTGGATAAACAAGCAGCTGAGCTTCCATTCTGGCTATGATGCTCATTTCACAGAAATTAAATCTCAACAGGAAGTACTTACATATATAAACATAATAGGAGCCCCATTTGAAGCTCCATCTTCTAAAAAGGACAAACAATCCTAACCCCTGCGCTTGGCAAAGGAAAACCAGGCATGTTTACTCCGCAATTTCAAATTGAAAAACAATCTGCAATCTTTTGTGGTGGTGAATTCATCTTTCATCTACTGGAGCACCATCAGACTCTCTCACACCCACTCTCACACCCACATAGACCCTCTCACACACACACTCACATCCAGACAGATATTCTCACAGCCACTCTCACACGCAGAGACACCCTCTCACATCTATTCTCACACCCTGAGAGACAGGCCCTGCTGCACACAGTTTTTTGGCTGAAGGAACTGGTGGTGGTTGGATTAATGTATAGTAATGAAAATTGCCTTACGTAAAAAAAAAATAATAATAATTCACAGGAAAAAAACAACGTTTACAGGGGTGTTATAGTTGGGAAATAGATTTTTAAAAAACCTTAGAAATGTATTTCAAAAGCCAACGGTTACAGGAGCATTATAGTTAGGTTCTGAATTTACTTGTACAAAACCAGAAACATTCAGCAGTTATAGTTATAGTTATAGTTATTTCAAGTAACTATAACTTACAGCCTAAGGTAACTATTACTCACAGTCTGGTCATGCAATGCTAATTACTACAGATATTGCAGCACTCATGACAACTTTTTTAACATCAACAAAAATATCAATTAAACTTTAGAAGTCAAGTTATTGAAGAAAAAACGTAAAGATAACAGGTAGTTTACAATGGCGCTTTTCTGTACTAGTCCCTGCTCTTGTAGTACAAACTCTAAGCAAATTTGTGCTGGTGAAGTGTTCTGTGGGAGGTGGACTATGAGGCAGAAGGCTTTCATAAATAGACATTCAAAAATAGACTTAGCTTCTCCGGGAAGGCTACTGATCCGCAGGATAACTCTGGAATCAGTTTTGTTTGATTGCTGCCAGCACAATTTTCCAAGTTGGTGTGGGAAATTTTTGAAAGGCAGTGATAAGTTAAGCAAGATAGGGTTTTACTATATTTAGATGAAGCCTGGAAAAGTGGTGCTCAGGGATCCTGAATCCTGGATATTTATAGTTGGGACTCCTTTCTACTGGGTTGCCTCCCAGGTGTAATTTGCCCCTCTTTTATGCCCATTTCCAAAGCTGACTATTGTAGTTTTGTCTAAATTAACTGTTATCTGTTTTTTTGCGCACTAGACAGCCAGTGTGTTCAACAAATAATAATAATAAAATATAAACAAATCCTATACAATTAAATTATAAACACATGTTAATAAAATTATATTTTACCAATATTAGGAAATGTATTGGGGACTGGGAATAAATATAATATTCCCAGTCCAGTTTATGCGACAGTAGAAAAAAATGTAGGACTTCCAAGAATATAAATATATTATTTCAGCTCCAATCAACTCAACAGTAGGGAAAGCGTTGGAGTTTGCAGGGGTTAAATTTACTTTTCTCACGCCAATCTGTGCAACAGAAGGGAAACTGTTGGACTTCAGAGGGGTAAGCTTTACTATTCTCACTCCAGTTTAAGCAACATTAGGTAAAGTGCTTCACTTCAAACACACTACATATTTGAATAACCTTATTAATTTAGAAAGAATATAAAACTGTAGCATATAAACATTATTACTTAATATAAAATATACATTAAAATGCTAAAAAATGTAAAGATTTACTAAATTAACCTTTTTCAAAATCATACATAATGTGATTAACAATTGTCAATTAAAAAATAATGGTTAATCAGTTATTACAAAATTAACTTGCCACCCTGTACCCCAACAAACCTAGCAACCCACACCTAAATATAGCTACAATTACTAAGTATAGTGCAATTTACATAATTGATAGCCAATCGCATAATTAATCAACAATTAATAATTAATTAATTTTCACTTAATTAAATGTCCACCATGCAGCCCTTTAAACCCAGAAGCTCACCCTAAAATATAAATAAAATATATAAATATTACACAATTGTCATAATTAATAATCACTTAACTGTTGAATTATGCATTATTAATTATTAGTTTTGATTCTCACTTAATTAAATTCCTACCCTATACTCCTACAACCCAGCAGTCTGCACCTAAAATATAGTTAAAATGTATGATTATTACACAATTTACATAATTAATAATCAACTACATAATTAATAATCAATTATAAATGAATTGATATTTATTATCTCATTTAAATTCACTTCCTACCCTATACCCTCAAAAGATAGCATCCCACCCAAAAATATAGGTAAAATAAATCAATATTACACAATGTACATAATTAAAATCAATCACATACTTACTTAAAAAGTATTAATCAATTAATATTTAGTCATTACTTAACTACCATACCCCCATGCAAACCCAACAACCCACTACAACACTATAAATTGCTATTAGTAAATAGATTAAAAATTCAAAATCACTTAAAATTACACACTATATTAAACAAAATTAATAACAATTATACAAACAACAGTAACACATAACATTAATATAGTTTATACTATATATAACATATATAATATGTACTAAAAGACATTTAAATAATGAAAAAACAATATTAACAACAACGATATTCTTAACAATGTTATTACTTACTTGAAAAAATGATGTTCGTGACATTCCTTAGAGAATCATGCCACTTTCTTCTTTTTAAATTAACTTATAGAGTCCAAACCTTTCTCTTCCATCTTTATGATGATCTCAGTCTTGTCCTGTTTCACCTTTTTGCTTGCTGTGTTCTTCTTTTCTTCTGTATTCAGTCTGAGAGAGATTAAATTCTATTAATACTTCAGTGGCATAGTAGTTAGCATATGGTGATTAATTAACCTACGTTTGAAAGCCTAACAGAGAAAATAATACGAGATGTAAAATGTGCACGTTTGAATTGTGGTAGACCATGTAGCCACCATTCCTACTGTGCACCATGTTTCAACATCAGAGTTTTACATCCATATTAAATGAAGTACTAAAATGAGGTAACATTAAGCGTGTTTTATTAAAATCTAGATTAAGAATTGAGAGTATTAAATGAATATGAAGTAAATATACTTATATCTAATAAAATTGATTTTATCAATGTGAGTTACATGTGTGCAGGAAAATAAATGCACATTTAAATTAGTTCTAACATATTATAAATAATGGTTGTAATTAAATATTCTGTTCTGCATATTTGATTTGAATTGTAAGGTGTGCAATAGGTTTATTAATGTATTCATTGTAATAATGTATATTTAGGCTTCTTAGCTTGATTAGGCCTGAAAGATTTATTTTGCAGCAGTATTGGAAAATCACTTGTTTATTCTGTCCCCTCTGACCTGAATGTTTTTCCTATGTTGTTAATGTGATGTTGAATGTTACATTGTATTGAAGGCAAGAAACATGTTTGTCAATAACAATGTTGCGTTATTTGATCTAGCTGTCAAATAGGACAGGAAACTCATTATTTCTTTGTGAAATAGGTTTAATTTAGTGAGAGAAGAACCCAATGTTGCAACTTTTTAGAGAATATAATATTTTGTCGCAACTGTTTGAAATTATGGAAATGACTGTAGTGTAGCCCTTTTTTAATATAGCTTCATGCACGTTAGGTTAACATATTAGGCCTCTGTGCACTTTGCCCTAGATACATTTTATTCAGCCTCGCACTGTTATTTTACAATAACCAGTTTTACGGTCTTGTTTTTATTTCTTTTTATCACACTGTTTAGCTTAGTTCAGCACTGTGTTCTCAAACAATGCATTCTTGCTCACCCTGTGCTTCAGTCAAGGCTACAGTCTTGTACATTGCCAGTACACGTGGTAGAAGTTTAGTCTCTAGTCTTCGTAGAAAATACGCATCCTTACGTAAGGACATTTTCTTAGAACATCTGCGTGTTAGTTATAAAAACACTTTCTAGTCCTAGTACAGGTCAAAGGGAGATTCTGACCAGGAACCTACAACTAGATGCTGACTGCCCCGTTGCTAATGCTGATGCAGATTACAGGCCTTTGCTCAGGTATGAGGGCTGATGTCCTCCCGGGGGAACCTGAAAGGCAGGCTAAGAGCTTTACATGCTGTGCTCAGAATGTAACTTAGAGAGAACCTAACCTAGTTGCACTATGATAGCCTAATTCTTGTGCTTCACTCTCATCGTTACTATTTTAATCCTACTGTGTTGTGTAGTTCTGGTTATTGCAGCTCACGCTTTGCTATCTAAAATGCAGTTGTTTTATTAAACCAATCTTTAAACTTAAACTGCCTTTGTCATTTATATATGAGACCGTACCATGTATGAGAGAACAGGTTGTGACCTGAGTGACCACGACTTCCCAGAGAAGTACTAAGATGTAATGCGCTCCGCTGCCCAATTGTCTCTTCCCTTTGGGAAAGATGAGGCATTGCTAGTTAGCCGGAGCAAAACCCGGATTTAGAGAGACAAGGGTCCTTCACCGTGGGTCAGACTTAGTCCCCCACACTGTGAACGATCTTGCCGCTCAAAATTCAGTAGTCTCATTAGGATAATGAGAGCCTACGCGACATGACAATGCATATTGGATGAGAAAATCTGGAATAATAGCAGAATTGGTGGTGCCATCAACGGTCATTCGTCACTTAATTTGACGTCCAAAGTGCGCCCACCTGAAGGACCAATCAAGAGGATTGTGGTAATTTTAATTAATGAGAAACTTTGAGATTTTTAGCTAGTTGCACTCCTGCCTCAATGCTGTTCAGAACCCTGCCAGAGTCTGTTTATTCTTGTTTAAGTCTGCTATCACCCTCTGATTTTTTAAGTACCAGATGAGTTTTCTCATCTTGGTTTAATTGCCCTATTTCTGTTATGCTGTTCAGTACTAATAAGCCCATCTAATTCAGAACTGTTGATCCCTATGTGCAGCCCATGTTCTGCACTGTCCTGATGCTGCTGACAACTGATGCCGGAAGGTGACTGTCCTGCCTGATGAACTATTATTGTCGGCTGTTCCATGAGGAGAGGTATAACTAAATGTGGTTTCTTCTTTCCTTTCTAGTGAGATAATAACACCAGCATAATTATTATAGGGAGTTGCCCTAGTTTAGATGGTTTCTAAATTATTTTTCTCTTTCTTTTAATTTTTGCTTTTGTCCACTCCCACACATGCAAATCCAAATTTTTGTTAGTGATTGGAATGGCCAAGCCCTGAGACCTGAAGTTGAATGCTAAACTGTATTTTGCTGATTTATTGATGTCCCCTTCATCTGCTTTGAAATCTTATAATAATGTGCATATTGTGTTGAAGCTAATTTATATAATTATTTTGGAGTGTCTAACAATGTTGATGTTCAGTAGGCTAAATCTTTTCAGACGTTGTGGTCAGCCTATGGTTTTCATGTATGTTTATAACTTAGTGTTTCAAACCATTTATGTGACATTGATTTTGGGATTGTAATAAAGCTTTGAAAGTTTATTCAGTTTGGAGTTCGATTTAGTGTTAAATTGTTCATGGTATTCAGTATTGTTTATGGTATAATGTTACTGATTTGTGTTTGAATGATTTTGACTACTGCAGTCTTTACCAAGTCCAATGAGTTAGTTGACCTTGATAGGTGAGTATAGTTATGGTGTCTCACCTGCGCTTGTGTGGTTTATGAACCAGAAGCGGTGAGAAAATCTTACCGGCACAGCGTACCAACAGTTTTTGGTAGCTGAGTTCTAGTTTTGTCTTGTAAGGAGGAGAGTCAGAATTTGCCCACATTGTGAGTTGTTCTTAGTGTACAGGTTGATGAAATTCCAGCATTGTGTTACAAGTGTACAGTATGTTTTTTAAGTAGGGTTTGCACTTGTAATGGTTTGGTTAAATCGTGGTGGAGTGTGATGTACGAAGTGAGTGGGGAGTTTGCGTACTCCAGGTATGAGAGTGGGGAGTTGGCATACTCCAAGTGAATTTTGAGCTTAGTTCCCAAAAACTGCTGACACGGTTGTTGTTGTTGACGGGCCCTGTGAGGACCAAGACTCTGGAATATTGTTCAAGTGTATCGAGACACTTGGGTAATTTAATATCTGCAGCTGCAGTGGTGGTCGATTGAGCGCTGTCAACAATACCAGTAGATTTAATTGAGTGTATGTATTGTTGGTTGGTATTAGGTGAATCCTGAGTGCACAGGGAGAATCTGTACCAATCAGAGTGAGGTTTGCGGGTCAAATCTTACTTGCACATGTGAGCAAGCCAGAGCCGGAAGAGTAGCTGTTAGTGCAAAAAGCCACAGTCGAAAGTTCTGTACAGTTTTCAAAGCATTTGAGTCCTACCCATAGAGAGCAAAAAGGTTTTTGTTTTGTGCTTGCAATTTTGGATTCTGCGTGAGAAGTGTATGAGAAGGCTCTGAAGTGAGTTGCAGCCCCTAAGTGTTGTGAGTGTGATGTCATTTGGTCCGCGCTGGGATTGGTCTGCTAGTGAGAAGAGCTGTGCACAGGTTGGTGGGCAAGACTGCACTGCCATTGGTTGAGAACCGCTTGTGAAAGAAATTGTGGGATTGAAAATTATTTCCTGGCTTCATAGATATTGTGTTTGTGAATTAGATTTGTGTAAAAATAAAATTTTCCAAAGCTTTAAGGAGTGCATTAAGAGGAGATGTTTTCATTCCAGTTAGGGAGGGCGAGCCTGCTCTACCAGAAGGTACACCAGCATTCAAGGTAATGGCAGAGAGATGAGTTTTAGCATGTCTCTGGGTAAATCAATAGTGCAAAATAACTGAGAAGGAAGGCTCTCTAGCTTTTCCTTGTTACGGATCTTTAATTTGAGAATTTGAGGAGGGTGTATGAATCAAAACCCATTCCTAAACCAGCACAATTGAAGCACTTACCATATGGGAATTAGTTGCGAGACAAAAAGAGGATCAGAAATTTGAAAGGAAAATGAGGAAAGCAGAAAAGACGTTAGAAGAAGCTTTGTGGGATACAGAGCAGAGAATGAGTGTGGAGAGAAGATACATTACACGCAGTGAAGCTGTTTCCAGTATTTTCACAGGAAGGTGATGGAAATGTTAAACCTAAAGCCAAAAAGAAATCTGAGGAAGATACAGACCAGAAATTGGGTAAAAATCAAAATGTTCCATCACTTGTACACATGAAAGTATAGCAATTCTGAGAAATGGCGATGATGAAACTTTCAGCCAAACTGATGAGATGTATCCTCTCATTACATTGTTTCCTTCCATGATAGTTAAAGACCAACCTGATGAATTACAAGAAACAGTAACGTTGAGAGCTAGGGATCTCTCTGGAAAAGATATTGGACTTATTCTAGATGTTGAACCATTCAAAGTGTCTGTTAATCCAATTGCAGTTTTCCCCAGAACGCCACAGTATAATATGACCCCAGAAGTGATTAAAGGTATTACCCCAGTAATTCCCGATTTTGTTGAGCAGGGAGTTCTGAAGGAAGTGATGGGCAGCCCATGTAATTTGCCAATTATGGGTCTCTGAAAGCCAAGTGGGAAATATAGCATAGTTCCAGATTTGAGAAAGGTAAACAGAATTGTGCTATCCTGTTGTCCCGTAGTGCCAAATCCAGCAGTGAGTTTATTTCAGATTTCGTGTGAAGCAGAATGGTTTTCTGTTATTGATTTGTCACAAGCATTTTTCTCAGTGCCTTTGTATGAGGATAGTCAATTCCTCTTTTCATTCTGATTCAGCACTGTGTTTTCATGGTGTCGTACTCCACGGGGGTTTTTGGAATCTCCGTTAATTTTTAATCAGATCTTGAAGTAGAATTTAGAGTCCTCGATCATGCCATTTCAGTCTGTTTTAGTGCAGTATATTGATGACCTGATGGTTGTGTCTAATACATGTGAAGCTTGCAGGCAACATACCATAGTATTATTGAATCACTTGGGTGAAAACGGACACAAGGTTCCCTCTGATAAGTTACAGTACTGTCAGAAAGAAGTAATGTATTTGGGTCACCAAATTAAGAAAGGTGCCAGGAAAGTGTCCCAAGAAAGATTTACAGCAGTTATGCAAATAAATCCCCCAGTCACACAGAGAGATTACAGAAAGTTTTTTGGCATGGTGAGCATTGTCGCCAATGGATTCCGAATGTTTCAGTAATTTCCAAACCATTGTAGAAGTTGACAAAAAGAAGTTACAGACCCAGTCCTCTTCAATGAAGACTGCATGAACGCTTTCACTGAGTTGAGAGAGAGTTAGTGCAGAGCTCCAGCTTTGACAATGCCTGATTACACAAAAGGTTTTGCATTGTTTTGTCATAAATATGATGGTTGTGCTCCTTCTATGTGATGCAGTCGCATGGAGGAACAAACAGGCCAGTGGCATATTTTTTCACCACATAGGAGCCTGTCGCTGCTGCTTTGCCCCCCTATTTGAAAGCCATGGCCAGTGCTGGTGTTAGAATAAATCAATGTGAAGGTATTGTGATGGGACACCTTTGAACTTTTTATGTCCCACATTCAGTTGAAGTTCTCCTGAGCAGATCTAAAACCCAATATTTGACCAATGCCCGTCTTATGAGTTACTGACATTTGGGTCAGCCAATGTAACTGTCAAAAGGTGTGCGGTTTTAAACCCCACCACATTATTGGCTGTTAATGTTAATTATTCAAATGATGTTAGTGAAATGGAACATGACTGCATTGATGTCACTGAACTGTGCACCAAACCCAGACCTAATATTCAGACTACTCCTTTAGAGGAGAATGACCAAGTTGTTTTTGTTGATGGCTCTTGTTTAAGAGACAGTGAAGGTATACTGAGAGACTCATGGCTTCAAGGAGTCATTTCTGCCCAAGTAACTTAATTGGTTGCTCCTACAAGAGCATGCTGCGTATCTGAGCAGTTCAAAGTGACAATATTTACAGATAGGGAATACGGATTTGGTGTTGTCCACAACTTTGGGCAGCTATGGCACCAGAGAGGTTTTATGACCTCTTCAGGATCATCCATTCAAAATGGTGAGAACATTCATAACTTGTTGAATCCATTACAGATACCTAGGAAGATTGTAGTTGTTAAGTGCAAGGCTCATCAACGGTCAAATTATTATGTATCGTTGGGCAATGCCTATGCTGACCAAATTGCCAGATATTATGCACTCTATTGCATCACCTTCTATGAAGAGTGGAGTAATGGAAGTGACACCAGTGAGACAAATCAAAATGTTTTGATGTCAGTGTTTGATACATGGGATGAAATTAAAAGAAGCAATAGAGAAAGAACACAGAGACTGGATAAAAGCAGGTTGTGCTTTAAAAGAGAGAGATGATGTTTGGATTTCAAATGAAGGGAAAGTTGTGCTACCGGATTATTTGTTTAACTCAATGGTGATGTATTATCAAGGTCAGGTTTATTTCAGCAGAGATTCAATGAATCACACATTCAAACAGACATGGTATAACCCCAGATTTAGATTGATTGCAGAAGTGGTTTGTCACAAATGTGTTACATGCCAACAGGTGAATGTAGAGAAGCACACAGTAGTTAATTTGAGCCACATAGGCAGATCGGGAGGTCCATTTAACAGAATGCAACTTGATTTCATTCAGATGCCTGCCTGCAATGGATTGAAGTATGTATTGGTCATTGTATGTGTGTTCTCCTATTGGATTGAGGCTTATCCAACAAGTAGGAATTATAGTCTCATTGTAGCTAAGCTGCTACACAGGGAACTGTTACCCAGGTATGGGTTCCCGACTTCTTTGGAATCAGATCGAGGAACTCCTTTTAATAATGAGATCATAAAATTGTTGTGTGCACCACTGAACATTGAGCAATCATTGCACTGCAGTTACAGACTAGAGGCATCTAGATTGGTGAAACAGATGAATGGAACACTGAAAGTTTGATTGGCAAAGGTTTGTGCCTCTACAGCATTGAAATGGCCTGATGCATTGCCACTCGCCCTGATGCACAGCACTCCTACAGGGAGACAGGACTGTCTCCCCACGAGGTGTCTAATGGGTCATGCAGTGAGGCTACTAGCAGTATCTGCAAATGCACTTGTGAACATAACGGATGGCTTAATGGCAGATTATTGCAACAGTCTAGCTGATGTGGTTTGCTCTTTGTCTCATCAGGTTAAAGCAGCAACAGTTCAAACGGCCCAAGAACAGTGTCACGGCTTGAAGGATGGTGATTGGGTTGTGTTGGACTTTTGCAGGGTCATCTCCAATCTTTCTGCCTCCTTCCTCCTATTTTTTCTGACCTGTTTGTGTTGGCTTTAGGACTCTGGGTACTTTACCACTGCTAACCAGTGCTAAAGTGCATATGCTCTCTGTGCAAATTGTATTGTTGATTGATTTATCTATGACTGGCATATTTGAGTTACTAGTAAGTCCCTAGCAAAGTGCATTAGAGGTGTCCTGGGCCTGTAAATCAAATACAACTAGTGGGCCAGCAGCACTGGTTGTGCCACCCGCATTAGTAACTCTGTAAACATGGCTCGGACCTGCCACTGCAGTGTCTATGTGTGTAGTTTTTAAACTGGCAATTCGACTTGGCAAGTGTACCCACTTGCCAGGCCTAAACCTTCCCTTTTTATACATGTAATGCACCCCTACGGTAGGCCCTAGGTAGCCCCATGGGAAGGGTGCAGTGTATGTTAAAGGTAGGACATGTACTTATTTGTTTTACATGTCTTGACAGTGAAATATTGCCAAAGTCGCTTTTCACTGTTGCAAGCCCCATCTCTCACATAGGTGAACATGTGGGCTTTCCCTTTAAGAGGAGATAGATATATGGACTTTGGGGTCTTTGAACTCACAATTTAAAAATACATCTTTTAGTAAAGTTGGTTTTGAGATTGTGTATTTGAAAATGCCACTTTTAGAAAGTAGGCGTTTTCTCGTTTAAACCATTCAGTGACTCTTGTTTATGTATTCCCTGTCTTGGTCAGTTTGGCAGTTGGCCTGTTTGCACCTCTCCTCTAGACAGTGACACAAAGGGAGCTGAGGGGTAGCCTGCATATCCTGAAGGGCCATCTGGGGTGAGGGGAGGGGAGGGGAGGGGTGGTCACTTACACCTGAAAGGGGTGTGCCTGCCCTCACACAATGCAGTCTCCAGCCCCTGGTGTGTGTCTGGGGCCTGGCCTAGGTAAGTCAGGATCTTGACAACAACAGAGTCTTCTCTTTGAAGTAGTGTCAACATCATGATAGTGCGCGCTCTACGGGCGACAAAAATGCAAAAACCCAGGCAAGAGCATAATTCATGCATTGTGTTTATATGCAGTATGTTAACCTTTTGCATTGCAGAGTTTAACCTTGAAAAACACTATTAATGATGTTTGCAATAACTGTTCATTTGCAAGGTATTGCTGCAGGCTTACTGAGTGTGTCAGGGTGTGGTCCCTTTCTAGGACCTTCTAGAAGCTTTCCCTGCAGCATGACTGGGTGTGGTTTGTGGGCTGGGCTTGACTCTACATAAGGGAGCCAGCCCAGCTCCACATGCTCACTATTAAGAGGTCCCGGTGCAGAGCAGCAGCAACTTCCTGAGCTCCGGTCCCGGAGGCCTATAATGATATTTCCAGGCCTGCCCTCATTATATTGACGATCCTTTAGCAGGGTGGTAAGGCATTTTTCCATTTTCAAAGACATTCGAGTTTTTGGGCCTAGTTATGAAACTCCTAGTGCGCGATCATTTAATGATATTTGCATTGTGTATTTCGAATCGGCAAGGTGCGTGATTCATTTCCTGGCATTTAACTTTGACATTCGGATCGGCAACAGTGTGCGTGATCATTTCATGATATTTTCATGGTGTATTTCGAATCGGCAAGGTGCGCGATTCATTTCCTGGCATTTAACTTTGGCATTCGGATCGGCAACAGTGTGCGCAAACATTTCATGATATTTGCATGGTGTATTTCAAATCGGCAAGATGCGCGATTCATTTCCTGGCATTTAACTTCGACATTCGGATCGGCAACAGTGTGCACGATCATTTCATGATATTTGCATGGTGTATTTTGAATCGGCAAGGTGCACTAATTATTTCCTGGCATTTTATTTTGACATTCAGGTCGGCAACAGTGTGCGCGATCAATTCATGATTTTTGCATTGTGTATTTCGAATCGGCAAGGTGTGCGATTCATTTCCTGACATAAAAACTCTTGACATCCAGATCGGCTGTGCGCGCGATCTTTTCATGGTTTTGAATACTTGGGTTGCAGTGTTTGTTGAGGTGCACCCATTTATCCTGAGCTTTTGTTTTTCTTGAAACGCTTAATTCAAAGTACGGCATTCTTTGTGCTAATTAAGCTCCTAGTACATTTGCTGTTGTTTTTTCATGGAATGTTCAGATAGCCTTTGTCCTCATGTAAAAATGCAATGTTTATTCTGAAACATTATTGAAGAAAGTTCTTGTATTCTAGACAGTATGTGATATTTCCTGAAAAGCGCATATGAAACATTGTATTAACCCATTCTCGATTTTTCCAGGTACCTAGATTTCTTAAGGCCTAGTTATAGTATTCTTGAGGCCTGGTTATAATGAAGCCGTAGGCCATTCATTTTTCTTCAGTATAAGTGTTATTCCATGTTCAGAGTATCATTGAACCCTAGATTCAACAGAGTGTTATTTCATGTTCAGAGTATCATTGAACCCTAGATTCAACAGAGTGTTATTCAATATTCAGAGTATAGGATTATTAAGAATATAGATAGTTCCAAAGGACGTTTTTAAAAATCAATGTGAATAATCGTGTTATTGTGTTCTTAACTCTTGCTTCCACAGGTCTCATTCCCAGCTGTTCCCTACCTAATCCCCTTTTCCCCCACTTGGACTCTCTCAGACTCTGTGATATATCTATTGGAGTTTTGGAGCTGTCTAGTGGTGGACATGTTGGGAACATGGGAACATGCGCAGACCCCGAGGATCTGGTCTCCCTGACAAGTAGGCCCACTTCAAAGGCAGAAAAGGGTATAGGAAGAGCACCCAAAGCCCCTGAAGATTAGATTACTTCCGGAACCAAGAGGAACCTCTGCAAGGAGAAGAGCTGAAAGCTAGGGTGGAGTACTACCCCTTTGCCTGTGACTGTGCTTTGCTGGGTTGGCCTGCAGTGGCTGTTTCTGGCTGAGAGAGGACAAAGGCTGACTTTCGTGTGACTTCCCACTGGTGAAGAATCTCTAAGGGCTTGAACTGAGTTTGCCTCCTGTTGTTGAGGTCTCAGGGACATCAAAGACTTCTCTCTTCCAGCACTTGGGCTTTCTGCTGAGAGTCCTGCCTGATAAGTGGTGCTCTAACCTGTCTCTGGGCCCCTGAAAGGTGCAGCAGATGAAAAAGGACAGAAATCCATGCAAAGACCGCCATGCGGGGAAGCTTTTGATGCACCACCCACCTTGCGGCTGAAATTTGACGAGCCGCTGGCCTCACGGCTAAAATCAACGCTCCATCTGTATCGTGGCTTGGAGATGGATGCAACATGGCTGGAGAAACGACACGCAACACCCGCAGTGAACGCTGTTCACGACGCAAGCCCCCACGCAGCGTGTTTTCTTGACACCGTGCTATCCGGATTTCAACACAACATAGCTGGGCATGGAAAATCAATGTAGAGCCTACCAGGACCCGAGGTGCCCATCTCTCTCTTGTGGGAGAGAAGAAACGCCGCATGTCAACCCAACCGGAGGAGGAACGATGTCTGTTCTTCCTTGCGAGTGAGAAATCGGTGCATCGCTGGTCTTTTCCGATGCACACTCCCCCGTGCGGCTTTACTTTGACGCTCCCCAGGTACTTTTGTGCGCTAACAGCGTTCTCACTGTTTTCTATGGATATAAGACTCTTATTCTTTTTAAAATTCATAACTTGACTTGTGTATGTTGGATTTTTGTCGTTTTGGTCTTGTTTTGTTTAGATAAATATTATCTATTTTTCTAAACCTGTGCTGTGTCATTTTGTAGTGTTTTCACTGGGCTACTGTGTGTGTTGGTACAAATACTTTACACATTGCTTCTGAAGTTAAGCCTGACTGCTCGTGCCAAGCTACCAAGGGGGTGAGCGAAGGTTAAATGAGGGTGATTCTCCTTTACCCTGACTAGAGTGAGGGTCCTTGCTTGGACAGGGGGTAACCTGACTGCCAACCAAAGGCTTCATTTCTAACAGGTTGTAATAAAGAAGCAACTGAGGAAGACTTGCTTACAGCTAAGGTGGAAAGGACCATTTCAAGTTATCTTGGTGATGACAACAGCTGTGAAGTGTGCTGGTCTTTCGAACTGGACCCATGGAAGTCATACGTGTAAATGTTCATGTCCTCTTGAAAACACAGAGTCTGATCCTGCAAGAGCAAATGCTGATAAAGAAGGGGTTCGGTTTGACAACGCTGTGAGGATGGAACCAGTGGCTGAAGCAGAAATCATGCAAAGTGGTGAAGGTGCAAGTAAACTGCATGAAGACAAAAGTGCAAGAGAGCAAAGTCAAAGTCAACTGATTCCTGTGAGTAAAGCAAATGCTGCGAAAGCAGTTGCATCCCAAAAGAGAAATATGAAAGGAGACAAATGGCCTGCAGCTGAATGTGAACTGGTTGCTGATAAACTCCCATCAATAACAGAGGTAGTTGAAGTAAAATCAGAGTGAAGATGAAGATGGTGTTGTAAGGAGAACAAAAAGGAAAAGAGTGCCAAGTCGCAGATACTCTTCACCTGAATGGTTCTACCTTGTTAGAAATGAATGGGAGAACAAGTTTATGGCCTTTTGTTTTGACCGCGAAAATTCAGTTGAACATTCTGGAACTTGAAATCGCATTTGAAATGACTTTTGAAATAACCTTGCCAATTGATCAGGAAAGACATTACACTCTGGAAGTGACCATAAGTGATAATCAAACTGTGTTGTGTTGAAAATTAACATTTAAACTGTTTTTGAGAGCTTTTAGTTGTAGCTAGAAGAACTTTCTTGAAGATTGAGAAATGCTGTAAATAGTGCAAAGACTTTGAAAGGCTGCTGTATTTTAGATTTTTGTTTTATAATTTTCTTTCCTTTTTTTCTCTGATTTTACAGAAGCCATGAATCCTAGACAGAGCAAACGCAGTAGGTGTAAATATGTGTGCATTGGTTTAATAATAAAATTTATTATTTTGTGCATTTTATTAATTGAGGGAATGAGTGTTTCAATGAAAGGAGAGGTGCAAAGCATGGCAACTCCAGTTCAGAGAGTGACAACATCCAAGCAGGAGATTTTCTATAAGGATGAGAAATTGCTTAATTTGGATGACACAAAGGGAGATTTAGCGTCCAATGTTTATTAGAGTTTGTTGAATGTGCGTGATTGTTATGTGTGTACACAAATTCCTTCATCAGTACAAGAAGGAATCACTTATCATAGTTTACCACTAATTTATGGGATTAGTTTCAGTCTATTAGCAACATGTCTGTACAACCAAGAGTTTATACAGTATTTTTATTTCTAACTATAATTTAATTTTCTCTTTTGTTCCCATTAATCAGCATTTGACCAGCATTGCAAAGGCTAGAAACACAGATATTGTAGGAGGGTTCTTTGTGCATACATTGACTTTTGGCAGAGCACATGCACACAGAATAATTTACCATGTCTTCTTTCACAGGTAGAGAAGGAGTTCACTAATCAAGTAGATGACTGAAGAAATGCAATGAAAGAAAATATTGATAAGGGTATAGTTCACAAGAAGAAATCAGTTCACAACACACCTGATACACAAGGATGCTTAGCTTTGGATTGGCAACATGTAGGGAAGTTTTTTATATATTGGCCACAATCAAAAGCTGACAATAAGTTTGTAGGAACGAGTGAATGCAAACATGGGCTCCTGTTCAAGACTGTATGGGATTTTATGTTAAATGGACAAGACCCCACTGTAACTGGTGTTTATTATAACTGTGGTAGGAACATTTATTACAATTTGCTCAAAGGCTTGTATAGTACATGCTATTTAGGAGTGTTTTTTCTGGAAACTTACCAAGTGGACAACATTGACAAACCAGCAGGGATTGTGGGACCTAAAATTAGATATAAAAGAGGAGTAAGTGGTTCAGAGATTACAGGATATATTTTTGAAGCTTTTATTCCATAAGTGGGTGTGATCTTGAATGACATAAAGACAAGGGAGTTATCACCGATTTGTAGATAAGATATCAACTGATTTTTCAGGTGCAATGCTCCTAATGGACACAGAAATAGTTTCAGCAAGGTCTATGATTCCAGGGAATCTCCTTGCGTTAGACATCCTTTTAGCAAAGGAAGGTGGAGTCTTCCAAGTTTTTAAGTCACAGCACTACTGCATTTATATACGCAAAGGAGACAAATGTTTGAGAGACAATAGGTGAGGCATTCTTGAAAGAAGGATCTTAGTTTGGAAACTTGGGAAATGAGTTTGTGAGAATGATCCTGAAACCTTTTTTGATTGTGATAGTTTGCATAATGTGTGCACTTGGATTACACAGGGCTTACACTTTCTAGGAAAAGCAAAGAGAAAAGAATAAACAGAGGAGAGAAGAAATGGACATGAAGAATATGAGGAACAGATATTATCAGACGGTGAAGAGAATTGACAACTATCACAAACCTAGATCTCTGCATTGTCAGACTACAAAGTTTTGATTTTGTCTCATTGTAAATAGGAAAAGTTATCTTGTGACAGCATAGATTGCCATCAGAGGAGGGACTCAGATAGACTAAGGGCCATATTTATACTTTTTGGCGCAAAACTGCGCTAACGCAGTTTAGCGTCAAAAAAATTAGCGCCCGCTAACGCCATTCTGAAGCGCCATGCGGGCGCCGTATTTAATCAATGACGTTAGACAGCGTTAGACGCCGGCGCTGCCTGGTGTGCGTGAAAAAAAACGACGTACACCAGGCAGCGCCGGCGTAGGGGGATATGGAGCTTGGGCGCCAAAAAATGGGGCAAGTCAGGCTGAGGCAAATTTTTCGCCTCAACCCGATTTGCGCCATTTTTTTCGACTCCCAACCCCCATAGAAATGACTCCTGTCTTAGCAAAGACAGGAGTCATGCCCCCTTGCCCAATGGCCATGCCCAGGGGACTTCTGTCCCCTGGGCATGGTCATTGGGCATAGTGGCATGTAGGGGGGCACAAATCAGGCCCCCCTATGCCACAAAAAATAAAAATAAACAAATACTTACCGGAACTTACCTTAATGTCCCTGGGATGGGTCCCTCCAGCCTTGGGTGTCCTCCTGGGGTGGGCAAGGGTGACAGGGGGTGTCCCTGGGGGCATGGGAGGGCACCTCTGGGCTCCTTCCGAGCCCACAGGTCCCTTAAAGCCTGCCTTGTCCAGGCGCTAAAAAACGGCGCAAAAGCGGCAGTATGTAATTTTTTTTGACCCGCCCACTCCCGGGCGTGAATTTTGCCCGGGAGTGTAAATACGGCGCACATGCCTCGGAGTCAATTTTTTAGACGGGAACGCCTACCTTGCATCTCATTAACGCAAAGTAGGTGTCCACGCTAAAAAATGACGCAAACTCCATGAACTCTGGCGCTAGACGCGTCTAACGCCAAAGTATAAATATGGAGTTAGTTTGGCGTCGGAATTGCGTAAAAAAAAACGACGCAATTCCGGCGCAAATAGAGTATAAATATGCCCCTAAATTCTATTAATATATTAGTGGCATAGAAGTTAGCATATGGTTGATTAATTAACATAAGTTTGAAGGCCTAACAGAGACAATAATACAAGTTGTAAAATGTGCACCTTTAAATTATGGTGGCCCATGTGGCCGCCATTTGTATTTTGTACCACAATTTAACCTGAGAGTTTTACATCCATATTAAGTGAAGTACTAAAATGAGTCAATGTCAAGAGTTTCATTAAAATGTAGATTAAGAATTGAGAGTATTAAATGAATATGAATTAAATGTACTTATATTTAATTAAATGGATTTTATCAATGCAAGTTATATGTCTGAAGATAAATAAATGAATGTTTAAATTAGTTCTAACGTGCCATAAATGATGGTTGCAATTAAATAATTTGTTCTGCATATTTGATTTGAATTGTATGGTGCGCAATAGGTTTATTAATGTATTAATTGTAATAATGTATATTTAGGCGTTTTAGCTTGACTAGTCCTGAAACATTCATTTTGCAGCAGTCTTGGAAAATCACTTTTTTATTCTGTCCCCTCTGACCTTATTTTTTTTCCTACAATGTTAAGGTGATGTTGAATGTTCTATTGTACTGAAAGCATGAAATTGTTGATAACAATGGTGCATTATTTGTTCTAGCTGTCATGCAGGACAGGAAACTCATGATTTCTTTGTGAAATAGGTTCAGTTTCATGGGAGAAGAACCCAATGTTGCAAGTTATTAGAGAATTTTTGTCGGAACTGTATGTGATCATTGAAATTATAATACACATTTGCTGAGAAAATCTGGAATATTAGCAGAATTGGTTGTGCCAATAACACTGGTCTCCGAATGTGATGTCCTAAGTGCACCCACCCGAGGAACCAATGAAGAGGATTGTGGTAACTTTAATTAGAGTGAAACCTTGAGATTTAGAGTTAGTTCCACTTCTGCCTTAATGCTGTTCAGAATCCTGCCAGAGTCTGTCTATTCTTGCTTAAGGCTGTTATCACCCTCAGACTTTTTAAGTCTCAGATGATTTTTTTCATCTTAGTTGAATTGCCCTATCTCTGTTATGCTGTTCAGTACAAATAAGACCAACTAATTCTGAACTGTTGATTTGCCCTATGTGCAGCCTGTGTTCTGCACTGTCCTGATGCTGCTGACCCCGGAAAAAGGTGACCATCATGCCTGATGAACTATTGCTGTATGCTGTTCCATGAGGAGAGGTATAACTTAATGTGGTTTCTTGTTTCCTTTCCAGTTAGATGATAACACCAGCGTAATTTGTATAGTGAGTTGCCCTAGGTTAGATGCTTTCTTAATTATTTTTGTCTTTCTTTTATTTTTGTTTTTGTCCGCAAGTGTTAGTCCGCTCCCACACATGCAAGTCCAAGTTCATGTTACTGACAAGAATGGCCCAGCCCTGAAACCTGAAGTTGAATGCTAAACGGTATTTTGATGAATTATTGATGTCATCTTCATTTGCATTGAAATCTAATAATAATGTGCATACTGTGTTGTTGCTAATTTATATCATTCTTTTGGAGTGTCTAAGAGTGTTGATGTTCAGTAGACTAAGGGGGTCATTCTGACCCTGGCGGCCGGTGACCGCCAGGGTCACCGACCACGGGAGCACCGCCAACAGGCTGGCAGTGCTCCCAAGGGCATTCTGACCGCGGCGGTTCAGCCGCGGTCAGAACGGGTAAACCGGCGGTCTACCGCTGCCCCATTGAATCCTCCATGGCGGTGGAGCGCGCTCCGCCGCCATGGGGATTCAGACACCCCCTACCGCCATCCTGTTCATGGTGGGAAACCCGCCATGAACAGGATGGCGGTAGGGGGTGCCGCGGGGCCCCTGGGGGCCCCTGCAGTGCCCATGCCAATGGCATGGGCACTGCAGGGGCCCCCGTAAGAGGGCCCCACAAAGTATTTCAGTGTCTGCTTTGCAGACACTGAAATACGCGACGGGTGCAACTGCACCCGTCGCACCTCTGCAACTACGCCGGCTCAAATCTGAGCCGGCGTCCTCGTTGCAGGGGCATTTCCGCTGGGCCGGCGGGCGCTCTTTTGGAGAGCGCCCGCCGGCCCAGCGGAAATGTTTGAATGGCCGCCGCGGTCTTTTGACCGCGGTGCGGTCATTTGTCGGCGGTACCTTGGCGGACGGCCTCCGCCATCCGCCAAGGTCTGAATGACCCCCTAAATCTTTTCAGGTGTTTTAGTCAGGCTATAGTCTTCATGTATGTTTATAATTTAGTTTTGCGCACCATTTATGTGACATTTATTTTGGGATTGTAATAAAGTTTTGAAACTTTATTCAGTTTGGATTTTGATTTAGTGTTAAATTGTTCATGGAGTTTAGTATTGTTTATGGTATAATGTTATTCATTTGTGATTGAATGATTCTGACTACTACACTCTTTGCCAAGTCCAAAGATCTAGTCGAACTCGATAGGGGAGAATAGTGATGGTGTCTCACCTGCGCGTGTGTAGTTTATGAACCAGAATGGGGAGAAAATCTTCCCGGCACAGCACACCAACAAGTTTGATTCTCTCACTCTGTTCATTTTCCCTCAGAGTCCTGAAAAGAACAGAAAGAGTGGCTATCAGAATACTGATACCATTACAGCTTTTTAATTTTGTCACAGTTCTTTAAATTATAGCCACTCTCACTATATTCCTAAGATGAGGGGGATCCTACCCATCTTTTTCCTCTCCCCCTCTGCTTCTTACCTTTTGTTACAGGATTGTCCTTAATGTAACCCTCAATATCGCTTTCAGATTTTAAATGAGATTTAAGGGCTCATGTTGGCAATGTATGGCGGCCCACATAGGTATAAACTTCTGAAATTATTCTTGATAGTTCCCATTCATTGTCTTGAACTAGAACTGTTGCTAGCCTCTGGTGTTTGACCAGAGCCAAACCTTCTCCCCTAATGTTGCTTAGAATGATGAAGGAGACTGTAGAGAAAGTACCTATTACCTTTATACATAAGTCCAAAGCTGATGCAGGCCTGTGCTCATTGTATATTTGTTTTAATACTTCCGGCTTACATTGTGTGTTAGTGTAAATGCATGTGAATATACTTTCCCAGGTGTTACACTCTTCTTCGGGTGACACCTGTGTAACTTGTTGGTGTTGCAAGGAACCAAGAAGGCAATTTTGACATGTTGCGTAGGCGTCCTTCCCATGATAGTAATAATCTCTCTCCCTGTACTTCTGGTCCTGCTAGAGCTGGACTAGTATTCATGGTTTGTAGGATATACTGAATGAGTTTCCTGTTTAAGGAGGCTCTATAATTCAAGATCCCTACAACGTCAGTGATGGATAGGTTTTCAGGATGTGGAAAGGGTGTGTTATCTAGCTAATACTGGCCATGTAGACCCCTCATTACTCAGAGGATCCAATCTAACATGGCTGTGTGTATATGTGGTAACTCACTAGCAAACTGGTTTTGGAGCTCCTTGTAAGTCTAAGGGAGTTCCAGATACTGGTATGCTTTATAATGTGCAGGTGGTGCTACCAGTTTGTAAGCCTAAAACTGCCCTTAGGCAGTGACTATAGCCTCTAACTCCACTCATGAGTAAAATGTCTTAAAGGTATATCCTGCATGTGTGGCTATCACATAAGTTACTGCCACCTGCATCAGGGACAGCTCTATTCGTGAAATGTTGTGTGACTGCCTCCTTGCAATTTGTTCCTATCCCAACAGGACCATTTTAGAAGACACAGAAAACCCACAGATGGGGAACAACCGTTTAGAGATAACTGACCAGCAAACCTGTTCTGATGTTCCTGGTAAGTCAAAAGGATTTCCAAATCTTGGTAAGCCCTATAGTGTGCAGTCAGTGCTGCAGCCTTATAGGACCGATTGCCCTTAAGCAGCATCAATTACCTCCAACCCCACCCACAAATGAAATTACATCTCAAAGGCATATACATTGTGTGAGCAACTACTGTAGAATGAACTGCCCTACCCCCAGTATCAGTGATACCTCAAATCTTGAGATGCTGAGTAACTGCTTACCAGCAATTGGTTCCTATCACAATAGGGACCACCATGTAAACAAACGTGTTTAGGTGGAATAGATTCAAAGTATTAGAGCAACCATAGAATGGGAGAATTACCAATTAAGTGTTAAGCATAGCAAACTTACAGCAATAAGTGCTCCCTTATTCCCTATTGGAGGCAATCATGATTACTAAGGATGCCTCAGTGTATCTGTAATGATAGTTTTTTTGTGTGCATATTTAAAGACTACACAAGGATAAAAAAAATTGAATGCCGGCATTGGGTGCCTTGTTTTGTAAACTAAGTGTTTGGCTTAGTTATGCAAGGTTTGACTTTCCCACCCATGAATGCCTGAACTTAGTTGAGCGTGAGAGTACAGTTTATTGTAGCCACACACAGTCCCAAGTCATATATATGTGATGTGGTGTTCATGCTTTCTGGGTTACTAACAGTCCCATAGAAAGGAGTCAGTGCCACAGTGGTAATTCAAACCCGATTTTGTTCTTTAGAATATCACACACAAGTACTGCATTAAGAAAAAGACATGTTATATCTGACCCTGAAATACAGGTAACAAAGCACTTGTCCCAGACTGATGACACATTAGGTGTTTTATTGATGTCATTGATAGATGATGTGACACTTTTTACAGGTATTCAATGGCATCTAGGCCAAAGGCAGACAAGCTGATAATCAGACAGAAAATTGAATCTTGGCCTGCTCAAAATAGAGTCTGCCCGTATGGTATTTACATCACTGATTCAAACTACGGGTGGAGAGAAAACATCTGCCTCCTAAGTAACCTTGAGGTATCTAGTGATATGTTTCTTGGATATAAGCAAACATTTGCTGGTTTGGTAACGATTTTAGGAAACCTGATTGCTGAAAGTGCACACTTGCCACCAATAGCATATAGTTATCCGTTCTGCTTTTCTCCGAAGTGCAGAAATATCCAACCCACACTCCCCACATGCAAACATACATTCAAATTCAACTATTGTTTTCTGAAATGAAACCTCATATAATTCTTAATCAAGCACATGCCATTATATCTCGCCACTTGGGTGATTATTAATGGTGTTAAGTACATCGATTTAGTTCTTGTAAGAATTCCTACCTGCATACACGGATCCCCCAGCTGTTGCTTTTAGAAATTCAGGAGTATTGACCTGTGCTTTAGTATGGGCCTTAGTGATTAGGCTGCGGCCATAAAGTGTGGCCTGAAGAGATAGTTCTTTATCCCCCAGTGCTGATGACTTTTAACACAGGACTTACATGACTTTGATCATTACACTATAAACTGTGAATACAGGGTTTTCTCTGTTTAACCATTTATGTCTTTAGACTATCTATCTAGGAAATGTGTAATATTTATGGGCACAACCTGAAAAAAGTCTACTTTGGCCTTTTATTCTACACAATTAGCTGGGAGTTTGCTCACCTCAAGCTTGTCCACCTTAAAGCATATTTTGTCAATCTATTATTTACCCTAGACTGGAGCCAGCCATAGTGACGAACTTTAAATGAAGTGACATTCTATAGTGTTAGTTTGATCAATATTTATGAGAGTCCTATATTGTATACCTTATGCAGTCAGAGAATGCATTTGGTTTTAATAAACACCTTTATTGAAGAAAGACATTAGGGAGTGCAGATTACCTTTATTGTGAATTATGTACCATTCTAGCTTCAAATGACCACGAGAGAAACTCCTATGTTGGTCTGAAGAAAATCTCACACTCTGACTTTGCAAAGCAGGCAGACCGCTGGAAATTGTAGTGCCACCAGCTACTGAGGCCTCCCTTCCATCGCTTCTCTTATACCTGCTCAGTTTGTTTTTTAGCCTTTGAGGTATATTTGGAGTCCAAGTGTCATTCTGCTCATTATGAAAGTCTTCTATAATTTGTGTAACAGATGGATTATTATATTTCTCTAAACATAAGTATGTATTAAAGGCATCAGCTTATGTCATTCTACTGTAAGAGGACATGGTACAGCATCTGATTGGGGTCATGCATGACTACTAGGCTCATACTGTGTGTTTCTTAAAATCCTACCCGGAAAATGTGCTTCACATGAAGGAGTCTATATAAGGAGATTTCTCAGCATCTTTACCTGAATATGTGTTATAAAGAACCTGATATCAGAAATAGAGCCAGGACAGAATCACAATAACTGTAGAGCCTTTTGTCCACTGTCCAACCTGCATCCTAAAGTGAAGCCTGTCCTCTGAGACTGAAATTGAATTGGTTGGAAGGAGAATGGGTACTGCACTAGTGGACATGCAGGACCCTGAAATAATTATTTGGCCTGCTATTCTTGAGCATTAGAAAATATTTGAGACTGGTGTTGTAGTTTGTGTTGTGCCTGTAAAGCCTGGGTAAGGATGTTCTAATACCACCTATGCATTACTGCTGTGGAAACAACACACCACCCATACAGAAATCTTGGGAATGCATTGGAATAGGAAATTACCTCACACTGCTGGAGAAAATTCACATCCAAGAAAACTGTTCAACACAAGCCATACCCACATTATAAGTGGAGGTGGGCGTAAATTTTGTGATTTGCTGTAGTGTAATTACAGTGAATGTTGTGCCTGTAAAGCCTGGGTAAGGATGTTCTACTACCACCTATGCATTACTGCTGTGGAAACCACACACCACCCATACAGAAATCTTGGGAATGCATTGGAATAGGAAATTACCTCACACTGCTGGAGAAAATTCACATCCAAGAAAACTGTTCAACACAAGCCATACCCACATTATAAGTGGAGGTGGGAGTAAATTTTGTGATTTGCTGTAGTGTAATTACAGTGAATTACAGCAAAATTATGTGAGATTACATGCAATTTTGTGAGTATAACCTAGCATTTAGCAACATTTTCTTAGGCAAAAAACACCTTTGCATCCAAAGTGGACCGGAGGATGCATTTTGAGCTAAGTAGCTAACACTGTCACGCCAACAAGAATACGCCCACACTATCACGACCCATGAATCAACGCGGTGGTCTTTCAACCGCGGTAAACCATTGGCGGTACACACCACCGCACACAAAATACACACACACTCACAAAACACAACCACATTGGACAATTCAAAATACACACACCTGGTACACATACACACACCACTCCCACACACCCAATCCAATAACAAACACACACCCACATTACCCACAAAACCTTACTACCAGAAATTTGAAAGCAGGCCAGAGAGAGACACTACCAAAAAAACACCAGCATCCACAGATACACAACACCATCACCTACACAACATCCACGTACCTCAAACAACACACACCAACACATCCCCTCACACAACACAACAGACATCACCTCACACATCACCCACACCACATCATAGCACCTCAAAGACACCCCAGGTTCTCTGAGGAGGAGCTCAGGGTCATGGTGGAGGAAATCATCCGGGTGGAGCCACAGCTATTCGAATCACAGGTGCAGCAGAAATCCATTGCAAGGAAGATGGAGCTATGGTGAAGAATTGTCGACAGGGTAAACGCAGTGGGACAACATCCAAGAGCACGGGATGACATCAGGAAGAGGTGGAATGACCTACGGGGGAAGGTGTGTTCCGTGGTATCCAGACACCAGATTGCTGTACAGAGGACTGGCGGTGGACCCCCACCTCCTCCCCCACAACTAACAACATGGGAGGAGCAAGTCTTGGCAATTATGCATCCTCAGGGCCTTGCAGGAGTAGCAGGAGGACTGGACTCTGGTAAGGCAAATCTTTACTACCTTATCCCCCCAACCCCACCTGCATGCCACCACATACTCCCAACCTTACCCTCACACCCATCACCCCAACACCCCACAGATACCCCACTAACACAACCCACACATCCCAAAACCAAGCCCTGCATGTAACACCAATGCATGGACACCCATCACCTAATCATGTCCAGTACAGAGACTCACTCATGCCCCAAAATTGCCAAACACACATGGACCAAGCCAATAATGCAAGCACTGGAGTAGAGGGTCACGCCGCCATTGCACACGATGGCACACACAGATACAATAACTATGCATTTACACCCCAACAGGACCCCTACCCAACGTCACTGGACAGGAGGTGCCAGACGTATCCAGTCCCCCCACAAAAGAGGCCCACAGTGATGACAGCAGCTTTGCACGCCTGGATTAAGATGACCAGCCCGGCCCATCTGGGACCTCGGGACAGTCGGTTCCCCTGCCACTGTCACAAGCCACCACAGAGTCTCCCCCCTCAGGAAACACCAGCACAGCACCCACCCAGCAGGCCCATCCCTCTGTCCCCAGGACACGTCAATCAGGAGTGTGTCCACCACTACAGGGAACCCAGGCAACCCCACTAACACAGGACGATCAGGGACCTCGGGACAGTGGCAGTGGGCACACGGTTCAGGGGACAGAGGCACAGGATAACAGGGAAACTGGGAGGACTGCTGTGTGACATGGGGGGATAGGCCCAGGGAACCAACACTCCACAAGGCACTCTCCAACATCATGGGAGCTTACCATCATTCCCAGGAGACCATGGAAACGGTACTGGCCAAGTTTCAGGAGACCTAGCGGCTGCAGGAGGAACACTACCTGGGGATCAGGGAGGACTTGAAGTCCATTAACACCACCCTGGTCACCATTGCAGGGGTGCTGGCAGACCTTCTCAACACCAGGAGGGACACAGTGGCACAACAAGCCTGGACGATGAACGGCCCTCCACCTCCGCCGGAGGGCTAGTGGACAGGAGGCCCCGCCACAGGAACTACAGGACACCAGCACCCCACCCCCTGCAGATGGAGAAACACCCCGCAAACAGTCCCTGAGATGCAGGAACAAGACAGAGAACATTGCCAAGACCCCTGCCAGGAATGAAACCCCCCCTGAATGTCACCCTTCTGTCCCACTATGTCACCCTGTCCATCCTTAAACTGCCATTGCTCCACTTCCTATGCCCCTTTGGACAATGCACCTGTGAAACAATATACTGGACTCTGCCGTGGACAGTACTCCACCATCACCCCAGTCCATTTTACAACCCACCTACACTTATTTGCACAGGAATAAACACACTCCAATCACAAAACAATCTGGAGTCAGTCTGTGGTTTCACAAATGTGTAATTGCAATAACTATGGAATATAGCAATGTCAATGTACTTGCTCATATACCAATGTTACACAGCTGTAGGCCAGGAGTAAACAGAGCAGAGGGCACAAACTGGGACCCAGATCTGTGAAATGGAAAGTCAAAGTGACAAGTCAGTCACCGAGTGAAAATGACAGACTTATGCTAGCTCAAACAACAGTATGAGATGTGGGAAGCAGTTACATCTTCTTACCTGTGTCTCACTGGAAGTATTGCATGATGATGTTGTTTCGGTTGTCGATGTCCTCTTCTTCTGCCTCCTCTTCTTCATTGTCCACAGGCTCCACAGCTGCCACAAGACCACCATCTGGCCCATCCTCCTGCAGGAAAGGCACCTGCCAACGCAAAGCCAGGCTGTGCAACATACAGCAGGCCACGATTATCTGGCACACCTTCTTTGGTGATTAGTATAGGGAGCCACCTGTCAGGCGTTCGATCACCCTCCTAGTTCGTCCATGTGCCTCATTGTAGCGTTCCTCTGTCCTTGTCCTGGGATTCCTCACTGGGGTCAGTAGCCATGACAGGTTTGGGTAACCAGAGGCACCTGCAAATGGCGAGGGATATCTGTTAGACACACACTAACTCTAAGGGACAGCCCCATACCCAGACACCTATGTCAACTGTATTGGGACCTTGGTCTCACCTATTAGCCACACATGGTGCCTCTGGAGTTGCCCCATCACATAAGGGATGCTGCTGTTTCTCAAAATGTAAGCGTCATGCACAGAGCCAGGATACTTGGCATTGACATGGGAGATGTACTGGTCTGCCAAACACACCATCTGCTCATTCATCAAATGGTAGCTCTTCCGGTTTCTATATACCTGTTCATTCCTGCGGGGGTACACATGCCACATGTGCCCCATCAATGGCACCAATGATGTTGGGGATATGTCCCAGGGCATAGAAGTCACCTTTCACTGTGGGCAAATCCTCCACCTGAGGGAAAACGATGTAGCTGCACATGTGTTTTAGCAGGGCAGATAACACTCTGGACAACACATTAGAGAACATTGGCTGGGACATCCCTGATGCCATGGCCACTGTTGTTTGAAAAGATCCACTGGCCAGGAAATGGGGTACAGACAGAACCTGCACCAGAGGGGGGATTCCTGTGGGATGGCGGATAGCTGAAATCAGGTCTGGCTCCAACTGAGCACACAGTTCCAGGATTGTTGCACGATCAAGCCTGTATGTGACTACGATGTGTCTCTCTTCCATTGTCGACAGGTCCACCAAGGGTCTGCACACCAGAGGATGCCGCCATCTCATCCCCTGCCCCAGCGGACATTCCCTATGGAGGAGAACAGCGAGCAGAGAGTCATCCAACACTGAGGTATCACAATTTGTTATTTGCAGAAACTTTATTAATCCGCAATGTGCCGGTATCTGTCTATATTCCCGGCCCAGATAGTTGTGACGCAGTTAACATTCATCCCATGTGGCCTCCTGAAATGGCGGCTGCTGACCTGTAAGGTGGGACAAGGGGATATGAGGTAACTGAGCTGGCGTTGTACACCGTCACAGTGGGCGGTCGAAGACCACGGCACAATTCTGCATTGGTTAACATTGGGCCCTATGGGTCCCAGGAGCCAATGACGATGTACACCGGTGGTAACGGTACGCACTGCTGCGGACGTGACCGCCATTTTCTGTCTTTTCCCTCACTTGATACCTGACCTTCAACAGGAGAGGACCTACACTGCAAGTGCTGCTGTGACCTGTGTCTGGAAGTGACGATGGCTACAGTGTCTGTGGAAAGGGCCCCTGCCTTCACTTCAGAGGAGTTGGAGAAACTAGTGGATGGGGTCCTCCCCCAGTACAAGCAACTATACGGTCCTCCAGACAAACAGGTGAGTACACTGTGAGCATGATGCATGGGCAATGCCTGTTTTAAGTGGTGTGGATGGAAGATACATGGGGGGGCTGAGGCCTGCATGTGTGGATGGTGAGTGTATGTGCGTCAGGGCATGGGTCAGAACTGGTGGGCAATGAGTATGACGGTCCGGACGGGTAATTTACTTTCCCCTGTACCATTCCTCTAGGTCAGCGCCCACCAGAAGAAGGGTATTTGGCATGCCATCGCCAAGGACGTCCGAAACCTGGGGCTCTACCACAGACGGAGCACCCACTGCCGTAAAAGATGGGAGGACCTGCGCCGCTGGAGGAAGAAGACGGCGGAGGCCCAGCTGGGGATGGCCTCCCAACGTGGAAGGGGTGCCCGTCGCGCCCTGACCCCCCTGATGTTCCGGATCCTGGTGGTGGCGTATCCGGAGTTGGATGGGCGCTTGAGGGCATCACAGCAGCCACAAGGGAGTGAGTACACTCTCATTCAGCTGACTCTGCGCGCATAACGAGGTGTCTGGGTGGGGGAGGTGGGCAGTGGGTTCCCCTAGGCCAGGGCGAACTTGTTAGGCAAGGTCCCTTGTGAGGCAGGCCATGTGGCACCCCATCCCCACTAGTGGTAAGAGCCATCTACACCTAGTCAGGCTCCTGTGACTTCCAGGTGTGCAGCAATTGGGCTTAGGCCTCGTACCACATGGTCAGGTGAAAATTCTAGGAACTGTTAGTGCATGGCGTAGTGCAGAGGGCTGCTCAATGTGTGTTGTGTCCGCCAACGGTAGTGGTGTTGCAAGCACTGAACATGTTTTTCTTCTGTCTTCCCCCCCCCCTTTTGTGGTCTCCCTGTTCTTGTGTGCAATAGCATCATCAGGCGGAGGAGCATTGGCACCGGAGCAGGAGGGAGCTGCAACCCACTTGGCCCTGGAGGGTGAAGCAACAGAGTCTGAAGCCACCAGTGGGACGGAGGGCAAGGGGAGCTCCACAGCGGGGACAGGAGCAGACAGCAGTGACAGCGACTCCTACTCTGATGGGAGCTCCCTTGCGGTGGCGGGCACCTCTGTGCCCACCACATCAACAGATACAGCCGCCACCCCCCTACCAGCACCGCCCTCCCAGCAGCCCCTCAGCGTGTGTCCCGTGCCCGCTCACCCAGGAGAGTGGGCATCTCCTTTGCCCCAGGCACCTCAGGCCCTGCGCCCCTTAGTGAGGAGGCTATTGACCTCCTGAGATCCCTCACTGAGGGCAATCTACCATTTTGAATGCTACCAGGGTGTTGAGAGGCATTTGCAACAAACAAATACATACCTGGAGGGCATTCATTCTGGGCAGGCGGCCTAACAGAGAGCATTTCAGGCTCTGGCCTCAGCACTGATGGCAGCCATTGTCCCTGTGTCCAGCCTCCCCCCTCCAACTTCCTCCACACAGACCCAATCCCCTGTACCTCAGCCTATCCCAAGCACACCATCAGACCAGCATGCACACTCATCAACACACAAGAGTGGCTCAGGCAAACATAAGCATCACACATCCCACAGGCACTCACACAAGCACCATCCCCATGCAGACACACCAACATCCACAGCCTCCACTGTGTCCCCCTCCTCCACGTCCTCCTCCTCCCTCCCTGTCTCGTCTCCGCTCACACCTGCATGCACTACATCCTCATCCACTACCTCCATCACCAGCACGCCCATCACCACACACCGCTTACGTGCAATCACCACCCCCACTACCATGCACACATCTTCAGTGTCCTCTCCCAGTGTGTCTGTGACCCCTCCTCCCAAAGTACACAAACTCAGGCACACACCCACCCAACAGCCATCCACCTCACAACAGCCTACGGCCCATGCACCTTCACCCAAATTCAGCAGACGTACACCTCCTACAACCACTACCTCTTCCTCCACTCCCAAACCCCCTTCATCTTCCTGTCCCAGTGTGTCTAAAAAACTTTTCCTGGCAACACTTGACCTCTTCCATTCACCTCCCCCGGTCCTTCCCCTAGGGCCAGGCTTTCCAGGTCCCAGCCCAGCACCTCACCCACCAAATCCCCAGGCACAGTGGTGCCAGCAGCTGCCAGTGTGCCACGTAGCGAGGGCAAGGACAGTCCGCCACCAGCCAAGGAGGAAAAGGTGCCCACATCCCGGAGGGAGAAGCCGAAAGTACCAGTCACCAAGGGCTCAGCAAAAGCAAATGGGGATAGTGGCAAGACAACTGCGGCACCATCAAAGGTGGGGAAGGGCCAAAAGCAGAAGAGCAGGTCAGGTGAGGGCATGGTGGCACCGACTGAGGGACCAGCGTCATTCCTTCTGTCCACGACCACGCCAACCTGTACAGCGACGAACACCGCTAGCTGCCCCACCACCACAACCGCCACCTGCACCGCCACCTGCACCACCCCCGGCACGTCTACAGCCTCAGCGACAGTCCCCAGTCTCTTCCCCAGTGGGAAGCCATCCAAGGCTGCAGGAGACGTCCTACTTTGTCTCTCAGCAGGTGCTGACCCATGCACCGCCGCCAGCACCGCCGCCACAGACAACGCCGCCAGCACCACCGCCACAGACACCACCGCAAGCACCGCCATCACAGACACTGCCGTAAGCACCGCCACCGGCCCCGTGGCGTCCTGGGACACTGGCACCACCGCTGACATGGCTACCAACCCCAGTGGTCAGTCTTCTGCGGCTGGAGGTGAGTTCGTGGACCCTGGGCAGCTTCCATGAGCCATGACTTCCATCACTGTTTGCACCTGCAGGTGGAATGCGAAGCCGCAGCAGTGTGGGGTATGTCGCTGCCTCCATGGTGTATCATGCTACCTGAACCTCGCCAATCTCATGGCACACACACCCAGGTGAGGGAATTGTACCGGCCACACTGCACGTGTAGCACTCTGGGCACCATGCCCCCTCCAGAACCAGTGGAGTATCACATCTACTACCTCAGTCCTTGGCAGGATGAAGCACTCTGGGCACCAGGCCCCCTCCAGAACCAGTGGAGTATCACATCCACTATCTCAGTGCTTGGCAGGATGAAGCACTCTGGGCACCAGGTCCCCTCCAGAACCAGTGGAGACTGTTATCCACTTGAGAGACTGTGGCTTTGCACTCCCCAGGATATAGCAGTGGGCAAACCACCCACTGGAGAGACTTGAGAGACTGTGGCTTTGCACTCCCCAGGATACAGCAGTGGGCAATCCACCCACTGAAGAGACTTGAGAGACTCTGGCTTTGCACTTCCCAGGATACAGCAGTGGGCAAACCACCCCCTGGAGAGATTTGAGAGACTCTGGCTTTGCACTCCCCAGGATACAGCAGTGGGCAAACCACTCACTGGAGAGACTTGAGAGACTCTGGCTTTGCACTCCCCAGGATACAGCAATGGGCAATCCACCCACTGGAGAGACTTCAGAGACCGTGGCTTTGCACTCCGAAGGATACAGCAGTGGGCAGACCACCCACTAGAGAGACTTCAGAGACTGTGGCTTTGCACTCCCCAGGATACAGCAATGGGCATGGAGCCCCCTCGTACAGCAGTGGCGTGGTGCGTTCATCAGGCTGAGGTGCCCCCCCTCCCACTACCTCTGAGGTGTCTGTGTATTTTTGATCTGATGCCCCAGCAGTAATCTCTCTGTTTCGAGTCAGGTATCATGTGTGGGCTTCGCCAATGCATTTTGGGCCCAGTGGTCCACGGACAATGATTGGTACACTATCCGGACTTGTGTAGTTGGTGTACATATTTGTATATACTGAATTTTGACTTTTGTCTAATGGATTTTTAATGATTACAACCGTTACAATTTCCTTTTGTCCTTGCGTTCTTCCAGGGGTGTGGGGGTGTATATGTAATGTTGATGCATGTATTTGTGTGTATGTTGTTGAGTGTGAGTGTGAGGGTGAGGGTGAGGGTGGGGGTGTAGCGTGTGTGTGTCACTCTCTTTCCTCCCCCCCTCCCCTGTGTCGTAGGTGCAGTAGTCACCGTATTCGCCGCCGTTCGTACTCCTGGTAGAAGAGGAGATAAACCAACATGGGTAACACCTGAAGTTCAGGCTCCATGGCGTCCTGGTTCCTCGTTGGGTGTCGAGAGGTGAGTGTTTTCCCTTCTGGGTACTGTTTCCGCTGTGCTTTTGATAGCGTTGGTTCCACCCCGGAAAAGGTGGCGGATAGGCCTCTTGAAATTCTGTGGGCGGTACTTTGTCTTCCTCCTGTCTATTGGCGGTTACCGCCACGGTCGTAATCCCATTTTTTTGTTTCCGCCGGCCTGTTTGTGGTATTACCGCCGCTTTAACACCGACCGCTAGGGTTGTAATGAGGGCCTATATTTGAAGTTAAATTCAATATAAATAAAATAAGAAACTCACTTTAAAGCTTTGTGCATGACATAAAATGAACTACTTTTAGGCGGAAGTGAAGGATGTGCACAGTCTTTATGCAGCCTTTCAAAGTGAAGAGAATTGGTGGGTAAAAGTGGGCTAAGACTCTCGTCCATGCTGTATGCTATGATGAGTGGATGTAAAATTTGACTGATAATGTAACAGACCACCCTCGACCAAAAGCCCCTTGTTTTATGTATACCATGGATGAATCTTTTGGAAGAACAATAGTCTAGGGAAACAATTAAAGTGCCTCAAACGTTAGACCTAAACATCACAAGATGTTGTTCTAGAGCAGGTATACACTTTGCTGGAACTAAAAAGATGTTTAATTGATGCAACGGCTGCAATTTCAGGAACCGGCACAATGATGTTTCATGACAAATTCGTTTATTTACGAAAAATGAAAAACTAGTATGTGGGTGCATGAGAGAGCAATTAATAAAAAAGTAAAGATAGCATTTTGGAACAAAATACACATATTTGCTGACAATAACATGATTGTATTTTAGGTAAAATAAGTGCCTTTGATTATTGCTTTTGAAAAAGTGGATGTTTGAGTGATGATCTATTAAGTGATACGTATTGCTAATTGTGGGGCAACATTTACTTGACACTCGGAGGACTTCTATAATGCAATAGCTAATAATATCACAACTTGCGTAATATGTAGCCTTTTTTTACTTTATTTTTAATACCTATGGCTCTACTGTCTAGAGTCTCCTTCTATACAACTCATGAAGCTAAGGACTGTGTTTGCAATCGCTATAGGAACCTTGAAGATCTATGTAAAAATGATAGCTCTGTGCTATAAATCTTTTAAAAAGTCTGGGGCATAACTTTGCTGATTGTGGTGTAAAATTGAGAGAGACGGGAAGCTTAAGATTTCCACATCCTGGGGCTTACTTATGAAGAATTGGCATAGGGCAGCAGTGGAGGTCATCTTGTGGCGCTGCCCTATGCCAATGTGAAAGGGAAGGTAGCAGCGTATTTTTGCAATATGGTGCATTTGTGTCTTTTATCCTTGTGCTGGTGCACAATTTGCTGCCTAGTGCCAATACAGGCACCCTTGCAAAATGGTGCAAGAGTGCCTGTGTTGCATGCAGGATTCTTTTTGTACAGGTAGGTGCACCTTCCTGCACAAAGACAATCCTGAGAAGCGTTCTCCTCTATCTATGTGTGCTGCAAAATACAGCAAAAATAGAAAGAGGGAAAAATGAAAATATTTCTACTTGTTTCGCCTGCTCTGGGGAGGCATAAGGTTTTGGCTCTGCTCTAGGTTTAGGTGATTAAGTAAATCTGGGGCAGTGTCAAAATCTATGGGTGTTGCATGGGAAAACCCACCCCAACAACCATGGAAAGCCTCTGTGGCACAGAGTAATGCGATGCAGTGACTTGTACTGCTTCATCTTACTCCATCTCAATGAGACCATTCAAAACAAATCAAAGACTTTGCGTAGCCACATAGATATGGCTGAGAGGCTTGCGCTGCTGCAGCATCAAAAAAAGTCAGGCTCTGGTGGCACAAGTCTCTCATTAATATGCCCCCGTCCTTTCTAAATATGTCTTCTTTTATGTTATTTTAGGGATAACATACTTCAGAAGGTGGAGGTGAAGGTGGAGGGAACAGTTTATTCATTCTGTACAAAATAGTGGCTATCTCAAACAGCATTCTAAAAGTTTCAAACATCCAGTTGGGTTTAGTTTGTTGGGTTTAGTTGATTAATATTGGTGTAAAATGTAGAGTTTGGTGTATTTTCCTCATGTTTTGTTGTAGGGACAAACTTCAGATTTTTGTGTGGTTAGTCAAGCTCAGTGGGCATACCATGGATTATTGGATTATGTCCTGACTGCCCCTACAGAGAGGCAAAACCAATATTTTTTCACCTAAACAAAATAGTACTAGAAAATTCACCTTTGCTCCCCCTTCATTGCAAAATTGTGTGTGGGCAATCTTCTTAAATCAGTGTAAAACAGGCATGCATGATTGATTCCTTCACTTAGTGCAATACTAACCTTGGCCCAGATGTATCATTCTTTTACGCCTCTCAAAGCAGCAAGCCAAAGTGTTGAGATACACTGGGCCATATTTATACTTTTTGACGCAAAACTGCGCTAACGCAGTTTTGTGCCAAAAAAATTAGCGCCGGCTAACGCCATTCTGAAGCACCATGCGGGCGCTGTATTTATTGAATGGCGTTAGCCGGCGTTAGCCGACCGGCGCTGCCAGGTGTGCGTGAAAAAAAACGACGTACACCAGGCAGCGCCGGAGTAGGGAAAAATGGCGTTTGGGCGTCCCAAAATGGGGCAAGTCAGGCTGAGGCAAAAAAATCGTCTTAACCCAATTTGCGCCATTTTTTTGGGGCGCCCAGACGCCATTAACATGACTCCTGTCTTAGCAAAGACAGGAGTCATGCCCCCTTGCCCAATGGCTATGCCCAGGTGACTTCTGTCCCCTGGGCATGGTCATTGGGCATAGTGGCATGTAGGGGGGCACAAATCAGGCCCCCCTATGCCACAAAATTTTTTTTAAAAAATACTTACCACAACTTACCTTTTCTTCCCTGGGATGGGTCCCTCCATCCTTGGGTGTCCTCCTGGGGTGGGCAAGGGTGGCAGGGGGTGTCCCTGGGGGCAGGGGAGGGCACCTCTGGGCTCATTCTGAGCCCACAGGTCCCTTAACGCCTGCCCTGACCCAGGCGTTAAAAAGAGGCGCAAATGCAGGGTTTTTTGCCCCGCCCACTCCCGGGCGTCATTTTTGCCCGGGAGTATAAATACCACGCACATGCCTGGGAGTCATTTTTTAAGATGGGAACGCCTACCTTGCATCTCATTAACGCAAGGAAGGTGTTCACGCCAAAAAAGGACGCTGACTCCATGAACTTTGGCACTAGACGCGTCTAACGCCAAAGTATAAATATGGAGTTAGTTTTGCATCGAATTTGCGTCGAAAAAAACGACGCAAATTCGGCGCAAACGGAGTATAAATATGCCCCACTGTGTGAAAGGGAACAGGCAGGAATGTGCCATATTTAACACTTCTCAGTGCATTCCTGTCTTTTCCTTGCGCAGGCACACTTTCGGCCTCCTAGCGCCAATACAGGCACTTTTGTGTCATGATGCAAGGGTGCCAGCATTGTACGCAAGATTGTTGTTATGCAGAAAAATCCTACACAAAAACAATCGGCATGGGCATTTTCCTCCTTCTCTCTTTCTACGTGTGCTGCCCAATGCAGAACATGTAGAAAGAGGAAAAAACAAGGAGAAATAAAGATATTTCTGTTCGCTTTGCCTCCCTTCAGGAGGCGCAGCATTTTGATGCATTCCCAGGTCCACTAATGGTAAATCTAGAAATGCGCCAACATTCATGGGTGAACCAGTGGATACATGGGAACACCCATGTTCCACCCATGAAACCTCTCTATGGGACAGAGTAATGCAAGGCAGCAATGTGTGCTGCGTTGCATTGCTCCATTACTGCAGATTTATCAAGCTCTGCAGGGCCACACAAAGTGGCCTTGCATGGCTTGATAAATGTGACTTGAGTGTTGTGTCACCCTTGTGCCCCCTGCGTGACGCAAGGGCGATGCACCACTATGATAAATCTGACCCCTTGAACTTACAAAATACTTGTTTAAAAATTCATCAGGTGGGATTAAGAAAGGGAAAATATCACACAAATTATACATTTATATTTGTTATGGAATGAAAACATGCATCACGTTGAGGTAGTAAGTTGATGGCAGTGAGGATACCATATTCTATGAGCCCCTTATTCTGAAAATCACAGTAATGCTGCATCTAGCGCAAACTGCTTTTTGCACCAAATAAAACTTGCAATACTGTCCAGGTTTTGTTTGCAGAAACAAAATCTACAGCTTCCTTTTTTTCCCCTTGGTATGGAAAACATACGAATCTCCATTCAGACCTGCGAAACCTGTAGAAAGTATAACCACACTGTGGAATACTGCACTGTGTGATACCTGCACCTCAACCAAAAACCGCAATCATCAGAATTAAGGCATTTCCCAGCAGCTATGCTCTTTTCAAATAAATAAAGGATAATCGAACACTGAAGTCACGCAATAGGTCTTAACAAGAAAGACCAGAATTGTTTTCAGAATTGAGCAGACACTCCCAGATCTGTCAGAAGCTTTTGTTAAACACACATCCCTAATATTATATGGGGCCCATATGGGTCCATATCTAATTAAGACTGGCCTTGTTGAATAGTAAAACAACCTACTTCAGTGGTCTCCAAACTTTTTAATGCTGTGTCCCCGAGTTGAAAAAAAAAGCATTGGGCCCCCCTCAGAATTTTTGACAATTATTTCATAAAGATGGCAATGTTTAAATATGTCTAGACCTATATGAACATTGCAGTTAAGTACTGTTACCTTTTTAAATATGCAATAACATGCTTCTGCTTAAAACAAAGGCCTGTTATCTGTGTAATGCTTATTTTAGCAAGAGTCTGGCGCCCCCCACGGGATCACTTGAGGACCCCCTAGAGGGGCCCGCCCCCCAGTTTGAAGACCTCTGACCTACTTGGATATATTTCGTGGTGCCATCTAGTGGCCTCTGGCTGTACTCGCCTCATCATGTATATCAATATTTCACACAAAAGTAGATTAGGTCAGCTTACTTTAGCAGTGCAGGCCAAGGCCCTACAGAGAGCGAGGCTTGGGACAAATAACTCCGGTGCCCCATTGCCCCAGCCTGTGACGGCTATGCTCCCATCTACTTTCTCCAGCCATGTTCATTCTAGCTGAAACAAAATTATTTTCGGAATCCATGTTCCAGCTACAACATTGACGAGTCCCTAGTCAAAAGTTCACTACACGTTCACAGATGCTCCAAGGGTGCATAAATATGCCTTGAACTCCAATGCCAATCCCTAAGTAACCTACCTGCTGTACCCTCGTCTTCGAAACCTGTCTGTGTATGTGATCTTAGGTAAGTGGCTGTAAATTTCAAGAGCTCGGAGAGCGGAGTGCAGACCTCTTTAAAAGCCCATATTCTCGTCCTCAGAGAGTGTAACGCAGTCTGAGTCCTCAGCCATGCGCTGACCCTTCTGTTTCAAATCAAATATACTGCTTTTTGCTGCTTAAGTGTAATGCCACTATTAATCCCAGGAGGTTCGTTTTTCTTGTACAAGCATAATGCAGAGAGCTCAGCACCCTCTGAGAATAAACATATTGAAAGAACAAATCACAATTTAGGCAGACTCTTAGCAGAGAGTTGAACTTCTTGAGAATTATTGTAAAAAGTGTATTTAACCGAGGCCTGAATGCAGAAAATGCCTAATCATGTATTGGTATGGAGATTCAGCATCCTGTTCACACTGGGAAATCATGTATTATTCAAGCAGTAGCACAGTTTACTGAAGCTAGGCTAAAACATTAATGTGAGAAGTTCAGAGATGGACTGCAGGGCAAATAGAAGGGACAGGAAAACTGGGCATAAGAGGGTATTATATCAATTTCCAATAGAGGGAATTAGATATGCATGATACTTATGAAAGTTACATTTAAAACAGGTTCAATTATCAATGCAAAGTGTAATGTGTTTAAAAACGGAATCATTCGGAGGTCAAACCTGAGCCCAGTGTCTAGTTCGTAGTGCGGAGCCCATCGGCTCCCTATGATGTCATCGCCTCTCGCCTCGTGTGCTTCCAGAACGATTAGCTATAGAGGGAATATATATTCAGTAACATTGTCAAGTTCCCATGGAGATTCTCATCCTCAGCAACCTGTCCTCTCAGGTAGCCTCACCGTCATCTGCTGCTGCCGGAAGCTGCAGGGTTCAGATCCAGAGAGCAGATGGACTCGTGCGCCATAGCGTATCAAAGATCAGTGGCATAATAAAGGCCCGCGCAGTCCTCGCAGTGCGGGGGGGGGGGGGGGGGGGAGGAGGGGGGAGGAGGGGGGAGCTCCAAAGGGCCCCCTCAGCAGAGTACCCTGACCTGAGCTCCTAATTGAGTCCAGAGGGGGCCCATCCCTGTACTTTGCAGGGGAGTCCCCCTCAAGTTTCCTTACGCCACTGGCAAGGGTACCACGGGCCTTGGTGCAAGCAAGGAAAATGGCCCTTTCGCTACTGTTGGGGTAGTAAAATATATCATTTCAAGACTCAGTGCTCCCCCACCCCCCGGGCCCACGGTGCACCGTACCTGCTGCACCAATGGTAGATATGCCCTTGTCAAGCGTCCCAGAGGACTTCTGCAAGAAGACTGAGACAGTATTCCGAGAAAGAAACATAACTCACGCATCCATACTTCACAAATTCTGTCTTTAGGTGGCTGAGAAAAGATATTTAGTTAGGTGTATTTTGTATAAATTGCTCATTAAGACCAGGCTGGCTGTCCTCAGCAGTGGCTCTTGCAGTGTTTATCCCCTAAGCTCTAAGGTTAAAGCTGATTAGTAGCACTACCATTGGAAGGACATTTTTAGGTAGCCTGAATTCCTGCCCTTCTAGGATCTTATACATATCTGCAGGAAATTCTAGCTGGTTGTAGCTGAACTTCTTCTTTGGCAAGTAGTCAACCTCACTTTATTAGTGAGTGAGCATCAATGAACTAGAAACATTAAATCAATGGATTTAGAGTTTCCAGGGTGCTTCGGCGGATGGAAAGCAATAGTACAAATCAGTAGACAACGATAGAAGGCAGACAGACAAGACTGTGGGCCTTAAGGTGCACCTGGGTAAGAACATGACCCATTGGCCAGCACAGCTGTTGCAAAAACACACAGCATCGGCCATTACAAGGCTCAAGGAGCAGAAGAGCATAGGTGGGCAGGATGGATGACTGCATGCACCAGCCCACAGATGATGGATGAAAGTGCAACATGCACCAGCCCCCAGACGTTGGAGATGAGAGACCTGTGTGCACCAGCTCATGGAGGATGAATGAGAACCACATGCAGCAGCCCACAGAGGATGGATGAGAAAACTGCATGCACTAGTCCACAGAGGGTGGATGAGAAGGCCACATGCACTGGCCCACAGAGGATGGATGAGAGAGCCACATGCATCAGCCCACATGGGATAAATGAGAGAGCCACATGCACCCTCCCACATAGGATGGATGAGAGGACCGCATGCACAAGTCCACAGATGATGTATGAGAGAACCTCATGTGATGGCCCACATAGGATGGTTGAGAGAGCAGCATGCACCAGCCCAGAGAGGAAGAGAGAGAGAGAGAGAGAGAGAGATGCACCGTTCCACAGAAGTTGGCCGAGAGAACCACATGCACTAGCCCACAGAGGATGAATGAGAAAACCTCGTGCACAGAGGAAGGATGAGAGAGCCACACGCGCTAACCCACAGAGAACGGATGAGGGAGCCGCATGCACCAGCCCACCGAGGATGGATTAGAGAGCCACATGCACCAGCCTACCGAGGATGGAGGAAAGAACCACATGCACTGGCCCACAGAGGATAGAGATAAGAGAACCACATGCCCCCGGTTGGCGCTATTGGTTTTTAGGCACTAGAAAGCACATGCTTTGATTTAATCTTTAAAAATGCATACCCCCGGTTCCATATATTGGATTTTTTGACATTTTGGTATTATTTTAAAAATAAAAATATTTCCTATTTTTATAAATTGGTGCATGATTTTTATTGTGTTGTGTCTTACTTATTTACTGTATTGGTGTATTGAAGGGCCAGATGTACGAAGCATTTTTCTAGGCGCAAAGGGGCCAATTCGTTTGCGACTAGAAACATGCTTCTGGGGATGTACAAAGCCCAAACTGCGATTCGGTAACTTATTACCGAATCACAGTTTGGGTTTTGCGATTCAGTATTAGGAAGGGGCGTGTCAAGGGCGTCCCTTCCTAATACCGAATCAAAATGGTATGTATGATTGTTTTGTGACCACGAATGCCAAGTGAGTACTTATGGGGGACTGTATACTTGAATACTTAAAGAACACATACTGACTCATAGTGTACAAGAGAAGATATGCCAGTACCTAGTGTACTCAAAGTTGTCTGGCCCCAGGGAACTTGGGGAGACAGCTGACGCTTGGATAAAAACCAGGGGGCATATTTATACTCCGTTCGCGCCGGAATTGCGTCGTTTTTTTTTACGCAATTCCGACGCAAAACTAACTCCATATTTATACTTTGGCGGTAGACGCGTCTAGCGCCAAAGTCCATGGAGTTAGCGTCATTTTTTAGCGTGGACACCTACTTTGCGTTAATAATATGCAAGGTAGGCGTTCCCGTCTAAAAAATTGACTCCGCGGCATGTGCGCCGTATTTACACTCCCGGGCAAAATTCACGCCCGGGAGTGGGCGGGAAAAAAAAAATGACGTACGGCCGCTTTTGCGCCGTTTTTTAGCACCTGTAAAAGGCAGGCGTTAAGGGACCTGTGGGCTCGGAAGGAGCCCAGAGGTGCCCTCCCATGCCCCCAGGGACACCCTCTGTCACCCTTGCCCACCCCAGGAGGACACCCAAGGCTGGAGGGACCCATCCCAGGGACAGTAAGGTAAGTTCAGGAAAGTGTTTTTTTTATTTTTTTTTGGTGGCATAAGGGGGCCTGATTTGTGCCCCCCTACATGCCACTATGCCCAATGGCCATGCCCAGGGGACAGTAGTCCCCTGGGCATGGCCATTGGGCAAGGGGGCATGACTCCTGTCTTTGCTAAGACAGGAGTCATTTCTATGGGGGTTGGGAGTCGAAAAAAATGGCGCAAATCGGGTTGAGGCGAAAAATTTGCCTCAGCCTGACTTGCCCCATTTTTTCACGCCCAAGCTCCGTATCCCCCTACGCCGGCGCTGCCTGGTGTACGTCGTTTTTTTCAACGCACACCAGGCAGCACCGGCGGCTAACGCCGGCTAACGTCATTGATTAAATACGGCGCCCGCATGGCGCTTCAGAATGGCGTTAGCCGGCGCAAATTTTTTTGACGCAAAACTGCGTTAGCGCAGTTTTGCATCAAAAAGTATAAATATGGCCCCAGGTTTCTAATCAACACCAGGGAGGTGACCAAAAGAAGGGAGGACAGGTCCCCTCTCAGGCAGAAAAATGGCAAAAACAGAATACTCAATAAATCCACAAAACCCTGCACAAGAGGGAGGGAACCTGAGCCAATCCACTTTCAAGAGGAGAGGGTATCAGGGAAAGAACTTTGACCCTAGAAAGGCTGGGAGGTTTGAAGGCCGGAAAGTGTTATGACTGTCATCAGTCAGGATAGAAGAGAAGAGATGTCGTCTGTGCAAAGAAGCCCCCCACAGGTGGGAAGTCCTCTGGGATTGCTAGTGCAGGTGTGGGAATGGAGCTTGTCCCAGAGATAGGAAAGGGGTTAACAGAGGCAAACTTAGTGTCCCTGGGTGGGATGGAAATTGCAACCTTGGACAACTTGCCTCCCAGCATGAAGAGGAACAGGCAGAGGTTTAAAATCAAATCAAATCAATGGAACTGAGGTTGAGGTTATGAGAGATACAGGAGCCAGTGTGACTTTGGTCACAGAGAAGCTGGCTTCTCAGGAGCAGTTCATACCTGGTGTGTACCACCAGGTAACCTATGCAGACAGCAGAACCAAACTCCATCCCATAACAATGGTGAGTGTGGTAGCTGCATCTCCTGTACTCCCAGTGGACTGCCTGCTGGGAAATGATCTTGAAGCTTCTGACTGGTCACGGGTGGAGAGAATGGTCCATGCAATGATGCTGGGCCTTTCTGATAGGTATGTGCTGTGACCAGGTCACAGGCTGCTCAGCAGGGAAAGGCCAGACACTTGGACACTGGAATAATGGGTCAAGCATCAAACGACAAGAGAAAAGGCACTGGGTCCGGTGAGCCAACCCAGAGAACTCCAGAGGTGCATTAGGAATCTGATCCTAAGGGGGAGGATCTGGCCTAAGATGGTGGGATTCATCCCCTGCCAGATCTGTCTGACTTGGCAGAATTGAAAGGTAGTTGTAGACCTTCCAGTGAGGAGGTTTGCCAGGGACAGAGAGAGTCCCAATCTTGAGGGCCTGGGGCAGACTGCCTCTAGGCAAAAAGAAGGTGATGTTAGAAGATCCCACAAAGTTTACTGGGATGAGGGATTCATATATTCCGAGGCCAGAGATCTCAAAGAGGGAGCCACCATGAGGCTGTGTTCCCCCAAAAGTACAAAAAGTTCCTCCTCGCCCTACGTTATCCCTTGGCAGGTCATCTGGGTCAGAATAAGAACTGTAACCAACTGATTAACCATTTTTATTGACCCAACATATCTGCCAAAGTGAAAGATTTCTGCCACTCCAGTGCGACTTGTCAGGCCAGTGGCAAGACAGAGGGCAAACCAAAGGCTTCTTCATACCACTACCAGTGGTTGGGACTCCCTTTGAGTAGGGGTTGATACTGTTAGTCCTCTAAACCCACCAACTGCATCAGGGAACAGATTATCTTGCTGGTAGTGGGCCATGCCACAGGATACCCTAAAGCAATTCCCCTCAGGACAGTCACTGCTCTTTCAGTGGCTAGGGCACTACTAGGTTGTGTCAGATAGGGGCAAGGATGTCATGTCTAGCTATCTGAAGGTGATGTGGGAAGAATGTGGTGTTACCTACAAGTTAATCTCCAGACTAATGGTGTGGTTGAAAGACCAAGGCCCTGAAGGGCATGATCAATGGTTTATCTGACAAACTCAGGAGGATATGGGATGTTCTCCTACCATGCCTACTGTTTACCTACTGCCCACAAAAGGGGTTGCGTTTAGTCCCTTTGAATTGCTGTTTGGGTACCCTATAAGAAGCCCATTGTGTCTGGTGAAAGAGTCCCGGGAAAAGGTTCTGAAGAAATCTAAGGACAATGTGCTAAGCCTGAAATCTCACATGGCAGAGTACAAGTACAAAGCAAGCAGGAACCTGGAGGCCAGCCAAGAGCTCATGAAGTTCTGGTTTGACAAGAAGGCTACAATGCCTGAGTACAAACCAGGACAATTTGTGCGGGTGTTGAAGCCTGTGTCTCCTAGGGTCCTCCAGGACAAGTGGACTGGGCCCTATCCAATTCTAGAGAGTAATAGTAAAGTTACCTATCTTGTAGACTTTAACAACCCCAGGAACTCTCACAGGGCCCTGCATGTCAATAGGTTGAAGCCCCACCAAGACAGGGCAGACATGACCATGCTGATGCTCACAGATAAAGGAGGAGAAGAAGAAACGGAGTCATTGCCAGACCTCCTCTCCCACAATGTGCAAGATGGGTCAGTGGAGGGAGTTGTACTCTCTCCCAAGCTGACAGGCTAGCAGCAACAAAATTGCACAAAAGTGTTGGAGCAGATTGCTGGGCTATTCTTCATGATGCCTGGACTCACCACTTGGTGTGCTAATTACATTGACACTGGTCACAGCCTACCCGTCAAAAACAAGTGGTACAGGTTGTCTGACCCAGTTAGAGCCAGCATCAAAGCTGAGGTGGCTAAGATGCTGAAACTGGGGGTACTTGAGCCCTCTGGCAGTCCATGGGCCAGTCCAGTGGGAAACCTAATCCCCAGAGAGAAACGAGGGAATGGAGGCTCTGTGTGGACTACAGAGGACTGAATGCAGTCACAAAGTCTAATACTCACCCTAAACCTAGGGCTGATGAGCTCATCAACGGGTTAGGAGCTGCGAAGTACCTGAGTACCTTTGATTTGACCTCAGGCTACTGGCAAGTTGCCCTCGGGGAAGAAGCAAATGAGATGTCTGCGTTCTCCACATCAGAGGGACATTACCAATTTAAAGTGAGGCCCTTTGACTTAAAGAATGACCCTGCCACCTTCCAAAGTTTGGTTAACAGGGTCCTGTCTGGGCTGGAGCAGTCAAGTGCATCTTATTTGGATGATACAGCTGTGTACATCTCCACCTGGGAGGATCACTTGACCTAAAAGAAATGCTTCAGGCCCTGCAGAAGGCAAGTCTGACTATTACGGCCAGTAGGTGCCAAATCGGGCAAGTTCAGTTGTGTACCTGGGTCACCTTGTAGGTGGAGGCCATGTACAACCTCTCCAGGCCAAAATTCAAACCATATTGTACTGGATTGCTCCTACAACCCAGACACAGGTCAGGACCATTCTTAGGCAGACTGGTTATCATAGAAGATTTCTCAAGAACTATGGGGCCACTGTGGCTCCCCCGACAGAACTCATTTCTAAAAAGAGGCCAAAGTAAGTAATTTGTACCACTGAGTGTCAGAAAGCGTTTGACACTCTGAAAGAGGCTATGTGTTCAGCACCAGTATTACTGGCCCCTTACTACAAAAAGGAATTTGTGATTCAGACAGATGCTGCAGAGCATGGGATTGGGGCAGTGTTGGCACAGGTAAATGAAGAAGGCCTTGATCAGCCAGTTGTCTTCATTAGCAGGGGACTACTCTCCAGAGAGAAATGATGGAGCGCCATTGAGAAGGAAGCATTTGCTGTGGTTTGCTCCCTGAAAAAGCTGAGACCATATTTGTTTGCTACTCACCTTAATGTTCAAACTGACCACAGACCTCTCAGGTGGCTCATTCAGATGAGGGGGAAGAATCCTAAATTTGTGAGGTGGTCCATTTCCCTACAGTAGGTGGACTTCATAGTGGAACACAGATCAGCAGTGGCCCATGCCAATGAGGAAGGAGGTTTTTCCACTTAGCTGATGAGGACTTCCAGGTTATAGGTTAGTTACCCACACCTTTCATTTGGAACGGGGCCATGTGAGAAATTCATCCTTTTAGCATGTCTATCCCCATTTTTAATGACTGACACTGGTGGTAACTGACCCTGATTTTACCCCAGGCTCTGCTAACCATGCCCAGGGCCAGTGCTCTGATCAAAAGGTAAATGGTAATGTGGTACAATTACACTTGGCAATGACAGACTCCTGTATGTCCCTATTATATAATAGGGCGAGGGGGATTCAAGCGGCCGATAAGTCCCTAGTATATTATAGGCAGAGAGATTTGGAGGCCCCCTAGATTTCCTGCACTGGAGTGCGCACTGATGTGTTGCCAGCAGTCATTTTTAAAGGAAGCCCTGCCTTGTAGACTGTCTTTAAAAATTAAAATGTTAGTAAATTTGACATTTGAATTAAAGGTACTTGCAAAGTGGTAATCTACCTTATTTTTACATATTTGTCACCCCTGAGGTGTCCTCTAAGTGCACCAGGGGTGGGGTGCTATGTAACTATAAGCAGGGCCATTATAAAATATGTTTTATATACTCTGCTGAGGGAAAAACTACCCATTTAATTTTTCCCAATACTAAGCTCCATAGGATAACACTGGAATATTTCATATACGCATAATGTTTGCTAAGAAGGAGCTAAATGTATCATTCAAGGACTCGAAGGATTTGTAATGATAAGTCCAACATTTTGCCACTGTTGAATGTGCTATAACTAATACAGAAGAGAAGTTATAGAACTTTCATTTCTGTAGGCCAAAATCCAGCCCGCTAGTGGTCTCTACTGATTGGTCAGCCTTAACATGATTAGCTAGTCTGCTTTGATGAGGTGATAAGTGGCCTGCATAGGACAGTGGCTATGTAGGGGAAGGAGCTCTGCAGCGGCAAGGGTAAATCAAACTGGACTTCAAAGATAGCAGGACAGCTAGAATGCCAGCCAGGCCTGCCCTTGTCTTCCTGTGCCCCTCAGACAGATAGAAGGCCTAGAAAGGAATTTGTAAATGATCTTGATGGGAGTGTTAATGGAAATGAGCCACACCAGTAGGTTGGTTTAGCCAGGTCTTACTCAGCTGGAGAGAAATCATTCATATTGGATTTTAAAGTGCAGTACTTTGTGGGACAAGAAAATACCACACATTGGAGGAAGCTGACATGATTTTGGGTGGCACCGTGCATCTCATTGGACAGGGGTGCCCCCCTGCTTGTACCCCAAGACAATTGAATAAATAGATCTGGGCTGCATTGCAACTCAGATCTGCTACCGGAAACCACAAGGAGAAGAAGGACTGCCCTGCTGGAACCCTGATCTGCAACCCAAAAGACTGCACTCTGAATGACTGCTTCTGTGGCACACCGGAACAACAGCCCTAAGGATTTTGCCTTGCTTCAAAAAGACTAAGGAGTGGACTCCATGAAAGCAATAGGTTAGCAAAGTTTGCCTGCACCAACTTACACAAGAAGTCCCCAGCCTGGAGTGAATATTCAGTGGACTTTTAAGGATGTGGCCAGGTGCCTTTTAGGAACTGTGGTCCCAAATCTCCAAGGATCATCTCAGCGCTTCTAGACTCTTGTGTTTGTGTTTTGGACACTTTTTTTTACAGCAAAGTTGGAGGCTAGCAAGGGATTGTGGGTACAAAAATGGTGCGGGGTGCATGTGAAACACACCACCCTGGAATCACCCAGATGTTTAGTTTTACAGATGTGTCTAGGTCTTGTGGAGTTTTCTACATGGCAGGGTCCCAAAGTCCATAAAGTGCAGCCCTCACCCTTCCAAGTGGGACGAGTTTGAGAGTAAGCCAAGTTCTCATGGCCCAAATGTAAAACTAAAACCCAAAATAATCAAATGTCTTCTTGCTTGATGTTGGATAAGATGTTTTAGAGTGTGGGGGAGAGCTGAAAAACTGTTACCCCCTTCAGTTGAGGTGGGGGCGTAACCAGGCCCATACTGGTTGGTAGCCACCACCCCAATATATATATATTTTTTTTAATTCCCTGGCATCTAGTTGACTTTCTGCCCCCCCCAGGGTGTGGATCAGGGGTAATTGCCCCATCTGCCCACTAGTGGGCAGAACAACTTTGGCCCCATTTCTTTGGGGTGGGAGTATGGCCATACCCCCACCCTCTTATTTTTGGAGAAAAAAACTTCCCTGGCCTCTGGTGGCCTATCTGTCCCCCCTTGGGGGCAGATGGGCCTTCCAAAAATAGGCCCATCTGCCCCCAATGGGGGGCAGATATGGCCAACAGTAATGTCCCCCCATGGGGAGCGACCCTTACCCAAGGGGCTGCCCCCCTAAAGAAAACACACGCATACACACACCAATCCCTGGTGCCTAAGTGGTTTCTGTCACCATGGGGGCAGATTGGCCTAACAAAAATGGGCCGGTCTGCAGAAATGGTCTAAATACAATTTGCCCCCCAGGGGAGCGACCCTTGTCTAATGGGTGGCTCCCCATCTCTAAAAAACAAAAAACAAAAAAACAAAAAAACTTTTTTTTTTAGCCCTGGTGCCTAGAGGTTTCTGCCCCCCCTGGGGGCAGATTGGCCTAATAACAATAGGCCGATCTGGGGGGGCAGAAATGGCATAAAATAAGTTTGCCCCCCCTAACCTCCCTGGGGCGCAACCCTTGCCTACGGGGTCACTCCCCTTGCGTGACATTGGCGCAAAAAAAAATCTCCAGTGCCTAGTTGTTTCTGTCCCCCTTGGGGGCAGATTGACCTAAAATCAGCCGATCTGCCCCCAAGGGGTCAGAAATGGTCTAAATACAATTTACCCCCCAGGGGAGCGACCCTTGCATAATGGGTCGCTCCCCATCTCTAAAAAACAAACAAAAAAAAAACACACCAAAAAATTATGCCCTGGCGTCTAGAGGTTTCTGCATCCCCTGGGGGCAGATCGGCCTAATAACAATAGGCCGATCTGCCCCCAGGGGGGCAGAAATGGCCTAAAATAAATTTGCCCCCCATGCCCCCCATGGGGAGCGACCCTTGCCTAGGGAGTCGCTCCCCATGCGTGACATTGGCGCAACCAAAAAATACCCAGTGCCTATTTGTTTCGGCAGATTGACCTAAAATCGTCCGATCTGCCCCCAAGGGAAGCAGAAATGGTCTAAATACAATTTGCCCCCAAGGGGAGCGACCCTTGCCTAATGGGTCGCTCCCCATCTCTAAAAAAACAAACAAACAAAAAAAAACACAAAAAAAGAATTAGCCCTGGCGCCTAGAGGTTTCTGCCCCCCTGGGGGCAGATCGGCCTAATAACAATAGGCCGATCTGCCCCCAGGAGGAGCAGAAATGGCTTAAAATAAATTCTCCACCCCCACCCCCCGGGGAGCGACCCTTGCCTACGGGGTCGCTCCCCTTGCGTGACATTAGCGCAAAAAAAAAGATCCCCGTGCCTAGTGGTTTCTGCCCCACTTGGGGGCAGATTGACCTAAAATCGGCCGATCTGCCCCCAAATACAATTTGCCCCTCCAGGGAAGCGACCCTTGCCTAAGGGGTCACTCACCATCTGTAAAACAACAACAAAATTCCTCGGTGCCCAGTGGTTTCTGCCCCCCTTGGGGACAGATCGGCCTAATTAAAATAGGCTGATCTGTCCCCCCAGGGTGGAAGAAATGGCCTAAAATAAATTTGCCCCCCAGGGGAACGACCCTTGCCTAAGGGGTCGCTCCCCTTGCGTGAAATTCACGAAGAAAAAAAAAACTCCCTGGTGTCTAGTGGTTTCTGTCCCCCTTAGGGGCAGATTGGCCTCATAAAAATAGGCAAATCTGCCACCAAGGGGGGCAGAAAAGGCCTAAATATAATTTGCCCCCTAGAGGAGCGACCCTTGCCTAAGGGGTCGCTCCCCACTTCTAAAAAAACAACAAAAAATAAAAAATTGCCCTGGTGCCTAGAGGTTTCTGCCCCCCCGAGGGCAGAAAAGACCTTAAAAAAAATGCCCCCCCCCCAGAGCGACCCTTGCCCAAGGGGTCGCTCCTTCATGCCAATTTCCTTAAAAAAAAAAATCCCTGGTGTCTAGTGGGAGTTTTATCAGCCGGATTGCTGGCAATCCGGCTGCTAAAACGCTCAGAGACACTTCAAAGGGAAGTAAATTAATTTCTTTCCCTTTGAAGCCTCTCTGGCCTCATCCACGTGATCGCGCTGGAAGCTGAGCTTCAAGCGTGATGGGAGGAGGCCTCTGTGATAGCCCGCAATCGCACGCTAACGTCACGGGGGGAGTCGGGGGTGGAAGGGGAAGGGCTTCCCCTTCCATCCCTGCCTTGGGGGGCTGTGAGGGAACCCCACAAAGGGAGCGCTAGCCCTCCCTCTGGGCTCTGTGCCCAGGACATAATGGTTACGTCCTGGGCACACGAGCACTGTGTCTCAGGACGTAACCATTACGTCCTGGGCACAGAAGGGGTTATATATGAAAGAAAGTATTATTTTTCTAACTTGGTGTGGGGTCAGTTTTGTGTGGTGTTTTAACTTTATTACTGTTTGAAGTGTTGCACAAATACTTTACACATTGCCTCTATGTTAAGCCCGCCTGCTCTGTGCCATGCTAATAGAGGTTTGAGCACAGGTTAATTTAGGGTTAGCTTGTATCTCACGCTGACAAAGATTGTGGTTGTTGCTTGACCAGGTTTTGGAAATGGCCCTTTCTGCAGGGTTATCCCCAAACATTTTGCCTTTCTCCTCCTATTTTGTTGACACTCTATTTGTTGGTTTTAGGACTCTGGGCACTTTACCACTGCTAATTTATGCCAAAGTGCATGTGCTCTCTCCCCTGCAACTTGGTATACTTGGTTTACTCCTGTTTGGCTTATTTAATTTACCTGAAAGTCCCTTGTAAAGTGGTATACCATATTCCCAGGGCCTGTAAATTAAATGCTACCAGTGAGCCAGCAGTGCAGCTCACGCCACCCACAGGAGTTGCCACATTGACTTGGCAAGTTACATTTCTTGCCAAGGCCTAAACTCACTTTTTACAAAACTTAAATCACCCCTAAGGAAGACCCTAGATAACCCTTTGGGAGGGTCAGTGTATGTAAAAGGTAGGACATATGTCTTTATGTGCTACTTGTTCTAGTAGTTACAGCCTATTTAGTTTCTCACTACTGTGAGTGCTGTGCCTCTCATAGGATTGTATTGGAAATGCCCTGACAAATGTCTAAGTGGTATCTTCTGATCTATGAGGAAAATCAGGGGCGTATTTAGTATGTTTGGAATGGTAGTGCAAAATCCTGCCTGTTGGTGTATTTTTTAATTACCATTGTAGAAATGCCGCTTTTAGAAGGTGGGCATTTCTCTGTGCTTATATTTCTAGTGCCTTGCAGCCTGACTCCAATCCACGTCTGGGGCACAGTAACAGCTCCACTTGGTGCATACTTTCCAGACAGCCATTACACAGGAGGGGCTTGGTGTGACAGAAGAGGGCTCTTCAGGAAGATAGTCTGTAGGAAGTTGGCTCTGCATATACTATTTCAAAGTAAGAAATAGTGTGCACAGAGTCCAAGGGTTCCCCTTAGAGGTAAGATAGTGGCAAAAGTAGATCATTCTAATGCTCTATTTTGTGGTAGTGTGGTCGAGCAGTAGGCTTATCAGAGGGTAGTGTTAAGCATTTGTTGTACACACAAAGGCAATAAATGAGGAACACACACTCAAAGACTTACTCCAGGCCAATAGGTTTTAATATTGAAAAATATATTTTCTTAATTTATTTTAAGAACCACAGGTTCAAGATTTACATTCAACACTTTAAATGTAAGGTACTTCACTTAGATACTTTAGGAACACAATATCATGTACAGTCTTTGTTAAAATGGCAATAAGCTATTTCAAAAGTGGACACTTTAAAAAACCAACAGTTCCTGGGGTAGGTAAGTAAAGGTTAGTTTTGAAGGTAAGTAAAACACTTACAAGTATCAAAGTTGGGGCATAGACAGCCCACTGTTGGGGATTCAAGGCAACCCCAAAGTTACCACACCAGCAGCTCAGGGCCAGTCAGTTGCAGAGGTCAAAGAGGTGCCCAAAACACATAGGTGCCTATGGAGAACAGGGGTGCCCCGGTTCCAGTCTGCCAGCAGGTAAGTAGCTTACGTCCTCGGGGGGTAGACCATGGGGGTTTTGTAGGACACCGGGGGGACTCAAGAAGCCACAGAAAGTACACCCTCAGCGGCACAGGGGTGGCCGGGTGCAGTGTGCAAACAGGCATTGGGTTTTGTATAGAAAGCAATGGTGAGACCCAGGGGTCACTTCAACGATGCAGGCAGGCACAGGGGGGGGGGCTCCTTGGGGCAGCCACCACCTGGGCTAGGCAGAGGGTTGCCTGGGCGTCGCTCTTGCACTGGAGTTCGATTCCTTCAGGTCCTAGGGGCTGCGGGTGCAGTGTTGGTTCCAGGCGTCGGGTCCCTTGTTACAGGCAGTCGCAGTCAGGGGGAGCCTCTGGATTCTCTCTGCAGGCGTCGCTGTGCGGGATCAGGAGGGGTTATCTCTGGTTACTCACGGGCTCGCAGTTGCCGGGGAGTACTCCCTGAGGTGTTGGTTTTCTGCAGGTCGAGCCGAGGGCGTCGGGTGCAGAGGGTGAAGTCTCACACTTCCGGCGGGAAACGTGAAGTCTTTGGAAGTTGCTTCTTTGTTGCTAAGAAGTAGCTGGTTTGGAACAGAGCCGCTGTTCACGGGAGTTTCTTGGTCCTTGGGTGCAGGGCAGTCCTCTGAGGTTTCAGAGGTCGCTGGTCCCTGTTGGATGCGTCGCTGTTGCAGTTTTCTTCAAAGTTGGGGGACAGGCCGGTAGGGCTGGGGCCAAGACAGTTGTCGTCTCCGTCTTCTCTGCAGTGCTTCAGGTCAGCAGTCCTTCTTCTTTGTTAAGGTTGCAGGAATCTAGTTTCCTAGGTTCTGGGGTGCCCCTAAATACTAGATTTAGGGGTGTGTTTAGGCCTGGGAGGGCAGTAGTCAATGGCTACTGTCCTGGAGGGTGGCTACACCCTCTTTGTGCCTCTGCCCTGTGGGGAGGGGGCACATCCCTAATCCTATTGGGGGAATCCTCCACTCTCAAGATGGAGGATTTCTTAAAGCAGGAGTCACCTCAGCTCAGGACACCTTAGGGGCTGTCCTGACTGGTGGGTGGCTCCTCCTTGTTTTTGTAATTATCTCCTCCTGCCTTGCTGCCAAAAAGTGGGGGCAGTGGCCAGAGGGGCGGGCATCTCCACTAGCTGGGATGCCCTGTGGTGCTGTAACAAAAGGGGTGAGCCTTTGAGGCTCACCGCCAGGTGTTACAGTTCCTGCAGGGGGAGGTGAGAAGCACCTCCACCCGGTACAGGCTTTGTTCCTGGCCACAGAGTAACAAAGGCACTCTCCCCATGTGGCCAGCAACATGTTTGGTGTGTGGCAGGCTGGCAGAAACTAGTCAGCCCACACTGGAAGTCGGGTTGGTATTCAGGGGGCACCTCTTAGGTGCCCTTTGGGTGTATGTTACAATAAATTGCACACTGGCATCAGTGTGCATTTATTGTGCTGAGAAGTTTGATACCAAACTTCCCGATTTTCAGTGTAGCCATTATGGAACTGTGGAGTTTGTGTTTGACAAACTCCCAGACCATATACTCTTATGGCTACCCTGCACTTACAATGTCTAAGTTTTTGCTTAGACACTGTAGGGGCATAGTGCTTATGCACATATGCCCTCACCTGTGGTATAGTGCACCCTGCCTTAGGGCTGTGAGGCCTGCTAGAGGGGTGACTTACCTATGCCAGAGGCAGTGTGAGGTTGGCATGGCACTCTGAGGGGAGTGCCATGTCGACTTAGTCATTTTTTCCCCACCAGCACACACAAGCTGTGAGGCAGTGTGCATGTGCTGAGTGAGGGGTCCCCAGGGTGGTATAAGACATGCTTCAGCCCTTAGAGACCTTCCCTGGCATCAGAGCCCTTGGTACCAGAGGTACCAGTTACAAGGGACTTACCTGAGTGCCAGGGTTGTGCCAATTGTGGAGACAAAGGTACAGTTTAGGGAAAGAACACTGGTGCTGGGGCCTGGTTAGCAGTGTCCCAGCACACTTTCAAATCATAACTTAGCATCAGCAAAGGCAAAAAGTCAGGGAGTAACCATGCCAAGGAGGCATTTCCTTACATAGTCTTCCTGGGCTGGGGAGAGGGAGGATGGTTCACACCTTACATGTGAATAGGCTGTGTCCTGCCCTCACACAATGGACTCATTACCCCCTACTGATGTCTGGAGACAGGGCTGGATTGAAAGGGTTGTGTGGCTTCCCTTGAAAGGGCTCTTTAGGAACTGAGAGTCAACATCTGTCAGAAGGACTTCTGGACTGCACAAAAGACTTATCTGGGCTGCTCTTCTTTTGTTGTCCTGCTGCCTGGTGTCTGCTGGGTGGCCCAAAGGACTCATCTGGATTGATTTTCTGTATGTAGCCCTGCTGCCAGCCTGTTCTCTGACTCTGGACTACCTAGGCGCTGCTGGACTGCCAGGAAGAACCGCCATTAAGGGCCTTATTGTGCTGGTCTACCTGCCCACTGCTTCCTGCTCTGTGCCACTCCCTAAGTGTTCTCCTGGGACTGGTGGCTGTCCCAGAACTGGCTGTGCAGCTCTGAGTCCAGCCTCAGCATTCACTTTTCACCCAAGTGCATGGTGAGCGCTTCATCTGTCCCAGGCCTCTTGATCAGTGCCTGGTGAGCAGTACTTTTCTGCTACTGGTGTCTTCAAAAGCTCAGTGCATGGTGAGCGCTGTTTTCCTTGAGCGGTGTGGTTGACTTACACCACCTGCCCAAGTGCCTTGTAAACTGCCAAACGGAATATTGTGTACATGCAAGTAGCACCCACTGTCAGAGGGGCTTGGAGCCAGTTTGGGGTACGGCTACTCAGATTGTACTTGGAGTCTCTACAGAGCACCCATCAGAGAAGTTGTGTCTGCCCTTCCTGGATGGTGATCATGAGGGGCAGTACCCTTTTTCTCCACCTCCCCATACCACTGCCTCTGCAGCATGTCACTAAGGTCTGCCCTACCACCTGAAGCATTGCCACACCTGCCCTCTCTCCTCCTCAGAGTGGCACAGGATAACCTGAGAAGCAGTGGCTGGATTTCCCCATATAGACTCTGGCGATTAGGGGCAGCAATGTAAAACATGGGAGGGGTGAGGGCTGTCCGGTAAGTATCACCTGAGCAACGACACAGGCCATCAGGCAACCCCCATAGCAGGGCCCTACCATTGTGAGAGATCACAGCCACTGCACTGCCTGCTTGTGTGGAGCTGAGTGTAGCCTGCACATGAAGAGGAGAGACCAGAGGAGGTCATCCCACCACTGCTAACAGTATGAGGGCCCCTGGGGAGATGTACCTGGTGGCACTTCTTCTGTGACTGTCTTTCCCCTGTGGCTGCAGGAGTCTCACAAAACGAAATTACCATACATCAGTTATTAGGCACGCAGAGATACCTGTACCCTGGGGTTGTTGGTGGAAGTGATCCTCTTTAGGAGACCCCTCTGACTACCATAAATCACCTAAGATGAGTGTAGGTGGGCTGCACTCTAAGTTCTAGGGACGGAACACCCCTTGGTCCATGCCAGCACAGCCGACATTGGGACTTGTAAGTGTCACTGTTAGATGCCCTACCATGAGAACTTTTTCTATGGTAATTCATTCGTTTTAACCCATTAACTTTACAGGAATGTGATTCATGCAATACTTCATGTGTTACTACAGCCTACTGTAGACTAGGTAAGTGTTCCTGTAGGTTGAGGTGCTGATGGTTATAGTGGATGATTCAGGCATCTCTTCGGTCCCCGGGCATTCTTTGTAACACATGGTAATTGTTATGTCTTTCTTAATGAAATTCATGATCTAGGTATTTACTAACCTTGATGGTGTTTCTGTCTTGTATTGCAAGAATACAGAGCCCCATTGCAGTAACTACATTTTATGCACAATATTTATGGCTTATGCCATTTTGATTACATGGTGTACCCACAATCTAGACACCTATTGTTTTATATACTCTTGTGTGAAGTCTCTTTTGTAGTGGATTTTATAGTGTCACTAGTGTGAGTCTGCTGCCCAGAATCTTTACATATGACCTCTGGAGATAAACCTGACTGATCTGTGCCAAGCTACCGGGGCTAAGCACAGGTTATCTTTGGGGTGTATCTTACTCGCTCTGAGTACAGTGGTGGTTTCGGCCTGGCTGAGGTGCATACCCTAGCCAACCAGCAACCTCATTTCTAACACTAGGGCTCACACCTCAATTAACCAACAACCCAATTTCTCACAATGAATGTGTGTGAATATCGGTTAAAAAAATGTAAATGGTAAGGATACAAAATAGTGTGTTTTAACTGTGTAGTTTCTGATAAAACTGACCAATTAAATACAATAATGCTTTACACTCTATACATTGTAACTGATGAATGAGTAAAGTACTTTAATACTGTCCTCCAAGATCCCTGCACAGATTTCCTCCTGCTGGACTCTTGCACTAAACAGGTGCCTGCGAGACTCTGCTGTTTTTTTTCACTTGTCATGGGAGTGGCCGCCCATAAGTATCTATTGGTCTGAAATAGCCATGATCATAAGAGACATAATAGACACACATGGAGAATGCTCCACTCAGCTATTGCTCTTGGGATCAAAGACACTATCTACATTGACACTGCTGTTGTAGACTAGGTTTGCATATAAATTTTGCAGCAGTGCAAAAAGGCTTCTGTATATAATACTTAGAATGGCACTTACAATTCACTCCAGTATGTATGGCACATGTGATACACATTCACAACCTTCTGATATTAGTAGATTTCCGTGCTCAGTGAAAATGATTGGCATATGCCTGTAGTACATGTTGTGTTATTACAGTTTTCCATTTGATGATTCATTTAAAATAATAAAAATAAATTGGGGCTCTGACAAAGCCAGCCACTGTCTGAAATACAAAGCCAGGATGTAATTCAAGTTTAACCATTGACCTCCACATAACACCTGCTCAAAGTCAGCGGAATACATAGCCTGGCTATCCTCATGGGCAAGGCATGTTTGTCTGCTGTCTTTCTGTATCATAAGCAGGCCACAATCTGTATGAACATATCTACAAAAGGTAGTACTGAGCATACCGCAAGTAACACTGCTGTAAAATTTGCAAATCTAACTTTATATTTTTTATAGGGAAAACTCTATCCCAAGGGCCTGATCGGATGTGCTCAGGAGGTATAGATGGTATTTAACACCCCAAATAAAATCCTACATTCACGCTGTTCAGGTTCAATTAGGTGTAATAAACAGCAGATATTCCAAATATGTTATTGGTTCACAAGTTCTGTTACCCACTGCTCTTACGTCATAGCAGTGAACCGCTGAATTAGAATCAAGTCGTCGCGCTATTGGTTCTCTATAAGACCCATACATAGCAGTATTTTGCCACCCACATGACCTGTAAATAGCCTATGTCATTATTAGTCAGATTTTTGGTATTCAGTTACCTCTCCTCGCAGATCTCAAACCACGTGCTGCTCAGCAGGCTCCAAGCAAGGCAGGGGAATGTCATAGATCCCTCGCTGTCAGAGAAGGACTCATTCTGCAAGTGGGTCTTAAGTAGTAGAACCTAGAATTGCTGTAGAATCATAAGGCGAAGAACACAAATGATAATTGTAATCCCCCAGCATCTTATGCTTCTTGTGGCCTATAAAAGCTGAGGTGCCTCTTATCCTGTCCAGTGTCAGCTTGGCAGAGGTATGATTTAGTTCAGCAGTGATGGAAGAGATTAAACCCACTCCCTAGACAATTTACTGGAATGTTGAAGGCCATGGAGGGATAAGCAAATGCAAAGCATAGAGCACTCACAAACATATGCAGTCATGGCAGACACAATGTAAATCCCAAGGGCGAGGAGAACGTTTTAAGGTGTGCAATTTTATCACACATTAATTCAGAAATCAAAGACAAGTGACTTGTGATGCATTCATTTTTCATAGGAGGTTTATCACAGAAAATAGATCTGTTATTCTTGCCTCTCGATTATGGAATGCGTGGTCTTTACGTTTTACACCATATGCAATTATCAGGCATTACATACATTGTGCCTCGGTAACTATTATATGATCAACAGTGTTATGTAGATATATATCAGTGTTTAGATTAGGCCCATGTGAAATCTCAGTTACCAGGGCATAATCAGCATAAATGATGTACCTTTGCATTATGATTGTTATGTAAAAAATATTGAAAGTATGTTTTTGCCCAAAATCCTCCAATTACATACAGTTAGCTGCAAAACTAGAGTGGGTTATTTACAAGCCCCTCGCGCAGCCGGTGCGTCACTCTTTACCTGGGAAAGATGACGCAACAAGCGGCGCGAGGGGTTTGTAAAGAAGCCCGAGTGCGAACACATGGGGATGACGCAACTGACCAGGATGCAAGAAGCTGCTGCTTGGGGCACTTTTATGTTTTGCGCGTCTTCTTTTAGCGAGGAAAATGACCTCGTAACCAAAACGGACACAAAGATATTTTTGCGTACTTTTCTGATATTTCACAGAATTACACAAAAGGAAATTATGTAAATTTCACTCACTCGTAATTTCGATATGAAGGGAGTGGGAATATCCAAGAACAGCGCATGAGAAAACATTAATATTGTAGCTAAAGCACTTTGCAAAAAGGTTGTATTTAACAACTCCGAAACATTAACTGCCACCGTTTTGGTGCAAGTAAGGAAGATCGTCCGAAAGGTCATTATCACGATCCGCCGCACAAGGGCCCCACCAACCTTTGTCATCACCGTTTGTATCGTGACATGTTGTCTTGCTCTTCCTTGGCAATTAGACCATATTCGCTGATTACATGACAAGTTCGGGAAAAAATGGCATGCAAAATGTTGGCGAAAGAAAAAAGGAAAAACTAATGATTGAAATAATCAGACAAGATGAGCTAGTCGTGGGGTAAGGGAATGATTAAACATAAAAGGAAGTGGGGATGGGTTAGGTTAAATGATGCACCCCTTTAATGCTGTCATAAGATATCTCAAACACCCATCAGGTGTCATTAAACTAAACAACATTCTAGGATGTCTGGTATTGATGATGGTTAGAGATGCAGGGTTGCATAAAGACACATATTTCCTGTATCTACAGTTGATGGTCCAATTAAAGCAAAGGATTACAGTTGCGTCGTATACATTGGGGATTCTCAAAATAAACGTTCGAAGATTTAATAATAATAAATACAACGAACAGGTTCAGAAAATAAACCACTACAAGATTAATCAACCGAGATGAACGTAGGAGTGATTAAATGACCATTTGCTGCATTTAGGGGAATTTGGCTCACCCATGCCGCTGATGCTCTGTATAGGCACTTCGGGCCAGATGTATCAAAGGATTTTACCCATTCTGTCTCTATGGGAAAATGCTTTAGTACATATGGCCCTTCGTACTTTCTTTCCACAGTACCAGCCTCAGAAAGCAACACTTTCATATAGAAAATGTGCCCAAATAACCCAGACCTACAGGGATGTATGCCAAAAGTATTTTATCCCAATAGGAATATAAAGTGTAACAACCACTTCCAAACCCAAAACGTACGTCATTAATGTGCCAAACAAAGGCCTTCACAAATGGACTTTCCATTTGTTGCGTGAACAAACACTGTTTATAACAGTAGCGCATGTCTTTTGATTTTGCAAGACCTTAGAAAAAGTAGTAAAAAGTTAACTTTCTGTACAGAATAGGAGATAATTCAATGTGAGAAATGAAGTGAGGATACAATCTACATTTTAGATGTAACATGGTCTGTTCCAATGGAAGCACTTGCTAGAATGTGAATGATACACTAATGGCATAAGGTGAGAAAGCAGTACTCCTTTGGGTGGTTTAAAACGATCATCTACAAATATTTATATTACAGAGTTGATAACGATACGTTCCAAAAAGCAATGCCGTCAAGCTAGAACTAAAAAGAAAACATAGCAGCTGATGACACTGATTTGCGCATTCATAGCAATGTGCATCTATGCCTACATTTGCACATCTTCTTAAGCAAAACATGTTGGTAGGTACAAGAAACAAGGGCATAGGGAGGAAGCAGAAACTAAACAGTTACACAGCGCCACAAAGCCTGGCACAGGCGAAAAGTGCATATACCAGCTGCAAAATGTTACCACGAGTCTTACTATTCAGAACAATTGTTGATTTTGTTCAACGTGATCTTCTCAGGGTGAAATATTTTGATCTAGTGTGAAGGAGACTTTGGCTTTGCAATAGCCTACATACCAAGCTCAAGGTTTACTTTCAGTGAGGGCCATATTAGCATATACTGAGCTCAAGATTCGCTCATGGTGAGGGCCTTAGAAGAACTTACCAAGCTCTAGATTTACTCTTAGTGAGGGCCATATTAACACATACCAAGCTCATAGGAGCACACACTGAACATAACATTTACTTTTATTAAGGACCATAGAACTACATACCAAGCTCAAGATTTACTCTTAGTAAGGGCCATAGTAGCATATAGTAAGCTCAAAATGTACTCTTTGGGAGGGCAACAGTAGCACAAACCAAACTCCAGATTTCCTTTTCGGTAAATGCATAGGTGTGCAAGATTCAACAATTTCCAAGACAATATAGATAAAAGAGGTATATAGTAAGGTGGTAAAAAGTAATGCCACATAGAGCATTTAGGCAATAATTGAATAAATAAAAAACTATCAGAAAAACAGCTTATCTAGCATTAATGTCAATTGCATCAAAAGGTAAAACAGCCTATGCAGGTCTAAAGTTAAACCTGACTGGGTCAAATGTTTTTCCGCCCAACATTTTTACAATGTCAGGCACATGTAAAGGGCTTACTCTAGTTTAATAACTTACCATCTGGCGTAAAAATCTTGTCAGAGATACATACTTCATGCAGCATTAAACAAGATTAAACTAAGGTCCGATTGACAAGGATGGATCTTGATTTTCTTAAATCTGCCCATGGGCTTCACTTCTGTAAATCATTAAATCAGAGCGTATGAGTGACCTGGGAGCTAGAACTTTCTCAGTGAACAAAGTGCTTGAAATATTGCTGTCTTGTTTCTTATTTCGATATAAACAACTGAAAAGTAGTGTGTCAAAGGATCCACCCCTAGATTACTATTTTTGATAGCTATATTTACTTCATATCAAGCATTTTGAATGCTACCAACGACAACATACATAAACAAATCAGCAGTCTCGTGGTAGTCAATAGCTTGATAGCGAAAATGTAGGTGGAACTTAAAACTTCAAAGAAAAAAGTATAGATGATGGGCACTATGGCCTTCATTACTACCCCGGCAGTCAGTGATAAAGTAGCGGTAATACCGCCAACAGGTTGGCGGTAACTACTGCCAAATTATGACCATGGCGGAAAGATCTCTGAAAGACAGCCTATGTTCCACACCGACCGCCAGGGTGGAAACAACAGCCACCATGGCAGTAGCCGCCTACAGCCCAGCAGAAGTCAATATTCTGCCCACCATATTATGACATGCCAAACCGCCACCTTTTCCGGGGCAGTACCAACGACATCAAAAGCCTGGTGGAAACAGAGCTCAGAAGGGAAAGTACTCATCATTGCAGACACAGGGAACAACCACGCTGCCATGGAACCTGAACTGCATGTCTTACCGATGATCTTCTACGTTCTGCTCCACCACGAACACCAACCCCTGCAAAGACGACGACGGTCAGCACAGCCGCGTAGCACACAAGGGAGGGAGGAGGAAAAAGAGAGTGACACACACACGCACAACACACACCTCACACACACACACACACACACACCATACACACAACCAGAGCAATTATAAAAACAATTTTACCCCGTCACTCAGTTGAATAATGCAAGGACAAAACGATTTCCCAAAAGTGATTGTAATGAGAACACAGTATGAAAAATACATTAGGCAAGATAATAGATATATACATATTTAAAGAAAAAGGGACACAGCCCAGTCCACAATGTTCGTAGGCCACATGGCCACAGGCCAAAGTCCAAGGCCACACATATCACCTGCTTCAACACGGAGAGAACACTGCAGGGGCATCAGTTGGTAAATAGGCAGGCACCTCAGGGGGACGGGGCAAACGGGGGCACCTCAGCTGGGAGATGTTACAAGACCACTAGTTCTCGAGGGGGCAACATGCCCTGTGCTTGATCCTGGAGAGTGATGGGCCACAGTCTCTCAAGTGGGTGTCATACCCACTGGTTCTAGAGGGGGCAAAATGCCCTGTGCTTGATCCCGGGGAGTGATGGGCATGTGGGTGTCTCACCCACAGGTTCTGGAGGGGACAATAAGCCCTGTGCTTGATCCTGGGCAGTGATGGGCCACAGTCTCTCAGGTGGGTGTCATACCCACTGGTTCTGGAGGGGGCAACAATCCCTATGCTTGATCCTGGGGAGTGATGGGCATGTCAGTGTCTTACCCACTGGTCCTGGAGGGTGTAACATGCCATATGCTTGATCCTGGGGAGTGATGGGCATGTGGGTGTCTTACCAACTGGTTCTGGAGGGGGCAACATGTCCTGTGCTTGATCCTAGGGAGTGATGGGCCACAGTCTTTCGGGTGGGTGTCATACCCACTGGTTCTGGAGGGGGCAACAATCCCTATGCTTTATCCTGGGGAGTGATGGGCATGTCGGTGTCTTACCCACTGGTTCCAGAGGGGGCAACATGCCCTGTGCTTGATCCTGGGGAGTGCAAGGCCACAGTCTCTCAGGTGGGTGTCTTACCCAGTGGTTTTGGAGGGGGCAACATGCTCTGTGTGTGATCCTGGGGTGTGCAAGGCCACAGTCTCTCAGGTGGGTGTCATACCCACTGGCTTTGGAGGGGGCAGGCCGCACAGCAGCCCTTGGAGGCCAGGATACATGCCGTCCGCCGGCAGTGCCCACACCTACTGCTGCGGATGAATAGATGATGGGGACATACCCCCGTGTACAGGCCCCTGGTGGACTTGGCAACACTGGAGGATAGACACATTATCCTCACCTATAGACTTGAAAGAGCCACAATCACAGAGCTGTGTGCCCAATTGGAGCGTGAGCTGATATCTGCTATCCGTCACCCCACTGAGATTCCTCCTCTTGTGCAAGTGCTATCAGTGCTTCATTTCCTGGCAACCGGTTCTTTCCAAGTGACAGTGGATTTGGCAACAGGAATGTCACAGCCAATGTTCTCAAATATGCTGACAAGAGTGTTGTCAGCCCTGATTAAGCACATGTGCAGCTACATTGTTTTCCCCCAGGTTGAAGATTTGGCCACAGTGAAGGCCGAGTTCTATACATTGGGACATATCCCCAACATAATTGGGGTAATTGATGGAACATATATTGCATTTGTTCCCCCGTCCAGAATGAACAGGTGTTCAGAAATCAGAAGAGTTTCCACTCTATGAATGTACAAATGGTGTGCCTTGAGGACCAGTACATCTCCCACGTCAATGTTAAGTATCCTGGGTCGGTGAATGAGGCCTTTGTCCTGAGGAATTGCAGCATCCCAAATGTGACAGCACAACTACAGAGGCACAGGGCGTGGCTAATAGGGAGCCCTGGTTCCCACCCAGTAGATGTTGGTGTATGGGTATGGTGTGAGCCATATGGGACAGTGTGTGGCTAAATGTTGTCCCTCAATATTTCAGGTGACTCTGGTTACCCCAACGTATCATAGCTGCTGACCACTGTGAGGAATGCCAGGACAAGGGAAGAAGAACATTATAATGAGGCCCATGGGCGAACCAGAAGGATAATTAAAAGGACCTTTGGCCTCCTGAAGGCCAGGTTCCAGTGCCTCCATCTGACAGGTGGATGCCTGTGCTACTCAGCCAAGAAGGTCTGCCAGATAGTGGCGGCATGCTGCATGTTGCATAACCTGGCCCTCAGATGCCATGCCCCATTCCTGCAGGAGGAGGAGGCTGGAGACGCCCCTGTGCCAGCAGTGGACCTTGTGGACAGTGAGGATGAGGAGGCAGAGGATGAGGATGAGGACAACAGAAAACCTGTGATCAGACAATACTCCAATGACACACAGGTAAGACAGTGTTACTTCACATTTCAATGACATTTGTTTGAATTTCTGTGGCACTGGCATGCTGATATTTCACACTTCTATGTCCACTTACTGTTCCCTCTCCCAATTCATTTTGCAGATGTTGGTGACCTCACATATACTCCTGGTGTGATCACTGCAGCCAGCTACAGGTCATTAAACTATGCTCAATTTCTGTACAATTGAATTGCGATGTTTGTACCTGTTTCAATGAATACATAATTGATAGACATGACACACTCCAAACTTCTTTTTTTCCAAGGGTGTTTATTGAAGTGTTAAAATATAGAGGGGCAAGTGCAATGGGATTGGGTGATGATGGAGGAAAGTCCAGGGTATTGTTCCAGTCTGTTTGTAGCACAGGTGCATTATCCAAGGGAACAAAGGAAGGGGAGCAATGGCAGTTCAAGGTGGACAGGGTGACTGAGTGGTACACAAGGGTGACAATCAGGAGAGTTTCATTTCCTGGTGGGGGTCTTGGCAAGTGACTCTGGCTTCTGTTTGGATCGCAGGGAACTTTTGCAGGGTGGTTGGCTTTCTGCAGGGGAAGGGGTGCTGGTGGCCTGTGAATCCTGTGGTGGGCCTCCTGTCCACTAGCGGCAGCAGAGGTGGAAGGCTGTTCAGATGTCTGTCTAGTGGCAGGGGCCCGCTGTTGTGAGACTGCCTCCCTCATAATATTGGCCATGTCTGCCAGCACCCCTGCTATGGAGATCAGGGTGTTGTTAATGGCCTGCAAGTCCTCCCTGATCCCCTGGTACGGTCCCTCCTGCAGCCACCTGTTCTCCTGCACATTGTCCAGGATCTGGCCCATCGTGTCCTGGGAATGTTGATAGGCTTCCAGGTTCTCTGCAAGTGCCTCCTGGAGAGTTGGTTCCCTGGGCCTGCCCTCCCCCTGGTTCACAGCAGTTCTCCCAGATTCCCTGTTAGCCTGTGCCTCTGTCCCCTGAACCATGTGCCCACTGCCACTGACCCCAGGTCCCTGATTGTCTTGGGAATGAGGTGTGGACTGGTGTCCCTGTAGAGGTGGACATGTTGTGTAGCCATTTTAGTTATAGCTCCATGCACGTTAGTTTAATACACTAGGCCGATGTGCACCTTGACCTAGATATATTTTATTCAGCTTTGCATTGTTATTTTTATAATAACCAGTTTTACGGTCTTGTTTTAATTTCTTCTATCTAACTGTTTTGCTTAGCCCAGCACTGTGTTCTCAAACAACACATTCTTGATCACTCTGTGCTTCAGTCAAGGCTACAGTTTGGTACATTGCCGGTGAACGTGGTAGAAGTTTAGTCTCCAACATTCATAGAAAATACACATCCTTACATAGGGACATTTTCTTAGAACATCAGCTGTATTATTATGAAAACACTTCCTAGTCCCATTACACGTCAAGAGGGAGATTCCAGCCAGGGAACCACAACTGTATGCTGAATGCTTCGCTGCAGATGCTAACGCAGACTGTAGGCCTTTGCTCAGGTATGAGGGTTGATGTCCTCCCGGGGGAACCTGAAAGGCAGGATTAGAGCTTAACATGCCGTGCTCAAATTATGATTCAGATGGAAAATAGTCCATCGGCTTCAGTGGCAATATGATAGCATTATTCTTATGCGTCAATCTCATCGTCACCATTTTAATATTGTTATGTTGTGTCGTTCTGGTTATTGCAGCTCACGCTTTGCTATCTAAAATGCAGTTCTTTTATTAAACCAGTCTTTAAAACTTATACTGCTTTTATTGTCATTTATATATGAGACCGAATAGTGAATGAGAGAACCGGATATGACCTGAGTGACCACAACTTCCCTGAGAAGTATGATATGTCATGCGCTCGGCTGCCCAATCATCTCTACCTTTCAGGAGAGATGAGGCACTGCTAATTAGCCAGAGCAAAACCCGGATTTGGAGGAACAGGTGTCACCCAACGTGGGACAGACTCAGTCTCCCAAACTGTGGACGATCTTGCTGCTCAAAATCCGGTATTCTCATTAGAATAACGAGAGCCTACGCGACTGGCACACTGCTGATTGACGTGTCTTGGGGACAGAGGTGTGTGTATGCTGGGTGGGTGCTGTGGTGGTGTTTCCTGATAGAGGAGGCTCTGTGATAGTGTGTGACTGGGCCTGGTTAACCGGTTGTCCAGAGGTCCCTGATGGGCCAAGTAGGTCATCCAGATCCTGAAGACCAGAGTTGCTGTTATCACTGTGGGCCTCTTCAGGTGGGGGACTGGATATTGCTGGCACCTCCTCTCTGGCGACATTGGCTGGCGTACCTGTGGGGATGTAAATGATGTGTTATGGCTTCTGTGTCTGACATATTGTGCATCCGTGGCTTGTCCTCTTTGGTTGTATTTGCCCTGGCAGCTTTCACTTGTGTACGTTGGTGTGTGGTGGGATGATTAGTTCTCTATAGTGTGCATGCTTTAGTGATGAGTGCCCATGCAGGGCTGTGAGTGGTGTCCATGCATTGGTAGTGTCATGAATCCCCAAGGTGCCTCCTGCGTTATCTGTCAGCATCCCCAGGGATTAGGGTTAAATCATATCTCTGTTGTTGGTTAAACCTTCAAGTTTCTAAGTAAACAGAATGTACTGTGTTACACAATTGGTTTTATCAATGCTTGTTTTACCAATGCTTATTTGCTCATGTGAGCAGGTGTAGACATGTGCTTCTAGTTGGGTGTGGTGACTCGTCCACATGTGGAAACTCAACTGCTTACCTGATTGGCTATAAATAGCAGAGTGAAGCATGCCTCCCTGCTTGGCTTCATTTTGCTTCCTGATCTCAGCATCTGATTTGGCAGTCCAGCCCCTGCTGTCATCGTCGTATTCAGGACTTTTGAGGCAATTCTTCTCTTCGTTCCTGTACCAGTTGACACCAGGTATTCCTCCAGCACTCCGGAAAAGACTGCAGCTAAGTGACTAGTATTCTCCAGTGAGTTTGTTCTTTGAGCGCTGCGCTTTCCTAGAACAGCTGGTGCATTTCAGACCTCGTATTTTGGCAGAGTGTTTATCTTGAAAAGACAAATGCATTTCTGAACATTCTACATTATTATTGTAGTTACTTGCCTAAATGTGGTTCAGGAAATCTGCTTGAGCTCAAGTACTACAAAAAGTGACAGTGCAATTTTAAAAGAGCATTTACATGATTTTTCTTTCCCTAATGGCATAACTCTTGGATATAAATTGTATCATTCATGCCTGTGTTTCAGGTTTGAGAAATTTGCTTTTGAAGGGTTTTTCACACACCCAGTGAAACCAAACCAAACTGTGCCACCCTAACTGTTTAAACCCAGAGTGGACATTTGTATTTCTTGGATTGTTTTTGTTCCTTTTAGTTTAACCCTATGCATGCAGGAAAGTTAGATGTGATATAATGAATGCCCTTATTTGTCTTTCTTGTGCATGATAAGTGCAACCACAGTTCTAATTGAAATGTGCAACGGTCAATCTCTGTGAACCCAGACCTAGTGTTGCAGTACTTATTGTTATGATACTCAGTTTGGGTTTTTGGTAATGCAGTGTTAGTAATTGTGCCAACCGTTATTATTATCCAAGAAAAGTGCTGGAGCATCCCAGTGTTTTTCTGCCACTCCCGTGCCCATATCAGAAAGAGAGATTCAGTTTCTAGGAAGTTGAGTGCACTAACTCTACTATCACTCTGTCAACAACGATCTGCCCCCGAAGATACAGGGTGCCTGGCTGGACCGGCAAGACGTGGCAGTGTTTTGTCTCTTTCTCTTCCACTCCACCTTTCCTTTTGTGACACCTGCCGGGGGTTTCTGTGTCCACCAGGAAGTGCTGAGAGGTGTTCCAGGAGGTCGAGGGGCATAACATCGCCCGGGCAGACATCCTGCTTTTCAGGTGAGTGGCCCCGTCTCGACATAAAGCCAAGCCACAACAAACAAGGCTGCCTGGGCAATGGATTCCTCAATGGGAACTTTCAAAAGTTTATCACAGGCTTTACCAGCTGATCAGGATGCTCCATCTTTATTAGATTTAACTAGGGCCCTAGTGGGATTACAGAAGGAAGTTCTTTCCTTAAAGCAAGAGAACCTGGAGTTGCACACTGAACTACGGCGGTATAAACCACAAGACACCCCCTGGGGGCCCTCGGTTTGACCCGTCTAATCATGTTCCTAGACCCGATTCAGGCCCAACGACTTTCACCACACAACCCATGCAGGTAATGGTCACAACACCAACCCCTGTGCCCTTACCACCTCCAGAAAGGTTTTTTGGAGATAGTGCCAAGTTCAACATTTTTGTCTTAACCAGTGCCAGCTACAGTTTTTGTGTCGGGCAGCTGCATTCCCAAACGATGCTGCAAAGGTAGCTTTTATTATCTCTTATTTGGGAGGCAACGCAGCTAATTGGTCTATTCTGCTGGTGGAGCGCAGTGACCCTATACTGTATGATTTCAACCGGTTCAAGGAAGCCTTGTGGAAACTGTTTGCCAAACACCACATCGTGCAAGCCAGTGACAATGAGTTGCTGAATTTGTGCCAGGGAAACAAGGATCTACTGTCCTATATCACCTCTTTCAATCAGTTGGTGGCAGAGACTGAGTGGCCCGAGGAGAAGAGGACCTCAGCCTTCTATCGTGGCCTTCGGGACAATCTCAAGGATGTTATAGCCCAAATTGTGGAACCTCCTACAGAGTGTTCCGAGTTCATTGACCTGGTGGTACTATTGGATCACCGCTTGAGTGAACGTAAGGGAGAAAAATTCCGGGGTGACACATGCTTAGTGGTGTTCAAAACTGAGAAAAAGGAGTCCACCATTCCCACTCATGATACACCTGAGCTCATGCAAATTGGCAGTGTGCGGGCCCACTATCTAAGGAAGAGAAAGAACGTAGGAAAAAATTGAAACTGTGTTTATACCGCGGTAAGGCCAGGCATTTTGCTCAGGAATGTCCTAAAAAGCCTACTGCTTCAAAGAAAGCCATCAACAGGGCCTGAATTCTCTCTTCCTGACCAGGTGGAAAACTAACTGGCTCGATAACTTCTGAGACCCTTTTATCGAGCGCTTCTTTCAATATTGCCTCACATCTTCTGGCTAATACCACCAGTCCAGTACCTCGACATCTAACTCTTAGTGTGACTTTAGTGTTGTCCCCTCAGGTTCGTAAGGTCATTCCCATATTGCTTGACTCTGGGGCTACCAGAAACGTTTTAGACTTGGTTTTGGCTAAAACCCTAAATATTACAACTGTCAGAAAAGATGTCCCTGAACCAGTCAGAGCCATGGATAGCTCAGAATTGTCCTCCGGGCTTATCGTTTATCAAACAACACCATTGTCCATGCTTTGTGCAAACAACCACACAGAACAAATTCAGTTTGACCTCATAGATACCTCCATATTTGGAGCCATTTTGGGGATACCCTGGCTTCAGTTACACAATCACAAAATTGAATGGGCAGCAAGGACAGTGACATTAGACTCTAAACATTGCTGGCACTCCTGTCACCAAGACAAACCATTACTAGTGACACCTTTGCATTGAGGGTCCACACATAGTACGGCTATCAAGCCGCACCGTATAAAGACTTCCATGATGTCTTTAGTGAACAGAAGGCCAACCAGCTGCCACCACCTAGGTCATACGATTGTCATATAGACTTGATTCCAGGGGCAACTCTACCATGTAGTAGGGTGTATGCTCTCTCTGAGCCTCAGAATCGATACCTGTGAGACTATCTGAATGATCTATTGGCTAAGGGTTTCATTCATCATTCAACGTCACCAGCATCGTCGTCTTTGTTCTTCGTGCCCAAGAAGAATTGTGAGCTGCACGCCTGTATAGATTATTGTGCAGTGAACAAAGTGACCATAAAAAATCGGTATCCACTTCTGTTGATCCCAGTACTTTTAGATCAGGTACATCAGTCGACCATTTATACTAAACTCGACCTCCGGGGCGCCTACCACTTGATCCGAGTGATGAAGGGGGGTGAGTGGAAGACGGCGTTCCAAACTAACTTCGGACTCTTCAAGTACACAGTGATGCCTTTCGGGTTGTGTAACGCTCCTGCAGCGTTTCAATTTTTCATCATTGAAGTGCTGCAGGAGTTTCTGGATATCTGTGTTTTGGTATACATAGACAACATTTTGATCTATTCGTCTTACATTGAGGAACATATAGGGCACGTAAGAGCGGTTTTACAACTGGTTCATGAGCATCATCTCTTCGTCAAGCTGGAAAAATTTGTTTTTCACGCTGCAACTGTAGAACTCCTGGGATATGTAATCACTCCCGATGGAATTTCCATGGATAGGTCCAAGGTACAAGCCATCCTGGATTGGGTAGCCCCAAGATCCATCAAGGAAGTGCAAGTTTTTGAGCTCCGTAAATTTTTATCAGAGATTTATACCCCACTTTTGTACTGTGGTATGTCCCATAACTCGTCTCCTACGAAAGGGGGTTAAGTTCCTCTGGGATGCAGAAGCTGAGAAAGCCTTCCAACATTTTAAAAACACATTCACTGAAGCACCCATTCCCCATCATCCCGACCCGGCTCAGCAATTTTTTGTGGAAGCAGATGATTCCCAAATGGCAGTGGGTGGTGTCTTGTCCTAACGAGATCCTGAGTCTGGGCATTTCCATCCAGTAGCTTACTTCTCTAAGAAATTGCTACCCGCAGAGCAAAATTACACGGTGGCGGAGTGGGAACTTCTGGCCATTAAGCTTGCCTTCCAGGAATGGCGTCACTACCTACTAGGAGCTAGACACACCGTAACTATTTACAGAGATCACCGTAATTTACAGTTTTTTAAAGCGACCAAGGCCCTGACACTTCGTCAGTTACGCTGGCTTCTATTCTTTAACGAGTTTGACTTCGTAATCACCCATAGGCACAGTACTACACAACAAAAGGCAGACACGTTGTCTAGGATGGGTTTCTCCTCTGATGTTGCGCTAGAACAGATCAGAAGCATTATACCCCCAGAAAAAATCATGGCTGTGTGCACTTCCCAAGAGTTCCTTGAGAAAATACGGGTAGCCCAACATAAGGTTCCCTGTTCAACTGATGTGTATGAAAAAGAGGGTTTACTATACCATGCTGATCAGTTGTATGTCCCTACCAAAGAATTACGGGATACAGTGTTATGTTGGGGACATGATTCTGTCCTCGCAGGTCACCCGGGTGAGAAAAAGATGTTAGATCTCTGTCAAAGGTGGTTTTGGTGGCCCACACATGTGCAGGATGTCAGAAGCTACGTCCAGACTTGTTCCACCTGTGTTCGGGCTAAAACCCCACATACTCCAGCCACAGGATTGTTACTTCCCATGCCAATTCCGGTGGCCCCATGGCATTCCATGAGGATGGATTTTATTTCTGATGTCCCAGCTTCCTGTGGACACACTGTCATATGGGTGGTTGTAGATTACCTAGCTAAAATGGATCATTTTGTTCCATTAAAATGCCTTCCTACAGCTTCCAAGCTCTCTGATTTGTTTGTCCAACACAGTGTACGGCTTCATGGGTTGCCCACCACAATTGTTTCCAATCATGGCCCCAATTTATATCACGGTTTTGGCGTAGCTTCTGTTCCTCTGTCGGTATGGCCGTCCGCTTGTCCTCTGCATATCATCCACAAACGGATGGGCAGACGGAACGTGCTAACCAATCGCTGGAGCAAATCCTGAGATGTTACATTGACACATGGTCTACTGAGTGGGATAAGGCTTTACCTCTTGTTGAATTTGTATATAACAATAGTGTCCTCATAGATACAGGAGTATCCCCATTTTACTGTTTGTTTGGTCTGCACCCAAGAATGCTACCTATAACTGGGTCCCAAACATCCACAAGAGTCCCATCGGTACAGAAACACCATGAAGAGTTACAGGAGATTAAAAAACAAGTACAACACAATTTAAAACTCTACCAAGCTCAAGTAAAAAAAAACAAGCAGAGAAAAGAAGGAGACCTACTACCTCTTATCAGATAGGAGATCAGGTGTGGCTCTCATCAAATAATCTTCATCTTGCAGGATCCAGAAAATTAAACCCCAGATTTCTAGGCCCCTTTCCTATTGCCAAAATCATCAATCCTGTGGTAGTAGAACTGACATTGCCAGATGATTTAAAGGTATACCCCATGTTTCATGTGTTGTTACTCCGTCCCTATTCCCCTGATACCCACGATACCCCAACACCTCCCCTGGTAAAAGTACACAGGCAATGGGAATTTGAAGTGACCAAAATTCTTGACTCCAGGCGCGTCCGTGGTGTTCTACACTATTTATTGGCTTGGAAAGGCTATGGGCCTTAGGACAATTCCTGGGAACCCGTGTCCACAGTTCATGTTCCACGTCTTACAAAAAAATTCCATCTTCTGCACCCTTCCAAGCCCTGTCCTTTGAGAGGGTCCTTGGTGGGGAGGACTGTCAGGAATCCCCAAGGTGCCTCCTGCATTATCTGTCAGCATTCCCAGGGATTAGGGTTAAATCATATCTCTGTTCTTGGTTAAACGTTCATGTTTCTAAGTAAACATAATGTGCTCTGTTACACAATTGGTTTTATCAATGCTTGTTTTACCAATGCTTGTTTGATAATATGAGCAGGTGTAGACATGTGCTTCTAATTGGGTGCGGTGACTCATCTACACGTGGAAAATCAACTGCTTTCCTGATTGGCTATAAATAGCAGAGTGAAGCATGCCTCCCTGCTTGGCTTCATTTTGCTTCCTGATCTCAGCATCTGATTTGGCAGTCCAGCCCCTGCTGTCATCCTCGTATTCAGAACTCTTGAGGCAATTCTTTTCTTTGTTCCTGTACCAGCTGACACCAGGCATTTCTCCAGCACTTTGGAAAAGACTGCAGCTAAGTGACTCGTATTCTCCAAGGAGTTTGTTCTTTGAGCGCCACGCTTTCCTAGAACAGCTGGTGTATTTCAGACCTTGTATTTTGGCAGAATGCTTATCTTGAAGAGACAAATGCATTTCTGAACATTCTACATTATTATTGAAGTTACTTGCCTAAATGTGCTTCAGGAAATCTGCTTGAGCTCAAGTACTACAAAAAGTGACAGTGCAATTTTAAAAGAGCATTTACTGACTTTCTTTCTCTAATAGCATATCTCTTGGATTTAAATTGTGTAATTCATGCCTGTGTTTCAGGTTTGAGGAATTTGCTTTTGAAGGGTTTTTCACACACACAGTGAAACCAAACCAAACTGTGCCACCCTAACTGTTTAAACCCAGAATGGACATTTGTATTTCTTGGATTGTTTTTGTTCCTTTTAGTTTAACCATATGCATGCAGGAAAGTTATATGTAATATAAATAATGCCCTTATTTGTCTTTCTTGTGCATTATAAGTGAGACCACAGTTCTAATTGTAGTGTGCAACAGTGAATCTCTGTGAAGCCCGCCCTAGTATTGCAGTACTTATTGTTATGGTACTCAGTTTGGGTTTCTGGTAATACAGTGTTAGTAATTGTGCCAACAGTTATTATTATCCAAGAAAAGTGCTGTAGCATCCCGGTGTTTTCTACCGCTCCCATGCCCATATCAGAAAGAGAGATTCAGTTTCAAGGAAGTTGAGTGCACTAACTCTACTATCACTCTGTCAACAACGACCTGCCCTCCAAAGATACAGGGTGCCTGGATGGACTGGCAAGACGTGGCAGTGTTTTGTTTCTTTCTCTTCTACTCCCCTTTCCTTTTGGGACACCTGCCGGGGTTTCTGTGTCCACCAGGAAGTGCTGAGAGGTGTTCCAGGAGGTCGGGGGCATACCATCGCCCCTGCAGACATCCTGATTTTCAGGTGAGTGGCCCCGTCTCGACAGGTAGCGCATGCAGGGCTTTGCATTGGGATGAGTGAGATGTGATGGTGGGGTGTGTGTGATGGAGTGGAGAGATGGTATGGGTATGTTATGGCATGCAAGTGGGGGGAGTAGTAGTAGAGAGTTGACTTACCAGAGTCCAGTCCTCCTCCCATTCCGGCCAGGCCCTCAGGATTGCCAAGACTTGCTCCTCCCATGTTGTTAGTTGTGGGGGAGGAGGTGGTGGGCCACCGCCAGTCCTCTGTACAGCGAGCTGGTGTCTTGCTGCAATGGAACGTACCTTCCCCCATAGGTCGTTCCACCTCTTCCTGATGTCATCCCTAGTTCTTGGGTGCTGTCCCATGATATTGATCCTGTCCACGATTCTCCGTCATAGCTCCATCTTCCTAGCTATCGATATCTCCTGCACCTGTGCTCCAAATAATTGTGGCTCTACCCTGATAATTTCCTCCACCATGACCCTTAGCTCCTCCTCTGTGAAACCGGGGTGTCTTTGTGGTGCCATGGGTGTTGTGTGAGGTGTGTAAGTGAGGGTATGTTGGGTAATGTGTTGGGGTGTGTGATGTGGGGTGCATGAGTGATGTATTGGTGTGAATACAGTGTGGCTCTAGTTGTGTCAGTGGTCTTGATGTCTCTCTGCTGACAATGGTTTGAAATGGTAAAGGGTTGTGGGTACTATGGGTGTGTGTTTGATAGTGGTGTGGGTGGGGTGTGTGTATGAGTGTCAAGTGTGTGTTGTTTGAATTGTCCAATGTGGTGTTGTTTTGTTTGTGTGTGTACATTTTGAGCGCGGCGGTATGTACAGCCAATAGTTTACCGCTGTTGAATGTCCGCCATGGTGATTCGTGGGTCATATTGTGATGGGCGTAGTTCTGATGGCGTAACAGTGTGGGTTTTGATACCGCAAGTTTATCACTGACCTTTGGGCTGGCGGGTTTGTGTATGTGGCTGAATACTGACGGTTTAGTGTGTGTGTATGTCATAATATGGTGAATGGATGTCCGCCGCCACGGGGCAAGTTGGCGGCTGTCAGTGTGGTGGTAAGTGGGATTTACCGCCAATGTCATAATTAGGGCCTATGGGGCATATTTATACTCTGTTTGCGCCGGAATTGCGTCGTTTTTTTTGACGCAATTCCGACGCAAAACTAACTCCAATGACTACTCCACACACTATGGCTGTGTATTACATGTCTTTATGCATCTGTGTGTAACGACAAACTCATCATTCTAAACCTGCATTCTCGTCACCATGCTCTAACCCTTACGACACAGTTCAGCCGAGTCAATCAGGAAACAAAAGGGTTCCATTACTAAGAACTCGCAGGACACTACATATCCCCCTCTGATAAATAAGTACAAATTTTTACAAATATTTACACAATCATAGTTCTCCAATGAGACTTCGTAGCACGTCCCGATCATGTCTTCGGAAACTGGGAACAGGCAAGAGGAGTGTCCATGATCTGTGTTGACGATGTAGGAGAAACAGCAGTCAGAGGTTTTTCAATTGTCCTTTCGGAACCAGTCTCTATACTGACATTGGTATCTGACAAGTGATGAGCTCAGAATGACATTTTCTCAGCTGATGAATGACCATGCGATCTCCTCTAGTGATAACAATGTCTTTTGTGTGTCATCTTTTATCTGCGTAGGTCATCCTTTTTCTGTTATGATCCAAGTTTTTGATAGGGGTTTCTTCTTCAGTATTTGATCTTGTCTTGGTACATTTAGGTAACTTGGTTGTCATTGTTCTCCCAAACATCAAAGTTGCGGGGCTGCCACCTGTGGTCGAGTGAGGGAGTCAAATGGTAGGCTCGCAGGGTAGAAATCAAGACAGTTTTAAGGTTGAGCTTTTCTAGCATGCTGAGCAGCTTTTTTTAATGTACTCTTGAAACATTTGACGAGGCCATTATCCTGTGGCCAAAGAAGTGTGCTCTTTTGATGCTGTATGTTAAGAAGATTGAAATATTCTCTGAATTCTCAACTATTGAAAGGTGGGCCATTGTCAGACTTTAAGATTGCAGGAGTTTCCCAGGTTGCAAAGATGCCATCTAATCTCTTGTTGACTCTCTATTGAGTGATAGATGAGAGATCTCCTATCAATTAAATACTGGAGTACTCATCAACAATCGCCATCAGGTGATGACCATTATCAAGAGGGCTGAAAAAGTCAACAGCAATTCTTTCCCTGACATACTTTGGTAACTCTGACATGCTTAAGTGGTGATGAGTAGTTTTCGATGACAGGCAGTTGCATAGATGACAGGCCTTCAACTCTCTTTCACCTCTTTCATTGAGGTGTGGAAACAAGACTCAGGGTCTGTTTACAAGTTCAGCGAATGGGATGACCCGTCCACCAAACTTCCGATGGGGAGGCTGCCGCCATACTGGCTACTTCCCCACCGGGCCCCTTACGACTTTACCGCTGGGCTGACACAAAGGTTTGCCCAGTGTGAAAGTGGCAGCATTATCGTCGGCTCACAATGCTGGGGAAACCCTGCACTGCCCATGCCAAGTGCTTGGGCAGTACAGGGGCCCCCTATGGCCCCTGCACCTGTTCTCCACCAGCCTTTTCATGTCGGTGAGATCGTCATGAAAAGGCTGGTGGAGAAGCAGGTCGTAATCAGCAGGCTGATTCTGACCTCCGCCACCGTCAGCCCAACAGGATGGAAGATCCAGGCAGAGACGGCGGTAGGTAGATGGGGCTGCCGACCTTGTAATGTGGTGGTCGGACCGCCACAACCCCAGCTGTCCAACAGCCACCGCAAGTGTGGCATTCCGAGGACCGCCACACTTGTAAGCAGGCCCTCAGTCTCAGAGAGCTTGTTTTGTGGCAACAATTCCATGGTGTCCTTCATGGGCCACCTCAATTATCTGTTGTCAAAGACACTCCTGAATAACAATTCTCAAAACTCTCAGGATAATGCCTTCTTGAGTCATAGACAGTTCATCTTTGACATTCTCGAGCTTATGGTATTTATCGTCACTGGCAAGAAGTATTGCATGCTGATTCAAAGACTGATGTGTAATAATGTCTTTCAGTTTTAACATGTCACTATCTTGACTCATGCCAATGACAATTTGCTTCAATGAAATAGCAACTGGTAGGGTTGATTTCACAATGAAATTTATGTAGGCTTCAGCCATCTTGGAAGTGGTACTATGACACTGTATAGGCACTCTGGAGAAGTAGTCGGCAAGGTTTTGATATTTTCCTGGATGGTGCATCAATAACAGCTTCTGCATGGAGCTTTGTAATAAAATATGCCATTTCAGTAGCGTGTTCAATGGCTTGTTTAATTCCTTTAAAGCTTTGTTTGCATTTATGTGAACAAAGAAATTAAATATTCTTTTTCTGCAAGTCTCTCAATGGAACACTCCAAGTGGCAAAGTCTGGCATGTATCGGGAACAGTAAGTGGCTATACCAAGAAATTAAAGTAACATGGAAACATCTTGAGGGGGAATGGTAGTTGACAATGCTTGCACTTTTGCTGGATCAGGTGTCATACCCCCATCAGAAAAGATATGGCCAAAGAACTTTATTGAAGTCACATTTCTCAGCATTTAAAGTTAAACCAGCACCAAACAGTAAATGACACGATTGCCTGAGAGCTTTATCGTGCTCCTTCTGTGAAGCTCCAAAAACGAATATCTCTTCACTGTAATTGAAAGCATTGATGAAAGGCTGTATGATACGTCGAATGACATCTTGAAAAATTTCTGCACACTGAAATTTAGTCTTTTATATTGAAACTGACCAATATGTGTAGAAAGTGTTGTAATGTACTTGCAATTCTCCCTCAGTTTCAACTGATGAAAGCCTTTGTTTAAATCAAAGTGGGAGAAGACTTTCACACCATTCAATTGTGCTATCATGTCAGCAATGTGCAGACCTGGATGTCATTCTTTTTTATTTGCCTTTGATGGAGCAGATATGTTAATTAAAGAAATTGCTAATGATTAATGTGTGTTTTATTAATGAGAAAAATGCATAGAGAAATTAAATTTTGAAAATAACGTGCGCATTTGAAAATGTGCCCTCGGAGAATGGTCACCATGTGTATTAAAAGAAGCAAAATAATAGAAAAGTTTATAAGAAATGCACTAATATGTCATAACGAAGTGTATAACCTATGTTTGGTATAAATTCATATTCTTAAATTAGCCAGACTAAAGGCCTGGTTTCACTGGGCCTTGCTTGCTCTGAACATGCAGAATTTGAGTGCCTCGCACAGGACTGGTAACCAGGGATGGCAACCTTGAAATGCTCAGAGTTCAAGCCGGTCAGCTTTAACATTCTGCAAATGTATCAACGAACAGGAGATGATGAAGACAATTTGATACAATTATGTGTAGTGTAGGCTAAATGTCCTTTCCCAGGACTTGAATAATAGAGGCACTGACTAGAGACTCGTATGCAACAATTTTGTTACCTGAAGTGCTGGATGATGTTCTCATCGCAAGAAGAACCAATCAGTTTTATGGGGCATAAAGCATATGCAAAATTGAAGATTTGTTAAACAAAAACTATAGGTTAGAGTCATAACTTCTAACAGACTGACCAATTAGCAATTAGTGGGATGGACTGGGAGACCCTAATAAAAAGTCACAACAAGGGGTGAGAAATCAGAACTGCGACGAGAAAGTTCATTACGTCAGGAGACGCTGTCCGAGGTGCTGACAATTGGGCTTATACTCTGTGAGCCTGATCCATAGCTGACCATTGATGACCTGGGGATGAAGACTGACTTGTTGCTGATCCATCCTGGATAGGTAGCTATGAAAATGTGACTGACAAATTCTGTGCCTTTTCTTCTAGGTACCAACTGCACAGTTTTTATAGAAATTCTATCTTAGGTAGATTTTTCCAAATTAATGTTTTCACTAAATTGTTTTTGCATGAAGACCCACATGCTAATGCTAATCTTGGTTAGGCTGACAGGGGAGACGTTGACAGTGACAAATGACTGACGATTTAATTTGCTGAATTACATCATTAATGCTGATATTCACTGACTTATGATTTGCATTATTGCTCATGTTTTCCTTTAAGAAAAGTGTTTTCTATGGGTGAACTAATAAAACTTGCTTAATAAAGATATATTTAACAGTTGATTAGAATTGTAATCAATAGGGAATAAAAGTTGTTAACCTTTTCCATGAGTGATGGTAATTTCTGATAAATACGGTTTTCTTTTTGGTTTCTGAAGTGGTTGGTATTGATCTATTGATGTTGATTATTGGATCGGTGGATACTCCATGCGATTTAAAAGGTTCATCGTCCTTACTAAGGACCGGGCGCGCTAGCAGTTTTTGGTAGCAGCTTCATGGTTAATTTCCTTGGGGAACTAGTTATGTGGTGATTACTGGTTATGGTAGCAGTTTAAGTTGGGGTTAGTTGTTCGTATTTTAAGAGCTTTGAATTTTGTTTTTTCGAAATGACAATTGTACCAAAGATGATGTTCCCTTAAGCCCAGAAATGACTTTCCCAAACCCTGGAACCTGCTAGTAAAGTTGGGTATGTTTCCAGCGTATTTTGTGGTAGTGTGAAAATGGTAGGTTGCGTTTGCACAGGCTTAAGAAAACCGCTGGTGAATTGTGAGGTATGTGAGGTATAGCAGGGAGTCTGCGTACTCCAGTTGAGGTTAGTAGGAGTATGTGTACTCCTTAGTATGAGAGTAGGGAAGTCGTCGAACTTCACATGTGTGTGGCGCTTTGTGCTAAAAAATTATCCACGTGGTTGTTAGTGATGTCCAGACCCTGCGTGGTCTAGGACTCCGGAGTAAGTTGACAAGTGTAGGAGACACTTGGTTATGTGTTGTAATCTGTCTGGTTTAGTAGGTTGATCGGGCGTGGTCAACAAGTCGGTGTGTGTGATAATTGGGTAAAAGAGATTTCGACTGAGATTTGATGAGTTCTATGTGCACCAGGACAGACCCATTGATCAGTTGAGAGTAAAATTTGTGGGTCAAATTTTGCTTGTGGGAGACTGAGAAAGAGGAATAGCTATATGAGCCAAGAGAGCCATTAGTGAAAACCCGTAAGGTCTCTGAAGCGATTGTGTCCCTTCCTGTAGTAAACCAGCAGGTTTGTTTTAGTTACTGGGTTTTGGTAAGTTCTCCCAATAATTTTCATTAATTGTGTGAATCGAGTCAAGGAGGACGAGCCGCAAGACTTTGTCAGCTGCTGTGAGTCAGTGTGACGTCAGAGTGTGCTACGCTGGGATAGGTCGGTTAGTGAGAAGAGCCACGAGCGGATTGGGAGCCGTCCGCAAGAGGCAATTGGTTGAGTAAGACGGTGAAGGGAATCTTGGGAGTAAAAGTCATTTCATATTTTGAATCAAAGGTAAACAAATCAGGTAAAATTAAGTTTTTCAAGGGATTTAAGAGTGCGATGAAGGGTGATACTTACATTAAGGCATCTGTAGGGGAGCCGACCCCACCGGAGGATTCTCCGGCCTATATTGTGATGGCGGAGCGAGGTGTTGCTCCGTGTTTATGGTTAAAGCAACGGTGCAAGTTAACAAAAAAACAAGGTTCTTTAGCGTTTCTGGAGCATGGTACATTTAATTTGAGAATTTTGGATCAATTGCGAATGTCATTGTACAACATGAAGCCATTACCGAGACCAGCACAGTTCGAAGCTTTAGCAATTTGGGAGCTAGTGGCCAGACAGCAACAAGAGATGAAGTTCAAGAGGAGGATGAAGTATGTAGAAAAATCATTAGATGAAGCTAGAAGGGATTGGGAGCAAAAGAGATGGAGAATGGCGACATCACAGGAGGTCAAATTGTTTCCTGCAATTGCAGAGGGAGATGAGACAGAGAAGGAAGATAGTGCCAAAGAGGACGAGAGTGGAGGGAGAAAGAAAAAGAGAAAGTCCTATGTGGATGACGATGACTCTGATGTTGAGGATCTCATTACACAGCTGTTAAGAGATCGACCTCCATCTTTAACAACCTATGCAGGGGGTCCAGGCACTAATGCTACTGCCCCTACAGCTGCTCTGGTACAAGCCCAGGGAGCTGAGGGAGCTGTACAGGCAGAAGGCGGACAAATACCAGGGGTACTACAGAGTACACCTAATGCAGGAACTACTACTGTAGTTCAAGCGCAGATACACCCTCAGTGCAGAGAATTTATCCAGATGTGCCAGTTCTTGAGACAGTCTCGAACATAATGGTGCCAAGAGAGCAGGTACCTCCAAAGCCAATGCTGATTCAGACAGATCCGACACCAATGTTATTGCCTTCAGCTCAAGCACAGGGTCTACCGCAGTTTACACCACTGACAGGAACACAATCAGATATCGCACCAGTTATGAATCAGGCAATGGGGGTAACATTCCTGCAAGGTGCAGGTGTTAGGGCAGCTCCAGATGCAATATCGCTACCAATTACTGTTGGTCCAGCGGTACCTTTATTTGCACAGAAGAAGTCAGATGCAGGGGAGCAGAATTAAATGTCACAGAGTCTTGTTAGGAGGGGAGTGAGTGATCCTGCGCAGCCAATGTCATCTGCGGTACAAACTTTCAATGGACGTAGACCTTTAATGGATCTTAGTCTACATGTAGCACTTCCAGATGCAGTAAATGGCCCGAATGCGAGTCAGAGATTGAGACTTTTGACACCGCAAGCTTCAGGTGCAGTGGTACAACTTGCCGAATGCAAGTAACATTTCATTAGAGGGATTGTCAGCTCAACAATTAAGTGAGTGGTTAGACAGTCTAAATACACCTCAGAATGCATCCAAGGGCGAGGATCAGATGAATCGAGTAAAGTTGAATATAGAGGTTACCGAATTATTCAAAGGAATAATGGGTGTGAATAGATTAGAGTCCTACACAGAAGAAGAGCTGAGGTACTTATGCCAAAAGATTACAAGAGAAGTGAGTAAAGTACATCAGAAATTGTCAGAGCTAGCAGATAAACATGAGATTGACATTGAGAAAACAAAGCAATTGAAATGCAGCAATAGATTAGATTTTGAGGCGAAGGATTTTGAACACATGAGATCAGCAGGAATGAAGGCACACTTGAGAGAATTACTGCACAGTGCACAGATTTGTGGAGCATTAGATAAGTGGGAAGGTAGATGGACAAAGAAAAAAGATAAATGAAAATGGGATTTACAAGAAGGGGCTGAAGGTGGCGACAAGGGGGAATCAGTCAAGATGCTTCCAATGAGAGAAATCCCAGGAGGGCAGTTCGTTCATGTTCCATGGCACAGAAGTGACATATTGTCATTTACAAATGATTATCCCAAATTGAGAGAGAAGCCGGTTGAGTGGTATCAACAGACAGAGAGATTTATGAAGCTTTCCAAATGTTTGTGGGAAGACTTGAACACTCTATTGGAGATAGTGTTGCCAGCAGATTTGTGGTTTGAGTGTAAGAGGGCTGAAGACAAGGATTTCTCCCAAAAACATTGATTGGCAGTGGATTGATAGAACGGTCCAAGAGTCTAAAGAATCAATACATACCTACCATGAAAGATTGTTGAAAGCATTCAAGGGGTACAGTGGTAAGGAAGCAATTGAGTCGAAAGATATGTTGCATTTCGTGTTCGGGTTTGTCGAAGGTCTAAGACCGGAGGTAGGGCAATCAATCAATCAATCAATAGATTTATAAAGCGCACTACCCACCCGTTAGGGTCTCAAGGCACTGGGGGAGGGGGACGCTACTGGTCGAAGAGCCATGTCTTGAGGCGTTTCTTGAATGTCAGGAGGTCCTGGGTCTGGAGAAGGTGGAGAGCGGTAGTGAGTTCCAGGTCTTGGCGGCTAGGTGGGAAAATGATCTTCCTCCGGTGATGGTGCAGCGGATGCAGGGGACGGAGGCGAGGGTGAAGCTGGTGGAGCGAAGATTGCGGGTCGGGTGTGGAAGGTGAGTCTGTCGTTGAGGTAGGCTGGACCTGTGTTGTGGAGGGCTTTGTGTGCGTGGGTGAGGAGTTTGAAGGTGATCCTCTTTGATACGGGTAGCCGATGTAGGTCTCTAAGGTGGGGGGAGGTGTGGTTGTGGCGTGGGACGTCAAGAATCAGGCGGGCGGAAGCGTTCTGGACTTGTTGCAGCTTTGTTTGTAGTTTGCCCATTGTTCCTGCATTTAGAGCATTTCCGCAGTCCAATCGGCTGCTGACTAGGGCGTGGGTGACAGTTTTCCTGGTTTCAACGGGAATCCACTTGAAGATCTTGGGGAGCATACCGAGAGTGTTGTAGCAGGAAGAGGAGCTTGTGTTGACCTTCGGAGTCATGCTGAGTGTGGAGTCCAAGATGAATCCCAGGTTGCATGCGTGGGTGGTGGGCGAGGGTGCGGTTCCTAGGGAGGTGGGCCACCAGGAGTCATTCCATGCTGAGGGGTTGGCGCCAAAGATGAGGATCTCTGTCTTGTCCGTGTTTAACTTGAGGGGACTTGATCCCATCCAGTTGGCGATGGCGTGAAGTCCGTTGTGGAGGTTGTTCTTTGCAGTTGTAGGGTCTTTCATGAGGGAGAGGATCAGCTGGGTGTCGTCTGCATAGGATATTATGTTGATGTGGTGAGTTCGTGCGATGTTGGTGAGAGGGGCCATGTAAATGTTGAAAAGCGTTGGGGTGAGGGATGATCCCTGAGGGACATCACAGATGATCTTGGAGGCTTCTGACTGGAACGGTGGAAGGCGGACTCTCTGTGTTCTGCCGGCGAGAAATGACAAGATCCATTCGAGAACCTTGTCGCGGATTCCGGTGTTGTGAAGGCGTGTGCGGAGAGCGTGATGACATACCGTGTCGAAGGCTGCGGAGAGGTCCAGGAGGATGAGTGCCGCTGTTTCTTCTTCGTCCAGCATGGTCCTGATGTCGTCTGTGGCAGCAATGAGTGCAGCCTCGGTGCTGTGGTTTTTGCAGAATCCGGATTGGGAGGTGTCGAGCGCCTTGCTGTCTTCCAGGAACTGGGATAATTGGCTGTTTAAGATTTTTTCGATGACCTTGGCTGGGAAGGGGAGGAGGGAGATCGTCCGGTAGTTCTTGGGGTCATCTGGGTCCGCCTTGGGCTTCTTCAGCAGGGCGTTGACTTCTGCGTGTTTCCAGCTTTCTGGGAAGATGGATGACTCAAAGGAGCTGTTGATGGTGTTGCAGGTGGGGAGCGATGATGTTGCTTGCTTTATTGAAGATGTGGTGTGGGCAGGGGTCTGATGGTGAGCCGGGATCGATGGAGGCTATGGTGTTAGCGATGTCTTCTTTGTTGATGAGGGTCCAGGTGTGGAGGAGGTAGGTGTTGTTTGAGGCATTGGGTTCGTGGGTGTCTGTGGTCAGTTGGTGGGTCAGGGGTTGAAGCTGTTGTGGATTTCTTCTGTCTTTTGATGGAAATGGGTTGCGAACTCCTGTGATGGCGGGGGTTCGTTGGAGCAGGTCCTGAGGTTGGAGAGCTCTTTGATGATGCTCTTTACTGTTGTGAGCGTTGGTGTTTATACGGTTTTTGTAGTGGGTCCTTTTGGTGGTGCGGATCAGCTGGTGATGCTTGCATGTGGCGTCCTTGAGTGCAATGTGGTTGGAGTTGGTAGGTTCAAGGCGCCAGGTTTTCTCCATTTTGCGACATGACCGTTTGGATTCCTGTAGGTCTGGGGTGAACCAGCTGGCCTTGGTTCTGTGGAGGGTGTTTGGGGTTTTTAGAGCGGGGCGAGGGTGTTGGCGCAATCCTCTATCCAGCAATGCAGGTTGGTGGCGGCTGTGTCAGGGTCCGGGATCCCAGGGGGTGGGGCCTGGGCGAGGGTGGAGATCAGTTCTTCCGTTGAGATTTTGCTCCAGTTGCGTCGGGGGGGTCGTGTGCGGTGGTGGTGTTAGGGTTTGTGCACAGCAAAGAGCATGTCCCCTCTCACTGCACTAGTGGGTTCTGTAATAGCTCCCTTTTAAACTTACTATTGAAAGCCTTTCTTGTTATCTCACCTTCTCCCCCCACCCCTCTAGGCTTCTGTGTATGTTGTTTAATGTGCTGTTTTGTTTACACATTGGGCCTTGCTTTTACCAAGGCTTCTTTAAAACAATCCTCTCTAGGCCATGTGTTAATTTAACTCATTTGCATAATAACTGAAACTCTGCACACCTTTCAAGAACATGTGCAACATGTGAGGACCACACCCAGCTCTTCAAACCACACCCAGCTCTGCACACCTTTCAAGAACATGTGCAGCATGTGAGGACCACACCCAGCCCTGTCTATAAAAGGCAGCCCCCGAGCCTCACCCAGTGCTTGTGCTCGTCTACCTCCCGCTTACCTGAGGACAGATCCCTCGGCGCTGGCACTCCTGCTCTCTACAGAGTTTCATTGGCTTCAATGGGCGCAGCTGCTGGCTCTTCCTTCTTCCGGTTTCCGGTTCCTCCTTGCCTTAGCCTCTCTCCTACAAGCAACCTACAAAAGAGAAAGAAGACAAGGTTAGACTGATCAGTATCTCTTGCCAGCAACAAGTAAGTGCAAAACTTTTATTACCTGAAAGAACTTTGACAACAATTTATGGATTCGTGTATAGACAATTTGAAACAAGATACCTTCCACGAACATTGTGATTCAAACTCTTTGTTACAAGAATACTTTGCGGAACTTTGTGAAGCAAACATTTTTTTATTTTTTTTAATGGAACTTTTAAGAATCGAACCGTGGAAACCATTAACAGCAAGGCAAACAGTAAATCAAGTACTTGCACAAATTACATGCTGTATTTTGACGTAAAAGTACAGTATTTGTTTTATAAAAGATTCTGGAAATATGGGAAAAGTGAGTCTGCTATTGGGAATTTAGCCTTTAGTTATATTAAGATGAATGTTTGATATTGGTAATTCTGATAACAGTATTTGTTTAATGTTTTAGAAGCTTTAGAGTAATAGAAAGCACATCCCAGAGCAGTAACACATTCCAAACCTGGAAACTAGAGACCAGGATCCAAGAGGTACTTTTAGAAGAAAATTTCTAATAAATAAAGGGATAGTCAGGAACCCAGTTAGGAATAGGTTGTACTTATCTGTTCTTTGTTTATGTTTCATTAGGCACCAGTTTCTACAAAAGTCAGAGAGGGCCGCAGATTTGTGCAGCACTTCAACAGTGGAAACGCAAGAACGGTGTTGTCTCTTTATTTTATTTTATCCACTTCCCCCTTCCCTTGAGCTTCTGTTCTTAGTGCACTGTTTTAAAAACTAGTGTGCTGGAACAAGCAGTTTCAGGGTGGGGTCGGATTGTCTTCAACCTCCATCAGAACTGAACAAGGACTCAGGTGAGCTGGGCTTTGACAGAAGCACAAGCCTTAAAAAAAAATAAAAAAAAAATAAAAAATTCAGTTCTGGTGGACGATGAATATCGGGGAAGAAATAGAGGGCATTGATGTCACGGATATGGCGCAGGCCCTAAATGAGGACTTGGCTCATAATGAATCAGTGTCTGGCATCTTGCAACATATGCAAGAGGAAATAGAGAGATTAAAGATGGAGAATACCTCTTTAAAACAGGATTTAAGCAGGTATAAATTTAGGGTATCTCAGTGGAACACAGCTTTTACGCCTTTGTTTAAAACCTCCTCAGAGACAGGGGCGCCATCAAAACATACAACTTTGCCTCCCCCAGTTGAGGTCACTGTTAATGTTCCCAATGCTGTGCCCTTAGCAGCACCTGAACGTTTTCATGGAGATAGTAACAAATTCCATGTTTTTATCAATCAATGTCAATTACACTTTGTTTGTAAGCCACAACAGTTCCCTACTGATGCTACGAAAGTGGCATTCGTCTTGTCTTATTTGGGTGGCACAGCAGCCAATTGGTCAATTCCTTTCGTGGAGAGAGATGATCCCATCCTCCATAATTGGAATCAATTTAAACGTACCATGACCAGCCTTTTTGCAAAACACACTTTCATGCAGGCAAGTGATAATGAGCTTTTAAATCTTAAACAAGGTAACAAGGATTTATTTACCTATCTCACTAGTTTTAATCGTTTACTCACCGAGACACAGTGGCTAGAAGAAAAGCGTGTCTCCCTTTTCTATAAAGGTTTGAGAGACGAGTTAAAAGACGCGCTGGCTCATATCGTTGATTTGTCAGAAGACTATTCGGACTTTGTAGATTTAGTTGTGAAATTAGAACATAGACTAGGAGAAAGAAAGGGAGATAAATACAAACTGGAATCACGGTTAACTTTTATTAGACACGAGAAGAAAGACCCAGATAATAAACTCCCTGAACCTGAGCCTATGCAAATAGGGACAGTCAGAGGTCCACTCACATCAGAGGAAAAAGAAAGAAGGAGAAAACTTCAATTATGCTTATATTGTGGAAGGGCAGGTCACTTTGCCAGAGAATGTCCAGTAAAGCCTAAAAATCCACGAAAGGGTGCTGTTTCCTCCACCTCCTCAACTGAATCGGGAAACGATTAAGCTCGACAAGGGGAGAGGTTACTTGTTCGAGAAAACAACTTAATCAAACCTCTAATGCTGCAGCCTTCATGGTACCGCACATACCTAGACATTTCATAATTCAGGTCGTTTTAATTGTTACTACCCAAGTGAGGCATTCTCTCCCTGTCCTACTGGACTCAGGCGCGACAGGAAATTTTGTGGATAATAAGTTAGCTGAAAACTTAGGACTTCCTATGTGCCTAAAGCCTTGTCCAGAAGCAGTATGTGCAGTGGATGGGTCAGAATTGACCTCTGGATTAATCACAAAACAAACAAGTCCACTTGTTATGGTCTGTCAGAACGGGCACACAGAGGTGATTAGCTTTGATCTGATAGATACTCCTAATTTTGGTTTGATTCTCGGGGTACCCTGGTTAACAACTCATAACCCAAAAATTGATTGGGTGAATAGAACTGTTACTTTGGATTCCTCTTTCTGTAGAACCAATTGCTATCAAGAAGCAGGTACAGAACAGAGCACAGTATTACACTGTGCTAGTGTTACACAAGATGAACCAAGTCTCCCTCCTGAATATTCTGACTTTAAAGACGTCTTTGATCCAGTAAAGGCTAGTGTGCTGCCCCCACATAGGTCTTATGACTGTCGTATAGATCTTATCCCAGGGGCCCCTTTACCTAATAACAGAGTGTATGCTTTGACTGACGAAGAAACCAAATACTTTAGAACCTACCTAGATGACCTACTACAGTCTGGGTTCATCCGTCATTCCACATCTCCGGTGTCATCTCCACTCTTTTTTATCCCGAAGCCGGATAAATCCCTGCGCGCGTGTATCGATTATAGAGGACTAAATAAGGCTACAATAAAGAATAAATATCCTCTTCCTCTAATACCTGTGTTGTTGGATCAATTAAGACATTCTACTGTATACACTAAACTAGATCTGCGGGGAGCTTACCACCTGGTCCGAGTAAAAGAGGGGGATGAGTGGAAGACAGCTTTCAAGACAAAGTTTGGTTTATTTGAGTACACAGTAATGCCCTTTGGGTTATGTAATGCCCCTGCGGCCTTTCAGTTCTTTATAAATGAGGTCCTACACGAATTCCTGGACGTTTGTGTCATAGTATACATAGAGGATATCCTCATTTACTCTAAGAACTCAGAAGAACATACCCAACATGTTCGTGCAGTATTATCAAAGTTAAAAGAAAATCATCTTTTTGCTAAGTTAGAAAAGTGTACTTTTAGTGTCAGCAAGGTGGACTTTTTAGGATACTGCCTGTCACCTCAAGGAATAACTATGGATGTAAAGAAAATCAGTGCTATTGCTGATTGGCAAGAACCATCCTCTGTAAAAGATATTCAGAAATTTCTGGGTTTCGGCAATTTTTATAGGAGGTTTATTGCACATTTTGCAGACATTGCGGCCCCAATAACTACCTTGTTGCGGAAAGGGCAACGATTTCTTTGGACTGATGAGGCGGCACACGCCTTTCAGCTCCTAAAACAAAAGTTCACTTCAGCCCCAATTCTGAAACATCCTGATCCTGACTTGCCTTTTTTTGTTGAAGCGGATGCTTCACAAGTAGCTTTAGGAGGAGTTCTCTCTCAACGAGATGCAGTAGATGGCCAGTTACATCCTATAGCCTTCTATTCCAAAAAGTTATTACCAGCTGAACAAAATTACACTGTGGCTGAAAGGGAACTACTAGCTATCAAAGTAGCCTTTTCAGAATGGAGGCACCATTTAATGGGAGCCAAGTACCCAGTTACAATCTTTTCTGACCATAGGAACCTACAGTTTTTTGGATCACTTAAAGCACTAACACCACGTCAGATGCGCTGGTAAATTCTTTTTAGCACATTTGACTTCGTAATAACCTATAGACCAGGTGCACAACAAATTCAATCTGATGTGTTATCTAGATACGGACATACTTCAGACATGAAACAAGATAAAATAGGAGAACCCATTATTCCTCCCCAAAAGTTTTTGGCACCAGTACAACAGAAGGATTTCATCACAGATCTATATAATGCACACATGCAAATAGCACCTCAGGATTGGTTAAAGGATTCCAATAACACAATACAACGAGGTTTATTGTATCACGACAACATGCTGTTAGTGCCCACCTCTGAATTACAAACACAGGTGATAATTTGGCATCACGCCTCACCGTTGGCAGGTCATCCTGGTTGGGTAAAAACCCTGGAAAATGTGCAAAAACACTTTTGGTGGGACACTATAAGAAAGGACATTAAGCAATTTGTCACTACCTGTCCAATTTGTGCAAGACATAAATCTTCTCATAAGGCCCCTGACGGCTTGTTAATACCAATGCCAACACCCAAACAACCTTGGCACACTGTGAGCGTAGACTTCATTGTAGGTTTACCACCTGTAAAATCTTTCACAACAGTGTTGGTTATAGTGGATTTTTTATCTAAAATGGCACATTTTGTACCATTACGGAAATTACCCACGGCGGCAGAATTTGCCGATATTTTTATAAGGGAAATTGTGCGTTTACATGGTTTGCCAAGCAAAGTGGTGTCAGACCGAGGGAGCCAGTTCAACTCTAAATTTTGGAAAAAATTATGTAAAAAACTGAAAATAGATGTGGCATTATCCACTGCTTTCCACCCAGAGACAGATGGACAGACTGAACGACTGAACCAAACCTTACTTCAAACGCTACGTTGTTTATTGGCTGATTATTCTAGTGAATGGTTGGAAGCTCTCCCTGTAGCGGAGTTTGTTTATAATAATACTGAGCATTCAGCTCTACTTTGCTCACCATTCTATTTCTTGCAGGGGTCATCCAAGAGCTATACCCATTTTGTTAGAAGATTCTCTGTTACCTACAGTAACGGATAGTCTAACGAGGTTAGGTGACATACAAGACAAAGCCAGGAAACATTTATTAAAGTACAAGGAAAGCATGAAAAGACAAGCAGACAAACACAGATCTGAGGCCCCAATGTATAAAATCGGTGACAAGGTATGGCTCTCCACAAAGAACCTAAACATAGAGGGATCCCGAAAGCTGCAACCACGTTTCATTGGACCCTTTAGTATAACTGCCATAGTAAACCCGGTAACAGTAAAATTAGATTTACCAAAAGAATATCCAGTACATACTACATTCCATGTGTCCTTGCTTAAGCCGTACAATCCAAAAACCCGACCTGAACCACCACCTCCACCCATACCAATTAAGGGAAATCTAGAATATGAAGTGAAAAGCATAAAAGACTCAAAAAGAATTAGTGGACGTCTGTTTTATTTAGTAGAATGGAAAGGATATGATGAATCTGAGAATTCATGGGAACCAGCATCATATGTACATGCCCCACAGCTGATTAGACGGTTTTATTTAAAAAATCCAGGAAAACCCCGTCCTGTAGGAGGGCCTTTGAGGGAGGCAACTGTTAGGGTTTGTGCACAGCAAAGAGCATGTCCCCTCTCACTGCACTAGTGGGTTCTGTAATAGCTCCCTTTTAAACTTACTATTGAAAGCCTTTCTTGTTATCTCACCTTCCCCCCCCCCTCTAGGCTTCTATGTATGTTGTTTAATGTGCTGTTTTGTTTACACATTGGGCCTTGCTTTTACCAAGGCTTCTTTAAAACACTCCTCTCTAGGCCATGTGTTAATTTAACTCATTTGCATAATAACTGAAACTCTGCACACCTTTCAAGAACATGTGCAGCATGTGAGGACCACACCCAGCTCTTCAAACCACACCCAGCTCTGCACACCTTTCAAGAACATGTGCAGCATGTGAGGACCACACCCAGCCCTGTCTATAAAAGGCAGCCCCCGAGCCTCACCCAGTGCTTGTGCTCGTCTACCTCCCGCTTACCTGAGGACAGATCCCTCGGCGCTGGCACTCCTGCTCTCTACAGACTTTCATTGGCTTCAATGGGCGCAGCTGCTGGCTCTTCCTTCTTCCGGTTTCCGGTTCCTCCTTGCCTTAGCCTCTCTCCTACAAGCAACCTGCAAAAGAGAAAGAAGACAAGGTTAGACTGATCAGTATCTCTTGCCAGCAACAAGTAAGTGCAAAACTTTTATTACCTGAAAGAACTTTGACAACAATTTCTGGATTCGTGTATAGACAATTTGAAACAAGATACCTTCCACGAACATTGTGATTCAAACTCTTTGTTACAAGAATACTTTGCGGAACTTTGTGAAGCAAACCTTTTTTTTTTTTTTATGGAACTTTTAAGAATCGAACCGTGGAAACCATTAACAGCAAGGCAAACAGTAAATCAAGGACTTGCACAAATTACATGCTGTATTTTGACGTAAAAGTACAGTATTTGTTTTATAAAAGATTCTGGAAATATGGGAAAAGTGAGTCTGCTATTGGGAATTTAGGCTTTAGTTATATTAAGATGAATGTTTGATATTGGTAATTCTGATAACGGTATTTGTTTAATGTTTTAGAAGCTTTAGAGTAATAGAAAGCACATCCCAGAGCAGTAACACATTCCAAACCTGGAAACTAGAGACCAGGATCCAAGAGGTACTTTTTGAAGAAAATTTCAAATGAATAAAGGGATAGTCAGGAACCCAGTTAGGAATAGGTTGTACTTATCTGTTCTTTGTTTATGTTTCATTAGGCACCAGTTTCTACAAAAGTCAGAGAGGGCCGCAGATTTGTGCAGCACTTCAACAGTGGAAACGCAAGAACGGTGTTGTCTCTTTATTTTATTTTATCCACTCCCCCCTTCCCTTGAGCTTCTGTTCTTAGTGCACTGTTTTAAAAACTAGTGTGCTGGAACAAGCAGTTTCAGGGTGGGGTCGGATTGTCTTCAACCTCCATCAGAACTGAACAAGGACTCAGGTGAGCTGGGCTTTGAAAGGTGGTGAGTGACTGGTTTCTGGTAGGAGAAGTGGATGCAGCGGTGGTCAGTCCAGCTGAGTTCATTGGAGTGGCTGAAGGAGACGTGACTGCTGGCTGAGAAGATGGGGTCGAGTGTGTGGCCTGCGGTGTGGGTGGGCGATGTGACGAGTTGTTTGAGGTCGAGGTTGGCGAGGCTGTCCAACAGGTTGGTGGTGTTGATGTTGTTGTTTTCTAGGTGGAAGTTCAGGTCGCTGAGGAGGATGTAGTCTGTTGAGGCGAGGGCATTGGCGCTGACGATGTCAGCAATGGTGTCGCAGAATAGGGATCAGGGGCCCGGGGGTCTGTAGATCAGTATTCCTTTGAGGGTGGTGTTGGCATTGATGTGGATGTTGAAGTGGAGGTGCTCGGCAAGTTTGAGGGTGTCGTGGGTGCTGCTTGAGACTTTGATGGTGCTTTTGTGGACTATGGTGATTCCTCCTCCTGGTTTGTTGGTGCAGTCTCTTCTGGTGATTTTGTAGCCTTCATGGATGGCTATGGCTAAGTAGGGTTCCGAGGCCGAGTTCGTCCAGGTTTCGTTGAGGAAGGCGATGTCCGGTGAAGTTGAGGTCAGTAGGTCCCAGAGTTCAATTGCGTGTTTGTGGACGGAGAGGGTGTTGAGTAGAATGCAGGTGAGGGGGTTGTCGGCAGGTCTGTCGTGGTGCTTTAGGGTACAGGTGAAGTGGCAGGCTTGGCAGGAGAAGGGTCTCTTGGTGTTCTTCGGGGTGGACTGGAAGCAGGTGGAGGAGCGTCCTGGATTGAGGGCGTGGAGGTCATTGGCAGCAGAACGGCGTGCGGTGGTGCGGGGGCCTCCCGGGCCAGGGGGAGTGGGGCTGGGCGCTGTCCTGTCGCGGACGGGCACAGACGGGCTTGCCGCTGGCGCGCCTTTGGTACAGCGACCGCCTTTAAGAAGGAGAGGAGGGAGGGAGGAGCAGCTGGGAGGCAGGAGGGGAAGGCGAATGGCAGCGCAAAGGGGGCGGGCCGCAGGGACGCAGTGGCAGGAAGCAGAACGGCTCGGGGGAGCCGAGAAAGGCAGCGGGGGGCAGAGAGCGCAACAGGGCAGAAAAGCGGCACAAAAAGTGAAAATACGGCACAAAAAAGAAAATAAAGAAAATACAGTGAAACAAGGCACAACGCTTACCACTAGACACCAGGGATGAGGAGGTGGAAGCCTCGAACACGCAAAGCCAGGGACACAGGCACAACCAGGTGGTGCTGCGCACATGGGGGAGCGAGCTCTTGACCAAAAACAGGTCAGAGGTCACTGATGGTCACAGATGATTAGGAGTCATTTAATTTGCTGACAAGCAAAGCCGATTGATGAGGTGATGCAATATGCAAAATACTGTACTGACGAAACTGAATTGAAACATAAAAAGTTGAAAGAAAAAGGGATGGTGATGCAAATAAAGACAGCTCAAACAGGAGTGCAGGGAGCTATAGTACCGCCTATGCTGCTGCAGTACAGAGCTGTTATGTTCCAGCCTCAAGTGAGAGGTAGAGGGTGTGGAATGGACATGATACGTGGTCCAGCTTAGGGACTGTGGTTGTTCAGAATGATATGCAAGGTATGAAAAAGATGTTACCGTGTCATTTGTGTGGAAACGTGGGACACTGAAAGCCGGAGTGTCCGTTGATGGTGCAGGATGGTGTGATTTCGCAAGGTGAAGTCAGTACATTTCAGATTGTGAAAGTCCCAAGAATGAAAGGATTAATTCCTAATGCTCAGAATCGAGGACAGAAATTCCTACTGGTGCAGCAAATGCAGGTGCTGCGTGCACAATTTTGCTCCATTACAGCCAGCACAGCAGCAGGTCCCCATGGTACCTAGACAGCAAATGCAAATACCTAAAGCCCCGATGGAGCAGCAACAGGTGATGCTTACTCAGCAGGTCACAGGTCAAAGACAAGACAGTAGTAATAACACATTACATCAGTTTCCATTTTACAGTGAGGATGAAATAAACAAAGAATGGATGAGTGACAGTTCGGATGAAGGAGCCTGTATGCTTGCTGCTTCTCTAGAAGTAGATCAGAGAGGACCTTTTGTGAAGGGAAAGATGATAGGCTACAAGGTCTCATTCTTGGTTGATACAGAAGCTACACACTCTACAGTATGAAGCATAGAAGTCCCTAATTTACCTCTTTCAGGCAGAACAGTACAAGTTGTGGGAGTGGAGAACAGACAGTTGACAAATCCAATCACAGAACCAGTGCAGGTCGAAATTGGAAATTACCAGGGAATGCATAGATTTGTGGTGTGCAATTCAAGTTCCGTATCCCTATTGCATAGAGACTTACTGTGCAAGACCAAATGTTCCATCAATTGTTCAGACACAGGGATAGAAGGCCAGACAAATAGTGATGATGAAGAAGAGCAGGCAACTGCAATGATAGTTAACAATGCCTATGAAGAATACCCATTGATTGAATTTTTCCCAATGTTCACTGAGAAAGAATTGCATGCGGATTTACAGAGAGCAGTGAAAGAAGAGGTATAGGATCTGACAGGAAAGGAAGTAGGTCTGATTAAGGGAGTTGAGCAGATTAAAATCACTTTGAAGCCAAATGCATTGTACCCGCAGCTTCCACAGTATAACATGCCACAAGATGTTTTAATGAAAGTGGCGCAAATATTTTGAAACTTTTTAAAACAAGGAGTTTTGAAACAAGTGCTGAGTAGCCCATGTAATTCACCGATAATGGGTTTGAAAAAACCATGTGGGAAAATACGAGTTGTGCAGGACTTGCGAAAAGTAAATGACATGGTGGTTAGGTGTTGTCCGATAGTGCCCAATCCAGCAGTGATACTGTTTCAGATTCCTTGCGTTGCAGAGTGGTTCACAGTGGTAGATCTGTCACAAGCTTTCTTTTCTGTGCCTCTTCACGGGGATAGTCAGTTTCTTTTTAGTTTCAAATTCCTAGACAGAGCCTACAGCTGGTACAGGCTTCCACAAGGGTATACGGAGTCACCATCACTATTTAATCAGATCCTGAAAAAGAACCTGTAGTCGTTGGAATTGCCATGCCAGTCGACTCTGGTGCAGTACATTGATGACTTGCTAATCGCATCCAGAACAAGGAACAAGTGTAAAAATGACTTGATTGCCCTGTTGAATCATTTGGGAGAGTTTGGACCTAAAGGCTCACCTGTGAAATTACAATTTTGCCAAAAGACAGTGCAATATCTGGGACACCAGATTGAGAAGGGATTGAGGAGAATTTCCAGGGAGAGAATTACCATGATTCTGCAGAGAAATCCCCCAACTTCACAGAGAAATGTCAGAATGTTTCTGGGAATGGTTGGGTATTGTAGACAGTGGATTCCAAATTTTGCTGAAATTGCCAAACCCTTACAGCAATTCATACATAAGGGAGTTACAGATCCCATTACCCTAGATGAGGACCAGATGAAAGCATTCACCGAATTGAGAGAGAGTTTGTGCAGAGCTCCAGCGTTAGGAATGCCTGATTACACAAAGCCTTTTACATTGTTTTGTCATGAACGTGATGCTTGTTCTTTGTCTGTCTTGACACAGGTCCATGGAGGTGCTTATCGCCCAGTAGCTTATTTTTCAGCTACCTTGGACCCGGTTGCAGCAGCTTTACCAGGTTGTCTGCGAGCAGTAGCCGCAGTTGGTCTAAGTCTTTCCCAATGTGAGGGGGTAGTCAAGGGATACCCTTTGACGGTAATGGTACCACATTCTGTTGAGATTTTACTGACACGGACAAAAACTCAATATTTGACGGGTGCAAGACTGACCAGGTATGAGATGAGCATCTTGGGTGCTCCAAATGTAACATTGAAAAGATGTACGGTGCTAAACCCAGCAACATTACTGTGATACTGTGGAAATTGAAAAAGAGGAAGATATTGAGCATAATTGTCTTGAGGGAACTGAAGCTATGTACAAAACCAAGGTCTGACATTAGAGACACACGTTTAGAAGAAAATGACCAAATTGTCTTTATTGATGGTTCGTGTCTCAGGGATGGATCAGGCACACTGAGAGCAGGATATGCTGTATGCACCATTACAGGCACCTTAGAAGCTTCATGGCTTCCAGGTGTATGCTCTGTACAAGTGGCAGAGCTAGTAGCTCTTACTAGAGCCTGCTATGTTTCTGCAAGATTAAGAGTCACAATCTATACCGATAGTCAATATGGATTTGGAATTGTTCATGATTTTGGCCAGTTGTGGTCGCAGCAAGGTTTTATGACCTCGACTGGAACTCCAGTAAGAAATGGCGACCGGATAAAAGAGTTGTTGTACGCAATTCAGTTACCTTAAGAAATTGCTATGGTAAAATGCAGTGCACACCAAAAGACACAGGATTACATTTCCTTGGGAAATGGATATGCGGATCAAGTCGCAAGGTTTTGCGCATTGAACTGTATATCATTTAAGGACAAGTGGGAACTAATGCATGAAGAAGAAAATAATCGTGCAAGTTTTGCTTTGAAAATAATTGACACACTAGAGGAAATGAAGACCTTGCAGGAAAATGCAGACAAGGAAGAGAAAAAGCTTTGGGTAAAACTTAAGTGTATTCAAAGACCAGATGAGATTTGGGTTTCTGAGGAGGGTCAGATGGTACTACCAACCAGTTTGTTGACTCAGATGGCCCGTGATTATCATGGCCAAGCAAATATTGGAAGAGATGACATGGTTAGATTGTTCAAAGTTGATTGGTTTAATCCAAAGTTCAGACAAGCAGCAGAGGCAGTATGTCATCAGTGTGTAATCTGTCAACAATTAAATGTGGGAAAAGGGACAGTGGTGAATTTGAACCACATTGGAAGAGCAGGAGGACCATTCAGCAGAATGCAGTTGGATTTCATTGAGATGCCTGCATGTGGTGGATTGAAGTACGTGTTGGTGATTGTGTGTGTGTTTAGTCATTGGATTGAGGCATACCCCACACTTAGGAATGACAGTCTCACAGTTGCGAAGCTGTTGCTTAGAGAGTTAATACCACGGTTCAGATTTCCGATCTCTTTAGAATCAGATAGGGGAACACACTTCAATAATGAAGTGATCAAACTCTTATGTGCAGCATTAAACATTGAGCAGAAGTTGCATTGCAGTTATCGCCCAGAAGCATCAGGACTTGTAGAACAAATGAATGGTACACTGAAATCAAGAATCGCCAAAATGTGTGCCACAACAAATCTGAAATGGCCAGATGCATTACCTTTGGTGTTGATGTCAATGCGAAATATACCTGACAGAAAGACAGGACTGTCACCCCAGGAGATTCTCATTGGCAGAGCAATGAGGTTGCCAGCAATTCCAGCAAATGCTCTTGTCAATATTACAGATGACATGGTGTTGGATTACTGCAAAGGTCTGGCTGATGTGGTTCGATCTTTTTCTCAGCAGGTGCAGGCTGCTACCCTGCCACCCATCCATGACCCAGGTCACAATCTGAGAGCTGGAGATTGGGTCGTCATTAAAAAGCATGTTCGAAAGACTTGCCTACAGCCGCTTTGGAAGGGCCCATATCAGGTGGTGCTAACAACTACGACAGCTGTGAAGTATGCTGGGCTACCTCACTGGATACATGCGAGCCATACCAAGAGAGTGGTGAGTCTGCAAGATCATGAAGAAGTGTTGTTGAGAGCACCAACAGCAGCGAAACAAGTGGCTTTTCCTGAGCCAGAACCGGAGCAAGCTGAGCCTAAAATTGACCCAGAACTGGTGGAAAAGGGTCAATCACTCCAGTAAGAGGCGAAAGTGCAGAAATAGAAGAGGGTGAGCAAGAGTCTAACTCAACAGAGACAACTGGAGAAGCAAACGCAGGAAGGGTTCTCCCAGAAGTAGATGGTGCCGAAGCACAAGCAGAGCAAGTGCCAGATCAAGAGAGGGAAAGAGGTGAGACGGATCAAAGCCAAAGTGGTCCGACTCCTCCTGAACCTGCTGCAGGTCCATCAAGAGAAAGCACCATAGAAAGAGGAAAAGAGAAGAGTCCAATTTTGAAAAGAATACTGACAGAAGGATCAAGGACAGGAGACAATTGGCCTGAATCGCAAATTGGAAAGAAGAAAGAATTGGTCATAAATGAGCCAATAGAGGAAGAAGTAGACACTACAAGAAAAGACAAACTAAGTGAAGGAGAATTAGCTGGGAAACGAAGGGTGAAAAGGAAAAGAGTAGCAAGTCGAAGATACGCAGGTCCTGAGTGGGCGTATGCAGCAACAAATGAATGGCAAAATGAGTTTATGTCCTTTTGCTTTGACAGAGAAGTTCCGAATCAGTACTTTGATCCAACCTGAAGGGAATCAATAGACTGAGTTGTTGAGCTAATCTGAAGAAGAATAAATAGAGACTGTTGAAATAAAAAACAACGGAAAAGACATTGATAACCTGATATGACATTTGAAAACCTGGATGTGACAAGCTGCTAACTGATTTTATAAAGGAGAAAAGGGTTCCTGCATGTGAAACTGAAGTGTGAGAAAAGAAGCATTTTTTATTTTTCATAATGTTTGACTTTTTCTGTTGCATTTTAACTACGAGTTATTTCTACTTTCTGATTCTTTACAGATCATGGCTGAATTAAATAATCGTGTAAGAAATATTAGATATTGCAGATATTTGAGTGTTGGAGTAGCAATTATGTCTGGAATAATGTTTATAATAATGATTGTGGGAATGTCTATTCATGAAATGAAGGAAGCTGCTATTGCTCCTGTTCTTGAGACTACTACACTAAAAGCTTTAGAGAGGTTCAAGCTAGATGAAAAATATTTGCATGACTATACTAATGCAGGAGGAGAGCTTTCTTCTATTGTTTTCTATCGGTTTTTGAGTGAGTATGTGGAGACAATGGATGCAATAATTGTCTTGTGTGTACGCAAATTCCTTCCTCTGTGGAAGAATGGGTTACGTACCATAGCTTGCCATTAACATACGGCATAACTTGTAGTTTGCTATTAACCAGATTCTATATTAAGAATATATTCAGTATGGGGGGCGTGGCCAAAATGGTGACCGGGATGGTCGCATAATCTGCAGCTCTGATCCGGGCCCGTGTTTATCATCCTAAAACAGGCACCGGCACCCTTAAGCGTGCGAGATGCCACCTGCTCTGACTGGGGCGCCGACATCTCCTCACCTAAACCCGACTGCGGCACTTCGGGAACCAAGAAGCGGGCTGCGGTCTCGGGAAAGGCCGACGAGACCCGCGGAGGTCGAGGCTCGTTCGCCGGGGCCATTGGGACGTGGCGCCTCCTGCACCGTAGCGGCTGTGCCGAGGGCCACGGACGTGTTCCCGGCGCGCTGCTGTCTGACCCGACTGCCGGAGGGGAGGCGCGGACTCCGGCGAAGGTGAGACAGCGCCTGTGCCCCTGCTCCGGGGCCGTGCGCTTAGAGCGGCCGCCCTCTCCGGGGGTCGCGCTCAGCCCGATGCGTGCTGCGCTCCTGAGGGGAACCAACTCGCTCCCCCTGCCCCGCATGTTCTATGCCATTGGGACACACGGCCACTTTGAACTCTCGAGGCTACCACGCGGGTTGAAACCGCGCTCCCCACGGGAGCAGATGTGACCTCGCCGGTGCCCTTGACCCGTGACTCTACACCCGGGGCGGCCGGATGAAAACACCCGGGGGCACTGTACGGTCAATCCCTCTTGGACCAAGTCCGGATCAATAAAAAGCCAAGCAGTGAGGGGGAAAGACAAGTGGGGAAACAAATAAACAAAAAGAAGAGAAAGTAAAGTCAGGACCACCAAAGATTAAGAAAACTGAGAACTACCAGGCCCAGCCTCCAAGCAGCAGCACAACAATAAAACAGACCCCTCCAGCAATAAAATATACAACAGGGCACAACATTATATCCTCCTGCAGTTCTTCACCGGCGGCACTAATCGAGCCGCAGAGTTCCCAGCAGTGCTCTCACCAGACATAAAAGCCTTGGGACTCTCCACTATAAAGTGTGTACACTACACAAGTAAAGTACTCCTACCCAGTCCTCACTACTCCAAACAGCGCTGTCGGATCCCAAGATATGGGCCCTTCTCCTCTGCAACAACACGCAATCCTGACGGACACGGTGCTCTAGTACCCGAGTGTGGAGCAACTTCTCTACCTGATACGTAGCAAGTTTCCCACTTTAAAGGAACAAACCTCTGCAGCCCTAACCAATTGAAGCCACTCAAAAGACAATTGTTAACAGCAATACCACCACGTAAACAATCAATGGGCAAACCAAAGACCCCACGCGCACCTTCTGGGAATATGGATGCTGGTGCCCCACCCCAACTGCGGAGGCCTCGGCCACACAACAAGCACTACAAAAGATGGAAATAACACTCCAAACACACATAACGCAATTTGAAAAGATTTTACAAGCCATACTAGACACTAAAATTACCCTGGAAGCAAAAATAGGCTCGGTAATCGAAGATGTTAACATATTGCGTGCAGACCAACATGTGTTAGCTGAAAAGGTCGCAGGTTTGGAAAAAGATACGTCACACTTCTCACCAGCGGTAACCAAACTCCAGTCACAAATGGGGGCTGTAACAGCAGAATTGGAGACACTGAAGCGCAAAGCTGAAGACGCGGAAGGAAGGTCCAGACGTAACAATATCCGCTTCGTGGGATTTCCTGAGCGTGTTGAGGACCCATGTGCAGAACTGTTCATTGAGCAATGGCTAATAGAAACAGTACTGAAGGACAATGTCCCGAAGTTCTTCTCAGTAGAACGCGCCCATAGGGTTCCCGGAAAACCCTCGCCACCCGGCACTCAGCCTCACCCACTAATAACAAGACTCCTCAATTACCGCGATAGGGACCTCATATTGCAACTGTTTCGTAAAGCAGGCCCAATGCGCTTCGAAGGAGCAGACATATCGGCCTACCCGGATTTTACAGCAGAGGTACAGAAAAAGCGTAATTCATTTTTTCGGGTCAAAGAGCGACTAAGAGACCACAACATCAAATACGCTCTGCTGTTCCCGGCCAAACTTCGAATACAGGATGACACCTGCACTCTCTTTTTTACCTCACCAGAAGATGCATGGACTTGGCTTCACGCAAAGGGACTCGCTGACCCGTTAAATGCAAGAAACCCCAAAGGCAAAAATCACCCCCCTAGTGACAAACGCAAACCCCGCAGGCAACCAGACACTAAACCTACCCCTGAACAGTCTCACGCGGAACGCTCTCTACTACTGCAGACTACATCCCTCTTCGCCAATACATCTCCGGGGTCCGTATCGATGCAAGCGGGATTGGAATCCGAGCTAGGGGTACTTTCTGACTCTACAGATTCCACCTGCGCCCCCAATCTTACTCCACGGACAACAGACGACATCTGCTAATGTATACCAGTCTCGGACACAACGGTACATGACATCCTACAGAAGAAGCCACTAATCGCCCGCTAAAACCTATTGCTGCCCACTGGCTCCGCCTCTACTTCACCGCTACCCCTGACCGCAGCAAAAGATTCACGGTTGGCCCCAGAAAGTATCAATCTCAACAAGAGCATAACGGGTCGGGACCAGCATTGACTTGAATTTACTTATTTGAAACACCCCCGCACCATATGGACCGTTCCACCTGGTTGGCAAGTATTGTATTGTTAAAGCCCTTGCCACAACCACAGTTATTGTTAGATATAGTTAATGTTATTGTTTTAATTAGCAGAGTCACAACCAAGAGGCATAACTTAGCTTATAGTATTCGAAGTAAATGTCATTTTTTTGTTAACAACAAGTACACACCAGGTAACCGCAGTATAAACTGGCTAGGCGCAATGGGCGTGAAATACACTATAGATGCAAAAAGAGCCGGCCCTCCAAACTCACAAAGCCCATACACATAATTACAAATGACCCATGGCAGCCCAGAGACAACAGTATAACCCACAATATAAAATACTCACATGGAATAAAAGGGGCATGGCATCCCCGCGTAAGCGACAACAGATCCACGCATGCCTTAGGAGACATCAAATACATTTTGCCATGCTGCAGGAGACACACCTGACTAAGTCCTCTTTGGAGTATACAAAAGTAAAATGGAAAGGGCAATTATATGGTACCACTTTTTCAACATATGCCAGGGGAGTAGCGATCTGGATAGCCCCTGGGGTCCCCTACGTTATGTCCCGCGTACAATGTGACCCAAATGGCCGATATGTCCTCCTGGAAGGTGCCCTAGATGGGGAACCCATGGCATTTGCATCAATATATACTCCGAACTCAAATCAATGGGAATTTTTACGGACACTTAACAGAAGTAAACTCAACGACCCGGAGATGGATACCATTTGGGGCGGCGACTTTAATTGCGTATTAGACATTCACAGAGACCGCTCTATCCCTCCGTTGGATAACACCCTAGCTAAACGTGCTTCAATTGAACTTGCAGAGTGGGCCTCCAATAATAGGCTAAGAGAAATTTGGAGAACTGGCCACCCCACACACCGCGAATATTCGCTCTACTCCCCAGTGCATAAATTATACACTAGAATAGATATGATATTCGCATCAAATGACATAATTCCAAAAATAACCACATCAGGCTATCTGGCTCGCACCATATCTGATCATAACCCGCTCCAAGCTACCCTGAGAATGGGCCGCACACACATGTGCATTCCCACATGGCGTTTACAACCAGATGCCTTCATAGATCCTCCTTTTCATGCTGAACTAGCTAAATGCTTATCGGATTACTTTACTTTAAATAAAAACACAACAACAGCGCGCGCCATGGAATGGGACGCTCACAAAGTGGTTATATGCGGCCACTGCCTTGCAGCCTCATTGGGGGTCAAAAGAATGCTTACCAGGGAACTAATAGAGATAGAATCTAAAATGCGCAAGGCGGAGACCGAGGCCACTACCAGTGTGACCTCGCTTGAAACACTAAACTCACTGAAATCTGACTACAGAGAAGCTGATGACAGACTCAGTAGACATGACTACAGACATTTCAAAGCCCGACAGCACGCAGAAGGCGACAGATCGGGCCAACTACTAGCATGGTTGGTGCGCCAACCACTACAGTCCTCACCTATAGGCGCGATAAGAACACACTCAGGGGAAGTGACTAACACTCAAGCTGGAATTAATAAGTCCTTTCATACGTATTATCGTTCCCTATATCAGCCCACTAGCCCTCCAAATGAGCAAACACTGTCTGAACTCCTGTCATTGATTCCCCAAAATATGAATACCATTGATAGCGCAGCCACACTGGATGGTCCCATTACTAGTGAAGAACTACGCTTAGCTCTTTCTCAAATGGCACGTGGCAAGACCCCTGGTTCAGACGGACTACCAATGGAATATTATAGCTCATTATCCGCCCATCTCCTGCAGCCTTTGATCGAGGTATTTAATGAGGCACGAAATAGAAAGCAGTTACCAGACTCCATGCGCGAAGCATTGATAGTGGTACTACCAAAACCAGGACGCGATCCACTTGATGTCAAATCCTATAGACCACTCTCCCTGTTAAACACTGACTGTAAACTCCTGGGGAAAATTTTAGCAAACAGGCTACTCCCTTATTTATCAGACTTAATTCATCATGATCAATCTGGATTTGTACCAGGGAGGAACACTTTTCTAAATATAAGACGCCTAATACATATATTACACAGTACCACAGAAACTGAGGCAGTGGCTGTGGCATTAGACATAGAGAAGGCGTTTGACACGCTCGGATGGGAGTATCTCTTCCACACTCTGAAAGCGTTCGGCTTTCAAAACGGTTTCATCAACTGGATTGCCACGTTATACGCAAAACCAACAGCTCGCGTCAATACGGGCCAAATTATATCAGAGGCGTTCCCTATCGGTAGAGGCACCAGCCAAGGATGCCCTCTATCCCCTTTATTATTTGCAATAGCTATGGAGCCATTGGCAATCAAACTCCGTAGCCGCGCAAGCGGATGGGGCATCAGAGAATCCAACATATACCATATTATTTCCTTATATGCGGATGATGCTTTAATATACTTGCGTAACTATACCTCCTCCCTCACAGAATTATACAAATCCTAGATAACTTTGCTCTTTCCTCTGGTCTATGCATTAATTGGGCGAAATCATGTATTTTCCCGCTTACCCGTATACCTATTGAACAGCAAACGTCATTACCACTACACCAACTGGCATGGGCATATCAGACCTTTAAATATCTGGGGATTCAGGTCTGCCACTCCATGACAGACCTACGTGAGGGCAACCTCGATAGGCTGCTATGCTCAACTCGAGGATCTATGGCATTTTGGAGCTCCCTCCCACTGTCACCCATGGGTCGCACGGCCATAGCTAAAATGTTAATACTCCCTAGATTTTTATACTATTTCATAGCGCTCCCATTATCCCTGCCACGTTCATTCTTTCATAAACTACATTCCCTGCTAACAGATTTGTTGTGGGGCAGGGACAGACGGAGAGTAGCGCTAGCCATCACACAATATCCACAGGAGGAAGGCGGGCTCGGCATGCCGAACTTTGAATTATATTACGCAGCAGCCCAACTCCAATGGGTAACCACGTGGCTTAGCGAACCACCCACCCCAGAGGGTACAGCAATAATGTCTTATACGGCACCACAAACTATATTGACATCACTTATGTCCAAACCTCCTTACCCGTCTAATAAAAATCCCCTAGTAGAAACAGCCAGATACTGCTGGCGGAGATATGTCCAGGGCAAAACCCTAATTCCCCCTTACTCGCCTGCAATACCTTTGGCTCAGGTACCAGGTGTCCAAGCTCTCTCCCATCACCATGATATACGGGTAACCAAGACATTGAACATGGGGGACCTGTATTTGAGCACTAAAGCAAGCACTTTCGCAGAGCTCGTGTCTACCCGTATCATGCAACCTGGGGCCTTCTTAACATTCAACGCCATTAACAAACTTATACAAAACTTTTGGGGACGCAACCCAAATGAACCCGACGAATCCCCTCTACTCACCTCATTACTCACTATAGGAAACACAAAGGGCAGCATTACTAAATTATATAAAATACTCCTAACAGATACCTGCACTGCTCTGACCTAAGTTAAAAGCTGCTGGGATGGGGCCCTCCCTACACCGGTCGACCAGAAGTCCTGGAAAGCTGCCCTTACCACGATTAAATCCGTATCCCGTAACGTCAGACTAAGATACACTCAATTCAATTACATCCACCAAGCATATCTATCTCCGTCCCGTATCAACAAAATATACCCAAACTCTAAACCAGAATGCCCTAGATGTGCTACCCCCACTGCTAATTTCTACCATATGGTTTGGGAATGCCACACAATAAATACTGGCTGGTGCAGCATTACCGAGACGGTTGCAGACATAATAGACAACACGCTTACTCCCACACCAGAATCCTGCTTGCTGGGCATACGTTACCAGGGCAAGAATGAAAAACACACTCACAAGTTTATAGATCTTGCGTTTGTAATATACAAGCGATTGATGGCCCCCTATTACGCCTGGCTTGCAGCCTTACACAGCTCCACACTAGCGGAGGCCCACACTCTAAGACAGCTGCAACTTAGAGGCCAGATACAAGAGGGTGCCGAACACTGGGACCACTTTGTAGTACAAATAGAGTCTAGAGATGATAAATACCCCCCTTGAAATACGTGACATGAACAATATTACCTGCAAGTAAATACTTAGCAATCACGACAAGGAACAAATCACACCTGACGTAACACCCCAGCTAATCTCGTCATATCAGCCCGAAAACATACAGTTGGATAACAAGCGCAACTTCACCCAGATGTGAACACGCAAGTTGATACTGGCTGCCGATGCTCTGTCAGCCCTGCCCTCGCCCCATTGCAAACCATATAACACGCAAACAAAGCACTAACATATTTCATGCCTACATGGCTGAATGTCGCCGCAATCACTTAGAATACCATTAAATATACTTAAGTAAAACTACAGATATGCCTATTGTTATTGTTATAAAATGTATCAAGTTAAGTTGTATGTCAGTACATTGAACTGTAACCGTACTGTATAGGAATTACAAGTACGTGTAGAGGCACATGAAAAGAGAAAAATGTTCATTCTCTTACTAATCCAAGGGAAATGTACTGCTGTGCGTGTGTTGTGTTTAATAAACAGATTTTAAAAAAAAGAAGAATATATTCAGTATTTCTACTCCAATCATGACTTAGGGGGTCATTCCAACCCTGGCGGTCGGTGTTAAAGCGGCGGCTAACCCGCCAACAGGCTTGCGGTGTAAAAAATGGAATTCTGACCCTGGCGGAAACCGCCAACAGAGACCGCCACTTTAACACTCCGACCGCCACGGCGGGACAAACAAACAGCGCGGCGGTCACCGCCAACAGACAGGCGGGAGACAATGTACTGCCCACCCTATCACAACCCACCAATCCGCCACCTTTTACGGGGCGGTAGCCCCGCCGATAAAAACACGGCGGAAACAGACATTTCAAACGGAAAATGCTCACCTCCATACACCCCACGAGGAATCTGGACAGCATGGAACCCGAACTACACATCCTACCAGCCATTGTCTTCCTGCTCCTCTACCAGGAGCACGAACACCGGCGCAGAAGACTACAGTGAGTACTGCACCTACGACACAGGGGAGGGGGGAGGAGAAAATATTACGGGCACACATACGCTACACACCCACCACCACCCTCACCCACTACAACACACACATCAATGCATAGCAATACATCACTGTTACAACCCCCAAAGCCCCCGGAAGAATACAAAGACAAAATGAAATGATCATAAACAGTCGAATATATTGTATTATCGGCATATAAAAATATCACATATTTAAAACTAATATATACATAAATATCAAAAGTCCGATAATTTTAGCTGTCATTGTCCGTGGACCACTGGGCCCAAATCACATGGGCAAGGCCCACACAGGATACCTGACACCAACGGAGAGAACACTGCAGAGGCATCAGATAGAAAAACTACAGGCACCTCAGGGGGAAGGGAAGGGGGGGTACCTCAGCCACATGAGCACATGACGCCAGATCCACGAGGGGCCTCCATGGCCACTGTCCCATCCTGGGGAGTGCAAAGCCACAGTCTCTCAAGTCTCTACAGTGGGTGGTTTGCTCACTGTACCATCCTGGGGAGTGCAAAGCCACAGTCTCTCAAGTCCATACAGTGGGTGGCTTGCCCACTGTACCATCCTGGGGAGTGCAAAGCCACAGTCTCTCAAGTCTCTACAGTGGGTGGTTTGCCCACTGTACCATCCTGGGGAGTGCAAAGCCACAGTCTCTCAAGTCCATACAGTGGGTGGCTTGCCCACTGTACCATCCTGGGGAGTGCAAAGCCACAGTCTCTTAAGTGGATGACAGTGTCCACTGGTTCTGGAGGGGGACTGGTGCCCAGAGTGCTTCGTGCAGCCCTGCCCGACACAGATGCGGCACTGCCCCTTCCGCCAATGGGCCAGCGGTGCTTGAGATGAAGGGCCCAGTGCAGCGGTGCTTGAGATGAAGGGCCCAGCGCAGCAGTGCTTGAGATGAAGGGCCCAGTGCAGCGGTGCTTGAGATGAAGGGCCCAGTGCAGCGGTGCTTGAGATGAAGGGCCCAGTGCAGCGGTGCTTGAGATGAAGGGCCCAGTGCAGCGGTGCTTGAGACGGCGGTGCCCAGTGCAGCGGTGCTTGAGACGGCGGTGCCCAGCGGAGCGGTGCTTGAGATGAAGGGCCCAGCGGAGCGGTGCTTGAGATGAAGGGCCCAGTGCAGCGGTGCTTGAGATGAAGGGCCCAGTTCAGCGGTGCTTGAGATGAAGGGCCCAGTGCAGCGGTGCTTGAGACGGCGGTGCCCAGTGCAGCGGTGCTTGAGACAGCGGTGCCCAGCGGAGCGATGCTTGAGACGGCGGTGCCCAGCGGAGCGGTGCTTGAGATGAAGGGCCCAGCGCAGCGATGCTTGAGATGAAGGGCCCAGTTTAGCGGTGCTTGAGATGAAGGGCCCAGTGCAGCGGTGCTTGAGACGGCGGTGCCCAGCGGAGCGGTGCTTGAGATTAAGGGCCCAGCGGAGCGGTGCTTGAGATGAAAGGCCCAGTGCAGCGGTGCTTGAGATGAAGGGTCCAGTTCAGCGGTGCTTAAGATGAAGGGCCCAGTGCAGCGGTGCTTGAGACGGCGGTGCCCAGCGGAGCGGTGCTTGAGATGAAGGGCCCAGCGGAGCGGTGCTTGAGATGAAGGGCCCAGTGCAGCGGTGCTTGAGATGAAGGGCCCAGTTCAGCGGTGCTTGCCTTGGCGGTCCTTGCCCTGTTCAGCGGTCCTTGTCCTGTTCAGCGGTGCTTGCCTTGGCGGTGCTTGCCCAGTTCAGCGGTGCTTGTCTTGGCAGTCCTTGCCCTGTTCAGCGGTCCTTGCCCTGTTCAGCGGTGCTTGCCTTGGCGGTGCTTGCCCAGTTCAGCGGTGCTTGCCTTGGCGGTCCTTGCCCTGTTCAGCGGTGCTTGAGTTGGCGCTCCTTCATTGCCCAGCTGGGCTGTGGCTGGCACTCCTTCATTGCCCAGCTGGGCTGTGGCTGGCGCTCCTTCATTGCCCAGCTGGGCTGTGGCTGGCGGGGCCCTCCTGGGCAGTTGGGCTGTGGCTGGCGTGGCCCTCCTGGGCAGCTGGGCTGTGGCTGGCGGGGCCCTCCTGGGCAGTTGGGCTGTGGCTGGCGGGGCCCTCCTGGGCAGCTGGGATGGGGCTGGTGGGGCCCTCCTGGGCAGCTGGCCTGCTGCCGGACTTGTCGGGCGTGCTGCCCTTCCCACCCTTCCCTGGTCGTCTGTGGCCCTTTCCCTCCTTTGGCAGTTTTGCCAGGTGGCACCCCACTTCCAGGCGGAGCCAGGGTAGGGATTTTGGTCCTTGGTGTCCTTGGCCTCTTGCGCCGGGCACTGGTGATCTTTGGGTGTTTTTCCGGGGGTGGGCTGGCCGTGCCTTGGCTCCTACCAGAACTAGTTGCCCTTGAGGGTGGGGGACTCCACATTCCTTGGACAACAGTCCTGATAGGTCCTGGTTTGGAGGTGCTGATTGCAGTCTTATTCGATGGACGGGATGGGGGAGTTGTTGGAAAGAGGTCAAGTTTGGAAAGGAAAATCAATTTGGAAAGAGAGGGACGGCTAGGTGTAGTGGGTATGGGAGTGGAGGAAGAGGATGTGGTTGTAGGAGTGTGAAGTCCGGTGTCTTTGGGTGCAGGTGCTTGGGCTGGAGGCTGTCGTGAGGTGGATGGCTGTTGGGTGGGTGGCTGCCTGCGTTTGTGTGGTTTGGAAGAGGGGGTGACAGACACATTGGGAGAGGACACAGGGGACGTGTAAATGGTAGTGGGGGTTATGACTGCACGTGTGCGGAATGTTCTGGTGGGTGTGCTGGTGATGGACGTAGTGGCTGAAGATGTTGTGCATGCAAGTGTGAGTGGCAATGTCACAGGGAGGGAGGAGAGAGACGAGGAGGAGGGGGACACAGTGGAGGCAGTGAGAGTTGGTGTGTCTGCATGTGGATGTTGCTTGTGTGAATGCTTGTGTGAAGTGTGGTGCTTATGTCTGGATGAGCTTCCCTTGGGTGTTGAGGTGTGTGCAGGCTGGTCTGTAGGTGTGTCTGGGATAGGCAGAGGTACAGGGGATTGGGTCTGGGTGGAGGAAGTTGGAGGGTGGAGGCTAGAGACAGGGACAATTGCTGCCGTCAGTGCTGAGGCCAGAGCGTTGAACGATCGCTGATGGGCAGCCTGACCCGAATGAATGCCCTCCAGGTATGCATTACTCCGGTGCACCTCCCTTTCTACACCCTGGATGGCATTCAAAAGGGTAGACTGCCCAACAATGATGGTCCTCAGGAGGTCAATGACCTCCTCACTGAGGGCAGCAGGGGTGACAGGGGCAGGGCCTGAGGTGCCTGGGGCGAAGGAGATGCCCACCTTCCTGGGTGAGCAGGCACGGGGCAAACGCTGAGGGGCTGCTGGGAGGGCGGTGCTGGTGCGCTGGGTGGCGGCTGTACCTGTTGTTGCGGGGGGCACGGATGTTGCCGCCACCACAAGGGAGCTCCCTTCAGAGGACGAGTCGCTGCCACTGACATAAGCACGAGTCCCCGCTGTGGAGCTCCCCTCGCCCTCCGTCTCACTGGTGAAATCCGAGTCAGTTGCATGGCCCGCCATGGCCATGTGAGATGCAGCTCCCTCGTGCTCCGATGCCACTTCTCCTCCGCCTGATGATGCTAATGCACACATGAACAGGAAGACCACAAAAAAGGGGGGGGGAGAAATAAAGACATGTTGAGTGCATGGATTACCGCTACCGTTGTCGGAGAGGACAGACACAGAAGCCCCCTGCACTACGCGGCGCACTTGGGGTCCACTACGCAATCCGTGGGACATGGCCTACAAGCCTATGGACGACGACTGCACACATAGATGACACAGGGCCATGAATAGCTGTACTTGGCACCCTACAGAGGTGGGGGCACAGGGCCATGCCTTACGGAGGGGCCTAGCCTACAGAAATCGCCCTGGCCTAGAGATACCCACAGCCCACCTCCCCCTCCCAGACACCTCCACTACGCGCAAAGTCACCAGAATGAGAGTGTACTCACCCCCTTGTGTCTGCTGTGATGTCCTCACGCGCCCATCCAAATCGGGGTAGGCCACCGCCAGGATCCGGGACATCAGGGGGGTCAATTGACGACTGGCACCCCGCCTACGTTGGGAGGCCATCCCCAGCAGATCCTCCGCCGTCTTCCTGCTCCTGCGTCGGATGTCCTCCCACCTCTTCCGGCAGTGGGTGCCCCGTCTGTTGTGGACCCCCAGGGTCCGGACGTCCTTGGCGATGGCACGCCAAATAGCGATTTTCTGGTGGGCGCTGACCTATGTGACATGTACAGGGGGAGAAAAAAAATCATCACCTTCTGCATGCTTGATGTGAGTGGCCCCCCATCCCCACCCTTGCCATGTGGCACATGCTCTCATCTGTCGTCTGATGCATGCCTCAATCGCTCCCCTCCCCACCATCTTTCATCCACCCGACTCAACCCAGGCATTGCCCACAAAGCATGCTCCCAGTGTACTTACCTGTTGGTCTGGAGGACCGTAGAGTAGCGCATACTGGGGGAGGACCCCATCCACGAGTTTCTCCAATTCTTCAGAAGTGAAGGCAGGGTCCCTTTCCCCAGTCGCAGCAGCCATTGTCTCTTCCAGACCGAGGTCACAGCAGCACTTGCAGTGTAGGTCCTCTCCTGTGGAAGATCAGGTATCGAGTGATTAAGTAGATAGAAAATGGCGGTCACGCCCCCAGCGGTGCGTATCGCGGCGGTGCATACCGCGACCGCCGGCGCACCTCGTCATTGGCTCGTGGAACCCATAGGATTCTATGTTAACCAATGCAGCTTTGCGCCGCGGTCTTCGACCGCCTACCGCCACAGTGTGCCACGCCAGCGCATTGACCTCACATCCCATTGTCACACTTCACAGGTCAGGCAGCCGCCATTTCAAGGGCCCACATGGCTTAATTTCTACTGCGTCACACATACCTAGGCCTTTCCTCAACACTCATACAAACCATTCAATGCATAGTGAATCGTGTTGTGTGCAGGCTGTGGGAACGTACCTGTGGGTTGATTGACTCTGTGCTCGCTGTTGTCCTTCCTAGGCACCCGTCCGCTTGGCAATGCGAGGAGATGGAGGAATCTTCCCGTGTACAGACCGCTTGTGGACCTGTCGACAATGGAGGAAAGACATGTCATACTGACATACAGGCTTGACCGAGCCACTATACAGGAACTGTGTGCCCAGCTGGAGGCAGACCTGATGTCACCCATCCGCCAACCCACAGGGATCCCCCCTCTAGTGCAGGTGCTGTCAGTGCTCCATTTCTTAGCAAGTGGGTCATTTCAAACAACAGTGGCCATATCATCAGGGATGTCTCAACCTATGTTTTCCAAGGTGTTGTCCAGAGTGTTGTCTGCCCTGCTGAAACACATGAGGAGCTACATCATTTTCCCTGAGGTGGGGGATTTGCCTACAGTGAAGGGCGATTTCTATGCCCTTGGACATATCCCCAACATCATAGGTGCCATTGATGGGACACATGTGGCTTTGGTACCCCCCAGCAGGAGTGAACAGGTGTACAGGAACAGGAAAAGTTATCATTCGATGAATGTACAGATGGTGTGTTTGGCTGACCAGTACATCTCCCATGTTAATGCCAAGTTCCCTGGGTCAGTGCATGACGCCTACATCCTGCGGAATAGCAGCATCCATGTGATGGGTCAACTCCAGAGGCACCGGGTGTGGCTATTAGGGGACTCTGGTTACCCCAACCTGTCCTGGCTACTGACCCCAGTGAGGAATCCCAGGACCAGGGCAGAGGAACGCTACAATGAGGCCCATGGGCGGACTAGGAGGGTGATCGAGCGAACCTTTGGCCTCCTGAAGGCCAGGTTCAGGTGCCTCCATATGACAGGTGTATCCCTAATGTACTCACCAAAGAAGGTGTGCTAGATCATCGTGGCCTGCTGTATGCTTCACAACCTGGCTTTGCGCCGCCAGGTGCCTTTTCTGCAGGAGGATGGTCCAGATGGTGGTGTTGTAGCAGCTGTGGAGCCTGTGGAGAGTGAAGAAGAGGAAGCCGGAGAGGACGACATAGACAACAGGAACACAGTAATAGAGCAATATTTTCAGTGACGCACATATAAGAGTACACACCGGCATATTACATTTACTTAAAAACTCCTACCTCTCTACTGTCTGACTATTTCCCCCAGTGTATGGTAACTGTGTTGTGACTTTCCCTTCCGTTTTCAGAGCTGTGGGCCCCACTGCGTGACATCTGCTTTGTTACCCTATGGACTACAGCTGTGTGACAGCGGTTTGTTGGCATCACAATGTGAATAACAATTTTGGCACTGTCATGTCTAATACATTTGTTAAAATCACAGACAGACTCCAGATTGTTTATGTGCAATAAGTGTGTTTATTCAAGTGCTCTAATTTGGATGGGTGGTTGCAAATCGGTGAGGGGTGATGGTGGAGGATTGTCCATGGCAGAGTCCAGACTATCAGGTTCACAGGTGCATTGTCCAAATGCCTGTGGGAATTGGAGCAGGGGCAGTTTAAGGTTGGACAGGGTGACAATGTGGGACAGTGGGATGACAATCAGGGCGGTATCCTTTGCTGGCGGGGGTCTTGACATGTTACTCTGTCTTCTTCCTGGATCTCAGGGCCCGCTTGCGGGGTGGTTCTCCTTCTGCAGGCGGTGGGGTTCTGGTGGCCTGTTGGTCTTCTGCCGGGGCCTCCTGTCCACTAGCGCCGGCGGAGGTGGTAGCCTGTTCTTGGTCCATGCTAGTGTCAGGGGCCCTTTGAGGTGCCACAGTGGTCCGCAATGTGGAAATTAACTCATTCAGGGCCACTACGATGGTACCCATGGCGGTACTGATGTTTCTCAGTTCCTCCCTGAACCCCATATACTGTTGTTCCTGCAGAAGCTGGATTTCCTGAAACCTGACCAAGACTGTCGCCATCGTCTCCTGGGAGCGGTGGTATGCTCCCATGATGGAGGAGAGGGCCTTGTGGAGAGTGGGTTCCCTTGGCCTGTCCCCCCCCTGTCGCACAGCTGCCCTCCCAGTTCCCCTGTTTCCTTGGGCCTCCGTCCCCTGGACCGTGTGCCCACTACCACTGCCCCCAGGTCCCTGTTGTTGTTGGGGGGGTGGGTTAGCCTGGGTTCCCTGTAGTGGTGGACACACCGCTGATTGACGTGTCCTGGGGACAGAGGTATGGGCCCGCTGGGTGGGTGCTGTGCTGGTGTTCCCAGAGGGGGGAAGGTCTGCTGTGGCCTGTGCCTGTCTGAGGGGAACCAACTGTCCCGAGGTCTCCGATGGACCGGGCTGGTCATCTAGATCCAGGGAGACAGAGCTGCTGTCATCACTGTGGGCCTCTTCTGGGGGTGGAGGGGACATTTGTGGACCCTACTGCGCGGTGACCTGGTGTTTGGGTCCTGCAGGGGTATAAAAGTATGGTTATTGCTTCTGTGTGTGCCAATGGCGTGCAATGGGTGGGTGCCCGTGTACCCCAGTGCTGGCATTCCTTTGTGGGGGCTGTTGTGACGGTATTTTGGGGGGGGGGGTGATGGGTATGTGCATTGGGCATGCCTTGGTGATGGGTGTCCATGCTTTGGGGCCGCATGCAGGGCTAAGTGTAGGGATGGGTGGGTTGTGATGGTGAGACATTTGCAAGGGGTAGTTGTGATGGGGTAAGGGTGAGTGTGGGGGTATGAGTTGGCATGCAGGTGGGGTGGGGGGGATGAAGTAGTGAAGATGAGACTTACCAGAGTCCATTCCTCCACCGACTCCTGCGAGGCCCTCAGGATGCAGGATGTTCAAGACTTGCTCCTCCCATGTTGTAAAATCTGGGGGAGGAGGTGGGGGTCCGCCGCCAGTCCGCTGTACCGCGATGTTGTGCCTTGATACCATGGAACGCACCTTCCCCCGTAGGTCGTTCCACCGCTTCCTGATGTCGTCCCTATTTCTCGGGTGCTGTCCCACAGCGTTGACCCTGTCCACTATTCTGCTCCATAGCTCCATCTTCCTGGCAATGGTGGTGTGCTGCACCTGTGTCCCGAACAGCTGGGGCTCTACTCGTACGATTTCCTCCACCATGACCCTGAGTCCAGTATCTGAGAACCTGGGGTGTCTTTGAGGTGCCATGGGGTGGTGTGGATGATGTGTGGGGTGGAGTGTGTAGTGATAGGTGGGGTGCTATTTAGTGGTGTGTTGTGTGAGGTGCGTGGAAGTTCTGTGGGTGTTGGTATTGTGTGCCTGTGGATGCTTGGTAGTTGACTGTGGTGTCTCTCTCTCGCCTTCTCTCTGAATTTCTGGTCGTAGGGGTTTGTGGGTGATGTGGGTGTGTGTTTTATATTGTATTGGGTGTGTGGGAGTGGTGTGTGTATGTGTATCAGGTGTGTGTATTTCGAATAGTCCAATGTGGTTGTGTTATGTACGAGTATGTGTATTTCGACCGCAGCGGTGTGTACCGCCAATAGAATACCGCGGTTGAAAGACCGCTGCGTGGAGTTGTGGGTCGTAATGGCATGGGCGTATTTCTGTTGGCGTGACGGTGGAGGTTTGGTCATCGCCAGTTTATCGCTGACCTTTGGTGTGGCGGACTTTTGTGGATGTCGGAATTTTGGCGGTTTGCCTGTTGTGGGTCAGAATGACCGTGGCGGTTTACCGCGACCGCGGCGGTCTTATGGCGGTCTTCTGACTGGCGGTAAGCGGCTTTTACCGCCGAGGTTGGAATGACCGCCTTAGTATTTCTTTTGTACCCATCATTAGATATTTGAGTAAAATAGCTAAGGAGCATGACATAGTATTAATTAGGGGATTCTTTGAACCAACACTAACATATGGAACTGCTAATGCTCACAGTAACAATTTAACCTGTTTGTTAACTCTGTTAGAAAAGAGCTTTGTAGGGCATACTGATGACAGAAGGAAGGCATTGAAGGAGAAATTAGAGAAAGGGCTGGAGAAAAAGACTTATAACAGTGACTATGCTTCCACTGCTATTAAAACACAAGGGAGATTAGCCTTAGATGCATTACACGTAGGCAAGCTTTGTATATATAGGCCAAAATTACGCACTGACACTGTTTGTAGGAACGAGTGAATGTAGGCATGTATTTTTGTTTCAGAGTAAACGGACTTTTATGATGAATGGTGTAGACCCTGTGATTCCTGGAATTTATTATATCTGTGGACTTAATGCTTATTACCGTCTTCCTAGAGGATGGTATGGGACATGCTATTTAGGGATAGTTTTCCCTAAAATATATCAGATAGATGACCTAAAGAAGATACCGAAAGTGACTGAATTACATTATAAACGACAGAGGAGGGAAACCTCTTCTGCAATTGTAGGGGATATTTTTGGTGCAATAATTCCTTCTGTAGGAGTTATTTTGAATGCAAACAAGATACGGAAATTGTCTACTATTGTGGATAATATGCTGACAAACTTTACAGGGGCAATACTCCTGTTAAATACCGAATTGCCTGCGGATAGAGCTATGACGCTTCAAAATAGGCTTGCTTTAGACATAATTTTGACGAAAGACGGCCGAGTCTGTAAAATGATTGATGCTAGGCATTGTTGTTTATTTATACCTGAGAATGATAAGGAGATAAGAGACTTACTTACTAATTTAACTAATTCAAGCAAGGGTTTGAAAGAATTGAAGGAACCAGGGGTTTGGGAAAAGGTTGGAAATGGATTTGCCTCTGAGGGAAATTGGTTTAGTCAAATTTGAAATGGGGTATTATGGAAAATTGTCCAGGGAATATTCATTGTGATTGTTTCCATATAAGGATTATGGGGTACATGCAAATTATGTCAGAAAATAAGATTAAGAAAATCAAGAATGATCAGAGGAGGGAAGAACCACATAGGAGACAAATTTATAGGGAAAATTCAAGAAGAAGGCAAAATACATCTGAGACAAATTTGTAAAGTATTGACAAGAAAGGTGTGATGACATATTTAGTCATCAGAGTAGGGACTGATGGAGCAGATATGTTAATTAAAGAAATTGCTAATGATTAATATGTTTTTTATTAATGACAAAAATGCATATAGAAATTAAATTTAGAATGGTCACCATGTGTATTAACGGATGCAAAATAATAGAAAAGTTTATAAGAAATGCACTAATATGTCATAACAAAGTGTATAACCTATGTTTTGTATTAATTCATATTCTTAAATTAGCCTGACTAAGAGCCTGGTTTCACTGGGCCTTGCTTGCTCTGAAGATGAAGAATTTGAGTGCCTCGCACAGGACTGGTAACCGGGGGTGGCAACCTTGAACCGCTCAGAGTTCAAGCCGCTCAGCTAGAACATTCTGCAAATGTACCAACGAACAGTAGATGATGAAGACAATTTGATACAATTATGTGTAGTGTAGGCTAAATGTCCTTTCCCAGGACTTGAACAATAGAGGGACTGACTATAGACTCGTATGCAACAATTTTGTTACCTGAAGAGCCGGATGATGTTCTCATCGCAAGAAGAACCAATCAGTTTTATGGGACGTAAAGCATATGCAAAATTTAAGATTTGGTAAACAAAAACTATAGGTTAGAGTCATAACTTCCCACGGACTGACCAATTAGCAATTAGTAGGATGGACTGGGAGACCCTAATAAAAGTCGTGACAAGGGGTGAGAAATCAGAACTGCGAGGAGAAAGTTCATTACGTCAGGAGACGCTGTCCGAGGTGCTGACAATTGGGCTTATACTATGTGAGCCTGATCCGTAGCTGACCATTGATGACCTGTGGACGAAGACTGACTTGTTGCTGATCGATCCTGGATAGGTAGCTATGAAAATGTGACTGACAAATTTTGTGCCTTTTCTTCTAGGTACCAACTGCGCTGTTTTTATAGAAATTCTCTCCTAGGTAGATTTTTCCAAATTAATGTTTTCACTAAATTGTTTTCACATGAAGACCCATATGCTAATGCTAATCTTGGTTAGGTAGGCTGACAGGGAAGACGCTGACGATGACAAATGACTGATGATTTAATTTGCTGAATTGCATCATCAATGCTGATATTCACTGACTTATGATTTGCATTATTGCCCATGTTTTCCTTTATGAAAAGTGTTTTCTATGGATGAACTAATACAAATTGCTTAATAAAGATATATTTAACAATTGATTTGAATTGTAATCAATAGGGAATAAAAGCTGTTAACCTTTTCCATGAGTGATGGTTATTTCTGATAAATACAATTTTCTTTTTGGTTTCTTAAGTGGTTGGTATTGATCTATTGATGTTGATTATTGGTTCGGTGATAGCTGCATGATTAGGATACTCCATGTGATTTAAAAGGTTCATCGACCTATACACGTCCCTTTGTAAGTTTGCTTACTAAGGACTGGGCGCGCTAGCACCTTGTTTGCTCCAAGCATATCCACACAGCTTCTTCGCTGTCCTTTTTGGGCACTCCCTCTATGGGAGAATCCCATGGGGTTGGGCCAGTAGAACGATCAATGATATCATGTTTAAGTAATGATTTTATATCTTTTTTAACAGTTTCTTGTAAATGGAATGCAATTTGTCTGTGTCTTTCAGCAACAGGATGGACATCCTCATGAATATGCAACTTTGTTTTTTCAGAGTTTAAAGCTTTCCTAACCCATGAAATAATGAAGGGAACTGACTTACTATTTTGTGATGAGCATTCATGTTGTAGTTCTCTGAGATCAGTCTCATATCAGCAGCCGTGCTAAAACTGAGTAAACAGGCATTTGATGTTGTACCTTAAAACACATGAATGGTCACCTGCACTTTTGTCGTCTTGTGTTTCATTGTCGCTACGTATGAACCTTGGCTTTTCAATGGCATTAATGCAACCCATGTATATCCTTTAGTTTTTGATGGTGTCAGTCGTGACAATGGAGATAACTCATTATATTTCTCCTCAGACAACATTTATCAACACACTGCTGTCAATAATGAAAGGTATTGAACAAAAGTTTACTTTCAGTGCAATCTTCGGACAATGTTTGAATGACTTTGGTACTTTTTCATGTCAACTTTTCTTTGACTGGTATTTTTCTTCACATACAGCAAGTCCTACAAATGCACATTTTTCTGAGGTAAACATCGTTATTGCACAATCATCTTGTTTCCACCTGATATTGATACTGAAGACCTTTTTAACGATGATTTAGATGATGATCAAATTTGTTTGGTGTAGATTTGTCTCAATTAGCGATGTCACGTCTTTCATGTTCCGGGGGCTATTTAGTTTTTTTGCTGTGATACACTTACCCTTTCCATTGCCTTGCAAGCAAACTGGTCCAAAATGCTGATACAGCTGCTGCATTTCTGCCCTACGGTTGGACATTTACCTTCATGTGGAAATGATATTCCACACCTGAAAAACAACGTATTTTTCCATGGAAACATCACTCTGTGTTTTTCAGCCGGGTACTTCTGCTTAATTTTCCTGTTAATGACTGACTTACTTTGGGCACCTCTGGCCTCCATATCAGCAGCTTGTTGATCGGCATGCTCTTCAACTTTGAGAACTCGTTCCAGGCGAAGAGTTTCTTTCAGCATTTGTCATCTGAATTAATCTGACAGACATCCATTAATAACTCTGAAACATATTGCTTCCTCATCATTAAATTCAATGAACTTACAGTGTTTGCATATCCAGTCTCTCAACAAATTTGCCAGTGGTTTCACCAACTCATTGTCATTCTTGACTGAAAATGTACCTTTCATTATCTACAGTCAGTATTGGATTGAACTTGAGATTCAAGGTTTCTTTAATTTGACAATATGTAACTTCACCATCTTGAAGTATTTTCTTTATGACTTATTTTACACCCTCATCAGCAAGATTATTATTTGATAATCTTCTTGGTATCATTTTCTTCTAGTGCATCAATAAAATTGTAAGGTCTCTATCCAAGTAGTCCATTTATCACCAATATTCTTCTTTTTGGTGGTATCAAATGGGGGTGTTTTCAGGAAGGCAGCAACATTATAACTGTTACCAGAATTGTCTGACACTGAGAATTGACTTCTATCTGACCCCTCTTAGAGATTTTGGTGAGCTTGTTTATGCACATCATCTGTGAGGCCTTACGACATGCTGTCCTCCAGGTCTTCTTTGACAGCTGAAAGAAACGTGGCCTTTTTTTTGGTCTCTGTAGGAAGAACAGCCTCTGACTCTTCTGATCAGCTCTTCAGGTATGGACGGCTCTGTAAGCACAACCCTGGGTGCTTTACCTTGGGCCACTTCCCACTGCTGGTGTATGATGACTCTTCAATCAGTTCTGATAAGCAGATTACCTATTCTTGTATCTGAATTGATGTTTTCTAAGGTGTCCTTTTGTGCTTTTACCTGGTTGATGTGTGCCTCTCAGCGTTTCTGGTCACAGCAATATCTTGCTATTTGCTGTTGCTGTTTGCTGCACTTTCAAAACCTGGTTGTGTCCGCCTCCAGCATTATCACTCCATATGATGTATAGCTTTATGTTGCCTAGTAGTGCAGTACCTCTCTTTACAGCCTTACCAGCAGGTTCTTGGCCAAAGATGTGTAGACTCCTCAGTGAAGCTTTCTTTATCTTCAACTGCTTCACACCAGCTGGGGATGTGGTTTGACTACACATAGGCCAAATGTCGATTCTGCTCTTCAATGGAGGCACACGGGGCACGCACAAACAGTTTGCTTGGACCATGGCAAACTCTCTGTGAGAATACTGCCAATCTTCAGGTTACTTATGCCATCCTCATCACCAGTTGTAGCCTCTTCCCCAGCCTGGATACCCACCAATGACTATTCCACACATGGAGCTGTGTATTACACATCTTTATTTGTCTGCGTATAACTGTGAACTCAACATTCTAAACATGGATTCAAATCACCATGCTCTAACCCTAACATCACAGTTCTATGGAGTTTGTCAGTAGAAAAAAGGTTTCCGCCATTAAGAACACACACGACTTCAAGAACAAACACTCCTCCCTATCTATGACCTGACAAGTAAACTCAGTCACCTCCTCCTGCTGGCACACCCTCCTCTAACTCTGGAACTTTTTCAAATGGATCCCAGCAGACTGCTGCAGGACAGTCACCTACGCCTTAGTCACAAGCAACCCTGACTATGGCAACACTCTCTATGCCGGCACCACGACGAGAAACAATAAAAAGCTGCAACTCATCCAGACTTGTCCTTAACTTCCCACGCTACGAATATATCTCCCAGCACCTGAGGACCCTCCATTGGCTTCCGATAGAAAAAGAAATCAACTTCAAGCCATACACAAAGTCGGACTGGCATACTTGAACCACTGTGTCTCCTTTCACACCGCTGCCAGATCCCTCCACTCCACGCAACTGGCTCTGGCCACTATCCCATGCATTAGAAAAACCACTACTGGAGGATGAGCCTTCACCTACTTCGCAACAAAGAGCTGGAACAACCTGCCCCTAGACCTCAGACAAAGGCCATTACTCACCATCTTCAGGAAGACCCTCAGGACGTGGCTCTTCGGAGGAGGCTCCACCCTTCCCTCCTCCACCCGCCCCATCGCCTTGAGACTCTCACGGGTGAGTAGCCGCGCTTTATAAAAAACTGATTGATTGATTGATTGATTGAAAAAGAAAATTAAAAATATATGGAAAAACATGCCCACTACTAGATCTCTGCAGCCAAAAATCATGAAAACACTCCTGTGGTGAAAAACAGCTGAAAAGCCAGAGCTATTTATAATCAGAGGGTAGTACAGAGCAGTCAGGCTCAAATTAAGAGGATGTGTAAAGTATTTGCTCAACACAACACACAGTAATACAATAAAAACACCACAAAAAGACTCCACACAAGTTTAGAAAAATAGAGAATAGTTATCTGAGTATAACAGGACCAAAACAACAAAAAATCCAATCAGTAGAAGTCGGTATATGATTTTTTAAAGATTAAATTAAAAATAGTGCTTGGAAGTCACCATCAGTCAAAAGCTTACTTGAGGTTGTGAGCGACCGGTGCAAATCCAAAGTTCAGCCTGACTATGATGGATGGTAGACCGGCTCCAGAACCCATGCAGGGTCTTCTGAAAAAGTACATTTAATAGAACAAAGCGTCAACTTGAGGGCACAATGTGTTAGTCTTTTCCAGACAGTCAGGTTATTGCACCGCCGTTGGGCTCTGTTGAGGTGAATGCGATGTGTCATTGTCGAGCCATGCAGGCTGTGGATCTGATGTCATTGAGCAGCCTCTGCACCGGCATCGAACAGCGATGCAGAAACATTTTACAGGCACTCAAGGTGGTGCATCTATTTTTTTAAGGAAAAAGCTGCAGAAGCCACTTCTGAGGCCCAGGACCGGAGAGGGGCACCTCAGGCAAGGGTGGGACTCACAGATGGCAGGGTCCAGTAGCACCAGGAGAGTTGCAGGCTGTCTTTGACGTCTCTGAGACTGCAGGAGAACAGGGGGCAAGCCAGCAAGCCCTTGGAGTCATTCTGGTTCAGTAGGATGGGTCCAGTTTTTGTCCTCAGAAGGGCAGAGCTCAGCAAGAGGCGGGACATGTCAGCAAAGCAGAGAAGCAACTCCTTGGAGCAGTCAGCCCAGGCAGAATGACGATCCTTACAGCACAGAAGTTTTACTCCAGCAGAGTTCTTCGCAAATCAAGTAGTGATTTGATTTCAGGGGGTCAGAGTCCCAGGACTTATACTCAAAAGTGCATTTGACTTGGGAGTGATTTCAAAGCAGCTCCTTCAAGTGCACTGGTCCCCCTTTCATTCCAGCCCTGGCTTTAGACTATGGGTAGGGGGTAATCAGACCTTTGTGTGGGGACAAACACTTCCCTAATGAAGTGTAGGTGTGAGCTCCCCTCCACCCTTCCAGCCCATCAGAATACAGATGAATGCTTTGTCACACCCACCCATCCTATATTTGTGGCTGTCTGGGGGAATGCACAAAGTGTAGCTGCCACCTAGCCCATACGTGCATTCCAGGCAGGCTGGGAGGCACATAGAGCAGTAGAAACAGAGTAATGCCTACTTTCTAAGAGTGGTAATTTTAAAATAGTAATGTTAAATCCGACGTTCCCATTAAATAGGATATATCATTAACATTCAAATGATATTAAAGATGTAGCTACTCCTTTCTGTTCAGGAATTACAGCTTCAAAGTATATTAAGGAATTCACAATCCTTGGTTATGAGAGGAGTAGGCCTCACAGTGATGAAAAACAGCTTTGGGAGTTTTTCATTACCAGAATATGTAAAACTTAAAAGTACATGTCCTGGCTTTTACTTATATAGCACCCTGCCCTATGGCTAACTAGGGCCTACCTATGGGGTGATATTTGTATTAAAAAGGGAGCTTAAGGCTTGGCAAGAGGTTTTAAATGCCAAGTCAAAATGGCAGTAAACTGCACACACAGGCAGCACAGTGGCAGGCCTGAAACAGGTTTGAAAGTCTATTTCTGTGAGTAGCACACTCAGTGCTGCAAGTCCACTAGTAGCATTTGATTTACATGCCGTGGGTATATGGTATGCCACTTTACAAGGGACTTATGAATAAATCAAATATCCCATGCAAGTGTAAATCAATCATACCATGTTTAAAGGAAGAGCACATGCACTTTAGCAACTGGTTAGCAGTGTTCAGAGTCATAAGGCCAATAAAAAGATACAGCAAAAAGTGGAGGGTAAAAGGCAAAAAGTTTGGGTGTGGCCCTGCAGAAAGAGCCATTTCCAATACTCCCTCAGGGGCTATCTTCTTAGTTTAACTTGGACATATACATTTGAGGAATTGTCAAAGTAATCAAGTACAACATTGATTTAGTTGTAGGCTTTTATGGTATTAAAGTATATTTTCAGTCGACACAAAGTATCTCTGACTAGAAAAAAAACAACGACCACCTCATCAGTATCATAAAGTCTAGCACAATGCAAAATATAGATTTCGGAAGCATACAATATAGTTCCATTGCCCAGGTTCATGTAGCTAGGTCAGTGAGGCACAAAAAGGTAAAATAAATAAAAAGAATACCTTTATAAATAGACGAGTAATGTAACTCTCATTACCCTGATACCCATTCATCAAACTTTGGATTAGTGGAGGCCTGTGGGATTGTGCAGGAAGAAAAATGAACAGGTCAGTTCGGTCTGCCATTTTCATCTATTATCCACTTCGACAGCCCCATTGTTTTCTGCACAAATGCCACGTATATTCAATAAGACAGCAACTCCTTTCCAGCTCATTTTGTGTCTTATTAAAAAACACGCGCACAGTCTGAATTCCTATTTAATATACATCGCCTTTGTCCTCTGTATCCTGGATTCTAGTGATGTAGCCTCCCAGAAAAAAAAATCATTTCAAACACTTCCTTTGTGCTGCCGGGTCTCTGCGGACATGCCTTTTGTTCCGTGCTTGTTGAATCGAATGTTGAGCTGCACCAGAAAAGTCGCTTTAATGATCCATATTTTATATTTACATAAATCTCAATATTATAGGGCTTTTGTCCTCTTTGCCTTTTCAACGGGAAAATAAAATGCAGACTGTGGTTTATTACCTCATTTGTTTCCCCCGGAGCGCTGGGGATGTGATTTGCGGTTGATGTGTTTGTACCTGCCTTCAGCTGCTCGAGAAACCCTGCCTGTTATTAATTCTGATCTTTTTAGAAGTAGTTCGGGGGACCCCGCTGCACTTCTGCGGTGTGATTGGCCGCGCTGGTCCCCCTGCTGCTCCCGCCTTTTTTAAGCGGGCGCCACCTAACCCGCGTTCCCTTTGCTCCCGTGGCTGTGAATCCTCCAAACCGCTGTAATGAGCAGGCTGCGAGGGTTGCTGCTGGTTGCAGGCCTCGCCCTGTGTGTTCTTTCCTTTGAATAGTGCAGACGGCTGTTAGCGGGAACAATTTCATAGCAGGCATAACAATGACTTTTGGAACATTGATGCTTGCGCCCTTTTCATGCTGGAGAACAAGGAGAAAGGCAAACTGTTGTTCACATTTTTTTGCGAAAATACGACCTCGACGTGCCCCTTTTAATGCTGCTTTTTTATATCTGGTACCTGGTTGCCATGGTGCTCGCTACATGTATATTTGGGTCAGCTATGTGTGGCATTTGCTCTCTGGTTTATAATGCGGCTCTTTACACTCCCAGGAATAGCCTAGATATTAGGTATTTGGAAGCAATTTGGAGGTTTCTGCTTGTGGAGTCATCTAGAGCAAATAGAAGTATTATTTACAAAAATTAAAAATACCTGACAATTAAGCATTAACGGGAACAGAACCTATACATACAAGTTACAATGTGTGAGCTGATATGTTGTTTAAAAGTAGGTATATTTTGTGTATGCCCCATACTTCCTACAGACTGTCAGATTTCTTGTCCGCTGGCCTTTCACATCTTTTCTATATGAGATGACCAGCAGGGTGGAGGAGAGGCGGCCAGCATGGCAGGGTGAGTGATGATGGCATGGCTCAGGGAACGGTGCCTGCCTCTATCTCCAGCTGCAGTGGACTCAGTGGAGAGTCTGCTGATAAAGGTTCTCTCATTTAACATATTACATTCTATACAAGTTCCATCTATTAAGTACCTAATTGTGCTAGGGTTGATTACGAGGGTTGCCACCCTTTTGAGGAAAATAATACCAGTCATTTGTTCATGTTTTGCTACTCTGGCCAGCCACCACTATGTAGGAGAAAAATAATTCCAACAAAGTTGTCAGGATTCTTTGGTGACATAGCAATTAGCCATCTGTTAGCTCTAATAATAAATTTGAAACTTATTTGAGATCTTACAAATGCTTTTTAATAAATTTCCTTATGTGATTGCTGTTTTAGATTTATGTCGCAGAAGGGAAAATTACCCGATTTTACTGCTTCTCATACTATTTTTTTCAGTTTTGACTTAAAAATATACGTGAGACTAGTAAAAACACACAGTCAGGAGGGAATCCTAATAATTATGAAAGCAAGGATCTCACCACAAGTAAGAACACATGACAAAAGAGAGTCAATGTCTTCCCTGTTACCTCACATAAATAGATACAGAATTTATAAAGTGCTGCAAATCACACAGGAGGGTCTCAGGCCCTGAATTGTAGGCAGAGGGAGATTAAGTGATTTGCTCAGAATAAAATGATGTTGATCTGACACCCAGACTCAAACCTGATTCCCCCAGCTTTGAAATCGGCAGCTCCGGCCGTTATGCTGCACCCTCTCCCTTCTGATAATTTCTGTACAAACAATTTATTTGGTTTGATATTTATGCCCGGAGGGTAAGTTCCCTGCAGGGCATAGCTGATTGCTGTTGAGAGACAAATAATCCACTACCTTCTTTCTTCTATGAGGTATATCTCCAACCATGTTCCAGCATTCAAATCCTAATCTGCCAAACGTCATTACTTTAGCAACACACCCAGGGCATGTCTTATGTCCTGGCACACCCAGACATGTACCTGGGCAGCAAGAAATAAAGGACAGTGTAGGAAACTGGCTCATTTTGCATGATCACACACTTTTTTTGGACTGATGCTGCAGGGTTTTAGGCTCTGTGCACTGGGACTCTACTAACCAAGCCCCAGTGCAAGTGCTAATATGTTGAAATTGGCTAAACTCCTAACTGACATATTAAACTTACCTATAAGTGCCTAGTAGATGGCACAACATATACCCAGGGCTTGTGAATTTTCACTTGTGGACTGCAATGAGCATTGTTCAACCACTAGAGTGACAGTGCAAAAAAGGCCTACAACTGTAGCTTATCTGTGCAGTGTTACAACTGCACATTGAACCAGTCAAATATCATCTTTTGAGAGGCATTAACTTCTAATTAAATATTAATAAAGCACCTCTAAGTAGGCTTTAAATGTCCAGAGTGCATGGTATTTAAAAATAGGGTAGATAAAAGTTAAGTGTTAAATATGTCCTTCGAGAGAAAAGGTGTTAAAAGCTATTTTTCCAGTAGCAGGGTTAGATGTTCAATAGGAACACATTAGGAGGTAGTATTAAAAGTTCATTCTTGAATTTTTAAAAATATTTATCATGAGCCAAATTTATTGGAAAAGTGAGATTTCTAATACATATTTGCAAATGGTACTTTCAAAAAGTCACATTTTACCTGCTAAAAGCACCTTTGGGCTTTCGTCACTGTTAGACCTATCAGCCTTAGGGTGGTCTTCCTCCAAACATTTCGCCTATTTCCCTCACATTTTTGCTGTATCCTTTTGTTGGCCTTAGGACTCTAAGCACTTTACCACTGCTGATCAGTGCTCACGTACATGTGCTTCTCCCGTAAACATGGTAACATTGGTGCATCCACAACAGGCATACTGAATTTACTTTTAAGTCCCTTGAAAAGTGGTATACCATATACTCAGGGCCTGTAAAATACATGATACTAGTGGCTCTGCAGCACTGATTGTGCAAGCCACTTAAGTAGTCCTGTAAACATGTCACAGGCCTCACACTGCCAAACCTGTGTGTGCAGTTTCACTGCAACTTCAACTGTGCATTTGAAACATCTTGCCAAGACTTAAACACCCCTTTTATTACATATAAGTAACTGCTAAGGTAGGCCCTAGGTAGCCCATAGGGTAGGGTGCTATGTAACTAAAAGGAAAGACATGTACTTTTTAGTTTTGTATGTCCCGGTAGTTAAAATCTCCCAACGTAGTTTTTTCACTACTGTGAGGCCTACTCCTTTCATAGGCCAGCATTGGGAATGCCTTAACATGCCTAAAAGCTATAACTCCTGGTCAGAAAGGAGGAGCTACATCATGTTCCATATCATTGGAATGGTAATGATAGATCCTCTTTACTAGTAAAGTGAGATTTACATTGCTATTTTAGACATGCCACTTTTAGAAAGCTGACTTTTCTTGTCTCTTAATGCTCTCAGTGTCTTGCAACCTGTCTCCAATACACATCCCGGCTAGGTGTCAGCTACACTTTGTGTATTCCCCCTAAACAGCCACAAACACAGGGATAAGAGGATGTGACGAAGGACTCATCTGCCTTCATTTGCATTCTGATGGCACTACCTAGGCAGGAAAGGCGTAGGGGAGTTGACACATTTGAATGAGGAAGTGACCATCCACACACAAAGGTCTGATTACCCCCTACTGATAGTCTTGAGTCATAGCTGGGATTAAAGGGGGACCTGTGCACTTTAAGGTGCTGCTTTAAAGTAACCCCCACTTCAAAGCAAATTTGGCTATAAGTACTGGGGCTCGGATCCTACTAAACAAGTACACCACTTCACCTGGGAAGAACTCTGCTGGAGTAAAATCTGCAGTGTTGTAAGGATTGCCACTTTGCCTGGACTCACTGTTGGAAGAACTGCTTCTCTGCTTTGCTGGACTGCCCTGCTACCTGCTGAGCTGTCTTGCTGAGGACAAGAACTAAACCCACCTCACTTGAACCCAGAGTTACGTCAAGGGGTTGCTGGCTTGTCCACTGTTATCCTGCTGTCTCAGGGACATCAAAGACTGTCTGCAACTCTCCTGGTGCTGCTGGACTCTGCCATCTGTGAGTCCTACCCTTGCCTGAGGCGCCCCATCAGTCCTGGGCTTCAGAAGTGGGTTTTATAGCTGTTTTCTGCAAAAACAACACGTCTTCAACACTGTGCCGGTCGGAACAGCAATGTAGAGGCTGTTCGATGATAGCCGTTCCACAGCCTTCGTGGCCTGATGATGACACTCTGCGTGGCTCGACGACGATGCACTGCATTTATCTCAACGGAGCTTGACGACGCCCCGAATCCGAGGCTCAACGACGATACATCTACCTGACTCTGTAGATCAAAACCAACATATCAAGTCTTCGACATCGACACATGCTCCATCCAAGGTACTTTTTTAGCAAAACCCTGCATGGGTTCTGTAGCCAGCCTGTCCTCTATTGGGGTTGGCCTGAACTTTGAATTTGCACTGGTTCCTCATGACCCCAAGTAAACTTTTGACTGATAGTGACTTCTAAACACTATTTTTAGTTTATTGTTTAAAGATGAATATGTTTTATTCTACTGATTGCATTTTTGTCCTTTGGGCTTCTTTTATTCAGATAAATGTTCTCTATTTTTCTAAACCTGTGTGGAGTCTTTTTGTGGGGTTTTCCTTGCATTACTGTGTGTGTTGCACAAATACTTTACACATTGCCTCTTTAGAAACGTCTGACTGCTCTGTGCCAAACTACGAAATGGTGAGCACAGGTAAGTATTTATCTAGCTTACCCTGACTAGAAGTGGTGGTTTCTGCTGGTAGAGGGTGCATACTCTGACAACCAGAAACTCCAGTTCTAACAGTCATCAAGGAGCTAGATATTACCTTAATGAAGTGTGAACTTGCTTTCAGAGCTGAGACAAAGCCATTTGGTGTGGGGCGGTGTTCTAATCCTATGGCAGGATGACCACCTGGCCAAGGATCAGGAACCTAATTAACTTCAAAAAGGCCTACCCTGTAAGAAGCAGATCTAGTTCACATCTTGGCCTACACCCTTTCTTTGTCCCTCTTGCCAGTCAGACACCAATCCCAGTGGGAGAGGAGCTGCCCCAAGAACCAATTTTGAGTGACCCCAGAGTCGGGGTTGCTCATTTCCCTGGACACACATTTGGGGTGGGTAACGGAGCTCAGCACAGGGCAAGACAGTTTCTGCCATAATAGTTTTAGGTATAGAATGGCACTGTGGGATTTCCTGCAGTGGGGCACACAGGAACTGCTGCAAAAGTGCATACAGGTAGCCTTGTAACATCTTCCCTATCTGTTAATAAGTAGGCAGGAATCAGCCTCACCCAGAGACAAGTGCCAGGCATAAACATGGCACCCCTGGGCACCCACTTGAGAACTATACTGAAATTGTGAAAGACAGAAAAAAGACTGTACCTGGTGTTGAAATGTGTTAACAGACCTGAAAGTCTGGACCTGCTCCTACTTGTACTAGGCCTGGGCAAAACACTCCACTCTGCTGGTGGAGTTTGCAGAATTCGGCACCTCCATGTACCATGGAGAACGCGGAGTTACAAATAGACTCCACACTCCGCAACATAGCAGAATTTTGTTCTGTTTTTCCCCCGTTGACACACGCTTTCTTTCATTTCATTGGCGCGAGAAGTGAAACACAAATCTTCCGGTCTCTCACAAGCACAAACAATATTTTTTACCCACTTCCGAGAGTTAGCGCCGTCACCTGCGACTTCCAGTGTGTCTTTTGTGATGTAGGTGAGCGCGAGTGAGCAGAATTGACTGCTGCTGCAACCTGGCAAAGCTGAAGCAGCTAAGATTTACAACTTTGCGGGAAAAATCTTCTCTAATTGACAGTTCGCCTTGGTATTGTTTTGCGAGGAGTACTTTTTAATTATTTTTTTCCCCAACAACAGGAAGTGCCCGAAAGACTCTAACTTCCTGTTCCTTTCTAGCAGGCTTCTCCCACTGCTTTGTCCATTTCCTGGCCACTTTTCATTTAAATTTCGAGCTGAAATGATCACTTTTTTTTCTCCTGGATATATCATTGCATTTAAGGACTTTGTTGTATTTGATATTTCACAAGTAAGTTAAAAACACTTGTATATGGGTGTTGTACAACTTGTTTGATGGATAAGGGGCATGCACCAGGATTTATCTGTGCTTTTATTCAATTTTTGTAATTTATTGTGGTGGGTGGCCTGCATTTTGGGCCTGGTTATAGGTTTACTTATAATTTTTGTTCTAAAAAGGAAAAAATGTTTTAGAGTTCACTACATTTTCTCCATGTTTTGTTTTGTAAACATGCAATATTCATTAAATTGAATGTTAATTTTGAGTGGCCTAGCCTGGGAATGGAATAGGCTGTCTAGCTGTAGGCCCTGTACTAGTGATGGGTGCATGATGACAACACAACTCTTTGTAGTGTCTGTGGAACTGAAACACCATTGATGGTACTGTATTGAAAATAACAAAATATTGTTGCCTGGTATTGTACATTTCTTTTCTGCAAACAGTGTATGGTGGGGTTATAGTACTTGATGCCTTTGTATGATGGAAATACTGACTTAATGCTGTTTTTTCTCCTGTACCAATGCCTTTTTTGTCTGGCCAGTGTGTGAGAGTGTTTGTCATAGGCCTTCATTTGTCTTTGTTCCCTATGCCATGTAGCCAGGGGCCCTTTTTTGTATAGCCATTTATAGTCTGTTAGAAATGAGGTCTCTAGTTGGCAGTTGGTTTGCACCCTGTCAAAGTAGGGACCCTCACTCTAGTTATGATAAGGGAGATACCCACTCAGATAACCCCTGCTCACCCCCTGAGTAGCTTGGCATGAGCAGTCAGGCTTATCTCAGAAGCAATGTGTAAAGCACGTGCACATAACGCACAATAATACAGTGAAAACACTACAAAAGGACACCATACTAGTTTTCGAAAAATTGCAAAAATTTACCTTTGTAAAACAAGACCAAATATGATAAAAATCCAACCTACAATAATAAAGATAGGAATTTTGACTGAATTACTTAAAAATACAGTTCCTTAAAGTCAATAGTTCTGTCTGGGGCTATCACGGCATCATGAACAACAAATCCAATGGTTCAGGCCGGCCGGCATCGCAGACCAGCTACGGTGTCGGGAAGACCCCCTAACAGTACCTTGGAAATGCAGGGCAATGTGATCCTCACGATGAGATCCGGAGAGCAGCATTGCTGGCGTCGGATCCGGAGGTCATGCGGGGGTCATCAGGCCCTTTAGGTCACACGTGTTGCAGATCGAACTCCGGGCTGATGGAGTCAGGAACGCTGGCATTGATGGTGTTAGGGGATGCGGTGCAAAGTGGGACGATGTGATGTGCGGTGCCCACAGGTCACAGTGCAGGCAGTGGCTCGGTGACGGCACCCAGCAGCATCAGTGAGACCAGGGCTGCGGTGTGAGGTGGGGCAGTGCAATGTGTGGTGTCACCAGGTCATGGTGCAGGCAGGGACATCATTGTTGCTGAAGCGCTGTTGTCGGTAGGCCAAAGTCGGTGGTGTGGTGCGGGACGGGCTCTGTGCAGCGTCCACGGGTCGCGGTGTAGACAGGGATGCCTGGTAACGACACTGGAGTAGATGGTGCTGGTGTTGGTGGACCTGGGCTGCAGTGCGGGATGGGATAGTGCTTCACGTACCTCACAAGCGGTGTCCACAGGCCACGGTGCAGGCAGCGGCGCCGGTGTCAGCAGGAACGTCATTGTCGGGGATGCCTATGCTGTGGTGTGAGCAAGGCGATGCCGGAGTGCGTGGCCCACAGGTCACAGTGCAAGCAGTGGTTCAGTGGCAGCGTCAGATGGCAGCGTCAGTGAGACCAGGGTTGCGGTGTGAAGCGGGGCGGTGCGGTTCTGTGCGGCATCGGCAAATCACGGTGTAGGCCGACGGCGTTGCAGTGGTTTTTCTTCTTGAACAACACAGAACACAATGTTCCCAGTGCTGCAGGCAGATGAAACTGAAGTCTTTGGTATCCCAGAGACTTCCAACAGGAGGCAAGTTCTACATCAAGCCCTTGGAGAATTCTCTCAAGCTGGATACATAGCAAAGTAACCCCTTTGCTCTCTTTTAAGGCAGAAGTAGTAACTGCAGGGCAACCCAGCCACGCACACACAACAAAGGGCAGTACCCCTCCTCCAGCTCTTCTCCTTTGCAGAGGTTCCTCTTGATCCAGAAAGATTCTAAAAGTCTGGGGTTTTGGGTCCACTACGTATACCCCTTTCTGCCTTTGAAGTAGCAAACTTCAAAGGAAAGTCTGTTGTTGACAAGATCCTGTCTTGCGCAGGCTTGGCCCCAGGCACACTCTAGGGCGTCCAAAGCTGCACTGTAAGGACAGGCTCAGCCCTTTCAGGTGTAAGTGACCACTCCTCCCTCCACTCTAGCTCAGGTGGCTCATCAGGATATGCAGACTACACCCCAGCTCCTTTTGTGTCACTGTCTAGAGGAGAGGTGTAAACAGCCCAACTGTCAAACTAACCCAGACAGGAAATCCACAAACAGGCAGAGTCACAGAATGGTTTAAGCAAGATAATGCCTATTTTCTAAAAGTGGCATTTTTAAACAACAATTTAAAAAACAACTTCACTAAAAGATGTTTTATAAGTTGTGAGGTCAGAGATCCCAAACTCCAAATTTCTATCTGCTCTCAATGGGAAACTGCACTTTAAAGTTATTTAAAGGCAGCCCCCATGTTAACCTATGAGAGAGATAGGCCTTGCAACAGGGAAACCCGAATTTGGCACTACTAGTACATGTCCCACCTTTAACATGAACTGCACCCTGCCCATGGGGATAACTAGGGCCTACCTTAGGGGTTTCTTACATATAAAAAAGGGAAGGTTTAGGCCTGCAAGTGGGTACACTTGCCAAGTCAAATTGGCAGTGCAAGTCTGCACACACAGACACTGCAGTGGCAGGTCTGAGACATGATTACAGGGCTACGTATGTGGGAGGCACAATCAGGTCTGCAGGCCCAATAGCAGCATTTGATTTACAGCCTCTGGGCACCTTTAGTGCACTTTACTAGGGACTTAGAAGTAAATCAAATATGCCAATCATGGATAAACCAATCAACAACACATTATATATTAGAAGCACTTACAATTTAGCACTGATTAACAGTGGTAAAGTGCACAGAGACAATAAACTAGCAAAAACAGAGTTCAGTATACCATAAAAACAAGAGGTCAGAAGGCAAAAAGACAGTGGAGACACACCAAAAGCTGGCAGGTCTAATATAGTCCTATACCTATATGTGTTTTTTGTTTTCTATTCATCCTGCTTGTCGTTTGACCGTTTGGCTGGTGGCCATTTTGTTTAGGCAGCCAATAGTCCTGTGTGTGGACTTCATTGATGTGGAGGCCACGACTCCATGCTGGTTGTTGTTTGACCTTGCGGCTGGCGGCCATTTTGTGTAGGCAGCCAGTGTGCTTTAGGGCTGCATGTGTTCATTTTTGTGGTGGCCATGCCTCCATGCTGGTTGTTGTTTGACCACGAAGCTGGCAGATATGTAGTGTAGGGAGCTGGTGTGCTGTAGGCCTGCATGTGTTCTTTGTTATGGTGACCATGCCTCCTTGCTGGTTACTGTTTGACCTTGTGGCTGCTGGCCATTTTGGGTATGCAGCCAGTGTGCTTTAGGCCTGCATGTGTTCTTCTTTGTTGTGGTGGCCATGCCATGTGTTCTTCTTTGTTGTGGTGGCCATGCCTCCTTGCTGGTTGTTGTTTTTATCATGTGGCTGGCAGACATTTTGTGTAGGCAGCCAATATACCTTAGGGCTGCATGTGTTCTTTGTTGTAGCAGCCATGCCTCCTTGCTGGTTGTTGTTTGATCATGTGGCTGGAGGCTATGTTGTGTGTTATTCAGCCCAGTAGGTCAATGCTTATTACTAAATGTACTGTATGAACAGTTTTTCTATATCATATTATATACTTTTTTTGCATTTGTTACCTCCACCACTTGTTGCCTCCCAAAACCCTGTGGTTTTTTATGCTAGACAACTTCCCCTAGTATTTCATAAGTTGAAATCTATTTTCTTTAAATGTATCTTTTTTCTAATTTGTCTCACAAACTGTATTTTATTCAAATTTGTAATAACATTATAATAATAATATTTCCTTGCTTTTCGATAGCCATAGGCGTACAGTTGCACTACATTACACAACATTACATTATCCAAGGATTATTATTCCATTTGTCACCAGACCTCCCTGAGTGCCACATGCCAACCTGACGCAGATAAACCTAACAGTTACATTTTGTATGTTGTAGTTGTTGCTCTTTCTTGTTCTTCAGGACTGCACATGATAATGAAAGTTAATGTTCGGTGGTGGTTTTATGAATGGATAAACTATATTGCATAATTATTTATACATTTATTTAAGTAACCATTAAATGATATTGTTTGTTACTACTACTAATGTAACTACAACAATGCCATGTTTCACTGATAGCTTTTGCATATTTTCTTTTAGATGCACGAAGAGAAAGAAACATCACCCCCAGTACTGCCAGACAGAAGGCCTGTGCACAACGTGACACTTGACCACACTCATGACCACACGGACATCACTTTAACTGGTGAAGCTAAGTGCTACTGCCAACTGACAGCTTTAAGATACCACAAAGAAAGCTGCTACCAAGAAAGCAGCCAGAGATAAGAAGAAGCTTCCCACCATTGCTATGTCGCCCCAGACCTTTTTTGGGCAAAGATATGTGCCTGCCGCACCAGCCTCTGGGGAGCAAGCTGGAAGGCCACTCCTGTCACGACTCACGTGCTGCTTGCGCCTGGAGTTTGCAGATCTTGAGGCGTGGATCTTGAGAGTTCGACTTTGGCCCAAAAAGGGGCGACTTTTTCTGGTAGCCACGGTGCTGTAGGCAAGGGAAACGCCAAGGACAGACCGTGAACGTGAGAAAGTAGCGCCAGAGGGAAAAAACCCCTTCAGAAGAAGAGGAAAAAACCTCCAAGAAGATTCGCAGAGGATTCCTGAAACAAGAACAGAGGAACAGGAATCAAAAGAACTGACGAATAACCCAGAAATGGCGAAATCCAGAGCTAAAGGCTAGGAAATCAGGAGCGAGGACACTAACTGAACAGAAAGTGTTGCAGCGCAAAGAGGAGAAGAAAACACCACCCTTACATACCATAAAACAGGAAGTGACCCACAGGAAGAAAAGGACACCATCTTGGATAGGGAAAAGTAGATAGAATAGACTGGAGCAGAAACCATAGAGAATAGGGAAGGAGGAATGCTGGGAAGACAAGGGTAACCTGGGAAGGGGAAAAGACATAAAGGAAAGAGTAAGAAACAGACCCAAAAAGGAAGAAGACAGAAGAAAGAAGAAAAGGAGCCCAAACAGATAAGAGGGGTCAGGAGACCCCAACAAAACGGAGGGAGAGAGCAGCGCGAGGCCCCAAGTAAGCCCTGGGGCCTCGTAGTGTGCAGGAAAGGCTCGGGGCGCGCCGCGTCTTAAAGACGCGAAGCGCGGCCCGAGCCGAACGCGCGGCTTGTGCCGAACGCTCGGCTCGCGCCGCGCGGTGCGGCGCGACAGTAGGTCCCCCTCCCGAAGGCCCTGGTTTGAAAGGAAATAAACGGTGAAAGCGCTGAGTCAGAAGAGGAGCATGAACAGAAGATGCATCTTCCCAAGAACATTCACTGAGAGGATAACCCTTCCAATGAATCAGATACTGCAGACGGGTGTGAAAAAGACGAGAGTCACAAATCTCCTGAACCTCATATTCAGGAACATCATCCACTAAGACAGGAGGAGGACAGGAAAACTGACGAGAATACGGATCCGGTACATAAGGTTTGAGCTGGGAGACATGGAAGACTGGATGAATCTTCCACGTGTGAGGCAAGTGAAGACGGACAGTGACAGGATTAAGCAACTGGAGAATGCGGAAAGGCCCGTAGTAGCGAGGTGTGAATTTGTTCTGAGAAAGACGTGAGGGTAAGAACTTTGAAGAAAGCCAAACTTTATCCTGTGGATGGTAGTCCGGAGAGGCCCTACGTTTCTTGTCTGCGACTTTCTTCATATATCTCTTGGTGTGTAAGAGATTAGAACGAATCAGTCTATGGATTTGTAGAAGACGTTTGGAAAAATGAGTAATAGCGGGCAAGGGAATGGGAGACAGAGAAGAAGTAGGAAAAGAGGTAGGATGAAAACCATAAGAACAGAAAAAAGGAGTGGTCTTGGAGGCACTATGGACTGAATTATTGTAAGAGAATTCAGCAATAGGGAGATAAGTGTTCCAGTTGCCTTGAGTTGAGTTGCAAAAACATCGAAGGTATTGTTCTAAGCCTTGGTTCAGACGCTCGGTCTGTCCATTGGTCTGAGGATGGAAGCCCGATGACAGAGCTCTATCGATGTTTAGTGTCTTACAAAAATACCTCCAAAACCGGGAAATGTACTGAGGTCCTCTATCAGATATAATAGTATGAGGAAGTCCATGAAGACGGAAGATATGTTCGATGAATATCTGGCTTAACTCTTGGGATGTAGGTAGCTTTTTCAAGGCAGTGAAGTGAGCCACCTTAGTAAAGGAGTCCACAGTGACCATGATTACCCGGTTTCCTGCTGAAAGTGGTAACGAACACATAAAATCAGTAGAGATGGTGTGCCATGGAGTTGGCGGAACCGGCAAGGGCTGGAGTAATCCTGCAGGTCTGGTTCGGGGAATCTTGACTTGAGCGCATGTGGGACAAGCCTGAACGTATGTTTCAATATCCTGTTTCCAAGTAGGCCACCAGAAAAATCGTGATAACAGTTCTTGTGTGGCCTTGATGCCTCTATGACCAGCAACCGGTGAATCATGACACATTTGTAATGCCTTTTCTCTCACTCTGTTAGTAGGGATGAATAACAGATCGTGATAATAATAGTATCCTTGTCTCTTATGTAGAAAAGGCCTTAAGTTCTCTACTTCATCATCAGATAGATTGGGGTATTCCAGTTGTACCTCCTCCAGAAAAGACTGTGCTACCCCAATGATCTTATTAGGTTCCAGTAGGGGTTGAACTGGGACAGGAGTACAATCTGGATAACGACGCGACAGAGCATCAGCCAGAATGTTTTGGGAGCCAGGAATATATGTAATGTAGAAATCATACTGGCTGAAGAAGAAGGCCCAACGAGCTTGACGACTATTTTGGCATACAAAATTTCGTAAACATTGTAAGTTTCGATGGTCGGTTCTCACTTCAAAAGGTTCCTTGGAACCCATCAGAAACTGTCTCCATTCACTACAAGCTGTTTTCAGAGCCAACAATTCCCTTTCCAGTACTGAGTAATGTTGTTCTGCAATAGAGAGTATGTGAGACAAATAGAAAACAGGATGTTCAAGACCATCATCCTCTTGTTGTTGGAGTAGGACGGCACCAATGGCCTTTTCGGAAGCATCAGTGACGACAATAAATTGTTTGTTGGTATCTGGATGTCTTAAGATGGGAGCTTGTGTAAATGCCTTCTTTAAATCCTGAAAGGCTGTTTCGGCAGCTTCAGTCCAGACAAACCCTTTAATAAGATTTTCCTTCTTTAAAGTGTGAGTTATATGGCTAGTTTGTTTTGCAAAGTCTGCGATGAATTGTCGATAGAAGTTCGCTAATCCTAGAAAGCATTGTGTTTCTTTAATAGAAGATGGAGAAGGCCAATCTAGAATAGCTTGTACCTTTTCTTGATCCATAGCTGCACCGGTGGTACTTAAATGATATCCTAGATATTTGACTTCCGTCTTGTCAAACTCACACTTTTCGGGTTTGCAAAATAGTTGATGTGCCCGGAGTCGTTGAAGGACTTGTTTCACATGGGAAGAATGGAGTTCGGGATTTCTGGAATAAATAAGAATATCATCAAGGTAGATTACAACTGTCTGATTCAGGAGATCCGAAAATACTGAGTCCATAAATCTCTGAAAGATTGCCGGGGCATTAGTAAGACCGAAAGGCATTACCCTGTATTCAAAGTGGCCAAATGGAGTCCTAAAGGCCGTTTTCCACTCATCTCCTTCTTTAATGCGTAAGAGGTGATAGGCTCCCCGTAGATCTAGTTTGGTAAACCGTCGGGCCCCTCTGACTGCCTCTAAAATGTCCCTTATGAGAGGCAAAGGATAACGATCTTTAATAGTTATTTTATTCAGGCCTCGAAAATCCAGGCAAGGGCGAAGATCCTTTGTCTTCTTGGGTACGAAAAAGAGAGGAGCCCCGGCCGGAGAAGACGATGGAACAATAAGACCACTTTGAATATTTTCATCCAAATACTCCTTTAGTACTTCCTTTTCAGTTTCCGTGAGGGAATACATCCTGCCAAAAGGAACGATAGAGCCAGGTTCCAAGGGAATAGCACAATCGTAATCCCGATGTGGAGGTAACACAGGTTTGGAAGGTTTTTGGAAGACATCTTGAAAATCCAAATAGTGTTCAGGAACTCCTTGGACTGTATTTATGGTCGAACCGGTAGTACCCTCCGTGATTATTGATTTCTTAGGCGACCAATACTTGTCTGAAGCAAAACAGTGCTCGTGACAGAACTGTGAAGACAAGGAAACCGTCCGGGTAGCCCAGTTCACATATGGATTATGTCGGATGAACCACGGGATTCCAAGAATGATGGTATGGTTGGGGGAAGTTATAAGATCAAAGGAGATGTGTTCCTGATGGTTACCGATCTGTAGATTCAGCATCAGGGTAGTTGTATCTACTGGACCTGATGATATCAAAGATCCGTCCACCGTGTGCACTTGTTCTGGAATCTCCTTAGGTTGTATAGGAACTTGTTGAGTAGTGGCCCACTTCTTATCCATATAAATACCACTAGCTCCACAATCTAGTAGTGCCATAGTCTTCTCTTGACGGCCATCAGGTAATTGTAACAAGACTGGTAAAATGAACAAGGATGTGGTATTGTCATTGAAAGAACTGATGGAAGGTATAGCTGCAAATCCCGTCCCCTCCCTTCTTACAGAGGACGGGAAGCGGCGTTTCCCGATGGTCTTGATGGACGTATTGGACAGGTACGCAGTATGTGGCCGGCAGAACCGCAGTATAAACACAAACCCTTCTTTCGTCTATCTTCTCGTTCGCTAGCGGAGAGAGGGCCTCGAGTTGTATCCACCTGCATGGGTTCTCCTTCGGTGTCTCTGACAGGAGGGCGAGGTTCCTCAGAATGATGCGGAAAAACTCGTGAGGTGCTTGGTGGAAAAGACCCTCTGCTCTTTCTCTTCTCTGTTCTCCGTTCCTGAAGGCGATACTCGATGGAGAGGGCCTGATCCATCAGGCCACGAAGATCTTCCACTCTGGTGGAATGTACTAGTTCATCTTTTATTTCTTCTTTGAGTCCTCTACGAAACAAAGTCACCAAAGTACGTTCCACCCAGGTGGTCTCTGCCGCTAGTTGACGAAAGCGTGTAATGTATTGAAGGACATCTTGTGAACCTTGATGAATATCGCATAAGGCTTCTTCCGCTGAAGCCTCCAATCCTGGACGACTAAACATCAGCTTGAAGCGGTTCACAAAGGCGGAATAATCCGACAATACCGGATCGTTAGATGATACCATCGGGGTTGCCCAGGCCAAGGCAGGACCAGATAAGGCACTGATGAGATAACCCACCTTTGTTCTGTCATGGGAGAATTGGGTGGGTCGGAAGCCGAAGTACACTGTTAAGGAATCAAGGAACTCACGCAGCTTGGTTGGTTCACCAGAAAAACGATGGGTAGAGGCGGAGAGCGTCGGAACATCACCACTGCGGAAAGCCAAAGCCTGTCGCAGCGCAGCATTTTCACTACGTAGTTGCTGTAATTCTTGAGCTTGTTGCTGAATTGTAGTTAGAAGAGCTTGATCCGGATCTGCAGCAGCTACCACAGTGTCTTCCATGGTGTTAGAAGACGTCGGGATGGTTAGGCGCTGCAATCTGTCACGACTCACGTGCTGCTTGCGCCTGGAGTTTGCAGATCTTGAGGCGTGGATCTTGAGAGTTCGACTTTGGCCCAAAAAGGGGCGACTCTTTCTGGTAGCCACGGTGCTGTAGGCAAGGGAAACGCCAAGGACAGACCGTGACCGTGAGAAAGTAGCGCCAGAGGGAAAAAACCCCTTCAGAAGAAGAGGAAAAAACCTCCAAGAAGATTCGCAGAGGATTCCTGAAACAAGAACAGAGGAACAGGAATCAAAAGAACTGACGAATAACCCAGAAATGGCGAAATCCAGAGCTAAAGGCTAGGAAATCAGGAGCGAGGACACTAACTGAACAGAAAGTGTTGCAGCGCAAAGAGGAGAAGAAAACACCACCCTTATATACCATAAAACAGGAAGTGACCCACAGGAAGAAAAAGGACACCATCTTGGATAGGGAAAAGTAGATAGAATAGACTGGAGCAGAAACCATAGAGAATAGGGAAGGAGGAATGCTGGGAAGACAAGGGTAACCTGGGAAGGGGAAAAGACATAAAGGAAAGAGTAAGAAACAGACCCAAAAAGGAAGAAGACAGAAGAAAGAAGAAAAGGAGCCCAAACAGGTAAGAGGGGTCAGGAGACCCCAACAAAACGGAGGGAGAGAGCAGCGCGAGGCCCCAAGTAAGCCCTGGGGCCTCGTAGTGTGCAGGAAAGGCTCGGGGCGCGCCACGTCTTAAAGACGCGAAGCGCGGCCCGAGCCGAACGCGCGGCTTGTGCCAAACGCTCGGCTCGCGCCGCGCGGTGCGGCGCGACAACTCCTGCATCAGCAGCCCCATTCCAAACTAGGCCCAAGCCCATGTCTGGCACACAGGCAGCTTATCTAATCACAGAAACTCCAACAAGCAGTGACATTAAATTGGACGTATCTATTTCTCAAAGTAGTACCCAATTGCTGACGGAAACTCTGGCCGGTAGGAGCACATCAGGTTGTTGAGTTTCATGCAGAGGAAGCCAAAGAAGCCCCCCTTTCACAAAATCCACTATCTTCCACATCTCCGCCATCTTCTTCCTCATGCCCCACTTCTGATGATCAAGACTCCACTTGGCTGTCACCTCTGTCTGAGACACGCCAGGAGAGGCAAGGAGTGAAAAGGAAGGTTCCTGGAAGCTTTAGCATTATGAATGAAGAAGGGGAGGATGACGAGTCTGATGACAAGTCAGTCATCATGGATGTTAGCCCAGTCTCAGTGGAGTCAAACATTACCCCATCTTCTCAACCTACTCCGAGGGATGTGGCACTAATACCACCACCTCTACCTCCACCAGCTTCCATATTTATAAGACCCCTGGTGCGACCTACATCCGCCTCAGTAGAAGAAGGCACTGCAGAAAGGCAAATGTAATCAAAACAACATCCACCTGCCGCCACTTCTTCAGACATTGGCAGTGGCACCAGTGTTAGAAAGTTGACCTCCCCAGTTTGGGGCTTTTTTACTGTTGGTTAAAAGCTTGGTACAAACTATTGAACTAGAGGCCAAACAACCCATTTGAGAAAAACATATGGTTATCCGCTGGGAGGTGCACCTTAGAGGCCAAAAGGAAAAGCCTGCAAGTGCTGTTAGTGAAGGTGTTGAAAGCAGGGAATCTGATCCGATCATGGTGAAAGGTGAAGGTGAAGAAGAGGGTGATATTTTTGTTACACAAATCAGCCCTGTCCTCATCAGTGCAGTAGTATTGTCACCCATACCAGCAACATCTCAATAGCACAGGAAGACTCAGAGTCAGGTTGAAACACCAAGGCAAGAACCTACAGTGTCTGCCTCCCTGAGACGGACATTGAACCTACCACCACCTTCTAAGTCACCTGCATCAGTGGCACCCGCAAAAAATAAAATCCAGGCTACCATTACTGCCATTTTTAGGCAGGCGGGGCAGTATGAACACAACGGCACGTTAGTACAATGGGAAGCTGGCAAAATGTTGGCGTTGGACCTCCTCCCTTTTTCTTTTGTGGAAGGAGTGAGTTTTATCGAATTTGTGGTGGGTATCTGCCCAAAATGGAAAGTTCCCAGCCAGACCTATTTCACCACAGTTGCTGTTCCAGCACCAGATCACGATGTGCTAGAATTGGTTGGACAAGTTTTGCAGCAGAGTGCTGTCCACACAATCGACCTGACAAGAGACGTGTACCAGTTGCCAAGCCATTGATTACATGTGCACACTGGATCTCTTTTGTGGGGGTTAGAGAAATGATGTCTTCAGGTGTTGACACAGCTAAAACATTTAATGGTGCTTGGAAGCATGCAACAGTAGCTATGTTCGCCATGGAGAAATCCTATACAGCTGCAAACATCTTGGAAGCCTTTAACCACAAGTTCTTTGAATGGCTGTGCCCCATAGGGCTTAACACTGGATTTGTTGCCACAGACAATGGTAATAATATAATTAAGGCTTTGTCAGATGGTGGCTATTTCAGGGCCCTGTGTTTGGCGCACTGCAGAAACATCATTGTACAGGACTTCCTCAAAAAATAACCCAGAGTCAGCAACTTACTGTCCACAACAGAAGAATCTGCACTAATTTTAGTCATTCTTTTAAAGCCCGCAAGCTGTTGAGGATTATCCAGCATGATAATAGAATGTCAGTTAAAATCTTCATACAGGAGGTGCCAACACATTGGAATTCTACTTATTACATGATACAATGTCTGTTAGAGCAGTACAGACCCATCAATGAATATGCCATGCAAAGAGGGGGTGTAACTGTGTAAGGCATGATCTTTGAGGTGGACCAATGGGGCCCGGTCAAATGCCTGACAGAGATGCTGCTTCCTTTAGTTAGAAATGTTCACAAAGGAAGTCATCAAGGAGGACTGTACCATTGGCCAAGCTATCCCATTGGTGCATATGCTTCAGCAACAGCTAGAGGAGGTGTCTGAAACGTAGTCAGGTGTCGATGAAAAAACAGATGTGCAGGAGCTGGTGGAGCACTTAATCCTTTGCTTATCTGTTAATACAAGGCTTCAAATAGACATTGTGTCATCCAAACATTACATCTGTGCCACAATGCTTGACCTCCCGTACAAACAATTACTAGCCACTTTCATTCCTTTTTCAAATGGAGATGTTTCAACCTACAAGACATGGATTGCTGAGCGAGCCAGAGACCTAGAAAAGGAAAGGCTAGAATTTGGAGGCCTACTCATGGGCAGAAGCTCTGAGATGCAGCCTACAACTTCCATAGAGCCTGCAGACAGTGCTATTGGCTCACAGCAGCCACAATCATCACCCACAACAACAACACGAACCGGGGCAGCAACCCAAAATCTGCATTTGATTAGTTTCTAAAGTCAGGGCTTACGTCCACTGCAGAGTTAAAGGCAAAAGAGCTCAAGCATGATGGAACACCAATGCCTATTACCTGGATGACCGAACAGCAGTCTATCTGGACCAAAACCCATTGTTGTATTGGTATGGTAAGGGGTGCCAATGGCCAGTGCTCAGCAGGCTGGCATAAAGTATCTGACTTGCCCTGTAGCCAGTGTGTATGCTGAGCACGTGTTCAGTACAGCTGGTGCAGTTGGGACAGTGAGAAGGACCAGTCTCTCACCCCAAAAATGTCAAAAGATTGACCATGATCAAAATGAATCTGTACTTTATACCACCAAATTACAGCATATCTGAAGTACAACAGGAGACGGAAGAGGGTGATGGTTGTTTAGACTCAGGTCATGGTAGTGTGTTAGCTGACCAACTTCTGGATGAACCACCTGAGTTTGAGGATGAACTCTACTTCCCTGACTAGACCTGGGGCACCATAGAGCTTTCAACTTTATACTATTGATGAACTGCTTTGAGAAAAAATAGCTAGTAGGGGGAACCCTATTTTTTTATATTATTTGTTTCTGTCTAAATGACTGATGAACCACAACTATTTTAGGCACATGTATAAACATATTGGAGTTGGACCAGTGTGCATTGAAGAAGCCCCCAAATTCGCCAAAATCACTTCAAGGAGATTTGAGAGACAATGCCTGCCTCCTTTCTGTGACTATCCTTTCTTTTGTCCCCTAGCAGGATTGTCCCAGATATTTGACTTACAACTTACTGGTCAATGTGTGTTTTGTTTCCTGAATTGAAGAGAATCAGGAATGTGCCACTATGCTTGATTGGAACAGGTAAGTAGTAAAGCTACACGACTCAACAACTGATATGAGAGATACTTGTTTCAATGTTGAGATGGTTTGTGTGACTCATCTCTAGTGGTGGCAGATAGTGAGAGGGGTGCTTATTTTATATTGTTTAGCTTTATTATTATGCTGGCTTGTGTTTGTGTCGTGATGGATTTACAATGTTGGTGGCACAATAATAATGTGTGATATTTTTTTTCCTGATGGTGTTTTTTCCCTTTCCCCCTTGACACTTAGCAACATTTGTTTGCTGGAGTTTTCACACTCCTTTGTTTTCTGGTTCACATTTTCAAAGCAGAGACAACCCAACCAGTCCATTTAGCTAACAAACTAAATTATAGTCCAGAAAAAAAATTACTCAATGTTTCTATTGTTGTTAAACACAGCTATGTGCTACAGGTTGAGTGAGGGGCCTGTTGTAGGAAACTGGAGGAGACAAACATATGATGGATGATAATGTCTCATTATACACGTGCTCTAGGCTAAATGTTAGTTATGATTATCATGACAGCTGCAAGTTTGATCATCCTGATAAATGCTGACTCTTTTCTGTGATTGTTAATTGTTATAATTGGTCTCACTTAATTGATCGCACATCAGTCATAAAATGAATGATCGAAAAGGTCTTTGCTCTGCCACATCTGAGTCTTCTTGGTACACTACTCCTCGTGAAGCTTACCTTCCATTTCATCCTTCTTGATTCTACAGTATCATGATAATAATTTCTGCGATACAATCCGTAGGCCTTCTCTTCTCCTACACCGTAACACACATGCTTACCTTATCGGACCGCTTCAGGTAGGAACCCAAGAAGATTGATGGGCCAATCCAAGAAGATTGCAGATGCAACACCCAATTTGGCAAGACAGACTAGAATCATTTTTCTTTCCATATTCTTTTTTTAGAACTGTGCGTGTTAGCTTCACCCCAAGATTATTTATATGTACTATGTTGCAAACATAGCAGACCAAACATTTTTAGATATATACAGCTTGGTTCTCACTGGGGCTGACAGAATGTAAACGTTATCTCTGTGTCATACATATTCATGTTTTTCTATTCCTCCCACAACAGGCTGCTGATCATCCTTTCCCAGATGAATATTGTGTTTGTGTAGTGTCACACCTTTCCCAAAATCCCTTTCCCATCCATTCATCAAATCCCTAATACTCTTACTCTGTGCTGTGTGAGTTATTGAGGTGGTAATCAATGATATACACCATTAATTAATCACACACTTGGTGGGGCATATGTGGTAGAAGCAACCTCAACTCAGTGTACAGGATCTTCATTTGATTTCACCTAAGTGGAATGTGACCTCGCTTCCGATGCCTTCACTATTAGTGCACAAGCATGCTACTACTACACGCCCCATGGTACGTCGAGAAACCATGCAGTCCTCACGTCATCCATTCAGGTAAGAGAATTATGTAGCATTGTTGTACTTTTAGTTTAGGAAATATAATTGGCAATGGAAAATCTCTCAGCCCCACTCCTGTGCGTCAAATTTTACAGAGTGCACTGCAGGGACTAGAAGAGTATTAGGATAAAGTTACCCAAACCTAACTACATAAATAATTGTTATAAACTGTCAACAGATTTGTAAAACATGCTGCGCTAAAAGGAATATACTATCAGCAGATTTGAAAAACACACTGCATAAAAGCTACAGTGTGAATCTAAACACCCCCAAAAATATTTTAGGGATATAGAACTGCAAACAACTATTTATTTTCCCCCGTCCCTAACAAAAAGAATAAATACCCACACCTTACACCCACAACCAACCCACCAACATCCAAATGTCCCTTTCCCCAGCCAATGGTCCAAAAAAACCTGTCCATTTGTCCATGGTGAATAAAAAAAAGAAAAAGTCCTGCAAAAACCTATTCCCACCTTCTCCATCGACAAGAAGTCCCACCCACTAAAATAAAAGGTTCAAAAAAGGGGCAGAGGAGGGCACTTGACTTAAGCCGGACCTGGATTCTTCTGATGAGCCCCTCCATATCTGCCTGAGGGGCCTCTATCCGCGCCAGCCTCCGAAGGATGCAGTGTTGGACCGCGGTGTCTGGGGGGCACCAAGGATGATGTGATGGCGGGCGGCTGCCCTGGCACTGTGGCATCGGTGTTGCTGGGCTGGAGGAACTGGGACCTGGCTGGGACCCTGATTACTGCCAGCAACTTCTGCCGCCTCTTCCTCCTCTTCCTCAAGGATCACCAGCAGCTGGTACTCAGCCTGTATGGCCTCCTGCTTCATCCGCCGCAGCTGGACTGCTATTTCCTGCCGTGATGGTGGAACAGCAGGAATAGCTATATCGAGAAAGAAAAAAGAGAAATTTTAAACAATGCTCTGAGCAAAATACTTCTTTAAATCATGCCATGTAGTGGCTCAGTAGCAGGACATTTGTTGCTCACCTCAGACCATTCAGTTTCAAGGCGATAACTTAATATGCACTATGGAGTACAAGTATTCTTCTCTCTTGTGTTGTGCTAAATTAATGGTGGCATTGCTAGCTCAGCTGGCGCCCTAGTCATACTTGTTACTGTCTGCTGCTGGGGCAGCTGTACTTGAAAATTATTTTATTCCAATGGCCCTATTCTTCTTTGTACCTGGATTACAAGGCCTATGAATACTGATAATGAAACACACCATGTAGTATAATATAATCAATCATGCAGACATCCTGTCTGCCATAAGTAGGAGGTGGGAAAAGTGAAGCACTGCAGTATAGGGAAAGGATTAAGGAATGAGTTATAGATTGAATTTGGCGCATCTGCATCGTCACAGACTATCCTATTCAGGAAACTCAAGGCACACACGTTACTCACTGTCATCATGACCCTCCTCCACCACACTTTGTAAGAACTACTTTTTTCCAAAAAATACATTTGATTTGTAGTAAGGAAAGGAATCTTCTTAAAGTATTCAACTGCAGGGTAATGTAGAGGGAATTAGGATGGAGAGGGAGAGCACACACTTTACTGATCAATCAATTCCTCATCATCATGTGCCTAAGGTTTGGCTAGTAGTGTGACTCATTGTGGTTGGCAAATGTTGAAAGGGAAAAACTAGAACAGAATATATCCGTTATCAAGTCATAATGAATTACATTGATCACTTGGCTTGAAAAATGTGTCGCAAGCAAAGATTGGATTTTTCAAATTATTCAGAAGTCTGGGACAGAACGTAAGAAAGATTAAAGGAGTGAAGTACTAGGAAACTGACACAGTAGGCACAGTAGGCACAGTAGGCACTGGGAGGAAAGGGAAACACAACTCGTTTTTGCATTCAAATGCATTGAAAAGTGTTTGACACATTCACTTAACTTATGCTGACAGATGCACATTGCACAGCCAGCATTCTGCTGAATTGAACCATGCAGATGTTAGGTCATCATGAATAGTATTGGTGAAAGGCCATAGCGAGGGAGGAAGGTGATGGTAAATGGATGCTGGCCTGGGATACATATTACCTGCCTCACTTGAAAAATACTGTGAGTCAAGGGAATATTCTGAAATACCATCCAAACCTCTGCATCAAACGTTTGATAAAAACCATTCCAAGCAAGTAAAGTAAGTGAGAAGAATGCCCCTATCCAAAAGAGTACACCTGTTTCTTCATTCCATGCATTTATATATTCATCATTGTAAAATTGATCTTCTAGTACTCTTATTCTTCACCCTTGGCTTTGATACACACCATTTAAGCTAAGCTTCACATTCTCTCATCCAGTCCTCACAATTTAAAACCATCCAGATTCCAAATATGACTCTCTACTAAGCTTTCACCAACATCTATTTACCCAATAACCACTCATGCATCCTTTCACCCATTCACCCACCCAAGAGTTCTAACCCACCTGTGGAATCTTGTAGGAAGGTAGCCTCTTTCTAGCCTTGTTACCCCCACTTTTGGCCTGTTTGTGAGTATATGTCAGGGTGTTTTTACTGTCTCACTGGAATCCTTCTAGCCAGGGCCCCAGTGCTCATAGGTTTGTGGCCTATATGTGTTCCCTGTGTGGTGCCTAACTGTATCACTGAGGCTCTGCTAACCAGAACCTCAGTGTTTATGCTCTCTCTGCTTTTCACAATTGTCACTGCAGGCTAGTGACTATCTTCACCAATTCTCATTGGCACACTGGAACACCCTTATAATTCCCTTATGTATGGTACCTAGGTACCCAGGGCATCAGGGTTTCAGGAGATCCCTATGGGCTGCAGCATTTCTTTTGCCACCCATAGGGAGCTCAGACAATTCTTCCACAGGCCTGCCACTGCAGCCTGAGTGAAATAATGTCCACGTTATTTCACAGCCATTTTCACTCCACATAAGTAACTTATAAGTCACCTACATGTCTAACCCTCACTTGGTGAAGGTTAGGTGCCAAGTTACTTAGTGTGTGGGCACCCTGACACTAGCCAAGGTGCCCCCACATTGTTCAGGGCAAATTCCCCGAATTTTGTGACTGCGGAGACACCATTACACGCATGCACTACACATAGGTCACTACCTATGTGTAGCGTCACAATGGTAACTCCGAACATGACCATGTAACATGTCTAAGATCATGGAATTGGGGGGACAATTCCATGATCCCCTGGGTCTCTAGCACAGAACCCGGGTACTGCCAAACTGCCTTTCCAGGGTTTCCACTGCAGCTGCTGCTGCTGCCAACCCCTCAGACAGGTTTATGCCCCCCTGGGGTTTGGGCAGCCAAGGCCCAGGAAGGCATAACAAAGGATTTCCTCTGAGAGAGGGTGTTACACCCTCTCCCTTTGGAAATAGGTGTGAAGGGCTGGGGAGAGTAGCCTCCCCCAGCCTCTGGAAATGCTTAGATGGGCACAGATGGTGCCCATCTATGCATAAGCCAGTCTACACCGGTTCAGGGATCCCCCAGCCCTGCTCTGGCGCGAAACTGGACAAAGGAAAGGGGAGTGACCACTCCCTGACCAGTACCTCCCAGGGGAGGTGCCCAGAGCTCCTCCAGTGTGTCCCAGACCTCTGCCATCTTGGATTCAGAGGTGTTAGGGCACAATGGACAGCTCTGAGTGGCCAGTGCCAGCAGGTGACGTCAGGGACCCCTCCTGATAGGTGCTTACCTCTTTCAGTAGCCAAGCCTCCTTTCTCAGTAGCCAAACCTCCTTTTCTGGCTATGTAGGGTCTCTCCTCTGGGCTATTCCTCAGATAACGAATGCAAGAGCTCACCAGAGTTCCTGTGCACTTCCCTCTTCGACTTCTGCCAAGGATCGACCGCTGACTGCTCCAGGACGCCTGCAAAACTGCAACAAAGTAGCAAGACGACTACCAGCAACATTGTAGCGCCTCATCCTGCCGTCTTTCTCAACTGTTTCCTGGTGGTGCATGCTCTGAGGACTGTCTGCCTTCACCCTGCACTGGAAGCCAAGAAGAAATCTCCCGTGGGTCGACGGAATCTTCCCCCTGCTAACGCAGGCACCAAACGTCTGCATCACCGGTCCTCTGGGTCCACTCTCATCCTGGTGAGCGTGGTCCCTGGAACACAGGAGCTGGGTCCAAGTGTCTCCCACAGTCTAGTGGCCCTTCTGTCCAAATTTGGTGGAGGTAAGTCCTTGCCTCCCCACGCCAGACAGTAATCCTGTGTACTGCGTGATCTGCAGCTGCTCCGGCTTCTGTGCACTTTTCCAAGGATTCCTTTGTGCACTGCCTAGCCTGGGTCCCCAGCACTCCGTCCTGCATTGCCCAACTCACTGAGTTGGACTCCGACCCTGCTTGGCACCCTCCTTTGTGACTCTGAGTCAACCGCTGTCCGCAGATCTTCTAAGTGCCTGTTGATGCCTGCTTCTGTGGGGGCTCTCTGAGTTGCTGAGTGCCCCCTCTGTCTCCTCCTCCAAGGGGCAACATCCTGGTCCTTCCTGGTCCCCAGCAGCACCCAAGATCCTCAACCGCGACTCTTGCAGCTAGCAAGGCTTGTTTGTGGTATTTCTGCCTGGAAGCACTTCTGCAACCTCCAGCACACAGTGGGACATCTTCCATCCAAAGGAGAAGTTCCTAGCCCTTTTCGTTGTTGCAGAATCTTCGGCTTCTTCCACCCGGAGGCAGCCCTTTTGCACCTTCATCCGGGGTTTAGTGAGCATCTGCCCCCCCTGGACACTTTCGTGACTCTTGGACGTGGTCCCCTTCATCTACAGGTCCTCAGGTCCAGGAATCCATCTTCAGTGTTTTGCTGGTGCTTGTGGTTCTTGCTGAATCCCCTACCACAACTATTGTGTCTTTCTGGGGTAGTAGGGTAACTTTACTCCTACTTTTCAGGGTCTTGGGGTGGGGTATTTTGGGCACCCTTACTGTTTTCTCACAGTCCCAGCGACCCTCTACAATCTCCCATATGTCTGGGGTCCATTTGTGATTCGCATTCCACTTTTGGAGTATATGGTTTGTGTTGCCCCTAGACCTATGTCTACCTATTGCATCCTATTGTGATTCTACATTGTTTGCACTACTTTTGTTACTGTTACTGACATGTTTTGGGTTTGTGTACATATAATTTGTGTATATTACTTACCTCCTAAGTGAGGGTATTCTCTCAGATACTTTTGGCATATTGTCACTAAAATTAAGTACCTTTATTTTTAGTAACTCTGAGTATTGTGTTTTCTTATGATATTGTGCTATATGACATAAGTGGTATAGTAGGAACTTTGCATGTCTCCTAGTTCAGCCTAAGCTGCTTTGCCATAGCTACCTCTATCAGCCTAAGCTGATAGAAACACCTCTATTCTACTAATAAGGGATAACTGGACCTGACACAAGGTGTAAGTACCACAGGGTACTCACTAAAAGCCAAGCCAGCCTCCTACAAATCTGTTCACCCATCCAGGCATGGAATCCTTTCACCCATACCCTTTCCCCCACTTGGGCTGGCATTCTTTCACCCGTATACCCTTTCATCCATCCTTTACCCACCCATACATCCTGTCATCCTCCTCATCACCCGCCTATATGATTATTATGCACCCTTTCATCCACACACACATCCTTTCACTCATATTATATTTCACCCATTCAATCTACTTCCATCCTCTATCAATTTTCAAAAACACATCATAGTTCTAGTTCATTTTATGAGCCTTAGCCTGCTGAGTTGCAGATAGAAGATGCCATTAATACTTACTTAACTTCCGCTGCATCTGCTAAAGCAGGGTGTTGCAGAGTGAGTCAACAACAACACTACTACACCCTTGTAGTGACAATATTATTAATTTTCAGTAAGCAAGCAATAAGACTTACCACCGCCTGCTACTGTTACCGCGAGACTCCCCCCTCATCCGTTCCCACAGTTTTATCTGCGCTAGCATTGCTGGCCCCGGCACCGGTGGTCGGTGTGGCTAGATAAAAAAATACACATTTTAGATGCCAGATATGCCTCCCCCTATTGTTTTTTGTAATAGCAAAATACAACGGCAATACATCACTATATTTCAGTTACAGACTTCTCTCCTATCAAAATATCAGGTGGGCATTTTGTTGGTTGCCAATTTTTTAAAAGCCAGGTAGTTGAGTAAAAGAAAACAATTGGTAATAGAGGGGCAGAACTAGCTATTGATAAATCTGAGTTTTTCAAGAGAAATAAAAGGATGCAAGAATTGGCCAATTAAGGACATATGGTCTTGTTTGGCTAATGCAATGAGGACATCCTCCTCATACTTTCACCCATGGTGCACGGTCATCAACCTCTAGTATACTAATAATACACACACAACATTGGAGGGTACAAACAATAACTTGACCATGTTCAAAAACACTTTTTTAAACTTTATTTAATGATTGAGCTGCAGCAAGAAAAAGAAAGCCCTCTCATAAAACAAGTATACAATACCTTAAATGGGCAAGCAATCTTCAGTACATGTGTTCTCTGAGCCTTACCACCACTCCACAAGATAGGATACATAAGGGGAGAGGGAAAGTTCACTGATAAAGCAGAGGAAACAAAGCTAAAGACAGACTAGCACAGCCAGATAGTTTGAAGTAAAGAAACTTGAAATACAGAAAATATGTAAATAGGAAACTGCAGGGATAAGAAGAGTTTATGAAACAGATAAATCGAAGTGGAGTTGGAAAAAAATTAGAACACAGGCACAGTAAAAGGTAGAAAAAAATTCTATGTGTGTAACTGCAAAAGTTAGGGAACTAAATATAAATATTAACAACAACAGGAGAACTTCCTGCGACAGCAGAGTCATCTGTCCCGGCACTTCTGAAGGAGCCACCTTCAGCTGCCTGGCCCACCCCATCACTACCAGCCCTCTTCCTGCTCCTGGATGCTGGATGATGTATGAAAAAATATAGAAAAGATTAGTGGCACTGTTAATAAATACTCTCTCCAAGAATATTATTTTTTTTAAAGGAAAAGACAAATGCAATAATATTTCTACATCAGAGGTTCAGAGTGCAAGTATAATATTAGTAATACTAGTATCTTGGACCATCCTATTCCAAATTTCCTAACCCTATTCCAAATTTCCTAACTATATTTTGGAATTACTAATAAATTGCAATGAATGATTCCTCTCATTCTGAACCTCTCAATGCATGGATTGGATGCATGCAAAACTACTACACATCACTGGGAAATTGCTTGGCAGTTGGCACTGTATGAGCTACAAATAAAAAAATAAAGGCACAGAGAAGTGAAACAATATGCAAACTCATGAATACTAATACTAACAATGAGTATCTTAGACAGGGCACTTGAGGAGTCTCTGCATTACTTCTTAATCAGCCCAAGCAAGCACCAAAAAAAAGTACAATTAGGTAGGCCGAGTACCTGCCTAGATGACGATCACATAATATTATATTTGTAATATAAAGTTAACTTACTTGCGTGTGAGCAGCATTCTTGGAAGAAACTATTAGCATGACGGAGCACAACTAAGAATTGGTTACTCACCGAGCTCTGCAACCTTGATGCCTAGCAGGTCGAGCATGTCTGTTTCCCAGTCCAGGATATCGGCCCACCAGTGCGTGAGCTGTTGCTCGGTGTGCCGGACCCCGGAGCTGTGGCACACAGCCCAGCGCACCCTCTCCCAGCATTGCTGATGCTCCCGGAGGCCGTACCCAGGTCTGGGCCTGCTGCCTGCTGCCAAGGTGGAGGGGGGGGTGAAGCTGCACGTAGAATACCAAGACAGCCACCTTCACCTAGGAAAATATGGGGTGTGGCGTCACCCCTTCATGCCGCTGCCACCCGCAAGGAAGGCAGATTCTGCTTGCAGTTGGGGCTGGTGCTGCTTTCCCCTGCTTTGTCATGGCGCTGGTTACTTGGGGTGGCGGGGGAGGGATAAGGAAGGATTAGGAAGAAGGAAGAAGAAAAATAGAAAGTGAAGCAAAAAAAGAAAAAGTTAAAAAAGTTGCAAAAAAACACACAAAAATTAGGAGAAGAGTTAAAATATAAACAAATTTGATATCCTAAAAAAAAAGAGGGTAAATAAGTTTTAAAGTGGGCACCAGCACCATAACAAGCAAAAAAAACAAAGATGGCCACGTGCATGTCAAACGTGTGGTGCTGTTCGCATGAGAAATCCAACACAAGGATGTACTTAGAGGAACTCCGTGCAGCGCAACAGAGGTCAACAGCTTTACTCGAACTTTGTCCCACAGCTATCCTGCCTCATGGAGCCCTTCTTGGCCACAACCTGCTGCCTTATCCCCGCTGTGTAGTTTTGACTTCCATTTGAGACACTACGAGCCTGATTTAGATCTTAAAGGTAACAGTCCCACAGACGATTTTCCATTGGTTTTCTCGTCCACCCACTAGGCAGTCCTCCTGCTCTATTTAGATGTTGCTGGGTTCATAGATGAAAGTCCTCTGATGAACCAAAGCCACTGCCATGAATAACCACCCGCGTTGACAGCACCATAGTCAAAGTAGGCTGGCAATGGGATACCAGACACTTTTATCACGCCAGGTTTTCCCGCCAATGCAATCGTGGTGGCTGAACTTCCATCCCTGATATGGAGGATTGGGAGGGATAAAAGGACAAAACTCATAATTTTTTGAGTTTTCTTATTTTCTGCCACCATGAACCCAGTCATAGAAGTCCTGCTATTGCTGCTGCTCCTGGACCAAGATGAAAATCAACCCCGTTGTCGCTGGAACAGAAGATAAGTCAGTGTTTCACCTGCCATCCTCAGAATTGTCGCTGTACATTAGCACTGGACTCAAGCATGTGTAACAAACACTTGCAAGCAGTAGTACAATGATCTGCAATGCATATATGTGTGTAATGTCATAGTTAGAAAAATGTTTAAAAGCACTCCTTGAGATATTAGTAACACCCACCAAACTAGTACTACTGGCCTTCATGGCAATGGACACCTACACAAAACGTTACAGCAATCCCAAATAGAAATGTGTCCATACTGGTGTGCGCAATAATTTTCCCTAAACTACCATATCATATACATAAACAGTATACCCAATAGGACCTACTCAAATCCATGATAATGTAGCAATTGCAGTACAAAATGCTACAAGTGGATCTACACAGAATTTATGACCAATCTTACCTCTAAACTGCAAACATGTCAGAGATGTATGAATGCCAGATGTCTCCTTGGTTTGTGCAATTATTGACAAACATTATGGGGGTCATTCTGACCCCGGCGTGCGGCGGTCGCCACCCGCCTGGCGGGAACCGCCATTTGGCTGCCCGCGGTCAAAAGACCGCTGGGGCCATTCCGACCTTCCCGCTGGGCCGGCGGGCGCTAACATTGTTAGCGCCCACCGGCCCAGCGGGAAGGCGGCCTACAACACTGAAGCCGGCTCCGAATGGAGCCGGCGGTGTTGCAGGTGTGCGACAGGTGCAGTTGCACCCGTCGCGCTTTTCACTGTCTGCTAGGCAGACAGTGAAAAGCAGGCTGGGGCCCTGTTAGGGGGCCCCTGCACTGCCCCCAGGGCCCCAGGACACCCGTTCCCGCCAGCCTCTTCCTGGCGGTGTAAACCGCCAGAAACAGGCTGGCGGGAAGGGGGTCGTAATCCCCAGGGCAGCGCTGCTTGCAGCGCTGCCCTGGAGGATTCTCCCAGCCGGGGGAAATACGTCGGGAAACCGCCGGACCCGGCTGGGCGACAGCCGCGGTCAGAATGACGAATGAAGCACCGCCAGCCTGTTGGCGGTGCTTCCGTCATTCGCCAGCCAGGGTCGGAATGAGGGCCTATATGCCATTTAACTATGCCAACATATAATTTTGGTGTAGTTGTCCAGTAACATGATGAATGCTTGCACCAAAATTAATATTTTCATCACAAATGTACAACACTAATACATGCAGTTATAAAATAACTAAATAACTTGCCTTCTATTTGCACTGCCAAATTAAACCTCCTCTGGAAGAGCGTCTATGGGGCAGACAACAGGCACCTCAGTTATGTTATTTGAGGGGAACCTTCAGTTTGGGAGGGGTGGGTTTGTGTTTGGGAGGGTGGGTTTGGATTCGGGAGGGGTAGGTTTAGATCAGGGAAGGGTGGTTGGGATTTGGGAGAGGTGGGTTTGGATTTGGTAGGGGTGGGTTTGGATGAGGAAGGGGTGGGTTGGGGTGTGGAGAGGATGAGTTGGGTGGGGTGGTCTTCCATTTGGGAGGTGTGGTCAGGGATGAGGAAGAGGTCAGGGCCAGGGCAAACATTAGGTCCTCTTTAGAGAAACAAGTAGGGCATTAGGGAGGGATCTGGGTTTGGGAGATAGAGGGAGTAGCAGTGTCTGTTGTGCATATGGCTGTTGATGATGTGGATGCCTGAGGGTCTAGGGTATGTTTTGGTTTGTGTTTTTTACTGGGTGTCTGTTGTGTGGGTGAGTGTGGGCTTTTGTGCACAGCATGTGTGTGTTTGGATGTGTCTGCTGTGAAGCTGCTGCATATGGCTGTGGTGCCTGTGCTGGTGCATGTGTGTGCCATTGTGGGTATGGTGTCTGCAGGTGTGGTGGCAGTGAGTGTGGATGTTTGTGTTGTGGTGGGGTGGTATCTGTGGGTGTGCTGCTGGAGAGTGTGGATGTCCGTATCATGTTGCATATGGTATCTGCGGGTGTGCTGGTGGTAAGTGGGGATGTGTGTGTAGGGGTTGGTGTGCTATCTTTGGGTATGCATGTGGTTGTGGTAGTGGGGTTTGTGGTGCCTGCATGTGTGTGTCTGTGTGTGTCTGTGTTTCTTGCTGAGTTTGTTTTTATGTGAGGATGTGCTGCTTGTGTGTGTTTGCGTGGGTGCGTGTAAGAGTGTGTGTGTGCTCTGGATAAGGCTGGGAAGAGGGATTTGTAATGGGAAAGAGTTGGGATGCGAGGTTGGCTTGAGTGGGAGTCTGTGGTCAATGAGGAGGCCGGACCCTGGAATGACTGCTGTAGGGCAGACATGGCACCATGAATGCCATCCATGTAAACTAGGATCTGGGTCATCTGACTACAAGCCCCTGGATGGCATTTAGTGCTGAAGTCTGGCCAACAGTGATAGTTGGAATAGAGCAATAGCCTCCTCACTAAGCACACCCTGGGAGACAAGGGTGGAGGATGCCTGCAGCAAAGGTGATGCCATTCCTTTTAGGGTCAGTCAACAAGAGAATCCAGAGATCTAAAAGGACCAGGGGTATCAATCTGTATAGAACACAAAGGTCCCTTACAAGACTATGGCCCTCATTACAACCCTGGCGGTAAATCCCGCTTACCGCCGTGCTGAAGGCCGCCAACATACCATGGTGGCGGCGTAAATCTGCTACAGGTATTACGACCCACATCTCGGAATCCGCCACAATAGAGACACCCACACAAGTCAGCTGCACCAAAGGTCAGTGACAAACTGGCGATACCAAAACCTACACCGTCACGCCAACAAGAATACACCCACACTATCACGACCCACGAATGATCGTGGTGGTCTTTCAACTGCGGTAATCCATTGGCGGTACACACCGCTGCGCTCAAAATACACACAAACATACAAAACACAACTACATTGGACAATTCGAAATACACACACCTGATACACATACACACACCACACCCACACATTCACACCACTATAAAACACACACTCACATTACCCACAAACCCTTACAATGAAATTCTTTTGAAAAAGCAGAGAGAGAGAGAATAGCAAACACAACACCAGCATCCACAGGCACACCACAACATCACTCATACAATATCCACGCACCTCAAACAACACATCCGAATACAACACATCACACAGCACAACAAACATCACCTCACACATCACCCACACCACACTATGGCACCTCAAAGACACCCCAGGCTTTCTGAAGAGGAGCTCAGGGTCATGATGGAGGAAATCATCCGGGTCGAGCCACAGCTATTCGGATCACAGGTGCAGCACACCTCCATTCCTAGGAAGATGGAGCTATGGCAGAGAATCGTCGACAGGGTCAACGCAGTGGGACACGGGATGACATCAGGAAGAGGTGGAAAGACCTACGGGGGAAGGTGCGTTCCGTGGTCTTCAGACACCAGATTGCTGTACAGAGGACTGGCGGTGGACCCCCACCTCCTCCCCCACAACAAACAACATGTGAGGAGCAAGTCTTGGCAATACTGCATCCTGAGGGCCTCGCAGGAGTAGCAGGAGGACTGTACTCTTTACTACTATATCCCCCCACACCCTACCTGCACGCCTTCACATACCCCCACCCACCCCTTACCCCATCACTCCAACACCTCACATATGCCCCACTATCACAACCCACACATCCCAATACCAAGCCCTGCATGCAACACCAAAGCATGGACACCCATTGGCAAAGCATGTCCAGTACAGATACCCACACAGACCCCAAAACACTAATCACACAAGGGCAAAAACAATAATGTAAGCACAGGAGTAGAGGGTAACTCACCCAATGCACAAGATGGCACACACAGATACTAAAACTATGCATTTACACCCCAACAGGACCCATACCCAACGTCACCGGACAGGAGGTGCCAGACATATCCAGTCCCCCCATAGAAGAGGCCCACAGTGATGACAGCAGCTCTGCACACCTGGATCAAGATGACTAACTCCGGCCCATCAGGGACATCGGGACAGTCGGTTCCCCTGCCACAGTCACAAGCCACCACAGACCCTCCCCCTCAGGAAACACTACCACAGCACCCACCCAGCGGGCCCACGCCACTGTCCCCAGGACACATCAATCAGCAGTGTGTTCTCACTACAGAGACCAAAGGCAAGCCCACCAACCCAAGACAATCAGGGACCTGGGGTCAGTGGGCACACGGTTCAGAGGACAGAGGCACAAGACAACAGGGAAGCTGGGAGGACTGCTGTGCGACAGGGGGAGGACAGGCCCAGGTAACCCACTCTCCACAAGGCTCTCTGCAACATCATGGGAGCATACCACCATTCCCAGGAGACCACGGGCACGGTACTGGCCAAGTTTCAGGAGACACAGCGCTGCAGGAGGACAGTACGTGGGGATCAGGGAGGACTTGAGGTCCATTAAAAACACCCTGGTCACCATTGCAGGGGTGCTGGCAGACCTGGCCAACACCATGAGGGACTCAGTGGGACACAAATGGGCCCCTGACCCTAGCCTGGACGATGAACAGCCCTCCACCTCCGCCGGCGCTAGTGGACAGGAGGCACCACCACAGGAACAACAGGCCACCAGCACCCCACCCCTGCAGAAGGAGAACCACCCAGCAAATGGTCCCTGAGATCCAGGAACAAGACAGAGAACATTGCCAAGACCCCCGCCAAGAAATAAGACCCTCCTGTTTGTCAACCTTATGTCCCACTTTGTCACCCTGTCCACCTTAAACTGCCATTGCTCCACTTCCTATGTCCCCATAGACAATGCACCTGTGAGACGAAGAAACTGAACTCTACCATGGACATTCCTCCACCATCACCCCAGCCCATTGCACACCCCCTCCACTTATTAGCACTGAAATAAACACCCTTGAATCACAAATCAATCTGGAATCAGTCTGTACTTTCACAAATGTGTAATGGCAACCTCTCTGAAATATAGCAATGTCAATGTTCATGTTCACATACCAATGTTACACAGTTGTTAGGCAGCAGCAGACATAGCAGAGGGCACAAAGTGGGACCCAGATCTGTGAAATGGAAAGGCAAAGTGACATGTCAGGGTCCATACACAGAGGTAAAAAGGCAGATTTATGCTATGTCCCACAGTAGTACGAGGTGTGTGAAGCAGTGCCATCCTCTTACCTGTGTCTCACTGGAAGTATTGCATGATGATATTGTTTCGGTTGTCTATATCTTCTTCTTCTGCCTCCTCTTCTTCACTGTCCACAGGGTCCGAAGCTGCCACAAGACCAGCATAAGGCCCATCCTTCTGCAGAAAAGGCACCTGGCGTTGCAAAGCCAGGTTGTGCAACATACAGCATGCCACGATTATCTGGCACACCTTCTTCAGTGAGTAGTATAGGGAGCCACCTGTCAGACAGAGGCACCAGAATCTGGCCTTCAGGAGGCCGAAGGTGCGCTCTATTATCCTCCTAGTTCGCCCATGTGCCTCATTGTAGCATTCCTCTGCCCTTGTCCTGGGATTCCTCATTGGGGTCAGTAGCCATGTCAAGTTGGGGTAACCAGAGTCACCTGCAAATATCGAGGGACAACTGTTAGACATCCTCCAAACAGTATGGAATCTCCCATACCCAGACACCTATTTAAACTGTGTGGGGACCTTGGGCTCACCTATTAGCCACACACGGTGCCTCTGGAGTTGCCCCATCTCATAAGGGATGCTGCTATTCCTCAAAATGTAAGCGTCATGCACTGAGCCAGGATACTTGGCATTCACATGGGAGATGTACACTCATAGAATGGTAGCTTTTGCCGTTTCTGTACACCTGTTCATTTCTACAGGGGGCGACAAATGTCACATGTGTACCATCAGTGGCACCAATGATGTTGGAGATATGTCCCAGGGCATAAAAGTCACCTTTCACTGTGGGCAGATCCTCCACCGGAGGGAAAACTATGTAGCTGCGCATGTGTTACAGCAGGGCAGATAACACTCTGGACAACATGTTTGAGAACATTGGCTGGGACATCCCTGATGCCATGGCCACTGTTGTTTGAAAGGACCCACTTGCCAGGAAATGGAGCACTGACAGGACCTGCGCTAGAGGGGGGATCCCTGAGCGATGGCGGATAGCTGACATCAGGTCTGGCTCCAACTGAACACACAGTTCCTAGATTGTGGCACGATCAAGTCTGTAAGTGATAATGATGTGTCTGTCTTCCATTGTCGACAGGTCCACCAGGGGTCTGTGCCCTGGAGGATGCCGCCATCTCACCACCTGCCCCAGCGGACGTGCCCTATGGAGGAGAAGAGTGAGCAGGGGGTCATAGACCACATAGGTTTCACAAGGCTGTTTAGCACAATCGTGAAATTATCTCTGTGTGCCTTTGTCTGTCCGTATTCCTGGCCAAAATAGCTGTGACGCAGTTAGTTGGCCTGCCATGTGGCCCCCTGAAATGGCAGCTGCCTGACCTGTAAGGAGGGACAAGGGGGAAATGAGGTAACTGCGCTGGTGTTGTGCAGCGTTGCGGTAGGCGGTCGAAGACTGCTGCGCAATTCAGCATGGGTTATCATTGGTTCCTATGGGTTCCAGGAGCCAATGACGATGTACGCCGGCGGTGATGGTACGCACCGCCACAGACATGACCGCCATTTTCTATCTGTTCCCTCACTTGATACCTGACCTTCAACAGGAGAGGACCTACACTGCAAGTGCTGCTGTGACCTGCTTCTGGAAGCAACAATGGCTACAGTGTCTGGGGAAAGGGCCCCTGCCTTCACTTTGGAGGAGTTGGAGCAACTGGTGGATGGGGTCCTTCCCCAGTACACGCTACTCTACGGTCCTCCAGACAAACAGGTGAGTGAACCGTGTGCTTGGTGGATGGGACATGATTGTATGGAGTGTCGTGGATGGAAGAGACGGGGGGGACAGGCCAGCATGTGAGGATGGTGAGTGTATTTTTTTCTGGGTCAGGGTTGGAGGTTTGTGGCCAATGTGTGAGAAGAACTGTACGGGGGAGTAACATCCTTTTTTACTTCACTATTCCTCTAGGTCAGCGCCCACAAGAAGAAGGGTATTTGGCGTTCCATTCCCAAGGGAGTGCCGACCCTGGGGGTCTACCATAGATGGAGCACCCAGTGCCAGAAAAGATGGGAGGACCTGTGCTGCTGGAGCAAGAAGACGGCGGAGGCCCAGCTGGGAATGGCCTCCCAACGTGGAAGGGGTCCCCGTCGCACCATGACCCCCATGATGTACCGGATCCTGGCGTGGCATATCCTGAGTTGGATGGGTGCTGGAGGGCATCGCAGCAGCCACAAGGGGGTGAGTACACGCTCATTCAGCTTACTCTGCGCGCTTGATGAGGTGTCAGGGTGGGGGAGGTGGTCTGTGGGTTCCCCTAGGCCAAAGCAGACGTGCAAAGTTAGATACATTGATTTGCAGGCTCTGTCCCACTTCAAACCCAAAGGTGGTATTTGCCCTCTACCTCTAGTCAGGCTCCTATAGGTTCCAGCTGTGCATGAAATGGGTCTAGACAGAGTCCCCCATGGGCATGTGCTTTTCCCCTGCACTGTTAGTGCATGGCTTAGTGCCTACGGCTTCTCCCTGTGTGTTGTGTCCGCCAACAGTAGTGGTGCTGCAGGCATTGACCATGTGTCTCCTCTGTCTTTCCCCCCTTTTGGTTTTGCCACCCTGTCCTTGTGTACATTAGCATCATCTGGCGGAGGAGCATTGGCACCAGAGTAGGAGGGAGCTGCAACCCACATGGCCCTGGAGGGTGAATTTATGGAGTCAGAAGACACCAGTGGGACGGAGGGCGAGGGGAGTTCCATGACTGGGACAGGAGCAAACACCAGCGACAGCGACTCCTCCTCTGATGGGAGCTCCCTTGCGGTGGTGGGCACCTCTGTGCCCACCGCAACAACAGGTACAGCCGCCACCCGCCTACCAGCACTGCCCTCCCAGCAGCCCCTCATCGAGTTTCCCGTGCCCACTCACCCAGGAAAGTGGGCATCTCCTTCGGCCCAGGCACCTCAGGCCCAGCCCCAGTCAGCCCTGCTGCCCTCAGTGAGGAGGCAATTGACCTGAGATCCCTCAGTGTTGGGCAATCAGCTATTTTGAATGCCATCCAGGGTGTTGAGAGGCATTTGCAGCAAACAAATGCATACCTGGAGGGCATTCATTCTGGCTCTGGCCTCAGCACTGATGGCAGCCATTGTCCCTGTGTCCAGCCTCCCCCCTCCAACTTCCTCTACCCAGACCCAATCCCCTGTACCTCAGCCTATCCCAAGCACACCATCAGACCAGCATGCCCCTCATCAACACACAAGAGTGGACTTGGCAAACATAAGCACCACACATCTCACAGGCACTCACACACAAGCACCATCCCCATGCAGACACACCAACATCCACTGCCTCCACTGTGTCCCCCTCCTCCACGTCCTCCTCCTCCCTCCCTGTCTCGTCTCCACTTCCACCTGCTTGCACTACATCTTCATCCACTACCTCCAGCACCAGCACGCCCATCACCACACACCGCCTACGTGCAATCACCACCCCCACTACCATTCACACATCCCCTGTGTCCTCTCCCAGTGTGTCTGTGAGCCCTCCTCCCAAAGTACACAAATGCAGGCACACACCTACCCAATAGCCATTCACCTCACAACAGCCTCTGGCACATGCACCTTCACCCAAATTCAGCAGACGTAAACCTCCTACAACCACTACCTCTTCCTCCCCTCCCAAACCCCCTCCATCTTCCTGTCCCAGTGTGTGTAAGAAACTCTTCCTGGCTAACACTGACCTCTTCCCTACACCTCCCCCAGTCCTTCCCCTAGGGCCAGGATGTCCAGGTCCCAGCCCAGCACCTCAGCCACCAAATCCTTCAGCACTGTGGTCTCAGCAAGTCCTGTCATATCGCGGGCAGCACCCATCAGGGCTGCCAGTGTGCCACCTAGCGAGGCCAAGGATCAGCCCATTCCGCCACCTGCCAAGGTGAAGAAGGTGCCCACATGCCGTAGGGAGAAGCCGCACTAACCACCCAGCAAGGGCTCCTCCAAGCCAAAAGGGGACAGTGCCAAGGGACCAGCAGCAACATCAAAGGTGGGGAAGGGACACAAGGCGAAGGGCAGGGCACGGAGCCTCTGGCTGAGGGACCAGAGTCACCCCTTCTGGCAAGCAGAACAGCAACCTGTACGGTGATGGACACCACCACCTGCACAGCCACCTGCACCGCCACCTGCACGTCTGCTGCCTCAGTAACAGTCCTCAGGATCATCCCCAGTGGGCAGCCGTCCGAGGCTGCAGGAGACGTCCTGCTGTGTCCCTCCACAGGTGCTGACACATTCACCACCACCAGCATCTCCACCACAGACACCGCCGCAACCACCGCCACCAGCCCTGCGACGTGCTCAGACAGTGCCACCACAGCTGACATGGCTATCATCCCTAGTGGGCAGTCGTCCGAGGCTGAAGGAGACGTCCTGGACCCTGCACAGCATACATGAGGCACGACACCCAGCACTGTTTGCACCTGTAGGTGGCAGGCGAAGTCGCAGCAGGGTGGAGTGTGTCTGCCTCCATGGAGTATCATGCTACCTGTTCCCAGGCAATCTTGTGGCACACACACCCAGGTGAGGGAATGGGGCCTGCCACACTGCATGTGAAGCACTCTGGGCACAATGCCCCCTCCAGGACCATTGGAGAAAAGCATCCACTCACCCTATCCTTGGCAGGATGAAGCAATCTGGGCACAATGCCCCCTCCGGAACCAGTGGAGAAAAGCATCCACTCACCCAATCCTTGGCAGGATGAAGCACTCTGGCCACAATGCCCCCTCCAGAACCAGTGGAGAAAAGCATCCACTCACCCTATCCTTGGCAGGATGAAGCACTCTGGGCACAATGCCCCCTCCAGAACCAGTGGAGAAAAGCATCCACTCCCCCAGTCCTTGGCAGGATGAAGCACTCTGGGCACAATGCCCCCTCCAGAACCAGTGGAAACTGACATCCACTTGAGAGACTGTGGCTTTGCACTCCCCAGGATACAGCAGTGGGCAAACCACCGACTGGACAGACTTGAGAGACTGTGGCTTTGCACTCCCCAGGATAGAGCAGTGGGCAAACCACCCACTGGAGAGCCTTGAGAGACTGTGGCTTTGCACTCCCCAGGATAAAGCAGTTAGCAAACCACCCACTGGAAAGACTTGAGAGACTGTGGCTTTGCACTCCCCAGGATTAAGCAGTGGGCAAACCACCCACTTGAGAGACTTGAGAGACTGTGGCTTTGCACTCCCCAGGACCAAACTGTGGGCATGGAGCCACCTCGTGGAGCAGTGGCATTGTCCGTTCATCCGGCTGAGGTGCCCCATCCCCCTGAGGTGCCTGTTTATTTTCGATCTTATGCCCCAGCAGTGTTCTTTCTGTTTTGAGTCAGGTATCATGTGCGGGCTTCACCCATGCATTTTGGGACCACTGGTCCACGGACAAAGATTTCATTACTATCCAGACTTGTGTAGTTGATGTACATATTTGTATATACTGATGGTTTTAATTTTGGCCTATCTGATTTTTCGATATTTACACTCGTTACAATCATTTCATTTGGTCTCTGTGTTATTCCAGGGGGTGACGGGGTGTAAATGTAATGTTCATGCATGTATTTGTGTGTATGGTGTTGTGGGTGAGGGTGGGGGTGGGGGTGTTGCATGTTGTGTGTGTGTGGCACTCTCTTTTCCCTCCTCCCCTCTCCTGTGTGCTATGTGCAGTACTCACTGTGGTCGTCGCCGGCGTCTTTGCTGCTCCTGATGGAAGAGGAGGTAAACCATCATGGGCAGGACCTGTAACTTGGGCTCCATGGCGTCCTGGTTCCTCATTGGGTGTTGAGAGGTGAGTGGTTTCCTTTCCACAGACTGTTTCCGCCATGCTTTTGATGGCGTTGGTACCTCCCCGGAAAATCTGGCGGATTGGTGCCTTGTAATACGGTGGGCGGTACATTGTGTTCCGCCTGTCTGTTGGCGGGTATGGCCGCAGTGTTTGTTTCTACCGCCGTGGCGGTTGGAGTGTTAAAGTGGCTGTCTATGTTGGCAGTTTCTGCCATGGTCGTGATTCAATTTTTTTTACCGTCGGCCTGTTGGCGGTATTACTGCCGCTTTAACACCGACTGCCAGGGTTGTAATGAGGGCCTATATATTACCAATAACTACATAGAATTACAAAAAATCAAACAAATAAACAATGATGATGTTTTATTGAACATAATAAAATGATATATTCCAATCAGATATATATCAATCAAAAAAGAAGTATAATTCCCAAACAGGCTGTTTTTTTAAAAAAAAGTGCCATTTCATATCCACAGGAAAGTTGCACTTAAATGCACTGTATTACATAATAGAAAGTGATAACAATGTGACATTGCAAAATCAAATGACACACGTTGTCAAACAGAGACACAGCAATTTATCATAGGTTGTGTCAATAAAATAGTATCTATACTCATGCATAAAGAGCTAATATAAGGAGTCAAGGTACAATTGTTGCTGTAACATTTTGATCCCTAAACCAAAATGAGCGGGATCATTGTCAGGACAAAACAATTCAACCTGGGAGCAAGTTTTACGATTATATGCCTGCTGGGAAAAGGAAGGAAAAAAAGAAAAGTAACAAAAAGGGGAAAAATAAGAGAGGGGAACAAGGGCAGAGAGGGAGATAAAAGAGAATTACGGTTAGATCAACAATGTTTATAAAAAAACAAAGTTTATAGACAGGAAGTGTGCCCATTCTGAGTGACTAATTAAAAGAAGCAACCGCGTGAAAAGCCAAACAATTAAGTGCACCCTGACAATGATATGAGTATTTTAACATGAAGCCCAAATTGTGAAAAAAGAATCACGTAATGGCCAATAGTTACCACCCAAGTGAACAACTGATAATATTGGACAATACTAGGGGTAAGAGCTGCTACCATAACTTGCTCAATCATGGAGCCAAGAATGGAAAAAAAAAAAAATACCAGAAGTAGTACCAATGGGGTTACTAGTTGGCTACGGCCAACCGGGGGGAACAAGAGGGGGGTGGAGATAGAAAACAGGGAACGATGGCGGACGATGATGCAGTTGGAATAGTCGCACTAGGGTCTGCCATCACTAGGGACTGGTAATCAGTGGAAGCCTCCAAAGATGATGTGGATTTGTTTGAGGCCTCAGCACCAGTTCCCTCACCCTCTGTGGCAGAGGGTCACTTGGTGTCAGTGGTATCTGCACCAGGACCAAAGCGTGCAGCTTCTTAACCGCCGACATGGCCGCTGCCACCTTATCCTTCTCAAGATGATGCTGTAAAGACAGATACAACATTTTGAGCATATCAGGGTAAATAGATTTGAACATTAGCTTTACTCACAAAACATTTGCCAAGTCTACATATGAAACTAGCTTCAAGGTACTCAATCCTGGCTACTTAATCATCAGTATCTGATGCCTGTAGGGATGAATTCCAAAAACAACTTGCTCACTGTCTAGAAATTTCCCATGCTAGCTCCCATATCATGTATGCCTTTTGTATCTTATCCACTTTTATTTCTCTGCATGACAAATGGCTTTGACAGCATTAGTAAATACATATGTCTGGGATGCACTCCTAAACCACTTCAGTACAGAGCTATAACATTTCCACATATACAAAGGAGACATGTTTTGGGCCTGCTATTGACTGATCAAGATAAGATACTCCAACATCTATGTGATGAAACCTTTAAACTGTAATTGTCCTTCTAATCATCAGTTTTCTCACCATCATGACTTTCTCATCTGGACATAACTAAGGACACTTAAATGTCTTTTAAGGTATGTGTAGCCCTGTCACCAATGTGGACACATTCTTGTCTGTTTCGATTGTTGTAGACTCTAGCTGTGGAAACAAGACTGCAGGATTTTGGGTGGCAGTATCACCAAGTATGGGGGACTGAGTCTGTTCCCACACTGTGTGACAACTATCGACCTAACGCTTCTGGCTAGCTAGCAGCACATCACCAGTACCAGAGGTAAAGGTGAGTTGTGGCAGACTAATGCATGACACTCAGGGGCATATTTATACTCCGTTTGCGCCGAATTTGCGTAGTTTTTTTCTACGCAAATTCGGCGCAAAACTAACGCCATATTTATACTTTGGCGTTAGACGCGTCTAGCGCCAAAGTATGAGGAAAGAGCGTCATTTTTTTGCGTGAACGCCTTCCTTGCGTTAATGAGATGCAAGGTAGGCGTTCCCGTCCCAAAAAATTACTGCGACACAAATGCGTCGTATTTATATTCCCGGGCAAAAATCACGCCCGGGAGTAGGCGGGGCAAAAAACCCCGCATTTGCGCCTCTTTTTAACGCCTGGGTCAGGGCAGGCGTTAAGGGACCTGTGGGCTCAAAATGAGCCCACAGCTGCCCTCCCATGCCCCCAGGCACCCCCCCTGCCACCCTTGCCCACCCCAGGAGGACACCCAAGGATGGAGGGACCCATCCCAGGGACATTCAGGTAAGTTCAGGTAAGTATAAATTTTTATTTTTTTTATATTTTTTTTTGGCATAGGGGGGCCTGATTTGTGCCCCCCTACATGCCTCAATGCCCAATGACCATGCCCAGGGGACATAAGTCCCCTGGGCATGGCCATTGGGCAAGGGGGCATGACTCCTGTCTTTACTAAGACAGGAGTCATGTAAATGGCGTCTGGGCGTCGTTAAAAATGGCGCAAATCGGGTGGAGGCGATTTTTTTGCGTCATCCTGACTTGCACCATTTTTAAGACGCCCTAACGCCATTTTCCCTAACGCCGGCGCTGCCTGGTGTACGTGGTTTTTTTCCACGCACACCAGGCAGCGCCGGTCTGCTAGCGCCGGCTAACGCCATTCAATAAATACGGCGCCCGCATGGCGCTTCAGAATGGCGTTAGCCGGCGCTAAACTTTTTGACGCTAAACTGCGTTAGCGCAGTTTAGCGTCAAAAAGTATAAATACGGGCCTCAGACTCTTCAAGGAAGTCCTGGTAGAACAGCTCATACCCCTTTTTCTCAGATACACAAGTCTCATACATGCAAAGACAAACAGAAGCAGGGTCTTGATTTATATATTTTATTGAAGCAACTGTTTTCTATGTAAAAAGATCTGAATTACAATCATGAGGATAAAGAGCACAACACTATCACATGACCAAGAAAGTGAAACACAGGAAGAGTCCCCCATATTGTCACAATAGTTCCCTTAATATCCCAACCTACGCTATTAGGCTTCTACATGAGAGCATTAGCAGTGGTAGCCCAAATACGCCCATCTAGTCCCGGGAAGGAAGCTGAATCCCCATATCTCTGTTAGAAGGAACAAAGAGGTCTGTTAGTCGGCTGGCAATTCTCCAAGATAGACAAAAGAGAAAGTGTAAGGTTTTAGCAGATACTGCAATGATGTGCAGCATGAGATGGCAAGCTGGCCGGAATGCCCCTCTGCTTATTTTTGACACCTTGTTGTTTTATAATAAAACATGGTGGTATTCTGAGAACTGCCCAGACATGATAATGCGTCTTGACTGTGTAAGGCAGACATTGCACTCTCGGGACCAGCAATACCCACTAAATTATTGTGTATAGCCTTGGAGGGAGCACAGGATGAAATGTCATGCAGAGAAATGAATAGCAATTCTGCGTGGAATGGAAACTGTTACAAAAGAATAAAACATCACCACTAAAATGAAGCGTTTGCTAAAATACTAAAATAAATAAAATTGCAAGTAACTGGGTGGGAGGGCACATGCCTCAGACCCAAGATAAAGTAAATGTGTATAAATAAAATGCTAAAATTACCTCATGACATACTCCCCATTGTCGGGTTGAGAGTGCCAAGGTCCAAAAAAATATAACCTTCGGCTAAAGTCACTTAATCTGAAACAAATCTTATTAAAAGCAAGCTAATACTAAATGTACTTAAAGGGAGATAAAATGTCCATGTTGACAAGCAAGGCAGATTAATAAACAAGCCAAATGTAAATATTCAATTTAGAAGTTTGGAATAACTGATCAAATGAAAGCCAAATGTCAGCAATAATCGTGATGTTTAAGAAAATCACTAATGTCATCAAATAAAATGTAATTGAGGAGATACTCCACTTTGGCAGGCGATCAACTAATTAAGTAATTAACAAGGAAAGCGAGTGAACCCTCATGTTCCGTTGCCTCAGCCACAAATCTGGCCAATGTGAAAGCATTGTGTGTAGTGCCTGGTGTTGTAGCACCAGGAGCCATATGATCAACAAAGGGCGGCTCAGGGGAAGCTTCTTGTAGCAACCACAATCTCAATGTGCAAGTCTGGTAATGAGCCCTCATCAAGACCCCATCACCAGACCCACGCCCAAAGAAGGTATGCACTGCATAGTAAGACACACTTCCGGTGCATGTTCAAATGAGTACCACAAACATCGAAACAGGCTGCATGCAATTCTGAACTGGTCTGAATGACAAAGACCAGTTAGACTCCAGTTCTTCCAGGAGTGGTGTTCCGAAATACTACATCCTGCGTGGAAACGCCATCAGTCCTCCTTGTTGAGACAGGGCAGCCATTTCGAAGAAAAACCAGCAACAGCAAAATACCGCCAATCAGTGCCAGAGTTATAGGGAATCCCCCAAAGACACTCAAAAATATTGAGTGTATGGCTGAAGGTATTACGCCACAGTTTGGAAGGTGTTGACAAACCTAGAACCAACAGCCTTAAAGAAGTGTAAAATCCGAGCGGTGGTAGATGCATTAAAAATGCGATATATGAGTTCACTGAAATGTTGTGGAAAGTTAGTATTTAAAAAGGACTGTTTCTCTGCGGAAGACCTCACCACTTGGAGAGCATAGTTCTCGTGGGCAGATGTAAGCATCATGTGTTTTTGTAACAAAAGAGCTTTCAGTCTGTTCAGCCTGTCAAAATTCACATTTGAAGTAGCAATATGAGGCCATATTTATGCTACTTTAATCTCTCACAGGGGGAAGGAAAGCACATTTCCACAATTGAGACACCAAAGCTAGGTAGGCAACTCCGGCTCACATTCCACAACAACTTATTTTGTTCAGCACCAAATACCTCCCATTCAAGAGCACCTGGAAAGCCAGACGAATCAAAGGGACAGATAACAGGCTAAATTTGCAACTGAAGCACTACATGCTCCGTGCAAGGACAGCTGTTACAAATCATTGAATGACTCACATAAGTTTCACATTCGCAGCCACTAAGAAAGACCTCCTTCATGCCATTGAAACATTTGTATGTGAAGGGTAGCTCCCATACCATATGAATGTGGTATGTCTCCTGTCTCCTAGTTTTTCAAATCTGCCTACAGAAATGTGCTTTAAGCATGAGGTGAACTGAAGTTTTGAAATGGGCAGATTAATAACCCAAATTATTAACAAACTGCAGATGGTATTTCTGCCACAGTGAAGGCAACTTTTCTAACTTTTTGATGTTCAATATGATATATATTGCATCTTTCTTAGCCATCATTTGTTGCTTTCATGTCCAAGCTAACTGCATAATGGACCTAAGCTGACTCTATCCATGCTGTAAAAATGATACATCATTTTGTATAATGTCAATTGCAGATGAAATTATATTATTTACAGTGTAAATGCAGTTGGATAAAGTGTGCGTACCATTCTCTACAACAGCTAGAGCTTTCTGGATGTTTTCCTGATCTATTTGCTTCAACCACGCTGCGGCTTCTTTTTGTGAAGGTTTCTAAATCTTGTTATATATTGTATCTAAGAAATGCTTTTTGCATGGTTTTCTACGACCTAACAAGAAATCTTGCCAGCCTGTCTTTTCTGTCAGGAGACTAAGGTGTTCTTTAATGTCTGCTAGTGTGAAGGATTTCAACCACTGTTGACATAGTTTGCCCATACTGTATGTGGTAATGATGTCAGAGTGTTGTTTTGAGACATATCAAGGATAAGGTCAATTCATTCTAAAACCCCCTGTGCAGTATACAAAATGGAAATGACAACCATTTGTGTCTACTGGCCACTATAACCACCTGTTTGGACTGGAAAGCGTTGAGTTATATGTTACATTCTGGCATGAAAATTCATGTTGGTTGACACAGACTGGCATGAAAATTCATGTTGGTTGACACAGACTGGCATACATGCACATTTGGGAAGGGCTGAGGCTTCATGACAAACTGCTACTGTCTACTTGAAATGAACTGAATGTTGCCATTAAAATATTTTTCTAACGTATTTTGGATATGGAATGATGCCATTGTACACATGTTTCAAGTCCTTTTGGTGCAGATGCTCATGATCATATTTTAATTATAGCAACTTACCAATGTAAAGTCTGAAACATAAACTGCCTTATAAGTGCTTACTGTGCCATGTCAGCAGGAATAAGACCTATATTACCTGCTCAAATTTGTGATAGAGCATCACACCTGATCCAATCCTCAAATGGGGCATGTTTGGTACAAATGTCCCTCATAACATGGAGAAAATGCAGGTACCCCTTTTTTGGCATGCAGCCATGTGTCTGTTCAAAACAGTACTACCACTAATGAAAGCATTAATAATACATGCTGTGTGATATGGTGCAATTCACCTAACTAATGCCGTGCCTTAAGATGATACTTATCATTTATGATGTTCCTCACTAGTACTCAATAATATTTAGACTCTCATATCAGATCCTCTGGGAGGGGTGCGTCCTTGTACTCACACTTCCCTCAAAGCGACACTCCTGCTCAGTATCTAATGCTTACCTCCTCGGAGTCTGAATCTCTGAGAACTTAAGACACCGCATTAGTTAGGTTAATTGCACCATACCACACAGCATCTATTACTAATGCTTTCATTAGTGGTAGTCAAACAAGGAGGCGAACTAGGGAGTCAACCTTTGTCCTGAAGAGGAACCTAGGGGTAAGGCTCTGAAACATGTAGAGCAGGAAGTAAGGTATATGACATACCCCACTTTCGTAGCCCCTTTTTAATCATACCGCGTCCAAGAGGTCTAGTAATTTACTGGAACCACTAGGAGGCAGGTATTTTTAACTCACCCAAGACCCCATCACTCCTATTCCTCTTGTGATTCACATTGAAAAGACTACATCAGTGCTCCCACATATCCCGTCGGTTGCAGCATGCCCTGCTCCGCAGCGGAATGGGAAGAAATCCATTGATGAAGCATGTCACCAAGGGGTAAGCCTGATGGGTGAGGGTTTTTCTATTAGGAAAATCCTTTTTCCTTGTCCATCCTGTTTGTAGTTCTTTTGGCTGGGCCTTTTTTGAAATGTTGCATAAGCTATGAGGACAGTCCCAGCCACGCAACCACCTTCTCCCTATTTGTTTCATACATTTCCAGACCTTGTCACCATGCAGGAAAGGGACATAATAAAAAAGTTTAGATAAAGTAGGAAAACTATACTGGATTTGTGTCAGCAGCTGAAGCCTGATCTCATGCCTCACAATAGAAACACAACTGCAATAACACCAATAGTGAAACTCACGGCAGTACTTAATTTTGTGGCCACAGCCTTGTTTCAATACACTTTGGCAGTTTCTCGAAGCATGTTACAGCCAACTTTCAGTGGTGTGCTACAAGTAGTCCTTGCTTCAATGATGAGACACATCAACAGCTTCATCTAGTTACTAAGAGCTCAGGATTTGGCAAATGTGACAGGATAATTTTATGATTGGGATGGCCTACCACATGTGGTTGGAGCAATTGATGGCACAAATATTGCCTTGGTACCACCACACACCAAGGAACAGGTATACCACAATCAGAAGAACTTCCATTCCATCAATGTGCAAGTTGTCTGCTTACCAGATTTATACATCTCAAGTGTGTGCCAGCTTTCCTGGGTCAATACATGATTCCTTTGTAGTACAGAACAGCACCATACCCCTACAAATGCCACAACTTGGACCTGAGAGGGCCTGGCTTGTTGGTAAGTACAATATGACTTGATGATCATTTGCTTTTATGCTAGTTTAGAACTGTACAAGAGGCCTTCTTCCTGGCAGAATGTCCTCAGTTCCAGTAGGGTTCTGATTTGGTGGGGTTTGGGTGAAATTCTTGTACCCAAATGCACCTTTGAACTTGGGGAGACTTCAAAGAGGCATTAGAAGATCACAAGGTCCCTGTCCTTCCTTCCCTGGCTCCAGACACTCCACAGGGGCTATGAAGCTCTTTGTGTGGGGAGATGCACAGCCCTATTCAGGTCTAAGTGAGGCAGTGCGAAGCCTGCCCATCAAGTCAGACCCAGCTGCAAAATCCACTTCTGATCCCCAGGACTGGAGGGGGCACTTCAGGCAAAGATAGGTCTCAAAGATGGCAGAGTCCAGCAGCACCAGGAGAGTTGAAGGCAGACTTTGATGTCCCAGAGACACGTGGAGAACAGCTGGAAAGCCAGCAAGCCCTTAGAGAATCTTGGGTTCAAGGATGCAGAGAACAGGCCAAGTCCTTCTCACTCCAGGCAAGAAGCAGTAGGCAGCAGGCTAACACAGCAAAGCAAGTAGCAAAGTAGCAGACCCTCCTATAGCACAGCACACAGCAAGCAGTAGGCCAACACAGCATTGCAGTTGCAGAGTGGCAGTCCTTCCCGACAGCACAGCAGCCCTTCTTCCTGGCAGAATGTCCTTGTCTCCAGTAGAGTTCTGATGCGGTGGGGTTTTGGTCCAATGGTAATATCCAAAATGCCTTTGAAGTGGGGGAGGCCTCAAGGTCTTTGAAGATCACAAGGTCCCTGCCCTTCCTTCCCTGGCTACAGACACTCTGCATCTCAGGAAAGAGTAGGTCTCAAAGATGGCATAGTCCAGCAGTCCCAGGAGAGCTGCAGACACAGCATCACCATCACCATCATCATCTCTGACATCCCAGCAACATGTGGAGAACAGCTGAAAGTCAGCAAGCCCTTGAAGAATCGTGGGTTCAATGATGTAGAGGACAGGTCCAGCTCTTCTCACTCCAAGCAAGAAGCAGCAGGCAGCGGGCCAACACAGCAAATCAAGTAGCAAAGTGGTAGTCTCTCCTACAGCACAGCACACAGCAAGCAGTAGGCGATGCACAAAGCCCAGCTGTCACCAACCCCAGCTGTGAATTTAGAGACAGTCAGAGCCACAGAATGTTTAAAGTAATAAAATTTTACTTTTCTAAAAGTGGCATTTTCAGACTTATAATACAAAAAATCTGACTTCACCATGTTGTGTTGAGACACCAACTCCAAATTTCCATCTTTTTCCAATCGGAAATTGCACTTAAAGACTGCTTCAAGGTGACCCCAGTGTTAACCTATGGGAGAGTAGGCCTTGCAGTAGAGAGAAACAAATGTTATACTTTTTCACCACCAGGACATGTTAAACTTAAAAGTACATGCCCAAATGTTTAAATACACTGCACCCTGCCCTTGGAACTAACAAGGGCCTATCTTAGGGGTGACATATGTAATAAAAAGAAAGGTTTAGGCTTGCCAGGTGGTTGCACTTGCCAGGTCAAAATTGCAGTTTAAAACTGCACATACAGGCTCTGCAGTAGCAGACCTGAGACATGTTTGAAAGGCTACTCTAGAGGGTGGTACAATCAGTGCTGAAGGTCCACTAATAGCATTTAATTCACAGGCCTTGGGTACATACAGTGCACTTTAATAGGGAGATACAAGTAAATTAAATGTGCCAATTGCATAGAGGCCAAGGTCACCATGTTTAGAGTACAAAGCACCTGCACTTTAGCACTGGTCAGCAGTGGTAAAGTGACCAGAATCCTATAATGAACAAAAAGAAATTCAGCAAAAAAGTGGAGAGAAATGACAAAATGTCTGGGGATGACCCTGCAGAAAGTACAAGGGCTAACACAACCATACAGGCCTTGCACATCATGCTGGAAGGAAAATTTTATATGGTGTACATAGAGGTCAATTTGCTTCAAGCAACATGGTTGGCGGGATGCGTTCCTTGTGAGCTCCCGCTTCCTGCCTGAATCCTTCAGTTATCCTTGGGTGCCTGAAGTGTACGGTGCCCCCCCACTGCTGTGGGACAGCGCTCTGAGCGGTCCGGTGTGGCACGGTCCCCTTCTGGAGGCCACGGCGGCAGGTGTCGCCTCTCCTGGGCCGCGCGCAGCATGGCTGCCGGGCCCTGAGGGTGTGTGTGGCAGCAGTGTGCAGGTGGAGCGGGCTGCGCTGACGATCTGATCTGGCTGGGCTGGCGGTGGGCCTGTCAGTTACTTGGCCCCCAGTGAGGAGTGGAGGACTGCTGGGCCTTCGGACAAGTGGTGGCATCCTTGGAGGGTGCCGGTAGGATGAGCTGGGCCCACCCTGGAGCGCCGTACAGAGGCCTGACGAGGTAGGGCTGCTGGTTGGTGCACACTGGAGCGGGTGTGCGTGCGGCAGCGCCCGGGCCTAGATTTTTTGATCATCTGAGCCTCTTAGCTCTGGACTCAGAGCGAGTGGTTTTCTCTTCTTGAGGGTGCCTAGGACTTCTGATCTGGTATCACTGTGGAGTAGTAGTGTACAGTGGTGCCCTGCAGCGTTAGGAGCAGCGGATCCTGTCCTTGCAGTGGCTTATGCTCCGGACACTTTGGCCATATTACTGAGACAGCTGAAACTGGGTCACTGATTTGATCCAGGAACCCAGTGTAATGGGGTAGCACAAGCGGACAGAAGCATCACAAGGTAACAACCATGGAGCAATATACCACTCCGGTGCCCTTACCACAACGTCAGACCAGATTGGTGGGGAGCAGAGATGGTTTGAGCGTGCCGGCGAATCCTGAGGAGCCCTCACGAGCAGAGCTTCTTGCAACCATCCAGGGCTCTAGGGTGGCCCTTAGGGCAAGATACAAATGGTGGCAGTAGAAGTTAACCTACTCCAGGCGGACCTTAGGAAGGTGTCTGACAAGGTCAAGGTGGTGGAGGGCTCCATTGTGGAGCTGCAAACGGAGGTGGGGGCCCTACGGAAACAAATGGTGCAGGCCAATACCGCGGTCAGATGGCTGGAGGCGAGGCTGGAGGATGCAGCGGGGAGGTCCCAGCAGAATAATGTCAGACTGCTGGGTTTCCCGGAGCATGCGGTGGGGTCCGCAGCAGAAACCTTTGAGAATTGGATCAGGGATGTACTGCAACCGACCGGCTCTCCAGGGTATTTGTAGTGGAGCGTGCTCATAGGGCCCTCGTTGCGCCTCCCCGGACTGGTGCGCTGCCGAGGGCTATCATTACCCATCTTCTGAACTTTAAAGACCAAGACTGTGTGTTGCGGGCTGCCCGCGAAACTGACAGGGCAGTATTTGAGAAATGCAAAATATCCATTTATCCTGATTATACAAACAAGGTGCAGAGTTCTCGAAAGGTACTCCTGGAGGTGAAAGCGAAGCTCCTTGCCATGAACATCAGATATATGCTCCTGTATCCGGCGCGCTTAAAGGTGCTTTCAGGTGGTAGGTCACATTTCATCGAGCGTCCATGGGGGGGGGGGAGTGATGGGTGGAAATGTGGGATAAGGTGTCCCTGGGAGAACGGAAAGGACTGAGGGGCCTCTCCTCGGGTCTCTGGAGCGGATGGTCTGGACTGGAGGTGACGATGCTCAGCTGGAGGATACTGAGGCTCATGGTTCAGCCAAGGACTCTGCTCATAGAGTGGAGATACAACAGGATGGGACAATGGCAGTGGTACGTACTGGATCGGCTGGGGTTTTAATGGGGAGCTGGAGCGAAGAGCTGAGAGGGTCTCCGCACAGGTCTGACTATGTCCTTAATGATCCATGATTGCTGGTGCACCCTAGTTTGTGGGGCTACTGACAAAGTGAGAGTACTTCTCTGGAGGAGAGATGCGACTAGAATACAGTTCAGGTCCTGATGGGGCCTCACCTAGGCGCTGGACAGTATTGGACAATGGGGGGGGGGCCTATGACAATATTGAGCTAAGTTGGGGTGGTGTTCAGGCAATTCGTAGATTGAGAAGAAGAAAGTTAGTACTCACCCAATCTCTTCTCTTTTAGAATTAGTGATTTGCAACAGATTCTGACTGGTTGCATTAGCAGGCGTCTCTATTTTCTCTTGGTTTACATGAGTTAGCTAGTCTTTTGGCTGGGAATTGTGCACAGATCAAGAGTCTTAATGTTAAGCATGCACTAAAGGGCGCCGACATTGCATAGATTTTGTGAGTTGTTCCCCTTTTCGTCATATTGTCCGATTCTCTAATGTAAGAGTGCCCAGTATCTCAACACGCATTTTTTGGCAATACAGTGACGAGATCAAATCTCAAAACATGACTCAAAGAATGTCCTCGCCTGAGTGTGGTCAGTGTGCGCTATGTATCATCTACAGAGTGCGAGCTTCAGTATTACTGAAATCTTTCTTAAATTTCTTTCTTTTCTTTCTTTTCAGGTTGTCATGAATGGCTTGGGAAAAGCAGCGGAGCAGCAGTGAAGAAGGATCGAACCTGGAGTCCTGCTTTGCATCCAGCAACTTTGTCTCTCCGGAAACATGCGTCTTCTCCTGTGGCATTTATCAGTTGTTGAACAAGGCGAGGATCGGGCATGGCCTTTTATACTTGAGGGAAACGAAATGGCGGCCGAGATTTCACCTTAACGAGATAGTTCCAGGCCTTTCCAAAACAACTCAGCTGTTGGGGAGACGGGTGACTTCTAATGTGTTCTTCATGTCCACTACTTATGTGCGTGGTTTTGTTCTGTTGCGTTGCACTCCCCATGTATTCTACTCTATTATGTCTTTCCACCAAAATCGTACAGTGGAAACCAACATCTGACCTAAACATGAGGGCGGCAGAAAACCCTTGGGCAATTTACAGAAGGCCAGGACATGGAGAAGAGCTTGCAAACAGGTAAAAAGGGTTTCCTGAATGACCGATTTAAACTAATCGAGTTCCAATTTCTACTCCAAACGTATCTCACTCCCTGGATTCTGGCCAGGATTGACTCTCACATACGAGCTGTGTAAAGGAGATGTGTGGAAGATGGAGCCTCTCTTTTGCACATTGACTGGAGCTGCTGCAGGTACTACATTTTTGAGACCAGGTACAGAATTGTCTCTCACATGTGACTTGGGTGGCACTCGAGGCATCGTTCAAGAAACGTTTACTGTGTGTATTTCCTGTTAAGAAAGGGTAAAAAATGAGGATGTGTATGTTAGCGCTGGGGACACTGTTGGCAAAATGTTGTATAGTGATTTATTGGGTGGCACCACATACCCCTGAGTTTGGGAAGTGGGAAAGAGATTTACAGGAGTGGGCATTGGCAGGCGAGCAGCATGTTAAGTTAACGAAACAAGAAAGTCGCAGAAGACCACGTTGAATTGGCTGACAATAGTAGACCCTTTGAATAACAGACCTCCTTGTTCGGGGAGGAGAGATCTATTGGAGTGCTGGCTGAGTTGGCCTATAGTAATAGACAGGGCTACATATGAGGAGCATCCTATTCTTTACTTAGGGTGTTCTGTTTTCTGACACATTAAATTACGCTGTCATGTATATAACTGGGACTTATGTGCCCGGCCTGCGCAATTCATTAAGGAGACAAACCGAGCTCTGAAAACTCATAAAGGGTTTACATATTTATTTCCTTGTAAACAACACTAAGGTACAGAAGAATTGGTGCAGCACTGATATGCCCTGTTACAGCATTTGGATCTACAGCATCAGGAGTAGCAGTTCTGTGGCTGTCGATTTGGAAGGTGCCTGGTTGTTTGACATTAAATAGATTGCTTACAATTATAAAAATATGTAGTTGTAGGTTGATAATGGGTTCTCTCACCTACTAGATATAAGTAATATAGGCTGTATTAACATATGTCTTTGGGATGAATCTTTTACTTTGTAGACAGATGGTGCAATTCCCAAATCTGTGTAGCTTCTAATGCTTTAAAATGCCCAAATCACAGGACCATACATCATTAATATAAAAATATACTATGATTGACTGGGGACATCAGGAAGGTTAAAATGTGCCTACTCATACTGGATGTGTATAGGAGAGAGAGAGAGAGAACCCATTGCATAGATGGGACACTGAGGTACACACAACTGAAAGGAACACTGCAAACAACCATAATGTCTTACAGCCATGCATACAGGGAGAGGTGGATAGCTGCATAGATGGATGGATCAGTGGATTTATGTGTGTGAATAGATGCATTGATGGAGTGGTTGGATAACTGAAACATGAAAATAAGTCTAACCCTAAACCTGCAGTTGGTGCTTTGAAGTTTGCAATATACCATTTATATTTGACTGATTATTTTATCAGCTTAAATGTGCCTCCTAAAATGGTACCATCTTAATGTTTCTGGTTATCATTTCCAAAGGTAAAGTATTGTATATAGTCTGCACACCCAAGTGTGTTATAACAGCTAAACCAAGTTTATATTATTCCCTATGCAGTGGGAAGATATAACAATGAAAACAAAGTCAAGTACTTTCATGCCATTGGTAAGAAATAAAAGTCATTACAGATAAAATGCATATTTCCATTTTGAAGTAGGAAGCATTTTGTATACTTTGTAAAAAAGAAAAGTTTGCTCTGTTCCCCCTCAGCCAAGGATATTGTAAAACTTGCATAAGCATCTAGACAAATGGTAAGTGTTTTTGGGAGGGGTGTGGTGGGACTGTCAATATTCACGCTTCCATTAGATAACAAAGAAGCTAAATGTGCAGTAATAGTGCAAGATTTAATTTAACACCACTAATTTAATTCTCGCCTGGAACCAGTCCCTAAAGTTATAATCCTACATTCTAGCTCTATGTCAGTTGTTGTTAAGCGTTCAACGAATGTACCATTAATGTCTTTAGAGGACTGTTGGATCCAAATGCAATAAAATAAGAGCGAAAGGAAAGCTATCACAAGAACATGAATAAAACGTGTTGCTACTTCATCAGCAATCTATAAAGTGGACTTTCATTATGCTTGACATCTATGCTCTGATGTGCTTTGTTTCATTGGGCTGGCGAAAATAAATATAAAATATTATTTAAATAAACAAGCTTAGGTTTTCCGGCATAAGCAATAACATTCTAAAAACAGTCTTAGGGATTAGAGATGTATATGATTGATACAGCAGAAATATTAGAACTGTCCCTCATATCACAGAGATCTTTTATATGTGACAGTGGTTGCATTATGTTAACCAAAGCACTAACAGTTTGCCTGTAAAGTGATGCACTGAGAAACCATGTTAGTGCGCATTTGCTCTAGACAAGCCAGCGAAACCTATGTGGTATAGGGATTACCTTTCATGTTTGAAGAATTAATCTGTCACTATGTTATATTTAAGATTATAAACTAATAGTCTGCATTAAAACGATATCAGATTATTGACGAAAAGTGTTTTAAATTCAGGTGCAAAAATAGAGAAATGTAGTTCTGCCCTTTATTGTCTGAAATGTATTAACAGAGTTACTTTGTTCTGAAGTTTTTGTAACATCAATGCTATTGAAAGTTTATAAATGCAGAGTTTATAGTTTGCAAATTAAAAATGTGTTTAATTGAATGTATTAATGTGCTGTTTTAATTCACTTGCATTAGCCTAAGTGAGGTCTGATAGGCCCTGCATGTGTGACGGAGCAGAAAATATCTAGTAATCATGTTAACGTGTACTTTGCTTACAGATTTCATTTACATGAGTAGTCTAATTTGGTAATAAATGTCTATTGTTTTATGCATAGCCTGGGAAGCCGTCCTTCAGGATAGAGCATTTAGAACTGTGAACTTACAAATTGTACAAATGTTGCAACCTTGCATGGAGGAGTACAGATGAACACCATTCTAATGGCAAACCAGAGAAACCACACTAATGTTTTAAGTTTGATTCACAAGATCGATTTCAGTTGATTGTTGCCTCTTCAATGTCTTGTGAACTGAAAAACTGATGAAAAATAGGAACTTTAATATACCCATCCCCAGCTGGACTTTGACGAGAATCCTGAGAGAGAAGAAAAATCTAATGCAGAAGATGAGAGGCCCTGTCACAGACGCCTTCCCTTTACTTACCTTTTGTCCACTATAGTGAGTAACCTGGTTTTCAAATTCTTTTTGCTGTTTTTTTTCTTTTGCCTGCATGTGTCCCGCCCAGCACATGCTAATTCCTGATTGGTTAATTTGCGGGGTTTTTCCTTGCCCAAACTAGCTGAACCTTGATGATATGAATTGCCTTAATGCTTGTCAAAACTAAGCAATGCTTGTTTTCTGTATCATCAGATAATTCTGCTGATGTTTTGTATCATTATTTCAGAGTGTCTAGTTCTCTTAATGTTAGTCCACCTGAACCTATTTTATCACCTTGGTCAACCTTGGAAATACTGTATCTTTATAACATTATCTTGAGCACTGGCTACATGACTTTGAGTTTAAGTTTGTAATAAAACCCTTTAACTTTATTCCTGACTGGAGTGTTCCCTTTATGGACACATTTATCATACTGTGTAACTGATTTGGTTTGTATTGAAATTTGATGTTTTGTCTTCCACACCCTTATGATGGGCCCAAAGACCCATTGACCTCGTCCAGCGTTGATTCCTGTGAAGGAGGATAATGCACCAGCATAAGAGTATAGCCTTATAGCCTGCATGAAAGGGCTAGTCCTGCGATTAAAGCTACTCTTCAGAGTTACTGGCCTGAGCCAAAGTCAGGGGCTAATAACATGAGATCAGGACTTTAGTGGTTTTCTAAAATACAACCATCTCAGAGTGTAGACTTTCCAACTGTGGCTTAGGCCACCATTTCCTAGATAAACAGTTTGTGATCTACATTCCACAAAAAAAGGAGTATACAACAAAGCAATGGGTACACCAAAGACAGGGCAACAAAACATGTTTTTGGAGCATCCTTTTTCTGGCAAAATCTGCTCCATTAGCCCCACTCACATTCCTCTGTCCTAATCTTTCCTCTTTTCAACTTTGCTCCCGCTCACCACACACTTTTCCTCATTGCCCTCCTGTTTGCATGCCAAAACCATACTCTGTGCATTCCACACTCTTGCATCATTCTCACTGCCTTACAAAACTTCTTTTATATGTCAATTGGCGAGGAAAACACACTCCTACTCATTGTTACATTTCCAGACATTTTGATGCAGGTGCAACTGAATATCATTACACCCATAGTGTTGACAGGTATTTCTGAACCTACACTCTTTATGGTCTCCTGAACTCTGTCCACTCTACGTTTCAGTCGTTCTTGTCTTGTCCCTTCTGTATCTGGGCTGAACCTAGTAATGGGCTTCCTTCCCCTCAAAATTTCAGTAGGACTATCCTTGTGATCTCATGACATGAAAACTAGCACACCAGGACCAAACAGTTCCTCCAGTGATCCCATTGTTCACTCACATCATAGTGCCATCCTAAAAGGTTCTGTTTATTCATGTCAGAATCCTGTTGGTCTTGAAATGCTACCGACATATTTGCTTGTGTGCAATCTCACTCTTCCCCAAGACATCTTCTATTTCCTTCAGCACCATCTGCTTCCTATTAACCATCAGTATTTTTCTAGAGTACAACTCCTTCTGATTTATTTCTTCCAAAAATGTTATCACACTTGAGGTTGCCATCCCTCTTGCCACTTTTTATTTTGGTCTTTTTGAAAAACATTTTTGCACATATGGGTTGGATTTCAGAATTCCCATGTTAGTTATATGGTCCCAAGATATCTATCACTTCTATTTACTCAGGTGTGAGAAAGTAGCCTCTTTCTAGCATGGTTACCACCCATTTCTATCCTGTTTGTCAGTGTGTTTCTACTGTCTCAGTGGGATCCTGCTAGCCAGGACCCCAGTGCTCATAGTTTGAGACCTATTTGTCAGTGTGTTTTTACTGTCTCACTGGGATCCCGCTAGTCAGGACCCCAGTGATCATAGTTTGTGGCCTATATGGGTTGACAATATGCTTGACTGTGTCACTGGAGTTCTGCTAACCAGAACTCCAGTGCTTATGCTCTCTCTGTTTACCAAATTTGTCACTATAGTTTAGTACCTCCATATACCAATTCTAAGTGGCACACTGGACCCCCCTTATGAGTCCATAGTATATGGTACCTAGGTACCCAGGGCATTGGGGTTCCAGGAGATCCTTATGGGCTGCAGAATTACTTTTGCCACCCATACGGAGCTCATACAAACACTTCTTCAGGACTGCCACTGCAGCCTGAGTGAAATAGTGCACACACTATTTCACAGCCATTTTCACTGCACCAGGTAACCTATAAGTCACCTAAATGTCTAACCTTCAGCTACTGGATGCTATGTGCAATGTTACTGTGTGTGAGGGCACCCTTGCAGTAGCAAAGGTGCCCCACGTTGTACAGGCCTAAATTCGCGGACTTCGTGAGTGTGGAGACACCATTATAAGCGTGCACTACATATATGTCAATATATATATATACTGTATATATATATATATAGCTTCACAATGGTAACTCCGAATGTGGCCACATGAGGTGTCTAAGATTGTGAAATTGAACCCCCAATCCAAATCTGGTTTTGGGGGGGTCAATTCCCTGCTCCCTCGGGGCTCCACCATGGACCCCCAGTACTGCCAAACCAGCTCTCTAAGGTTTCCACTCAACCCCAGCGTCTGCCACCTCACAGACAGGTTTCTGCCCTCCTGGGGATTGAACAGCTCAATCGCAGGAAGGCAAAACAATGCATTTCCTTTAGGAGAGGGGTGTTACACCCTCTCCCATTGGAAATAGGTGCTACAGGCTTGGGAGGGGTAGCCTCCCAGACCCTCTGGAAATGCTTTGAAGGGCACAGATGGTGCCCTCCTTGCATAATCCAGTCTACACCGGTTCAGGGACCCCCAGTCCCTGCTCTGGAGCAAAACTGGACGAAGGAAGGGGGTGTGACCACTCCCCTCTCCACCACTACCCCAGGGGTGGTACCCAGAGCTCCTCCAGAGTGTCCCTGGCATTAGCCATGTTGGATTCTAAGGTGTGGGGATCTTCTGGGACCATCTGAGTGGCCAGTGGCAGCAGGTGACGTCAGAGACCCACCTGATAGTGCATACGTGGGTAGGTAGCCAATCCCACTCTCAGGGCTATATAGGGTCTCTCCTCTGGGTGTTTCCTCAGATTCGGTTTTCAAGACTCCACCAGGACTCCTCTGCACCCTCTGCTTCAGCTTCTGACCGTCGGATCAACCGCAGACTGCTCCAGGAACTGCTGTACCTGCAACAAAGTATCCAGGAAGGCTCCTGTGACCTGCAGCTGCATGCTCTGTATTCACCCTGCACCAGAGGAACCGAAGGAATCTCCTGTGGAGTGACAGAGTCACTCCCCTGCTTCAGCAGGCACCTCTCTGCGACGATGACTGGTACTCTGGGACTCCTCACCTGTCGACAAGCATGATCCCTGGAACACAGGTGGTGGACCGAATTGATCCTGACTGTCCAAAGTTCCAGCTGTCCAAATTTGGTGGAGGTAAGGGCTTGCATCCCCGTGCCAGACAGTACCCCTGTGCATCGTGTCCTCTGCAGCTCCTTGGGCTTCTGTGCACTTCTTTCAAAAGTTCTTCATGCACAGTGTAGCCCAGGTCCCCAGTACTCTATCCTGTGACACTCAGCTCCCTGAGTTGCTCCCCGGCGGTGTGGCGTCCTTCTGTGTGGTGCTGCGGTGATCACACTTTGCAACTCCTTTGTCCCCATGTCCTGGGACTTCTATGGTTGCTGCCTGGTATTCTTAGGGCTCTCTGAAGTGCTCAGAGCCCCCTCTGTTTCCTCAGTCTGAGTTGAGACTCCCAGGTCCCTCCTGGGTCCGGGCAGCTTCTCTTTGATGCAAAAAATGTTCTTGCATGAACCAAAGCTTCTTGGCGGAATCCAGCGGCAGGGGCTCCTGTTCTTCCTGGACTCTTCATTGACTTCTGGACTTAGGCCCTCATTCTGACCTTGGCGGGCGGCGGAGGCCGCCGGCCAAAGTCCCGCCGTCAGGTTACCGTTCCGCGGTCGAAAGACCGCGGCGGTAATTCTGACTTTCCCGCTGGGCTGGCGGGCGGTCGCCTTCAGGCCGCCCGCCAGCCCAGCGGGAAAGAGGCTTCCACGATGAAGCAGGCTCGGAATCGAGCCGGCGGAGTGGAAGCTGTGCGACGGGTGCAGTTGCACCCGTCGCGTATTTCACTGTCTGCGCAGCAGACAGTGAAATACATTTAGGGGCCCTCTTATGCGGGCCCCTGCAGTGCCCATGCCAGTGACATGGGCCCTGCAAGGGCCCCCAGGGGCCCCGTGACCCCCCCTACCGCCATCCGGATCCCGGCGGTCGGACCGCCGGGATCTGGATGGCGGTAGGGGGGGTCGGAATCCCCTCGGCGGCGCAGCAAGCTGCGCCGCCTTGGAGGATTCAATGGGGCGGCGGTACACTGGCGGGAGCCCGCCAGTGTTGCCGGTCCGACCGCGGCTTTACCGCCGCGGTCGGAATCCCCATTGGAGCACCGCCGGCCTGTCGGCGGTGCTCCCGCGGTCCTCCGCCCTGGCGGTCTTTGACCGCCAGGGTCAGAATGACCGCCTTAGTCTCCTCTCTCCACTGGTCTTCAGATCCAGGAATCCAAAATTGGTTTGTTGCAGTCTTGCTTTGTTCTTGCATAATCCTTCACCACGACTTCTAGTGTGTTTTGAGGAAACTTGCTGTACTTTACTCCTGTTTTCCTGGGCTCTGGGGTGGGGTACTTTACTTACCTTTGGTGTTTTCTTACACTCCCAGCACCCCTCTACACACTACACTTGCCTAGGGGGAATCTAACTTTTGCATTCCACTATTTTAGTATATGGTTTGTGTTGCCCCTAGGCCCATTGCAATCTATTGTGTTTTTCACTATTTGCACTATTCTATGATTATTTACTTACCTGATTTTGGTTACTAGTGTATATATTGTGGATAATACTTACCTCAAGCAGGGTATTGCCTCTAAGATATTTTTGGCCTTGTGTCACTGAAATAAAGTACCTTTATTTTTGGTAACACGGAGGTGGTCATTACAACCCTGCTGGACGGTGTTAAAGCGGCGGTACAAAAATTGCAATTACGACCGTGGCGGAAACCGCCAACAAAGACAGCCACTTTAACACTCAGACCGCCACGGCGGTACAAACAAACAGCGCGGCGGTCACCGCCAACAGACAGGCGGGAGACAATGTACCGCCCACACTATTATGACAGGCCAATCCGACACCTTTTCCGGGGTGGATTCACTGCGGATAAAAACACGGCGGAAACAGGAATTTCGAAGGGAAAATGCTCACCTCTACACACTCCACGAGGAACGAGGACACCATGGAACCGGAACTCCAAATCCTACCTGCGATAGTCTTCCTGCTTCTCGACCAGGAGCACGAACGCCGGCGGCGAAGACCACGGTGAGTACTACACCTACGACACAGGGGAGGGGGAGGGAAAAACAGGGACACACACACGCAACACCCCCACCCCCACCCTCACCTACTACAACACACACACTAATGCATATCAATACATCACAGTTACACCCCCCAACCCCTCCGGAAGAATGCAAAGACCAAAGAAAATGAGTGTAACCATTGAAATATACTGCAAACAAGTAGGCAGAAACATATATATATATACACCATGTACAAAATAAATACCAGGCATAGTAGTCCAGGTACTGCACAAAGAAAGTCCATGGAACACTGGGACCACACGGTATGGGCGAGGCCCACACAAGATCCCCGACCATGACGGAGAGAACACTGCAGGGGCATCAGATACCAAGAAAACAGGCACCTCAGGGGGAGGGAAAGGGGGGGCACCTCAGCCGCTTAAGTGCACAACGCCAAATCCACGAGGGGGCCACATGCCCACTGTTCCATCCTGGGGAGTGCAAAGCCACAGTCTCTAAAGTCTCTACAGTGGGTTGGTTGCCCACTGTGCAATCCTGGGGAGTGCAAAGCCACAGTCTCTCAAGTCTCTACAGTGGGTGGCTTGCCCACTGTTCAATCCTGGGGAGTGCAAAGCCACAGTCTCTCAAGTCTCTACAGTGGGTGGTTTGCCCACTGTTCAATCCTGGGGAGTGCAAAGCCACAGTCTCTCAAGTCTCTACAGTGGGTGGTTTGCCCACTGTTCAATCCTGGGGAGTGCAAAGCCACAGTCTCTCAAGTCTCTACAGTGGGTGGTTTGCCCACTGTTCAATCCGGGGGAGTGCAAAGCCACAGTCTCTCAAGTGGATAACAGTCTCCACTGGTTCTGTAGGGGGCATGGTGCCCAGTGTGCTTCATCCTGTGAAGGACAGAGGTAGTGGATGGATGTCTCCACTGGTTCTGGAGGGGGACTGGTGCCCAGAGTGCTTCATCCTGCCAAGGACAGAGGTAGTGGATGGATCTCTCCACTGGTTCTGGAGGGGGCATGGTGCCCAGAGTGCTTCATCCTGTGAAGGACAGAGGTAGTGGATGGATCTCTCCACTGGTTCTGGAGGGGGACTGGTGCCCAGAGTGCTTTGATCCTGCCAAGGACAGAGGTAATGGATGCATCTCTCCACTGGTTCTGGAGGGGGACTGGTGCCCAGAGTGCATCACTCACCCCGTGACGGATCCAGTTGCGTCAGTGCCCCTGCCGCTCATGGGCTAGCGGTGCTTGAGTTGGCGGTGCCCTGTTCAACGGTGCTTGAGTTGGCGTGCCCTGTTCAGCGGTGCTTGAGTTGGCGGTGCCCTGTTAAGCAGTGCTTGAGTTGGCGGTGCCCTGTTCAGCGGTGCTTGAGTTGGCGGTCCTTCATGGCCCAGCGGGGCTTGTGCTGGCGGTCCTTCATGGCCCAGCAGGGCTTTTGCTGGTGGTCCTTCATGGCCCAGCAGGGCTTTTTCTGGCGGTCCTTCATGGCCCAGCAGGGCTTTTGCTGGCGGTCCTTCATGGCCCAGCAGGGCTTTTGCTGGCGGTCCTTCATGGCCCAGCGGGGCTTTTGCTGGCAGTCCTTCATGGCCCAGCGGGGCTGGTGCTGGCGGTGGCCTCCTGGGCAGCTAGGCTGGGGCTGGCGGTGCCCTCCTGGGCAGCTGGGCTGGGGCTGGCAGTGGCCTCCTGGGCAGCTGGGCTGGGGCTGGCGGTGGCCTCCTGGGCAGCTGGGCTGGGGCTGGCGGTGGCCTCCTGGCCAGCTGGGCTAGGGCTGGCGGTGGCCTCCTGGCCAGCTGGGCTAGGGCTGGCGGTGGCCTCCTGGCCAGAGGGGATGATGGAGGTCTTCTCCGCCGTTCAGCTCTTCCCAGACTTGCTGGGTTTCTTGTGGCCCTTCCCCACCTTGGAAGGTGTCACAGCTGACTCCACACTCCCACCGGGAACCCTGGGAGTGGCTTTTGTGGCTGGAGTCTTCCCCCTCTCCCGCCGGGCACTGGCCAACTTCTGATGCTTCACAGGTAGGGGACTGTCTGTGCTGTGGCTCCGTGCCACACTGGCTGTCCTGGTGGCCGGTGCACTCCACATACCGGTGACTACAGGCACCACTGGTGCCAGAGATGTTTTGGCTGAGGTGCTACTTCGGGACCTATGAGATGGACGAGGTGGGGGAGGTGTGGGAAAAAGGTCAAGGGTGGACAGGAAAAGTTTTGTTTTGGGACACACTGGGACGGGTAGCTGGAGGGGGTTTGGGAGTGGAGGAAGAGGTGGTGGTAGTAGGAGGTGTTCGTTTGGTGACTTTGGGTGAAGGTGCATGCGCTGGAGGCTGTTGTGAGGTGGATGGCTGTTGGGTGGGTGTGTGCCTGCGTTTGTGTATCTTGGGAGGGGGCGTCACAGACACACTGGGAGAGGACACAGGGGACGTGTGAATGGTAGTGGGGGTGGTGACTGCACGTGAGTGGGGTGTGCTGGTGGGTGTGCTGGTGAGGGACGTAGTAGCTGTAGAGGTAGTGCATGCAGGTGTGAGTGTAGACGAGACTGGGAGGGAGGAGGGAGATGAGGAGGAGAGGGACACAGTGGAGGCAGTGGATGTTGGTGTGTCTGCATGTGTGTGTTGCTTGCATGAGTGCCTGTGGGATGTGTGGTGCTTATGTTTGCCTGAGCTTCCCTTGTGTGTTGAGGTGTGTGCATGCTAGTCTGATGGTGTGCTTGGGATAGGCAGAGGTACAGGGGATTGGGTCTGGGTGGAGGAAGTTGGAGGGGGGAGGCTAGAGACAGGGACAATGGCTGCCATCAGTGTTGAGGCCAGAGTTTGAAAAGCTCGGTGAAGGGCCGCCTGACCAGAATGAATGCCCTCCAGGAATGCATTAGTTTGTTGCAACTGCCTTTCTACACCCTGGACGGCATTCAAAATGGTAGACTGCCCAACAGTGAGGGACCTGAGGAGGTCAATGGCCTCCTCACTGAGGGCAGCAGGGGTGACTGGGGCAGGGCCTGAGGTGCCTAGGACGAAGGTGATGCCCACCCTCCTGGGTGAGTGGGCACGGGGCGAAGGCTGAGGGGCTGCTGGGAGGGCGGTGCTGGTAGGGGGGTGGCGGCTGTACCTGTAGATGCGGGGGGCACAGATGTTGCCGCCACCACAAGGAAGCTCCCATCAGAGGACGAGTCCGTGTCGCTGGTGTCAGCTCCTGTCCCCGCCGTGGAGCTCCCCTCGCCCTCCGTCCCACTGGTGAATTCAGACTCCGTAGTGTCGCCCTCCAGGGCCATGTGGGATGCAGGTCCCTTGTGCTCCGGTGCCACTGCTTCTCCGCCTGATGATGCTAATGCACACAAGAACAGGGAGACCACAAAAAGGTGGGGGGGAACAGAAGAAAGACATGTCGAGTGCATGGATTACCGCTACCGTTGGCGGACACGACAGACACAGAAGCCCCCTGCACTACGCTGCGCTCTTGGGCTCCACTGTTCAATTCCTGGGAAATGGCCTACAAGGCTATGGACGACATCTGCACACATAGATGACACAGGGGCATGACTAGGTGTACTTGGCACTCTACAGAGGTGGGCTGGGGTGCCACATGGCCTGCCTTATGGAGGTGCCTTGCCTACAGAACTCGCCCTGGCCTAGGGAAACCCACAGCCCTCCTCCCCCACCCAGACAACTCCACTGCGTGCAAAGTCAGCAGAATGAGAGTGTACTCACCCCCTTGTGTCTGCTGTGATGCCCTCAAGCGCCCATCCAACTCCGGGTAGGCCACCGCCAGGATCCTGAACATCAGGGGGGTCATGGTGCGACGGGCACCCCTCCCACGTTGGGAGGCCATCCCCAGCTGAGCCTCCGCCATCTTCTTGCTACAGCGGTGAATGTCCTCCCATCTTTTACGGCAGTGGGTGCTCCGTCTGTGGTAGACCCCCAGGTTCCGGACATCCTTGGCAATGCCACGCAAAATATCTTTCTTCTGGTGGGCGCTGACCTACATGAAATGTACAGGGGAAGAAGAGAACTCATTACCAACTGCACCGTCAAGGTGATTGGCCCCCATCCCCAACCTTGCCATGTGGCACATGCATTCACCATCTTTCATGCATGCAACACTCTGCCCCCTTCCTTCTTACATCCAGCCCTCTCCACACAGGCATAGCCCATACAACATGCTCCCTGTGTACTTACCTGTTTGTCTGGAGGACCGTAGAGTAGCGTGTACTGGGGGAGGACCCTATCCACGAGATTCTCCAACTCCTCCGATGTGAAGGCAGGGGCCCTCTACCCAGACGCACGAGCCATTGCCTCTTCCAGACCGAGGTCACAGCAGCACTTGCAGTGTAGGTCCTCTCATGTCGAAGATCAGGTATCGAGTGATTGAACAGATAGAAAATGGCGGTCACGTCCGCGGCGGAGCGTACCGTCACCACCGGCGTACATCGTCCTTGGCTCCTGGGACCCATAGGGTCCAATGTTAACCAATGCAGCATTGCGCCGCGGTCTTTGACCGCCTACCGCGACAGTGTACAATGCCAGCGCAGTTACCTCACATCCCATTGTCCCACTTTAGAGGTCAGGCAGCCGCCATTTCAGGGGCCCACATGGCTTCATTTTCAACTGCGTCACACATACCTAGGCCTAGACTCAAAACACATACAGGCCACCTTTTGTGTATGATTGGTGTTCTGGGTAAACTGTGGGTACGTACCTCTGAGTTGTTTGACTCTGTGCTCGCTGTTGTCCTTTATAGGCGGGCATGTGAGGAGATAGCGGCATCCTCCGGTGTACCGACCGTTGGTGGACCTGTCGACAATAGAGGAAAGACATTTGATAATCTCCTACAGGCTTGACCGTGCCACAATCCAGGAACTGTGTACCCAGTTGGAACCAGACCTGATGTCAGCAATCCGCCATCCCACAGGAATCCCCCCTCAAGTGCAGGTGCTGTCAGTGCTCCATTTCCTTGCAAGTGGGTCATTTCAAACAACTGTGGCCATGGCATCAGGGATGTCCCAGCCTATGTTTTCCAACGTATTGTCCAGAGTGTTGTCTGCCCTTCTGAAACACATGCAGAGCTACATCGTTTTCCCTCAGGTGGAGGATTTGCCTACAGTGAAAGGTGATTCTTCTGCCCTGGAACACATCCCCAACATCATAGGTGCCAACGATGGGACACATGTGGCTTTGGTCCCCCCCACAGGAGTGAACAGGTATACAGAAACCGGAAGAGTTATCATTCCATGAATGTACAGATGGTATGTTTGGCAGACCAGTACATCCCCCATGTGAATGCCATGTTCCCTGGCTCAGTGCATGACGCCTACATCCATGCGGAATAGCAGCATCCCTTATGTGATGGGTCAACTCCAGAGGCACCGTGTGTGGCTATTAGGTGAGCACCTGGAAGCTAGTCAGTGGGAGTGGTTGTCTGGGTCTGGGGTTATCCCTCAAGGTTAGTGTGTGTCTAACAGTTGCCCCTCGCCATTTGCAGGTGACTCTGGTTACCCCAACCTGTCATGGCTACTGACCCCAGTGAGGAATCCCAGGACAAGGGCAGAGGAACGCTACAATGAGGCCCATGGGTGAGCTACGAGGGTGATCGAGTGGACCTTCGGCCTCCTGAAGGCCAGGTTCAGGTGCCTCCATATGACAGGTGGATCCCTATTCTACTCACTAAAGAAGGTGTGCCAGATCATCGTGGCCTGCTGTATGCTTCACAACTTGTCTTTGCGACGTCAGGTGCCTTTTCTGCAGGAGGATGGTCCAGATGGCGGTGTTGTTGCAGCTGTGGAGCCTGTGGACAGTGATGAGGAGGAAGCAGAGGAAGAAGACATGCAGAACAGGGACTCAGTGATCCTGCAATATTTCCAGTGAGACACAGGTAGGAATACAAAACTTCCTACTACATGTACTTTGACACTACTACCTCTCTCCTGTCTGTCGTTTTCACCCAGTGTATGGTCACTGAGTTGTCACTTTCCCATACGATTTCACAGATGTGGGTCCCACTGTGTGACATCTGCTTAGATTCCTCATGGACTAGAGCTGTGTGACATAGGTATGTTGACATTACTATTTAAAAAACATTTTGTCACTGTAATTGCTAAAACACTATTTCGAAATCACAGACAGACTCCAGATCATTTTGTGCTTTAGGTGTGTTTATTTAAATGCTCAATATTGGAGGGTGCTGTTAAATGGTGAGGGGTGATGTTGGAGGAATGTCCATGGCAGAGTCCAGTCTATTAGTCTCACAGGTGCATTGCCCATATGGGCATCTAAAGTGGAGCTGGGGCAGTTTAATTATGGACAGGGTGACAAAGTGGGACAGTAGGATGACAATCAGGGTGGTCTCATTTCTTGGCGGGGGTCTTGGCATTGTGTTCTGTCTTTGTCCTGGGTCTCAGGGACGGTTTGAGGGGTGGTTCTTCCTCTGCAGGGGGTGGGGTGCTGGTGTGGTGGTCCTGTGGCAGGGCATCCTGTCCGCTAGCGCCGGCGGAGGTGGTGGGCAGTTCATCGTCCATGCTAGTGTCAGGGGCCCCTTGTAGTGCCACAGTGTCCCTCCTGGTGTTGAGTACTTCCTTCAGCACCCCTACGATGGTGCCCAGGGTGGAGCTGATGGTTCTGAGTTCCTCCCTGAAGCCCATATACTGTTCCTTCTGCATGCTCTGGGTCTCCTGAAACTTGGCCGGTACCGTTGCCATCGTCTCCTGGGAGTGGTGGTAGGCTCCCATGATGGAGGAGAGGGCCTCGTGGAGAGTGGGTTCCCTTGGCCTGTCCGCCCCCTGTCGCACAGCAGCCCTCCCAGTTCCCCTGTGTACCTGGGCCTCCGTCCCCTGGACTGTGTGCCCACTACCACTGCCCCCAGGTCCCTGTTGTTGTTGGGGTGGTGGGTTATCCTGGGTTCCCTGTAGTGGTGGACACACAGCTGATTGACGTGTCCTGGGGACTTAGGCATAGGCCAGCTGGGTGGGTGCTGTGCTGGTGTTTCGAGAAGGGGGAAGGTCTGTGGTGGCCTGTGCCTGTGTGAGGGGAACCGACTGTCCAGAGGTCCCCGATGGTCCGGGCTGGTCATCTAGATCCAGTTGGACAGAGGTGCTGTCATCACTGTGGGCATCTTCTGTTGGTGGTGTGGACATGTGTGGACCCTCCTGTCCGGTGATTTTGGGTAGGGGTCCTGCAGGGGTATCAAAGGATGTTTATTACAACTGTGTGTGTAATGGTGTGCAATGGGTGGGTGACCGTGTACCCCAGTGCTAGCATTCCTGTGTGGGAGCTTGTCTGATGATGGTTTAGGGGGGTGTATGGGTATGTGCAGTGGGCATGCTTTGGTGATGGGTGTCCATGCTTTGTTGTTGCATGCAGGGCTTGGTGTTGGGATGTGTGGTTTGTGATGTTGGGACATATGTGAGGAGTTGGGGTGCTGGGGGTGAGGGCGGGGTTATGTGATCGAATGCAGGTAGGGTGGGGATGTAATAATTGTGATTTGACTTACCAGAGTCCATTCCTCCACCTACTCCTGCGAGGCCCTCAGGATGCAGAATCACCAAGACCTGCTCCTCCCATGTTGTTAGTTGTGGGTGAGGAGGTGGGGGTCCGCCGTCAGTCCGCTGAACCGCCAGGTGGTGTCTTGAGACCACGGAACGCACCTTCCCCCATAGGTCGTTCCACCTCTTCCTGATGTCCTCCCGATTTCTTGGGTGTTGTCCCACTGCATTGACCCTGTCCACTATTCTCCGCCATAGCTCCATCTTCCTTGCAATGGAGGTGTGCTGCACCTGTGCTCCGAATAGCTGTGGCTCTACCCGGACGATTTCCTCCACCATGACCCTGAGCTCCTCCTCCGAGAACCTAGGCTGTCTTTGCCGTGCCATGGGGTGGTGTAGGTGATGTGTGGGGTGGAGTGTGTGGTGATAAGTGTGGTGATATGTAGTGGTGTGTTGTGTGAGGTGCGTGGAAGTTGTGTGGGTGATGGTGTTGTGTGCCTGTGGATGCTGTTGTTCTTGCTGGTGCTGTCTCTCTCTGGCCTTCTTTCTGAATTTTTGGTCGTAGAGGTTTGTGGGTGTTGTGGGTGTGTGTTTTATATTGTATTGGGTGTGTGGGAGTGGTGTGCGTATGTGTATCAGGTGTGTGTATTTTGAATTGTCCAATGTGGCTGTGTTTTGTAAAAGTGTGTGTATTTTGAGCACAGCGGTGTGTACCGCTAATGGAATACCGCGGTTGAAAGACCACCGTGTGGATTCGTGTGTCGTGATAGTGTGGGCGTATTTCTGTTGGCGTGACGGTGTCAGTTTTGTTTTTGCCAGTTTATCACTGACCTTTGGTGTGGCGGACTTGTGTGGGTGTCTGACTTTTGGCTGATTCCGAGATGTGGGTCATAATAGCTGTGGCGGAATTCCGCGGCCGTGGCAGTGTGTTGTCGGTCTTCTGCACGGCGGTAAGCGCCTTTTACCGCCAATGGTGTAATGACCGCCTGAGTATTGTCTTTTATTGTGTATAAGTACTGTGTGACTATAGTGGTATTGCAAGAGCTTTGCACGTCGCCTAGTTCAGCCTGGCTGGTCTGCTACAGCTACCCCTAGACAGCAGAAGCTGCTAGACACTGGCTACATTTCACTAATAAGGGATAACTGAACCTGGTATAAGGTGTAAATACCTTAGGTACCCACTACAAGCCAGGCCAGCCTCTTACACAGGACTACTTAGAAGTCTTTGCATCAGCATAGTGGGGTTCCTTGCTGTCTTGCACATGTTCAAACAACCCTCTCACTCTCTTGCTACTCTCTAAATTTGTACATTTACTCCTTTTATAATTTATACTTTGATGCACGGCGGCGCAAACCACAGGTGGGAGTAATTATTTTTTACGCACACCGCAGCGTCAAGTCGTAAAGCAAAACGACGTTAACGTGGCGGAAATTACTGTGGGTCGATTTACGACCCCGCAAACTGGATATACGCCAATTTTTTACGCAATAGCGTAAAAAAAAAACGCAAACACTGCCATTTCACCAGAGGAGAGCCAAAATGGATCCCAGATGCCACTACAGACCCCAGGAAGGTGACAACAGACCAGGAACCAGCCAGGAGGACCCACACAAGAACCAGGATACTTATAAGAAGAAAAGAAAGTGTCGCTTCAGTGCAGAGGAGCAGGAAATTCTGGTGAAAGAGGTGACGGAACACCAGCACCAACTGTGTGTCACCTCAAAGTTGCCAATCAGTAGGAGAGAGGCTATATGGCAACAAATTGTTGACAAGATTAACAGTGTGGCAGAAGTACGCAGAACACTCTTCGAGTGTAAGAAACGCTGGCATGACTGCAAGCGCAGGACCAAGGAAAAGATGGGCAGGAACAGGAAGGCAGCACTGCAGACTGGAGGTGGGAGTCCAGCTCATCAGGAGGCCCTGCACCACATGGAGGAGATGGTCGCAGCCGTCATCCCTGAGGAGATCGTCACAGGGATTCAAGGACAGGACAGCGCAGACTACCAGGAGACAACACACATGCAGGGTAAGTCGCATGGGGAATTCAAATGCAATAATGTCATCTACAACTGGGGGGGGATACCGACTAAAAAATGCATGGAAGTCATCATATACAGGGAGTGGCATGGGTAAAGGGGTATGGCATGGAGGCATGGCCTGCACAGAGAGAAGCTGGAGCACACCATTACACTACACCAACAACAGTCCCACAGGGGCATGCTGCCATGCCAACAATGGAGCAAAGGGAAATCCACACCAGGAGGGAAGGCCACAACGTCAATCTGACACCCCGGCACACGTCAGCCACCATACCCCCTACAGTAACTAGGGCCCTCTTAACAACCTCTAGCCATACCGACAACTGGAATGTAACTGCGACAACAGTTGCCACTACCACTTCCGCTCTGTGTGCAGCTCAAGTAGCCAATGGCAGTAACGTCCCCATGGATCATACACACCTAAATTAGGGGGTTGAGGATGACAACTTCAACAATCCCCTGAAACAAGACAAAGGCCCCAGTACTGTCATATGTCAATGCCCATAGTTGTTACAAACATCAGCCAATTTCAACAACAATAGGAGCTACACAGCACTAAGGACATACCCATGCTGCATATGTCAGGGTCCATCCTGTGCCTGGGTCGCAATGTAACATCCCAAATGTCTTACTGCTCAGACAACAGCATTGAGGGGGGCCACATGTAACTGGACACTGAAATACACCTGCACAGTCAGAGGAGGAAATAGGACACTGATACGACAATCAGGTCAATCCAATGTACCACACATTCCCCAACATCAGCAGTACACATTACCAATGGCAACATCCATATCGTGTCATAACATTGCTATGCATAGGATATGCCACATGTCAAATACATTTAAGTGGATGTGAAAGATCAGAGATTGGGCAGGTCCAGATTGCTAAGTGTGCTGCCAGTGCCATCAGAGCACCCACAGCCATTGAAAGGTCTCACCATGAGAATGGATGTAGACGGAGGCTTGAGTAGGACAAGAAGGTGGCAATTCTCTATTTGGCCAAAACCAACAATTAGAAGAGATGATGCTGACAAGTCTAATAACTCAATAACATACATGTGACATGCAGGTGGGCCATAGGCCTGGGAGAATGCCCATCTGAAGGACTGGAGCAATGAACACGAAACAAGATCACAATGTGAATTCATCACAAGGCAGGCATGTCACATCACTCATGCCACAACACAGACACACTAATTGTACCCTGTTTCATTGCAGAGGAAGATGGATCTCCTGCGGATATGCCTGTCCCAGATTACCCTGATGACCTGGATGACGAGCTGATAAACATTCCCCAGGAAACTATCCAAAAGGTCCTTGAACCCACCAGACCCCACCTTCAGTCACAAGGAGGAGCACAGAACAAGCAGGCATCGCAGCCATCGCAGAGGATCCATCCACCACCCCAATTGTAAGACCTGCCAGCTCCAATACAGCTGAGGACTCTGTCGACAGAGGCACCAGCTTTGAGAGAACTGTAGTTGGAGTACAGCGGAGCTGGCCAAGGAGGTGCGGGTGGGGATGCAAACTATGGCAGCCAGCCTTGAGGGGGTGCGTTCGTGCATGATGTCATCTGCAGATCAGGCAGCAGCTATGCAAGACCTAACATCTATCTTGCAGGAACAGCAAAAAACCCAGAAGGAAATCAGCACAGCTGTAATACAGTTGACCCAACACCTATAACAGCAATCCTGTCAACACATGCACGAATGCAACATTGAACCCCTCAGGGCCGACCTGGCTGCCTACTATCGTGATGTGGCTGCCATTCTCAAAAAACAGCAGATCCTCCTTGCTGCAGTACTGCCCTTAAGACCTTCACAGGTAGAAGCGACCGGGATGTCTGACTCCACGTCTTCTAACACTGAGGTGTGTGTTGCCCCTTCACAACCACCACCACCAAGAACAGAGGAGGCAGCACACACATCAGAAGAAGAAGACATGGAACAGATCACATTCACAAGGAAAAGTACCTGAAAGTACTAGTCCCTGCCACATGGTCAACTATTACCAAGGTCCTGCGCTTTGTAACATGCCAGTCTTGCAACAACTCTACTTAATGACTGTTCTGCTTACCACTGTATATCTTGTCAGCCTGCCCAGTGATTGTCTCTCTCCTACTCATTGGCAAATCCTGTCACTCTGCACTGTCTGAAACATCAACCCCAGCATGTCAAAAGCATTTCCGTAACCCCTTGTGTACGATCACAATGTAAGATGTCACTATAATGGACTCACAATCATGGACAATGTACAGATATCACTACAGCACTTTACAATAAATAGCACTTACACAACAAATCCATCTCTGTGTAATGTGACATATCAACTGTGCAGTAGATTACTGAAATGTGCCTACTGTCAAATTACATAGCTTGTCAATACAACTGTCCTGATATAATGTAGTCAGATAAATCTGCACAGTGCCCATGATTGCATCATACTCTGCCCATCCTGAGGGACATATCTGATGAAGTGAGAAACCATAAACCATCATGCTGTGTTGGACAGAAGAATGCTTCCTCAAGGGATATCTAAGTCATCGAATAGTGGCCGCAAAATGTTGTCACCATGCAATACTAACACATATAACAGTGCACACTAATTTAAGCAAACAGTACAAAAACTGCAGAAATGAAGGTGTCTGAGTTTACATACAAATAGGTAATCATGCTGAAATGTGTCACAAATGACGTATGAGAGTCATGAAGACAAGAATACAAGAGTGCCTACGAGAACTCATCTTATAAGGGTGTCCTTGATCATCACACTGCAGTCAGACCTAAAACTGTTCCCCCAATACCAAGTCTGGAAGCACTGTTTGTGACTTTGAAAACCCACTTATCAACAGAAACACATTGTCATCCATATTAACTGTGATTGGTGGTTGCAACGAAGGGTGGACACTTTGCAAGGTAGCTCTGGGCTAGCTGCCAATAGTACAGCTCAGTTGGGATTTGTTTGTAGAATAGGACACAAATGTAATAGTACAAAATTCATGTACACTGATTCCAAACCCAGGATCAAGTACCATTTAACACATACTGTTAAGGGTTAACCAATTATTTATTATATGCTAATCACAGAAGAGGAAACTGAGGGAAAAATCTTACCTACCCTAATCTACCCTGACTACTCATTACCCACAACTGTCCCTAACTAACCTAAGCTACACTTACTTATCACATGTAACGAAACGTTCTAAACATCCCCCTCCCCCTTATTAGACGGGACACATGGAGGACAACACACACTAACCTAAACACATACTACACTATCCTTAACAAATATATATTTTTTTGTAATATTTGTTTTTGTAATTTTTTTTTTTTTTTTTTTTTTTGTATTAAACACACAAGAACCCCAACATAGCCCACACACACTTAATAAGTAAAAATTGAAACAGCCTATACTAACCCAACACTAAGCCCCCTAAGCCCACTAACTATAAGAACAAGGAAACAGGAGGGAGGGGAGGGAATCATGTCCATATAAAAAACAGTCTAGAGGTTGGCCCTGCGGAGGGTCCTCTTAATTTACTTCACACAACGGTTAATGTGGCGCACATCCCGGCTCAGGTGGCTTAACTTGCGCAGCACACGGTCCATCTTCCGTTCCATGTTGTGGAAGGCTGCAGGGTCAACAGATGGAGCTGGGGCAGTCTGGGTACCGGTGGAGGAGGTCTGTGTGTGTGTGGAGCTAAGGCCGGTGGGCTGTCCTTCACCTGTACCAATGCTGGGGCCTGGAAGTCCAGCAGATGTAGGGATAACAGTCCCAGCTGTGGGTGGGGCCACCTGGCTCGAAGTGGTGGTTGTGCTGGTGGTGGCTGTGGTGGGCAAAGTAGGGCCACACTGTGGGAAGGCCCTCCATTCCCCGGAGACCCGTTCATGGCGATATCAATGGGCCATCCTCCTGAAGCCCGACTCCACCAGCAGGATGTGCTGGTATCTCATGGCCCGGCGCTGGAATTCACAGACCTGGTCTGGAGTCATGTTTGCAGCTGTGAAGACAAATGCAAATATTCTAAATTAGTAACTGCATTGTGCGAAATGGCACAAGAAGTTAATCAGACAATACATCTACTGTACTTGTAACAGCTCATATCACAATACAGATCATTGAATGTCCCTGAGGAAGTACATGGCAGCCTACAAAGGTCACATCACACATAGCACATCCATAACCTACAAGATGGGTAATAACTGGCTTTGACTTGCCATCTGAGTGCTGCCAGTTATCAGCTAACAATCATGCTGCATATCCTCCGCCAAGACCTGGGCTACAAATGTCAGTGTGCGGAATGCAAAACTAAAGCCACATGGTCTGCAAGTTGTAACTGGACTTGCCAGTATAGTACCAAGTGCCAAACCTGAGTGTGTATACTAGGGGCCAGATGTAGGAAGCACTTTGCGAGTCGCAAACGGCAAAATTTGCCCTTTGCGACTCGCAAATGTGTGTTTCCTATGCAGAAATGCATTTTGCGAGTTGTTACCGACTCGCAAAATGCATTTCTGAATCGCAAATAGGAAGGGGTGTTCCCTTCCTATTTGCGATTCGCAATGGTATGCAATTCCATTTGTGACCGCTTATGCGGTCGCAAATGGAGTCGCAGTTACCATCCACTTGAAGTGGATGGTAACCCATTCGCAAACGGGAAGGGGTCCCCATGGGACCCCTTCCCCTTTGTGAATGGACCCCAAAATATTTTTTCAGGGCAGGGAGTGGTCCAAGGGACCACTCCCTGCCCTGAAAAAAACGAAACAAAAGGTTTCGGATTTTTTGAAATGCAGCTCGTTTTCCCTTAGGGAAAACGGGCTACATTTAAAAAAAAAAAAAACTGCTTTATTGAAAAGCAGGTCGCTAACATGGAGGCCTGCTGACTACAGCAGGCCTCCATGTTAGCGAGTGCCTATACTCGCTATGGGGCTGCAATTTGCGACCCACCTCATTAATATTAATGAGGTGGGTCATTGCGACCCCATAGCGAGTTGCAGTCGGTGTCTGAGACACCGTACTGCATAGCAATTTGCGAGTTGCAAATTGCGAGTCGGAAGGACTCGCAATTTGCAACTCGCAAATTGCCACCTACCTACATCTGGCCCTAGGTTCCTACCAAACTGTCACTTGTTCACATGCATGTGTAACATACTGGTAGCATCAGTACTAGGTACCCCATTCACAAACCCATGCCTGTGTTTGAGGGTGGGGGGGTGGATAAACAACTATCAATTTCCAACAACATGTACACCGAGGAGTGTACAGAAAACTCCACACGTGTTTGGCTCTACACACACACCACAGGAAAGGTCTATCAACAATGAGGAGTCAGCAAACCCTAGACCAATCATAGGGCCACACATGTCAGGAAATGCAGAACGTGGTACACAACATATACTTCCAGTAAGGCCTGACTTACATCAGACACAGAGTTGCAAGAACACCCATGATCACGATTAGCATGCACACCTAGGCCATTGCACTCAAGTTCCACATACTTGTAGCACTACATGTGGAAGTACATGCTGCTGGTAGGTTCTACCTACAGTTTCATAAGTACCTTGGTAAATAGGGAAGCAGAAGTCTATTGGAAAGCAATTTGCTGTACCAATCTTGGAGAATGTGGGTCTGACAGGCTGACTAAATCGGAGCTGACTTTCAGTGCGACTCTTGTTGATACAAGTGCCATCCACATGATTCACCCCAGTACTCACTGTGGGGCCTACAGGAATGGCCTACAATCCCTAGATGATACCATTGGATATGCATTGGCCAACTCAAAACATTTGAGAAACTGAAATCCCACTCATGGAACAAGAGAAATGATTGCCCAACGCATCACACCTTGCTATGCGTTCAACACACACAAGTCCATAACCAGCAAACACAACACATAACAGACATATCAACACTTACTGGAGTGGTCGGGGTCCTCAAATGTCACCACCTCCCCCACAGTGTAGGGTGCCGGTCCATCTGTAAGGCATGGAAGGAAGAAATGTGCTCAAAATCTGTGCACAGAGCAACAATTTCATAAACATATACAATGTGTAGGCTGAATAAGGAAATGGGAGCCATTCAGACATGATGATACTGCATCTGATATATCATGGCCAGCTTGTACATAGCATGGGTCTCCTGTGAGAGTTGCACAAATATCTGCACACATACATTGGCCCTAACTATCATGTGGTGGCAAACATGCCCCGTCATTGGTGACCAGAAAAAAATATGGAGTGTAATTGTCTCATCATGTGCATCCAAGAGAGACATCCAAAGCCTGGTTACTTGAGGACTGCATTACCAGTCAAACATGCCTTGTGGGCATGACACATTTATGACACATAGGTACAATGTACAGAGGGAGGGGCAGGGACTTTTGTAAGCCCTCCTGTTGTTACATTTTATTCAATTGACGTGGCCCAGCTATGGGGATTTGCACCAACCATAGAGATGTGAATCCATGTGCATACCTTTGGACTGCCATCCATATTTGGAATGTGGCACAACTAACTCCAACAAACATTCTAAGATGTTAGCTGAGGGCACCTTACACCTTTTCACAATGTTTTCAAATCCAGATCTGACATGTATCCAAAAAGATAAAGGACCACAATAATCCCAAACATTCACCCTACTCACATGAGACATATGTCTGAGCCACTTTTCTATAATCAATTGACGTGAAGCCAGCACTCATTTTCTGCATCATGTAGTGATTCTAAAGTCAGTCTAGCTATAGCGTCAACAAAGTTAGCCAATATGTTGGTACATCTTTACTTCTCTGGCAAAAGTGCCCTATATAGACATGATTGGCTCCTATTTTGTTTGGTTGTCTGACACAAAGGCCGCACCAATTTACTTCATGGAAAAGTATCCTGTACGTTTGCTGAGCACGTGCTACCTGACAGCTAGCAATTGTGATCCTTACCATAGTGCATCAATTATCCCTGTATGTTTCCCCAGCATTACACACAGTCAGCAAGTTAGCTGGCAGACATAGTACAAATCATCTGATGTCACTACAGAGCATTTAATCGTGCACATTTACATGATTAGTACTCACAAACAGGGCCACCTATCACGATTCCCAGGTGGTCCAAGAGATCCTGCTCCCTGGTGATAAGGTCAGCCCACCGGTGCTTCAGCTGGTGGTCACTCCTCTGGCTGGCATACACACGCTGCAGGTGACGCAGCACCTTTCCCCACTGGATTCTGCGCACCTCTGTGTGATACCCCTGTATCACTCTGCCCCCTGCCTCGATCACCAGTGGCAAGAAATGGTACACAAGCCAGATGAAGCCCCCCAACTCCTCTTCACCCATCCTGCCAAGACGTGGCCTACCAGACATATTAGAAATGTGAAAGGGAATAGGGGTAAAGAAATAGAAAGGGGAAACGGGGAAAGTAGGGGTACAAATACAGAAGAAAAGTAAACTTAACCACTAAAAGAGCCCAACTATCCCCAAACTACCACTACCCACAACAGACTCCCACAAACAACAAAAACACTAGGTAAATGGACAAATGTACACAAAACACAGTAGGACAGAATACACCAACAATATTTATTTCACAAATTGACAATAGAGACAGCACACAGGACAGAAAAGCACAAAATCTTAGAACACCAATCTCACACAGTCTAGAAGAATCATAGACTGCAAAGTGAAAGTGAAAGTACACCCACTGTACATGATCTGCAAACAGGATATCCTATTACATCACTTCCTGTATGAAATGTCCGCCCTTTTTCGCGTTATGCGTCATTTTTTGTCCACCATTACTGTATTTGCGTCATTTCTTTTGACACACAGGAGTGAAAATTAGCCCGCATCCAAATAATAGTACATGGCCTGTACAAATATCTGGATGCGGCCTAATGTTCACTCCTGTGCGTCAAAAGAAATGACGCAAATACAGTATTGGTGGGCAAAAAATGACGCATAACGCTAGGAACGTCAAAATTTCAGTGCATGAACTGGTTTTGGGCATTTTTTCTGTTATGTTACATTTGGGACACATCAGAGATAGGCTGATTGCACCCACTATGGTGTTGATGGTGTATGTTCACATGTGTGACATCATATTGCAGCAGACCATGATCCACTACTCCCTTCACAGTATTTTTACAGTTGGCTGACGCAATAGATGGTCATAAGTGTGGCCTACATATATGTGTTGCACAAATTGGGCATGTTTGGCATAAGGAGAGGATAGCAATGTGACGCACATATCTACAATACCTAAATGCCTTTGGCTCAAAGTGTGTGCTTTGGCAACTAATGTACTTGTTGACCAAGTGTGTGTGTGTATATCACATGAAGCATTATTGCACATTTGGTTGTATGAATGTGACGTCCATGTGTCCAATCCTTAGATGCAAGTCATTGTGGAACTGAGAGAGGGCATGTGTTAGTCATACATGTAGCAACATCCGTAATGTGGACTTCCAAGATTTAGGGTAATGTAGACACCACATGTGACAAAGCATGCACCAGATAGATGGCAGACGCTTGTTCATGTCAATGGTCCACATTTTCAACATCCTATGTCCTAGAGTTTTGGTAACAGCTTCCTAGGCACTAGTTTGTGAATCCCACAGTAAGTCATACACATGCATTGAGGAAGTGGGTACCATGTTGTTTGCACAGACAGACAAGGGTGAATCACAAATGTATGATGACACCACAGTTGAGGTCATAGAAGTGAGCCACAACTCTCAAGTGGCTATTAGCCTATTAGCCACAACCTGTGCCTCTTTAGTTGCCTAATTACATTTGGGATGCTGCTATTCCTCAGGCCAAAGGCATCATGCACCGACCCAGGATACTTAGCATTGATGTGGGAGATGTACTGGTCCGCCAAGTACACCAACTGTTGCCAAATCCTCAACCTGGGGGAAAACAATGTAGCTGTACATGTATTTTATCAGGGCAGACAACACTCTTGTCAGCACTATTAAGAACATTTGCTGTGACATCCCTGCTGCCAAGCCCACTGTTACTTGGAAAGAACCAGTTGCTAGGAAATGGAGTACTGATAGCACTTGCACAAGAGGGGGGATCCCAATGGGGTGACGGATAGCAGATATCAGGTCTGGCTCCAATTGGGCACACAGCTCTGTGATTGCGGCCCTGTCCAGTCTATAAGTAAGAACAATGTGCTTGTCCTTCATTGTATCCAAGTCCACCAGAGGTCTGTACACGGGGGTATGTCTCCATCTTCATCCACAGTGGTAGATATTTAAGGGACACAAGAGTGAGGAGGTTGTTAGAAACTGAACATTGGAGCCACAACAGGAGTTTTCCATCTGTAAACTTGTCAGTGTGATTTGTCTGATTTGTGCCTATTTCTCCTGTGACGCAGCATGAATCCAAGGTGCTGCCCCCCCCGAAATGACGTCCACCTGTCCTGTGTGGGGCACAGGTAGAAGTGAGGTAATTCCACTGACGTTGTGCAGTGTAGCGTGAGGCAGACGGGAACTGCTGTGCAACTCCTCGTTGGTTAATATTGGCTCGTATGGGGTACAGTGGCCAATGGTGATCTACGCCAGCGGTAACGGTATGCACCGCTGCGGACGTGACCGCCATTTTCTATCTGATTCTTCACTTGCTACCTGACCTTCTATAGGAGAGGACCTACATTGCATGTGCTGCTGTGACCTGAGTCTGAAACCTACCATGGCCCATGTGACCGGGGAAAGGGCCCCAGCCTTCACTTTGGAGGAGTTGGAGAGACGGGTGGATGGGCTCCTACCCCAATACGGACTGCTGTATGGGCCTCCAGACCAACAGGTGAGTACAATGTGGGCATGATGCATGTGGCATGAATGCATGGAGTGGTGTGTGTGATGGCCTCATGTAAGGGGGGGTGGGTGGATGTCCTCTTTGCGGCACACAGCTTGTGTGCTGGGCTATGTGTGTGCCAATGGTGATAGGAATGGGTATGGTGGGCCATATGTGTAACAGGCTGGACTGTTTGTCTAATGGCATTTTCCTGTGTATTGCCTCACCAGGTCAGCTCCCATCAAAACAAAGGTAAATGGCATGCCATCGCCAAGGAGGTGCGGACCCTGGGGGTCTATGGCAGGCAGAGCACCCACTGTTGAAAACAGTGGGAGGACCTGAGACGCTGGGCATGGAAGACCACGAAGGCCCAGCTGGGGATGGCCTCCCAATGAGGAAGGGGTGCCTGTTGAACCCTGACCCCCCTGATGGCCCACATACTGGCGGTGGCCTATCCACAGCTGGATGGGCGCTTGAGGGCATCACAGCAGCCACAGGGGGTGAGTACAGTGCCCATCATTACACCTTACGCCTGGTGGGGTGGTATCCGGGTGGTGGATGTATGTCAGTGGGTGCCCCTAGGCCAGGCCTGACATAGCAGCATAGGTCTTCTGGTGGCTAGGGTTCAGAAGGGATAATCCTGCTTACCTAGCTTGTAAGCAACCACTACTGGTCAGGGCTGCGTGGGTCCTAGGTGTGCTGCAGTTGGCAGTGTGTGCCCCTCCTCACACCTTGCTAGCTAGTGATATCAGTGGTGGTGCAATGCATAGTGCGTAGGCCTGTTCCCTGTGTGTGAGGGTGCTATGTACGCCAACGGTGATGTTGGTGCAGCCATTGACCCAGTGCATCCTTTGTCTCTCTCCCCCCCTTTTTTTGTTTTGTCATCTTGTCCTCTGGCGGGGAGCAGAGGCACCAGCGAAGGAGGGAGCTGCATCCCACAGGACCCAGGAGGCAGAGTCCACCGACACTGAAGGCACCAGTGGGATGGAGGGCGAGGGGAGCACCACAGTGGAGACTTGAGGGGACACTTCAGACACAGAGATCTCCTCCGATGGAAGCTCCCTGGTGGTGGCGGACACCTCTGTGACCACCCCAGCTACAGGTACAGCCGCCACCCCCGTACCAGCACTGCCCTCCCAGCAGCCCCTCATTGAGTTGCCTGTGCCCGCTCACCCAGGAGGGTAGGCATCTCCTTCGCCCCAGGCACCTCAGGCCCTGCCCCAGTGAGCCCTGCTGTCCTCAGTGAGGAGGTCATTGACCTGCTGAGATCCATCTCTGTAGGGCAGTCAAACATTGTGAATGCCATCCAGGGGCTGGCAGCCCAGATGCAACAATCTAATGCATTTCTGGAGGGTATTCACACTGGATTGCAGCCCAACAGAGATCGATTCAGGCTCTGTCCTTCTCTCTGATGGCAGCCATTGTCCCTGTTTCTACTGTCCCCCCTCCAACTTCCACTTCCCAGTCCCATTCCCCTCAACCCCAACCCATCCCAGGCACACATACAGACGAGCATGCACACAAGACAACACCCAAGAATGGCACCAGCAAACACAAGCACCTCACTTCATCCCACAGGCACTCACACAAACACCATTCATTTGCAGACACTACAACATTCACTATTTACACTGTCTCCCCCTCCTCCACCACCTCCTTCCCAGCCACGTCCTCACTCACACCTGCATGCACTACATCATCATCCACTACTAGCATCATCACCAGACCAAGCAGAACACACACCTCACTGGCAGACACCTCCACAACAGCCATGCACACGTCCCCTGTGTCCTCTCCCACTGTGCCTGACCCCCGCTCCTAAAGTACACAAACGCAAGCACTCAGACACCCAACAGCTATCCACCTCACAACAGCATACAATCCATGCACCTGCACCCAAATCCAGCAGACGAACACCTCCAACAACCACTTCCTCATCCTCCACTCCCATTCCTTCTCCCTCTTCCCACCCCAATGTCCCTAAGAAACTTTTCCTATCCACCATTGACCTCTCCCCTCCCCCTCCCCCAATCGTCCTGCACATATGGCCAGGGTATCATAAACCTAGCCACGCACCTCAGCCACAGAGTCCACGGGCCCAGTTCCAACCACACCACACAGGAATCCAGGCCACATTTAATGAAGGGAAGGAGACTGTACTGGCAGTCAAGAAGGGCAAGGGGCCTGCACCTGCCACCCAAAAGGACAAGGAGCCTTCCCCAGCAGGCAAGAAGGGCATGGAGCCTGCCCCAGCAGGCAAGAAGGGCAAGGAGCCTGCACCTGCCACCCGAAAGGGCAAGGACCCTGCACCGGCAAGCAAGAAGTGCCAGGAGCCTGCACCAGCGGCTGTCACAGAGCCCCCATCACCAACCATGGTTGTGCATCCATCCGAGGGTGCAGGGGATGTGCAAGAGCCTCCCCCCACCACAACCAGCACCAGCACCACCACAGTGCATCCATCCCAGGGTGCAGGGAATGTGCAGGAGCCTCCCACCACCACCACCAGCGCCACCACAGTGCAGCAGTCACCGCTGGCGGATGCAATGTAATCCTGCCTCCATGGGCTGCTGCGCGGCCTGTCCACTCCAGAACCAGTGGGCAAGACACCCACTTGAGAGACTGTGGCCTTGCACTCCCCAGGACCAAGCACAGGGCATGTTGCCCCCTCCAGAACCAGTGGACAAGACACCCACTTGAGAGACTGTGGCTAGCACTCCCCTGGACCAAGCACAGGGCATACTGCCCCCTCCAGAACCAGTGGGCAGGACACCCACTTTATAGACTGTGGCCTTGCACTCCCCAGGACCAAGCACAAGGCATGTTGCCCCCTCCAGAACCAGTGGTTTTGTTTCCGCTCCTGGCTGAGGTGCCCCTCCTCCCCCTGAGGTGCCTGCCTATTTGCCAACTGATGCCCCTGCAGTGTTCTCTTCTTGTTGATGCAGGTGACAAGTGGAGCCTTCAACTTTGTCCTGTGGCCATGTGTCCCACGCGAACGGAGGACTGGGCAGTGTCCCTTGTTCTGTACATTTGTAAATCACTGTTACATTGCCTAACTTATTATTATTTTACTGTGTTGATATTATTACACTCAATTTGGTAAAATCTTTTTGCCCTTGAATTATTCAGCCGATTTCGGGGGATTAACTTGCTTTCTTGTCCATCTGGTTGTGTGTGGTGTGTGTGTGTGTCACTCTCATTTTCCTCCCCCCACCCCCTTGTGTGCTAGGCGGCTGTACTCACCATCGTTGTTTTCGCCGGCGCTAGTGTTCGTAGTGTAGCAGAACGTAGAATATCATTGGAAATACATGCAGTTCGGGTTCCATGGCAGCGTGGTTCTTCCCTGTGTCTCCAATGGTGAGTCCTTTCACTTCTGACCTGAGTTTCCGCCAGGCTTTTGATGTTGTTGGTACTGCCCCGGAAAAGGTGGCGGTTTGCTATGTCATAATATGGTGGGTGGATCACTGACTTCCGCCTGGCTGAAGGAGGCTACCGCCGTGGTGGCTGTTGTTTCCACCCTGGCGGTCGGTGTGGTACAGTGGCTGTCTTCCGGAGATCTTCCCGCAATGGTCATAATTTTGCGGTAATTACCGCCGGCCTGTTGGCGGTCTTGTCGCCACTTTATTACCGACCACTGGGGTTGTAATGAGGGCCTTAGTCTCATATTCAATGAACCACAAAGGAATGGGGAGACAAAGAAAGACGCAACACTATTTCCTTAACAAAATAAACATATTAAAATGATTATGCTTCCCAAAAGTGTAAGAGGTAAAGAGTGTAAGAATCAGGAGTACGAGCAGGGCCTGATTGGCTACTCAGTGTTTTTGTTAGGCTGTCAGGCTGGAGGCTGATTTACTGCTGTGGGGAGCGGTTTTGTTGCCGCCCACATTCCAACCTAAAGGTATCTACATAAACAATGCAAAAAAATGGTTTTAAAATGTACTTGCACCCTTCTATGAACATTTGCTTAGAGCAAAATTTTACTAACGTTGGCCTTGTTGAAGGAATGCTCGAAGAAACCTTTTCCTAATAATGTGTCACAAACCTTTGCAGCCACTTTGATCACATTTGATCAGAGTACAACTTTCAGCATAAAACACAGTTTGTCTTGAGTTGTGATCCTTTCGTAAAAGCAAAATAATTTCCACATTCCTTTAAAAATTAACCACTTATTAAAGTTTGAATTGCAAACATTTACTTTTGCATACAATACACTTAAAAATCACGACGCTGGCGCTGCACTTGTAACGCCACATGTTGCTCTCACTGAGTAAAGAGAAAAAAGGATGTAAAACTGCTGTAAGGAGATGAATTCCTCTGCCATCATGGCTCCAAGGACACTTTCTATCAGCATGGACAACCATCTAGGAGACATCATTATGTTTATTAAATACCACTAATAGCTACACTCTGCTCCTTCCTAATTAGAGGGCCAGCTGATCTCTAATTACTTTACAAGCCTGAAGCACAACATTATTTGTGCGAGAAGTGGCACAAATGTGATCAGCCCCTCTCTCTCTGACACAGAACACAGACACTATCAAACAACAGAGATTGCCCCAGGATAAGATGGTCAATCAGTCTGTCTCCTGAAAGCTTTGAGTGTTCCACTGTCCTATAATTGACTCGCTTATTTCAGCTCTTCAACCCTTTGCATATCCAAGCAGGTGTCTAGAACATAGTTAAACTCGTTGACCTTTGGCTCCTAAAAACAGTGGATTAATTACCTTCAGTTTGCAAATTGCGTAGTGTTTTCCTTAATTATCGTAAATTGAGCTATCGATGACACACCTTTAATGTACTATTTAAACAAGAACGTTTAGACGACCAACCATAACGATCAGACTTCATTCCTTAAGGATAAAAGGTGCTTATTGCCACGACTCACCAGCTGGTGTCGCTATGCTTGGTATATTTAAGGTGGTTTGGAAAATATACCTTCCCATCATGCATACATTTCACCCCAGCTATACAAACTACATTTATTTCAATTAATGTTTGTCAATAACACAATCTGGACTGCCAGTTTGTTTTGTTTTGTATAAAAGAGCCTATGTATAGCATATGGCTGGGACATATGCCCTCCAGCGACACAACTCAAGCCTTATTTTGTCGAACTAACCTTCTCACAGAAATAATGAATGGCCAAGAACAAGACGACTGTTTGGCATATCGGCCACCTATGCTGCAGCCCCTGTGAATTCACTTAAGCGCATGTTGGGCTGATTCAAGTTGCACCTGGTCCTCATAATCATAGATCCCCCATTAGATTTTAATTTATAAGTAAGGTTCAACTACCATTACCCCATCTTAGGTCCACTTTGGAGACTTTGCCTCACAATTCAGCTTTACACATCAATTCTATCATTCTCTCTCTTCCCCAGTTCTCCCCCCACTCTCCCACTCTCTCACTATCTGTGTTCCTAGCTGGCTTTCCACATTTTCCAGAGTATCATGACCCCATATCTCATAAGCGACTTACCTTAAAGATTAACTTCCTCTACACCTTCCCGCGTGTCCTGCATTTTCTGAGGAAACAAGAGGGCATTTTTAAGAAAAGTGGTGCTGCACAGTGCAGCTCCACTTTTCATACGCCCCCCCCCCCCCCAATGCTACCATGTGTGCGCTGTATTTAAAATCTGGCGCATCATGAAGATAGTTAGAGGACTAGTGTCTGAATTGTTTATGCTAGTCTGGCGTTTTGCAGGATGAGCATAAAAAAATTTAGACACTAGTCCTGCAAAGCACCCAGAGTCCCATTGCAAGCAATGGAAACCTTCTTAAAACGCCTGCCCTTAGCAGGCATTAAAGTTGCCATAAAAATGGCGCAAGGAACTCTCTTAGATTTCCTTGCGCCATGTTTTTGGCCCCCCTAACAGGGAAAAGCCCTTTTTTCATTCATTATGCCTGCTGCAGGCATAATGTAGCGCAAAAGGTTACAAAGTTGTGCAATGCATACATTGCGCCACTTTGTAAATATGGTGCAGTGTTTTTGGCCCTCTAACACCACATTAGCGTAAAAAAAGGAAGCTAATGTGCCATTGGAATGGTGCTAGAGGTTCTTAAATATGCCCCGAAGTGAGGTTCTTCCACCTACTACTCCCAAATTTCCCATCCTCACCATCTCTGCTACTTAGGAATTCAGTCTGGTGTAGGTAGTGTAAATTTTTCAATGAACCTTTAGAGGTGCACTCAGACGAGACTCACCAATGTCTCTGCTTCATCACGCCACTGCCTCGTTGACCACCATATATAGAATCTTCCAGATCTTTGCCCCCCTCCTGGTTTTGGAATGTCATTACATACTCCTACATTTTTCCCTGAATACATAATGAGGCCGCCATGCCTCACTGACACTGCCAGTTCCAAAAGTTAAAAGCCCACCTGTGACCTCTTTTAGTTGTGTCTTGCAGGCACCCGGAGGTCGCGACTGTGTTGGGGCTACGGCGTTTATTCGGTCTATGGATTATGGCTGGCCTTCTGTGCAATGCGGGAATCCAGCAGACAGCTGTAGCACGGCACGTTTTTTGAGGATCGGAGTGCTGCTGGACTCCGGAAGTGAGTGGTGACGTGCCCCCTCCACCAGGCTGCAGAGAGCCCGAGGAGAAGGCACCGAAGAAGGCCTGCAGGTGGTGTACACGCCAAAGGAGCTTTTCATGCATTTTTCTGTCCTGCTTTGGCTCCAGAGGAATTTGCACTGTAGTTCTATGAAACAGTTGAGCGCCTCTCAATGACAAGATGCAAGGAGGGAAGTAGAGAGGCTCTCACTCCACGCTCAATGGAGGGTCCTGACATCAGAAGTCAGAGCAGGAGTCTCCTGAGCAGCTTGGCACTGGGGAGATGCTTACTGGTTATGTTTTCACACCTGAAGAATCGTGGGTTGGCTCACAGCTAATGTGAGGTATGTTTTACACGGCGGCTCGGTCTCGTTGATCCTGTTAATGGCTGGGCTGCAGTTAGCGTCCGTCATAATGAAAAACAGATAGGTGAGCAGCCTTCGGCACATATGTTATAATGTCTTTTGTTTGTGGACGACAAGTTTTAACTATTTAATTATGACGTGCAGAACAGGGGCTTTCAAAGAACTCTGGTTTCTGTCATTTGTGGTTTCTCTTCCACAGTGGAGTGTGTGTTCACTACTATTCGGAGCAAGAAGCGTACCCAAAAGAGGAGGATGATTTCCTCCTCTTCGGACTCTGAAAGGAGTCTGCCTGGAGCTCAGTAACCTAAAAAGTCTAGGGAGCAGTCCCTTGCCAGTCCAGCTTGTTTGACTGAGGCTCATGTCCAATCCCCGATTGAGGTGGTGGTCACTGAGGCACTGGCTGCCAAGCCGAAGAGGAAAAACAAGACACTTGTGTCTTCAATAGTACAAGACATGCAAGATTCATCAGCCGAGGATCCTAATATTTCGACTTGTGGGAAGTATATTTCTGGAGAGATGTTAGAAGTAATCTGGGCTTCGAAGAGCCATCAGTTCAGCCAGATGAAGAGGGTCTCTTCGCTCAGTATGCCAAGCCTGTGCTTTTGTCTGTACCTCTTGATGAGAGAATTAAGGACTTAGGGCCAGATGTATGAAAAAAGCCTTTTGCGATTCGGAAATAGCGATATTTAAGAGATCGCTGTTTCTGATTCGCAAAATGCAATGTATCATATTTGCGATTCGGTAACAGCGATTTCTTAAAAATCGCAAATGCTATGACCGAATCGCAAATTGCGATACAGACCCTATTCGCATCTATGGGCCTGCCGGCCCATATCTGCGAATAATTTGCATGTCCCAAATTACGAATTCCTAACTGGAATTCGCAATTTTGGGAAATGCAAAGTCCAGGGTGCTGGGGGCCTAAGGCCCCCTCTGCTGCACCCCAAAACATTTTTTAACAACATGTAAGGTGCACACATGCCAAAAGGGCATGTGTGCTTTACATGTGCATTTTAAAGATGCATTTTAAAAGCATTTTTTAAATTTCCACATGGTTACCACCAAGTTCAACTTGGTGGTAATAGCGATTCCTAAATGCCCAATTCGTATTAAGGAATTGCTTCATACATGTGCTTTAGAAATCGCAAATAAGGATTCCTTATTTGCGATTTCTTATTTAGAGAGTCGCAATTTGCGACTCTCTATTTTAAGGAATCGCTATTTTAGCGATTCCTTAAAATTGCATTCAGAATGCCTTTGATACATTCTGAAAGGGCTTTTTGCATTCGCAAACGGGCATTTGCACCGGGTGCGAATGCAAAAAGCTTTGATACATCTGGCCCCAAATCTTTAGGCACTGGAAGGAGTTGGACCAATCCAATATTCCGAAGATGTATGCCCTCACAGAGGGGGAGAGGTATGTTTGCTCAACATTAGGATGGATTCTGTTTTAGCCACTTTTAGTGGCAATATGGTGATTAACAGAGAGGATTGCTCACTTGTATAAACTGTGGATCGTACGAATGATGGTGCTACTAAAAAAACTTTTTCTGCCAGTTCTATGTCTATGAGAACAGATACTTATGCAGCATACACAACACAGTCTTTGGTAAAGGACTTTCAGTCTTTTTCTATTGAAATCCAGGAGAATATAGACAGTTCTGATTTGCTGCTGCAAATGGAACAGGAGGCAAAGCTGTTAGCTGATGTTTCTTCAGATATTATGTGATCTGCAGCAGTGGCTTCTGGTACTTCCATCCTGACACAGCTCTATTTATGGGTGTGGGACTGGAAAACGGATTATGAGGCAAAGGCTCCAATACTCAAAACTGCTTTAGGGGGTAAGAGGTTGTTTGGAGACCAGACGGATGCTACCATTAACACATTTTGTCCAAGTTTAGGGTGTTCTAGGGCAGGGTAATTTTACATCCTGCTCCATCCTTCATCCTTCAGGTAAATTCAGTATTTCACAAAGAGCAAGATGATATTTTACCTGCGTTTCATCCTTATCCTTCTTCCCCAGAGGAGGTGGAGTCTATGATGACTTCCTCATTGTTTCTTAGTTTTGGGCCTGCTAGGAAGGATTCTAAACCTTCCACTCAGACTGTGAGTAGGTAGATCAGGTCACAGATTGCATTCACATATAGAGAGGCAGGAACTCAATGTGCTCAGATTGCATTTTTGGTTGAAATTTGTAGGGCTGCAAGATGGGTTTCACCCTCTAACTTTGTGTGACATTACAGAGTGATAAAGGAAATTGCCCTGGACGAGGTTTTGGGGTCAAAAGTGCTGCCTTTTAAGCAGTAAAAGGAGGTTTGGGTCCAGGATTAATTGAGAGTTGCATGAATAAATATTTGTCCTGGTCAATGTTATTGCTTGCTATGTGTAATTATATAATTAATTAGGGAAAAATGTAGGAGGAGGTAATGCTTCAGTTATGGACCGCTAATTGCGTTACTCCGAGTGCATTTTTACCCTGAATAATTAACCCCTCCTTCCTGCCCTGCTATGACCAGGCCAACTGTAGGGCCTTTTAACTTTGAAAACTGGGTGTGTCTGTGAGGTGAGGAGGCCTCATTTTGTAATTAGTCAGGTTGAAACGTACTTTGAGTAATGCAATTACTGGTAAGTAATTGAAACATTAGCCTTCTATGGAGAATCTTACACTTTCCTGCACACCTTCCCAATCTCATTCGCCTTCTGTAGAGAGTCTTCCAAGGTGCTGCAACCTTCCAGCTATTAGAACATCATTTGCCATCTATAGAGGATCATTGTTTCTTGGAAGCTGAGCTAGCAGAGGACCAAGATGGCGGCTCACTGTTGGAGCTCTGCAGAGGCAACTGTTCCTCGACCACAGTTGAATTGAGAGCATCTTTGTAACTAGCATTTGGTGGGTGATAGTGAAATTGCCTGTTGAATCGAGTGGGTGTGCCAATGTTCATCTCAGGGAATCAGCAACACTATATAGTCCATGATGCAGAGGACTGAATGGCCCAGACCAGAATGGTAAGCCAATGCCGATGGCATTGGAGAAGTGACCCGAGCACAGGAGAGTCAGCAAGACAAAACCCAGTGAAGTCATGTGAGTTGGGTACTCACATCTCCCAATCAGAATTGCCGAAGCCTGTGAGAATGGGGAGAACAATTCTGCTCCTTTCTCTGTTCTGCTCACCGGTCTCTGACAAACGGATGAGAGAATAATTCAGACATGGCTAGAACTGGAAATAGCTCTGGGTGGTGTTTGATTTAACAGAACAGGGACTGATATTTGTAAAGAATGGGGACTGATAGTGTGAAGATTTAACAAAGATTTTAGTACTGGGTGACAATGGGGGTCCTGTTTAGAAGTTGGAGTAATTTGGGGGCCTGATGATGATATCTCTGCTCCTATGAGGGCATGCAACCTTATACTCCCACTGACCACTCTGAGAATGTAGCCAGGGGAACCAAAGACTCACATTTGATGCACTGAATCTAGGACTGTGTCATAATTAAATGGAACTCTTCACACTGGACTTTGAGAAGGTAACTCTTTCAGTGGGACTAAGCTGGTCCCTGTTTCCCAACCCACGCTTTATCGCAGTCGGCCTGATCTTGTGACTTTTCCTCTGTCTAGGATGCAAAGGTAACCATGAGTGGTGCTTTGTGCTTTTAGGCAGTATATTTACTTGAAACTTTAAAATTTGATATTTGATTGGATTTTCGTCATTATGGTGTCATTTTATTTATTAATTCTTACTCTTTTTTTCTAAATTGGTTTGGGATTCTTCTTGTGCTGTGTTTTCACTTTATAACTGTATGTGTGCTGCAAAAATGCTTTACACGTTGCCTCAAATTTAAGCCTTGACTGATTTGTTTGTTTGTTTCTCTGTTTCAGGACCTATTGAAGGACCAGGCTCAGTTAGATGTTTGGCATTTATTACATGCATGAGAGAGGGAGTACACCTTCTCTTGCCTACACAGTACTCACTCCCCTATAGACTATAATCTGCTACAAGGGCAACTTAATCTGATTTAGTACACTGTGACATCCTTTAGGATGTCACAACCCAGTACGACTAATATTAGACCTTGGACTTCTGGTACACCACTAGTTAAATGGTGTATGAAAGCATTGGCCTATAAACGCCCAAAATGTATATAACAGCTTAGGCATCATATATGATCCTACTTGGATAATAAGGAAGGTTATGTAGCGTCTCAGAGTGAGCTTTGGGCCACTTGTAAGGCATCATTGAGGAGCCAGGTAATCAGAGATGCTGCTATAGAGAACTGCTGGATTCATAAAGTACTGCGGTGTTGCTATGCTATGTAATTGTTATGATATGGGACTGCTGTCACAGCTTAGTGATATAGTTATGGTTCTGACCCTCGAGCCCTGAGGGTGGTGACAGTTGGTTGGAACATTGGACTGGGAAGACATGTATGCTTGCTCTTCCAATAAACCAGCCTACAACTATACATTCCATGTGGCCTCATCACTACAATTTGGCGACAAGTTGTGGACTAAGTGGAAGCTACATGTGAGCTCGAGTTGAAGAGGTTTTTCTTACCATCACTTGCCGTCCAGATGGAGATCTCTTCTGCGTTCCAACTCAAGTGCAGCATCCCCTTCACTTGTGAGACTGCTTTGGTTCTGGGACTTCCAGTACAGTCTAGGTGTATCTTTCCTGCATTTTGCCTAGTAAGATTAAGGGGAGAGCAAGCGATCATCAGTTTGGGTCTTGCCACCCACATGCACACATGCTGGGAGCTCAGGGTAAGGTACAACTCTATTTTTGTGATCTCCAATAGTTGTAGTTGCTGATGTGGAGCAGTCACGATGTCTCTGAGGAAAGCATGTAAGGAGTTCCTAAGATGGCTGCCACATGCATCGTAAAACGTGATTTTATAGAGATTGCTAGACTCTGTGCAGTCCTCCCAAGATGGTCCCTAATAGAGACGCAGCACGTTGCATGTAGTATCATTCTACTGAGGTATGGGAGCTCCTGGCCATGCAACCAAGTATTGAATTTCAACATGGTGCCCAAGAACAAACCCATGTGTGATATTACTATTGGTGGATTCAGATTTGCAATTGTAGCTGACTCAGGCTCACCCTACACTATCATCAACAAAAAGATGTGGGGAGAAAAATGTACAGATGTATTAGGCAATCATTTAAAAGAAACTCACAAACATCCTGTTACGTTCACGGGCAAGAGAATTTCAATGCTTGGTTACAAGGTGTTACCCTTTGAGTTAAGAGCAGGGAAACTGTCAGTAAGTTATATGTTGCTGATGTAGGACCCTCTGTATTAGAATGGGTGAATCAAAGGGCTTTAAGCATCTTGTTAAACCAAAATAGCATGGATCCAGTGCTTTTGTTGGAGGAACTGTAACTGGCTCTTGTTGAGAAGCTGAAGAGGACATTTCCTGAAGTATTTTATGGCAAGGTGTGCAAGTCAGAGTACTTTGTACATAAAATAATGCTTAAGGCAAGGGTTGTACCTGTTTGGCAGAAGATCACGAATATACTGTTAAGTGTCAAGGATGATTTTGCCTGTGAATTGGAAACTTTAGAAAGAAAGGGTATAATTAAACCTATTGGGAGTGCATAGTGGCTGGCACCCTTAGTTGTTGCAAGGAAAGCCAGCAGGAGGATAAGGTTGTCCCTAGACCTTAGATATTTAAATAAGAACATCATAGTGGACACATTTCCCTTACCTAGGATCAGTGACTTACTTGCTATGACCAAAGGAGTCCTGTGGTTTTCCATGATCGACCTCACATCGGCATACCAACAAGTGACCTGACAACCGAAGAGTAGGAACCTGACCACATTTATTTTGTCTATGGGGTGTTTTAGATTTGTCAGCATGCCCTTTGGTTTGGCATTAGCAGCTGCTGTATTTCAGAGGCTGATAAACACATTTTTGAGAGATCTTTCTGAAGTCGCCTATTTCCAGGATGATTTTTTGATTATGGGGAATAGCAAAAGTGTACATGACAGTAACTTATTCTAGGTTTTAGAGAAGTTGAAGGCATATGGATTAACTGCTAAATTAGAAAAATTAAAGTTTTGCAGACTCCATGACGTATTTAGGTCATGAGGTTAACGAGAAGGGGAATTTTCCAAAAATAAAAATAATAGAATCTATCAGGGATGCTCCTGTTCCTACATGCTAAGCTAAGGTCATTCTTAGGACTCTTGGAGTTCAACTCCAAATTTTTGAAGAATTTTGCAGAAAAAACATACAATTTGAGGCAACTGCTGAAAACTCAACAGAGGATTTAGCGGAATGAAGTACTGAAAAGGAAATCAAGAGGATCAGAGATGATATTTGCATAGCAATTCCATTACAAGGATTTGACCCCAAAGCTCATACTGTTCTGACTACCGATGCCAATGAAATGTGGCTGGGTGCTGTTTTATCTCAAATTGCCAGCAATGGGATAGAAACTACGGTGTCCTTTACTTCTCGTTCCCTGACATCACCTGTAGAAAAATACTCCGTCATTGAAAGGGAGATGCTAGCTTGTGTGCGGGCAGCTGAGAAATTTAGGAAATTTCTGTGGTGTGCTAAATTTACCTTATGCACACATCGTAAACCATTAGTCAAGGTATTATTTACTGATAGTTTGACTAAGGCCACTCCTCGTATAGCCAGGATGTCTCTTCAACTTCTTGACTATGCATATGAAGTTGAGTGTTTGCCTGGCATGAAACACAAGGTAGTAGACTATGGGGGTCATTCTGACCCTGGCGGTAAATACCGCTAGGGCCGGGGTCGGCGGTAGCACCGCCAACAGGCTGGCGGTGCTCCGCCGGGCATTCTGACCTCGGCGGTACAGCCGCCGCCAGAAGCGGAAAGCCGGCGGTGTACCGACGACTTTCCGCTGCCCATGGGAATCCGCCATGGCGGCGCAGCTTGCTGCGCCGCCATGGGGATTCTGGCACCCCATACCGCCATCCAGTTCCTGGCGGTTCACCCGCCAGGAACAGGATGGCGGTATGGGGTGTCGTGGGGCCCCTGGGGGCCCCTGCAGTGCCCATGCCAATGGCATGGGCACTGCAGGGGCCACGTGAAGAGGGCCCCACAAAGAATTTCAGTGTCTGCTTTGCAGACACTGAAATTCGCGACGGGTGCAACTGCACCCGTCGCACCTTCCCACTCCGCCGGCTCCATTCTGAGCCGGCTTCCTCGTGGGAAGGGTGTTTCCCGCTGGGCTGGCGGGCGGCCTTTTGGCGGTCGCCCGCCAGCCCAGTGGGAAACCCAGAATGCCCGCCGTGGTCTTTTGACCGCGGTACGGTCTTCTGGCGGTTCCCGCTTGGCGGGCGGCTCCCGCCGCCCGCCAAGCTTAGAATCAGGGCCTATGTGATCAGATCGTCATTAAAAAGAAAGTAGAAACCAATGAATAGGATGGTTATAGCTTAGCCAGAATGGACTGTCAAAGTTATGCCGGGTGAGTGGGTGTTTGGTTATACAAACCACAAGTTTTTAGAAATTAGAATGGAACATGTTTATCATTGTTGGCCTAATAAGTGCAAATTGACTGAAGAATGTAAAACAATCTGGAATCTTAAGGAGGAATTATTGATTTGCAACTGAGGTTTCCTTTTTAGGGGAAGTAGAGTGGTACCACGTCAAGCACTCTGTCAGAGAATTCTAGGGATACTGCACGACGGGTGTTAGACTTTTCATCCTTGGCGTGGTCTCCCTTAACTTTTTGCCTCTGTTCCCCAGGTTATTGATGTGTGCTGGACTCTGATTTTGCTGTTTTTATTACTCTGGGCACTTTACCACTGCTAACCAGTGCTAAAGTGCAAGTGCTCCTGTTTAAAATGTGTATGTAATTGGTTCTCCATGATTGGCATATTTGTTTTACTGTTAAGTCCCTAGTAAAGTGCACTAGAGGTGCCTAGGGCCTGTAAATCAAATGTTACTAGTGGGCCTGCAGCACTGGTTGTGCCACCCACACAAGTAACCCTGTAATCATGTCTCAGACCTGCCACTGCTGTGTCTGTGTGTGTAAATGTGCACTGTAAATTCGACTTGGCAAGTGTACCCACTTGCCAGGCCTAAACCTTCCCTTTTCTTACATGTAAGGCACCCCTAAGGTAGACCCTAGGTAGCCCCAAGGGCAGGGTGCAGTGTATGGTTAAGGTAGGACATATAGTAATGTGTTTTATATGTCCTGACAGTGAAATATTGCTAAATTCGTTTTTCACTGTTGCAAGGCCTGTCCCTCTCATAGGTTAACATGGGGGCTACCTTTAAATCTGATTAAAGTGTAGATTTCCTTTGGGAGAGAATGGACATGTGGAGTTTGGGGTCTCTGAGCTCACAATTTAGAAATACATCTTTTAGTAAAGTTGATTTTAAGATTGTGCGTTTGAAAATGCCACTTTTAGAAAGTGAGCATTTTCTTGCTTATACCATTTCTGTGACTCTGCTTGTTTGTGGATTCCCTGTCTGGGTCAGTTTGACAGTTGGGCTGGTTGCACCTCACACTAGACAGTGACACAAAAGGAGCTGGGGTGTAGTCGCATTTCCTGATGAGCCATCTGTGCTAGGAGAAAACACTCCTACAAGACAGCTCTCAAATAATTTCACAAATTTACAGTGCGTATCAAGAAGGTGTTTAACTATTCTAGGGAAGTCTTTAATATTGTAAGCCTTTTATCTCCACTGAAGTGGCTAACAGTGCTTTTCATCCTTCACCTGCCTTCTACACAAGCCTGTCGGTCGTCTTTGATGAAAAAAATCATAAACCCATTTCAACTTTCCCAAGAGATGCAGGCTCAGCAGACCTTCTGACTCCCCCCACTAGTCCAGTACATGTTCTTTTGTAATTGTGTCCAATCTCTGAAGAAGACTTCCTCATGGAGCTACTAAAATACAAGTACAGCTTCCTAGCGGCCCCCAGGCCCCCACCCCCCCAATTTCTCAGACTGGCTGTCCCCAAGGTAAACCTTTTTCTGACCAGGATCTGGGATGCCTCCTTGAAATCAAGAATTTTTCCTGCATTCTGTAACAGACATTCCTGCTGTGACTGCTAAAAAAATTATCCAGTGAGGACCACAGGGTGCTCAGCAAGATTAGGCCCATCATATTATTTCCATTATTGCCTCCTCCGGCAAAGATCTTGCAAAAACTGGTATACCGCCAGCTGTCATTCTTCATGGAAGCCACCAATCAGCTTCATGACACTCAGTCTGGCGTCTGTGCGGGTTACAGCATGGAAATCATCAGAGAAACACTGGTTGGTTTATGTCTCTGCCATGGTGGTACTGTTAGACCTGTCTGCGGCATTCGACACAGTGGCACATTCTATCTTGTTGAATAGCTTAAGACTTATTGGCTTTCAGGGCATGGTGCTGACCTGGATCCACACATTTTTGGAAGAACACTCTCAGCTGTCTTTCCTTCACCCATTTTCACCTTCTCCCAAACCTCTGCTGTACCCTCAAACCACTGCTCTTCAACCTTTACTTGGCCCCTTTGCCTGCCCTTATTGAGACCTGGGGAGTGAAGGTGATATCCTACGCGGATGATATGCAACTGCTGTTCTCATTTAGAGAACATCTAGAAGCAGCCTTTTAAAGAGTACCTAAAGGCACTGATAATTGAATGAATGCAAACTTTTTAAAATTGAACATGGACAAAACTGAGGTGCTCTTTTTCAGGCAAGTGACTCCTTCTCCCTTGAGGCCCACTGGGCTGAACCTATCACCCATACCATCTGCATCAGTGGGAAATTTAGGGATCATGTTTGGTTCTAACTTCGCTACTCAAATCAGGCAGATTTAATCTTCCTACTTTCTGAAGATAAGGTCAGTCAGGAAGCTGTCACCTCTGCTTACGTAAGAGCACCGAAAAAACATAATCTATGCACTCGTGACATCGTGTTTGGATTGTGCCAATAGCTTATATCTGGGTCTTCCTGCTTTTCTGATCCATGGGCTTCAAATCACACAGAATGCAGCAGCCACGCTGATAAGTCAGGTCCCATTTCGACCAACACGTCACCTCACCTAAAGCAGCTTCATTGGCTTCTTGTTGCTAAAAGGGTTTAGCTCAAAGCCCTGACTTTGGCGTTCTGAGCCATTGGGGGCAAAGGCCCTCGATATCTAAGAAATAGACCTGCCCGATGCCAGCAGGTGAGAACCCTGAGATCTAATCATCATTAACTCCTGCGCATTCTGAGGTTTGCCAAAGTTCGCTGGGGTGGCAGGTCTTTTTTGGTACTGAAGGCTAAGCTCTGGAACTCCTTGCCTATTAAATCCCGTATGGCGGAATCCGAGCACTGCTTCAGGAAAGATCTCAAAACCTGGCTCTTTCAGTAAGTGCTGATATAAGTGTTCAGTTTAGTTGCATTTGATTGATTGATAGTTATGGTTCTAACCCTGGCGCCTTGAGGGTGGTGAAAGATAGTTGGGACATTGGACTGAGAAAACATAAATGCTTGCTATCCCAATAAACCAGTCTACAACTATACATTTTGTGTGGCCTTGTCACTACAAGAACAAACTGATATTAAGTACAGAAATTAGAGATCTTAATACACCTTACACAGATACCTAAACCCCAACATTCTGGAAGGAATTGGAGAAAGCCAAATTATGTTTAAACACATTTTACCGACTGCCAGAACCCTTTCAGAGGGCCACTGGGCAAGCAGGAGTAACTGGGCTCAACCATAGGGATGGTGCCATTTTACTCCTATTATCCCAGGTCCCAGATTTCTATGTGTTTTTCTGAGCAACTGGGCCAAGTATTACTCCTTCAGCAATTGACTTTCAGCTGTAGCACAGGTCTCACAGTCCAAAGCTCCTACTGAGGCAGGTGTAAGGTGTATGCACAGACACAAGACAAAAAATACACACAGTAACTGCAATAACTCATTGTCCAGTCAAATATCTGCTTTTGTGACAAAAGTAGTTTTTAATAGAAATACACAAGTCATAAAAACACACACTGAAACACATCAACAGCCTCTTAAAGTCAGGGTGCTAGTGTAATCCTGGGCAGGATTTCCCTCCTAGATGGCTGGTTATTCTTCATTCAATAATGGAGGCGATGTTCATATGTCACCCACAATAGTTACCACACAATAAAGTCTGAGTTTGGCCTTAAAAGTCAACATCAGCAGTGCTATGTTTTTACTTACTGAATGTCACAGGGGAGGCTGGGTGGCATAGAACAGTCTTACTCGACCTTGCAGCAGCCAGCAAGTGCAGGTGAACCAGAACACCTCTTCTTGAGCACTGGCCTGCAGCTGCTGGAAGGCTACAACCTGTTGCACTCTTTTCCCTATGACGTGTTGAGCTGACATTGTCTCCAGACAGCCTGTGTGAGTGTCATAAGTCATCTCTGTGGCTCCTTGTGCTGTCAGTGTGTCAGGATTTGGGGCCAGCGAAACTGCAAGCCGTGGTGCGGTCTTGATCACGCCTCTCCCGAAGGCCCCCTGATAGGGTGCGTCCCTGCTACACCCTCTCCCATGACAGATCGCGCCTTTCACGTCCTCCCTGTGGTAAGGTCCATCTACCTGGAGGTAGCGCCTGATGGTGGCTTCATTGCCCTCATCCTTCACATTTATTTTCCCTGGGACTTCAAATCCCAGCCCCCTTCGGTGGCAGCCATCTTTAAGGCGTGGCTCCTCTATATAAGCCAGCCACACCCAGGTTCCAGCGCTTTTTATTTTGGAACCTTCCTTGTGCTGACTCCTTGCCTGGCTCTCCCTTGCTTTCATGACAAAGTAATTTCTTACAGCGAGTGGTCGGACTTGCTACTGGTGAGCTCATTCCGACGGGGTTTCCCCCGCCGGTGTTTACATTACTTTAGCTAAATACTTTCTACTTTGTTTTCCCGCTCCTCCTTAGATATTCGGAGGTTATCGGCTCAGTGGTTTCCATAGCTACCAACTCTGTTTCCAGCTGGCAGTTCCTTTCAGAAACCTTTTTCTTGCTATATTGTATCTTTTAGTGAATTGCTGACGAACTGTATAAGTATTGAAATGCCGCTTATGAGTCATTAAAGAAAGATCATAGTATTACATGTTTGCGAGTGAATGCGTTGTTTTGTGAGTCTGAGACAATGCGAGGAAAGAACATAATAATACACTTTGCGAGTGATACGTTGTTATATAAATCTGAGAGAATGCGAGAAAAGTCAAATAAGTACGGTGTTTATTAGTAACAGTTGGTCTTTGGTTTTCTAAGTTCTGTTCTGGACTTTAGTGTCCCTTCCTGAGCTCCTGGCATATGCTCTTTTAGTGAATACATTTCAGTGTAGTTTCTGGTCTGGAGTGCCTTCATTTTAGATTCTTAGCTGATATTAGGGAGCCTTGCTCTGTTGACTATATTTTAATTCCGCATATAAGTATGACTATGCTTTTGTATGACGTTTAATTTCCGATTGATGCTATTGTCATTTCTTCTTTTATATAACGTCTTCCCTTTCAGATCTCCCTCCTGGCTGTTCCTATCCTGTTTTCCCATCCCCCCGCCTGGCCTCTCCAATCGTCAGTGCCATAACGGCATCTGAGTTGGTGCTGCCTGGAGGTGGGTCTTTGATCAGCAACGCACAGATCCCGAGGAATTGGGCCTTGACAGAATAGTGAACCCACGAGATTTACATTCCTCTCAGTCTGTGCGGGTGTTGCTCAAGATGGCCTCCTTGGATACCGTAATGCAAGCCATTACACAGTTACAAAAACAATTACAAGATTCTAAAAACACGACGGCAGCTCTAGTCACAAAAGTGACACAATTACAAGCTAAGATTGATGGTACAACAACTATGCAACAAGGAGCCACACCACAACCACATGTACCTCCTCTTCCCAGCAATATATATGTGAATGTTCCTACGCAAATTCCCCTTGCGGCTCCCGAGAGGTTCTCAGGAGACACCTCAAAGGTGCAAATTTTCCTAACTCAGGTGGAGTTGCATTTCACATGTCGTCTGGCCGCTTTTCCGGATTCACAATCCAGAATAGCCTTTCTTATCTCGTATCTAACTGGCGATGCTGCTACTTGTGCAGTTCCTTTGGTACGCCAAGACAGCCGATGATTTTATAATTGGCGTCTTTTCGTAGAAGAATTGGAAAAGGTGTTTGATCATCGTGCTGTTACCATGTCGGCTGACAAAGAACTTTTAGAGCTACGGCAAGGCAATAAAGGCCTCATCTCATACCTGTCTCATTTTCACCGTTTGGTGATAGAAACCTCCTGGCCTGAGGAGAAAAGATCAGCCGTCTTCTATCAGGGGCTCAAGGAGGAATTGAAGGATATTCTGGCACAAATAGATCCCCAACCAAAGACCTGTACAGACTTGATTAATCTCACGTTGAGGCTGGATCACAGACTTACCGAAAGAAGCGGAGACAAAAAGCGCCCTGAGCGTAGTAATTGGCATTCAGACAGATACCGAAACCCTTTACCCTCTGCGTCTTCAGTGAACATGGGTGAACCTATGGAGATAGGAACCCTTCGACAGCCCTTAACCAAATGTCATGACCACACAAACTTGCCAAGTCAAATCAAAGAAGAGCATGAGAAAAGCAAAGAGATATCCTCAGTGGAGACAGCAAAGCCCAAACTGGAAGAAGGTTTGCAGAGTAATCTTGCGCTTATTTTAAAGGAAGAATCAAGAAGAGAAGATCCAAGATGGCCGCTGTGAGTCCTGAAGGTTAGTTACAGTTCTAGTCTTGCAATCAGTTGGTTGCTAGGTTACGAGCTCTCCAGCTGGAAGCCTTGCACTTCAACTGATGTCTGACAGGAATCAGCTGTGTGTAGAGAGAGCGCGCTTCAGAACAGAAACTCCTGTGAGGTAAAATTACATTTGAAGATTATATTACAGAAAACGGATAAATATTGTCAAGGTTTAATCAAAGAGTTTGATAGTAGACTGTTCCCGTGGAAGTCGGCAAGGCTACAGAGTTAATGTTTGAATTACCTTATGTTTACAAGGTTCTTGTTTAAGATATTAAAGTCAAAGAAAAAACTAACTTTAAAAGAGCAAGTATCTACAAATGTCAAGGTTATAAACGAAGGCCAAGTTTAAAGGAGAAACAAACTGTTAACAAATAAGCATTTACAAATTCAATGGTAATAAACCAAAATAGAGTTTAAAGGAGAAATGAACTTAAATAAACAAGCATTTACAACTATAAGTTAACGACAGATGTCGAAGTAAGGAAGGAGAAACTAACTGTAATAAACAAGCATTTACAAATACAAGTTATCAACAAATGTCGAAGTAAGAAAGGATAAACGAACTTTAATAAACAAGAATTTACAAATACTAGTATTGACAGAAGTCACAATAAGACAGGAGAAATTAAATAACATCAGCTGATTTGAAGAACGCATTATCACCAACTATATATATATATATATATATATATAGCAACATAAAACCAATCTCTAACAAAGGTTAAGAAGTTCTTCCAGAATCAGTAATAAGCATTTTTTTAAGAAGAGCTATCATTTATAGAGAGAAGCAAGGCTACAGAGAACTCAGGGTGAGTGAAGAAATAATAGAATTAAAGAGAATTAAGTGTTGAGAGTAGAAAGTGAAAAACTGATGTTGTACGTCCCTAGTAATTGCGACTGTGACTCTTGCAGGTGCTGTATCCCATCATAGATGTGAAGAGGCAGACTGAGTACTGGCGTTCATCATCTCTGTGGCAGTCTCTCTACCATCCCATTCTTCTTTCCCCCTCCGGGGTACTCAGCACGAAGGATTAATATTCGTTGTGAGTAGCTCGGGTCGGGACTGAGGAGTTATCTTCTGCTTCTGAGGAAATCGAATTGAAGTATCCTGACAGATTGAAGTGCCTTCACCCTAATTTTACGGAAAAAACAGATTTCCTCCTGAGCAGAATAGCAGAAGGAATTGATATAAAAGCATTAGCCACCATTTTGGAAGGGTTACAGAAACAATTAAATAACACCATAGAAGAAACAGTCCAAAGAAAACAGCAAATAAATGAGTTAGGGAACACCGCTAAATCAAATGAATCTGTGTTTTCACAAATCCCTAGCCCTTCACAGTCTGCAGGTATATCCACTCAAGTAATTCATGCAGTTTCCCCTATTATTCCTTTGGCTCAACCCGAGCGCTTCGGTGGGTATCCAAATAAGGCGCAGATTTTTCTGACCCAATGCTCATTGCATTTTTTATGTAGACCAGTCATTTTTTCCGAAGACCAGTCCAAAGTGGCATTTATATTGTCTTATCTGACAGGAGATGCGGCCGCATGGTCCATGCCAATAATTTCCAGAAATGATCCTGTTTTATATAATTTCCAAAATTTCAAGGAAGAGTTCTTAAGAATATTTGATCGGCGAATTGCAGCTCAAGCCACTGACAATGAACTACTGGAAATCAGGCAAGGTAATAAAGATCTAGTAGCCTATCTGGCTCAATAAACTCATTGTAGAGACTGCCTGGCCGGAGTCAAAAAGAGCCGCCATATTTTATCGTGGACTGAGAGATTAATTGAAAGATGCCTTAGCACAAGTTCCAAATAGACCCACCGAAATTTCAGAGTTAATTGATCTTGTGTTACAGATTGACCACCGGTTAACTGAACGAAGAGCAGAAAAGAGAAGAGAGTATCGACCATTTCCCCTGAGAATTGATCGTGTAAGAAATTATCATACGAGAGCCGGAGAAGGGATAACGATAGAAGAACCAATGCAAATTGGTTCCATCCGAGGTCCTTTATCTAAGGAAGAAAAAGAGAAAAGAAGAGTGAATCCACTATGTTTATATTGCGGTGCACCTGGGCATTTTGTTAAAAACTATCCCAAGAAACCCAAAGCTCTTCAGTCGGGAAAAGGCCAGCTTCATCAGTAGAGGGAGTTGCCCTGATGAAAGCAGAACCCAAGACAACTCCTTTAGATCAACGAGTGGGGAATACCTTACAAACCGCAGCGCCACATTTGGTACAAACAGTATCAGTTAAGACCCTTGAGAAGGAAATTCAAGGGATCTCAGTTATGATAGACTCTGGAGCTACGGGCAACTTCTGTGATATCAAATACGCTCGTAAAATGGGTATTCGATTTATCAAGAAATCTACTTTGGAAGTAGTAAGAGCTGTGGATGGAACCAATCTTTCTTCAGGACCCATTTCCCATGAGACCGAACCAATTCAGATGCAAGGTTTTGGTGGACATCAGGAGCAGATAATCTTTAATTTGATAGATGCTCCACAATTTCAACTCATTTTGGGTCTGCCCTGGCTTACAGAACATAATCCACAAATTGATTGGAGCAAAAGAACGATCAAGATGAATTCCTCTTACTGCAAAGAGAATTGCTTTCATGATGGAGTGGAAGTGTCCACCAAGTCCCAAGCGGCCTGTTTATCATCACACTCTTCAATGATCTGTGCACTAAAGACAGCAGAAATCCCAAAAGAATATGAGGATTTAGTCGCCGTTTTTGATAAAAAGAGGCTGAGAAATTGCCACCACATCGACCCTACGACTGCAAAATTGAACTGGAGCCAGGTGCGATATTGCCATGTAGCAGAATATACGCATTGACCGAAGCAGACAATCAACATTTAAAGGAGTATTTGGATCAGTATCTTGCTAATGGTTTTATTCGTCCTTCTGAATCTCCAGTGTCATCCCCACTATTTTTCATACCAAAGAAGGATGGGAGTCTTCGAACTTGCATTGATTATCGAGCCCTCAATCAGGTTACCATCAAGAATCGATACCCACTGCCTTTAGTGTCAGTTTTATTAGATCAAGTAAAGAATGCTAGAATCTACACCAAATTGGACCTGTGAGGAGCATATCATTTGATTCGAGTGGCTTCAGGGGATGAATGGAAAACCGCTTTTCGGACTCGATACGGATTATTTGAATATCAAGTGATGCCTTATGGGTTATGCAATGCTCCCGCTGCCTTCCAGCATTTCGTTAATGATATATTACGAGAATTCCTCGACCGGATTGCCGTGGTTTATATAGATGACATTTCAATCTTTTCCGACAATCTACAGGAGCACATTTCCCATGTTCAATCCATCCTCACAAGGTTGCAAGAAAACCATCTCTATGTAAAATTGGAGAAGTGTGCATTTCATGTGGAACGAGTTGAGTTCTTAGGATTCATTTTGTCACCAGAAGGAGTTAGTATGGATCCTGCCAAGATAAAGACAGTGGAACATTGGCCTTCTCCTTGCAATGTCAAAGAGATCCAGAGTTTCTTGGGGTTCGCTAATTTTTTATCGAAGATTCATATCCAATTTTTCTCAAACAGTTACACCCATTACTCGATTGTTGAAGAAAGGAGTGAAGTTTGAGTGGACAAAAGAAGCTGAAAATGCTTTTAATTTTTTGAAGAATTCCTTCGTCTCAGCTCCAATCTTGCTCCACCCCAATCCAGATGAGCCATATTATGTGGAGGCAGATGCTTCAGATGTTGCCATAGGAGGTATCCTTTCCCAGCGTCATAAAGATACAGGTCAATTACATCCAGTGGCCTATTTCTCTCGAAAATTAACACCACCAGAGATAAATTATTCAATTGCGGATAAGGAGCTATTGGCAGTCAAAGAAACTTTTCGTGAGTGGAGGCATTACATTTTGGGAGCTAAGCATAAAGTGACCGTTTACACGGACCACCGAAATTTACAGTTTTTAAAATCAGCTCGAACTCTAACAGCTAGACAACTGCGTTGGTCCCTATATTTTGTAGACTTTGATTTTGTTATCACTTTCAGACCAGGAAAAGTAAATGGGAAGGCAGATGCTCTATCTCGAATTGATACCGGTGCAGTTAAAGAGCCTCCAGAAAAAGAATTGATTATTCCACAAGAGAAGTTCATATCTGCCATATTGTATGAAAATGTAACCAAAGAAATTCAAGAAAACTTAACATTCGAAGGAATGCTGAAGTGGTCCAAAGAAGGCCAAGGAAGAGAAATCAAAAAAGGTTTGCCATACTTTAAAGGTGCACTGTATGTTCCGACTGTGGAGCTGCAAGAAAAAATTCTTCAGGCTTATCATGACGATCAATTGGCTGGACACAAAGGAATTCAAAAGACTCAAAATCTAATACAACGAGAATTTTGGTGGCCAAAAATGAAAACTCAGATAAGACAATATGTGTCAACTTGTGACAAATGTCAAAGAGGGAAATCAAATAGAACAGCTTCACAAGGTCTGTTAAGACCTTTGCCCACTGCACCCCATGCCTGGCATACTGTTACTATGGATCTTATAGTGGACCTCCCTAGTAGCCAAGGTTTTAACACTATCCTGGTTTTTGTAGACACTTTCACTAAAATGGCGCATTTCATTCCTTTGAAAGAAATCCCTCGAGCCCCACAGGTTGCACAGTTGTTTACACAACACATAGTACGCGCCCATGGTATCCCAAAAATTCTAGTTTCAGACAGGGGGTCCCAATTTGTTTCTCGCTTTTGGAAGGCCTTTAGTAAAAGATTAGGAACTGATTCTCGTTACTCTACCAGTTACCATCCTGAAACCGATGGGCAAACAGAGAGAGTGAATCAAGAGTTAGAACAGTATTTAAGACTCAATTTATTCGATAAAGAGAAGGAATGGCCCGAGTTGATGTGGGCAGCTGAATTTGCTTACAATAATGCTGTTCATTCCACCACTGGGTTCACCCCCTTTTATCTGAACCATGGTAGACATCCTAATGTAATGTTGGGTAAAGAAGATGATTCAGTGCCTGCAGTAGAAGAGATGGTGAGGGATTTGCTGACCACGTTAGTTAGGGCTAGAAAAAACATAATTCAAGCAAAAGACTCATATAAGACTCAGGCTGATAGAAAAAGAAGAGAGAGCCCCATTTATTCGAAAGGAGACAAAGTTTGGTTATCCACTCGTCATTTACGTCTCAAAGGAAATCGCAAATTTCAGCCACGATTTATAGGCCCATTCAAAGTTGACAAGATGATCAATCCAGTGGCAGTTAAATTGCAGTTGCCAGCTCATCTAAAGATACATCCTGTTTTCCATGTCTCCTTGTTAAAGAACAGTCCTCCAAATTTACGTCAAAACTCCCCTCCAATTCCTATCCAGATAAGTTCTGCAGAAGAGTATGAGGTCAATCAAATCTTAGATTCCAAAATCCGTAATGGCCAGCTTTATTATCTAATTGATTGGAAAGGTTATGGTCCAGAGGAACGATCCTGGGAGCCGCACGAGTATGTACATGCTTCAAGATTAGTGAGAAACTTTCATTGAACCTACCCAAGCAAACCTAAATTGGAGAACTGTTCCTTGAGGGGGAGTACTGTCATGACCACACAAACTTACCAAGTCAAATCAAAGAAGTGCATGAGAAAAGCAAAGAGATATCCTCAGTGGAGACAGCAAAGCCCAAACTGGAAGAAGGTTTGCAGAGTAATCTTGCGCTTATTTCAAAGGAAGAAGAGAAGATCCAAGATGGCTGCTGTGAGTCCTGAAGGTTAGTTACAGTTCTAGTCTTGCAATCGGTTGGTTGCTAGGTTACGAGCTCTCCAGCTGGAAGCCTTGCACTTCAACTGAGGTCTGACAGGAATCAGCTGTGTGGAGAGGGAGCGCGCTTCAGAACAGAAACTCCTGTGAGGTAAAAATACATTTGAAGATTATATTACAGAAAACGGATAAATATTGTCAAGGTTTAATCGAAGAGTTTGATAGTAGACTGTTCCTGTGGAAGTCGGCAAGGCTACAGAGTTAATGTTTGAATTAACCTTATGTTTACAAGGTTCTTGTTTAAGATATTAAAGTCAAAGAAAAAACTAACTTTAAAAGAGCAAGTATCTACAAATGTCAAGGTTATAAACGAAGGCCAAGTTTAAAGGAGAAACGAACTGTTAACAAATAAGCATTTACAAATCCAATGGTAATAAACCAAAATAGAGTTTAAAAGAGAAACAAAATTAAATAAACAAGCACTTACAACTACAAGTTATCGACAGATGTCGAAGTAAGGAAGGAGAAACTAACTGTAATAAACAAGCATTTACAAATACAAGTTATCAACAAATGTCGAAGTAAGAAAGGAGAAACGAACTTTAATAAACAAGCATTTACAAATACAAGTATTGACAGAAGTCACAATAAGACAGGAGAAATTAAATAACATCAGCTGATTTGAAGAACGCATTATCACCAACTATATATATATATATATGTAGCAACATAAAACCAATCTCTAACAAAGGTTGAGAAGTTCTTCCAGAATCAGTAATAAGCATTTTTTTAAGAAGAGCTATCATTTATAGAGAGAAGCAAGGCTACAGAGAACTCAGGGTGAGTGAAGAAATAATAGAATTAAAGAGAATTAAGTGTTGAGAGTAGAAAGGGAAAAACTGATGTTGTATGTCCCTAGTAATTGCGACTGTGACTCTTGCAGGTGCTGTATCCCATCTTAGATGTGAAGAGGCAGACTGAGTACTGGCGTTCATCATCTCTGTGGCAGTCTCTCTACCATCCCATTCCCCTTTCCCCCTCCGGGGTACTCAGCACGAAGGATTAATATTCGTTGTGAGTAGCTCGGGTCAGGACTGAGGAGTTATCTTCTGCTTCTGAGGAAATCGAATTAAAGTATCCTGACACCAAAGAGGAAAAGGATCTACGTTGTTGTAAGGGGCAATGCCTATACCGTGGGAAGAAAGGGCATTTTGTGAGGGATTGCTTAGCCAAACCAAAAAATAAGATGGACCCAACTACCACCCCAAAGAAACAAGTAGCCATGCTAGAAAATCCTGAGGAAAACTAGAAGGCCAAGAAACAAGGAAGGGGACCTCTTGGGTACCTTAATGATCCCTTCAGTACACTCTAATTCCAGTCAACATATTAGGCATCTTCGGCTCTCCATACAAATCATGGTTCTAGGAAAATGGCAAAGAGTCTTAGCTTTAATAGATTCTGGTGCAATTGGAAATTTTGTAGATTCTCAAACTGTCAGAACATTACAACTCAAGTGCGTAATATTTTTTTTACCAGAAATTGTGCAAGCAGTCGATGGAAGCGAGTTATCCAGAGGTCCAGTCACCATGTGTACCTCACCCATCCACACGAGATGTCAGGATGTCGATGGTCATGAACATTCAGAGAAGCTTTTCTTTTATATCATCCAGGCACCCCAATACGGCTTCATATTGGGCATGCCTTGGTTAATGCTGCACAATCCACACATAGATTGGCAAAAACAGACTTTAAAGTTCTCCGCAACATTTTGTCTAAAAAACTGTTTGCATAGCGAACAAGAAAGATCACCTCAACACATAGCTACTGCAGAATAAAAAAGCCATTACCTTGCCTGACATATATACTGAAAATGCTGACATCTTCTGTGAACAAGCCGCAAGCACCTTACCCCCTCATAGGTCATATGACTGTCAAATAGGCTTTCTACCTGGTGCTGCTATACCTAACTGCAGAATTTATGCCCTATCTGAAAGAGAGAACCTATATCTGCGTGAATATCTTGACCAGTGTTTAGAGAATGATTTAATTTGGCCCTCACGCGTTTCAGCAGCTTCTCTGTTGTTCTTTGTACTTAAGGCGAATGACGATTTAAGACCTTGCATGGACTACGGGGCAATGAACAAGATCACTGTCAAGAATAAATATCCATTGCCGTTAATCCCAGTATTGTTAGACCAACTTAAGAATGCAGTAATATATACTAAGCTCGATCTACGTGGAGCATACCATTTAGTCCGCATATGTGAAGTAGACGAATGGAAAATGGCATTTAAAGCCCGCTACAGGCCATTCGAATATCAGGTAATGCCCTTCGGACTTTGCAATGCTGCTGCTGCCTTCCAGTATTTCCTTAACGATGTGCTGAGGGAATATCTTGATATTTTTGTAATCGTCTATATCGACGATAGCCTGATTTATTCCAATTCGGAAGAGCTCCACAAAGAACATGTAATAAAGGTACTACAAACCTTACGAATTCATCGTTTGTTTTGCAAACTAAGCAAATGTGAGTTCCACGTTAGAACGGTGGAGTTCCTAGGAGTCACTCTAACTCCTAAGGGGATGCAGATGACCGAACGAAAGATCCAAGTCGTGGTTGAATGGCCCACACCCAAATCAGTACAAGACGTGCAATGTTTCCTGGGCTTTGCAAATTTTTATCAGCGTTTTATAGATCATTTCTCCCAAAAGGTAGCCCCTATCACCAGACTGTTACTTAAAAACACTTCCTTCTGTTGGTCTATAGAAGCCGAAGAAGCATTCACTACACTAAAAAAGGCTTTCACTACTGCTCCAATTCTGGCCCACCCAAGAGTGGCAGAACCTTTTGTAGTAGAAGGAGATGCCTCGGATGTAGCAATAGGAGCCATATTATCACAGCGTCATCCCTCCACCGGGCAATTACATCCAGTTGCCTATGTGTCAAGGAAGTTGAATGCCGCTGAACAAAATGATACTATCGCTGAGAAGGAACTATTAGCAATTCAAGATGCTTTCAAAGAATGGAGGCACTACCTATCAGGAACAAAGCACAAGATCACAGTATATTCTGACCATCAAAACCTACAGTTTATGAGTTCAGCTAGAGTGCTCACCCCCAGACAATTAAGGTGGATGCTGTATTTTGCTGAATTTGACATTGTTGTAACCTTCAGGCCAGGCACGGAAAATAGGAAAGCAGATGCTTTGACAAGACAAGACTCTTCCCTTTCACATGAAGAAACAAAACCACAGCCAATCATACAGTAGACCTTTCAAAGGTTTTGTGCTTGATAGCCACTGATGACTTCCTTGATCTTATTCGCTCTCACTTTCACATCACAGAGTGGCAAAACTGGTTACAACAAGGTATCAAGCATACCATCCAACAAGGTTTACCATTCTATGAATCTCGAGTTTTCCTACCAACCATAGACTTAAGACAAACAGCCTTCCATTGGTTACACACTCACCCAGTAGCAGGACATCCAGGACCCCAAAAAACTATGGAACTTATGAAAAGGTATTTCTGGTGGCCCACTTTCTCCAAAGATGTAAAATAATTCATACAATCATGCGAAGTTTGTGCTCGCTGCAAAAACACACATAGCAAACCAACAGGATTGCTAATCCCTCTACCAACTCCGAGCTATCCTTGGGAACACGTTACCATGGACTTTATCACTGGACTCCCTGAAGTAGATCATCTGAATACAATACTGGTAGTTATAGACAGTCTACCAAGTATGCTCACTTTATAGCCTGTAAAGGACTACCAACGTCTAGCACCCTAGCCAGTCTTATCCTCCAAAACGTCATCCGTCTTCATGGACTTCCAAACACCATTCTATTCGATAGGGGAACACAGTTTTCTGCCTGCTTTTGGCAAACGTGGTGTTGAGCCTTACAAATAGAGTCTGCCTTATCCACCAGTTACCATCCGCAAACTGACGGTCAAACCAAAAGGCTGAATCAAACATTAAAACAGTATCTATGATGTTACGCCTCCGACGACCCTACCACATGGCCTGACCTTCTCTGGCTCGCTGAACTGGCATACATTAGTTCTTATCACGCGTCCATAAAAAACACTCCTTTCTATGGGTTATATGGTCGACACCCACAAGTGTTACCAGTCAGTTTACCAGTCGCCACTCAAGCTATGCCCGCGGTCCAAGACGTACTGTCCCATATGCAAAAGGTGCACTCACGGTTACAGGAAAACGTACGACAAGCAAAACAGAATTACAAACTGCAGTACGATAAAAGACATCAAACCGGCCCTACATATAAAGAGAAGGACAAGGTCTGGTTATCTACAAAAAAAATTACATTTAAAGACCAAAACATGTTTAGTCCTAAGTATATCGGACCTTACGAGGTTCTCTGTCAAATCAATCCAGTTGCTTACAAGTTGAAATTACCCCCCTCTTTGAAAATACATCCAGTTTTTCATACTTCCTTGTTGAAGCCCGCCACTCCATCTAGTGCACCTCGGCCGAACCCATTACTGGTGCAAGAACAACGGGAATATGAAGTACGTGCCATTCTGGATTCCCGATTCCGTGGTTCATCATTGTGGTATCTGGTAGCATGGAAGGGATATGGACCCGAGGAACATTCCTGAGAACCCGCTGCGCAAGTTCACACCCCCCGTTTGGTGCAGCGTTTTCACCTTCTTCACCCAACTAAGCCCGGCCCTCTGCCGCGCTCGGGGAGGGGGTGTACTGTCAGGATTTGGGACCAGTGCAACTGCAAGCCGTGGCGCGGTCTCGATCACACCTTTCCCAAAGGCCCCCCTGATAGGGTGCGCGCCTGCTACACCCTCTCCTATGACAGATCGTGCCATTTCCTTCCTCCCTGTGGTAAGGTCCATCTACCTGGAAGTAGCACCCAATGGTGGCTTCATTGCCCTCATCCTTCTCATTCACTTTCCCTGGGACTTCAAATCCCAGCACTCTTCAGTAGCAGCCATCTTTAAGGCGTGGCTCCTCTATATAAGCCAGCCACACCCAGGTTCCAGCGCTTACTATTTTGGAAGCTTACTTGTGCTGAATCCTTGCCTGGCTCTCCCCTGCTTTCAGGACAAAGGAATTTCTTACAGCGAGTGGTCGGACTCGCTACTGGTGAGTTCGTTCCGACGGGTAAGACTAAGGGCAAGTAGTCTTGACTTCATGCATGATAGTTTCTCACCCAGCAGAGATACTAGCAGAACTTGGTCACTAGTCCTGGTTTCAGCACCTAGACGTCTTTGTGATGTTCGTTTCATACTTGTGCACAGTGCTGTTGAACAACTTGTGGGACTCACACTCCTACCTTCAGAGTCCATGTCCAGACATGGATGTGATTTTGTCAAAGGAATAGTTTGCTGCAGCAAGAGTGTCTGCAGTTCCACTGACCAACCACAAAGGATAAGAGATTAACCAGACATCACATCTCACTGTTAGCCTCCATCCAGTGAATTGTGCCTCACAAAGGTTCAAATGCCTAAGCTTGCTCATATGTTATGATCCCCTAGTCCTACAGTGCCAACCTTATCAGACCCACTATCTTGTCTGACAAAGAGCCAATGCCCCACTAACAAGCAGCTCTACCTTGAATCAAAGGGAAACTTCATGTGCAGATAGGCACTCTGCTCCCCTCTTTCCAGTGTGTGTGTTCCCAACCTTGCATTCAGGAAAATCAGCAATCCACATCTCCTGCCTGGGAGGGTTGCAGTCCTCTCCTTCAGCTAGCTTTTCCAGGCCTAGGGCTTCCAAAAGGGAACCCGGAGGCCTCCATGTCATTTTCAATCCACAGGCATACAATGGATTTTTGCCTAATTTCCATCAGTGTCAGGTGGTACGTTTTAGCATCCATAAGGAGAAGTGATTTAGTTGCATTCATTAGAACCATCTGGGTGAAGGAAAGAAGTAAGTAAGGAGTTTCAACATTTTGGGTTCCAGACTTTGGTGTCCTCCTTATTGTGTATGTGTATCTCTCTTACAACTGCTTTAGGGTGTATAACACAAGTGTTGCATTTATTTGCAGGATTTGAAGACTTTGCATTCATGATGGAGCAAAATGAAAAATTGGAGTAGTCTACCTATATTCTACAATATGAGCACTTAGGTAGTCTCCAAACCCAGGTAAAATATGATGTATGTAAAAATATACTGTATGTATGTAGTGATAGAGATACATGTGCCGTTAGGTGGTACTTGTTCACTTGGGGATGGTTTTCCATTTTTTGTGAGGTGATGATCTGGGCGCACACAAGTGACATCCTCTTCGAGATGTCTTTTATTCTTTGAACAGTGATTATACACTTGGTATGAGAGCCAAATGTGGCGTTGTTGAATTATGTGTTTATATTGATGTAAATGTTTAAAAAACAAATCATTTTTGGTCTATATTTCATTGATTAATTTCATGTTTCAAATATGAAGTGATTGAGGACATAGGTGGTCATTACAAAATGGCAGTGTACTGACCGCCACTGTTAAAGTGGCAGTAATACCGCCAATAGCCTGGTGGTAATTACATCTAAATTATGACCATGGCGGTGTTACCTCCCATTGGCAGCCAATGTACTACACCAACCGCCAGGACGTTAACACCACTGACCACAGTGGTAGCCACCTACACCCAGGCAGAAGTCAAGGTACTGCCCACCATATTATGACATAGGAAACCGTGAGGATTTCTAGGGCGGTACCAAAGGCATCAAAAGCCTGGCAGAAACATATTGCAGAAAACTAAAGACTCACCTTCAGGGACACAGAGGACTCTACAGCAGCCACGGAACCGGAACTCCAAGTCTTCCCGATGCTCTATCACGCCATGGCCGTCTTGGAGCACCAACCCTGACGAAGATGATGACGGTGAGTACAGCCGCCTAGCAAACAAGGGAGGGAGGGAGGAAAAGGAGAGTGACACACACACACACAACACACACCATACACACACACACCACACACACAGAACCAGCTGCAGAGTAAATAAACTGTTACAGGACTCACGAGCAAATAATGCAAGGACAAACATTCTGAAGTACGAACACTGTAATTTTCTGCCAACACCCACCATAATGAATTGTGAAATCAAAATGCAGACCTCAATGTACAGATTGGGCCAATGGCCAGTCCAAATTTCCAAAGGGCCACAGGGCCACAGTGCATAGTCCAAGCCCCAACTTGACTCCTGACAACATCCAGACTCCACTGTTCAGGGGCATCATGTTGGGAATGGGCAGGCACCTCAGGGGGAAGGGGGTTTTGGGGGGCATCTCAGCTAGAGTTGTTGTCATGCCCACTGGTTCTGGAGGGGGCTCCTTGCCCAATAGTCTCTGGAGGGGAGTGGAAGGCCACAGTCTCTGGAGTGGGCATCATGCCCACTGTTTCTGGAGGGGACTCCTTGCCCAACAGTCTCTGGAGGTGAGTGAAAGGCCTCAGTCTCTGGAGGGTGGGCTACATGCCCTCAGGTGGTGGAGGGGGCTCCTTGCCCTCAGGTGGTGGAGGGGGCTCCTTGCCCTCAGATGGTGGAGGGGGTTCCTTGCCCTCAGATGGTGGAGGGGGATCAGTGGGTTCCTTCATGTGATGGGACCCTTGGTCTTTGTCATGTGACTTGTGTCCTTGCCTCCAGGTCTGGGAAGTGCCTCCACTGACCCCGTCCTCTGTCCCTTAGGTTTCGCCTCCTCGACCTTTGTTTTTGAAGTGGAGGTGTGGGCTTACTGGGAGTGGCTGCCATCACACTCAGGGGCCCCTTGTGCCAGCAACAGATTTGCTGGTGGGAGCAGTGGCAGACTGTTTGGCTGTGGTGCTGGGCTGGGTCGTTGGGACCCTGCACTTACGGGCAGGATGGGGGAAAGGGGAGGGAAGAGGTCAAGATGGGCAAGGAAAAGCCTCTTAGGAATGGTGGGCGGGATGTGGGAGGAGGGATGGCAGTGGAGGTAGTGGTTGTAGGGGGTGTACGTTTGCTGGACTTGGGTGCAGGTGCGTGGACAGTGTACATGTGTGAGGTGGATGGCTGTTGGGTGTCTGAGTGTGAGTGTTTGTGTTTCTTAGGGAGGACAGACAGGGTGGGAAAAGACAAAAAGGACGTGTGGATGGATGTTGTGGAGCTGTCTTTAAGTGAGGTAGGTGTGCTGCATGATGTGGTGATGGTGGTTATGGCTGTTGATGCATTGCATGCAGGTGTGAGTGCGGATGTGACTCTGAGGGAGGAGGAGGAGGGGGAGACAGTGGAGGCAGTGGATGTTGTTGTGAGTGCAACTGTCTGTTGTTTGTGTGAGTGCTTGTGTCTTGAAGTTTGCTCCCTGTGTTTGTCTGTGCCACTCTTGTGTGATGTTTTCTGTGCATGCTTGTCTGTATGTGTGCATGGGGTAGGTTGGGGTTGAGGAGACTGGGACTGGGAAGTGGTAGTTGGAGGGGGAACGGTAGGAGCAGGGACACTGGCTGCCATCAGAGAGGCCAGAGCCTGAAACGATCCCTTTAGGGCCGCCAACCCACCGTGGATGCCCTCCAGGTAGACATTGCATTGCTGCATCTGGAATGTCAGTGCCTGGATGGCATTCACTATGCTTGACTGCCCTACAAAGATGGATCTCAGGAGGTCAATAGCCTCCTCACTGAAGGCAGCAGGGCTCACTAGGGCAGGGGCTGAGGTGCCTGGGGCGAAGGAGATGCCCACCCTCCTGGGTGAGCCGGCACAGCTAACTCGTTGGGGGGCTACTGGGAGGGTTGTGCTGGTACAGGGGTGGTGGCTGTACCTGTATCAGGGGTTGTTCTAGAGGTGTCCGCCACCACGAGGGATCTCCAATCGGAGGAAAATTCAGAGTCAGTGTTGTCACCTCCTGTCCCCGCTGTAGTGCTCCCGTCGTCCTCCGTCCCACTGGTCCCGTCGGCGGACTCTGCCTCCTGGGTCCCATGGGCTGCAGCTCACTCGCCGGTGCCCCTGCTCCTCCACCAGATGATGCTAATGCACACATTGACAGGATGACAGAAGAAAATAGGGGGGGAGAAAAGGAGCACTGGGTTAATTACAGCACCAACACCACAGATAGCATATGTTAGACCTCACAGACTTTGGGTGGTCACCCCTAACTTTTTGCCTGCCTCCATCCACTTTTTGGATACTGTCTTTGCTGGTTTTTAAACTCTGCACACTTTACCACTGCTAACAAGTGGTAAAGTGCACATGCTCTCTCCCTTTAAAGCATGGTAACATTGGATCATACCCAATTGGACTATTTACTTTACTTATAAGTCCCTAGTACTGTGCACTATATATGCCCAGGGCCTGCAGATTAAATGCTACTAGTGGGCCTGCAGCACTGGTTGTGCCACCCACTTAAGTAGCCCCTTAACCTTGTCTCAGGCCTGCCATTGCAAGGCCTGTGTGTGCAGATTCACTGCCAATTCAACTTGGCATTTAAAAGTACTTGCCAAGCCTAAACCTCCCCTATTTCTACACATAAGACACCCCTAAGGTATGCCCTAGGTGACCCATAGGGCAGGGTGCTTTGTAGGCAAAAGGTAGGACATGTACCTATGTAGTTTACATGTCCTGGTCGTGTAAAACTCCCAAATTAGATTTTTACACTGCTGTGAGGACTGCTCCCTTCATAGGCTAACATTGGGGCTGTCCTCATATATTGTTTGAGTGGTAGCTGCTGATCTGAAAGGAGTAGGAAGGTCATATGTAGTACGGCCAGAATGGTGACATAAAATCCTGCTGACTGGTGAAGTTTTAGAAATGTCACTTTTAGAAAGTGAGCATTTCTCTGCACATACATATTTCTGTGCCTTACAATCCACCTTTGGCTTGGTTTAGTTGACAGCTCCTTGTGCATTCACTCAGACACACCCCAAACACAGGATACTCAGCCTCACTTGCATACATCTGCATTTTGAATGGGTCTTCCTCTGCTGGGAGGGTGGAGGGCCTGCTCTCACACAAAGGACTGCCACACCCCCTACTGGGACCCTGGCAGACAGGATTGAACTGAAAAGGGACCTGGTGCACTTCTAAGCCACTCTTTGAAGTCTCCCCCACTTCAAAGGCACATTTGGGTATATAAACAGGGCCTCTGCCCCTTCCAACTCAGACACTTCCTGGAGAAGAAACTTGTAACCAGAACCTGCATCCTGCCAAGAAGAACTGCCTGGCTGCCCAAAACACTCACCTGACTGCTTTCTGTGAAGGACTGCTGCCTTGCTGTTGCCCTGTTGCCTTGCTGCTCCCTGGCTGTGGTGAAGAAGTGCTCTCCAAGGGCTTGGATAGAGCTTGCCTCCTGTTCCCTGAAGTCTCAGGTCCAAAAAGACTTCTCTCTTGCAACTGGAATCCTTGTGCAGTGAAAATTTGACACACAGCTTGCTAAAAACGACGCACAGCCTGCACCCGGTGAGAAATTCACCGCACCCCAAACCGGAACGACGCAGCCTGACTTCGCAAGGAGAAGATCGACGTGGCACCTGCGTTGCGACCGGAACTTCGACGCACGGCCCACCGGATCGACGCACAGCTGACCTGGGATGACGCGGCCCAACTTCCAGAGGGGAAATCAATGCAGCGCCTGTCGTGTGGAAGAAATTTATACACAACGCCCACCGGAGCGACGCAGCACTTGTGACTCCGCTCCACAAGCCCAGGATTCCACGCACAGACCATGGGGCGTCTGAAAACCCTGCAACCCGAAGAGGATCCACGACCGAGTGCCGGAAAGCGACGCACAGCCATCCCTGCGTGGAAACTAAATGACGCATCACTGTGTTCGGCCCGAAAAATCAACGCACACCCCCTTTGTTTCCACGCTTCTCCTCCTCTGAGGCCCATTGCGGAGATTTTTCATGCGAACCAGGTACTTTGTGCTAAAAGAGACTTTTTTTTTTTTTAAAGGCTTAAGACACTTTATATCACTTTTCAGTGATATCTCTACATTTACTTATTGCATCTTTGATCGTTTTGACCTGCAAATATCAAGATAAAGATTTTATATTTTTATAAACACTGTGTGGTGTATTTTTGTGGTGCTATATTGTGTTATTGTATGATTTATTGCACAAATACTTTACACATTGCCTTCTAAGTTAAGGCTGACTGCTCAGTGCCAAGCTACCAGAGGGTGGGCACAGGATAATTTGGATTGTGTGTGACTTACCCTGACTAGAGTGAGGGTCCTTGCTTGGACAGAGGGTAACCTGACTGAAAACCAAAGACACAATTTCTAACAGCATACACATCAACATCACACACAGGGGCCAGGATTGAGCAGTATGCACCGCACTGGCATTCCATTGGCTAGGTACCACAGCAGGATGAGAGCGACCACTGCCATCTGCACCCTTCCTGAGACCTACTAAGCCCTGTCTGATATGGAATGCCACCTAGCTAGCTAACATGATTTTGCTATTCACCCGTTTACCCTGAGCTGGACCAAGCATATATGAGCTAGCATTAAGGGCTACCCACTGACTGAAACCCAACACCGGGATCCCATGCCAGGCAACAAAGATGGGTGTTACACACACTGTACTTAACCCCTTGTGGCTGCTGTGCTGCCCTCAAGCATCCATTTAGCTCTGGGTAGGCCACCGCCAGTATAAGGCCAATCGGGGGGGTCAAAGACACCTCTCACTTGTTGGGAGGCCATCCCCAGCTGGGCCTCTGCCGCCTTCTGGGCCCAGCATCTCGGGTCCTCCCATCGTTCCCTGCTGTGGTTGCTCTGCCTACTATAGACCCCCAGAGTCTGCACGTCCTTGGCGATGGCATGCTACAATCCCTTCTTCTGATGGGTGCTGACCTGCAGAGGAAACACAAACAGGAGGACACCATTAACCATACAATCCAGCCTATCACACATATGGCCCACAAAATGCATTTCCCCTCCTCAGGCACACACATCACCCGGAGCCCTGCATGTACACTACCAGCAGCCATATCCCCCACCCAAATAACACACTGCCAGCACACACACACATCTCCATGCAACCTTGTTGCATGCATCATCCCCATGGTGTACTCACCTGTCGGTCTGGAGGCCCATACAACTGCCCGTACAGGGGTAGGACCCCATCCACCAGGTGCTCCTACTCCTCCAAAGAGAAGGCAGGGGCCCTTTCCCCTGTGACACGGGCCATGGCAGGTTCCAGACACAGGTCACATCAGCACACGCAGTGGAGGTGTTGTCCTGAGGAAACTCAGGAATCAAGTGAGGTTATAGTATGAAAATGGCGGTCACGTCAGCTACAGTGTACACCGTCACCGCCGTCAGTGATCCTCATTGTACACTGTACTCCATAGAGCCCCATTTTAGCCAATGATGAATAGCACGGCGGTGCAAGACTGCCTTCCGGCATAACGCCCAACCCCGGCGGAGTTACATCACTTCCACCTGTCCCTACATACAGGACAGACGGTCGTCATTTTATGGTGCAGGTACACATTATTAAATTTAAAACTATGTAATTACTGTCAATTGAACATACATTACCATTTACATAGTCCAGTAACATACCTTGTCAGTGTACACTGAAGTGGTGGTTCCATTGTTCAGTTTGTCACTCCCTTCTCACTCTTGTGTCCCTTAGGTAACTACCACTGTGGAGGAATAAGAAGAGGAGGGGCAAGCCCCCCTGTACAGACCCCTTGTGGACATGGCTACACTGGAGGACAGGCACATAACACTGACATATAGACTGGGTAGGGCCACTGTTAGAAGTGGGGTCTTAGGTTGGCAGTCAGGTTACCCCCTGTCCTAGCAAGGACCCTCACTCAAGTCAGGGTAAGCCACACACAATCCAAATTATCCTTTTCCCACTCTCTGGTAGATTGGCACTGAGCAGTCAGGCTTAATTTAGAAGGCAATGTGTAAAGGATTTGTGCAATAAATCATGCAATAACACAGTATAACACCACACAAATACACCACACAGTGTTTAGAAAAATATATATTTATCTGGTTAAATACAGGTCAAAACGATCAAGAATAGATAAGTACACATTAAAATATCACTTTAGAGAATGATAAAAGGAGTCCTTAGTTTTTAAAAAGCAAAAAGTCTCTCCTGCAAGCACAAAGTACCTGGTTTGCGTTCAAATTCTCTGCAAGGGACCGCAGAGGAGGAGATGAGTGGAAAACGGGGATGTGTGCGTCGGTTTCTCAGGCGCACACAGACGATGTGTTGATAGATTTCCACACGGGGAAGGTTTCTCGTAGATTTCCGGAGCACTGACTAGGATCCTTTTTCGGGTTTCAGGGTTTTTAGATGCTCCAGGGACAACGCAGAGAAATCCTGGGTGTGCAGGACGGAGTCACAGGAACTGCATCGATCCGGTGGGCAATGCTGGGAAATTTCTGTTGCACTGCAGGCGCTGGGTTGATTCTTCTCACAAGAAGTTGGGCTGCGTTGTTCTGGCTCGGCTATGCGTTGATCCAGTGGGCCGTGCATTGAAGTTCTGGTCGATCTCCTCTCGGGGAGCCAGGCTGCATCATTCTGCTTCGGAATGAAGTGATTTTCTCATCGCAATGCAGGCTGTGTGTCATTTCTGGCAGGCTGTGCGTTGAATTTTCGCAGCACAAGGAGTTCTTTGCAGGAGGAAGTCTTTTTGGTCCTGAGACTTCAAGGAACAGGAGGCAAGCTCTATCCAAGCCCTTGGAGTACACCTCTCAGCAGAGCCAGAGGGCTGCAAGGCAGAAGGGCAACAGCAGGGCAGCAGTCCTTTGCAGAAAAGCAGTCAGGTGAGTCATTTGGGCAGCCAGGCAGTTCCTCTAGGCAGTTTGCAGGGTCTGGTTCAGAGTTTCTTCACCAGTGGTATCTTGTCCAGAAGTGTCTGAGTTGGTAGGGTCAGAGGCCCTGTTTGAATACCCAAATGTGCCTTTGAAGTGGAGGAGACTTGAGAGAGTGGCTTAGAAGTGCACAAGGTCCCCTTTCAGTTCCATCCTGTCTGCCAGGGTCACAGTCGGGGGTTTGGCAGTCCATTGTTTGAGGGCAGGCCACTGTCCTTTGACATGTAAGTGTCAGGCCCTCCACCCTCCCAGACCAGGAAGACCCATTCAGTATGCAGATGTGTGCAGGTATGACTGAGCATCCTGTGTTTGGGGTAGTCTGAGTGAAATGCACAAGGGAGCTGTCAAGTAACCCAGCCAGATGTGGATTGTAAGGCACAGAAGGATTTATGTGCAGAGAAATTCTCACTTTCTAAAAGTGGCATTTCTAAAATAGTACCATTAAATCCAACTTCACCAGAAAGCAGGATTTTGTATTACCATTCTGGCCATACTAAATATGACCTTGTTACTCATTTCAGATCAGAATCTACAACTCAAACAGTATATGAGGGTAGCCCTAAGGTTAGCCTATGAAAGCAGCAGGCCTCACAGCAGTGTAAAACGAATTTAGGAGTTCTACACTACCAGGACAAATAAACTACACAGGTGTATATCCTGCCTTTTACCTACATGGCACCCTGCCCTATGGGTTACCTAGGGCCTACCTTAGGGGTGACATATGTGGAAAAAGGGGGAGTTTAAGGTTTGGCAAGTACTCTTAAATGCCAAGTTGAAGTGGCAGTGAAACTGAACACACAGGGCTTGCAATGGCAGGCCTCAGGCATGGTTAAGGGGCTACTTATGTGGGTGGCACAATCAGTGCTGCAGGCCCACTAGTAGCATTTAATCTACAGGCCCTGGGCACATGTAGTGCACTTTACTGGGGACTTACAAGTAGATTAAATAAGCCATTTGGGTATGAACCAATGTCACCATGTTTTAAGGGAGAGAGCATATGCACTTTAGCACTGGTTAGCAGTGGTAAAGTGTGCAGAGTCCTAAAACCAGCAAAAACAGTATCCAAAAAGTGGAGGGAGGCAGGCAAAAAGTTGGGGATGACTACCTAAGGCTGTCAGGTCTAACAGACACAATCATAGAGGTGTGTGCACAATTGGAGCCTGATCTGATATCTGCTATCCGTCAACCCACTGGTATTCCCCCTCTTGTGCAGGTCCTATCATCGCTCCATTTCCTGGCAACTGGCTCTTTCCAAGTGGCAGTGGGCTTGGCTGCAGAAATGTCACAGCCAACGTTCTCAATAGTGCTGGCAAGGGTTTTCTCTGCCTTGCTCAAACACATGTGCAGCTACATCGCTTTCACCCAAGTGGATGATTTGGCCAATGTGATGGCTGGTTTCTATGCAATGGGACATATTCCAAATGTTTTTGGGACCATTGATGGAACAGATATAGCAGATGCACCCCCTACCCCCAAGCCAATGAACAGGTGTTCAGGAATCGGAAGAGTTACCAATCACTCAATGTGCAAATGGTGTGCCTGGCTGACGAGTACATCTCCCACGTCACTGCCAAGTATCCTGGGGCAGTGCATGACGCCTTTGTCTTGAGGAATAGCAGCATTCCACATGTGATGGCACAACTACAGAGGCACAGGCTGTATCTTATAGGTGCATCTGAGTCCCCACCCGATGCCTTCAGGAGTCATCCCCTATGCCATTGTGCAAGGTTAATATTTGTCCCTTACTTCTTGCAGGTGACTCTGGCTACCCAAACCTGTCCTGGCTCTTGACCCTTGTAAGGACTCCGAGGACAGGGGCTGAAAATAGGTATAATGATGCTCATGGGAGAACCAGGAGAATAATTGAGGGGACCTTTGGTCTCCTGAAGGCCAGGTTCAGATGCCTCCATCTGACAGGTGGGTCCCTCTGCTATTCTCGTGGGAAGGTCTGCCAGATAGTTGCTGTATGCTGCATGTTGCACAACCTGGCAATCAGACGACATGTGCCCTATCTGCAGGAGGAGGAGGGTGAAAATGCTCCTGTGGCAGCAGTGGACCCTGAAGACAGTGAGGATGAGGAGGCAGAGGATGAGGATGTGGACAAGACATCAGTTATACAGCAGTACTTCCAATGACACACACGTAAGACAGTATAACTGACCATTCCTCTGATTAATTATTTTTCTGTGTGGCTGTAGCATGATGGAAGTCACTTCCTTAGCATCCCAACTGACTGTCACCTATGCCGTCCCATTTTGCAGATGTTGGTATGGTTACAACTGTGTACTGGTGTGATGACTACAAACTGCTACAGGCCATCTTTTGGATGGAATCACAAAGTTCAGGACAATTACACAAGATGAAACAGTTCAACACATTGCACATTTTTGTCAGATAAACCACTATCACTCAAGTTGTGTTCAAGAGTGTTTATTGAAGTGAGAATTATTAAGGAATAGTGCAATGGAATGGAGTGATGGTAGAGGAAAGTCCAGGATATTGCTCAAATTTGTTTGTAGCACTGTTCCAGTGTCCAAGGGTCCATAGGAAGGGGAGCAATGGCAGTTCAAAGTGGACAAGGTGGCAGAGTGTAACACAAGGGGGACATTCAGGAAGGTCTCATTTCCTGGCGGTGGTCTTGGTCGTAGCAAGTGTCTCTGGTGTCTGTCTGGACAGTGATACATCTCAGAGCAGCCGACAAGTAGTTCATCACTAGGACTTTTTCAAGATCTTAAAAGTCAGTGATATGACTAGTAAGATTTCCGAAAGGTTTCCAAAAGGGTATAAAGTCGGGTGACTCCGTCATGAGGTTGTATTGAAGGCTGGTAGCATATGAATACCAATTAAGTAGAGGAGAAGTAGTCCCAGTTGTCCTTCATATGGTGACACAGGAGAGAAAGGCCATGATAAGCCTGATTCTTAGTAAGTGCTGGAATTCCAGGTCGCGTAACTGACAAATCTTACAAACTGGAGATCTGAAAAGCAACAGCATCTGTCAAGCTGCAGTGTTTTCTACGTCAAATATCCAAGTTTGAATTTCTAAGGTAAAGCCAGTAAAGGTCCTTCAAAATTTGTGAAATATGCCCATATTTTCTTTTGTGAGTGATAAATCTTCCTCTGAAATGCATGACTGTTTTAATGGGTACACATGCATTGTTTGGAAGAACAGCATTCTTTGGTTGAAAATGAAGGGCAAGTATATGGGGCCAGATGTAGGAAACACATTGCGACTCGCAAACGGCAAAATTTGCCGTTTGCGACTCGCAATGCGTGTTTCCTATGCAGAAATGCATTTTGCGAGTCGGGACCGACTCGCAAAATGCATTTCCGAATCGCAAATAGGAAGGGGTGTTCCCTTCCTATTTGCGATTCGCAGTGGTATGCAATACCATTTGCGACCGCATATGCGGTCGCAAATGGTGTCGCAGTTACCATCCACTTGAAGTGGATGATAACCCACTCGCAAATTGGAAGGGGTCCCAATGGGACCCCTTCCCCTTTGTGAATGGACCACAAATTATTTTTTCAGGGCAGGTAGTGGTCCAAGGGACCACTACCTGCCCTGAAAAAATACCGAAACTAAAGGTTTCGGATTTTTTTTTAAGTGCAGCTCGTTTTCCTTTAAGGAAAACGGGCTACACAAAAAAAAAAAAAAACTGCTTTATTTAAAAGCAGTCACGAACATGGAGGTCTGCTGACTACAGCAGGCCTCCATGTTTGCGAGTGCCCATAGTCGCTATGGGGCCGCAATTTGCGACCCACCTTGTTAATATTAATGAGGTGGGTCTTTGCGACCCCATACCGACTCGCAGACGGTGTCTGAGACACCGCTCTGCATACCAATTTGCGAGTTGCAAATTGCGAGTCGGAAGGACTCGCAATTTGCAACTCGCAAATTGGATTTTTGCTACATCTGGCCCTTAATTCCTTTTAGTTGATGCAGATGAAAGTTTCCTGTTTGTGACAGTTTGCTGATGTGATGTTCGAAAGAGAAAGACTGCTATTATGAAACCAAGAGGCATGCACATGAATAAGGCCCTTGGCCAAAATTCTATGTAACTGCTACTATTCAGATTAAATCAAGCATTAACCACTATTTCGAGTGCAGCACCCATGAGAGACCTTAATCCATGGCAGGGCTGGAATACATTTACCACATTTACTACATTTACTACTGTTTTGCCCCCTTTAGGGCTGCTTTATAAGTATAGTTTGTGAATAACAATAGGTATACTCTTTTGTGGATTGATATTTGTAGGATCCTCACCCTTCGGATACCCGTCCTTATTTTTCGCTAAATTCTTTCCATTTTCCACTAAGAATTCCCCATTATCTAGCCACTCTCCCTTGTCCCTTTTACATTTACTACTAAAATATATGCTTACGTGTGTAGAGATCTCTGCCAACATGGCAAAGATTTAGACTCAGAAAAGATAGGAGAGGTGGAGGAATCTGTCATAGGTTAGTGAATGACAAATTTTAGTACATGAACATGTGAGAAACCAGGATTTTTTGCAGCGTCCCTCTACTTTTTGCCCACATTTGTGACCATTATATGCTGGTTTTCTGACTCTGAGGGTGCCCTGGGCTCTGCTAACGCCTCTGATTAAAAGGTATATGCAAATTAGGCATAATTAGAATTAGCATGACAACCTACCATTAAGTCCCTAGTACGTGGTAGGGCATGTAGGTTTAGAGGCCTAGCAGATTTAATGCTTTTTAATGTGCACTAAGTTAGTGCCCGCTGTCATTTGAAAGGCAGCCCAGCTTTGCAGGCTGCTTTCAAAAGTAAATTAAATGCAAATTCAACTTTGGAATTAAGGGTACTTTTAAAGTGTAGAACTACCCTATTTTACATATAAGTCACACCTAAGGTCTCCCCTATGTGCCACTGGGGTGGAGTGCCTTGTAACTATAAGCAGGGACATTATAAAAAATGTATGAAATATAACGATCACTAGGAAAGAGCTACAATTGTCATTCTTGGACTTAAAATGATAGCAAGATTAAATCCCACTGCTTGCCACGGTTATATTTAATATACCCATCACAGAAAATCAGTTATACAACTTGTTTTTCTGATGAGCCAAAACCCAGCTCTCCACCTGCTCTTCTCTGATTGGCCATCCTCTGCCTGGCTGAGCCAAGTTGTCTTAATGAGACGTGAAGTGGCCTGCATTTACATAATGGGACATCCGGTGAGGGGGGATCTGCAAGCTGCAGAGCAAAAAGCAAGAAGTGGGCTTGTCAGCCAAACTGGTCTTCAAAAGGGGTATGACATTTAGAAAAGGAAACAGGCTCACCCCCACTTTCTGCCAACCCAGCCAGATGAGAGATCCAGGAATTAAATTAGCAGAGGGACTTGAGGGGCTGTGTTCAGAGAAGCAAGCCACACCAGCAGGATGTGTTAGCCAGATCTTAACCCCCAAGGAGAGATTAACCTCATCTTAAATTTTAAAGAAGAATTTTGATTCCTGGGACTGATTTTTGCCACATTTCATAGGAAGCTGTTACCAGAGAGTGGTACCCTGCACCTTATTGGTCTGGGTTGCCCCCCTGCTTGCCAGCCAGGAACACTGAATAAATATGGGAGAGTTGCCTAGCAACTCAAATCACTGCCTGAAACTACAAGAAGAAGCACTGTCTTGCTTGAACCCTGGTCTGCACCCCAAACGACTGTACTCTGTATGGCTGCACGTCCTGCATGCTGAGAAAGTACAGCTCCAAGGACTTTGCCTGGCTTCAAGAACTGAAGGAGTGGACTCCCTGACAGCAAGAGGTTAAAAGAGCTTCACCTGCACATCTCCATCAAGAAGACCCCATGTGGACAGCCTCCAGTGACCTTTGAAGTAATTGGCCAGGTGCACTCTGGGAAACGTAGTCCCAATATCCCAAGGACCATCTCAGAGCTTCTTGACCCTTGAATTGGTGTTGTGGACCCGAAAAGATCCCTGCCTGGAAACAAGACGAGGAAGCACTGCCCTGCTGAACCCCTGGTTTGCACCACAAAGGACTGCACTCACAAGGACCGCACCTGCTTCACACTCTGGACTTCATGCTAGAGGACTTTGCCTGGCTTCTAAAGGATTTAGGAGTGGACTCCCTGTAAGCGACAGGTATAAATGAGCTACCAAGAGTCTCCTCATCAACTCCTACCAGAAGAGCTCAACTGGATTTTTGGCTAGGTGCATTGTGGGAATTGTACTCCCAGACCCCCGGAGGCAAACCAGAGCTTTTGAACCATTGGCTGGTGTTTTGGACCACTTTCCTACATCCAGAAACACTTCTGGAAGTAAGTGTAAAAGTGTTACATCATGGGTGGCTGAAACTCTTGATTTGTGCTGGTCTAGCACAACTTTGTTTAACCGTTTGAGTGCTATTTGCTTCTAATTGCTAGTTTTACTTTTAATCTTTAACTATTCATATCTCTGGTTCCATACATTGGATTTGTGTAATGGTGTGTCATTTTAATAATAATAATATTTTCTTTTTTAATTAATTGCTGTTGGGTTTTTATTGTGTGCGGTGTCTTACTTATTTAACGTACTGGTGTTTTAAATGCTTTACACACCTGCCTCCTACCTTAAGCCTGCATGCTCGTTGCCAGCTGCCAGCTACCTGAGCAAAGGATTAATTTACTGAGACCTTGACTGGGCCTTATATTGTGATTATGGCCTTGTTACTAGTGGGGCAGTCCTATTGTATCACTACCTATGTTCTGCAAAAGTAGGTCTGTCAATTGGACCCAGGGTGACTTGCCTATAATGGTAAGGGCTGCATTAGAATCCAGTTTATCACCTCCAGAGAAAGTCTATAGTGGGCATAACACTTATATTCTTGCAAACCCAAACGTAGGTATATTACATAGGACCTGATCACGAGTGGGTTGTTAATTTCCAACCTCTGCTGTAAGCCACTGTTTGCCCAGGGGTCGGAATTACAAGTTGAGTGTCATTTAACATCTGCAATAGATTTTGGATGCATTAAGTACCTCAACCTTCGTTACATTTCAGCAGGTTAAATCTGCCAACATTTAAAAGTGCAAAAGCATACAGTATTTACTGTGTCATGGGCATTTTGGTTCTTTAAACGCTACAAATCGGTATGTTATTCTCCAGAAACCCATAATAGTGCTATTTGTCACACCTGATACATAACCAGTGGTATTGTTATTTATCAGATGTAATAAATAGCACCTATACTCATAATCAGGGCCATAATATAGAACCCTTTGAAAGGGAAGAAAGCCACTGAATGCATATTAGCATAGACAAATCCTCTTGTGCAGATTGAAATACATATATTCCAGCAGCCCAGTAGAAAACATTAAAAGTAAATAAGGGCAGTCTTTATGGCACACTGCATCGCATCTCCATGAGCTATTTAATCAGAACAAAATACTTTTAAAGTCTCCCTCCCCACTTTCATTAATGATAATCATTAAAACGTTTATGGCTCGAATTAAAACAAACACTCAGACTCGTAGACTCAATTTGTATTTCCTTATCCCAGGTGAGCATCTGAATGAAGTTAAATTGATTTGAGGTCTCTTACACATGGAAAACAGGATTAACATAATGAAATTAAATCTCCAAGTACTTGGAAGGTTCAGGTGCAAGTGGTATTTTTCAAAGATTTCAAAGCTGTGTTGCTGAAACTTATAATGAACTTCTGAGGAAGCAATATGGCTAACAATTCTTTAATATTACATTTTCAAATGTGCATTCACCTGAAAGAGTCTGCTGTACCATTTTCACACGGTTCAATAAGAGTTACGATGCATTATCCTCCTATAAACGACAAATTAGAAAGAAAGGGCCAGATGTGCAAAAAGATTTTGTGGTCACAAACCCTGGTATCCTAAGAATCATTAGGCAGGTGGTCATCGGACTCCCTACAACTGGTGATCTTGCAACATAACCTATTACTACATGAGTCACCTTGCCATATCAGAGATAGTTTGCAAATAGTTTGTGAGCAATATACAATCTCTGTTTTTAATCGGTCTAATTGTCTGGCAACTGCCAACACTCTTAATTATACCATTGGTTCTCTAATAGAGGATTGTCTCTTTATAGGGGGCATTAACATACACTTATGTTCCTCTATTGCTGATCAACCAAGAGATAATAATTTCACAGCACCATATATGCCTTCTGTCACTGAGTCATATTTACAAGGTCATCATTGTAATCAATTGGGTTATTGGTTGAGACTGGTGGAAGCTTCACTCCAAAAAAAAACACAGTCCTTGTCAGGGTGAACCACAAAAGTAACTCAATTAACATGTGCTTAACCCTCTGGTAGCTTGGCACAAAGTGGCCAGGTTTAACTTGGGTGAAATGTGTAAAGTATCTATGTAGCACACAAGCAGAAATAATGTAAAAACACAGCACACGAAAAACCATAAACAAATTTAGAATGCATTTTTAATGAGTAACCTGATACTAGAACAACAAGAATCCAATCAGTAGAACCAGAGATATTTAGTTTCACAGATAAAGGTAGTATAGCGCATAAAAGCAGCCAAGTGGCACTTGAAGTCATCTGGTATGATAGGTGGGGGAGAGTCACAAGTTCATGTCAAACTCGATGAAGCATGGGCCTGGATACAGGAACGAGGTTAACCCAACTGAAAAAGTTACTTTCTCAAAGTCTGGCATGAAGAGTTCCTTTCTTGGTGGAGGAGGCCGTGAGGAGGAGGGAGAACTTTGGGGATGGTCATCTCTGTAGAATGATGAGCAGCCCTGGCAACATGGATGGTCGTCACTGTAGAGTGAAGATCCATCAGGTGTCAAAGACGGTTGTTGCTGGAGCTTCACGTTGGCAGTCATTGAGGGTTGTCATTGCTGTAGCGAAGGGCACATCACATGATGCCAGTCGTCACTGGTGGTCGTTGTAGTGCAAAGAGTCGGGTTCATTGGAGCTTGGCAATAGCAGTCATCATGGGTGGAAGAGTCTTAGCACAAACTGGTCTGTTCGCAGTCACAAAGAGCAACAAACTTCGGGATTTCTCCTTTTCTTGAAGTGGTGTGCATTCTGAGGCCAGCCATGAATCCAGGACCTAATGAGGCACCTCTTGGGGATCAGGGACACACTCTAGCACAGGTCAGTAGGCCTTAGTCAGGTCCAATTGCAGGTCCAGGCAGGTCCAGTTGCAGCAGGTCAGGTGGGCAGTTGCAAGGAGCCCACTACAGCTTGTTGTGTCCTTGTAGCTCAGACAGGAGTTGAGCCAACTGAGCCTAGGAGTCACTTAGGTAGCCTGGGATGAAAGGAGAAGGTCCAATCTTCCTTCTCTGAGATTAGGGCAGGCCTCCAGCAGGAGGAGAGACCTCTGGGGAACAAGGCAGGCCTAAAGCATCAGGGCAGTCCTCTGGAGAACCAGGCAGGCTTCAAGCAGTGAGGCAGTCCCTTTCCTCTTGTAATGTCCACAGGTTCAGAAGTAAACTAAAGTGGTATTCTGAGGGTCCAATATTTATACCTGGTGCAAACCTTTGTAGTGGTGGGATTCGCTATACTACCCCCACACATTCTGGAAAGTTATTCCGTCTCCCTGTCACGGCTCCCAGGAGTCTGGGGTGACAATGACTAGTGTCAGGTTCCTTTGTGTGTGCTGGAGGCAATCTCTTTGAAATGTAAGTGGGAAAGGGAATGGCTTTGCCCCAAAACATCCAGGCAGGAGTCCCCCGCCTACACCCAGACCCCATTGTCTCATTGTCTAGCAGGGATACACACATCCCAATAGCAGAGCCATTCACTGTCATGTTACCCAGGATACTAGCAGAAGGCACAAATGGTTAGGAGAGGAAGATCCCAACTTTTTTAGGTGGCATTTTCAAAATTTTGATTAAAAATCAGACTTTCCATTAATGAGGATTTTTAATTACAATTCATTTGAGTGTCAAAACCATATCTGTATCCGCTCCTGGTCAAAAGTTATTGTGTATTAAATTGTTAGAAATGGGGTATTTGTTTGGGAGTCGGGTTACCATCTGTCCAAGAAAGTACCCTCACTCTAGTTAGGGAAATGGAGAAACACACTTAGATAACCACTGCCACCCCCTTGGTAGCTTGGCACACTACAAAATGGACACCAGTTTAGAAAAATAGGTAATACTTATCTAAATAAAACAAGACCAAAACGACAAAAATCTAACATAAACAAGTTAAAATCTGAATTTTCAAAAGGATAAGGGCCAGATGTATCAAACATTTTTGAATTCGCAAACGGTGTGAATTGCAAAATTCGTCTGTTTGCGAATGCAAAACTTTCAAGATGTATAAAAGGCATTCGCAATGCAATTTCAAGGAATCGCTAAAATAGCGATTCCCTGAAATTGCGACTCCATTTAGAGAATCGCAAATTCCGATTCTCTAAATAGGAAATCACAAATAGGGAATTCCTATTTGCAATTTCCAAAGCACATGTATCAAGCATTTTCTAAATGCGAATTTGGCATTTAGGAACTGGAATTACCACCAAATCCAAGTTGGTGGTAAGCATGTTCAATTTTTAAGAACGCATTATAAATGCATTTTTAAAAATGACATGTAGCGCACACATACCCATAGGGCATGTGTGCGCTTCACATGTCCGTAAATATTTTTGGGGGGCGCATCAGAGGTGGGCTTAGGCCCCCAGCACCCTGGGGTTTGCATTACCTAATTTGCGAATTCCTAACTGGAATTCACAAATTAGGTAATGCAAAACCATTCACACCTATGGGCCTAAAGGCCCATAGGGATGAATGGAGTCCCATTCCCTAATTGCGATTCAGTTATAGTGATTGCGAATTTTAAGAAATAGCTATTACTGACTCGCAATTTTCATACATCCCATTTTGCATTTCTTAAATAGTGATTTCTTAAAATTCGCTATTTAAGAAATGCAAACTCGGAGCTTGATACATCTGGCCCTAAGAGTCTTGGGGCCAGATGTATCAAAGGATTTTGCATTCGCAAACGGTACGAATCGGTAAATTTCACCGTTTGAGAATGCAAAATCACCTTTCGCGATGTATGAAAGGCATTCGCAGTGCAAATATAAGGAATTGCTAAAATAGTGATTCCTTGCAACTGCGACATGAATTTGCGGGTGGCATTCTGCGTATCGCAAATAGCGACATGATTTTGGATTCGCATTCTGCGATTCGCGACATGTGTTCTGAATTCCGTCTCGAAATGCAATGCATCAACAAATCGCAAATATTCGCAGAATGGTCTTTTGCACGTGCAATTTACCACGAAGTGAAATCAGGTGGTAAACAGGTGCAACCTATATAAAGAGGCCCAGAATGACTCAGCCTCTTTTCCACAATGGCTGCACTCTATGTGATGGCGAGGAGGATGAGGATCCTGGCAGGTTTGAGGAGAGGGAGGAGGAGACAGGAGCGCATTTTTAGAATGTGCATTAACCTTTTTGACCAGAAAGAGGAGGAGATATATGATAAGCCATGATACTTGACCTGATAGCTGATCTATAACCCTTACTGCAGGAAAAGACACACAGGACCAATAGCATACCCACCCATGTGCAGGTATTATGCTCCCTGCACCCATTAGCCTCAGAGAGCTATCAAGGGGTCATAGCAGCAGCTGGAGGGGTCTCACAGAGTGCTCACTAACGATTTTTCAATGCATTTCTCAATGCCATGCTGAACAAAAATCAACATCACATAAGATTTCCCAACACCCCACAGGAATTACTACAGACAAAATTTGACTTCTACCAGATTGCCCAATTCTCACATGTAATATGCCCCATTGTTGGGACACATGTAGCTATCTGTTCACCATCGGCCACAGAGTATGTTTATCAGAACCGTAAAAGTACACATTCCATGAACATACAAGTAATTAGCAATGCCTCCAACATTACAAGGGATCTCGTGGCCAGATACCCACGTAGCACACATGACTCCTTCATCTTTCGGCACAGTGGAATATCCACAAGACAACTTGCTATGGAGTTTGGAGAAGGATACCTACTTGGTAATGTTATAGTAGACAATGTCGCCTTGATGTATATGTGATGTCATGAATAACAATTTCTCATTTTACTCTCCTAGGAGACAGTGCCTATGCCATGCAGTCATTCATACTGACGCCCTATCTGCATCCTGCAACGCCAGCCGAAAGGAGATATAATGCTGCTCACAGGACAACCCACAGTGGTGTAGATAGGACCTTTGGCCTGCTGAAGAGCCGCTTTAGATGCCTACACAAGAGTGGTGGGGCACTACAATACAGCCCTAAATCAACATGCAAAATTGTGGCTACTTGTGCCATGTTGCACAACATTGCAACAACCAGGGGATACCTGTGGAACCCACTGAGCTGGACTCAGATGAGGATGATGATCCCTTGCCACCCCTTCACCCAGCAGACAGAAGCAGTGCAGCAGAGGGCAGACAAAGACGTGCTGACATCACGCGCAACTATTTCTGATGTAAGTAATGAAAATACCACATTTATATTATGTATTGCTGTAGGTAGCATCTTAATTGCCTTGATTCAGGTAATATATATGTGATTAAGACATAGCTATGCACCATACACAAACAGGTGTGAGTAACAGTGTCACACTATTAGCATCATAGTATAACTGCTTTGCTGCATGATATACAAGTTCCCTGCACCCCTCAACATTACTTCCTACATCCACACACTTCACTTGAGTGCTCAGTGGCCTTGTTGGCACCTCTTGTAGCAGTTCCAATTACTGTACTGTGTCTGGTACTGCGACGCCTAGGATCCATCACAGGGGCTGTGAGACTGCTGAGGCTAGAGAGCTCCTCACTATCCCCACCACCAAGTTCGCTGTTTGTAGCAATCCGTGCTGTCTGCATTGTCTTTAAAACATTGGTTATTTGCACCAATCCTTGTGCAATGTCCCGACTGCAATGTGCCATCTCCACTTGTATGCCCACAGTATGTCGTGATACCAAGGCAGCTGTGGTAGTGAGCCGATTGACAGATCTGCAGAACCCATCCAACCTGCCCATCAATTGGTGATGGCACCTACGGTGGCTGACATGCTCCTGCTGCATCACAGTGCAGAGTTCCCTAATGGTGTTTGTTATCTCCTTTGCATTTTCTTCTGCTGTTTGCTGTCCCTCATGCAGATTGCACATGTTTTCATTAAGGGACTCAAACTGCTTGTGCAGTACTCCCATGTTTTCATTGAGAGACTTGAACTGCTTGTGCACTGCTCCCATGTTTTCATTGAGTGCATCCACCTGCTTGTGCATTGATCCCATGTTGTCATTGTGAGACTCAAACTGCCTGTGCATTATGCCCATGTTTTGATCGATTGACACTAACTGCCTGTGCATTGACCTCATGTGTTTACATTGCAGGTGCTGCACTTTCAGCATGGAAGCTTCAAGGCTGCCAAAGAGTGATGGGCCCTCACCTTCCTCTGTACTGTCTGCCTGCTTCGCAATGCCTCCTGAGGGGAGTGGACTGACGCTGGGGCAGGGACTTCTGTCTGTGCTTCTAGCCTCTGGGAGTAGTGTGGGTTCTTCATCCGGTATTTCATCAGAGTCCAGGTTATACTCAGGGAGAGGTAGCACTCTTGCCCTGCATCTAGTTGGTGCATGTATGAAGGACTCACTGGTGTTTGAGTCGGACTGTGGCTGAGTTTCGCTATCTCCCACATTTCCACCTTCTGCTGCTTCAGGGCCTGGAACATCTGCAACAACAACGTGCAGCATGTCATTTTTTAATAGCACTCAAATAGCTGAGTAATAGTATTAAATGTACACTGGCATAGTATCACTGAGAGTCTTTTGTGTTGTTTCTCTATTTGGTTAACACTATATTGCTATTTATGTGGTGTTTGCACTTTAGGGGTGTGGACTACCACTCCCATAAGGCATTGTTGTGTTGTATGTAAGATGTGGCATGGACTACTTATCACACTGCATAGTGCCACTAGCTATTTTCCAAGGGGCATTTGTACATGCTCATATGTGGAAACACATCATTACTGCCCTTACCTTTGCTGGTGCTGGGTGTTCCTGAGGTGTCAATGTCAGTGACACCACTGACAGCTTCAGGAACCAGCATCAACTCCACCATATCTTCCATTGGTGTGAACAGTGTCTGGGTGGGTGGTCTTCCTTCGGTGCTCCTTGCCTCATTTAGCCTGCTGGCTACCCTCTCTTTGGCACGTGAATGCAAGTCGTACCAGCGCTTGTGCATCTCCTCGACGGAACACTTTGCAACACCCACTGTGCATATTTTGGTCTGCATGTCTGACCACAGTTTTCTCTTCCCACTTCTAGGTACCCGTAGTGAGTTTTTCCAAACTATGATTTTGTACAAAGTACCTGGATAGTGGCAAAAATAAAGTGGCATGGCGAGTGTGCATCGGAAAAGTCAGCGTTGCATTGATGACTTCCTCACAATGGGGGCCGGCGTAGTTTCTTCTCCAGTCTGCTCGACGATGCGTTGTTTTTCTCCCTCGCAAGAAAGCGATGCGTTGATTTCTTGATGGGGACCTCAGATCCGTGCAGAATCCTGTTGACTTTGACGCCCAGGGACGATGCATGGAAAATCCTTTTGCACGGTGTTAGAAAACCGTGCTGAATGGTGTTTCTGTCGTTATCAGCAGCCGCAAGCAGGTGTTGTGCATCGTTTCTCCATCCACGATGCATCGATCTCCCAGTCATGATGCAGAAGGAGTGTTGATTTTAGCTGCGAAGCTGGCGGTGCACCATTTATCAGCTGCATTGCACGGCGTTCTGTGGGTGGATTTTCAGCTCTTGTCTGCCAACTTCACCTTTCAAGGGGCCAGGGACTGGATAGAACACCACTTGGCAGGGAGTCCAGGTGTTAGCAGAGGAAGTCTTTGATGGCCCTGAGACTTCAAAACAATTGGCAAGCTCAGTTCAAGCCCTTGGAGATTCTTCACAAGAAGGAATATACCACAAAGTCCAGTCTTTGTTCCCTTTTGCAGGCAGAAGCAGCAACTTCAGGATAGCCCCACAAAGTGCAGGTAGGGGGCAGCACTCCTCCTCAGCTGTTCAACTCTTCTCCTTATCAGAGGTTCCTCTTGGTTCCAGAAGTGACCTGATTTTCAGGGGGCTTGTGTCCAATACTTATACCCCTTTCTGCCTTTGAAGTGGGCCTACTTCAAAGGAATGTCTCTGTTATTCAGAAGATCCTGCTTCGCCCAGGCCAGGCCCCGACACATACCAGCAGGTTGGAGACTGCATTGTGAGAGGGCAGGCACAGCCCATTCAGGTGTAAGTGACAACTCCTTCCGTCACTCTAGCACAGATGGCTCATCAGGATATGCAGGCTACACCCCAGCTCCCTTTGTCTCACTGTCTAGAGGGGATACACAAACAGCCCAACTGTCAAACTGACCCAGACAAGGAATCCACAAACAGGCAGAGTCACAGAATGATTTAAGTAAGAAAATGCCTACTTTCTAAAAGTGGCATTTTCAAACTGACGATCTCAAAACCAACTTCACTAACAGATGTATTTTCAAATTGTGAGTTCAGAGACCCCAAACTCAAAATTTCTATCTGCTCTCAAATGGAATCTGCATTTTAATAATATTTAGAGGCAGCACCCATGTTAACCCATGAGAGAGATGGGCCTTGCAAAAGTGAAGACTGAATTTAGCAGTATATAACTGTTAGAACATGTAACACACATCAGTACATGTCCCACATTTACCATACACTGCATCCTTACCATGGGGTTACCTAGGGTCTACCTTAGTGGTGCCCTAAATGTGTGAAAAGGGAAGGTTTAGGCCTGGCAAGTCGGTATACTTGCCAAGTCGAATCGGCAGTTTAAAACTGCATACACAGACACTGTAGTGGCAGGTCTGAGCCATGTTGACAGGGCTACTAATGTGGGTGGCACAACCAGTGCTGCAGGCCCACTAGTAGCATTTGATTTACAGGCCCTGGGCACCTCTAGTGCACTTTACTAGGTACTTACCAGGAAATCAAATATGCCAATTATGGATAAGCCAACTACATATACATTTTACATAGGGGCACTTGCACTTTAGCAGTAGTAAAGTGCCCTGAGTATCAAAAACAGAGTCCAGCACATATCAACAACCTGGGGAGCAGAGGCAAAACGTTTGGGGAGACCACCCCAAGGATGCCAAGTCTAACATAAATGTAATAAGGTAACCCTATATTAGTCAATGGGAGGGATACACATTAACAGTAGTGAAAAAACATCTTTAAGAGTTTTTCACAACCAGGACATAGAACACTTAAGCACAGATGTTCTCTTGAGACAGAGTAACACCAAGCAGTGCTTTGTGCTGCTTTGCTTTACTTTGAGGAAACCTTCCCCTGCTAAGCAAGTTTTGCACTAGAAAGTAAATTAAAAAAATGCATCAGTTTGCATTACTTTGCAAAATGTGCAAAATGTTTGTAAAATAATGTAATGCATGATTGGACACAACAGCAGGGGCAGTGAGGGACACTAACCATCCTGTGTGCATTGATCTTGTTTTTTTCGGTTTTTGTACAAATTCTTTCCTGTTGAAGCACAAGCATACCAAGGAAGACACCCGGGGAGGAAGCAAATTTCTTTCAGGGCTAGGACTGTAATTAGGGAAGGAGTTTTTCTCCATTGAGAGGTTCCCATAGAACAGGCTAGGAGGACAGTGTCTCTGTACACTCTTAGTTAGAAATGGTCTTTGGTTGGCAGTCAGGTTACCCCCTGTCCAAGCAAGGACCCTCACTCTAGTAAGGGTAAGGAGAATCACCCTAAGTTAACTTCCGCTCACCCCCTTGGTAGCTTGGCATGAGCAGGCAGGCTTAACTTCAGAAGCAATGTGTAAAGTATTTGTACCCAACACACACAGTAACTCAGTAAAAACAAAAAATTACACAACACAGGTTTAAAACAATAGGTAATATGTATCTAAACAAAACAAGACCAAAACGACAAAAATCCAACATACACAAGTCACGTTATGAATTTTCAAAGAATGAGAGTCTTAAATCCTTTAGAAAACAGTGAGAACACTGTTAGCGTATAAAAGTTCCTGGGTTGCATCAAAATAACACCGCACGGGTGAGTGTGCGTCGGAAAAGGCCAGTGAGGCGTCGATTTCTCCCTCATATGAGAGACCATGCGTCATTCCTCCTCCGGTCGGGGCAGTGGGCGTAGTTTTTCCTCTCTGCAGGAGAGTGATGCATCAATCTGGACAGGCACCTCGGGTCCGGGCAGGGTCTGCGTTGACTTTGCGTGCCAACGATGTTGTGTCGAAATCTGGTCGCACAGTGTTAAGAAACCACGCTGCGTGGGCTTGCGTCGTTAACAGCAGCCACTGCGGGTGTTGGACGTCATTTCCCCAGCCATGTTGCATCGATCTCCCAGCCATGATGCAGGTGGAGCGTTGATTTTAGCTGCGAGGCCAGCGGCGTGTCGTTTTTCAGCCACAAAGTGGGTGGTGCATCGAACGTTTACCCCGTGCGGCGGTCTTTGGGTGGATTTCTGTCCTTTTCCACCAGCTGCACCTTTCAAGGGCCCGGAGACAGGTTACGTCACCACTTGGCATGCAGGACTCCCAGCAGAAAGCCCCAAGTGCAGGCAGAGAGAAGTCTTCGCTGTCCCTGAGACTTCAACAAACAGGAGGCAAGCTCAGTTTCAAGCCCTTTGAGATTCTTCACCAGTGGGAAGTCACACAAAAGTCAGTCTTTGTTCTCTCTCAGGTAGAAGCAGCTACTGCAGGCCAACCCAGCAAAGCACAGTCACAGGCAAAGGGGCAGTACTCCTCCTCCAGCTTCTCCAGCTCTTCTCCTTGGCAGAGGTTCCTCTTGGTTTCAGAAGTAATCTATTTTTCAGGGGTTTGGGTGCTATTCTTATACCCATTTCTGCCTTTGAAGTAGGCCTAGTTCAAAGGAAAGTCTCTCTTGTTTGTGAGATCCTGCCTTGCCCAGGCCAAGCCCCAGACACACACCAGGGGGTTGGAGATTGCATTGTGTGAGGGCAGGAACAGCCCTTTCAGGTGTGGGTGACCACTCCTCTCCTCCATCCTAGCACAGATGGCTCATCAGGATATGCAGGCTACACACCAGCTCACCTTGTGTCACTATCCAGAGAGCAGTGCAAACAGCCCAACTGTCAAACTAACCCAGACAGGGAATCCACAAACAGGCAGAGTCAAAGAATGATTTAAGCAAGAAAATGCTTACTTTCTAAAAGTGGCACTTTCAAACCCACAATCTCAAAAACAAATTTACTAAAAGACGTATTTTAGAATTGTGAGCTCAGAGACCCCAAACTCCATGTGCCCATCTGCTCCCAAAGGGAATCTACACCTTAATCATATTTAAAGGCAGTCCCCATGTTAACCTGTGAGAGGGATAGGCCATGCAACAGTGAAAACCGAATTTGGCAGTATTTCACTATCAGGACATATAAAACACATTAGTATATGTCCTACCTTAAATGTACACTGCACCCTGCCCATGGGGCTACCCAGGGCCTACCTTAGAGGTGTCTTACATGTAAGAAAAGGGAAGGTTTAGGCCTGGCAAGTGGGTACAGTTTCCAAGTCGAATTGGCAGTTAAAACCACACTCACAGACACTGCAGTGGCAGTTTTAAACCATGTTGACAGTTACTATTGTGGGTGGCACAACCAGTGTTGCAATCCCACTAGTAGCTTTTGATTTACAGGCCCTGGGCACCTCTAGTGTACTTTACTAGGGACTTACTGGTAAAGCAAATATGGCAATCATGGATAAGCTAATATTACACATTAGGGGCCAGATGTATCATCACGGCCCATTGCGATTCGGTAATAGCGATTTTTAAGAAATTGCTATTACTGACTCGCAAAGGGCCATGTATCACATTTGCGAATCGGTAATAGCGATTTCTTAAAAATCACAAATGCTATTACCTAATTGCAAATTGCGATAACGGCCCCATTTACAGCTAAGGGCCTATTGGCCCATAGCTGCGATTTTTTTGCATTTCCAAAATTGCGATTTCTGAACCAGAAATCGCAATTTTGGAAAGGCAAAAGGCCAGGGTCCTGGGGGCCTAAGGCCCCCTCTCCTGCACCCCAAACTCATTTTTTTAAACATATAAGGTACACACATGCCAAAAGGGCATGTGTGCTTTACATGTTTAATTTAAAAATGCAGTTTAACTGCATTTTTAAATTTTGCACCAGGTTACCACCTGGTTGCATATCATGTTATTTTACAAGTGCAAAATGTCATTTTTGGAAAAATTGCAATTTGCGATTTTTTCCAGCATAGCCTTGCGACCTGGAATTTGCGAATCGCAAATTGCGACTCGCAATTTCCAGGTCGCAACGCAAGAAATTGCAATTTTAGCGATTTCTTATTTGTGGTCTGCGAATGCATTTCGTGCATCGCAGACCACTGTTTTGCACTCTCAAATGGCCGAATTTACAGATTCGCACTGTTTGCGAGTGCAAAACTTTTTCATACATCTGGCCCATAATGTATCCAGGGAACACTTACACCTTAGCACTGGTCAGCAGGCGTAATGTGTCCAGAGCAAACAAAACACCAAAAAACAGAGTCCAGGGCACAGAAAAAACCTGGGAAGTAGAGGCAAAATGTTAGGGGACACCATGGAATGATGCAAAGTCTAATACTCTTCTACTTGCATTCTAGTTTGTCTGGCTGTTAGATTTATTAGTAATTAGGAAAATGGGTATTGTGCTATATTACACTGTGTTTTAGGTCCGGCATGACAATGCAGCTATCACCCAATCTTATGATCACTTTTGTGAGGGTATGGTGATCACTGTATTAGTGTAGGGTGAGTGGGTGTAGGAAGTGCTTAGTTTATTTTGTTTAGGGCATAGGGAGAGTGCTTTGTCTGCTTTGTGTGAGAGAAGGATGAGAGGTGCACCTGTGTGAGTGTATTCTGAGTGGAATCTGAGTGTAGGCTGAGTGCTGTGCTTGTGTGAGTAAAGGGTGAGCCGGGTGATTTCTATGAGTGCAAGGTAAGTGATGTGACTGAAATGATTATCCTGGCATGTGAAATGCAGGTAGCCTAAATGCAGCCTTTTGAGTACCTCTGTGTGCATGTCTTAGAAAATTACTGGCATTGCCAATGCTTGTTCTATAATGTGACAGTCCAGCATTTTGGTTTTTAGCTGCTAGGCTGCAATAGTAAACCTCATTTTTAATGCTGTCAGAACCTTGCCTTGACTCCACATGAACATCTCTGCTCATCTGGTCGTGATTAGATACTGGTTCATCTGCCAATTGAAGGCAAATGGAAGTATAGCCAATAGTGTTTGCATCCAATGGTCCATGCTGCTCCTTCAGATAACACTGTTTCTGAGACCTAATTTTGTTAAAACCTTGATGGGCCATTCTAAGTCTGACCCAGAAAAGGAGATCATCAAGGAATATTCCTAGCATACAAATGAGCCAAAAGGGTTGCAAGGATGAAGCCCCAGTGTGTCCAATGTTACAGCAGGGTGATAGAGAAGACACAGATGTATGAAGCATTTAAATCCTCACACTATCCTTCCACCAGGCCCTCCCCCGCTCTGGATTCATATGAAAACATGCCACAGTCAATCTAGAGTTGGCCAAGAGCATATAGGTATTGGAAAATTAAGTTGCTAAGAGGCTAAACTGCTCAGGTATACGTACATAAGGTGAAGCAATGGGCAAGTTACAAAAGCTTGTCAGGGTTCAAAGAGACCAGTGTCATGTCCCAGAGACAGTACGGTCCGGATGTACAAAGGTTAGTGTTGGACTTTTTGCCTTACGCAGGGTCATCCCCAGTCTTTTTGCCTCCTTCCTCCTGGTTTTTCTGACCTCTCGCTGTTGGCTCTAGGACTCTGAGCACTTTATCACTGCTGACCAGTGCTAAAGTGCAGGTGATCTCCCATCTAAAGTTGGTATGATTGGCTTATACCTAATTGGCATATTTAATTTACCTATAAGTCCCTTGTACAGTGGTATCTACATACCCAGGGCCTGTAAATTAAATACTACTAGTGGGCCTGCAGTGCTGCTTGTGCCACCTACTGAAGTAGACTTTCAAACCTGTCTCAGGCCTGCTAGCGCAGGGCCTGTGTGCGCAGTTTTCTGCCACAGGGACCTGGCATCTAAATTTACTTGCCAGGCCCAGAACTCCCCTTTTACTACATGTAAGTCACCCCTAAGGTATGTCGTAGCTAGCCCTATGGGCAGGGTGCCATGTATGTAGAAAGGCAGGACATGTGCCATATTGCATGGCCTGTCCTAATAGTGACAAACAGCCTAACTTGGTGTCTCACTGCTGTGAGTGCTGCCTTCTCATAGGATTGCATTAGAAATGCCCTGCCTTATGTGTAAGGGGTATTGTCTGATTTATGAGGGGTAGCGTAGGCGTGTTTGGTATGGTTGTGATGGTGATAATAAATGCTGCTTACTGGTGTGGGTGTATTTTTTATTACTATCACAGAAATACCACTTCTAGAAAGTGCACATTTATCTGTGCTTATGACTCTGGTGTTTTGCAGCTTGACTCCAATCCACGTCTGGGCAGAGTGACAGTTGGGGCTTTATGCGTACTTTTCAGATAGCCTGTACACAGGGAGGGTGGAGGTGTCACAGAGGTGCATCTGCATACTGAATAGTCTTCCTGGGCTGAGAGAAGGGAGAGAAGGGGCACACCTGCATTTGTCAAGACTGTGCCCTGGCCTCACACAATAGGGTTGTTAACCCCCCACTGATGTTTGGAGCCTGTGCTGAAAGGAGAGAGGGGGCACTCCCAGAACCAGTTGTAACTGGCTGGAACCTCCTCTCCCTACCATTGTAAAACACTGTAAGAACTGACTATAAGTACAGGGGAATTTTCCCCAAAATTTGGAGACTCTTGGACTCATCTTGGAACTGGATACCAAAGGCTGAAAGGACTCACCAGGAACCCTCATGGACTGCTGCTGCTGTGCTGACCTGTGACCTGCCTGGTCACTGTGAAGGACTTGCCACTTGCTGCCTTTCCCTTGTGCTGGCCTGTAGCTAGGCCCTCCACCTGAGGACTTTGTCTTAAGATTCTGCTCCCCAGGGGCAGGGTGCTGTGGCCCCTGACCTCTGCATCCATTTCTTCACGAGGGGTGCTTCTCCGTGGTTGCGGATGCCATAGCGCTGAATGCAGCGTGCTTATGGAGCCTTGGGAGCTCGTAGGCTCCTTTCTGCATTGTGCCCCTTTAAATAAGATCACTGCAGCGGCCCGGGAAGCTGGAAGAACACTCGCGCACTGCATCGGGTGCAGTCGAGTGTCTGCTCGGGCCCCAGGAGGTGTCCGATCTTCTTGTGGCTTCACGGCAGGACCAGGGGAAGGAGTGGGGAGTGGCCCCTGGCCTCTGCATTAGGAGCAGGACGCTCCTTTTCTGCTGTTAGGTTAAAACAGGCATTATTGTGCCCCCCCCCCCTTGGTGGAAGGGCCAGTGGAGGTATGTATTCGCTATTTGAAGTTGTGATTTGGTAATATGTTACTGAATGTCAGTTTGGGATTAATAGATACTAAAATGCATTCTGGTGGGCACAAACTGCCTGATTCTGCAAATTGGGCCATTTGCGGCTGCAAAAATGCTTCATACAGCTAGCTCTAAGTGACTGTGGACTGTTGGTATGCCAGATGTTATACACCTTGGACACTCTTTGAAAGGCACGAATAGCACAGAAGTTAACATTGGAGTATTGAAAGGAAGAAGCCAAGTGGAATCTCACTCTGTTTATACAAAAGGTGCAGCAGCGAGCCGTGGTCATAGGTCACCTCATGAAGAGACACTGTCAATCAGATGTACTGACCCAAGTGCCTATCCACCAGTCAGCGCAAGGAAGGGCATGCAGGGGAAAGGCAAAAAAAACACTCTATTGATGTCTCTCACACACGAGTAGCCACGGACGTCAGCCCCTGGCTTGCCCTTTGCTACCTCTGCACTGCCTTTGCGACCCCTGGCCTCAGAGGTGGCAAATTTAGTGCCAGGAACACAGTGGCAGCTCATCCTTATGGACATCAGTTGGGGCTTCTCTCTCTTTGTTTTCTGTCAATTTATTACGCTAATAGTGAATAACATATTATTCACTATTAGTGTAATAAAAATGATTTACAATTAGCCGGAATATGCTATTCCATGGCAGGTGAGGTAAGTAAAAATGCTTTCAAATGTATTTTGTGTGCGTGCTTGCAGGTGAGAGTGTGTAACTAGGAACTAGGACTGTTGACTCTTGGTCTAGAGACCTGCAAGATTTTAACACCAAGTGGGTTCCCCGGAGCATGCCCTACAAGTGACCGGTTGCACACTAAGGTTTTCCCCATTGACTTTAACAGGAGTTGTTTGACCATTAAACGTACTCTATTTTTCAATCCTTTAAAAATGAATAACTCCGGTTGTGTGTAAGATATAAAATGTGTTTTGGTGTCTAAATTAAGATAAAAATCTGCTTTCTGTTTCTAAATTTGTATTTCATTTCTTTCGAGTCATGTCATTTACTTATCGTCCATGTTGTTGTTGTGAAATGCTTTACACACGTTCCTCTAAGTAGCCTGACTTCTCTTTGCCACACTTCCAGGACTGACCTAAGGTTTACTAGTGTGAACCCAAGGTCCCCTTCTGGGTAACGTGCTAGTATTACATGATAAGACTCCCCAGTCATACCACATAATACTGCCACCTTGCTACACAGGCTAATAGTAAATAGTGCAAGGCTTAGACATCGCAGATAAACCATTCATAAGAAAGCATCTTATTGGGTTCTGTTCTCCCCTGAAAACCTCTTTTCAAGGCCAAATCAGTTGAACTCACTACTCAAGATCTCATAGAATCTCAAAAAATGAATGTTCAACTCAAGTTAGAATCACACCACAAAACATCAGATTATACATGTTACAGTAAATATCTGCCCAGAATATATCATCACCTGATGCATTATCGATGGGTGTTGCAAACATAGATGAGCTTCTTTGAAGTTACCTCTTGAGTAAGATACATTTGGCTATATCATTTATCGTAGACTGTTGAAAGCTAGTTTAAAGGTAAACAGATTTATTTCCTTGCACAGGGCCTAACTGTTCATTGCTGTGTAATAAATCCTCTTCATTCATATTAGGTTTGCATTTATAACTGTCTGGATTCACTTGAAATCTTACACATATCCCATATCCAAAATACAAGGTAAGCAACTAGGCGAATGCAGATGAGGATGTGGGCTGGAGGGGTAAGCATTCAGTGGTATGGCTAAGAACAGCACAATAGGTAAAAAGGCAAAACAAAATGGCCTTCCCAGCTAGTCTATGGGACTGAAAAGTCATTCCAAGATGGTGCTCCTTTGGTTTACATTCCATTCCAAGTTAAGTGGCACTGCAGCTTAAAATGTACCCAGGGCTTCACTTCCTTACCGGCAACAGAGCCTGTTGATGTTTGTTTTGTTTTTTTGCAATCACTCTTAATTCACACCCAGCATTTCTTTTAATAGCTCTTTTTTGCCATTCCCTCGTGTTCCCTTTCCTTTCGATAATCCCCTCTGTTGCAGATTATCCCTGATGAGTCATTCTACTTCATTTGCAGTGCCTACCATGTCATTTCCTGAAGTTTGTCCTCTGCATTTGCACCTTCAGGGGCACCGCTCTCCCTCGCCTCCAGGACAGTCACTGGAAGTGCAAATATATAAGACTGGAAGACTCTATTATCACACTGCATAGCTACAAAATAGAATGTGTTTGTGAGAAGGGGACACAGCCTTGAAGGATGTAGGGCTTGATGTTGTGAACTGCCTGAAGAGGCACTTCTAGACCATCTCCAGACCTGATGTACCACCTTCCCCCTAAAACAAATAAGAAAGAAATAAAAACAAGCATTTGCAATGCAATGGGTCTCACGTTTGCTCGAGTTAGAGCTATTAGTGTTATAAATTCCTAACTGGACTTTTCTTGCCACATAAATTGAAAATGAAAAGTAAAACAGTTGAAAGAAGCAAGCCGATTCAAAGCGACATCGCCGCCATGAGCATGAGAGTTATTGGCTCCCTGCATGAATGTCTATAAAGGATTGCAGCTGGGATTAAAGGCAAACAGAAACCGGAGGAGGGGGCATTACACGCTGTAACAGGAGGAAGCGTGACTTGGTGTGGTGGCCAACAAAGATGTTCATTATAGTTAAATTGCCTGGGTAGGAAACTCAGCACATAAAGGAGGGACATTTCACAAAATGCACTAATAAAAATGAACCATTTAAGACGAGTACAACAAAGAATGAATAGCAAGAGTGGGCGTGGTTAAAAGCCCACAGAAAGATTACAACAGGCCAGAGCACTTACCCACTCGACCCTTAGAAACAAAAGGTTGCTGAGGCTGCTGCCAATGTCCTGGGGGGTTTTCACACATCATATCGGACATTGGCTGCTTACATACTCCAAATGCGAGCTGGAACCTCACTGAGTGCAGGGGTTTCCAGCTCATCTTGCCTGCCTCTGTGTGGTATTGGCTCTTTACCGGGTGACCCTATCAAGAAACCCGGTACCGGGTGACGCCCAGTGGCACCATGTGAGTTAGCTGGTCTGAGTCACAGTGTTGTCAAATGTTTAATAACACATCTCTGAATCACAGAATTCCACTCGAGGAGAGTTCAGTTTTTATCCCATTCCTTCCCTGTTTCCCTTGAGCCTTTTTGCCACACTGGTTTCACTCTGGGTGCAGGTTGATTACGCTACTAGCAGGCAGGTCTACCTGATCCCTCACAGAGACGGGCAGGACAATGACCCCGTCTTCACCTTGAATACTGTGAACCTACCCTGAGTCCACGGTTGTTGTTCCATTACATGCCTCATGTACAGACTATTTTGTAGCTTTAGTATCTGAAGCGCAATGATTCTACTTTTTCATTAAGCTCTGTCTGCATACAGCTCCTGAGTGTAAAAAGCTGCTCAGGCATATTATCAGAGTCACCAGGGCACAAAGCAATAATATGTTGCTCTCGAAGTCATAATTTAAATTTGCCTGTTTCTCACCCTTCAACTCTGTTTGACTGCTTTAAATCTAAACATCATACAAATGTACAAGCTTTTGAAGCATCTGTCACAAGTTTGGCAGGGCACAAAAAGCGTCTACCAAAATATGAGGTTATTTCACAAGGGAGTTGATTCTCTGCCATTCCAGGTATATATCTTTTAACCACAATAAAGTCTGTGAGTACGTGCAGGTCATCAGGGTTCTTTTGTGAGATGTGGTCCTTTCTTATCCCCATGTTTCTTCTCCTCTTAGGTGCCTTGGTGCTTCCCCCGCCCCCCAAACATGAGCAGCATCATTCGGAAGAAAAGAGCACCAGTCAGGTAAGTGTATCTCCCTCCCTCCCCCTTTTTCTATCCTCTCCCTCTTCGATTCTCACACTTTGTCCTTTCCTATTCCTTTCCTGCTGTTTTGTTATTATGAAGTTATCTCAGACTGTCCTCCTTTGCTTGATTTAAGATCTCTAATTTAATCTCTCTGATATTCCCTGTTAATTTATCTCGTTTTAGTCTATGCCTCTGGATTATTTGTCCTTTTCCTCATCTATGAGATAGGAGGCTGACTCTGGGTAAACAACATAGGAGATTGACTTACACCACTCTTATCACTTCTAATTCTCTACCCTTCAGTCACCACCACTGCAACTTTTTATTCTTCCATACATTTCTATTAGGGCCCCAGTAACTCCCTCAATCACCCTTAGCTCGCCCCTTCCACCACTAGTCACTCACATGACTAGGTCAAGTACCTCCTGGCTCAGGGCAGGGAAAGGCAGGACTTTAAGTAGGGTGAAAAAGTGTGGGGGGGGTTCTAGAAAGGGTGTGGCTATGTAATTAAGGGTGTAACTTAAACATACACTTAATTTCTATGATATCCTTAGTGTGCAGCGCCAACCATCATTTTGGTTCCTCTGAGCTTTGCTATGGCATCCAGACATATAACACAAAAACTGACATACACATAAAACAAGTGAGGCTCATTGGCTTTGTCAATGAGTGTTAGCTGTTTAAGATAAGTGAGCAATCACAATACTTTGTGTTGTAAACAATATTGAAAATGTTTCAGTTCTGAAATTGTGAGTCTGTGAATTAAACATTACTAGGGCCCTTGGAAGGAGTAGTTGTCTTCAAAGTGTCGACCATTCTGTTATGTTCACTTATGTTAGACAGATATGCCTTTTTTTCTCTCCACATCTTGTCTAACTGCATATCTTACACTTCATCGCTTTCCTCTTCACCACCCTCTTTTCACTCATTCCTTCACTTCATTATGGCTGAGCTCCAGGAGCCCCCCTCAGCACAGCACCTGGCCGTAGTTAGTCAGAAGGGGGGGGTGCTGTTCCATGTTCTTTGCAGGGGGGCCACGTTCAGTTTTGTTACGCCACTGCTTGGCAACTGTGTACCTCCATGACACACATTTGCACAGAATCACAATTGCAACTGACATACAAGACCATTGTTCTGTGGAATGAATGACCATGTATTCCAAAATGTTTTGACCCACTGACAGGCACTGTGAGAGCCTTGTGCTTCCTTCAGCCTCAACTCCAGATCTCTCAATCGTGGCCCTTCAGAAACACATGAAGGCAGTTTGATTCAAAGCATGCACTTGCCGAGAGTAGCATACTGCATGAAAAAACATACTGAAACACTGCATAATGAAAGTAGCTAACACTCTTAGAGAATGCAAGATTAAGTTAAACTAATGAAATATTAACAAAAGCTAAATCTCTTAAATGGACTACTTTAACATTTTTCATATTCATTTTTCAGATATCAATCAGTGTTTTTGCCACTGGAGTTAAGGACATGAACAAAGATCCTGATAGGGACCAGCATCAATCTCTGTTTTTAATAACTACTGGATATCAGAACCATAGGAACCCGGCCCACTTAAAGTCCTGGGTTAGGCCAAGTACAATGCTGTCAAATACTGGGTTGTTCCCTCCAGGTTTTCTCACTCTTGGCTGAGCTACTGCAGTGTACTTCTGTTTCAGCGGGGGTAGCACATCCTCCTTCAGTGTGAACCATAAGGTCTACCCTGATCCACTTCCTCCTCATGCATCTGCTCAAATGTCCTTGATGCCACACGGTAGAATTCCTCCTGACTCAGAGTCTTCTAGATCCTGATAGGGTAGGTAATAGAGTTTTTCTTTCTAATTTATCTACTTTCTCAATTTCTCTTCCTGATTGTCTGTCTTCTCGCCTTGTTTTCCCATCCATCTCATGCTTATCTCATTTCCTGCCTGTTGCTTTTCTAACTGAGTTTTGTTTTCTTTCTCAGGTTTCCCAGCTCTGTGATAAGGACACGTTTGGACCCTCCCCCTCGCCATCTTAGGTAAGATTAGACTATTCTGAAAATGCTACTTTTAGAAAGTTGGTATTTCATTGCCTTAGCCATTTGGTGCCTGCAGCCTGTCTCTGCTCACATGGCTGGGTGTAGTTGGCAGTTGGGCTTTGTATACTCCTCCTAGACAGCCACATTCAATGGGAGCTTAGGTGTGACTGAATGGGCCATCACTGGCAGGATGGGAGGGAGGAGCTGAACACAGCCTCAAGTACACCTGAATAGGCTGTGTCCCATCCAAACTCAAATAGCCTAACAACCCTAACTGTTACCGCAGCCAGTTTGAAGCCAGGGCAGAAGAGCAAGGGAATTCCTTACACTTCAAAGCTACTGTCTAGAAGCTTCTCCTACCTTCCAGGTCCAGTACACGTCAGCACAATTCTGGATCTGTGGGTGCTCTGCCAGGAAGATGGGCTGCAATGCTGCTATAAGAACTGACACTCTGCTGGGCCGCTGCTCTGAAAGGCTGCTGCTCTGAAAGACAGCTGTTCTATTGTGCTGACATACTGCCTGCTGCGCTCTTGTCTGTGTGAGATGGACTGGACCTGCATCTCTTGATCCCAGAACCCAGAATGATTCCAAGAGCTAATTGGCTTGGCTCCTGATCAGAAGTCTCAGGGACATAACAGGTTTCCAACAACCATGAACCCAGCATTTGAACACTGCCATCTGTGTGTCCTGCACTCCCAAGTAGTTACATTCCAGTCCTAGACCCTTGGAAGTGGGCCTTAAGGTGTTTCTGCCAAGCCCAGCTATTGTTCCCCATTGGAACCAACACAGAGCGACACAAAACCCTGCAAAGCGCTGTCACAAAGCTGCTAGCCAATTGGAACTGACACATAGCGATGCTGAGCTCTGCAAAGCCTCGCCGCACAGCTCCCTGGGACAAACACAAAGCGACAACAAACCCCACAAAGCCTCACCACACAGGTCCCTGGGACCGATGCAGAGCGACGCCAAGTCACGAAAAGCCTTGCCACACAGCTTTTTGGAACAAACACCATTGCAGTCGGCCTGAACTTGTGTCTTTGTCCCAATCCGGCGTAACCAGATACCCACAGTTGTCGCTTTATGCTTTTTTGCCAAAAATATTAAAAATCGATATCTCCAGTTCTACTGGTTGGATTTTTGTTGTTTTGGTATTGTTTTATCTATTAAATTAAGATCTATTTTCTAACTTTGTTGTGGTCTCCTTTCTGGTGAGTATTCACTGTGTTACTGTTTGAAGTGTTGTACAAATATTTTGTACATTGCCTCTATGTTAAGCCTGGCTGCTCTGTGCCAAGCTACTAGGGAGCTGAGAAATGGGTAAATTTGAGTTTTGCCTGTGCCTTAACCTGACAAGGATTGTGGTTGCTACTTGACCAGGTCTCACACATCAGTCAACCAACAACCCAATTTCTTACAGGCTGGTACTTTTTCCATAGAAGGTTTCACTTAGTTTGCCAAAGAATGCACTAGGATCATTGCCTTGGAGGGAGACATTCCTGATATTCATAATGTTCACTTTGCTACTTGACAGTTGTACATTTTTCCGGTTTCTTGAGACTCTAATGCAGAACAGGCAAGTCACACAAAATATATTCAGTAAACATTTAAAGCTGGACATTGATAAGCTCACTCATCACCTTTACCAATAAGGAGGAATATGGTTTATGAGTAACAAAGCTAACCTAGTATTTCACCTTTGGCCTTTAAATAGAAATTGCAAACCTATGAAAAAGACACATTAGTGGTTAGATGTGTTATTACATTTATTTTGCTTTAAAAATGAGAAATTACACCTGTCGAAATTACGACTCCTAAAACGCATTAATTTATTTCACAAGTCACGTAACACAAAGACCTGCAGGCTCACTGTGCACAAAGTGCTGAAAGTCAAAATTGCAAAAGACACAATTTTCCTGGAATCTTTCTTTTAGGGTATCGTCGCCTTTTTAGGGGCACAAGAAACTGAAAGACTCAACACCAAGGACCATAGTAACAGAATCTTATTCCACCGTAGTCACAGCTTCTCCAGTAAAGGATCATTACTGAGAATGCGGCCATTCAGCACAATTACCGTTCCGTAACTGACACAGACAAGAACAGGCTGTATGAGTTATTTGGGTGTGTACAATAATGTAGTCCCTTATGCAGAGCACGGGGCCGTGAATCATTTTAGAGGTAGGACTGTGTACACTTAAAGCATAAGCTTCCTGTTTAGTGCGCACTTCAGCCAGTGTGAGCAGTCCTTTACTGCGTTATTGGTCACTTAGGGCCAGATGTACCAAAGGTTTTTACCCATTATTTGTCTATTGGAAAAAGTGTTCGTACATATGGCCCTTACTTCTTTGAAAAAATACAATGTTCTCCCATTTCCCAGGCCTAAAACCCTCCCCAGGTTCTGACATATACTGGTTGCTATATTAGGGTCGAGCTGTTCAGATATGAGCCTGTGAGATCTGGTAATACTCCCGTTCCATTGGATGGCCGGCAAGCATTCAGCCTCATTCCCTGGCTCAGAAGGATGCAAAATATGTATAATAAGGAATAGCTTCTTGGTAGAAAATGTGCAATTAAAATCATGTTTGATTTTATTCATCAGCACCATCAGATACTGAGTAACTTCCAATCACTCACACACAAGTTTATTTCGATCAACCAGTATCATAAAAATACATCTACAAAATATCACTTCATAAATATATAAAACGCTAAATGATCAACATTTTAATAATTAGAATAAGAGGCGACACATTCAATAGTTTAAGACAGGTAACAATATTTTTTTTTGGGGGGGGGTCTACTATTGAACTACTGCACTAATGTCACTCCAAGCGCTCCCTTAATTTCAACGCAGCCCTGAGGAATTGCAACACTTTTCCAGGGCAGCAGCTGGGCACACTCTCACCCATCCGGTGTTGCGTGCGTCAAGGCACGGATTAGTAGTGGCTTGGGCGAGAAAAGCCTCCAATACCATGGGTAGTCATGCCTGTAATCACTGATGCAGGGGACTCCCAGTTCTTCCGGTGCTGAGACACGGCTGGTAGTGGGTTGGGTTGGCGGGGACTCCATTTAAAGGGAAGTCTTCGGTGGTGTGTCTTCGTAGTCCCTTGCGTACTTGCCTTACCCTCTGCCACCTTCTGAGGTGTCCTGCACTGTACTTGCAAAGGTGAGACTTATAGCGGGTCGGTGAGCATGGCCTCCGCCGATGCATGGGGCTGTAGTGCGGGGGTACCTGTAGGCTCTGGTATGTGATTATACCCTTTCTGCTTCCTTCTGCTGTGTTCATTTTGTAGTGTCGAAGCCACATTCCATGGCGGACACATTCATTTTAGATCATTCCTCCAGTGACTGTCACAAACATCAAATGCCCTTTGTCCATGATGAAAGTCTGCATGCGTTTCCACAAACACCTTTTCTTTAAAAACAAACACCATGTGCTGTTTATTTTAACTACTTAAATGTATTGCCTTCATCCTCGCTTTCCTCATGTCGCTTCCCCAGTGTTTTCCAAACACATCCGGTGTTCTTTGTTTTTCTGTTGATCGATCTGCACACAATCCCACTACACACCAATACGTTCCATGGCATTCCATGCCACACAATTCCCCTTCACACAATTCCACTCCACACAATTTCACTCCACATAATTCTACAGCACATGACACAATTCCACCACATGCCACACAATTCCATGCCACAAATATTCCACCCAAAGAAGTCCACTACACACCACACAATTTCACTCCATGGCCTATTATTAGGGCTCCCGTTCTATAGTATTTATTGTTTTTAACAATTCTGGCTGTATTTATCCAGATTTTTTTTTGGCCATTTTACTGATAGTTATAGATATTTATTTTGTGGTTTGAGAATAAATGCAGTAGTAAAATGGTCTATTTCCACATTTATTTAACTCTCAGACGTGCACTCATATGTAAAAGCCTGTCGCATTTTAGCAATTTAAGCAATCACATATAGCAAAACACTATGCCCATAATTGCATATTAGCTTTATACTACAGATATATGTTAACATATACCTGTACTTAAATAAATCTGATCCGGTTTTGTAACTCCCTATCTGTGTACCTTCTCAGCTTTTGTGTGGAATTCATGAAAGACAGAATGGAGAGTCTTTCACAAAAAGCACAATTGTCAGTATTTGTCCTCTTTTAAAAATAAACACAGACAGGAAACACATTGGGGCATATTTAAGAAAAGCTGTGCTGCACACAGTGCAGTGCCACATTTCTTGCACTCTTTAGCGCCCCATACCGCCACCATGCGTACGCCATATTTAAAATATGGTGCACCATGGCACAGGGTAGGGGGCAATAGTGTAATTTTTTTTACGCTATTGATGTACTTTGCAGGAGTAGCGCCAGAATTTTGGCGCTACTCCATCAGAGTACATAGGGGCCCATTGTATGCCCATTGTATTCAATGGAATGCCCCTTTTAACGCCTGCCGCTAAAAATGACGCATGGAAATCTGTTAGATTTCCTTGTGCCATTTTTACAGCCCCTCTAATTGGGGTACACCACTTTAGCATTCATTATGCCTGGCGCAGGCATTATGTAGTGCATAGGGTTACAAAGTGGCGCAATGCATGCAATGCTCTAGTTTGTAAATATGGCGCATCGTTTCTGGCCTTCTAACACTGGTGTTAGAATGGTGCTAGAGGCTCTTAACCGATTGGCAGCCAAGGACGTAACTGTTATGTCCTTGACTGCGGCACTGAGGGACCAAGGACGTAACCATTACATCCTTGACCTGGCTCATGGGGGGAGCGCTATCACTCCCCCCATGAGCCTCGCCCCAACCCCCAGGGCAGGGATGGACAGGGAATTGCTTCCCCTTCAACCTCCGCCCTCCCCAGTGAAGTGTGGTGACATCAGAGCGCGATCGCATGCTGAACTCATCAGAGGCCGCCCCCATGAGAAATGCAAAAGCATTTCCGATCACATGCTGGGGGCGGGAGAGGCATCAAAGGAAATGTCTCACAATGTTTGATGTCTCTCTGAGCATTTCTGCTGCCCGATTGTGAAGCAATCGGGCATGTAATAGGCCTCAAGAGAAAGAAAGAAGGCCCACTCTGGTCAACACATGGCTTAAAGGGAAATGTGCCAGAGCATCCACAATGAATAAATGCATGCAGGATTTGTGTGGGTTTTTTAAATGCACGGGTGATGCAGAAATGAGATGTGATTTCCCGGTCAGGCCAGAAGACTAGCTGGTAGGGATTCCCTTTTCTGAAAGAAAGGAAGTACAACGTATAATGGTGCATTACCCAGGGGGCAGATTCTGGAAGAAATAGATTGTACTTGTGTATTACCAAGTGGACAGCTCCTGGAAGAAATAGTTAGGTACTAGTGCATTAGCCAGGAGGCAGTTCCTGGAAGGGACAGTTCGTGTCCATCAGATATCCCAGTGAGATCCGGAGGATTAGAATAGAGAAAGTGAGGTGAATTGGGTAATGTGCACAAAGTCTGGCGCTGCAGGAGATGGTTACTTTACCGGCATCACAGGCCTCACTCTAAAAAGGTCAGATGCCTGGTTCACAAATCCTCGATTTAAGACATTGGGAAGGCGCTTTGGAGGGACAAAAATCGAGACCGAAGCATCAGTGGGGAGACTGACTTTTAGGTAAAAAGATGACCAAATGGTCGGCGTCAACTGACTTTACCCTGAGCACGGTCAGACCCTTGGTTGTGAACCTGAAAAAGCGCAACAGCAATGAACAAAAATAATGAGTAATAGGGAGGATAAAAATAATACAATAGTCCACAGCCACGTCAGTCAAATTATAGAAAAAAGGCAAGAGTTCTCACCAGTGGTTGTACAATCTGAAATAAGTGAGGAAGAGAGGGTGCGAGATCTGTGCCATAGTTTTGAAATCCCAATAGAAGAACTCAAAGTGGCGGGGAAGTGGGGAAATATTATTGCAGAGAAAACACACATATTAAAAGCAGAAAACATCAAAACAAGTAGAAATAAATAGAAGCACCCTATGAATGAAGATAACAATTCCCTCAATCTAGTTTTAACATTTAAATGGGCTCACGACCAACCCCCATGCCCGTGTAACACCCCTCGGTTTAGCATCACAACACAAGACCCTTTTATATTAGAAATACTTCTTTATGCATTTTTCACATACTTGTATGATTCTGATGTTTTAAATGATGGAAGGGATGCCACATCCCCAGACACCTCTACTGATATTTTTAATTCATGATAATGTTATAACACGTATTGCATCAGGCAACAATCCACTTCACCCCCCATAAATGCACCCGCACCCGACATTAGTATGGAAGAAGTGTTGCACAGGTTAGCAATCAATAACGCTGATGTTCACCAGTACAGCCTTACGGTGATGTATGTCAAGTCAGGCAACACTCCATGAGAACACTTCTCCACCAAGCTCACTACTATAGGTTAGTACCATTGATAAGGACATATACATAGCGGTGATGGAGACGAAGGGCAGAAAAGGGCCATAAAGAGTGAATAATAATACAGGAAGTGCATGTCCTGGGGAAAGCCATGGATGCCCCCCTGGAACATATGATAAAAACCATCTCATCAGACAAAAAGAAAATACAGAAATATTGTAAGCAATGTCATAGAGATGCTAAGGACCATGCCCAGCCATGGCCAAAGAAAGGGACATTTGATGAAGATATAGTTGAACACACACTGACTTATATTAGATTTAAGTATCAGAAGAAGAAGAGAAAGAATAGGGAAGCTATTCTGTCATTATGGCGGGTTTTCTGTGATACGAAGACAAGTGTGAAAGTGACAGTCTAAAGAGGCACTAACGCAGGAGCAAGAGAAACCCCCAGAGCAGGCTCCAGAGGAGTCCTCACTATATGGTATCTATCCTACTCTGCCACCTGTGGGGTATCAGGATCGAGAATGGGTTGAACCAGAGGAAGATAGGACAGATGTGAAAGGGGCTGGGAGAGTGCCCAGTCCTGCCCTAAGTGCTCCTTGGGTGGATCATGAGCAGAAGAGAAGTGACAGGACAACACCTAAGTCTTGCACACTAGAGAACAGGCAGGAAGATCCAGGAGCCTTGACCCTCTTCAAGGGCAATGGACAACTGGGCAGATCTTTCTCAAATTGGGAGATACATCGGCAGACACACTGAGGGAGGCAGCAGGAGAGTAGAAGCAGGAAGAAAGAGAGTGGGAAAAAGAGATGGAGAGATCACGGTATGACAAATGTTGAGATGAGATGAAAAGGGGAGCGGGCAGAAGTGGAAGATGAGGAATGGGACGAAGGGTTTGAGTGAAAAGAATATACCTTCAGAGGGGACAGAGGCCTGTATAATTTCCGACCGCGCCCTATACAAAGACTATAATTGATAGCAAGAGACCCAGTAGAGACAGAGAGAAGGTCTATTTTAAAAACAATCAGAGTGGGGCTGATACCTATAGAGACAACAGAAGGAGGGTAGTTATTATTGTCAGCCCTTTTCTGACGAACTGGCAACATGGACTGAAAGAAACAGGAGAACATCGTGGCCCTGACAGGGGTCTTTCCAACCCTATGACTTAGCCACAGCAGAAGACTATATACAGCAGGGATGGGGTGCTCCAGATTGGAACTATCCATACATGCAGGAATGCCTTGCAGTCTGGGAGATGTATGCTGAGGACAAACCAACTGAAGTGATATGTAGTAACTGGCCAGATCCAAGGTAAAGCCAGAGGCTGCCAGTTCTCCCACCCATCGAGCAGCTGCCCCTCATTTTTAAGGGAGGTTAAGTGCAGACATATGTACCCTGGCCACAAATGGACAAAGGGAATTTAAAAAGAGCACTGCCCCACTTTCTGAAGGGGCAGGGAAATGGATAGAATGTTTTGAAAAACACACGCCTCTCCTTGGGCGATGTTAAAAGTTTGCTAAATTCTTTAGTGCGAGACGAGGTAACCACCATATTTACGAGAGCAGGACTCCCTCAAGTCACATTGATAAACACACAGTATGACAGGTCCTCTTTCAACAATGTCCGCCAACACATTTGGAATGCGCTTCAGCAGACATGTCCAGACAGACCAGATATTAGAGCACTTATAGAAGAAAGTATTAAGCCAACTGAGGACATTGAAGAGGTCATCACGAGAATGAAAGAATGATGGGAACAGGAGGTCGGTTGTAATTGGGAAAATACGCGAGGAAATGCACTTTTATTCTACAACGTGTTGAAGAAAGGTCTTCCCACTGAAATACAGTCAGATTTAGATGGGGTAGTGGGAATTGAGGCTAGACCAAGGCCAGAGATACAGGCCCCCAAATACATTATTTTGAATGGAAACAAGAAAAAGATAAAGAAAGAACAGACCAGGCAGAGAGGGCCACCTCTAAGTAGGTGCAACAGAAACTCAAGAAACCGAGCACGGAAGGGCACTTGTGACAGCACCACCAGCAACTATTGCAACGCCAGTGCAAGGGCAGACATCAGGAGGGCAAATAGCAGGTGATATGGGGAGGAGACAAGGAGGTCCATCAGGAGAGCCAGGAATAATGCAGGGGAGAAGGCAAGTAGGATACGGATTGGGACAGCAGTTATTATTGTAGCAAGGTGGGTAATTTTGCATGAGAATGCAGGGCTAAGAGGTCAGATGAACATATGCAAGGGTAGCCTACTTCACAAAGACAGGCATCTAGACTGTTGCAGATGCAATGGGGACCACAACAATATGGGAAACAGGAGTATCCCCAGACCACTCAAGCTCAGTGGGTGGCACCACAGGAGCCACCACTGCAAAATGGGCCACAGGGGGGCAGCAACCCCATGGGAGGGACAGCACAGGTTCAGGTAGGAAGAGTGATGGTGCAAGGACATAACCCCTTCCACGTACCACCCCAAGTGTTCAGTGGGACATTGACACCTAACTATGTCAAATGACAAAGCCCACAGGTAACAACTATGGGTCCATGCACAAGACACTACAATGAGAGAAAGCGATTTGGCAAAGGTACTGGAAGTGTTACGAAGAAAGGGGCCACATGATGTGGGACTGATTAAAAGAGCTGAGCCTGTGAAGATTACATTGAAACCTGGAGCTATATTGCCCAGTATACGTCAGTACCCCTTGTCCAAAGAAGTGGAGGAAGGTATCTTACCTACAATTCAGGCGTTACTTGAGCAGGAAGTAATATATGAGAGACCAACACCATGTAATATGCCGATTTTTCTGATAAAAAAGGCCAACGGAGGAACTTGGAGAATGATTCAAGATTTGCGCTTTTTGAATGTCATAGTCATTCCAGAATTTCTGGTGGTAAACAATCCATCTGTTATACTGACAAATGTCCTCAAAGATGCCACTTTCTTCCCTGTAATTGATCTGAAAAATGTGTTTTTTAGCATTCCATTACACCCAGACAGCCAATATTTGACCCGACTCACATTTAAAAATGCGCAATTCTGCCACAGACGGCTCCCCCAAGGTTTTTGCAAGTCCCTGAGCATTTTTAATAGGACCGTGAACATACAATGCAAGAGAACACTTTTACAATATGTGGATGACATCCTGGTTTGTAGCGCCACTAAAGACATATGTACAAACGATACCATTGGCTTCTTCTGTACACTTGCAGACAAAGGGTACAAAGTTGGCAAAAATAAGTTACGATATGTGCAGACAGAGGTCCATTATTTGGGACAACTAATATCTAAAGATGGGAGAAAAGTGACAGCTGAGAGTAGAAAGCATTAGAAACATGCCCAAGCCCACTACTACCAAACAAATGCAGCAATTTTTAAGACTCTGTAACTATGTGAGGCAGTGGGTGTTTGACTATGCCACGCTGACAGCACCACTCCTCGCCATATTAAAAGAGTCTCACGTGACAGCAAATAAAATAAATTGGACAGATGAGGGGGAGACAGCTTTCCTGGAGCTAAAGAAAGCGATCACGAATGCTCCAGTGTTAGGTACACCTGACTACAAAAAACAATTCTACCTCTTTTGTCATTGTTATGGAATGACAATGACTGCAGCACTGACTCAAAAGACATCTATGGAACATAAGCCAATTGCCTACTACTGTGGGCTGCTAGATCCTGTCATGAAAGGTCACTACCCGTGTGAGCAAGCCCTGACTACAGCAGCATTTGCAGTCCAGAAGAGCACCACTATAGTGATGGGATCACCTTTAGCACTGTCTGTGGAGCATGCGGTATTCGATATCTTGCAAAGAAGCAAGAGCACTCTCACAACTCAGAGAGTATCTGGGTACGAAGTAATACTTTCATTACCATCCTTGCAAGTGGTCAAATGTCACACAGTTAATCCAGCAACATTCATTGCACACCCAGTTACTGACGACGAACAAGTACATAAATGTGCCAATTATGTGCCAGTAGAAGAGAACAAGGTGGGAGAAGACCCCATCCGTGGGAGCATTCTGGTCTTTGTGGATTGATCCTCTTTCAAAGATCAAGAAACAGGGATTAGACATTCAGGAGCAGCAGATGTAAGAGCTGAACAGCAGGGATCATCTGATACCTTACAGATAGTGAGTCATATACCACTACCCTCTCATTTTTCAGCATAAGCTGCAGAACTAGTGGCCATTGTTGAAGCACTGCAGTAGGCTGAGGGGTTAGAAGTCACCATCTATTCAGATTCATAAAACATTACAACCACTGTACATTCTAGCATACACAAGTGGGAGAGGAGGGGGTTTCTTAAATCTGAAGGGTCCCCTGTGATGCACAGAGACTTACTGGCAAAATTGATACAGGCTTTAACTCTGCCATCCAAGGTAGCAGTGATAAAATGTGCGGCACACACAAACAAGCAAGACCTTTCTCCAGGGGTAATGCTTTGGCAGACTGGGCAGCCAAAAAGGCAGCCAAAACATCTCCAAATTACACAGAGTCAGAAGAGAACACATGAGAAATGATGATGAGTAGGCAAAAAAGTGATATAGAATTACCACCCCCGTACATAGAAGCAGCACAATTAGATTTACGTGAATTGCAAGAGCAGGCACAACCACATGAAAGGGAATTATGGGAACAGAGAGGGTGCATATAATCACCAACAGATTTCATTTACAGGAAGGAAAGTACTGGGAAACCTGTAATGCCACAAGCCCTGTTGTATACTACACTAGAGCAACTGCATCTCCCCGCACACACGGCCAAAGAATATCTTCTTGCCACATTACAGCCAGATTAGTTTATCCCACAAATATCTGAAATGATTACTATGTATATTGCTGAATGTGCAGTATGCCAACAATATAGCCCCAGACCAACACTAAAAGTTATTACATCAACAGTTTCCCGCCCAACGGGTCCATTTAAAAATCTACATTTAGACATTGTTGACATGGTTGATAGATGTAACAACTACAGGTATTTAATTGCAGTTGTCTGTTCTTTCTCAAGGTGGATTGAGGCAGGACACTGTCTACATAATGATGCCAAGGCAGCAGCTAACATTTTGATATGAGAAGTAATGCCTAGGTGGGGAATCGCAGAAGCGATCCACTTAGATAATGGGACACACTTTGTAAACACCATTTTTCAACACATCTGCACCTTCCTGGGGATCAAACATAAGTTGTCATCTCTCTATCACCCCCAAAGTAATGGTATAGTAGAGCGCCTTAAGGGCCTGATGAAAAACAAAATAAGCAAACTGGGCGCTATATTGCATAAGAACTGGCTCCACTGCCTTCTGTTAGCCCTGTATGCTCTCAGAAATCAACCAGGAAGTGATCATCATTTGACCCGCACCAGATAGTGACAGGACGTCCTATGCTAACACCCTTTTTCTAGCAAGACAAAAGACAGACGTTCATAAAGCAGTTAAGGTTTTAGGGAATTAAATGAGCTGTTATCTGTCTCAGTTGCTTAAGTCTGCTAAGTTATTTTCTAAACAGGTGGCACAACAGCAGAAGTGCACTACCACGGCCCAGCAGAGCAGTCCAATTCCTGTGGGTCAGCAAGTGTACGTTCGCAATTTTGTTAGACAATTTAAGGACAGCAAGTTCGAGGGGCCTTATCTAGTCACCAAGAGCACCCCCACCGCAGTGAAAGTGGAGGGCAGGAAACCGTGGATACACCTATCGGACACTCGATTAGCCCGTGCTCTGTGTCAAACATTGCCAACATTGCAGGAACAATTAAAGGGGAACAAATAGAAAGACGAGTAACCAGATTTTCTTTTAAAGAGCAAGCGAAGTACCTTATTGGCTCTGCCAACAGACATTTATGGATTACTGTTTTGTCTTCTTGTTTATGTTTTATCATATTTGTAGCTATATTACAATGGTATCTCATTCATGTATGGTATCATGTCCAAATATTGAGCGCTTGCAAAGAGAAGCATATGAGTATAAGACTGTATCTCATAATATTCATGCTAGCTTATTAGATAATATGTGATATCAGCATATGACAGAAGTAGGCATGCAGAGTACTAAATCGTGTTGGCTGGTATGCTCCTTAATTCCACATGCCAGTGATTCAGATAGATTGCATTCCTCTAAAGAAGAACCTCCTAATGTTACAGTGTCTTTTGCATCTTTTCCTGTGTAGAATGAGAGCACGGATGGAACCCCCACAGGTACACAGGGAACATTATAAGTAAACACCACACAGTATGAGGAAGAGATGGCTGACATAACTGATGTCTTGAGTGACTGTTAAGAAATAGAAGTAAAGTTAGAGACACTGGCTGGGACAGGGATTCTAAGGTAAAAGGGGGACAGATGGAAGGCTAGAATATTAGAGCAGGGATTCCAAGGGGTATCACAAGCTACTCTTTTTATGTAAAGATTATTCTGCCACACCTAGGACCTATGATTGTCAGGAAAGACCATATCTCAAGGTAAATGGTTCAGTATATGTCCATGGTCAATGGCACTATGGCACAACATTTGCATGCAGAGCTCTCTCCTTATAGAGAGGGAGTAAAACAACACTAACCCACAACAGAACTGTCAGGCTATATGGGATGAGAATATACAGAGTTTAACCTGGGTAGAAGCACCAACAACTCTTCGAGTGGGCCGAACACCCATTGTCTTTTCCTTATGTTTCAGCAGAAACAGAATGGTCTCGGTAGGAACGAACATCAATTGCATCACCACAAGGTACAATGCTGACATGCAATGGGGCACCTCCAGTCTGATGGACTACTATTGGCAGTGTGGAGAATGGCTATATCTGTGATTTCCTGCAGGATGGAGAGGTCTTTGTTCTTTAGTCACTGTGCACACCCCCTCCTTGGTGATTCCAGGAGTGGACATTTTGAAGCTACATGACCACCTCATAAGCTGTCCAATGACCTTGTTACATCATCATCGGAGGAGAAGAGCCGCCGAGTATTTTGGCACTGCAACTTGGGCAGAAGTTCCGCAGGAGTACCGAGTGTTCAACAATACCCACTTGGTTTTTAGAGGCATCCTCCCATTTATCCAAGCAAAAGCCACAGCTCGATGGTTGCAAATAACATGATGGGAACTGACGAAAGCCATCAGTGCTACAGAAGATGGTTTCAATACAATTAAAGAAAAGTTACTAGCAGTGCGAGTAATGCTTATGCAAAAATAAGCATGTGTTAGACTTGATGACGGCTATGGAAGGAGGGGCTTGTGCCAAGTTCGGTATCGCTTGTTGTACATATGTGTCAGCTAATGATGTAGACAATGGAACAATAACAGAGGCCAGACAGACTCTGCATAATGTGCAGAAGAGAATCGTGGAAGAAGGGGATGCCCCTGTTTCCAGGGTTATTTTCGTGGATGCCGTCTTGTTATCAGAATTGCTTAAAGGACTTCTTCCAGTCCTCGTGGTGATCCTTTTGATGTATTGTCTGGTCCAGATTATTATAGGGTGTTGTAAGTCCAGCGGTCAGAAGTTAGGTTGGATATTTATTAGTAGGGAAGTTAGTATAGTGTGGAAGGAAAAGCAGAATGCATACACGGAGGTAGGTACACGGGGCAGGAAAAGTAAGTTAGTAGTTGAACATTCAACTAGAGGGGGGAATGTAATAGGCTTCAGGAGAAAGAAAGAAGGCCCAATCTGGTCAACACATGGCTTAAGAGGGAAACGTGCAGGAGCATACACAGTGCGAGACAAATGCAGGCGTAACCCAGGGTACCATGTTAAGATGGAATACAGGGGTAGAAAGGAAAACGAAGGAACAGGCCAGGTGCAGGGCAAAGCAGCTGCAGCTGGTCCTCACATACCACAGATAATTTAGAAGGCCGCACACACAAGACCCTGAGCCACTTCTTGATATGAGGAGGAGGGGCACATCGTGGCAGACCTGAAGGGAAGACCCAGCATTCTTGTGAGCGTCAAGGTTGGTAGAGGGAGAAGGGCAGGCTGTAAAACTTCACATTATGAGAGCAGTGTAGGGAGGAAACACAGATAGAATTCCAAGGGTGAGATCAAAAGAAACTGTGCTTGTTAGAGGATGCATACGTATATTATCTACAGAACTGAGCTGAGCTCCAGGCCGTATTATTCTTTGATAAACATATACTGCATTACTACCAGAATTATGTCATTTCTTTAGTCCTGAAAACTTGATGACAGCAGCAGAAATGCCCACTAAACACCAGGGAGTTTGTTATTTTGGTGAAATTGGCATGAGGGGAGCATGCCCTATCTCAATGGGGGCATTTTAGGAGGCCTTTTCTACCCCCCGTGGGCAGATTGGCCTATTTTAATTAGGCCAATCTGCCAATAAGTTTTTTTTTGTGTTATTGACATGAGGGGAGCGACCCCTTGGGCAGGGGTCGCTCCCAAGATGGGAAAATTAGTTTAAGGCCATTTCTTCCCCCCGGGGGAAGATCGGTCTCTTTTTATCAGGCCAATCTGCCCCCGGGGGCAGAAACCACTAGACACCAGGGATTTTATTTTTTAGGTCAATATCAGGCAAGGCGAGCGAACCCTTAGGCAAGGGTCGCCCCCCCCATGAGGACAAGTTTAATTTAGATAATTTCTGATCAGCCTATTTTAATTAGGCCAATCTGCCCCCAAAGGGGGCAAAAAACCACTAGGTACCAGGGATTTTTTTTTTTTTCTTTTTACAGATAGGGAGTGACCCCTTAGGCAAGCATCGCTCCACTGGGGGCAATTTTATTTTAGGCTATTCCTGCCCCCCCCCCGGGCAGATTGGCTTATTTTTATTAGGCCAATCAGCCCCGAGGGGGGCAGAAACCAATAGACACCAGGGATTTTAATTGTTTTATGACAATTTCACGTAAGGGGAGCAACCCCTTAAGCAAGGGTCGCACCCCTGGGGGGGCAAATTTATTTTAGGCCATTTCTGCACCCCTTAGGGGCAGGTCTGCCTATTTCTATTAGGCCAGTCTTCCCCCAGAGGGGGCAGAAACCACTTGGGCACAAAGGATTGGTGTGTGTTTTATTTGTGTGGCAGCCCCTTGTGCAACAGTCGCTCCCCATGGGGGCACATTACTGTTGGCCATTTCTGCCCCCAATGGGGGCAGATTGGCCTATTTTTGTAAGGTCCATCTGCCCACGGGGGCAGAAAGACCACCAGAGACCAGGGAAGATTTTTTTCAAAAAAAGAGGATGGGGTATGGCCATACCCCCACCCAAATAAACGGGGACAAAGTTGTTCTGCCCACTGATGGCCAGATGGGGCACTTACCCCTGATCCACTCCACGGGGGGGCAGAAAGCCTAGTAGATGCCAGGGAATTTTTTTTTTTTAAAGTGTGGGGTGGTGGCTACTAACCATTATGGGCATGGTTATGCCCCCACCCTAGCTGAAGGGGATAACATTCATTCAGCTCTCCCCCACACACTAAAACATCTTATCCCACGGCAAGCAAGAGGACATTTGATTATTTTGGGTTTTGGTTTTACATTTCGGCAATGAGAGCTTGTCTAACTCTCAAACTCGTCCCACTTGGAATGGTGAGGGTTGCACTTTTTTTACTTTGGCATGCTGCCTCCTGAAAACTAAACATCTGGGTGAGTCCAGGGTTGTGTGCTTCACATGCAACCGGCACCATTTTCTTACCCACAATGCCCTACAATCCTCCAACTTTGCTGGAATTCACACATTTTTCCTACTGTTTTATGCTGGAACCTTCCGGAATCTGCAGGAATCCACAAAATATCTAACACCCAGAATTGTCACATCTATACCGATAAAAATTCTGCCCCACTTGTCAGCCTAAAAAAACTGCCCTTTTGGACTCGCTTTGGTTCCCCCTCAATTTTAACATGTTTTTGGCTCTTCCCTGTCACAGGCACTTGGCCCACCTACACAAGTGAGGTATCATTTTGAGGGGAATGTTGGGTGGTAGGAAATATGTGCTGGTGTGGTGATCCCACATAGAAATGTGGGAACATTTAGATTTTTGAGCTAAATGTGAGGTTTGCTGAGGATTCTGGGTAAGAAAACACTGGGGGATCCATGCAAGTGACACCTCCCTGGACTCCCGCTGGTGTCTAGTTTTCAGAAATGTTTGGGTTTGGTAGGTTTCCCAAGATGGCTGCTGAGTTCAGTATCAAAAACACAAGTGCCCCCCTCAAAAACAGGTAGTTTTGTATTTGATACGTTTGATGTGTCCATGTAGTGTTTTGGGGCATTTCCTTTCGTGGGCCCTAGGCCTACCCACACAAGTGAGGTACTATTTTTATCAGGAGACATGGGGGGGATGCTGGGTGAAAGAAATTTGTGGCTCCTCTCAGATTCCAGAACTTTCTATCACCAAAATGTGAGGAAAAAGTTTTTTTTGCCAGATTTTGAGGTTTGCAAAGGATTCTGGGTAACAGAACCTGGTGGGAGCGCCATGAGTCCCCCCATCTTTGATGTCCCTAGGTGTCTAGTTTTAAAAAATGGACAGGCTCGGTAGGTTTTCCTTGGTGCCTGCTGAGCTAGAGGGCAAAATCCATAGCTGGCCACTTTGCAAAAAACAGGTCTTTTTTCTGGGAAAATGTGATGTGTCCATGTTGTGTTTTGGGGCATTTCCTGTCGCGGGCACTCGGCCTACCCACACAAGTGAGGTACCATTTTTATCAGGAGTCTTGGGAGAATGCTAGGTGGAAGGACATTTGTGGCTCCTCTCAGATTCCAGAACTTTCTGTCACTCAAATGTGTGGAAAAAGTGTTTTTTTGGGCCAAATATTGAGGTTTGCAAAGGATTCTGGGTAACAGAACCTGGAGAGAGTCCCACAAGTCACCCCATCTTGAATTCCCCTAGGTGTCTAGTGTTAAAAAATGCACAGGTTTGGTAAGTTTCCCTAGGTGCCAGCTGAGCTAGAGGCCAAAATCCACAGCTGGGCACTTTGCGAAAAACAGCTCTGTTTTCTTTAGGAAAATGTGATGTGCAAGGCCTACTCCATAAGTGAAGTATCCTTTTTATCAGGAGACTTGGGGAAACGCTCAGTGGAAGGAAATTTGTGGCTCCTCTCAGATTCCAGAACTTTCTATCACTGAAATGTGAGAAAAAAGTGTTTTTTTAAACAAATTTTGAGGTTTACAAAGGATTCTGGGTAACAGAACCTGGTGAGGGCCCAACAAGTCACCCCATCCTCAATTCTCCTGCACGTCTAGTTTCTTAGAAATGCACAGGTTTGGTAGGTTTCCCTAGGTGCGGGGCGAACTAGAGGCCAAAATCCACAGCTTTCCAAACAAAGACGTCAGATTTTAATGTAAAAAATGTGATGTGTCCATGTTGTGTTTCCTGTTGCGGGCATTAGGCCCAACCACACAAGTGAGTTACCATTTTTATCGAGAGACTTGGGAAAATGCAGAATAGTAGAACAAGTGTTATTGGCCCTTGTCTTTCTCTACATTTTTTTCTTCCAAATGTAAGATTGTGTGTAAAAAAGACGTCTATTTGAGAAATGCCCTGTAATTCATACATTAGTATGGGCAGAGATGTGCAAATAAGCACTGCTTCTTAATGCCTTATCTTGTGCCCATTTTGTAAATATAAAGGTTTCCTTGATACCCATTTTTCACTCTTTATATTTCACCAAATGAATTGCTGTACACCCGGTATACAATGAAAACCCATTGCAAGGTGCAGCTTCTTTATTGACTCTGTGTACCTAGGTTTCTTGATGAACCTACAAGCCCTATATATACCTGCAACCAGAAGTGTCCAGCAGACGTAGTGGTACATTGCTTTTGAAAATCTGACATCAATGGAAAAAGTTACACTGTAAAATGTGGAGAATAATAGTTTGTAGGAAAACCTTGTAGGATCTACACAAAGGACCCCATGCTGGATTCAGAATTTTGTCTACTTTTCAGAAATGTTTAGCTGTCCAGGATCCAGCATTGGTTTCACACCCATTTCTGTCACTAAATGGAAGGAGGCAAGAAGCACAAAAAATAGTAAAAATGGGGTATGTCCCAGTAAATGCCAAAATTGTGTTAAAAAATTTGGTTTTCTGATTCAAGCCTGCAAATTCCTGAAAGTTGAGAGGATGGTGATTAGAGCTCTGCTAACCCTTTGTTGATGCCATTTTCTGAGTAAAAACCACAAGCCTTCTTCTGCAGCCCTTTTTTCCATCTACTCTAGGGGAACCCCCGAACTCTGAGTATCTCTAGAATCCCTAGGATGTTGTAAAAAAAGGACGCAAATTTGGTGTGGGTAGCTTATGTGGACAAAAACTTATGAGGGCCTAAGAGCAAGCTGCCCCAAATAGCCAAAAAAGGGCCCGGCACCTGAGGGGGAAAAGGCCTGGCAGCGAAGGGGTTACATATGCCCCATTGTTTTCTGCCTGTATTTATCTGTAAAAATCAGTAAAAATGGAAAATCTGAAGCCTTACATATAATTCCACTCTACTCCCTGCCACATAATTCCACTCCACATAATTCCACTACAATCTATGCCACATAATTTCAGTCCACTCAAGGGAACACAATTCCATGCCATGCAATTCTATGCTACACAAGTCTACTCCTTGCTATATAATTCCACTCCATGCATTCCACATAATTACACACCACACCATATGATTCCACACCATGTCACATAAATCCACCGCACACCATGCCACATAATTCCACTCCACACAATTGCACCCTATGTCACACAATTGCACTCCATGGAAAGCAATTGCATTCCATGCCACACATTTCCGCTCCATAGCATGCGATTCCACATCTCACAATCCACGCAACTCTAAATCTCACAATTCCAACCTACACCATAAAATTCCATGCCACACAATTCCATGCCACTCCACACAATTCGACAATAAATATTTCCACATCACATAATTATTCTCCATGGTACATAATTCCACACTACATAATTCCTTGCCACATCACATAACTCAGCTCCACGCCTCATAATTCAACTCCACACAGAAAATTCCACTCCCAACATCCTCATTTCATGTCAGGGCACCTAATTCCACAACATGCTTGCACTGCACTGCAATTGCACTGCATGCCACACAATTGCCCCCATTTTCACACAATTCCATGTCTCACAATTCCACTCATTGCTACACAGTTCCACACCAGACATCACAATAACACGCCACATAACTCCACCCATATTTTTCCACTCCATGTCACATAATTTCACTACATGCCACATGACTCCACTTCATGGACATAATTCCACTCCATTCCACACAATCACATGCCACACCACCTAATTTTACTCTACACCACATAATTTCACTCCAAACCATGCAATCCCACTCCACACCATATAATTCCATGCACTGCCATCTAATTCCACATCACATAATTCCACTCCACACCACATAATTAAACTCTGCACAATTGCACTTATTGCCATACAATTGCATTCCACGCCACACAATCGCACTCCACACCATCCAATTCCATTACTCATAAATCAGCTCTATGCTGCACAATTCAACACTGTTTAACAACTCCATTCCACATAATTCCATGCCAAATAATTACATTCCATGCCACATAATTCTGTAGCACATAATTCCACTCCACAAAACATAATTCCACTCTGCGTGTTTCTACTCCACTCCACTCTACATAATTCCTCTCCATGCCACATAGTTCCCCTTTACTCATGCCACAGAATTCCACACCACACTATTCCATGCCACATAATTCCACACAACATATTTCCACTCCACTCTGTACCACTCTTCACCATACAATGCAACTCTACCTCATGCTGCCACTGTACTCCATTGCACATAATGCCACTGTACTCCTCTCAGTGACACACAATGCCACTCCACACCACACTGCTCCACTCCTTAGAGTACCACTCCACTACATACCACACAATGTCACTCCACGCCTCCACTCCTCATAGTGCTACCCCACTCCATGACATACAATGCCACACAATGCCACTCCCCATGAAAACAATGGCAATGGGTGTCACATAAGTCTTGTGTGAGAGCTATTGGCTTTGTCAATGCTTTGTAGCCATGAAATACACCTGCACGGATGCTTTGCACTATGGCTAAAACTAATTTTAAAAGATGCTATGATGCAGCCAGGGCTAATGCGCTATTTTATAATAAAAGTGCATTAGCGCTGGATGCATCATATTTTGCTTTTATTATTAGTTGTAGTCATGCTCCTATACAGAATGGCTACAAGTCATTGCCAAAGTCGACAATGCCCGTGCTGTGCAGTAGGAGTAAAAGGCAATGCCAGAGGCAATAGTCTCAAAGGTGAGACCTATTGCCTTTGACAATGCTTGATTTAGGACGCAGACTTTCACCAGGTTCGAGGGACTAGACAAGTAACCCACATTCTGTATCAGGCCAAATGCACTAAGCAGCATTTCAATGCATTGGCATCATCACCTAACTTACCTGGCTTCACTAGGTAAATAGAACTTGAGAAGTTGGTGCCCTTTCTGTGGTACTGTACTATCTCTCTACTTTATGGCTCAAGCATTGCCATTTTTCTGCTTCATTTAGTCAGAGTTTATTTAATCAGTGCTATCTATTTTCACTGGTAAAAATAAATCACTCTTCTTAATTGGACATAGTTATGTTCATGTAACTCGTTTTCCACACCGGGGATACTTGTAATCATTCATTCTGGTTTTTTTTTATTCAAAGGAGGAGATACTAGACACTACCGTATAAATCTGTGATCGACTCGGGTTACATTCTTTTTTATTTTTGCGCTTTAGAACAAGCCTGTAATTATATTTCCCATATATGTTTTTCATTTTATGGTACTTTATGGGGCTCATTATGACAGGTCAGCAGATGTCATAATGATACCCATTCAAATGTACACATAGGGGCAGATATAAGGAAAGTGGCACTGCACCTAGTGCAGCACCACTTTCCTTGCGCCCCTTAGTGCCCCCCTACAGCCACCATGTGGGCGCCATTTTCAAATATGGTGCACCATGATGCAGGGTAGGGGCAATAGTGTCATTTTTTATGACGCTATTGATGTACTCTGAAGTCGTGCCAAAATGTTCCTGCTACTCCTGCAGAGCACATAGGGGCCCCTTATAGATAATGGTATGCCCCATTTTAACAGCTGCTCTGAGCAGGAGTTAAAAGTGCTGAAAGAAATGGCGCAAGGAAATCTTTTAGATTCCCTTACGCCATTTTTTTCGGCCTCCCTTGCATACATTATGCCTGGCGCAGGCATAATGTGGCACAAGGCTTTCCAAAGTGGCAGAATGCATGCATTGCGCCACTTTGTAAATATGGCACTGAGAAAATGCCACTTTAACGCTGCCTTAGTGCCACAAAAATCATGCTATGGTAGCACTAAGGTAGTGCTAGGGGCTCTTAAATGTGCCCCATAAAGTTGAAATGCATTGACGTTTCATGAGCCAGTTAATGTGTTGAATTTGGTGTTTGTTTGTCACTTTCAGGATTCGTAGGCATCTACCCCCCCAAACACTCCCCAGATGCCCCCCACCCACCCGCTCCATCCACGCTCCCCCCTTCTGATCCCCCACCCCCATTCACGCACACTGGCAGACAAGCACCACGCATACACTCTCTCACACAGGTATACTCACATTCATTCACGCATGCATCCATTTATTCTTGCACATATCTGTACACACATTCACACTGACACATAGACATGCATTCACATTTCCATTCATACACGCATTCTCACACATAATACACACACGCAAACAACACTACACACACATTCGCATTCACACACACACTTACACATTCATGCACACACCCCCACACACAAACACAACACCGCCCATCCCCTCCCCTGTCGGAAACCCAACTACCACCAGCAGCGCCCGCTAGCAGAACACCGCTAGGCCGTATTATTTGACATAATACGGCTACTGGCATGGGGCTGCTGGTTGTAGCAGTGCCACCATAACACCATCTGCCAGTATGGCCACAGCCTGATTTTCGCCCTTCTTGTGGCGGAAATCTGGCTGTGGTCATAATTTGGTGGACAGATGTTAGCCGCAGGGGCGGTCTTTTGGCGGCCGTCGCCGCGGCGGTAGGCGACATTTACCACCAATCTCAAAACGAGGGCTATAACGTTGAGTTAAACATGTGCAACACAACATTTTCATGGGTTACTGATGTGAGTAATTTTAAATGATGCAGGTCCAGTGTGCCTTTTTAGGTCTAGCATAAGTGTTCGACGTGTTGTATACTTTTAAGTATACTTATACTGTGGTTCAAAGCTATTTAATTTGTTGGTTGCAGTGTCCTTCAAAAATCCTTGCTTGTGGTCAGTTCTGCCTCTTTGTCCTGCCTTTTTCACTTTGGGAGCAGCACCAACTACTGTTTAATTACGCTGTCCTGTTTATCTCTTCTGTCTGGGACTTTATTTTTAGTATTTGCCTTTTCGTCTTACACTGTGGGTGTGTGTTCAGTCCTTTCTCCTGACCAGCTCCATCTGTAAACATAAAACCAACAGCAGAGGGGGGCTTTTCCAGGGCCAGCTCGCCCTTGCACTCTTTCTGTTTTTTTGTTTTTTTTTTACTTTGGGAGCCATGTTTGTGATTTAGTTACTTTGGGCACCATGTTCAGAAAAGAAAGGCACTTGGAAGCTTGCCGTGCCCCCACCAATCTTCTTTAAGACTTGTTCTGAATAGCTGCAAAACTCCACTTCTTCTCCTCAGGCTGTAGCTGCCTCCTCCTCCCTCCTGCTTTTTTACATTAGCTGCTTCCTCTGCTCGTGTTAAGTGTTTTGTTTACTTTGTGTGCTGGCTTGATGAAAGGTTTGTGGCCACTTCATTAGTTGTGCTTGATCTTTCTTCACGGCGGCCAGGCTCTTTTGCTTGCTTTGTGCTCATGCTGGCCGTTGGCTCGCTTATTTAAAACTGTTTTACTTTTCAGTTTATGTGGCAAGAAAAGTCCGGTTAGGGGTTTACAACGCTAATAGCTTTAACTCGAGTAAACGCGAGACCTATAGCATGGCAAATGCTTGTTTCTATTTCTAGATGAGCAGTGATAAAAGAACTAGGTGCATGAGAGAGGTGTTAAGTTCTCATCTGGCATTACGCTGGGGTCCCTTGGACAGACAGGCAATAAAGCAGATCATGGTGCATAGTAGTGAGGACATGCTCTTTAAGGGGGATGAGATGGTGATGGGATCTAGGTCCATCTCCAGGAAGATCATTTGTCACCTGTATCATGAAGAATTTCTTCTTCACCCACGTTTTCTCATCCTGCTACTTCTTCTTGAGTTACCCCAGAGTTCGTGCCTCCACCACCAATACATTCACATAGATTTCCCTTCCCAGCATGTGGCCATTTACGCTACTCGCCTAATGGTAAATAAAAGCACACCACCTACTTCGCTTAATAAACAACTCCAAAGGTAAGTACAATGCCTGTCTCTTCCTTTGTTAAGTTATTCTGTCTCTCGAGTGTGGATTGCTGCTTCTTGGAATCTGTAGGTATCATGTGCCATCCCATTATTGGGGAAGTTCCAGAAGAACAGGACAGAGACTATGGTATGGGGAGTGTTCATGTGATTGCAAGGTTAATGAGTGTCAGGTGTGCCGAGATCTTGATTATGTGTTTATTGCTTCCCTATTCCCTTTCATTCAGACTCACCTACCACAGTAGAGCGAGTGGGTTGGAGAACTCCCCTGACAGGTGTATAGTGGAAATCTGACCACAAAGTTACTAATCGTACCTTTATGTTGGTAATTTCTGTTGTAGCAGGCTCCACCTCATTATGTGAGAGGGTGGAGAACCGTACATCTTACTACTTGGCAGAGGCTTCCTCTATAAATGGTGCATACCATAGAGGCAGAGATTTCAGCCTAGGTATGGGCACAAATCTATATGCACGGCATTTGCCATTTATGAAGCAAGTCAGCTATCTGTAAATGTCTGCTTTTTATGACTGTTTTGGTCTCATGTTTTTTGCATTGCTTCTGTTACCTTTTCATTGACTATTGCTCATTAGGGCTTATAATACTAATCCAACATGAGTGCTTAGATGCTACCGATACTGCTTGCGCGTGTCTATTATCAAAGTCCTTTTTATTCTTACATCTTGCCTGCCTTGCAACAACTGCCTGCAGTAAAAGGAATCATTATTTTTCATAATGTTAGGACAATTCCTTTGCGTTGGGGCCTCAGCTGCTGCCCTTGGTGCCAGCTGCTGCTCACTGGACCAAGAAAGCGGTGGTAATCAGGTATGAAACACATTAGGGTTGATGCTTGATTTTGGTCTTTTTACAGAACCAAAGTCCACAATATGCATATCTGAAATGTTTATACTTATTTCTGCCTCCTGAAGAAACTGAGAGATTTGGATGTATCTTGATTATGGCAAATGCCTTGCGCTGTTTCTGTTTGGGAAAAAACACATCAAACATATTAGCCAAGAAATAGAAGAATAGTAACCTTTTAAATTGCACTTATGACCGTAGCTTTTTGCTGAATATAGGGTGTTATGTATGCCAGTTTAATAGTAATCCATTATTGACTTTAGAATGATGAACGACTGAACAGTTATCGCTGGGATTTGAATTCCATATCTCAGTGTGTGCAGTATTCTTTCAACCACCTTGAAGCCATAATACCCAGGCATAGTTGTCAATGTGATCTGCCAAATGTGAGATATTGTTGCCAGGAATGACTTTTTAGTAAACAGAACTTTGCATGCTAGGATTTGTACTCCAGTTTTACCTTTAGAGTAACTCGGTTGAAAAAGTCAGCATTCAAAGTACTGTTGGTTAAAAAGCGGGAACTTGGTGAAGGTCGTGCACGTGATATGGGACCATTCATCATCAATGTCAAGATTCTAGGGGTGCACCGAACCTTTGCATTTGTGTAAGGAACATGTAAACCGAAATTTGGTGAAATATATATCAACTCTCAATAAAAACATCTGATCTCTCTAGCACATGCAATCTAGCACAGGGGGATGGGGAACGTAAATAATGGCGCTAACATTGCTTAGCACCATTATTTGACAGCTGGGTATGGGTAGGCGTTAGAGGACCTGTGGGCCCCAGGGACACCCCCACCCACACCAGAGGGACATCACAGGATGGGGGACCCATCCCAGGTAAGTCCTGGTAAGTATATATTTTATTTTTTCCCACTTGGGGGTCCTGACTTGGGGCCCCCTGCATGGTGGTGGCCCCGGTGGCCATGCCAAGGGGACACTGTCCACTGGGTATGGCCACTGGGGTGGTGGGCATGGCTCCTCTCTTTACAAAGACAGGAGCCATGTCCATGGGGGTTGTGCACCAGGAAATCGCGTTACACTGCTTAGAGGCATTTGTTTGCCTCTAAACAGTGTAGCGCCATAATTCGGTGCACAAGCTCCGGTTTCCCCTACACCTCTCCCACCCGTTTAGCATCCTTTACAAGGACGCTAACAGGGCATTAGCGCCAGCTAGCACCATTCCATAAATATGCCACCCGGCCGGCATTCAGGAATGGCACTAGTCAGAGCTATACTCTTGCACGTAAAACTGCACTAATGCAGTTTTGCGTGTAAAAGTATAAATATGGCCCTTAGGGCTTGATTTATACTTTTTTTGCGCCGCATTTGCATCATTGTTTGACACACAAGCGGCGCAAACTTACAAAATGTAATTGAATATTGTAAGTTTGCTCCGTTTATGCGTCAAAAAATTATGCAAATGCGGCGCTAAAAAAGTATAAATCAGGCCCTAATAGTCCAGCACATTCCAACGCATGGTTTGGAACCGGCTTCACCTTCATTTGAATTCTTTGCAAATCAATATTACCTGCAGGCCGCAGGTGGTGTTCTTCAATCCGTGTTTGTGCTATTCCTAATTGGTTGCTCCCGTGAGGTTTCGGGGAAGCAGCTGGTGGCCCATCTGGGCTGAGACACTTGTTCACAAGTCCCATTACTTCTGCACATTTGGAGGCGCCGGGGGAGGGAGGGGCGCACTTCTCGAAGGTCGCGATGGAAAGAGAAGATCAGAGCTAATGCCTGGCTCGCTCCTGCCTGGTGTTTATGAGAGAGGCTCATATATGAACCTAGACACGCGTTCTTCATAGAGGAGAGCTGCTTAGGGGCAGGGGGGTCTTAACACGTAAAGATTTCTGTCAAAGACAACACGTAGCAGGACAGAAGCTAACACTACGGGTTTTCGTCTCGTACATGTCTCAAATAAGATATGCAGTCTAAAATGAGGCAACACTTTCTAACCACAGTGTCGGAATGTTTCTGTCTCTGTGGAGCGTACACTTTGTAGGCCCATGTCCATGTTGAGCATTGTGTCTTCCATCAAGAGAACCATGGGTAACCGCTAGCGCATTGTGTCGAAAAATATGCATTTACACGACGTATAAATGCAAATGCTACAAATACAAACCGGATCACAAACACCCTTAAGTGTACTAAAGAGAGCATATTATAATAAATGTTCTTTAAATTTCGTGTTACCTACAAGCTCCCAGGAACTATCCCTACTCAATTTATCTTGTGAAGCTACCGTACTCAGGCGCTGCAAGGTATGTTATTACTTTAGGTGCCATTCAATTGGAATCTAAAGAGCACATACTATATACAATTTGCCTTACTTCTAATACCCCCAGTACGAGCTCTCGAAGATGTGTCACCGAGAGCGATGCCCCTTCAGGCATCTTCGAGTTTTCCAGATCCTCGAGTCGGGTAAAATGGATCCGGAGTTTTCGGGTACAGATCGCATGCAGAAATGGAGTGGCTGGGACAGGTGCAGACGTTGTGAGCAGAGGCACACTCTGGCCCTCACCAGCCCCCACCAGCACTACAGGGAGAGCAGCCATTTCACTGTGTCAGAGGCCACAGCCCCACCAACCCCCAGCACCATCCTTGCCCAGCATCCCCTGTTTCACACAGGCCGTCCGCAGATATTGCCTAATGTTTTCCCAGATCCTGGATGCATAGATTGAGAAGGCTTGCTTTCTGGTGTCTTATTTCTTGCAGATCCTCATCTGTGATATATTGGCTACTGGTGTTGAGTTGTCTGCCTCAGATCGCTGGTTTCTCTGGAGTTGTTTCATAGGGTCTTGTAGGTAATGCAGCTGCTATTGAACATGATGCGAGCTTGAATGCAGCTTCTATTGAACATGATGAGAGCTTGAAGAGGAAACAGTGAAGTTCCTCCAATATCAGGGCAATGTGGTTGAATTTCCTCATACCACTAACGAGAAAAGCCCTAGCACGCAGTATGCCTTTTAGGGGTACCAATGAGTAGTCGACGAGCAAGACTCCACAGTGGCATATTGCTATCAACGACATTGGTAAATTGTGTCCATGATGAAGGTTAATTGCAAGATGCTATTAAAGTTTATGTTAAAGAGTCCAAGAAAAAATAAGCCCGGATCTCAAGAGTTTCTCAGACACTGTGAAGTATCACTTCAGTGAGAAATCCTGCGACACGTCGAGATTTCAACTTTTCTTCGATTTCTTGTTAAAATGCTTTAAGGCAGTTTGTTCAAATCATGTAACCATCCTTTCTGTAGAAGCCACACTCTTTGTCTTCAACAGATGATCACACAGCAGCGAGGGAGTGATTGTGCCTAAAACAAGAGCTCAATAAGGAGTGAAGTCCTCACACTTTCACAGTTGTTCACCTTTGTAGTAGCACCTCTTTAAAAGAAAAGAGTTCCTGAGGGAACGGTTCATTTTGCACTTAACTAAGGAAACTGCTGTCTCCACCTCCCCACGTTCTTCATCTATTCTAAAGGGAATGGTCAGGGAAGAACTATTAGGAAGGCCACTACTGAAAGGTCACTAGTATATTTTGCAGGTGGCACTTTCTCTACCCTCGCATACTCTGGTGTCTGGTGTTTCACAAAAGCTTCAGGAATGTGAGAAATACACTTTGCTTATCTGAGAGGTGGTTACCCACACTGTTCTTGTTTCATGCTTTACCAGTAGGAACCGAAAATGAATCCCACATCTCATAACCACACTCTTCCATTAACTGCAGATTCATAATATCAGTCACCCAATACTCTGTGTAGAAGTACCATTAAATCAAAGGGCCCAGATATAATACTTTAGTCAAATTTTGGCACGCCAGTCCACTAGGCGTCTGGCTTCTAACAAAATACAATATGCAACTTACTATATAGGATCCCATTGGCAAAGGTGATGATTTTATATTATTCATATACCTTACCGTGTAAGCTTTAAATCTGTTTTTGAGGTCATATCTTAGTCCTATAAATCCTATAAGGTAGTAGGACCGTCTGACGTTTTGTGTTGTTCATAATTTTAACTATCATACATTCCTGTCTGTGAATAAAAGACATATGTGTTAGTGAGTTCCTTGAATGTAATTACTCCGCATATTTCAGAATGCAAGGCAAGGATTTGCGGAGGTTTAACATATATAGCAAAATGCTTGATCATGGATGATTTACATTGGAAATTGAACTAATAGAATAATAAAGTCTGCCATTCAGTCCTTAGCGATCTTAATAAGAAATGCTCACTTCAAAATGTTGACTTATGGCTGTTAGGTGGTGTTTCTTTGTGAGCATACAGTAGTGGTGCGTACTCCCTGGGTAGAGTGAACTGCTGATCTAGTTACCAGTAAATGAAAGCTAAGTACCAGTGCCTCTTTCATGTATACACCTGTATACCTGGGTGCACCGATTCCTTTGATCCCTTACTGCTCCTATCGGTCATCTGCTTTGGCCAGGCTATTTTCAGAGATGGATTCAAGGATTGCAATATATGGGGTATTCCTTTCACAGGGAGCGATACTCATTGATACAAACATGAAGGCTTCGAACTCCACTGTAATGACATATATGATCGAGTATAGGGAAAATACAGCCCCCCTTCATTTATTTATTCTATTTATTTAGTTAGTTATAGTCAGTCTAAATGAACCACAAAGTAACCATGTGACATCTTGTAAACAAAATCCCATGGTTTAAAGTTCTTAACCAAGTGGTTTAGGCGGTTTGCCATTGCTTGATCCATGTTGTGGTCCAATAAGAAGTTTGCACTAAATCAAGAAATGCATATTGATTCTAGTTACTCGGAGTTCCATGACCTTATAAAGGTAGTGGCATCAGCCTCATTCTTCTATATGATCACAGAACCCCTTAGTGACTTCCAATATCCTTTTGTAGTACAGCAGGGGTACTTGGTCATATATATTACCTACTAGCAGTCACTAGTAGGTAGTTAAAGTTAGGACCTAGTTTCCATAGGAAAAGCGTGTTTTGTTAAGCTAATAACTTTGAGACCATTTGAAGAATCTCACAACATTTTCAAAACCAGTTTGCCATTCACTTCAGCTGTTGTCTGGAAACTTTGAGGGTGATTTGTCAAACGGGGGCTGATAAAAAAAGGGGGTCCCAAAACACAGTTTCCCCATGCAGTTTCCATGCAGTTATGTTAGAGACAACTATAGCCTGAACCGCGGGATGGAATTACACCAAATTTGGCAGAAAGTTATGTTTTTTTGTAACTTGGTGTAAATCTGTTCAGTAGTTCTGGAGTTATTATAGAAAAAAGATCTATGTATATCTAGGGACAAGGGTCCAACGTGGCAGATCCACCAATCCATGTGCCAACAGAAATGCCATGCTTGGCTGACTGCACCATGAAAGGAACGTTGCAGCTACCATTTTGTATATCAGGGCTCAGTCCCGGGGGAGGTACTATAACTTAAACATCGTAGAAGGGGTCAGGGAAGAGGTACCCTGGCCCCATGGGACTGATAGAGTGGTCTACGAAAATTTCCCAAATTGTTTTCTTTTGCGTTGCTCAAGGATCTGCGGATCTGTGGTGCTAATCAAAAAGAGGAGGGACTGGGAGGTTATCGGTCCAGTGTACAGTCCCCCAACATAACCTATATAAATCGTGAAGTACACTGTTCCTATAGAGACAAACCTACATAGAAGACACAGGGGGACCTACTATCAGGAGCATAGAAAGCCCTCATACATCAGTTCGGATGTAAAGCATCATCATTGGGCAAGCTCCTTGTCAGACCGTCACTGCAATGTCTGACGGGCTCCCCTCCAGTGGAAGAGGGGCTCTTAACTGGAGATCTTTCATTCAAATGAAGCCGGAGCTGAGTGCAAACAATAATAATAGTGAGGAGAGAAAGAAATACAGGATAACTCAAATGTGATTAGGGGGAGAAAAAGGAGCACTGTCCTAACCCCTCTACTCATAGGTCAACATGTTTTGCGTCTTGTTGGTTCTAAAAAGGATCCAGTGATCTTTCCTCGGGACCAAAGTGTAGATATAATTTCTCCTCTAAGTATGTTATGAACCCCTGTAGGGTACAGGTAAGGCAACAAATTTTGGTCACTTACGTCTTTGTCCACTGCACGTCTGGTCAGTTTATAGAAAAAAGTTGCCCATCCCAATTCGGGGTATCCATGGATCCAGACCCCAATTAAAAAAACATGGACCCACTCACCCCCCACAAAAACACTCCCACTCACAGACCCACACAGCCACACACATCTACTCACACACCCATACAGCCATTCACACACCCACCCACCCACACTCACAAAACCACTCACACACCCACTCAGACTGGTACACATACACACACTCTCACACTTCATACAATCAAACACCCACTCAAAGAACCACATAGCCACTCACACACCCGCTCACACACTAATACAGCCACTCACACACCCAGTCACATACTCAAAAAACCACTCATACACCCACTCACATTACTGGAAACCCATATAGTGAAATATCATACAGTGGAGTGTGGTAGACTGAAGTGACATACAGTGTAATAAAGTAGCGTGGAGTGGCATACAATAGACTGGTGTAGAGTGGAATAGTGTATAGTGGAGTAGCGTCCAGTGGAGTTCTGAACAGTAGAGTGATGTAGACTGGAGTGGTGTCCAGTGGTGTTGCATACAGTGTAATAGTGTAGAGTAGAGTGGCATAGAGTGGAATAGCATATAGTGGAGTAGATACAGTGTAATGAGATATAGATGTACGTGAAATTTAGCAGCAATGTAGATTATGGTGTACAGAGTAAGTCAAAACAGCAAATTGCGCTGCCTAACATTCCCCAGGTTTACCAATCAACACAGTGCCATGCATGGTGGCCTTCCATTCTTTTGTAAATCTGAATTAAGTATTGCATTGTCTATGCAACACCATGAGTGACACAAGTGTACCGTAATCCAGTAATGCAGCTATCCCTAGTTATAACTTTGCAGTATACTGTGATACATGGTAATGACAAGCCAGTATATAACTGGGTGATGGCCGTTTTCAGAGAATGAAAAGTCAGCTCTATTGTTTTTACTGCACTTTGGCTATGTTCAGTGTCAGGGTCTTAGATATAGGTAAGTAATAGGTCCCTACCCATTACCACTTCATTGAAGTGATAATAGGTAGGGAAAAGTATTTATTTTGTACATATTTTTAAATACGTTTATGGCCATGTACCACAGTAGTTTCACAAAGTTTTTTTAAATATCTTGAAAGTACTGCGGTGACAGATATTACTAAGATTAAATACCTCATAACTTGAAAAATACTTACCAGACTTGACTGCAATAATCAAAAAGTATCATCTCTGCACCATAATGTATTATTCTTCATTATTTAATGTAAATCCATTCAGTTGATATTGCTCTATGTCAAATACAATAGATTATGAAAGAAAAAATTGGTGGAAAAATACATTTTTGGACCCCCTTTTATCTTTGTACTTCTTTTAAAGATTCACTACAAAAATGTACATTATCTCAAAATGTAGAAACTGCTATAGGTTTGGAAAGGCTTGCGATGATTCATCAAACAGGTGTAAAGTTATTAGGTAGCTAATATCCAAGGAATTCCTATCTTTGGGAATACTAACTATAACTACAGAGTGACAATCAGATTTAAGTGATTACTTTATTTTTATCTATTGTATTTGTTATGTATTTGCTTATTGCTTTACGTATTCTTGTGACCATAAATCTGTCTTTTAGTTGTTCTTGTAGTAATTCTGAAACTTACATATGTTGTGTGGTTTATTTTAGTACGATTGCGCTACATATTAAGCCCAAAGTAAATGAAGGCCAATCATTGTTGTTATAAAAATTAAGATATTTTTTTCCTAATGGCCAATTATCATGTCTTCCAAATAGTAGTTTGTGTAGCTCACTGCTAGGTCATTTTTTCCATTTTGCTGCACAGGAGTACACAAGTATGGCAGTTTTTGTTTGGCTTGCTAGGCACATTTTTATTTTGTAAGCCAGAGAGCATGCAAAGAAAACGTATGTAGAATGTTATGACTCCATCTTGTGCCCTATGTACAGTGGTTTTTACACATCAGGCCCATGTCACCGTTTCTTGATGGTGCCTTTCTAACCTGAATAATCCCAGTCATGGTTGCTTCCCTAGTGGCGCCTCTCAGGGCCGTGTTCTGTCTATAGTTTCCCCCTTCACTGAAGTCTGAACCCTTGACACTCCTGTTGTGCTACTATGCAAGTTTCATCCAATTTGAACTAGGAGATATCACATGCCCAGTTAGAATAATCACTTTTTCTCTGAAGACCACTGGAATGTACCATCATGCACTTGGATTTCGCTGTATTGGTCACATGTCAACTACTGTTTGGACCTGCTACTGGGTAGGCCCATGTCCCCTGTTATGCAACACATGTATTTTCACGCGCTTCTGGTTCATTGGAATATTCCACGCCTCACTGTGAGCCATGCGCCTTTCTAGAACACTCCTGGCTTCCCGTATAAATATCCTCCTTGAATCTGCATCAGCGCTTGGCCTCTAACCTGTTCCTGATGTGCACCAGTATCGTTCCTGAGTTCCAGTCTAGCACAAGTCTCTTCAATGCAATTGTTTCCTGATTTGCCCAGTCCAGTGCTGTAGTCTATCAATCCCTCCTGATGACTCAGCGATTCTGGCATCTGCAAAGCTTACAGTGTTTTTCTCCATGAATCACGACTCTGCTTCTGCTGAGGTTCTTGCAGCCAGTTTCCTGTTGTTTTGGATTCCAGTTCCAGTATTGTTAAGGCTAAGTACTTAACTCTCAGGTTAGTGCACACTAAAGCATAGACTTGTGATGTTTCAAGACTTTATTCCTGAGCCGTGACCCTGTTTGAAGTCTGAACATTGTTGGAGTATTGAGCCCTCCCCTGAGGTCCAGCACTTTGAACTCTTGTTGTAGCACTCTGAACTCTTCATATATGAACTGGGAGTTTGCCATCGTGCTCTGGACTGGTTGTATCTGCACCTTGAAAATAGTTCAGAGAGACTATAGTCATATTTGTTCAGACTCTTATTTCCCGTGTGTTACAGAATTCCGGAAGTTCTTCATTTATTCTTAAATTGGTTGCTGTTCTCTCTTTCATTTAATATTCATGATGATAAATGTAAGTGTATCTGAAGCATAAATAATTGTTGAGGTTTTAAGTAGGGAATAGTAATAACATTGTTTTTTGTCGGATGCAAAGTATTGCATCTGCGTAGAAGATATCGAGGTCCAGGGAGCCCCAACCTTCTAGGCAATGTAAAAGGCAGTTGAGCAGTTCCTGTAGTGACGTGGGTGCTTCTTTTTCTTGTCTTGAGATTGGAGGTCAAGCTTCGTCCCCACGGTTGGAACCAGATGAGTGCATGGCATAGGGTAAGATGTATTCTGTTTGTTATGTATTTGTTTATAGATTTTCATTAGCCTGTGACCATAAATAGGTTTTTCAGTTAATCAAGTAGTAAATCTGAAATTGTACATATGCAGTCTAGTTTATTCGTTGGACTTCTTTGCTACTTTTAGTAGTATTGTGCTACATATGGTGGTCAAAGTGAATGAAAAGCAATCACTGTTGTTGTTATATACATTGAGATTATTATTTGTCCTAGTGGCCAATTATAATGTCCTCCATAAAAGTACTTAGGCCCATATTTATACTTTTTTAGCGCCGCATTTGTACCGCTTTTTGACGCAAAAACTGCGCAAATTTGCAAAATACAATTGTATTTTGCAAGTTTGCGCCATTTTCGCGTCAGGAAATGACGCAAATGCAGCGCTAAAAAGGTATAAATATGGGCCTTTGTGTGGCTCCCTGCTAGGGCAATTTTTCATTTTGTTGCACACAGGTGTATCAGAAAGATGATTTTTGTTTAGCTTGTTGGGTGATTCTGATTTTGTGAGCCAGAGAGCATGCAAAGAAAATGTATGTGGATTAGGATGTATTCTGTTTGTTATGTGTTTGTTTATAGATTTCCAATAGCATGTGACTTTGAATGGGTCTTTCAGTTGTTCAGTTGTTCAGGTAGTAAATAGGAAGCTTTACATATGCAGTCTAGTTTATTTTTTGGGCTCCCTGATACTTTTAGTAGTATTGTGCTACAATATATCACTAAGGTGAAAAACTTTATAATTTAAGAAATACTCTACTTAACTGCAGTACCCAGAAAAACAATCTGCACACCCTAATATCCAATGCTGCCAAATATCAGCAACATTTGACTGGCAATTTCCGCGCTGTGCAAAATACAAAGGTCTATGCAAAATGCATTGGATTTCAAGCCTGTTTGGGTCCCCCTTTTTTCTTTGTACTCACTTGACCAAGCACAGCAAAACCTTCAGTACTCCCACAATGAAACGTGGGCAGCAGGTCTGCAAAATCCCTACCTCTGGTCACCCTAACTGTAACTACAACTATAGCTACTTCAACTGTGTAAAACACATATACATATATATATATACATATATATATATATATATACACACACACATATATGTATATATATATATATATATATATATATATACATATATGTTTATATATGTATATGTGTATATATGTGTGTACGTTAGTTAGGTTCCGAATTTACTTGTACAAAACCATAGAAATTCATCTGTTATAGTTAGAGTTATTTCAATTAACTATAGCTTGTGCCCTAAGGTAACTATAACTCATAACTCATGCCCCCGCCATGCACAGTTTTTTTATGAATAATTTTAAAGCAAATGTTACAGTGATATTATGAAGGATAATGTATAAAAGATGTCATGAGTGTTGTTATAGTTACTTGAAATAACTCTTACAATTACAGGTGAATTTCCATGGTTTCTATGGTTTTGTACATTTAAAATGTGAGTCTAACTATAATGTCTCTGTAACCTTTCATTTTTTAAGCGAATTTCTATGTTTTTTAATTCTATTTCCTAACTCTATAGTCTGTGTAAACTTTGGGTTGTTTTCAGTAAATTTCAATGTTTTTTTTAATGTAAAGTAATTTTAATTACTATTTGTTAATCCAACCACAGCCACAAATGGTCTTCGGCCATGCATAGTGTGGGCTGGTGGTGGGGCCTGCGGCCAACCCCCCCATAACCACCCAACCCCGTGCCACGCACATCCTTTGGCCGTGCATGGTGGAGGTTGGCCGCAGGTAATTATAACTGCTAAATTTCAATGGTTTTGTGCATGTAAATTCAGAACCTAACTATAACGTCCCTATAGCTGTGTTTTTTCAGTGAATTTCTAAGGTTTTTTTAAATGTTAATTTTTAACTATAGCATTCCTGTAACCTTTGTTTTTTTAGTGAATTTCTATTGTTTTTTCATTACTGTATGTGAATCCAAACACTGCCGTGCAGGGCCTTTGGCTGTGCGAGGTGGGGGTTGGACTGTGGCCAGTCCCTGCAGCCAAACCCCCTAGCCACTCGATCCCCATGCTGCACATGGCCTTTAGCCTTGCATAGCAGGAGTTGACCACAAGGGACTGTCTCTCTGGCTGTGTGAGTAGCTGTGGGAGTATCTGCCTGGGTGTGAGACTGGGCGTGAGAGGGTCTATGCGGGTGTGAGAGTGTCTGATTGCACTCCAATAGATGAAAGATGTATTTACCTCCACAAAGGATTTTAGATTGTTTTTCAATATGGAATAACTGAGTAAGCATACTTGCTTTTCCATCGCCAAGCCATGGGGTTATGATCATTTGTCCTTTCCAGAAGTAGAGCTTCAACTGGGGCACCTGCTATGTTTATATTTGTAAGTGCTTCCTCTTTAGGTTTAATTTCTCTGAAATGAGCATCATGGCCAGAATGGAACCTCACCTGCTCATTTATCAAACAAGGGTCCACAGTTTTGCTCAAAATGTTTATCCAACAGGAGCACTTTCTACTGATTAGATAGTAAATGCTACCTTGTTGGTAAATATCCATTGTGGGGGAGGTGGGCCATGCAGCTCTCCTCCCCTGGCTGATTTAGGCTCAGAGGACCTTAGCCCTCGGGGCCTGGCCGTATATATTTTTTTTCAGGGGGGCGGGAGTGTCTGAACAGCCCCCTACCCCTGGCCAATTTCAGTTCCGGGGACCCCATTTCCTAGGTCCCGGCCTCATCATGTAGTTTTTTGGTGGGGGAGGGGAGGTCGTGCGGCCCCCCTCCCCTGGTCAATTTCAGCCCCAGGACCTCATTCACCGTGGCCCAGCTGTGTCACCTGGGTGCCTTCCAGGGTGCCCAATCACTACAGTTGGGGATCACAGGAAAGCCTCAAGGACCTCGCGATCCAAGCCGTCATCCCTCCTCCTGCAGGAGCCAGCACTGCTATTATAGACAGGGAGATGCTAAACATGCAGCTCCCTGTTGGTGAGAGCTATAGTTTCCTCTGTTTCCCTGCCCACATCTCTGTAGGCAGGGAAACAGAGGAAACCTCCACTTCTAGCAAGCGAGAGCTGTTTGATAACTCTCGCTTGCTGGGAGTGGAGTGTTTGCTCTGACTTAGTGATAGCCGTCAAAACTCCTGCCAAGTCAGGGCAAACAGCTATGTCCCAGCTGTGGGCACCCCAGGACATAGCAGGAGCTGGACCTGAGGGGTGGAGGTCCCCAGATCAATTATTCAATCCACAAGCGGGGCTGCGCAGCACCTCTTCAATGATTGATTTAGCCCTGGGGAGGTTGTGGGCCCTGGGGTTTGGGGTATTAAAATGGACCTTCTCCTTATTTTATTTCAGCCCCAGGGAGGTAGCGGTCTCCGGGGCAGCAGGGGGGCTCCCCAAGGCTTTGAGGGAGGCCATTTGGGCTTCCCCCATTTTAAATAAACATTGTGCCCTAAAAGGTTGTGGTCCCCAGGGTTAATCTAAGCCCTAGGAGGGGGACCCTGTGTGCCCCCCTCCTTTTTCAATGCCCCCGAGACCTGGCCCACCAGGGGGATGGTTACAAAACAAATTCGGGAACCTGCACTTTTTTTTTTTTTTTTTTGGCCGGTTCCGCGGCTCCACCGCAATTCTCAGTGAAATTGTTTTTTAAAATATTTTTTTGCTCAGGGGGGGACTCTCTTTCGAATGGCAGCACCCGAGCTAAAGGGTCACAATGTCCCAGTCGTGGCCCCTTTTCTTTTTTTCTATCTTTTTTTGGGGACCCAGCCTAAGCTGAGTCCCAAAATGATTGCCAACACTTCCTTGTTAAAGTGTTGCTAGCCAATCAGATCTCAGCACGAGATCGGGAGGGTTTGAGGTGCCTTCACGTCCCTGTATATACAAATTTGTTTTTTCTTTCATATTTAAAAAAACTACTGAATGGATTTACACCAAATAACAAAAAGGGCTCTTTCTGGACCAAAAGCTAGCTTTCTGCCAAATTTGGTGAAATTCTGTCCAGTGGTTCGGGCTGTAGTCATGTTCAAAATCCCTATGGACAAATGCATGGGGAAAAGGGTTTTGGGACCCTCCATTTTTCTCAGTCCCCACTTGGTAGTTTACCCCAAAGCTTTACAGACAGCAACTGAAGTGAGCATCGGAATCTTTGGAAAATCTTGTGAAGATTCATCAAACGGCACCAAAGTTATCAGCAAAACAAAAATGCTTTTTCAATAAAAACTAAGGGCCTCATTATGACCCTGACGGGCGGCGGAGGCCGCCCGCCAGGATCCCGCCCTCCATTATACCGCTCCGCGGTCAGAAGACCGCAGAGGGTATTATGAGTTTTTCCCTGGGCTGGCGGGCGGTCTCCAAAAGACCGCCCGCCAGCCCAGGGAAAAACTCCCTTCCCACGAGGATGCCGGCTCGTAATCGAGCCGGCGGAGTGGGAAGGTGCGACGGGTGCAGTGACACCCGTCGCGTATTTCAGTGTCTGCAAGGCAGACACTGAAATACTTTGCGGGGCCCTCTTACGGGGGCCCCTGCCGTGCCCATGCCATTGGCATGGGCACGGCAGGGGCCCCCAGGGGCCCCGCGACCCCCCCTACCGCCATCCTGTTCATGGCGGCTTTCCCGCCATGAACAGGATGGCGGTAGGGGGGGTCAGAATCCCCTCGGCGGCGCAGCGAGCTGCGCCGCCTTGGAGGATTCTAAGGTCAGTGGAAAAGCGCCGCGGTCAGAATGACCAAGGGAGCACCGCCGGCCTGTCGGCGGTGCTCCCGCCCCCGTTGGCCCTGGCGGTAGAGAACCGCCAGGGTCAGAATGAGGGCCTAAGGGTCCAATGTACAACCTTTTGTTTTGCGACTCGCAGTTTGAGATCTGTTAGCGAATCACAAATTGCGAGTTGCAAAACAAAATGTACAACAGTGTGAACCACACTGTTTGCAATTCCCAAATGGGTCGCGAGGGATCTGCCTCTGCCTCATTATTATTCATGAGGCAGGTTGCAATATGTGACCCATTTGGGAATGGCCGTTCTCACAGGGATGGTAGCCTGCTGGGCTCAGCAGACCTCCCTGTCTGTGACTGTTTTTCAATAAAGCAGTATTTTTTTTTCAAAGCAGCCTGTTTTCCTTAAAAGAAAACGGTATGCATTTCAAAAAGAAAAATGAAAAGTTTTCTTTTCATTTTGTCAGAGTAGGCAGTGGTTCGTGGTACCACTGCCTGCTGTAAAAAAATATTTTCACATGCATTGACAAGGGGGAAGGGATCCCCTCGGGACCCCTTTCCTGTTTGCGAATGAGTTAACACCAATTTGAAATTGGTGTTAACTGTGATTGCTTTGCAACTACATTCACGGTCACAAAACAATCATACATACCACTGAGACTCGGAATTAGGAAGGGATGCCCCTTCCCAACTGAGGGTCACAATCCCTATTTTGTGAGTCATTAATTGCGTATCAACTTGCAAAATAGGGATTGTACATTGAACCTGGCCATTTTGCAGAAAAAGGCATTACACATCGGGCCCTAGGTCCTAACTATAACTACCTAGTAGTGACCGCCACTAGGTAATATGTATATATTTACACACTGTTACGTTCCCTCCCCGGTCTATGAAAAGCTCCAAGGTTCAGCTGCTGGTGGTCCCGGGCCTTGACCTGTGGCCCTGATTCACACCTCATTAAATCCTGCTGTGCTGCTTCAATTAGACAAGGCAGCACAGTAGGAGAGGTTAAACCAGTGAACTTCTATCACCAGTCTCTGAGAGGGCAAGTTAGAATGTGGGCTTGCAAAAACACTGTGATGAATGTGCAGGTTCAACCGACCCTCCCTTAAAAACTGGGACTTTATTGTTTTAGAATAAAGTGTTGGGACGCCGGGACAGTCTTTAAAAAAACAAGATGTCTGGGCAAATCCGGTGCTTTTGGTCAAACTAGCATGGATACTTTTTTGGTAAAATCTCCGAGGGCCCCCTCTAGAGTAAGGTTTTCAGTTATGTGGAGCTTTCTGGTGTACTTCTTTTACATTTTTGAGCTCTCTTCAGAAGTATTGCATCAAGGTCTGAAGCAACGTGACTACCTCTGGAAGTAGATGCTCATTTGTTTAAACTAATATTACTCTGTAAATTGTTGCTCTTTTGTAAACTGCTTGTGTACAGTAGTAACGGTTCTTTTGTAAAGCAGCAGATACCATTTACAGTCTTCATTTTGCTAAATAAATGAAAATAAAAAAATACAAATAAAATGCTTTTCTGGGGACAGATCAGGAGTTCTGTGTGTAACAATCGGGTCCTCTTCTGAAGTACTGTGTGCTGCTCTGAAGTCCAAGTCATCTGAAGGATAAAGGCAGATCAATGAAACCCTAGAGGCAGAAATACAACATTCTGCAGGTTTAGACCAAAAGTCGCACTGGGAGAGATTCAATTAAAATGGATATGCAAATATAATGAGGGCTCTGGGCACCGTGACATATTTTTGGAGTCGGCAGGAGAGGGAGGCTTATGCTGGACATCATGTTGAGTCTGTGGTAGGGCCTCATTTGTGGAACGGGGCACGCTAAGGGGCACGGCAGCCTGCCATCACATCCCATGCTCCAATGAGGCTATCTCCCACTCATGGGATTCAACAACCACAAAAGAACAGCACTTCTTGCTATTATCAACCATGCACCTCAAGGTGTTCACGAAAATTCCCTAGACAGTTTCTGTTACACGTGTATGTATTTATTTCGTTTTGTGTAAAACCAACATGTCTTCAGCAAGCCCTTGTTTCATAAGTAATTGTATTTCTGAGCATGGCCAAAACAAAACATAGAAGACGAAGCCAGCTGTTTTCCATGTGTCTGATTTGTGTCCAATGAAGAGAACAATATACATAAGTGAAAAGTCTACAAGAGGAGGATGTCTGGAGTAGTGGAGCTAGCTGTCGCACACAGCTGTTTTAGCCACCAGAGCCAGGGGCGTAGGAGACAATAAATTTCTGGGGGGGACAGGGACAGCCTTGGGGACTTTCAATCAACCCTATACAAATCGCTCGTTGTTTACGAATTGCGGGCTCTGATAAATATACACAATCGTATATATTGGAAGTGAAATAGGGAGCAAGGAAGGCATGTTTACACAGTCTGAAAATATCTTTTATTGTTATTTATATTCACAAAGTAATTAGCTCAAATGTGAAAATAACATGTTGATTAACCTTGCATCTTCATGCACCAAGCAAATCAAGGTAGGAGGGTAAAAAGGAAGAACATACCCTTTGCGCCCCACACCCATCATGCCCTTCACCTCATGCCAATTGGCACCGCACTGGAGAGATCAAAAGCGATTAGGTACAATAGTTGTAAACTGTGCTCGGAAACCATAGTTCTAATAACACTTCTACTCCTGTAGCTCAGCTCCACATCAGTCATAACTAGAAGCATTTCAACTGAGGAAACTCTTGGAGTTACAGTCTATATAAACATGTATTATCTAATCTCTGTATAAACTGCAGTCACTAATTTCTTTAGAAACGGCTGTTTGTGATGCACCAAGTCACAGCGTGTAAAGAAAAGACATTCAGTGATTATAAAGAAAAGACATCAGAAAATGACTATGATAGGGTTATTACAGTCGAGTTCTGACATTACAATGCCTTCTGCCAGAGCTAGCAGCCAATTAATAAAGCTGTTTAAAGCAACAAATTGAATGTTGCTTTTCTTTCTTCTTCTCTACTTTAATAGCTTGGAATGACAGAACCTATGCACTAAGGTTTTAAGTGGTTTGTGGGAAAGTTGGTGGTGTGACCATGTATTATATGGGATAAAATACCCCCTGTGTACATAAGGATATTGCAAGTCACCTTAAAGTTCATACCTTAAAAACAAGCAGTGGCAAAGCCAATAGGTCTCGCCTATGTAAGTTCTATTGCCTTTGCCAATGTGTTTTGGCCATGCTGTACACTAGTGAGACTACTATTCAGCATGGCTCAAAGTTAATGGCATAAAGGAGAATGATGTGTCATCGACTGGTGTGGCATAGTATCATGGAGTAAGTAGAGTGTCCTAGAATGGAGCAGTAAACTTAACTTTGAAGGAACAGGGGCCCCTGGAAAAAAATGCAACACCACTCCCATAAACAATGATATTAAAGTAGTATGCAAATGGAATGTTTTATGCATTTATTCAATCAAAATATAAAAGATCAAATGTAGATCAAATGTAGTGGGAAAACATCAAAAGGGGAAATCAATAAAGACTGGTATTTGGGCATTACACAAGTTATCTGGATGACCCAATGTCGCCAATTACAAGAACATTTTAAAAAGTAACCTATATAGTACAGTGGTTTGGAAGAGGCTGGCCTGGTTGTCGGTTTCCCACCTAGGCAAGTGTGGTGTGTAGAGGGGCGCCGGGAGTATCAGAAAATACCAAAGGTAAGTAATAGAACCCACCTCAGAGCCCAGGAAAGCAGGAGTAAATCACAGTAACTTTCCCAGAACACACAAGAACACGAGAAAGAAGATAATGCAAGAACCAGAAGATACTTCAAGATACAAAGGGTGGATTCCTGGACTTAAAGACCCGTGGAAGAATGGGACTAAGTCCAAGAAGCACAGAAGAGTCCAGGGAGGACAGGAGCCCCCGCTAACCCGAATCAAGGTGCAAAACAAGAACCACTGGTGAAGAACAACAGTCAGTACTGCACCCAAGAAGATGGATGCGGGTTGGTGCAGATGATATCCCACACCGGATGGATGATTGCAGTCTGGTTTGCATCACTGGATCCCACCAACAAGCATTGGCACAGGCAAAGCTCATGGTTAGTGGAAAATGGCACTGCCCGGGACAGGAGGGACCTGGTGGACTCTACCCAGGAGGAGGAGTCAGAGGGGGCTCTCAGAAACTCAGAGAGCCCACAGAATACCAGCCAGCACACACAGGAGTCCCCCAGCACGGGGACAAAGGAGTTGCAAAAGGAGGCCCACGCAGCACAAAAACAAAGGATCCCACGCCGCCAGAGAACCACTCAGGAAGCTGTGCATCTCAGGAAGGAGTGCTGGGGGCCGGAGCTACATTGTGCACAAGGAATTTCATAGAAGGATGCCACACGCCTTGGCAACTGAAAAACACATGGTGCACGGGGTACTGTCTTGCGTGAGAAGGCAAGCTCTTACCTCCACCAAAGTTGGACAGTAGGACGTCAGGACCATCGGGACCACTTCAGTCTACCACCCGTGATGCAGGATCCATGCAACTTGTCAGGAGAGGGGACCCATGCAGATGGTCATCATTGCAGAGAGGTGCCTGCTGAAGCAGGGGAGTGACTCCTTCACTCCAAGGGAGATTCGTTCATCTTCTGGTGCAGACTGAAGACAGGCTGTCCTCTGAGGATGCACGACCGTGAAACAGCTGCAGTTGCTGGCAGGAGCTGAAGTTACAATGTTGCAGAAGTCATCTTTGCTTCGTTTTTGCAGTTTAGTTCCTGCAGGGTCCAGATGCAGTTTCTTCGGTGAGAAGGTGAAGTAAAGTATGCAGTGGATTCCTGCTGGAGTCTTGCAATCTGAATTTGAAGATCCTCCCAAAGGAGAGACCCTAAATAGCCCTGAAAGGGGGATTGGTCAGCTAAACAGGTAAGCACCTATCAGGGGACGGCTCTGACACCACCTGCTGGCACTGGCCACTCAGATGCTCCCAGAGTTCGCTGCCAACTTGGAATCCAAGATGGCAAAACCCAGGGACCCTCTGGAGGAGCTCTGAGCACCACACCTGGGGTGGTGATGGACAGGGGAGTGGTCACTCCCCTTTCCTTTGTCCAGTTTCGTGCCAGAGCAGGGACTGGGGGTACCTGAACAGGTGTAGACTGGATTATGTAAGGAGTGCACCAAATGTGCCCTTCAAAGCATTTCCAGTGGCCTGGGGAAGGAAGCTACCCCTTCCAAACCTATTTCCAAAGGGAGAGGGTGTAACACCCCTCCCCCAAAGGAAATCCTTTGTTCTACCTTCCTGGGCTTGAGCTTCTCAAGCAACAGTAGGGCAGAAACCTGTCTGAGAGGTGGCAGTAGCTGGGGCTGCCTGGAAAACCTCAGAAGGCTGGAATGGTAATACTGGGGGTCCTCTAAGGAGCCCCCAGAGTCTATGAAATCATACAACCAATACTTGCAAAAGCCTTGGGGTATGATTCCAACATGTTTGATACCAAACATACCTATGTTCAGAGTTATCATTATGTAGCTGGGAATAGGGAGTGACCTATTTCCATTACACGTGTAAAATGGCATCCCCGCACTCCTGCAGTCTGGGAAAATGGTCCTGGAGGTCGTGGGGGCACCTCTGCTAGTGCAGGGGTGCCCTCACACACAGGTACTCTGCACCCTGCCCTCAGGGCTGGAGGGCCTGCTATAGGGGTGACTTATAAGTGACCTGGTGCAGTGTAACTGGTAGTGAAAGGGTGCATGCACCTTTTCACGCAGGCTGCAATGGCAGTCCTGCAGAAGCCTTTGCATGGGCACCCTATGGCAAAAGAAATGCTGCAGCTCATAGGGATCTCCTGGAACCCCAATGCTCTGGGTACCCAAGTACCATATAATAGGGACTTATAAGGGGGCACCAGTATGCCAATCTTGGGTGAAATACTGAGTTACCAGTATGCAACAACCATAATTTAAGGGAGAGAGCATAACTGTTGGGGTCCTGATTAGCAGGATCCCAGTAGACACACTCAAACACACTGGCAAACAGGCAAAATGTGGGGGTAACCAAGCTAGAAAGAGGCTACTTTCCTACAAGGTAAGCATCCACAATAATGATTTACAAGCTTTTATACACCCACTTTTACATGAATGACTCAAATAGTGAATCAAGAAGTCATTAGCTCATAGTACCTATGCTTATGCCAACTTATGTACAATATCACAAATTCAAGTCAAGATACTTTGGCCGACGATATTTCGATCCCCTAGACAAGTATCAGGATCATCCTAAGCCTTCATTAAGCTTGAGTTAAAAGGGTTACAGAGTGCTTGTAACCAAAACGGCCAAGATAAATCTGACTCATGTCTCATATGAGTGACAAGGCAATCAATGGAGATCTGAATCTCTAATCAAGTGCCAATGCCATAAAGTAGTAGTAGAGTGGAGTAGTGTCACAGTGTAATAGATTGTCATAGAGTGGAGTGGCAGAGTGTCGTAGAGTGGAAAGGTATAAATATGAGTGAACTGGAGTAGAGTGAAGTAAAGTAACGTGAACTTGCATAGAGAAAGTTGGGTAGAGTGCTGTTGAGCATAGTACATTGTTGTATAGTGGAGTGGCATAGAGGGTTGTGCAGTGGCGTTGAGTAGAGTATCGTAGATTGAAGTGGCATAGAGTGGTGTGGAGTGGCATAGAGTGGAGTAAAGTGGAATGGAGTGGCGTATAGGGAGTTGTGTAGGGAGTTACAGAGTGGAGAAAGTGTTAGAGTTTAATGGAATGTCAGAGTCTAGTATCATGGAGTGTAATGCCAGAGTGAAGTGTCATAGAGTGGAGTTGGGTGGTCTAGAGTGAAGTGGCATAGAGTACAGTGGTGCAAAGTAGATTGGTGTAGAGTGTGGTGGTATAGAGTGCGTTGGTTTTTAGTAAAGTGGTGTAGAGTGCATTGACGAAGACTGCACTGGTTTAGTGTACAGTGCAGTAGCGTAGAGTGGTGAAGAGTAGAGGGGAGCAGAGTGGAGTGGCACAGCATAGATTGCAGTGGTTCAGAGTGATGTGTCATAGAGTGATGCAGTGCATGGTAGAGTGGAGTGGTGCAAGGTAGAGTAGACTGGTGCAGAGTGCAGTGATGCAGAGTAGAGTGGCATAGAGCGTAGTTGCATATAGTACATTGGTGTAGAGAGCAGTAGAGTGGCATATAGTTGAGCGGTGCAGAGTAGAGTGCCATGGTGCAGAGTAGAGAGGAGTATAGTTCAGTGGCGGAGTGCAGTGTTGCAGAGCAGAGTGTCATAAAGGGCAGTGGTGTAGAGTAGAGTGGCATAGAATGCATTGGTGTAGAGTGCAGTGATGTAGAGTAATGCAGAGTAGAGAAGAGTGGCTTAGAGTACAGTGGTGCAGAGTAGAATAGAGTTGCATAGAGTGCTGTGGCATAGAGTAGATTGCTGCAGAGTACAGTATAGTGGTGAAGAGTAGATTGTTGCAGAGTGGAGCATAGTGATGTAGAGTGCAGTAGCATAGAGCAGTACAGAGCAGATTGGAGTGACGCAGGGTACATTGGAGTGGTGCAGGGTAGATTAGACTGGCATAGCAAAGAGTGGAATTGCGTAGATTGCAGTGGCATAGAGGAGATGATTTCAAAGTAGAGTGAAGTGCCTACAGTGGAGTGGTGTAGAGTAGAGTAGATTAGACTGCCTTGGTGCAGAAAAGAGTGCATTGGGACAGTGTACAGTGGCATTGAATGCAGTGGTGCAGAGTAGAGTGGCGTGGAGTTCAGTGGCAGAGTGTAATGTTGCAGATTAGAGGGTCGCAGAGTACAGTGGTGTATTGTAGAGTGGCATAGAGTGCAGTCGCCTAGAGTGCTGTGGCGCAGAGTACAGTGGCATTGAAAGCAGTGGAATAGAGTGCTGTGGTGCAGAGTAGATTGGCATAGAGTGCAGTGGCATAGAGTGCATTGGTTTTGAGTAAAGTGGTGAAGAGTGCACTGGCAGAGTGCAGGGGTGTAGTGTACAATGGTTAGAGTAGAATAGCATAGATTGCAGTGGCGTAGTGTAGAGTGCTGCAGAGTATAGTGATGTAGAGTGGAGTGGTACAGCATAGATTGCAGTGGCGTAGAGTGGCACAGAGTGGAGAAAAGTGGTATAGGGTGCGGTGGCATAGGGTAGATTGTGTCAGAGTAGAGTGAAGAAAAGATAAAAGATAATATACTTCAATATGCTTAAATATGTAACGATAACAACAACATAAATAATAACGCTAGGCATAACGGCCCATAATGAAATATGGCTTCTCTCTGTTAGCCACGCTATAATCAAGCCCTTCATTACCTAGATAAAAAAGCATTAAGCATAAATCTTAGAAAAATATACCCTTCTAAAAACTAAATTGTTGTGGGAAAGGGTAAAATCTGGGCCCAATTTCGACTTCATTGTTTCACCAACTGGTGTGATCTTAGGCAAATACAAATACTGTGTTTCACAGCCTCCTTTCTAGCCTCCAGGCACCAGGCTGAGTGGGACTCTGTTTCCTCTTTAGATCTTTCTCATTGTCTTGCAGCTCCTCTTAAAGGCCTCCTGCAGTGCTCCTCTTCAAGGTGGCAGCATTTGATGCAGACAGTAATCATCCAAAACTCTTCTCCTCCTCGTGCCCTTTGTTCTAATGAGCACTCTTAATGCCCACAGCTGTGAACAGGACAAACAAAACAGCAGGGGGCCTGACTCACCTTCATTCTGTTACCATCAGATTGGAGGATGGTCCCAACAGGGCTATTATAAGTAGCGCTTTTGTGTGCTAATGGCCCTCTGAATAATAGATGTAAAAGGGGAAATTATTTTGTCCCCTTGTCCCCCCCGCCTTCGTCCCCCGTGTCCCCCACCCTCCAAAATCTGGGGTGGATACGTCCCCCGCATCCCCCACTCTTCCTACGCCCATGACCAGAGCCAATCCTCTACTGATCAAGTTTGAATATGTTCCTACAGAACGGAAAAAACGTTTTAAAAGCATTAACAAAAAAAAAGTTAAATGTACAAAATGCAGAGGGAGTAAAGGCAAGGTTTGGTTTCAGGGATGACATCAGCTTGCAATGGGGACCAGATGAAAGGAGGGCTGGCCTGGCAGGCTGCTTTTCATTGCTTGGGTCGCTCGATGATGGGGCCCGGCTGAAGCACTACAGGGCCTGCACTTCTGAGATGCAGTTCCCGTACCTCTGAAGCCAGCCAGTGCCTTGGAGCAACAGCCCGCCTTCCTGTCCTCTGGGTCCAGCGGCCATCTCATGCCCAAGGCTCCTCAGCAGCCACGCCCTTCCCCCACCCACCTTTTACCACCATTGCCCGGGACCCTCAACCGTACCCACACTGCTCGGAGGGAAGAAGGCTTCCTCCCTTCAGCATGACTGAGAGTGACTGACCTATTTGCGAACACATTTTAAGAGAGGTAAGTCTTTGTAACTACCTAATTCTTGTTACCTGCCTCACCCCATGAGATGTCACCCCGGGCTGTTGACTTTGGGCTACGGTATGAAATCTTAAATTTTGTTAATTGCGGCTACATCCGGTCAACATAATTCAGAGGTTGCGCCAGTGCAACTTGCACCGTCATTAACACACGCCTTTACACACGCCTTTTAGTGCAAAGTAAATAAACAACATTTGCAGCGCCATTTGATTCATACAAAGATGACCTTGTGTGCCGGTATATTCAACAAATATCTACTTGGCCCATGCTGGTTTGTGCAAGTGATGAAGCAGAAAAAGAAAGGCTAACAAACATTCATATATCATGTAACAAAATCGTATAAGGCAACGTGATTTTAGCAAAGAAAAAAATATAATATGTGTAGAAAATGTGCCCATGAAGTAGTTCGCCATTAGTATAAGCGAGCTTGATTAATCATGAAGAATCGACAATGTAGTAATCCGTCATAATTGCAGATGTATTTTATGATTTTCTTGTTAAAACTGTTATATGCTTAGCTTAAATTTAGCAGAGGCTTTGGCCTAGTCGCCTGGTCTCAATTTTAACTGCGTGGTTTTCACTTGTGTTAACAAAACATATATTTTATGCCTTTAAAGCTGTATTTTTCCAGTAGAATGACTAATACACTTATCTCAAGGTTTCATGCTAGGCAAGTTTCATCCCCTTTGAAGCAAGGTCAGTTTCTGCAGGTGCAGACAATAAAGACACTGATACAGAAATAATTGGCAAACTTTGTTGCTACTTGTGTTCCAAAGCTCCAAGGACACCTTATGCATAAATGAGTACTAAGAGAAAGACACTATTCATTGGTCAAAAAGAAGCCACCCTATGAACCCTCCAATGGAAGACCCTGAAGAATTTGGAACGTTTCCTTACTTAAACCCACCGGACAAAAAGAAGTCAGCCATTTTCTTTGATACCATTTTGAAGTCAGATTCAAGACGCCATTTTGATGACCCTTTGATGACTTTAAAGAATTCTCACCCTAGAGACTTTAACTTTAACTTTACCCCGTCTTGCCCATGCAATAACTTTTGCCCCATTTTCCTTGCTGCCGCAAGGAAACTTGCCTTAAAACTTTGCCCCTTTGAAATCCGCCCCATGTTGATCGAACCGGTTCCTGAAGGACGAAGACTTACCTGAATGCTGATTGTATTTGGTAATTATGAAAGGATAAATGTATTATTCATTGTATTTTCCTTCTTAGGTACCAACTGCTTATTTTGACAGAGCCTAAGCTTGAAGTTTTCTAAATTTATGTTAATTAAATTATTTTGCATGAAGCCCCAAATGCCAATTCTAATCAGAGGTTAGTTGAGGTATTCACTTGATGCACCATGCTGAATTGATATCTTGTTATGCTGACCAATGTATGCAATTAATCAAATTCAGTTACTCATATTAGTGATTTGCATTGCTATAACCGAGTGCATTATAATTCAAATCTTGTGTAGATTGCGTTTCTTCCGTCGCTATGGACAGCTAGTAATGTTCGTATATGTATACCATTTGATTTTGAGACTTACTTATATTGTGCTAGCTTTGTTAATATAGGGAAATAAACTCATTAACTTTTAATAAACCGGTGTGGTTATTCATGACTAAAAGGTCATGGTGTGTTCAATTATTGATTTTCTGTTCAACTAACTTGTTGATTGATTACTAATCGAATATTGGTTATTGATTATAAAGGGTCATTGATTACTGATTTGAAGGATCTGACAATTCTTAGGATGAGGAGGGCTCAACTCGGTCAAAAGGTTCACCGACCTCCGGCGTGTCCAAACATAAGTAATTTATAAGGACTGGACGCGCTATCACAAGTAGCGATACACATTCGCACAGGCAGCAATGCAAAATTGCATGACACTGAAGTAATCTGTAATGTAAGCTCTAATGTATTTGGAGTCGAGAGCACCTATGTGTTATTCATTATAAATGGCAGTGTGAGGCCAGTTGCACTGGTGCCAGTGCTTGAAATGGAAAAACAGAAGTGCAGGTACTCTGTACTAGAGTAAGTGCTTATTTCTGAGAAGTGCCGGTACTCTTCAATTAAAAGTATTACGTTTTTTTTTTGAGAAGTGCAGGTACTCGCCCTCTAAAAATAAAAAAGTGCCAGTACTCCGTACCGGACAGTAGCAGCCCATTTAAAGCACTGACTGGTGCAAAATGGAAGCTAATCTGTTTTGCAAACGTTTTGCAGTTTGCATCACTAAGAAGTGATGAAACCGGTTTTAAGGATGAGGGGGGAAGCAGCTGGAATTTGCCCACATTCTTCAAACTCACACCCAGACGTTTTCAAACTGCCTGGATTAATTGAGCTCACAGTGCCCGTGTATGCTTTGGTGATTTGATGAGGCAACAGTTATTCACTGTTTATGCCCACTTTTGATGTAATGTCACGCCCTGTCCATAGTCACGTAAATTAACACCAAGACTTTAAAGTGTTTTGGCCAAGATCGTGCAATTAGGGTGGGGAAATCAAGATGAGATGCCTTCAGGCAAATCTTGAATCGTTTGATCACATCTCCAACCGAACTAAGCTCAATTTATGCTACAGATATGGTGGGAAATGAGGATACGGTAACAAAGCCCATTATGGCAGGACTCTAGAAATATTACTGCTTATCACATAAACCAGGATTAGACAATTTGACATTAGTGCTGGAGATGTTACATGAATGCTGGGACATTGTGCATGTATCAGGGCTGGGTTATTCAGAAAAAGTAATCAACTGATTCATTATTAGACTGAATAAAATCCTATATTTATACTGACTAGAAGGTGACAGCGATTATTTATATTTAAATATGCCCCCAGGACTTGGCCCACGTGGGGGCTGAGTTTTAAAGAAGCACTGGAGACCGTGATTCTTTAAAAAAAAAAAAAAATACTGCAAATTTGCGAATCTCCATGAACTTGCTACAAATTTCTTTTTTTAAAAGGCTTTTTTGCTCTGGTAGAGTCCCTGGGGGACCCCAGTCCCAGGTCAAGGTATTCCTATCTTATCCCTAAATGGCTGCCAGCAATTCCTGGTTGAAGTGTTGGCAGCCAAACAGATTTTAGGAAGTGGACTGTCAGATCCGCGTCCCTAGATTTATTCATTTGTTTTTCACTTAATATCTCAAAAACTACTGAATGGATGTACACCAAATCACAAGAACATGATCTGCACACCAACATCAACCTTCCTGCCAACTTTGGTGTAGTTCCGTTCAGCAGTTTGGTCTGTAGTTGTGTCTAAAGACACTGATAGAGATTGCATGAGAAAAATGAGTTTGTGACCCCCCTCCTTTTCTCAACCTCTGCTTGACGAATCACCCCAAATCTTTCAACACAGCAGCTGAACTAACTGGCATATTAGTTTTGAAAATTTTGTGAAGATTCATCAAACGGCGCAAACGTTATTGGCAAAACAAAATTACTAATCTTCATGAAATTTTCAAAAAAAGTGTCCTACTCTGTTATATTGTGCATAGTAACTTTAGGGGTAATTTGTTAACTGAGAGCTAAAGAAAAGGGGGGGGTCAAAAAAAGTGTGTTTCCTATGTTAATTCCCACAGGGACTTTGAACATGACTACAGCCTGAATCGCTGGACGAAATTATACCAAATTTGGTGGAAAGCTAACCCTTGGTCCAGAAAACATTCATTTTGTGATTTGGTATAAATCCATTCAGTAGTTTTCAAGATATTAAAGGAAAAATGAATATACATATCTAGGGATGTGGAGGCTCTGTGGATTCAACAGGCCACATGCTGATGTTTGACTGGCTGCCAACACTTTAACCAGGATGTGTTGCCAGCCATTTTGGGACTCAGCTTCAGCCGAGTCCCAAACAAAATGCAGAAAAAAGAAAAGGGGGCAACACCCTAGCCTTGGTGCCAGGGCAAAAAAGCATTGTTTAAAAATGTTCTGTGAAACTTACAGAGGTCACAGCGCTCATTAAAAATTAAGCCCATGGGTGACCAGGTGCCAGGGCAAAAAAGCATTGTTTAAAAATGTTCTGTGAAATTTACAGAGGTCACAGCGCTCATTAAAAATTAAGCCTGTGGGTGACCAGATCCCGGGGGCATGCACATAAAAAAAGTGTGGGTGCATATGCCCACACTCCTAGGGTTCTTAAGAGCCCCAGGGACCACTACCTAACTGGAGCTTCATAATATTTTGGGAGGGGGGGGGCGTGCGTACCCCTCTCCATGGGCTCAAATGTGTTCCGGAGACTACCCCCCAAGACTTTACTGATTTAATAGTGGGGGGCAGGGACCAGCACCTCCCCAGGGCTAAAAAAGAGGTTACTGTGGGGGGCCGTGCAGATCCCCAATGAATGCAGAAGTAATGCTAGCTCCCGCAGAAGGTGGGGAGCTGCTGATACCACTGGGGCCTTGAGGTTCCCCCTGCGAACTCCATCAGATATAAGAAAGAAGCACTTGCTTCTGGAGATGCACTAAACATTTACCCAACAAGACAGCACTTACTAATTAGTCAGTAGAAAGTACTCCAGTTGGGTAGACATTTTGCACAAAATGGTGGCCTCTTCTTGGATAAATATGCAGGGCAGGATTCATTGTGGCACAATGCTAATTTCACAGAAATTAAACCTCAATGGGAAGCGCTTACAGATCTAAACAAAGCAGGTGTGAATGTGATTAGAATATGGGAGCTCACAGATTCACGCAGAGGAATAAAGAAGTAGGATTTACATCTATGGGGATGGGGTAGTCATTGGCGGGTACCCAGACTGAGGAAGCTGCTATAACAGGCAATGAGATAGGGGGATCATTAACCCGAAGATGAAAGTGCTTTCCTGGACAGTTTGCAGTGGTCCCAGCAAACTGCTTGTGCATTTTACGTGCATCTTCATCGAAGTCCAAGGTCAATGGTTGGCGTATGTGGAGTCAAAGTGTAACTCCAGTCTGTTTGAATGGAAAGAAAGCTTCACTAAGACATCTAGGCATCTTTGGTCAAGAAACTATGACCGAGATCATACAAAAAGGTACTGCGTTGCCATGCAAAATAAAGTTATATAGTGTACGGAGGGTTAATGCTGAAAGTGGATACAACCAGGTTTACAAAGTACAGGCAAAGACCAAATAGTGCTGCAAAGCATAGATCAACCAGGTGTGGAAAATAGTCTGAAAATAAGAACAATCAAATATGAAAGGGTAATTTGCTTACCTGATCCAAGTAAACAGAATCATCACATCATGGTTGATGGTGACCCCAAGAGAAATCCCTGGGGTTGTGTTTATGGAGTGATCCATACTTACAGTGGCCAGAAATTCGGCAGAAGGCCATTCTGCTGATGGAGCTCATTAAGGACCACCCCAAGGCCAGGTCCATCACAGGGCCAGGGCAGGGGCATGAATGGAACTGGTCATGGTTTCAAGTTGGGGGGCAGAGAGAACTCCGATCCCGATGTCAGTACATTCCATGTTAACCTACAATGCTGCTGCCTTCCTGAAACCACCACCACCTTTCAATGCCACCAAAAAGCAAAATAGCATCTGCCTGGATAGCGACATTTGAAGATTTCATTGATGCACTTGAAGAGACGATTAACAGAAAGATTAGCAAATATCTGAAATATCTTGCTGGTGATGGTGTGATAGTAGTCATATAGAAAATGCTGAGAACTGGGGAAGCAGTCACATACTGTCATATTAAGAATACGTTGAATCTCAAGTTCAATCAGTACCAAACGTTGATTATGAATGATACTTTTTCCATTAAGAACAACAAAGATTTGGTAAAATAATCAATGAATTTGTTGAAAGTCTTGACACACTCATCAAGCAATGTAAAATCAATGTATTTAATGATGAGGAGTGTTGGGCCTGACTGTTTTTACAGGGTTACCTCAAAAAAAATTCCTTCCTCCTCCTCCTATTTTTCTGACCCTTTTTTTGGTGGCTTTAGGACTCTGGGAACTTTACCACTGCTAATCAGTGCTGAAGTGCACATGCTCTCTCCTCTAAAACATGGTATAATTGGCTTACACCTGTTTGGCATGTTTGATATGTCTGAAGGCCACTTGTAAAGTGGTATACCATATACCCAGGGCATGTAAATTAAATGCTACTAGTGGGGCAGCAGCACTGATTGCGCCACACACAGAAGTAGTCTTTCAAACTTAAAGCCTGCCACTGAAATGCCTGTTTGCACAGTTTACTGCCACCTTGATTTGGCATTTCAAACTACTTGCCGAAGCCTAAAACTCCCCTTTTATTACACCTAAGTCACCCTTAAGGTAGGCCCTAGGTAGTGCTGTGGGCAGTGTGATGTGTAAGTCAACATAGGACCTGCACCTTTAGGTTTCAATGTCCTAGTAGTGACAAACAGCCTATTTCATTTTCACTACTGTGAGGGCTGCTCCTTTCATAGGCTAGCATTGGGAATTCCCTTATATACTTTTAGGTGGTAATTCCTGGTATGAAAGTAGAACGTTGCCATGTTTGGTATGTTTTTAACAATAGTGAGAAGTGCTGCTTACTGGTGTAGTTGGATTTTACATTACTATTTTGGAAATGCCACTTTTAGAAAGTGGGCATTTCACTGTGCTTACAATTCTATGTGCTTTGCAGCCTGACTCCAATCTACATATAGGGGTGAGTGACAGCTTCATTTGGTGCATACTTTCCAGACAGCCACAAGACAAGAAGGAGTTGGTGTGACAAGTGATACATCTGCATTCATCTGCATACTGATAGCCTTCCTGGGCTGGGAAAGGGAGAGATGGTTTACACCTTACAATTGTATAGGCTGTGTCCTGTACTCACATAAAGGGCTGATTTACCCCTTACTTATGTCTGGAGCCAGGGCTTGGTTGAAAGGGGTTTATTGTACACTTGAAAGGGTTCCTTTGAGATCAAAGACATTTCAGAGTACAAGTACAGGGGTGCAGACTCCATGTTTTCAGAGCACTTTTGGGATCTGGTACTGAACCTTTGTCAGAAGGACTGCTGTACTATTTAGATGACTCACCTGGACTGCTTTCCTGCTGTTCCCCTACTACCTGCTAATTGCTGGGTGGCCTAAAGGACTCACTGGATTCTTTTTTTGCTTGTTGCCCTGTTGCCAGCTGCTCCCTCACTTTGGTCTACCTGTGCTGTCAGGAGAAACCACCATCCCTTCTATCTGCTTTGTCTGGATGAGCTGCCCTGCCACTCTGCCTCCCTGCTTTGTGTCCCCCAGTGTTCTCCTGGGACTGGTGACTGCCAAGATATGGCTGTAGGACTCTGAGTCTGGCCACCCAAGTCACCTTCAACTACCTTATGGTGAGAGCTTCATCCTTCGCTTGTACCTGGACAAAACTAGTGCGTGGTGAGCACTGTTTTCTGCTTGTCTTCTTCATGCCTAGCGCATGGTTAGTGCTTTATTGTTTCCAGGTGCGTGTTGAGCATTTTCTGCAGAAGTGCATGTGGGGGGCTTCCTCTAAAGGCTGAGAGCATAGTGGCGTGTGTTTTCCCCTGTGTCATTATCCTGAGGGAACCCCCTCCATGAGGCCATCCCTGTGTTTGGAGTTGCTAAAGTACCAGCGGAAGCCCCTGCCTTGGGCCAAATGAAAGAGGTTGCCCATGGCACAGAGGACACCCGTTCATGCCTGCACTGCCTGGCCCTGTGCCCCATTGGATGACCTGGCGTTTAGCATGGTGCTGGGACTGCTGACCACCCAGCATGGATAACAGATGCCGCAGCACCAAAGGTGTCTCTGACAGTGCAGCCAGGCTGCTGTTCAAACTATTACAGTGATCCCCAGTGTAGAGGGTGCCTTCCCTATTGGACTCCAGCACTCTCCCCACATGCCACAGAGAGCTTTGTCCAGAGTGTGGGCCCCAACCTGGTTTGGGCCATACCTTCAGGTGCTTGCTCCGTGGCTCGTTGTTTCGCGTTGGGTCTTCAACAGAGGCCCCGTTCATCACCCGAAAGAGTTTCTTGTTGCATTTATGGACTCACTAAGGTTATTCTACTTCATATGTGCTCAGGGGCTACTGTGCCTTATCTTTCCAATCTCAAGTGCATTTGCTCTACCAAACGCTCCAAGCATTACCATAACCCCACCAATAGAAGCACAGCACCCCTATTGTCCTGTGGGCTTATCAATTATGATGTGTTCATGGTGATATTTTGGGTAGGTATGTACCTACTGATGTTCCTATGTGCTTTGTCCAAACCAACCTGTACCATTTCATGCCCTGATATCGTAATGTATTTTTGCACTGACAGAATAACAAGTATTACTTCAGTGTTGGCACAGTATGCATAATATTTATGATTTATGTAGTTTTGGTCTGATGATATATATATACAATATAGAAACATATTTTTCTCTAATCTTGTATGGAGTCTCTTTTGTGGTGTATTCCTGCTGTTACTGGTGTGAGTTTGTTGTGCAAATGCTTTACACATTGCCTCAGATGATAAGCCTGTCTGCTCTGTGCCAAGATAGCAATGATGAGCACAGGATATCTTTGCTGTGTAACTTACTTTCCCTGACAGAGTGATGGGTTCTGTCTAGCTTAAGTACATACCCTAGCCAATTAGAAACCCCATTTCTAACAAAGAGTTATCAATGAATGCTTGTCTGATTCGTTCAGACTATTAATTTTGAGAGAAACTTTTAGTCTGGAACAAGTGTTGATGGCTGCCAGGGCTGAGGAACATGCTGAGAAACAAGCTGCTGACATGGAGGCTGGGTATGTCCAGAGCGAGTCAGTCATGAGTGTAAAAAGTAATCCGAAACATAACAGTAAAATACACAAAGCGGTGTCTACACATAAAAAGTTGTGTTTCAGAAGTGGATTTTCATTTCCACATGAAGGAAAGTGTTCCGTCATTGGACAGATATGCAAAGGCTGTATGAAAGAGAACCATTTGTGATGATGTGGAAAGTGAAAGAAAAAGCAAGTGATTCACAGCACAAAGACGAAATGGCCACCAGAAGGTTCCAGAAACAACATTCGACACCCGCCCACAAGGCCAAGTATCAACATCAGTTGAGGCAAATAGATGCTAAACAAAGTTATAATTATCTCAATCATCGTCAAACTGTTCTTCTGCCTTGATAATAAGTGAAAGTGAAAAAAGCGATTGTGCCATGTTGATGCTTACCTCAGAAAAACGTGCACATGTGGGACTGGTTGCTTGTGAAGAAAAATGTCAGTCAAAGAATGGCTGACATACCAAAGCAACAAAATCAGACAAACACTGTCCAAAGATTACATTGAAAAAAATGGATATTCAATACCTTTCATTATCAACAGTGTTGCATCGGTATATAAAATGCATGAAGAGAAAGACTATGAAAAAAATAAAGCTGCACATTAATGAGGATGTCTGTCCTGTTGCTCAGAGACATTGACAAGTTGCTTTCATTTGCAAGAAGCTGTTGAAAAAGTACTTGAATCGTTACTCAAGCATGATATTGTTGAGTGTTCCACTGGTCCAATACCATGGGTTTCTTCCAAAGTAGTAGTGCCCAAAAGGGACAGTGAAGGAGCTGTACGCATATATGTTGACACTCGTCAAGCAAAGCAATTGAACGAGAATGACATCCAAGGCCAAACTTTGCTGACATGATAACGCAATATTGACTTCATGTAAATAAAGGTTATCATCAGTTGGAACTTGAAGAAAGCTGCAGGTACATTACAACCTTTTCTACACATGTTGGGTTGTTTAGAGTAAAGACAAATTTAGATCTTGGCGGATTTAGTCCTGCCGTCGCTTTTCCATTAGATAATCTGTCCACCTACTAGGCATCCGCCTGCTCCATTTAGATGTTGGCGGGCGATGAACGAAAGTCCATTGGAGTGCCACTGCCTCCATCATGATTTTCTCTCTGCATCAAGGAAGCCATAGGCAAAAGCAACTGTCGGAGGGACTACACCCACTGTTACCCCCCGACCAAATACGATGTGCCTTCCTGCTGGCCCACCTGTGGCTGTTAAACCTCCACACCAGAGTCTGCATATTGGAAAGGATACAAAAGCTTGAAACTTACCTTCTTCACTTTTTTTCACTTCCCTTTCTGTCATGAACCCCATCGTTCATGTCCATCCTTTGCTTCTGCTACATGACCGTGAAGCAAATCAACCCCGTCGCCGTCTGAATCAAAGGAAAGTGTGTTTTTGCCTGTTACCTTTTACATTAGCAAATGCACACACTCACCGAACATCTACATGAGCTCTGGACCCGTACATTTGTAATTCACACTTACGTGCACTATTTTACTAATGTGCAATGCATGTGTGTGTGATGTGGTTGTATTAGAAATGTAAAGAAACACACCTTTATAAAGTAATTTCATTTACAAATATGTTTCAAACTGCCTTCATGGTATTGGACACCTATACAAAGAGTGACATCAATCCCAAATACAAGATATGTTCATACAAGTGTGTTTAATCATTTTTCTAAAACTATCAAATCATACACATATGCATTACACATTATGGGAATAATCTGAGTTCACAAATGTAGAAAGTGCACTAGACAAGCCAAAACTTTTGTGTACAAAAAATGTAAAACCAATGTTAAATCTTAAAAAATATATTTATAAATGCCACATTACCCCTTTCTAGTACGTTTTCTGTATATCATTAAATTTTAATTAACTCTAATTTTTTTTAAATGTGTAATGCATGTTTATATTTTTATGATGGAGCAATTTAAAATAAACACACTTGTATTAACATGTAGAAAAATAAAAATGTTTTAATTTTGGTGCAAGTGTCTACTATAATGATGAATGCTTGGATAGCATTTACCATGTCCATTACAAATGTTTATCATTGCTCTTTAAAAAAAAGCTTTTGAGTTTACTGTCATAAATATAAGTAACTTTATGTATCTCACATTTTCATAATTAACATTGTTACCAGTCAATGACTTGTAAAAAAATAATAGTCAGGACAAACTGTGTGAAAAGAAAATAATTGTACTAAGAAATTAGATATCCCTCTTAAAATGTTTATTAGCAATAAAATAATAATTGTAAGCAAACATGCACAGCATCAACTCTGGTTTTCAGGAAAGAGCATCTGGTTGGCACAGAACAGGCACATCAAGGTTTCCTTTTTGAGAGGGATGGGTTAGGGTTTCACAGGAGTTGGGGACAGGTAAGACATTAATATGGATATGGATAGGAGGGGTGGGAGATGATTGGGTTTGGGAAGTAGAGGGAGCTGGAGTGTGTGATGTGTGTGTCTGTCTGTTTTGAAGTTGCATGTGAGTCTGGTGTATGTGGTGTATGTATAGGTGTGTGTTGTTTGCAGGTGTTTGGTGTTCAGCTGAGTGTGTGTATATGGGTTTGGTTGATGTCGTTGTGTGTGTGCTCTTGTGTGAGTGTGTTTGTTTGGATGAGTGTGCTGCTGATGTGGTTGGTATGGTTGTAGTGCCTGTAGCTCTTTCAGCTGCATGTGTTTCTGGTATATGCTTGGATGTGTGTGATTTAGCAGGTTTTTGGTGAGTTTGTGCATTTTCTTTTGGTGGGTGTTGTTTTGTGTGTAGGAATATGTTTGTGTAAGTATGTTTGTTTGGATCAGTGTGCTGTTGAGTTGGATGTTGTGGTTGAAATGCTTGTGTGTGTGGTGGTGGTTGTGGGTGTGCTGACTGTGGGTGTGCTGGTGGTTGAGGGTATTGTGGTGGTTGTGGTGCTTGAAAGTGTGGTGGTGGGAGTGGTGCTTGTGGGTGTGCTGGTGTTTGTGGTGCTTGTGGGTGTGGTGGTGGGTATGGTGGTTGTGGTGCCTGTGGTATAGCATCAGCAGTGTGTGTATATTGTATGGGTGTTTGTGTTTCTGTGTGTGTTTCTGGTTATGTGAGTGTATGTGTTGGTGAGCTGCTTGTGTCTGTTGTCATGGGTGCCTTTAAAGAAGTGAGTGGGCTTGAGACAGGGGTGGGAGTAGGGATTTGGAATGAGAAAGGCACTTGTGTTGAGGCACAAGGTTGGGTTGTTGGGGGGCTATGATCAGCGTGGAGGCAATTTTTACAAGAGATATCTGCATGCCAAATATTGAACTATGAATGGCATCCATAAATGTAACCATTCACGATCATGGCCTGGCCTACAGAGATGCTGCGTAACAAGTCAATAGCCTTTTCATTGAGCACAGCAGGATGGACAGTGACAAGGAGGGAGGTGCCTGTGGCAAAGGAGACCCCAGCCCTTTTCGAGAGGTGGGTTTGGCCAACTGGAAGGAGCAAGAGAAAGTGGAGATGGGTCTCTGGGTGGCAGACCAGGATGCGGATGGGACAGGTCCTGTAGTGGCCACCACCACTTGGGATTGGTTGCTTGCGGAGGCCCCCAAAGATGATGAGGAGCTGGTAGCCTCCCGTCCCCTTACCCTCCATGCCACTGTGTCCATTGGTGCCTGACGTCTCACCACCTGACACACAGTGGTCAGCTGCTTATCCGCCTTCATGGCCAATGTCCACTTTGCCTGCCTTGAAAATGCTGAAAACTCATATACAACATTGCAATACTATCTGTGCAAATGAAACTGATCATGAGGTTTTTTCACAAAACATTTCCTAATTTTCATATTTCACCTGCTTCACAGTTTTCAAACTTAGGTATACTTGACTGGGTCCATTTGCTCCCAGTTTTGTAATTTCTCATCACTACTCTCATTTGATTTTTGATCATTTCTCTTAATCATTTTAATTTTTATCCAAGAATTGTTTAACACCTTTGAATGGTTCAGATTGGTTATTTTGAATAGTAAACTCATGTCACAAAACTTTATATCAAGCAAAAAAATCCTTTGTATATTGTGAATTGCCCGTCTGCAAAAGTCCCTTTAACTAATCTCTTTTTGCTCATTATTGATTTATCATCTGGACACAACCAAGGTTATAAACATATTGTTCTTTGGTATGTGTTACTCTGTCAACAATGTGTTTTATTCCAAAAAGTATGGTTGTCAAAGTCATGTTTGAAAAACAGACTGGCTTACATGCACATTTGTGAAGGAGTAAGGCATCATGCCAATCTGTAACTTTTAACATAAACTGACTTAATTTTATTAGTGAAAACATACTTGTAATATATTTTTACTAAATAATGTTGCTATTATTCTCATGTTTCTAGTTATTTTGGCTCACATGCTCACTATTGCTTGTCCATGAGAACTACTCACCAATGTGACATTTGGAACATCCTCTATATCATAAGTCCATTTTATGCTACATAACCTGTAATTTGGCCAATGCAACCTTTTTCACAATTGAAATGGGGCATCACACCAGACACAATCATGAATTTTGGCCTGTTTGGTACAACTTCCTCTTATAACATCAAACAAACTCATGCACCTCTTTTCTCTTAGAATGAATGTGTCTTATCAAAATAGTCCTTTGGTAGTGATCAGAAACATGGTGGTATCATGATCATCAAAAAATATACAAAATACTTCATCATACACCTTGTGCAAAAGTTATACCTTCCAGAACTATTTTTGTGCATTGGACCTGTGTCAACCTTTTATGTTGCTGTAACAAAAAATAGTTATTTCACAAGAAGAACTCAAAAAAATAACTTACCTCCTTGCTGCTGCTGTTGGGCTCTCAATTGCCCATCAAGCTGGGGATAGGCCACTGCAATTATGTGGGCTATTAGGCGGGGTCAGGGTGCGACCAAAGCACATCCCATGTTGGGAGGACTGGCCAAGCTGGACTTCTAATGACTTCTTGGTCCAGCGTTCTAGGTCATCCCATCTTCTGTGACAATGGATAATGCGCCGCTTATAGACCCCAAGGGTCTGCACCTTCTTCGGGAAGTCATTCCAGATGTTTTTCTTCTGATGGCCATTGAGCTGTATGGATATGAAAATGAAAGAAAAAAAAAGTTTTGCGAGTTTTTGTTTGTATTGATGTAACACAATTTTTAGAATAGACTCAAAAGCATTTAGAAAAATTTGGAACAGCTTATTAATTTCTTAATTTTACTTACATAAAACTTAAAATTTGTAGTGATCTGTTGAGTACCTTTATCCCTTCCCATGTCATTATTTTAAAAATCCAGGCCAGTTACATCATCTTGGCCAGGGGTCTCCAATATTTTCTGTAGTGAGAGCTACTTCTGATCTGTGAAAACTCATTGTGAGCTACTGAAGGCTAAACAACTTGCGCATTGTTACCAGATACCCCCATGCCAAGCTTCATTGACTTTGATCCTAATGTCCATAGAGCCAGATACTATGGTTTGTACCTAATACTATGACTAAGGGCACTATAAAAGGACTACCATGTGTGTCATTGATAGCGCGGTTTTTGGTAATGTATGACCATATATGAATATGAATGGGATACATTTTTAAGGGGACTGAGAATCTGTGGTGTATGTACTTGCAGCACAGGACATACCTTTCCTCATATGTGGCACCATTACATGCATACCATAAACATAACATTTAAAATTTTAAATGTGATAAAATTAAAGTGCATTAACAAATTCAAAAAAAATTCTTAATATTGAACATTTTTCTGCACTTAACATTTCTTTCATTTAAAAAATTGCAGTATTTTTCCCTTATATTCATGGTACAAATCATTTTTATTTGATATATATATATATATATATATGTATATATATATACACACACACATGTGTATATATATATATATATCTATATATCTAAATCACTATATATCTATATATCTATATAAACATATAGATATATAGATATATATGGATATAGATATATAGATATATATATATAACCTACTGGCAGTCGCCAGGTAGTTAGTTTATGAATAATATGTGGGGGCCTCCCGCTGCCCCGGGGACCACCACCACCCCGGGACAAAAAAGCTTTTGATATGTGTGATAAGTGGGGGAGGCCTGATGGCCTCCTCCACAGCCTCAGGGGAATATGCGGGGGCCACAAGCTCCCCCGCTGCCTCAGGGACCACCACCTCCCCACGGCTACAAGGAATTATGAGCAGGGGTTGCGTGGCCCCCGCACCATGGAGACCACCACTCAAGGGGCAAAAATAGTTTTGATATGTGGGGGAAGCCCGATAGCCTCCCCCACAGCCCTGGGGACCACCACTTCCCTGGTGCTCATTAATAATATGTGGGGGACGCCCCTGCTGCATCGGGGACCACCACCTCCCTGGGGCTTATGAATAATATGCGTGGGCCACAAGCGCCCACCAGCTGCCCCAGGGACTACCACCTTCTTGGGCAAAAATGGTTTTGTATGTGGGGGAGGCCCGATGGCCCCGGGGGTACATACTAAATCATGTAAAGGGGGCCCTTTTCAGACTCCTTTTAGCCCTGGGGATCACCACCTCCCCGGGGCATCACTGATGGCCCTGGGGATTGCCAACCCCTAGAGTCTGCTCCTGCTATGTCCCAGAGTGCCTGTTTGACAGCAGGACCTGCTTGACAGCAAGTGTTTGACAGCAGGACCTGTCAAGCAGGTCCTGCTGTAAAACAGTGACGCTTTTATCTCTGTCCCCTGCACGCTTGTAGGGAACATAGACTAAAGGTTTGCTTCAGCAAGCAGGGAGCTGCTGCTAAAGCACCTCCCTGCTTGCTGAAGCAATGGCACCCCCAGTGCCAGAAAGCCCATGAGGTCATTTTTTGTAAAATATATTTAAAAAATGTCAAAATGAAAAAGCAGTAGCTCAGTGTAAAGGTCGCAGCCCTTCACACTGAGCATTCAGGGTTCAAATCCTTCAGGACTCGCTTACCTCTTCTTTTTTTAAAGTACAAATTATTTAAAATTTTAAAAAATTATGGACACATTTATTTTTGCTTTAAATTGTTCAGAAATAAGTATGTTATATATCAAAGCCTAAAAAACTCACTATCTCCCTCCCTCTCACTTTCTCTCTCTCTCTCTTCCAATCAGTTTCTCCCACTCACACGCCCACTCAGAAACTTATGCACCCACTCACAGACCCACTCAGACACTCACACACCCACTCACACCCTGGTGCAGCCACTCACAGCCCCAGTCAGACCCTCACTCACTCACTTACAGACCCATTGACAGCCTCATGCACCCACTCACAGGCCTGCGTGCACACTGACGCACCCACTAAAACACTTATGTATGCACTCTCACACCCAGACACTCTCACAGCAACTCTCACCCCCAATACACCCTCTCACACCTATTCTCACACCCAGAAAGCCCGCGGCCAACTCCTGCTGTGCACACCCAAAGGACCATGAACACCATGGTATTAGGCTGCTACAGGTTTGGCTTCAGGGTCTGGCTGCAGGCCAGGTCTTTCAGGCAACCTTGGCTGTGCATGGGTGAAGGCCGTGTACATTACACAGTTGAGTACTCATAGGGGATTGGCCTCTGGTCCTGACCGCCGCCACGCACGGCCAAAGGCTATATGCGGAGGTGGTTGGATTCACATAATGAAAGTAACTATACATTAAAAAAAACAAAGGTTACAGAGACATTATAGTTAGGAAATATAATTTTTTTTTAAAGTAGAAATTCACTGAAAAAAACAAAGGTTAGAGGGACGTTATAGTTAGGAACAGATTTCAAACATACAAAACAACAGGTATTCACCAGTTATAGTTAGAGTTACTTCAACTAACTATATCTCATGCCCTAGTGTAACTACAACTCACCCCCCCGCCATGCACTGCTAATTAACCCACAAATTACGGCACTCATGACATCTTTGATAACATCACTGATAATATCAATATAATATTTGCAGTAACATTTTTGATGAAAAAACTGCGCATGGCGGGGTGAAAATTATAGTTACCTTAGGGCACAAGTTATAGTTAGTTGAGATCATGGAGTTTACACACATTCCCCCAAAAGAAATGCCCTGACGGCAGGGTAAGGTCCCCACCATTTTAAAATGTGACATAGTGTGTTTCTGAATGTTAAGTGTGTCACCACCACTGAAAACGGTGGCTAGTTTGTTTACATAGACCAAATGCTAACATTACTCATTTTTTTTAAACAAAAACAGTATAATGTAGTGCGTTACTGTGGTTAAAAGCAATCATTGTGCAGTTTTGTTTATACTTCCATTGAAAGACTTTTTGTACAAAAAAATAAAAAAAAGTATAATGTTTACATAATGCATTTAAAATGTTTCTAGAAAAAATAATAGACATCTCAAAAATGTTATTTAAAATTTAAAATTCATTGATAAATGTTGGGCACAGATAATGTCAAGAAACCAAATACAGTTTAACTGATACATGAGATTTGTTTAAAAAAATCTAAGAAATGTTTCCAAATTAAAAAAAAAGATATGTGTCTTTTTTTTTTTTATGCAGACATCTGAATCCAGGGAGAGGTAGTATATGACAGCCTCATGTTTTTTGTTCATTTACAGACCTTGCCACCATGGAAGCATGGGATAGTATCAAACAATTCAAATTGAATAGGCAAACTATTAGCTGGAGCCAGAAATTCTTCCCTCACAATAGAAATAACACATCAATAACAGCAATAATCAAAATCTTGGGAGTACTCCATTTTGTAGCCACAGGATCTTTCCATTACACTGTCACAGTATCTGGTGGAATGTCACAACCAACTTTCAGTGGTGTGCTACAAGAAGTTCTTTCTTCAATGATGAGACACATCAACAGCTTCATGCAGTTTCCATGAATTGAGGATTTTGCCAATGTGAAGGGGGATGTTTATGCTTTGGGCCCCCTACCACATGAGGTTAGAGCAATTGAAGACACACTTATTGCCTTAGTACCACCCCATGACAGAGAACAGGTCTACGTCAATCAAAAGAACTTCATTCAACCAATGTGAAAGTTGCCTACTTTCCTTATTTGTACATATCCAGCATGTGTGCGCATTTTACAGGATCAACACTGGATTCCTTTGTACTACTGAACAGCACAATACCCCTGCAAATGTCACAATTTGTACATGAGAGGGCATGGCATGTTGGTAAGTACAATATGTCAATATATTTATTGCTTAGTTTTTAGTTTAAGGCTCTACAATGGATTTACTTTTTTTGCACATTTTTAATTTGTATCCATATAGGAGACTCAGCTTATCCTAACTGACCATGATTGATAGCACTGGGGAAGAATCCTAAAATGCCAAGGGAAGTCTGCTTGAATGGGGCCAATGGAAGAACACAGAGGCCAGTGGAGCAGACTTTTGGACTCCTAAAGGCCAGATTTAGATGTCTGGATAAGACAGGTGTAGCACTCCACTCCTCACCCTAAATGGTGTGCAAAATCACAGTGGCATGCTGCATGTTGCACATCATAGCCCTGTAACGGAATATCTTGTACATTGTAGAGGATGGAGAGCATGATGACCCACTGGGTGAGAATGTTGAAATGCCAAATGAAGATGAGAATGGTGAAGAGGAAGAAACTGACTTACGTCAAGATGTTATTGACAAGTCGGGTGGGTAAGGCGGCAGGTGTAGCCCACATGCCGTGCCCTTAGACCACTCAGTATTCCACCACGCCCCTAGCAGCACAAGCAGCAAGTTCAAGAATGCAGCGCAAAGGCAGGCGTTCTGGCTAGTGCGGATCTTGGTGTGTGCATCGGGGCCGAGGTGATGATTGAAGCCGACTGAAGCCGACTAAAGCAGATTGCAGCCAGCCATATGGGAGGTTGACGATTCCTCTTCTAGTTGTGCTGAGAGGAGCTGCGACCGGCCAGTGCTGACCCTGAAATGCTGAGTTTGGCATGCATGCGGAGCTGGGTGGTTCCGAATGCAGTGGTGTGGCACTAAATCTAGTGGAGCAGAGCCAGGACCAGGAAGTCCACAACTTTCTTTTTCCTCTAATTTTTCCCTGAACTGTGCGGCAGTGACTTACTCAGCAGCTGGGAATGGTGGTTTTCACAGCCACCATGGACAAAGGTGAATGCGGCTCACCTGGAGGAGTCGGAATGGGCCAGTGCTTACAGGCAGGCAGCTGCTGCAGCAGCAAACAGGAGGCAGTGTCAGGGGGTGGTAATAGTGAAAGCAAGGTACAATGTTTAAGGAGGTGGTAGAGTGGCAAAGAAGACGAGGGGAACTGGTCATATCAAGTTGATCAAGAGCAACAGAGGGCCAACTTCCCTGTCAGAATTTGATTAAAACTGGATGAAGGCCCTCGTATAGTGGTGGATTAGACTTCAGGGATATTTTCTGGTAATTTTTGCTGCTCTAGACCACTTCTAAACTCTTATCACTGGCTGTATACATAGCTCCTAGGACCTTTGTTAAACTGCCTGCAAAACATACAAAACCATCTACTACAATATTCAAGCTTTAATATTCAAGCTGTTCCTGGACTGGAAAGTTGATGTTAGCCGCTTTGATACACCCCTATCTCAAGGAGGCTGCTACCCCATTTTGAGTCTTGCAGTTTTGGGGCTTCCAACACTGGGACCTTGCCTTTTTGCACTTCTTGGAGATTGTTTGCCAGTCAGGGGAGGTTCCAGAGGGAATCTTGGCAAATAACAACCTAGCAAGAAGGCATTTCGAGTAAAAGAAAAAAAAAAGTGCAGCGACAGGGTGGTGGTTGACGTTTGTTGCGAGCAGTACTGTACAGCATGCGAAAACAACACATCAAATCTATGAATGCCTCTGTCAATGCAAATGTCCCGTATACTCCAGCCCAGAGGCTGACATGTCGGGGGATCCAAGTTAAAGTATGGGCAGCCTGGGGGAAACACAATGGTCAGTTAATGGTGGAATCCAAGGCCAGAGAACTGCTAGGTGCTGAAAGGCTGGAAAGGTTTAGCAGACAAGAGTGGGTGAGAAGGGGCTAGAAATAGAGAACTGGGGAGAGCATCCAGGATCCTTTCCTTTGAACTGAGCTGGGTGCTCATGGATGGCATTACAGAGCTGGCAACAGATATCAAAGGGGATGCAACTGCAATCCCAGTAAAATCTAAACAATACTTGCTGTTCTAAAAGCCTTTGAAAACTACTAGGGGGTCAGTGTCAGCTGTCAGTTAACTAGCAGTTAAGCCAGTAAGTTCTACTGAGTTTCCAGAGCTTTTAGATGAGCAGGCAGATGTTCAGGATAGGCACCATGTAGCAGAGCCCTATTAAGTGACCCAAGGCTTGTACACGGAGGCATGTACATCACATTTACAGGCTTCCCCTGAATATGGAGAGATTCTGAGGGCTCAAAATGTGCAAAAGGAACAGGGAGCAGAGATGCTGAGCATGATCTGTCAATTAAAAGCTTGCTCACTACTATCTTTTTGGAAATAAGAGATCTGAAGGCCTTACAGGTGAATGAAATCTCTGCTCTCCATTAAAGATTGACAAAAATTGAAGAGAGCATGATCCAGTTCCCCAGGAGACTGAAAGAGGCCAAAAGTAGAATCTCTGATTTAGAGAACAAGGTGGTAGCCATGCAGAAAGATCTGCTCCAGCTTGAAAATAATAAAGGCCTTTTTGAAAGTAAGGAGGACGATTTGGAGAATTACAATAAGCGGTCTAATCTTCTAAATGTAGAGGCCCCAGAGAACTGCAAAGGACAACAGATAACTCAGTCGGTGGACTCATTGATCAATAAAGCAATGCCTGAATTGGTGGGGGATTTGACTATCACTAGGGCTCATAGGGTACCAGCTCAAAGATACCCCAGCATTAAGCACCCTTGCATGATATTGGTGAACTTGCTTGATTTCCACGTAAAGGAGTACATTCTGTCAAAGGCATAGAAAAGAGAAGCTTCTCAAGTACAGAAGCACCCCAGTTCCAGATCTTTTCAGACATGTCCACATCCACAGCATGGCAATGAAAAGAATTTCTCTATATGATAGATTTGTTTAACACACAGGGGACCCAGGCATCCATAGCTCAAAAGTCAAAACTCTAAGTTCTGGTGAAAGAACTATTTTATCTTTTCTCCACCATCGGTGAAGTGCAAGAGCTACTCCAGAAATGATCAAACTAGGTCTGGGCTCTATGACGGACTTGAGATATGTTTGGGCATATTGTTTCAATTGCTGTAGCCATCTTTGATGATTGGGGAGCTTTCGGGGGGTTAAGTCTTCTCTCCCTTTTCCTGGGTGTGAGTGTGGAGGGGTACAGTGTCATGGCACCCTTTATTTGGTGGGCTGGCAGAGGGGTAGTGTGGGCAACACCCCCCTCGAGGGGCGGGAGTGCAAAGGCCAGAGGGTTTTTGGTACAGGTGCCGTTTGGGTAGAAGGGGGTACTTGTAGGGGGAAGAAAATAAAAAATTGAACTTTGTCAAAGTGGTTGTATTGAAAGCAGGGTGAACCGGGCTGACATCAGCAGATCATTGCAATTTAGTAATGCAAAATTTAAAGATTATCTCCTGTTATGCAAATGGTGTCCCTAAGAAGTGCAAGTACGGGGAACTCAAACAATGGCTCATATCACTCTCTACACAAGTCATTTTTTATACAAGAGTCTCAGCTGAAAAGTGATGCTCCTAATATTTTTATTCCCAAGAGGTTTTCTGATGTGTATTTCACTTCAGGTGGGGTGGCAGCAAGGAGTGTAGAGATTTATCTAGGCAAAGGTATTGGTTGGGAGATAAGAGAAGTGATTAGGGATCCTCATGGCAGATGATTGTGGCTGAAAGTATTGGTCCATGGTGCCTCCCTGAACATAGTGAATTACTATGGTCCTATTAGTGACAAGGTGGAATCTTTGTTAGCCATCTATACTATTGTCATGGGGGGGCACCACAATGAGAGCCTGTTGATCTAGGGAGATTTTAATTTTATTCAGGATCTGTCTTTAGATACATTGAATGGGGCTAAAAAATAGCTGCAACCCAAGACTAAAAAACTGATTTCTGCGCTAAAACAGGGGTTTAGTCTTTTAGCCCCCTAATGGGTACAGCATCCTGGTATGTGCTTTTTGCAACGCTTTTAAACTGCTTCTCAGCTTGATTTATTTTGGCATCCCATTTCCTCAGGAGAGCTGGGTCTGACACTTGGTCATATACTTTTTTGGATCATTTGGTGGATTCAATCTCAATAGAATTAGCTGCTCTCACAAGAACAGTGTTTAGGTGGCAGCTCGATAGGGCTTTATGGCTTGAAGATATGCAGATATTCATATGTGAGATTTTTTGTAGCTAACAGAAATATGGCCTCGCTAGTTTCTGTTTGGGAAGTTTACAAAGTCATTGCACATGGGTGTATCATTGCTTATAAAGCCAATCAAAACAAAAAGCTCATTAGGCTAATAAAGAGGCTACAATTGGCAGTTGATTCCGCTATAGTTGCTGTCATAATTCATTGGTAACGGATCCTTAGTGAAGGGTTTGGACAAATCTAAACAAAATGAAAAGGATTTTTTTGTATATTAGAAGAAATTAGTAACTCTAAAGCCTATCAGTAACAATTGTATGAAAAGAGCCAGCAGATTGGGAAATTCTTAGCTTGGTCCACACAAATTAGGCACAACAAATCTGCTGTTAGGAAATTCGAGGATCTGGCCACTCAAACAATTATATCAGAGAAGGAAGAATTTGCTTCTGTCTTTTCACATTACACACAGCTATTTGAAACTACATAAATGTCTACCTTCCGCTGGCTGCAACTTCCCAACTCTATGGCTATGGCTGTGATGAGAAAAATAACAGAGTATGATGTTTTTGAGGTTTTTGAAGTTTGCAAAAGCTTGTGGTAATGATGGCTTCCCATATGGATGTTACATGCTGCATGTGAAGCAATTGGTCCCCTTTCTAAATGAATTATTTAATTTTACAAAGGAAAGTGGGCAGTTCCCCTTTCCTTTAAGGAATCTAGTATAGTTAGCGTTAAGAAAAAAAGTAAATAGCAGTCAAATGTAAATTCCTATGGGCCCATAAGCCTGTTCAGTGCTGACTACAAGCTCCTGACTAAATTATGGGCTACACATATTATGCCTGGGGGCCAAATGCTGATTCATGAAAACCAGAGTGGGTTTGTTTCCAATCGCCTTATGGCTGAAAATACAAACTTTTTGCTTCATGCAATAGATTTCTTCTTGTCTAACCAAATGCCTGTGGTTTAAATTATGAGTGATGCTGAGAAGGTATTTGTCCTGGTTAAATGTGTTGCCTTATTCCTTTGCTTAAAAAAATGTGGCTTCACCTCGGAATTTGTCACTATGCTGAAGAACGTGTACCAGGGGCACAGGCCAAGGTAGTAGTGAATTCTAGTGTTGTGGGTAAGGTATCTATCAACAGGGGCACCCGTCAGGGATGTCCCTTGTCCTCCATATTTTTTGCGTTTTTTTATGGAACCACTAGTGACTAAACTTCACAATACACCAGGGATAGCAGCACCGGTGGAGCGGATGTCTAAATTAAAGTTGGTTGCAGACAATATGATTTTGTATCTGAAGCCCAATCAAGCTAATGTACTTGGGCATTTCCACCTGTTTGAGGAATATGCAGGCATTGGCGAGGTACAAGGCCAGAACAAGACAGAAATGTTGCTTTTTAATGCCTCATTTGAAGAACTTCCTGCTTTTCTACAACATCAGGCCAGAAATTTCAGCATTTGGGGTGTAGGATAACAGCCTTATACAAATATTACAAAATCCAAGCAGGCTCCAACAACCTTCAGATTCAGGAATGCAATTATTTTGGCCTGTCTTTATCGAGGGTTGTGCTGTCTTTCTGGGCATCTCACGGTTTTAAGAAGCTTGTGGATTTTGTTGTAAGGGACTAATTAACAAACTGGGATGAGGTAATCCTGAGGTGTGGGGGCCAAAGTAATAGCGTTAGGTGGTGCTTCTTACAGCTAACCTAGAAACTCGTCTGCTGCTGTGACGGTCCCCCTGGCGTATTTAGTTATTGGTTGTCCCATAGACAAAGCCCTCATTCGAACCACTGCCTCTGCCAGGAAATACCGCCCGCATTGATGGTGGGAGAGGAAAAAGTGAATGCCGGCAGGACCCCAGGCACACTTTCTGCCGTGCAGATTTGGATGTGCCTTATGGCTAAGAAAAAAGTGGCGGTCCGACCTCTATGTCTAAGTTGGCAGATTGGGGGGATAAAAGGGATGAAAACTCCCCTTTTTTCCTCATTCCACCCCCGCCTTTGACTAGGTATGACTGGACAACACCTGCTGTCAGTGCTGCTGCTGACTCATGGAGAAACCGCAAACCCTCCCCCACCGTTGCAGGACACATAGGTAGGGACGCACAGTCAGGGTAGATTGGGTGGTCATTGAACAGGAGGTCAGGACCCCTTCAGGGCTATACATGTCACAGTAATTTTTTTAATCACTGTGACATGCATATGCCGGGTACATGAGTGGGTTAAACACAGATGGGGCACACTGGTGCACAACACACATCACACACATACACAACTGTCATTATGGTGCCAGTATTCATTGGCAAATGAATGCTGGCACCACAATGAGAGTACATTCAAACCTGTCAACTGTGTCCATGTGTGCACATTACCATGGGACAGGTACCTGTCATGTTGTGCTGTGAGTTGTATGTGTAAGTCAGTACGTGTATGTGTATGTGTGGATTGGCTTGTTGAGGTGGAGGGAGTGGGTAATGTTGTTGCGTCTGTATGTGTGTCACTTGCATGTGAGATCGATGTTGTTGTGTATGTTGTGTTGCTGTGTGACACATTCAGGTGAGTGTGGTCATTGTGTGGCAGATGTGATGTGTGTAGTTGTGCATGTGTGTGAGTATGTTTGTTAAGCTGAGTGAGTAGTTGTATTGTTGTCATGTTTGTGTCATTTGTGAGTGCAGTGTCAATGATGTGTGTGCTGTGCCATAGATGTATATCAATGTGTGTTTTTGGCATGTACAGGTTGCATTGTGTTGGAATTTTCATAGACGGTTGTGTGTATGTTGTGTGTTGTATAGTATGTAGTGCAGGGGGACACTTTATGGCTGAGGTAGAGTGCGAGGGTGTGGCGTACATCTATTCCATAGCTGCTGCCATTGTACGATGTCCATTAGGTCCCTCTGCCATCACCTTCCATCAGCAATCCGTTGCCAGTCCTCTGCTTGCAGAGCTGTAAAATCTCAATACAGTGGGTGGCACACTGTTGGCTTGATGATCTTCTTGGGTCTGCCGTCGATACGGCTTGGCGGCACGACCACCAATATCTAAACCAGGCCTAATCATTTCTGGGAGGGGTTATTCTCCACGATAAGAAAAGGAGTAAAAATCACTATAGTCCCCAACGCTAGTCTGGTACTTTTTGGGGTGTCAAAGGAGAGATGAAGAATTAGTAAGGCAGGCTAGGTTTTTATCTCTATTGCATTAACTGTAGCCAGATCCCTGATCCCTAAAAATTGGAAGACTAATAAGTTGCCAAATTGCAGAGAAGGTGGGGGAAAACGTTTAGGACAAAATAAATTGAAGAAGTTTATGCAAAGCCTGTGGTGGGATATAATAGGTTTGCAGCTATTTGGTACCATTCTGTCCCCCTTGAATGTTGCTAAGTATTTTTTAAGAAATATTCCTGGCTCTATTTTCCACTTTGCAAAGTGCACTAGAATATTATTCATGCTGCTCCAATTGTTTGCTTTTGAAAGCATTTTGCACTTTATGATACTAGATCTTTATTAGATTGGTTTTGGGTTAGCTTCGCTAGGATGTCTTGTTAAGTTTATTAGTACACAAGTCTATCTGGCGTTCTTGTATTAGCACACTGGACTTCAACATTAGTCAGGTTGCCTCAATAATTTGTTTGAATGCATGCAACACTTCACCCCAATAGTTTGGGAGGATTCCGTTGCACATGGCACTTTGTTCTATTACACTTAATTAGGATAGGGAATGTCAGCTGCATTCCTTCGCACTTTAGTGAGTACAAGGCTGTTGCACTTCATTGTAATCTAATATATCCTGATGTTCCTTGAAGGATATTGAAATATACAATTTGTACTTTATAGCAGGACTACCCCAGCTGCTTCTTCTGCATCATATGTGTTGTGCAGTTATTTTAGTGTTTATGTCGGCTCGTTTATTTTAGCTTGAGTCTGAGGCATGCGCCCTCTCACCTAGACACTTATTTTATACCCCTTATTATTTTAGCAAGGCTTAATTTTATAGGAAATGTTTTATTATTTTTATTAGTTGCCAGAATTTGTTATTCATTTCTTTGCACAACATTTCATCCTGTGCTCGCTCCAAGGCTGTACATGACAGTTTACTGGGTGTTGCTGGTCCAGAGAGTACAATGGCTACCGTACATAGACAAATGTGTGTTGTTACATCAGGGCAGTTCTCAGAACAAGAAGTTTTATTATAAAAGAACATGCTGCCACCAGCAACTTAAAAGGGACATTCCAGCCAGCCTGCCATTTCATGCTGCATGTTGTCATAGTTTCTGCTGAAATTCTGTGCTTCCTCTTTGATTTCGCAGGCCAGCAGACCTCTTCTTTACCTCTAAATACAGGTATGGGGTTTGGGTTGCTTCCTGGGACTGGAACGGCGGATTCATGCCTTTTTAAATATAACACACTTGCTCAAATAAAATCTATTGAACCAAATCCTGCTTCTGTTTGTCTGTGCATGTTTGAAACTTGTATAACTCAAAGGGGTATGATCTGTTCTACCATAACTTTCCCTGAGGAGTCTGAGTGGCATGCGATAGGTTGTCACAAATCACTTTTACGTATGGTAATGATGAGGTGCTGCTAGCTAGCCAGAAGGGTTAGGCGGACAGCTGTCACAGGGTGTGGGATCAGACTCAGTCCCCAATGCTCGGTGGTGCTGCCGTCCAAAAATCTTGTCTTATTACTACAACGGGAGTCCTATGACATATCTTTCCATTTCTGTCTTTGATTGTTTTCTCTAAATTACGAAATTTATATTTTATCTGGCTGTTAAGGTTAGCTAAGCATGGACGGCACCACTGTGGCAGTTCTATGCATAGGCCAAGATTGTCCTGTATCATCATATTGCTTTTGGGTTTTTAGTTTGAACTCTATGCACTGAATGCTTTTCGGGGTGTACATCCGGGATGTTAGAAATTGTTATTAATGCTGTGGCCCTACCGTGTAGCAAGATTTCAAAATCAGTAACTTGCAATGGCTTATATGTATTTTTCTTTGATGAATGTTTTTCTTTGTTGGCTATATGAGCTCAAATAAATAAACATTTACAAAATAAAAAGATGTTACTGACAACTTCTTCACATGAGTGTAAGTATTTATACATATGATTACATTAAATGTTAAACTAATGTTTACTCTAATGAGGGTAAGTGTCTATGCTGGACATTTTTAGGAAGGGCAAGTTTAGGAAATTCCAGGGCAAAGTTGTTTGTTAATCAAAGGTTTGACACATTGACTACTGTGATCCTTTACATTGTGATTGTTCTTAGAAAATGTGTCCTCAGAATTATTCAATTGTAATGTGTCTATTTATAATCAACTGAAACTTTTGGTTTTATTCTGCTACAGGTTCCTTCTCCATAGCATCGTCATTTGGACATTTAAAAGTTGTTACATTAGCAGTTCAAAGCTGCTGTTGCAAAGTTCAAAGGGAACATGGGTTGATCCTGTGAAAGACACAAACACACTTTGGATGTGCAGATCTTGTACATAGACAACTTGCACAGTGATTGAATGGAGGTTTTGATGCTTGCACTAGACTTGTTTTCTGTTGAATGTTGCTATCAAGCCAATATATGCTGCTTAAAAAGCTCTACCCACATGTGTTAGTCGACACAAAGAATACTTATCTCTCTTCACATTTGCAAAATCCTCATTTTGGGTTATGTGTATGAATCTGTTGATGTGTCTCATCATTGTAGAAAAACTTCTCCTAGCACATAACTTAAAGTTGGTTGTGACATTCTATCAGATACTGCCACAGTGTATTGGAATGATTCTGTGGCCGCAAGCTGTAGTACTGCAATGATTGTTACTATTGGTGTTATTGATGTGTGATTCCTATTGTGAGGCAGGAGGTCTGGCTCCAGCTGATGACATAAATCAATAAATGTGTGCCTATTCAAACTGATATTTTAGATTATAGGCCATTCATCCATGGTGTCAAGGTCTTGAACTGTAAATGTAAAAATGGGAGAGAGCATCTGGGTTTTTCAATGGTTGTAATTTATTTGGAAACTATGACAAACAATTTTCTATTACAATTTTATTAAAATACTAGTTTAGATTTGTTGTGTTTGTTATTTTTGTCTTTTTTACAAATGCAATAAACATTACCTACATGGTTTTTTTAGAACAACAATAATTTTAATAATTTATATTTTTTAATTTATGATGGAAGGTAAAACATAAACAAGGAGGTGATGGTTCAACAACAGCCATGCCTGGAGGGCACATGATTGGAGTGATGTTCCTTTGGACACATGAAGTGGTGGTATGCTGAGGCTGAGATGTGCTAACAACTCGGGTGGGAGGCATAGGTTTGGGCCAAGGGAGACTCACTGGAATTTTCTCCCCAAGCAGGCCAGATGGACCAGGCAGCTTCTCATCATCTGGACTTGCAGAAGTGGAGTCCTCACTGAAGGTGTGTTTCTGATTTAGAGTAGAGTTATCCTCAGTGGAAGATGGTAGTCCATGTACTCGGATGTTGGACCTAATAAATTATAATTAAAAAATAATAATTTAAATGTCTAGATTTTACATCAAATGAGTTTAAGATACCAAGGAAGCAACCTAAAAAAGTATAAGATAATTAATAATATGATTAGACCTCTCGGTGGGTTTATGATAAATTACACAAACAGTTTAAATTACATACAAGCATACAAGCAGACATCCAAAAAAGTAGGTAAAGAGATGTCCTGAAATAAAAAAGATTGCTTAAAAAGTGTACATGAAATATACCAAACGTTCAACCAAACACAGTAGAGAGGGGAGATGAGAACTAAGCTACTCCAAGGCCTATGAGGGTACAATTCAGACTATTAGCCAACTTAGAAGGATTATTGGCATTAGTCATCATATAAACATTGCAAAGTACATTTTGTTATCAATACAACTTATATTCAGCATACAACATCACACATATATATAAACCTTTAAGTCAATATACTTTGATTTTCAAACCCAATTACATCAACTCAATGAAATAACAAGAAAGTGACAACATATAGAATGTTATAACAAGATGACAGTTTAATACATAACATGAAACGGAGATTGATAAATACATAACACTTTAACATATGTGCATGTATGAAAGAAAAGAGAGAATGACCAACATCACATAGCAATATTATTTTCCAGATACAAAAACAAAGCATCATGGTACTTGCAGTCATTTCAATTAATTATTAACAACACTTGCCAAATTGTATATTGAACATACCTAGTAAAATATATTCAGTGGAGATGAACAGACATTTACAATACAAAATATATGAAATATGTTATTAGGTGAAAAAAAACACTTACAGAGAGCATAACTTCATGTGAAATTAAACGGAGTTGTGAACCTGTTATCTTAACTACAAAAACTACATTGAAACAGACAAACAAACAAGGCAAATGCAACAGATAATACATGAATAAAGACAAACATATTGACCACTGTTAAAATGAGGGCTGCTACGATAATGCTACTAATGTGATGGTAAAAATTAATTTGATAATTTTGAATTTGGGTTGATATGTTTTACAAAGGTGCAAATCACATTGCCAACAGCTAACTTAGAAGCAAAAATGAAATGTATGTTTGGTGACACATTCAATGGTCTAACTTACCAGTCTCCACTCCACCAGGGATTCCCGTCAAGCCTTCAGGATGTAGGATCTCAAAGACTTCCTCCCAGGGAAAAGTTTTAAATGGAGGGCTGAAAGAACCACCACCAGTCCTCTGGGCCTCCATGTGTGCTCCAAACAATTGTGGCTCTACTCTAATGATTTTATCCACCATTACTGACAATTCTCCCTCAGTAAGACGGGGATTTTTCCTCCCTGTCATTATAAACAAATATTGAAATACATTTTTTAACCCACAAGAAAACAAACTGACAGGAGAAAAAGGGACAAGAAAAAGAAAAGTATAAAAAACCTGTCTACACAGACAAAACACCTGCTTAAAAAAGTGCTGCAGTGGAATGGCAAAGGATAATGGTATTTAATGGAGTGTGTTTTGTGTTGCAGTATGTAGATGAAAACAAGTACCCTGTACACATCAGGTATGTGCTGCTAGCTTCAATTCACAGGCCACTGGCATAGGACAATATTAAACGCATCCCGTGGCGGACTCCCGCCATCAGGAATCTGCTGCTAGAGCAATGCTTGCACAACTGTGAAATCTAAATATACTCAGTGCAAACCAGCCACCCTGACAGTGGCAGAATAATAGTAGCCAGCGTAGGAGTCATCTGTGTCAACAGCGGTGCACCGCATACACAACGGAATAAACTCTGTTGATGCGAATAGATGTTCAGCAGGCAAAAATCCAAATAGGGTGGGCGGGAATGCATCAGCTTGATGGAGTACTTGTAAACTCTGCCACAGAGGGACCACAGGAGTCCCACCAAGATCTAAATCAGGCCCTTAGTTTTGGTGTGTCATTGGCTACAGAACTTTTCCAAGATGTCATTCGACATATCATTCAGCCTGTAGTAAATGCATTCAATTATAGTGATGACATATTGTTTTTGGAGAAACAGAGAAGGAGCATGATAAAGCTCTCACAAACGTGCATCAATTACTCAATGATGCAGGTATGACTTTGAATGCAGAATATTGTGAAATTCTTTGGCCATATGTTTTCTGACAGGGGTATGACACCTGACCCTGCAAAAGCACAAGCTTTGTCAAATGCTGACCCCCCACAAGATGTTTCTTTTCTTGACATGGCCAGTTACTGACCCAGGTACATACAAGACTTTGCCACTGTTAGTGCTCTATTACGAGAGTTGACAAAGCAAAATGTTTCTTTTAAATGGACACAATAATATGAGAAAAGTTCCAAGCGAATCAAACATGCCATTGGAAATGCTACGGAAATGGCATACTTTAATCCAAAGGTTCACACAGAGGTTGTGGTCGATGTTGATGGTTCAGGTTAGGCGCTATTCTTGTACAGCACAGAGGTGGCCCAAATGCTTAACGGCATATTGTGGCCTATGCTAGTAGAAGTTTGTCTCAAAAAGAGCATGCTTACTCACAGCCTAAGAAGGGAGGTTTGGCTGTGGTATCGGCTTGTGAACATTTCCAGGCATTTCTCTATGGAAAGCCAATTACTCTGGTGATTGATCATCCAGCTTTGCTGACCATCGTTGACAAACCAAAAGCCAAGACACCTCCTCGCATTGAACAGTGGGGATTAAGTTTGCAAGAGTGTGATTATACAAATGGACATTGTCCAGGAAAGGCTCAGGCTCCTGCTGGCTACTTTTCGAGAGTGCCTATACAAGATCATGGCACTCCATCCAATATGGATGAGGCCTACATTAACCTCCTTGTCAAGTACACCAGCTGCTGTTTCTCAAGAAGGAATTATATGACAAGGGTTGAGGATCCTGATTCCAGAGAGTCTGCAACAGAGGGTGATTTAAGTGGCTCATAAAGGACATTGTGGTATTGCTGCCACAAACAGAGCTCTCTGAGACATAGGCCCTCAATACGAACATGGCGGTCTGTTCCGCTACGCCGGCGATAGAAACTGCCAACAGAGGAGCGGTCCGGACTGCCAAATAATGATCCAAATGAAACACACGCATTCCGCGAACCACCCACCGCCAGGAAAGGAGTCCCGCCGACGACGGCAGAGTCCGCCCACAGGCTGTCGGAAAGGCCCAACCCGCCCATCAAATTATGAACCACCATTCCGCTGCCAGTTCCGGGGCGGGAACCACCGCCACACAAAGCCAGGCGGAAATTAACCAAATATAAGGAAACACTCACTGGAGTTCCACAGAACTTGCAGCGGCAGCCATGGACAGAGAGCTGCTGATCATGCCAGCTTTGCTCCTTGCCGTATACCTACACAACCGAGACCGCCGACGAAGACGACAACGGTAAGTACTGCAAACTATGACACAAGGGAGGAAAGGGCAGAGTTACATAGCCACCCACCCCACCCACTCTGCAATGCCCCCAACCCTTCCCAGCAGCACAAGTCAGACACCCCACACCAAGAGGTACGTACCCGATCAAAGGCTACTGCTACTTGACCATAGTACATACAATAGCCCCACACCCATTAAAAAATCAAAACAAACACCAGGGTGTAACTGCATGCAGCCCAAACACAGGCCACACAGAAACTTTAATTATAAGCTCACTGAGCCAAACAGTGCTAACAGGGCCAATGGCCAGTCCTTAAAATGCAGATTGTCCTGGGCCACAACGGGCCACCCCTGACTCCCACAAGTGCTGGGTACTCCACAGAACGCGGCACCATATGGGGATCCAGGCACCTCACAGAAGGGGGGTGGGGAGTGGGTATTTCGACGCGGGTGGGACTTTGACTTTCTTGTGGAGGGTGGAGGGGGTGGGCTTCTCCTTTGAAGGGGGTGGGGGCTGGTCAGCTCGGGTGGAGCTGGATGGCTGTGGGAGTGGAGGCAGAGGGAGTTGATGTATGGGGTGTAGGTGTGTGTGTAGTGGGTGCAAGTGACTGCTCAGTATGCTGTGGTGTGGTGGATGTCTGATGGGTGGTATCTTTGTTCGTTTGTGTGTTTTGGGAGGTGGGGGGTGGACACAGTGGGAGAAGACAGACAGCTTGTGTGGATGTATGTTGGATGGGTGTCTGCAAGTCTCTTAAGTGTGCAGCATGTGTCAACTACAGTAGAGGTGGTGAGTGCAGGTGTGGTGTATGGGGTGCATGTATGGCTGTCTGCTATTGTGGTGAGTGCAGGAAGAGGAGCAGTAACAGTGAGTGAAGGTGCAGTGCATGAGGGTGTGGATGTAGAGGGTACAGACAGGGAGGCAGAAGAGGTGAGCACACTGGGGGAAGTGGACGTTGTTGTGTGTGCAGGTGTCTGTTGGCTGTGTGAATGCTTGTGGTGGAAGGTGTGGTGCTTGTGTTTTGAAGTGTGCTTCTTGTGTGTTGATGTGCCTGTCAGCGGGTCTGATTGTGTGCTTTGTACGGGTGAAGGGAGTGGGGTGCTGGAAGGGCTAGAGGAGGTTGGAGGGGGGACGGAATGGCCAGGGAAACTGGCTGCCGTCCGAGAGGAGGCCAGAGCCTGAAAAGATCTCTGTAGGGCAGACACAGCACCATGAATGCCATCCAGATTGGCATTGGTCTGCTGCACCTCTTATGCCAGACCCTGGATGGCATTGACGATGGTTGTCTGCCCTGAAATGGTCTCAGGAGGTCAATAGCCTCCTCTGTGAGAGCAGCAGGGCTGACTGGGGCAGGGGAGGAGGTGCCTGGGGAGAAGGAGATGCCCACCTTTCTGGGTGGGCGGGCACGGGCAACTCGGTGGGGAGCAGAAGGGAGGGCGGTTATAGTATGGGTGGTGGCGGAAGATCTCACAGTAGTGGTGTGTGCACTAGGGTCCACCACTGCCGGAGGACCCCCATCGGAGGAGGTCTCAGGGTCACTACCTCCTGTGGTAGTAGCCTCCCCGGTGGAAGTCCCCTCGCCCTTCCTCCCACTGGTCCCCTGGGCGTCTGTTGTCTCTGCCTCAGAGGATCCGTGGGCTGCTGCCTCCCCACTCACTGATGCCTCAGCTCCCTCGCCTGATGTTGATGCTGTACCAAACCAACACAAGAGAACAGGGATGGGGAGACAAAACAGGAGAGATACTTGTAAATAGCTGAATGATGATACACAATGGCCAGACATACACCCACCCAGCAAATACACCCAACAGGCAGCACCGTACACTATGCTCATGGCCATGCCCCTGACTACTGAGCAGAATACTGCTCTACACCCATCCCCTAAAATACTTTTGGAGCTGAGGTAGGTGAAACCTGACAGGGACACCCCTACACCCTTTGGGAACATACAGTAGATATACACCAGTCAAATTCCCTGCTCCAAGCAGCATGAGCGCTATTGCACACACAGTCATCCTTCCAGACTGAAGTATGTGAAATGAGTACTCACCCCCTTGTGACTGCTGTGCAGCCTTCAAGCGCCCATCCAGATCTGGGTACGCCACCGCCAGGGTCCGTCGCATGAGGGGGGGTCAGTGCCCAATGGGCACCCCTTCCACGTTGGGAGGACTTCCCCAGCTGGGCCTCACTGATCTTTCGCGCCCAGCGCCGCAGGTCCTCCCACCTCTTTCGACAGTGGGTGCTCTGCCGGTTGTAGACCCCCAGGGTCCACACCTCCTTGCGATGGCATGCCAATGTGCCCTCTTCTGGTGGGCGCTGACCTAGAAGGGTGACACAGAAATGGAACACAGAGGTCAGGCCCTTGCACGATAGGAACAGCTGGCCAATTGTCCAACATAGGATTGACAGTACTGTCAGACACACAGGACAGTCGCACGCAGCATTCCATGCACCATGGCCCATCCAGGCTCAAAGGAGCACACGTATGTGCAATCCACACAATCCATTACTCACACAGTGCCCCCCAAACCAAGACTCACATGTACCTCTGGGCATCCGTAGAGTCTGCCGTACAGGGGAAGGGCCCCGTCCAATAGCTTCTCCAGTTCTTCCTGGGTGAAGGCCGGGGCCCTTTCCCCTGCACCACATGGAACATCCATAGCCACAGGCAGGCCACAGCAGTACACAGAGTGGAGTACCTGTCTGCACGAGATCAGGGAGTCAAGTGATCAAACGATGACGAACGCCCGTACGCTCCGTGGGGGTATGCAACATCACCACCAGTGGCGATCATGATACGCCAGGATTCCCCATTGGCATCCATGTTAGCCAATGAGGGTGCGAACAGCGGTCGACTACTCACAATCCAGGGCCTACTAGCCATATGAAGCACCTAGGCCTCTATCCATTCCATATAGTAGCACACATGAATTACTCTGTTCTCTCCTAGTGATGTACATGTATATCTGTCAGGTAGCAGTTATTGTGCAGACACTACTATGAACAATGCAGTGCATGAATGTTGCAAAATGTGCCTATGTATGTGTGTACATCACTCATTTTTGTAACCCCTCGTAGGTACCGACCCTTGTGGCGAGGAAGGGCACCATTGGTGTACAGGCCACTTGTGGATATGGGGACCATGGTGGAGCGCCAGATCATAATCACTTACAGACTCCCACGTGCAACTATTCAGGAGCTTTGTGCATTACTGGATCCTGCACTAACTCCGGGGTATCGTAATCAGCATACCATTCCAACTGAGGTGCAGGTGCTCTCTGCACTCCATTTCCTGGCCACAGGCTCTTTTCAAGTGACAGTGGGCATGGGTGCTGGTTTCTCACAGCCAATGTTCAGCCAGGTACTGACAAGAGTTCTGAATGCATTTGTACAACATCTGCAATCCTATGTGTGATTTCCCCAAAGTACTGACCTCCCTGCCATCAAGTCTGACTTCTATGCTTTTGCAAACATTCCCCATGTCATAGGTGCCATTGATGGCACACACATAGCTATCATCCCCCCAAGAGTGAGTGAACAGGTGTACAGAAACAGGGAGAACTTTCACTCCATGAACATCCAATTGGTGTGTACTGCAGACCAGTACATTTCCCATGTGAATGCCATGTTTCCGGGTTCAGTCCATGATTCATTTGTGTTGAGGAACAGTAGTGTGCCACAGAAGATGGAACAACTACAAGAGGACAGAGGGTGGATCATAGGTAAGCTTGCCTGTCACTAACCGACACATTGCAGAAAACCAGCCTGTCTGATTAAGGGACATTACAATGACGGCTCTGTATTGAACCATTTTGTAGGTGATTCTGGCTATCCAAACTTGCGTTGGATCCTGACACCAGTGAGGAATCCCAGGACAGATGCAGAGAGGAAATACAATGAGGCCCATGGACGTACTAGGAGGCTCATAGAGCGTACTATAGGTCTCCTGAAGGCTAGATTCCGGTGTCTACATATCTCTGGGGGTTCCCTGGCCTATGGGCCTGATAAGGTGTGTAGAATAGTGGTGGCCTGCTGCATGCTGCACAACGTGGCAGTGAGACATTCTATCCCCCTTTTGGAGGTGGAGGGTGCTATAGGTCCTGATCATCTACCTCAGAGAGGTGAGGAGAGTGATGGTGAGGATGAGGAAGGGGAAGATGTCCATTCCAGGAACCAACTGATTCAACTCTACTTCCAATAACTGTGTGGGACTTAATCCTGTCATTGGGGTTAGTGACTAATACTGTCAGTGTGCTCTGTCATATAGGGGGGATTGGTCATGATAGGCGATACATGGACCACTTCTGCATGGTACTGACTAAAATATATGCATTCCCTTCTTGCCAACTTTTGAGCACACACTACCACCATCAAGCACAAATTGACAATAAAGTTGTTCTCTGCCAGTTGCATCCATACTTCACTTTGTTCACTATTGAAGATAGGGGAGAGTGTTACAGGTGTGAAATGTGTTGTATTGGTAGAATTGAGTGAATTGTGCTAAATACAGTGATGGGAGTCGTAAGGTTTGGGTGTCCTCAAAATCAACTTGGTGGCAGCCCTGTTGGATGTCTTAGATGGGTCAATTTTGTAGAACAGTACTTCAATTTACCCTCAGCTAAGTGTTGTTGGTGAATGGGTGGGATGGTTGCTATGCATTAGTAGCAGTGCCAATTGTTGGAGGGGGCCTTGTTCTTAGCTGGGTTTCCAGTGCCATATCTTGGCCTAAGACTATGTTTGGGCGCCTGCTGTGGAGCTTCTTGGGGTGGCATGGTTGGCCCTTGGGTTTCCTGGGAGGGTACTTTCTGTGATGTTTCTGCTGCTTGGGTCATCTGTTGCTGGTTGTCCTGGGCTGTTGTGGGGGCCTCTTGTCCGGTGTGGATGTTAGACTGTTTTTTTACCAACTGCAGCAGTGCTCCAGCAATGGTGGCCATTGTGGCATTGTGCTCTTTCCACTGCTCCATGGCCTGTTGGTGTTGTTCCTGCTGCATCCTCTGACTTTGCTCCAGGGTGGTTACAATCTGTGCCAACCAGTCTTGGGTATGTTGGTAGGCCCCCAATACCTCTGCAATAATGTCCTGGGCCGCTGCATCCATCTGGTGCCCTACCCCCTGACCCACTGGGACACTTGAACGTGCCCTATCCCCCTGTGCCTGTGTCCCCTGCACAGGTCTTGACGTGCCACTTGTACTGGGGCCCTTGCCTTCCTGCATGTTGGGAGTGGGAGACTGTGGCCTCTGTAGCTGTGTTCCACCAGTCTCTGCTCTAGGTACACTGGTGTGGGTACGCCTCCCCTGGCCTGCTAGTCTTGACTGGGTGTTAGGGGTGACAGTGGTTTCCTGGGTGGGGTTGCTGCATGGTGAGAATCCAGGACTGTGTGAGGGGCCTGCCTGCTCATCAGTGTCCAGGGATCCTTCGCCAAGGTCTTCTGATATGCCTCTGTCTCCCTGGAAGGCTGTGGCACTCCTTGTCCCCTCATTAGGGTTGCATGGGTGGTGGTGCCTGTTGGGGGACATAGACATGTCTGTTACATATGCATGAAGGTTTGAGGTGTACAGGACTGGGCTATTTTGGGCTGGTGTTACTTTCATTGGCCTTTCAGGGTGCATTTGTGAGGTAGACATTGCATTTAGTGGCCATGGTGGGGTTGCATTGTGGGTACGTGCAGGGGTGGGTGGCTGTGCACAGCGGGAGTGATATGGGCCTGTTAGTGGGTTGTAGGTGATGCCAGGTGGTGGATATGGTGGGTAATGGCTGGGGAAGTGTAGTTCCAGGTGGGTGTGGGTGGGGTGGGGTGGTGCATGCATTGCAGATGTGTTGCATATGGGGTAATTGTAGATGACTTACCCAAGTCCATTCCTCCAGTGAGTCCAGTGAGTCTCTCTGGGTGCAGGATGGCGAGTACCTTCTCCTCCCAGTCGGTGTAGTCGGGTGGTGTTGGTGGCAACCCACCCCCAGTCTTCTGCACTGCGATGTGGTTCCTAGATGCTATGGCCCTGACCTTCCCACACAGGTCGTGCCATCTCTTCCGGATGTCGTCCCTGGTGCGTGGATGGTGTCCCACTGCATTCACCCTGTTGACAATGGTCTGCCACAGCTCCAATTTCCACGCAATGGGTGTGTGCTGCACCTTGGACCCGAATATTTGTGGCTCCACCTTCAGGATCTCGTCCACCATGCTCCTTAGCTCCCTTTTGGTGAAGCGTGGATTTTTTGGGGGGGACATGGTGAGTGTGGTGGATGGCATCGGGACTGGGGACGGGGTAAGGGTGCTCCTCTGTGGGTCGATATGCGTCTCCTGTATGCTGCCGGTCGCTGTCTGGCTCTGGTACTCTCCGTCTTTTGGCCCTGGTTTTGTTGCAAGGGATTGTTGGTTGTGTCTGGGGGTGTTTTATGGGTTTCTGGGTGTGTGTCAGGTGTGTGGGTGATAGGCCTATCCAATGTGTGCTTTTGTTGCTGTTGTGTCCACTTGCTGCCCGCGGCGGTCTCAGCCGCCAATGGTCATCTGGCCTCCACTGTCCGCCGAGGTGATTAGTGCATCATTATTGGGAGGGTGGGATGTGGGTGTGCTTGGCGGTGGCGGGGTGGGGTGGGCCGGGATTCCCACCGACAGAGTTCTGGCCGGGAGTGGTGGTCTGGGAATTTTTGGCGGGGTTGGGTTTTTCATTCATTACATGGCGGGTTTCCTTTCACCGCCAACGGCGGGATTCTGTTCACCGCCGACACGGTGGTTGGCGGTCTTTCCCACCATGTTCATAATGACCACGATAGTTTGGTTTCCATACTTACATGAAAGAGCTGAAAAAGAACTGCAGCGTACATGTTCCACAAGCACATTCACCAGTCTCCTCTCAGTGCCCCTGACAACCATTCCTTCCCCACACACACTCACTGTGTAGTGAGACTCGTGCCCTCCCTTTCTCCCATTTCCCACCACACAGTTTATGCTGCCCCAAGCCATCTTGCTCTGCCAGGCAGTATCCCATACCGCTGGATGACAGGCTTCCCCTGTACTCATCTGGCATGTCTGTGCGCTTGCCCTTGAGAGCTTCCCTCGGACAATCATTAAAGTTAAACTTTGGAGGGGGCTTCAGAGGGGCCTGTCAGGACATGCAGTTCCCTCAGCCTGTCGACATATTAGCTGTAGGCAGTGTTGGACGGGAGGACTATAGCTCCCAACCGCTTCTGTGAGAAGGCAAGCCCCTGGCCTCCTTGTCCTTAGGTGAAGGAATGAAATGGGTGACCACTCAAAGAGAAAATGTAAGTACTATGAAGTAGTGTGTACAATAATGCAGCATTCTCAAGATTAAGCTCTGCATAGTAAATACTCACAGAGCCTAGATAGGTGGCTATATGTGGCTAACTCTTGGGTTTGTCTCACATATAAACAGCGTTGTTTGTCTCACATTAAACAGTGTTGTTATTGCTGATGTCAGTGTGGTGTCTCAAAGTAAACTCCGCCACAAGGTTGTTGTCAGAGTTTTTGCAAAATTCCACGCCCTGCTAAATCTGTACGCACTCCAGAGGCAGAGAGTTTGCCACCTACTTCTAAAATATATACATGAAATAACCCAAAACTTAAAACTAACCACAGACCAATCACTAAACTAAATTAAAAGTATTTTAAATTGGGGTTATGGTAATGACTCCTGTTTATACTTAGACATGAGTAATTTTTTGGCTGTTTGTGCCTCAAAAAATAATGCTAGGCTGACTGGCGGCAGATAATTTGCCGCTAATGAGCCTACCATCTCCTTTGGCTCACTAGCACCATTTCTCCTAACGCCATCCATCACCGGCTAGTGTTTTTTTTTTAGACGCTAACCATTTTTTAGCACCATTGTGTGTCATTTCTTAAATATGGCACACGGATGATGTTAGGGAATGGTGTTAGCAAGCGTTACGTAAAATGATGCACAACTGCGCTAGCGCAGTTTTGAGTACTTTTATTAAATATGGGCAGTAGACCATTTGAGATATGTTGCCCCAACAGAGCACCAGCAAACCAGCAGATCATTTGAAACTGTACTGTGTATTGTACATGTTGCACAAGCACATTACCAGTCTCCTCTCAGTGCCCCGACAACCATTCCTTACCCACACACACTCACTGTGTAGTGAGACTCGTGCCCTCCCTTTCCCTCATTTCCCACCACACAGTTTATGCTGCCCCAAGCCATCCTGCTCTGCCAGGCAGTATCCCATACCACTGGATGACAGGCTTCCGCTCTACTCATCTGACATGTCTGTGCGCTTGCCCTTGAGAGCTTCCCTCTGACAATCATTAAAGTAAAACTTCAGAGGGGAGATTCTAAGGGGCCTGTCAGGACATGTAGTTCCCTCAGCCTGTCGACATATTAGCTGTGGGCAGTGCTGGACAGGATGACTACAACTCCCAACTGCTGCTGCGAGAAGGCAAGCCCCTGGCCTCCAAGTACTAAGGTGAAGTAATGAAATGAGTCACCACTCAAAGAGAAAATGTAAGTACTATTAACTAGTGTGTACAATAATACAGCCTTCTCAAGAGTGCACTTCAAACTAACCACAGACCAATCACTAAACTAAATTAAAAGTATTCAAATTCAACATCAGCCAAGCAATTTCTACTTAACTGGAAAATACCCACACATTGAACTGTTTTGGGGACCTTTTGAGAATTCCTTATATTTTCTCTCCCCCATCTTTCTTCTGGTGGGAGCCCTGACCACCTTTGTGAGTGTCTCCCCCAGGTACCTTTTTGGGCACTCTGGTGCTAACCCAGAGGACTGCCTCCTCAGCAAGCTTTCTAGGATCAGTCAGCTTACTATCAACTAGGTGCTGGTGCAACTCTGTAAATACTCTTTCAGGATCCAGTTATATAACCCCAAATAGTCATCTACTTTGCTGCCCCGCACCCATTCATTCAGTGCCTTACTGGAGAAATCAAAAAGGTCGACCCAGTTCTGTGTGGAGAGTTTGGTGCGGTCCTTGAACCTCTGACAGTATTTCTCAGGGGTCAGGCCAAGTTTTCATGGGTACATATGTGTTTTGATCCCTGGGATCCAATGCAAGGAGTATGTCCCTCCCCACAACTGGTACATACCCCCACAAGGCTGCCCCCCCATTGCTCCTCAGGAACCCTGTAAGCCCTTAGCGCAACTTCATAAGAAGCCAACCATTTATCAATGTCATCCCCCACCACATAACTTGGCACTTGACTTTGGGGTATACAAACCTTCCTTTCTCCAGAGGGGCCTGCAGGAATGCTGTCACCATCACTGCTGGACTCAGACTGCCTCACCTTGATATCCAGCTCTTTGAGACTCAGTTCATGAGCCAACAAAAGTTAATTTTCAGCCAAGGCCCTCTCAGCTGCAGCCTCAGCTCCCTCAGCTTCTCTCTGCTTTTTTCTCCTCCAATTTTAATATTGCCAACTGCAGTTGGAATTCTCTCTCCTCCCTCCTTTCCTCTGCGGTCAGGCCATGGCTAGAGACCCCGCTCCCTGGTTTAGCAGGGGACAAAATTTCAGGGAAAACATCCCCAAATGCTGGTGACAAATCCTCTGAGGTGTCATCCTCTGGCTCCTCCACCTCAACATTCTCTTGTGAATGGGCTTCTGCCCAGGCCCTCAGCGCCTTTTGGGATTTCTCCTTTCTGAAGGCACCCCGGGTAGGTACTCCCATCCCCTTGCACAACCTCTTCAGCTGGTTAACAGTGTATGTCTCCAGCTTGGCTAGGTCAAACTCTCCAGCTTCTACTTGAGACCCAGCCAGAGACATGTTGAATAAGGATTAAGTTAAAATATGAGGAAGAAAAACAAAATTGCAGAAAAAGATTTAAAAAATCCAGTTGACCTTCAACTTTGCGTAGGTAGTGTACACGTACCTATTGTATGTTACTGAACAAACACACATCCTATCCTCACCGCTGATCACCAATGTTAGAAATGGGGTCTTTGGTTGGCAGTCAGGTTACCTCCTGTCCAAGCAAGGACCCTCACTCTAGTCAGGGTAAGTCACACACAATCCAAATTATCCTGTGCCCACCCTCTGGCAGCTTGGATCTGAGCAGTCAGACTTAACTTAGAAGGCAATGTGTAAAGTATTTGTGCAATAAATCATGCAATAACACTGTGGAATACTACAAAAATACACCACACAGGTTTAGAAAAATATAAGATATTTATCTGATAAAAAGGTGAAAACAATCAAGGTTTGATACGTGTATGTCGAAATATCACTGTTAAATATGATAAGGAGAGTCTTTTAGTTCTTAAAAAGCAACAAGTGTCTCTTGCAAGCACAAAGTACCTGGTTTGCATCTAAATTATCCACACGGGACGGCAGAGGCGGAGATGCATGGAAAACGGGGAGGTGTGCGTAGGTTTCTCTGGGTGTACACAGACGATGCGTTGATGCTTTTCCATGCAGCAAAGGCTTTGCGTAGATTTTCGGCATTCAGGCTTGGATCCTCTTCGGGTTGCAGGGTATTTGGAAGCCCCGGGGATGATGCGGAGAAATCCTGGGCGTGCAGGATGAAGTCACCTAGGGCCTACCTTAGGGGTGACTTATATGTAGAAAAAGGGGAGTTTAAGACTTGGCAAGTACTTTTAAATGTCAAGTCGAATTGGCAGTGAAATTGCACACACAGGCCTTGCAATGGCAGACCTGAGTCATGGTTAAGGAGCTACTTATGTGGGTGGCACAATCAGTGCTGCAGGCCTACTAGTAGCATTTAATCTACAGTCCCTGGGCACATGTGGTGCACTTTACTAGTGACTTCCAAGTAAATTAAATAAGCCAACTGGGTATGAGCCAATGTCACCAGGTTTTAAGGGAGAGAGCATATGCACTTTAGTATTAGTTAGCGGTGGTAAAGAGCGCAGAGTCCTAAAACCAGCAAAAACAGCGTCAAAAAGTGTAGGGAGGCAGGCAATATGTTGAGGGTGACCATCCTAAAGCTGTCAGGTCTAACATAAAATATAAGCCGAAGCCACTGGCTTTCAAAGGAAGAGATCAGCAAGAGAGAAATTCTAATTTTGTGCTGAGGAAAGTCCTTTCGCCAGTCAGATTTTTTGGCACCTTTGTCTGGTAAAGATATTTAACCTTTAGACTTAGGGCCTGATTTAGAGTTTGGTGGATGGGATACTCCATCATAAATGTGACGGATATCACATCCGGTGTATTTCAAGCACGTTATATCTAACGCTCCCAGTTTTGGATTTCTAATGAAATACAGGCTGGAAAAAATGTATTTCCTGTCTATATTTATTTTTAAAAACTGACAAATACAGAAAATTGGGATTCTTTGGAATGACTTTCCATACTGTATTGCATCAAGACTAGGCGGATATGCAGCAAAGGGAATTAACAAAAAGGATGAGATTTTCTTACATAATGGCATTTGTTAACATGCATTTGCAATATAATGTTAATAGTTAGCTGTGGGTGTATTTCAATGTTACAATTGGCTGTTTAATTTGATAAAACATGACAGGCATCAAAGTTTGAATGGACGTTTATCAGTTAAATAAATGGGTAACTATACAACTTCATTTATTCACATAGCACAAAATAAATATGGATAAATACTGATAAGACAGACATAAAATAAATATAGATACATATAGATGGACATATTAAAAAAATAAATACCATAAAACCGGGTACCCTAATTATATCCTATGGCACCTGTATAAAGGCGGGTGGATATCCGTCACATTTGTGATGGAGTAACCCATCTGCCAAACTCTAAATCAGGCCCTTTGTCTCTTTTTTGGAGTTCGGAATACTTCATCGGGGCAAAGCTGCGGCTGGATTCAATGATGAGTTCAACAAGACTAGATAACATCTCACCAGGAGTCTTCTAAATTGGATTTGCTGTTATGGAGAAGCTCAGAGCGGGAGAAACTTGTTTTCTTGGCTGAGTGAGGTTGTGCCTTAGTTGTACAGGCTGGGTTTGTTTTGTCCAATCTTCCGGACATCTGGAAGCCTAAAGATTTTCTGAGTCCCAGGTTTTCAGGGGTGGTAGGAGAAGTCCAGATACACACCACCAAGTTCTATGAACCTTAAGAACAGCACTTGGGGGTTGGCCACTCTAGCAGAGGCCAACATCAGGGTCCAGGTTAGGTCCAGTTGGTACTGGTCTGCTTGACACTTCAAGAAAAATAATCTTTTACAGCTTGTTGCAGCCCGGTAGCTACACAGGAGGTCAACCCGTTGACCTTTGGAGAACACTTTTTTGTCCTGGGAAAAAAGTGGAGGGAGCAAGTCCAGACCTTCAGGGCCCCTCTCACAGACAGCAGGTCCATTTATCTTCTCTTCATTCTGCAGGTCCAGAAAGTGTTCTGAAGTAGGTGTCACATTTATGTCAGACAGCAGCAAGTGGGTGGGGTGTCTTCTGGCACCTCTTTACCATTTGGGGTATATGTTCCCAGAGGTAACCCTACCTAATTTTGCAGCAGTTCCCATTTGCCATCTTGCAAACCCAGCCACCAGGCCCCACACTCTAAAATCCAAGATCGTAAAACTATTGTGCAAAGCCTATGTGCTCACCCAGAGGTGTTGCCATGGTAAGGGGTAGTTCCCTCCTTTCTGGTCATTCTAAACCAGTTCTGGGGGCAGCTTTCTCCCAACTGTGTTTGATGCCTGCCTGACTGGAAGGACATAAGCAGGGGCCTTTCCATATGTCATCTAACATGTTCTTGTATCAGAGGAGGCCCCTTTGAAGTAAAATAAATTACTGGGTACACCCCAACTGATCTTCCTGTCAGGGAAAGAGACAAACACCTCCCCATGCCCAAGCCATTGTTTCTGCTATGGGAGAAGTTTTCATACCTCATCAGATTGAATCCTTGGCTAGGCCACTGCTGGACCGCCAATGCAAATTAGCCTCCAGGAGCTTCAGGAAGGGAAAAGGCAACTTTCTTAAACTTACTTTTCCTTAATATATATTCAAAATCCAACTTCACCATTAAGTCGGGTTTTTAATGAATATTATAAGTATATAAATATTAAAAACATTAATATGTTTTAGCTGGTCCTAATCCAGAGATAGCAGACTTAGGGCCAGCAAGAGTCTGGTGGTCAAACTGCCGTGGCTGCAGCAGTCTGACTCTCAGATCTCAACGGGCTGACAGCAGTGCAGGCTGTATCATTCAGGGCGGCCCACCGCCATGAAAAAGCTGACGGAGAACAGATGTGGAAGTCACAGGGGGACCCCTGTACTTCCCATTCCCACTGAAACCAAGTCAGCTCAGTGGGAATGTCGTAATGGGGCCGGTGGGGAGATCGCCAGTAGGGCGGCGACCACCCCGTCGGGAGTTTAGTGGACAGGTGTTTCTGTCAGCCAAACTCCTATTCGGCCTCTTAATCTTCAGCATCACTTCCTGGTGTTTCTCTAAGGGCGAGCCAGAGCCTTCATACAATGAAAATAGCTTTTGGGTGCTAGTCATTCTAAGGAAATGTTCATTTTAATTTTCCACATGTCCTACTTTTAAATACCATGCAATCTGCCTTGTGGGCTTTGCCGTCCGTCAAACTCATAATGAGGCCCATAATGTGTAATTTCTGGAAAATTATAGATTTTTTGCAATTTACTCTTGAACGGTTGCCACTGTGTAGAAATTGAACTGGAGTTGGCACCTCCAGTATAAATCTCACACAAGAAGCCAATGACTTCACTTTACCCCAAAGCTCCATGCTTTGGGCCATATTTATGACACAGGTTTTGTCGCTGTTGCACCACGCAACTTCGTGCAAGAGTGGCGCAAACCCTAAGTAAGATCTTTGAAGCCATGCAAAGCCACTTTGCGTGACTCTGAGTGGCTTTAAAAATGTGAAGTAAGGAAATGCAGTGCAAATCGCCGCTTTTCCTTACTCTGCACTAGGTATGCTTTTCATGGGTCTTGCGTGGGTGTTCCCACGCAACTCCCATGAATTTTGACACATTCCCAGATTTACAAGAACTTGTAAACCTGGGGATGTGCCAAAATCTTAGGCCTCCCCAGAGGTGGCATAATGGGGAGAAATAGCTCTATTTCTCCTTGTTTCTTCCTATTTCTCTGTGTGCTGAATCCAGGACAGCACAACTCTTTCCTCCACCACCCCATAGCCACCTTTTCACAAATCACCCATCAACTAAAAATCAGTTGTTGGTATTTACTTGATAGCTTTTACATGCTCTAGCAAAAAGATGGTGTTGGGGCCTGTCACTTCAGAGCTAGTGGTAGCCTCACATTTGTCTCTTCCCTCCGGAATTCCCACACCATGCATAAATGGCCGGTATGCCTGTAGGAATCCTGATGGAATCATTGAGCCCTGGATGGCAAAATGACTCTTGGCATCCTAGCAGACCAAGGCACCATGGAAATTCTTAAGGTGTGCAAGATCCACTGACAAAAGAGGAATCATTTGGATTCTCTTGCCAATATGGAGCACATGCACGCAAACAATATCTTAAACTGTCATACTCATGTCCCCCACCCCCTATGAATGACTGTGGCCTGAGAATGGTGAGGTGGTGGATGGGATTAAAGCAGGGCAGAGGCATGCTACACTTTTCAGCCCTTCGTGTGTGTGTGTGTGTGTGTGTGTACATGTGTGTGTTTGGGGGGAGAATTCCATATGAAAAAAGATTTATAAAACAGAAAGTGCCTTGCCAGTGTTATTTGTGTGCATTTTCCAGATTTGGGCAATTAAATAGCTTTATTTCTGAGTGCCAGTCTACTTTATTAAATAAGAGCTAATAATTTTATTTACACATACGCAGAGCCACTGGAATTATGCAGCAGACAGAAAGGTGACCAGCGAACTTCTGCAAAGGGCCTTTTACTGTGCGGCTACAAGTGTTTCTTGCATTTTTAGTACCTTTTGAGCCATGTGCGCTAGAAACAATGTTTTTTTTCTGCAGATTGTGCAGCAGATGATGGATTAAATGGTAAATGCGGAATATCTACAATTATGCGAAAAGCGTTGCGGCCACACACATTCGCGTACTTTCAGTTGCCCTGCTCATATGGTTTTACACACAGAAAGATTTTTGTGTCAGTAAATCTTTGACCACGGTGTAAATAAGGTGGCAAGTGTGTATTACAGTGTGCAAATGCTCTGTGAATTTATAAACACTCACAAATGTACAAGGCTGATTGCGTTCACAAACTCCTATTCACCTCCTCTTGGAAATGGTTGATGATTTACTCCTGTCAGTCACAGGAGTAATTCCCTTTCCGGGGTAGGCTGGGCAAGGGAACAACCACAAAGTTGGTGGGTATTTATGGAAATGGGTCCTTCACAGGGGAGATGTTTACCCTGAGGCAAAAATAAGAAAAACTTAATATGTGAATTTATACTTCTTGTGTTTTTTTGCTTGCAAAAATGTGTTTATATTTGTGAGTGCAAAAATCGAATTCAGAGAGATTGCAAATCCTGTGACTGGGACAGATTTGTTGGCATAACCTGGAAAACTTTTCTGAATTCCGAAAATGAGCAAATCTACATCCTGGCATAATTTCCTGATTGGGATATTAGGGCTATCGGCTGTTAATCTGTGTTAATTGTGTCCTTTGTATATCCCTAATGAGGTATGTGTGTTAATTGTGGAAAAGGGATAAGAGTTAGGTCCAAACATTTCAAAAAGTGTCGTGTAACTTTGTCTCTAGTGCTGCTCATGACTAGCGAAATTCAACACTGCCTTCTCAGCTGGGACTTTTTGTTCCCAACCACCAACTACATCATGTTCTTATTGGGGGAGGGAGGTTACAACACCCCAAGCCCCCCCATCTCTCACATTCACTGTGTAAAGTGCACTTGCACCGAATTAGGTCTTGTCTTTGTATATGTAAACTACTCAATAACGATATAAAGTACTAAATATATATTCATGATTATTCATGTATCAACATGGCTGTGTTGAAATTTGCGGACTTTCAATTGAATAAAGTAGTACAGTCTAATCTTAAACACTGGTTATAACAGAGCCAAATACAATAAGACACATTTGAGTGGACAGATTATGACACCAGGTTTTCTCGTTATGGGTTTCCTAACAGCCACATCTGTCCATCCCTCTGCTTGACTGTGCAACAGTGGCGGCAGGTCTTTAAGAGGAAGTAGGGAATTATTTTGTTGTTCTCGGCTGTCACCTGTACTAAAGTTAAAATAGTGCAGGTTGCTTATCAGAGGACTGTACAGTCAAATTATGTGCCCCTATCTCACTTTTACAGAGCACATGCGGAAACTGCTAGCGATACAAACACTGCTTTCTTTGAGTTCCAATTTAAAATGTTTTTTAGTCTTTGTGAATGCTAGTTGAAAGTGCTTCTGCAAATCTACTTCAGCAAAGATGGAAAGTTAGGAGCTTCACTGGAAAGTTTTTGGGAGCCCTATTCAGACACTTATCTGTAAACGTTGACAGCGACATATACAATTAATCTTTTTTCGCATCTAAATTATGCTCTATGATCTTTAGTCCCAAAAGCGAAAAGTGAAAACCCCTTACTAGAAATTCCAGGAGCCTTATTAATAATGTATCATCTTCCCTGTACACCATCTTTCAATTACTGGCAACGTTTTGATCTAAGGTGTAATGCCATGTTACTGACATTGTCGATTTTGTTAAAACTGATTTCAAAGCAGGCATTTGAAGAATGTTTAAATGTAAATTCTTACACCTAATTAGCATTCTATTTGTATCAAAGGTGTATAGTATATTTTGAAATTGTTCGGAAATAGGCACTCCACCTATAGGGGCGCAAACATTCCAACACCAAAATACTGCATAAATTACGTGGGATAGATCTCGGGGGAACCTAGTCAGTCTAAGGGGCGCCTGCTCAGACAGTGACAGTTTTGATTAGATCAAGCCGTCTGCATTACCTCTGATGCATCAAAGTTCTTGACAATGTCCTAACACTTCAAACAATAGCACCAAGCTTATTGCATCTGGAACCCATTCCCCTGTGAGAATATCCATACCTTCATATTTCTTGCCTTGCTTTTTTTTAAATACCTTGATAACTTTTACAACAGAGCGGGACGAGCAACTGCAGGTTCGTGTCTGGCTGAATCCAGGCGTCCGGGTCTGGCTCGTTTCGAGGTCCCCGTTGCATATTCGAGCCAAAAACGAACCAAGCCAGCCCTTTCCAATGTGACACTAGAGAAGAGAGCAAGAGATGGGGAGAGAGTAGGAGAGGCAAGACAAGCAGGTCTATGTGTTCAGGATTGTAGGTAGTATGCATACCTGCATGTAGTAGACCCGCTCGGGCTCTTGAATTAAGAATTATCTGACCTTCCAAATGATGTTACAGGAATCTAGTTTTACAAAGATGGCTGGTCACCATTTACAGGAACTGTTGTGAACAGACAAGAGGTGGTTCTGCGGGGTGCAGTGGGGCTCTGTGTTTGGAAGCTGGTGATGAATAGCCAAGAAAGGTGGTCAGACAGTGCACTTTGATACTGCAGATATTTTAGGAGGGAAATGTATGAAAACACAAGTATCAGTCCGTACAGCTCCAGAGCCGTGAGGGGCACAGCAGCACTCACTCTTCTGGAACCTGGAGGGACGCAGCAGTGGACACAGATTCGGGACCCCAACAGATCTTGCTACACTTGCTGTTCTGGGCCAACAGCTGTGCCCACTGCTCTGAGGCACTGAGGAGCACAGCAGCATCAACCATGCATACTCCTGCAATTTCATTATAGACTATAGTGGGTCATGCTCTAATGTCAAAGCACTAAGCAACATCTGTTATTTGAAACACTTCGCTCATTATTGTAATTTCCCAAACTTTACCTAGGGAAACACACTAGACCTCATAGGGGAACTCATTCTAGATGTTTCTTTGCGCCTTGTTGCAATACAATATCCTTTCTAATTACAAGAGCTTTCAGGACAGTGCCACTGCAGGTACCAACAGTTCCTATTAGCAGTTCTAAAGTTAAATGTGCGGCTAAAGAACACTATGGCCCTCATTACAACCCTGGCGGTCGGTAATAAAACAGCGGTAATACCGCCAACATGTCAGCGGAAAAAAATGGAATCACGACCATGGCGGAAACTGCCAACACACACACCCACTTTAACACTCCGACAGCCACGGCGGTAGCAACCAACACCGCAGCGGTCACCACCAACAGACAGGCGGAAGACAATGTACCGCCTACACTATTACAAGGCACCAATCCGCTAGCTTTTCCGGGGCGGTACTAATGCTATCAAAAGCACAGCAGAAACAGTCTTTGGAGCGGAAACCACTCAATTCACAACACCCACCGAGGAACCAGGATGCCATGGAGCCCGAGATACAGGTCCTGCCCATGTTAGTTTAGCTCCTCATCTACCAGGAACATCAAAGATGCCAGCGACGACCACGGCGAGTACTGCACCTAGCACACAGGGGAAGGGGGAGGAAAAAGAGAGTGACACACACACGCAACATGCAACACCCCCACCCCCAACCCACAACAACATACACACTAACACATCCAATTACATCACAGATACACCCCGTCACCCCCTGGAAGAACACAAGGACCAAATAACATGAGTTTAACGAGTGTAATAATCGAAAATTCAGATAGGCCAAGATAACTTTAAATCATCAGTATACACAAATATTCACAGCAAGTACACATGTCTGTATACTGTCCCATTAAATGTCCGTGGACCACATGACACCTGCCTCAAAACGGAGAGAACAGTGCAGGGGCATCAGGTTGAAAAAAACATAGGCACCTCAGCGGGGGAGGGGAGGGGCACCTCAGCCAGATGATGGGATGAAGTCACTGCGCCTCGAGGGGGCTCTATGCCCACTGCTTGGTCCTGGGGAGTGCAAAGCCACAGTATCTCAAGTGGGTGGTTTGCCTACTGCCTGGTCCTGGGGAGTGCAAAGCCACAGTCTCTCAAGTGGGTGGTTTTCCCACAGCCTGGTCCTGAGGAGTACAAAGCCACAGTCTCTCAAGTGGGTGGTTTGCTCACTGCCTGGTCCTGGGGAGTACAAAGCCACAGTCTCTCGAGTGGGTGGTTTGCCAACTGCCTGGTCCTGGGGAGTACAAAGCCACAGTCTTTCAAGTTGGTGACATGTTCCACTGGTTCTGGAGGGGGCATGGTGCCCAGAGTGCTTCATACTGCCAAGGACTGTGGGAGTGGATGCTGTTCTCCACTGGTTCTGGAGGGGGCATGGTGCCCAGAGTGCTTCATCCTGCCAGGGACTGTGGGAGTGGATGCTGTTCTCCACTGGTTCTGGAGGGGGCATGGTGCCCAGTGATGCTGCAGCAGCAGTGTGGCAGTTCCCATTCCCTCACATGGGAGTCTGAGCCACAAGATTTACAGTTAACAGGTAGCATGATACTCCATGGAGGCAGAGCCACACTCCTCCTTGCGACAACTAAGGCTGCAAACTGCTGGTAGTGCCAGTGCTGGTGCCTCTTGTAGTGTGTGCAGGGTCTAGGACATCTCCTGCAGCCTCGGAAGCCTTCACACTGGGGATGCTGCTGATGTCCTCTGTGGTGGCACTGGCTGGGCACGTCGCGGGGCAGGTGGCGGTGGCTGTGGCGGTGTCTGCGGCGGGGATGCTGCCGGTGGTGCAGGTGTCTGCACTTGTGGAGGGAGACACCAGGCCGTCTCCTGCAGCCTCGGAAGGGTGCCCACTGGGGATAATGCTGGTGCCTGTAGTAGAGGCAGCAGACGTGCAGGTGGCGGTGCAGATGGCGGTGCAGGTGGCCATGCAGGTTGCAGCCGTTGCGGCAGTGGCCACTGCTGTACAGGTTGCTGCTCTGTCTTGCAAAAGGGGTGGCACCAGTCCCTCACTCGGAGGCTCCGTGCCCTGAGCTGACTTCCCTTTGCCCTTGTGTCCCTTCCCCACCTTGGAAGTCACTGCTGGGACCTTGGCACTGTCCTCTTTGGTTCTGGAAGAGGCCTTGCAGGGTGGTTGGTGCGGATTTTCTCTTCGGCAAGTTGGCCCCTTCTTTACCTTGGTAGGTGGCGGAATAGGGTGGTCCTTGGCTTCACTAGGTGGCACACTGGCAGCCCTGATGGGTGCCGCCTTCAATGTTCCCCAACTTGCAGGGACCACACTGGACGAGGATTTGGTGGCTGAGGTGCTGGGCTGGGATCTAGACATCTTGGCTCTAGGGGAAGGACGGGGGAAGAGGTGTAGGGAAGAGGTCAATGGCAGCTAGGACATTTTTTCTAGACACACTGGGACGGGAAGATGGAGGGGGTTTGGGAGTGGAGGAAGAGGTAGTTGTTGTAGGATGTGTACATCTGCTGAGTTTGGGTGAAGGTGCATGGGCTGGAGGCTGTTGTGAGGTGGATGGCTGTTGAGTGGGTATGTGCCGGCATTTGTGTACTTTGGAAGGAGGGCTCACAGACACACTGGGAGAGGACACAGAAGACGTGTGCATGGTAGTGGGGGTGGTGATTGCATGTCAGCGGTGTGTGGTGATGGGCGTGCTGGTGATGGAGGTAGTGGCTGAAGATGTAGTGCATGCAGGTGTGAGTGGAGACCAGACTAGGAGGGAGGTGGACGACGTGGAGGAGGGGGACACAGTGGAGGCAGTGGATGTTGGTGTGTCTGCATGGGTATGGTGCTTGTGTGAGTGCCTGTGGGATGTGTGGTGCTTATGTTTGCCTGAGCCACTTTTGTGTGTTGATGTGTGTGCATGCTGGTCTGATGGTGTACTTGGGATAGGCTGAGATAGAGGGGATTGGGTCGGGGTAGTGGAGGTTGGAGGGGGGAGGCTGGACACAGGGACAATGGCTGCCTTCAGAGCTGAGACCAGAGCCTGAAATGCTCTCTGTTGGGCCGCCACGCCAGAATGAATGCCCTCCAGGTATGCATTTGTTTGCTGCAAATGCCTCTCAACACCCTGGATGGCATTCAAAATGGTTGACTGCCCAACAGTGAGGGATCTCAGGAGGTCAATAGCCTCCTCACTGAGGGCAGCAGGGCTGACTGGGACAAGGAATGAGGTGCCTGGGGCGAAAGAGATGCCCACCCTCTTGTGTGAGCGGGCACGGGAAAAAAGCTGAGGGGCTGCTGGGAGTGCAGTGCTGGTGGGGGGGGGGGGGTGGCGGCTGTACCTGTTGTTGCGGTGGGCATAGATGGGCCTGCAACCGCAAGGGAGCTCCCATCTGAGGAGGAGTCACTGTCGCTGGTGTCCCCTCCTGTCCCCGTCGTGGAGCTCCCCTCGCCCTCTGTCCCACTGGTGCCTTCAGACTCCGTACATTCACCCTCCTGGGCCATGTGGGTTGCAGCTCCCTCCTGCTCCGCTGCCACTGCTCCTCCGCCAGATGATGCTAATGCACACAAGGACAGGGTAACAAAACAAAAAAGGGGGGGAAGACAGAGGAGACACATGGTCAATGCCAGCAACACCACTACCGTTGGCAGACACAACACAGAGGGAGCAGCCCTATGCACTAGCCCATGCACTAGCAGTTAGTGGGAAAAACACCTGCCCATGGGGGACTACGCCTAAGCCCATTTGCTGCATCCCTGGAACTCACAGGAGGCTAACTGGTTGTAGATGGCCACTACCACTATTGGGGTTTGAGTGCCACAGAGCCTGCCTGACAAGGGACCTACTCTAGCAAGTTCGCCCTGGCCTAGGGTAACCCACAGCCCACATCCCACACCCAAACAACCCGTAAAGCACGCAGAGTCAGCTGAGTGAGACTGTACTCACCCCCTTGTGGCTGCTGTGATGCCCTCAAGAGCCCATCCAACTCCAGATATGCCACCACCAGGATCCAGAACATCAGGGGGGTCATGGTGCGTCGGGCATCCCTTCCACGTTGGGAGGCCATCCCCAGCTGGGCCTCTGCCGTCTTCTTGCTCCAGCGGCACAGGTCCTCCCATCTCTTGCGGCAGTGGGAGCTCCGTCTATGATAAACCCCCAGGGTCCGCACTTCCTTGGCGATGGCACGCCAAATACCCTTCTTCTGGTGGGCGCTGACCTACAGGAAAGGTATAGTAAGAATGGATTTTACTCCCCCGTCCGGTTCTTCTTACTCATTGGCCACAACTTCCCAACCATGCCCTGAAACACATACACTGACCATCCTCACATGCAGGCCACAGCCCCCCCATGTATCTTCCATCCAGGCCACTCCATACATTAGTGTCCCATCCACACAGTATACTCACCTGTTTGTCTGGAGGACCGTCCACCAGGTTGTCCAACTCCTCCGCTGTGAAGGCAGTGGCCCTTTCCCCAGACACTGTAGCCATTGTCGCTTCCAGACTCAGGTCACAGCAGCAAATGCAATGTAGGTCCTCTGCTATTGAAGGTCAGGTATCAAGTGAGAGCACAGATATAAAATGGCGGTCACATCCGCTGTGGTGCGTACCGTCACCGCCGGCGTACATCGTCATTGGCTCCTGGAACCCATAGGGCCCAATGATAACCAACGCTCAATTGCGCAGCGGTCTTCTACACCTACCGCGACGCTGCACAGCGCCAGCACAGTTTCCTCATTTCCCCTTGTCCCTCCTTACAGGTCAGGCAGCCGCCATTTCAGGGGGGCACATGGCAGGGCACCTAACTGCGTCACAGCACTTTTGGGAAGGAATACGGACAGATAGCGCCACACACCGATGAAATCAGAATAGTGCAAAACACTCTTGTGCAACCTATGTGGTATATGACCCTCTGCTCACCATTCTCCTCCATTGGGCACATCCGTGGGGTAGATGATGAGATGGCGTCATCCTCCGGTGTACATACCCCTAGTGGACCTGTCGATATTGGAAGACAGACACATCATTATCACCTACAGACTTGATCATGCCACAATCCATGAACTGTGTGCCCAGTTGGAGCCGGACCTGATGTCAGCTATCCGCCATCCCACAGGAATCCCCCCTCTAGTGCAGGTCCTGGCAGTCCTCCATTTCCTGGCAAGTGGCTCCTTTCAAACATCAGTGGCCATGGCATCAGGGATGTCTCAGCCAATGTTCTCTAACGTGTTGACCAGAGTGTTGTCTGCCCTGCTGAAACACATGGGCAGCTACATCTTTTCCCCCCACGTGGAGGATTTGCCCACAGTGAAAGGTGACTTCTATGCCCTGGGACATATCCCCAACATCATTGGTGCCATTGATGGTACACATGTGGCATTTGCTCCCCCACTGCAGGAATGAACAGGTGTACAGAAACCGCAAAAGCTACCATTCCATGAATGTGAAGATGGTGTGTTTGGCAGACCAGTACATCTCCCATGTGAATGCCAAGTATCCTGGCTCAGTGCATGACCCTTACATTTTGAGGAATAGCAGCATCCCTTATGTGATGGGCCAACTCCAGAGGCACTGTGTGTGGCTAATAGGTGAGCCCAAGGTCCACACACAGTTTGAATAGGTGTCTGGGTATAGGAGTGTCCCTAAGGGTTTGTGTATGTCTAACACATACCCCTCGATATTTGCAGGTGACTCTGGTTACCCTAACCTGTCATGGCTACTGACCCCAGTGAGGAAACCCAGGGCAGAGGAATGATACAATGAGGCACATGGGCGAACTAGGAGGATTATAGAGCGGACTTTCGGCCTCCTGAAGGTCAGGTTCCGGTGCCTCCATCTGGCAGGTGGCTCCCTATACTACTCACCGAAGAAGGTGTGCCAGATAATCATTGCATGCTGTATGTTGCACAACCTGGCTTTGTGACGCCAGGTGTCTTTTCTGCAGGAAGATGGGCCTGATGTTCGTCTTGTGGCAGCTGTGGAGCCTGTGGACAGTGAGGAAGAGGAGGCAGAAGGAGAAGATATTGACAACCGAAACAACATCATCATTCAATACTTCCAGTGAGACACAGGTAAGAGACTGGCACTGCTCCTCTCATATCAGACTACTGTAGGACATTGCATGAGTCTGCCTCTTTACCTCTGTGTATGGACCCTGACAGTTCACTTTGCCTTTCCTTTTCACAGATCCGGGTATCACATTCTGCCTTCTGCTATGTTCACTGCTGCCCAACAACTGTCATACTTTGGTATGTGCAAATGAACATTGCCATTGATATTTGTCAGAGAGGTTGTAATAACACATTTGTGAAAGTACAGACTGACTCCAGATTGTTTTGTGATTCAAGTGTGTTTATTTAAGTGCTAATCAGTGGAGGGGGATGTCAATGGGCTGGGGTGATGGTGGAGGAATATCCATGGTAGAGTCCAGTCTCTTTGTATCACAGGTGCATTGTCCAAGGGGGCATAGGAAGTGGAGCAATGGCAGTTCAAGGTGGTCAGGGTGATATAGTGGGACAGAAGGGTGACAATCAGGAGAGTCTTATTTCCTGGCAGGGGTCTTGGCAATGTTCTCTGTCTTGTGCATGGATTGCAGGGACTGTTTGCGGGGTGGTTCTCCTTCTGCAGGGGGTGGGGTGCTGGTGGCCTGTTGGCGGGACCTCCTGTCCACTAGCGCCAGTAGACGTGGAGGGCTGTTCATCGTTTGGGCTAGTGTCAGGAGCCCGTTGGTGTGCCAATGTCTCCCTCACGGTGTTGGCCATGTCTGCCAGCACCCCTGCAATGGTGGCCAGGGTGGTGTTAATGGACTTCAAGTCCTCCCTGATCCCCAAGTACTGTTCCTCCTGCAGACGCTGGGTCTCCTGAATCTTGGCCAGTACCGTGCCCATGGTCTCCTGGGAATGGTGGTATGCTCTCATGATGTTGGAGAGTGCCTTGTGAAGAGTGGGTTACCTGGGCCTGTGCTTCCCCTGTCGCACAGCAGTCCTTCCAGCTACCCTGTGCCTCTGTCCCTTGAACCGTGTGCCCACTGACCCCAGGTCCCTGATCGTCCTGTGTTAGTGGGTTTGCCTGGGGTCCCTGTAGTGGTGGACACACTGCTGATTGACGTGTCCTGGGGACAGTGGCATGGGCCCGCTGGGTGGATGCTGTGGTGGTGTTTCCTGAGGGGGGAGGTTCAGTGGTGGTTCGGGACTGTGGCAGGGGAACCGACTGTCCAGAGGTCCCTGATGGGCCGGGCTGGTCATCTTCATACAGGTGTGCAGAGCTGCTGTTGTCACTGTGGGCCTCTTCTGTGCGGGGACTGGGTATGGCTGGCACCTCCTGTCCGGTGACGTTGGGTAGGGGTCCTGTTGGGGTGTAAATGCATAGTTATTGTATCTGTGTGTGCAATCTTGTGCAATGGGTGAGTTTCCCTCGACTCCTGTGGTTGCATTATTGCCTTGGCCCTTGTGCGAGTGGTGATTTTGTGGCCTGGGTGAGTCTCTCTATTGGACATGCTTTGGTGATGGGTGTCCATGCATTGGTGTTACATGCAGGGCTTGGTATTGGGATGTGTGGGTTATGATAGTGGGGTATCTGGGAGGTGTTGGGGTGATGGGTGTGAGGTTAGGGGTAGGAGTTTGTGATGGCATCCAGGTAGGGTTGGGGGATGTAATAGTAAAGATTTGACTTACCAGAGTCCAGTCCTCCTGCTACTCCTGCGAGGCCCTCACGATGCATGATCGCCAAGACTTGCTTCTCTCAAGTTGTTAGTTGTGGGGGAGGAGGTGGAGGTCCACTAACAGTACTCTGTATGACTACCTGGTGTCTGGATACCACGGAACGCACTTTCCCCCGTAGGTCGTTCCACCTCTTCCTGATGTCATCCCGTGTTCTTGGATGCTGTCCCACTGCATTGACCCTGTCGACAATTCTCCACCATAGCTCCATCTTCCTTGCAATGGAGGTCTTCTGCACCTGTGATGCGAATAGCTGTGGCTCTACCCAGATGATTTCCTCCACCATGACCCTGAGCTCCTCCTCAGAAAACCTGGGGTGTCTTTGAGGTGCCATAATGTGGTGTGGGTGATGTGTGAAGTGATGTTTGTTGTGATGTGTGATGTGAAGTGTTGGGGTGTGTTCCTTGAGGTGTGTGGACGTTGTATGAATGCTGGTGTTGTGTGCCTCTGGATGCTGGTGTTGTCTTTGCTATTCTCTCTCTCTCTGCTTCTTCCAAAACTGTCATTGTAAGGGGTTGTGGGTGATGTGGGTGGGTGTTTTATAGTGGTGTGTGTGTGGGTGTGGTGTGTGTATGTGTGTCAGGTGTGTGTATTTTGATTTGTCCAATGTGGTTGTGTTTTGTAAATGTGTGTGTATTTTGAGCGCAGCGGTGTGTATCGCCGATGGATTACCGCGGTTGAAAGACCGCCACGTTGATTCATGGGTCGAGATAGTGTGGGAGTATTCCTGGTGACGTGACGGTGTAGGTTTTGCTATCACCAGTTTATCACTGACCTTTGGTGTGGCAGATTTGTGTGGGTGTCTGTATTGTGGCGGATTACGAGATGTGGGTCATAACACCTGTAGCGGATTTCCACCGGGGCAACTGTATGTTGGCGGTCGTGAGCACAGCAGTAAGCGGGATTTACCACCAGGGTTGTAATGAGGGCCTATCTGTGTAAAGAAGGAGTCCCACAGTATTCAAGTTAAGGACTTCAATACGTAAAGGAGTCCAACAGTATTAAAGTTAAGGACTTTAATATGTAAAGAAGGAGTCCCTCAGTATTCTAGTTAATGACTTTAATATGTAAAGAAGAAGTCCCACTTGATATTTAGTATTCAAGTTAAGTACTTTAAAATGTAAAGAAGGAGTCCAACCGTATTCAAGGTGAAGCCCTGGAGAGAAACAGCTGCTCCCAAAGGTTAGTTCCATTAACCAACATTAATCAAACATAACATTCTGTAGAGATTTCAGAATGTGACAAAGAGTGCAGGAAGTGAGCCACACAAGTATAACAATAAATAATACCCAACTGGACAATCTGTACTTCGTTGTTTCCCGTCCTGTTCTCAGGTAAACAAATAGTGCCTCTTGCATGCAAATATTTATTAAATAAACATTTATTTAGTTTTTAAGGAGTCCTTGCTTATTTATCCATCTACTTAGCACATTTTTCAATCAATCAATCAGCATTTGTAGGGTTCCGCACCATCATCCTGGGGGTATCTGGGAGCTGGCGTGCGATGTCTCCATCGGAAAGTGAGGTCTTGAGTTTTTTCTGAAATCTGCAAAGCAGGGAGTTGTTCAAAGTTGGAGGGGGGCTCGTTCCAGGTTTGGCTGCAATGTAGAAGAAGGCACGGCCACCGCGGCATCTGCGACAGGTGTGGGGGCTGTGCGCGAGGGCTAGTGAGGAGGAGCGTGTGTCTGATAGGCTGATGACAATTCAGCCGGTGGTTGATGTAAGCCGGTCCTTGATCTTGTAGGATCTTGTAGGTGTGTGTGAGGGCACTGAACTGGCATCTCTTCTGGATGGGGAGCCAGTGAAGGTTTCTGAGGTGGGGGAACAATGTGGGTCTGTTTGGGGAGGTCCAGGATGAGTTTGGCTGCAGAGTTCTGTATGGTCTCGAGTCTCTTGAGGAGATGGGTGTAGATGCCGGAGTAGAGTGCATTGCTGTAGCTGAGGCAGCTGGTGAATAGGTCCTGGCTGACGGTCTTCCGGGTGCTGACTGGGATCCATCTGAGGATTCTCCAAAGCATGTGGAGGGTGTGAGAGCAGGAGGAGAAGCTGCATTGATCTCTTGCTTCATGGTTAGTTTGCTGTTGAGGATGATACCAAAGTTGTATGCATGGTCTGTTGGTGTAGGTGTGGGTCCCAGTTTGGCTGGCCACCAGCTGTGGTCCCATATTGATGGGTTTCTCCTGAAGATAATACTTGTGCCTAGTCAGAGTTGCGTTTCAGGCAAAGGGATCCCATCCAGTTTGCTACGTTGGTCATGGCATCACAGAGGTTAGTTCTGATGGTGGGGGGTCTTCAGTGAGCAACAGGATGAGGTGTGTGTCGTCTGCATAGGAAATGATGTTGAGACCGTGGGATCTGGCGATGTCTGCGAGGAGGGTCATGTAGATGTTGAACAGCATAGGGCTGGGGGATGATCTTTAGGGGACACTGCATATGATGTTCTTGGGTTTGGAGGTGAAGGGAGGCAGCCGTATGCTTTGTGTAACTCCTGTGAGGAAAGAGGCGATACACTTGAGGGGGTTCTCCTGTATGCCGATGCTGTGGAGTCTACTGATGAGGGTGTGGTGGGATACAGTGTCAAATGCAACTGAGAGGTTGAGGAGGATCAAAGCTGCAGTCTCTCGGCGGATGAGGAGGTTTCTAGTGTCATCTGTGGCTGTGATCAGAGCGGTTTCCGTGCTGTGGTTGGCTCAGAATTCAAATTGGGAAACCTCAAGAAGGTTTTTTTGTTCCAGGGATTCAGTGAGCTATTGTTTGATGGCCTTTTTGAGTACTTTGGCGGGGTAGGGGAGCAGAGAGATTTTTTGAGTTCACTGGGATCTGCTGAGAGTTTTTATTGCAGGGGTCTGATCTCTGCATGTTTCCAACTCCCTTGGAAGGATGCTGTGGAGTTGGGGGTATTGAGGATGCTGGTGAGTTCTTAGCTGATGTGGTTGGCTCTGAGGCTGAAGAGATGGTGGGGGCATTGGAGTGAATGGATAACGTCATGGTGGTCTGTGTGGTGAGCGGAGTGCATTCGGTGATCGTGCTGAGGCTGGTGTGTGTTGATTCCCAAAGTTGTTGAGATCAAGGGCTGTGGGGTGGTGGTCAAGGATGTTGAAGATGGCTGCGATCATGCTGTGCCTTACACATTTGTTTTCAGAAAACACAGGAGCATTTTTTGCTGGCTCGGCTCATGCTTTAGCTCTTAGAGCTAAGCGGAACCCCTGGCTGGGCCCCTACTTGCCTCTCTACATGGACTTTCTACCTTGCTCATCTCAAGTTTACAATAAGGCTGGTTGGTGTCTACAAAATGGTTGGATCCTTTTCCAACACATTACAACAGGTGTGGTTTGCACAATTTTGATATATTCATCCTAAATTAAAGGTACTTGGAAAAAAAAAGCTGGAGGACTGGTTCAGTCACTTGTCTGGGGTCAGCATCAGAAACATCCACCATGGACTGTGGTCACAGGTGCCAGTGACAGTCTCTATGTGTAGAACCTGAACTTCAAAGGCTTGCCATGGCCGTAATGATAAAATATATGATGATCATTACAATATTAATCCAATGTGGTCATCAATTACGTTATGGCATAGATGGTTCAAGAACCAGCAACAGAATCAATATTATGTCACCTATTACAACATAAGAGATAATTTACAATGTTGTCCCAAAATATATCATGCCATGTTGATAGGCAGCTAAAAGATTGGGACCTGCTTCAGCAGGCAAAGTAGACATCTAGGATGTGGCACACATTCTTTTCTGTCATTGAAGGTGTAGGTGTGAGACCATTTCCCTTCATGAACAGAAAAAGGGAAATAATTGAGAACCAGTGTTTCTTCTCTTTGCAAGTCCTGCACTTAGCACCTTCACATTGGTTGAGAATGTACCTATGTTATGCAAATGTCATCATATGGTCTGTAAATCAAAAACTACTAGTGGGCCTGCAGCACTGATTGTGCCACCCACATAAGTAGCCCTGTAAACATGGATCAGACCTGCCACTCAGACAGTTTTAAACTGCCAATTCGACTTGGCAAGTGTACTCACTTGCCATGCTCAAACCTTCCCTTTTTATAGATGTAAGACACCCTAAGGTAGGCCCTAGGAAGCCCTATGGGCAGGGTGCAGTGTATGTTAAAGGTGTGACATGTAATGTTGTGTTTTACATGTCCTAACATATCTGGGTCAGACTGACAGTTGGGCTGTTTGTGAATTCCCCCTAGACAGTGAAACAAAGGAAGCTGGGGTGTAGCCTGCATATCCTGATGGGCCATCTGAGCTAGAGTGGAGGGAGGAGTGGTCACTTACACTTGAATGGACTGTGCCTGCTCTCAAAATGCAGTCTCCAACCCCCTGGTGTGAGTGTGGAGCTAGGCCTGGGCAAGGCAGGATCTTTTGAACAACAGAGACTTTCCTTTGAAGTTTGCCTATTTCAAAGGCAGAAAAGGGTATAGGTAGTGGACCCAAAACCCTGGATTTTTGGATTACTTCTGGGATCAAGAGGAACCTCTGCCAAGGAGAACAGCTGGAGTAGGAGTACTGCCCCTTTGCCTGTGACTGTGCTTTGCTGGGTTGGCCTGCAGTTGCTGCTTCTGCCTGAAAGAGGACAAAGACTGGACTTTGTGCTATATTTCTGCTTGAGAAGAATCTCCAAGGGCTTGGATTGAGCTTGCCTCCTGTTTTGAAGTCTCGGGCCATCAAAGACTTCCTCTGTCAGCACCTGGACTCTCTGCTGAGACTTCTGCCCTGCCAAGTAGTGCCCTGTCCAGTTGCTGAGCCCTTGAGAGGTGAAGTTGGCAGAACAAGGACTGAAATCAATGCACAGAACACCGTACTGGGAAAATGTTGATGCACCACCTGCAGCACGGCTTATTCTTTTGGAAATTCATATATTGACTTGTGTGTGTTGAATTTTTGTTTTGGTCTTGTTTGATTTAGATAAATATTGCCTATTTTTCTAAACTGGAATGGTGTCCATTTTGTAGTGTTTTCACTGTATTTCTGTGTGTGTTGGTACAAACACTTTACACACTGCCTTTGAGATAAGCCTGGCTGCTTGTGCCAAGCTACCAACGGGGTGAGCAGGGGTTATCTTGAGTGTGTATCTCCATTGCCCTGACTGAAGTCCCCTGCTTGGACAGAGTGCAAACTGACTGTCAACTAGAGACCCATTTCTAATACAAAGGTTGCGCTGAACACTCTGCTTCATGCCATTGTCCTGTTTTTCATAAATGTGCTTATTGTTTTTGTCACCTTCCTGTTCATTTATAGCACCTGAAACAGAAGGAAAACAGTGTGTTAGTGTAGAACTAAATGTATAAACAAATAATGATGCAAACACACAGGAAGCTATGGTATTCACTGTGTTCTATCACCCACTTTGTTGGCTGCAATTAGAGAGCCATATACAAGAGTTTTCTAGGCCAGACCAATAACTTCTCTTGAAACAAATGGTTGCTTTCTTTTTGTGGCTAAAACAGATTGCATGAGTAGACATAAAAGAATCAAGGCGAAAGCAGGGTGTGGGGAATGATGGACTTGTTTGTTTCAGTGGACATTAGGGGAGAAAAATATACAACTCCTTGTATTCATAATCATATGTACGCCAGTGGTAGCCAGCGGCAAACAAAACTGGTGGGGTGAATATTTAACTTTAAACTACTGACAGGCACTGATAAAAAAAAAAACAGCAGTGCCCTTAGGCTCAATGTAGTAGTGGGTAGGTATGCAATTACTTGTATTCACAGACACATTCACTTTCTGTTGGAATTAATGCATGTCATAGCATTCCATGTTCTTAGTAGAAAGAAGAGCGTAATGGAATGTATGGTATTCATTGCCACAAGAGCATTACATAGAGGTTGTAAGCATGGATATGACAATAAAAGAAGATTTACTGTCTTCGATTGAATTACTCACCGATCCTACAAAATTTTGGCAACAAGATGGTTCTTAAAAATCAGTTCCTGCGTATTTAAAGACTTTTTTTTCAATTCTTTGGACATGTTATCTGTCGAGCACTATTCACAATGAAAAAAAAAAGAGCGATAATTCGGACAGAATTGCAATGCAAGCACATTTGCAACTCCAGAAGCTTTGGGACACAATCAGTGATGCAGTCTATGTAGTGTAAAAGGCTATTTATTTAGGACAGGATTGCATCTTATACATAACATTTAACATAATCAAACAAATTCCAACTTTAGAACCTCACCCTTTTTAGCTTCTCCCCGGTCATCCTTTTCACTCATTCTTTCACTTTTCACTTCCTTTTCCGCACACATCCCCCTTTTCCTTTCATGCCCTACCTGCTTCGGGCATCCCAACACTCTCATCCTTCACCTGCTTCTTTTTCCCCCCTAGAAGTGTGGCCAGGCCCACATCTGACTTTCCATCCTCCCCCATCTACCGCCTCCAAAAACTCTGTTTGCAACCTGCCCTAACTGGCGCTCACCCCCCATACACACTCCCTCTCAAATGACCCTCACATACCTACTCTTATCTTCCTAATCTTTTTTCTGTAGGGTGGGTGGGCAGCCAACTTCTTTGCAACGAGATGAGCTAGCACAGAAGAGGCCGGTCCCTCCCACTACGTCCCTATAAACCCCCTCCCTTTGTCCCACCCCCACGTAACCTTGAACAATCCTGCCCACCTCCCATCACTTCCCCTTCCCGAAAGCTCCTGTGGAGAGACTAGACTGTGTCTGCTATCCACGGGGCCCTCCATCGGGACACAGTCAGTGACGCAGTCTACGTAGTGTAAAAGGCCATTTATTTAGGATAGAATTGCATCTTATACATAACATTCAACATAATCTAACAAATTCCAGCTTTAGAACCCCACCCTTTTTAGCTTCTCCCCGGTCATCCTTTTCACTCATTCCTCCACTTCTCACTTCCATCCTCCCACACACCCCATTTTCCTTTCATGCCCTACCTGCTTCGGGCATCCCCCACACTCTCATCCTTCACCTGCTTCTTTTTCTCCCCTGGAAGGGTGGCAAGGCCCGCATCTGACTCTCCACACTCCCCCATCTACCGCCACCCAGCACAAACCCTTTAGGCGTTTTGGTGCCCCACCAGCAAACCCACTGCAACATTGCACCACTTATACCTTCTCCTTGAGCCACATCTTCTCTCCCCACATATTACCCACAATTAACCTGAGCTCTGTAAGATAATATGCATTGCCCAATTAGGACAGATGCACACCGTCATTTCTGAACAGCCCCTCCTCTTCTTCTGTAATCCCCTCTTGCTTCAGGACCTTATTATCAAGTGCCCAACAGAAAACCCTCATTGCCCGATTGAGCTTTCTCCGAGCCCTATCTATGGCCCCATGCTTCTTTGCCCCTCTCCCTGTCCTTCTAGGCACAAACTCAGTCTAGACCAAGCAAGTGCTGTGCAATTCCAAGTCCCGTTGCATATGTTGCAGTAGGGTCAGTCCCGAAAGCCAGACCAGATTACTTTCCCCAAGGTGTATTAACAGAAGATCAGGACATCCCCAATTCAGCATGATAGACGTTAGAAAAGGAAGAAAATTCCCCCGCCTCATACCGCTCTTCCCCCACCATAAAACTTCATGATGGCTACTAGGCAGCCCTTAGGAACGTCCATAAATCTGTTTCCCAGCATATCTTGCAGCCCAATGTATGAACGAATGCCCGACCATCCATGTGACCATTTTCGCGCCCCTGGGGCCAATCATGCAAGCTGGAAAGAAAGCCAGCTCTAATACAACCTTGACAAATCCCCCAACCCTTGTATTAGAGACCCTGCTAACATCCCTACTCCCTTTCAATGCTTTCCAAAACTTCAAACCCTCAAATAGCGCTCACACCATCCAGATCTCAACCTCCCAATCCTCTTAATCTGTGCCCAGTCCCAGCCTAAATGGGCTGCAGCTGTAGCCACCCCTATTCTAAAAGAATGCATTCCATAACATTGTGCCTGCCTGCCTGTTTGTCGCAAAGCCATCTGTAATACCTGCAGCAACTGGAAGTCTGTGAGCTTTTCACTGTTTGAGTGGCTAAAAACCCCGCCCAGCTCCCCAACTGGCATCTTTTGTGCTTGAAAACCCAACCACTCCAGAACCGGACAAGCAGCTGCGTCCTCCCCCTTTTCCCACCATACCCATTTTCCTTTCCCTAACTGGTCAGTTTTGGACCGTCTGAGCCATATGCCCAAATACTCCTGTTGCAGACAAACTTCTCCCACCTTCACACCCACCGATTTGCCTACCCCCAAAATTTCAGTTACCTGAAATGCCCAAAGAACATCCACACCATGCACAACCGAAACAAAGCCAGCTCATATGCATCCGTACAACAAACCAGTAAAACATGCAATAACTCCAATAGTAGCTCAAATGTAATTGGTTCCCTAATCACCTTAAATGACCCTGCTCTGGCCCTTTCCCATCCTTTCAGCATTCTCCCCAAAAGGTCATCCTTAGCCGGATTGCAACCAAAAAACAACTACCCATATAAGGAAACACCTGCCAGCCTGCCCCGAATTATGGCGGGAGAAAAACCCTTCTGTATCAGAAAAAGTACAAAATGCAACACACGTAGCGCAAGCGCTCTGCTGAACTGTAACCAGAAATCCCCCTCAACTTTCAAAGCTCTGAAACTCTAACCATGTCAGACGTTAGCTTCTCCAAGTGGATTCCGCTAATGACATCTCCACCAGCCACATGATCATCACGCCCCCCCACTCCCAAATGTTTGCCGGGACCGCTGTCTTGTGCTGCTCTGCTCCTGGTGCCCAGCTGCGAAACCGTTGCCACTGTGAATGAGACAGGGAATCTGTAACCATGTTGTTCACCCCAGGTATGTGTGCAGCTTTGAAAATGACATTTAAGGACAGACATCTAAGCACAAAACGCTGCAACAAATGCAGCACACTAAGATCTTTTGCCGTCTGTCTGTTCACTAGGTCTACCACTGTCATGTTGTCCACATGGAAAACTACGGTCCTGTTTGCCAGCTCATCCCTCCACATTGTCATCGCCACAAGCAGAGGGAAAAATTCCAAGAAGGTAACACTCCTACCATGCCTCAGCCAAATTTCCAGCCACGTCTCTGCACACCATTTCCTGTCCCAAAAAAGCCTGAAACCAGTAGCCCCAGCTCCATCTGAAAATATATGAACCTGCCATATTGTGTCCTCCTCCCGGAAAACCATGGAGACCCCATTGAACTGTGTCAGAAAGATTTCCCACACCCTGATGTTCTCTCTCATACCCACCGACACGCAAATCCTGTGGTGCGGGAGGGCCACTCCAGACATAGCTAGACCCAGACGCCTGCAAAATGTCCTGCCCCCTGGACAACCCTGCATGCAAAGTTAAGCTAACCGAAGAGCTACTGTGCCATCCGCAAATCAATCTTGTGCACGGACCATATGCGTCTCAGGGACACTAAGATCTCATCCACCTCCCAGATGGTAATCTCGCCACTAAGGTTTCAGTGTCCAGTTCAAACCCCAGGAATATCAGCACGTGATTTGGGCCCGCGGTTTTTTTCAGGGCCAAAGGGACCCCATCCTCGTGTGACAGCTTTTGGAAAACCTCCATAGCCTGCCCACAGGACTTGGTTCCTGCCTTACCCACAAACAGGAAATTGTCCAAGTAATTGAGTCACCTCCCGATGCCCACTTGCTTTAACAAAAACCCTAATGGCATCATCCACTGATGCGTACACCACCCTTGTGTTCTCCAGCGCAATAAAATCATTCACTGACGCAACTTCTGGCCAGGACAAATGATGTATGAGGCGAAACTCGTCTCTTGTCTTTTTTGGCACCACCCCCAGCGATGAAATCATTAAGTCCTCCATAGCACACTCATAAAAGGGGCCCACAATTCTGTTCAATGACACCTCCTTATCCAGCTTGTCAGCCACAACCTGCGGCATGTCCCAAGCAGACCACAAATTGTCTCCCCATCTTCTCCTTCTCGGGCCTTGGTAACTTATTCAAAAACCTTCTCTGAACCCCCACTCCAATTTACACGCCATGCCCCTTTCTGGGTACAGCCTAATTGACGTAGGAGCCCTTTGGCGTAGGAGTGCCCTGCATAACCCTACCCTTGTCGTTCTCCACCGTTCAGCTGGGCTGGAGAGTGAGAAACATTGCATGACCGGATGTTAATCCCCACATTTGGAGCACTCATGCTTGAATTTACATGGGTGTCTCGAACAGAAACCTTTATTAAAGTTCCAGCAGGCCCCTGATGCCGCCCCTCCTGGGTGGGACATGACTGAAAAGGCTTGTATACAACAGGCAGGCCACTCACAGTGTGCGTTGATGCCGTGGACTGTAATAACGCAATCCACTGCATCCACAATTCCAGGTTCACATCCCCACATGGCTTGTCCGGATTCACACTCACCCTTGCCCTAAACTCCTCATCATAGCTCAACTGTGCAAAGCCCCCAAAATGCATTTGAGCCTTACGTATAATGTTCATGTTCTTGAACACTGCGATGGCCCTGTCGGGAAATTTCTCGCAGTAAATACTTGTGTATATTAGAAATGCTGAGGTCCAATTATCCATTGTTATCCGTACCCATGGCCGGCGAGCTAACTCCCACTCTTCCTCCTTTGAGCCCTCTTTAGCCTGTATATCTCTATGCAGAAGCTTAAAAACATCCACATAATTGTGCCGCCAAATCCTCGCCTTCCCACATGTGGCCATCTCCCACATGTGAGCCCAAAGGCATCGCTAGACCCATGTAGGGGAGCCGCTTCCTAGGCCCCCCCGCCCATCCTTGTCTTCCGTCACCGTCCCATCCCCGGGGACCTTGTCTCCCGCCTCACCAACCATAGTTGTAATTGCATCCTTCGTCTGTGTACTGTCTCCTTCCTGCGGCGCCTCTGCCCCAGGTGTCTCATGTTCTGAGGAATCCCCCAACCCTATTGACTTGTGTGTCTTAGTCCCCACACAATCTGGTCCGTCTCCCCACACTGACCACCATTCTCCCTTACCTTTGACACAGGGAACCAGGGGTCTCGCTCCTCTTGCTGTCCTGCGACCACGCAGCTCTCTGCGTACTGCATCCTGTGTCTCCCCACCGGTCTTGTTCTCCTGCAATACAGAAAATGAAGAGGGGGTTGCGCCACTCCTGCACCCTTTCCCTCTCCCCTTTCCCCCACTTACCTCACTATCTCGAATCTCCCCATTCTCCCACTCATCCATCTCATCCTCATAATCAAGCTCCACCACCTCATCTTCATCCATCTCACACTTGTCTTCTCCACTGACATCCATTGCATCACTCCATTCCTCCGGCCTTGTCCCACATGGAGTGAGTCATCTCTGTGACTGCCCCGTTCCTGAGTTGTAGAGAAGGCCGTCAAAGACCCATCTAGTGCTTTAGACCAACATACTGAGGCTGTATTGTGCCCCGTTGGCATCACCTTCTTTCTGCCAATGTCTGCCACTGGCATTGACTCTCCGCACCTCTCATGGCCATGTGCGTCACTCGTGCTCATCGCATTGCCAGATCCCCCGGCCACACAAGCCTCCTGACCCTTCCCTTTCTCTGTATGCAGAACCCATGCCCAGCTGACCTGGCTGACTGCATGGCCCGATGGGCCCACCAGGCCCCCAACCTCTGATATCCTCTACAACTGTTTCTCTCTCCCCAATGACCACTCTCTATCTTTACATAACCGGGCCCACCTTTCCTCTGTTTCTGCTACCATTTGCCTCTGCTCCTTGATCCTGGCCTACAAGTCCATTGCGGCCCCACTAAAACTCTGTGCTGGCCAGCCTTGTTACCTGCGGGGCCTTCCCTCACTGGTCCCGGCGTGTCTCCAGTGTACCCACCCTACCTGTCCAACTCCCTGCCCTGCGCCAAGTCCCTGGCGCCCTGTTCCCTACTCTGACCCGCTCCCACCCCTAGCTTCCCTGCCCCTTTGCCTTTTCTCTTCCCAGGGGCCTCACCTCCCTTTCTATTTTTCACCCTGCCCTTGGGCATTGAGATCCAATGGCAAGAAGCCAGTACTTGGCCCTGCTGCTTCATGCAGTTCTGTTCTGGGCTCCCCTGTCTTCTCCACTGCCATTCCAGGCCCCTTGGGGCCTGGCTCTATCCCTGCAACACTGGGGCCTCTCCCCCCTCCAACTGTGCCTCAACAGCACCTGCCTGGGCCACGAACAGGTAATTTTTTTTAAATGGGGGGGTGTGGATGCACCGTGGGCCCTCCCCCATGCTGATTTCCTCTTTGTTGCCCTCTCTGGGAACCCACAGGCAGTGCCACACCTCCCACCGTGACCCACGCGGGGTGTGTCATGCGAACCCAGGCCTGGTCTAATATACCACGCCTGAGAAGATCGGCTCGGCCGACTTTGCCTAACACGCAAGGTGCGGCCCTAACGGCCTCCGCGTCATGCCCTGCCACCATGCCGGTACCTGCTCTGCCTACCTGCCGGCCTTGCGACCGCCCCCACAGTACCGCTACACCCTGAACTACCAGCCAAATTCTTTGCCACGTGATGAGGTAGCACAGAAGAGGCTGGTCCTTCCCACTACGTCCCTATAAACCACCTCCACGTAACATTGACCAATCCTGCAGCCTCCCGTCACTTCCCCTTCCTGAAAGCTCCCGTGGAGAGACCAGACTGTATGCTCTCCACGGGGCCCTCCATTGGAATTAGACAGACATCTGATGGACTATCGGACAAAATAAGTTGGCTATTTGTCCGTTGTCTGTGGATTACATTTAAATTGACTGCATGGCCACCACATTCCACATGCACCTTTCATTGCCTTACCTTTTGAAAAATGTCTGAGCGCATTCCACTTTGGAAACCATTGGGTGGCTCGTGACTTCTTTCAGAGCTGGATGCATATTCTGCTTTCTGTTTCCTGTGACCAGTACATGCCTCACTCATCCCATTCTGGGATTAGCATCACTTTCAAGTCGAGGTACATGACCCTACGTGCCGCCGTATTGATTTTATCTATTGTATGGTATGCAAACTGCAGCTCCTGAAGGAGATTTTTAGTAAATGGCAATCTCTGTGTTAATATATTCAGCATCTCCAAAATTAATTTGTGCTCAATGTCGGAGAACAAGTTCCACACTTCCATTACTTTCCTACAGTGAATATGACAGTTACTAGACGTTCATGTTTAGTCAGAAACAACTACAAAGTGAATCTACTGGGGAATATGTTTCCAATCTCAAAACCTTGGCAGCGTCATGCAAGTTTGGTAATCTGCATGACAAAATGATCCGAGATCAAGTTTTTATCTGTACAACAAACAAAGGAATCCAAGACCAACTTTGGATTTAAGAAGATTCAAGCTTAAAAGACATCATAGCCTTAGTATAGAAGGTTGAACTTTCAGACAGATGTGCTAAAGCAGTATCTTTGCTTGATGGTAGTTCATCAGTTAACACATCTCAGAATGGGAAAAAGGAAAGAACTCAAAAAACAAATTTGGCAGAACTCCTTTTAATAAACGCACACCAAATAACATTGTTGCAAACCAATGAAATTAATTTAGCTTTCATCTCTGTGGTAGCAGCGCACACAACACTAGGTTCAAAAGAAATCCAGCTAATCAGCTAAATGCCTGGAATGCAGCTTCATTGGACATTTTGCAAGAGTACGCAAGAAAAAAGAAAAAAAAAAGACAAACTGAGCTGCTTGCTTAATGGAAAGTAATTTAGGTTCATCTGACTATGAAGATGCCAATGAGCCTGAAGTTCTATGTTCCACCAAAGTGAGCAAGAAAAAGAATACTGTTTTGAATGTTAAAAGTAATATTAGGACAAAACCTTTGTATATTATTATTTTAAGGTATTCCTTTACAGGTGGCTGCAGATTTGTGATTTCTTTTCACCGTCACTGCTCACAGTGTGAGGGAAATTAATTTTGTGAAGGTCATAGGAGCATATTTAGTGGAAAGATTGACATGTGTGGGTATAGATTTTTGGATTTTGAATTCAAGACCGAAAAGCTACATGCAAGTTGTACATTGCAGTTGATTGACCTTCGGTTCTGGGTTGGAAAGACCAAAAAGCGTTGAATATAATACTTAATCCCAACATCCCAGAACAAGTTTTAGTAGCATGTGATGGTGAAGACACTATGAAATGGGTCCTTAGTGAATTCCAGGAAGTGTTAGAGGCTACATCTAGCTGCATATTCATTATCCTTGAATTCCCCCTGGGTGTCAGGCTGGATCCGGAAACATTTGCTTGACCAATACCCCTGCACGTGCCATCAGGTGTCTCAAGCGGTTCCACATGGCGTTGTCGGCATCATTGGGGCCAGATATGACATTGGGTCATCGATATAGCCACCACCTAGGTGTGCGGATATCAGTTATTTTTTCATGGCTTTCCATGCTAGGAACGCAGTCATGACATGAACTGACAATTGTGTCAAATCAAGGGCCCTGAAAGGGATCTCCTTGACCCTAGAAAAGAAGTCTGCGGATCGGGGTGGCATGGGTGGGTGTAAGGAATTTGCAGCTAGATATAAATATATATAAATATATATGTATATATATATATATACAGATATATTCTCTACGAGCTCTACAAGATAATGCATTACCGAAGGTAAGTAACTTGTTCATCTGATAGAGACTTCTAGCTACAGATTCCCTTACCTTTAAATAGATACCCAAGCCATGCAATACTAGCGGTGGGCTGTGAACACATTTTCTACACTAGGAAGTCCTGCAGGACAGAACAGGCAAAATACCCATCTCTGCAGACCTGACTGCTCTAGGCAGCAGTGTTTTGCAAACGTGTGCAGTGATGCCCATGGTGCTGCCTGTCAAATATCCAGGACTGGAACATTGAGTGCTAATGCCGTGGTCGCAGCTTTACTCATGGTGTAATGAGTCTCAAACCCTCATGAGACTGCTTTTTGGCCAGTGAGTGACAGATATTATACAGAGAATGGCCCATTGTGAAATTGTTTGTTTCTGTACTGCCGACCTTACTGTGCTCCCACATATCCTTCAAAGAGGTGGTTGAACAACCGGAACTCTTTTGTTTGGTCAAAGTAGAATGATAATGCTAGGGTCTAGCTGATGTAGTCGCTTCTCTTCCTTAGAGGGTTCTGGGGGAACAAAGAAGGTGGGCAGTGTGACAGTCTTTCTCAAATGAAATTGGTCACCACTTTTAGAAGAAAAAAGGCACGGGAGTGAAGCACCACTTTGTCAGGAAACACTATGAGATATGGAGGCTTGGATGACAAAGCCTGCAGCTCACTCACCAGGCAGATGTTATTGCCACAAGAAAGACTGTTTTGATGGTGAACAGCATGAGGGCCCAATTATGAAATGGTTCAAAAGTAGCACACATCCGAAATGTAAGAACCAAGTTCAGGCCCCACTGAGACATAATAAAGGCCGAACGTGGGAATGTACGTACACACCCTTTTAGGAACCTACTTACAATAAGGGACTGGAAGTGGGTTGGTCAGGCAGCCACAGAAAAGCAAATAGAGCAGACAGATAGCCTTTATAAGTGCCCAGAGCAGAGCTCTGCTGGGCCAGGTACAGAATGAAAAGAAGAAGATCAGGGGAATGAAAGTAGATAAGAAAAAAAGAGAAAAGGAAACTAAACTATACACTATGTCAAGCAACATACCCCATACCCAGGGGCCAGCCCAGCATTTTAAGGGGAGAGGGGCACACAGCCCACCCTTTCCAGGCCAATATGGGTCCCGGGGACCCCATCCCCTGGGAGCCTCACATCAGATTCATGGCTGCCACTCCCAGCAGGCGGGAGCATTACATGCTCCACGCTGTCAAATAGCTGATGCCAAGCGAGAACAAGCAGTTATTTCCAAAGGGTGGGAACCTCAGGACTTAGGGAGCCCACCCTAGGGTGTGGGGGGTGGAGGTCCCTTGGGCCATTAATGTCTCCGAGCCGGGGCGGGCATGCCCCCTCCTTTTAAAGTGCATGGGCTGGCTCTCCCTTTTTGTTAAAATCAGCCTGGCCCTGGGGAGGTGGTGGTCCCGGGGGCCAAAAATGTCTAAATGTCAATATCTAAATCAGACATATAATATTTATTGGTTTCAGTGTGTGTTTTTCTTTCCATTGTACTTTTAGGTTTTGTTACTTATTTGCATAAATATTCTGATAGCCTGTGAATCTGACCTTTTCACTTTGATAACATATGTGTGAATGTGAGTTTATCAGTACACTTTTTCCAAATAATATATATTGGGTCACATTTATTTTTACTGACATGGCATACATATAAAACAAGGGCCTTTCCACCTCCAAACTCACCTTCCTCACAAAAAGTTATCCCTTTTCCCTTCCCTTTCCCTTTCCAACGAACAAAAATATTACCTTCCGTTCAGCCACTCTCCCCCACCTCCCTCTGTGCATTCTTGGGCTTTTTGTTCTTCCCTCCCTGCTTCATTTCTCTGCCTTTCTCTTTCCTATAAGAATCTGCTGGTTAATATCTTCATCAGTGGTTCTGTTAGATTGACACAGTTCCTGCTGAACACTACAGAGATCAGCTGCTTCCCACGCATCTATGTTGTGAAGGTAAACTACAGCACCGACCATTGCACTTCTCACCCTTTATCTGTGAAGATCCATGGAGACCTGTAAAGACAGATGGATGATGTACTTAAGTGGAGGACATGACATCAGAGCTGTGAACAATCACCAACAGATTTCACTGTGATGTCTTACATTTCCTGTTAGACCTGGCATCCTTAGGGTGGTCTTACCCCAGCCTCTTTGCCTTTCACCTCCTGTTTTGTTGTCATATCTTTTAGTTGGCCTTAGGAATCTGAGTACTTTACCACTGCTAACCAGTGCTAAAATGCATGTGCTCCTCACCTAAACATGGTAGCATTGGTGCATCCACAATTGGAATATTTAATTTACTCTTAGGTCCCTTGTAAAGTGGTATACCCTATACCTAGGGCCTGTAAATCAAATGCTACTAGTGGGCCTGCTGCGTTGATGGTGGTATCCACTTCAGTAGCCCTTAGAAGTATCTCAGGTGTGCCATTGCAGAGCCTGTATGTGCAGTTTCAATACCACTTCAACTTGGCATTTAAAATCTCTTACCAAGCCTTAAACTCCCTTTTTCTTACATATGTCACTCATAAGGTAGGCCTAAGTACCCTTAGGGCAAGGTGCCATATAATTAAAAGGCATGACATGTATTTTTACGTTTTATGTGTCCTTGTGATGAAAAACTCCCAAAGTCATTTTTCATTACTGTGAGGCCTGTTGCTCTCATAGGCCAGCATTGGGAATTCCTTAGTATACTTTTACGCTATAATTCCTGATCAATCAATCAAGGATTTATAGAGCGCACTAATCACCCCGTTAGGGTCTCAAGGCACTGGGGGGGAAGCTACTGGTTGTAAAGCCATGTCTTGAGGCATTTCCTGAATGTCAAGAGGTCCAGTGTCTGGCGAAGGTGGAGCGGTAGGGAGTTCCAGGGCTTGTCGGCTAGGTGAGAGAAGGATCTTCCTCCAGCGGTGGTGCGAAGATTGCGGGTGGGGGTGTGGAAGGTGAGTCTGTCGTTGAGGTAGGCTGGGCCTGTGTTATGGGGGGTCTTGTGTGCGTGTATGAGGAGTTTGAAGGTGATCCTCTTTGATACTGGTAGCCAGGGAAGGTCTCTGAGGTGGGGGGTAATGTGGTCACGGCGTGGGATGTCCAGAATGAGGCAGACGGATGCGTTCTGGATTCTTTGCAGTTTTGTTAGGAGTTTGGTTATTATTCCTGCATATAGGGCGTTTCCGTAGTCCAATCGGCTGCTGACCAGGGAGTGGGTGACAGTTTTCCTGGTTTCGATGGGAATCCACTTGAAGATTTTGCAGAGCATGCAGAGAGTGTTGTAGCAGGAAGAGGAGATGGCATTGACCTGCTGAGTCATGCTGAGTGTTGAGTCCAAGATGAAGCCAAGGTTGCGTGCGTGGATGGTGGGTGTGGGTGCGGTTCCTAGGGAGGTGGGCCACCAGGAGTCATTCCAAGTTGAGGGGTTGGTGTCAAAGATGAGGATTTCTGTCTTGTCTGTGTTTAACTTGAGGTGGCTTGATTCCATCCAGCTGTCGATGGCGTGAAGTCCGTTGTGGAGGTTGTTCTTTGCAGTTGTAGGGTCTTTTGTGAGGGAGAGGATGAGCTGAGTGTCATCTGCGTAGGAAACTATGTTGATGTGGTGGGTTCATGCGATGTTGGCGAGGGGGGGCATGTAAACGTTGAAGAGTGTGGGGCTGAGCGAAGATCCTTGGGGAACGCCACAGGCTTCTGACAGGAACGGTGGGAGGCAGACTCCCTGGGTTCTGCCTGAGAGAAATGACGAGATCCAGTCAAGTGCCTTGTCGTGGATTCCAGCGTTGTGGAGGCGTGTGCGGAGAGTGTGATGACATACGGTGTCGAAAGCTGCGGAGCGGTCCAGGAGGATGAGTGCTGCTGTTTCTCCTTCATCGAGTATGGTCCTAATGTCATCTGTGGCAGCAATGAGTGCAGTCTCGGTGCTGTGGTTTCTGCGGAATCCGGATTGGGAGGGATTAGCTAAATTGTGCTTCATTTCATTGGAATGGTAATGATAAATCCTCCTTACTGATAAAGCCTAATTTATTATCATTATTTCTGCTCTCACTGCTCTGTGTGCCTCACAGCCTGTCACCAATACATGTCTGTCTGGTCTGAGTGGCAGCTACATGTGTGTATTCCCTCCAGAAATCCACAATACAGGACACTCAACTGCATCTGCATTCATCTGCAGAATGATGGATCTTCCTGGGCATGAAGAATAGGAAAGGCTCACACTTACACGTCAAAGGGTAGTGGCCTGAGCCCACACAAAGGGCTGATTACTACTGATAGTCTGGAGCCATGGCTGGAATGAAAGGAGGACGTGTGCACATCAGAGAGATCCTTTAAAGTCATCCCTCACATCAAAGGCACTTTTGAATATAAGCATTGGGGCTCTGACCCCCTGAAATCAGATCACTGCTGGACTTGGGAAGACCTCTTCTGGAATAAAGACTGATGTGCTGTAAAGATTGCCACCCTGCATGGACTGAATGTTCCAAGGAACTGCTTCTCTACATTGCTGAGCTGCCCTGCTGATTTCTGCCCTGCCATGGACAAGTTCTGTACCCATCCTGCTGAACCAGAGTGTCTCCAAAGGCATGCCGGCTTGCCCCCTGTTCTTCTGCAGTCTGAGGAACATCAACAACTGCTCACAACTCTCCTGGTGCTGCTGGTCTTTGCTATCTGTGAATCCTACCCTTGCATGAGGTACCCCTCTCCAGTCCTGGGCTTAAGAAGTGGGTTCTGCACATGATTACTACAAAAAATGACACATCACCTCAAGTGCATGTAAAATTGTGAAGATTCACAGCCTGCAATGACTACTACTCTGCACGGACGGGCGACGATGCATCGCATTCACTTCAATGGAGTCTGTGATGATGCAGTGACCTGGCTGCATTGAAAATACAGATGCATCGTGCCCTCAACGTCAACACTTTGCTCCATCAAAGGTACTGTTTTTGTGGATCCTGTGTGGGTACTGTAACCAGCTTACCCTCCATTGCAGTCGGCCTGAACTTTGGATTCGCATCAGTCCCTTGCAACCTCAAGTAACCTTTTGACCGCTAGTCACTTTTAAGCACTATTTCACAATGAATCCTTAAAAATGTATCTATAGACTTCTGCTTATTGGATTTTTGTTATTTTGGGCTTGTTTTACTCAAATATTCTCTATGTTTCTAAACTGTTGTGGAGTCTTTTTGTGGTGTCTTCATTGACTTACTTTATTTTAAGTGTTTTACACAAATACTTCACACATTGCCTCCTAAGTTAAGCCTGAATGCTCTGTGCCAAGCTACCAGAGGGGGAGCAAAGGTTACTTAATTTAGGGTTTGTATCTGACTTACCCTGACTAGGACTGTGGTCCCTCCTTGGACAGGGTGCATACCTCTGCCAACTAGAGACCCAATTTCTAAACATTTCCTTGTTGCAGTGAAATATAACAGAAATCCCTTCCCCCCTTACACCTTGATAGATATTTATCATCTTGTCACACATCTTCCTTATCATAGGGATAATACTTGGTAGTTATATTCTCTGAATGACACGTATCATGTAAGTTAAAAAATAAGAAAATAATTTTCATAAATGGTCCTATCCTTTCCAAAGTATGCCTCTCCTTCAAATGGATTGTGGGTGCCTTGACAAATCCATTATTTTACCCTGTTCTCAGTAGACATGCACCTGTCTGCTTGTAATGTCTTCTCATTGTTTTTCTGTAGTTTTGAGATTAGACATCCTCCCTTTAGAAATAGGTGTTAAGGGCCTGAGAGGAGTAGGCTCTCCAGGCCTGTGGAAATGATTTGAAGGGCACAGATGGTGCCCTCCTTGCATAAACCAGTCTACACCGGTTCAGGGAACCCCCATCCCCTGCTCTGGCGTGAAACTGGACAAAGGAAAGGGGAGTGACTACTCCCCTGTCCATCACCACCCCAGGGGTGGTGCCCAGAGCTCCTCCAATGTGTCCCAGACCTCTGCCCTCTTGAATCCAGAGGTGTGAGGGCACAATGGAGGCTTCTGAGTGGCCAGTGCCAGCAGGTGACGTCAGAGACCCCTCCTGATAGGTGCTTACCTGACCAGGTGGCCAATCCTCCTCTGAGGGCTATTTAGGGTCTCTCCTGTGGGCTTTTCCTCAGATAACGAATGCAAGAATTCACCAGAGTTCCTCTGCATCTCCCTCTTTGACTTCTGCCAAGGATCGACCACTGACTGCTCCAGGACACCTGTAAAACTGCAACAAAGTAGCAAGAAGACTACCAGCGACATTGTAGTGCCTAATCCTGCCAGCTTTCTCGACTGTTCCCTGGTGGTGCATGCTCTGGGGGCTGTCTGCCTCCACCCTGCACTGGAAGCCAAGAAGAAATCTCCAGTGGGTCGATGGAACCTTCCCCCTGCTAACGCAGGCACCAAACTTCAGCTTCACCGGTCCTCTGGGTCCTCTCTCATCGTGACGAGCGTGGTCCCTGGAACACTGGTGCTGGATCCAAGCAACCCCGACAGTCAAGTGGTCCATCTGTCCAAATTTGGAAAAGGTAAGTCCTTGCCTCCCCTCGCCAGACAGTAATCCTGTGTACTGAGTGAACTGCAGCTGCTAGGGCTTCTGTGCACTTTTGCAAGGAATCCTTCAGGCACAGCACAACCCAGGTCCTCAGCACACCGTCCTAAATTGCTCAACTGGCTGAGTTGACCAGCGGCTTCGTGGGACCCTCCTTTGTAGTGTTGAAATGACTGCAGTGCTCAGTTTTCTTGAACCCATGTTCAAGTACTTCTGTGGGTGCTGCCTTCTTGTGCATGGGCTTTCTGTGTTGCTGTGGGCCCCCTCTGTCTCCTCTTCCAAGTGGCTACCTTCTGGTCTTTCCTGGGCTCGGGCAGCACCCCTTTTCTTCAAACCCGACCTTTGCAGCTAGCAAGGCTTGTTTGCAGTCTTTATTCAAAGAAACAACTCTGCATTCTCCAGCATTCCGTGGGACATCTTCTGTGCAAAGGAAAAGTTCCTGGCGCCTTCCGTTGTTGCAGAATCTTCAGCTTCTTCCACCCAGAGACAGCCATTTTTGCACCTTCATCCGGGGTTTAGTGGGCTCCTGCCCCCCGGACACTTTTGTGACTCTTGGACTTGGTCCCCTTCCTTTAAAGGTCCTCAGGTCCAGGAATCTGCCTTCAATGCTTTGCAGTCAGTTGTGGTCTTTGCAGAATCTCCTATCACGAATTTAGTGTGTTTCTGGGGAAGTAGGGTCACTTTACTCCTACTTTTCAGGGTCTTGGGGTGGGGTATCTTGGACACCCTTAGTGTTTCCTGACACTCCCAGCGACCCTCTACACACTACACTAGGCCTGGGGTCCTTAAGTGGTTCGCTTCCACTTTCTTAGTATATGGTTTGTGTTGCCCCTAGGCCTATTGCATCCTATTGTATTCTACAGTGTTTGCACTGCTTTTCTGTTTACTTACCTGATTTTTGTTTGTTTGTATATTTTGTGTACTTTATTTGCCTCCAAAGGGAGTATATCCTCAGAGATATTTTTGGCACATTGTCACTAAAATAAAGTACCTTTATTTTTAGTAACTCTGAGTATTGTGATTCTTATGATACAGTGCTATATGATATAAGTGGTATAGTAGGAGCTTTGCATGTCTCCTGGTTCAGCCTAAGATGCTCTGCTATAGCTACCTCTATCAGTCTAAGCTGCTAGAACACTACTAATCTACTAATAAGGGATAACTGGACCTGGCACAAGGTGTAAGTACCATCAGGTACCCACTATAAGCCAGGCCAGCCTCCTACACCCACATTTAACCTTCTGACATCTAGTTGAAAGTTTCCTCCCACTGGGTGTTGATGCTGTGACAAACCACGCCAATCTTCCACAGGTCCAGGATTACCCTTTTCATTCCCTGTCCTATCCACGATGATGCTTTTGCCAGACTGCATTGCGGGTACTTGTGCCTCACTTGGACCCTGAAACATCAATGCCATCAATGTCTACTTCTCAGATACAAGTACACACAGAGGCTATTTATTTATTTCATTTTTTGTATGTTGTGACCATGACCATTTACATGGATGTCAGAGTGTTTTACATATTTAAGAAACAGATACAGTTTGTTGTGGATCAGCGTTCGCTTTGTTCACCATGCACCTAACATTTCGAAGTTAGAAGGGGAGGATGACACTGGAAGGGCTCATTGACACTGAGAGTCTAATTTAGAGAGTTTGGTGGATGGGTTACTTCATCACAAATATGACAGATATCCCATCCGCCTTATTCCAAGTGAATTATATCCTTTGGCCCTTGTAATGAAGCAGACCGAGAATCTCATGCTTGTGATGGCATAACCTGTCTGCCGAGATCTCAATCAGGCTCTGGGGCAGCGCCCATTTATATTTGTGGAGACATCATGGTGGAGGCTGTTTTCCAGATGACAGAGAACTGAGGTGTGTGGGAGATTCCTCTTCCTTCTGCTGCCTGATTCCTGCATGAAGGTTGCCTTAAGAAGATATCACACTGATTGCACCCATAGCTTGCCTCTACTGTCCTGTATTTGATCTCTAATGCTGATGAAATGGTGCTTTGCTTCAAACTAAGAGGGAACAACGCTAAAGAATGCAAAGAATGCAGCACTGTTAGGGGGTCATTATGGCCCCAGCGGTTGTACTGCCAACAGGCTGGCGGTACTTACCGCCGTATTGCGACATTGGGGGGTTGGCTTAAGCCAACCCACCAATGTACCACTCCAACCACCACGAAAACACAGTATTTTGTAAACTTAACAACATTTATGAAGACTTTCAAAACAGAGAAAGGAAAAGAGTGGTTGCATTTTTGTCTGTGTGTACATACAAATTCCAGGTGAAATTCGACCAACATCGCACAACATCCAATTGAAAGCTCCCGTAACACAACTATTTACCAGAAAATACATTTATTAGGGGGTGTAACACCCCAAACACCCCCCTGAAGCTACGCCTCTGGTGATAATGATCAAACCTGATAAAATCTGACTCTTTCATGTCGGAACATATCTGGTGCAATAAATACCACCCATTTAGGAGTTTCTGGGGAATAACATGTGGATATTGGTGTGGTGAAGGTTTTGGTGCTCACTGCACCACAATTTGCTTGTTCTGGTAAATTCCAAGCATTTATCTGCTGCTAAATATTGGCAGGTTTGACCTGTCATTATTTATCACAAAAGTTATTGTTAGAAATGGGGGCTCTAATTGGCAGAGGTATACACTCTTGTCCAATTACGGACCACAATCCTACTCAGGGAAGGTCACACCCAATCCAAACTATCCTGTGCCCATTTTCTGGTAGCTTGGCACTGAGCAGTCAGGCTTAACTTAGAAGGCAATGTGTAAAGTATTTGTGCACTAAATCAAACAGTAACACAGTAAACACCACAAAAATATACCACACAGGTTTAGAAAAATATAGGATATTTATCTGGTTAAATTAATGTTAAAACAATAAAGATTCAATAAGCATAAGTTGAAATATCACTTTTGCAAGATTAAAAAGAGTCTAAGATCTTAGAAATCAACAGCTGTCTCTTGTTTACACAAAGTACCTGGTTTGCGTCAAAAATAACATGCACGGAGACCGTAGAGGAGGAGATGCATGGAAATATAGGGTGTTTGTTGGATTTTCTGGCGTGGCACAGATGATGAGTCATTTCTTTCCATACCGAAAGGGGCTTTGCGTCATTTTTTGGCGCACAGTCTTGGTTCCTCTCGGCAATGCGGGAAGAAGTCACAGGCGTTGTGTCGATCCAGTGTAGCGATGCATCGAATTTTCCCTCGCACAGCAGGCACTGCATTCATTTTCCACTCGGGGAAGTGGCTGCGTCAATCCAGTAGGGCTGTGCGTCAATCCAGTAGGGCTGTGCGTCAAATTTTCAGTCGCAAGGCAAGCACTCCTTCGAATCTTCACTCGGGAAGTCGGGCTGCGTCGCTCGAGATTGGCTGTGCAGCAATTTCTCAGTTGCAAAATAGCTGTGCGTCGTTTCCGGCAGACTGTGCATCGATTTTCGGCGCACAAGGTGTGTCCTGAAGAGATGAAGTGTTTTTGGCCCTGAGACTTCAGCTAGCTGGAGGCAAGCTCCATGCAAGCCACTGGAGAGCACTTGTCAGCAAAGTCAAAGGGCAGCAGGGCAACAGCAGGGCAGCAATCCTATTTAGCAAAGCAGTCCAGATGAGTTCTTTGGGCAGCAAGGCAGTTCCTCTTGACAGGGTGCATGTTCAGGTCAGAAGTGTCTCAGATGGTGAGGTCGGGGACCCAGTTTATATACCCAAAAATGCCTTTGAAGTTGGGGAGACTTCAAAGAGTGGTTTTGAAGTGCACGAGTTCCCCTTTCAGTACAGGTCTGTCTTTCAGGGTCCCAGTAGGGGATTTGGCAGTCCACTGTGTGAGGGCAGGCCACTAGCCTTTGAAATCTAAGTGTCAAGCCCTCCACCCTTCCAGCCCAGGAAGACCCGTTCAGTATGCAGATGAGTGAAGGTGTGACTGAGTGGCCTGTGTTTGTGGATGTCTGGGTGAAATGCACAAGGGTGTTGTCAACCAGCCCAGTCAAGACGTTGATTGGAGACTGTAAGTCACAGAAGGATTTTAAGTGCAGAGAAATGTTCACTTTCTAAAAGTGGCATTTCTAAAATAGTAATATAAAATCTAACCTCGTCAATAAGCAGGATTTTCTATGACCATTTTGACCATACCAAATGTGAACTTCTTACCCCTTTCTGATCAGAATCTACCACTCAAACAGTATATGAGGGTAGTCCTACTGCTATCCTCTAAAGGGAGCAGGCCTCACAGTAGTGGACAATTTATTTAGGAGTTTTCCACTACCAGGACATATAAAACAAACATGTACTACCTTTTATCTACATAGCACACTGCCCTATAGGTTACCTAGGGCCTACCTTAGGGGTGACTAATATGTGAAAAAGGGGAGTTTATGGCTTGGCAAGTACTTTTAAATGCCAAGTCGAGGTGGTACTGAAACTGCACACACAGGCCTTGCAATGGCAGGCCTGGGACATGGTTAGGGGGCTACTTATGTGGGTGGCACAACTTAGTGCTGCAGGCCCACTAGTAGCATTCAATTTACAGACCCTGGGCACATGTAGTGCACTTTAGTAGGGACTTACAAATAAATCAAATATGCCAATTGGGAATGAACCAACGTTACCATGTTTAAGGGAGAGAGTGTAAGGAAATGCCTCCTTGGCATGGTTACCCCCTGACTTTTTGCTTTTGCTGATGCCAAGTTATGATTTGAAAGTGTGCTGAGGCCTGCTAACCAGGCCCCAGCACCAGTGTTCTTTCCCTAACCTGTACCTTTGTTTCCACAATTGGCACACCCTGGCATCCAGGTAAGTCCCTTGTAACTGGTACCCCTGGTACCAAGGGCCCTGATGCCAGGGAAGGTCTCTAAGGGATGCAGCATGTCTTATGCCACCCTGGGGACCCCTCACTCAACACAGACACACTGCTTGCCAGCTTGTGTGTGCTGGTGGGGAGAAAATGACTAAGTCGACATGACACTCCCCTCAGGGTGCCATGCCAACCTCACACTGCCTATGGCATAGATAAGTCACCCCTCTAGCAGGCCTTGCAGCCCTAAGGCAGGGTGCACTATACCATAGGTGAGGGCATAGGTGCATGAGCACTATGCTCCTACAGTGTCTAAGCAAAACCTTAGACATTGTAAGTGTAGGGTAGCCATAAGAGTATATGGTCTGGGAGTCTGTCATACACGAACTCCACAGCACCATAATGGCTACACTGAAAATTGGGAAGTTTGGTATCAAACTTCTCAGCACAATAAATGCACACTGATGCCAGTGTACATTTTATTGTGAAACACACCCCAAAGGGCATCTTAGAGATGCCCCCTGAAAACATACCCGACTTCCAGTGTGGGCTGACTAGTTTTACCAGTCTGCCACACACCAGACATGTTGCTGGCCACATGGGAAGAGTGCCTTTGTCACTCTGTGGCTAGTAACAAAGCCTGTACTGGGTGGAGGTGCTTCTCACCTCCCCCTGCAGGAACTGTAACACCTGGCGGTGAGCCTCAAAGGATCAACCCCTTTGTTACAGTGCCCCAGGGCACTCCAGCTAGTGGAGATGCCCGCCCCCTCCGGCCACGGCCCCACTTTTGGCAGCAAGGCCGGAGGAGATAATGAGAAAAACAAGGAGGAGTCACTGGACAGTCAGGACAGCCCCTAGGGTGTCCTGAGCTGAGGTGACTTTGACTTTTAGAAATCCTCCATCTTGCAGATGGAGGATTCCCCCAATAGGATTAGGGATGTGCCCCCCTCCCCTCAGGAAGGAGGCACAAAGAGGGTGTAGCCACCCTCAGGGCTAGTAGCCATTGGCTACTAACCCCCCAGACCGAAACACACGCCTAAATTGAGTATTTAGGGGCTCCCAGAACCTAGCAAGATAGATTCCTGCAACCTGAAGACGAAGAAGGACTGCTGACCTGAAAGCCCTGCTGAGAAGGCGGAGACACCAACTGCTTTGGCCCCTGCCCTACCGGCCTGTCTCCCCACTTCAAGAAAAACTGCAACAGCGACGCATTCTACAGGGTCCAGCGACCTCTGAAGCCTCAGAGGACTACCCTGCATCTAAAAGGACCAAGAACTCCCGAGGACAGCGGCTCTGCTCCAAAGAAGAAACAACTTTGCAACAAAGAAACAACTTTAAAAGGACTCCACGTTTCCCACCGGAAGCGTGAGACTTTGCACCCTGCACCCGACACCCCGGGCTCGACCTACGGAGAAACAACACTACAGGGAGGACTCCCCGGTGACTGCGGCCCTGTGAGTAGCTAGAGTTGACCCCCTTGAGCCCCCCCAGTGAGGCCTGCAGAGGGAATCCAGAGGCTCCTCATGACCGCGACTGCCTGCTTCTAAGAACCTGATGCCTGGTAAAGACCCTGCACCCGCAGCCCCCAGGACCTGACGGATCCGACCTCCAGTGCAGAAGTGACCCCCAGGTGGCCCTCTCCCTTGCCCAGGTGGTAGCTACCCCGGGGAGCCCCCCCTTGCCTGCCTGCTTTGCTGAAGAGACCCCTGGGTCTCCCATTGAACTCTATTGCAAACCCGACGCCTGTTTGCACTCTGCACCCGGCTGCCCCCGTGCCGCTGAGGGTGTACTTTTTGTGCTGACTTGTGTCCCGCCTGGTGCCCTACAAAACCCCCCTGGTCTGCCCTCCGAAGACACGGAGTCTGCTGGCAGACTGGAACCGGGGCACCCCCTTCTCCATTGAAGCCGATGCGTTTTTGGCACCACTTTGACCTCTGCACCTGACCGGCCCTGAGCTGCTGGTGTGGTAACTTTGGGGTTGTCCTGAACCCCCAACGGTGGGCTACCTTGGACCCAACTTTGAACCCTGCAGGTGGTTTACTTACCTGCAAAACTAACAAATACTTACCTCCCCCAGGAACTGTTGAAATTTGTAGTGTGTCTAGTTTTAAAATAGCTTAATGCCATTTTTGCCAAAACTGTACATGCTATTTTGCTGATTCAAAGTTCCTATGATACCTAAGTGAAGTACCTTTCATTTGAAGTATTGATTTAAATCTTGAACCTGTGGTTCTTAAAATAAACTAAGAAAATATAATTTTCTATACAAAAACCTATTGGCCTGGAATTGTCTTTGAGTTTGTGTTCCTCATTTATTGCCTGTGTGTGTACAACAATTGCTTAACACTACTCTCTGATAAGCCTACTGCTCGACCACACTACCACAAAATAGAGCATTCAAATTATCTCTTTTTGCCACTATCTTACCTCTAAGGGGAACCCTTGGACTCTGTGCATGGTATTTCTTACTTTGAAATAGTACATACAGAGCCAACTTCCTACAGAGAGCATATGCACTTTAGCACTGGTTAGCAGTGGTAAAGTGTGCAGAGTCCTAAAACCAGCAAAAACAGTGTCAGAAAAGTGGAGGGAGGCAGGCAAAAAGTTGGGGGATGACCACCCCAGGGCTGTTAGGTCTAACGTGTCCCACCCAGCTGAAAGTGGGGAGAGCTACCCAGCCCCTTGGGAGCTCTCATCGCTAAGGTGGAAGAATCTGGAGAGACCATCAGCATTGGCGTGGTCAGTCCCCAGGCAATGCTCCACCATAAAGTCCATCCCCTGTAGGGAAATGGGCCACCTCAGGAATTTAGGATTTTCACCCATCATCTGCATAAGCCATCTGAGGGGCCTGTGGTCTGTCTGAACCTAGAAGTCCCAAACAGGTATGGTTTCAGCTTCTTTAGTGCCCAGACAACAGCAAATGCTTCTCTTTCAATGGCACTCCACCTCTGTTCCCGTGGTAATAGCCTTCTGCTAATAAAGGCTATGGGTTGGTCTATGCCCTCCTCATTCAGCTGTGCTAAAACCGCCCCATGACATGCTGTGAAGTGTCTGTCTGCAGGATGAACTCTTTGGAGTAGTAAGGGGCCCTGAGCACGGCTGCTGTGCATATGGCTTCCTTTAGAGAGTCAAAGGCTTTGTGACGAGCCTCTGTCCAATTTACAAACCTACATTGTTTTTTGGATGTTAGTTCTATTAAGGGGGTCATTATAGAGCCATAACCCTTAACAAACCTATGGTAGTACCAGTGAGTCCTAAAAAGGCTCTCACTTCAGTTTGGATTCTAGGTGGTTGCCAGGCCGTGATTGTCTCAATCTTGGCCTAGAGAGGATGCACCTTGTCACCAACTACCAGGTCTCCCAAGTACACCAAGTGCCCAATATGGCACTTACTGGCCTTGATTGTCAGGTCTGCCTGTTGCAGGGCCTGGAGCGCCTCTTGGAGGTGGAGCAGATGTTCTTCCCTGCTGGAACGGTAGACAGCAATGTCATCTAGGTAGGCAGCACAGAACGTATCCTTACCAGCTAAGACCCCGTTAACCAACCATTAGAAGTTAGCAGGGCATTTTTCAACCCAAAGGGCATTACTCTGAATTGGTAATGTCTCTCAGGAGTGGAAAAAGTGGATCTCTCTTTGACCTCCTCAGTCAAGGTGATCTGCAGTACCCTGAGGTCAGAACAAAAGTACTTAGGAATTTGGCGGCGCCTAGCCTGTCTACGAGCGCATCAGCTCAGGGGACGGGGTGAGCGTCTTTGTGACAGGATTGAGGCCCCGGTAGTCCACGCAGAACCTAAGCTCTGGCTTGGTACTGGGTGCAGCAGCCTTGGTTACCAACAACACAGGGTTGTACCAGGGACTGCTGGACATCTCAATCACCTCAAGACCTAGCATCTTGGCAAATTTCTCCTTGATGCTGGCCTTCACCCTGTCTGACAACCTGTAAATGTTGTTCTTTACATGGGGGCTGTCTCCCATGTCAATATCATGGCCACACAAGTTTCAGTCCAGGGGTGAGGTAAAACAGGGAACAGTACTGCTCCAGGAACTAGTAGCAGTCCCTTCGCTGGTCCAGCGTCAGGCAGTCAGAGAGATTGACACCCTCCAGGTTCACTCTCCTCCTCCACACCTTCATCTGTCACCACAAGCATGGTGACCTTAATTCTCTCAAAATAAGGCTTCAGCTGGTTCACATGGAGCACCCTTAGGAGGTTCCTAGGGGACTGGAGGTTCACTAACTAAGTGGCCTCCCCTTTACGCTCCTTGATCTTAATTGGGCCAGTCCAGCAGTCCCGGAGAACTCTACGCTCTACTGGCTCCATTACCCAAACTTTGACTCCAGGCTGAAACTCCACCAGGGTGGCCTTCTGTTCATACCAGCATTTCATCACCTCTTGACTGGCCTTGAGGTTGATCTTGGCCTTTTCCAGAAGCGTTGCATCTGGTTGCGGAGGGCCAGCATGTAGCTGACCACATCCTGAGGGGGTGCCTTGGGAGCTTTCTCCCACCCCTCTTTAACAATGCCTAAGGGTCCCCTGACAGGGTAACCATAAAGAAGCTCAAAGGGACTGAAACCTACCCCCTTCTGGGACACCTCTCTGTAAGCAAAGAGAAGGCATGGCAAGAGGACATCCCACTTACGCCTCATGGCCACAGGGAGGCTTGTGATCATGCCTTTCAAGGTCTTGTTGAATCTCTTCACAAGACCATTGGATTGAGGATGATAGGGTGTGGTGAACTTATAGGTCACCCCACACGCATCCCACATGGACTTCATGTATGCAGACATGAAGTTTGTACCTGTATCAGACACAATCTCTTTGGGGAATCCCACACAGGTAAATATCCCGATCAGAGTTCTGTTAACCACCGGTGCAGTCACGGTCCTCAGAGGGATTGCCTCTGGGTAGTGGGTGGAATGGTCCACCAAAACCAGGATAAACCTGTTGCCTAGGGCAGTTTTGGGTTCCGATGGACCAATAATGTCGATGCCCACCCTTTTAAAGGGGGTGTCAATGACAGGGAGTGGGATCAGGGAGGCCTTGAGCCATTTCCCTGTCTTCCCACAGGCCTGGGAGGTAGGACAGGACCTACAGAATATATCTGAGGGTGTCTGCATTTGGGGCCAAAAAAAGTGGGTGCCAAGCCTAGCAAAGGTCTTGTCTTGTCCTAAATGTCCTGCCAGGGGAATGTCATGACCCAGGCCCAGTAGGAATGCCTGGTAACACTGGGGGACCACCAGCACACGTGCTGCCCCAGCCTCCGGTAACTTAGGCTCACTATAAAGGAGATCATTCTCCCAATATGTAAGGTGATCACCAGAGGCTTTACCTGCTGCTGGAGCTGAGGCCTTTTGCCTCAAACCCTCAAGAGTGGGGCACTCTTTCTGCGCTTTGCAGAATTCTTCCCTGGTGGGCCCACCCTCTTGCCAGCCAGCAAACTCAGGTAGGTCACCTAGGGCAGCAATGTCCTCCCAGGTTGGCTCAGGGGCCTCATCCTCAGGGACCCCATGAACCATTGTGGTAACTTCTGGGACCGGTTTACAGCGCCCCTTTCCCCTCTCCTTGACACCTGTCTGGGATATTATTTCAGGCTCCATGCACCCTTGACTCCCCTTCCGGGCAGCCATGGACCTTGTGGTCATGCAGACCCACTCAGGCAATCCAACATTATCAAATGAGACCTTAACTCTACCTCCTTATAGGTAGTGTGCTCAAGGTCATTGCCTGATAGATAATCTACAGGCATGGCAGGACTCAAAGCTACTTTTAGAGTACCAGAGACACCCCCCACCCACTCAAAGGGAACCAGAGTTACCGGTAGGTGGATCTTGCGATTGTCAGCTACTATGACTTGGTGGAATGCGTTCTGGAGGACCTGCTCTGCTGACACCAGCTGACCCCTGATAGTAGTCATGCTGGCTCCTGTGTCACGCAGAGCCTTCATCCGTTGCCCATTGATAGTGACCCACTGCCTATACTTGGAAATATTTGCAGGCATGTGGGCTTTTGGCACCATCTCTGCACCCCCCAGGGATACTAGGGTCACCTCTATCTGTTCCCCAAGGCTAACTGGGACTACCTCCTCCCCGAGCGCTACACTAGCCAACCCCGGTGTCTGCCCTCCAGTGGGGGGCTGTGCCCTCTTGGGACACTTGGAGTTGCCCTTAAAGTGACCATACTGCACTCTATGCAGTGGGATACAAACCTCCCTGTCTTACTGTCAAATAACCCTTTCTTTTTAGACTCAGAAAGCAACTGGTTACCACTATTCCCTTGGGAATTACTTTGGGGGCCTTTTGAGAATTTGTTAGAAATGGGGTCTTTAAGTTGACAGTCAGGTTACCCCCTGTCTAAGCAAGGACCCTCACTCTAGTCAGGGTAATAGAGAATCACCCTCAGTTAACCCCTGCTTACCCCCAGAGTAGCTTGGCACGAGCAGTAGGCTTAACTTCAGAGTGCTAGGTGTAAAGTTTTTGTACCAACACACACAGTAACTTAATGAAAACACTACGAAATGACACAACACATGTTTAGAAAAATATAGAATATTTATCTAAACAAAATAAGACCAAAACAACAAAAATCAACAATACACAAGTCAAGTTATCAATTAAAAACCAAAAAGAGTCTTCATGTAATTTTAAACACAACGCTAACGCTGTTAGCGTGAAAATGTAACTTGGATACGTCAAAAATAACCTGCACCAGCAAGTGTGTGGCAAAAAGGGCTTGCGATGCGTCGATTTCACTCAGAAGCGAGACCTTGCGTCGTTTCTCCTTTAGTCGGGTCAGCGTGTGTCATTTCTTCTCTCCCCAGGAGAGCGATGAGTCGATCCAGTCAGCATTCTCGGGTCTGGGAAGGCCTTGCGTTGTTTTTAAACGCCCAGTGGTATTTGCGTCAGAAATTCAGCTGCACGATTGTCCGAAAACCACGCAGCGCGGGTTGTGATCTCACCAGCCTCCGTCAGCGATGCTGCACGCCGTTTCCCCAGCTCCGGGCGTCGATCTTCTGGTCGCGTTGCAGGCGAGCGTCGATTTTCAGCCGCGAAGCTGGCGGCGTGTCAATTTTTCAGCCGCAGATCAGAGTTGCGTCGATCTTTTCCCCGCATGGCGGTCGGTGCATGGATTTCTCACTCTTGGGCTGCAAGCTTCTCCTTTCAGGGACCCAGTAACTGGATGGGCACCACTTGGCAGAGTAGGAGTCTCTCCAGAGAGAAGTCTTAGCTGTCCCTGAGTCTTCAAACAACAGGAGGCAAGCTCTAAATCAAGCACTTGGGGTGATCTTCACAAGAAGAAAGGCAACACAAAGTCCATTCTTTGTCCTCTAGCACAGGAAGAAGCAGCAACTGCAGGATAGTTCCACAAAGCACAGTCAATAAAATAAAATAATAACAATAAATAATAATAATAATAATAATAATAATATATATAATAAATTAAATCGAAAATGCCAATCATGGATAAGCCAATTACGTACACATTTTGTAAAAAAGCACTTGCACTTCAGCACTGGTTAGCAGTGGTAAAGTGCCCAGAGTAACAAAAACAGCAAAATCAGAGATCAGCACACATCAACAACCTGGGAAACAGAGGCAAAAAGTTAAGGGAGACCACGCCAAGGAAGAAAAGTCTAACAGAACGACTAATGTTTACGTTTTTCTCCACCCTCTTTCTTCTGTTGAGAACTCTGACCACCTTTGTGGGGGTCCCCCCAGATACCTTTTTGGACCCTCTAGAGCTAGCCCAGAAGTCTGCCTTCTCAGCAAGCTTCCTGGGATCAGTCAGCTTACTGTCAATCAGGTGCTGGTGCAACTCTGTAAAGCAAATATTGAGCATATGCGCTCTCAGGATCAAATTATATAACCCCACATAATCATTTACATTACTGCTCCACACTCATCCATTCTGTGCCTTGCTGGAAAAGTAAAAAAAAGTGTACCCAGGTTTGTTTGGGGAGCTTGGTAGTGTCCCTGAATCTTCGCCGATACTTTTCAGAGGTCAGTCCAAATTTGGCAGTCAAAATGGCTTTCACAGAGACATACTTGTAGAGATCCCCAGCCTCTAGTGTAAGAAGTGTGTCCCTCCCAAGTATTGGCATGTGTTTCCACAAGCCTACCCCCCCCCCCACCACATTGCTCTTCAGGAACCCCATGAGAGCCCTTAGTGAAACTTCATAAGCAGTGAACCACTTATCAATGTCATCTCCCAGCACATAACTTGGCACCACATTCTTGAGTATACAAACTTTTTTGTCTCCAGCAGATCCTGTATGTATGCTACCACCATCACTGCTGGACTCAAACTGCCTAGACTTGAGCTCCAGCCTCTTCAGACTCAGTTCATGAGCCAGAAGTAGTTTCTTTTCAGCCAAAGCCCTTTCAGCTTCAGCTCTCCTCTCCTCTGCCTCTCTCTCTGCTTTTTTCTCCTCCATGTTTAATCTGGCCAACTGCAGTTGAAACTCTCTCTCCTGCCTCCTTTCCTCTGCAGTCATGCCGTGACTTGAGACTCTGCTCCCTGGTTTAGCAGGGGGGACAGTTCCAGGGGTGTTACCCCACACTGCTGTTGGCAAATCCTCCAGAGAGCCATCCTCTGGCTTTTCCACCTCAACATTCAATTGTGAACGGGCTTCTGCCCAGGCCCTCCATGCCTTTTGGTATTCCTCCTTCCTGGAGGCACCCCAGGTAGGTACTCCCATCCCCTTAAAGAACCCTTTCAGTTGGCTGACAGTGTATATCTCCAGCTTAGCTAGGTCAAACTCTCTAGCTCCTCCTTGAGACCTAACGAGAGACATGTTCTTTAGGATAAGATTAAACTGTCAAGCAGGAAAAAGGGCAGCAAAAAGAGAAAAAATCAAACTGACCTTTAACTGTGGGTAGACAGTCTACACGTAGCTATTGTATGTCACTGCATAAACACATGTCCTATCCTCAACGCTGATCACCAATGTTAGAAATGAGATCTCTAATTGGCAGAGGTATACACCCTTGTCCAAGTAGGGACCACAATCCTAGTCAGGGTAAGTCACACTCAATCCAAACTATCCAGTACCCACCCTCTGGTTGCTAGGCACTGAGCAGTCAGGCTTAACTTAGAAGGCAATGTGTAAAGTATTTGTGCACTAAATCATACAGTAACAAAGTGAAGACACCACAAGATTAAACCACACAGGTTTAGAAAAATATAGGATATTCATCTGGTTAAATTAAGGTCACAATTATTAAGATTCAATAAGCACAAGTTGAGATATCACTTTTACAAGATTAAAAAGAGTCTTAAATCTTAGAAATCAACAGTTGTGTCTTGTTTACACAAAATACCCTGTTTGCATCAAACATAACACGCACGGAGACCGCAGAGGAAGAGATGTGTGGAAAATAGGGTGTGCGTCGGATTTTCTGGCACAGCAGAGACAATTCGTCTTTTCTTTCCATGCTGCAAGGGGCTTTGCGTAATTTTATGGCATGCAGTCTTGGTTCCTTACTGCGATGCAGGGAACTTTTTGATGCCCAGGGACGATGCAGGAAAATCCTGGGTGTGCTGCAAGAAGTAACAGGCGTTGAAACGATCCAGTGTGGTGATCCGTCGAATTTTCAGTTGCACAGCAGGCACTGCGTCGATTGTCTACTAGGGTAATTGGCTGTGTTGATCCGGTTTGGCTGTGCGTCGATCTGGTAGGGCTGTGCATCAAATTTACAGTCACAACACAGGCGCTGCATTGAATCTTCACTCTGGAAGTCATGTTCTGTTGATCCGGTTCGGCTGTGCAGCAAATTCTCGGTTGCAAAACAGATGTGCATCGTTTCCGGCAGGCTGTGGTTGATTTTCATCGCACAAGGAGTTTCCTGAAGAGAAGAAGTCTTTTTGGCCCCGAGACTTCAGAAAACAGGAGGCAAGCTCAATCCAAGCCCTTTGAGAGCACTTCTCAGCAAAGTCAGAGGGCAGCAGGGCAGCAGCAGGGCAGCAGTCCTTCTCAACAAAGCAGTCCAGATGAGTCATTTGAGCAGCCAGGCAGTTTGCAGGTTCAGGTCTATAACTGTCTGAGTTGGTGGGGTCAGGGACCCAGTTTATATAAGCAAAAATGCCTTTGAAGTGGCGGAGACTTCAAACAGTGGTTTTGAAGTGTACAAGTTCCCCTTTCAGTACAGGTCTGTATGCCAGGGTCCCAGTAGGGGGTTTAGCAGTCCATTGTGTGAGGGCAGGCCACTAGCCTTTGAAATTTGAGTGTCAGGCACTTTACCCTTCCAGCCCAGGAAGACCCATTCAGTATGCAGATGAGTGCAGGTGTGACTGAGTTTCCTATGTTTGTGGTTGTCTGGGTGAAATGCACAAGGGTGCTGTCAACCAGCCCAGTCCAGACATTGATTGGAGACATGCTGTAAGGCACAGAAGGATTTCAAGTGTAGAGAAAGGCTCACTTTCTAAAAGTGGCATTTCTAAAATAGTAATAATAAAATCCAATCTCACCAATAAGCAGGATTTTCTATTACCATTCTGACCATAGTAAATATAACCTGGTTACCCCTTTCCGATCAGAATTTACCACTCAAACAGTATATGAGGGGAATCCTAAAGCAATCTTCTGAAAGGAGCAGGCCTCACAGTAGTGGAAAATTAACTTAGGAGTGTTAGAAATGGGGTCTTTGGTTGGCAGTCAGGTTAACCCCTGTTCAAGCAAGGACCCTCACTCTAGTCAGGGTAAGTCACACACAAACCAAATTATCCTGTGCCCACCCTCTGGTAGCTTGGCACTGAGCAGTTAGGCTTAACTTAGAAGGCAATGTGTAAAGTATTTGTGCAATAAATCATGCAATAACACAGTATAGCACCACAAAAATACACCAAACAGTGTTTAGAAAAATATATAATATTTATCTGATAAGATGCAAGTCAAAACGATTAAAATGCAATAAGTATATGTTGAGATATCACTGTAAAGTGTCTTTAGTCTTCAAAAAGCAATAAATGTCTGCATTCAAAATATCCACAAAGAACTGCAGAGGAGGAGATGCGTGGAAACAGGGAGGTGTGCGTCGATTTCTCGGGTCGCACAGGGTGATGCATTGTTTCGTTTTCACGTAGGGACAGAGGTGCGTCGATTTCCGGCACTCAGTCGTGGATCCTCTTCGGGTTGCAGGGTTTTCAGACGCCCAGGGGACGATGCGTGGATTTCCGGCACTGACAGGTCGAAGTCACAGAGGCTGCATCAATCCGGTTGGTGTTGTGTGGAAATTTCTACTGCACGGCAGGCGCTGCGTCGATTCCTCTCTTGAAGTCGGGTTGCATTGTTCCAGCTCGGCTGTGTGTCGATCCAGTGGGCCGTGCATGGAATTTCCGGTCACTACGCTGGCGCTGCATCGATCTTCCCATTTCAAAGTCAGGCTGCGTCGTTCCGGTTCGGCATGCAGTGAATTTTCCACCACAATTCAGGTTGTGTGTCATTTCTGGCAGGCTGTGCATCGATTTTCACTGCACAAGGAGTCCTTCTTGCAGAGATGAAGTCTTTTTGGTCGTGAGACTTCAGGGAACAGGAGGCAAGCTCTATCCAAGCCCTTGGAGAGCACTTCTCACCACAGCCAGAGAGCAGCAAGGCAGCAGGGCAACAGCAAGGCAGCAGTCCTTCACAGAAAGCAGTCAGGTGAGTCCTTTGGGCAGCCAGGCAGTGGTTCTTGGCAGGATGCAGGTTCTGGTTCAGGTTCTCTTCTCCAGGAAGTGTCTGAGTTGGTAGGGGCAAAGGCCCTGTATAAATAACCAAATGTGCCTTTGAAGTGGGGGAGAGTCCAAAGAGTGGCTTAGAAGTGCAAAAGGTTTCCTTTCAGTTCAATCCTGTCTGCCAGGGTCCCAGTAGGGGGTGTAGCAGTCCTTTGTGTGAGGGCAGGCTACTGTCCTTTGACATGTAAGTGTCAGACCCTCCACCATCCCAGCCCAGGAAGACCCATTCAAAATGCAGATGTATGCAAGTGAGACTGAGTATCCTGTGTTTGGGGTGTGTCTGAGTGAATGCACAAGGGAGCAGTCAACTGAACCCATCCAGATGTAGATTGTAAGGCACAGAAGGATTTAAGTGCAGAGAAATGCTCACGTTCTAAAAGCGGCATTTCTAAAATAGTAATATTAAATCCAACTTCACCAGTCAGCAGGATTTTGTATCACCATTCTGGCCATACTAAATATGACCTTCCTACTCCTTTCAGATCAGCAGCATACGAGGGCAGCTCCAATGTTAGCCTATGAAGGGAGCACCCCTCACAGCAGTTTAAAAATGAATTTAGGAGTTTTACACTACCAGGACATGTAAACTACACAGGTACATGTCCTGCCTTTTGCCTACACAGCACCCTGCCCTATGGGTTACCTAGGGCATACATTAGGGGTGACTTATATCTAGAAAAAGGGGAGTTTTAGTCTTGGCAAGTACTTTTAAATGGCAAGTAGAATTGGCAGTGAAACTGCACACACAGGCCTTGCAATGGCAGGCCTGAGACAAGGTTAAGGAGTTACTTAAGTGGGTGGCACAATCAGTGCTGCAGGCCCACTAGTAGCGTTTAATCTACAGGCCCTGGGCACCTATTGTGCACTTTACTAGGGACTTAGAAGTAAATTAAATAATCCAATTGGGTCTGATCCAATGTTATCATGTTTAATGGGAGAGAGCATCTGCACTTTAGCACTGGTTAGCAGTGGTAAAGTGTGCAGTCTTAAATCCAGCAAAAACAGTATCTAAAAAGTGGAAGGAGTCAGGCAAAAAGTTAGGGGTGACCACCCTAAGGCTGCCAGGTCTAACATGTGCCCCCACAGCTGAAAGTGGGGAGAGCTACCCACCCTCCTGGGACCTCTCATCGATAAGGAGGAATTATCTGGAGAGACCATCAGTGTTCGTGTGGTCAATCCCCGGGCGATGCTCCACCGTAAAGTCCATCCCATGTAGAGAAATGGACCACCTCAAGAGTTTAGGATTCTCACCCCTCAACTGCATGAGCCATCTAAGGGGCCTGTGGTCTGTCTGAACCCGAGTCCCAAACAGGTATGGTCTCAGCTTTTTCAGTGCCCAGACCACAGCAAATGCTTCTCTCTCAATAGCACTCACCTCTGTTCCCTTGGTAATAGTCTTCTGCTAATAAAGACTACTGGTTGGTCTAGGCCCTTCTCATTTAGCTGTGGTAGAACAGACCCTATGCCACGCTCTGAAGCGTCTGTCTGCACAATAAATTCCTGGTAGTAGTCAGGGACCTTGAGCATAGTGACCGTGCACATGGCTTCCCTCAAGGAGACAAAGGCTTTCTGACAAGCCTCTGTCCAATTCATCAACCTAGTTTGCTTTATGGAAGTAAGGGCCAGATGTAGAAAGGGTTTTACGTGTCGCAAACAGCGAAAATCGCTGTCTGCGACGCGCAAAACCCACATCCCGATGCCCATTCCCAGTTTGCGAGTCGGTAACCTGGTTACCGACTCGCAAAATGGGACTGATAGTCTCAAATAGGAAGGGGTGTTCCCCTTCCTATTTGCAAGTCGCAGCGCAATGCAGGATTGCTTTGTGACCATGAACGTGGTCACAAAGCAATCGCAGTTACCACCAGAGTCACACTGGTGGTAACCCATTCGCAAAAGGGAAGGGGTCCCCATGGGACCCCTTCCCCTTTGTGAATGGACTTGAAAAAATGTTTTCAGAGCAGGCAGTGGTCCTATGGACCATTACCTGCGCTGAGAAAATGAAACTGACACGTTTCATTTTTTCATTTTGTAATGCATCTCGTTTTCCTTTAAGGAAAACGGGCTGCATTACAAAAAAAACTGCTTTATTTAAAAGCAGTCACAGACATGGTGGTCTGCTGTCTCCAGCAGGCCACCATCCTTGTGAGTGCTGCGACTCACACGGGGTCGCAAATTGCGACCCACCTCATTAACATTAATGAGGTGGGCCTTTGTGACCCCCTTGCGACTCGCAGATGGTGTCAGGGACACCATCCTGCATCTTGCATTGCGACTCGCAATTGACAAGTCGCACTGCAGAATTTTCTTACATCTGGCCCTAAGTTCTGTAAAGTGTGTCACAATCGAGCCATAGCCCTTGATAAATCTATGGTAGTATCCAATGAGGCCTAAGAAGGCTCTCACTTCTGTCTGTGTTCTAGGTGGTTGCCAGGCCTTGATAGTTTCAATCTTGGCCTGGAGTGGCTGCACCTTGCCACCACCTACTAGGTGTCCCAAGTACACCAGGGAACACTGCCCAATCTGGCACTTACTAGCCTTAATGGTCGGGCCTGCCTGTTACTGAGCCTAAAACACATCCTTGAGGTGGAGCAGGTGTTCCTCCCAGCTGGAGCTATCGACGGCTATGTCGTCTAGGTAGGCTGCACAGAAGGCATCCTTGCCAGCTAGGACCCCGTTGACCAACCGTCTGAAGGTAGCAGGGGCATTTTTCAACCCAAAGGGCATCACCAGGAATTGGTAATGGCCCTCAGGTGTGGAAAATGCAGATCTCTCTTTAGCCCCCTCAGTCAAGGCGATCTGCTAGTACCCTGATGTGAGATCAAAAGTACTGAGGAATTTGGCAGCGCCTAGTCTGTCTACGAGCTCATCAGCTCGGGGGATGGGGTGAGCGTCAGTCTGTGTGACTGAGTTGAGACCCGGTAGTCCATACAGAACCGGAGTACTGGCTTGGCACGGGTGCAGCAGCCTTGGGTACCAGCACCACAGGGCTGGCCCAGGGACTGTTGGACTTCGCAATAACCCCTAGGGAAAGCATCTTGGCAACTTCTTCCTTGATGCTGGCCTTCATCTTATCTGACAACCTGTACATTTTGTTCTTTACAGGGGGACTGTCTCCCGTGTCATTATTGTGGAAACACAGGTGGGTGAGTGCAGGAGTAAGGGAAAACAGGGAAGAGAACTGCTCCAACAACTCATAGCAGCTTCCTCTCTGATTGAGAGTGAGGGAGTCAGAGTGATTGACACCCTCCTCGGACTCATTACCTTCTTTGGCAGAGAGAAGGTCGGGGAGAGGTTCACTCTCCTCTTCCATGCCCTCATCTGTCAAAAGGAGCATACTAACCTCAGACCTCTCAAAATGAGGCTTGAGTTGGTTGTGGTGCAGAACCATTAGGTGATGTCTAGGGGTCTTAAGGTCCACTAGGTAAGTGGCCTCCCCCTTCCGCTCCTTGATCTCAAACGGGCCAGTCCAGCGGTCCTGGAAATCTCTAGGCTCTACTGGCTCCATTACCCAAACATTGTCTCCAGGTGAGAATTCGACCAGAGTGGCAGTCAGGTCATACCACTCCTTCATCAGCTCTTGACTGGCCTCAAGGTTACTTTTGGCCTCCTTCCAGAAGCGTTGGGTTTGGTTGCAGAGAGCCAGCATGTAGCTGACCACATCCTGGGGAGCTGTCTTGGGAGCTTTCTCCCAGCCCTCTTTCACTATGCTTAGAGGTCCCCTGACAGGGTGACCATAGAGAAGAGCAAAGGGGCTGAACCCCACCCCTTTCTGGGACACCTACCTATAAGCAAAGAGAAGGCATTGCAAGAGAATGTTCCACTTACGCCTCATGGCCTCAGGTAGGCCAGTGATCATGCCTTTGAGGGTCTCGTTGAATCTCTCAACAAGCCCATTAGATTGAGGACGATAAGGGGTGGTAAACCAGTAGGTCACCCCACACTCATCCTACGTGGACTTCATGTACGCTGACATGAAGTTTGTGCCTCTGTGAGACACAACCTCCTTTTGGAAACCCACACGCGTAAATAATCCCATCAGGACTCTGGTCACCACCAGTGCAGTCACTGTTCTCAGAGGGATTGCCTCTGGATAGCGGGTGGCATGGTCCACCAAAACCAGGATAAACCTGTTTCCCAAGGCAGTTTTGGTGTCCAAGGGACCAATGACGTTGATGCCCAGCCTTTCAAAGGGGATGCCATCGACCGGGAGTGGGATCAGGGGGACCATAAGCCTTTTCCCTGTCTTCTCACTAGCCTGGCAGGTGGGGCAGGCCCTGCAGAAATTTTCTGAGGCTCCCCCATTCTAGGCCAATGGAAGTGGGTGACAAGCCCGGCAAAGGTCTTGTCTTGGCCCAAATGTCCTGCCAGGGGGATGTCGTGAGCCAGACCCAGTAGGAAGGCCTGGTAACACTGGGGGACCACCAGCACACGTGCTGCCCCAATGGCCAGAGCCTTAGGCTCACTGCAAAGGAGATCATTTTCCCAGTAGATATGGTGATTGCCAGAGGCTTCACCAGCAGCTTGGGCTGCAGCCTGTTGCCTCAGACCCTCAAGGGTGGGGCATTCTTTCTGCGCCTTGCAGAATTCTGCCCTGGTTGTCCCACCCTCTACTTGCTAGCCGGCAAGTTCAGGCAGGTTGCCCAGGTCAGCAATATCCTCTCAAATTGGCTCAGGGGCCTCCTCTTCTGGGACTCCGTCCACCACTGTGGCAATATCTGAGGCAGGTTTCCCGCGCCTCTTGCCCTTCCTCTGTGGAGCTGCCTGGGCCATTGTTCCAGGCTCCAGACACCCTTGACTCGCTTCCCGGGCAGCCATGGACCTTGTGGTCATGCTGACCCACTCAGGCAAACGTAACATCTCCAGGTGTGATCTGAGCTCTACCTCTTTCCAGGCAGTATGCTCAAGATCATTGCCTAACAGACAATCTTCAGGCATAGCAGGACTCACAGCTACATTTAGAGTACCAGAGAGCCCCCCCCACTCAAAGTAAAACAGAGACACTGGTAGGTGACTCTCGCGATTGTCTATGACCTGGTGGAATGTATTAGGGACTATCTGCTCTGCTGACACCAGCTGACTCTTGACAGTAGTCATACTGGCTCCTGTCACGCAGAGCCTCCGCCCTTTGTCCATCAATGCTGACCCACTGCCTATACTTGGAAGTATTGGCAGGCATGTGGGCTTTTGGCACCATCTCCTTATCTCCCAGGGATCCTAGGGACACCTCTATCTGCCCCCCAAAGCTAACTGGGACTGTCTCCGCCCGAGCGCTACACTAGTCAACCCAGCTGGCTGCCCTCCAGTAGTGGGCTGTGTTCTTTTGGAACACTGGGAGTCACACTGAGAGTGTCCATTCTGGTAGCACTCTAAGCATTTGGGGATGAACTTCCCTATCTTCTTATCACTGTATCCTGGTTTCTTCCCAAACTTAGATGAGGAATGGTTACCCCCCCAATCCCCACGTGGAATTTTTTTGGGGGCCTTTGAGAGTTCCTTATCTTTAGGTTTTTCTCCCCCCTCTTTCTTCTGTTGGGAACCCTGACCACCTTTGTGGGTGCCCCCCCCAGATATCTTTTTGGACACCCTAGTGCTAACCCAGAGGTCGGCCTCCTCAGCAAGCTTCCTGGGATCAGTCAACTCACTGTCTACTCAGTGCTGGCGCAACTCTGTAAAACAAATACTGAGCATATCCACTGTCAGAATCAAATCATATAGGGGGTCATTACGACCCTGGCGGTCGGAGACCGCCAGCGGTAATGTAGCGTCCGTACCGCCAACAGGCTGGCGGTACGGAGGCCCTCATTACGACACCGCCGGGGCAAGCAGCGCTGCCCTGGGGATTATGACACCCCTACCCCCAGCCTGTTTCTGGCGGTTTGCACCGCCAGGAAGAGGCTGGCGGTAAGGGGTGTCCTGGGGCCCCTGGGGGCCTCGGCCAGCTTTTCACTGTCTGCAAAGCAGACAGTGAAAAGCGCGACGGGTGCAACTGCACCCGTCGCACGCCCGCAACACAGCCGGCTCCATTAGGAGCCGGCTCCTATGTTGCGGCCTCATCCCCGCTGGGCCAGCGGGCGCAAACTTAGGTTGCGCCAGCCGGCCCAGCGGGCATTGCCGGCCGCACGGCGGTTACCGCTTGGCGGGCGGCAGTAGCCACCCGCCAAGGTCGTAATGACCCCCATAATCCTTTGTAATCATTTACTTTGCTGCCCCGAATCCATCCATTCAGTGCCTTATTGGAGAAATCAAAACAGTCTACCCAAGTCTGTGTGAAAAGTTTGGTGCTGTCCCTAAACCTCTGACAGTATTTTTCAGGGGTCAGCCCAAACTTGGCCAGTAAAGCGGCTTTCATGGGTGCATAGACATTCTGATCATGTGAATCTATTGTAAGGAGTGTGTGTAGGAGGCTGGCCTGGTGTGTAGTGGATACCTTGGGTACTTACACCTTACACTAGGTCCAGTTATCCCTTATTAGTGAAGTAGTAGTGTTCTAGCAGCTTAGCCTGATAGAGGTAGCTATAGTAGAACAGCTTAGGCTGAACTAGGAGACATGCAAAGCTCATGCAATACCACTTATAGTTACACAGTACTTATTCACAAGTAAAGACAATACTCAGTGTTACCAAAAATAAAGGTATTTATTTGGGTGACACAGTACCAAAAATATCTTAGAGACAATACTCCTTCTGGAGGTAAGTATTATACACAATATATACACTAGACACCAAAATTAGACAAGTAAATAGTCATAGAACAATGCAAACAGTAGGAAATCCTATAGAATGGAATGGGAGAAAATAGGTCCAGGGGCAACACAAACCATATACTAAAAAAGTGGAATGTGAATCATGAATTCCTCCCTAGACAAGTGTAGTGTGTGCAGAATCGCTGGGAGAGTAAGAATACAGTAAAGGTAAGTAAACTACCCCACCCCAGAGCCCAGAAAAGCAGGAGTAAAGTGCTGCAAGTTTCCTTAGGACACACTACACCTCGTTATGGGGATTTTGCAGCAGTCAACCAAGACTGAAAAGAACTGCTGGATTATTGGACCTGAAGACCTGAAAAGGAAGGGGACCAAGTACAGAAGTCGAAAGACGTTCCAGGAAGGACAGGAGCCCCTGCCAACCCAGAAGAGGATGCAAAATAAAAGTCCCCGGTTAGTTGAAGACTGCAGAAATGCACCCTAGGAAAATGCCAGCGGGTTCCTGCATGATGCAAAAGATGTCCCACAGCGTGGCAATCGTTTCAGATGAGATTTCGTGTTGGAAGGCGCAAACAAGCCTTGGCTAAGGCAAAGGTGCGTTTTTCATCAAAATGGCACTGGGTGGACGCAGGAGGGATCTGGGGGCCTCAACCCTATGTGAGGAGGAAGATGGGGCTCTCAGCACTTTAGAGAACCCTCAGGATGCCAGCCAGCACCCCAGAAGCCGCAGGATCCGGGATCAAAGAGGTGCAAAACGCGGTTGATACAGCACAACAAAAAAGGTCACACACTGCCGGAGAACAACTCAGCGAGTTGAGCGTCACAGGGTGGAGTGCTGGGGACCTGGGCCAGGCTGTGAACGAAGGAATTTTGCAAAGAGTGCACAGAGTCCTCTGGAGGTACACAGGGGTACTGTTGTTCTCGGAGAAGGCAAGGGCTTACCTCCTCCAAATTGCGTCATCAGGACCTCAGGACAGTCTATGTCGATGATGTCCACCCTCTGTGTCCTTAGGAACACACTCGTCACTGTGAGAGGAGGCCCAGGGTACCGGTCGTAGCCTTGGAAGGTGCCTGCTTGGAGCAGGGGAGTGACTCTGTCACTCCACTGGAGATTTCTTCAGTCCTTCTGGTGCAGATTGAAGACAGGGAGTCGCCAGAGCATGCACACCATGGAAACTCTTGCAGTTGCTGAATTGGAGCTGAGGTTGCTGAAGAAAAGTGTCTCTTGTAGACACTTTGTTGCAGTTACAGCGTTTCTTGGAGCAGGCTGTGGTTGATCCGAGATCAGAAGAGTCTGAAGTTGTTGCAGAGGATTCCTGAAAAAAACTTGCAAGCAGAATCTGAAGAGAACCCACAGGAGAAATCCTAAATAGCCCTCATAAGGGGATTGGCTACTTTATCAGGTATGGACCTATCAGGAGGGGTCTCTAATGTCACCTGCTGGCATTGGCCACTCAGAGCCCTCCAGAGTGCCCCCAACCCTTTCCAATCAAGATGGCTGAAGTCTAGGACACACTGGAGGAGCTCTGGGCATCATCCCTGGGGTGGTGATGTACAGGGGAGTGGTCACTCCCCTTTCCTTTGTCCAGTTTCCCACCAGAGCAGGGAAGAAGGAGTCCCTGAACAGGTGTAGACTGGTTTAGGCAAGGAGGGCACCATCTGTGCCCTTCAAAGCATTTCCAGAGGCTGTGGGAGGCTCCCCCTCTCCAGCCTGTAACACCTATTTCCAAAGGGAGAGGGTGTAACACCCTGCTCTCAGAGGAAATGCTTTTCTTCTGCCTTCCTGGGACTGGGCTGCCCAGACCCTAGGAGGGCAGAACCCTGTCTGTGAGGTGGCAGCAGCTGTAGCTGCAGGGCAAGCCTCAGAGAGCTGGTTTGGTAGTACTGGGGGTGCCTGGTGGACCCCCCAGGATGCATGGAATTGGCTCCCCAATACCAGATTTGAAATGGGCAGACAATTCCATGATCTTAGGCATGTTACATGGCCATATTCGAGTTACCATTGTGAAGCTACATATAGGTATTGACCTATATGTAGTGCACGCGTGTAATGGTGTCCCCGCACTCACAATGTCCGGGGAAATTGCCCTGAACTATGTGGGGGCACCTTTGCTAGAGCAAGCGTGCCCTCACACTTAGTAACTTTGCACCTAACCTTCAGCAAGTGAAGGTTAGACATACAGGTCACTTATAAGTTACTTAAGTGCAGTGAAAATGGCTGTGAAATAATGTGTGCATTATTTCACACAGGCTGCAATTGCAGGCCTGTGCAATAGCTTATCTTAGCTCCCTGTGGGTGGCAAAAGAAATGCTGGAGCCCATATGGATCTCCTGGAACCCCAATGCCCTGGGTACCTAGGTACCATGTACTAGGGACTTATAAGGGGGGTCCAGTATGCCAATTGAAATTGGTAAATGAAGTCACTGGCCTACAGTGACAAACTTAAAAGCAGAGAGAGCATAAGCACTGAGGTTCTGGTTAGCAGAGCCTCAGTGACACATTTAGGGACTACACAGGCATACACATTAGGCCACAAACTATGAGCACTGCGGTCCTGGCTAGCAGGATCCCAGTGAGACAGACAAAACACACTGACATATAGGTTTTTATCTATGAACACTAGGGTCCTGGCTAGCAGGATCCCAGTGACACAGTAAAACACACTGACACACACTCACAAACAGGCCAAAACTGGGGGTAACCATGCTAGAAAGAATCTACTTTCTTACAGTGTGTCCCTCCCCACTACTGGTACATAAAACCCCAAGGCCGGCCCCTATGGCTCCTCAGAAGTCCTATAAGCCCTAGTGCAACTTCATAGGCAGCCAACCACTTATCAATGTCATCTCCCACCACAAAACTTGGCACCACATTTTTGGGTCTACAAACCTTCCTCTCCCCTACAGGTCCTCCATTTATGCTGTCACCATCACTGTTGGACTCAGACTGTCTTGTCTTGATATCCAGCTCCTTGAGACTCAGTTCATGAGCCAACAAAAGTTTCTTCTAAGCTAAGGCTCTCTCAGCTGCAGCCTCAGCTCTTCTCTCCTCTGCTGCTCGTTGAGCTTTCCTTTCCTCTGCTTCCATGTTTAACTTTGCCAATTGCAACCAACATTTTCTTTCCTCCCTCCTTCCTCTGCGGTCAGGCCATGGTCAGAGATACTGCTCCCTGGTTTGGCAAGGGGCACAATTACAGTGGTAACATCCTCCACTGATGGTAAACAATCCTCTGAGGGGCCATCCTCTGGACCCTCTTCCTCAATCTCCTCCTCTGATTGGGCTTCAGCCCAGGCGTTCAGTGCTATTTGAAATTCCACCTTTCTGGAGGCACCTTGGGTGGGCACTCCCATATCCTTGCAGAGCCCTTTCAGCTGCTTAACAGTGTAGGTCTCCAGCATGGCCAGATCAAAATCTTCATCTCCTGCTTGAGACCCAGCCAGAGATATGTTGAGTGAGGATTCTAGTTAAACAATGTCAAGTAGAAATTGAAATTGCAGAAAAAAAGATAAAAATCAAGTTGACCTTCAACTGTGGGTAGGTAGTGAACACTTAGCTATTGTATGTCACTGCACAAATAAAAGTCCTATACCACTGCTGCCACCAATGTTAGAAATGGGGTCTTTGGTTGGCAGTCAGGTTACTCCCTGTCCAAGCAAGGACCCTCATTCTAGTCAGGGTATGTCACACACCATCCAAATTACCCTGTGCCCACCCTCTGGTAGCTTGGCACTGAGCAGTCAGGCTTAACTTAGAAGGCAATGTGTAAAGTGTTTGTGCAATAAATCATGCAATAACACAGTATAGCACCACAAAAATACAACACAGTGTTTAGAAAAATATTTAATATTTATCTGATAAGATGCAGGTCAAAACTATTAAAATGCAATAAGTATATGTTGAGACATCACTGTAAAAGGGATATAAAGGCCCTCATTACGACTTCGGCGGTCTTACACAAAGGCAGCCGAAGCCATGGGCGCCACTATACCGCCAGTGCTGGCAGTATTTGTGGCTCCCTATTTTGACATTTCTGCTGGGCCAGCGGACAGAAACAGCATTTCCGTCTGCTGGGCCAGCGGAAACGTCACATCAACATTGCCACCCGCTCATAATAGAGCCGGTGGCAATGTTGATATGCAGCGGGTGCGGAAGCACCCGTCGCACATTTCACTGCCCGGACATCGGGCAGTGAAATGTGCGATGGGGCTGTGCCTGGGGGCCCCTGCACTGCCCATGCCAAGTGCATGGGCAGTGCAGAGGCCCCAATGGGCACCCTGAGTCCCCCTTACAGCCAGCCTTTACATGGTGGTCTTTACTGCCATGGACAGGCTGGCGGTTGGGGACTCATAAGCCTGGGGATTATGATCACCTGGGGGAAGCCTGGCGGTCAAGTGGAGGGGCTGGCGGTATGGCCGTGGCTAATGTGCCACGGTCATAATACACTGGCGATACACTCCCAGCCTGTTGTCTTTAGTCTTTTAAAGGCAATAAATGTCTCTTTCAAGCACAAAGTACCTGGTTTGCATTCAAAATCTCCGCAAAGAACCATGGAGGAGGAGATGCGTGGAAAACAGGGAGATGTGCGTTGATTTGTCGGGTCGCACCCGGTGATGCAGCGTTTAGTTTTCACGCAGGGATGGCTGTGCGTCAATTTCCGGCGCTCGGTCATGGATCCTCTTCGGGTTGTGGGGTTTTTGGACGCCCCGGGGACGATGCGTGGATTTCCGGCGCTGACAGGATGAAGGCACAGGGGCTGCATCGATACGGTGGGCATTGCGTAGAAATTTCGACTGCAAGGCAGGAGCTGCATCGATTCCTCTCTGGAAGTCGGGTTGCGTCATTCTGGCTCGGCTGTGCGTCAATCCAGTAGGCAGTGCGTCACATTTCCAGTCGCTACTCTGGCACTGCATCGATGTTCTCATTGAGAATTCGGGCTGCTTCATTCCGGTTCGGCGTGCAGTGAATTTTTCACCGCGATGTAGGCTGTGCGTCGTTTTCACTGCAAAAGGAGTCCTTCTTGTTGAGATTAAGGTGGTCATTACAACCCTGGCGGACGGTGTAAAAACGGCGGTAAGACCGCCAACAGGACGGCGGTAAAAAAATTGCAATTACGACCGTGGCGGAAACCGCCAACAAAGACAGCCACTTTAACACTCTGACCGCCACGGCGGTACAAACAAACAGCGCGGCGGTCACCGCCAACAGACAGTCGGAAGACAAAGTACCGCCCACAGTATCACAACCTACCAATCCGCCACCATTTCCGGGGCGGATTGACCGCGGACAAAAACACGGCGGAAACAGGACTTCGAAGGGAAAACGCTCACCTCTACAAACCCCACGAGGAATCCGGACGCCATGGAATCAAAGCTGCAGATCCTGCCAGTCCTTATCTTCTTGCTCCTCTACCAGGAGCACGAACGCCAGCGGCGAAGACAACGCTGAGTACTGCACCTACGACACAGGGGAGGGGAGAGGGATAAAACAGGGGCACACACATGCAACAAGCAACACCCCCACCCTCACCCACGACAACACACACACCAATACAGCATGATACATTACAGTTACACCCCCAGACCTCCCAGAAGAATGCAAAGACAAAAGAAAAGGAGTGTAACCATTGTAATATATTAAAAGCAAGTAGGCAAAAATATATATATACACTATAAATAAAATATACACCAAGCTTAGTAGTTCAGGTAATGCTCCAATGAAGTCCGTGGAACATTGGGCCCACACGGTATGGGCGAGGCCCACGCAAGATCCCCGACCATGACGGAGAGAACACTGCAGGGGCATCAGATACCAATAAAACAGGCACCTCAGGGGGAGGGAAAGGGGGGCACCTCAGCCGGTTGAATGCACGACGCCAAATCCACGAGAGGGCCACATGCCCACTGTACCATCCTGGAGAGTGCAAAGCAACAGTCTCTCAAGTCTCTACAGTGGGTGAATTGCCCACTGTTCCATTCTGGGGAGTGCAAAGCCACAGTCTCTCAAGTCTCTACAGTGGGTGGGTTGCCTACTGTTCCATCCTGGGGAGTGCAAAGCCACAGTATCTCAAGTCTCTACAGTGGGTGCCCACTGTTCCATCCTGGGGAGTGCAAAGCCACAGTCTTTCAAGTGGATAACAGTCTCCACTGGTTCTGGAGGGGGCATTGTGCCCAGAGTGCTTCATCCTGCTAAGGACAGAGGTAGTGGATGATAGTCTCCACTGGTTCTGGAGGGGGCATGGTGCCCAGAGTGCTTCATCCTGCTTGTGACGAACTCAGTAGCGTCAGTGCCCTTGGCGCTCATGGGCCAGAGGTGCTTGAGGCGGCGGTGCCCTGTTCAGCGGTGCTTGTGGCGGCGGTGCCCTGTTCAGCGTTGCTAGAGGTGGCAGTGCCCTATTCAGCGGTGCTTGAGGTGGCAGTGCCCTGTTCAGCAGTGCTTGAGGCGGCGGTGCCCTGTTCAGCGGTGCTTGAGGCGGCGGTGCCCAGTTCAACGGTGCTTGAGGCGGAGGTGCCCTGTTCAGCGGTGCTTGTGGCGGCGGTGCCCTGTTCAGCGGTGCTTGAGGCAGTGGTGCCCTGTTCAGCGGTGCTTGAGGTGGTGGTGCCCTGTTTAGCGGTGCTTGAGGCGGCGGTGCCCTGTTCAGCGGTGCTTGTGGCGACAGGTTCCTCTGCAATGACTCAGCTGCTGGCGGTCCTCTCCAGCCCAGCAAGGCTTGTGCTGGCAGTCCTCTCTAGCTCAGCAGGGCTTGTGCTGGCGGTGGCCTCTTGGGCAGCAGGGCAGGTGATGGCAGGGCCTCTTGGGCAGCAGGGCAGGTGCTGGCGGTGGCCTCTTGGGCAGCGGGGATGATGGCGGTGGCCTCCTGGGCAGCGGGCATGATGGCAGTCTTCTCCGCCGTGCTGCTCTTCCCAGATTTGCCGGGTTTCTTGTGGCCCTTCCCCACCTTGGAAGGTGTTGCAGCTGACTCCACACTCCCACCGGGACCTCTGGGAGTGGCTTTGGTGGCTGGAGTCTTCCCCCTCTCCCACTGGGCACTGGCCAACTTTTGATGCTTGACAGGTGGGGGACTGTCCGTGCTGTGGCTCCGTGACACACTGGCTGCCCTGGTGGCCGGTGCACTCCAGATTCCGGTGACTACAGGCACCACTGGTCCGGAGATGTTGTAGCTGAGGTGCTAGGTTGGGACCTGGAGAGTCGGGACCTAGGAGACGGACAAGGTGGGGGAGGTGTGGGAAAGAGGTCAAGGTTGGACAGGAAAAGCTTTTTGGAGACACTGGGACAGGTAGCTGGAGGGGGTTTGGGAGTGGAGGAAGAGGTTGTGGTTGCAGGAGGTGTTCGTTTGGTGACTTTGGGTGAAGGTGCATGCGCTGGAGGCTGTCGTGAGGTGGATGGCTGTTGGGTGGGTGTGTGCCTGTGTTTGTGTATCTTGGGAGGTCGCGTCACAGACACACTGGGAGAGGACACAGGGGACGTGTGAATGGTAGTGGGGGTCGTGACTGCACATGAGCGGGGTGTGGTGGTGTGTGTGCTGGTGATGGCAGTAGTGGCTGTATATGTAGTGCATGCAGGTATGAGTGGAGATGAGACTGGGAGGGAGGAGGGAGACGAGGAGGAGGGGGACACAGTGGATGCAGTGGATGTTGGTGACTCTGCATGTGTGTGATGCTTGCGTGAGTGCCTGTGGGATGTGTGGTGCTTATGTTTGCCTGAGCTTCCCTTGTGTGTTGACGTGTGTGCATGCTGGTCTGAAGGTGTGCTTTGGATATGCTGGGTTACAGGGGATTGGGTCTGGGTGGAGAAAGTTGGAGGGGGGAGGCTAGAGATGGGGACAATGGCTGCCATCAGTGCTGAGGCCAGATTCTGAAAAGCTCGCTGAAGGGCCGTCTGACCAGAATGAATGCCCTCCAGGAATGCATTTGTTTGCTCCAACTGCCTTTCTACACCTTGGATGGCATTCAAAATGGTAGACTGCCCAACAGTGAGGGACCTGAGGAGGTCAATGGCCTCCTCACTGAGGGCAGCAGGGGTGACTGGGGCAGGGCCTGAGGGGCCTGGGGCGAAGGTGATGCCCACCCTCCTGGCTGAGCGGGCATGGGGCAAAGGCTGAGGGGCTGCTGGGAGGGCGGTGCTGGTAAGGGACGCACAAGGGAGCTCCCATCAGAGGACGAGTCCGTGTCACTGTTGTCAGCTCCTGTCCCGGCCGTGGAGCTCACCTCGCCCTCCGTCCCACTGGTGAACTCCGAGTCCGTAGTGTCACCCTCCAGGGCCATGTGGGATGCAGCTCCCTCCTGCTCCGGTGCCACTGCGCCTCCACCTGATGATGCTAATGCACACAAGAACAGGGAGACCACAAAAAGGGGGAGACGACAGAAGAAAGACATGTTGAGTGCATGCATTACCGCTACCGTTGGTGGACACGACAGACACAGAATCCCCCTGCACTACGCCACGCTTTTGGGCTCCACTGTTCAATCCCTGGGACATGGCCTACAAGGCTATGGATGACATCTGCACACATGGATGACACAGGGGCATGACTAGGTGTACTTGGCACTCTACAGAGGTGGGGCGGGGTGACACATGGCCTGCCTTATGGAGGGACCTTGCCTACTAAACTCGCCCTGGCCTAGGGATACCCAAACCCCACCTCCCCAACCCAGACACCTCCACTGCGCGCAAAATCAGCAGAATGAGAGTGTATTCACCCCCTTGTGGCTGCTGTGATGCCCTCAAGCGCCCATCCAACTCCGGGTACGCCACCACCAGGATCCTGAACATCAGGGGGGTCATGGTGTGATGGGCACCCCTCCCACGTTGGGAGGCCATCCCCAGCTGAGCCTCCGCCGTCTTCTTGCTCCATCGACGAATGTCCTCCCATCTTTTACGGCAGTGGGTGCTCTGTCTGTGGTAGACCCCCAGGGTCCGGACGTCCTTGGCGATGGCACGCCAAATATATTTTTTCTGGTGGCCGCTGACCTACATGAATTGTACAGGGGGAAGAGAAATTGTATTACCAACTGCACAGTCACAGTCATTGGCCCCCATCCCTACCCTTGCCATGTGGCACATGCATTCATCGTCGTTTCATGCACGCCTCAATCTCGCCCCCCCATCTTTCATCCACCCCACTCCACACAGGCATAGCCCATACAGCATGCTCCCAGTGTACTTACATGTTTGTCTGGAGGACCGTAGAGTAGCGTGTACTAGGGGAGGACCCCATCCAAGAGTTTCTCCAACTCCTCGGATGTGAAGGCAGGGGCCCTTTCCCCAGACACTCGAGCCATTGTCTCTTCCGGACCGAGGTCACAGCAGCACTTGCAGTGTAGGTTCTCTCCTGTCGAAGATCAGGTATCGAGTGATTGAACAGATAGAAAATGGCGGTCACATCCGCGGCGGTGTGTACCGTCACCGCCAGCGTACATCGTCATAGGCTCCCAGGACCCATAGGGTCCAATGTTATCAATGCAGCATTGCGCTGCGGTCTTCGACCGCCTACCACGACGCTGTACAGCGCCAGCGCAATTACCTCACATCCCATTGTCCCACTTTAGAGGTCAGGCAGCCGCCATTTCAGGGGCCCACATGGCTTAATTTTTAACTGCGTCACACATACCTAGGCCTAGCCTCAACACACATACAGGCCACTTTTCGGATTATGATTCCTGTTCTGTGTAAGCTGTGGGTACGTACCTCTAAGTTGGTTGACTCTGTGCTCGCTGTTGTCATTCATAGGCACCGTCTGCTGGGACATGTGAGGAGATGGCGGCATCGTCCGGTGTACAGACCGCTGGTGGACCTGTCGACAATGGAGGAAAGACATGTGATCATCACCTACAGGCTTGACCGTGCCACAATCCTGGAACTGTGTACCCAGCTGGAGCCAGACCTGATGTCAGCTATCCGCCATCCCACAGGAATCCCCCCTGAAGTACAGGTGCTGTCAGTACTCCATTTCCTTGCAAGTGGGTCATTTCAAACAACAGTGGCCATAGCATCAGGAATGTCCCAGACTAGGGGGGTCATTCCGACCCTGGCGGTCCATGACCGCCAGGGCCGGGGACCGCGGATGCACCGCCAACAGGCTGGCGGTGCTTCCTGGGCCATTCTGACCGCGGCGGAAAAGGGCAACCGGCAGTTTCCCGCCGGTTTACCCCTGGCCCAAGGAATCCGCCATGGCGGCGCTGCTTGCAGCACCGCCATGGGGATTCCGACCCCCTTCCCGCCATCCTGGTCCTGGCGGTAAATACCGCCAGGAACAGGATGGCGGGAATGGGTGTCGTGGGGCCACTGGCATGGGCAGTGCAGGGGCCCCCTCACAGGGCCCCATAATGATTTTCAGTGTCTGCAAAGCCACTGCACCCGTCGCACCCCGTCGCACCCCTTCAACTCCGCCGGCTCCATTCGGAGCCGGCTTCATTGTTGAAGGGGGTTTCACGCTGGGTCGGTGGGCGGCCTTCTGGCGGTCGCCCGCCGGTCCAGCGGGAAAGTCAGAATGACCGCGGTCTTTTGGCGGTTCGGAATGACCCCCTATGTTTTCCAACGTGTTGTCCAGAGTGTTTTCTGCCCTGCTGAAACACATGCGGAGCTACATCGTTTTCCACCAGGTGGAGGATTTGCCTACAGTGAAAGGTGATTTCTGTGCCCTGGGACATATCCTCAACATCATAGGTGCCACTGACGGGACACATGTGGCCTTGGTCCCCCCACGCAGGAGTGAACAGGTGTACAGAAACCGGAAGAGTTATCATTCCATGAATGTGCAGATGGTGTGTTTGGCAGACCAGTACATCTCCCATGTGAATGCCAATGGCTCAGTGCATGATGCTTACATTCTGCGGAATAGCAGCAACCCTTATGTGATGGGGCAACTCCAGAGGCACCGTGTGTGGCTATTAGGTGAGCACCTGGAAGCAAGACAGTGGGAATGGTTGTCTGGGTCTGGGGATATCCCTACAGGTTAGTGTGTGTCTAACAGTTGTCCCTCGCCATTTGCAGGTGACTCTGGTTACCCCAACCTGTCATGGCTACTGACCCCAGTGAGGAATCCCAGGACAAGGGCAGAGGAACGCTACAATGAGGCCCATGGGCGAACACGGCAAATTATAGAATGGACCTTCGGCCTCCTGAAGGCCAGGTCCCGTGCCTCCATATGACAGGTGGATCCCTATTCTACTCACCAAAGAAGGTGTGCAGGATCGTCGTGGCCTGCTGTATGCTTCACAACTTAGCTTTGTGATGACAGGGGCTTTTCTGCAGGAGGATAGTCCAGATGGCGGTGTTGTTGCAGCTGTGGAGCCTGTGGACAGTGAAGACGAGGAAGCAGAAGAAGAGGACATGGACAACAGGAACTCGGTGATCCTGCAATATTTCCAGTGAGACACAGGTAAGAGTACAGACCTGCCTACTACATGTACTTTAACACTACTACCTCTCTACTGTCTGTCCTTTTCACCCAGTGTATGGTCACTGAGTTGTCACTTTCCCTTACGTTTTCACAGATGTGGGTCCCACTGTGTGACATCTGCTTTGTTTCCTCGTGGACTAGAGCTGTGTGACACAGGTATGTTGCCATTACAATTGAAAGAGCATTTTGTCACTGTAATTGCTAATACACAATTTCGAAATCACAGACTGACTCCAGATTGTTTTTTGCTTCAAGGGTGTTTATTTAAGTGCTCAATACTGGATGGGGTTGTAAAATGGTGAGGGGGGATGGTGGAGGAATGTCCATGGCAGAGTCCAGTCTATTAGTCTCACAGGTGCATTGCCCAAATGGGCATAGGAAGTCTAGCTGGGGCAGTTTGAGGATGGACAGGGTGACAAAGTGGGACAGAAAGATGACATTCAGGGTGGTCTCATTTCTTGGCGGGGGTCTTGGCATTGTTCTCTGTCTTTGTCCTGGATCTCAGGGACCATTTGCAAGGTGGTTCTCCCTCTGCAGGGGGTGGGGTGCTGGTGTGGTGGTCCTGTGGCGGGCGTCCTGTCCACTAGTGCCGGCCGAGGTGGTGGGCAGTTCATCGTCCATGCTAGTGTCAGGGGCCCCTAGTTGTGCCACAGTGTCCCTCCTGGTGTTGAGGACTTCCTTCAGCACCCCTACGATGGTGCCCAGGGTGGAATTGATGGTTCTGAGTTCCTCCCTGAAGCCCAAATACTGTTCCTCCTGCAGGCGCTAGGTCTCCTGAAACTTGGTCAGTACTGTTGCCATCGTCTCCTGGGAGTGGTGGTAGGCTCCCATGATGGAGGAGAGGGCCTTGTGGAGAGTGGGTTCCCTTGGCCTGTCCTCCCCCTGTCGCACAGCAGCCCTCCCAGTTTCCCTGTGTTCCTGGGCCTCCGTCCCCTGGACCGTGTGCCCACTACCACTGCCCCCAGGTCCCTGTTGTTGTTGGGGTGGTGGGTTAGCCTGGGTTCCCTGTAGTGGTGGACACACTGCTGCTTGACGTGTCCTGGGGACAGAGGTATGGGCCCGCTGGGTTGGTGCTGTGCTGGTGTTTCCAGAGGGGGAAGCTCTGTAGTGGCCTGTGACTGTGTGAGGGGAACCGACTGTCCAGAGGTCCCCGATGGGCCGGGCTGGTCATCTAGATCCAGTTGGACAGAGGTGCTGTCATCACTGTGGGCCTCTTCTGTTGGTGGTGTGGACACGTGTCGACCCTCCTGTCCGGTGACGTTGGGTAGGGGTCCTGCAGGGGTATAAAAGGATGTTTATTACATCTGTGTGTGGCATGGTGTGCAATGGGTGGGTGACTGTGTACCCCAGTGCTTGCATTCCTGTGTGGGACCTTGTGTGATGATGGTTTAGGGGGGTGTATGGGTATGTACAGTGGCCATGCTTTGGTGATGGGTGTCTATGCTTTGTTGTTGCATGTAGGGCTTGGTGTTGGGATGTGTGGTTTGTGATATTGGGACATTTGTGAGGAGTTGGAGTGATGGGGGTGAGGGTGAGGGTGGGGGTATGTGATGGCATGCAGGTAAGGTAGGGGATGTAATAGTAAAGCTTTGACTTACCAGAGTCCATTCCTCTATCTACTCCTGCGAGGCCCTCAGGATGCAGAATCGCCAAGACCTGCTCCTCCCATGTTGTTAGTTGTGTGGGAGGAGGTGGGGGTCCGCCGCCAGTCCGCTGAACCGCAAGGTGGTGTCTTGAGACCACGGAACGCACCTTCCCCCGTAGGTTGTTCCACCTCTTCCTGATGTCATCCCGATTTCTTGGGTGCTGTCCCACTGCGTTGACCCTGTCCACTATACTTCGCCATAGCGCCTTCTTCCTAGCTATGGAGGTGTGCTGCACCTGTGCTCCCAATAGCTGTGGCTCTACCCGGACGATTTCCTCCACCATGACCCTAAGCTCCTCCTCAGAGAACCTGGGGTGTCTTTGCAGTGCCAGGGGTGGTGTGGGTGATGTGTGGGGTGGTGTGTGTGGTGATAGGTGTGCTGATATGTAGTGGTGTGGTGTGTGAGGTGCGTGGATGTTCTGTTGGTGATGGTATTTTGTGCCTGTGGATGCTTGGTTGTGGAGTGGAGTGCCTCTCTCTGGCCTTCTCTCTGTAATGTTGTCGTAAGGGTTTGTGGGTGATGTGGGTGTGTGTTTTATATTGTATTAGGTGTGTGGGAGTGGTGTGTGTATGTGAATCAGGTGTGTGTATTTGGAATTGTCCAATGTGGTAGTGTTTTGTATATGTGTGTGTATTTTGAGCGCGGCGGTATGTACTGCCAATGGAATACCGTGGTTGAAAGACCGCTGCGTGGATTCGTGTGTCGTGATAGTGTGGGCGTATTTCTGTTGGTGTGACGGTGGAGGTTTTGTTTTTGCCAGTTTATCACTGACCTTTGGTGTGGCGGACTTGTGTGGGTGTCTGAATTTTGGCGGATTCCGTGCTGTGGGTCATAATAGCTGTGGTGGCTTTCCGCGGCCGCAGCGGTGTGTTGGCGGTCTTCTGCACGGCGGTAAGTGGCTTTTACCGCCAATGTTGTAATGACCGCCTAAGTCTTTTTGGTCCTGAGACTTCAGGGAACAGGAGACAAGATCTATCCAAGCCCTTGGAGAGCACTTCTCGCCACAGCCAGAGAGAAGCAAGGCAGCAGGGCAACAGCAAGGCAGCAGTCCTTCACAGAAAGTAGTCAGGTGAGTCCTTTGGGGAGCCAAGCAGTTCTTCTTGGCAGGATTTAGGTTCTGGTTCAGGTTCTCTTCTCCAGGAAATGTCTGAGTTGGTAGGGGCAGAGGCCCTGTTTAAATACCCAAAAATGCCTTTGAAGTGGGGGAGACTTCAAAGAGTGGCTTAGAAGTGCACAAGGTCCCCTTTCAATTCAGTCTTGTCTGCCAGGGTCCCAGTAGGGGGTGTGGCAGTCCTTTGTGTGAGGGCAGGCTACTGTCCTTTGACATGTAGGTGTCAGGCCCTCTACCCTTCCAATCCAGTAAGACCCATTCAAAATGCAGATGTATGCAAGTGAGACTGAGTATCCTGTGTTTGGGGTGTGTCTGAGTGAATGCACAAGGGAGCTATCAACAGAACCCAGCCAGACATGGATGGAAAGGCACAGAAGGATTTAAGTGCAGAGAAATGCTCACTTTCTAAAAGTGGCATTTCTAAAATAGTAATATTAAATACAACGTCACCAGTCAGCAGGATTGTGTATCACCATTCTGGCCATACTAAATATGACCTTCCTACTCCTTTCAGATCAGCAGCTATCACTCAAACAGTATATGAGGGCAGCTCCAATATTAGCCTATGAAGGGAGCAGGCCTCACAGAACAGTAAAAACTAATTTAGGAGTTTTACACTACCAGAACATATAAACTACACAGGTACATGTCTTGCCTTTTGCCTACACAGCACCTTGCCCTATGGGTTACCTAGGGCACATCTTAGGGGTGACTTATATGTGGAAAAAGGGGAGTTTTAGGCTTGGCAAGTACTTTTAAATGCCAAGTTGAATTGGCAGTGAAACTGCACACACAGGCCTTGCAATGGCAGGCTTGAGACAAGGTTACGGAGCTACTTAAGTGGATGGCACAATCAGTGCTGCAGGCCCACTAGAAACATTTAATCTACAGGCCCTGGGCACCTATAGTACACTTTACTAGGGACATAAAAGTAAATTAAATAATCCAATTGGGTATGATCCAATGTTATCATGTTTAAGGGGAGAGAGCATATGCACTGTAGCACTGGTTATCAGTGGTAAAGTGCGCAGAGTCTTAAAACCAGCAAAAACAGCATCTAAAAAGTGGAGGGAGGCAGGCAAAAAGTTAGGGGTGGCCACCCTAAGGCTGTCAGGTCTAACAAGGAGTTTTCCACTACCAGGACATATAAAACACACATGTATATGTACTGCCTTTTACCAACATACCACCCTGCCCTATGGGTTACCTAGGGCTTACTTTTAGGGTGACATATGTGGAAAAAGGGGAGTTTAGGGCTTGGCAAGTACTTTTAAATGCCAAGTCGAGGTGGCAGTGAAACTGCACACACAGGCCTTGCAATGGCAGGCCTGAGACATGGTTAAGGGGCAACTAATTTGGGTGGCAAACTCAGTGCTGCAGGCCCAGTAGTAGCATTCAGTTTACAGACCCTGGGCACACGTAGTGCAATTTACTAGAGACTTACAAGTAAATCAAATATGCCAATTGGGAATGAACCAATGTTACCATGTTTAAGGGAGAGAGCATATGCACTTTAGTACTGGTTAGCAGTGGTAAAGTGCACAGAGTCCTAAAACCAGCAAAATCAGTGTCAGAAAATTGGAGGGAGGCAGGCAAAAAGTTGAGGGATGACCACCCTAATGCTGTCAGGTCTAACAGTCATAATTGCGCTACATGCAGTAACAGGGGGTACTTTAAATATCACAATTAACTGTTCTGCTCATAATGAGGTTCCTAGTGTCAGTAGGTGCTTTCTGAGCTATTTCCCTTGTCATCTGATTTCTCAGGGATCCTACTTTGACTGACAGAAAAATGTGTTGGTGAAAATGCAAACTTTTAAGTCTCCAGTTTCCCACCTGGGAGAAAAGTGAACACTGTTTTACATGGAGCCTTACCTGCTGTTCACTGCTGAGAATCTGGTCCTTTGAACACTCTTTGTTAAAGTTCTATCACTGTTCCATCTCTCACAAAGGGATGCCCCCTGGTAGGGCTGGCCATAATACCCTTTTACAAGCTTTATTTAGGCAGGAAATTCTTCCCATTCTATCTCAATGTGGTTTGGATTTCAAGAGTCTGATTCTATCCTAATTACTTCTGGTGCAGGCCTTCATGTAACAAAGTCTTCTGCATCAAGCCTTAGTGGTTGGGTTACTCTGGCCATTGCCTTGGCTAATGAATTAGCCCAGTTTCTCTTCCTTTTGGGGTACTGGGTAGATTCACTAGGAGATAACTTTGTCTTGGTCTGAATGCAAAGGGATTTCCCTTTCTCATATTTGTACCCCTGTTACCTGGGCTTTTCCTACCACGTTTATTTCACAATATCCTTTTGGATGTTTCTGTCTTTGCTCCTCATTATGTCTGCTGTTCTCAATATGAATTCTGTCCCTTTGGGTGCCATTCCCTGAGATGAGGTATGTTGTGTTTCTAATTGTTCACTGGGTGAATTAAACCTTTTTCTATTGTGAGTGTTGCACATCAATTACACTGTATGCGTTCTTTGGGTACCAGACAGCTACTTGCTAATATATCAGGACCACAAAAAGGAACAGGAACAATAAATTCCTTTCGGATTACTTACAATAATCTTATTTTTTCTGAGTCCTACTCTACCTCCTCGCATGCCTGAGCTCCACCCGCCACTCGGAAGATCAATGTCCCATGTTTTGTTTCCATTTGGGCTTGCTTTTATAATTTAAGAAGGCATGCCCACTTACTTTGTAGGATTTTTTGGGGGACAGCCCTTATTAAAAGAACGTTATTTTTAATTGCTAGATGCATGACTCGGAGTTTGTTAATTCCCTAGGTTACGAATTGCAAGAGCAGAACTGGAGTCATGGATATTACTGGAAAGTAGTCTCGCCACCTCACATCTGTAAACTACAGCTAACCCTCCTCTGAAATCAACATCTCACCACCAGATATTTATCATCTTTACACCCAACACCGCGAGCTGATTTAGTTTTGAACAGTAAAACGCCGATGTTGTGGGAAATCAACAATAATATGGTTTAAACCTACGTTGACGCTTATTGCTGTTTGCGTCTCTCGAATACCTACAGGCTTGCAGCAAACGATCATACTACATCTTCGTCTTTGTAAGGTCTAAAAATTAATCAAAGCATTACACGCGCGTTGAGAATCCTTTTGCAAAGTGATTTTCCCACATTAGGTGAGTCGGGGAGCCACTGGGAGGCAGTGTTGTCGCTTTGCTGCAGCCAGCTCTGCGCGCGGATCCCCCGGGAGCACAGCAGAGAAAGCGGGGCTCCCTGAGCTCTGACAGCAAGGTGGCCGACCGCCGAACACGTACATCAAAGAGCAGAAAACACTGCTTATCACTCGCCAGGGCCGTCGGAGGCCTGCCCGTTTGAACCTGCCTTTGACGGCATCGAAAACAGCTGCGACACAAGTGATGAACTGCTTCCGCGAGTGACCCGAGACCGAAACACGCCTTGCGCGGCGCACTCGCTTTCATCCGTGATATTCTAATCAGATGCAACCTTCACGCAGTGAAAGCAGAGGTCACGCGGAACAAACGGCCGGGCGCGTGCCCCAAAGGAAGCTCATTTGAGCGCGTGGAGCTGCGAGATTGCAATAGCGATTGTTTAAAATAGATAATGAAAAAACTCTGGTTGTCTTACAAAGGCCGAACAGAGAACAGAAGCGGGTGTCGGTGGCTGAAAGAGCCCAGCAGTAAGGAAGCGGGAGGGTTTGTTTCTGAATCTCTGACCGCCACCCCTCGTCGTTTCATCCGATCGTCGCGTGCTACAAAAGCGGAGGCGCGGGAGGAGCAGCGGACATACGCAAGGCGCGCGCCAGGGAGCGATACCCAGCATCTCCCGCTGGACACGTTTATGGAGCTTTATGCACAACGGCATATGGCAAAGTATGCACACACAATGGAGGACAGAGAGTTCTGTTCAGGATCCCTCTGCGGGTTAAACACGCACAGCTGCTCTTAGATGTTCCTCCTAATTTGATGTTTATTATGAGGATCTTTCAATGTATGTTATGCATTCTTTTTTCCTACGGAGGACTCTTGGCAACATCCAAAGAGTATGAACTATATTGAGACGTGCCGCATAGGTTCATCGTTATTATAAGTTAACTTATATAGCGCCAAAAAAACTCCAGGGTATCCACGCACTGCGTAAGCCCTAATAGTAATATGTGCGTAGTGATGTTGCGTGTATTACAGACGCAGACCGTGCTTCACGCTTCCATGCGGTAGGATTATTTATGGATGCAAGTCAAAAATTAAACCCAGAAAAAATGTGTTTATCAACTCCTTTTGATTTATCAAAAAACTTCTCACTCATAAAATGCAGGACCACATTTGAACAGCTAACTTTGCAAATGCACATCACTAATTTACGACAGTGCATTCCGATTCACAATACCCACTGCGCATCAGAACGCTTACATTGCTAACCATTGCGAGTCTCAAGGGAAAGGAGGTAGCATTATTATTCGCAATTGTAACACCTCTGGTTGCAAAGCATGGAATGTTTACTGACTGGCGCACGGGCAGATGGTAGCCATTCGCAAAGGGTATGCTGCCAGGTTCGCTCAGATTATAAACTGCGGTCGTCTCGGGGAGCACACAGTTCCGCGCTCCGCCCTGTCTTCCAATCACAACATACCGCATTTTTTGTGGCCTTGCGACCTCTTTCTCTTTAAGGGTCAGGGACTGAAATGCCAGCGCACATTGTGAATTAAAATGATGACGGGCCCTAATGCGAACAGAAAAACGGGCCCCTTTTTCTCCCTTTCTGGATATTAAAAATAGCCAAGATTGGGGTGCAGTGGTCCCCTTGTATACATGCTCGCCGGTGCCACTACATCTACTGTACTAATGCCACTTCTTACCTGTCTTTGCGCTCTCTCTTTCCAATCTTCATTTTGCTCTTCTCTTTTCACCTTTCTCCCTTTCATTCTCTCTCCTCTATCACGTTCCACTCAGTCTCCCTTTACCACCGTTCTCCCGTTTCCCTTATCTTCTCCTCCCTTTTAAACGTTATCTTCTCGCCCCAATTTACCCTCTCCTTTTTCTTTCCCATTCCCGTATCCCCTACTTCTTCCTCCTCCTGTCCTCTCTCTCCTACGTCATACCCTCCCTTTCTCAACCACCAATTTAATCTCCTTGTACACTCTTTGCCCATCATCCCCTGTTCCTTCATCCATCTATAGATTGACTTTTTACATTTCTCTCTCTCTACCATATCCTTTCTCTTTCATATCCTTATTTTTGCCCTTTCATGCTCCTCTTACCCCTTGTTTATTTTTCGCTTCCTCTCTTTCACGTCTCCATCAACTTCTTTCTCCTAACATTGATATCTTTCACAATCTCATTTTTACTGCTTTTTGCCTCTGTTCACAATTTCTCTTCTTTATTTTTAGCCTTTTCTCTCACCTCAGCAGCCTGTCTCTGTATCAGTCTCTCTAAGCCCTCTCGTCTGCCATCCCCTTTTTTCCCCCTTCCTCCTCCAAAGGCAGACGTGCAGCTAGTCTGTGACTGGTGGCCTTTCACCAGGCCTTAGAGTTTCCCAAGATGACAAACTTTCATGTGTTTTCTAAGGAACGTATTCTTTTTCCCACCACACCACTCCTCCCTAGACCAACAGCTCCCTAGCAACATTATACTCTATTAATTCAAACAGAGGTCGCTTTTGTACCAAGCATATACCAACTCACAAAAAGGAGGCTCAGTGAAATAACGTATTAGTTCAGGTCCATGCAATTTGGTTAAGTGAAAAAGCCCGGACTGATCCTGGGTTTTCAGATTTCACTTTCCACTTTTGAACCACTTGGTTGGTATCTCGTTCTCCTCCTGTTTTACATCGGAGATTTTTGTTTTGTCTTATATCCTATGTGCATGAGGTTAGAGTGTGGATGGCAGGCAGAAGCCACATGAAAGCATGGCTCGTTTTAAGCTCGTTTCAAAAAGACCTAGAGCTGGACCAGAGCCATGCATCTGACTTAAGCATGGCTCAAGTTATCAGTGGCTTACTCACATCTATTGTAAGCAGAGAGGAGGATATGCCAATGTGAAAAAGTTTAGGTGGGTGTGGATGACCGGTAGTTTTCTTCAAGGGTGGGGGGAGGGATACGGGGCAGATACATTGTGATAGGATTCTGTTTTGGTTTTACAGAAAACACAAAATGCACAGAAATTAAAGAAGTGTTTCATAACACAAACTCCGGAATTGTGATAAAACACTACCTGAAAAAGTACTTTAAATCACCCAAATGGGCAAATTTAAGAAGATGTTATCTTTGCAAAATGTGGGCACATAAAGTAACATTTAACTTGTTAGGTAAGAAAAGGTTCCAAAGTATTAGGTTAATGTGATCTAATCATTGAATATACATGTAACTTTAGTAGTAAGCAAGATAATGGGAGAGAGGGTGGAAATACGTCTCCACTCAAAACATATCTACAAAAAATAATCGACATCCTAGCATTCCAGATAGGCACCTAGAGCAGCAGACACATGCGTCCGGTTGCCATTGCATTTAAAATATTTAAAATGGATGGTTCGTGCTCCGAGGCTTGTGGTGGTTCAGGACAGAGGAGAATGTGTCAGCTGTGAGTAGGAAGGAACTTCCGCCAAATGTGTCCTACGTGTCCAAATGACGAATGTAGTGACATTTGAAATTGCACACTTGATGGAATGGCATGTGGTCTTAAGTGCATTAGAGGTGCTTAATCGCACTCGGACCTGCGAGAAGAAAAGGGTGCCCATCATTCCTGGTCTGCATTAGGATTGGACCTTCGCTCTTCCACTGGTGGGGCCTCTGGTGTGTGTGGGCGAGGGGGGATGGGGGTGGTCAGGGGTCTCAGTGTTCATGTCCTGCTCATGACCTGGTAAGGTGGCATGTCCTAATGCAGCCAGGATTTCTGTTTTCGCCACAGAAAATCGAAATCTTGCAGCTGCAGATGAGCAGGCTTTGCCTTTCTGGTTTTAAGATAGACTTTTAATTCACGGGGCGCGTGAGTTGCGCGTTCAGCCCGTTAACACTGGTCAGTCAGGGGAGACATTTAACTAATAGAAACGGTCTCGTCAATGACTATTAACCTTAGAGTGCTGAAACATAAAACATTACAAGGCAATTACTGTGATCAATCGGAGCCCTTGACAAACCCACTGCTGGTGTGATGTGCAACACCGATCTGACTGCGACCGATAACCCACAGTAATAATGGTGATGTGTTATCCCTAGGCGATTGTGTCTATCAAGATATATCTAAATATATATATATATACACATATATATATATACACACAGACACACACACACACACACACACATACTGATCTCAAAAGGAATAAGCTGCAAAAATAGCATTATTCAATGGAAGAATGACCTACGTGTTGTGTAAAATAAATAATAAGCAATCACTCTATATACTGTGATCTGTTTTAGGGAAAGGCATATAAACAACATAGAGACTTGTGCTCAACCAACAAAATGGAAAAATTAAAACTTAATTCCACTGGTCTGTGCACTAAAAATGGAAACAACGAAACAACCTCAGTCTCACTTATAAAGTAAAAATACCATCTGGGTAAAATATGGAGATTAAAATATATGCAAATTTAAAAGTGTGTTAGTGAAAAGAGTAGAAACATTTGTAAGCAAACAGAAAAATACCATGGCGCTGCTAAGAAAAAACAAAGTTACATGAATATGTCTTAAGAATATTAACAATGTCTACAAGTCCTGTAAGACTCAACTGTTACTTAACCTCTTTGCAACACAAAGGACCCATAATGAGAGAGGGTAATTAAAAGCTGTTATTGCCTTGTAGGCAAGTGTAATAAGGCTATTGGCACATTCTCCCTTCCCTTTGCATCGATTCAGTTCATTGTGTTTAAGGGGAGGATTAACTACTGTCCTAAGTTGCAGCGAAGTAGCTCTGGCTCTCTTTTCTTCAGAACGGTGGCCTCTCTGTCGCCCTCAGCCAGCCCCTTCTCTTCCACTGCTAAAGGGGAGGGTAAGCCCAAATCACCAGTGGAAAAAATAAGCATGTCATTTGCTTTATTTCTTCATCGTTGTTAAGGCTTACATTATGCTTCCCTGAAGGTCAGTGTGTGCCTTAAGTTTGTCTGGCTAGCTTAATAATGAATCCTCCAAAAATAGCGATAATATTTGATATCCAGTCAGTGACTCTCATGGAGCTTTGGGATTTGGAATCCTAGATATAAAGTACCTACATTTTCATTGCCAGTGGCAAATATTTATTCAATCTATAATATTCCAGAACAAATGGCTGTGAGGGTTAAAGACCTCTCCCGGTTTAGAGTTGCAGATCCTTCCTAATACAGACTACTTTGATTTCACAGTCGATTTAATGAAGGTTTGCCCACATGATCAAGAAGCCCTCTGCAGAATACAGCGAAGAATGCTGGGGCTACTGTTCAACTCCAACACCAGGTTGCCTAAATTAAGAAGACACTTCGAATACTTTTCCCCTGATGCATAAGTTCAAATGCCTCATTGATTTGAATGAATGACAGGGTGTGTGTCACAAATTTCTCAACTTTAATTTTCTTTGCCACCTATTCACTCACAAGTTTTGGGACGCTCTCCACACTCTTCCAACCTCCAAAGGCAGTGCCTTTCCAAGTTCATCCAGTGAAAAGTTAAAAGGGCCTTGTAGAAATCTCGTGAGGATCCAGCCACTCCCACCACTATGCTGGTCCCCCATCCTTTGTGGCAGGCATCCAGAGAAGCTTGCTTCACACCAACGTTACCGACGCATTCAAAGGAATAGTCCACTCCCCCATTGGTTAGGTCAATGAGCACCTCCCGGATGGGCTTGTCATTGTCTTTCGGGTTGATGCACTCAGTGGCTTCAAATTTGTTTGCTTTTTCAAGTTTGTCTGTATTAATGTAAATACCGATGATTTGAGCAGCATCAGCCACTTTACAGCCCATGATCACTGCAAGGCCGACCCCTCCCAATCCAAAGACAGCACGGTTTGAACTTGCCTCTACCTTGGCTGTGTTGACAACAGCACCATAGCCTGTGGAAATGCCACAGCCAAGCAGGCAAACTTTGTCAAAGGGAGCAGAGTCATCAGTTTTTGCAACAGAAATATCTGCTACCACGGTGTACTCTGAGAAGGTGCTGGTGTTATATGGCATAATTCCTCTCCCTTGAGTCACTCTGATCTTTGGCAGAGGTTGGTTTTCGGGTATAGGCAAAACTTACATTCTCCGCATTGTGGAATGTAAAGTGGAATGACATGATCAATTGCTTTTACTCGAGTCACTCCTTCTCCAACACTCTCTACAATTCCAGCTCTTTCGTGGCCCAGGATAACTGCAATGCAACCTACGGGGTCAGCACCACTTAGGGTGTAGGCGTTAGTGTGGCACACAGCAGTGGCAACAATGTTAACCCAAACTTCATGAGCCTTTAGTGGTGCTATTTCCACCTCTTCAATGGAAAGAGGCTTTTCTGCTTCCCAAGCAACAGCAGCCTTGCAGTGAATAACTTTGCCCGTGGTGTCCATGCTGTTCTCTACTTGGTGCCTGCGAGGAAGTCATTGCAAGAGTACCTGATCATGGGCGTCAATTTGTCAAAATGCCAGGGATAGCGGAAGTGACATTACATGCCCTTTGACCTTTAAGACATCACAGGAAGTGACATCATATGACCCTTGATCCTGATTTTATTTTCCAAGAAACTCATGTCATGTGACCTTAACCATGATGACATCACTAACATCTATTTAATATACACATATGCTGATTTGACCTTTGAAATTTCTGGAAAGTAAATCTTACCCTTGTATTGCAGTGAGCAAACAAAGCCAAAAAGCCAGGCCTCTACTAATGGGTCCCCTCCTCGCCCAAGAAAATTGTGAAAAGAATGTGGTAATATAATGCATTTTAAAGTACAATTTTCAAATAAATTTGCTAAAACTTTGCTAGGCTCTGAAATTGCACTCATTACATTTTCAAATCCTTTCATGCTGTGCAAAGCCAATGAAACCGGATGCTCCGTAGGAATAGACCCCATTTGTTTAAAAATGTGCTATGGATACCACCATATAGCAAAAATTACCTCCACTGTACCTGGGACAGTATTTTGTAATTGATGCACCATATGCAAAGGCTTCCCTCAATATTCTAGTGCCAGAATGTTTCTATTTATGCCATCTATGTATCATAAAGTGCCAAAAATTACCTTAGTATGTTAAGGTCAGCATTTTGTCATGGTTGCCCTCCTCCCATATGTCAGGCTGTCCTCCTTTGTGCCAAGAAATATCTCCAATGTACTTGTCCCGGGATTACCTTTAGTATACCACTAAAAAGTGTTTTACCATTGGTGCTCATTATTCCAAGAAATACCTCTAATGTGCTGCCCATATTTTGTCACAGCAGTCTGTTAGGCTACTAATTACCTCAAGTATGCCAGCACCATTATTTTACCTCAGGCTGTCTCTTTTAGACAATTACCTTTATTATGCCAAGGCCTTAGACAGATTTGCAAGCATGACACCACGTTCTCTCACACAAAATTGAATTCAGTCACTCACACACACTGTTGCTCACATAAGTACACTCTCACCCATAAGCACACACAACATACATTTAAATTAATTTTTAACTTACCTTAGCTGTCATCAGAGATCCATTCCGGGTAATTGTGCTCCATTTTATTTATTACACTAATAGTAAATAATGGAATATTATCCACTATTAGTATAGCGAAAACTGCACAGAAAATAGAGAGCCCAGAGTCACCACTGTGTTCCTGGCACTGATTTTGCCACCTCTGAGTCCAGGGGTCGCAAAGGCAGTGCCAGGGGTCGCAGAGGGTAAGCTAGCGGATGCAGCTAAGACCCCTGGCAACCTCTAAATGATATACATGGACTTGATCCCTTTTGTTTCTGATGTGATGACTTGCTTTTGTACTTTTCCAACTATAATATGTGCATAGCTAGTGAACTTGCAACTGAGACAATAAACTTAACGGTTTTATTTATTTATTTATATCTTAACTGATATCATTTGCTCTAGTCTGTTTACCTTTTATTCTGTTTCATTGGTATCTTCTAAATGTTTTGATTTTATTTCATATAATAATCATGTTAGGCTTTTCCTGTTTCAGGGTAACAAAATATACAAAATAAAATCAAATTACCGTTATCACTCACAAAATCTTAAATGCTCACAACCTACCAGGCCTTACACATTGCTCAGGCTAATCTCAGGTCTGCTCAGGGCACGAAAGAGCTCCCGGAATCTGCTCTGCTTGACTTCTGTATTTCTGTTGATTCTACTACGACGCGGTCACAGTCTTTCACTGCAATCTTATTACATTCTGTTAGACTTTTCATCCTTGGCGTGGTCTCCCTTAACTTTTTGCCTCTGTTCCCCAGGTTGTTGATATGTGCTGGACTCTGATGTTACTGTTTTTGTTACTCTGGGCACTTTACCACTGCTAACCAGTGCTAATGGGCAAGTGCTCCTGTTTAAAATGTGTACGTAATTGGTTCTCCATGATTGGCATATTTGTTTTACTGTTAAGTCCCTAGTAAAGTGCACTAGAGGTGCCCAGGGCCTGTAAATCAAATGTTACTAGTGGGCCTGCAGCACTGGTTGTGCCACCCACACAAGTAACCCTGTAATCATGACTCAGACCTGCTGCTGCAGTGTCTGTAAGTGTATTTTTACACTGTAAATTCGACTTGGCAAGTGTGCCCACTTGCCAGGCCTAAACCTTCCCTTTTCTTACATGTAAGGCACCCCTAAGGTAGGCCCTAGGTAGCCCCAAGGGCAGGGTGCAGTGTATGGATAAGGTAGGACATGTAGTAATGTGGTTTATATGTCCTGACAGTGAAATACTGCCAATTTCATTTTTCACTGTTGCAAGGCCTGTCTCTCTCATAGGATAATATGGGGGCTACCTTTAAATATGATTAAAGTGTAGATTCCCCTTGAGAGTAGATGGACATGTGGAGTTTGGGGTCCCGAAACTCACAATTAAAAAATACATCTTTTAGTAAAGTTGATTTTGAGATTGTGCGTTTGAAAATGCCACTTTTAGAAAGTGGGCATTTTTTTTGCTTAAACCATTCTGTGACTCTGCCGTGTTTGTGGATTCCCTGTCTGGGTCAGTTTGACAGTTGGGTTGTTTTTCACCTCACACCAGACAGTGACACAAAGGGAGCTGGGGTGTAACCTGCATTTCCTGATTAGCCATCTCTGCTAGGAGGGAGGGGTGGAGTGGTCACTCTCATCTGAAAGGACTGTGCCTGCCTCTGACAATGCCAGCTCCAGCCCCCTGCTGTGTGTCTGATGCCTTGCCTGGGCAAGGCAGGATTTCACAAGTAGGTGTGAGTCCCCTTTGAAGAAAGGTGACTTCAAAGACTAAAATGGGTATAAGAAGGGCACCCAAATCTACAGACTGGAGAAACACTTCTGGAACCAAGAGGAACCTCGGCCTGGAGAAGAGCTGATAGCTGAGGAAGAAGTGCTGCCCTGCCTGTGACTGTGCTTTGTGGAGCTTTCCTGCAGTGCTGCTTCTGCCAGAGTAAGAGGGCAAAGACTGGACTTTGTGTGCCTTCCATCTTGTGAAGAAATCTCCAAGGGCTTGAGTTAGAGCTTGCCTCCTGTTGTTTGAAGTCTCAGGGACAGCAAAGACTTCTCTCTGCCAGCACCTGGAGTCTCTGGAGAGACTCCTACCCCGGCAAGTGGTGCCCTATCCAGTCCTGGGCCCTTGAAAGGAAAGCTGGTGGAAATCCGAAGAAATCGACTTCGGACGACTCCGGACCGACGCCGCTGCTGAATCCGGTAATGCCGCCTGCACCTGACGCCGTGACCTTCGCTGGGACGCGACGCTCTTCGCAGGCCCGACGCCGCTGCAACCCCGCTGAAGTCCGGGACTCCGTGGAAGACGCCGCACCACGTCGTGACCGACGCCGCTCGAAGTGCACGGATTCAACGTTTCGCACAGACGCCGCGATCCCCGACTTCGCGCATCGGCTTGTTTTCACTCTTCACCAAAGGTACTGTACTTGGGGGTCTACACGACTCCGTGTCCGGCGCCGCTGGTGTCAGCTTGTTGGGAACGACTCCGTCATGACGCCGTGTTAACATCTCATCGAAGCATTTTTGTTTCTGAGCGCTATTTTTGAGTTTAATCTTTAAAAATTAATTCATAACTTGACTTGTGTGTGTCAGATTTTTGTTGTTTTGGTCTTGTTTTGGTTAGATAAATATTTCCTATTTTTCTAAACTGGTGTTGTGTCATTTTGTAGTGGTTTCATTGATTTACTGTGTGTGTTGGTACAAATACTTTACACCTAGCGCTCTGAAGTTAAGCCTACTGCTCTGCCAAGCTACCAAGGGGGTAAGCAGGGGTTAGCTGAGGGTGATTCTCTTTTACCCTGACTAGAGTGAGGGTCCTTGCTTGAACAGGGGGTAACCTGACTGTCAAACAAAGACCCCATTTCTAACATTGGTGATCAGCGGTTGGGATTTGGACTTGTATTTGTGCTTGACATACAGTAATTGAGTGTACACTACTGTTTGAGTTCAGACCACTACGTGACCACATACTACTAGTCTTGTGATTTTTGTTTTTTTCTATTTGGACTGTTTTTGCTCTGCATTCAATTTCTTTTTTCGCTGATCCGGTGATTGACTTTTCTGGAACTTCATTTGAGAACTTGCTTTTCTGCATTTGGAACTTTGCACTCTTTTAACCTTTTATCATGTCTCTACTTGGAGATGCATCAGTTGAAGCTGTTTTTGACCTGAAGCAATTGGATAGTTATAACAAGGCTCAGCTAAAGCAGTTTTGTAAACATTTTGGTTGTCCCATTAAGAGATCTTCCAAGAAGGATGAGCTGAAAAAGGCGCTGAGGGCCTGGGTGACAACCAGAAGCACTGGAGGGCACACTGAGGATGAGGAGGAGGATGAGGAGGGAGAGCAATCAGTACATAATGGTATAGTGGGGGGGCCTGTTATTCCCAGGGAAAGAGTCTCTAGGGCAAGTAGCAGTGTATCCTCCAAGGGTCTGACACCTGAAGAGTTACAGGACAGACAGGCAGAAAGGGAGTACCAATTGGAGCAGAGGAGGCTAGCCCTTGAGGAGAGGAAGTTAGCAATGGCTCATGAGCTTAGCTTGAGAGAGATGGATCATAGAAGCCAGCCCAGTAGAGATGGTGGCAGCAATCCTACAGTGCAGCCTGAGAGAAGGGTACACATCCCAAAAGACCTTGTGAGGGATTATAAGAGGGAGGACGATATCTACTTGTGGTTCAAGGGTTATGAGTCAGCTCTCCACATGAACCTGGTCCCTGAAGCTCATTGGGGGGCAGCCCTGTGGAAGCATTTTGAGGCAGAGGAGAGGGACACACTGACGGCCTTAGGGGATGCTCAGAGTCTCACCTACCCTGTCATGAAGGAGGCCTTACTCACCAGGTATGGTCTCACCCCTGAGCAGTACAAGGAGAAGTTTAGATCCTACAAGAGAAAGGAATCCCAAACATGGTTGGAATGTGTTGATTCTTTTTGCAGGTCACTGGATGGTTGGGTGAAGGGCAGTAAGGTTAACACGTATGAGTGGCTTTACAATTTAATTGCTTGGGAGCACTTGTACAGTTTATGTTTTCCAGAGCTGCGCCAGCACCTCATTGACAGCAAGCTGACTGACCCCAGGAAGCTTGCGCAGGAAGCGGACCGCTGGGAGAGCACCAGGGTCCAAAAGAGGTATGGGGGAGACCACGCCAAGGGTGGGCAGGGTCCCTCTCAGAAGAAAGGGGGGGGTAAGGGCAAACAGGGGGAGTTCTCTAAAGGGCCCCAAACTGATTCCCAGGGTAAGGATTCCCAACCCCCCAGTGAAAAGAAGCCATGGTTGTCCAAAGGGAAGCCAGTGGCAGGTGGTCCCCCACGTAAGTGCTATGCATGTGACCAGGTGGGTCATGTGAGGGGGGACCCCAAATGCCCCAAAAGTACACCGGCACCCACTGGTGCACCGTCTCAGGGTTTGGCCAGTGTAGCGCTTGGGGAGGAGTTGGTTTCAGGTGGGTGGGAACCAGCAGAAATGACCCTTGTCTCACTAGGGGACAGTGAGATGGTCCAGAGAAACCTAGTGCCTGATAACACTAAGAAGTACAGGCAATGGGTGACCATCAATGGACAGAGGGTAGAGGCTCTGAGAGACACAGGAGCCAGTGTGACTACAGTGAGGAGTCACCTGGTGTCTGAAGAGCAGATTGATCCCCGGATACTTCACCAAGTAGTTGCGGTAGACAACTCTGAGCGCCTCTGCAGAGTGGCGCAGGTTCCCTTTGAATGGGGGGGGGGTCTCAGGTTCCTGGAAAGTAGCTGTGAGTCCAACCATGCCTGTTGATTGTTTGCTAGGTAACGACCTGGAGGATTCATCTTGGAAGGAGGTGGAACACAGGTCTCACTTGGAGATGTTGGGTCTGCCTGGGTGGGTATGCGTATCCACCTGGTCTATGGCAGCCAATCAGGGTAGTCAAGAGCCCCTGGAGCCTGAAACAGTGGCCCAGGGGACCACTAAGAAGAGGAAGGGCAGGGGGCACGGGAAACCGGCCCCAGAAGTTCCCACGGTCCGGGAGGAGGCAGAGCCTGAGGGGGATGCCCCGGAGCCTACAGGGGAACAGGTGGCTGAACTGGGAGAGGTCCCTGAGCTGTCGCAGTGGCGGCAGGAAGGTGGACCCACCAGGGAAGCATTCTGCACAGCGCAGAAGGAGTGCCCTACTCTTGAGGGGCTGCGGCAGCAGGCTGCAGCCCAGGCGGCTGGCGAGGCGCCAGGTACTCACCTGATTTATTGGGAGGATGGCCTCCTGTACAGTGAGCCTAAGGTTCCTGAGCCTGGGTCAGCTCGTATGCTGGTGGTACCCCAGTGCTTCAGGGCCTTCCTACTGGGTTTGGCTCATGATGTGCCTTTGGCAGGACATCTAGGGCAGGACAAGACCTATAAGAGGCTTGTCTCCCACTTTTACTGGCCCTTGATGCACAAGCAGTCAGCTGCTTATTGTAGGTCTTGTCAGACTTGTCAGGCAAGTGGCAAGAGTGGGGGGAAATGCAAAGCTCCCCTCCAACCTTTACCTGTAGTCAGCACTCCCTTTGAAAGGGTAGGAATTGACATTGTGGGGCCTCTGGATCCCAAGACAGCCATGGGCAACAGGTTCATCCTGGTCTTGGTGGACCATGCCACACGGTACCCAGAAGCCATTCCTCTAAGGACGGTCACTGCCCCCGTGGTGGGACGTGCCTTGATGGGGGTTTTTACCCGCATGGGGTTCCCCAAGGAGGTGGTATCTGATAGAGGTACAAACTTCATATCCACTTATATGAAGTCTCTGTGGAAGGTGTGTGGGGTAACCTACAAGTTCACCACCCCTTACCACCCCCAAAGTAATGGTCTGGTTGAGAGATTCAACCGCACCTTGAAAGGCATGATTCAGGGCCTGTCAGAGCCCTTGAGGCGTAAGTGGGACGTCCTCTTGCCATGCCTTCTGTTCGCTTACAGGGAGGTGCCTCAAAAGGGACTTGGCTTTAGCCCCTTTGAGCTCATCTATGGCCACCCTGTGAGGGGACCGCTCAGTCTGGTGAAGGAGGCTTTGGAGAAACCTCCTAGTAAACCACCCCAGGATGTATTTAGCTACATGCTGGCACTAAGAAACCAGACTGCCCGCTTCAGGAGTCTCGCTCAGGAGAACCTGGAAGCAAGCCAGGAGCATATGAAACGGTGGTACGACCAGAATGCCACTCTGGTTGAGTTTCAGCCTGGACAAAAAGTGGGGGTCATGGCACCAGTGGAGCCTAGGGCTCTCCAAGATAAGTGGACTGGGCCTTTTGAGGTGGTGGAAAGAAAGAGCGAGGTCACCTATCTGGTAGACTTGCAATCCCCCAGGAACCCTTTGAGGGTCCTACATGTCAACCGCCTCAAACCACAATTTGAGCGAACTGAGCTATCCATGCTCCTAGCGACAGATGACGGGGTGGAGGAAGAGAGTGAGCCTCTCCCTGACCTCCTGTCTGCAGGAGAGAAAGATGGGTCTGTGGAGGGAGTGATCCTCTCCCCCTCCCTGACTGAGGAACAGCAGAGGGACTGTCGCCATGTGCTGGGACAGTTCGCCTCGCTGTTTTCCCTGATCCCAGGAGTCACACACCTGTGCACACATGATGTGGACACTGGGGACAGTACACCTGTTAAACATAAGGTTTACAGGGTGACTGACAGGGTCAGGGCTTGCATTAAGGAGGAAGTCTCCAAAATGTTAACCCTATGGGTTATTGAGCACTCCAGCAGTCCTTGGGCCAGCCCAGTGGTCTTGGTCCCAAAGGCTGCTGCTCCTGGTGCCACTCCAGAACTTAGGTTCTGTGTGGACTACCGGGGTCTCAATGCGGTCAGCAAGACTGACGCACACCCCATCCCCCGAGCTGATGAGCTCATTGATCGGTTAGGAACTGCCAAGTACCTCAGTACGTTTGATTTAACATCTGGGTACTGGCAGATTGCCTTAACTGTGGGGGCAAAGGAGAGGTCAGCATTCTCTACCCCAGATGGGCACTTCCACTTCAATGTGATGCCCTTTGGGATGAAGAACGCCCGTGCCACCTTTCAGAGGTTGGTCAACCAGGTGTTGGCAGGACTGGATGAGTTCAGTGCCGCCTACCTGGATGACATTGCTGTGTTTAGTTCCACATGGGAGGAACACCTGCAACACCTCTGGAGAGTGTTAGAGGCCCTGCAGAAGGCAGGCCTCACTATTAAGGCGAGCAAGTGCCAAATAGGGCAGGGTTCTGTGGTGTACTTAGGACACCAGGTGGGGAGTGACCAGGTGGCACCCCTACAGCCTAAGATTGACACGATTCTGGCTTGGGAGCCTCCCAAGACTCAGACTGAAGTGAGAGCCTTTTTAGGTCTCACAGGATATTACCGGAGGTTTGTTAAGGGATATGGTACCATTGTTACCCCCTTAACTGAGTTGACTTCTAAGAAGCAACCCAAGAAAGTGATCTGGACAGAGGCTTGCCAGAACGCTTTTGATGCCCTGAAGGTTGCCATGTGCACAGCACCTGTGCTGCAGGCACCTGACTACTCCAAGGAGTTTGTTGTGCAAACAGACGCCTCAGAGCATGGTATTGGAGCAGTACTCTCACAGCTTAATGAAGAGGGCCTAGATCAACCCGTAGCCTTCATTAGCAGGAGGTTACTACCCAGGGAACGTAGGTGGAGTGCCATAGAACGCGAAGCGTTTGCTGTGGTGTGGGCACTGAAGAAGCTAAGACCCTACTTGTTTGGGACTCACTTCCGAGTTCAGACCGACCACAGGCCCCTCAGATGGTTAATGCAGATGAGGGGTGAGAATCCAAAACTGTTGAGGTGGTCCATTTCCCTACAGGGGATGGACTTTACGGTGGAACATCGTCCTGGTACAGAACACGCCAATGCTGATGGTCTGTCCAGGTTCTTCCGCCTTAGTGATGAGAACTCCCATGAGGTTGGGTAGTTGCTCCCCACTTTTAACTGGGGGGGACACGTGTTAGACTTTTCATCCTTGGCATGGTCTCCCTTAACTTTTTGCCTCTGTTCCCCAGGTTGTTGATGTGTGCTGGACTCTGATGTTACTGTTTTTGTTACTCTGGGCACTTTACCACTGCTAACCAGTGCTAATGGGCAAGTGCTCCTGTTTTAAATGTGTACGTAATTGGTTCTCCATGATTGGCATATTTGTTTTACTGTTAAGTCCCTAGTAATGTGCACTAGAGGTGCCCAGGGCCTGTAAATCAAATGTTACTAGTGGGCCTGCAGCACTGGTTGTGCCACCCACACAAGTAACCCTGTAATCATGTCTCAGACCTGCCGCTGCAGTGTCTGTAAGTGTATTTTTACACTGTAAATTCGACTTGGCAAGTGTGCCCACTTGCCAGGCCTAAACCTTCCCTTTTCTTACATGTAAGGCACCCCTAAGGTAGGCCCTAGGTAGCCCCAAGGGCAGGGTGCAGTGTATGGATAAGGTAGGACATATAGTAATGTGGTTTATATGCCCTGACAGTGAAATACTGCCAATTTCGTTTTTCACTGTTGCAAGGCCTGTCTCTCTCATAGGATAATATGGGGGCTACCTTTAAATATGATTAAAGTGTAGATTCCCCTAGAGAGTAGATGGACATGTGGAGTTTGGGGTCCCGAAACTCACAATTAAAAAATACATCTTTTAGTAAAGTTGATTTTGAGATTGTGCGTTTGAAAATGCCACTTTAGAAAGTGGGCATTTTTTTGCTTAAACCATTCTGTGACTCTGCCGTGTTTGTGGATTCCCTGTCTGGGTCAGTTTGACAGTTGGGTTTTTTTTCACCTCACACCAGACAGTGACACAAAGGGAGCTGGGGTGTAACCTGCATTTCCTGATTAGCCATCTCTATTAGGAGGGAGGGGTGGAGTGGTCACTCTCATCTGAAAGGACTGTGCCTGCCTCTGACAATGCCGGCTCCAGCCCCCTGCTGTGTGTCTGATGCCTTGCCTGGGCAAGGCAGGATTTCACAAGTAGGTGTGAGTCCCCTTTGAAGAAAGGTGACTTCAAAGACTAAAATGGGTATAAGAAGGGCACCCAAATCTACAGACTGGAGAAACACTTCTGGAACCAAGAGGAACCTCTGCCTGGAGAAGAGCTGATAGCTGAGGAAGAAGTGCTGCCCTGCCTGTGACTGTGCTTTGTGGAGCTTTCCTGCAGTGCTGCTTCTGCCAGAGTAAGAGGGCAAAGACTGGACTTTGTGTGTCTTCCATCTTGTGAAGAAATCTCCAAGGGCTTGAGTTAGAGCTTGCCTCCTGTTGTTTGAAGTCTCAGGGACAGCAAAGACTTCTCTCTGCCAGCACCTGGAGTCTCTGGAGAGACTCCTACCCCGACAAGTGGTGCCCTATCCAGTCCTGGGCCCTTGAAAGGAAAGCTGGTGGAAATCCAAGGAAATCGACTTCGAACGACTCCGGACCGGCGCCGCCTCTGAATCCGGTAACGCCGCCTGCACCTGACGCCGTGACCTTCGCTGGAACGCGGCGCTCTTCGCAGGCCCGACGCCGCTGCAGCCCCGCTGAAGTCCGCGACTCCGTGGAAGTCGCCGCACCACGTCGTGACCGACGCCGCTCGAAGTGCACGGATTCAACGTTTCGCACAGACGCCGCGATCCCCGACTTCACGCATCGGCTTGTTTTCACTCTTCACCAAAGGTACTGTACTTGGGGGTCTACACAACTCCATGTCCGGTGCCGCTGGTGTCGGCTTGTTGGGAACGACTCCGTCATGATGCCGTGTTAACATCTCATCGAAGCATTTTTGTTTCTGAGCGCTATTTTTGAGTTTAATCTTTAAAAATTCATAACTTGACTTGTGTATGTCAGACTTTTGTTGTTTTGGTCTTGTTTTGTTTAGATAAATATTTCCTATTTTTCTAAACTGGTGTTGTGTCATTTTGTAGTGGTTTCATTGATTTACTGTGTGTGTTGGTACAAATACTTTACACCTAGCGCTCTGAAGTTAAGCCTACTGCTCTGCCAAGCTACCAAGTGGGTAAGCAGGGGTTAGCTGAGGGTGATTCTCTTTTACCCTGACTAGAGTGAGGGTCCTTGCTTGAACAGGGGGTAACCTGACTGTCAACCAAAGACCCCATTTCTAACACATTCTTATACAGAACAGGAGTGAGAGACCGTTCACTAGCCTTGGCATGCCCTTTTTCACATCTCCTTTAATACAATGAGCCCCTCCCTCTTTAAAATGTACAGACCTCATTCATTTGCTATTGCTTGACCTCACTTTATACACTTCTGCAAACAATATTCCGTTTATTGTCTACATAAGGGAAGAATCAGGCACATCTTTAAAAATGCCAAAATGTAATTAATGGCTATTGCCAGCTGCATATTCCGATATTTACTGGGATCTGATTGGATATTTTTCCTTTCCCTTTTACAGATTTGTATGATCTCTCTGAGTAATGTAAGTACAATAGGATTTTTCCGGTTTGTTTTTGAAATTTCTTTTTTCAATTGACTCAGTTTGGTGCCCACCTTTTTTCGTTTTTTATTTCTACAGAAATTACGCTTTTGCTCAATTAACTTTATTTTTCCTGACGATCAACCTTTCACTTTTCTGTGTCGAAACAGCATCGATGCTTTTAACAGTTGGAATGGATTAAAACCTTTCTTTTCAAAATAGATTTGGACTGATGCAAAAATGTAAAATACATTCCATTGTCGGTTTTTGTTATGAGCAGTGAGCACTTTATCACCACCATTTTATATTGTTTTTAAATTGCTGAACAATATTAAATATAACTACATTATTATTTTGCTCTCCTTTAAAAAATTTTTGTGGGTACTTTTTGTTTATTTGTTTATGTCTTGATTTAAACTGAATAATTAGTTCTCTGTTTCATAATTGATTATTCTGACTATGAATGTTCTGATATTCCCTTACTTGGAACCCTTGATGTGTATCCAGGTGCTTTTGGGTTGTCCCTGTTGCATTCAATTTTTACTTATAGAAAGTTGGTATTTTCATGTTTGAACCATTTGGTGCATTCAGCCTGTATCTTGGGTCACATGACTGGATGTAGTTGGCAGTTGGTCTTTTTGTATTATTCTCCAACAGTGAGACAAAGGGGGAAAGGGTGTTGGCAACATGGGCCATCTCTGACTTGATGAAGTGGAGGAGCTGTCACCGATCACACATGCACATAAAGGGTCTGCCTCAGGACACTCACAAAGGGGTTGACACTATCATTTTGCGATACCAGACTACCTGGCACTGAGGCAGGGAGGGAGGAAGCTCCAGATACCTCTTGGGGTGAAACCCTCTAGAAACTTCTCCTACTTCAAAGCTTGCACCAAGTACAAATATTAGACCCTCAGGTACGACTCTTCAGTACATCTCTTGACCTGTGGAACACTCAGAAGGACTGCTGTGCTGCTCTGCTGCAAAAAGGACTGCTACTGTGCTGCCCTGCTTCTCTGCTGCCCTGCTTCCTTCCTGCCTGGGTGACTGCTTCTTGAACCTAGGACCTGCATCTTGAACCCAAGACCACCAAAGTGACTCCAAGGGCTAGTTAGATGGCCTCCTTATCAGAGAGTCAGGGACAGGAAAGGCTCCAACTGTCTTGAACACTGCACCTAGATTCTACCTGCTCTGAGTCTTTCTCCCACCCCAGCTGTGGTCTTAACAGAACCAACGCACAGCGTCGCATTGCGCCCTGAGTCAGAACCACGGTGCAATGCATCCAAGATGCAGTTTACCAGAACAACTGCTGCAGAAAGGAACCTTGATGCAGGACTGTGCATCGCTGCCCCACAGCTCCTTGGAACCTCTGCTATACGCATCCTCAACATAGGAGATTGCAACGTTCTGCAACCAGGATTTAAGGTACTTTGTTCAGCCTAACCTGGTCCCTGTATCTGGCCCGCACTCTATTGCAGTTAGCCTGAACATGTGACTTTGTCCCTGGGTTACACATCCAGATAACAACAGTTGGAGCTTTGTGCTTTTAGGCACTATTTTATATCAAAAGCTTTAGAATTGCATATCTCCAATTTTACTAATTGGACTTTTGTTGTTAAAATATTTGTTACATCTTGCTCAATTGTTCTAAATGATGTGGGTTTTTTGGGGTTTGTGTTTTTACTTTATCACTGTTTGAGGTGCTGTATAAAAACTTTACACATTGCCTCTAAGTTTATTCTGACAGTTTTGTGCCAAGCTACCAGAAGGTTAAGCACAGGTTAATTTGGGGTTTGCTTTGGCTTCACCGTGACGGTGGCTGGTGCTTGAGAAGGGTTTTACCTTCCCCATCCAGTAACTCATTTTTTTTACAGATGTTACAAACCATGAGTAATAGTTATTTTAAACTAGAGCAGACTGAATTTGCACATTCTTCAAAACATTTAAGTGATAAAAATTAAGCAAATTGATTTTGCCTCAAACTAAATTTTAGCTTTCACACTTGAAAAGGAGAAAATACTCATTGTATGATTTTAGGTTTGACCTTAATAGACATCGTGCAGCACTAATAATGGTATATAGATGATTTCCCAAATAAATCCTTGCAAGACAGTTAACCATTTCTAGGGTCACCAGTGGAAATGAAAAAAAAACTTCCAGCTGGAATTACAATAAAAAAAGAATATTTATGTCACCACTAAACAACTGACTTCACAATTTCCATCAATTTTTGATTCAGCTCCACCCAAACACTCTCTTTGAGTATGTGGTATGTGGTCCAGAACTCTGTGAAGAGAGATGCTGTCTGTGCCCTGCAGGTTGAGCTCCACCTCCCAGCCCTCTTGCTGTTGCAGGAAGGACAAATGCAGGTATGCTGGTGTGCCTTCTAAGAAAACTCATTCTCTTGTGGATGGGCGTTAGCAGTGCAACAGAGCATCCTGTAGCAGGACAAGGCACCTAATTAAGGACGTTTGAACTGTATTCTATACCTGTTGACTCTGCCCTCAAGGGCAGTAAGCGGAGAGTGGGAGAAGGGGTAGAAAGATGGGTCAGGCTTGGCATCTCCCATGGACAGGAAATGATGCTGCTTGTGGTAGATGGACTAGGAGACAGCTGAGACGTGGGTGTTAGTCCATATCGCTAAAATGGCTTTTATCTTTGGGGCTGAGATCTGATCAGACTCCAGTGCCCATCATCATCTAACTACCTGTGGATCACAAACGTTGTGTCTACTGCACACCAGAGTCATGCATAGCTAGCAGGCTTGAAGTTATGTCCTTCCCCTTCTCAGGAGCATACTGCTGAGATGCTGTACCATTGCCTGACCCATTTAGAGCTGAGGGTGCAGCACTCTATGAAATATTATTGCTAAGAGTAGCCTCCCAGTGAGGCATTGCCTATTGAAAACAAGTGAGAGGCCCAGTGGGTGAGTGGCACAGCTCCTCTCCACCCACAGCGAGGTGAGCTTTGGAGTTTACTCAAGATCAGCTCCAAGTACAGAGATTCAACACTCAGGCCCTCATTACAACCCTGGCGGTCGGTCTTAAAGCGTCATTAATACTGCCAACAGGCCGGCGGTAAAAAAAATGGGAATATGCGGGTGGTAACGGTCGCTGGGCTGGAGACTTCGGTCTCCAGCCTGGCGGCCACCACAATCCCACCCTTGGGATTACGACCCGGCCTACCGCCATGGTTTTTGTGCCAAACTTACCGCCATGAAAACCATGGCAGTAGGCACTATCAGTGCCAGGGAATTCCTTCCCTGGCACTGATAGGGGTCTCCCTTGCCCCTTCCCCCCTCCCCAGAGTCCACCTTCCCCCTTCCTCCCCCTCCCTCTCCTGCCCCCGCACATATATACACCCGCACGCACACCCATATACACACATGCACACATGCATACCCACCACCACCCACGCATGCACACATACATACCCACACACCTCAACACACACCAACATACCTTGTCACCCACATGCATTCACAAGACAAATCTCACAATCACTCATTCACGGATGCATCCAACGCGATGCACACCCGCATGCACGCATTCCAAAACATACACACCCTCCCCCCCACATACACACAACGCCCCCCATCCGCCCCTCTGGTCGGAGAACCCGACTTATTTGCTTGCAAGGGGTCCTCTGGCTGGAGACGGTCCACGGCGCTGCTGCCAGCAGCAGCGTCCGCCAGCAAAACACCACCAGGCCGTATCAGTACTGCCGTCCGCCGCCATGACCGTTGGCGGTGTTCCACCAGCATTCTGGTGGTATACCGTCAGCGGTCATGATACGCGTAGACGGCTGGTAGCCATGGTGGCGGTATGTTGCCGGCCGTCACCGTGGGTGTAGGTGGTAGTTACCGCCAATGTTGTAATGAGGGCCTCAGTGTGGGGAGTGTCACACCTGTCCTGCTGATCTGGTTCTGTGTATACGTGGGATGTGTGCGAGTAGGAGTCCTGTGGAGCAGAGGTGTCTGGGTGGTTGGTGAAAGGAGATGCAGCTGTTCAAATGGGTGGAGCCTAAGTTGTGTAGTGCCTTGAGTGTGTGAGTGAGAAGTTTGAAATCAGCGATTTTGGGTATCAGGAGCCAGTGGAGATCCCTGAGTTGTGGTGTGATGGGATTTCTGTGTAGGAGGTTCAGGATGAGTCTGGCTGCCGAGTTCTGGATGGCTTATAGTCTTCTTATTATTTAAAAACAAAATTCTCTTTCCTTTTGTAATTATTTTTGTATTTTTGAAGAAATAAAAGCAGCACATTTACAGTATCATAGAAATTAATCAAACAGCAAAAATATCATAGACGATAGCAACCTCTTTTTCACCACTTATGACCATCCCAACTACACTTTGTGTTCCTGATAGTGCACTGTCCTTAGTAACATGTTCCTGACCTTTATATTGGAGAGTGTGCCCCGCCACCACCTGAATTTAGACTGTGACTTCAATAGCCCAGAATTCAAATTCTATAGTCCCTACTAGTCCTGCTCGGGATAGACTAATGCTTAACCCTGTTCATTCAGGGTACCAAACTCCTGTGAAGATCCCAAAATGGCGTACAAATCTCCTTACCCTTCTTAAGTGCCCTATGGCCCTTCTTCTCATAAATCGCTTTTTCAAGATTAAAGTTAGCCAGGAGTCAGGAAAACCATTGCTGGAAGGTAGAGGGATCCTTATCAATTCAACAAGATGCTATACAGAGGCATGCCACAGCCATGGCTATAAATATAAATCTTTGTGCTGCTGCAGGTACCTTGTCATCACCAATTCCAAACAGAATAAGATGTGGGGTCAGATCAATATTCAGTTTGAGGCTCGCATAGAAGAAATTTGCAATCTTCCCCCAAAAGTGTTTGATGCCCCAGCACCAACCAAACATGTAGGAGGCATCAGTATTTAAATATTGACACCTGGGACAAGAACTACCATCAGTCCTACCCCAGCTATCAATTTTCTAGGGAGTATGATACAGATCGAAAATGGTCTTTGTAGCCGGGCATCGGAATTCCCGGCTACATACCGCGCCGAAGCCGGGAACCCGGATATCCGGGTTCCCGAAAACACAAACAGAGAAGACGGACAGAGCGCGCGACGCACTCAGGAGGAAGACGCCATCGAAGCCGGGAACCCGGATAGCCGGGTTCCCGAAAACCTAAAAAGGTGAAACGGACTGCGCGCGCGGCACGCAGAAAGAGGAGAGGATGCGGAACGGAGTGAGACCCAGAGAGCAGAAGACGGAGAAAGCGGAGAGGATGCGACAGTGAGCAAGTCTGACATTGAAAAGGAAGATCCAGTCAACCGAGGTCCATTGACCTCTCGAGATAACACCACTGAGGGACAGGAAGGTCCCAAGAAACAAGAACACCGCCACGTCCCTGGAGGGGCGTGGCTACAGCAGGTACGGTCCTGCCTAAGAGATAGAATATGCTTGTTAGACCTGACATGCCTTAGGGTGGTCACCCCTAACTTTTTGCCTGCCTCCCTCCACTTTTTGGACCCTGTTTTGCTGGCTTTTAGACTCTGCGCACTTTACCACTGCTAACCAGTATTAAAGTGCATATGCTCTCTCCCTTTTTAAACATGGTAACTTTGGATCATACCTGATTGGGCTATTTAATTTACTTATAAATCCCTAGTAATGTGCACTATATGTGCTTAGGGCCTGTAGATTAAATGCTATTAGTGGACCTGCAGCGCTGGTTGTGCCACCCACTTAAGTAGCCCCCTTAACCTTTTCTCAGGCTTGCCATTGCAAGGCCTGTGTGTGCAGTTTCACTGCCACTTCGACTTGGCATTTAAAAGTACTTGCCAAGCCTAGAACTCCCCTTTTTCTACATATGTCACCCCTAATGTGTGCCCTAGGTAACCCCTAGAGCAGGGTGCTGTGTAGGTAAAAGGCAGGACATGTACCTGTGTAGTTGTATGTCCTGGTAGTGTAAAACTCCTAATTTCGTTTTTACACTACTGTGAGGCCTGCTCCCTTCATAGGCTAACATTGGGGCTGCCCTCATACATTGTTGAAGTGGCAGCTGCTGATCTGAAAGGAGCAGGAAGGTCATATTTAGTATGGCCAGAATGGTAATACAAAATCCTGCTGACTGGTGAAGTCAGATTTAATATTACTATTCTAGAAATGCCACTTTTAGAAAGTGAGCATTTCTTTGCACTTAAATCTTTCTGTGCCTTACAATCCACGTCTGGCTGGGCTTGGTTGACAGCTCCTTGTGCATTCACTCAGACACACCCCAAACACAGGGTACTCAGCCTCACTTGCATACATCTGCATTTTGAATGGGTCTTCCTGGGCTGGGAGGGTGGAGGGCCTGCTCTCACACAAAGGACTGCCACACCCCCTACTGGGACCCTGGCAGACAGGATTGAACTGAAAGGGGACCTGGTGCACTTCTTAGCCACTCTTTGAAGTCTCCCCCACTTCAAAGGCACATTTGGGTATAAAACAGGGCCTCTGCCCTACCTCATCAGACACTTGCTGGAGAAGAAACCTGAACCAGAAACTACATCCTGACAAGAAGAACTGCCTGGCTGCTCAAAGGACTCACCTGTCTGCTTTCTACAAAGGACTGCTGCCTTGCTGTTGGCCTGCTTCCTTGCTGAACTCTTGCCTGGCTGTGAAAGTGCTCTCCAAGGGCTTGGATAGAGATTGCCTCCTGTTCCCTGAAGTCTCAGGACCAAAAAGACTTCTCTTTTTCACTTGAACGCTCTGTGCGCCGAAATTTTCAACGCACAGCTTGTTCCACGGCAAGAAAAACGCCGCACACCAACGCTGATCGACGCCACGCCTTCGGGACGACCGGAACTTCGATGCACGGCCTCGCAAGGACAATGCCGCCCGACCTCCAGAGGAGAAATCGACGCGACGCCTGCCGTGGGAGCGAAACTTTGACGCGCAGCCCCGCAGAACGACGCGCAACCGGAAAACAAGCAGGAGAATCCACGTACAGACCTGGGACATCTGGTAATCCCTGCGATCCACAGAAAGAGACTGTCCGCGCGCCGGAAAACGACGCACGACTTCCCCGCATGAAAAATAACGACGCAAGTCCGTGTGTGCTGGGGAGAAATCGACGCACACACCATTTTTCCATGTATCTCTTCTTCTGTGGCCCCCTGAGGAGATTTTCCACTCCAAACCAGGTACTTTGTGCTTGAAAGAGACTTTGTTGGCTTTTTAAAGACTTAAGACACTATGGCCCTCATTCTGACCCTGGCGGTCGGCGGAGAGACGGCGGTCGGACCGCGAACAGACCGGCGGTATTAAAAATGGCATTCTGACCGCGGCGGTCCCCGCCGCGACCGACCGCTACTTCTCCACTCCGACCGCCGCGGCGGTCATGACCGCGGGGCTGGAGTTTGCGCACTCCGGCCCGGCGGTCGTCCCAAGACCGCCAAGGGTATTATGACCCTGCCTACCGCCGCGGTTTCTTGCGGGCGGGAACCGCCGTGCGAACCATGGCGGTAAGCACTATCGGGGCCAGGGAATTCCTTCCCTGGCACTGATAGGGGTCTCCCCCACCCCCCACTACCCACCCGAGTCCTCCCCCCACACCCTCCACCCCCCTGCCACCCCCCAGAGGTGGTACGAACCCCCTCCCCACCCCCACCCCGACATGCACATACATGTACCCCGACATGCACACACCCCCAACATGCACATATACACACCCCCTACACACACATACACAACGGGGACACATACCCGCACACATACATGCCGACATGCGCACCTGCCGAACAGCACACATTACCCATAGACACAGCAGCACCCCCCGCCCGCATACACGCACTCACACACCCCCTCTACACACTCACACGCACACCCCCATGCACGCCCACATCACACAACACCCCCCCACCCCCTCCCCTCACGGACGATCAACTTACCTTGTGCGTTGGTCCTCCGGGAGGCGACGGGAGCCATAGGGACGTGACCGCCAACAGAAGACCGCCAACAGAAGACCGCCACACAGAAATGTGGGTCGTAATTCTGTGGGCGGTGTTCTGCTGGCGTGGCGGTGGAGGTTGACCAGTCTCCACTTTCCCGCCGACCGCCAGTGTGGCTGCTGGCGGTTTTCCGGCGGAACGCTCCCAGCGGTCAGAATGCGCACAGCGGCACACCGCCGCGGTCGGCGGTCTTCACCGCGGCGGTAACTCAGCGGTCTTGCGAAAAGACCGCCAAGGTCAGAATGAGGGCCTATGGCCCTCATTCTGACCCTGGCGGTCGGCGGAGAGACGGCGGTCGGACCGCGAACAGACCGGCGGTATTAAAAATGGCATTCTGACCGCGGCGGTCCCCGCCGCGACCGACCGCTACTTCTCCACTCCGACCGCCGCGGCGGTCATGACCGCGGGGCTGGAGTTTGCGCACTCCGGCCCGGCGGTCGTCCCAAGACCGCCAAGGGTATTATGACCCTGCCTACCGCCGCGGTTTCTTGCGAGCGGGAACCGCCGTGCGAACCATGGCGGTAAGCACTATCGGGGCCAGGGAATTCCTTCCCTGGCACTGATAGGGGTCTCCCCCACCCCCCACTACCCACCCGAGTCCTCCCCCCACACCCTCCACCCCCCTGCCACCCCCCAGAGGTGGTACGAACCCCCTCCCCACCCCCACCCCGACATGCACATACATGTACCCCGACATGCACACACCCCCAACATGCACATATACACCCCCCCTACACACACATACACAACGGGGACACATACCCGCACACATACATGCCGACATGCGCACCCGCCGAACAGCACACATTACCCATAGACACAGCAGCACCCCCCGCCCGCATACACGCACTCACACACCCCCTCTACACACTCACACGCACACCCCCATGCACGCCCACATCACACAACACCCCCCCACCCCCTCCCCTCACGGACGATCAACTTACCTTGTGCGTTGGTCCTCCGGGAGGCGACGGGAGCCATAGGGACGTGACCGCCAACAGAAGACCGCCAACAGAAGACCGCCACACAGATATGTGGGTCGTAATTCTGTGGGCGGTGTTCTGCTGGCGTGGCGGTGGAGGTTGACCAGTCTCCACTTTCCCGCCGACCGCCAGTGTGGCTGCTGGCGGTTTTCCGGCGGAACGCTCCCAGCGGTCAGAATGCGCACAGCGGCACACCGCCGCGGTCGGCGGTCTTCACCGCGGCGGTAACTCGGCGGTCTTGCGAAAAGACCGCCAAGGTCAGAATGAGGGCCTATATATCACTTTTCAGTGATATCTCTACAAATTCACTTTGCAACTGTATTCGTTTTGACCTACAAATATCCTGATAAATATTATATATTTTTCTAAACACTGTGTGGTGTATTTTTGTGGTGCTATATGGTGGTATTGTATGATTTATTGCACAAATACTTTACACATTGCCTTCTAAGTTAAGCCTGACTGCTCGTGCCAAGCTACCAGAGGGTGGGCGCAGGCTAATTTTGGATTGTGTGTGACTTACCCTGACTAGAGTGAGGGTTCTTGCTTGGACAGAGGGTAACCTGACTGCCAACCAAAAACCCCATTTCTAACAATGCTCTATAGTTGGAAGGGAGGAGGGTGTAGGGGGCGAGCAGAGGGAGGCTGGGAGGGGAGGTTGGGAAGGGAAAGGGGTACCAGCACCAGAGAAACACTAACCATTGAGCACAGGAACAGAGTGGTTCTGTTCTTAGAAAGCGTGGCTTGAATCCACAGAGGTGAAGGAACGGGACCCTATAGTCCATAACCAATCTTTCCTCTAATTTCTCTGTCTTTTCCTTGGAGTGGAACCCTGCCCCCAAATCACCATTACTCACACACACAATCTCTCTCTCTCTCTCTCTCTCTCTCTCTCTCTCTCTCCACCCTCTCCCCACTATAAATCATACAAACTAGTCCCCAGATCCACCACTTACCTACCTTTCATTCCTTTTTCTGGTCTGCCTGACGATATTACCACCGGGGAACCACCATCAGCCGCCAGGAACCCTAAAGAAGAAGAGAACAAAGGAGATCAACAAAAACATCACGACCACAAACAGTGACTGTTATAAAAACATCAGTGAATCACAATAAAATCACATATATTCAACCACCCACCTGAGTGTCGCTTTACTCCCTATCGCTATACTCACTGCCACAGTCTTATAAGCTGTACCTGAAGTTAACGGAAATTAAGACTGTCCGCCTAAGTTCCAGTGAGTCAAAGAAAGCCTGTTCTGATGCCCCAAAGCACATTGTGCCACTTCTCAGTGTACTTACATAAGTCATCTGCCAGCCATGTATGAACTCAGATATCCATAAAGCTGACTGATAGAGCAGGATTCCCCCCTAACCAGATAATATAACATTCCACACTTCTGGAAATCACTAACCCCAGCAGCCTGGCATCTCAAAAAGTCCCTTATCTGTAAGAACTCCCAAAATTGTCTTGTAGTGTTTCCAAGGAGAGAATTCAATAGAGAAAAAAAAAAAAGTCCCACAATCTCCCAATGCCACTGACCACTGAGTCCGCCATTGGGTATCCCCTAAAAATGTCTGCTAAAAGTGGATTGTTCCGGATTAGTATATAATGATGATAGCGCCCCAGCTTCTTACAAATCGGAGCTCAAACCTTGTGGGCCCCCTGTAATGTCTTAAACCAGACTTTCTTGAAGTATCTAGGTTCCAACTGTCTGAACAGACTCACTGTAGCCACATTCCCCAGCAGAAGCTCGTATATTGAGGGTATATACCACTGCCCTCCCAACTCCCTAAAAAGAGGCCCCATATATTAGAGTGGTGCAGCCCAGTAGTATATCTTAAAATCTGGAACAGCCCAGCCTTCTCGCCCCCTATGTAGAGTTAAATATCGAAATGCTCGTCTAGGCATAGAATAGGCCCAAATAAACTGTGTTAGACCTGACAGCCTTAGGGTGGTCACCCCTAACTTTTTGCCTGCCTCCCTCTACTTTTTGGACACTGTTTTTGCTGGTTCTTAGGCTCTGCGCACTTTACCACTGCTAACCAGTGCTAAAGTGCATATGATCTCTCCCTTTAAACATGGTAACATTGGATCAACCCCAATTGGACTATTTAATTTACTCATAAGTCCCTAGTACTGTGCACTATGTGTGCCCAGGGCCTGTAGATTAAATGCTACTAGTGGTCCTGCAGCACTGATTGTGCCACCCACTTACGTAGCCCCTTAACCTTGTCTCAGGCTTGCCATTGCAAGGCCTGTGTGTGCAGTTTCACTGCCAATTCGACTTGTCATTTAAAAGTACTTCCCAAGTCTAAAACTCCCCTTTTTCTACATATAAGACACTCCTAAGGTATGCCCTAGGTAACCCATAGGGAAGTGTGCTGTGTAGGCAAAAGGCAGGACATGTACCTATGTAGTTTACATGTACTGGTAGTGTAAAACTCCCAAATTCGTTTTACACTGCTGTGAGGCCTGCTCCCTTCATAGGCAAACATTGGGTCTGTCCTCATATATTGTTTGAGTGGTAGCTGCTGATCTGAAAGGAGTAGGAAGGTCATATTTAGTATGACCAGAATGGTGATATAAAATCCTACTGACTGGTGAAGTTGGATTTAATAGTACTATTTTAGAAATGTCACTTTTAGAAAGTGAGCATTTCTCTGCACTTAAATCTTTCTGTGCCTTACAATCCATGCCTGGTCGGGTTTAGTTGACAGCTCCTTGTGCATTCACTCAGACACACCCCAAACACAGGATACTCAACCTCACTTGCATTTTGAATGGGTCTTCCTGGGCTCAGAGGGTGGAGGGCCTGCTCTCACACAAAGGACTGCCACACCCCCTACTGGGACCCTGGCAGACAGGATTGAACTGAAAGGGGACCTGGTGCACTTCTAAGCCACTCTTTGAAGTCTCCCCCACTTCAAAGGCACATTTGGGTATATAAACAGGGCCTCTGCTCCTTCCAACTCAGACACTTCCTGGAGAAGAAACTTGTAACCAGAACCTGCATCCTGCCAAGAAGAACTGCCTTGCTGCCCAAAGGACTCACCTGACTGCTTTCTGTGAATGACTGCTGCCTGGCTGTTGCCCTGCTGCCTTGCTGCTCCCTGGCTGTGGTGAAGAAGTGTTCTCCAAGGGCTTAGATAGAGCTTGCCTCCTGCTCCCTGAAGTCTCAGGACCAAAAAGACTTCTCTCTTGCAACTGGACTCCTTGTTCAGTGAAAATTCAACGCATAGCTTGTTAAAAACGACGCACAGCCTGCCCCGCGGTAAGAAATTCACTGCACGCCGAACTGAAACGACGCAGCCCGACTTCGCAAGAAGAAGATTGACGCGGCGCCTGCATTGTGACCGGAACTTTGACACACGGCCTACCGGATCGACGCACAGCCGACCCTGGATGACGCGGCCTGACTTCCAGAGGGAAAATCGATGCAGTGCCTGCCATGCGGAAGACATTTCCACGCAGTGCCCACCAGAACGACGCAGCGCTTGTGACTCCGCTCCACAAGCCCAGGATTCCACGCACAGACCCCGGGGCGTCTGAAAACCCCGCAACCCAAAGAGGATCCACGACCGAGCGCCGGAAATCAACACACAGCCGTCTGAACATGGAAACTAAAAAAACTTGGGTCTCCAGCCCGGCGGCCGTCACAAGACTGCCGGCGGTATCACGACCCGGCTGAAAGCCATGGATTTCATGGGGTTGGGAACCGCCATGAAATCCATGGGGGTAAGCAATATCAGTGCCAGTGAAGTCCTTCCCTGGAACTGATAGGGGTCTCCCCCACTCCCACCCCCACCCCCGCTTCCTCCACCCACACCCTCCTCCCCACTGCCACCCACCAAAGGTGGCAGGACCCCCCTCCCCACCCCTGCCCTCAACATCGCAACCCAGACATACACCGTACACGCATGCATACACCACCAACACACATATCCGCACACATATCACCAAACATGACAACAGCCACACACACAGTCATACACGCACACCCACATACAGACATACATGCACACATCCATTCAGACATACAGACAGACAGACACGCACACATTTTCAAACACAAAACACCCCCGCATGCATACACGCACTCACATACTCACACGCACACCTCCATTCACGCACACAACACACAACACCCCGTACCCCTCTCCCCTAATGGACGATCAACTTACCTGATCTGTTGATCCTCCGGGAGGGGACAGGATCCATGGGGGCTGCTCTGCCACCAGCACCCCGTCAACAGAACACCGCCACGCCGAATCACAGAACATGATTCGGTGGGCGGTGTTCTGTTGACGGGGTGTTGGAGGTGGAGCAACCTCCACTTCCCCCCTGACCGCCAGTATGGCTGCTGGCGGCTCTCCATCCGAAAAAAGGACGGAGGGCTGCCAGCAGTCATAATTCGCCAAGCGGAAAACCGCCTGCACTGGCGGTCTTCAGCACAGCAGTCCCTCGGCGGTCTTGCAAAAATACCGCCGAGGTTGTAATGACCACCTTTGTTTGCTTTTAAAAGGCCTGACACTTTATATCACTTTTCAGTGATATCTCTACATTGACTTATTGCATCTTTGATTGTTTTGACCTTCAAAGATCCAGATAAATATTATATATTTTCTAAACACTGTGTGGTGTATTTTTGTGGCGCTATATTGTGTTATTGTATGATTTATTGCACATATACTTTACACATTGCCTTCTAAGTTAAGCCTGACTGCTCAGTACCAACCTACCAGAGGATGGGCAGGACAATTTGGATTGTGTGTGACTTACCCTGACTAGAGTGAGGGTCCTTGCTTGGACAGGGGGTAACCTGACTGCCAACCAAAGACCCCATTTCTAACAAACTGTGTCACCACTCTATTCATGGCCTAGAGCCAGCCATTTTTAATCTCAAGTGGGATAGCTCAAAAAAAGTAAAGTAGCTTGGGCAACAAGATCATCTTAATGATGTTACACCTCTCCATAATAGAAAGATGCGGATTATTCAGCCTATTCAAGTTACTGCCTGCCTGTTTCAATATTGGTGCGAGATTCATTTCCACCAACTTATCCAGGTCTGCTGTGATAGTGACACCGAGATAGGTTGCATTCCATTGTTACCCTATCCTCACTCAACCGGGCTAAATGATTGCATACCACCTGGGTCTTACTCTGATTAAGAAAATAGCCAGAAAACTGTCCAAATACCTGCGCCACTCCTATCTGGGCTAATGCTTCTCCTGGTCTTGGGGTGACCACAGCCACATCATCCGCATAAGCAAGAACTTTTGTATCCTAACAGTGTTATTGCATAGGGGCTGTCCCTGGAGCCACTGCAAGTGTCAGAATAAACAGATCAATGTACAATGCAACTAGCAGCAGGGAACAGGGATACCCCTGCCTAGTGCCTCTTTGAATCCATATCACACTGGATTGCCCCCCTCGCAAAAGCACCCTGGGACTTTTGTTTTGTTATAATGCCTGCAAGCCCTAATATATCCTGCACCAAACCATACTGCCCCATGATATACCATAGGTAGGCCCAGGTGACCCTAATGAAGGTCTTTTCTGCATCAAGCAGGATTAAGGCCATTACAGATCCTGACACTGACGCTGCATCATAAAGGGTTTTCACATGGTGAATATGATCTGTGGTATCTCTCCCGGGGATGAAGCCATGCTGCCATGGCGTCATTAACTTGCTAACAATTGAGCTCAGCCATGTTGCAAATATTTTTTTGTACAATTTGGTATCACTGTTGATGTGTGTAATAGGACATTAAGACCCAGGATTATCTGGTGACTTGCCCTTTTTGGGAAAAACAATGATGTTGGCTGAGGCCCAGGAGTCTGGTGAGGCACACCCACCTTCTGTGTCTGATGGAAATTAAACAATAAATCCGACTGTAAATCAGAGAAGACAGTTTTATAGAATTCCAGCAGAATTGTATCTTCCCCCACAGCCTTCCCTACAGAGAAGGCCATAATAGCAGCCTGCAACTTCTCCAGGGAAAGGGGTGCTTCAACTGTTTGGCATATAGTCTTCTAGTGAGTTGCTTGGTGTTCTCGTCATACAGGGTGTTCCTGTAGTCCAACTTGGTGATAACCAGGGCGTGAGTGACAGCTTTTCTAGTGTTATTCATGGACCATTTGAAGAAGATCTTCCTCAGCATCTTCGGGGTGTGGAAGCAGGATGCAGTGACACCAGTGACTTGTGCACTGCAGTTTGCTGTTAATGATTATTCCAAGGTTCCTGGCATGGATGCTGGGTGGGAGTCTGCATTCGGCTGGCCACCGGTATGTTAGGTTATACTGTAATGTTATATTGATTTGTACAGTGTACTAATCAGCCATGAGGATATCCAGGCACTTGAATGTTATAGTCCCATGGTGAGATGTTCTTGCCAAAGATCACTGCTTTTCTCTTGTCAGTGGTGAGCTTAAGACATTTGGCTTTCATCCAGTTAACGACTTTAGTTTGAGATCCCTGGCCTCAGTGTACAGAAGCCCATCCTCCCAGTAGACCCTGTGGGTACCACTGACATCACCCACCTCTTGCTTTGTGGCTTGCCACTTGAGGACCTCAGGAGAAGGGCATTCTCTTTGCCCTTGGCATAGGTCTTCTCTAGAGGGCCCCCAGCACTCAGAAGCTCTGCCAGGTCAGGATAGGCTCCATCAGCTACAGTTCCCTCCTCAGGCACCCGGGCATCTCCCTTTGGAGAAATCTCCCCCTGGTCCTGTGATCTTTTTGAAGCTGCATTAGCAGACTTTTTGCCCTTTTTCTTGCTAAGGGTTACTTGGCCCACTATTTCAGTATCCAAGTCCCCTCTCTTTACCTGACATGCTGGCTGTGATCTAGTGAAGACACACACCCACTCAGGGAGACCCAGTATTTCTGCATGAGCCTTCCTTTGTACCTCTGTCCAAGCAAATGCCTCTAGAGCATTTCCCAACAGATCCTCCACTGGCATGGCAGGAGACACAACCACCTTATTTAGCCCAGTAACACCTCCCCATTCTAAGCTCATCAATGTCATGGGATGTTGTAGTGAAAATAAGTATGTTTGACCACTGACTTTGTGTTTCACCACTGTGCATATTAGTTGTTCAATGTTTACTTGTAGCACTTTACATTTTGTATTCAGTTTAGCTGCCTATTGGCTTTAACGTGGCATTAGAAACTACATTTTGTATTCAGTTTAGCTGCCTATTGGCTTTAACGTGGCATTAGACATTACATTCTGTATTCAGTTTAGCTGTCTATAGGCTTTATCGTGGTGTTAGACATTGCAGTTGAGACATTGCAGATGAGCTGTGTTTTTCCACATGGTAAACTAAGTTTGTGTTTTTCGTATTTTCTCTTACCGAACACAATAGCATGATAAGGAAGCACATATTTTGTGTTTTTCTTTAGTGCAGGGAAGGACTCGGCCTTGGGCGAAAGATCCTTGAAAACTTGACCATCTTTCGACGTTGTTTCTTCCAACTCTGACCTACAGTAGCCAGCATGTTTCGAATATTCTATAAAAGGTGTCCCTGGGCAGCAGTGAGGGGGAATTTTCCGAGACTTCAGTCAGGAATGGACACCAACTGCCTGACCTCCTGTGAGGGTGGAAAAACTCTTTCTCGCAGTTGAACAGGGGTCATCAACTTGCTGGCATGAGAAAGATGAAGAACAGTGATAGGCCCTACGGTGATGAATTTTGACTTTATTCTTTGCCTGGCAGTTATGCTATAATATAATCAAATATATTTGCTGTGTACATTGCAGTTGAGAATCACTTCGATACATTTTCCTTTCATTGCTGTGACTATTTTTAAACGTGTGCCTCCAACCTACTAATCTCCTCTCTCAGGTACCTCGTGGTGAAGTAATAATAAATGTCTTCTTTAAACTAAGAAGTGCATTCCAGAGATTTTTGTCAGCTCGGTCATTAGTGAAAGCAAAACAGATGTAGCTTAGTTTCACTGTCAGCACTGGCAACCCGGTGACTGACACCAGGCAACATTTGGTATGGGAAAACCAGTCTGGAAGCCACTTTAGTGACACTGCCACCTGTATCCCTCTGAGCCTCTACCTCAGTTCCAAGCTTGGAGATAAGATAGCCACAGTCTCAATATCAACCCACGGACACTAAGGTAGCTTCAGTGTAACCTCTGGCCCCTTCAGAGTACACTTCCATCCCCACTGCTATGCTAGCCAACCCTTAGGATTATCCACCAATGGGGGACTTTTTGGCACATGCTACATCTCCTTTCTTATGACATGCCTGATGACACTCATGGCACAACCCAGAAGCCTTCGTTGGGTCCCAGTTTTTTACCCTGATATCCCTTTCCTTTGGATTGTAAGTCTTGGGCCCACCCTCCTGAGAAGTCTTTGGGGCCCGTTAAATAACTCTTTATTTTAATTTTTTTCCTTGCTCACCTCTTCTCCTGCTGGGAAGCCTGTGAACCCTTCCAGTGGTCACCTCCATTCTGGGTCTTTTTAGGCACCATGGACTTGACCTATTTGTCAGCTATCTTTCCCAGCTCTCTGGAAGAAGACAACTTAGAACCCACTGGATGCTGACACAATTTCTCTGTGGTAGAATTAGTTAGGATGTGCTCTTTCATCATTAAACTGTACATTCCATCATACGTTTCTACCTTATCGTCTTTGAAATAGCCCTCCAGTGCTTTAACTGAACAATCCACAAAGTTGACTCAGGCCTAGTTTTGATCTTTCTGGGTGTCACTAAACATTAGCCTGCATTCTGTGGTGAGTCCAAACCCTTCTATGAGTGTCTCCTTCATATGTGTGTAGGACTCAGCCACTTCCTCAGGAAGGATCAGAAGTCTATCTCTGCCCTTAACTGGGAATAGCTCCCAAAGTAGAGAGCCCCAGTGATGAGATGGAACCTCCTTAAATCTGCAAGCCCTCTCAAAGGCTGCAAACCATTTGTCAGTGTAATCTCCATCACTATACCTAAGGACAATCCCTTTTTAGGATTTTTGGGTCAAAGGATTCCTCCTTCTCCCTCTTGTTACTATTGCTGCCACCGTATTTGGGCCTAAGGCCCAACTTAGTCCTCCTTTCCTCTAGGGCTAGTGTCCCCTCCAAGAAGATAAAATCCAACTCTTAATCTAGGAGTCGTACCTTCTTACCAGTAGGGGGTCTACTACAGTGACTTCTGGCACTTTCCACATGTGAAGGGGGCTGGGGAAGGGTTCAGAACTATGGTCCTCACCTTCTTCCCCTTCATTTTCTGGGGCAAGAGCATCTTCCTCCACCTCTACAGGGTCACCTCCTTCTATACCCTGTCTTCTTCACAGAGGCTGAAGGCCTTCTCCGGGTCTTCCTTTTTGGCTGTAGCCCTATAGCTAATGCCTCCAGCTTTGCACGGAGCTCTCAGGAAACTGATTCTGAGGGCTGGCAGGATGGACATGTTGGGATTCTTTGTCAGCATCCATATTGCTTTTTAACCGAAGAGTTGGGACCTTTTTAAAAATGTGGCAAAACTTTTTTTTAAATTCCTATCTCATTAGGCCTACTTGATTGTCTAATGGAATGGTGGTCAGAGTGTCAGGCTTACAAGCCAATTACAAAAATCAAAACACATTTTTGCAAAATTCGTTTTTGATGCTAAAGTCAATTTAGTGGACTAAAAATACACTTATGACCAAGTGTAATTGTGAACCACAAGTTCAAGATCCCACAACTGAAACACCAATGCACAAAAGCAGAGTATTATGTGGTGTGGGGTTAGTCCTCACCATGTAATACTCTCACAGTACCCCAGAGATGGTCCATATAATACTCTCACAGTACCCCAGAGATGGCCCTTGGATTCACACTAGTAAACCCTTAGCTCAGTCATGGAAGTGTGGCAACATATTTTAAGCATTTCACAGCACAAACAGGGACACAAGTAATTGACAAGAATTGAAAGAAATGTGACACCAATTTATAAAAATAGAGCTGAATTTGTATCTTAATTTAGACACCAAAATGAACAGAATTTAGCAAGTATAATCAGAGTTATAGATTTTAGAAGTAATGTTAAATCATGCAGAACTTGCAATTAAACATTGCATTGAAGTCTATGGGAGAAATATCACTGGCTGCAAAAACGTACTTAGAAAGCGAGTTGAGTCCAACCCTTTTAGGGTTAAGGTTGTGCAGTCCCTAGGACCGGATTACGACAGTCAGTGCAGTCTTATCTGGCCCGTGGCATCCGGGTGCAGAGCTGTCCTGGCTGTCTGTGGTGCTGAAAGGGACTTGGGTTGAAGTCAATGGCAGGGAGCCACTGGTGGCAAACGACCACTTAGAGGTCATGCTGCGGGGAACCCTTGCAGGGTTACGGTTGTGCGGTCCTTGGGACTAGGATACAGCAATCATTTCACTTTTACTTCATCTGTGGAGTCTAGGTGCAGAGTTGTCCTGGCTGTCTGTGGTGCTGAATGGTACTCGCTCTGGTGCTGATTGTACCACTTACATGACGGTGCTGACAAAGGGATGCAAAATCTCATCTGGGGCTGGGTTGCAGATGTCTGAAGCAGGTTGCAAGCTGTGCCCTGCACCCGTAGGGTCGAGTGTGGGGGTTAGTTACAAGGCTGGCAACCAACAGGCCTTGGCAGCAGTGAAGGTGTCAAAATTCTTTGGGAACTTCCTGGGGTTCGAGCAAGTAGTGTTATCAGCCTGAAACTTGGAGGCAGGTGGGACTACAACTTCCAGAAGACATTGGACTACATGGCATTCAAAAATCCCACAGCAGACCTGATGGCCAAGGAAACTTCGATCTTACGAGTGTTTTTGCCTTCAGTTTGCAGGGTACAGGTGTCACCAGTTCAAAGGAGTCTAAGGGAGCTTCTGGCTTACACAAGGGTCCCTCTGGTCAGTAGTGATGAGTTTGAGTCAAGGACAAGAGTCAATCACACAGTGCCCAGTCTGTTGCCTCAGGGACAGTGTATCCCTCTTTTGTTTTGGTGCAGTGGGCAGAGTCCAGTTGTTGGTGATGCAGAACTTTTCCTTGTCTTTCTTCAAGTTTGGTCTATCAGAACTGAGGTTCTGGTGTCAGGGGTATCCCTTAAATCTTGGATTTAGGAGAGTTAGGGGTGTGGAGACTAGTGGCCAATGGGCAGCTAGCTCCTTTAGCTAATCCACCTCTGAGGTGATCACATCTGGTGGGACAGGTCGCCTTGAGCTACCCAGAACCCTCTCTTCTGCCACACCTAGGATGGTAGAAATCTAAATTTAGTGCACAGACCGGGCTTCCCACCCTAGAGGTGTAGTCAACCTGCGGGAGTGTGCACAGTCCTGCATACCTAATTTCCCACCTGTCAATGAGCAAATGTGCCTGAGGTAAGAGGGTGGGGTTGTTTTCTCTACTGGGGGCAGCACAGATGGCTATCAGGGGTGATGCTTTGAAGCTCACTGTCCTGATGGTTCTATACACTAGCCATGCTGGAGGGCAGGGGGTGTGACCTCCTCCTGCCTCAGCCTTTGTTTCTGATTCCTGGAAGCACCCAGATTGACTGGTAGCAAGCGCAGGAAGAAGTGCAGGCTGACCAAGCAGAACACAAAGAAGGGTGGCAAACAGGTGGGCAACCTCTAGTGTTCCACATGGGTGCAAATCAATTGTTTTTCGACACTGGATTCATGTTGGGGCAGAGACAGCAAGTTGTTTGACACCAAACTCCACAGCCACCCAGAACCCACCCAAACCATCAACAGCTGGTCCACTCTCACCATAGAAGAGACTGAAAGCATCATGAACGGCATTCACTCTGGAACTCCCATAGACCCCTGTCCTCCACACATTTACAACAGAGCCAGTGCATCCATTGCCCCCGAACTCCGCAAGATGCTGAACTGCTCTATCAACAAAGCCACCTTCCCCGAAGATTGGAAACATGTCGAAGTCCGCCCCATCCTGGAGAAACCCACGGCCGACTGATTTCGCTACTACCCTACCCACCCAAATTACTGGAAAAAGCCATCAACTCACAGCTGCGACAATTCATCAAAGACAACAACTCTCTGGATACCTCTCAGTCAGGCTTTCACAGCAACCACAGCACGGTGACAGCTCTTTTTGCAGTCACCGATGACATCTGCACACTCCTCGACAGCGGCCACGCCGCAGCACTCATACTCCTCGACCTCTCAGCAGCCTTCAACATGGGCTCCCACAGCACCTGAAGCACCAGACTCCATGATGCAGGAATCCACAGAAAAGCCCTGCAATGGATTCACTCCTTCCTCTCCGGAAGAACACAGAGTGTCAGGCTTCCACCCTTCAAATCCAAACCAAAAGAAGCCATCTGCGGAATCCCTCAGGGATCCTCCCTGAGCCTAACGCTCTTCATCATCTACATGGCCCTGCTTGCAGCCATCATCAAAAGCCACGGAATGAACATCGTGTCATATGCCGATGATACACAAATCATCATATCCCTCACTGAAGACCCGGGCAAAGCTAAGAGGAACTTTCACACTGCAATGGAAGCTGTCACCGCCTAGATGAGGGAGAGCTGCCTCAATCTCAACTCAGACGAAAGTAAGCTCATCATCTTCAGAAACTCCACTTCAGCCTGGGACTATTCCTGGTGGCCCTCATCGCTCAGCACCCCGCCTACCCCGACTGACCAAGCCCGCAACCTAGGAATCATCCTCGACTCCTCCCTATCAATGAACCGACAAGTAAACGCAGCCACCTCTTCCTGCTGGCCCACCCTCTGCCAGCTCCACAAAATCTTCAAATGGATCCCGGTCAACTGCTTCAAAACAGTCACCCACACCTTAGTCACAAGCAAGCTCGACTACGGCAACGCACTCTATGCCGGCACCACATCAAAGAATATCAGGAAACTACAACTCATCCAAAACGCTGCCGCCAGGCTCGTCCTGAACCTCCCCCACCAGGAACATATGTCCCAACACCTGAGGACCACCACTGGGTCCAACTGAAGAAGCAAATCAACTTGAAACTACTCACCCACACCTACAAGGCCCTTCAAAACACCGGACCGGCCTACTTAAATAATCGCATCTCTTTCCATAACCCCGCCAGACCCCTCTGCTCTGCCCAGCAGGCACTAGCCACCATCCTACACATCCGGAAAACCACCACAGGAGGAAGATCTTTCGCCTACCTCGCAGCCAGCAGCTGGAACGACCTGCCCACACACCTCAGACAATGCCGATTGCGCACCATCTTCAGGAAGACCCTTAAGACATGGCTCTTCGAATATGGCGCAGACCCACCCCCAGCACCTTGAGACCCTCACAGGTGAGTAGTGTGCTTTATAAAAACTGATTGATTGATTGATTGACATCTAGGCAGTACCATAATGGAGCTAGCAGGCCGGTTCTGCCTGGGCTTAAGTCCTATGGTATCCTATGGACCGGCCTGCAGTTATAGTGCACCTTAATAGAAAGGATGCTACATAGACATAGGCTTGCTCTTATATGCCTGCACCTTACATATAATGCACCCTGCCTCCTTGGATGCAGAGGCCTACCGTAGGGGTGTCTGACATATATGTAAGGCAGTGCATGGGACTTTGCCACTCTTGGGGAGGGCACAGTCGAACTTGAGCAGTTTGCACCATTCTGGCAGTCTGCACTGGCAGGCCTGCCACCAGCAATTTGTGTGGAACTCCGAGGGTGGCATAAACTTGTGCTGTAGCCCTGGGGATCCCTTTAACACCTATGCCCTGGGTGCCATTTACTGGAGGCTTATAAGGGTGTAAAGTCTTGCCAATCAGGGAATCACTATGTTGACAAGTCATCTTTAGGGGGAGACCATAGGTACTGCAGTCTGGTTAGAAGGCTTCCAGTGCACAGCCATACACATCAGCATTGGGGGCAAAAAGTGGAGTTGACCATATGTAAAGGGACACTTTCTTACAGATGGGGCTTGCCTTCAGGATCTTTCCCTGCTACTGGAAGCCCCACCTGCGACTTCTGTCACGAAAGGAAGTAGACAGAGTGCGGTAGGTCTGAGAAAAGATAGGAGGATGCCCCTCCTGACCGTGTATCACCACAAACTATTCCACTGCAGCACAGGGCCCCCTTTCCACCCAAATTTGTTTTAAGTTGTGCCAGCTACACATTTCTAATGCTGGCATAAATTACATTGATGCTGTAAATCCTTAGACAAAAGAGCACGACTCTCTAATTGCGTCCCGCCTAAATAGTATTTAATTAGATCAATTTGGTGAGAAGTGAAAAGTATATTCTGCTTTATTCCATTTTTCTGGTGGTGGGCAATGCATCATTCCAGAAATGCGAAATAATGTCCCTGCGTCGCTTTGCGCTCAGTATATAAGGAATGTTAAGGGTTACCTGTCAGATCTTCTCATCGCCTGGATGACACGATAGGCCTTGGCAGGTATTTTGTTACCCCTCATAGCTGCTCCACAAAGGATGTCTAAGACCCTGTATTACTGTCTCTTTCTCTGCCTCATCCACCGAGCTATTCATCATCCCTCCTCCTCGGCCTGTCTGCCTGTCTTTCTTCATCAGAAACAGATCTACATACTTTCATCTCAGACTTCCCAATTCATTTTAATGCAGAAGCAATGAATCAGAACGCATTACTTTCATACTCCTCTGTTGGATATTACAGCGCCGAGCCCTTCGCGGCGTAGAGGCAATTCAAACGTTTGTCTTCTTAAACCTACCAAATTGGAACAATCAGTTTAGAGCACTGAGGTGGAACTCATTTAAATCATCTGGATTGCGCCGAGAGACACGCACAGGAAATTACAGGCCCGGGCTCCCTACTTGTATGTGCACAGCCGACCTCTGACGCTGGGCCGTGCAGGATAAACAAGATTTCTCATTAGGCCACCTTTGACCTTGTTAGTTTCGTTTCAGAGGCATGGGCTTTTTGTGCTGCTCTCCAGACTCACCTCTCAGGAGTTCATTAGCCAATAAACTGACAAGTGTGATTTTGTGTGGTTGGTGTTTAACCTCTGTCCAAATGCATTTTATTGCACATGGAGAATGCCTAGGGTGTTGATGGGTGGAATAGAGCATCAAAACCACGTGTGGCACTCCACTCTAAAATTACATATAGAAGCAGCGCTGGAGAGCGGGAAGCAAAAGAATGGGGCAAGGAGTGGGCAAGAAACTGGAAATGGAGATGGGCCAATAGTAAGGGTGTAAGCAAGGGAGACAAACTAGATGCAAAGGAAAGAAAAGACAATAGAGGACAGTGAAGTAGAAGAGGGAAAGTAAGAAGGAATTCAGAGGTAAATAAGGTAAAATACAGATTAAGTTAGAGAAGTTCAGTGAATATATCATTTCAGAAAAGAAGAGAGGGTGAGGGTGGAGTACTTTATTTTTTTAGTAAACTTGAGGTCAGTAAAAATTCAAAGCAATAATGGCTATTTCTTTGTATATGTCCAAATACTGTATTGCTAAGTCACATCAGTACTGTTTTAGAAGGATCACCACAGTAAATCAAAAAATATATACGGACCATTAATGGCTACTTGGGCTTCCTCAATTGGTCAACAAATCAACTAGCTGAGTTACATATTGATACATCTTCAGAATTATATGTCCGCATCTAAAATATGAGATACATAAAAACAGAACGTTAGTTTAGATCACATTGGTATATTTTCATGCAAATTGATGTTTAACAAAGTATTCCTTTGCCTGTCAGTGTAAGTGATTCAAGCAGTATTAAACGCAATAGGTCTGTTGATCCACTCCAGTGTTTTGGCAATTCCTATTTTTTTATCATGGTTTTGAAAACACTTATAAGTAATAATATTATATGCATAGTTTCAGTAAAATCGAAAGGTCTCGGCTAACACAGCTGGTTCTGTCTGAAGAGGAGGCACGGTCATCGGGGAGCCACTGGAGGAAGTTGTGGTGAAGAATACTATGTTCAGAATTAGTCTCTGTTTTGCACGTCAAAACTCTCCAATGAGGGAAGCTGCAGGTTGTAACCTATGAGGGTGCAATGAGGCCACATACCTCTTAATGAGAAGAGCCACTGAACAGGATTTGATGCTATGGAAAAGAACGTAGCTGGAGCTAAAGCGAAGATAGACCCACCAGTGACGCTCCTTGGGCTCATTGATGAGCAGGTGGGTCAAGGTCTCCTCTCGGTTCTTGGAGCACTTTTTAAGCAAAAAGTTTGTCAGTCCCAAGTTTGGGATTTGAGCTATCTGAGCATCTTTAGCACCACCTGCAAGGGTCCAGGACTGGAGAGGCACCACTTGGAGGGTCAGGAGTGGTGCAGGTTCAAGATGATTGAAGCCTTTTCTGTCGCTGAAGCTCAGATCAGAGGCCAGCCTACTAGCCCTTGGAGGCACTCTGGAAGTCCTGGGTTCAAGCAGAAGAGCAGGGCTCAAGCAGCAGGGCAGACCTCTGGAGGCTCAGAGCAGGCTTCAGGCAGCAGAGCAGTCCTTTTTGGTGCAGCAAAGCAGACCTTCGGAACTCACACAGCAGGTCACAGCAGCAGGTAGTTCTCTGAGATTCCTGCCACGGGTCCAGGAGTGAACTGAAGAGTGGGCCTGAGGGTCCTGTTTTTATACCTGGTGCCTCCTTTGCAGTGGGAAAAACTTTCTGGAGGTGTCTCCTCACGGAAGTGTCTGGAAGTTGCTGCCTCCTTGCCCTGTCCCAGTCTGTCTGCAGGCACATAAAGCTAGTATGAGGTTATTTGTGTGAGAGCAGGGCACAGTCTACTGAAGTACAAGTGGGGCTGTGTGGCCATTTAGGCACACCTATTCCCACTATTGTGTGGCTGTCTGAGAGTGTTTTAAATGACAATTCCCTAAATACCAATCATAGCATTCCTACCTGCTCTCACACAAAAGTTATCTTTATTAAATATAATAAGGCAACCCAATGTTATGATTTTTGGAAAAGTAGGCCTTCCAAGAGTAAAAAACGATTTTGAGAGTTTTTCTCTACCAGGACATGTAAAACCTAGAAGTACATGTCCACCTTTTTAAATACAATGCACCCTGACCTATGGGCTGTCTAGGGCCTACCAAGTGGTGACTTATATGTATTAAAAAAGAAGGTTTAGGCCTGACAAAAGGTTTATTTTTCCAGGTCAAAATGGCAACACATGCTACAGTGGTAGACCTGAGACATGATTTAAAGGGCTGTATAAGTGGGTGGCAGATTAGCGCTGCAGGCCCAGTAGTAGTATTTACTTTGCAAGCCCTGGCTACCTGTAGTCCCACTTTACTAGGGACTTATAAGTAAATTAAAAGGGCCAATTGGGTATAAGCCAATTTTACCATGTTTAAAAGAGAGAGCACAAGCACCTTAGCACTGATTAGCAATGGTAAAGTGAACGGAGTTCTAAAGGCTAACAAAAAGTTGTTCAGAAACCAGGAGGGCTAAGGCAAAACTAAGGCAAAAAGTTTGGAGATGACCCAACAGAAAGGAGCAAGTCCAACAGAGCAGATGGGAGAAACATGAGCTCCATTCAAGCCCTGGCTCTTACAAGCTAAAACAGTACCCACCCATCAAAGTTAAACTGAGCAAAACTCACCTGTCTTAAAACCACTGGAGAAGAGGCACGTGCTGAGACAGGTAGCTCAATAACTCAGAAAGTGGATGTAGAGTAGTGAATCACTCAGATTCTGGAGTCACTGACATTGCTCTGCAGCCTAGAAAATGATTTCAAGCAAGTCTCAATGGCTTTATATGGGGAGTGACTGGGAACTTGGGATGATAAAGAGTATCTATAACTACCATCCTCTCAATAGCTTGTAGTTACGTTTTAACACTTTCCTCTCAATGGGGCAAAGAGGCCCCAGAGATAACAGGCTACTTTCAAGATACACAACTGAGATTTTACTTAGAATGTGGAAGATAGAAATGGACACGTAGGTGGTCATTATGAAATTGGCGTTAAGTGATAAAGTGGCGGAAATACCACCAACAGGCCGGCGGTAATTACTGCCAAATTATGATCATGGTGGTGAGAACTCCCATAGACAGCCAATGTACCACACCATCAGCCAGGGTGTTAACACCACGCACGACGGCAGTAGCCATCAACAGCCAGGCGGAAGACAAAGTACCATCCACCATATCACGACACAGCACACCCCCCACGATTTCCGGGACAGAACCAACGGCATCAAAAACCTAGCAGAAACACTGCACAGAAGACGAAAAAGACTCACCATCAGCAACACAGAGGACAACGGCACCATAGAAAAGGAACTGCAAGTCTTCACCTGGAACACCAACACCAACGAAGATGACAGCAGTAAGTATAGCCGCCTAGCACACAAGGGTGGGAGGGAGGAAAACAAGAGTGACACACACACGCACACCACACACCAGACACACATACCATACACACAACCAGCAGCAGCCAAAAAACAATGGCACATGACACACAGCAAAATAATAGAAGGACAACAAGAAGGCAGTAATGAGAATGTATTGAATGGGAACAGCCGCCAAATGAACCAATTGGATAACAAAGAGATATGTACAAATGTCCACAAAGGGCCAATGCCCAGTCCAAAGTACGAAGGGCCCACATGGCCACAGGACACAGTCCAATGCCCAACTTGTTTCCTTGCCATCACCCTCACAGAACTCTGCAGAGGCATCATTTTGCAAGTGGACAGGCACCTCAGGGGGATGTGGGTAGTGGGGCACTTTAGCCGAAGTCGGGAACTTGCCCACTGCCTCTGCTGGAGGTGAGGGCTCCCTCCGCTTCATGGCAGGGGACAAGGGCTCCTTTCCTTTCATGGCAGGAGTCGAGGGCTTCGTCCCCTTCATGGCAGGAGGTGAGGGCTTCTTCTCCTTCATGGCAGGAGGTGCGGGCTCTTTCCCCTTCATGGCAGGAGTTGAGGGCTCCTTCCCCTTCATGGCAGGAGTTGAGGGATTCTTCCCCTTCATGGTAGGAGGTGTGGGATCCTTACCCTTCCTGGCTGGTGGAGTGGGATCCTTCACTGTCTTGCCCCCATGACTACGAGGTGCCTCCACTATCCCTGTGGACTGTTTGGCTGAGGTGCTGGGCTGGATCATTGGGGCCCTGCTCTTACGGACAGGACAGGGGTGAGAGGGGGAGGGAAGAGGTCACGTTGGGCAAAGAAAAGCTTCTTAGGGACGGTGGGGTGGAAGAGGGATGAGGGATGGGAGTGGAGGTAGTGGTTGTTGGAGGTGTATGTCTGCTGGGCTTGGGTGCAGGTGCATGGGCAGTGTGCGTGTGTGAGGTGGATGGCTGTTGGGTGTCTGAGTGCTTGCGTTTGTGTCCTTTAGGAGGGGGGACTGACAGGGTGGGACAGGACACAGGGGACGGGTGGATGGATGTTGTGGCGGTGTCTGCTAGTGAGGTGTGTGTGTTGCTTGGTGTGGTGATGGCGGTGGTGGATGTTGAAGCAGTGCATGCAGGTGTTGAGTGTGGACATGACTGTGAGGGAGGTGGAGGAGGAAGAGGTGTAGACAGTGAGCACAGTGAATGTGGTTGTGTGTGCAACTGTCTGGTGTTTGTGTGAGTGCTTGTGGGCTGCATTGTGGTGTCTGTGTTTGACTGTGCCACTCTTGTGTGATGTCTTGTGTGCATGCTTTTCTGTATGTGTGCATGGGATGGGATGGGGTTGAGGAGTCTGGGACTGGGAAGTGGTAGTTGGAGGGGGGACAGTAGGTACAGGAACAATTACTGCCATCAGAGAGGAGGCCAGAGCCTGAATCGATCTCTGTTAGGCCACCAGTCCACTGTGGATACCCTCCAGGAATTCATTGCATTGCTACATCTGGGGTGCCAGCCCCTGGATGTCATTCACAATGGCTGACTGCCCTACAGAGATGGATCTCAGGAGGTCAATAGCCTCCACACTGAGGGCAGCAGGGCTCACTGGGGTAGGGGGGTAGTGCTGGTACAGGGGCGACGGCTGTATCTGTAGCTGGGGTGGTCACTGAGGTGTCCGCCACCACCAGGGAGCTTCCATTGGAGGAGGTATTTGAGTCTGTGTTGTCACCTCCTGTCTCTCTTCCGTGGTGCTCCCCTTGCCCTCTGTCCCACTGGTTCCCTCGGTGTAGGTGGACTCTGCCTCCTGGGTCCTGTGGGATGCAGCTCCCTCTGTCGAGGGGGCACCCGCTCCTCCACCAGATGATGCTAATGCACACATGGATAGGATGACAGAAGAAAAAGGGGGGGGGAGAAAGGGAGCAATAGGTCAATTTCTGCACCAACACCACCTAAGGCATACACAGTATCGTCACACACAGGGATCAGAATTGAGCACTATGCATTGCACTGCGAAACAATTGGCTAGATGCCACAGCAAGATGAGGGCCAACCACCACCAACTGCACCCATCCTGGGACCCACTAACCCTGTCTGACATGGAATTCAACCTAGCTAAGTTACGTTGATTTCCCTTTCAACCATTACCCTTGAGCTGGATCACGCTACAATGTCTGGCATGACGTTAAGGGGCACACACTAATTGACACCCACCACCTGGATCCCATGCCACCTAACAATTATTGTTGTAACGGCCACTGTGCTCACCCCCTTTTGGCTGATGTGATGCCCTCAAGTGCCCATCCAGCTCTGGGTAGGCTACCGCTAGTATGCGGGCCATCAGGTGGGTCAGGTTGCGACGGACACCCCTTCCTCGTTGGAAGGCCACCCTGTAGGAGGCTGGACTGGCTTGTAGTGAGTACCAAGGGGTACTTGCACCTTGCACCAGGCCCAGTTATCCCTTATTAGTGTATAGGGTGTCTAGCAGCATAGGCTGATAGATAATGGTAGCTTAGCAGAGCAGCTTAGGCGGAACTAGGAGACGAGTGAAGCTCCTACAGTACCACTAGTGTCATATGCACAATATCATAAGAAAACACAATACACAGATATACTAAAAATAAAGGTACTTTATTTTTATGACAATATGCCAAAAGTATCTCAGTGAGTACCCTCAGTATGAGGATAGCAAATATACACAAGATATATGTACACAATACCAAAATATGCAGTAATAGTATTAGAAAACAGTGCAAACAATGTATAGTTACAATAGGATGCAATGGAGACACATAGGGATAGGGGCAACACAAACCATATATTCCAAAAGTGGAATGCGAACCACGAATGGACCCCAAACCTATGTGACCTTGTAGAGGGTCGCTGGGACTATTAGAAAATAGTAAGGGTTAGAAAAATAGCCCACCCCAAGACCCTGAAAAGTGAGTGCAAAGTGCACTAAAGTTCCCCAAAGGACATAGAAGTCATGATAGGGGAATTCTGCAGGAAAGACACAAACCAGCAATGCAACAACGATGGATTTCCAGTCGAGGGTACCTGTGGAACAAGGGGACCAAGTCCAAAAGTCACAAGCAAGTCGGAGATGGGCAGATGCCCAGGAAATGCCAGCTGTGGGTGCAAAGATGCTGCTACTGGACAGTAGAAGCGTAGGTTTCTGCAAGAACGACAAGGGATAGAGACTTTCCCTTTGGAGGATGGATCCCTCACGCCGTGGAGAGTCGTGCAGAAGTGTTTTCCCGCCGAAAGACCGCCAACAAGCCTTGCTAGCTGCAAATCGTGCTGTAAGGGTTTTTGGATGCTGCTGTAGCCCAGGAGGGACCAGGATGTCGCCAATTGCGTCAGGGGACAGTGGGGGCGTCGAGCAAGACAAGGAGCCCTCTCAGCAGCAGGCAGCACCCACAGAAGTGCCAGAAACAGGCACTACAAGGATGCGTGAAATGGTGCTCACCCGAAGTCGCACAAAGGAGTCCCACGTCACCGGAGAACAACTTAGGAGGTCGTGCAATGCAGGGTGGAGTGCCGTGGACCCAGGCTGTACTGTGCACAAAGGATTTCCACCGGAAGTGCACGGAGGCCGGAGTAGCTGCAAAAGTCGCGGTTCCCAGCGATGCAGTCTGGCGTGGGGAGGCAAGGACTTACCTCCACCAAACTTGGACTGAAGAGTCACTGGACTGTGGGAGTCACTTGGACAGAGTTGCTGGATTCAAGGGACCTCGCTCGTCATGCTGAGAGGAGACCCAAGGTACCGGTGATGCAGTTCTTTGGTGCCTGCGGTTGCAGGGGGACGATTCCGTCGACCCACAGGAGATTTCTTCAGAGCTTCTAGTGCAGAGAGGAGGCAGACTACCCCCACAGCATGCACCACCAGGAAAGCAGTCGAGAAGGCAGCTGGATCAGCGTTACAGAGTTGCAGTAGTCGTCTTTGCTATTATGTTGCAGTTTTGCAGGCTTCCAGCGCGGTCAGCAGTCGATTCCTTGGCAGAAGGTGAAGAGAGAGATGCAGAGGAACTCGGATGAGCTCTTGCATTCGTTATCTAAGGAATCCCAAGAGACAGAGACCCTAAATAGCCAGAAAAGAGGGTTTGGCTACCTAGGAGAGAGGATAGGCTAGCAACACCTGAAGGAGCCTATCAGAAGGAGTCTCTGATGTCACCTGGAGGAACTGGCCACTCAGAGCAGTCCAGTGTGCCAGCAGCACCTCTGTTTCCAAGATGGCAGAGGTCTGGAGCACACTGGAGGAGCTCTGGGCACCTCCCAGGGGAGGTACAGGTCAGGGGAGTGGTCACTCCCCTTTCCTTTGTCCAGTTTCGTGCCAGAGCAGGGCTAAGGGGTCCCTGAACCGGTGTAGACTGGCTTATGCAGAAATGGGCACCAAATGTGCCCATGAAAGCATTTCCAGAGGCTGGGGGAGGCTACTCCTCCCCTGCCTTCACACCATTTTCCAAAGGGAGAGGGTGTAACACCCTCTCTCAGAGGAAGTCCTTTGTTCTGCCATCCTGGGCCAGGCCTGGCTGGACCCCAGGAGGGCAGAAGCCTGTCTGAGGGGTTGGCAGCAGCAGCAGCTGCAGTGAAACCCCGGGAAAGGCAGTTTGGCAGTACCAGGGTCTGTGCTACGTTATTTCACTCAGGCTGCAGTGGCAGGCCTGTGTAAGAATTGTCAGAGCTCCCTATGGGTGGCAAAAGAAATGCTGCACCCCATAGGGATCTCCTGGAACCCCAATACCCTGGGTACCTTAGTACCATATACTAGGGAATTATAATGGTGTTCCAGTATGCCAATGTAAATTGGTAAAATTGGTCACTAGCCTGTTAGTGACAATTTGTAAAGAGAGAGCATAACCACTGAGGTTCTGGTTAGCAGAGCCTCTGTGAGACAGTTAGGCATCACACAGGGAACACATACCTATAGGTCACAAACTTATGAGCACTGGGGTCCTGACTAGCAGGGTCCCAGTGACACATAACAAACATACTGAAAACATAGGGTTTTCACTACGAGCACTGGGCCCTGGCTGGCAGGATCCCAGTGAGACAGTGAAAACACCCTGACAAACACTCACAAACAGGCCTAAAGTGGGGGTAACAAGGCTAGAAAGAGGCTACTTTCTCACACACCCCCAGCTGGGCCTCCGCGGTCTTCTGTGCCCAGCGTCTCAGGTCCTCCCACCGTTTCTGACTGTGGGTGCTCCACCTGCCATAGACCCCCAGGGACCGCACATCCTTGGTAATGGCATGCCTAAAACCTTTCTTTTGATGGGCGCTGACCTGCAGAGGTGATACAGATGGGAGGACACCATTACAAATACGATCCAACTTGTCACATGTATGGTCCACAAATCCTGTTTCCATCACCATTGGCACACGCATTGCCGCTGCCCACCATGTACACATAAGACATTCCCCCATGACAAAATGCTTGCACACACATCTCCATTCATGTGAGTGCCCAAGGTGTACTCACCTGTTGGTCTGCAGGCCCATACAGCAGTCTGTATTGGGTAGACCCCATCCACCAACTCCTCGGCAGTGAAGGCAGGGGCCCTTTCCCAGGTCACACAGCCCATGGTAGGTTCCAGACACAGGTCACAGCAGCAGCACACAGTGTAGGTGTTCTCCTGTTAAAGGTCAGGAAACAAGTAAGGATTCAGATAGAAAATGGTGGTCACGTCCGCTGCGGTGTACACCCTAACTGCGGCGCTGATCTCCATTGGCCACTGTACTCCATAGAGCCCCATATTATCCAATGAGGAATTGCACAGCAGTGCAAGACCGCCTTCCGCCACAACGTCCAATGTCGGCGGAGTTACCTCACTTCCACCTGTCCCTACATACAGGACAGGCGGTCACCATTTCATGGTGGTGGACAACTATCAGATTAACCTTAACTGGGTTACTGCCTAGATTTGCACATACCTTGCCATTCCCACTGTCCCATCACATAAAGCACTATGTACACTAATGTGGGGGTTCTATTGTTCAAATTGTGACAGCATACTCACTCTTGTGTCCCTTAGAAACTTACCGCTGCTGATGAATGGGAGGAGAAGACAAACCCCTATGTACAGACCCTTTGTGGACTTAGCTACACTGGAGGACTGGAACATTATACTCACTGATAGACTGGACAGGGCCACAATCACAGAGCTGTGTGCCCATTTGGAGCCTGACCTGATATCAGCTATCCATTAATTCCACTGGGGGCCCCCCTCTTGTGCAAGTGCTATCCGTGCTCCATTTCCTGGCAACTGGTTCTTTCCAGGTGACAATGGGCTTGGCAGCAGGAATGTCACAGCCAATGTTCTTAATTGTGCTGGCAAGGCTTTTGTCTGCCCTGGTGAAACACATGTGCAGCTACATTGCTTTCCCCCAGGTGGAAGATTTGGCCAATGTGAAGGTAGAATTCTGTGCAATGGGCCAAATCCCCAATATTATTGAGATGATTGACGGTACATATATTGCGTTTGTCCCCCGCCAGATTGAACAGGTGTTCAGAAATCGTAAGAGTTTCCACTCACTGAATGTGCAAATGGTGTGCCTGGCGGACCAGTACATCTCCCACGTCACTGCCACGTATCCTGGGTCGGTACATGACTCCTTTATCCTGATGGATAGCAGCATCCCAAATGTGATGGACCAATTACAGAGGAACAGGGTGTTGCTAATAGGTGAGCCAGAGTTCCCACCCACTGTATGTCAGTGTATGCCTTCAGGTGTTATCCCCATAACATTCTGTTAGAAATGGGGTCTTAGGTTGACAGTCAGGTTACCCCCTGTTCAAGCAAGGAGCCTCACTCTAGTCAGGGTAAAGGAGAATCACCATCAGCTAACCCCTACTTACTCCCTTGGTAGCTTGGCAGAGCAGTAGGCTTAACTTCAGAGTGGTAGGTGTAAAGTATTTGTAACAACACACACAGTAACTCAATGAAAATACTACAAAATGACACAACACAGGTTTAGAAAAATAGGAAATATTTATCTAAACAAAACAAGACCAAAATGACAGAAATCCCCCATACACAAGTCAAGTTATCAATAAAAATGCAGTCTTTAAGTAGTTTTAAACACACACTAACACTGTTAGTGTGAAAAAGTACCTTGGGTGTGTCAAAAATGACCCCGCAAGGGCGAGTGCGCGTCAAAAAGGGCTTGTGATGCATTCATTCCACTCACGAGTGGGGCCTTGCTTCGTTTCTCCTTTCGCCGGGTCGGGCATGTTATTTCTTCTCTCTGCAGGAGAGCGATGCGTCAATCCGGTCAGCACTCTCGGGTCCGGGCAGGCCTTGCGTTGTTTTTCCACACCCAGCGGTACTTGAGTCGGAAATCCAGCTGCACGATGATCCGAAAACCCCGCAGCGTGGGTTGTGATCTCCCAGCCTCCATCGGTGATGCTGCACGTCGTTTCCGGCAAGTGTTGATTTTCAGCTGCAGAGCCGGCAGCGTGTCGTTTCTTCAGCCGCGGATTGGAGTTGCGTCAATCTTTTTCCCACACGGTGCTCCGTGCGTGGCTTTTCTTGTCTTTAGGCTGCCAGCTTCTCCCTTCAGGGTCCCAGGAACTGGATGGGCACCACAGGGCAGATTAGGAGTCTCTCCAGAGACTCCAAGTTCTGGCAGAGAGAAGGCTTTGTTGTTCCTGAGGCTTCAAACAACAGGAGGCAAGCTCTAAATCTAGCCCTTGGAGATTTCTCCTCAAGATGGAAGGCATACAAAGTCCAGTCTTTGCCCTCTTACTCTGGCAGAAGGAGCAACTGCAGGATAGCTCCACAAAGCACAGTCACAGGCAGGGAAGCTCTTCTTCCTCAGCTCTTCAGCTCTTTTCCAGGCAGAGGTTCCTCTTGTTTCCAGAAGTGTTTGTCAAGTCTGTGGTTTGGGGTGCCCTTCTTATACCCAATTTCTCCTTTGAAGTAGGCCTACTTCAAAGTAAAGTCTCTTTTGAATGTGAAATCCTGCCTTGCCCAGGCCAGGCCTGAGACACTCACCAGGGGGTTGGAGACTGCATTGTGTGAGGGCATGCACAGACCTTTCAGGTGTGAGTGACCACTCCTTCCCTCCTTCCTAGCACAGATGGCTTATCAGGAAATGCAGACTACACTCCAGCTCCCTTTGTGTCACTGTCTAGTGTGAGGTGCAACCAGCCCAACTGTCAAACTGACCCAGACAGGGAATCCACAAACAGGCAGAGTCACAGAAATGGTATAAGCAAGAAAATGCTCACTTTCTAAAAGGGCATTTTCAAAACACACAATCTCAAAATCAACTTTACTAAAAGATGCATTTTTAAATTGTGAGTTCAGAGATCCCAAACTCCACATGTCCAACCGCTCCCAAAGGGAATCTACACTTTAATCAGATTTAAAGGTAGCCCCCATGTTAACCTATAAGAGGGACAGGCCTTGCAACAGTGAAAAACTAATTTAGCAATATTTCACTGTCAGGACATATAAAACACATTACTATGGGGGTCATTCTAACCCTGGCGGTCCGAGACCGCCAGGGCTAAAATGACGGAAGCACCGCCAACAGGCTGGCGGTGCTTCGCTGCCCATTCTGACCGCAGCGGTAAAGCCGCTGTCAGAAAACCGGGTCCGGTGGTTTCCCGCCGGATTTCCCCCGGCTGGGCAAATCCTCCATGGCGGCGCTGCAAGCAGCGCCGCCATGGGGATTCTGACCCCCTTACCGCCAGCCTGTTTCTGGCGGTTTACACCGCCAGGAAGAGGCTGGCGGTAACGGGCGTCTCACTGCCCATGCCATTGGCATGGGCAGTGCAGGGGCCCCCTAACAGGGCCCCAGCCTGCTTTTCACTGTTTGCCTAGCAGACAGTGAAAAGTGCGACGGGTGCAACTGCACCCGTCGCACACCTGCAACACCGCTGGCTCCATTCGGAGGCGGCTTCAGTGTTGCAGGCCGCCTTCCCGCTGGGCCGGCGGGCGCTAACAATGTTAGCGCCCGCCTCCCAGCGGGAAGGTCGGAATGGCCCCAGCGGTCTTTTGACCGCGGAGCGGCCATATGGCGGTTCCCGCCTGGCGGGCGGCGACCGCCGCCCGCCAGAGTAGGAATGAGGCCCTATATGTCCTACCTTAACCATACACTGCACCCTGCCCTTGGGGCTACCTAGGGCCTACCTTAGGGGTGTCTGACATGTAAGAAAAGGGAAGGTTTAGGCCTGGCAAGTGGGTACACTTGCCAAGTCGAATTTACAGTTAAAACTGCACACACAGACACTGCAGCGGCAGGTCTAAGACATGATTACAGAGTTACTTACGTGGGTGGCACAACCAGTTCTGCAGGCCCACTAGTAGCATTTGATTTACAGGCACTGGCACCTCCAGTGCACTTTACTAGGGACTTACTAGTAAATCAAATATGCCAATCATGGATAAACCAATCAACAATACAATTTACACAGAGAGCATATGCACTTTAGCACTGGTTAGCAGTGGTAAAGTGCTCAGAGTTTGAAAGCAACCAGCAACAGGTCAGAAAAAATAGGAGGCAGGAGGTAAAAAGATTGGGGATGACCCTGCATAGGCAAAAAAAAGTCCAACACATTCATTGTGTAAGGCTAAATGTTGTCCCTCAATACTTGCAGCTGACTCCGGCTACCCAAACCTATAGTGGCTCCTGACCGCTGTGAGGAATGCCAGGACAGGGGCTGAGGACCGTTATAATGAGGCACATGGGCAAACAAGAAGAATAATCATGAGGACTTTCGGCCTCGTGAAGGCCAGGTTCAGGTGCCTCCATCTGACAGGTGAATCCCTGTGCCACTCACCCAGAAATGTCTGCCAGATAGTAGTGGCATGCTGCATGGTGCACAACCTGGCCCTCAGACAACATGTGCTTTTTCTGTAATAGGAGACTGGAGATGCCCCTGTGGCAGCAGTGGACCCTGAGGACAGTGAGGAGGAGGGGGCAGAGGATGAGGATGTGGACAACAGAACATCAGTTATATGTCAATACTTCTAATGACACACAGGTGAGACAGTGGAACTGATCATTGCTCTGACTATTGATTTCATCAGTGTGACAGTAGCATGCTTTGCATCTCAACTTACTGTCACCTATGGCTTCTCATTTTCCAGATTTTGGTAATATGACAACAACGTCCTGAAGTGATCACTTCAGACAATTACAGGTCATTAACTGTATGCTATGACAGTGTTCAGATCATTTGCACTAGATGTTACTGTTCCCCCCAAAAAACTTTTGCAACACATAAAACAGTGTCACTCAAATTTTGTTCAAGGGTGTTTATTGTAGTACAAATAATTGACTGAAAAGTGCAATGGAATGGAGTGATGGTGGAGGAAAGTCCTGGGTATTGTTCCAGTCTGTCTGTGACACAGGTCCAGTGTCCAAGGGGCCATAGAAAGGGGAGCAAGGCCGTTCAAAGTGGATAAGGTGACAGGGTGGGACACAAGGGGGACAATCTGGCGGTGGTCTTGGTCTTAGCAAGTGTCTCTGGCTTCTGTCTGGGTCACAGGCAACGTTTGCAGGAGGTTCACCTTCTGCAGGGAGAGGGGTGCTGGTGGCCTGTGGGTCCTGTGGCGGGCGTCTTGTCTACTAGCTGCAGCGGAAGTGGTGGGCTGATCAATAGACTGGCTAGTGGTAGGGTCCCGCTGGTGTGCTGTCCATTCCCTCATGATGTTGGCCATGTCTGCCAGCACCCCTGCAATGGAGATCATGGTGGTGTTGATGGGCTGCAAGTCCTCCCCGATCTCCTGATGGTGTTCCTCCTGCAGCCGCTTGTTCTCCTGCATGTTATTCAGGATCTAGCCCATCGTGTCCTGGGATTGTTGGTAAGCCCCCAGGACATTAGTGATGCCTCCTGGAGAGTCAGTTCTCTGGGTCTGTCTTCCCCCTGGTACACAGCGGTTCTCCCAGTGTCCCTGTTGCCCTGTGCCACTGTCCCCTGAACGGTGTGCCCACTGCCATTGACCCCAGGTCCCTGATTATCTTGGGGGCAAGGTGTGGACTGGGGTCCCTGTACAGGTGGGCACACTGCTGATTGATGTGTTCTTGGGACAGAGGTGTGGGTACGCTGGGTGGGTGCTGTAGTGTTGTAAATTGACTGGCGAGGCTCTGTGGTGGACTGTGAGTGGGCTGAGGAAACTGACCGTCCAGTGGTCTCTGATGGGCCAGGTTGTTGATCCAGATCCTGAAGTCCAGAGTTACTGTCATCACTGGGGGCATCTTCTGTTGGGGGACTGGATAGTCATGGCACCTCCTCTCTGCTGACATTGGCTGGGGCACCTGTGGGGATGTAAGTGATGTAATATGCTTCATGTCTGTGACATATTGTACATCCCTAGCTTCCCCTCTATCGTTGCTGTTGCCCTTCTACCTTTGAATGTGTATAGTGATGTATTGTGGGATTGATAGTACCCCTATGATGTGCATGCTTTGGTGATGGGTGTCCATGCAGGGCTGGGAGGGCCATCAATGCATTGGTATGGCATGCAGGGCTTGGCATTGGAGTTAGTCATCTCCATTGGTGCAGTGTGTGGGATGGAGTGGAGTGATGGGAGTGAGGGTGAGGGTTTGAGATGGCATGCAGGTATGGGGGGTGGTAAGTGGTAAATGTTGACTTACCAGTGTCCAGTCCTCCGGCTACTCCCTCTGCATGCATAATGCCAAGACTTGCACCTTTCATGCTGTGAGCTGTTGAGGGGGTGATGGGTGGGAGTCCACCGCCAGTTCTCTATTTGGCGAGGTGGTGCCTTGCTGCCACAGATCGTACCTTCCCCGTAGGTCGTTCCACCTCTGCCTGATGTTGTCCTTTGTTCTTGGATGCTGTCCCATGGTGTTCACCCTGTCAATGATTCTCTGCCATAGCTCCATCTTCCTTGCAATGGATATCTGCTGGACTTGTGCTCCAAAGAGCTGTGGCTCTACCCTGACTATTTCCTCCATCATGACCCGCAACTCCTCATCTGTGAAACGGGGGTGCCTTTGTGGGGCCATGGGTGTTGTGTGGTGTGTGGGTGTTGGGTAGTGTGGTTGGGTGTGCGTAGTGGAGTGCATGAGGGATGGATGGGTATGTGTGTGTAGTTGTTGCAGTGGTGTTGATGTCTGTTTGGTGGCAATGATTTGTATTCGTAAGGGGTTGTGGGTAATGTGGGGGGGTGTTTTGTAGTGGTGTGGGTGGGTGGGTGTGGTGTGTCTATGAGTGTCAGGTGTGTGTTTTTGAATTGTTGGGTAGTTTAGCATTTGGGTGTTCATTCTGAGCACAGCGGTGTGTACCGCCAATGGTTTCCCACTGTTAAATGCCCGCCGTGGTGATTCTTGGGTCATGATGTGGGGGACGCTGTTTTGTTCCCACAACGGTATGGGTGTTTGTACCGCCACTTTAGCACTGACTTTTGGGCTAGCAGATTTGTGTATGTGGCTGTATTCTGTCAGTTTGGTGTTTGTGTGTCATAATATGGCGAACAGATATCCGCCACCCCAGCGGTATGTTGGCGGCCGTCACTGTGGCGGGAAGCAGGATTTACTGCCAACGTCATAATGAGTGCCATAGTGGGCTTTGTGGACTGCACCAATGTGGAAATGTCTGGTAGCATGGAAAGTGAGCTTTTCTTTATTTCTCACCAATGACAAGGGCGTCACTAGATATGTTTGAAAAATGGCTAATCAAGGGCTTTACATGCAATCTGTTGCCATTCACACCTATCCATGACAACTCTTATGTCTCTTTGATAAGAATGGTTTTATTAGTGAATATTAGCGATGGAGATAATCACATAGGCCCTCATTCTGACCTTGGCGGTCGGCGGAGAGGCGGCGGTCGGACGGCGAACAGACCGGCGGTATTAAAAATGGCATTCTGACCGCGGCGGTCACCGGCGCGACCGACCGCCACTTCCCCACTCCGACAGCCACGGCGGTCATGACCGACGGGCTGGAGTCTGCGCACTCCGGTCCGGCGGTCGACCCAAGACCGCCAACGGTATCATGACCCTGCTTACCGCCGCGGTTTCTGGCGTTCGGGAACCGCCATGCGAACCATGGCGGTAGGCACTATCGGGGCCAGGGAATTCCTTCCCTGGACTGATAGGGGTCTCCCCCAACCCCCACTGCCCCCCGAGTCCTCCCCCCACACCCTCCACCCCCCTGCCACCCCCCAGAGGTGGTACGAACCCCCTCCCCACCCCCACCCCGACATGCACATACACGCACCCCGACATGCACACACCCCCAACATGCACATATACACAACCCCTACACACACACATACACAACGGGGACACATACCCGCACACATACATGCCGACATGCGCACCCGCCGAACTACACACATTGCCCATAGGCACAGCAGCACTCCCCGCCCGCATGCACGCACTCACACACCCCCTCTACACACTCACATGCACACCCCCATGCACGCACACATCACACAACACCCCCCCACCCCCTCCCCTCACGGACGATCAACTTACCTTGTGCGTTGGTCCTCCGGGAGGTGACAGGAGCCATGGGGAGGTGACCGCCAACAGAAGACCGCCAACAGAAGACCGCCACACAGAAATGTGGGTCGTAATTCTGTGGGCGGTGTTCTGCTGGCGTGGCGGTGGAGGTTGACCAGTCTCCACTTTCCCGCCGACCGCCAGTGTGGCTGCTGGCGGTTTTCCGGCGGAACGCTCCCAGCGGTCAGAATGCGCACAGCGGCATACCGCCGCGGTCGGCGGTCTTCACCGCGGCGGTAACTCGGCGGTCTTGCGAAAAGACCGCCAAGGTCAGAATGAGGGCCATAGTAAGTTGGACACAAAGTTACGTTTTTTTAAATGGATTGGTTTCCTTCTTCTCATAAATGCCTACTGAATTTAGAGAACTAAGGCCCAGATTTACTAAGATTTGAGGCAGTGCAATACAGCAAGACTACTTGATGCACTGATGCACTGTGTCAAAAGGAGGGAGCGGGAATATGCCATATCTGCTACAATGTGGTGCTTTCCTGATGTCTCTATGCGCTGACGTACACAGTGCAGCCTAGTGCCAACACAGGCACCCTTGACCAGGTGCAAAAGTGCCTCTGTAACAAGCAGGGTTTTATGCAGGAAGGGAAACCTGCCTGAGCAAAAACAATCATTAGATGCAATTACATGCAGATGGATTCCGGTACCGTGAAGCCTATATTACTAAGGACAATCAAAGAACCTGAGAGGAAAGTCTGCAACCACGCCTGGTCAGAGTGTGTAAAGAATTTGACTTCTGGTTCAAACTTCTACTATCGTGAATGGGCAAATTAGCAATTTACAAGATGGTTGGACTCCACAGCCTACTATTACAGTTGCAAAACTACCCATACCTCTTACACACTAATTACTTTACACATCTAAATGAGGTTCTGTGCTGTTTTCTTCGGAACCACTTGACACACAGAATTGCACTTACTTAGTGCTACAAGTCAACATTTGATGGTGGCCTGACATTGCCAGATATCCTCACATATTACGGGGTGGCATTTAGTGTTACTAAACCAATGGTGGATTGGAAGCGGGGATGCCCAGGTCTATGCTTTGGTGGGATGGGCCATGAAGGGGACTCCGATTGCACATTACCTGGTTGGAGGGCCTCTCCTCCTGATGCTCCCTCTGGCAGTGTGGGCAGTCTACCAAATCAGGAGTGACTCCCTGGCTAGGGGCTGGAGTAGACACCCCAGGGGGGAAAATCTACTGTGAACTGGATGCTGGCTCGGACATGTGTCATCCCTGGAAGGTTTCAGAAAGTGGGACTGTTAGACACCTTTGTCCAAGTAGGGACCACAATCCTAGTCAGGGTGAGTCACACACAATCCAAATTATCCTGTGACCACCCTCTGGTAGCTTGGCACTAAGCAGTCAGGCTTCACTTAGAAGGCAATGTGTAAAGTATTTGTGCAATAAATGCTTACAACAACACAGTGAAAACACCACAAAAATACTCCACACAGGTTTAGAAAAATAGATATTTTATTGGAATCAAATAAGGTAAAAACTACAAAGATCCAGTAATCAAAAGTTGAAATATCACTTTAAAAATGTTTGAAAGAGTCTTAATCCTTAGAAATGAACAGTTGTCTCTTTGTTACACACAGTACCTGGTATGGGTCACAAATATTACACATGGAGACCGCAGAGGAGGAAATGAAAAATAGGGTGTTACGTCAGATTTTCCGAAGCGGCACAGACGATGTGTTGTTTCTTTCCACACTGCAAGAGGTTTGTATCGTTTTTCGGCACACAGTTTTGGTTCCTCACTGTGATGCAGGGATTTTCTGAAGTCCAGGGACAATGCGGGGAAGATCCTTGACGTGCTGGAAGTAGACACTGGTGCTGCATGGATCTGGTAGGCAATGTGTCAAATTTTCCATCGCAAGGCAGCCACTGCGTCCAGTTTCCAGTTTGGATGTCAGGGCTGCGTCATTCCGGTCGGCTGTGCGGTCATTTCACGGTCGCAATACAGACTTTGCGTTTATTCCGGTAGGGGTGTATGATGATTTACCACCCACAAGGGGTTTCCTGAACAGATGAAGTCTTTTTGGGCCTGAGACTTCAGAAAACAGGGGGCAAGCTCAATTCAAGCACTTGGAGAGCACTTTTGGGGAAGGTAGAGTCCTTCTCAGCATAGACAGAGGCCAGCAGGGCCGCAGGGCAGCAGGGAAACAACAGGGCAGCAGTCCTTCTCAGCAAAGCAGTCCAGATGAGTCCTTTGGGCAGCCAGGCAGTTTCTCTTGATAGGGTCCAGGTGTAGGTCCATAAGTGTCTGAGTTGGTGGGGTCAGAGACCCTGTTTATATACCCAAAATGTATTTGAAATGGGGGAGACTTCAAAGAGTGGTTTTGAAGTGCACAAGTTCCCCATTAGGTGCAGTCCTGTCTTCCAGGGTCCCAGTAGGAGGTTTGGCAGTCCATTGTAAGTGTCAGGCCCTCCACCCTCCGAGTCCAGGAAGACCCATTTAGTATACAGATGAGTGCGGGTGTGACTGAGTATCTTGTGTTTTCTAAAAGTGGCATTTCTAAAATAGTAATATAAACTCCAACCTCACCAATAAGCAGGATTTTGTATTACCATTCTGACCATACTAAATATGACCTGGTTACCATTTTCTGATCAGAATCTACCACTCAACCAGGATATGGGAAGTTAGCCCTAATGCTTTTAAATGCCAAGTCGAAGTGGCAGTGAAACTGCACATAGAGGCCTTGCAATGGCTACCCCAGCCAACAGCCAGTCCACTACGGAGCCCCCCCTCTGAATCTAACACAACAGCAGCCAGCCAGCGCCCCCAGACCTCTGTCCCCAGGACACGTCAATCAGTAGTGTACCAACCTGTACAGGGACCCAAGCCCACACCTCGCAGGCAAGAAACGAGGGTGCTAGTGTCAGTGGGAGTGGGCACACCATTCAGGGGACACAGGCACAGCAGGCCAGGGACCGACGGAGGACAGCTGTGCGCCGGGGGAGGACAGGCCCAGGGAACCAACTACCCAGAAGGCACTCACAAATGTCCTGGGGGCATGTCAATAATCCCAGGACGGGATGGTTCAGGTGTTAAACATCACGCACGAGAACTAGCGGCTGCAGGGGGAACACCACCAGGAGGTCATACAACAAATGCAGGCCTTGAATACCACCATGGCCTCCATTGCATGGGTGCTAGGTGACATGGCCAACATCATGCAGGAGTACACAGCACACCAGTGGGTCCCTAACACTAGCCAGTGTACTGGCCAGCCCTCCACATCTGCTGCAGCTAGTGGACAGGATGCCCTCCCACGAGACCCACAGGCCACCAGTACCACTCCCCCTGCAGAAGGTGAACCACCCCGGAAATGTTCCCTTTGACCCAGACAGACACCAGAGAAAGTTGCCAAGAACAAGACCACCTCCAGGAAATGAGTCCCTCCAGGATGTCCCACTTGTTGTGTTCCACTGTGTCACCATGTCCACTTTGAACTGCCATTGCTCCTCTTCCTATGGCCCCTTGGACACTGGACCTGCGCTACAAACAGACTGTGCCACTGCACTGGACTTTTCCCAACCATCACCCCACCCTTTTGCACTTTTTATTATAAACCCAATTTATTAATAAACACTCGTGGACACAACTTGAGTAATAGTGCTTTATGTGAAGGAAATGGACAATGTATTGAACTGTATTGAACTGCATGTTCCTGTGCAAATGTCCTGTAATGTGTTCATCCATCCTACAAATATGTCTCAGCAGTATGTACACATCACAGCATTACACTGTTGTAACCACACCAACATCTGTAATAAGGGAAGGCATAGGTGACAGTTAGTTGGGATCCAAAGGTACTGACTGACATTATACTACAGCCACATAGGACAACATTTAAATGGAGAAATGTATAGTTTAACAGTGTTAACTGAGTGTCATTGGAAGTACTGCTCTATGATGTTTGCGCTGTTGTCCACATCCTCCTCCTCTTCCTCCATCTCACTGTCCTCTGTGTCCACTGCTGCCACAGGTGCATTTTCACCCCCCTCATCCTGCAGATAGGGCACATGGTGTCTAAGGGCCAAATTGTGTAGCATGCAGCACACAACAACAATCTTGCAGACCTTCTCAGGGGAGTAGCATAGAGGTCCATCTGTTAGATGGGGGCACCTGAACTCAGTCTTCAGGAGACCGAAGGTCTGTTCAACAATCATTCTTGTACTCCCATGAGCATCATTGTACCTATTCTCTGCCCCTGTTCTCGGCTTCCTAACAGGGGTCAAGAGCCAGGACAGATTTGGGTAGATGGAGTCACCTGGAAGAAGTGAGGGATACACATTAGTCTTGCACAATGACGGGGTGGAAGTGACCTCACTCCGCTGGCGTTAGGCGTCATGGTGGAAGGCGGTCTTCTCCCCCGTGCAATTCCTCATTGGTTAAGATAGGGCTCTATGGAGTACAGGAAACCAATGATGATGAATGCCATTGGTGACGGTGTTCACCGCCACAGACGTGACCACCATTTTCTTCCTACTACTTCACTTGATTCCTGACTTTCCACTGGTCTACATCTCCACTGCCTGTGCTACTGTGACCTGTGTCTGGAACCTGCCATGGCCTGTGCTACAGGGGAAAGCCTTCACGTCCCAGCCTTCACGTCGGAGGAGTTGGAGAGGCTCATGGATGGGGTCCTACCCCTGTATGGGCAGTGATAGGGGCCTTCAGACCGACAGGTGAGTACTTGATGGGTACAATGCATGTGACATGGCTGCATGTGGATGTATGTGTGTGCTGGCAGTGTGTCATTTGGGGGTGTGTGGCTACATGCAATGTGAATGGAGGGGTGCAGGTGATGTGTGTTCCTGATGAGGGGCAAATGCTGTATATAGGCCATGTGTGTGACAGGCTGGACTGTCTGATTCATGGATTCCCTCTGTCTGTGTTTTCTCTTCAGGTCAGTGCCATCGCCAAGAACGTGCGGACCCTGGGGTCCATAGCCGGCTGAGCACCCACTGCAGGAAACAGTGGGAGGACCTGAGACGCTGGGCCTGGAAGACCGCAGAGGCCCAGCTGGGGGCGGCGTCCCAACAAGGGAGGGGTGCCTGTCGGAGCTTGACCCCCCTAATGGCCCGCATACTGGCGGTGGACAATCCTGAGTTGGATGGGCGCTTGTGGGCAGCACAGTAGCCACAAGGGAGTGAGAACAGTGTGTGTGTCATTCATCATTGTTGCCTGGCATGGGAATTGGGTGTAGGGTTCTAGTCAGTGGATGCACCAATATGGCAGTTTAGACATTGCTGCGTAGTCCAGCTAAGGTATGTTGGGTGGTATATATATTTTAATTTGCTAGGTAGCTGGCTTTCAGTGGCAGACAGGGCTTAGTTGGTCCCAGTAGTGTGCAGATGGCAGTGTTTGCCTCCTACCTGCTGTAGTACATAGCCAATGGTATGCCAGTGTGGTCCTTGCTGCCGATTCATAGCCCCAGTGAGTGATAGTGATGTGTATGCCATCTGTGCTGTTGGTGCTTTGATAGATCCTGTGCTCCCTTTCTTTCCCCTCTCCTTTTGTCATCCTGTCCATGTGTGCATTAGCATCATCTGGCGAAGGAGCAGGGGGATCGGCGAGTGAGGGAACTGCAACCCCTCAGGAGGCTGAGTCCACTGATGCATAGGGGACCAGTGGAACGGAGGGAGAGGAGAGCACCACGGAGGCAGGAGTGGTTACTAATAACTCTACTTCCTCCTCCGATGGGAGCTCCCTGGTGGTGGCAGACCCCTCTGGGATGAGCCCAGGTACTTCACCTTCTGTCACCCCCCATACCAGCATTGCCCTCCCAGAAGCCCCTCACCCAGTCGCCCATGCCGGTTCGCCCAGGAGGATGGGCATCTCCTTCGCCCCAGGCACCTCAGGCCCTGCATTAGTCAGCCCTGCTGCCCTCAGTGAGGAGGCTATTGACCTCCTGAGATCAATCTCTGTAGGGCATTCAACCATAGTAAATGCCATCCATGGGCTGGCATCCCATGTGCAGCAATGCAGTGCCTTCCTGGAGGGCATTCACAGTGGCATGGCGGCCCCACATAAATCGTTTCAGGCTCTGGCCTCTGCTCTGATGGCAGCCAGTGTCCCTGTTTCTTCCATCCCCCTCCAACTACCTCTTCCAAACCCATTCCACGCACACATTCGGACAAGCAGGCACCCAAAAGAACAGACAAGACTCGCATTGACAAACACAGGTAGCACACTCCAGTCCACAAGCACACACACAGCCGACACACAGTTGCATACACAACAACAGCCACTGCCTCCACTGTCTCCCCCTCCTCTTCCTCACTCACAGTCATATCAGCACTCACACCTGCATGCACAGCATCAGCAGTCCCAGATCCTGCCAACTGCACACCCTTGCCCACAGTCACAACATTAGACCCGCAGACATACATACCACATGTGCAGTCGCCACCACCATCACCACCATCACCACCACATGCAGCACTCCCACCTCACTTGCAGACACCACCACAACATCAATCCACACGTCCTGTTTGACCTCCCCCACCCTGCCTGTCCCCCTCCAAAGATGCACAAACGCTCCCACTCAGACCCCCAACTGCCATCCACCTCACACACGCACACTGTCCATGCACCTGCACTGAAGTCCAGCACACCTCCTCCTTCTACAGCCACTCCCTCTACCTCCCCTCCCATACCTCCTCCCACAACCCACCCCATTTGTCCTAAGAAGCTTTTCTTTTCCCACCTTGACCTCTTCCCTCCACCTCCCCGTCCTGCCTGTAAAAGGAAAGTCCCACCCACCAGCCCAGTACCTCCACCCCAAATCAAGCCCTGTACCTCCCCCGAAGACTTCATCTACTATTAAGGGGCCTAAGAGTGGCATTCCGGCCCCCCGCCCCAAGACCACTCCTCAGCCCCCTAAATGGAAGTGTAAAGACCTGCCCCCTCCAAAACCCAAGCCCAAGGACACCTCCTTCCCAAAAAAAAAAAACACCATCTCTACCACCCCAACCCCTGAGATGCCTTTCTATTTCCAACATGATGCCCCTGCCCAGTCGAGTCCCGGTGTTGTCATATGTGGACTTTGGACTGGCCAATGGGCCTGCTTGTACATATGTCCTTCATCATGTTTAAACTTTACGCTCGTTATCCAACAGGATTACAGTGGTTGGACCAGCAGTATATGTACTAGATTTTTTTGCTTCTTGGTTATGTTGCTATCGATTTACACTGCAGATTGTTCTGGGTGTGTGGTGTGTGTGTATGGTGTGAGTTGTGTGTGTGTGTGTCACTCTCCCCTCCCTCCATCCCTCCCTTGTGTGCTAGGCGGCTGTACTCACTGTCGTCGTCTTCGTCAGCGTTGGTGCTCCTGGACGGCCATGGCATGGTTCGGCATCGGGAAGACTTCCAGTTCTGTTTCCATTGAGGCCGCTGACTCCTCTGTGTCCCTGGAGGTGAGTGTCTCCTTTTATATGATGTGTTTCTGCCAGGCTTTTGGTGGCATTGCTATCCCCCCCGGAAATTCTGGCGGTCTGCTAATTCATAATATGGTGGGCGGATCTGTGTCTTCCGCTTGCCTGAAGAGGGCTACCGCAGTTGTCAGTGGTTCTACCTCACTGGTGGTTGGGGTGGTAGATTGGCTGTCTATGGGAGAGATTGACGCTGGTAGACTTGGCATCATTGCAATGGTCTCCCCTAACTTTTTGCCTCTACTTCCCAGGTTGTTTCTGTGTGCTGGACTCTAAATTATATGTGTACACTGGCTTATCCATGTGCCCACTTACCAGGCTTAAACCTTCCCTTTTTATACATGTAAGGCACCCCCAAGGTAGGCCGTAGGCAGCCCCATGGGCAGCGTGCAGTGTATGTTAAAGGTGGGACATGTACTTATGTGTTTTAGATGTCTTGACAGTGAAATACTGCCAAATTTGTTTTTCACTGTTGCAAGGCCTATCTCTCTCATAGGTTAACATGGGGGCTGCCTTTAAATAATATTAAAGCACAGATTCCCCTTTGGAGAAGATAGACATGTGGAGTTTGGGATCTCTGAACTCACAATTTAAATAACACATTTTAGTGAAGCAGTTTTTTTGATTCTGTGTTTGAAAATTCTACTTTTAGAAAGTAGGCTTTTTTTGCTTAAAACATCCTGTGACTCTGCTTGTTTGTAGTTTCCTGTCTGGGTCAGTTTGACAGTTGGTCTGTTTGCACCTCTCTCTAGACAGTGACACAAAGGGTGCTGAAGTGTAGCCTGCATATCCTGATGAGCCATCCGTGCTGGGAGGGAGGGGAGGAGTGATCACTCACACCTGGAAGGGCTGTGCCTGCCCTCACACAATGCAGTCTCTGACCCTCTGGTGTGTGTCTGGGGCCTTGCCTGGGCAAGGCAGGCTCTTACAAACAAGAGAGACTTTTCTTTGAAGTAGGCCTCCTTCAAAGTCAGAAAAGGGTATAAGAAGAGCACCCAAAACTCCTGAAAATGAGATTACGTCTGGAACCAAGAGGAACCTCTGCCAAGGAGAAGAGCTGGAGAAGCTGGAGGAGGAGTACTGCCCCTTTGCCTGTGACTGTGCTTTGCTGAGTTGGCCTACAGTAGCTACTTCTGCCTGAGAGGAAATGTGCCTGATGGAAAAGGACAGAAATCCACGCAAAGACCATTGTGCGGGAAAACTTTTGAAGCACTACCTGCTTCCCTGCTGAAAAATGACATGCCACTGGCCTTGCGGCTGAAATCAATGCTCTAACCTGCATTGCGGCTGGGAGATCAATGCAATGTGGCTGGAGAAATGATGTGAAACACCTGCAGCGGCTGCTGTTAACGACTCAAGCCCCCACACAGTGCAGTTTCTTGACACCGTGCAACCGGATTTCGACCCAACATCCCTGGGTGCGGAAAATCAACCCAAAGCCTGCCTGGACCCACAGTGCCTGTCCGGATCAACACATCGCTCTCTTGCAGGAGAAAAGAAATGACACGCCTACCGGAGGAGGAACGACGCATGCTCTCTCTTACAAGTGAAAAAATGACGCATCGCTGGCCTTTTTTGCTGCACACTTGCCCGTGCAGCTTTGTTTTGATGATACCCAGGTACTTTTGTATGCTAACAACGTTCTCACTGTTTTCTAAAGGAATTAAGAATCTTTTGATTTTTACATTTATAGCTTCACTTGTGTATGTTGGATTTTTGTTGTTTTGGTCTTGTTTTGGATTATGTCATTTTGTAGTGTATTCACCAAGTTACTGTGTGTGTTGGTACAAATACTTTACACCTTGCTTCTGAAGTTAAGCCTGCCTTCTCATGCCCAGCTACCAAGGGGGTGAGCAGGGGTTAACTGAGGGTGATTTTCCTTTACCCTGACTAGTGAAGGTCTTAGCTTGGACAGGAGGTAACCTGACTGCTAACCAAAGACCCCATTTCCAACAGCCGCCATGGTCATAATTTGGAGGACATTACCGCTGGCCTGGCAGCGGTACTACCGCCATCGCGAGCGTGGCGGTCACCTGACCGCCAATGTCATGATGAACACCAATGTCTTTTACCTATGTTTTTTGGTTTGGAGTGTAGTAGATGTACGTGGTGTGGAATTATGTGGGTTGCATTAGAATTGTTAATTTTGGAATTGCATGAGGTGGAATTGTCTTTTACATACGTATGAGTGTTGTGGTTGCAACATCATGCCTGATGAAAGCCTGGGGGAGTGGAGGTACTGAACTATTCTTATGTGAGTGGTGCAGTCCAGAATTTAAGGGAATTGTTGATTGGTTAAAGGGGGAGGAGTCTAGATATCTTTAGTATCAGTAGAGGAAAGAGCATCATGGCCCAGAATGCTGAAAAATTGTAGAAAATAGAACAATTTCGCCTCAGAAACAGTTCTTCAGTAAAACACAAATGTTGGGGTGTAATTTCATAGACTGTTTATTTACAACACAGCAGATAGGAATCCCACCACCAAATCTGGTACACAATGACCTGTGACCAACACTTATTAAACCGCAATGAAGAGAAAGGGGGACCAGGGCTCTTTCAAACACTGCACTTCTTTGATCCAGAGAGTACCCAGGGGAACCCATTCACCACATGTCTAAAAGTTGCAAAATATTTTGTATTATTAAATTCTTGTTTTTACATGGCACTTTGATACGTTCAAGTTTCCCAGGTCTATGATGAGTACCTTATCTGTGCCAGGATATTTCTTTGCCTTTTGGGACTTGTAGTGCTGATTTTAAAATAGACAAAAAAGACTACAGGTGCAATAATGCAAATCAAAATATGGTATGGATGGGCTTCTCATACATTGGCACCTTGCAAATTCTGCGCTATGTGCCCACAGTCTGGTGGATAACTCCCAAACTTAGATGGTCCATATTTGAGTAGTTAATCGAGTCCAAGATTTTTCTTTCAAACCTGGTGCTTAAAGGCCCGGCTAGTCAATTATAAATCCAGAACTACAAGTACCAGAATGTAAGGTAAAAGTATGGACCGACATGGCATTTGAGCCACAGACCTAGTACACTTTAATGCTCTGCTTGTAGTTTCACACCACTAAAATCATTATTAACAACAATACTCATTTTAGGGAAATCAATACTCATTTTAAGGACATTAGAAGTATGAAAAGCTGCTGGAATTCAAACCTTTCACCTGTTGCACACACAGATCATCAGCAAGCGCACTAACCCATTGAGCTCTTTTGCTAACCTAGAAGTAAATGATATTTTTAACATTTGCATTTGCAGCAAGAGCTGTACCCTATGCAATTGTTTTCTGGATTTAAACATGTCAATTCATGGCTGTCCTGCGTGATGTTACACACCCGGGGATATTTGTTCCTAATGAATTGTTACTCAAAACAGGTGAGGCGTCACTTGTTGGCCACAGACACACCACTGGCTCTGGAGATGCTAAATCTTGTGAAAGTTTAATGCCTGCTCTGTTATTACTTCCGATCACGGAGGATCAAGGCTGCCTCCAACTTACTGGGAAACTGTGTGGGCCATGGGCCTCAACAAGTATTAGGACACATTCTACCTCCCCAACCACACCCTTGAATTGCTAAGTTGCCATAAACTTGGACATTCGATCCATTAGTAATGGCTTTTAGCCAACAGCACTTTCCATGACGAGATTTGTATTTACAAATGAATCCAATATTGAGCGAAAATACTAGTCCCAAAATGCATCATCTCTTTATTAAGAAAGCAGGTCTGGTAACAGAGGAACACTGGAGTGGATGCCTGTTTGTGGCCTTAGGGGTGGGGGGCACTGTGAAAGCTGATACAGGAGCCCTCTAGTCGTTTCCTGCTTGTGCCCCGGGGGCACTGTAAAGTGCACACTTGATAGGAGCGAAGGAATGCACAAAAACAAAATCTCCATAGTGCTGAGCCCTACGGCAATCAAGAGCAGCTGTGGGGTGCTGTGCTGTTGAATAAAAGGCACACAATGGTGAAACATGAGAGCTGCGCCATGACAGAATTGTTTTCACTCATGCTCAAAATGGAAAGGCAGTGGGAGCAACTGTGTGTAAGGAGAGCCTTCCCATTCCACCGTGAGCAGAAGAAAAAAATAGTGCACCAAAACTAACCCAAATAGACAGGAGGGGAGTAGTGCATGTAATAGGGCCAGTAGTCATGGAAGGGAACCAAACACCAAAAGAAGGGACAAATACATACAATTCACAAATGAAAAGCCAGGTTTTTAGAAAGGCACAGAAGAGAACGAATGATAAACAGTGGGCGTATTTGAAGCTCTCAGAGTAGACAACAGCATGTCTCAAAAAGATAGTTCATGCACTGCCTAGGCAGGATGTAAAAAGGCCCTACTATGGATTAGACTGTTTGTGGCAACGCATGACATAGCTAGATGCTGGAAATCAGTGGAAGTCCCATCACTAGAGAAATGGAAGGCAGGGCTAGACAGGTGCATGGCCCTGGAAAAGCCCATCAACGCTGCAATGGGTTCCCCCCAGAAACATGGGAGGGGCTCAGTGGACTAGGCCTGCTTTTGTGGGATTGTACGTGAGTCACATACTGACTGGACCCAGTTCCTAGCTATAGAAGTGCAGGCTTATGGAACAAGATAAGACAACCCTGAGGGGCAACCTGTCGGAAACAGGTTGCGATGTTGGGGGCCAACAGTGCAGCTGGACAGGGGACCAAAGGTGACAATGTAGTAATTTAATTCTTAATGCTTTTCGCTGCTTTGCAGGCATGGTGTTATTGGGAATGGATATGGACACAGAACTGTACTACGTTTCATTTTTTGGACAATATTTTGTTAGAAGTAACAAGATTGAAATGCCAATGAAATATGTATATAAAAAATGGCAAAAAATATTGACAATGCCAATAGCTTTCATATACAATGCCTGCTTGCTTTGATGCTGCACGGCAGGTACACTGCTCTACATGTCAAAACATAGAGAAAGCCAGTAGCTCTTGTCTCCTATGCAAGACGCATTGACTTTGCCAATGCTTGTTTGTTGATATCATCATGTGGGGCCATGCCCACTGAACTCTATTCTCCTTGCTATGGCCCTAAAAGACTACAGAAAAGGCATACAAAGTCTCAATATCGATATATAAACATAACAAAATACTAAGCATGCTCATGTCAAATTAGTCCAATATGGTTAAAAGAAATGTATAAGAACTCAACGCTCTTTTTATATTTTGCCCCACACTGTATTTTCCCTTACTCTTGGTAGGGGCATTGAAAGCTTTCTTGTTTGATTCACATAAATTACAATATTTCAAGACATCCATTGACTCACATGCTATGCCAGTAGCTAATCGCCACACGTTGTAACCTGCATTTTAATGTTAATCTGAAAATTTGCACTTAGGGCTTGGTTAATTGATGTGTCTGTTGTATTCAGAAAACATGTGTAATGAAAATCCTTGGTTGCGGAGAAGCAATAAACACACCTTCTGTGACTAAAGAATATGGACATGCTCTAGGAGGCAAGTATATAACACTTTGCCTCTCAGATATCGGCAGCAGTAAACTACTCTGAGGTGTGGATTCCATGGCACAGCCGCCGGATGACCGACTTAGGTTCTGAACACTTAGAATGTTTTAAGAGTCTGTGATGGTTTAAAGTTCCCTGCCAATGTAAGACGTCTTCCCAAAGCATAGCAAACTAACCCTTTAAATGTAGTTCTCATCTACTCACTAATACCTGTTAGAAATGGGGTCTCTGGTTGGCAGTCAGTTTGCACTCTCTCCAAGCAGGGACCCTCACTCTAATCAGGGCAATGGAGATACACGCTTATGATAACCCCTGCTCACCCCCTTGGTGCCTTGGCACAAGCAGTCAGGGTTATCTCAAAGGCAATGTGTAAAGTATCTGTACCAGAACACACAGTAATATAGTGAAAACACTCCAAAATAGATACTGCACCAGTTTAGAAAAATCGCTAATATTAATCTAAATCAAACAAGACCAAAACGACAAAAATCCAACAGTCACAACTCTAGTTAGGAATTTTTAAAATAACAAGCATCTTACTCCATAGAAAAAAACTGGATGCGTTGATGTTACACAAAGTCCCTGGTTTGTGTTAAACAAAAGCCGCACAGTGTTGATTCCATACTCGCAAGTGAAACCGTGCGTCATTTCTTCTCCGATCGACTAGGCTATAAAAATGTTCTCTCCTGCAAGAGAGCAATGCATCAATTTCTAGCCAGCCACTCCAGGTCCGAGCAGGTTCACAATGATTTTGATGCCAGGCGATATTGCGTGCAAAATCCGTCTGCACCAGGATGAGAATCCATGCTGCGTCCGGTTTGCGTTGATTTCAGCAGCCACAAGCGGGTGTTGCGTTGTTTCTCTACCCGTGATGCAGGTGATGTGTCGATTTCCCAGCTGCGATGAAAGTGGTGTGTCGATTTCAAACTTGATGCAGGTGGCACGTCATTTTTACAGCCATGTTGTAGGTGGTGCATAAAAAATTTCCCTGCACGTCTCCTGTGCATGGATTTCAACCTTGGTTCCACCAGCTTCACCTTTCAAGGGCCTGGGGACTGGATAGGGCACCCCTTGGGTAGGAGTCTCAGCAGAGAGTCCAGGTGCTTGCAGAGGAAGTCTTTGAGAGAGATACTTCAATACAGGAAGCAAGCTCAGTCGAAGCCCTTGGAGACACTTTGCCCTGCCGGTGGGACTACCTAGGACATACCTTAGGGATGCCTGACATGGACAAAAAGGGAAGGTTTGGGCCTGGCAAGTAGGTACACTTGCCAGGTCAAACTGGCAGTTTAAAACTGCACACACAGACACTGCCGTGGCAGGTCTGAGTGCGGTTTACAGGGCTACTCATGCAGTGGCACAATCAGTGTGCAGGTCCACTAGTAGCCTTTGATTCACAGGCCCTGGGCACCTCTAGTGCACTTACTAGGGACTTACTAGTAAATCAAATATGCCAATCATGGAAAAGCCAATTACACATACAATTTACACAGGGAGCACTTGCACTTTAGCACTGGTCAGCAGTGGTAAAGTGCTGAGAGTACCAAAAGCAGCAAAAACAGATTCCAGCAGATTGTCAAAACACAGGAAGCAGAGGCAAAATGACAGCTGAAATTGGGGAAAACTACCCAACTGTTATATTCTGAAGGTGATGTGTTATCTGGGTTCTGGCTGCCTCCCAGCAACAGTGGGGATTCTGGAATGTGGGGCTTGGAAGAGAGGCGGTTGGAGTGGGTGCAGCCGGGCCAGGGTCGTATGTACAATAAAGCCATAATTTTTCGTAAAGGAAAACTCTCACCGTGTGATGTCTTCAACTTAACAGTGGCGCTGAGGGTGAGTCCAACCTGCTGTGGTATCGGTGGTTCAGCGACCTTGGACCGGTGGAGGCAGCATCGGTTGTGGTGCGGCACGAGGAAGGAGTGGACACAGAGCGAGGACGAAGACGGAGGCACAAAGTAATGAAGCCTGGGGCGCTGGCCATGAAAACGGAGAGCCGGAAGTGTTAAAAAAGGCACATTTTTTCTGCATTTCTAAATTGAAGACGCGTGTGCGCGAGGTCGGCAAACGTGAGATAGGTCAATGCGCGCGGTTGCTTAGCAACGCACGTGCAACAGGAAATAAACAGCCGATGCGTGTGGTTGCTTAGCAATGCGTGTGCAGCAGCAAAAGGAAAAAAACAACAACCGGGTATTCAGGACACAACGCGAAGCGTTGCATAGAATAAACTTGTGTTTTGGCATTAATGCCATTTGAAAACGATTTTACCAAGTTTGAACTCAGAAACAACTTTACCAATTCTGAACTCGAGTTGAACTTTAATTAAAGTACACAGGAACTTTAAAATCAACTCCAATTGTTATCGACATTGAAGAAAAAAATTTAACAAAACAAAGTGGAACTATTATATTAAAAAGAGGACAATGGCAGTACAATCCATATCCCCACCACCAACATTTTTAGAACTTCCAGGAGAACCCTGCATGACCTAGGAGGACTGGAAGGACGCTTTTGTCACATATCTAGAGGCTATTGGAGGGGGAATGTACGTAGAAAAGAGGAAGCTAGCAATTTTAAAACATTGCCTAGGGGTAGAAGGAAGGAAAGTATTAAAAACTTTACCATTACAAGGCTTACAAGGAGGAGACTCGGATCAAGAGGAGGATGTATATGCAAGTGCCATGACGGCATTGGAAGAAAATTATGGAAAAAAAATGAACATAGTAGTGGAGCGACACAGGTTTTTCATGTGCACTCAGAAACCAAATGAAACAATAGATCAGTATGTAAATAGTCTATGAAGGTTGGCCATTTCTTGCAAATTTAGGGATTTAAACAATGAGATCATCCGCGACCAGTTCATAAATAGACTGAAAGACACTAAAATACAGGAGAAGTTATTAAGTTGAAAAAATCCCACCTTGGATAGAACAGTAGAAGTCGCAAGACATATGGAAAGCACAACTCAATATGTCAAGGAACTCAATACGCAGGGTGACAATAAACAACAGAATATTGTGGGGGAGGTGGGGTACCCTAAGAAAAAGAGTGCAAATAAATTTGACGAAAGCCATGGGAAGAGATAAGAAAGCTTTAGGTGCGGAAGTAATAAACATTTAGCGGAAGCAAAAAATTGCCCGCCCATAAACACTAAGGGGGTCATTACGACCCTGGGGGTCGGTGGTAAAGCGCGGTAAGACCGCAAACAGGCCCGCGGGAAATAAAATGGAATGTCATCTGCCACCTCACTGTTCCGACCGCCATGGCGGTGAAGACCGCTGGGCTGGAGATTACCGCCGATGGTGTCAGGACCCTGCATACCGCCATGGATCTCGGGTGGTTGGGAACCGCCTTGGTGGGCACTATCAGTGCCAGGGAATTCCTTCCCTGGCACTGATAGGGGTCTCCCCCACCCCTGCTCCCCCCCACAAATCTTCCCCCCACACCCTCAACCCCATTCCACCCCCCAAAGGTGCCCCAACCCCCACACACCCGACCCCGAACATGCACATATACACTCCCCTACACGCACACCCCCCCAACATGCACATACACACACCCCTACACGCACACATACACCCCGACAACACATACCCGCACACATACAAACAGAGATGCACACCGTCCGACCCGCACACATTTCCCATACACACAACACCCCCGCACGCATACACTCACTCACTCACCCCCTCTACACTCTCACACGCACACCCCCATGCACGCACACAACGCACAACACCCCCTCACCCCCTTCCCTAACGGACGATCAACTTACCTTGTCGGTTGATCCTCTGGGAGGGGACGGGATCCATGGAGGCAGCTCCGCCACCAGAACACCGTCACCAGAACACCGCTACACCAAATCATGGGACGTGATTCGGTGGGTGGTGTTCTGTTGACTTGGCGGTGGAGGTTGAGCATCCGCTTTCCCGCCGTCCGCCAGTATGGCTGCTGGCGGCTTTCCGTACGAAAAAGGATGGCTGGCTGCCAGCGGTCATAATACTTGGCACGGAAGACCGACACCACTGGCGGTCTTCAGCACGGTGGTACCTCGGCGGGGGCCTGCGAAAAAGACCGCCGAGGTAGTAATGACGCCCTAAATCTTTTAGATGCAGAAAAATCGGGCAGTTTGCGAGAGTGTGCAGGATGGTTGGTGAATACAAATTCAAAAAGCCGGTGAACACAGTAAAAAGAAACGGGACGAAGGATAGTAGTACTAGTGAGGAAGAGTTGAAAGTTTTGGCTGTGAAAGATGGAACCACAGTGGTGTGCACTCAGCTTGGATACAGGGCTAAGGAATACAATCCACCAGAGTGTGTTATTGAAGTGAATGGAAAACAGACACAGATGTGGGCAGACTCATGTTCACCATTTACCCTAATTGATGAACAAGAATGGGGGAGTTTGAGAAACAACAAACTTAAACCCACTGACGTGTCACCGGAAGGGTATGGTGGAGGTAAACTACGAGTTTTAGGCTATTTTGAAGCAGATCTGGGATTTAAAGACCAGAAAATGCGAGCGAAAGTATATGTAGTAAGTCAAGGACGATCATTGCTCGGATAGAGGGAGCAACGTGCGTTGAACATGGTGTTGGATCCAAATCATCCTGAGCAAGTATTGTTAACAAAAGAAAGTGTAGAGAGAAAATGGTTGATGAAGTTTCCCGAGGTGTTTAAGGACAAGCTGGGTTGTCTCAAGGGTTTTGAACACCAGATTATTTTGAAAAAGGATGCAGTGCCAAAGGTACATAAGGCACGGGTGGTACCAATATCACTAAGGAGTAAATTAAAGGAAGAACTTCAAAGGTTGTGTGATGAAGGTATAATCGAACCAATAGAAGCATCCAAATGGCTGAGTCCAATAGTGATAGCAAGGAAACCTGATGGTAGAATCCGCATGTGTGTGGACTTGAGGGATCTGAATGATAATATTTTGATAGATCTGTTTCCATTGCCAAGAATACATGAGATGTTGGCCAGTGTGAGAGGAGGGAAGTATTTCATGACGCTGGATTTATCGAGTGCGTATCACCAGGTGTGTCTGACGGAAGAATCACGACATTTGACATCTTTCATCACAACTGAGGGAGCGTTTCAATTTGTGAGGATGCCTCTCAGCTTTGCATCTGCTTCTGCAGTATTCCAAAGGGTTATGCAGGGAATACTAAACAAAGTGCGGAACACGTTGGTATTCCAGGATGATGATGTGCTCCAGCAAGCACATGATGAAATATTGGCAGAGGTATTAAAGAAATAGCAGGAAGCTGGACTTACCATCAGCAGAAACAAGTACAGATTCGGCGTGGAAGAGGTGGAGTATCTAGGACATACGTTGAATCATCAAGGTGTGAAACCTAAGCAGAAGTTGATAGATGCTATAGCAAAAGCTCCTGCGCCACAAAACAAAGAGCAGCTGAGATCATTCTTGGGCTTAGCCGAGTATTACTCGAAGTTTGTGGAACATTTTGCAGAAAAGGTACATGTGTTGAGGAACTTGATGAAGAAGGGATGCCATTTTAAATGGTCCAATGAGTGTCAGGAGGCATTTGATGTGATTAAGAAAGCTATTGTTAAAGCCATCAAACTTAAGCCATATGATCCAGATGATGAGACGATAATTGTAGCAGATGCCAGCAATTACAGATTGGGAGCGGCATTGTTGCAAAGACACGAAGGAAGAGAAAGAGTGGTGGCGTTTGCGTCACGAACATTGAAGAGAGCGGAGCCAACATATTCGACGGTAGAAAAGGAGGCATTGGCATGCTGGTGGAGTGTACAACATCCGTACATATGTGTGGGGCACGGAATTTGAATTGAGGACAGATCACAAACCCCTGATAGACATGTTCACTACTAAGGGGGCCAGCAAAGCAACTCCAAGAGTAGCAAAATGGATGTATAGACTACAGTAATACACATTCAAAATGAAATATGTACAGAGTATAAAGAACATAAACGCAGATTGCATGTCAAGACTACCTGTGGACAATGATGAGGAAATTGTAGAGGATGAATGGGTGGTGGCAGACATCTCAGAAACCTGGAGAGCCATAGATCAGGAGGAATGGGTTACTGCTGTTCGGGAGGATGTGTTGCTGAATAAGATTGTAAAAGAATTACCGATGATGGGAAAAATGGAGAAAAAACATATGGATGCTGATATGAGTGAATTTAAGCATGTATGGGAAGAGTTGTCAGTTATGGATGGAGTGCTGAGAAGAGGAGACAGATTAGTGGTACCGGAAAGATTGAGATAGAGAGTGTTAAAGTTGATGCATGAAGGGCATGGGGGCATGTCTGCAATGAAAAAAAAGGTTCGGGCGGATTTCTGGTGGCTGGGTATGGACAAGTATATTGAAAGATATGTGTGGAATTGCATTGCGTGCACGTATAGCGACAAGTCACATGTGTTATCGGAAACAACTATTAGTTTGCAAGAAATATCGGAGAGAGCGTGGGAAAGGGTGGCTATAGATATATGTGGGCCATTTGAGTATTTGGGTTGCCAGGAGAGGTTTGCCATAGTCATGATGGACTATTATTCAAAGTGGCCTGAGGTGGCATTTGTGAGGGAGGTGAAGACAAGTAAGGTTATTACATTTTGTGAGGAAATATTTAGAAGGGAAGGATGTCCAGGAGAAATAGTCAGTGATAATGGACCACAATTCACTTTGGGTGAATTTATGCTCTTCCTCAAGAATTGGGGAATTAAACATTGTAGGATACCAGTTTACCATCCTAGAGGAAATGGCATGATTGAGAGATTTAATCCAGTGTTGGGAGAGAATATTCAACTAGCCCTATACAACAACGTCTCTTGGAAGTCTCAAATTAGGAACATGCTGTGGAATTACAGAACAACACTACATAGTGTGACACGTGAGTCTCCATTTTTACTATTGAAGGGGAGGAGGCCATGCACTACAGCCGTGCCAGAATGGATGGGAAGGCATAAAGAAATAGTGGTTAATCATGAGCAGGTCAGGGAAAGGGTAAAGACGTATCAGCAGCAATATGTATCAAGACACAACAGTAAGGTTATAAGAAAACAAAAGGTGTATGAGAAGGGCAAATGGGTGAGAGTGATGTTAGGTAACGTGGCAAGGAAAGGGGAATCCAAGTTGTCGGAGCCAAAAAGTGTGTTAGGCGTAAAAGGAAACTGCATCACGTTATCAGATGGTAACTGGTGGAATGCAAGGAGGATAGTGAGGTGTTCGGAGGTGGAAATAAATGAGTGGCTAAAGAAAAAAGATGTGAATGAAAGGGATGGATTCAATGGAAAGGAAAGGAATGGGGTACGGTCAGGTGACAGGGAAAATGAAGTACGTTCGGAGAGGGAAAAAAATGTGTACAAAAGATCCAGTGCTAGAGCGAAGGAGCCGTCGAGGTTACTTAGGGATTTTGTGTGCGGTTAGTATGTGTATATAGTCAGAATCATTTGCATAAGAAAAAAAGATATTAGCATTAGGCTTTTTAATCTTGTTAGTAAGAGTTAGCATATTTATTATAGGATTGTGGATGTGTTATATTCTGAAGGTGATGTGTTATCTGGGCTCAGGCTGTCTCCCAGCAACAGTGGGGATTCTGGAATGTGGGGCTTGGAAGAGAGGCGGTTGGAGTGGGTGACAGCTGAGCCAGGGTCGTTTGTACAATAAAGCCATACTTTTTCATAAAGGAAAACTCTCACCGTCTTCAACTTAACACCAACCTCATGGGAGTTCTCATCACTAAGGTGGAAGAATCTGGACAGACCATCAACATTGGCGTGTTCTGTTCCAGGACGGTATTCCACAGTAAAGTCTACCTCAACAGTTTTGGGTCCTCTCCCCTCATCTGCATTAACCATCTGAGGGGCCTGTGGTCTGTCTGAACCTGGAAGTGAGTCCCAAACAAGTAGGTCTTAGCTTTCTCAGCGCCCAGACCACAGGAAAAGCTTCACACTCAATTGTACTCCACCTACATTCCCGGGGAAGTAACTTCCTACTAATGAAGGCTACAGGCTGGTCAAGGCCCTCTTCATTTAGCTGTGCACGTACTGCTCCCATGCCATTCTCTGAAGCATCAGACTGCATGACTAGCTCCTGGGAGAAGTCAGGGACCTTCAGCACGGGTGCCGTGCACATGGCTACCTTCAGGGCATCAAAACCTGTCTGGCAAGCCTCAGTCCAGATCACCTTTTTGGTTTGCTTTTTGGAGGTTAACTCAGTCAAGGGAGAAACAATAGTGCCATACCCCTTGACAAACCTCCTATAGTATCATGTGAGACCTAAAAAGGCCAGAACGGTGTCAATCTTGGGCTGTAGGGGTGCCACCTGGCCACTCGCCACCTGTTGTCCCGAGTACACCACAGAGCCCTGCCCTATTTGGCATTTACTCACCTTAATAGTGAGGCCTGCCTTCTGCAGAGACTCCAACACTTTGCAGAGGTGCTGCAAGTGTTCCCCCCAGCTGGAGCTGAACACATCAATGTCATCCAGGTAGGCTGCACTGAAGTCTTTCATCCCAGCCAAAATCTGGTTAACCTCTGAAAGGTTGCAAGGGCATTTTTCATCCCAAAGGGCATCAACCTGAACTGGTAGTGCCCATCTGTGGAAGACAATGCAGACCTCTCCTTGCCCCCCTCAGTTAGAGCAATCTGCCAATACCCAGGTGTTAGATCAAATGTGCTGAGAAACTTGGCAGCTCCCAACAGATCAATGAGCTCAACAGCTCGGTAGATGGGGTGGGGTTAGTCTTCATAATGGCGTTGAGTCAAGGGTTGTGCCCACAGTACCTGAGTTATGAAGTTGCACCGGGGGCAGCAGCCATTGGGACTGGGCCACGGGCTACTGGAGAACTCAATAACCCCTAGTGCTAACATTTTGGACACCTCATCCTTAATGCTAGCCCTGACCTTGCCATTCACCCAGTAAATCTTGTGTTTTACGGTTTGACTGTCCCCAGTGTCCTCATAATTTGTACAAAAATGAGTGACCCCTGGGACCAAGGAAAACAATGAGGCAAACTGTCCCAACACCTGGCGACAGTCCCTTTGTTGGTCTGGGGTCAGTAAGGATCAGAGGTTCACACCCTCCACAGACCCATCTTACTCCTGAGCAGACAGGAGGTCAGGAAGAGGCACACTCTCTTCCTCCATCCCATCATCTGTTGCCAGGAGCATTGTCAATTAAGACCTCTCCAAATGAGGTTTGAGGTGTTTCACATGCAGGACCCTTAAAGGGTTCCTTGGAGTGTGCAACTTCTCCAGATAGGTGACCTCACTCTTGTGCTCCACCACCTCAACATTTCCAGTCCACTTGTCTTGGAGAGCACAAGGCTCCACTGGGGTCATGTCCATACTTTCTAGCCAGGCTGAAACTCATCCAGAGTGGCATTCTGGTCATGCCAGCGTTTCATTTCCTCCTGGCTTGCTTGTAGGTTCTCTTGAGCGAGCTTCCTGAAGTGGGCTGTCTGGTTCCTAAAGGCCAGCATGTAGCTGAATACATCCTGGGGGGGGTTACTGAAGGCTTTCTTTAAGCCCTCCTTCACCAGACTTAGAGGTCCCCTCACAGGGTGGCCATACAACAACTCATAGGAGCTAAAATCAAGTCCTTTTTGTGGCCCCTCCCTGTAGGCAAACAGAAGGCATGGCAAGAGGACATCCCATTGTGCCTCATGGGCTCTGACAGGCCCATAACCATGCCCTTCAAGGTTTGTTTGAATCTCTCAACCAAACCCTTTCATTGGGGGTGGTAAGGAGTGGTGAATTTGTATGTCACCCCATACTCCTTCCACAGAGACTTCATATAACTAGATATGAAGTTGGTACACCTATCAGATACCACCTCCTTGGGGAACCCCATGTAGCTAAAAAAAAACATCAATGCCCGGCCCACGACAGGGGCTGTGACTGATCTAAGAGGGATAGCTTCTGGGTACTGGGTGGCATGGTCCACTAAGACCGGATAAACCTGTTGCCCATTGTTGTCTTGGGATCCAGGGGACCCACAGTGTTAATACCCACCCTTTCAAATGGGGTGCTGACTACAGGAAAATGTTGTAGGGGAGCATTACATTTCCCCCCACTCTTGCCTGAATAGTCTGACAAGATCTAAAGTGTGCATCAGGGTTCCTGCGCATTTGAGGCCAGTAAAAGTGGATAACAAGCCTTTCAAGGGTCTTGTCCTGTCCAAATGACTATCTAAAGGCACATCAAGAGCCAAACCCAGTCAGAAGGTTCTGAAGCACTGAGGTACCACCAGCACAGGGGCTGCCCCAGGTTCAGCAACCTTAGGCTCACAATACAGGAGGCCATCCTCCCAATAAATCAAGTGTGTTTCAGACTCCTTGACAGATCCCCGGTCTGCAGCTTGCTGCAGCACACCCTCTAGAATAGGGCATGTTTTTTGTGCCTCACAGACCCCCTTCTTGCTGCCACTTAGTCAGTTCAGGCACTTTCCCCAGTTCAGCCACCTGTTCCCCTGGAGCTTTTGGGGCATCCCCATCAGGTTCGGCATCCTCCTGGACAGTGGGAACTTCTGGGGGGTGGATGTCCGCGCCCCTTGCCCTTCCTCCTTCTGGCAGCCACCTGGCCCACTATTTCAGGCTCCAGGGCCTCCTGATAACCCTGACGGACTGCCATTGACCAGGTGGACACACCCACCCACCCAGGCAGACCTAACACCTCCAAGTAAGACCTGTGTTCCACCTCCTTTCAAGGGGTATCCTCCTGATCATTGCCAAGTAGACAATCAACCGGCATGGTTGAACTCACAGCTACCCTCAAGAAACCTAAGACCATCCTCCCACTCAAAGGTAACCTAAGCCACTTGGCACAGGCAATCAGAGTTGCCTACTGCCACTACTTGGTGAAGTGCACGGGAAACTACCTGCTCTTCAGACACCAGGTAACTTCTCACAGTAGTCATACTGGCACCCTTGTCTCTCAGAGCCTCCACCTTCTGTCCATTGATGATCACCCACTGCCTATATTTGTCTTCTTAGGCATGAAAGGTTCTCTGGACCATCTCACTGTCCCCTAGTGAGACAAGGGTCATCTCAGCTGGCTCCCACCCACCAGGAATCAACTCCTCCCCAAGAGCTACACTGGGCAAACCCTGTAACTGAGCATCAGTGGGTGCATGTGTACCCTTGGCACATTTGGGATCTCCCTCATGTGCCCCACCTGATCAAATGCATAGCTCTTGCAGGGGCCCCTCTCTGCAGGTTTCCCTGTAGAGACCCATGGTTTCTGTACAACTGGGGGGTTGGCATCTGTAAGGAAATGCCTCCTTGGCATGGTTACCCCCTGACTTTTTTGCCTTTGCTGATGCTATGTTTTGAATTGAAAGTGTGCTGAGGCCTGCTAACCAGGCCCCAGCACCAGTGTTCTTTCCCTAACCTGTACTTTTGATTCCACAATTGGCACACCCTGGCATCCAGATAAGTCCCTTGTAACTGGTACCTCTGGTACCAAGGGCCCTGATGCCAGGGAAGTTCTCTAAGGGCTGCAGCATGTATTATGCCACCCTGGAGACCCCTCACTCAGCACAGACACACTGCTTACCAGCTTGTGTGTGCTAGTGAGAACAAAATGAGTAAGTCGACATGGCACTCCCCTCAGGGTGCCATGCCAGCCTCTCACTGCCTATGCAGTATAGGTAAGACACCCCTCTAGCAGGCCTTACAGCCCTAAGGCAGGGTGCACTATACCATAGGTGAGGGTACCAGTGCATGAGCACTGTGCCCCTACAGTGTCTAAGCAAAACCTTAGACATTGTAAGTGCAGGGTAGCCATAAGAGTATATGGTCTGGGAGTCTGTTTTACACGAACTCCACAGCACCATAATGGCTACACTGAAAACTGGGAAGTTTGGTATCAAACTTCTCAGCACAATAAATGCACACTGATGCCAGTGTACATTTTATTGTAAAATACACCACAGAGGGCACCTTAGAGGTACCCCCTGAAACTTAACCGACTATCTGTGTAGGCTGACTGGTTCCAGCAGCCTGCCACACTAGAGACATGTTGCTGGCCCCATGGGGAGAGTGCCTTTGTCACTCTGAGGCCAGTAACAAAGCCTGCACTGGGTGGAGATGCTAACACCTCCCCCAGGCAGGAGCTGTAACACCTGGCGGTGAGCCTCAAAGGCTCACCCCTTTGTCACAGCACCGCAGGACACTCCAGCTAGTGGAGTTGCCCGCCCCCTCCGGCCCCGGCCCCCACTTTTGGCGGCAAGGCCGGAGAAAATAATGAGAATAACAAGAAGGAGTCACTGGCCAGTCAGGACAGCCCCTAAGGTGTCCTGAGCTGAGGTGACTCTAACTTTTAGAAATCCTCCATCTTGCAGATGGAGGATTCCCCCAATAGGATTAGGGATGTGACCCCCTCCCCTTGGGAGGAGGCACAAAGAGGGTGTACCCACCCTCAGGGCTAGTAGCCATTGGCTACTAACCCCCCAGACCTAAACATGCCCTTAAATTTAGTATTTAAGGGCTCTCCCTGAACCTAGAAATTAGATTCCTGCAACTACAAGAAGAAGGACTGCTGAGCTGACAAACCCCTGCAGAGGAAGAACAGAAGACACCAACTGCCTTGGCCCCAGACTTACCGGCCTGTCTCCTGCCTTCCAAAGAAACCTGCTCCAGCGACGCTTTCCAAGGGACCAGCGACCTCTGAATCCTCTGAGGACTGCCCTGCTTCGAAAAAGACAAGAAACTCCCGAGGACAGCGGCACTGCTCCAAAAGAATTGCAACTTTGTTACAAGGAGCAGATTTAAAGACCCCTGCAACTCCCCGCAAGAAGCGTGAGACTTGCAACACTGCACCCGGCGACCCCGACTCGACTGGTGGAGAACAACCAACTCAGGGAGGACCCTCCGGCGACTCTACGACTGTGAGTAACCAAAGTTGTCCCCCCTGTCCCCCCACAGCGACGCCTGCAGAGGGAATCCCCAGGCTCCCCCTGACCGCGACTGTCTGAACTCCATTTCCCGACGGCTGGAAAAGACCCTGCACCCGCAGCCCCCAGCCCCTAAAGAAACGGAACTTCTGTGCAGGAGTGACCCCCAGGAGGCCCTCTCCCTTGCCCAGGTGGTGGCTACCCCGAGGAGCCCCCCTCCTTGCCTGCCTGCATCGCTGAAGAGACCCCTTGGTCTCCCATTGAAACCTGAAGGAAACCCGACGCGTGTTTGCACACTGCACCCGGCCGCCCCCGCGCTGCTGAGGGTTTACTTTCTGTGCTACTTTGTGTCCCCCGCGGTGCCCTACAAAACCCCCCTGGTCTGCCCTCCGAAGACGCGGGTACTTACCTGCTGGCAGACTGGAACCGGGGCACCCCCTTCTCTCATTATAGCCTATGTGTTTTGAGCACCTCTTTGACCTTTGCACCTGACCGGCCCTGAGCTGCTGGTGTGATAACTTTGGGGTTGCTCTGAACCCCCAACGGTGGGCTACCTTGGACCAAAAACTGAAACCTGTAAGTGCCTTACTTACCTGTTGAAACTAACAATAACTTACCTCCCCCAGGAACTGTGAAAATTGCACTGTGTCCACTTTTAAAACAGCTTATTGTGTTTTATGTAAAAAGTATACATGCTAAAGTAATGATTCAAAGTTCCTAGAGTACTTACCTGCAATACCTTTCAAAAGAGCTATTACATGTAAAATTTGAACCTGTGGTTCTTAAAATAAACTAAGAAAATATATTTTTCTATAACAAAACCTATTGGCTGGATTTGTCTCTGAGTGTGTGTACCTCATTTATTGTCTATGTGTATGTACAACAAATGCTTAACACTACTCCTTGGATAAGCCTACTGCTCGACCACACTACCACAAAATAGAGCATTAGTATTATCTCTTTTTACCACTATTTTACCTCTAAGGGGAACCCTTGGACTCTGTGCATGCTATTCCTTACTTTGAAATAGCACATACAGAGCCAACTTCCTACATTGGTGGATCAGCGGTGGGGTACAAGACTTTGCATTTGCTGGACTACTCAGCCAATACCTGATCACACGACAAATTCCAAAATTGTCATTAGAAATTGATTTTTGCAATTTGAAAAGTTTTCTAAATTCTTTAAAGTCCTGCTAGGGCCTTGTGTTAGTCCCTGTTAGCATTTCTTTTAGAGTTTAAAAGTTTGTAAAAGTTTGAATTAGATTCTAGAACTAGTTTTAGATTCTTAAAAGCATTCCAACTTTTAGAAGAATAATGTCTAGTACAGAGATGAATGTGGTGGAACTCGACACCACACCTTACCTCCATCTCCAGATGAAAGAGCTAAGGTCACTCTGTAACATAAGAAAAATAACAATGGGCTCCAGACCTACCAAAGTACAGCTCCAGGAGCTGTTGGCAGAGTATGATAGAGCCAACCCCTCTGTGGATAACACAGAGGAGGATGATAGTGAACTGGAGGAAGAATCCCCTCCACCAGTCCTATCTAGGGAGAACAGGGCTTCTCAAGCCCTGACTCCAAAAATAATAGTCAGAGATGCTGGCTCCCTCACAGGAGGGTCCAGCCTCTCTGAAATCACTGAGGATAACTCCAGTGAAGAGGACATCCAGTTAGCCAGGATGGCCAAAAGATTGGCTTTGGAAAAACAGATCCTAGCCATAGAAAGGGAAAGACAAGAGATGGGCCTAGGACCCATCAATGGTGGCAGCAACATAACTAGGGTCAGAGATTCTCCTGACATGTTGAAAATCCCCAAAGGGATTGTAACAAAATATGAAGATGGTGATGACATCACCAAATGGTTCACAGCTTTTGAGAGGGCTTGTGAAACCAGAAAAGTGAACAAATCTCACTGGGGTGCTCTCCTTTGGGAAATGTTCACAGGAAAGTGTAGGGATAGACTCCTCACACTCTCTAAAAAAGATGCAGAATCTTATGACCTCATGAAGGGTACCCTGATTGAGGGCTTTGGATTCTCCACTGAGGAGTATAGGATTAGATTCAGGGGGGCTCAAAAATCCTCGAGCCAGACCTGGGTTGACTTTGTAGACTACTCAGTAAAAACACTAGATGGTTGGATTCAAGGCAATGGTGTAAATGATTATGATGGGCTGTACAATTTATTTGTGAAAGAACACCTATTAAGTAATTGTTTCAATGATAAACTGCCTCAGCATCTGGTGGACCTAGGACCAATTTCTCACCAAGAATTGGGAAAGAAGGCGGACCATTGGGTCAAGACTAGGGTGTCCAAAACTTTCACAGGGGGTGACCAAAAGAAAGGGGTCACAAAACCTCCCCAGGGGAAAGGTGGTGAGACAGCCAAAAACAAAGATAGTAAAGAGTCTTCTACAGGCCCCCAAAAACCTGCACAGGAGGGTGGGCCCAGAGCCTCTTCACAAAACAATTCTGGGTACAAGGGTAAAAACTTTGATCCCAAAAAGGCCTGGTGTCGTAACTGTAGTCAGTCTGGACACCAAACTGGAGACAAGGCCTGTCCCAAGAAAGATACCACTTCTAACTCCCATCCAGCTAAAACTGGAATGGCCAGTCTCCAAGTGGGATCAACAGTGTGCCCAGAGCAAATCACGTGTCACACTGAAGCTACATTAGTCTCTGAGGGTGGGGTGGATTTAGCCACACTGGCTGCCTGGCCCCCTAACATGCAAAAATACAGGCAGCAGCTCTTAATTAATGGGACAAGTGTAGAGGGCCTGAGGGATACAGGTGCCAGTGTCACCATGGTGACAGAGAAACTGGTTTCCCCTGGCCAATACCTGACTGGACAAACCTATCCAGTCACCAATGCTGACAATCAGACTAAAGTACATCCCATGGCAATGGTAACTTTAGAGTGGGGAGGGGTCAATGGCCTGAAACAGGTGGTGGTCTCCTCAAATATCCCAGTAGACTGTTTGCATGGAAACGACCTGGAGTCCTCAGCATGGGCTGAGGTGGAACTGAAAACCCATGCAGCCATGCTGGGTATCCCTGAACTGGTGTGTGTCAAGACTAGGGCACAGTGCAAGGCACAGGGTGAAAAAGTAGAGCTGGAGTCTGGAAAAATGGCCCAGCCTACCAAGAGAAAAGGAAAGTCAGCTGGGAAACCAGCTGCATCACAACACCAAAAAGAGAACCTCTCTTCTCAGGAAGAAGTTCTGCCCTCTGAGGGAACTGAGCCTATGGAGCTGGAACCTTATCAGGTTGAGCTCTTGGGCCCAGGGGGACCCTCAAGGGAAGAGTTGTGTAAGGGACAAGAAACCTGTTCCTCTCTTGAAGGCCTTAGGCAGCAAGCTGCTGAAGAGTCCAAAGGCAAGAAAAATGGAACACATAGGGTCTATTGGGAAGATGGACTCCTGTACACTGAGGCAAGAGATCCCAAACCTGGTGCCACTAGGAGAGTGGTAGTGCCTCAGGGTTTCAGAGAGTTTATTCTGACCTTAGCCCATGATATTCCCCTTGCTGGGCATTTGGGACAAACCAAGACGTGGGAGAGGTTGGTCAACCACTTCTACTGGCCCAAAATGTCCCAGAAGGTTAAGGAGTTTTGCCTCTCCTGCCCCACCTGCCAAGCCAGTGGTAAGACAGGTGGGCATCCAAAGGCCCCCCTCATTCCACTTCCAGTGGTGGGGGTCCCCTTTGAAAGAGTGGGTGTGGACATAGTTGGTCCACTAGAACCTCCCACAGCCTCAGGAAATATGTACATCCTAGTAGTAGTGGATCATGCTACTAGGTATCCTGAAGCTATTCCCCTTAGGTCGACTACTGCCCCTGCAGTAGCCAAGGCCCTCATTGGTATCTTTACCAGAGTGGGTTTCCCTAAGGAGGTGGTTTCTGACAGAGGTACCAACTTCATGTCAGCTTACCTAAAACACATGTGGAAGGAGTGTGGAGTGACTTATAAATTCACTACACCATATCATCCACAAACTAATGGCCTTGTTGAGAGATTCAACAAGACATTAAAGGGCATGATCATGGGGCTCCCAGAAAAACTCAAAAGGAGATGGGATGTCCTCCTGCCATGTTTGTTTTTTGCTTACAGAGAGGTGCCTCAGAAGGGAGTAGGATTCTCACCCTTTGAACTTCTGTTTGGCCACCCTGTCAGGGGACCACTTGCTCTTGTTAAAGAAGGCTGGGAGAGACCTCTTCATGAGCCTAAACAAGACATAGTGGACTATGTACTTGGCCTTCGCTCAAGAATGGCAGAGTACATGGAAAAGGCAAGTAAAAACCTTGAGGCCAGCCAACAACTCCAGAAGTTGTGGTATGACCAAAAGGCTGCACTGGTTGAATTTCAACCAGGGCAGAAAGTCTGGGTTCTGGAGCCTGTGGCTCCCAGGGCACTCCAGGACAAATGGAGTGGCCCTTACCCAGTACTAGAGAGGAAGAGTCAGGTCACCTACCTGGTGGACCTGGGCACAAGCAGGAGCCCCAAGAGGGTGATCCATGTGAACCGCCTTAAGCTCTTCCATGACAGGGCTGATGTAAATCTGTTGATGGTAACAGATGAGGACCAGGAAGCTGAGAGTGAACCTCTCCCTGATCTCCTCTCATCAGACCCTAAAGATGGCTCAGTAGATGGAGTGATCTACTCAGACACCCTCTCTAGCCAACAGCAGTCTGACTGCAGGAAGGTCCTGCAGCAGTTTGCTGAACTCTTTTTCCTAACCCCTGGTCAGACACACCTGTGTACCCATGATGTGGACACAGGAGACAGCATGCCTGTCAAAAACAAAATATTTAGACAGTCTGACCAAGTTAAGGAAAGCATCAAGGTGGAAGTCCACAAGATGCTGGAATTGGGAGTAATTGAGTACTCTGACAGCCCCTGGGCTAGCCCAGTGGTCTTAGTCCCCAAACCTCACACCAAAGAAGGAAAGAGAGAGATGAGGTTTTGTGTGGACTACAGAGGTCTCAACTCTGTCACCAAGACAGATGCTCATCCCATTCCTAGACCTGATGAGCTAATAGACAAATTAGGGGCTGCCAAATTCTTAAGTACCTTTGACTTAACAGCAGGGTACTGGCAAATCAGAATGGCCCCTGGAGCAAAAAAAAAGACAGCATTCTCCACACCTGATGGGCATTATCAGTTCACTGTTATGCCCTTTGGTTTAAAGAATGCCCCTGCCACCTTCCAAAGGTTGGTGAATCAAGTCCTTGCTGGGCTGGAATCCTTTAGTGCAGCCTATCTTGATGATATTGCTGTCTTCAGCTCCACCTGGCAGGATCACCTGGTCCACCTGAAGAAGGTTTTGAAGGCCCTGCAATCTGCAGGCCTCTCTATCAAGGCATCCAAATGCCAGATAGGGCAGGGAACTGTGGTTTACTTGGGACACCTTGTAGGTGGAGGCCAAGTTCAGCCACTCCAACCCAAGATCCAGACTATTATGGACTGGGTAGCTCCAAAAACCCAGACTCAATTCAGGGCATTCCTTGGCTTGACTGGGTACTATAGGAGGTTTGTGAAGGGATATGGATCCATTGTGACAGCCCTCACAGAACTCACCTCCAAGAAAATGCCCAAGAAAGTAAACTGGACTGTAGAATGCCAACAGGACTTTGACACCCTGAAGCAAGCTATGTGCACAGCACCAGTTCTAAAAGCTCCAGATTACTCCAAGCAATTCATTGTGCAAACAGATGCCTCTGAACATGGGATAGGGGCAGTTTTGTCCCAAACAAATGATGATGGCCTTGACCAGCCTGTTGCTTTCATTAGCAGGAGGTTACTCCCCAGGGAGCAGCGTTGGAGTGCCATTGAGAGGGAGGCCTTTGCTGTGGTTTGGTCCCTGAAGAAGCTGAGACCATACCTCTTTGGTACTCACTTCCTAGTTCTGACTGACCACAGACCTCTCAGATGGCTGATGCAAATGAAAGGTGAAAATCCAAAACTGTTGAGGTGGTCCATCTCCCTACAGGGAATGGACTTTATAGTGGAACACAGACCTGGGACTGCCCATGCCAATGCAGATGGCCTTTCCAGGTTCTTCCACTTAGACAATGAAGACTCTCTTGGGAAAGGTTAGTCTCATCCTCTTTCGTTTGGGGGGGGGGGGTTGTGTAAGGAAATGCCTCCTTGGCATGGTTACCCCCTGACTTTTTTGCCTTTGCTGATGCTATGTTTTGAATTGAAAGTGTGCTGAGGCCTGCTAACCAGGCCCCAGCACCAGTGTTCTTTCCCTAACCTGTACTTTTGATTCCACAATTGGCACACCCTGGCATCCAGATAAGTCCCTTGTAACTGGTACCTCTGGTACCAAGGGCCCTGATGCCAGGGAAGGTCTCTAAGGGCTGCAGCATGTATTATGCCACCCTGGAGACCCCTCACTCAGAACAGACACACTGCTTACCAGCTTGTGTGTGCTAGTGAGAACAAAATGAGTAAGTCGACATGGCACTCCCCTCAGGGTGCCATGCCAGCCTCTCACTGCCTATGCAGTATAGGTAAGACACCCCTCTAGCAGGCCTTACAGCCCTAAGGCAGGGTGCACTATACCATAGGTGAGGGTACCAGTGCATGAGCACTGTGCCCCTACAGTGTCTAAGCAAAACCTTAGACATTGTAAGTGCAGGGTAGCCATAAGAGTATATGGTCTGGGAGTCTGTTTTACACGAACTCCACAGCACCATAATGGCTATACTGAAAACTGGGAAGTTTGGTATCAAACTTCTCAGCACAATAAATGCACACTGATGCCAGTGTACATTTTATTGTAAAATACACCACAGAGGGCACCTTAGAGGTACCCCCTGAAACTTAACCGACTATCTGTGTAGGCTGACTGGTTCCAGCAGCCTGCCACACTAGAGACATGTTGCTGGCCCCATGGGGAGAGTGCCTTTGTCACTCTGAGGCCAGTAACAAAGCCTGCACTGGGTGGAGATGCTAACACCTCCCCCAGGCAGGAGCTGTAACACCTGGCGGTGAGCCTCAAAGGCTCACCCCTTTGTCACAGCACCGCAGGACACTCCAGCTAGTGGAGTTGCCCTCCGGCCCCGGCCCCCACTTTTGGCGGCAAGGCCGGAGAAAATAATGAGAATAACAAGGAGGAGTCACTGGCCAGTCAGGACAGCCCCTAAGGTGTCCTGAACTGAGGTGACTCTAACTTTTAGAAATCCTTCATCTTGCAGATGGAGGATTCCCCCAATAGGATTAGGGATGTGACCCCCTCCCCTTGGGAGGAGGCACAAAGAGGGTGTACCCACCCTCAGGGCTAGTAGCCATTGGCCTAAACACGCCCTTAAATTTAGTATTTAAGGGCTCTCCCTGAACCTAGAAATTAGATTCCTGCAACTACAAGAAGAAGGACTGCCGAGCTGACAAACCCCTGCAGAGGAAGAACAGAAGACACCAACTGCCTTGGCCCCAGACTTACCGGCCTGTCTCCTGCCTTCCAAAGAAAACTGCTCCAGCGACGCTTTCCAAGGGACCAGCGACCTCTGATTCCTGTGAACTGCTCCAAAAGAACTGCAACTTTGTTACAAGGAGCAGATTTAAAGACCCCTGCAACTCCCCGCAAGAAGCGTGAGACTTGCAACACTGCACCCGGCGACCCCGACTCGACTGGTGGAGAACAACCAACTCAGGGAGGATCCTCCGGCGACTCTACGACTGTGAGTAACCAAAGTTGTCCCCCCTGAGCCCCCACAGCGACGCCTGCAGAGGGAATCCCCAGGCTCCCCCTGACCGCGACTGTCTGAACTCCATTTCCCGACGGCTGGAAAAGACCCTGCACCCGCAGCCCCCAGCCCCTAAAGAAACGGAACTTCTGTGCAGGAGTGACCCCCAGGAGGCCCTCTCCCTTGCCCAGGTGGTGGCTACCCCGAGGAGCCCCCCTCCTTGCCTGCCTGCATCGCTGAAGAGACCCCTTGGTCACCCATTGAAACCTGAAGGAAACCCGACGCGTGTTTGCACACTGCACCCGGCCGCCCCCGCGCTGCTGAGGGTGTACTTTCCGTGCTCTTTGTGTCCCCCCCGGTGCCCTACAAAACCCCCCTGGTCTGCCCTCCGAAGACGCGGGTACTTACCTGCTGGCAGACTGGAACCGGGGCACCCCCTTCTCTCCATTATAGCCTATGTGTTTTGGGCACCTCTTTGACCTTTGTACCTGACCGGCCCTGAGCTGCTGGTGTGATAACTTTGGGGTTGCTATGAACCCCCAACAGTGGGCTACCTTGGACCAAAAACTGAAACCTGTAAGTGCCTTACTTACCTGTTGAAACTAACAATAACTTACCTCCCCCAGGAACTGTGAAAATTGCACTGTGTCCACTTTTAAAACAGCTTATTGTGTTTTATGTAAAAAGTATACATGCTAAAGTAATGATTCAAAGTTCCTAGAGTACTTACCTGCAATACCTTTCAAAAGAGCTATTACATGTAAAATTTGAACCTGTGGTTCTTAAAATAAACTAAGAAAAGATATTTTTCTATAACAAAACCTATTGGCTGGATTTGTCTCTGAGTGTGTGTACCTCATTTATTGTCTATGTGTATGTACAACAAATGCTTAACACTACTCCTTGGATAAGCCTACTGCTCGACTACACTACCACAAAATAGAGCATTAGTATTATCTCTTTTTACCACTATTTTACCTCTAAGGGGAACCCTTGGACTCTGTGCATGCTATTCCTTACTTTGAAATAGCACATACAGAGCCAACTTCCTACAGCATCTTTACCCTGGGAATTAGGTTGGGGCCCTTTAGGGAACTCTCTCTGTTTACCTCATCCACTTCTTCTAATGGGAACCCTGCCCACCTTTGGCAGACTCTCCCCCAGACCTCTTTTGGACCCTGGTGCTTTTCCACTGATCCGCTTCATGAGCAGCCTTCTTGGGGTCAGTCAGCTTGCTGTCAATTAGGTGCTGGTGGAGCACCGGAAACCAAAGACTATACAAGTGTTCCCATGCAAACAAATTGTACAGTCTCTCATAAGTTGTCACCTTACTGTCCTTCACCTAGCTATCCAGCGACCTGCGAAACGAGTGTACACACTCCAACCAAGTTTGGGATTCCTTCTTCTTATATGACATAAACTTTTCCTTATACAGACCAGGAATAAGACTATGGCCTTCATTATGAACTTGGCGATAATCAGCACTGACCGCCGTGCCGACGGTGAACAAAAGACCGCCAATGGCAGTGAACAGCACACCGCCAAATAATTATGCCAAAAAGATAAACCTCCAAAAATCCTGTAACCTCCACCCACCAGCAGGGCTAACGACAGCGGAAAGGCAGTAAACCCCATCCCACCACCGCCATGCAGACAAATCCCCCGCCCACCAAGTAATGATGAACAAATCAGCTTGGTGGACAGTGGATGCCAATGACCATTGGCGGTACGGACTGCCACTGCCAGCAATGGGACCCACCAACAACAAATGCACACATTGGCAAGTTTGAAACCCACACACCTGACACACATCCACAACACTATAACACACACACATACACACCCCACAATCCTTTGCAACACCAATAGCATGACAAATATTGACAACACAACACGCATGCACGGAACTCATCATCACACAAGTCACACACACAAATACACCACCAAAACCCATACATACCCAAACACCATCACAAGCCACACACCAACCAAACAACAGCACCCTCTCCAATACACCTACAACACACCACCTATAGCACCCCCTAAGCACTCTTGCTTCACAGACAGGGAGTTAGGATTATGGTGGATGAAATACTCAGGGTCGAGCCACAGCTATTCGGGGCACAGGTGCAGCAGACACAGTGGCCAGTAAGATGGAGCTATTGCAGAGGATAGTCAACAAGGTCAACGCAGTGGGAAACGATACACACACAAGAGTTGACATCAGGAAAAGATGGCATGACCTGCGCGGGAAGGTTCGGTCTATGGCATCCATGCACAACATCGCCGTACAGAAGACTGGTGGTGGTCCCCCACCTCCACCCCCCAAATACCCCGACTGGGAGGAGAAGGTCCTGGCTATCCTGCATCCAGAGGGCCTCACTGGACTCACTGGAGCACTGAACTTGGGTAAGTCAACTACAATATCTTCATAGTCACCATAGATGTAATGCATGTATCACCCCATCCCCTCGCTACCACTAGGACCCCATCCACTACAGTCCACAACACCCACATCCAAGTCCCCTGCATGCCCAGAATCCTACAAACAAATCTCCATCCAGTCCCCTGTGCACAGTCACCTACCCTTTCATGGAATCCCAGTGGCACTACAGTACCCACAATGCACCTCCACCCCCCTCCCACAAAAATGCACCAAAATGTACACAAAGGGACCTTGCATACCACTACAGGGGAATATAAGCATAAAATAGTGCAGACCAGTGCATCAACTGCCGAAACTTTACAATACATTCACATGTCTATTCTCCAACACACAGGCACCACCACCCATGCCACAAGGGTGGAGACGTCAAGGAGTGCCAGTTCGCCACCTGAAGATGGAGTCCCCACTCAGGAGAGTGCAGAGGGATGCCTGGACAAAGAGGAAATCGCTGGCCCATCCCACACTCCTGGACAGTCACCCTCCAGAAGCCCCATCTAGGACACCAATGACACCCCTACCACTCAGCCACCATCATCAGTTCTGGCCAAACGACCCCACATCAGTGTCTCCCAGCCACAGACTGGCTGTCCACATGTACAGAGGCTGGAGTCACCACCCACCAACAGGCAGGATGATGAAGGGCCTAGTGCAAGTGGGACTGCCAAACCGACCTGTGCAGGGGACACAGGCACAGGGGGCTAGGGCCAGTGGGAGGGCATCAGTGGCCCGGGGGGGTGGCCAAAGGATGGATGCTGCAGCCCAGGATGTGATATCTGAGGTCCTGGGAGCATACCACCATACCCAGGACAGGATGGGCCAGATCCTGGCCACCATGGAGCAGAATAAGAGGCTTCAGATAGCACACCTCCAGGAGGCCATGGAGCAATGGAAACAGCTCAATGCCACCATGGCCTCCATTGCAGGGGTGCTACAGCACCAGTACCACAGCCAGCCTGAGTCCTCCACCCACCTGCAAGCCCGTACCACTAGCCAGGACACTGCCCTTCCTTCTACATGTGCAGCATCCACCGGACTGGTGGCACTGCCAGACGACTCACAGGAAACCAGCACCACTACCCCTGTAGCCCAGCTGCACCTTAGCAAATGTGCCCTCAGACCCAGATATGGCACTGAAACACCAGCCAAGACGAAGCCCAGAGCCAGGAAATGACTCAGCCCTGAAAAGTCTCCCTTGTGTGCCACAGAGCTACCTTATTGACATGCCACTGCCATCACACCATCTTCCAATGGCCACATGGACTGTACCTCAGTGCAACCAACTGCTGAGCATATGTACCTGAGTATTTTGTTCATCATATGCCAACTTCCTTTCACTGTCCCAACACTTATGTATATATTGACATTGAATAAATACACCTATGCACTCAAATTAAATGTCCATCATCGATGTGAGAGATCAATTGTGAATGTGAATGCATTAGCCACTTGCTATTATAATCACACTTTTATTGCAGGAGGGGATCCAACACACTAGTGTCTGAAGGATGTCACACTGTACCTAAAATTGCATTCCCTGGCACATGCCACTTCAATCATGATTTAGCATTGTCACTAACAAACGACACCACAGTATGTATTACATGAGTCAGACAGTAACTATGCAGTGAAGACATCAGCATCAATGAACAGTACCTTAGAGTCACTGGAAGTATTGCTGGATTAGCTGGAGTTGAGATCTTCCCCCTCTTCTTCCTCACCATCACTCTCACCCCTTCTCTGATGTTGCAGGGCTGGTTTGACAGCACCCTCCTCTTCCAGAAGGGGGATAGCTTTTCTCACAGCCAAGCTGTGCAGCATGCAGCAGGCCACCACTATCTTACATACCTTGTCAGGGACACAGCACAGGGATCCCCCAGTGAGATGGAGGCAACAAAATCGTGCCTTCAAGAGTCCTATAGTGAGCTCTATGACCCTCCTAGTACGACCATGGGCCTCATTATAATTCCTCTCTGCATCTGTCCTGGGATTCCTCACAGGTGTCAGGAGCCATTGCAAGTTGGGGTAGCCAGAATCACCTGCAAAGGTGGGTGAAAGAGGACTTGAAAAAACTGCCTTTACTTGCATACAGCCTGGCTGTCAGCTATGTAATTGATCTAGTGTCATACACACTCACCTATGAGCCAAGCTCAGTCCCCCTGTAGTTGTCCCATCATGTGTGGCACACTGCTGTTTCTCAGGACAAATGAAGCTTGGACTGATCCTGGCAACCTGGCATTGACATGTAAAATGTATTATCAGCAGTACACACCAATTGTACATTCATGGAGCAATAGTTCTTACGATTCCGATACACCTGTTCATTCACTCTTGGGGGTATGAGAGCTATGTGGGTACCATCAATGGCACCTATCACATGGGGGATATTAGCGAAGGCATAGAATCCTGATTTGATGGCGTGAGTTCAGCCCTTTGGGGAAACTGGACATAAGTCTGCAAGTGTTGAACGAATGCATCCAGGAACTTGGACAGGATGTGGCTGAACATTGGCTGTGAGAACCCTGCAGCCATGCCCACTGTCACCTAAAATTAGCCCCTGGCCAAAAAATGGAGCACATATAGGACTTGCACAGTTGTAGGGATGGCATGCTTATTCCAGTTAGTTGGCTTCAGAACAGGATCCATTAATGCACAGAGGTCATCAGTTGTAGCTCTATTGGGTCGGTAGGTGATAATGATGTGACGTTTCTCCATAGTGGCCAGATGTGCCAGGAGTCTCTAAACAGATGGGGCCCTCTCTCGCCACATGGGTCTGTACCTATGGGGGAGGAAAGAACACATTTTGAATGTCAAGATACACTTGCATCACATGATGTCACTGTAATTTTCAAAATGCGTCACATAGGTAATGCACAAAAACAGAAAGAATGAGGTACACCGTCAGGCTAATGTGTGCTGAGGTTGCTCTGTCATAATGGCATCACCTTGTATACACACTTCCATCCGTGACTACATGTGTGGATCAAGTAATCATGTGATTAATCTACAAATAGGAGAGAGAATGGGGCCACGGATATGGCCCCCGGCAAGGCTTTTGAGACGTGGTGAAAGCAAAATGGCAGCCTCTTGCCATCCAGGTATGTTATTGTGGAAGTGACTTCATTCTGCTGCTGTTAGTCCTCATGGCCGAAGGCGGTGTTCACCCCTGTGCATCTGATCATTGGATTACATAGTTGTCAAAGGGGAACCAGGGTCATTCATGATCGGCTCCGACAGTGATGGTGCACACTGCTGCGATATCTTCCGCCATTTTGTTAGACCCTTGACACTTGACTCCTGCATCACGTGAAAGGTAGTACTCCACTGAATGTGCTGCTGTGTCCTGACTCTGGTCCCTGAAATGGCACGTGTCACAGGGGAATGGGCCACGGCCTTCACCGCGGAGGAGCTGGAAAAGCTGGTGGACGGGGTCCTACCCCTTTATGCGAAGTTGTATTGGCGACCAGAGGAGCAGGTGAGTTGCCATCTGTCATCCTTAGATGTACGTGATTGTGGTGGATGCCTGTAGGCATTGTGTTCGATGTGTGACTGCCCATCCGTAGGTTGTCTAGCACTTTCTGCCTGTAATTTGTTCATGTGCATGGAAACATGGGCCATGTCAGTATGAAAGGCCATGGCATTTGTGTACGGGGCACCCACACTGACGTCTGTTTCTTTGCTCTTTGTGTCCCATGCTGGTCAGCGCCCATCAAATGAAAGGCCTGTGGCAAGCCATCGGCACGGAAGTGCGGACCCTGGGGTCTACAACCGGTGGAGCACCCACTGCAGGAAGCGGTGGGAGGACCTGAGGCACTGGGCCAGGCGGGCTGGAGAGGCCCAGCTGGGGATGGCCTCCCAAAGAGGAAGGGGTGCCTGTCGGACTCTGACCCCCTAATGGCCCACATTCTGGCAGTGGCCTATCGGAATTTGAATGGGCACCTGAAGGCAGCACAGCACCCACAAGGAGGTGATTACCAACACTGTTGTGATACCACTTTGATAGGTGTATTTAGGTGCTGTGGGATGCATGCATTGTAGTGCCAGGTACCAAGACAGGTGTGTCCCTGCAGTCCCGCCTCCCTCCACATCCTTGGCATAGTGTCATTGCTAGTTTTGGCAGGATCTGTAGGCCGTCGAGGGGGTCCCCTTTTTGTCATCTGGTATTCATTGTGGCCTTAGGGACTTGGAAGTGCATTGGCTTGGCATGGTCTCTCATGGGTGTACTTCACACAGTGTGTCAGAGTCGTGTTTCATAAGGGTTATGTGGTGTATTCTGGGGTCATGCCTACTAGTCAGGGGCCCATTCATGACGTTTGTTGTGCCTGCTGAGGGTTTGTGCCTGACCTGGGTGGGAGTGTCTGTGACACAAAATGTACATACTTTCAAGATTTTACATACTTCTTTCTTGTTTTGTTTCCCCACGTCTGTGCTCTTGTGTCCCTGTGTACATTAGCATCATCTGGCGAGGGAGCTGAGGCACCGGCGAGTGGGAATGCAATAGCCCCTTGTTCCACGGAGGCAGAGTCGACTGACGCCAAGGGGCCCAGTAGATTGGAGGGTGAGGAGAGTACCACGGGGGAGGCAACTACCACTGAAGGTAGTGACTCTGATACCTCCTCCGATGGCAGTTCCCTGGTGGTGGCAGACCCTACTGGGCCACTCATTCTTTGTCATCTTCCGCCACCCCCCATACCATCAACGTCCTCCCAGTTGCTCCCCACCGAGTTGCCCGTGCCGCTCACCCAGGAGGGTGGGTGTCTCCTTTGTCCCAGACACTTCATCCCCTGCCCCAGTCAGCCTTGCTGCCCTCACAGAGGGGGCTATTGACATCCTGAGGACCATCTCTGTAGGGCAGACAACCATTGTGAATGCCATCCAGGGGCTAGCATCCCAGATGCAGCAATGCATACCTAGAAGGCATTCACGGTGCCATGTCTGTCCTTTAGAGATCTTTTCAGGCTCTGGCCTCCTCTTTGATGGCAGCCAGTGTCCCTGGTCTTTCCGTCCGTCCCCCACCACCTCTACCCCTTCCAGCACCCCACTCCCTTCACCCATCTCAAGCACACATACAGACAGCCACGCACAATGATCAACACACAAGAAGCACACTGACAGACACAAGCACCACACTTCCCACCACAGGCAGGCCCACACCCAACATAGCAAAGCACACACAACAACATCCAATTCCCCCAGTATGTCAACCTCTCCCGCCATCCTGTCTGTTACCTCACCATGAACATCTACATGCACTGCACCCTCAGTCACTGCTGCTGCCCCCATTCATGCAGTCACCACAACATCTGACATCCAGACATGCACCCCAGACACCACACCTGCACTCACCACGACTGCATTTACAGACACTTGCAGCACACTCACCAGACCTGCAGGCACCCAGACAACATCCATCTACACTGGCAGCCTGTGTTCTCCTAGTGTGTCCACTGCCCTCCTCCCAAAACACTCAAACGTTCATACACATCCACACCACACACATCTACCACACATAAGCATACTATACAGGCACCTGCATCCACATCTGGCACACCTATACCTGGTACGAGGACTCCCTCAACCTCCACTCCCAGACCTGTCTCAAAATCCGACTGCACCTAAGAAGCTTCTTCTCTACCGTATTGACCTGTTTTAACCCATTGGCCCAATCCGTCTTGTCCCTGAAGGTTCCCATGTCCGCGCCGAGTCCACTCCTTCCTCGTCTAAATATGCCCCAGTCCACCCTTCCCATTCCTGTGCCCCTTCCACAGGGAGGAAGAAGCCCTGTGTTACCCCAGTTCCCTCTGCCATCCCCCCGTCCAGTCTCACTCCCTCTCCTTGCAAGGGCAAGCCCAAACCCCTTCCACCTCGCAAACCTAAGCCCAAGACCCCCTACTAGACCAAAGTCCCCACCCTGCCAACCCCTGCCCCTGTTCCCTGAGGTGCCTGGCTGCCCCATTGATGCCCCTTTCCAGTGGAGTTCCCTTTGCACAAGTTTGGGCTATATTTGTCCTTCAGGTACTTTACGATGGACTGGCCAATGGCCTTATGTGGACATTACCTTTGTTTCTTCAAATACATTTTAAGTGGCCAGCACTGCTGTTGGCACATTAGGGTGACGTTGTTCAGCATTTCACTGTGGGGGTGTGGTGTGCACAGGTGTGTACATTGGTGCAGATATTTGTTGGCTTGTGTCTGGTAAGTGCATCTTGTTAGGAGATGCACTGATATTATTTCCAACTCTCGCTCCATGTCTGCATCGGCATTTTCTGTGTACCACCGGTGAGTGTTTCCTTTTATATTGTTCGTTTCTACCACGCTTTGCCTGGCAGTGGTTTCCACCCCGGAACTGATGGCGGTGTGGTGTTTCATTAGTTGGTGGGCGGGTAGGGCTTTTCTGTCAGCCTGAGGGCAGCCTCCTCCATCCTTGTCTGGACTACAAAAATGGTGGTATGTGGATGGACTGCTAATTGTTTCTCATGTGCTTCATTATTTGGTGGTCTGGAGCGCCAGCCTGTTGGCGGTAGTTACCACCACCGGCAGCGGTGCGGTGTTTACCGCCATGTTCATAATGACCACCTATATCTGGTGGTTAAGGCATCCTTCATGATAGAGTAGCTGAGTCCCTGAGGATCCCCTAAGGATGTCAGGGTGTCCCTCCCCTCTACCTCAAAGTGCTTTCACTGACCTTCCACCCCAATGAGCTTTAGGGACCGTGTTCATGTGGAGAGCAGACTTATACCCTTTGAACTACAGATAGATGTAATCCTCCCTCTTGTATGCTTCACCAGGTCTTTAGGAATGTGCACCCTCCTCTCATGCTGCACTGAGGTACTGCTGCCACCATCTCTGCTAGACTAGCTCCTCCGATCCAGCTGTCTCCAACTGAGCTCATGAGCCAAGAGCACCTTTTTCTCTTCTATGGTCAGCCTCCTCTCTTCCATGTCCATCTTAAGCTTTTATAGCTCAAAATGGTGCACCCTCTCTGCCTGTCTGTCCTGCAATTCCTCAGGAGTCAGACTCTTGGATGACACACTGCTACCTCCCCTGGAGACCCTCCCCACAGGCAGAATAGGGACATCCAACACACCACCCAGATGGCTTTGCACCTCTTCAACCTCATTCTCCTCCTCTGTGTGCCCCCTAGCCTCCTTTGCTGCCACCCATCCCCTCAATGTCTTTTGCAGCTCCTCCTTCCTAGCGGAGCTCCTGATAGGGTAGGCAAAATCTTTGCAAAACTGTTTCAGCTGAGCCACTATATACTCCTCCAGTTTCTCCAACTCAAAAGCCACAGCCGGTACATCTCCAGATTGAGACATGTTGGTGAGTACTCAAAAATGCAAATTTCCAAAAGTAGTTCAGGGAGTTCCCACGAGAAGTTCAAAAATCCCCAAAAATGGAAGCAGGAAAAGTCCAAAAAGAGAAGAGCAAAACCAAGTAGTATGTGGTCACGTAATGGTCTGCACTGAAAACAGTAGCGTAAACGTAATCACTGTATGTCAAGTACAAATACAAGTTCTATCCTCACCGCTGATCACCAATGTTAGGAATGGGGTCTCTGGTTGTCAGTCTGTCTGCACTCTGCCCAAGCAGGGACCCTCACTCCAGTCAGGGCAGTGGAGATACACACATAAATGACCCCCTTGGTAGCTTGGCACAAGCAGTCAGGCTTATTTCAAAGGTAATGTGTAAAGTATTTGTACCAAAACATAGTAATACAGTGAAGACACTACAAAAAAACACCATACCAGTTTAGAAAAATAGCCAATATATATCTAAATCAAACAAGACCAAAAACAACAAAAATCCAACATACACAAGTCAAGTTAGAAATTTTTAAAGTAAAAAGAGTCTTACTCCATAGAGAACAATGGATGTGTTGCTGTTACACAAAGTACCTATTTGGGTCAAACATAAAGCCCCACAGGCGAGCGAGCATCGGAAGTCAGAGATGCGTTGATTCCTTACTCACAAGTGAAGACATGTGTCATTTCTTCTCCAGTCGGGTAAGCGATTCGTCATTTTTCTCTCTACCGCAATAGAGTGATGCGTCGATATCTGGACAGGCACTTTGGGTCTGGGTAGGTTCACTTTGAAATTGATGCCCGGTGATGTTGAGAAATCTGGCCACACAATGATGAGAATCCGCATTGCATCAGTTCCAGTAACTGCAAGCAGGTGTTGCATAATTTCTCCAGCAGCAATGCAGGTGATTTGTCAATTTCCCAGCCGCCATTCAGGTGGTGCTTCGACTTCAGCCATGATGCAGGTGGTGCATTGTTTTTATAGCTATGCTGCAGGTGGTGCATCAAAATGTTCCCCACACGGCTACTGCGCGTGGATTTCTACATTGGTTCTACCAACTTTACCTTTCAAGGGCCCACGGACTGGATAGGTCAGCACTTGGCAGGGTAGGAGTCCCAGCAGAGTGCAGGTGCTGGCAGGAGAAGTCTTTCAATTCCCTAAGACTTCAAATGAGGAGGCAAGCTCAGTCCTATGCCTGGGATACACTTCACAAGCAGGAATATACCACAAAACTCCAGTTTTTGTCCTCTGTCAGGCAGAAGCAGCAATGGCAGGCCAACCCAGCAAAGCACAGTCACAGGCAAAGGGGCAGTACTCCTCCTCCAGCTCTTCAGCTCTACTCCTACTGCTACTAGCAGAAGTTCCTCCTGACCCTAGAAGTAATCTGAAAATGTGGGATTTTGAGTCTACTACTTATACCCGTTTCTGCCTCTGAAGTTGGCAAACTGCAATGAAAAGTCTCTATTGTTCACAAGATCCTGCCTTGCCCAGGCCTCAACCCAGACACACATCAGGGGGTTGGAGATTGTATTGTGTAAGGGCAGACACAGCCCATTCAGATGTATCTGTCAGGTCTTCCCTCCACTCTAGCCCAGATGACCCTTCATGATATTCAGGATTCACCACAGCTCCCTTTGTGTCACTGTCTAGTAGGGATTCAAAAACAGCCCAACTGTCAATCTGACCCAGACAGGGAATACACAAGCAGGCAGAGTCACAGAATGGTATAAGCAAGAAAAGACGCACTTTCTAAAAGTGGCATTTTCAATCTAAAAAAACAACTTTACCAAAAGATATATTTTAAAATTGTGAGTCCAGAGGCCCCAAACTCCGCGTCTCAATCTGTTCCCAAAGGGAAACAGCATTTAATAATTATTCAAAGGAAGCCCCCATGTTAAACTGTGAGACAGATGAAAACCAAAATTGGCAGTCTTTTACTGTTAGGACATGTAAAAACACACCAGCACATGTCCTACCTTTAACTTACACTACACTCTGCCCCCAGGGCTACCCAGGGCCTACCTCAGAGGTGCCTCACATGGACAAAAAGGGAAGGTTAGGGCCTGGTAAGTCGATACACTTGCTAGGTCACATTGGCAGTTTAAAACTGCACCCACAGACACTGTAGTGGCAGGTCTGAGTCAGGTTTACAGGGCTTTTCATATAGGTGGCACAATCAGTGCTGCATGCCGACTATTAGCCTTTGATTTGCAGGCCCTGTGCACCCCTAATAGCCTTTTCTAGGGACTTACTAGTAAATCAAATATGACAATTGTTAGACCTGACAGCCTTAGGGTACTCATCCCGCAACTTTTTGCCTGCCTCCCTCCACATTTCTGACACTGTTTTTGCTGGTTTTAGGTCTTTGCGCCCTTTACCACTGTGTACCAGTGCTAAAGTTCATTTGCTCGCTCCCTTAAACATGGTAACATTGGTTTATTCCCAATTGGCATATTTGGTTTACTTGTAAGTCCCTAGTAAAGTGCACTATATGTGCAGAGGGCCTGTAAATTGAATGCTACTAGGGGGTGTAGGAGGCTGGACTGGCTTGTAGTGAGTACCAAGGGGTACTTGCACCTTGCACCAGGCCCAGTTATCCCTTATTAGTGTATAGGGTGTCTAGCAGCTTAGGCTGATAGATAATGGTAGCTTAGCAGAGCAGCTTAGGCTGAACTAGGAGACGTGTGAAGCTACTACAGTACCACTTAGTGTCATATGCACAATATCATAAGAAAACACAATACACAGTTATACTAAAAATAAAGGTACTTTATTTTTATGACAATATGCCAAAGTATCTTAGAGTGTACCCTCAGTGAGAGGATAGGAAATATACACAAGATATATATACACAATAGCAAAAATATGCAGTATAGTCTTAGAAAACAGTGCAAACAATGTATAGTTACAATAGGATGCAATGGGGAAACATAGGGATAGGGGCAACACAAACCATATACTCCAAAAGTGGAATGCGAACCACGAATGGACCCCAAACCTATGTGACCTTGTAGAGGGTCGCTGGGACTATTAGAAAATAGTGAGAGTTAGCAAAATAACCCTCCCCAAGACCCTGAAAAGTGAGTGCAAAGTGCACTAAAGTTCCCCTAAGGACAAAATAGTCGTGTTAGAGAAAATGCAAGGAAAACACAAATCAGCAATGCAACAACGATGGATTCCTGACTGAGGGTACCTGTGGAACAAGGGGACCAAGTCCAAAAGTCACAAGCAGCTCGGAGATGGGCAGATGCCCAAGAAATGCCAGCGGTTGGTGCAAAGAAGCTCTTACTAGGCTGAAGAACTGTGAATACTGCAGGAACGACAAGGGCTAGAGACTTCCCCTTTGGAGGATGGATCCCCCACGCCTTGGAGAGTCGTGCAGAAGTGTTTTCCCGCCGGATGGACGCCAACAAGCCTTGCTACACGCAAATCGTGCGTTTGGCGTTTTTGGACGCTGCTGGGGCCCAGGAGGGACCAGAAGGTCGCAAATTGGACCTGCAGAGAGAGGGGACGTCGAGCAAGACAAAGAGCCCTCACTGAAGCAGGTAGCACCCGGAGAAGTGCCAGAAACAGGCACTACGAGGATGCGTGAAACGGTGCTCGCCGAAGTTGCACAAAGGAGTCCCACGTCGCCGGAGACCAACTTAGAAAGTCGTGCAATGCAGGTTAGAGTGCCGTGGACCCAGGCTTGGCTGTGCACGAGGGATTTCCGCCGGAAGTGCACAGGGGCCGGAGTAGCTTGCAAAGTCGCGGTTCCCAGCAATGCAGCCCAGCGAGGTGAGGCAAGGACTTACCTCCACCAAACTGGGGCTGAAGAGTCACTGGACTGTAGGGGTCACTTGGACGGTGTCGCTGGATTCGAGGGACCTCGCTCGTCGTGCTGAGAGGAGACCCAAGGGACCGGTAATGCAGCTTTTTGGTGCCTGCGGTTGCAGGGGGAAGATTCCGTCGACCCACGGGAGATTTCTTCGGAGCTTCTGGTGCAGAGAGGAGGCAGACTACCCCCACAGCATGCACAAGCAGGAAAACAGTCGAGAAGGCGGCAGGATCAGCGTTACAGAGTTGCAGTAGTCGTCTTTGCTACTATGTTGCAGGTTTGCAGGCTTCCAGCGCGGTCAGCGGTCGATTCCTTATCAGAAGGTGAAGAGGGAGATGCAGAGGAACTCGGCTGAGCTCATGCATTCGTTATCTAAAGTTTCCCCAGAGACAGAGACCCTAAATAGCCAGAAAAGAGGGTTTGGCTACCTAGGAGAGAGGAAAGGCTACTAACACCTGAAGGAGCCTATCACAAGGAGTCTCTGACGTCACCTGGTGGCACTGGCCACTCAGAGCAGTCCAGTGTGCCAGCAGCACCTCTGTTTCCAAGATGGCAGAGGTCTGGAGCACACTGGAGGAGCTCTGGACACCTCCCAGGGGAGGTGCAGGTCAGGGGAGTGGTCACTCCCCTTTCCTTTGTCCAGTTTCGCGCCAGAGCAGGGGCTAAGGGGTCCCTGAACCGGTGTAGACTGGCTTATGCAGAATTGGGCACATCTGTGCCCAACAAAGCATTTCCAGAGGCTGGGGGAGGCTACTCCTCCCCTGCCTTCACACCATTTTCCAAAGGGAGAGGGTGTCACACCCTCTCTCAGAGGAAGTTCTTTGTTCTGCCATCCTGGGCCAGGCCTGGCTGGACCCCAGGAGGGCAGCTGCCTGTCTGAGGGGTTGGCAGCAGCAGCAGCTGCAGAGAAACCCCAGGAAGGGCAGTCTGGCAGTACCAGGGTCTGTGCTACAGACCACTGGGATCATGGAATTGTACCAACAATGCCAGGATGGCATAGGGGGGGCAATTCCATGATCATAGACATGTTACATGGCCATATTCGGAGTTACCATGGTGAAGCTACATATAGGTAGTGACCTATATGTAGTGCACGCGTGTAATGGTGTCCCCGCACTCACAAAGTTCAGTGAATTGGCTCTGAACAATGTGGGGGCACCTTGGCTAGTGCCAGGGTGCCCTCACACTAAGTAACTTTGCACCTAACCTTTACCAGGTAAAGGTTAGACATATAGGTGACTTATAAGTTACTTAAGTGCAGTGTAAAATGGCTGTGAAATAACGTGGACGTTATTTCACTCAGGCTGCAGTGGCAGGCCTGTGTAAGAATTGTCAGAGCTCCCTATGGGTGGCAAAAGAAATGCTGCAGCCCATAGGGATCTCCTGGAACCCCAATACCCTGGGTACCTCAGTACCATATACTAGGGAATTATAAGGGTGTTCCAGTAAGCCAATGTAAATTGGTAAAAAATGGTCACTAGCCTGTCAGTGACAATTTGGAAAGAAATGAGAGAGCATAACCACTGAGGTTCTGATTAGCAGAGCCTCAGTGAGACAGTTAGTCACTACACAGGTAACACATTCAGGCACACTTATGAGCACTGGGGCCCTGGGTTACCAGGGTCCCAGTGACACATACAACTAAAACAACATATATACAGTGAAAAATGGGGGTAACATGCCAGGCAAGATGGTACTTTCCTACACAACCCCCCCCCCAAACGAAGGACAATAAGACTAGCCATTACCTGATGAGTCTTCATTGTCTAAGTGGAAATATCTGGAGAGTCCATCTGCATTGGAGTGGCTACTCCCAGGTCTATGTTCCACTGTATAGTCCATTCCCTGTAGGGATATGGACCACCTCAACAATTTAGGATTTTCACCTTTCATTTGTTTTAGCCAAAGTAGAGGTTTGTGGTCTGTCTGAACAATGAAGTGAGTGCCAAACAGGTATGGCCTCAACTTCTTCAGAGCCCAGACCACAGCAAAGGCCTCCCTCTCTATGGCAGACCAACGCTTTTCTCTAGGGGTCAACCTTCTACTAATAAAAGCAACAGGTTGATCCTGGCCCTCAGAATTAAGTTGTGATAGGACTGCCCCTACTCCTAATTCAGATGCATCAGTTTGGACATAGAATTTTTTAGAGTAACAAGGGCTTTTCAGGACAGGTGCAGAGCACATGGCCTGCTTCAGCTCCTCAAAAGCTTTCTGACAGTTTGCTGTCCATAATACCTTTTTAGGCATTTTCTTGGATGTGAGGTCATTAAGAGGGGCTGCAATGGAGCCATAGTTCTTAATGAACCTCCTGTAATACCCAGTGAGGCCTAGGAAGGCTCTCACCTGAGTCTGAGTGGTAGGGGGAACCCAATCAATAATAGTTTGGATTTTCCCCTGAAGTGGTGCAATCTGTTCCCCACCAACAAGGTGTCCCAGATAAACCACCTTACCCTGCCCTATCTGGCACTTTGAAGCCTTGATAGTGAGGCCTGCCTTTTGCAGGGCCTCCAAAACCTTCCATAGGTGGACCAGGTGATCCTCCCAGCTGGAGCTAAAGACAGCTATATCATCCAAATATGCTGCACTGAAAGCTTCCAGCCCTTGCAGGACTGTGTTCACCAACCTTTGAAAAGTGGCAGGTGCATTTTTCAGACCAAAAGGCATTACAGTAAACTGGTAATGTCCTCCAATGGTAGAAAATGCAGTCTTAGATTTAGCATCTTCTGACAATTTGATCTGCCAATACCCTGCAGTCAAATCAAAAGTGCTTAGATACTTGGCAGATGCCAGTGTATCTATGAGCTCATCTGCCCTGGGTATAGGGTGAGCATCAGTTTTGGTTACCAAGTTGAGACCTCTATAGTCGACACAAAACCTCATTTCCTTCTTTCCATCTTTAGAATTGGGTTTTGGTACCAGTACCACAGGAGAAGCCCATGGACTGTCAGAGTGCTCAACCACTCCTAGTTCCAACATCTTCTGAACTTCTTGCTTTATGCAGTCCCTGACATGGTCAGGCTGCCTATAGATCTTACTTTTGACAGGTAAACTGTCTCCAGTATCTATAGTGTGCTCACACCAAGAAGTGGTGCCTGGCACAATGGAGAAGAGTTCTGAAAATTGTCCTAGGAGATTTATGCAATTATCTTTCTGCTCAGCAGTAAGACAATCAGCCAAAACTACACCTTCCACAAGAGCATCTTGTTCTGTGGAAGAGAAGAGATCAGGTAGAGGATCACTGTCTTCTTCCTGTCCCTCATCTGTTGCCATGAGCAGGGTGAGATCAGCCCTGTCATAGTAGGGTTTCAGGCGGTTGACATGGAGCACCCTAAGGGGACTCCTGGCAGTGCCTAAGTCAACCAAGTAGGTGACTTCACCCTTCTTTTCAACAATTGTGTGTGGACCACTCCATTTATCTTGGAGTGCTCTTGGGGCCACAGGCTCCAAGACCCACACTTTCTGCCCTGGTTGGTACTGAACCAAAACAGCCTTCTGATCATGCCATTGCTTCTGGAGCTCTTGGCTGGCCTGAAGGTTTTTACTGGCCTTTTTCATGTACTCAGCCATCCTTGATCTGAGGCCAAGTACATAGTCCACAATATCCTGCTTAGGAGCTTTTAAAGGTTGTTCCCAACCCTCCTTTACAAGTGTGAGTGGACCCCTAACAGGGTGTCCAAAAAGAAGTTCAAAGGGGCTGAAGCCCACTCCTTTCTGGGGTACCTCCCTGTAGGCAAAAAGGAGGCATGGTAGAAGGATATCCCATCTCCTGCGGAGTTTTTCAGGGAGTCCCATAATCATGCCTTTGAGAGTTTTATTAAATCTCTCCACCAGTCCATTTGTTTGTGGATGATAGGGTGTTGTGAACTTGTAAGTTACACCACACTCCTTCCACATGGCCTTTAAGTATGCAGACATGAAATTGCTTCCTCTGTCTGATACTACTTCCTTTGGGAAGCCCACCCTGGAAAATATTCCCAGGAGGGCCTTTGCCACTGCAGGAGCTGTAGTGGTCCTTAAAGGAATAGCTTCAGGATATCTTGTGGCATGGTCCACTACCACCAAGATAAACCTATTGCCTGAAGCAGTAGGAGGGTCAAGGGGACCAACTATGTCAACCCCTACCCTTTCAAAGGGAACCCCAACCACAGGCAGTGGGATAAGGGGTGCCTTTGGAGTGCCACCTGTCTTGCCACTGGCTTGACAGGTTTCACAGGACTTACAAAATTCTTTTGTGTCCTCAGACATCCTAGGCCAATGAAACAATGGTACCAATCTGTCCCAAGTTTTCATTTGACCCAGGTGCCCAGCTAAGGGAATGTCATGTGCCAGTGTTAGGAGGAACTTTCTGTACTCCTGAGGAATCACTAATCTCCTGGCAGCTCCAGGTTTAGGATCCCTATGCTCAGTGTACAAGAGGTTGTCCTCCCAGTAAACTCTGTGTGAGTCACTGACATCCCCATTAGCCTGTTTGACAGCTTGCTGTCTGAGACCCTCTAATGTGGGACAGGTTTGCTGTGCCACACTCAGCTCCTCTCTGGCAGGCCCCCCTTCACCCAAAAGCTCAGCAGTGTCTGCTTCCAGCTCCTCTGGTGTAGGTTCTGCACAGGGAGGGAATTCTTCTTCCTCAGAAGTAGAATCCACTGTAGAGGGAGGGATAGTAGGAAGTGGTTTGCTTCTACTAGCCCTAGCTTTAGGGAGCACTTGGTCCATTGTTCCAGGATCCAAGCTTCCCTGTCCTTTTTGCTTTTTGGCCTGAGCCCTTGTCAAAGCAAAAATATGCCCTGGGATGCCCAGCATTGCTGCATGGGCCTCCAACTCCACATCTGACCAAGCTGATGTCTCCAAATCGTTCCCTAATAGACAGTCTACAGGTAAATCTGAAGCTACCACAACTTTCTTTGGACCAGATACCCCCCCCCAGTTGAGATTTACAACAGCCATGGGGTGGCTTTGTGTTATGTTGTGAGCATCGGTTACTTGGTACTGGTGTCCAAGTATGTGTTGTTCAGGGTGCACCAGTTTCTCAATCACCATTGTGACACTGGCACCTGTGTCCCTGTAGGCCTGGACCTCAACACCATTTATTAGGGTTAGTTGCTTGTACTTCTCCAAGTTATGGGGGCAAGCAACCAAAGTGGCTAAGTCAATAGCCCCTTCAGAGACTAAAGTAGCCTCTGTGGTCTCCCTAATCAGACCAACCCCAACTAAATTACCAAAAGTGAGCCCAGCTACTCCCTTGGATTGGCTATTAGTAGGTTTGCTCCCACCACCACTGCTATTAGTAGGGACACTAGGTGTAGCAGTAGGGGTTGTAGTGGTAGGAGCTGTGGTGCCTTTCTTTGGACAACTGGGATCTGTTGTCCAATGGCCTTTTATTTTACATAAATAGCACCATGGTTTCTTTTCCTTGTTCTGATTAAAGGAGGATTTGGGCCCACCACCCCCACCAGAGTGTTTTTGTGGGCCTGATGAAGACTCATTTTTAGATTTGTCCCCACCCTTGTCAGAAAACTTACCATCCTTCTTTTTGTTGCCATCTTTGTCACCCCCTGTATGAACTTTTCTGTTCACTCTTGTTCTGACCCATTTGTCTGCCTTCTTTCCCAATTCTTGGGGAGAGGTCAGATCAGAGTCCACCAAGTACTGGTGCAACAAATCAGACACACAATTATTAAGAATATGCTCTCTCAGGATCAAGTTATACAGGCTGTCATAATCAGTAACTTTACTGCCATGTAACCACCCCTCCAAGGCCTTCACTGCCTGGTCAATGAAATCAACCCAGTCTTGTGAAGACTCCTTTTTGGTATCTCTGGACTTTATCCTGTACTGTTCAGTGGTTAAGCCATAACCATCCAGGAGTGCATTCTTAAGAACTTGGAAATTGTTAGCATCATTTTCTTTTACAGTAAGGAGCCTATCCCTACCTTTTCCAGTAAATGATAGCCATAGGATAGCAGCCCACTGCTTTTGAGGGACATCCTGTACAGCACAGGCCCTCTCAAGTGCAGCAAACCACTTGTTAATGTCATCCCCCTCCTTGTAAGGGGGAACTATCTTATGCAGATTCCTGGAATCATGCTCTTTTGCAGGATGACTATGGGGAATACTGCTGCTGCCACCATGGGTATCTAAACCCATTTTCTGTCTTTCCCTCTCTATTTCTAAAGACTGTCTATCCAAATCCAGCTGTTGCTTCTTGAGCTTCAGTCTGGTTTGCTCCACTCTCAATCTATTGAGCTCCCTTTCTAACAATCTGTCATCAGGGTGGGTGGGAGGGACATTTCTAGATACAGAGGTGTGATGGGAATGAACAGAAGGAGACCTGTCCCTTACAGAGGGCACCCTAACAGCTTGGCTACCAGTATAATGTGAGAGCACATCATCAGTATGATGTGATTCAACCTCTGTACCAACTATGCTAGACTGTCTAGTAATGGGCAGGCTGAGAAGTTTCTTTCCTGAACCTTTTCCTGGGGGAGTCCCTGGATCAGATTGAGAACCATTAGCTACTTTTTCTACAGATTGGGCACTTATGGCCTTATCCTGTACTCTAAGCATATTAATTAACAGTTCTAAGGAAGGATTCTTCCCTACACTCAAACCTCTCTCTATGCAGAGACTCCTTGCTCCTTTCCAGCTAAGGTGATCATATGCAAGTTTGGACAGTTCAACTTTTTGGCCTGTGCCAGACATTTTTAGAGAGAGTTAAAGTGATAGATAAAGAGAAAAAAGTTTTCAGAACTTTTTGGAAAGACAGAGAAAAACTTTTTAAACTTTTAAGAACTTTTTGAAAGTTTCGAAGTACTTTTCAGCACTTAGAAAAGAGTGAAAAGAGGAAATGCAAAACTTTTTGGCTATGTGTATATACACTGACCTTGTTTTGTATATTTTTCTCTTATGAAAAGTACAATGACAAGAGTGGTAAGTAGTCTCAAAGCACTTATCCCACCGCTGCACAACCAATGTAGGAGGCTGGACTGGCTTGTAGTGAGTACCAAGGGGTACTTGCACCTTGCACCAGGCCCAGTTATCCCTTATTAGTGTATAGGGTGTCTAGCAGCTTAGGCTGATAGATAATGGTAGCTTAGCAGAGCAGCTTAGGCTGAACTAGGAGACGTGTGAAGCTACTACAGTACCACTTAGTGTCATATGCACAATATCATAAGAAAACACAATACACAGTTATACTAAAAATAAAGGTACTTTATTTTTATGACAATATGCCAAAGTATCTTAGAGTGTACCCTCAGTGAGAGGATAGGAAATATACACAAGATATATATACACAATAGCAAAAATATGCAGTATAGTCTTAGAAAACAGTGCAAACAATGTATAGTTACAATAGGATGCAATGGGGAAACATAGGGATAGGGGCAACACAAACCATATACTCCAAAAGTGGAATGCGAACCACGAATGGACCCCAAACCTATGTGACCTTGTAGAGGGTCGCTGGGACTATTAGAAAATAGTGAGAGTTAGCAAAATAACCCTCCCCAAGACCCTGAAAAGTGAGTGCAAAGTGCACTAAAGTTCCCCTAAGGACAAAATAGTCGTGTTAGAGGGAAAATGCAAGGAAAACACAAATCAGCAATGCAACAACGATGGATTCCTGACTGAGGGTACCTGTGGAACAAGGGGACCAAGTCCAAAAGTCACAAGCAGCTCGGAGATGGGCAGATGCCCAAGAAATGCCAGCGGTTGGTGCAAAGAAGCTCTTACTAGGCTGAAGAACTGTGAATACTGCAGGAACGACAAGGGCTAGAGACTTCCCCTTTGGAGGATGGATCCCCCACGCCTTGGAGAGTCGTGCAGAAGTGTTTTCCCGCCGGATGGACGCCAACAAGCCATGCTACACGCAAATCGTGCGTTTGGCGTTTTTGGACGCTGCTGGGGCCCAGGAGGGACCAGAAGGTCGCAAATTGGACCTGCAGAGAGAGGGGACGTCGAGCAAGACAAAGAGCCCTCACTGAAGCAGGTAGCACCCGGAGAAGTGCCAGAAACAGGCACTACGAGGATGCGTGAAACGGTGCTCGCCGAAGTTGCACAAAGGAGTCCCACGTCGCCGGAGACCAACTTAGAAAGTCGTGCAATGCAGGTTAGAGTGCCGTGGACCCAGGCTTGGTTGTGCACGAGGGATTTCCGCCGGAAGTGCACAGGGGCCGGAGTAGCTTGCAAAGTCGCGGTTCCCAGCAATGCAGCCCAGCGAGGTGAGGCAAGGACTTACCTCCACCAAACTTGGGCTGAAGAGTCACTGGACTGTAGTGGTCACTTGGACGGTGTCGCTGGATTCGAGGGACCTCGCTCGTCGTGCTGAGAGGAGACCCAAGGGACCGGTAATGCAGCTTTTTGGTGCCTGCGGTTGCAGGGGGAAGATTCCGTCGACCCACGGGAGATTTCTTCGGAGCTTCTGGTGCAGAGAGGAGGCAGACTACCCCCACAGCATGCACAAGCAGGAAAACAGTCGAGAAGGCGGCAGGATCAGCGTTACAGAGTTGCAGTAGTCGTCTTTGCTACTATGTTGCAGGTTTGCAGGCTTCCAGCGCGGTCAGCGGTCGATTCCTTATCAGAAGGTGAAGAGGGAGATGCAGAGGAACTCGGCTGAGCTCATGCATTCGTTATCTAAAGTTTCCCCAGAGACAGAGACCCTAAATAGCCAGAAAAGAGGGTTTGGCTACCTAGGAGAGAGGAAAGGCTACTAACACCTGAAGGAGCCTATCACAAGGAGTCTCTGACGTCACCTGGTGGCACTGGCCACTCAGAGCAGTCCAGTGTGCCAGCAGCACCTCTGTTTCCAAGATGGCAGAGGTCTGGAGCACACTGGAGGAGCTCTGGACACCTCCCAGGGGAGGTGCAGGTCAGGGGAGTGGTCACTCCCCTTTCCTTTGTCCAGTTTCGCGCCAGAGCAGGGGCTAAGGGGTCCCTGAACCGGTGTAGACTGGCTTATGCAGAATTGGGCACATCTGTGCCCAACAAAGCATTTCCAGAGGCTGGGGGAGGCTACTCCTCCCCTGCCTTCACACCATTTTCCAAAGGGAGAGGGTGTCACACCCTCTCTCAGAGGAAGTTCTTTGTTCTGCCATCCTGGGCCAGGCCTGGCTGGACCCCAGGAGGGCAGCTGCCTGTCTGAGGGGTTGGCAGCAGCAGCAGCTGCAGAGAAACCCCAGGAAGGGCAGTCTGGCAGTACCAGGGTCTGTGCTACAGACCACTGGGATCATGGAATTGTACCAACAATGCCAGGATGGCATAGGGGGGGGCAATTCCATGATCATAGACATTTTACATGGCCATATTCGGAGTTACCATGGTGAAGCTACATATAGGTAGTGACCTATATGTAGTGCACGCGTGTAATGGTGTCCCCGCACTCACAAAGTTCCGTGAATTGGCTCTGAACAATGTGGGGGCACCTTGGCTAGTGCCAGGGTGCCCTCACACTAAGTAACTTTGCACCTAACCTTTACCAGGTAAAGGTTAGACATATAGGTGACTTATAAGTTACTTAAGTGCAGTGTAAAATGGCTGTGAAATAACGTGGACGTTATTTCACTCAGGCTGCAGTGGCAGGCCTGTGTAAGAATTGTCAGAGCTCCCTATGGGTGGCAAAAGAAATGCTGCAGCCCATAGGGATCTCCTGGAACCCCAATACCCTGGGTACCTCAGTACCATATACTAGGGAATTATAAGGGTGTTCCAGTAAGCCAATGTAAATTGGTAAAAAATGGTCACTAGCCTGTCAGTGACAATTTGGAAAGAAATGAGAGAGCATAACCACTGAGGTTCTGATTAGCAGAGCCTCAGTGAGACAGTTAGTCACTACACAGGTAACACATTCAGGCACACTTATGAGCACTGGGGCCCTGGGTTACCAGGGTCCCAGTGACACATACAACTAAAACAACATATATACAGTGAAAAATGGGGGTAACATGCCAGGCAAGATGGTACTTTCCTACAGGGGGCCTGCAGCACTGGTTGTGCCACCCACATAAGTAGCCCCTCAACCATGTCTCAGACCTGCCATTGCAAGGCCTGTGTGTGCAGTTTCCCTGCCCTTCGACTTGGCATTTAAAAGTACTTGCCAAGCCTTAAACTCCCCTTTTTCTACAAATAAGTCACCCGTAAGGTAGGCCCTAGGGAACCCATAGGGCAAGGTGCTATGTAGGTAAAGGGCAGGACATGTACATGTGTGCTTTATTTGTCCTGGTAGTGGATAACTCCCACATTCGTCTCCCACTACTGTGAGGCCTGCTCCTTTCATAGGGTAGAATTATGGCTACCCTCATATACTGTTTGAGTGGTAGATTCTGATGAGAAAGGGGTAACCAGGTCATATTTAGTATGGCTTGAATGGTAATTAGAATCCTGCTTATTGGTAAGGTTGGAATATATCTTACTATTTTAGAAGTGCCACTTTTAGAAAGTGAGCATTTCTCTGCACTTAAAATCCATCTGTGCCTTACAGCCTGTCTCCAATCAATGTCTGGGCTGGATGACAGCTTCCTTGTACATTTCACCCAGACATCCACAAACACCGGATACTCAGTCACACCTGCACTCATCTGCATGCTGAATGGGTCTTCCTGGGCTGGAAGGGTGGAGGGCCTGACGCTTGCATTTCACAGGCTAGTGGCCTGCTCTCACACAATGGACTGCCAAACGCCCTACTGGGACCCTGGCAGACAGACCTGTACTGAAAGGGGGCCTTGTGCACTTCAAAACCACTCTTTGAAATCTCCCCCAGTTTAAAGGCATTTTTGGGTATATAAACTGGCTCCCTGACCCCACCAACTCAGACTCTTCTGGACCTGAACCTGCAACCTGTCAAGAGGAATTGCCTACCTGCTGAAAGGACTCATCTGGAATGCTTTGCTGAGAAGGACTGCTGCCTTACTGCTTCCTGACTTTGCTGAAAAGTGCTCTCCAAGGGTTTGGATTGAGCTTTCCTCCTGTTTTCTGAAGTCTTAGTGCCAAAAATAATTCATCTCTTCAGGAAATTCGGAAAATCAACACACAGCCTGCCGCAAATGACACACAGCTGTTTTCTGACCGATAAATCACCGCACAGCCGAGCCGGAAGGATGCAGCCCAACTTCCCAAGTGAAGAATCAACGCAGCGCCAGCTTTGCGGGCAGAAATGCCACGCACAGCCTACCGGATCGACGCACAGCTGAACCGGAACAATGAAGTGCGAGTGAAGAATCGACACAGTTCCTGCCGTGCGACAGAAAATTCAGTGCATCGCCTACATGATCGATGCAAGGCCTGTGACTTCTTCCCGCACGCCCAGGTTTTTCCTCGCATCGTCCCTGGGCACCAAAAAGATCCCTGCATCGCAGTGAGGAACCAAGACTGCATGCCTAAAATCAAAGCAAAGACCCTTGCATCATGGAAAGAAATGACACATTGTGTGTGCTGTACTGGAAAAACTGTCGCACACCCTATTATTCCATGCATCTCCTCCTCTGCGGTCTCAGTGCCTGTTATGTTTGACGCAAACCAGGTACTTTGTGCAAACAAGAGACAACTGTTGATTTCTAAGGTTTAAGACTCTTTTTAACGCTGCAAAAGTGATATATTAACTTGTGCTTATTGAATCTTTATCATTATGACGTTAATTTAACCAGATAAATATCATATATTTTTCTAAACCTGTGGACAGCCTAAAATAATAAAGCCAGGAAAGAGAAAGTAAGCAAATGTTAGTGCCAAACACAAAGCCAGTAGTAAGCAATGGCCAGAATACCTTCCTAGGTCAGCTTTCTGAATGTCCCCAAAATGTATTTGTAACCAGACCTAAAAAAAAAAATTGTTTTATTTAAAAGGATTCACGGAAATGGTGGTCTACTGACCTCAGCTTTGATAGCTCTCATTCCTAAGGGTTGCAAAGTGCAACCTATATCATTAATATTCAAGAGGTAGGTTGATTTGCAACTGACTAGGAATCGCCTATTTAAAAATAAAAGTTTCATACATTAAGAATAACTATTGCCAAATAGCGATTTAGCAAGACCAAAACCTACCTTGTCCTAAAGCTCCCCCACACTGTCCTAAAAGCTACCCCGACCCCCTGCCCCACCCTAAACACTAAAACCTACCCTGCCCTGTCCTAAAAACTACCCCCACCCCTGCCCCCAACCAAACCCTAAAACTTACCCTGTCCTAAAAACTACCCCAACCCCCTGCCCTAAACCCTAAAACCTACCCTTGCCTTTCTTTAAAACTACACCCAACCCCAACCCCCACCCTAAACCCCAAAACCTACCTTGTCCTAAAAAGTACCCCATCCTGTCCTAAAAACTACCCCCAACGCCCTGCCCTGAACACTAAAACCTACTCCACCAATGTCCCAAAAACTACCCTGCCTCCCACCCCCACCATGAACTCTAAAACCTACCCCACCCTGTCCTTAAATATAGCTCCACTTACCCGGCTGCCGCGTTCCTCTTCTGGCTGTTCTTCCTGTGTGTCTGAACCATGCAAGTGCATGGTGCCTTAACCACCTATTTGTGTGGTTCATACACATGCGTGGTTCAGGGCAAGCGTGGAACCGCTTGCGTGCTTACGGCCTGCATGGCTCTGGCAGCTTTGTAAAGGCTGTTTCCCCTATTTTTCTCTTTCACCTTCTTTCTCCCTTTTCACCTTTCTCTTTCATGCTCATTGTCAAGGTCTGATAATGAAAAATAAGTCTCAGACCCCAACAATGTGTGCCAAATGCCAACACCTTCAACCACCAGCACAAGCTAAGCAATACCTCAGTGTTGGTACATCACATAGCACAGCACTGGTTTGAATCAGATTGCACTTTTATTAATTATAGAAAACATTGGCGATCTAGGATGTTATTTGTTCCATAAAGTGACTGTGCTTCCTAGTGATTACGCCAATTAGAGTGATTTATATTTTGCTCACTCTTATGGGGCTGTAGGTTGTTTATTTTTCAGCCTAGAGTAGTTTCTAATTAGATTTAGACATGTAATGAGAAGCATTATTGTTTTATTAATATTTTATTCACTTGAATCCCTTTAGCTCAATCATTGAGATAGTTTCAAATTTACAGTAAAGTGACTCGAAAAGAAAAATATATTTTCCCACTGTAATAAATTAGCAGTGAATATATAGCATTTTTCAGAGAAACGGTATAAAATAAGGGAATGCGTGATTTTAGCTGATAAGCTAGCTCAGTGCATGAAAAGCTTCTTCAGGGACTTATGGGTCACAAATGCTAACCCTGACAAGATGGCTCCACCTTTTGTCCTTTTCAATTGTGTAATGAGTACTTACAAACTGTGTAATGAGTACTTATGAGCTGGGTATTAATAACAACACCGAGTGCCGGATGTACAATCCGGTTTTCTTCTTGCTTGCGCTATCTTTATATAGTGAACTGCTGTGACAGTGATAGTCCTTTGCTGATGCACCAATCGGGTGCAAGGTAACAAGGATGTGTGTAATGAAGCGTGAGCGGTCGAGCTCATTTACATTAACCCTATAAGTGCCGGTCACAACCAGTCCCCGACGCCCGCAGACTCTCCCTGGTGAGGGTCACAATCAGTGGCCGACCCCAGGGGGGATTTGTTTTGATTTAATATCCTCTTGGGAGAAACAGAAGAGTTTCCATGTCTCCCAACACCCCCCCACCTGCCCTGCTGGTACGTCAGCACACACTTTGTTTTCCCCACAGGAGCAGAAAGCAGCAGGTAAGGCTGCTTTCTGCTCCAGAGGGGAAAATTTACCCGAAAAGGCCTCCCCACCATTCGGGGTAGGCCTCGTTTGAAAGGGGAGATTATCCCCTTTCAAACATGGCCTTCTGTGATTCAGGGCCAGGAAACACCACTAGACACCAGGGATTTCACTTGGGTGGGGGGCTCGGCCTCCTCTATGCAATCACACCCTCCAGAGGTTAAACAAATAGCTTTAAAAAAATGTGAAAAAAACTATTAAAAAATGTAACTGACAGGGGGTTGCCTGTGAGCAGGGCTGACCCCTTGTGGGGGTAATTTATTTTAATAGCTGTATTGTTTCCCTAGGGGCTACGATCGCCCCCCCCCAGTGAAACCATATAGCTGTTAAAAAATATATACAGATCTATTTATATATATAGATCTATATATAGAGCAATATATATATATATATGTATATATATATATATATATGTATGTATATATATATATATATAAATACACATATATATATATATATATATATATATATATATATATATATATACATGATGGAGATCACTTTTGTCAATGCATGTGTGGTTGTGTGGTTTCCCTGGGGTCTGCAATCGACCCCTAGGGAAACCCCACCCACATATAAAAGTGATCTCTATACTCTCTCTCTATATATTTGCCTCCAGTTCTCTTGCAGTTTGTGTCTTCCAAGCAATGCAGATACTTCAACTGACACATTTCAACTTTTAGGCAGCAATAAAAAAGTCAAGCTAACTCTTGTGATTATGTTTCTGCTAGAAAAGGATCTGAATTTGGTCTAGTGGCAGTTTTGATGACATAAAGTGGTGCAGAAGGGTTTATATGCCTACTGCAAAGATCAGATCTGTATTTTACGTGAATAGCTGATTAGTAGGGCCAGTCATTACTGTTAGAAATGGGGTTTTTGGTTGGCAGTCAGGTTACCCCCTGTCCAAGCAAAAGCCCTCACTCTAGTCAGGGTAAGTCACACACAATCCAAGATTATCCTGTGCCCACCCTCTGGTAGCTTGGCACGAGCAGTCAGGCTTAACTTAGAAGGCAATGTGTAAAGTATTTGTGCAATAAATCATACAATACAACCATATAGCACCACAAAAATACACCACACAGTGTTTAGAAAAATATATAATATTTATCAGGATAATTGTAGGTCAAAAAGAGTAAAGTTGCAATGGGAAATTGTAGAGATATCACTGAAAAGTGATATAAAGTGTCTTAAGTCTTTAGAATATAAACAAAGTCTCTTTCAAGCACAAGTACCTGGTTTAGAGTGGTTAAATCTCCTCAGAGGGCCACAGAGGAAGAGGTGCGTGGAAAACGGGTGTGTGCGTCGATTTCTCCCCAGCACACAGGACTTGCGTCGTTATTTTCCACGCGGGGAAGTCGTGCGTCGTTTTCCGGCGCGCGGACAGTCTCTTTCTGTGGATCGCGGGGATTACCAGATGTCCCAGGTCTGTGCGTGGATTTTCCTGCTTGTTCTCCGGCTGCGCGTCGGTCTGCGGGGCTGCGCGTCGAAATTACGATCTCACGGCAGGCGTCACGTCGATTTCTCCTCTAGACGTCGGTCTGTGGGGCTGCGCGTTGAAATTACGATCTCACGGCAGGCGTTGGGTCGATTTCTCCTCTAGAGGTCGGGCGGCGTTGTCCTTGCGAAGCCGTGTGTCGGATTTTCGGTCGTCCCAAGAGCGTCGCGTCGATCAGCGTCGGTGTGCGGCGTTTTTCTCGCCGCGGAACAAGTTGTGCGTCGAAATTTTCGGCGCACGGAGCGTCCAAGTGAAAAAGAGAAGTCTTTTTGGTCCTGAGACTTCAGGGAACAGGAGGCAAGCTCTATCCAAGCCCTTGGAGAGCACTTTCACAGCCAGACAAGAGTTCAGCAAGGCAGCAGGGCAACAGCAAGGCAGCAGTCCTTTGTAGAAAGCAGACAGGTGAGTCCTTTGAGCAGCCAGGCCGTTCTTCTTGGCAGGATGTAGTTTCTGGTTCAGGTTTCTTCTCCAGCAAGTGTCTGATGAGGTAGGGCAGAGGCCCTGTTTTATACCCAAATGTGCCTTTGAAGTGGGGGAGACTTCAAAGAGTGGCTAAGAAGTGCACCAGGTCCCCTTTCAGTTCAATCCTGTCTGCCAGGGTCCCAGTAGGGGGTGTGGCAGTCCTTTGTGTGAGAGCAGGCCCTCCACCCTCCCAGCCCAGGAAGACCCATTCAAAATGCAGATGTATGCAAGTGAGGCTGAGTACCCTGTGTTTGGGGTGTGTCTGAGTGAATTCACAAGGAGCTGTCAACCAAGCCCAGCCAGACGTGGATTGTAAGGCACAGAAAGATTTAAGTGCAAAGAAATGCTCACTTTCTAAAAGTGGCATTTCTAGAATAGTAATATTAAATCCGACTTCACCATTCAGCAGGATTTTGTATTACCATTCTGGCCATACTAAATATGACCTCCCTGCTCCTTTCAGATCAGCAGCTGCCACTTCAACAGTGTATGAGGGCAGCCCCAATGTTAGCCTATGAAGGGAGCAGGCCTCACAGTAGTGTAAAAACGAATTTAGGAGCTTTACACTACCAGGACATATAACTACCCAGGTACATGTCCTGCCTTTTACCTACACAGCACCCTGCCCTAGGGGTTACCTAGGGCACACATTAAGGATGACTTATATGTAGAAAAAGGGGAGTTCTAGGCTTGGCAAGTACTTTTAAATGCCAAGTCGAGGTGGCAGTGAAACTGCACACACAGGCCTTGCAATGGCAAGCCTGAGACAAGGTTAAGGGGGCTACTTAAGTGGGTGGCACAACCAGTGCTGCAGGTCCACTAGTAGCATTTAATCTACAGGCCCTAGGCACATGTAGTGCACATTACTAGGGACTTATAAGTAGATTAAATAGTCCAATCAGGTATGATCCAGAGTTACCATGTTTAAAAAGGAAGAGAGCATATGCACTTTAGCACTGGTTAGCAGTGGTAAAGTGCGCAGAGTCTAAAAGCCAGCAAAACAGGGTCCAAAAAGTGGAGGGAGGCAGGCAAAAAGTTAGGGGTGACCACCCTAAGGCATGTCAGGTCTAACAATTACCTGCGCTATAAAACAAATGAAATGTATGTGCGAGGGGGTTATGGAGAGATGAAGGGCACTTTTGCTGGGTGGTAGTGAGGGAATCCAAGGAGGAGGTCGTGGGAACAGGAGCACCAATAATGATTGTTGGACTGGGTGCCCGAGGCACTAAAGTCTGTGACGATTGGTATGTGAAAAGGTGAAGAAATAGTGTCTTTTTAGTTTTTTGGAGTGTCTTGCGAGAATGTGGTGATTGAGGAAAGAAGCGAAGGAAAGGTGACTTTTACTGTTGCACGCATCACACACACACACACCAGCAATTTTGTGACTGTCTATGTAGGCTAGTGTTTTAGAGCGACAGTTTAGCCAGTAGCATAGATGGTGTCTCGTTGGATGACTGCTGCTCAAGACCTAACTCGGGTTATAGAGGCCATCTCTGATGTAGGATCAGAGACTGGGACAGCAGATACTGAGACAGCATCTGAGGGAGAGGACAATGGTGCAGACTCTGGGAGTGATTTTTCAGTTGTCAGAGTCCCGTCCGACAACTCCACTTCCACTGATTCTGAGAAAGATGATGAGGACAGTTCTGCTGTCCCTTCGCAAGCACAGTCTGTGCAGCGGGACAATAGCGGATTAGCCTAACCCAGAGAGCAGGTACATGCATGGCAAGACAGAGAGACGGTTCTCTTAGGACCTCCCCAATTTAGTTCAGCCCTAAACTCCACCGCCCAAATCGTATTGTGGAGACATCAAAATTATCTGTCACAAAGCAACCTGGTTTTGTAAGGCAGACACCTGTGTTTTTGGTCCTGGGATCTGTGGCCATATAGGGAAACCTACCAAACGCAGACATTTCTGGAAACTAGACACCCAGGGGAGTCGACAGAGGTGTAGCTTGTGTTGAATCCCCAAAGTTTCTTACCCAGAATACCCTGCAAAGGTGAAATGTTGAATAAAAACTCAATTTGTTTCTTGCATTTCTGTCACACAAACTACAGGAATATGCTGGGATCCACAAAATTCCTACCACCCAGTATTTTCCCACCTGTCCTGATAAAAACGCTGCCCGACATGAGTGCCTGTATCTAGTGCCTGCGTCAGGAATGGATCACCCCAGGGTCAACAGTTGCCCTCATGGAAGGACTAACATTGACGGTTGTGTGATCCATTCCTGACACAGGCACTAGGCCTACCCACACAAGTGAGGTACTGTTTTTATCGGGAGACTTGGGGGAGTGCTAGGTGGAAGGAAATTTGTGGCTCCTCTCAGATTCTAGAGCTTTCTATCACTGAAATGTGAGCACAAATAGTTTTTTTTGCCAAATTTTGAGGTTTGCAAAGGATTCAGGGTAACAGAACCTGGCGAGGGCCCCAAAAGTTACCCCATTCTGAATTCCCCTACGTGTCTAGTTTTTAAAATTGTATAGGTTTTCTAGGTTTCCTGAGGTGCTGGCTCAGCTAGAGGCTAAAATCCACAGCTAGGTACTTTGCAAAAACAGGTCAGTTTTCTTTGGGGAAATGTGATGTATCCACATTCTGTTTTGGGGCATATCCTGTCACCAGCTTAGGCCTACCCACACAAGTGAGGTTCAATTTGTATCGTTAGACTTGGGGAAATGCTGAGTGGAAGGTAGTTTGTGGCTCCTCAGGATTACAGAGCTTTCCATCACCAAAATCTGAGGGAAAAGTGTTTTTTACGTAGCACACCTGGGCATTCATGGAGTATGGTACTTTACCTTATGCGCTGAATCTGCATTAATCTCTCTCCATGCTTGAGAGACAGTGCCTGCAGTCTCCTCAGGTGTTGTGGGATTATTCCTTAAAAATGCCAGGGCTTGGATTGATTAGCATGCTTTCGACAGACGCCTTCTCTGTGACATTTTAATCTAAATGGGACATTTCTGAAGATTTTAGGGCTATGAACTTTGCATGGGTACTGCTAAAAGATTAGCGGCACCACATCAGCTGAGTTTTGTGAGCATTACTTCGACCTTTGATGTGGAAAACTCATACTCTGATACCTTTGCACATTCCTTAATTGCACTTAGTACTTGTTGTATATTTGTCTTCTAAGGAGGACAGCAAAGGACAGCAAAGGGTAATTTTCTTTAGTATGTAGGTAAATGTTAAAGGCTCTTTTCAAACTTGACTTGAAATACATTGAGTTTGCTCTTCGTTATCCTAGAGAAATGCCCTGTCTACAACAATAGAGACAATAAACACTTGTCAGGTGCCCTGTTTCTCGAAGCAACCTCTGCAGATCCCGCTCTCTTAAAATAAGGTTGAGGAAATTCCTCTTACGGAAACGTTTCTAACTGGTGGACCAGGAAGAGAAGCCTACACGTTTTCAGAGTATGCCTAATGAGGCCTTAGTTAACCAAGTCAACTGTCTTCTCTGCATCCTAGAGAAGAACAGCTATGAGTTATGAGTTATGCCTGCATAATAGTTGGCCTTCATTATATGGTGTATATTGGCTTCCAGTTGTCTTCCCTATATGACACCAGCATAACCACCTGGGCAACTGGCTGTGTGTAATATGCTAATCTGTCAGTGTCAATTTCATCAAACTTTTAATGACTAATCTAAGCAGAGTGATTGGCTACAAGAAGTGAGTTTGGACCTGTCTCTTTTGTCATGCTTTAGCAATATTATTACATTTTCAGTTTTAAAGTGGGTGCATTAATTGCCTGAAATTTCACTAAGAAGCTCCCTTAATTTGGTGTTGAAAACTCTTCTGATGTTCCTGTAGATCTCATTGAGGAGCTCAACCAGTTCCACCAGTTTCTCCTTCAGCAAGGATTAAACAGCATCTTAAGCTGCTTTTTCTGTTATTTTCTCTGTCAGCGTGGGTTTGTCTGACTGGGCCAGTGGAGATAGAGTGGGTATAAAGAAAGAGGTCTCTAGAGTTGAAAGGCTGGGATGCAAGGCACCATGGTACATATTAGAGCTGCTCATCCTGTCATATTTGGCAATTATTTTGTTGCATTGGTAATCCAGAAGGTGAAACCGTCTAAAGAAATATAAGGATCGGGACTGCCTACACACGCCTGACACGGGCATCATGTGAAGTGCAACACATTTTATTTTTTGATTGCTGCACATCCGAGCAGTAGGTATGAAGGAATCTATCCATGCGCCAACCCCAATATATAGAATTACTATTCAAGCTTCAGGTGGCAATGCGTAGAAATTGCTAGGTAGACAGTAAACATGACCACTGCATAGCTTTTACTATCTGCTTTAATGGATGGAGAGAGCTTACTTTATGTAATGTTTCTCCACCCTGCATTACTGCACCTGAAACAATGACAACCTCTTTGGTCGGTGATTCATTTGTAATGACTTCCTGAATTTTTGGTGAGTTTCAACTTAATGTTGACTCTCTTCTCTAGAGTCAGTGTTCTGTAAAGTGCTGAAAATGTACAAAGAATCAATCAACTTCTCCACTAATTCTCTGTTGATGCAGCCCCTTATATTTATAAGAGTGTGAAATTTGAGAAGTTGAGAACTTGGCAAAGACCACTCTATAGTTATAGTTAGGATTTCAAAAGATAAGAATTCCTGAGATTTTGTATTGGTAATAACTTTGCCACCATTTGATGAATCCTGAATAAACTGTGCAGATCTATTCCTGTGTTTACACTGGCCGATGATGCAAAGTTTTGTGGTGGTTAGTTAAGGAGGTGCAAAGAAAAAAGGATGGTTCCAAAACAGGTTTTTCCACCAATGCTTTTTAGCTGAAATTGGGCAAGAATATAGAATATGGGGTGGAAATGGTCTTTTGTGCTATTGGTTAAGTAGCTATAATATTACAAGTGAGAAAACCTTAGTGATGTATTTGGCCTGGATATACCCTGGTAATTTCATGGTACACTGCGATACATGGTGATGACAAACACAATATTATTGACTAATGACAGTCCTCACAAAATATAAAGGCAGCCATATTGTTTAGACAAAGCATTGGCCGTGTTGTGGGCTTCTGGATGAGATATCGCTTATAACTATTTTTATAAGACATAGGAATAAGTGAAGCACTTTAACCAATTCTCAATAGTTAGGGAAAAGTAGTTTTACTGTTGTAGGATGTATTGCCATACATATTGAAATTACAAAAAAAAAATGTATCACAAAAGTCAATCTACAACATTCCAGTTCACTCTACAGCATACCTCTCTACTCTACGACATGGCACTCTACTCTACATCACTCCACACCACTCCACTGCACAGCACACCACTGCACTTTACAACATGCCACTGTACTACATGGCACTCCACTGTACGCCAATCCACTTTAAGCACCCTCAGTCTGAGACACTCTACAACATGCCACTGTATGACATATGACTCCACTCTACTCTACAACACATGACTCCACTCCACGGTATCTATTAAAAGAAAAAAAATACATATATAGCAGAGAAAAGACACTCTATGACACTCCACTCTATGACACACCACTCTTCTGTATGACGTGGCACTTCACTCTACAACATGCCACTCCACTCTACAGGACTCAACTGTGCGATATTCCACACCCCTCCACTCTATGACACAACATGCCACTGCAATGTGTGACACGCCACTCCACTCTATGACATGCCACTCCTCTCTAGGACATGCCAGTCTACTCTATACCACTGCACTCTATGCCAGTCTACTCATAAACACTCTGCAACATGCCACTCTGACACACCACTCCACCATACTCTACCACATGCCATTCTACTCATACTATACTCCACTCTATGTACCTCTAGTGTACCCCACTGTACTCTACTGTATGACACTCTACAACAGGCCACTCCATTCCACTGTACTACTCCACTCTATGACATGCCACTTCACCCTATGACACACCACTCCAATGTATAACACTCCACCCACTGCACTGAATGGCATGGCACTCCATGCTACGACATGCCACTCCACTCTACACTACTTCACTTTACATCCCTCTACTCTAAGACACTCTACGACATACCACTGTATAACATAACACTACACTTTATTGTATGACACATCACTCCACTGTACGCCACTCCACTCCACAACACTGTACTCCACTCAATGCCCCTTCAGTGTACATCACTCTACTCCACTATATGACACTCTACAACACACCACTTCATTCCACTCTATGACATACCACTCCACTCGAAAACACGCCACTCCACTCAGTGCCATTCCACTCTATGACTCTCCATGCCACTCACTCTACAACATGCCAAACTTCTATGAGACGCCACTCCACTCTGTGACATGCCACTCCACTCAATGACACGCTATGCCACTCTATTACATGCCACTCCAATCTACACCACTCTACTGTATGCCCCTCCACTCTAAAACATTCTGTGAGGAGCCACTGTATGACACGTCACTCCACTCTACTCTACGACACACCACTCCACTTCACTCAAGGCTTCTCTGTTTTACAACACTCTGGTCTACACTATGCCTCATTACTCTACCATACTGTGTGCCACTCTATACCACGTCACTTCACTCCACTCTATGACATACCACTCAACTCTATGAAACGCCACTGGATGTGCCACTCCACTCGACATCACTCCTCTCCACTCTGCCACTCCACTCTCTGGCATGTCACTCCACTTATTGTATGGCACTCCACTCTTCTCCAGTCAACTCCATGCCTCTTCAATATATGGCCCTATACTCCAACACATGGTATGATATGCCAACCAGACACACCACTCCACTCCACTATACAGCATGCCACTCCACCACTTCTCTATGCAACACTCTGCTCCACTCCATGCCACTGTACTCCACTATACTCCACTGTATAATGTGCCACTCCACTCAACTGTACAACACCCCACTTACTCAATGACAAACCACTCCACTCCACTCTATGACATTCCACTCCAGTGAACAATACTCCACTTCACTGTACAATACTCCATGCTAGTCCACTGTACAGCACGCCACTCCAATCTGCAACACACCATTCCACTGTATGACATGCCAGTCCACTCCACTCTAAAGCATGCCACTCCACTCTACTACATTCCACCTTATGCCCTCTGATCTAAGACACTCTGTGACATGCCAGTCTATGACACGCCACTCCACTACACTCTACGCCACTCAACTCTACAACACAACACACCACTCTATGCCACTCCACTCAATGCCATGTAATTCTTCACCACTCTACACCTCTCCACTGTACGCCATGGCACTGTACACCACAACACTCTTTGCCACAAGACTCTACAATACTCCATGCCAGTCCACTGTACAGCACACCACTCCACTCTGCAACAAAACATTCGACTGTGTGACATGCCACTCTACTCTAAAACATGCCACTCCACTCTACTACATTCCACTTTATGTCCTCTGATCTAAGACACTCTGTGACATGCCAGTCTATGAGACTCCACTCCACTATACTCGTTGACACACCACTACACTCTACGCCACTCAACTCTGCTCTACAACACAACACCCCACTATATGCCCCTCCACTCAACGCCACTTAATTCTTCACCACTCTACACCTCTTCACTGTACGCCATGACACTGTACTCCACAACACTCTTTGCCACAAAACTCTACATCACACCACTCTAAGCCACAACAATGTATGGCACAACACTACTATGTGGCACTATGTTTCCCACTCCGCTCTACTTTATTTTACCACATTACTCTGCTCCACTGTACTCTATGACACTCCACTTGACGACACCCCATTCAATACCATTTCACTCTACAATTTGAAAGACATTCATATAAAAAAAAATGAATTCAATAAAAAAAAACAAAGGCATATGATTAGTTATAGTTAGGAAAACTGAATTAATTATTTCTACACAAAGCTAACAAACTACACAAACATTAAAAATTCAAAAGTTATAGTTATAACTTAAAGTTTTAATTTATGCCCCAGCAAAAACGTACTATAACTCCCACACCTCGCTACCCAGTGTTTTATACTCACTATGCAAATTACATTAAATATAACTCGCTCCCGTAATATGCACACTCATCTCATAAATGATGGCATTTCCAATGGGATGAGTGATGCAAAGAATGCTATTATTTAACGCAGTCTAACTGATATAATATGACAGCATATAGGCTGTTTCTTGGAGAAGGCATGGTTTTCTACCAACTTTTTGCTTTAAATTCTCGTGCTTTTGCTGACTTCCTTTTTGTTGGCCTTTGGGCTCAGGACACTTTAACTGTACTCTCTCCCTAAAACATGGTGAAATAGGCATACATCCAATTGGTACATTAAAATTACTTGTACGTCCCTAGTAAAGTGACAGTACATGTGCCCAGGGCCTGTTAATTAAATGCTATTAGTGAGCCTACCACACGCCTTGTGCCACCCACTTAAATTGCTTTTGAAACAGGTCTCAGGGCTGCCAGTGCAGCTTGTGTGTGCAGTTTTAGACTGCCTTTCCACCTGGCAAAAGAAACCTTTAGCCAGGCCTAAACCTTCCTTTAAAAACTTAAGTCACCCCTAGGGTAGGTCCTAAACAGCAGATGGAGCAGGGTGCAGTGTATTTACAAAAATGGACATGTACTTTTAACTTTTACGTGTCCTGGTAGTGAAAAACTCTTAAATTCGTTTTTCACAACTGTAAGGCCTACCTCTCCCATGGGATAGTATTGGTTCACCTTATGACGTTTAATTGGTGATAACTTTTAATTAGGAACAGGTAGAAAAGGTGAGTATGGTGTCTAATGAATTATAAATCAAAACCCTCTTCAATAGTAAAAATTTGAATTTTAAGCTACAATTCTGAAAATGCCACATTAACCAGAAACATGGAGAGGAGCAACAACGATTCGTTCCTTCTTCAGATAATTTAAGGATCATTTGGGATCATGAAGAAGTGGCGCATTCAGGACAACTTTCAGCTAATACATTTTTCTACTGCACCTCATTGAAAAACTAGGTCACTTTGACCCGTGAACATTGCTTTGATCCACTGCTTTTACCCCATCCCTGCTGGGAAGGACCTTTTCTGAAATACTTCTGTGCACATTTCTTCTAAACCAGGACTTACACTGGACAGACAAAGGGGGTGATTCCAAGCTTGGCGGGCAGCGGGAGCCACCTGCCAAGCGAGAACCGCCAGAATACCGTACCGCGGTCGCGGCTGTCATTCTGGGTTTCCCACTGGGCTGGCGGGCGACCGCCAAAAGGCCGCCCGCCAGCCCAGCGGGAAACACCCTTCCACGAGGAAGCCGGCTCCGAATGGAGCCGGCGGAGTGGAAGGGGTGCGACGGGTGCAGTAGCACCCGTCGCGAATTTCAGTGTCTGCTGACACGACACCCCATATCGCCATCCTGTTCCTGGCGGCCGAAACCACCAGGAACAGGATGGCGGTATCCCCATGGCGGCGCAGCAAGCTGCGCCGCCTTGGAGGATTCCCCTGGGCAGCGGAAAGCCGGCGGTACACCGCTGACTTTCCGTTTCTGGCCGCGGCTGTACCGCCGCGGTCAGAATGCCCAAAGGAGCACTGCCAGCCTGTTGGCGGTGCTCCCGCGGACCACGGCCCTGACGGTTTTTACCGCCAGGGTCAGAATGACCGCCAAAGTCCCTATAACTCCTCAATTGTTTTTAGTCCTTAGGAAGACCCAAGCTTTAAGAAAACACGACTAGCAAGGGTCAAAACATCAACAATATATATATTTGTGCTCCACATTTACTCGAAACACTGTGAAAAGCATTCACTATAAAACTAGCCATTGTTATACAGAGATTGAAGTAGCAAAATGGTCTCTAGAAAATTGTATGTAATTTTTTTTTTATTTTGTTCGAAGTCACTTGATCACACTGCACGATCATTTCACTTTTATTTCACTTTCAAAGACAGTCTTGATTAAAAAAAATGTTTTTAATCACTGTATAAGAATAACAATATAAAATATAAATCAGTCCATTGTATGTTTGAAATCATTTATGAATGTGTCAAAGTTGTAGGGGGGTAGCCAACCACTGAAGATGGCAGCTGCATCTTCCTAGAACTCCCGTCAGGTGCTGGAAATACCCAAATTATCCTGCACCATTGGTAACCCGCAACACAAAATGCAGCTGCCTAAGTGAAGGGTTGTAACTCCTGTACCCTCCGGAGCCTCCCTGCTTCCATTCCACCCTGCAGCCTGCATCGCCGAGGGGCTGGGAAGACTATGTGGAGCAGCCTGGCCTAGAAATGGGGCACAACTCGGAGGACTGCTCCCCTCCTTACCTCCTGATGGTCCTGCATTGCGGCAGCAAGCTGTGTTCCCTCTCAGACCTTCCTGTTCACTAGCTGCTCAAGACCAAGTCCTCCCCCCAGAGATCTCCAGGAGGTCCCCACTTGGACTAGGAGTCCCAGCATACCTTCCAAGGACCGCATCTGTGGCATCGACTGCTGCGGGGGAGGGGCTGGCCAAGGAGATGCTGATATAAGCAGCTGCTCCCCCCTTATCTGGGCCCCCTCTATATAGGTCGGCTGGGGGCCATGGTGGGACTGGGTGACTCTAGGCACCCACATCATAGTGCAGCTTGACAGCACGAGGAGGCGAGCGATGAGTGCGAAGGTAACAACAATTGTACGGGTCAGCCCTGGGGGGTATTTCCTGATTTCTGCCCACTGTGACTGCTGGTTGTGTTGGACCTCCCAGCCGGGGCCACTCACTACACTTCGTACTTTCCTGGCCGTGCAGCAGTGGCATTACATGGAGTGGTGAGAAAAGTGTAACATTGACTGGCATTGGGAATATCTAGCCACCTGACCCCTGACTCAGGAGCCTCTTTCACTTGCGGAGAGTCCCATACTCACCACTATGCCTGGGTAAAGACTTTGCATTCATAGGAAGGAGTGTCATTCCCCAGATACCATCTACCTCTTCTTCTTGGCTGCACAACTTGACATGTCTCCTTTGCACCAATTGACTTCTTCAATTAATGGGGTGTTGGCCCAATCCTGTGCCCTGCGCTAGTGGGCCTTCTTCCCTCACCTCACATGATCTTGACTGAATGCAGTTCATGGCCCCAACTGGATTTCCTGCACTCTCTAGGTAATTGAGTTTGGTGTTGTTGCTCCCTGCTGGAGTAGAGAGCACTGCACCCACAATCGGCTGCAAACGCATACGCCATGGGTCACACCAAATCTACCAGATCAGCACAGTTGCCAGGCTATGATCCCTTCCAGCATCTTTGCTGATGAATGTGCGCACAGAGTGCTGACACATCGCCCCCCTCTCCACAGTCTATTGTTGCCTGCATTCTTAATTTCAGTGATCGAGTTGTGGTTTTACAGAACACTAGAGAGAATGCACCCCTTGTCATGGATAATACCAATGTTTCCCTCTTTCCGGGATTACACCTTGGCAGTCCAGCCCCGGTGGGCATCCTTCCTGGCCTCCAAAAAACAACTCAGATTGGAGGGCCTTATGTAAGCACTGATGTTCTAGGTCTGCGTGAAAGTCATTCACGATCCACTCACTTTGTTCTTTGATACCCCTGAGGTTGTATGGGACTTTTGGGACAACATTACCCTCATGCGCATTGCCTCTCTCCATTGGAGCCCCTGTCCAAGGAGGTGCGGTGGCTGCCCCAGTATCACCAGCATTACAGACCACACAGGGATGCCAGGGGCGATGCCCACCCCTCAGCAGGCCCTGGAGGGCACAAAGTCTGTACTTGCATCTATGTCCTCTATTAGGTCACACTATGAGTATAACGTAGTTTACTCTCCATTAACATAGCAAACATAGGAATGGAAATCTTAAATTCAAATATACAACATACAATATATTTCAATTCAGATATTTATTATAGCTAATTAAACATTCAGTTTGCACATAATATAATCAACATAGAATCAACCAAAAAATATATATAATACAACCCCCTACCCTAAATGAAACATACATATATGAAAACATAAATAACATAACAGTAAATACGCAAAAATAAACAAATAACACAGAACCCACAAAATCACAAAATAGTATACATACAAATTTACAACCGCCTCATACATGAGAGGATATTTAAACAGCACAATAAAGTTACTGCTTTGATGCTACAATTATGCGTTGTAGTTTGGATTGTATAAAATTCAACATAATAACAGCCAATTCTAGGTTATAATTTCCTGATTCAAATTCTCGTGTTACAGGCCTGATGGTAGCCAATCCTGGTCAGGGCTTCAAATTTGCCAATTTCAAACACTTCATGCCAATGTTCAAGACATGCCAATTTACAAGCCTAGGATTTGCTCTATTAGGTCACAACCGCTCCTGCCAAGGGCTCTTCGGAGAGCGCTTCTTCAGACTCAGACTCTAATGCTTGCATTGTGCTTTTTACCTTCAGCAACATCACAGATGGCTGATAATGTAATATGATTGTATTGTGCCTTGCTTTTAACCTTATGTGTAGTAGATGGAAATGGGGTTGTCTCCTGCTACATCGTGCCCTTGTATGGATCGGGTATTGATCCTCCCCCACCCTTAGCGCCAGTCTGCAAATGTCCTACCCTCTATTCCCTCCTTTCCCTTTTCTTCCCCGTCCACCTCCCATTCGAAGACTGGGAATGCATAGCTCTGAGAGGATTTGTTATTTTCTCTTTATTGCCATCTCCTTCAAATATGGGTATTGTCTTTGATTCCGTTGTCTCTTCCTGATGTGATTTGTTGTGACACCCCATGGCTGAGTCTTACCTCCGGTACAGTGTAGATGCGAGGAGCCGGCAGCGGCTCGTAAAAGACGGAATTTGCTTCCGTGAAAAGCCATTACATTTCGCTACAACCCCGCTGGTGCAGCAATAAGTTTCAGCCGCCCCCCTACCGAGGTACCGATACTGAGGCTCTGCGCTTCCATGAATCACAAAGTGTCAATATTGTTCTATACGTGGTAACTACCAAGCAGCACTAACCCCAACAGAGGTGTCCCTGCCCTCTGATAGTCCTGATGAGGCCCTGACTGAAGAGGCCGAAACGCGTTGACACAATTTTTTGCGAGGTTATGGTCTTCAAGTCAATTGACGCAGATAAGAAATTCAATATGCACTACAAAATACCCTTAAAAAAGAAATAGGTATTTGGTAGTTGGTTGCATCTGACCCTCCAATCATCGCAATCAAGTGGATTACAATTGCAAACGTGTAACAGTAACCACAATGCAAAGAAATGTTGCTGGGCATAACCCTCCTTTGGCATTTTGCCAATGTTAAGATGTGTTTTTGTGATAAGTGTTTATGCACATGTAAATAGTTAACTGTGATGTTATTGTTTGTGTACATGTAAGTTGGTAACTGTGATGTCATGCAGATTTGTTTACTGTATAATACTCACTGATGGGCTACGGCTGACCTTGTATAAAAGTAATCAAAATAAATAAGGGAAAGGAATTGACCCATGAAGACAGTATTCAAGACTGATCTTTCAAAGTAGTGTCTGAATTTGTCCCAACCTGTTGACCAGTTTTTGTTTTTGCATGTTGGAGTACCCAGGTCAGGTTTGGGTTACAGGGTGTCCTCTCTTGATGTATAGTGAGTCTTACCTCCTAACAGTTCCTATATATGCTCCTCTCCCTTTCGAACCATGTTGGCCTACCCTCAAAGCAGTTGCACATGTTTATACTTTGTTATTGGTTTTAAGGTTTTGTTCAAATGATTGTACTTGTCTGGACCTAGTATTTGGGAATAGTTTGTTTTCTTTATGCCATTGTTTATGCCATTGGGTACCATGCCATAAAGTATGTCTTTGGTAGGGAGTGTTTGGAGGTACTAATGAGCTTATGCTTGAATGTCTGATGCTGTACAACATTATAAAATATTGACCTAGAATAGAAGGGATGGGGTCTGTTAAAAAATGCTGCATAATCCTTGCTCATCTTAATCGCCGCAAAGCACATATAGGCTCTCATTACGAGTTTTGTGGAGGTCGCCCGCCAAACTCGTATCGCCCCCTAACCGCCAGTGCAGCCAGAACACCGCTGGTCCTATTACGAGTTCACCGCAGGGCCTTAACATTGACACCGGCTCATAATCGAGCCAGCTGCAGTGTGGTGGTGCAGCAGGTGCTACAGCCCCCTTCAGGCTTTCCACTGCGCATATTTCACTATGCAAAGGCTGGTGGAAAGGAGATGCTGGGGGCCCCAGGGCAGTGCTGCAAGCAGTGCTGCCCTGGCAGATTGAGAATGCAGAGACCGCCAGACTGACTGCTGGTGGCGACCTGGCTCTGTCGCCGTTCCGACTGTGGCAGCTCCGCCAAGGTCGTAATGTGGATGTCGGAATGCCATGACCGCGGCGGTCTGACCGCCACAGCAAGTCTGCTGGTCTCAAGACTGCCAGATTCATAATGAGGGCTATAGTCTATTTACAAGAAACACACCTTTCCAGCTCCAAACCTATTTAACTGAAGACTGAATGGAGGGGTCCATTGTTTGCCAAGTCACATTTGGCACTTACCCATGGGGCAGTGATTTGGCTGAGGGCTGGAGTGCCCTTCACAGCCTCCGAGGCCCGGGAAGATGCTCATGGCAGATATGTCCTTGTCCGTGGCCTGTTGGATGAAGATGTACTAGTGCTGTGTAGTGTTTATGCCCCTATTATAGACCAGGATGTATTCCTGACAAGTCTATCATCTGTCTTGGACGATTGGTCACATCCCCCCAGGCTAATTGGCAGGGACTTTAATGCAGTCCTGGATCCTCACCTTGACCACTCACACCCCCTGCTGTTAGGCTCTGCCTTGGTTAAACAAGCCAAAGCACTGAGTAGCTGGGTGCTGGGTTAGTCCTTGACCTATGCACGGCAGGCTCACAATTCAGGAATGAGGCAATACCCTTTTTACCACCCCATTCCTACAAATTGCACACCTGCTTGGACCATATCCTATGCTCTCTAATTTTACAAGCTGTGATCACAAATGCTACATATCTGGGTAAATGTTGTTGGACCATAATCGCTTAGAGTTAGAACTGACTTGTGGTCGGATTCCCACCCCTATTCACACATGGTGCTTACAGCCAGCCCTCCTGGAAAACATAGGGCCTGATTTAGAGTTTGGCAGAGATGGTTACTCTGTCACAAATGTGATGGATATCCCATCCACAGTATTACAATTCCATTATACCCTTTGGAAATTGTAAGATGGCAGATGGGAAATCAGGCCCATTGTTTTTAAAAAGACCCTGGACACCCCCATAGATATCTTCTTCGAGAATAATACTGGTACTGCTTCCTCCCAGTTAATAAATGGGGAGGTTTCAAGGTAGTATCCATTAAGAGAGGTATTTATTGCCACTGTAACTGGCGTGCACCAATCAGTTCTGCATGACCTGCACGACACTGAGACCTGATTTGGCCAGTTCCAATGAACGGTGGTTCACAATGACACACACAGACACCTTACAGGATACATGAGTCACACATGCAGAACTCCTAGAATGACTGGGAGTTCTCGATTTTACTACCTACACCCAAAGACAACATTGGAGGGTGATAAGGTGAGTATGTTACTGGCCCGTATGAATTGACTGGTCTCCTCATTTACGTCTGTTCTTTCTGTTGTCACCCCATCCGATGTTCATTGTACAACTCAGCTGGATATTAATGGACCCTTCCAAGAGTACTATGATGGGTTATATAATGCTTGCTCCCTCTGTCTCTGGGTGATATGGATGCTTTCTTTCATGATTTATGACTGCTGCAGGCATTGGTTCCTTATTGGGACAAATTAGGCGCTCCCCTGACGCAGTGCAAGTTACGTCATGCTATAAGGGAATTGGCACATAATAAAACACCAGGGGTAAATGATGTACTCCTCAAATGTTATGCTACCTTTGTCTCCTGGTTGTTTTCTCAGCTGGAACGTCTTTATAACACCTCATTGAAGGCAGGGGCCCTAATACCAACCAGGCCTTGGTCATGCCCCTCCATAAACCTGGTCATAATCCAGGAGACTTATTTTATTAGATTATCTCTATCTCTTATTACCACTGAGTACAAAATATTGGCTATAGTACTGGCAGGGCCTGCTCCCTCTTCTTCCGAATTCATCCACATTGACCAATCTAGATTTGTGCCTCGAAGGAGTCCTTCCTTTAATACCCAACATCTTTATCATGTAATGGAAATTGTCAAGGAGCGTTATCCATCGGCAGATTTTCTTTTGCTGGATCGCTGACAAGAATTTAACACCCTGGGTTGGGAATATATGTTAGTTACACTGACTAAATTCAATCTTCCTCCTGTGTTTATTTGTGGATGAAACTCCAGAGTTCCAAACCCACTGTGATAGCACAAACCGGGCGACACATTTAATCGCAATACCAGATATCTCATGGGACCGGACAGGGCTGCCTTTGTCCCCCTTCCTGTTGGTTCTAGCTGTGGAGCCCCTGGCACAATGCCTCACACAGATGGCTGGTGATTGGGTTATCCCGCAAGGTCCACAGACCCTGCGGTCTCCATGTTTGCTGATGATTTGATAGTGTACACTCGGGACTTGGGGGTGGGCCTAACTCCAATATCTCAAGTGCTTCCTCTTATTGGATAGTTGTCTGGCATGCAAAGTAATTATACCAAGTCTTATGCTTTCTGTTTTTGGGATACTCTGATGCACAACACATTGCCTCTAGGTATGCGGACTGTGCAGGTAGCACGTCATATGTTCCGGTATTTGGGAATCTAATAGAGATGGGGTTTCTGGTTGGATAGGGTGTGCACCTAAGCCAGGCAGAACACACCACTCTAGTCAGGGTGAGGGAGTTAGACACCCAAGATAACACCTGCCCACTCCTTTATAGCTTGGCACAAGCAGTCAGGCTCATCCCAGAGACAATGTGTAAAGTGTTTGCACAATACACATAACACACGTGCCACAATAAATACACCACAAAGGAAAAACAACAAGTTATATAAAAATAAACTGTATTGTATAAAACATCATTAGACCACACACACCATGTATCAGTAATACCCTGCTACAAAATCTGCTGTCAGAACATTACACAGGTTACTAGTACCCCGCAAAAGTAAGCAGTAGTCAGCAGTAGCCATTATAATGCATGCCAAGCCATCACCATGAATGAAGAACAAGAAATATTTCCAAATTACATGTGTCTTAGAACATTACCCTCCACTGCACACAAGCCAGATCCTGAAATTATAGATGTCCCCTCAAACATTGCAAGCACGACATATACATACGGAATGCAGCCTAAACAATGGGGACCAACGTCCCATGGTGGAAACAACCGACAATCCCTTCCACACAAAGGTTGCATCGCCTCTGCGCTTCGCATAGGAGAACTATGGTACCCAAACCTCATCCACTGTGTCAGGTATAGGAGCTCCTGAGCTCCTATTGGGTTTATTATGTTAGTTTATGTTGAGTTCCCTGGAGATAATCCCATGTCTCCCCGTGGCTCTCTATGGAGGATTTACCCCAACAAGCAATGCCCCCAGGTCTTGCACAGGTAGAGAGGGAGGGTGATGAACTTTGACACGCGGAAAAGACCTCACTTGGGGCCAGATGTAGCAAACGGTTTGCGAGTCGCAAACGGCGAAAATCGACCTTTGGGAGTCGCAAACCTGAGTTTGCTATGTAGAAATGCATTTTGCGAGTCGTGACCGACTCGCAAAATGCATTTCAGAGTCGCAAATAGGAAGGGGTGTTCCCTTCCTATTTGCGAGTCGCAGTGGTATGCAACTCCATTTGCGACCGCGTACGCGGTCGCAAATGGAGTCGCAGTTACCATCCACTTGAAGTGGATGGTAACCCACTCGCAAACGGGAAGCCTTTGTGACTGGACCCCAAATTATTTTTTCAGGCCAGGTAGTGGTCCAAGGGACCACTACCTGTCCTGAAAAAATTCCGAACCAAAAGGTTTCGTTTTCTTTTTTAAGTGCAGCTCGTTTTCCTTTAAGGAAGGCTGAATGGCAGTGGCGCTTTATATAGCCCTGCTGTCAGCCAACAGGCTTCTCCAGAGTGAGGGTGATCGCTGGCGGGAGCTTCATAGTTCTGCACTGAAATCGCCTGACATGGTCCCCACAGTGCAGCAGTTGCCAAGAAGGGAAAGAAAAGCTGTGCTCCCACCACTTGCTGGGGAAGAGCCAAAGTGCCAGTCTGTGTTCTTTCTTCATCATGTACAGTGTTCAACACTTGCTGGTGCCCAAAAAACAAATTTAAAATATGAAAACGTTCACCTACACTTGCAGGAAAGTGAAGCGCTGCTCTTGTGCTCAGGGGAGAATGAACCACTCACTATACACTGGGGTCAGCCTTAGAGTCCCTTGGTGATCCTGCTAATGTAGGAGCTCTGAGGAAGCAGGAGTCCACCAGTCAGTCCCTGGAGATCACTAGGTGTAGGACACAGAGGGGGCTAGCAAGTGGCAGGCCAGCACATAGGGCAAATAGTCCTGTTGGTGGTTCCTCTCAGTAAATAGCAATCTCTGGGGAACCAGGGTCAGGCAGAAGCTGAGATCAGGTCGTCAAGCATAAAAGCTACCCTGATGACTCCTTTGGCCCACCCAGCAGAAACCAGGCAGCAGGGCAACAAACAGAAGGGCAGTCCAGATGAGTCCTTTGTGCAGACCAGTAGCCCCTCTGGCAGAGGTTCGGTCCTAGTTCCAAAAGTGCTCTACAAATGTGGGAAACAGCCCCCTGTACTTATACACATTTTGCACAACCTCCACAAAGAAGGGGACAAGGGCTTCCAGCCAGAACTAACAAGTTCAAGGAAGGTCCCCTTTCTCCTCCAGCACTGGCTCCAGACATCACCGGGGGTAAACAAGCCTTTTGTGTGAGACCAGGGCACAGCCTTTACAGATGCAGGTGTTGCCGCCTCTATTTCTCCCAGCCCAGGAAGACCATTCAATATGCAGATACACTCTTCCGACACTTCACCCTCCCTGTGTACTGGCTGCCTGAAAAGTATGCACAAAGCCCAGCTGTCACTCTGCCCCAGACTTGGACTGGAGGCAAGCTGCAAAACACCAAAGTCATAAGCACTGAGAAATGCTCACTTTCGAAAAGTGGCATTTCTATAACGGTAATAAAAAATCTGTCTTCACCAGTAAGCAGCATTTATCACTACTATTCCAATCATACCAAACATGCCTAATCCACCCCTCAGAAATCAGACAATACCACTTAGACATATATTAAGGCATTTCCTCTGAGAGAGGCAGCACTCACAGTAATGAGAGACCAAATAGGCTGTTTGTCACTACTAGGACATGTAGTAAATGAAGACATATGTCCTACCTTTTACATACACAGCACCCTGCACATAGGGCTAGCTAGGACCTACCTTAGGGGTGACTTATATGTAGTAAAAGGGGGGTTCCAGGCCTGGCAAGTAAATTTAGATGCCAGGTCCCTGTGGCAGTAAACTGTGCATGCAGGCTGTGCGTTAGCAAGCCTGAGACAGGTATGAAAGGCTACTTCTGCCGGTGGCTCAAGCTGCGCGGAAGGCCCACTAGCAGCATTTAATTTACAGGCCCTGGATATAGGAATACCATTGTACAAGGGGCTTACAGGTAAATTAAATGTGCCAATTAGGTGTAAACCAATCATACCAAGTTTAGAAGGGAGAGCACATGCGCTTCAGCACTGATCAGCAGTGCCACAGTGCTCAGAGTCCTAACATCAGCAACAAGGGGTCAGAAGAAAAAATAGGAGGTAGAAGGCAAACTGTTTTGGGATGACCCTGTAAAAAGGGCCAGGTCCAACAGTATCCAAATCTGACACATATTTAATAGACAGGAATTTACAGAAGGCCATCTCCTCCCTGAGGTACCAAATAAAATTCTGGATTACACTGTCCTTGTCAGTAGCTGGTCGGATTGCCTTTTCCAAAATGGTTATGTTAGCACGATTACTCTATTATTTTTTTAATCTACTGGTGTTTGCGCTGGCAAGCATATTTAAGGCATTGAACTCAATTTTGACTTAATTTGATTTGGAGCATGTGGAGGTGCTAAGTTGGTCTACCGAAAATGCAATTCCTACCGGGGGAGGCTGCAATAGCTGGTCCGGACATCAGGGCATGTTGTTTGGTGGGACAGCTACAATGGTTATCCTACTGACTAGTGGGTATCCACCTCAACGAGCTTGAATACAGATCAAGCATGTGGCAAATGGGTACATTACACAGATTATTATTTTCAGGAGTGTCAAGGCCCTATCGTCTTCCATTATTGCTTAACAACACCATAACATCTTGGAGGCATGCTCTCTGTTATATGAATTCACCCCCACATTATTCACACTACAGGGCTTCCACACCGCTATTGGTGTGCTCTCCTCGATGAGGCTTGCACCTTGAGAGAATGGTGGGTACTCTATAATTGGAGATATCTTTGCGGAAGATATGCTGACGTCTCATCCAGAATTCACTTAGCTTCATGGCCTTCCAAATTCTCTCTTTCTGATGCATGCCACCATTTTATGGTATGTCCGCACCCACCGGTCACCAGCGGAGGCTGAGACTGATACACTTCCCTGATTCAGGCAGTATATAAAATCGGAATGGATAGGTATCTGGTCAAATGGCTCTATAGAGGTGTATGTGCCCATTTACATGTCAACCTGAGCCCATTAGACCTGTCCCGTCCACTGATTCACATGGGCAGAGTTTGTTGATGGCATGTTGGGGCGAGGGTGCGGTGGTGGACGGGTTTCAGACTCTATTTTATGTTCCTTGTTAGTATTCTTTCATGATTAACTTGTACTTCATGAATGCTACAACATCACTTGGATAAGAATTTCACTTGGAAAATGTTGCATTACCTATGAACAATATACAAGTGTTTATTGTTGTTGTCCTACATTATTGTGCTTGGCCGCATATGACATGGGTCGATGTTTTTTGTCTCGAAAATGCCATAAAATACATTTAAAAAAAAGAAAATGTGTCAAAGACAGAATATAAACCCCCTGTCTAAGCAAGGACCCTCACACTAGTCAGGGCATAGGAGAAACACACCCGGTTAACCCCCGCTCACCCCCTGGGTAGCTTGGCAGGAGCAGAAAGGCTTAACCCAGAGACAATTTGTAAAGTATTTGTACCAACACACACAGTAATACAGTGAAAACAACACAAAATGACTCAACACCAGGTTAGAAAAATAGCCAATATTTATCTGAGCAGAACAAGACCAAACCGACAAAAATCCAACATACACAAGGAAAGTTATTCATTTTAAAAGATTAAACTTCAACATAGCACCTACAAATGCACATGCTTTGAATTGGTGATATCACAGCATTGTGACGGAGTCGTTCCCAACAATCCGGCACTAGTGATGCCAGTCACAGAGTCACATGGACCCCTAGGTACAGTACCTTGTGCAAATGCGGAAACAAGCTGGTGCACAGAGTCGGAGATCGCATTTCGCTGTAACCGAGGCAGCTTCGGGTGCGGTGCTGTGGAGTGCTGAGTGGAGGAATCACGAAGAGGCATTGGGTCCTTGCTGCAGAGCCAGGGAGGTGAGGTGGCGTTGGTGTGAAGCGTTGGATCTGTGCACTACTGACGGAGTCAGTATCCGGCAGTCACGATGTGGTGCAGCAACTTCCATGGAGTCACGGACTTCAGCGAGGCTGCAGTGGCATCGGGCCTGCCGGGTCGTCGCACTCCAGTGAGGACCACAACATCTATTGCAGGAGTCATCACAGTATTTGCAGCAGCGTTGGTCCAGAGTCATCCGAAGTCGCTTTACTTGTTTTTTTTTGCTTTTTCCACCAGCTTCTCCTTTCAAGTGCCCAGGAACTGGATTATGCACCACTTGGCAGGGTAGGAGTCTCAGCAGAGAGTCCAGGTGCTGGGAGAGGAAGTCTTTGATGGCCCTGAGACTTCAGAACAGGAGGCAAGCTCAGTAAAAGCCCTTGGAGATTCTTCTCAAGCAGGAATATTCCACACTTTGTCCCCTTTAACAGGCAGAAGCAGCAATTGCAGGGTAACCCAACAAAGCACAGTCACGGGCAGGGGCAGTACTTCTCCTCAGCTGTTCAGCTCTTCTCCTTGGCAACGGTTACTCTTGGTTCCAGAAACAAATCTTGAAGAACTCTAATGTCTGGAGTTTTGGGTCCAATACTTATACCCCTTTCTGCCTTTGAAGTTGCCCAAATTAAAAGAAAAGTCTCTGTTGTTTACAGGATGCTGTCTTACCCAGGCCAGGCCCCAGACACACACCAGGGGGTTGGAGACTGCATTGTGTGAGGGGAGGCACAGCCCATTCAGGTATAAGTGACCACTGCTTCCTACACTCTAGCCCAGATGGCTCATCAGGATAAGCAGGCTATACCCTAGTTCTCTTTGTGTCACTGACTAGAGGAAATTCACAAACAGCCCACCTGTCAGTCTGACCCAGACAGGGAATCCATAAACAGGCAGAGTCACAGAATGATTTAAGCAAGAAAATGCCTACTTTCTAAAAGTGGCATTTTCAAACTAACAATCTAAAAACAACTTCACTAAAAGATGTATTTTAAAATTGTAATGTTCAGGGACCCCAAACTCCAAATTTTTATCTGCTCTCAAAGGGAAACTGAACATTAAGAATATTTAAACGCAGCTCCCATGTAAACCTATGACAGAGATAGGCCTTGCAACAGTAAAAACCCAAGTTGGTAGAATTTCACTGGTAAAACATATAAAAACACAACTCTAAATGCCCTCCCTTTAACATACACTTCACCCTGCCCATCGGGCTACCTAGGGCCTACCTTAGGGGTGCATTACATGTATAAAAAGGGAAGGTTTGGGCCTGGGAAGTGGGCACTCTTACCAGGTCGAATTGCCAGGTTAAAAGTGCACATAAAGTCACTGCAGTTGCAGGTCTCAGCCATATTTACAGAGCTTCTCCTGTGGGTGCCACAATTAGTGCTACAGGCCCACTACTAGCATTTGATTTATATGCCCTAGGCACCTCTAGTGCACTTTAGTAGGGGCTTACTAGTAAATCAGACATGCCAATTATAGAAAAGCCAATTACACCTACAATTTCACATAGGGGGCGTTTGCACTTTAGCACTGGTCAGCATTGGTAAAGTGCCCAGAGTAACAAAAACAGCCAAAACAGAATCCAGCCACAGCACCAACCTGGGAAGCAAAGAAAAAACGTTAAGGGAGACCACGCCAACGATGCCAGGTCTAACAGTGGGATAGGTCATCTCTATCAGGATGAGGAGGAGGAGCTGTCACTTACCACACTTGCACATCAGAAATATTCTGCCATAGCACACTCACAAACGATTTCAAATTTCACACTAGTCTTCTATGCCTTCAGGCAAGCTGGGGCCAGGGAGGAAGGAAATTCAAGACACGTCTGTGGTGGGAAGACTCTAGACGCTTCTCCCTCTTCATAGCAGGCACCAAGTATAAAGAGTGAACCCTCACACTTAACCTTCAGACAGTGCCTAATTTGCAAATAAAAACATGCTGGTGTCCAAAGCTCTCCTCCGAAACATGCAGCTGCTGCAATTAAATCAGGGAGCATGGAATACTGAGGCAGCATAATCCTGAAGCCCTCTCAGGCATCTTTAATCCATTTAAAACTATTTCCTGATCCTTCAGCTCACTCTTGCAGCTTTCTGCTTTCATCGTTTGTGAAGCTTTTTCGTTTTTCTCTTTCTCTGTCTTTCCCATATGTAGATTTTGCTTGCATTAAATGCTTGAGGCAGAAAAATAAGTGCCGGCTCTCAAGAATAAGTGCTGGTGCCACACACCAGAAACCACTGCCTCGAAATAAGCACTACCTTCCGATCACTTCTGGACCTATTGGCTCTGACAGGAAGAAAGACTGCCCAGCTTTGGGTCTGCCCTCTGACCTGCTTGCTGACCAAGGACAGCTTTGCTGCCTATGGCCTCCAGTTGCTGCACCAGGACTCTCCTGCTGCTCTGAGCTGCCCTGCTGAATCCAGGCTGCCATAGTGACACAGAACTCAAAGAAATCTCCAGGGGTCAGTTAGCTGGACCCCTGTTCAAAGCTTCAGTGACATAAAAGGCTTGTTTGACACTGACGCAACTCTTCTCACCTTAGCACAGGGTGATACAGGCCACCATTGACTTCTGCCCAGCACAACGCAGCTCTTCCATGATGCAAATACATCTCATCACAAGTCTTTGCAAGCTCACATGGTTTCATCCAAGCTGATGCAGCCCAGCACCTGCCCAATGCAATGCATCGCTCACCCTACGCCGACACATCACAGCTCAGTTTTCCATAAGCCTGCTGGCTTCTTCGACGATGACACAGGGCCTCACAATGCAAGCCTTGTTGATACATCTCGATGCTGGACCTCGCATCACAGTTCCTCTTCGACTGTTCCTCGATGCAGGCCAGTGGAGCTTGACACAAGGATTTCACATTTTGACGCCCAGGCTACAAGATACTCTCAGCAGACTTCACTCCATCCTGAATCAGGTCCATGTTTCATTGAGTCAGTCTGAACTCATGGCTTTGATATGGTTTCCATGACCAAATAATCACGATTGGCACTTTTTGCTTCCTAGCACTTAATTTCTAAAAATATTTCAAATTACATACCTCCATTTCTTCTAATGGGATTTTTGCCATTTTGGTGTGAAATAATGTATGAAAATATACTTTATCTTTCTAGATTGGTATCAGATTATTCTTGTGTTGTGTTATCACTTTATTACTGTTTGAAGTACTGCATATATACACATTGCCTGTATATTAAGCCTGACTGTTTTTGCACCAAGCTACCAGAGGGTTAAGCACAGATTAATTTGGAGTTTGCTTGTGTTTCACCCTGACAAGGATTGTAGTTGCTGCTTGAGTAGGGTTTCACCACCCTCAACCAGTAACCCAATTTCTTACATTGGTATTCAGCGGTGAGACTCAGTAATTGTGTTTGTGCAGTGCCAAACAGTGATTTTGAGTGAAACTAAAATCCCAAATAAGTAATTTGACACCATTTCGACTTTCTTTTAGATTCCCCTTGATAGGCTCTTTTGCTTTTTCCAAATTCAATACCTGACTGTCTTTGTCTCTGGCTACACATTCAAGAATGGAGTCTGAGCTTGCCACCTGGATAACTACACTGTGGCTGAGGTCAAAGTGTGTTGTAAGGAGAGGGGACTTCCAGCCAAGAACAACACCAGTAAGCTAGAGGTCCAATAGACTCTGAGGCCTGGGTGGAATTTCATCAATCACTGGCAGCCGCAGAAGACCATGAGGTGGCAGATGTTGTGGAGAAGCGAGAGGAGGACCTGGGCACAGGTCTGGGGTTTCAGCATCCAGAGGGGTGGCAGCATGCTCACAGGAATTGTGGTAAAACACAGTAGGACCCTCCTAGAACCTCAATTTTAGAATGCATATTTTAACTTTCTGATGATGATGACTTTTTACTTGGCTTTTTATTAATGTGAAAATACTGAGAAATCACTGTACATGCAGCTGTTTCTGCCATCCAGACTGTACACTCTGTCCAAGGCTAGGCACACTGAATGTGACGCATTAGTATTGTGATTGTCTGCGGAGACAGCTGCTTACTTGCAGACATATTATCGCATCGGCTCAACACCTCGGACACAGTGCGATGCGAACTGTGCTTGTATTATAAAAACTGCCTCTGTGCTACATTCAGCAGAGGAGCACTTCAGCTAGGTGTGTCCTGGAACACAGTGTACTGTTGTCATAGTACAGACCTCCTCTGGCCTCTGTCCTGCAAGGGACGATGGCCTGCACTATACCAAACTGGCTTCCTGACTTCCTAGTACATCTTAGCCAGGTATTGGGGAGTAGGCCGCACCTATTGATCTGGCAGAGGGTACTGCTGCTATGCTCTTGATGGTAGTAACAGATAGGAGTGTACCAACATAATAACGTTATCATGGTTGAATTGTTTATCTTTTTCATCATTTTCATAATGCTGATTACCATGCTTTGTCCCATTTGCGTTATAATCATAGCACATGTTTTTCATGCAAGATTATGACTGTTCTTGTTTTATATCTCTCTTGTGTCTCATCTTGGGTATGCAGTGTGACACTGAAAGGGTAGATCTGTTTCCACGATTTCCTTGGGAATTTGAGTAGTCATGCCCAAGTTTGCAGATATCACCTGGTACCCTGGTGTTTAGGAAATCAGGTGGGGCACTGTGAGCTAACTAGAAAATATGCCAGAGTTTCCTAATAGTATAGGTGGACTGAGTCCATATATGCTGACATTTATGTTGAGCAGATACACAATCATACTTGATTTGTAGGAATTATTTAAGAGAGTTGTACCCGCACCTGGATCAGGAAGCAGTATATTTTCAGTGGTCCATCCCCAGGGAAGCTGGAGGACAGAAAGGCTGGGAGGGAATTCAATTTGCAGCTCACCAAGTTAAAATTGGGGGCAGAGGAAAGAAAGGCTGGGAGACCCTTGCCATGGGAGAAACTGGGGATGCAAAAAAGGAGAATAGCCCAAGAACTAAGACTCAGAGAGCTGACCTCAGAGCCAGGTAGGCAGAGTCCTGCAGTAATGGTGGCAGTGATACAGCAGTGTCCAATGAAGATATAATGGTCCACATTCCTAAAGACCTTATGCCTAGCTATGTAGTGGGAAATTATATTGACAAGTGTTTTGCAGTCTGTGAAGTAGACTAAACAATTCACAGGCTCTCAGAAGAGTACTCAGGGCATGTCCCGGAAGCATATGCCTACAGTGGGGAAGCACACCTTGATCACACTAGAGATAAGAGACCACATGAACTATGCCCCATGAAAACCCTCCTTGTTGCAAAACCTGGCCTCACCCCAGAGAAATACCATGTGAGAGTTAAAGACAGTCAAAAACTACCAAACCAGTCTGGTGGTTTTCCATGATTATTTTTAATATGCAATGAGTGTTTGGGTGCAGGCCAGCAAAGTCAATGATTTTGCTGAGTTGTACTCTCTTGTTTTGAAAGAGAGCATGCTCAGTGCATGTTTGTGGAGCTGCACCAGCACTTGGTTGACATCAAGCTCACTCACCCAGAGAGATTCTAAAGAAGGTAGACCTCTGGGTCAGCACCGGAATGTGTCCAAGAAAGTATATGGGAGGATCCCCAAAAGGGTAGACAGAGTCTCTGCTAGACATAAAAATAAAAACAAAGAGTTCTCTTAACATCTGCAAAAGAGCTCCATAGGGCAGGATTCCCGGTCCCCTCCTGAGCAGAAGAATGGGTTCCCTGGTTACAAGTCCTCAGGGAAGTTCACCCCTAAGTGCTATGAGTGCCATAAGACCAGGCACTTCAAGGGTGATACCAAGTGTCCTAAGAGGGCACTGTCCACCACTGGTGGGCAGACACCTGGACTGGCTAGCACATGGGGAGAAGGTTGCCCCAGTTAGTATGAGGGGAAGTGCATAGGTTACCCTAAAGTCCCTGGGTGATGGATACATGGTGCAAAAGGCCCAAAAGCCTAGCAACACTAAAAGTACAGGCAGTGTGTCACCATCAATGGGCAATTGGTGGAGGGTCTGAGAGACACAGGATTCAGTATGACTACTGTTAGCTGTCATCTGGTGTCTTCACAGCAGGTCATACCCAATGTATTCCACCAGTTTATAGTAGCTGACAATCATGAAAATCGCTACCCAGTGGCTCTGGATCCCTTTGAAAGGAGGGCTCAGCGTCCTTGAGAGTATCTGTTAGCCTATCCATGGCTGTGGATTGTCTGCTTAGTAATGACATGGAGCACACCATCTGGAAAGAGTTGAACACCAGTCCCACCTAGAGATGATCGGGCTGCTTGAGTGGGTATGCCTGATCACACAGTTTATGGCTCCTGAAGAGGGAAGTCAGGAGGATCTTGAGCCTGGACACCCACTCAGAAATCGCCGACAGTCCAAGGGGAACCTGATGGCGATGCCCCCAAACCTACGTGGAGGACATTGCCACCCTGGGAAACCTAACTCAACTGCCAGTTGGCAGAAGGAAGGTGGTCCCACCAAGGAGGAGTTCTGCAGAGCCAAAAGGAGTGCCCTACTCTGGCGGGCCTACAGTGTCAGACCAAGGCCCAGACAGCTAGTGACAGTACTGGTGATCACCTGATTTACTGTGAAAAGTGTCTCCTATGAGAGCCTAAGGTTCTAGAGCCTGCTTCAGCCCATGTGTTGATGGTCCCTGTTAGAAATGGGGTCTTTGGTTGGCAGACAGGTTACCCCCTGTCCAAGCAAGGACCCTCACTCTAGTCAGGGTAAGTCACACACAATCCAAATTATCCTGTGCCCACCCTCTGGTAGCTTGGCACGGAGCAGTCAGGCTTAACTTAGAAGGCAATGTGTAAAGCGTTTGTACAATAAATCATTCAATACCACAATATAACACCACAAAAATACACCACACAGTGTTTAGAAAAATATATAATATTTATCTGGATAAATGCAGGTCAAAATGATTAAAGATGAAATAAGCAAATGTAGGGATGTCACTGAAAGTGATGTCAATTGTCTTTAGAGTTCAAGTATTACTGTTAAAGCAAAAAAAAGTATCTTAAGTTCTCCTAGAAACAACCAGTGTCTCTTGCAGGGCAAAGTACCTGTTTGCATTGAAATATCCTCGCAAGGGACCGCAGAGTAGGAGATGCTTGGAAAACGGCGAGTGTGCGTTAGTTTTGCCCCTTCGCACACGGACATGCGTCGTTATTTTCCATGCGGTGAAGACATTGCATCGATTTTCCAGCCCGCGGACCTGGATCCTCTTCGGGTTGCAGGGTTTTCAGACGCCCCGGGGATGATGCATGGAATTGTCAACGTCAGGACAGAGTGCGCTCTACGGGCGACAAAAATGCAAAAACCCAATCTTTATGCAAGAGCATAATTCATGCATTGTGTTTATATGCAGTATGCTAACCTTTTGCATTGCAGATTTTAACCTTGAAAAACACTTTTAATGATGTTTGCAATAACTGTTCATTTGCAAAGTATTGCTGCAGGCTTACTGAGTGTGTTAGGGTGTGGAAGTTTTCTAGGACCTTCTAGAAGCTTTCCCTGCAGCATGACTGGGTGTGGTTTGTGGGCTGGGCCAGACTCTATATAAGGAAGCCAGCCCAGCTCCACGTGCTCACTATTCAGAGGTCCTGGTGCAGAGCAGCAGCAACTTCCTGAGCTCCTGTTCCGGGCGCCTACCTTGATGTTCCAGGCCTGCCCTCATTATATTGCTGATCCTGGAGCAGGGCGGTAAGGCGGAGGTCAGGCTGGGCCCCCGACCCCGTTCTCAAAGATTTGGGAGTTTTGGGCCTAGTTGTGAATCTTCCAGTGTGCGCAAACTTTTCATGGCATTTGCATATTCTTATTAGAATCAGCAGTGTGTGAGATTCATTACCAGCATGTAAACCTTGACGTTCAGATCAGAACAGTGTGTGCAATTATTTCATGGCATTTGCATATTCTTGTTCGAATCGGCAGAGTGCGCAATTCATTTCTCTCATGTAAATCTTGGCATTCATATCGGCAACCGTGTGCGCGATCATTTCATGGCATTTACATATTCTTGTTTGAATTGGCAACAGTGTGCGAGATTCAACCCTGGCATAAAGCGATTGGCTCTTATTTCAACAGTGTGCGAGATCATTTCATGGCATTGAAAACTTTGGTTTGTTGTGCTTGTTGAGGTGCACACATTTATCCCGAGCCTTTGGATTTTCTATGAAGATGCTTAATTCAAAGTGCGACATTCTTTGTGCATATTAAGTCCCTAGTACAGTTCCTGTTGTTTTTTCTGGGAATGTTCAGATAGCCTTTGTCCTCATTTAAAAATGCAATGTTTATTCTGAAACATTATTCAAGAAGGTTCTTGTTTTCTAGACAGTATGTGGTATTTCATGAAAAGCTCATATGAAACATTGTATTAACCCATTCTTGATTTTTCCAGGTACCTAGACTTCTCGAGGTCTAGTTATAGTCATTTCTTAGGTTATTCATGATTACAGTATAAGAACTCTTAGAACCATAGTTTACTGAAAGTCAATGTGATTATATCTTGATATTGTGTTGTTTAACCTCTTGCATCCTACAGGTCTCCTTCCCAGCTGTTCCCTACCTAATCCCCTTTTCCCCCACTTGGACTCTCTCAAACTCTGTGGTATTTCTATCGGAGCTTTGGAGCTGTCTAGTGGTGGACATGTTGGGAACGTGCGAAGACCCCAGGATCTGGTCTTCCTGACAGAATAGTGAGCCCATGAATTTAATATCCTCCTGGTTTGAGTGTGTTCTCAGCAAGGCCACACTGGACGAGCTAGTCAAAGTTATCATGCAGCTCCAAGCAGAGGTAGCGTCATCAAAGGATATAGCAGCCAGTTTAGCTGAGAGAGTGAGTCAGTTGCGTGAAAGGGTAGAAAAGAAGGAACAAAGTCCTTTGGGTGTGTCTTGGCCTGGTCCTCACTCTCAAGCTTCAGGAGGTAATCCTCCTATGAACATTTCCCTCAATGTTCCCTCAGCTAGCCCCCTGGCTCCTCCAGAATGTTTTTCAGGCGATCCCCTGAAAGCACAATCTTTCTTGGTTCAAGTGGAATTGAATTTTACCTGCCGACCAAACACTTTCCCCGATGCCCAATCCAGGGTGGCCTTCTTGTTATCTTACCTGGCGGGGGACGCAGCCACCTGTGCAATCCTTCTTGTGCTTAAAGACAGTCCCCTGCTTTACAATTGGAGAAATTTTGTCCTTCAGTTTGGACGAGTGTTTGATCGAAGAACAGTGACATTATCGGCAGATCGTGAACTATTAGACTTGCGACAAAGTAACCAAGATCTAGTTTCCTACTTAGCAAGTTTTAATTGGCTGGTAGGAGAGACATCATGGCCTGAAGAAAAGCAAGCGGCCTTGTTTTACAAAGGACTCACGGATGAGTTAAAGGACATTCTTGCCCAGATAGATTTGCACCCTACAGATTGTCAAGATCTAATAAACCTTGTTTTGAGACTAGATCATCATCTTGCAGAACAAAGGGGAACACGCAAAAAAAAATGAGAAATATTCCTGGCGTGTTCACGATCATAGAGAATCAATAACTCAGAAAGAGAGAGCTCCGGAACCCATGGAAATTGGAAGTATCAGGAGACCTTTGACCAAAAACTAAAAGGACCTACGTAGAAAGAACAGACAATGTGTTTATTGTGGGCGCAAGGGCGGGCGCAAGGGTCACTTCACCAAAGATTGTCCAATCAAACCAAAGAGCAGAAAATTGTAGCCCATGTACAAGTCGAGCCAGAAAACTAGATCACCCAAGATGTAAAGAAGGGTTGCTCTTGGGTGTCACCGTGGACCCTTCAAAGTCTAGGCATCTCAAGCTGGGCATTAAGGTTCAAGTAAAGACAAAAAAACTATTTCAAGCACGCCCTCGTAGATTCTGGGGCTACCAGGAACTTTGTTGATGCCCAATTGGTTCGCGCATGGGGGATCCCATGCACCAAGAAAAAAGACTCCAGAGATAATACAAGCAGTAGACGGAAAACTCTTGACTGGAGGCCCAGTAACTCTTCAGACTGTCCTCTTGTCGGTGATCTGTGATGGGGGAGATCAAAGAACCAAGCATGAAGAGAAGCTCATCTTTGATGTTATCCATGCTCCTCAGTATGGATTTATCCTTGGCTTACCATGGTTAACTCATCACAATCCTGAGATTAACTGGGCAGAATGGAAAGTTGTGTTCTCTTCCACCTTATGTAATGAGAAATGTCTCCAGACGTCTTGAGTCACCAAAAATTGCAACTCTCACATAGCCACTGGAGCGGAGAAAGAAGTAAAGTTGCCCAGGCAGTATTCATCCTATGAAAATGTGTTCGATGAAAGAGAAGCAAAAACCTTGCCTCCTCATAGACCTTATGACTGCCAAATTGATCTAACTCCAGGTGCGATACTCCATAGCTGTTGTGTGTACACCTTGTCAGAACATGAAAATTAACACTTACGAAAGTACCTAGATCCATTCTTTGAGAATGGCTTCATCCACCCTTCCAAGTCTCCTGCAACCTCTCCTTTGTTTTCTGTCTCCAAGGTTAATGGGGACCTACAAACCTGTATTGACTATAGGGGTTTGAACAAGATCACAGTCAAGAACAAATACCCTTTGCCTCTGATTCCTGTCTTGTTGGATCAAGTGAAAAAAGCAAAAATTTACACTAAGCTCGATCTACGAGGTGCTTACCATTTAGTCAGAATGAGAGAAGGTGAAGAATGGAAAACTGAGTTCAAGACAAGATATGGTCTCTTTGAATACACCGTCATGCCCTTTGGACTGTGCAATGCTCCAGCAGCATTTCAATTTTTCCTGAATGATGTCCTTAGAGAGTATCTAGACATATTTGCCATAGTCAATATCGATGATATTTTAATCTACTCTGACAATGAAGCCGAACATGTACAACATGTCAAGAAGATTCTCACAGCTCTTCGAAAGCATCATTTATATTGCAAACTAACCAAGTGTGAATTTCATGTTACCACAGTTGAGTTTTTAGGGGTTATCCTTACCCCTCAAGGTATGGTCATGGCAGAAAAGAAAGTACAAGAAGTATCCGATTGGCCCACTCCAAAGACTGTTCGAGATGTACAGTGCTTCCTGGGTTTTGCAAACTTTTATCGCAGGTTTATAAACCATTTCTCTCAGACAGTGGGGGCAATCACCAAGTTATTGAGAAAGAAAGAAAATAATTTGTGGTCTCCAGAAGCTGACAGAGCCTTTTCAACTTTGAAAGAAGCTTTTTCCACTGCCCCAGTCTTGACTCACCCTGATGTGGATCGTCCATTCATAGTTGAAGCAGATGCCTCAGATGTGGCAATTGGTGCAGTCTTGTCAAAAACGAAGTAAAGACACTGGCCAACTTCATCCTGTAGCTTACATGTCTCGAAAACTGAACGAAGCCTAACAGAACTATGTCATTGCTGAGAAAGAGCTTCTGGCGATCCATGATGCCTTTAAAGAGTGGAGACATCATTTGATGGGTGCCAAGTACACTATCACAGTATATACTGATCATTGCAATCTCCAGTTCATGAGTTCAGCTAGACTTTTGACTCCTCTGCAATTACGCTGGATGCTGTTTTTTGCAGAGTTCGATTTTTTGTGGCAACTTTTTGTCCTGGTAAGGATAATCGCAAAGCAGACGCCTTGTCCCGCCAACAGTCTACCACGTTACCTACAATCCAGCCTTCCAGAACTATCATTGCTCCAGACAAGGTCCTCTGCATCATAAGGACCGAAGACTTCTTTGAAGACATCCGTCATTCCTTCACCATTGAGAAATGTCAGGCATGGGCTCAAGCAGATCACAAAAGATCAATCAAGCAAGGACTACCTTTCCATGACGCACGTTTGTTCGTGCCCACTACCAAGCTTCGCAAGTTAGTATTTCATTGGTTGCATGTTATACCTACGGCAGGTCACCCAGGCACTCCTAAAACTCTTGAATTAATGCAACACTATTTTTGGTGGCCTACTCTGACAAAAGACATTAAAACAATGGTCACTAACTGCGAAGTCTGTGCTCGCACCAAGACATGTCATTCAAAACCGAAAGGTTTGTTGCATCCGCTCCCAACTCCACTTCGACCTTTGGAACACATCTTGTTAGACTTCATTACAGGTCTACCAGTTGTTCAACAGCACTCAGTAATCCTTGTGGTGGTAGATAGTCTCACGAAATATGGACATTTCATTGCCTGTAAGAAATTGCCCACCTCCAGTGAACTGGCAACCATCCTACTGAATAGAGTGGTCCGTTATCACGGGCTGCCGAGAATGATTCTCTCCGATCGAGGATCACAATTTGCCTCCAACTTCTGGAAAACGTGGTGCAAAATGCTTCAAGTTACATCCACACTATCTACTAGCCATCATCCTCAAACAGGTGGCCAAACTGAGAGACTGAATCAGACATTGAAACAATACCTGCATGCTTATGCTGAGAAAGCACTTCATTCCTGGACATCAATGCTCTGGTTAGCTGAACTAGCCTACAATAACTCGTTTCACACCTCCACTGGTGTCACACCCTTTTTTGGCTTGTTTGGCTACCATCCTAATACCTTGCCCATCACAATTCCTTAAGAAAGTTCTCTTACACCAGCTGTGTCAGAAAACATTCAACAACTCCACCAAACACAGAAACTGATTCAACAGCATCTAGAAAAAGCTAAACAAAAATACAAAAAGCACTACGACAAGAAACACTGTGAAGGACCTCAGTATCAACCAAGTGATAAAGTGTGGCTTTCTACAAGACATATTGACTTCAAGAAAAAACACATGATTAATCCCAAATTCATAAGTCCTTACACTGTCCTCCAGCAAATTAATCCAGTGGCCTATAAACTGCAGTTGCCCCGGTCACTATGTATTCATCCGGTGTTCCATACTTCCCTCCTGAAAAAAGCAGTCCAGAAGGTACGCTCCCATCCAGCTCCAGTTCTAGTACAGGGGGAATTGGAATATGAAGTGAAACAGGTGTTGGATTCCAAACTAAGAGGTCGTTACCTGTGGTATCTGATCTCTTGGAAAGGTTACGGTCCTGAAAGCAACTCCTGGGTCTCCGCATCTGACATTCATACTCCACGACTAGTGGGAAGTTTTCATCGTCTTAACCCAGGCAAACCAGGCCCTAGAGCGCATTTGGAATAGGGGAGTACTGTCAACGTCAGGACAGTGCGCGCTCTACGGGGGACAAAAATGCAAAAACTCAGTCTTTATGCAAGAGCATAATTCATGCATTGTGTTTATATGCAGTATGTTAACCTTTTGCATTGCAGATTTTAACCTTGAAAAACACTATTAATGATGTTTGAAATAACTGTTCATTTGCAAGGTATTGCTGCAGGCTTACTGAGTGTGTTAGGGTGTGGTCCCTTTCTAGGACCTTCTTGAAGCTTTCCCTGCAGCATGACTGGGTGTGGTTTGTGGGCTGGGCCAGACTCTATATAAGGGAGCCAGCCCAGCTCCACGTGCTCACCATTCAGAGATCCCGGTGCAGAGGAGCAGCAACTTCCTGAGAACCTGTTCCTGAGGCCTACCTTGATGTTCCAGGCCTGCCCTCATTATCTTGGTGTTCCTTGAGCAGGGCGGTAAGGCGGAGGTCGGACCCCGTTATCAAAGACTTTCGAGTTTTGGGCCTAGTTGTGAAACTTCCAGTGTGCGCAAACTTTTCATGGCATTTGCATATTCTTGTTCAAATTGGCAGTGTGCGCGATTCATTCCCAGCATGTAAACCTTGACATTCAGATCGGCAACAGTGTGCGCTATCATTTCATGGCATTTGCATATTCTTGTTCGAGTCGGCAGTGTGCGCGATTCATTCCCAGCATGTAAACCTTGATGTTCAGATCAGCAACATGGTGCGCTATCATTTCATGGCATTTGCATATTCTTGTTCGAATCGGCAGTGTGCGCGATTCATTCCCAGCATGTAAACCTTGACGTTCAGATCAGCAACAGTGTGTGCGATCATTTCATGACATTTGCATATTCTTGTTCGAATCGGCAGAGTGCGCGGTTCATTCCCAGCATGTAAACGTTGATGTTCAGATCGGCGACAGTGTGTGTGATCATTTGATGGCATTTTCATATTCGTGTTCGAATCGGCATTGTGCACGATTCATGCACAGCATGTAAACCTTGATGTTCAGATCGGAACAGTGTGTGCGATCATTTCATGGCATTTGCATATTCTTGTTCGAAACGGCAGAGTGCGCGATTCATTTCTCTCATGTAAATCTTGGCATTCAGGTCGGTAAACGTGTGCACGATCATTTCATGGCATTTACATATTCAAATTCAACCCTGGCATAAAGCGCTTGGCTCTTAGTTCAACAGTGTGCGCGATCATTTCATGGCATTGAAAACTTTGGTGTGTTGTGTTTGTTGAGGTGCACACATTTATCCCGAGCCTTTGGATTTTCTATGAAGATGCTTAATTCAAAGTGCGACATTCTTTGTGCATATTAAGTCCCTAGTACAGTTCCTGTTGTTTTCAGGGAATGTTCAGATAGCCTTTGTCCTCATGTAAAAATGCAATGTTTATTCTGAAACATTATTCAAGAAGATTCTTGTTTTCTAGACAATATGTGGTATTTCATGAAAAGCTCATATGAAACATTGTATTAACCCATTCTTGATTTTTCCAGGTACCTAGACTTCTAGAGGTCTAGTTATAGTCATTTCTTAGGTTATTCATGATTACAGTATATGAACTCTTAGAACCATAGTCTATTGAAAGTCAATGTGATTATATCTTGATATTGTGTTGTCTATCCTCCTGCTTCCTACAGGTCTCCTTCCTAGCTGTTCCCTACCTAATCCCCTCCTCCCCCACTTGGACTCTCTCAGGCTCTGTGGTATTTATATCGGAGCTTTGGAGCTGTCTAGTGGTGGACATGTTGAGAACATGCGCAGACCCTGAGGATCTGGTCTCCCTGACAGGAATCCTGGGCTTGCGGAGCGAAGTTACAGGGGCTATGTCGATTTCGGTATGCGATGCATGGAATTTTCTTCTGCATGCAGGCGCTGCACCGATTCCTCTCAGGAAGTCTGGTGGTGGGGTTCTGAGTTGACTTGCATTGATCCAGTAGGGCCGTGCATCGAAGTTCCGGTTGCATCTCTGGCGCTGCATCGATCTTCTGTCGCGAAGTCAGGCTGCGTCGCTCAGGACTCAAAGTGCGGTGAATTTTTCACCATGAGCAGGCTGTGTGTCGTTCTTGGCAGGTGGTGCGTTGAATTTTCACCTCACAAGGATGTCAGCTTCAGGAGAGAAGTCTTTTTGGTCCTGTGACTTCAGGAAACAGGAGGCAAGCTCTAGCCAAGCCCTTGGAGAGCACTTCTGCAGCACAGCAAGAGAGCAGCAAGACAGCAGGGCAACAGCAAGGCAGCAGTCCTCTTCAGAAAGCAGTCAGGTGAGTCCTTTGGGCGGCCAGGCAGTCCTTCTTGTCAGGGTTCAGGTTCTGGTTCAGGTATCTTCTCCAGGAAGTGTCTGAGGTGGTAGGGCAGAGGCCCTGTTTTTATACCCAAATGTGCCTTTGAAGTGGGGGAGACTTCAAAGAGTGGCTTAGAAGTGCACCAGGTCCCCTTTCAGTTCAATCCTGTCTGCCAGGGTCCCAGTAGGGGGTGTGGCAGTCCTTTGTGTGAGAGCAGGCCCTCCACCCTCCCAGCCCAGGAAGACCCATTCAAAATGCAGATGTATGCAAGTGAGGCTGAGTATCCTGTTTTTGGGGTGTGTCTGAGCGAATGCACAAGGAGCTGTCAACTAAACCCAGCCAGATGTGGATTGTAAGGCACAGAGAGATTTAAGTGCAGAGAAATGCTCACTTTCTAAAAGTGGCATTTCTAAAATAGTAATATTAAATCCAACTTCACCAGCCGGCAGGGTTTTGTATTACCATTCTGGCCATACTAAATATGACCTTCCTACTCCTTTCAAATCAGCAGCTACCACTCAAACAATGTATGAGGGCAGCCCCAATGTTAGCCTATGAAGGGAGCAGCCTCACAGTAGTGTAAAAAAACGATTTTAGGAGTTTTACGCTACCAGGACATGTAAACTACACAGATACAAGTCCTGCCTTCTACCTACACAGCACTCTGTCCTAGGGGTTACCTAGGGCACACCTTAGGGTGACTTATATGTAGAAAAAGGGGAGTTTTAGGCTTGGCAAGTACTTTTAAATGCCAAGTCGAATTGGCAGTGAAACTGCACACACAGGCCTTGCAATGGCAGGCCTGGGACAAGGTTAATGGGCTGCTAAAGTGGGTGGCACAATCAGTGCTGCAGGCCCACTAGTAGTTTTTAATCTACAGGCCCTGGGCACATACAGTGCACTCTACTAGTGACTTCCAAGTAAATTAAATAAGCCAACTGGGTATGAGCCAATGTCACCAGGTTTTAAGGGAGAGAGCATATACACTTTAGTACTAGTTAGCGGTGGTAAAGAGCACAGAGTCCTAAAACCATCAAAAACAGCGACTTATAAGTAAATTAAATAGCCCAATTTGGTGTGATCCAATGTTACCATGTTTAAAGGAGAGAGCTTGGCACTGGTTAGTGGTAAAGTGTGCAGAGTCCTAAAGCCAGCAAAAAATGAAGTCAGAAAAAGAGGAGGAGGGAGGCAAGAATTCTGGGGATGACCCTGCAGAAAGGCAATTTCCAACAGTCCCCCAGCACTAGAGGATGTTTGTGCTGGTACTGGCTCACGATGTTCCACTGGTAAGTCATCTAGGATAGGATAAGACCTTTCGCAGGCTTCAACTTTTATTTACTTCATGCGAAGATGACTTCAGATGTGTTCTACAAGTCATGTTCCACCTGCCAGGCCATTGAGAAGTTAGGAAGGGAATACAAGGCTTCCTTTTTTAACCCGTCCAGCCACTGGCACCCCATTTTACATTGTTGGGCCTCCAGTCCCCAAGCCAGCCCTAGGCAGCAGGTTCATCCTGGTCTTGGTGGACCATGCCACCTGGTACACAGAGGCTACACCTCTGAGTGACTTTGACCGCAATGACCAGGGCACCGATGGGGATATTTACCTATGTGGAGTTCCCCAGGTATTCTCTGACTGGGACTACAACTTCACATCAGCGTACATGAAGTATATGTGGGACGAGTGAGGGGCTTGTTGGAAGATTTAAAAAGACCCTGAAAGGTTGACAATGGGCCTGTCAAAACCCCTGAGGTGAAAGTGGGACATTCTCTTGCCATCCCATGTGTTTGCTTACAGGGAGGTGTCGCATAAGGGTGTTGGATTCTTTGAAAATTCTGTATGGTCATCCTGTCAGAGGGCATCTATGCTGAGTAAAGGAAGGATAGGAGCAAGCTACCCAGAAAGCCCCACAGAATGTGGTCAGCTATATGCTGGTCCTTTGCACCCATATGAATAACTTCTGGAAAGAGGCAAAGGAGTTTTGGGAAGCCAAACAATAGGTTATAAAGCTGTGGTATGACCAGTAGACCATTCTGGGCGAGTTTCAGGCTGACCAAAAAGTATGGGTGTGGAGCCTGTAGAGCCAATGGACCGATGGTCTGGGCTCTGTGAAATGAAAGAGCACAAGGGAGAGGTCACGTTCCTGTTGGACCTCAAGAGCCCCAGAAATCCCCTATAGCAGGACCTACAGGGGTGGTAAATCACCTCAAACCCCTCTTTGAGAGATCAAAGGTTACCCTGCACCTAGTCACATTGATGGAGTGGAGAAGGAAAGTGAAACTTTCCCCGACCTCCTTTCATCCAAGGAGCAGGATGGGTCAGTGGAGAATGTTAACCTCTACCCTGCCCTAACCCCTAGAGCAGCAGAGGGACTGTGGCCAAGTGTGGGCCGGTTTGCTTCTCTCTTCTCCCTAAGCCCAGGGCTCATTACATGGTGTACCTATGATATTGACACTGAAGACAGTATGCATGTGAAGAATCAGATCTACAGGTTATCTGAAAAGGGGAAAGTGGGCATAATGGGAGAAAACGCCAGAAATTCTGGAGCTGGTATTAATTGAGCCCTCAAGCAGCCGTTGGTCCAGCTAAGCAGTACTGGCCCCCACAGGTGCCCCTCCAAGCACCATCCCCAAACTCCAGCTTTGCGTGGATTACCAGGAGCTCAAAGCAGTCACTAAGACTGAAGCTCATCCCATGCCCAAACTGATGAGCTTGTTGACCATTTGGGGGTGCCATGTTCCTTAGCATGTTTGATCTGACATGTCAGTACTTGCAAATTGCCGTGACTGAGGGGGTCTAAGAGAGGTCTGTAAACTCTACCCCAGAGGACCACTTCAAAGTCCAGGTAATGCCCTTCAGGTTGAAGCACGCCCCTGCCACCTTCCAAATGTTGGTCAATAAGGTCCTGGCTGGGCTGGAGAACGTCAGTTCTGCCTACTCAGATGACATTGTGGTCTTCAGTTCTAGTTGTGTGGCCCACCAGCAACACCTTAAGTAAGTGTTTCAGGCTCTGCAAAAGGCAGGATTGACTATCAAGGCCAGTAAGTAGGGCACAATTCTGTGGTCTACTTGGGTCACACGTGTGGGTCACCAACTGGTAGGGTATAAGGGACAGCCCCTTCCAGGCCAGAATTCAAACCATTCTGGATTGGGAGCTCTCCTGGAGACCCAGAGGGCCTTCCTGGATCTCACCAGGTACTACAAGAGATTTGTCAAGGGGTATGGCACCATTGTTGCTCCCTTGACAGAGCTATCTACTAAGAAGCAGTCCAGGCTGTTGATCTGGATGAAGGCATGCCAGAACAATTTTGACACCCTGAAAAGGGCTATGTGGACAGCACCAATGCTCAAGACCTCTGTCTTCTCCCAATAATTCATCATACAGACAGATGTCTCAGAGCATGGCATAGGGGCTGTGCTCTAGCAGCTAAAGGAAGAGGGCCTAAATCAACTGGTAGCCTTCATCAGCAGAAGATTACTTTCCATGGGACAGAGGTGAAGCACAATAGAGAGGGAAGCATTTGCAGTGGTCAGGGCCCTGTAAAAGTTGAAACCATACCTTTTTGGAGCTCACTACCTGCTTTAGACACACCACTGACCACTCAGGCGGCTAATGCACATGAGCGGTGAGAATCCAAATGTGTTGAGGTGGTCCATCTCCCTACAGGGAAGTGACATTATTATGGAATATCACCTTCAAACTGACCACACCTATGCAGATGGGCTCTCCAGCTTCTTTCGCCTTAGCGTAAGAACTCCCATGAGAGTGGGTAGTTCTGTCTGCCCTTAGTTGGGGGGGGCAAATGGTGGCCCTAACATCCTTGGTATGATTCCCCCCAACTTTTTGTCTTAAATCCTTCTGTTTTTGCTGAGTTAGTTTTTGCTAATAGTAGGACTCTGTGCACATTACCACTGCTAACCAGTGCTAAAGTGCTTGTGCTCTCTCCCTAAAACATGGTGAAAATGGCTTACACCCAATTGGTGCATTTAATTTACTTGTAGGCCATAAATAAAGTAGTACTATAGGTAAACGCTGCCTGTAAATGAAATGCTACTAGTGGGCCTGCCTCTCACTTAAGTAGTGTCTTAAATATGTCTCAGCCCTGCTACCACCGACTGTGTGTTTGTTTTTAGACTGCCATGTCAACCTGGCAAAATAAACCTTTTGCCAGGCCTAAACCTTCTTTTTTAATACAAATAAGTCACCCCTACAGTAGTCCTTACACATCCTATGGGGGAGAATGCTGAGTATTTAAAAAGTTGGACATGTACATTTATCTTTTAAATGTCCTGTTAGTCAAAACCTCCTATATTTATTGTATCACTACAGCAAAGCTTAAGTCTCCCATAGGATAACATTGGGTTGCCTAACTACATTTAAAAAGTGATAACTTTCAATTTGGAGCAGGAAGAAAAGTTGAGTTTTGTCTCTCAAGAATTGACATTTAAAACCTTCTTTAATGCTAAATTTAGATTTTAAGTCGCAATTCTGAAAATGTCACTTTTACAAAATTGGCATTTTCTTCCCACAAGCATTTAGTGGCTCTAGTCCCTATCCTGGGTCACATGACTAGGTGCAACTGGCAGTTATCTGTCCCAGATATTGAGACAAAGGAGGAATAAGTGTTGGCAGATTGGGCCATCTCTGGCAGAATGAGGGGGTGGAGCTGTCCACTACCACACTTGCACATTACAAGAACACTGCCTCTGCATACTAACAAAGGGTTGCATACTAGTCTTTTGTGCCCGAGACAAGCTGGGGCCAGGGCAGGAAGCAAGGACATTTCAGACACCTTTGTAGGGGGAGGACTGTAGAAGCTTCCCCCACTTCAAAACAGGCACCAGGTATAAATATTAGACTCTCAGGCTCAATTATTCAGATCATTTATTGACCTGTAGACCAGGAAAAAGGACTGCTCAGATGTTAAGTCTGCCCTGATGATCTGCTTGCTGACCAAGAACCGCTTTGCTGCCTAAGACTTGCTGTTGCAGCACCAGGATTCTTCTGCTCGTGTGACCTGCCCTGCTGAATCCAGCCTGCCTGTGTGTACCCAGGACTCTAAGAAATCTCCAAGGGTCAGTCGGCCGGCCCTCTGTTGAAAGCTATAGGGACATAACAGGCTTCTTTGACATTGATGTAACCCTTTGCAACTCTCTGCAGTGAGACGCAGCCTATCATTGACTCAGACGCAGTATGATGCAGTTTGTCATCAATGCCAATGCATCCTATTGCAAGTCCTCTCAAGCCCTGGCGGCTTCTTTGACACTGATGCAGTCCAATGCTGACACCAACCTAGCACGATGCATCTTATCCCCTAGCTGACGCATCGCACCTCACGTCTCTGCAAGCCCATCGGCTTTCTCACCGACAACGCAGGTCCTCGCATCACAAGCCTTGTTGATGGCCATTAAAATTACTGCTGCCAGACACACCTCAATGCCGTACCTCGCATTGCAGCTCCTTGTCATCGGTTCCTCAATGCCAGCCTCTGCAGCTTGACGAAAGGACTTTGCATCTCGACAGCTAGGCTACAAGGTACTTTCAGCAGATTCATAAATGCATTACATTAAGCCCGACTGATTTTGCACCGAGCTCCCAGAGGGTCAATCATGGTTTAATTTGGGGTTTGCCTGTGTTTTTCCTTGTTAAGGATTGTGTTTTCTGCATGAGTAAGATTTCACCACCCTTAAACAGTAACCAATTTTCTGAAGAAAAAAAAAAAAAATATGGCCCTCATTACAACCCTGGCGGTCGGTGTTAAAGCGCCGGTAAAACCGCCAACAGGCCGGCGGTACAAAAAACGGAATCACGACCATGGCGGAAACTGCCAACAGAGACAGCCACTTTAACACTCCAACCACCATGGCGGTATAAACAAACAGCGCGGCGGTCACTGCCAACAGACAGGCGGAAGACAATGTACCGCCCACACCATTATGAGAGACCAATCCGCCACCTTTTCTGGGGCGGATTCACCACAAACAAAACCACGGCGGAAACAGGACTTGGAAGGGAAAACGCTCACCTCTACACACCCCAAGAGGAACCAGGATGCCATGGAGCCGGAACTCCAAATTCTACCTGCCATTCTCTTCCTGCTCCTCTACCAGGAGCACGAACACCAGTGGCGACGACCACAGTGAGTACTGCACCTACGACACAGGGGAGGGGGGAGGGAACAGAGAATGACACACACACAAAACACGCAAAACTCCCACCCTCACCCACTACAACACACACACACAAATACATGTTGATACATTACATTTACACCCCACCAATCCTCCCTGGAAGAACGCAAGGACAAAAGGAAATGAGTTGAACAAATGTAATCAATAAAAATCCATTAGTCAAAAATATATATACACTATTAACAAATATATACACCAAGAATTCAAGTCCATGTACTTCACCTACATAGTCTGTGGACCACTGGGCCCAAAACGAATTGGCGAGGCCCACACAAGATACCCGATCAAAACGGAGCGAACACTGCAGGGACATCAGATCGAAATGGGAAAGGAAGAGGGGGCACCTCAGCCGGATGAGTGCATGACGCCAGCTCCACAAGGGGGCACCATGCCCATTGATGTATCCTGGTGAGTGCAAAGCCACAGTCTCACAAGTCTCTCCAGTGGGTGGTTTGCCAACTGCTTTATCCTGGTGAGTGCAAAGCCACAGTCTCTCAAGTCTCTCCAGTGGGTGGTTTGCCCACTGCTTTATCCTGGGGAGTGCAAAGCCACAGTCTCTCAAGTCTCTCCAGTGGGTGGTTTGCCAACTGCTTTATCCTGGGGAGTGCAAAGCCACAGTCTCTCAAGTGGATAACGGTTCCCCACTGGTTCTGGAGGGGGCTTTGTGCCCAGAGTGCTTCATCCTGCCAAGGACAGAGGTAGTGGATGCCTTTCTCCACTGGTTCTGGAGGGGGCTTTGTGCCCAGAGTGCTTCATCCTGCAAAGACAGAGGTAGTGGATGCCTTTCTCCACTGGTTCTGGAGGGGGCTTTGTGCCCAGAGTGCTTCATCCTGCCAAGGACTGAGGTTGTGGATGTGACACTCTACTGACGGTGGGCCTACATGGAAGCTGTCCAGGCCCCTGGAACTGACCACCAGCTTTGTACGACTGACCACTGGGGATGGCAGCCATGTCTGCGGTGGTGCCACTGGTACATGATGTGGCGTGGCCTCTGGCGGTGCTTGCAACGGCCTCAGTAGTGGCGGTGCTTGTGGCACTCATTGGCCAGCAGTGCTGGTGGGTGGCTCAGTGAGCGTACTTCTGGCGGCGGTGTCCTGGGCAGCGGTGCTGGTGGCAGCGGTGTCCTGGGCAGCGGTGCTGGTGGCGGCAGTGTCCTGGGCAGCGGTGCTGGTGGTGGCGATGTCCTGCGGTGCTGGTGGCAGCGGTGTCCTGAGAAGCGGTGCTGGTGGTGGCGGTGCATGTGGCGGTGCCGGTGGCGGACTGTAGTCCTGGGAGAGCCCTTGGTGGCAGATGTTTTGCCCTTTTCCCTCCGGGCTGTGGCAAACTTCTTATGTTTCTGTGGTGGGGGACTGTCCTTGGCCTTGCTCCTTGACACACTGGCTGCCCTGCTGCTTGGCGCACTCCAGAAGCCGGTTACTGTTGGCACCACTGTTCCCAGTGATGTGTTGGCTGAGGTGCTGGGTTGGGACCTGGAAAGGCGGGCCCTAGGGGACGGAAGGGGTGGGGGCGGTGAAGGGAAGAGGTCAAGGTTTCTAAGAAGGTCAATGGCCTCCTCACTGAGGGCAGCGGGGCTAACAGGGGCAGGGGCTGAGGTGCCTGGGGCAAAGGAGATGCCCACCCTCCTGGGTGAGCGGCCGTGTGGCACACACTGAGGGGCTGCTGGGAGGGCGGTGCTGGTAGCGGGGGTGGCAGCTGTACCTGTAGATGCGGTGGGCTCAGAAGGGCCCACCACCGCAAGGGAGCTCCCATCAGAGGAGGAGTTGGTGTCGCTGATCTCAGCTCCTGTCCCCGCCGTGGAGCTCCCCTCACCCTCCGTCCCAGTGGTGAATTTGGAGTCCGTAGTCTCGCCCTCCAAGGCCATGTGGGATGCAGCCCTTTTCCCTCCGGGCTGTGGCAACTTCTTATGTTTCTGTGGTGGGGGACTGTCCTTGTCCTGGCACACTGGCTGCCCTGCTGCTTGGCGCACTCCAGAAGCCGGTTACTGCTGGCACCACTGTTCCCGGTGATGTGTTGGCTGAGGTGCTGGGTTGGGACCTGGAAAGGCGGGCCCTAGGGGACGGAAGGGGTGGGGGCGGTGAAGGGAAGAGGTCAAGGTTTGACAGGAAAAGTTTTTTAGACACACTGGGACGGGTAGATAGAGGGGTTTGGGAGTGGAGGAAGAGGTAGTGGTTGCTGGAGGTGTTTGTTTGCTGACTTTGGGTGAAGGTGCATCGGCTGGAGGCTGTCGTGAGGTGGATGGCTGTTGGGTGGTTGTGTTACTGCGTTTGTGTAGTTTGGGAGGTGGGCTCACAGACACACTGGGAGAGGACACAGGGGATATGTGAATGGTAGTGGGGGTGGTGAGTGTACGTGAGCGGTGTGTAGTGATGGGCGTGCTGGTGATGGACGTAGTGGCTGAAGATGTAGTGCATGCAGGTGTGAGTGGAGACGTGACAGGGAGAGAGGAGGAAGACGAGGAGGAGGGAGACACAGTGGAGGCAGTGGATGTTGCTACGTGTGCATGGGTATGATTTTTGTGTGAGTGCCTGTGGGATGTGTGGTGCTTATGTTTGCCAGAGCTACCCTTGTGTGTTGAGGTGGGTGCATGCTGGTCTAATGGTGTGCTTGGGATAGGCTGAGGTACTGGGGATTGGGGCTGGGTGGAGGAAGTTGGAGGGGGGGAGGCTGGACACAGGGACAATGGCTGCCATCAGTGCTGAGGCCAGAGTCTGAAAAGCTCGCTGTTCGGCTGGCTGACCAGAATGAATGCCCTCCAGGTATGTATTCGTCTGTTGCAACTGCCTCTCCACACCCTGGGTGACATTCAGAATGGTAGACTGCCCAACAGTGAGGAATCTAAGGAGGTCAATGGCCTCCTCACTGAGGGCAGCAGGGCTAACAGGGGCACGGGCTGAGGTGCATGGGGCAAAGGAGATGCCCACCCTCCTGGGTGAGCGGCCGTGGGGCACACGCTGAGGGGCTGCTGGGAGGGCGGTGCTGGTAGCGGGGGTGGCAGCTGTACCTGTAGATGCGGTGGGCACAGAAGGGCCCACCACCGCAAGGGAGCTCCCATCAGAGGAGGAGTTGGTGTCGCTGATCTCAGCTCCTGTCCCCGCCGTGGAGCTCCCCTCACCCTCCGTCCCAGTGGTGAATTTGGAGTCCGTAGTCTCGCCCTCCAGGGCCATGTGGGATGCAGCTCCCTCCTGCTCCGGTGGCACTGCTCCTCCGCGTGATGATGCTAATGCACACAAGAACAGGGAGACCACAAAAAGGGGGGGGGAGAAAGTAGAAAGACATGTTCAGTGCATGCAATACCGCTACCGTTGGCGGACACTACAGACACAGCAGCCCTCTGCACTACGCCATGCACTCAGAGTTCCCTAATTAATCACTGGGCCATGGGGTACAAGGCCTATGCCCGATTGCTGCACACATGGAATTCACAGGAGCCTGACTAGGGGTAGATGGCTCTTAACACTGGTGGGTGGGGTGCCACATGGCCTGCCTTACGAAGGGACCTTGCCTACAAAACTCGCCCTGGCCAGGGGTACCCACAGCCCTCCTACCCCACCCAGACACCTCCTATGCGCGCTGAATCAGATGAATGTGACTGTAGTCACCACCTTGTGGCTGCTGTGATGCCCTCAAGTACCCATCCAACTCCGGAGACGCCACCGCCAGGATCCGGAACATCAGGAAGGGTCATGGTGCAACGGGCACCCCTCGCACGTTGGGAGGGCATCCCTAGCTGGGCCTCCGCCGTCTTCTTGCTCCAGCGGCGACTGTCCTCCCATCTTTTCCGGCAGTGGGTGCTCCGTCTGTGGTGGACCCCCAGGGTCCGGACTTCCTTGGCGATGGCACGCCAAATATCCTTCTTCTGGTGGGCGCTGACCTACAGGAATAGTACAGGGGAAAAGGAGAAGATATAACTGTCCGGACCGTCACAGTCATTGGCCTACGTTCCTACCCTTGCCATGACGCACATACACTCACTGTCGTTTCATGCACGCATTATTCCCCCCCAATCTCCCATCCACACCACTCCAAATAGGCATTGCCCATACAGCATGCTCACAGTATACTCACCTGTTTGAGTATACTCACCTGTTTGTCTGGAGGACTGTAGAGTACGATGTACTGGGGGAGGACCCCATCCACTAGTTTGTCCAACTCCTCCGATGTGAAGGGAGGGGCCCTTTCCCCAGACACTTGAGCCATTGTCGCTTCCAGACTGAGGTCACAGCAGCACTTGCAGTGTAGGTCCTCTCCTGTCGAAGATCAGGTATCAAGTGAGTGAACAGTGAGAAAATGGCGGTCACGCCTGCAGCAGTGCGTACCATCACCGCAGGCGTACATTGTCATTGGCTTCTGGGACCCATAGGGTCCAATGTTAACCAATGCAGGATTGCGCCACGGTCTTCGACTGCCTACTGCGACAGTGTACAACGCCAGCGCTGTTACCTCATATCCCCTTGTCCCACCTTACAGGTCAGGCAGCCGCCATTTCAGGGGGCCACATGGCATTAATTGTAAATGCGTCACACATATCTAGGCCTATAACACTAAGACTGTTACGACTCGGTCGTCCCATTTCCAGGGGGCGCTGTAAGGGGACTGTCAGAAGCCTGGGAATCACCTTGAACACCTATCTAGAGTCCCTTGCTGACTCCTGTTTGTTTCTCTTTTCTCCATGGTACACTTGTGTAGGACTACATTTGTTTCTTGGGACTGCAAATCCCATAATGCACAGCTTGGTAGTCAGGAAAACCCGGATTCGGTTTCCCATTGTTTTCAATGGGAGAAGTCCAGTTGCTCCTTTTCACTGGATCCTCTCCTCCAGGACTTGCAAGTGTCCGAAACCAGACACACCTGAAACCTCTCCTGTGCAGCCCAGTTTGGAACTGCTTATAAGCAGCCATTTCCTCAAGCTCCCCGTCGTGCATCGGACTTCAATTCCTTTGTGTTACAGACCCCTTGTCGGATGGTGTTCCAGTTTTGTTCCTGTTCTATTCCAGCCTGATCCTGTTTCCTGTTTCTCTGCCCTGCTCCTGATTGTTCCAGCCAGAGTCTGCTCCCTACTTCTTAGCCTTGTACCTGTTTGTTTCTTCCAAAGCCTGCTCCCTGTTTCTCTGCCCTGCTCCTGCCTTGTTTCAGCCTGAACCTTCTCTCTGTTTCCCAGTCCTGTTTACTGCTCATTTCCTACTCCCTGTATTCCAGTCCTGTCCTTGCCTGTTCCAGCCAGAGCCTGTTCCCAGTTTCCCAGTCCTGTCTCTGTCTGTCCCAGACAGAAGTTTGCGCCCTGTTTTCAACTGAGGAACACTACAATGAGGCACATGGGCGAACTAGGAGTGTTATAGAGAGGACCTTCGGCCTCCTGAAGGCCAGGTTCAGGTGCCTCCATATGACAGGTGGTTCCCTCTACTACTCACCAAAGAAGGTGTGCCAGATCATCGTGGCCTGCTGTATGCTGCACAACTTGGCTTTGCGACGACAGGTGCCTTTTCTGCAGGAGGATGGTCCAGATGGAGGTGTTGTGGCAGGTGCGAAACCTGTGGACAGTGAAGAAGAGGAGGCAAAAGAAGAGGACATAAACAACAGAAACACTGTGATCCATCAATACTTCCAGTGAGACACAGGTAAGAAGGCATCACTGCCTCCTACATCTGATACAATTGTTCTACCTCTCATCTGTCTGTCACTTTCACCCAGTGTATGGACCCTGATTTGTCACTTTCCCTTTCGATTTCACAGATGTGGGTCCCACTGCTGGACCTCTGCTATGTAACCTCATGGACTAGAGCTGTGTGACATAGGTATGTTGACAATAGAATGGACATTGCTATCTCCCTCAGTTATGGCAAATACTCATTTGTGAAAGCAGAGACTGACTCCAGATTGTTTTGTGATTTAAAGGTGTTTATTTAAGTGCTAAATATTGGAAGGGGTTGTAAAATGGTCAGGGGTGATGGTGGAGGAATGTCCATGGCAGAGTCCAGTCTATTAGTCTCACAGGTGCATTGTCCGAAGGGGCATAGGAAGTGGAGCTGGGACAGTTTAAGGATGGACAGGGTGACAAAGTGGGACCGAAGGATGACAATCAGGGTGGTCTCATTTCTTGGTGGGGATCTTGGCATTGTTCTCTGTCTTTTTCCTGGATCTCAGGGACCGCTTGCGGGGTGGTTCTCCATCTGTAGGGGGTGGGGTGCTGGTGTCGTGGTCCTGTGGCGGTGCCTCCTGTCCACTAGCGCCGGCGGAGGTGGTGGGCAGATCATCGTCCAGGCTAGTGTCAGGGGCCCCTTGTTGTGCCACAGTGTCCCTCCTGGTGTTCATGAGTTCCTTCAGCACCCCTACAATGGTGCCCAGTGTGGTATTGATGGATTTGAGTTCCTCCCTGAACCCCAAATACTGTTCCTCCTGCAGCCGCTGGGTCTCCTGAAACTTGCCCAGTACCGTTGCCATCGTCTCCTGGGAATGATGGTAGGCTCCCATGATGTTGGAGAGGGCCTCGTGGAGAGTGGGTTCCCTGGGCCTGTCCTGCCCCTGTCGCACAGCAGCCCTCCCAGTTCCCCTGTGTTCCTGGGCCTCTGTCCCCTGATCGTGTGCCCACTACCACTGCCCCCAGGTCCCTGCTGTTCTTGGGGTGGTGGGTTAGCCTGGGTTCCCTGTAGGGGTGGGCACACTGCTGCTTGACGTGTCCTGGGGACAGAGGTATGGGCCCGCTGGGTGGGTGCTGTGCTGGTGTTTCCAGAGGGGGGAGGCTCTGTTGTGGCTTGTGCCAGTGTGAGGGGAACCGACTGTCCTGAGGTCCCAGATGGGCCGGGCTGGTCATCTAGATCCAGTTGGACAGAGCTGCTGTCATCACTGTGGGCCTCTTCTTGGGTGGAGTGGACGTGTCTGGAACCTCCTGTCCAGTGATGTTGCGTAGGGGTCCTGCAGGGGTGTAAAGGCATGATTATTGCATCTGTGTGTGCCATGGTGCGCAATGGATGGGTGACCCTGTACCCCAGTGCTTGCATTCCTGTGTAGGACCTTGTGTGCTAATTGTTTAGGGGTCTGTGTGGGAATGTGTAGTGGCCATGCATTGGTGATGGGTGTCCATGCTTTGTTGTTGCATGCAGGGCTTGGTGTTGGGATGTGTGGTTTGTGATAGTGGGACATATGTGAGGAGTTGGAGTGATGGGGTGAGGGTAATTGATAGCATGCATGTAGGGTGGGGAATGTAATAGTTAAGATTTGACTTACCAGAGACCATTCCTCCTGCTACTCCTGCGAGGCCCTCAGGATGCAGTATAGCCAAGACCTGCTCCTCCCATGTTGTTAGTTGTGGGGGAGGCAGTGGGGGTCCACCGCCAGTCCTCTGAACCGCAAGGTGGTGTCTCGAGACCACGGAACGCTCCTTCCCCCATAGGTCGTTCCACCTCTTCCTGATGTCATCCCGTGTTCTTGGGTGCTGTCCCACTGCGTTGACCCTGTCCACGATTCTGCGCCATAGCTCCATCTTCCTAGCTATGGTGGTGTGCTGCACCTGTGATCCGAATAGCTGTGGCTCTACCCGGATGATTTCCTCCACCATGACCCTGAGCTCCACCTCAGAAAACCTGGGGTGTCTTTGCGTTGCCATTGGGTGGTGTGGGTGATGTGTGAGGTGGTGTGTGTTGTGATGTGTGGGGTGATGTTTAGGGGTGTGTGGTGTTTTGTGTGTGGATGTGTATGTGTGATGATGTTGTGTGCCTCTGTAGGCTGGTGTTGTCTTTGCTGTGCTGTCTCTCTGGCCTTCGTCTAAATTTTTGGTAGTAAGGGTTTGTTGGTGATGTGGGCGGGTGTTTTATATTGTATTGGGTGTGTGGGAGTGGTGTGTGTATGTGTATCAGATGTGTGTATTTTGAATTGTCCAATGTGGTTGTGTTTCGTAAATGTGCGTATATTTTGAGTGTGGCGGTGTGTACCGCCAATGGAATACCGCGGTTGAAAGACCTCCGCGTGGATTCGTGGGTCGTGATAGATTGGGCATATTCCTGTTGGCGTGACGGTGGAGGTTTTGTGTGGGTGTCTAGATTTTTCTCGGATTCCTGTGGGTCGTAATAGCTGTGGCGGAATTCCACGGGGTGTGTTGGCGGCGGTAAGCGGCATTTACCGCCAATGTTGTAATGAGGGCCTATATATATATATATATATATATATATACATATATATATGTATATATAGATATGAAACAGGAAAAAGATGGGAGCGCACCCTGCCTCATACTCCAGCATGCAGTCAGCCCCATTGCATCATGGTAAATGCAGTACAAATTCGTTTTCACTCCATAAAGTAGTCTGTAGTTTTTCACCTTAGTGAGTGCAGCTAGTGTTGTATATCTCTGGACACGTGTTTCTGGGTTTTAGCCCTTCATCAGCAGAGAGCAGCTTTGCCTGTGGGGTTGCTGGAAATGCTGGCAAAAGTCCTCTCAGGTTTCTGTACCACTCCCTGGCACACAGGTGGCAGTTTTTTTATTGGCATCGCAGATCTACGACGCCGATAGAAAGAAAATGACAGTCTCCCATCTTTTATTTAAACTCCGTCCCCCCCCCCCAGTTTCCAGGAACCGGCAGGGCCTCAGGGCCATGGGGTTTCCCCGACCACCCCAAACAAAAAATTAAAAATGTGGGTTTTGCAGATGGGCTCTGGGACATCCACAAATAATTTAAAAAACAATAATAAATGAGCAGCAGGAGATGTTCATTTATTATTCACGACACTGGCATAGAGTGCCTCATATAGCCCTGTGAGGTCTTTTTTTACATTATTTTAATATTGGTGGTGCCCAAAGAAGCATTTTTTTATTTTGGGGAGGGAAACTGCAGAAAGCGCAGCAGCCCACCAACAGCATTAAAAAAACAGTAAGTCTCCTGGGTCATTAAATCCATGACCCCAGGAGAGCTTAGCATGTTTTTAAAGCACTCCTAACTGGGGCTCTATGCTCTTCAGAAAAGAAAAGATGGAGACATATTGACATTTCTATAATAAAACTCAATTAAATATTGTTTGACAATTACTTTTATTAAGTGTGAATTCATTAAATATTCATGTGATTATAGTAAACAGTATTTTGTTGACAAAGATGATAGGTTTGATTTATCTATGTTGATACACTCACTGCTTGATAAAGGTAAAAGGCCCACTAGTTATATATTGGTGTTGTGACCCTTTGACAAATTTAGTAAGTCTGCCTTACTTAACACAACACACTTTATATTACAGCATCACATAGTCTTTGTGAGCTTATCTGCACATTGCCCATGCCCATCAATGTATCACTATACGTTATAAAAAAATAGAAATTCATTGAAAAAATAAAAGAAAAAGTGACATTGTATTTAGGAATTGTAATAATATGTTACTTTAGATTTTTTAAAACCTTAGAAATTCACTGAAAAAAACGGTTAATGGGACATTATTGTTAGACGAACATGTCAGTTAAAACTTACCATTTTAAATTAACAAAACCACTGAAATTCACCAACAGCTATAGCTCATGACTGAAAGTAACTGTAACTCGCACCCTAACCATACACTGCTTAGACCTTACATAATACATCACTCATGCCATGACATGTTCTTTGACATTCTAGATCACTTGACTGCAACATCTGAAATTACGTTATTTATGACAACACTGCATCCCCGGGGTGCGTGTTATAGTTACTTAAATCTTGAGTTATAATTGATTGAAATACATATAATTGATGAATTTCAGTGGTTTTGTTTGTTTAAAACTGTAAATTTTAACTAGAATTTTCACCAAACTATAGCATCCTCTTAACCTTTCTTTTTTTTAAAGTGACTTTCTAAAGTTTTTTTTAATGTAAAGTAACATATATTTGTGTGTAGATGGATAGATAGATATTTATTCTGGGAGTGTATCACAGCTGAAGTAGACAAATGCAAGCCTACAGGAAATAAATCACTATAAGAAACAAATGGGAACTGAACTGAGTGATAAAAAAACAGAAAATAAGAGGAAACACATTCCAGCTTTTCCCCCACACTAGGTGACTACCCACGAATATTTGCCCCCGCCCTGACGCCCTCCCCAACACCCCCCCCAGCCTACTGTACTGTTACATGTTGATGTTTCTTTTGCATCTGTACAGTTTGCATACCAAATATTTGCAGCCTCGCTTGCTTAAATGTGGACCAAAAGGCACTTAATGTCACTTCCTAATAAGATAATTGCACTCCTCCTCGAAGAGCTGTTAAGTTTTATCGACTCTAGAATAGTTTGCCTATAGTGCAGACCAGCCAATTAGAAGTGCAATGCGTTGAAGAATTTCTTGTAAATGAGCCGTTTAGGCTTAAGGAGCACAGAATATATTTATTGCATTAGCAGGTAGGAAATGATGAAGTCTCCTAAATCTCAAAGCTGCTGTTGCCGCGAGTCACAGAAATTAGCATAGCAGTTTAAGAACAAATTAATCCCTGGGTGCAAGTATCTTTACTTCTCGTGCCTTTGTTTTGTTTATACTCTCTTCTGGGTCTCCAGCAAGCCAGTTTTTTCCCCTCCAGTTTTTTATGCTGCAGATTTATGTTGGTGGGACCGGGCTGAGAAGTGGTCGCCCTTTGCTGTTAAATCGTCACCAGTTACCAGCAGCTGCAGGCCACCTGAGTTTTTGCTGCTTGTCAAAGAAATAACTTTTCATGCGATACAGGTACTATGACAAAGAAAAAGAGCTCGTCATGGAAAAAGGCATATAATACGAGGAATGCTGCTTGTTCACACAACAATGACGGCTCGGTTAGACAGATCCGACAATGTTTTTAGAAGTCTTATAACAAAGGCATGATTTAGCCCTAGTTTGCTCATCTTTGTCGGATTTGCAGATTTATTCCTGTGTGCAGAAAAATGAGTTTGTTTGCAAACAGGTCAGTAGTGCAAAGTTCAGGAATTGCCCTGGTAGTGGATTAAGGTGTAAGAACAAGAGGAAGAAAAGAACAAGTGTTGGCCCTGACCCTTTCTGCAGGGTCACCCACTGCTTGTGCCCCCTGAACATAGTAACATTGGCTTATCCCCAATTGGTATATTTAATTTACTTATAAGTCCATAGTCAAGAGCACCGCATGTGCACACGGCCTGTGAATTAAATGCTACTAGTGGTCTGCAGGACTAATTGTGCCATGCACTTAACTAACCCTTTAAACATGTCTCAAACCTATCATTGCAGAGCCTGTGTGTGCAGTTTAAATTGCTGTTTTGACCTAGCAAAATAAACCTTTCGCCAGGGACAAAGCTTGCTTTTCTGTGCAAGCCTACGCAGCACACATGCGCTCTCTACAAGACCTGCTGTATTCAGTAAAAGGACTTTGATCCCGCCTACTGCTTACTATAGGTTGACTTCAGTGTCCCTCTTCTTTGCTGCCTCCTAACTGGTTCACACAACCCATACATCACTTCGATCCTTAGCAGAGGAGCACGGGCCAAGTACAGATTAATTCATCTTCATTAGTGCCCATCTGCTGTGATGCAGGTACTATTTCTTCTAGAACGTGCTTTATCCTTAAATATGGTGTCTGCTCATCTTTGTTTTGTTCTGCACAGCACAACTCGTTCTATCTCCCTACTGCTTTCTCCTTCCCAGAGGGAGTGGAATTCGTAGCCTCTTCTGCCATCCACGGAGCTTGCTGAGGAGTAATTAAAAAGCTGAGACATTTACTGGCTCATTCTAGAGTTGGGTAATTCCAATGCCATTTATTTACAGTGCTAAGAAATGGTAGTGATGCAGTAGCAAGCACTGTCTGAAAACTAGCAGCATTTTTTGTTTACAGAGTCAAGAAATGGCAACATTACAGTAGCAGGCACTATATGAAAAAAAATTACTGCAGACCGGCAAGTTAAGGGATTCAGTTCATCTCAGTCAGCACAGGGAGTATCATACAGCTGAGTGGGGACCATTCCTCACTAACCCTCTAGTTGGTGTGTATGATGAGTGGCTGATACAGGCACAGCATGCAGGGCTTCAGCTGTATGTGTCTATGGCGGGTGGCTATTACAGGTGCACCTTGCAGACTTCAGGTGTGTGTGTGTGTGCACAAAGAGAAGGTGATACAAGTGCAGCACGCAGGGCTTCAGTTTTGCGAAGCATATCTTTAAATATGGTGGCCGCCTGCCTTTGCTTTGTTCTGGATGGTGTGATTCATTCTTCCTCCCTGCTGTTTTCCCTTTCCCACAGCCACACCACCAAAGACTTGGGTGCAGAACAATTGCTTTTGTCTGACAGAGGGGTGCAGTTGAGGGAGTGGTCCTCTTTAAATCAAAATTCTGTGGTTGCTTTTACAATTGTGAAGTGTTAGTTGTGGCTTACATCAGCACTGCCATAACCTAGGTTTACATTTTCCCTAATGCAAGAGGGACAATTTAATATGCACTGACAACCTTCTTTGTTTTCATCACCATTTTAAATATAAGCCCAAACACAAAGGTGAGATGTTGACCTCTGTTTTATGTTTGCAACTCCAATGGGAGAGGATGTGGTGTAACAGCTAGAGCTGCAAACTTTGAAGCTGGTGAATCTGGTCATAGACTTGGCAGGAGGCTTAAAATCTTATGAGTATGACCAAATCTCCCCGTGCTTAAAAATGAATGTGTCCGTATGTAATGATACATGCTCATGTAAAGCACTCTGATACCTTTGTGTCACGTTCACATTATATAAAGCTACCCAAATAAAAAATGAGTCATAAAAATAGAGGTGTAGGTATTTTTGAAATATGAAGAGCCTGTCCAGTCTTTGACTTGTTGGATGATTAGTGTAGTGGCAGACTGGCTTGCACTATACACAACCTTTATAGGGGCATATATATATATATATATATGTATATATATATATATATATATATATATATATGTATATATATATATATATATATATATATATATATATATGAAACGCACGCTCAGGATTTCAAAAGCTGATAGTGTTTATTTAACACAACGCGTTTCGGCTGGCAAGCAGCCTTGATCACGTGTATAGTATAGCCAATGCACACCACTTTAAATACCCTCCAGTCATAGGCATAGAAACAGGACTAAGTAAATTCTTCTTTTGTACATATAAATATAAATATAAATATAAGTATAAATATAAGTATAAATAGCAAAGTAAAAATGGGATAAATGTAAAAATAGTTCAATTAAATAACAACATCTATATACATACGACCATATATCACATTAGTGAATTATTATTTAACTAAATTACTTAAGAAAATGTCAGATGATAATAACATTATAAATATATATAAATATATTGTAAGTACACATATCAATATAAATTTAAATTTGGATTTAAATATGGCTTATGTATTCATATAGTAAAAGCTATTTTTTTAAGAAAGATATTATTTTTTAAACAATGTAAACAGAGCCAATATCTAAATTACATTCCCTTCTACTTAGAGCAGTAAAATTCGCATATTGTATATATTTTATGAATCTATACCCCCAAATTACTCAACAATGCCCCAAAAAAATCGGAAAATTGCAAAAACATTTTCCATACAAAGTCATAGCAGAGATATGAAAAGAAACTTATCACTGTTTCTATGCAACTAATACCCTTAATACCATGTGAGAGAACAAACAATAATGAAAATCAGGAATCAGGAATCCGTCCGGACCCCTCCATTCTGAAAAAACCTAATCAAAATAAATGAATAAAAATAGGACCTAATTTTGAAAATCACTACTACTTACAATACAAAATTGCAAATTGCTACTAAATACACTGTAAAATGTATAATATAAGATGTAATAACTGTAATTCCTTATATCATGTCAAATTCATCATATTAATCATCAAATAGGTGGCTGTTAAGCTCTTCACCAATATTCAATCCTCTCGGTGTCTTGGTTTCTAGATCCACAATATATTTGGATTCTTTTTTCCGTAAAGTCAACTCTCTATTACCACCTCTGTGATGTGATGGCACATGTTCGATACCAAAATAGGATAGCAAAGTAATATCAGAATTATGAAACTCCTGAAAATGTCTAGCAACAGGATAATGTGAATCCTTTGATGTAATAGCACTCATATGTTCAAGAATACGTTTTTTTACTGCATGTTTAGTACTTCCCACATACCAAAGATGACAGGGGCATTCTAATACATATATAGTGAACGGAGTGCTGCATGTCAAAAACTGCCTAATTTGTCTCTTCATCCCTGGTTTATTCGTGGGGTACTCTTTCCTAATCACACTATTACGGCAGGCTTTACAATGGCCACATGGGAAAAATCACTGTAAGTTATGTTCCTTTATTTGGGAAATAGAGGTAACATCATTTGATCTCAACATACCATGAAGATTACGCCCCCTTCTATAAGTAATCAAGGGCCATCTCTTAAGCTCTTTGCCGATAATAGGATCACACTTCAAGATATTCCAATGTTTAGAGATGATCTTTTTTATCTGAGTAGTATCCTCATTATAGGTTAAGATCAACCTAATGTCTTCATTATTCTCATTTTCCACTTTAGCAGTATTATCAAAGAGAGTCTGGATTCTTTTTACTTTCTTGATTTTTTTCTGTAGCCTTTTTGATTACTCAATCCGGGTAACCCCTTTGCTTAAACCTTATTACCATGTCATTCTGTTCTTGTTCAAATGCCTCATCTGTATTGCTGATTCTTTTAGCCCTCAATAGTTCACCATAAGGGATACTCTATTTCAGTTTGTCGGGATGTCCACTAGTTGCATGCAATAAACTATTTCCCGCTGTGGTTTTACGAAAAAGTTCAGTATGGATCATCTTATCTTTGATCTTGACTTTAGTATCCAAAAATTAAATCGAAGAGTGGCTGATGTTATATGTTAATCTGATATTACAATTATTTTTGTTGAGTTTCTCAATAAATAGTATAGCCTCACTCTCAGATCCTTTCCAAATTATGAAAAGGTCATCAATATACCTAAGCCACAATGTGGCCTGATTTATTTCTGGATATTTGTCTTCATCTTTAAAGATCTCTTCTTCCCACAAACCTAAAAACAAACAGGCAAAACTGGGAGCAAAGCAGGTTCCCATTGCAGTCCCAAGGACTTGTTTATAAAGTTTGCCATCAAATAGAAAAATATTTTTAGTCAGGCAGTATTTTATCATTTCAATAATCATGTCAGTATGTGCCAAATATCTTAAAGACCTTGTGTGCAAAAAGTGTCTACATGCTTGTATGCCTTTCTCATGATCAATAATGGTATATAAAGAATTCACATCTAAGGATATAAGTAGGAAATCCTCTTCCCAAATAATACCTTCCAGTTTGCCTAAAAAATCTTTAGTGTCCTGAACATAAGAGGGTAAGCTCATAACAAATACCCTCAAGAAAAAGTCCACATATTTAGACACATTTTCCAAAACATTACCACATGAGGAAACTATAGGTCTCCCCGGGGGGTTATCTCTATCCTTGTGAATTTTAGGGAGGATATATAGTACAGGTAATTTGGGAAAATCTTTTTTCAAGAAGCAATATTCTTCCCATAACAAAAGGCCCTTATCTTTCCATTCAGTTAGAAGGTTCCAAATTCCTGTGATACTATTTGTGTATACATCTTTGGTCACAGCCCTATAGAATTGTGTGTTACTCAGTTGTCGCATAACCTCATCGATATATCTTTGTCTCTTCCAAAGTACTATATTTCCTCCTTTGTCAGCTGGACAGATAATAGTATCACCGTCTTCCACTAATAATCTAATAGTTTCACTCTGTTTATATGTCATGTTGTTATTGCATCTACGTTTAAACCATGTTCGATGTCGGAAATGTGTCGGTCCTTGAACTGCCATGTCATAGAAGGTGTCAATATTGTCATGATTCATATTCAGAAAAAATGTCGACTTAGGTTTAAAACCTGAAGGAACAGTACGGTCATATACAATACCCAAATCATCTAAAATCTGATATAGATCCTTCCCATCAATCTGAACACCTTGATCTTGTTCTAATTCATGAAGGGTTAACAAAGTATCAACATCACTAATAGATAGAACATGTTCATCACTGTCATTAATCATAGAAGATTCTAAGCAATTACCAGTATTTCCTTTCAATTTGAACCACTTTTTTAGTTTCAATTTTCTGATAAATTTAAACAAATCTACACGAGTTTCTGTATAATTAAATCGTACAGTAGGGCAGAAAGAAAGACCTAAACTTAATGTTTTTTTATCTTCTTCAGTTAACTGATGATCTGATAAGTTAATAATAGTCCTATTCACCATCTCATTATCCATTATGTCGATACAATGGAGCCTCTTATTATTTTTCCCACTTGCTCCGGATTTTGATCTCTTCTTGTTGCAGAGTCTAGATCTCTCTCTCCTCTTCTGACTCCGACTCGTCTTCCTCTTCGGCCCATTGATCTGCCTCTGTAACTCTGTCCCTCTCCTTTCTGTTTGTACGGAACTTGCCTGCCACGTCGCATCAGGCGATATTCGTCTAAAAAAGTAGCCGGCTTGTTGGTAATTTCAACATTAGAAATCTCACTATCTGTTGAACTTAAGGAGTCAAGCTCTCTTGTACTTTCCAATTCACTTTCAGAGGTTGAAGGCTGACCCACAGGTATAGAATAATTAGATCCTGGCTTGTATAAATGGTCATATTTTCTACAAAATGTCAGGATCCTGCCGCTTTCATAATCCCCTATATCTCTATGAAGTTTTTGTTGTTTTTTGATCTTTATATCATCTTCATATTTTTTTAATTTAATCTTCATTGTTTCAAAGAAACGAGAAATAGTTTCTTTTTCAGGCCTGGAAGCAAAATCCTCTTTTATTTTCTTGATATCTGCTAACAAAATTTCACTGTCACGCCATGCACATTTTACCAATATTTGAAGCATGTGTTTAGAACTAATTGCCGAATTTTCCGCCCATTCTTTCAACATCTCCGGATTGGATGACTCGTATGATGGTGTAATAAAAATTCTCAATCTTCTCGGGACCATATCTTGGTCAATATAGTTCTGTAAGGAAGTAGCTTCCCACCATTTAGATATTTCTTGTTTACACAATTTTTCTAATTTGTATAATAGTGTATTTAGATCGTTGTTCCCTCCTGTATCATTCCCAAGTGGTTTTCCTCTAGTAGCAGTCTTAGCAAACAATGCCTGAGCAGCCATTTTCCTCTCATTATCAATGTCATCATCCATATTGATCACCTATCACCAAATCCAAATATAAAAGAAAAAGCTATACAAATACTAATAAAAAATGAAAAAATGTTAATCAATCCTTCAAATGAATTCCCCTGGGTAAAATACTCAGTTCCCCTTGCCGTGACACGTCAGACAAAAATAAATATTTTATGCCTTCTTGAAAATTCTATCATGTCCTCTAGGAGAACAACTCGTAATGCACAATTCAAGACCCGTAGATATTCGAATCAATTTCAGAGAGTAAGCGTGAAAAATATGGCTGTTAAACTTAATTGGTATCAGCATTCAGTAATTGTTCACACGTTGCCAAAGCAGCACCTTCCCAGAAATCTTACCCGATCCCGGGTGATGACTGAATTTAGAAAGGCACAAGAGTTCGAAAACTACTGAATAAAAGTCTCACCGTTATTTAATTGTTTGTTACTGCCGTACTGTGCTGAGGTTATAGACCATTCACATCAAAGCCGCACGTTTCTTGCTCCGCGATCACTGGAGTCCAAAATAACTGAGAACGATCAACGCCACGTGTTCTCACTGTTTCACGGATACACCGCGGTCACCGAAGCTCCGCAGCGTCGGAGTCAGCATCTGATGTTCGATCAGCGGCCGCATTCGCAATCGCCGAAGCCCCGCAGCATCAGAATCAGCAGCTGTTATTCAATCGGTGGTTCCAGTACAATTGCCGTATAAGTAGCCAAAAACTATATATCACGAATAAACCTTTAATTGTTTAAGAGTGCACGAGCTCCCCATTCCAGATCGTAAGCCATATGAAACGCTTTGTAGATTCCAATCTACAAATTAGGCAGTTTTTGACATGCAGCACTCCGTTCACTATCCATGTATTAGAATGCCCCTGTCATCTTTGGTATGTGGGAAGTACTAAACATGCAGTAAAAAAACGTATTCTTGAACATATGCGTGATATTACATCAAAGGATTCACATTATCCTGTAGCTAGACATTTTCAGGAGTTTCATAATTCTGATATTACTTTGCTATCCTATTTTGGTATCGAACATGTGCCATCACATCACAGAGGTGGTAATAGAGAGCTGACTTTACGGAAAAAAGAATCCAAATATATTGTGGATCTAGAAACCAAGACACCGAGAGGATTGAATATTGGTGAAGAGCTTAACACCCACCTATTTGATGATTAATATGATGAATTTGACATGATATAAGGAATTACAGTTATTACATCTTATATCTTATATTATACATTCTACAGTGTATTTAGTAGCAATTTGCAATTTTGTATTGTAAGTAGTAGTGATTTTCTAAATTAGGTCCTATTTTTATTCATTTATTTTGATTAGGTTTTTTCAGAATGGAGGGGTCCGGACGGATTCCTGATTCCTGATTTTCATTATTGTTTGTTCTCTCACATGGTATTAAGGGTATTAGTTGCATAGAAACAGTGATAAGTTTCTTTTCATATCTCTGCTATGACTTTGTATGGAAAATGTTTTTGCAATTTTCCGATTTTTTTTGGGCATTGTTGAGTAATTTGGGGGTATAGATTCATAAAATATATACAATATGCGAATTTTACTGCTCTAAGTAGAAGGGAATGTAATTTAGATATTGGCTCTGTTTACATTGTTTAAAAAATAATATCTTTCTTAAAAAAATAGCTTTTACTATATGAATACATAAGCCATATTTAAATCCAAATTTATATTGTTATGTGTACTTACAATATATTTATATATATTTATAATGTTATTATCATCTGACATTTTTTAAAGTAATTTAGTTAAATAATAATTCACTAATGTGATATATGGTCGTATGTATATAGATGTTGTTATTTAATTGAACTATTTTTACATTTATCCCATTTTTACTTTGCTATTTATACTTATATTTATATTTATATTTATATGTACAAAAGAAGAATTTACTTAGTCCTGTTTCTATGCCTATGCCTGGAGGGTATTTAAAGTGGTGTGCATTGGCTATACTATACACGTGATCAAGGCTGCTTGCCAGCCGAAACGCGTTGTGTTAAATAAACACTATCAGCTTTTGAAATCCTGAGCGTGCGTTTTACTGTGGAAGTTTTGGATTTATGCATAAAATTAACCGGAGTGCCCTGCCGGTTGTGACGCACCACCCCTCTAGGGCCGCCTGGAGCCTGGTTGTGAGCACCTTTTGTCGATATATATATATATATATATATATATATATATATATATATATGTATATATATATACTTTAATTCAGCTGCAGAAATGCTAAATTAAGTGGTTGCAGCTTTGTGGTACCGTTCAGGTCAAGAATATGAATCTCAGCAAGGCAGACTCAGTCTTTCCGCCTTCTAAGGTCAGTGAATTAAGTACCATAGAGAGACAAATGGTAACACTTCTAATGACCAGTGTTTAGGAATGCTAGAGGTGCGGTGTTGAGTGCTATACGAAAACACGTTAATAGTGCAGCATTTGTTTAAGATATGTTAGCTTTGATGACGTCAATCCTCTCTGTGTCACGTGAGACATGCCCAGGTCATTAAATCTTTGCATTTTCTCCAAGGTCATGAAGCTTGTTGTTCCTGAAATTGCTGAAATACTTCTGCACAAGAGTTCGGACCTGAACCTGAAGGACACTACTGGTTTTGGCGTCCTTCACGATGTGTGCTTCATTGTGTCTGAGTGTGCATGTTCTTGAGTGTCTATCAGTCTGTGTGTGTATGTGTGCTTGAGTGTGTGCGTTTGTTTATGTGCTTGAGTCTCTGTGTGTGATTGTTATGTATTTTGCATGCATCTCCACCCTATTCCCCCTACTCCACGCCACTCTACAACACTGCACTCTGAGACACTGCACTCTACAACACTCTGCAACAGGACTCTGCTCCCCTCTGCTCAACTCTACTCTTCCTACTCCATTCTACCACACTCTACTCCAACAAATACAGTCTATGACAATCTACTCCTCCCACCCTACTCTACGACACTGACAACTGCCATATAGCAACAATCCACATAAATACACTCCACATCATGCCACATAGTTCCAATCAGCATGCTTTCACTCAATGCCACAGAGTTCCATGCAACACAATTCCACTCCACACATTTCCATTCCACACCACATAGTTCAGCAACAAACCACATAGTTCAACTCAATAACACATTTCCACAACACATCACATGCATTCAATCCACACCACAGAAAAACACATCATGCCACAAAATTCAACAGCAAACCACATAATTAAACTCCACAACATACCACTATACAACACAAAATGTATCCCACATAATTACACTCCATGACACACAATCCCATTCCACATAGGTCCATTCCACTCAAAACCACATAATTACTATCCACATAATTCCACTGCACACAATGCCACATAATTCCACTACACAAATCCACACCACACAATTATACCAGTTTCACATTTAACAATTCCAATACAACCCACATAATTCCACTACACACCACATACATCAACTCCACTCCAAACCACAACACATGGGTAAAAGACATTGAGGGTCATTTTGACCTCAGTGGTCTTTTTGAAAGACCGCTGAGGGACCGCCGTGCGGAAGACCGCCAGTGGTGACGGTTTTCCGCTCGGCCTATTATGACTGTTGGCAGCTCTCTGTCCTTTTTCGGACGGAGAGCCGCCAACAGCCATACTGGCGGGAGGCGGGGAAGTGGAGGTTGCTCCACCTCCACCGCCACGCCAACAGAACACCGCCCAGCGAATCACGTCCTGTGATTCGCCGTGGCAGTGTTCTGTTGGCGTGTGGTGTCGGCGGAGCTGCCCCCATGGCTCCCGTCCCCTCCCGGAGGATCGTCGGACCAGGTAACTCGATCGTCCGTGAGGGGAGGGGGCCGGGGGGTGTTGTGTGTTGTGTGCGTGCATGGGGGTGTGTGTGGGTGTATGTGAAGGGGGGTGTGAGTGCGTGTATGCTTGCGGGGGTGTTGTGTGTATGGGAATGAGTGCGTGTATGTCTGTGGGTATGTCAGTATGGATGTGTGCGTGAATGTTTGAATGTGGGTGTGCGTGTCTGCCTGTGTGAGTGTATGTAGGCATGTATGTTGGCGTGTGTGCGTGTGAGTGTGTAGGTGGTGCCTGCGTGCGTGTCGTGTGGGAATGGGTGATGTGATGTTGGGGGTCAGGGTGGGGAGGGGGACCCTGCCACCTTTGGGGGGGTGGCAGGGGTGGTGAGGGGGGTAGGGGAGGGAGTCAGGGTGGGGGGGGTGGGGGAGACCCCTGTCATTGCCAGGGAAGTAATTCCCTGGCACTGATAGTGCTTACCGCCATGGATTTAATGGTGGTTCAAACCGCAGGAAATCCACGGCGGTAAGCCGGGTCAAAATACCGCCGGCGGTATAGTGACGGCCGCCGGGCTGGAGACCCAGGTCTCCAGCCCGGCGGGCGGAACGGAGAACCGGCGGAAGACCATGGCGGTAACCACCATGGTCATAATCCCATGAGGGGAGACCGCCAGCCTGTTGGCGGTCTTACCGCCGGTTCTCCGCCTTCCGCCAGGGTCGTAATGACCCCCATTGTCATTTACAAATGCAAGACCTATTGCATTGCAAATGCTTGTTAATACATATGTCATCCCGAGGGTATGCCCTGGACAGCCCAGAGGGCATAGTGAAATGACTTTAAAAAATAGGACATGTGCTTTTAAGTTTTACATGTTCTGGTAGTAAATAACATTAATTTAATTTTTCACTACTGCAAGGCCTCTTTACCATAGGATAAGAGTGGAGTTGCCTTATTACATTTTATAAGGGTTATTTTCAAATGGAAAGAGATAATTCCTTCAAGTTTGGTTTCTCTGGACAATTTAAAATCCTAACTTATGGTGGAGTTGGATTTTACATTGCAATTCTGAAAAGCCACTTTAAGATAACTCCTTTAAGTTTGGTTTCTCTGGACAATTTAAAATCCTAACTTATGTTGCAATTGGATTTTAAATTGCAATTCTGAAAAGCCACTTTAAGAAAGTTGCCTTTTTTTTGCCTTAGCCAATTCCAGTTTGCAGCCTTTCACATGACTAGATGTACTTGGTAGGTGTGCTTTGTGTATTCCTACTAGACAGCAACACATAGTGGAAGCTTAGGTTTCAGTTTATGGGCCATCTTGGGCAAGATGGGAGAGGGGAACTGGACACAGCCTCACTTACACCGGAATAAGCTCTGTCCTGGCCACGCACAAAGGGCCTAATGACCCTGGACCGTCACTCCAGCCAGCTTGCTGCCAGGGCAGGGAAGGCAGAGAATTCCTTGCACTTCATAGCCACTGTGTAGAAATTTCACCCATCTTCCAAAACCAGAGCACTAGGGTATAAATACTGGACCTCAGCTATGATCACTTTAGTATACTTCTGGACCTGTGGATACTCTGCTAGGAAGAGGGACTGCTGTGCTGGTGAAGGACTGCCACTCTGCTAAACTGCACTCCGATGGACCCCTGCTTTGCTGTGCTGACCTACTGTCCTCTTGCCTGGGTGAGAAGGACTGGACCTGCATCTCTTGAACCCAGAACCCCAGAGGGACTCCAAGTGGAAGCTAGCTTGCCTCCTGATCTGAAGCCTCAGGGACATAACAGACTTCCAACAAACTTCCACCTGCACCTGGACACTGCCATCTGTGAGTCTACCCTGCCAAGTGGTGCCACTCCAGTCCTGGACCCTTGAAAGTGGGCCTCAGATGCCTGCCAATGGAACTGATGCATCTTCTCTGCTGAGCAACGCATTTGAGGCAGGAACCTATGCACCTGCTCTGCTGAGTGGCGTATTCCTGAGCAGAACTGATGCATCACTCCTTCTGCGTGGATTGGACCTATTACAAAGTCCTGTGAAACAACATATCACCTCAACAGTGCAGTGCATCCACATCCCAGGTCCTCTCATCTCTCGTCAGTTGCAGCCTCTATGTCGGACTCCACTTCACAACCTTGCACCTCCTCAGAACAGACCCATCACCTGCTGTGCACTGCATCACTGAAGCTGGACTTTACATTGCAAGCCCCGTGGATGGGCTCATGGATGACGACACACCAGGGTCTCCCATCACAGCCTTGCTGTACCTCAGAACAGATTAATTGCTTCAGTTATGTGGGGCATCTTTGGTGCGAATCCACGCAACACTCCACAACTCAGATATAAGATGCGCTGTTCAGCAGACCTAACTGGATCCCTGTGGCTGGCCCGTGTTCCATCGAGGTCAGCCTTAATGTGTGAGTTTGTCCCGGTCTGGCATGACCAGATATCCCCAATTGGAGGTTTGTACTTTTTGGCACTATTTTTTCCTGAAAAGTTTAAATTCAATATCCTCTATTGACTGGATTTTTGTTTTTTTTGTTTTTTATTTATTAAATTCTATTCTTATTTTCTACCTCAGTTATGGGCTGCTTTTGTGGTTTGTTTTTGCTGTTACTGTTTGAAGTGCTTCTCAAATACTTTGCACATTGCCTCTAAGTTAAGCCTGAATGCTCTGTACCAAGTTAGCCGGGGGTTGGGAACCAGTTAATTTGGGGTTGCTTACCCTGACAAGGACTGTGGTTGCTGCTTGACTGGGGCTCACAACCCAGTCAACCAACAACCCAGTTTCTTAAATCACTTGTTGGACTAAAACATGTAGACAGTCACTTTGTAGTGTCTCACAACTGGGTTTTGGGAACTCCTTATCCCTTCTTTAGAGATGAGAGGTTCCTGAAGACAGATACAACCATTTTTCCCCAGAAGTTGAGAAAGGTCATACATCACTTTATATATAGTTGCCAAAAGTACTCTAAATGCTGTCTCTTATGTTGTCTTCAGTGATCTTGGGGTGGACATGCCACAATCAGTAATGTCATAAGCTTGTACGGATACTATGATCTTCATTTTGCACAATTTTTCAAAATGATCACTTTTATTATAGTTCATCATCTATTTTGCTTCTTGTTACCCCAAGAACCATACTTAGCCTTTTCTGTGCCAATACACCTTGTTCTTCATACTCTTTGATTCTCTACCTCAGGTCTCATACAAGTTGTAAACAGCATGTACCTGGCAACATGGAATAGTGCCACTTGAATTGTCACTGTGAATTTGTAATCTCCTTCCACACAATGAGGTAGCTATCAAGGTTTCCCACTTCATGTTGGCACCGCCAGCCAGTTCTGACCGTTTAGACAAAAATAGATTTCATTCTGAGAAATGTAGTTTTGTTGTTCGTATTTTAAGTAAGGGCCATCATCCAAAGACAACTGTTCAGTTTTGTTCTCAAATGTATTGCGTCAGTTATGATAAAATCTCAAATACAAAATTCAAGATGGCCGATATTAGCTGTGAGAAGTTCAGTACCGCTCTGGCTTTTTAGCTTATGTCAATTTTATTCTAGAGTTCACAGATTTATTATCCGCATAATACAAGTTTTTATTTAATTTGAAATACACTTTATTCAAGCTGACACCGCATCAGAATGTGATACCGCAAAGAAAGTGGCGGGGAAAACTGTTAGTGTTAGGCAATGTAGACACGTTTACCTTTCTTTCTGCCATTGCTCTCAGGCTGGTTTTGGGACCAGGACACTACTGTATGGCCGTAGTTGTCCTCAGCACACAATGATTGTTGAGATCGGATGTCAGTCTTATGGATTAGATGGCTAAAAGCCTGAAGACCAAGAGGACGTGTCTGTCCGCAACACATCTAATGTTACAGCAGGGCTGTTTTCCTCATATCTGACCAATATAAATGTAGGACAGAATGTGATGTGAGCAAAAGGTTTGGAGTTTGCTGAACATTTGACACTTGCTAACTTTTATAAACTTTGCAAAAGTTAGGTTATTTATTTTCAACAGCACTGTGAGCGCTGCCCAGGGTTATATATGTTGTCTGCAATGTCCAACCAACTCGATTTTGTAGAAAGCAATCACCTTTCAAAGGCCTTGTGCGTTCTGCCCCCTTGTGAATTGAAGAGAAAGGCTACTGCTGATAGAAAGCAGGTCAAGACTAATTCTTTAATAGGCTCCTTTCATCTTTCTACATTTGCCAATTGTCAACCCTCTTCAACATTCCACCACCACGTCCCACACTCATCAACACTAGACTGCTGACAAAGATACCACACACCTTCCTAATAATGAAACACTTAAGAATCAGAACGTAAACAAAGACAACATAGAAGCTGTTCGAAAGTGGATTGTTATTTGAGGTGGGTGGCTGCCCACCTCAAGGAATAATAGCAGTTACTGTCAGAATGAACCCTCAAAGTCACTAAATTAACCTGAGCTCAACCCCCTTTTAGCTGTGGGACAGAGCAGACAGGCGTAGTTTACAACAATGTGTAAAGTATTTAAGCACAACCAAAAGAGTAATAAAGTAAAAACACCGAACAATAAAAATCCCAAAGAGAATTGAAAAAAAGGAAGTAAAATTGATCAAACAAAATTCTATTAAGGGGAACAAGAGGCATGATCTTTTTACATTTTGATTAGAGATAGCACCAAAAAGCATGATGGTCTGTAGGAGCAGTAATCCAAGACCTGCATGCAATTTGAAGCTGACCACCATGGAGCCATGGTTGGATACAAAATGTGGATTGATGCCAGTGAAAACTATGGAAGTCGAAAAATTCCAAAAATGTTTCAATGTTCCACTTCAGAAAGGCTCTCTGTCACTTTCCTGAAGAAACATGTTGAAATTTCTTTGAAGTCCCAATGCAGAAAAGGCAACATTCTCCCTGAACTGCCTCCCTGGAATTGTAGCCACTTCTGTAGAACAGAATGCCACATACGTGAAGCACATTTGTCTTTCTGGATATCTGGAGCTTTGGAGATTTCGGTCTGAAAACCAAGTCCCAACACATTCAGTCCAATGCTGTGGAACTGCCACTCAGATACTTTTTCAGATGGGTTCTGCTGATGTTCTGGAGCTCTGGAGAAAAGTTTCGAAAAGCTTCCAAACTTTTTCTGGTGCCCAAAATAACACAGGAGTACCCTTCTAAGGCCAGAAGACATCAGGGGTGGCACTTAGAAACTCTCATGGTGCCATGCAGAGGCCAACAGCAAAATTCAATGCATGTCCAGGTGCCACTGGTCAGCTGGGTATTTCAGGAAAAAGGCCCCTTGGATCCTATTGTGTCCCTAGAGCCACTCAGAATTGACTCCTGTTACATTTAACACATGGGATGAAACTCTAAATCAGCAGCATTCATAACACAATTGTTGACTCCTGTTACATTTAACACATGGGATGAAACTCTAAATCAGCAGCATTCATAACACAATTGTTATTGTACACAAATTCTTCTGCAGATACTTCAGAAACTTGAAAACAACACCCTTCCCAATATGTTCCCACTGGACCTCTGTTTTGATTTCAAAAGTCTTTAAGAATGTGGTGTGAAACTCAGTCATGTTTAGAAGTCTCAAAACATTCTCTTTTTACTCTGGGCTTGCATCCTGTTTATGGTTACATTTTTCTTGGGCTTCGCTCCATTCACATAATCATGTAATTTTACTCCTTCAAATCTTGCACTTCTCTTTCTTCAAGGCCAATTAATTCTCCTTTAGAACTGAAATAATATTTCTAACTCTGTCATCATGCTCCTTTATCAATCAGAATTAAAACAGCCTTCTTGAAAAAAACTGCACTTCTAACTTTTCAGTCCAAGCGGCATTCCAACAAATATGTTTAAACAAAAAGCCATTACAAACATTGTCAGATCCATTGTTGTTCTAAACAAATTGATCTCGTGGTAGGCCAAAGTCAAATCTAACATAGAAAAAAATAGAGTTGATGATGGGATTAAATACTATTCCCAGGAGCTTCTAGTGTGGCCAACAAAAAAAGAACAGGTGATGAACGGAATGCTGAACAATGTCACACTTTCACCCCCAGTCATAGATCTGGGCCGAAATCCATCGCTGTTTTGCTTGCCACGCCAATAGATGTCCACTTCTACAGGAACAATTACCTTTCTACATTTAATGTCAGAGTCACATTTCTCCCTAAATTTGGTGGGTTTCCACAATATCTGCTTGACTTTATGTCAGGTTTTGTTAAAAGAAATTCTGTTCCAATATTTTTTGCAAAATCACCATTCAAAATTAAGGCCAAAGGTGCCTTGAAGTCCACCATCATTTTGACCTCAACTCTGCTCAGTTTAACTTCATCAACCGGATAATATGTGTCTTCTTTACTATCAGATACTTATACTACAGTATAATCACATTCCTGTCATTTCATAGGCTTTTCTCCTGTTTTTGTCTCTCTTACAGCATTTGGATTAGTGTCCTCTCTTAAAACATCTGCGACACAGCACCCTTAGGGCAGAACAGTCCTTAATATTTACCATGTCACTAATATTGCTACACATATTAACCTTCTTTTCTTCCACTGTTCTGTTTAACATCTACAGCTTGTGTAAGTGAGGTACAAGAGCTCTCTTTCTAAAAATCCTACATACATGCTTTATTTTGCCACATCTAGCACCTCTTTCGAAGATTTATCTTCCTTGTGCTAGAGTTTCCTCCTTAAATTCTCACTTCTGCTTGTACTGGTCTCTTATTCTCCCATATTCACCAGCAGCATACTTTCAATTGGCTGCTAATTTACTCAAAGCTGGTACAAAACATTTTGCACTTCTCACTTCTCTCTGTCCAGTAATTCCAAGATTATATTGTTCTAATATTGTGGACACAATGGGCAGGTAAGGCTGATCTCTTATTCATTTAAACTGTCATCATGAGCAGCAGCATCGCTAAAAATCTGGTAAGTTATCATATACTTCTTGCCCTGCAGATAAAAAATGCATATCACTGCATATTACTGCATAACTGGAGATTACTCTCTTCCATTTGGACCTCTTGGTGACAGGTTCATCAGGAGTGGGTAAAAAGCAGAAGGCAGTTATGCCTTGCACACTTATAAAAACACACAAAGACAAAACAAAGAAATGCCAGACACACTAGAAGCCTGGTATTTAATCACAATACCCAATACTCCTCCTGAAAAATAAAACAGATCCAATAGAATTTCCCACAGTTGTGAGCCTTGTATGTGCATAAAGTCACATTAAACTGATAAGCCAAAATGGTGAAAGTATGTGAAATGTGACTGATACAAGTTAATATTAGGAAGATGGCAGTGTTCAATGCTGACAATCGTGTGACTTGTATGAATGATAGCTGGAAAATCCAGGCGTAGGAGAAGCTTACCACAGTACAGTGGAAAGGTTTACAAAGGAATGGTCCCTACATGGTAAACTTCCACACATTAGCAGCTCTCTTGTCTGCCAAATCCCCTAAATATCAGGGAAATATGCAACCAAAATGTGAGAAAAAGGCTTTTTTCTTCTTGGTCACCACCATTTTTTTGAGGAACGATACTGTTTTTTTTAAAATGTATTCACTGGGGCACTGCTATCCAGTCCACAGAGTATGTAGCCTGACTCCTAAAACATGGTAAAATTGTTTACATTTTAATTAGCATATGTAGCTTACCTTTGCTGTAAAATGCCCGGGGATGTCTTATGAGAAAAATTAAAGTTCAGAATAAAATCATAACTGCTATCTTTGGTTTGGGACAAGCTGCCATAATAATACAACTGTTATGTTTAATGTATATTTAAGGTCCAATTCCTGTGGTAAAGTCAGAAAAAGTGTTTTTTAAACTCTTGGGTGCCCTGGACGCAACTGTTACATCCTGGGCAGCACCGCTCGGGTGCCCAGGACATAACTGTTACGTCAAAGTAGGGGCCCTCAGGGTAAGTGCTAGTGCTCCCCCCGGGGGCCTCACACCCCCTCCCCTGGGCAGCAATGGAAGGGGAATCGCTTCCCCTTCCACCCCCTCGAACCCCCTCGTGAAATCTGATGACGACAGCACGCGATCGTGCGCTGACCTCATCAGAGGCCTACATGCAGCTTCCAGTGCGGATCGAAGCAATTTATTTTTAGGCCATGTATGCCCCCCTGGGGGCAGACCGGCCCATTATAATTAGGCCGTTCTGCACCCAGGTGGGGCAGAATCCGCTAGACACCAGGGATATATATTTTGTTCTCATTTATTTTTTTAATATATATGGAGAGCGACACCTTAGGCAAGGGTCACTCCCTTGGGGGCAAATTTACTTTTAGGCCATTTCTGCCCCCCTTGGGGGTAGATCAGCCTATTTTCATTAGACCAATCTCCCCCCAAGGGTGGCAGAAACCACTAGACACCAGGGAGTTTTGTTTTTTAATTATATTTATACATAAGGAGAGTGGCCCCTTGGGCAAGGGCAGCTCCCCAGGGGGACAAATTGTATTTAGGCCATTTAGGCAAGGGTCTCTCCCCTGAGGGGACAATTTATTTTAGGCCATTTCTGTCCTGCTTCGGGGCAGATCGGCCTATTTTTATTAAGCCACTCTTCCCTCGGGGGGGCAGAAACCAGTAGGCCCAGGGATTTTTTTTGCACCAATTTCACACAAGGGGAGTGAACCCTTAGGCAATGGTCGCTCCCCTGGGGGGGGGGCAATATTTTTTAGCCCATTTCTGCTCCCCTTGGGGGCAGATCTGCCTATTTCTATTAGGCTGATCCACCCCTGGGGGGGGCAGAAACCACTTAGGCACCAGTGATTGGTGTGTGTTTATGTGTGTGTTTTGTTTTGGGGGGGCAGCCCCTTGGGCAAGGGTCGCTCTCCATGGGCGCACAGGGGCACATTACTGTTGGCCATATCTGCCCCCCTATTTTTGGAAGGCCCATCTGCACCCAAGGGGGGCAGAAAGCGCACCAGAGACCAGGGAAGATTTTCTTTCAAAATAAGAGGTTGAGGGTATGGCCATACCCAACCCCAAATAAATGGGGCCAAAGTTGTTCTGCCCACCAGTGGTCAGATGGGGCAATTACCCCCGATCCACACCCCTGGGAGGCAGAAAGTCTACTGGATGCCAGGGAATTTTTAAAAAACGAAAAATAGTAGGGTGGTGGCTACCAACCAGTATGGGCCTGGTTATGCCCCCACCCCAACTGAAGGGGGTTATAGTCTTTCAGCTTTCCCCCTGCACACTAAAACATCTTATCCAATGGCAAACAAGAGGACATTTGATTATTTTGGGTTTTGGTTTTACATTTGGGCCATGAGAGCTTGGTTTACTCTCAAAATCGTCCCACTTGGAATGATGAGGGCTGCACTTTTTGGATTTTGGGACGCTGCCATGTAGAAAAATCCACAAGACCTAGACACATCTGAAAACCAAACATCTGGGTGATTCCAGGGTGGTGTGCTTCACATGCACCCCGCACCATTGTGTTACCCACAATGCCAAGCAAACCTCCAACTTTGCTGGAAATCACACATTTTTCCCACATTTTTGTGATGGAACCTTCCGGAATCTACAGGAATCCACAAAATTCCTACCACCTAGCATTGTCTCATCTATACCAACAAAAATTCTGCCACACTTGTCAGCCTAAAAATGTTTTTTTTCAAACTGCCCTTTTGGACCCGCTTTGGTTCCCCCTCAATTTCGACATGTTTTTGGCTCTTCACTGTCACAGGCACTTGGCCCACCTACAAAAGTGAGGTATCATTTTTACCAGGAGACTGAGGGGAACATTGGGTGATAGGAATTTGTCCCGGTGTGGTGATCCCACACAGAAACGTGAGAAAAATGTGATTTTTTAGCTAAATTTGAGGCTTGCCAAGGATTCTGGTTAAGAAAACATTGGGGGATCCACGCAAGTCACACCTCCCTGGATTCCCTGGGTGTCTAGTTTTCAGAAATGTTTGGGTTTGGTAGGCTTCCCGATATGGCTGCTGAGCCCAGGACCAAAAACTCAGGTCCCCACCCCCGCAAAAAAACGGTAGTTTAGTATTTGATCATTTTGATGTGTCCACATAGTGTTTTGGGGCATTTCCTCTTGCGGGCACTAGGCCTACCCACACAAGTGAGGTACCATTTTTATCAGGAGACTTGAGGGAACGCTGGGTAGGATGAAATTTGTGGCTCCTCTCAGATTCCAGAACTTTCTGTCACTGAAATGTGAGTGAAAAGTGTTTTTTGGACAAGTTTTGTGGTTTGCAAAGGATTCTGGGTAACAGAACCGGGTGAGAGCACCACAAGTCACCCCATCCTGGACTTCTCTAGGTGTCTAGTTTTAAAAAATGCTCAGGTTTGGTAGGTTACCCTAGGTGCCGGCTGAGCTAGAGGCCACAATACACAACTTGGTATTTTGCGCAAAACAGATCTGTTTTCTTTAGGGAAATGTGATGTGTTCGCATAGTGTTTTGGGGCATTTCCTTTCGCGGGCACTAGGCCTACCCACACAAGTGAAGTACCATTTTTATCGGGAGACTTGAGGGAATGCTGGGTTGAAGGAAATTTGTGGCTCCTCTCAGATTCCAGAACTTTCTGTCACCGAAATGTGAGGAAAAAGTGTTTTTTGGGCCATATTTTGAGGTTTGCAAAGGATTCTGGGTAACAGAACATGGCGAGAGCCCCACAAGTCACCACATCTTGGATTCCCCTAGGTGTCTAGTTTTCAAAAATGCATGGGTTTGGTAGGTTTTCCTAGGTGCCGGCTGAGCGAGAGGCCAAAATCTACAGCTAGGCACTTTCCAAAAAACAGCTCTGTTTTCTTTGGGAAAATGTGATGTGTACATTTTGCATTTCCTGTCGTGGGCATTAGGCCTAACCACACAATTGAGGTACTATTCTTATCGGGAGACTTAAGGGAATACAGAATAGTAGAACACGTGTTATTGCCCCTTGTGTTTCTCTACATGTTATCCTTCCAAATGTAAGACAGTGTGTGAAAAAGACTTCTATTTGAGAAATGCCCTGTAATTCACATGCTAGATTGGGGCCCCAGAATTCAGAGATGTGCAAATAACCACCTTATCTTGTGCCCATTTTGGAATTACAAAGGTTTTCTTGATACCTATTCTTCACTCTTTATATTTCACCTAATGAATTGCTGTATACCCAGTATAGAATGAAAACCCATTGCAAGGTGCAGCTCATTTATTGGCTGTGGTTACGTAGGGTTCTTAATGAACCTACAAGCCCTATATATCACCACAACCAGAAGAGTCCAGCAGACATAACGGTATATTACTTTTGAAAATCTGACATGGCAGTAAAAAGTTACAGAGTAAAAGATGGAGAAAATGGCTGTTTTTTCCACCTCAATTTAAATATTTTTTTATTTCAGCTGTTATCTTCTGTAGGAAAACATTGTAGGATCTACACAAATGACCCCTTGCTGAATTCAGAATTTTGTTTACTTTTCAGAAATGTTTAGCTCTCTGGGATTCAGCATTGGTTTCAAACCCATTTCTGTCACTAACTGGAAGGAGGCTGAAAGCACAAAAAATAGTAAAAATGGGGTATGTCCAAGTAAAATGCCACAATTGTGTTGAAAATTGGGGTTTTCTGATTCAAGTCTACTTGTTCCTGAAAGCTGGGAAGCTGGTGATTTTAGCACCACAAACCCTTTTGTTGATACCACTTTCAGGGAAAAAACCACAAGCCTTCTTCTGCAGCCCTTTTTCCCCATTTAAAAAAAAAAACGAAATGTTCACTGTATTTTGGCACATGTCTTGGTCTCCTTCAGGGGAACCGACAAACTCTGGGTACCTCTAGAATCCCTAGGATGTGGAAAAAAAGGACGCAAATTTGGTGTGGGTAGCTTATGTGGACAAAACGTTATGAGGGCCTAAGCGCAAACTGCCCCAAATAGCCAAAAAAAGGCCTGGCACCTGAGGGGGAAAAGGCCAGCAGTGAAGGAGTTAGGAAATTAGACTTTGTCTGCCTGAATGGGCAGTGGCTAATTAGCATTTGCCCACAAGCTCCTGGCTCCTATCAGTGTGTGCCCTTCAGGAGATGTGCAAGCTGTTTCCAGGACAGAAACAATGGTTTATATCTTTTGGCAGGAAGACCTGGGTGTGAGGTATATGACTCCTATCAGCTCAGGAACGGAAACTGGGAGAGTTCAGGAACGTTATTAACTTGAAATAGTCCGGGGTGAACCCTGCCATTCATATTTAGGTGTAAAATAAGACCTGAAGAAAAGAAGCCCCTGTTTCCTGTTCCATATGTAGCCAACTTGACACCAGCCCAATGGTAGGGGGATCTGGTGCCAGATCCAGTTTGGTGTAGCTGTGGGGGAGGGGACTGCTCATTTCCTTAAAAATGCACGAGCCTCCAATGATAAAAAGGTTCTTTCATCTTGGTGTTGCCACAGATAAATGTAATGTGGGATACTTTGCAGTAAGAGGAAAGGTTGCCCATGGAATCCTATTCATATTGATAGGGATTGTCCCCACCCGTTTGCTAGTGAATCCTACACAAGTGGTACCTCACCCACAACTCATCAGAACACTATGCTAAACCTGTAAGTGATGTTTGAGATATGTGTGGAGACCTAAAAGGCTGGGCCAACTCCCACTTGTACCCAGTTTTAAGAAGCCGACTCCAAAGGTCAGTTGGTTGAACTCCTGCGTTCCTGTGTGAGTACACAACAAGCTGCATGAGGCATTTTTCCTAAAGTGCCCAGCTGACCAGTAGCAACTTGATATTCTTGGAGGTATCTGCTAGAGTGAGTCATGTGCTGTTTCTGAGCTCCTTGGAGGATTAGACGTGGCTAAGGGGAACTGCTGCAAGGCCTCTGGAGCTTCAGCTGGACCTTGCAGAAGAGTTGCCAGACTTTGGGAGGACCTTGTGAGGTCCATTCTTGCCCTGCTGGAGGACTTTGAGCTCCAAAAAAGAGACAAATTCCAAAGGTAGAAATCCTTACTGGGCCAAGGCGCAAAACGTATTTCCCTAATGAGAGGACTTAAGCAGCTGTGAAATTTGACTTTTACCACACTGAGCTTTACCTACCAAAACCAATGGCTTCAGCTGGATCTCTTTCAATGGCTATTCAACTTTGAGTGGGCTTCTCTGGATACGTCTTACAGCCTTGCTTTGTTGGAGGATTTCAACGTCGATTTCAGTCACTGAGTCAGAAGGTAAAATCTTTCATTGGATCGCCCATGCTCTATTGCAGGCAGCCTGAAACCATGCCTAGGTCACATTCAACTGCAAACGGTGGCTACTAACTGGCGCTTTACATTTTGTTTGTGTGTTTTTTCCCCAAAACTTAAAACAAATCTATTTCTGGTTCCCTTATTGGATTTTTGGCATTTTGGTGTCATTTTTGTCTTCAAATCCTTCTCTACTTTTACAAAACATTGTGGGATTTTTATAGTGTTGTACTTTGACTTTTTAACTGTTTTGTTGCTGTAATACTTTCTTCTCTGCACCATTGATACCAAGAAGATGAGCCCAGTTTTACATTACTGAAACTCTGTTTTATCCTGAAATGTTTGTGGCCATATTCCCTGTGGTGGAAACACACCCACCTCTATTTATCACCCAGTTTCCCATGCAATTATCCGTGGTGGAAACCAGAACTTGTGTTTATCAGTATTACTCAGTGTTAAAGGTTAAATGTAAATGTACAAAATTTACAGCAAATATTTTTTGACAGTTATATTTTTTGACTAACAGTGAACTTCAATTTAAGTGACTACATGTTTTTGTTTGACGATTTAAATTGCACAAACTTTCTGTAATATAGACAGGAGAAGTTTTGTTATTGATTGGTCCTGAAGAAGCGTCATAGGATCTTGTTAGACCACTGTACGCGAAACATGTTGACCATGTCCTAGGAGTCCCGCGATAATTTTCACAGCTCCAACACTAGGTAGAAAGTGGTTGAGCATTATTTCTCACATTACACTTTCCTTATGTTTTTAATCTTGGTCCCAGTCTCATTTTTTGATCTATTAAACGTATTTGCCCCATTAGGACTGGGAACAAATTTTATTGGTCACTCTCCTGCCAGGAATAGTGCCTGACCGTGATACTAGGCAGCCACCTATAAAGATCTCCGGCAAAGAGCCCCCTAAACGGGGAGCCCGTCAGACATTGCAGCGCCGGTATGACGAGGAGCTACCCGATGATGAAGCATGACATCCTCTTGGATGTGTGAGGGCTCTTGCTCCTGAACATTATTGTCCCCCTAGTTTCCTTCATCTTTGGAACAGTGTACACTTGTTTTAGTATGCTTAGGTATTTGGGAAACCGTACACTGGACCATTAACCTCCCAGTCCCTCTCTTTGTTGAGACGTTAAAAGCAATACTAGTAAAAAAAAAAACAGTAATAACAGTGCTGCGTGTGATAGTCCCACGTAGGTTGTAGTTGACATGTACAACCCCCCCGGCACCTTGCCACGACCCCCGTCAGTTGAGGGTAGGGGACCAGTAACAAAAGAAACAAAACATGAATCAGTGGGCATCTTGTCAAGTAACAGGCGAATCTCCTGCAGCATTCAGGCGCCAAACGGGAATACAGCAGATGCAGTCCATGGGAGGGGAAACATGCTCCTCGCAGCCACCAGGGCAAAGTTGCCATTTCAGAAGGAAATCTTCGAAACCTGGTGACATCCTGCAGTGAAATGATGGATAGAGTGGTGCACAAGTAAGATGAGTAAACTGCAGTATGAGCACAGGCAGCCTCCTATCTCCTAGCCTTGCTCTTGGCTTGCATGCAGATCCCGTCAAGAAGAAGGGCAGAAAAAGAGGACCCTGGCTTGAATAGAGCTAGTGCTATTTAATCTAAAACCACAGCAGGCAGAAAGAATTGCTCCTTTTCCTGGAAGTAACTGAAGGTAAGGTCCACTGGGCGAAACCAGCCCCCAGATTCCATATGATGGCATGGATATCCCATTCGCCGTATTACGATCTCCATAAACTATAATGGGATCGTAATATGGCGGACGGGATCCCTGTCACGTTTGTGACTGAGTAACCCATCTGCCAAACTTTTAATCGGACCCTAAGTTGCATTCCTTCTCTATTTTTCATGCTGGAGTGTAGTGTGGTCAGTTTTACGTATATTTTGCGCATTAGCTTCAGGCCTTAGGCCTCTGTGCACTTTGCCCTAAATATATTTTATTCATTTGCTAACAGCTTAGAGCCTCTGTGCACTTTGCTCTAAATGCTTTCTATTAGGCTTCGTACTGTTATTTTACAGAATAGCCAGTTCTACGGTGTTGTTTTTTATTCATATCACACTGTTTTGCCTACTTCAGCACTGGAGTTCTTCATAACATATTCACTCTGTGCTTTAGTCAAGGATACAGTCTGGTACATTGCCGATAGACGTGGTAGGAGTCTAGACTTGCCATTCCTGCGTAGGAACATTTTGTGATCACGATGACATGTTAGTTATAAAATCACTTCCTTGTCCCAATACATGCAAGAGGGAGATTCCGACCAGGGAACCACAACTAGACGCTGACTGCCTCGTTGCAGATGCTGAACCAGATCACAGGCCTTTGCTCAGGTATGAGTGTGTCCGTCTCCCTAGTGATACAGAAAGGCAAGCTGAAAGCTTAACATGCTGTGCTCTAAATAGAACAAGCAGAGGGAGAGTAGAAACGGTTAGGAATTATGATAGCTTTATTTCTATGTTTTACTCTCCTGGTTACTATATCAATCCTACTATGTTGTATTGTTCTGGTTATTGCGGCTCACGCCTTAATATCTAAAATACAGTCGTTTTATTAAAACATTATATAAAACTTATACTGTCTTTGTCATTTGTATATGAGACCATATTGTGAATGAGAGAGTTGGTTTGGATCTGAGTGACCACGACTTCCCTGAGAAGTTCCAAAGATGTCATGCGCTCGGCTGCCCAATCATTTCTTCCCCGTGGGAGAAATGAGGCACTGCTAGTTAGCCGGAGCAACAACCGGATTTAGGGTGACAGAGTTCCTTACACGTGGGTCAGACTCAGTCCCCCACACCGTTATCGATCTTGCTGCCTAGAAATCCAGTAGTCTCATTTAGGATACTGAGAGCCCACGCGACATGGCACCGCCAACGTTTGGTCTGGCTCTAATGTTTGGGTCCGACTGACTCTCTCGGTCTCGTATATATTTTGACTCCTCGGTTCCGTATGCGGAGACGTCCGTGGGGCTGAGGGTTTCCGCCACCACAGGTTGGGTACATCCTATTACTGAGTGGTTGGTTGTTCAAGCTTGAACTTTGAAAGGAAATACCCCGATATTGGTGTGCCTTCTCTGTCCTAGAGCTATTATTGTTATACTAATGGCGAATCCAGTTGTAGTAAATATACCGCTTAATATGCGATTTCCGCTCACGGGTCATCTGATAGCACATGGACTGACGGTCCAGGGGGGTCCAGTCACTTTTGTGGTGGACACCCATGCAGCCTATAGAACGGAACTTTTTTATTCTTGGGTCATATTTCCAGCAGCTGATGGGGGTACAAATACTTTTCACGAATATACTGTTGCGAATGTCCCTGGACAATACAGGGCTTATGCATGCTTAGAAATACCTTTATCTTATCAAGAACACCATAATTGGCTTGATGGTGCCCTCCCACATTCAGTAACACCAGTACGGTTAGGTCCGTTGAATAATGATGGTCCGACCTGGCCTTTATTGGCTACATATACACCATATCCTGGAGTGGCAAATGTGGCAGTGGCTGACGTGCGTCATTTATATGTGGAATTAACTGCAACGTACAGACGATTAGTTCAGTTTGTGATGCAGACATTAAATACTAATGCAGCGCGTGCTGCTCCAGCTCACCCACATGCGGTGGTGCCGGGAATAAATCCGGTCACTGTACACTCTGTAATGGGCAAGGTACCGGCTAAACGTGAGGAGACTCCATTTTGGCTGGCGCAAAAATTTAATACGCTGGAAGCAGTATTTCCCCATACGGGACCTCAGGATAAGCATAGAATTTTGACGATGTGTTTGCCGTATGGGATGGTTCCTACGGTGGATCTTTGTAATACTTGGGGCACGGTGTTTGCCGCTCTCTATACTACAGCACACGGTACACCGACTTTGGCTAATTTGCCGGAGGTGCTTAAACAAATTCAGGATGAATATGGGGCTGCCCCTGCCTTGGATTTAGGCATGCAATTGATGGGTAATTTTGACGCGGTTTCTTCTATTATTTTGAGCAATCTCAAGGGGGAGGCTGTAGCACTAGCAGTGCGAATGCGTCTTTTGGACGTTCCGCAGATTAATCAGGAGCGGGAACTTCCGAGAATAATAGCTGAAACATATTCTAGTATTGGTCGTGATAGCCTAGGGGCTCGACCGCAGAAGCCACAATTGCAGGGTAAAAATAATAAGGATAATTCTAAGCAACAGCGACCTGAGGGTGCGAAAAAGCGCTGGGATAAGAAACCGCAAACACCTAAGAAAGATGGTGGGCAGTCTCCGCAACCGGAGACCCCACAAAATAAGTATAATCTCAGGAATAGGGATACTTTGAAGACGCCTGATAGATATCAATGTACTGATACGCGCCAATCTCGTTCCTTTCAGGACTCCTCGGAGAAAAGAAGTGAGAGAGGTGGGCGGTCAGAGCGGAGGACGGAGTACGTGAAACCGAGACAGGATTCACAACGCTCAGCGGAGGTTTCTATTAAACAAGAAGAGAAACCGCTGCAACAAAAACAGCAGTTTAAAAAGAAGAAAGTGGCAGCAGTCTCAGTTAGACATGCCGCTCAAGAAGAGAGTTCTCTTGACGAACAAGACATGGGCGTTAGCGCTGTTAGACAGCGCGGCAGAGGTCACAATAGTTCGCCGGAGTCTTCTAGAGCATCTGGAGGCGAAAGCAACTGATGACTTCATACAAGTCGAGACAGCGGATATGCGAGTCTCTGATCCTGATCAAGTATATCTTGTGACTCTACGATTAGAAGGGGACATTGACCGCGTTGTACACGCCATCTTTTGGGACCATATGGTGAAATCATATGATGTCCTGTTGGCCGAACAAGATTGGCCACCTGACTTTGTTCGCGACTGTCCAGTTGGGGAGGAGGTTATTGCGCCTTCCTTTTCACCACTTGTTCCGAGAGAACTAGCGGAGTCATATGGTAAATCATGGGCTCTAGCACAAGCCCCCGCCCTATATAGAAATAATGTGGGGTGGGATAAACAATCACCTTATCATGTCATTCCCATTAAAGGAGAACCTCAGCCACAGCCGCAATATCCTATTAAATTTGAAGCAAGGGCATCGGTTCGGAAAATTCTTACACAATTGGAGTACCAAGGTGTGATTGAGCCTTGTGTCTCGCCGATGAATAATCCCTTATTTCCGGTTGCTAAACCGGACCATTCCTATAGGATAGTGGTGGATTACAGACATTTGAATAGTCATACACGCACATATGCAATACAGAATTCACATAGCGCTGCGCTTATGAATGATATAGTGCGTAAAAAATACAAAACAACCTTGGATATCTCGAATGGATTTTTCTGCCAGAATATAGCACCCGAAAGTCGGGACTATACCAGTTTCAGTGCGTTTGGCTCTCAGAAAAAGTTTTGTCGTTTACCTCAGGGGTATAAGAATAGCCCAGGACTGTTCTCGGCTCGTGTGACTGAACTTCTGCACGAGTTGGACCCTGAGGCGTTATCATATGTTGATGACATTTATTTGACGGACGATGAGATTCTACAACATCTCAGTCGCGTATCGCGCATTGTTGTGGGTTTTGCTGATATTGGTTATAAGTTTAATTTTAAGAAATCGAAGATTGCCTTCCTCAGTGTTATTTTCCTGGGATATGAGTTATCGAGTGAGGGCAAGAGCCTGGCGCCACATTTTTTGGAGAAATGTGCTTTACTGCAGCCTCCTAATACGGTTCGGAAGCTCCAGTCATTGTTGGGGTTTCTGAATTTTGGCAGAACTTACATTCCTGATTATGCTACACGTATAAAACCCTTATATGAACTGATTCGCCCGAATTTTTCAAGTAGATTTTGGACGATTGAGCATACACACATACTGCGAGAGCTGCAGAATGATCTCTTAGCGGTTAAACATTTACACACACGGGACAATAAAACTCATTTGGTCATCAGGGTGATTCCTGGGGCTGTTGGATTTACGTATGTCACCTTTAATGAAGGGGAGACAGTCCCGATAGCATACAAGTCCCACTTGTATTCTGCTGCAGAACAACGTTTTGCACAGACTGAGAAAATTCTCACTGCAGTACAGATGGCTGTGATCAAAGAAAGACCGCTAGCCCAGGGCCAACGCATTATTGTCGTTTCCCCAATTCCGGCCTTGGAGGCTGTTACAAAAGCGAGTGTTCCTAATTCGAAAGCTTTACACCCGCGGTGGATACAATGGGCTACGTCTTTGACGGCCACTGATGTGGATTACATATTTGACCCTAAGCTGCAGACTCAAGAATTTCTTCAATATGAAATAGAGTACCCGGTTCCTGCTGGCACATTACCTATTGACCAATATGAAGTGGTCATGTATACCGATGGCTCTGCGCAACCGGCGGTTGGGACTAAACAACAGTATTCTGCTGCTTGTGCGGTGGTGAGCGGGACTATGGAGGGGGGAGTCTTCTGCCCCCGACATACTTATACTAAAACCTTGGGAGATTGCACGGCGCAGCTGGCTGAGCTCAAAGCTCTTTTGTTAGCGTTGGAGCTTGCAGAGCCGGCGATATTGACCTTGCTAGTCTGTGACTCCTACTACTGTGTGCAATCCTTCAATGAATATCTGCATTATTGGAAAATAAATGGGTTCAGAGATTCTAAAGGCAACACCATTAAACATAAATTGTTGTGGGGTAAGGTTGCGGGTCTGAAAGAGACGCTTCCTAAAGTCCATGTTGTACTTACACTTGGACACCAGCGCGTTGGAATACACGTTGCTGGGAATACTTTGGCTGATGAGGCTGCAAAGTCGGCAGTGGCTATCGCCACTGTAGCCGCGGTAACTCGTTCGAGTTCAAAACCAGACATAGAGATTTCGGCTGCCATAAAAGCTACGGCTGATGGCTCGCCATTTCCTAAAGGATTCCCTTCTAAATATAGTTACTGCTTGAGTAGTGCACTAAATGCTGTTGTTAATATTCCAGGCGTTGGTGTACGTGAGTTACCGAATAAGATTGAGAGACCTCGATTAATTTCTGCAGCGCATGAAGGGGTGGCATCTGCGCATGCTGGTGTGGCTGCCACGATTTCGCTTTTACAGGCCCGTTATTGGTGGCCTGGTCACTATAAGGAGACAAAGCAGTATGTCCTTTGTTGTGACGTCTGTCAACAAATTAAAGTATCGTCGGCTAGACGCCCGCAACAGACTCCTCTTCTGATATCAAATAGACCATTACAGTGTGTGTACTTGGACCATTGTGGTCCACTGACACCAGATAGTGCATACAAATACATATTGGTTGCAGTAGATTCGTGCTCCAGATTTGTGTGGGTCTGGCCACAGCGCTCGGCTGACGCTCGGACTGTTATTAAAGATTTGCGTATCTTTGTCGATACATTTGCAGTTGCGGCTTTTCATTCGGACCAGGGCCCTGCTTTTGCCTCTAAGGCATTCAGGGACACCATGGCTTCGTTGGGGGTCCAACTCCAATTCTCGTCTCCATTTCATCCCGAGGGAAATTCTGTTGTGGAGCGTTTAAATCGTGATTTAAAGCAATCCTTAACAGCCAGGGTTATAGGTACGGGTCGTAGTTGGCTAGCCCACCTGTATGGAGTACAGAGAGCACTTAATAACTTGCCTAGAAGGTCACTGGGGGGTCGTACTTCATATGAGTGCCTGTTCGGAACACAAATGTATGTTCCTGATCTAGATGGTCCTGGTGTGGAGGCGGCAGAAACGCCCTTTGACATAAATGATCGTGTCACTGTTTTGCAGGATTTACAACAATTCCGTGAAGATAACTCTTCTGCAAGTGCTGCCTCCTCTGGAATTAAGGATGAGCCAGTAACACCTACTGGTTGGATACCCAGGATTGGGGATCTAGTGCGTGAAAAGGTTGCAGTAAAGAAAGAATTTGGTCCTTCTTATCGAGCACCTGTCCCGGTGTTGGGGGTGAGCGGCACGAGAACTGTGATTTTGCCGCCGCTGCAAGGGGCCAAAGGAAATCGTTTTGTTTCCATTGATAATGTCAAGTTACAACATGTGGCCGATTCTGCACAGCAGACCAAGAGGGACACCCAGTAGTTCCGGCATCCCTCTCACTACTGGGGAAGAAGTCCCGCTGCAGGTGATTAGCACCGACCATGTTTCCTCTCCGAGCTTGGGGAGGGTGGAAGATGATCTTGCGATTGTTCCACAGTCGACGATTGATATCGATTCTTTTTCTCAAGTTGCTGTACGTTCTACTGATGTTTCTGAACATGTGATTTATAGCGTACCTAGGAGAGAACCTCCATCAGCTTCCTTGTTCACTGTTGCACCTTTTGCGAGAACTGCCTCTGGCTGCTTCAACGACGCGGATGCGGCTGTATCCAGCTCTTCGTCTTCGCTGTCTTCAATCCGAGGTCCACGTAAGCTACTAAGTTGGCTTAAACGTACATATTTTGTTGTTCCTTGGAACTATTTGTGGCTTTTTATGGCTGTACTGACTATTTTTTTATGGTTGGGATTTGTGGTTACCTTTTTTTTCTGGTAATACATGGTCATTTTCTTCCTGATCGATCAGACATTGAGCACGTGGAGACTATGTTGAGACCACATATTTCGTCTCATATGGTTCGAAGAGACATAGCCAATGTGAACATTTCTGCGATACCAATTCCGGATGGAATTGTGTGGGATAAAGTAATGTTTGAAATATATGGTCCCACTGAATTGATTCAAATACCGTATGTTCTTAAGTTATCAATGAATGATATTGTTATTCCAGGCATTGTTTCTGATGATTGGGATGTGAAGACAGTAGATGCTATGCTAAAAGATTTGCAATATTATACTGTCTATGACGATGAAGATGCTTACCAATTTAAAGATAATCATGGTGATATGTTTTGCTACACCTATTATGGACACCACTTTATTCACAAAGCGAGTAGCCCTAAGTCCATCTTTCATTATGTACAATGGGAACATTGCTCGACTCCTCCACAAGGGAGTTCGAAAACGTATAATGATAAATGTGCATATTTTTCTGGGCATGATCAGCGAAACGCTAAGTCTTACTATTTTAAAGTGACACCGTATTCTAATAAGCAAATTTTGTTGACCGATACTAAATTACTGTATTCTAATTCGTTTGTATCTAAACTTTCGGTCGAAGGATATGAATACTGGTTGAAGACTGTTGACTTGAAAAGTGTTTGGGGTACGAAAAATTGGCAGATGCAAGGCAGAGATACATTATTTCGAGCATGCATTATCCCTGTGCAAATGATTTTCCTCAATGACACAGTACAACAGACTAGTTGTTTGGGCTTGGCGTCGATTAGAGAATTGACTTTGCCTAGAATACCTGTCCCTTCTAAATTAAATAACTGGCAGCACTATGTGAATGCTACTTTTAGTGAATTTACGCATTGGGTCCAGAATGGTACGCTTAACGCTTCATCGTTACATCCGGGCGGGTGGTTATTGTGGCCTGTAGACACTAATCAGTGTCATCAACGTTTTGTTACCTCTTCTGGGGGGTTCAGGACTAGTAGGGCAGACCCTCGTTACATTTCACCAGAACATGCAGATATAATAACTACATACAGTGTGGGGAAACTTTGTCAACAATGGTTGAAGTACTCCACGCTGGGTGCAGTTAAGTCACACCTCAAGTTACTGTCTAATGGTACTGATTTACAAGATTTCTTGTCAGGTCCCAAGGTGGCCCGGAGAAAAATGTTCTTATACGAAGTGTATAATGAGTTTTGGAAACTTTCCCAGCAGGAGGCTGCAGCCCGGTTAAGACAGATTGATCGAGAAAATCTGCTGCAGACTTTGTCTGTTGTTGATAATGGCATGCATACCCTTTCTGACCGTGTGTACATGATTAACAGCATTGTCTCTTCTGCTATTGACATTATAAAATCAGACATGTCTTCTTTATATCATGGGCAGAGTCAGACACGATCTATCATGCAGCTGGGTTGGACTCTTCAGACCTTGAAGGCGGGTCGCGTTCCATGGCAGCACATTCGTGCCAGAGAGATCTTTATCTCCTTTAATTTAACTCGTCAACAATAATTGATGGCTAAGAAGGAAGCGACGTATGTTATGTTAAATATTGAAAAGTTGGAGAAACTGCCTTTTACGGTGGCTGAAATTCCGTCAGCTGAGTGGTTGATTCATGGGGTTATTAATTTGCCTATCTCCACTCTGCAATTTACTTCTTGTTTGAAGCACATTCCGGTGGGTAGATATGAACTATTGGGTGACAGTTACATACACGAGGTGTGGGAGCTTCCTTTTCAGTACAGATGTGTTAATGGTTTGCGGGGAGTTTTTCTTAGCGGTAGCGACTGCGAAACTTATGTTAGCCATTCCATGGTTTGTAAACAGCTGTCCTTGCACGGAGCGTGTAATGCTTCGATTGCTAACTTAGCTTGTTATCTGAAGGGAGTTCCGGTCCCGGTAATTAAAAACACTTTCCAGGTGCTTTCTAACGGCAGTTACATTGTTCTTAACAGCGAACGCTGCTGTGGCATGCGTGCCGGAATAGTTTACATCGTCGTTGTCAACAAGGCCGTTACGTGCTGCGGGAATGTGTTGTTTCCCCCTACTGAATTTAGGGAGGTAGCGGACATCTGGCCTCATATTGCTACTTCCAAGGTTGATTTCGACAAGTTGAGTCGGCTGAAAGCTTTATTGTTTCAAAAGCATGTGGCCCTTACATCTGCTAGCGAGACCTACGCACTTCAAGTGGCAAGGTCATCGGCGGAGATACAGTCCCTTTTGAATACTAACTTTCCGAGTCACTTCGGTGAACTTGTGGGACGTATATTTAATGCATCTAGCACTGCTGGTATTGCTCATTTTTTCAAAGCCGTTGGTGTTGGTTTCGTTCACACCTTCTCTTCCGTATTCGGTTTGATACCTTCGGCTATACACTCTATTTTCGGAAGCATTTTTGGGGGTTTCCCAATTACTTTGCCTTTATTTGCTGGAGTTTTGCTATTGTTGCTATTTTTTCGCAATGGCTGTCCCGCCGCAACGAGATCCTGTATTGCTGCTCCCGTCAGCGCAGCTGTGTCGTGAACGCATGATGCAGCGTTTTGGAGCAACACTCCTGGCTCATTTGGAGTGTGACTGGTCTTTGTCGTTCCGACCGGTTTTGGATTGTGTGCAACCCGTGTTTCGGTGCCTTTGGTGCTCGTTTGAACATGCACTGGCTTTCTGTCTCTCACTGCAGCGCTCTCCAGTGTTTGATCTTGATCTGTTGATGTTCCCGATTAGGGCTCATTCCCAGACTTGTGCACTGCGGTTGCGTTTGCTTCGTGAAGCGGATTATGAGATTCCCTTCCTGGAGGAAGATGGTTTTGTCTCTTTCCGTGGCACAACACGGGGTGCCGCCCTGAATGGTTTTGGGGCTTTGGAACACACCTGCTCCATGGTACTTTGTGGCGTGGATCTTCCGATATTGACATATCTCGAAGTGGAGGAGCTTCTACGTTCTGTTGCTTCTGTTTGACAATTGGATTTTTTTTTCTCTCTCTCCCGACTAAATTGACACTATATTGCAATTCGCTCTATTGTCACATGTTTCCTAAATTTATGACTTTGTTGTCTTCTCATCTTGTCGAAATGTTGGGTTTAAATTTAGGTCATGTTTTTTTTTTTTTTTTATGTTGTTGGAACCACTTGCTACCGACAAGGGGAGGGTGTAGTGTGGTCAGTTTTACGTATATTTTGCGCATTAGCTTCAGGCCTTAGGCCTCTGTGCACTTTGCCCTAAATATATTTTATTCATTTGCTAACAGCTTAGAGCCTCTGTGCACTTTGCTCTAAATGCTCTCTATTAGGCTTCGTACTGTTATTTTACAGAATAGCCAGTTCTACGGTGTTGTTTTTTATTCATATCACACTGTTTTGCCTACTTCAGCACTGGAGTTCTTCATAACATATTCACTCTGTGCTTTAGTCAAGGATACAGTCTGGTACATTGCCGATAGACGTGGTAGGAGTCTAGACTTGCCATTCCTGCGTAGGAACATTTTGTGATCACTATGACATGTTAGTTATAAAATCACTTCCTTGTCCCAATACATGCAAGAGGGAGATTCCGACCAGGGAACCACAACTAGACGCTGACTGCCTCGTTGCAGATGCTGAACCAGATCACAGGCCTTTGCTCAGGTATGAGTGTGTCCGTCTCCCTAGTGATACAGAAAGGCAAGCTGAAAGCTTAACATGCTGTGCTCTAAAGAGAACAACCAGAGGGAGAGTAGAAACGGTTAGGAATTATGATAGCTTTATTTCTATGTTTTACTCTCCTGGTTACTATATCAATCCTACTATGTTGTATTGTTCTGGTTATTGCGGCTCACGCCTTAATATCTAAAATACAGTCGTTTTATTAAAACATTATATAAAACTTATACTGTCTTTGTCATTTGTATATGAGACCATATTGTGAATGAGAGAGTTGGTTTGGATCTGAGTAACCACGACTTCCCTGAGAAGTTCCAAAGATGTCATGCGCTCGGCTGCCCAATCATTTCTTCCCCGTGGGAGAAATGAGGCACTGCTAGTTAGCCGGAGCAACAACCGGATTTAGGGTGACAGAGTTCCTTACACGTGGGTCAGACTCAGTCCCCCACACCGTTATCGATCCTGCTGCCTAGAAATCCAGTAGTCTCATTTAGGATAATGAGAGCCCACGCGACAGGAGGAAGTAAGAATTGGTCTTGTCAGTCTGTGCATATCCTAAATTGATAAATGGGTGATGGAAGAGATAAACTGGGGTTATGCATCAAACTCAGTTCTTGCCGTGGGAAAAGGGATTCCAAGCCACAAAAATTTTGAAGGATCCATTCAAACAGCAGCCATTATTTGATAGCACTCCTTCTACCTAAGTGATCGCTCCAGTGCCAGGAGACTCTGTAAGGCTTTTCACAATTCCGCTTGTGGCAGAAACTCTACCTGCAAAAAATAACAAGTGGGTTCCTTACCTGGATAAATGATGATCCTGGCCAAAACCACAGTTGGTTATATGGGGTATTCGTGCAATCTGTGTCATGCTGATGAACCATGGATGATTTCTCACCTTCAGAAATCCCAAATGTCTGCACACCAGTGTTTCGAGTTCATCTGCATCGTATTCAGCAAGACTGAGGCACCAGCTAGAGAGGGCTGAAGCAAAGACTTTGGAATGTCTTGTGTTCCAGGCAGGATTGCCACCGAAGCAGAAGTGCTGATCTTGGATAGATTCTATCTGAAAGCCCTAAGAAGCATATCTAACAACTTCTTTGGTCCCCTGAATACAATTAGATGCTGCCCCACGTGACATCGAAGCTTTGAGTTCCTCTGCAGTAGTGGCTAAGGACACCTGAGGAGAGAAGTATTTTCTTCCAGATCACACTCAGTTTATCATAACTATCAATGTCAGTCTCATGAGGTGGGGTGTAACTCTAACTCTGGCCTCTCTCAGCATATTCAATGAATTCAGACAGAATCCCAATATTTGCTGAATTGGGGGGAACTGGCAGGGATGGCCCTGGCACTATGGGGAGTTTCCTAACATGTGCAAATGTTTTATGTCCACTTTTATAGGCAATCAGTTCCACATAAAGCATAGTGGCCACGGCTCAAGAAGTTAGAAGCAGTGTGGTGCATTATCTATATTTCCTGATAGTTGCCCAGTTCACAAGGATGAAGACTGCCTGAGCAGACCACCTGAGGGGGAGCTTTCTTGCTCGAAGGAACTGTGTTTCTGTACATGTCCTGTCCAGTCTCAATAAAATGTTTTAGGTTGATCTCTTCGAACTAGGCTGATACAAAAGTCTTAGGGCCATATCTACGAACACTTTTTCCCATAGACACAGAATGGTTAAAAACCTTTGCTACATCTGGCACTTAGAATCTTGCTCAGTAACCTGACTGCTGATAGCATGGAGGAGGTTTCTCTAAACATTGTGTTAGAGGAGATTTCCACCATGCTTGTTCCATGTTTCATTCCCTTTCTAGTTCCTGGGGATGGTTTGGAACGTAGAGTCGATTCTGAAGGTCATTAGTTTTTCCTTGTGCTTGTGAGCCTCCCTGGCTGTTACTTGTATCTCAATCCCTGCTCAGCCTTCCACACGTCCGAGAAAGTGTCTTGTTTAATCAGCCCTCAAGGTGCCAAAGTTAATCGGAGCTGGGTGCAGGCTCATGGCTGCTCAGGGGAGGGGGCACAGGGAAACAGTCAGGGGTCCAGTAGCTTGGGGTAATTGGTGACAAATGAACAATTTTAAGCACATTTTCCACTTGGAATGCAAGGCAGGGCCACATGCTTCGCCTGTGTGGCTCAAAGACCCAGGATTTCCTGGAATATTGATTCATGCTATGCCTCGAAGTTTCATCACTGTGGCCAATGAGTAGCTATCCAGACTTTCTGAGCATTTTGGCAGTGTGTTGTGTCAGTTAACAAGCTGCGTGGGTATAATCTTTACAGCTTATCTGTTCTGCTAATAGTTAATGAGAATGCTATTTATTTTTGTATTGCCAGCACTCACTGTGGTGCTGAGATGAATGCCTAGGTTCTCAGGTGCGTATGCAAACATGGACTTGAAATCCATCATTAGACCCCGCCCCCTTTGAATGCCCTCTACATCCACAAACAGCAGGACTGATGAAACCATCATAGTCCTGGACACAAAGCTCCTCCGGAGCCCTGGTGTCCTGCAGTGTAATAATGGTAAAATGTGTTGCTAGTTCCAGTTGTTTAGTAGGTGAAAAAAGCTGTCAACATTCCAAGAGACACAGGAAACAAAGGGCACAAAATTGAGGGTAAAGTTCAAGTTATGGGAGCATATAAAGTAATGTGCTTTTGTAGAGGCGTTTAATGGATCTGAAAATGGCATTCTTAGAAGGTTTTGTCCTAAAGGTAGTTTAATTTGGGATTATTTAACAGATAGAATATAAAATTAATAGATCAGATCAATGAACGAAAAGATTGAGGTTGGTATCACAAGTAGTCGATAGCAGCAGCTAAGATGCCACGAAGAGGATCCAGGTTGTGGTGTGACTCATCAGTGCAGGAGGAGATTTGGTCAGATGAGAGCCTGTGTTTAAGTACCCTGGTGTTAATGCTCGGAACAGGGACATTAATGTCAGCAGTGATGTCAATTAGGATAGGGTTGTGATTCGTGTTTACAGTGGATATTCAAATATTGTTTAGAGTGCCTGTTGGAAGTGGCCCTTTTTGCAGGGTTATCCCCAAACTTTTTGTCGCCACTTCCAATTTTTTCTGATCTGTTTTTGCTTGCTTTAGGGCTCTGGGTACTTTACAATGCTGACTAGTGCTAAAGTGCAAGTGCTCCCTGTCTAAATTGTATTGGTGATTGGTTTCTCCAAGATTGGCATATTTGGTTTACTATTAAGTCCTTCGTAAAATGCTCTATGTGTGTGGCCTGTAAATAAAATGCTACTAGAGGGCCTGCAGCACTGATAGTGCCACCAACATGAGTAAACATGTCTCAGACTTGCCACTGCAGTGTCTGTGTGGGCAGTTTTAAGCTGCCATTTCGAACTGGCAAGAGGAAAACCTTTCCTTTAACTACACATAAGTCACCCCTAAAATAGGTCCGAGGCTGCCCCATTGGCAAGGTGCAGTATATTGAAAAGGTAGGATACGCACTGGTGTGTTTTACATGTTCTAATAGTAAAATACTGCTAAATTCGGGTTTCACTGTTGCAAGGCTACCTCTCCCATGGGGTAACATGGGCATTGCTTTGAAATATATTTTAAGTGCGGTTTCCCGGTCGGAGCAGATAGAGATGTGGAGTTTGGGGTCTCTGAACTCACAATTTAAAAATACATCTTTTTGTAAAGGTCGTTTTTAGATAGTATGTTTGAAAATTCCACATTTAGAAAGTGGACATTTTCTTGCTAAACCTTTCAGTGCCTCTGCCTGTCTGCTGGGTCAGGATGACAGTTGGGCTGTTTGTGAATTCACTCTAGACAGTCACACAAAGGGAGCTGAGGTGTGCCCTGCATATCCTGATGGGTCTTTCTGGGCTAGAGTGGTGGGAGGAGCTGACAGTTGCACCGAACTAGGGCTAGTGCCTATTCTTACACAAAGCAGTCTCCAAACTCTGGACTGTGTCTGGGCTGGGGTAGGAAAAGCAGGGTCTTGTGTACTACAAAGACTTTCCTTTGAAGTTTGCCTACTTCAAAGGCAGAAATGAGTATAAGTATTGGGCCTTTGAGACCACAACTTCAGACCACTTCTGGACTGCAGGCATTCTGCCAGGAAGAAGAGCTAGATGCCGTAGTAGGGACTGCCACTTTGCCTGTTGCTTTGCTATGCTGGCCTGCTGCTTGTTGCTTCTGTTCTGGGAGTGAAAGTACTAGACTTTACTTTTTACATCCTGCTTTCCAAGGTTCTCGAAGGGCTTGAACTGAGCTTGCCTCCTGTTAGGAGTCTCAGGGACATCAAAGACTTCATCTGTCAGCACCTGGGCTCTCTTGCTGAGATTTCTGACTCACCAAGTGGTACCAAATCCAGTTCTTGGGCCCTTTGGAGTGAGTTCTGGTGTAACCAAGAAGAAACCAAGTTCATCAACTCCAGAGCGACTTCGGAAGTAGCGCTGATGTCTGACTCGTGTCCCCGCTGAGGCAGCAAGCGTGACCAATTCTACAGGCCCAACACCACTGCAGTGCCCCTGAAGTTCCACCATAGCATGAGTCCTGAGTGCTGTGTCCCAGGTGTTTAGGACCCTCAACTCCAACTCTGCTGCAGCACCCTTGGCCCCGTGGTGTGATCTCAACACTGCAAAGTTGATGCCTGCGTCTTGACCTGCTGGATTCATCTACCCTGCCAGATCATAAGGAACTGTATCCTTGCTAATGATGTTGCATCACCTCCCCTGCAACGGGAAGGATACAATGCCTCACCTCCCCTGCCTTGCATGAGGGAACCGACAACTCACCTCCCCGGTAGCAGTAAGGAACTGGCACCGCACCTGCTCCAGCAACTCCTCACCTCCCCAACTCCGTGCAACATCTGTTTCATCGTTTACCAAAGGTCCTGTGCCTGGGGTCAGTGCAACTCCATGACTGGTCCACACTCTCTTGTGAGTGGCACCGGACTGTTGGAACGACTCCGTCAATTTTGTTGTGATAGCCCCACTTTGAGCTACTGTGCTTCTAAGCACTTTTATTGAGATTTAACTTTTAAAAATTAATATCTTTGCTTGTGTATGTTGGATATTTTTCATTTTGGTCTTGTTTTATTCAGATAAACATTGGCTATTTCTCTAAACTGGTGTGGAGTCCTTTTGTAGTGTGTTTTCACTGTGTTACTGTGTGTGTACAAATACTTTACACATTGCCTCTGAGATAAGCTTGACTGCTCGTGCTAAGCTACCAAGGGGGGTGAGCAGGGACTATTTTAGCTGCGTGGCTCCCTTACCCTGACTAGAGTGAGGGTCCCTACTTGGACATGATGCAAACCACTGCCAACTAGAGATCCCATTTCTAACGTTGGTGATCAGCGGTGAGGATAGGGCTTGTATTTGTACTTTGCGTACAGTGATTGGTGTACACTACTGTCTTATTGCAGACCATTATGCAACCATATGCTGTTTTTTCCCTTTTTAGATTTCTCTTGCCTTCTTGAGCTTTGCAACTTTTGAGCCTCATCTACAGGCATGTCTCAATCTCAGGAACCACAACCAATTGCTGCAAATGTGGTGTTTGAGCAGGAGATGTTGGAGACATATCTAGTGTATCTGCTCAGAAAGTTTTGTAAGGAGCACCAGTGTCCAATTAAAGGTCTCAAAAAAGGGAGGAGCTGCAAAAGGCACTGAGGGCCTGGTTTGCAGCAAAGGAGGCTGGTGGGCCTGCAAAGAGGAAGAAAAATGTTATTTTGGAGGCAGAGGAGGACAACCTGTGAGATGAGTTGATGGATAACTAGGATCTGCTAGGAGGGAGGTGCCTTCCAGGGCAAGCAGCAGTGTTTCCTCCAGGGGTCTGACCCCAGAGTAGCTGCAGAACAGGTGGGAGACCCCAAAGCATCAAATGGAGAGGCTCAAACCTCAGCATGAGAGGGGACTTCAGCTGGAGCTGACCAAGATCAAAAGGGGGGTAGAGAAAGAAAAAGTTGCCATAGAGGAAAATAAATTGCTTTTAGCTGAGCTTGAAGGAGCTGGACCTAAAGAGCAGGTCCAGAGCAGATGGTGGCAGCAGTTCAGTGTGGTCTGAGGGGAAAGTGCATATATCCAAAGATGTGGTGAAAGATTTTGTTGTGGGTGATTTCACTGAGTAGTGGTTCAGGGGGTATGAGGTGGCACTAGGATGCACAGGGTCCCTGCGAGAGATTGGGAGGCAGGCATGTGGATGTATTTCTCAGAGGAGGCACACCTTGTTGGTGCTAGATCCAGACAATCAGATGAGGTACCCTGCCATGAAGGAAACCCCGACCAGGAGGTATGATCTCTCCCCAGAGAGTTACAGGGTCAAGTTTAGGGAGAATGCTAAACTTGGGTCACAAACTTGGGTGGAGTATGTTAAATCTTTCTGCAGTGCACTGGATTGTTGTATGAAGGGCAGGGAGGTAACAGACTATCAGGGGCTGTACGATTTGATTATATAGGAACACTTATCTAGTCGTTTTCCAGATCTGTGCCATTACTTGATCGGCAGCAAGCTTACTGACCCCAGGAAGCTTGCCAAGGAGGCAGACCACTGGCTCAGAACCAGGGTCCAAAAGAAGTTTTATGTGGGAGACTCAGCCAAAGGTGGGCATGGTCTCCAACAGAAGGAGGGGGAGGTCATGGGAGACACAGACAGATCCCAGGATAAAGGGGGAGAAAAGGGTTCCCATGTCCCTTCTGACAGGAAGGAGGGAGGTTCTGGTAGGCGATGGCCCAGGGCACCCTAGTCTCAACCCTGTTACTGTGAGTGTTCCCAGCTAGGACACAAGAAAGGGAATTCTGTCTGTCATAAGAAAACCCCCACTGGTGACCTCTCTACAGGTATGGACAAGGTGGCCTTAGGGGGATATAATCCCCAGGGGCAGGTCATGAACCATGCTGTAATCTTCCTTAGTTGGGAAGTGAACTCAGAGGGTGAGTTGGTGATCCCAGAAGGTGGGAGTCATCAGTTCCACCAGATAGAAGTGGAGGGGGTGCCCAGTCACTGCTCTGAGGGGCACCGCGGCTGGCCGGACCATGGCTGTGGAAAGGCTAGTTTCCCTAGAGCAGTATACTACCCAGGTGTTTAGAGTGACACCAGCACATGGGCAGGACTTTTTCGGCCCTATGATTCTGGTGTCCCTAGATTGGGGTGGGGGAGGTGACCCAGAAAAGGGTCATAGTTAGTCCCTAGATGCTCATAGAATTAATTCTGGGGAATGATTTGCCCCCGTTGTCAGGGGAACTGGGAAGGGCAGCCGTCAAAGGCACTCTAACAGTTCGATTTTCTGGGAGCATGACTCCAAAGTAGAAGGTACAGCACCCAAGAAAGAGGGACAAGAGGAGGGAGCACCCACCCCTGTCCTCTGCTCAGCCTGAGGGTACAGACCCTAAATGAAATGACCAGTCTCATGATATCACCCCTGAATTGATGGGAGGTGAAGTGGGAAAATGGTGCAAGGCACCTGGGGCTACTGCCCCCCACTTTTCAAAACTGCAGAGCCTAGTGAACCTTGGATGGTCTGGGGCCTGGCTCTTGACACTGACAGCTGTCAGTGGCCTCTGTTTGTTATTGTCCTTGTGGTCAGAGTTTTCCCTGGGTGTGGAACTGATGTCAGACCCAAGGGGTAGAATGGGCAACATCACACTGTCGGCCATAGTGGTACTGTGTCCCTACTGGGATGCATTAGTGAACAAGGTAAGGTGCTGCACAGATGGAGTCCTAAGGTGAGGGGGAAAGGGTTCCCGTGGTTTCGTTTAGAGGATCCTGAGAGTGTAGACAGAGAGATCAACCAGGGTTCAGAGAGGCATAGAACTCGCAGTAGTGGGCCATTGTCCAGGTTCTATCGCTCTAAGCAGGAAAATCCAGCAAGGTATTGATTGGCATACCCTGGCTTTAGGTTGGGAGGGGTTGTGTTGGAAATGTTCCCTTTTTGTAGCACTATCCCCAAACTTCTAGCCTTCGTCCCCTTATTTTTCTGACCTGTTTTTGTTGGCTTTAGGACTCTGGGCACTTTACCACTGCTCACCAGTGCTAAAGTGCAAGTGCTCCTGATGTAAAATGGTATCGGTGATTGGATTCTCCATGATGGCATGTTTGATTTACTAATAAGTCCCTAGTAAAGTACACTATGTGTGTCTAGGGCCTGTAAATCAAATGCTAATAATGGGCCTGCAGCACTGATGGTGCCACCCACATGAGTAGCCCTATAAACATGTCTCAGGCCTGCCACTGCAGTGTCTGTGTGCAGTTTTGAACTGCCAGTTCGACCTGGCAAGTGCACCCACTTGCCAGGCCGAAAGCTGCCTTTTTACTACATGTAAGTCATCCCTAGGGTAGGGCCAAGGCATCCTCCATAGGAAGGGTGCAGTGTATTTAAAATGTAGGACGTGTACTGGTGTGTTTTACATGGCCCAATAGTGAAATATTGCTAAATGTGGGTTTCAATGTTGCAAGGCCGTTCTCTCCCATAGGCTAACACAGGGATTGCCTTGAACTATTTTTTAGGTTTAGTTCCCATTGGGAGCAAATAGAGAGGTAGAGTGTGGGGTCTCTGAACTCACAATTTAAATATTAATCTTTTGGTGAAGATTGTTTTTTAGATTGTAAGTTTGAAAATGCCACTTTCAGAAAGTGGACATTTTCTTGCTAAACCTTTCAGTGCCTCTGCCTGTCTGCTGGAATACATGTCTGGGTCAGGATGACAGTTGGGCTGTTTGTGAATTCACTCTAGACAGTCACACAAAGGGAGCTGAGGTGTGCCCTGTGTATCCTGATAGGTCTTCCTGGGCTAGAGTGGTGGGAGGAGCTGACACTTGCATCTGAATAGGGCTGTGCTTGTCCTTACACAAAGCAGTCTCTAACCCCCTGGAGTGTGTCTGGTACCAAGGTAGGAAAGGCAGGGTCTTATGCAGTACAAAGACTTTCCTTTAATGTTTGCCTACTTCAATGGCGGAAATTAGTATAAGTATTGGGCCTCTGAGACCACAACTTCAGAACACTTCTGGACTGAGGACATGCTGCGAGGAAGAAGAGCTATATGCTGTAGGAGAGACTACTACTCTGCTTGTTGCTTTGATGTGCTGGCCTGCTACTTGCTGCTTCTGTCCTGGGAGTGAAAGGGCTGGGCTTTGCTTTCTACATCCTGCTTTCCAAGGTTTTCCAACCGCTTGAACTGCGCTACCCCCTGTTAGAATTCTCAGGGACATCAAAGACTTAATCTGCCAGCATCTAGGCTCTTTTGCTGAGAGTCCTGACTTGACTCAACTAGAGGTGCCAAATCCAGCCCCTGGGCCCTTAGGAGTGAGTTCTGGTGTAACCCGGAAGAAGCCAAGTCCATCGACTCGAGAGCTACTTTGGAACCGGTACCGCTGTCTGACTCTGCACTGCTGCCTGCACCAGGAGCCGTGGTCTCCGCTGAATACAGCTACCAATGCCGCAGGCCCGACACCACTGCAGCACCCCCAAAGTCCCACCAAAGCTTGAGTCCTGAGTGCTGTGTGCCCACCGTCTGGGACCCATGACTCTGACTCTGCTGCATCACCTGTGGCCTTGTGGTATAATAGTGACACCGCAAAGTCGATGCCCTGCGTCTTGTATTGCTGGAATCATCATCCACTTCCGGATCATAAGGAAACTACACCTCACAACCTACGCCACATCTCCTCCCCTGCAACCATAAGGATCCGACACCTCGCCTCTCCTGCCTCACAGTAAGGAACCAACGCCCACCTCCCCAGTAGCAGTAAGTAACTGAACCTGCTCCAGCGACGCCTCACCTCCCCAAGTCCGTGCAACATCTTTGTTCATCGTTTATCAAAGCTACTGTGCCTCGGGTTTGTGCGACTCCATGACCGGCCCTCACTCCCTAGCGAGAGGTGCTGGACTGTTGGGACGACTACGTCAAAGATGTTGAGATAGCCCCTAGTTGGAGCTATTGTGTTTCCAAGCGCTTTTATTGAGATTTGACCTTTAAAAATGTGAATCTTTGCTTGTGTGTGTTGGAGTTTTGTTGTTTTGGTCTGGATTTATTCCGATAAATATTGCCTATCTTTCTAAACTGATGTATAGTCCTTTTGTAATGTTTTCACTGCCTTACTGTGTGTGTGTACAAATACCTTACACACTGCCTCTGAGATAAGCTTGAATGCTCGTGCCAAGATACCAAGGGGGTGAGCAGGGTCTGCCTTAGCTGTGTGGCTCCCTTTCCCTGTCTAGAGTGAGGGTCCCTACTTGGACATGATGCAAACCACTGCCAACTAGAGAATCCATTTCTAACAGTGTCCAACAAAGGGTCAGGATAGATAGTTAATTTCCAGAGTTTCTTTCAAAATGACGCTGACCATGTAAATTGAATGAAAATTATCTGGCAAGCCGCTTAAGGGTTTTCCCTGGTAATAGATATCTCGAGTAAGAGTTGTTTGCCTGAATCCAGCCAATTCTATATGATTTTCAATCATGCATTTGTGCCCCCCAATTAGGATCCAAGAAAACCTTAGGGAAAATAATGGGGACTAATGTGGAGCCACAAGGAACACCAAACAAATCCTTGTCCAGTATTGGGGCAAATTTTACTGTAAAGGGGAAGCACTCTCTTACAGTGGTACTTTGAGAAAAAAATATCACAAAAAGGCAAATTTATTTTTATGTCTGCGTTTACAGTGCAGCAGTTTGCTAGACCTAGTGCTTCTACGATGCATAGCATGGGCTTTGGGTCAGCACCCTTCAGTCATTGGCTTATTGGGTATGCCTCTTCCATCCATTGGCTTCAGACTCTGTTAATTACATCTTAGAGCAGCCTAGACAAGTATTTTGCTTTCATATCATACCAATTACTGTTTGATATATTGTTCTGCCTCCTATGGAATGCTTACATTGTAATGCAGTAGGGACCATTTGACATTTAAATAGAACACTTAAACATCACGCTTTTTGTCACATTTTATTCTGATATATGAGTTTGACTCTAAAATTGCATCCTAATTGGATTTTGGTTATTGCATCCGATGCCCATCTTGCGGTCAGGGCTTCTGATATGATGAGTAAAAAACAATTAGGAAGTCTGTACATGTGATGTATACATTTTATTATGTGGGCATTTCACCAGAACCACAAATAGTAAAACCATTAATACTTCAACACCAACAATACCACATTATCAACTGTACCACTACCAATACCAGTAATTCCACCACCATAAACACCACAATTACCACCACCATCACCACTATGATTATGATTAGTACCCCGCCACCCACACCACAAATACCAACGCAGTACCAATAGAATCATGGATACCACCAATAGTTCCACCAAACAAAACAACAATTACCAATAATGCCACAAATTGTCCAGTCATCACTAATACAAACAATACCATCACATACACCAGTGCCACCACAATTGCCATCAATACAACCACTACTGGATCCTTCCATCACCACCACCACTACCACCACCAATGCAACACCAATACCATCACCACCAATATTAGCACTAAACCCAATAACACCAATGTGACACCATCACCCCCATCCCACCCTGATACCACGACCGCAGCAATAGCATATAAACAGCATGAAAGGCAAATGCTGTGCATCAAAGTAACAGACACCTTGGACAGTTTTTTAAAGGAGGCGTTGACAGGGCCATATTTTGTGTTTTTAAAAAAAATCGAACACACAACTTTTGTGAGAAATCACATATTACTGTTCCAGTTTATTCTACAGCCTGCACGTAGGTGAAGTGAAATGACCAACAACTAAGGATCTAGGTCCTCATGAAGGCATCAGTTAAAATAGTATTTCACAGAAAAGCAGAGGCGCTAGCCTTAACGTTTATATAGCTGAGGAACATTTTTTATTTACTGGAGAATAACATTCCACTGGATTTTTACTAGAGATATTTAAATCATTATTTGAAGGAACCGTGTTCCTGTGTTCCCAGTGAGACTTAATACTTCTCTATGTTTTCTTAATATGGTGAACCCACCTTTAAGAGTACGAATTCTCATGGGATTATCTTTAGGACTCAATATCTATCTCTTTCTCTTTCTGACTACTTTGAATGCATTAATATAAGTGCTTGACTTCACATCATCGAAATGGAGGCACCACCGATAGTCCCACTTACTGAAAGAAATTGTATTACTCCTAGGAGTCCTAAGGCAACATCAATAAAATAAGAAGAATAAGGTATAAGCACCTCTTTCCAAAGTTTGAAGTTTCTTCCTAAGGACAAAGTACAGGGGTAGATTTAAGAAAAGTGGTGCTGTATCCAATGACATTTCTTGTGCCTCCTAACACCATAATGTGTGCCCCGTATTTAAGATACAGCTCATCTGGTGGTAGTTAGGGACATAGCGGCAAAATTGTTGATGCTAGTTTGGCGCTTTGCAGGCTTAGCGTCAAAAATGTTGACACTTATCCTGCAAAGCACATTGAGGCCCATTATAAATAATGGTGTGCCTCCTTTTATCACCTGCTCTGTGCAGGCGTTAAAATGCTGCAAAAAATGGCACAAACAAATCTTTTGGATTTCTTTTGCCCATTTTTTTGGCATCCCAAATGGGGGAACGGGGGCCCTTGCATTCATTATGCCTGGCGCAGGTATAATGTGGTGCAAGGTGTTACGAAGTGGAGGAATGCATGCATTGCGCCACTTTGTAAATCTGGCACAACGGTTTTGGCCTCGTTGGGCCACATTAGCGCAAACCAAATTATGCTAATGTGATGCAAAAAGGAACTAGGCCTTCTTAAATCTGGGCCACAGTTTTAAAAGCTTAAATTCCATCTGCTTCTAAGACCTATAAAGGTGTCGTTACAGATGGATATCTAACACATCGTCAAAGGAAATATAAGATCTGTTTCTGAAAAGCAATGACATGTTTACTGAAAAAAATAAACCGAAAGTGATCAAATGCAACATTACAAAATGAACTTTACAGTTAGAAAACTGCAAGTTACAAAGTGTTCATGATTCTTGATAGTTGTCACTTATTCATTCCAATAGGCTTTTGCACCCTCAAAATCAAAAGTGAGCCCCAACACGAAAGAAAAGCTAAAATAAAGATAAACATATCACTAGTCTGCCCCCGGCGTTGAAATACCCTCCTATAAAATGCGCGTTTTATATGTGCACACATATGGACAAGCGATACACATATGTTGCTCTCTGCAAATAGACATGAGTGAGTGGCGTGTCCTTAATTAAGTCTGGGACCATTCAAAGGTGCGCGAAATGAATTCATATTTTAATGCACAAAAGGCTGCTGTAATTATGTAATTAACCACAGCTACCGAGTGTGCCATTAAACCTCGCGCGTACTTCCGCCTCAGCAGGCGAAGGCGTTTAAGTGGCAGACGGGAGGGGGCATTTGAATCAAAAGATACTGTCGGAGAGGTGTAAATGTGTGGTACTTCGCCGACGTGATTAGGGTTAATAGTCCTCTGTTTACAGACTAACAGAACCCTTGGCCAACCCATTTTTTCTGCAGACTACAACGTGGAAATATTAACACACTGCTTAGTGTATTTGTTTTCAATTAGCTGATTTCAATAAGAATATGTGTTTGCTAGTAAGAAAAAGCTTCCCGCCTTCGCCAGCGTGTCCATGAAACAATGACCACTACCTGTGCTACTGTAAATGTGAAAATGATCCGCCCACTGGCGGACCCTGGTATTGCAGGTGTTTTCATTATTTGTTTTAAATTCTGTTTTTGAAGTCGTACTCTTTCTGCCTTCTAGAGTTTGGTAGTCCAGATAATTCAAGGGCAAGGTGTGCACGGTTGTGTTTGGTGTGTGTGCATTTTGCACCATAGTGATCAAAGAATAAAATCGTGTCATGACGATCTGACGTTAAAGTGATATCAGAAAAATCAAATGACTTGCATGGGTAGGCAGAGATCTCGGAAACATTGCTTTTGAGGGAGGAGCGGCTAGGGAGGCAGGGAGTGTCTGGTGCAGAGTGCGGCACGCATAGGGGTACAATGCAGTGACTTCTATAGGGTGCATGAGGCAGGAGAGCAGACAGAATGACCCCCTCTTGGCTGTTTCTGCGTCCGCAGGTCGACCAGAAGATGGGTTTTAACTTGAGGCGACCAGCAAATCAGAAATGTAGAATAAGAAGGATCGCAACATTGCTAAATGGAGTCGACAGACACAGACTCTAATTCGGGCTTCTCCGTTGGATTAAAGTATAAGATCCTGGGCGAATTACTTCATCATCGGTGCCCCGAGAAAGGGGCGGGGACGTTCTGATAAAAAAAGCATAGAGTACGGCGAAAATGAATCCGGCCCTAACAGTGGTGTTGCGCTACCACCGGAGAGCGCGCATGCCACGCGCAACCCAGAAAAACAGCGCGCACAGTCGAGGTGTACTTGGCGCTCCTCAGACTTTCGCTAGGTTTTGAAGAACGCGATGTCAAATTACTACATCTAGCAACTCTGCAGTTAAGCAAAGCATCCCGCAGGAGAATCCTACAAATGATGAAGAAAATTCCTGGCGTTGCCAAGAAGGTTAAATCGTATATTTACTTTTTGTCGAACTAATTTGTTCCTCAATCTGTAGCGCCGGCGCAATGTTGTTATGCTAGCTCCTAGAAGCTAGACCATTAGGTATCTCATTTGAAAATGGGTGGACTTAATAAATGCACCGCGTTAATGATCAGAAAAAAACATGTTTTCCTCGATGACAGGAATTCCCGGCCTGGCCAAGACTGAGCCCCACCGTAAATGACTTTGCTTGTGTGTTACATGGAACTATTTGTGAGGCATGCAGTGTGCAGATGGACGTTGTCTTCGCCACTGGGGGCCAGGCAGAGTTATGAGTAATATGAAGAAACGCCACTGATGCCTTGCACAGCTTCTTTTGAAGTGGGCAGGGAGAGTATCATACAGAGAGCAACACGCGTGCATTTTCCATGGATGTAAGCAGACAGGCAACTATGGACATATACCTGCGGGCACAAAGACGAAGGGATACCAATGGGCAGACGCCAACACACAGAGGCCAACACACAAATACACAGTCCACAAAGAACAGATATAGCCTAGCCAGAAACGAAACTGGAGGCAAATATATGCATATATATATGTGTATTGTATAGAGTTCACTTTTATATGTGGGTGGGGTTCCCCTATCGGCCGATCGCAGCCCCCAGGGAAACCACACTTGCATTGACAAAAGTGATCTCCCTAGTTATAGGAAGAGCGGTGGATGAACAAACTGAATAGAGATGGATGGATGAATACATGTGTTAGGCCCACTTAATCCTTGTGCCTATAGCTGACGAAATCAAATGCGGGGTACCCGAATGACTGGTGTCAATGTCTAATTAATCACGGGCCTCTCCTTAAAGAAATCCCTTCAGCTGGACTGGTAAATGGAATATTTATGTCTTTGTGCCCATTCAATCGTTGCACTTTTGGAATGATCACTAGTCACAACAATGCACTCTCTGCATTCCCAGCCCATCATTGACCATGTGAGGAAGACAAACACCGCCCTAAGCCAGGACATCTGTCACTTTCATTTACACATTCACAAAGCACGTGTACATACCACGTTCTTAGTCTCTTTGAAATAATGTGCAATGAATGGAATACGTGTAATAAAGTCATATCTAAAAACGTTACTTGTTGCGGAATGTGCTCATCTTGCAGTTCTCTCACTTGTTATAGAGGAAATCATACATAAAGGAAAAGCTAAAATAAAAGAAATGACCAAGGCTATGTTCTGTGAGGGGGAGGAGAGGAGGAACAGCACAGAGCTAAGGAAAGAGATAAAAAGAGAAATACGAGGATGGACGGATACAGAAAATGACGGGAGGAAGGTTGACGCACAGAGTGAGTTGAGAGTGAGAGCGAGGGAGTGGTCGAGAGTGATAGAGAAGAGGAAAGGCTAGACCGAGAAGGTGTGGAAGAGATTCAGAGGGGATATAAGTGGAGGATAAGACAAAGGAATGAAAGAACGGTTGAAATAAGTAGGACAGAAGGACAAGATGATGAAAAGACATACAGCGATGAGACAAATAGCAAGAGAGAGTGAGTTAGACACAGTGCGGGACTAAAGAGAAGATTGATAAAGAGATGTTTGTGGTTTTGCCCCCCTCCTCCTACATATATTCTTTAATAAGTAGTTGGATACAGGTGCTTTCAGTCGGGTAGGGTGAGGTATCTGGTAGGTTTCACCTGTGATTTTTACATGGCCACACTAATAAAAGCTGTTTTCTCTTTCTTAAAGGTATTAAAAGTGTTGATTAGTTTGGAAAATATTGTGTTTTAAGTACCCCTAACAATCTGCCCTCTTCTCTCTTTTCACTGTCCCTTAAGCCCCTTTCGTGTTATGTATTTTAACATGATATGGAAGCGTGATTGTTCTGAAATCGCAATCAGTTAATTTAACTGTCAAGATTTATAGTGAGCAAATGTTTTCAGAAGCCACAAGCCTTCCTTTGATACATTTCTGCAAGCTGCTGTGATGTCTCTTCACATGGAGAAAGGCATCAATATAGGTTACCTACTGTGTCGTGTGCTAGATATAATTAAAAAGTCTTCTCAAAAAGTCACACCCACTGGTAGTGGATAAAAGATTACTTTGTCGGCGTTTCTCTCCAATATGTCGTAGTTACAACTGCTTTGAAGTACTGCGAAATTTACATGGCATTTGTATCCTGTGTAAGGATGACAAGTGATAGCGCAGAACTATGGAAAGAGCCAGGAGTGGTAAGACCACATGAAATAAAAGCATCAATTCCAGATAAATACTTCACTGCCCACCGCTCACTACGGGCACAGCAATGGTTCATCAACCTTCTCTTGGCCGGTGCACTCTTTGATCCCGCGGCTTGCACGGAAGAAAATAAAAATTGCCGCCGACCAGAGGGCACCAAACCTGCCAAGTAACTACCCTACGGCTCCTGAACAGCTCCACAGGCCCATTCATGAAAGTCCCCAGACTCTGCTGCTTGTCCAATGGGAAGGCGCGGTGGCGGACAGGTGGGCGTTTCCGCGAGCAGCGCCAGGACGGCGGTTGGACATTACAAGAGGGAGGCGCGTTAAACGCGTCGGGTGCGCGCTCGGAGGCGGGCGCTCCCTCCCGGCGTGTGCGGAAGGAGCGCGCGCTGCGCTGCAGGTTTATCAGCTGGGGGCGCGCGCGCGTCGGAGTCAGTCATCGTCGGTCGGGGCTGGGAGCAGGAGCTAGCGCAGGGGCTGAGCGCGCGAGTCCGGTGGATAACGGCACCCCCGGTGGCAGGCGCGGAACGCAGCTCCGGAAACCGAGGAGTGCTGGGCACAGGAGCCTGCGCAGTCACCGTGCACCCCCGGGGCACCCCGTTCATCGGTTCGCGCCCGGGCTGCTTGTCCTAGTCACTTCAGCTACCGCTCCCGGTAAATGGATGATCACTACCTGCCCGAGCTGCTGGCTGAGAAGGATTCCCTGGACCCATCGTTCACACACGCCCTGAGGATGGTCACCCAAGGTACGGCTCCATCTCCGAGGTGGGACGGGCTGGGGCGGCACAGTGCGGCTCAGGTGCAGGAGTTGGGAGTGCCATGTGCTCCAGTCGTGGTACAGAGGGCACCACGGGCTTTGTGTGTGCCAGTCGTGGTACAGAGGGCACCACGGGCTCTCCCCCCCGGGTGTCACTGAGACTTCTACAGGTGATGTACAAGGAGTCACAGATCGCACTCGGGGTACGGATTGTATCGCAGATACGCACATCTTTCCAGAAAGAGTGTACCCCGGTACCATATGAGGGGTTTACATACGTATACCAAGGGGACCACATAGCATATCACATGTACAAACACAGGAGGCTCACAAAAAGTACCACAGCTACCCTTCCCGGGGTAGGGGAGGCGTACAGTGTGTTCCACAGGTACAGTTCACAATACCGGGGGGTTGTCACCTTACTAGGTTTATCTAGACCACAACTTGTGCACAAGGTACCTATAACCAGTGGCTCACAGGGTGCCCGAAAGGTACCATCATAGATAACGCTCGCTGTGATGGCACAGAGTACACATACGTGTCGAGTCAGCGAGTGTGCCACGGAGAGTACCACAGATACCCGCACCAGGGCGTCTTATAGAGTACCGCGTATTTGAACAATACGTACGGCACAGTCTGCCACTTAGGTAGCTGGCGCATTGAAGCAAGGGGGGGGGGCGGGGTCGGGAGGGGGGCAGGTAGGGGGTGAGGCAGGCTTTCTCATAGCGACTTACACAGATGGTCGTAGAATATACCAAAAGTGGTGGGGGGGGGGGGCACGGAGTGTGTTAAAGGTACCCAGACTCGAGAGGTCACACATTGAACAACAACTGCTCACGTTTAAAGGGTCTTAGGGTGAACCGCGGGCACCAAGACTGGGGAAGGGGCGGGTCTTATCACAGAGTGTACAAATGTAGCCAGGTCCTGGCGTCAAAGAGTGCAGCATAGATAGGTTGTCAGGAACGAGGAGATGGAAACGGTGTTAAGTTTGTACGACGGGTAGGGCGACTGGGTCAATCACAAAGTTCCACGTGACAGGCACCTTTACGCGCACGTCAAGTCGAGAAGTTCAGATGGGATGAGAAAAAACAGCAGTGGTGTGTCACAGCAGTAAAACATGGAGAATTAGAGAATGGATGAGATCACCAGGGGCCGGGACAGGAGGACTCTCGGGAATAGACCGCGCGAGAATGAGAATGACTGTCTCTAGGATCATTATCGCAGGGGAGGCTAACAGAGGCTATCACCTGATACTGGCATTAAAATACGCATGTATGAAATGCTATTTCAGGAGATAAGGCCAGGTACTAGTAGTGATGGGGCGAGGAAAGTGGCACATGGAGGATGATGAGACTATGTATAACATTTCACCTCTTGTCACATCGGACGTTAAAGGGTGTGGCAAGACAGGGTGTCGCAGGTGTTGTGTCCAAGAAAGGGAAGTCCTGGCACCGGCGATGTGTGTGTTTAGAGAGGGAGGTAATGACGTCATATGTGCCGTGAGAGCGGCTACAGTTTCTAGCGCCTGTTAATGTACTGGGACTGTTATAGTGCGCTAGCGGTGGAACTAGCAGAGGGTGCAGAGATGCCAGGGCGGTGGGTCCTGTTAATGCTGTGATGGGCCCTGATCACCTGCCTCTTAGCTGTCCTTAGTGTGAAGTGGTGACGGTTCCAGATGTACAAGCGCCACTCCTCCCCCTCCCCCCCCCCCCCACCAGCCCCAAGGGAGCTCCGTGCCAGGACCGGTCGTGAGGTGCGGGCAGCCGCCTGGGTGCAGCGTTCAGATAATGAAGCGAGAGACAGGCGGCTTGAGCACGGGCTGCCAGCAGCAGCACCAAGGACAGCTCCTAGGGCTGAAGGCCCCCCTGCCTCGGCTCTCTCCCACAGACACGGCTCCAGTACTTTAGTGCCACTGCTAGAGGTGTCCCAGGGCCCCCTCCTTCCTGGTCCCCAGCAGCTGAGAAGAGCCTCGTCTGCTCCATCGCCTCATCATGCTCTTAATGTCCTCAACTGCCGTCAGATCGCGACCCTCATTATTATTCTAATACTGGCAGTGACATGACCCCGGCGGTTGCCTTAATTAACCCTAGTTATCACCGACCCTGATACATATGCGAACCCTGCTTGTGGCTTTGTCCTGGTCGCTGTACGTGCTCTGGCTTTCTCACGAAGGAAAGCCTATGAGGCACGGGCATACTGCTTGATATTATGATATTGGTGATTAATGATATTAAGGGTTCCTTATCTAGCGCCTCTTATCGTACTTATGCGTTTATAGGCGTTATAAAAGCTGATATTCATGGAACCCGATTCCAGGGTGTGCCACCGTCGCAGACACGTTTCCCGCAATCTCCTGGCTGTTCTCCTGGTGGCGGAGATTGAGCGGGGACCATGGATGCACGTGTGTAATTTGCATAAATGCACTTTGTGCTGGAAGGATCGATGGGCCGATGTTACTCTCTGCTTTCGTTGCAAACCTCTGGCGCTTCTGAAAAATCTCTTGTAAGGCTGATTGACTGATCACATTTATGCCGCGCACCTGTCCTAACTAGGCGCCTCGAGAGCGGCTTTCTTCTATAATGTCCAGCGCTATTGTCTTGATAAATATTTGAACGCTTTGCTTGTGTTTCTCCTTAATAAAGATAGAAAACACAACGATGAATGTTCGCTCCCAGATACAGTTGAATGAGGCATTTTGCCATCAAATCCGACTTTATCTTCAAGGTACCTCACTCCTCCGCTCCCAAGAAGCGATATTGGAGAAGCTATAACGGCATGAAATGTTCTTTGCTGCTTTGCCTGTGGGTTTGCGTTGAAGGTGTTTGGCCAGCACTTGAATATGTCATCTTGTGGTACTTCCTTGAATCTTGATGCACTAGCAGTCTCGGCCCTTTTCCCTGGCGCGCCGACCATGTGCTGTCTGGATGCATGAGAGAAATATATCTTCTGCGTCTTACCACATCTGCTCTCGGCCTACAGTGTGAACCTGGCACAGAGTGCTTGCTACTGTCCGGCAGGACATACTCGTGAAACATGGCGCCTCCCAGCCGGTAACTCAAAGACCACAGGCATGAACTGGAAGAGGGACCACTCACGCGTAGCACACCTTGTCAGTTATCACCCCCTGTGCCAGGAAGAGGAGCCTTGGAGATGGGCACCACCAGTTAACCCCCTCAGTTCGGGATCCAGAATTACCTTTCACTGCGGGTCACGCGGAACAGTCCACAGGCACTCGCTTAATTTCGATCAACTGTCAAAAACAGTGGTATGTTAAGGTTTACACGGGTTCTAGTGACAGCAAAATGCATCTCCGTCCCTCACTGTTTTTATAAGGCGTCACTGGGCCACTCTTCCCTCAGAGCCTTTTCTGCCATTGCTGCACCAATGACTGAATGTACATAACGTTGATGCGTCACGCATTGGACTGACGGAGAAGGACTGACTCGACGTTCTCAGCGCTGAGGCCACAGCTGTGTTCAGTTTATGGTATCCGTTCTTACCCACTGTCCTCTGGCAGTCTTTAGATGTCTGCTCCTGCCCGCGGGACCGCCTCGGCCCCTTTGGGGTGCCACTAGTGGGCACTCAGCCCTACTAGGCTATCTGGGCCGAGACGTAATTATTATTTCTCTTTGCGAACTGTATGTTCCTGTTACATACTATGAAAACTCGAGAGCCCATTAATCATGTGACACATGACAGTCCGCGTGACAGCTTGATGGATTAGTCTGAAACGTCTAGTTGTGCTTGTTCAATTATAGAGCTTTCTTTGCACACAATACCCACAATGCGCTCGAGCTCCCGCTGTCTTCCCAAGAGGTCTTTCACATCATTTTCCACTTTCAGAGGAAATGCGTATCATACTTTGTTAATTTCCGTGCATTTCTTTGCTTAGTGCCACGTGTAAATTGCATATACGACCAAACGGAAATATATGCAGTTCACAGAAGTTAAGTTGACTTTTGACCACACATCCCGAACCAGGATTGTGCATAATGGCAAAGTGACAAAAGCCATATTTGGCTTTGATTCCAACACAGCCTGCATGTGCTAAAAGTCACCTTTTCAGTGGGAAATGAAGGCGTTTCTCCTTAAGTAAATATTAATTGAATATAAAATGCTCGCATCAGGTCAGAGAAGTGCTATTTGGAGGAAAATTCAAGAACAAATCATGTATTTTTTTTGTGAAATATCTCCACGAATCTTGATTGAATGTTTTCCTTCGGGGGCGTAGACGGTCATTTGCATCGTTTGTGGCTACTCTCATTACACCCCTGATTGTGGCCAGCTTTACATGCCTGCTTGCATTTTAAGTGTCCATTAGGTGCAAAGATGTAGCATGCATTGCACAACACACTATGCCTTTCTATTTTCTTTGGTGGACTAGTTACTTTATTTTCTCAAGCGTAAATTATACATTAGTGGTTGGCCTATCTCCGCTTGAGGAGAACTGTTGTCAGCATGAGTGCTAAGTACTGCGGAAATCAGAGTAAATTAGTGAATCCTACCAGGTGGGGTGTATTCCTTACTGTCGCTTGTCTCCCAGTCCAAACTGCTCGGGTGCTTCCATTACTGTACTCAGCCTTTGCGTTTGAAAAGCTCCTGCTCATCATCAAATGAATATACACATCATGTTACTGGACAGAGTATTTTACAAAGGAAGCCAGAGTTATTTTTTGAAGAAGAAAGGCGAGTCCTTTAGTATAGCTGTTCCAGGAACAACCACCACTCTCCCGGCCTGTCTCACTAGGCTCTTTCTGTAAAAACTCAAAAATTTGGTTATACTGCAATTGCTGCACCGTCTCTTAAACTTCACCACAAGCACAGCACTCTACTCCTCTATGAGTTCGTAGACTTCTCAAACTGGAGGTACAGCTCCATTTTCTTACTTACGGCACTATCACATTATTTACCTCTGTATGAACAAGCCGCATGATGTTCAAAACTTTTCCACACTGATGTCATGCACCGTCTCCTTACCTTCAACACAAATACATAGCTTACCCCTTTATGAACCAGCCCTATGGGTTTCATAGTCTTCCAAGGCTGAGCTCACTGCACTATCTTACCTTCCACACAAACTCCTCATTTACTACTTTAAGAACCAGCTCCATGGCATGTGTAGCCTTCCAAGACATAGATCACCACGCCTGCTTCATACCTTCCACACAAACACGTGTATTCTTTTTTCAACCAGCCTCATGACATTCAAAGCCTTCCCAGAATGTGGTCTTTGCAGCATCTTCTTATCGTGAGCACAAACTTACTCCTTCATAAAATACCCATATCATGTATACTCCTCTGAGACTGAGGTCACTGCACCATCCCTTTATCTTCAACACAAACACATTTACACTTTTATGAACCATCTCTAAGCCATTCATATCCTTCCCAGAATGTTGTCATTGCACCATCTCCTCACCGTAAGCAACATAACACTTACTCCTTTATAAAATAGCCCATGTTGTTATTCTCTTCTGAGACTGAGGTCACTGCCTCATCACCTTAGCTTGAACACTAGCACAGTTAGCCTTTTATAAACCAGCCCATGGCATGTCATTGCACCATCTCCTTACCATTAGCAACACAACACTTACTCCTTTATCAAATAGCACATGGTGTGTATTCTCTTCTGAGACAGAGGTCACTGCACCATTTCTTTAGCTTCAAACACAAACAGATTTACCCTTCAATGAACCAGCCCTTGCCGAATGTAGCTTTGTAAAACTTAGATCAATGCACCCTCTACTTACCTTCAGCACACATACATCTCTTATCCCTCTATGAACCAGCCCTATAGCCTTTTGTAGCCTTCTGAGACTGATGTCACTGCACCATCTCCTCTCCTTAAACTCAAACACATTTACCCCTTTATGAACAAGGCATTTGGGTTTTTTAGATTTTCCACACATTCAACACAAACACAGCATTTATCTCTTTGTGAATCAGTCCTTTGGCATTCATTGTTTTCCCAGACTGAGGTCACTGCCGTCTCCTTATCTTAAGCAAAAACCAAACACTTACTTCTTTATGAACCAACCTCTTGGCCTTTGTATTCTATACAAACTAAGAAGAAAGACTGAAAATGAGGTAATTGACCATCTCCTTACCTTAAACACAATCATATCTACTCCTTTCTGAACCAGCCCCACTGGCGTTTGCAGCCTTCTGATACTGAGGTCCTTTCCTTCAACACACATTTACCCCTATATGTACCGGCCCCATGGCGTTTGTAGCCACCTTAGCCTGGGTTCACACAGCATTACCTTCAACTCTACCACCACACTTCCTCCTTTATAAGATGGCTCGTGGCTCTTTTGTTGCCGATTAGGCAAGTTGACCGGCTGCCTGTTCACTGCATGCACTATATCATGTTTCCTGCCACATCATATTGATCAACGTTGATCTAGCTGCCTGGGCTGTTGTCCTCATTGTTTATGTGTGTTTACTCTCGCGTCCCCGGCAGAAGCAATGCGCAGAATGACATACTGCCAGGTTGTCATCTCCTATTGACTCTCAGCTGAAAAACGCAGTCTTGATTTGAAAAGAGTAAGTAACGATCAACATTGGATTGACGTTACTGTGCTCTCTGGCATTGGGCGCATCTGCGGAGGGTTCCACGGATGCACAGAGCCTTTCGGAGGACCAGCAGCGATGACTTCCTTTGTGATAGAGGCATGTTGTGCTAAGTCGTGTCTAGCCGTGAGTGATGTTATTGCTGAAGGAAACCCCGCTTCTCCAGCGGTGGCCATTAGATCTAAAATTAGGTCACCGCTGCTGCCGCATACTAGATCAACATGACACTTTAGGTACAAGTCCAAATTTATGTGCATTTATTAAACATCTGATATTTTAATATTCCACTCTCAGCTTCTAAGCCATCACCGGGATAACAGAGGTCTTGATTAAGCCGTAGGAGGCTCCTCTAATGAACCCTTCTGTGGTTCGTCTGGTGGTACGTTGTCCATAGATTGCTGTTGCGCATCTACTGTGGGAAGGAGGGACTTGCCTCAATGCCCTCCATCCCTTGGATGGAGATTATACCGGATTGACAAATTGATAGTTGCATCGTATCTCCGCCGGGACAACTTTGTTTCATTAGAAAAAAGGGTGTGATTTATTGTTGGTCTGTAACAGAAAATAGTCCTATTAGGGGAGGATGTGCTCAGTCCTCGGAGGATCCTCGCCAGTCGAGGTTCTGGTGGCAGAATTTATACTGCCAGCTAGTTAAAAGATATCAGTGTTTTTTTTTTTACCAGCGGATTCTCCGCCATCACACAGTCTTCCCATGAGGATCTTGCACATTCTTCACAAATTGATACCGCCTCTAAACCAGGCTCCTCAGCTTGTCTTTTTTCAGTCAGTTTGAGGCGTGAGAGGGAAAGCTGTGTAGTGTCCCTGTCAGAGGATGCCTAGTTTTATTTACAGCTGATGGGTAGGTAGCAGGCCTTTACGACTTTCCAGTAAACTTATGAGCCAGGACGGTGTGGAAGTGATTTTGAATCTCAAGAGACCGCGGTGACATCCGCGCTCCTGCTTTTACAGGTATTTAGACAGTGCACTCTGAGGCTGCCTGACACCAGGAGTGTTGCTTTTCTGATGCAGTTTGATTTTCTGTTGCATTTCCTTTCTTTTGTCAGATTCAAGGTACGATGCTTACATTGCTGTCGTTTTTAATTGGAAAAAGCAGTTTTTTTTTAAACGTTAGAAACATGGGGCCAAACAAAAGATTGGCATCAAGATGTATACCAAAATTTAGTTCAGCAAAAGAAAGTGCATGGCAGGGACTACTTAGAGTGGGCCAAGGCAGGCATGATTTCCTTGCCGAGGCAGGCAACCATCAATCTGTCTTAGAAGGTTTAGGTTTTATGGAGTTTTTCCAGTATCCACCAAGGTATGCAACAAAGGATGTGGGAGACCGCTGAGGTAGCTGGACAGTCCCTTAGAGACCTAAAATACAGCTGACTGTCATCTGGTACATATATGTTTTGCACACATTTGGGGTATAAGCTGGGCAAGAGGATGCATTTAGCTATTAAATAAAAGGAGGGGGGGGCAGAATGGAAGGAGGCCACAGTTTGATGATCTGCTAAATAAGATTCCAGCTACTTCAGAGACATACCTGAGATGCCTATTGACCTGTGCCTAGAAATTAGGATAGTATGATAAATAGTGTTGAGTGGTGTTGAATGCTACTAAGAGGTCTAATAAGCCCAAGGCTGTGACCTCACCTTTGTCCACCAATTTAAGAAGGTCGTCTTCAACAGATAGTACCACTACTTTGGGGAAAATGCACAATCTAACACCAGCCTGAAAAGGTCCCACAAGGCCATTATCCATAATATAAATTTGGAGTTAGTTTAGAATATTTTTTTCTGCAAATTTGAATTATTAAGTGTAAAGAGATATAGGTGTCAAATTAATTGGATCTAAGAGATCAAAATACGTTTTTAGAAGAGGTTTTACTATCTCCGTTTTCCACAAATGCGGTACTATTTCTGTTGTCAGTGATTTGGTAAAGATGGTAAATAATTTTTCAGCAAGAAGATGTGATTAGAGAGGCTTGTAACTAGACCAGAATCAAGCAGAGAGGCCGAAGGGCAGCTATTTCCAGTGACCCTCCCCAGAAGGAGCTCTTTGGTAATGTTGTCAAAAGCAGTTAAGGTGGGTGAGGAAGAGTCTAGTGTTGTCTTCACTTGACACATAGGGGGTTCAAGGTTAATTCCATTACAATTGTGTTTCTGATGTCGGAGATTTTATTTGAAAATAATAGGCCAGATATTTACTGAAGGTCTCTGAAGAAGAAATTTATTTGAAAATAGCAGGGGGTGACCAAAGCTCATTAATGCTAAAACGTTCTTTAGATACATTAAGGCTGTGGGGGATTCAAGTCTTAATGGAAAACTGTCCAAATGTTTTTCACTGAGTAACTTCTGATTTGTTGCATTGGGATAAACTGAAAAGCCTTGCCTAATCTGAGAATTTATCAACTAATCTTTTAAATTTGACTTGTATGTTGTTGACTGTTCAATTGTGGTGCCAAGTTGAGGGGGGAGGTTGAGGCTTTAACAGGTTCCTTTGTTGAACCTTTGGTTCTGATAATCATTAAAACTGGATATTATCAGTAAATGCAATCCCCTACTCACCACATGACCATGAACCATATATGTTTTCAGAGGTAAATCTGTAAAAACCTTGGACCAATCGGAAATGAACTGTTGTGGTCTAAATTTCACTGATGTATACGTTAAGACAATGTCTGAGTCCCAAGTGGTAAATAGTTTTCAACAGCCTGTCTTATGTAAAAGTACTTTATTTATAAAAATCAACGAACTAAGGGCAGCTGTTTCACAAGCTGTCAAGCCAAGCCAAAACTTCCTCCTAAAGCATTTGCTGTAGAAATATTGTTGCTTGGAGTAGCCACACAAGCCCAGGTACATAAAATATGTTATGCAACCTCTTCAAACTACCATCTAATCCTACCCAAAACATTGTTTCTTTAACTGAATGAACCTGCTGATCTTGTTTTCTTTCGTTTACTGCAGTAATGGTCAATTGACATGATACATATTGCACAGATAGGTCTTTTGAATAATGCCTTTTGATGTGAATATAAAAATTGCAAAGGTATACTTGCTCATCTCTTGTGATTCTGCTCAAAAGTATATCTTTTTGCCTACGTTTTCATTAAAACTCAAACCTCTCATGTCCTGTCACACTTTCAGGTTTTGGAAATACGCATACTCGTAATCTAGTATAGTTTTACAAAACGTTTGATAGCTAAGAAGCTTTTAAAACCTTTGAGAAACACTATCTGAAGATTAAATAACATATTTCTTAACTAATTCTAACCAAAGGACAATCTTCAAAGTGCAAAATCATATTAAATCTCTTTGAAGAATACGGCCCCTCTTTCTTAGACTGTCATTATATGTAGAATGCATGTTCTGCATCTCCAATGATGCAGAATTAGTTTCTCCTTTGGATATCCTTTTCTCCTTTCCTACTCTGTATTCCATCCTATCCATTTTTCATTGCATGTTAATCTTTATGATGCGTTCATATGATGTATGTACATTACAATCAATTATTTTCACCACTGCAAGCAAGATCAAGTTTAACAGAATGACCAAGGAAGAACTAGGCTGCAGTGGCTGATTACATCCTGGGGCACAAGCTCCAATTGCACAGTACAGATCTGAGTTAAATCAGGTTGTACAGTACTCTCATCTGATAGAAATCATTACAGGTTATCAATACCTAGAGGCACATCACAGTAAATGCACGGCAATGAGAAGATCTAAGCAGCCTCAACACAAACAATTCAAGATATTTATTCTTTACATGCAACTGTGGCAAATGCTAAACCACTTCAGCGCTATACCAAGTAAAAAACTAAAAAAGATTTGCTGCTGGACAGTACAAAGTATGCATTCTATGTGAGAATCAATTTTTTCGTAGCGTTGATCTTTATTTTTATTGGTCCTTTTGGAGCAAAAATGTTGACAGTCTGTGGCAAAATTTATCATGTCCTCTATATTATTTAATGTCTCTTTTCTAAATCACTATTGAGTTTTATTCTGTTCTTTTTCCATACATTATTGGAAACCTGTGCATGAACAATGATGTGTTGAGTACAATGGTTCTTCCGTTGTTGGCGGTGTCTTAAAAGAAATAGTCTGGAAGTATCCAGTAATATTGCCCACTTATTCAGAGATATATGTTACTTTTATTTTATTATCTCAAGACTAGTGCATTTCCAGAAATCCTTAGTTCATAACAGGGGATAGTTTATAATTTATTAGGAAAGTTGAAGTCATTCAGTGTAGCTGCTGGAGATACCTTCCGTTAATCTCTCTTGAGAAGATCTTGGGGAAATACATTAAAAAGAAATCAGTGATAATTGTATCTAGGATATGCCATCTCACTGCTGCAGTTTGGCACAAATATACTGCGACACACATTGATCTCTCGCCTTTTCCCTCAAATGACATACTAAGATCTTTAGAAGCAGATGATCTTTTGTGGTTTCTCTCATTAAACAATCCAACAGTTAATTACAGAACCATCACCAGCATCTACTCTACATTCATTGGGTTTCCAGCACATAAGTCAATATTAAACATCAACCCACTGACATGACAAACAGAAAAAATAGTTCTCAGAGAAAAGGATTCTTGCCTATTTGAATACATAAATTAGTCTAAATGAACATAGAAGACTTGGTGGCCCAAGAGTTGCAGGCCTCGAAAAATCATAAAAATGTTACTAGACCTGCAGGTCGGGTTACTTAAATAATCTGCTCGACCTAACTGTAATGTACTTGATCTGTAAACGGGTCTCAAATTGTGTGATCCCAGGCAAATAGTTTACATAGTCGCCTTATTTGTCATTCTACCATATGATTGCACCTTTAAATATGTGAGCTCAGCATTTCTGCAGTACAAAAAAACCTTTTTAGTTTGATTAAGTAGACTAGGGTTTGCTGCATGGATCACAAGAATCTAGCGCACATAACCATGACATCTAGTCCACATAACCCAGGACTTATTTTAGTTTACTAACAATATTGCCATCTGGGCAGGAGTGTTTCTCAGTTTGTTTAAACACTCAATTTTAATCAGTATACTACTAAACCATGATGTGGTAACATATTGTCACCTACACACAATAACTTTCCAAGGAATGTCCAACTACACTGCATTCCTTGCACCCCATATCTACCCAACAGATAATCATATCCAGTCACTCAGGATGATGGTTCCATAAGGGAGGCAAAAATAATGTAGAGCATATTTCCACTTATGTGGCTTCAGTCATTTCTTTTAAAATTAACTTTGTGCGACATGGTGACTGAGTGCATTAAATGAGCCAACATTACAGGAAGTAGGAACTAGGCTGCCACTCCTCCCATGCATGTTCTCAGAATCAGAGGCTTTCTGTATCTTGGAGAGCCTTTCCCTCCCACCTGCTCTGTCAGTATACCCTGCAGCATGTATTCTGCCTGCGCAGGAGCGTGGAACCACTACCATTATGGTTAGTCACAAATTACACCTTGGAATCAAAAGTGTAACCTTTTCCCTTGTCTCTAAAAGGTAGTGATCCAACTCCTGCTGGTTCCAATGTCATCACCAAACAAAGCTCAGCATTAGCAATTAAACCATTCCAGGTGTAAAATTGTATTTCTTCAAATCAAGTCTCTCCATCAAGTTGAAGATTGTACAGCACCAGTATTAAAACAATTGCATGCAGCATCAGTAGTGCTTGGAATTCGTAGGGTGCCACCTCCAAAATGTTAGAAGCAACCCAAGGGTGCGCCAGACTACACTCTCTAGACAAAGGCATTACCGATTCTTCTTTAGGAACCATCACCGAGAGAAGAAGTTAAGTCGGGTCACTATCCGGACATATAAGGCAGACTGTTTGGGTATACAACGAAATCAGCAGGCTGCCAGCACCAGGAACACATGTGATGAGATCAGTGCATTCTCATTTAGAGATTCAGAAGGTAACCTCCTGTACGCCTACTATCCAAAGGGAATTAATGTATTCCTGCAGTGGTTTTTCACGGGATCTGTATTAATCAGGGATCATTCAACATGTTGCCGAACCCCAAGCAAGCAAAGTGAAAACGTATATACTGAGAATTAAAACCTGAGATCAGCACTTTTGGTCCTCATGCAGCCTCAGAGCAAAGCTGAATGCAAGGATCCATACATCTGTTATAGCCAACAGGGAAGAAACACACTGCCCACTCAGCCGCAATTCAAGATTTGAACGGCCATGCATCAGTCAGGGTAAAGGTCAAAAGCAACGTTTAAAATATATTGTACATTATTGAAGGTTGGATTTTGCGTTGTGTATACCTTGAAAATGAAAAAAGTAATTTTATAACATACATGGTGAAATTAATGTTAAGCATTAGAGTGAATTCTGAATCCAGCTATTCAGTGCTACGGCACAGCAGCAGTGGAAAACAAACGTTGTTTACTGCTGATGCTCCGTCAGAAGGGAAGTATTTGGCCTCTTCGTAAAGGCACCAGAGACCTCAAGTGAAGGGTGTATTGGTAACTGGTTGTCCCACTTCTTTCTTCTGCCTGTCTCCGGCAGGCGGGACACTTTCTCCACCAACCCCCACACTCCTGGGCAGCTGTAGACCTCTGTTAACCCGCACTGACAGGGAACTGAAACCCGCTTTGACATGGCTGTCAAGGAGCCTGTCAGTGCAGCTCCCGCCCTCTGCTCCACAGAGAGCTGATATTGCAGCTTTGGCAGTGAGGGAGAGGAAATTGGGTGGCAGTAGTCCAGGGATTGTTGTTTTTACATTTGGGTTGGGAGAAAAGGGTGGGCAAGGACTTTTCTAATAAAATGGTGGCAGAGTTGGGACTGCAGGCTACCTGTGTTTTTTCTTGGGCTAGGTAAGATGGGCTGGTGTTGAATGCATAGGGTAGTGTGAGCAAGAGCAGGATACCGGTATTATTTTTTAATATTTCGCTGGGAAGTGGAGAGTTGCAGTATTTGTGCAAGAGGGGTGGAAGGAGGATATGGTTCTATCAGTTTCCCATGGCTCTTCTAATCCTACACTGCTGATAAAAGCAGGCGGAGATTAAATGGGGGTGCAAACAGACCAGAAAGCTGCAGATGCCTAACTGAGTAAAGGGGATGTTTTCACTCAGGCTGTTGAGTGGCACCATGGAGAACTCGTGCTTAGCTCTTGTTCACTATTTGTTGTCACTCGGAAACCCTTGGTGAAAAGCATCCTCTTTTTGAACGGTACTCAGGTACGTCCAGGGCGAGCTAGGTGGTGGCGGCTGGTACTTCAAGGTCTTCAGAGCTGCAGGAGGCCACGCTTGGGCTTCAGGTGTGAATTTAAGTTCGTCATTCCGTCTTTAGATGGACAGGACCAGATGAAGGTTCTGCTACATATGAACACTGGGCTTTTAGGACTGCTCGGTTTGTTAAAAAAAAAAAAATAGCCAGTGAAACAAGTGTAGCTTCTAAATGGATTATCCGAGCTCCCTTGCGTTGGTGTTTCCACAGTAGGGTTGGTAAATTGTGCTAATTAAAAAGTCGCTGTACACCACGCTAAAGCCCACGTTATGACCTGGAGAATACAGAACAGCAGAAGTTCACGCGAGACAGTTGTTTGGAGTTCACACTGAATAGTATGTATTTCTGGATCAGCAGAGTTGTATTTTTACTTAATTACGCAGATTGTTCTCTGTAAAGCTGGAAGGGAGTCTCATTGTTAAAATGTCGGCTGTCACCGGTGATATCCTTTTAACGCTGCTGTGCAGAGTTACTTTCTCTTATTTATGGCCTGACAGATCATCAGCTATTTGATCTACGGAAAGTCCATTTGATAGTGTTCCACAGTAAGAACAATGAGTTGAACTATTGCACCTTGAATGAGATACTCAAGAGAGGGCGCTTTGGTTCCACTAATTAAAAGACATGAAATGCTGCACTTCCATCAACTTATGTTATGTGGCGCAAATTGGGTATTGCTGCCTCTTGTAACAAAACCGATCAAAAACAGTAACCAAGCACGGAAAAAGCGTGTATAGAATGACGAGTTCTTAATGGCTGAAAAGGAAGCGCCACAAGCATGCCCGCGGTTTCCTTCTCGGCGACGTATCTAAGAAAACAACGCAAACAATATTTCAACTTCCGGTTCGTTGCCTGCCAACTGTGAGGCATGTGAGTTTGTTGTAAATATGCGGGCGGTGTGAATAAAGAACATGGATGTTGTCACCAGTGGATATGCCAAGCCTTCCCACACTTTTCATATTCTGAATGCACTTTAAGATGTAGATGCAAGAATTGATGAATCAATCTCTTCGGTTCGGCATGGTCATTAAATCAGTTCTAGCGGAGCTATCCTTCGTAAACACATCCTTCTGAACAGTTGTCTTCAGACTGTGGGGCGAGCACCTGGAGAGGGCTAGGGGAAAGGCAGGGACTTGTATTGACGTCAAGGGATGTTCCCGGGGTGGTCGGGTGGGGGCGGTAGGACCTCACAATGTAAAAAAGAAGCCGAAACAAGCATTGGCAAAGCCAATAGTCTCGTCTTTGGGACCTAGTGGCCTTGCCAGTGCTTTTTTGAGATGCCGTACATCATCAGCAAAATCATTTTTTGGTGATGCTGTGCACCATCAGCCACAGAGAAATAACAAGAATTGGCTAAGCCAGTAGGTCTCGCCTTTCAGGAGCCTACGCAACCTATTGGCTTTTTGGGTAAAATAAATGTTTTTTACTGATGTTCTGCAGCATCCACACAAAAGCAAAAAAGCACAATGGTGTGTCTGCATTCATGTATTATCATGCATTTCATGTATGCTCAAAAGCCGACCAGCATCATGACATATGCGCTTGCACGCATGTGGTATGACTGCCATTATTTTGTTTATTTTTCATACACGGTTCTAAGTTGCCAGCCTTGGTGCATTAATAACAAAAACATTTAAACATGCGTCAATGCGTATTTTGTAAAAGTAACACCCCAACACAAAATTCCAGCTGCCAGGCCCCCCAAAAAATGTTTAAAACTTTGTAAAAAATAATCACAGCACGTACACTTCCACGGAGCACTGAAAGAAATAGAAAAATGTGAACAGTGGAAGGATAAAAGTAATCTAATCAAAAAGATAGGAAGTTAAATAAGAAAGGATATAGATATATTGTATTCTTGGTTTTAATCTTACTTCCCTTCTGCCTCCCTGGACACGCAGATTAAGCAAATCAACAACAAATAAAATGTCTCCTCTCAGTTTTAACAATGTATTAATCGAATGGTGTCCTGAATCACAAGAGTCTTTAATCAGAACATATTGGGTGTTATGGATTTGTAAATGTGATAAACTGTCTAAGTGAAAGGATTTTGTGCAAGGTTCTGCGAAGGGAAACACTTGTTTGAAACTAAATGGTGAATTTGAATCGAATTTACGTCCCTATAAAATAGAGTATGAGCCAGCTCCATCTTTGGCCTCCTACAATCACATGAAACACATTCTGGACCACCTTTAGTTTGATAGACATTTTAGATGGAAGGCCAAGACACTAATGGACTTTCTGTAAACCATCAGTGATTGTTTCTGTTCAATAGTGCACGTGTCAAAGAAATAATTTAACCTTTTTGTATATTTTATTTCGTTTTTGTCTTCTATGTGATGTAAACATGAATAGAAAGTCAAATAATACGTTAAACTTTAATGAAGACGTGGCCCTAGCAGTGCTTATTTTGTAAATAAAAACGTGCTGGTGCCCAAAGCTTCCGTCTGAAACATGCGGTTGCTGCAGTTAAATGTGCGAGCACTGAACACTGAGGCAGCGTCATCCCTAAACCATCTCGGGCCACTCCCTGCCCCGTTAGATCACCTTTGAAGCTTTTCGCTTTCTCCCTTTGTGAAGCATTTTCGTTTTTCTCTTCTCTCATCTTTCCCATGTGTCTTTTGCTTGCAGTAAATGCTTAAGGCAGAAAAATAAGTGCCCCCTCGAAAATAAGTGCCGGTGCCCTGCACCGGAAACAACGGGCTCAAATTAAGCACTGGGTCATAGTCCTTTGCAGGATTGGCAAGTAGATTTATGTGCATGGCTGTTGCATGTGAACCTCTGTGCCAAAGGGGATGCCTGTCTGCTTAGGATGGTATTCAACTAATTTGAGATGAAACTGAAGTCAGAATAGAAGTCAATTAATAGCGATCAATCACTTTTCAAACAAATGAGTGAACAAGACACGTGATAATATCCATATTCAAGCAGTCAAAGGATAAACGAAAGAGCAGTGAAAAAGAATTGATGTAAAATATGTCAGCAAACTAGAAATTGTTTGATTAAAACATAAACTCACTTAAAACACAGACTCCGTTTTTGAGCTATTGAAGCGGCCTGAAGTTAGTTTGCAATTGTTGTTGTTTAATATGGTTTAAAAGGTAAGAAGCCAGAGATTGGTTACAGTTCTTGGCCTGAAACATGATAAACTTTAGGCAACACAGAGAGTATGAGGTTGGATACGAGGGGAGAAAAGCACAAGAGAGTGATAGAGAGAAAGAGAACACATGCACACCTAGAAGCGTAAGCAGTAGAGAGCTGGAAAACACGTGCACTCCATTAGGGTGCTTAAACAAGGAGAAAAAAGTAACTCACTAAAAGTGAGCAGTGGAAGGATAGAAGCTAGCCAGTCAGCGAGGTAGTAAAGAGGCTCTTCTCAGTGACAAACACAAGATAAACAAGGATATCCTTCAAATAAGAAGCAAGCAAGTGAGAGTGACAGTAACGCCAAGCAGTGGTAAGCAATGTGCAGGCTATAAGCCATTGATAACCCCAAAATTGACCTTTCACAACCAGACATCAGCCCTGTCTGGTAGGCTCGACCTAAAAAATAAAAATAAAAGGTGTGATGATGTTTTATTTTGTAGGGAAGCACATGCGTCATCACACAAGTGCACACCTCTCAAATGATGGTTTCATTTTTTTATTTACTGATCTAAGATGGATTTGAAACTAAATTGGAGTACCGCAAAATAGCTTTTTAAAAGCAGTTTGGCCAGGAGCGATTTGCTGCTGCACCATCCAAAAAATGTAAATAAAGAAGGGATTGCACAGGGAACAGTGGGGTGTGTACGGAGAGTGTGTGGGGAATAAAACAAAAATAAATTGATGAGGGGAGGAGGGGGAGAGCAGTACACAAGCGAGACCAACTTGGGGCCAGGGGAGGGAGAAGCACATGATAAAGAGAACAACACAGCCTGGGGTGGAGGAGTTTGTTGAGGGCGAAACACACAAGAGGGAGAGTGAGCAGTGAATGAATAAGAGACGACATGGAGCTTGAGGTATGTATTCGGTGTGAGGATAAGCACGCAAGTCAGTGAGTTGAAAAATATGCTCTCTCATGGAGCAATAAAGCAAAATGAAAAAAGTAATTCCCCAAAAGTGAGTAGTTGAAGGATGCAATTTAGCCCAGCAGAAGGATTGTAAAAAGGGTAGGCTCCACGGTAGGCACCAACATAAGAAGGGGAAGACAAATCAAGCAAATGAGAGTGGTAACAATAAAGCCAATGAATGGCAAACAATGGACAGGCTGTAAACCCACTGCAGGATTTTGGGAAGCCCGCAAAATATTTTTCACAACCAGACAGCTTGCGATATCTGGCAGACAATACCTAAAAAATGTTGAAATATGATGCATAAAGCAGAGCGGCTGTTAGCCACTCTGGAATAGCCAGTTAGTCCCTCGTACCTGCCAACTCACACAATGCAATTATATGTCACACAATTTCGGCTCCCTTCACATGGTGAGGACCCAAAATTATATGCATACAGTGGTAGAGAAAACAAGCTGGAAACCACTGCGCAAAGTGTCATTCTAGCTCGTCTTCAGAAGCTCTCAGCAGCCGAAGTCCATTAAGGGGCGTAAAAACCGCCCCAGGACATCAGTGACAGCCTAAGCAACCCTTTTTTTTTGGCAGGGGTTGGTGAGGGGTTCAGAGTGCTTCTTGGGTAGATCTGGACACCTGGCTACACTCACCCCCACACCCCCTGAGGCCCACTTCCTCATTAAACAGTTAAATAAATTTATAGGTTGGCAGGTATGGTACCTTTTTTGACATTCTTGTTCTGGCTGGGAGTATTTGTCAATGGAGGGTGTCTAAATTATCCCAGACACTTACTCCAGTTTTTGTAATGGATCAAATAATGGGCATTTTTATGTTGAAATGTCTGTTATTGGCAATCATGAATTTGAGAATTCATTTAGGAGGACTGTAGGAGGCTGGCCTGGTTTGTAGTGGGTACCCTAGGTACATACACCTTATACCAGGTCCAGTTATCCCATATTAGTGAAATGTTTTCAGTGTTCTCCCAGCTTAGTCTGTTAGAGGTAGCTGTAGTAGAGCAGCTTAGGCTGAACTGAGAGACATGCAAAGCTCCTGCAATACCACTATAGTTACACAGTACTTATACACAATAAAAGACAAATCTCGGTGTTACCAAAAACAAAGGTACTTTATTTTAGTGACACAAGGCCAAAAATATCTTAGAGGCAATATTCCTTCTGAAGGCAAGTATTATACACAATATATACACTAGAGACCAAAATCAGGTGGGTAAATAGTCACAAAATAATGCAAACAGCAGAAAATACAATAGAATGAAATAGGAAGCAATAGGCCTAGTGTAGTGTGTAGAGGGGTGCTGGGAGTGTAAGAAAACCACAAAGGTGAGTAAAATACCCCACCCTGGAGCCCAGGAAAGTAGGAGAAATGTACTGCAAGTTTCCTCAGGACACACTACAAGTCGTGATAAGAGTTATTGCAAGAACCAAGCAAGACTGCAAGCAACAAATGGTGGATTTCTGGACCTGAAGACCTGTGAAGAGAGGAGACCAAGTCTAGAAGTTGCAGAAGATTCCAGAAAGTACAGGAGCCCATGCCAACCAAGAAGATGGTGCAAAAGAGGATTCTACGGTTAGAAGAAGTCTGCAGAAGAGCACCAAAGAAGATGGCTGCAGGTTCCTGCATGATGCAACATATGTCCCATGTCAAGATGTTGGATGCAGGCAAGTTGCAGCACTGGATTCGTCCACCAAGCCTTGGTTCAAGCAATGTCGCAGTTTGTGTCAAAATGTCACTGCCTGGACCCAGGAGGGACCTGGGAGCCTCATCTCGGACTGAGGAAGCAGAGGGGGCTCCCAACACTGGAGGAGTACCACAGATGACCAGGCAGCACCCACTGGAGTCCCAGGACATGGTGACAAAGAAGGTGCAAATTGCGGTTGCGGCAGCACTACAAAAGAAGATCCCACACCGCCGGAGAACAACGCAGCAAGTTGAGCGTCGCAGGATGGAGTGCTGGGAACCTGGGCCACGCTGTGCATGAAGGATTCTTGCAAATAGTGCACAGAGGCCTCAGGGGCTAGAGATGACGTGGTGCAAAGGGGTGCTATCGTAAACCGGGAAGGAAGCTCTTACCTCCGCCAAATTTGGACAGCTGGACCTTAGGACAGTCTGGGTCGAAGGGGTCCACCACCTGTGTTCCAGGGACCATGCTCGTCGCCAGGAGAGGAGTCCCAGAGAACTGGTTGTCGTCTTAGAAGGTGCCTTCTGGAGCAGGGAAGAGACTCCATCACTCCACAGGCAATTTCTTCAGTCCTTCTGGTGCTGGGTGAAGACAGGGAGTCCTAAGAGTGTGCACACCTTGGAATCTGTTGCAGTTGCTGGCTGGAGCTGAAGTTGCAGAGTCACAGTAGCCTTCTTGGATCCTTTGTTGCAGTTACAGCGGTTCCTGGAGCAGTCTGCAGTTCATTCGACGGTCAGAGGATGAAGCAGGAGTTGCAGAGGATTCCTGGTGGAAACTTGCAAGCCAAATCTGAAGAGGAACCCACAGGAGAGACCCTAAATAGCCCTGAGAGGGGGATTGGCTACCTAACCAGGTATGCACCTATAAGGAGAGGTGTCTGATGTCACCTGCTGACTGGCCGCTCAGAGATCTCCAGAGTGTCTCCACACCTTGAAAAGCAAGATAGCTAACACCAGGGACAGACTGGAGGATCTCTGGGCACCACCCTTGGGGTGGTGATGGACAGGGGAGTGGTCACTCCCATTTCCTTTGTCCAGTTTCGTGCCAGAGCAGGGATTGGGGGTCCTTGAACCAGTGTAGACTGGCTTATGCAAGGAGGGAACCATCTGTGCCCTTCAAAGCATTTCCAGAGGCTCTGGGAGGCTACCCCTCCCAAGCCTGTAACACCTATTTCCAAAGGAAGCAGGTGTAACACCTTCCTCCCAAAAGGAAATGCTTTGTTCTGCCTTCCTGGGACTGAGCTGCTCAGACCCCAAGAGGGCAGAACCCTGTCTATGAGGTGGCAGCAGCTGTAGCTGCAGTGCAAGCCTCAGAGAGCTGGTTTGGCTGTACTGGGGGTCCATGTTGGAGCCCGCAGTATGCATGGGATTGGCCCCCCAAAACCTGATTTGGAATGGGGGGACAATTCCATGATCTTAGCACCTTACATGGCCACATTCGGAGTTGCCATTGTGAAGCTACATATAGGTATTGACCTATATGTAATGCACACGTGTAATGGTATCCCCAAACTCACAGAGTCAGGGGATTTGGCCCTGGACAGCGTGGGAGCACCTTTGCTAGTGTAAGGGTGCCCTCACACTTAGTAACTATGCACCTAGCCTTCAGTAAATGAAGGTTAGACATATAGGTGACTTATAAGTTACTTAAGTGCAGTGAAAATGGCTGTGAAATAGTGTGTGCACTATTTCACGCAGGATGCAGTGTCAGTCCTGTGAAAGGGTTTGTCTGAGCTCCTTATGGGTAGCAAAAGAAATGCTGCAACCCATATGGATCTCCTGGAACCCCAAGGCCCTGGGTCCCTAGGTACCACATACTAGGGACGTATAAGCGGGTTCCAGTGTGCCAATTGGAAATTGAAATTGGAATATGAAGTCACTAAGCTATAGTGACTAATTTAGAAGCAGAGAGAGCATAAGCACTGAAGTTCTGGTTAGCAGAACTTCAGTGACACAGTTTAGCACTACTGAAAACACACACATTAGGCCACAGAGTATGAGCATCTTAGTCCTGGCTAGCAGGATCCCAGTGAGACAGGACATCGCACCCTAATAACCTGCCTCCGCACCACTGGAATCCTAGGACAGGCCCTAGACTGGATCATCTCGTTCCTCTCCGAAAGAACCCAGAGAGTCCACCTCCCTCCCTTCCGCTCAGAACCCACTGAGATCATCTGCGGCGTATCCCAAGGATCCTCGCTCAGCCCAACCCTCTTCAATATCTACATGAGCCCCCTCGCCGCCATCGCATGCAAATACGACATCAACATCATATCCTACACTGACGACACCCAGCTGATACTCTCCCTCACCAAAGACCCAACCACCGCCAAAACCAACCTACAGGAAGGAATGAAAGATGTTGTGGAATGGATGATGCTCAGCCGCATAAAACTGAACTCAGACAAGACGGAGGTGCTCATTCTCAGACAATCCCCATCCGCCTGGGACGACTCCTGGTGGCCCACGCCGCTGGGCACCGCACCAACCCCCTTGGATCATGCACGCAACCTCGGGTTCATCCTGAACCCCCTCCTCACAATGACCAAGCAAGTCAATGCCGTCTCGTCATCACGCTTCAACACCCTACGCATGCGCCGAAAAATCTTCCAATGGATCCCCACTGAAACCAGAAAGACAGTTACCCATGCCCTTGTCACAAGCCGACTGGACTACAGAAACACCCTATACGCAAGTACCACTGCAAAGCTTCAGAAACATCTACAACGCATAGAGAACGCCTCTGCACGCCTCATCCTCGACATCCCTCGCCACAGCCACATATCCGCCCACCTGCAACACCTGCACTGGCTCCCCGTCAACAAGAGGATCACCTTCAGGCTCCTCACCCACGCACACAAAGCACTCCACAACATGGGCCCCGAATACCTCAACAGCCACCTCTCGTTCTACACGCCCACCCGCCAGCTCCGCTCAGCCAGCCTCGCTCTCGCCACCATCCCATGGATCCACAGAACCACCACCGGAGGAAGATCATTCTCCTACCTGGCAGCCAAAGCATGGAACTCCCTCCCGCTCACCTAAGAACTACGCAGGACCATCTCGCCTTCAGGAAACTCCTCAAGACATGGCTTTTCGAGCAGCAGTAACCCCCCCCGAGCGCCTTGAGACCCTCTCGGGTGAGTAGCGCACTCTATAAATGTTCTGATTGATTGATTGATTGACAGGCAAAACACACTGACAAATAGGGTTTTAACTATGAGCACTGTGTTCCTGGCTAGCAGGATCCCACTGAGACAGAAAAAACACACTCACACACTCCCAAACGGGCCAAAAGTGGGGGTAACCATGCTAGAAAGAGGCTACTTTCTCACAAGGACTAATTGAACATAAGTGCAAAGTTCAAAATTCTTACCAGGTACATATTTTCCATGTAGCCCAATGTCTTGTGCAGCACCTTCAGCCAGTCGTGGTACTTTAGCCAACAAAACATTATAGCAACTCATAGCTTGACATTAAGGCCACTGCCAGGCATGCGATGATGTGAAAAAATAAAAGGTGAGAATGAACATCAATTTTGTAAAAAATTCTTGCAGGCTCTCTGAAGTCCTTCATACATTTTGGACCCTTGCCAGCAATATATTTATATTTATATATGTGTGATTCATTGTAAAAGAAATAATACCGAACTGTGCTTTTGAACTATTCTTTTAAAATGCATCATTACCCAGATATTCTACATGGAATTTCTGGTTTGCTTGCATTGTTCCATTTAGTGGAGTAAATTGGAAATCATGACTGAAATGAGGTTCTATACTTGGTAGAGAGTGTGTCTTCCAACCCCAACCAAATCCTTGAGCTTTCTTGCTAAGATTATGTAGCATTTTATGGAATTAATTTTAAGAAAACATGTTTGCCCCTCTCACATGTGTGTGTGTCGTCACGACATTAAAGAGTTTGAAAGCCACAGTGTTAGAATGTCTAAAGCTTGAGGTCTCCAATGCTGCATCTCAATTCTCACCCCTGCGTTGTACGCACACACAGAAAACAACACGTTCCTGTGCTGTAACACCGCAGCAATATAAAGCCTTGGATACTTCAGGCGTTGTTTTCTCTTGCAATCTACTTACAATAACACGTTTGTTTATTTCTATGTCCACAAAACTAATGTGATACATTATTTGAAGACTGAACTTTCTGTTTCCCCACAGAGAAAACGGTTTTCCTGGGGAGAAAGCAATTCTTTCCCACACGTACGATTAAGAATTATGGCGCTACCCTCACACTTTTGTGATTGTTCACGTAAACCTGACCATGCACCCAAAATCGATGAACTTTTCCTGCATTCACCACTATAGAAAACCCACTATACTGTGAATGTTCTTTGCCTGTAAATTCCCATTCCTATCACAGGCCATAGATATAGCGCACTGCCCTTTAAGCAATTGTTGCAAGGAGCTTGCCATTTAGTATTACTTCATTGGTTAATCCAGCAGCCTCTGCACTACAAAGAAAAGTGTGGTGGGCCTTAGCGATAAAGACGCTCCCAAGAAGGATCTGAATATTTCAAAACACTACACGCCCTCAAAATTGAGAAGGTACTCTTTCCTCCATGAGTCTCCTGAGCTGGATGTGTAACTTTCCTCTTGTTCCTGCCTCTAGGACATTCATACGCGCCTGTGTCCGTGTCATGTGTTTGTCCAGGGTGCTGCTGCCAGAGCCCTCTCACAGCATTCCTCTCATCCTAGATCTCAGGCCTCAGTTTAACTCTCATTTGCAAACTCTGAATCTCCAAACTCAGTGAGAACAAACTCCACGTCTCTGCCCAGTTCTCTCCAGTGCCCTTCTCAAGACTCGTGGTATCCAGGCTGAAAACAAGGGACCTTGATACATTTATAGCATGTCCTGCTGCCTCCATCCGTTGTCATTATTGTCATTTACGTGCTCTGTAAAAAGTCAAAGCTCTTTCAGATACCGAAACAAAGTAGCCCTATCGTCCCTGATTGGACATCACAACACAAGGTGTGCCCGGCTTCCTGCTTCGTGACTCCACAAGAGCCTTCTCTGGCTCACTTAACTACTCGCAACCTGCTATTTCTATTCTCCATACCCAACACTTCCTTAAAAGTACAGTTTATTTCCCCACCAGTAAAATGTGATTTTGTCCCTCAACTCTTAACAACTCAAGAAAGATGAGAACACTCCAGTGAGATATTCCTCCATATAAAACGCTGCAAGTTCTGGAAATCTCTTTATACCCCTCAATCTAGAAATTGACCTCTTCAGTTCCACTTACTGGCCGCAGCCCCTCTGTAAGCGACGCCCCCTTGCCTCCACCAAACCACACCTCTTTAGTCACATGATCCTTGCCAGCCACGAGGAACAATGAGTGTGAAAACAATAATCTAAATAAAGCAGCATATTGGTGGTAGCCTGGACCCCTTGGAATCCATGTCATCTTCTTTTGTAGTGCTAAGGCTGCCTTGGCTGCTTTGTTTCGTACCGTGTGAAACTTAACAAGCACTGGCAAAGCCAATAGGTATCACGTTTGCAAGACCTGTTGGCGTTGTCAATGTTTTTAAGTGCTGCTGTGCAACAAGGCTTAAAATCAAGAAAAAAGCAATATGATGTGGCCAGTGTCGACCGCATCATAGAGTTTTTTTTAATTCATGTTGCTGTGCAATATGTAAAAAAAGCAGAGGAAGCAATATGAGGGAGAGGGGTGAGAAGGAGGAGGGAGTATGGGGAAAACAAAATGAGGGAGGCGTGGGGAGGAGTGAGGGAGTATCATATGAGGGCATGGTGACTGGGAGGGAAAAAAGAAGAAAAAGTACCTCAATTGCAGTGCAAGCAGTGGACGGACACTAATTAATTTGAATCAATCTGTGCTTGGTCCATGTTCCACAGAAAGGAATGGAAGTTATGCTTTGCCTGCACTAGCCAATTAGGATGCAGCAAAGATTAGTGACACTGAAGTGAACAAATCGTAAGAAATGGAGAGGCTCCAAGCCCTTCATTGTAAACAACAATGCCTTGCAAGGGAGGGCACATGCAGAACATGCTCTAGCGCAGGCTTCACCTAAATATGAGTTTTCTGGGAGACCCTCCTAGTAATCTAGATTTCCCATGAATGAAGATTTGTGATTATATCACCATACCTGTACATTTTACCGGTTTTCCGTAGTGTGTAATCTTATTTGTTGCTCTGGACACAGACTATGATTTGTGTGTCTGATTTCATCAAAAATTGGCTTTGTTTAGTGCACTTTCTAATGATCGCAGATTACACAGACACTGGAAAGAGCGCAGTGGAGAAACTCAGAGTAGCATTTTCTGACCTGCGTCCCTCGAGCGGGTCCTTCACTGCCCCCTTCCAGAGGTTAGGATGTAGGGTGTTTCTCCATAGACATTGGCAGCACAACTGAGTGCATGACTTCGGCGATATTGTTGAAGCTCTGCAAACACGCAGGGCTACACCCTTCTTCGTGGAGTCCCCCTTAAAGGGCTCCCTGGGTGGATCAATCACTGTGCATTACTTCATGGGTGGCACAGAGCAAGCCTTTCGTTTTACTCCTGCATCTGCATCTGCAAGACCCATGGGCAAAGGCATTTCATCATTTACAGGGGCCATGTTTCCATACAATCGAAGAATTTCCTACTCGCTTTTTTGCAGCAGTGCAAACGTCTCTGTCCCCTTCTGTGACATAGAAGTTCCCTGGTAGACCTTGCGGGAGCAGAATCATGCTTCAGTCCTGGGGCTCTGCCACACTCCTAATAGATCGTTTACCCAGTGTTCCTGGTGGTTTGTAGGAACAAAAGTATATACAGGGAGTGCAGAATTATTAGGCAAATTAGTATTTTGACCACATCATCCTCTTTATGCATGTTGTCTTACTCCAAGCTGTATAGGCTCGAAAGCCTACTACCAATTAAGCATATTAGGTGATGTGCATCTCTGTAATGAGAAGGGGTGTGGTCTAATGACATCAACACCCTATATCAAGTGTGCATAATTATTAGGCAACTTCCTTTCCTTTGGCAAAATGGGTCAAAAGAAGGACTTGACAGGCTCAGAAAAGTCAAAAATAGTGAGATATCTTGCAGAGGGATGCAGCACTCTTAAAATTGCAAAGCTTCTGAAGCGTGATCATCGAACAATCAAGCGTTTCATTCAAAATAGTCAACAGGGTCGCAAGAAGCGTGTGGAAAAACCAAGGCGCAAAATAACTGCCCATGAACTGAGAAAAGTCAAGCGTGCAGCTGCCACGATGCCACTTGCCACCAGTTTGGCCATATTTCAGAGCTGCAACATCACTGGAGTGCCCAAAAGCACAAGGTGTGCAATACTCAGAGACATGGCCAAGGTAAGAAAGGCTGAAAGACGACCACCACTGAACAAGACACACAAGCAGAAACGTCAAGACTGGGCCAAGAAATATCTCAAGACTGATTTTTCTAAGGTTTTATGGACTGATGAAATGAGAGTGAGTCTTAATGGGCCAGATGGATGGGCCCGTGGCTGGATTGGTAAAGGGCAGAGAGCTCCAGTCCGACTCAGATGCCAGCAAGGTGGAGGTGGAGTACTGGTTTGGGCTGGTATCATCAAAGATGAGCTTGTGGGGCCTTTTCGGGTTGAGGATGGGGTCAAGCTCAACTCCCAGTCCTACTGCCAGTTCCTGGAAGACACCTTCTTCAAGCAGTGGTACAGGAAGAAGTCTGCATCCTTCAAGAAAAACATGATTTTCATGCAGGACAATGCTCCATCACACGCGTCCAAGTACTCCACAGCGTGGCTGGCAAGAAAGGGTATAAAAGAAGGAAATCTAATGACATGGCCTCCTTGTTCACCTGATCTGAACCCCATTGAGAACCTGTGGTCCATCATCAAATGTGAGATTTACAAGGAGGGAAAAGAGTACACCTCTCTGAACAGTGTCTGGGAGGCTGTGGTTGCTGCTGCACACAATGTTGATGGTGAACAGATCAAAACACTGACAGAATCCATGGATGGCAGGCTTTTGAGTGTCCTTGCAAAGAAAGGTGGCTATATTGGTCACTGATTTGTGTTTGTTTTGTTTTTGAATGTCAGAAATGTATATTTGTGAATGTTGAGATGTTATATTGGTTTCACTGGTAATTATAAATAATTGAAATGGGTATATATTTTTTTTTGTTAAGTTGCCTAATAATTATGCACAGTAATAGTCACCTGCACACACAGATATCCCCCTAACATAGCTAAAACTAAAAACAAACTAAAAACTACTTCCAAAAATATTCAGCTTTGATATTAATGAGTTTTTTGGGTTCATTGAGAACATGGTTGTTGTTCAATAATAAAATTAATCCTCAAAAATACAACTTGCCTAATAATTCTGCACTCCCTGTACAAGACACCACAATTTTAAATATTTTCCTTTACTGGTACCTTTATCCAGCGGTAGATCTGAATTCGTGGTTGTTTTGATTGCTAGAGATTTTCTTATTGTTTTATTTTGGAAGAGAATGAGATAGCTCAATGTGTTAATGCACCTGTTACAGGCATCTGTGTAGAATTTGATTTTGGCATTCGCGAACCAATCTGTTTTTAACGAAGACTTGTCATGGAGATAACAAGAGTACATTCGAGTAATGCACTAGAGGCTTTCAAGATTGAGACAGAAAGGGCTGCATAGAAATACGTTGACGGCAAAGAACAGGAAATCGTTAATTTAATGTTTCGTATGTTCTAATCGCTGAAGCATTAGGTTTAGTAAATAAACGGACACATTACGTGCATTGGCCTACACTGTTGTGTTTGTAAGTGCTGAGCGCAACAAATCGTACATGGTGGCTCAACGAGTCGGCAGCATGGAACCAAACGTCCACAAGATGTCAGTCGAGAGCTGAGCCTTGATTTGTTCTGTCATCATGACGGTGTGCTTATCTCACTAACACGTCCTAGTATTTTTCCTACTTACAACATAAGAATTACATTTTATTCACATTGATATGGTATAATATTGTACATAAACATAATCATTTTAATCTGAAACTAAACACTTGAAAGATGCCGTCTGTGCCTGGCCTTTTAACCAAGACACTTGATATATATATTTTTAACATTCATGCTGTTATTTCTTGTTCGTATTACTGTTTGTCAGTTCCAGGATCTTTGGGGACTCACCAACTGATCATTTTCTATAATTATGTGATAGATTTCAAGGATAGACCTAATATCCCACATGACTTATTCTATAAATATATATAGCTGATCCATAGAAATAAAATGTAAACTATCTTACAGTCGTTGCGTATGGATTGTTAAATACATTGCCAGCTCCTATCTAGGTATAAAATAATACAAAAATATCAGAACTGTTTGTTAAGCAATTTCTGTGAATATATGAATAGATTGATGGGGCCGCGCCCCTCTGCAGTATCTTCACTTCACACTTAATTCTCAGGATCTTTTGTCTTCCAGCCTTGAACTAACCTAGTGTGTTTGCGCGTGCGCAGTTTTTAACATAAGTCCATTTCATACAGGACCACTATTTTCACAATTCCTGACAATAAACCTCACATACAAAAAATACTTTAATATCAGATATGCAGAGACAAAAGGGCAGGTTTACTAAAATATAGTGCAAAACAGCGCAGCAGCCAGAGTTGCTGCGCTGCATTGTGGTAGGGAGAGAGAGCAGCGCCGAGCTATATTGACTAAATAAAAGTGTCCTGTTGCTGCTCTGCTTCCCCGACGCACAGGCTGCCTAGAGGCACGTAGACACCCTGGTTGCACTGTGATCTCTACAATAGGTTTTGTACTTGAAATATACTCTTTCAGTACAAAATCCTGTTTGCTGCAAATGCAATTTCACACGTTGGATGTGTGCTGTACATTGCAGCACATGTGGATTGTGTGAACCGATGAGAGAAATGAAAATATTTCTTCAAGTTTGCCCCTGCTTCATGGAGGCATACTTTTTAACACAAAGTCAGACTGTCAGACTGTTTTATTCTATAGGACTTTGCGTTGAAAAACCATGGGTGCTTGCGTTGTACTGCCCATGTACTACTCATATTTCTCCCTCTTGACACAAAGCATTACAAAGGGGATGTTCCAGAGCAAAAAAATAAGTTTTACGCAGGCAGGTAAATATCATTTGAAGACTTTGGGCCTGACGTAGATGTTGGCGGTAACAGTCCTGACACCGGTTTTCTGACTGAAAACGTGTCTGACGCCATGAAGGTCCGCCCGCCGTATTCAGATGTTAGCGGTCCCATAGGCTTTAACCCGCCCACGTCCTGCCGACTCCGCCAAGGAATCCAATCCACCACTATGGTGCCATAAGAAAGAATATCTGACAGCGGGACTTACCTCTGAGCAGATATGGATGTGCCATACTACGAAGCAAAAGTGGTAGACTGACCTCCACTTCTGACATGGAGGATTGGGGGGGGGTAAAGGGAGTGACAGTTCACCTTTTCTCCTGATTCTACTTCTGTTTCTGGCTGGACACGACTGCACAGGACCCTCTGTCGCTGCTGCCCTGGGGCCATGAAGAAAACACCCCCGTCTCTCAACACAAAGGTAGGCAACTTGCATTGGCTGTGTACGTGGGGGGGAAGGGGTGGTCACCCTTCATGGACACAGGACCACTGCAGACATACACGATACAGTCATTTTTTAAAATTACCGTGACATTAATATTTTAGGGGCACAGGTGGGCCAGACATGAGTGTGGACACATATCGAACACACAAACCGCTATCATTATGGTGCCAGTATTCATTGCCAAATGAATGCTGGCACCAGAATGACTGTACATTCACACTTGTCAATTGTGCTGATGTGAGCGATTTACAAGGGGACATGTACCTGTCATGTTGTGTTTGAGTTGTGTGTGTGTGAGTTAGAGCATGTACATGTAAGTGTGATGCGATTGGCTGGGTGAGGTGGAGGGAGGTGTAGTGGGTGGTGTGGTTGTGTCAGTATGTGTGCCACTTGCATATGGCATGAATGTTATTGTGTATGTTGTGTTGTGAACTCAGGTGCATGTTGGTGTGTGCCGGTCGCTGTCATGATGTGTTTAGATGTGCTTGTGTGTGCGTGTTTGTGTAGATGAGTGTGTTGTTTGTTGAGGATGTTTGTGTGTGGGTACAGTGTCTCTACTATGTGTATGTTGTGTGATGGATGTACCTGTAAATGTGTTTGCAGCATGTATGTGTTATGTTGTTAATAGCAATAGATAATGGTGCGTATACTGTATAGTGTGTTGTGTGTGATGCAGGGGGGCACATATGTGAAGGGTAGACTGTGTTTGTGTGACTGGCCTCTTTTCCACGGCCACGGCCACTGCCGTTGTCCATTGTTATCCTCCCTTTGTCAGCAAACCATCGTCAGTACACCGCCTGTCCAACTAAAACATCTAAATACGGTCAGCAGGAACCCACCTGCCTGACAGCTAGGAAAAGCACTCCATCATGGTGGTCTTTGGCTCAGCCGCAATACATCTAAATACTGCGGGCGGCAGACCGTCGACTTGGCAGTCTTCTCATGTCCGCTGTGGCTTGGAGGTGTGACCGCCAAAATCTAAATCAGGCCCTTAGTGTAGCTTTGTGTGAATTTGCGGTGGTGCAAAGTCTTAATAAATCTCCCACGCTAAATTGTATTGGAAAATTCAACCTGACAAATTTAGTAGGTAGGGCATTGCTTCAGGAATGTGGCTGGTTGCGGTTGAATGCCTAGGTATCACCCATGGAATGCCCCCTTTACCCAAAGTCATGCAAACCTCTTTTTGCACTAAAAATATTTTCACTTTGCGTGACTTTTTGCTGGCACAACATCTTGATCTATCTGCCCTCAAAAAGTCATAGAGAGTAAATCTAGAGAATGTGTATTTCACCCTACCTCAATAAGCCTATTATTTATGTGAATGCACAACTATAATTAACATCATAATAAAACAGTTGAATTGCTTAAACCACTAAGAAGCACTAAAAAACTCCTTTTAAAAAAATGTACGTCCTATTTCAGCTGTTTTTCAACTTTCAATGCCAATATTCCCTATGTGTTTTCCCTCATTGTTTATTTTACATTGTGGACAAGTGGTTAATTCAATTTCCAGAAAATAGCAAAGTCCAATTACTCAGAAAAAAATTCATTCAAAAAATAACTTGCCCTAATTATTCAGTAACATAAGTGAGAACATGTCTAAAAATGAGCCATTTGAAGCATATTATTTAAAACAATAAATAATACAATTTTCTGGTTAGGAACATTAGATTAGGCAGTTTGTTTTGCATTGAACTCATTGAAAATGCATTTTGGAAATACACTGGATATTACAGCTTTTTCACGCAACATTCTTTGAGGAAATGCTAACTTTTTTTAAAAAATGGCTCTTTATTGTGGTTTAATTGAGGGAGAAACAACACTTCATCATACAGTGTTACAGTAACTTAACCTTGGGCTTTCAAGGTACATTTGTTAATGAGATATACAGTTACGGATCATGAATTTCATCATGAGGATGAGAGTCGTAGTAGGTCTACCCAACACATCATGCCTGTCTTTTCCCTAATGGAAAGAATACAGGGCAGACAAAAATAATAAATATTGCCTTAACCATAACATTACATTGCTTTCATGATACATGATCCTTTGGAAGAAAGGCAGGGTATTGCTCCGCAGTGAAGTGTGTGCCTAATGGGAGGGAAAACCCCCTGTGTGGGAGGCAGGGGTCAGGGGCATGAAGACCGACGTCTTCGTTTTAGAGGGGGTTCGTTACATACATCAACAACTGCACATGTCATTATTTGAGGTGGGTATATTGGAGCTGTATGAGTCAAGGTTTGTTGAGTTGAGTCTTGGAATGTAGGGTATTATTTAATGTACATAAGAGATGTGGGTGGTAGATTGTAGACTTCATTTGTCTTTTTACAGGTCTAAGTTTCAAGGGGGTCTTTCATCTGTTTTGGGCTCTACCTTCTCTAAGTAGTTTTGCCAGTCCAAGGGGTTTGTAATGGGTATATTGGCTGAGTTCTGGAACCGTAGGACATGTTGTTCAGCTAGAATACTTGTACGCAGATCCCTGAGCCATGTATTACCGTGAGGGGATGCTGAGGACTTCCAGCACATGGCATTTCTCCATTTAGCCAACACCATCGCCAAGTCAATGAACTTTTTTATTTGGTTTGCGAGCAGCCGAACAGGGGGTGAATCATAGTAAACAGTGTCTGTCATCAGGTTGGATCATGGAGCCCACCGTATCTGAGATGAACCAGGTGACTGCCCAGGTGACTGTATCCGGCCATGCTTGTAGTATTTGGCAATGGGGTAGGACCCAGAAGGGAAGTTCAGGGGTCGTATTGGGGGACGGGGGGGCTCCTCCAACTTCTGTAAGTATTGTGACCACCAGGATTTGGCCACTTTCAATAAAGCAGTGCCTCATTTCTCTGGTGTTAGACTTGTTATCCTTGGTGTGATCTCCCCTAACTTTCTGTCTGTGTTTCCCAGGTTGTTGATGCATGCTGGACTCTGTTTTTGCTGTTTTAGCCACTCTGGGCACTTTACCACTGCTAATTAGTGCTAAAGTGCAAGTGTTCCTATGTAAACTGTATGTGTAATTGGCTTTCCCTGATTGGCATATTTGATTTAATAGTAAGTCCCTAGTACAGTGCACTAGAGGTGCACGGGGCCTGTAAATCAAATACTACTAGAGGGCCTGCAGCACTGGTTGTGCCACCCACATTAGTAGCCCTGTAAACATGGCTCAGACCTGCCACTGCAGTGTCTGTGAGTGCAGTTTTAAACTGCCAATTCGACTTGGCAAGTGTACCCACTTGCCAGGCCTAAACCTTCCTTTTAATTACATGTAAGGCACCCCTAAGGTAGGCCGTAGGTAGCCCCATGGGCAGGGTGCAGTGTATGTAAAAGATGGGACATGTAGGTATGTGTTTTATATGTCCTAACAGTGAAATACTGTGAATTCGTTTTTCACTGTTGCAAGGCCTATCTCTCTTATATGTTAACACGGGGGCTGCCTTTAAATATTATTAAAGTGCAGATTCCCTTAGGGAGCAGATAGAAATGTGGAGTTTAAGGTCTCTGAACTCACAATTGAAAAATACATCTTTTAATGAGGTTGGTTTTTAGATTGTGTGTTTGAAAATGGCACTTTTAGAAAGTAGGCATTTTCTTGCTTAAACCATTCTGTGACTCTGCATGTTTGTGGATTCCCTGTCTGGGTCAATTTGACAGTTGGGCTGTTTGCACCTCTCTCTAGACAGTGACACAAAGGGAGCTGGGGGTGTAGCCTGCATATCCTGATGAGCCATCTGTGCTAGGAGGGACAGGGGGAGTGGTCACTTACACCTGAAAGGGCTGTGCCTGCCCTCACACAATGCTGTCTCTGACCCCCTGGTGTGTGTCTGGGGCCTGGCCAAGAAAGGATCTTACAAATAAGATAGACTTTCGTTTGAAATAGGCCTACCTAAAATCAGAAAGGGGTATAAGAAGAACCCCCTAGACCCCTGAAAATTAGATCACTTCTGGAATCAAAAGGAACCTCTGCTTCGGAGAAGAGCTGAGAAGAAGTACTGCCCCTGCCTGTGACTGTGCTTGGTTGGGCTATCCTGCGGTTGCTGCTTCTGGCTGTGAAAGGGGACAAAGATTGGACTTTGTGATATATTCCTGATTGAGAAGAATCTTCAAGACCTTGGACTGAGCTTGCCCACTGTTCTGAAGTTTCAGGGCCAACAAAGACTTCCCCTACTAGCCCTTGGACTCTCTGCTGAGACTCCTGTCCTAACAAGTGGTGCCTTATCCAGTCATTGGGCCCTTGAAAGGAGAAGCTGGTGAAAATCCAAGAAAACCGACTTTAGACGACTCTGGACTGACGCCGCTGCTGAATCCTGTGACACTGCCTGCACCCTGCTACATAGTCCTCGAGGGAGTGCGATGACCCTCGCAGGCCTGACACCGCTGCAGCCCCGCCGAAGTCCGCGACTCCGTGGAAGTCGCTGAACCACGTCATGACCGCTGTACATCGACTCCGCCTGAAGTGCGCAGATTCAACTCTTTGCACTGCTGCTGCCGCCTCACCTCCAACGCTCCGCAGGAAGGACCCGACTCTTCTTCGTGATGCCTCAGCTCCTTCGCCCCGCAGCACCGGAACCGACGCCGCCTTGGACCCAGCGACGCAATGATCCTCGACTTCGCCTTCCGACTTGTTTTCACACTTTACAAAGTTACTGTATCTTGGGGTCTGCATGACTCCGTGCCCGGCGCCGTTGGTGTCGGATTGTTGGGATTAACACCTCATTGAAGCATTTTGTGTTTTTAAGCGCTATTTTTAAGTTTAATCTTTAAAAATTCATAACTTGACTTGTGTATGTTGGAATTTTGTCATTTTGATCTTGTTTTGTTTAATACATATTTTGGCTATTTTTCTAAACCTGTGTTGAGTCATTTTGTGGTATTTCTACTATATTACTGTGTGTGTTGGTACAAATATTTTATACCTTCTCTCTGAAGTTAAGCTTACCTACTCATGCCAAGCTACCAAGGGGTGGGGGAGGGGCGGTTAACTGAGTGTGATTCTCCTTTACCCTGACTAGAGTGAGGGTCCCTGACTGTCAACCAAAGGACCCCATATCTAACATCCGGCATCACAGTTTCTGAGCACAACAGCCAGTTTAATATTTGAGGTAGTGGTGATCCCGCAAACCATTGTCACAATTCTGTTGTATTATGACCAGATATCCATTGCATGGGCCACTGGAGCTGTGCTGCTGCATAGTAGTATTCATAGTTTGGGGCACAAAGTTTAGCTAATGCCACTCTTCTGCACCCCCTGCCCCATATTAATGTTGTAAGGAGGGTACGCCGGTCTTTGATAAATCTGGTGAGTAAACACAGCTGTACAGTAGAGAAAAAAACACAGGAGTCTAGGGAGTATCAACATTTTAGAGATGGCTACCCTCCCTACTGGAGAGAGTGGTAGTGACATCCTGGATTGGAGTGTGGATATTGCTTTGGTTAGCTATTTGCCCTAATTCCCCTACAAAAGGTCTTTATTCGAGTGGTATATCTGTAGCCCTAAGTACTTGATAGTGATATAGGACCAAGGGAGTGAGGTGATCAGGAGTGACTCCCACTCATTCTAGGTCAAGTCAGTCAATGGGAATAGTTGGGACTCATCCCAATGCGCTCTAATTCCCGATGCTTGGCAAAAATCCTTTAAAAGGTCCATAAGTCGGGGAAGAACTGCAGCCTCATTACGTAGGTAAATCAGGGTGTCATCGGCATACAGTGATATTATGTGACAGCAGTCATCCTCCTGGGTACCCTATGCAGGTTGTCACAATGCCCATGCTAGAGGTTCCATTGCTAGCACAAATATTATGGGGGATAGTGGCCATTCCTGACACGTGCGATTGGGAATGGGTCGGAGATAATGTGGTCCATCTTCATTCTAGCCTTGGGTTGAGTGTAAAGGAGAGCCACCCATTTGAACAATTATTGGTCTATAGCCATTTTAGTGATGGCAGTTTGGAGGTATTCCCATCCAAGGGTGTCAAATGCCTTTTCTGTGTCCAGTGATGTGACCCATGGGGGAGTTCCGGAGGTCTTTGCCCAGTCCATCACCATAAACAATCGTCACAAATTGAGAAAAGTGTTTCTCCCGGGTATTAACCCATTTTAGTTTGGATGTACTATGGTAGAGGCTATTGAAATCAATGACTTGGCTAGCATCTTTTCCAAGATCTTATAATCCAAGTTTTGTAATGAAACAGGGAGGTATGATTCTCTCAGTAGATGGTCCCTGCCCAGTTTTGGAAGAATAGTCAGGACTGCTTCTAGAAGAAAGTGCTATAGTATGCCTTGTTTGTAAGTCAAAGTGTAGGTTCTCATTAAGTGAGAAGTGAGTGTGGAACTATAAGTGGAACAGAATTCAGTTGGCCAGCCATCCACCCTTAGGATCTTGCCTTTCGCCATCTGTTTTATTGTGTCTGCGATCTCTGTCAGGGTTAGCAGGGCCTCAACTTTGTCCCGTTGAGAGGCCTGAAGCTGTCGTAAGTGTAAAGTTTCAAGAAACAGAGTAATGTGGGGGTTTCGTCAACCTGTCGGTGGTAGTACAGAGTCGTATAGTAAGTACAGAATGCCTAATTTTGTCCCTCTGGGTGTTGAGCATATGTCCTGTTGCGCCACATTTAGCAATGATGGGATATCTTTGTGTTTCAGAGCTGAGAAGCCATGCTATCATTTTGTCTGCGTTAACACCCTCATTTTGTTTGCGGGTTAGGTATTCCTCATAGTTCAGCTGACAGAGCTGGGCAGGTGTGTTTGTGTGTGTCAGTGCATCATAGCTAATAAGGTGAAGACTGAGCAATCATGCGTGTTCTGTAGTTCATAATTGCATATGTCTCCTTCCAATTTGTGTAGGTCTTTTCAAAGAGCCATCTTGGCACCATGTGTTGTTCTGATCACATGCCCTCGCAAGGCCACTTTAAAAACATCCCACTCTATACCGGGTTCCAATGTTGTACCTTTATTTTCCTTAAAATACACTGTGATGTGTTCCCTCAGTGTGGTGCGAAAGCTGTTATCACGTAAGGCATCTAGGAAGGCGCCATTTTGGACTAGTAGAGTGTCTGTGGCCCCATGCTATACGGAGTTGCAGGAGGCAGTGGTCGGACAATGTACGACCTAAATACTCCGCTCCCTGCTCCACTGTGTTTGCATTTGAGTTGCAGTAAATAAGATTGATTTGGGTATGGAGATTCTGTACTCCCAAATAAAAGGAATATTCCCTCTTTAAGGGATGATAACTGTGCCAAGTGTCCATTACTTGTTTTTGTGTGGCTCAGCGCTTAAGGTGTTGTGTCAAAGCAACCAAATGTGCTTCCAGGATTGGTGGGTGAGAGCGATCATGGGTGAGATCCAGGACAGAGTTGAAGTCTCCTCCCCAATAACAGCGCACTAGGGCATTTCAGAGTAGTGCTTTTGTGAGGCAGTGGAGGAAGACTGCCTGGTTAGAATTTGGGAGCATATAGTGATATGAATGCCACGTAAAACTGTCTAGAATCCCCTCCAATATCACATATCATTCCTTCAAATCTGTCTTGGTGAGTGTAATTTCTATCGGGGCTATCCAAATAAGTGCACCTCTGGCTTATCTGGAGAATGTAGTTCCCACCAGTGTCCCCCGCCAGCGTCTACGCATGTTTTCAAGGTCCTGTAAGAGAGCTATTTAAAATTTGCATCTTCGTAAGTATTGGTGTATGCGATAATGTTAGTGTTAGCAGCCATCCCCCTTACATTCCATGTCATTATGGAGTATTGGCATTCCATGCTTAATTCTGGTTTGGATGTTTACTGTGTGAAATCAAACAATTTCCCAGTTATCAGCAACCTTCCTATCCTGAAACGCCCGTCTACCCTTCAATCCTCACCCTACTGTCCTGGCATCCCATTCTTGAAAGCTATCTGATATCAATATAAAACACCCAAAAAACAAACTGTTTATCAACCAACTCCCAACTACCCATCCCAGGCTGATACACCAACATGTGTCTAGCCAATAGCACTGCAATGACACTACACAGTTGAATTAGGCAACAATTGTGATCACATTTGTCTTTGAGGAAAGATTTAAGTAAACTTTAACCAAGCAGGTGTCCACACCCCCGGCATGAACAGATGCACGGGACCTCTCACCTGTATCGTGTAAGTTCATGTTGCATTGCATCCATTAAAGTATAGACATTGCCAACATCCCTTCCCCTCTCTATCACCTCATCATGGGATTGTGGAGTGACAAAGGGATCAGTGGAAGCTCTGCTGTCGAGTCAATCTTGTCCGAGTGTGGCGAAGATGGTGGCTTTGCTCTGTACTCTACCTCTGCAACCACCTGTGCCATTTCAATAGCTGATTGTTCCTTTGAGGGGCCGATCCTTTGGCACTGCTTGTGAGGTTTAGGGCATTTCTGCACTGACCAGGAGGACGAGAGGTCCTTATAATTTTGAGGAGGAATGACTATACCTTTCTATTCAAGCCTTTTCTATGCCTCCTTAGGGGTTGCACAGAGCGTAGTAGCATCTCCTGACATTATTTGCAGTGTGGCCAGTATTTGAAGTTGTTTTCACTAAGACATATTTTGACCGGTGAATAGGAGGAACATTGTCTCTGGACATCCATAGTATAATCTGGAAAAATGTTAACCTGTGCGTTGTCCACTGTCCATCGGCCCAGCGCCTGTGTAACTTGATGGATGTGGTCTCTGTCCTTATAATTAAATAGTCTTGCAACTACAGGGCGGCTTGGGACTCCTGGAGGTGGGGGTGTCCCAGGACCCTGTGAGCTCACTCCACTGAAAAGAAAATAGAGTGTTTGCCTTGTAAGATTGTTTGTGAGAATCACCCTTCTAGATACAGCTCCATACTGGGACCTTCCATGTGTTCCAGCAAACCTACATTCTGTACATTCTGATGCAACCTGCTTTCCTGGTCCTCTGCGCACTTCTGCAATTGTTCCACCTCATCCTGCAGGGCCTTGATATGTGAGCCCGCCTTTGACACTGTGGGCATGAGGGAGGCAACTGTAGATTCCACAGTTTTGATACAGTCCTTCAGTTTTTTATGATCTTCTCTCACATGGTCTACATTATTTTGGAGTGTGTCTATCTTAGGTTCAAGCATGGCTTTGATACCACCCACTGCTGCTAGTATCCCACCAAACCTGCGTGAGTGTGTGGCCAGTTTTGATTCTAGTGTATTTCCTAAGGTATGCTGTGGGTCATTGCCTGGTAGTTTATCAGAGGGTCCCAATGCCTGAGGTTTACCTTGTTTGTTGCAGACCATGTTGGTAATTTTGTGTGTGCGTTAATGATTGTGACTATATAAGTAGAACACAGGCGGCATATGAATTGCTTACAGTGTTGTGCTTGCCCCGGTAGTTGTCAGGGGGATCAAAGTGTCTGAGTATTGCTGACTGAGACGGTCCGCACTCTCGCATTTTGTCTGTCTCGAAACATGGAGACGAAGTGGGGTCGGTGCTCATTCTGAATGACCAGTGATACGCACAGCTTGTTAGGTTAGTCATTAGTGTTTTGGCACAGTGCTTGGTGTAGGTCTTTTGGTATTTGTTTTGGCCATTTTTATTGATCTGATTTTAGAGGTCGAACAGAGCAATAGATCCCCTATGCTGTTCCAGCACGCAAAGCACACAGGGCCAACATGGTGATGCAATAATCAAAATCATCTAAAAGGAGTTCAGTTCCAGAAAGAGACATCTTCACAAACATATGTGACAGATTCATCTCTATCTGTGTGAGGTGCTCCTGTGGATCACCTAGTGGGTAAAGGACGATGGACAGAGCTAAACAAAAAATACCATGTAAACCAATCGAAGTTGAGAATGCTTCATCCAGCTCTAAAAGCTTTTCTCCCTCCCCTTCAAAAAGAGACAAAAGTTCTTATCCAGACAGAGAACATCACTACAATGCATTACATAAACTAGTCAGGGGACTTGTTAAGAGCACTATCTTTGGAAGTGCTGGCAATTTGGCATCTGACGCTCGCCAGAGTTCTATCATTAACAGCAATATGCTCCCTGGGGCTATCGATCTACAGATGGACATCCTCAGTCAATATTACCAGAGAGATCACAAGTGGGGTCTGAAAGAAAACTCTTAGACAACATGTTCAAAGGGTGGGTAGACCTTCCATAGACGTCTCTGTGAAATTATTGTTATTGCCTTGAACTGACTGAGGCAGTGGTGGGAACCAGGCCTTCTAGACATTATGGAGGACGTTACGACCCCGGCGGTCGGTGTAATAGGGGCGGTACTACTGCCAACAGGCTGGCGGTACATACCGCCACTATTATGACATTGGCGGTTTGAAGTTAACACACCCACCGCCACAGCGATAATAACCGCCGGGCTGGAGACTACAGTCTCCAGCCCGGCGGCCGTCACTAGGCCGCCCATGGCATTTTGACCCCACCCACTGCCATGGTTTCTGTGGTTTCTCTACCGCCACGAAAACCATGGCGGTAGGCACTATCAGTGTCAGGAAACTCCTTCCCTGGCACTGATAGGGGTCTCCCCTGACCTCCTCCCCTCCCCAGAATTCTCCCCCACCCTCTCCCTCCCGACCCCCGACATATACACACATACATACACAGCAATACACACACGCATTCCCACATTCACACACGCATGCATACAATCATACACACTCACAGCAACACTCACTAACATACATCCAGGCACACACGCAATCACACAACACAACATGTATGTACACATACACCCATTCATGCACACACGCATTACACACACATGCACACATTCAGGCACAGTCACACACACCCACACACACACACACAACATCCCTCAACCCCCTCTCCTGTTGGAGAACCCCTTGCAGTGGGTCCTCCGGTAGGAGACAGGACACAGCGCTGGCTCATGATACGGTCTGCGGTGTTCTGCTGGTGTGGCGCTGCTGTTGGCAGCAGCTCCACCTTACAGCCGTAGCCATGAAATTCTGGCTACGGTCATAATGCGGTGGACGGTCGGTAGCCACGGCGATGGTATGTTGGCGGCCATCACTGTGGCGGTAGGCAGCATTTACCGCCAATCTTATAATGAGAACCTATGTCTGTGAGGACAAATAGGAGAATCCCTTGCAGACACAATCTGCTAACTGAACTTCAAGGGCAAATTCAGCACTCAAATCACACATCGTTGAATTTTAAAGCTTGTCTTCTGAGATCATACAGTATGAATAAAATATAGCAATTTTGAAATAGAAGAAACACTCTCCGATTAGAACGTGTTATGAAATGGAAACAGTTCTACATCTGGTGCCAGGATATTTGGCAGGGCTCCATTTCCTGTGAAGAAGACATCATTATCCCTTATCTTCTGCATTTAGTGTAGTCCAAGCTTCAATTGTCACCACAAATAATACAGATATAGAGAGATGCACTCAAAAGTTTCTAGACTCGTTTGTCACTTTATTACGATTTTTTTTAAAAAAATTCAAATTGTTCACGATGCTGAAAAAACATTTGTATCACTGGTCCATGGCATACAATCTAGACTAGGTTACTTCCTTGTCACTCATAATCTGGTCCCACGGATCAAGGACTCCCAGATATTGACCACAGCACTATCGGACCACTCCCCAGTGCTATTGGCACTGGACCTGGGCTTAACCACCCCTGGACGCAAACCATGGCATCTAAACGACTCGCGCTATCATACACCACAAGGGAAAAACCAACTCAGTTCCCATGCCGCTAACTATCTGGCCAACAATAAATGTTCAGTCTCCTATCCGCAGACCTTATGGCAGCAGCGAAAGCAACGATGCGGAGACAGCTCATGAGAGACGCTGCCATTGCCAACGCTCAGAGACGTTCCTGTCAACAAGCCTTGGAAGACCGAATTGTACCGTGTACCCGGGAATACACCGTGACTCCCTCCTCACCCACCCGCCGTAGTCTCGAACAGGCCAGAATGGAATTGAATGCTCTATATACCTCCCAGGCGGAATACGCATTGCAGCGGATGAAAGGGGGCTACTATGAACACAGGGAAAAAGCAGGACGATTACTAGCTGCCTGGCTTCATCAACTGGGTGCAGCGCTGGCTATACCAGCTATCCGTGATCTTGATGATACGATCCTTACTCACCCACAGGACATCGCTAAAGCAATACAGCACATTCCTGTACTATCCCCGGTGCTGGCGCTCAGTGGGCTGCCTAGCACCAACTCAGGCACACTATATATATATATATATATATATATATATATATATATATATATATATATATATATATATATATATATATATATATATATATGTATATTAGCTAGTGGCAATCGCCATTAGGTAGTTATAGGTAGGATTACGTTTCTATAAAAAAATCATTTATTTACTTCCCTATATCTTTGGCACCACTTGCCAGTTACATCAGCTGCTGTCTGGAAAGTTTTGAGGTGATCCTGATGGGGGGGACTTGGGGGGGCGGCAAAACAAAGGGGTCCCAAAACACGTTTTCCACATTCATTTTTCCATGGGGATTTTGAATAGCGATAGCGCAAAAACTACTGGACGGAATTGCACCAAATTTGGGACAAAAAGGATTTGCGACCCCTAATGATTTAAGGACTTTCTAAGCTATTTATACATGTATTTACATCACTGAAACTCTAATGGAATATTGACAAGCAAGTAGTAAGTCCTTTTGAGAGCCCCGTGATAGCTGACTTTCTGTCATCTGAGCTGTTTCGGATGTAGGTCATGTACTTTGTCTAATGTTTTTGATAGGTGTTTGCGTGTGGCCATGTTCTGTTATATCTGAGTGGTGTTGGGTATTTTTAGTAAGTTAGGCCTACTATATTGTTGGTTGTTTAATTGAACTAAGCTATTGAAACACACACTAACAAAAACACATTTTACTAGGATGAAATGTGTTTTATTTTGCATTGCCATATGATGGACAATATTGAATGCAATGCATACAACGCGTTGTCAGTCCTTTAGTTCTAAGCATGCTAAAGTGGCAGTGGTGGCTTTAAAGCAGCATGGCGATTGCTGTGCTAATTTCATTGGATGTGGATAAAATCAGGGATATAGTTTGCATAAGTATTCAATGTCATCAGGAACATATATTCAGAGATAGGCTGTATTGCGCATAATGTCAGGATTCAGTTGTATGGAATATTCGAAAGCCACCTTAAAACCTTAAAGTAAGCTACTGAACAAAGCACACAAACACATTCACAATCACTAGCACAACGTTTGACATTAGGGTCCTAATTACAAGTGTGCCATTACATTCTGAACCCTCTCTCTACCTGCTTCTGCTTGCAATGGGATAGGCATTATGAGTTGGACAGAAAACAATGAACCCCTTCAATTTTCCACCAGGTACGTTTTGGCAAATTAAACCTGCCAGTATTTACAGGCGAAAAGAGAGATGCACAATTCGGTGTGAAACCACTTTTATGTCAACTTTTCGTGAGGAAAACTCAGAAACCGAGGTTGTTATTGCACTGCACAGTCTTGCCAAATTCGTTTTTAAGTAGGTATTGGAACTTTTTATTTACCTATTTAATGTCCCTCCTGATGTTGGAACCTGTGTGTTACACCAAATCCTATTTTCTGGATCCCCATGGTAACATCGCTGGTCATGACTGACACACTTCGTGCTGACCCAGGGCACAAATATCATAATTGCCTCTCTTTTTGCTAACACAGGACAAGGTGAAATTTCACCTCAGTAATTGTCTTGAGTCTGCAGAGGCATAAAACATTTAAATGCCCTTGTTATATGCTAGTTATAGAATGTCATTAGTGCAGTCATATTTCCCTCTCCTGGTGTGATAAGACCAGCGGGATAAATGAGGAAGACATTGAATCTTCACACAAAGGAAATGTTTTTTATAATGAGTGCGCAGTCTGAACAGAACTAATCTCCTTTTTGGATCATTAAGTCACATAATCATAAAGCCCTTTTTAATTCAAATACTTGCAGGGCTCTAATTGGTGACCTCTAGAGCCTGATAATTGTACACGATAGCTGATCTTTTGCAGCATCCAGTGTGGGCTTTGCAATTAAAAGTGAGAAACGAGGCTTAACCCGCAGGCTGAGCCAGCGAAAGAGTTGAATCAACTCTCGGTTTTTAAGCTTTTACAGTCAAAACTTTAATTCTTCCAGTGCTACCACTGACTTGAACCGATGTCGCGATACATTCGATCACGATTCGCACCTTTTAAAACACGATGAGTCTCGTTAACAGTATAAAAACCTCTTCCACAATGCCAGATTTCATTTTCTTTGCTAGATATTTATGTTCAAGTTGCCACTTATTTTTTCCAATGTAGTTGAAAAGTTCATTTTTTGCGGAAACCTTAACAATGATATTTTGGGACATACGTATAAAATCAATGTTTACTAGTTATAGAGTGAGGAAAATAATTTGAAAAGTATGTCAAGCCGTTACCACTTTATCTACATGTTTTCTGATGCCAGGGTGCCAAGATGGCTTTGGTGTCCCACAGTTTCTCAACTGTACATTTTTGCACCAAAACCTGCATAAATTCACTGGTATGGAAGCCATATTCACTCCTACTTCTAGGTGGAAATTAGATATTTTTTGCAACCGTTGGCTCGTGAAATTTAGATTTTCTACCGATCAGTTGGCTTTAAGTATGGTGACCAATAGGTTAAGTCTAGTGCAATTTATATAGCCCACAACCTGAGTGCTGAGGGATGCTGTGGCGATTTTTTGCTTTTCTCCCCTCATTGCTCTACAATGTTGCTGGCTATTTAGATAGTTTATTGCAACTCGTCTGACTACAAAAGAGTTGAGATTTTTCAGACCTGTTTCTATCCACGTCCTTTTTTCTCTGTTTTGAAAAACAGCAATGGCATAAAAACATTTCACATTCTCTAACTTGCTCTTCTGAATTGCTTTTGACCTTTTTTGATAGGATATCGGAATTCTCTTGCTGTCAGCAGTTCGACTGTTTTACGGCTGGTAAATTGAGGGTCCTCGTGCTATAATATACCTCAGCATTCACACACTCTTCCCTTGTAGCCAGCCTTGAGGCAAAGGGGAAAGACTTACATAGACTTGGAATACACACATTGTAAGACTCTGCGTTTGTAACAGCCTATTTGATTGTATGAGCGGACATTCAGATCCAACTCAGGTTTCTTTGTCTCCTGCACGCGAGCCAGAGAGTTTTAGATATTTTAGTTCCCCACTTGAGCCTCTATTACTCATTAATTCTTTTTTGTATAGTGCATCACACAGCAGAAAGCTCCATTAGGATGCGCTGGGTTATGTGGAATTATGTGACAGTGATGGTGTAACAGAACAACAAACGCTAATATGCTTCTGAAAAGTAGATGCTTTAAGTACTTCAATAGATACAATCAAATGGTCCAGAGTCTGAGTGGAAAATAGAGTCGTAGTTGAACAGGCATCCTGTTCCATAGAGTAGAACCCTGCATGTGGATCGATATATCTCTAATTATTTCGCTAAATCATTCGAATCTGTATGACCTTGTTGCAAGTAAACTATCCTTGGTTGACCTCTGAATTCCTCCATGGATAGATGGTACAGCTGGAAATTCTTGAGCATAACCTCAGGCATTGCTATTCAGTGACTTACAAACCTAGCACATTGTCTTGAACTTGATTGTTTTTTGTAGACAGCCTTTAAATGTTGTCGGGCAGTGATTAAAGGCAATCAGAAGGCAATACCACATGGGCTAATGGGCAGTTGATCTTCACAAGTCTAGTATCAACATTTATTTTTATTTTTGAAATTATGTAAAAAATTACTTTCAATCATGTAATGTTTTGCCATCCATAGATATGAACAAATGATTGTATTCGTTGCTAAGTCTTGACCTGTATAAAGCAACATTACTTACACAGTGAAAACAGCTTTTAGGTGATTCTTCAGTGTGAGGGCATGCAAATTCCAGTATATAGTATGTCACATATATATATATATATATATATATAGACACACATATATATATATATATATATATATATATATATATATATATATATATATGTTCGATGGCATGTGTAGCTGCAGATACTCATGCTGTGCACATCCCGCCATCTGGTGTTGGGCTCGGAGTGTTACAAGTTGTTTTTCTTCGAATAAGTCTTTTCGAGTCACGAGACCGAGGGACTCCTCCCATTTCGACTCCATTGCGCATGGGCGTCGACTCCATCTCAGATTGTTTTTTTTCCGCCATCGGGTTCGGACGTGTTCCTTTTCGCTCCGGGTTTCGGGTCGGAAAGTTAGTTAGAATCTCGGAAAAATCGTCGGTATTGTTTGCGTTCGGTATCGGGTTAGTTACAACAGATCGACACCGAATTAAGAAGAGCTCCGGTGGCCCTTCGGGGTTTTTTGTCGATCCCCGTCGGGGCCTGGTCGGCCCGGCCACGTGTCTCTTCAAGGCTGATGGAACGGACCCCATTCCGCTTCTGTCCAAAATGCCATAACAAGTATCCATATACAGATCAACACCTGGTCTGTAACTTGTGTTTGTCACCAGAACACAAGGAGGATACTTGTGAGGCCTGTCAAGCGTTTCGGTCCAGGAAGACAATCGGGGACCGAAGAGCAAGAAGACTACAGATGGCGTCGGCGCCGACAGGACAAGGGCGTTTCGAAGAGGAGGAAGAAACATTCTCCACCCAGGAATCGGACTCGGAGGAGGTCGATCCCAAAGAAACGCCGAAAACCGTGAGTAAGACGTCGAAGCAGAGAACTCACGAGAAGACCGCTAAAGCCCAGGGGACGCCACCGCCAACAGGCCATGGCTTAACCCGAAAAATAGGTGACCGTCCATCGGCACCGAAAAAGGGCGAGCTGGTGTCGAAGTCATCCGACTCCGGTCGAGATACCGGCACACAGCATTCTCGGGTCCGAGATAGCGGGTCCGAGAAGATTCGGCATCGAGACAGCGGCACCGAAATGGCTCGGCATCGAGAAGGCACGACACCGAAAATAAAAAAGGTTTCGTCCGAGACGAAAAAGACTGTCGAAAATGTTTCGGTACCGAAACATCCGGCCTCGGAACCGAAAAGGAGTTCCTATTCAGAGGAACAAGGACTGTCCTCACAAATGAAGACACACCGATTTCAACAAGAGTTAGAGATAATAGAGGCAGATCACACACAAAGAAGGCTCTTTATTCAAAAAGATATGGGGAAGATCAGCACTCCTTCTCCGATCAAGATGAAACGTAAACTTGCCTTCCAAGACAAGGACAAACAGCCACACACAAAGGTGGCTAAACAAGTGACACCACCACCATCCCCACATCACTCTCCACCACCATCACCTGTAGCCACTCCACCAATGATGCAATCACCAACTCATACGGGAATGAGTCAAGATGACCCTGACGCATGGGACCTTTATGACGCACCAGTGTCAGATAATAGCCCTGAATGCTATCCAGCAAGACCATCGCCACCAGAGGATAGTACAGGCTACGCTCAAGTGGTATCAAGAGCTGCAGCATTTCACAATGTCAGCCTTCATTCAGAACCCATTGAAGACGACTTTCTTTTTAATACACTGTCGTCTACACACAGTCAATATCAAAGTCTCCGATGTTACCCGGAATGCTCAAACACTCCAAACAAGTGTTTGAAGAACCTGTCAAGGGGAGAGCCATTACTCCAAGAGTAGATAAAAAATATAAAGTGCCACCAACAGACCCAGTGTACATCACACAACAGCTAACACCAGATTCTGTTGTAGTGGGAGCAGCGCGCAAAAGAGCCAACTCACATTCTTCTGGAGATGCACCGCCTCCAGATAAAGAAAGTAGAAAATTCGATGCAGCAGGCAAAAGGGTGGCGGCACAGGCAGCAAACCAGTGGCGCATTGCAAATTCCCAAGCTTTGTTAGCCAGATATGATAGGGCCCATTGGGATGAGATGCAACACTTTATTGAGCATTTACCAAAAGAGTTCCAAAAAAGAGCGCAGCAAGTGGTAGAAGAGGGACAGAGTATCTCTAATAATCAGATACGGTCAGCAATGGATGCTGCAGACACAGCTGCTAGGACTGTCAACACAGCAGTAACAATAAGGAGACATGCATGGCTGCGTACATCAGGATTTAAACCAGAGATACAGCAAGCTGTGCTAAATATGCCATTCAACGGACAGCAGTTGTTTGGGCCGGAGGTGGACACTGCCATAGAAAAACTTTAAAAAGACACTGAGACGGCCAAAGCCATGGGCGCACTCTACTCCCCGCAGGGCAGAGGCACATTTCGAAAGACACAATTTTGAGGGGGGTTTCGAGGGCAGACCCCAGAAGCCACAACCTCACAAACAAAGCCCACTTACCAGAGCCAGTATCAGCGGGGAGGTTTTCGGGGACAATATAGAGGAGGACAATTTCAAAGGAATAGGGGAAAATTCCAAAGTCCCAAAACTCCTCCAAACAAACAGTGACTCCAAGATCACAAAACCCCAACACATAACACCTGTGGGGGGGACACTAACCAGGTTTTACACACATTGGGAGGAAATAACAACAGACACTTGGGTCTTAGCAATTATCCAGCATGGTTATTGCATAGAATTTCTCAAATTCCCTCCAGACGTCCCACCGAAAACACACAGTATGTCAAAACAACATATAGAGCTTCTAGGACTAGAAGTTCAAGCATTGCTACAAAAAGAAGCAATATAATTAGTACCAAAACAAGAATTAAACACAGGAGTTTACTCACTGTACTTTCTGATACCCAAAAAAGACAAAACACTCAGACCTATACTAGATCTCAGAACGTTAAATACCTACATCAAATCAGACCACTTTCACATGGTTACTTTACAAGATGTAATCCCACTGCTCAAACAACAAGACTACATGACAACAGTAGACTTAAAGGATGCATATTTCCATATACCAATACATCCTTCACACAGAAAGTACCTAAGGTTTGTATTCCAAGGGATACATTACCAATTCAAAGTGTTACCATTCGGAATTACAACTGCGCCAAGAGTTTTTACAAAATGCCTGGCAGTAGTAGCTGCACATATCAGAAGGCAGCAAATACATGTGTTCCCGTACCTGGACGATTGGTTAATCAAAACCAACACGCAAAAACGGTGTTCACAACACACAAAATATGTCATAGAAATCCTACACAAACTAGGTTTCTCAATCAACTACGCAAAATCACACCTTCTGCTGTGTCAAACACAGCAATACTTGGGAGCAACAATCAACACAGCAAAAGGGATTGCCACTCCAAGTCCACAAAGAGTTCAAACATTTCACAATGTAATACAAGCCATGTTTCCAAAACAAAGGATACAAGTCAAAATAGTAATGAAACTACTAGGCATGATGTCTTCATGCATAGCCATTGTCCCAAATGCAAGGTTGCACATGCGGCCCTTACAACAGTGCCTAGCATCACAGTGGTCACAAACACAGGGTCAGCTTCTAGATCTGGTGTTGATAGACCGCCAAACATACATCTCGCTTCAATGGTGGAACAGTAAATTTAAACCAAGGGCGGCCTTTCCAAGACCCAGTGCCACAATACGTGATAATGACAGATGCTTTCATGACAGGGTGGGGAGCACACCTCAATCAGCACAGCATCCAAGGACAATGGGACATACAACAAAGACAGTTTCACATAAATCACTTAGAACTGTTAGCGGTATTTCTAGCGCTGAACGCATTTCAACCCATAATAACCCACAAATACATTCTTGTCAAAACAGACAACATGACAACAATGTATTACCTAAACAAACAGGGCGGGACACACTCGACACAGTTGTGTCTCCTGACACAGAAAATATGGCATTGGGCGATTCACAACCACATTCGCCTAATAGCACAATTTATTCCAGGAATTCAGAATCAGTTAGCAGACAATCTCTCTCTAGATCACCAACAGATCCACGAATTGGAAATTCACCCCCAAATACTGAACACTTACTTTCAAATGTGGGGAACACCACAAATAGATCTATTTGCAACAAAGGAAAACTCAAAATGCCAAAACTTCGCATCCAGGTACCCACAACATCAGTCTCAGGGCAATGCGCTATGGATGAACTGGTCAGGGATATTTGCGTACGCTTTTCCCCCTCTCCCACTCCTTCCCTATCTAGTAAACAAGTTGAGTCAAAACAAACTCAAACTCATACTAATAGCACCAACATGGGCAAGAGAACCTTGGTACACAACACTACTGGACCTCTCAGTTTTACCTCATGTCAAACTACCAAACAGACCAGATCTGTTAACACAACACAGACAACAAATCAGGCATCCAAATCCAGCATCGATGAATCTAGCAATTTAGCTCCTGAAATCCTAGAATTCGGACACTTACACCTCACACAAGAATGTATGGAGGTCATAAGACAAGCTAGGAGGCCTACCACTAGACACTGCTATGCAAATAAGTGGAAAAGATTTGTTTATTACTGCCATAATAATCAAATTCAACCCTTACACGCATCCACAAAAGATATAGTAGGATACTTACTACATTTGCAGAAGTCAAAACTAGCTTTCTGTTCCATAAAAATACATCTTACTGCAATTTCAGCTTACCTGCAAATTACGCACTCAACTTCATTATTTAGGATAACAGTCATAAAAGCATTTATGGAAGGCCTAAAGAGAATTATACCACCAAGAACACCACCAGTGCCTTCATGGAACCTCAACATTGTATTAACACGACTCATGGGTCCACCTTTTGAGCCCATGCACTCTTGTGAAATGCAATACTTAACGTGGAAAGTTGCATTTTTAATTGCCATCACATCTATAAGAAGAGTGAGTGAAATTCAAGCATTTACCATACAAGAACCATTTGTTCAAATACATAAAAATAAAGTAGTTCTACGGACAAATCCTAACTTTTTGCCAAAAGTAATATCACCATTCCACTTGAATCAAACGGTAGAATTACCAGTTTCTTCCCACAGCCAGATTCTGTAGCTGAAAGAGCACTACATACATTAGACATTAAAAGAGCACTAATGTACTACATTGACAGAACAAAACTAATTAGAAAAACAAAACCACTATTTATTGCCTTTCAAAAACCTCATACAGGAAATCCAATTTCAAAACAAGGCATTGCTAGATGGATAGTTAAGTGCTTTCAAACCTGCTATCTTAAAGCTAAAAGAGAGCTGCCTATTACACCAAAGGCACACTCAACCAGAAAGAAAGGTGCTACCATGGCCTTTCTAGGAAATATTCCAATGAACGAAATATGTAAGGCAGCAACATGGTCTACGCCTCATACATTTACCAAGCACTACTGTGTAGATGTGTTAACTTCACAACAAGCCACAGTAGGTCAAGCGTTACTACGAACATTATTTCAAACAACTTCAACTCCTACAGGCTGAACCACCGCTTTTGGGGAGATAACTGCTTACTAGTCTATGCACAGCATGTGTATCTGCAGCTACACATGCCATCGAACGGAAAATGTCACTTACCCAGTGTACATCTGTTCGTGGCATTAGTCGCTGCAGATTCACATGCGCCCACCCGCCTCCCCGGGAGCCTGTATCCGTTTAGAAGTTGATCTTGAACATTTGTAAATTTGTAAATATATTACTTTAAACTTCATTATGTACATACGTATTCACTCCATTGCATGGGCACTATTACTAGCATACACAACTCCTACCTCACCCTCTGCGGGGAAAACAATCTAAGATGGAGTCGACGCCCATGCGCAATGGAGTCAAAATGGGAGGAGTCCCTCGGTCTCGTGACTCGAAAAGACTTCTTCGAAGAAAAACAACTTGTAACACTCCGAGCCCAACACCAGATGGCGGGATGTGCACAGCATGTGAATCTGCAGCGACTAATGCCACGAACAGATGTACACTGGGTAAGTGACATTTTCCATATATATATATATAGATATAGATATATGGCTACAACTTCCTGTGGATCCCTCACCTAATGATTTCTCCCAATGTGCCAGCATTCAACGGAAGTTTTCTTCCCAGCTCTGTACGTCGACGAGGACGTCACAATTGCCCGACTCCCATGCGACGACGCCTGACGTCATCGAGGCAATAAGAGCTCCTCGCCAGCGTGCTGACGTCGGTTCCCTTTTTTCCGTGCCTTCGAAGTAACATTTTTTTCTTCTGACTCTTGGGAAGCTACTGTTTCTCAGAGGTGATACTTTGTAGAAAAAATGTCTCCACCTCGGAAGTCTGGGTTCAAGCCTTGTAGGGAGTGTGGGGGCCATATGACTCGCATAATGACTGCCTGTGGTGGTTGAGCTCCGAGCACGACGTGGAGGAGTTTGGTTCATGCCAAAAGATGAACCCAAAGGCGCTCAAGGAGCGTGAGGACAAGCTGTTTTTGGCCAAATCAAAAATGAAGGAGAAACATCAGCATCGGAGGTCGTCTTCAAAATCTTCAAGATCCCATAAGAAGCGGTGTCGTCATGACTCTCGGCGTCAGCATGATTCCCGATGTCGTTCGGAGAAAGACCGATCCCGTTCGAGATCTCCATCTAATCTGCATCGTACGATGTGGGAGGTCAGCCCGACAGTGATAACTCAGCCACATAGCCCTCAGGCTTTTCCGGCGCCGTCGGTCTTTGAAGTGGTCGAGCCTCGCCAAAGCCCTTGCTTCTCGCCGGCGCTGTCAGAGGTGCCTGATCCAGAGCTGACGCCGCAGGGGTATCAAGCGCCAACGTCGCAGGAGTATCCTGCATTCCCGGCTCCAGGTGTGGATCCAGCAGCATTGTTCAATGCTATTTACAACATCTTCAGCTCCAAGGCCCCTGGCGATGCACCGGCTGGTCCCTCAGGTCCCTTGGCTTTTAGTTTGGGTGTTCCGGCTCCATACAAGCTGACGGAATTCATGCCGTTCTGTCCAGTAGAGGGTGCTGGTCCAGCGCAGGGGCCTTTGGCGTCGCCGAGGAGACCTTCGACACCAGTAGCTTCTGGTGATTTGGTGGCGCCGTTGACTTCGCCACGACTCCAGTCGACGCCGGCAAAGAGGGCTCGCCTTTCCATGGCGCCGATGGATCCGGTGTCGGGTGAATCCAAAGATCCATGTCAGCCGAGGTCGTTGACGTCGGGCAATTCCTTATCGACGCCGAGGATAGAGGCCAGGTTGCGCTCAAGAAGGAAGGCTCTGAGGCTATTGGAGGAGCAGGAGTATCGAAGGCAGCTCATGGAGGAAGGGGAGATCGCAGAGCCCCTGGGGGACTTTCAATGTTTGGACTCTGGAGATCAAAGGTCGTTGGTCGCCTGTGGAACTGATGTTTCATATCAATCTGTTGGAATTGCGGGCAATACGCTTGGCTCTCAAGGCCTTCCTTCCCTCCCTTCGTGGTCAGTCGGTCCAAGTTCTGACCGACAACACTACAGCGATGTGGTACATCAACAAGCAGGGAGGAGTAGGGTCGTACCTTCTCTGCAGAGAGGCTCTGCGGCTCTGGTCCTGGGCTCAGGACCATCGGATTTGCTTGGTAGCAAACCATCTGGCTGGAGTTCTAAACGTACGTGCGGACAGTCTCAGTCAACACTTCTCAGCCGATCACGAGTGGTGTCTCCATCCGTACCTGATCCTTTACATCTTCCGGATGTGGGGATTTCCTCAGGTAGACCTCTTTGCCACTCGGGAGAACACGCACTGTCCATCGTTCTGCAGCCTCCAGTATCCGGTGCAAGGAGCGTTGGAGGACGCATTTCAGATGTCCTGGTACGGCCAGTTGCTTTACGTGCTTCCCCCCATACCTTTGATTCCTCGGGTTCTGAGGAAGATTCGCCAAGACCGGGCCCAAGTCATCTTAATAGCTCTGGATTGGCCAAGAACGGTGTGGTATTCAGACCTTCTCCAACTCTCACTGTGCCCTCCGCTCCATCTCCCTCACAGGGCAGACCTCCTCTCGCAGTTGCAGGTTCTACACCCCCACCTCCAGAGCCTGCACCTTCATGCCTGGAGAATGAACGGGGCAATCTGAGTTCCTTTTCTCTCCCACCAGCAGTGGTGGGCGTTATTTTATTGGCCAGGCGACACTTCACCAAATCAATGTATGCTGGCAGATGAGCAAAATTTGTGGCTTGGTGTGGAGAGAACCAAATTGATCCCTTACGTGCCCATTTGTCGGACATTTTATTGTTTGTGTTATCCTTGGCATGGAGGGGTTGTGCAGTTGCGACTGTTAAGGGCTATTTGTTGGCACTGTCGGCCTTTCTGTGCCTTCCTGATCAAACATCTTTGTTTAAATCCCATATAGTTATAAGGTTCTTAAAGGGTCTTACTAATAGGTTTCCTCCCTCTCCTTTTATTATGCCTCAATGGGATTTGAATTTAGTTCTCACATTCCTGATGGGTTTGCCGTTTGAACCTTTACATTCATGTCCATTAAGGTTTTTGGTGTTAAAAACTGTTTTTTCTCATAGCCATCACATCAGCTAGGCGAGTTAGTGAGCTTCAAGTGCTTAGCCTTAAGTCCCCTTTCACTTCTTTTCATGCGGACAAGGTGGTGCTGAGGACCAGGGCGGCTTTCCTACCGAAGGTTATTGCACCCTTCCATTTAGGGCAATCTATTATGCTCTCATCCTTTCTACCCTCCTCCCCATCCATCAAAAGAGGAGGAGAGACTGCATCGGCTTGACCCGAAAAGAGCTTTAAGCTTCTACATGGAGAGAACAAGAGAGTTCCAAGTGGAAGATCAGCTCTTAATCAGCTAAGTGGGGAAGAGGAAAGGTAAGGCTGTCCACAAAAGAACACTATCCAGGTGGGTCATTCTTTGCATAAATGTATGTTATTCCTTGGCAAAGAAGGTTCCTCCTGTTGGAATAAGAGCTCATTCCACCAGGGCTAAGTCAGCCTCTTCGGCTTTGGCTAGAGGTGTTCCTGTAGCTGATATTTGTAAGGTGCAACTTGGGCTTCCCTCCACACTTTTGCAAAGCATTATTGCTTGGACTCAGAGGTTAGAAGGATGGCCATTTTGCACGGTCCGTGCTGCAGGATTTCTTGGTGTGACCATTCAGGCACCCGCCACCGAGTGCGGTACTGCTTTGGGACTCTATTCATTAGGTGAGGAATCCACAGGTAGTTGTATCCATCAGAAGAACAAGTTACTTACTTTCTGTAACGCCTTTTCTGGTGGATACACTAGCTACCTTCCTCACAGTCCCACCCGCCTCTCCGTTGTCTGGTTGGTCTTACCAAGATATCCTAGGGTGTATATGTATATAAGGATGTGTATATATGTTAAATGGTATATTTATATATTTGTACATATATGTGATTTTATATATATATATATATATATGTATATATATATATATATATATATATATATATATATATATGATATTTTGCTGTTTATATTTGATTAAATGTTATGTTTTATAGTTGCTTGATGTATTCATGTCAAGTGTGTATTGCCGCTAGTCACCTTTTAGCCTTGAAGGTACGTAAAAAATGGTGGAAACTGACGTCAGCACACTGGCGAGGACCTCTTATTGTCTCAATGACGTCAGACGGTGTTGCGTGGGAGTCGGGCAATTGTGGCGTCCTCGTCGACGTGCAGAGCTGGGAAGAACATTTCCATCGAATGCTGGCACATTGGAAGAATTCATTAGGTGAGGAATCCACAGGTAGTTAGTATATCCACCAGAAAAGTTGTTACCGAAGGTAAGTAACTTGGTCATATATATGTGTGTGTGTGTATGTATATATATATATATATATATATATATATATATATATATATATATATATTAATCACCCATGTGGGCATAGAAAACATATTTTGTGGTATAGCAGTGGCATAGTACTGGGTGGCCTAAAGGCCAGCAAAACCAGAACAATGGGGTTTGATGGGAGGAACCATGACAAAATGATATGATTTTTTACAGTTAATAAATATGCAGGTTAACAGGGGTCATATAAATGTTGAAAAGAATTGGTTAATGAGCAGATCTTTGGATAACTGTAAATGGTTTTAATTTTAGAAAGGTGACATCCATGCTCAATATGTTTCATCAAGTAAGAAGTAAGCCAAGATAGAGCCATTTTATTGACATCAGCAGGGGTTGCCCATTGTTTCAAATCACATTGTGATCAATAGTATTGAACCCCCACAGAGAGATCCAAGAGAACCAAGCTTAAGGCAGTGTATTAATACCACATCCCTAATATTCATCTGATGTATATCAGTGTTGCTTTAAGGTGTTGGTTCATAATTGTGAAATAGTTGTTTCTCGTTACTTTTTCAGGTGCAATGAAGATGCAAGAATGCCCCAAAATTGACCATTATATTGGATGGAATTTTTGATTGAATTAATTTATTTAAAAAGTGCCACATTTATGGCATGTTTACATTTGTTAGGGACATCACCCTCAATAACAACAAGGTGTTCATGTGGTGGGTTATGGTGGGGGCAAGATGGGTGTTAATGAGTATTGGGTTTTAAATACTAGTGTGGCTGTTCTCTTTTGAAGGATAAGTGAATCAAGGTCATATTTGGCTCATGAGCAGGGCAGAAGTTCTGTATTGGGAATTTGCATGCATTTAAGTTCCAGTGTGTGGACCACTACTCTGGATTAAAGGTGCCCAAGACTGCCAAATCTTTTTTTTATTTTGTCGTATAGATTTGAGGATGAAAAGGGAAATGTGATTGTTTGCAAGATGCAAAATCATTGTAGATTCATAATGGTTGAAGAATTTTCCTCATTGGCGGGCTTAGAGAAAGTATTTCATAGCACTTGTGTGTGCAGTCTTGAAGCCTCTCAGGGGTATGTCAAAGTACACTTAGCTAAAAATATTTGTTATTATCCATACTGCCCTTGTTGGTTCCATGCACCTTCTTGCTGCATTTTACTGGTGCTTGTGACACTTTTTATAGGCAGATTTACTATGGGTTTTAAAGTTTTATCATGAAAATCTGTGCTTTCTTAATTTCTTGGTTTCTGCACTTCAGGGAACATGCCCTAATAGGAGCCAATTAGGTTGGTTAGTCAGCTCTTCAGGCTGTTAGTCTGTGGTATGGACTTCAGTGGTTAGGTATACCAGAAGCTCGAGACCCTTATCTCATGAATATGTTACTTTTACAATCATTTGAGGCAGGCTAATGCAGTCAATTTCTTTTTAGGATTCCTTGAACATATAAGTTAGTGATGTCACAAGCCCAGGCATTCATGCCATCTAAGGTGATGGCTCTTTCAGAGAAACATTGAATACATTGGGATAGATCAAGGACACCATCAGTAAGAATATTCTTTTTAGATGTCTGTTACATAATGGGACATATGAAGAGATAGCAGACAGGTGATGCATTTGGCTCACAAACATGCCAAAGAGTTGTAGTTCAGGCATTGTACTATTAACCAGGTGATTGGAGGAGAATGAATTAGTGCTATTTCACTTATTCAACTCTTTTCCCCTGTTTTTAGTCAGCATACAATATTTGGATGGTATTAAGACATCGATGTTAGGAGAAGATGTGCATGTAAACTAGGCCTCTGTATTAGCAGGTAACTGGGTAGAACTGGCTTCAGTGTAATCATGGATGTGTGATGAATTCATTTTCGCAGACATTCCATTTAAGCGTGACACAACAAAGGTGTTGATAGATGGAGGGTACCAAATGATGCTGGCAATAATTGGCTGTGACTCCAAGGGCATCTAAAGCTCATTTAGTATTGGTGCCTGCATCCATTTTAGCAAGGTCAGAAAAAAGCCAGTAGTTTTTGAGAGGAACATGCAACAGTATACCATAATGTTAACGTTAGTTGGTGGTTTATTTCATCCTGTTGTAGATTTCACTGTGATATTTATTGGTGGTGTTCATTAGATGATTGTAGAGATGCACCATTATCTTGTTCTTGTTCTATGCACTCATTGTATATGCTTACTATATGTACAACATGTTGTGGTGTTAATATTTATAAGAATAGAAAGTTTTAACCCTCAATCATTGATCTTGCCTTGTTATTGTAGAACCACACATGTCTGAGTGCAAAGTATTTTGTAAAGGAGGCCTGTGTTAGTGATGCCTTTGACTTTACAATAATTGTTGTCTACTATCAGTGATTTAGGGTGTTCCATATGGCTGTTTATTGTAAACCTTTTCTCCTAATTCTCTGAGGATATACTTTGAGGGTAGTTAATGATATGGTATAGGCAGTCAACTTTTGTGAGATTGCTGCTTTCTTTTGAGGAACATATCTGTCTCAGTGAGAAAATGGGAGGTGATTATATTACTATAAACTTACATGGTATATAAGAGAAGCTTTCAAGAGTTAAGTTAAACATTATATAATGGTGGTAAAAAAATGAAAGTCTGGCCTTGCGGGTATTGATAATCTCAAGAATTGTAGCAATAACGTTTATTGTAATGGAAGGATAGACAATTTACTTTTTCACTACTACTAATATGGCTTCTGACAAATAGGGTTGATTGATGGTGCAAGGTTCTCTTGGTGTTTCTGCGGCAAGATCTCATAACCTACACTGACTCATTATGTCCAACTGAGGGGTCATGTGAGAAAATGTGATCAATGAAGCGGTTTTATGAATATCCAAGTTGCAGTCTACTGTTTTCTCCCATTGTGGCAACAAACATGGCAGCCTTTTTCGAAAATGAAGTTGATTGCTACTGCTCTCTTAGATATTTCAGTATTTGTAGGAACATGTCAGCAATCACCTAAACGTTTCTCCAGTAGTATGCGTTAATGTCATTTGGAGCTACCTGCCTGTCAAGATGCCACTCACCTAAGCCATCCAGCAGTAAAACTGGTCCTGTGCCCCTACTATGAGCAACTGATAGTCATGTTTATTGACAACACTATTCTTATCCATGGCTTCAATAAGGCAAAGAGAACTGATGCAATAAGCATTACCTAGAAGGATCCCAAGGGCTTCAGGATCCCAAATATCGCAAGACTACTGAAGTGCAAGCTGGTACCCGGTAATTGGAGGAATCAAAAGGCGCCACAACGTGGCTAATGTGTAATTGATCTGCTGAATCAGAAGAGGGCTGAGGAACACCCATTAATATCTATGAAGGTTGCCTAGGCCGCAGGAAGGTGTAGACAGGCATATCAGAGGGTCAAATATGAGGTAAGTCACTGGCTTAGTACCCATAGGGTGCTCCAGATTTTAAGGGTTATATGCTTGGGTTCCAGATGTAACCTGATGGCAGGAACTATGGCCTTGTTGTGGTACTATGAACCCTTTTAGGGGAAACATGCTTATTGTGTTATTCCTTTCTTGTTCCTGGTGTGAAAAGTATACATTGCCATGTGTCAGACATAAGTGACAGTCACTGAAGGCTTATTGCATGTAGCACCACCATTAAGTAAAAAACAAACATGCTTAATCCACATTGCCCACCTTGGTAATCAGATCTATAAGCGTGGACAAAAATATGTATTGTTTTCCTGCAAAAATGTGAAAAATTATTTTAAAAAGTTAAAAAAATTATGTTTTAGAGTGAAATATAATTTGCTGGTATTTCACATGACTTTTTTATGCCAGCAAATTCTTGTCCAACACCCGCAGAATGCTTTAAGCAAAACATGGGTCTTGGTAGGATATTTTTAGTGTGAATAAGTCTGTTGTGTGCAAACAATGTTCAGAACTGTATTATGTGAGATTTCCAGTATTTTTGGTAGGTTTGTGTAACATAAAGTTTGGGAATTATCTAACTTACCCCAATGTAATTAAAATGTCTCCCTGGGCGTTAGAAATGGGGTCTCTGGATGGCAGTCAGTTTGCACTCTGTCCAAGCAGGGACCTTCACTCTAGTCAGGGCAATGGAGAAACACACTTAGGTAACCCCTGCTAACCCCCTTGGTAGCTTGACACAAGCAGTCAAGCTTATCTCAAAGGCAATGTGTAAAGTATTTGTACCAACACCCACAGTAATACAGTGAAAACACTACAAGATGGACACCACACCAGTTTAGAAAGATAGGTAATATTTATCTAAATGAAACAAGAGCAAAATGAAATAAATCCAACATACACAAGTCAAGATATGAATTTTCAAAAGAATAGGAGTCTTACTCCAAAGAAAACAATGGAAACGTTGATTTTACACAAAGTACCTGGTTTGCGTCAAAAATAAAGTAGCACAGGCAAGCGTGCATCGAAAAAGTCAGTGATGCACTGATTCCTTACTCGCAAGTGAGGCCGTGTGTAGTTTCTTCTCCATTTGGATCAGCAATGCATCGTTTTTTTCTCCTGCAAGAGAGTGATGCGTGAATTTCCGAGGGGCATCTCGGATCCGCGCAGGCCTGCGTTGACTTTTGACGCCCAGTGATGATGGGTGAGAAATCCATCTGTACGGTGTTGGAAAACTGTGCTGCGTGGGGTTTGTGTTGTTATCAGCAGCCGCAAGCAGGTGTTGCGTCGATCTCCCAGCCGCGAAGCAGGTGGAGCATCGATTTTAGCCATGAAGTGGGTGGAGTGTCAATTTTCAGTCGGTTGCAGGTTGTGCATGAAAATTTTCCCTGGACGGTGTTCTATGCATAGATTTCAATCCTTGTTTTGCCATCTTCACCTCTCAAGGGCCCAGGGGCTGGATTTGGCACCACTTGGCAGGGAAGGATTCTCAGCAGACAGTCCAGGTTCTGGCAGAGGAAGTCTTTGATGGCCCTGAGGCTTCAAAATAGGAGGCAAGCTCAGTCCAAGTCCTTGGATTTTCTTCCTGAGCAGGAATATACCACAAAGTCCAGCCTTTGTCCTCTTTCAGGCAGAAGCAGCACCTGCAGGCCAAACCAGCAAAGCATAGTCACAGGCCAAGGAACAGTACTCCTCCTCCAGCTCTTCAGCTCTTCTCCTTGGCAGAGGTTCCTCTTGAATCCAGAAGTAATCTGAAAATCTGGGGTTTTGGGTCCACTGCTAATACCCCTTTCTGCCTTTGAATTAGGCAAGTCTCTGTTGTTCACAAAATCCTGCCTTGCCCAGGCCTGGCCCCAGACATAAACCAGGGGGTTGGAGACTGCACTGTGTGCAGGCACAGCCCATTCAGGTGTAAGTGAATACTTCTCCCTCCACTCTAGCTCAGATGGCTCATCAGGATATGCAGGCTACACCCCAGCTCCCTTTGTGTCACCATCTAGAGGGGATTCTCAAACAGGCCAACTGCCAGTCTGACCCAGACAGGGAATACACTAGCAGGCAGAGTCACAGAATGGTTTAAGGAAGAAAATGCCTACTTTCTAAAAGTGGCATTTTCAAACTGACAATCTAAAAACCAACTTTACCACAAGATGTTTTTTTAAATTGTGAGTTCAGAGACACCAAACTCCACAACTCTATCTGCTCTCAAAGGGAAACTGCACCTAAAGGAGATTTGAAGGCAGCCCCCATGTTAACCTATGAGAGGAATAGGACTTGCAACAGTGAAAAATGAATTCCCCAGTATTTCACTGTTAGGACACGTACAACACATCAGTACATGTCCCACCTATAACATACACTGCACCCTGCCCATGAGGCCTACCTTAGGGGTGCCTTACATGTATAAAATGGGAGGGTTTGGGCGATCGAATTAGGAGTGCAAGACTGCACACACACACTGCAGTGTCAGGTCTGAGACATATTTACAGGGCTACTCATGTGGGTGGCACAATCAGTGCTGCAGGCCCACTAGTAGCATTTGATTCACAGGCCCTGGGCACCTCCAGTGCACTCTAGTAGGGACTTACCAGTAAATCAAATATGCCAATCATGGATAAACTAATCACCACTGCAATTTACACAGAGAGCATATGCACATTAGCAGTGAAGTGCCCGGAGACCTAAAGCCAACAAAAACTGGTCAGAAAAATTAGGATGAAGGAGGCAAAAAGTTTGAGGATGACCCTGCAAAAAGGGCCTGGTCCCAACACTGGCCATCATGTATAGAGATGAGGTAACATATTGAAGATCATGAGCTTTGTAGCACTTTCTTTGTTTGCCAGTAACTGCAAAATGTGTGTCAGCCATAGTTGGGACCAGGTAGGTAGATCATTTATTAGTTAGTTAAAACCATAAACATACGATCAGCAAAGAAATGGAAAAAATAACAAAGCGATATATAAAACATTAGTGATGCAATATTACTAATAAGTCTAAAAAGAACATTTAATACATTCTATGGTTTTGCTCCAGGTTTTCTTCAATTACTAATACAAAACTTCCCGATTTCGCCCTTTTTATTCATAGTATGTACCTATGGTTTCCACTGGGGGCATTCCAATCTGCTGACTTCTTTTCGGGCAGGAAATTTTAGAGGTAAAAATTTCCAAAAATTGGGTAAGCTTTAATGCTTCAATTAAAGCTTGTCTGCATGTTCTGACCCCTAGTTCGTTTAGTTCTTTTTTTTTAAAATGTTTTCTTTCGGTAGCCAAAGCTGGACAAATGCAGACCACATGTACTAGGTTTTCTATTGCCAGATGACATAAGCAGCACTCATGGGTGTCTGCTAACGTCCCTTTCTTCCATTTTGGCATGAGGTCTTACGTTGGCACTTCACCCAGCCTTAGCTTTAGGAAACGCTGTTTGATTTTCAATGAGTAGGGGCAGCTAACAGTGGTGATTCTTTGAGAACTTTACATGAATTAAGAATCAGCCAACCATGTGACCTTTTTAGCCAAGACTTCCCTGTCTTCTAACCAACTACATAATTTACTTGATTTATTTGCTACTTTACTAAAAGCCAGAGTAGGAAGCGATTGATCCCATACATCTCCTAAATTCAAAAAAGGGCTAGGCTTTTTTCAAAATACTTTTTATAGTTACTATTACCTCTTTCTAAATGTATTTCCTGCCAAGCTAGATTAGCCAATGTTCCTTTTGGGGCACAGCATAGTTTGTAACAACATTTAATATATGCCGCATGTTGAGCCAATGTCTGCTTAACCAGCATAAATTCCAATCTTATCTGGGCTGGGGAAGCATGACCTGGTAGCCGGAAAACATGCTTATGTACCTTTACCAAAAGTTTATCCAAGAGAGCTTCTTCTCTCCCCGTCATTATTTCAGTCCCATAAGCAAGGTATTGGGAGTAATTTTGCTCTCATTATAGCTGTCAGTGGATTCAATGCATGGCCACGGAAGGAATTTGCAAGCGTGCCAAAAGCATAAACAGGTGCATGCGCCTAATTTTTTATTGCTTCTTTTTGGGGCGCAAAATTGCCTCTAGCATCTACCATAACTCCAAGGTATCTATACGAGTTTACTTCCTCTACGGTCGTCCCATTCAGATACCATTTACATTGGCTTCTGGGTCTACGGTTAGGAGCTATCATTTTGGATTTAATATGGTTGATTTCTAGTTTATTTGTTCTTGCATATACTTCTAAGTTGTCTAGAAATTTTTGCATGCCTATTTTGGTGTTGCTAAGCAATAATAGATCGTCTGCATATAGCATATTAGATAATTGTTGGCCACCAAGAGAGGGCGAGTGAGCTGACTGATCATTTAATTTAGCCGAAAGGTCTGCTATGTACAGGTTGAAAAGAATTAGCGCCAGTACACAACCTTGCTTAACACCGACTGTTGATTTAACTATCCTAGATAGATATGAGCCTCCCCCTAGTTTGACCTTTACCCACGTGTCGGAATAAAATCAGTTTGATGGCGTTTAAAATGCTTGCTGGTAACCCCCATTGCTGTAATTTGGCCCATAACTTGCCACGGGGGACACAATCAAAGGCAGATTTAAAATCAACAAAGCATAGATATGTGGGAGTCCCAGTTGCATTTGCTCTGCTGATGATCAGTCCCAATGCCATAATGTTTGTTTGCGTCCCCTGATACTTGGAAAAACCACTTTGGTTTAAGGGCAGTATATTATTGTCTGAGACCCATGTCTCTAAATGTTGTAATAGGCAAGACGAAAAGTACTTAAGATCAACATCTAAGAGGGCGATTAATCTGTAATTACTTGACAGAGCAGCATTCCCTCCCTTGTATATGGGGTGGATTATTGAGCCTCTCCACGTTGCCGTTACAATTCCTGTTAAAAGCACATAGTTAAACATTGCAGCCAGGAAGTCAGCCCATCTTTCTTGTGGTAAACCATTCGGGCCAGGTGCATAGTCAGTTTGCGAGATCCTGATGATTTTTTATTAATTCTGATGCTTTAATCTTCAGAGTATTCAGGACATTGGGTTCTGTAGCGGGCAGCTCCTTTAAATGTGACTGTAAATGTCACAGCCAGTCTTTCTCTGTTAGATTGGCATTGTTAGCTGCCTTTGGACCCTTATCAATGCAGTTGATAAGTTTCCAGAATCTTTTTGAATCTGATGTTTTAGACGCATAGTGAAGCATCTCCTGCTCCAGGCTCCCTTTTGAGCATTTTCCTTTGCTCTCGCAGGGCAGACAGTAGTGGTTGATTTTCTGGAAATTAGCGCAGTTGTCTTAGCATTCTGCCTACTTCTGCTATCCTCCTACGAACTGGCTGTAGTATATGTAGGTGGCTACGGTACTTCAATTGTAGTCCCTTTCTTTCATTTCCTAATAAAAATCCTGGTTTAAAAGGTCAGTAGTGAAATTCTCCCAGACTGTTGACAAATTTGGCAGGTCCATAGTCATAGATTCTATCTTTGATAGAGACACTTCTGCTTGCCTTTCTATGTTATTGGATGACCATTTCAGTCTCTTTAAATTTTCCGTGCCGATCAGCCCTTTTATAAGAGCCACTCTTTCTGGCTTATGTGGTGAAGATTAGATCCTAATTATCTGCGGTTTGTGGTCACTTTTCACACGGTTCAAGATTCTAAAATCAGTCACTAATGTATACAGTGCACAATTTGCCAATGTGCAATCTAAGTAGGAGACCGTTTTCACGGACGATCTTGTCCATGCAGGTGGGATATTGGCCGGCCTCCGGCCATTTAATGCGAAAAGGCCTGCAGATTCACAAGTGCAAATAAACTTCTCCTCTAAATTATCTTTCCTACAGGGAGAGTTTGACCGGGTTCTATTGCTACTGTTTGAATATGGGCATTCGCCTGGATTATGAAATAGAAAAAGATTTAAATCACCCGAGTTTAGCCAATATGCAGACTGTGCTGTGCTTTAAATTTTTACCAAGTGGTTTAATATATTATTAGCTTTAACTGTTTCCTTTTTTTGTTAACATATAAGTTGGCTAAAATCAAAGGTTCCTGAGCTATTTTTCCCCATCCATCAAGACTCACTAATTGAATTAGTAAACCATCCTCCTTAAGCTCTGCGATCTTTGTAAGCAAGCTCGCTTTGATGTAGATCGTTATGCCTCCCTTTGCCCTGCCAGATCTGCTAGTTTTTGTGGCAGGTCTAACATATTCCGTAAAACCAATTAATGGTATTGATTCCCTAGACCAGGACTCCTGTAGAAGTATAATATCAAATGAACTAAAGAATTGGATTACTGCTCGGTCTTCCAGTTTTGCCAGTAGGCCACCTATGTTCCATGAGCCGATGTTTAATGCACCCTGTGGTGATTTTTCCTTATTAGTTCACTGTTTACCAGTTGCTCCTGTGGATAATGCCAGATGTAACCATTTCTATCAGACTGAGATTTCCAGCTTGACACTAGTCTCTTCCTCCCTTCTTCCTTCCATAGTTCGAGAGGTTCGAGTCTCTGTGTCACCTCAACAGCCTGTGATTCTGGCCAAATCACTTCGTCTCCCCTCCTGTAAATAAATAAAAATAAATGAACTTGTGTAATACTGGTACTCATGTACTGCCGCCTTTACCTTTCTGTTGAGTTTGAGTTATTTTAAAAATGCAATAAAAGGCAATAACATCTCATTCTCAGAGCGAAGGGAGACTAGTTGAGCTAAATTAATGTATACTTGGTCCATGTGCCACAGAGGCAAAGAAGTGACAACATCGCACAGGCAGCTGAATCAGAAGGCAGCAAACAAGAATGATGATGGTGCCAACGAATGGTAAGTGAGGGCGGGCTCAAAGACCCTTTTTGGAGAGTTCTTTTTTTCAGGTATAAAAAAAGATTGCCACCTTAGCGACAGCGCATGTAAGCTGCCTCCAGGCTCAACCTAAATATCACCTTGCTAGTATACTGTAAGTCTCACAAATTGGTCCAAGTAAATTATAAAAACCTAAAAGTCAACTCTCAAGGGGGACAGAGCTTCTTTTATTTCATTGGTCGGTTCTTCAGTGGCTATGCTGGGATGAGGGACATCCTGTGCTCCATACAAAAGTGAGGATACGCCCTTAGACATTTCCATGTGTTCAAATTCTAATATCAGGGACAGGTATCTCTAACCTGGATGGAGAGAAAACAAGTGTTGGATCAGTAAGCTAGTTACCCCTTGCTTGGATAAATTTTATAGCGGCGATGTCTGCCATAGACACACGTTGAAGGTCTGGAAGTGCTTTTATAAGTTTTAAAACCGTGGAGCGGTTAAGGACATCTGTTGGGGAACTTGACATGAATTCCTGAATCCATAGCAGCTCATAGTTCAATTTATACCTATTCATATGAGTTTGAGTGGACCAGTCTTACTCCAAATGCTGATTCTGTTTCACATGGCTGGGTTCACTTTGTCTAATACATTGTTTATTTCTCGTGCTGCTTACGTCAGCCTGTAATAGTAGGCGAAGGTCTCTTCGCGTGTTATTTCTTAATTTTGCACTCTGCTGGTGCCGTAGGGGGCTTACCCATTCATCCATGTAATTACCACTTGCTATAGGTCAGGTAGCAGTTGCTGGGTTGAGAGGTTTCTTTACTTCTGCATTCAAGTCAACACTTGCATTACCATAGGTAAAGATGTTCCTATTTTGCCTTTCACTTAAGGTTATGCTCTCCTTGCTTTATTCTATAGGAGTAATTTCAGTTGGATTTATTGTGGTTAAATGATGGTACCATGCCAACTTCCTACCCTTGCTTGTGCGTTTACGTTCTCTTTTTGATAGAATCCGAGTTTTAGGGGCCTCCAATATCCTGACGTTGCTGGCAGCTTTGGAGAAAACCGACGTCTCCGTGGTTTCCATACTGGGGCTTACTGTGATGATACTGTCTGTTAAGTCCCTTTTATCTGCTATGAACAAAGATGATATCACTTGTGGGGAAACAGACCTATCCTCTCATTTCTGCACGGGGTGGTAATGCTAAAAGGGTAGCAAAAGGACTCAATTGTGTGCGTTCCTCATTTCATGAAGTTCGGACTTTATTAAATATTCCTTCCAGGATTAACGGAAGTTGGGATAATTTGTCTACTACCACTTTACAAGAACAAATAGTGAACACCTGGTGTGCTTGATTTGAGCCCTTGTTATCAGGGCATTTAATTCTTCCAATTTTCTATCTATTCCAGAGACAAATACCGCCAGAGTATTTAGCAGATGTACCTGAATGTCCATTTTATTTTACTGAAACTGTAGCGCCATAACTGTTGCTTGCATTGAGTTAAGGATTGCGACCCACATTTAATTTGCATTGATTACCGCCGAGGATTGTGATTGTAATTTGGCCTTTTGTCCCTTCTTAAAACTCCTTCATTTATATTTGCTTTGAGGGCTTTGTTCTGTGAGGTTGTCATTTTCTTTTCCTCTGCCACTCTGTTTGGGGTGCCTGATTTTGTATCCCAGTGCTCCTGCTCCTCTCCCTCAGGGCCAAACGCCGGGAAGGAGTGGAGCTTGGGGCTGAGACACACTAAACCACCCTGCTGGGAGTCTTGTTCTAGGGTTTCCGCGGTTGCTACCATCTCTGAGTCTAGAAAGGATAGATTAGCAGGGATTGACGTCCAGCCGTGATTTGTAAGGTCTAAAACAGTATTCCTCATGGTTGTTGCTTGGATAGGAATATGCGGAACTTCTATTGTGGGCGTTGGCGCTACTGGGGCTATAGAGGTGGTGAGCGCTGCTTCTCCTGTCTTAACGGTGTCTGTCCATGATGACAACTGTTGGGGAATAGGGCTCCCTTCGGTTTGCAGGGTTCGTATAATGGGTTTAGTTGGGTTGTTGCCCACGAGGTACTCCTGATTTTGCCATAGGTGTTTCCAACAGAAAAGTAGTCAGTTGTCTTATGAAGATTGGGTGAGGCAGCATGGCTAGCTTCCTCCTCCAGGATGTTCCCCGTTTCCCAATTCTCTGGTTCTCCCCAGCTCATTTTTTCCATATTAGTTCTTTGCTCAGCCAGACTCCTGCCAGATTTGTTGATTGGGACCTGCCCCTTGCATTGGCTGAGGCGATCTGAATCCCTACTCTCTCTCCTTTTAACCATTGTTTCTTCCAATACCTGTTCTCTTTTCCTTTTCCTCTTTGTTTGGTTCGAGGGTTGATTAGTGGCAATATTTTGTGCTTTGCCTGACCGCATACTCCTTCCCCTGATTGATCAGACTATCTGATTGTCTGCCATGCAGGCGCGTGATCCACTCTGGGGACCCTTCAGATATATAGGAAGTCCGTAGGTAAGATTTTTCTCTAGATCTTCTCCAATAGTGTTTGCCTTTAATCTAGGGTACTCTCTAATTGCTGGAGTACGCGTTGGGCAGGGTGAGCTGTACAATGCTGAGCTGATGGACGTCAGCCCTGATGGAGATTTTATTACAGGTCTAATGCAGGTCTTGGTGCTGATTCAGTTGGCCACGACTTTCACTGTGGCGGAGCTAGAGGATAGATGGTAATGCTATGGGCTATGAAAGTTTGTGAAGGTAGTAATGGGGCTTGAGAGATCCATTCTTAATGTTGAAGTACCCCCCTTTTTGTACACACCACGCCTCCATACCTCTTTCCACTTTCAGTACCTTGGTGCCACTTTTGATCTCCACTCCACTTTCCACTCCAGTTTGCTGCTTGCGCCATTTGATCTAGCTCCTGGCCCACATTTTAGTTTCCTTCCGAGGTCCTCCGTGGTTTACTAGAACCCTCCAGACTGGTTCATTAGGTTCACTGGGTTCACTGGGCTCTCACTTGTTTCTCTGATCTCCCTGAAGCTGCTCCTGCACAGTGCTGTGCCACAGCACCCTCCCCCCCCCAAGGGTTCCAGAGGCTCCCCAACCTGCCTGGTACCTGGCGCCGCCTCCTTCTCTTCATTATCCCAGCAGTGTCACCATAAGTGCCAACAGGCCTCTTCACCAACTTGCAGGCAGGCAGGCTCACAGGCTGGGGTGCCCCCCTCTGCTGCAAGCCGCTGCTTCACCCCTCTGCCCTTCTGGGCCGCTGAGCCTCTGCACCCAGGATGCAGGCTCCAGGATCAAGGCTCAGGCTTCACTGACTTCGGGAAACAGTCAACGCAGGAGCCGAGCCACCTTGCTGCGGACCACCGGATGTTCTGGACACCCCCAACAGCACCAGGGAGCCAGAGGGGTCTGGGAGATCAGAGGGGGGTTGCGAGGTCCGTCGGGAGGTCGGAATGACCGTAGGCTCTGCGGCCGCTTTGCTGCCTCAACTCTGACTCACTGCCTCACAGCTGCTGAGGCAGAATGGGCTGAGGCGGCAAACGACTGCGGCTGCGGTGCCTCTGCACCGAGGGCCGGGGGACCGGGGCCAACGGGCCAAGAGTCGGGTAGAAACAATGAGGGCTGGGAGGACTCACGTAAGCTGGCTGCCCCTCACAGCTCCATTGCTTCCGTTTCTGTTGCGTCGTGTTCTCACGTTCTCTCAGCTGACATGTGTCTGCCTTTTTTGGCAGTTTTGAAGCAGTTTTTCCTCCGGGAGTTTCTTACTGGTCTTTGCAGAAAAGCTTTGCTTAGTTGGAACCATATTCATCCATGGTAACTATGTTGTTCTTGCAATTTACCATCACTAGTTTCTGGAATTTTATTTGTTTATTCTCAATACGCACTTAGTACAAAACAGCTCTGTCACAACTACAGAGATAAAAAAATCTCTCTTGACATTTGCTGGATCAGTTGATTTTTAACTGATTCTTTAAAACGATGGTTCATAAAAATTGATCATCGCGTTCAATTAATTAATTTCCGATCACAGAAGTCTGTTTATTGTTAGGATACAACATCCGTACAGTGGAAACACCTGTATATGCTTTAGCTCATTAGTAAAAAGGTAGAAAATAGTGAAATTGAGAAATACTGCCATGAAATGGGAAACGCTTAGAACATGAGAAATGATCATCGTAATCCATAAATATTTAAAAAGTAATGTGATTTGATGCCTTCTCGAATAATGTCATGATAAGATGTATAATTTCAAATGCATTCAGATGAATTACATCACTCAATTTAATACATAAAGCTACTGCCCATTACCGACCACATCCTTCTTTAGGACAGTGCTCTGGAAAGCACTGAACACAAGAACTGAAGCTCACTGTAAGGTGTGGCTTGCTTCGTGACATATTGTGCTGAGCGTTGAGCATATGGTAGGGCACCACACGGAATCATATGACATATGGCAGGTTCGGCACACTTCTTTTCTGGGTCCTTCTGAGAAAGGCCAACTACACTTTTTTGTCTGTTATATTGGAACACTGAAGGAGAGTCTTTAATACGTCTCTCCTTTCCAAAACAGATCGTCAACGTTCACATTTTCATGCATAATCGTATAATATGTACACACTAAAAGATTCGCAAAAATTATTTTATTGTCAAAGAATAGTTTAAAAATGTTTCCTGTAACATACCAACACAAAGTCTAAGCTAGTTAGCTGCATTCGATACAGTTTCAAATGCATTTAAAAAAATGTGTTCACTGTTTAATCCAGTGGTTACTCCTGCGGTTTTGAACGAAAGTACACACCTTGCATTTTTGTGAGAGTAGAATACATAGGGGACACTACGTTCCCAGAAGTACTGAACCACTAAATTCAGAAAGTAGTAAACTATTTTCTCCCAATCAACGAAACTACTCTTAATTCACATTGAAAATGAAATGTTGCTTTTCTGCAGCGTTCTGTCTTTCATGTCAGACTTGTGGCTACTGTCATTACAGTATTCCATTGTCATAAACACCGTACAGAAGCTACATCAGGCCATCACCAAGCCCAGCACCCTTTTCTGAAGAACTAATAATGAGAAAGAGAGCTCATAAGGAATGCTCATTGTTTGTGTGTGTTTTAGGGCAAGCTTACCCAATACATTCAATTAAAATAGTCATGATGGTTTTTGGTGTATCTTCCTTCCAATACGCTCTGTACTCTGGGCATATTTTTTAGCATCACGTTTAATACATTTTCAGTCATCCTTGTCATTATGGTTTACTTAAGCATGCCATGTTTATCGTAATATGACAATATTGAGGCACAGTTCTTCAATGTTTTCTAAACTGCTCGTCATCTGCTGTGCTTTTGATATTCGGATTTGCCTGTGGACAGTTTTACAGGTCTTTTCTGAGTATTATGGTGATGGTGCTGTGATCCACTTGACCTTTGTAAGATAGTCCAGTAGATGACTCCTAATGACAGCCATGGCAACTGAAAGTATTTTTTGATGCAGTGATTTGTTCCAGATGCACTGCTCGTTGATTGGCCAGTTGTAAACTGAGGAAGAATATGACTAGAAGTTCCCAGACTAAACAAATGACCTCACCAGGATAGATCTGTGTTAGACCTGACAGACTTAGGGTGGTCACCCCCAACCTTTTCACACTGTTTTTGCTGGTTTTAGGACTCTGCACACTTTACCACTGCTAACCTGTGCTAAAGTGCATATGCTCTCTCCCTTAAAACATGGTAACATTGGTTCATACCCAATTGGCATATTTGATTTATTGGTGAGTCCCTAATAAAGTGCACTACATGTGCCCAGAGTCTTTAGATTGAATGCTGCTTGTGGGCCTGCAGCACTGGTTGTGCCACCCACCTAAGTAGCCCTTAACCATGTCTCAGGCCTGCCATTGCAAGGCCTGTGTGTGCAGTTTCACTGTCACCTCGACTTGGCACTTAAAAGTACTTGTCAAGCCTTAAACACTTTTTCTACATATGTCACCAATAAATTAGGCCCTAGGTGACCCAGAGGGCAGGGTGCTGTGTAGGTAAAAGGCAGGACATATATCTGTGTGTTTTATATGTCCTGGTAGTGGAAAACTCCTAAATTTGTTTTCCATTGCTGTGAGGCCTGCTCCTTTCACGGGCTAACATTAGGGCTACCCTCATAAACTGTTTGAGTGGTAGATTCTGATTAGAAAGGAGTAAACAGGTCATATTTAGTATGGCCAGAATGGTGATACAAAATCCTGCTGACTGGTGAGGTTGGATTTAATATTATTACTATTTTAGAAATGCCACTTTTAGAAAGTGAACAATTCTCTGCACTTAAAATCCTTCTGTGCCTTACAGACTGTCTCCAATCCACATCTTGGCTGGGCTGGTTGACAGCTTCCTTGGGCATTTCACCCAGACAACCACAAACACAGGACGCTCTGTCACACCTGCACACATCTGCACACTGAATGGGTCTTCCTGGGCTGGAAGGGTGGAGGGCCTGACACTTACATTTCAAAGGACAGTGGCCTGCCCTCACACAATGGACTGCCAAACCCCCTACTGGGACCCTGGCATGCAGGATAGCACTGAAAGTGGACCTTGTGCACTTCTAAGCCACTCTATGAAGTCTCCCCCACTTCAAAGGCACATTTGGGTATATAAACTGGGTCCCTGACCCTACCAACTCAGACACTTCTTGGGAAGACGTTCTGCACCAGGACCTGCAACCTGCCAAGAGAAGCTGCCTGGCTGCCCAAAGGACTCACCTGGACTGCTTTGCTGTAAAGGACTTCTGCCTTGCTGTTGCCCTGCTGCCTTGCTGGCCTCTGGCTTTGCTGAGAAGTGCTCTCCAAGGGCTTGGATTGGACTTGCCTCCTGTTTCCTGAAGTCTCAGGGCCAAAAAGACTTAACCTCTGCAAAGAAACTTCTTGTGTGGCGAAAATAGATGCACAGCCTGCCGGAATCGACATACAGCCTGCCCAGCGGTGAGAAAATCACCATATCACAGAACCGGAACGATGCAGCAGGGCTCCCCGAGTGGAGATCGACACAGCGCCAGCGTTGCAACCGGAACTTCGACACACAGCCTACCGGATCAACACATCACCGAGCTGGAATGACGCAGCCCGACTTCCTGCAAGAGGAATCGACGCAGCGCCAGCTGTGCTGCAGAAACTTCCACGCATCGCCCACTGGATCAACGCAGCACTTCGTCCCGCACGCCCAGGATTTACACGCATCATCCCTGAGGGTCAGAAGACCCTGCATCGCAAAGAGGATTCAAGCCTGCACGCCGGAATTTGACGCAAAGCCCTTGCCGCTTGGAAAAGAATCAACGCATCATCTCTGTGTGTCCGGAAATCTGACGCACACCTACCTTTTTCCATGCACCTCATCCTCTGCGTGTAATTTTGATGCAAACCAGGTACTTTGTGCTTGCAAGAGACAATTGTGGCTTTTAAGAACTTAGGACTCTTCTTATCATTACAAAAGTGATATTTCAACTTGTGATTATCAAATCTTGATCCTTTTGACCTTAATTTAATCACATAAATATCCTATATATTTTTCTAAACCTGTGTGGTGTCTTTTTGTGGTGTTCTCACTGTGTTATTGCATGATCTATTGCACAAATACTTCACATATTGCCTTCTAAGGTAAGCCTGACTGCTCAGTGTCAAGCTACCAGACAGTGGGCACAGGGTAATTTGGATTGTGTGTGACCTACCCTGACTAGGATTGTGATCCCTATATGGACAAAGGTGTATACCTCTGCCAACTAGAGACCCCATTTCTAACAATCTGGAAAAGCAATAAAAGACCAATGTTGAGGTTACTACTTCCTAGAAATGAACTGTCTATGTAAGCAGATGGTAAAGTATTTGTTGTTAAAGGTAACAGCTCTAGCATTCTAGAAATGCATTCTCCCAACTGTAACAAATATTAATTTCGGACCAAAAAAGCCCAAGTGCCAAGAGATTCATCATAGTCATCATAATCTTGATCTGTGTCTTCAAAACCGAGCAAAAAGAGTCTTTCTCCTCCTGCTTTGAAGGACACAGTTCCTATGCCACCTTCGTCTTTTGGATTGTCGTTATTACAGTCATTTTTTTACCTGTCACTTTATTCCTTTTGGTTGATCATTGCTGAAACCTATATCAGGGCAAGATATTAAAAGTTGAATATTATATTTGTATTTTTATACGTTTACTATGAATGATTTATTGCCATTTGTGGCAGGTTGGCTGTACTATTTGTATATTCCTCCATAAAGGGATATATGAAGAAACATATATTGGTCAAAGTGAAGGGCAGGGAGACTATTTCTTTTGTTATGCTATTTACTTTTTTCTGAGTTGCCATTGCTATTTATAAGGTCTTTAGGCAATGTAACTTAGTTATAAGCACATACGTATTTATTTTTGCAATCTAGATCTTTATCATTCTCAATCTATGAGTATTACTGCCACTTACAGCAGAGACAGAGGTGAGAGCTGTTCAGATCAGAGCTTCTCGTACTAGTACCACATATGTATGTGTATGTTACACACATCACAAACCATCCCTGCCTGTATGCTTGCCCTCCCCAGTTACCTTCCTTCTGCCAGCCAGCGTGAATCATACACTGCTTCCCTCCCAAGCGGTGAATAGGTCTACTACGGCCCAGACTTCATTTTTTGGGTCATTTTCAGGTCTGTTTGCTTCATGCATCGTTAGATGCTTCATCAGACTTTTGCATAAGTCAACCCCAATACCCTTGGTGTCTCATACTTGGAGAATAGTAATTTGCTGCAGTATATGTATAGCACATCTGTGGTCTTAGTGCTATAATCGGTACCTGATCTCTCTGGACTGCTTAGCTTCCATGAGGAGCACAGGTGTGCTAATCCTGAAATAAGTCTCGACCCCCAGGGTGATATAGAGCACTCTTCCTACCAGGGAGGTATTGAACATTTCCTCCAACTAAGGATCCAGAGAGCAATTTTTAGAGAGCAGACACTGACTTGAACACTTTCATTGAGGCTAACCCTGTGAGCTTGAGGGCCTGCATCTAAAATCCCTATGGGAAATTGCACAGGGAAAACTTATTTTGATATCCCCCTTTTTCTCGGGCCCTGCTTGACGAATGACACTGAAGCTTCCCACACATCAGCTAAAGTGACTGGCGTACTAGTTATGAAAATTTCATAACGATTTGCCAAACGGCGCCAAAGTTATGGCAAAATGAGAAATGCTTTTACTATGGAAACTATGTCCTAACTATCTACTTACTGGCAATAGCCAGTAGGTTTTTTATATATATATATAGATAGTTACACACAGCCTCCCCCCAACTTCCTGGGCTACATGTGGTATATCTATCTATCTATCTATCTATCTATCTATCTATCTATCTATCTATCTATCTATCTATCTATCTATCTATCTGTCATCTATCTGTCTGTCTATCTGTCAACCACCTCCCCGGGCTACATGTGTAAAAATACCTTCCCAGGGCTATGTTTACAAGTCTACAATGTTTGTGGGAGGCTAGGTGCCCCCCCCATGCCCTGGGGACAACCACTGCCCTACACTGAATGGGGGCCCTGTGGACCACCTGGGCCCTGCCTTAGAGACCGCCACCTCCCGGGGCTAGAAGTTATAATTAATGTGATTGGGCCGCACGGTCCCTCCAGAAGCTTGGGTACCACCACCTGCCTAGGACTACATTATTAAAATAAGGCAGGGCCGCGCAGAACCCCAGGCCCCAGGGACTACCACCTCCCCAGGGCCAGATACTCTGTATTGGTGGGGGGGCGCGCAGACCCAGGTACCACCACTTACCTAGGGCTGCAAGGAAATTTAAAGAGCAGGTCCACACTGACCCCCGACCCTGGGGTCAAATCGAAAATACGAAAGGGGGGGGCTGTGCTACCTGCCCTCTTGGAGCCATACATGGCCCTGGGACCACCACCCCCCAGGGCTGTCTTTTGCTACCTCCTGAGGTGCCCACCCTTGGGAGGTAGCTGTATGATTTTGCTTGGCAGGAACTGACTCCTCCAGCCAAGCAAAAGCAAACAACTCTGCTCCCAGGAAGTGGGAGCTTTACAAATGCTCCCACTTGCAGAAAGCAGGGTTTTCATCTCTTCCCTGCCCTGGGTAATGCGGGCAGGGAAAGAGATAAAAAAATTGCTCCTGCACGCAGATATCTGCATTTCTAGCAGCTCCCTGCATGCTGGAGCAATGCTGGCTCCCGCAGGAGGCATGGAACTGGCTAGGACCACTAGGGCCTTGAAACTCCCTGTGCAGTCCTGTCACTTTCTCACTCTCTATTCTATTCCATAGATAGGATGGAAGAGAGAGAGAGAGAGAGATTGTTATTGCAATGGTCTCTCCATACAATTACTTCAAAGTGTCACATAAGCATAATGTTTGGTGCAAATGTTATAGTTACTTTTTGATGCACAGCAGAACAGAGTCACCCCTGGCCTACTGGTAAAGCTTTTGGACTGTCACTCTGTAGGTTGAGCATTCAAATCTTGGTATTTCATGGCAGTGAGTTTGTTTATTGACTCATGTTTTGAATGTTTAGCATTCCTAGTGATGAGACATTTACATCTTTTTTGCATCACCGTCTTTGGATTGAATGTGATAGAGATGTCCTGACACTGTGTAGTACGGAGTCACCTGTGGCCTACTGGTTAAGTTCTCAGACCTTCACACAGAAGTTTGAGGGTTCCAGTATAGGTGAATCAGTTGTTATTTCTCAGCTTTAAATTCTTTTCAATTTCAAATATTTAAGTTACATACAGATAGATGATCTCACTCTTTGTACTTGTTTAATACTATTTTTTTCAATTTGTTAGAACATTTCTCATTCTGAGTGGTGCAGGGTTGGGTGGTTATTGGGGATAGCCACAGGGACTCACAGGAAAAAATACAAAAATAAAAAAGGGGGCAGGGTAGGGGCACCCTGATCCCTTATTTCTGGTGCTGGTGTCCCAGAGGTACCCCTCTAGGGCTTAAAAGTATTTTTTTCAAAAAACATCAGAGAAATCTGCAGATCCGGATCCACTGATTTTCCTGACAATTTAATAAAAAAAGGGTGGTTTACCACCCTTTTCGTGAAGCCCCCTGTTGGGCCACATCCAGGGGGCATGGGAAAAAATGTAGGAGTGGGGTGCATGGCCCCCCTCCCTCCAGGCTTGCCACATCCCCAGGGTAATGTTGTACTGAATTCTGGGGGGGTGCCTGTCCCACTTCAGCCCCAGGACCACCAGCTCCCTGGGGCTAAAATGAAATAATTAGGGGGGTCCATTTCGGTCCCACAGCCCTGGGGAGCGCCACCTCTCCGGGGCAATGTTATACTGTGATGTGACCCCCCCCCGCGGCCCCTGGGGGCCACCACCTTGCCAGGGATAAAATGGAATAGTAAGGGGTGGTCCGTTTTGGACCCTTTGTCCTGGGGACTGCCACCTCCCTGGGGCAAATCGAATGTTGGAGGGGTGCTGCCTGAGCCCCCTCTTGGGGCCAGTGATGACCCTGGGGACCAACATGTCCTGAGGTGTCCACCCAGGGACATAATTGTTTGCTTTTGCCTGGAGGGAGCTGTCAGCCCCCATCAAGCCACAGCAAACAAAGTCTTCATCTGTTCCCCTGCACGCAAATATGTGAAGACCATGAGCGGCAGTGGCTGTATTAACGTATAGAGACATTATAGTTTACTCTTACATTTTAAATGTATAAAACCATAGAAATTCACCTGTTAGAGTTATCTCAAGTTACTATAACTCATGCCCTAAGGTAACTATAACTCATGCCATTGCCATGCATTGCTATTTACCTCACAAATTATGGCACTCATGACATTGTTGATAACATCATTGATAATATCAATTAGATATTTGCAGTGAAAGTTTTGAAAAAAAACACTGTGCATGGTGAGGGTGTGAGATAGCACTGAACTCCCGGAAGCTTCATAATCCAATTTCATTTATTTCATGCAGACAGATTTCCAACAGACCCCACAACGCGTTTCAACATACTGCCTTCTTCAAGTGGTTTCGTCTGCTGTTTGCCAACCATTTTCAATTCTGTGTAGTTAATCATGTTTCACACCGGAACATGCGTATGCCTTAATTGTAATATTTCAGCACAATCCTTTTGCTCTTGTAATCAATAGTTCTTGATGTAATTGAAATTTAGTATTTCTTAATGTACATTACTTCTGGCACTTCAAACTGTCATCCACATCGCTCAACAAGCTCAGTTGTGGTTTTAAGCATTGCCTGTCCGTTTTCCTCCCATGACATAATTTTATCTGCCATTTATGCACAGTTTTTTAAGCAGCTGGTAAATATAGCAACCGGACCCCAAATGCCACTGAATTCTCCCTCAATGTCAGGGCCACATCGGCATTAACAGATTCTAAAGGACAAAAACTCACTAGTGTTTGCTGTTGAGGTTGTCCCAACTGGTTTAGAGTTACGCCAGGCGTTTATATTGAAGTGTAAATATCCCAATTCATAAGTCTTCAACAAATGCTCACCCACTCCAAACTCTTAACAAGGTGCTGACTAACACTGTTGATCCCGGGTGCTGACACTGTAAACTATATATATATATATATATATATATATATATATATCAATTACCTACTGGCACTCACCAGTAAGTAGTTATAGTTAGGACCATGTTTCCATTGAAAAAGCTTTTTTTGACTTTCCTATATCTTTAGTGCCGTTTGACAAATCTTCATAAAATTTTTCCCAAAAATGTGTTCCCAAGTTGCTTGCTGTACATGGAAAGTTTCAGGGTGATCCATCAAGCGGGGACCGAGAACAAGGGGGATTAAAAAAAGTATGTTACCCATTATAATTCCTTTATGAATTTTAGACATGACTACAGCCCGAACAGCTGGACGGAATTGCACCAAAGTTGGCAGAAAGGTAGCTCTTGGTCCAGAAAGAGTTCTTTTTGTTGTTTGGTGTAAGTCCATTCAGTATTTTGAGATATTAAAAGAAAACATAAATATAGTTATCTAGAGGTGCAAAGGGTTCGTGAATAATAAACTCTGATTGGCTGCCAACACTTCAATCAGGAAGTGTTGGCAGCCATCTTGGGACTCATCTTCAGCCAAGTCTCACAAAAAATGATAAAAGAGAAGAAAGGAACAAGGGTAGGGACACCCGGACCTCTTAGCTTTGGTGCTGTAGTACGTGAAGGGAAAAAGATGAAAACATTGCTCCTGCAAGCAGGTAGCTGCTGTTTAAAGCAGCTCTGTGCTTGTGGGAGAAATGCCGGCTCCTGCAGGACGCGGGGAGCCTGGGGCCTCGAAGCTCCCCCGCAGTCCTTTCACTCTCTCTCTCTCTCTCTCTCTTCCATCTCAAAATGAAATGGAAGAGAGAGAGAGAGAGAGAGAGAGAGAGAGAGAGAGAGAGAGAGAGAGAGAGAGAGAGATTGTTATTGCATGGACACTCCATGAGCGACTTCAAGGCGTCAACCTAGAAAGATGTTTGGCTAGAATGTCATACTTACAGTTTAATGGACAGCATACCAGGGTCACTTCTGGTCTGATGGTAAAGCTCTTTGACTGTCAGTAGGTTGAAGGTTCAAATCCTAGTATCTCATGACAGTATGTCTGTTTATTTGCTAGTGTTTTGATTGTTAAACATTCCTAGTGATGGAACATCTGTGGATTGAATATGATAGCTAAGTCTGGACACTGCACAGTAAGGAGTCACCTCTTGCCTAGTGTTTGAGGTCTCAGACATGCACATGGAAGGTTAAGGGTTCCAGTCTAGGTGAGACTGTGATAATTTCCTGCTTTATTTTCTTTTCTACTCTAAATATTTAAGTTACATACTGAAAGGTGATCTCACTCTTTTTAATTGGCAAAAATCTTTTTCTTTTCAATTTGTCTGGTGTTATAAATTGGGGTCTCTAGTTGGCAGAGGTATACACTCCTGTAGAGGTAGATACCATAATCCTAGTCAGGGTAAGTCACAACACAACCCACGTTACCCTCTGCCGAACCTCTGGTAGCTTGGCACTAAGCCATCAGGCTTAACTTAGAAGGCAATTTTGAAAACTAATTATGCAATAAATCATTCAGTGACACAGTGAAAACACCACAAAAATACACCACACAGGTTTAGAAAACTAGATAATATTTATCTGAATAAACCAAAGCCAAGACAATAATAATCCAATGTACACAAGCAAAGTTATGAGCTTCTACAGATGAAATCCCACTAAAGCGCTTAGAAACGCAATAGCTCCAACTGGGCTATCACAGCTTTGTTGATGGAGTCGTTCCCAATCATCCAATGCCACAGGCACCGGTCACAGACTCACACGGACTCCCACACACAGTACCTTTGGAAATAAAAAAAAAAGAAAAGTCACACGGAGTCATGGAGATGAAGCCTCACTGGAGCCAGGATGGCGTCAGTCCCTTACGGCATCCGGGGAGGTGAAACGTTCCTTCTGTACTGCAAAGCAGGGGAGGCTAGGCGTCAGTTCCATCCGGTTGCCAACCGAGCTGGTGCGGCGTCAGTGACAAGGCGTCAGTTTCCTTGTGATCCGGCGGGGCCAATGAATCCAATCGGTCGAGACGTGATGGGTGGACTTCGCAGTGTCACGATCACACTGCATGATGCCAGAGGTGTTGCGGCAACATCGGACTTGCGTGCAGTGAGGTCCACAGTCCGGGAGCAGCTGCAGATTTGTTGCTGGTGTTACTGAAGTTGTTCTTGGCATCACTAAAGTCAGGAAACTAGATAAAAACTAGCTGGTGAAGTCTTTGTTGGCTCTTAGACTTCAGAACACGAGGCAAGCTCAATCCAAGCCCTTGGAGAGCACCTTTGGGGAAGGCAGAGTCCTTTCAGCAAAGTCAGAGGCCAGCAGGGCAACAGCAGGGCAGCAGTCCTTCTCAGCAAAGCAGTCCAGATGAGTCCTTTGGGCAACCATGCAGTTCATCTGACAGAGTTCAGGTGTAGATTCAGAAGTGTCTGATTTGGTGGGATCACAGAACCAGTATGTATATCCAAATGTACCTTTGAAGTGGAGGAAACTTCAAAGAGTGGTTTTGGAGTACTCAAGTTCCCCTTTCAACCCAGTCCTGTCTGCCAGGATCCCTGTGGGTGTTATCAGTCCTTTGTGTGAGGGCAGGCCACTAGCCTTTGAAATGTAAGAGAGAACCCCTCCACCCTTCCTGCCCAGGGAGACTCATTCAGTATGGAGATGTGACTGAGTGCCCTGTGTTTATGGCTGTCTGGGTGGAATGGACAAGGGGAGCTGTCAACCAGCACAGACCAGATGTGGATTGGAGACAAGGCTGTAAGGCACAGTAAGTGCAGAGAAATGCACACTTTCTAAAAGTGGCATTTCTAAAATAGTAATATTAAATCCAACTTCACGAGTAAGGATAATTTTGTATTACCATTCTGGGAATACTAAACATGACAGGGCTACTCCTTCCAGGTCAGAATCTACCACTTAAAAGTATATGAGGGCAGTTCTAATGCTTGTTTATGAGAGGAGCAGGTCTCACAGTAGGGGAAAACGAATTTGTGAGTTTTTCACTACCAGGACATGTAAAACACATAGGAACATTCCTACCTTTTACATTCTTTGCACCCTGCCCTATGAGTTAACTAGGGCCTACCTTAGGGGTGACTTATATTTAGAAAACGGGGAGTTTAAGGCTTGGCAAGTAGTATCAAATCGCAAGTCGAAGTGGCAGTGAAACTTGCAATGGCAGGCCTGAGACATGTTTAAGGGGCTATGTAGGTGGCTGGCACAATCAGTGCTGCAGGCCCACTAGTAGCATTTAATTTACAGGCCCTGGGTACATGTAATGCACTTTTATAGGGTCTTATAGGTAGATTAAATATGCCATTTGGGTAGAAATCCAATATTACCATGTTTAGTGGAGAAAGCAAATGCACTTTAGCACTGGTTAGCAGTGGTAAAGTGTGCAAAAACAGGGTCAGAAAAATGAAGGGAGGCAGGCAAAAAGTTGGGGGATGACCACCCTAAGACTGCCAGGTCTAGTATCTGGAAATATCTCATTCTAAGTATATCATTCATCAAAGCCTAAAAAAGCTATAAATCTCTCTGTTTCTCTCTCAGTTTGTCTCTGTCAAAGCTTTCCATAAATCGCTCTCTCTTCCAGTCTCTCACTTTCTCTCTCTCTCAGGGTTAGGTGGTTATAGGGGAATTGCTACAGAACCTGGTGTGGTCTACACCCACTGCGCACAGCCAAAGGCTGTATCTGGCTCTAGTTGGGTGGTTATAGGAGTTAGCTGCAGGCCAGGCCCTGCAGTCTACCTTTGCTGCCAACTGCAGGACGCCTCAGATGGCAGATGTTGGATTAACGTATAGTAATGAAAATTACTTTACGGTAAAATAAATAGAAATTCACAAAAAAAAGCCAAAGGTTACAGGAACGTTATATTTAGAAAATAGAATTAAAAACACCCATAGAAATTCACTTAAAAAACCTAAGGTTACAGTGACGTTAAACTTAGGTTCTGAACTTACTCGTACAAAACCTTAGAAATTCACCAGTTATAGTTATAGTTATTTAAAATAACTATATTTCATGCCCGATTTTATGAGTAAATTCAAAACTATAACATCCCTAAAACCTTTGTTTTTTAAGTGAAAAAAAAAAAATATTATATATATATATATATATATATATATCATATATATATCATATATCTATTCACAAAAAAATTATACATTATAATTAGGAAATAGAATTAATAAAAAAAATCCAAATTCTTTAAGTACCGAAAGGCTACAGCGGCGTTATAATTAGGTTAATATTTTACTCACACAAAACCACAAAAATTCAGCAGTTATAATGATGTTTATCTCAAATAACAATAACTTGTGCCCTAAGGTAACTATAACTCGTGCCCTCGACATGCACAGTTTTCTCAGTTTTCAATACTATTACTGCAAATACTGCAGTGATATTATCAATGATGTCTTAAAAGATGTTATGAGTGATGTAATATGTGTGGTAATTAGCAGTGCATGGGGAGGGTGCGAGTTATGGTTATCTCAGGGCATGAGTTATAGTTACTTGAGATAACCGTAAGCCATGCTCAGTGGTGATTGGCTGTAGCCAGCCCCCTATAAGCACTCAATCCTACTCCATGCATGGTCTTTGGCCATGTGCAGTGGGGGCTGACTGTAGGACTTCGCCTGTGGCCAAGCTCTGCGACCACCCCTCCATAAGGTGGCTGCATCTCTGGTTAGCAGGGGCAAAGTGGTTTTATAATAAGTATATATATATATATATATATATATATATATATATTTATATATATATACTTATATATATATATATATATATATATATATATATATATATATAAATAAATATATATATATATATATATATATATATATATTAGTTTGCGGTGCGTGCATGCGGGCGTGGGGAACCCGTATGCTGCTCTCATCCAAATCCTTAGGGAATCACACATACTTCTTTATTGTAATGGCAAACTAAAATACACCCAACGCATTTTGACAAGAAAACCTTTTCTTGTTTACAAGTGCAGAGTAACTGATATGACCATATTAAATAGTGACATCATCATACATAAGAAAGATGACAGACTGCGAAGCGACCAAAGTTAAACATAGAACTGTCACTGCCATCTTACAACGGTGCCCTATAGCTATATTGAGGACTGTGAGCTTAAATAAACTCAACCAATGGAGTGGCATAAAAATTCTCCTCCATTACAAGTCATCAGGGAATGTGAGTCATGATAAGGTACCCAATGAGCAATATATATTTAGTCGCCACTAGGTGGTTATAGTTAGGACCTAGTTTTTATATAAAAAGGATTTTTTTACTTGCCTATATCTTTGGTGCCACTTCACGAATCCTCACAAAATGTTCTAAAAGAATTTGCCAGTCACTGCAACAACTGGAATGTTTCAGGGTGATCGGTCCACAGGGGGGCTAGAGAAAAGGGGGACCCCAAAACACTTTCCCCCATTCATTTTCCATAGGGATTTTGAACAGCGATAGCGCCTAAACTACTGGATGGAATTACACCAAATTTGGCAAAAAGGTAGGTTCTGGCCCAGAAAGTTCCCTTTTTTTGTTTTGGTGTAAATCCGTTCAGTAGTTTTAGAGAAATTAAAGAAAATACAAATTTGTTTATCTAAGGATGCAAAGGATTCTCAACCCCTCCCGATCTCGTGCTGAGACCCAATTGGCTGCAAACACTTCAAAAAAGAAGCAGAGTCCCAGAAAAAAATATAAAAAGTACAAAAGTGGCCAGGGTACGAACACCCTGACCTTAGCTCTGGTGCTGGGTATCCACGGAACCAGCAAAAATGGAAAACAAATTTAAGCTTGGGCTCCCATGCTCACTCTTTTATAAGCATCTGGGTAGGCCTCATCTCTTGGGCAATGTTTATTGTAACAAGAGGCCTCCCACCCCCTTCCCCCTATAGCCCCTGAGACCACTACCTCCCTGGCTGGATTTAAATTATGTGGGTGAGGTGCATAGTCCTCTCCCACATCCCTGGGGACCACCAACTCCCTGGGGCTTTTAACAATGAATATGTGGGAGGGGGCACTCGGCCTCCCGCAGACCCAGGGACCACAATCTGCCCAGGGCTTTTAACAATTAAAATGCAGGGCGGGGCACCCCGCTTTGACAGCTGCAGCCAAGTCACAGCAAACAAAGTCTGCTTTCTGACAGCAGAACCTGTCAAACAGGTCCCACTGTCAGAAAGCAGACTTATAATCTCTGTTCCCAGAGAGCTGCTACTTAAAGCAGCTCCATACTTGCTGGAGCAACAGGACTGTGAGGGAGGTCTTCAGGCTCCCCTCACAGTCCAAGATAACACATAAAAGGCTAAACCAAACTGTTAAAAACAAAATGAGTAGCTCAAGTGTGAAGGTCATTGACCTTCACACTGAGCTTTGAGGGTTCAATCCAGGTGTATCCTTGGTTGTTTGCCTCCTTTCTTTTTTTTTTTAAATGCAAATGTTTAAGGCTCTTACTGAAAGGTGATCTTACTCTTTTTAAATGACAAATACATTTTTCTTTTCAAATTGTGCTGAAATATCTCATTCTAAGTATATCATACATCAAAGCATGAACAACTCTCTCTCTTTCTCTCTTTCTTTCAATCTTTCTCACACTCACACATCCACTGAGTCACTTATGCACCCACTCACAGACCCATTCAGACACTCACGTACCCACTCACAGACCCACTCAAACCTTCATGCACCCACTCACAGCCCCAGTCAGACCATCACATAGCCACTCACAGACCCAATCAGACAGTTACGCACCCACTCACAGACCCACTCAGACTGTCAAGATCTTTTCAACTAAGGATGGTTGGTAAAAATTGCTTAAAAGATACTGTGACATCAAATTAAAACAAAATGATCCCTCAGAAGGATAGTAATAGTCTAAATAAATCTAGTTTTCAGTGGCTTCTTCTTCAAAATGCAAAGAGACATTGGACTGTATCACAAAGTTAACATTGCAAGTGTGAATTTAAGACAGGCCTCTGTCACAGTTTTGTGCTGACTCATGACTTAAATAGTTCAAGAGCTGTAGCATTGATATTTGATAATCTTAAACAGTGGTCAATTGTTGTTTGCTGCATTTAGCTGGAGTGTAGCAGCATTTATGACACCTCTAAAGTAAACAACAGAACATAAAACACCAGCATACAGATACACAAAGCAACACATCTAAAACCGAATAGGGCCCAACAAAACAGTCAAAACATGAACACAACATTTAGTACAATATGACAACATCACAAGGCAACAATGCAGATTCAACACATAGAAGCATCAAAACAACACTGCATATCACCAATGTAACAAAATGCCAGGCAACAAATATGAACAATCATCCTTGTTACACATGACACCTCCAGAAATCTACTTTCGTGATACAGTAGTTAAGGTGTTTGCCCCAAGTACTGCATTAACAACTAGCAAGGACATGGAATAGCATCAGTCACAAATGTTTGTCATGCAACCCATTAAGCTCCAACTTACTCATTTCATCTGTTCAGTTTGTAGTGGCTTGGATGTGGCATTGGGCCTGCAGCTATCATCTGAGGTATGTTACTTATAGGTATAATATACTTTAGTGGTTTTATTTGTCTCCTTAAAGTTGACTCTTAACAAGGTTTTTGACTATGCATACCTGATAGATACTGTGCTTTACTCTTAATGTTTCTAGGGTACAGAGTTCATAGGGTAATGGGTGCTATCCATCTCTCATGCATTTCATGAGCTTAGGGCTGCAAAGTTTGTTAGACAATCGGCTTTTTGCAGTTTTGACACAGGCCCTTAGTTATATTTAAATATTGTAATATGTTAGATTACCTTTTCTGAAGGCTCATAGTACCACTGTCACTCACTTAGGAAAAATGTGCCATTGTTTGCATGTGCCTTTATGATGATGTAGAGTCAGCAACCTGCAGACCTAAATCAGCAATGGTATTTCATCTTGGCTGCAATGTTCTTTGGTAGATTGGTCAGACTGATTAGAAAGTGACTGTCATCCATTTAAACAGCAGTAAATTTTTAATGATTGTGTCCATGTGACTGCACTTGGCTCTTGATGAGTTTTATAATTTTACCATGCCATACTCTCCATCATTTCTTAATAGTTGGTCTCCAAGCAAGTGAAATATAGGCCCTCATTGTGACCCTGTTGGTCTGAAGTCCGCCAGGGCTGCGGTGGCGGACTCACCACCAATGGGTTGGTGGTAAAGATCATCACATTATGAGGCCGGCTGTCCACTGAAGACCGCTGGCAGTATAATGAGTTGGCTTTCGGCCAGGGTTTCCGCAGTGGTAGCATCCCCACAAAAACCCTGATGGAAAGGCTGCTGGCAACAGGAAATTCCTTTCCTGTCGCTGACAGATGACTCCCCCAAGCACCCTACAACTACAATACCCCCACACACCCTTCCATGTCAGCACCACCCTCCCCGCATACACGCACAGACAAACACACCCACACGCACCCCACATGCACTTATTCACCAACACTTACATATACGCATTCACCAATAGGCATACATACACACATTCACTCACACGCATACATAAACTCATTCACTCACACCAACAGACATGCATTCACACAAACATTCCCTCACGCACTGACTTCAACAATCATACACACATTCAAACACCCATACACACACCCATACACACACGCATTCATACACGCATTCAAACACCCATACAGACATGCATACACACACGCATTCATACCTACATACACATACCAATACCCACATGCATACACATGCATTCATACATGCATTCAAACACCTATACACACACACATTCGTACACACATGCACACATGCATACACACTTACATTCACACACAAAGACAACACACACAACACCCCCCACCCTCCCAAACCTTCCCCTGTCGGACAACCGACTTACCTTGTCCGGCAAGGAGGTCGTTTGCCAGGGAACTCGAACAGATGCTTCCACCGTCAGCAGCGCCCCGCCATCAGGACACTGCCACGCTGTATTACTGCTCGTAATACGGCGGGGGAGTCCTTATGTCATGGCGGTGATGGTGGTGGAAGCACCGCCAACCTCCAGCACGACTGCTGGAGGATTTCTGCCCAAATTGTGGCAGAAATCTTTCAGTACTCGTAATATGCCAGTCAGAAGACCGCCAGCATAGGCGGTCTTTCATAATGAGGGCATAGTCTACCTCAAGACCTGCCTCTTAGACATACACACGTATATGGCTGGTATTTGGAATTGCACGTATAAAGAAAGTATGAAAAAAGGATGTGAAATAGTTGATCATGAACCAGCTGTCCTAAAAATACCTCCATATTAGTTCTCACTCACTCAGGATACTGCTTAAAACCATTGAATCTGCCATTATTCCCGTTAGAATCTCAGATTTGCTGTTACTCTAATTTGATTCATTTTATTGTGCAGTCTGTGTGAGTCATTTAGTAAAACACATTTTAGATTGAGATATATCCTACTTTACAGTAGGTGCTGGATACTACTTTTTTACCCCACACATCTTACATGTCACTTCCATTTTAATAAGCATCTCTCTTTTATTTTGCCCATCATTACAATAGTAAACAAACTGTCCAGCTGTTTGGGAAAGAAGACACAATTTTGGTGTTACCCGTAGTTAAAAAAAACATTTGCACATTACCACAACATATTTCAAAAATATACAAATGTATTTTGTGTAGATTTGTGCAGTACATCTACTTTTTTACATTACATAAAAGCACAAAAATATTCTGTCATTTCACATAATATGAATAATATTTTGCACTTTCTGCATGTTATCACTGGCTTTTGTACATATTGTAAAGAGACTGTTATAAATGAGGTCTTTGGTAGGGAGTCAGGTTACTGACTAGTGAGGGTCCAAACAAGGACCCTTACTCTAGTCAGGTTAAGTCGCACACAATCCAAATTATCCTGTGCTCACCCTCTGGTAGCTTGGCACTGAGCAGTCAGGCTTAACTTAGAAGGCAATGTGTAAAGTATTTGCACAATAAATCATGCAATAACACAGTATATCACCACAATAATACACATTGTTTAGAAAAATATAGAATATTTATATGGATAAATGCAGGTCAAAACGATCAAGATTTGATAAGTAAACGTTGAAATATCACCTCAGAGAATGATAAAAAGAGTTTTCAGTCTTTTAAAAGCAACAAGTGTCTCTTGCAAGCACAAAGTGCTTGGTTTGCGTTCAAATTCTCTGCAAGGTACCGCAGAGATGCGTGGAAAACGGGGAGGTGTGCATCTGTTTCTCTGGGCGTACACAGACTATGCGTCGATAATTTTCCACGCAGGGAAGGCTTTATGTTGATTTCTGGCGTGATGACTTGGATCGTCTTCGGGTTGCGGGGTATTCTGACGCCCCGGGGACGATGCAGGGAAATTTCTGTTGCACAGCAGACGCTTTGTCGATTCTTCTCGCAGGAAGTTGGTCTGTGTCGTTCCGGCTGGGTTGTGCGTCAAGCCAGTGGGTCCTGCGTCAAAGTTCCGGTCGCAACGCTGGCGCTGCGCTGATCTTCTCTTGGGGAGCCAGGCTGCGTCGTTTCGGTTCGGCGTGCTGTGATTTTCTCATCACGATGCAGACTGTGCATCATTTCTGGCAGGATGTGCGTCGTATTTTCACCACACAAGAAGTGTTTTGCAGGATGAAGTCTTTTTGGCCCTGAGACTTCAAGGAACAGGAGGCAAGCTCTATCCAAGCCCTTGAAGAGCACTTCTCAGCAGAGTCAGAGGGCAGCAGGACAACAGCAGGGCTGCAGTCCTTTGCAGAAAAGCAGTCAGGTGAGTCCTTTGGGCAGCCAGGAAGTTCCTCTTGGCAGGTTGCAGAGTCTTGTTCAGAGTTTCTTCACCAGTGGTATCTTGTCCAGAAGTGTTTGAGTTGGTAGGGTCAGAGGCCCTGTTTAAATACTCAAATGTGCCTTTGAAGTGGTGGGAGACTTCAAAGAGTGGCTTAGAAGTGCACAAGGTCCCCTTTCAGTTCCATTGTGTCTGCCGGGGTCCCAGTAGGGGGTTTGGCAGTCCATTGTGTGAGGGCAGGCCACTGTTCTTTGGCATGTACGTGTCAGGCACTCCACCCTCCCAGCCCAGGAAGACCCATTCGGTATGCAGGTGTGTGCAGGTGTGACTGAGCATCCTGTGTTTGGGGTTGTCTGAGTGAAATGCACAAGGAAGCTTTCAAGTAACCCAGCCCGATGTGGATTGTAAGGCACAGAAGGATTTAAGTGAGGAGAAATGCTCACTTTCTAATAGTAATATTAAATCCAACCTCACCAGTCAGCAGGATTTTGTATTACCATTCTGACCATACTAAATATGACCTTGTTACTCCTTTCAGATCAGAATGAATCTACCACTCAAACAGTATATGAGGGTAGCCCTAATGCTGTCCTATGAAAAGAGCAGGCCTCACAGCAGTGTAAAACAGATTTAGGAGTTCTACACTACCAGGACATATAAACTACACAGGTATATGTCCTGCCTTTTATCTACATAGCACCCTGCCCTATGGGTTTCCTAGTGCCTACCTTAGGGGTGACTTATATGTAGAAAAAGGGGAGTTTAAGGCTTGGCAGGTACTTTGAAATGCCAAGTTGGATTGGCAGTGAAACTGCACACACAGGCCTCGCAATGGCAGGCCTGAGGCATGGTTAAGGGGCTACGTATGTGGGTGGCACAATCAGTGCTGCAGGCCCACTAGTAGCATTTCATCTACAGGCCCTGGGCACATGTAGTGCACTTTACTGGGGCTTACATGTAGATTAAATAAGCCAATTGGGTATGAACCAATGTCACCATGTTTTAAGAGAAAGACCATATAGAAAGTGGAGGGAGGCAGGCAAAAAGTTAGGGGTGACCACCCTAAGGCTGTCAGGTCTAACAGAGACTGATTGTACTATCAATGTTTAAGGAAAATACATTTGTTTGTTTTAGAATAGTTAGTGATATGAGCAAGTAATATCCATAAAATAGTAGTGGCGTACACAGTTTATAGAGGGGTATTGTGTTTAATGACTGGATCTCACACACTACCAGAACAGAAGTTTCTGGAAGGCTATAACAGCATTCCCATTTTGTTATCCCTAGGTCATCTTTCATAGCTCGTTCTAAGTAGTAAGTCAACCTCTAGTCTAGAGAAATGCTAATGAAATATTTTGTTAAAGAGACATGCAGAGGAAGAGTATCATAATTGAAGACACACACCTTGAATGCCCACACCTAGTCAGAATAAAAAGGTAAAAATATATCGCACACAATAATGTGACCCTAATCATTCCAAATGAAACAATGGAAAGTGAGATTTCATCAGCAATCAGTGGGTGTGAACAAAATCTGGAGCAACATAAAAACATAGCCTTGTGGACATTGAGACAGACGCTGGCAACCAAGTGTGTCTGACCCGTGAGTGCATAAGATTAGATTCATGTTGGAACGTTAGTAAACCAAGGTTTATGAGACTTCTGATCAGTCTGTTGGTTCAGACAAGGATGCTGCTTCTGATAAGACATTGTGAAACTTGAATAACCACGATAAAAATTATTTCTGAACACGCTTTATTGAGAAAAAAGTCCTCAGAGTGACATAGCTCTTCTCTATTAGAAAGTTGTGCCTTTCCTGATTGTTATGGCTGGGATTTTTTCAAACTTGGGAACTCACATTTACAAGGGCTGGGAAAAGCAGTAAAAACAGGTTTACAAGTATGTTTTCCTTCTAGTTTCTGACTCGAGACTACCAGCACACTTAACACCATGTGTATGGGGTCTCCGCAAACTCTACAGGTATTCCAGCAATTAACTGGGATTTTCTTGATGTGATAGTGGGCTTTCTCTGCTGCAGAACCTTTCAGGTCTCTCAGCACTTCAATACCAATATGTGTTCGGTTAGATCTCTGCTACACCAGATACCCCTTTCACTGGTTACTAATTTTACCCTCCTGTACTATAAAGACAGTCCACAATTCCTTTCTGAATTACATACAGGATGTCTCTTGGAGTAAAAATATACTAACAAAGTCATTTACAGTATGGCTTGCGGCCTGCCAGGTCAGTTGGAACAATAGGTAATATTGAAAGACCTCTGAAAGGTAAACGGGGCCCTCTGAGCAGTCCCTGGAGCTGCTGCTACAACAGATTAATTAAAAGCACTGACGTTTTTACAGTAGGCGCCTGTTTCATGCCCTCTTTTGCCCCTTCAGCATTTTGTTTTCAGGAAAAACTCTTAAATCCGGAGTTTGTCATACGCAGAATGCATTAGGACTTCTTCCTTTGGAATTCCCCATCCCTATGTAACACTCTTGCAATATGTATTCTTTGTATTTGTATTCTTACCCTATGAGAAGTTAGAACATCTTAATCGGTTTAAGTGTTGACCTCTCAAAGTAAATTTCTTTATAGTAAGAAGAATAACATTTTTAGGTCGAGGTTAAAGCGTACAACATTGTGTGTACTTTAGTATATATCTCTGTGGGCATAAAGCCATGACCCTGCTTCTCATTTGTTTGTTTTAGTGTTCGTTAAAATTGCGTGCTTGTGAGTGGTTAATGTTTGCTCCTTGTCCCACCTTTTGGTCAATTGTTTACTCCCATGGAGCAGCGCCATAGTACTGGTACCCTTCCACTTGTCCCATTATTGTAACTGTAAAGGGACTACTTTTTTCTTTGGCCAAGAGCACTGCATGCAAGTGCTCAATCTTTCCATTCGCTCCAAACTCCGATTCAGCAAACAGCAAGGCGCCTGCTTCACAGCCGCTCTTTATATTCCAGCCTGGCCGCGCCTACCTTTTATCTATACGGTGCACACTTGCACCCAATTCATGGCCGTCATTTCATGTTTTTTTTTTTTATTAGTACTCATTACGGAGGAGAGAAACATACAACTTTGCATCTATCTCTACACATCAGCAAGGCTTTCGGCAGACATGGGCCATTTTAACATCACGCAAATGTCACGCTGTTCACGCCCTTCTTGTATCCTCCCTATCTCCATTCAGTATTAACCTGCATCAATAGATAGATATTCAGTTGCTTTAGTCTGTTTGCGCCCTCCTTTGTTTGGTGCTCTGCTGCTTCTGCCTGTTCTTGCTGGCTCATCAACAGTCATTGTTGAGAAAGGCACAATAAATCTCTCACGAAGAGAGTCACTCTTTTGCTCTTTTGCTGGCTACTTTTTTTTGTTTATTGGACAGATTGTTACAAATTCAGGTATGAGCTCCACGTTGTGAACTCTTAAGGGATACTGTTGCTCTTAAAATTCTCCGCATCTTAAAATATTCTTTTCCTGCACATATTGGTTTCACTTGCGATTTTTTGAAATGTAGATTTTCACATTTTTTTTTCTGCTGGACTGTAGCTTTTTAACATGCTGCAAAACACGCATGCTGCTCTACATCATACCTTAAAGACACTGGCGAAGCCAATAACTAAGGCTATATACTTGTAGGATCCCAAAATCTAGACCTATTGGCTATGCCAATACTTCTTGTAGTTGGTATTTGGACATGAAATCACTTTAGCAAGTGACACTGAGCAAAAGAGTTTGGTTTTGTATGCCTGCAACAGAGGTGATATATTTCTCCAGTCCTTGTTAAGCAGCATAGACTTTTGATCATTCAACGCATAGTTTTGTAGAGAGTCCAAAAGTCAATTTGTTCAATAGCTGCTTATTTACTGACTAGTTGATTTCAGAGATATGATCCAAGTACGCACTGCCCTCAGCCTCTAAAGACCTCTTTTTGATTTACAGGTTCAACATGCTCCCTTGTTACATACTGAGTGACGTTCTGTGCTCTGGAAAACCGCAAGCTCGTCAAAAGCAGACGAGGACATAGCTTTCGAAACAATCGGATAAGAAAGCCCATTCCTCTGTCAAATCAGCGTCGAAAGGCCTTGTGTCATTCAAGTATTCTATAAGACGTTTTAATACAACATAACTTGTGCAGTAGTATTCTTTAGTCCCATAAACCCAACCTTTCCGATTGGCCTTTTGGAAGGAGGTTGTGACTGAATTGAAAGGTTATGTTTACAAATACTGGTAGGGCCAAATATCGCTTCCCGTATTTTCACTCCTGAGATGCCCATAAAGGTGGAAGTAACTTTCATGCCAAGAGTTCAGCCAAAGCACCATCAAAAAATAAAAAGGAAACGTTTTTAAAGTAGAACTCGCTGGGCATATTCCATCAGACCTAGGGTTTATCACACGTGCTAATTCAGAAGTGCAGCTTTTCATATATATATATTTGTAATAGATTGCTTTACATCTTACTCAACTGTTAATGTTAACTATTTATTAAGTGGCCTTGGCCAGTTTCTTGCTCTCATCAGATGGCCCAGCAGTTCATGATATCTGAGCGTGTTCTTGAATGCCTTGATGTAGCGCCAGTGAACACATCAGCTCATGCTGTGTAGCAAGTGCAGGACACATGCCAAGAATTACCTGTTGTACTAATTTAGGGTGTACACGTGGCCAATATTTCTGCTGCATCTGCCAAACTCTAAATAAGCCCCTGACTATTGCATACATCCTGCTCTTTAGGTTTTCACTTCTTAAGTGGCAGGGTTTGAAGTTGTTTCCTACGTACAGTTGAGCCTTGTCACGTCAACTGCTGGACGGTAAAACACCGATCAATAAGCAAATGTCAGGTGGACTTGCATTTCTGTTTTTGGATGTTGTATGTGTATTATGCATAAAAGGACAAACCACTTACGACCCCGGATCAACTCAGTGTGTCTTTGTTGGTTTAGATGAAAGAAGAATCTGTAAAGCAGATACATTATTACTGATGGAAGCTCATTTAATCCAACATAGCCTGAGATTTCAAAGGAGTATTTGGTTTTGAGGTTGTAATGCCCATTGCAATCAGTTGTGGCTCGCGGAGATTCCTGGGGGTGGGCAGTGCTCGGGTGGGGTGAGGGGGATATTGGCAGGGGATGAATTAACAATAAAATTAAATTAAATTTGAAAAAAACTTACCTCTGCTCCTGCACCACACGACAAGCTGCTCATCTCCTCTCCTCTCCTTGCCTTCCTCCAGATGCTGCAGGCACAGGCTCCCAGCCTGCCCTGCAGCCAATCCTGACGCTGCTCAAAGCAGTGTCAGGATTGGCTGGGAGCACCCAGCCCGGGCGCTCCCAGACAGACTAGGGGCCCTACATGTGCAGTGAGAGGGAGTGCTGTGCACTCCCTCTCAGTGCACGGCACCCCTGAGGCCCCACCCCTTTCAAAGAAAAGGATAATAAACATAGTTTATTATCCTTTTCTTTGAAAGGTTTTGCAGCTGCTGCTGTGGTGGGGGGGGGGGGGGGTGACACTCCTCCACCCTTATGGAGGAGTTGCCCCTGATTGCAATTAGATCCCCTGGACTCATGCATTTCCCTAAGGTTCAATATTGTACTGTCTTTACCTTTGATGAGTGAGGTCAACGCTATCAAATCTGTGAGTATTTATTATTTATTTTTCAAAATGCATCACTTTTTTTTAAAGCTTTGTGAAATCTGTGACTAAGTATTGCTGAAAATGAAGGTCTGTCTTCCTTGTCTAGTTTTGCACAGTATTTTTAATACATGTGAACCGGCATTTGTTTGTTTTAATGTGTTGACTTACAAACTACGTATGTTGTGAGTAAAACTATGTAACGTTCTATATGAAAATCCCTTCATTAATCTTGTGTACAATTCTTTCAGAAATTGAAACCATCCAAAAAGGAGAAGAAAATGAAGACGTGTATATTGATGTGGTGGTTAACAAAAACATGAAGCTGGGGCAGAAAGTGTTAATTCCTGTAAAACAGTTTCCTAAGGTATGTCTGCTTAAGGATTATCATTTATTCTAATGACACAGGCTAGACTTGAAAGTGTAACACAGCAATTTTCAAAATAAGCAGTTCCAGTACATAAACACAATGGTTTTGTTATGTTACAGTTACTCAGAAGACAAATTTAGAGTTGAAAGACACATTCAGGTAAAGTAGGCAGCACATTTTTGTGGTTCCACAGTCAAATTAAGCAAAAACGGACAGTTAAGGGCCACCATATGTATAGTTTGCCCTTCCCCAAGGCACAAGCCACCCATTTTCTTGTTGCCACTTCCAATCCTACTGTCAGCCTTAGGGTGGTCTTTGCCCAAACTTTTTGCCTTCCTTTTCTATGTTTTGCTGATTCCCTCTTTGCTGGTCTTAGGACTCCTGCAATTTACCACTGCTAACCAGTGCTAAAGGGCATGTGCTCACTCCTTAAAACATGGTAACATTGACATACCCCCAGTTGGCATAGTTATTGTACTTATAAGTTCTAAGTAAGGTGTTACTACATGTCCACAGGGCCCATAAATGAAATGCCACAAGTGGGCCTGCAGCACTTATTGTGCCACCCACTTAGGTAGCCCTTTTAACATTCCTCAGACCTGCCATTGCTGCCTGTTTGTGCAGTTTTAAACTGCCATTTTGACTTGGCAAAATAAACCGTTTGCTAGGCCCAAACCTTCCTTTTTAATAGATAGAAGTCACCCCTTCAGCTTGCAGGGCAGGATGCAATGTATTTAAAAAGTAGGGCATGCACTTTTAAAACGTTTACATGTCCTGATAGTGAAAAAAACTCTAATGCAATGCCTGCTTGTTAATTAATTATTGTCAGTTTCAAATTGTCTAAAAATATTACCTTCCCTTTTCATGCATAGCTATGAGGGCAGGCCCTATTTTTTGGTCATTTTTTGTACTTATTTACTTATTTAGCAGATGTAGCATTTCATACATACACACCGTATAAACAACAATAGTAGTACATGGCACAATATTTTGTTATTGTAGATAACATAAATTGAAATGTTTGAAATTGATGTATGGGCCTGCTTAATTTGTAATTATGGGGTGCTAATTGCTAAAATGCAATGCAAATTGTGCCAAGCACCTCCTTTGCTTATATTAGTGAATTTTCAAACATAAAATGCGTTAAGAATATTGCCGATAGTGTTTAGCTTAGAAAAGGTAAATTTCATTTAAATAAAAGATGTGGCTGTATCTGTTGATGTGTCAGTTTATACAGTTCAAAAGACTGAGGGGGTCATTATGACCCTGGCGGTCTCCGACCGCCAGGGGTAATGTGGCGTCCGTACCGCCAACAGGCTGGCGGTACGGAGACCCGTATTACGACTGCGGTTTCCCGCCGTTTTAGCCCCGGCGGTGATAATCCACCAGGGCAGCGCTGCAAGCAGTGCTGCCCTGGGGATTATGACCCCCCTACCGCCAGCCTGTTTCTGGCGGTTTGCACCGCCACGAAGAGGCTGGCGGTAAGGGGAGTCCTGGGGCCCCTGTGGGGCCCTGCACTGCCCATGCCACTGGCATGGGCAGTGCAGGGGCCCCCTAACAGGGCCCGTGCAGCTTTTCACTGTCTGCATAGCAGACAGTGAAAAGCGCGATGGGTGCAACTGCACCCGTTGCACGGCTGCAACACCGCCGGCTCCATTAGGAGCCGGCTCCTATGTTGTGGCCGCATCCCCGCTGGGCCGGCGGCCGTAAACTAGGTTTGTGCCCGCCGGCCCAGCTGGGATGTTGTAATGGGCACCGCAGGAATGCGGCCGCATTGGCGGCCGCATGGCGGTTACAGCTTGTAATGACCCCCTGTGGTAGGTAAAATCATGGCTCCAAGAATTTGTCATTATTTTTGTTTATTGTGTTCTTAAGTACTCTTGCAGTCTTTGAATTAGGAAAATCAGGGGCGTAATTATCAAGGGGGTGCAAGGGTGATGAAAAACCTTGAATGATATTTACCAAGCCAGGCAAGGCCACTTTGTGTAGGCCTGCATGACTTGGTAAATGTGGAGTAATGCAAGACATCACAGATTGCTGTCTTGCGTTACTCTGTCCCAGAGAGATGTTACATGGTGGAGCATGTGTGTTCCCATGCATCCACTCATGGATTTTGGCATAGTCCCAGATTTATCATTATTGGTAGACCTGGGAATGTGTCAAAATCCAACGCCTCCCGATTGGAGATGTAACACGAGGAAATGTGTTTATTTCTCCTTGTTTTTTCATTCTTCTGCACACACTGAAAGAGGAAATGCCTCTGAGGATTGTTTTTGTGCAAGAAAGTGTCCCTTCCAAGACAAAAATAATACTGTCTACAGTGCAGGCACCCTTGCAACATAGTGCAAGGATTCTTGGTTTGGAGCTAGGCAGCCAAAAGTGTGCCAACCCTAGAAAAGGAGATAAATGCAACACACAGTGTTAAAAACAGCATGTTCCTGATCTTCCCCTTTCACACAGAGCAATGTTTCACACAAGTTGGCTTGCTGCGTTGCTTGAATTAATGTAAATATGGCCCCCAGTGTTCTCTTTTCTGGAGATACTACCACTTCTTAGTTTCACAGGGCTAAGAGATGAACTACATAAACATTGGGAGAAGAGGGTGATTCATAAAACCATGACTATGGGAAGTAGTACTTCATAAGTACTTCTTTATGTAGTCTTATGTGTCTTTGGAATCAGCCCTGATACATCCAGCTGCTCTTTAGTGAAAGTTCAAAACACCACATACCTTTCTATTTATACTAACTGAATTAATAGATCCTGATTATTCTCATTTTATTCTTAATATACATGCATTGAGGCCAATTCACAAATGCTCATTAAAAGTATGTTAAAGAGTACTGCAGAAAGCCATTTTATGTTCTTATAAATGCTGTTGTAAAAAAAAAAACATTGTTCAGGACTTTTAGTGCAAATTGAGTGGCATAGTGGAAAAATCTTTTGAAGATTTCAGATGGATTTTTAGTTTTCTTCCTCCATCAGAAGATTATTTAATGTCTTATGAGCTCAGGCATATCAATATTTTAAGCAGTTCTAGTTGTCATGGTGCCAGTTTTCGAATCAGATTTCAGTGAGAATATATTTAAGCTGATACTTCTGGAATTGTATTAAGTAGTTGAATGATGGTAGAGGTAAGAAATTCTAGATGTTATTTTGATGTAGTTTGATTTCAGCGCGGCTTACTGTAAATGAGCTACTTTACCTTCATAAGTACATTGGAGATGTATACGAAATGACATCCTAAAAGCTGGCTTAACTGTATTTCAGACTATCTGGTCGGCGAAAATGTAGAAGTATATTTATTAAATAATGGCATGGCTGAAATTATTGACCCACCTCTCCATTAAACCTCTTTAAATGCTGTTGCTACTATAAGGCTTCCATTCTTGTAGAGCTAAGATGGCAAATAAATACTGTTACAGTTTCACTAAGAATGACAAACGCTTTAACCCCTTCGGTGCCAGGCCTTTTCCCCCATAGGTGCCAGGCCTTTTTTTGGCTATTTGGGGCAGTTCGCGCCTAGGCCTCATAACTTTTTGTCCACATTAGTCACCCACACCAAATTTGCGTCCTTTTTTTTCCAACGTCCTAGGGATTCTAGAGGTATACAGAGTTTATGGGTTCCCCTGGCGGTGACCAAGAAATTAGCCAAAATACAGCAAAAATTTTATTTTTTTTTAAATGTGAAAAAGGGCTGCAGAAAAGGCTTGTGTTTTTTTCCCCTGAAAATGGCATCAACAAAGGTTTGCAGTGCTATAATCCATCTTCCTAGCTTTCAGGAACAGGCAGACTTGAATAAGAAAACCACATTTTTCAACACATTTTGGCATTTTACTGGGACATACCCCATTTTTACAATTTTTGGGCTTTTAGCTTCCTTCAAGTTAGTGACAGAAATGGGTGTGAAACCAATGCCGAATCCTGGACAGCTAAACATTTCTGAAAAGTAGACAAAATTCTGAATTCAGCAAGGGGTCATTTGTGTGGACCCTACAAGGATTTCATACAGAAAACAACAGCTGGAATAAATAAATATTGAATTTGAGGTAAAAAAAAACAGCAATTTCTCTCCACATTTTACTCTGTAACTTTGTCCTGTAATGTCAGATTTTCAAAAGCAATATACTGTTATGTCTGCTGGACTCTTATGGTTGTGGGGATACATAAGGCTTGTAGGTTCATCAAGAACCCAAGGTACCCAGAGCCAAAAAAGGAGCTGCACCTTGCAATGGGTTTTCATTGTAAATTGGGTATACAGCAATACATTTGGTGAAACATAAAGAGTGAAAAATAGGTATCAAGGAAATCTTTGTACTTCCAAAATGGGCACAAGATAAGGTGTTGAGAAGAAGTGGTTATTTGCACATCTCTGAATTCCAGGGGCCCCATACTAGCATGTGAATTGCAGGGCATTTCTCAAATAGACGTCTTTTTTACACACTGTCTTACATTTGGAAGGAAAAAAATGTAGAGAAAGACAAGGGGCAATAACACTTGTTCTTCTATTCTGTGTTCCCCCAAGTCTCCAGATAAAAATGGTTCCTCACTTACGTGGGTAGGCCTAATGCCCGCAACAGGAAACGTGACATGGATACATCACATTTGTAAATTTAAATCTGATGTGTTTTTTGGAAAGTGCCTATCTATGGATTTTGGCCTCTCGCTCAGCTGGCACCTAGGGAAACCTACCAAATGTGTGCATTTTTAAAAACTAGACACCTAGGGGAATCCAGGATGGGGTGACCTGTGGGGCTCTCACCAGGTTCTGTTACCCAAAATCCTTTGCAAACCTCAAGATTTGGCAAAGAAAAAACACTTTTCCCTTACATTTCGGTGACAGAAACGTCTGGAATCTAAGAGGAGTCACAAACTTCCACCCAGCATCCCCCAGGTCTCCAGATAAAAATAGTACCTCACTTGTGTGGGTAGGCCTAGTGCCCACAACAGGAAATGCCCCAAAACACAACGTGGACACAACACATTTTCCTAAAGAAAACGGGCCTGTTTTTTGCAAAGTGTCTATCTGTGAATTTTGGCCTCTAGCTCAGCTGGCACCTAGGGAAACACAGTAATCCTATACATTTCTAAAAACTAGACACCTTAGGGAACCCAGGATGGGGTAACTTGTGGCACTCTCCCCAGGTTCCGTTACCCAGAAGCCTTAGCAAACCTCAAAATTTGGCAAAAAAACACTTTTTCCTCACATTTCGGTGCTGCAAAGTTCTGGAATCTGAGGGGAGCCACAAACTTGCTTCTACCGAGCGTTCCCCCAGGTCTCCCGATAAAAATGGTACCTCACTTGTGTGGGTAGGCCTAGTGCCCGTGAAAGGAAATGCCCCAAAACATTATGTGGATACATCAAAATGATCAAATACAAAACTACCTGTTTTTGCGGGGTTGGGGGTCACCTGCGTTTTTGGTCCTGGGCTTAGCAGCAATCTAGGGAAACCTACCAAACCCAAACATTTCGGAAAACTAAACACCAGAGGGAGCCCAGGGAGGTGTGACTTGCGTGGATCCCCCAGTGTTTTCTTACCCTGAATGTAAAACCAAAACCCAAAATAATCAAATGTCCCCTTGCTTGCCATGTGATAAGATGCTTTAGTGTGTGGGGGGAGAGCTGAAAGACTGTTACCCCCTTCAGTTGGGGTGGGGGCATAACTATGCCCATACTGGTTGGTGCCCCCCCCCCACTATTTAAAAAAAAATTCCTTGGCTTCTAGTAGGCTTTCTGCCCCCCCCCAGGGAATGGATCTGAAGTAACTGCCCCATCTGCCCACTGGTGAGCAGAACAACTTTGTCTCCATTTATTTCCCCCACCCTCTTTTTTTTTTTAAAGAAATCTTCTCTGGTCTCCGCTGGGCTTTCTTCCCCCCCTTGAGGGCAGATGGGTTTTCCACAAGTAGGCCTGTCTGCCCCCGGGGGGGGGGGGCAGAAATGGCCATTAGTAATGTGCCACAATGGGAAGCGACCAATGCCCAAGGAGCAGTCCCCCAAACAAAACACACACACACAAATCCCTGTTGCCTAAGTGGTTTCTGCCCCTCCTCAGGGCAGATGGGCCTAATAGAAATATGCTGATCTGCTCCCAAGGGGGGCAGAAATGGACTAAAATACATTTCCCCCAAGGGGAGCGACCCTTGCCTAAGGGGTAGCTCCCGTTGCGTGTAACTGACATTAAAAAAATCCCTGGCATCTAATAGTTTATGCCACCCTTGGGGCAGATTGGCCTAAAAATTATTTGCCCCCCAGGTGTGCGACCCTTGCCTAAGGGGCACTCCCCCCCAAAAAATATCCCTGGCATCAGATCGGTCTAGCTAAAATAGGCCGATCTGCCCCCGGGGGGGGTGACAGAAAAGGTCTAATGATAAATTTCCCCCTGGGGAGCGGCTCCTGCATAATTCACACATAAACAAACAAAAACACAAATCCCTGGTGTCTAGTGGGCATTTCTGCAGCCCGATCGCTTCATGATCAGGCTGCAGAAATGCTCACAGAGGCATGAAAGGTAGGAAAGTCCTTTCCTTTCCATTCATGCCTCTGCCTGCCCCCACCTCCTGATGAGAAGAGAAATCAGGGTGATGGGAGGCAACCTCTGATGAGGTCAGCGTGCGATTGCGTACTGACATTATCTGACGTCACTGGGGAGGGTGAGGGGTGTGGCAGGAGGTGTGGGTGAGACGCCCACGCTCCCCCCCGTGGGCCGGGTGCAGGATAAGCTGGTCTCATCCTCGGCACACAGCAACTGTGGCCGCGGACGAGACCAGCTTGCCCCAGGCACCCTGGGGGTTAAGAATGCTCATTTGATTTGACATTAAAATATTTGTGAATGGGTTTACTCTAGCACCTGCTACAAATTATGTTGTTTTCGCTTTGTGCAGATATAATTGTCAAAGTCAAATTGCAATGTCTCAAGTCTTTGAGAACTCTTACATTAAAGACATCAGCTCGAAGTTGACAATACATACTGAGTAACACCTTTATAGTATAACTCCAGTTTAAAACACATACAGTATACAAAACAGAAACATGAACAATTGTTAACTAAAATCAATGCCTCTGATCAAAAAATACAAAAGGTAAAAAACATCAGTAGTACCATGTAACATTAGAAGCAGAACCACATAGTTCATTCGCATATTCAGTAATAAAAACAATTGATATCTATACATCTAAACTATTCTTACAAGCATCCAACAACAGCAGCTCTGTAGAGCCCTCAGAAACACTATGAGCATCTTAAATATACCTCACAAAAGACCAGTCTCAATATTTTATTTGAAAATGTCTCATCCTAATCCTTAAGAACCTACGTTCTTAGTAACCCAGGTGTGAACCTGAGGAACCTGATTACAGAGCAAGAAATACAATTTGATTGTCCAAATAAATAGAAAAAGACTCTTTACAACTTGAATCCAACCTTTAAACGCAAACGTTAAACTAAACCTTGACCCATGTGAGCTAGCTAATTATTGCTGTATCACTTGCCTAATGTGCTTGATCAAATTCCTTGAAAAGCAGCATCCTTGAACAACAATCCGACACAGACCAATCCAATCTCCTCCAAATTTGCTAATCTGGCTTCTGCTTGCACTGCAGGCCTGAATCTGCTGCTCTCCAAGCCTAGAATATATACTTCTAAATAAAGGACAAAGTGATAGCAGCATTCTTGATTTCCTAGATCTCCGGGTTCATTTGACATTGTCGATCATAAAATCCAACTGAGCATAGCCTTCCATTGCATTAGTATTTCCAGGACAGGCCTAATTTTTTTTGCCTCTTCCCACTCTAACTGTCAACAATATTTGCAACTTGAGCCCTCCAAATAGCTGCCATGCCACTCTAATAAATGTTTCCCTTATGGCTCGAATATTTTCCCCTTATTGCCTTCGGCCGTTACACAGATCCATGAACTATTGCCTACCTTGGAGGCAGCTCTCTATTGAAAGGCAGACATAATGAAGCAGCTGGTCTAGTTGGCACTGTGCAGGTGGCACCATGCAAACCTTTGAAAGGAGGAGAGAAATCCCCCTGCAAGTGGGTGCACTGAATAACTGCCCCACCTGCAGAGAGATTTCTGGCATCCACTTGACCTCTTTTCTTCTCCTTGCAGGGGACCCCTATGGTGGTGCACTGACAGTTTCAGACAGAGCCAGAGTGTTTCTGTCATTAGCATGGCGTCATACACTCTTGCCAGAGTACCGGTGCGATCTGAATTACTGAAAGGGCAATGCAGCAAGCTAATGCACTTTCTACTTGCGTTGCTGTGGCACTTAACATAATATGGCCACCTGAAATTTCTCATTTTCTTATTTCACCTCCCAAGCTCCCACTAATCTCTGCTCTTCATTTCCATCTGTTGTTTAGGCACCTTATCTATTCCTCCAGCTCTTGTGATTTTTTTTGTATCAGTTGTCTATATGAAACAAAAGAAAATTATCAGTTTACATCATTTCCACTGTACATCTGTATACTTTGTAAAAGTCCCCTTCATTCTACATTCTTATATACTTTTCTAAAACCCCATTTGCAACCGGTTACAGTTTATGGCAGCTTGCACCTATCCTCCCTTCATCTTCTCTTCTGCCTCTTTTCCCTTTTCCTGTAAATTTAGTAAACAACCACATGCCACCTTCCTTGCTTCATGTCATCTCATATTGGTTGTTGCACTGTTTTATTCCCCATGCTATTTCACTTCTATATAAATAACTGAACACAATAATGAAAGAAATACATGATTATTCACACTCTATTATTTCTGATCATCAGTCAATCTTTGCACATCAGTGGCTGACCCAGAAGAACAATGTATTCTGCATGAATCATATAATGTAGTGGAAACCCTCAGAAGGCTGGCACAAAGACATCCAACCTATCCAGTTGGTAATAAATATCTGCTGTCTGGGTACAAGTTTAACAGTAGGGGCGTGAGAAAACATCCTAGTTTCAGGCTGAAATTCTTTTTCAGTTTGGGGTTAAAATGCCTTTGCTTAGCCCGGTGTGTGTTACTTAATTTATCATTGTTATAAAACAGTCAGTCGTCCATTGCTAAATGTCGTGCTATAAAATGTCCTTGTATGCTGGATTAGTTTTGGCCTGCAGTATGTTTGTGACATAGTCTAGTAAAGCCCCCCAAAAAATACACTCAACATTACATATGTTTAAATACTAATATTCATATCTAACTTTTATCTAATCCTGACCAAAGCCTAACATTAGGTAGATTTAACCCCACACAGCAAATACCACACATGTACATCGCAATGTATTTACATATGTGTTATTTGCCCCATGAGGTTGCATATATCTAATGTTAGGCTTTGCTGTACACATTACTTTGTTACTAATTTTTAGAGAAAAAAGGCAGCCAACATTAAGACACACTGTATGTAAAAGTAAATGTAAACTTATTGCCTCCATATCAAGAAAAAAATAATTAGAATCAGTTGCTGCTAAACAAATGCACGTGATACCAGCTGTATCAAAAAGCAGAAAATGTCCTCTCGAACCTTCATGTCTGTGATAATATATGATGCCTCATTCAAAAGATATCTGTGATGGTTTCAGAGAAAACAATCATTGCTCACAATCAGGTTGACAAAGTGTTATAAAGCCACTTTCAAACATAATGTAATCCGTCATTCCACAGTGAGCAACTGGAGACATTTAAAAAAGGCTGACAACAATCTACCCAAGAATGGAAGTCCCAGCAAACTCAACCCAAGATTAGATTAAACCACAAGAAACTTGTGGACATCACAAAGAACCCCAGGGATACATCAAGGGATTTACAAGTCTTTGTCAATAAGGTGAACATCTGAATTCATGCTTCTACCACTAGGAACAAATTAGCATTCCTTGAAAGCTAGCCAAGAGCAAAATCCTTCTTCCTACAAAAAAAGCATTGCTGCATGGATTAGGTTTGCAAAAATGCACACAGGAATATTTCCTGGACTGATGAGATGAAAGCAGAGTTGTTTGGCTATGGTCTACACCAATCTGTTGAGTTTAAACCAAATATTCTGTATTACCACAAGAATCTAATTACCGCTGTCAACCATGGTGATGTAGGGGAGATGATCTGGGCCTAATATTCAGACTGATTTGCAAAACATCCACATGATGCCTTTTAATTCTTCTTGACCTATCTGCAGCATTCAACACAGAGGACCACAAAATACTACTAAAACCCAAATTCACGATGGGCATAAAAGACACAGTTCTAAAATTATTCAAATCATTCCTCAAGGATTGCTGTAATGTAGTCAAAGGAGGCTGCAGCATTTCCAGAACGTAAAAGATTACATGTGGTGTTCCCCAAGGATCTGTTCTCTCCTGTCCTTTAACCTGTACGTTGAACTGCCAAGCCTACTGCCAGAATAATTCATCAATATACTGACAATGCCCATATTTGTCTAATAAATCTCATCTCACAGAGATCTCCTTGTACTCCAAGAAAGACTAGATACAGTATTATGGGCATCTGTGAACTTTTTGAAACGGAACCACCAAAGAATGAAGTTACTAATCCTGTCAGGCAAAACAACCAATAGATGTGATCCCTAACTAATCTTCCTACTCACAAACTGTGGATACCCACCCTCACATGCTTCTATGGTTAAGTCCCTGGGATTCTTCATTGACAGCTAACTCTTCCTCGATCCTCACTTGTGGAATCTAGCCCAAATAGCAAACTTCCAACTAAGACAACTAGAAACATTAAAACATCTCCTCTCCAATGACCAACTCAGAAAGGTATTCCAAATCGTAGTGATCTCCAGAATTGATCGAGGAACTCCCAGCAACACTTTTTCTGCCCACTGGAAATAGCTCTCCATTCCTCACCTCTCCTAATCTCAGACAAAAAAAAAAAGTTTGGGCACATCCCACCCATACCGAATGGTCTGCACAGGCTTCTGTTAGAGGCCCAGATCAAATTCAGAATTGGTTGCTGTTAGATATGGGGTTTCTGGGTGGCAATCAGTTTGCACTCTGTCCAAGCAGGGACCCTCATTGTAGTCAGGGCAATGGTGATACAAACTTAAGATAACCCCCTTGGTAGCTTGGCACAAGCAGTGAGGCTTATCTCAAAGGCAATGTGTACAGTATTTGTACCAGCACACACAGTAATACAGTGAAAATGCTACACAACGGACACCACAGCACATCAGTTTAGAAAAATAACCAATATTTATCTAAATCAAACAAGACCAGAATGACAAAAATCCAACATACACAATTTAAGATATGATTTTGTGAAGTAAAAAATGTCTTACTCAATAGAAAACAATGAAAACAATGGAATCATTGTTCAATACCTTGATATGGATGCAAAATAATCTGGTGATAAGCATTCAACAGATGGATAGTAAAGACAAAAGCTGTAATTCTTCCTATGTGGATAACATCTTGTGTATATTTTGCAGTGGGTGAGGAATTCCCAAAAGCATTCTTTCAGGTCATGTATATCATGTACGCCCACATTTTACTGTTTGGCTTATGTGCCAATACAGTAGAACTAATTTAGTCTAAAGACCGGGTTGTCTCAATGACTTGCTTCTCAAATAGTATGAAGAGTTCTGCTTACAGTGTATTCCTCATTTCGATCTTGTTCATTTCAGTGATCATAGTTCAGGAGAATGGGACCCATTTTGCACCTTGCTTTTTTGTATGTCAATTCTAGGACAGACAGGTACGGAAATCCAAAAGAATCAGCTTTAAAGAAGCCAATTTAAAGATGTACAGAACTATATTTGTGATTTGTGTTCAAACACTTCAAAATGAAACTCTAAGAACGATTTTTGCTTTTTGATACAAACTGTTTATCCTCAGTGTGCCAAAATCTTCTATTTGACGGCTCTTCATGCTACTTTGTTAATGTTTTGCTTTCCATTTTTGTTATTTAAGAACATGCTCATCAGTTATTATGACATATTTGGTTGATATGTTGAATGTCTTTAAGACCCTAACTATAAAATATTCTTTTTGTCTCCTAGTTCAACTTTGTTGGTAAGCTTTTGGGCCCACGTGGTAATTCGCTGAAGCGGTTACAGGAAGACACACTAACAAAAATGTCCATTCTTGGTAAAGGGTCAATGAGAGATAAAGCAAAGGTATATATAGCCATTTTCAATAGTACATTAATAGTGCCTTCATTGTTTCCAGCAATATTGCTGGAGCAACATATGTTTAAAGGCAACTACTCTTTTAATTGATTCAATTGTTTCACTATTTCTTCACCATCACTTGCAACACTGCTTATTTCACTCTCTATTACCTAATACCTGCTTCTGAATTCTGATTCACCATTCTAATAGTTCTAGTGCACAAGCAGCAATAAGAAGCTAATCATGATGTAGTTTAATATTCTTACATGTTGATAATTGCAATGAATGTAGGCTTTCACCTATCACAGGTAAGTGTATTTAATTGAGGCATTTATGACGCTCAGCAATTAAGCTCACAAATTTGATTTCAATTTAAATTGAAGAAGCATTAATCTTTGATTCTCTTTGGTCCCTTTGTTATACAAATATTTTATTTATGGTTGTATTGTTCATTTAAACTGAATGTGCATGTATGAATGATTCTGATTTAGCTCTATATGAACTTCAGCTCAGTACAACTGTGACTTGAAAGAAGGAAGCATCTGTTAGATGCTTTATTTTGTTTTGTAGTTAGATACTAGTAGTTTCCATTCCTATTGTAGAAAAGGATACTTCTTTCGAAGCTGGCATGCAAAGATGTGAAATGTATTCAATTTTAAAAGCATGCTACAGCATTTTCTGTAAATAAAATACTTTTTCTTCTATTATTCATAAAGAGCCTTTATTAATTAAAGACCTGCATCAAAAGGAGCAGACTGACTCCCGTTAATGGAAATTAAATATTTGAGAGCAATTTCAAAATTTCTGTTGTATCCAGGCTGAGCTTTGTTTATCATGTTCCTCTGTTTAGATACATGTGTTCTACTTCTCTTAGGAAGAAGAATTAAGAAAAAGTGGAGAAGCAAAATACTTCCATTTAAATGATGATCTTCATGTATTAATTGAAGTATTTGCACCCCCAGCAGAGGCTTATGCCAGAATGGGACACGCTCTAGATGAAATTAAAAAGTTCCTTATTCCTGTAAGTATGTAATTCCATGTAATTGTTTTCAATCTTAAGATTAGATTTATATGCATTCTGAGAAGGAGTCTACATGCAGAATACAGGCATAGGTTTGAGTTGTGTTTAAAGTACTTATATTTAGACATGGATTTGAGTTTAGTGATTATTTAAAGTACTTATATTTCTGGGTGAGGTGCTAAATCCAGAGAAGGAATCACTGTTGGTATTTCCTCCAAAACAGAGATAGAACAGTGTTAACACTTCCAATGGTGGTTTTAGACCTGCCAATCTTAGGTTGGTCTTCCCCCAAACCTTTGCCTTTCTCCTCCATTTGTACTGATCTCATATTTGCTGCTGGCCTTAGAACACTTTACCAGTGCTAACCTGTAGTGAGGTGCTTGTGATAACTCCTTTACGTATGGTAACATTGGCTTATCTCTAGTAGCTATATTTAATTTACATATAAGTCCCTAGTAAAATGATACTACTTCTACTCAGTGCCTGTAAATTAAATGCGACAAGTGGGCCTGCAGCACTTATTGTGCCACCCACTTAGGTAGCCCTTTACACATCGCAGGCCTGTCATTGCTGCCTGTGTGTGCAGTTTTAAAGTGCCAGTTCAACCCGACAAAATGAACATTTTGTCAGGCTAAACCTTCCTTTTTAATACATAGTTGCCACTCCTAGGGTAGGCTCTGCACAGCTCAGAGGGCAGGGTACAGTGTATTTAAAAAGTTGAGCATGTACTTTTAAGCATTACATTTCCTGATAATGAAAGCCTACCTCCCCTATAGGATAACATTGAAGTTTCCTTATTACATTTTATAAGCTGTAATTTCCAAATGGGAACAGGTAGGAAGTTCATGTTTGGTGTCTTTGGAATTGTAATTAAAATCCCAACTTATCATGAAGTTGAATTTTAAATACAATTTTGAAGATGTCAGATTTTTAAAGTTTGCATTTCCTGCCTCATGCATTTAGCTCCTGCTTCCTGTCTGTGGGTCACATGACTAGGTGTAGTTGAAAGCTGGGCTTTGTATATACTTCCTAGACAGCCACACACAATAGAGAGCTCAGGTGTGCCTGGATGGGCCATGACTGGCAGGATGGGAGGAAGGAGCTGGGCACAGCCATAGTTACAGTTGGAATTGTTGTGTCGTTCCTCCACACAAAGGGCTGCACTTGCCCTTTAGTTGGTTTGGAGCCAAGGCCAGGAAGGAAGGACACCTATGAACTTCAAATGGAAACCTCTTCAAAGACTGAACTAGGTATAAGTATTGGACCTCAGACACCAACTCCTCAGTTTTCCTCTGGACCTAGGGATACTCTGCCAGGAAAAAGGACTGCTGTGCTGCTGAAATGACTTCCACTCTGCTGGACTGCTGCCCTGAAGAACTGTTGCCTGCTGTGCTGAACTGCTGCTTGCTGTCCTCCTTCCTGGGTGAGAAGGACTAGACCTGTACCCTGAACCCCCGAACACCAGAGTTACTCCAACGGGCTAGTCTCTTGTTACTAACACCTGGACCCTTAGAAGTGGACCTGAAGGTGCACTGGCAACCCATCTGTGGATCCAGCAGAACCGATGCATCCCCTCTGACATGCGGCTCAACCTCGAGCACAAACAACGCATCTCTTTTGCTGCTAGGATTCTCCCAGTGCAAGAACTCCACATCAACCTTGTGGCCCGCATCGGAACCACCACTGTGTGAATCTTCACTGATGCAGGCCCTCACATTACAAATTCTCTTGTCAATCACATCCACGTCAATGGTGCAGATGCTCACATCACAGCCTCACAGCACTTTGCAACTGACACATTGCCTCGACTGTGCAACGCATTCTCAGTTACTGACTTTACATCACAAGCCCTCGTCGAGGGGATTCTCAACAATGGCACAGGATCTCGCATCACAGCTCCACAACTACTTGGAACTGACACATCATCTCTGCAGCTCAAAGCATCCTCAACACTGGACCTCACAATACTGTGCAACCAGGATTTAAGGTACTCTGTTCAGCGGGATCCCTCTAGCCGGCCCGCACTCCACCACAGTCAGTCTGAACTTGTGATTTTGTCATGGTTCGACTCGACCAGATACCACAGTCTGCTCTTTGTGCTTTTTGGCTCTATTTTCACTAAAAACCTTAAACATACATATCCTAGGTTCTACTGTTTGGGTTTTTGTTGATTCTGTCTTGTTGGATTTATTAAAATCTACTCTGTTTTTTAAATTGGTGTGGGATCCCTTTTGTGGTGCATTCTTACTTTTGTTTGAAGTGTTGCACAACTCCCTTACACATTTCCTCTAACTTAAGCCTGGCTGCTTTGTGCTGAGCTACTAAAGGACTGAGCACAGGTTAATTTCGGATTGCTTGTGTCTTCACCCTGACTAGGATTGTGGTCGCTACTTGAGTAGGGTTTCATCCCCCCAACCAGTAATCCAATTTCTTAGAGGTGATATTTAAAGCCTCCTCCACTTTAACCGTTGGCCCATGGTCTATACTTCTCTTCTGACCTGTTACACTTGAAGTAAGCCACAGCATAGAGACACCCTGGGCGGCTTGTTTTCAAATCAGTTTTAGGAAAGGCAGGAATGGACATCTCTAAAATCACTCTTATGAAATTGTATTACAAAATGTAAGCTTGCTAAATTTATATATGAATTAATTAGTAAAATGTTACAATATAGAAATTCCTATTAGTTTCTAGCTAGGGTTATTAATGTGACTTTCAAAAACTGTGCAACGTTATCCAGAATGTCAGTTGTTACATCATTTCATTTAACAGGACTTCTTGATATATTTCACCCTTTGACACATGTAAGTTGGCACAATTTACATGTTTTATATCTGAACACCATGTAACTGGATCTTGCGTTTTGAAAGCACCCATACAGATGCATTAATGATAGATTTCAGCTTTACAAACCTTGTTGGTTTGCCATTTTCTAGTCTGTGAGCTAGATCGGATTTCATGTTTGGCTGGGGTGTTAAAAGTCCTGTGTGATATGTAAGGTAATGCTCAGTACCAACACCTTTTACCACTGTATTACAAAAACAGATTTGTGTAGGTATTAGTATGTGGAAATAATATTTGTGCTATATTTACGTGGTGATGTGTTGTTTCTGATGGATACAACTACCTGTGGATTCCTCACCTAATGAATACTCCCATGGCGCCAGCATTCGACGGAAATCTTCTTACTAGTCTCTGCACGTCGACGAGGACGTCACTCTAGCCCACGCGACGCCGTCTGACGTCATACAGGCAATAAGAGGTCCTCGACGACGTGCGGACGTCCGTTCCCTTTTTTCCGTGCATTAGAAACGGTTATCTTCGAGGGAGCAACTGTTACTTTTGTGGTTACAGTGTATTTTTGCTGCGTAGTCTTTCGCTGTGGTAATAATGTCGCAGAGAAAGTCTGGATTCAAGCTTTGTCGTGAGTGTGGAGGCAAGATGTCGGTGACGGATCCTCATTCCGATTGCCTTTGGTGTTTGAGCTCCGACCACGACGTCTCGACTTGTGATTCATGCCAGCACATGAATCCAAAGGCCCTCAAGGAACGTGAGGCGAAGCTGTTTATGGCAAAATCGAAGGAGAAGCATCACAAGAAGTCTTCTTCTCCAAGACATCGACGTCATCGAGACTCCCGGCGCCGTAGAGAATCTCGGCGTCATTCGAAGGAGACTCGTTCCAGGTCTTCGGATCGGCGCCGAAGGACATGGGAGATCAGTCCCACGGTTACGCCGCATCCTTCGACGCCGTTGCCCTCTCCGGCGTCTCCAACTTCACCTGGACAGGCGTCGGTGATTGAGGTATTGGAGCCTCAGGTGTTTTCTCCGGCGCAGACGTCGAGGCCGGCGTCGCCTCCGAGACAGGCACCTCAGTATCCGGCTTTTCCCACCCCTGGAGCCGATAGTTCCGCATTCTTGAATGCGATGTATGCCATCTTCCAACAAATGGCTCCAGGGGGTGCTCCGGCTGGGCCTTTGGCCTTTTCTTTGGGTGATCCTGCGCCTCTTCGGCCGGCACCCTTTATGCCCTTTCTCCCTTTTGGGAACGTGGGCTCGGCGCCAGTGTCGGCGCCGGTGGCCGCTCCGGTGGCTTCAGAAGGATTGGCCCCGGGGATTTCCATCCCGTCGACGTCGGGATTTCGGCCTGTGACTCCGGTGGGTCCATCTGCTTCAGCTGCTCTTTCGTCGGCGCCGAAGTTACCTGTGGCGCCGGACGCGGCGTCGGTGGCTTCTGAAGATCGGTGCCGATCTTCGACTTAGGCGGAGGCATTGTCGACTCCGCGTATTGAACAACGACTTCATTCGAGGAGACGTGCTCTCCGTGTATTAGAGGAGCAGGAGTACCAACGAGCCCTGGAGGAAGGAGAACTAGAGGACTCGGGTGATGGGCTGCGTGGTCTGGAGTCGGCCAGTGGGCTGGACACTTCCCCTGAGTGGGATCTTTCGTCCCCGGGAGAATATACTGAGGAGGCTGCTTCCTTTCATGCAGTGGTACGGAAGGCAGCTAGTTTTTTGGACCTGCCTTTGCCGGTGGTGGAGGCTAAACAAAACCTTTTAACAGAGGTGCTACATCCGGCCTCAGCTGCGGCGGAGCCTCTTTTGCCATTTAATGACGCTCTGCTGGATCCGGTGTTAGAGGTATGGAAGAGGCCGGCATCTTCCCCAGCAGTTCACAGAGCCGTGGCCAGGAGGTATCGGGCGGCTCCGACTGACCCTGGTTTTCTATCTAGGCACCCTACGCTGGAGAGCTTGGTGGTGCAGGCCTCCTGTTCATCCAAGTCAGCGCCTGGTTCTTTCCCGACGGTGCCTGGGGACAGAGATTCAAAGAAACTAGAGGCGCAGTCCAAGAAGATTTTTTCGTCCTGCAGTCTGGCGTTAAAAGCCACCAATGCAACCTGTATCCTGGGGAGGTATATTCATGCTCTGATGGATGACATTTCCTCATCGTTTACAGAGCTTCCCCAGGGTCTTTTGGATCTTGTTTCAAATGCCCAGGCTGCTGCGACCCAGATTATCCAGACGGGACTGGATACCACCGACTCGGTAGCCAGAGCAATGGGCACAACTGTGGTGGCAAGGAGACAGGCCTGGCTCCGTAATTCGGGCTTTTCTGCGGATGTACAGTCCACATTGTTGGATCTCCCGTTTGATGGGGACAAACTGTTTGGAGCCAAGGCTGATTCGGCCTTGGAACGTTTTAAGGAAAGCAGGGCCACGGCTAAGTCGTTAGGGCTCCAAGCTCCTTCTTCCACGGCCTCTTCCAGATTTTTCAGGAGGTTTCGTGGATTTGGGCGTGGCTCTTCCTCCTCTTCCTTTCGGGGAAGATATCAGCAACCTGCCTCTTCCCATCCCTATAGATCTTTTAGGGGGAGAGGTAGGGTCCGCACCAGAGGAGCCTCTCAGCAGCACTCTGCCTTTTCCTCATCCTCTGGCGGGGTGCAGCAGGGGAAGCAGCCTTAGGCTTCCACCATTTCCCACTCACTCCTCTCCTGTAGGGGGAAGATTACAGCATTTTCTCACCAAATGGAAGACTGTTACAACAGACACTTGGGTTCTCAGTATTGTGGGAAAAGGCTACACCCTTCCCTTTCAGGAGTTCCCGCCCCTCATCCCGCCCCGCCCTTCTTATTGTTCAGAAGAACACCTCCTGTTGCTAGAACAGGAGGTACAAGTCCTCCTTTCAAAGGGCGCGGTGGAGTTGGTCCCAGAGCAGGAAAGGGGTCGAGGATGTTACTCAAGGTATTTCCTGATTCCCAAGAAGGATGGTCGTTTGAGACCAATTCTGGACCTGAGGATCTTGAATTGGTTCCTCAAGCAGGAAAAGTTCAAGATGCTGACCCTAGCACAGGTGCTTTTGGCGTTGAACAAGGAAGACTGGATGGTGTCTGTCGACTTGCAGGATGCTTACTTTCATATCCCGATACTCAAGTCACACAGGAAGTATCTCCGGTTTGTGGTGGGATCGCAGCACTATCAGTTTGCGGTCCTTCCGTTTGGTCTTACTTCAGCACCTCGAGTCTTCACGAAGGTGATGTCGGTGGTTGCGGCAGAACTCAGAAGGAAGGGGATAGCAGTATTCCCTTACTTGGACGACTGGTTGATCAAAGCCAAGTCCCCGGGGCTTGTGTCGCATCATCTGCAGTCAACAACCCAGTTGTTGTTCGACCTGGGTTTTTCGGTGAACGAGCCCAAATCTCACCTAGAGCCCTCTCAGCGCCTCCTGTTCATAGGGGCAGTACTGGATACAACATTGGGTCGGGCCTTTCCTCCGCCTCAGCGGATTCAAGATATTCAGGATTTGGTTCCAATGTTTCGAAATGGAGCGGTAGTTCCAGTCCTCAAGGTCCTTCGTCTGCTCGGTCTGTTTGCCTCCTGCATTCTGTTGGTCAAGCATGCTCGCTGGCACATGAGGGCTCTTCAGTGGTGCCTCCGAAGGCAGTGGTCTCAGCACAAAGGGGATCTAGAGGGTACTGTCAAGATCTCCAGAGATGCTGCTGTGGATTTGAAGTGGTGGATTGCAAGCAACAATCTTTCACAAGGAAAGCCGTTCCAGCAGTCGCCACCAGTGGCCACAGTCATAACGGATGCTTCCACTCTAGGGTGGGGAGCTCATCTGGGGGATCTGGAGATCAAAGGTCTTTGGTCTCCAGAGGAACAGATGTTTCACATCAATCTGTTAGAGTTACGGGCTGTACGTCTGGCTCTCAAGGCCTTCCTCCCTTCCCTTCGTGGTCAGTCGGTACAGGTCCTAACGGACAATACTACCACGATGTGGTACATAAACAAGCAGGGAGGAGTGGGGTCGTACCTACTTTGCAGAGAAGCTCTTCGACTATGGTCCTGGGCAAAGGACCATCAGATTTGCTTGATAGCAAACCATCTGGCCGGAGTTTTGAACGTGCGTGTGGACAGTCTCAGTCGCCATTTCTCGGCAGACCACGAGTGGCGTCTCCATCCAGATCAAGTCCGTTTAATCTTCCAGAGGGGGGGGTTTCCTCGGGTAGATCTGTTTGCCACTCGAGAGAACGCGCATTGTCCGTTATTCTGCAGCCTCCAGTATCCGATGCAGGGAGCGTTGGGGGACGCGTTTCAAATAACCTGGTGCGTCCAGTTGCTTTACGCGTTTCCTCCCATACCCTTGATTCCTCGAGTATTGAGGAAGATTCGCCAGGACCGGGCTCTAGTCATCCTAATAGCTCCGGATTGGCCAAGGAGGGTATGGTACTCCGACCTTCTCCAACTCTCAATGTGCCCTCCGCTCCGTCTCCCTTTCAGGGCAGACCTCCTCTCGCAGTCGCAGGGGCAGGTTCTACACCCCAACCTCCAGAGTCTGCACCTACATGCCTGGAGATTGAACGGGGCAACCTGAGTTCCTTCTCTCTCCCACCGGAGGTAGTGGATGTTATATTAGCGGCCAGGCGACACTCCACTAAATCTATCTACGCTAATAGATGGTCTAAATTTGTTGAGTGGTGTGGAGAGAGGCAGATTGATCCTTTGCATGCTCATCTATCGGACGTTTTGTCTTTTGCTCTGTCTCTAGCGCAGAAAGGTTGTGCAGTGGCTACCATTAAGGGTTATTTATCGGCCTTGTCAGCCTTCATATGTCTTCCAGACCAACCATCTTTAACTTAAATCCCCTATTGTTATCAGATTCTTGAAAGGTCTTCTAAATAAATATCCTCCAAAGCCATTCGTTATGCCGCAATGGGATTTGTCCTTGGTCCTGACTTTCCTTATGGGGTCCCCTTTTGAACCTATGCATTCTTGCCCCTTAAGGTATTTGGTTTTAAAAACAGTCTTCCTGATAGCTATAACATCAGCAAGGAGAGTGAGTGAGTTGCAGGCCTTATCAGTAAAGCCCCCTTATACAACTTTTTATGGGGATAAGGTGGTGTTGAGGACCAAGGTTGCTTTCCTCCCGAAGGTTGTTTCACCCTTCCATTTGGCTCAGGCAATTACTTTGTCCACGTTCTATCCTCCGCCTCATCCTTCCAAAGAGGAAGAAAGACTGCACCGTCTGGACCCAAAGAGAGCATTGAGCTTCTTTATTGATAGAACAAAGGATTTCAGGCTGGAGGATCAGCTGTTTATTGGATACGTGGGCAAGAGGAGAGGAAAGGCAGTCCACAAGAGAACACTATCCAGGTGGGTTGTTCTTTGCATTAAAATCTGTTACTCTTTGGCAAAGAAGGATCCTCCTGAGGGCATTAGAGCTCATTCCACCAGAGCTAAGTCGGCCACTTCGGCCTTGGCCAGAGGTGTTCCTGTGGTCGACATCTGCAAGGCCGCAACTTGGTCGTCCCTTCACACTTTTGCAAAACATTACTGTTTGGATTCTGAGGTTAGAAGGGACGGCCATTTTGCACGGTCAGTGCTGCAGGATTTCTTGGTTTGACCATTTAGGCACCCACCGCCGGGCGTGGTACTGATTTGGGACTCTATTCATTAGGTGAGGAATCCACAGGTAGTTGTATCCATCAGAAGAACGAGTTACTTACCTTCGGTAACGACTTTTCTGGTGGATACATTAGCTACCTGTGGATTCCTCACGGTCCCACCCGCCTCCCCGTTGCCTTTCTGGTCTTGCCAAGTAATCCTTGAGTACGCTCCTCTTGGTCTTTGAGGATGCAATGGACGTTGTATATATTATATGTATATATGTATATATCTTTGGGTATATACTTGATGTGTAGATATATATTTTAAAAAGAGAGAGTTATATATATATATAAAAGATTTACAGTTATTCATGCAATGTTGTGTATTTTTACAATGTAATGGGATGTTGCCTTGCTCTTTCATTGCATTGCCTGGTTGTTCTCATGCACGTAAAAAATGATTGGTACTGACGTCCGCACGTCGTCGAGGACCTCTTATTGCCTGAATGACGTCAGACGGCGTCACGTGGGCTAGAGTGACGTCCTCGTCGACGTGCAGAGACTAGTAAGAAGATTTCCGTCGAATGCTGGCGCCATGGGAGTATTCATTAGGTGAGGAATCCACAGGTAGCTAATGTATCCACCAGAAAAGTCGTTACCGAAGGTAAGTAACTCGTTCGTTTGGGCTGGTATGTTTTGTGCTGTTTTATTGCACTATGATGTTGAGTTGTATTGGGTTTGTGTTGTGCTCTGTTTTGACTGTTTTAGTTGTGCTGTGTTATTGTTATGTATCGTTTATTGATATGTTATTGTGGTTTGTTCTGTAATTAGTTTAAAGAAAGCGACAGATGCTGCTACATTTTCAGCCAAATGCAGCACTTTCCTCTGAATCAAACTACCTTATCTGCTATTTACCATTGCTGTCATCCCAAAACTGTGGTAAAAGCCAGACCTTTATTTACCTCTTCCATTACTCATTGTATGTGATAAGGCCAAGAGACTTGGGCCCTCATTCTGACCCTGGCGGTCGGCGGAGAGACGGCGGTCGGACCGCGAACAGATCGGCGGTATTAAAAATGGCATTCTGACCGCGGCGGTCCCCGCCGCGACCGACCGCTACTTCTCCACTCCGACCGCCGCGGCGGTCATGACCGCGGGGCTGGAGTTTGCGCACTCCGGCCCGGCGGGCGTCCCAAGACCGCCAAGGGTATTATGACCCTGCCTACCGCCGCGGTTTCTTGCGGGCGGGAACCGCCGTGCGAACCATGGCGGTAAGCACTATCGGGGCCAGGGAATTCCTTCCCTGGCACTGATAGGGGTCTCCCCCACCCCCCACTACCCACCCGAGTCCTCCCCCCACACCCTCCACCCCCCTGCCACCCCCCAGAGGTGGTACGAACCCCCTCCCCACCCCCACCCCGACATGCACATACATGTACCCCGACATGCACACCCCCCCAACATGCACATATACACACCCCCTACACACACATACACAACGGGGACACATACCCGCACACATACATGCCGACATGCGCACCTTACCCATAGACACAGCAGCACCCCCCGGCCGCATACACGCACTCACACACCCCCTCTACACACTCACACGCACACCCCCATGCACGCCCACATCACACAACACCCACCCACCCCCTCCCCTCACGGACGATCAACTTACCTTGTGCGTTGGTCCTCCGGGAGGCGACGGGAGCCATAGGGACGTGACCGCCAACAGAAGACCGCCACACAGAAATGTGGGTCGTAATTCTGTGGGCGGTGTTCTGCTGGCGTGGCGGTGGAGGTTGACCAGTCTCCACTTTCCCGCCGACCGCCAGTGTGGCTGCTGGCGGTTTTCCGGCGGAACGCTCCCAGCGGTCAGAATGCGCACAGCGGCACACCGCCGCGGTCGGCGGTCTTCACCGCGGCGGTAACTCAGCGGTCTTGCGAAAAGACCGCCAAGGTCAGAATGAGGGCCTTGGTCTGAAGTGCATGGGGGTTTGCTGATCAGAAACTTTACCCTGTTTTCAGTTCCACATGGGATGGGGAAAGGTTTTCCTTTGACCCACACTGGATATTTGACTTCTTCTAATGTCTACACTTCTAGCATGGACTTACATGAAAGTCAGATATGTCTATGGGTATTTTTGAAAAGATTGTTATGTATTTAGGGGAAATGCTCATGTAGTGAAAGTTGATTAGCATCCTCTTCCCACCCAGAGGTCCTAAATGCCAGTAATCAAGGTCCATAAAATAAAAGAATCTGAGGTGAACACCCACAATTCCTTAAGTGTTTTCCTGGTGTATTCTGCTGTTTCCTTCCACTGCTGGTTTGTTGTAAAGAAAAAAATCTGCTTTAACTTGAGGGCTTTTAATATTGTGATCGGTATGTCTGTATGCTTTGTGTTTCTTGTGTTCTTTCTTCAGCCTCACCCATGCCACCTTGTAAGCATGCACCTGTTGATGGCCCTAGTTCGTGGAGTGTTTTAGCATCTCCCCTTGCCAACCTTTAAGGAAGACTTCTTACATTTCATTAGCACTGAGCTTTCATGGGGTGGGTTGTGGGCATGCTCACATTAGCAGTAAGTTAAGACATGTTCCATTTCATCTTAGGATACATGTTCAGTGACTCTGTGTCCTGCACACCAGTCACATTCTTTCTTAAGCCGCTGGGAGATTATAACTCAGTCTGCGCTGTCTGTGTTGTTGAGTCTTCACTGGGTGGAAATTCCTTCCAAATATTTAGAATATCCTAGTATCCTACGTATACTGTGGTACTGCAGTAAGAACAAAAACATATCAAAATTTACTAAAGGTATTCCTACCTTTTATCCCAAAATATGTCTCCTTCAACCCAATTCAGACATTTGTGCTTCATTAGTCATCTGCCAAAGCCAGGCCTAGTGGGCTTGGTAATATTTGTTCTTTTTTTTATTTGCATGTTTTCTGTTTAGAGTTGAATTGGTATTGGCAAGAACAAAGTTTATATGTGTGTCTATTTTGTCTTTATGTGAATGGTTATCCAAACACGATAGATCGTAGGCTTGATAAAATGTTGATAAAAGAGTGTGGTGTACATGTGGCAGTTCTTCTGTACATTTCTCATAAATGCTTAATTCTCTTTAACATGAAAATGACACCCCCATATACTGAGTGGGTGTAGGTGCAAACAATTGTAACTATAAGGCAGCTTAGAAGTGACAAATTGGCATGGATACATGCACAGTTTGTTTTTAACAAAGGGCAGGATTCACACTGGGTATGACAATATCTTTACCTTGGTGCACAGTAGCAATATATCAGCCCCAAAGTTACATTAAAGTAAGAATATTCCACTTTTATAATTGACATAAAAGTGAGTCTTTGTTAAATTTATAATTGGCAATAAATTGTCCTTTTCTTACAGCTGTAATTGACATGACAAGAGTTACGCCTAATTTTGACTTGAACTTTATACTCCTTTTACCTATAATTCGCATTACATTGAGCTTTTGTTGCACATATAATTGATACTGAACTGAGCTTTTGTTGTACATATTATTTGACAATTAAGTGAACTTTTTGTTGCATGCTGTTCTTACATTCATACAGAATGGAATACGAATTAGCATGCCTTCCAAATTAAGACATTGTGCTCCCATAATTAGCAGGAAGTATAAAAAGCAAGGTAACATATTCAGTATGCATTTGTGGTAATACTTTTACCTACAAGGAAAGTTTTTGATTTGTATTTAGGACTATAATGATGAGATCCGGCACGCTCAACTCCAAGAGCTAACATATTTGAATGGGGGTTCTGAAAAAGCCGAAGCTCCTGCTGCTCGTGGAAAGCCCCCACTTCGTGCCAGAGGTGCACCTGCTCCAGCCATTATCAGGTAAAGTTCAAAAAGCACACCTAAGTTGAATGGAACGTAAATTATTATTTATAGTTTATTGTGTAACTGATTAACATTCTCAACTGATTACAGTGGAAAAAAGTGAAATACAAAAACAGCTTCCCCAAATAAGAGATGAGGCTTATTAAATACTTTTTAAGGTTTGTGGATGGCCACAGTATACTTTATAATTATTTTTTTTGTATTTACTGTTGTGTTTAGTGTTGTGTAATCATTATATGTGTGATATGGTGCATCCACAATAAAAGCCCTGGTGATCTAAGTTTCTCTTTCCAGCGAAAAGCATAAATAGTCTGCAAAATGTAACTATTGTACACTGGATGGAGACATCGTAGAAATGTGAGGTTTCAGGGAGGGAAGGATAAGTAGAGGAGCGTTCAAGATGGAGAGACTTATGTAAAGCTTTTGTTTAGGATAAAACTAGGATACAAATTAAAATTTAGTATGTCAAAGTAGAATTAAGGCCCGTATTTATACTTTTTTTAGCGCCGCATTTGCGCCGCTTTTTGACGCAAAACGGCACAAACCTACAAAATACAATGGTATTTTGCAAGTTTGCGCCGTTTTTGCGTCAAAAAACGACGCAAATGCGGCGCTAAAAAAGTATAAATACGGACCTAAATGTTCCCACAACAAGCAGGTAGAAAGGAAAAATAATGTCCGCTGAGTAAGTAAGGTAATTTACTTGTGCTAGCTGACTGCTACAGCTTGTGCATGAAACCCACTAAATTCACTATTGAGCTTACGTATGTTATTAATACAGCATCTGTGTTACTAATACATGCACTTCAGCTACTTCATACTCTAATTCTTGGAGATCAAGCAGTGCTCAGATGTTGTTTTCAAACACATTCACCTATGAAGACAGTGCTCTTTAACAAAGATTTTTTTGGTCTATGATGCTCACGCTCGGCAAGCCATTGGCACCACCTTCTATCCCAGTGATACTCAAAGTACGGCCCGGGGGCCGCATGCGGCCCTCTCGACCTTGACATGTGGCCCCCTGGTGCACAGCAGCACTCTGCTGCTGTTTACACTAATAGATGCTAACAATAAAAAAAGATATTGAAGAAAAAGGCAAGCATTTATTTAAAGCATTATTAGTGTTAAAAAAAAAGAAGGTAACTGTTAAGTCCTGCATCATTTAACTTTAGGAGCACCTTCACTTTAAAGTAATCTTGCAGCGAAGTGAAAACATATGATTAAGTCTCAAAATTCAAACTGTGTATTTAATTTACATGCAGAACCTTTTCACTTCAGCACATCAGATTATAACAGCGGATTGAGAATATTATTTTAAAAGTGATAGTTTTCAAACGTGAAGTTAGAAACATCAATTCTTCCCCCTACCCTGACAATGCCAACAGTGAAATGTGCCAAGAAGGTTGTTATGTGCACCCTTTGGGTGATCTGGGTTCCTATTATACAAGTAAAACGTTTAGTTTTTTAAAATCGAACATAGGAGAAGTTTTTGTACAGCGGACATCATGAAGTCATGTATTTTTTAGGTCCTGTTTATGAGATAATGAAGGGAAGAGAAATAAAACTATTGCCTAGGATCACACAATTTGGTAAAGTGGGGAAGCCGGGATTAATCCAAGGTTTTCTGGTTTCACATTGTGCAATTCAGCAACTACATATATATGCTTTGTTTCATCTACACCCACCTCACAACCAATGCCCCCGCAATACCCCGACCCCAACCACACCCCGCTGACATCAATGCGGCCCTCAGACACATAACAGACCACATCTTTTGGCCCCTAGGAAAATGTTTGCGAGTACCCTTGTTCTATCCAGACCTCTTTCACACAAGGCAAAATACCTTCACACTAGCCACCCAATTCTTTTTTAAGGATTATTTCTTTTTAGAATGTTTCTCTACACAAATTAAATGATCTATAAATTAAATATTTATGAATTAAGCAATACATCCACTACTCAAATTTAGCAATGGTTACAAAGACATTTTTCTCAATTTTACAAAATGAACAGGAACACAATGTATGTATTATGAAAGGACTAAAATAGTGTTCATTACAGTGCTGTTTCTAGGTCTGCCATATGCAACAACCTTCATCAGTGTGTTGTTCTACTAAAAAAAACATAAAAAATACATATTTAGGGAAGCTTTTGGGCAGCTGACTTTATCTGTTGGTCTGCAAAGCTGTCATTCACATTTTGCTTCTGCCCACCAAAACTTTGGTCTGTAGGTTAGCCCGCTTTAACCATTTGTTCCCTTCAGTTGGAGTGCCTGCACAGACCTTCTACACATTGTTCACTTCCGCTTAAAATAGTTTTAAAATTTAATTTATGTGTATTATCCTCACAAAATTGTTATTGTCCTTACATATATAGTGTCCACTTACACAGTGATTTATTTCCTGTCTCCTTTTTATGAACAGTTAAGTTGATATTGTGACATTGAAGCTGCCTGCAATATTAGTGTTTGATTAAGTGAGGATTTCTATGTGTCACCTTCCTAAAAATAATTATAAAATGAGTGCCACTACTAAAAGGCTTCTTTCTTTAAAAGATCACTTGTACAACATCTACATCAGCAAATCTATTTTTATTTTAACTTTTTTTGCAAGCATATGGTTGCCGTATTTGGGTGATGGTCTGTTTTCTCTTTTTGTCACATGCATGCTGTAAAAAACATTTTTAAAAATGTAACCAGTTCAGTAGCATGCCAAGGCGAGACCTACTGGCTTTGCTATTGCTTGTTTTCATAGTATGGTTTTGATGTACAAACCATAACGTGTCTCACAACACTGATGTTAGCTCCATCATGGAAGGCTGTATGTCCATTTGCCAAACTTGTATTTACATGTATTTCTTGTTTCATTGTATTTCCATGTAGTTCTTGTTTAACTTTTCTGTGAGAAATGTTTTATGTCTGTGTATAATTTTACATAAATTGGGATTTGAATTGATGCACTGATGCATCAAACTGGTGGTTATGTACAATGTGAGAAAGAGGTAGGATGAGGGCCAAGTCATAGCAATTTGTTGTTTAGATAAATACAATATGTGCACTATATATAATATCACTATCGCAGTAGTGGATTTTTTCTAACTTTGTCTTTTAAGGGGAATGTATTTTATTAAGCCTTATTGTCTTGTTCCATCAGGTGTGCTAGAATGGCACACATAAATACTGGTCAGATATGGCTCAAAATTGGGCTTGGGGATGTTCCATAGACTAGGTTCTAGTAACTGGAATGCACTAAACCTCAAGGAGACACAAGGCATTTTTGGTACCAAATTGAAGTTGAGGTTGGATGAGCTTAGTGAGGAAGGTTGGCAGTAGGTATGGGAGGAGCCCTTGTAGCTTCTTGAAGACCAGTGGAAGTGGCTTGTATTAGCATCTGTTTTAGTTGAAATCCAAATTGTTGGTTTCTCTAATGTGGTGCATGCCCATGAAGGTTGACAGATTTTTGGTAGTGATATGAATAACCTTGTTAAGAGTCAAAAAGGAGTCCACCTGTTAGACTGGTACAGTAGTCTGGTTGGTGCATCTCAACAGTGTTGATCACTGATTTGTCATTGTGGAATTTTATTAAAGGCAGTAGTTCTAACCTAGCAGTGGATGAGCTAAATGTTGCCAGCTTAGTGATATTGTTTAACTGAACAGCGAGATTCTTTCCTGATGCAGAGGAATTAAAGTTCTTAAGGAAGACAAAGGTGAAGGAGATGCTTTTGAAAAATTGTTTGCTCCTGTCTGAGATAAATGAAAACTAAGAGTTGGATAGCTGCAGTCAATTTTGTTTACATTTCTTGTGGAAAAACATTCCATGTTTGATTTGCCACCAGTTGAGGTCTGTCATGAAGCCTCCAGTTGACAAGGGTCTTAAGCCTGCTATCCCTTAAGGTCTACTAAGAAAAAAATCATCAGATTTGGAGTGAACCACTCGCTCTTGACTTTAGATTGCTTCTTTTACATCTCAATTATTATTCAGGGCTTTTACAGAAATCCTAGCATCAGTAGGTGTCTGCAGTGCTCGAAACTAATGTCACATTTACAGTGACAAATAACTGATTTAGAAGAAGATGGCAATCTGTGTTTGTAGTGCACCGGATCTTCTGAAAATGAGAAAACATCCCATTTGCAACCATACAGGCAGGATGTGATAGGGCAAATTGAAGAAGCAAAACAAGCAAGAAACCAGTTCTGAAGGGGGAGGTTGACTCATAAAATAACATAGACCCTCATTACAACCCTGGCGGTAAAGTCTGCTGACCGCCGTTCTGACGGCCACCAACATACCGTGTCCGCGGTGGAAATCCGCTACGGGTATTATGACCCACACTTAGAAATCCTCCACAGTACAGACACCCACACAAGTCCGCCACACCAAAGGTCAGTGATAAACTGGCGATAGCAAAACTCACACCGCCACACCAACAGGAATACACCCACACTATCACCACCCACGAATCAACGTGGTGGTCTTTCAACTGTGGTAAACCATTGGCGGTACACACCGCCGCACTCAAAATACACACACACTTACAAAACACAACCACATTGGACAATTCAAAATACACACACCTGACACACATACACACACCATACCCACACACTCACACCACTATAAAACACACACCCACATTACCCACAACCCCTTACAACACATTTTTGGAAGAAACAGAGAGACAGAAAAGCAAAGACAAAACCGGCATCCAGAGGCACACAACACCATCACTCATACACCATCTACGCACAACACACCACACACCCCAAAACACATCCATGCAACACACCACACACCCCAAAACATCACCCCACACATCACACCACACATCAACTCACACATCACTCACACCACATCATGGCACCTCAAAGGCACCCCAGGTTTTCTGAGGATGAGCTCAGGGTCATGGTGGAGGAAATCATCCGGGAAGAGCCACAGTTATTCGGATCACAGGTGCAGCAGACATCCATTGCAAGGAAGATGGAGCTATGGTGGAGAATTGTTGACAGGGTCAACGCAGTGGGACAGCATCCAAGAACACGGGATGACATCAGGAAGAGGTGGAATGACCTATGGGGGAAGGTGCGTTCTGTGGTGTCCAGAAACCAGGTAGCCATACAGAGGACTGGTGGTGGACCTCCACCTCCTCCCCCACAACTAACAACATGGGAGGAGCAAGTCTTGGCGATCATGCCACCTGAGGGCCTCGCAGGAGTAGCAGGAGGACTGGGTTCTGGTAAGTCAACCCTTTACTATGATATCCCCCCCCCACCTGCATGCTATCACAAACCCCAACCCCTACTCTCACACCCATCACTCCAACACCTCACATATACCCTACTATCACAACCCACACATGTCAAAACCAAGCCCTGCATGTGACAACAATGCATGGACACCCATCACAGTCCTGCATGGACACCCATCACCAAAGCATGTCCAAGGGAGAGACTCACGCATGGCACACAATCACCACTCACACAATGGCCAAGGCAATATTGCAAGCACAGTAGTAGAGGGAAACACACCCATTGCTCAAGATGGCACATACTGATACAATAATAATGCATTTACACCTCAACAGGACCCCTACACAACGTCACTGGACAGGAGGTGCCAGCCATATCCAGTCCCCCCCACAGAAGAGGACCACAGTGATGACAGCAGCTCTGCACACCTGGATCAAGATGACCAGCCCGGCCGATCAGGGACCTCTGGACAGTCGGTTCCCCTGCCACAGTCCCAAACCACCACTGAACCTCCCCCCTCAGGAAACACCACCACAGCACCCACCCAGCTGGCCCATGCCACTGTCCCCAGGACACGCCAGTCAGCAGTGTGTCCACCACTAAAGGGACCCCAGGCAAACCCACTAACACAGGACGATCAGGTACCTGAGGTCAGTGGCAGTGGGCACACGGTTCAGGGGACAGAGGCACAGGACAACAGGGAAGCTGGGAGGACTGCAGTGCGACAGGGGGAGGACAGGCCCAGGGAACCCACTCTCCACGAGGCACTCTCCAACATCATGGGAGCATACCACCATTCCCAGGAGACCATGGGCATGGTACTGGCCAAGTTTCAGGAGACCCAGCGATTGCAGGAGGAACAGTACTTGGGGATCAGGGAGGACTTGAAGTCCATTAACACCACCCTGGTCACCATTGCAGGGGTGCTGGCAGACATGGCCAACACCATGAGGGAGACAGTGGCATACCACCAGGCCCCTGACACCAGCCCGAACGATGAACAGCCTTCCACCTCCACCAGCACTAGTGGATAGGAGGTACCGCCACAGGACCAACAGGCCACCAGCACCCCACCCCTGCAGAAGGAGAACCACCCCGCAAACGGTCCCTGAGATCCAGGCACAAGACAGAGAACATTGCCAAGACCCCGCAAGGAAATAAGACTCTCCTGATTGTCATCCTTCTGTCCCAATCTGTCACCCTGAGCACCTTGAACTGACATTGCTCTACTTCCCATGCCCCCTTGGACAATGCACCTGTGATACCAAGATTCTACCATGGATATTCCTCCACCATAACCGCAGCCCATTGCAATATCCACTCCACTTATTAGCACTTAAATAAACACCCTTGAATCACAAAACAATCTGGAGTCAGTCTGTACTTTCACAAATGAATTATTACAACTTCTTTGACAAATATCAATGTTAATGTTCATTTGCACATACCAATGTATGACAGTTGTTGGGCAGCAGTAAACATAGCAGAAGGCAGAATGAGGTACCCAGATCTGTGAAATGGAAAGCCAAAGTGAGCTGTGAGGGTCCATACACAGAGGTGAAGAGGCTGACTTATACAATGTCCTACAGTAGCTATGAGAGGAGCAGTCTAGTCTCTTACCTGTGTCTCACTGGAAGTACTGCATGATGATGTTGTTTCGGTTGTCAATATCTTCTTCCTCTGCCTCCTCTTCCTCACTGTCCACAGGCTCCACAGCTGACACAATACCATAATCAGGCCCATCCTCATGCAGAAAAGGCACCTGGCGTCGCAAAGCCAGGTTGTGCAACATGCAGCATGCCAAGATTATTTGGCACACTTTCTTCTGTGAGTAGTATAGGGAGCCACCTGTTAGATGGAGGCAACGGAATCTGGCCTTCAGGAGGCCAAAAGTCCACTTAATAATACACCTAGTTAGCCCATGTGCCTCTTTGTAGCGTTCCTCTGCCCTTGTCCTGGCATTCCTCACTGGGGTCAGTAGCCATGAGAGGCTGGGGTAACCTGAGTCACATGCAAATGTCGATGGATATCTGGTAGACACACACACCCTTAGGAACTACCCCATACCCAGACACTGTGTGGGGACCTTGGGCTCACCTATTAGCCACACCCGGTGCCTCTGGAGTTGCCCCATCACATAAGGGATGCTGCCATTCCTCAAAATGTAAGCGTCATGCACAGAGACAGGATACTTGGTATTCACGAGAGATGTACTGGTCTGCCAAACACACCATCTGCACATTCATTGAATGGTAGCTTTTTCAATTTCTGTACACCTGTTCATTCCTGCGGGGGGACAAATGCCACATGTGTACCATCAATGGCACCAATGATGTTGGGGATATGTCCCAGGGCAGAGACGTCAGCTTTCACTGTGGCCAAATCCTCTACCTGGGGGAAAACAATGTAGCTGCGCATGTTCAGCAGGGCAGATAACACTCTGGTCAACACATTAGAGAACATTGTCTGAGACATCCCTGATGCCCTGGCCACTGTTGTTTGGAAGGAACCACTTGCCAGGAAATGGAGCACTGACAGGACCTGCACTAGAGGGGGGATAACTGTGGGATGGCGGATAGCTGACATCAGGTCAAGCTTGAATTGGGCACACAGTTCTTGCATTGTGGCTTGATCAAGTCTGTAGTTGATAATGATGTGTCTGTCTTCCATTGTCGACAGGTCCACCAGGGGTCTGTACACCGGAGGATGATGCCATCTCATCATATGCCCCAGCGGATGTGCCCTATGGAGGAGAATGGTGAGCAGAGGGTCATGTACCACATAGGTTGCACAAGTGTTTTTGCTGTAATGTGAGTAAATCCGTGTGTGGCGTTGTCTGTTCGTATTTCTGCCAAATGTGCTGTGACGCAGTTAGGTGCCATGCCATGTGCCACCCTGAAATGGCGGCTAACTGACCTGTAAGGAGGGACAAGGGGAAATGAGGTAACTGCGCTGGCGTTGTGCAGCGTCACGGTAGACGGTCTTAGACTGCCGCGCAATTCAGCATTGGTTATCATTGGGCCCCATGGGTTCCAGGAGCCAATGACGATGTACGCCGGCGGTGACGGTACGCACCGCTGTGGATGTGACTGCCATTTTCTATATGTTCACTCACTTGATACCTGACCTTCAGGAGAGGACCTACACTGCAAGTGCTGCTGTGACCTGAGTCTGGAAGCGACAATGGCTCAAGTGTCTGGGGAAAGGGCCCCTACCTTCACTTTGGTGGAGTTAGAGGGACTAGTGGATAGGGTCCTCTACCGTCCTCCAGACAAACAGGTGAATACACTGTGAGCATGATATGTGTGCAATGCCTGTTTTGAGTGGTGTGGATGTAAGCCACATGTTGGGGGGGTGCTTAGACATCCTGGCCTGACTGCTGCATGAGAGGGGGTCATTATATGTGCGTCAGGGTATGGGAGGGAAGTGGTGGTCAATGAGTATGACGAACCGGACGGGGGAGTAATTTCCATTCATCCTATACCTTTCCTATAGGTCAACGCCCACCAGAAGAAGGGTATTTGGCGTGCCATCGCCAAGGAAGTGTGGACCCTGGGGGTCTATCATAGATGGAGCACCCACTGCCGCAAGATATGGGAGGACCTGCCCCGCTGGAGCAAGAAGACGGCGGGATGACCTCCCAATGTGGAAGGGGTGCCCGTCGCACCATGACCCACCTGATGTTCCGGATCCTGGTGGTGGCATATCCAGAGTTGGATGGGCGCTTTAGGGCATCACAGCAGCCACAAGGGGGTGAGTACAATCTCATTCAGCTGACTCAGCACACTTTACAAGGTGTCTGGGTGGTGGATGTAGGCTGGGGGTTCCCCTAGGCCAGGGCGAACTTGGTAGGATAGGCTCTGTGGCACCCCAACCCCAATAGTGGTAGTGACCATCTACAACTAGTCAGCATCCTGTGGGTTCCAGGTGTGCAGCAAATGGGATTAGGCATAGTCCTCCATGGGCAGGTGTTTTTCCTAATAACTGCTAGTGCATGGCCTAGTGCATAGGGCTGCTCCCTGTGTGTCCTCCAACGGTAGTGGTGTTGCTGGCATTTACCATGTGTCTCCTCTGTCTTTGCCCCCCATCTTGTTTTGTCACCCTGGCCTTGTGTGCATTAGCATCATCTGGCGGTGGAGCAGAGGCACCGGAGACGGAGGGAGCTGCATCCCACATGGCCTGGGAGGGAGAATCTATGGAGTCTGAAGGCACCAGTGGGACGGAGGGCGAGGGGAGCTCCACGACAAGGACAGGAGGGGACACCAGTGACAGCGACTCCTCCTCTGATGGAAGCTTCCTTGTGGTGGAGGGCACCTCTCTGCCCACCACAACAACAGGTACAGTCGCCACCCACTACAAGCACCACCTGCCCAGCAGCCCCCGTGCCCGCTCACCCAGTAGGGTGGGCATCTCCTTTGCCCCAGGCACCTCAGGCCCTGCCCCAGTCAGCCCTGCTGCCCTCAGTGAGGAGGCTATTGACCTCCTGAGATCGCTCACTGTTGGGCAGTCAACCATTCTGAATGCCATCCAGGGTGTCAAGAGGCATTTTCAGCAAACAAATGCATACCTGGAGGGCATTCATTCTGGCGTGGCGGCCCAACGGAGAGCATTTCAGGCTCTGGCTTTAGCACTGATGGCAGCCATTGTCCCTGTGTCAAGCCTCCCCCCTCCAACTTCCACTACCCAGACCCAATCCCCTCTACCTCTGCCTATCCTAAGCACACCATCAGACCTGCATGCACACACATCAACACACAAAAGTGGCTCAGGCAAACATAAGCACCACACATTCCACAGGCACTCACACAAGCACCATCCCCATGCAGACACACCAACATCCACTTCCTCCACTGTGTCCCCCTCCTCCACATCCTCCACCTCCCTCCCAGTCTCTTCTCCGCTCACACCTGCATGCACTACATCATCAGCCACTGCCTCCATCACCAGCACGCCCATCACAACACACCACTCACAAGCAATCACCACCCCCACAACCATGCACACGTCCCCTGTGTCCTCTCCCAGTGTGTCTGTGATCCCTCCTCCCAAAGTACACAAATGCAGACACACACCCACCCAACAGCCATCCACCTCACTACAGCCTCCAACCCATGCACCATCACCCAAACTCAGCAGACGTACACCTCCTACAACCACTTCCTCTTCCTCCACTCCTACCCCCCCTCCATTTTCTCGTCCCAGTGTGTGAAAGAAACTTTTCGGGATTAACATTGACCTCTTCCTTACACCTCCCCCCCGTCCCTCCCCTAGTGCCAGGATGTCTAGAGCCCAGACCAGCACCTCAGCCACCAAATCAGCATCCACTGAGGTCCCTGCACTGAAGGGGGCACCCATCAGGGCTGCCAGTGTGCCAACTACTGTAGCTAAGGACCACCCGATTCCGCCACCTGCCAAGGTAAAGAAGGGGCCAGCATGCAGAAGGGAAAAGACACACCACCCACCCAGCAAGGCGTCATCCGGAACCAAAGAGGACAGTGCCAAGGTCCCAGCAGCGACTACCAAGGTGGGGAAGGGACATAAAAGCAAAGGAAAGTCACCACAGGGTACAGAGCCTCCTGGTGAGGGACAGGTGATCCCCATTTCTCATGACAAACCAGCAACTTGTACCATGGTGAGCACCGCCGCAATGACCGCCACCTGCACTGCCACCTGCACCGCCACCTGCACTGCAGCTGCCACAACTACAGCCACCAGCATCATCCCCAGTGGGCAGCCGTCCGAGGCTGCTGGAGACGGCCTGGTGTCTCCCTCCACTACTACAGACACCTGCAACACGGGCAGTACCAGCAGCATCTCTCCCGCAGACCCCGCCGCAGCCACTGCCACTGCCACCTGCCCCGGAGCAAGCAGTGGCCAGTGGACCCACTTGAGAAACTTGAGAGACTGTGGCCTTGCACTCCCCAGGAGCAAGCAGTGGGCAAACCACCCACTTGAAAGACAGTGGCTTTGCACTCCCCAGGACCAAGTAGTGGGCAAACCAACCACTTGAGAGACTGTGGCTTTGCACTCCCCAGGACCAAGCAGTGGGCATACCACCCACTTGAGAGACTGTGGGTTTGCACTCCCCAGGACCAGGCAGTGGGCATGGAGCCCCCTCGAGGAGCAGTGGTGTCGTCCCATCATCTGGCTGAGGTGCCCCTCCTCCTCCTGAGGTGTCTGTTTTTTTTGCCACCTGATGCCCCTGCAGTGTTCTCTCCGTTTTGAGGCAGGTGTCAAGTATGGGCTTAGCCCCTGCTTTTTGGGACCACTGGTCCACAGACATTTCATAGGACAGTGTACGGACTTGTGTACATGCTGTACATATTTGTATATACTGATTTTTTGCGTATCTCTTGCTATATTTGAATGTTTGAATAGTACACTAGTTCAACTCATTTTGTTTTGTCCTTGCATTCTTCCAGGGGTTGACGGGGTGCATCTGTGATGTTTTTGGATATGTGTGTGTGTTGTTGTGGGTGGCGGGTGGGGGTGTTGCATTTTGGGTGTGTGTGTCACTCTCTTTTCCCTCCTCCCCTCCCCTGTGTGCTAGGTGCAGTACTCACCGTCGTCACCGCCGCCGCCTTCGCCTTCTTTCCACTTCGTCGTGTACAGCAACATGGGCAGGACCTGTAACTCGGGCTCCATGGCGTCCTGGTTCTTCGTTGAGTATCGAGAGGTGAGTGGTTTCCCTTCCAAAGACTGTTTCCACTGTGCTTTTGATGGCATTGGTACCGCCCCGGAAAAGCAGGCGGATTGGTGCCTTGTAATAGTGTGGGTGGTACATTGTGTTCTGCCTGTCTGTTGGCGGTTACCGCCGCAGTGTTTGTTTCTACTGCCATGGAGGTCGGAGTGTTAAAGTGGCTGTCTGTGTTGGCAGTTTCCGCCATGGTCGCAATTCAATTTTTTTGACCGCCGGCCCGTTAGCGGTATTACCGCCGCTTTATCACTGAACGCCAGGGTTGTAATGAGGGCCATAATGTTGTAAAACTGTGTAAGTACCTTCAGCTAAAGTAAACCCATCATCGAGTGAAGTTAACAGGTGTCCTAGTAAAGATTTAGCTGTGACATTTGACATTGTGATGTGGTCTGTACATTGATTTTAATATACTCAAACAGATTTCAGGGACTAAAAACCTTTCACCAAAGCTCTGGCACAAGCTTCAGAATCTTCAAAAAACACCCTTTAAAGAGCTCTAATTCTCACAGGGAAATCGAGTCAAATTTAAAAATTGTTTTTACATTCTACAAATTCAAAATCATTTCCACCAGCTTTGAGGCATACTGACGAACCATATTGCATCTAGATGGCACAATGTATCTTTAAAACATTCATGAATAAATTATTAATAAAGGTTTTCCTTTGAATCAAAGAGAAATAATCATCTGCAAGAAGTGTTGGTGAATTTAATACATTATTTTTTTGTGCCACTCCTGAAGATATGCATCAAGTAAAATAGTATTCAGATCTCTCCTCCCGTACGACACTAGTCCCATGGCATTTCTCACTTAAAAGCTCAAGGGCCTCATTTAGAAGGATTTTGCATCATTTATTTTATGCTAAGGTGGCACAAACAGTCCCCCACACAGTGCCGCATTTACAAACTGGCACAATGGCACCATTGCACCAGTTTGTAAAGCATTGTGCCACATTATACCTGCACAAGGTATAATGTATCCGCAAGGTAGCCGTTCTCCCCTGAAAAAGCCCTGCAGGAATGGCTTAGATTTCACTGCGCCATTCTGCACCGTCACAGCGCCATTTTTTGACATCTGCTCAGGGCAGGCCTTAAAGTGACACTGTGCTGTTTTCAAAGGGGCCCCCTTAGCATTGCTGAATTATCATAAAATTTTTTGACACTACTCCAGCAATGTTTAGGTTTAGCACCACAACTGCATCAGAATTCCGGACGCAGTTGTGGGCACTGTGTGCCATGGAGCACTGTACTATAAATACAGCCCTCTCATGGCTTCGTTAGGGTGGCTGACAAGACTGCATAGGTGTACTAGTGGAAGCTGAACTGTTGGTATTGTGTTGTGTAAGTGATTTGCTCAATGAGCTTTTTGCTGTAGTTTGAGAACCAGATATTTGCCTACATTTTAGAACATTTGTGATAGTATGCATTGAAGTTGCACTAGCAGGAATAAGGATGGTCTTTTTAATTGACAACTTTGAGCCTATTTTAATACCCACCATTTGCTGAAGAGATCCGTGAAATCAGCTGAGTTTCCAGGGTACATAGCTCTAAATGTTCAAGTATAACATTTCTGTTTGCATGATTGTGCTTAGATTTTTAAGATGGCTCTCTATAAGTGCGAGGGGGGTTCAGGCATGAGAATGTCATATGTTCCACAAATTACAGAGCTACTTGGACCACCTTTATAATGGGTCATTTAAACATTTGCTATTTACAGGGCTACTAACGGGAAAACCGTCTGTTGCACGAGTTTTTTTGAAAAGTAAATTTTTTTCAATTCATTTTGCATTCTATTTACTTTATTATAGGTTCAATAAATGCAAAATATCTCTAACGCATGTACAAAAAGTCTAAATACATGTCATACAAATTCAACTTTAAACTCATTAGGTTTCCCAAGTCAAGAATGGGCCTTTCTGGTTGTGGTCTTTCAGAACAACATGTTTTCTCCCGTTTTGGGGTGAAAACATGACAGTGTGTATATTTTGTCAAACATAATTGAAAACACAGCTTTGGAGGTAAATGTACCATGCCATGTATGCGAACGTGCAGGGCATTAAGACTTGGCAAGCAGCCTACAGTGATAGTGTCTGATGGAATGAGCTGCCTAATCTTTATAATTAGCATTAGTGACTGATTGTTGTTTTTTATTCAGCACTAGAAGTGATAAATGACCTATCACTTCTAAAGGGTAAAGAAATAAATCTGTTATAGAAATACACTGACTAATTATTTAATGCATGACAAATTAAATATTTTTTCATTGGTTTCTTTTCACATTCTGACAATTGATTAAAAAATAAAGTGGGCTTGAAAAGCAAGAATATATTTAACTCACATCATGCCTTCCAATTGAATTGATATTGATTTTTTGTGCTACAGATTGAGGTTGTCTGGCAACTAAATGCAGTAGAAACAGTTAATTAACACTAATCCTACGTATATTCCATGTATACGTAGGTTATGTTTAAATAAATTTGAACAATCCTTATACAGTTAATGGAAGAGGGAGAGCCCATGTGCTACCAATCTCACTAAAAACTTATTATGTAGGACTATAAATGTTGGGACGGAAAAGTCCCCTGGATGGTAATGAATGTGCAACCCTGCTCTCAGTGCCCGAGCTGCAGAGATATTTGGATCCTTGGTACCGATTTTTTCATCATGGGTGTACATGGATCATGCATATGTTCCATGACATAGGCCTGTCTCATGGATTGTGATCTTGATAGACCAGGAGGGGTGCACAAAGCATTATCCGGGTAGTAGTAGAGGGCTACTGCCCTTACCCACAATTAAGTGGCATGAGTGGCAGCATATCGTTCTTTTGTGACTGTGATCAGTAAAGTGAGACTTTTTTAACTTTACCACTGGAGTGAGGCCTCCCAGGCAACTCATGTAAAGTTCTGCTGCTGTGTACCTAACTTGCCTTTGGTCTACATCATGTCAATATGTTGTACTGTGCAGCACACATGTGATTGCGTGTGCATGCTGTAATGAATGTGTGCTGTGTATGCTACAGTACAAGTGGGTTCCATATTTCAAGCCCATGGTCTTGGAGAGGCATGTAGAGGTGGAGAAGCCATCCCAGACAGATTTGTGGATTGCCTCATTTCTGAGAGCTGGGTGGGACACACAAACTGGAGGAAACAAGAATTAGGCTCTTTTGTGCTTTTCAAAAGGGTTCTTGAATTCTGAAAAGGACACTGGTCGGTGGGGCTGGTAATCGTTAATCTTTTCTTTAATCTGGTAATCTTTTGATATATATATATATGTATATATATATAGAGAGAGAGAGAGAGAGGTCACCGCTGTGGCCTGTATGTGGAGTTATTAAGTTTGGAGTCACACCTGCTGTGACTGGCTGCTTACTTAACAAAGAAAAGGACAGAGGAGTGAACGCATGCTGGAACAGCAGTGTTCTGTGACCCGCAAAAGAAGAGCATAGGTTCAATCACCTGAACCTATGAGCCCCCAAAACTGGCTGCAAAACTCAGCAAGACTTACCTCACAATCGAAGCAGCATCATGGATGCATGCTGTCTCATCCGTAGCATCCACACTTCTTCTCACTGCCGGGCCACTCTTGAATGACCGGCCTACCAAACTGCAGCTCTAGGAGAGCAAATAAGACTGATTGACAGGCCACTTAGCATCTGGGGGAATGTGCTCTTAATAAAAGCTCTCCTTCACTGGGACATTTTGACTTTTAAAAAGACATTGTCAAACCTCTTAGTCTGGTATATTCTAGCTTGGCCTAACCTGAATGATCACCTCACACAAATAGGGACCTACCACCGCAGTCCTGAGGGAAGTAGTAATCAGTGATTTACCTAGGCAATGCTCGTGTGCCAGCTTTACAAAGACTGTGGCTCTCATTACAACTCTGGGGGTCATGAGACCGCCAGGGCTGTGGTGGAGGCTGGACTGCCGCCAAAGCAGGGGTCTGGCCTCCATGTTACGGTCCAACTGCTGGCACTGCCAGGTTGCCACCAGTCGAAAGCCTGGCACTGCCAGTGGTCTTAATCCGCCAGGGCAGCGCTGCACGCATTGCAAATGAGGATATCCTCAGAAAACAAAAGATGCCCAAAGTAAGCTTTCATATTTTCCCAGCCAGGCATGTTTTTTTTTTGTTTTGTCCTCATCTCACTAATCCATGCCAGTAAAGGAAGGATCCACTATTCATTGACCCCCAGGTGTATAGCCCCACAATATCAACGGGCCACTCCACCTGCCACTCTCTTCCGTGGATCCCCCTGTGTCCTTGGCAACTCCTTCCCAACTATCCGACTGGTACCATAACTGGACAATACGCCTAGACGCACAGAAGGGGGGATCAGGTATAGTCATCAGACTTCATAACCAAACTGAGCACCTCCAGTCAAGTAAGGATTTGACAAACATTTTCCCATCCCAGCAAAAAAATATCTCTTTTGCTAATAGGCCCGGCTCTGTCCAACTTATATAGTCGATCTACCGAGTTCTGCCACTCCTGCACTGTGGGAGGTGATGAGCATACCCATTTATAACAAATTTGCCGCCGGGCAATAAGCATCAAAACAAACAAAAGGCATTGCTGTGTTTGGGCTTTCAAATCACAAACCCCAAATGAAACTAAAACAGTGTTCAATGTTATTCCCTCACCAAATATCTTGTTTAGGACTTTCTGCACGGCTTCCCAAAAATTAGCCAGCCTGGAACAATTCCGAAACATATGAATATCATCCGCATTTGGGTCATCACATCGTGGACAGTTTTTCTGAATTTTGCCAATGCGGGACCGCCTTGCTGGAGTCCAGTACACTCTATGCAAAGTAAACAAATGGTTCCTCTTCATTGCCGCTGATTTAACAGCGGACCAAAGATTGGAACATGACCTTTGCCACATCGATATTATATCAATGGTTGGAAAGACCTCTCCCCACTTCTGGAGCGGGAGCGGGGGATCCTCCTCAGTTGCCTCCAACAAGGCTTGATACCAAAACTCGATTTCCTTAAGTAAAGGTCTCTGAGTTAATTTCTCCTCCCAACTAGATCTACCAATTTCTCCTACTTGTAACGATTTAATCCAACTAGCCAGCTGATAATATTTAAATTTAGAAACGGACCCCCGCTCTCTCCAAAAATGTAGAATACGGAATCAACTTCACATCCTTTATGATCTGTCCCCACCATAGTACCCTACTCACTTTCAGCGGGATTGATAGCTTATCAAGAAGACATACTGGGGAACCTGGTGAATCCCAAATTGGGGTAATCCAGAATAATAGGCTATCCCTAGTAGGTTATGAATCTGAAGCCAGACCTTGCAGGCCTGTCGTGGAATCTTAAGTCTGACTTTTTTTTAAAACCTTGGATGACCAAATTTATACAAAAAAAAGTGCCCCCTTCCTCCGCGTGTGCTGTCAAAGCTTCCCACATTGGGGTATACTCGGACCTTTTACTTAAAAGAATTCTGCTATTCTTAAATTGAAAAGCCAAATAATACTTATAGAAATCTGGTGCCGTTATCCCCCCATTCCTTCTTCTTACACAGCTTCTTCCAAGATATCCTTATTCCCTTATGTGCCCAGACAAATGAAGTCAAATCTCCCTGCGGTTTTGTAAACCACTTAACTTTGAATTCCAAGGGGATAGCGTTAAAAAGAAAGTACATTTTGGCAAAATTATCATCTTCAAAATGTTAGATCTACCTATTAAAGAGAGAGGGAGAGCCGCCCATACTCTAAGGAGTTTCTTAGTCTCGAAATGGACTTTCTCAAAATTTTTCTTTGCTACCTCCCTTAGATCTTTTATAATCTGAACTCCTAAATATCTGATCTCTTGTTTAACTAACGGGGATTCATATAACATATTCCAGCACATAATCTCTGTCTTCTCAACATTAACATTATAGCCCGACATTCTACCAAAACCTTCTATCACCGAATTTATAGAGGGAAGTGAAAAAGAAAGATCCCTAGTGTAAATCATCAGATCATCTGCATACAATGCAACTTTCTTCTCCCAACCCTTACTCTGAAAGGAAAGAATTTCCCCGTTATTTCTAAGCGATATCGCAAGAGGCTCAATATATAAATCAAATAATAGAGGGGATAAGGGACAACCCTCACGAGTCCCTCTAAAAATGCCTACTTCCTGTGATAGCACATCTTTAATCAAAATTCTCGCTGTTGGTGACCTATATAGCTCTTTGACTGCTCTAATGAAAGTGCTCCCTAATCCAAATAGCTCCATTTCAACCTGCAAAAATAGCCAATTCACCTGATCAAATACCTTGGCTGCGTCAAAAGTTATTATTGCCAGAGGGAGCCTCTCAACTAAGGCCAGCAAGTCATGCACTAACTCCTGTAGCTGTCTACCTTTAATAAACCCTTTCTGATCTGGATGGACTAGTCCAGAAATGACTTTCCCCAACTGTTAGAAATGGGGTTTCTGGTTGGCTAGGGTATGTACCTCAGCCCGGCAGAACTTACCCACTCTAGTCAGGGCAAGGGAGTTACACGTCCAAGATAACCCCTGCTCACCCCCTTGGTAGCTTGGCACGAGCAGTCAGGCTTAACCCGGAGGCAATGCGTAAAGCGTTTGCACAACACACACATACATGTGACGCAATATCCCCACCACAAAGGAAACACAACACCAGATTATATGAAAATATACTGTATTGTACACAACGTAATTATTAGACCAACATCACATAACAGTACTATCCTGCTACCTTAGCAGTTGTCAGAACGTTACACATTAGTTACTCTGCAAACTAGCAGTAGTCACACATAACACACAGGTTACTCAGTATTCTGCAACATAAGCAGTAGTCAGGAAACACGTTATCACATTAGCACACTTGTCATAAGAATATCATAAAACGCCCATACTAGGAACATTAGAAAATCTATGGCAAGTTAAGCAAACATATTAGCAAGTCATGCCCATAACAGGAACATGTGCACACATATGTCTACACATCAAAGAACAGGTAGGCAATATAACAGAATAAATAAAAGTCTGTAGAAAGAACTTTAAATTATCAGCATATTGGTCCATGTTAGACAGTACCTGTTCTGATGAAGCAGGCACCCTCCGTTCCTGAAACGAATAATGGGGCCCCCGGCGCTCTTCTGCGCAAAACGGGGGCCTCCCTGATCATGGCAGTCCGAGAGGGGCGGCACGCACCCTCTCTGACTTCTTGACGGGCCCCTTCTGGGACCCGTGATCACTGGGGCCCCCCCGGGACCTCCACCGGCCCTCCTGAGGGGGGCCCAGGTCGCCCAAAAAGGTTTAAAGGGTGGAGGGGGCGATCGCGCCCCTAGGGCAGTGACCGGGGAGAAGGGAACTCCCGTTCCTCCCCGTGTCCTGCGTGCCAGGGGGCAGCCGCCCTTGTCCGCGGTGCGGCTGCCCCAAAAGGAAGTATCAGAGGCAGGGACCTCCGTTGAGGTCCCTCGCCGGCTTCCGGCGGCAGCTGCACCCGGCCTGGTGCACGAACCGCTTCCCTGCCGTCCCTCGTCCACGAGGGAGGCAGTTTCGGGAGCGGGTGCCGGCGTGTGCCCCGGGGGCGCTCCGCAGAGCGCGCGTCACCCGGGAGCACGACAGGAGCGGCCCTGCTCCTCTCTGCAACTCCGGCAAGTGCCCCGGGGGCACAATGAGCAGCGCGGTCCTTGCGACCGTTCTCAATGCGGCGCCCGGGCCGCGGCGGTGATTTCTTTCAAGCGCTTTCCACAGCGCTAAGACAAATGCAGCCTGGGCTGCGGCGGTGATTTCTTTCAGCAAATGAAAAGCGCTTTCAAAGCGCAATGGCACCTCAGCAGCCTCAGCAATTACAAGAATGCCTTGTTCTTGGTTAAAGCATTCTGCGCAAAGGTTTAAAGGATCGTTGCAGGGGTCAGGGGCCACAGCACCCTGCCCCTGGGAACAACTTAAGCAAAAAGGAGCACAGGGCTGGTGGGCTCAGCTACAGGCCAGCACAAAGGGTGCAGATGGTGGCAGTTCCTCCTAGTGACCAGGCAGGTCACAGGTCAGCACAACAGCAGCAGTCCATGGCGGTTTCCTGGTGAGTCCATTCATCAGCGTTCTGTGTCCAGTTCCAAGTTCCAAGAATGTTCAAATTGTGGGGAAAATTCCCCTGTACTTATAGTCAGTTCTTACAGTGTTTTACAGTGGTAGGGAGAGGAGGTTCCAGCCAGTTACAACTGGTTCTGGGAGTGCCCCCTCTCTCCTTTCAGCACAGGCTCCAAACATCAGTGGGGGGTTAACGACCCTATTGTGTGAGGCCAGGGCACAGCCTTTACAAATGTAGGTGTGCCCCGCCTCTCCCTTCTCTCAGCCCAGGAAGACTATTCAGTATGTAGATGCACCTCAGTGACACCTCCACCCTCCCTGTGTACAGGCTGTCTGAAAAGTATGCACAAAGCCCCAACTGTCACTCTGCCCAGACGTGGATTGGAGTCAAGCTGCAAAACACCAGAATCATAAGCACAGATAAATGCGCACTTTCTAGAAGTGGCATTTCTGTGATAGTAATAAAAAATACACCCACACCAGTAAGCAGTATTTATTATCACCATCACAACCATACCAAACACGCCTACGCTAGCCCTCATAAATCAGACAATCCCCCTACACATAAGGCAGGGCATTTCTAATGCAATCCTATGAGAAGGCAGCACTCACAGCAGTGAGACACCAAGTTAGGCTGTTTGTCACTACCAGGACAGGCCATGCAATATGGCACATGTCCTGCCTTTCTACATACATGGCACCCTGCCCACAGGGCGTACCTTAGGGGTGACTTACATGTAGTAAAAGGGGAGTCCTGGGCCTGGCAAGTAAATTTAGATGCCAGGTCCCTGTGGCAGAAAACTGCGCACACAGGCCCTGCGCTAGCAGGCCTGAGACAGGTTTGAAAGTCTACTTCAGTGGGTGGCGCAAGCAGCGCTGCAGGCCCACTAGTAGTATTTAATTTACAGGCCCTGGGTATAGAGATACCACTGTACAAGGGACTTATAGGTAAATTAAATATGCCAATCAGGTATAAGCCAATCATACCAACTTTAGATGGGAGAGCACCTGCACTTTAACACTGGTCAGCAGTGATAAAGTGCTCAGAGTCCTAGAGCCAACAGCGAAAGGTCAGAAAAACCAGGAGGAAGGAGGCAAAAAGACTAGGGATGACCATGCGTATGGCCAAAAGTCCAACACAACCCCCTACCAGCCAAAATCCAGGGAAGAACAATCAATACCTTGATGTACTTTCCTGATTGGGGCGATAGAACAAGGACCCAGGCCCACAACAGCAGGGGCATGTTCCAGTTCTACGCCTTCCTGACTCCACTGGGATCTCTCTGTCAATGCGTCCCAGGCAGCCTAGACCAACCCACGGGGATTCTCTAGCTGCCAATGGCCAGAACCAGGCCCCAGGCCATCTAGGAGCCTCTGGTCTCTGAAACCATAATGAGTGGGGGGCGGTAGCCCCAGGTGCAAAGCAACCTGTCTCCACTCCATTTCCGATCAGTTCAGGGGCTCTACCCTGCCACTGATCCACCAACCTAGGGTCCGCACCCATAGGTTCTACAGGGGCTAGGGGCGAGGCTCTCCTCCCTCTACCCCTCCTTCTAGGATCCCGCCCTCCTCTCCTAGGAGGGGTATCACCAGAATCCACACTTGCCAGGGTGCTGGGTACAGCAGCCCTGCACAACTTTCTCGCCAGCCCAGGATCACTACCTGGCGACTGACCACCCAACCTAGGGACGACACCCTTGGGTTGCACCGGGGTCCAGGGCGGGCTTCCCCCTCCCTGACCCCCACTTCCAGAGTCCTGCGTCTCCCCACCTCGGGAGAAGCCACCAGAAGTTTCACACAGGGGGGTGAGCACACTAACCGCCCCCCCAACCAGGTCAGAGTTTACCCCCTGAACCTGTCTATCTAGTCCAGGGACGACACCCTTAGACTGGACCATTGCCCAGCGAACCAGGACTTCCTTGGGAGCACACCTACCCCCTACCAGATCAGAGCTTACCCCCTGAATCTGGCAATCCAACCCAGAGTCACTACCCTGCGGTTGAACCACTGCCTGGCGCACCAGGACTTCCTTGGGAGCACACGTACTCCCCATCAGGTCAGAGTTTACCCCCTGAACCTGATCATCCAACCCAGAGTCACCACCCTGCGGTTGAATCCTTGCCTGGCGCACCAGGACTTCCTGGGGGGCACACCTACCCCCCACAAGGGAAACACTTTCCCCAAGGGCCATACAAGAGTCTGGCTGGCGCAGGTCTCCTGACCTCTGCCCATCTGACAGAGTCTGGATTCCCCCCAGCCCAGAAATGGTCTCACCAAGGTCATTCCTGGGGGGCTCTGCACTCAGAGCTGACCCCTGACCCTCCAGGTTCTCCACTGGGGCCCGCAGCCCCCTCTCAACCCTATGCCTGGATTTCTGCCTCCTCCGCTGTAGAGCGAGACTACCAGACACCAGGACCGGCGGAACGCTATCACCAGCCACCCGCCTAAGTCCTAATGACAAAATGGGATCCTTCTGAACAGCTGGCCCTACGGCACAGGTTAGGCTCACCTCCTGGCGTTCACTCATGGAACCTTCAGGGGCCTGGGACGGTATCTTGGGCACCTTGGGCCTCAGCCCAGCCCCATTCCCTCTCCTCAGAGACGGGACATGGGATCCCTCACCCATCCCAGTCCACTGGGACCTACCTGGGACACTCCATTCCTTTCCCACCACACCTTGTTGGGAAACACCTAGACCACTCTCATTAGGAACACCCCCTAATGTCACACCAGACCCTCTGGTACGCAACCAGAAGTCTGCCTCCTTTGCAAGCTCCCTGGGGTCAGAGAGCTCACACACTGACAAGTGTTGGCGTAACTCTGAAAAACAACAACGAAACAGGTGCTCTCTGAGAATCAGATTAAACAGCCCTTCAAAATTGTTTACTGTGCTACCCTTCACCCATCCATCTAGTGCAATGCAGCAAGCCTCCACAAACTCCTCCCAAGACTGGTGGGACAGTTTCTTACCACCCCTAAACCTTTTTCTGTATTCCTCAGGGGAGAAACCATACTTCACAATCAGTGCGTTCTTCACAGCGGAGTACCCCTCCCTGTCACTCTCTTCTAGAGTCAGTAGGGCATCCCTCCCCTCCTCAGGAATAAAACTCCCTAGGCCAGTTCCCCAATCCTTCTCAGGGATCCTGCGCTCTACCAGAGCCCTCTCATATTCCTTTAACCACTGACGTATGTCACCCCCCTCTTGGAACCTAGGTACCAGATCTATGGGTATGTGAGGAACATCTTTGCTACAGCACTGTACATTGCTGCCACCACTGGACTCCACCTGCAGCGCTGGTGAGTCCAGAACCTTCAGACTGCGCTCTAGAGCGAGTCTTTCTCTGGCAAAGGCCCTCTCTGCCTCTGCCATTCTCTCCTGTACTAAGGCCTTCTCTACCTCAGCCCTTCTCTCCTCAACAGCTAGGCGCGCTAACTGCAACTTCAGGTCCCTCTCTTCCCGCCTATCTCTTAGCTCATCAGGCGTCAAGGAATGAGAGGTAGCCCTGCTTCTTACACTGGACCCAGCAAGGGACTCCCTATCACTGGGGCCTTCCCTGTCAACTGGCGTCCCCAACCGGTCATTCTCACCCTCCTGATCAGTCTCTCTACCACTCTCTAGGGATGAGGTCTGGGAGCCCTCCCATTGGGAACCCTCGCTACACTCAGGATCCTCTGGGTACCCCCTAAGCACACTCCCTCCCTGGGTAAATGTCACAAACCTTTCAAAGAAATTCAGAGATCTCCTGAGGTCCCCTTCTACAGGCAGCCCTCTCTCTCTACAGAACCCCTCTAATTCCTCCTGCGTGTAAAACGGCAGGTCCTCTAAATCAAAGGTAAGCCCCATCTTAAAAAGGTACAAATAACTCAACTGTGACAACCACAATACCCAAGCGTGAGAACTGAAAACAGGAAAAATGACCAAAGAGAGAAAGTTAAGAGAAGCCAAACATGTGATGGTCTAAACGCAATCCTTGTAGTGAAATAATGAGTCACAATGGTATTGTGCAAGCGCAAGTCCTATCCTCACCGCTGACTTCCAATGTTAGAAATGGGGTTTCTGGTTGGCTAGGGTATGTACCTCAGCCCGGCAGAACTTACCCACTCTAGTCAGGGCAAGGGAGTTACACGTCCAAGATAACCCCTGCTCACCCCCTTGGTAGCTTGGCACGAGCAGTCAGGCTTAACCCGGAGGCAATGCGTAAAGCGTTTGCACAACACACACATACATGTGACGCAATATCCCCACCACAAAGGAAACACAACACCAGATTATATGAAAATATACTGTATTGTACACAACGTAATTATTAGACCAACATCACATAACAGTACTATCCTGCTACCTTAGCAGTTGTCAGAACGTTACACATTAGTTACTCTGCAAACTAGCAGTAGTCACACATAACACACAGGTTACTCAGTATTCTGCAACATAAGCAGTAGTCATGAAACACGTTATCACATTAGCACACTTGTCATAAGAATATCATAAAACGCCCATACTAGGAACATTAGAAAATCTATGGCAAGTTAAGCAAACATATTAGCAAGTCATGCCCATAACAGGAACATGTGCACACATATGTCTACACATCAAAGAACAGGTAGGCAATATAACAGAATAAATAAAAGTCTGTAGAAAGAACTTTAAATTATCAGCATATTGGTCCATGTTAGACAGTACCTGTTCTGATGAAGCAGGCACCCTCCGTTCCTGAAACGAATAATGGGGCCCCCGGCGCTCTTCTGCGCAAAACGGGGGCCTCCCTGATCATGGCAGTCCGAGAGGGGCGGCACGCACCCTCTCTGACTTCTTGACGGGCCCCTTCTGGGACCCGTGATCACTGGGGCCCCCCCGGGACCTCCACCGGCCCTCCTGAGGGGGGCCCAGGTCGCCCAAAAAGGTTTAAAGGGTGGAGGGGGCGATCGCGCCCCTAGGGCAGTGACCGGGGAGAAGGGAACTCCCGTTCCTCCCCGTGTCCTGCGTGCCAGGGGGCAGCCGCCCTTGTCCGCGGTGCGGCTGCCCCAAAAGGAAGTATCAGAGGCAGGGACCTCCGTTGAGGTCCCTCGCCGGCTTCCGGCGGCAGCTGCACCCGGCCTGGTGCACGAACCGCTTCCCTGCCGTCCCTCGTCCACGAGGGAGGCAGTTTCGGGAGCGGGTGCCGGCGTGTGCCCCGGGGGCGCTCCGCAGAGCGCGCGTCACCCGGGAGCACGACAGGAGCGGCCCTGCTCCTCTCTGCAACTCCGGCAAGTGCCCCGGGGGCACAATGAGCAGCGCGGTCCTTGCGACCGTTCTCAATGCGGCGCCCGGGCCGCGGCGGTGATTTCTTTCAAGCGCTTTCCACAGCGCTAAGACAAATGCAGCCTGGGCTGCGGCGGTGATTTCTTTCAGCAAATGAAAAGCGCTTTCAAAGCGCAATGGCACCTCAGCAGCCTCAGCAATTACAAGAATGCCTTGTTCTTGGTTAAAGCATTCTGCGCAAAGGTTTAAAGGATCGTTGCAGGGGTCAGGGGCCACAGCACCCTGCCCCTGGGAACAACTTAAGCAAAAAGGAGCACAGGGCTGGTGGGCTCAGCTACAGGCCAGCACAAAGGGTGCAGATGGTGGCAGTTCCTCCTAGTGACCAGGCAGGTCACAGGTCAGCACAACAGCAGCAGTCCTTGGCGGTTTCCTGGTGAGTCCATTCATCAGCGTTCTGTGTCCAGTTCCAAGTTCCAAGAATGTTCAAATTGTGGGGAAAATTCCCCTGTACTTATAGTCAGTTCTTACAGTGTTTTACAGTGGTAGGGAGAGGAGGTTCCAGCCAGTTACAACTGGTTCTGGGAGTGCCCCCTCTCTCCTTTCAGCACAGGCTCCAAACATCAGTGGGGGGTTAACGACCCTATTGTGTGAGGCCAGGGCACAGCCTTTACAAATGTAGGTGTGCCCCGCCTCTCCCTTCTCTCAGCCCAGGAAGACTATTCAGTATGTAGATGCACCTCAGTGACACCTCCACCCTCCCTGTGTACAGGCTGTCTGAAAAGTATGCACAAAGCCCCAACTGTCACTCTGCCCAGACGTGGATTGGAGTCAAGCTGCAAAACACCAGAATCATAAGCACAGATAAATGCGCACTTTCTAGAAGTGGCATTTCTGTGATAGTAATAAAAAATACACCCACACCAGTAAGCAGTATTTATTATCACCATCACAACCATACCAAACACGCCTACGCTAGCCCTCATAAATCAGACAATCCCCCTACACATAAGGCAGGGCATTTCTAATGCAATCCTATGAGAAGGCAGCACTCACAGCAGTGAGACACCAAGTTAGGCTGTTTGTCACTACCAGGACAGGCCATGCAATATGGCACATGTCCTGCCTTTCTACATACATGGCACCCTGCCCACAGGGCGTACCTTAGGGGTGACTTACATGTAGTAAAAGGGGAGTCCTGGGCCTGGCAAGTAAATTTAGATGCCAGGTCCCTGTGGCAGAAAACTGCGCACACAGGCCCTGCGCTAGCAGGCCTGAGACAGGTTTGAAAGTCTACTTCAGTGGGTGGCGCAAGCAGCGCTGCAGGCCCACTAGTAGTATTTAATTTACAGGCCCTGGGTATAGAGATACCACTGTACAAGGGACTTATAGGTAAATTAAATATGCCAATCAGGTATAAGCCAATCATACCAACTTTAGATGGGAGAGCACCTGCACTTTAACACTGGTCAGCAGTGATAAAGTGCTCAGAGTCCTAGAGCCAACAGCGAAAGGTCAGAAAAACCAGGAGGAAGGAGGCAAAAAGACTAGGGATGACCATGCGTATGGCCAAAAGTCCAACACCAACCTTTTAGATAACAAACTTGTATAAATTTTATAATCTGAGTTAAGTAGTGAAATAGGCCGATAAGAAGAACATTGTGTTGGATCTTTACGGGGTTTCAAAATCAAACAAATTACAGCCTCAGCCCAAGATCTCGGTGCATGCGCCCCTTCCAGAAACATATAGTTGAACAATTTCAATAAAACCGGGATTAGTTCCTCCCTCAGTACCAAGTACAGCTCATTCGGGAGGATATCTGGGCCAGATGCCTTCCCTCTCTTCAAACCCTTAAAAACTTCAATTAGTTCCATCTCAGTTAACTCTCCTTCTAATAAATGTTGTGCTGAGTTCTCCAGGCCAGGCAATCTAACCTTAGTCAGGAAGTCACTAATCTGGTCCTCAGAGTTCCGAGACTCAGCTGAATACAAGGTTTGAAAAAAGTAAACAAAAGCAGCTTCTACTTCTGTTCTTTCTACACAGATCTGCCCGGTAGCCTCAGACCTTATTGAAGAAATATGTTTCTTTGCACAATCTGACTTTGTTTTCCAGGCTAATAATTTACTGCATCCTTCCCCGTATTCATAATGCGCATACTGACTAGCTTCCCATTTCTTCCTTTCTTGCCTTTCTAAAAAACACTCTAAGTTCAAATGTGCTTTTTCATACTGCTGCTCAAGTATTCTTAATTGAACCTTATTCTCCGTTTTCTGTGCAGCCTGTATAGACTCCTGCAAAGTTGCCATTCTGGTCTCAATATTACGTACCTTCCCTCTTTCCTCACTGCGTCTATATGCGGCCAAACTAATCAATCTCCCCCTTATATAGGCTTTGTATGCATCCCATATTATTTGCAAGCTAGCTGAACCCTGATTCAACTCAAAACATACTCTTGTGTCTTTTCTTAATATCTCAATTATCAAGTCATCCAATAATAATGAACGGCTTATTGTACGCCAAACCCTAGGAACTTGCGTCATAAAGGAAAGATACAACTTCACAGCAGCATGATCTGAAAGGTGTGCCGGGGCATGAGCTACATAAGAAACGTTCCCAAGTAGGCTATTTTTCAATAGAAAGAAATCTATTCTGGACTTATGCCCATATTTCTTATTATAAAAGGTGAATCTGGGCCCTACCTGCTCTTAACCTGCCACACATCCACAAGCCTCAAATCAATCATCGCCTGTTTAACCATTGACCTACTTCTAGGGGAGTTAACCGTCGCCTGGGTGGTGGATTTATCCAAATCCAAATTCAACAATATATTAAAGTCCCCTCCTAACACAACTGGATGCTTAGTTTTCAAGAGAAGATTATACAGTTCTGTAAACAGGGTAAAATCATCCGTATTAGGGCCATAATAGCCTGCAATCGTAAGCCATAACCCAAAAAACAAACCTTAACCACCACCCATCTACCCTTTGAATCTACCTGCACGTCGCCTATGCGCAACCCCTTAGTTATTTTCTCTTTAAAAAGAATAGCAACACCTTTAATCGGGCACAATTAATTAGTCACTATCCCACGGGAGATCCACCGTGTGTTTTTAAGCACATTTTCCCATTCTTCTCTTGATAGATGCGTCTCCTGTAAAATAATCACATCCTCTTCTGCCTGTCTGAGAAACTCCAGAGTCTTTCTTCTTCTACGCTCGACCCTTAACCCGTTGATATTCCATGAAATTATTTTTAGGAGTAAACCCTCCTGCTTACCCATCTTCTAGAGAGACTTCTTGGGTCCTTCCCTTCTCCAATTGTAACAAAACCCTCCTGAGGACTTTTATATTTTTATATTTTCTTCCCCCCATGCTCCCACACCCAAAACAACACACTCCCCACACCACACAAACCCCCCTCATACCCATGGCCCACCCACCCGTGGGAACCCTCCTTTCTTTTAATAGGACAACCATAATTATCCCATAGAGCACTCCGTACACCGGGCTATATCCAATCATACCAACATTACAACATTATTGCGACGCCTTCATCTGTTCTATAAAGGCCCTAATCTCCTCTGGATCTCTTATGTTTATGAGTTTTATTCTGCCACATAATCCGTAGGGCCGCGGGAAATCTCAGCTGCACTGTTGCCCCCAAGGAACAAAGCTCTTGTATTATTTTCCCCAACTCCAGCTGTCTGTCCAAGGTCACTCTAGAGAAATCTGACTGTATTCTAAAAGACCAGTCACCTTTGACAAAATTTCCCACCTTCAGAGCCTCGGACAGGATCTTCTCTTTTATTGAATAAGTAGCAAAATTCACTAGGATTCTTCTGGGGGATTTCCTACCCACGTTCTTTTTGAACGGATCTCGATGTATTCTTTGGATATCGTCCTCTAATTTCAAATGTGCTAAGCCTGGCATTGTGTCTTTTATCAATGAAATCATGTATCCCTTAAGATCCGCCCCTTCCATCCCCTCCGGGACTCCTAGAACCCTAATATTGTTTCTTCACATATTGTTCTCCAAAAATTCTAATTTATCCTGTAGGTTCCTCTCCCCACGTTTAAGCTGCAAGATATCTTCAGTGTTAACCAACACCTGGGCTTTTTGCTGTTCCACGGCCTCCTCCACCTTACCAACCCGATCTGTCAACTGATTAATCCTGGTCTCCAAAACCATACACGCTTCCTGTATCTTAGCTTGATTACTCTCAGAGAAAAACTTTTCCCGAATCTCTTTCGTGAGGGAAAGCAAAAGTTCGTAAACAACCCCATTACTGGGCTCTGTGGGGCTGAGGTATTGGGCTCAAAAGAGGGGGCCTGTAAGAGCAAGGAATCCTCTCTGCCCCCTGAAAGGCCACTCCTTATTTGAGGCATCTGGGACATCTGAGCCTCACGCCTCTCCAGAGACTCCTGTTCCAATGCCTCCGAGCCCCCTAAGGCCAGTTGTGCTTCCATAGGTGAAGGAGAAATCTCACTCGCCTCCTCCACCCCTAGCTGAAGGTATTTAGTTATTGAGCCTAGGGTAGCACTTTTTCCCCCAGAGTCACCAGTACCGCCCGTATAGTTCTCCAACTCTCCCAGATTTCCCTTTATTCGAGATTGGCCCCTCCTTTTGGTTAAGAATACATTGTCCACAGTTTCCAGTCCCCGAGAGTCGGGCTTACCTTTTCGCGTCGCCCCTAGTTTGACAGCACCTACCTGGGGACCTTTCAAATAGTGCTTAACCGGTGACATTAATGCTGGTCCAGATGTCTCTTCTACTTGCTTCTCTGCTTCTGTTAAGCCAACCCCAGGAAATGTTCTTGGACCTCGAAGACTGCACCTGGAGGTGTAGCGTCTTCCCTGACGCACACTCCTTACAGCCTCGCTCCACACTCCCGAGGTTGAGTGAGACCACCAACGTCTCTCTCCACATGTACCTTCAAATGCACTTCTACCTGCCGCTACAGCGGCCCCAGCGTGGGTATGGGCCAGAACTCCAAAAATGCTTTGCAGCGGTTTACAGGCTCCCGCTGTCGCCTGGGAAAGAGAGAGAAAAAAACTAAGGAAAATGCGAACCCAAAAAGAAAAAAAAGGGCTTGCATCGGAGCTGCCACAAACTCAGAGGCTATAATCTTGGTCAATGCTCTAAAATCTTGAGCAAAACGTGAAATGGGGACTCTTTCACAGTTTAGAGTTGAGGATATTTGCAGGAAATATATTTCCTATCCCTGCAGCAGAATAACTCCAATATCTGGTGGCCGATAGCTGGTTTGCCTTGGCGTTAGAAATTAAAGAAAAGAAAAGAGAAACGCAGTTCTAAAAACAAAAACAAACCGGGTTCGCGTCGGAGCCGCCGGCACCTGACCTAGCGCTAACTCAGCGCGCCACGCAAGCCCCTCCTCCTCCATCTGCGTTGCGTCGCATCAATCCGCCCCCATACGGAGCACTCGCGGCTCAGCAGCTTAGCTGACCGCCATGTTCCCCTCCTGCACCCCACTGGGATACTGCATGTCCCAGCCAGGCATGTTGAGTAATACCTTTTTGATTAACTGTGCATGGATTTCCACTAATACCCATGATTCCACTTTTATATCATCAAACTGATAAGAACCAGTGCTTGAGTGATTCTAATAGCCCCAAATTGCCACATCATTTGTGGTGCACCACACTTCTACATCCAGCACACACAGGGTCCTGTGCAGACATCTTCATATTCAGGGGCTATATCCTTTACCCCCAACCCAGTATTGTTACACAAGAAGCTCCTGAACTTACAATATGATCACTTAAATATTGCACAAGATTTCATGGACATTTTAAATGAGGTTAGATGTGCATCCATTATGGCAATCTTATGGCATCCAAAAGAATATCAACCTAACCAGATGCCAGGAGGAGGCAGTACTCCCATCACATTCCTATTTAGTGAAGGCTGGGCTGCAGTTTTCATATATAATGATACATCCTGCAGACATTGTTGCTCATAGCAAATGTCCTTTAAAGCCTCTTTTCTTAAGAGATCTTGCTATAAAAACAAAAATGTTATGGAAGCCTTTCCTCCAATAAGGAAACTCTGTTCTCCTTTGGAGCTCAATATAGAGGTCTCAATTTTGTTATGCCTCCCTTTTGAAACCACATTTATAGATATGTTACAGATGACATATATGAAAGCAGCGTTTCTTGTTTCTGATGGATACAACTACCTGTGGATTCCTCACCTAATGAATACTCCCATGGCGCCAGCATTCAACGGAAATCTTCTTCCTAGTCTCTGCACGTCGACGAGGACGTCACTCTAGCCCACGCGACGCCGTCTGACGTCATACAGGCAATAAGATGTCCTCGACGACGTGCCGACGTCAGTTCCCTTTTTTCCGTGCATTCGAAACGGTTATCTTCGAGGGAGCAACTGTTACTTTCGTGGTTACAGTGTATTTTTTGCTGCGTAGTCCTTCGCTGCAGTAATAATGTCGCAGAGAAAGTCGGGTTTTAAGCCTTGTCGTGAGTGTGGGGGCAAGATGTCAGTTACGGATCCTCACTCCGACTGCCTTTGGTGTTTAAGCTCCGACCACGACGTCTCGACTTGCGATTCATGCCAGCACATGAATCCAAAGGCCCTCAAGGAACGTGAGGCGAAGTTGTTTATGGCGAAGTCGAAGAAAGAAAAACATCATAAGAAGTCTTCTTCGCCAAGGCATCGGCGTCATCGAGACTCCCGGCGCCGTAGAGAATCACGGCGCCATTCAAGCAAGGAGACTCGTTCCAGGTCTTCGGATCGGCGCCGGAGGACTTGGGAGGTCAGTCCCACGGTCACGCCGCATCCATCGACGCCGTTGCCCTCTCCGGCGTCACCGACTTCACCTGGACAGGCGTCGGTGATTGAAGTGATGCAGCCTCTGGTGTTGTCCCCGGCGTCGCAGACGTCGAGGCCGGTGTCGGGGTCGCCTTCGATACAGGCACCCCAGTATCCGGCTTTTCCCACCCCTGGAGCCGATAGTACCGCATTCCTAAATGCGATGTATGCCATCTTCCAACAGATGGCTCCAGGGGGTGCTCCGGCTGGCCCTTTGGCCTTTTCATTGGGTGATCCTGCGCCTCTACGACCGGCACCATTTATGCCCTTTCTCCCTTTTGGGAACGTGGGCTCGGCGCCGGTGTCGGCGGAGATTTCCATCCCGTCGACGTCGGGATTCCGTCCTGTGACTCCGGTGGGTCCATCCGCTCCGAGTGCTCTTTCATCGGCGCCGAAGTTACCTGTGGCGTCGGACGCGGCGTCGGTGGCTTCTGAAGATCGGCGCCGATCTTCAGCTTCGGCGGAGGCATTGTCGACTCCGCGTATCGAGCAGAGGCTTCATTCGAGGAGACGTGCTCTCCGTTTATTAGAGGAGCAGGAGTACCAACGAGTCCTGGAAGAAGGAGAACTAGAGGACTCGGGTGATGGACTGCATGGTCTAGATACAGCCAGTGGGCTGGACACTTCCCCTGAGTGGGATCTTTCGTCTCCAGGGGAATACACGGAGGAGGCTGCTTCCTTTCACGCAGTGGTACGGAAGGCAGCTAGTTTTCTGGACCTGCCTTTGCCGGTGGCAGAGACAAAACAGAACCTTCTGACAGAGGTGCTTCATCCGGCCTCAGCTGCGGCAGAGCCTCTATTGCCCTTTAATGACGCTTTGCTGGATCCGGTGCTAGAGGTGTGGAAGAGACCAGTATCTTCCCCAGCGGTTCATAGAGCCGTAGCCAGGAGGTATCGAGCTGCACCAACTGACCCTGGCTTTCTTTCTAGACACCCTACACCGGAGAGCTTGGTGGTGCAGGCCTCCTGTTCATCCAAATCAGCGCCTGGTTCTTTCCCGACGGTGCCTGGGGACAGGGACTCGAAGAAACTGGATGCGCAGTCCAAGAAAATCTTTTCGTCCTGCAGTCTGGCGTTGAAGGCCACCAACGCAACTTGTATCCTGGGCAGATATATTCATGCTCTTATGGATTACATTTCCTCATCATTTACGGAGCTTCCCCAGGGTCTTTTGGATGTTGTTTCAGATGCCCAGGCTGCCGCGACCCAGATTATTCAGTCTGGGCTGGACACCACCGACTCGGTGGCCAGAGCAATGGGCACGACTGTGGTGGCAAGGAGACAGGCCTGGCTCCGTAATTCGGGGTTTTCTGCGGATGTGCAGTCAAGCCTATTGGATCTCCCTTTTGATGGGGACAAGCTGTTTGGCGCCAAGGCAGATTCGGCCTTGGAACGTTTTAAGGAGAGCAGGGCCACAGCCAAATCGTTAGGACTCCAAGCTCCTTCTTCCTCTGCCTCTTCCAGGATTTCCAGGAGGTTTCGGGGATTTGGGCGTGGCTCTTCCTCCTCTTCCTTTCGGGGGAGATTCCAGCAACCTGCCTCTTCCCATCCCTATAGATCTTTTAGAAGGAGAGGGAGGGCCCGCACCAGAGGAGCCTCTCAGCAGCACTCTGCCTCTTCCTCGTCCTCTGGAGGGGTGCAGCAGGGAAAGCAGCCTTAGGCTTCCACCATTTCCCACTCACTCCTCTCCTGTAGGGGGAAGATTACAGCATTTTCTCCACAAGTGGAAGACTATTACAACGGACACTTGGGTTCTCAGTATTGTGGGAAAAGGCTACACCCTTCCCTTTCGGGAGTTCCCGCCCCTCATCCCGCCCCGCCCATCTTCTTGTTCAGAAGAACACCTCCTATTGCTAGAACAGGAGGTACAAGTCCTCCTTTCAAAGGGCGCGGTAGAGTTGGTCCCAGAGCAGGAAAGGGGTCTAGGTTGTTACTCAAGGTATTTCCTGATTCCCAAGAAGGATGGTCGGTTGAGACCAATCCTGGACCTGAGGATCTTGAATTGGTTCCTCAAACAGGAAAAGTTCAAGATGCTGACCCTAGCTCAGGTGCTTTTGGCGTTGAACAAGGAAGATTGGATGGTGTCTGTCGACTTGCAGGATGCTTACTTTCATATCCCGATACTCAAGTCACACAGGAAGTATCTCCGGTTTATGGTGGGATCGCAGCACTATCAGTTTGCGGTCCTTCCGTTTGGTCTTACTTCAGCACCTCGAGTCTTCACGAAGGTGATGTCGGTGGTTGCGGCAGAACTCAGAAGGAAGGGGATAGCAGTATTCCCTTACTTGGACGACTGGTTGATCAAAGCCAAGTCGCCGGAGCTTGTGTCGCATCATCTGCAGTCAACGACTCAGTTGTTGTTCGACCTGGGTTTTTCGGTGAACGAGCCCAAATCTCACCTGGAGCCCTCTCAGCGCCTCCTGTTCATAGGGGCAGTACTGGATACAACATTGAGTCGAGCCTTTCCTCCGCCTCAGCGGATTCAAGATATTCAGGAATTGGTTCCAATGTTTCGAAATGGAGCGGTAGTTCCAGTCCTCAAGGTCCTTCGTCTGCTCGGTCTGTTTGCCTCCTGCATACTGTTGGTCACGCATGCTCGCTGGCACATGAGGGCTCTTCAGTGGTGCCTCCGAAGGCAGTGGTCTCAACACAAGGGAGATCTAGAAGGTGCGGTCAAGATCTCCAGAGATGCTGCTGTGGACTTGAAGTGGTGGATTGCGTGCAACAATCTTTCACAAGGAAAGCCGTTCGCGCAGTCGCTACCAGTGGCCACGGTCATAACGGATGCTTCCACTCTAGGGTGGGGAGCTCATCTGGGGGATCTGGAGATCAAAGGGCTTTGGTCTCCAGAGGAGCAGATGTTTCATATCAATCTGTTGGAGTTACGGGCTGTACGTCTGGCTCTCAAGGCCTTCCTCCCTTCCCTTCGTGGTCAGTCGGTACAGGTCCTGACGGACAATACTACCACGATGTGGTACATAAACAAACAGGGAGGAGTAGGGTCGTACCTTCTCTGCAGAGAAGCTCTTCGACTATGGTCCTGGGCAAAGGACCATCAGATTTGCTTGGTAGCAAATCATCTGGCCGGGGTCTTGAATGTACGTGCGGACGGTCTCAGTCGCCAATTCTCGGCAAACCACAAGTGGCGTCTCCATCCAGATCAAGCCCGTTTGATCTTCCAAAGGTGGGGGTTTCCTCGGGTAGATCTGTTTGCCACTCTGGAGAACGCGCATTGTCCGTTATTCGGCAGCCTCCAGTATCCGATGCAGGGAGCGTTGGGGGACGCGTTTCAAATAACCTGGTGCGGCCAGTTGCTTTACGCGTTTCCTCCCATACCCTTGATTCCTCGAGTATTGAGGAAAATTCGCCAAGACCGGGCGCTAGTCATCTTAATAGCTCCGGATTGGCCAAGGAGGGTGTGGTATTCCGACCTTCTCCAACTCTCAATGTGCCCTCCGCTCCGTCTCCCTTTCAGGGCAGACCTCCTCTCGCAGTCGCAGGGGCAGGTTTTACACCCCAACCTCCAGAGTCTGCACCTACATGCCTGGAGATTGAACGGGGCAACCTGAGTTCCTTCTCTCTCCCGCCTGATGTAGTGGATGTTATATTAGCAGCCAGGCGACACTCCACTAAATCTATCTACGCTAATAGGTGGTCTAAATTTGTTGCGTGGTGTGGAGAGAGGCAGATTGATCCCTTACATGCTCATCTATCGGACGTTTTGTCTTTTGCTCTGTCTCTAGCGCAGAAAGTTTGTGCAGTGGCTACCATTAAGGGTTATTTGTCAGCCTTGTCAGCCTTCATTTGTCTTCCAGACCAACCATCGTTATTTAAATCCCCTATTGTTATCAGATTCTTGAAAGGTCTTCTAAATAAATATCCTCCAAAACCATTTGTTATGCCGCAATGGGATTTGTCCTTGGTCCTGACTTTCCTTATGGGGTCCCCTTTCGAGCCTATGCATTCTTGCCCCTTAAGGTATTTGGTTATAAAAACAGTTTTTCTGGTAGCTATAACATCTGCAAGGAGAGTGAGTGAGTTGCAGGCCTTATCGGTAAAGCCCCCTTATACAACTTTTTATGGGGATAAGGTGGTGTTGAGGACCAAGGCTGCTTTCCTCCCGAAGGTTGTTTCACCCTTCCATTTGGCTCAGACAATTACTTTGTCCACGTTCTATCCTCCGCCTCATCCTTCTAAAGAGGAAGAAAGACTGCACCGTCTGGACCCAAAGAGGGCGTTGAGCTTCTTTATTGATAGAACAAAGGATTTCAGGCTGGAGGATCAGCTGTTCATCGGGTACGTGGGCAAGAGGAGATGAAAGGCAGTCCACAAGAGAACACTCTCCAGGTGGGTGGTTCTTTGCATTAAAATCTGTTACTCTTTGGCAAAGAAGGACCCTCCTGAGGGCATTAGAGCTCATTCCACCAGAGCTAAGTCGGCCACTTCGGCCTTGGCCAGAGGTGTTCCTGTGGTTGACACCTGCAAGGCCGCAACTTGGTCGTCCCTTCACACTTTTGCGAAACAATACTGTTTGGACTCTGAGGTCAGAGGGGACGGCCATTTTGCACGGTCAGTGCTGCAGGATTTCTTGGTTTGACCATTTAGGCACCCGCCACCGGGCGTGGTACTGCTTTGGGACTCTATTCATTAGGTGAGGAATCCACAGGTAGTTGTATCCATCAGAAGAACGAGTTACTTACCTTCGGTAACGACTTTTCTGGTGGATACATTAGCTATCTGTGGATTCCTCACAGTCCCACCCGCCTCACCGTTGCCTTTCTGGTCTTACCAAGTAATCCTTGAGTGCGCTCCTCTTGGTCTTCAAGGTTGCAATAGATGTTGTATATATGGATACTTGTATATATTTATCTGTATATATATATATATATCTTTGTGTACATACATGATTTGCATATATTTGTTTGTTATATTAAATTTACAGCTATTCATTGCAATATTGTGTATTTTACAAGGTTATGGGATGTTGCCTTGCTCTTTCATTGCATTGGGTTGTTGTTCTCATGCACGTAAAAAATGTTGGTACTGACGTCGGCACGTCGTCGAGGACCTCTTATTGCCTGTATGACATCAGACGGCGTCGCGTGGGCTAGAGTGACGTCCTCGTCGACGTGCAGAGACTAGGAAGAAGATTTCCGTCGAATGCTGGCGCCATGGGAGTATTCATTAGGTGAGGAATCCACAGGTAGCTAATGTATCCACCAGAAAAGTTGTTACCGAAGGTAAGTAACTCGTTCATCTGTCACTCCTGCCCACAGGATTAGTATGGTTCATTCACTTTATGATAATGAACTGTAGATGGTTTTACATAAACAAGAAAGTTCACAAGAGAACTCATAGTTTTCCCCTAAAGGTAGTGCCAGATATCTGACTCTTCCCTTCCAACTTTTTGCAAAAATCTGTCTTCTCTAGTAGGGAGGTCATAGAATTTTAAGAGTATTTAATTACTGCATGGGTAAGACAAATTATATTATACCGTATACCCACCTTCTTATCAATTATTTACCTGTCTGAGCACAATAAGCTGCTCGACCCTTCCCAATCCGGTTTCTGGCTAAATCACAGTACCGAAACCGCATTGATCTCAGCTACAGATGACATCAGGTGCCTACTCAACCAAGGAGCAACCGCAGCCCTCATCCTCCTCAGCCTACCGAAAGACTTTGACACCATGTGCTCATCTCCAGACTCCACAGCATTGGCATTAAAAATGCATTAAACTGGATCGCCTCCTTCCTCTCTAGCTGAATTCAAAGGATCCTCCTCCCTCCATACTTCTCCACTCCAAAGATATCGCCTAAGGTGTTCCCCATGGCTCGTCCCTCAGCCCTACCCTCTTCAACATCTTCATTACTCCTCTGGCAGACATCACACGCACCCACAACATTGTTTCCTACACAATGACACCCAGCTTGTTCTCTACCTCTGAAACATTACCGTATGGACCAGCTTCCAAAACACCATGACGACATTGCCACCGGGATCAGGACCAACTGCCTCAAACTTAATTCAGACATAACCGAGATCCTCCTCTTTGGAATCAAACCCTCCCCATGGGACGACATATGGTGGCCCACCGCCCTCGGTTCTCTACCCACTCCCACCAATCATGCACGCACCTCTGGACACACAGCTGACCATGAAACAAGAGATCAATGCCATCTGGTCTGCCTGTTTCCACATCCTCTGGATGCTCTACAGGATTTTCAAATGGATCCTCATCTCTACCAAGAAAACAGTCACCCATACCCTCATCTCCAGCCGACTCAACTACTGAAATGCACTCTACCACGAAACCACCAAACAGCTCTTGAACGTCCTCCAGACCATCCAGATTGCAGCAGCAAGACTCATCCTCGACCTCCCCAGAAGAACCAGCATCACCCCACACCTCAGGGCCCTCCACTGGCTCCCCTTCTAGCAGAGAGGCCTCTTCAAGACCCTCACTCATGCATACAAAGCCCTCCACAATGTCGGACCTGCCTACATCAACAACCGCCTCTCCTTCCACCAACCTACCAGAGACCCCCTCCCAGTTTCCCTCTCCCAGGCCCACGTCTCCCGCATCCACTGTGTATGCTACAGAGCTTGCTCTTTCTCCCACCTCGCCGCCAGATCCTGGAATTAACTCCCCCTCCACCTGCGCTCTTCCCCTTCCCTGAAAGTCTTCAGGATGCAGCTCAAAACCTGGCTCTTTGACCTCTAGCAATAGCGTGAGGAGGCTTGCAGCACACCCTACCTCCAGCACCTGGAGACCCCTTGGGTGAAAAGCTAACGCTCTACAAGAACCAGTGTATTGTATTGTTTGTATGTTGAGCAATTTCATAGCAATCTAGTTGTAGAGCCCCAGCTGTGGGTATCAGGCCATGTAGGACTGGGACAAAGTCACAAGTTCAGGCTGACTGCGATGGAGCATGGGCCTGCTACAAGGACCCAGTTAGGCCATCTGAACAGAGTATGTTAAATTCTGGTTTGCAGAGCATTGCAAGACAAAGATGCATCGCACAGCTGAAGTTAGGCATCAATTCTGAAATGCAGCAAGGCTGTGGTGTGAAGTCCTGCATTATTGTCAAGGGATGTGATGACCTGTGGTGAGTTTGTGATAAGGTGAAGGACTGCGGTATATTGTAGGTATTTGCAATGGTTCTGATCCATGCACCAGAGGCAATGCATTGGTTCAGTTTGGGTTTACAGCAGAGGCGATGTGTGTGGGTACTGCTGGATCCAGAGAGGCTGGCAGAGCACCTTAGACCCACTTCCAAGGGTCCAGGACAGGCATGGCACCACTTGGCAGGGTAGACTGACAGATAGAGGTGTCCAGGTACTGGATTAAAGGTTTTTGGAGCCTTCTGTACCTGGACCTCTGGTCAGGAGTCCAGCCAATTAGCCCTTGGAATCACTCTGGAGTCCTGGATTTACAAGATCCAGGTATACTCCTTCTCACCCATGCAATAGGGCTGCAGGTAGCAGGCCTGCACTGCAGGGCAGCAGTTCAGCAAGCCCGGAGTCCAGCAGGGCGACAGTCCAGCAGCAGAGTGGCAGTCCTCCAGCAGCACAGCAGCCCTTCTTCCTTGCAGAATATCCACAGGTCCAGACGTGCACTGAAGATTTGGTGCCTGAGTTCTATTATTTTTGCCCAGTTATGCATTTGAATTGGGGCGAAGCTTCTAGAGGTATCTCTTTCAAGTCCTCAGGCATTGTGCCTTCTCTGTACTGGTTGTAGGCTGAATACAGGGGTTCGGAACCCTTTCTGTGGAGGTAGGACACATACTATTGAAGTTCAAGTTGGGCTGGCACCAGCTCCACCCTCCCATCCTGGCTATGACGGCCCTCCAGGCACACCTAAGCTCTCTTTTGTTTGTGGCTGTGTAGGCAGAATACACAAAGCTCAATTGTCAGCTACATCTAGTCACATGACTCACAGACAGGCTACAGGCACTAAATGGCTAAGGCAACTTTCTGAACTGTAATTTGAAACCCGACTTCACCATAAGTTGGATTTTTCATTACAATTCAAATGACACCACAAACTATTTACCTGCTCCTATTTTGAAATTATAGCTCACTAAATGTAATAAGGTAACTCCAATGTTATCCTACGGTAGAGGCAGGCCTTGCACTAGTAAAATAAACTGTAAGAGTTTTGCAATATCAGGACTTAAAAAGCTTAAAATACATGTCCTACTCTCTAAATACATTGCACCCTGCCCTGAAAGCTGTATGGAACCTTCCCTAGGGTGACCTACAAGAAATAAAAAGGAAGGTTTGGTCCTTGCAAAAGATTTATTTTGCCAGGTCGAAATGTCAGTTTACAAGCTGCACACACATGAAGCAATGGCAGGCCTGGGACATGTTTGAAAGGACTTCTTAAGTGGGTGTCACAACCAGTGTTGCAGGCCCACTAGTACCATTTAATTTATAGGACCTGCATGCCTGTAATACCCCTTTACTTGGAATTTATAAGTAAATTAAATATGTCATTTTGGTATGAGACAATGTAACCATGTTTTGAGGAGTGAGAACTGGTTTGCTGTGTAAAGTGCATTGAGTCCAAACACCAGCAAAAATGAGATCAGCTAAAATGGAGAACGAAGGCAAAAAGTCTTGGGGGGAAGGCCAGCCTAAGGCTGACAAGTCTAGTGGTATTCTACTATGGTATTTAATAGAAACAAAACCTTGGGGTCATTACGACCCTGGTGGCCGGCGTAACACGGGCAGTAACACCGCCAACAGGCTGGCGGTGTTCCGCCCTTGTATTATGACCATGGCGCATTAGCCACGACCATACCACTAGCCCCTCCACTATACCGCCAGGCTTCTTCCAGGCAGTCATAATCCCCAACCGCTGGCCTGTCCATGCCGGTAAACACCGCCATGGAAAGGCTGGCAGTAAGGGGGACTCGGGTGCCCCTGTGGGCCCCTGCACTGGCCATGTACTTGGCATGGGCAGTGCAGGGGCCCCCAGGCACACCCCATCGTGCATTTCACTCCCCGAATTTCAGGGCAGTGAAATGCGCGACGGGTGCTGCTGCACCCGCTGCACATCAACATTGCCGCCGGCTCAATTATGAGCCGGTGTAGTGAATCCTAGTTTGTTTTACCGGGGTAACAGGAGTTAGCTTAGCCATAGGCTTGTAAACTCGTGCCCCCGTCACCCAGTGACTTTTAACCTACTTAGCTTGCTCTGTCTTAGTCCATTTAATTATTTATTTCCGTTAAGATGGCGGCCTTGTTTATAGTTAGGCCACTTGTTATGAGTTCTATTATCAGTGTCACTGCGCCAAGGCGTCAAGATCAAGCACGAAAGACAAACATACAGTAGGCATTCACACTTAGGGATTTTCCCTCTCTATACTTTCGAGGGATTGTTGATATTAATTTCCGTCCCAAGCATGCCTGTTATCTATTGTTATGAATAACACTTATGTTAGGGGACCTTGTAGATCTGTATAAATACAACAAACTTTTAGACAGATAATCAGAGGGATTCCGACCAGAGGGCATCGCCACCATCGCTGATACCGATGCTGCAGTCATCTTGACGCTGACCCAGTCTTCGTGTCCCTGCGGAGTCTGAGATAGAGACCTCATTCCAAGGTAACGAGGGTTGGGGGCTCCTCTCATGGACACGGCTTTGGCAGATTAGGTTTAACGAACCCAGCTCTCCTTTTCTAGATAGGAGGTTAGACTTACTCTATTCAGGGTATTAGGGCTTCCTCCATTTTCTACATATACATATATTTCTTTCATACATTGCATAATGGTGGGGGTCTTTATAACAATGACTCTCCTCTTCACAATATTGTTGCTTGGTATATTCATTATCCTAATCATTGCAGTTCATGCAACTTATCGCAAATTGCAGTTATGTTGAATAAAAACTATTTTAACTTCACTGCATCTGTGTTTTTGCCTTTGTTTGTATGAGACATACTAAATCTGTGAGAAAAGGGTAATTCCCGTTTAACCACGACAACCCTGAGAGATTTTACTTTGAGTCCATGCGTAAGCGACTGCTACAAATCACCTTTTACTATTGTGTTTCTGGTGAGGTACTGCTAGTAAGCCGGTAAGGTTTGGACAACAGTTACAACTAGTTGTAGGAAGAGACTTAAGGGGTCATTCTGACCCTGGCGGCCGGTGGCCGCCAGGGCCACCGACCACGGGAGCACCGCCAACAGGCTGGCGGTGCTCCCACGAGCATTCTGACCGCGGCGGTTCAGCCGCGGTCAGAAGCGGCAAGTCGGCGGGCTCCCGCCGACTTACCGCTGCTCGGGGGAATCCTTCAGGATTCTGACCCCCCCTACCGCCATCCTGTTCATGGCGGGAAAGCCGCCATGAACAGGATGGCGGTAGGGGGGGTCGCGGGGCCCCTGGGGGCCCCGCAAAGTATTTCAGTGTCTGCCTTGCAGACACTGAAATACGCGACGGGTGCCACTGCACCCGTCGCACCTTCCCACTCCGCCTGCTCGATTACGAGCCGGCATCCTCGTGGGAAGGGAGTTTTTCCCTGGGCTGGCGGGCGGTCTTTTGGAGACCGCCCGCCAGCCCAGGGAAAAACTCATGATACCCTCCGCGGTCTTCTGACCGCGGAGCGGTATAATGGGGGCGGAATTCTGGCGGGCGGCCTCCGCCGCCCACCAGAATCAGAATCACCCCCTTAGTCATTTACAAATGAAAGTACTGTCATCCTGAGACCAGCAGTCTTGCTCAGAGCAAGAGTGCAAACTACGACATGGCGCCACCAAGGATGGTGTTTAGGCACTAATTTACGGATACCCTGACTATCACTGTCTCACAGACAACAGGTACCCTCAGTACCATTATACGGAGACGTCCGTGGTCTTTGGGAAAATCCTCCTCAGCCGAACAGGTAACCCCTAATTAGGCTGTAGGTTGTTCGAGCTCGAACTCACAAAAGGAAAAACTTCCCTTATTTTTTGGTGTTCCGTTTCTCTAACCAAACTATGGCTAATGCCATAGACATTCCTGCAAATGCTAGACATGCACTTACACAACATTTATTAGCGCATGGCCTTACAGAAGAGGGCGGGAGGTTACTTTAATTATAGAAGCAGCAGAAGCGTACCAAACAGAAACATTTTACTGTTGGGTTGCCTTTCCTGAGGCTGACCAACGGACGCACACATTTCACACCTATGATATTGTGGACGCTCCAGTACGATACGAAGCATACCAGTATCATGAAATACCGCTCACGTATCAAGAGCATCAGAACTGGTTTGAAGGCGCCCTACCACATGTACAACGACGGGTGAGGCTAGGTCCTTTAAGTAATGAAGGGCCTACATGGCCCATGTTTGCCACATATACACCTCACCCGGGCATACTGAATATGCCGATCGCAGATTTAAGAGTGCTATATAATGAATTAGTGGCATTATATAGACGATTGGTTCAGTTCGTAATGCGAACACTGAACACGACACCAGCGCGTCCAGCGCCACCAGTTGCTGGTGGATATCAATTGGCTACTGGGATTAATCCACAAACAGTACATACTATTATGGGTAAAGTGCCCACGGAACGAGAAAAAATACCGTTCTGGATTGCTCAGAAAACAAATCTGCTGGAAGCTGTGTTCCCCCATACGGGCCCACAGGAGAAACATAGGCTGCTCACAATGTGCTTGCCATTCGGGATGGTTCCCTCGGTGGATGAATGTGCCACTTGGGGTACAGTCTTCGCTGCCGTGTATACTACCACACATGGTACCCCTACACTTGCCAATGTACCGGAAGTGTTAAAACATATACAAAATGAGCATGGGGCTGCACCGGCCCTAGATCTGGGGATGAAATTAATGCGTAATTTTTACGCCGTCTCCTCGATAATACTAAGTAATATTAAAGGGGAAGCTGTGGCACTGGCAATACGCCAGCGTCTCCGAGAAACTCCAAATGTGGAACGAGAGAGACAGCTACCAAAAATAATATCTGATACCTATACTAGTATAGGACGGGATGGGCTAGGAGCCAAACCTAAAAAATTGGACGTACCAAGTACCACCCATAAGGAAGGTACAAAGCAAGCACAAGAGGGCTCTAAAAAGCGCTGGGACAAACAAAAAGATTTCAAAGATAGGAGAAATAAAAGAGCTGATTCTCCACATCCGGAGTACTCCGAAAGGAGGTATAATTTCAGGAATAGGGATAACATTAAAACTCCAGACAGATATACTGATTCACGTCCTTCTCGTTCCTTTCAGGACGCACCGGATAGACGTAGCGAGAGAGGGGGCCGTCAAGATCGACGTCCGGAATACGTGAAAGAAAAGAAAGACTCGCCGCAGTCTACCATTAAAAAAGAAGAAAAGACTGCTCAGCTAAAGCCACAATTTAAAAAGAAGAAAGTGGCGGCACTGACCATTAAAAATGCCAGTAGTATTGAGAACGCTGTTGAGGAATAAGAGGTGGGCAGTGACTCTGTTGGACAGCGCGGCAGAGGTCACGATATGTCGCCAGAGTCTGAAAGATCATCTGGTTGTGACAGCAACTAGCGATTAAATCGCAGTTGAAACGGCGGATGGCCGCGTACTCCCACCCGATCGGGTTTATGATTTGACAATTCAGATTGAGGGAGACGTGGAACGTATTATTAGTGTAATATTCTGGGATGAACTCGCTAGTGATATCTTGTTGGCCGAGAGAGATTGGCCGCCTGAACATGTCCGCAAGCTCCCGCATGGGGAAGATGTCATTTTGCCTTCTTTCTCCAATCTTATTCCAGACGCAGACAAACAAGCCTATGCTGCTGAATGGGCTTTAGCGCAGGCACCTGCACTATACCGTAATCATGTAGGTTGGGACAAGGACTCTCCTTGTCATGTTATTCCCGTTCGGTCTACACCACACCCGCAGCCACAATATCCTGTTAAACATGAGGCGAAAACTCCAGTGACGGAGATACTGTCACAACTTGAGTATCAGGGAGTAATTGAGCCCTGTACATCAGCAATGAATAATCCGCTATTTCCCGTTGAGAAACCTGATCATTCATATAGAATAGTGGTTGATTATAGACACTTGAATAGTCATACACGCACCTATGCTATACAAAATTCACACAGCACCGCGCTGGTAAATAATAAAAAATATAAAACTACCTTGGATATATCTAATGGGTTTTTCTGCCAGAATTTAGCATATGAAAGTAGGGACCTAACTGCATTCTCTTTTGGCTCTCAGAAACGCTTTTGTCGTTTACCACAAGGCTATAAAAACAGCCCAGGACTTTTTTCGGCACGTGTAACTTCAATCTTGCACAAGCTTGAGTCCGATGCATTATCCTATGTGGATGACATCTATCTCACAGACGACACCCTCGACGTTCATCTTGCGAGGGTCGATCGGATAATATTGGGATTTGCAGCCTTTGGCTATAAATTTAATTTTAAGAAAAGTAAGATAGCCTTTCTTAGTGTATTGTTCCTAGGATATGAGCTGTCAAACGAGGGAAAGAGCCTGGCCCCGCACTTCCTAGAAAAGTGTGCTCAACTACAGCCTCCTAATACACTTAAGAAATTACAGTCATTACTGGGTTTCTTTAATTTAGGCAGAACATACATTCCGGATTATGCCGAACGCATAAAACCACTTTATGACTTAATTCAGCCCAATTTTTCTAGCCGGCAATGGACAATTGAACACACACACAGCCTTAGGGGTTTACGAGACTTGCTGGAAGCTAGACATTTATACACACGTGACAATAAAACGAATTTGGTCATCAGAATAATAGCTGGTGCCCTTGGATTTACCTATGTCACCTTTAATGAGGGAGACACGGTGCCGATAGCATACAAATCACATTTGTACTCCAATGCTGAAAAACGTTTTGCTCCTACTGAAAAAATTCTGACAGCAGTTCAGATGGTAGTCATAAAGGAGGGGACACTTGCCCAGGGGAAGCGCATTATTGTTGTCTCCCCGGTGCCGGCCTTAGAGGCTGTCACTAAAGGGAGCGTTCCAAACGCTAAGGCATTACATCCACGCTGGATACAATGGGCAACGTCTCTGACCGCCACTGATGTTGATTATGTGTTTGACCCCAGACTTCAGACGCAAGAATTTCTCCAGTATGAGCAGGAGTACCCCACTCCCTTACACATATTGCCAATAGACAGTTATGATTCCATCATTTATACTGACGGCTCGGCACAACCGGCGGTGGGTACTAAACATCAATACTCGGCAGCTTGCGCAGCCGTGTGCGGGGTAATGGAAGACGGAGTTTTCCATCCTCATAATACCTACACGCAGACCTTAGGGGACTGCACAGCCCAGTTGGCCGAGCTTAAGGCTCTTCTTCTAGCGCTCGAACATTCAGAGCCAGGAACACAGACATTAATCATCTGTGATTCGTACTACTGCGTCCAGTCATACAATGAATACCTCACTCATTGGAAACTGAACGGGTTTAGAGATTCTAAAGGGAACACCATTAAACACAGAATATTGTGGGGAAGGGTGGCTGATCTTAAGGATAAGCTGCCATGTGTCCATGTAATTCATACATTGGGACACCAACGTGTAGGAATACATGTTGCCGGTAATACATTGGCTGATGAAGCAGCCAAAGCATCAGTAGCTACGGCTTCTGTGGCTGCAGTGACTCGTTCTCGGACGAGGTTGGATAATGAAATACTGGTTGCCGTTAAAGCCTCGGCTGCAGGCAAAACACTTCCGAAAGGATACCCTTTGAATTATACCTATCATATCAGTGCACAGAATGTTGCTTTTGCGACAATTCCTGATGTTGGTGATCGAGTGATCCCAAATGAAGACCAAAGATTGGGACTGATTACAGCAGCACATGAGGGTGTAGCTTCTGCACATGCTGGCATACAGGCCACTATCACCATTTTACAACAACGATACTGGTGGCCTGGTCTATGCAGACGGACTAAACAGTATGTCCTTTGCTGTGACATTTGTCAGCAGATTAAGGGCTCCAAAATCAGACGCCCTCGGCAGACTTCTCTCTTAGTGTCAGACAAGCCACTCCATTGTGTGTACTTGGACCATTGTGGTCCCTTACAACCTGATGGTGCATACAAATATATTTTAGTGGCTGTAGATTCCTGTTCTAGATTCCTGTGGGTATGGCCACAACGGTCGGCTGACGCCCGGACTGTTATAAAAGATTTGCTGATCTTTATCGGTACATATGCGGTTGCAGCATTCCATTCGGACCAGGGCCCTGCATTTGCCTCTAAGGCATTCAGGGACACCATGAGGACGATGGGTGTTGAACTCCATTACTCCTCAACATACCATCCCGAGGGAAATTCGGTCGTGGAGAGGCGGAATCGTGATCTAAAGCAGTCCTTAACAGCTCGAGTATTAGGTTCAGGCCGCAGTTGGTTGCATCACCTATATGGGGTCCAGAGGGCACTGAATAATCTGCCAAGACGGTCCTTGGGGGTAAGTCTCCATATGAGGTTCTCTTTGGGACACCTATGTATGTCCCCGATCTTGATGCCCCTGATATGGTGGCAGCAGATACACCATTTGACATAAAAGAACGTCTCGCTGTTTTACTGGAGCTTCAACTATTCCATGATGATAAATCATCTGCAAGTGCTGCCACCTTGGGAATAAGGGACTTGGCGAAAACTTCGACTGGCTGGATTCCTAAAGTTGGGGATCTGGTTTGTGAGAAGATCGCTGTGAAAAAAGAATTTGGTCCATCATACAGAGCACCTGTACCGGTCTTGGGGATAAAAGGCACCAGGACTGTCATCCTTCCACCATTGTCTGGTTCAAAATCAAACAGATTTATCTCAATTGATGACATCAAATTACACCATGTGGCCGATTCTTCACAGTAGACCAGGAGGTCCCTTGGGTAGTTCCCGATCCCCTCTCACTACCCAACAGGACATCCATCTACATAGTAGGATGAATATCACTACTACTGACTATGCAACTATGTCGCCTGCTGTTCCGGACACTTCCTCGACCATGGGGAGGGCAGAAAATGAACTTTTATTGGTTCCAGTAACAACTTCAGTGAACCACCCGCTTCAGGATTTGGCGGTATTTTACACTAATACTTCCACAACTAATAACGTTGACTATCAAGAGCCTCCACAAGCAGTGGATGTGAATTCAATGTGTCCTGTGTTTGCGGAGACTTCGTCTGGCTATTTTGTAGACATTGATGATTTTTCTTCAGATTCATCCTCAACTGAGACTGACAAACTATCGAGTTGTAGCAAATTCTATCATTGGCTTAAGAAGAACTATTTGATATATCCATGGCACTATCTCTGGTTCTGTTTGACATTTATTGCATTGTTTTTATGGATTGGTTTTGTGACTGTTTTCTTTTTACTAATTAATGGTCACTATATCGCTGATCGCTCCTCTGTAGAGCCCGTTGATGTAATTTTAACACCACATCGTTCATCACACAAGGTCCGACATGATTTGTCCCCTGTCAATATTACAGCTATTCCAATTCCTGATGGGATTGTATGGGACTAAGTTCCCTTCGATATATACGGGCCTACAGAGATAATTCAAATTCCATACGTGTTCAAAATTTCAATGTCTGATGTTATTACACCTAATGTTGTCTCTGATGATTGGGATGTCCAAACGGTTGATTCAATGCTAACTGAAATGAAGGACTATTCCGCTTTTGGAAGTGATGATGTATATGATTATACAATGAATTATGAGGAAATGTTCTGCTATCACAATTGGGGACATCACTACCTGCACCGTGCAACTAGATATAGGCCTCTCTTTAACTACACACAGTGGGAACACTGTTCAACACCACAGGTGGGGAGTCCGAAGTATTACAGTGACAAATTCACATACTTTTCTGGGCATGATACAAAGAAAGCTGAATCATATTATTTTAAACTACCTGCAGCACGAATTGGTAAACTTTTACTAACAGATACAAAACTGATTTATTCTGATCCTTTTGTTTCCCGACTATCGATTGAGGGTTATGATTATTGGAAGAACACTATAGATTTGAAAAGCGTGTGGGGAACACAAGATTGGCAAATACAGGGTAGGGAGGCTTTGTTTCGAGCTTGCTTGATTCCTGTGCAAATGATTTTTTTGAATGATACTGTTGAGCAGACATCATGTCTGGGGTTAGCAAAAATTAAAGATCTCAACACGCCCAATATCCCTACGCCAACAAAGTTTAGAGATTGGCAACGCTTTCTTAATATTTCAGAGGACAGGCTGGATGCACTGGTTCAGGCTGGTGCTTATAATTCTTCGCTTTCCCGTTCCGGGGGATGGTTAGTGTGGCCCACCGACACTGATGAGTGTCAGAAGCGGTTTTTGAACAATTCCGGAGGTTTTTCCATTAATAAACCAGACCCTCGCTTTCTATCAGGTCAACATACTGGTATAATAACAACATACAGTGTGGGTAAGCTGTGCCAGCAATGGGTGCAGACAAACACTTTAACAGCGGTTAAACAACACCTGAACACTCTTTCTGACAGTCTAGATTTACAGGATTTCCTATTGGGTCCTAGGAGACAACGGTCGAAGCGTTTTTTATATGCTATGTGTAATGAAATTTGGAAACTTTCTCAAATTGAAGCTGCTACACGTTTAAGGCAACTTGATAGGGAGAATTTGGAAAAAACACTGGCTGTTGTCGACAATGGCATGAACACGCTATCCAACAGGATTTATTCGCTGTCGAATATAGTGTCATCTGCTATTGATATCACTCAGACTGATTTGTCCCGGTTATATCCTGGACAAACACAGCTACGTTCCATCATGCAGCTGGGTTGGGCATTGCAGACACTGAGAAGCGGCCACATTCCATGGAAATACATTAATGGGAGTGAACTATTTGCTGCTTTTAATTTTTCCAGGGAACAAGAGACAATGGCTAAAAGGGAGGCTCGTTTCACCTTGCTTCAAGTAGAAAAATTAGATAAGTTGCCCTTCACTGTAGCGGAAAGTCCTTCGACTATTTGGCTCTTACACGGCATAATTAATTTACCGTTTTCGACCTTTCGTTTCTTGAACTGCCTGGAACATCTTGCAGTGGGACGATATGAGCAGCTGGGAGATAGCTTTATTAAGGAAGAGTGGGAGTTGCCTTTTGAGTATCGATGTCTGAACGGCGAACAGGAGGTCTTTCTTAGCGGAAGTGAATGTGAGACTACTGTTCGTCATTCCATGATATGCAAGCAGGTGTCTCTTCACGGTCTTTGCAATGCGGGGGTCGCGAATTTGGCCTGTTTTCTGAAGGGTACTCCTGTCCCTTTGATTCGTTCTGTGTTTCATGTACTTTCTAATGGAAGTTATGTTCTACTGAGCGATGACAGCTGTTGCTGCTTGCGACCTGGAATTGCCTACGCAATCTCAGTCACGAAGGCCGTTACGTGTTGTGGCCATGTTCTGTTTCCCCCCACACGAGAGATACAAGTATCTGAAATGTGGCCCCACATTGATACTATTAATGTGAACTATGACAAGTTGAGCAGACTGAAGGCGCTATTGTTTCAAAAACAGGTCGCCTTGACATCCGCAAAGGAGACGTATGCTCTCCAGATTGCGAGATCATCAGCCGAGATACAATCCCTTTTAAATACCGATTTCCCCAAACACTTTGGAGAGTTGGTGTCCAGAATATTCAATGCTTCAAGCACTACTGGGATTGTTCATTTCTTTAAGGCTGTCAGGTCTGGTTTTGTGTCCATCTTCCAGACTGTCTTCGGAGTCATCCCATCATCCATCCATTCTATCTTTTCCAGTGTGTTTGGTGGCTTTCCAATTATTTTGGCTTTAATTGGCGGACTACTACTGCTATTTTTTCTGATTCGCAGTGGTTGTTTTTTTCCAGCAACACAGAGCAATGGAGCCACTCCCGTCAACACCGCTGTGCCGTGAACGCATGGTTCGGATCTTCGGTACACCTTTGCTGGTGGAAGTGGAATTTGATTGGTCATTGTCATTTCGGCCTCTACTATGGTGTGTACAACCGGTGTTCCGCTGCATATGGTGCCTCTTTGAACATCTTCCTATGGTCTGTCTTGCTGTTGCACCGACATCTCCTGTGGACCAAGAACTGCTGATGTCCCCGATGAGGGTTCATACACGGTCATGCCCCTTGAGACTGAGGTTGCTCCGCGAGGCCGCCTATGAGCCTTCTGTTATACAATCTAACATTGATGAGGGGGCTGCAGCGAGTGTCGATACACCGATGAATGTGGCTCACTTCTGCTCTGTGGATCCGTTTGTCCGCCCAGCTCTCGATTTCACTTCAGACGATGTTGATTCATTTTTAAGATCCTTGAATGGTGACTTCGATGACATTCTTCAAGATCCCGCATATAGCACATAATTTGATGAATTTGATTGCCAGTTCCCGGTTCTAAAACTAGCGATTATATTAAACGTTTGCTATACTTGTCATGATTGATATTAACATCTCTGACTGTTATTTAAACGAATTTTAAACACACAGCATTTATTAAGTACATTTTTTTTATTATTGCTTGAATTTTCGTTTTTGTTTTTTGGATTTTTAGTTCGGTAGCAGCTTTTTAGCGATTGGGTTTCTTTACCTTCATCATACCTGTTACGGCAATGGGGAGGGTGTAGTGAATCCTAGTTTGTTTTACCGGGGTAACAGGAGTTAGCTTAGCCATAGGCTTGTAAACTCATGCCCCCGTCACCCAGTGACTTTTAACCTACTTAGCTTGCTCTGTCTTAGTCCATTTAATTATTTATTTCCGTTAAGATGGCGGCCTTGTTTATAGTTAGGCCACTTGTTATGAGTTCTATTATCAGTGTCACTGCGCCAAGGCGTCAAGATCAAGCACGAAAGACAAACATACAGTAGGCATTCACACTTAGGGATTTTCCCTCTCTATACCTTCGAGGGATTGTTGATATTAATTGCCGTCCCAAGCATGCCTGTTATCTATTGTTATGAATAACACTTATGTCAGGGGACCTTGTAGATCTGTATAAATACAACACACTTTTAGACAGATAATCATTGGGATTCCGACCAGAGGGCATCGCCACCATCGCTGATACCGATGCTGCAGTCATCTTGACGCTGACCCAGTCTTCGTGTCCCTGCGGAGTCTCAGATAGAGACCTCATTCCAAGGTAACGAGGATTGGGGGCTCCTCTCATGGACACGGCTTTGGCAGATTAGGTTTAACGAACCCAGCTCTCCTTTTCTAGATAGGAGGTTAGACTTACTCTATTCAGGGTATTAGGGCTTCCTCCATTTTCTACATATACATATATTTCTTTCATACATTACATAATGGTGGGGGTCTTTATAACAATGACTCTCCTCTTCACAATATTGTTGCTTGGTATATTCATTAACCTAATCATTGCAGTTCATGCAACTTATCGCAAATTGCAGTTATGTTGAATAAAAACTATTTTAACTTCACTGCATCTGTGTTTTTGCCTTTGTTTGTATGAGACATACTAAATCTGTGAGAAAAGGGTAATTCCCGTTTAACCACGACAACCCTGAGAGATCTTACTTTGAGTCCATGTGTAAGCGACTGCTACAAATCCCCTCTTACTATTGTGTTTCTGGTGAGGTACTGCTAGTAAGCCGGTAAGGTTTGGACAACAGTTACAACTAGTTGTAGGAAGAGACTTAGGCCCTCATTCTGACCTTGGCGGTCTTTTCGCAAGACCGCCGAGTTACCGCCGCGGTAAAGACCGCCGACCGCGGCGGTATGCCGCTGCGTGTATTCCGACCGCTGGGAGCGTTCCGCCGGAATACCGCCAGCAGCCACACTGGCGGTCGGCGGGAAAGTGGAGACTGGTCAACCTCCACCGCCACGCCAGCAGAACACCGCCCCCAGAATTACGACCCACATTTCTGTGTGGCGGTCTTCTGTTGGCGGTCTTCTGTTGGCGGTCACGTCCCTATGGCTCCCGTCGCCTCCCGGAGGACCAACGCACAAGGTAAGTTGATCGTCCGTGAGGGGAGGGGTCGGGGGGTGTTGTGTGATGTGTGCGTGCATGGGGGTGTGTAGAGGGGGTGTGTGAGTGCGTGCATGTGGGCGGGGGGTGCTGCTGTGCCTTTGGGCAATGTGTGTAGTTCGGCGGGTGCGCATGTCGGCATGTATGTGTGCGGGTATGTGCCCCCGTTGTGTATGTGTGTGTGTAGGGGGTGTGCATATGTGCATGTTGGGGGTGCGTGCATGTCGGGGTGCGTGTATGTGCATGTCGGGGTGGGGGGGCAGGGGGTTCGTACCACCTCTGGGGGGTGGCAGGGGGGTGGAGGGTGTGGGGGGAGGACTCGTGGGGGGCAGTGGGGGGTGGGGGAGACCCCTATCAGTGCCAGGGAAGGAATTCCCTGGCCCGATAGTGCCTACCGCCATGGTTCGCATGGCGGTTCCCGACCGCCAAAAACCGCGGCGGTAAGCAGGGTCATGATACGGTTGGCGGTCTTGGGTCGACCGCCGGGCCGGAGTGTGCAAACTCCAGCCCGTCGGTCATGACCGCCGTGGCGGTCGGAGTGGGGAAGTGGCGGTCGATCGCGGCGGTGACCGCCGCGGTCAGAATGCCATTTTTTGGACCGCCGGTCTGTTCGCGGTCCGACCGCCGCCTCTCCGCCGACCGCCCAGGTCAGAATGAGGGCCTTAGTCATCTACAAATGAAAGTACTGTCATCCTGAGACCAGCAGTCTTGCTCAGAGCAAGAGTCCAAACTACGACACCGGCTTCAGTGTTGATGTGACTTTTCCACTGGGCCAGCGGACGGAAACTCTGTTTCTGTCTGCTGGCCCGGCGGAAATGTCAAAATAGGGTGCCACCAATACCACCAGCACTGGCGGTATTGTGGGGCCTGTGGCTTCGGTGGTCTTTTTTCAAGACCGCCAAAGCCGTAATGATGACCTTTGTCTGATAAGCCCAGAGCACATTCTACAAGAAAAAGGTATTATCACTGCTTCACTTAGAAACATTATGGCCCGCATTACAACCTTGGTGGATGGCGGTAAAGTGGAGAAAAATACTGCCAAGAGGCTGGTGGTAATTTTCCCCATAATATGTGTTGGAAATAGCCTTTCTGCAGGGGGATCCCCAAGCTTTTTGCCTTCCTCCTTCTCTTTTTTTGACCTAATTTTTGCTGGCTTTAGGACTCTGTGCACTTTACCACTGCTAATCAGTACTAAAGTGCATATGCTCTCTACTTAAAACATGGTGACATTGGCTCATACCCAATTAGACAATTTAAATAACTTATAAGACCCTAGTAGAGTGCACTATATGTGCCCAAGGCCTGTAGATTAAATGCTACTAGTGGGCCTGCAGCACTGGTTTTGCCACCCACCTAAGTAGATCCTTAACCTTGTCTCAGGCCTGCCATTGCAAGGCCTGTGTGTGCAGTTTCACTGCCAATTTGACTTGGCATTTAAAAGTACCTGCCAAGCCTAAAACACCCCTGTTTCTACACATAAGACACCCCTAAGGTATGCCCTAGGTAACCCATATGGCAAGGTGCTGCGTAGGCAAAAGGCAGGACATGTACCTGTGTAGTTTACATGTCCTAGTAGTGTAAAACTCCTAAATTTCTTTTTACATTGCTGTGAGGCCTGCTTCTTTCATAGGCTAACATTAGGGCTGCCCTCATACATTGTGTGAGTGGTAGCTGCTGATCTGAAAGGAGTAGGAAGGTCATATTTAGTAGGGCCAGAATGGTGATTTAAAATCCTACTGACTCGTAAAGTTGGATTTTATATTACTATTTAAGAAATGCTACTTTTAGAAAGTGAGCATTTCTCTACACTTAAATCTTTCAGTGCCTTCCAATCCACGCCTGGCCTAGTTTAGTTGACTGCTCTCTTGTGCATTCACTCAGACTCACCACAAACGCAGGATACTCAGCCACACTTGCATACATCTGCATCCTGGGCTGGGAGGGTGGAGGGCTTGACAATTACATGTCAAAGGACAGTAGCCTGCCCTCACACAAAGGACTGCCACAACCCCAACTGGGACCCTGGAAGACAGGATGGAACTAAAAGGGGACCTTGTGCACTTCTAAGACACTCTTTGAAGTCTCTCCCACTTCAAAGACAAATTTGGGTATTTGAGCAGGGTCTCTGACCAATTTAGACACTTCTTGGGGTAGATACCCTACCTCACAGACACTTCCTGGAGAAGAGAACCTGAACCTGCATCCTGCCAAGAAGACCTGCCTGGCTGCTCAAAGGACTCACCTGTCTGCTTTCTGTGAAAGACTGCTGCCTTGCTGTTGCCATGTTGCCTTGCTGCTCTCTGGCTATGATGAAGAAGTGCTCTCCAAGGGCTTGGATAGTGCTTGCCTCCTGTTCCCTGAAGTCTCAGGACCAAAAAGACTTAATCTCCACAAGAAGGACTCCTAGTGCGGCGAAATTTGACGCACAGCCTGCCAGAAACGATGCACAGCCTGCACCGCAGTGAAAATTTCACCGCACGCCGAACCAGAATGATGCAGCCCGACTACACAACAAGATCGACGCAGCGCCAGCGTAGCGACTGGAAATTTGACACACGGCCTCACCGGATCGATGCATAGCCGAGCCGGAACGACGCAGCCCGACTCCCAGAGAGGAATCGATGCAGCACCTGCTGTGCGGTAGAAAATTAGACGCAACGCCCACCGGATCGACGCAGCTCCTGTGGCTTCGTTCTGCCAGTGCCAGAAAACCATGCATCGTCCCCGGGGCATCTGAAAACCCCACAACCTGAAGAGGATCCACCACCGACCGCCGGAAATCGACGCACAGCTGTCCCTGCATGAAAACTAAACGACACATCGCTGTGTGTGGCCCAAGAAATTGACGCACACCCCTTTGTTTCCACGCATCTCCTCTTCTGTGGTTCTGTGCGAAGATTTTTCATGCAAACCAGTTACTTTGTGCTTAAAAGAGAATTTGTTTGCTTTTAAAAAAGACTTAAGACACTTTATATTACTTTTCAGTGATATCTCAACATTTACTTATTGCATTTTAATCGTTTTGACCTGCATTTATACAGATAAATATTAGATATTTTCTAAACACTGTGTTGTGTTTTTTTGTGGTACTTTATGGTGTTATTGTATGATTTATTGCACAAATACTTTACACATTGCCTTCTAATTTAAGCCTGACTGCTGAACGCCAAGCTACGAGGGCACTGGATAATTTCGATTGTGTGTGACTTACCCTGGCTAGAGTGAGGGTCCTTGGTGGATAAGGGGTAACCTGACTGCCAACCAAAGACCCCATTTCTAACAATATGATATTGTCAGTTTGGCTCAAGCCAAACTGCCAATGTACCGCACCATCCGCCACGGCGGTAATAGCCGCCGGGCTGGAGACTGCAGTCTCCAGCCAGGTGGCCGTCACTAGCCCACCTGTGGGATTATGACCCCGCCTACCTCCATGGTTTTCGTGGCTTCCTTACGCCACAAAAACCATGGCGGTAGGCACTTCCCTGTCACTGATAGGGGTCTTCCCCACTCTTTGCCCCTCCCCTGGTTTCCCCCCACCCCACTCCCACTCCAGACCCCCCCACGACATACACGCACCTTCACGCAGCATCTAACACACGCGTATACATACTCATTCCCACATTCATCCACGCATGCATACATCCATTCGCACACATATCCACACACACTGACATATATACATGCACACACGCATGCACACAACATACACGCACTCACACATCCATACACACACACATGGACAACACGCATCTCACAGCCGCATACACGCATGCACAGGCATACAAACACCCCCCCACACACACACACCTATCCCACCCCCCTCCCTGTAGCAACACCTGACTTACCTGATTGCAGGGGGTCCTCTGGCAGGAGATGGGATGGGGCGCTGCTGCCAGCAGCAGCATCCACCAGCAGAACACCGACAGACCTTGTCATGTGTCATGATATGGTCTGCGGCGGTCTACTGGCGTGGCGCTGCTGCTGGCAGCAGCGTCACCTTACCGCCATCCACCACCATGTCCACAGCCGGATTTCTGTCATCCTTCTGCCGAAATTCCAGCTACGGTCATAATTTGGCGGACGACTGGCAGCCGCGGCGACGGTCTTTTGGCAGCCGTCGCTGCGGCCGTAGGCAGTACATACTGCCAATGTTGTAATGAGGGCCCATATTATTTTAGAGTGCAGCATTTACCCTAAAATAAATCTCTTGGCGCTGAAGATGAAGGCACAATTGTAAATGGCTTACTGACATAATGTTTACTTTGAAAATAGGCAGGTTTTCAAGGCTTTCCTTAATTTAGTTAAAGACAGTTTGTTGCGGAGCTTCAACAGGAGTTTATACCACTCTCCTTTACTGGTTATAAACTTGAAAGAATTCTGTTTTAGAAATGTTTAGTTTGAAATAGTTTTGGTTTATCCAGGTACATGTAGTTTCCAATCTGGGTGTGAGGTCCAATCTAAAATTTGCAGAGTCATCTTTAAAGTTCAACCAAAGCTTGACTGGAGAGATTAAAATATTGGAGTAATCACCTATGATCAATTGTGTTAAAGGCAGTAAAAATGTCTTGGAGTATTCCAACTCCTGAATTTCCAGTGTCAGCTAACATTCTGAGATCATCAGTCACTGGAGTGATCACTGGTTCAGGGCCAAAACCTGGCCCGAATCCTGCCTGTGTACCATACAAGGTATTTTATGTTTAACAAACTTAAAATGTAAAACAACCCGTTTGAGATTGCCACATAACTTTACAAAACATTATTGTCAAGTCTTAGACTCCAAAGCAAATACCCAAGCTAGGCAAGCTTCTTTACAGAATCTTTTATAATAGTCTACTTTCTTTCTTTCTCTCTTTCTCCTCATTTTGTAGGAACAGGCTTGCTACTCTAATCAGTGCTGCAACGTTTATTGAAGTCCCATGGAGGAGAGGAAATAGTTACTTATCTGTAATCCTACTTCTGCTCCAAGGAAATCTTCATTAATGATATACCTACCACTTCCTCTTCTCAAGGAAAGATAAAAGGACTTTAACCTGTCACCCTCAGGGCGGTCTTCTCCCAAACGTTTTGCTTTTGCCCCTCACTTTTTTGCTGAAATTTATTTTTATCACCCTTAGGGCTCTGTACATTTTACCACTACTAAGCAGTGCTAAAACATGTGTGCTCTCTCCTCTAAACATGGAAAAATTGACTTACACCTGACCTATTTAATTATTTGCTTTGTAGAGTGGTGTGCCATAAACCCAGGGCATGTAAATTAAATACTACTAGTGAGCCTGCACCATTTAATTTGCTACCCACTTAAGTATCTCCTTAAAACATATCCCAGATCTACCATTGCAGCCTGAATGCAGTTATAACTGCCAAATTGACTTGGCAATATAATCCCCTTGCCCAGCCTTAATGTTCCCTTTTATTACATATAAGCCACCCCTAAGGAAGGTCCTAGGTAGCCCATGGGGGCGGGATGCATTTTTATAAAATGCTGGAAATGTACTTTTATGTTTTACATGTCCTGGTAATGAAAAACTCCTAAATTCATTTTTCACTACTGTGAGGGCTGCCTGTCCCATAGGATAACATTGGGCTGCCTTATTACATTTACTAATTGCTAACTGAAATGTTTCGAAAGTTGGCATTGTCCTGCCGTAACCATTTGGTGCCTGTAGCTTGTTCTGGGGTCACACGACTGGGTGTAGTTGGTAGTTCTATTCTTCCTTGACAAACACACTATAGAGGTATTAGGTGTTCATGGATAGGCCATCAACTGGCAGGGCTGGGTGGGGGGGGCTGGGCACAACTCCACTTGCACCTGAATAGGTTGTGCTCTACCTTCACACAAAGGACTTATCACCACTCAATTTTTCATGCAGACAGCTTGAAGCAGGGCAGGGAAAGCAGACCCACATTTCAGGTCACTTTCTGAACCTGCGTAAGTACTTTCTGAGTCGTGCCTGCTGCTGTGGCCTACTTTGTACTCCACACATTTGCTTAGCTTCACCTGAAAGTACTGCGTTGCAGTCTAGGGACTGGTTTGAGCCCTCAGATACCTGCCCTGCTGCTTGAGCTTTGTTTTATCACTTGGACCCAGGACTACCAGAGTGACTCCAAGGGTTGGTTGGCTGGCCTCTTCAAAAAAGCTTCAGGGACTTTAAGAGCTCCAACCATCTGAACACGCACCTGGATTCATCCTGAGTGAGTCATAATCCCTCAAATGGTCCCCCTCCAGTCCTGGGCGCCTGGTGATTGTGCTAAAGATTCCTAGATAGCCATAATGCAAACCTTTGGAATGTTCGAGATAAAAACTGCTCTGAGAACTGAGAGAAGACTAGGACTAACCCACTTGTCAACCTGCCCAAGGTGCATTGCCAGTTGACCCGACCTTACAGCAGCTTCAACTATGTTTTTCTTCACAGTAGCAAATCCTGTTCAGCGGTCCTATGCCGGCGGGGTATCCAGCCTCCTGGAACTCTTGTCGTCTCTTGCCTCCAGGTTTGTCCTGCTGAAGATGTTCAACATCCAAAACAGAGACTATTGGCCTGATTTAGATATTGGCGGATGGGTTGCTGCGTCACAACGGTGCCAGAAATCCCGTCTGCCAAAATTCGAATCCCATAGGAAATAATGGGATTTAGGTTTCGGCAGACATGATATCCGTCACCGTTGTGACACAATAACCCATCTGCCAATATCTAAATTAGGCCCTGAGTCCAGATGTAGAAATCTTTACTGCAACTTCGTCCAGCAGCTACCTGACAATGACACTTCCTCCTCCAACACCAATTGCAGCCTTGCCTCGGAACACTTTTTCTTGAAATTTTGTCTAAGTTCGAAGGTAAGCGCCGACCAGGCTCAATCCAATTCATGTATCCGGCTTGTGCTCCATCGCCATTAGCTGTATTTTTTTACTTTGGCCCAGTCTCGCACAACTAGATGTCTGCAGTTGTCACTATGATCTTTCAAGCACTAGTTTTTACTTTAAACTTTAAAACTTCATAACTCCAGCTATCCTGATTGGATTTTTGTCATTTTGGTGTCACCTCATTAAATTAATAATATTAATTTACTCTATTTTTATAAATGTGTGTGGGATTTTTCGTGTGTTGTGTTTTAAATGTATTACTGTTTGTGTGCTGCATAAACACTTCACTTATTGCCTCTAAGTTAAGGCTAGGCTCTTTTGTGACAGGCTACCAGAGGGATAAGCACAGGTTAATTTAGTTTTCTTTGGTGATTCGCTCTGACAGAGATTGTGGCTGTTACTTGAACAGGAGTCCTGCAACCCTCCACTCCCCATTCAATCAACTACCCAATTTCTACAATCACGTTTCTCTATGGAGCCTTGGTTTCCATGAAAAATTAACTAATTTAACTGTCTCTGATTGGGCCGGGATACTAGTGGAGTAACCTTCCTTTTTTCAGCCTCTGTAGGCTTCAGGGTGTTTACCTACATTATCCCTTTTCTCTCACTTTTCCTTTACAAAGGTTAATGAAAGATTCACATTTTTCTTTAAGTAGTGATATTTTCTAATTTTAAAATTGGCTTCTTTTTATAAGTAGGAGAATGTAGGGCAACATGGCCTGCAATAGTCTGTAAAGATATTTATGTGTAGAAATTGAATTTTCTAAAAGAACACTAGGATGTATATATTTTGTAAAAGTGCCCGGCGTTTCCGCATGTAGCAGGACAATTTGCTTTAATTTAGTTAAGATTCCCCTTACCCCTGCAGAAGAGCTTGGATTACCACTGAGTAATTGATTTACTCTTGTGTATTTGTGTAAATTAGAAAAACTCTCTTACCATTTGTGTCATTTCCTTTAAATCTACAAAGCTCTGTATTTCTTAAGGGACCTTCTGTAACATAATATAAACATTCATGTATGTTGATAATAACTTATAGGTTTTAATATCAAAATGCATTTCTATATATGTCGTCACAATACACATTATTCCTAACCTATGTCTGTTTTCTCGTACATAATTGTATCCTCTGATATCGACATTGGAACCACCTGATAATCTATAATAGAAATGCATTTATGTTTCAAAGTATATTGATACATTTTTTCCATCCCAATTTTCCTTGTGACAGTCTTGTTGGCAGTTCTAATATCACTCTGTTGTGGCTAGGCGTTACCATTTTTCACTTTTTGACAAGCCTGAGGATGGGTAGAGTGCTATAGATAACGTTCCGATTTAGTTCCTCCATTAACTATTTAACTGATTAAGGTTGTATCTACATGGGGGGGTGTGGCTGGCAAGATGGCCGACGGGCAGCACTAGAGGAGTGCCTCTGGCCCTGGATTCGGTATCCTCTGCGATCCTGCCACCCTGGGCCCCCGCGAACCCGGCAGACGGGTCCTGGAGTCCCCTGGAGTGGAGGTGAGGGCCAGGGGAGCACCAGCAACCTGTGAAGGGCGTCGTGATTGCACCTGTGGGGGAGTGCATGTGAAGGGTGCCTGACCCCAAGATGGCGGCCTCGATCGCGGGCACGTTTTGAAAATCAGTCAAAATTGACTGATTAAAGAGATAGTGAGGTGTAATTTAGGGGGGAGTGACCCAGTCAGGGGGGCCTTCAGGATCTGCACTCAATGGTGCCCTGGCGCTGCACCCCCGGCACCCCTCTTCCCTTGCATGAAGCTGGAGGTGCCCCCTCCCGGAGGCCCATCATAGTGACTTGGATCCTGCAGGGAGTCGGTCCTTAAACAGCTGTGGAGGGCGCTTGGGCTGCGGATGACGGACGGAGCTGCACTGAACGTGCGAAGGTAGCTGAGGACTGTCGCTATCTACATGGGGGGTGTGACTGGCAAGATGGCCGACCGGCAGCACTAGCGGAGTGCTCCCGGCCCCGGATTCGGTATCCTCTGCTATCCTGCCACCCTGGGCCCCCGCGAACCCGGCAGACGGGTCCTGGAGTCCCCTGGAGCGGAGGTGAGGGCCAGGGGAGCACCAGCAACCAGTGAAGGGCGTCGTGATTGCACCTGTGGGGGGGCGCATGTGAAGTGCGCCTGACCCCAAGATGGCGGCCTTGATCGCGGGCACGTTTTGAAAATCAGTCAAAATTGACTGATTAAAGAGATAGTGAGGTGCAATTTAGGGGGGGGTGACCCAGTCAGGGGGGGCTTCCGGATCTGCACTCAATCGTGCCCTGGCGCTGCACCCCCTGGCACCCCTTTTCCCTTGCATGAAGCTGGAGGTGCCCCCTCCCGTAGGCCTGGGGGCCCATAATAGTGACTTGGATCCTGCAGGGAGTCGGTCCTTAAACAGCTGTGGAGGGCGCTTGGGCTGCGGATGACGGACAGAGCTGCACTGAACGTGCGAAGGTAGCTGAGGACTGTCGCTGGGCTTGTTCTGGGGGTACCCCTTCTGCGTTAGTGTTCAGTTTGGGTGGCCTTGTGTCGTCCGGCTCCTGGAGTGCGGACTGGCTGGTTGTGAGACGGACACATTGAGCGGAGGACGACACCTGTGCTGCTACTGCCTGTGCCAGTGTTCGCCCTGTAGTGGTCCGTGAGGGTGAAGCAGTTGAGGACCAGGCGGAGGTGCGTGGCGAGGGCACGAGGTTTGACCACTTACGCTGCACCTGGTAGTGTGGTGCATGGCATTGGGAGTATACGCTTGTAGCAGGCGCCTCATCAAGCGCTCACCATGGGCAAGGACAGAGCGAACAAGGGAACGCAGCAAACAAAGATGGACCAATACACAGCGCAGTGTGCAGGAGCGAGTCGTCAAAAAGATCCCTCTAGCTCCTCGGAGAAGGGAGCAGAGCCCACGACTGCTATTGAGTCATCTAGCTGGGCAACCCAAACTCACATTGCGGCTGAAAGACGATTGGAGGGTAGTGGCGGAATGATCGGTGGCCACTGAGCAAAAATTCACTTTCATGCAGTCTGATGTGGACACGCTGAAGGCATCGGTGGCCGTCCTCAAAGCTAAAATGCGCAAACTGGAAGCACCTGTTGAGGATGCGGAGGGTAGGGCGAGACGCCGTAACCTCCGTGTAGTGGGCTTCCCCAAAGGAGTAGAGGGGGCGAATATGGATGCCATCCTAGAGGACTGGATCCATAAATCATTGCCTGCTGCTCCATTGTCGGCTGTGTTTGTCGTGGAGCGTTCACACCGGGCCTTGTCACCGCTGCCGCCACCGGGAACCCCTCCGCGAATGATTATAGCCAAGGTCCTTAACTTTAGAGACCGCAACACAATCTTGCAGGAGGTGCGCAAACATGGAGATCCTGCATTTGAGAATCACACTATCCGTTTTTTCCCTGACTACACCAGGGCGTGCAGCTCCAACAACAGTCATATGCTGGTGTTAAGCGTAAGCTAAAAGACCTGGGCTATACTTATATGTTGTTGTCATGAATGATTTATTGGACCTTTTGTTATGGTTGGAGTCAAGTACTTTGGTTCTGGGTCGATACTCTGGGTCTTCCCTCTGTTGACTATCCTCTGGCTCTATGGCCCTTTGTTTTTCTCCTGTCTACTGCTGCCTTTTAGGTGCTGGGGATGCGGGGGTTCGGGTTGGTCTGGGGCTGTGACAGAGTGGTGAGCCTGTGAACCCCCCCATTGCCAGTTCACTTTTTGGGACAGTGTGTGTGCGGGCCGGACGATTGGTGAGTGTTGGAAGTGTTGCAGTGTAGTCCAGACCTTAATCTGGCTATCGAGCGGGAGCGGTGATTGTTCCCCACTTCTGGGCACTAGAAGTGATAGCGGGGTACACACATGATTGGGCAGACAGTAGTTGTGGGTGGTGGTTACCCGGGGTGGGATGGGGGAGTGTTATGTGGGTTCTAGTTGGTGTTGGTATTCTGTTTTTGACAATGTGAGCACTGTGGGCATTCTTCTGCTGAGAAGGTATCAGATCATCAGGTCGCGCGTGTGCCATGCCAGGGGTTGGTGTTGGGGGGGCTGCATGTGGGTGGGTGGGGAGGGGGCAGTCGAGCACTGTAGTGGACCAGGCGGAGTGGAACAAAATATGGTGGGTACCCTGACACACATAGTTACATGGAATGTTAGAGGATTTAATTCCTTTGTGAAGTGCTACAGAGTACACACATATCTTAAGCGGCTTGGCGTACATATTGCTCTCCTACAGGAGATGCATTTGATAGAAAGCGAAGCACAAAAAGTGCAGAAAAAATGGAGGGGGCAGTTTTATTCGGCGACCTCTTCCTCCTACGCTAGGGAGGGTCTCTGTTTGGATTGCTCCCGGAACTTCCTTTATGTTAAGAAGCCTAAAACCGGACGTACAAGGCCGATGCATATTCTTACACAGGTTATTAGATAGCCAGGAGCTCTGTCTGTTAAATGTTTATGCCCCTAACACTGATGATGCGGGGTTCTATCATCAGCTCCAACAGGAATTAATATCTTACACTGGGATGCCCATTTTGTGGGCTGGTGATTTTAATTGTGTCCTAGACTGAATCCTAGATAGGGACCCACCGAAGATGAACACTAAGTCGCACATGACTGCCAAATTGCGGATGGTTATGAGGAATTTACACTTTGTGGATGTGTGGAGGGAGATGTATCCCACTTCTAGAATATTTTTGTGTTGCATGACCACGCATGGGGCTTACAGCCGCCTGGATCGATTCCTCCTTGCCAATGACTGATCGCTTGACGTCCGCCGTGTTGTTTATCAGGTCCGGTTCTTATCGGACCATGCCCCTCTCTTATGGAATGTGAAACACACATACCCAAGCCCTCGAGCCCCCTGTGGTGTCTTCGGCCAGACCTACTGGCCGATCCTGAATATAAACAAGACCTTCAAGGTGTGCTGAATGGTTATTTTAGTACAAATTGGGGTACAGCTACAGCCCGAGGCATCGAATGGGAGGCATTGAATGTAGTTATCAGAGGGGAAAGCCTTAGTAAAATGTATGGTATTAGGAAGCGCTTGGAGCAGGAGCTCACGCAACAGGAAGACATATTGGTGGCCCTACAGCGCCAAATAGATAATGGCGACTCTTCGGAGTCAGATTGCCTTGAGGTGCGTGGCAAAATTGTACACCTCTGGGATAGACTGGATAATTATTTCTGCAGGAATTATAGGCAGCGTCTGTTTCGGGAGGGAGACCACTTGGGTGTATGTTGGCTTGGCTCCTCCGGCGGGAGCGTCCCGTTCCTATCATCCAGATGCTCTGTGGTCCTTCTGGAGAATTTTTTTTAGGACAGGTGCGGGCTATTTATGCCACACCATGTGGCGTAGGTGTGACCCGGATACGGGAGTACATTGGTTGTCTACGGCTGCCTCACCTTGCGGAGGCCCAGTCGGAGGAGTTAGAAGGGGAGGTATCCTTGGATGATCTGGTGGAGGCGTTGGGAGTAATGGCATCTGGGAAAGTGCTGGTCCTGATGGGCTACCAGTCGAATTTTACCAAACTTATCCCGCTGTGATTCTGCTGCAAATCTTGGAAATCCTTCATGAGGAGCGTGGTGAGGGCCTTCTCACGGAGAATTTGCGGGAAGCACTGATAGTCATGCTACCGAAACCTGGGAATGCGGCGGATGACCTGGGCTCCTATAGACCGTTATCCATGCTAAATGTGGATGTTAAATTTTTGGCCAAGGTTTTGGCCTCTCGTTTGTGTAGAGTGGTGACACATGTGGTACAGGGTGATCAATGCGGATTTATACTAGGGAGGGGGACTCATATGAATATACAGCACTTAACACATATACTACACGAGACCTGTGACTCCACGTTTCCCGCAGCTCTGGTGGCTGTTGATATGGAGAAAGCGTTTGACACCTTATCCTGGGAATACTTATTTGAGGTGATGTGTAGGATGGGTATAGGTCTCGTCTTTCTATCCTGGGTGTGTCTTTTATATACAGCGCCTCGGGCGAGAGTGCGTACAGGGGCGATAGTGTCGGAGTCCTTTACTATCAAACGAGGCACACAGCAGGGGTGTCCCTTGTCTCTATTGCTGTTCGCGTTGGCTATGGACCCTCTGTCCATACAACTACAGTCTGGGCTGGATAGGTGGGGCATCCGTGTGGGGACAAGAACGCATGTAATATCACTGTATGCTGATGATGCCCTGGTGTATGTCACAGACCCTGAGCGTGCGGTCCCCCTCTTCTTGGGTATGATGGACATCTTTGGGCAGGTATCGGGCCTCCGAATCAATCAGCACAAAATGGTATTATTCCCGATGGCAGGCCTGTCGACGTTGGTGGCGCCAGAGCTACCCTATTTGGGGCTGTCTTGGGAGATTGAGTCCTTTTCATGTTTAGGAGTTTGAGTGATGTACTCCCCGCAACTGCAATTTATTCAAAACATGGGAAGAGTACTGGAGTGCCTCTGCGCCTTTGTTCAATTCTGGACCTCTCTCCCATTATCGGTTATGGGTAGAATCGCACTTAGTAAAATGATTGTTCTTCCCCTGTGCCTGTATGTCATGCAGAATTCACTCTGTGAGCTTCCTCTCTCATTATTCCGGCAGCAGGATTGATTACTATTATCTCTAGTCTGGGTAGGCAAAAGATGCAGAGTCCACATGGAACTCCTGAAATTGGACCTGGCTGGTGGGGTCTGGGACTGCCAGACCTCTACCTATATTACCTAGCGGGTTACTACAGTACGTGGTCTGGTGGTGTGAGGACACTCCTAATTGGGAAAAGGATTTGTTAACTGGCTCTGTCTATGTGGAGTGTCTCCCGCATATACTAATGGTCGGCACTAGGGTTCTACCTATTTGGTAGAATAGGTGTCGAGAGCTTGGGAGAGTGCGGTTGTGTGAGTTCTACATAAGACCCGTACGCGCGCCTGCTTCCGCTATGGTGGATCACAACCTTTGTCAGGTGATGGATTTTGCAGAGTGGCACGCAGGGGGTTGTATTAATGCGGGTGACTTATACCACAATGGCACGTTTATTACAAGGGAAGAAGCGGAGTCCCTGTTTGGAGTGGGCCAGGGGCAGTTCCTACAGTACTCTTCTAGACCCTGATGGTGATGGCGGTCTCCTGTCCCGAACTTATAAATGTCTCAAGGGTGATAGGTTAACTGGGACGCAGAGAAGCAGGGGCTGCTGGGAAGCTGGCCTGGGTGTAGCACTCACGGATGGGGAATGGAATAGAGCCTGTTCACTGGTGCAAGATGCGACTAGCAATGCTCGATTTAAGTTGACACACTTCTATTACTTGCATAGAGCATACCTGACACCTCAACGCCTGCATAGAATATCCCCCTCAAGACCTGACAGCTGTGGCCGTTGTGGGGTGCCGTCGGCTGCATTTGATCATATGGCATGAGTCTCTAGCTCTGTCCAACCCTTTTGGAGTCAGGTAGTGGAGGCACTCAGGAAGGTAATGGCTGTGCGAGTGCAGGTAGCAATGAAACACTGTTTGCTGGGCCTGCTCCCTGTCCTTAAGAAGGGTTGTAAGATGGCGTATAGATTTGCACAGCTGGGGCTTATCGTGATGAAGAAGTGTATTGTGATCCGATGGGCTAGCCCGCACCCCCAACTGCGTGCTGATTGGCTGAGTGACTTGGCTGAATGGGCCACCGCAGAGGAGTGTCGCCTGCAAAGGGTTCGAGTGGATGAACATGCTGACCGCGACTTGGAGCTCTGGCATGATATGATTAATGAGTTATCTGGTGTGCGAGAGAGTGAGGGGGAGGACCCCTTAACAGACGCTTCCACCTGCTGAACTTTGGACATAGTTAGTCCACTCAAGGAATGAATGAGGTTAGAGGTTATAGAGGCATGGCTGTGAGTTTTGAGGTTACATGGTGGGTGTGTCTCCAGGGTTGGCTTTTGATGTGGGGGTTGTCATGAGTGGACCTTTTCCTCGTCCTTGTCCCTGATTTGTACAGGGAGTGCAGAATTATTAGGCAAGTTGTATTTTTGAGGATTAATTTTATTATTGAACAACAACCATGTTCTCAATGAACCCAAAAAACTCATTAATATCAAAGCTGAATATTTTTGGAAGTAGTTTTTAGTTTGTTTTTAGTTTTAGCTATGTTTGGGGGATATCTGTGTGTGCAGGTGACTATTACTGTGCATAATTATTAGGCAACTTAACAAAAAAAATATATATACCCATTTCAATTATTTATTATTACCAGTGAAACCAATATAACATCTCAACATTCACAAATATACATTTCTGACATTCAAAAACAAAACAAAAACAAATCAGTGACCAATATAGCCACCTTTCTTTGCAAGGACACTCAAAAGCCTGCCATCCATGGATTCTGTCAGTGTTTTGATCTGTTCACCATCAACATTGCGTGCAGCAGCAACCACAGCCTCCCAGACACTGTTCAGAGAGGTGTACTGTTTTCCCTCCTCGTAAATCTCACATTTGATGATGGACCACAGGTTCTCAATGGGGTTCAGATCAGGTGAACAAGGAGGCCATGTCATTAGATTTCCTTCTTTTATACCCTTTCTTGCCAGCCACGCTGTGGAGTACTTGGACGCATGTGATGGAGCATTGTCCTGCATGAAAATCATGTTTTTCTTGAAGGATGCAGACTTCTTCCTGTACCACTGCTTGAAGAAGGTGTCTTCCAGGAACTGGCAGTAGGACTGGGAGTTGAGCTTGACTCCATCCTCAACCCGAAAAGGCCCCACAAGCTCATCTTTGATGATACCAGCCCAAACCAGTACTCCACCTCCACCTTGCTGGCGTCTGAGTCGGACTGGAGCTCTCTGCCCTTTACCAATCCAGCCACGGGCCCATCCATCTGGCCCATCAAGACTCACTCTCATTTCATCAGTCCATAAAACCTTAGAAAAATCAGTCTTGAGATATTTATTGGCCCAGTCTTGACGTTTCAGCTTGTGTGTCTTGTTCAGTGGTGGTCGTCTTTCAGCCTTTCTTACCTTGGCCATGTCTCTGAGTATTGCACACCTTGTGCTTTTGGGCACTCCAGTGATGTTGCAGCTCTGAAATATGGCCAAACTGGTGGCAAGTGGCATCGTGGCAGCTGCACGCTTGACTTTTCTCAGTTCATGGGCAGTTATTTTGCGCCTTGGTTTTTCCACACGCTTCTTGCAACCCTGTTGACTATTTTTAATGAAACGCTTGATTGTTCGATGATCACGCTTCAGAAGCTTTGCAATTTTAAGAGTGCTGCATCCGTCTGCAAGATATCTCACTATTTTTGACTTTTCGGAGCCTGTCAAGTCCTTCTTTTGACCCATTTTGCCAAAGGAAAGGAAGTTGCCTAATAATTATGCACACCTGATATAGGGTGTTGATGTCATTAGACCACACCCCTTCTCATTACAGAGATGCACATCACCTAATATGCTTAATTGGTAGTAGGCTTTCGAGCCTATACAGCTTGGAGTAAGACAACATGCATAAAGAGGATGATGTGGTCAAAATACTCATTTGCCTAATAATTCTGCACTCCCTGTATATGGACTGTTATCCAGTTGCCCCCACTGGGCACCCCCCCCCCTTGGCCGCATGTGCGTGATACCTTCAATGTCATATGGGCATTGTTACACTATCTTCAGTTCTGTCAGTGCTCACTATAATTACAGTGTTCTGTTTGTTTGATAGTTAATGTGTTGAAATGCACTGCACCGAATATGTAGTGGTTGGCGCCACTAATCAATGTACCTAATGCGTTTGTGGTGGTTGGTGCGACCTAGTCTAGTACTATAAATGTTTTATTTCTCTATGCCTACTAGGCCAGAACACAATGTGTGTACTCGGGTGGGGGTCTCGAACTGGTACTGCCATTGGTTGGTCGACTGACTGTACTTTTCCTTAAATGTAATCTGCTGTAATGTAGTGCATAATCATATGTGTTCTTTTTTTATGCATAAATAATTTTTAAAAAAAGGTTTTATCTACATGTTTGCCCTGTACATTTTCATCACAGAGTTGTGAGATCCACCTTGCTTCCTGACCTGCAGTCAGTGACTTCAGAATTTATAAACATGGAACACAGTTTCCGCTAATGGGTTATTTCAGTGTCACTGTGATTATACGATATTTTGAAAACAAGATGCCAACCAAAAATATATGCCCATGTAATACGGAATTTATACCGATCAGTTAGTGTGCATCAGCTATCCACTCAAAATGTAACTAATTCTGTTGATTGAAAATGTCGACCATGTATCTATCTAGTCTATAGCTGTCTTTCTGGTGAAATATAATTAAATGCTTAAAAATATGAAACCACAAACAGAATGTAATTGGTGGATCAATTTATGTTTCTACTTTAAATTGTGCAGATGGGCTTGTAATATTTCAGTATGTTATACACTATATATTAACAATTTGTGTCCCATTTTAGTTCATTTTACAAATCATTATTTATCTTTAAGATAACAATTTTCATGGTTGTAAAAGTCTCTATTTTTATTTTTCTTAAGCAACGGAAAGTTTGGAACGAGGTAAGTATTCACTTTCGGATTTCTGCTCATCCTCACAAATGTTCAGACTTTTGTGGTGAAAGAAATTCGAAGAAAAGTATTCTTGACTATTTTGTATTTTGAAGAGTCAATAGAATGCATCACATTCATCCAGGAATAATGGCACATAAAAGTTGGATTCAGAAAAGTATTAATAAATAATGCAAATGATGTCTCTTTTATAGTAGCTGTCTGCAAATTGTATCTGTGAGCGGACGTTTATTTCCTTTTAATGCACACAGAAACACCTTCTTCCACAGCACCCTTATCCTCATATATGCTTGATATCATTCTCACCTTTGGTCCCTACTTGCTCCCATCCCTTTATAACAATTCAGAGCACTTTTGATTTTTTTTTTCATTTTACATGGAATTATAAAAAGAAGCATTCAAGGTGGAATTTAGATAAATATATACAGCGGACATGGAATTTAAATAAATATATGTAGCGGACATATGTTTCACACCCCTAAGTGACCCTGGCTCACTTCCACACCCTTCTATACAAACAGAGCACCTGTTCTGCTCAGTGACATAGTAAGCAATTGGGACAAGGGACCAGGTGCAAGCAGGGAAATGGCCCCTTTGACTTCTGTTAGGATAGTAAAATACTGAAATATTCAGGATTCAGTGTGCCCTTCAGCACATTGGGGTGTGGTGCCACTGTACCTACTGCACCATTGACAGCCATGCACGTCCCTGATTTCAAGGGTGCCAGTGGAAATAATGCTGGCAAAGGAACTGCAATTCACATCCTCTGAGCACTGTGCCACAGCTCCTGCTGCAATGTTGATACCTACAGGGTTGGGGGTGGCACATTTTCTGCAAACATCCCAAACTGTCATTTCTCTTCATTATTTCCTCCCTGCGATAACCTACATTAATTTTTTCAATTTTCCTCTTCAATCCTTCAGCACATAGCAGCGTGTGCCTCACATTGTTCCATTCCTCCAAAGCCCCCCTGGCTTGCGGGGTGGGCAGAATACATTCACATTCTTGCGGTGACTGGCAGTGACTGACCTATGAGCATCACCTGCCAAGTGCTGTCAATCACAAAGAAAGTGTGAAGGTTGGGTGAGCCTAGCTGTGCCTTTGAAGTACCATTGTATAGTCAGTGGTAGCCCTGCACAAATAAGGGTGCTGCAGAATTAACTGCACGTCTGTTGCTGCTTTTTTTAACACCTCTTCCAGACCAAATAGACCTCAGCTGGTCTGTCATTTCATGCAACTTTTGAGTTTCTCTATTTCTTTCCTGTGCTGCATTCCAGCAGAAGCTGGGGGGGGGGGCTCTGTTACACCCCTCGCACTAGACGGTAGCTCATTAAAATGTTTGAAATACAGGGACATTATGAAACTGAGAAGAAATTCAGTTCTCCCGCCTTTTGCTAGCATCGTTCAAGCCATCACAGCTGTGCAGAATGAGGCTTACAGTCAAAGCTGCCTCTTGTACACTGGTAAGGCAGGCTGAGTGTGCTTCACTGCCCAAAGTGAACCAACATATCTGTTTATGTGTTGATAGAGAAATAAAGAGGTTAGTGGCAGCGCTGTGACTGTTCTGAAGTGCAGCCTGACATCTTGCAGCACATGCCTACATTTTAAGTGTTATTTAAAACCTGCTGATTTTTTTTGACTGCACACCTGTGTATCACTCTACATATTGGTACACATTTATAATATATTTGATTTTTTTCTTGATAGGGGCAGAGGTGGAGTGCCACCCTTATCAGCAAGCGTACCTAGAGGAGCAGCTGCACCCCGTGGAATTCCACCTGCAAGAGTCGCTATTTCACGTGTCCGTGGACTATCCTCCAGAGCTAGAGGCATACCGCCACCCCCAGCCTATCGACCTGCTCCACTGCCACCTGCACCAGCACCAGCACCAGAGAGCTATGGTGAATATGTAAGTAAAATCTGCATTATCATCATACGCAGAATATAATAAAATCCAGTGTTTGATAGAACCTTGTGGTGTTTGATTTCACGTACTGTAAGGAAGTGGGTTATTGTGAGAAATTAGGTTATTGATTGAGGTGTGGAGAAGACCCACTCAGGTAACAAACACAACCCTTGTCAGGGTGAATCACAACAGTCACTAAATTAACCTGTGCTAACCCTCTGGTATCTTGACTCAAAGCACTCAGGCTTAACTTAGAGGCAATGTGTGAAGTATATCTGCAGCACACAAACAATAATAATGTGAAAACTCAAAACAAGAAACATTGCAGACCAATTTACAAAAATCGAGTCAAATAAATAAAATAATACCAGCAAATCAAAAATCCTATCCTACCAGTAGTACCAGAGATATTCAATTCTGAAGTAAATATAACTCCTAAAAACACACAGTGCCACTTGCTGTCATCTAATTGTGCAAGACCAGGGAAAAGTCAGATGTTCATGCCAACCATGATGGATCGTGGGCTGGATATATGGACCAGGTTAGTCCTGCTGAAGGAGTTAAAATCTCAAAGTTCAGTACAAAGAGTTCTGTTCATGGTGGAGTATGCTGTAATGAGCAGGGAGGGAGTTGCAGATGCTTCGCTGTAGCGCAAAGAGCAGGTTAGGCGGGGCAGGCTGTCATCACAGTAGTGCATAGATCTGATCGGGTGTCATAGATGGTCATTGCTGGAGCATCCCTTTGTTGGTTAATGGTGGGCTGTCTTTGCTGTAGTGTTAAGTATAGATCTTGTGTTGCTGGTTTTCATTGGCAGTCATTGTAACACGAGGGCAGCTCCTCACAGGAGCTTTGTGTTGGTCATCATGGGCATCAGTCGCCACACAAAAGAGTCCATTCACAGATTGAAAGAGCCCAGACTTCAGGATTTCATCTCTTCTTCTTGGGAGGAGCTCAGACTGACGCCAGCTAAGGGTCCAGGACCTGGGTGGCACCTCTTGGGAATCAGGAAGTCACTGCAGCAGAGGCCAGTAGGACTAAGGCAGGTCCAGCCCTTTGAAGGTTATGTGGGGCAAGGCACACCTCCACTCCCAGCCTTCCTGGCAGTAAGGCCCATCCTACCTACTTCTGATGGATACAACTACCTGTGGATTCCTCACCTAATGAATACTCCCATGGCGCCAGCATTCAACGGAAATCTTCTTCCTAGTCTCTGCACGTCGACGAGGACGTCACTCTAGCCCACACGACGCCGTCTGACGTCATACAGACAATAAGAGGTCCTCGACGACGTGCCGACGTCAGTTCCCTTTTTTCCGTGCATTCGAAACGGTTATCTTCGAAGGAGCTACTGTTACTTTAGTGGTTACAGTGTGTTTTCTGCTGCGTAGTTCTTCTCTGCGGTAACAATGTCTCAGAGAAAGTCGGGTTTCAAGCCCTGTCGAGAGTGTGGGGGCAAGATGTCCGTTACAGATCCTCACTCCGACTGTCTCTGGTGCTTGAGGTCCGATCATGACGTTGTGACTTGCGATTCATGTCAGCACATGAATCCGAAGGCCCTCAAGGAACCTGAGGCTAAATTATTCCTGGCGAAGTCGAAGAGAAAGGAAAAACATCACAAGAAGTCTTCCTCGCCAAGGTCTCATCGGCGTCATCGAGACTCCCGGCGCCGTAGAGATTCACGGCGTCATTCAAGCAAGGAGGCTCGTTCGAGGTCGCCTTCGGCTCGACGTCGGAGGACTTGGGAGGTCAGTCCCACGGTCACGCCGCATCCATCGACGCCGTTGCCCTCTCCGGCGTCACCGACTTCGCCTGGACAAGCGTCTGTGGTTGAGGTGATGCAGCCTCTTGTGATGTCTCCGGCGTCGCGGACGCCGAGGCCGGCGTCGGGGTCGCCTTCGATCCAGGCACCCCAGTATCTGGCTTTTCCAGCCCCTGGAGCCGATAGTACCGCATTTCTGAATGCGATGTATACCATCTTTCAGCAGATGGCTCGAGGAGGTGCTCCGGCTGGTCCTTCGGGGCCTTTGGCCTTTTCATTGGGTGATCCTGCGCCTCTTCGGCCGGCACCCTTTATGCCCTTTCTCCCTTTTGGGAATGTGGGCTCGGCGCCAGTGTCGGCGCCGGTGGCCGCTCCGGTGGCTTCCGAGGGATTGGCTCCGGATGTTTCCATCCCGTCGACGTCGGGATTTTGTCCTGTGACTCCGGTGGGTCCATCGGCTCCAAGATCCCTTTGTCCTGTTCCTTCATCGGCGCCGAAGCTGTCTGCGGCGCCGGATGCTTCTGGAGATCGGCGCCGATCTTCGACTTCGGCAGAGGCCATGTCGACTCCGCGCATTGAGCAGAGACTACATTCAAGGAGGCGTGCTCTCCGTCTGTTGGAAGAGCAGGAGTACCAGTGAGTCCTGGAGGAAGGAGAGGTTGAGGACTCGGGTGATGGACTACATGGTCTGGATACGGCCAGTGGGCTGGATACTTCACCTGAGTGGGACCTTTCATCTCCAGGGGAGTATACGGAGGAGGCTGCTACCTTTCACGCGGTGGTGAGGAAGGTGGCTAATTTTCTGGGCCTGCCTTTGCCGGTGGCAGAGGCAAAGCAGAATTTATTGACGGAGGTGCTGCATCCGGCCTCTGCTGCAGCAGAGCCTCTCTTGCCGTTTAATGAGGCTTTGCTTGATCCAGTGTTGGAGATGTGGAAGAAGCCTGTATCTTCCTCAGCAGTTCATAGGGCTGTGGCCAGGAGATATCGGACTGCACCATCTGACCCTGGCTTTCTTTCAAGACACCCTACGCCGGAGAGCTTGGTGGTACAGGCCTCCTGTTCTTCAAAATCAGCGCCTGGATCCTTCCCGACGGTGCCAGGAGACAGGGACTCCAAAAAACTGGATGCGCAATCCAAGAAAATATTTTCTTCTTGCAGTTTGGCGTTGAAGGCCACCAACGCAACTTGCATTCTGGGGAGATATGTCCATGCTCTTATGGATGATATTTCATCTTCTTTTACGGAGCTTCCCCAGGGACTCTTGGATTTTGTCTCAGACGCCCAGGCTGCTGCAACCCAGATTATCCAGTCTGGACTGGACACTACCGACTCGGTGGCTAGGGCGATGGGCACGGCTGTGGTGGCAAGGAGACAGGCCTGGCTCCGTAATTCAGGGTTTTCTGCGGATGTACAGTCGACCCTATTAGACCTCCCGTTTGATGGGGACAAACTGTTTGGAGCAAAGGCAGATTCGGCCTTGGAGCGATTTAAAGAGAGCAGGGCCACAGCCAAATCGTTAGGGCCGCAAGCTCCTTCTTCCTCTGCCTCTTCCAGATTTTTCAGGAGGTTTTGTGGATTTGGGCGTGGCTCTTCCTCCTCTTCCTTTCGGGGTAGGTTCCAGCAAGCCGCCTCTTCTCACCCCTATAGATCATTTAGAGGGAGAGGTAGGGCCCGCACCAGAGGAGCCTCTCAACAGCACTCAACCTCTTCCTCGTCCTCTGGAGGGGTGCAGCAGGGAAAGCAGCCTTAGGCTTCCACCATTTCCCACTCACTCCTCTCCTGTAGGGGGAAGATTACGGCATTTTCTCCACAAGTGGGAGACTATTACAACGGACACTTGGGTTATCAGTATTGTGGAGAAAGGCTACACCCTTCCCTTTCGGGAGTTTCCGCCCCCCCTCCCGCCCCGCCCATCTTATTGTTCAGAACACCTCCTGTTGCTAGAACAGGAGGTTCAAGTCCTCTTTTCAAAGGGCGTGGTGGAGTTGGTTCCAGAGCAGGAAAGGGGTCAAGGTTGTTACTCGAGGTACTTCCTGATTCCCAAGAAAGATGGTCGGTTGAGACCGATCCTGTATCTGAGGATCTTGAATTGGTTCCTCAATCAGGAAAAGTTCAAGATGCTGACCCTAGCACAGGTGCTTTTGGCGTTGAACAAAGAAGATTGGATGGTGTCTGTCGACTTGCAGGATGCTTATTTTCATATCCCGATACTCAAGTCACACAGGAAGTATCTCCGGTTTGTGGTAGGGTCGCAGCACTATCAGTTTGCGGTCCTTCCGTTTGGTCTTACTTCAGCACCTCGAGTCTTCACGAAGGTGATGTCAGTGGTTGCGGCAGAGCTCAGAAGGAAGGGGATAGCAGTATTCCCTTACTTGGACGACTGGTTGATCAAAGCCAAGTCCCCGGAGCTTGTGTCGTATCATCTGCAGTCAACAACCCAGTTGGTGTTCGACCTGGGCTTTTCGGTGAACGTGCCCAAATCTCACCTGGAGCCCTCTCAGCGCCTCCTGTTCATAGGGGCAGTACTGGATACAACATTGAATCAAGCCTTTCCTCCGCCTCAGCGGGTTCAAGATATTCAGGAATTGGTTCCAATGTTTCGAAATGGAGCGGTAGTTCCAGTCCTCAAGGTCCTTCGTCTGCTCGGTCTGTTTGCCTCCTGCATACTGTTGGTCACGCATGCTCGCTGGCACATGAGGGCTCTTCAGTGGTGCCTCCGAAGGCAGTGGTCTCAACACAAGGGAGATCTAGAAGGTGCGGTCAAGATCTCCAGAGATGCTGCTGTGGACTTGAAGTGGTGGATTGCGTGCAACAATCTTTCGCAAGGAAAGCCGTTCGCGCAGTCGCTACCAGTGGCCACGGTCATAACGGATGCTTCCACTCTAGGGTGGGGAGCTCATCTGGGGGATCTGGAGATCAAAGGGCTTTGGTCTCCAGAGGAACAGAGGTTTCATATCAATCTGTTAGAGTTACGGGCTGTACGTCTGGCTCTCAAGGCCTTCCTCCCTTCCCTTCGTGGTCAGTCGGTACAGGTCCTGACGGACAATACTACCACGATGTGGTACATAAACAAACAGGGAGGAGTAGGGTCGTACCTTCTCTGCAGAGTAGCTCTTCGACTATGGTCCTGGGCAAAGGACCATCAGATTTGCTTGGTAGCAAATCATCTGGCCGGGGTCTTGAATGTACGTGCGGACAGTCTCAGTCGCCAATTCTCGGCCGACCACGAGTGGCGTCTCCATCCAGATCAAGTCCGTTTAATCTTCCAGATGTGGGGGTTTCCTCGGATAGATCTGTTTGCCACTCGGGAGAACGCGCATTGTCCGTTATTCTGCAGCCTCCAGTATCCGGTGCAGGGAGCATTGGGGGACGCGTTTCTGATAACCTGGTGCGACCAGTTGCTTTACGCGTTTCCCCCCATACCCTTGATTCCTCGAGTGTTGAGGAAGATTCGCCAAGACCGGGCCCAAGTCATCTTAATAGCTCCGGATTGGCCAAGGAGGGTGTGGTACTCCGACCTTCTCCAACTCTCGCTGTGCCCTCCGCTCCGTCTCCCTCTCAGGGCAGACCTCCTCTCGCAGTCGCAGGGGCAGGTTTTACACCCCAACCTCCAGAGTCTACACCTACATGCCTAGAGATTGAACGGGGCAACCTGAGTTCCTTCTCTCTCCCGCCTGATGTAGTGGATGTTATATTAGCGGCCAGGCGACACTCCACTAAATCTATCTACGCTAATAGGTGGTCTAAATTTGTTATCTGGTGTGGAGAGAGACAGATTGATCCCTCACATGCTCATCTGTCAGATGTTTTGTCTTTTGCTCTGTCTCTAGCGCAGAAAGGTTGTGCAGTGGCTACCATTAAAGGTTATTTGTCTGCCCTGTCAGCCTTCATTTGTCTTCCAGACCAACCATCGTTATTTAAATCCCCTATTGTTCTCAGATTCTTGAAAGGTCTTCTAAATAAATATCCTCCAAAACCATTTGTGATGCCTCAATGGGATTTGTCCTTGGTCCTCACTTTCCTTATGGGGTCCCCTTTTGAGCCTATGCATTCTTGCCCATTAAGGTATTTGGTTATTAAAACAGTCTTCCTGGTGGCTATAACATCTGCAAGGAGAGTGAGTGAGTTGCAGGCCTTATCGGTAAAACCCCCTTATACAACTTTTTATGGGGATAAGGTGGTGTTGAGGACCAAGGCTGCTTTCCTCCCGAAGATTGTTTCACCCTTCCATTTGGCCCAGACAATTACTTTGTCCACGTTCTATCCTCCGCCTCATCCTTCAAAGGAGGAAGAGAGACTACATCGATTGGACCCAAAGAGGGCGTTAAGCTTCTTCATTGATAGAACGAAGGATTTCAGGCTGGAGGATCAGCTGTTCATCGGATACGTGGGCAAGAGGAGAGGAAAGGCAGTCCACAAGAGAACACTCTCCAGGTGGGTTGTTCTTTGCATTAAAATCTGTTACTCTTTGGCAAAGAAGGATCCTCCTGATGGCATTAGAGCTCATTCCACCAGAGCTAAGTCGACCACTACGGCCTTGGCCAGAGGTGGTCCGGTGGTCGAAATCTGCAAGGCCGCAACTTGGTTGTCCCTTCACACTTTTGCGAAACATTATTGTTTGGACTCTGAGGTCAGAAGGGACGGCCATTTTGCACGGTCAGTGCTGCAGGATTTCTTGGTTTGACCATACAGGCACCCTCCACCGGGAGTGGTACTGCTTTGGGACTCTATTCATTAGGTGAGGAATCCACAGGTAGTTGTATCCATCAGAAGAACGAGTTACTTACCTTCGGTAACGACTTTTCTGGTGGATACATTAGCTACCTGTGGATTCCTCACGGTCCCACCCGCCTCCCCGTTGCCTTTCTGGTCTCACCAAGTAATCCTTGAGTGAGCTCCTCTTGGTCTTCAAGGTTGCAATAGATTTGTATATATGGATACTTGTGTATATTTATATGTATATATATATGTATATATCTTTGTGTATATACATGATTTGCATATATTTGTTGGTTTAAAAAAAAAAAAAAGAGAGTTATATTAAATTTACAGCCATTTTATTGCAATGTTGTGTGTTTTACAATGTTATGGGATGTTGCCTTGCTCTTTCATTGCATTGGGTTGTTGTTCTCATGCACGTAAAAAATGTTGGTACTGACGTCGGCACGTCGTCGAGGACCTCTTATTGTCTGTATGACGTCAGACGGCGTCGCGTGGGCTAGAGTGACGTCCTCGTCGACGTGCAGAGACTAGGAAGAAGATTTCCGTTGAATGCTGGCGCCATGGGAGTATTCATTAGGTGAGGAATCCACAGGTAGCTAATGTATCCACCAGAAAAGTCGTTACCGAAGGTAAGTAACTCGTTCTTCTGGTCCCTTTTGTGTCACTGTCTGGGAGGAATTAAAAAAATAAAACAGCAGAGCCATGCACAGTGATGTGACCCAGGACACTGGCAGAAGGCACAGATGATTTGGGACAAGAAAATACAAACTTTCTGAAAGTGGCATTTCATAACTATGACTTAAAATCTGTTTGTACCATTAAAAAGGTTTTTAAATTACAATTCATTTGAGCGTAAATACTACAGGGCTTTATGACCCTGGCGGTCACCATACCGCCAGAGTCACAGTGGCGGTCGGAATGCCGCAGATGTGGCGGTCTTATCTCCACATTATGACCATGACGGAGCTGCCACTGTCCAACCGCCAACACTGGCAGGCTGCCTGCAGCCTGGCAGTCCAGTCAGTTGTAATCTGCCAGGGCAGCACTGCAAGCAGCGTTGCCCTGGGGATTACGAGTCCTCATCCGCCAGCCTGCACTTGGCATGGGCAGTGCAGGGGCCCCCCTGCACAGCCCCATCGCTCATTCTACTGCCCGGATTATGGGCAGTGGAATGCGCAACGGGTGCTGCTGCACCCGCTGCACCGCCACATTGCAGCCGGCTCTTTTAGGCTATGTTAAGGCTATGTTAAGGCCCTGTTCCCCGCTGGGCGGAAACTATGTTTTCGCCCGCAGGCCCAGTGGGGAGCTAAAATAGGACCTGCGGGGTTCAGGCCACCCGCCAATGTCATAATGGCCTATATCGTTATCTTCTCCCAATCTAAAGTTGTCACTTATTAAATGTAATATGGTAACCCAGTGTTAGTCAATGAGAGAGAAAGGCCTAGCAACAGTAATCAACAATTTTAGAAGTTTATCACTGCTAGGACATGTAAAACTTAAATACACATGTCCTACGTTTCAAAAACAGTGCACCCTGCCATACAAGGCTTTCGGGACTACCTTAGGTCTGACTTATCTGTATAAAAAAGGAAAGTTCAGGCTTGGCAAAAGGTTTATTTTGGCAGGTGGAAATGACAGTTTAAAATTGCACTACAGGGTGCGGTGGTAGACCTGAGACCTGCTTTGAAAGGCTACTTTAGTTGGTGGCAGAATGAGTGATGCCGGCCCATTTGTAACACTTGCAAGGATCTTACAGTACATTAAATGTGCCAATTAAGTTTATGTAATTTTTATCATGTTTGAAGACGAGAGCACAAGCACTTAATCACTAGTTAGCATTACAACAAAAATGGGTTTAGCAAAAGGAGACAAAAATCTGGTAGAGACCCTGCAAAAGGGCAAAAAGGGCCAGGTCCAACAGTTATTATTTGTGAGTTTACAAAAAAGGATTAAGACCACAGACCACACACGTGTAAGATAAAACAGTTGTAATCATTTAAACCTCGGCTCGGTTCCCTGGTGGCTATATCATAGAGCAGATAGGCAAACTTAGAAAAATGTGTAAAGTCATAGTAACAAAACAGTTTAAAAGGCAAAACACAGCACAAGAAAAATATAACAACCACATCCTTAAAAAATAGAAAAAAATAGTAAATGAGCTTAATGACCCCAAAACATCCAATATCCAGTAAGGTTAACTTTTTAAAAGTTAAGGCAAAAGTGCCATGAAAAGGTAAAACACCCATCAGTAGTTACTATTCATGGTTGGCCAGGACCTAGTCATCATTTCAGGCCATTGGCGAAGGAGTACGGATTGGATGCATGGAGCGGGTGATCTGGTTAGTGGTTTTACATTTTGACTTTGTCTCTGAAATGAAAGTTGAAATCCTCCACCAGGTCAGGTTGTAGTCGGTATCCGACAAAATTTCTTGATGCCACGTAAATGCTGGATGAAGTGTTGCTGAACCATTGGTTTTGGTGGTAAAAGTACCAAGTGGGAAAAATTCAAATTTGGCAGCCAACAAAGTCCTCTCATCAGGCATATACATTTCAATCCTTCGCTGGTCAAGAGTTCTACCTTCAGAGTTAGGCCCTCATTAAACCCCGGCAGATGGCGGTATAATGGAGATAAGTACTGCCAACAGGCTGGCGGTACTTATCCCCATAATATGACATTGGCGGTTTGGCTCAATCCAAACCGTCAATGTACCACTCCGTCTGCCATGGCGGTAACAGCTGCCGGGCTGGAGACTTCAGTCTCCAGCCAGGCAGATGTCACAAGCCCGCCTGTGGGATTATACCCTCGCCTACTGCCATGGTTTTCGTGGCTTCCATACCGCCACGAAAACCATGTCGGTAGGCACTAGCAGTGACAGGGAATCCCTTCCCTGTCACTGATACGGGTCTTCCCAACCCCCCTCCCAGGTTCCTCCTCAACCTCCCTTCCACTCCAGACCCACCCCCCAACATACACGCACCTTCATGCACCATCGTACACACTCATACCCACATGCACCCACACATCCACACATGCATACAACATGCAATATACACCCGCAGTCATGCACACACAAACATACATGCACACCATCACACACAACACCCCCATCCCGCTCCCCTGTCAGAGCACCCAACTTACCTGATTTCAGGGGGTCCTCCGGCAGGAGACGAGACGGGGCGCTGCTGCCAGCAGCAGCATCCACCAGCAGAACACTGCCAGGCTGTATTATGTGTCATGATACGGTCTGTGGCGTTGTACTGGCGTGGTGCTGCTGCTGGCAGTAGCGCCACCATACCGCCATCCGCCGCCATGGCCGCAGCAGGAATTCCCCCATCCTGCTGGCAGAATACCGGATATGGTCATAATATGGTGGACGGCTGGTAGCCGCAGCGATCGTACTTTGGCGGCCGGCGCCGCGGCGGTAGGTGGTTTTTACCACCAAAGTTATAATGAGGCCCTTTCTTTTAAGGAGTTCCGAATCCTCCAGTGGGGCAAGCCTGGAGCTGTATTCAACGAAGTACTCATGAAATCAGCTACTGTTGCAGCAGGGTCCAGCTGATGTTCCGGAAGTTTTGGAAGTCCAAAAACTTTCAAAATTCTAACTTTGCAGGATTTCTGAAGCACCTCCTCTTGTTGACGTCTAAGGCTGTCAGGAATTCAGGGACTGCCCTAAGGGGTTGTGACTCACTCCGGAAAAGGTTACCAGCAGGATTCCATTGAGATCCATTTGCTACCAGTCAGCTAGGCACTTCATGAATAAGGCCTCTTCCAGCTTGTTTTGTCTCTGTAGCTGCATGGTAGATCTACTTGTTGATTCTTAGAGTTCCCTTCTTAGTCTTAGGTTCATGTGGGTGCATTTCAGGGCATTCACGTTTTGATAGAGGTCTCAAACATCAGAACAAGTCTCTTATGTTCCTCTGCAGATCCAGAAAGCATTCTGATGAGCTGTGGGTGAAGTGCCATGTTTGTAAGAATGACTCCTGGAGACTACTTAACCAATGATAAAACATTTCCCTAGAGCAAGCCCTCCCAGTTTTGCAGCATATCCTGTTTGCCTAACCACAAGCTATCCCACAGTGCTTTATTCTGAGAAACATATAAGATGATGCAGCCTTTCTGCCCTTGAAGGTGGCTTGTGTGCTAGCTAGCGGTGGTATAGAGAAATGGGTAATCCCCTCCCTCTACCACTGAGCTTATACCAAACTGACTACAGAGATCCAGGAAACAAAAGGTTTATCTCCCTCTGGTCTCCCTTTACACTTAGATATGAGTGGGCAGGCCTTACTCTGGTCCCTTTCATGTGAATGCCGTTCTGGAACCCTCCGCAGGGGCCCTTCCCGGGATGATGTGTTACAGACCCCACACCTAGGTCTTCCTGCCAAAAGGCCTAATCCATTGTTTCTGATTTGGGACCACTTTTGACACTTCACTACTGTTGGGCCAGCTGCTGGCAGGCCAATGCGAATTAGCCACTGTAGTTTCAGCCAGAAAAAATCTAAACATTTTTAAAAGTGTCCTTTACCAAATATTGATTAAACATCCAACTTCACCACTGAAATTCATTGTTAATAAACATTAAAAATACATTTGTATTATTCCAGTAGCTGTCTCAAACCAAAGTTAGCAAAGTTATTATTTTATTCTGAATTTTCCTTGTGGGACAGCTATCGGCATGCACCAAAAATATATTTGTCAGCCTAGTGAATAGCACAATATGTGTTCACATGTGACATTTAACATTTCCATGCAATTGGTGTAGTTCATGTACTATATAGTATGACCTTACTGGGTCGCGAAATATGCCAACTGTGGATTAGCCAATGTTACCATCTTTTATGGATCACAGCACATGTACTAGGACTTGGACTGCAGATCCCAAGTGTGCAGAATTAAAAATTCGGGATGACAATGCAATAAGAGGCACTTTCTCATACTTGGATTATATTTTTACATGTTAAGAGAAAAGAGTTGTGAGTCCCACTTGATTGTACATTAACGGTAAGGTTGCACTTAAACAGGAGCTACTAAGAAATAGTTTTACTTAGTAGTACAGACACCTAATATGGAAAGACCCAAAGTAAAGCCAAGGGGAAGATAGTGCTTTGAACTCCCGTTCTCCTAGAGGCCACCATATCTTAGAATTGATGTCAGCATCATGTGGAAGGTAGATCCTACAGAGCTCTGCTCAGAATCTCTATATTTAAAGTAAAAAGTGATATTTAATGTTTTCCTCACTAGGAGTCTAATCTCCTTTGGCAGTTCTTCTTTTACAACTGTTGTCTCTGGAGTGTGACCCAATTTACATCTGATTTCTGTTTTTTCTCATGACTGAATCACCAATAAATGTCTTGTTCAAACCCTGTTCTTCTTGTTGAAAGAAGACTACAGCTACCTTTTTTGTATCCGAGGCATAAGGCTAAGGGCTGTACAATATGCCAAACAATTTCCAATAAGACCATCACTGAACATTATGTTAGCATTTTGAGATGGCTATAACAATCAAAAATGAGTGACAGCCATCTCTGGGTGCAGAATCTTCTAGGCACAATGATCCTTGCATGAATAAATCTATAAACCTGCAGGTGGAATTTGCTAAGCATCCCTTAAGGATGACATCAATATGAAAATTACCTTTCACATGTTTGAAACCTCCATAACATTCTCGAAATTGATAGGCAAACAGGCCATGCAAAGCATCACCCAAGATGCTTATTGCACCCGATATGTAATCAAAATCCAAATTATCATCAACATATTCATCTGTGCTTCTGCCACAGGCATCTTCTAAGACCACAGTCTCCAGTGCTTGATCCATGCTTCAGCCAATATCTCCTCTGTCCTGTTAATGGTACAGTTATTGACAGCACCTCTACGATTGATGCCCGTGCTTTTCATCAGCTCTTGAAGTGACCTGTCTACTGTCTACATCTACTGGAATGTCTATAGCACATTGAGCAATTGTGATATGTTTTCCATTGACACCACCATCCTTGAAGATCTTACTTGATCAGACTGAAACATTTACTTAGATTTAGACCTCAATCCCTTTGCCACAGAACCCTCCACCAAGCAACGTTTCTTTAATCACAACAAAGTCTTGGATATGGTGGGCACATCTCATAATGAGCGTTTTCTTTCTGAATGACTCCAGCTCAACTCAACTGCATGTAAAGTGTTAGGAGAAAGAAGTTACGGAGGAGCTCTCTGGTTGTGAACATGAAGATGAGGGTCGGTTTGCCCACTGCCGTGGAAGAAGATGAAGAGATGCACTCAGTATATTATCATCCTTATTATGACTGAAATATTTTGTAGGTATTAAGAGGGTCCACATTAAAAAGACTAGCCACCGCTGAGAGTTCCGGTAAACCTTACTGACAAGATGCAACATAAAATGTCTGACTAATATCCATGCTTCCCAACTTTCCCCCACAGTTCTGTTACCACAAGCTTCACCTTCTTAGCCACCACAGCCTCTGTAGGGCCTATGCACAAAGATAAACTTGCACAGGAGTAAATCTACATGTGTAAGTTTACTCTTTTGATTGTCTTTGATACTTTTGGCTAGTCGAGTGTAAAGTTACTGAAAAATGTAGACTTATATGTCTCCACCTCCAGAAATAGGGGGTGTAACTACATTTCGGATTGTAAAGTCACTACTGTCAAAAAGGAGCAGTAATAGGTCTGTACCCACATATGGTAAACCATTGATTCTTCAAGACCCTCCTTTAGAAACTAAAGGAGGCAGGGACTTAACTACTTGGACTACTGGCATGGAAAAGTACTGGTTTGTGAAACACCCATCTTGTTTCTCCATTGCTCTGAAGTGCATGTGCAAACCAATTGTGCTAGCATGTACATTATAGGAAGCACAATTTGTTGTTAATTGGATGCACACGTCATGTTATTACAAGTGCCATGGGATATATTGCACTTGTAATAAGGCAAACAGGATATCCGTCATGTCTGTGATGGAGTACCCATCGACCAAACTCTAAATCACACCTTTAATAACCAAATCATCACCGACTCTCTTAGGTTCCCTGGCCAGTATACCTTAATAAGACCATTTATGAGTATAAGAATGGAAGAGACTGTTCTGCATCACATACTGCTGCCAACAGATATGAATTTAAGCACTCTTGTGTGCATCAAATTGGACATCATATTGGACCTTGACTCAATTCACCATTTCAGTTACTGCACATCTTCTGGAGCTATTAACATGAGCTTTTCTCAAACTGTTAGCCCTGAAGAACTATAAAGTGAATAACTAATTAGACAATTATATTCAATCATTACTTGTATTGAAGTTTAGAGACCGATTTGTACAATACAGACATACTGTGATGTTATAACTAAGGTACTGTCCTTGGAATTCATGCTGACTGCACACACATATTAGTGTTGAAATTGTGGTTTAATTGCAGTCCATCACATGCTACAGTCAGAGTAATACTATAACTCATATTTTGTGCTTTGGTGACAGCTTCCTTTACAATATTTATTATGTATATCATGCTTTTTTCAGGACTATGATGATGGATATGGCACAGCTTATGACGAACAGAGTTATGACTCTTATGATAATAACTACAGCTCCCAAGCACAAAGGTAAGAGCTTACATTTTCTAGCTGTAAGACCTGACATCCTTGGTGTGATATTCCCCCAAACCTTTTGCCTTCACTCCTCCTGTTTGCAGAATTTTTTTTTTTTTTACTTTACTGCACTTTAACACTGCTAAACTGGGTGTTCTCTTCATAAAACGTGGTAAAATTTGATTACTCCAGTATTGGAACTTTCATAGATTCACATGCTTGAATCATTCCCTGTCGTCGAGATGGGAGTCCCTGGTACATTAAAAAAGACAATGTCCCAAAGACATAACATCCATAACAAACAAATTATCTCCACTTTAGTAACCCATCCAAGTCTTTATGTAAAAAGGACCAAATGTGAACCTCAGCCGAGGTGCTTACTCTCCAAGGGGATCTTCTTTATTTCCACCTTATAGTCTCCCGAGACGTGATCCGGATACAGGGCAATATCAGCCCACAGCTGTCTGTCGTACCTCCCCAGGATCGCCAACGAATTTGCTGCCCTCACTATGAGGCCAGACATGGAAGAACAGGATAAAAACATTTCCTCCGGATTTCACATAGTTCAGTCAGGGAATGGCAAGGCCTTTTTCACAAGCCAAGCAGTCTACAATAATCTCTCTGTTCAGGGTGGTAAACTTATTAGCCCAGGTTGAGCTCCAGAGAACACGTAGGGCCATCTTAATCAATTCAGACACCTATGTTATACTAGCTCCTCATGGAGGAATGTGGGTCGAGGCTGGAAGGCCAATGACTCAGCAACAGAAACCATTATCCTCTTCCTGAATAGTCGTGACCCCTCTGTAACTCCACACCCCTGCGCCATAGATTAGAACCAGTAGACATTTGTGCTGAAAGACCTCTAAGAGGGTCTGGACTGGTTTATTGCCCACTCTCTTGGCAAAGTCAAACAGTGCACCCAGGCAACGGTTAAAATGGAAGCACCTGTTTGTTATGCATGGCAGCCAAATGGATTTCTGGTCAAGAAGAACTCCTAGGTTGGGAAAATCTGAGATCCTTTCAATACACCTACCTTTGTTCAAGAGTGAGCCTTCCTTCTTGGCCTCAAACTGCTCAAAACAGATCCCGCGCCGAGGGAATACTGCAGCCCTTGAGAACACCTACCTGGAGCTTGGGGTGCCAAGTGTCATCCCCAGTGCCACACAGGATGTTGGGAATCGTAGTCCGCTGCTCCCCGCAGGCTCAAACTGCTCAAAAGGGGTCTCGATTACTGGGGACATTATGAGAGCTTCTGGAAATGGGTTGCCAAAATGTATTGTGAAAAATTGTAACTTACTACTGTGAATAAAGTCTTAATAATATACAAAACATTACAAATGCAAATTGAGGGATCTGATACTGAGATACTCTTTATACACGTAATTTCACAAACTTTTTTTCCTGTCAAAAGTACTCCTGAAACTAGAGATAGTCGTAAATTGGCTGGTTATGCTGTGAAGGGAGAAGACTCCCATACTACAAAGTTTGCCTTACAAACAAAGAAAATTAAGTTTCTAAAAATATCCCTGTCTGTGAGGATTATTCACGGACAGTAAACAAATCAAACATGCCTTTTACTTACTGGAACCTGAGTAATGATCAAGCAAGGGAAAAGCTGGGGGATTGAAACAAACTGCAGCATGGAGGAAATACCTAGAACTGATGGGCCTTGCAGTCTGAAGCTGGTGTATTTTTCTGTGTTTATTCTTATGTTTCTGTTCTTCTTGACAATAACTATAGGACCCAATTCAAAAAGATGTTACTCTGCAGTGGCGGCTGTCAACAGCTGAAATTGGTGGGGTGGGCAAATGAGTGAAAAAGATGCTGTGCTGATGCGGAAAATTAAAACTTGTCAAGCATGCAATAAACACTAAATTGCTGCATGCATTACATTATCATTTTGAAGTTAAAATGTTCAGCTTTAAAAATATATTGTAAAGCACATCAATGATTTAGTTTACATTGGAAAAAAAAAGTAAAATGAAAAACATGCACTTACCTTGCTGCATCTCCTCTTGTCCTGGTGTTCTCCTTCAGTAGTCAAGCGCAGGCCCAAGCCAACTCCCCTAACCAGTCCAGCATGAGAGAATTGGCAGGATTGATTGGAGCGAGATGTTTCAGTGATCCCAATGGCACTGGAGGCCTGTTCTTGCTGTCCACCCAGCTGTCTGAGACAGCTCAGGTTGGAGAGGTTTAAAGTGTGCATGTCTGCTGGCTGTTGCAAGACAGCTGGCCACAGTGCCATGCGCACTTTACACTTCAGTGTCCACCAAAATACTCCTTACTGCTACCACTCAGCAGCAATGGCAGGTCCTACCCAGACCTGACACGTGGCTTGGAATGGAACAGCAAAAAATAAAATGATAATAAATATAATTTATTAGCATTTTATTTTTTGTCTCTGCAGGATTATATTAAACAGGGCAACACTCCTCTGCTCTCATAGAGGAGCCACTGCTGCTACTTTGATTAGGTGTGTACTATTGGTGCAGTACTTACTCCTGGATTTCAAGTTAGGCAAGGACTACTAAATAGGTAAGTCATAGCCAAGTCGTTGGAGCTTAGTCACAAAATGCATTTTGTAGTACATTTTGTAGTACAACAATAGTAATACAAGCATACTGCAAACTGCTATTCACAAACCTATGTGCAGAGTTTCCGCCTCCCCTATCTTTTTCTGTGCCGAGATTTTAACCATAATTTCAGAGTCATTTAAACATGAAAATATACATTTTAGTATATGTAATGTAAGAGTTGGAGCTCAGAGTAGAAGTAGGTCCAGCACCACATATGGTCAAGCAGTGGTATTGCAAAATCCATCCATAGGAAATAATGGAAGAAGGGTCTTAAAATCAAATACCATAGGAAATAATGTTACATTACATTATTTAAAATAGTTAAAAATATAAAGAGATATAATTAATATTATATATAAAAAAAAATAAAACATTTATTATTTTAATGTAAAATATTTTAACAACCTTTTTGATTCTAAACGTTATTGTTAGATTAAATGTTAATAAAATATAGTTGGAGTTCTTTTGAATACTTCTGTGCACCAATTTTAATAATAATTAGTACATAATAAAAATATTTGTTTGTGGTATTCATTTATAATGTATGTTCCAGCAATATAAATTTATTTCAAGTCATTTTTGTGAACATTTTTATTTTTCTTTGTGGGGACGATAGTCCACCAGAAGTAATAATGCCAGGATTCTCATTACGTTCAATGAAGTGTTCAGTAATTTAAACCTGAGCTCATCACCTGGTGGCAATGGCACAGAGCAGGCAGTCTTAACATAGGAAAATGTGTTGAGAATTTAGAAGGACCAAGACAGTCCAAAAGTTGAAAACACAACTTAATAAAAATCATGCTCCAATTAAAAAAATCTGAGAATACTTAAATGAACAAATTAACAGCAACACAACAAAAAAACAATCATGGGAACCAGACATGTGAAAAATTATAAGTAAAAATAGCACCAAAAAGCAAAACCTGCTAATCATGGGCAGCTGGTTGAACTACACCAGGACAAGGGTAAAGTTTGAGATGACCATGATTGTGGGCAGTTCAGATACCATGCCCAGGTAGGTCTGTTTAAAAGCTACCTTCAGATTTTGAAATTGGTCTTTGGGGAAACAGCATGCCAGCTGGATCCAAAGTGGGGTTTGGTGGTGGCTGGGTGCTAAAGATTAGGTCTAGGTGCAGTTATCGACAAAGATGGGGAAGCTCAAAGTATGGTATCTGTGCTCCTGAAGGTCTCAATGTAAATCAGTTTTAAATCAGCACCACTGTTGGTGAAGCCCTCTACGTTTGGACTTAAAACCGTTTCTGGAAGTTAGATCTCCTTAAGCAGGACAAACCAGCAAGATGGATCTGTCTGGCATTTCGCAGTTAATGGTGATCCTGGTCACCCGCCAGTTCTTCGGAGAAAAATTTGCTAACATTTTTTAAGTCCAAGCTTTTGTAATTTGGGCAGGAGGAGTACACTGTAACATCAGCCAAGGATCCCATGACCTCTGAAACAGCACGTAGGGGTCATGACTCACTCCAACAGAAGCCCCCAGCAGGGTCCACAACAGATCCATTTGGCTGGACTCTTTAGGAAAGTGAGCCTCTTGCAGCTTTTGTGTCCCTGTGGTTTAACAAGAGATCCCCCAATAGACCCTTGAAGTCCCTATTCTGCCCTCACAGGACACAACATTAGGTGCAGTCTTTCTTCTGCCTTCCACATGTCCAGCAGTGTTCGTGAAGAGGATACTGGGGGTGCCACATTTATGCCCAGTATCAGTCTTTGGGTGGGGGACACTCCAGGCCCCTCCCTAACTGTTGGCGTATAAGTTCCCAGGTGTGACCCTACACAGGTTTGCAGCACTTTCTATGTGTCTTACTGTAGTCTATCCCGGATTACCCCTTGTGCCCTCAAACCAACATGGCAGAGTCTTTTCCTGCTGTGCAGTGCTCTTGATGTCCACCCAGAAATGTATTATGATAATGGGAAAACTCTCACTGGTGGTCACTCCAAAGCAGTTCTGGGGTGGTTTTCTCTCCCACTGTGGATGGAGACAAGTTTGTTAAACAGACAAATAGGAGGCAGGCCTAGGTGTGAGCTACATTTGCAAGTGACAGGGTTGGCATCCTTTGAAGCTCAGGAAGACGTTGAGTAGAGCTCCCAGGCCTTTCTGCTCAGAGAGGAAAAACCTCTCCCCACACCCAAGAGTGTTGTCTACTGTCTATTAACAATGCACATCATACCACAGAGAAGCCATCAGCAGTTAGATGACACTAATTCTGGTAGAAAGGCACATGTGGTTCAGGCAGGGAAATGTCGACTTTCCAAAGATGTCATTTTCAAAGTGGTAATATAAAAGCTTACTTGACCATTAAGTTGGATTTTTAAATTGCTATTAAAATGAGTTGTTTGAATTATTTTCCTAACTAGTCCAAAATGAAGTCAAGCATGTGTTATAATGTAACCCAGTACTTTCATATGGGAGAGCCAACTTTTGTCACAGTGAAAAACAAATTTGTGGGTTTTTCACTGCCAGAACACGTAAAACATAAAATATTCATGACTGAATTTTAAAATATCATGCACCCTGCCTTATTGGTATTTAGAGCCTACCTTTGGAGTGGATTATAAGTACTAAAAATTAAGGTTTAGGCCTTGCAGGGGGTTTATTTTGGCCTGTTGAATTGGTAGTTTTAAAAATGGACAGCCAGGCCTCAAGGGCAGGCCTGAAACATGTTTTGCATTGTCACTTTAGTGGTGGCACAGTATGTGATGCAGTCCACTAAAGTCATGTAACTTATAGGCCCTCTAGACAATATGTATACAATATACTAGGAACTTATAGTTTAATGAAATGTGCCAATCAGGACTGTAACCAATCTTGACACGTTTTAGTGGTGCAGCAGACTTGGATTGGACCTTTTGGTGTGTCCCAGTCAAAAAACAGCAGCATCAGGAGGTGACCATAAAAAATTTGGTATTTTCTTACAGGTTAAAATAATTTATTTTTTAATTCAAAATTAGATATTTAATGCTGTAGCAATTTGTTCTTTTGTTACAGTCAGTTTGGTCCTGATTATTACCCTACAGGAGACTCGTGCTTTTTCCGTCATTGTTGAGGACCCAATGATTACTCAAGACCTAAATACAAATTCTCAGATGTATCCATTCAGATGGTTCTTTTCTAATGTTAGGGTTTGTGGCAGGTTAGTCATGGTCATTTAATGAACTATTTTATTACGAGCCACTTAGTTATATACACATACGGAAGTAATATTTTTAAAACGTGTGAATGATTGGTGTGATGGAATATAGGTTTTTATTTGCCAGCGGTCTTAAATTGCAGATGCTTAGTACCATGTGGACTTCGCGATATAAAAGCCCCCATCCTTAGGAAACTCTTAAAACCTAAAAACCTGTGGCTTTTCTGATACAACTGAAAATAATTACAATTTGCAGCAGGTGAGTTTGCAACTCTTTAATGACAAAGATTAGATTATAGCATGTGCTTGTTAAAATTACTCTATTTTAGATGTTGAGCGTTCCCTTGTCCTGAATTTTTTTAAGGTAGCCTGAGTTGTGAGGGAAACTTTTTCTCACTAGCACATGGCATAATTAATGTATTTCACATATCATCAGTGCTATACTCATACAACTAAATTAAATATAATAGAATCATCCCAACCAAATGAAAAAAAAAAAATTGGATAACATATAGGTTCATCACCTATATCCTTGATCACACTGTTTTTAAAATATTTTATTGACAGGTTTAAATGTTCAGATTCAGAATTCAGAGTCTTTTTTTGTGCGTCCCTGTTCTTCAATGCTTGTTTTTATACAGCCTGACACCTCTTATTCTCAATAGATAACACTTGTTACGAGTTTGTGTAGGTGCCGAAAATTGCACCAGCAGGAGACCGTTTAAAAAAACTCGAGCTGTACCAATGCATCAGTAGGAGTCTAATAACACTTAAATGCAGTTATTTCCAAGAGGTTCCCGGATGTGCAGGTTCAATTAGGAGGATATGAAAATAGATGAAAAATCGTGTAAAAAAGTTTGCCTGCAAAGCGTTTTGCTATCTACTTTTGCAGATGGATATTTTTCAATCCAGTCTTAGCTTTAGCTGTGGACTTCCTTGCAATAAGTGCCCTCGTATGCTGAAATGTGATTGGCTGGCTGTGCCATTGGGACTTCAAACCCTTCATAATACTTTATAATAAATCTGTTCTAAAGAGTTGTGCTTTGCGGTTCCTATTATCTCTGTCAGCTATATCCTGTAGTCTTCACAATGTGATAAACACAATTCATAGGGAAGACACTAACAATGCAATGGCAAGCAACTGCTCATAAATCAGTTCTCAGTGTCACTTCACTATTTAATCTTCGAATGAATTAGATTTATCACAGAGGGATTCTGGAATAGTGATAGTATGTGGACACAAAGTCCACCAGGGATATGTATTACATCATTTGGATTTAGAGCTGCCATCTGCTTAATAGCATTGAGGTGACTACACAGGTACTTATGATCAGCCATTCATAGAAGTGACAGATGCTGCGGGGAATTAGCATGCCACTGATAAAGGTTTGTTGCTCAAATTCATGTTATGTTACAAAGGTTGATGAGAAGGATAGGTTTACCTGGAAACTGAACATTCAAATGTGCATGTTTTCCTTCATTTATTTTAGAGAAATTGATCAAAAGACTGGAAATATGCGTATTTCGTTTTTGAAAAATATAGTTTAACAAATTTCTTTCTAAAATGACTCAAATGACACATATCCTTGATTGTCCTTTCACATACCATCTTTAAAAAGATTGTAAAATCGTTTTTACACATATCCTGCATCCCTTTTGTTTCTCTTCATGTCACTCTATGCGCCACTAACCTTGACCTTGTTCTTTCCTGAATTTTTAATTTGACTTAATAGAACTATACCCTTATCTTCAGCACTCATCTTCCTCAGTTTATTCATTATCACACCTGCACATCCTTACACCACCCCAAACGTGTCCTAATTTTCAAACATAAATCAATATTTCTACCAGGCATTGAAGGACCTCATCCAGGATTTGATTCATCATTTACCCTTCTGTGAAGCAAAATTGGTCATTAGGCAAATCTCCCTGCATCTGCTCATATGTCAGTCCTGTTCGAATGGGTATCTACAATGTTAGATATTTTGATGTCAACAGCGGTGACAATCCCATCCAGAACTTAAGTAAACCAAATGATGGTTATTAGACTTATTACTCTTCGTTACTATTGCTTATTCTATTATTTTCTCAAAACGAGATTGGGTAAATGGGCATTTACTTTTATTGCGCCTAGTGGAATAGCCAACATATTCAATACTGGCTCTGAACCATTTTTATGTCACCATTGTTAAAGGGTGTTAAATTCAAAAACATATTCTGTCCACTGTAAGTGGTCATGTGCCTTGAGCAGTCAAGATGCTCTTTCAGTCACATTCATTGCTCACTAAAGAACTGTCCCAGGATGGTACAAAGGACTGTCTAACTGAAACCAAACATTGTGCATCATGTTGCATAAATGCTGCAGCTCCTCAAGTCCCCCTTACCGTGCACAAGGAGCAGAACAATGAAATATTCCATGTGAAAAGATCCGAGAGTCATGCATGTTTGAGGTTTATTTGTTTGTGTTTTTTAGTCTCCAAAAATAAGCATCCGTCCATCAGGTTTTAAGCTAAGTTACTTTGAGGTATAAATAGGGCTCTACTCCTCTTAACCCAGAAATTAGTCCACCTCAGGAACTGAGTACATCTAATTCACTCATAGTTATTGTTCTAGTGCTCCCATTTCTTTCTACATTGACAGATCCACCAGCCCGTGTGTCTAGCCTGAATCCTGGCAGGTCATTGCTCTAAAGAAAGGGAATTAATGGTTAGGTAACATTTTGGCACTATCAGCAGTGGAGTGACTGTGGGCTAAGAAAAACGTGTTCTCTCCACTGAACGAGCAAGGGATCACATTGGAGCTCACATGTGGGACTGGAAAGGTTAGGATTTTGGTTTGAAGTCCAATATTATAGACAGACATTCTTTTTAAATGAAGAGAAATCTATTCCTGTCAGGAAGACATATGAAAATTAAATGCAGAATCCTGGTAAACTTCCTGTGAAGCACCGTCTTAGCCACAATTTCAATTATACTCTGCAAACTCACTAAGTTTACAGAGCAGTATTTGCTGATCATTTTACTTGCTGTCCCACAGACTTCTTCAGGGGATCTCCAGTGATATAAGCACTGACTAATCCAGCCCACATGCCAGATTCGAGACCACTTCTTTCAAATATATCATACTTGGAGTTCCATTTTCGCCCTACATTGGGAAAGCCATATCTTTTCATAAATATGTTTGCAGCCTTTAAAATAGCATATTTGCATATTCCTTTAGCTTACACTTAAGAAGGCCAAAATTAATATTAAAGACTAGAAACATTACTAGAGAAGAGTAACATTTCCTCAAAACCTCATTCACGAACCTTTTTCAACAGAAATGGAGGAATCAGAGCAATATAGACATATAGGTTTCAGCTATGTTAGTAGTTATTGTTTTATCCTGATGGACTATGAAGAAAAGGCTCTGCATTGTAATATTTTCACTGATAGTGATATAGATTAAAATAATTGATTTAGGTGTCACACATACGCCGATGATGTTGCCTAGACCAGTGTGATTACAGCAGATATACCAGCTTCATCTCCTTCCTTATCTACATCCATAATGGGAGACATAGGAAGTTCAGCCTCTTCATAATCATAGATATGAGAACCCTGTCTCCTGTCAGAAATCATGTGGACTCAGTTGGTGATGCTTCTTCATTCTACACTTATATGAACTTAACTTGGTCTATGCCATGAGTCTCACCAGTTGTTGACATCAACCTTTCAGGATGTGTTAGCTAGAGAAGCATGTAAGCAGACCTCCCGTTTAGGGTTTTTCACATGGCCGTGTTGGCAAAAATTGAGATTTTTCAACCAAGAGCAACACCTAGACTCTTACTATCACTGGTACTCCTTAAAATAGTGAAGGACAGCATTGTCACACCAGCCATGACAAAATAGCTACTCTCTTGCTAATGAAGAACTACAGGTTCAGAGTGCTGGGCTCTGGTCAGGGACCTCTATTCTTCCACATTTGCTTGCATTTTCCTGTCACCAAGTGTTGTTACTGTCACCTCTCTTGTAGGCTGGGGACATCATCTAGGCAACTTGACAGTTTAGGTTCTGTGCTCAACAAAGTAGAAATTATAACACATCAACACCCTGGAACTCAGAGCAGTTCACCTGGAGCTGAAGGTCTTCCAGCCTTCTCTGACATTGAACAGATTTCTGTTGCAGACATACAACATCACCACCACTGTGTAATAAACAAGCAAAGTGTTACGAGATTCAGACCATTGTCTTTGAATGCACACAGGATTCAATCATAGTTTTTGGCCAAGAGCCAACCAATAAATGCAAGTGGCCTACTAGAGAATAATGCTTGTACAAGTGGCATTATTCAGCAGGTTCTTCAAGTAAAACCACATATTGATTGTTAATGTGCTTGTAGACAAACTGGCTTTTCCCACAAATGGACATATTCACCACAGGTCTAAGGGCCAGATGTAGCAACAATAGGATTTGCGACTCGGAAATTGCGACTCCGAGCGACTCGCAATTTCCGAGTCGCAAAACCTGATGCAGAAAGGTGTCTCAGACACCTTCTGCGAGTCGCTATGGGGTCGCAAAGACCCACCTCATTAATATTAATGAGGTGGGTCGCAAATTGTGGCCCCATAGTGACTATGGGCACTCACGGGTATGGAGGCCTGCTGTAGTCAGCAGACCTCCATGTCCGTGACTGCTTTTAAATAAGGCATTTTTTTTTTTCAAGTGTAGCCCGTTTTCCTTAAAGGAAAACAAGCTGCACTTAAAAAAAAATACCGAAACCTTTAGTTTCGGATTTTTTCAGGGAAGGTAGTGGTCCCTTGGACCACTACCTGCCCTGAAAAAATAATTTGGGGTCCAGTCACAAAGGGGAAGGGGTCCCATGGGGACCCCTTCCCGTTTGCGAGTGGGTTACCATCCACTTCAAGTGGATTATAACTGCGACTCCATTTGCGACCGCGTACGCGGTCGCAAATGGAGTTGCATACCACTCCAACTCGCAAATAGGAAGGGAACACCCCTTCTATTTGCGACTCTGAAATGCATTTTGCGAGTCGGTTCTGACTCGCAAAATGCATTTCAACATAGCAAACTCAGGTTTGCGACTCGCAAACGGCGATTTTCGCCGTTTGCGACTCGCAAACCGTTTGCTACATCTGGCCCTAATGCTCAACATTCATCTCCAGGAAATGGAATACAGGCTCCCTGTGTAATGCTCTTTTGATGAGGTGGCCAGGGAAATTGCAGGCACAGTGATTGTCATTCCTCTCAAAATACACAGGCAATAGTGGATTTCAGGACTATTTTCTGGCGTAAACCACTGGTGTAACAATAGCTTGGCAGCCCCCGCAGTGTGGGGTGGCCCCTGAGCTACAGGGGCCCCCCTCAGCACAGTACACTGTGCACAGGCAGTGGGCCTCTGGTCTGAGAGCCCCTGACTGGGTAAGGGACCCCACTCCATGCACTTTGCAGGGGAGTCATCTCAATTTCATGACTCCACTTATGTGAACTGCACAAGAGACTTCCCTACAACCTGAACCAGTTGAGCAGACTTAAGCGAAAGTTTTCTCATTCCAATCTGAAATGCTTACATTTGGGAGCATGCCTCCTGACATTAGGCAATATGGAGATGTAAAGTTCCCTCTGCTCCTAAAGGAAGTTTATAGACCCTCAACAAGAGCTTCATATGCTTTCAAGTCAAACAGGTTCTGCATATGATGTGAGAAGCAACGTTGCAATCTGATTACATGCCAGGAAAATGTCATCTTACCAAGGCTGCTCCACTTAACTCCAGCTAAATTTCAGTTCTCATTGGAAGAAAATCTTACATTGGAACTTACTATAAGAGCCTGCAGAAAATGATCTCAACAGACATTGTTTTCAAAGTCCATGATGAAAGATTTTTCAGACACATCAAAAGAAATCTTTACTTCAATCAGAAATCCTTCTTCATTGGAAGTGAGTTTTTTGTACTCAAAATTAATGTAATCGGCAACCATACCCATACACAATGCTTCATTGCAGCATCTCTAATGGAAGACAGCTTTTTTTAAAGTGGTCATCTACACATGCGGAGTTATTGACCAATAAGCCCTTTGCACTGTTGTGCTCGGTTCAGTTGTCCATGCCAATAATCAGAATATTATGAGAACTCATAATACTTTTTATCTGTGGTGGTCTCATAATTTCACATTTAGCATTCTATTTTATTGCCAGTGCACTTTAATATTTGGCCTCTAAGGTTGAAATCTGAAGCAGCAGATGCTCCGGTTTGGCTCATTACATTTCAGCGCCTGGTGAAAGATGAAAACATTTAGACGGCTTTTACATTTTCTACATTTTAGGAGTTTTGAGGTTCTATCTAGAAAAGACTACAAGTTGAGCAAATGAGTCCATTCGCTTATGAATTATGGTCATGTATGCTTATCTGCATCTAAGCAGTCTCTTTAATGCTGGATTGTCTCCTGCATAACCTTTTGTTTTTAATTAGGTGATAAGGCAGTCCCAAAGCACATTCAATGAGGCAAAATGGAGGAAGTTCAGCCTGATTGCTGAATGCTGTCTTAGCTGATGTCTGTATGGTAGCTAATTGGAAGTCTGTCCATACATGTACAAAGCACTATTGTCTAGATTCCGATACTAGAGCTGACTCTACTGTGAGGAAGGCTGCATTTAATAACCCTTTCATCTAATCCCCCACCTATAACAGCTGATGGTTCCAGGCCTGTGTCCTCCTTTTTCTCCTGTGAGTTTTCGGGGATATGCTTTCTACTTTGTTTTAAAGTTCATGACTATCAATGTAAATTCTGTGGTGCAGTAGAAATGGTTACTTGTAGTCCAGGGGAGAAAGCAGTTGGGTGGAAATCGCATCCATGAGCCATTTATTTTCAAAACTACTCTTCTCTTTTCTTTGTGAATCAGTCACAGTGAAGTCCACCAAACTCCTAGGTGGTATTTGAAAGCATTGCATACACTGTAATATTATTCTGATTTCATGCTAGTCCTAAGAATTGTAACTGTTTAAGTGCCCCAAGTGTGTTCCTTTCATGGTTAATTCCTTGAAAAAGTCTGTATAATTTCTTATTAGACAATTGATGGTACTGTACTGAGTGAAAAAGCAAACTTTGCAGAAGCTATTTGTTTTGGACTGACAGGTGCAGTAGTATGGCTCTGCTGCTGTTGGACACTAAGCTTGATGGCAGTGCTACAACAAATAAACTACTGTTATATATTGTGATAGAAAATGTTCAGCAAGGTATACAAATTACACCTCCTATAAACAAAAGTAGATGCAGATAAAGTTAGATGAAAGAAAACTTATTTGAGTGATACTTTACATGTATAACGCACCCTTCTACCAAAGGCACAAACAACAATGGATCACAAGATCCACTCCACACTTTAAATACAAAAAAAATAAAATAGCATTCAAATCAAAGTCCAAAAGGAGTTAAAAATCCATAAAGTAATAATTTGTAGGAAATGGATCCAATCAAATGAGTTTATTGAAAAGTAGAAGATTCTGTGCTCCAAAATGCATATGTTGTCACAACAACAGCCAATACGTTTTGTCACCATCCGTGACTTTTTCAAGGCTAATCATACATGAGGATCAGGTATATATAAAAGTGCACAATGTACTCCGAAGAAAGATAATCCACAGTAAGATGTCTGATTTGAAATACTGGAGATAGCCATCATAGGAAAATAATATCTGGCAGTGATGTATATAGTGAAGCCTGCATTGAATATAGTTTTGGGAGTTCCTGAATTATTTAGAGCATGGTCAAGCTAAGGACTATCTCCAAAGTATAGACGATCCTGAATAGTAAATAAGCACGCTGTCAAGAAACCTTGGTAATTCTCTGTATGTGGAACAGTAGTTGTGTGGCAGTATGGTGTCTGAGGTAAATAGAATACAGGAATAAAAACATTTATTTGATAGAGACTTCTAGCTGCAGATTCCTTACCTTTGAATTACTTGGTGTCAGCTTCGAATCCGGGATCTTTTTGCTGAGCAATACCATGCGCACGCCGCAGAGTGGCATTGTTCGGATCCATGTGTGTCATCTGGCTCTGCATGGCTTCATCAGTGTCTTTGGAGCCGTCTGTGACACCACGGTCGCCTACAAAGGCACCACCCCGGCGCAGTTCTTTCCCGTCTGTGCCGGTTAAGTGTAGAGTCGGGAATCAAGCTAACCTTTGCCTTTTTTGGCAAGCCTTTTTTCAACCGGTTGGCAAATTATTTTTTTGTCTGTGCAAAGAAGATGTCATCCAGGAAGACAGGGTTCAAGGCCTTGTTGGTGACGAACCACCACCAGGTATGTCTCTGGTGCCACGACAGGGACCACGAATCGAAGTCGTGCTCCGACTGCCGGGCCATGTCCAGAAGGCTTTGAGAGAGTGGTCTCTAAAGCTCATGGTGGCCCGACATTCAACCTTGGTCAGTGCGACTTCTCGGTGGGTAAATTCCCACTCAGGGAGGAGGTCGCAGGACTGCTCCGGGAGTCCTAAGTTCTCTTATTCCCACTCGAGGTCCTCGGGGCACTCAGGGAAGAGGCACAAGAAGAAGAAGAACTCCAAGCAGACTTTGACTTTGCCACGCCCGTTGGCTGACGAGGTATCACTGAAACGTCGACGTTCTGAGCTCGGTTCTGTGGAGCCATTGCCAGGGCCGGCTTTGTGTCTCCCCCCTTATCCGGGAGCCGGAGCGACCCCGCTCAAATAAAATAATGAAGCCATGCACCTTGTTTTTGAGCAGGCTTCCCCCGCGGGTGGTTTTCGGACTCCGTGGGGTCAGCAGATCCGGACTGGCACCGGTTCCTCACAGTTGGTATCCTCTTGCGCTGGGTCCAACGTCAGCGCTCCCCCCACTGCCGGCGGCCACTGGTGGTGGAAGCCTCAACCTCACTCCTGATGATCCGGAGCTGGAACAACATCACACAATGCCCATTCCAACTTCGACTGTACCAACTCGGCCCAGAACAGTGCCTGAGGCTTATTTTGATCAACCAGGCACAGGTGAGGAGTGGGAGGGGTCTGAGGACCTTTTGGAATATGGATTAGTAGAGCAGGACTTGTATGAGGATCTAGGTGAAGCCAGCAGACTGGATACCTCTCCAGATGCTGGTATGCTCTCACCTCCTTCTGTGGCTACAGAGGACAGCGCATCATACGCCATGGTGGTGCGTAGAGCGGCTGAAGTCTTGGATCTGGACTTGCGTATGGTGCCGGTCAGGCCTAACATCCTGACAGAGGTACTTCAACCAGGGGGTTGCTAAATCGGAGCCGATCTTATGCTTTAAAAAGGCCCTTACTGATGTCCTGCTGGGGATGTGGTCCAAACCCAGCATAGGGGCTCCTGTGAATAAGACAATTGGTCGCTGCTATCGACCAGCTCCTACCGGCCCTAGTTTCCTCACCCAACTGCCCACCCCAGAGAGCTTAGTGGTCCCATCCTGTGGTGCCTTCCCTTCCGCTTCGCCAGATAGGGAATCCAAGAGGCTGAACCAACTTGGGAAGAAGATGTTTTCTTCCTTCAGCTTTCAGCCTGGAATTGAGGTCCGTACACCTCATGCCTATAGGGCAGTTTTTCGCATACCTTATGGGATACAGTGACACAGGTGCTGCCTGGGCGTACAGGACACTCTCAACGAAGCTGTCAAGGATAGGAGAGATGCAGCCAAGTTTACCATTCGGTGTGGCTTGGACACGACTGACTTGCTGGGCAGGGCGATTTCCTCAATGGTGGCCCTTCGTCGCCACACCTGGCTGCTTACCACTGGCTTTTCGGGGGATGTCCAGGCAAATCTGATGGACATGCCCTTGGTGAGAAGGCAGACTCAGCTCTAGAGCGGTTCAAGGACTCTCGAGCCATGGCCAGATCCTTGGGCTTCTCGGCGCCCTCTCACCAGCAGTCTGCCTATCTCCCCTTTCGAGGCTTTGGGAGGGGCGGGGTACCACGCCAACCACAGGTCAGCCACCGTCCTCCAGCTTCAGAGCATCTAGTGCAAGGATGAGGTTGTGGTACCTTCAGACCCAGAGGGTGTAGCCAGAGGTCAGCCACCACCCAGCCCCCCTCTTCGCAACACCCAAGCCCTCCTAGTATGGTTCTGCAGGACCATGTTCATCCAGTTGGAGGGAGGATTTGATTTCATCTCCATCACTGGCGGTCCATAACATTGGTCAAATGGGTCTTGCAGATCATACAGAAGGGCTATTCCCTCCCCTCCCTGTATCCCTCCATTGAAAGAACGACTGATTGAGGATCATTTAATCTTGCTCCGCATGGAGGCTACAGCTGTTTTGGCCAAGGGAGTCATAGAAGGGTCCCAATGTCAGAAGTAGGCAGTGGTGTATTATTCCTGATACTTTCTGATTCCTAAGAAGAACAAGGGTCTTCACTCTATCTTGGATTTAAGTGCGGTCAATATCTTCCGCAAAAAGGAGAAATTCAAGATGTTCACTCTAGTTTTGGTCTTGTCTACCCTAGACCAAGGAGACTGGATGGTAGTGATGGACTTGCAGGATGCGTATTTTCACATCCCCATCCTGCTCGCCCACAGGCATTACTTGCGGTTCAAGGTGGGCAGCGAGCACTTTCAGTTTACTGTGCTCCCTTTTGGTCTCACCAGTGCCCCTCTGGTGTTCACCAAGGTGATGGCTGTGGTAGCAGCCCATCTGTGCAGGTTGGGAATTTCAGTCTTCCCCTTCCTCAACAACTGGCAGTTGAAGGCTCCTATGCCCCAGGCTCTCGTCACTACGGCGGACCTCCTGCATTTGCTGGGGTTCAATATAAACATGCTGAAGTCACACCTGACGCCCTCTCAGAAGCTCCCTTTCATCTGAGCTATTCTGGATACAGTGCAGTTTCGGGTTTATCCTCCCAATCAGCAAGTCCAGGATATTCAAGTTATGATTCTGATGTTTAGGCCTCTATCCTGGATTTTGGTGAGACAGACTCTGAGGCTTTTGGGACTCATGTCTTCCTGCATCCTGTTAGTCAAAAATGCCAAACGGAATATGAGGGCTCTGCAGTGGGACCTGAAGTTCCAGTGGGCACAGCATCAGGGAAATCTTACGGACACAGTTCAGATCTCAGAGGGAACTGAAAAAGACCTGCAGTGGTGGTTAGTAAACTGTGATTGGGTCAAAGGCAGACACGCAATGTCAGCAGTATTGCACGTTGGAGTTTCCAAAGCAGCAATCGCTCAGCGACGCTTTTCATTGTGAGTGGAGTTCAGGTCTTCTGAATGCTTTTCAACTCATACCATTCCTGCCCAGAGTTCTCAAGAAGATCAAGAATGACCAGGCCCAGTTGCTCCGGATTGGGCATGGAGAGTCTGGTATTCTGAGCTTCTCGAAATTGACATCAATCCTCTGATAAGGCTACTTCTTCGGGAGAATCTTCTGTCGCAGCAGCAGGGGAGGGTTCTCCACCCAAACCTATTGACTCTGCACCTTCATGCATGGAGATTGAGTGGCAGCAGTTGATGGCTTTTGACCTTCCTCCCAAAGTCTGTAAAGTTATTTTGGCAGCCATGCTTTCCTCCACTAGAACGATATACGACTGCCGTTGGAAACGATTTGTATATTATTGTACAGAAAGGTCTATTGATCCTCTTTCTGAAATTCTTCCCTTCATTCTATCCCTTGCCCAGCAGGGTTCTGCCTTAGGGACGCTCAGGGGCTATCTTCCTGACTTATTGGCATTTCATCTGCTGCCTGATCAGCCTTCTCTGTTTAAATCCCCCATTGTACATAGATTCCTCAAAGGGCTTGTACAAATGTTTCCCCCTTACCCTTTGCTATACCCAACGCAACTTGAATCTGGTCCTCATATTTCTGATGTGTGCTCCCTTCGAGCCTTTGCATAACTGTCCCCTCCGGCTGCTCACCATCAAGTCAGCCTCCATTGTGGCAATAACATCTGCCAGGAGGGTGAGTGAGAGGCAAGCCCTGTCATCAAAGACACCGTATCTCACTATCCAGACGAGTTGGTACTCAGAACTCATGCCTCTTTCCTCCCCAAGGTGGTGACCCCATTTCATCAGGGTCAGAACATCACCCTGCTCACCTTCTTTGCGGCACCGCATCTCTCTAAAAAAGAGGAGTGACTCCTTTGACTGGACCTAAAAAGAGTTTTGTTGTTCTACCTTGACCACACTTCCAGGTTCCAGGTGGATGACCAACTCTTTGTGGGGTATGTTGGAGCAGAGAAGGGTCGGGCAGTGCAGAAGTGAACCATTTCACGCTGGGTCTTTCTCTGCATCAAGATCTGCTACACATTGGCCAAGAATCAGCCTCCTGAGGGCTTGTGAGTTCATTTTGCCAGGGGCAAAGCTGCTACCACTGCGCTAGCTTGAGGCGTACCAGTCCTGGAAATCTGTAAGGCGGCAAAGTGGGTATCTTTGCGCATGTTTACAAAGCATTACTGCCTGGACAGTCAGGTATGAAGAGACAGGCACTTTGCCCGTTCAGTCCTACAGAACTTCTTAGTGTAAGGAGTAGTATCCGCAGCCCACCGCCAGGAGGTTATGGCTTGGGTATCTATTCAAAGGTAAGGAACCTGCAGCTAGAAGTCTCTACCAGATAGTGCATTAACAAAGATAAGTAACTTGTTCATCTGATAGAGACTTCTAGCTGCAGATTCCTTACACCCACCCATGCCTCCTTGCTCTGTGGATATTACTAGTAAGATTAGGGTTTACCCCTTTGAGGGCCCTAATTTTGCACAGACAAAATGTTGGTTCTATACAGGACTCTGTGCTTCTGGTGTGGAAGTTTTGTGGATAACAGAACTGATGTACACGCGCCGGGGTGGTGCCTTTATAGGTGACCATGACATCACAGGCGACACCAATGACGCTGACAAGGCCATGTGGAGCCAGACGACGCACACGGATCTGAACGACGCCACCCGACGGCACATGCAGGGTATTGCTCAGAAAAAAGATTCCAGATTCAAAGCTGGCGCCAGGGAATTTAAAGGTAAGCAATCAGCAGCTAGATCGAGTCTCTAACAGGTATTTCGTTACGAAAGGTAAGTGACTTGTTCTTTTCTTGGTTACAGCAATGGGTATTTTTCACCTGATTGCAGTGATATGAATTACTGACCTCTCAAATGGAGAGGTCTGGCAACCACAGATCTGGGAGGTCCTCCAGGGAGCAATGCTCTCTCTAGAAATGTGGCTATGCGTTTCCATTCAATGCTTTCAGGTAGTCCCACAACCCTGATTTTATCACAGAAGGCTCACTCTTCTGAGTCTTCATCATATATTCCAAATACCAGGGTCTTTTGGTCATATCTTTCCTCTTCACAGGAAGGCCCTTGGTGGCGTATATTAAACTTTGCCATTACATGCTCTGTTATCTTCCAATGGACATCTCAAATTAGCCCCAGATCCACCACCACAGTGTCTATTGTGTGTTCCATTTTGTCTAGAGTAACAGAAATTGCTGCCAGAATAGTCTCCAATTTATTAGGGTTTCCCATGGTGCCTGACTCATCAGAGTGTGAAGTCAGTGAGTCCACAGGTGTCTCCCCTTAGCACATTGCACTGCGTTTACATGTTACAGTACTGTGACTGACTCATAAACTTCCTTTCCATGAGTAAGTATAACTTATGTAAAGATAAGCATAAAGTGACAAGTTACTCACACTCCTTTACAGAAAAATCTTTTTGAATTGGGCTCATAAAGCTTAGTGCAAGATGTCTAGACTCTACAGCAGTCAAAATAAAAAAAACTAATGCATTAATAATGTACCTACACAATTAAGCATTAAAGTGCCATTGAGCAAGATGACACTCCAGCATTTTCTGGCTACAGGTCTATCATCGTCACGCATAGTGATTTCTAATGCCACAAGCACACTTGATTTTGCTATGTCATGCGATGAGCACAGAAACATGAATTGCATTGAATAGAGTACTTGCTCAAATCCTTAAAAATGATAGTCATCTATTCTGACCTATGTTACAGTATTGTTCCTTCATAGAATATCTACTTTGGAGTTTATTTCAGTGCAGAAGGCAACTTCATATTCTATGCTATGTATCTTTTAAAATGTAAGACACACATATTCATAGTATTGTTGTTAAATGCAGGATAAATGCCCTTAATATTTGATCATTCCTTTCTTTAATTTCAGCTTATCTGAATATTATGATTATCCACATGGCGCCAGTGATGACTCGTATGATTCATATGGTGAGTCACTAAATTATATTTTGCATCTTGATTGAGAACAAGAAATAGGATGTGTCTGAAGTTATGTTTCTGACTTTAGGCTTCATGACTCATGGATGAGTTGAAAGTGCCTATAGAAATGCCAAGGTTACTTCCCTTATTTCTGTGCGTTTTTCTGGTTCATTGCATTTTCCTCCCCAAATGTTGATCTTTATCTAATGGCAGAAATGTGACCCCCTCCAGAATCTCCATTCTGTTGTAAGGCAAAGAGGATGGAAAATACCTTATTTCCCTTGGATACTTGGATTTTACATTTAGCAGCATATGACCTGTAAATAATTTTTAAATTTTTCTTATGTGGTTAAAAAGAGCTGACTCCTTTACGTACCTCATTGGCCTATCAATTCCTTCTTTGGCATTCTCAACATTTAGTTATTACTTGACTTCAAATTCACTAGAGCACTTTAATCAAAATGTGCCAAATGCAATTTTAGAGTCCACAATATTAACAGCACATCTTTTACCTGAAATTCACAAGTTCATATGATATCAGTGTTAATATTAATTACACCCTAATGTGGATTCTGGGTGTCATTAGTAAAACTTGTGCCCCAAATGTCACACTTGTAACTCAGAATGGAAAGGGCAGCAGGTAGAAGTGGCAGGCTGTTTCAAATAGAGCAGTATTGCTGCACATTGGTAATTAAGATTAGAGACTGTATGCTGTTGTGCAGGGCATCAATCTCTAAAAGTCTCTGTTTAGAACTATAAATCAATGTTATTGACACTTTATCCAATAACATGTTAAATTCTCAATGTGGAATGGGAAACAAAAATCAAGCAAACTTTCACTCACTAAGAGATGCACCAAAACTGTTGTAGGTTTTAGTCTATTATCAGTTTGTTATTCATTCCAAGATTAAATTAGAATAACTAGAAGCTGCTTACAGTTTTCACTTGGTACTCTAATATACTGGAAAAAGAAAATTTAGCAAGTTGATAAAAGCAGTAGACCATGTTATTCACATTGCGGGTATACTCTAGCCTTACAAAAAAGTGGCACATAAATAAATGAAGGCCAGCCTCACCTCTCATTTAAATCATTATTGACAAATAATTCAATATTATATTGTATAATATATCCTTTTTGAAATGAACATGGAAATATTATATTGTTGATTTTGCAAACTCGTTAACATTATTAAAGTTTCACCTCATATCGAGTAATGAGTATTCCATTAAGTTCCATTAAGATTTTCTTAGATTTGGACAAGAAATAATTGAGCTTGTTCAGACAATATATAAATATGCCAATTATTGACTTTTGAAACTTGTACACTTATATACCACTTAAGTGAACCTGCAGCAAAGCTGAATGTTGTCAGTGAAGACGTGTGTGCCCAAGATGGTTCCATAAATGTAGTGGAATTGTTGTTATATAGTTGACATGCATTCATTTCACATAATCACATCTATATAATTCAAACTCCTTTTCCTTAATTAGGACAAGAAGAATGGAATAACTCTCGACACAAGGCCCTGTCAGCAAGGACAACAAAGGGAACCTACAGAGAACAACCCTATGCCAGATACTGATTGTACTGTCAGATGTTGTGAAATATCCAATCTCCTCCAGTCCTGTATACTGTTCAAAGTAATTTTTCTATGAACAATCCCTTTTTATTAAAATACAAAGCATAAATCTGAATGGATGGACTCAACTTAAACTTTTTTTTGTTGAAAGCACAAATTGAAGAGCAAGACTTGTAAACCAACGAACTTTCCTATTTCCGGTCTGCATTTGAAGAATAGGCGATCAAAAGAAGACCATCAAAATAACCTTTCTTTAACTAGTGTTAAAAAAACTAGATCTACTAAATATGTTAATACATTATTTTAATAATATGAGCGTAACCTTTTATTTTAAAGGTTTTGAACAGAATTTAGTTCTCTTTAGCTTTATCTCTTAACCATTTGCTAGCTTTCTCTTGTAAACCTGAGTAAAATGAGAGAAATTACAAATGCAAATAATGTGGTATTCTTTTGTAACTTGAGTCTTGAAATGTTCTGTAGTGTTAAGCAAAGTCTAGTCTTGCTTGATACTAAATAAACTTTTGAAAGAAAACAAATGTGTGAGACAGTAATTTTATGCTTCATTTTAAAAACGTTATAAATAGTAGTAATCAGGGAAACCTATTATAACAATGATCTTCATAAATGACTCACATAAACACTGGACAATTTCTAAAACTTGGTATAAACTTAAATATATACGTTCACATGCTCACCGTAAATTAAAATGCTTTTTAAAGTTTCCAAAGTGTAATGGTTCTGCTTGAATGCCACGCTAAACGTATGCGATTAAAATTTTGTTTAAAATTGTTTTAAAATAGTTAATGGATTTTATTAAAAGATGTGCCTAGTATTCATCTTGTTCAGCATTTCTTCACTAGTGCAACTTTGGAATTTTTATGAGAATTTTGGTACCTAAATGAACACCTCGCTCCGTGCTGGAAGCAATTAACACAAAGTTTTAAAGACATTCTGACTTGACTTAATGAGATCGCATTCATCAGAGGCAGAGGATGTGTAACCCTTAAAACGGCCTTCATTTGCAAAGGTAAATAAAGAAAATTAGATTTTAATCTCACTTAATTTATCTTTAACATACCAACTAAAAGCAGGGACTTGTTTAAGATAGAAAGTATCATTTTAGAAATTCATAAGGCTTTAAGACCACTTAAATTTTCATTTTAAAATTTTAACTGTGATAATCATCTAAAAAGCCTTAGTTAAGTCACTTTAATTTGGTCCAATACTTCCCTTTTAAACACCCTGTAAACCCACATAACTAGCAATTTGTTAATACCTTGTTTTTTCAATAAAGTCTAGTAACTAATATCTGCTTTCATGTTTCTAGTTTTAGTGAGAGATTTTTCTTTTATCATTTAGCTTAAATCTTTAGTCGGTGTTGACAGTTTGAGAACAGTAAATCTGTATATGTGTAATCTATTTCACATCATAACAGCTTATCTTCTTTTGGCAGAGTGCACTATATATCTGAGGAAAAAGGACATTGAGTGCAATGGAGATTTGGAAGGTATATATCACTTTCTGTATATACAAATCAATTGCAATACACTCATAACAACCAAAAGAGTTTCTTCAAGTGAACTTATAATATCCAAAAATGGAAATAACTTTATTTCCCCATTACTGTGTAATATTTCATGAGAGTAAATCTGCTCCTATGAACTGCTAGTCAGCATCCATAGTGGGTTCGTCCAGGAAAGTTTGTGCAGATATACAAATTTGAAATTTGTGAGTATTCTCAACTTATTTTCTGAATACTCCCAGCTGGAGAACACTAATTTCCAAATTCGAATGGAACACCCCTAAATATTGTGGTGGAGCAGAAGAAAGGGTATCTCAAAAGGGAATAAATCCATAGAGGGCAAAAGTGTTACAAAGTGCAAATGTACTCATGCTAAAAATTTAATATTATGCTTGTACAAATGCCTTCATGTTAGTGTACATGCAAGTTCTCAAAACAGTTTTCATAAGTGCACATGGGAACCTGGGATTGTTGGAACATCTGAAGAGACCTGGAAATCTTCAGGAATTCGAAAAATAACCCAACAGGGCAGCAAAACACTAATAGGGCAACTCAAACGTTTATATCAAAAAATAATAAAGAAAAAATATACACTGAATCACTTAAGTCATCTTTAGATACATGAACATTGAATGTCTCTGTAAATAAATACAATGAGTATGATATAGCATGGTCAACTCAGAAGATAATACAATATGATCTTTAATTCATAATCAGCCAGCCAATTTTACAATAAATATTTCGTTTATTGCCCACATAGTCCACGCATTAAATAATAGTATCAGTGGAAAAGTTGTGTTAAACTGATGCTATTTTCAGTGGGCCTCCCCAAGCTTTGCTGGACTTTTCGTCAACATTTTTGATTCAAGTCCATAAAAGCACCATAACTGCATCAAATGTTTTGATGCTGTTGTGCTAACGGGCACCATGGTGCACTGTATTATAAATACAGAGCTACCATGGTGTCATTAGGGGGGCACAGGGTGACGCAAGAAAAACTGGTGCATCGGAGCCCAGGCACTAGCTCTTATTAAAGGAGACCCTTTGTTGCAAACCAGCAAGGTAATTTTCAAACCTTTTTCTGAATGGGACACATACTGTACTCTATCAAACTAAAATCAGATATGTCCCCACAGGAATGCAGAAATGGAGTAGCATAAAACTACACAACTGACTAGACAATTGGGTTGTCAAATCTGAGTTCTTGATTGCAATGATTTTGTTAAATAAATATACACTAATGATGGCATTTGCCAAACTACGAGATAGACCCTGAAAGACATAGCCTACATAAAAGTAATGTTTTGTACATTTCCCATAGTCTATGCAATGCAAAGATGAGGGAAGTTTCCAAAGTGGTGACACCCCATATTACTCCTAATGTAATCCAATAAATCCTAAATTGTCTGTAACTGTTCTTAAACCCATGGTAAATTATTTCTGAATTAATTAAATATGGCATAATATGGCATACAAAGTAGTAACAGTTTGCTTTTACATTTGTATTGCACTGAAAAACCACATATATCCATCTAGTATATGTGCAGATATTAAGCTGTAGTACTTGGATAATGAATTACCCTGGATGATAGAGAGAGAGATAGATATAAAAATATAAATAAAAAGTTACTGTATATGTTATTTTGACTAAAAGGAGAGGCATACGATAATGAATTACAAGGCAACGCTATATTTGTTATCAAAGTAGTTCATTGATTTAAAATTTTGCAAATTATGTCATTTGACTTGACTTGTCAAGCATTATTTGAATAAGTCTTTCTGAGTTATATAGAGACACATATTAGTGGCTTACATTGATCTGTAGAAGATGCAAAAAAATGGATAATTAATTTTCTATAAAGTGAAAATCTAGTGTTTGGAAACCTTTCAGAAGACTAGTGGACATCTCCAAGTAACACCATAAATAACATTTAAAGGTAGAATACACTACAATTAAGGAAAGATTTGAAAGTTCTCTTATGATATATTTGATAAAAGGACATTCCAGTGAGAGTGAACATCTAGTAGAAATCTGGTAGAAATTAATATTGCAAACATGACGATGTTTGTAAAAGGAGAACAGTTCTAATAAACAAAGCAACCATCATGGGGCCCAAATCATGCTGTAAAGGTCTCAATGACACAGGCCAGTACAAAAAACACTACATGTTTATTAGAAACTGAAACAAAAAATATTAACAGAAGCTGTATACACAATACAGGCAAAATCTTGAATTGGGATGTTCTCATTACCAGCTTATGTCATAGTTGGACTCTTGCTCTAGGCAAGACTGCTGGTTTAAGTATGACAGTACTTATGTTTGTAGGCAAGTATGCCAATCCTACAACAGAATGCAACTGTTGTCCCAACCCTTCAGGCTTACAAGCAGCACCTCACCTAACGCCCAAACGGTTAAAGGTGATTTGTGGCAGCCTTTACGCAGGGACTCAAAAGCGTGACATCTCAGGGAGCGTCGAAGTTCAAATGAGATTACCCCTTTCTCACATTAACAACATGTCACAATCATACACAGGCAATGAAGAAGATGCAGTAAAGTTTCAATAATATTTATTTCATCAGAACTGCAATCTGCAATAAGTTGCATCGGCTGCAATGATTAGGATAATGAACAATGCATGGAACAGAATTGTAAAGACGAGTCTTTAACACAAAGAGCCCCACCTTCTTGCAATATCACTCAATTTCATAAAGTGTGCGATATGTCCTAATACCCTAGTCTGTAGGCCTAGCCTTTAACCCAGAAGAGAGCTAGGTATGTTAAACCTCAATCTGCCAATACCATGTCCATAAGCAGAGCCCCCAACCCTTGTTACCTTGGAATGAGGTCTCTAACTCAGACTCAGCAGTGTCAAGGTGACGTGCCACAGTGATAGCAGCAACGGCATCTGGCCAGAATCCCTCTGTCTTAGTTTGGCAACAAAATACTCCAGAACTACAGTGAATATAGCAAACAGTAAGACATTCCAGTGAATGCCTGCAGAAGGGTCAAACATTTACTCATACAATGCATGTTTAGCAAACAAAAAAAGGTAAAATTACACAAACGTGTATGCTTACCTTTGTAAATTGGACCTGTTCTCCCTTTGACTTCAGTAAGGTAATTTATCTTTGCCATTTAAACTCTCTTATCAGTTAGTCTTTGTTTTTATGATTTCTTTTCTTATTCATTTTTAATATGTTTTGTTTTGAAGCAGTGTTGGTGTTTGGTTGCTATTTGTATATGCCTCATTCACTCCTTTCTTCTAAACATTGCTTAGTTGCCCAGACCAAGCTACCAAAGATGGGCCAAGGTTATTTTTAATAAAGCTATTGTAATAAAGGTGCTGACTCTTCTCACCACATCCTGCCTGTCAGAGTCCATACTGTGCACTGAGATGAGAAAGGCCCCTCGTATGTGGCTTCTGTCTTCAGGTTGCTGTAGTAATAAAAAATCAAAACCTCCAGCAGGGTAAAACTCCAGATGTACCTAGTGGAGGATTACCCCTCACTCACTTCCTTCTCTGATATATTCACTTTAAGATAAGTGGAATGGAGATTAACTTACACTTAATGGCAACAACTGAAAGGAAGGTTGACTTATGTGATCACAGATTCTATTCATACTGAATGATTACAACAAGATCTGTGGATGGTTTTGTCTGCGGAAGGGTTCCAAATAGACAGAATCTCATCCTCATTAGAGACATTTTATTGTGAAATCGGTATTTCCTTTTATTAGTTCCCTTCTCTCTAGAGGTTACTCAATATTCACAAGACTTCCATGATCTTTAAGGATGATGCAATGTAAATTTAAGTATAGAGTACACTTGAAGTTAGGGTTTCTACACCTTTGATAGAATCATGAACCATATGCACTTTGATTGTAATTCTCCCCAGAAATTGTAAACAGAATGTCTGCCCATTATGCTTGTGAGAAATATGGAACATTTGATGTGATAATACTGTTATGACTTGTAGAAGATAAGTAAAGTCTACAGTTTACAACACCTTTTATGTTTTTTGTGGTGGAGATTCTATTTGGTAAGTTTAATCTTTCCTCCAGAGTCTGTGTTAATTATTCTTAGAGGGTTGCATTAGGTGAATGGCATTCAAGAGTCTGTATGAACAACTTTTTCTTAGGTTGCATCTGGTAAATGGCTTTCTTCATGTGTTTATTTCCAGGACCCTTATGAAAAAGATGAAGTCATTGGTGTCCTTTACAGTGAAGAAAGTCTCAGTAAAGGCATGTCTGTCTTTCCATTTTAACTGACGAGGAAGAGTGCACAAAGTTCGAGAATGAGATGAGGTTTAAATATACACTAGAAAATTTACAAAGGTGAGTATTAACTAAATTGATATTACAGGTATATTACAGGTGTTTCTAGACTAAAATCTAGAGAACTACAGTTTCAGTGCAAGTTGGACATTGTTAGTCCTCCTTTCTTTTCCTACCCCTGCTTAAGGATGTTAACTATTTCAGATCTTCATCCCAGTGTTGTGCTGCAATTTGCTATCCTTTGTATATTATAGAACTGTTGTGTTTGATTTTTAATTCTACTCTCACATCTACATAGATAAGGCTTCATCATGTTCTTTTCTTTGTAGACAGAGGTGATTATTTATAGGCATAGGGCTATTTTGGCCCTTAGCTAGAGGTCTATTCCCAAGAATTGTTTCAAGTTCAGTCTTCCCCTTGCATACAGATATAGATGCATTACTTTTTAAATCTTGCAGTTAGGGTCTTGTGGATGGATTCTGAACATTTATTAGACGAAAGGGAATATGGTTTCAATTTTCCTTGCAGGATTAATTCAGAAGTATCCCTCTTTCTGACACTAAACTCGTCAGTATAGTTTTGTTTCACCCAAAGACAAGTTTGTGATTCTGAATTCTATTCCTTTTGCATTGTGCTTCCTATGTCTTGTATGGTAGACATTTGGACATTAGATCCTGGAAAACCTGGTTGCCAAACTTTGACCTTGATGAAAACATGTCTTGTTTCTCGGCACACAGGAAAATGTGCAGTGTATTTCTTCTTCAGGTTAATTCTTCCTTTTTGTCAGTGATATATGTAATTCTTTATATATGTATCAAGTCATTGAGTACGTTGAAACAAAGAATTGTGTTTTTGGTATTCCGCTCTGGGGCTCAATAACAATGTAATTCTCATTGAGGAGAGCTCCATTGATAAGTTTGAGTAGCCCTGGTTCCAGGAGCAGTTTCTACAAAATAGATACATAATGTAATTTTCTTTACAAAGGCAATTTTTCTAACTATATATACATGTATCTATATATCTATATTCACTGACGAAAACAAAGGTTACAGGGACGTTATAGGTAAGTTGATGTTTTACCTGTAGAAAACCAGAGAAATTCAGCAGCTTATGTTAAGAAACTACCACTCGTTGCCTGCAGCCAGACTCTATGGCCAACCCCCTTACCACCCAACCCTACGCCATGCACAGCCTCTGGCTCTGCATGGCAGGAGCTGCCCGTGGCCTGTCTCTCTGGGTATGAGAGTGTGTATCCGGGTGTAAGAGTGACTGTGAGAGTGGCTGTTTGGGTGTGAGTGGGTGTGTCAGTGTTTTAGTGGGTCTGTGACTTGGTGTGTCAGTGTGTGTGGGGTTCTGTGAATGGGTGTATGAGGGTTCCAGTGGGTCTGTGACTGGGTGTGTGAGTGGGTCTGTGAGTGGGTGTGTGAGGTCTGAGTGGGGCTGTGCGTGGGTGCTTGAGGATAAGAGTGGGTCTGTGAATGGGTACGTAAGTATCTGAATGGGTCTGTAAGTGGGTGCTTAAAGGTCTGATTGGGTGTGTGAGTGGTAGAAAGAGAATGAAAGAGGGAATTTTAGAGAAAGAGAGTGAGAGGAAGAGAGATAGTGTTTTAGGCTTTGATCAATGATTTACTTAGAATTAGATATTTCTGGACAAATTGAAAGAAAATGTATTTGTCAATTGAAAAGAGTGAGATCACCTTTCAGTATGAACCTTAATCTTTTGAAGTTTAAAAGAATTTTAAAAAGGAAAATGACCCCAGAGACAACTGAAGTAGAAGCGTCAACTTTCAGTGTGACGTTCTGTCACCTTAACCTTAAAGCCATGGATGGCTCCTTACTGTGGTACTTCCAGACACATCTATGACACTCAACACACTTATGCGATTGGAAAGAAACGTGAATGGCCCATCACTAGGAAGGTTTAACAGTTAAAACACTAGTAAATAAACAAACACACTGCCCGGCAATACTAGGATTTGAACCTATTGAGTGACAGCACAACACCTTGAACATTAGGCCAGAAGGGACTCTGTTGCGCTCTGCATCCTTATGTAACTATAACAATCGTACCAAACATCTTGCTAGTCTGACTCTTTGAAGTCATTGCATGGAGAGACCATTGCAATAACAATCTCTCTCCCTCTTCCATCCCTTTATGAGATGGAAGAGAGAGCGAGAGAGAGAGTGACAGGTCCACGGGGGAGCCTCAAAGTCCTGCAGTCCTTGCTGGCTCCCCATATCTGGTGGCCCTGCACATTTAATTTGTAATTGTGCCCCGGGGAGGTGGCGATGCCTGGGGCTGCAGGGGAACCAAGTGGCTCCCTTTGAAAATTTTAATGCCCTGGGACTTGTCCTACCCGGGGGTTTCACTGGCACAAGCACGGGAGCCTGCACTTTTTTTTCCTAATTTCTCACGACTCCTCGCACTGAAGATCTTTTACAAAATGCATTTTTGCTTAAGGGGTGCCTCTCTGGGACACCCGCATCAGAGCTAAGAAGTCAGGGTGTCCATACTCTGGCCCCTTTTCTTTTTAATTCTTTTTTTTTATTTATGTAAAGTGATACTTAATACCATATGGTAATCCAACTCCCCGCATGCAGCCAACACCATGCTCTGAATGGTATTTGGTCGTGCATGGCAGGGTGTTGGCCACAGGGGCCATACAGCCAACTCCCACATGCAGACAGCCCTATTATTTTGGTTTGTGACCAGGCCCTGTGGCCATCCTCCACCAAGGCAGCTAACCCCACACCACTTACTGCCAATGCCCGCATGCAGTGGGGGGTTGGCCACAAGACCTGTCCCTGGGAACCCCAGAGCCTTTTATTTTAAAGAAGAGGGGGGCGGCTTGGCTCCCTTCTTGAACCTGTTTTACCCTGGAGACCCCGTGCCCCAAGACCATACTTATTTTAAATGGTTTGGGCCCCATTTGGGCCCCCTCTCCAAGCCTCCTTAGACCCTAGGGACCCCATCCCTCAGGGCCACTATTAAAATTAAAGGGGAAGGACGCTGCATGCCCCCCTCCCTGAGCCTTGTAAAGCCCTGGGGACCCCATCCCCTGGGCCACTAATCAAAATTAAGGGGAGGGGAGGTTAGACCGCCCTTCCTTGGGCTGCTTTTGGCCCAGGAACCCCATCCCAGGGTCCAGTATCATATTCAGGGGCGGTGGGGGCACTCAACCCTCCTCCCCAGATGGATTTTGGCCCAGCGGACTCCATTCCTTTAGAGCCTAGTCAACAAAGGGTGGCTGCCCTGGTTCCCACCCAAAGCACCCACTGCACTATTGTTGGCGCCATGGGGAGAGCCCCAAAGGCCCCCAAGGCTCCAGCCTCCTCCAGCAGGAGTTGGCATTGCTCTCACCCACAGGGAGCCACTAATAATGCTGCTCCCTGTGGGTAGGAGCAATATTAAGATCGGTTTTCCTGCCCACATCACTAAGGGTGGGGAAACAAATCTGAAGTCCAGTCCCAGTGGGGAGGAGCATTTTTGAAGTTCCCACCAGCTGGGAGCTGCCTTGGTGTTTGCTCTTGTTTGGCTGTAGATTTGAAATTGCTCCTGCCAAGCGAGAGCAAACACAGGTTTCCCTGCCTTCAATAGTGCGGGCAGAAAAAACACTATGTCCCGGGGGTAGGCACCTCAGGACATAGCATGCAAGCCTGCCCTGGGGATGGGGTCCCCAAGCCATTAATGGCAATACAGCCCCCCCTCCTCTTTGCATACATGGGCAGGCCCAGGGAGTATGGGCTCCCTGGGGCCAAACGCAGCACTGGGAGGAGGGCTGTGTACACCTTCCCCCTTTACTACATGGGCAGGCCCTGGGGATAGAGTCCCCCGGATGAAAATGTCCCTGGGATGGGAGCCACGGGGTCTCCTTGCCCTTCACTACACAGCGTAGCCCAGAGTGATATAGTCTTCAGGGCTAAAAACAGCTCAGTGATGGGGCTGTGTGCCCCCTCTACCTTCACTACATATCAGGGCACCGGGGAGTAGGGTCCTTGGGGTCAAAATCAGCTCAAGGAGCGGGGCTACTACCCTGTTCCCCTTCACTATACAGCCAAGTGCCCAGGATGGGGTGCTTGAAGCCAAAATCAGCCTGGGGGAGCATGCATGCCCCCTCCCCCAAAAATAAAAATATGTTCCGCTTCGGACCCAGTCCTCCCGGGGAACTTTATGACTGGAGATCAGGCTTGTTAATTTTTTTTTTCTTTAAATTGCCACAGATTTTCAGGTCCTCCACAAATTTGCAGTACGATTTAAAATGGCCCCATGCCAAGGTATTCTTACCCTGCCCCCTTATGTATTTTTTTGCATTTTTTAGGACTCTGGACGAAGTCCGAAGTGATGACTGACACCACTTTCTGGTAGAGGTGGTGACAGCCAATCAGATCTCCGTTTGAAATCTGTCAGGATCTACGGAGCCTTCACGTCCCTAGATATACAAAATTGTTGAGCATTAATTGCTCAAAAACTAAATGGGTTTACACCAAAACACAAAAAGCTCTTGTTCTGGATCTAGCTCTAACTTTCTGCCAAATGTGGTATAAATCTGTTCTGTGGTTTAGGCTGTAGCAGTATCCAAAGTTCCTATGGGAAAATGAATGGAGAAAATGCATTTTGGGACGCACCTTTTTTCTCAGCCCCTGCTTGACTGATTACCCCTTAACTTTCCATGACAAATCTGGGCAAAAAAACACTTTTAAAACAAGTTTCATAGAGATTTGTTTAACTGCACCAAAGTTATTATCAACACAAAAAAATGCATTTCCTACGGAAACACTAGCCTAACTGTAACTACCCGGTGGCGACTGCTACTGGGTAATACATACATACATATACATACCAAACCAAAGGTTACAGGGATGTTATCCTTAGGTTCTAAATGTACTTGCACAAAACCATTGAAATTCAGCAGTTATAGTTATGGTTAGCTGAAGTAGCTATAGCTTGTGCCCTAAGGTAACTATAACTCATGCCCTGCCATGTACAGTTTTGCCCTCAATAATTTTACTGCCAATGTGACATTGATATTATGAATGATGTTATCAAAGATGTCATAAGTAATGTAATTTGTGGGATAATTAACAGCACTGATATGAACATTTTATTTTTATTTTTTAGGAAAGTTTAGTCTTCCAAAGGAATCATTACCTAACCTAATTGAACATGTACTCTAAATCTTCCTAGTATTATACCGTTAATTTACATTTGTGTGTGGTTGTTTTGCCAAAATTGGCTTAAACTTAAAAAAAACAAATCAAGTGACCATCTGAGTAACATGTCTCTTTATATTACCACTAGCCTTTGATAGAAGAGGCAACAAAAGCTTTACCCTTCAACGTGTTGCTCTTAATGTGTAACCTACATGCTTCATACTTTAAGTTGGAATCCTACAGTTGATATCTACTTGCAGACTACAGGATCTGTACAGATGTTTTTATGAATCTTTGGAACAGCGTAATCAAACTGTGTTATTGGACTGTATACTAATTTATTTAATGCGCTGATTTCTGCCTCCCATGCTTGCAGCCAGGCCCATAACTATGGTGATGAAGGAGGATATCACCCAAAAATTGGGTCTCATGACACACACAGCACTGAATGTAGTACTGTCATGCATGGCCTCACTGCAGTGTGTTGCTAAACTCAACTGGAAACCCCAGGTCCGGTGATACAGTCCTGCACGGGCACCTCCATATCACTCCTCCCGCTGGCAGAGGAGAACAACTTGTAGGGAGGGAACCAGCAGGACCAGGAACATAAGGCGCACATCCCAGGACCTACGGCTCTATACCCTAAAGAGAGAGAAGTGTGGCATGGAGTTGTCTCTTGTTTTCTGGGCTTCGAGACCCACACTGAACTACATCAGGTCCAGCAATCTGCCTGCATTTCTGGGTTACAGACAGCAAGGCATGTCTACCTCTTTTAAATAGGCAACCTCAAACAATTCAACACATACTGTGTTTATACATTCCCATCAATCCTGGGAGCTCTGGTGAAAGGCAAAATATATTGGCATGATTACCATGGTCAATATACAAGCAATAGAACCATATGTAATTGCAACCCTGCCCAACTTCCCTCAGCACAATCCCCCAAATGGAAATTATGGGTGGGGGGCCTAAACCTATATTTTATTGCAGCAGGAGTGGAAGATGATTTAAAGATGGTGCTGCTGTTGCACCTTTCAGGGGGCTGACATACAAACTGTTCTAGGCAATTCCAGAAGCTCGTCCCCCACACACCTCTGACACTAAGTTGCAAGTGCATGCTTTTTTACAAACTGACCTCAAAGAAATAAGTATGTGAGCTTCAAGACTTATTCAAAAGTAACGGGGTCTGAAAGACAAGACTCTCTCCCTCTTCTTAGACCAGTCAGTCCAACCTGTTGCCTTAAGACATCACAGAGTGGCTTTTCACCTGAGGCCAAAAGTGTAAGCGAAACTCAAAAAGTTTGAGAAAGCAGACATAGAGAAAGTGGATGGCCCCACTCCCTGGGTATCCCCGATTGTCATCGCTTGGAAACCCAAGCAACCAGATGAGGTGAGACAATTTGTTGATTTGTGGCTGCCAAAAGTCTCCATTGAAAGACACAGCACGTTATCCCCTCCTTAGATGACAAGTCAGAAAATTGAGTGGTGCCAGGTGGTTCTTGAAGATGGACCTTTGCATTGGCTACCACGAAATACTACTTAACTCTGAATCATGTTACATTACACCCATTTTGGATCATATGGGCCTCCACAGGTACAAAGGTTTTAACTTTGAAATATCTAGTGTCACTGAAGTGTTTAAAAACTTGATTCAGGAGGCACCTTTTGGGATATTAGGAGTCATAAATGTAAGGTATGACATCCTCATCTACTTTGTGTCAGTAGAAGAGGACAATGACAGGCAGAGAAAAGTGATACAAAAACTCCTAGAAAGAGGCCCAAGAGTACATAGAGAAAAGTGTGAGTTTCAATACCAATTCTCATCAGAAAAGGTTGCCCTGAACCTTGCTAAGGTCTGAGATGTCAAGACGGCGACCCTCATCCTGCTTCTCAGAAGTCCATAGTTTCCTAGGGATGGTAAACTATTGCAAGTTTTTAATCAGAGACCTGTCTACCTTCACATAACTCCTGGGAGAACTCACCAGAGGTTCAACACCATGGACCTGGGAAGTGCCCAAGAGGAAACATTTCAGAAAATTAAGGACTCACTGTCCGCATGCACCACCCAAGTCTACGTTGATCCAGTGAACTCTTATCAGCTATTCATCAATACCAGCCCCACTGTCCTTGGAGTAGGACAGTCACAAAGGCAAGAGTTTGGTGAGTAGATTCCTGTGGCATATGCCATACAGGCACTGGCCCTTCAGAACAGCGCTACTCGCAGAAGGAGCAGGAAGCGCTCGCCAGTCACTGGGAGTGTCACCACTTCCAACTGTATATGAACTGACACCCATTGGTGGTACATACCAATCACAAACCTCTTAATCCGCTGCTCCAAGGGTCAGCCTCAAAGCCATGCCTCACATAAGGAAATGAGCCCTCCAATTACGGGATTACTTGTTCAATGTAGGGTCTCAGAAACATGTGTACTACTTATCATTAGATCTGACATTTGTGGTTTGGTATTTTACCACACTTTTTACCTTCACTCCCCTCTTTTTACTTAGTTCATTTTTGTTGGCTTTTAGGCTTTGTGTACTTTACCCCGGCTAATCAGAGGATAGGTGTTTATGCTTTTTCCTCCTAAGATTGTTTTTCATTGTAGTAAAGCTATCTCTCCCATAGAGTAACACTTGGTACACTTAATAAGTGATAACTTCAGTTTGAAGATTTAAATTCCTCTTCAATTGTAAGGTTTAGAGAGTTGGCAGTGTACTGCCTAAACCAAATGTGCCTTTCTGCCAGTGTCCAAGGTCACATGACTGTGAATGGCTCTCCTCTGGTGTACTGTATATTTTTTTCAGACAGGGAAACAAAAGAGAATTGCGTGTGGAGCGAGGTGCTCCTTCCCTGAGCAGGGTGTCCTGGGGGGTTCACTCAGTCCTTCCTGAGCTTCAAATTATAGCAGAAGTGCTATACCCACTCCCTTCCTGCCTTCTATGACTGTCTGCCATGCCACTGACAAATGCAGCTCACACCTAGACCTGTCTCCCATTTGCTACCCTAGACAATTTGGAGCCAAACCCAGGAAATGGGGAAAGCTAAATATGGAGGCACCCCCTCCCCAACCCACAGGCTGGCACTTGGTATAAGAATGACAATCAATCAGTCAATCAAACTGGATTTGTATAGCATGGCTAATTGCCTGTGAGGGTATCCGGGTGCTGGAGGCACTCTCAGAACCTCTCATCAGAATGCTCTTGGATCTCTGGAAGGTTGTAAAGAAGAACTACCCTATTCTCTGAAGATGGAAGACTGGACCTGCTTGCCTTAAACCTAGGATCCCCACCAGTGATTCCAAGGGTCAGTTGTAATACCTCCTGTTAGGTTACAGGGACACAAGCTTCCAGAGTCTTCCCAGCAACTGCAACTGACCATCACCACCTGGACCTGCCTGAGCCCAGCTGCTGATCTCTGCTGGAATGAGTCCTGATCCTGAAGAAGTGCCTTAGAGGTACTAAACCCTTGGCTGGCATCAGAGTGTACTACCCCCACCTCAAAATCAAGCTGAAGTTGAAAATCCAGAACTTTGGTTCTCTTTGTGACCGCAAGCAGACTACTCATGTCAGCAACAATCACTGCCTCTCAGGCAAAACTAATTTCTGTTGGCGACCTGCTCTTCATGCCAAACAGCGACCGCCCCCCTCTCCTGTCAACATGAAGCTCCAGCAATCATGGCTCCTCCAGCCAATGATGATTTTCTTGCCCCTCGCCAATGCGAAACTCCATCTGAGGTAGGCTTGAACTTGTGACTTTGAACTCGTTCTGTGCATTCAAATACTTATACGTGGTTCTTTGTACTTTTTGTTTTTTGATTTTTGGTGCTACATTCACCTAAACCTTTAAAAAGTAATTACTCCAGTTTTAGATATTGGATGTTTTGTTGTTCTGGCTTCTTTGATTTATTACATTTTACTATATTTTTCTAAACTGGGTTAGGATTTTTCTTCTGTTATGTTCTCAGTACTGTTTGACTGCTTGGATAAATACTTCACACATTGCATGTAAGTCAAGCCTGATTGCTTTTGTGCCGAGCTACCAGAGAGTTAAGCACAGTTTTATTTAGGAACTTTTGTGGTGCATCCTGACAAGAACTGTGTTCACTAATGACCTCATTTCCTATACTTATCAATGTATCCTTGGGCAGTGAACTCTCAAGAACAGGTAAAGGAAACATGGAAGTACAATAGATATGTGACTAAAAGATCCCTACCGACTGTTGGAAAAAGATTAGATCCCACTAGGCTCAAAGAGCACCCAAGACACAAAAGACACTGTAATCACTGTATAATGTGTGATATGAGCTGACCGCAGATGACAAAAAATGCCTGCTTCAAGCCATTGACTGGTTAACCCCAGCTGCTTCGTAGCCCATGCCCGGCACCAAGGAGTGGTACAGGCAAAAAGTTGGTTACACAACAAGTTACTGTTCCTGTAGTAGAGAAGCTGGTGGAAATAACTGCAACTTTCGAAATATGTATCATGTACCATGTCACAGGACAACCCAATCAAGTGGCCCCTACCATTACGGAGGACGGCCCTGGTAACCATGGGTCTGTGGCAAAATGGGCTTGATAGCTTCTCAGATGGCAGATACATGATCATTTTCATAGAAGACTACTCATAATATCCCAAGGTAGAGATATAGAGGCCACCAATGCAGCCATTGAGGTTCAGTATGAATTAGAAAAAGTCATGGCTGCCCATGGTCTATTACAAGAGTAACAAACTGAGAATGGACCCCTGTTTCAGGAGTAGGAAATAGTAGAGTATCTAAAGTTATGAAATCTAGTGCACAAAAGTATAACACCCTGGGCTAATGGGGAAGTAGAAAGGTTCATGAGAACTGTGATCAAGGTAATTGACATTGCCATATTCACTCCAGGCCTCTTCTTCCCAGAGTATCACAAGCCCCACATCCTACCACTGTTCAAGCACTCAGTCAAGCATGCATGCATGGCTGGGTAGTCGGGGATATCATTCCACACCATGACAGCGGCGTGCCTTGTCCCATAATTGACCTGCAACTGCTACAAGATTGCCAGGAGGGAAATTCCTGCTAAAGCGAAAAGAGGAAAGCATTCCAGTTGGGCATACCAATGAGAGATTCAGTTCTGGTCAAATACCAGCAAATGGGCAGCAAATGTAGAATGCCCTTCGAACCAAGACTGTAGCAGGTGACTTGCCACCCATGGTCACAGCAAGAAGAAGTGGAGAAGAAGTCACGAGGAACATTTCATATTTCAAGAAAAACAGAGAGAAAGCTCTGGGGTTGGTAGTGAAGGAGTGAGAAGAAGAGGAGGGCGCCAATGATGACCTGATTTCCAGTGACCCTGGACCCTGGTCATCAACGCATGTGGAATCCCCTGACAGGCAGGTAACGGCAAGTACCCCAATTGAGATGTCTACTGCTCCCGCTGCTGATGCTAAAAACACAAGACTTTGCTCCTTGACAATGAATAATCGAGGTCCCCACTCTCTGTACCAGCTGAGGCACAATCATGCTCCATCTGAGTGCATCAGAGACTTTATGGTATGATTCAGAAGCAGCAGCTGAGGGCCATGAGAGGGGAAGAGAGCAGTTTGAGCTTTTTTTACCTCTTATGATCATAGTGGCCTCACAAAGTAAACATGGGTTAGTCAAAAACTTTTTATATTGATATGATGTGCAAAGATGGACATGTTTTGCTTTCAAGTTCTGGTATGTTGTAAACTGAAGGGCATAGTCAGCAATGCTAGAGACCTACTGGCAGCAGTTGCTTTTAGTAGAGATTGTCTTCCGTGGTGGAAGAAATGACAGTTTATATTTCAGTATTTCTAGCTGCTAAACAGGTACTACTAGGGGTAGTAGTTTACTCTTCCATGTGAGAAATTTCCCATGCCATCATTACAGCACAATTTAGTGAGCACTTATACACAGTACTTCACATTCCAAAAGCTGGATGTGGTACGACGTACATTTGGCAGTGACACCTGTCATAAGAGCTACTGAAATCGATCTCTTTTGGACATGAATATCTAGCATTTTCAGAAGGAATTTAGTAATACAATGGTGATTGTCAAGCATTAATCATTTTCTAAAACATTACAGCAGATGAAACTCCGGTTTAAGGACAGTCTGCATGCTTTCATTTTTGAAGTTCTGCCAGGTACGGTTGAGCAGCATTTCTTTATCTTTGAGTGTCCTGAAGACCAGGCAGTATTTGGCTCCAGGGCTGACTTTTGGGGGGTACAATCAGTCCAACGGCAGCTGGTGCTGACCTCGGGATGGAGGAGGCTCTGCTTTTAAAAACACCTGTTGCAGAGTTCCTTGTGCATTCAGCAGTTCTCAGGGAGCAGTAAAAATGTCTCGATAACTCTGGTGATTGATGTTCCTGCTGGAGAGGTATCGGAGATTGTCTAATGGTAGTTTGACCCATCATAAAGTATGACAGAGGGTTAATATGCCTGCTGCAAAGAACTTGTATCCTGCAGCTCCCAGATCAGTTTTTAATGTGGATAGCTCAGTAGACTACTACTTTTGTCACAGAGATCCTTCTGTTACTGAAGTTCATAAGCTACAATCTTAATATAGAACAGTGACTTATGCTGGCATCTAAGAGCTCCATGCAAACTGATAACAGTTAGGACATTGTGGCCCTCATTATGACCCTGGCGGTCCGTGATAAGGCGGCGTTAATACTGCCAGCTGGCCAGCGGTTAAATAAAATGAGATTATGACCACGGCGGTAACTGCCAACAAAGACAGCCACTTTAACACACCGACCACCAGGGTGGTAACTGCAGCTGGGCTTGGAGACTTTGGTCTCCAGCCAGGCTGCCGTTACATTCATTACATTCCCACCCTCAGGATTATGACCCCGCCTACCACCAAGGTTTTCGTGGCAATCTTACCGCCACAAAAACCGTGGTGGTAGGCATTATCAGTGCCAGGGAACTAATAGGGGTCTCCCCGCCCCCATCCCCCTCCCCCAGAGCCCTCCCCCACCTTCCCCCTTACCCTTCTGATCTCCCCAAACATACACACACCTTCATGCTCAGACATACACACGAATACACATACGCATACCTGCATTCACCCATGCATGCACACATGCATTCCCACACACCGCAGCACACACCAACATACTTTGGCGCACACACGCATTCACTACACAACTACATGCATGTACACTTACATTCAGTCATTCTCGCACTCACTCAACGCGACTCACACCTGCATGCATGCATACCAAAACATACACACGCACATCACAACACCCCCACCCCCACACACGCACACAACACCCCCCACCCCCTCTCCTGTCAGAGAACCCGACTTACCGGCTTGCATGGAGTCCTCCGGCTGGAGACGGGACGCAGCGCTGTTGTCAGCAGCAGCGTCCGCCAGCAAAACACTGCCAGGCCATATCATTGCTCATGATGTGGTCAGCTGTGTTTTGCTGGTGTTGCGGTGCTGCTGACAGCAGCTCCACCTTACCGCCGTCCGCCGCCATGACCGTCGGCGATATTCTGCCAGCCTTCTGGCAGAATTCCGTCGACGGTCATAATACGCGTGGCCGGCTGGTAGCCACGGCAACGGAATGTTGGTGGCGGTCGCCGTGGCGGTAGGGGGCAGTTACCAACAATGTTGTAATGTGGGCCTATGTTTTTTCCCGGTCTTTCATTATCCATTCCAAATGTTTCTAAAAATGCTTCATTTGGGTAGGAATACATTGTTATTAGTAAAGCCAACCAGCGCTTCAAAAAAATGAAATGCACATGAGAGCGGGATGATGGTGAGATGAGGGGCACCTTTGGAAGTGTTAATGAAGAAATCTGTAGAGGAGGCCATTGGATGGGTGGGGGGCTGGGGGGTAGGGGGTGGAACACCAAAAATGATTGTGTCACTGGGCGCTACCAGCACAAAAGTAGGCCCTGTATGTCTGTGCTTCTATTTTACCCTTATTGTGCGGACGCTGTGGTGGAACAAGCCATTGAGCATGTGACAATGAGGAGGCTAGCCACTTAAAAGGTGGCACTGCTTCACACAATTGGGCTGCAGGATTTAGTCGCAGCACCGTCTGTAATGTTCCTCTTGTGTTTAAAGCTCTCTTTGGTGTAAAATATAGAGATCCGAAAGAGAGGTGATCTAGTCTATGGAACCCCTTTTTCATATTCCCAGGGCGGAGAAAATGCTCGCAGGATATACGCTTACATAATAATGCATTTGATAAAATGCATATAATAAAAGGCAATACATTCTTTCTGTGGCTAAGACAATTGTATATGCCTGATTGGGAAGTTCTATCATGTTTATGTTGCTCTTTCACTTCACTATCACTCTTCCAGTACTCGATATATCCCTTTCACTAGTTACCAATCTCTATGTATATATACATATATATATAGTTAGACTTTTCATCCTTGGCGTGGTCTCCCTTAACTTTTTGCCTCCGTTTCCCAGGTTGTTGATGTGTGCAAGACTCTTATTTTGCTGTTTTTGTCACTCTGGGCACTTTTCCACTACTAACTAGTGCTAAAGTGCAAGTGCTCCTTTACAAAATGTGTATGTAATTGGCTTATCCATGATTGGCATATTTGATTTACTAGTAAGTCCCTAGTAAAGTGCACTGGAGGTGCCAGGGCCCGTAAATCAAATGCTACTAGTGGGCCTGCAGTACTGGTTGTGCCACCCACATAGGTAGCTCTGTAAACATGTCTCAGACCTGCCACTGCAGTGTCTGTGTGTGCAGTTTTAACTGTAAATCCCTTTTCTTACATGTCAGACACCCCTAAGGTAGGCCCTACATAGCTCCAAGCGCACAGTGCGTTGTATGGCTAAGGTAGGACATATAGGGGGTGATTCCAACCTTGGCGGGCGGCGGCGGAAACCGCCATGTGGCCGCCGTGCGGCCACAATAACGCGGACCCCATTCCAACATTCCCGCTGGGCCGGGGGCGCTAACCAAGTTAGCGCCCGCCGGCCCAGAAGGAATGAGGCCGCAACACAGGAGCCGGCTCCGAATGGAGCCGGCGGTGTTGCGGCCGTGCGACGGGTGCAGTTGCACCTGTCGCGCTTTTCACTGTCTGCTAGGCAGACAGTGAAAAGCTGGCCGGGGCCCTGTTAGGGGACCCCTGCACTGTCCATGCCAGTGGCCCCAGGACACCCCTTACCACCAGCCTCTTCCTGGCGGTGAAAACCGCCAGAAACAGGCTGGCGGTAAGAGGGTTGCAGCGCTGCCCTGGCGGATCATCCCAGCCAGGGCAAAAACGGCGGAAAACCGCCGGCCCCGGCGGGGCGACCGCGGCTTTACCGCTGTGGTCAGAATGGGGATTGAAGCACCGCCAGCCTGTTGGCGGTGCTTCCGTCATTCTTGCCCTGGCGGTCCAAGACCGCCATGGTCAGAATGACCCCCATAGTAATGTGTTTTATATGTCCTGACAGTGAAATATTGCTAAATTTGTGTTTCACTGTTTGAAGGCCTATCCCTCTCATAGGTTAACATGCGGGCTACCTTTAAATCTGATTAAAGTGTAGATTCCCTTTGGGAGTGGATGGACATGTGGAGTTTGTGGTCTCTGAGCTCACAATTTAAAAATACATCTTTTAGTAAAATTGATTTTAAGATTGTGTGTTTGAAAATGCCACTTTTAGAAAGTGAGCATTTTCTTGCTTATACCATTCTGTGACTCTGCCTGTTTGTGGATTCCCTGTCTGGGTCAGTTTGACAGTTGGGCTGCTTGCACCTCACACCAGACAGTGACACAAAGGGAGCTTGGGTGTAGTCTGCATTTCCTGATGAGCCATCTGTGCTAGGAGGGAGGGGAGGAGTGGTCACTCACACCTGAAAGGGCTGTCCCTGCCCTCACACAGTGCAGTCTCCAACTCCCTGGTGAGTGTCCGGGGCCTGGCCTGGGCAAGGCAGGATTTCACATTCAGGAGAGACTTTGCTTTGGATTTCCAACGCAAGCACCGCTTGGCGTGTAAAAACAACGCAAGGCCTGCCCGGACCCGAGAGTGCTGACCAGATCGACGCATCGCTCTCCTTTGGAGAGAAGAAATGATGCACCCCGACCAGGACGAAAGGAGAAACGACACAAGGTCTCGCTTGTGAGTGAAATCGACGCATCGTAAGCCCTTATTGATGCACACTTGCCCGTGCTGGGTTATTTTTGACGCACCCAAGGTACATTTTCACGCTAACAGTGTTAGTGTGTGTTTTAAACTACATAAAGACTCTTTTTGCTTTTTAATTGACAACTTGACTTGTGTATTGTGGATTTGTGTAGTTTTGGTCTTGTTTTGTTTAGATAAATATTTTCTATTTTTCTAAACTGGCGTTGTGTCATTTTGTAGTGTTTTCATTAAGTTACTGTGTGTTGGTACAAATACTTCACACCTAGCTCTCTGAAGTTAAGCCTACTGTTCTGCCAAGCTACCAAGGGGGTAAGCAGGGGTTAGCTGAGCGTGATTCTCTATTACCCTGACTAGAGTGAAGGTCCTTGCTTGAACAGGGGGTAACCTGTCAACCAAAGACCCCATTTCTAACATATATATATATACGTGTTAGACTTTTCATCCTTGGCGTGGTCTCCCTTAACTTTTTGCCTCTGTTCCCCAGGTTGTTGATGTGTGCTGGACTCTGATTTTGCTGTTTTTGTTGCTCTGGGCACTTTACCACTGCTAACCAGTGCTAAAGTGCATATGCTCTCCTGTTTAAATTGTATGTAAGTGGTTTATCCATGATTGGCATATTTGATTTACTAGTAAGTCCCTAGTAAGGTGCACTAGAGGTGCCAGGGCCTGTAAATCAAATGCTACTAGTGGGCCTGCAGCACTGGTTGTGCCACCCACATAAGTAGCTCTGTAATCATGTCTCAGACCTGCCCCTGCAGTGTCTGTATGTGTATTTTTACACTGTAAATTCGACTTGGCAAGTGTACCCACTTGCCAGGCCTAAACCTTCCCTTTACTTACATGTAAGGCACCCCTAAGGTAGGCCCTAGGTAGCCCCAAGGGCAGGGTGCAGTGTATGGATAAGGTAGGACATATAGGAATGTGGTTTATATGTCCTGACAGTGAAATACTGCCAATTTCGTTTTCACTGTTGCAAGGTCTGTCTCTCTCTCATAGGATAATATGGGGGCTAACTTTAAATATGATTAAAGTGTAGATTCCCCTAGAGAGTAGATGGACATGTGGAGTTTGGGACCCCTGAACTCACAATTTAAAAATACATCTTTTAGTAAAGTTGATTTTAAGATTGTGCGTTTGGAAATGCCACTTTTAGAAAGTGAGCATTTTCTGCTTAAACCATTCTGTGACTCTGCCTTGTTTGTGGATTCCCTGTCTGGGTCAGTTTGACAGTTGGGTTGTTTTTCACCTCACACCAGACAGTGACACAAAGGGAGCTGGGGTGTGATCTGCATTTCCTGATTAGCCATCTCTGCTAGGAGGGAGGGGTGGAGTGGTCACTCTCATCTGAAAGGACTGTGCCTGCCTCTGACAATGCTGTCTCCAGCCCCCTGGTGTGTGTCTGAGGCCTTGCCTGGGCAAGGCAGGATTTCACAAGAAGGTGTGAATCCCCTTTGAAGAAAGGTGACTTCAAAGACTAAAATGGGTATAAGAAGGGCACCCAAACTTACAAACTTTAGAAACACTTCTGGAATCAAGAGGAACCTCTGCCTGGAGAAGAGCTGATCGCTGAGGAACAAGTGCTGCCCTGCCTGTGACTGTGCTTTGTGGAGCTTTCCTGCAGTGCTGCTTCTGCCAGAGTAAGAGGGCAAAGACTGGACTTTGTGTGCCTTCCATCTTGAAGAAGAAATCTCCAAGGGCTTGATGTAGAGCTTGCCTCCTGTTGTTGAAGTCTCAGGGATAGCAAAGACTTCTTCCTGCCAGCACCTGGAGTCTCTGGAGAGACCCCTACTCTGCTCTGTGGTGCCCTTCCAGTTCCTGGGACCCTGAAAGGAGAGGCTGGCAGCCTAAGGACAAAAATACACGCACCGAGCACCGTGCGGAGAAAAGATCGACGCGAATCCGATCGCGGCTGAGAAAACGACGCGACGCCGGCTCCGCAGCTGAGAAACGACGCCGCAGGAAACGCGACCGGAGAATCGACGCCCGGAGCAGGAGAAACGACGCGCAGCATCGCTGACGAAGGCTGAGAGATCGCAACCAGCGCCGCGGGACTTTCGGACCGTCGCGTGGCTGGCTTTTTCGACGCGCCTCGCCGTGCCGAGCTGTTTTCGACGCATATACCCGTGCAGGGTTATTTTCGACGCACACCGCCCGTGCGGGGTTATTTTTGCCGCAAACCAGGTACATTTTCACGCTAGCAGCGCTAGTGTGTTGTTACAACTACCTAAAGACTCTTTTTATTTTAAACCTTTAAAAAATCATAACTTGACTTGTGTATGTTGGATTTTTGTCGTTTTGGTCTTGTTTTGTCTAGATAAATATTTCCTATTTTTCTAAACTGGTGTTGTGTCATTTTGTAGTGTTTTCATTAAGTTACTGTGTGTGTTGGTACAAATACTTTACGCCCAGCACTCTGAGGTTAAGCCTACTGCTCTGCCAAGCTACCAAGGGGGTAAGCAGGGGTTAGCTGAGGGTGATTCTCTTTTATCCTAACTAGAGTGAGGGTCCTTGCTTGAACAGGGGGTAACCTGACTGTCAACCAAAGACCCCATTTCTAACATTGGTGACCAGCGGTCGGGATTTGGACTTGTATTTGTACTTGACATACAGTAATTAAGTGTACACTACTGTTTTGATCTCAGACCACTACGTGACCACATACTACTAGTCTTGTGATTTTTGTTTTTACTTGGACTGTTTTTCTCGGCATTCAGTTTCTTTTTTTTCGCTGATCCCGTGATTGACTTTGCTGAAACTTCATTTGAGGACTTGCTTTTCTGTTTTTGGAACTGTGCATATTTTTTTAACCTCTCATCATGTCTCAGTCTGGAGATGCCCTAGCTGAAGCTGCTTTTGACTTGGAGAAATTGGAGAGCTACAAAGTGGCTCAGTTGAAGCAGTTTTGTAGTAATGTTGGCTGTCCCATTAAGAGCTCATCCAAGAAGGATGAGCTGCAAAAGGCGCTGAGGGCCTGGGTGACAGCCAAAGCAGCTGAGGGGCACACAGATGAGGAGCCAGAGGGGGAAGAGGAGTTGCAAGTCACTCACACTGATGTAGTGGGTGGGCCTGCTATGTCTCAGGGGAGAATCTCCAGGGCAGGTAGCAGTGTGTCCTCCAAGAGTCTGACACCTGGAGAGTTACAGGACAGACAGGCAGAGAGGGAGTACCAGTTGGAGCTGAAAAAGCTCAGTCTTGAGGAAAGGAAGATAAACATGGCTCATGAGCTCAGTTTAAAAGAGATAGATCAGAGGAGTCAGCCCAGTAGGGATGGTGGCAGAAATTCTACAGTGCAGCCTGAGAGAAGGGTACACATCCCAAAAGACCTTGTGAGGGATTATAAGAGGGAGGATGATATCTACTTGTGGTTCAAGGGTTATGAGTCAGCTCTCCACATGAACCTGGTCCCTGAAGCTCATTGGGGGGCAGCCCTGTGGAAGCATTTTGAGGCAGAGGGGAGGGACACACTGACGGCCTTAGGGGATGCTCAGAGTCTCACCTACCCTGCCATGAAGGAGGCCTTACTTACCAGGTATGGTCTCACCCCTGAGCAGTACAAAGAGAAGTTTAGATCCTACAAGAGAAAGGAATCCCAAACATGGTTGGAATGTGTTGATTCTTGTTGCAGGTCACTGGATGGTTGGGTGAAGGGCAGTAAGGTAAACACGTATGAGGGGCTTTACAATTTAATTGCTTGGGAGCACTTGTACAGTTTATGTTTTCCAGAGCTGCGCCAGCACCTCATTGACAGCAAGCTGACTGACCCCAGGAAGCTTGCACAGGAAGCGGACCGCTGGGAGAGCACCAGGGTCCAAAAGAGGTATGGGGGAGACCACGCCAAGGGTGGGCAGGGTCCCTCTCAGAAGAAAGGGGGGGGTAAGGGCAAACAGGATGAGTTCTCTAAAGGGCCCCAAACTGATTCCCAGGGTAAGGATTCCCAACCCCCCAGTGAAAAGAAGCCATGGTTCTCCAAAGGGAAGCCAATGGCAGGTGGTCCCCTACGTAAGTGCTATTCATGTGACCAGGTGGGTCATGTGAGGGGGGACCCCAAATGCCCCAAAAGTACACCGGCACCCACTGGTGCACCGTCCCAGGGTTTGGCCAGTGTAGCGCTTGGGGAGGAGTTGGTTTCAGGTGGGTGGGAACCAGCAGAAATGACCCTTGTCTCACTAGGGGACAGTGAGATGGTCCAGAGAAACCTAGTGCCTGATAACACTAAGAAGTACAGGCAATGGGTGACCATCAATGGACAGAGGGTGGAGGCTCTGAGAGACACAGGAGCCAGTGTGACTACAGTGAGGAGTCACCTGGTGTCTGAAGAGCAGATTGATCCCCGGGTACTTCACCAAGTAGTTGCAGTAGACAACTCTGAGCGCCTCTGCAGAGTGGCGCAGGTTCCCTTTGAATGGGGGGGGGTCTCAGGTTCCTGGAAAGTAGCTGTGAGTCCAACCATGCCTGTTGATTGTTTGCTAGGCAACGACCTGGAGGATTCCCCTTGGAAGGAGGTGGAACACAGGTCTCACTTGGAGATGTTGGGTCTGCCTGGGTGGGTATGCGTATCCACCCGGTCTATGGCAGCCAATCAGGGTAGTCAAGAGCCCCTGGAGCCTGAAACAGTGGCCCAGGGGACCGCCAAGAAGAGGAAAGGCAGGAGGCGCGGGAAACCCGCCCCAGAAGTTCCCACGGTCCGGGAGGAGGCAGAGCCTGAGGGTGATGCCCCGGAACCTACAGGGGAACAGGTGGCTGAACTGGGGGAGGTCCCTGAGCTGTCGCAGTGGCAGCAGGAAGGGGGACCCACCAGGGAAGTATTCTGCACAGCGCAGAAGGAATGCCCTACTCTTGAGGGACTGCGGCAGCAGGCTGCAGCCCAGGCGGCTGGCGGGGCGCCAGGTACTCACCTGATTTATTGGGAGGATGGCCTCCTGTATAGTGAGCCTAAGGTTCCTGAGCCGGGGTCAGCTCGTATGCTGGTGGTACCCCAGGGCTTCAGGACCTTCCTACTGGGTTTGGCTCATGATGTGCCTTTGGCAGGACATCTAGGGCAGGACAAGACCTATAAGAGGCTTGTCTCCCACTTTTACTGGCCCTTGATGAACAAGCAGTCAGCTGCTTATTGTAGATCTTGTCAGACTTGTCAGGCAAGTGGCAAGAGTGGGGGGAAATGCAAAGCTCCCCTCCAACCTTTACCGGTAGTCAGTACTCCCTTTGAAAGGGTAGGAATTGACATTGTGGGGCCTCTGGATCCCAAGACAGCCATGGGCAACAGGTTCATCCTGGTCTTGGTGGACCATGCCACACGGTACCCAGAAGCTATTCCTCTAAGGACGGTCACCGCCCCCGTGGTGGGACGTGCCTTGATGGGGGTTTTTACCCGCATGGGGTTCCCCAAGGAGGTAGTATCTGATAGGGGTACAAACTTCATATCCACTTATATGAAGTCTCTGTGGAAGGTGTGTGGGGTAACCTACAAGTTCACCACCCCTTACCACCCCCAAAGTAATGGTCTGGTTGAGAGATTCAACCGCACCTTGAAAGGCATGATTCAGGGCCTGTCAGAGCCCTTGAAGCGTAAGTGGGACGTCCTCTTGCCATGCCTTCTGTTCGCTTACAGGGAGGTGCCTCAAAAGGGACTTGGCTTTAGCCCCTTTGAGCTCATCTATGGCCACCCTGTGAGGGGACCGCTCAGTCTGGTGAAGGAGGCTTTGGAGAAAGCTCCTAGTAAACCACCCCAGGATGTATTTAGCTACATGCTGGCACTAAGAAACCAGACTGCCCGCTTCAGGAGTCTCGCTCAGGAGAACCTGGAAGCAAGCCAGGAGGACATGAAACGGTGGTACGACCAGAATGCCACTCTGGTTGAGTTTCAGCCTGGACAAAAAGTGTGGGTCATGGCACCAGTGGAGCCTAGGGCTCTCCAAGATAAGTGGACTGGGCCTTTTGAGGTGGTGGAAAGAAAGAGCGAGGTCACCTATCTGGTAGACTTGCAATCCCCCAGGAACCCCTTGAGGGTCCTACATGTCAACCGCCTCAAACCACACTTTGAGCGAACTGAGCTATCCATGCTCCTAGCGACAGATGACGGGGTGGAGGAAGAGAGTGAGCCTCTTCCTGACCTCCTGTCTGCAGGAGAGAAAGATGGGTCTGTGGAGGGAGTGATCCTCTCCCCCTCCCTGACTGAGGAACAGCAGAGGGACTGTCGCCACGTGCTGGGACAGTTCGCCTCACTGTTTTCCCTGATCCCAGGAGTCACACACCTGTGCACACATGATGTGGACACTGGGGACAGTACACCTGTTAAACATAAGGTTTACAGGGTGACTGACAGGGTGAGGGCTTGCATTAAGGAGGAAGTCTCCAAAATGTTAACCCTAAGGGTTATTGAGCACTCCAGCAGTCCTTGGGCCAGCCCAGTGGTCTTGGTCCCAAAGGCTACTGCTCCTGGTGCCACTCCAGAACTTAGGTTCTGTGTGGACTACCGGGGTCTCAATGCGGTCAGCAAGACTGACGCACACCCCATCCCCCGAGCTGATGAGCTCATTGATCGGTTAGGAGCTGCCAAGTACCTCAGTACGTTTGATTTAACATCTGGGTACTGGCAGATTGCCTTAACTGAAGGGGCAAAGGAGAGGTCAGCATTCTCTACCCCCGATGGGCACTTCCACTTCAATGTGATGCCCTTTGGGATGAAGAATGCCCCTGCCACCTTTCAGAGGTTGGTCAACCAGGTGTTGGCAGGACTGGATGAGTTCAGTGCCGCCTACCTGGATGACATTGCTGTGTTTAGTTCCACATGGGAGGAACACCTGCAACACCTCTGGAGAGTGTTAGAGGCCCTGCAGAAGGCAGGCCTCACTATTAAGGCGAGCAAGTGCCAAATAGGGCAGGGTTCTGTTGTGTACTTAGGACACCAGGTGGGGAGTGGCCAGGTGGCACCCCTACAGCCTAAGATTGACACGATTCTGGCTTGGGAGCCTCCCAAGACCCAGACTGAAGTGAGAGCCTTTTTAGGTCTCACAGGATACTATCGGAGGTTCGTTAAGGGATATGGTACCATTGCTACCCCCTTAACTGAGTTGACTTCTAAGAAGCAACCCAAGAAAGTGATCTGGACAGAGGCTTGCCAGAACGCTTTTGATGCCCTGAAGGCGGCCATGTGCACAGCACCTGTGCTGAAGGCACCTGACTACTCCACGGAGTTTGTTGTACAGACAGACGCCTCAGAGCATGGTATTGGAGCAGTACTCTCACAGCTGAATGAAGAGGGCCTAGATCAACCCGTAGCCTTCATTAGCAGGAGGTTACTACCCAGGGAACGTAGGTGGAGTGCCATAGAACGTGAAGCGTTTGCTGTGGTCTGGGCACTGAAGAAGCTAAGACCCTACTTGTTTGGGACTCACTTCCGAGTTCAGACCGACCACAGACCCCTCAGATGGTTAATGCAGATGAGGGGTGAGAACCCAAAACTGTTGAGGTGGTCCATTTCCCTACAGGGGATGGACTTTACGGTGGAACATCGACCCGGTACAGAGCACGCCAATGCTGATGGTCTGTCCAGGTTCTTCCGCCTTAGTGATGAGAACTCCCATGAGGTTGGGTAGTTGCTCCCCACTTTTAGCTGGGGGGGACACGTGTTAGACTTTTCATCCTTGGCGTGGTCTCCCTTAACTTTTTGCCTCTGTTCCCCAGGTTGTTGATGTGTGCTGGACTCTGATTTTGCTGTTTTTGTTGCTCTGGGCACTTTACCACTGCTAACCAGTGCTAAAGTGCATATGCTCTCCTGTTTAAATTGTATGTAAGTGGTTTATCCATGATTGGCATATTTGATTTACTAGTAAGTCCCTAGTAAGGTGCACTAGAGGTGCCAGGGCCTGTAAATCAAATGCTACTAGTGGGCCTGCAGCACTGGTTGTGCCACCCACATAAGTAGCTCTGTAATCATGTCTCAGACCTGCCCCTGCAGTGTCTGTATGTGTATTTTTACACTGTAAATTCGACTTGGCAAGTGTACCCACTTGCCAGGCCTAAACCTTCCCTTTACTTACATGTAAGGCACCCCTAAGGTAGGCCCTAGGTAGCCCCAAGGGCAGGGTGCAGTGTATGGATAAGGTAGGACATATAGGAATGTGGTTTATATGTCCTGACAGTGAAATACTGCCAATTTCGTTTTCACTGTTGCAAGGTCTGTCTCTCTCTCATAGGATAATATGGGGGCTAACTTTAAATATGATTAAAGTGTAGATTCCCCTAGAGAGTAGATGGACATGTGGAGTTTGGGACCCCTGAACTCACAATTTAAAAATACATCTTTTAGTAAAGTTGATTTTAAGATTGTGCGTTTGGAAATGCCACTTTTAGAAAGTGAGCATTTTCTGCTTAAACCATTCTGTGACTCTGCCTTGTTTGTGGATTCCCTGTCTGGGTCAGTTTGACAGTTGGGTTGTTTTTCACCTCACACCAGACAGTGACACAAAGGGAGCTGGGGTGTGATCTGCATTTCCTGATTAGCCATCTCTGCTAGGAGGGAGGGGTGGAGTGGTCACTCTCATCTGAAAGGACTGTGCCTGCCTCTGACAATGCTGTCTCCAGCCCCCTGGTGTGTGTCTGAGGCCTTGCCTGGGCAAGGCAGGATTTCACAAGAAGGTGTGAATCCCCTTTGAAGAAAGGTGACTTCAAAGACTAAAATGGGTATAAGAAGGGCACCCAAACTTACAAACTTTAGAAACACTTCTGGAATCAAGAGGAACCTCTGCCTGGAGAAGAGCTGATCGCTGAGGAACAAGTGCTGCCCTGCCTGTGACTGTGCTTTGTGGAGCTTTCCTGCAGTGCTGCTTCTGCCAGAGTAAGAGGGCAAAGACTGGACTTTGTGTGCCTTCCATCTTGAAGAAGAAATCTCCAAGGGCTTGATGTAGAGCTTGCCTCCTGTTGTTGAAGTCTCAGGGATAGCAAAGACTTCTTCCTGCCAGCACCTGGAGTCTCTGGAGAGACCCCTACTCTGCTCTGTGGTGCCCTTCCAGTTCCTGGGACCCTGAAAGGAGAGGCTGGCAGCCTAAGGACAAAAATACACGCACCGAGCACCGTGCGGAGAAAAGATCGACGCGAATCCGATCGCGGCTGAGAAAACGACGCGACGCCGGCTCCGCAGCTGAGAAACGACGCCGCAGGAAACGCGACCGGAGAATCGACGCCCGGAGCAGGAGAAACGACGCGCAGCATCGCTGACGAAGGCTGAGAGATCGCAACCAGCGCCGCGGGACTTTCGGACCGTCGCGTGGCTGGCTTTTTCGACGCGCCTCGCCGTGCCGAGCTGTTTTCGACGCATATACCCGTGCAGGGTTATTTTCGACGCACACCGCCCGTGCGGGGTTATTTTTGCCGCAAACCAGGTACATTTTCACGCTAGCAGCGCTAGTGTGTTGTTACAACTACCTAAAGACTCTTTTTATTTTAAACCTTTAAAAAATCATAACTTGACTTGTGTATGTTGGATTTTTGTCGTTTTGGTCTTGTTTTGTCTAGATAAATATTTCCTATTTTTCTAAACTGGTGTTGTGTCATTTTGTAGTGTTTTCATTAAGTTACTGTGTGTGTTGGTACAAATACTTTACGCCCAGCACTCTGAGGTTAAGCCTACTGCTCTGCCAAGCTACCAAGGGGGTAAGCAGGGGTTAGCTGAGGGTGATTCTCTTTTATCCTAACTAGAGTGAGGGTCCTTGCTTGAACAGGGGGTAACCTGACTGTCAACCAAAGACCCCATTTCTAACATATATATATATATATATATATATATATGTTCGATGGCATGTGTAGCTTCAGATACACATGCTGTGCATTATCCTGCCATCTAGTGTTGGGCTTGGAGTGTTACAAGTTGTTTTTCTTCGAAGAAGTCTTTTCGAGTCACGAGACCGAGGGACTCCTCCCTTTCGGCTCCATTGCGCATGGGCGTCGACTCCATCTTAGATTGTTTTCTTTCCGCCATTGGGTTCGGACGTGTTCCTCTTCGCTCTGTATTTCGGTTCGGAAAAGTTAGTTAGCTATCGGAAAATTTGACGGTATTGTTTGTGCTCGGTACCAGGTTAGTGCTAGCACATCGACACCAAAGAAAGAAGTGCTCCGGCGGCCCTTCGGGGCTTCCACTCCTCGGCGGGGCCTGGTCGGCCCGACCGCGTCCATCTTCAGACCTCATGGACCGGACCATCCTTCCGCTTCTGCCCCAACTGCCACGCAAGGTATCCTTATACAGACCAACACTTGGTCTGTAATCTGTGTTTGTCTCCCAAACACAAAGATGATACTTGCGAGGCCTGTCGGGCATTTCTATCTAAGAAGATGGCATCAACACCGGCAGGGCACATCGACGTCGAAGAAGAGGAGAGATTCTCCATTCGAGATTAGGACTCCGACGAGTCCGAGAGTGAGCAGCCGAAGACGCAGCAAACCATGAGTAGACCAGCCCCGGCAAAAACTCACACCAAAATAATGAAGGCCAAGGGGACGCCACCACCAACAGGCCATGGCTTAACCCGAAAACACGGTGACCAAACATCGGCACCGAAAAAGGCCTCCCAGCAGCCGAAGACATCCGACTCCGGTCGAGATACCAGCTCCGACCAAACTCGGCACCGAGAGTTCGGCACCCCGAAAGTCAAGAAGGTTTCCTCGGAGCCGAAAAAGTCTGTCGAAAAGATTTTGGTGCCGAAACATGCAGCCTCGGAGCCGAAACAAGGCTCCTATACAGAAGAACAAGGCCTTTCAACACAATTACAAGGTCACAGATTTGAACAAGAACTGGGCATGGGAGAGCCAGACCATACCCAGAGGAGGCTGCATATACAAAAAGACACGGGGAGAATCAGAACTCTTCCTCCAATAAAGATGAAGCGCAAGCTCGCATTTCAAGAAACGGAATTGCAGCCAAAAGCGAAAGTGGCTAAAGAAAAGACACCACCACGGTTCTCGCCACAGCAATCGCCATCACATTCGCCACATCTGTCCCCGGTAGCAACACCCCCAATGATGCAGTCACCAACACACACAGGGATGAGCCAAGATGACCTGGATGCATGGGATTTGTATGATACACCGGTCTCAGACAATAGTCCTGATTGCTACCCGGCAGGGCCGTCACCACCTGAGGACAGCACTGCATACATGCAGGTGGTTTCAAGGGCAGCTACATTCTATAATGTAGCATTGCATGCAGAGCCCATAGAGGACGACTTTTTGTTCAACACCCTGTCATCTACTCACAGCCAATACCAAAGCTTGCCAGTGCTGCCAGACATGTTAAAACACGCCAAACAGGTGTTTCAGGACCCAGTAAAAGGCAGAGCCATCACGCCTAGGGTGGAGAAGAAATATAAACCTCCCCCTACTGACCCTGTATATATCACACAACAGTTAACTCCTGATTCGGTGGTAGTAGGAGCCGCCCGGAAAAGGGCAAACTCCCAAACTTCTGGAGACGCACCACCGCCCAACAAGGAAAGTCGGAAATTCGATGCAGCAGGCAAGAGGGTGGCAGCACAGGCAGCCAATCAATGGCGAATTGCCAATTCTCAAGCTCTACTGGCACGATACGACAGGGCACATTGGGATGAAATGCAACATCTCATTCAACACCTTCTTAAAGAGTTCCAGAAACGTGCCCAAAAGGTTGTTGAGGAGGGCCAAACTATCTCCAACAACCAAATAAGGTCGGCTATGGACTCAGCAGACACGGCGGCAAGGACAGTAAACACGGCGGTAACCATTCGGAGACACGCATGGCTGCGGACCTCCTGATTCAAGCCAGAAATTCAGCAGGCTGTGCTGAATATGACTTTCAATGAACAACAATTATTTGGGCAGGAGGTGGATACGGCAATAGAAAAACTGAAAAAAAACACGGACACGGCCAAAGCCATGGGCGCGCTCTACTCCCCACAGAGCAGAGGCACTTTTAGGAAGCTGCACTTTAGAGGGGGGTTTCGTGCCCAAACCACAGAGCCTTCCACCTCACAAGTCAGACCCACTTATCAGGGCCAGTATCAGGTTTCGAGGACAATATAGGGGTGGACAGTTCCCTAACGCAAGAGGGAAATTCCAGAGCCCCAAAACCCCACAAACTAAACAGTGACTTCAATGTCACAAATTACCACAACTGGGAACACATAACTACGGACGCGTGGGTCCTAGCCATTATCCAACATGGTTATTGCATAGAATTCCTACATTTGCCACCAGATGTGCCTCCAAGAGCACACAATATGTCCAAACAACACTTAGACCTGTTACAACTAGAAGTCCAAGCATTGTTACAAAAAGAAGCAATAGAACTAGTATCCAACCATCAAAAAGGAACAGATACTCCCTGTATTTCCTAATTCCAAATAAAGACAAATCACTGAGACCCATATTAGACCTCAGAACACTGAATCTTTACATCAAATCAGATCACTTTCACATGGTGACACTTCAAGACGTGATTCCCTTGCTCAAACAACAGGACTACATGTCAACATTAGATCTCAAGGATGCTTATTTCCACATACCCATACATCCTTCACACAGGAAATACTTAAGGTTTGTAATCCAAGGCGTGCATTACCAATTCAAAGTGTTACCATTCGGCATAACAACAGCCCCAAGAGTATTCACAAAATGCCTTGCAGTAGTAGCCGCTCACATCAGGAGACAGCACATGCATGTATTCCCTTACTTAGATGATTGGTTAATAAAAACCAGCACTCAGCAACAGTGTCTTCTACGCACAAAATATGTCATAGAAACCCTACACAAACTAGGGTTCTCTCCAAACTACCAAAAATCACATCTACAACTGTGTCAAATACAACAATACTTAGGAGCAACAATCAACACACAAAAAGGGATTGCCACTCCAAGTCCACAAAGGGTGCAAGCCTTCCAAAATGTAATATTGAACATGTACCCAAACCAAGACTATCAAGTGAGGTTTGTAATGAGACTCCTAGGCATGATGCCTTCATGCATAGCCATTGTCCCAAACGCAAGACTACACATGCGGCCCTTACAACAGTGCCTAGCAACACAATGGACACAAGCACAGGGTCAACTTCAAGATCTAGTGTTGATAGACCGCCAAACACACTTCTCGCTTCAATGGTGGAATCCTATAAATTTAAACCAAGGGCGGCCATTCCAAGACACAGTGCCTCAATACGTGATCACAACAGATGCTTCCATGATGGGGTGGGGAGCACACCTCAAACAGCACAGTATACAGGGACAATGGGACGTTCAAAAAAGGCAACAGCATATAAATCATTTAGAACTGTTAGCAGTGTAGCATTGAAAGCATTTCAACCTCTAATAGCCCACAAACACATTCTTGTTAAAACATACATGTCAACAATGTATTACCTAAACAAACAAGGAGGGACACACTCATCACAACTGTGTCTCTTAGCACAAAAGATTTGGCATTGGGTGATTCACAATCACATTCGCCTAATAGCACAGTACATCCTAGGGATTCAAAACCAGTTGGCCGACAATCTCAGTCGAGATCACCAACAAACACACGAATGCGAAATTCATCCCCAGATACTACAAGCTTACTTTCTACACTGGGAAACACCAGAAATAGACCTATTCGCAACAAAAGAAAACGCAAAATGCCAAAACTTCGCGTCCAGGTATCCACACCCTCAGTCCAAGGGCAATGCATTATGGATGAGTTGGTCAGGGATATTTGCTTACGCTTTTCCCCCTCTCCCACTCCTTCCTTATCTAGTAAACAAATTGAGTCAAAACAAACTCAAACTAATACTAATAGCACCAACCTGGGCCCGTCAGCCATGGTATACAACACTACTGGACCTGTCAGTAGTACCTCATATCAAACTACCAAACAGACCAGATCTGTTAACTCAACACAAACAACAGATCAGACACCCAAATCGAGCATCACTCAATCTAGCAATCTGGCTGCTGAAGTCTTAGAATTTGGACATTTAGACCTTACACAAGAATGTATGGAGGTCATTAAACAAGCTAGAAAACCTACTACAAGACATTGTTACGCAAACAAATGGAAAAGATTTGTTTATTACTGCCATAATAATCAAATTCAACCACTACATGCTTCCGCCAAAAACATTGTAGGCTACTTATTACACTTACAAAAATCTAAACTAGCATTTTCTTCTATTAAAGTACATCTCACAGCAATATATGCCTATCTGCAGATTACACATTCAACATCACTCTTTAGAATCCCAGTCATCAAAGCATTTATGGATGGTTTAAAAAGAATCATACCCCCAAGAACACCACTGGTTCCCTCGTGGAACCTCAATATTGTATTAACGCGACTCATGGGTCCACCATTTGAACCCATGCACTCTTGTGAGATGCAATACTTAACCTGGAAAGTAGCCTTTCTAATAGCTATCACATCTCTTAGAAGAGTAAGTGAAATACAAGCATTTACTATACAAGAACCCTTTATACAAATACATAAACATAAAGTGGTTCTCCGTACAAATCCCAAATTCTTACCAAAATTTATATCACCGTTCCACCTAAACCAAACAGTGGAACTCCCAGTCTTTTTTCCACAACCAGACTCAGTAGCTGAAAGAGCCTTATATACATTAGACATTAAAAGAGCACTAATGTATTACATTGATAGAACAAAACAGTTTCGCAAACAAAATAATTGTTTGTAGCCTTCCAAAAACCTCATGCAGGAAATCCAATATCCAAACAAGTCATTGCCAGATGGATAGTGAAATGTATTCAGACCTGCTATATTAAAGCAAAAAGAGACCTACCTATTACGCCAAAGGCGCACTCCACTAGGAAGAAAGGCGCCACAATGGCCTTTCTAGGAAATATACCTATGACAGAAATCTGTACGGCAGCCACATGGTCTACGCCTCATACATTCACAAAACATTACTGTGTAGATGTGTTAACAACACAACAAGCCACAATAGGACAGGCTGTATTACGAACATTATTTCAGACAACTTCAACTCCTACTGCTTTTGGGGAGATAACTGCTTACTAGTCTATGCACAGCATGTGTATCTGCAGCTACACATGCCATGGAACGGAAAATGTCACTTACCCAGTGTACATCTGTTCGTGGCATGGGACGCTGCAGATTCACATGCGCCCTCCCGCCTCCCCGGGAGCCTGTAGCCGTTATAAGTTGATGAAACTTGTACATTTGTAAATTTGTAAATATATACTATTTTTATACACATTATGTACATACATACTTACTCCATTGCATGGGCACCTTTACTATATGCACAACTCCTACCTCACCCTCTGCGGGGAAAACAATTGAAGATGGAGTAGACGCCCATGCGCAATGGAGCCGAAAGGGAGGAGTCCCTCGGTCTCGTGACTCGAAAAGACTTCTTCGAAGAAAAACAACTTGTAACACTCCGAACCCAACACTAGATGACAGGATAATGCACAGCATGTGAATCTGCAGCGTCCCATGCCACGAACAGATGTACACTGGGTAAGTGACATTTTCCATATATATATATATATATATATATATATATATATATATATATATATATATATACATATATTTAACTGCAAACATTCGGTCTTCATCAGTGAGGTGCCTATCTTGATGCTGCGTAATATATGCACAAAAAGAAAGACGTTGCACTCCCGGAGGCTGAAAAAGACCTTTCATTTATTCCTCTTGGTTACAAAATGAGGCTTCCATCCGACACCACGACGCGTTTCGACTTGTCTTCTTCCTGGTGGTTTTAGTCCGATGTTTCTCTGCTCTTTCCTGCCATCATGATCTACAGGCAGCATTCTGGTATTTATACTCCACAAATTGCTTCACCTGCAAACAATAGAGGCACTTCTCCTGCCTCCCGCCCGCTCGTTTCTGAGTAATTAAAAGTCATGTATATTTCTTTAGTTTTCATGATTTCCTCATGCTCGTAATAGTCATACTTGTATAAAATAAACATCTCTTCTTATATAGTTGTAACCATATCCTTCCCTTTGAGCATGATATCAAAAAATACCAAGTTCCAATCATCCCTAACATTTCCTCCGAAACCGATGTTCATAACAAACGTGCGTTTCACATCATCATTTTTTGAAACCTCTACGCTTCCAGTTCAATTAAGACCTTTCATTTGTTCCTCTTAATTCTTGCCGGTGGTTCTAGTCCGATGTTACTATGTTCCTTCCTGTCATCATGATCTATGTGTATTTTTAGATTTCCTGATTTCTTCATACTTCCCATTGAGCATGATATAAAATATATAACATTTCCTCCAAACTCGATGTTCATAACAAGCGTGCATTTCTTATCACCGTCTTTAAATGCCTCGGTGATTCCAGTTCAAATCAAACCTGCTGTTCACTTTCTGCTCGATGCGCCTCCAAATAAACTTTAGTCAATATGCAGTCTCCAGACCCCACATTCAGGGCCACATCAGCACTATAGGATTTTATATAAAAGGCCACTGCTCACCACATTACACGACGGGACAGAGCCTTTCATTATAAATCAGAAGCCAAGGGATGAAGCAACAGATAAAACTTTAGTGTAGGACCTAAGGGGGGAGGGAGAGAAAAACGCTAAGGGGTGTGATGACGCCGCAGCATTTTTCACATGGCCAAAGTTTATGAATCAGTTCAAATATAGCATCAATAGTAGTTTAAAAAATCAAGAAGGTCAGACGTTGCTAGAACCTGGGCTGGGATTGCATTGTAGAACCTAAGACCATAGAACGAGGACTCCTTCTTGCACTTTTTCATTTCCAGCATGGCAGTGTCCCTGCTGCATGTTCAATTTATTAAATCACACTTATTGTATCCTTGGCCCACCTTTGGTAATGGAACTATGACCAGGGGTCTCAGTGCGTGCGTATGTGCTAGAATTTACTCAACAAAACAGTGAAAAGCAAAAAAGAAATACAAAGTCAGGATTCAAACGAAAAGTTACATGAAAAGAAAATAATAAAATTCCATCTGTGGATTGATCTGTCATACATGTCCGTCTAATCCATTATTTGATCAATGTAAACAAATAACTCTCTACATTTACTAATCATGAGAGAGTGCAATTATAAATACCTTAAATAACAGGCAACCCCACTACTAAAGGAAAATGTGTACCCAAAGCACCTTTCTCGAGGTTTCACTGTCGAATGAATTCTCAGTGGTGAAGAATGAAGAAAGATATTGTAGGGTAGGAGACCAACTACTCGTAAAGGGCTTTAGAAATGTTTAACTATGTAGAAATATTTTTATACCTTGTGAATGCAGTATCCCCACCTCGTTGAAAGCTTCTCAAGAGGAGCTATGTCATGACTGAAAGCTGATCAGGATAAACTGAAAATCACCTCCGCAGAATTATGCTGAGAGCAATGACAGTGATGAAGGTTTTGAACGAAGACTCGAATGGGACTAAAAACACGAGATTCAATGCAAGTATACCATTAAAATCTATCTCAATCAAAAACACTCACGTGCAGAGTTGCCAATTTCTACAGTCTACAGTGTTAGAATCTTTATTTAACTGTTAACCTTGCCTATGGCAATCTCTGTCTCTTCTAAACTGCATGTCCCTAGAGCACCTTTGATTTCCAATAAAGCTGCAGCTCCCTAATATGGAGGATCCATCTGTTCCTCTTCTGATTAGTGTTCAACTTCTTTCGAAAGCAAATTTTTCTTCATTATCAGAATACTCGAATGTTGACTGCATTAAATTAGTGACAGAGGACAATGATGGCTGGTATAAAAGTACTTCTGCGACATTCCAATATGTGTATTTCTGTTTCTCCCTGTTTAGTTAAAATTATGCATCCCTGAGTGGGTGAAATTATTAACCAATGAATTATAGCCCTTTTGCCTGGGGTTATCCCGATTACTAAAAGCCCTCTCTCTGGTTATAGGCCCTTCCCTGGTGTTGATGCCTGTATCTCGCCTAGTAGGCCTTTAACTGTAAGGTCTTCAAAAACAGAAATCTATATTGCTTTATTGAACTACTCTGTGTATGCAAAGAATTACAACTTTGCTATTCAGTTTTTCAACCTTTGACAGATCAAATGTATTGGGCTGTGTCTGACAGCTTCTTTATTCCTTCTGGGTTCTGTAGAGACATGTAATATTTTGAGTGATTTTTTGCCCAAAAAAACACATTCAACAGAATAAAACAGTCGTGTTTCAATAACTATGTGCCAGGACAACAACTTTCAAACCTTACAAAGATGGCAGGGAATAGCAAACCTCAGGCCAGGGCCAGGCTAGACTTTTATTCCTTGGCATTTCCCCCGTGGGCCGAAGCCCTTAGAGGTCTGCTTTGAAAGCCCAGGGTGCCTCGGTCGCTTTTTTCAGCTCTCCGAGATTAATTGCATTCACAAGGAGGCTTCAAGAGAGAAAGACAGTACAAGGCAATGTAGAGAGAGAAAGAGAGAGTGGATGGATGGAAAGAAGAAGATTGTGAAGGGAGACGTAGGGTGAAAGGCTGGGTTAAAAATGTATGTTAAGGATGCTTTTGGTTCCCGAGTCCCACCATGGTTCAGGCTCTCACCAGGCAGATGGGATGTGACCTGACAGTTCAACCACAGCTAGACTGTCTCTTTTGGGAAGGGAAACCAAATGTGTGTCTGTAACATCACAGGTAGCAAAAACGATGCCATGAGTTGTGGCTCATTGTAATTATCAGTGGCTGATATTATCTTTAGCTTTTCCTCGATCTCCGTTTTAGTTTTTCTGTCTGGTTTTCCACCTCAGAACCGCAACCAGAAAAAGATTGCGCAATTGGAAAATTCAGGAAACTTGCTTTAAGCGGATTCCTACAGTGACAGATTGGTGGGCAGACATATCAATACATTTTGAAAGCAGAGATTTAAGTAATTGAAAGACTTACAACAACCGCACCTCAAGAAAAAAAATGTTCTGGACTTTCAGTAAACACCAGTAGTAATTTGCTCTGGGCATATAGTGATAAAAATCGCTATACTTAAAAGATAATTTTATGCAGAAGAAAAATGTATTTCAAATCCATAATCTGTTATTCTGGTTGACAAGTGGTCACCTCCCTGCTGCGGCTTTCACTAATCTCTTGAATGTAATGGGTACATATAGTTATGTTGTCTTTCTGTTAAGATGCATTATTATCCCTGTCCGATTTCCTGGAAAGGAACCGGAAAGAGAATTTAAATCACTCGGGCTCGATTTTTCCAGCCCGGTCCATCTCACACATAGCAAAGTAGAAATTGCTTTTATCAACTGCTGTAAACATAAACAACTTTATCGATGGGTTTATTTAAATATCAATTTGCGTTGACAGTTTCTCTCACACATCGTCCTCGTACCACAGTATCGTCCAGTACTTTTATCCGTTGTACCCTGCCTCAGCCTTTACATTCTAGAACATTCTTTTTCAAAATCATGTACTCTAAAGCGTTTTTAGCAACATATATTTTCACAACTCCTCCATGATCGTTTGCGGATTCAGTTCATGTTCGCGCTGTAGCAGTCTTAAAAACAGATAAAACAAAAATCTGTCTGTTCTGTAAAAACTGGATATTACCCTTCATTTCAGAGAATGCTGTTTTTTGAAATTTCCTGTGTCCATATAGTACACCATGTTAACTGGACACTGAGGGTCAAATTGCGGAAATCTCCGTGTTAAAGTGGCCATCCGCACACATTCTAGAGGCTTCCTGGGCACAGATTTATTACAGAAGGGCTACGTGTACTTGAGTTGCCTCTTTTGTAATACACATTGTGCTTGCGCACATTTCGTAACTGTACAATTTTGAGGCACATTCCCTAATTTGCATGGGGCCACACTAACCTGTGCACCTATGCCATATTACACATGAATGGGCATGGGCAAAGGGTCATTGGGTGCGGGGCTGGACTGGGAACCCAAATAATGCCATGACAAATTTTGCCAGACCCGCTCCTGTATGTTGTGTAGCATCAAGCCTGACCGCTACATAGGTAATATGGCAAATATGGTGCACTCTACGACACATTTTCATTATTCAGTAGCAATAGCTTTTAAGTAAATGATGACCTTACCGTCCAACAGGATACAACAATCTTTGTTGTGGCTCTTCAATGAGCCCCTCACTTTCACCCTCCAACAGTGCCCCTCATCTCTCCATAGCCTCTCTCTCACATGTATTTAATGTGTTTTACAGTGCTTCTCATGCAAATGTAGGGTGTTGAAGCTCTTTACATCACACAGAGAAAATGAATAATATGTGTGAAAATCAGTGTTGTTAGACTTGACAGCCTCAGGGTGGTCACCCCTAACTTTTTGCCTGCCTCACTCCTTTTTGACACTGTTTTTGAAGGCTTTAGGGCACTGCATCCTTTACCACTGCTAATCAGTGCTAAAGTGCATATGCCTTCTCTCTCTAAAACATGATAACATTGGTTCACACCAAATTGGCATATTTGATCTACTTGTAAGCCCTTAGTAAAGTGCACTACCTCTGCCTATGGCCTTTAGATTGAATGCGACTAGTGGGTCTGCAGCACTGGTTGTACCACCCACAGAAGTAACCCCTTACCCATGTCTCAGGCTTGCCATTGCAAGGCACGTGTGTGCAGTTTTACTGCCACTTCGAGTTGGCATTTACAAGTACTTGCCAATCCTTAAACTCCCCTTTTTCTACATTTAAGTCACCCCTAAGATAGGCCCTAGGTAACCCACCAGGCAGGGTGCTATGAAGGTAAAAGGCAGGACATATCTCTGTGTGTTTTACATGTCCTGGTAGTGGACAACTCCTAAATACATTTTCCACTGATGTGAGACCTGCTCTTTTCATAGGCTAACATTAGGGTTACCCTCATAAACTGTTTGAGTGATAGATTCAGATTAGAAAGGGGTAAACAGGTCATATTTAGTATGGTCAGAATGGTAATACAACATCCTGCTGACTGGTGAGGTTGGATTTAATATTACTATTTTAGAAATGCCACTTCTAGAAAGTAAGCATTTCTCTGCACTTAAAATCTTTCTGTGCCCTACAGCCTGTCTCCAATCCACGTCTCGGCTGGGCTGGTTGACAGCTCCCTTCTGCATTTCACTCAGACAAACAGAGGATGCTCAGTCACACCTGCACACATCTGCATACTGAATGGGTCTTCCTGGGCTGGAAGGGTGGAGGGCCTGACACTTACGTTTGAAAGGACAGTTGCCTGCCCTCACACAATGGACTGCCAAACCCCCTACTGGGACCCTGGCAGACAGGATTGTACTGAAAGAGGACCTTGTGCACTTCTAAGCCACTCTTTGAAGTCTCCCCCACTTCAAAGGCACCTTTGGGTATATAAACTGGTTCCCTGACCCTACCAACCCAGACACTTCTTGGGAAGAAACTCTGCACCAGAACCTGCAATCTGCCAAGAGAAGCTGCCTGGTTGCCCAAAGGACTCACCTGGATTGCTTTGCTGTAAAGAACTACTGCCTTGCTGTTACCCTGCTGCCTTGCATGCCTCTGGCTCTGCTGAGAAGGGCTCTGCAAGGGCTTGGTTTGAGCTTGTCTCCTGTTTCCTGAAGCAACAGGGCCAAAAAGACATAATCTCTGCAAAAATATCCTTGTGTGGTGAAAATCGATGCACAGCCTGCTGAAATCGATGCACAGCCTGCCTAGTGGTGAAAGAATCACTGCATTGCCGAACTGGAATGATGCAGCCAAGCTCCCCAAGTGGAGATTGACGCAGCACCAGCATTGCGATTGGAACTTCGACGCACAGCCCACTGGATCAACGCCAAGACAGAATGACGCAGCATGACTTCCTGTGAGAGGAATAGACACAGTGCCAGCCATGAGACAGAAACTTCCCCGCATCGCCTACCGGATCGATGCAACAGCTGTGACTTCATCCCGCACGCCCAGGATTTCCACGCATCGTCCCTGGGTGTCAAAAGACCCCGCATCACAAAGAGGATTCAAGTCTGTGCGCCGGAATTTGATGCAAAGTCCTTGTCGCATGGAAAAGAATCGACACCTGGCCTCTGTGCACCCGGAAATCCAACGCACACCTTCCTTTTTCCACGCATCTCCTCTTCTGCGGTCTTCTTGTGTGTAATTTTGACGCAAAGCAGGTACTTCGTGCTTGGAGGAGACACTGGTTGCTTTTAAGAACTTAAAACTCATTTTATCATTGCAAAAGTGATATTTCAACTCATACTTATAAGATCTTGATTGTTTTGGCCTTAATTAATTCAGATAAATATCTTATATTTTTCTAAACACTGTGTGGTGTATGTTTGTGGTGTTCTACTGTGTTATTGCATGATTTATTGCACAAATACTTTACACGTTGCCTTCTAAGTTAAGCCTGACTGCTCAGTGCCAAGCTACCAGAAGGTGGGCACAGGATAATTTGGATTATGTGTGATTTACCCTGACTAGAGTGAGGGTCCTTGCTTGGACAGGTGGTAACCTGACTGCCAACCAAAGACCCCATTTCTAACAAATGTATAGAAAATGTTACACAAGATAAAGGGGACTATGAGGTGTAGGTTTCACATGCCATCCATCCAGGTAGGCATTTTATAAGAGTGCTTGGTCTGGAGAAGCACAAACTCAGGATTGAAAACATAACACAATGGTTAGGATAGCGTTACTAATAAGACTTTATTTCTACCCATGCACACCGTTTTAGCAGTATTAGGACAATGAAACACTGGGAAAAACATCACTTCCTAACATGTACAATGCAGTTTGCATGCATCTCTTTGATGGCAGTTTATTGCTCAATGTGCTAGATTAGAATTGTAACATATGAACTGCACAGTAACCAAATGATCTCTGTGACAAAAGCAGTACACCCATCGAGCTATGCACATAAAATGCAGTTCTGTGATCTGCTTGCTACACGTTTTTTGCAGCAGGCATATTAATCATCTGGGCTTCCTTAGATGAGTCAAAACTGCCACTAGACAAAATTCAGAGCTTTCCAGCAGGACGAATATTAACCAGAGATATCTTGATACTTTACTTGTTGCCTGAAAACCGCTGGATATACAAGCAACTTTGCAGAGGGGGGATTTCAAAACCATAACATATTTCAATACACACGTAGGCTAGAAAGAAAAGTGAGTGCTGAATGGATTATGCTGTCCTGCTGATTTTGTTACAGGGGGCGATAATTCACGGCACTGCTGTAAAAACGGTCTCCCAATAACAAAACCGGCCCCCATTTCCAGCCACCCAGGGAAACGCCCAATGCCTAGTATAGCCAGTCCAGCCTTGATTGTTTCATTTGGAATAAAGTAAATAGGACAGCACGGACAAGCAGGAATTATGCTTTTGAGGATGGTGTTGCTGACGGCAACCTCATGTTGAGGATGGCTTCCCTTACAGGCAGACCACGCTGCTGTGAAAATGTAGGATTGTTTATGTTACTGCAACCTGTATTGTCTTCTCCACCCTGGGAGGATGTAAATGTATCCACTCACAGCACTGTGTAACAGACATACTTATTCCTACACAAACTTTCATGCTCTACATGCATTGTGTCATAACTTTCACAACCACACATTAACACATCCCACTGGATTATGTAATTCCTGTCTAGAGTCTACCCAGGACCTCAAGGGTCCTATCGCACATGATATCAAAGACACTACACAACCCTCGTATCATAAGTGCATGTGCTAGCTCATTAACACCTCCCATCAGATTACTAAATTCCTGTCTAGAGTCCATCCAAGTCCGCGAGGGCCCTAGCGCTGTCAAAGGCACTACACAACCGTAACCTCATAGGTGCATGGGCTAACTCAAGGAGCTAGCAAATGCCCTGGAAAAGATGCATTTTTCATTGTATCATTTGGACAGTTCCCTACTGACCAAAACACACATTGAAATGGTGCGATAGTGCAAACCAAGTCCACTCCTGGTTTCTAAATAGTGAGATCAGTCTCATATCATTGTATTTATTACTGTTGCCTCTTCTAAAGTGCACGTTCTTCAAAGTGTGGTGGCCTGTATATTATTCATGCCTTGAGAATGAGTAGGCAAGACTAACTTGTTTTTGTTGGAGATGGAGATATGATTGGACATTAAAAATATTCCACTGATCACGTTAGAATCTTGTTCCATTAAAATTGTGAAATGACACATGCATTGTTTTGAAATGGCTCACATCATTATTCCTCTTTGTTGATTAAACACATGCCTACCGCTAATCCAGCATTTTAATGTGAACAATTAGATACAAATGTGAATTATTTTCCATAAATCTGCATTGATTGGCATTCTAATTACCTGTGACCTAACATTCCACAGAGCTTTGGTTAGAATTGCGCTTCCCAAATGTACACAAGTGAATTTTATTTTGCTCTTTTCCAGGGACGTCTGTCATGCTAATTGTGGACGGCGACAGTCTTCTCACCACCGTGCCTGAGCAATTATGAACTCTGCTCCCAAGACCTGAAAACCGTCCTATTTTTGTATTCTGCACACATCACACATTGTATTAAAAAAATTCAAATGATAACATTGAACCATGTCTTATTTTTTGTCCCTGCTTTAAGCTTCACAAATGCAGTACATCTCCAACGACATTAAATACAAATACATTAACTTTTAATCCAGGCATTAACTAGAAACTGGAAAGTCAAGTTATGAAAAAATTAAATCACCCTTAATGAGTGTCTGCATCGAATTTACAAAGTCATTTTGAGCAAACTTCTCTGTATTTTTACCAAGTAGACTGTGAACCCAAAGTCCCTCTCTAGTAGTATTGGAAGAAATCTAGCTGTGGTGAAAGCGGAGCAGTCAAGGACAGATTATTCACAGTAGAGAGAGTGTAAATTAGCTTTCTGTTAACGGTGGTAATTTATGAGAGAACACTGGAGCCACATTCCCTGCGGACAGTTATTATGAGCCATTTTTTCTTGCTCTCGCTTCCTGGCTTAGTGCGATCCTAATTTAAAGAACCCCCTGGGGCTTTTGATTCGACGAAATCCAGTTTGGTCTGGTTTCCAGGAAGAGTCAAGTATGTGTTTAGGAACTGATGTCTGTGCACACCTGTTCTTTAAAAGGCATGTGGTATAATGGTCCTTTTATTTCATAACATAGCAATAAAAGCAATGGCTTTATTTATTTAAGTCTTGCGATGGAATATGTTACAATAACTGTTTAATTCTCTTGATTTTTGGCGTTGTACAATCCGATGAACTTGTTCTGTCCAGAGTACTCATTACAGACCACAAATGAATCTCAGTATATATAGGCACAGTCGAGTCTCCTATCTATCTACATCTATGTGTGTGTTGTAGGTCACAGGATTGCTTCCTCCTTCTCGTGTTAATAAAAACTGTACTGATGATGAGTAACACTTGATACTTAAAATACTACGCAAAATCTAAGACGTAGTAGGGAACTAAGGGCCAGATGTATGAAAATATTTTACACTCGCAAACGGTAAAATCGGCCGTTTGTGAGTGCAAAATAGTGGTCTGCAATGCATGAAAGGCATTCGCAGACCACAAAGTAGAAATCGCAAAAATTGCGATTTTTTGCGTTGCGACCATTGCGATTCGCAAAATCCAGGTCGCAAGGCAATGCTGCAAAAAATCGCAAATTGCGATTTTTCGAAGAATGGTATTTTGCACATGCAAAATACCATGATCTGCAACCAGGTGGTAACCTGGTGCAAAATTTAAAAATGCAGTAAAACTGCATTTTTAAATTTAACATGTAAAGCACACATGCCCTTTTGGCATGTGTGTACCTTACATGTTAAAAAAAAAAAAATTGGGGTGCAGGAGAGGGTGCCTTAGGCCCCCAGCACCCTGGCCTTTTGCACTTCCAAAATTGCGATTTCTGGTTCAGAAATCGCAATTTTGGAAATGCAAAAAATTCGCAGTTATGGGCCAACAGGCCCATAGCTGCGAATGGGGCCGGTATCGCAATTTGCGATTCGGTAATAGCATTTGCGATTTTTAAGAAATCGCTATTACCGATTCGCAAATGTGATACATGGCCCTTTGCGAGTCGGTAATAGCGATTTCTTAAAAATCGCTATTACCGAATCGCAATGGGCCGTGATCATACATCTGGCCCTAAATTACAAAAGGTTTAAGTTTTTATAATGCATTAACATGAGTGCTTGGTATAGTGCAATATATGCAGACACAAGGAATCCTCACAGCTCCCTGTTCTTATTCTAATGTTCCAGATCATGAGAGTTTGACGTGATGATACAATGAGTTTCATAACGGAGAAGACAGCACTGAGAATGCACAGCCTCCAGATTTTTCTTTTTTGTGACATTGTATAATAAGGTTTTCATGATTAATATAGCTCAATGGCCGAATAGGATGGCATGAAATAGATCTCCAGATAAGAAACACTGGTCTTTTCCCACTGATCAACTTGTGAACCATGCAGAGCGATACAAGAAGGTGACCCTGCCTGTACTGGACCAATCAACTGCTTCAAAGAACGTAGGTCTGGGTACATACTGCTCCTGACTTAGTGGAAAACAAACTGAAAAACTGCTCTGGTAGTGACCAAGGAACCAGAACCCCTGTGTTTCCCAGTGCACACACCGCAACTCAAGAGCTCCTTCCATAGGTGACACAATGGGTATCCTCTCATATCTCAAAACAGCATCTCAACATTGCACAGACATTGCACAGGCAATCTTGGCAACCCTACAGCAAACACGCACATCCAACCCTCTCAAGATTACTAAGGTCACCCTCAACACCTCACCTAAAAATACATTGAAAGCAATTTGATGTTCTGATGGATACAATTACCTGTGGATTCCTCACCTTATGAATTCTCCCAATGCGCCAGCATTTGACGGAAATTTTCTTCCTAGCTCCCCACATCGACGAGGACGTCACAATTGCACAGCTCCGCACGCGACTCCATCTGATGTCATTGTGGCAATAAGAAGTCCTCCCGGCGTGCTAACGTCAGTTCCCTTTTTTCCGCACCTTCGATGCTAACAGTTTATTCCTACCTCTTGGCAGTTACTGTTTCGAGGCATTGTTGTAGAGCATTACAATGTCTCCACTGAAAAAAATTGGGATTTAAGCCTTGTAAAGAATGTGGGGGTCGCATGTCGGTGACGAATCCTCATGAAAATTGCTTGTGGTGCCTGAGCTCAGACCATAACATGGAGGAGTTTGTGTCCTGCCAATGGATGAACCCGAAGGCCTTGAAAGAAAGAGATGCAAAGCTTTTCTCGGCAAAAACTTAGAAAGAGCAGTGAAGTCACCAGAGATCAATGGCAAGGGAGACATCATTGCATAGATCCTCAAAGTCGCATAAGAAGCGGTGCCAACACGAATCTCGATGTCGTTCTTCCAGAGATCGGTCTCGTTCCCCTCCGAGACGGCGCTGCATGGCATGGGTGATCAGCCCTATGGTGTCTCCTCAGCCTCAGAGTCCACAGGCTTCTCCAGTGCCAACTTTGATTGAAATCCCCGAGACCCCGGAGATCCATATGACTCAGTTTTCTCCTGTGTCTACTCATGATCAGGAGTCGGGTGTGCAAGTATCAGAGTCGGTTCAGACACCTCAGGAGGAGCAAGGTTTCCTGCCTTCCCGGCTCCGGGAGCTGATCCTTCAGCATTCCTCAATGCTCTATTTAGCATATTTAACAGAGCTATGGCCCCTTCTGGAGCACCTGCTGGTCCCACGGGTTCGTTGGCATTCATGCTGGGGTTGTCGGCACTGTACAAAGGGGCTCCGTTTGCACCCTTTTTTCCTGGTGAAGGGGCTGGCTCGGTGCCAATGACTTCACCTCCTTTATCCCGGATGATGGTGCCGACGGCGCTGTCGGAGTCAATACTAGTGCCGGATGGATCCCGATCGACCCACTGTGTCCGACCTCCCTCTCCTCCGCCGGACTGTTCTTCTATTTTAAAACCGGCATCGTCGACGTCAGCTGATTCTCTGTCAATGCCGCGTTTGGAGTCCAGGCTGAGGTCGAGAAGGAGGGCCCTTGAGACTCTTGGAGGAGCAAGAGTATCAAAAATAGCCGTTGGAGGAAGGGGAAATTCCTAAGCCTTTAGGTGAATTTCCGGGCCTAGATTCTGCTAGTGGTTTGGATCAATCCCCTAAGTGGGATTTCTCATCCCTTAGAGGAGAACTTACAGCACAGGCAGCTTCTTTCCACAGTGTGATAAGAAAGGCTGCTGAGTTTTTGGACCTACCATTACCGACATCGGAGACAAAAACAAACATTTTAATTGAGGTGTTGCATCCGTCGGCTACGTCCTCTGAGCCTCTCCTCCCTTTTAATAATGCCCTTACTGAGCCCATTTTAGAGCTTTGGAGGAAGCCTGTCACAACTCCAGCAGTTTCCAGGACTGTGGCTAGGAGATACAGAGTTGCTGCAGGAGATCTGCAGTTTCTGTTACAACATCCAACGCCTGAGAGGTTGGTGGTGCAAACCTCTTGTTCTGCATGATCTGCTCCTGGTTTGTTCCCTGCGACTCCATCTGATAGGGAGTCTAAGCGTATGGAGCAGACAGCTAAGAAGTGCTTTTCCTCGGGCAGTATGGCCTTGAAGTCTCTCAATGCTACGTGTGTGCTGGGAGGTAAAGCCATGCCCTGATGGACTCGGCAAGAGCTATTGTGCCAAGATTGCCTCAGGATGTGCAGGGACACTTTGATAAACTCCTGCTGGACAGTCAAGCGGCAGCAAAGCAGATTATTCAGTCTGGCTTGGACACTGCAGATTTGGTTGCCAGGGCTATGGGCACTTCTGTAGCAACCAGTAGTCATGCGTGGCTCAGAGGTTCTGGTTTCTCCTCTGATGTTCAGGCTATGCTGATGGACCTTCCTTTGATGGTGAGAAGTTGTTTGGGACCAAAGCCGACTTAGCTTTGGAACGATTTAAAGAAAGCAGGGCTACTGCAAAATCTTGTGACTCCAAGCTTCATCGTCTGCACGCTTTAGGTCTTTTCAAAGATTCAGGTGGTTTGGCCGTGGGTCCTCTTTTCGTGGAAGGCCACAATCCAATGTTCACCAGCCTGACAACCCTCTCTACAGATCTTGTAAGGGATGTGGGAGGTTAGAATGCGAGGAGCCACTCAGCAGCCTTCCGCTTCATCCTCTTCCTCTGGGGGAGCCCATCAAGTAAAGCTGCCCTAGTTTTCTTTTCATATTCCAGCATGTTTTACATGTAGGAGGAAGGCTATTTCATTTTTTCCATGAGTGGGAGTTAATCACATCGGACTCTTGGGTGCTGAACACAGTGGGAAAAGGTTATGCCCTTCCTTTTCAAGAGTTTCCTTCTCCCATCCCTCCCCGTCATTCGTTTTGCATGGACGATCATCTCCTGTCCCTTCAGCGGGAGGTGCAAGTCCTTTTGTTAAAAGATGCAGTGGAGTTGGTTCCAGAACAGGAGAAGGGTCAGGGATGTTATTCAAGGTATTTCCTGATTGCCAAGAAGGATGGTCGATTGAGGCTTATTCTGGATCTTCAGATTTTGAATTTGGTTCCTCAAACAGGAGAAGTTCAAAATGCTGACCCTAGCTCGGGTGCTTCTTGCATTGAACAAGGAAGACTGGATGGTGTTTATCATATCAACTTGTAGGATGCTTATTTTCATATCCCTTTTCTGAAGTCGCTCAGGAAGTATCTCCGGTTTGTGGTAGGGTTCCAATGCTATCAGTTTGCGGTCCTTCCTTTTGGTCTTACTTCCGCACCTCGATTCTTCACGAAGGTGATGGTAGTGTTTGCAGCGGACCTCACAAGGAAGGGAATATCTGTATTCCCTTACCTGGATGATTGGCTGATCAAAGCTGGGTCCCCAAAGCTTATGCTGCATCACTTGCAGGTAACAACCCAGTTGTTGTTCAACCTGGGCTTTACAGTAAATGTGCCCAAATCTCACCTGGAGCCCTCTCACTGCCTTCTGTTCATAGAGGCAGTCCTGGACATAACATCGAATCGGGCCTACCCTCCTCCTCAATGGTTTCAGAACATTCAGGCGTTGATTCCAATGTTTCAGAATGGAGCAGCTGTTCCAGTTCTCAAGGTCCTATGTCTGCTCAGTCGGTTCACTTCCTACATTCTGTTGGTCACTCTTGCATGTTGGCACATGAGGGCTCTCCATTGGCACCTCCGCAAGCAGTGGTTTCAACACAAAGGGTATCTCGAGGAGTTGATAACGGATCTCCAGAGATGCTTCAGTGGATCTACGATGGTAGGCTGTGGGCGGCAACCATTCCCAAGGAAGCCGTTTTGTCCACCACCTCTGGTAGCCACGGTCATAACGGATGTTTCCACTCTAGGGTGGGGAGCTTATCTGAGGGACCTGGAGATCAAAGGTCATTGATCTAGAGTGGAACAGATGTTTCACATCAATTTGTTAGAATTACGGTCAATATGTCCCTTTGTGGTCAGTCAGTTCAAGTCTTGATGGACAACAATACCGTGATGTGATACATCAAAAAGCAGGGAGGAGTAGGGTCGTACCTTCTCTGCAGAAAGGCTCTGCGGCTGTGGTCATGGGCACAGGACCATCAGATTTGCACCGTCTGGCCGGAGTTCTCAATGTACGTGCGGACAGTCTCAGTTGGCATTTCTCGGCCGATCACAAGTGGCATCTCCATCCAGACATGGTTCTTCACATCTTCCGGATGTGAGGATTTCCACAGATAGACCTGTTTGCCACTGAGGAGAATACAACCTGCCCGTCGTTCTGCAGCCTCCAGTATCCGGTGCAGGGGGTTTTGGGGGACGCGTTTCAGATGTCTTGGTGCAATCAGTTGTTTTTTGCGTCCCCCCCCATACTTTTGATTCCTTGAGTTCTGAGGAAGACTTGCCAAGATCGGGCTCAAGTCATTTTAATAGCACCAGATTGGCCAAGAAGTGTGTGGTACACAGACTTTCTCCAACTCTCACTGTGCCTGCCGATCCGTTTCCCTTACAGTGTAGACCTCCTCTCACAGTTGCATGGGGAGGTTCTACACCCCCACATCCAGAGCCTGCATCTACATGCCTGGAGATTGAACGGGGCAATCTGAGTTCTTTTTCTCTCCCTCCAGAAGTGGTGGTTGTTATCTTATTGGCCAAGCAACACTCCACCAAGACGATCTATGCTGGCATATGGGTGAAATTTTCTGCTTGGTGTGGAGAGAGACAAATTGATCCCTTGAAGGCCCATTTGTATGATATTTAGCTTTTTGCTGTTTCCCTGGCAGAGGGGGTAGTGCAGTGGCGACACTAAAGGGCTATTTGTCAGCACTCTCGACCTTTCTTTGCCTTCCTGATCAGCCTTCCTTACTTAAGCCCCCTTTAGTTACTAGGTTCCTTAAAGGGTCAACTAACAAGTTTCCTCCCACTCCATTTGTAATGCCTCAGTGGGATTTGAATTTAGTTCTTACTTTTTTAATGGGTTCACAGTTTGAGCCTAGGCATTCTTGTTTTTTGAGACTTTCAGTTTTAAAAACAGTTTTCCTCGCAGCTATCATGTCTGCTAGATGTGTGAGTGAGCTCCAGGCTCTTAGTGTGAAACCTCCTTTTACAACCTTTCATGCTAACAAGGTGGTTCTGGGAACCAGGTCGGCTTTCCTTCCTAAAGTAGCACTCCCTTTCATCTGGGACAATCTATAACACTCTCGTCCTTTTACTGTCCTCCCCATCCTTCAAAGGAGGGGGAAAGACTGCACCGCTTGGATCCAAGAAGGGCTCTGAGTTTCTACATTGAGAGGACAAGAGACTTTAGAATTGATGATCATCTCTTTGTTGGCTATGTCGGCAAGATGAAGGGCAAAGCTGCCCACAAGAGAACCCTTTCAAGGTGGGTCATTCTTTTAATAAAGATTTGTTACTCGCTAGCAAAGATGGTTCCTCCTGAACGTAATAGGGCCCATTCCACCAGGGCTAAGTCTGCCACTGCGGCTTTAGCTAGAGGTGTACCAGTTGTTGATATTTTTAAGGCAGCAACTTGAGCTTCCCTCAAAACGTTCACAAAGCATTATTGCTTTGACTCTGAAGTTAGGAGGGATGGCCATTTTGCACGTTCTGTTTTGCAGGACTTCTTGGTTTGACCGGTCAGGCAGCTACCTCCGAGTGCGGGACTGCTTTGGGATTCTATTTATAAGGTGAGGAATCCACAGGTAGTTGTATCCATCAGAAGAACAAGTTACTTACCTTTGGTAACGCTTTTTCTGGTGGATACAGTAGCTACCTGTGGAGTCCTCACAGTCCCACCCACCTCCCCGTTGCCTGTCTGGTCATACAAGACTTCTTTTATTATAAATGTCTATATATGTTTTTGGTGTTTATATATAAACAGATATTGTGGTTTATATTTGTACTTGGATTGGCATATATTGTTCTTGTGAGGGTGGTATTCACCTGTTTGCCTCAAAGGCACGTAAAAAATGGTGAAACTGACGTCAGCACGCCGGCAAGGACTTCTTATTTCCACGATTACGTCAGACGGAGTCGTGTGCAGAGCCGTGCAATTGTGACATTCTCGTCGAAGTGGGGAGCTAGGAAGAAAATTTCCATTGAATGCTGATGCATTGGGAGAGTGGTACCAAAGGTAAGTAACTTGTTCTTCTTGCTCATCAAAGCTCATTCCAGAACTGTGCATGCAGCAAACACAGCCAATTTCCTCATCACAGACAACCACGATAACATCTTTATTACAGAAACCAGGTTCATGCCAAACACCACACACACATTTAATGTCCTGGAATACTCAAGAACTAGATGATAATAAACAAGCTAGGAGAACGAAAAGTGAAGATGAACACAGATGCAACAGGAGCTTTCTATTCTGATGGCCTGGTTCGTCACCTGCAGGCAGCTCATCACAAAGGCAAAGAAAACCATGTGAAATATCTTCAAAATTAGCAGGCAAACTCCAGCTCGATTAATCATTCCATAAACTGTGTGCCATACTTTGTACTCAAACAAACCACAAAGAAGTGACCAGTAATCAACTTCATCCAATAAAAGATTGACAAGATCTAACAACACTTCGAACCCACAACCAGAACTGACTAACATTGCCACATCAATGGAACTGCACAACATCCTCAAGTTAAACTCCTTTTCCTCTTTTCTGGCAAGATACTTTAAACTTCTGATTGTCTATATTTTATTAAAACAATGCCAACAAGTCTTCTATTGAAAAGAAGATCTTATTTGGAAACATCAGGCACTGCTTTGTAATATTAGGACCCTGATTATCCAATATTCTTTTTGAATTCCTGCAAGATAGGACCTATCACACCTCCCTAAAAGAATGCCATCAATCACCTCAGTTATTGCTATCCAGTCATGCCTCTACCGATCCTATAGATGATAATTGAGATGGCTGTTGCCAACCAAGCCGACTACAATATCAGAATCAATGTCCTCCATTAATAATGCACATCTGGGTTCCTCCTGCTTGACATCTCCATATGCTTCACCACTATTGGCCATCAAGCCTTTCTTGACAGTTTCATATCCTGAATAGTTAGTAAAAGCATTGACCTGCAAAGGTCATGCTCAGAGAGCAGTGTTCTTGTGGCCTATGTGTGCTCCTCCACATCTGAGAACAACCCCACACTGTAACATCAGTGAAACCTTGAAGTTCTCACTAGTGATCTTCCATCTTTCGTTGGAGCTCAGGAGAGTTCCACTGGCTGACAAGGATGGCAGAAATCACCTGGAAAAGAATGTAAGAAAATGTTTTGAATTTTTTTTTTTCCACAATGAAATGATGAGAGGTTGGCAGGTTGGCCTTGCTGCAATTAAAGCTTGGATGTCCAAAGCCTACTGCTCGGTGAACCCCATCATCAATGCCATCAAAGTTAGGGAGCAGAGGAAATATTACAGACCAAGTATCATGCTTTCCAAAGCCATATGGTCCAGCTGGAAAAAATATTTATTGATCTTTAATATATGGCAAATTTGCTTCTTTCTAAATAATGAGGCAACCTACTTGGGAATACCACTAAGGTCCTCATTACAAGTGGCCATTTTATTCCACCGGCACTAACAGTTACTAGCCCCATCAAAATTATTAGATCGTCTGTGTTTCTGCTGATCTATTAACTTTCACATAGAGATTTTGGCTGCTGAAAGCAGTGGCTTAAAACATGAATATTATGGTAGAAGATACATGGCTTTTGAAAAAAAAAGATTTAACCCAACTCAAGGCTACATCCCGCCTGAAAGCAGTGAAAATCTCTGTGAAAATCCCTGAACACATGAAGAATTACCTGAGGAATCAAACCGCAATTCCCTGTTCCCCCAATAATTCATTATCACTAGGGGGGCACCCGGGGTCCCATTTGTAATGGCCTGTATTTACCCACCGCCAGTAACTCACCCCCAGATTTGCTCATACCACTTAGATAGGTGTTGAACTTGGCTCGCTCTGCAGGGTCACCCCCTACAATTTTGCTTTCACCCCTCCTATTTTTGCAAAATTCTCTTGTGTTGGCCTTAACAATCTCAGCACTTTACCACTGCTAACCAGTGCTAAAGTGCTTATGCTCTCTCCCCTAAACATGGTAGGATTGGCTTATGACTAATTGGCATATTTATTTTACAGACCAGTCCCTTGTCAAGTGGTACACCAAATAACCACGGCCTGTAAATGAAATGCTACCTGTAGGCCTTCAGCAGTTATTGTTCCACTCACTTACGTAGCCCCTTAAACATGTCTCAGTCCTGCCATTGCAGCTGGAATGCAGTTTTAAACTGCCAATTCGTCTTTGCTATATAACCCTATTGCCAAGCCTTAACCTTCCTTTTTATTACATGTAAGTCACCCCCATGTGGCCCTTGGAGGAGGGTGCATTGTAATTAAAAGGTTGAATGTGTAGTTTAAAGTTTTACATGTCCTGATAGTGAAAAGCTCTTAATTTTGTTTCTCACTACTCCAAGGCTTACCTGTCACATAGGATAACATTGTGTTGTCTTGTTACATTTAATACATACTAACTTTTGATTCGGAACAAATAAGCATTTAGTGTTTGACATGTGTGAAATTGTAATAAAACATCATCTGTAGAGTTGGATTTTAATTTACAATTTTGAAAATGCCACTTTTAGAAAGTTGGCATTTTCCTGCCTCATGCTATTTGTTGCCTGCTGCCTGTCGCAGGTCACACCATCAGATGTAGTTGGCAGTTGGACTTTGATGTTTCCTCCCTGACAGTCAGCGGCATTAGGTGTGCCTGAATGGGTCATTTGCTGGCAGGATGGAGGGGCAGAGCTCGGCTCTGCCCCCCCTTGCAGCTGAAGAGTCTGTGCTGTGCCTTCACGCAAAGAACTTGCCACCACTGCATTGTCCCTACAGCCAGCTTAGAGTCAGGGCAGGAGGGTCAGGAAATTCTAAGGCCCATATTTATACTTTTCTAGCACCACATTTGCGCCACTTTTTGGCGTAAAAGCGGTGCAAACTTACAAAATACAATTGTATTTTGTAAGTTTGTGCCGATTTTGCGTAAAAAAATGACACAAATGCGGCGCTAAAAAAGTATAAATATGGGCCTAAGTACTTCAAAGAGAAACATCTAGAAACATCTTCTACTTCAGAGAAGGCACCAAATATAAAAAAGGAACCCTCAGACCCACTGTTATGTTCACTTTGTGGACCCTCGGTAGGAATCTAAGAGGATTGCTTGCTTCTGTGGCCTGCTGTGTACTTCACAAGGCTGCGTTGCTGCACCTGGAAGAACTGCTTTGCTGCTTGGAGCCTTCCTTGAACCCTCAGAGGCCTGCCCTACTTCTTAAGTATTCATCACTTGAAAACAGCATTATGTGAGTGACACCAAGGGCTGGTTACTTGTACCCTGTTCAGAACCACAGGGACATAACAGGCTCCCACCATTTTGAACCTACACCTGGTCCCAGCCGGAGTGAGTCCTAAACTCCCAAGTGGTGCCCTTCCAGTCCTGGACACTTGTGTCGTAGTTTGGACTCTTGCTCTGAGCAAGACTGCTAGTCTCAGGATGACAGTACTTTCGTTTGTAGGTGACTAAGGGGGTCATTCCGACCCTGGCGGTCAATGACCGCCGGGGCCGGGGACCGAGAAGCACCCCCAACAGGCTGGCGGTGCTTCCTGGGCCATTCTGACTGCGGCGGTAAAGCCGCGGTCAGAAAAGGGGAACCGGCGGTTTCCCGCCGGTTTTCCCCTGGCCCAGGGAATCCTCCATGGCGGCGCTGCTTGCAGCGCCGCCATAGGGATTCCGACCCCCTTCCCGCCATCCCGTTCCTGGCGGTTTTTACCGCCAGGAACAGGATGGCGGGAATGGGTGTCGTGGGGCCCCTGGGGGCCCCTGCACTGCCCATGCCACTGGCATGGGCAGTGCAGGGGCCCCCTAACAGGGCCCCATAATGATTTTCAGTGTCTGCTTTGCAGACACTGAAAATCGCGACGGGTGCCACTGCACCCGTCGCACCCCAGCAACTCCGCCATCTCCATTCGGAGCCGGCTTCATCGTTGCTGGGTCTTTCCCGCTGGGCCGGCGGGCGGCCTTTTGGCGGTCGCCTGCCGGCCCAGCGGGAAAGCCAGAATGACCACCGCGGTCTTTTGACCGCGGTGCGGTCATTCAGCGGTGCCTGCCGCAGTTGGAATGACCGCCTAAGTCTCTTCCTACAACTAGTTGTAACTGTTGTCCAAACCTCACCGGCTCACTAGCAGTACCTCACCAGAAACACAATAGTAAAAGGTGATTTGTAGCAGTCGCTTACGCATGGACTCAAAGTAAGATATCTCAGGGTTGTCGTGGTTAAACGGAAATTACCCTTTTCTCACAGATGTATTATGTCTCATACAAACAAAGGCAATAACACAGATGCAGTGAAGTTATAATAGTTTTTATTTAACATAACTGCCATTTGCGATAAGTTGCATGAACTGCAATGATTAGGATAATGAATATACCAAGCAACAGTATTGTGAAGAAGAGAGGCATGGTTATAAAGACCCCCACCATTTTTGCAATATATGAAAGAAATATATATATATATGTACGAGATGGAATATGCCCTAATACCCTAATGAGAATAGGCCTAACCTCCTACCTAAAGGATAGCCGGGTTTGCTAAACCTTATCTGCCAAAGCCATGTCCATGAGAGGAGCCCCCAACCCTCGTTACCTTGGAATGAGGTCTCTATCTCAGACTCCGTAGGGACACGAAGACTGGGTCAGCGTCAAGACGACTGCAGCATCGGTATCAGCGATGGTGGCGATGCCCTCTGGTCGGAATCCCTCTGATTATCTGTCTGAAGTGTGATGTATTTATACAGATCTACAAGGTCCCCTGACGTAGGTGTATTTCAAAACAATAGATAGCAGGCATGCTTGGGACGGCAATTAATATCAACAATCCCTCGAAAGTAGAGAGAGGGAAAATCCCTAAGTGTGAACACCTACTGTTTGTTTGTCTTTTGTGCTTGATCTTGACGCCTTAGCGCAGTGACACTGATAATAAAACTCATAACAAGTGGCCTAACTATAAACAAGGCCGCCATCTTAAAGGAAATAAATGATTAAATGGACTAAGACAGAGCAAGCTAAGTAGGTTAAAAGTCACTAGGTGACGAGGGCACAAGTTTATAAGCCTACAGCTAAGCTAACTCCTGTTATCCCTTTAAAACAAACTAGGATTCACTACACCCTCCCCATTGCCATAACAGGTATGATGAAGGTACAGGAACCCAACCGCTAAAAAAGCTACCTCTGAACTAAAAAACAACAAAAACAAGCTAATAAATGATGCTGATAATAAAAACAACCGCTGTGTGTTAAAAATCTAAATATATATACAGAGACGTTAATATCAACCATGACGAGTACAGCAAACAATTAGTATAATTGCATATTTTGGAATCGGGAAATGGTAGGCAAATTCGTCAAATTATGTGTTATACTCAGGATCTTGAAGAATGTCATCAAAGTCATCAGTCAATGATCTCAGAAATGAGTCAACATCATCTGAAGTGAAATCCATTGTTGGAAGGACAAACGGATCCACAGAGCAGAAGTGAGCCACATTTACTGGTGCATCGATACTCGCTGCAGTGTCCTCATCCATGTTAGATCATATAACGGAAGGCTCATAGGTGGCCCGTGGAGCAACCTCAGTCTCAAGGGGCATGACCGTGAATGAACCCTCATCGGGGACATCAGCAGTTCGCGGTCCACAGGAGATGTCGGTGCAACAGCAAGACAGACCATAGGCAGATGTTCAAAGAGAAACCATATGCAGCGGAAGACCGGTTGTACACACCAGAGTAGAGGCCGGAGTGACAACAACCAGTCAAACTCTAGTTCCACCAGCAAAGGTGTACCGAAGATCCGAACCATGCGTTCACAGCACAGTGGGGTCGGCGGAAGTGGCTCCATTGCTCTGTGTCGCTGGAAAGAAACAACCACCGCGAATCAGAAGAAATAGCAGTAGTAGTCCGCCAATTAAAGCCAATATAATTGGAAAGCCACCAAACACACTGGAAAAGAGAGAATGGATGGCTGATGGAATGACTCCAAAGACAGTCTGGAAGATGGATACGAAACCAGACCCGACAGCCTTAAAGAAATGAACAATCCCAGTTGTGCTTGAAGCATTGAATATTCTGGATACCAGCTCTCCAAAGTGTTTGGGGAAATCGGTATTTAAAAGGGATTGTATCTCAGCTGATGATCTCGCAATCTGGAGCGCATACGTCTCTTTTGCCGATGTCAAGGCGACCTGTTTCTGAAACAATAGCGCCTTTAGTCTACTCAACTTGTCATAGTTCACATTAATAGTATCAATGTGGGACCACATTTCAGATACTTTTATCTCTCGTGTGGGGGGAAACAAAACATGTCCACAACACGTAACGACCTTCGTGACTGAGATTGCATAGGCAATTCCAGGGCGCAAGCCGCAACAGCTGTCATCGTTCAGTAGAACATAACTTCCATTGGAAAGTACATGAAACACTGGACGAATCAAGGGGACGGGAGTACCCTTCAGAAAACAGGCCAAATTCGCGACCCCCGCATTGCAAAGACCGTGAAGAGACACCTGTTTGCATATCATAGAATGACGAACAGCAGTCTCACATTCACTTCCGCTAAGAAAGACCTCCTGTTCACCATTCAAACATTTATAGTCAAAGGGCAACTCCCACTCTTCCTTAATAAAGCTATCTCCTAGCTGCTCATATCGTCCCACGCAAGATGTTTCAGGCAGCTCGAGAAACGAAAGGTTGAAATCGGTAAATTAATAATGCTGTGAAAGAGCCAGATAGTTGAAGGACTCTCTGCTACCATGAAGGGCAACTTATCTAATTTTTCTACTTGAAGCAGGGTAAAACGAGCCTCCCTTTTAGCCATTGTCTCTTGTTCCCTGGAAAAATTAAAAGCAGTGAATAGTTCACTCCCAATAATGTACTTCCATGGAATGTGGCCACTTTTCAGTGTTTGCAATGTCCAACCCAGCTGCATGATGGAACGTAGCTGTGTTTGCCCATGATATAACCGGGATAAGTCAGTCTGAGTGATATCAATGGCAGACGACACTATATTCGATAGGGAATAAATCCTGTTGGACAGCGTATTCATGCCATTGTCGACAACAGCCAATGTTTTTTCCAAATTCTCCTTATCTAGTTGCCTTAAACGAGCAGCAGCCTCAATCTGGGAAAGTTTCCAAATTTCATTATACATAGCATATAAAAACCGTTTTGAGCGTTGTTTCCTAGGACCTAACAGGAAATCCTGTAAGTCTATACTGTCAGAAAGAGTGTTCAGGTGTTGCTTAACCGCTTAACGTGTTTGTCTGCACCCATTGCTGGCACAGCTTACCTACATTATATGTTGTAATTACACCTGTATGTTGACCTGATAGAAAGCGAGGGTCAGGCTTGTGAATGGAAAACCCTCCTGAAGAGTTCACAAACGCTTTTGACACTCATCAGTGTCGGAGGGCCAAACCAACCACCCGCCGGGATGGGAAAGTGAAGAATTATAGGCACCAGCCGTAAACATTGCATCTAGCCTGTCTTCTGAGACATTAAGAAAGTGTTGCCAATCTCTCAATTTTTTCGGAGTAGGGATACTAGGCGTGTTTAGATCTTTGATTTTTGCTAACCCCAGACATGATGTCTGCTCAATAGTGTCATTTAAGAAAATCATTTGCACAGGAATCAGGCACACTCGAAACAAAGCCTCCCTACCCTGTATCTGCCAATCTTGTGTGCCCCATTGTTATAGCAGAACATTTCCCCATAATTCATTGTATAATCATATACATCATCACTTCCAAAAGCGGAATAGTCCTTCATTTCAGTCAGCATTGAATCAACTGTTTGGACATCCCAATCATCAGAGACAACATTAGGTGTAATAACATCAGACATTGAAAGTTTGAACATATACGGTATTTGAATAATCTCTGTAGGCCCATATATATCGAATGGAACTTTGTCCCACACAATCCCATCGGTTATTGGTATAGCTGTGATATTTACAGGGGACAAGTCTTGTTGGACTTTATGGGAAGAATGATGTGGTGTTAAAATTTCATCAACAGGCTCCACAGAGGAGCGATCAGCAATATAGTGACCATTAATCAGTAAAAAGAAAACAGTCACAAAACCAATCCATAAAAATAATGCAATAAATGTCAGACAGAACCATAGATAGTTCCATGGGTAAATCAAATAGTTCTTCTTAAGCCATCGATACAGCTTACTACTTATCGAAAGTTTTTCAGTCACCGTTGAGGATGAATCCGAAGAAAAGTCATCAATGTCAATGAAATAGCCAGAGGAAGTCTCTGCAAACACAGGACCCGCTGAATTCTGATCCACCGTTCGTGGAGGTTCTTGATAGACAACGTCATTAGTCGTGGAAGTGTTCGTGTAAAATACAGCCAAGTCCTGAAGCGGGGTGGTCCCCGAAGTTGTTACTGGAACCAACAAAAGCTCATTTTCTGCCCTCCCCATGGTCGAGGAAGTGTCTGGAACAGCAGTTGACATAGTTGCATGTTCAGTAGTAGTGAAGTTCATCCTACTATGTAGATGGATGTCCTGTTGGGTAATGAGAGGGGATCGGGAACTACCCAAGGGACCTACTGGTCTACTGTGAAGAATCGGCCACGTGGTGTAATTTGATGTCATCAATGGAGATGAATCTGTTCGATTTAGAACCAGACAATGGTGGAAGGATGACAGTCCTGGTTCCTTTTATTCCCAAGACCGGTACAGGTGCTCTGTATGATGGACCGAACTCTTTTTTCACAGCGATCTTCTCACAAACCAGATCCCCAACGTTAAGAATCCAGCCAGTCGAAGTTTTCGCCAATTCCCTTATTCCTAAATTGGCAGCACTTGCAGATGATTTATCATCACAAAATTGTTGAAGCTCCTGTAAAACAGTGAGACGTTCTTTTATGTCAAATGGTGTTTCTGCTGCCACCATACCAAGGGCATCAAGATCAGGGACATACATAGGTATCCCAAAGAGAACCTCATATGGAGACTTTCCCCCCAAGGACCGTCTTGGCAGATTATTCAGTGCTCTCTGGACCCCATATAGGTGATGTAACCAACTGCGGCCTGAACCTAATACTCGAGCTGTTAAGGACTGCTTTAGATCACGATTCCGCCTCTCCACGACCGAATTTCCCTCGGGATGGTATGGTGAGGAGTAATGGAGTTCAACACCCATCGTTCTCATGGTGTCCCTGAAAGCTTTAGAGGCAAATGCAGGGCCCTGGTCCAAATGGAATGCTGCAACCGCATATGTACCGATAAAGATCAGCAAATCTTTTATAACAGTCGGGCGTCAGCCGACCGCTGTGGCCATACCCACAGGAATCTAGAACAGGAATCCACAGCCACTAAAATGTATTTGTATGCACCATCAGGCTGTAAGGGACCACAATGGTCCAGGTACCCACATTGGAGTGGCTTGTCTGACACTAAGAGGGATGTCTGCGGAGGGCGTTTGATATTTGAGCCCTTAATCTGCTGACAAATGTCACAGCAAAGGACATACTGTTTAGTCCGTCTGCATAGACCAGGCCACCAGTATCGTTGATGTAGAATTGTTATAGTGGCCTGTATACCAGCATGTGCAGAAGCGACACCCTCGTGTGCGGCTGTAATCAGCTCTAATCTCTGGTCTTCATTGGGTATTAGTCGATCACCTACCCCAGGAATCGTTGCATAAGCAACATTCTGTGCACTGATATGGTAAGTATAGTTCGTAGGGTATCCTTTCGGAAGGGTCTTGCCTGCAGCCGAAGCTTTAACGGCAATCAGTATTTCATTATCCAATCTCGTCCGAGAACAAGTCACTGCAGCCACAGAAGCCGTAGCTACTGATGCTTTGGCTGCTTCATCAGCCAATGTATTGCCGGCAACGTGTATTCCCACACGTTGGTGTCCTAATGTATGAACTACATGGACACATGGTAGCTTATCCTTAAGATCAGCCACCCTTCCCCACAATATTTTGTGTTTAATGGTGTTCCCTTTAGAATCTCTAAACCCGTTCAGTTTCCAATGATTGAGATAATCATTGTATGACTGGACGCAGTAATATGAATCACAGACGATCAAAGTCCGGGTTCCTGGCTCAGTATGTTCGAGCACTAGAAGAAGAGCATTAAGCTCGGCCAACCGGGCTGTGCAGTCCCTTAAGGTCTGCGTGTAGGTATTGTGAGGATGGAAAACTCCATCTTCCATTATCCCACACACGGCTGCGCAAGCCGCCGAGTATTGATGTTTAGTACCTACAGCCGGTTCTGCCGACCCATCAGTTTAAATGATGGTGTTATAACAGTCTATTGGCAAGATATGTAGAGGTGCGGGGTACTCCTGTTCATATTGGAGAAACTCTTGTGTCTGAAGTTTTGGGTCAAACACATAATCAACATCAGTGGAGGTCAGAGACGTTGCCCGTTGAATCCAGCGTGGATGTAATGCCTTACCGTTTGGAACGCTCGCTTTAGTGACAGCCTCTAAGGCCGGCACTGGGGAGACAACAATAATGCGTTTCCCCTGGGCAAGTGGCCTCTCTTTTATGACGGCTATTTGAACTGCTGTCAGAATCTTTTCTGTAGGTGCAAAACGTTTCTCAGCATTGGAGTACAAGTGTGATTTGTATGCTATCGGCACCGTGTCACCCTCATTAAAGGTGACATAGGTAAACCCAAGGGCACCAGCAATTATTCTGATGACCAAATTTGTTTTATTGTCACGTGTGTATAAGTGTCTAGCTTCTAGCATGTCCCGTTGTATGTCCCTAAGGATGTGTGTGTGTTCAATTGTCCATCGTCTGCCAGAAAAGTTGGGCTGAATTAAGTCATAAAGTGGTTTGATGCGTTCTGCATAATCTGGAATGTATGTTCTGCCAAAATTAAAGAAACCCAGTAATGACTGTAATTTCTTAAGTGTGTTCGGAGGCTGTAGCTGAGCACACTTTTCTAGGAAGTGCGGGGCCAGGCTCTTCCCCTCGTTTGATAGCTCATATCCCAGGAACAATACACTAAGAAAGGCTATCTTGCTTTTCTTAAAATTAAATTTATAACTGAGGTCTGCAAATCCCAAAATGATCCGATCGACTCTCGCAAGATGAATGTCGAGGGCGTCGTCGGTGAGATAGATATCATCCACATAGGACAATGCATCGGAATCAAGCTCGTGCAAAATTGATGTTACACAGGCTGAAAACAGTCCTGGGCAATTTTTTTATAGCCTTGGGGTAAACGACAAAAGCGTTTCTGAGAGCCAAATGAAAATGCACTTAGGTCCCTACTTTCATGTGCTAAATTCTGGCAGAAAAACCCATTAGATATATCCAAGGTAGTTTTATATTTTTTACGCACTATATTGTTTATCAGCGCTGTGCTGTGTGAATTTTGTATAGCATATGTGCGTGTATGACTATTTAAGTGTCTATAATCAACCACTATTCTATACGAATGATCTGGTTTTGCAAAGGGAAATAATGGATTATTCATCGCCGATATACAGGGCTCAATCACTCCCTGGTACTCAAGTTGTGACAGTATCTCCGTCACCAGAGCTTTTGCTTCATGCTTAACAGGGTATTGTGGCTGTGGGTGGGGTGTAGACCTAACGGGAATAACATGACAAGGAGAGTCCTTGTCCCACCCCACATGATTACGGTATAGTGCAGATGCCTGTGCTAAAGCCCATTCAGCAGCATATGCTTTTTTGTCTGCCTCTGGAACAAGATCGGAGAAAGAAGGCAAAATTACATCTTCCCCTTGCGGGAGCTTGCGTACGTGTTCAGGGGGCCAGTCTCTCTCAGCCAATAGGATATCACTAGTAAGTTCATCCCAAAATATCACACCAATAATGCGTTCCACGTCTCCCTCTATCTGAATTGTTAAATCATAAACCCGATCGGGTGGGAGAACGCAGCCATCCGCTGTCTCAACCGCAATGTAATCGCTAGTTGCTGTTGCATCCAGATGATATTTCAGACTCTGGCGACATATCGTGACCTCTGCCGCGCTGTCCAACAGAGTCATGGCCCACTTCTTGTTCCTCAACAGTGTTCTCAATACTACTGGCATTTTTCACTGTCAGTGCTGCCACTTTCTTCTTTTTAAAGTGTGGCTTTTGCTGAGGAGTCTTTTCTTCTTTTTTAATGGTAGACTGTGGCGAGTCTTTCTTTTCTTTCACGTATTCCGGACGTCGATCTTGATGGCCCCCTCTCTCGCTACGTTTATCCGGTGCGTCCTGAAAGGAACAAGAAGGACGTGAATCAGTATATCTGTCTGGAGTTCTAATGTTATCCCTATTTCTGAGATTATACCTCCTTTCGGAGTACTCCGGATGTGGAGAATCAGCTCTTTTATTTCTCCTGTCTTTGAAATCTTTTTGTTTGTCCCAGCGCTTTTTAGAGCCTTCTTGTGCCTGCTTTGTACCTTCCTTATGGGTGGTACTCAGTAATTAATTTTTTTTAGGTTTGGCTCCCAAACTATCCCGTCCTATACTAGTATAGGTATCGGAAATTATTCTCGGCAGCTGTCTCTCTTGTTCCATATTTGGAGTTTCCCGGAGACGCTGGGGTATTGCCAGTGCCACCGCTTCCCCTTTAATATTACTTAGTATTATCGAGGAGACGGCGTCAAAGTTACGCATCAATTTCATCCCTAGATACAGGGCCGGTGCAGCCCCATGCTCATTTTGTATTTGTTTTAACACTTCCGGTAAATTGGCAAGTGTAGGGGTACCATGTGTGGTAGTATAAATGGCAGTGAAGACTGTACCCCATGTGGCACATTCATCCACCGAGGGAACCATCACAAACGGCAAGCACATAGTGAGCAGTCTATGTTTTTCCTGTGGCCCCGTATGGGGGAACACAGCTTCCAGCTGATTTGTTTTCTGGGAAATCCAGAACGGTATTTTTTCCCGTTCCGTGAGCACTTTACCCATAATTGTATGCACTGTTTGTGGATTAATCCCAGTAGCCAATTGATAACCACCAGCTACTAGCGGTGCTGGCGCGCTGGTGTTGTGTTCAGTGTTCGCATTACGAACTGAACCAATCGTCTATATAATGTCTATATAATGCCACTAATTCATTATATAGTACTCGTAAATCTGCGATCGGCATATTCTGTATGCCTGGGTGAGGTGTATATGTGGCAAACATAGGCCATGTAGGTCCCTCATTACTTAACGGACCTAGCCTCACTCTTAGTAGTACATGTGGTAGGGCGCCTTCAAACCAGTTCTGATGCTCTTGATATGTGAGCGATATTTCATGATACTGGTATGCTTCGTACCGTACAGGTACGTTCGCAATGTCATGTGTGTGAAATGTGTGCGTTCTTTGGTCAGCCTCAGGAAAGGTGACCCAACTGTAAAAAGTCTCTGTTTGGTATGTTTCAGTCGCTTCTATAATCATAGTAACATCCCCGCCCTCTTCTGTAAGGCCATGCGCTAATAAATGTTGTGTAAGTGCATGTCTAGCATTTGCAGGAATGTCTATGGTTTTAGCCATAGTTTTTAGAGAAACGGAACACCAAAAAATAGGGGACGTTTTTCCTTTTAATGAGTTCGAGCTCGAACAACCTACAGCTTAATTAGGTGTTACCTGTTCAGCCGAGGAGGATTCTCCCAAAGACTACGGACATCTCCGTATAATGGTACTTAGGGTACCCGTTGTCTGTGAGACAGTGATAGTCAGGGTATCCGTAAATTAGTGCCTAAACACCATCGTTGGTGGCGCCATGTCGTAGTTTGGACTCTTGCTCTGAGCAAGACTGCTGGCCTCAGGGTGACAGTACTTTTGTTTGTAGGTGACTAAGTCTCTTCCTACAACTAGTTGTAACTGTTGTCCAAACCTTACCGGCTCACTAGCAGTACCTCACCAGAAACACAATAGTAAAAGGTGATTTGTAGCAGTCGCTTACACATGGACTCAAAGTAAGATATCTCAGGGTTGTCGTGGTTAAACGGAAATTACCCTTTTCTTACAGATGTATTATGTCTCATACAAACAAAGGCAATAACACAGATGCAGTGAAGTTATAATAGTTTTTATTTAACATAACTGCCATTTGCGATAAGTTGCATGAACTGCAATGATTAGGATAATGAATATACCAAGCAACAGTATTGTGAAGAAGAGAGGCATGGTTATAAAGACCCCCACCATTTTTGCAATATATGAAAGAAATATATATATATATGTACGAGATGGAATAAGCCCTAATACCCTAATGAGAATAGGCCTAACCTCCTACCTAAAGGAGAGCCGGGTTTGCTAAACCTAATCTGCCAAAGCCATGTCCATGAGAGGAGCCCCTAACCCTCGTTACCTTGGAATGAGTTCTCTATCTCAGACTCCGTAGGGACACGAAGACTGGGTCAGCGTCAAGACGACTGCAGCATCGGTATCAGCGATGGTGGCGATGCCCTCTGGTCGGAATCCCTCTGATTATCTGTCTGAAGTGTGATGTATTTATACAGATCTACAAGGTCCCCTGACGTAGGTGTATTTCAAAACAATAGATAGCAGGCATGCTTGGGACGGCAATTAATATCAACAATCCCTCGAAAGTATAGAGAGGGAAAATCCCTAAGTGTGAACACCTACTGTTTGTTTGTCTTTTGTGCTTGATCTTGACGCCTTAGCGCAGTGACACTGATAATAAAACTCATAACAAGTGGCCTAACGATAAACAAGGCCGCCATCTTAAAGGAAATAAATGATTAAATGGACTAAGACAGAGCAAGCTAAGTAGGTTAAAAGTCACTAGGTGACGGGGGCACGAGTTTACAAGCCTACAGCTAAGCTAACTCCTGTTATCCCGTTAAAACAAACTAGGATTCACTACACCCTCCCCATTGCCATAACAGGTATGATGAAGGTACAGGAACCCAAACGCTAAAAAAGCTACCTCTGAACTAAAAAACAACAAAAAAAAACTAGCTAATAAATGATGCTGATAATAAAAACAACCGCTGTGTGTTAAAAATCTAAATATATATACAGAGACGTTAATATCAACCATGACAAGTACAGCAAACGTTTAGTATAATTGCATATTTTGGAATCGGGAAATGGTAGGCAAATTCGTCAAATTATGTGTTATACTCAGGATCTTGAAGAATGTCATCGAAGTCATCAGTCAATGATCTCAGAAATGAGTCAACATCATCTGAAGTGAAATCCATTGTTGGAAGGACAAACGGATCCACAGAGCAGAAGTGAGCCACATTTACTGGTGCATCGATACTCGCTGCAGTGTCCTCATCCATGTTAGATCATATAACGGAAGGCTCATAGGTGGCCCGTGGAGCAACCTCAGTCTCAAGGGGCATGACCGTCAATGAACCCTCATCGGGGACATCAGCAGTTCGCGGTCCACAGGAGATGTCGGTGCAACAGCAGGACAGACCATAGGCAGATGTTCAAAGAGACACTATATGCAGCGGAAGACCGGTTGTACACACCAGAGTAGAGGCCGGAGTGACAACAACCAGTCAAACTATAGTTCCACCAGCAAAGGTGTACCGAAGATCCGAACCATGCGTTCACAGCACAGTGGGATCGGCAGAAGTGGCTCCATTGCTCTGTGTCGCTGGAAAGAAACAACCACCGCGAATCAGAAGAAATAGCAGTAGTAGTCCGCCAATTAAAGCCAATATAATTGGAAAGCCACCAAACACACTGGAAAAGAGAGAATGGATGGCTGATGGAATGACTCCAAAGACAGTCTGGAAGATGGATACGAAACCAGACCCAACAGCCTTAAAGAAATGAACAATCCCAGTTGTGCTTGAAGCATTGAATATTCTGGATACCAGCTCTCCAAAGTGTTTGGGGAAATCGGTATTTAAAAGGGATTGTATCTCAGCTGATGATCTCGCAATCTGGAGCGCATACGTCTCTTTTGCGGATGTCAAGGCGACCTGTTTCTGAAACAATAGCGCCTTTAGTCTACTCAACTTGTCATAGTTCACATTAATAGTATCAATGTGGGGCCACATTTCAGATACTTTTATCTCTCGTGTGGGGGGAAACAAAACATGTCCACAACACGTAACGACCTTCGTGACTGAGATTGCGTAGGCAATTCCAGGTCGCAAGCCGCAACAGCTGTCATCGTTCAGTAGAACATAACTTCCATTGGAAAGTACATGAAACACTGGACGAATCAAGGGGACGGGAGTACCCTTCAGAAAACAGGCCAAATTCGCGACCCCCGCATTGCAAAGACCGTGAAGAGACACCTGTTTGCATATCATAGAATGACGAACAGCAGTCTCACATTCACTTCCGCTAAGAAAGACCTCCTGTTCACCATTCAAACATTTATAGTCAAAGGGCAACTCCCACTCTTCCTTAATAAAGCTATCTCCTAGCTGCTCATATCGTCCCACCGCAAGATGTTTCAGGCAGCTCGAGAAACGAAAGGTTGAAATCGGTAAATTAATAATGCTGTGAAAGAGCCAGATAGTTGAAGGACTCTCTGCTACCGTGAAGGGCAACTTATCTAATTTTTCTACTTGAAGCAGGGTAAAACGAGCCTCCCTTTTAGCCATTGTCTCTTGTTCCCTGGAAAAATTAAAAGCAGTGAATAGTTCACTCCCATTAATGTACTTCCATGGAGTGTGGCCACTTTTCAGTGTTTGCAATGTCCAACCCAGCTGCATGAGGGAACGTAGCTGTGTTTGCCCATGATATAACCGGGATAAGTCAGTCTGAGTGATATCAATGGCAGACGACACTATATTCGATAGGGAATAAATCCTGTTGGACAGCGTATTCATGCCATTGTCGACAACAGCCAATGTTTTTTTCCAAATTCTCCTTATCTAGTTGCTTTAAACGAGCAGCAGCCTCAATCTGGGAATGTTTCCAAATTTCATTATACATAGCATATAAAAACCATTTCGAGCGTTGTTTCCTAGGACCTAACAGGAAATCCTGTAAGTCTATACTGTCAGAAAGAGTGTTCAGGTGTTGCTTAACCGCTTTTAACGTGTTTGTCTGCACCCATTGCTGGCACAGCTTACCTACATTATATGTTGTAATTACACCTGTATGTTGACCTGATAGAAAGCGAGGGTCAGGCTTGTGAATGGAAAACCCCCCTGAAGAGTTCACAAACGCTTTTGACACTCATCAGTGTCAGAGGGCCAAACCAACCACCCGCCGGGACGGGAAAGTGAAGAATTATAGGCACCAGCCGTAACCATTGCATCTAGCCTGTCTTCTAAGACATTAAGAAAGTGTTGCCAATCTCTAAATTTTGTCGGAGTAGGGATACTAGGCGTGTTTAGATCTTTGATTTTTGCTAACCCCAGACATGATGTCTGCTCAATAGTGTCATTTAAGAAAATCATTTGCACAGGAATCAGGCACACTCGAAACAAAGCCTCCCTACCCTGTATCTGCCAATCTTGTGTGCCCCATTGTTATAGCAGAACATTTCCCCTAATTCATTGTATAATCATATACATCATCACTTCCAAAAGCGGAATAGTCCTTCATTTCAGTCAGCATTTAATCAACTGTTTGGACATCCCAATCATCAGAGACAACATTAGGTGTAATAACATCAGACATTGAAAGTTTGAACACATACGGTATTTGAATAATCTCTGTAGGCCCATATATATCGAATGGAACTTTGTCCCACACAATCCCATCGGTTATTGGTATAGCTGTGATATTTACAGGGGACAAGTCTTGTTGGACTTTATGGGAAGAATGATGTGGTGTTAAAATTTCATCAACAGGCTCCACAGAGGAGCGATCAGCAATATAGTGACCATTAATCAGTAAAAAGAAAACAGTCACAAAACCAATCCATAAAAATAATGCAATAAATGTCAGACAGAACCATAGATAGTTCCATGGGTAAATCAAATAGTTCTTCTTAAGCCATCGATACAGCTTACTACTTATCGAAAGTTTTTCAGTCACTGTTGAGGATGAATCCGAAGAAAAGTCATCAATGTCAATGAAATAGCCAGAGGAAGTCTCTGCAAACACAGGACCCGCTGAATTCTGATCCACTGTTCGTGGAGGTTCTTGATAGACAACGTCATTAGTCGTGGAAGTGTTCGTGTAAAATACAGCCAAATCCTGAAGCGGGGTGGTCCCCGAAGTTGTTACTGGAACCAACAAAAGCTCATTTTCTGCCCTCCCCATGGTCGAGGAAGTGTCTGGAACAGCAGTTGACATAGTTGCATATTCAGTAGTAGTGAAGTTCATCCTACTATGTAGATGGATGTCCTGTTGGGTAATGAGAGGGGATCGGGAACTACCCAAGGGACCTCCTGGTCTACTGTGAAGAATCGGCCACGTGGTGTAATTTGATGTCATCAATGGAGATGAATCTGTTCGATTTAGAACCAGACAATGGTGGAAGGATGACAGTCCTGGTTCCTTTTATTCCCATGACCGGTACAGGTGCTCTGTATGATGGACCGAACTCTTTTTTCACAGCGATCTTCTCACGAACCAGATCCCCAACGTTAGGAATCCAGCCAGTCGAAGTTTTCGCCAATTCCCTTATTCCTAAGGTGGCAGCACTTGCAGATGATTTATCATCACGAAATTGTTGAAGCTCCTGTAAAACAGTGAGACGTTCTTTTATGTCAAATGGTGTTTCTGCTGCCACCATACCAGGGGCATCAAGATCAGGGACATACATAGGTATCCCAAAGAAAACCTCATATGGAGACTTTCCCCCCAAGGACCGTCTTGGCAGATTATTCAGTGCTCTCTGGACCCCATATAGGTGATGTAACCAACTGCGGCCTGAACCTAATACTCGAGCTGTTAAGGACTGCTTTAGATCACGATTCCGCCTCTCCACGACCGAATTTCCCTCGGGATGGTATGGTGAGGAGTAATGGAGTTCAACACCCATCGTTCTCATGGTGTCCCTGAAAGCTTTAGAGGCAAATGCAGGGCCCTGGTCCGAATGGAATGCTGCAACCACATATGTACCGATAAAGATCAGCAAATCTTTTATAACAGTCCGGGCGTCAGCCGACCGCTGTGGCCATACCCACAGGAATCTAGAACAGGAATCCACAGCCACTAAAATGTATTTGTATGCACCATCAGGCTGTAAGGGACCACAATGGTCCAGGTACACACATTGGAGTGGCTTGTCTGACCCTAAGTGGGATGTCTGCGGAGGGCGTTTGATATTTGAGCCCTTAATCTGCTGACATATGTCACAGCAAAGGACATACTGTTTAGTCCGTCTGCATAGACCAGGCCACCAGTATCGTTGTTGTAGAATTGTTATAGTGGCCAGTATACCAGCATGTGCAGAAGCGACACCCTCGTGTGCGGCTGTAATCAGCTCTAATCTCTGGTCTTCATTTGGTATTAGTCGATCACCTACCCCAGGAATCGTTGCATAAGCAACATTCTGTGCACTGATATGGTAAGTATAGTTCGTATGGTATCCTTTCGAAAGGGTCTTGCCTGCAACCGAAGCTTTAACGGCAATCAGTATTTCATTATCCAACCTCGTCCGAGAACAAGTCACTGCAGCCACAGAAGCCGTAGCTACTGATGCTTTGGCTGCTTCATCAGCCAATGTATTGCCGGCAACGTGTATTCCCACACGTTGGTGTCCTAATGTATGAACTACATGGACACATGGTAGCTTATCCTTAAGATCAGCCACCCTTCCCCACAACATTTTGTGTTTAATGGTGTTCCCTTTAGAATCTCTAAACCCGTTCAGTTTCCAATGATTGAGATAATCATTGTATGACTGGACGCAGTAATATGAATCACAGACAATCAAAGTCCGGGTTCCTGGCTCAGTATGTTCGAGCGCTAGAAGAAGAGCATTAAGCTCGGCCAACTGGGCTGTGCAGTCCCCTAAGGTCTGCGTGTAGGTATTGTGAGGATGGAAAACTCCGTCTTCCATTATCCCACACACGGCTGTGCAAGCCGCTGAGTATTGATGTTTAGTACCTACAGCCGGTTGTGCCGACCCATCAGTATAAATGATGCTATTATAACAGTCTATTGGCAAGATATGTAGAGGAGCGGGGTACTCCTGTTCATATTGGAGAAACTCTTGTGTCTGAAGTCTTGGGTCAAACACATAATCAACATCAGTGGCGGTCAGAGACGTTGCCCATTGAATCCAGCGTGGATGTAATGCCTTAGCGTTTGGAACGCTCACTTTAGTGACAGCCTCTAAGGCCGGCACTGTGGAGACAACAATAATGCGTTTCCCCTGGGCAAGTGGCCTCTCTTTTATGACGGCTATTTGAACTGCTGTCAGAATCTTTTCTGTAGGTGCAAAACGTTTCTCAGCATTGGAGTACAAGTGTGATTTGTATGCTATCGGCACCGTGTCACCCTCATTAAAGGTGACATAGGTAAACCCAAGGGCACCAGCAAATATTCTGATGACCAAATTTGTTTTATTGTCACGTGTGTATAAGTGTCTAGCTTCTAGCATGTCCCGTTGTATGTCCCTAAGGATGTGTGTGTGTTCAATTGTCCATCGTCTGCCAGAAAAGTTGGACTGAATTAAGTCATAAAGTGGTTTGATGTGTTCTGCATAATCTGTAATGTATGTTCTGCCAAAATTAAAGAAACCCAGTAATGACTGTAATTTCTTAAGTGTGTTCGGAGGCTGTAGCTGAGCACACTTTTCTAGGAAGTGCGGGGCCAGGCTCTTCCCCTCGTTTGATAGCTCATATCCCAGGAATAATACACTAAGAAAGGCTATCTTGCTTTTCTTAAAATTAAATTTATAACCGAGGTCTGCAAATCCCAAAATGATCCGATCGACCCTCGCAAGATGAATGTCGAGGGCGTCGTCAGTGAGATAGATATCATCCACATAGGACAATGCATCGGAATCAAGCTCGTGCAAAATTGATGTTACACGGGCTGAAAATAGTCCTGGGCTATTTTTATAGCCTTGGGGTAAACGACAAAAGCGTTTCACAGCGATCTTCTCACGAACCAGATCCCCAACGTTAGGAATCCAGCCAGTCGAAGTTTTCGCCAATTCCCTTATTCCTAAAGTGGCAGCACTTGCAGATGATTTATCATCACAAAATTGTTGAAGCTCCTGTAAAACAGTGAGACGTTCTTTTATGTCAAATGGTGTTTCTGCTGCCACCATACCAGGGGCATCAAGATCAGGGACATACATAGGTATCCCAAAGAGAACCTCATATGGAGACTTTCCCCCCAAGGACCGTCTTGGCAGATTATTCAGTGCTCTCTGGACCACATATAGGTGATGTAACCAACTGCGGCCTGAACCTAATACTCGAGCTGTTAAGGACTGCTTTAGATCACGATTCCGCCTTTCCACAACCGAATTTCCCTCGGGATGGTATGGTGAGGAGTAATGGAGTTCAACACCCATCGTTCTCATGGTGTCCCTGAAAGCTTTAGAGGCAAATGCAGGGCCCTGGTCCAAATGGAATGCTGCAACCGCGTATGTACCGATAAAGATCAGCAAATCTTTTATAACATTCCGGGCGTCAGCCGACCGCTGTGGCAATACCCACAGGAAGCTAGAACAGGAATCCACAGCCACTAAAATGTATTTGTATGCACCATCAGGCTGTAAGGGACCACAATGGTCCAGGTACACACATTGGAGTGGCTTGTCTGACACTAAGAGGGATGTCTGCGGAGGGCGTTTGATATTTGAGCCCTTAATCTGCTGACAAATGTCACAGCAAAGGACATACTGTTTAGTCCGTCTGCATAGATCAGGCCACCAGTATCGTTGTTGTAGAATTGTTATAGTGGCCTGTATACCAGCATGTGCAGAAGCGACACCCTGGTGTGCGGCTGTAATCAGCTCTAATCTCTGGTCTTCATTGGGTATTAGTCGATCGCCTACCCCAGGAATCGTTGCATAAGCAACATTCTGTGCACTGATATGGTAAGTATAGTTCGTAGGGTATCCTTTCGGAAGGGTCTTGCCTGCAGCCGAAGCTTTAACGGCAATCAGTATTTCATTATCCAACCTAGTCCGAGAACGAGTCACTGCAGCCACAGAAGCCGTAGCTACTGATGCTTTGGCTGCTTCATCAGCCAATGTATTGCCGGCAACGTGTATTCCCACACGTTGGTGTCCTAATGTATGAACTACATGGACACATGGTAGCTTATCCTTAAGATCAGCCACCCTTCCCCACAACATTTTGTGTTTAATGGTGTTCCCTTTAGAATCTCTAAACCCGTTCAGTTTCCAATGATTGAGATAATCATTGTATGACTGGACGCAGTAATATGAATCACAGACGATCAAAGTCCGGGTTCCTGGCTCAGTATGTTCGAGCGCTAGAAGAGAGCCATAAGCTCAGCCAACTGGGCTGTGCAGTCCCCTAAGGTCTGCGTGTAGGTATTGTGAGGATGGAAAACTCCGTCTTCCATTATCCCATACACGGCTGCGCAAGTCGCCGAGTATTGATGTTTAGTACCTACAGCCGGTTGTGCCGACCCATCAGTATAAATGATGGTATTATAACAGTCTATTGGCAAGATATGTACAGGAGCGGGGTACTCCTGTTCATATTGGAGAAACTCTTGTGTCTGAAGTCTTGGGTCAAACACATAATCAACATCAGTGGCGGTCAGAGACGTTGCCCATTGAATCCAGCATGGATGTAATGCCTTAGCGTTTGGAACGCTCGCTTTAGTGACAGCCTCTAAGGCCGGCACTGGGGAGACAACAATAATGCGTTTCCCCTGGGCAAGTGGCCTCTCTTTTATGACGGCTATTTGAACTGCTGTCAGAATCTTTTCTGTAGGTGCAAAACGTTTCTCAGCATTGGAGTACAAGTGTGATTTGTATGCTATCGGCACCGTGTCACCCTCATTAAAGGTGACATAGGTAAACCCAAGGGCACCAGCAATTATTCTGATGACCAAATTTGTTTTATTGTCACGTGTGTATAAGTGTCTAGCTTCTAGCATGTCCCGTTGTCTGTCCCTAAAGATGTGTGTGTGTTCAATTGTCCATCGTCTGCCAGAAAAGTTGGGCTGAATTAAGTCATAAAGTGGTTTGATGCATTCTGCATAATCTGGAATGTATGTTCTGCCAAAATTAAAGAAACCCAGCAATGACTGTAATTTCTTAAGTGTGTTCGGAGGCTGTAGCTGAGCACACTTTTCTAGGAAGTGCGGGGCCAGGCTCTTCCCCTCGTTTGATAGCTCATATCCCAGGAACAATACACTAAGAAAGGCTATCTTGCTTTTCTTAAAATTAAATTTATAACCGAGGTCTGCAAATCCCAAAATGATCCGATCGACCCTCGCAAGATGAATGTCGAGGGCGTCGTCAGTGAGATAGATATCATCCACATAGGACAATGCATCGGAATCAAGCTCGTGCAAAATTGATGTTACACGGGCTGAAAACAGTCCTGGGCTATTTTTATAGCCTTGGGGTAAACGACAAAAGCGTTTCTGAGAGCCAAATGAAAATGCACTTAGGTCCCTACTTTCATGTGCTAAATTCTGGCAGAAAAACCCATTAGATATATCCAATGTAGTTTTATATTTTTTATGCACTATATTGTTTATCAGTGCTGTGCTGTGTGAATTTTGTATAGCATATGTGCGTGTATGACTATTTAAGTGTCTATAATCAACCACTATTCTATACGAATGATCTGGTTTTGCAAAGGGAAATAATGGATTATTCATCGCCGATGTACAGGGCTCAATCACTCCCTGGTACTCAAGTTGTGACAGTATCTCCGTCACCAGAGCTTTTGCTTCATGCTTAACAGGGTATTGTGGCTGCGGGTGGGGTGTAGCCCTAACGGGAATAACATGACAAGGAGAGTCCTTGTCCCACCCCACATGATTACGGTATAGTGCAGATGCCTGTGCTAAAGCCCATTCAGCAGCATATGCTTTTTTGTCTGCCTCTGGAACAAGATCGGAGAAAGAAGGCAAAATTACATCTTCCCCTTGCGGGAGCTTGCGTACGTGTTCAGGGGGCCAGTCTCTCTCAGCCAATAGGATATCACTAGTAAGTTCATACCAAAATATCACACCAATAATGCGTTCCACGTCTCCCTCTATCTGAATTGTTCAATCATAAACCCGATCGGGTGGGAGAACGCGGCCATCCGCTGTCTCAACCGCGATGTAATCGCTAGTTGCTGTCGTATCCAGATGATATTTCAGACTCTGGCGACATATCGTGACCTCTGCCGCGCTGTCCAACAGAGTCATGGCCCACTTCTTGTTCCTCAACAGTGTTCTCAATACTACTGGCATTTTTCACTGTCAGTGCTGCCACTTTCTTCTTTTTAAAGTGTGGCTTTTGCTGAGGAGTCTTTTCTTCTTTTTTAATGGTAGACTGTGGCGAGTCTTTCTTTTCTTTCACGTATTCCGGACGTCGATCTTGATGGCCCCCTCTCTCGCTACGTTTATCCGGTGCGTCCTGAAAGGAACGAGAAGGACGTGAATCAGTATATCTGTCTGGAGTTCTATTGCTATCCCTATTTCTGAGATTATACCTCCTTTCGGAGTACTCCGGATGTGGAGAATCAGCTCTTTTATTTCTCCTGTCTTTGAAATCTTTTTGTTTGTCCCAGCGCTTTTTAGAGCCCTCTTGTGCCTGCTTTGTACCTTCCTTATGGGTGGTACTCAGTAATTCAAATTTTTTAGGTTTGGCTCCCAAACTATCCCGTCCTATACTAGTATAGGTATCGGAAATTATTCTCGGCAGCTGTCTCTCTTGTTCCATATTTGGAGTTTCCCGGAGACGCTGGCGTATTGCAAGTGCCACCGCTTCCCCTTTAATATTACTTAGTATTATCGAGGAGACGGCGTCAAAGTTACGCATCAATTTCATCCCTAGATCCAGGGCCGGTGCAGCCCCATGCTCATTTTGTATTTGTTTTAACACTTCCGGTAAATAATGAATATACCAAGCAACAGTATTGTGAAGAAGAGAGGCATGGTTATAAAGACCCCCACCATTTTTGCAATATATGAAAGAAATATATATATATATGTACGAGATGGAATATGCCCTAATACCCTAATGAGAATAGGCCTAACCTCCTACCTAAAGGAGAGCTGGGTTTGCTAAACCTAATCTGCCAAAGCCATGTCCATGAGAGGAGCCCCCAACCCTCGTTACCTTGGAATGAGGTCTCTATCTCAGACTCCGTAGGGACACGAAGACTGGGTCAGCGTCAAGACGACTGCAGCATCGGTATCTGCGATCGTGGCGATGCCCTCTGGTCGGAATCCTTCTGATTATCTGTCTGAAGTGTGATGTATTTATACAGATCTACAAGGTCCCCTGACGTAGGTGTATTTCAAAACAATAGATAGCAGGCATGCTTGGGACGGCAATTAATATCAACAATCCCTCGAAAGTATAGAGAGGGAAAATCCCTAAGTGTGAACACCTACTGTTTGTTTGTCTTTTGTGCTTGATCTTGACGCCTTGGCGCAGTGACACTGATAATAAAACTCATAACAAGTGGCCTAACTATAAACAAGGCCGCCATCTTAAAGGAAATAAATAATTAAATGGACTAAGACAGAGCAAGCTAAGTAGGTTAAAAGTCACTAGGTGACGGGGCACGAGTTTACAAGCCTACAGCTAAGCTAACTCCTGTTATCCCGTTAAAACAAACTAGGATTCACTACACTTGGTTGTGGTGTTAAAGGTGCCCAGATATCCAAAATCCAAAACATGCGACTTAGAGAATTTTTGTCTAAAAAAGTTTCTGAGAACCGAGAGAAAACAAGGACCAACCTGCTTGTCCATCAATCCGACGTGCCTGACTTAGTGGTAGCTCCCACTACATTGTTCTATGCAACAGCATATCCTATTCAGCTGACCCTTGGCAAAGGGCTATCCTGCCTCCTGGAATTTTCACCGGCTCCAGCTTCGTACTGCTGAAGACTTTTTGCTTCCAGAAAAGTGACTAAGTCCAATCTTCAAATCTTCACAGCTTCATCCAGTGGCTCCCCGATGACGATGCTGCCTCCTTGGATACTGCCTGCAGCCTTGCAATGCTGAACTTTACCGCTGCAAAACATTTTCTTTAATATTTCTTCTAAGCCCAAAAAGTGAGTGATGACCGAATCCAATCCACTTCTTGTCTCCGACCCGCACTCCATTTCGGTCAGCCATATGTTTTCATTCGATCTCACATGATTAGATTCTCCCAGTTGGCATTTTGATCTTTTAGGCACTAGTTTTTACTAAAAACTTTAAAAATTCATAACTTCAGTTCTACTGATTGAAATATCCTCTATTTTACTAAATTGGTGTGGGAATTTTTCTTGTGTTGTGTTTTCCCTTTTTTACTGTTTGTGTGCTGTATAAATACTTTACACATTGCCTCTAAGTTAAGCCTGACTTTGGTTTGTGCCAAGCTACCAAGTGTTAAGTATAATGTAATTTAGTGACATTTGTGGTTCCCCCTGACAGGGATTGTAACTGTTGCTGGAAACAGGGTTGGTAATGAAGGGGTGGATCCTTTGTAGATTATGCAATGTAGATTTATTCAGCTTAGTTACAGGTAGAGCCCTTACCCCCACCAGGAGCAGCATCTTTGCTACTTAGCCTACTCTCACCAGCTGACCTTTTGTACCAACCAGGCACCTATCAACATTCTGTGACCTCACACTCACACACACATACACTCACTGGCTGAGCAACAGGAAACTGGTAACTATGGAGAGAATGCATAGCAACAATTCAAATCAACACATCTCTTATCCTTAAAGAAAACAAATGATGGAAGTAACATTGTCCTTTAACATAAGGACATAAGGACCAATAGATGATAGTACAAATTCAAACTGAACAAATCAGTAAATAAAAGGGACTTGTTAGACCTAACAGCCTTATAGTCGTCATCCCCAAACCTTTTGCCTGCCTCCCTCCATTTTTCTGACCCTATTTTTGCTGGTTTTAGGACTCTGGGCACTTTACCACTGCTGACCAGTGCTAAAGTGCATGTGTTCTCTCCCCTAAACATGGTAACATTGATTCCAACCCAATTGGAATATTTAATTTACCTGTAAGTCCCTAGTAAAGTGTACTACATGTTCCCAGAGCCTGTAAATTAAATGTTACTAGTGGGTCTGCAGCACCGATTGTGCCACCTACCTAAGTAGCCCTTTAGCCATGTTTTAGGCCTGCCATTGCACAGCAAGTGTGTGCAGTTCCACTGCCACTTTGACTTAGCATTTAAAACTACTTGCCAGGCCTTAAATTCCCCTTGTTCTACACATACATCCCTCCTAAGGTAGGCCCTAGATAACCCTTAGGGCAGGGTGCCTTGTAATTAAAAGACATGACATGTACCCATTGTGTTTTCCATGTCCTGGTAGTAAAAAACTCACAAATTACTTTTCCACTACTGTGAGGCCTGCTCCTCTCATAGACTAGCATTAGAACTGTCTTCATATACTTTTAAGTGGTAGATTCTGATCTGGAAGGAGTAGCCCTGTCATGTTTAGCATGACCAGAATGGTAATAGAAAATCCTGCTTACTGGTGAAGTTGGATTTAATATTACTATTTTCAAAATGCCACTTTTAGAAAGAGGGTATTTCTCTGCACTTAATGCTATCTGTGCCTTACAGCCTGTCTTCATTCCACGTCTGGTCTGTGCTGGTTGATAGCTCCCTTTGTGCATTCCACCCAGACAGCCATAAAGAGAGGACACTCAGTCACATCATCAGTATTCATCTGCATACTGAATGGGTCTCCCTGGGCAGAAAGGGTGGAGAGGGTCTCTTTTACACTTCAAAGGCCAGTGGCCTACCCTCACACAAAGGACTGATACCCCCCGGAGGGGCCCTGGCAGACAGGACTGGGCTGAAAGGAGAGCTTGTGCACTTAAAACCACTCTTTAAAGTTTTCCCAACTTAAAAGGCATTTTGGGGACTATACACTGGGTCTCTGACCCAACCAAATCAGACATTTCTGGTTCAACACCTGGACTCTGTCAGAGGGACTGCCTGGCTGCCCAAAGGCTTCATCTGGGCTACTTAAATGAGAAGGACTGCTGCCCTGCTTGTTGCCCTGCTGCCTGCTGGCCGCTGACTCTGCTGGAAGGACTCTGCCTTCCCCACAGGTGCTCCCCCAGGGCTTGGATTGAGCTTGCCTCCTATTCTGAAGTCTCAGGGCCACAATGACTTCACCCCAGATAAGAAAATCCCTGTGCGTCAGAAAAATGCCTGCAGATATTGACTCAGTGCCTGCCTTGTGGTGGAAAAATCGCTCCATCGTCTACAGGATCAACGCAGCACCTGCCCCTTCTACCAGTGCGTCAAGGATTTTCAACGCATTGTACCTGGTCGTCAAAATATCTCACCATCACAGTGAGGAAATAAGGCTGCGCTCCTGGAAATCAACGCATCACCTTGCAGTGTGGAAAGAAACAAGGCATCGTCTGTGCCGTGCCAAGAAATCAGACGCAGTGCCTTATTTTTCAATGCATCTCCTCTGCATCCACCTTGCGTCGTTATTTGGACGCATGCCAAGTACTGTGTGTTCCAAGGATATAACCACTGGTTCTTAAGGATTAGGACTCATTTAAGCCTTTAAAAAGTGATATCCCGACTTATGCATATTGGATTTTCATCATTTTTATCTTATTTTATTCAGATAAATATTAGCTATTTTTCTAAATTGGTGTGGAGTATTTTTTGTGGTGTTTTCACTGTGTTACTGAGTTATTGCACATATACTTTCCACATTGCCTTCTAAGTTAAGCCTGCCTGCTCTGTGCCAAGCCACCAGAGGGTGAGCACAGGATAATTTGGATTGTGTTGTGACTTACCCTGTTTAGGATTGTGGTCCTTACTTGGACAGGGTGCATACCTCTGCCAACTGGAGACTCAATTTCTAACAGGACTAAAGATAGAAATAAATGATAAACAATCCTAAAATATCACACACAGTAATAAGTAAATAATGCAATTCAAATACAATCACCCCTTCTGTACACACCCTAGCAAGTAGGTGCAACATACTCATCAACACATCATCACACTCACACCCTTCTGCAACACACTGTAACAAGGTGTGCAACTATACATTAAGACAATACCACACATCAATGCAATGCTAGGGTACACAACCCTGTAATGCAACACTAGGATACTTAACTCTGCAATGCAACGTTTGGGTACTCAACCCTGAAACACAACACTAGGGTACATGACCCTGCAACGCACACCAGGGTACTCAACCCTACAATGCAACACTAGGGTAAACAAGCCTGCAACGCAACACTAGGATACTCAACCCTCGCCTGCAACATTTGGGTACCCAACCCTGCGATGCAACATTTGGGTACTCAACCCTGCAATGCAACACTGGGGTACCCAATCCTTCAAAGCACAGTAGGCTACTCAACCCTGCAATGTAACATTTGGGCACAGAACCCTGCAAAGCAACACTGGAGTACACAACCCTGCAACACATACTAGAGTACTCAACCCTGCAAAGCAACACTAGGGTACACTTCCATGCAACGCAACACTAGGGTACTCATTCCTGCAACACTAGGGTACACAGCCCTGCAATACAAGATTAGGGTACACGACCCTGCAGCACAATTAAGGTACTCAACCCTGCAACACAACACTAGGGTGCACAACCCTGCAACGCAACACTAGAGTACACAACCCTGCAACACTAGGGTACACGTCCTTGCAATGCAACAACGTTAATAAAAAATTAAAGCATTCCATCAAATATTGTGCATTCTAACAAGTTACACATGCATCAAATCCACTAAAGCAGCAAATTCAGCATGGCATATATGGCCATACTCTCAGAGAGTAAAATCAGCATGGCCACACTTACACTGGCATACTGAGGATTTTAAAAATATACACATGAAACTGATCCAGACTTGCATTAAACAAAATATACTTAGGAAGAAACGTATAACACTGAAGCAAATTAAGAACAGCACACAGAGATAAACTGGCATGCAATTATAAACACATTATAGATGGCACAGAATTCTGTCCAACAGTAACACTTAGGGGGTCATTCTGACCCTGGCGGTCATTGACCGCCAGGGTCAACGAACGCGGGAGCACCGCCAACAGGCTGGCGGTGCTCCCAAGGGCATTCTGACCGCGGCGGTCCCACCGCAGTCAGAAACGGAAAACCGGCGGTCTCCCGCCGGTTTTCCGCTGCCCTGAGGAATCCTCCATGGCGGCGCAGCTTGCTGCGCCGCCATGCGGATTCCGACCCCCTCACCGCCATCCTGTTCCTGGCGGTTGTGACCGCCAGGAACAGGATGGCGGTGAGGGGTGTTGTGGGGCCCCTGGGGGCCCCTAAAAGATTTTCAGTGTCTGCCATGCAGACACTGAAAATCGCGACGGGTGCTACTGCACCCGTCGCACCCTTCCCACTCCGCCGGCTCCATTCGGAGCCGGCTTCCTCGTGGGAAGGGGTTTCCCGCTGGGCTGGCGGGCGGCCTTCTGGCGGTCGCCCACCAGCCCAGCGGGAAACACAGAATAACCGCGGCGGTCTTCTGACCGCCCAGCGGTATTCTGGCGGCTCCCGCCGGTCCGCGGTTACCGCGGCCGGCGGGAGTCAGAATGACCCCCTTAATGTCCCCAGTGAGCGACCTCTCACCCAAAACCTCTCTCCACTCTTTAACACTTGGACGCTTATAGTTTCTCAGGACCACTTAGAACTTTTCAATGCATGCATCACCTTTCCTGTGGAAAATTGGCACACAAGTATGTACTCTACGATCGGATAGCTTATACTGGACAGTTAGCTACGTTGAAAACAAATGTCTATATTTTAAGTAAGAAATTCCTCATTGTGGAGTTTGCTGCTAATCGCTGATAATAATCACAAAGGGCCAAATGATCAAAGCTTTTTAACAGTCGCAAATGGTCTGATTGACAGACTCTGACTGTTTGCGACTGCTAAAAAGCTGTTTGGTATGTTCCAGTGCAAAATTGTGATTCAGTAGCTTGTTACTGAATATCCATTTGAGATTGCGATTTGGTATTAGGAAGGATTGTGTTTGGGTGTCCCTTCCTAAATCTGAATTGCAGTGGTATGTTTGAATGTTTTGAGACAGAAATGCGGTTGCAAAACATTCGTAGGTTATCACTAAATCCAAATTGGTGATAACACAGTTTCAAATGGGAAGGGGTTCCCTAGAGACCCCTTCATGAATGTCTGTAAAAGGATTTCCTAAAAGCGGCACTGCCTACTCTTTTAAAATGAACAGAAAACTTTTCACTGGCAAATGAAACTCAAACGAGTTTCAAAGATTTGAAATTGCGATTTCCTAATCGCAATACAAAACGTATGTACAGCTGACTATAGTCCCAAAGTGTGCTCATCACTGCATACTCCTGTCTCATGGAACAGTGACTAGATGGTAGCTACTGCCGCAGACCTTGATAAACCGAAGACAGGTGCTTCACCATATTATTAAAAAATCATCTTATAGGCCATAGTAACACATTGAAAACATCCTAATTGAGGAAGATGGCCACAGATGCATTACGCTGTTTTCCAAGGGATTTTGAGCTTGTCTTGCCAGCGCAGTGTTGCTTAGTGCCCGTTTCGATAGGTGATTGCCACTCTGCCACGTGCTCCATAGTGTGAATATGCCTCACGAAGAAGCTGGCATTCACGTGCAGTGTTTGTTACATGTAACTTGAGCCTCAATGACTGTTAGGCAAGTCCTCCTTAATTCAACAGCACACAGCTTAATTACACGTGTCAGCTAAGTGCATTTCTTGAAAAATAATCCTAACACAACAGCACAAGCTCCCACTGTAATGGGGTTAAATCCTCCCAAAACACACTATCGCCATGATGTTTTATCAAATGCTGGCTCCATGCTGGTTCAGTGCTGGTTCATACTCACAGTGTATGCCAATAACGCTGCTCTCCAGTAGTTTTTACATAAGAACTTCCTCTTGTATAGCTCTTACCAAAAGGTTGAGTCTGCCTGGTGGTATTGTCCTACTATGGTAGGGAGAGGTGAGCAAGCATGAAGCATGACACTATTAGTGTGTGAGACCATCTCTTCCATTAAGGAAATATCTTGGTTGCTGAATTAGTGCTACATTCTCAATAAGATTTATCGATGCAACAAATGGGTTCGCTTATTAGAAGTAGACAAAACGTCATACTTTGAGATCTGTGCCACCACACCATTTGTGATTATGGGCCATATGTACGAACACATTTTCCCATTGACATAGAATGGTAAAAACCCTTTGCTACATCTGGTCCTATATTCCTTATGGTAATTACATAGCAACAAGTTAACTCCTCAGAAGATCCTCTCCAGACCGGGTAATTGATACATGTGTGAAAATCACCCAGTTGAAGGTGCAGCAGTTTAAGTTTGGACTTTTGCCCATGCAAGTCCCCCAAGTATGGCTGAAATTTAAGGGGACCATATGACCCCTCACTATCCATGTATGGGATCTTTTAGACATCCCAGCTTTGTCCAGTCTGGATAAGATCTTTTTCCCTGTTAAATTTATAGCTCAGTTAAATGCAGTTTGGGAAATAGTCAAGGGCCAGAGTTTCTCCGCCTTGTATGTATTTAAGGCCAAATTATCAGAGTCCTATGCCCTGATGTTTCTTGTGTCCCTTATAGCTTTCCACACAATGGAACTTAAGGTGTGTCTTGTGGCATTCCTTAGTTTGTAACAGAATTTCAAGTAAGAACCGAAGCTACTTATACTCTGCCTTCTTAGACCAAACTCTAGTCGAATTTGGGCTGGAGAAGCCTGACGAAGTAGCTGAAATAAGTGCTGATATGTCCCTACAATGGCACTGTCAATCAGTTTGACCCATTTTCATCTCAGAGTCTTATGTGAAACAATGAAACCGACGAACTTTGGCGAGTGGGAGTTAAAATGGTTTAGAGCCGAAGTCAGCTTCACAAGATACAGGTTAAATATGAGCAGGGCCAATACACAGCTTTGCCTTAGCCAATTTCTTGTGGGGATTTTTTTTTAAACCATCTTGCCTTTTCCCAGCTGTACCCTTGCCGTACAACAATCGAATGACATTTAGGAGGCAAAGCGCAAATCCCCAGTTTTGTAATTTGGCCCATAGGATGACTTACTGTACGGAGTCAAAAGCTGAATGGAAGTCCACATAACATAGATGTAAATTTATAGAATGACTTCTTTCATGCTCAATTAGCATGGCCAGCATCTGAATGTTGGTAGATGTACCAATCCCCTGGCAAAACCCAGCCTGATTCATCAGCACCAAAGACAGTGTATCGACCCAGTCTATCAATTCAGCCAAAATTCATTTTGCAGAATAGTTTGCTTCCCGATCCAATAGTGCAATCAACCTATAATTGGATGGCTCAATGGTTTTTCCTGCTATGTGTATTGGGGCCAAAATAGACCTGCACCAAGTATCTGCACACACTTAGCAGAGGCTAGCAACAGCCACCATGCTCACCCTTGAAATACCTCACCACAGATGGCAACCAATGGCAAATAAGCTCAGGCCAGTTAGCTAATTAGGAGGAGCACAAAACTCCCACCTCTTACTGTTGCTACATGCCACTTTTTACCACAAAACAAAGCAGCATGGCAAATCTGTGGTCGGCGGCCTTGGCGGTCTTCACATCCTTGAGAGTCAACCACATATGGTCCCCCTGGAAGAGCCTGGTTCTGGTTCACCTGGATCTTGTTCACCTAGTTCTTATGGGGGAGAGACACAAACAGCTGAAGGGCAGAAGGGGCTGAAGGGACGGTGCCCCCCCTACGTCCTCCACACCCTCCAGGCTCTCACTCCCTCTGCGTATAGCACTCCATGCCCTGCACTCCTGCAACTGCCAGAGCTCCCGGACGCCATAGCGTCCTCTCCATTTCTCTCTCCGCACTCCTCATCTGACTATACCAAAACAAATTAAGTACACACTCCTCATCTGACTATACCAAACAAATTAAGTACAATCACTAGAACCAGAGTTATGAATTTTTAAAGTATTACAGTGAAATTTAGCTCCTAAAAAGTCAAAGTGCCAGCTGAAGGATTCTAGTTGCGTAAGACCATGGTAAAGTCAAAGCTTGATACTGACCATGATGGAGCGTAGGTCAGGTACAAGTGGTGGAATGCATCTGGTCTGGGCTTACCTTCTGACTTAGAATATTTTCAGAAGGCCAACAGACGATGCACCGGCTGGCAGGTAGGTCCCAGTCTTCTGTCAGTTTTTATGGCATATTTTGATGAAATTCCTTCTAAATCCCACCTTTAGGGTTTGGTAGAAGCAGTACATCTAACACCTCTTCCAAGGGTCCAGGAGCTGGAGGCAGCACTTGAGGTGAGGGGCAGATTAGGACTCATTCTAGCAGAGTCAAGGTGCAGGCTTCAATATCTCTGATGCTTCCTACGTCCCTGTAGCTCACACAGGACGCCAGTCAAATAGCCCTTGAAGTTATTTCTTGTGGTCCTGGGTTCAAGGAGATAGTCTAGTTCTCCTTCAAGCACCAAGGGAGATCTTCAAGAAGTTAGGTAGTCCTCTGGGGAGCAAGGCAGGCCTCAGGCAGCAAGACAGTCCTCTGGTAGCTGCAAGGCAGTCCTCTGAGGTACAAGGCTTTCCTGAAGTCTTCCACAGGTCCAGGAGTGTAATGCAGTGTGCTTATGAGGGTCCAATATGAATTCCTGGTGCCAGCCTTTGAGGTAGAGGGACATCTTAAACTACCCTCACATCTTGTTCTAAAAATGTCTTCCCTTCCACTGCCAAGGCTCTAAGAAGTCTGGCAGGACAAAAGACTAGGGTCACATCCCTTTGTGTGTGCCAGAGGCAAACCCTTTGAAATGTAAATGGGGTGGGGAACAGCTCTGTCTCAACCATACTACCTATACCCAGTCTCCTGTCTCACTGTCTGCCAGAAAAATACAAATCCCAACAGCAGAGCCATTTACAGTCATGTTACCAAGGACACTGACAGCGCAGGCACCGAGTGGTTAGGGGAAGATAATGGCAACTTTCTGAAAGTGGCATTTTCAGACATATGTCTTATTATCCGACTTTACCATTAAAGAGAGTTTCAAATTACAATTAGTTTGTGTGTAAACATTACATTCCTACCTCTTCCCAATCAAAAGTTAGCAAAACAAATTTAGTAGTTTTTTACTTCCAGGGCCTACCTTAGGGGTGACATATGTATTAAAAGGGAAGGTTTTAGGCTAATGTATTTTAAAACTACAATACATAATCCAAGGCCCTCGTGTCAAGTAAATATGACAATGTCCATATTTCTGTTATCAGCAAGTCTGCTTGTTTTTATTGAATACGTTCTTCAGTTTCAGTGAATTCAACCCGTTCAGCCAAAACGTGTTTCGTCATATCAATAGTACTCGCTTTGACTTTTTCAAGGCCATTTAGAAGTATCCAGGATAAATAGCTGCCTTAATCCCATCACTATCTCAAAAACAATCATTACAAAGTAACTTCCTAATGTCTAATGCTCCAAAGTGTTCCTCCAATGTTTTTCGTTATTATATCACAAAGCGTCATTGGTATCTTTTTGAACTGTCAATCGATCAGAGTTTTGAAAGACGTGATGAGATTAAGGCACCTATTTATCCTGGATCCGTCTGATCCTCTATATGTTTGCACAACAGGCTTGGCTTACCACCTGACCAGCCTCATTACATCATTACATAACACTTTAGGAGTTATTGTGGATAGTACCCTAACTTTGACTGTTTATATTTCGGGGTTATTTTTATTGACGGATTCTTATGAAAACTGTTCCTTTTCTTACAGTCACAAAATGACCATCTAGACAGTACTTACATGTAGGATGGACTACTGTAATTTTCTCCATCTAGGACTACCAGCCCACCTGTACTGACTGTTGTACTGACTGACTTATCTTGGACTTACCTCCTCGTACACCTAGGACCTCCTTGTACGCCTATTTTAGACAGTCTAATCTCCCTCCCAGTGGTTGCCGGTGGCATATGGCTCTATTTTAAGGCCTTGTTACTATGCTACAGAGCCTACAATAAGGCTGACCCAGCATAGTATCAGAAAGTACTAATTAGATACATCCTGGCAAGACGTCTTAATTTGGCTACGCAAACCTCCTTAAACTACCTAGGATCTAGATAAGCCAGGTTAGACCGGGGTGCTTTTTCATATGCTGCTGCTAGACATTGGAATTCACTCTTTTCATCAATGCAAGCATGGTTCACTCAAGCTCAGTTTCGAAAATAACCTAAAACATGACTTTTAATAATTAGAATTTGTGTATTAGCATGCCGTCATTTTCCTTTGGGATTCCAGTCCTAGGAGGGTAGTGGATCACAGTACAAGCTATTATAATTAATGTATTTATTTATTCATTTATACAGTAAATCCACACAGATTCCTGACCACCCACAAAGTGTTACTATTACCACCAATCCCACCCCATCCCCTCTATTACTCAAAGGTGTATCACTCACTCATTGCGTGACCTACTCTTTACTCTACAGCAAGGCAGCATTATCTCCACTATTGACCTGACAGAGCATACATTTTAGCTCTGTTCTTCGTGTCACTGAGAGAAAACTAACTTGGAAAGCTGCACTGACATGCATTGTAAATGTGTTATTTGCTTGTATTTCAGTTTGACATTGGTGCCTTTCTAATTAATTCACATGCTAGAAGGTTAAAGTTGATGTTAAAAAGTAATTTGGACTTCAGACTTAGGGGCCTTATTATGAGCCCCTAGTGTCACCGGAGCGTCACTTTTCGTGACGCTCCGGTTGAGCTATGCACTACGCCTTATTTACAAGGTGGTGTTAAGCCACTTGTTCGGCTTAACGCCACCTTGTAAATATGGCCCTTTCACGTGCAGTGGGTGTTGCTGTGGGTGTTTCACAGCAATACCCATTGCATTTTGATCCCGCCTCAGATTTACGAGTTTTCAAAAACCTGAGGCAGCGCCAAACTCTAGCAAGTCGCAAAGAGGAAGAATACTCTTATTTCTCATCGGTTTTTGCTTTTTCTATATGTGCTGCATTCAGCAGCACACATTGAAAGAGCAAATGCCAGACATGATTGTTTAGGTGCAGGAAGGTGTCCCTTCCTGCACATAAACAATCATTTCAAAATAATGCTTTGGCACATCTGTGTGTGCTGCAGAAGGGCCACATTGCCATTAGTAATTGTTTATGTGCAGAAAGGGACACCTTCCTGCACATAAACAATCAATCCCCTCAATGCAGACACCCTTACACTATGGTGCAAGGATGCCTGCGTTGGTGCTAGGCAGCTCAATTTAGCGCCATAGCAAGGGACAACACAGGGGTGTGCCGTATTCAATTAAATACAGGGCATCTGTTAGCGCGTCTGACCGTATTTGGTTTATTATATTTAGTGTATAAGGGGACGCGTTAGAGGTTCAATGGACCTTTTGACTATGCTTAGAGAAAATCCCACCACAGGACTCAATTTCAATTCTAATCAATAGCAATATCAATCTATAGAATCATAAATCTCGGGAGTCAGTAATTTCCATGCCCATGACCCCTTTGGCCATAAATAACCTGACCTTTAAGTATAAAATTAGAATGTTTTTTCCCTATATCAACAATGCTAATATCACATAACTTAATCTCAATATCAAATGATAAACGTACAGAAACAACACTGGTTGACCAAATGTTCTAAAGAATCTCAATTTAATCAAAGCATGTATGAATACACATTCTAAGACTATAGTACACCTCAATAGCAAGAATAACTGTACAATAGAAATAGCATACATTTAGATTCAGCAAAGAAATGATATCAACTCTTGTTAATAATTAGAAAAGATCTTCTGTGATTCTCCTAGCTAGCCTTCTGATTAGAATGACATGTTGTGATTCATGCAAAAAAGTTTAGTCAACACAAATTTGGAAAAACATCTATCTATGGCTCTATCAAAAGTAGCGGTGGGTACCTAGAACCAAAAGACAAATAACATCAACCATAACATTTGGCCTCTCCTTGGTATGGATCAGCAAGCTGCGACTGTCTTCGTCAATTGGACATCTGTTTGGTCAGCATAAGCATCAGACCATGAAAGGAAATGGCTTAGAACAGGGGACTATCTGAACCATTTGTAAAGCATAGTCTAAGGATCAGCATTCAGCATCAAAAGTTTAAACAGTAAAATTAAAGATAGAATTAAAGTCCTCAGGAACTGTTCAGCTCATCAGACAGAATAAACAAACTCCTCTCAGAAGGATATCAAAGTGGTAAAAAGCCTCTCTCTTCTCTTCTGCAGTCGGTCGAAGTCAAACCCATCCTGAACACTTTTCATGTTGCCATTGGTCAAAGAATCGTACGTTTACATTTAGTCCAATGAAAGTAGAACTTAAAATCTAAGCTATAAATAAACTGTCTTTCACAGGTGGAAGATTAGCTCCTCTTCTCCTGTTCCCATCGTCAGACTTGTCAGGTAACAATTTAGTATCTCTCTGTCCTCCAGGCAGTGCATCCATTGTTAGCTCCTGGGAACATTGCTTTCGCACACTCTAAACTCTACAATGTATCAGTAGCTAATACAGCATATTCTAGCAAGCAGTTCTCATGGTATAAGAAAATCATTTACTATTGTTTGGTCAACACAGTGGAATAATACAAGTATTCATTTCTCTAAACCACCATTTTATGTGAATTATTTAAACAGTGCAACTTAACATGAGGCACTGCAACTAGGCCCAAGACCTCGCTAACTTAAGGCCTACAATTAATAAAGCAAATACATAATATGTAATCATTAATATAACATACTGCCATATTAATCTAGATATGAGCATGTCACTTCATATTAATGAGCAATTAATAAGGACACTTCTTGATTATTGACGGCCACTTGAGCAGGTACATTTTCCAAGTTGTGCATTATTTTCTATGTTGTCATTTTCTATGCAGATTCAACATTCAGAATCTATGAATATTCATTAGTAACAATACAGCATTCACAATCCCTGCTCTGATGATAAATATGTCATCACATTTATATCTTCCCACACAAATTTTTGCTCTGCTAAAATGTGTCCTCCCTGTCTCTTTTATTCCTTTGTTCCCTTCTCTAATTTTCCCTGAACAATTTTTCCAATTTAACTTCTTCCCTCTGATCATTTTTCATTTTTTTATTTAATCACATGATACCATTTACATATTCCCCATGCCCCAATTATGCAAATCACAATAATCAATATCCCTTGTATTATCTTCAATATTATCCCTTTCCCTAGATTGCCAAGCCAATTTCCCACAGAAGCAAATAATTTGACAACTTTTTCCGAAACTACTGTTTCTTTCATCTCTTTCAAATCAGCAGTATCATTAGTCAGATTACTAATTAAGCTGCTAATTTCTTTACTATTATCAGTAATATATGAGCAACAATGCTTAGAGTTCAACATTTTGCAAACTCCGCCATCCTTTGCTAACAGAATGTCTAATGCAAGGTGGTTCTGAAGAGTCATAGATCTTACCACAGCCATTTCTGTATCCATTAGGATCATGGCTCCTGAAAAGTTTGTCAGCATTTTATCCACAATAGTAGATAACTTTTGAATCTTCATAGGATTTAAGATAACTCCTACTGAAGGAATTATTGCTCCAAATATATCACCAACTATACTAGAAGGAGATTCTGTCTTTTGTCTAACTTGATGTAATTCAGTCATTTTCAGTTACTTTTTCAAGTCCTCAAGTTGGAATATCTTTGGGAAAGTTATCCCCAAGTAACATGTGCCATACCATCCTCTTGTAAGACGGTAATATGCATTTGGTCCACAGATGTAATAAACTCCAGGAATTGACAGATCCTGTCTATTCAACATGAACCTCCATTTACTCTGAAACAAAACATGTCTGCATTCACACATTCCCATAAACAATGTATCAGTTCTAGATTTAAGCCTACATACACAAAGCTTTCCTACATGTTGCACATCTAAATCTAACTTTCCTTTTGTCTTTATCTCACCAAATGCACAATCATTTCTAAATGTCTTTTTCTCTAAGCCCTTTTCTAATTTCTCATTTAATGCTTTTCTCCTGTCATCTGTCTGATCTAAGAAGCTCTTTTCTATGGGTGTAAGCAAGCATGTTGGGCTGTTTCTATGTGCATAAGCTGCACCAAATGGCAATGAAGGCTTGAAGAATCTTGTAACTAATGCTATAGTGTTCTCCTTAGCTACTCTACTCAGATACTTTGTTATAGGGACAAACGAAAATACAACATCATAATTGGAATAGAAATATTGAATGTACTCATGGTTATAGAATCTTGTTATTAACAGGCTACTACTTATTCCCTAAGTGAGGGGAAAGCTATGATAAGTAACTCCTTCCTTGACTGCTAAAGGAATCTGCGTGCAACATATTCTCTCACATCCATCGTCTCAACATACTCACTCAATAAGCAATAAAAAAAAACATTCAAAGAAAGTTCTTCTTGGGCATTATCTAAGTGCAAATATTTCTCATCTAACCTAAACTTCTCTACTTCTGTGAGTTCAGTAGTTTTCTCTAAAGCTACGGTATGGTTGGCCTTACTCTTGCCAAGAACAGTAATTTCCACAATCAATACCAGGCACAATACAATGCACACAATCGCCAAACCAATACTCATGTATTTATGGCACCTATTCTTCCTACCCTGCTGGCTAAGGTTACTCATGGTCTGTAAAGAATCTGAAAGTAGAAGAGAAGAAATGTCACCTATGCAGCAAAAATCAAAAACAGAAATCTTCAATCTTCTTCACCAATTATTTACAGTTTTCAGTCTTTCTTCCAGGATCCTTTTTGTCAAAATTGGTAAGCTGTCAAAATCGGTTTAGCAGCTTGTTAAAATCAGGTTATCAAAAAGCATTTTCCGGTTACTTTCAATAGTCTCTTTTCTTTGCATCTTTTTCAGTTTGCAGTTCTCAACAGTTCAGTTCTTTTATTCTCTTCAAGTGCCAAAATATTAACCTGGAATGTCTTGATCAAAACAAAAAGACAAAAATTCACTCTGCCATTCACCTGTTGTTGCATACGCACATTCGGGACCAGCATACCTTTGATTCGCAATCCATTTTCTTTTCAATTTACGATCTCCATTTAACTCTCCATCACTCAAATCTTCTCTTCTTGTCATGTCTACTTCTTCCTCAATTGTTGTCACTGTGATTGCTCCTTTTCCCTTTGCTTGTGACGTTGGCCACTTATCTCCTTTCAGTGGACCTTTCATTATTGTTCTTTTCAGTGTCAGACTTGTAATTTCTTTCTGTTCTGCAGGATTTTCTCTTGACGGACCTGCAACTGGTTCAGGAGGAGCCAGACCACATTGGCTCTGATCTGCCTCAACTCCTTCCCCCTAGGGCCTGTCGTTTGCTCTGTTTGTCTTTCAAGACCATCTGCTTCTGGGAGAGCCCTCCTCTGACTAGACTCTCTAGCTACCTTAGTTGAGGTCGATTCACTTTCACTCTCCTGTGGGTCTTCTCCTTCGTTTCTCACAGGAGTGGCTGAAGCAGTTCCAGTTTGCTCAGATTCATTCTCAACTTCTCCTCCTGTCTCCATTTCTGGAATTTGTCTGGACGTTGTTGGTACTCTCAACAACTTCTCTTCATTGTCCAACGGACATGCAACTTTCCTCGTATGACTTGCATGGATCTGATTCGGAACGCCAGAGCACTTCACAGCTGTGGTAGTGATCAGCACCACCTGGCAAGGACTCTTCTACTTAGGGTCCAAACACATCTTCCTCACGGGCTTTCTGATCAGAACCCAGTCACCTGCCCTCAGGTTGTGTCCTTGATCTTGAGACGTTTGCAGTGTGGTAGCTTCCACCTCATGAAAAAAGAGCGAACCACATGAGCCAGACCTTTGCAGTAGTCCAACACCATATCATCCATTATGTTCTCAAGAGCACTTGCAGGAACAACTGGCAACCTCATTGCTCTGCCCATTAGGAAATCATGCAATGACAGTCTTGTTTTCCCGTCAGGTGTGTTTCTCATTGTCATCAGAGCTAACAGTAGTGTGTTGGCCCATTTCAGATTCATGGACGCACACAATTTCGCCATTCTTGATTTCAAAGTACCATTCATCTGTTCCACAAGTCCTGATGCTTCAGGCCAGTAGCTACAATGCAACTTCTGCTCAATGTTTAAAGCTGAACATAGTAATTTAATTACTTCATTGTTGAAGTGACTTCTTCTATATGATTCTAAAGAGACTGGAAACCCAAAATTTGGTATCAGTTCCCTAAGCAGTAACTTTGCTACTGTAAGACTGTCATTTATTCGTGTAGGTTAAGATTCAATCCAATGGCTAATGATGCAGACAATAACCAACACATATCTCAATCCTCCATGTACAGGCATCTCAATAAAATCCATCTGCCTTCTGCTGAGTGGACCTCCTGCTCTTCCAATATGGCTCAAATTGACCACTGTCCCTTTGCCCAAATTCATTTGTTGACAAATGATGCAACAATGGTGAACTACTACAGCAACCTGTCTAAACTTTGGATTGAACCAATTTTGTTTAAACACTCGGATCATACCATCCCTCCTGACACGTACTTGACCATAATAATATTTAGCTATTTGAGTCAGCAAACCATTTGGCAAAACCAATTGACCTTCTTTTGAAACCCATAATTCATCTTCATCCATTTCAATTTGACCCCTGACCTTTTCAACATTATCCTGCAATGCTTTAAATTTTTTCTAAGGTATCTATGACATGTAATACATAATTTGGGCACATCTCTTCTTTTTCAGATAGCAATTCCCATTTATTTTTTAATGATACACAATTCAATGTGCAAAACCTTGCAACTTGATCTGCATATCCATTTCCCATTGACAGAAAATCTTGTGATTTCAGGTGTGCACTGCATTTCACCACGCCTATCTTTACAGGCATTTGAATAGCTTGTAACAATTTATGAATTCTCTCACCATTTCCGACTGGGTAAATAGACGACCTCTCTTTCACCTTAACTGGCCAAAGTCGAGGACAAATCCAAATCCATACTGGCTGTCCATATAGCTGGTAACATTAAGCTGTGCAGAAACATGGCATGCTCTAGTAAGGGCTACCAGTTCTGTCACTTGTGCAGAATATACTCCTCGAAGCCAAGAAGCTTCCAGTATACCAGAAATTGTGCACACAGCACATCCTGCTCTCAGTGTTCCCGTGTTGTCCCATAAACAGGAACCATCGACAAAAATTATTTGGTCATTTTCCTACAATCGGGTATCTCTAATATCAGGTCTCGGTTTTGTGCACAGATCACTTACTTCAAGACGATTATCTTCAACATCTTCCAGTTTGTCAATTTCAACATTCTCTTTTGGGAGTAAGGTTGCTAGGTTAAGCACTGTACACCTTTTCAATGACACATTTGGGGACCCCAGGAGGCTCGATTCGTAATGAGTCACTCTGGCACCTGTAAGGTATTGCGTTTTGGTTCGTATAAGTAAAACTTCAATGGAGTGAGGGACCATTGCCGTCAGGAGATGTCCCATCACACTGCTCTCACTCTGAGTGAGGCTTAGTCCAACTGAAGCGACTGAGGGCAGACAGCCTGGTAAAGATGCTACAACTGGGTCCAAAGTAGCCGAAAAACATGCTACTGGGTGGTTTACACCACCATGGACTTGGGTTAAGACAGACAATGTACATACATTACGCTCATGACAAAACAACGTGAAGGTTTTTGTGTAATCAGGCATTCCCAAAGCCAGAGCTTTGCAAAGACTGTCTCTCAACTCAGAAAATGCTTTCACACTAACTTCTTTGTGAGTCAGTTTCTGCAATGGCTTCAAAATGACTGAAAAGTTGGGAATCCACTGCTGACAATAGCTTACCATTCCCAAAAAAATCATCTGCAATATGACTGTGACCCTTTCTCTGGATATTTTCCTAATTCCTTTCTCAATTAAGTGACCCAAATATTTCACTTCTTTCTGACAGTACTGTAATTTAGCTGGGGACACTTTATTACCATTCTTCCCTAAATGATTCAGTAAGACAATGATATCATACTTGCATTCTTTCTTTGTCCTGGATGCAATCAACAAATCATCAATGTACTATACCAATGTTGATTGGAAAGGCATTTCCAATGACTCTAGGTTCTGTTTCAAGATCTGGTTAAAATAGAAGGTGACTCTAAAAACCCTTGAGGAATTCTACATCAACAGTAGACGCGATCCAAAAATTTGAAACAGAAAATAAATTGACCATCCTCACGAAGATGAACAGTAAAGAATGCTTGTGACAGGTCTATTACAGTGAACCATTCAGCATCACATGGGATCTGAAACAAATCACTGCTGGATTTTGCACTACAGGGCAATATTTAATCACAATGTCATTTACTTTTCTTAAATCCTGAGCAATTCAACATTTCCCACAGGGCTTTCACAATCCCATCATCTGTGAGTTACATGGACTGCTCAACACTTCTTTAAAAAATCCTTGATTCGCAAACTCTGCAATTATGGGTGCATTTCCTTCAATGGTGTCCTGTGTCATGTGGTACAGAGGAATTTGGGGAAAATCACGTTAGGCTTGACTTAGACCTTAACTGGCTCAACTCCTTTTATTAGACCAATGTCTTTTCCTGTAAAATCCCACACTTTCATTTTAATAGTTCCCTGTAAGTCAGAAGGGAGCTCTCCCACTGTGAAAATGGGAAAGAAGCTAATCAAAGAGTACTCTTCATTCACTGTGTCACAATCTGTCTCAGGGGTCAGGTCATCTTCATTATCAGTGTTTGTCTGAATTTCAATTCCATCATTTGAGCAAGTAATTGAAAATCTGGTTTTACACAAGTCTCTTCCTAGTAAGGATACTGGACTTGAGTTGAAAACTATGAATTTCTGTAATCCTTTGAAGTTGCCAATTTTAACCCAAACTCGTTCTGTAATTGGGTTGGTCAAATATTGATTTGCTTCTCCTACAATCTGGACCGTTTTCCCTGAAAGGGTCAAATTTGGAACTTCTGCAGTTCTTACTGTAGAGCGTATAGCTCCTGTGTAAACCAAGAATGAAACTTTGTGAACCATTACTTTTCCCTTTACATATGTACCTTTCTGATCTACTTCTAGGGAAGCTTCTAACACACATTCCTCTTCATCCGGACTCTCAGTCACCAAATCATAGTTTATTTCATCTTCACTGTGTAATGGGAATTGGTGCACTGTGTTATTCCTTTGATTAAACCTTTGACCTGTGACCTGCTGCACAAGCATTACATGCTGCTGCTCCATTGGGGCTTGAGGTATTTGAATTTGCTGTCTAGGTACCAGTTGAACTTGCTGTTGCATTGTCTGTAACTGGGGCATCTGCAAATGTGGCAAATGCACCTGTTGCATGGGCCGAAAACTTTGCATCTGATTCACATTGCTCTGAAAGTTTGGATGATGACCTCTCATTCTCAGTCCTCTCATGTTTCATAGAGAATTTATGTCGCTTATTTGCTGAACAACACCTTTCTGTACTAATGTCGGACACTCCCACTTCCAATGTCCGAGCCCTCCGCACGCATGACATGGCACCAATTTCTATATTCCCTGCACATCATTCTGAACCACTACAGTATTCAAATCTGGACTACGATTTCCAGTTCTTACACTACCTCTACCTCTTGCTTGATTTTGAAACACCACATTTCCCTGCTGCTGTTGCTGCAGAAAATGTCCCTATATTTGTGCCACTTAAATATAAATATGCATCACCATTGCCTTTTATTTCAACTTTCTCTGCTTCAACTCAATCTCGTCACTACAGTACTTTGCACACTGCAACACCTCATCAATCGGCTTTGCTTGCCAGCAAATCAAATGACTTTTAATCATCTGGCTAATTTCAGGTCTCAATCCTTCAACAAATCTGAACTCAAAATTAATCATGTCTTTCGACTCAATCGTTTCTGTACCACTGTAATGTTTGAACGCCTGCAACAATCTCTCATAATATGCATATATTGACTATTTCGCTTCCTGGGATGTCCTGTCTATTTGTTGCCAGTCAGTGTTCTTGGGTGAATTTCTTGTTTTAAAAAAATCAGTCATCTAATAATAATATTTCATTACGTCAGGTGAGGGTGCACATGTTGCTGGATCTCTCTGAGGTTCTCTTGTCAGCCAATCTACACTCCTCTTTCATTCAACCTATAAGTCTGCTGGAACTGCTATCTCTAAAAGGGTGTTCAAATCCTCCCACAGGCATTTTGCGTGTTTCACAAACCTGTCTGTCTGTTGGTTCCATTCCACTAGCTTCTCTCTCAACCTGGGATAATCATTTGTAAACAATAGAATGTGACTTCTGCTCCAAGGGACATGGACGAAATTCCCTCCTGGAATCTCTCTCATTAGTAACATTTTCACTGAGTCCTCAACCTGCTGCACATTTGCAGTAAGATTTGCAGAATACCTTCTCTTCTTGTCTCTTTTCTTCACCCATCTGCCTTCTTGTGAGAAAACAGGGCTGATTGCAGAGGCCCCCTAACTTTTTGCCCCCATTTTCCACTTTTTGCTGGTGTTTTCCTGACTCTGATGGTGCCCTGGGTACTGCTAACCAGTCCCAGGGCCAGTGCTCTGTGTAAAATGGATATGCAAATTAGGCTAATTATAATTGGCTAAGTTAACCTACCTATAAGTCCCTAGTATATGGTAGGGCATGTAGGTTTAGGGACCACAGCATAGGTAGTGCACCCAGAGGTGCACTGCTGCGGTGCCCAGTGTCATTTTAAAGGCAGGCCTGCCTTGCTGGCTGCTTTTAAATTAAAGTTATATGCAAATTCGACTTTGGAATTAAAAGTAGTTCCAAAGTCTCAAACTGCCTTATTTTTACATATAAGTCACCCCTAAGATGTGCCCTATGTGCCCCTAGGGCTGGGTGCCATGTAACTATAAGTAGGGACTTTATAAAAATAGTTGTATAAGCCCTGGTGAGGTAAAAACAGCCAAATTTGTTTTCCCCTCATTGTAGTTAATGGCCTTCATAAGCTAGAATGGGGAGACTTTATTTTAATTTTTAAAGTCTCCTTAAATGATGCATACCAAGAATTTGGTATCAAATTAATTGTTGTAATAAATCCCACAACTTCCAGTTGTTGGATTTAATACAACTTGTTCAGGTAAAGAGTTTTAAACTTTACCTGAAAAGTTACCCATTTCAGCCCTGCATTGTTTTTGCTGCTGTGCTCTGATTGGCCAGCTCTAGTAGCTTGGCCAAGATGCCTTGATGAGGTGTGAAGTGGCCTGGCTTCACACAAAGGAATGTGCCTGTGGGAGGGAATCTCCCCTCAGCAGATGGTGAGGCAGGAAGGGGGAGGGCTGCCAAACTTGTCTTCAAAGGCAGAGAAGGACATTTGGAGCAACCAGCAACACCCCCACATCCTGCAACCCCAGACAACTAGGTGCCCCCTTGATTAGATTAGGAGAGGGCAGGAGAGGGGTGTGTTTATGATTTGTAGCCACACCAGTGGGTGGGCTCAGCCAGATGTAACCTCCAAAAATCAGATTCAGCATGATGGATTTTTAGAGAATGTTGCCTCCTGGGATTGATTTTTGCCACACTTCCCAGGAAGTGGTCATCACCGGGGGAAGGACCCTGCACCTGATTGGAGAACCAGGACCCCCCTGCTTTTCACCCAGGAGCAAGGATAAAACTGGCAGACCTGCACCCACACCTCAGTTCCCTACCACATCCAACAAGGAAGAACAACAGAAGAAGAAGGACTGCCCTGCTGGACCCCTTGCCTGCACCTGGAACCTGCACTCAGAAGGACTGCACCAGCTGCACACTTGGGCTTCACCACAAGAAGGACTTTGCCTGGCTTCAACTGGTTCAAGGAGGGACTCCCTGTTTGCTACAGGTGAAAAATTGCTATCCAGAGCCCCCTGCACCAACTCCTGAAGAAAGCGACCAGCTGACCACTGTCCAGTGGCCAAAAAGGAGTTTGCGGCAGGTGCATTCTGGGAGTTGTAGTCCTCACCCCCCAAGGACCATCTCAGAACTTCTGGACCCTTGGGGTGAGCTGTGGACCCCAAAAGAACCTTAAAAGGACATCTGGGAGAAGCCCCAGAAGTTTGGAGAAGTTTGGACAACTTTTGTAAAAAAGCTCCATAGAGGGACCGACCCGCCGCGGCAACTCTAGCCGGCTTGCCTCAACCGCGACCCAGCCTGATTTGCTGGTTCGTCCCGGTAAAGAAAATCTCCGAAAAAGAGACTAAGTCCGAAGGTAAAAAGTTGACCGGGACCTCCCAGCAAGCGTATCCGAGGAGGGCTCCATGGTCGTCGGATCAAGATCCAGGTATACCCCAGTTGAAGGATTTTCACCTCGAAAAAACGACTAAGTCCGAAGGTAAAAATCTCCACCGAGGATTCCAGCATCGCGTATCCGGAGAAGGGCTCCAGGAGGTCGGATTGGACTGGCAGGTTCGTCCCGCTGAAGAAAATCTTCGAAAAAAAGACTAAGGCGGTTCCCGCCGAAAGACCGCACCGCGGTCAAAAGACCGCAGCGGCCATTCCGGCTTTCCCGCTGGGCCGGCGGGCGACCGCCAGAAGACCGCCGGCCGGCCCAGCGGGACAGCCCCTTCAACAATGAAGCCGGCTCGGAATGGAGCCGGCGGAGTTGAAGGGGTGCGACGGGTGCAGTGGCACCCGTCGCGATTTTCACTATCTGCTAAGCAGACAGTGAAAATCTTTGTGGGGCCCTGTTAGGGGGCCCCTGCAATGCCCATGCCACTGTCATGGGCATTGCAGGGGCCCCCAGGGGCCCCATGGCACCCGTTCCCGCCATCCTGGTTCTGGCGGTGGACACCGCCAGAAGCAGGCTGGCGGGAAGGAGGTCGGAATCCCCATGGCGGTGCTGCAAGCAGCGCCGCCATGGCGGCTTTCCTGGGCCAGCGGGAAACCGGCGGGAAACTGCCGGCTCCCCTTTTCCGACTGCGGCATCAGAATCGCCCAGGAAGCACCGCCAGCCTGTAGGCGGTGCTTCCGCCGCACTCCGCCATGGCGGTCATGGACCGCCAAGGTCAGAATGACCCCCTAAGTGTGAAGGTAACATTTTAACCGAGGCCTCCCGCGGCCTGTAGCTGAGCAGGGCTCCATCGCCGTCGGCCTGAAACTTTGACTTTGCCCCGGTCGAGGTGCAACCAGATGACCCGATTGGCGCTTTTTGTATCTAGGCGCTAAAAAAAAAAAAATTCTTTACAAAATCATATCTCCGGTTCCCCTTATCTGATTTGATTCATTTTGGTGTCATTTTAAAGATAAAAATATAATCTATGTTTATAAATTGGTTGTGGATTTTTAAACTGTTTCCTGTGTTTTATTTAATCACTGTTTTGTGATATTTGAATGCTTTACACTCTGTCTCCTAAGTTAAGCCTTGACGCTCGTTGCCAAGCTACCAAGGGTTGAGCTGGGTTTAATTTACTGAGACCTAACTGGACCTTAGTGGAGGTTAGTGGCCTATTGCTAAGTGTAGGTACCTACCTGCCCTTACCAATAACCCATTTTCCAACACTTCTCATTTATCTAATGCTCCCCATGTTTGAATGCTCTGAATTAATTCCCTAAGGTGAATTTTCATTCCTGGCATTCTCATGTTCTCAAAATCTTTTGAATATAAATCTAATCTGTAACTCCTCTTCAAGTACTTTGGGCCATATTTATACTTTTTGCCGCAAAGCTGCGCTGGCGCAGTTTTGCGTCAAAAAAATTACCACCGGCTAACGCCATTTCGATGCGCTGTGCGGGCGTCAAATTTATACTTTGACGCACGGCGGCGCAAACAACAGGTGGGAGTCATTATTTTGTGACGCACACAGTGGCGTCAAGTCGTAAAGGAAACCAACACGACGCAAATGACTGTGGGTCGATTTACGACAGCGCAACCCGGAAAGCGCCGTTTTTTTTACGCAATAGCGTCAAATTCACCCGCGAACACTGCCCTTTCAGCAGAGGAGAGCCAAAATGGATCCCAGATGCCACAACAGACCCCAGGAAGATGACAGCAGACCAGGAACCATCCAGGATGATCCATACAGGAACCAAGACATATATAGAAAGAAAAGAAAGTGTCGCTTCAGTGCAGAGGAGCAGGAAATCCTGGTTAAAGAGGTCACGGAACACCAGCACCAACTGTTCATCACCTCTAAGTTGCCAATCAGCAGGAGAGAGGCCATATGGCAACAAATTGTGGAGAAGATCAACAGTGTGGCTGAAGAACGCAGAACAGTCACCGAGTGTAAGAAACGCTGGCATGACTGCAAACGTAGGACAAAGGAAAAAATGGCCAGGAACAGGAAGGCAGCACTGCAGACTGGAGGTGGGAGTCCAGCACACCAGGAGGCCCTGGACTACATGGAGGAGATGGTCGCAGCCGTCATCCCTGAGGAGATCGTCACAGGGATTCAAGGACAGGACAGCGCAGACTACCACGAGACAACGCACATGCAGGGTAAGTCGCATGGGGAATTATAATGCAATAATGATAACTGCAACCGGGGTGGGGAATACCTACTACACAATGCATGTAAGTCAGCATATATATGAAGTGGCATGGGTAAAGGGGCACGGCAGGGGGGCATGCCCAGCACAGACAGAAGCTGGGGCACGACAAAACACAGCACCAACAACAGTCCCATGGGGGCATCCTGTCATGACAACAATGGAGCTAAGGGAAAGCCTCGACAGGTGGGAAGGCCACTACGTCAAACTTACATCCAGGCACTCGTCAGTCAAAATGTATCCTACATCAACTAGGTCCCTATCAGTAATCCAGTAGCCAAAACAACAACTGCAATGTAACTGCGACAACAGTTGACACTAACACCTCTGATCTCTGTGCAGCTATAGTAGCTAATGGCAGGAACCTCCCCATGGAACATACATACCTAAATTAGGGGGTGAGGATGACATCTGCAACTATTTCCAGAAATAAGACAAAGGCACCAGTACACTCAAATGTCAATGCCCATAGTTGACACATACATCAGCCAAAGTAAACAGCAATAGGAGCCACACAGCACTAAGGACACACACATGCTGCATACGTCAGGGTCCCTCACGTGCCTGGCTAACAAGGCAACATCACTAATGTCATACTGCTCAGACAACAACATTGAGGAGGGGACACATGCAACTGGTCACTGAAACACACCTGCACAGTCTGAGAACCAAATAGGACATTGATACGATAAACAGGGCAATCCAATTAAACACACATTACCCAACATCAGCTGGAAACATCAACAATGTCTACATCCATATCACATCGTAACATTGCCATGCATAGGATATGCCACATAACAATTACAATTAGGTCAATGTGAATAAAAAGATTTTGGGGCAGGTCCTGAGAGGCAAGTGTGCTGCCAGGGCAATCACAACACCCACAGCCAGTGAAAGGTCTCACCATAAGAATAGATATACACGGAGGGACGAGTAGGACAAAAATATGTCTATTCCCTAATTGGTACAAAGCAACACCTAGAGGCGATTAGGCAGACAAGTCTGAGAACTCTATATCATACATGTGACACACAGGTGGGCCATAGGCCTATAACAATGCCCATATGAAGGACAGCAGATACCAATACCAAACCAGAGCACAAAGCAAAGTCATCAAAAGGCTTGCATGTTACGGCAAAATTGTCACAACACAGACACACTAATTGTACCCTATTTCATTGCAGAGGAACATGGATCTCCTGCCGATATGCCTGTCCCTGATTTCCCTGATGATATGGATGACGAGCCCATAAACATTTCCCAGGAGACCATCCAAAAGGTCCTTGAAACCCTCCAGACCCTACCTTCAGTCACAAGGAGGAGCACAGAACAAGCAGCCATCACAGAAGACCCACCCACCACCCCAATTGTAAGACCTGCCAGCTCCAACACAGCTGAGGACTCTGATGACACTGGCACCAGCTTTGAAAGAACTGTAGTTGGTGTACAGCGGGAGCTGGCCAAGGAAGTGCGGGTGGGGATGCAAAATATGGCAGCCAGCCTTGAGGGGGTGCGTTCGTGCATGACGTCATTTGCAGATCAGGCAGCTGCTATGCAAGCCCTACCATCTCTCTACATTACTACAGCTGTAATACAGTTGACACAACACCTACAACTGTAATCCAGTCAACGCGTGCACGAATGCAACATTGAACCCCTCAGGGCCGACCTGGCTGCCTACCATCGTGATGTGGCTGCTATTCTCAAAAACCAGCAGGCCCTCCTTGCAGCAGTACTGCCCTTAAGAACTTCACAGGGAGCAGCCCTCGGGATGTCTGACTCCACGTCTTCTAACACTGAGGTGTGTGTTGCCCCTTCACAACCAACAACAACAAGGACAAACCAGGCAACACACACATCAGAAGAAGAAGACATGGAAAAGATCACATTCTCACGGAAGAGTACCCGGAAGCACTAGTCCCTGCACCATGGCCTACTTTGACCAAGGTCCTACGTTTTGTCAAATGCCAGTCTCACTACAACTACACTCAATGACTGTTCTACTAACCACTGTATGACTTGTCACCATTGCCAGTGAATGTCTCTCTCCTACTATTCGGCAAATCCTGTCCCTCTGCACTGTCTGTGACATCACCCCAGCATGTCAGGAGCATCATCCACACCCCTTCTGTAGGATCACCATGTAAGAATGCACCAGAACGGACTCAGCAAACATGGACAATGGACATTTTGCACTACAGCACCTATCAATAAATAACACTTGCACACCTAATATGTCTCTGTGTTATTTGACACATCGACTGTGCAGTAGATAACTCTAAAGTGCCTGTGTGACAACCATGTAGCTTGTCAATACAACTGTCCTGACATCATGTAGTCTGATACATCTGTGCAGTGGCCAGGATTGCATCATAGCCTTACCATCCTGAGGAGAATAACTGATGAAGGGACAAACCACACACAATCATGCTGTGTTGGACAGAATAATGCTCCATCTATAGCAATTCAAGTCAACTAATGGTGGCTGATAAATGTAGGCACCATGCAATACTAAAACATGAAATTATGCAGCATAATCTAAGCAAACACTGCATCAATCACCCTTTCTGAGTATACTTCCATGAAGGGAAGTCATGCTGAATTATTACACACATGATCTATGTCAGCAATGAAGGCAACAAGACAAGAGTGTTAACAACACCTCATCTACAAAGATCTCCCTGAACATCACACTGCAGTCCGACCTAATACATTACCCACAATACCAAGTCTGGAAGCACACTTTGTGATGTAGAATACCTACTCATCAACACAAATCCTTGGTGATCGATGTAAACTACCAATGGTGGGTCTCCCAAATGGTGGATACTTACCAAGTTAGCACAGGGGTAGCTGCCATGTTAAACCTCCATTTTCTGTGGTGGGTAGCATAGGATACAAATGTCTTAGAAAAACATTCACCTACACTGATGTCAAGGCCATGATAAAGTAGCAGTTGACGCATAATGCAAAGGGTTAACTATATGTTTATTCCTATGTATTCACACCAGAGGCAACTAAGGGAAAAGTCATACCTACACTAATCTAACCTGACTACTCCTAACCCACAACTGTCCCTAACTAACCTAAGCTAAACTTACTCTACACATATAACGAATCGATCTAAACATCAACCCCCCACCCACCATTATGAGACAGGACACATGCAGGACAACACATACTAACCTACACACATACTATACTATCCTAAACAATCATATATATATATATATATATTTTTAATAACAAACAGGAATCCCAACATTGACCCCCACCCACCCACACAAAAAAGAAAAATAGAAAGAATAAGGACCCCCCACCCTCCTCCCTAACACTAACTAAGCTAACAACCTACACTAACCTAACACTAATCCCCAAAACCCAACTATCAGTACAAAAAGGAAAGAGGAGAGAGGGGAGGGGTAAATGTAAAACATGCAAAAAGTCCTAGAGGTTGGCCCTCCGTAGGGTCCGCCTGATGGACCGAACCCTTTTCTTAATATATGCCACATCCTGGCTTAGCTTGTCCACCTTTGAAATAACTTTGTCCATTTTACGGCTTAATGCCAGGAATGCCGCTGGGTCTACAGGAGGGGCTGCTGCAGTCTGTGTGCTGGCCGAGGTGGACGGTGTGGCAGTAGTTGTATGCCCACTGGACTGTCCTGCGTGTTGGAAATGGCTGGGTCCAGGTCGTGCTGACGAGGCAGGGTCAACTGTCCCCGCCGTTGCTGGGGCCGCTTGGGGAGACCTGGTGGATGTGGTGGTGGTGGCTGTTGTGGGCAATGTAGGGCCACCTGTGGTGAGGCCCACCATGCCTCGGAGGCCAGATCGGCTTGGTATTTGCGGGCCATCCTCCTGAACCCCGACTGCACCTGCAGGATGTGCCTGTATTGCATTGCACGCCGTTCAAACTGGTGTCTCTCTGCGGCACTCATGTTTGCAGCTGTGAAGAGATATGGCAACTATTTACCATAGGAAATGCATTGGGTGGAATAGCACAATGGGTCAATTGCACATTACTTGTACTGTATTTGTTACAGCGATTGTCACAACATAGTTCATTGAAAGTCTCAGAGGAAGTACATGTGAAGCCTGCATACAAAAGGCCATCTCACACCTAGCATATCCATGTCTCTACATGATGGGTGACATCTGCCTAAACTTCTCATCCAAATAATGGCTAATGCAGCTGACATTGTGGCTGAACCTCTTCCACATACTGACTTCACTACATATGACACTCTATGTGATAACTATCACAACTCTCACTCAATGCCATTTGTAAATTGTTGTTTGCAAATATTGAACTCATGTGCCATAACCGAATGTGTACACTAGGTTCTAAACAAAGTTGCAAAAGGTCACAAGTATGTGTAACATACTGGTTGCTACAGTCCTAGGTACCCTATTCCCAATCACATGGCAGTCTTTGAGGGTGGGGTGGGAAGAACAACCAACAATCCCAGATTCAATGCACACCCAGGAGTGTATAGAAAGGTCAACAAGTATTTGCCTCCACACACAACACCAATGAAGGGCTAGCAACAATTTGGAGTCAGCCAAACATTGTCCTATCCAAGGTCCACACATGTCAAAATGCACTGACTTAGGCCAACATCACATACTACCAGTGAGGCATATTTAAACACACACACAGAGGAGCAAGCACACCCATGATCATGAGTAGAATGAACACCTAGGCCATTGCACTCTAGTCCCACACACTTCTAGTTCAACTTGTGGAAGTACATGCCCCCGGAAGATCCAACCTACAGTGTACTCAGTCCATCCTCAACTAGGAAGCTGCATATTTAAGACAAGCCTTTTGCAGAAGCTATCTGGGAGAATGTCAGTCTGAAATGCAGACTCAGTCCAAGCCAAGTCCCAGAGCAACTCTTACATTAACCAGTGTATTCCACATGACTCATCCCACTCCCCATAGCGGGCTGACTGGAATGACCTACAGCCCCTAAATCTGAGAGATGGATAAGCATTGGTCTACAGAAACTGAAGTGATATTTGAAATCCCACTAATGCAACAATACCAATGAACGGGCAGCGCATCAAACCTTGAATTCTGTTGAACACACAGTAGTCCATCATGCATCACTAGCAAACAATAAAAATAGCACTCATGCCACACTCACTGTAGGTGTCGGGGTCCTCAAAATGAGCCACCTCTCCCACGGTGTACGTTGCAGGTCCACCTGTAAAGCATGGAAGGAAGAATATACTCAGACTACGTGCACTGACAAACAATTGCAGTTACAATGACAATGTGAGAATATGACATGCGTAATGAAACACTTTGACACATGCTCATACTTCATGGAAGATTTCTTAATCAACATTTACATTGGATGAGTCTCCTGCTACAGTTACACACCATACTACACACATGCAGTGGCCAGGACAGTCATGTGGTGTCAAAGATACACCTCCATTAGTATGCCCCAACAATATCGGGGTGCATTCATCTCATCATGTGCATCCCTGAGAGACATCCAAAGCTGGTTACTTGAGGACTGCATGACCCCTCAAACTCAAACAGGGTATGTGGTCATTTTCAACACACACCAACCAGACACACATGTGACATATGTGTGGACAACATAGCTAACTTCAATTGACGTGAAGGCACCACTCATTTATAGCATCATAATGGTTTTACAAATTTTTGTCTAGGTATGGCGTCTACATATGTAGGTATGATGTTTCAACATCCCTTTTTCACTGGCAATTATGACCTGTAGAGTTCAAATAGAGGCATTAACGTGTCGCTTGTCTGACACAAAGGCAACACTACATTACATACAGCTACAGGCATCCGGTATGTGTTGAAAACATGAGCTATCTGACTGCTAGCATTTGTCTTCCTACACATTGTGCAACAATTACCCAGTAGGTTTCCCTAGCTTTACACACAGTCAGCTACTTATCTAGCAGATTGGGTAACAATCATCACATGTCCCCACACAGCTTTCAATTATTCACATGTAATTGATTTGTACTCACCAACATGGCCACCAATCCTGATTCCCAGGTGGTCCAGCAGATCCTGCTCCCTGGATATCAGATCAGCCCAGCGGTGCTTGAGTTGATGGTCATTCCTCATGCTACCGTAGACCCAGACCAAGTGATGGCGCACCTTCCCCCACCGGACTTTACGTGCCTCCGTGTGATACCCCTGTATCACACGGCCCCCAGCCTCCAGCATGAGTGTGAGGAAATGGCAAACAAGCCAAATAAATCCCCCCAATTCCTCCTCACCCATCCTGGCAAGCCGTGGCCTACTTGACATCTTTACAATTACAAAGGTGAAAAGTTTTGAACAAAAAGGAAAAGGGGGAAATGGGGAAAGGTAGAGTAGTGAAGGAAAAAGAAAACTTAAGAAAAATAGCCCAACTAACCCCAAATTTAAACTAACCAGAACAGACTCCCACAGACAAAAAAAAGAAACACTGGATTTGACAAAGGTATACAAAACAGACTCAGACAATATTAGACAACAAGACAATGATCACAAAAGCACAATAGAGAAGGTACACTGGACACAAAAGCACTAAAACACAGGACAACACTTTTCACACAGCCACACAGTCTAGAATAATCTGAGACTGCAAAGTGAAAGTGAAAGTACACTCACAGTACAGATTCTGTAAACAGGATATCCTATTACATCACATCCTGCATAAAATGGGCGCCGTTTTTATTTTTCCGTTATGCGTCATATTTTCACGCATACAGATTGTGCGTCATATTTTTTGACGCATAACAGTGCACATAATGCAGAGTCAAAAATAATTTCTACATTGTTCCCTTACATTTGTGTGAGGCTGAGTTTACGGTTCTAGAGTTGAAATGTAATTCGCTGGCAAATATGAGAACCAAATATGAAAATTATTTTTGACTCTGCATTCTGTACACTCCTGTACGTCACAAAATTATGACGCCCATGCTGTATGCGTGGAAATATGACGCATCATAGAAAATATGGTGGCCATGTAATGCAGCTTATTAATCTATTATTTTTAATATGATATTTTTTGACTCTGCATTCTGTGCACTCCTGTACGTCAAAAAATTATGACGCCCATGCTGTATGCGTGGAAATATGACGCAGCATAGAACATATGGTGGCCATGTAATGCAGTTTATTAATCTATTATTTTTAATATGATATTTTTTTACTCTGCATTCTGTGCACTCCTGTACGTCAAAAAATTATGATGCCCATGCTGTATGCGTGGAAATATGACGCAGCATAGAAAATATGGTGGCCATGTAATGCAGCTTATTAATCTATTGTTTTTAATATGATATTTTTTGACTCTGCATTCTGTGCACTCCTGTACGTCAAAAAATTATGACGCCCATGCTGTATGCGTGGAAATATGACGCATCATAGAAAATATGGTGGCCATGTAATGCAGCTTATTAATCTATTATTTTTAATATGATATTTTTTGACTCTGCATTCTGTGCACTCCTGTACGTCAAAAAATTATGACGCCCAAGCTGTATGCGTGGAAATATGACGCATTTTGACAAAAATGTCTTAATTTTGTCGAATTGTGAAAGGAATTTTGTCATGACCAAACGGCGCTAAGTGATACACATTTGTGGTTATCTATGACACATGTCCCTTATTGGATGTATAGAAGGCATTCACAGTGTAATATTAATGATTGCTCAAAATGGTTATTACCCATATTTGTACACATATTTTGGGTAATTGCTGATGGCTAATTTCAAATGTTGAATGGGATACCAGGATGTATTCCTTAGCAACAATGTGTCCACATTTATCACAGTAATGCATTTATCTATAGTCCAAACAGGTAGTGCAATTGTCACTTACACTTTTTATGGGGCTAACCATGTCCTAATAATGATTTTGTGTATCTTATATGTGTTTTACATTTGACATGTAGGCCACACATGCGCCTTATGCATGTGTTTACTTCACATGTACATAATTCTTGTATATTTGGGGGGCGGTAGAGGTGGACTTAGGCCCCCAGCACCCTAGGGTTTGCCCTTCCAGCATTGTTAATTTATCCACGGCTTTCATTTATTCTGTTATGCTAAACCTGCAGCAGCAGGCTCATGGAAGGTCATAGGGTATGATTCACTGTTAGCCATTCAATAATCCCATTTGCCCATTTGACGTTTGCCCTATTGATTATTTGGAGCAATCTGACATACCATTTTGCACTGAATTTTTTTGCTAAATCTCGGCGTTCCTCATGTGCTGATGACAAATAGGTTGTTGATGTATGTGGCCCTTTATGCATTACCTGGTTTAGTGGCATGTTTCATTCTTCCTGCTAGGTTCGAACTGGGACACTACTGTGATCGGCTGCTTGCAAATATTTGGTTGATTGGATGGCATATGTTTATATGTGTGGTCCAATGTAGATCCACTATCAACTGTCTGGGTGTATGTTGTCACTGTAACTTCAAGGTCTCCTCATGAGTTAGTGGCAGCTAATCTTGTTCCAATTGGGCATTGTTTGTAGCAAAAATTGAGAGAAGCCATTGAGGACATGGTCACGTACACATGGATGGTCCCACCCTGTCACTGAACACGTGCAATGAGACTTTCAAATGAGCTACATTTTTGTGCTGAGTGAGAGAATGTCTCAGGTGTCTGGATCAGGCATGTGTCATTGCCACATTTGTACTCCTGTTGGCCTCTGTGGATGGTAATTTATCATGAAACATCATAGCCTCTGTGCAGACATTTGTGGTGTATATTTTTTGTGTGATGAGTGTTATGTCATTATTGCTCAATGAGACGACATTCTTCTTCAGCAATTTCAAACGAAAGGTGGGCAGAAATGAATAGGCCAAACCATGATGTGGTGTTTGTTATCTGTGTTTATTTCCAATTGTGCAATAAGTGGTGATATAAGAAATTATGAAAAGAAATTATTTACAATCTGTTGGCGCCTACGCACTCCAGCAGCCGTGTTTGGTTGTTCCCCCTCCTGTTGCAGGCCAGCATCCTCCTCTTTGTCGTCTTCAGGCATGTCTGGGTCTGGTTCGAGGAGGGGAATGTTCCTTTTTACACAAATATTGTGCAATATGGCACAAGTGAGTATGATCCTACAGACCATCTCTGGGGAATATAGTAGGCTACCGCCAGTGATGTCAAGGCAGCGGAACCTTGACTTGAGGATCCCAAAGGTCCGCTCAACAATGCTGTGTGTCCTCTTATGGGCGTCGTTGTATGCCCGCTCTGCAGCAGTAGTCGGGTTCCCAAATGGTGTCATTAGCCAAGGCTGGATGCCATACCCCTGATCAGCTGAAAGAAAAACACAGAATGGGATCATGTAGATGTAGGAGGCCCTCTTGTACAGACCTTTGATGGCAGTATTTGTCTTGTGTTGTCTGTGACTCTTTTGTGTACTAATGTGACAACCTATACTTGTAGGCTAAAACTTTTGCATTGAGTTTTTTCCTTGGCTGAGCAAGTGTTTGTTAGCTAACCGTTTGTCAGCAGTATGTTTTGGGATTTTCAGTACAGTGTGCCCTCCATAGCATTGTGACTTGTGATACAGGTGTCCGTGTGTCTTCACTGGGGGTGAGATGCTAGTTCCATGCAGAGTTAAAAATGAAAGTGTAGTTAACACGTTCATATGAAAGTACCCTGGACATCCCATACCTTAAGACTTATGCAATGTATTAATGTACAGGTTATTGTGACACTTACAATTTGCAAGGTGACATTTAGGCAACCACACTCATTAATGTCTTCACATTAAGCTGTACAGTAAATTCCAATGTGTGACAGGTTCAATGGTGACTTCAGAAACATGGCTAGTGATGTGAGGACCTCTGTGTGTTCCTGGCTAGGTGTTGCTATTGTGGTGTATGTGTTGTGTGTCCTAGAGGGTTGCTGTGCAGTGTGTATATAAGTTGGATTTTTGTACTTACCAACAAGTAGTCCATTGCCATACCGTCCATCCTGGAAGTGTTGGTTGATGGTAGAGTGACGGAAGATGAATGCGTCATGTACACTCCCAGGATATTTAGCCACAATGTTGCTGATCAATCCTTGGTGATCGACTATGGCCTGCACGTTGATTGAATGTGTGTGCTTCCTGTTGCGGTAGAGGTGTTCTGTTGCAGCAGGTGGCACAAGGCGTACGTGTGTGCAGTCGATTGCACCAAGGACGTGTGGGAAGCCTTGTTTCCTGCTGCTTCTGCAGTGTGTTAGGGAAGCAGATGTGGAGGGGTGTCAGGCGAATGATGGCATCCAGTACTTTTGGCAGAAATGCAGAGAATGATGGTTGTGATATTCCACCAACCAGGGCACCAGTTGTTTGAAACGAGCCACTTGCCAGCAGGTGAAGTACGGCAAGCAGCTTTGTTTCTGTTGGGATGGTGTGGGGTGTCACCAAAGTTGGGGCCAACTGCTGTTCAATATTTCTCAGCAGCTGCTGAATGGCCTGCCAGTTCAACCAGTACCTCTGTATGATGTTGTGTTCCCTGAGGCCATGCAGGGTTGTTCTTGGGCGGAATATCCTCTCCTGCCTTCTGCGCTGCCTTTGGGGTCCCTGCTGTTGTTGTTGTAGCTGCTGTTGTTGCTGCAGGGCTCTGCGTCTACGTGCACGCTGGATAAAAATCACCTCCATGTCTCCCTGTTGCTGCTCTGCTGCTCTGCTGCTCTGTTGTTTGTTCTGTGTGTTCTGATTAAATACAGGTGTGTTTGCCCCATTTTAATGCCTGCCCTGACCCAGGCGTTAAATTTTGACACACATCGGGCTTTGCGTAATTTTTTTGCTCCGCCTCCCGGCCGAGAGTCATTTTTGCCCGGAAGCATAAATACGACGCACGGCTGTGTGCTTCGTTTTTTGGACGGGAACGCCTACCCTGCATATCATTAACGCAGGGCGGGTTGCCGCATCCAGAAAATGACGCACATTGCGGATTTTTATCGTCCGCGGGCGTCAGGGTTTAAATATGGGGCAACGTTTGCGCTGATTGTGCGTCAAAAATTTTGACGCACATTCGGCGCAAACGGAGTATAAATATGCCCCTTTGTTTTTTCAACCTCTATGTCGCATTGCTCTGCTAGGTCTGCTAATTTATGATGCAATATTCCTGCTTTGTTAGAAATCAGCTTGCGTAAGTATTGCAACTCGTCTTACTTGAATGCATCAATCCTGTCTAACCCCATTGTTCTCTCAATTAGGTTTTCTGCCTTTAGTCCTAGCCTGGTCAAATTCAGGGCACTTCCTCCGTTAGTATCACCTTAAGTGCTACTCAATCTCTCTAACCATTCAGTTAACTTCTGAGCTGTCAACCCTTGTAACGTAACATTGGTTTGACTCACACCTGGCACTTGCTGTAATGTTAAATTCGGGGTTTCAGGTGTCACAATTCTTGGATTTGGACCTATGTATGATCTCACCTCATTATTTGGAGGAGTCCTGAAAGGATTTAAATCAGTTAACGGACCTGTTCCATCAACTGTTGGTCTCATGGAAGTTGTCAGTCTTGCATGGGTGTTGTATCTCTCCCTTTCTATACTTGGGTTCAGAGACTTCTGCTCACTGTTCTCATTATTTCCCTGGGCAAGCAATGGCATGATTGGACCTATGGTAACTGGTACTGACACTGCATCTGGGCTTCGTCTGGCATTTGGCTCTCGTGGATGCATTCTGATCCGTCAAGTTGAACATTTCTGTTTATGATCCTATTATGGGGGGTGTATCTTGGAACTATCTGTGACTGTATAGGGGACATCAAGTTTGGGGTGGGGTCTATGTGGACCAGACTCTGCTTCTGGTAAACCTGTCCTGTCAGCACTATCAAGTTTGTTGCAATATCCACAATAGGTACATCAGGATAAATTCTTGGAATATCCATTCGTGGCATAGGCCTTTGAATTTCCAAAGTAACTGGAACACTATGACTAACCTGTATCTTGCTCTGGGTTGATTTAACTGACATTGGAGCTGTAGGACCTACAATAGTATTTGAGCTTCTCTCATGTGCTGCATATGGCGGGGGACGTTTTCTCAACAACTGTAAAACAAATTCATCATGTGTCAAAGACTTTCTAGATCCTGTAGATTTCTGCTCTTTGTCATTAGAAGGATACGAATCCCTCTTTCTAGTGCTCTTTGTAGCTTCATTCTCATTCTCTTGTGTAATTGCAGGAAACAGCCTAATTCCTTGTAAAGTCTCAGTTCTCCAACATTTCTGATCACTATCCCATCTGGCCTCCGCTAGAGGCTTTTCAGTTTTTCTCATTCTTCTCTTGAATTTCAGTTGCTGTTGCTGTCTAGCCACTAGTTCTAAAATTGCTAAAGCTTTGAACTGCGCTGGTCTCGGAGGAGGTTTCAAACCATACAGTACTCTCCTCAAATTCTTTAAGCTCCTAAAATTAAATGTTCCAAGGGCAGGAAAGCTAAGCTCCCATCTTTTTCTGTCACTTTGCACCATTGTTTCAGCCAAAGACATGGTGTAGCACCCTTCTCTTCTAATACAATATAGGCGGGTGTAACTTCTGCTGGTGTAATTTCTCCTATAGTCGTTGAAATATATGTATCTCCCCTTAAGGCACTCTTTAAAGCTTTGAAATATTTAATCTCTGTGACTTTTATGCTTCTTTCAATCAAATCAGGAAGTCACTTTCAATCCCCAAATCCCTTTCGCTGACCGTCTCAACCAATTGTGCGTCACGATTGTCCGCCAATCCGTGAGCGACCCTTCTAGCTAACTGGCCTATCTCCTTGCGGCTCTAATGACATCACACTCACACGTACAACGGCTGACAAAGTCTTGCGGCTTGTCCTCATAAACTCAGATTCACACTAAACGAATGCAAAATTATTGTGAGAACTAAAAAAATCAAAACCCAATTTGTTTACTATAGGTAGGATAAACCAATCTCTTCAGAAACCTTACAGATTTTTCACTGATGGCCTTTTGCTCTAGCAGCTACTCTTTCTTTCTCAGTTTCCCTGATTTGCAAGCAAAATTCGACCCACAAATTTTACTCTCAACTGATCAGTGGGTCTGTCCTGGTGCACATATGACTCGCCAGATCTCAGTCAAAAATCCTTTTACTCCATTTAACACGCACTGTCAAGTTTGCTAACCATGCCCAGGTAACCTATTAAACCAGACAAATTACAACAAAAACTAAGGGCGTCATTCCAACCCTGGCGGTCGGTGTTAAAGCGGCGGCAAAACCGCCAACAGGCTGGCGGTAAAAAAAATGCAATTCCGACCCTGGCGGAAACCACCAACAGAGACTGCCACTTCAACACACCGCCCGCCACGGCGGGACAAACAAACAGTGCGGCGGTCACCGCCAACAGACAGGCGGGAGACAATGTACCGCCCACCCTATCACAACCCACCAATCCGCCACCTTTTCTGGGGCGGTAGCCCCGCCGATAAAAACACGGCGGAAACAGACATTTCAAACGGAAAACGCTCACCTCCATACACCCCACGAGGAATCTGGACAGCATGGAACCCGAACTCCACATCCTCCCAGCGATTGTCTTCCTGCTACTCTACCAGGAGCACCAACGCCGGCGCAGAAGACAACGGTGAGTACTGCACCTACGACAGAGGGGAGGGGGGAGGCAAAAAATTACGGGGACACACATATGTGACACACCCACCCTCACCCTCACCCACTACAACACACACATCAATGCATAGCAACACATCAAGTTACCCCCCCAAACCCCCCGGAAGAATGCAAAGACAAAAGGAAATGATTATAAACTTTGAAATATATTGTATGACTGAGTATAAAATATATCACACATCTAAAACTTTATATACATAAATTGTCCAGTCCGATATGTGTATCAGGCATTGTTCGTGGGCCACTGGGCCAAAATCACATGGGCAAAGCCCACACAGGATACCTGACTCCAACGGAGAAAACACTGCAGGGGCATCAGATAGCAAAACTACAGGCACCTAAGGGGGAAGGGAAGGGGGGGCACCTCAGCCAGATGAGTCCACGACGCCAGATCCACGAGGGGCCTCCATGGCCACTGTTCCATCCTGGGGAGTGCAAAGCCACAGTCTCTCAAGTCTCAACAGTGGGTGGCTTGCCCACTGTGCCATCCTGGGGAGTGCAAAGCCACAGTCTCTCAAGTCTCTACAGTGGGTGGGTTGCCCACTGTGGCATCCTGGGGAGTGCAAAGCCACAGTCTCGCAAGTCTCTACAGTGGGTGGCTTGCCCACTGTGCCATCCTGGGGAGTGCAAAGCCACAGTCTCGCAAGTCAATATCAGTCTCCACTGGTACTGGAGGGGGACTAGTGCCCAGAGTGCTTCGTGCAGCCCTGCCCGGCACAGATGCGGGCCTGCCCCTTCCGCCAATGGGCCAGCGGTGCTTGAGATGAAGGGCTCAGTTCAGCGGTGCTTGAGACGGCGGTGCTTGAGACGGCGGTGCCCAGCGGAGCGGTGCTTGAGATGAAGGGCCCAGGGGAGCAGTGCTTGAGAGGAAGGGCCCAGCGGAGCAGTGCTTGAGAGGAAGGGCCCAGCGCAGCGGTGCTTGAGACGGCAGTGCCCAGCGGAGCAGTGCTTGAGATGAAAGGCCCAGCGCAGCGGTGCTTGAGACGGCGGTGCCCAGCGGAGCGGTGCTTGAGATGAAGGGCCCAGCGGAGCGGTGCTTGAGATGAAGGGCCCAGCGGAGCAGTGCTTGAGATGAAGGGCCCAGCGGAGCAGTGCTTTAGATGAAGGGCCCAGCGCAGCGGTGCTTGAGACGGCGGTGCCCAGCAGAGCGGTGCTTGAGATGAAGGGCCCAGCGGTGCTTAAGACGGCGGTGCCCAGCGGAGCGGTGCTTGAGATGAAGGGCCCAGTGCAGCGGTGCTTGAGACGGCGGTGCCCAGCGGAGCGGTGCTTGAGATGAAGGGCCCAGCGGAGCAGTGCTTGAGATGAAGGGCCCAGCGGAGCAGTGCTTGAGACGGCGGTGCCCAGCGGAGCGGTGCTTGAGATGAAGGGCCCAGCGCAGCGGTGCTTGAGACGGCGGTGCCCAGCGGAGCGGTGCTTGAGATGAAGGGCCCAGCGGAGCAGTGCTTGAGACGGCGGTGCCCAGCGGAGCGGTGCTTGAGATGAAGGGCCCAGCGCAGCGGTGCTTGAGACGGCGGTGCCCAGCGGAGCGGTGCTTGAGATGAAGGGCCCAGCGGAGCAGTGCTTGAGATGAAGGGCCCAGCGGAGCAGTGCTTGAGATGAAGGGCCCAGCGCAGCGGTGCTTGAGACCGTGGTGCCCAGCGGAGCGGTGCTTGAGATGAAGGGCCCAGCGCAGCGGTGCTTGAGACGGCGGTGCCCAGCGGAGCAGTGCTTGAGACGGCAGTGCCCAGCGGAGGGGTGCTTGAGATGAAGGGCCCAGCGGAGCAGTACTTGAGATGAAGGGCCCAGCGCAGCGGTGCTTGAGACGGCGATGCCCAGCGGAGCGGTGCTTGAGATGAAGGGCCCAGTTTAGCAGTGCTTGAGACGGCGGTGACCAGCGGAGCGGTGCTTGAGATGAAGGGCCCAGTTCAGCAGTGATTCGGATGAGTGCCCAGTTCAGCGGATCAGTCCATGGCGTGGAGGTCATTCGCCACCTGACCTGTGGCTGGCTGCGCCTTCCTGCCCACCTGGGATAGGCCTGGTGGGGCCCTCCTGGGCTGCAGTACCGGGCCTGTTGGTGTCGTCCTGCCCACCTGGGATGGGGCATGCAGGGCCCTCCTGCACAGCTGGGCTGCTGGCGGTCTTGTCGGGCATGCTGCCCTTCCCAGCCTTCCCTGGTCACCTGTGGCCCTTCCCCACCTTTGGCGGTGTGCCCGTTGGCACCACACTCCCTGCCGGAGCCATGGTAGGGATTTTGGTCCCAGGTGTTTTAGGCCTCTCGCGCCGGGCACTGACAATTTTGGCATGTTTTTGCGGCGGTGGGCTGCCTGTGCCTTGGCTCCCTACTGAGCTGGCTGCCCTTGAGGGTGGGGGACTCCACAGTCCATGGCAGACTGTCTTCACAGGGCCTGCTGTTGTGGTGGCTGAGGTGCTGACTGGAGTGTTTTTAGATGGACGGGGTGGGGGAGTTGTTGGGAAGAGGTGAAGTTTGGAAAGGAAAATAAGTTTAGGAAGAGAGGGACGGGTAGGTGTAGTAGGTATGGGAGTGGAGGAGGAGGTTGTGGTTGTAGGAGTTTGAAGTCTGGTGTCTTTGGGTGCAGGTGCTTGGGCTAGAGGCTGTCGTGAGGTGGATGGCTGTTGGGTGGGTGTCTGCCTGCGTTTGTGTAGCTTGGAAGAGGGGGTGACAGACACACTGGGAGAGGACACAGGGGACGTGTGAATGGTAGTGGGGGTGGTGACTGCACGTGTGCGGGGGGTTCTGGTGGGTGTGCTGGTGATGGACGTAGTGGCTGAAGATGTTGTGCATGCAGGTGTGAGTGGAGACGTGACAGGGAGGGAGGAGGGAGACGAGGAGGAGGGGGACACAGTGGAGGCAGTGGGTGTTGGTATGTCTGCATGTGGATGTTGCTTGTGTGAATGCCTGTGTGATGTGTGGTGCTTATGTCTGGATGAGCTTCCCTTGGGTGTTGAGGTGTGTGCAGGCTGGTCTGATGGTGAGTCTGGGATAGGCAGAGGTACAGGGGATTGGGTATGGGTGGAGGAAGTTGGAGGGGGGAGGCTAGAGACAGGGACAATTGCTGCCATCAGTGCTGAGGCCAGAGTGTTGAACGATCGCTGATGGGCAGCCTGACCCGAATGAATGCCCTCCAGGTATGTATTACTCTGGTGCACCTCCCTTTCTACACCCTGGATGGCATTCAAAAGGGTAGACTGCCCAACAATGAGCATCCTCTGGAGGTCAATGACCTCCTCACTGAGGGCAGCAGGGGTGACAGGGGCAGGGCCTGAGGTGCCTGGGGCGAAGGAGATGCCTACCTTCCTGGGTGAGCGGGAACGGGGCAAACGCTGAGGGGCTGCTGGGAGGGCGGTGCTGGTGAGCAGGCTGTACCTGTTGTAGCGGGGGGCATGGATGTTGCCGCCACCACAAGGGAGCTCCCTTCAGAGGACGAGTCGCTGTCACTGACATCCGCACGAGTCCCCGCTGTGGAGCTCCCCTCGCCCTCCGTCTCACTGGTGAAATCCGAGTCAGTTGCATTGCCCGCCATGGCCATGTGAGATGCAACTCCCTCATGCTCCGATGCCACTTCTCCTCCGCCTGATGATGCTAATGCACAAATGAACAGGAAGACAACAAAAAAGGGGGGGGAAATAAAGAAATGTTGAGTGCATGCATTGGCGACACCGTTGGCGGACAGGACAGACACAGAAGCCCCCTGCACTACGCCGCGCACTTGGGGTCGACTACGCAATCCGTAGGACATGGCCTACAAGCCTATGGGCGACCTCTGCTCACATACATGACACAGGGCAATGAATACCTGTACTTGTCACCCTACAGAGGTGGGGGACGGGGGCACAGGGCCATGCCTTACGGAGGGGCCTAGCCTACAGATATCGCCCTGGCCTAGGGATACCCACAGCCCTCCTCCCCCACCCAGACACCTCCACTGCGCGCAAAGTCACCAGGATTTGAGTGTACTCACCCCCTTGTGTCTGCTGTGATGTCCTCACGCGCCCAACCAACTCAGGGTAGGCCACCGCCAGGATCCGGGACATCAGGGGGGTCAAAGTACGACTGGCACCCCTCCCACGTTGGGAGGCCATCCCCAGCTGAGCCTCCGCCGTCTTCCTGCTCCAGCGTCGGATGTCCTCCCATCTCTTCCTGCAGTGGGTGCCCCGTCTCTGGTGGACCCCCAGGGTTCGGACGTCCTTGGCGATGGCACGCCAAATACCGATTTTCTGGTGGGCGCTGACCTATGTGACATGTACAGGGAGAGAAGAATAATCATCACCTTCTGCATGCTCGATGTGAGTGGCCCCCCCATCCCCACCCTTGTCATGTGGCACATGCTCTCATCTGTCGTTTGATGCATGCCTCAATCGCTCCCCTCCCCACCATCTTTCATCCACCCGACTCAACACAGGCATTGGCCACAAAGCATGGTCCCAGTGTACTTACCTGTTGGTCTGGAGGACCGTAGAGTAGCGCATACTGGGGGAGGACCCCATCCACGAGTTTCTCTAACTCCTGAACAGTGCAGGCAGGGGCCCTTTCCCCAGTCGCATGAGCCATTGTCTCTTCCAGACCGTGGTCACAGCAGCACTTGCAGTGTAGGTCCTCTCCTGTGGAAGATCAGGTATTGAGTGATTAAGCAGATAGAAAATGGCGGTCACGCCCGCGGCGGTGCGTACCGCGACCGCCGGCGCACATCGTCATTGGCTCCTGAGACCCATAGGGTTCAATGTTAACCAATGCAGCTTTGCGCCGCGGTCTTCGACCGCCTACCGCCACGGTGTCCCACGCCAGCGCATTGACCTCACATCCCATTGTCGCACTTCACAGGTCAGGCAGCCACCATTTCAAGGGCCCACATGCCTTATTTTCTACTGTGTCACACATACCTAGGCCTTGCATCGACACTCATACAAGCCATTCAATGCATTGGGAATCGTGTTATGTGCAAGCTGTGGTTACGTACCTGTGGGTTGATTGACTCTGTGCTCGCTGTTGTCCTTCATAGGCACCGTCCGCTGGCACATGCGAGGAGATGGAGAAATCTTCCTGTGTACCGACCGCTGGTGGACCTGTCGACAATGGAGGAAAGACATGTCATACTGACATACAGGCTTGACCGAGCCACTATACAGGAACTATGTACCCAGTTGGAGCCAGACCTGATGTCACCAATCCGCCAACCCACAGGGATCCCCCCTCTAGTGCAGGTGCTGTCAGTACTCCATTTCCTAGCAAGTGGGTCATTTCAAACAACAGTGGCCATATCATCAGGGATGTCCCAGCCCATGTTTTCCAAGGTGTTGTCCAGAGTGTTGTCTGCCCTGCTCAAACACATGCAGAGCTACATCGTCTTCCCTGAGGTGGGGGATTTGGCTACAGTAAAGGCTGATTTCTATGCCCTTGGACATATACCCACATCATTGGTGCCATTGATGGGACACATGTTGCTGTACAGGAACAGGAAGAGTTATCATTCCATGAATGTCCAGATGGTGTGTTTGGCTGACCAGTACATCTCCCATGTTAATGCCAAGTTCCCTGGGTCAGTGCATGACGCGTACATCATGCGGAATAGCAGCATCCCTTACGTGATGGGTCAACTCCAGAGGCACCGTGTGTGGCTATTAGGAGATTCTGATTACCCCAACCTGTCATGGCTACTGACCCCAGTGAGGAATCCCAGGACAAGGGCAGAGGAACGGTACAATGAGGCCCATGGGAGAACTAGGAGGGTGATCGAGCGGACCTTCGGCCTCCTGAAGGCCAGGTTTAGGTGCCTCCATATGACTGGTGGATCCCTAATGTACTCACCAAAGAAGGTGTGCCAGATCATCGTGGCCTGCTGTATGCTTCACAACCTGGCTTTGCGACGCCAGGTGCCTTTTCTGCAGGAGGATGGTCCAGATGGTGGCATTGTAGCAGCTGTGGAGCCTGTGGAGAGTGAAGAGGAGGAAGGCGAAGAGGACGACATAGAGAACAGGAACACTGTAATACAGCAGTATTTTCAATGACACACAGGTAAGAATCCACACCAGCATATTACATATACTTAACCCCTGCTACCTCTCTACTGTCTGTCCTTTTCCCCCAGTGTATGGTAACTGAGTTGTGACTTTCCCTTCCGATTTCAGAGATGTGGGCCCCACTGCGTGACATCTGCTTTATTTCCCCATGGACTACAGCTGTGTGACATTGGTATGTTGGCATCACAATGTGAATATGCCATTTGGCACGGTAATGTCTAATACATTTGTACATAATCACAGCCAGACTCCAGATTGTTTTATGCAATAAGTGTGTTTATTGCAGTGCTCTAAATTGGTGGGTGGTTGCAAATCGTTGAGGTGTGATGGTGGAGGATTGTCCATGGCAGAGTCCAGACTATCAGTATCACAGGTGCATTGTCCAGATGCCTGTGGAAAGTGGAGCAGGGGCAGTGTAAGGTTGGACAGGGTGTCAATGTGGGACAGTGGGATGACAATCAGGGAGGTATCCTTTGCTGGCGGGGGTCTTGGCATCTTACTCTGTCTTCTTCCTGGATCTCAGCGCCCGCTTGCGGGGTGGTTCTCCTTCTGCAGGGGGTGGGGTTCTGGTGGCCTGTTGGTCTTGTGTCGGGGCCTCCTGTCACTAGCGCCGGCGGAGGTGGTAGGCAGTTCTTGGTCCATGCTAGTGTCAGGGGCCCTTTGTGGTGCAACAGTGTCCCGCAATGTGGTGACTACCTCATTCAGAGCCCCTACGATGGTGCCCATGGCGGTACTGATGTTTCTTAGTTCTTCCCTGAACCCCATATACTGTTGCTCCTGCAGAAGCTGGATCTCCTGAAACCTGGCCAGGACCGTCTCCATCGTCTCCTGAGAGTGGTGGTATGCTCCCATGATGGAGGAGAGGGCCTCGTGGAGAGTGGGTTCCCTGGGCCTGTCCCCCCCCCTGTCGCACAGCAGCCCTCCCAGTTCCCCTGTTTCCCTGTGCCTCTGTCCCCTGGACCGTGTGCCCACTACCACTGCCCCAGGTCCCTGTTGTTGTTGGGGTGGTGGGTTAACCTGGGTGCCCTGTAGTGGTGGACACACCGCTGATTGACGTGTCCTGGGGACAGAGATATGGGGCCGCTGGGTGGGTGCTGTGCTGGTGTTCCCAGAGGGGGGAAGGTCTGCTGTGGCCTGTGGCAGTCTGAGGGGAACCGACTGTCCAGAGGTCCCTGATGGGCCGGGCTGGTCATCTAGATCCAGGGAGACAGAGGTGCTGTCATCACTGTGGGCCTCTTCTGGGGGTGGAGTGGACATTTGTGGACCCTCCTTCACGGTGATGTGGCGTTCGGGTCCTTCAGGGGTATAAAAGTATGATTATAGCTTCTGTGTGTGCCATAGCGTGCAATGGGTGGGTGCCCGTGTACCCCTGTGCTTACATTCCTGTGTGAGGGATTTTGTGACGGTGGTTTGGGGGGGGGATGGGTATGTGCAGTGGGCATGCTTAGGTGATAGGTGTCCATGCTTTGTGGTCGCATGCAGGGCTTGGTGTTGGGATGGGTGGGTTGTGAGGGTGAGACATTTGCAAGGAGTAGGTGTGATGGGGTGGGGGTGAGGGTGGGGGTATGAGTTGGCATGCTGGTGGGGTTGGGGGGATGAAGTAGTTAAGATATGACTTACCAGAGTCCATTCCTCCGTCTACTCCTGCGAGGCCCTCAGGATGCAGGATCGCCAAGACCTGCTCCTCCCATGTTGTAAATTCTGGGGGAGGAGGTGGGGGTTGGCCGCCAGTCCGCTGCACTGCGATGTTGTGCCTGGATACCATGGAACGCACCTTCCCCCGTAGGTCGTTCCACCGCTTCCTAATGTCGTCCCGATTTCTTGGGTGCTGTCCCACAGCGTTGACCCTGTCCACTATTCTGCTCCATAGCTCCATCTTCCTGGCTATGGTGGTGTGCTGCACCTGTGTCCCAAAGAGCTGTGGCTCTACCTGTACAATTTCCTCCACCATGACCCTGAGTTCAGCGTCAGAAAACCTGGGATGTCTTTGCGGTGCCATGGGGTGGTTTGGGTGATGTGTGGGGTGGATTGTGTGGTGCTAAGTGTGGTGATGTGTATTGGTGTGTATATAGAAGTGCGTGGTAGTATTGCTGGGTGACAGTGAATTGCGCGTCTGGGTGCTCGGGTCTCTTATCTCTGTGCGTGTTCACAAATCTCTAGGAGTAGGGGTTTGTGGGTGATGTGGGTGTGTGTTTTATATTGTGTTGGGTGTGTGGGAGTATTGTTTGTATGTGTATCAGGTGTGTGTATTTCGAATTGTCCAATGTGGCTGTGTTTTGTAAATGTGTGTGTATTTTGAGCGCGGCGGTGTGTACCGCCAATGGAATACCTCGGTTGAAAGACCGCCGCGTGGATTCGTGTGTCGTGATAGTGTGGGCGAATTTCTGTTGGCGTGACGGTGGAGGTTTGGTCATCGCCAGTTTCTCGCTGCCCTTTGGTGTGGCGGACTTTTGTGGATGGCTGTATTTTGGCGGTTTGCCTGTTGTGGGTCAGAATGACCGTGGCGGTTTACCGCGGCCGCGGCGGTGTTATGCCGGTCTTCTGCACGGCGGTAAGCGCCTTTTACCGCCGAGGTTGGAATGACCCCCTAAGTGTCTCATACACTTTTCAATATACTCCAGAGTCTTAGACCTTGCAGGGTCCGTATATCAACAACCAAGTGGACAATTATTGAGCACAAAGCGCCACACACATGTGCAGCTTGATGACATCCCTACTCTAAAACTTCAAAGTACGCAAACTCCTTTAACAACTTTATTTGGAGTACGCAAACTCCCTAAACCCTCACAAATATCACAATTCACCTGCGTTTTGTATAAGCGGTGCAATTGCAAAACCTAATCCACTCACAGTGTCACTAGAACGCAGAGAACATCCTCAAACAATCATTAGGAAGCTCCAAGGTTCTGGAAAAGTCATCCTAAGTTCTTAGGGATATATTTTGTCTCCACTTGTATCATTGAAATTGAAAATCCGAACTTTCACCAATTTCTCTTACCCCATCTGCAAATTATTTTCTCTCTTTAGTGGACTAACCATTACCCTACGACAGTCTCTGGGTACCTGCTATTTTCCAAGGGGAAACTTTTGTGGTGTCCTCGTAAGGAGACGTAACCATGCTCTCGGGCCCTATGATGGGCTCTTAAGGAGACAAACCATCATACTCGGCTACCAACTCTGTTAGCCCGTCTGTCCCTATTTGGCTTCTTATCTTTAGTTTATAAAGGGACACTTTAGAGGTTTGATGGACCTTTTGACTATGCTTAGAGTAAATCCCACCATAGAACTCCATTTCAGTTCCAATCAATAGCAATATCAATCAACAGAATCATCACTCTTGGGAGTCAGTAATTTCCCCGTATCATGACCCCTTTAGCCATGAATAACCACACCCTTATGTAAATGTTGGAATGCTTATTTCCCTATATTAACAATGCTAATATCACATAACTTAATTTCAATATCAAATGATAAAATACAGAAAGAACACTGGCTAAGCAAATATTCGAAAGAATCTAAATTCAATCAAAGCATGTATGGTTACGTATTCTAAGATTACAGTACAACTCAATAGCAAGAATAAATAGAAATAGCATACATTTAGATTCAGCAAAGAGATGATGTCAACTCTTGTTTGCAATTAGCAAAGATCTTCTGTGATTCTCCTAGCTATCCTTATGATTAGAATGACATGTTGGGCTTCATGCAAAACAATTTAGTCAACACAAATTTAGAAAAACATCTAGCTATGGTTCTATCAAAAGTAGCGGTTGGTACCTAGAAACAAAAGACAAATTACATCAACTATAACCTTTGGCTAGTACCTCTCCTCGGTATGGATCCGCAAGCATCAACTGGACATCTGTTCGGTCAGCTCACCATTGGACCACGAAAGGAAATGGTTCAGAATAGGGGACTCTAACTATCTGAGCCATTGTAAAGCATAATCTAAGGATCAGCATTCAGCATCAAAAGTTTAAGCAGTAAAATTAAAGATAGAATTAAAGTCCTCAGGAACTGGTCAGCTCATCAGACAGAATAAACATACTCCTCTCAGGAGTATATCGAAGTGGGAAAAAGCCTCTCTTCTCAGTGCAGTCGGTCTAGGTCAAAACCATCCAGAACACTTTCCACGTTGCCATTGGTCAAAGAATCGTACGTTTACATTTAGTCCAATGAAAGAATCTAAGATATAACTAAACTGTCTTTCACAGTTGGATGATTGACTCCTCTTTTCCTGTTCCCATTGTCAGACTCGTCAGATGACAATTTTGTATCTCTCTGTCCTCCAGTCAGTGCATCCATTGTAAGCTCCTGGGAAAATCACTTTCACACACTCTTAACTCCACAATGTATCAATAGCTAATACGGCGTATTCTAGCAAGCAGTTCTCATGTAAAATAAAATCATTTACTAGTGTTTGGTCAACGCAGTGGAATAATACAAATATTAAAATCTCTAAACCGCCATTTTATGTGATTATTTAAAAAGTGCAACTTAACATGAGGCAGTGCAACTAGGCCCATGACCTCACTAACTTAAGGCCTACAATCAATAAAGTAAGTACATATTACGTAATCATTAATATAACCTACTACTACATTTATCTAGACATGAGCAGGTCATTTCATATTATTGAACAATTAAAAAGGACACTTCATGATTATTGACAGCCACTGGAGTAGGCACATTTTCCAAGTCGTCAATTATTTTCTAAGTTCAGTAATTTTCTATGCAGATTCAACATTTAGAATATATGAAAATTTATTAGTAAAAAATCAGCGTTCACACATCTCTGGGTTTCAAAAATGATGGAATGCTGCGATGCCAATTTTGGTGCAGCGTTGTGCTCTGTCATTTTCAGTTAAATATGGGCCTGCGTGTGTACATCAAATCAAATTTGATTTTCTAATGTTTAGTGAAAGATTAATGACTTTGAAAATATGTGCAAGTGAGAAAATGCAGGTCTCGTTTATACCAAACGTAACACAATAAAAAAGGATTTTTTAAATGTAAATGAAATGTTTTACTTATACTGATGATCTATTATTAATGATGAGTTTATAAGTTTGCATATTATGGTGGACATTATGACACTGGCGGACATGTGACCGCCACGCCAGCGATGGCGGTAGTACCGTCGCCAGACTGGAGATAATGACAATGGCGGTGATCCCTCCCATAGACAGCCAATGTTCCACCCCAACCGCCAGTGCGGTACGACCAGTGAACACAGTGGTAGCACTCTCCAGGCAGGTCGAAGACAAGGATCCGCCCACCATATTATGACATAGCACACCGCCAGGATTTCCAGGGCATTAGCAACACCACCAAAAGCCTGGTGGAAACACATCATATAAAAGGAGACACTCACCTCCAAGGACACAGAGGAGTCTGCAGCCGCCATGGAACCAGAACTGCACATCTTCCCAATGCTGTACCACTCAATGGCTGTCCTGGAGCACCAACACCGGGGAAGACGATGACGGTGAGGACAGTCATCTAGCACACAAGGGAGAGAGAGAGGGAGGGAGGGAGGGAGGGGAGAGTGACACACACATGCACAACACACCATACAAACACACACCACACACCCAGAACCATCAGCATAGGTAATTGACAGTAAGAACCCAGGAGCAAAGAAAGCCAGGACAGATACCTCTGTTTCAACCACTGTAATCCAGTAGGATGAAGAGCCCAAATCCAAACAAATTCAGAATTGCATATATACATGCAGGCCCAGTGGCCAGTTCAAAGTCTTAATATGCCCACAGGGAAAAGTCCAAGCCACAACTTGACTCCTGACAACACCGTGACTCCACTGTGCAGGGGCATCATGTTGGAAATAGGGAGGCACCTCAGAGGGCAAAGGGGTGGGGGGCTGGGGTTTGCTTCTTTTTGGGAGGGGGTCCTTGAATTTGGGTTTGGGAGGGGGTGGCACTTTACCCTTGTGTTTTGGGGGCGGAGGAGTGGGCTTGGGACTGGGGCCGGAGTTTCACTCATGTGCCCCTTAGTGGCAGCTAAAGTCTTTAGGGGTGAAACAGGGCTAGATGTGGTGCTGTAGGTACTGGGCTGGGGAGTGGGACCTTTCTCTTTTAGGCAGGACAGGGGAGGGGGAGGGTAGCGGTCAAGGCAGGAAAGGAAAAGCTTCTTAGGACCAATGGGGTGGGTTGTGGGAGGAGGTATGGGAGTGGTGGTAGAGGGAGTGGTTGTAGAAGGAGACAGTGTGCTAGACTTGGGTGCAGGTGCATGGACAGTGTGCGTGTGTGTGGTGGATGGCTGTTGGGGAGCGTTTGTGTGTCTTTGGAGGGGGCAGACAGGGTGGGGAGGTCAAACAGGATGTGTGATGGATGTTGTTGTGGTGTCTGCAAGTGAAGTGGGTGTGCTGCATAAGGTGGTGATGGTGGTGGTGGTGACTTTGCATGTGGTGTGTGGGGCGCATGTCTGCGGGTCTGCTATTGTGGTGACTGTGGACAAGGCTGTGCAGGTGGCAGATTCTGGGACTGTTGATGCAGTGCATGCAGGTGTGAGTGCTGATGTGACTATGAAGGAGGTAGAGGAGAGGGAGACAGTGGAGGCAGTGGATGATGTGTGTGCATCTGTGTGTTGGCTGTGTGACTGCTTGTGGATTGAAGTGTGCTGCCTGTGTTTGTATGTATGACTCTTGTCTGTTGTTTTGGGTGCATGCTTGTCAGAATGTGTGGGTGGGATAGGATTGTGGAGAGGAGACTGGGACTGGGACGTGGTGGTTGGAGGGGGACCGAAGAAACAGGGACACTGGCTGCCGTCAGAGAGGAGACCAGAGCCTGAAATGATCTCTGTAGGGCCGCCAAGCCACCGTGAATGCCCTTCAGGAAGGCATTGCATTGCTGCATCTGGGATGCCAGCCCCTGGATGGCATTCACTATGGTTGACTGCCCTACAGAGATGGATCTCAGGAGGTCAATAGCCTCCTCACTGAGGGCAGAAGGGCTGACTGGGGGAGGACCTGAGGTGCCTGAGGCAAAGGAGACACCCATCCTCCTGGGTGAGTGGGCACGGGCAACTCGGTAGGGGGCTATGGGAGGGTGGTGCTGATAGAGGGAGTGGCGGTAGAACATGTAGCTGGGGTGGTCCCAGAGGGGTCCGCCACCACCAGGGAACTCCCATTGGAGGAGGAATCAGAGTCGGTTGAATCCGCTCCTGTCCCACTTGTGGTGCTCCCCTCTCCCTCCATCCCACTGGTCCCCTCAGCGTGGGGGGACTCTGCCTCCTGTGTTCCATGGGCTGCAGATCGTTCACTCGCCGGTGCCCCTGCTCCTTCATTACACATGGATTGGATGACAAAAGGAGAGAGGGGGGAGAAAGAAAGGGAGCACAGGGTCAATCACAGCGCTAACAGCACAGATGGCATACACATCACTATCACACACAGGGACTAAGAATGGGCTGTATGGACCATCCTGGCATACCATTGGCTAGGTACCTCAGCAGGTAGGAGCCAAACACTGCCATCTGTACACCAACTGGGACCAACTAAGCCCTGTCTGACATGAAAGCCAGCTAACAAGTTATCTAAAATATGCATTACACCTAAAATACCCAAGCTGGACCATGCAGCAATGTCTAAGCTGGCATATTGGGGAATCCACTGACTGGAACCCTGCACCCAAATCCCATGCCAGGCAACAAAGTTGGTTGTCACACACACTGTACTCACCCCTTGTGGCTGCTGTGATGCCCTGAAGCGCCCATCCAGCTCTGGGTAGGCCACCGCCAGAATGCGTGGCATCAGGGGGCTCAGGTTCCGACAGGCACCCCTCCCTTGTTGGGAGGCTGTCCCCAGCTGGACCTTCGCGGTCTTCCAGTACCAACGTCTCAGGTCCTCCCACCATTTCCTGCAGTGGGTGCTCTACCAGCTATGGACCCCCAGGGTCCGCACGTCCTTGGTGATGGCAGGCCACAACAGCTTCTTTTGATGGGCACAGATCCTGCAGAGGAAACACAGAGGGACACCATCACCAGACAGTCCAGCCTGTGAGACATATGGCCTACATACTTAATTTGCTCCTCATCAGGTATACACATGACCTGTACCACTGCATTAACACTGCCACCAGCCATACCCCCCAAATGACACACTCCCAGGACACACACACATCCACATGCTGCCATGTCACATGCAAAGTACAATGATGTACTTACCCCTTCCACGAGCCTCTCCAACTCCTCCGACATGAAGGCTGGGGCCCTTTCCCCTGTTGCATGGGCCATGGCAGATTCTAGACACAGGTCACAGCCACACACGCAGTTGAGATGTGGTCCTGTGGAAAGTCAAGAATCAAGTGAAGTGATAGACAGAAAATTGCAGTCACGTCCACGGCAGTGAACACCATCACCGCTGACGTTGATCATCCTTGGTTCATGTACTCTATGGGGGCTAATGTTACCTAATGAGGAATTGCGTGGCGGTGCAGACTGCCTCCTGCCATGACGCCTAAGACCGGCGAAGTGCGGTCACTTCCACCTGTATCTGCATACAGGACAGGTGGTTGTCATTTACTACTGCTAGTACACTTGCACAGATTTAAAAGTGCGTCATTGGTGTCAAATGTACACACCTAGACAATTCCAGTGTCCAACGTACAAACATGCTCTGTGTACACTGATGTAGTGTGTCCATAGTTCCTGTTTTCATTCCCTTCTTCGTTTTGGGTCCCTTAGGTACCAACCACTGCAGAGGAATAGGAGGAGGAGGCAAGCACCCGTGTATAGACCCCTTGTGGACTTGGCTACACAGGAGGACAGGCACATCATCCTCAGCTATCATCTGAACAGGGCCACAATCACAGAGCTGTGTGCACAATTGGAGCCTGATCTGCTACCTGCTATCTGTTGCACCACAGTAATCCTCCCCATTGTGTAGGTACTATCAGTGCTCTTTCCAGGTGATGTTGGGCTTGGCTGTAGGAATGTCACAGCTAATGTTCTCTGCTGTGCTTGCAAGGGTTGTGGCAGCCTTGCTGAAACACATGTCCAGCTCCATCGTATTCCCCCAGGTAGATGAATTGCCCACTGTGAAGGCTGGATTCTATTCAATGGGACTTATATCACATGTTATTGGGGCTATTGACGGGACCCATATTGCCTTAGTCCCCCCGGCCAATGAACAGGTGTACAGGAATAGGAAGAGTTTCCACTCACTCAATGTCCAAATGGTGTGCCTTGCTGACCAGTACATCTCCCACATCACTGTCAAGTATCCTGGGTCAGTGCATGATGCCTTTGTCCTGAGGAATAGCAGCATCCCACAGCTGACGGCACAACTACAGAGGCACAGAGTGTGGCCTGAGTCCCCAACCAATGTATGTGAGCGTATGCCTTCAGGAGACATACCCCAGGCCATTGTGCAAGGCTAATGTGTGTCCCTCACTTCTTGCAGGTGGCTCTGGCTACCCAAACCTGTCCTGGCTGTTGACCCCTGTTAGGAATCCAAGAACAGTGGCTGAGAATAGGTACAGTGATGCTCATGTGGGTACCAGGAGGATTGTTGAAGGACCTTCAGTCTGCTGAAGGCCAGGTTCAGGTGCCTCCATCTGATAGGTGGATCCCTATGCTACTCCCCTGAGAAGGTCTGCAAGATTGTTGTTGTGTGCAGCATGTTGCACAACTTGGCCCTCAGACACCATGTGCCCTATCTGCAGGAGGAGGGGGTGACAATGCACCTGTGACAGCAGTTGACACTAAGGACTGTGAGGAGGAGGATGTGGACAACAGGACACATATGATACAGCAGTACTTACAATGACAGTCAGGTAAGACTGTTGAACTAAACATTTCTCCATTTAAGTGTTGTGCTGTGTGGCTTTAGCATTATGCAAGTCACTACCTTTGCATCCAAACTGACTGTCACCTTTGCTTTCCCACAATGCAGATGTTGGTGTGGTTACAAAAGTGTAATGCTGTGATGTGTACAGACTGGTGACACACATATGTAGGATGGATCAACATATCACAGACATTTACACAGGATCATGCAGTTCAATACATTTCAATACATTGTACATTTACTTCAGATAAAGCACTATTACTCAAATTGTGTCCACGGGTGTTTATAAATTATTCTGGTATACAATGCAGAGTGCAATAGAGTGGGGTGATGGTTAGGAAATGTCCAGTGTAGTGGGCCAGTCTGTTTGTTGCACAGGTCCTGTGTCCAAGGGGCCATAGGAAGAGGAGCACTGGCAGTTCAAAGTGGACAAGGTGACACAGTGGAACACAAGGGGGACATTCAGGAGGGGCTCATTTCCTGGCGGTGGTCTTGTTCTTGGCAACTGTCTCTGGTGTCTGTCTGGGTCACAGGGAATATTTGCGTGGTGGTTCACCTTCTGCAGGTGGTCTGTGGGTCCTGTGGCAGGGCCTCCTGTCCACTAGCTGCAGCAGATGTTGATGGCTGCTGGGTGGAGTGGCCAGTGGAAGTGGCCCACTGGTATGCTCTGTCCTTCTGCATGGTGTTGGCCATGTCACCCAGCACCCCTACAATGAAAGCCATGTTGACATTTAGGCCCTGCAACTGCTGCATGACCTCCGGGTGGTGTACCCCCTGCAGCTGCTGGTTCTCCTACAAGATGTTGATCACCAGACCCATTCTTTCCTGGGATTGTTGGTATGCCCCCAGGACATTTGTGAGTGCCTCCTGAGAAGTCGGTTCCCTGGGCCTGTCCTCCCTCTGGTGCACACATGTCCTCCAAGTGTCCCTGGCTCCCTGTGCCTGTGTCCCCTGAATGGTGTGCCCTCCTCCACTGACACCAAGACTCTCAATGTCTTGCCTGTGTGGTGTGGACTCGGGTCCCTGTACAGGTGGGAACACTACTGATTGACGTGTCCTGGGGACAGAGGTCTAAGGGCATTGGCTGGCTGCTGTGGTATTAGATTCTGAGGGGTGAGCTCTGTGGTGGACTGGCTGTGGGATGGGGTAGCCGATTGATCAGTGGTCCCAGATGGGCCAGGTAGTTCATCCAGATCCAGAGCTTCTGAGTTGCTGTCATCACTGGGAGCATCTTCTGGTGCGGGACTAGGTAGTCGTGGCACCTCCTTGCCGCTGACATTGGCTGGGGAACCTGTGGGGATGTACTTGGTGTATTATGCTGCATGTCTGTGACATATTCCGCATTACTAGCTTTCCCAATGTTATTGCTGTTGTCATGCCACCTTTGTTTGTGTATGGAGATGGATTGTGGGATTGTTAGTTCTCCATGCTGTGCATGCATTGGTGGTGGGTGTGCATGCAGGGCTGGGAGGGATGTGCATGCAGTGGGTATGACATGCAGGACTTGGCATTTCATATTGGTAATTGGGGTGGTGCACTGTGTTGGATGGAGTGGGGTGATAGGGGTCAGGATGAGGGGTCATGGTGACCTACAGGTATGGGGGGGGTGATAGGTAGTAAATGTTGAATTACCAGTGTCCAGTGTCTGGCTATTCCAGTGAGTCCCTCAGGATGCAGTATTGCCAAGACTTGCTCCTCCCATGCGGTCAGCTATAGGGGAGGAGGTGGGAGTCCACCAACAGTCCTCCTGATGGTGAGCTGGTGCTTTGCTGCAATAGAACGCACCTTCCCCCGTAGGTCGTTCCACATCTTCCTTATGTCGTTCTTTGTGTGTGGATGTAGTCTCAGGCGTTCACCCTGTCAATTATTCTCTGCCATAGCTCCATCTTCCTAGCAATGGAGATCTGCTCTACCTGTGCTCCAAACAGCTGTGGCTCTTCCCTGACTATTTCCTCCACCATGACCCGCAAATCCTCATCAGTGAACCGGGGGTGCCTTTGTGGGGACATGGGTGTTGTGTGGAGTGTGTTCTGCAGAGGGTGATGTGTGAAGTGGTGGGGTGTGTGGTGCATGACGGATGAATAGGTAGTTGTGATATGTGTGTGCATTTCTCTCTAGGAGTGGCATGGCAAAGTGTAGCGGTCTTCTCATGTTTGCAAAGGATTGTGGATGATGTGGGGGGTGTTTTATAGTGCTGTTGATTGGTGTGTGGGTTGTGTGTATTTGTGTCAGGTGTGGGTTTTTGATTCTGGCCAATGTTGTCTTGTTTTGTATTTGGGTGGCCATTTCCGCAGCTGCAGTGTGCAACGCCAATGGTTTACCGCCGTTGAATGTCCGCTGTGGCGATTGGTGGATCATTATTTGGAGGGCGTTGTTTTGTTGGCGTAACGGTATGGGTGGTAGTTCCAACAGTTTATCACGTTCACTGGGTCTGGCAGATTTGTGGTTGTGACTGTTTTCTGTTGGTTTTCTGTGTATGTGTCATAATCTGGCGGATGGATGTACGCCTCCGCAGCAGTATGTTAGTGGAAGTCAGTGCTGGGTATTCGGTATTTACCGCCAATGTCATAATGAGGGCCTATGTGTCTTTCATTAACAAGATTTTTTCAAACACATTTAAGATTTTTTTGTGTTAGCATAACTAAGGCCTACAGTACTTGCATTTTGCAGTCATGTAAGCATGCAGATTTTTGTTTTCATAACATGAAGCCTTCTTTCAGATTTTCTTCTCATGAGAAGCTAAGTGCCATTTGTAAAAAGGCTATTGTTTAATTGTTGAAGAACTGTACCCAGTTGTCCTTGAAAGTATTATAATTCAGGAACACGGACTGAAATTGCATACATTTGTTTGGACCTTTTTGTAAGTCACACGGAAAAGAAGTTCTCATGACAGACCTGGGAAAATATTGAACTGTTGCGACCTGAAGTTTGCTAATGATTATGTTTGTATGATGCCCCTTCTTTGTAACATAAATTAACTCTGGTAACCAATGGGAACACTTCATGTGACATAAAATATCGATGAACATTGGAACTTTGGTCAGTTGCAGACACAGTTCAGCCCTTGTCTTGGCCTGAGACTGACACTTTCCTGATGCTTGCAAATGCTTTGCTGGCCAGATGCTTTGCTTATGAAGAGTCCCTGAATGCTGTAACCCTTGGAGAGGTGTTTACCTCTCTGCCATTTGCCCTTGCCCTTTAAAATGCCTTCTAAGGTTAGAAACTTCATAATGCTGAAGCTGCTTTTTATTTAGCTGGTCACCTGTAACCCAAGTTAATCTTTTCTAAATCATTTTTGTCTTTTTGTATTTGTATATTTTGCCCGCATGTGTTCCTCACCACACATATATGTCCTAAATTTGCTAAGCTGTAGGGTTGACCTCTGCCCAGCCAATGATTATTGACTTAATTGCATTTGAATTGGCTAAATGATTGTGAAATTTGAGCACTGCATGACCGCTGTGTCTCAGATATTTCTGTTAACTTTATCATTCTTCTTGAATGCTCAGTTTTGTGAATGTAGTAAGCGTGAATATATAAGTCGCCTTGGGCAATCCTTGGTGATTATGCATCTTTATAACTTGGTTTTGCGCAAAGTCTACATTACTTTTAGCTTGTGTTTGTAGTAGAAGTTTGACCTGTGTTCCTGATCGGAGTTTTCCTTCAGTGGCCACATTGGTCATGGTATCTAAATTATTGGAGTGGTGGTGCTCAAGTAATAGTGTATGGTTCACCACACATCTTACTGGGTCAAAAGGTCTGTTGACCTCAATGTGCATTTGACTCTTGCGAAGGATGAAAAATGCGTTCACAGACCCTACCTCTAATGTTCTATCCTGCACTCTCTCCCTGATCCCATTCCTTTCTACGACCTACCATAAAAATAGCAATGTGCACAGAGCTCAATTATTTTGTAGTGAGGTTTGCACTATGTCTCATACATATACTGCAGTCTTTGCATTGTGGATGTATGCCATGCTGCCATGCTGGGGCTTGATGGGCAAGAGGGGGTGGGAAGGCTGGAAGTAGGAAACACCCTCTAGTAATGGGTTGCTGAATTAAGGTCAATAGTCTGTTTCTAGCAGACTGAGAACTACTCCATGCAAACAAAATATGTAACACCTGCATGAAAGAGGCATTTTTGGGGGGAGGGGGCAAAGCCATGACTTTGATTTTCAGTGGATGGGGCTTTGTGGCAAAAATCATTGGTAGTTGCATAGGAACACCCATGCGCCATCCATCGGATGCCACCTTAACGTATAGCAATGCACTGCAGCTATAGCTTTACTTTGTGTCAGTTGGGAGCCACCTTCCAATGCAAATAAAGTTTTATGCTGGAAAGTATGTGCCAAAAGCAACAGTTTGCTCTGGTTGGGGTCACATTTGTGAATTTATGCAGTTATACATACTCCTAGAATTAGAAGCACAATAGTTTTGGTTTAGATGGATAATGAATAGCAAAGTTTTTGTTGGTTTCTAATAAAGTTGGCCCTACCTCACATTAATTTGTAAAGATTTTCAAAGTTTGAATATATGCCCACAAATAATAATTGAAAGCCAACTGTTCAACAGGAGTTTAAAGTTAAAGGGGTTTCCCTTAAAACTCCCAAAGTCAATATGGTTTATACTACCACAATATCTGGAAGACAAGTTACATGAAAATAAAGATTTGAATTCACCTTCCTGCTTTTCTTTGTTTGTTGTAAATCCATAGTCCAAACTATGATAGGATTGATTTGTTTTAAATAAATTCAGTCATTAACCTACATTGAAAAACAACATTAACCTTCCCTTTTACGTGTTGAGTATAAAACCGAAACACAGAACTGAAGTTCCCTGTGCATCCCTACCAACTCCCAATTGTGCTGCTAATGTTCTCACACATAAAAAAAATCACAAGAACATCAATAACACCAGCAGTGACACCACATATGACTTCACTGATGGCATCCTCTATGTCACCACATGCATTGCCCTGCCCATTAGACTTCTTCAAATAAGCTTGCTCATGGGAAACACAGGGGCATATTTATACTCTGTCTGCGCCGAATGTGCACCAACAATTTTGAAGCACATTCAGCGCAAACCATGCCCCATATTTAAACTTTGACGCCCGAGCCTGCAGACGTCAAATTCCCGCCATGTGCGTAATTTTTTGGGATGCGGCAACCCGCCTTGCGTTAATCATATGCAAGGTAGGCGTTCCTGTCCAAAAAATTACTTAAATGGCCGTGCATCATATTTATGCTTTCTGCCAAAAATGCCGCAAGTCCTTGAGGTGGCGCCGGAAAATGAAGCACAGCCCGATTTGCGTCAAAATTTAACGCCTGGGTCAGGGCAGGCGTTAAAATGGGGAAAACACACCCGTATTTCATCAGAACACACAGAAGCAACAGCAGAGCAGCAGAGCAGCAAAAGGGAGACATGGAGGTGCTTCTCATCCAGCGTGCACGCAGACGCAGAGCCTACCAACAACAACAGCAGCTACCACAACACCAGCAGGGACCCCAAAGGCAGCACAGAAGGCAGGAGAGGATATTCCGCACCAGAACAACCCTTCATGGCCTCAGGGAACATCACATCATCCAGAGGTACAGGTTGAACTGGCAGGCCATTCAGCAGCTGCTGCGCAACATAGAGCCACAGTTGGCACCCACCTTGCTGACACCCCGCACCATCCCAACAGAAACCAAACTGCTTGCCGTACTTCACATGCTGGCAAGTGGCTCTTTTCAAACAACTGGTGCCCTGGTTGCCGGAATATCACAGCCATCATTCTCTGCCTTTTTGCCCAAAGTATTGGATGCCATCATTGGACTCACACCCGCCACATCTGCTTCCTTAACACATTGCAGAAGCAGCAGGAAACAAAACAGGGGTTTTACCTCATTAGTGGCTTCCCACATGTCCTTGGTGCAATCGACTGCACACATGTACGTCTTCTGCCACCTGCTGCAACTGACCACCTCTACCGCAACAGGAAGCACACACATTTCATCAATGTACAGGCCATTGTCGATCACCAAGGATTGATCACCAACATCGTGGCAAAATATCCTGTGAGTGTCCATGACTCATTTATCTTCCGTCACAGCACCATCAATCAACACTTCCAGGATGGATGTTATGGCAATGGACTACTTGTTGGCAAGTACAGAAACCTACTTATACACACTGCACAGCAACCATCTAGGACACACAACACATACACCACAACAGCAACATGTTGACAGGAACACACTGAGGTTGTGACATCGCTAGCCATGTTTCATAGGTCACCATTGAATCTGTCACCCATATGAAATTAGTGTACAGTCTAATGTTAAGACGTCAATGTTCACAATGTTTGGAGTGGTTTGCCTAATTGTCACCTTGCAAAATGTAAGCGTCTCAATGATGTTTAAATTAATCCATTGCATAAGTCTAAAGGATTGTGATGTCCAGGGTACATTGATGTGAACGTGTTAACAACACTGTCAAATTGAACCTGTGTATGGAACTATCATCTCACCCCCAGTGAAGACACAGGGACACCTGTATCACAAGTCACAATGCTAGGGAGTGCACACTGTACTGCAAATCCCAAAACATACTGCTGACAACCGGTCAGCAGCCAAACACTTGTTCAGCCAAGGAAACAACACAATGCAGATGGTACATCCTACAAGCCTAGGATGCAACACAATAACACAAAAGAGTCACAGACAACACAAGACACCTACTGCCATGCAAGGTGATATCAATAAGGCAAGCTACATCAACATGATCCCATTCATTTTCTCTTTCAGCTGATCAGGGGTATGGGATCCAGCCATATATAATGACACCATTTGGCAACCCAAGCACTGCAGCAGAGCGTGCCTACAATGACGCACATAGGAGGACACGCAGCATAGTTGGGAGGACCTTTGGCATCCTCAAGTCGAGATTCAGGTGCCTCGACATCACTGGTGGTAGCCTCCTATATTCCCCTGAAATGGTTTGTAAGATCATTCTAACATGTGCCATCCTGCACAACATTTGCATAAGAAGGAACATTCCCCTCTTGGAACCAGAGCCACACATGCCTGAAGAGGAGGAAGAGGAGGATGGTGGCCTGCAACAACAAAACAACAAAACACGGCTGCTGGATTGCGTAGGCACCAACATATCGTGAACAATTTCTTTTAAAAATAATCACCATCACCACTGCATGAACTAATGTAATTAAACACCGATAATAATCACCATAGCATGGTCTGGCTAATAATTTTTGATTACATTTATCTCTAACTATCAGAATAAGAGTGTAGCCTCAGAAAATCCCAGAGCAATTCTGATGCATATCATACAATGGTCACATACACAAACACTGTAAATGACATATATCCTGTACATTTCACCTTTGAAGGGCAATAGCAGAGGACCACACCTATTTCACACATACATGTTGGAAACATGGTTCATCGCAGCATATGGCACACAACTAAGACACCATCACTCAATAAGGTGAAAACAAGACTCATACATGAGGCAGTTGATGTGCTATTGCATTGATAACAGGAATGTATGACCAGACCCTTGACAGCAGTAAGTCCAACTGCATCCATTCTTTGCAAGGACTATCTGTCACTAGAGTTCCATATAAGCAGAACATAGACAGCACAAGTGCCACACAAATGACAAACATTGCGCACATGACATTTCATGTACATGTCAGCCCATTTCCTAACTCCTGACACACCCATGCTCCTGGTCACAATCCACCTGTCTGAAGAGGTCCCTGGAATAGTAACATGTGTACCCCGATATTCCCTCCTCAACACACACAGACAAACAATAGTAATCCAGTGTGCTACACCCTTTCCTATGGTATACCAGTGTCATAGTACATCTGACTGCATGCACATCAGGTCAATTAATACACTGGCTTGTAGTTACTAAGCCCTGTTATCACCTGTAGATTGCTTCCTGTGTGAAAGTTACTGTTGGTGATTTGAATTCAAATCTCACATACAGGACTTGTGAGAAACAGATGCAGCACACACCTGTGATCACCTCCATGCACGCCACCCATCTGAACATGCACTGCCCCTGCTGATGCCTGGTACAGCATAGAAGTTGCCATTTTGTCAAATACACCGTTATGCATTGCTAGTAAATAAGCCATGTAACACAGCCCTTGGGTTCATGTGTCACCTTCAAAAACACAGGACATACACAGTTTTACATGTCAACTGTCTTGTTCTTCCTCCGACCAGTCTTAGTCAGACCACTGATTATGTAACTTGTGAAATTGCTGGATCCTGATTGACCCTGCATCCTGTCAGCCTGGCTGGCACCTGTCTGTGTGTTACCCTAAAGATTCCTTGAGGCTACATATGTACCACATTTTCTTTACCAAACCTCTCATACCTCAGAGGGTATTTTGTCATGTGCTTCATCAATGTATACCCAAATTCATTGTATAGCATCATCTGCCTTTTAATTGTACCATATTTGTTAAATTGTCTTTGAATACCAAAATCATGGCCCATCCCTTTTCTGGGTCTCATATATGCATGAATTACAAAGTTTGACAGTGTCCCCGGGCCGTATGCAGGGATTGGGTACTGTGCCTCCAGCAGAACCAGCTACCTCTGATAATGTCCATGAAAAGTCCACACATGTTAGGACCCTGACAGTTCACACGCTGTATCACATTGTTCACAACATATTGATGGGCCGTGGGTGGTGAAAAGCTGCGAGAATAATCAGCACAGAGACTATGATGTTCCCAGATGCAGTGGGAATTTTAGAGGCCAACCTGTGTACAAATGTTGTAATGACACCTGCCAGAACATGACTCCTAAAACATTATCTCACTCAGCACACCAAGGTTGCCCTGTTGACAGTCTCATTACACGTCTTCAGTGACAGGGTGGGACCATCCCCATGTAGGTTCTCATGTCCTCATTGACTTTACTCACATTGATCTCTGAAGGATACTCAGTAGATACAGGAATAGCTGCCACTGACTCATGATGAGACCTGGACGTAACTATTGACAACATACACCCCTAAAAATATACAGGATCAACATTGGACCACACACATGAACAAGACACCTCTGTGCAATTGATCATTGGAAAAATGTGGACACGTGCTGCCTCGTCTGCTGGTCCACCACAGCCACTGGAGAGTTGTGGCTCAGTTATATGACCTCAACTGTGGCGTCATATTAAATTTGTGGTTCACCTTTGGCTGTCTGGGCCAATTACATGGTACCCACTTCGTCTATGCATGTGCCTGACTCACTGTGGGATTCACCAACAAGTGCCTAGATAGCAGTTACCAAAAATCTAGGACATAGGATGGACAAATTGTGGACCATTGACATGAACAAGCGTCTGCCATCTATGTGGTGCATACTTTGTCATTTGTGGTGTCTACTTTACCCAAAATCTTGGAAGTGCACACAACGGATGTTGCTACATGTATGACTAACACATGTCCTCTCTCATTTCCACAATGACTTGCATCTAAGGTTTGGACACATTGACTTCACATTCATACAAGCATATTTGCAATAATACATCTTGTGATGAACACACACTGGGTTGACTAATACATTACTAGCCACTGCACACACATTGAGCCATAGGCATTGAGGTATTGTACTCATGTGCATCACCTTGCTATCCTCTCCTGATGCCAAACATGCCCAAATTGTGCAATACATATATGTGGGCCACACATATGGCCATCTAGTGCCTCAGCCAAACGTCAAAATCCTGTTAATGAAGTAGCGGGTCATGGTCTGCTGCAGTATGATGTCTCACATGTGAACACACACCATCAACACCAAAGTGGGTACAATCAGCCTATCTCAGTTGTGTCCCAAATGTAACATAACATTAAAATGGGAAAAATCCCCAAAATGAGTTCATGCCCTGAAATTTCGATGGTTTTATCGTTTAAAGATTGTAAAGACTATTTACTATTATTTGGATGCAGCCTAATTTTCACTCCTGTGCGTCGAAAAATATGATGCACAATCTGTATGCGTGAAAAAAATGACGCATAACGATAAAAACGGTGGCCATTTTATGCAGGAAGTGATGTAATAGGATATCCTGTTTACAGAATATGTACAGTGGGTGTACTTTCACTTTCACTTTGCAGTCTGTGAATCTTCTAGACTGTGTGGCTGTGTTCAGGGTGTTGTCCAGTGATTTTGTGCTTTTGTGTCCTGTGTGCTATCTTACTTGTTACTTTGCGAAATAAATATTCTTGTCGTATACTCTCTGAGTTTTTTTTGTTTACAATTGTCCGGTATTGTATTGTATGTGTTGTTTGTGGGAGTTTATTGTGGGTAGTGCTAGTTTGGGGATAGTTGGGCTCTTTTAGTTGTTAAGTTAATTTATTTTTTTGTACTTCTACTTTCCCCCTTTTCTCCTTTCTTCTTCTTCATCCCCTATTCCCCTTTTCGGTGCTGAAATGTTGGGTAGGCCACGGTTTGGCAGGATGGGTGAGGAGGAGCTTGGGGGGTTTATATGGCTGGTGTGCCATTTCCTCCCACTCATGATCGAGGCAGGGGGTAGGGTGACACAGGGGTATCACACTGAGGCGCGACGAATCCGGTGGGGAAAGGTGCTGCATCACTTGCAGCGTGTGTATGGGAGCCAGAGGAATGACCACCAGCTGAAGCACCGCTGGGCTGACCTCATCACCAGGGAGCAAGATCTGCTGGACCACCTGGGAATAGGGATTGGTGGCACTGTTGATGAGTACAGATCATGTAAATCTGCACAATTAAAAGCTCTGTAGTGACATCAGATGATTTGTACAATATCTGCCGGCTAAGTTGCTGACTGTGTGAATGCTGCGGAAACATACAGGGTCATTGATGGACTATGTGAAGGACCACAATTGCTAGCTGTCAGGAAGCATGTGCTCTGCAAACTTACAGAATACTTTTGCTTAATGTAATTTGGTGCAGCCTTTGTGTCAGACAGCAACACAAAATAGGAGCCAATCATGTCTATATAGGTCACATTTGCCAGTGAAGTATAGATTTACTAAAATATTGGCAACCTTTGTTGACGCAATAGCTAGACTGACTTTAGAAACCCTACATGATGCACAAAATGAGTGCTGGCTTCACGTCTATTGATGATAGCAATGTGGCCTAGACATATGTCTCATGTGTGTCTGTTGAGTGTGTAAGGAAAGCGTTTGTGGAAGTTCTATGAATGTTAGGGATTATTGTGGTCCTTCATCTTTTTGGATACATGTCAGATCTGGATTTGAAAACATCGGGAAAAGGTGTAAGGTGCCCTCAGCTAACATCTTACACTGGTATTTGGAGTTTGTTGTGCCACATTCCCATTAGGGGTGGCAGTCCAAAGGTATGCACATGGGTTCATATCTCTATGTTTGGTGCAAATCACCATTGCTGGGCCACATCAAATGAAGAAACTGTAACAACATGAGGGATTACAAAAGTCCCTGCCCCTCTGTACATTGTACCTATGTGTCATAAATGTGTCATGGCCACATAGGCTGTTTGACTGGTAATGCAATCCTCAAGTAACCAGGCCTTGGATGTCTCTCTTGGATGCACATGATGAGACGATTACACACTATTATTATTTCTACTCACTAATGAGGAGCATGTTTGCAACCACATGATAGTTAGGGCCACTGCATGTGTGCAGATATGTGTGTAATTGTCACAGGAGACCCATGCTATGTACATGTTAGCCGTGATATATCAGATGCACTATCATCATGTCTGAATGGCTTTCATTACTTATGTCATCTTACACATTGTTTTTGTCTTTGGAATTGTTGGTCAGTGCACAGATTTTCAGCACATTTCTTCCTTCCATGCCTTACAGGTGGACCAGCACCCTACACTGTGGGAGAGGTGGCTACATTTGAGGACCCCGACGACTCCAGTAAGTGTTGATAAGCCTGTTATGTGTTGTGTTTGCTGGTGATGTGTGATGGACTCCTGTGTGTTGAACACATAGCAAGGTGTGATGCGCTGGCCAATCATTTGTCTTGTTCCATGAGTGGGATTTCAGTTTCTCACCATTTTTGAGTTGGTCAATGCTTATCCTATTGTATTATCTAGGGATTGTAGGTCATTCCTGTAGGCCCCGCAATGAGAACTGGGGTGAGTCATGTGGATAACACTTGTATCAACAAGAGTCGCACTGGAACTCATCTCAGATTTAGTCTGCCTGTCAGACCCACATTCTCCCAGATTGGGACTGCAAATCGCTTTCCAACAGACTTCTGCTTCCCTATTCACCAAAGTACTTATTAAAATGTAGGTAGAACTTTCTAGCAGCATGTAGTTCCACATGTAGTGCTACAAGTGTGTGGCACTTGAGTGCAATGGACTAGGTGTGCATGCAAATCATGATCATGGGTGTTCTTGCAACTCTGTGTCTGTTGTAAGTCATGCCTTACTGGAAGTATATGATGTGGACAAAGGTCTGCATTTCCTGACGTGTGGCGCTAGGATTGGTCAAGAGTTTGCTGTCTCCTATTTGTTGATAGACCTTACCTGTGGCGTGTGTGTAGAGCCAAACACATGTCCAGCTTTCTATAGACTCCTCGGTGTCCATGTTGTTTGGAATTGTTTGTTGTTTCTCCACCCCCACAACCTCAAACACAGGTGTGGGTTTGTGAATAGGGTACCTAGGACTGATGCAACCAGTATGTTACACAGACATGTGAATAAGTGAATGTTTGGTCGGAACCTAGTATACACACTCATGTATGGCACATGAGTACTATACTAGCAAGTCCAATTACAACTTGCAGATCGTGTGGCTTTAGATTTCCATCCCGTACACTGACATCTGTAGCCTTGGCATTGGCGGAGGATATGCAGCATGATTGTTAGCTGACAACTGGCAGCACTCAGATGCCAAATTAATGCCAGTTGTTACCCATCTTGTAGGGTTTGGATGTGCTATGTGTGATATGACCTTTGTATGCTGCCCTGCCATGTACTTCCTCAGGGACATTCAATGATCTGTATGATGATATGAGCTGTTACAAGTACAGTAGATGTACTGTCTGATTTACTTCTTGGGCCATTTCACACAATGCAGTTCCTAATGTAAATTGTTTGCCTTTGTCTGCACAGCTGCGAACATGACACCCATCCAGGTCCGTGAGTTCCAGAGGCAGGCTATGAGGTACCAGCATATCCTGCTGGTAGAGTCGGGGTTCAGACGGATGGCCCGAAGATACCGGAATGAACTGGCCTCAAAAGCATGGAGGGCTTTCCCACAGGGTGGCCTTACTTTGCCCACCACAGCCACCACCAGCGCAAACCACCACTTCCACCCAGGTGGCACCACCCACAGCTGGGAATGTTGTCCCAATGTCTGCAGTTGCTCCAGGCCCCAGCAATGGAACACCTTCAGGGCAGCCCACAGGCATTGACTCTACATGCCCACACACATCCTCAGCCGGTACCCAGACTGCCCCAGCTGCTACAGTTGACCCTGCAGCTTTTCAGGCAATGGAAAGAAAAATGGGCCGTGTGCTACAGAAAATCAGTCACCTGCAGTGGGATGTTCGACATATAAACAGGCGGACCCTCCGGAGGGCCAACCTCTAGAATTTCGATATGGACATGATTCTCTCCCCTTCCTCCTCTTTCCTTGTTCTTATACTTAGTGGGCTTAGTGTTAGGTTAGTATAGGCTGTTAGTTTAGTTAGTGTTAGTGGGTGGGAGGTCCTGATTCTTTCTATTTTTACTTTTTAAGTGTGTGGGTGGGTGGTTTGGGGGGCTATGTTGGGCTTCTTGTGTGTTTACAAAAAAATATATATTTGTTTAGGATAGTATAGTATGTGTTTAGTTTAGTATCTGTTGTCCTCCATGTGTCCCGTCTCATAAGGGGGGTGTGGGGTTGACGTTTAGAACGTTTTGTTACATGTGATAAGTAAGTTTAGGTTAGGTTAATTAGGGACAGTTGTGGGTAATGAGTAGTTAGTGTAGATTTTTCCCAGAGTTTCCTCTTCTGTGATTACCGTTTAATAAATATATAGTGAACCCTTTACAGTATGTGTTAAATGCTTGTTGATCAGGGCCTTGGCATTAGTGTACATTAATTTTGTTCTATTACATTTGTGTCCTATGCTACAAACAAATCCCAACTGAGCTGTAAGATTAGCAGCTACCCCAGAGCTACCTTGCAAAGATTACACCATTCATTGCAATCACCAATCACAGTTAATATGGATCCCAAAGTGTTTTTGTCAATAAGTATGTTTTCAAAGTCACAAACAGTGCTTCCAGATTTGGTATTGGGGGAACTGTTTTAGGTGTGACTGCAGTGTGATGTTCAAGGACTCCCTTATAAGGTGAGTTGTCGTAAGCACTCTTGTAGTATCGTCTTCATGACTCACAGACATCATTTGTGACACTGTTTAGCATGATTACTTATTTGGATGTAAACTCAGACACCTTCATTTATGCAGTTTGTGGAGTGTTTTGCTTAGATTTGTGTGCACTGTTATATGTGTTAGCATTGCATGGTGACAACTTTTTGCGATCATTATTTGATGACTTAGATATCCCTTGAGGAAGCAATATTCTGTCCAACACAGCATGATGGTGTATGGTTTCTCACTTCATCAGATATTACCCTCAGGAAGGGCAGAGTATGATGCAATCCTGGCCAGTGTGCAAATTTATCTGACTACATAATTTCAGTTGTATTGTCAAGCTATGTAATTTGACAGGAGCCACATTTCAGTTATCTACTGCACAGTTGATGTGTCACATTACACAGAGACAAAGTTGTTGTGTAACTGCTATTTATTGAAAAGTGCTGTAGTGCTATCTGTACATTGTCCATGATTGTGAGTCCATTATAGTGACATCTTCCATTGTGATCCTACACAAGTGGTAAACGAAAATGCTTTTGACATGCTGGGGTGCTGTGTGAGACAGTGCAGAGGGACAGGATTTGCCAATGAGTAAGTGAGAGACAATCACTGGGCAGGATGACAAGATTAACAGTGGTTTGCAGAACAGTCATTGAGTACAGTTGTTGTAAGACTAGCATGTTACAAAGCGCTGGACCATGGTAATAGTTGGCCATGTGGCAGGGACTAGTGCTTCCGGGTGCTTTTCCGTGTGAAGATGATCTGTTCCATGTCTTCTTCTTCTGATGTGTGTTTTGCCTCCTCTGTCCTTGGTGGTGGTGGTTGTGAAGGGGCAACACACACCTCAGTGTTAGAAGACGTGGAGTCAGACATCCCGGTCACTGCTACCTGTGAAGGTCTTAAGGGCAGTACTGCTGCAAGGAGGATCTGCTGGTTCTTAAGAATAGCAGCCACATCACGATGGTAGGCAGCCAGGTCGGCCCTGAGGGGGTCATGATTACATTCGTGCATGCAGTGGAAGGTTTGGGGTGCGAGGTGTTGTGGCAACTCCCTTACTGCAGTGGTGAATTCATTGGCAGTTTCTTGTAGTCCTTGCAGGATGGATGTTAGGGCTTGCATAGCTGCTGCCTGATCTGCAGATGACATCATGCACAAACGCACCCCCTCTAGGCTGGCTGCCATAGTTTGCATCCCCACCCGAACCTCCTTGGTCAGCTCCCGCTGTACTCCAACTACAGTTCTCTCAAAGCTGGTGCCTGTGTCGTCTGAGTCCTCAGCTGTATTGGAGCTGGCAGGTCTTACAATTGGGTTGGTGGGTGGATCCTCTTCGATGGCTGCTTGTTCTGTGCTCCTCCTTGTGACTTAAGGTGGGGTCTGGAGGGTTCCAAGGACATCTTGGATAGTCCGCTGGGTAATGTTTGTCAGCTCGTCATCCATGTCATCAGGGTATTCCGGGACAGGCATATGCGCAGCAGATCCATTGTCCTCTGAAATGAAATGGGGTACAATTAGTGTATGTGTGTTGTGGCATTTGTGATGTGACATGCCTGCCTTGTGATGATTTCACATTGTGATCTTGTTTCCTGTTCATTGCTCCAGTCTTTCAGATGGGCATTCTCCCAGGCCTATGGCCCACCTGCATGTCACATGTATAGTATTAAGTTATTGGACTTGTCAGCATCATCTCCTCTGGTGTTGTTTTAGGCCAAATAGTGAATTGCCACCTTCTTGTCCTACTCAGGCCTCCCCCTACTTCCATTATCATGGTGAGACCTTTCACTGGCTGTGGGTGCTCTGATGGCACTTACACCACACTTAACAATCTGGACCTGCCCCAGTTTCTGATCTTTCACATCCACTTATATGTAGTTGACATGTAGCATATCCTATGCATAGCATCGTTATGGCACAATATGGATGTTGACATTGGAAATGTGTACAGCTGATGTTAGGGAATGTGTGGTACATTGGATTGCCCGATAGTCTTAGCAGTGTCCTATTTCCTCCTCTGACTGTTTAGGTGTATGTCAGTGACCAGTTACATGTGTCCTCCCCCTCAATTCTGTTGTCTGAGCAGTATGATATTTGGGATGTTGCATTGTGACCCAGGCACAGGATGGACCCTGACATATGCAGCATGGGTGTGACCTTAGTGCTGTGTAGCTCCTAATGTGGATGATATTGGCTGATGTTTGCGACAAATATGGGCATTCACATTTGACAGGACTGGAGCCTTTGTCTTGTTTCAGGGGATTATTGAAGTTGTCATCCTCAACCCTCTAATTTAGGTGTGTATGATCCATGGGGATGTTACTGCCATTGGCTTCTTGAGCTGCACACAGATCGGAGGTGGTAGTGGCAACTGTTGCCACTGTTACATTCCAGTTGTCGGTATGACTAGAGGTTGTTAATTGGGCCCTAGTTATTGTAAGGGATATAGTGGCTGACGTGTGCCAGGATGTCAGTTTGACGTTGTGCCCTTCCCTCCTGGCGTGGCTTTACCTTGCTCCATCCTTTGGTCCTGGCTAGCAATATCCCAGTGAGACAGGCAAAAACAAACTTACAGACATGTAAAAATGGGGGTAACATGCCAGGCAAGATGGTACTTTCCTACAACTGTGGTCCTGGATGGCAGCAAAGGAAGCTGATGAGCACAAAGGGAGGAGAATGCTATTTTGGAGGGAAAGGAGCAAAACCTGCACGATTAATTGATGGAGAATCAGGATCTGCCTGGGATGAGGGCAACTTCCTGGGAAAGCAGCAGTGTTTCCTCAAGAAGTCTGACTCTAGAGGAGCTGGAGGACAGGAGGGAGACTAGAAGGCTCCGAACAGAGCTGGAGAAGCTCAAGCTGAGGCATGAGATGGAGCTTCATGTGGAACTAGCTGGGTTCAAAAGAGAGGCAGAGAAAGAGAAAATCGCCATAGAGGAGAAGAAAATTATCTTAGCTCAAGAGCTGAGCTTGAAGGAGCTCGATCTAAAGAGGAGGTTAAGCACAGAAGGTGGCAGCAGTTCTCCAGTGCAGTCTGAGGGAAGGGTACATATACCCAAGGATGTGGTGAAGAATTTTGTTTTGGGGGATGATATAGAGCAGAGGTTCAGGAGTTATGATGTGGCACTGAGGATGCACAGGGTTTTGGGGGAAGGCCTGTGGAAGTACTTTTTAGTGGAGGGTGGGGACACCTTGTTGGCCTTTGAAGTGGAGGATCATAAGGGGTAACCTGCCATGAAGGATGCCCTAAGCAGGAGGTATGTTCTCACCCAGAGAGTTACAGGGTAAAGATCAGTGAGACTACTAAACTGGGGTACCAAACTTGGGTGGAGTATGTTGATTCTTTCTGCAGAGTACTGGATGTTTGGTGAAGGGCAGCGAGGTAACAGACTATTATGGGCTGTGCAATTTGATGCAATTTGATTCCATGGGAACACTTGTCTAGTCATTGATTTCCAAAGCTGTGCCAGCACTTGACTGACAGCAAGCTTACTGACCCCAGGAGGTGTGACAAGGAGGATGACTGCTAGCGCAGCACTAGGGTCCAAAAGAAGTTGTATGTGGGAGACTCAGCCAAGAGTGGGCAGGGTGCCCCACAGAAGAAGGATGGAGAGATCAATGGAAATACAGACAGGTTTTAGGATTTGTCCTAAGAACCCCCCACTGGTGGGCCCTCCAAAGGAGTGACCATGCCCTAATCTCCCTTAGTTGGGGGATGAACTCAGAGGGTGGGTTGGTGATCCAAGAGAGAGGGAGCCATCACTTTCACAAGGTGAACATTAAGGTGGTCCAAGTCCCTGCTCTGAGGGACACAGGGACTATCCGGACCATGGTTGTGGAGAGGCTAGTTTCTTCAGAGCAGTACACCGGCGAGGTGTAGAGTGACTCCAGCCCATGGGAAGGGCTTTTTCCACCCTATGGCTCTTGTATCCCTCGAGTGGGGTGGGGAAATGACCCTGAAAGGAGTCATAGTATGTCCCTAGATGTCCATAGACTGCATTCTGGGGAATGAGTTGCCCCTGGTGTTAGGGGAACCGGGAGGGGCAGCCGCCAAAGGCACTCTAACAGTTCAGTTTTCCTGGGGTACCACTCCAAAGCAGAAGGTACAAGACCCCAGCAAGAGAGACAGGAGGAGGGAGAGCCCACCCCATCCTCTGCTCAGCCTGAGGGTACAGATCCTAAGTTGAGTGACCATTCTTAGGATGCCACCCCTGAACTGGTGGGATGTGAAGTGGAAAAAGGGTGCAAGGCACCTGGGGCTACTGCCCTCCACATATCAAAACCACAGAGGCTAGAGACCTTAGGATGGCCTGGGGCCTGGCTCTTGACACTGACCACTGTCAGTGGCCTCTCTTGGGTGCTGTCCTTGTGGTCAGAGCTTTCCCTGGGGTGGGTACTGAACTTGCACCCAAGGGGTGAAATGGTCCACATCACCCTGTTGGGCTTTGTGGTACTGTCTGTCTACTGGCATGCACCTGTGAGCAAGGTAATGTTATGTGCTGCACAGATGGAGTCCACAGAGGAGGAGAAGGGTTCCCCTTGGGTTAGTTCAGTGGGTCCTGAGAGAGTAGACAGAGTTCAGAGAGGGGTAGAACTGGCAAGAGCCCCTGCAGTGGTGGTCCATTGCCCAGGTTCTATCGCCCTAAGCAGAGAAGTCCAGCAAGGTATTGATTGGCCTACCCTGACTTTAGGCTGGGAGTGGGTCGTGTTGAAAATGGCCCTTTCCTGTTTTTGGTCCTGTGCTGAATTTCATGTTTGCTGGCTTTTAGACTCTGGGTACTGTACCACTGCTGGCCAGTGCTAGAGTGCAAGTGCTCCTGTCTAAACTGAATTAATGATTGGTTTATCCATATTTGGAATATTTGATTTAGTAAAGTCCCTTACATAGTGCACCATGTGTGCCCAGGGCCTACAAATCAAATGCTACTAGTGAGCCTGCAGCACTGATTGTGCCAGCCACATAAGTAACCCTGTAAACATGTCTCAGACCTGCCATTGCAGTGTCTGTGTGGACAGATTTAACTTGCGATTTCGACCTGGCAAGTACACCCACTTACCAGGCCCGAATCCTCCCTCTTACTACATATGCCACCCCTAACGTAGGCCCAAGGCAGGCCCATGGGCAGGTGCAGTGTATTTGAAAGGTAGGACATTTAGGCCCGTATTTATACTCCGTTTGCGCCGAATTAGCGTCGTTTTTTTCGACGCAAATTCGACGCTAAACTAACGCCAACTAACGCCATATTTATACTATGGCGTTAGAGGCGTCTAGCGCCAAAGTTCCCGGAATGTGCGTCATTTTTTAGCGTGAACCCCTTCCTTGCGTTAATGATATGCAAGGGAGGCGTTCCCGTCTTAAAAAATGACTCCCAGGCCTTTACGTGGTATTTATACTCCCGGGCAAAAGAGACGCCCGGGAGTGGGCGTGGCTAAAAACGGCGCATTTGCGCCGCTTTTTAACGCCTGGGTCAGGCATGGCGTTAAGGGACAAGTGGGCTCAAAAAGAGCCCAGAGTGCCCTCCCCTGCCCCCAGGGACCCCCCCTGCCACCCTTGCCCACCCCAGGAGGACACCCAAGGACGGAGGGACCCATCCCATGGACATTAAGGTAAGTTCAGGTAAGTATTTTTTTTTTAATTTTTTGTGGCATAGGGGGGCCTGATTTGTGCCCCCCTACATGCCACTATGCCCAATGACCATGCCCAGGGGACAGAAGTCCCCTGGGCATGGCCATTGGGCAAGGGGGCATGACTCCTATCTTTACAATGATAGGAGTCATGTTGATGGGGGATGGGCGTCGAAAAAAAATGGCGCAAGTCGGGTTACGACGATTTTTTCGACGTAACCTGACTTGCCCCATTTTAAGACGCCCATACACCATTTTCCCCCTACGCCGGCGCTGTCTGGTCTACGTGGTTTTTTCCCACGCAAACCAGGCAGCGCCGGTCTGATTGCGCCGTCTAACGCCATTCCATAAATACGGCGCCCGCATGGCGCTTCAGAATGGCGTTAGACGGCGCAAAGATTTTTGACGCTAAACTGCGTTAGCGCAGTTTAGCATCAAAAAGTATAAATATGGGCCTTATTGCCATGTTCTACATGTCCTGGTAGTGAAATACTGCTAAATGTGTTTTTCACCATTGCAAGACCTGTCTCTACCAGGGGGTAACATGGGTATTGCCTTGAAATGCCTTGAAATAACTTTTAAGTGTAATTCCCAATTGGAGCAGATAGAGATGTGGTGTTTGCGATCTCTGAACTCATAATTTAAAAATACCTCTTTTGGTGAGGTTGGTTTTTGAACTGTAGGTTTCAAAAGGCCACTTTTAGAAAGTGGGCATATTCTTGCTTAACCATTCTGAGCCTCTGCCAGTCTGTGGTGGAATACACGTCTGGTTCAGGATGACAGTTGGGCTGTTTGTGCATTCACTCAAGACAGTCACACAAAGGGAGCTGAGGGGTCCCCTCGTATTCCTGATGGGTCACCCTGAGCTAGAGTGGTCGGAGGAGCTGAAACTTGCACCTGAATAGGGGTTTGCCTGTCCTTACACAAAGCAGCCTCCAACCCCCTGTAGTGTGGGCTTGAGACATGGCAGGCAAGGCAGGGTTATGTACACTACAAAGACTTCTCTTTGAAGTTTGCCTACTTCAAAGACAGAAATGGGTTTTAGTATTAGACCTCTGATACCACAACATTACAACACCTCAGAACTGAGGACATTCTTCCAGGAAGAAGAGCTGGATGCTGTAGGAGGTACTGCCACCCTGCTTGTTGCTTTGCTGTGAAGGCCTGCTGCTTTCTGCTTCTATCCTGGGAGAGAAAGGACTGGACTTTGTTTTCTACATCCTGCTTCTCAAGGTTGACCAAGGGCTTGAACTGAGCTTGTCTCCTTTTAAGAAGTCTCAGGGCCATCAAAGACATGACCTGCCACTGCCTGGGCTCTCTTGCTAAGAGTCCTGACTTGCCAAGTGGTGCCAAATTCAGTTCCTGGGCCCTTGGAAGTGACCTTAGGTGCAACCAAGAAGACTCTAAGCACATCATTCTGTGCCGCTGCCTTCAATGGAAACAAGGTCCCCACTAAGTGAGACAACCGCGCCCTGCAACAAAGGCCCAATGCTGCCTCTCAAAACCTTATGTACAACAATATACTTTACACTGTTTGCGATTCGCAATGGGGTCACAAATGACCTACCTCATGAATATTCATGAGATAGGTCGCAATTTGCGACCCCATTGGGAATCGCCACCCTCACAGGGATAGAGGCCTGCTGGAGACAGCATACCACCATGACTGTGGCTGCTTTTAAATAAAGCAGTTTTTTTAAAAAAATGCAGCCTGTTTTCCTTAAAGGAAAACGAGATGCATTTAAAAAAAAAAAAAAGTTTTCTTTTCATTTTTTCAAAGCAGGCAGTGGTCAGTGGGACCACTGCCTGCTCTGAAAAAATATTTTTCGCTGCCATTCACAAAGGGGAAGGAGTCCCATTGGACCCCTTCCCGTTTGCTAATGGGTTAGCACCAGTTTGAATCTGGTGCCAACTGCGATTGTTTTGTGACCCAATTCACGGTCACAAAACAATGCTACATCACGCTGTGACTCCCAATTAGGAAGGGAACGCCCCTTCCCAATTGTGACTCGCAAACCTATTTTGCGACTCGGTAAAGAGATTATCGAATCGCAAAATAGGGTCTGTACACACCAAATTTTTTTTTTCCTGTCGCAAACGATCCGCTTCTGCAAATCGGGCCATTTGCAACAGGAAAAATGGTACATACATGTGCCCCACAATCCCACATTAGGCCCTCATTATGACTTTGGCGGTAAACCCCACTTACCGCCATGCTGACTGCCGCCAACATACCACCGCCACGGCCGATAACCGTTCACTATATTATGACACACAAACACCAATCCATCACTATCCAGCCATAGACACAAGTCCGCCAGACCAAATGTCAGTGATAAACTGGTGGTATCCAAACCCACACCTTTATGCCAACACAGCAACGCCCATCACATTATGACCCACGAATCCCCACGGCGGACATTCAACAGCGGTAAACCATTGGCGGTACACACCGCCACGCTCAAAAAACACACTCAAACAAAACAACACCACATTGGACAATTCAAACTACACACACCTGACACACATACACACACCACACCCACACCACTATACAATACACATCCACAGTACCTCCAACCCCTTACGACTACAAACCATTGCCAACAGACTGACATAACGACTACAGCCAAAATCAGACCCTCACACCACCAACACCTAAACACCACCTACACACCTTACATCACACACCGCAACACGTCACCCTTCACACCCACACTACCCACACAACACCCATGGCACCACAAGGACACCCCCGATTCTCAGAGGAGGAGCTAAGGGTCATGGTGGAGGAAATCATCCGGGTAGAGCCTCAGCTATTTGGAGGACAGGTGCAGCAGATATCCATTGCTAGGAAGATGGAGCTATGGTGGAGGATCATGGACAGGGTCAATGTCGTGGGACAGTACCCCATAACCAGGGATGACATCAGGAAGAGGTGGAACGACCTTCGGGGAAGGTACGTTCCATTGCAGCAAGACACCAACTCGCTGTACGGAGGACTGGTGGTGGACCTCTACCTCCTCCCCCACAACTAACAACATGGGAGAAGCAAGTCTTGGCAATCATGCATCCTGAGGGCCTGGTAGGAGTAGCAGGAGGACTGGACTCTGGTAAGTCATCTCTACACTACTACTCCCTACCTGCATGCCATTACATACCTCCACCCTCACCCTCACTTCCATCACTCCACCACCTCACGCCCCCCCACCATCACATCTCACTCATCCCAATGCCAAGCCATGCATGCCATACCAATGCATGGACACCACTCACAGACCTGCATGGGCACCTATCACCAAAGCATGCACACTAGAAAGAATCAGCTACCAGTAGCCAGACATCTGAACTGCCGTCCACCTCCGCTGCCACTAGTGGACAGGACTCCACGCCACAGGACCAACAGGCCACCAGCACATTGTCACCCTGGTGTCCCACTCTGTCACCCTGTCCACCTTGAACTGCCATTGATCCCCTTCCTATGTCCCCTTGGACAATGCACCTGTGCTACAATTAGACCGGAACTATACCCTGGATTTTCCTCCATCATCACCCCAGCCCAATGCACTTGCCCCCTTCTCCTTAGCACTTAAATACACACCCTTTGAAAAAATACAAGTATAGAGTATGTCAAATGATTTCAGTATGTATTTGTTTAACCAGATTCAAACATTGCATTTCAAATGTACAGTAATGTTCACATTGGAAAGACCTGTAGTTGGCTGCAGTGATCACACCAGGAGCGATAGTGGGGCACCAAGATCTGCAAAATGAGTTGCCAAAGGGTACAGTGGGTGGGCATATAAGTGGGAAATAACAACATGCAAGTGACATAGACAATCTAAATAATGACAATGAAATATGAAGTAACACTGTCCTACCTGTGTGTCATTGGAAGTATTGTCTGATCACTGCATTTCTGTTGTCCTCATCTTCATCCTCTGCCTCCTCATCCTTCCTGTCACAGGGTCCACTGCTGCCACGCGGCCATCTCCAGCCTCCTCCTCCTGCAGAAAAGGCACATGGCGTCTCAAGGCAAGGTTGTGCAACATACAGCATGCCACGATAATCTGGCAGACTTTCTTGGGTGAGTAGCACAGGAATCCACCTGTTAGATGGAGGCACCGAAACCTGGCCTTCAGGAGGCCATAGGTGCGTTCTATAATCCTTCTTGTACGCCCATGTGCCTCATTGTAACGTTCTTCTGCCCTTGTCCTGGGATTCCTCACAGGGGTCAGTAGCCATGATAGGTTGGGGTAACCTGGGTCACCTGCAAATGTGAAGGGACAACATTTAGCCACACCCCTTCCCATATGGCCTACACCATACCCACACACCAACATCCACTGGGTTGGAACCAGGGCTCACCTATTAGCCACACCCTGTGCCTCTGTAGTTGAGCCATCACATTAGGGATGCTGTGATTCCTCAGGATAAAGGCATCATGCACAGACCCAGGATACTTAGCATTGACATAGGAGATGTACTCGTCCGCCAGGCACACCATCCGGACATTCATGGAATGATAACGTTTGTTCCATCAATTGCCCCAATCATGTTGGGAATATGTCCCATTGCATAGAAGTCAGCCTTCACTGTGGCCAAATCACTCATGTGGAGGAAAACAATGTAGCTGCGCATGTGTTTAATCAGGGCAGACAACACTCTGGTCAGCACTATTGAGAACATTGGCTGTGACATTCCTGCTGCCAAGCCCACTGTCACTTGGAAAGAACCAGTTGCCAAGAAATGAAGCACTGATAGAACTTGCACAAGAGGGGGAATCCCAGTGGGGTGACGGATAGCAGATATCAGGTCAGGCACCAGTTGGGCACACAGATATGTTATTGTGGACCTGACAACTCTGTATGTGAGGATAATGTGCCTATCCTCCATTGTTGCCAAGTACACTGTGAGTACGATGCATGGGGCATGAAAGCAATGTAGTAGTGTGTGAGAAAGTCTTATGTGTCAGGGTTGGTGGATGTCTCCTGGGTGGCGTACAGCTTGTGGGCTGGGCCCTTTGTGTGCAATTGGTGCTGTGAAGCGGTATGGTGGGCCAAAAGTGTAACAGGCAGGATGGTCTGATTAATAGCTTTCCCTGTGTGTATTTCTCTGCAGGTCAGTGCCCATCAAAAGAAGGGTATATGGCGAGCCATCACCAAGAACGTGCAGACCCTGGGGGTCTATGGCAGGCGGAGCATCCACTGTCAGAAACGGTGGGGGGACCTGAGACGGTGGGCATGGAAGACCGCGGAGGCCCAGCTGGGAATGGCCTCCCAACGAGGAAGGGGTGCCTCTCGAACCCTGACCCCCCTGATGGCCTGCATACTGATGGTGGCCTATCCTGAGCTGGAAAGGCGCTTAAGGGCATCACAGCAGCCACAAGAGGGTGAGTACAGTCCCCTTCATTACATATTATGCCTGGTAGGGTGGTATTCGGGTGGGGGATGTATGTCAGTGGGTGCCCCTAGGCCAGGCCTGACATTACAGAGTAGGTCCCATGTTGGGCAGAGTGATATTCCTCCTACCTAGCTTGTAGGTATCATCTACTGGGCAGGGCTGTGTGGGTCCCCGGTATGCTGCAATTGGCGGAATGGGTCCCTCCCCATGCCCTGGTGGCTAGCAAAGGTACTGTTAGTAAATTGCATAGTGCATAGGCCTGTTCCCTTTGTGTGAGTGTGGTATGTATGCCAACGGTGGTGTTGGTGCAGCCTTTGACCAAGTGTATCCTTTGTCTCTCCCCACCCCTTTTTGTTTTGTCATCCTGTCCTTATGTGCATTAGCATCATCTGACAGAGGAGCAGAGGCACCGCCAGCGGAGGGAGCTGCATCCCACAGGACCCAGGAGGCAGAGTCCACCGACGGTGAGGGCACCAGTGGGACGAAGGTTGAGGGGAGCACCATGGCGGGGACAGTTTGGACACAGATACCTCCTCCGATGGAAGCTCCCTGGTGGTGGCGGACACTTCTGTGACCACCCCAGCAACAGGCACATCCGCCACCCCCACACCAGCACCACCATCCCAGCAGCCCCTCATTGAGTTGCCCGTGTCCGCTCACCCCGGATGGTGGGCATTTCCTTTGACCAAGGCACCTCAGGCCCTGCCCCAGTTAGCCCTGCTACCCTGAGTGAGGAGGCTATTGACCTCCTGCAATCTATCTCTATAGGGCACTCAACCATTGTGATTGCCATCCAGGGGCTGGCAGCCCAAATGCAACAATGAAATGCATTTCTGGATGGCCTTCACACTGGCTTGCTGGCCCAACAGAGGTCAATCCAGGCTCTGGCCTCCTCTCTGATGGCAGCCATTATCCCTGTTTCCACCCTCCCCCCTCCAACTTCCTCTTCCCAATCCCATTCCCCTCAACCCCAACCTATCCCAAGCACACAGGCAGACGAGCATGCACACAGGACAACACACAAGAGTGGACATGCCAAACACAAACACCACACATCGACCCACAGGCACTCACACAAACACCATCCAGATGCAGACATACCAACATCCACTGCCTCCACTGTGTCCCCCTCCTCTTCCCTCCCAGTTGCATCTACACTCATACCTGCGTGCACTATACCATCATCCACTACCAGCATAACCATCACAACTAGCAGAACACACACCTCACTGGCAGACACATCCACAACAGCCATGCACACATCCCCTGTGTCCTCTCCAACTGTGTGTCTCCCCCCTCCCCAGGTACACAAACGCAAGCACTCATACACCCAACAGTCATCCACCTCACAACAGCATCCAGCCCATGTACCTGTACCCAAACACAGCAGACAGACACCTCCTACAGCCACTCCCTCTCCATCCACTCCCAAACCTTCTCCCTCTTCCCGCCCCCGTCCTTCACGTCTGGCCAGGGTGGCAAAAACCCAGGCAAGCACCTCAGCCACCCAGTCCATGGGCACTGTAGAGTCCACACCCACTTGTGGTGGTGAAGGATCCAGGGCACCAGGTAGACTCAAGGAAGGGGTGCCATCCTCAAGTGCTGCCCGGCAGGACAAGAAGCCTGCCCTAAGTGCTGCAAAGAACGGCAAGGTGCCATCCCCAGCTGCTGACAGGAAGGGCAAGGAGCCTGCCCCAGCTGCTTCCAGGAAGAGCAAGGAGCAATCCCCAGCTGCTGCCAGGAAGGGGAAGGGGGCTGCACCAGCAGGCAGGAAGGAGATGGGGCCTGGTGCTGGGACTCAGTCAGAACCCCCCACCACCAACCATGGTTGTGCAGCCATCCGAGGCTGCAGGGGATGGGCTGGAGCTTCCCACCACCACCGCCACCAGCAGCAGCACCACCACCACCACTAGTGGGCAGCCATCCGAGGCTGCAATGGATGAGCAGGAGCTTCCCCCCACAACCGCCACCAGCAGCATCAGCACCACCACCACCAGTGGGCAGCCATCCGAGGCTGCAGGGGATGGGCAGGAGTTTCCCTCATCAGCAGCTGCAGCAGCACCACTACTATCACTGAGCAGCCGTCACCGCCGGAGGACGGTCTGTAGTCCTGCCTCCATGGGCTGTTGTGCGGCCTGCCCCCTGCAAATCCTGTGGGTATGACACCCACCTGAGAGACTGTGACCTTGCACTCCCCAGGATCAGTAGCACAGGGCACGATGCCCCCTCCAGAACCAGTGGGCAAGTCACCCACTCACCCCATTCCCCCCCAGGATCAGAAGCACAGGGCATGTTGCCCCCTCCAGTCCCAAAGGATTTATTCCATCTGCCGGCTGAGGTGCCCCAACCGTTCCCTGTCCCCCTGAGGTGCCTGCCTAGTTTCCAACTGATGCCCCTGCAGTGTTCTCTCCATGTTGGTGCAGGAGACAGGTGGGGCCTTGGACTTTGCCATGTGGCCCTGTGGCCCACGCATATTGAGGACTGAGCAGTGTCCTTGAACTGTACATATGTATATACTTTTGGATTGAATGTTTGTCTTTGAACTGTATTTATATTATTACACTCACTTTCATCTATTCGTGTTGTCCTTGCATTGTTCCTGACAGGTACGGGGTAAATATGTTTTATTACTGCATCTGATTGTGTATATGGTGTTGGGGTTGGGGTGAGTGTTGTGCGTGTGTCACTCTCTTTTTCCTCCCCCCTCCCCTGAGTGCTAGGCGGCTGTACTCACTGTAGTCATCTTCGCCATCGTTGGTGTTCGTGGTGGAGCAGGACGAAAAATATCATGGTGGGCGGAACATTGACTTCCGTGTGGCTGTAGGCGGCTACCGCCGTGGTGCCTGTTGTTTCCACCCTGGCAGTTGGTGTGGTAAAGTGGCTGTGTATATGAGATCATTCCGCCATGGTCATAATTTGACGGTAGATACCACCAGCCTGTTGGCGGTATTACCGCCACTTTATCACCGACCGCCAGGGTTGTAAGAGGGCCTTAGTCCCTGTGAGAGTTCAGTAAAATCTACCAAAATGGATAGTCTAGTAACATATCAAGAGCTATTGAGGGAGACTGAGGGAACTGTAAGCCAATGCATGGAAAGAACTAAATGGGAACACAATAATTTCGCCTGAAAATATCTCTAAAGATGCATATAACCTAGAATCACTGTTGGACATTGGGTTACTGGTTGATGGGTGTTAAACCCTACTCAGCAACAACCACAATTTTTGTCAGGGTAAAATTACAAGCTTAACCTGTACCTACCCGTCTAGTAGCTTGCCACAAGCAGGCAGGCCTAATTTGGAAGCAATGTATAAATTATTTATGCAGTATTTCAAAAAGTAGTAAAGTGAAAGCACAAAACAAAAAATATACTACACCAATTTAGAAAAATATAGTAAAATTAATATTTTTAGATCAAAATGATAATAATCCAATCATTAGAAACTGAAGATATGAAGTTTCAAAGCTTTAAGTAGAAATAGTGCCTAGAAACACAAAACGCCAACTGTGGTTATCTGGTTGTGCCAGACCGGCACAAATATGCAAGACTTGGCCAACCACAATAGAGTGCAAGTCAGATACAGAGGCTAAGTTAGGCCCGCTTAACAAAGTACCTTAAATCCTGGTTTGCTGAACTTTGCGAGATCCCTCATCGAGGATGCATTGCAGAGTGGCGGTTCCAAGGAGCTGCGAGATGGAGAGTCATGTGTCAAATGTTGTTTTCAACGACGCCGTTGATAAGGGGCTATAACGAGGATGCAACATGCATCAGAGGTTCTGAGGAGACTGTGGGCTGCAAGTCCCCCTTTATCTCACTGTATGAGACTCTGCCCTGACTTAAGGCCAGGAACGACTCTGCACGCTGAGCAACTCCTCCAGACTGCCCACATGTTCCTAACCCTTCCCTCGCTGCTGCCACGAGTTCTAGGCCCTCCACCACCCGCAGGCACCCGCCTGCGAATCATCCGTGGTGTCTAGTGCTAGACGTAAGTATCCTGTGTTGGTCTTATTATCTTGTGTTTGTCTTGTCATCTGTTTTTTGTGCTCGGGTGCCGTTTTCTGCTTTTGCCTTTGTGCCTGTTTATTGCTGTCTCTGCCTGTTTCTGCTTTGCTTTGATCTGCCCCAGTCTCCCCGTTCCTGCTGCTGCGTCAACTGCAGCCCCACCCCCCTTTCACCTCTATTCACCATCCCCTCCCCCCTCCCAGTTGCTCTTCACTCCCACCTCCCCTTCTTAATGGCGCCTGCTGCGCGGTGCTCAAAGTGACCCCTGACCTGACTTAAGGCCAGGAACCACTCTGCATGCTGAGCAGCTTCACCAGACTGCCCTCGTGTTCCTAATCCTGCCCTCGCTGCTGCCGCGAGTTCGAGGCCCTCCACCACCCGCAGACACCCGCATGCACCTCATCTCTGGTGTCTAGTGGTAGACATAAGTATCGTGTTTGTTGGTCTTGTTATCTTGTGGTTGTCTTGTCATCTGTTTTCTGTGCTTGGGTGCCGTTTTTTGCTTTTGCCTTCTTGCCTGTTTATTGCTGTCTCTGCCTGTTTCTGCCCATTTCTGCTTTGCTTTGATCTGCCCCGGTCTCCCCATTCCCGCCGCTGCGTCCCCTGCGGCCCCACCCCCATCACACCCCCTTTCGCCACCCTCTCCCCCCTCTCAGCTGCTCCTCCCTCCCACCTCCCCTTCTTAATGGTGGCTGCTGTGCGGTGGTCAGAGTGACCCATGACCTGATTTAAGACCAGGAACGGCTCTGCATGCCGAGCAGCTCCACCAGACTGCCCTCATGTTCCTAACCCCGCCCTCGCAGTTGCTGCGAGTTCGAGGCCCTCCACCACCTGCAGGCACCCGCCTGCGCCTCATCCCTGGTGTCCAGTGGTAGACGTAAGTATTGTGTGTTGGTCTTGTTATCTTTTATTTGTCTATTCATCTGTTTTTTGTGCTCGGGTGCCGTTTTCTGCTTTTGCCTTTTTGCCTGTTTATTGCTGTCTCTGCCTGTTTCTGCCCGTCTCTGCATTGCTTTGATCTGACCAGGTCTCCCTGTTACCGTCGCTGCGTCCCATGCAGCCCCGCCCCCCTCATGCCCCCATTCGCCACCCCTTCCCGCCTCCCAGCTGCTCCTCCCTCCCACCTCCCCTTCTTAATGGCAGCCGCTGCGCAGTGCTCAGAGTGACCACTGACCTGACTTAAGGCCAGGAACCACTCTGCACGCCGAGCAGCTCCACCAAACTGCCCTCATGTTCCTACCCCCCCTCGCTGCTGCCGCAAGTTCGAGGCCCTCCACCACCCGCAGGCACCTGCCTGCTCCTCATCCCTGGTGTCTACTGGTAGACGTAAGCATTGTGTGTTGGTCTTGTTATCTTGTGTTTGTCTTGTCATCTGTTTTCTGTGGTTGTGTGCCGTTTTCTGCTTTTGCCTTTTTGCCTGTTTATTGCTGTCTCTGCCTGTTTCTGTCTGTTTCTGCTTTGCTTTGATCTGCCCCAGTCTCCCCGTTCCTGCTGCTGCGTCAACTGCAGCCCCACCCCTTTCACCTCTATTCACCATCCCCTCCCTCTCCCAGTTGCTCTTCCCTCTCACCTCCCCTTCTTAATGGTGGCCACTGCGCGGTGCTCAAAGTGACCCCTGACCTGACTTAAGGCCAGGAACCACTCTGCATGCTGAGCAGGCTCCACCAGACTGCCCTCGTGTTCCTAATCCTGCCCTCACTGCTGCCGCGAGTTCGAGGCCCTCCACCACCCGCAGGCACCTGCATGCACCTCATCCCTGGTGTCTAGTGGAAGACATAAGTATCATGTTTGTTGGTCTTGTTATCTTGTGGTTGTCTTGTCATCTGTTTTCTGTGCTTGGGGGCCGTTTTTTGCTTTTGCCTTTTTGGCTGTTTATTGCTGTCTCTGCCTCTTTCTGCCCATTTCTGCTTTGCTTTGATCTGCCCCGGTCTCCCCATTCCCGCCGCTGCGTCCCCTGCGTCCCCTGCGGCCCCACCCCCCTCACACCTCCTTTCGCCACCCCCTCCCACCTCCCAGCTGCTCCTCCCTCCCACCTCCCCTTCTTAATGGCGGCTGCTGCGCGGTGCTCATAGTGACCCCTGAGCTGACTTAAGGCCAGGAACCACTCTGCACGCCGAGCAGCTCCACCAGACTGCCCTCATGTTCCCAACCCCGCCCTCGCTGCTGCAGCGAGTTCGAGGACCCGCAGCCACCCGCCTGCGCCTCATCCCTGGTGTCTAGTGGTAGATGTAAGTATTGTGTGTTGGTCTTGTTATCTTGTGTTGGTCTTGTCATCTGTTTTCTGTGCTTGTGTGCCGTTTTCTGCTTTTGCCTTTTTGCCTGTTTATTGCTGTCTCTGCCTCTTTCTTCCCGTTTCTGCTTTGCTTTGATCTGCCCCGGTCTCCCTTTCCCGCCGCTGCGTCCCATGTGGCCCGCTCCCCTCGCGCCCCCATTAGCCACCCCTCCCGCCTCTCAGCTGCTCCTCCCTCCCACCTCCCCTTCTTAATGGTGGCTGCTGTGCGGTGCTCAGAGTGACCCATGACCTGATTTAAGACCAGGAACGGCTCTGCACGCCGAGCAGCTCCACCAGACTGCCCTTGTGTTCCTAACCCTGCTCTCGCAGTTGCTGCGAGTTCGAGGCCCTCCACCACCCGCAGGCACCCGCCTGTGCCTCATCCCTGGTGTCTAGTGGTAGACGTAAGTATTGTGTGTTAGTCTTGTTATCTTGTGTTTGTCTTGTCATCTGTTTTATGTGCTTGTGTGCCGTTTTCAGCTTTTACCTTTTTGCCTGTTTATTGCTGTCTGTGCCTGTTTCTGCCCGTTTCTGCTTTGCTTTGATCTGCCCTGGTCTCCCCGTTCCCACCGCTGTGTCCCCTGCAGCCCCGCCCCCCTCATGCCCCCATTCGCCAACCCCTCCCGCCTCCCAGCTGCTCCTCCCTCCCACCTCCCATTATTAATTGTGGCCGAAGCACAGTGCTGAGTGATCCTTGACCTGACTTAAGGCCAGGAACCACTCTGCACGCCGAGCAGCTCCACCAGACTGCCCTTGTGTCCCTAACCCCGCACTCGCTACTGCCGAGAGCTCGAGGCTCTCCACCACCCACAAGCACCCGCCTCCGCCTCATCCCTGGTGTCTAGTGGTAGACGTAAGTATTATATTTTGGTCTTGTTATCTTGTGTTTGTCTTATCATCTGTTTTCTGTGCTTGGGTGACACTTTCTGCTTTTGTCTTTTTGCCTGTTAATTGCTGTCTGTGCCTGTTTCTGCCTGTTTCTGCTTTGCTTTGATCTGCCCCGGTCTCCCCGTTCCCGCCGCTGTATCCCCTGTGGCCCGCCCCACTCATGTCCCCATTCGCCACTCCCTCCCGCCTCCCAGCTGCTCCTCCTTCCCACCTCCCCTTCTTAAAGGTGCCCGCTGCACGGTGCTCAGAGTGACCCCTGACCTGACTTAAGGCCAGGAACCACTCTGGATGCCGAGCAGATCCACCAGACTGCCCTCATGTTCCTAACCCCGACCTCGCTGTTGCCATGAGTTCGAGGCCCTCCACCACCCGCAGGCACTCCCCTGCGCCTCATCCCTGGTGTCTAGTGGTAGACATAAGAATTTTGTTGTTCTTGTTATCTTGTGTTTGTCTTGTCATCTGTTTTTTGTGCTTGTGTGCTGTTTTCTGGCAGGCCCATCTGCGCCCGTCTGCGTCTGGACCACTTCAGAAATCCCCGCGCTCAACCCTGGTTGCCCAACCGCCTGAATCTAGGCCTCTCCTAGGCACACCCACTGACCTTTTTCTTGCCACTCGTGCCACTTCACCTGTGCTCAAGCCACCAAGCATCACAACAATGCCGCCCAGCCCAACCACCTCAGCTACATCCTCCTCAACACCCGCTCCGTCCACAAGCACGCCATTGAACTCGGGGACCCGCTCACATCTACCTCCCCTGACATCGCTTTCCTCATCAAAACCTGGATGAACCCCTCATCGGAACCGGACATCGCAATAGCTATCCCTGAGGGCTACAAGATCACCCGAAGAGACCGTACCAACAAAACAGGAGGAGGAATAGCCATTGTCCACAGAAGCTCCATCAGGATCGCAACCGACACCCACGGTGCCCTAGATACTGCAGAACACCTACACTTCCAGATATATGTTAATGCCAACAACACCATGAGAGGAGCCCTCATCTACAGACCCCTGGCCCCCACCCACAATTCTGCGATGCCATCGCCGACACCATCAGCACCCATGCCCTCGCCTCCACAGACTACATGCTCCTAGGCGACCTGCACTTCCACCTGGAGAACACCGATGACTGCAACTCCTCAGCCCTACTGGACAACCTCGACAACCTTGGCCTCAAGCAACAGGTCACCTCACCCACCCACTCAGCCGGTCACGCACTCGATGCCATCTTCTCCTCCAGCAACCACGACAACTTCACTCACTCCACCGAACTCCATTGGACCGACCACCATTGTGATCATTTTTCCTTCCATAAGCCCACCACCCATCACCAACAGCATTGGATCCTTCACCGCAAGTGGAACAGGATTTCCAAGGACCAATTGATCTCCAACCTCGCTCACACCCTACCACCCAAAACCAATTACCCCAACACCGCTGCCCTCAACCTCAAATTATGGCTCGACGACTGTGCCAACACCCCCGCCCCACTGAAGAAAACTACCAACAACCACGCCAACAAGAAAGCTCCCTGGTTCCCCTCAGATCTTTAGGCATCCAAACGCGAATGCCAGAAAGCTGAGAAGATCTGGCGACAAGAACATTCAGAAAACAACCACGCCGCCCTCAAATCAGCCATACGCAAACATCACCAGGCCATCCGAACCACCAAAAGATCTTTTTACAAAGAGCGAATTGACAACAACACACACAATAGCAAGGAGCTCTTCAGCATCATCAAGGAACTCACCAACCCCAAGGCCTGCTCCACCGACCCACCCCACTCACAAGACCTCTGCGACTCCCTCGCCACCTTCTTTCACGGCAAGATCATCGACCTTCATGGAAGCTTGATACCACTACCCCCACCTCCCCCACGGCCAAGGTCGACCCCAAGGCACCCTGCCACACCAACGTCCTGAACGCCTGGACCCCCACTGACGATGAGGAAACCACCAAGACCATGAGCACCATCCACTCTGGCTCTCCCGCTGACCCCTGCCCTCACCACATCTTCAATAAAGCCAGCCAAATCATCACTCCCCAGCTCCGGACCATCATCAACATCTCCTTCGAGACTGCCGTCTTCCCAGACAGCTGGAAACACGCCAAAGTCAACGCCCTGCTCAAAAAATCCAATGCCGACCCAGAAGACCTAAAAAACTACCGACCTATCTCCCTTCTCCCATACCCTGTGAAGGTCATCGCGAAGATAGTCAACAACCAGCTATCCCGCTTCCTGGAGGACAACAGCTTTCTCGACGTCTCTCAGTCAGGTTTCCGCAAGAACCACAGCACCAAGACCGCCCTTATCGCCTGCACCAACGACATCAGGAGCAGACTTGACAAAGGAGAAACCATCGCTCTCATCCACCTTGACCTTTCTGCAGCCATCGACACCGTCTGCCACCACACCCTTTGCACACACCTCTGCGAAGCCGGAATTCGCCACAGAGCCCGAGACTGGCGCACCTCCTTCCTCTCTGGAAGAACCCAGAGTCTGCCTTCTCCTGTTCCTGTCCAAGGGCACCAAGACCATATGTGGAGTTCCCCAGGGATCCTCACTCTCTTCAATGTCTACATGGCTCCGCTCGCCAACATTGTCCGATCCTACGGCCTCAACATCGTCTTCTACACAGATGACACACAGCTCATCCTCCCTCTCACGAAGGACCCCGCAAATGCTAAGATCAACCTCCACACCGGACTCCACGCCATCGCCAACAGGAAGATGAAGGAAAGACGCCTTCAGCTAAACTCAGAGAAAACTGAGATCATCATCTTCTGCACCTACAGATCAGCATGGGACGACTCCTTGTGGCCTGCCACCCTGGGGTCGGCTCCAACGCCCACCACCTACGCACGCAACCTCGACTTCATACTGGACTCTTCTCTCTCCATGACCCAGCAGGTCAATGCCATCACATCCTAATGCTACAACACCCTTCGCATGCTCCCCAAGACTTTCAGATGGATCCCCGTGGAAACCAGGAGAACGGTCACACACGCCCTTGTCAGCAATAGACTGGACTATGGCAACGCCCTCTACGTGGGAATTACGGCCAAGATCCAGAAGAAACTCTAGCACATCCAGAACGCCTCTGCACGACTCATCCTCAACCTCCCTCGCCACCAACACATCTCAACCCACCTCAGAGATCTCCACTGGCTCCCCATCAACAAAAGGATCGTCTTCAAGCTCCTAATCCACGCTCACAAAGCTCTCCACGACACCGGACCGGCCTATCTCAACGAGTGCCTCAACTTCCACATCCCTACATGCCAACTCCGTTCCGCCAACCTCCCCCTTGCTACCGTTCCCCGCATTTACTGCACCACATTTGGTGGTAGATCCTTCTCCCACCTTGCCGCCGAAACCTGGAACTCCCTCCCCGTCAACCTAAAAGCACCTCAAGACCTGGCTCTTCGAGCAGTAGCACCCCCCCTCACCAGCACCTTGAAACCCTGCAAGGTGAGTAGCGCGCTTAACAAATCACTGATGGAATACACAAAGACCAACTGCCAGCTACACCTTGCCATTTGACCAAGGCTACAAGCAGCATGCACTAAATTGTTAGGACAAGAAAATGGCAACTTCCTGAAAGTAGGAATTTCAGAATTGTGACTTAAAATCAAATTTTACAATTTAACAGGGTTATTAATTTACACTTTTCTAAACATCAAACCCAACATTCGTATCTGCTCCCAATTGAAAGATATCGCTTATTAAAAGTAATAAATTAACCAAATGTTATCCTTGCAGTAGTAAGAAAAAAAACAAATTTAAGAGTTTCTCCTTACCAGGACATGTAAAAGTTAAAAGTACATGTCCAACGTCTAAAAGACATCGCATCCTGCCATATGGGGTAGTTAGAGCCTGCCCTAATGGTGAAATATATGTGTTCAAAAGGAAGGCTTAGGCCTGGCAAAAGGTTTATTTTAACAGGTCAAAATGGCTGTTTAAACTACACACACAGGCTGCAATGGAAAATCTGAAACATGTTTTAAAGACTACTTAAGTGGGTGACCCAATGAGTGAAGCAGACCCAGTAGTAGCATTTAATTTACACGCGCTGGGGACAAGTAGTTCCACTTTACTAGGGACTTAAAAATAAATTTAATGTGCCAATTGCCTATGTTTAAAGGGGAAATAACACACACTTTAGCACTGGTCAGCAATGGTAAAGTGCACAGAGTCCTAAGGCCAACAAAAACAAGGTCAGCAAAAATGGAAGAGTAAAGGAAAACCTTTGGGGGAAGACCACTCTAAGGCCGACAGTTCGAATATTACTATATCAGCAAGGCTTCCACTTCACGTACTGGTGGAGCTGGGGTAATATACCATGCCGTATTAAGGTTTTCTTGCCTCATTTTGAGTTTGGTGGAGTGAGAGCCCCACTGTAAATTGGCCATGCTCCTTGTTAGAAATGGGGTTTCTGGTTGGCTAGGGTATGTACCTAAGCCAGGAAGAACCCACCCACTCTAGTCAGGGCTCGGGAGTTACACGTCCAAGATAACCCCTGCTCACCCCCTGGGTAGCTTGGTACGAGCAGTCAGGCCTATCCCAGAGGCAATAAGTAAAGCATTTGCACAACACACACAACTGCACACACAGGCCTTGCAATGGCAGGCCTGAGACAAGGTTAAAGGGCTACTGAAGTGGGTGACACAATCAGTGCTGCAGGCCCACTAGTAGTTTTTAATCTACAGGCCATGGGCACATATAGTGCACTCTACTAGGGACTTATAAGTAAATTAAATAACCCAATTGGGTGTGATCCAATGTTACCATGTTTAAAGGGAGAGAGCATATGCACTTTAGCACTGGTTAGCAGTGGTAAAGTGCGCAGAGTCTACAAACCAGCAAAATTTGTATCTCAAAACTGAAGGAAGGCAGGCAGAAAGTTAGGGATGACCACCCTAAGGCTGTCAAGTCTAACACTTAGCAGTTGCCAGAACGTTACACATTAGTTACTCTGCCAAACTAGCAGTAGTCACATATAACACACAGGTTACTTAGTATTCTGCAACAAAAGCAATAGTCAGGAAACACGTTATTACACCAAAGCACTTGTCATAAGAATATCATAAACACACATATTAGGAACATTATAAAAGTATGGCAAGTGAGAAAAACATATTAGCATGTTATGCCCATAAAAGGAACATTTGCATACACATATGAAAACATCATAAAAACAGGTAGGCAACATATACACCAATAAAATCTCTAGAAATAATTTATATCATATACATTGTCTTTGAGTAGGTACCTGGTTTCCATGATGAGGCACCTCCAGTGTTAGTGAAACAAAAATGGGGCCCCGGCGCTCCTCTGCACCAAACGGGGGCCTCCCTGGAGTTCCGAGGATGAGGGGGGTGGCACGCACCACCTGTGCATTAATGACGGGCCCCTCCTGGGGCCCTCCAATCACAGGGGGCCCCCCCAGTCTCCAACCAGCCCTAACGAGGGGGGCCAAAGTCCGCCAATAATTCAGGAAGGAGGTGGGCGCCACTCATCCCATCTGATTTAATAACGGGCCCCTCCTGGGGCTTGCGATCTCTGGAGGCCCTCCCAGGTCTTCACTGGTCCACCGACGAGGGTAGGACCCAACACAATGGCACTGGCCCACAAGGGGCCACAAAAATATGACTGGCGGTGTGGGGGGCCTCCGGCAAGGCTTCCGCCCCACCTGCGGTCCTGAAGAATGACTTTGAGGCTTCACTGGGGCAGGGGGAGGTTTCCTTCTCACCCTTGCCCTTCCAAATAAGGAAAAGGGGGCCCTATGGGGTGGGGGAACCCCCAATAAGGCCTCCTTCCCTGCCCGACATCCCCGGGAACACGCAGCGGCCCGCCCGGCCGTCAGAGAGGGCAGGCACCAGAGTAGGTGCCTGCCTGTGCCCCGGGGTCGCTCCTCAGAGCGCGCTTCACCCCAGGGGCATAATGAGAGCACTCGCTCCAGTCTTCTTCTTGCAGCAGTTTCCTTGTGCCCAGGGGGCACAAAGAGTAGCGCAACTCTGGCGATTCACTAAATACAGCCCAGGTCACAGCGGTGATCTTTCAACGGCACCACCACTTCACAAAGCGCTTTACACTCTTGATAAGCCCGGGCTGCAGCAGTTTTTTCTGGGCTGCAAGGAGCGCTCTCAAAGCGCTTGAAGAATAAAAGGTACAGCGCTTTCCCAAGTGCTAGTTTTGTCACATATTGAAGCACTCCTCGTGCTTCACATGGTTGCAGGTGTCAGGGGCCACAGCAACCTGCCCCTTCGGAGCAGATTTCAGAAAAAAAAAGCACAGAAGACAGTGCCCAGCAGTAGGCCAGCACAAGGGGGATGCAGACAGTGTCTTACTTTGACCAAGCAGGTCACAGTTCAGCACAGCAGCAGCAGTCCATGGTGGTTCCTGGTGAGTCCTTCTAGTCTTCTGTGTCCAGTTACAAAATGTCTCCAAAGTGGGGGGAAAACTCCTGTTTTTACAGTGTTTTACAATGGGAGGGGAGGGGAGGTTCCAACCAGTTCCAACTGGTTCTGGGAGTGCCCCCTCTCTCCTCCAGCACAGGCTCCAGACATAATTTGGTGCAAACTACCCTATTGTGTGAGGCCAGGGCACAGCCTTTACAAATGTAGGTGTGCCCCTTCTCTCCCTTCTCTCAGTCCTAGAAGACTATTCAGTATGCCGATGCACCTCTGTGACACTTTCACCCTCCCTGTGTACAGGCTGTCACTCTTCCCAGACGTGGATTGGAGTCAAGCTGCAAAACACCAGAGTCATAAGCACAGAGAAATGCTCACTTTCTAGAAGTGGCATTTCTGTAATATTAATAGAAAATAGACCTACACCAGTAAGCAGCATTTCTTATCACCATTACAACCATATCAAACATGCTTAAGCTACCCCTCATAAATCAGACAATACCCCCTACATATACAGCAGGGCAGTTCCAATGCAATCCTATGAGAAGGCAGCACTCACAGCAGTGAGACACCAAGTTAGGCTGTTTGTCACTACCAGGACAGGCCACGCAACCTGGCACATGTCTTGCCTTCTACATACATGGCACCCTGCCCATAGGGCTAGCTAGGGCCTACCTTAGGGGTGACTTACATGTAGTAAAAAGGGAGTTCTGGGCCTGGCAAGTAAATTTAGATGCCAGGTCCCTGTGGCAGAAACTGCACACATAGGCCCTGCGCTGGCAGGCCTGAGACAGGTTTGAAAGGCTACTTCAGTGGGTGGGGAAAGCAGCGCTGCAGGCCCACTAGTAGCATTTAATTTACAGGACCTCTGTATAGAGATACCACTGTACAAGGGACTTATTGGTAAATTAAATATGGCAATTAGGTATAAGCCGATCATACCAACTTTAGATGGGAGAACACCTGCACTTTAGCACTGATCAGCAGTGATAAAGTGCTCAGAGTCCTACAGCCAACAGCGAGAGGTCAGAAAAAATAGGATGAATTAGGCAAAAAGTCAGGGGATGACCCTGCCACAAGGGCCAGGTCCAACACTCCCACTCCACCAAACTGCCATTCTCTTCCCTCCCCATTTAGAATTGAGTGAAGCACTGTGTTTACATGGCGCACCCTACATCGGCTCCACCAGTACAAACCTCTGACTTGGTGACTTGTCTGCCAGAGGGCCACCAAGTTACAATGAGAGGGCAAGGTGACCATCACTCATCTTCCTGTTCGGAACACGAAAGGGTAAATTGGAAGTGAGCGACATGCTTAAAGAAAATTCCCTGTACATTGTGTCATTTAACTTTTGTACACAGAAAACAAATCCCTGCTCCAGGGAGTTTGCTTTCTCAGTACAGAAGGCTTGACCAATGAGCATTGTAGAAATGGCAGCTGGTTGGCATCCCTTCAGGGCTATAAACGGAGAGGCCTCCACAGGCAGCCGGTATGGCTCTATAGAATGGATGGTGCTCCACTAGGGTGGCAGAGGCCAGTTTCCATGCAATTCTGTTCACCAGCGATTCATCCACCAGGGAGTGAGTGACTCCCTAGGCCCCCATTCGTCTTTCATTCAGGCCGTTGTAAGACACATGGGTGGTCATTACAACCCTGGAGGACGGTGTTGAAGCGGCAGTAAGACCGCCAACAGGCCGGCGGTAAAAAAATTGGAATTACGACTGTGGTGGAAACCGCCAACAAAGACAGCTACTTTAACACTCCGACCGCCACAGCGGTACAGACAAACAGCTTGGCGGTCACCGCCAACAGACAGGTGAAAGTCAAAGTACCACCCACAGTATCACAACCTACCAATCTGCAACCTTTTCCAGGGCGGATTCACCACGGACAAAAACATAGCGGAAACAGGACTTCGAAGGGAAAACGCTCACCTCTACACACCCCATGAGGAATCCGGATGCCATGGAACCAGAGCTGCACATTTTTCCAGCCCTCATCTTCTTGCTCCTCTACCAGGAGCACGAACGCCGGCGGCGAAGACAACGGTGAGTACTGCACCTACGACACAGGGGAGGGGGGAGGGAAAAACAGGGACACACACATGCAACACCCCCACCCCCACCCTCACCACCTTCAACACACACACTAATACATATTTATATATTATAGTTACACCCCGAACCCCTCCGGAAGAATGTAAAGACAAAAGGAAATGAGTGTAACCATTGTAATATATTAAAATCAAGTACGCAAACAAATATATATACACCATAAACAAAATATACACCAAGCTTAGTAGCCCAGGTAGTGCTCCAATGAAGTCCGTGGAACACTGGGCCCACATGGTATGGGCGAGGCCCACACAAGATCCCCGACCATGACGGAGAGAACACTGCAGGGGTATCAGAGAGCAAGAAAACAGGCACCTCAGGGGGAGGGAAAGGGGGGGCACCTCAGCCGGTTGAGTGCACGACGCCAAATCCACGAGGGGGTCACTTGCCCACTGTTCAATCCTGGGGAGTGCAAAGCCACAGTCTCTCAAGTCTCTAGAGTGGGTTGGTTGCCCACTGTTCCATCCTGGGGAGTGCAAAGCCACAGTCCCTCAAGTCTCTACAGCGGGTGGGTTGCCCACCGTTCCATCCTGGGGAGTGCAAAGCCACAGTCTCTCAAGTCTCTACAGTGGGTGGGTTGCCCACTGTTCAATCCTGGGGAGTGCAAAGCCACAGTTTCTGGATGCCTTTCTCCACTGGTTTTGGAGGGGGCCTTGTGCCCAAAGTGCTTCATGCTGCTAAGGACAGAGTTAGTGGATGTATCTCTCCACTGGTTCTGGAGGGGGCCTGGTGCCCAGAGTGCTTCATCCTGCTAAGGACAGAGGTAGTGGATGTATCTCTGCCATTGGTTCTGGAGGGGGTCTTGAGCCCAGAGTTCTTCATCCTGCTACGGACAGAGGTAGTGAATGTATCTCTCCACTGGTTCTGGAGGGGGCCTTGTGCCCAGAGTGCTTCATCCTGCTAAGGACAGAGGTAGTGGATGACAGTCTCCACTGGTTCTGGAGGGGGCCTTGTGCCCAGAGTGCTCATCCCGCTAAGGACAGAGGTAGTGGATGTATCTCTCCACTGGTCCTGGAGGGGGCCTTGTGCCCAGAGTGCTTCATCCTGCTAAGGACAGAGGTAGTGGATGTATCTCTCCACTGGTTCTGGAGGGGGCCTTGTGCCCAGAGTGCTTCATCCTGCTTGTGACTGACTCAGTAGCATCAGTGCCCTTGGCGCTCATGGGCCAGCGGTGCTTGTGGCGGCGGTGCCCTGTTCAGTTGTGCTGGGAGTGGCGGTGCCCTGTTCAGCAGTGTTTGGAACAGCGGTGCCCTGTTCAGCGGTGCTTGGAGCGGCGGTGCCCTGTTCAGTGGTGCTTGGAGCGGCGGTGCCCTGTTCAGCGGCGCTTGAGGCGCCGGTGCCCTGTTCAGCGGTGCTTGAGGCGGCGGTGCCCTGTTCAGAGGTGCTTGAGGCGGGGTGCCCAGTTCAGCGGTGCTTGAGGTGGCGGGCTCCTTTGCAGTGACTCAGCTGCTGGCGGTCCTCTCTGTCGCAGCGGGGCTTGTGTTGGCGGTCCTCTCAGTCCCAGCGGGGCTTGTGCTGGCGGTCCTCTCTGTCCCAGCGGGGATGATGTCGGTGGCCTCCTGGGCAGCAGGGATGATGGCGGTGGCCTCCTGGGCAGCGGGGATGATGGCGGTGCTCTCTTGGGCAGCGGGGATGATGGCGGTCTCCTTCGCCGTGCTGCTCTTCCCAGACTTTCCTGGTTTCTTGTGGCCCTTCCCCACCTTGGAAGGTGTCGCAGCTGACTCCACACTCCCACATGGACCCCTGGGAGTGGCTTTTTGGTGGCTGGAGTCTTCCCCCTCTCCCGCCGGGCACTGGCCAACTTCTGATGCTTGACAGGTGGGGGACTGTCCGTGCTGTGGCTCCGTGCCACACTGGTTGCCCTGGTGGCCGGTGCACTCCAGATTCCGGTGACTACAGGCACCACTGGTCCCGGAGATGTTGTTGCTGAGGTGCTAGGTTGGGACCTGGAGAGTCGCGCCCTAGGAGACAGACGGGGTGGGGGAGGTGTAGGAAAGAGGTCAAGGTTGGACAGGAAACGTTTTTGGGAGACACTGGGACGGGTAGCTGGAGGGGGTTTGGGAGTGGAGGAAGAGGTTGTGGTTGTAGGAGGTGTTCGTTTGGTGACTTTCGGTGAAGGTGCATGCGCTGGAGGCTGTCGTGAGGTGGATGGCTGTTGGGTGGGTGTGTGCCTGCATTTGTGTATCTTGGGAGGTGGCGTCACAGACACACTGGGAGAGGACACAGGGGACTTGTGAATGGTAGTGGGGGTGGTGACTGCACGTGAGCGGGGTGTGGTGGTGGGTGTGCTGGTGATGGCAGTAGTGGCTGTAGATAGAGTACATGCAGGTGTGAGTGTAGGCGAGACTGGGAGGGAGGAGGGAGACGAGGTGGAGGGGGACACAGTGGAGGCAGTGGATGTTGGTGTGTCTGCAAGTGTGTGTGATGCTTGCGTGAGTGCCTGTGGGATGTGTGGTGCTTATGTTTGCCAGAGCTTCCCTTGTGTGTTGAGGTGTGTGCATGCTGGTCTGATGGTGTGCTTGGGATAGGCTGGGGTACAGGGGATTGGGTCTGGGTGGAGGAAGTTGGAGGGGGGAGGCTAGAGACAGGGACAATGGCTGCCATCAGTGCTGAGGCCAGAGTCTGAAAAGCTTGCTGAAGGGCCGCCTGACCAGAATGAATGCCCTCTAGGAATGCATTGGTTTGTTGCAACTGCCTTTCGACACCCTGGATGGCATTCAAAATGGTAGACTGCCCAACAGTGAGGGACCTGAGGAGGTCAATGGCCTCCTCACTGAGGGCAGCAGGGGTGACTGGGGCAGGGGATGAGGTGCCTGGGGCGAAGGAGATGCCCACCCTCCTGGGTGAGTGGGCACGGGGCAAAGGCTGAGGGGCTGCTAGGAGGGCAGTGCTGGTAGGGGGGTGGCGGCTGTACCTGTAGATGCGGGGGGCACAGATGTTGCCGCCACCACAAGGGAGCTCCCATCAGAGTACAAGTCTGTATCGCTGGTGTCAGCTCCTGTCCCCGCCGTGGAGCTTCCCTGGTGAACTCCGAGTCCGTAGTCTCGACCTACATGGACATGTGGGATGCAGCTCCCTTGTGCTCCGGTGCCACTGCTCCTCCGCCTGATGATGCTAATGCACACAAGAACAGGGAGACCACAAAAAGGGGGGGACGACAGAAGAAAGACATGTTCAGTGCATGCATTACCGCTACGGTTGGCGGACACGACAGACACAGAAGCCCCCTGCACTACGCTGCTCTCTTGGGCTCCGCTGTTCAATCCCTGGGAAATGGCCTACTAGGCTATGGACGACATCTGCACACATGGATGACACTGGGGCATGACTACGTGTACTTGGCACTCTATAAAGGTGGGGTGCCACATGGCCTGCCTTACGGAGGGACCTTGCCTACTAAACTCGCCCTGGCCTAGGGAAACCCACAGCCCACCTCCCCCACCCAGACCCCTCCACTGCGCGCAAAATCAGCAGGATGAGAGTGTACTCACCCCCTTGTGGCTGCTGTGATACCCTCAAGCGCCCATCCAACTCCGGGTACGCCACCGCCAGGATTCTGAACATCTGGGGGGTCATGGTGCAACGGGCACCCCTCCCACGTTGGGAGGCCATCCCCAGCTGAGCCTCCGCCATCTTCTTGCTCCAGCGGCGAATGTCCTCCCATCTTTTCCGGCAGTGGGTGCTCCGTCTGTGGTAGACCCCCAGGGTCCGCACGTCCTTGGCGATGGCACGCCAAATATATTTTTTCTGGTGGGCGCTGACCTACATGAATTGTACAGAGGGAAGAGAAACTTATCACCAACTGCACCGTCACAGTCATTGGCCCCCATCCCTACCCTTGCCATGTGGCACATGCACTCACCGTCGTTTCATGCACTCCGCACTCTCCCCCCCCTTCTGACATCCACCCCACTCCACACAGGCATAGCCCATACAGCATGCTCCCAGTGTACTTACCTGTTTGTCTGGAGGACCGTAGAGTAGCGTGTACTGAGGGAGGACCCCGTCCACGAGTTTCTCCAACTCCTCCGATGTGAAGGCAGGGGCCCTATCCCCAGACAATCGAGCCATTGTCTCTTCCAGACCGAGGTCACAGCAGCACTTGCAGTGTAGGTCCTCACCTGTCGAAGATCAGGTATCGAGTGATTGAACAGATAGAAAATGGCGGTCACGTCCGCAGCGGTGCGTACCATCACTGCCGGCGTACATCGTCAATGGCTCCTGGGACCCATAGTGTCCAATGTTAACCAATGCAGCATTGCGCCGCGGTCTTCGACCGCCTACCGCGACGGTGTACAACGCCAGCGCAGTTACCTCACATCCCATTGTCCCACTTTAGAGGTCAGGCAGCCGCCATTTCATGGGCCCACATGGCTTCATTTTAAACTGCGTCACACATACCTAGGCCTAGACTCAACACACATACAGGCCACTTTTCGGATTATGATTTGTGTTCTGTGTAAGCGATGGGTACGTACTTCTGAGTTGGTTGACTCTGTGCTCGCTGTTGTCCTTCATAGGCACCGTCCGCTGGGACATGTGAGGAGATGGCGGCATCCTCCGGTGTACAGACCGCTGGTGGATCTATCGACAATGGAGGAAAGACATGTGATCATCACATAAAGGCTTGACAGTGGCACAATCCAGGAACTGTGTACCCAGCTGGAGCCAGACCTGATGTCAGCTATCCGCCATCCCACAGGAATACCCCCTCAACTGCAGGTGCTGTCAGTGCTCCATTTCCTTGCAAGTGGGTCATTTCAATCAACAGTGGCCATAGCATCAGGGATGTCCCAGCCTATGTTTTCCAACGTGTTGTCTGCCCTGCTGAAACACATGCGGAGCTACATCGTTTTCCCTCAGGTGGAGGATTTGCCTACAGTGAAAGGTGATTTCTATGCTCTGGGACATATCCCCAACATCATAGGTGCCATTGATGGGACACATGTGGCTTTGGTCCCCCCCGCAGGAGTGAACAGGTGTACAGAAACCAGAAGAGTTATCATTCTATGAATGTGCAGATGGTATGTTTGGCAGACCAGTACATCTCTCATGTTAATGGCAAGTTCCCTGGCTCAGTGCATTATGCCTACATCGTGCGGAATAGCAGCATCCCTTATGTGATGGGTCAACTCCAGAGGCACTGTGTGTGGCTATTAGGTGAGCACCTGGAAACAAGTCTGTGGGAATGGTTGTCTGTGTCTGGGGTCATCCCTACAGGTTAGTGTGTGTCTAACAGTTGTTCCTCGCCATATGCAGGTGACTCTGGTAACCCCAACCTGTAGTGGCTACTGACCCCAGTGAGGAATCCCACGACAAGGGCAGAGGAATGCTACAATAAGGCCCATGGGCGAACACGGCGGATAATCGAGCGGACCTTTGGCCTCCTGAAGGCCAGGTTCAGGAGCCTCCATATGACAGGTGGATCACTATTCTACTCACCAAAGAAGGTGTGCCAGATCATCGTGGCCTGCTGTATGCTTCACAACTTAGCTTTGCGACGACAGGTGCCTTTTCTGCAGGAGGTTGGTCCAGATGGCGGTGTTGTTGCAGCTGTGGAGGCTGTAGACAGTGAAGACGAGGAAGCAGAAGAAGAGGACATCGACAACAGGGACTCAGTGATCCTGCAATATTTCCAGTGAGACACAGGTAAGAATGAAAACCTCAAAGAAACAACAAAAGGGGGGGGCAGAAAATGGGATATTCGGAGTACAAACTCCTGGTCCCGTGCGTAAGGTTCCCAATAGTCAATGAATCAAAAAAGATTACACACGGTTCCAAACAATACAGAAGGTTTCTTTCAAAAGAGTGGTTCAATCAATAGATGAAAACCGAAATTTTCGAAGCAAGAGCCCTCACTCACCATCCGGTGACATGCTTCATCATAGGGCCCAGCTCCTCGTCAGGCCGGCGCTGCAATGTCTGACGGGCCCCACAAGGGGGCTCTTTGCCAGAGATCTTTTAAGAATCGGGTATAGCCGGTCAAGAATAATAAAGTGAAGGATTGGTAAATAGAAAAATGTTAAAAATGACTAGAGGTAACTTCTAATAATTTTTAATTCTATGCTGATACCTCTGACATGATTAAAACCAGTATACGGGGAATTAGTGGAATAATGTCCACATACCCCATAAAAAAACAGGTAGGTATAGTTGTTGTGTCTGACGAATCGCATAAGATCATTTTTTGACGAGAAAAAAGCGAGAAACATGTTGACCAACTACATTTTTTACTATTCCCTATTAAGAGACACAAAAAGATCTCCGGCAAAGAGCCCCCTTGTGGGGCCCGTCAGGCATTGCAGCGCCGGCCTGACGAGGAGCTGGGCCCTATGATGAAGCATGTCACCGGATGGTGAGTGAGGGCTCTTGCTTCGAAAATTTCGGTTTTCATCTATTGATTGAACTACTCCTTTGAAAGAAACCTTCTGTATTGTTTGGAACCGTGTGTAATCTTTTTTGATTAATTAAGAATACAAACCTGCCTACTACATGTACTTTAACACTACTACCTCTCTACTGTCTGTCGTTTTCACACAGTGTTTGGTCACTGAGTTGTCACTTTCCCTTACGATTTCACAGATGTGGGTCCCACTGTGTGACATCTGCTTTGATTCCTCATGGACTAGAGCTGTGTGACATAGGTATGTTGACATTACAATTGAAAGAGCTTTTTGCCACAGTAATTGACAATACACTAATTCAAAATCACAGACTGACTCCAGATTGTTTTGTGCTTCAAGGGTGTTTATTTAAGTGCTCAATATTGGAGGGGGTTGCAAAATGGGGAGGGGTGATGGTGGAGGTATGTCCATGGCAGAGTCCAGTCTATTGGTCTCACAGGTGCATTGCCCAAATGGGCATAGGAAGTGGAGCTGGGGCAGTTTAAGGATGGACAGGGTGACAAAGTGGGACAGAAGGATGACATTCAGGGTGATCTCATTTCTTGGCGGGGGTCTTGGCATCATTCTCTGTCTTTGTCCTGGATCTCAGGGACCGTTTGCGGGGTGGTTCTCCCTCTGCAGGGGGTGGGGTGCTGGTGTGGTGGTCCTGTGGCGGTGCCTCCTGTCCACTAGCGCCGGCGGAGGTGGTGGGCAGTTCATCATCCAGGCTAGTGTCAGGGGCCCCTTGTTGTTCCACAGTGTCCCTCCTGGTGTTGAGTACTTCCTTCAGCACCCCTACAATGGTGCCCAGGGTGGAATTAATGGCTCTGAGTTCCTCCCTGAAGCCCAAATACTGTTCCTCGTGCAGGCTTTGGGTCTCCTGAAACTTGACCAGTACCGTTGCCATCGTCTCCTGGGAGTGGTGGTAGGCTCCAATGATGTTGGAGAGGGCCTCGTGGAGAGTGGGTTCCCTTGGCCTGTCCTCCCCCTGTCGCACAGCAACCCTCCCAGTTCCCCTGTGTTCTTGGGCCTCCGTCCCCTGAACCGTGTGCCCACTGCAACTGCCCCCAGGTCCCTGTTTTTGGGTTAGTGGGTTAGTCTGGGTTCCCTGTAGTGGTGAACACACTGCTGATTGACGTGTCCTGGGGACAGAGGTATGGGCCCGCTGGGTGGGTGCTGTGCTGGTGTTTCCAGAGGGGGGAAGCTCTGTCGTGGCCTGTGACTGTGTGATGGGAACCGACTGTCCCGAGGTCCCCGATGGGCCGGGCTGGTCATCTAGATCCAGTTGGACAGAGCTGCTGTCATCACTGTGGGCCTCTTCTGTTGGTGGTGTGGACATGTGTGGACCCTCCTGTCCGTGACGTTGGGTAGAGGTCCTGCAGGGGTATAAAAGGATGTTTATTACATCTGTGTGTGCCAAGGTGTGCAGTGGGTGGGTGACCGTGTACCCAAGTGCTTGCATTCCTGTGTGGGACCTTATGGGATGATGGTTTAGGGGGGCGTATGGGTTTGTGCAATGGGCATGCTTTGGTGATGGGTGTCCATGCTTTGGTGTTGCATGCAGGGCTTGGTGTTGGGATGTGTGGTTTGTGATGTTGGGACATTTGTGAGGAGTTGGAGTGATGGGGGTGAAGGTGAGGGTATGTGATGGCATGCAGGTAGGGTGGGGGATGTAATAGTTACGATTTGACTTACCAGAGTCCATTCCTCCTGCTACTCCTGCGAGGCCCTCAGGATGCAGAATCGCCAAGACCTGCTCCTCCCATGTTGTTGTGGGGGAGGAGGTGGGGGTCCGCTGAACCGCAAGGTGGTGTCTTGAGACCACTTAACGCACCTTCCCCCGTAGGTCGTTCCACCTCTTCCTAATGTCATCCCGATTTCTTGGGTGCTGTCCCACTGCGTTGACCCTGTCCACTATTCTTCGCCATAGCTCCATCTACCTTGAAATGGAGGTGTGCTGCATCTGTGATCCAAATAGCTGTGGCTCTACCCGGACGATTTCCTCCACCATGACCCTGAGCTCGTCCTCCGGGAACCTGGGGTGTCTTTGCCGTGCCATGGGGTGGTGTGGGTGATGTGTGGGGTGGTGTGTGTGGTGATAAGTGTGCTGATATGTAGTGGGGTGTTGTGTGAGGTGCGTGGAAGTTATGTGGGTGATGGTCTGGTGTGCCTGTGGATACCAGTATTGTTGATGGCGGTGTCTCTGTGTGTGCTTCTTTCTCAATTGTGGTCGTAGAGGTTTGTGGGTGATGTAGGTGTGTGTTTTATATTGTATTGGGTGTGTGGGAGTGGTGTGTGTATGTGTATCAGGTGTGTGTATTTTGAATTGTCCAATGTGGCTGTGTTTTGTAAATGTGTGTGTATTTTGAGCGTGGTGGTGTGTACCGCCAATATGAAAGTGTGTTTCTTGCTTCAAAGCGTAGATAATGATCGTAATTAAGTTATATCGAAAGTAACACTGTAGGTTTATGGAGTAAGTTTGCATATCTACCAAGAATCAGCAGGTGACATATAGAATGACAATGCCTTTAGCATGCCTTTACCGCAGACAATAACCACTCAGCTTTAGACAACTTAAAAATTACCAGTCCATGCCGAACTTAGAGGAAAAGCCCGTCTGTCCCAGTACAAACATGCAGGTTGCCAGTGGCAAAGGACAGTGCCATAACAAAGGCTCTGCAGCCCCTGCGGTGTGGGGGAGGCCTGAGCTCCAGGAGGCCGCCTCACTACAGTACATTGTGCATGGGCGACAAACCCCTGACTGGGGCCAGGGGGGCGGGGTGCCCTCACGGTTACTGAAGGGGGCCCCTTCCACACCATTGGCAAAGGGTGCAGTACAGCCAAAATGGTACTAAAGAAAAAGATTTCTGAACAAACTAAGGGGCAGATTTAAGAAAAGTGGCACTGCATCCATTAGCGCCCCCTAACACCACCATGTCTGCGCCGTATTTAAGTTGCGGCACACCATGGTGGTAGTTAGGGAACCCGCGTCAAAGTTTTTGACACTAGTTTGGCACTTTGCAGGATTAGCGCCAAACATTTTTATGCTAATCCTGCAAAGCTTATGGAGGCCCATTATAAATAATGGTGTGCCTCCTTTTAATGCCTGCTCTGTGCAGGCATTAAAAATATCTCAAAAAATGGCGCAAAGAAATCTAAAAGATTTCTTTGCGTCATTTTTTGGCCCCCCCTAATGGGGGAACATCCCCTTACATACATTATGCTTGGCACAGGCATAATGTGGTGCAAGGGTTTACAAAGTGGCACAATGTATGCAGTGTGCCACTTTGTAAATATGGCATGGGGAAAAGGCCACCTTAGCGCCGCCTTAGAATAAAAAAATTATGCTAAGGTGGCACAAATGTGGCACAAGGGGCTCTTAAATCTGCCCTAAGACTTTCATACAGCAACAACTCCTTACTTTGCCTGAGATGCAATCAGTAAGTCCCTAAGTTATATGCAATTTACAATAAACAGTCACACACATTCCCAGGGCACCAATGTAAAAATAAAATGATTCAGAAAATGTTAAAAATAGTTATTAAAGTTGACTAGCAGCAATAAATGAACGACAAGGGGGAATACATAAAAACTCTTTGCACAACAAAAGAGTTAACAATCAGTCACACGTGCAAGAGCCAAGAAATAAAACCCAGTTCATTGATCCACCTCTAGAAGGAGTCCTGGGGTGGATATTTGAATCTAGACCCAGCAGAAGGCCAAGATGCCCCAGGCAAAGGAAATCTGCTGCCTCACCAACAGGTTCATTGTGGCAGTAATGTCTCTCACGAAACTCCTTTTAACGCTTCCTTTCCCCAACTCGTCACAGGACAGTGCAGGGTCAGTGAGGCTTGCTTATCCCACCCCACTTTATGATGATTAGGAAAGGTGAGCTGCACTTGCAACCTCACAAATTGATACACAACTTTGGGCAGAAAACAACACATCTGGAAAGAGCTATTGTAGTTCTGTCGCTAGTGGATGGAGAATGGGAAACCAGGATGTCTTTGTTCGAAAGGAAATGACTACAATATGACATGTTAACAGTCCTGTAAACCAGAATATGTTCTTAGAGAGCGAGTATTAAGGGCAGTGAGCAAGTCAGTGAGAATGAGTCAGTCAGTGTGAGAGAGACCAAATGTGACCATATGTCCTGAGCCTCCGCCTCACAGTGACCTCGCAACTGAAGTCCAAAGCTGTAAGGACCAGTGGCTCAGAGCGGTTAGAAAAAATTCTCCTTCAGGATGAGACCTAAAAAAGGTGCCATATTGGAAAGAGGCGGACATGTTACTCTGCACGTGAATTGTCCCACGCATGCCCATAGCTACCACTCACAGTAGAAGCTGCCCTTCACAAATAACTATTGCTTTGTGAACGTTTACCGACTGACATAGGCAGGTAGTAGGCTTTCAATGATTTGCATCCACGGGAAGGGTGCCAAACCAATTATCCATATCACTGCTTTTTGCAAGGGGGGCACACCTCCTTTCATTGCGATTCTAGAGGAGTTCCAGAAAATGCATTTGTAAAGCACATGCTTGCTGATTATGTTTATTGTTTCCGAATTTAAATAAATGTATTTTATTGTCTTTGGCTGGTTAGACCAATTGGAATTCAATCTGTGACCACTGGTTCAAATAGAGATCCCTGCTAATGATGCATTGGTACTCTCAGCCACCAGACAAAGCCCTTGTGAGTTGCTAAGTCATTTGCTACTTGGTAAGCTACTTTGTTGCTTTATGTGTTTCATATTCACCCGGGCAAAGCCTGGCACTTAAGCAGCACAAGATACCTCAGCCCGATGAAGGGTTGTTCAGTTATGCAGTGCCTTTTTCCAGTGTGTCAAACAGATCTTTTTACCTACATCAGGTAAGGGACATTGGGCCATATGTACGAACACATTTTCCCATTGACACAGAATGGTAAAAACCCTTTGCCACATCTGGCCAATTGTGAAGGAGAAATCAAACCTTTAAAACGTAATATATATTGCCAGTTTATATGAGTGACCTACGTTACAGGGCATTCATGATTGCTAAAAAATGAGCCACCTTACTCTAAAATGTGAGCAAAAAATGTCAGCTCGAGAGAACCTTTTGCAGACTAGAGCCCTCGAAGTACGTATTTCTGTGGCTGCAGCGTTTACCGTGGGCCTATGAAGTGGAGTTCTTGGCCTAAATGTTCACCTCAAAGCTGTTAAAAAAGTAAGGGACTGATTTAAGAGCCCCTAGCACCATCCTAACAACTCTTTAGCGTCATTTATTGGATGCTAATGTGACGTTAGAAGGCCAAAAACGCTGCACCATATTTACAAAGTGGCGCAATGCATGCATTGCACCACTTTGTAACCTTTTGCTCTACATTTTACCTGCGTCAGGCATAATGTATGCAAAGGTGGCATTCCCCTGTTAGGGGGGTAAAAAATGGCACAAAGAAATCTGGAAGATTTTCTTGTGCCATTTTTTCAGCACTTTTAACACCTGATCAGAGCAGGCATTTGAAGGGGGCCTGCCATTGAATACAATGGGCCCCTATCTACTCTGCAGGAGTAGAGCAAAAATTGTGGCGGTACTCCTGCAGAGTACATCCATAGCGTCAAAAATAATGACGCTATTGCCCACTACCCTGCGCCATGGTGTGCAGCATTTTAAATAAGGCACACCATGGTGGCGGTACAGGGGTGCTAAGGGGCATAAGGAAAGTGGCCCTGCACTGGGCCCAGCCCCACTTTCCATAAATCAGCCCCTAAATATTTTTAGCTCAAACATTTACCAAAATAGCGACACATGGGGCGCAAAGCCCACCAGTCATATGGCAAAGGTTAACTGGTCACCACTGGGCTGTTGGCTGCTGCTGCCTATAGGAATTTGAAGACCTGTCAGCTTTCCTTAAGATTGTGGAAACATTCCGAAATGATGGGACGAAAAAATGTATATTGTCTGCACACAGGAATCAACCCATTAAGAATTCAAATGTGATTCAAATAGTTTACAAACAATTATTCCTTGTGTTTTATGAACATGTTTGGTTTTCCTATTTACAAAATGTCGCGTTTACATCACAGACACTGTTTTCAAAACAGCAGTATTCAGACTTTAGATTTAAGCCAAGCATGGTGCATTAATTTGCATAGTCAAATATTTTGAATGGTAAAGTGTCTGCCATTGAGTCACATATCTAATAAGTGAGAATCTGCACGGCTGTTGTGTGATAGAATGAATTGCCACCAAAGGATCTCCAATGTGATCACAGGGTAAAATTGAAGCTAAAGCAATATTTCAGAACTTAACTGGGAGCAAAGTATAAACGAACCCCATTTTTTCCCCACAAAGTCACACAAGGTCTCCCTCTGGGTAGTAAAAAGAACAGTGTTAATAAAATGGTGTTTGTCCTTCTGTGCATAACATTTTGCAGGGCCCTGATCTGTTGAAGTTGTTTTGTTTTTTCTTTCCCAAGAACTTTGTGTACCTATTAGCCGACGGATCCTTTTTGTATAAATTTAGTTAAAATGTTAAAATAGCCAGATACTAATTCCACACAATGTGCCGCAGAATGTGTCACATAACATTCTCCATTACATCAGTGAATTGCTGAATTATTTGCCATTTGTTGAAGAGTAATTTACCTTTTCTCGATGCATTATGTGGTCAATCATGTTGCTCAGTTAAGTCATTTCTGTTGTATATTTTCATTGGTCCTAGTTTTCATTAAAAGTACAATTTGGTTGTAAAAGCTTAATAGAAGCTCGCATATTTTTTTGCTCAAACGCATTCCTGCAGTAAAAGGAGTTCTGATGAAGGCAGAGATAGAGTGTGTACTGATAAAATACCGGTTGTACATTTTTGATACAGGTTTGTGCCCAGTGTGTGGGGCAAGGTAGAAATTAGCCATACACACTATTACCAAAAAGGTATGTTTAAATATGTTTAAACTGATTCCTAATTTCCATCTTTTAAATCTAAGTCAAAGTTTCACTCCACCATGTGACTGGAAAGTAAGGAAGGGTTGACTCTGACAGCAGGAGCCTCTGGCTTCTCCTTAGTTTGGTAGAACATGTTGGAAGAACATGCTTCCACTTGGATGATAAGGTAGGACAGAGGTCAGGGACTTAATGGTGAGTGAAGGATTCTACCAAGGTGAAGTGAAACCCTAAACTTAGTGAAGCTGGAGGATACCATAGTGAAGAAGAGTTTCCCTGGTCCTGGGCACAAATAGACGTACCAAAGCATAATTTTGAATGATTGTTTATGTGCAGGAAGGTGTCCCTTCCTGCAGGTAAACAATCATCCATGGCATTTTGCTTCTTCTATGTGTGCTGCAGAATGCTGTTTGAGTGGAGGATCTGCTAGGGGTGAATCAGTCGATTGTGTCTCTATTGTGAACTGGAGCTGAACCTTCTATTCATTTATAGGTGAGGCATAACCTACATTTTTAAGGTGGACCTCGTTTTCACTGGAACCAAATGGAGGGAGCTGCTGTGCTGGTAGATATTCTACTCTTATCCAGTGTTTTCTATAGTAACAAGGCTTTCTGCATGAAGATGGTAACTAAGAGAATCTAAACTCCCTTTTCAAGTTATGTTCACAGCATCAAGATGTACATTTTATAGCATCTCGTCAAGGGGTAAATTAATATTGCACAAGCCTATTTATGCATAACAAATGAATTATATAAATATAATTTAATTATATTTATTTAATAAACAGCTGATATTGGCCAACCAGTCATGCAGACAACACTGCATGTTTTATAGAGAGCGATGTTCAATGAAGGAGAGCTGGACCCCAGTGGTGAAAGGTAAATGCTTTCATGAAGTGAGTGACTGCTGTCCTCTCAAGCGGAGAATGTTCAGTAGGTACTGACCCTTCAAGCTTCTAAACTTAATTAATCTATAATACATGGGACTCTGCAATCCCTGTATCAATGCACGTCTCTCATTTCTTAATCTGCAAATTTGAATGCACCCAGTTGCCAATTATAAAGGAAAGATGTCAGAACTAAACAGTAATAAGTTATTCTAGTCAAGCTCTGAAGGCACAATGCCTTCTGCCAGAACCCGAGGTGAAAGGCAAGTCTGATCACGGAGAAGCTGTTTAAAGCAAAGAAAAAGGGATGTTGGTTTTCTTTCTTCTGCTTTATTTTTCTAGCTTGCAGTGACAAGCAGAAAGAACAACTTTATTTTTTGTACTCCCTAGCTAATTGTAGAAAAGTTAGAATCTTTCTGAATGATTCTACACCTTCTAAGCTACTACAGTTTTTTTAAATTACTTGTGTTGTACTGTTACTTAATATATTTTACCAACAAATATCTAACAGGTCTTTGATGTGTTTAATTTTACACTAAAGGTTCTGTTTTTTATTCTTCATGTTCGCAAACATTCTCTCTCTTTCATATGAAATGTGCTATGCACCAAAGGTTTAAGTGGTTTGTAGGAAAGGCGACAGTGTAACCATGTTTTATACGGAATATATTACTTCCTACCGTATGTGATAAGGATATTGCAATTCACCTCAGAGTACCATAACCTTATAAAGCAACTCAGCCTCGTTCCTATCTATGGTTATGGAACTCCTTGGTGACTTGCAATATCCTTGTACTATACTGCAGGGGCCCTTTATCCCTTATATTAAGCTAGAAATGTAAAATGTCATTAAGAGTCCCTGCACCAGAGACCCTGGGGTAAAGAGGACACGTTAAAGCTTGTCATTCACATGCACACACATCATTGGTTATAGGGAAGTGTAGTGCGCATATCTAATATTGTGTAAAGAGACCCATTTCTCTTCATGCCCTATGAGGATAATAGGCAAAAGTCCTTGTATCATTTGACCTCATCAACGAACTCTGAGTTCAAAAGAAAACTTATACCCACCCTTGCAACCTATTTTAGGACATATAAGTGTTTCCTTCAGCTGGTAGACAGGACAACATGGCTTTGTTAAAAGACAGCAGCAAAGAAGACAGACCTGGGTTTAGTGTACTTGTATTTTGCTGCTCACAATGTTATTTCTGTCTTGTTCCTCCCTCTCCCTGTGTTGGTGTGGAAATATTTTCTGATTGATTCTAATAAAGCCTGAAACCCTGCTGGCTGATTTCACCTTCCATGTCAGAGGCTAAGTAAGAAATTGAGCCAGGTTGGTGTATTCGACACCTGCTCCATCGCGGTCAGTCTGGAATTACATCTAGGTCTTTGTCATCTGTGAACAGTAAATTCTGATTGGTGCCTTACTTTTACTTGTTGCTTTTTGCCCTACAACTTTAAAAATGAATTCATCTGTTTCCCCCTATTGGACTCTAATAATTTCCTCTGGTTTTCTATATAAAATTGTCTCTATTGTGGAACATGGCTGTGGGATCTTTACTTTGTTGTGGCTTTTTAATTATTTTGGTGCTGCTAAATACTTTGCACTATTTCTTAAGTTAAGCCTGTCTGCTCTCTGCCATAGCTACCAGGTTTTGAACCCAGGTTCAATTATTGAACTTGTGTGCTGGACCTGATAAAACTTTGGACTTATTTCTTGGGAAGGACTCACATCAACCCCAACTAGTACCCCATGTTATCACATTCACTTCTGTGGAAGACATATCAATATCAGCTCAAATGGTTGTGACCGTCACATGTAATAGAGCTTACATTAGCTATAATGGCTTTTCTAGTCTAATGTTTTGTGGCAAGATCACATAAGCAACCTCTGAAGGCTCTTTAGAGACTATTCGTGGAATTTAATTCGAAACTGTCTACATTATTTAGAAAACTCAGTGGACAAAATTCAAAGTATCATCAAAATCTGGTACCACATATTATTCTTAAATACTTAAGCATGGGGACAGACCTTTCTAAGTATCCTGGGAAAAGGCCCACAATTCTGAAACTCAGTTATTTCATGGCTTAGCTCAGTATTTAATTATCTGCAGTTCTAAAAACTCTTGACACTGAGTTATTCGGCTGATCTGTCAACTAGACCTCCACCTCTTCTAAGGGAATGACAGAAGATTACCAGGTGTAAGGCCAGTTTCTGTAATCAGCTAGGGTCTAACCCACTTCTTGCCATTCTTCTTATTCTCTAGGTCTGTTCTTGTAAAGGTGTGAAGTGTCTATGTCACATAAAACATGATACGAACAGCCAACTAACTAAGTAAAATAATAATTAGTAAAGAAACTAAATGATGGTCATCTCACTGCATTTGATTAGACATTTTAGGTGTAGTGACTGTCTGTAACCGTGATTCAGAGAATGCCAGCTACAACACAAGTACTGGTGGGAAGTGCATTTCCAGATGCCACATATGCAAGTGTGGCATGGCCCACAACACAAGGGGCCATATTTACAAGGCTCTTGCACTTGCTGCGCCACCCTGCGCCACCGGGAAAGGGCAGAAATGCACCATATCTACAAGATGTGGCACATTTCTGTGCTCTCCCCCTGTGCCTGCGCACAAATTGCTGCCATGCGCAAGTGCAGGCACCCTTGCACCGTGGTTCAAGGGTGCCTGCATTGTGGGGATGATAGCTTTTTTGCAGGAAGGAATACCTTCCTGCACAAAAACAATCTATGGAGGCAATTTCCTCCTTCTATGCAGAATGCAGCACACATAGAAAGAGGTAAAAAGAGGGAGAAATAAAGATATTTCCCTCCGTTGTGTCACTCATACGCCACCTCTGGAGTGGCGTAGACTTTTAACTCATTCCCTAGTTTACAAAACCTTGTAAAACTGGGAATGCATCAAAATCCATGGATGTTGTGTGGAGAAATCAATGCATTACCCATGTAAACGCCTCCTTGATGCAATGTAAGGCAATGTAGTGACTTTCACTGCATTGCCTTACTCCACATCAACAAGGCATTCAAAAGCCACGCAGAGTGGCTTTGAGTGGCCTTGTAGATATGAGTCAAAAGCTTGTGCCACTAGTGCATCACTAAAAGTGACGCCCCAGCGGTGCAGGCTTCTTGTAAATACGGGCCCAGATGTACAGGGAAAGGAAGTATAAATAACTAGAGAGTATAGATTGAATCAGCTTTAAACACATATAACTGTTTTAGCATTTTACATTATTAGAGTGAGGGGAAATGGTGTACATATATTTCCAGAGCAGTGTGTACCTGTTGGTATATTATGTTATCTTGGGTGGATTTGTATGGCACGGCTTATCACTTGTGAGGGTATACAGGTGCTGGAGCAGGAGCGTGGGCCTGGCAGTGCTCCTAGTTGAACAGCCAGTCCATCAGCTTCTTGCAGACGTTGAGGAGTGGAGAAGCAGTTTTGATGTGTTGAAAAAGATTGTTCCAGTTTTTGTCAGCAATGAAGGAGAAAGCATACTGCCCTGTCTTGCTTCAGTGATTGTGTGGGATTCATGTGAGGGAAAAAGAGGTGGAGTGTAGTTGCCTGGAGGGATGGTAGAGTTGGAGTCGGTCATTGAGGTAAGCTGGTCCTGTGCTATGGAGGGCTTTGTAGGTATGGATGAGCAGTATGAACTTGCAACGTTTTTTGAAGGGTAGCCTGTGAATTTCAGTGAGATAGTGGGTGATGTGGGTGCTTCTGGGGACTTCTAGGATGAATCTGGTGGCGGTGCTTTGGATGGTCTGGAATCTTTGCACACATTGGTTGGAGATGCCAACAGAGAGTGTTGCCATAGTCGAGTCTGATGGTGAAGAGGGATTGAGTGACCGTGCATCTTGTGAGCTTGGGTAGCCATTTCAATATCTTGCAGAGCATTCTGAGAATGTGGCAGCAGTATGCGATCATTGTGTTGACCTATTTTTTCATCTTGAGTTTGTCATGAAGGACAATGCCAATGTTTCTGGCATGATCTGTGAGGGTGGGCATGGACCCAGGTAAGTGGGCACCAGAAGATGTCTCAGTGTGAGATTTTATCTCCAAAGATCAGGATCTCTGTTTTGCCCATATTAACCCAATGTGTTTTCTGATAATGTTGGCACTGTGTTAGGGTGTTAACATGAAATAATTTTAACAAATGATGTTCCTACATCTGTAAGGGTTGATTTGAAAAACAACACCTAGACAAATTCTGCAAAGACAAGATATTGAACCTGTCAATTCAGCTCGGTGGATCAGTCCTGTAGTTATAGCTAGAAGAATAAAATTAGCAGATTCACTTGTGCGCTGACTTACATTCGCGCAGTAAGAATATAATTGTAGATTGCCATCCCTTCCCAAAAATAAATGAGATATTGTTCACCTTAGAAGGTGCCAAAGTTTTCAATAACATTGATCTCAAAGCTGCTTATCACCAGGTACCACTTTACGCAGAGTCACAAGTCCTTACTTCATTCATCACTCCTTCTGGGGCTTACAAATACTTATGCTTGCCATTTGACTTGGCATCAGCGGCAAACGAGTTCCAGAAGCTATTGTATTCTCTGTTTAAGGATGTTTGCCTTCCAAGAAGATATTCATAATTTTGCATAAACAGTTGATGGACATAATCACATGTTAGATCGAGTATTGCATATTTTAAGCAAACATGGTTTGACAGTGGCAAAGGATAAATGTAAGTTTCTGACAAACAGAGTGGAGTATCTAGGTCACTGCTTAACCACATAAGGGGTTAAGCTTAAAGAAGATCTTGTGAAGGTGCTGAGAGAGGTGTCTCCTCCTAATTGCAAGAAGAGTTAAACTGCTTTTTAGGATTAAGTGACTATCATTCTAGATTTGTGAGTGGATATGCCATTCTTATGGAGCCACTTAAAAGGATGCTTAGAAAAAAAGAAAGGTTTGGATGTGGAGATGAAGAACAAAAAGTGTTTTTAGAGATTAAAGAAATGTTAACCAAAGTTCCTGCATTAAAATCATATGTTATTTTGCAGCAGTGCATCATAACTGTTGACGCTAGTTCTGTTGGCCTTGGTTCTGTGTTATGTCAGTGTATTGGCAACACTGAAGTTACCATTATGTTTGCCTTGAGGGTTTTATCGGATGTAGAAAGAAAGTATAGCACTATAAAGACGGAAGCACTTGTTTGAGTGTGGGCTATTGAGAGGTTCAAGATATATGTGTGGGGTACACAATTTATTTTGTGCACCGATCACAAACCTTTAATGCATTTATTAGGAGACAAAGGCACATCTTCGGTATGAGTTTCATCTAGGCCAAAAGGAATCTTACCCAAGCTGCAGGAGTACCATTTTCAAGTTAGGTTTATTCCTGGAAGTCGCAATGCTAGATCAGATTGTTTATCCAGACTGCCTCCCTTGGATAGAGAAAGGGCACCTAATGAAGAACTTTTAGGTAATTAATCTGTTGTAGCCAGCCAAGATGTTGTTGAAAATTGTCAAGGTGTAGAGTCAGAGCAAGAATGGAAGAAAGCATGCAAAGAAGACAGTGTACTACATAAAGTTAAGGAACCTGTGCAACATGGGTGGCCACATGTTAAGCATTTGAAAAGTGATTTTATTGCTTTAATCAAGTGGTTGATCATCTCACAATGTAAAATGATATATTATTAAGGGGCGGTAAATTTGTTGTACCTAAATGATTGCGATTAAAAGTTATGGAGTTGGCTTATAGGGGACACCTATGTACCACAGTGTTAGACCTGACAGCCTTACATTGGTCACCCGTAACTTTTTTCCTGCCTCCATCCACTTTTTGGACACTTTTTTTCCTTGTTTTAGGACTCTGCGCACTTTATCACTGCTAACCAGTGCTAAAGGGCATATGCTTTCTTCCTTAAAACATTGTGACATTGGTTCACATCCAATTGGCTTATTTAATCTACTTGTAAGACCCCAGTAAAGTGCACTACATGTGCCCATGCACTGTAGATTAAATACTACTAGTGGGCCTATAGCACTGATTGTGCCACACACATAAGTAGCCTCTTAACCATGCCTCAGGCCTTCCATTGCAAGGCCTTTGTGTGCAGTTTCACTGCCACTTCGACTTGGCATTTAAAAGTACTTGCCAAGCCGTAAAACCCCCTTTTTCTACTTATAAGTCACGCCTAAGGTAGGCCCTAGGGCAGGGTGCTATGTACCTAAAAGGCAGGACATGTACCTGTGCAGTATATATGTCCTGATAGTGTAAAACTCCTAAATTAATTTTTCCACTACTGTGAGGCCTGCTCCTTTCATAGGATAACATTAGGGCTACCCTCATATACTGTTGAGTGGTAGATTCTGTTCTGAAAGGAGTAAGAAGGTCATATTTAGTATGGCTAGAATGGTAATACAAAATCTTGCTGACTGGTGAAGTTGGATTTAATATTACTATTTTAGAAATGCCACTTTTAGAAAGTGAGCATTTCTCTGCACTTAAATCCTTCTTTGCCTTACAATCCACGTTTGGCTAGCTTCCTTGTGCATTCACTTGGCAAACCCAAACACAGGATGCTCAGTAACACTTTCATACATCTGCATATTGAATGGGTCTTCCTGGGCTGGGAGGGTGGGGGGCCTGACATTTACATGTCAAAAGACAGTAGCCTGCCCTCACACAAAGGACTGCCACATCCCCTACTGGGACTCTGGCAGAGAGGATGGAACTGAAAGGGGACCTTGTGCACTTCTAAGCCACTCTTTGAAGTCTCCCCCACTTCAAAGGCACATTTGAGTATTTAAGCAGGGTCTCTGACCTTACCAACTCAGACACTTCCTGGAGAAGAAACCCTGAACCAGAACCTGCAACCTGCCAAGAAGAACTACCTGGCTGCCCAAAGGACTCACCTGGACTGTTTTTCTGAGAAGGACTGCTGCCTTACTGTTGCCTTGCTGCTCTCTGGCTGTGCTGAGAAGTGGTTCTCCAAGGGCTTGGATAGAGCATGCCTCCTGTTCCCGGAAGTCTCAGGACCTAAAGGACTTCATTCCTGCAAAAGAACTCCTTGTGTGGTGGAAATCGACGCACAGCCTGCAAAAAACGATGAACAGCCTGCATCACGGTAAGAAAATCACTGCACGCCGAACCGGAACAGCGCAGCCCGTCTTCGCAAGGAGAAGATCGACGCAGTGCCAGCATTGCGACCGGAAATTCGACGCACGGCCCACTGGATCAACACAAAGGTGAGCCACAACGACATAGCCTGACTTCCTTAGAGGAATCGACGCAGTGCCTGCCATGCGGTAGAAGTTTCCACACCTCGCCCACTGGATATTTGCAGCCCCTGTGACTTCGAATGGCACACCGAGGATTTATACGCATCAGCCCCGTGGCATCTGATAACCCTGCAACCCGAAGTGGATCCCAGTCTACGCGCCTGAAATCAACGCACAGCCTGCCCTGCGTGAAAACTCAACAACGCATTGTCTGTGTGCGCCAGAAAAATCGATGCACACCTCCCCGTTTTCCACACATCTCCTCTTCTGCGGTCCCTTGCGGAGAATTTGAACGCAAACCAGGTGCTTTGTGCTTGCAAGAGACGCTTGTTGCTTTTTTAAAGACTTAAGACACTTTATATCATTTTTACAGTGATATTTCAACTTATACTTATTGCATCTTGATCATTTTGACCTGCATGTTATCAGATAAATATTATATATTTTTCTAAACAATGTGTGGTGTATTTTTGTGGTGTTCTACTGTGTTATTGCATGATTTATTGCACAAATACTTTACACATTGCCTTATAAGTTACGCCTGACTACTCAGTGCCAAGATACCAGAGGGTGGGCACAGGATAATTTGGATTGTGTGTGACTTACCCTGACTAGAGTGAAGGTCCTTGCTTGGACAGGGAGTAACCTGACTGACAACCAAAGACCCCATTTCTAACACACAGCTACAAAGAAACAATTTAGAGATTGGTTTTGGTGGGCATACATGGTCAAGGATGTTGACAAATTTTTGGATGCTTGCGAAGAATGAATTCTATCCAACAAGCATTGGAAATTAAAGGATGCCCCTCTCATCCTCACTCCTCTACTTCAGGCACTGTGGTCCAAACTAGCATTAGCCTTTGCAGGACCTATCTCAGTTTTACCCAACAACTCTAAATATTTGGTAGTGCTCATTGACTAGTTTTCTAAGTGGGTATCTTATGACGGTGGCTGATACTACTACTGAAATTGTTATCTAGTTCTCAGAAAAAAATGGAAATATTTCTAAAAACAAGAGGCATAACATATTATAATGTGGCTTTATATTCCCCTCAAGCAAATGGTGCCATGGAAAGGGTGAACCGATTATTCAAAGAAGGTATTCAAATGGCATTATCCTGTTACAAAGATGTAGAAAAATGTGTTCAAAGAAAGGTATGGGCATATCACAATACTCCTCACAGCATTACAGGTGCTTCTTCTTTTCACTTATTGCATGGAAGACAAGCTCATACTGAATTGTATCTCACATGGTTAAAAGACAAATTAACCATGAGCAAAGGTTGATATGAGCAAAGTAAGTTCAAATGTGGAATCTGTTCAGGAGACAATGAAAAGTTATCATGAATCCAAAATGCGTAAATTTTCTGAGGAAGTCAAAGTTGGTGTGTGGGTCATGTTAAAATACATGAGATTTAGAAAATCTAAAATGAGCTCTCATCTGTTGGACTGGAAGATGGGTGATGGTGGGCTAAATTTAATAACAATGAATAACTTTAAAAGTACAGTTCTAAAGAATAAGTTGGAAATTCATGGAAATGTATTATTACCTCCTGTAGAAAATGTCTTGAGCGGAATAGGTTCCACTTCTAGTTCTTTTCAAACATGTACCTTGAACATCGACAATGAAAACGTAGCAAGTGGTGATAACACAAAGGAAAATGACTTACCCAGTTTCAAGTTTAGGAATGGTGTTGAATGCAGTGATAATAAGAAAAATAATTCTGTCCATCAGGATTCTTCAGTGGAAAACTATTCTACCAAGAGCGGCAGATATTCTGAAAGATCTGATTATTTACAAGAATGTTTTATGTAATTATATTTAATTCTTTTGTTGTTTTCTCTTCTTTTGTTGTTATAAAGGGGGAAGCTGTGGTATTCTGATGATATAATATGCATACTATAAAATGTGTTCTGTATTCTTTATATGTATTTTATCATGTTATCGGTTGAGTTCATCTTCCGAGCATTCTCCGAGTTCTAGATTCCAGTAGGCAGTTGTCTTAGAGCTGTGGATCTGGGAGGATGCAGGCAGATGGACTACTTACTCTGGAAGTTATTACTTCAATAAACCTTCTCGTTTCTACCAACCCATTGTGTCTCTTCAATAGGATGGAATTAACTTCAACACTTCTTGTGGTCAGAGGTGAAAGTGGAGAGTCTGACGTGTTTGTCCTACTGGAGAGGAAGGAGGCGATACAGCTCAGTGTGGACCCTTGGATACCTTAGTCCTGGAGTCTGGGGATGAGGGTGCCATGAGAGACAGTGTCTGTTCACTGGAAACTGATGTTTCATTCATGTGTATCTCTACCTGCTGCTCATATTACTACTCCAGCACCCACCTGTGTGAAATCTCTAGATTCTGCCACTGGGAGAGGGAGAAAGTCAATGGATCTAGAATGTTTACAAGTCTGCACCTGGATGTCAAACAGATATAGGTATTAAAATAATTCATTTACCAGACTAGGCTGTGAGAGGTGTATCTCCCCCTGGAAGGGAGAGCACCTCTCCCATGTTAATGTCGCACACAGGTATGCCCCACCCTCCCATTATACCCTGTTGGTCCCCTTCGACCTTCTCTCACACCTCCAAGCACCTGTTACCCTTTCCATTCTTCTGTGCTTGGAGGCCTTCCAAAAACATGGGGTAATCTTGGCTCAGTGGCAAACTATAGTTGATTTGAATTTCTATACAGCCAGGCCCATTAAGGATTTCAGACCCAAAGTCACCAATGCCCGGTGCAGACTTGGAGGCATTGCAACCATACAAGGCCATTGGTTTTCTGAAATGACAGTGTTCTAGCCAGCACAGGAAGTCGTGGTACTGTTAGCAACGAGCAATCTGTCCTTCATAACATCCAACCTGCCAGTCTGAGAACGGAATTGGTCAAGAAGGAGGAAGAAAAGTTAAACCTATGGTCACCCCTGGTTTGGCTCAGCAGCCCTATGCGTGATTGATCATTAATGGGTATACCGCTTTCTTTGAAGTCATACACAGAGTTGGCATTGAAATTATTGTGCCTCAGCTGAAAGATATACAGACTTTGGGCCATATTTATACTTTTTGACGCAAAACTGCGCTAACGCAGTTTTGCGCCAAAAAAATTAGCGCCGGCTAACGCCATTCTGAAGCGCCATGCGGGCGCCGTATTTATTGAATGGCGTTAGCCGGCGTTAGTCGACCGGCGCTGCCTGGTGTGCGTGAAAAAAAACCACGTACACCAGGCAGCGCCGGCGTAGGGAAAAATGGCGTTTGGGCGTCCAAAAATGGGGCAAATCAGGCTGAGGCAAAAAAATTGTCTTAACCCGATTTGCGCCATTTATTTTTGGCGCCCAGACGCCATTAACATGACTCCTGTATTAGCAAAGACAGGAGTCATGCCCCCTTGCCCAATGGCCATGGTCATTGGGTATAGTGGCATGTAGGGGGGCACAAATCAGGCCCCCCTATGCCACAAATTTTTTTTTTTTTTAAACTTACCACAACTTACCTTTTCTTCCCTGGGATGGGTCCCTCCATCCTTGGGTGGCCTCCTGGGGTGGGCAAGGGTGGCAGGGGGTGTCCCTGGGGGCAGGGGAGGGCACCTCTGGGCTCATTCTGAGCCCACAGGTCCCTTAACGCCTGCCCTGACCCAGGCGCTAAAATCCGGCGCAAATGCGGGTTTTTTAGACCCGCCCACTCCTGGGCGTCATTTTTGCCCGGGAGTATAAATACGATGCGTATGCATCGCAGTCATTTTTTAAGACGGGAACGCCTACCTTGCATATCATTAACGCAAGGAAGGTGTTCACGCAAAAAAATGACGCTAACTCCATGAACTTTGGCGCTAGACGCGTCTAACGCCAAAGTATAAATATGGAGTTAGTTTTGCGTCGAATTTGCGTCGAAAAAAACGACGCAAATTCGGCGCAAACGGAGTATAAATATGCCCCTTTGTCTATTACCAGCATTACGTTAAAATATAGCAGACTCTCCTGCTTGGACTTCCTAGTGATGAGATGTGACCCAACAACTAGGGCTGCCGACTTTAGAACTGGGGAAGCAACTTGGAGTTCTGGTTTGAAGTCAACGTCCTCTAGTTTTGGGCACATCACTTAAACGCCCAGTGAATAACAAATGTGTAATATAATGTCGTTTTCCTGTAAAGTGCTCTGCTGCCCTCCTGCCATGTTTCCCCGAAATAAAAAAATCCCATGTTTTAGGGACCATAAATTGGTTAACAATGCTAAATAAGTGGCAAGAGATAAATGACATTTTGCATCTTTTCTGTAGATGGAAAGGTAGACGCGGTAGTGGTGCTCCCTCTCGCTTCGATGCCCCATGTGATACTCCCATGAGACACTGTAAAAACGCATAACTCTATTTGGGGCCAACAGTGGTGCCCACCACCGTACTAACAGATAGATACAATGACAGTGACAGGGTGGAGGGGTGGTTTAGTAGTAGCGAAGGGGACTAAGCATACCGCAGTCTTGTTGCATGGGGACTGTTAATTTTAATGTCGAAAAACTGTGTTGTTCGTTTTACCTAGCAATCTTTGAAGTGTTCAAAGTACACTTGCTTCTCAGATTCATTACGTTTTTAATGTACAAGTTTTTTTTTTCCAGTTTAAAATGACGATTGATTGCAGGTTGTGGAAATGCTTCCGAATTAATTTAATCTATTTTCCGGTTTATATTTTGAATTTTGTTTAATATGATGAATTTTGGAACAAATTTAAAATTGTTCTCAACCTACAAGATGTGTTTTTTCTTAAACTATTGTCATTGTGGCTTGAAATAGCCAGAAAGATACTCGTTTCATTTAAAACTATCTTATCAGAGGGTTGGCAATGATAACCCAATTGGGTCGGGTCAAGCCTGAATTTGTATTGGAAATACTGCAGGTAATATTAAAAATATTTTACAAGCAGTACTGATCTTAGTTCTTTATAGAGAAGTAACAATACTTTGCTATTTCTTAGGGAACTTTAAGCAAGGCAGCTAGAACAATATACCTCTCCTGCCATGAAAATTCAACTTATCACAGTGAGTCCAGGGGTTCAGGCTACTTCTTTACATGCAGCCAATTGAAGAAATTCATTGCAAGCTCCAGCTGTCAAAAGCATCACATCTCCCCTTCACTGGATTCGACCATGAGAAAGTATTTTGCACCTAGGCATGCTGATAGGACGGTGCTGATTCAGTTATATTCTCAGATTAATCTATCTACTGTTAAAAGAGTTTTTGACAGCTGTCAAAATGCATTATTTCTTCCCCAGTCCTTCTCTGTGCCTTCCCTTAGACATGATAATATAATGCAATTTGGTTGCAAAGATAAGTCATTTTCCACTTGGTCTAACCCTCCCACACCGATAAAATGCACTTGTTATCTTTTTGTCTTTGAAATGCAGCATGGCTAATGAAGGAATATATATGCCCACCTTTGGCACAATGTCCTTTTCTTCACAAGAACAGCATCAGCATCTACATAATCAGTCGATTATTCCTTTTCTGCTGTTGCAAAGGCGCTTTCCTATAGCACGCCGCTAACTCTGTTCTGCCTCCTGTAAGTATCTATAAATAATGAAGGCATGCTGAAATGTAATGGAATTGAAGGAAAGGTGAAATTGAATTGTAGCAGGCAAGTACTTTCATGTCTGGCATGTTGAGCGTCAGAGCCTATAAAAATATTTAATTGGAATTCGTGCTAATCTGTAAACTTCCAACTCGAAATCTTTCACATGAAGAAAGCCACCCTCCAGGAGAATACGCAATCTGGTCACCAATATCAATACAGATACGCGCGTTTTTGATGAAAAACAGCAAGAATCACATTAAATTTAATTAAAGGTGTTTTGCTTCCCTGGGTTAAATATTCAATACATATGACCCGTACTCGATTCACGCTTGTTGGTCCTTATTTTGTGCTTGCCAAGAGCAATTACAAAAGTCAGTTTTAAGAAAATCAATTTCTTTCCTGTGAATGCTAAAATGAATCATGTTATTTTTTCCTATTGAACCATGTCTCTTACACATGAGTATTAATGTGTCCAAACCCGGGTGGCATGGTGGGCAAAACAACCGATGGATTAAACTCAGATGTTTGTGACTGGGGTTAATGTTTGCAGTGCTCACAATTCTGTCCATCGTCTGTTCTTTTTGCTTTTGTCACCCTAAGTGGGAAGGGTATGCCCAGACCTGGGCCCCATGCTCACTGTGTCACTGGATTCAAGCTACCATTACTGATGAGAGGTGATACCCCGAAACTGGTCTCAGGATGCTTGTTTCTGATCCAGGGAGAACCCGACTTGGCAGCTCGGGCTGGAGTGTTCCCATGGGGAGCAGGGTCATGACTGATTTGCACATGACTGGGTCCAAACTGGAGTGACGGGCAAGAAACAATGGATTAAACCCAGATCTGTATAGCTGGGGGTGAATGTTTGCAATGTTCAACATTCCGGCCATCCTTTGTTCTTTTTTCTTTTGTGACTTACTAAAACCATCAATGTTGAGTTATTTTCAATCAATGGTGGTCTTTAATAATATCTAAAAAAAGGGGCCAATGGAACCCAAGACTTAGCGAATGAGGAATGCGTACAGCTGTCAAAAACGAATGGTGTTTGAATAATAACTGATACTTCTGTTGTTACCCTGAGTGCAAAAGTCCATCTTCCTAGGACAACAGCTTATACTCCTACTTTATCGGTTACAGATCCCTGCTATACCTCTAATTGTTGAAATATACTTGCACGAAGGATCTAGCAGACAAAATGCTCCCCCTCTGCAATGAAACAAAAGCATATATCACCACCGAGTGGATATGTCCTACCATATTCACACTCATGCAACATTAAATGCACACTGTTCAGCTGGGTCTCGTGATGCTGTTTTTCTGACGGGTCCTGCTGTGTCATGCGGAGGGGGATCTCCCCAGGAGATATCATTCCAAGACTGAAGTGAACAGGGTGTGGGAACCCATAAGTAATACCTAATGTTTTTGTGCACACATTTCCCTGCTGTGGAAAATGGGAGAGAGTTATTAGTTTGCTTTGCTGTAGTAGATAAGAACATATGCTTCTGGCCTAACTGAGCAGGCATGCACAAACCAGAGGAAGAGCTTATGGTTTCTTATGCTCTTAGCCAAGTCAAACATTTGGTTTAAAAGTTACTTGCTGCCGTGTTGAGCTGATTTGCAATTTCTGCATTGAAGCCTCAACAAGCCATTTTTCCCTGCATACATTCATGAATGGACTGAAGATAAACCTGGTACTTTGGTACTTTGTCTTCATCTGTAACCTTACTACAAAGAAAGGAGCAGTCTTGTAGATTTTGTTAATTCAAATAATGTCACTCCAATTAATTAACAACTGAGAGTACCGTTAAAAAGTAATCCATAAAAAACAATTACAATGAGTAGTTCAGGCCAGGTAAGCAGCTAATCCACAGCAATCCACAAACTGAGTGAAACATTAGAAAAATATATTTTTTGATTTAATATATTCATAATAATTACATTGTAATTTCAGATTAAACATCTTTATATTGTTCTGCATTTACAGTAAATGTATGCAAATATTTCTCATCAATGCTTTCATAGAAATGTATTTTCAGTTTGAAAAAAAAAAATTGATAAACGGTTCCCTACACCTCACCGTGGGGAGATCACTGCGTGGATTGCGGAGATCTCTGCCAAGGGTTCAGAGTTAGTAATGTTACAGTTATTTGACATTTGTACTGACTCCATCCACTATGTCGGCCAAAAGTAATAAAGTTACTCAAAAGTGTAAGAGTAAATTTACTTGTAATAAGTCTACATATGTAGATGTACCTTTGTGAATAGGACTATGGGGGTCATTTTGACCTCAGCGGTCTTTTGCCAAGACCGCCGAGGGACCTCCGTGCGGAAGACCGCCAGTGGTGGCGGTTTGCCGCTCGGCGTATTATGACCGCTGGCAGCTCTCTGTCCTTTTTTGGATGGAGAGCTGCCAACAGCCATACTGGCGGGTGGCGGGGAAGTGGAGGTTGCTCCACCTCCACCGCCACGTCAACAGAACACCGGCCACCGAATCCCGTCCTGTGATTCGGGATGGCGGTGTTCTGTTGACGGTGTGGTGTCGGCGGAGCAGCCCCCATGTATCCCGTCCCCTCCCGGAGGATCGACGGACCAGGTAAGTCGATCGTCCGATAATGGAGGGGGGTGGGGGGGGTGTTGTTTGTTGTGTGGGTGCATGGGGGTGTGCGTGTGTGTATGTAGTGGGGGTGTGTGAGTGCGTGTATGCTTGCAGTGGTGTTGGGAGGTTGGGAATGAGTGCATGTATGACTGTAGGTATGTCTATATGGTTGTGTGCATGTATGTTTGAATGTGGGTGTGCGTGTCTGACTGTGTGTGTGGATGTTGGCATGTATGTCGGTGTGTGTGCGTGTATGTGTGTTAGTGGTGCCTGCGTGCGTGTCGTGTGTGTATGTGTGATGTGATGTTGTGGGTCGGGGTGGGGAGGAGGGCCCTGCCACCTTTGGGGGGTGGCAGGGGGTGTAGGGGAGGGGGTTGGGGTGGGGGTGGATGGTGGGGGAGACCCCTATCAGTGCCAGGGTGACGACCGCCGGGCTGGAGACCCTTGTCTCCAGCCCAGCGGTCGTCTCCGCCCTGGTGGGCGGAACGGAGAAGCGGCGGATGACCATGGCGGTAACCGCCATGGTCATAATTCCCAAAAAAAGACTGCCAGCCTGTTGGCGGTCTTACCCCCGCTTCTCTGCCTTCCGCCAGGGTCGTAATGACCCCCTATGTGTTTGAATTGTCTAAAACTTGAAAGAAACAAGCCAAAGTGACAACAATTGAGCAGCAAAAGTAAATCCAAAGTTTTTGACAGAGCAATTTGATGTCGGCCAAGTGCCCATTTCAATGTGAGCAAAATTTAAGAGACCATGGCACATATTTATACTTTTCTAGTGTCGCATTTGCACCGCTTTTTGACGCAAAAGCAGCACAAACTTACAAAATGCAATTGTATTTTGTAAGTTTGCGCCACTTTTGTGTCAAAAAATGATACAAATGCGGCGCTAAAAAAGTATAAATATGGGCCCTTATGTCAAGTTGCTGTCAGACTACCATGGTTTGCATTTTGTTTTTCCAGTCTTTAGTTTGAAATACAGGGACACAATCCACTCTAGCAAATCTCTCATGCATTGCTGTAACAAAATACACTGATCCTCTGAGTCATGAAGACAGAGAACCATTGGGATATCTACTACGTACGTGGAGGTTTGCTAGACCATTCACACGCATGTTTATGTCCAGGCTAGGGTAGTAAAACCACCTTGATCACAATTCTAAATGCGATTCGATCATTCTTGAATGCTGGTGACATTGCCTAAATCAACAATGTAGACCATGGTCTATTTTTGCAATAGTTGAATGGCATGTGTAGGAGGAATAGTACTGGACTGATTTTCTTCCATCTTGAAGAGAAGATAGCAATGTTTAAGTTTTGCTCCTTTTAGATCAGCTCAATTGGAAGAACTGTTTAAGTTGCCTCCTGGTTCATTTGTTTTGCCAGTGCTATTCAACATCTATGCCCAGACTCTCTTATTTTTGAAGATCAGATTATTTGGCTGGTATGGTCTGTTGTATGTGAAAGACACACAGGTTATTATCAAACTGGAGAAAAAAGCACCTGGCTCTGCTGCCAATGTTCGAGAGTGTATGGCAGCTGATAAACAGCATATGTGACATCATGGTGTAAAGTTTAATAACCCACAGGGCAGGGTGCTATGTAGATAAAAGGCAGGGCATATACCTGTGTAGTTTACATGTCCTGGCAGTGTAGAAGTCCTAAATTTATTTTGCTGTGAGGCCTGCTCCTTTCATAGGCTAGCATTAGGTTCTACCCTCGTATAGTGTTTGAGTGGTAGATTCTGATCTGAAAGGAGTAACAAGGTCATATTTTGTATGGCCAGAATGGCAATACAAAATCCTGCTGACTGGTGAAGTTGAATTTAATATTACTATTTTAGAAAAGCCACTTTTAGAAAGTGAGCATTTCTCTGCACTTAAATCCTTCTGTGCCTCACAATCCACATCTGGATTGGTTAGTTCACAGCTCCCTTGTGAATTTCACTTAGACAACCCCAAACACAGGATGCTCAGTCACACCTGCACACATCTTCATACTGAATGGGTCTTCCTGGGCTGGGAGGGTGGAGGGCCTGACACTTACATTTGTAAGGACAATGTCCTGCCCTCACTCAATGGACTGCGAAACCCCGTACTGAGACCCTGGCAGACAGGATGGAACTGAAAGGGGACCTGGTGCACTTCTAAGCCACTCTTTGAAGTCTCCCCCACTTCAAAGGCACATTTGGGTATTTAAACAGGGCCTCTGACCCTAGCAACCGAGACACTTCTGAAGTTAGACACTTCTGGACAAGATACCACTGGAGAAGAAACTCTGAACCAGAACCTGCAATCTGCCAAGAGGAACTGCCTGGCTGCCTAAAGGACTCACCTGACTGCTTTCCTGCAAAGGACCGCTGCCCTGCTGTTGCCCTTCTGCCTTGATACCTCTGGCTCTGCTGAGAAGTGCTCTCCAAGGGCTTGGATAGAGCTTGCCTCCAGTTCCTTGAAGTCCCAGGGCCAAAAATACTTCATCCTCCAAAGAACTTCTTGTGCGGCAAAAGTTGAATGCACAACCTGCCAGAAACAACGCACAACCTGCATCGCAGTGAGAAAAGAAATGCACACTGAACCGGAATGACGCAGCCCGGCTCCCCGAAAGGAGGTCGACGCAGCACTAGCATTGCAACCAGAACTTTGACGCACGGCCCACTGGATCGACGCATAGCTAAGCTGGAACGATGCAGCCCAACTTCCTACGAGAAGAATCGATGCAGCGGCTTCAGTGTGACAGAAATTTCCCTGCATCACCCACCAGATTGACGCAGCTCCTGTTGACTTCATCCTGCAGACTTTCTGTACATCGTCCCCGGGGTGTCTGAATACCCTGCAACCCAAAGAGGATCCAAGTCAGCATACCAGAAATCGACACAAAGCCTTCCCTGCGTGGATAATTATCGACGCATCGTCTGTGTGTGCCCAGAGAAACCGACACACCACTCCCCGTTTTCCACACATCTCCTCCTCTATGGTTCCTTGCGGAGAATTGAAACGCAAACCAGGTACTTTGTGCTTGCGAGAGACAATTGTTGCTTTTTAAAGACTAAAGGCTCTTTTTATCATTCTCTAAAGTGATATTTCAATGTGTATGTATCAAATCTTGATTTTTTGACCTGCATTTAACCAAATAAATATTCTATATTTTTTTAAACACTGTGTGGTGTATTTTTGTGGTGTTATACTGTGTTGCATGATTTCTTGCACAAATACTTTACACATTGCCTTGTAAGTGAAGCCTGACTGCTCAGTGCCAAGTTGGCAGAAGGTGGGCACAGGATCATTTGGATTGGGTGTGACTTACTCTGACTAGATTGAGGGTCCTTGCTTGGACAGGGGATAACCTGACTGCCAACCAAAGACCCCATTTCTAACATGAACAAACACAGAAGTGCAATTGCAATTCTAATCAAGCAGTACATCAGTTGCTCCCTCACTGAAGCTGACATCCTTGACAAACTGGAACTCCTGTTGTTCAAATTCAGCATCTCCAAAAACAGCACCTACTGACCATGAGGGCCAAGAATAGAATTTGAATACTACAATGCAGATACCATCGCTGCCTTTGTACTCAACTCCAGCACCTTCATCCTGCTTGGTGACCTTAATTTCCACCTGGATGACCTCACCAAATCAAACACTCCCAGTACCCTGGACAGACTGAACACACTCAAACTCTCACAACAGGTTAAGTAAGCCAACTACATTGCAGACCACCTACTAGACCCCATCATCATCAACCTTGACAGCATCGCCTGGACAAACCCACTCTCTCATTTGGACCAGCCTCACCCTCATCTGTTTCAAGCTACACCCAACCATCAACGAAGAACAATCCTCACAAGCCACCCACTGTAACTGGAACTCTATCTCTGAAGACACCTGTCCCACAGAACTGCACATTCACCACCCATCAGCCCAAGATGACCTCACCAGCTCTTTCAACAACTTCAGTCTCTGGATCACTCCTTGTGCAGACGCCCTGACACCTCTCAAAAGCACAACCTTTGCCATGACCAGGCCGTAAGGTAGGTAGTACAATGATGGCCTTCAGTGCACCAAATGCCACTGCAATCAGCTTGAGTGCCAATGGAGACTCAACCCCAAAAATAGAAACCTGCCAATCAGCCTTCTGACATTTCCACCAACAATTGAAAGCCATCAAGAGAGCAGCACTAACCAAATGGATTAATAACAGTACCAAAGACTCAAAGTAAGTCATGGTAAAGAAATTCATAGCGACCTTTCCAAGCTCCACCCTCATCACCCCCTCACAAGAGCTTGCTCTCTGTTTACCGTTGTCTTCCACAACAAGATAAACACTAGCTACAACAACTTCAAACCCCACCCAAACCATTCTCATTTGCAGCCCTCTTTCAAGATGACAACATTCTAGGACCCACCCTGACCTGCTGTTCCACCATAACCCACACAGAAACTGACACTGTCATACAATCTTTCCACTCAGGAACCCTCTCAACTCTTGCCCTAATTTTTTACTATGAAAGAGGACTTGAGCACATGTGTGTCACCATTACCCGAATCTTCAACCACTCCCTCCCTAACTGTGGCTACCTTCCTGGACCCCTGTAAACAACCCATGATCCTGCCACTAATGAAGAAACCCACAGCACACCCGTCCACTATAGACCCATCTCTCTGCTACCCTACCCAGCAAAAGTCTTGGAGAAACACAGCAACAAGAGACTATAAAACTACCTGGACAACAACCACCTCGTGGTTCATCCCAATCAGGCTTCAGACCAACACACAAGACCCAAACTACCCTCATCACCATAACTGATGACATCCACGCCATCATGGACTAAGAAGACAACGTGGCCCTCATCCTCCTCAACCTCTCAATGGCTTTTGATACTGTCTCCCAACTGATGGTTATCCAATACCCCCACATGTCAAGAATTTGGGGAACAGGCCTTCAGTGCATCTGCTCCTTTCCCACAAGAAGCACTCAGAAAGTCAGCCTACCACACTAGACATCCAAACCCACCTTGTTGATCTGCGGAGTACCCCAGGGATCATCATTCATCCCCGTGCTCTTCAATAGCTGAATGGCCACACTTGCTAACATTGTGCATACCTTTGGAACTCACATAATCTCATAGGCCAATGATACACTCTCATCTTCTCCCTCTGTAAGAAACCACCAGAACCCAAGCAGAGTCCATTGAGTGCATGACAGACATTTCCCTGTGGATGAAGTCCAACTGCCTCAAACTCAATTCAGCCAAGATAGAGGTAGTACTCTTCAGGCAGGAGCAAACTCTTTGGTTCTTGATGGGATGCCTATTCAAACTCACCAACGCCATCCAGGTAATCAGGAGCCTGGGAATCATGATACCAACAAACGATCAAAGTCAACTCAGTTACCTATTCCTGCTTTTACCCCTACAAGATCCTCAGGAAAATCTTCAAATGGCTTCCTTCCCACAGTCACCGAACAATCACCCTTGCTCTCATCACCTACAAGCTAGACAACGGAAACACACTCTACATGTGAATCTCCATTCAACTCACTAGGCTGCTCCAGATCGCTCAAAATACATCAGCAGATTCACAGTCAACCTCCGTCCACGCACCCACATCTCCTGCCTCATCAGAAAGCTCTACTAGTTCCTCATGCACATGCATGCACTGTTCAAATTACTTAAACATGCAAATCACTTCACAGTTTAGGCCCCACCTATCTTAACAGCTGGAATATCTTTCACACCCACACTACCCAAACTCCTGCTCAGCACTGACCCACACATATGAAGAACCACAGCTAGTGGCTGTGCCTTTTTCTAACTGTTTCCAAAAGTCTGGTACAACACCCCGCCCCACAAATATGAAGAACAACAGCTAGTGGCTGTGCCTTTTTCTACCTGTTTCCAAAAGTCTGCTACAACACTCCCGCACCCCAATTTACATTAGAGCCGCCAGCTCAGTTCTAGAATTTAGGCAGAAACTGAAAACATTCCTCTTCACATAGGCCCCAGACGGGGCAGCAGCACCCCTTCTCTTCAGTGCCAGGATACCTTCCAGAGTGAAATGCATGCGCTACAAGTACACCCAACATAACATGACTTTCCAGTTCAATATCTGTTTCTGTTCAAAAGTTGAGATACACAAAAGGTAATGGAAGCAATGCTTTAGTTAATCTCCCCCCCTGGTAATTACTTGTGGTCTCATCCCAGTTCATCGTGCTGACGCAGATATGAAATTATTAATGAATGTTTATGTGTTTTGATTAACAAGAAGTTGATAGACTAATTAAATGTAGAGAAATTAATGTGCACGTTTGAAAATTTGCCCACGGAGAGTGACAAACTCGTACTAAAATGTTTAAAAATGTGAAAAACAGTAATAATAACGTAGTAATATGTTATATTAAGATGCATAACCTATGTTTTGCATTATATTGTAGGGTTAATTAAGCCGAAGTTGTGGCCTAGTTACCAGGCCTCATGCAGAAGCTGAATTCTAGCGCACTGTAGAGAAGCTGGTGCGTTGAACTGACCATGAATGACCGCGTATGTTAAAAAAATCTGCTTAGCTAGAATTTTCTGCAATGTACCGACGAACAGGAGATGATGAAACTAGACATGTAACAATTTTGGTGTAAGACAGACTCGATGTACTTTCCCAGGACTTGAACAATAGAGACACTGACTAGAGAAGAAAATGCAACTTTTTCAATACCTGATGAGCCGGATGATGAGGACAATCAACAAACTGAGAACGGCCTAATATTAGAATTCATAGATTTGCACAGTTGATATTATTCGATATAGTAATAACTGGTGATTGACTGACCAATTAGGAATTAGGGGGATGAACTGGAAAACCTTAATAAAAAGTCATGACAAGGGGCAAAAACTTCAGATGTGAGGGGTAAAATGCTGATGCCAGATGAGGCGATTTGAGAATCTGTCATTGGGTTCATGCTCTTGAGAGCCTGATGCGTTGCTAATCGATTGATGACTTGAAGACGAAGACTGACTTTGTTGCTGATCCATTCCGTGGATAGGTAGTTATGACAATGTGAATGTTAACTTTTTGTGCCTTTCTTTCCAAGTACCAACTGCACCGTTTGAATATTTTTTTTTTAGCTAGATGTTTTCTAAATACGTGTTCTAAATTGTTTTCGCATGAAGTTCCATGTCATAATGCTAATCTGGGTTAGGTAAGATTCCTTTGGGTAACGCTGACAGTGACAAATGATTGACAAACTGATTGCTGAACTCTGCTATTAATGCTGTTTTATTCATATTTGTTGGCTTTTGCTGAAGTATTCGAGCATATGTTTTCTCAAGTTCTGATTAGATTATGTTATTGGTGGTCACTAATGAATTAATTCGGAGTGAATTGAATAAAGTTTTAATTAATCCAATGGTTTAGAATTGTAACTAATAGGGAAATAAAAATTGTTAAAACGCTTATTGAGTTGTGGTTATCCATGAAATGTTGACGTTAATGATTGATGATTAGTGTTTTGCTTATTGATTATCAAAACATACATTGATTATTGATGGCCATCAGTTACTACATAGCTAGGATACTCCGTACGATCCAAAAGGTTTATCGGCCTATACGCGTCCCCTTGTAAGTTTAATTACTAAGGACCAGGCGCGCTAGCAGTTTTTGGTAGCAGCTTGATGGTTAGTTTCCTTGGAGAAATAGTTATATGGTGATTAGTGGTTATGGTGGTAGTTTAAGTTATAGTTAGTTGTTCATTTTATGAGGTTTGTATTTTTGTTTTTCGTGATGGCAATTGTAGCCAAAATAATGTCTCCTTAAGACCAGAAACGACTTTCCCAGATCCTGGATCCCGCTAGTAAAGATGTTCGTGGCATTTTAGTGATGATGTGAAAGTGGTAGGTTTGGCTTGCAAAGGCTTATGCAAACTGCAGGTGAATTGTGATGTATGTAAGGAAAAGTAGGGGGTCTGCGTACTCCAGTAGAGGTTTAGTAGGAGTGTGCGTTCTCCGCAGTATGAGAATAGGGAAGTCGTCAAACTTCATATGTGTGTGGCACTTTGTGCTAAAAAATTGTCCACGTGGTTGTTGGTGATGTACGGACCCTGAGTGTTCTAAGACTCCGGAGTATATTGACAAGTGTAGGAGACACTTGGTTATATGTTGTAATCTGTCTGGTTTAGTAGGTGGATCGGGTGTGGTCAACAAGTCGGTGTGTAAGTTAAGTGAGTAAGGGAAATTTTTGACTGAGATTTTGTGAGTCCTTTGTGCACCAGGACAGACCCATTGATCAGTTGAGAGTTAACTTCGAGGGTCGAATTTTGCTTGCGAATGTGGGAGACTGAGAAAGAGAAATAGCTGCATGAGCGAAAGGGCTATCAGTGAAAATCCGTAAGGTCTCTGAAGCGAGTGTGTACCTTCCTGTAGTAAACCAGCAGATTTGTTTTCAGTTATAGATTTTTTGTTAGTGCTCGCAATACTTTTGCATTAGTTTCGTGTGAGTTGAAGATTAGGAGGACAAGCCGCAAGACTTTGTCAGCCACAGTGTGTGAGTGTGACATCAGAGTGAGCTGCACTAGGATAGGTTGGTTAGTGAGAAGAGTCGCAAAAAGATTGCAGCCGTCCGTAAGAGGCAATTGGTTGAGAAATTGGTTGAAGGGAATCTTGGGAGTAAAAGTCATTTCCTTATTAAATCGAATAAACAAAAGATAGCAAGATGAAGTTTTTCAAAGCATTTAGGAGTGCCATGAAAGGCGATAGTTACATTAAAGCAACAGTTGGGGAGTCGACCCCACCAGAAAATTCTCCGCAATTTATTGTGATGGAGGAGCGAGGTGTCATGCCATATCTTTGGTTAAAGCAAGGGTGCAAATTGACAGAGAAACAGGGAGCTTTAGCGTTTCCAGAGCATGGAACGTTTAATTTGAGAATTTTGGATCAGTTGCGAATGTCCCTATATAAGATGAAATCTCTTCCAAGACCAGCACAGTTTGAGGTTTTAGCGATTTGGGAGCTCATAGCAAGGCAGCAGCAAGAAATGAAATTCCATAAAAGAATAAAGAAGGAAGAGAAGTCCTTAGTAGAGGCAAGATGGGATTGGGAACAAAAAAAGTGGAGAATGGCACCATTGCAGGGGGTTAAGGTATTTCCTGCAATTACAGAAGAAGACAAGTCAGGAGAGACAGAAGATACTAGCAAGGGTGAAAAGAGTTCAGTGGGTAAGAAGAAGAAAATGACTTATGTGGAAGAAGAAGATTCAGATGTTAAGGATCTTAATACTGTACACAGGTGTTGAGGGACCGACCTCCACCATATGCGGTGCAGGAGGGGGGTCCAAGTGTTAGTTCTGCTCCAACTGCCCCAGCCCAAGTGTTGGGGACAGTGGGACCAGTGCAAGCAGATAATGGTTGGATACAAGGGGTAGTGCAGAGTACTCCTAATGTAGTGATTACTTCAGTGGTCCAAGCGCAGATGCACCCACCACCAGTACAGAGAATGTATCCAGAAGTACCTTTTCTTGAGACAACTTCGAACTTAGTGGTTCCTACGGAGCAAGTGGTTCCAAGGCCAATGTTAGTTCAGACTGAGCCGACTTCAATGTTGTTGCCCCAGGCACAGGCACAGGGTTTGCGGAAGTTTACACCAGCGACAGGGACACAGTCAGATGTGACACCAGTGATGAATCCGAATATAGGAGTAGCCCTTCCACAAAATGTGGGTGTCAGAGCGGCACCTGATGCAATATCGTTGCCCATTACTGTTGGTCCAGCGGTACCATTGTGTGCACAGAATTAGCCAATTACAGGAGAACAGGGTGAAATGTCACAAAGCCTCGTAAGGAGGGGAGTGAGAGATCATGTGCAGGTAATATCATCTATGGGTCAGACCTTTGATGGATCTAGACCATTAATGGATCTTAGTCCACTTGTTGCACTTCCAGATGCAGTAAATGGCCCGAGTGCAAGTCAGAGCTTGAAGCTCTTTACACCGCAAACTCCGGGTGCAGTGGTACCACAGGTGCCATTGCAAAATGCAAGTAACATCTTGCTACAGGGATTGACAGCACAGCAATTGAATGAGTGGTTGGATAGTTTGAATACTCCTTGAAACACATCCAAGGGTAAAGAGCAGATTAATCATGTAAGATTGGCTACAGAGATAACGGACCTAGCCGAGGGATCGAGGGGAGTGAATAGGTTAGAATCCTAAACAGAAAAAGAGCTAAGATATTTGTGTCCGAGGATTATAAGAGAAGTGGCCAAGATACATCAGAAATTGGCAGATCTGGCAGATAAACATGACATAGAGATTGACAAAACAAAGCACTTGAAAAGGAGTTGCAGGTTAGATTTTGTGGCAAAAGATTTTGAACACATGAGAACAGCAGGGATAAAAGCACATCTCAGGGAACTATTGCAGAGTTCTCAGATTTGGGGCACATTAGAGAAGTGTGAAGGCAGATGGGCAAAGAAGAAGGATAAATGGAAACGGGATTCACAAGAAGGGTCTGAAAACGTTCAGAAAGAAAAGGATCCAGTAAACATTTTACCGATGAGGAAAATTCCTGGAGGGCAATTTGTTCATGTTCCTTGGCACAGGAGTGATATTTTGTCATTCACAAATGATTATCTAAAATTGAGAGAGAAACCGGTTGAGTGGTATTAGCAGACAGACAGATTTGTGAAAAATTTGAAATGTCTGTGGGAAGACTTGAATACTCTGTTGGAGAAAGTGGTTCCAGCTGACTTGTGGGTTTAGTGCAAGAGAGCAGTGGATTGGCCGACGAGTGAACCAGAAAGGGATAGAGTTACAGGTGCACCATCAACTGAAGTGATGAAACATTATTATAAGGTGATTGAGTTCCTGAAGACGGGAAATTTTGCCTAAAAATATTGATTGGCAGAGGATTGACAGGACAGTGCAGGAAGTGAAAGAGTCGATACTTACCTATTATGAGAGATTGCCGAAAGCGTGCAAGGAGTACAGTGGTAAAGAAGCAATTGAGCCGACAGACATGTTGCACTTTGTGGTTAGGTTTGTAGAAGGATTGAGACCTGAAGTAAGGCAGATGATTAAGAGTCATGTGATTTGCTGGCAAGCGAAGCCGATTGATGAGGTATTGCAGTATGCAAAATACTGTAGTGATGAGATTGAGTTGAAGCAGAAAAAGTTGAAAGAGAAAGCGATGGTGATGCAAATTAAGGCAGCTCAAAATGGAGTGCAGGGAGCTTTAGTGCAACAGATGCCGCAACAGCAGGGAACTGTTGTTCCAACGTCAGATGAGAGGTAGGGGTCGTGGAGTCAATATGAATTGTGGTCCGGATTTGAGTACTGTAGTGGCTCAGCATGATGTGCAAGAGATGAAAAATATGTTACCGTGTCATCTGTGTGGAAACGTGGGACACTGGAAGCGGTAGTGCCCGTTGATGGTGCAGGATGGTGTTGTTCAGCACAGTGGTGATGTCAATACATTTCAAACTGTAAAAGTGCCTAGAATGAAAGGACTTAATCCAAATTTTCAGAATCAAGTGCAGAATTTTCAACCCATGCAGCAGGTGCAAATGCCGCATGCACAAGTGACACGGTTGCAACCAATGCAGCAGCAGGTTCCTATGGTACCTAGACAGCAAATGCAGATACCTCAAGCCCCAATGGAACAGCAACAGGTGATGCTTACTCAGCAGGTCACAGGTCAGAGACAAGACAGAAGTAGTGACACAGTGCACCAATTTCCATTACATAGTGAGAATGAAATAAACGATGAATGGATGAGTATTAGTTCGGATGAAGAGCCATGTATGCTTGCAACCTCACTAGTAGTAGATCAATAAGGACCTTTTATGAAGGGAAAGGTTATGGGTCACAGGGTTTCATTCCTAGTGGAAACAGGAGCTACTCTCTCTACAGTGAGAAGTGCGGAAGTTCCGAACTTACCTCTTTCAGGCCGAACAGTTCAGGTTGTTGGAGTAGACAACTGATAAATCCGATCACAGATCCAGTAAAGGTTGGGATTGGCAACTTCCAGGGACTACATAAGTTTGTAGTCTGTGACTCAAGTCCAGTACCTCTACTGGGAAGGGACTTGTTGTGCAAAACCAGATGTTCGATTAGTTGTTCGACTGCTGAAATAGAGGTTCAGACGAATAGTGATGATGAAGAAGAACAAACTCCTGAAACTGAGACTGAAAACATTAATGAAGAGTACCCATTGATTGAGTTTTTCCCGATGTTTACTGTGAAAGGGTTGCATGCAGATTTGCAAGGAACAGTACAGGAAAATGTGGCGGACCTGACAGGTAAAGAAGTGGGTTTGATCAAGAGAGTGGAGCCGATTAAGATTACTTTGAAGCCGAATGCAGTGTTCCTGCAGCTCCCACAGTATAACATAGCACAGGATGTTCTGATAAAAGTGGCACAGATAATTAGAGATTTTCTGAAACAAAGTGTTTTGAAGGAAGTGTTGAGCAGTCCATGTAATTCACAAATAATGGGCTTAAAGAAGCCATGTGGGAAAGTGTGCATTGAGCAGGATTTCCGAAAAGTGAATGACCTAGTGGTCAAGTGTTGTCCTGTATGCTGAACCCAGCAGTAATATTGTTTTAGATTCCATGCGATGCTGAATGGGTCACAGTGGTTGATTTGTCACAATATTTCTCTTCTGTGCCTCTTCATGAGGATAGTCAGTTTCTTTTTAGTTTCAAATTCCTAGACAGTTGGTGCAAGCTTCCACAAGGGTACACGGAGTCACCGTCTCTGTTCAATCAGATTTTGAAAAAGAACATCAACTCTGGTGCAGTATATTGATGATTTGCTAATTGTGTCCAAGACAAGGGACGAGTGTAAGTACGACTTGATATCCCTGTTGAATCATTTGGGAAAATTTGGATATAAAGTGTCACCTTTGAAATTGCAATATTGTCAGAAGTCAGTGAAATACTTGGGACACCAAATTGAGAAAGGGTTGAGGAGACTCTCCAGGGAGAGGATTACAATGATATTGCAGAGAAGTCCACCGACTTCACAGAGAGATGTCAGGATGTTTCTGGGAATGGTAGGCTATTGTCGTCAGTGGATTCCAAATTTTGCTGAGATTACTAAACCATTACAGCAGCTGACACATAAGGAGGTTACAGATCCCATTACCTTAGATCAGGACCAGATGGAAGCATTCACTGAGTTGAGAGAAAGTTTGTGCAGAGCTCCAGCATTGGGAATGCCTTATTATATGAAGCCATTCACATTGTTTTGTCATGAACGTGATGCTTGTTCTTTGTCTGTCTTGTTCTAGTTGATTGTCGCAAATGGCCTGTTATTATCATAGTCAGGCACACATTGGGAGGAATGTCGTGGTTCGATTGTTTAAAATTGACTGGTTTAATCCTAAATTTAGGCAGGCAGCAAAGGCAGTATGTCATCGCTGTATAATTTGTCAGCAGCTAAATGTGGGGAAAGGGACAGTGGTGAACTTGTGTATGTGTTGGTGATTGTGTGTGTTTTTAGTCACTGGATTGAAGCATACCCTACAAGAACGAATGACAGTCTCACAGTAGCAAAGTTGTTTCTTAGGGAGCTTATACCACATTTCGGGTTTCCGATCTCTTTAGAATCAGATAGGGGAACTCACTTCAAAAATGAGGTGATTAAACTCTTATCTGCAGCACTAAACATTGAGCAAAAGTTGCATTGTAGCTATCGTCCTGAAGCATCAGGACTAGTGGAACAGATGAATGGTACCTTGAAATCAAGAATTGCCAAGATGTGTGCAGCTACGAATCTGAAATGGCCAGATGCATTGCCTTTGGTATTGATGTCAATGAGAAATACACCTGACAGGAAGACAGGGTTGTCACCCCATGAGATTCTCATGGGCAGAGCAATGAGATTACCAGCAGTTCCAGCCAACGCGCTTGTAAATATTACAGATGAGATGGTGTTGGACTACTGTAAAGGTTTGGCTGATGTGGTTCGTTCTTTTTCTCAGCAGGTGCAGGCCACCACCCTGCCACCTATCCATGATCCAGGGCACAATCTGAGAGCCGGTGACTGGGTCGTTGTCCATAAGCATGTTCGCAAGACGTGTTTAACGCCACGCTGGAGAGGTCCTTACCAAGGGGTCCTAACAGCAACAATAGCTGTGAAGTGTGCAGGACTCTTGAACTGATTACATGCGAGTCGCACGAAGAAAGTGGCATGTCCACAGGATCATGAAGAAGTGTTGTTGAGAGTACCAACAACAGCGAAACAAGTTGCTGCACCTGAACCAGAAAAAGAACCAAGAAAGCCTGAAATTGAACAAGAGCTTGTGGAAGATGGATCTATTACCCCTGTAATAGATGAAAGTGAAGAATTATAGGAGGGTGCAGAAGAATCAAACTCAACGGATACAGCAGGAGAGCCTAGCGCAGCGAGTTTCTCCCAGAAGCAGACGGTGCTGAAAAGCGAACAGAGCAAGTGCCAGACCGAGAGGAGAAAAGTGTTGAGATGGATCAAAGTCAAGGTGATCCGACTCCTGAGCCCGTTGCAGATCCATCAAGAGAAAACACCATAGAGAAAGAGAACGAGAAGAGTCCAATCCTGAGAAGAATACTGACAGAAGGATTGACAAAAGGAGATAATTGGCCTGAGTCGCAAGGAGGGAATTGAAAAGCATTGGTCATAAATGAAACAAGAAAGGAAGAGGTGGATACTACGAGAAAAGAAGAATTGAGTGAAGGAGAACTAAGTGGTTATCGAAGGTTGAAAAGAAAGAGAATAGCAAGTCAGCGTTACGCCGGCCCTGAATGGGACTATGCAACTACCAATGAATGGCAGCATGAGTTCATGTCTTTTTGTTTTGATAGAGAAGTTCTGAGTCAGTACTTTGATGTAACTGAAGGTGAACAGAGAGCTGAATTGTTAAGCTAATCTGGAAAAACTTAAAAGAGACTGTTGAAAATAAACCGGAAGAGACATTGGGGGTCATTCTGACCCTGGCGGTCCAAGACCGCCAGGGCCACGAATGACGGAAGCACCGCCAACAGGCTGACGGTGCTTCCAAGCCCATTCCGACCGCGGCAGTAAAGCTGCGGTCGGAAAACCGGGGCCGGCGGTTTCCCGCCATTTTTTTGCCCCGGCTGGGCGAATCCGCCAGGGCAGCGCTGCAAGCAGCGGTGCCCTGGGGATTCTGACCCCCTTACCGCCAGCCTGTTTCTGGCGGTTTTCACCGCCAGGAAGAGGCTGGCGGTAAGGGGTGGCATGGGCAGTGCAGGGGTCCCCTAACAGGGCCCCGGCCAGCTTTTCACTGTCTGCCTAGCAGACAGTGAAAAGCGCGACGGGTACAACTGCACCCGTCGCACGGCCGCAACACCGCCGGCTCCATTCGGAGCCGGCTTCTGTGTTGCGGCCTCATTCCCGCTGGGCCGGTGGGTGCTAACTTGGTTAGCGCCTGCCGGCCCAGCAGGAATGTTGGAATGCCGGCAGCGGTTTTTTGGCCGCATGGCGGCCGATTGGCGGTTCCCGCCTGGTGGGCGGCTACCGCCGCCCGCCAAAGTTGGAATCAGGGCCATTGATAACCTAATTTGACATAAAATTGCATGTGACAAGCTGCTAATCTATTTTGACAAGGAAAAGTGTTCCTGGATGTGAAACTAAACTGTGAGAGAAGAATTTGTTCTTTTTTTTAAAATGTTTACTGCAATATATATATATGAAATACTTCTGCTTTCTGATCCTTTACAGATTATGGCTGCGCTAAATAATCAAGCTAGAAATGTGAGAAGCTGTAGATATATGAGTGTTGGATTGGCAATTATATGCGGGATCTTGTTTATAGTGATGATTGTGGGAATGTCTGTTCTTGATACGAAAGGAGCCAATCGTGCTTTTTTTCCTGAGCATACTACACTAACAGCTTTAGAGAAGTTTAAGTTAGATGAGAAGTACTTGAATAATTATACTAATGCTCAAGGAGAGCTTTCTTCTAATGTCCTCTATCGCTTGTTGAGTGAGTATGTTGAAACAATGGATGCAAGGGATTGTCTAGTATGTACGCAAATTCCTTCGTCAGTAGAGGAAGGAGTTATGTATCATAGCTTACCTTTAACCTACAGAATAAGCTGTAGTCTGCTACTAACAAGGTTCTATAAACAAGAGTATATACAGTAGTTTTACTCCAATTATGACGTTGTGCTTTTTATTTGTTCCTATTATTAGATATTTGAGTAGAATAGCTAAAGAGCATGATATAGCATTAGTTAGAGGATTCTTTGAGCCAACACTAACACTTGGAACCGCATACACGCATAATAACACCCTTACATGCCTGCTTACACCTTTAGAGAAGAGCTTCATAGGCCATACTGATGATAGGAGAAAAGCATTAAAAGAGAAATTAGAAAAAAGTTTAGAGAAAAGGACTTACAAGAATGATTAAGCTTTTACTGCCATTAAAACGCAAGGGAAATTAGCATTAGATGCATTACATGTGGGGAAGCTTTGTATATATATAGGCCAAAATCCCACACAGACACTTTATTTGTGGGAATGAGTGAAAGTAGGCATGTGTTTTTGTTTCAGAGAAAGTGGACTTTTATGCTGAATGGTAAGGACCCTGAGATTCCTGGGATTTATTATATTTGTGGACTTAGGGCCAGATGTATGAAAGCTTTTTGCATTCGCAAACGGTGCGCATGCCCGTTTGCGAATGCAAAAAGCCATTTCAGAATGTATGAACGACATTCTGAACGCAATTTTAAGGAATCGCTAAAGTAGCAATTCCTTAAAATTGCGACCCTGTTTAGAGAGTCGCAAATTGCGACTCTCTAAATAAGAAATCGCAAATAAGGATTCCTTATTTGCGATTTCTTAGCACATGTAAGAAGCAATTCCTAAATGCGAATTGGGCCTTTAGGAATCACTATTTACCATCAAGTTGAACTTGGTGGTAACCATGTGCAAATTTTAAAAATGCATTTAAAATGCATTTTTAAAATTTACATGTAAAGCACACATGCCCTTTTGGCATGTGTGTACCTTGCATGTTGCAAAAAATTATTTTGGGGTGCAGCAGAGGGGGCCTTAGGCCCCCAGCACCCTGGGGTTTTGCATTTCCAAAATTGCGATTTCTGGTTAAGAAATCGCAATTTTGGAAATGCAAAAAATTTGCAGAGATGGGCCAGCCCATAGGTGCGAATGGGGCCAGTATTGCAATTTGCGATTCGGTATTAGCATTTGCGATTTTTAAGAAATCGTTATGCCCGATTCCAAAATGTGATACATTGCATTTTGCAAACCAGAAACAGCGATTTCTTAAAAATCGCTATTTCCGACTCGCAAAAGGCCTCCTTGATACATCTGGCCCTAAATGCTTATTACCGTCTTCCAAGAGGATGGTATGGGACATGTTATTTGGGGATAGCTTTCCCAAAGATTTATCAAATAGATGATTTGAAAACGTTTCCGAAATTGACTGAATTACATCATAAGTGACAGAGGAGAGAAACCTCTTCCGCAGTCGTGGGAGATATCTTCAGTGCAGTGATTCCTTCAGTGAGAGTCATCCTGAATTTGATCAAGATACAAAAGTTGTCTACTATTGTGGCTAACATGCTGACAAACTGTACAGGTGTAATACTCCTTATAGATACTGAATGAGCTGCGGATAGAGCTATGACGCTTCAAAATCGGCTTGCTTTAAACATTCTTTTATAGAAAGGCTATGGAGTCTGTAAGATGATTAATTCTAGGCATTGTTGCTCATATAGTCCAGATAATGATAGGGAAATAAGAGACTTACTCACTAACCTGACTTACACAAGTAAGGATTTGAAGAACTTGAAAGAACCAGGTGTTTGGGAAAAAGTCAGAAAGGGATTTGCTTCACTGGGAAATTGGCTTAGACAAATTTGGAATGGGATATTATTAAAAATCATTCAGGGAATATTAATTGTGATTGCTTGTATATCATGAATATGGGGTTCATGTAAATTGTGTCAAAAGATAAAATTGAGAAGATCTAAAAATAATCAGAGGAGAGAAGAACGAAACAGGTAAAGAATCTGTAGAGAAGACTTGAGAAGAAGACAAAATACTGATGAAACAGAATTATGAAAACAATGATGGTGAAGAAGGGTGTGATGACATATTTAGTCGTCAGAGGAGGGATTGCTGACGCAGATATGCTCATTAGAAATTATTAATGAATGTTTATGTGTTTTGATTAACAAGAAGTAGATAGAAGAATTAAATGTAGAGAAATGAATGTGCACGTTTGAAAATGTGCCCATGGAGAGTGACAGTCAGTTCATTGGAACTTGTACAAAAATGATAAAAAATGTGAAAAAGAGTAATAATAACATTATATTAAGATGTATAACCTATGTTTTGCATTATATTGTAGAGTTAATTTAGCCAAAGTTGTGGCCTAGTTACCAGGCCTCATGCAGAAGCTGAATTCTAGCTCACTGTAGAGAAGCTGGTGCGTTGAACTGACCATGAACTGCGTATGTTAATAAAATATGCTTAGCTAGAATTTTCTGCAATGTACCGATGTACAGGAGATGATGGAACTAGACATGTAACAATTTTGTTGTAAGACAGACTCGATGTACTTTCCCAGGACTTGAACAAAAGAGACACTGACTGGACAAGAAGATGCAACATTTTCGATACCTGATGAGCCAGATGATGAGGACATCATGCAGTGAACCAATCAACGAACTGAGAACGGCGTAATATTTGAATTCATAGATTTGAAAAAGTAATAATATTGGTAGAGTAATAACTGGTGATTGACTGACCAATTAGGAATTAGGGGGATGGACTGGAAATCCTTAATAAAAAGTCATGACAAGGGGCAAAAACTTCAGATGTGAGGGGTGAAATGCTGATGCAAGAAGACGCGATTCGAGAATCTGTCATTGGGCTCGTGCTCTTGAGAGCCTGATGCGTTGCTAATCAATTGATGACCTGAAGACGAAGACTGCCTTTGTTGCTGATCCATTCTGTGGATAGGTATCGATGACAATGTACCAATGCGCTGTTTGAATAGTTTTTTTTTCAGCTAGATGTTTTCTAGATTGTTTTCGCATGAAGTCCCACATGCTAATGCTAATCTGGGTTAGGTAAGGTTCCTTTGGGTAACGTTGACAGTGACAAATGATTGACAAACTGATTGCTGAACTCTGCTATTAATGCTGTTTTATTCATTTTTGTTGGCTTATGCTGAAGTATTCGAGCATATGTTTTCTCAAGTTCTGATTAGATTATGTTATTGGTGGTCACTAATGAATTAATTCTGAGTGAATTGAATAAAGTTTGAATTAATCCGATGGTTTAGAATTGTAACTAATAGGGAAATAAAAATTGTTATAACGTTTATTGAGTCGTGGTTTTCCATGAAATGTTTACGTTACGATTAATGATTAGTGTTTTGCTTATTGATTATTGACGCATACATTGATTATTGATGGTCATCAGTAACTACATAACTAGGATACTCCATGCGATCCAAAAGGTCCATCGGCCTACACACGTCCCCTTGTAAGTTTACCTAGTAAGGACTAGACGCGCTAGCAATCGTTACTTTGCACACATACCGTCTCAGATTGGGCCGAGCCATATGCAAATCAGTCTTGACACTTCTTTGTGCTCCTTTGTGATACATTTTTTCAGGGGGAGTCCCACGAGTGATAATATGTATCGGAGTCATTTATGAGAATCTACTGATGAAATTTCCGTCGGCATACTGCCCGGTTGTAAAAGGAAATTATGTGGGTGAATTATTTTTCATATTTGACATATTAACCATTTTTTCTCGAAGAAAAAACAAACCGGGCTTTTCTTTGTTACCAAGCACATAATATCTTCTTTTTATTTTCTCAAAAGGAGAAAAGGTGAAAGTGGTTATTTTTAAACATGAACTCAAAAAACAAACCGACAATCTATGCAGGAAAATTATCGAGTGAACACAAAGGAGTTTATGAGTTGTTGTGCATTACTGTGGGCTAATGCGTCTTTTTGGTTTGGTACAAGAATTAAAAGCTCACCTTTAGCTAAACAGAAGGAAAACAAAATCTATGCCACAGCAATCTGTACAATTGTTATTTCACTCTCGAGGAAATACTTACCATAAATAATACAAGATTCTAATAATGTGTTAGTCACAGAGCCTTAGCTTTTCCTCCAAAACCCTCAGGCAAAGAGAGGAGTAGGCTTGTGACAAACAGGTTTCCTACTCCCCAGTGACGTGCTAGTCAATAGGTATTACTGCCGTCAAGACAGTTAATAAAAACATAAAATGGTTTACAGCAGGGTGGCCTGTGCTGTTATTTCCTTCAATGCTAATTTTTGTAAGCATCAAAATGAAAAGTCCATTTAAGATTTAAGAAAGTTTATAAGAAAAAAAAGAAACTAAAAGAACTAGTTGCCTCTATATCTGGAAAATAACCCAAAAGTCAGGCTAACCTAATGGGAAACCCTTCCTGTTTACGGACAAAGGCCCTCATCCACCCGATAGGTGGCATGCTTCATCATTGGGCCCATCCTCGCATCTCTCCTAAGGAGTAGATGTAGGCTGCTACCCTTCAATATATAGTGGGGCTCTGGGTGATAACAGTAGAATGATTGGTTACGCCACTCCACTGATCTAAGGGGGTGTGAGTGTGTGCGGAGGTGAATACTGAACCGGCAATAATAAATAATACTACCTGCTAAGTGGAGAAGAGCATTTTAATAGGTCTCCTAATGGCAGAATAAAAGGTGAGGGATAGTTCTATGCACAGATAGAGGCTGACATGTTTCTGCACATATCGACCCTGATTAGGACTCAGAATGCCCTCTCTGAAGATGTTTGAATTGCAAAGATTATTACCCACATCTGTAAAGTTATCAAATAAGTTAGGGATCCACCTCAGTATTTAGATCTGTAGGCCTTAACGAGAGAATAAAAACTCACAGATTTGAATAATGTATGAACTATAGCTTTATAGATATTACCAAAGTGATGTGCACCATGGTAAAGTGGAAGCACACATGAGGAATCCACTGCAACCCTATACTAAAATATACATCCTCGAATGTTTGTCCCACCTGTGTAATTGGATGATATCACTTCCTCCTCGAAGTTGGAGTAAATGTGGCTCGGACCTGCTAAATATATAAACATCCAAAATACATAAATGTCTTCATCAAGTACTCAACGGATCAAACAATAGAGTTCGCATAAGGGGTACGGTATATGCAAAATTACTTGTACACGGAGTTTTTTTGTTGTAAAGCTTTACAATGACAATATTAATATTACTTCCCTTAGATAATAGAGCTCTGGCTTTGGCATACTAACAAATGAGGGAAAAGTGCGCTGCCTGACCACTGTTACCACAACAGAGCAGGCAGGTGGTTGAATGCCATCACAGTACTTTGAGGGATCTGGAACATTGTTCTTCAATAGCGCAAAAACTACTGAACAGATTTACACCAAATCACAAAAAGACATCTTTCCAGACCAAGACCTAGCTTTCTGCCAAAATTGATGTAATTCAATTAAGGAGTTCGATCTGTAGTCGTGTTCAAAGTCCCTAAGAGAAATTGCATGGGGAAAACGCACTGTGGGACCCCCCTTTTTTTCCTCCCCCGCTTGACGGACCACCCTGAAACTTTGAAGACAGCAGCTGAAGAAATTCACTTAAAATTTTGTGAAGATTCATCAAATGGCACCAAAGTTATTGGCAAGACAAAAAAAATGCATCGTCTATGGGAATTAGGTACTAAGGGGCATATTTATACTTTTTGGTGCAAAACTGCACTAACGCAGTTTTGCATCAAAAGGTTTTGCACCAACTTGCACCATTCTTGAATGCCAGCCATGCACCATATTTCTGGAATGGTGCAAGCTGCCCAAAGGGTAGGCTAGCGTAAAAAAAATGATGTTAGCCGGGTGGCAGTATGGGAGAAGCGGGTTTTGCACCAAAAAATGAGATTAGGCAGGTTAAAGTTAAAAAAAAGGACGCTAACCAGCGTCATTTTCTGACACAAAACCATCCATACAACATGACTCCTGTCTTAGAAAAGACAGGAGTCCTGCCCACCACCCCACTGGTCAGCACAGGGGACCAGGGTCCCCTGGGCATGGCCATTGCACCCAGTGTCATGTTGGGGAGCCCGTTTTAGGACCCTAATGGCACTTTAAAACAAAAATACTTACCTGTACTCATCTATACTTACCTGGGATGGGGTCCCCCATCCTCTGCTGTCCCTCTGGTGTGGGAGGGAGTGTCCCTGGGGTCAGGGGAGGGCACCTGTGGGCTTATTCCATGGTGTTCCACCGTAGAATATGCCCACAGGTCTCCTAATGCCTGCCTTGACCCAGCCGTTAAATAATGGTGCAAAGCTTCCTTTGCACCATTTTTTGACCCCTCTTCCTCCCCGTGCATGATTTTAGCACAGGGGGATAAATATGGGGCATAGAGTCATTTTTTGCACGGGAACGCCTACCTTGCATCTCATTGACGCAAAGTAGGTTTCCACGTCCACAAAATTACTTTAACTCTATAACTTTGGCGCTAGACGGGTCTAGCGTCAAAGTATAAATATGGAGTTAGTTTTGCACTAAATTTGCATTAAAAAATGCTGCAAATTCAGCGCAAAACAAGTATAAACATGCCCCTTAGGCCCATATTTATACTTTTCTAGCACTGCATTTTCATCATTTTTTGAAGCAAAAGTGGCGCAAACTTACAAAATATAATTGTATTCTGACAGTAGGTAGTTATAGTTAGGACCATGTTTCCATAGAAAAAGTGTTTTTTGACTTGCCTATATCTATGGCACCGCTTGACAAATCTTCATGGAATGTTTAAAAAAAAGTGCCCCAGTGATTCTTGCTGCACACGGGAAGTTCTGACGTGATCTGTCAGATTGGGGCCAAGAAAAGGAGGGGTAAAAAAAGTTGCATTTCCCATGTTAATTCCCATAGGGCCTTTACGCATGACTACAGCCCGAACCAGTGGATGGAATTACACCAAAGTTTGCAGAAAGTTAGATTTTGGTATGCAGAATACGCTTTCGCTTATTTGGTGTGAATCCATTCAGAAGCTTTTGAGATATTAAAGGGAACATGTGTATATCTAGGGCTGTGGATCCTTCGTGAATAAAAAGCGAAAATGTGATTTTTTGCAAATGTGCGCATTAATTGAATCGCTATAATTGGTTGGCTGTAGCCTTACTAGAAAGTTGCAGCCGCCATTTTGTTTCAAGGGACACAGACCCCTGGGTTGATAATCCAAATTTAAAGTGGTATAAGGGGTCAGGGTGAAGGTATCCTGACCCCAGGGGTGTGATATAGGGGTGTTTCAGACTCAAATTATGGGTTTTAAATGATTTTTCGTCACATTGCACAATATTGATGAATATCCTAGATTATTCTAGGATATTCAATGATATGAAAAAAAAAAAACATTCCTAGACTCATTCATACTCTAATTCATTCACTCATACATGCACTCAGAGACTCATGTGCCCACTCAGACACTCATGCACCCACTCATTCCTACTCATAGTCTCACACACCCACTTTCAGACTCACTCACCCACTTCAAGATCCATTAACAGAGTCAGGCTCTCTGGCCAACCCCAGCTGCACACGGCCAGAGTTGGGTGGTTATAAGGGCTTGGCTGCCCTGCAGCCAACCTCCGCAGGCCTTGCAAAGCTGTGGCTGGATTAATGTATAGTAATTAAAATTAAAGAACAAAAAGTTTTCATAAGAAATCTATTGAATTATGTGATTTTTGAAGAAATGTGATAATTTTGTGGATATCAATGGACACTTCGATGTGCTGGGTCTCCTTTTCAAAGTAATTAAAATTAGTTTACGTTAGAAAACCATAGAAATTCACTGAAAAAAATCTATCTATCTATCTATCTATCTATCTATCTATCTATCTATCTATCTATCTATCTATCTATCTATCTATCTATCTATCTATCTATATTCCATGAAAAAAACAAAGGTTACATGGACGTTATAGCTAGGCTCTGAATTTACTCATACAAGATCTTAGAAATACTTGCGCTCTTGCCATGCACAGTTTTCTTTTCAATAATTTTGTTTGAAATGTTGCAGTGATAATATCAAAGATAGCATAGAAGATGTAATCAATGATATAATAAGTGGAGTAATTAGCTGTGCATGGCAAAGGGGCCACTTATAATTATCTTAGGGTGCAAGTTATAGTTACTTAAAGTAACTAACTATATGACTGTTATAGTTAGAGTTATTTCAAGTATTTCATGGCAAGGGCATGAGTAACTGATGGTTTTTTACAAGTAAATTCAAAACGTAACTATCATGTCCCTGTAATCTTTGTTTTCTTAGTGAATGTATATATATATATATATATATATATATATATAAAAATATCCAGAAAAATTGTGTATTTAAATCGCACACCAAGGGCTGCACATCATTCAATACCAGCTGGTAAAATACTCAAACAACCACTTATTCTCGATAGATTCATCGGCTGCTGTTTATTGAAAAAAGGTTAGATTGCAGGTAAATCACACCAGCAAAAGTTGGTACAAAAAGCACAAAAAAACGGTCGACAATGTGCTCACCATTCTAAAGACACACACGCTGTCCCAACCAAATGTCATATATATATATACACTAAATGATATAGCTATATAGATGTATATATATATATATATATATACATGCATGTGTGTGTATGTGTGTTGGAAAATGGCCCTCTCTGAAGGATCACCCCAAACCGTTTGCTTTCCTCCTCTTCTTTTTCTGACCTTGTTTTTGCTGAATTTCAGACTCTGTGCACCTTACCACTGCTAACCAGTGCAAAAATGCATTTTTTATTTACTATTAAGTCCCTAGTTAAGTGCACTCCATGTGCCCAGGGCCTGTAAATTTAATGAGCAGCACTGATTGTGCCACCCAGAAAGTAACCCCTTAACCATGTTACAGGCCTGCCATTGCAAGTGTGCAGTGTACAGTTTTACTGCCATCTTGACTTGCCATTTAAAACTCCTTGCCAAGCCTTAAAATTCTCTTTTTTTTCATAAAAGTCTCTCCTTTGTAGGCCCTATGTGACCCACAGGGCAGGGTGCAGTGTATTTAAAAGGCAGGACATGTATGTTTATGTTTTACATGTCCTGGTAGTGAAAAACTCCCAAAGTCATTTCTCACTAATGTGAGGCATACTTCTTTCATTGGCTAGCATTGGGAATTCCCTTATGTACTTTTAAGTGGTCATTTCTGAAAGAAATAGCATTGCCATGTTTGGTATGTTTTGAATGGTAGTGAGAAATCCTGCTTAATGATGTAGTTGGATTTTACATTACTATTTGAAAAAACTCTAGTCAGGGTAAAGGATACTCACCCTCAATTAACCCCCGCTCACCCCCTTGGTAGCTTAGCACGAGCAGGCATGCTTAACTTCAGAAGCAATGTGTCAATTATTTGTACCAACACACACTGCAACCCAGTGAACCCACTACAAAATGACACAACACAGATTTGGAACAATAGACAATATTTATCTAAACAAAACAAAACCAAAACGATAAAAATCTGACATACACAAGTCAAGTTATGAATTTAAAAAAAGAGTCTTAAATCCTTTAGAAAATTGTGAGAATGCTATTATTGCACAAAAGTATCTGGGTAGCGTCAAAATAAAGCCACACGGGCGAGTGTGCATCGGAAAAGGCCAGCGATGCCTCAGGTTTCTCACTCGCAAGCGAGTAGGTGAGTCGGTCCTCTTCTGGTCAGGTCAGCGTGTGTCGATACTTCCCTCCTGCAAGAGAGAGATGCATCGATCCGAACGGGCACCTCGGGTCTGGGCAGATTTTGCGTTGATTTTGTGTGACTAGCGATGTTGCGTTGAGATCCAGTCGCACGGTGTCAAGAAACTGCGCTCCGTGGGAGCTTGCATTGTTAACAGCAGCTCTTGTGCGTGTTGCGCTGTGTTTCTCCAGCCTCATTGCGACGATCTCCTAGCGATGATACAGGTGGATCGTTAATTTGAGCCGCAAGGTCGGCGGTGCGTCGTTTGCCAGCTGCAAAGTGGTTGGTGCATCAAAACTTTCCCCGTACAGCGGTGTTTGCATGTATTTCTGTCCTTTTCCACCAGCTGCACCTTTCAAGGGCCCAGAGACAAGTTAGGGCACCACTTGGCAGACAGGACTCTCAGTAGAAAGCCCAAGTACTGGCAGAGAGAAGTCCTTGTTCTCCCTGAGACTTCACCAACAGGAGGCAAGCTGAGTTCAAGCCCTTGAAGATTCTTCACTAGTCGGAAGTCACAGAAAAGGGAGTCTTTGTCCTCTCTCAGGCAGAAGTAACTACTGCAGGCCAACCCAGCAAAGCACAGTAACAAGCAAAGGGGCAGTACTCCTTCTCCAGCTTCTCCAGCTCTTGTCCCGGGCAGAGGTTCCTCTTGGTTCCAGAAGTAATCTGATTTTCGGGGGTTTTGGGTGCTCTTCTTATATCCCTTTCTGCCTTTGAAGTAAGCCTACTTCAAAGAGAAATCTCTGTTGTTTTCAAAATCTTGCGTTGCCCAGGCCAGGCCCCAGACACACACCAGAAGGTTGGAGACTGCATTGTGTGAGGGTAGGCACAGCCCTTTCAGGTGTGAGTGCCCACTACTCCCCTCCCCTCAGCCCAGATGGCTCATCAGCATATGCAGGCTACACCCCAGCTCCCTTTGTGTCACTGTCTAGAGGAGAGGTGCAAACAACCCAACTGTCAACCTGACCAAGACAGGGAATCCACAAACAGGCATAGTCACAGAATGGTTTAAGCAAGAAAATGCTCACTTTCTAACAGTGGCATTTTCAAACACACAATCTCAAAGTCAACTTTACTAAAAGATGTATTTTTAAATTGTGAGCTCAGAGACCCCAAACTCCACATGTCTATCCGCTCCCAAATAGAATCTATGCTTTAATCATATTTAAAGGCAGCCCCCATGTTAACCTGTGAGAGGGATAGGCCTTGCAATAGTGAAGAATGAATTTTGCAATATTTCACTGTCAGGACATGTAAACCACATAAGTACATGTCCCACCTTTAACATACACTTCACCCTGCCCATGGGGCTACTAGGGTCTACCTTAGGGCTGCCTTACATGTTTAAAAAGGTTTAGGCCTGGCAAGTGGGTACACTTGCCAATTTGAATTTACAGCTTAAAACTGCACACACAGACACTGCAGTGGCAGGTTTGAGCTAAGTTTACAGGGCTACTAATGAGGGTGGCACAACCAGTACTGCAGGTCCACTAGTGGCCCTTGATTTACAGGCCCTAGGCACCTCTAGTGTACTTTACTACGGACTTACTAGTAAATGAAATATGCCAATCATGGAAAGCCAATCATCAATACAATTTACACAGAGAACATATGCACTTCAGGACTGATTTGCAGTGGTAAAGTGCCCAGAGACCTAAAGTCAGCAACAACAGGTCAGAAAAAATAGGAGGAAGGAGGCAAAAAGATTTGGGATGACCCTTCATAAAGGGCCAAGTCCAACAGTGCCTTACAGCCTGTCTCCATTCCATGTCTGATCTGTTCAGGGTGACAACTCCTCTTGTGCATTCCATCCAGAAAACCATAAACACAGGGCACTTAACTGCATTGGCATGCTGATGAGTCTTCCTGGGCAGGTAGAGGGGGGAGACTCTCACTTACACTTCAAAGGGTAGTAGCCTGACCCAACAGAAAGGACTAGTACACCCCCACAGATCTCCTGGCAGTCTGGACTGGGCTGAAAGGGTAACTGGTGCACTTCAAAACAACTCTTTGAAATCTCCCCCACTACAAAGGCACATTTGGGTCCAAGTACTGGGTACCTGACCCCATCAAATCAGACACTTCAGGATCTGGAACTGATCCTCTATCAGAAGGACTGCTGTGCTGCTCAAAGGACTCAACTGAACTGCTTTTCTGGAAGGACTGCTTTTCTGATTGCTGCTCCCTGACTCTGCTGCTCCCTGACTCTGCTGGAAGTACTTTGCCTTCCCAACCACAACTGATCTCCAAAAGCTTGTTAGCTTGCCTCCTGTTCTCAAAAACTTGAACCACCTGGTATCTACGAGCTGTGAATCTGCCCTGCCTTGGAAGTGGGCCTTAGGTGCTCTACCCTCTGAGGTCTTTATCAGAACTGCTGTGAAGCAATGCAGAGCACTGCAAATCCTCACCGCGCAGCTGGCAACTTCACCGGACTCAAAGCCGGGGGGTGGGAAGCCCAGCAAAGCCTCAACAGCCCATCGGAACTGATGCACAGCGATACCTAGCCCTGCAAAGCCTAACCACACAGCTTGCCAGGATCAACACAAATCGATTCCAAGTCCCACAAAGCCTCATCGCACAGCTTGTTGGAACCAACACCGAATGACGTGAAGCCTTGGAAAGCAATGCTGCGCAGACCGCGCACCAGGATTTACGGTATTGTGTTCTGCGAGCACAAGTGGGTCCCTGTAGCCACCCACACTCCCTCGTAGTCAGCCTGAACTTGTGACTTTGTCCCGGTCCAGTGCGACCAGGTAACCACAATTAGGGGCAGACTTACTGAAAGTGGTGCTCCACCGAGTGAAGCGCCACTTTCCCTGCACATCTTAGCAACCCACTACTGCCACCATGTGTGCCCTGTATTTAAAATATGGCACACCATGGCACAGGGTAGGGGGCAATAGTGTAATTTATCATGATGCTATTGATGTACTCTGCAGGAGTAGTGCCAAAATATTGGCGCTACTCCTGCAGAGTACATAGGGCCTCATTCTAAAGAATGGAAGCCCCCTTTTAACACCTGCTCTTGAGCAGGCGTTAAAAGTGCCATAAAAAATGGCACAATGAAATCTCATAGATTTCCTTACACCATTTTTCCTGCTTTCCTAACGAGGAAACGCCCCCTTTGCATACATTATGCCTGGCACAGGCATAGCGTGGTGCAAAGTGTAACAGAGTGGTGAAATGCATGCATTGAGCCACCCTTTAAATACGGCGCAGAGATTTTGGCCTTGCTGGGCCACATTAACATCAAAAATAATGATGTTACTGTGGCGCAAGGTGGTGGTAGGGCCTCTTAGTGCTTTGCGCTTCTGTGCGCTATTTTTCACCCAAATCTTTAAAATTGCATCTTTCAGGATCTGCATATTGGATGTTTGTCATTTTGGTTATGTGTTTTTTATGCAATCTATTTTTCGAACCTGGGGGCATATTTATACTCCGTTTGCGCCGAAATTGCGTCGTTTTTTTTGACGCAATTTCGACGCAAAACTAACGCCAACTAACGCCATATTTATACTAGGGCGTTAGAGGCGAATAGCGCCAAAGTTCCCGGAATGTGCGTCATTTTTTAGCGTGAACCCCTTCCTTGCGTTAATGATATGCAAGGGAGGCGTTCCCGTCTAAAAAATGACTCCCAGGCCTTTACGTGGTATTTATACTCCCGGGCAAAAGTGACGCCCGGGAGTGGGCGTGGCTAAAAACGGCGCATTTGCGCCGCTTTTTAACGCCTGGGTCAGGCATGGCGTTAAGGGACAAGTGGGCTCAAAATGAGCCCAGAGTGCCCTCCCCTGCCCCCAGGGACCCCCCCTGCCACCATTGCCCACCCCAGGAGGACACCCAAGGCTGGAGGGACCCACCCCAGGGACATTCAGGTAAGTTCAGGTAAGTTTTTTTTTTTTTTTTTTAATAATATTTTGTGGCATAGGGGGGCCTGATTTGTGCCCCCCTACATGCCACTATGCCCAATGACCATGCCCAGGGGACAGAAGTCCCCTGGGCATGGCCATTGGGCAAGGGGGCATGACTCCTATCTTTACAATGATAGGAGTCATGTTGATGGGGGATGGGCGTCGTTAAAAAATGGCGCAAGTCGGGTTAAGACGATTTTTTCGACGTAACCTGACTTGCCCCATTTTAAGACGCCCATGCGCCATTTTCCCCCTACGCCGGCGCTGTCTGGTCTACGTGGTTTTTTCCCACGCAAACCAGGCAGCGCCGGTCTGATTGCGCCGTCTAACGCCATTCCATAAATACGGCGCCCGCATGGCGCTTCAGAATGGCGTTAGACGGCGCAAAACTTTTTGACGCTAAACTGCGTTAGCGCAGTTTAGCGTCAAAAAGTATAAATATGGGCCCTGGTTTGGAATCTCTGTGGTGTTTTCACTACCTTACTGTATGGGTTATTGCACAAATACTTTACACATTGCCTTCTAAGTTAAGAGTTAAGCCTCCCTGCTCTGTGCCAAGCTACCCGAGGGTGAGCACAGGATAATACAGGGTAAATTAAATTGTGTTGTGACTTACTCTGACTAAGATTGTGGTACCAACTTGGCCAGGGTGCATACGCCTGCTAACTAGAGACCCAATTTCTAAATGTATATGTATATATATGTATATATATATATATATATATATATGTATATTACCAACTGACAGTTACCAGTAGGTAGTTATAGCTAAGACCATGCTCCCCGACAACGTTGCAAAGAATAACAAGCTTGTGTAGGGAAATGCAGAGCTCTGACTGACTGCCAACACTTCAAACAGGAAGTGTTGGCAACAATCTTGGGACTCGGCTTTAGCTGAGTACCCAAAAAAAAAAAACATAGAAAAAAAGGGGCAGAGTATGAATACCCTGACCCTCTAGCCTAGGTCTAGGGTTCCAAAAGGGATCCCTCCAGGGCAAAAAAAATGTTTTTGAAATTTTTCAGTGAATTTGCGAAATTCATGGATTTGCTGCAATAATTGAAAAAAAACAAGCGCAGGCTCCCGCACTTGTTTTTAATAAAGCCCCCGGGTGGGCCAGGTCCCTGGGATATTCATTGCATTAAAATAAGATGGAGTGGGAACAATATGCTCCCCTTCAAGGGTTCATTGATGCCCCAGGGACCACCACCTTCCCCAGGTTTACAGTAAATAACCTGGGCTACTAAATGAAATAAGGAAAACAGCCCCCTCCTGGAGCAAATCATGACCCTGGGGACCACCACCGCCACCCCCAGGGCCGGGTCATGCTATGTCCTGGGGTGCCCACCCCCGGGGCATAGCTGTTCGCCATGACAGCTCCCACCAAGTCATAGCCAACACTCCAGTTATAGCACATGAGAGCTGTCAAAGTGCTCTTGTCCGCTCAAAGTAGAGGCTTCATCTCTGCAGGCAGAGAAAGAGATGGAAAGATTGCTCTTGCTTTAGCAGCTCCCTGTGTGCGATAGCAATGCTGGCTCCCACAGGAGGCAGGGGGCAGGCTGGGACTGAGGGGGCCATGAGGCTCCCCCTGCTGTCCCCATCATGCACACTGAGTGCCCTGGGGGTCACCCAGAAGACATGGCTGGGCACCAGGGGATAGAGTCACCTCGGCCGAAATCAGCCCGGGGAGAGTGGGGTTCATGATCCCGCTATCCCACTGAATTGTGGTGGGCCCTTGAGCATGGGGTCTGTGGGGCCAAATCGGCCGGGGGAGATAGGCCCACATATTCCCCCTCCACCATTTGTATTAATATTGATAGATCTTCTCACCTTTTGCCAGGATGATGTATAGCTACATAAGGGTCCTCTAATGCGTTTGCCACTGATTTTGGTGGGACGTTATTGATTGCACGGGATATGGGGACATCTATACAAAACAAAGAAGCACATATGTCATATATATAAGAGGAAGGACCCTGGTTTGTTGAAGGTGTATGTCTTTGTAGTCTCATTGGACTCTGTATTAGAGGTTTCATGTTATAACAGAATTTTGGAGAAAGACGCACTAGTCACAATCACATTGCCTAACACACACGGTCACTGGAAACATTTCCTTGTTGTGCACTATGCAGCTGTAGTGTAGAATACGTATTGGGCATTTACCCAAGGAAGCAGAAAGAACTCCACTTGGGTAAATATTTTGGCCCATATTTATACATTTTTAGAGACACTTTGCGTCATATTTTGACACAAAAGTGGTGCAAACTTACAAAATATAATTGTATTTGTAAGTTTGCACCACTTTTGTGTCAAAAAATGATGCGAATGCAGCGCTAAAAAAGTATAAATATGGGCCTTTGTGTCTTGCTGAATAAAAGGGCAGGTGATGTTCCTTTGTGGCAGAGTCACTCACACAGCTACTGACACCCACACAGACACTCACACACCCACTTATTGATGCACTCAGACACTCACTCAGACACTCATGGGCCCACTCACAGACCCAATCATACATTGACACACACAGTCACAGACCCTCTGAGATATTCATGCACCTACCCACAGACCCACTGACGCTCACACACCACTCATACACCCATTCATTGACTCATGTACTCAGTCACAGACATACTCAGAAACGTATTTATTCACTCAGAGACACACTCAGAGACTCATGTACCCACTCACAAACCTACTCGGACACTCAAGCACCCCCTTGCAGACCCACTTAAACACTCATGCACCCACTCACAGATCCACTCAGACACTCACACACCCACTCACATACTCATGCACTCACTCACAGACCCACTCACACACCCACTGACAGACCCACTCAGACCCTCACGCACCCACTCACAGACCCACTTAGACCTTCATGCACCTACTCACAGACCCACTCAGACCCTCACACACCCACTCACAGACCCACTCAGACCCTCATGAACCCATTCACAGATTAAATCAGACACTTATTCACCCGCTCAGATACTCACGCACCTACTTGCAGACCCACTCTGACAGTCATGCATCCACTCAGAGACCCACTCAGTCATGCATCTACTCACACATCCACTCAGAAATTCATGCACCCACTCACAGACCCCCTCAGAGACCCATGCACCCACTGACTGGCCCACTGAGATACTTACGCGCACACTCACAGACCCACTCAGAGACTTATGCATGGGGAGGTGGGCGGATATAGGGGTTGGCTTCAGGGCCTGGCCACAGCTGAAGGTTGTTCATGGTGCGGGGTTGGGTGGTTATAGGGGTTGGCCACAGTGCCACAGCCACAGTCAAAGACCGTGGGCATCAGTGGTTGCTTTAAGGTATAGTAAGTAAAATTACTTTATGTTGAAAAAATAGTTCACTGAAAAAAAAAAAATTACAGGGACGTTATAGTAAGGAAAATGTATTTAAAAAACATAGAAATTCAGTTAAAAAAACAAACATTACATGGACGTTATAGTTAGGATCTCAATTTACATGCACAAAACCATAGAAATTCAAGAGTTATAGTTATGTACACATACACACAAACACACACATGCATACATGTATGACTATGATTCTGTTTATCTGTGTGTCTTTCTCTCTCTCTCTCTCTCTATATATATATATATATATATCTAATATTCACTATGTGACCCGAGTACTAAGATGGCTAAGATGGCTACCAGTACTTTCTGGTTGAGGAGTTGGCAGCCAATCAGACCTCATTTTGAGATCTGTCTGACCCTCGGGCCCCTCTGTGTCCCTAAATATGTATACGTTTTTTTTAAATTTTATTTCACCGAAACTACTGAATGGTTTTGTACTAAATTACAAAAAGCACTCTTTCTGGAGCAAGATCTATCCTTCTGCCAGATATGGTGTAATTCCATTTCAGTGGTTTGGGTTGTAGTCGGTTCTAAAACCCCTATGGGAAATTGCTTTAGGAAAACGTGCTTTGGGACCCCATTTTTCTTGGCCCCCGCCTCACGAATTATCCCGAAACTTTTAAAACAGCAGCTGAAGTGAGTGGCAAACTATTTTAAAAAATGTTGTGAAGATTTGTCAAATGGCACAAAAACTATAAGTTATGCCCCCACAATACACTTATTATGAACTCATATTACATACCCACTCATGATATGGTCTCAAATTACATCACTGATGACATCAAGTGAGTGTGAGTATTTCGTAAATGTTTCTGATACAGAAAAACATACATAACTGCTGAATTTCTATGGTGATTGTGCGAGTAAAATGTAAACCTAACTATAATGTCCCATGAACATTTGGTTTTTAGAGAAATTCTATCTTCTTTTTAATTCTATTTCCTAACTATAAAATCCCTGTAACCTGTTTTTTCAGTGAATTTCTATAGTCCCTTTAATGTTAAGTAATTTTTATTACTTTATGGTTATCACACAACCGCTTTGAATGACCATGCATGGCAGAGGTTGTCCACAGAACCAGAAGTGCAGCTAGGCCCTATGGCCTACCCCTACAAGCACACAACTGCACGCCACACATGGCCTGTGGCCAAAGTCCTATTAAGAAGCCAACCCAGTTCCATGCACGGCCTTCGGAAAGAGAATAAAAGGGGCTAGGGTAGGAATACCCTGACCCCGCCAGTGCAAAACAGTATTTGAAAAAATAAATTGCTGCTGAAATTTGTGAATTTTTAAAAAACAAGAGCGGTCTCCAGCGCTTGTTCAGTATAGCGCCTGGGTGGGGCATTCACCAGTATGAAAAAACAAGGGTGGGGCATGGGGCCCCCATCCTAAGGATCTTTTGAGCCCTGGGAACACCAGCTCCCTGGGGCTTTAATGCTATACATTGACGGGGGCTGCATGGACCCCAATCAATGGCTTCAAAGTAGCCCTGCTGACCACCGCTTCCCTGGGGATTGATTTTTAAAAATGGCGGGGGCTGTGCTGACTCACCCTCCTGAGGCTGTTTGAAGCCCAGAGGGTCACCACCTTCCTGGGGCTAAATTAAAAACATTAAAAGGTGGGCTTTGTGGACCCACCAGGCCTTGGGGACCTCCATAAAAATAGTGAAACTGGGAGGGGGCCTCCAACCCCAGGCCGATTTTGTCCACATGGGCCCCATCCCCTTGGGCCTGACCATTATTTAAAGGTGGAGGGGGTCGCAAGGCCCCCACCCTGGGCAGATTTCGGCCCTGTGGATCCCATCCCCTGGGGCCTAACCACAAACACCTGGGCACCCAGTGTGCATTAATGAGGACCATGAGAGGAGCCTGAAGGCCCCGGTGGTCCCTGCTGGCTCCCCCCTCCTCCCCTCCTGCGAGAGAAGACATTGCTCCTGCACGTAGTGCAAGAAATGCAGCTTCCTGCATGCAGGAGCAATCTTTCATTTGTGTCCCTGCTCGCGTGACTGGGGCAGGGTAAGTGATAAAAACTATGCTACCAGCAAGCGGGAGAAGTTTTACAGCTCCCGCTTGCTGAGAGGGGAGTTAGTGTTTGCTCTTGCTTGGTGGGAGCTGTCAGGTCCATGTGTCCCTCCTTCAAAATTTCACTTTTAGGAGGTGGTGGTCCCCGGGGCTCTACAGAGGCATAAAAGGAGGGTCCGTGAGGCCCCCTCAAAATTTGTAATCAAGCCCCAGGAGGTGGTGGTCCCTGGGGCTCATTGAAGCCCAGCGGAAGGGTTCCACACAGCCAACTCCAGCATGTAATAAAGCCGCTGAGATGTGGTGGTCCCTGGGGCTTATAAGAGCCTTTGTAGGGGGCGGGGGGCTTGTGTCTGCCTGCTTTGTTTTTTTTTAAATAGAGCATCCCCCCGGGACTTGCCTAACCTGGGGTCTGAAGCGTGAACAAGCGGAGGAGACTGCACTTACTTTTAAAAATAAATTCGGAAGATTCACAGATCCACCACAATGTTTGGTGAAAATGAATTAACAATGCTTTTTTGTCCTGACAGAGTCCCAGGGGGACCGCAGCACCCAGGCTAGGGGTTCAGGGTATTTCTATGATGACCCCCTTTTTTTGTTCGGGACTGAGCAGAGTCCCAAAAAAAGTAAAAATGGAGCAGGGTAGGAATACGCTGAATCCCTAGCCTTAGTACTGTGGTACCCCTGGGAGCCCACCAGGGTGAAAAAACTTTTTATCAGTGCAAACTATGGTTGATCTACTTATTTGGCAAAAAAATGTAAAAAGCAAGCACAGGTTCCTGTGCTTGTTTTTTTAAAATCCTTTTTTGGGCCAGGTCTAGTGGACATGTAGCACATAAAAGGAGGGAGAAGGGGGTCATACGCAGCCCTTCTCGTCAGACTCTTTTGAGACCTTGGGACCACCACCACCCAGAGGCTTTATGTGAATAATGTAGGGGGGGCTGTGGGGACTACCCTCCACAGGCTCTTTGGAGCCCTGGAGACCACCACCTCCCCAGGGCTTTTCAGCAAAAATGGAGGAGAGGTGCATGGATTCCCCTCTCTGTGTCCCTGAGAATAGCCACAGGCACCACTACCTTCCCAGGGCTTACTTAATTTATTGGAGGGGGCTGCACGGAACCCCATCCATAGCCCTAAAGAGCCCATCATCTCCCTGGGGGTCATAAATGAAAATTAAGAAGGACGCAGCCCCCCTCCAAGGACATATTCAGCCCCAGGGACCATCACCTCCCTGGGGCCAGCTGGTGCAAAGTGAAAGGAGGGAGCTGATGGCCCCCGCCCTTGAGCCATTAATGGCCCTGAGGACCACCAACCCTCAGGGTCAGCTCCCTAGCTCCCAAGGTGCCCACTCTCAAGACATAGCAGTTTGCTTTTGCTTGCCATGAGATTTAACAGCTCCCACCAAGCAAGAGCAAACTGTAAGTCTGCTTCCATTGTGCAGGAGCAAGAAAACTGCTCCCGCTTGCTGGAAGCAGAGTTTTTATCTGTTTTCCTGCCTGCTGTCAAGTGGGAGGGAAAACAGATGAAAAGATTGCTACACCATACAGGAAGCAACATTTTTAGCTGCTCCTGTCATGCAGGAGCAATGCCATCACCCAAGGTGTGTGCAGAGCCAGCAGGGACTACAGGGGCCTTGAGACTCCCCCCACGTTCCCCATTATGTCATCTCCTGTAGAGAACGGAACTCACTGTTCTCTTTTAAACCACTACGAGTATGTAAAATGACCTAGAAGCCCCACCCATTTGGTGGTTTTTAACTTCTTCCTCCCTTTTTCCAGGATGATGAACAGCTTACCAAAAGGCCTTCCCAGCTCATTTCCCACCAATTTTGGAGATGTGTACTTAATGCAGAGGAATATGAGCATATCTCCGCTAAACAAAGAAGCACTTACTACATATAATTAAGAGGAAGTACCCTTGTTGGGTGGAGAGTCAACAGTTTGTAGTCTTGTCTTTTTTTCTACATGAGGATTCATGTTATTGCTGGTATTTGGATGAAGATGTTTGAGGAACAATTGCATTGCCAAATCTACAGACACACAAGGTCACTGGCAACATTACCTCGGGGTTCATGACGCAGCTGTGGTGTGGAATATGCATTACACATTTACAAGATAGCACTCACTAATTTACCAGTAGAAATTACTCCAGTTGGGCAGAGAATTCATGCAATATTGTGGTCTCTTCTTGGATAAATAAGTGGGTCAGGATGCATTCTGGCACTGATGCTTATTTCACAAAAATTAAACCTGAAAAGGAAGCAATTACAAACATAAACAAAACAGGTGCCATTGTTGAAACACCGCTTCAGGCTCTGCAGTCAAACCCTGCTGCACACAGTGGATGGCCATCAGTGGTGTGGAATTTGATGCCTATGGGGGTTGGCCGCACAGCCTGGCTGCAGGCCAGCGCCTGTGGCCAACCCCTGCTGCACACAACCAAAGGCGGTGCATGGCACCGGGTTGAATGCCTATCGCCGGTTGGATGCCTACGAGGGGCCGTGCCCTAAGGCCACCCCCGCCTGTGCATGGACAAAGGCTGTGCATGGCGTGGGATTAGATGCATGCAGGGGGTTGGCTGCAGGACATGGCTTCAGGCCAGATCCTGCGGCCAACCCCCACTACACTAAAAAATCATATGTAATTCACTGAAAGAACCAAAGGTTACAGGGATGTTATAGTTAGGAATTAGAATTTAAAAATAATAGACATTGACTGAAAGAAACAAAGGTGACTCGGATATTGTAGTTAGGTGCTGAATTTACTTTTTTATATTCTTTTAATAAAAAATAATCAAGCAATTAAGCTTTACATTCATTAACCAAAAAGGGGGAAAACAAAGCATGAAGAGAAATATAAAATAGAAAAGCGAAAACAAAAAGAATAAGCGCAAAGCCAAACTTATATACTACTTAAACAATGTTACAAGGATTCCTCAGGGAAGAGACGGCTGCCTACCACCAGGATGTTGCAGCTATATTGAAATTCAGCAGTTTCTCCTTGCTGCAACAATGCCATATGTCATACCACAAATGGCAGCCGCCAGGAGTTTTGACTACACATCTTTAAACCCTGAAGTGTGTGTGGCCCTCTCTCCACCACCACCACCACCAATTGCACAGGAGGCACAACACACATCAGAGGATGATGATGTGGAACAAATTACTTTCACTTGGAAAAGTACCTGGTAGCACCAGTCTGTGCCACAAGGGCAGTTTTCTCCTTAGTTCTGGGCTAAAGATCTTGCCAGTGTTGTCACAGTAGGATATGTGCACTCTTCACCCACCCACTGTTGACCTGTCTACTATGGACTGTCATTGTCTCTCATTTACCAATTGACTGTTTTTGTTCCTCCTCACTTATCAACACTACTCCGAAGCATGTCTCATGCCATGTCCCTCAACCCTGGACTTGTATTGTGTTAAAAATATCTGGATTTCACAAATGGGGTTTCTGACTTGGACATTGAAAATATCTCACTTTCACACTTCCACCATGTAAACAAACATCTTGTACCCATTTAGCATGTCTATGTCTTTTGTGAGCATCTACTCAGTTAAATTATTTTAATGTGTGAATCCATGTCATTGGTCACTGAATATCAGTACATGAGTGTAGAACTGTGGGGGCACAAAGCTACCTACGTGGATCCTAACATGACAAATGTGTATGCTGGTCTCATATCCTACAGGCAATTGACTGAGTATGTTTCAAATGAAGGACACATATATGGTTTCCTCATCATATATGGCAGCTATGGCTGAAAAGCTATTGTAGGGCAATATCGTAAGCTGGGAGTACCAGAAGAACTCATTGGTGTGGTACATAGGTAGCTAACCCCATTAGTAATGGCCAACGATCAGTGTTGCAGAATAGAGTTCCAATTGTGACTGTTGTCAGATGTGTCACAGTTCCCTACATTGTTACTACAGGACCCCAACACTGACAGCTGAAGTACCAGACTTACCTGTCCAATACAAAGTATACATAGTCATCATGAATGGTGGGTACACTGGATGGACTAGTAGATGTGATGTTGCAGTCAATGTGACAGCTCTGTTGTCAATAGGGGTAGCCCATGGTAAATGAGGCCTTTGAAGGCAGGACAGATTCCCTAGGCCGTGTGCCCAATTTGCCCAGTGCACTCATGGGGAGAACCCTGAGACTCACACTAATTACACAACTACATGGAATTATAACAAGATGTTTATGATTAAAATGAACTAAATAAAAACAACTAAAACTTGCCCTATCCTAAACTAACCTATACTAACTAAATCTATCTAACCTATGCTAAACATAACTTACACATAAAATGCCAGATTCTAAATATTGCCCCCCCATCCCTCTTAAGAACCAAGAAACAAGTAGGACAACAATTACTACAACTACACATGTACTAACTAGTTCTATGGCCTAAACACATTTTTCTTTGTATTTTAAATTTAGTAATTTTTAAAATTTTGTATTTTTTTAATAGAAACACATATAAACTCCAACATGAACCCCCACCCAACAACCCACCATAAAAACATAAGAATAGTAACCCACCCCCAACTATGCTTATCCTAACTAATGGCTACACTACATTAACCTTGCGGTCCTCTGCCAAAGCCTCCTCCAGCATGTCCAAATGTTGGAGGATGAGGTTGATGTCCTGGCATAAGTCCTGTTCAAACTGTGATGGCCCAGCAGCTGGTGGTGGCAAAACTAGTGCCTGTGTGGCGATTGGTGCTGCAGATGTGGATGGAGTGGGTGCAGCTGGGAGCCCCTGCAGGGTTGAGGAGCTTGCTGCATGCATTGTCTTATGTGGCTGTGTGGGTCCCCCGTGTGGGAATGCTCGCCATTCCCCACAAGCTTTTTCTGGACAGAAAGTGTGCCATGCAGCGGCATCCTGTATGCCCCTCCAGGATGTGGCAGTTGCGTTCGGCCGTCTGGGTGAACTGGCACCTCTCATCAGCAGTCATGTTGGCAGCTGTAAAATGAGGACAAGCAACCATCAGCATTGGTTAAGGTATGTACAGATTGTAACTTTACACTACTACAGCTGATTACACATACAGACTGTTAGAAATGGGTTTTTTGGTTGGCAGTCAGGTTACCCCCTGTCCAAGCAAGGACCCTCACTCTAGTCAGGGTAAGTCACACAGAATCCAAATTATCCTGTGCCCACCCTCTGGTAGCTTGGCACTGAGCAGTCAGGCTTAACTTAGAGGGCAATGTGTAAAGTAGTTGTGCAATAAATCATACAATAACACCATATAGCACCACAGAAATACACCACACAGTGTTTAGAAAAATATAAAATATTTATCTGGATATTTGCAGGTCAAAACAATCAAAGATGCAATAAGAAAATGTAAAGATATCACTGAAAAGTGATACAAAGTGTCTTAAGTCTTTTAAAAAGCAAACAAAGGGGGTTATTCTAACTTTGGAGGAGGTGTTAATCCGTCCCAAAAGTGACGGAAAAGTGACGGATTTACCACCAGCCGTATTACGAGTCCATTATATCCTATGGAACTCATAATACGGCTGGTGGTATATCCGTCACTTTTCCGTCACTTTTGGGACGGATTAACACTCCTCCAAAGTTAGAATAACCCCCAAAGTCTCTTTCAAGCACAAAGTACCTGCTTCGCGTGAAAAGTCTCCACAAAGGGCCGCAGAGGATGAGAAGCGGGGAAACAAAGGGGTGTGCGTCGATTTCTCAGGCCACATGCGGTCGATGCATCGTTTAGTTACCACGCAGGGACGGCTGTGCGTCGATTTCCGGCACTTTGTCATGGTTCCTCTTCGAGTTGCGTGGTTTTCAGACGCCCCGGGGTCTGTGCGTGGAATCCTTGGCTTGTGACACACTCTGCGTCATTCTTGTGGGTGGCGCAGGGAAATTTCTCTCGCACGGCAGACGCCGTGTCGATTTCTCCTCTGGAGGTTGGGCTGCGTCGTCCCAGGTCAGCTGTGCGTTGATCTGGTGGGCCGTGCATAGAAGTTCTGGTCACGTCGCAGGCGCAGCATCGATCTTTTCCTTGCGAAGTCGAGTGGCGCCGTTCTGGTTCGGCGTGCAGTGAATTTTTCACCGCAGGACAGGCTGTGCGTTGTTTTTGGCAAGCTGTGCATCTAATTTGCACCGCACAAGGAGTCCAGTTGCAAGAGAGAAGTCTTTTTGGTCCTGAGACTTCAGAGAACAGGAGCCAAGCTCTATCCAAGCCCTTGGAGAGCACTTCTTCACCACAGCCAGGGAGCAGCAAGGCAGCAGGGCAACAGCAAGGCAGCAGTCCTTCACAGAAAGCAGTCAGGTGAGTCCTTAGGTCAGCCAGGCAGTTCTTCTTGGCAAGATGCAGGTTCTGGTTACAAGTTTCTTCTCTAGGAAGTGTCTGTGAGGTAGAGTCTCTACCCCAAGAAGTGTCTAAAGTCTGTGGTTTTGGGTCCTTTTCTTTTACCCATTTTGGCCTTTGAAGTAGGCTTACTTCAAAGGAAAGTCTCACCTGATTGTGAAACCTTGCCTTGCCCAGGCAAGGCCTCAGACACACACCAGGGGGTTAGAGTCTGCATTGTGTGAGGGCAGGCGCAGCCCTTTCAGGTGCGAGTGACCACCCCTCCCCTCCCTTCTAGCACAGATGGCTCATTGGAATATGCAGGCTACACCCCAACCCCCTTTGTGTCACTGTCTGGATAGAGGTGCAAACAGCCCAACTGTCAAACTAACCCAGACAGGGAATCCACAAACAGACAGAGTCACAAAAATGGTTCAAGCTAGAAAATGCCCACTTAATAAAAGTGGCATTTTCAAACACACAATCTTAAAACCAACTTTACTAAAAGATGTATTTTTAAATTGTGAGTTCGGAGGTCCCAAACTCCACATGTCTATCTACTCCCAAAGGGAAGCAACGCTATAATCATGTTTAAAGGCAGCCCCCAGGTTAACCTATGAGAGAGATAGGCCTTTCAACAGTGAAAACCGAATTTGGCAGTATTTCACTGTCAGGACATATAAAACACATTATTATATGTCCTACCTTAACCATACACTGCACCCTGCCCATGAGGCTACCTAGGGCCTACCTTAGGGGTGTCTTACATGTAGGAAAAGGGAAGGGTTAAGCCTGGCAAGTGGGGACACTTGCCAAGTCGAATTTACAGTTTAAAACTGCATACACAGACACTGCAGTGGCAGGTATGAGACATGGTTACAGTGCTGCTTATGTGGGTGGCACAATCAGTGCTGCAGGCCCACTAGTAGCATTTGATTTACAGGCCCTGGGCACCTCTAGTGCACTTTTCTAGGGACTTAATAGTACATCAAATATGCCAATCATGGATAAACCAATCACCAGTACAATTTACACAGAGAGCATATGCACTTTAGCACTGGTAAGCAGTGATAAAGTGCTCAGAGTTCAAAAGCCAACAACAGGTCAGGAAAAATAGGAGGAAGGAGGAAAAAAGTTTGGGGATGACCCTGGTAAAAAAGGACCAGGTCCAACACAGACCTACACACGTTCCTCAAAAAAATGAATTGCCCCTCATCTGCATCTACATCCAACCATACATCACCAGTATCTTGTAAATGTCATTGACATAATGTCAATCCATTGTAAATCAAGAGGGGCCACAGCTGATAGGAACTAACAATGGCCTACTCAGCATCACTCACATCTGAGCAACACGTGTCTCAACAAGTTTGGATGTCCTGTCTCCCTGAGCAGAAGGGGGGCTTGGGCATGCTATCCATCAGCTCAACACCCATGGTGATACACCAAGGCCTGAGCACTCATCATAGAGTGAAGGTGTGGGCCATTTCTTAGGGAAGCTGCTAACCACAAAGCTGGTATTCCATGTTGTAATACATCTACATTCATGTGTACTGGTGTAAAACCTAGCCTGAGCCTACTTTACTAGGGTCCAGGTGCATTTCCCATGCTGTTACAATATGTACGACTGCCATGAGAAGGGTTGGGCAAACTCTGAGCTGCACATCACTGTTGTCAAGACATAACAGCACTGAAGCCCCCTGCTCTGTGCCATGTAGTCCTACGTGTATTCAATAGCACACACATGGTGGCTGTACGGATGCCCTTAAGGCCACAGTAATTGTGTCACAGTTTTGGGTGCTGCAACTGTATCCAGAAGCATCTTACATCCTTAGCAGATGCATGTCAGATATCCTCACAGTACCAGCTACACACACAGCATTGCCTTCTTATGCATCCGTGATGTGACCTACATCAGTCACAATTCACATGGTGGCTACACCATATTGGTTAAACTGTTGACATCTGGTATTAGGAGATTAATAGACTTTAACCTCATACATCTTGAGTGGAGTTGCCAACACATTGTGTACACTGATGACTAGAGTTGTATACATTATGGCTCCTTGCTGGTCCACTACCTCATCATCTCTGGAGGGAACTGAGGCACCTGTGGTGTGTGTATGTGTCCTATAGAATCTCCCTATACAGTACTGCAGTTGGAACCCTACATCTGTGGTATCTTGTCAACAAGTGTGAGCTATGTGTGGCACACATTGCTGATAACGGTGCTGTGACAAGGTTGTTTACAACAGGCATGCTATGTACATATACAGCTGGACTGTGACCTATGATGGCAGACATCCATTAATATATGGTCAGCCATTACTATTCCTTTTCCACACAATTCCATGCCAGCACATGTTGCCCTTAGAAATACATGCAAGCCAGTCTCATTCCACAACCCCACAATATACATGATGGGAATGAGATGGAGCACCAAGCTGACGGACAATTGGTATATTCACAATCCATGAATGCGCCGTATTGAATAGGAGACGTTGCAGCACTGTGTTGTCACCTATGCCGGCGCTAATCTTGCTTCCAGTACTTGACCTCGCCACCCTTGCCCCATGGTGCCTAGCTGGCTGCGTTGAGGGGGAGATAGTCATTGTGAATGGGAGGACACCTTCCTACACAAAAAAGATTCTTCAAAGGGTCTTTGCACTTTTGATGCGTGCTGCCAAATACAGCAACTATTGAAAGAGCAAAAACGGAGGGTACAACAGCATATTTGTTAGCTCATTGTGGTCTGCTAAAGCCACACCTTGGTATGTTTTAGAATTTGGTACAGCCTGTAATGTAAAGAAAATGTTTTGATCTGGGACACCGTGTGATTGCTATGGTCCTTCCATGCGAAGTTCTGCATGTGAAGGGGCCAAATTGGCAAAGTAATGTGAAGCCACAAAATGTGTTTTAAGCCCACTTTGTATACACAGTGCAGGGCATAGCGTCCCAGAACTTCACAAATATTGAAGCTCTGGTGGTGCTTGAGCCTCCTCCACATGCCCCATGATGTCACCATCCATCCATCTATGATATCTGATCGTTGGTCCAGAAAACTACATCACTCATTGCATTCCACACTTCTGACTGACTCACACCAAACCCTGGGTTAGCTAACAGGAGCCACAATATGACACATACTGGATCCATCAGGTTCTTCAAATCTCGCCACCACTCCGATGTTGTATGGGGCAGGTACACCTGTAAGACATGAATGTTGAACATTGCTTAGTTTAAATCTAAGTTAATGCAAATGGACACCATAGTTCAGTGTAAAGTTGTTAGGCTGTGTGAGGAAGTCATCCTAATGGAAGATCAGTGAATCTGACAGACAACTATGATCACTCAATCACATATACTCTCTGATGAGGTAGACCCACACATCTACAAATCACCACTGTCCATTACACTCCTGTTGTGCATTTCACAGCACCATGTCTACATGGCATTGTCATACATGGCATTGTCATGCAGCTGTCTGTTAGCAAAACACCTCCATTACCATTTGGGACAGCTTGAACGTGTATATCCCACCTTTGGGCCATGTTATGGTTGTTGCAGTGGCTGGGCCATTATCACAAACATAGCATCAGATGTAGTATACATTTATATCATGATCATATCAATCTGATGAACTGCTACCCTGGGGTTGTGTGGGTTTTCCAAGGTGTTGAGGAATGACATTATACATCCTTCAGTGAAGTAAGTGAAATGTGTGTGCCATCACAAGGCAGTCACACTATGAAACTTACAATGGGAGTGGACTCATGTAACAACAGTTGTAACTACCTGCACATTGACTGATCTGAAACATGGATGTATTGCCAATGGTGTGTGCCCTGCCATTGTTGCCATGGTATACCACTGTTGAACCAGTGAGGGATGAGTACATGGTCATAGGAACATGGCTCAACACAGACACACTTGCTCAGTGGTCAGAGGAGGCATCTGGTGTTGCAGGTTAGTGAGTGATGTGCCAGTGATGGAGCTGAAGCAGTGCAGCTCCATACTGTCAGTGAGGAGCAGCAGGCCAGTGGAACAGACCGAGCAAATGTGTGTGGTCATGGAAACCGTGTAGGCTGACTCTGATACACAATTCACAGGTCAAATAGAACTGCCAGTAGTCTGGACCCAGTGCATGGTCAGGCTCCCTAACATGGCCTTGCATAATGATACCAAGAGGCCAATAGGACTACAGTATTGCAGCACCTATTGCATCTATACTGTCTTTGTGGGCCTTAGTACACCCCTTACTCACATCCATGTGTTTGTATAGTCATAATTAAGTCACAGCATGATGGCAGTGTGGTCCAACATCATGTATACATGTGAAGGCCAATGATACACTCATTAGGGGATGCTACAGATCACAGAAACTTCTGCTTTGTACATAGGGGCCCTTCTCAATCATATCTACGCCTAAATTTCACATCTTCACTCAGCAGCCATACAGAGTGATTGGAATTCATACTTAGGAAAGTTTGGCGTTACTCTGAGGTTTGGAGTTTGCCCTCCCTATCTAATTTTTACACTCCCTTTCATGCCTGTTTCATGGCACAGGCATCATTCCTAGTTGCTTATTGAAAAATGTAACTGTGCATGCATTACTACACTTGAAGTCATATATATGGAAGTGGCGCAGCACCCAGTGCTGCACCTGTTGAAGTGCGGGCCCTAGTGCACTCCTGATACTACCATGTGTGCGCCATCTCCAATAGACTGCGCACCATGGTGGTAGTTAGGGGGAATAGGGTTAAAATTGTTTGCCAGTAGTCTGGTGCTTTGCAGGATTAGCTTAATTTTTTTCCCGCTAGTCCTGCTAAGCACCCAGGGGCCCATTGATCATGATGGGAGCATATTTTTAATGCCTGCAAAGAGCAGGCATTAAGAAATCTGCCACAAATGGGGTCCATCAGTCTCATTGACTTCTTTGTGCTAATTTGGAGGCCTGCTTTGCGCCACAATGGCCCCCTTGCATACATTGTGGCTGGCACAGACATGATGTGTGCCAAGCCTTTCTAAAGTGGTGTAATGCATGCATTGTGCCACTTTGTAAAGACTATTCAGGGTAAATGGCAGGTTTGTGCTGCCTTATCGCCAATAATATGACACTATGGCAGCACACAGTTTGCGCTAGGGGTTCTTACATATAACCCTTCATGATGGTTATGTCTGGTTCGTCATACATGTGTCCTGCATTGGCTGAATTGTTCTACTTTTGAACTGCAGGCTTCAAGTGGGGCAGAGACTCTTCATAGAGGTTGCATACAACATATTCACAACCATTACAAGAAGCACTCAGACTTATCTGGAACTGTCAGTCAAATGCTAAATACAGCCGATTGTATGGCAATGGGAGACTTACCAACAGTTCTGCCGATTTCAATTCCCAACTGATTCAGCACCCTACAATTCAACTTTACCATGCTTGCAGGCAGGATATCCTGGTACATCACTTCCTGGGTGTGTGCGTCACGTTTTTAGCGTCATGCATGTTTTTTTGACGCATGAGAGTCATGTGTCGGTTTTTCTCCATGGTGCACTGACAGTAGTGGTAACATTGAATCGCTGCTCAGGGCCGAGACATAATTTTCTCCACATTGCGGTGTGGTGTTGATGCATTTCCGTCATTTTTTTTTCACGCATATCGGAATAGCATCATTTTTTCCATTGTAGCCCTTCAATGCACCCTGATTCATTTCACATGTTACATGGGCTGTTCTACTATGTGGTATATGTTTTTTGGTGACATGTCTATGCATGAATGTCATTACGGTGTCATTGGTATGTGCAACCAATATGTGTATTCATGACTCAGCTGTAGGCACTCACTCATACTTTTGTACATATGTGCATGTGTCCTACACTGTGTCCACATGTATGTCGGCACATGTGTGCTATGTGCTTACATATATGTATGACTAGTGAGTAGCAAGTGGAGTACATAGTTATGTCTGTGGGCAATGTATGTCTACATGTATGTCGGCACATGTGTGCTATGTGCTTACATATATGTATGACTAGTGAATAGCAAGTGGAGTACATAGTTATGTCTGTGGGCAATGTATGTCTACATACCTACAAACATATTTGTATTTAGGCCCTGTGCCAAACACAGGCTAAGACATGTCTCAACCATTACATTTTGAATATGCAGTGGACTGGACTGCATTGACATCACGTATCCCCTGTCAAGTTGAGTGTGCATGTGTGTTTACTCACTGGTTACTTACCGTATTTAACTATTTATAGGTTAGCTACACATGTGCCATAGAGTTTTCCATGCATCGTAGTTGCTGCAGATGTTATGGACATGTGTGTTGGTGAAAAATGCTATATGCCATGTGTCTGTATAGGCATGTGTTGTGTCATTTTTGTCATACATCTCAACATTGCTGTGTCAAGGGGATGTGCAAACTCACATTGACATCTTTCTGCATAGACAGAAGTTTTATTTTTAGTATTGCCTGTGTAGTCACATCACTGGAACCTATATTCTATATGCCACTACACAATTGATGAGAACATTTTTACTCTCACAGGTTTTATGACACCTATGCCATTATTTTGCTGCTAGGTTAGCTTTTACACAGAATCCATTCACATTACCATGGCTGGCCCATTATGGTGGTACATGTGTGTAGAGATCCTTGGGATATGTGTGCCTGCCTCCAAATGTATTTTGAGATCTGCCAACATCATGTTAGTCATGACTGTCCCTTACAATGTCATATCACTGTGTTGCAGTGTTGCAGTATGACATAGATGGCAGGCCTACCCATCTTTAACAAGGTGTGGGTTTGTGTGGCAACACAAACCCATGGTTGCATGTGAAGGTTAATGGCGCTCTACTTCACGCTGCACCTTGTGCACATGCATCAAGCATCTGACATTATCATACGTTGATGTTGTCAGACCAGTGGCACGTGGGTTTATTGAGCTGGGATCTCTCCCATTTATGATAGATAATTTCCAGCCTGTGCACACTCCCTAGTAGATGGAGGCATGTACAAATGTGGTCTTACAGACCTGATTGTAATGAATTCCAATGCAGTACTTGATAACAGCCTTCCCCTATCAGGTACACAGGTTGTGTGCTTACACATGTAGGACATGTATGGATGTTTTGGAGTCCAAACTTGTGTCCATGTTCAGCCTGCATAGGTGTTGTATACCTGTTGTGGAGCAAAGGTTGGACAAATGACATGGTATAGATGGAGTTATATGTGACTGTCTCCTGTTCTAGTAACATGTGAAGGGCAAATACCATGGTATGCTAGTGGCAAACATGTATGGGTCATGTTTTAACATGCCCACCCTCTCTGTACATCAGTTAAAGTTTGACATGTAGACATCATTGTCTTACAGTGTCTGTTTTGCTGTATGTCTGGTCATTATCCCTTTTTTCTGCAATAACTGGTGAGGTATGTTTGTGTCCTCCATTGCTCCCATTCTTTTGTCTGCTAGCACCTTGTACAAATCTTCTACAGCAACATTTTCAGGGGATATAGGGACAGGATTCAACATGTGACTTGTGTAATATGGAGATATTCCCTTCTCCTACAACTGTCAACTTAGTAGTCAATGTGCCATTGGTGATATTAGTAAGATGTAATGAGTATCAGACACACATAACATTACACATGCCACTGTACTTGAGTAGTCTCCATGTGGCATGGCGTGTCGTATCAGTACGAATTTGTGGGTATCTCAGAGCTGTACATCCACATCCACCGTTGAACATGGCAATGCAATTCTCCCTGCATGCCGCAACCTAGCTGACTCTTTCCATGACTGAATTAGGTTGAGGTGTATTATCTTCTTAGTGCTGTATTTATCCTTTGCCAGATGCTAATGATATGGCTGTGTCTACTCCCACTCAGTGCGATGTGAGTCTCTGACAGTATAGGGCAATGCTGCACATGTTCGCACATGCCACACCTGATTGTGATATTGGAGGCCAGTACATGTATGAGCTATTTAGTTACATTTGGTAACATGCAATGGATCTGTCATGTAAGTGACAATGAGTGGTTTGTATTGCTCTGTGCTGTGTAATATTGTTATACAGGGCATACTGTGTAGACATGCTGACACAGGTCAATCATTGTGGGAAATGGCATACCTGTTGCTACCTAGGACAGACAGCCACACATTTGTCTTCATATATTTTTCATTATTAGCAGTAGGCATGTGTGAATCAAGCTAATCTGTGTGACAGGTGTGCATCCTATGTAGATACGGTATGTTACACACTCTGCCTACATTCCAGCCAGACTATAATTTGGTTGATGCATTTTCCCATTAAAAATCATAGATCATACAATCTGTTATGTGTTTGTATATGGATTCAAAACCCCTAGCTGCTTTATGTCACTGTCAAGCCATCGGTCATTCCTCAGCCAATGTGTATGTGCCATACATGATTTACAGTCCTCCATATGTCAGGGATGTGGCCAATTGCAGTGCCAGAACATATTCCCATGGACACACTGTGCAGGCTCAGCTTCCAACATTGACCTAATTCCATGGGTAATTACTGAAGAAGCATTGCTACCTATGACGTCCCCCCCTAGACACACATGTACGGTGCAGGCAATGCTACAATCACACAGAGTAGTGATAGTGTTCAGTTTTAACAGTACTTTACCTCCATTTCTTGACAGCCCTTACCTTATGTGTGGCCCCCCTGCACACAACCTGTTAGGCATGGTGTGGTGGTGAATGGACTATGAAATTGCACGTTGCCCATATGATGGCACAATATATATAATGGTGCATGGATCTAGGCCTTCAGAAGTCACATGCCAGGGATTTGGGTGTCACTGATATGTGGGATGGAATCTGTAGAACCCCGTACATCACCAAGAATGTGTGTACCATACTGTTGTTTTGTGTTTCTGACACGCTCACTGAGGTTAGATTCACATTCCAATGGTATATGTATTGGACAATGAGTAGATGTTGGAAAAGGGGTTGTTGGTAAGGGCAGGTAGGTACCTACACTTAGCAATAGGCCACTAACCTCCACTAAGGTCTAGTTAGGTCATAGTAAATTAACCCCAGCTCAACCCTTGGTAGCTTGGCAACGAGCGTCAAGGCTTAACTTAGGAGACAGAGTGTAAAGCATTCAAATATCACAAAACAGTAATTAAATAAAACACAGAAAAAGTTTAAAAATCCAAAACCAATTTATGAAAATATATTATATTTTTATCTTTAAAATGACACAAAAACGAATAAAATCGGATAAGGGGAACCGGAGATGTGAATTTTTAAAGAATTATTGTTTTTTTAGCGCCTAGAAACAAAAAGCGCCAATCGGGTCATCTGGTTGCACCTCGACCGGGGCAAAGTAAAAGTTTAAGGCCGACCGCGATTGAGCCCTGCTCTGCTACAGGCCGCGGGAGGCCTCGGTTAAAAGTTTACCATCACACTTAGGTGGTCATTACAACCCTGCGGACGGTGTTAAAGCGGCGGTAAGACCACCAACAGGCCGGCGGTAAAAAGTTTGCAATTACAACCGTGGCGGAAACCGCCAACAAAGACAGCCACTTTAACACTCCGACCGCCACGGCGGTACAAACAAACAGCGCGGCGGCCACCGCCAACGGACAGGCGGAAGACAATGTACCGCCCACACTATTATGACAGGCCAATCCGCCACCTTTTCCGGGGCGGATTTACCGCGGATAAAAACACGGCAGAAACAGGAATTTCGAAGGGAAAACGCTCACCTCTACACACCCCACGAGGAACGAGGACACCATGGTCCCGAAACTCCAAATTCTACCTGCGATAGTCTTCCGGCTCCTCTACCAGGAGCACAAACGCCAGCGGCGAAGACCACGGTGAGTACTGTACCTATGACACAGGGGAGGGAGGAGGGAAAAAACAGGGACATACACATGCAACACGCAACACCCCCACCCCCACCACTACAACACACACACTAATGCATATTAATACATCACAGTTACACCTCCCAACCCCCCCGGAAGAATGCCAAGACAATAGAAAATGAGTGTAACCATTGTAATATATTAAAATCAAGTAGGCAAAAATATATATATACACACCATTTACAAAATATATCCCAAACTTAGTAGTCCAGGTAGTGCTCCAATTAAGTCTGTGGAACACTGGGCCCACACGGTATGGGTGAGGCCCACACAAGATCCCCGACCATGACAGAGAGAGCACTGCAGGGGCATCAGACAGCAACTAAACAGGCACCTCAGGGGGAGGGAAAGGGGGGGCACCTCAGCTGCTTGAGTGCACAACGCCAAATCCACGAGAGGGACACATGCCCACTGTTACATCCTGGGGAGTGCAAAGCCACAGTCTCTCAAGTCTATACAGTGGGTGGCTTGCCCACTGTTCAATCCTGGGGAGTGCAAAGCCACGGTCTCTCAAGTCTCTACAGTAGGTGGCTTGCCCACTGTTCAATCCTGGGGAGTGCAAAGCCACGGTCTCTCAAGTCTCTACAGTGGGTGGGTTGCCCACTGTTCAATCCTAGGGAGTGCAAAGCCACGGTCTCTCAAGTCTATACAGTGGGTGGGTTGCCCACTGTTCAATCCTGAGGAGTGCAAAGCCACGGTCTCTCAAGTCTATACAGTGGGTGGGTTGCCCACTGTTCAACCCTGGGGAGTGCAAAGCCACAGTCTCTCAAGTCTCTACAGTGGGTGGGTTGCCCACTATTCAGTCCTGGGGAGTGCAAAACCACAGTCTCTCAAGTCTCTACAGTGGGTGGGTTGCCCACTGTTCCATCCTGGGGAGTGTAAAGCCACAGTCTCTCAAGTGGATAACAGTCTCCACTGGTTCTGGAGGGGGCCTTGTGCCCAGAGTGCTTCATCCTGCTAAGGACAGAGGTAGTGGATGTATCTCTCCACTGGTTCTGGAGGGGGCCTTGTGCCCAGAGTGCTTCATCCTGCTAAGGACAGAGGTAGTGGATGTATCTCTCCACTGGTTCTGGAGGGGGCCATGTGCCCAGAGTGCTTCATTCTTCCCGTGACGGACTCAGTAGCGTCAGTGCCCTTGGCGCTCATGGGCCAACGGTGCTTGAGGCGGCGGTGCCCTGTTCAGTGGTGCTTGAGGCAGTGGTGCCCTGTTCAGCGGTGCTTGAGGTGGCGGTGCCCTGTTCAGCGGTGCTTGAGACGGCGGTGCCCTGTTCAGCGGTGCTTGAGACGGCGGTGCCCTGTTCAGCAGTGCTTGAGGCGGCGGTGCCCTGTTCAGCGGTGCTTGAGGCGGCAGTGCCCTGTTCAGCGGTGCTTGAGGCGGCGGTGCCCTGTTCAGCGGTGCTTGAGACGGCGGTGCCCTGCTCAGCGGTGCTTGAGACGACGGTCTCTATTCCAGGGACTCAACTGCTGACGGTCCTTCATGGCCCAGCGGGGCTTTTGCTGGCGGTCCTTCATGGCCCAGCGGGGCTTGTGCTGGCGGTCCTTCATGGCCCAGCGGGGCTTGTGCTGGCGGTGGCCTCCTGGGCAGCTGGGCTTGTGCTGGCGGTGGCCTCCTGGGCAGCTGGGCTTGTGCTGGCTTCCTGGGCAGCTGGGCTGGCGCTCACCTCCTGGGCAGTTGGGCTTATGCTGGTGGTGGCCTCCTGGGCAGCTGGGCTTGTGCTGGCGATGGCCTCCTGGGCAGCTGGGCTTGTGCTGGCAGTGTCCTCCTGGGCAGCTGGGCTGGTGCTGGCAGTGGCCTCCTGGGCAGCGGGGATGATGGCGGTCTTCTCCGCCGTGCTGCTCTTCCCAGATTTGCTGGGTTTCTTGTGGCCCTTCCCCACCTTGGAAAGTGTCACAGCTGTCTCCACACTCCCACTGGGACCCCTGGGAGCGGCATTGGTGGCTGGAGTCTTCCCTCTCTCCCGCCAGGCACTGGCCAACTTCTGATGCTTCACAGGTGGGGGACTGTCTGTGCTGTGGCTCCGTGCCACACTGGCTGCCCTGGTGGCCGGTGCACTCCAGATTCCGGTGACTACAGGCACCACTGGTCCCGGAGATGTTGTGGCTGAGGTGCTAGTTCGGGACCTATGAGACGGACGGGGTGGGGGAGGTGTGGGAAAGAGGTCAAGGTTGGACAGGAAAAGTTTTTTGACACACTGGGACGGGTAGCTGGAGGGGGTTTGGGAGTGGAGGAAGAGGTTGTGGTTATGGTTGTGGGAGGTGTTTGTTTGGTGACTTTGGGTGAAGGTGCATGTGCTGGAGGCTGTCGTGAGGTGGGTGGCTGTTGTGTGGGTGTGTGCCTGCGTTTGTGTATCTTCCGAGGGGGCGTCACAGACACACTGGGAGAGGACACAGGGGACATGTGAATGGTAGTGGGGGTGGTGACTGCACGTGAACAGGGTGTGGTGGTGGGTGTGCTGGAGAGGGACGTAGTGGCTGTAGAGGAAGTACATGCAGGTGTGAGTGTAGATGAGACAGGGAGGGAGACGAGGAGGAGGGGACACAGTGGAGGCAGTGGATGTTGGTGTGTCTGCATGTGTGTGAAGCTTGCGTGAGTGCCTGTGGGATGTGTGGTGCTTATGTTTGCCTGAGCTTCCCTTGTGTGTTGACGTGTGTGCATGCTGGTATGTAGGTGTGCTTGTGATAGGCTGAGGTACAGGGGATTTGGTCGGGTGGAGGAAGTTGGAGGGGGGAGGCTTGACACAGGGACAATGGCTGCCATCAGTGCTGAGGCCAGAGTCTGAAAAGCTCGCTGAAGGGCCACCTGACCAGAATGAATGCCCTCCAGGAATGCATTTGTTTGTTGCAACTGCCTTTCTACACCCTGGATGGCATTCAAAATGGTAGACTGCCCAACAGTGAGGGACCTGAGGAGGTCAATGGCCTCCTCACTGAGGGCAGTAGGGGAGACTGGGGCAGGGCCTGAGGTGCCTGGGGTGAAGGTGATGCCCACCCTCCCAGGTGAGCGGGCACGGGCGAAGGCTGAGGGGCTGCTGGGAGGGCGGTGCTGGAAGGAGGGGTGGCGGTTGTACCTGTAGATGGGGGTGGCACAGTTGTTGCCGCCACCACAAGGGAGCTCCCATCAGAGGACGAGTCCGTGTCAGTGGTCTCAGCTCCTGTCCCCGCCGTGGAGTTCCCCTCACCCTCCGTCCCACTGGTGAACTCCGAGTCCGTAGTGTGGCCCTCCATGGCCATGTGGGATGCAGCTCCCTCGTGCTCCAGTGCCACTGCTGCTCCGCCTGGTGATGCTAATGCACACAAGCACAGGGAGACTACAAAAAGGGGGGGGGGGGACGACAGAAGAAAGACATGTTGAGTGCATGCATTACCGCTACCGTTGGCGGACACAACAGACACAGAAGCCCCCTGCACTACGCCGCGCTCTTGGGCTCCCCAGCTGAGCCTCCGCCGTCTTCTTGCTCCAGCAGCAAATGTCCTCCCACCTTTTCCGGCAGTGGGTGCTCCATCTGTGGTAGACCCCCAGGGTCCGGACGTCCTTGGCGATGGCACGCCAAATATGTTTTTTCTGGTGGGCACTGACCTACATGATTTGTACAGGGGAAAGAGAAAGTTATTACCAACTGCACCGTCAAATTGATTGGCCCCCATCCCTACCCTTGCCATGTGGCACATGCACTCACCGTTGTTTCATGTACGCTGCACTCTCCCCCCTTCCTTCTTACATCCACCCCTCTCCACACAGGCATAGCCCATACATCATGCTCCCAGTGTACTTACCTGTTTGTCTGGAGGACCGTAGAGTAGCGTGTACTGGGGGAAGACCCAATCCACGAGTTTCTCCAACTCCTCTGATGTGAAGGCAGGGGCCCTTTCCCCAGACACTAGAGCCATTGTCTCTTCCAGACCGAGGTCACAGCAGCACTTGCAGTGTAGGTCCTCTCCTGTCGAAGATCAGGTATCGAGTGATTAAACAGATAGAAAATGGCGGTCACGTCCGCGGTGGTGCGTACCGTCACCGCCGGCGTACATTGTCATTGGCTCCTGGGACCCATAGGGTCCAATGTTAACCAATGCAGAATTGTGTCACGGTCTTCGACCGCCTACTGCGACGGTGTTCAACGCCAGCGCAGTTATCTCACATCCCATTGTCTCACTTTAGAGGTCAGGCAGCCGCCATTTCAGGGGCCCACATGGCTTCATTTTCAACTGCGTCACACATACCTAGGCCTATACTCAACACACATAGAGGCCACTTTTTGAGTATGAATGGTGTTCTGTGTAAGCTGTGGGTACGTACCTCTGAGTTGGTTGACTCTGTGCTCGCTGTTGTCCTTCATAGGCACCATCTGCTGGTACATGTGAGGAGATGGCGGCATCCTCCGGTGTACCGACCGTTGGTGGACCTGTCGACAATGGAGGAAAGACACGTGATAATCACATACAGGCTTGACCGTGCCACAATCCAGGAACTGTGTACCCAGCTGGAGCCAGACCTGATGTCAGCTATCCGCCATCCCACAGGAATCCCCCCTCAAGTGCAGGTGCTGTCAGTGCTCCATTTCCTTGCAAGTGGGTCATTTCAAACAACAGTGGCCATAGCATCAGGGATGTCCCAGCCTATGTTTTCTAATATGTTGTCCAGAGTGTTGTCTGCCCTGCTGAAACACATGCGGAGCTACATCGTTTTCCCTCAGGTTGAGGATTTGCCTACAGTGAAAGGTGATTTCTATGCCCTGGGACATATCCCCAACATCATAGGTGCCATTGATGGGACACATGTGGCTTTGGCCCCCCCCACAGAAGTGACCAGGTGTACAGAAACCGGAAGAGTTATCATTTGATGAATGTACAGATGGTATGTTTGGTAGACCAGTACATCTCCCATGTGAATGCCATTTTCCCTGGCTCAGTGCATGACGCTTACATCCTGCGGAATAGCGGCATCCCTTATGTGATGGGTCAACTCCAGAGGCACCGTGTGTGGCTATTAGGTGAGCACCTGGAAGCTAGTCAGTGGGAAAGGTTGTCTGGGTCTAACAGTTATCTCTCGCCATTTGCAGGTGACTCTGGTTATCCCAACCTGTCATGGCTACTGACCCCAGTGAGGAATCCCAGGACAAGGGCAGAGGAACGCTACAATGAGGCACATGGGTGAACTAGGAGGGTGATCGATCGCACCTTCGGCCTCCTGAAGGAGAGGTTCAGGTGCCTCCATATTAGAGGTGGATCCTTATTCTACTCACCAAAGAAGGTGTGCCAGATCATTGTGGCCTGCTGTATGCTTCACAACTTGGCTTTGCAACGACAGGTGCCCTTTCTGCAGGAGGATGGTCCAGATGGTAGTGTTGTTGCAGCTGTGGAGCCTGTGGACAGTGAAGACGAGGAAGCAGAGGAAGAAGACATGGACAACAGGGACTCAGTGATCCAGCAATATTTCCAGTGAAACACAGGTAAGAATACAAACCTGCCTACTACATGTACTTATACACTACTACCTCTCTACTGTCTGTCATTTTCACCCAGTGTATGGTCACTGAGTTGTCACTTTCCCTCATGATTTCACAGATGTGGGTCCCACAGTGTGACATCTGCTTTGATTCCTCATGGACTAGAGCTGTGTTACATAGGTATGTTGATATTACAAATGAAAGAGCTTTTTGCCACAGTTATTGCTAATACAGTATTCCAAAATCACAGACAGACTCCAGATTGTTTTGTGCTTTAAGGGTGTTTATTTTAGTGCTCAAAATTGGAGGGAGTAGCAAAATGGTGAGGGGTGATGGTGGAGGAATGTCCATGGCAGAGTCCAGTCTATTAGTCTCACAGGTGCATTGCCCAAATGGACATATGAACCGGAGCTGGGGCAGTTTAAGGATGGACGAGGTGACAAAGTGGGACAGTAGGATGACAATCAGGGTGGTCTTATTTCTTGGCGGGGGCCTTGGCATTGTTCAATGTCTTGTTCCTGGATTTCAGGGACTGTTTGCGAGGTGGTTCTCCCTCTGCAGGGAGTGGGGTGCTGGTGTGGTGGTTCTGTGGCGGTGCCTCCTGTCCACTAGCGCCGGCGGAGGTGGTGGGCAGTTCATCGTCCAGCCTAGTGTCAGGGGCCCCTTGTAGTGCCACAGTGTCCCTCCTGGTGTTGAGTATTTCCTTCAGCACCCCTACGATGGTGCCCAGGGCGGAATTGATGGTTCTGAGTTCCTCCCTGAAGCCCATATACGTTCCTCCTGCAGGTGCTGGGTCTCCTGAAACTTGGCCAGTACCGTTGCCATCGTCTCCTGGGAGTGGTGGTAGGCTCCCATGATGGAGGAGAGGACCTCGTGGAGAGTGGGTTCCCTGGGCCTGTCCGCCCCCTGTCGCACAGCAACCCTCCCAGTTTCCCTGTGTTCCTGGGCCTCCGTCCCCTGGACCGTGTGCCCACTACCACTGCACCCGGTGCCCTGTTGTTGTTGGGATGGTGGGTTAGCCTGGGTTCCCTGTAGTGGTGGACACACTGGTGATTGACGTGTCCTGGGGACGGAGTTATCGGCCCACTGGGTGGGTGCTGTGCTGGTGTTTCCAGAGGGGGGAAGCTCTGTAGTGGCCTGTGACTGGGTGTGGGGAACCGACTGTCTCGAGGTCCCCGATGGACCGGGCTGGTCATCTAGATCCAGTTGGACAGAGGTGCTGTCATCCCTGTGGGCCTCTTCTGTTGGTGGTGTGGACATGTGTGGACCCTCCTGTCCGGTGACATTGGGTAGGGGTCCTGCAGGGGTATAAAGGCATGATTATTACATCTGTGTGTGTCAAGGTGTGCAATGGGTGGGGGACCGTGTACCCCAGTGCTAGCATTCCTGTGTGGGACCTTGTGTGATGATGGTTTAGGGGGGTGTATGGGTATGTGCAGTGGGCATGCTTTAGTGATGGAGGTCCATGCTTTGGTGTTTCATGCAGGGCCTGGTGTTGGGATGTGTGGTTTGTGATAGTGGGACATTTGTGAGGAGTAGGAGTGATAGGGGTGAGGGCGAGGGTAGGGGTAGGTGATAGCATGCAGGTGGGTGGGGGATGTAGTAGTGAAAGGTTTGACTTACCAGAGTCCATTCCTCCACCTACTCCTGCAAGGCCCTCAGGATGCAGAATCGCCAAGACCTGCTCCTCCCATGTTGTTAGTTGTGGGGGAGGAGCTGGGGGTCCGCCGCAAGTCCGCTAAACCGCCAGGTGGTATCTGGAGACCACGGAACGCACCTTCCCCCATAGGTCGTTCCTCCTCTTCCTGATGTCCTCCCGATTTCTTGGGTGCTGTCCCACTGCGTTGACCCTGTCCACTATTCTTCGCCATAGTTCCATCTTCCTTGCAATGGAGGTGTGCTGCACCTGTGATCCAAATAACTGTGGCTCTACCCGGACGATTTCCTCCACCATGACCCTAAGCTCCTCCTCCGAGAAACTGGGGTGTCTTTGCCGTGCCATGGGGTCGTGTAGGTGATGTGTGGGGTGGTGTGTGGGGTGATAAGTGTGCTGATATGTAGTGGGGTGTTGTGTGAGGTGCATGGAAGTCATGTGGGTGATGGTGTTGTGTGCCTGTGGATGCTAGTGTTGTTGCTGGTCGTGTCTCCCTCTGGCTTTCGGTCTTGATTTGTTGTCGTAAGGGTTTGTGGGTGATGTGGGTGCGTGTTTTATAGTGTATTGGGTGTGTGGGAGTGGTGTGTGTATGTGTATCAGGTGTGTGTATTTGGAATTGTCCAATGTGGCTGTGTTTTGTAAGAGTGTGTGTATTTTTCGAGCGGCGGTGTGTACCGCCAATGGAATACCGTGGTTGAAAGACCGCTGCGTGGATTCGTGTGTCATGATAGTGTGGGCGTATTTCTGTTGGCGTGACGGTGGATGATTTGTTTTTGCCCACACCCACTGGTGGGGCTAAAAATCATAAACACACCCCTCTCCTAATCTAATCAAGGGGGCACCTAGTTGTCTGGGGTTGCAGGATGTGGGGGTGTTGGTGGTTGCTGCAAATGCCCTTCTCTGCCTTCGAAGACCAGTTTGGCAGCCCTCCCCCTTCCTGCCTCACCATCTGCTGAGGGGAGATCCCCTCCCACAGGCACATTCCTTTGTGTGAAGCCAGGCCACTTCACACCTCATCAAGGTAGCCTGGCCAGGCTGCTAGAGGCTGGCCAATCAGAGCACAGCAGCAAAAACAATGCAGGGCTGAAATTGGCAACTTTTCAGGTAAAGTTTAAAACTCTTTACCTGAACAAGTTATATTAAATCCAACAACTGGAAGTTGTGGGATTTATTATAACAATTAATGTGATACCAATGTCTTGGTATCCATCAATTAAGGGGACTTTAAAAATTAAAATAAAGTCTCCCCATTCTAGCCTATGGAGGCCATTCACTACACCAGGGCTTATAAAACTATTTTTATAAGGTCCCTGCTTATAGTTACATGGCACCCAACCCTAGGGGCACATAGGGCATACCTTAGGGGTGACTTATATGTAAAAAATAAGGTAGTTTACAACTTTGGAACTACTTTTAATTCCAAAGTCGAATTTGCATATAACTTTAATTTAAAAGCAGCCAGCAAGGCAGGCCTTCCTTTAAAATGACACTGGGCACCTCAGCAGTGCACCTATGGGTGCACTACCTATCCTGTGGTCCCTAAACCTACATGCCCTACCATATACTAGGGACTTATAGGTAGGTTAACTTAGCCAATTATAATTAGCCTAATTTGCATATCCATATTACACAGAGCACAGGCCCTGGGACTGGTTAGCAGTACCCAGGGCACCATCAGAGTCAGGAAAATACCAGCAAAAAGTGGAAAATGGGGGCAAAAACTTAGGGGGCCTCTGCAATCAGCTCTGTTTTCTCACAGTAGACCAAGGATTATGTTGTTAAGCCAAATTTATTGGAGGTATTTACAAAGTTCTTTTTTAGTTGACTAGGTATAAAGGTTCTTAACAATGGTCTGTCTCCTGTGAACTCCTGCCGCTCAAGGTTCCCCCTCAAGGTCCTCAGCCCCATCATCCTCCTCCTCCTCATTGTGGACATCTACTTGTCTATTTCAGGGGACATAGTTTCTGGCACACTTGTTGTTCAGGATAGCACATACCAGTATAATCTTGCATACCAGCGGGGGAGCATACAGGAGGCCTCCTCCTCTTGTCACGACCCGGCACCTGAACCTAGATTTGAGAATGCCAAAGGTCCTCGTCACCACATTGCGTTTTCTCTGGTGTGCTTCATTTGAGGCACGCTGTTCATTGGTTGTTGGATTTGCAAATGGGGTCATGACCCACAGCTGTATGCCATAACCTTAGTCAGCTGCAAAAATAAGAGGGAGAAATTTAGTGGAAGGTTGAGAGGGATCTGGAATATTCCATGGCAGTAGTTGGTTGCAGTTTGAGTGGTGAATTAGAGGTGATTGTGGTGGTGTGTATGTTCCAGGTCTGTGTGATATGGTTCAATTTGACTGTGTTGATGTGCACGTCATTCTTGAGGACTGACTCAAGGACCTGCATATGACCATCAGGATTCCAATACATATGTTTATCATGTACTTAACATGTTTTGTGTAGTCCATATTAGTAGTAGGGTCCTTATACTTGCAGCACAATGGTGTCAGATGTGTAGCCAGCATAGTTGACCTACAAAGCCAGCCTATTCCGTCAATGTTGGGATGTGGCATTACACATGCAGTACAACACTTAGTGGGCCTTAGTGGCAGATGATGGTTGTGTCAGCCATCTTGGCTCTCATTACAAATCCGGTGGTCTCAAGAATGCCAGACTCGCAGTGGCAGTTGGACCGCCACGGTCGTGGCAGTAAGACCGCCATATTTTTGATTGTGGTGGACCCACCACTGTTGGACCACCAACATTGCCAGGATGCCGCCAGCCAGCTGCCTGGCAGTCCCAGTGGTCTTAAACCACCAGGGCAACGTCGACTCCCAAATCTGCCAGCCTTTGCATGCCGGTTCCATTGCCATGCAAGGGCTGCCGTAATGGGGGTGTCAGGTGCCCCATGGAGTCCTTTGCATTGACCATGCACTTGGCATGGGAAGTGCTGGGGCCCCCAGGGACAGACCTGTAGCGCTTTCCAATGCACAAATTACAGGCAGTAGAAAGCGCAACCGGTGCTGCTGCACCAACCTCAATGCCATATTGCAGCTGGATAAATTACGAACCAGCTGAAATGTTTTGGCCCTCTTCCCAACTGGGTCAGCGGACAGAAACATTGTTTCCGCCCACAGGCCCAGCAGTGAACTCCTAATAGGGCTGGCAGGATTTAGACCACAATGGCGGTCTAACAGCAGTGGAATGTTTGCCGAGCGGCCCCCGCCAGACAACAAACTTATGGTGAGTGTCCAGGTGTCCAAGGGTGTGTATCACATGTTAGCATGATGATCACATTTGGTACAGGTGTATGTCCTAGCTTTTTAGTAATTGGATTTTCAGCCAGACTTACTGCACATGCACAGTGCAGAATTTGTGAGGTGGCCCAGCTATTTTTCTGAAGTGTCACTTAGTACAGTGCATGTGTGGCCACTCATGTCCTCCATACTCCTACAGGGGCCTACTATGGCATCCATGTATATTACAGTTTAGCAGTGAATCAGCACCATGGTGAACTAGTACAAGCATTATGGTGTTAGGGGGCACTAGGTGGGACATGTGAGGTGTCAGTTGAGTAGTTGTGGCACCATTTCTCATGATTTTGCCCCATTGTGTTTTATGGCAAGTACATTAGTCTTCCTATGTGTGCAATACAATGCATTCAGAAGATGTATGTGCAGCCTTCATGTATGTCAGATATGTGTACATGGGATGTAGTTGTTGTTGGCACCACTTGTCAACACCAGGACAGTGCGCGCTCTACGGGCATCTATAATGCAAAAACCCAACACTCGCAAGATAATGTAATTTATGCATTGTGATGATATGTTATTGTTTAACCTTTTGCATTGCAGAATTCCATCCAAAAGATTCATTTTTAAGGTGCTTATAAATACTGTACATTTGCAATGTATTGCTGCAGACATTCAGAGTGTGTTAGGGTGTGGTCCCTTTCCAGGGCCTTCTAGAGACTTTCCCTGCAACATGCCTGGGCGTGGTTCTAGGCTGGGCCAAGACTCTATAAAAGAGAGTCAGCCCAACTTCCAGTGCTCACTATTCAGAGGTCCCGGTGCAGAGCAGCAGCTTCTTCCTGAGCTCCTGTCCCGGCGGCCTATTTGGATTTTCCTTTCTTCTGCGCTCATCTCTCATTGGTGATCCCTGTTTCCAGGCGGTAAGACGGTGTTTGGACATTTCCCAACACCGTAATTGAGAATTTTCATATTCTTGATTTTAATTCTTAAATGAATAACAGATTACTTGTGTGCTGCCATTTTTTGACATTTGTATGGTGGTTTGCAAATAGGGAGGACGCGCAATTTATTCCATAAAGATTTGACTTCGTTATTACATTGTTGTTCATTGCGCGCTAATATTTCTTGACATTTACATGATGTTTTACGAGTTGGCAAGACGTGCAACTCGTTTTATGAGCATTTAACTTTGTTGTTCATTGCGCGCTACCATTTTCTGGCATTTACATGGTGGCATTTGAATCGGCAACACGCGCGATTCTTTCCTTGAGTGTTTTTTCATGTTATTCATTGTGCGCTACCATTTCTTGGCATTTGCATGGTGGCATTTGAATCTGCAAGACGCGCAATTCTTTCCCTGAGTGCTTTTCATGTTGTTCATTGTGCGCTACCATTTCTTGGCATTTGTATGGTGGCATTTGAATCGGCAAGACGCGCAATTCTTTCCTCGTGTATAAATAATGTAAATTACTGTGCGCTACTATTCTAAGACATTTTCTTGGTAGCATTTCAAGTTGACACGTTGCGTAATTTATTCCTTGAATCTACGTTGTGTGATTTCATGGTGCACTATTGTTTATGGTGTTTAATACTCATATAAAAATCTGCAATGTGCGCAATTCACTTCCCAATGTTTTTTCTGAGATGAACACAACAATACCAGAGTTCTAAATGTAATGCTGTGTGTTCCTGATATATATTCTTAAAAGGAGATTCATATGGTTGTTTAGAAATTGCTCATAGTGTTTCCTAATTCTCATGCTAAAGAAAGTACTTGAATCTGAAAGTCCTATTTAACTTTTCCTGTTTCCTCCTCAGGCATTCGGTCATCTAAAGCCTAGTCAGTTTTAGGACTATTCTAGGGTTGTTCATGTTTTTTAGAAAAGACGAAGCTTAGAGTTGTAGCATGGTACTGATTTCATGAGATGTAATTTTGATGTTGTGTTTTAACCTTTGCTTCCTACAGGTCTCCTTCCCAGCTGTTCCTGTCCTAATCCCCTTTTCCCCACTTGGACTCTCTTAGACTCTGTGATAAATCTAATCAGAGTATTGGAGCTGTCTTGTGGTGGAAGTGTTGGGAACATGCACAGACCCCGAGGATCTGGTGACTCTGACAGAATAGTGAGCCCACAAATTATTATCCTCCTGGTTTGTGTATGTTCTCAGCATGGCCACACTGGACGAGCTAGTCAAGGCTATCACCCAGCTCCAGTCAGAAGTGGTATCATCAAAGGATTTGACAAATAGTCTATCTGAGAGGGTGATTCAGTTACAGAATAAGGTTGAGAAGAAAGAACAAAGTCCCACAGGTGTGTCTTGGCCAGGTACTTCTTCTCAGACTTCTGGAGGTAATCCGACTAACATTTCCCTCAATGTTCCTTCAGCCATTCCTTTAGCTCCCCCAGAACGCTTCTCAGGTGATCCCTTGAAAGCGCAATCTTTTCTGGTTCAAGTGGAACATCATTTCACCTGCAGACCACATACTTTCCCTGATGCCCAGTCTAAAGTAGCTTTCTTGTTGCCATATCTGTCTGGAGATGCAGCTACCTGGGCTATTCCTCTTGTGCGTAAAAATAGTCCCCTGTTGTACAACTGGAAACATTTTGTTCGTGAATTTGAGAGAGTTTTCGATCGTAGAACTGTGACACAGTCAGCAGATCGTGAATTATTAGACTTACGCCAAGGGAATCAGGACTTAGGCCCTCATTCTGACCCTGGCGGTCTTTGACCGCCAGGGCGGAGGACCGCGGGAGCACCGCCGACAAGCCGGCGGTGCTTCAATGGGGATTCCGACCGCGGCGGTAAAGCCGCGGTCGGACCGGCACCACTGGCAGGGTCCCGCCAGTGTACCGCGGCCCCATTGAATCCTCCGCGGCGGCGCAGCTTGCTGCACCGCCGCGGGGATTCTGACCCCCCCTACCGCCATCCAGATCCCGGCGGTCGGACCGCCGAGATCCGGATGGCGGTAGGGGGGGTCGCGGGGCCCCTGGGGGCCCCTGCAGTGCCCATGCCACTGGCATGGGCATTGCAGGGGCCCCCGTAAGAGGGCCCCTAAATGTATTTCACTGTCTGCTGCGCAGACAGTGAAATACGCGACGGGTGCAACTGCACCCGTCGCACAGCTTCCACTCCGCCGGCTCGATTCCGAGCCGGCTTCATCGTGGAAGCCTCTTTCCCGCTGGGCTGGCTGGCGGTCTGAAGGAGACCGCCCGCCAGCCCAGCGGGAAAGTCAGAATTACCGCCGCGGTCTTTCGACCGCGGAATGGTAACCTGACGGCGGGACTTTGGCGGGCGGCCTCCGCCGCCCGCCAAGGTCAGAATGAGGGCCTAAGTGTCATATTTAGCCAACTTTAATCGGCTGGTCGCTGAGACATCCTGGCCTGAAGAAAAACAAGCAGCCTTGTTTTACAGGGGACTCAAAGAGGAGCTAAAAGACATCTTAGCGCAAATCGAACCACAACCTGCAAACTGTCAAGATTTAATAAACCTTGTCTTGAGGCTTGATCATCGTTTAAAGGAACGAAAAGGAACGCATAAAAAGACTGAAAAACATTCTAGGCATGCTCATGATAACAAAGACTCAAGAACTCAGAGAGAAAGAACGCCGGAACCGATGGAAATTGGAACCATTAGGAGACCTTTGACCAAAGATGAAAAGGACCTACGCAGAAAAAATGGGCAATGTCTCTATTGTGGGCGGAAAGGTCATTTCGCCAAAGATTGTCCAATCAAAACAAAGAGCAAGCAAGGCCCAGTTCAGAAAGTTGCAACCAATGCATCAGTCGAGTCGGAAAATCTAAAGCACCCAAGTTGCAGAGAGGGGTTGCTCTTGGGTGTCACCGTGGATCCTTCACAATCCAAACATCTAAAATTGGGAATAAGAATTCAGGTCAAGAAAAAGACCTATTTCAAGAAGGCTCTAGTCGACTCTGGGGCTACCGGAAACTTTGTTGACGCCCAATTGGTTCGTGCATGGGGGATCCCATGTATTGAAAAGAAGACCCCAGAAACCATCCAGGCAGTTGATGGAAAACTCTTGACTGGAGGTCCGATAACTCTTCAGACTGTCCCCTTGACAATAATTTGTGAAGGTAAAAATCAAAGAAAGAAACATAAAGAGGAACTCATCCTTGACGTGATCCATGCTCCTCAGTATGGGATCATCCCTGGCTTGCCATGGTTAACTTATCACAATCCAGAGAATAATTGGGCAGAACGAAAGATCGTGTTCTCATCAGTGCTATGTAAAGAACATTGGGGGTTATTCCAACTTTGGAGGAAGTGGTAATCCGTCCCAAAAGTGACGGTAAAGTGACGGATATACCACCAGCCGTATTACAAGTCCATTATATCCTATGGAACTCATAATACGGCTGGTGGTAAATCCGTCACATTTGGGACAGATTACCACCTCCTCCAAAGTTGGAATAACCCCCATTGTCTCCAAAGGACTCAAGAATCGGAAGTTTGCCATTCTTACATAGCTACCGCCGCAGAGAAAGAAGTTCAGTTGCCCAAACAGTATTCGTCTTATGAAGATGTATTTGATGAGAAGGAAGCAGAGAACTTACCTCCTCATAGATCTTATGACTGTCAAATTGATCTAGTCCCAGGGGGGATACTTCCCAACTGTCGTGTGTATGCCCTGTCAGAACATGAAAATCAACATTTACGAAAATACTTGGATCAATTCTTAGAGAATGGTTTCATCTGCCCCTCTAAGTCTCCCACAGCTTTTCCTTTGTTTTTTGTTCCAAAAGCGAACGGAGAGCTTCGAACTTGTATCGACTATAGGGGCTTGAATAAGATCACCATCAAGAACAAATATCCTTTGCCTCTAATTCCGGTCTTACTGGAATAAGTAAAGAAAGCAAAAATCTACACGAAGCTTGATCTTCGAGGTGCTTACCATTTGGTCAGAATGAGAGAGGGTGACGAATGGAAAACGGCATTCAAAACAAGATATGGCCTTTTTGAATACACCGTCATGCCTTTTGGTCTGTGCAATGCTACAGCAGCATTTCAATTTTTCTTAAATGACGTTCTTAGAAAGTACCTCGATATCTTTGCCATAGTTTACATTGATGACATTTTGATCTACTCAGACAATGAGAATGAACATGTTCAACATGTCAAGAAAATTTTGGCAGCCCTTCGTAAACACCATTTATATTGCAAGCTAACCAAGTGTGAGTTTCATGTTACCACAGTTGAGTTTTTAGGGGTTATCCTTACCCCTCAAGGTATGGTGATGGCAGAAAGTAAAGTAAAAGCTGTATCTGAATGGCCCATCCCAAAGACTGTTCGTGATGTACAATGTTTCCTGGGCTTTGCAAATTTTTACCGAAGGTTCATCAATCATTTCTCCCAGACAGTGGCTCCAATTACTAAGTTATTAAGAAAGAAAGACAAATTTGTATGGTCCCCAGAAGCAGACCAAGAAGCTTTCTCCACTGCCCCAGTCTTGACTCATCCAGATGCGGATCGACCTTTCATAGTGGAAACTGATGCTTCAGATGTGGCGATAGGAGCAGTCTTGTCACAACGAAACAAAGACACTGGTCAGCTTCATCCTGTAGCTTACATGTCTCGGAAGTTGAACGAAGCCGAACAGAACTATGTCATTGCTGAAAAAGAGCTTCTGGCGATTCGTGACGCCTTTAAAGAATGGAGACATCATTTGTTGGGAGCTAAATATACTGTCACAGTATATACTGATCATCGCAATCTTCAATTCATGAGTTCTGCCAGACTTTTGACTCCTCGGCAATTACGCTGGATGCTGTTTTTTGCCGAGTTTGATTTTGTGGTAACCTTCCGGCCTGGTAAAGATAATCGCAAAGCTGATGCCTTGTCCCGCCAAGAGTCTACCACATTGCCTGCAGTTCAAACCTCCAGAGCTATCATTGCTCCTGACAAGGTCCTATGTATCATAAAAACAGAAGATTTCTTTGAAGACATCCGCAATTCATTCACTGTTGAAAAATGGCAGGCGTGGGCCCAAGCAGATCCGAAAAGATCAATCAAGCAAGGATTACCCATTCACGATGCTCGTTTGTTCGTGCCCACTACCAAACTTCGCAAGATAGTGTTTCATTGGTTGCATGTTATACCTACAGCAGGTCACCCTGGTACTCCTAAAACTCTTGAATTAATCCAACGCTATTTTTGGTGGCCTACCTTAACAAAGGATGTAAAAACAATGGTAAACAACTGCGAAGTCTGTGTTCGCACTAAAACAAGTCATTCAAAACCGAAAGGGTTGTTACACCCACTCTCAACCCCAAGTCGTCCGTGGGAACACATCTCTTTAGACTTTATTACAGGTCTGCCAGTGGTTCAACAGCATTCAGTAATTCTGGTGGTAGTAGATAGTCTCACGAAATATGGACATTTCATTGCCTGTAAGAAATTACCCACCTCTAGTGAACTGGCAACTATCTTACTGAATAGAGTGGTTCGTTATCATGGACTGCCAAAAGTGATCCTCTCCGATCGGGGATCGCAATTTGCCTCCAACTTCTGGAAGACATGGTGTGAAAAACTCCAAGTGACATCTGCCCTATCTACTAGCCACCATCCTCAAACAGATGGTCAAACGGAGAGACTAAATCAGACTTTGAAGCAATACCTACGTGCTTACGCTGAAAAAGCACTTAATTCATGGACATCAATGCTCTGGTTAGCTGAGTTAGCCTACAACAACTCCTTCCACACGTCTACTGGTGTTACACCCTTCTTTGGTTTGTTCGGCTATCATCCTGACACCTTGCCCATCACAATTCCTCAAGAAAGTTCTCTCACTCCAGCTGTGTCAGAAATCATTCAACATTTGCATCAAACTCAGAAATCGATTCAACAACATTTAGAAAAAGCCAAAAAAAAATACAAAAATCATTATGACAAGAAACATTGTGAGGGACCGCAGTATCAACCTGGTGACAAAGTGTGGCTTTCCACAAAACATATAGACTTCAAGAAGAAGCACATGTTCAACCCCAAATTTATAGGTCCTTACACTGTTCTTCAGCAAATCAATCCTGTGACCTATAAACTACAATTGCCAAAATCATTACGGATTCATCCAGTGTTGCATACTTCCCTCTTAAAAAAGGCAGTCCAAAAGGTCCACCCTCATCCAGCTCCTGTTCTAGTACAGGGGGAAGAAGAATATGAAGTCGAGAAAGTGTTGGACTCTAAACTGAGAGGGCATAACCTATGGTACTTAATCTCATGGAAAGGTTATGGCACTGAAAGTAATTCATGGGTTTCCGCATCTGATGTTCATGCTCCAGTACTTGTGAGATGCTTTCATCGTCTCAATCCAGATAAACCAGGCCCCAGAGCGCGCCTGGGAGAGGGGAGTACTGTCAACACCAGGACAGTGCGTGGTCTACGGGCATCTAGAATGCAAAAACCCAACACTTGCAAGATAATGTAATTTATGCATTGTGATGATATGTTATTGTTTAACGTTTTGCATTGCAGAATTCCATCCAAAAGATTCATTTTTAAGGTGCTTATAAATACTGTACATTTGCAATGTATTGCTGCAGACATTCAGAGTGTGTTAGGGTATGGTCCCTTTCCAGGGCCTTCTAGAGACTTTCCCTAAAACATGCCTGGGCGTGGTTCTAGGCTGGGCCAAGACTCTATAAAAGAGAGTCAGCCCAACTTCCAGTGCTCACTATTCAGAGGTCCCGGTGCAGAGCAGCAGCTTCTTCCTGAGCTCCTGTCCCGGGGGCCTATTTGGATTTTCCTTTCTTCTGCGCTCATCTCTCATTGGTGATCCATGTTTCCAGGCGGTAAGACGGTGTTTGGACATTTCCCAACACCGTAATTGAGAATTTTCATATTCTTGATTTTAATTCTTAAATGAATAACAGATTACTTTATTTTTTATTACTTTATTTTTTATTACTGCCATTTTTTGACATTTGTGTGGTGGTTTGCAAATAGGGAGGACGCGCAATTTATTCCATAAAGATTTGACTTCGTTATTACATTGTTGTTCATTGCGCGCTGATATTTCTTGACATTTACATGATGTTTTACGAGTTGGCAAGACGTGCAACTCGTTTCATGAGCATTTAACTTTGTTGTTCATTGCGCGCTACCATTTTCTGGCATTTACATGGTGGCATTTGAATCGGCAACACACGCGATTCTTTCCTTGAGTGTTTTTTCATGTTATTCATTGTGCGCTACCATTTCTTGCCATTTGCATGGTGGCATTTGAATCGGCAAGACACGCAATTCTTTCCCTGAGTGCTTTTCATGTTGTTCATTGTGCGCTACCATTTCTTGGCATTTGTATGGTGGCATTTGAATCGGCAAGACGCGCAATTCTTTCCTCGTGTATAAATAATGTAAATTACTGTGTGCTACTATTCTAAGACATTTTCTTGGTAGCATTTCAAGTTGACACGTTGCGTGATTTATTCCTTGAATCTACGTTGTGTGATTTCATGGTGCACAATCCTTTATGGTGTTTAATACTCATATAAAAATCTGCAATGTGCGCAATTCACTTCCCAATGTTTTTTCTGAGATGAACACAACAATACCAGAGTTCTAAATGTAATGCTGTGTGTTCCTGATATATATTCTAAAAAGGAGATTCATATGGTTGTTTAGAAATTGCTCATAGTGGTTCCTAATTCTCATGCTAAAGAAAGTACTTGAATCTGAAAGTCCTATTTAACTTTTCCTGTTTCCTCCTCAGGCATTCGGTCATCTAAAGCCTAGTCAGTTTTAGGACTATTCTAGGGTTGTTCATGTTTTTTAGAAAAGACGAAGCTTAGAGTTGTAGCATGGTACTGATTTCATGAGATGTAATTTTGATGTTGTGTTTTAACCTTTGCTTCCTACAGGTCTCCTTCCCAGCTGTTCCCGTCCTAATCCCTTTTTCCCCACTTGGACTCTCTTAGACTCTGTGATAAATCTAATCAGAGTATTGGAGCTGTCTTGTGGTGGAAGTGTTGGGAACATGCACAGACCCCGAGGATCTGGTGACTCTGACACCACTTCAGTGGCGTTTGATATAGATTGTGCCTGAGTCTAGCACAACATAAATGAGGTGGGGATGTGCCTAGGTGTGACTTTCTTTACATGGCCATGCCATAGGCCATTGACATGGCAGAGCTATTGTTAGTTTGGTCTAATGTGTGTGAAGTATAATTAGTAGTCAACCAGTGGACACTTGTAGTGGATTGTGGTCTTCTTCTGTATGCAAAGGGGACCACCTATCCTTCACGTGGTGTGGCTGTTAGTTTGTGGCTGTGTTAGGTACATGTGCGTTTGTGATGTCCAATCATTGTGGTGTACTGCGGCATGTTTCAAATGTGTTGCTGCCAGTACATCTATGCTCCCATGCCCATGCGTCTTTGTTGTAGTGTATATGTTGTTTGTCCTACAGGGTTGGTGTGTAGTGTGTGTATTGATTGGTTGGTTGACTTACCGACAAGTAGATCATTGCCATATTGTCCATCCTGGAACCACTCGTTGATGGTGGAGTGCCGGAATATGTAGGCATCATGGATGCTGCTGGGGTACTTGGCTGAGGTGTTCGTGAAGAGCCCACGGTGGTCCACAATGGCCTGCACATTAATAGAATTGGTGTGCTTGCGGTTACTGTATTGGTGTTCTGTAGCTGCAGGTGGCAGCAATTGTACAAGGTGCAGTCCATTGCATCCAGCACATGCAGAAACCCAGCAATTAGATACAATCCTTGCTTGTCTCCTGCTGCAGTTTCTGTGTGTTTGAGAAGCAGATGTGGTGGGGTGTGAGGCAGATGATGGCATCCAGGACCTTAGTTAGGAAAACTGATATTGATGGCTGGGAGATACCAGCCACTAGTGCCCCTGTTGTCAGAAACGATCCAGAAGCCAGCATGTACAGAACAGTAAGGAGCTTTGTGATGGGTGGTATGTTGTAGGGAGTTTGCAGCCTGGCTGTAATGTCTGGTGCAATCTGGTTCAGCAGGTGTAGAATGGACTCCCGGTTGAGACGGTAAGTCTTGATGATGTCTTGCTTCCTGAGGCCAAGGAAGGTTGTCCTCTGCTTAAATATCCTCTCCTGCCTTCTGCGTTACCTTTGTAGGTGATGTGGTGGTGTTTGGGGTTGCTGTTGTGGAGGGAGCAGCTGTTGTTGCAGATATCGGCGGTGTGTGCCTAGCTGGAGCAGTACGAATTTCATGTTATCCTGGAGGTAGCAAATGTTCCTTCTGTGTTTTTTCCTTAAGGAGTGGTGTCTTTTTTTAATGTATGGTCAGACCCAGGTGTTAAAAGTTGATACAAAAAGGGGTTAACATCACTTTTTGGGTCCACTCCCACCTGTGCATCATTTTAGCACAGGGGGATAAAAATGGTGCTATGGGCTTAGAGTCATTTTTTGGACCGGAACGCCTACCTTGCATCTCATTGACACAAGGTGGGTTCATGCATCCGAAAAATGACGTTAACTCCTATATTTCGATGCTAGATGGGTCTACTGTTAAAATATAAATATGGAGATAAGTTTGAACCGTATTTGCGTAAAAAAAAGAAAAATATTTGGCACAAACAGAGTATAAATATGCCCCGAAGTCACCCTCTAAAAGCTTCCCAGAAGTACAACTTGCAGTCCAGGAGCTGGAGGCCCCCTTGATTGTATGGAAACTTTATAAGGCGAATAGCACACCTAGCCCGCCTATATCCCCAAATAAAGCTACTGATAACTCCATCCAATTGTTTAAAGAAAAAACTTGGGGTCTCCTGGGGGACTGAGTGAAATTGATACAACAACTTAGGTAAGATATTCATTTTAATAACATTGCACCATCCGATAATACCTATTGGAATACGGTGCCCCAGTTTTAACTTCTTAGTGACCTCCCGCAGTAGAAGCTCATAGTTGAATTTAGATATTTGTACAACTTGAGGTGCAAGTTAAGCTCCAAGGTATGCAGCTGAGGGGTTGACTCCATGTATCAGGTTTTCTGGCCAGAAATTAACAAGCACATGAGTTTACTCGAGATTCAGCTTGTATCTTATATATATTCTGAATATGCTAGCCTCATCTTGAATACAGCCTAAAGCTACTGAGGCGTTAGTGGAATATATCACAACATAATTCGCTTAGGCTGTAATCTTGACTTCAGAGCCATGGAACACAAAAGGCTGGATATTATTTTTATGATGAAGAGTCTGCAAATATGTCTCTAAGTTTAATGCAAATAATGGAGAGGTACTGAATTTACACACAAAACCATAGAAATTCACAGGTTGTATTTATAGGGATTTTAAGTAACTATAACTCATGCCCTATAACTTGCACCCTCACCCTGCCCAGGTAATTACCCCATAAATTACATCAGTCATGACATCTTCTATGGCATCATTGATATTATCACTGGCTTTCACAGGAGCTTCATTAAAAACAAGCGTAGGAGCAAACATTTGTTTTTTGTTTTTAATTTTTGCATCAGGTTCAGGGATCCACTGCAAATTAGTGGGAAAATGTTTTTAAAAATGCTTTTTTTGCTCTGCGGGGGTCCCTCTGGGACTGCAGCACCAGAGCTAAGAGGTCAGGGTGTCCCTACCCTGAATCTCTTCTTTTATTTAATCTTTTTTGTGAGACTCGGCTGAAGCTCAGTCCCAAGATGGCTGCTAACACTTCCTGGTTGAAGTGTTTGCAGCCAATCAGAGCTCTGCATTTCCCTGCACAAGCTTGTTAGTATTCCCGCCTCTAGAAATCTATAATACAAAAACAGTAGTATCTCGATATTGTTTCAAAATCATAAGTGACAATACAACTCCTCATCGTAATTAATTCCATATGGCATCTTCGTTTTTAGTTTGATGATACATACTACCTTTTTTGTATTAAATTAAGAAAAGGGTGCTATAATTTTGATGTGGAATTTGATAAAAAATGAGGGGGGTAAGTATCCCCGGAATGTATCAAAGTACAATATAAATTTGGCCGTTGATGACTAATTAACAGGGATTGATAATTTAGAATTAGCAACAAAGCTATGACAGTAGTATATTATATACAGTATAATACTATATGTATGGAGTAGTAGGAACTATAGGAGTTTTCATTTTGCTTTTGTTTGTACTTTGTTATCACATGGCTGTTTTAATATTCTGGGTGCATATAAATTCATTTGTTTTTTCTTTGTTATATTAGTAACACTTTTGGAGTAAGTTTATGTTTATTGGTGATGTGTTGTAGCACTAGACATGTTATTTATAACTACATATCCGAGAATGCCACATAAAGGCATAGCTTAGTGGAAAAGTATAAATAGAACATGGATTGGAGTAACAAGTTACCGTGATCAAGACCGAGAAGGTCGAAACGCATTGGTGTTAGTTGGTGGGGTTGTTTTTTCGTTGAATAAAAGAGGATTAATCACAATTCTGTTAGTGCGGCATCTTTAACTTAAATGTTAAGCTGGCAAATGATATATATATGTATATATATATACTTATATACATATATCTATATATATATATATGTCTATATATCTATATATATTTATTTATAGACATATATATATATATATATATCATTGTCACCTCCTGCTCCGTAAGCGACTCGCAATTTGCAACTCGCAAAATATTATGCAGAAAGGTGTCTCAGACACCTTCTGCAACTCGCTATGGGGTCGCAAAGACCCACCTCATGAATATTAATGAGGTGGGTCGCAAATTGCGACCCCATAGCGAGTCAATGCACTCACAGGGATGGTGGCCTGCTGAAGACAGCAGACCACCATGTCTGTGACTGCTTTTAAATAAAGCCGTTTTTTTTTTTTCCTTTTTGCAGGCGAGCTGCAAAACGAAAAACTTCCGAAAACATTTGGTTTCGTTTTTTTCAGAGTTTCCATAGGACCACTGCCTGCTCTGAAAAAATATTTTTTGTGGCATTCACAAAGGGGAATGTGTTACCATCCACTTCAAGTGGATGGTAACTGCGAGTTGGTTTGCGACCGCATTCGCGGTCACAAACCAACTCAGCATGGTAATGCGGTCGCAAATAGGAAGGGAACACCCCTTCCTAGTTGCGAGTCGCAGCCTCAAATTGCGAGTCGGTACCGACTCGCAATTTGAGGTTGTGCATCGCGTTAAGCCTTTCGTGCGTCGCAAACTGCGTTTTTCGCGGTTTGCGACGCGCAAAAGGCTTCCTACATCTGGCCCTTAGTCTATTTATAAGGTAAAGTGCGTAAGGGAAGGGACCCTAGTCTGAATCTGATGTAAAGTGCGCGTGCAAATGGGGATACTATTGCATCCATATAATGCTCAAACTCATAATGACATTTCATTTGTAGAAAGCAATCAATCATAGTAGAGTTGGAGACTTCTGCTAAATTAGTTATTTGGACATTCAGCCTATAGGCATCCTTCACAATTTGGACAGCATTTTTTGGAATAAGAGAGGGCTCTGACCAATCATTTCCCAGCCTAAGATTAATGAAGGTTTTTTCCAGATAAGTGCACCACCTGATTTTATTAGTAGTGCTAGTGCTCATCAAATTATTCAACCAATCACGATACGGGCTGAAAATATCCGATGACCAAATCCGGATCCAATATAATAGCGGTCTTAAGGCAGCAGTACGTGAAATAGAATGGAGGTTTAAATCCATCCAAATTGGCAGAGTAGGGGTACCAGTAGGTACTTTTAACAAAGTCTTTAGAAAGGAGTTTTCAGCTCTATCTAAAACGTCCAAGTTGCAATGACCCCATAGCTCTGCCCCATACATGGTTCCCCCCCTTGCTTGGATTTTATATATTTCCATAGCGGGGGTGATAACAAATTTGGAAGACCTCGCTGCATATCTCACAATGCCGATCGACTTTTGCTTTAAACTCATGGATAATTTTAATAAGTGGGCATGCCATTTGTGGGAATCCTCCAATTTGGTGCCTTAATAGTCAAAGTCACTGACGCTTTCCAAAGTAACACCCTCTAAATAAATGCATCTCTTCGTTTTATGTCTTGTGTCCCCAAATACCATATAATTAGTTTTAGTTGAGTTGATTTCCAGGCCGTGGTCTTTGCAAAAGCTTACAAACTTTGTGAGCAAGTTAGAAAGGCCAATGGCCGTTTGAGATAGTAGCAAGGTGTCATCTGCAAGTAACAGGCATGGGGTCTTTAGACCTCCTATTCTGGGGGCGTCATTGATACAATCCAAAAGGTAAGGGATGCATGCATTTTTAAATAAATGAAAAAGAGAAGGATCCAGCACACACCCCTGCCTCACCCCTTGACCTATTGGGATCTCAGTTGTTAGACCCTTTGGTCCCCATCAAATTGGTCCCCATCAAATTCTGGCAAAGTTGTCAGAATAAACATCTTTAATTATATTCAACATAGACCCCGGCACCCCCGTTTTGCTCATGACCTCCCATAGCTCGCAGCGTGGGACAAGATCAAATGCAGACTTTAGGTCTACAAATGCCACAAAGAGTTTCCCTGGATCTGCATCCACCATTTTCCATTTAATGGTAAGGAAGTGAAATACCTGGTCAATTGTACTTATTTTGTTCCTGAAGCCCGCCTAGAGATTACTAAGTACTTGATTGTCTTCAATCCAATCTTTTAACCTGAGTAACATCTGATAGCAGAAAATCTTTTGTAAATTGTCCAGAAGACTGATGGGCCTGTAATTTCCTGGGATGTCCCTCTCTCCTTTCTTGTGTGTAGGGACAATAATTGCTCCCCTCCAGGACCGAGGATAAATTCTACTTGCCAAGACAGCATTTGAGACCATATTAACATAAGAGCCCCAATGATTCACGTGGGATTTAAACATATCCGAAGGAATGCCATCTGGCCCTGGGGCCTTTCCTAATTTTTGGGCCTTGATGGCAAGCTCAGTTTCTTTCAGTGTGAAAGGTGGCAAAGTGCCCGAGCTCAAGTACAGATATGATTGATCGTCACAATTTATAATGGCACAGTCAGGTACAAGACCATACAGCTCTGTAATATAGCAAGACCAGGTTTCTGGGGGTATATGGCACTCCGGCCTTCGAGCTTGATTACGGCCATTTCTGGCCACCAGGGACCAAAAACGTTTAGAGTTTGAGTCCCTGGCAGCCTGAGCTAGTTCTTTCCATGACGTCACTTCCCGGTTGCTTTTACTATGCTTAAGTATGGAAGCATAATTACGTCTAGCCTGAGTTATCTTATCTCTATCTGTAGATATTAATGCTTCTATCAAGGAGCTCTTGGCCTTCCTACATCCCCTATCAAACCACCTATAGTTGGAGTGAGCTCCTGACTGGGTATTATCCCGGATCGTTTTGAGGAATAACTCTTTAAGGCCAAGATAAGATCGAGATGCAGATTCATAACATCGAAAGAGGTATACGAGGTAGCCCCAACAAATAACTGATGGGTAGAGACAAGGACGCACAATTTCCCCCATAATTTGTGCAAGTTTTTAAAAGACTCCCATCTCACCACACGCTTGTTATTTGACACCTCCAATGCTTCGGGGGCAACGCAGTCAGGGGGACGCACAATATTCAAAAAAAGTTGACTGTCATATAATACTAAGAGGGGGGCATGATCACTGGTATATTGATTTCCCACTCTTAAATCTTTTATAAAGTGCTAGATCCTTATATCAATAAGAACAAAATCCAGGATGCTACTGTATGACCCTCTAAAAAGCGCCTGTTGCCTGGACGGAGACCATAAGTTAACATAAAGTCAATAATCTGAAGAGCCCTGTTGCTAGTTTTAGGGGATGTTGTCTGAGAAGAATAGGGGGGAATATTCCATATAAAGTCTTCTGACTTCGTTGCCTCTGAGAAGGCTGGGTTGGGCTCAAAAGATGCATTGAAGTCTCCAGCTAAAATAAGATAATGCTTTGGATAAAAGTCCAATAAAAAAGAATTCAACATCTGAATAGTGGGGGACAGCTGGTTAGGAAGATCAGGTCTATTATAAATGTTAATGCACAAAACAGAAGGGCCTTGGTTAGACTCTATAACTATAGCCAGAATATCAGGGGAGTCAACGTATATTTCCCTTACACCACCCACCTCAGCCATTCTTATCCAGGTAATGAGTCCCCCTGCTGCTCTTCCAGCAGGAGACTGTTTTGCTTCTTTAAAAAAGGAGAAAACCCCCTGTCTATAGACATTGTGAGTGGCCCAAGTTTCCTGAAACATACAAATATTAAAAATGCCTATGCACGCTCCCCAGTCAGCATCAATTAATTTACTACGAATTCCAGCCACGTTCCAGGACAAGAACTTCATCGCTGAAGATTCAGTAAAGTGAGTGCCTGCCTAAGAATTAACGGAGGAAGTTGGCTCGACAAGGTGCTATCCTGAGTTGGCAATTGCTGTTGTTACATTGGGAAACAAAGCCCTCCTCCTTGGGACCACAACTTCAAAAGTTTGAGGGACATTAGAAAAAAGTGACGTGGTTAAAAAAGACTATGGTCACCCTTGTGAGATACAGGAGAATACAGTCAATCAATATCAGATGTGCACGCCAAACAATCGGGATCACGTGGATTATATTCCTCGGGAGAAGGTACAATTTCCTTCATCAAGGCCGCACAAGACGTTCTTGCATTAGGAACTGGACGTCCAGAGCCCTCATTCGGCATTGTAGAGTTCAAAGCAGGTATGGAGTTCGGTCCCAAAACACTGGTATGGGGCCAGTTATCACTAAGAAAAATGGCAGTACCCCTCTGTGGGTAATTACATACCTCCATGGACAGCAAGCCCTTTACCAAATAGGGACTGGCAAGTTTAAGTTTTATGGCATCCCTGCAGGCAGAGTTGCTAGTAAGACGATCAGCCGATAACATTTCCAAGTGGATGATAGAGCCACATTGTCTAGTATGGCATAACCAGTGCGAAACCTTGTTTATAAGTGAGGCTTTGTCTTCCCGAGTGTTAGATGGTAGAGGGGGAACATTGCACATGTAAATAGAATGGCCATTATTGAGATGTGTGCGATGGCCATAGTCAATCGTTGAGTCCCACTCCAATTTCACACGTGTATTAATCCCTGATGTTACCATAACTTCCCCCTTGTAGCATAGAACATTATCAGGTTTAGTTGAGGAGGCTCCAAGGGTGTAAGCTTGCCTTTTGGGACAGTAAAGATCTCTTGAATTTGACCCTGTTCCAGATGTTGGAGATTGCTGAATATGTGAGGGAACTACCTCACCATCCGAAGTATGGGAATAAACTCTTGTTAGGCTAATGGATCTAAGGGTGTTGAATATTTCTGCCATTTATACTTTCAGTTCTCCAACTTCCTTTTTTAAACCAATCACCAAAGGGGTTAACTCCTCCTGGGGCGAGACTCCAGGGGGTTCATTCATGTGTTGGCTAGCATCTCATGAAGATAGAGTAGGACCTTCTTGGGCTTGGGCTTCTTGAGCTTGCATATGGTCCTGATGCTCCAAGGGAGAAAAACGGTTGGAGCAAGGAATTTCATGGATAATTGCTGTTTCTAATGGAATTTCTAAATTATGATAAGGCAAGGGAGATGCTGGTGAACTAACATTCGTACTGCCATCCCGGAGTGCTACCCCCTGTTGGCGAATTTTATTGGATTGAGTGCTGCCTTTTCAAAAAGATCTAGCAGTCAGAAACGGTGTAGGAGGACCATTCTTTAAACCTCTCCAAGGATTTTTTTCCTTTTTATTTAGGATGGATTCAACCTCTTCAATCAATGAATCAATTTCATTGACTACACAGTTGGAGAGAGGATGCAAGGGTTGGCGAAGCTTGGGTATCTTAGGTTGGGTGAAGCCCATAACAGGACTTCCTTTAGCCTTTCATTTCCCCATTAAGTACTTGTGTTGGCTAGACAGCAGGTAGAGTGTCACTACACAGAGAAGAACGAAAAAGACTTCAACAATCCTGCCTTAGGTCTCAGAGGGGTTGCCCGGCCCGGCCTCCAACGGTCTTTGAGGGGTGTGGATGGGCCTGCCCTTCGCCGGGGCTCTGCCCTGGCGCGGCCTGTGCGTGTCCCGCGCAGCAGGCTGCGCGGCGCACTTTGAAGCGCCTGTGTGTGGTCCAGCCCCCAAACAGCAAACAGACTCCTGGGACCACGAGTCCCACCAGGAGTGAAAGGCACTAGGGGTGTGAGGCAGCAAGCAGTGGGGCTACGTGGCGCGCTTTGAACGCCCGCGTGAGGTCCAGCCCCCATATAGCAAACAGACTCCTGGGTCCAGGAGTCCTACCAGGAGTGAAATGCACCAGGGATGTAAGGCGGCAAGCAGCGGGGCTACGCTGCGTGCTTTGAAGCGCCCACGTGAGGTCCGGCCCCCACACAGCAAACAGACTCCTGGGACCACGAGTCCCACCAGGAGTGAAAGGCACCAGGGAAAGGAATGTTCAATCATAAGGTCTGGATGTTGACAATCCTTTACAGTTTTAACCAAAGGAAGTAATTGATGTCACTTTAACTGTCTCTGGGCACTCCAAGTAATATCCAAGTAATATCCACATTAGACAAACCTAGGACCCTGTCAATACCACTTCTTTTTGCACTCTCTCTGCCCCAAAACGCATAGCTGTGTCCCACAGTCTACACTCTGAGCATCTTGAAGGGAATTTGGAGAAGCACACAGGAAATGGCTGCAGTGGAATGAGTTTGGTTTGAAATTAAATTTAGTTAAGATGAAGTGTAGTGGGTAAAGTTTGGAAGAACAAATTCAGTTGGGTGTTGTAGATATAGTTTTGGGTGAAGATAGGTACTGAGGTTATGTGAATAATAAGTATATGTTGGTTTGGCTTTACAAAAATTGGAAAACAGTAAATGTAGCTGTGATATGTTCCTTGTGAAAAACTCAACCATACCTGCTAAAGATGGCTTAAAGTAAGAATGCTCCAGCCAGAATCTGTTATAAACTTGTGACCATTCTGTGGCAGAATGTTGCAGAATATGTAACCATGGTTACATAGCATGAGGGTAAAGGAAATACAAAAAAAGACTAGACTGTGCCTTTGTTTTACAATATATAAAGGCAATAATGATTTCAATTGATTATTTAATGTTAGGATTTGATTTGTTGTCATTAAAAAGTGTTTATATGGATGTATATTTCTTTATAAGATCAAAAAATAATTTCAGAACTTCCCCGTTGAGCCACAGATCTACCCGTGAATTTACACAGGGGGCCACGCTGAGCACGATGGTTGATCGGCAGATCTGGTAAGACTCCTACCGTATTGGCTAACTTTTGAAGAGTACTGCCAAGGGTTAACTAAATAAACCTGTCCACAAGTTATAGAACATTATATTAACATGAAGTGGAGATTGTGACTGATTTAGTGATTGAGTAACCTTGAAAGCAAAGTTGAAGAGGTTGCCATTACTGGTTGCCTGCTATGAGAGTGGACTTCCATTCTTGTGGTTGGTTTTTTGATCATTTTCCAGTGAAAACAAATGCTAACTGATACTCAAAGCGAAATATACAGTAAAGCAAAGATAATCATCAGGTATGTGCACTGAAATGTACTTTATTTTACAAAGTATTAGTACATTAATAAATTAATATTAGAGAAAAAAAAGTGAGCAGTGTGTTTACAAAATGCTATAAATGATAGAAATACTAGCTTTGAGATTTATGTAAAAAAATTATATAAGTAATTCAATATTTAACAAATGTATTTAGCTGAACTTGGATATTGGGTTTCTTGGAAGTTTCCAGTTTCTTTCAGTGTATTAAACTGATCTGTGATGTATATGGAAGCTGGTACAGACAATGCACTGATGAGTAATTTAATTATTAAAAATGTACTATTGAGTTTTAAAAATGTAATATGTATATCTATACTGAAATGGCTATGTATAAAAGCAATGTTGAGTTCATGGAGAGAGTCAGAGAAGTATTGAAAGATGATGGACGTTATTGTCCTGTCAGTTACACATGGATATGATTGAAGTATATTTCTAGAAAAGCTAAGAAAAAAGATTTTTTGCTGTAGAAAGTGAAGGAGTCAGATATACTGTATGTAGGCTGAAGAGGAGTTTCTGTATCTATAGAAAAGAAAAAAAGTGCTGTTAAGTTTTATTGTCTTAAACCTGCACTTGCTATGTTAAGGTATATATATATATATATATATATATATATATATATATATATATATATATATATATATACAGTCTCCAATGTATATTGTTAAGCAGATACAAAATAATACAAATGTAAAGGGAGACTCATACTCAATTAGATACATATATAACCAGTTGTACTGATGTGCACATAGAGACCTTAAGGCCCATATTTATACAATTGTATTTTGTAAGTTTGCTCCACTTTTGCATCAAAAAATGACCCAAATGTGGCGCTAAAAATATATAAATATGGGCCTAAGTATATAGCCTGGCGTAAATGTATTTGGTATGTAATATAGTGAATGTAATATGTAGTTTTCAATATTGATAATGTAGATTATTATTGATATAAATTGTGGTTTAAAATCGTTTAGGCTACTAATTGTGATCCTAGGTACACAGTTTTATTTTTGACGTTCAGTTGATATTAGAATATGTGTTTATGTAGGTTTTGAGGGAAAATCGCAGTTTGCGCCATGCAAACAGCCCTCTGCGATGCACATTCACAATTTGCGAGTCGGTACCGACTTGCAAATTGTGAATGCGACTCGCAAATAGGAAGGGGTGTTCCCTTCCTATTTGCGACTCGCATCGCAATACAGAATTGCTTTGTGACCGCAATTGCGGTCGCAAAGCAATTCACAGTTACCACCAGTGTCATACTGGTGGTAACTCATTAGCAAAAAGGAAGGGGTTCCCATGGGACCCCTTCCCCTTTGTGAATGTTGCCCAAAGGGTTTTTTCAGAGCAGGCAGTGGTCCAATGGACCACTGCCTACACTGAAAAAACGAAACCAAATGGTTTCGTTATTTTTTTTATTTTGCAACTCATTTTCCTTTAAGGAAGACGGGCTGCAAAATAAAATAAAAAAACTGCTTTAGTTAAAAAGCAGTCACAGACATGGAGGTCTGCTGAGTTCAGCAGGCCACCATTCCTGTGAGTGCAGGGACTCGCTATGGGGTCGCAAAATGCCACCCACCTCATTAATATTAATGAGGTGGGTCTTTGCGACCCCATAGCGAGTCGCAGACGGTGTCTGAGACATCGTTCTGCATCAGGATTTGCGATTCTGAAATTGCGAGTCGCACCGACTCGCAATTTCAGAATCGCAAATTCTGACATTGCTACATCTGGACCATAGTGTGGTGTGAGAAAACTCCTCCTTTAAGTAAGATGCATGTAGAGTATAGAAAATAGTGTATTCTTATTAAAGATTAAACATGTTGTTCTGAGCTTTACTGACTGAGACGAAAGGTTGCAGGGGCCTAGGTCCAGGTATGTATGCACTCTATGAAAACATTTGGTACTTCCATAACTAATATAAAAAAACATAGAGTCAGTGTCATATCTAGTGAAACAGTGAGAAATTCACCTGTATATTCACCAATGCAGACACTAACATACTGGGCCCTACACCAAGGGTCATACTGACAGATTCACTAACAGAATGTGGAACAGACTGATGCATTCAGTGACACACCTAGGCACACACTGATCTATACATTGACACATCTACGCAAACTGTGATGTATAGGCTGGCATACCCAGACGCGTACTAATCATTAGAGTGACACACCCTGGCATGCACTGTTCCATGCACTGACACACCCAGGTGGACACTGATGCATTGACTGAGACACCCAGGTGCACTGTAATGCATACACTGCAATACACAGGTGACAGTGATCCCTACACTGACACAACCAGAGACACACTGATGTATACACTGGGACACTTAGGTATGCAGTAGTACATAGACTCACAGACACACTGTTATCTATACAGTGACACACCCAGACACACACTAATGTATACAGTGACACATCCAGGCACACTCTCTTACATATACTGAGACACCAAGGAACACAATTATGCATGTTCTGACAGATACAGGCACACGTTGGTGTATACACTGCCCCCCCCAGGTGCACACTGATGCATTCACAGAAACATTCAGATGTACACTGATGTATATACTGAGACACCCAGACACAGAGAGATGCATAGAGTGACACTCACACACCTAGGAACACAGTGATGCATATACTACCACATACAGGCAAGCACCAATGCAAGCACTGATACACTCAGGCAAATATATAGGTATAATGAGACACTTAGGTACACACTGATATATAGAAGTATACTGCTAGGTTCACACTAATACATACACTGAGATAATGAGGGACATTAAGATGCATACACTGAGACAGATAGACACTCACTAATGGATAGACTGAGACACCCAGGTATAGAGGTATGCATAGACTGATACAGCACTGATGTACATACTGAACCACCCAGACCTGAATACTGTTAGGCACCTTGAGTGAGATTTATACATACAGTGAGAGAGTAAACTAGAGACATATGCATAAAGTGACACATCTGGGAGGACATTAATCCATATAGTAAAGCTTTGAAGAAGACAGTGATATATATAGTGACATGAACAAGATAACACTTATAAATGATGTGACACAGGACACACACAGTGTTACACCGAATGGTACATCTGGCAGAAAGTCTTGCATTCACTGATGCACTAACACACAAACTAAGATATAGTCTCACAGATACAGGTGCACCCTAGTATAGTGTACATTTGTAAATTTACTGTCAAATAAACTTTGTTTTAGAAAATGTTGCTCTTTACTTTTGTTTTCCATATGGATGAAAGTTTTCTTTATTTGGTGTCCAGGTATTGATTTCTACCTAAATAAGGCGATTTACAATGCCCAACAAAAGAGAAACAAGGAAAAAAAAGAGAAACAACTGTACTATCTTCTTAAAACTGACAGTAAAAACAAAATAAGGTGGAAAATGTGCAGAAGAAGAAAACAAGTACTGGTAAGATTATTAAGGATAGTTAAAAAAATATATGCTGTAAAATAAAAAATGATAGAAAGACGTTAGTTAAAAGTGGAAATTTGGAATGGAGTGATAAACAGGAACAAATGAATAATATAAGAATTAGGAAATCCTATAAGAATCCAGAGACTTCCAGACAGCAACAATTTAAGGAGTTAAGAGTAAAAATGTTTCTAAACAGAGTATTTCAAAATTTGTGGAGGTAGATCAAGAAGTATAAGAGGAGACCATCATATTGAGAACGTAATTGACAAAGCATTTGTTGTAAAGAAGAAACATTTTATTTTAATATTCAATAGAATAAAGACACTGTATAAAACAGTCATGTCCATGAGGAAGAGCAGTTTAACAAAGAAAATCATTAACAAAACTAATTTTTGCAAACTTTTTAAAGGTGAATGGATGCATACACCTAGTACAAAACTGTGTTTTAATGAAGAGAGTTATTTCCAGGAGAATACACTAGTACATGCAGTTGACACAACTGGTCATGTTATGAAGTAAAGGATGGTAATCCTGTAGAAACACAGGAAGATAGTTGCTAGAAATATGGAAGAAATGATAGCTGAAGAACTACAGGGAAGACATAAACATGATACTGTGTACAAGTGGAAGTGTAGTAGTATTTCTAGTATCCGTCAGGAATCAATTAGTAAATTGAAAAAATTCTTAAGAGAATTTTCATGGAAAATTCTGAAACAAAAAATTAAAATGCTTCAAGAATTAGACCCTTGCATAGTTAGAAAATACAGTATCTTACAAGGACATTCATTGGCATGAATCTCAAAGAAATTATGTCACAGTACTTTTCATCACTTTAGAATGCTAGCTGTACATCATTCAAGAATACGACCTTTGCTAAGGAGACAATATTATGTGAAGACTCCAGCTTTATATTTAGGAGTTTTTAATACAGCTCTCTTACATGGTTCTATAACAGAGATTGAGAAACTTTCTGAAAACATTCAGTTCCGTTTCCATGGCCCTGAAGAAAAAAATGGAGAGAATGACCAGGTACTGATTGAAGCTGTAGAGGAAACAGACACAGAAATTAATATTGAAACATTTAGAAAATAAATAGACAAGGTCTATTCAGTATGTTCTGAGAAACTAGAGTATGTTTGTATTTCTTTTTGATGTACTCACTACAAAAATCAAACTTGTTATATAGATGTATTTTCTAAAACTGAGAAAGATGATAATGATAATTGGCAGAAATGTGGTGCATTTCTACTAGTAGAAGAACACATTGATTTAGCCACAAAGCAAATAATATGTAAATATTTTTATGAATAAAATGCCAGATAGAGCCATTCATAACAAATTAGAGTTGGTACCCATGCCACATAAACTTAATTAATTAAATGTGTATGAATTAATTTTAATACACACTATACAGCCATTTCAAGCCTTTATTTGGATGGAAGCAAAAACAGGGAAACTGCCACCAACAGAACTACAAAAAGGTCCAAAGGTAGTGTACTTACCACTAGATTAAAAAAAAAAGGTTGATACTGTGGGTGTTGAAAAATATGTAAATGAACCACTGATTATTCTAGTAAATGGAGTTCCCATGAAAAGAAGAAAATATGGCACGAATTAGTAGATGTCAAATAAAGTTAAAAAAGCTACAATTTGTTTGAAAGAAAATACATTTTTTCTTCTAATGTTGATATTACTGGAGATGTAACATATGTTGAAGATGAAGTAGTACAATCTAGTGGACAGATTGAAAAAGTAGACAAGTAGAAATCAGAAGAAATATATGAGCACTATAGTATTCATCCTGTATATTCCAAAGATGTTGTAGGGATTCTATTGATTTGTTTCAAACGGAACAAGTCAGAGGATCTCCTTTTAGTATTGGGGAAAAAGGTTTAGAGGCTTGTTGCTTTCCATACCTATTTCCTACAGGAGTAGGTGCCTGTTCCAATGACCGACCTGTACAAACACCAGCAGCTGAGTAAAGGTCAACAAGACTATATTCAGAGACTCCTAGGTTTCCACAATGTATTCCTTATATATTCCATTTGTTATTAGAGAGTGATTTGTCTGACTCTCATATGCTGCTAACCATATTCTTGAGACTGGAATTTGTCTCCAAAATATTTCTGCAAAAGATTTTATGGATAAGATACAAGGAAAAGATGAAAATCTACAGTGCAACTGAATCAATTACATGGCATGTCAACGTGGCACTAAGGAATACTAGTACCATAGTCACAGAGAAGTTAAAAGTAGGCTATGTAATCTCGGCCCTCCTGCTTGGTTTGTAACACATAGTTGTGCTGAGTATGCATGGGATGACTTACTAACATTTCTAAGAGTAGCAAATTCTAACATAAAGAATATCCATTTGAAGACACCTGGAGAACTTTGCTCTTTGGATCCTACTAACGTTTGTGGATATTTCAATCACAGGTTTCAAGCTATGCTGGCTTCTATATATGCAATAAAACAAATCCTCTTTTTTGAGAAGTTACAGATTTTTCTTGGAGAAAAGAATACCAAGCTAGAGGAGCTCCTCATTTACTAATGCTGTTATGGATAATGGGTTCCCCAAAATTTGGAACTGACAGTGATGACTGTGTTCTGTCTTTTATAGAGCAATATGTTGCCATTCCAGATGACAGTATCAACAAACATCTAAGACAGCAAGTTCTACGTTTCCAAACACATGAGTGTAGCAAATATTGTCACCGAAGATATAGATGGAAAGGAGAGTTTTATACTAGATGTTGTTTTGGGTTTCCAAGGCCTAGCCTCTCTGAGGGAAGAGTAAACAGCTTTTTTGTCTGCAGTAAGGCACACTAACAAGAAAATCACTGAAAATTAAATATAATAAAAGCCCCATGTAACGAAACAAGTTTGGAGGCGGAGCTCACTATACCTAGGGAACCCAAAGTGATTCGAGGGTCCCTAGAGGGTAGGCCTCAACCAACTCGAGTCCATAAGGAAGCAAGAGAGCACAACAATAATTATAATGTTAGGATTGATCTCCCACCGGAGGCCGCTCCATTTGTATGTATATTGTCAGGAGTCCCAGAACTTAGTTCAGGTAAAAAAGAAGGTTACAATGATTTAAAAAACAAAGTAGCCTTCTGGCTTACTAAGAATAGACCCCTCCCCCCTACCATTGATGGTAAAATCTTAAATGTGAGAAGGGTGGGTTGGCTTGGCCACATGATTAAAGATATCCCAGGTGATCTGGTAATAGTTAATTTCAGGAGTATTAATGTGGTCCCATTTTTGAGAGGCTGGTGCCCGCAACTTGCAGATGGACCAATAGTCACGTGGGAACTACTAGATTTTTATCCTATGGTGTATCCCGAGGTGAAGGTGCCTTCCCAGATTAACAAAAATGTCATTAACCCTCCCAGGGGTTGGTTCGCACCAGAAAGCATTGAACCCTTGATTACTGCCGGGAGATATGGGCCGTTATCCTGCCTAGATGAGAATGATTGACTCATCGGTAGAGAAGAATTAGTTAATTTAACTTTATTGAAATCTCCCCACATAGAAGATATAAGTTGGAAGGCTATTGCCACAGATCAAAGTAATAATCCTGACACTACCCCAGTTGGTACATTGTCTGCATTACCCAATTTTAGTATGGACTCACCCTCTGCTTTAGCTGAGCCTGTTGATATGTTATCAAGGTATATATCCTGGAATATAGCCGGTCTGGAGTCCAGCCAGTGTATTCCTGATTGGAGGGACTTCATAGATCAGGGCGATATAATTGCATTCCAGGAAACTTGGGCTATCACACCGATATTTCGGGAGGGGTATCTGAACTTTAGCAAGCCAGCAATTAGAGGCCAGAAAGGGCGTCCTGTTGGAGGTCTTACAATTTGGGTCCGCCAAAGTGCGGGTGTAAGAGTTGAAGAAGTGGCAATTGATAGTCCAGACATAATTGCCTTAAAGATAAAATCCAACCAAGGTACAAACATCCTGTTGGTTAATATTTATGTCAGGGGCCTCCAGGGAGGAAGGGTTTCTCCGACCCTCCTCCTGTTGGATGACATTCTATCAGGAACAACGACTGATGGCCATAAGATTGTGATGGGGGATTTTAATACTTGTTTTGAGCCTTTGGGTATTGAGGACGGCCCGCTCACCGAGGATGAGGATCTATCCTGGGGTATTCCCCAACTCGAGATACCTCCGATTGCTAAGTGGTCGAGCTCAGCCACCTATATCAAGGGGCTATGCCTGGATATGGGTCTAAGAGCTGTTAACGGAAGGGTCAAGTCAGATAGGAAGGGCAGGCATACGTTCAACAACGGCAGACACAGTAGTCGTATCAACTATATTTTGGTCGATGTGAGGCAGTGGTTTGCAGTTGTTGATATGTTAGTTACGGAACGCCCAGAGAGCGATCATGACCCGCTGGTTTTGACCTTAAGGGATTCCAGCTTTCAGAGGGCTGAGGGCAGTGGTCCTAATATAATAGATAAAGAGGTCATTGTGAGCAATGATACGCGCAGGGTACGCTGGCCCAAAATAGCTGTGGAGGCTGGGGCCCGCAGGGTGATAAGAACCTTAGTGTCTAGTTCTGTGGAGCTTTTAAACAATTGTGGCTCACAGGACGAGATTAACAGCGAACTTATACGTACCCATTCTGACTTGTTTCAGGAACTTAAAAAGTTGTTCATCAAATCTATTCCTAAACAACCTAGGACCAAGAAATACTAATCCACTACCTGGTTTGATAAAGAGTGTAGCAAGACAAAAAGAGTTCTCTTTGAGGCTATTAAAAACAAAAATCATAGCCAGATTAGATCTTGTAGAAAACTCTATAATAGGCAAAACGCAAAGCAAAACAAAAGTGGGACGAGGAACGCTGGCTTATGCTGTCAGAAGCCTGTGGTAAACGCAATATGCAACAGTTTTGGTACCTCATAAAATGGGGTATCTCGCAGGACGCCCACTATAGTCCAGCATCTGTCTCTAATTACCAGTGGGTAAAAAAATTTGAGGATCAGTTTAAGTGTCATACAGTAGAAGTGACTATACCCTACTGTCTTGAGCCCGTCGAGTCGTTAATTTTCTCAGTTACTGAAGTCATTAATTGCCTGCAAAACATTCCCAAAGGGAGGGCCCCTGGCCCAGATGGTATTCCAGCTGACATTTTTTTGGAAGACCAGGACCTGTGGGTACCTTATATACTCCACCTGGTGAATGCAGTTGCAGCAGGCGCTAAAATTCCTGACTCATGGTATGGGGCAGAAATCCTTCCTATATTCAAGAAAGGCGATCGCTCAGTACCCTCAAATTACCGGCCTATCAGCCTTATTGATGCAATCCAAAAAATCATAGCGCGCCTCATTTTAGGGAGGATACAGGAATGGATAATAGACTCAGATATTTTGACTCCGTTGCAGGCGGGTTTTAGACCTCATGTAAGCACCCTTGATCAAGCCTTTCGTTTTGCCCTTTTATATTGGAAAACAGTTTTTTTGGGTAAGGGCAAGTTGTATGCAGCTTTTGTGGATCTAAGATCTGCATTCGACTTGGTTCCTAGGACTAAATTATGGGATTGCATACTGGAACAGGGAATGCCCAGGGCTCTAGTGCGACTCTTAATGAATCTTCATGCATACACTTATGCCCAAGTCCGCTGGGGTAAGCCTGGCGAGGTTATGGACAAGTTCCATGTTTTGAAAGGTGTTAGACAAGGATGTGTCCTGGCTCCCACTTTGTTTTCCCTGTTTATTAACGGGGTTACCAAATATTTTGCAACACATCCCACGGATGCTCCCCAGATAGCGGGAATGAAAGTACCATTGCTCATGTTCGCGGATGATACCTTGTTATTATCTAAGACAAGGCAAGGGCTTCAGCAGGCCCTACTCAGATTTGAGTTATTTTGTGACGAGCATGAGCTAGAAGTAAATGTTTCTAAAACAAAATTCATGGTACTAAGAGGTCGAACACAAACTGTGGCAAGGGTTAAAATGGGTGGTGCTATTCTTGAGCAAACTAATGTATTTATATATCTGGGTGTGCATTTTAGTGATAATTTTAGTTGGAAACCCCAGATTGATATTCAAGCACTTAAACATGTTCAACTGGGCGGTGCCCTTCTTAAGGAATATAAAAGATCATTTACCCGCCCAATGTCCCCACTTATGGAAATCTATGGGTCAAAAATTCTTCCCCCAGTTTTGTATGGGGCAGAGCTTTGGGGTTATAGCAATCTGGACCGACTGATGCTGGCCCAAAACAGATTTACAAGAGGGGCGGTTGGTCTTCCGAGGTCATCCCCACGCATCCCGCTCCTTTATGACCTTGGGCTCCAACCGGTGGAAGATCAAGCCAGATTTCGGCCCTTGGCCTTCTGGCGGAGGTTGTGGTCTACCCCAGAGCTGTTATTATATGCGAAAGCATGTCTCGAGGTAAGGGACACCCTAGGATCCGACAAGATTGGTTGGTTTAAGGGTATTAGAACCACCCTTTGTGCTATGGGTCTAGGTGCCCTTTGGCACAACCCAGACTCAGCTACTTTTCCTTCAAAAAAAGAGCTGAAACAGCTATATTGGGAATGGGTGGTAGGCATAAGACACTCATCCCTTATAGGTAGTTCCCTTACAACAACATTTGTACACGTGAAAGATGTCTCTGCAATTGAAATGTATTGGGATGTTATTACAAAACCCATGGACCGCAAATTATATCACCAAGTTAGAGTGGGCTCAATACCATTAAGGTGTTTAACCTCAACCTGGGGCATTGGAGGCCCAGATAAATGCCCATTGTGTACTGAAATGCGGGAAAATGTGAGCCATTTGTTCTTTGTCTGTCCATTATATGCTGCCCCAAGGAAGAAGTGGTTGGTACCCCTATGCAAAAGTCTGGGCACACAATCGGCCGAGACTGCTTGTAGGATCCTTAAAACTGATCTTTCACCTACTATAGCAATAGGGGTGGCCAAATTCCTGGGGTGGGCATGGATAATTCGTTCTGAACTACTAAAACAGTTACATGTTTTAGATAAGTAAAATATCTTGAACATTAGAACTGAGTTTTTAAAGTAATGTACTTCCTTTTTTAATATGTTAAAATATTTAACAAATGAAGCATTAGTAGCTTTTATGAAATATTGTATTTATTGTTTTAATCGTTAGCACTGTTAATTTTATAAGTATTATGACGTGTAGCATGTCTTTTATGATGAAATATCGAATAAAGACTTCATTGACTTGACTTGACTTGAAAATATAATCTGAAAAGAGCAGAGGCTGCCAAATAATATATTAACATTCATAATCCTGTCATCCTGAAATTATGGAATGCAAATATAGACATACAGTTTGTTGCTGACAATTGTATTGCTTTTGCTCGCTATGTCACTTTATACATCACTGAGTCAGAGGAAACAGAGATGAAGGAAACATGTGAGGACATTTCTGTAGAAAAGTCTCTATCAAAGAAATTATACAGTTTCAGCTCGACAGATAAGCTCATGAGTGCTGTGATAGGTTGAGTTCAGCCAAGTTGTTCTCAAAGTCTAGAGGACTTGTTTGGGTTAGCCTAGGCCTTGCCAACACATGAAACAGAGTTTTTAAATCTTATCCAGCACTTCAGTACTTAGCAGAATTTGATCTAGATACAAATATTGTAAAAACAAATATGTTAGACACGTACTATCCAAAAAGAAATATACACCTTGAAAATAAGTGTCTTTATGAAATTCTGCAGGACTATAGGTACAGGAGTAGTGTTTCAGAAAACATTGATGAAGGCAAATATAGTGTGATAGTTTTTAGTTTGGCATGCGAAGGGTAACTTAATCAATAAGAGAAAATGTACTTGTCAAACTGCTGAAAAAAGAGAATTTTTCTACTTGGCGCTCCTCCAGCAATTCAAACAGTGATGATCTGAAACAGAGTCACCTGGATAATTTGATTGCTATGAAGATTCTTTCAATGCTGTGACAGACACTGTTCAATGTCCAATATTCCTATGCTATATGAAAATGTTAAATGAATAAATTGAACAAGAAGAAACAATTGCTACTGAGATTGCAAAGGAAAGTTCACGAAGTAGCTAAAGGTTTGCACCTCTTAGTCAAAATCCTATTGGACAGCCAATAATAGAAAATGAAGCTTCCATAGCAATGAATGAAGTGGAAACAGCAATGTAACAAGTAAGAGAAGAAATTGTTATGTTGGAAGAGTTAGTAGACCAACTCAGTAATGAGCAGAAAGACGTATATATGGAAGTGAAACAAAAAATAAACCATGGATTAACTGCATGAAAAGAATGAATGTAACTGTTCAAGTTTTAAACCAATTTATTTGTATAGCAGTGGGCAAGCGGGCACTGGTAAAAGCTTGCTAGTACAAGTTCTAACAACATGTCTACAGAAGACTACAGATTAAATTTTGTTGTGTGTAATAAGAGCTCCTACTGGATTAGCTGCACACAATATCAAAGGAATAACCTTGCATTGTCTACTAATGCTCCCTGTTGAACACAACAACAGATTTGAATATCAGACATTAGCTGGTGAAACTTGTGACAAAGTTTCCAGAGTTTTGAAGAAACTTAGGGGCATATTTATACTGTGCCTGTGCCGGATTTGCATAATTTTTTTAATGCAAATTTGGCGCAAAACTAAGACCATATTTATACTTTGACGTTAGACCCCGCTAACGTCAAAATATCTCCGTGTGCGTCATTTTCTGGATGCGTGAAACCGCCTTGCTTTAATGACATGCAAGGTAGGCGTTCCCGTCCAAAAAATTACTTAAACACTCGTGTGTCCTATTTATCTAACCGGGCAAAAATGGCGCACAGCTGGGAGGTGGAGCTGGGAAATGATGTAAACCCCGATTTGTGTCAGTAATTAACGCCTGGGTCAGGGCAGGTGTTAAGTGACCTGTGGGCTCTTTTTCTTGGTGGGAGACCATGGAGGCAGTCCACAGGTGCCCTTCCCTGCACCCAGGGACACCCCCTGCCACCCTAGCCCACCCCAGGAGTACACCCATGGATGGGTGGACCCATCCATGCTGAGTGCAGGTAAGTGCAGGTAAGTATAATTTACAGAAGTCCCGTGGGCCTGGCCATTGGGCAGGGAGGCATGACTCCTGTCTTTGCTAAGACAGGAGTCATTTTCATGGGGGTAGTGCGTAAAACAAATGGCGCAGGTCAGGTTGGAGCCAATATTTTTGACTCTAACCTGACTTGCACCATTCTTTGATGCACAACCCCCAGTTTTCCCTTCACCTCCGCTGCCCGGTTTGAGTCATTTATTATGACGCAAACCAGGCAGCAGCGCTGGCTAACATCATTCCATAAATAAGGCACCCGGCTGGTGCGTTGGAATGGCGTTAGCCGGCAGTAAACTTTTTGACGCAAATCTGCCTTGGTGCTGATTTGAGTAAAAAAGTATAAATATGGGCCTAAGACCTTGATTTAAGAAGGCCTAGCTCCACCTTAGCGCCACCGTAGCGTAATTTTGTTTGACGCTAAGGCAGTTCTAACGTGACTTTTTACACGTGCCATATTTACAAGGTGGTGCAGTGCATGCATTGCCCCAGTTTGTAAATCCTTGTGCCACATTATGCCTGCGCCTGGCATAATGTATGCAAGGGGGCGTTCCCGCATTGGGGGGGCTGACAAAATGGTGAAAGGAAATCCAAGATATTTCCTTGCACCATTTTTTGGGGCATTTTTAATGCCTGCTCAGAGCAGGTGTTAAAAGGCTATTGGAAAAATAATAGAATTAATTCTGTATCCAAACAGAAATTAAGTTAATTATTTAGCAATTAAATTTGATGATCTTGAAGATGAAAACAGATAGCAAGATTGCATGTTTATTATTTGTGTAAGATGTGTATGTACATAGAAAGCATGTTCCAATATCTCTAGCATATGCTGTAACAATACATAACTCTCAAGGCTTAAGTGTAGATGCAGCTTTAATTATTATTGATAGCACTGTATTTAAGGAAGGTATGTCTTATGTAGCTTTAGTGTTGGAAAGTGGGTCATTAGTTGTGTGGCCCACACATGTGATGGGTTCGCGCTCGACCAAATACCCCATTGTAGCACTTGACTCTCATAGGGTAGCAGTGCAGAGCAGTCCAAGGTTTATTCAAGGGAGGTGGTGTTGGCTAGTAATCACCATTCCCAAGTGCACCAGAATAGCATTCAATAAATGATTGTCCAGTCTGTGCTTTTGATAAAATAAAAGTTCCTTTAATATACACACTATTCAATACTATGCAACAGTTTACAAATATACATGAGTTGATAGAATTACTTTTGGATGACATTGCATAATCATTCTGGTCTCCCCCTGAGGGGACATGTAATCCAACAACCCCCATGGCAAAACATGTATTCCAATGCAATATTTGATGGTAACGTGGAGTTAGCGCACCTAAATCTTGCAATAAAGTGCCTTTACTTTGATAAGAGGTAGCTGTCAGTCTCATTACTCAAATAAGCATTAACAAGAACCTGTATAGGCATGTTGCAATACTTTCTGTTGTCTGGATTAGTTTCAGATTACTCTCAGATTACGCTTGATATCATTCTTGAGGGTGCTTTGTCATATGCCCCTTCCCAAGCCGTCCTATGGGTCTTCTTCCTGGGAAGCACACATTCCCAGAACACATTTATCATAGCATACTATACTTTCAACTAGTGCTGTAAAACCACTTGCAATTACAGCCATTTGCCTCTAGAGAGTGTCGCTCCACAAGCACAGAACATACAGAACATACATTCCAGCAATCTTGTGCTTCACAATACTTTGGAACGCAAACTTTGCATTTGGGGGCAGGCCGTGCTGCCTCTGAAGCTCCCCCTGTCAATGGGCATTCTGTTGGTGGTGACCCCATCTTCCTGGGGCCACCACAAGCTGGGAACGGAACTAATTGAAATGCTGTGCCTCGCAAGGCATTGTGGGATGGTATGCATAGTGCCAGGGAGAGCCGCTGTGCTTTCATTGTTTTCGCATTGCTTTAGGTGGCCATGTGCTGCGTTTCACCTTGGTCGTGGGGGTCCGGTCCCATCAGGACACCCTCGTCATGCTGCTTCATTGGATGGCAGTGTGTGGAGCCCACTACTGGCTGACTCAGACACCCCTATGCTGCCTCCTCGTTGGGAGGCAGTGCTGGGAGCCCACCCCCTGCTGCCCTCAGGTCCGGACACCCCATGCTTGCCCTCCTCATTGTGGAACAGCATGGGGATCCCACCCCGGCTGCTTTCTCTGGCTCCCCACACAGCCAGCACCTCCAGGTGCTGCAGCTGGATCCGGCCTGACTTATGATATCTGCCTGCTCCTGCGAGCAGATGCGCGCAGCAGTGGCCGAGAGGGTTGCTTTGAGGGAGTGCGTCTGCACTCCTCCTCTGTACCGTTGAGGCCCTGGGAAGGGGGCCCAGAGACCCTCCTCACCTTCACAGGGAGTGCAATGGTGCTCCCCGACTCCCTCCTCTTCATGGGGGTCCATGATGGGGTCCAAGGCTCCTCTGGACATCTTCATGGAGGGTTGACAGCGACTCTGACTTCATCTCTGGGATGGGGGCCGTGCCCTCTTGGGCATTTTTACTGGGTGTGCGACAATGCTCCACGACTTCCTCCTCTTCATGGGGCCCGGGATGGGGTCAAGGGTCCACAGGGCTCTGGGACAGGGTCATGGGACTCTGTGGGCATCTTCATGGGGGAAGCAATGGCACCCCTGACTTCATCTTTGGGGTGGGGCCCCAGTAAAGGGCCTGGGGCCCCTCTGCTGGTCTTCTTGGGGGTGCAACAGTACTTATTTTGGGAGCAGCCTCCAGGCTCTGGCCCACCCCTTGGCACAGTCTGGAGCAGCGATGGAGCGCCACACGCTTTGTTGTTCGCTTGGAGAACACAGACCTTCTCCTACTTCTATCTCGGGCCCCCAAGGGCTGATTTCGATGATCTTGGTGTCATTTCACTTCTGGTGGAAAGCCCTTGACACCAGGATAACTTTCATTAGGCCTCCTGGTCTAGAAAGCTGACAAATTGTAGAGAGCCAGTCCCACTGGTTCACTGCACCAGCCTCTTCTCTGGGTGCCTGCCTTTTCTTCAGAGCTGCGTGCTCTCCTTGCACCAGCCCAGTCTTTTCCCCAACTAATCCTCAGGAGAGTTGTGGGGCCCAGCTTACCTGGCCCTGGCATGTGCTTCGCTGGGTCTAAAGTCATTCAGGGGCAGAATCCCTGCCCCTGTGGGCAGTCAGGGGGTTACTCCTTCCTGTTGCCATGACACCCACCCTCAGTCCCAGTGTCCTGCAGTGAAGCACAGCCAAGAGTAGGAGCCCTCCTCTGTGCAAGACCTCTTCGGTGGGGTTGGAAGTGTCCAGCAGGCCTGCACCTCTAGCCAGTTCAGGTGTGCCATATCACTTCCTTGCCCCCTGTCCCCTCCTTCCTGCACAGTTTTCTGGGATAGCTCAAAACAGCTTTGTCCAGGAGTTAGTGCCACATGTGCTCTGAAAGTCTAAGCCCCGCATCCCTGACATTACTTCCCACCCATTTCCTGGCACAGGATGACAGCTGGCTGATTGATGCAAGGCCCTGCTCAGGCAGCTGGACAGAGCTGTAATTGACCATAATCCTGAGCTGAGTTAGAGAAAGATGACATTCGTGGATGACCCATAAGTTGTGCAACTATGCCTTCGTAACCACTGCATTATCCTTTTCATACAGGCTACAGTGTACATTGGTGTGACTCTGGTCTCTGTGGATCACAGGGGACTGGATTTGCGCCCAAGGCCATCCTATCCCATTGACATTTAATGGAGTGTCCCTACAGTGAAAAAATAGTAAGGACACTGACGTTGACATTTGTCCCTACAGTGAAAAGACTGTAAGCACACTGACTACCCTCACATGTGTACACTCATCTCATGAGGTCTACTCCAGGTCACTGCCCACTCTGCATAGTCCCTTTTGTGCCAGGCTACCTAAGCAGAGTTCCTGGGCTGCGCATCCTTGGAATCCTCCCTTCGCAGTTCTCACATAGGTGCACACGTGTGTGCCCATGTGTAACCACCGTGGGGCCTCCGACTCGTGCTGCACCATGGCAGCCTTTCCTAGGCAAGGCAGCACCAGCTGTAAACATGTGCAGTCCATTTTATCATGTGTTTACTGTGGGTGAGTCCCCAACTATGAGGTTCTCTCACAGTAAAAGGTTAAAAACCAGGTGATCAAAAAGCGAAAAATCAGGGTGGACCAGATACTCAGAACCATCCTCTCACAATCTCGCATAAGAACTTTGACTGGTTTGTCTCTAATAGACTTTGAAATGCTGATTCCAGTCGTGTATTGGAGTACAACCATTTGAGAACCCTGTATGCTCCCCATGTAGAGCAGTATCCAGTTTACAAAAAGCCTACTAGCTTACCAAAGCAAAAACAATTCAAAAGATCTGAGTGATGTGATAGAGAAAAAGATGAAAAGAAAGAAGTATCATAGAAAAACAACAGTAAAAGTGATGATGAAATTGTAGGTTACCAGTTATCAAATTTATCTGGAGTCAGCTGCTACGCTAATGTAGTTCTTAATGCACTGTTCTGCTTACCTACTTTGGTCCATTATTGAAAGGAAATGCCTCCTTGGCATGGTTACCCCACAACTTTTTGCCTTTGCTGATGCTAAGTTATGATTGAAAGTGTGCTGGGACCCTGCTAACCAGGCCCCAGCACCAGTGTTCTTTCCCTAAACTGTACCTTTGTCTTCACAACCCTGGCACTCAGGTAAGTCCCTTGTAACTGGAACCCCTGGTACCAAGGGCCCTGATGCCAGGGAAGGTCTCTAAGGGCTGCAGCATGTCTTATGCCAACCTAGGGACTCCTCACTCAGCACATACACACTGCCTCACATCTTGTGTGTGCTGGTGGGGAGAAAATGACTAAGTCGACATGGCACTCCCCTCAGAGTGCCATGCCAACCTCACACTGCCTGTGGCATAGGGAAGTCACCCCTCTAGCAGGCCTTACAGCCCTAAGGCAGGGTGCACTATACCACAGGTGAGGGCATATGTGCATGAGCACTATGCCTCTACAGTGTCTAAAGCAAAACCTTAGACATTGTAAGTGCAGGGTAGCCATAAGAGTATATGGTCTGGGAGTTTGTCAAACACGAACTCCACAGTTCCATAATGGCTACATTGAAAACTGGGATGTTTGGTATCAAACTTCTCAGCACAATAAATGCACACTGATGCCAGTGTGCAATTTATTGTAAAATACACCCAGAGGGCACCTTAGAGATGCCCCCTGAATACATGCCCAACTTCTAGTGTAGGCTGACCAGTTCCTGCCAGCCTGCCACACACCAGACATGTTGCTGGCCACATGGGGAGAGTGCCTTTGTCACTCTGTGGCCAGGAACAAAGCCTGTACTGGGTGTAGGTGCTTCTCACCTCCCCCTGCAGGAACTGTAACACCTGGCGGTGAGCCTCAAAGGCTAACCCCTTTTGTTACAGTGCCCCAGGGCATCCCAGCTAGTGGAGATGCCCGCCCCTCCGGCCACTGCCCACACTTTTGGCGGCAAGGCTGGAGGCGATAGTGAGAAAAACAAGGAGGAGTCACCCACCAGTCAGGACAGCCCCTAAGGTGTCCTGAGCTGAGGTGACCCCTGCCTTTAGAAATCCTCCATCTTGAGTTTAGAGGATTCCCCCGATTGGATTAGCGATGTGCCCCTCTCCCCACAGGGAGGAGGCACAAAGAGGGTGTAGCCACCCTCAAGGACACTAGCCATTGGCTACTGCCCTCCCAGACCTAAACACACACCTATATTCAGCATTTAGGGGCTCCCCAGATCCCAGGAAATCAGATTCCTGCAACTTGAAGAAAGAAGAAGGACTGCTGACCTACAAGCCTGCAGAGAAGGAGGAAGATGACAACTGATTTGGCACCAGCCCTACCGACCTGTCTCCAACTGCGATAACCTGCTCCAGCAACGCATCCGACAGCGACCAGCGATCTCTGAAGCCTCAGAGGACTGCCCTGGACTACAGGACCAAGAAACTCCTATGAACAGCTGCCCTGTTCAAAACCAGCTACTTCTTTGCAACAAAGAAGCAACTTCCAAAGACTTCACGTTTCCCGCCTGAAGCGTGAGACTTCACACTCTGCACCCGACGCCCCGCCTTCACCTGCAGAAAACCAACCCCTCAGGGAGGACTCCCCGGCGACTGCGAGCCCATGAGTAACCAGAGACAACCTCCCTGAGCCCCCACAGCGACGCCTGCAGAGAGAATCCAGAGGCTCCCCCTGACCGCGACTGCCTGTAACAAGGGACCCGACGCCTAGAACCAACACTGTACCCGCAGCACCCAGGACCTGAAGGAACCGAACTTCAATGCAGGAGTGACCCCCAGGCGACCCTCTGCCTTGCCCGGGAGGTGGCTGTCCCGAGAAGCCTCCCCTGTGCCTGCCTGCACCGCTAGAGTGACCCCCGGGTCCCTCCATTGTTTCCTACCTGAAACCCAAAGCCTGCTTTGCACACTGCACCCGGCCGCCCCTGTGCCACTGAGGGTGTGTTCTGTGTGCCTACTTGTGTCCCTCTCAGTGCTCCACAAAACCCCCATGTTCTGTCCCCCAAGGACACAGGTACTTACCTGCTGGCAGTCTGGAACCAGAGCACCCCTGTTCTCCATAGACGCCTATTTGTTTTGGGCACCTCTTTGACCTCTGCCCCTCACCGGCCCTGAGCTGCTGGTGTGGTAACTTTGGGGTTGCCTTGAACCCACAACGGTGGGCTGCCTATGCCCCAGAACTGAGACTTGTAAGTGTTTTACTTACCTGCTAATCTAACCTTTACTTACCTCCCCCAGGAACTGTTGATAATAGCTTATTGCCATTTTTACAAAGATTGTACATGATATTGTTTTCATTCAAAGTTCCTAAAGTATCTAAGTGAAGTACTTTACATTTAAAGTATTAACTGTAAATCGTGAACCTGTGGTTCTTAAAATAAACTAAGAAAATATATTTTTCAATATAAAAACCTATTGGCCTGGAGTAAGTCTTTGAGTGTGTGTTGCTCATTTATTGCCTGTGTGTGTACAACAAATGCTTAACCCTACCCTCTGATAAGCCTACTGCTCGACCACACTACCACAAAATAGAGCATTAGAATGATCTACTTTTGCCACTATCTTACCACTAAGGGGAATCCCTGGACTCTGTGCACACTATTTCTTACTATGAAATAGTATATACAGAGCCAACTTCCTACAATTATCTTAACCCCTTCACTGCGGGCGTAGGCCACTGGCCGACGCCCGCACTACCTCCCTGGTGCGGGTCACGACCAGTGGCCGACACCAGGGAGGGGGTTGATAAATCCTCGGGTGCGTCGCACCCGAGGATTTATTTATTTATTTTTTATATCCCAGGGAGACACAGAAGCTTCAGTGTCTCCCCTCCACCCGCCCCTTTGTGACGTCAGCACGCCCTGAGGCGCGCTGACGTAACAAAGTTGATTTCCCCCCTAGTGGCCGCTTCCTGCTCCGATGGGGAAAACGGCCTTCCCCACGTTCGGGAAGGCCTCATGAGAAAGGGGAGAGTCTCCCCTTTCTTACGAGGCCTTCCTGAAAGTGTTTCCTGGCCCCCGATCGCAGCACAGCTGCGATCGGGATGCCAGGAAACAGTTTCAGAAGGCCTTGTAAGAAAGGGGAGAGTCTCCCCTTTCTTACAAGGCCTACTGAAAGTGTTTCCTGGCCCCCGATCGCAGCACAGCTGCGATCGGGGGCCAGGAAACACCATTAGACACCAGAGATTTCACTTGGGGGGGTCGGCCCCCTCGGAAAACAGTTTTAGTGCCATAAATAAGCGCAGAAGGTTTATATGCCTACTGCAAAGAGCAAATCTGTATTTTATGTAAATAGCTGAGTACATTAGTAAAGTCAGCCATTACCTGCGCTATAATACCAATGAAATGTATGTGCGGGGTGGAGGGCGGCTATGGAGAGATGAAGGGCACTTTTGCTGGGTGGTAATGAGGGAATCCGAGGAGGAGGGAGTGGGAGCACCAATAATGATTGTTGGACTGGGCGCAGGAGGTGCTAAAGACTGTGACAAACGGTATGTGACAAGGTGTTTTTTGAGTGTCTTGAAAGAACGTGCTGATTGAGGGAAGAAGCGCAGGTAAGGTGGCCTCTACTGTTGCACGTATCTCACACACACCATCGATTTTGTGACTGTCTACGTAGGCTAGTGTTTTAGAGCAACAGTTTAGCCAATAGCAGAGATGGCATCTTGATGGATGACTGCTGCCGGCACTCGGGTTATAGAGGACAGCTTTGACATAGGATAAGAGACTGAGACATCAGATACTGAGACAGCATCTGAGGGATAGGACAATGGCGCAGACTCTGGGAGTGATTTTTCAGTCGGAGGAGTCCCATTCGATAACTCCTCTTCCAGTACATTATGAGGGAGGTGATGAGGACAGTCCTGCTGTCCCTTCGCAAGCAGTTTGTGCAACTGGGTAATAGTGGGTTAGCCCAACCCAGAGAGCAGGTGAATGCGGCGGCAAGCAGAGAGAGAGAGAGAGTGCTTTCTTGGGAGCTCCCCAATTTAGTTCAGCCCCAAATTCCACTGCCCAAATCGTATTGTGGAGACATCAAAATTATCTATGGTAAAACAAACTGGTTTTGTAAGGCAGGCAACTGTGTTTTTGTTCCTGGGTTCGGCGGCCATATAGAGAAACACACTAAACCCAAACATTTCTGGAAACTAGACATTCGGGGGAGTCCACAGAGGTGTGACTTGTGTTGATTCACCAAAGTTTTCTTACCCAGAATACCCTGCAAAGCTGAAATGTTGAATAAAAACTCTATTTTTCTCGCATTTCTATCACACAAACTACAGGAATATGCTGGAATCCACAAAATTCCTACCGCCCAGTGACTCCTCACCTGTCCTGATAAAAATACTACCCCACTTGAGTGCCTACACCTAGTGCCTGCGTCAGGAATGGATCACCCCAGGGTCAACAGCTGCCTCATGTAAGGACCAACATTGACCGTTGTGTGATCTATTCCTGTCGCAGGCACCAGGCCTACCCACACAAGTGAGGTACCGTTTTTATCGGGAGACTTGGGGGAATGCTGGGTGGAAGGAAATGTGTGGCTCCTCTCAGATTCCAGAACTTTCTGTCACCAAAATGAGAGGAAAAAGTGTTTTTTTGGCCAAATTTTGCAAAGGATTCGGGGTAACAGAACCTGGTCAGAGCCCCACAAGTCACCCCATCTTGGATTCCCCTGGGTTTCTAGTTTTCAAAAATGTGCTGGTTTGCTAGGTTTCCCCAGGTGGCGGCTGAGCTAGAGGCCAAAATCCACAGGTAGGCACTGTTTTCTATGAAAAAATGTGATGTGTCCACGTTGTGTTTTGGGGCACTTCCTGTCGTGGGCGCTAGGCCTACCCACACAAGTGAGGTATCATTTTTATCGGGAGACTTGGGGGAACGCTGGGTGGAAGGAAATTTGTGGCTCCTCTCAGATTACAGAACTTTCTGTCACTGAAATGTGAGGAAAATGTGTTTTTTTAGCCACGTTTTGAGGTTTGCAAAGGATTCTGGATAACAGAACCTGGTGAGAGCCCCACAAGTCACCCCATCTTGGATTCCCCTAGGTCTCTAGTTTTCAAAAATGCACAGGTTTGGTAGGTTTCCCTATGTGCCGGCTGAGCGAGAGGCCAAAATCTACAGGTAGGCACTTTGAAAAAAACACCTCTGTTTTCTGTCAAAAAATGGGATGTGTCCATGTTGTGTTTTGGGGCTTTTCCTGTCGCGGGCGCTAGGCCTACCCACACAAGTGAAGTATCATTTTTATCAGGAGACTTGGGGGAACGCTGGGTGGAAGGAAATTTGTGGCTCCTCTCAGATTTCAGAACTTTCTGTCACTGAAATGTGAAGAAAATGTGTTTTTTTAGCCACGTTTTGAGGTTTGCAAAGGATTCTGGGTAACAGAACCTGGTCAGAGCCCCACAAGTCACCCCATCTTGGATTCCCCTTGGTCTCTGGTTTTCAAAAATGCACAGGTTTGGTAGGTTTCCCTATTTGCCGGCTGAGCGAGAGGCCAAAATCTACAGGTAGGCACTTTGCAAAAAACAGCTCTGTTTTCTGTCAAAAAATGGGATGTGTCCACGTTGTGTTTTGGGGCATTTCCTGTTGCGGGTCCTAGGCCTACCCACACAAGTGAGGTATCATTTTTATCGGGAGACTTGGGGGAACGCTGGGTGGAAGGAAATTTGTGGCTCCTCTCAGATTCCAGAACTTTCTGTCACTGAAATGTGAGGAAAATGTGTTTTTTTAGCCACGTTTTGAGGTTTGCAAAGGATTCTGGGTAACAGAACCTGGTCAGAGCCCCACAAGTCATCCCATCTTGGATTTCCCTAGGTCTCTAGTTTTAAAAAATGCACAGGTTTGGTAGGTTTCCCTAGGTGCCGGCTGAGCTAGAGGCCAAAATCTACAGGTAGGCACTTTGCAAAAAACAGCTCTGTTTTCTGTCAAAAAATGGGATGTGTCCACGTTGTGTTTTGGGGCATTTCCTGTCGCGGGCGCTAGGCCTACCCACACAAGTGAGGTATCATTTTTATCGGGAGACTTGGGGGAACGCTGGGTGGAAGGAAATTTGTGGCTCCTCTCAGATTTCAGAACTTTCTGTCACTGAAATGTGAAGAAAATGTGTTTTTTTAGCCACGTTTTGAGGTTTGCAAAGGATTCTGGGTAACAGAACCTGGTCAGAGCCCCACAAGTCACCCCATCTTGGATTCCCCTTGGTCTCTAGTTTTCAAAAATGCACAGGTTTGGTAGGTTTCCCTATGTGCCGGCTGAGCGAGAGGCCAAAATCTACAGGTAGGCACTTTGCAAAAAACAGCTCTGTTTTCTGTCCAAAAATGGGATGTGTCCATGTTGTGTTTTGGGGCATTTCCTGTCGCGGGCCCTAGGCCTACCCACACAAGTGAGGTATCATTTTTATCGGGAGACTTGGGGGAACGCTGGGTGGAAGGAAATTTGTGGCTCCTCTCAGATTCCAGAACTTTCTGTCACTGAAATGTGAGGAAAATGTGTTTTTTTAGCCATGTTTTGAGGTTTGCAAAGGATTCTGGGTAACAGAACCTGGTCAGAGCCCCACAAGTCATCCCATCTTGGATTTCCCTAGGTCTCTAGTTTTCAAAAATGCTCAGGTTTGGTATGTTTTCCTATGTGCCGGCTGAGCTAGAGGCCAAAATCTACAGGTAGGCACTTTGCAAAAAACTGCTCTGTTTTCTGTCAATAAATGGGATGTGTCCACGTTGTGTTTTGGGGCATTTCCTGTCGCGGGCGCTAGGCCTACCCACACAAGTGAGGTATCATTTTTATCGGGAGACTTGGGGGAGCGCTGGGTGGAAGGAAATTTGTGGCTCCTCTCAGATTCCAGAACTTTCTGTCACCGAAATGAGAGGAAACTGTGTTTTTTTAGCCACATTTTGAGGTTTGCAAAGGATTCTGGGTAACAGAATCTGGTCAGAGCCCCACAAGTCACCCCATCTTGGATTCCCCTACGTCTCTCGTTTTCAAAAATGCACAGGGTTGGTAGGTTTCCCTAGGTGCCGGCTGAGCTAGAGGCCAAAATCCACAGCTAGGCACTTTGCAAAAAACAGCTCTGTTTTCTGTCAAAAAAATGGGATGTGTCCACGTTGTGTTTTGGGGCATTTCCTGTCGCGGGCGATAGGCCTACCCACACAAGTGAGGTATCATTTTTATCGGGAGACTTGGGGGAACATAGAATAGCAAAACAAGTGTTATTGCCCCTTATCTTTCTCTACATTTTTTCCTTCCAAATATAAGAGAGTGTGTAAAAAAGACGTCTATTTGAGAAATGCCCTGCAATTCACATGCTAGTATGGGCACCCCGGAATTCAGAGATGTGCAAATAACCACTGCACCTCAAAACCTTATCTTGAGCCCATTTTGGAAATGCAAAGGTTTTCTTGATACCTATTTTTCACTCTTCATATTTCAGCAAATGAATTGCTGTATACCCAGTATAGAATGAAAACCAACTGCAGGGTGCAGCTCATTTATTGGCTCTGGGTTCCTAGGGTTCTTGATGAACCTACAAGCCCTTTATATCCCTGCAACCAGAAGAGTCCAGCAGACAAAACAGTATATTGCTTTCAGAAATCTGACATCGCAGGAAAAAGTTACAGAGTAAAACATAAAGAAAAATGGCTGTTGTTTTCAGCTCAATTTCATTTTTTTTATTTCAGCTGTTATTTTCTGTAGGAAAACCTTGTAGGATCTACACAAATGACCCCTTGCTGAATTCAGAATCATGTCTAGTTTTCAGAAATGTTTAGCTTTCTGGGATCCAGCATTGGTTTCACACCCATTCCTGTCACTAACTGGAAGGAGGCTGAAAGCACCAAAAATTGTAAAAATGGGGTATGTCCCAGTAAAATGCCAAATTTGTGTTGAAAAATGTGGTTTTCTGATTCAAGTCTGCCCGTTCCTGAAAGGTGGGAAGATGGTGATTTTAGCACCAGAAACCCTTTGTTGATGGCGTTTTCAGGGAAAAAACCACAAGCCTTCTTCAGCAGTCCTTTTTTCCAATTTTTTTGGAAAAAAATAAATGTTCACTGTATTTTGGCTAATTTCTTGGTCTCCTCCAAGGGGAAACCACAAACTCTGGGTACCATTAGAATCCCTACGATGTTGAAAAAAAAGGACGCAAATTTACTGTGGATAGCTTATGTGGACAAAAAGTTATGAAGGCCTAAGCGCGAACTACCCCAAATAACCAAAAAAGGGCTCAGCACTGGGGGGGGGGGGGGGGGGGGAAGGCCCAGCAGCTAAGAGGTTAAAGAGAGAAGGGAAAAACAATTATGCTCTGCACTGTTGACTTTGTTAGAACAGTTCTGCAGTGATAGAACAGAAACATACTCTGCATCTTGTATTATAAATGTTGCAGATATGTGCTCTGGATCTGTACACTTTAGACAAAGACGATACACACACATTTGTGATGGTCCGGCAAAGTATTTTAGAAGAAGAGATGTTACCTATTGATGACCTGTTAGAACTAAGTTAATCATGGCAGCGTGACTATGAAAATTGTTCCCTTTGTCCAATTACAGAAATAGATTTAGAAAAATGAATCTACCTAACTCTACTAGATTTTAAAACTGTCAGTTTTGAAAAGTTGTTTAAAATAATACATGCATGAAATGCAATGCAGACCTCCTTTCAAGTTTGAGCATAAGAAATACTGGGAAGTATATCTTAATGCTACAACAAGGCAAAGCAGATGGAACTAAAATGGAAACTCAAATCACAATCTTAAAGCAGGACAAATCTCAATTTGTATTAAAACACATATCTGCACGGCCATTATTTTCCATGAGGGAGTGTTACATCTGGCCATTATACATATTACATAAAGAATACAACTGGATAGCCAGAGTGTGATGATGATAAGCTTACATTTAAGCAGAGATTACTGTATAAATTACCAAGATCTAACCTTCTGTTTCTTTAACCAACATTCTAAGGAGGATGACTACTGAAAAAATGGAATAGTAAATGTATGTGACTTTTATAAGTTTAATAAAAGGCATCATACGGCCTAAGAAGGGTGATGTCTTGTTAAGGGATTTTGAATGCAGAAATATTCTTAGTATTGGATGGAAATTGGAAACATACTACTAAACTAAATGGAGATTAGAATCAGTGAACTACAATATACATCTACTGAAGATAAAAAAAACTGATGACTACAGTCCTCTTTAATCAATGAGTGCAGTTTCTGACATCATGCGGCCAACCAAGGGTGATGTCTTCTGACACATTTTAAACTACTAGTGTGATTCAAACACATTAATTGCATTAAAATTGATAATATTCTTTATTTTGACAACTCTAGCTGAAAGAGTTTGGATAATATTAATAGTGGGTGCCACAAATAGTAATGTTACTTTGAAATAACTTGCTATGTACTATTTTTAAGGCCTATTTGACTGTTACCCCTACTGTTCAAGGATGAGTGTCTGTATGCACTTATTGTATCGTGCAAATGTATAGAAGCTGAGAACAGTGGATAAGCATGTTTAACATGTTTAAATATTAGTTCTATATTTCTTTATAGTAGTACATTTGTGTCATGTGTTAAAATGTGCTCTATTTTTGTTATTGATTGAAAACTTCAAATGGATAACGTAGTACAATCAAACTTTAACTTATGTTTTGTCTATTTTTATACACATAAAAAGTTGATTTTATTGCACTAATGTAGGTTACTAAGTACATCTCTCTCTCTCTCCATAAATATAAGCAGGTACAGATAGGTAATGATACTAATACAGTAGTACATTAATGTAAATACAGCTGTTTATATATATGTATACATTAACACATTCACAAGACACTGATGCTTAACCTTAGAAATGTTGATAAACACTAACACATACACTATGCGTTGAAGCACACACAGGTATAGACTATCAAAGATTCAGTCACACAGTGAGGCATTCACTTAGACAACCATGTTCACTGTCATGTATACACTAAGACACCCAGGGACACTCTTATGCATTGAGTTATACACATAAGCACACATTCATCCATGCACTGACACAGCCAGATACATTATCATGCACAAAGTGACCTAGACAGGCACACATGTATGCATATAATAACACACCTAGGAACACACAGTCATTCGTAGACTGACACACCCGTGTACATACAGGTGCATACACTAACACATCTAGCCAGACACTTATATAAATACACTGACACGCCAATGAAGACTGCCCAGCACACTTGACACGCCAAGGGACATTGTTATACATACACTCATACACAGAGGCACACAATGATCCATACAGTAAAACACCAGTGTACACTCTCATGCACATAGTGACACTTTCAGGCACATACATATACATATACTAACACCCAGGTAGACTCTCATTTGAACACTGACACATCTAGGCACACACTTATGCATACACTCTCACACCAAGGAGACACTTGTATATACACTGACACAGCCACATACACGCCCCAACATACAGTGACACACCCAGGTACACTCTCATATACATAGGGACACACCCAGGCACACAATTATTTATATACTAACACCCCCAGGTACACTACAATTTATACACTGAAATACCCAGGCCCACACTATTGCGTACACTGACTCCCGAGATGGACAACGATGTATACATTGATACATCCAGATACACACTAATACATACACTGACACACCCAATCACACACTGATGCATTCACTTAGACACCCAGTCAGAAAGTGATTAATACACTAAGACACCCAGGTACAAAGTTATGCATACCCTGACACACCCAAATGCGAAATCATGCATGCACTGACACACCCATACCCAAATGATTGCATACACTGACACACTGATATGCACACTGTTATATACAATTATACATTCAAAGAGACATTAATACATATACTAACACACCCAGATACACGCTAATGCTTAGACTGACAGACTCAGGCAGACACTGATGCATAGACTAACAAGGCCAGTGAGATACTAGTGCATACACTCAAACATCCAGGCACACACTGTCTTACACACTTACACACCCCAGATTACACTTACACATACACTGACACCCCAAGAAACACACCTATGCTTACAGTGATAAGCTTAGGCATATATTATTGCATACACTACACACCCAGATGCACACTGATATATAAACTGATACATCCAGACATACACTAATACTTGGGAGTAACACAGCCAAGCACACACTAATACATAAACTGAGACACCCAGGCACAGACAAATGCATACACTGACACAGAGTACTACAAACTCATGGGAACAGGAACACAGCCAGAAAGATACTGATGCATACACTGACACAACCAGGCACACACTTATGCATTGACGGAGACACCCAGACACAAACTGATGAATACACTTATACATTGTGTTGGAAAATGGGTTATTGGTAGGGCAGGTAGGTACCTACACCTAGCAACAAGCCACAAACCTCCACAAAAGTACAGTTAGGTCTCAGTAAATTAATCCCAGCTCTACCCTTGGTAGCTTGGCATCGAGCGTCAAGGCTTAACTTAGGAGACAAAGTGTAAAGCATTCAAATATCACAAAACAGTAATTAAATAAAACACAGGAAACAGTTTAAAAATCCAAAACCAATTTATAAAAATAGCTTATATTTTTATCTTTAAAATGACACAAAAACGATTAAAATCGGTTCAGGGGAACCGGAGATATGAATTTTTAAAGTATTATTATTTTCTAGCGCTTAGAAACTAAAAGCGCCAATCGGGTCATCTGGTTGCACCAGGACCGGGGCAAAGTCAAACTTTCAGGCCGACCGCGATGGAGCCCTGCTCGGCTACAAGTCGCGGGAGGCCTCGGTTAAAAAGTTACCTTCTGACTTAGTCTTTATTTTGAAGTTTTTCTTCACCGGGACGAACCTGCCAGTTGAATCCGACCTCCTGGAGCCCTTGTCCGGATACGCGAAGTCGGTTTCCTCGGTGGTGATTTTTACCTTCGGACTTAGTCGTTTTTTCGAGATGAAAATCCTTCGACCGGGGTAAACCTGGATCTTGATCCGACGTCCATGGAGCCCTTCTCGGATACGATGGCTGGAAGGTCCCGGTCAACTTTTTACGTTCGGACTTAGTCTCTTTTTCGGATGTTTTTCTTGACCGGGTCGAACCACGAAGTCAGGCCGGGTCGCGGTTGAGGCAAGCCGGCTAGAATTTCCGCGTCGAGTCGGTCACTTTATGGAGCTTTTTTCCAAAATTTCTCCAATCTTTTCCAAACTTCTGGGGCTTCACCCAGATGTTCTTTTAAGGTTCTTTTGGGGTCCACAGCTCACCCCAAGGGTCCAGAAGTTCTGTGATGGTCCTTGGGAAGTGCGGACTTCAACTCCCAGAGTGCACCTGGCGCAAACTCCTTTTTGGCCACTGGGCAGTGGTCAGCTGGTCACTTTTTCAGGAGTTGGTGCAGGGGACTCTGGTTAGCAATTTTTCACCTGTAGCAAACAGGGAGTCCCTCCTTGAACCAGTGGAAGCCAGGCAAAGTCCTTCTTGTGGTGAAGCCCAAGTGTGCAGCTGGTGCAGTCTTTCTGAGTGCAGAGTCCAGGTGCAGGCCAGGGGTCCAGCAGGGCAGTCCTTCTTCTTCTTGTAGTTCTTTCTTCTTGAAATTTGGTGGGGATCTGAGGCGTGGGTGCAGGTCTGCCAGTTTTATCCTTGCTCCTGGGTGAAAAGCAGGGGGGCCCTGGTCCTCCAATCAGGGACAGGGTCGTCCCCCTGTGATGACCACTTCCTGGGAAGTGTGGCAAAAATCCATCCCAGAAGGCAACAGTCTCTAAAAATCCAAAATGGATGAATCTGATTTTTGGAGGAGAGATCTGGCTGAGCCCACCCACTGGTGTGGCTAAAAATCATAAACACACCCCTCTCCTGCCCTCTCCTAATCTAATCAAGGGGGCACCTAGCTGTCTGGGGTTGCAGGATGTGGGGGTGTTGCTGGGTGCTCCAGATGTCCTTCTCTGCCTTTGAAGACCAGTTTGGCAGCCCTCCCCCTTCCTGCCTCACCATCTGCTGAGGGGAGATTCTCTCCCCCAAGCACATTCCTTTGTGTGAAGTCAGGCCACTTCACACCTCATTAAAGTAGCCTGGCAGAAGCTGCTGCAGGCTGGCCAATCAGAGCACAGCAGCAAAAACAATGCAGAGCTGAAATTGGCAACTTTTTAGGTAAAGTCTAAACTTTTTACCTGCACTAGTTATATTAAATCCAACAACTGGAAGTTGTGGGATTTATTATAACAATCAATTTGATACCAAATTCTTGGTATGTAACACTTAAGGAGACTTTAACATTTTAAATAAAGTCTGCCCATTCTAGCCTATGAAGGCCATTTACTTCAATGAGGGAAAAACGAATTTGGCTGTTTTTACCTCACCAGGGCTTATAAATCTATTTTTATAAAGTCCCTGCTTATAGTTACATGGCACCCAGCCCTAGGGGCACATAGGGCACACCTTAGGGGTGACTTATATGTAAAAATAAGGTAGTTTAAGACTTTGGAAGTACCTTTAATTCCAAAGTCGAATTTGCATATAACTTTAATTTAAAAGCAGCCAGCAAGGCAGGCTTGCTTTTAAAATGACACTGGGCACCTCAGCAATGCACCTAGGTGTGCACCACCTATGCTGTGGTCCCTAAACCTACATGCCCTACCATATACTAGGGACTTATAGGTAGGTTTACTTAGCCAATTATAATTAGCCTAATTTGCATATCCATTTTACACAGAGCACAGGCCCTGGGACTGGTTAGCAGTACCCAGGGCACCATCAGAGTCAGGAAAACACCAGCATAAAGTGGAAAATGGGGGCAAAAAGTTATGGGGCCTCTGCAATCAGCCCCAGTTTCTCACACAACCCCCCCCCCAGCCCACACGCCCAGGAGACTCAGCCCAACCCTGGGAGAGTCTTCCTGGCTTGTTAGGCGAGGAAGACAGTGAAGAAAACTGGCTGTCCCTTTGCAGGGCCTACTCTGCCTTATATCCTCCTGTCAGGGTCACTCCCTCTGGGTAGTGAAGCCATCCCAACAGTAAAAGGACCCAACCCAAACTGAAACTTCCCTCTAGGGGGGTCTTCCTCCTCTCTCTCTGCCAACTTGGGTAGTGAGGTGCCCACCTCCCCTACTCCTAACTTTGCTAGGGCAAGACCTAGCTTACCCAAAGAGGTCACCCAACACTTGAGCAACCCCACCATGACCAACAGGGTCAGGGGGCCTACTTTGCTATTGGCCTTGGGGTCTGCCTCCCAGGCCAAGTACAGTGCTGCCAGGAAGGCTAGCACCCAGCAGAGGCTACTGACAGCTGTCAGTACCCAGAACCACACCCTAAGCTCTCCACTGACAGGTGGCTGAGCTGCTTTAGGGGCATCTTTGGGGTCCTGGCACCCCTCTTGCTGTCTAGAGTGGGGGGCTACCACCTCCTGTGGCAGACACCCTCCTTCCACTCTCCCTTCTGTCAGTGCAGGGGCAACACCTTGCATCTGGACAGCTGCCTGACTACTCAGGACTTCCTTGGGGTCAGGTGAGGCCTCACCAGTGCCAACTCTGGGCTCCCCCCCTACTGGGGCAGAAGGCCTTTGGCTTCCTGGAACTCTCTTTAAGAGTGGCCTACCCTTCCTTTTCTTTTTTCCTTTTCTTGGGGACCCCTGTCTCCTAACTGTAGGGACTGACTCCCCGGGACTTTGGGTTGGGGGGGCGCCCTGGGCGACCACCCCATCTGTGACCAGACTCACCTCTGGGAGGTCATTGCCCAGGATACAATCTAGGGGAAGGTCAGCACTGACTACCACCCTAATCCAGTCAAGGATACCCTCCCTCTCTAGGGGCACCATGGCTACAGGTTTGGAGGTGACCTCCCCTGTGGCTATCCTGACTTTCTTTGTCTTTCCTGGGACATACATGTCTGGGGTCACTAACCGGTCACTCACTATAGTGTGACTGGCACCGGTGTCTCTCAGGCCAGTGGTAGGGATCCCATTCACTTGAATGTGGTGGAAGTGCCTACTCCCACCCTCAGGGATCACCAGCTTACCATCTGGTCCTGTCTCCCAGCACAATGCTAGGAGGACTTCATCATCTGAGGAATCCTCCTCTATGGCTACACTGGACAGCCCAGTGCTAACCACCTTCTTTGAACAGGCTGCATCTCCTCTGAAGTGACCTGTCTGCTGACAGTCAAAGCAAGCCCTACTGTCCAAGAGCTTTTTTAACCCTGGGTCTCCCTGTCTCTGCATGTCAGAGTGGGAGTGGGATTTACTCTCCTCCTTCTTAGGGTTCTGGGGTACAGAGGGAGTCTCTGTGGTGGGCTTACCACCTCCCTCCTTAGGTTTTTGGGGACCTGTCCCCCCCTTCTTGGAGTCTCCCCCCTGGGACTTGACAACCACCCTGGTTCTCAACCACTCATCAGCTGCCTCCCCTAGCTCTCTAGGGTTGGTCAGCTTAGAGTCCACTAGATGCTGGCGTAACCTTTCTTGGATACAATTGGTCAAGATGTGCTCTCTCATGATCAGATTGTATAACCCCTCATAAGTATTTACTTTGTTGCCAATAATCCAGCCCTCTAGTGCCTTTAGTGAGGTGTCCACAAAGTCAACCCAAGACTGGGTACTGACCTTCTGGGTGTCCCTGAACTTCATTCTATATTGCTCTGGGGTCAGACCATATTTCTTGACTAAGCACCTCTTCATACTAGGGTATGAATCTGCCTCCTCCCCCCTTAAGGTCAGAAGCCTATCCCTCCCTGAGTTGGGGACCAACTCCCACAAAAGGGAACCCCAGTAATGAGGCTTAACCCTTCTCATTTGGAGTGCCCTCTCAAAGGCCCCTAGCCACTTATCTATGTCATCCCCCTCTACATAAGCAGGAACCACCCCCTTGGGTAATCTGGGGCAAACTCCCCCACCCATGGACACCTCAGCTTCTTTATCGCTGCTTCCATCTCTTTTCTCTTTGTATGCCCACTTTTTCTTTTCTAGGGCCAGCTTCTCTGCTTCCAAAGCTATGTAGGCTAGCTGGGCTTCCAGCTCTCTTTCCCTGATGGATGGGTTCTCTCCTCCTGAAAGGACCCTCTTCCTACCACTAGCTTTGGGTCTGCCCCTAGTGACTGTGTCCGGTGAGGACCGTTCCTCCTCTTCCTCACTTGGGGTCTGATGCCTTTCCTCCCCTGAGTGGTTAGAGTTAGCATCATCCTCTTTTGGTTCCTCCTCTGGAGCTTCCTCTGTCTCTACCTCTTGGGCCTCAGCCCATGCTGTCAGGGATTTAATCAGGATTTCCTTCCTGAGATTAGTGGTTGCAGGCAACCCCCTCTCAATACACAACCCCCTAAGCTGGACTACTGTCAGTGTGGGTAGGCTAGCCAGATCAAGCTCCATGGTTCCCTAGTTTTGTGTCAACAAAAACTTTTTGCAAAAATTGGAAACAAGAATTTAGAAAAATTACAAAAATTCAATAATTGAAATTAATCCAAATTAATTACAAAAAAAAAAATTAAAATTAAAAATCAAAAACAATTTTTGCACTAGGACAATTTAAAGGATTTTTAATTTGTTTTATCTAAAACTGTAACGTGATATTGAACACAAGTACAGGATCCCGTCGCTGCTTCCAATTATGTTGGAAAATGGGTTATTGGTAGGGCAGGTAGGTACCTACACCTAGCAACAAGCCACAAACCTCCACAAAAGTACAGTTAGGTCTCAGTAAATTAATCCCAGCTCTACCCTTGGTAGCTTGGCATCGAGCGTCAAGGCTTAACTTAGGAGACAAAGTGTAAAGCATTCAAATATCACAAAACAGTAATTAAATAAAACACAGGAAACAGTTTAAAAATCCAAAACCAATTTATAAAAAATAGCTTATATTTTTATCTTTAAAATGACACAAAAACGATTAAAATCGGTTCAGGGGAACCGGAGATATGAATTTTTAAAGTATTATTATTTTCTAGCGCTTAGAAACTAAAAGCGCCAATCGGGTCATCTGGTTGCACCAGGACCGGGGCAAAGTCAAACTTTCAGGCCGACCGCGATGGAGCCCTGCTCGGCTACAAGTCGCGGGAGGCCTCGGTTAAAAAGTTACCTTCTGACTTAGGCCCTCATTCTGACCCTGGCGGTCTTTGACCGCCAGGGCGGAGGACCGCGGGAGCACCGCCGACAAGCCGGCGGTGCTTCAATGGGGATTCCGACCGCGGCGGTAAAGCCGCGGTCGGACCGGCACCACTGGCGGGGTCCCGCCAGTGTACCGCGGCCCCATTGAATCCTCCGCGGCGGCGCAGCTTGCTGCACCGCCGCGGGGATTCTGACCCCCCCTACCGCCATCCAGATCCCGGCGGTCGGACCGCCGAGATCCGGATGGCGGTAGGGGGGGTCGCGGGGCCCCTGGGGGCCCCTGCAGTGCCCATGCCACTGGCATGGGCATTGCAGGGGCCCCCGTAAGAGGGCCCCTACATGTATTTCACTGTCTGCTGCGCAGACAGTGAAATACGCGACGGGTGCAACTGCACCCGTCGCACAGCTTCCACTCCGCCGGCTCGATTCCGAGCCGGCTTCATCGTGGAAGCCTCTTTCCCGCTGGGCTGGCTGGCGGTCTGAAGGAGACCGCCCGCCAGCCCAGCGGGAAAGTCAGAATTACCGCCGCGGTCTTTCGACCGCGGAACGGTAACCTGACGGCGGGACTTTGGCGGGCGGCCTCCGCCGCCCGCCAAGGTCAGAATGAGGGCCTTAGTCTTTATTTTGAAGTTTTTCTTCACCGGGACGAACCTGCCAGTTGAATCCGACCTCCTGGAGCCCTTGTCCGGATACGTGAAGTCGGTTTCCTCGGTGGTGATTTTTACCTTCGGACTTAGTCGTTTTTTCGAGATGAAAATCCTTCGACCGGGGTAAACCTGGATCTTGATCCGACGTCCATGGAGCCCTTCTCGGATACGATGGCTGGAAGGTCCCGGTCAACTTTTTACGTTCGGACTTAGGGCCTGATTCTAACTTTGGAGGACGGTGTTAAACCGTCCCAAAAGTGGCGGATATACCACCTACCGTATTACGAGTTCCATAGGATATAATGGACTCGTAATACGGTAGGTGGTATATCCGCCACTTTTGGGACGGTTTAACACCGTCCTCCAAAGTTAGAATCAGGCCCTTAGTCTCTTTTTCGGATGTTTTTCTTGACCGGGTCGAACCACGAAGTCAGGCCGGGTCGCGGTTGAGGCAAGCCGGCTAGAATTTCCGCGTCGAGTCGGTCACTTTATGGAGCTTTTTTCCAAAATTTCTCCAATCTTTTCCAAACTTCTGGGGCTTCACCCAGATGTTCTTTTAAGGTTCTTTTGGGGTCCACAGCTCACCCCAAGGGTCCAGAAGTTCTGTGATGGTCCTTGGGAAGTGCGGACTTCAACTCCCAGAGTGCACCTGGCGCAAACTCCTTTTTGGCCACTGGGCAGTGGTCAGCTGGTCACTTTTTCAGGAGTTGGTGCAGGGGACTCTGGTTAGCAATTTTTCACCTGTAGCAAACAGGGAGTCCCTCCTTGAACCAGTGGAAGCCAGGCAAAGTCCTTCTTGTGGTGAAGCCCAAGTGTGCAGCTGGTGCAGTCTTTCTGAGTGCAGAGTCCAGGTGCAGGCCAGGGGTCCAGCAGGGCAGTCCTTCTTCTTCTTGTAGTTCTTTCTTCTTGAAATTTGGTGGGGATCTGAGGCGTGGGTGCAGGTCTGCCAGTTTTATCCTTGCTCCTGGGTGAAAAGCAGGGGGGCCCTGGTCCTCCAATCAGGGACAGGGTCGTCCCCCTGTGATGACCACTTCCTGGGAAGTGTGGCAAAAATCCATCCCAGAAGGCAACAGTCTCTAAAAATCCAAAATGGATGAATCTGATTTTTGGAGGAGAGATCTGGCTGAGCCCACCCACTGGTGTGGCTAAAAATCATAAACACACCCCTCTCCTGCCCTCTCCTAATCTAATCAAGGGGGCACCTAGCTGTCTGGGGTTGCAGGATGTGGGGGTGTTGCTGGGTGCTCCAGATGTCCTTCTCTGCCTTTGAAGACCAGTTTGGCAGCCCTCCCCCTTCCTGCCTCACCATCTGCTGAGGGGAGATTCTCTCCCCCAAGCACATTCCTTTGTGTGAAGTCAGGCCACTTCACACCTCATTAAAGTAGCCTGGCAGAAGCTGCTGCAGGCTGGCCAATCAGAGCACAGCAGCAAAAACAATGCAGAGCTGAAATTGGCAACTTTTTAGGTAAAGTCTAAACTTTTTACCTGCACTAGTTAAATTAAATCCAACAACTGGAAGTTGTGGGATTTATTATAACAATCAATTTGATACCAAATTCTTGGTATGTAACACTTAAGGAGACTTTAACATTTTAAATAAAGTCTGCCCATTCTAGCCTATGAAGGCCATTTACTTCAATGAGGGAAAAACGAATTTGGCTGTTTTTACCTCACCAGGGCTTATAAATCTATTTTTATAAAGTCCCTGCTTATAGTTACATGGCACCCAGCCCTAGGGGCACATAGGGCACACCTTAGGGGTGACTTATATGTAAAAATAAGGTAGTTTAAGACTTTGGAAGTACCTTTAATTCCAAAGTCGAATTTGCATATAACTTTAATTTAAAAGCAGCCAGCAAGGCAGGCTTGCTTTTAAAATGACACTGGGCACCTCAGCAATGCACCTAGGTGTGCACCACCTATGCTGTGGTCCCTAAACCTACATGCCCTACCATATACTAGGGACTTATAGGTAGGTTTACTTAGCCAATTATAATTAGCCTAATTTGCATATCCATTTTACACAGAGCACAGGCCCTGGGACTGGTTAGCAGTACCCAGGGCACCATCAGAGTCAGGAAAACACCAGCATAAAGCGGAAAATGGGGGCAAAAAGTTATGGGGCCTCTGCAATCAGCCCCAGTTTCTCACACAACCCCCCCCCAGCCCACACGCCCAGGAGACTCAGCCCAACCCTGGGAGAGTCTTCCTGGCTTGTTAGGCGAGGAAGACAGTGAAGAAAACTGGCTGTCCCTTTGCAGGGCCTACTCTGCCTTATATCCTCCTGTCAGGGTCACTCCCTCTGGGTAGTGAAGCCATCCCAACAGTAAAAGGACCCAACCCAAACTGAAACTTCCCTCTAGGGGGGTCTTCCTCCTCTCTCTCTGCCAACTTGGGTAGTGAGGTGCCCACCTCCCCTACTCCTAACTTTGCTAGGGCAAGACCTAGCTTACCCAAAGAGGTCACCCAACACTTGAGCAACCCCACCATGACCAACAGGGTCAGGGGGCCTACTTTGCTATTGGCCTTGGGGTCTGCCTCCCAGGCCAAGTACAGTGCTGCCAGGAAGGCTAGCACCCAGCAGAGGCTACTGACAGCTGTCAGTACCCAGAACCACACCCTAAGCTCTCCACTGACAGGTGGCTGAGCTGCTTTAGGGGCATCTTTGGGGTCCTGGCACCCCTCTTGCTGTCTAGAGTGGGGGGCTACCACCTCCTGTGGCAGACACCCTCCTTCCACTCTCCCTTCTGTCAGTGCAGGGGCAACACCTTGCATCTGGACAGCTGCCTGACTACTCAGGACTTCCTTGGGGTCAGGTGAGGCCTCACCAGTGCCAACTCTGGGCTCCCCCCCTACTGGGGCAGAAGGCCTTTGGCTTCCTGGAACTCTCTTTAAGAGTGGCCTACCCTTCCTTTTCTTTTTTCCTTTTCTTGGGGACCCCTGTCTCCTAACTGTAGGGACTGACTCCCCAGGACTTTGGGTTGGGGGGGCGCCCTGGGCGACCACCCCATCTGTGACCAGACTCACCTCTGGGAGGTCATTGCCCAGGATACAATCTAGGGGAAGGTCAGCACTGACTACCACCCTAATCCAGTCAAGGATACCCTCCCTCTCTAGGGGCACTATGGCTACAGGTTTGGAGGTGACCTCCCCTGTGGCTATCCTGACTTTCTTTGTCTTTCCTGGGACATACATGTCTGGGGTCACTAACCGGTCACTCACTATAGTGTGACTGGCACCGGTGTCTCTCAGGCCAGTGGTAGGGATCCCATTCACTTGAATGTGGTGGAAGTGCCTACTCCCACCCTCAGGGATCACCAGCTTACCATCTGGTCCTGTCTCCCAGCACAATGCTAGGAGGACTTCATCATCTGAGGAATCCTCCTCTATGGCTACACTGGACAGCCCAGTGCTAACCACCTTCTTTGGACAGGCTGCATCTCCTCTGAAGTGACCTGTCTGCTGACAGTCAAAGCAAGCCCTACTGTCCAAGAGCTTTTTTAACCCTGGGTCTCCCTGTCTCTGCATGTCAGAGTGGGAGTGGGATTTACTCTCCTCCTTCTTAGGGTTCTGGGGTACAGAGGGAGTCTCTGTGGTGGGCTTACCACCTCCCTCCTTAGGTTTTTGGGGACCTGTCCCCCCCTTCTTGGAGTCTCCCCCCTGGGACTTGACAACCACCCTGGTTCTCAACCACTCATCAGCTGCCTCCCCTAGCTCTCTAGGGTTGGTCAGCTTAGAGTCCACTAGATGCTGGCGTAACCTTTCTTGGATACAATTGGTCAAGATGTGCTCTCTCATGATCAGATTGTATAACCCCTCATAAGTATTTACTTTGTTGCCAATAATCCAGCCCTCTAGTGCCTTTAGTGAGGTGTCCACAAAGTCAACCCAAGACTGGGTACTGACCTTCTGGGTGTCCCTGAACTTCATTCTATATTGCTCTGGGGTCAGACCAAACTTCTTGACTAAGCACCTCTTCATACTAGGGTATGAATCTGCCTCCTCCCCCCTTAAGGTCAGAAGCCTATCCCTCCCTGAGTTGGGGACCAACTCCCACAAAAGGGAACCCCAGTAATGAGGCTTAACCCTTCTCATTTGGAGTGCCCTCTCAAAGGCCCCTAGCCACTTATCTATGTCATCCCCCTCTACATAAGCAGGAACCACCCCCTTGGGTAATCTGGGGCAAACTCCCCCACCCATGGACACCTCAGCTTCTTTATCGCTGCTTCCATCTCTTTTCTCTTTGTATGCCCACTTTTTCTTTTCTAGGGCCAGCTTCTCTGCTTCCAAAGCTATGTAGGCTAGCTGGGCTTCCAGCTCTCTTTCCCTGATGGATGGGTTCTCTCCTCCTGAAAGGACCCTCTTCCTACCACTAGCTTTGGGTCTGCCCCTAGTGACTGTGTCCAGTGAGGACCGTTCCTCCTCTTCCTCACTTGGGGTCTGATGCCTTTCCTCCCCTGAGTGGTTAGAGTTAGCATCATCCTCTTTTGGTTCCTCCTCTGGAGCTTCCTCTGTCTCTACCTCTTGGGCCTCAGCCCATGCTGTCAGGGATTTAATCAGGATTTCCTTCCTGAGATTAGTGGTTGCAGGCAACCCCCTCTCAATACACAACCCCCTAAGCTGGACTACTGTCAGTGTGGGTAGGCTAGCCAGATCAAGCTCCATGGTTCCCTAGTTTTGTGTCAACAAAAACTTTTTGCAAAAATTGGAAACAAGAATTTAGAAAAATTACAAAAATTCAATAATTGAAATTAATCCAAATTAATTACAAAAAAAAAAATTAAAATTAAAAATCAAAAACAATTTTTGCACTAGGACAATTTAAAGGATTTTTAATTTGTTTTATCTAAAACTGTAACGTGATATTGAACACAAGTACAGGATCCCGTCGCTGCTTCCAATTATGTTGGAAAATGGGTTAGTGGTAGGGCAGGTAGGTACCTACACCTAGCAACAAGCCACAAACCTCCACAAAAGTACAGTTAGGTCTCAGTAAATTAATCCCAGCTCTACCCTTGGTAGCTTGGCATCGAGCGTCAAGGCTTAACTTAGGAGACAAAGTGTAAAGCATTCAAATATCACAAAACAGTAATTAAATAAAACACAGGAAACAGTTTAAAAATCCAAAACCAATTTATAAAAATAGCTTATATTTTTATCTTTAAAATGACACAAAAACGATTAAAATCGGTTCAGGGGAACCGGAGATATGAATTTTTAAAGTATTATTATTTTCTAGCGCTTAGAAACTAAAAGCGCCAATCGGGTCATCTGGTTGCACCAGGACCGGGGCAAAGTCAAACTTTCAGGCCGACCGCGATGGAGCCCTGCTCGGCTACAAGTCGCGGGAGGCCTCGGTTAAAAAGTTACCTTCTGACTTAGTCTTTATTTTGAAGTTTTTCTTCACCGGGACGAACCTGCCAGTTGAATCCGACCTCCTGGAGCCCTTGTCCAGATACGCGAAGTCGGTTTCCTCGGTGGTGATTTTTACCTTCGGACTTAGTCGTTTTTTCGAGATGAAAATCCTTCGACCGGGGTAAACCTGGATCTTGATCCGACGTCCATGGAGCCCTTCTCGGATACGATGGCTGGAAGGTCCCGGTCAACTTTTTACGTTCGGACTTAGTCTCTTTTTCGGATGTTTTTCTTGACCGGGTCGAACCACGAAGTCAGGCCGGGTCGCGGTTGAGGCAAGCCGGCTAGAATTTCCGCGTCGAGTCGGTCACTTTATGGAGCTTTTTTCCAAAATTTCTCCAATCTTTTCCAAACTTCTGGGGCTTCACCCAGATGTTCTTTTAAGGTTCTTTTGGGGTCCACAGCTCACCCCAAGGGTCCAGAAGTTCTGTGATGGTCCTTGGGAAGTGCGGACTTCAACTCCCAGAGTGCACCTGGCGCAAACTCCTTTTTGGCCACTGGGCAGTGGTCAGCTGGTCACTTTTTCAGGAGTTGGTGCAGGGGACTCTGGTTAGCAATTTTTCACCTGTAGCTAACAGGGAGTCCCTCCTTGAACCAGTGGAAGCCAGGCAAAGTCCTTCTTGTGGTGAAGCCCAAGTGTGCAGCTGGTGCAGTCTTTCTGAGTGCAGAGTCCAGGTGCAGGCCAGGGGTCCAGCAGGGCAGTCCTTCTTCTTCTTGTAGTTCTTTCTTCTTGAAATTTGGTGGGGATCTGAGGCGTGGGTGCAGGTCTGCCAGTTTTATCCTTGCTCCTGGGTGAAAAGCAGGGGGGCCCTGGTCCTCCAATCAGGGACAGGGTCGTCCCCCTGTGATGACCACTTCCTGGGAAGTGTGGCAAAAATCCATCCCAGAAGGCAACAGTCTCTAAAAATCCAAAATGGATGAATCTGATTTTTGGAGGAGAGATCTGGCTGAGCCCACCCACTGGTGTGGCTAAAAATCATAAACACACCCCTCTCCTGCCCTCTCCTAATCTAATCAAGGGGGCACCTAGCTGTCTGGGGTTGCAGGATGTGGGGGTGTTGCTGGGTGCTCCAGATGTCCTTCTCTGCCTTTGAAGACCAGTTTGGCAGCCCTCCCCCTTCCTGCCTCACCATCTGCTGAGGGGAGATTCTCTCCCCCAAGCACATTCCTTTGTGTGAAGTCAGGCCACTTCACACCTCATTAAAGTAGCCTGGCAGAAGCTGCTGCAGGCTGGCCAATCAGAGCACAGCAGCAAAAACAATGCAGAGCTGAAATTGGCAACTTTTTAGGTAAAGTCTAAACTTTTTACCTGCACTAGTTATATTAAATCCAACAACTGGAAGTTGTGGGATTTATTATAACAATCAATTTGATACCAAATTCTTGGTATGTAACACTTAAGGAGACTTTAACATTTTAAATAAAGTCTGCCCATTCTAGCCTATGAAGGCCATTTACTTCAATGAGGGAAAAACGAATTTGGCTGTTTTTACCTCACCAGGGCTTATAAATCTATTTTTATAAAGTCCCTGCTTATAGTTACATGGCACCCAGCCCTAGGGGCACATAGGGCACACCTTAGGGGTGACTTATATGTAAAAATAAGGTAGTTTAAGACTTTGGAAGTACCTTTAATTCCAAAGTCGAATTTGCATATAACTTTAATTTAAAAGCAGCCAGCAAGGCAGGCTTGCTTTTAAAATGACACTGGGCACCTCAGCAATGCACCTAGGTGTGCACCACCTATGCTGTGGTCCCTAAACCTACATGCCCTACCATATACTAGGGACTTATAGGTAGGTTTACTTAGCCAATTATAATTAGCCTAATTTGCATATCCATTTTACACAGAGCACAGGCCCTGGGACTGGTTAGCAGTACCCAGGGCACCATCAGAGTCAGGAAAACACCAGCATAAAGTGGAAAATGGGGGCAAAAAGTTATGGGGCCTCTGCAATCAGCCCCAGTTTCTCACACATTGAAGTGGGAAGTCATACATACACTGACACAGGTATGCAAATACCGATACATAATAAAGACTCAAACGCAGCTCTTTGTTTGACTCAGTGGTGGTTATAAGAAAAAGCATTTTTTTGTAGATGTTTTGGAACAAGTTTTAATTTTTTTTTTATTAATTTTTTGGAGAAAATGTATTGGAAACTTAGGAAAAACTTAAATGCATAACATTTGCATTATAAAAGCACAACAGTACGCAATAACAGTTCTTTAAAGAGAAACATTCTAAAAAACATTTAGCAACAGTGCTTTTTCACCTGCAAAAAGAAATCATTGACATCTTTTAAAACCACAAGATTATGGCAGAAGCTGCAGGATGTTACCATTCAACCTAACTTGATGCATCTGACTGGCATACTGATGTTTTGAGCAGTAGCATGGGCAGATGATGATGCTCCAGGTTCAGCATCCAAATGTGTTACTTTTTTCCCTCATTTTATGTTGAAATGCCCATTTTGGATTGTGCACACATGCTTCCACACACTCGACGTCACATGGCTGTATTTATTTGATGTACTACGAGACAGTTCTTTTCCACAGAGGTTGCATTTAACAATTCTTGCAGTGGCTTTTTTTTCTCTGCTTGGTATGGTAATAAATTGCTATTCATCACTCTCCTTTCTTGATGAAGAAGGCACCTGTTGACTTTCATCTTCTTCAGCAATATTTTGGGATGTGCAGATAGTGATGGAGCACTCCCTTCAGCCATTCTAGCAACTTCTGCAACAGGAGGATCCTAGCTAAGATGCTTCTCCCACACCAGCTAGAAGAATATTAACTGTTTTAGGGAGTGGCCCTCCCCAACATTAGGTGTGGTTTAAAAGTAACCAATGAAATAGCTAATAGCCAGTTAATAGTCTTCACACATCGAGCAGCTTGGCAGATCCCAACTAGAATCACTGACCTGTGAAAATCGTAAAACGACTTTTGCATTGTATTTTAAGGAAATGAAATATGTTTGTGACTTGCAAAAAAGTGCAACCTTCTCTGTATATGGCAAAGAATGGGTCTGATATTTTAATTTTTTTTAAAATTGCGAATCCCCGGATCCGAACCGTGAATTCATTCAAATCACATGATTGGAACGCAAACGATAGAGCTTAGTCGCTCTACATGTCTGAAACCGCTGATATCACAGTGGATCTAAAATTAATTAAAAAATAATAATAATATTAAACTAGCACATGACAAGTATTTAAATACAGATCCGTGGAAATCGTAAAATGACTTTTACATTGTATTGTAAGGAAATGAAATATGTTTGTGACTTGCAAATATGTGCACCATTCTATGTCTATGGCAAAGAATGGGTCCGATATTTTACTTTTTTTGGAGAAAAAAAATCCGCGAATCCCCGGATCCGAACCTTGGATTTATTCAAATCACGTGATCGGAACGGAAACCATAGAGCTTAGTCGCTCTACCTGTCTGAACGACAGACGGCACAGCGGATCTAAAATTAATTTAAAAAAATAACAATAATATTAAACTAGCACATGACAAGTATTTAAATACTCAATAGACTATAAAGGTGTATCACCATCACCATTTTAAAAAGGAATGGGCGTATTCCATTCTACTTACAACAATGTACAGTGTTGGTGTATTTTATTATAGGAGACAGCTTAATGAAAGGATCTCCATTAATTTTTCCCCATGACTTCTGGGGTTACTATCTTAGTAAGTATAACAAAAAGATTTTATTCACCCAACAAACCCAAACGTTACAGGCAAGTTATAGTTATGAAATACACTTAAACAAACCTTAGAAATTCAATGAAAATACTAAAGGGTACAGGGAGGATATCGTTTGGAAATAGAATTAATAAAAAACCTTACAAATTCACCAAAAAAACAAAGGGTTACAGGGATGTTATAGTTAGGAAATAGAATTTAAAAAACCTTAGAAATTAACTGAAAAAAACAAAAGGTATAGGGAAATTGTAGTTAGGAAATAGAATTACAAAAAACCTTAGAAGTTCAGTGAAAAAAACAAAGGTTACAGGGACGTTATAGTTAGGTTCTGAATTTACTCGTACAAAACCTGACAAATTCAGCCGTTACAGTTACCTGAGCTAACTATAATTTGCGCTCCCGTAATGCACTGCTTATGACCTCACAAATAACATCACTTATGACATGGTCAGTGACATCACTGATGACAACACTGATGACATCTCAAATTACGTCACTGATGACATCATCCAGTCAGTGTAAGTAGTTGTGTCGAAGTGTGAGTATGTGTGTGACTGGCTCTATGGGTGAGTGAGTGGTTGAGTCATTTGCTGTATGGGAGAGTGAGTGGATGTGTACCTAGCAGTATGGGTGAGGAAGTGACTATGTCAATGGCTGCATTTGGTTCAGTGATTGGGTATCTAAGTGGTAGTATGGGTGAGTGAGTGGGTGTGTAGTTGCTTATATAGGTGAGTGAATGGTTCTTCCTGTTTTGTTGAGTGAGTTGGTGAGATAGTGGCTACATACATGAGTGAGTGGGTGTATACGTGCTGTATGTGTAGGTATGTGGCTATGTGAGTGACTCTATAGGGCAGCGAGTGAATGTCTGACTAGGTATTTAAGTGAGTCGGTGAGTGTGTGAGTGGCTGCATGAATGAGTTAGTGGGTGTGTGAGTCCTGTCCAGGACAGTGATTAATTGTATTAGTCCTTTTATTGGTAAGTGAATGGTTGTGTAAGTAAATATATTGATGACTGAGTGGATGTTTAAGAAAGTGTATGGCTTAGTGTGTGGGTGTGTGAGTGGTTGTATGTGTAAAGGAGTTGTTGAGTGACTAGCTCTATGGTTCTGTTATTGGGTATGTGTGTTGTTGCATGGGAGTATGTCAGGATGTATCAGTGACTGTATGAGTGTGTGAGTGGGTGTTTGAGTAGCTGTATGCGTGTGTGAGTAGCTGAGTGAGTGCTGTATGGGTGGGTGACTAGTTGTGTCAGTTGCTGTGTAAGTGAATCAGTGGGTGAGCGTCAGTAGTTTTAGGGTTCTCCAAATGAATATGTGAGTAGCATTGTGTGTGGATGAGTGAGAGTTTGTGTGGGGTGATGAGTGGGTGTGTGACTGGTTGTGTGGATGATGTCATTTGGGAAGTCATCAGTGATGTAACTGACCATGGCATAAGTGATGTAATATGTGAGGTCATGAGCAGTGCATTACAGGAGCATCAGTTATAGTTAGCTCACGTAACTATAACTGCTGAATTTCTAAGGTTCTGTCTGAGTAGATTCAGAACCTAGCTATAATGTCCCTGTAACCTTTGTTTTTTTCAATGAGTATATTCACTGAAAAAAGCCAAAGGTTACAGGGGCATTATGAACTTCACTGGTTTTGTACAAGTGAAAGGTGAGCCTAACTATAACGTAAATGTAACCTTTGATTTTTTCAGTGGGAAAAAAATATATATATATATATATATATATATATTCACACCAAGTTGACAATTAAGTCAAGGATGCAGCACTCACAGGATTAGATCAGACTTCTTTTATTCCATCACAGGACCCCAACTGACACCAACGCGTTTGATCAAGACCGGGAAGGTCGAAACGCGTTGGTGTCAGTTTGTTTGGGGTCCTGTGATGTAATAAAAGAAGTCTGATTCAATCCTGTGAGTGCCTCATCCTTGACTTAATTGTCAACTTGGTGTGAAGATTATTGATGGGAGTAGGTCCCTCCCTGCTGCAGGCACCGACATGAGATGAGCGCGCCTCTTTGGACCTGCTGGAGTTAATATATATATATATATATATATTCATACATATATATATATTAATTGATAAAACAAACGTTTCTGGGTTGTTATAATTAGGAAATAGAATTAAAAAAATCATAGAAATACACTTAAAAAACAAACGTTACAGGGAAACTATAGTTAGGCTCACATTTTAACCATACCAAACCTTACAAATTCACCTGTTAGAGTTATCTCAAGTAACTATAACTCATGCCCTAAAGTAACTATAACTTGCGCCCGCCATGTACACTTTTCTGCAAAATCATTTTACTGCAAAAGTTACATTGATATTATCAATGATGTTATCAAAGATGTCATGAGTGAAGTATTATGTAGCAGGGCAAGGCGAGTGCACGCGTTATACTGGTCCCCAGGGCGCATTTAAAATTGTAAGTGTTAACAGTTACCTAAGAGTATGAGTTATAGTTACTTTAGCTAACTCTAACTAGAACAGGTGAATTTCTATGATTCTGTACGAGTAAATTCAGACCCTAACTATAACGTCTCTGTAATCTTTTTCTTTTTTCAGTGAATATATATACTACAGTTACCTGTGAAATACCTACATTTTATTTTCATTGTAAGGGCATGCATGGAAAAGGCATATGCATGGTAAAAGTTTCCACAGTAAAGGCATGCGTAGTAAAGACAAATGGGTTGCAATGGATGTATGCTAAAGGTATTGCATGGTAACAGCCACATTGTAAAGGCTGTTTCCTCCCCCCACACACCAACATCTCCCACCACCTCAGAGACTTTCACTGCATCCCAGTACACAAGTGTGCACTGTTCAAAGTACTAGCTCACGCATACAAAACACTACACAATTCAGGCCGCACTTACCTGAAGAGCTGTATCTGCTTTCACACACCCCCACCAGACACCTCTGCTCAACCACCATCCAGCTTGTCACTGCCACCTCCTATAAAGAGCTGGAGCAGGTAGCGGTGCCTTCTCGTACCTGGTTCCAAAAGTCTTGAACAAACTCCTTCACATTAGCACCACCAGTTCTGTTCTAGACTTTAGGTAGAAACTGAAAAGAAGGTTTTCACAAAGGCCCCAAACTGGGCAGCAACCCATTTTTCTTCAGCTCGATACGCTCCCGACTGAGATACGCAATTTACATGTACTCCTAACCTAACATATCTTTTGAGTGCAATACATGTTTTGTGTAGAAAAGTTGAGTAGTGCAAAAACGTGATGGAAGGAATGCTTGAATTAATCTCACCCACTTAGGACCTCATCCCAGTCAATCAGTATTTTGCACACAGGCCATCTCAGTTTGGTACCATGCATATGCAAATCAGTCTTGACCTTCCTCCAGTGGGAACAGTACAGCCCAAACCGCTAGGCCTGGTCCTTCCTGACCCAGAATACAAGAAGCCATTTGAAAGTTGCCTGAGAGTAATGCCGCACAGCACTTTGCGCAGCTTTGTGTTACTTTTTTCCGCGGGGATTCCCATAAGAGATGTTATATGGGTTTGCGGTGATTAATTATTGAATTTCGTTCATCTTACTGCCCGTTTGAAAAAGGAAATTCCGTCTGCGGATTCTTTTCCATATTTAAAATACTGAGCATTTCCTCTAGAAGAAAAGCAACCGGGCCTTTACTAATTACATTGCGCGTATTATCTGCGCCAAAACAACCTAAGATCTATGCATGAAAATTATCGAGTGAACACAATGGGGTTTGTTGCGTTGCTGTGCATTACTGTAGACTGATGCATCTCTTTGTTTTGGAACAAGAAATTAAAGAGCTATTTTAGCCTAAAAAGAAGTCAACAAAATCTATGCCACAGGAAACTGTAAAATTTTGATTTTGATTCACACTTGAGGAAACATTATTATAGCAACATAGTACCGACCATAAATATTTAGGGGCATATTTATACTCCGTTTGCGCCGAATTAGCATCATTTTTTTCGACGCAAATTCGGCGCAAAACTAACGCCATATTTATACTTTGGCGTTAGACGCGTCTAGCGCCAAAGTATGGGCAAATAGCGTAATTTTTTTGCGTGAACGCCTTCCTTGCGTTAATGAGATGCAAGGAAGGCGTTCTCCCGGGCAAAAATCACGCCCGGGAGTGGTCGGGTCAAAAAACCCCGCATTTGCGCCACTTTTTAACGCCTGGGTCAGGGTAGGCGTTAAGGGGCCTGTGGGCTCAAAATGAGCCCACAGGTGCCCTCCCCTGCCCCCAGGGACCCCCCCTGCCACCCTTGCCCACCCCAGGAGGACACCCAAGGATGGAGGGACCCATCCCAGGGACATTCAGGTAAGTTCAGGTAAGTATACATTTTTTTTTTTTTTTGGGTGGCATAGGGGGGCCTTATTTGTGCCCCCCTACATGCCACTATGCCCAATGACCATAAGTCCCCTTGGCATGGCCATTGGGCAAGGGGGCATGACTCCTGTCTTTACTAAGACAGGAGTCATGTAAATGGCATCTGGGCGTCGTTAAAAATGGCGCAAATCGGGTGGAGGCGATTTTTTGCGTCAACCTGACTTGCACCATTTTTAAGACGCCCTAGCGCCACTTTTCCCAACGCCGGCGCTGCCTGGTGTACGTGGTTTTTTTCCACGCACACCAGGCAGCGCCGGTCTGCTTGCGCCAGCTAACGCCATTCAATAAATACGGCGCCCGCATGGCGCTTCCGAATGACGTTAGCCGGCGCAAAAATTTTCGCCGCTAAACTGCGTTAGCGCAGTTTAGCGTCAAAAAGTATAAATACGGGCCTTAATCACTCTAATAGTTTCTTGGACACAGAGCCTTAGCTTTTGCTCCAAAACCCTCTGGCAAAGAGGGGAGTTGGTTTGTGACACATAGGTTTCCATTTCCCCAGTGAAATTCTAGTTAATAGGTATTACTGAAGTCAGGGCACTTTCAATTAAACAAAAACATCAAATGTTTCACAATGGGTTAGCATGTGTTTTTATGTTCTTCAATACAAATTTTTGTGAGCAGCAAAACAAAAAATCAATGTAGGAATGTTTTAAAAGTAGATAACGTGTACATTCATATAGGTATTTCACATGGAAATCATTGGCCTGTGCCTTTGGCAAACACTCAGCCCACTCAATATAAATACACACTTAATTAAAAACAAGCATTTGCTATGCAACGGGTCTCGCATTTGCTCGAGTTAGAGCTATTTGCGTTTATAACTCCTAAACGGACTTTTCTTGCCTCATAAGCTGAAAAGTAAAACAGTTTCACATAAGGCAGCCCACGGCCACCATGAAGCGTGACGGAGACACACAAAAGGAAACAGAAGTTCGCTCGCAGTGATAGGTATCGGCAAAAGTGTAATTATCCATGTAACCGGCAAATGTGCAATTAGCCATGTAACATGGTCGGTCATGAAAGCGCTCAACATTGCCCAGCGAGATCGCACTGCCTGCAAAATAAAGGGAAAAAGTTTCCCCTGCACTCAAATTGACTACACAGCTTCTTGTGGCATCTTTTCACTTTAAGAAACAAACAGCACAGCAAAACAGCACTATATATATATATATACTATTGATGTGGCTGTACCATCAGTATGTACCTAATTAATTTAATTAATTTATACCTGGAGTGTGTGATTCCTTAATATCACACGTTTTCCAGGCAAAAAGGGATAAACAAGCACTGACGAAGCCAATAGATCTGACTTTTCATACACCAAAGCATGTAAACACAGGCATTCACAAATGCTGTTTAAATGCACAAATGCTGTTCCTCACATTAAAGCCTGCCCTAATAGCACTGGCAATGAAAGGGGAAAATTGTTTTAAAAAAACGGTTTCCTGAATATAATGCATACACTAGATGAAGAATGGGATGCGATAAACTGCGTGGAGACTCTATGTACTTCTGAAATGCAAATACATGCATTCCAAAGTAGTACTCACTGGAACGCGGAATACTGCTCCACATAGCCTATAGTATGAGGTATTAGAGTACTACTTCCCTGGATGAAACCAAAGCCAATCTAGCTATATTTTAAATAATTATATACAATACGTTGCCAACAGCGGCACTGTCTAACCACAAGTTTACGAAAGGAAACAAAAGGAAGAATAAAATGACGCTGATTGGCATACATCTGGAAGCTGTCAAGTGCTGTCCACTCAAGATCACGTGTTCTTTGGGAGCTGCGCCAAGCATATTCCCAGTCAAGTAATGACTTCCCTTCAAAAACAGAAAATAATGGCAACTCCAGGATCAGGGATCAGGTAGGGTCACCAGAAAGAAGTAGTTGTATTCAAGGCATGCTGATTATCCAACAGATGCAGGCTTGCACAATCAGCATTCAGGCAACAAATGCCATAGCAGGATCTGTCTAGAGACAAACACTGAACAGAAACCTCCACCACAACTAAGAGGCATTTGGTGGGCGCTGCAACGACTGAGCCCCGGGGTGTAAGACGGGGAGTTGAATTATGTGCCTCCTTGGTTGAAAACGATGCAGCTGCATATACGTGAGCGGTACTCCGTGCACAGCTGAATGTGAAAGTTCAATTGTGTATAACAAAATGGCCACCCTAGTGACTGACAGCAGGCCTCATGGCGTGTACGGACAGTCCCAAGGCAGGTGGAGTTCACAGGAAGAAAAACGAGCCGACGGCCACTATCAGCGCAAAGCAGACACACAAAGGGAAATAAAAGTTCGCTCACTGTGAAATGTACTGGCAAAAGTGCAATTATCCATGTAACCGGCATAAGTGCAATTCTTTATGTAACCAGCAAAAGTGCAATTACCTATGGAACAGGATCAATGTCAGGCAAAGCGCTCAACTTCTGCCCAGCAAGATTGCGCTTCCTGCGAAATAAAGTGAAAAAATTGTGCAGAAACCATATGGAAAACATGGAGCCTCGTATTTTTTCAGTAGTTGGCTGGTGTGCTCAAAGAAGGCTAAGCACCGGAAAAGGCATGATGTATGCATGCCATTCACTAATGAAATCAAGCAGATTTTAAAAGGCAAGCCCACGAACCAATGAATGTGACTGACGTGACATGGGCGTGGTTAGAAGCCCAAGGAGAGATTACAACAGGGGACGGAGCGTTTTGCACCCGTCCCTAATGAGAAAATATATTTATATTGGGAGAGAGAGTTTACAGTGTTGATGTGAGCTATAGCTGAGTTTTCACATTGACCTTAAAGTAGAATATATAGAACTATAAAAAGTTTACGTACGGTAACTGTGGCTATCCTTTGGTAGTATGGCCTGAGTAGAAAGGTAATCTTTAAAGAACATGGTCATCTATTATTTTCCCCAATTCAACCAAACAAAAGTAGAGTTGGAGAAACAAATAATTGGAAAGTAAACACGTTTCTTTAGAATCGGAGGAGCATTTGAAAACTTATAGACACACAATAATCACACAAGGACTGCAACTGTTTCCCAGGTCAAATAGTATATCAATACAGGAAACAATGGAACTAAAAAGAAGCCAATTTAAGGCAATAAGAAGTGAGAAAATGTAAACAAATGATAAAGTCCTGGTATTGAAGTCTTAAAAGGATGAGGTACCCAGCAGGGTAGACTCAAAGGGGCACACTATTAATTTGAATAATAGGATAGAGTTGGTGGAGGATTTAAAAGTATAGCTTAGAAGAAACTTCAGCTTATGCCAGTGTCATTGGGCAGGAGGCTGCAACCATTAATCGCTTCACTGCTAAGCCTTTTCCCCACCCTTTTTTGGGCTATTTTGTGTAGTTACACTTAGGCCCCCATAACGTTTTGTTCACATAAGCTTTCCAAGCCCAATTTACACCATTTTTTCCAAACATCCTGAGAACTCTAAAGGTACCCAGGATTTGTGGATTCCCATGGAAGGGACTGAGAAATTAGCCAAAATGCAGTTAAAATGTATTTTTGCGGTGGAAAATGGGGAAAAGGTGCTGCAGAATAAAGCATTTGTTTTTTTTCTCCCTGCAAATGGCATCAACAAAGGGTTTGTGGTGCGAAAATCACCATATTCCCAGCTTTCAGGAACAGGCAGACTTAAATCAGATAACCAAATTATTTAACACAGTTTTAGCATTTTAATGGGACATAGCCCATTTTACCTATTTTTTGTGCGTTCAACCTCCTTCCAGTTAGTGATAGAAATGGGTGTGAATCCAATGGTGAATCCCAGAAAGCCATACATTTCTGAAAAGTAGACAAAATGCTGAATTCAGCAAGGGGTCATATGTGTAGACCCTTCAAGGTTTTCCTATAGGAAGTAACATTTGAAACAAACAAATATTGAAATTAAGTTGAAATAAACAGCTATTTGTGTCGATGTTTTCATCTGTAACTTCTTCTAACTATGGTAGATTTTCAATAGCAATATACTGTTGTGTCCGCTGGACTGTCCAGGTTGCAGGGATATATAGGGATTGTAGGTTCATCAAGAATCATATATTTTTCCCAGAGCCAATAACTGAGCTGCACCTTGCAATGGTTTTTCATTGTGTATCAGGCATACAGCAATTCATTTGCTAAAATAGCAAGAGTTTAAAATAGGTATCAAGGAATTCTATGTACTTCCGAAATGGGCACAAAATATGGAGTTTAGAAGTGGTATATATTAACACATATCTGAATTTGGGGGTACCAATACAAGCAAGTGAATTAAGAGCCTTTCTTAAAATGAGTTCTTTCACACTGTCTTTTGGATTTGAAGACGCAAATGCAGATAAAGACGTTTGGAATAACACTTATTCTGCTATTGACAGGGACATCATGGCCCAATCTCACCCCTACTCTAATTAAATTAAAACATCCCTGGTTTCATAGTGGGCTTTCCACCCCCTCCCGGGGGGCAGATCAGAGGCTATTGCCCCCAAAGACTGTGCCCACTTTATTTGGGGTGGGGCATTGACAAGGACATCATGGGCAGCCCCCACCCCTACAATAATAATAAAAATAAATATTCTTCGGTGTGCAAGTGGGCTTTCTGCCCGCCCCTGGGGGGCATATTGGGGACTATTGCCCCCATCTGCCCCAGGGAGCAGAAAGACTGTACTTGTTTTTTTTTGGGGGGGGCTGGGACATTGATAAGGCCATCATGGCCCACCCACACCCCTTCACTAACTAAACAAAAAAATCCCTGGTGTCCTAGTGGGCTTTCTGCCAACTTGGGGCGGACAGATTGGGGCTATTGCCCCCATCTGCTCCCTTAGGTGACAGAAAGACTGTGCTTTTTTAGGGTGGGAACATCGATAAGGTCATCATGGCCCACCCAAAACCCTACAATGACTAGACAAAAAAGTTTCTGGAATTCTATTGGGCTTTCTCCCCCGGCCCCCCTGGGGAAGATCGGGGTTATTGCCCCCATGTTCCCACCGGGGGGGCAGAAAGACTGTACTCATTTTTTGGGGGGGGTGGGAGCATTGAGAGGGCTATCATGGGCTGCACCTACCACTAAACTAAATAAACAAAATAATACCTGGTGAACTAGTGGGACTTCTCCCCCCGTAGGGGCAGAAAGACTGACTATGCCCAAAATTATTTAGGGGAGCAAAAGCCATTGTCCAAGGGGCCATCCTCCTTCCCTGGTGCCTAGTGGGTAGATCCCTGCTTGGGGATTGCCCTTGTTGGGCAATCTCCACGCAGGGATCCACTTAGGAGGCATACCATTGGAAAGGGGACATTCTCCATTTTCCAACAATACCTCACCTGCCTGCCTTGGTGCTCAGGGGGCTGAGATAGCCCCGTGAGCACCGAGGCCAGGAAAGTGAAATGAACCGATCAGCTTTTTTCAGTTGCATTGAAATGACATCAAAACGACATGCACTTCGCTTGTCATTTCACTTAAAACTAAAAACAGCCTCAGGAGGTGGGGAACTTGTTAGTTGTTCCCCACCTCCCAAACCTGTTTTTGCAGAAAGGAAATCCCACTGGTGCCAGCACCAGAGGGATTTCCTGCTCATGTGCAGAGGATGGTCGGGGGCTGTCCTCAGCACACGGGCACCATAGCTGAGGACGACCCCCGATATAGAGTGTGTAATAGGGCATCTAAAATCTTGGTGAAACCACGTGTAAAGGGGTAAACCCTCCAACTGTGCCCAGAAGCCAAGTAGAACTTGGGGCTGGGGTATTGAGAGGGCTGAGTAAGTCTGGCTCAGATTCCAACCAGTGCTGACATATCAAAAAAGTTCTGATAAGAAGGTTTAGGCTGTCAGCTGGGGGGAAATTCAGATATACCTCCAAAGAGAATTGCCAGACCTGGTTGCACTCAAGCATTAATTCAAATCTGAAAAATCATTTTCCAGGGCATGCCCTGCAGCTGCCCAGTGGTATTACCCTTTATAGGTTTCTACTTTTTTAACTCAGTGACTTATATACTATGGGATTTATATTTCAGCAGACAGGATATCTATTACCATTGTGACAGAATAACCCCTGTGCCAAACTCTAAATCAGGCTCTAAGTTACATCAGTGACATATCTAGGGAAGCCTCAAAATCATCTTAATACTATTCCGAAACATATGTAAAATGCTTTTCTGGAGCAGCATTAAAATAATGCAAAAAAGCTATGTTCATGTCTGTATTCAGACAATATCTCTAATTGTTGCAGTTGCAGTGTCTCTGCTTCCCACATGTTTGTGAACTGCAGCATCTTTTGTGGTTCTGCGGTTTCCAGGGTTTGGAATACATTTCATGAAGCCAGCAGCTGCAGGCTGCAGGTTTCACTAATTAGGGGTTGCCTTCCTTCATGCTTCTAGGCTCATAGCTGCTGCTGCCTGCTCCTCCAGCTCCAAAAAGGAAATCACCTGTCTGAGGGTTTACAGCTACCTTTGGAACTTGCACCAGAACTAGTCCACTTCAGGCTTTCTTTCTCTTCTTTCCCATTTCCATTGGGCTAATTCTTTCTTGATTCCATTTGAGTTTTCCCAGTCCTTTATGTTTCTTGTCATGTGATGTCATTTTCTTTTCCTGTTCTTTTACTGCAAAAAAGGCCTCAGCTGTGTTCTTTCATTTGTTTCTTCACTTCCATCACTTGCTAATCCATACTCCTGAAAGATCCCACTATTGGATTCTGAACTCCTGGTTTTCTTCCAACCTCTGAATCAAAGAAGGTTTTTCCTCTTGAGCATTTTCCTCCTAAAATGTTTGCAGTTTCTTGAGAGTACTTGCTTACCACATATTCCAGTGTGTGGTGACATTGTGCCTGACATGAACCCTAAAGCTAAAATGACATTGGTCCTATGTGCAGGCAGTGTTTACAAATTTTAACAGCTTATGTATGTAGTCTAATGCCACACTCCTCCTCACACAGCCCAAAGATGTGACCAGAATACAAAATCAATTAAAATCACCATATTGATTACATTCTAAAATTGCATCACCAAGCAAATTATATACTTGGACCTTTTGTGGCAAAATTGGTCCTTAAAAATATATTTTCATGTTTACATTGTAAGGCAAACCACAGCCATTCTTCAGGGTTTCCTGTGAGTTAAACATGGCAAAAAGTCTACCCACCCAGTGTTTGTCTCTGGCTATTGCAATAGTGCAATTGATTTTCAGGAAAGTCAACCACCTAAATAGTCCTTGCCAAGCATGGAAAACTATCACCCAACAATTCATCAAAGTGTGTACTACCATAGATTGTAGACCTTACTTTCCCTGCATGATCCAATGTTTTAACAAACATTCCCTTTTTAATTTCCTTCATTTTGTGATTAAAATATATAGATGACATCTTTGTTTGTTCTTTGAAGCCCAAGTTATCAGAACTGATTTGTAAAGATGTCTCAAACATAGATGTAGAAGGGAATTTAAAGGAAGGAAAGGGCAGTCTTCTCCCAATGATTTTTGTAGAACCTCCATCTCACCATCCACAACCTCATTATGCATTGTTGAGCATCATGAGAACATCTCTTCTCCCAGCATAACATGTTGAGAGTGGGGTTAGGTATCACAGGTACATTTAACATGACAGTATCATTTTAAAAAGTATGGTGACAAATGCAATTACCCTTAATTCATTCTTTTGCTGGTAAAGCTTATGAAAAGCTGAACATGTTTCGCAAATTAATATTTTCAGTCAACAATGTAATATTCCTTCCTCCTGCTGCCTATGTTTTAAGGTAAGACTCATTGTAATGTATTTTATGGGGTTTGGGAGGTATTGGGACATGGGTACGTATTTATGTTGAAGTGGAGCTTCTTTGCTGGTAGTTTTTCTTTTGTTTAATGTTAGCACTGTGGTGTAATATGTTGTAATGTGGAAGGCTTCACTGTAGTTTAGTGTAGTTATATAATATTGGTTGTAGATATGTTTTTATTGTGTCCTCATTCACTTTATTCACTTCCAGACTGATTAAGCCGTGCCCAAATTCCAATATTTCTGGATGGGTCCAGAAGTCAGTATAAGAAGTCTAGGGGGGAGAGACTGAGACTATCCTTAGAAATCTTTCCTGGAGTGTTTCTCCTTCTCCTCTTAGATAATCATCGGACACCAGCGGGGAAGAGGGCACCCTGGTCCACCCAGTTCACCCAAGGTCTCCATACTTTTTGCAGGTTTCTTATCCCCGACCAACTAAGATCTAACTTACATATTTTTAATACCGCATACAACCATGCTAATCACGTAGGTGGATTTACAGATGTCCAGTTTCTACAGATCTCCCGCCTGCCCAGGAGAATCAGATCGAACAGTAATTTCCTATTAGTGTATCTCGGTGGACCAACCAAACAGAATTAATACTGTAGTGCAAATTAACCAACACTGTAATACTTACATGAGATTTAAAAAATCTCTGACCAAACACCTGCAATCCGAGGGCAAGACACAAACATGTGAACATCATCCACCCTAACTAGGCCACATTTCCTACAAGCCGTATCATTCTTAGAGCTGAACTTTGCTATTTTCTGTGGAGTGTAATAAACCCTGTGTAATACAAAAAGGTGATTCTTCCTCAGAAGCGCCGGCTTTACCACTCAATATAAAAGCTGCCAAGAAGTTGAGCATAATCAGGTGATTTCTTCACTTTGAACTAGACCGTCCCATAAGGAACCAGGAAAGTCCTGGTCCTGATCCAGACTATCTAAGAAGAGTCTATAATAAGCTGCAACTTCCTTCTTGCCAGATGAGCCCTTAACCAATATCTTCTCTAACTCATTCATGTCTGTTCCTCTTTCTTGCAATGAGCGAGCCCAGCTTTGTAGTTGATAATACTTGAACCTAGATAATAAATTCTGTGTCTCTGTCGCTAATCCCTCCCAGGATTTTAATTTTCCTTCTTGAAGTACCTGTCCCCATTCCGCAATACCTGCTTCCTGTAGAGGTTGTGATAAGGCACCCTTAAGGCACACTGGGGTACCTGGGGAACCCCATTTTGGGGCATAAATGCTATAATAGGATACGTTCGTAATTCTCCTTATCTGTATCCACAATAGAGCGGCTGCTTGTAACGTTTTCAGTCTTACTCATTTGTAAAACTTCAGATGGCCAAATTTGTACATGAATTTTTGTCCATCTCCTCCTCACATTTTAACATGACCCTTCTATGGTGGGTCCCCGCTTTTCCTGATAATAAATCTTTTATGTTTTTTAACTGGAAAGCCCAAACATATAACTGGACATCAGGCAACGCAATCCCTCCTTTATCATATTTGCTTCTACGTTTATTTGTTGCGATCCTGTCCCCCTTAGAGGACCAAATAAAGGTGTCAATTCTTGCCTGAAGTTTTTGTATCTCCTTCTTCTGAAAATGTGATGGGATCATATTAAAAAGAAAGGTAAGCTTGGGAGGATTGACATTTTAACTAAATTTACCCTCCCATACAACGTCAAAGGTAAATGCGACTAGCTCGACAGAAGTTTGTTTATTTCTCGTGCCACACCTTTCAAGTTTTCTGGCGGGATATCCTCTAGTTTATTGCAAATCTTAACACTCAAATATTTTAGCTCGTTTTTTACCAACCTGTGCTTCTCATTCATGTTCCATGTCATTATTTCTGTTTTTTCCATATTCACTGCGTACCCTGACACCTGTCCAGGTGGTTGTAGATATGTTGATAATGTTTGCAATGTAATGCTTTAGCATTTGGAAAGTGTTTGAGTGTTTGAGGTGTGGGTGTGTTCTAATATATTAAACATTGTTGTCTTGGAGTACAGGATTTTTTTAATTTTTGGACACACTTTTGGAAAAGGAACTTTTTCAGGTATTTGTAACCAATATCAGTTTTTAATTTATTTTTTCATTTTTATGGAATATGTTTGTAGACATATCATTTTAAAGAAGCTTCATGCCATAATATTTTTATCTATCAGTCAGGTTCTACATTATTTTATTCATATTTATATTTGGTTTATACATGTTCAACTTTTGCTAAGCCAATCATGGTCAATCCTTGAAGATTTTACTCAGCATCTAATTTGTGCGTGTATACCAACTCTAAATATTGATCGGAGAAAACAGACAGATTGCATGCAAACCTCTTCCAAGTTGACTGTAAAGGATCCACCTTAGAAATAGAGGAACCTGCAAGAAACAACAGGTAGCTAGTTCTATGTTCCACATACCCTCTCCCTAGATCCTAGATATACACATAAAACATCAAACTAGAAATTAGAAACCAATTTAGTGAAGAACATATGCAAAATAATGGTTGCAAATATAGCTATTATTGTGGCAAGTAAAAAATAAAGAATGTGAAATTTATTCTTAAAATTTTCCTTTCTTTCTTAATGTCCCCTACTTAAAAAATTGCAGCAAAATAGTCTATTAACATTACGAGTGGAATTCAGCCATCAGATGTCTGATTGCCAGCGATGTTCCGCAATCAGCTCACACAGTCATGTCTATGGTAGGATGTGTGGTTATCAGCCAGGCTGTCCTTGCAGCCGTTACCTCCAAAATGAAACACTGCTTTCCCTTGTCTCAGTCAGATCACAGCACTTCGTAGTGTTTCTGCAGGAGGACCATAAGAAGGTGGCCTCATGATTGCTGATGGATGATGTAAAGAATCTCATGGCAATTGTTACCACATACTATATTAGGTATATCAATCAAAAAGGAAACCCATAGTTAATGATGTAATAAAAGCAGTCAGCAGTCTGGGGCCAAAGGCACAAGTGGATACTGGACATCTGTTACACCATAATGCACTGTACATAATCGTTTTTAACTGTAGGTGTTAGAAATTGGGTCTTTGGTTGGCATTCAGGTTACCCCCTGTCCAAGCAAGGACCCTCACTCTAGTCAGGGCAAAGAAGAAACACACCTGGTTAAACCCCACTCACCCCCTTGGTAGCTGGGCACAAGCAGGCAGTCTTAACTCAGAAGCAATGTGTAAAGTATTTGTACCAACACTCACAGTGATACAGTGAAAACACTACACAATGGACACCACATCAGTTTACAAAAATATGCAATATTTATCTAAATCAGACAAGACCAAAACAACAAAAATCCACCATATACAAGTCAAGCTATGAAATTTGAAAATAATAAGAGTTTTACTTCATAGAAAACAATGGAAACGTTAATTTTGCACAAAGTACCTGGTTAGCATAAAAAATAAAGCTGCACAGGTGAACATGCATCCGAAAAGCCTGGGATGCTTCGATTTCTTTCTTGCAAGGGAGGCCTTGCGTCGTTTCTTCTCTGGTTGTATTGCTATGCGTTGCTTTTCTCAGTCGCAAAAGACCAATGTGTTGATTTCTGGATGGGGCACCTCAGATCTGCGCAGGGTCAGGACGACTTTGATATCCGGGGACAATGCGTGAGAAATCTGGTCGCAAAGTGTTAGAAAACTGTGCTGCATGGGGTTTGCGTCGTTATCAGCAGCCACAAGTGGGTTTTGTGTGTCGTTTTTCCAGCCACGATGCGTTGATCTCCCAGCCGAGATGCAGGTGGAGCTTCGATTTTAGCCACAAAACAGGTGGCGCGTTGTTTATCAGCCGCGTTGCAGGTGGTGCATCGAAGATTTCTCCGCACTGTGTTCTGTGCGTGGATTTCTGCTCTTGTTCTGCCTACGTCACCTTTCATTGGCCCAGGGACTGGATAGGGCACCACTAAGCAGGGCAGGAGTCTCAGCAGAGAGTCCAGGTGTTGGGAAGTCTTTTATGTCCCTGAGGCTTCAAAACAGGAGGCAAGCTCAGTTTAAGCCCTTGGAGATTCTTCTCAAGCAGGAATGCACAACAAAGTGCAGTCTTTGTCCTCTTTCACAGGCAGAAGCAGCAACTGCAGGATAGCCCAACAAAGCACAGTTGCAGGCAGAGGCAGCACTTCTCAGCTCTTCAGCTCTTCTCCTTGGCAGAGGTTCTGCTTGAATCCAGAAGTGATCTAAAAGTCTGGGGTTTTGGGCCCACTATTTATACCCCTTTCTGCCTTTGAAGTAGGCAAACTTTAAAGGAAAGTCTCTGTTGTTTACCAGATCCTGCCTTGCCCAGGCCTCAGCCACACACCAGGGGGTTGGAAACTGCATTGTGAGTGGCCAGGCACAGCCCATTCAGGTGTAAGTGACCACTCCTCCCTCCACTCTAGCACAGATGGCTCAACAGGATATGCAGGCTACAACCGATCACCCTTTGTCTCACTGTCTAGAGGGTATTCACAAACAGCCCAACTGTCAAACTGACCCAGACACAAACAGGCAGAGTCGCGGAATGTTTAAAGCAAGACAACGCCTACTTTCTAAAAGTGGCATTTTCAAACTAACAATCTAAAAACCAACTTCACTAACGGATGTATTTTTAAATTGTGAGTTCAGAGACGACCCCAAACTCCATATTTCTATCTGCTCCCAAAGGGAATCTGCACTTTAATGACATTTAAAGGCAGCCCACATGTTAATATATATGAGAGGGAAAGGCCTTGCAACAGCAAAAAGCAAATTTAGCAGTATTTCACTGTTAGGACATGTAAAACCACACAAGTACATGTCCCACCTTTAACATACACTGCACCCTGCCCATGGGGATGTCTAGGACCTACATTAGGGGTGCCTTACTTGTATGAAAAGGGAAGATGTAGGCCTGGCAAGTGGGTACACTTGCCAAGTCGAATTAGCAGTTTAAAACTGTACACACAGACACTGCAGGGGCAGGTCTGAGCCATGTTTACAGGGTTACTAGTGTGGGTTGCACAACCACTGCTGCAGGCCCACTTGTAGCATTTGATTTACAGGCCCAGGGCACCCCCAGTGAACTTTACTAGAGACTTACTAGTAAATCAAATATGGCAATCATGAAAAAGCCAATAACCAATACAATTTTACAGAGGAGCACTTGCAGTTTAGCACTCGTCAGCAAAAACAGAGTCCAGCACACAGTCAAAACATGGGAAGCAGAGGCAAAAAAGACAGGGGAGACCACGGCATGGATGCCAGGTCTAATAGTAGGCAAACCAAATATTCTCCCACTGGTCCAATTTACAAGATGCCTGTAATTCCCCAATCAATTGGAAGCAGAAGTTATTGGACACATTGGGAAATACAATATCTGTGGGAAAATCACAGCTGCAAGTTGTTTTCTCACTGACATTTCAACTGCTGAAGGACAGTGAAAAAAAAGGGGAAAAAGGTTATATTAGCTGGGAAGGATGCCAGCATTTCCCAAGTAATAAGTATAAAATCTTGTCCGGTCCAGGCTTCCCCTTACAGATAATGTTCTGGAGAAACCAGTCTTTCCACTATCAAGGTTTGGGAGGCACATTGTTTCTGTAGAACACTGACAGGGACCCCATTCACTGTGGCCCTTTAGAAGTGCTACATACTATCTTCAGGGATCACCAGTTACCTTCTGGGACCACTCCCCACTAAGGTAGCTTAGGGTGTTATTTATGCCCTCCTCTGGATAATACACCCCCAAAGTTCCACTCGCACCTTTGCAGAAAGCCCACTTGTGAGTACCTTCTTCTTGGGGCATGAAGAATCTCTCCTCTGACTGCAGTTAGCCAAAACACCTTTCCTTTACACCCGGAGTCTCCACCTTCCCTCTTCTCAGATGTGTTTTGGGAGTCCTTCTCTTTGTGAGAATTATGGGACCCTAACAAGTTATCTTTTTGGGAATTGTTCCCCTTCTTTCTTTGCTGTGGGACTGCTCCCTCCCTTTCTTGGATTCACCCAGCAGGGTTTATGTGAACATCCTATTGTGTACCCACACATCAGCTGCCATTCAGGCAGGTGGTGCTGAAAATATGTCAGTAATGCCCCAAATTATTCCTTGGGTGTGCTTCCATTATGAGAGTGGGAGCCATGATTAGGCCAAGGTTTCTCAACGTTTGTCTAGAAGAATCACCCTTATGTTAGTGTGGCATTATTTCGCCACATATGGACACAATAGGGGTAGGGATTAACCTATTTTCTTAGGGAAGGGAACAGATGTGCTTGGTAGTTCAGATTATAGATTTCCAAAAGAAAGAAAAGAGAACAGGGATGGCCTCTCATAAGGCTGACTTACATACACAGGAACATGCACAGATCTTGCACCTCAACCACTCCCCAGCCCCCAGTTCATTCATGTTGTCTGCTTCTGTCAATGCATATTTTCAAATCACTGTTTTGATTGGCTTTTTTTCTGCTTCTACTCTCAGCTTGCACACTAGGGCCCATACTTATACTTTTTTTGTGCAGCAATTGTGTCACTTTTTTACACAAAAGTGGTGCAAACTTACAAAATATGACCATATTTTGTAAATTTGCGCCACTTTTGCATCAAAAGTTAATTGCAAATGCAGTGCCAAAAAAGTATAGATATGGGCCTAAGACTGTTGCTCCCATAAACCCAAATTCCAAGGCCAACTACTGCAGGCTTACTCTTTTTCTAACCCTGTGCTCAGTCCACACAGTGTGGCCAACAGCATGGTTTCTGCAACATTAGCAATCATCATTCAACTTTTGCCGATGGTGATACTGCTGCAGGCCCCAATTTTGTCCGCCAAATTGTGTGTGAGCTTGTGACCCTGCCATTATTTTAGCTTGTCGACACTTTGTAGCACTACCAATTATATATTGTGTCTCAAGCCGAGCATAGGTAAGCTACAGGTAACTTATAAGCTGTTCTACGGAGACCTCTGCTATGGAGAATGCAATGATACTTTATCATTTTATAATGAGGCTTGGATTATGGTAGGTGGAGGATGACCCCCCAATCAAATAATAAAAAGATGTTGTCCCTACTCTCACAAGCCTAAAGTAAATGGCTGTCGTTTCCACACACCCTGTTTATATTTGTGAGAGATAGATTCAGCTTCATCTTCATCCTCAGACACATGGAAACACGCTAGCATCATGCCCCTGTTCAAGAAACCATACGCTGACCCAGCCACCCTTTGCAACTACAGACCCATTTCCCTCCTACCATACCATACTTGGCTAAGGTCTTAGAGAAACTAATCAACTGATGCCTCATCGACCAGATTAGTAACCACCAGCTCCTTGATGCCAAGCAGTCTGGATTCAGGACCACCACAGCACAGAAACAGCACTCATCATTTCCACAGACCACATCCTTGTAATCCTTGACTAAGGAAACACAGCACCCCTCATTTTATTAGACCACTCTAAATTTGATATACTCTCACACCCCATCCTCATCAGGTGCCTACATAAGGTTGGCATCCAAGGACCCATTCTCCCCTTGATCTGACCCTCCTTCACAGATAAAACAGAAGCTGTCCGTCTGGCAGCTTAGTTCCCATAACCCTGCAAACTCACTTGTGAAGTGTTTCAAGGTTCATATCTCAGCTCAATCCTCTTCAACACACATGATCTCTCTGGCCTATCTGTGCACACAACATAAATATCCTCTCCTACGTAGACAACTCATACTCTCCCTCTCAGACAAGACCCACCAACACAAGAAACAAATTCACCACCTGCATGACTGAAGTTGCCAACTGGATGAAAGCCAACTGTCTCCAGCTGAACTCGGACAAGACAGAAGTAGTGATGTGCGACAAGAACACCTCACCATGGGACTCCAACTGGTGACTGGCAGAACTCTGATCCACACCCAGAGCAACCGCCAATACACTTGGAATAAATTATCAACAACAAACCAAACATGAGGATCAGGTTAACACCATCACTGCATCCTGCTTCTACACCCTGAAGATGGTGAGGAAAATCTTCAAATGGCTCCAAGCTACACTAGAAAATTGTTGTTCATGCCTTAGTCACCAGCAATTTGGAGTATTTGAACATTCTCTACACCGGGATTAACAAATAACTCACTAGAAGACCACAAACTATCCAGAACTCAATAGCCAGACTCATCCTCAACCTACCACACAGAACTCACATTGCAGCACAATTCTGGGAATGACACTGGCTCCCGATTTACAAATTCACTCAATTCAGACTTCTCACACACACATTCTAGGTTCTACACAAATTAGCCCACCTTCCTGAACATTTACATCTCCTTGCACTAACCACCCAGAAAAGGCCTCTCCACAGCACTCCTATGTGCACACATCCCCTGCATACACAGATCCAGAGCAGGATCACAGGAGTTATCTTAAATCACTCCAAAGTGGTTGGGAAGACTTCCCACTCCACATCAGAGCTTCCTCCTCTCTTCTTGAGTTTGGCAAGAAGCTGAAGACCTGGCTTTTTTAATTAACCAACCTACCATGGAAACAGCTAGGTACACACACCTTCTCAGCGTCTGGATACTCTCAGGGGTAATGGTGCTTTCACAAATAGACATAACATAATAAATTATAACAGAGAGACCCCACAGAAATGTGAGCCATTTCATGTGACTATGCAAAAAACAGGAACTATATTTTCAGCACACCCCTGAAAACACATAGAGCTTGATTTAGAGTTGGACGGATGGGGTTACTCCATCTCAAATTATTATCACGGTATTATGATTCCATCTAATCCGCCAAACTCTAAATCATGCCCATAATCTGAAAGAAGAAATTCCCCACATGTCAATTGTCGAACAAGGATAAAAAAGTACATATTACACAAAAACCAAAACAACTGATTAATAAAATATACAGAACATACACTGTTCAGGTGGAACCAAGGTATGCAGGTATTGCAAGTGTACCAGATATAGAAGGGTAAAAATATAATAAATCTGTATACTTTTTAAGACAGGTGTGTGTTGAGAACCAGGCAGGCATGCATGAGGCAAATACAGTGAAAATTGGCCCCTTCTTTAATATGATTACGACAATAAAATGCTACAAAACTTTATGAGATCACTTTGCTTGGGGTGTACTTGTTCTTTACATGTGGTGTACAGGAAAAGGTATCCCCCGTTAGCGAATCAAATAGCTAAAAAGTTTTCCCACATTCTGCAAATCGGGCAGTGTTAAACTTCTAAAGATAGGCTGTATAGGTGTTTTGTAAGAAATGGGAAAAGGGCATGTATTTGTGTTTGCTGCAGGGACTGTTCATGCTACTATCAGGGAAATCAACAGTAAAATCGAGCCCACCAGTCCATAAAACAGGCCCACAAACAGCTACAAATGTCCAACACACTGATCAATGACACCAGCTCTTCTGGCACTGCCACATTGCAGTATAGGCCAGTTCCTCCCAGCCAGAAACTAGATACTATTTGGGATATGAGATTGCTACTGAAATATCTGTACTTGTAGTGATACTAGAAATAGTGATAATAATAGTAGTTGTAATAGTGGCTGTAATTGTAGTAGTAGTGGCAGTAACAATAGTAGTAGTAGGTGTTGTGGTACTGGTAGTAGTAACAGTAGTAGTAGTATTAATAGTAGTAGTAGAGAAATGTGCATGTTTTAAAAAATAATTAGGTTTGCGGAATGTAAAGACGATTTTTGTGTTTGGAACTAGCCCAGATTTTACATAGTAATACATTTTGTACGTTAGAATAAAGAAAGTTTTCATGAATTAAATTCTTCAATTTGCAAACCAGGTGGGTCTGGAAAAGCTTCAGAAGATTCAGGAACTAAATACCAATTGTTGTTTTCAATTTTAACCTGCAGAAAAGCTGCATACTCGTTTATGGCAGTTCACAGGCAGATGCAGCTCCTGATGCCACGGGTGAAAATGGCCTGTACCCTTAGAAGCTCTCCTACTACCTCTCCAAAAGCAATACCCCTGCAGGCTTGATACTTGCACACGCAGAAAACAGGGGGAAATAATTTCCTTGGTTAGCGTATCCTTCTATCATTTTTCAGTACTAAGGAGACCTAATAGAAATAAAGAATTATTCTGAATTTTACGCAGAAGCGAAGAAACAGTACACTCAGCGCGGTCCCAGCAGGGATGTTTGTGCCACAAGCAAAATTACATGTTGCTGATTTGGCATCGCGTCACATTGAAATACAGGTCACATTTTCTTGTCTCGACTGCAATCTGATGCTCCCTGGTGCCCCCAGATTGCCGTATCGTACAGCTGCTGCACTCAGTTCCCTTATGGTTACACAACTCCTAAATCTCCTCTTTTATTTGAATAAACAAAAAGTTTGCCAATTGCATAGTGCTGTCTACTTTGCTTGCTAAAGCTGTCTAAGAAACGGAGTAAGCAGGGCTTGCTCCTGTTCGTAAAATATTTACATTTTTATCGTAGAACAGAAAATGCAAGATACGCACGGGCTGCTCCACAAAGGTACCTTACACTTTTGAGTTTACTACTTTTTGGCTATTCACAAACATCTGAGTGTAAATTTAGCTCAATAGTGTAATGCAGTGCTTAATTTGTAAATAAAAAGGTGCCGGTGCTCAAAGCCCTCCTCTTCAACACGAAGCCTCTGTAATAAATTCTGCCAGCAGTGAATACTGAGGCAGCGTAATCCTGAAGGCATCTCGGGCCTCTTTAATTCATTTATGGCTACCCCCTGCCCCTTCAGCTCATCCTGCAGCTTTCAACTTTCTCCCTTTATGACGCTTTTTAGTTTTTCCTTCTTCCGTCTTTCCCATATGTGTCTTTTGCTCGCAGCAAATGCTTGAGGCATAAGAATAAGCCCCGGCCCTCAAAAATAAGTGCCGGTGCTCAGCACGGAAACAACAAGCACAAATTAAGCATTGGTGTAATGTACACGCCTCCACCATACTGGAGGGCCTAGGGGCTATTTACAAACTGCTCGGCTATTCCCAAAGTTAACTTACACTTTTGAGTAATTTACACATATAATTTACTTTTGCACTTTGGAGTACCTTTACTCTCAGATTATATGAAAAACCAAACATAGTAAAGTATTGTGAAGATTAATAGTACGTGTGGAGGGTAATCACCCACACGTAATAGTGGCACAATTCTTGCTAGGTCATATAAACCTGAGCTGAACAAGTGGTAGCTATGGCACAGAGCAAATAGGCTTAACTTAATAAGCATTTGGAAGTCTCAAAATAGCTAAAAAGTTGAAAGCACAATGTAAAAATACCACTCCAATTTCTAATAATAGAGAATATTTTAATGATCAAAATGACACCAAAACAATGGTTTTTCATGTTAAATTTTTTCCTTGTTTAACATTTTGAAATAAAGAAGTGCAAGGCACCAACTGCAGGCAACTAGTCATGCTAGAACAGGACAAGGGTAAAGTTTGAGGCCGACAGCGGCAGAGAATGTGTCGGATATGAGGACCAGGCTGGTGGTAAAAGAGTTACCTTCAGACTTTTTCTGAAAAGCAGCAGGCGGGTTCCGAAGTCATAGTTACAACAAATGGTTACTGCTATTTGGAGTTTCTGTAAAGATGTCAATGAAGGCAGGAAAAGATCAAAGTGTGAAAAGCTGAGATTTTGCGCCAGGAAGTTGTCAACGTCAGTCAGCTTCTACTCAGTGTCACGCCTGGTGAAACTTTCCACTTTTGGGCTTAAATGTGTTTATGGAAGTTGGATTCCTCTAGCAGGACAAGGCAGAAGGCTGGAGCTAAAGAGGGTTCGAAGTCATCAAATGCCAGTTGGGATCTGACCCAGAGATGCAGATTTTCTGCTGTGGAAAAGAATGGAGCTATGGCAAAGTCAGGCCCACTGGTGTTCTCACTGGTTGGGCTTGGCAGGTTCGTCATAGTTATCTATTGTTCCCCACAAAAAGTCTTAAGAACATTTCTAAATCCCATGGTTTACAATTGGGCAGGAGGAGTACTAGGAGGAGAATACTCTAACACAAGCCAATGTTTCCAGGACCACAAGAACATCACTGGTGGGGTCCGGACTCACTCCAACAGTAACTACCAAGTAGGTTCAGAGCAAGTCTAAAGATGTGGCCATGGAACTGAGCAAACCCTCTTCTGAGGTGACTCAAAACCAGTTCTGGGGCCACCTACTCTTGCACTGGGATTGGTGCCTATCTGGCTAACACGACAAAAGAGATGGTAGGCCCAGATGTAACTACATCGATCTGTGACAAAGTAACACTTTTTGAAGATAAGTAGGTTCCTGGACACTGCCCAGACGGTGATCATTGTAGAGGAACAGAACCACACCCACGACCTTTGTCTCGGCTATGAGAGGAAGTTCATACCTCATCAAGGAGCTGTTCTGCTCCTGGGTGACAGTTAGAGGCTCATGCAAATACGTTCCTAGAGGCTTTAGAGAGTTAAAAGGTGACTTTAAAAGTATCTTTTGTAAAACATTTAATACAAAACCGTTTTTTCCAAATTGTTAGACCTGGCATCATTAGGATGGTCTTACACCACACTTGTTGCCTTTCAACTTCTGCCTTCTTGCTGCATTTTGTTGTTGGCCTTGGGACTCTGAGCAGTTTACCACTGCTGACCAGTGCAAAAGTGCATGCACAGTTTCATTGGCGTATCAACAACTGGCCTATCTAATTTACTTGTAAGTCCCTTCTAAAGGGGTATACAATACACACAGGGCCTGCAAATGCAATGCTACTAATGGGCCTGCAGCACTGACTGTGCCACCCACAGAAGTAGCCTTTCAAACCTTCCTCAGGCCTGCCACTGCAGTGCCTGTGTGCGCATTTCACTGCCACTTCAACTTTGCATTTAAACCCTCTTTCCATGTCTTAAACTCTCCTTTTATTACTGTTAGAAATGGGGTCTTTGGTTGGCAGTCAGGTTACCCCCTGTCCAAGCAAGGTCCCTCACTCTAGTCAGGTAAAGGAGAATCACCCTCAGCTAAGCCCCGCTCATCCCCTTGGTAGCTTGGCATGAGCACGCAGGCTTAACTTCAGAGTCTAGGTGTAAAGTATTTGTACCAACACACACACACACAGTAACTTAGTGAAAACACTACAAAATGACACAACACAGGTTTAGAAAAATAGGAAATATTTATCTAAACAAAACAAGACCAAAATGACAACATTCAACGTACACAAGTCGTTATTAATTTTAAAAGCAAAAGAGTCTTAAATCCTTTTGTAAACAGTAAAGACACTGTTAGCATTGAAAAGTACCTGGGTAGCATCAAAATAACACGCACGGGCAAGTGTGCGTCGAAAAAGGTTGGTCATGCGTCCATTTCTCACCCGCAAGTGAGACCGTACATCATTTCTCCTTCTCCGGTCGGGTCGGCGTTCATCGTTTCTCCTCTCCGCAGGAGAGCAATGCGTCGATGCGGCAAGCACTCGGGTCCGGGCAGGCATTGCGTTGTTTTTCTGCACCCAGCAAGCTTTGCTTCGATAATCCTGCCGCACGGTATCTGCAAAACCGCACTGTGTGGGTTGCGATTTTCCCAGCCTCCATTAGCAGTGTGGCGTGTCATTTCTCCAGCCGCATGCGTCGATCCTCCAGCTGTGCTGCAGGCAGAGTGTCGATTTAAGCCACAAAGCTGGTGGCGCATCATTTCTTCACCCGCATCTCGGAGGTTGCATCGGAAACTTCCCTGCACAGAGCTCTGTGCGTGGATTTTCAATCTTGGTCTGCCAGCTTCACCTGTCAAGCCCCTAGGAACTGGTTAGGGCACCACTTGGCAGGCCAGGAGTATCAGCAGAGAGTCCAGGTGCTGGCAGGGGAAGTATTTGATGGCCCTGAGACATCAACAACAGGTGGCAAGCTCGGGACAAGCCCTTGGAGATTTCCTCACAAGCAGTCTTTGTCCCCTTTCACCAGGCAGAAGCAGCAACTGTAGGATAGCTTTACAAAGCACAGTCACAGGCAGGGCAGCACTTTTTCTCAGCTCTTCAACTCCTATCCAGGTAGAGGTTCCTCTTGATGTCCAGAAGTGATCTAAAGTTTGTGGTTTTGGGTGCTCTTTTTATACCCATTTTGGCCTTTGAAGTAGGCTTACTTCAAAGGAAAGTCTTTCTTGTTTGTGAAATCTTGCCTTGCCCAGGCCAGGCCCCAAACAGACACCACGGGGTTGGAGACTGCATTGTGTGAGGAAAAGCACAGCCCCTTCAGGTGTGAGTGGCCACTCCGTCCCTCCCTCCTAGCACAGATGGCTCATCAGGATATGCAGGATACACCCCAGCTCCCTTTGTTTCACTGTCTAGAGAGAGGTGCAAACAGCTCAACTGTCAAACTGACCCAGACGGGGAATCCACAAACAGGCAGAGTCATAGAATGGTTTAAGCAAGAAAATGCTCACTTTCTAAAAGTGGCATTTTCAAAGACACAATCTCAAAATCGACTTTATTAAAAGATGTATTTTTAAATTGTGAGCTCAGAGACCCCAAACTCCATATGTCTATCCGTCCCCAAATATAATCTACACTTTAATCATAAAGGCAGCCCCCATGTTAACCTATGAGAGGGATAGGGCTTGCAACAGTGAAATCCGAATTTGGCACTATTTCACTGTTAAGATATATAAAACACATTACTATATGTCCTACCTTAAACATACACTGCACCCTGCCCATGGGGCTACCTAGGGCCTACCTTAGGGGTGTCTTACATGTAAGAAAAGGGAAGGTTCAGGCCTGGCAAGTGGGTACACTTGCCAAGTCCATTTGCCAATGGAAAACTGCACACACAGACACTGCAGTGTCAGGTCTGAGACATGTTTATGGGGCTTCTTATGTGGGTGGCACAACTAGTGCTGCAGGCCTATTAGTAGCATTTGATTTACAGGCCCTGGGCACCTCTAGTGCACGTTACTAAGGACTTACTAGTAAATCAAATATGCCAATCATGGATAAAGCAATCAACAATACAAGTTACACAGAGAGCATATGCACTTTAGCACTGGTTAGCAGAGGTAAGGTGCTCAGAGTTCTAAAGCCATCAAAAACAGGTCAGAAAAAATAGGAGGCAGTAGGTAAAAAGATTGAGGATGACCCTGCATAAGGAGAAAGTCCAACAATTGCATATAAGGGACCCCTGTCCTAGTGAGCCCATAGGGCAGGGTGCTATGTAAGTAAAATGTAGGACTTGTACTTACACATTTGCATGTCCTGGTAATGAAAATTCCCAGCTTTGTTTTTCATTACAGTGAAGCTTTCTTCTCTCAAAGGCCGGTATTTGGAATGTCTTATTATACTTTTAAGCAGTAATTCCAGATCAGGAAGGAGTAGCTGAATCATGTTTCATATAATTAGAAAGGTAATGATAAATCCTCTTTTCTGGTAAAGTCAGATTTATTATTACTATTTTTAGAAATGCCACCTTTAGAAAGTGGACATTTCTCTGTTCTCACTGTTTTGTGGGCCTGTCAGCCTGTCTCCAATATACGCCTGGTCTGGACTGATTGACAGCTACATTTGTGCATTCTCTCCAGGCACAGGACATTCCACTGCATCTGCATTCATTTGCATACTGATGGGTCTTCCTGGTAAGGGATAACAGGAAGGGCTACTAAATCTCAGATGGCTGTGGCCTACGTCCACACAAAGGGCTGATTACCCCAACTGATAGCCTGGAGTCAGGACTAGGATGAAAGGGGGGCCTGTGCTCCTCACGAATTTGCTTTGATGTCACCCTCACTTTTGGGTGTAGATACAGGGCTCTAACCCTAGCAAATTAGACACTTATGCATCTCGAATTGGACATCTGTCAGAAGAATTACAGTGCTGCCTAAAGGACTCAACTGGACTACTTTTCTGAAAGGTCTGCTTTTCTTCCTGTTGCCCTGCTGCCTGCTGCTCTCTGACTCTGCAGAATGTGAGCTGAACTCTGACTTCTAAGTGTTCCCTAAAGGCTTGGTAGCTTGCCCCCTGTTTTTGAGATCTCAGGGCCATCAAAGATTGCACCTAAATACTTCTGCCATGGGACTCTGCCACCTGCAAGTCCAGCAGCAGTGTGTTTGAACGAAGAGCCATGAATCAGTACTCCTAGCCTTCTACCTTTCGACCCAGTGCATATTGAGCACTCCCTCTTTCAGCAAATTCAGCCTGTGTGACCCTGCACCGCACTTGCCAATGAGAATTCATCACTGAACCGAGGGAAGCTCCCCAGACACCGCACCCACGTTGCTGTACCAACTGCTACACAACTACAAAGGCTGTGCTACTGCTGCAGGAAAGGATCAGGGTGACTGCAGTTGATCGCAAAGGTACTGTGCCATTGAGGTGGGACCCATGAGGCCCACTGCAATCGCTTGGCCCTACATGGCAGCCCCATTGTCATTTGTGCATTTTCCTTTCATTTTCACTGTTGCACTTTGCTACCATCATCACTTGTGCATTTTGTTATTGTCACTGGTGCATTTTGCTATCATTGTCACTTATGCATTTCTTAGCTGTGCGCTAGTGCCGGCGAGGCCCCCAGCGGCAGCCCTGCCTGTCAACTGTGACTTTCTCAGCTGGATTTGAACTGATTGATTGGTCAGGAAGACCTCACCAAAGCTCAGAATCTCAAGTGTGATCTTAGCACTTGCCTGTTATGTATTACCGGAAACGCCTAAGGGGAGCACCTGCATTGTTTTAGCTCTGTGCTTGCTGTTGCTTACACAGCGGTGTAACTGGTGCATTTATTGCTTGAGTTTTGTCATTTTGCTCTTATTTTACTCAGATAAATATTCTCCATTTTTCTAAATCAGTGCAAAGTCTTTTTGTGGTGTTTGCATTGTGTTACTGTGTGTGTGTGTTGCAAAAATACTTCACACATTGCTTCTTACGTTAAGCCTGAGTGGTCTGTGCCAAGCTACCATAGCACGAGCACTGGTTAATTTAAAGTGTGTATCTAACTTACCCTGACTAAGCTTGTTGTCCCTACTTGGACAGGATGCAAACCTCTGTCAATTAGAGACTCAGGCTTATTCGCAAGCCCCTTGCACCACTGGTGATTCACTTTTTATATGGGGGGAAAAAGTGACACCCTGGTGACACAAGGAGCTTGCAAATAATCCCCCCCAATTTCTAACACCAATCAATTAGATTTCTAATAAATATATTTTTTTTAAAGTTCAAGAATAAACTTTTTAGCTGGTTCCTAGGTGATAACAATATTTAATTTTAATATTAGCTTCTAATATTTTCCTATAAAACTGCTAACCCTGCTACAGTGAAAATACCTTCTGAGGCCTTCTCACCCTAAGGACATGTTAACATTAAACATTTACGTGTCCTTTTAAACATTACTCATCCTTTCAGGTTGAAATTGTAGTTTAAACATGCACATTTAGGGCACTAGTGTAAGACTTGTAGTCATGTTTATATTGCCACTTTAGTGTTGGCCCAATATGTGCTTCCGTTCACTAGTGACATTTAACTTGCAAGCCCTGAATGCACTTTGTACCATATATCTAGGACCTGTAGGTAAAATAATCATGTCAATTAGGAGCATAGCCAATTTCAACATACTGTAGGGGTGTGGTTATCAGAGTACCAGTGCAGAGAGTAAATAAAACAAGCAGCATTAGTGCAAAAAGTGGAGGTGAACGGTCATTTTCTTACATTTCCTTAAAAGTGTCAAATTGAATTACTCAGAAATGCAAGTTACATTGATATTAGTTAATAGAACCTTCAATTTGTGAATAGCCCCCAAGCCTTTCAATTTGTTTAACATTTTGGAGTAAGTTTACCCTTGGAATTTGTGAATAGACAAAAATTAGTAAACTTACTCAAACTTGTAAAGTACTCAAACGTGAAAAAAAACAAGTCTCAGAGAACAATGTGCAATGCACACTATAACACATGAACTACAGACAGATATCACTGAAATGGTTAATATCCTTCCGTCTGTAAATAAACCAAAATGTCTTAGAACTGTTACAAACTGAGCCTAACCCACGGTAAGGGAATACTTGAAGGCTCCCTAAAGTAACAACGGTAAGCCCCTGATAGCATCAGATGTGCCCACACTGTCAATGCAGTGAAACCTATTCTTGAACCATCAGTAAGACTTGCCCTCATGTGATAATTTGGATTATTAATTTAGGAGGGCATACCCCACCAAATGAAAAGGAAAATATCTTGGTAGGTCAAACAAAGTTCACTGAGAAAATCATGGTGAAACCCTGCTACCTTTGGTAGGAGATTTTCCCCAGAGTAAAGCATGGTATCCTGAAGCAGTAACATAGGAAATGCAGCTAATTTATAAAGAAATCAGGAAACATGTAATATGCACAATGACATGCAAACAGTGAAAAGAGGATAAAGGGAGAGGGAGACATGAATTATCAACATTTCCAAAATGTAGTGCAAATAGCACCCAAAAACAAAACTACTAACTATAGTCAATGGTGGCATTAGACCACAATTTAGTTGTGATGCAGCAGGGATTGAGGGGCATATTTATCCTCCATTTATGCAAAATTTACATTATTTTGTTCATGCAAATTCAGCGCAAAACTAACTCCAAATTAATATCTTGACGTTAGACTCGTCTAACGTGAACATTTTGGAGTTTGCACCATTTTGTAGATGTGTGAGCCTACCTTGCGTCAATGAGATGCAAGGTAGGCGTTACCATCTACAAAATGGTGCTAACCCCATGGCCCCATATTTCTCCACCCTGTTAAAATGATGAACGTACCATTATTTAATGCCTGGGTCAGACCAGGCATTAGGGGACCTGTGCCCGATTTCTATGGTTAAACCCCATGGAGTGGGTCCACAGGTGCTCTCCTCAAGCCCCAGGAACACCCACACCAGATGGACACCGGAAGATGGGAGACACCATCCCAGGTGAGTAGGGTAAGTGAAGGTAAGTATTTTTTTTTAATTAAAGTGCCATTGGGGGTCCAACTTGTGGCCTCCTGCCTGGCACAGGGTGAAATGGCCATGCCCAGGGGACACTGGACCCCTGTGCTGCCACGGGGGTGGTGGGCATGACTTCTGTCTTTTCTAAGACAGGAATCACGTGGTATGGATGGTTTTGGTGTCAGAAAATGACGCTAGGCAGGTTAGAGGCATGCTTCTTTGCCTCTAACCAGTCTAAAGTCATTTTTTGGTGCAAAACCCCCTTTTCCCATACTGCCACCCCATCCGGCAAACGTAATTTGTTTTTACGCTAGCCCCCCCTTCGCGCCATTCCATAAATATGGTGCCCGGCTGGCATTTAGGAATGGCGCAAGCTGGTGCTAATCTTTTTGATACAAAACTGCGTTAGTGCAGTTTTGCATCAAAAAGTATAAATATACCAAAGGTCAGATACATCATAATAATTTAACTCTCCTGATGAAGCCTTTAGTTTCATGGCAAAAGCTCCAAATCTGTCAAAGCTTGATTATGCAGCTATTGATGTCCCGTCTCCAACTGGGTGAGATTGCATCCTTGTCCTTGTATCTTCTTCCATGGTCAGACTTAGTCACTTTTTTGATTCTTGGAAATTTGCATTGGGGTAAGGCAGGAAACTGTAGACACAGAGGTCTTCATGAGGGTTGATATATCTTTTTGGCAGTCCTCTGCCTGCCTTAAACGTTGCTTACAAATGCTCAGAGATTTGTCAAGGTGATGTACTTTCCAGGGAACCTTGTTACCTGAACCCTGTTCTGCAGAGACAGTAAAGCTGTAAAAGTCACCATTGGTCTCTAGCAAAACTCAGAGGCTTGGGCGTAGGGATCCTAAAGTCAAAGTCCACCTCCATTCCCCTAAAGTCTGGCAAAGTTACTTCTAGCTGGACATTTCATTTTGTCTTACAGAATGTTGTGTCCCTGAGCAAAATGGGCCATTCAACTTTTGAATAGATGTGTAATATGTGTGGTAATTAGCAGTGCATGGTGAGAGTGAGTGTGCGGGTTATAGTTATATTACAGCATTAGCAATAGATATTTGAGATAACTATAACTGGTAAACTTTGGTGGTTTTGTTTGTTTAAAACTGTTTGTTTTGACTGATATTTTTACCTAACTATAACATATCTTTTAACCTTTGTTTTTTTAAAAGAATTTTTAGGTTTTTTTTTTTATTTAAAATATAATTACAATTCATAATTATAACATCACTAGTTATGTTTTGTTACTGTACATAAAGCCAATCCCTGACATGGCCTTTGGCCATATGCAACAGGGGGTTGATGGGAGGGCCTGGCTTGTGACCAGACCCTGAGGCTAACTCCCTGCATGCCAGGCCATGAGTCAAACCCATTAGTGAAGCCCCCTAATCAAGTCAATTCAGGACCCTGGGATCCCATTTGCCGAGGACTTTTTTTTAAAGGGAAGGAGGTGCATGTCTCCCCATTTCAATCCACAGGAGTCCTTGTAGACCCCCAACCCATGGGGCCTTTAAGTGAAGGGGACTGTGCACCAATAGTGGCCACGTTGTCCCATTCATAGGGACCATTACTTAAATATAAGGAAGGGGCAGGCTATCCCCCTCCTTGAGCCTTAATAGGCCCTGAGAACCCTGTTCCCTAGGACTGAATACCTTAGAAAAGGGAAGAGGGCTGGTCTGGCCTGGCCCACCTCCCTGAGCCTTATTAGGCCCTGGGGATCCCACCCCCTGGGACCACATGTCATTAAAAAGGGGAGGGTTCCCTGTGCCCCCCTTGCCAAACCTTACTGGGACCCCACCCAAGCCTTGTATGGCCCCGTGATCCCCATCCTCAGGGCATCCACCAAGAAGTCCTAGCCGACTTCCTGTATGCCGGGGGTGTCTACATAGTTCCAACATTGAGGGGGAAGCATGCTCCCTCTAGGTGGGAGCAGTATCTGTTCTGTTTCCTTTCCCACAAGAGTGCAGGCAGGGAAATAGATGTATGCCCCCACCTTAGCCTTAGATGAAGCATTTTTAAATCTCGAGCTGGCTGGGAAAAGACGTGCCTTCTCTGCCCATGCTGCTGCATGCCGGGAAGGGAAATTTGCTCCTGCCTAACAGGGGGTTTAAAATTGCCCCCACCAGGTAGAGCAAACATATGTTTCCCTTCTTACTCTGACGTGGACAGAGAAACTACTCTATTTGTGGAATTGGGCTCATCGGGACAGAGTAATTGAAACTGCTCTGGGGGATGAGGGTCCCAGGGGCCTTAACAGGCTCAGGGAAGGGGGTATGCATGGCTCCCCTCCCTTTTTAGTTTGCTTTGGCCAGGAGATTGGGGCCCTATGGAAACACAATCCTAAATATAAATACCCAGTATATATACTAAATCTGTCTTCAACACTAATCTTTATTTTTGATAAATTATAAAGTCAACTTTGAATGCATCTTCTACCTTTTTGCTAACTGGAAGTTTGCAGAATAGATTTTCATTCACTATTAAAACCTATATAAGCATTATGCACACCATCCTGTAGACCACAAGACACACTTAGGGTTGATTTGGCTAACTTATATAAATTGTTCTTTCAACATGCCAAAATAAGTTCCTTTTATTTTTACTGATGCATTACTTTCAGCTGCAGTCACACAGGTCTATGTCTATGTCTATGTACTACCATTAGAATATGTGGATGTTTTAAATGTACACTGCAGTCCACGTTTGACCATTCATTTTAATCGTATGGTTACTTTTCCTGAGCCAACTTACTTAAACATTTTCCATAAGTTAGATAAGCCAATTTCATTTACCTACTTATACCTCATGTTGACAGTTCAAAGCGGACACACACAGAAATTAAATGAAATTATCAGAAAAAGCAGACAAATATAAATCTGAAAAAAGGAAGGACTTCTAAAAATGCACTTATACACAACAGCCACAGTACTATTGCCTGAGGCTTTATTACTGTTCTACAAACTTATTTGGGAATGTCACAGTAGTTAACATCAATTTTTGAAGACAACACAACAGAAAATATGCCTGTCATCTGAATTCTGTGCATTTTCCCCACCTGACTTCAATAGAACTGTCAAGCGTTTTCTTCTGTCTTTGGGGTTGCACAGACATTCAAGCCAATGTATTTCCAAATCTAACTTATGCGGAGGTCAGGAGAGTTTTTTGCTTGACTTCGGCCTGGGCTTTTACACTGTAGTCAACCTTCTCCTTCACTCACCAGCTTAAGGGGGATTCTACATGGATCTCTTAATATTGTGGCTGCCTGTCTCCTGATGACCTACCCTTACTTGATTCCTGTGTGCCCACAATTAATCCCAACCAGCCCTCTCAGGCCGCACCAGCAAACTTGAATACCTATGCATGGTCCCTCAAGTTGTGGCAGCCTATTGGGTGACCTGCATCTACAAACCGTGTCCGGCATAGGGTTATTTACTTTGGTTTCCCAGGTCATCCTTGCTAAGGGCAGACAAAACAAGTTCTTTACCCTTTGTACTGGAGGTGGATTGCTGATGGAGGGAGGCCATTGCAGGACCCAATGGACATCGTACAATGGCATTGGCTATGGAAGAAGGTAATTCACACATCCACAGTACACCGTAGCCATATGTGTCCCCCTGCATTAAACACTACACAACACATACACGCTATTATCCAGTATCATGCCAAAACACACATTGCTATACATCAATGACACAGCATATACACACTATTGATACTACACCCACACACAATACAATCATGACAACCGACACAACTACACACTCATCTACACAGTCAGACTCACAACACACTACACACATCATGACAATGACCACCACACAACAATGACACTCACCTAAATGTTATACAACACAACACACAACCAAACATTCACAACATCCGACCCATGTGCAAGTGGCACACAATCAGACACAACCACATCACCCACTTTAGATCCATCCACCTCAACCAGCCAATCCAGTCACACACACACACACATACACATACTGGCTCACATACATAACTGGAATCAAAACATAACAGGCACAGGTCCCCTTCCTATGTGCACACATGGACATAGTTGGCAAGTGTGAATCTTAAATATTGTGGTGCCAGAATTCATTTGGCAATGAATACTGACATCAAAATGACATCTGTGTGTGTGCATGATATGTGCCTTGTACTAGTGTGTTCCCACCCATGACTGACCCAATTTTGTTCCAGACATATGAATGTCACAGTAATTTAAGATAATTACTGTGACATGTATATGACTGCAGTGGTCCTGAGCTCATGTGCAATGACCACACAATGTAGACTGGCAATGCGGATTCCCTAGCTTTGAGTCTGACGATGGCAGGGTTATGTTTTCACTGTGGTCTAGTGGCAGCAGCAATGGGAGGTCTTGTCCAGTTCTGTCCAGTCAAAAACAGAAGTGGAATCATTCCCTTCCCCAATCTACCAAATCAGATGTGGAAGTAGCACCGCCATAGTTGGCTTGGGGGGAAGTCACATCCAAATCTGCTTGACGGGAAGGGTTGCTGAAGTCCCACTGTCAGCCGCTTACTCCTATAGCGCCATCAGTGCGGTTGGGAAGTTCTGTCGGAGTCAGCAGGACTTGGGCGGGTTGTAGGCTATGGGACCTTCAAAATCTAAATCAGACCAGTAGACTGCCTGGTAGGCGGATGGATTTTCCATAGAAAAAATTGACTACAGGACCTTACTGCTAAGATCTTGACCAGAACCTAAATTACTTCTTAAATAGACTCACCTGCAATTCCACACCCTTCAAATCAAGCACTTTGCCAAGTTATAGTATCCACTTCATTCCATGATGACCTTTCGTACATCATGAGTTGTATTAAGCACTATATAGATGTTCCAACAATGTGCGCATCAGTTGTCTCCAACTCATGCCCACCACATTGTACCATTGAATCACAACCTGTTTAAAATCCTCTCCTATTTGTTGTCCAAAGCACTGCATTCCTACGAGGCCTCTTGCCACTCCTTAATTGAATGACTGCAAATCTTCACTTCTCCCTACCGTTCTGGACCACTGAGCCTGCAGAACAAATGTTAAGTCCTATCGCTTGTCCCGACTGGCCTGTGTACTCAAATACCTCTACTCTTGCACCTGCCCATGTCTCCATACCATGTTCCTCTGCCTAGCTGTACTCAGCCCCATCTAAACCCTTTGTTGCCGCTTCTATTCTGAATGAGGTCCAAACTTTCTCTCTTCTAAGCCCCCTTGTTTCAGGTATTTCCTCAAAACTCCCAGCACGTCTCTGTCAATCACCCACAAACTGTCCTCATGGTGAAAAATCACCCCTGTCCCATCCATCCAAGCCTCATAAAGCCTCACACCCTCTTGATTGGACATATCACTTCCTCTCCTGATGCTGTGATCCAAGTCATGCTCGCCTTTCCCATTTGATCCCCTTTGCCTTTCTCACAAAAATGCCATGATAACCCTCCACATTATATTCGCCTAACACTGTCCCTCCTAACCATATGACCAATATCTTGAAGGTCCAAAAGAACAATACTGTGAAATGGCTCTCAATAATGCTCTCTCTCAGGTGAAGTGCATGCTTGCTTCACCTAGACCAACAGCCTCCATAAAATGCCAACTGTGATTGTCTTACACACATCTCCTCCCCTACCATTGTCCATGGCCATCTTTCCATGATCCTCTTTTGTAGTTAAACCCCACAAGGTTTGTACCCCAGAAACTCTTTCAATATAACACAACCCAGTGGGTTTGTCCCTAAGGTCACTGGGACTATCTCTGAATTTGGCTCATCAAAAAGGTTAATCTGCTTACTCCTTCTTTCTTCCAGTCCTCCCACATTTCTATCTCTCCTCCTCACATACTGAGTCAACAAACAAAGTCAAAGCCAGCTGGTAAGTTCCCCTTTTAGATTCCACAAGCGATTTCACTGCCAGCAGCACTCCTCTTATTTCTGCTTGGGGGGGCGGGCAAACCACAGAATATAGTACACTTAAAATCAGATAAACCATCAGCCACACTATTGTCTAGTCTCATTATATCGCTTATCCTCAATTGCAAGTTTCAACTCAAATACATCAAAACTGGTTCTCCGTCACTGGTTCTTTATTACCAGTCTGATTATCACATGCACCAAAGACTCATTGTCTATTCCCAAATATCACTTTTCTGCCCCTCATTTTGTCTCACCACAGTCTCAAAGCCAACACTACTGTAAAAAAAATAAGGCATTACCTTGATGTTTGACCCATGGTGCCTCTAACCATATTTAATCACACCATTGGTCCATTGGTTGTTCCACTACACTCCAAAACCTCCTGTACTTCTTTCTACTGTGCAAGTGAATGGGTTATCAAAGTCACTCCATTGCAGTGTTCTCAAAATCTCAACCACATTGGTAAGTCCTGTTTTACCTTATCCGTCATCCTGATCCCGTGGTGTAACTTAATTTCCCATTTCATGGATAATGCCTGCTGTCTGCTATAAATCCTACTTTGAGTGACCATCTTTCAGGTAAGTTTAAATAGCCCACATTTGCTGAAGTCTTCTTAATTTTCATCTCGTTTGCATAGCACTTCCTTTAGAAATTCTCTTAGAGTTGCCAGTTTGTCAGCTGGTAGTCGTGACTCCATGACCTCCATATCGATACCAAGGTGTGTCAGGCGAGTGCTGTGAACTTCTACCTTTTACAGGGTACTTATAAGTCTGTTGTGCTCGTCAGCCATTCCAGTTGCAGTGAAGTCAATCATCAGAATCTCATTAACGCAGTGCAGCATCTGCTCTGACCCTGACACATCTCACCACTCACTAACAAAAGACCTGAACTTTTCACACACTCCTCATGCCACTGAGCAACACATCAGCACTGCTTTGTCTATGTAGTATTGATCTTAAAACTGAATTCCCAGCAGCTAACGATCATGAACGTCATGCTGACCTGATATCAGGCATATACCTATCAGCTCACATTCTGCATGTTTTCACCATCTCAATTGTAGTATCTGTATTGCAGTAGCTAACTGAACAATCACTGGGAACAGTGAAGTGACATCGTCACTGGATACAATTGGCATATTCACTCAGTCCAGGTTTCTCCGTTAGGACTTACTCTACTTTTTGGAGGTCGGCCTCCTTCTGTGAGGCAGTGAGGCAGGCTGTATCTGAAGAGGGCTCCCAAGGGCTTGATACTTTCTCGCAGATAATCTGCCCACTTAAACAAATTTGCTGCTGTGGAGAAACTCCAAGACGTTTTCTCCAGGCCAGAGAGGTCGCATCTTCACTGGCTTGACTCTGATGATTGGAGCCGGTGCCCCAGAGGCATGGAATTCCCCAAAAATGTTAAGCCTCAATTTTGCAGGGGTCAGTCTCTTTTTCACCTAATGCTTCAGGACTTCAGGATAAGCCCTAAGGACTTTTAGGTCTTGATCCTGCCAAAGCTTTGCAGGTACAATTCGGCAACTGGTCTTCCAGGAAAAGGTTTTTTTGTTTCAGCTTGTTGTGACCCTGTAGCAACATAGGAAGTTGGGCCATTGACTATTGGAATCTACTTCTCTGGCTAGAAGCACTGGACAGGTTAGAATTCCAGTGCTCCTTTCAGATCACAGCAAGCAGGATCTTGTCCTCTTCTATTCTTTTGTAGGTCTAGTAAGTGTTCTGAAGAGGCTGGCTTGGGATGCCACATTTATGTTGGCACCAGCTAATAGGTGGGGGTGACTCCTATGGAACCAATAGGGTAAAAGATCCTAGAGCCAACCCTACCCTCATTAGCAGCCTTTTCTGTTTTCCCTACTGCATATCATCCCAATATGCACCTTAATGCTAAAATTCATGATGGAGAAACTTTTCCCCCTTTGTGCGTAGCATGTATGCATAGAGGTGTAGTCAGAGAAGTGATCAATCCCCTCATCAGTGTTGCCAGCAACCTGTTCTGAGGGTAGCCCTCTCCACACTGGACTTGATGCCAGCCTGGCTAGGGGGACAAAGAGCTGCGTGCTGCAGGTCTAACCCTTACTTGTGAAAAGGCAGGCCCAAGTCAATGAAGCTTCCAGGTCCACCCTAACTGGTCTTTCTGAAAGTGGAGAAAAACACCTCTTCACACTTAGGCCATTGTTCCTGTCCCGGGAGTAGATGTCATATCTCTTTAAAGGTAAGCACTTGCTGGGCAGCTGCTCGAAAGCTAATGTAAATTAGCCTCCTCTAACATCAGGCAGGGAAAAGGTAACTTTCTAAAAGTTAGGTTTGTCAACTATTTATTAAACATCTAACTTCACTAATGGATTGGACTTTCAGTAAATGTGAGAAAATGTTTTGAATGACGTCTATTGTCGTTTTCTATGAAAAGGTACAGATGAATCTACACTTTGACATTTTCTAGGATTCAGTTATAACCCTGGCAATGAAAATAGCTTATGAGGCATAGTCACTGAGGGTACATGTACATTTTAGTCTTTCACATTTTCCACTTCTCAATATCAAGATGTATCTACGTGTGAATAATTAATATTTAAAAGGAGGGGTTTCCATCTGTCAAAAATGGTTAGTTAGACAGGTTTGACAGAAGGTTTTTAGGCTGCCGCAGTCAGGCACACATGGTAAGGCTTGTGCCATGTTTAGAGCCCCATTCTGTGGCTGGCACAGCAGGTAATGCAGTGGTAGCATTTAACATCCAGCTCCTGGGTGTGTTATCTACACACATACTAGAGTATTATAGACAAAATAAATATGTAACTCAGGGATAAGCCAGTTCAACCATCTTCAAAAGGGGTGAATAGGTATTGTACTCCTGCTTGTCAGAGGTAACAGTGCATGAGATTATACGTCTAGCAAAAATAAGGTCCAAAAAAAGTGAACCATAGTGGGTGACCATGTCAAAAACGAGGATTTGCTACAGTCCTCAATATCAGGTGTCTCTCCCCTGCGTTATCCACCTCCCAGGTAAGGCAATGTGAGCATCTTGTTTGACTCTATCACATTCTCTTTCTTACAACTTTCAATCTCTCCTTTTTTCACCTGTCATTGCACTATTTCTTACCCTTTATGATTCACTGTGCTAGGCCCCATTGCTGCATCCCACTTTCATCACCCCTACATCAAATCCTAGGCTTTCAACATCCCCTCTCAAACGTGTCGTACTTTGCGTCTGAACTTCTCTTACTCTGTCATTATGCCAGCTACAATTCCTGCACTCTGCAGCCACACTTGGGTGCTCACCTTCAGTCAGTGTATCCTACCAAATGCCTCAGTAGTCACAATTTGAGTCCGCTACTCCATTTCTTGATCTCACACCTCCTGGGCCTTTATTTGTGACTGTCCATCCTTCTCCTAATCATCCCATGGATAAATGCCATCTATACTTCGGTGAGTCTCCTGCAGTTCTTCCTGGGATGGAGGTACATTCTTTCCTTCTCTCATATACCTACACCTCTTTTTCTGAGTCAGAAAGGTGGGGGGAGTAATCTCTTGGCTATCCTTCCTTCTACAGTGTCCCTCATCCCCAACCTTTCTGTCAAACCCTTTCCATCATCTCCTAGGCGGTACACATATCTGTTGTTCGATTCCTGGCTGTTTGTTCTGTCATCTTCTATGCCCCAAGCCCAGGTGCTTCTCACAATACACATCCCTCCCCTGAGTCTGTGTCTTCTGATGGCCATTGGGCTGTAGCCACCCAGTACCTGCCCTTGGCTTAGCTTGCTCACCACCCCTCGTACAGATCTGAGAGCAGCCCTGTGCTTCACTGCTCCACCAGCACCTCCCTGGACCCCAAAACAGTTCCCTGTGCCCTATACATCCTTGCTAAATGCTACTACTCTTCTTAAGACAGAGGTGCCTTTTCTTCTTCCATCAATTCTGCCTCTACCCAGTCAACTGTATGGGACACACATTCCTTCTGCCCCTACGGTGTCTGCTGTGCCATGGCCCATACAAAACTCCAGTCTGGGCTGCAGCCAATCTTAGGATTACACCCCTGGCCCCACAGTGCTCATGCCGCTTTGCCCTTCTTGTCCAGATCCTTCCGCTGCCTCTCTGCTCTAGCTCTACTTTGTACTTAGTCCTACACTGTGATATACCTCTTCAAAGTCTAATACTTTCATCAATGTAGCTTACATTGGAGTGGGAACAGTAAATGTAACACCTTTATTGTCTAACACCTTCTCAGTGCATAATATTTTGGTTGTTAATAATAAACCATATTTTTAAAATATGCATACACTTTTAATTGTTGGCCAGTGTGCTTAGTTTGCATGTTTTTACAAATAACATATACGCTGGATTGTTTAACTTAGTTTTTATTAACACATTTTATGTCACTTTTTACACACAGCTTCATATTTATTATTTTTATTATTTTGTACAAAGTTTTTATTATAACTCCAGTTTCAGGTAATTTTTATAACATATTTTTCACTCACATGTATACATTTTTATGTAGTTTTTGTAAGCATGTATTACATCTAACTTTTAACATAATATCTTATACTGTATATACATTTAACATTGTCATATTTTGATTTATTTCACATATTTAAATATTAGTTTAAAAAAAAGTCTTTATAATTTTTTTACGAACATTCAAAAACGTTTTGCATTGTGTCTATTAAGTATATGTTAATTAGTACAAAAAAACAATATTTGTAAAGCACTTTTCTGAAACAGGAAGTTAAGTTGGTTATATTTTTACCAACATTGATGTTTAATTTCCATTTTTTTTATTTTCAGGCAACTTCTTTTAATTTAGTTTTTTTGGGGGTTTTGATAGTTTTGGAAGAATGTGGATTTTTTCCTATGGATATGTTTCTGTCTGTTTCATTTTTGAATTTTCTTGATTGTTCTGGATTTATTTTTTGGATTTAAGGAACTGTAAGTTATATTGTTAATGGGAGGGAAATGTTTACTTGTTTTAAAGTTATTCATTTTTTTTTATATTCAAATAATTGGGTTGTATTTGATTTATTTACTGCTAATTGGTTGTTGGTGTTTACCTAATAATTTGTATTGTATGTGTGCTTTATTTATTTTTACCTCTCAGTCTTACCGGGAGTTTCTTCATAATAGTATATTGAATTAGACAGATTGGTCAAAATAATTCAAATATTATTTATAGATTGTTTTTTAATTTACTTGGAGGGGTATGCTTTTTACAGTATTGTTCTAGCTATGGATTCCAGATCGAGTAGGCATTTAGGGGGTCATTCTAAGTCTGGCGGGCGGCGGAGGCCGCCCGCCAGACTTCCCCCTCCGAAATACCGCGGAGGGTATTCTAAGTTTTTCCCTGGGCTGGCGGGCGGTCGCCAAAAGACCGCCCGCCAGCCCAGGGAAAAACTCCCTTCCCACAAGGATGCCGGCTCGTAATCGAGCCGGCGGAGTGGTAAGGTGCGACGGGTGCTGCCAAGCAGACAGTGAAATACTTGTAGGGGCCCTCTTACGGGGGCCCCTGCAGTGCCCATGCCAGTGGCATGGGCACTGCAGGGGCCCCCAGGGGCCCCGCGACCCCCCCTACCGCCATCCGGTTCCCGGCGGGCGGACCGCCGGGAACCGGATGGCGGTAGGGGGGGTCGGAATCCCCTCGGCGGCGCAGCTAGCTGCGCCGCCTTGGAGGATTCAATAGGGCAGCGGTACACTGGCGGGAGACCGCCAGTGTTGCCGGTCTGACCGCGGCTTTACCGCCGCGGTCAGAATGCCCTGCGGGGCACCGCCGGCCTGTCGGCGGTGCTCCCGCCGACCCTGGCCCCGGCGGTCTAAGACCGCCGGGGTCAGAATCACCCCCTTAGTATTAAAAGAAAGTTGTACTGTATGGTGTAGCTTTTCATACATTTCTTTGTTTTGTTTGGATGTTTTAGGCTTGATTGGGGTAATAGATTGCTCGGTTTGTTCTATTCTAAGCTGTTGGTAGCTTTGTTCTTACTTTAGGATTTCTAGGGATTGATAGAGTGTAGAGGGGCTTCGGCTTAGTGTGGCTTGAAACACTTGGGGGGTGATTCTGACCCCGGCGGTCTTAGACCGCTGGGGCCAGGGTCGGCGGGAGCACCGCCGACAGGCCGGCGGTGCCCCGCAGGGCATTCTGACCGCGGCGGTAAAGCCGCGGTCAGACCGGCAACACTGGCGGTCTCCCGCCAGTGTACCGCTGCCCTATTGAATCCTCCAAGGTGGCGCAGCTAGCTGCGCCGCCGAGGGGATTCCGACCCCCCCTACCGCCATCCAGTTCCCGGCGGTCCGCCCGCCGGGAACCGGATGGCGGTAGGGGGGGTCGCGGGGCCCCGTAAGAGGGCCCCTACAAGTATTTCACTGTCTGCTTGGCAGACAGTGAAATACGCGACGGGTGCAACAGCACCCGTCGCACCTTCCCACTCCGCCGGCTCGATTACGAGCCGGCATCCTTGTGGGAAGGGAGTTTTTCCCTGGGCTGGCGGGCGGTCTTTTGGCGACCGCCCGCCAGCCCAGGGAAAAACTTAGAATACCCTCCGCGGTCTTTCGACTAAGCATAATGATAGGGGCATGCATAGTAATAAGACCAACAACAGGGGTGACTAGAGAGTATCTTCACTGGTTAATAATGATGAAGGTACTCAGTGTAACGATTTAAATTGTGAAGAACCAGAGAACTCACACAATAAAGGCATGTCTGTATTGTCTTCTGATGATCAACAGCAAGGTAGAGGTCCAGGTATTCGTATCTCTGGCAGGGGCATGACTTTTCAGAGAGATATCCTTGACATACCAGCTGCATCAACTCTGTATGTTATTGCTTTAGTCAATGGTTCACCCTTGAAATGTGGGTCCCTGGATTCTTATTCCCAGTTCAATCAATTAACCAAACATGATTTATAGAGCATGGCTAATCACCTGCAAGGATATCCAGGTGCAGAGATCATAGCTGCTAAAGGGGTTCAGTTGAACAGCCAGGTTTTAAGTCCTTTCCTGAATCCCAAAAGAGATGGTGAGGTCTGTGGCGAAGGGGGAGGTAGTTCCAAGATTTTGCCGTGGGGTAGGAGAAGGGGCGTCCTCCACTGTTTCTTCGGTGCATGCAGGGAGGTATGCGCAAAGGAAAGGGAATCAGAGTGCAGGTCTCTGGAGGAATGGTGGAAGTTCAGGCGGTGGTTGATGAAAAATAGAGTTGTTCATTGGATTGCAGGGAGACTGGGTCACTTACCCTATTTGTATAAATGTTTTTACATGATTAGAAGAGCTTCACAAGTGACTAAGGCCCTTAAAAGAATTAATGGTGACTACGTGGTGATAAGTTTTAACAATGCATACATCACCAGTCATTTTTTAGGGTAACTTAAGGCTAAACACAAACATTTCCATGGTAATAATGCAGTGCCTTTGTTTTTTTTCTATAGACATCTCTCACGAAACACATCTTTGACATGCCATCTTTCAACAACCCAATTCAATGATATGATTTTCCAGTGAGTAACAGCTTTGAAGCCTTAAGCACTATAGTTGTCAATGACTGACAGCCCCCTTCAGTGTCACAAGGTCAAATTACCATGGACACTTGGGAACTTATGCTTGAATATTACGTGTCTAGGCAGCAAAAGAGGAGATCATAGTTGGTTGACATTCTTAAAAAATTACAGTATTATATGCTTTCAGGAAACATGGGAGACCGGTAATAGCTTACTCATGAAATGTATTGTGGCTTCTCAGTTCCAGCTATCAGTTCACCTTTTGGGAGAGTCCAGGGTAGCCTGTTAATATTAATTTCCATAAGTCTTAAATGTAAGATCCAACAGTTAAACAGGGGTTCACCTAACTTACTTGCAATTCATTTGGCATTTTCTGAACATGGAGGCTTATAGTGTAAATACTGTCTGTGTACTGTGGGTCATACTAAGTTAACAGAAGGATTCCTGAAAAGTTATACTAATACGATGTATACTATATTAGAGGGGCATATCCCAGTACTCTTCATAGGTGATTTCAATTTATACCTTTGCCACAATCGTCATGGACTAGAGAAGGGCATTCATTCAAACTCAAAAGTTAATGCACCCCATTTCACTCACTCTACCCAGGGAGATTCAGTGAACATGGCCGATAATAGTCTTACAATTATTCCTGTAAAAGAGGCTTATATTGACTTAGATACACATAGGGGTACACCTACTTGCACAGGAAGGGGGCAGTTTACATTGATTGATTATCTTTTGGTGTCTCTAGCATGGTTACTTTGTTAATGAAGTACAAGTTCCTCTGTGATACCCAGGCTGATCATAATACTGTAACAGTTTCATTTTTTGGGGGTATACAAATTGGCATCTGTGGGGCATCTGGCCAGGGGGTTGGAGACAATGTTATCAAGGTCGAAGACGTAAATGGAAGAACATCTGCCCCAATATCTTTTATGCAAGATTGTTTATTATTTGTTTCAACATGATAATGGTTTGCTATGATGATAGGCAGATAAATGCAAATACAATTCATTATTTTAAAGAGATTAGTCATAAAGGTGGATCCCTACCACCGTCGGGATGTTGTCACCTGTGTTACATAGGTTCCATGTAGATTCCTGTTTGAAGGCCTATTGCAAACTTATGAAGGTGTTGAAGGAGGTTCCTAGGGATAGGGCAATGGTAGCATCTTGTTGAGCTACTTACAAATTAGCTGTGAATCAAAGGGAAGTTGCTCTATGAGTGAGAGAACTTGTCAGTTGCAAGTCGTGATAGGAATAGCAATACATTTTGGAAGGTGATTAATCGCCCACTATTTAAACCTGACTCAGGATCTCTGTTAACGCAGCATATCTTGCCCGACAAAAGAGTTAGACATTTCAAGGCTATCTTTGAGGCCCCTGGTCCTGACCATTTGGAAAACAATAATTATTCTTTATTGTCATCTTATTATAAAAATACTCTAGTTCTAAGATGGGAGGAGGCTTGTGGTGTGTAAGATGGGCTTTCTAAAAATAAAGCCCCTCTCCCTGTTGGGGTCCCATCAAACTTATTTAAGTCCTAAATTTGGTTATAGGCAATATTCATATTACCTATATAACTGCTGTTGTCAGACATATAGGCTAAGATTTACAAGTGGCCTGCGCTGCCGATGTGTCACTTTTACTAACGCATTGGCGGCACAAGCTGCTGGCCCATATCTACAGAGCCACGCAAAGCTACTTTGTGTGGCTTTACATGGCCTTGTAGATATGGAGTAAGACAATGTAGCCCAAGTGGCTGCATTGCCTTACTACGCATCGGGGAGGCATTTCCATTGGTGTTGCATGGGTATTTCCATGCAACATCCATGGATTTTGACACATTCCCAGATTTACAAGGTTTTGTAAACCTGGGAATGTGTCAAAATATCTTCCAGGAGTAGTGTAGAAGTGACGCAACGAGGAGAAATATCTTTATTTCTCTGTATTGAAACACCTTTTTGGGAAAACAATAATTTCCGCAACACAGGCACCCTTGCACCATGGTGCAAGAGTGCCTGTGTTGGCACACAAAAGCAATTTGTACGCCAGCACAAAGGAAAAGGACAAGAATTTGCTGAATCTCATACATACGGAGCATTCCTGCCCTTTTTGTTTTGATGCAGGGCAGTGCAACAAGAAGGCTTGTGCTGCCCTGGGCCAAAACATTATAAATCTGTCTCAGAGCTCCAGCAAAATGGGCTAGTTCAATTCATCGTACTTTCCTACAAAAAGGGATATCATGATGGTTCATGTTGTTAACATCCCATTTCACTCATAAAGTCTGTTGTTAGAGTAACTGGGAGTGTGATTTTTGGGAGGTTTAGGCCCTGGGTCAATGATCATCTAATGCTGTCAGAGGCACAATACAGTTGTTGTGGATGTGGTTGAGGGATGGTAGACTAATGTTTAGATTTATATTTTTCATTAATAAATATACTGTGACTAAAGCAGGCACTATAAATGTATACATGTAGATTTTATGGACTCAACCTCTGCTTTTCAAGGGGTTAACTGGGATATGCTGTTGACCCTCATGTTGGAGATTGGGCTAGATGAGAACATTTCTTTCAGTGGGACTTACACAGGCTTCATAAAAGATATGGGGTGAAAGGTGAATGTACCAAGCAGGGGCAGCTCCCCAGCAGTGGCGGAGGGGTGTTAGCCCCCCGGATGAAGCCAGCAGATAAAAAGTACAACAATAGCTTGACATCATTTTATTTTTCATCATTTTTCATCTGCTGGCTCAGCCAGCAGAGTGTGGAGGGAGGGGTGGGGCTGGGCCATGGAAGATTGGAGGGGGAGAAGGAGATGGCGGGAGATGGGCAGCATGAGGTAAGTGTTTTTTTTACAACTAAAAGATGAATTCACAGGGTTAACAGAAGTGTTATTAGCAGGGTGAATAATTTCCTGTGGTTAGGAATTTTATTTGACTTAGCTCTTAATTGGTCACTTTTGGTTAGAGCTTGGAGAGACGTTTTTTCAAGAAGCACTGCATCAGTCTTTGATTTCCCCACAAGATCGGGCGGTAAAGGCATGGCAACGGTGATTGAATTATATAAGGCAAAGTGTGTTGCTACAGCAGTGTACGGAAGTGATGTGTCAAGGTAGGTCAGTACCACTGGCCTCCAAATCGTAGAGAATAGGGCCCATATTTATGGTGATTTGGCGTAGGGCAGTGCCACAAGGCTTCGTGCTGTGCTGCCCTACGTCAATGTGAAAGGGCAGGAATGCACCATATTTACAAAATACAGTACATTCCTGTCCTTCCCCCCTGTGCTGATGCACAATTGGCTACATAGTGCCAATGCAGGCATCCTTGCACCATGGTGCCAGGGTGCTGAGATGCATGCAGGATTGTTTTTCTGCAGCTCCTTCCTGCACAAAAACAATCCAGAGAGGTGTTTTCCTCTCCATGTGTGCTGCAGAATGAAAAATAAAGCACACATGGAAAGAGGAATAAAGCGAGGAGAATTGAAAATACTTCTAATCGTAATGCCTGCTCTGGGGAGGTTAATCTGGGGCAGTGTCAAAATCCATGGGTGTTGGATAAGAAAACCCACTACAATGCTCATGGAATGCCTCCCTGGTGCAGAGTAAGGCAAAGCAGTGACTTGCAGTGCTTTGTCTTACTACATATCTATGAGGAAATGCATAGCCACGCAAAATGGCTTTGTGTGGCCTCATAGACATGGTCGAGACATGGTTTATAGGCTTACGCTGCTGGAGCGTCACAAAAAGTGACACTCCAGTGGTGCAAGCCTCTCATAAATATGCCCCTACGTTCTTTAGATGATTACTTTCACTCCTTAAAGACTTGGCAACGTTTATTATTCATAAAGAATTGGACCAACAGTACGGCTCGGATATCATTCAGTTGAGACCCTTGTTATTGTGACTGTCTGTTTGCCTAACACCAGAGCTAGAATTCAACAGGAAGATCATGTTAATATTGGATTAATCTATGTCGATGCGCACAGCAATACATTTTTCTACACAAGCAATGCATTTTCATACACAAAAAAAGTGGGGTTACCATTGTTAGATTCCCCGTTGTGAACTCTCCGTCAACCCCAGCAAGAAGATATGTGGTCACACAGACTCTAAAGACTAGGCGGACACCAACACCAGTGGGTCCCTCCACATATCCACAGTCCACCGCAGGCCCAGGGCACTACCACTGCCAGAGTTCAGCGGCGACTCGGATGAGCACTTGGAAGGGCCAAGCACACCGTCTGCACCAGACAGGCGCAGCCAGATTCTGGAGGGCAGGGGTCAGCCAGCACCACGCAGGATTGCAACAGAGTCCCAGCAGCAACATCATGAGGCAGGTGAGGGTCCGTCGGGGGCCTTGAGGCTGCTATGTTGCAGCAGCAGCACCTGTAAAACAAGTGGATCCTCAGGTTAGACCGGAACCTGCTAGTGCACAACCGACACATGATGGGCCTGCATCGGCAACTGGACGCACTAAATAGCAATATTTCACAGCTGCGTGAGGGACAGGTGCAGGCTTCAGAGGACACCAGGGACCTAACTAGTGCTGTCCGTGACCTCTGTCAGGAGCTGCGCCATGAAAGGGTTAGCCGGCGCAGACAGGAACACAGGTTCCGGACAATGTTTGGCAGCTACTGCAGGTCCTCCAACAGGATGGCTAAATCCACTGCACTAATCGCCCGTCGCGCGGTGGCGGCACAAGTGGAGGCTGCACATAGCAGCAGGGACGTTGTCCAGGACTAGTTCACATCACAAATGTGATTGAACACATAATGGGACAGAGATCTGCCACTCCCAGTGAGGTAGCCTTGGGGGACACTGAGGACAGTTCAAGCCTCAGTAGTGTTGCCGTACCAGCAGCAGACACCAGATGGCACAGTGCCAGGCGCAGCACTGCCACTGAAGGTGACAATCAAGGTGCCAGTGACTTAACTGGGCACCCGAGTGGTGTGCGTGGGAGAAGAAAGTGACTATTGCCGCCATTACACTGCTGTTGCCACTATGAGAGAATAGTGCATGACTCTGTTCATTAGTTAATTTGCTTTTCTAACATCACCTGTTTCATTTATTTCTCAATCATTCATTACCTGACGTAAGGTAATAAATTTATATCACTACAGGTATAGTTGTCAGTGGATTTTTGTCATTCATACTCACGTCTGAAATGGTTGTGTGTGATGTCGGCACGCCTTTGCCTTCCCTCTGCTGCACTGGTCCTGTCTGCTGGCTGTAGAGGTGGTATGGGATCGTCATCCTCATCTGATTCAGTGTCACTGATTTCTATAGGTATGCCCCTGGTTGTAGCTATATTGTGCAAGATAGCACAAGTAGCCACTATTCTACATGTGGTCTCTAGACTGTACTGTAGTGCCCATCCACTTTTGTGGAGGCAACGGAAGCGACTGTTCAGCAGTCCAAATGTGCGCTCCACCACGTTGCAGGTTGGCCTGTGTGCTGCATTATATATCCGTTCTGCTGGTGTTGTGGGATTGAGTTAGGGCGTCATCATGTAGGTGCGCACTGCGTAGGCACTGTCTCCTGAAAGGGACAGAAGGTGTGATGAGTAACTGAGCCATCTGACATGGGTTCGCCATCTATGCACCAGTGTACAGAGTGACATTACCTAGTAGATATCCTTCACCAAACTCCCCAGCTAGCAGTCTTGTGTGAATGCCGCTGTGGCGAAAGATGTACGAATCATATGTGCTCCCTGGGTACCTGGCCACGAGATCTGTTATGATATAGGAGGCATTGCATATCACCTGAATATTCATGGAATGTTGGTATTTACCATTTTGGTACACATACTCTGTGGCTGATGGTGGACAGATTGCCACATGTGTGCCATCTATGGCACCTAGGACGTGGGGGAACTGTGCTATCTGGTAAAACTCTATTTTTGTCTGCTATATTTCCTGTGGGGTGTGGGGGAATCAGATGTACTGTTGGAGTTTGCTTAGCATGGCGTTGATAAATGCATTGAAAAATCTGGAGAGGGTACTCTGTGAAATCCCTCCAGCTGCTGCTATGACCCCTTGATAGCTCCCTGAGGCAAGTAGGTGTAGGGAGCATAATACCTGCACATGGGTGGGTATGCTGTGAGTCCTTAGTGTTCTGCGCTGCAGTATGGGTTGTAGCTCAGCTATCAGATCAAGTATCATGGCTGAGTTCAACCTATACCTCTCAAATATTTCCTCCTCTGTCAGGTCAAAAAGTGTAATGCGCACTCTGAAAATGCGCTCCTGTCTCCTCCTCCCTCTCCTCAAACCTGCCAAGATCCTCATCCTCCTCGCCATGACATAGAGTGCAGCCATTGTGGAAAAGAGTCAGAGGCATTCTGGGCCTCTTTATATAGGTTGCACTTGGTTACCACCTGGTTTCACTTAGTGGTATTTTGCATGTGCAAAATGCCATTCTGCGAAAATTTGCAAATTGCGATTTTTTGATGCATCTATTTGCGACTTGGAATTTGCGAATCGCATTTTGCGCCTCGCAATTTCCTACTGGAAATATCGAATCGCAAAATGCGACTCGCAAAACCAGGTCACAACGCAAAAAATCGCAATGTTTGTGATTTATTAATTTTGGTCTGCAAATGCCTTTCATGCATCACAGACCACGTTTTTGCACTCGCAAACGGCCAATTTTTGCGATTCGCACCGTTTGCGAGTGCAAAAACTTTTCATACATCTGGCCCTATATATGTTCTAAAAAGTTAATAAATGTCTGTGTCATCATATCAGATGAGTCCATAAATTCTAGCCATCTCAAGAATAAACCATGACCAAAATGCGTGGTTTCTTAGCCTTGCCACACATCTGATGATATCAAAAGCAGCCATATTTCAAGGACTACTAGGAAATTCTCTGCTACAGTTAGAACATTTAGGCCCTCATTATGATATCGGCGGTAAAAACTGCCTACCGCTGCGGCAATGGCCGCCCAAAGACCATCACGGCGGCTACCAGCCGTCAGCCAGATTTTGACCACAGCTGGATTTCTGCCAGAAGGATGGCGGAAATCCGGCTGTGGCCATGCCAGCGGTAAGGTGACGCTGCTGGCAGCAGCAGCGCCACGTCAGTAGACCACCGCATACCGTATCATGACCCATGATACGGCCTGGCAGTGTTCTGCTGGTGGACGCTGCTGCTGGCAGCAGCGCCCCGTCCTGTCTCCTGCTGGAGGACCCCCTGACATCAGGGAAGTCGGGTGCTCTGACAGGAGAGGGGGGTGTTGTGGGTGGGGTTGTATGTCTGTGCGTGCATGTATGCGGGTGTCTGATGCATGTTGTATGCAGGTGCATGTATGGATGTTTGAGTGCGTGTATGTTGTATTGTGTGAATGCGTGTGTGCTTTTATGTTTGTCAGTGTGTGTGGATGTGTTTGTGAATGGATGTAAGCATGCATGGATGAATGTGGGCATGAGTGTGTGTATGCGTGTGTTCGTTTGTGCATGAAGGTGCGTGTATGTAGTGGGGGTCTGGAGAGAAAGGGGGTTGGGGGTAAACCAGGGGAGGGGGATGGGGCAGGGAAGACCCCTATCAGTGACAGGGAAGCGATTTCATTCTTTACTAACAATTAACAACCCTGCTTCTCCTAGCACGCCATCCCTCTTATTCACTCCGTTCTCCTTCAGATATCACACCTTAGTATTTGTGCGCCCTTTTACATGTTCCAGTTTATTCAACATCTCCTGTGTACCACACTCCTTCTCTTGGCCTCTATAGACAATCTGCAGAGTTGTTGTGAACAATAGGGGTATACAAAACAGTAAGAGTATGGTTTAGCAGTGTAATTACTCACTTTAAAAAACAAATTAAGTCTGTACCCTTTTTTGTCATTACTTGAATAAGAGGTTAATGATCAGCCAAAACTTTAAATGTTGTACCCCACCCAAAGTGCTTGAACCTATCGTTTGCCCAGATAACAGCTAGTGCTGCTTGTCAAATTACTGAGAAGTTTATTTTAGCATCTTTTAATGATCTTGGTGAAAAGTTGTTGTTTTTTCCCAACAACATTTTGTTTCAGGACTGTCCCTAATACCCTTTTTCTCATGTCTGTGCAAATGATGCGTGTGCACACAGGATTATATGTTTGTAGACATTGAACTGAGTCTTTTTTAACCTCTCCAAACTTCATAATACACACTTTACACCATTCCCAATTATAATCTTCAACAAGACATATTAAACGTTTTACTCTCAAAATTCTTTATAAATTCTGAGTAATATTCAACCAAGGACATCGGTTTCTCCTTATTTATAGGTAGGAGTAGGCAAAATATGCCCTTCTACCACCAGAATTGGCCAAATTGTGGCCACTCCGCATTACTTTTCAACGCAGAGTTCAGGCCGAATTCCATCAATTGCCGCGTGGTAAAACTTTTTCTTCCACGAGGCTCCAGAATATGTGAGCTGGTGAGCGTGAGCAGATTTGACGTTCTATAATGCGATTTTCTAATGTGGGTGGTTGTTGCCATTCATGAATGGTCCTAGTCAGGAGTCTGCCTTTCAAGTAGATTTACTGTCACTCAAGTAGATTTTTTACTTATGCTTCCAGCGGTAATTTGCAGTGCAAGCAATGTGAGCTGCATATTTTACGCCCATTGTCAGAATTCTGTGGAATCCCGTGGAGTTTTTTTGTAAGCAGATGAATTCTGCAGAGTGAAACTGCGAGTTCTGCCCACCCCTATTTATAGGTTCAGGCATGCACTTTATTGAGATGCATTAGATCAGAGGAAATATTCAGAGCAACTCCACCTTTACTAATATAGGGCACAGTTTTCTCTTTCCCTACACTAGCTCAATTTAGGAAGCATTGTGCCATTCACACTTGTACAATGTGATGTCTAGGTTAGGTTTTGTTTTGTATTGGAGGGTGTTAGACCTGGCATCCTTGGCGTGGTTTCCCCTGTCTTTTTGCATTTGCTTCTTGTATTTTGACTGTGCTGGACTTCGTTTTTGCTGGTTTTTGCCACTCTGGGCACTGTACCCTGCTAACTAGTGCTAAAGTACAAGTGCTCCCTGTATAAGTTGTGATTATGATTGGTTATCCCTAATTGGCATATTTGATTTACTAGTAAGGCCCTACTAAAGTGCACTAGAGGTGCCCAGGGCCTGTAAATCAAATGCTACAAGTATTCATACTACTGACGTTGCGGATGGTGCTATCTACAGTTTACCACCGCGAGAAACACCAACACCTCCATTGAATACGGCAACACCTTTTGCATGAACTGCCTCTGGGTACTTTGCCAACAACAACGATGGTCTATCGGACTCGTTTGCCTCTTCAACTACTGACCCAGGTCCACGTAAGCTGATGTGTTGGCTTAAAGATACGTATTTTGTTTTTCCTTGGAACTATCTGTGGCTCTTACTATGTCAGCATTTGTTCTCTGGATAGGGTTTGTCGTTACCTTTTTTCTGTTGATACATGGTCATTTTCTTCCTGAGAGATCAGCGGTTGAACAGGTGGAGGAGGTGTTGAAGCCACATTTTTCATCACATAAGGTTCGAAGAGACTTGTCCTTTTTGAACATTTCTGCAGTGCCAATTCCGGATGGGATTGTGTGGGATAAAGTAATGTTTGATATATACAGTCCTACTGAGATAATTCAAATACCGTATGTCCTAAAGTTATCTATGAATGATATCATAATACCAGGCATTGTATCTGATGATTGGGATGTGAAGACAGAATATTCCAGGATGACTGAATTACAATATTATACTGTCTATGAAAATGAAGATGTTTACCAGTTTAAAGACAATTATGGTGACATGTTTTGCTATAATTATTATGGGCACCATTTTATACATAAAGCAAGTAGTCCAAAAACAATATTTGACTATACGCAATGGGAGCACTGCCCAACTCCCCCGCAAAGGAGTTCCAAAACTTATTCTGAAAATTGACGTATTTTTCTGGGCATCATCAAATGAATGCTAAGTCATATTATTTTAAGTTAACTCCGTCAAAAGATAAGCAAATATTGTTGACTAATACGAAATTAATATACTCAGATTCTTTTGTTTCCCGACTGTCGATTGAAAGGGTAGAGAAACATTGTTTAGAGCATGTCTCATTCCCATCCAAATGATTTTTTTAAATGAAACAGTACAACAGACTGGCTGTTTGGGCTTAGCAATGATTAGAGAATTGAGAATGCCTAGTATACCTGTCCCTGCAAAAACTAATAACTGGCACAAATACATAAATGCCACCTTTAGTGAGCTTACAGACTGGGTCCAGAATGGTACATTTAACACTTCATTGACACGTCCGGGCGGGTGGTTATTGTGGCCTATAGACACCAGCGGGTGTCATTGACGTTTTGTCACCTCCTCGGGGGGTTTCAGGACGAGTCGGGCAGACCCTCACTATATATCACCAGAACATGCTGAAATAATTACTACATATAGGGGGTCATTACAACATTGGCGGTAAAAGACGCTTCCGCGGTGCTGAAGACCGCCAACACACCGCCGCGGCCGCGGAACTCAGCCACAGCTACTATGACCCACATCTGGGAATCCGCCAAAATTCAGACACCCACACAAGTCCGCCACACCACAGGTCAGTGATAAACTGGCGAAAACAAATCCTCCACCGTCACGCCAACAGAAATACGCCCACACTATCACTACACACGAATCCACGCGGCGTTCTTTCATCCGCGGTATTCCATTGGCGGTACACACCGCTGCGCTCAAAATACACACACTCTTACAAAACATTCCCACATTGGACAATTCAAAATACACAGACGTGAGACACATACACACACCACTCCCACACACCCATTACAATATAAAACGCACACCCACATCACCCACAAACCCCCACGACAAAAAAATCAGAAAGAAGGCCAGAGAGAGAGCACCAGCAAGAACAACAGCATCCACAAGCACATAACACCATCACCCACACAACTTCCACGCACCTCACACAACACACCACTACATATCACCACACTTATCACCACACATTCCACCCCACACATCACCTACACCACCCCATGGCACGGCAAAGACACCCCAGGTTCTCGGAGGAGGAGCTCAGGGTCATGGTGGAGGAAATCGTCCGGGTAGAGCCACAGCTATTCGGAGCACAGGTGCAGCACACCTCCATAGCTAGGAAGAGGGAGCTATGGCGCAGAATAGTGGATAGGGTCATCGCAGGGGGACAACACCCAAGAAATCAGGAAGACACCAGGAAGAGGTGGAACGACCTACGGGGGAAGGTGCGTTCCGTGGTCTCAAGACACCATCTGGCGGTTCAGTGGACTGGTGGCAGACCCCCGCAACCTCCCCCACAACTAACAACATGGGAGGAGCAGGTCTTGGTGATTCTGCATCCTGAGGGCCTCGCAGGAGTAGCTGGAGGAATGCACTCTGGTAAGTCAAAGCTTTACTATTACATCCCCCACCCTACCTGCATGCTATCACATACTCCTATCCTCACCCCCAGCACCCCAACTCCTCACAAATCTCCCAACATCACAAACCACACATCCTAACACCAAGCCCTGCATGCAACTACAAAGCATGGACACCCATCACCAAAGCATGGCCACTGCACATACCCATACACCCTCCTAAACCACCATCACACAAGCTCCCACACAGGAATGCTAACACTGGTGTACACGGTCACCCACCCATTGCACACCATTACACACACAGATTTAACAAGCATCCTTTTATACCCCTGCAGGACACCTACCCAACGTCACCGGACAGGAGGGTCCACACATGTTCACACCACCAACAGAAGAGGCCCACAGTGATGACAGCACCTCTGTCGAACAGGATCTAGATGACCAGACCATCGGGGACCTCGGGACAGTCGGTTCCCCTCACACAGGCCACCACAGACCTTCCCCCCTCTGGAAACACCAGCACAGCACCCACCCAGCAGGCCTATACCTCCGTCCCCAGGACACGTCAATCAGCTGTGTGTCCACCACTACAGGGAACACAGGATAACCCACCACCCCAACAACAACAGGGACCTGGGGGCAGTGGCAGTGGGCACACGGTCCAGGGGACGGAGGCACTGGAACACAGGGGAACTGGGAGGGCTGCCGTGCGACAGGGGGCGGACAGGCCAAGGCAACCCACTCTCCACAAAGCCCTCTCCTCCATCATGGGAGCATACCACCACTCCCAGGAGACAATGGCAACGCTACTGGCCAAGTTTCAGGAGACCCAGCGCATGCAGGAGGAATAGTATATGGGCTTCAGGGAGGAACTCAGAACCATCAGCTTCACTCTGGGCACCATCTTAGGGGTGCTGAAGGAACTACTCAACACCAGGAGGGACACTGTGGCACTACAAGGGGCCCCTGACACTAGCATGGACGATGAACTGCCTACCACCTCCGCCGGCGCTAGTGGACAGGACGCCCTGCCACAGGACCACCACACCAGCACCCCAGCCCCTGCAGAGGGAGAACCACCCCGCAAACGGTCCCTGAGATCCAGGAACAAGACAGAGAACAATGCCAAGACCCTCACCAAGAAATGAGACCACCCTGATTGTAATCCTACTGTCCCACTTTGTCACCCTGTCCATAATTAAACTGCCCCAGCTCCACTTCTTATGCCCATATGGGCAATGCATCTGTGAGACTAATAGACTGGACTCTGCCATGGAGACTCCTCCGCCATCACCCCTCACCATTTAACTACCCCTCCAATATTTTGCATTTAAATAAACACACCTAAAGCACAAAATGATCTGGAGTCTGTCTGTGATTTCGAAATAGTGTATTAGCAATTACAGTGACAAAATGTATTTGAAATAGTAATGTCAACATACCTATGTCACACAGCTCTGAGGAATTTAAGCAGATGTCACACAGTGGGACCCACATCTGTGAAACCGTAAGGAAAAGTGACAACTCAGTGACCATACACTGGGTGAAAACGACAGACAGGAGAAAGGTAGTAGTGTAAAAGTACATGTAGTAGGCAGGATTGTATTCTTACCTGTGTTTCATGTGTGTTTACCTGTGTGCATGTCTTCTTCCTCTGCTTCGTCCTCATCACTGTCCATAGGCTCCACAGCTGCCACAACACTGCCATCTGGACCATCCTCCGGCAGAAAAGGCACCTGTCGTCGCAAAGCCAAGTTGTGAAGCATACAGCTGGCCACGATGATCTGGCACACCTTCTCTGGTGAGTAGAATAGGGATCCACCTGTCATATGGAGGCACCTGAAACTGGCCTTTAGGAGGCCGAAGGTCCGCTTGATCACCCTCCTAGTTCACCCATGGGCCTCATTGTAGTGTTCCTCTGCCCTGGTCCTGGGATTCCTCACTGGGGTCAGTAACCATGACAGGTTGGGGTAACCAGAGTCACCTGCAAATGGTGAGGGGCAACACACACACTAACCTGGAGGGATAACACCAGACCCAGACAACCATTCCCACTGACTTGCTTCCAGGTGTTCACCTAATAGCCACACATAGTGCCTCTGGAGTTGACCCATCACATAAGGGATGCTGCTATTCTGCAGGATGTAGGCATCATGCACTGAGCCAGGGAACATGGCATTCACATTGGAGATGTACTGGTCGGCCAAACCTACCATCTGTACATTCATAGAATGATAACTCTTCCGGTTTCTGTACACCTGTTCACTCCTGCAAGGGGTACCAAAGCCACATGGGTCCCATCAATGGCACCAATGATGTTGGGGATATGTCCCTGGGCATAGAAATCTCCTTTCACTGTAGGCAAATCCTCCACCTGAGGGAAAACGATGTAGCTCTGCATGTGTTTCAGAAGGGCAGACAACACTCTGGACAATACGTTGGAAAACATAGGATGGGACATCCCTGATGCCATGGCCACAGTTGTTTGAAAAGAGCCACTTGCAAGGAAATGGAGCACTGACAGGACCTGCACTTGAGGGGGGATTCCTGTGGGATGGCGGATTGCTGACATCAGGTCTGGCTCCAACTGGGTACACAGTTCCTGGATTGTGGCACGGTCAAGCCTGTAGGTGATTATCAAATGTCGCTCCTCCATTGTCGACAGGTCCACCAACGGTCGGTACACCGGAGGATGCCGCCATCTCCTCACATGTCCCAGCGGACGGTGCCTATGAAGGACAACAGCAAGCACAGAGTCAAACAACTCAGAGGTACGTACCCACAGTTTACACAGAACGTCAATCATACACAAAAGGTGGCCTGTATGTATGTTGAGACTAGGCCTAGATATGTGTGACGCAGTTGAAAATGAAACCATGTGGGTCCCTGAAATGGCGGCTGCCTGACCTCTAAAGTGGGACAATGGGATGTGGACTGGCACCGTCGCGGTAGGCGGTCAGAGACCGCGGCGCAATGCTGCATTGGTTAACATTGGACCCTATGGGTCCCAGGAGCCAATGACGATGTACGCCGGCGGTGACGGTACGCACCGCCACGGACTTGACCGCCATTTTCTATCTGTTCAATCACTCGATACCTGATCTTCGACAGGAGAGGACCTACACTGCAAGTGCTGCTGTGACCTCGGTCTGGAAGAGACAATGGCTTGAGTGTCTGGGGAAAGGGCCCCTGCCTTCAAATCGGAGGAGTTGGAGAAGCTCGTGGATGGGGTCCTCCCCCAGTACACGCTACTCTACGGTCCTCCAGACAAACAGGTAAGTACACAGGGAGCATGTTGTATGGGCTATGCCTGTGTGGAGAGGGCTGGATGTAAGAATGAAGGGGGCAGAGTGCTGCGTGCATGAAAGACGGTGAATGCATGTGCCACATGGCAAGGGTAGGGATGGGGGCCAATCACTTTGACGGTGCAGTTGGTAATGACTTCTCTTCTTCCCCTGTACATTTCATGTAGGTTAGCGCCCACCAGAAGAAAGATATTTGGCGTGCCATCGCCAAGGACGTCCAGACCCTGGGGGTCTACCACAGATGGAGCACCCACTGCCGGAAAAGATGGGACGACATTTGCCGCTGGAGCAAGAAGACGGTGGAGGCTCAGCTGGGGATGCCCCCCCAACATGGGAGGGGTGCCCGTCGCACCATGACCCCCCTAATGTTCAGGATCCTGGCGGTGGCCTACCCGGAGTTGGATGGGCACTTGAGGGCATCAAAGCAGACACAAGGGGGTGAGTACACTCTCATTCTGCTGACTTTGCATGCAGTGGAGATGTCTGGGTGGGGGAGGAGGGCTGTGGGTTTCCTTAGGCCAGGGTGAGTTCCGTAGGCAAGGCCCCTCCGTAAGGCAGGCCATGTGGCACCCCACCCCACCTCTGTAGACTGCCAAGTACAGCGATTCATGCCCCTGTGTCATCTATGTGTGCAGATGTCGTTCATAGCCTTGTAGGCCATTTCCCAGGAATTGAACAGTGGAGCCCAAGAGCGCGGCGTAGTGCAGGGGGATTCTGTGTCTGTCTTGTCCGCCAACGGTAGCGGTAATCCATGCACTCAACATGTCTTTCTTCTGTCGTCTCCCCCCCCTTTTTGTGGTCTTCCTGTTCTTGTGTGCATTAGCATCATCAGGCGGAGGAGCAGTGGCACCGGAGCACGAGGGAGCTGCATCCCACATGGCCCTGGAGGGTGAGACTACGTACTCGGAATTCACCAGTGGGACAGAGGGCGAGGGGAGCTTCACGGCGGGGACAGGAGCTGACACCAGGGACACGGACACGTCCTCTGATGGGAGCTCCCTTTTGGTGGCGGCAAATCTGTGCCCTCTGCATCTACAGGTACAGCCGCCACCCCCCCACCAGCACCGCCCTCCCAGCAGCTCCTCTGCCTTCGCCCCGTGCCCGCTCACCCAGGAGAATGGGCATCACCTTTGCCCCGGGCACCTCAGGCCCTACCCCAGTCACCCCTGCTGCCCTCAGTGAGGAGGCCATTGACCTCCTCAGGTCCCTCACTGTTGGGCAGTCTACCATTTTGAATGCCATCCAGGGTGTAGAAAGGCAGTTGCAACAAACGAATGCATTCCTGGAGGGCATTCATTCTGGTCAGGCGGCCCTTCACCGAGCTTTTCAAACTCTGGCCTCAGCACTGATGGCAGCCATTGTCCCCATCTCTAGCCTCCCCCCTCCAACTTCCTCCACCCAGACCCAATCCCCTGTACCTCTGCCTATCCCAAGCACACCATCAGACCAGCATACACACACGTCAACACACAAGTGAAGCTCTGGCAAACATAAGCACCACACATATCACAGGCACTCACGCAAGCAACACACACATGCAGACACACCAACATCCACTGCCTCCACTGTGTCCCCCTCCTCGTAATCTCCCTCCTCCCTCCCAGTCTCATCTACACTCACACCTGCATGCACTACCTCTACAGCCACTACGTCCCTCACCAGCACACCCACCAGCACACCCCACTCACGTGCAGTCACCACCCCCACTACCATTCACACGTCCCCTGTGTCCTCTCCCAGTGTGTCTGTGACGCCCCCTCCCAAGATACACAAACGCAGTAACACACCCACCCAACAGCCATCCACCTCACGACAGCCTCCAGCGAATGCACCTGCACCCAAAGTCACCAAACGTACACCTCCTACTACCACCACCTCTTCCTCCACTCCCAAACACCCTCCAGCTACCCGTCCCAGTGTGTCCAAGAAATATTTCATGTCCAGCCTTGACCTTTTTCCCACACCTCCCCCACCCCGTCCATCTCATGGGTCCCGAAGTAGCACCCCACAACATCTCCGGGACCAGTGGTGCCTGTAGTCACCGGTATGTGGAGTGCACCGGCCACCAGGACAGCCAGTGTGGCATGGAGCCACAGCACAGCCAGTCCCCCACCTGTGAAACATCAGAAGTTGGCCAGTGCCCGGCAGGAGAGGGGGAAGAATCCAGTCACCAAAGCCGCTCCCAGGGGTCCCGGTGGGAGTGTGGAGTCAGCTGTGACACCTCCCAATGTGGGGAAGGGCCACAAGAAACCTGGCAAGTCTGGGAAGAGCTGCACGGCGGAGAAGACCGCCATCATCCCCGCTGTCCAGGAGGCAACCGCCAGCCCCAGCCCAGCTGCCCAGGAGGCCACCGCCAGCCCCAGCCCAGCTGCCCGGGAGTGCACCGCAAGCCCCAGCCCAGCTGCCCGGGAGACCACCGCCAGCCCCAGCCCAGCTGCCCAGGAGGCCACCGCCAGCCCCAGCCCAGCTGCCCGGGAGTGCACCGCAAGCCCCAGCCCCGCTGCCCAGGAGGGCACCGCAAGCCCCAGCCCCACTGATCCCTGAAGGACCGCCAGCCCCGCTGCACCATGAAGGACCACCAGCACATGTACCGCTGGGCCATGAAGGACTGCCAGCACAAGCACCGCTGGGCCATGAAGGACTGCCAGCACAAGCACCGCTGGGTCATGTAGGACCGCCAGCACAAGCCCCGCTGGGCCATGAAGGACCACAAGCACAAACCCCGCTGGTCCATGTAGGACCGCCAGTACAATCACCGCTGGGCTATGAAGGACCGTTAGCACAAGCACCGCTGGGCCATGTAGGACCGCCAGCACAAGCACCGCTGGGCCATGAAGGACCGCCAGCACAAGCCCCGCTGGGCCATGAAGGGCCGCCAGCACAAGCACCGCTGGGACATGAAGGACCGCCAGCACAAGCCCCGCTGGGCCATGAAGGACTGCCAGCACAAGCCCCGCTGGGCCATGAAGGATCGCCAGCACAAGCCCCGCTGGGCCATGAAGGACCGCCAGCACAAGCACCGCTGAACAGGGCACCGCCAACTCAAGCACAGCTGAACAGTGCACCGCCAACTCAAGCACCGCTGACCATGGCACCGCCAACTCAAGCACCGCTAGCCCATGAGCGGCAGGGGCACTGACGCAACTGGGTCCGTCACGGGGTGAGTGATGCACTCTGGGCACCAGTCCCCCTCCAGAACCAGTGGAGACATCCATCCACTACCTCTGTCCTTCACAGGATGAAGCACTCTGGGCACCAGTCCCCCTCCAGAACCAGTGGAGACATCCATCCTTTACCTCTGTCCTTCACAGGATGAAGCACTCTGGGCACCAGTCCCCCTCCAGAACCAGTGGATACTGTTATCCACTTGAGAGACTGTGGCTTTGCACTCCCCAGGATTGAACAGTGGGCAAACCACCCGCTGTAGAGACTTGAGAGACTGTGGCTTTGCACTCCCCAGGATTGAACAGTGGGCAAACCACCCACTGTAGAGACTTGAGAGACTGTGGCTTTGCACTCCCCAGGATTGAACAGTGGGCAACCCACTGTAGAGACTTGAGAGACTATGGCTTTGCACTCCCCAGGATTGAACAGTGGGCAAACCACCCACTGTAGAGACTTGAGAGACTGTGAATTTGCACTCCCCAGGATTGAACAGTGGGCAACCCATCCACTGTAGAGACTTGAGAGACTGTGGCTTTGCACTCCCCAGGATACATCAGTGGGCATTGAGCCCCCTTGTGGATCTGGTGTTGTGCACTCATCCGGCTGAAGTGCCACCCCTTCCATTCCCCCTGAGATGCCTGTTGTATTTCTATCTGATGCCCCTGCAGTGTTCTCTCTGTTTTGATCGGGTATCGAGTGTGGGCCTTGCCCATGCATTTTGGGCCCAGTGGTCCATAGACTATAAATGGTGCAATACCTGGACTTGTATTATTGGTGTATATATTTGTTTAAAGTGTATATATATTTTGGAGTACTGGATTTTAATACATTACAATCGTTACAATCATTTCCTTTTGTCTTTGCATTCTTCCGGGGGGCTTAGGGGGTGTAACTGTAATGTATTAACATGTATTAGTGTGTGTGTTGTAGTGGGTGAGGGTGGGGGTGGGGGTGTTGCGTGTGTGTGTCCCTGTTTTTTGCCTCCCCCCTCCCCTGTGTTGTAGGTGCAGGACTCACCGTGGTCTTCGCCGCCGGCGTTCGTGCGCCTGGTAGAGGAGCAGAAAGACTATTGCAGGTAGAATTTGGAGTTCCGGATCCATGGTGTCCTCGTTCCTTGTGGGGTGTGTAGAGGTGAGCGTTTTCCCTTCGAAATTCCTGTTTCCGCCGTGTTTTTATCCGCAGTGAATCCGCCCCGGAAAAGGTGGCGGATTGGCCTGTCATAATAGTGTGGACGGTACATTGTCTACCGCCTGTCTGTTGGAGGTGACCTCCGTGCTGTTTGTTTGTACAGCCGTGGCGGTCTGAGTGTTAAAGTGGCTGTCTTTGTTGGCGGTTTCCACCACGGTCGTAATTGCAATTTTTTTACCGCCGGCCTGTTGGCAGTCTTACCGCAGCTTTAACACCGTCCGGCAGGGTTGTAATGACCACCATAGTGTGGGAAAATTGTGCCATCAATGGTTAAAATCATCCTCACTAGATGCAGTCAAGACACATCTTACCCTCCTACCTAATAACACTGACTTGCAAGATTTTTTGTCAGGCCCGAAGACACCACGTAGGAAGCGTTTCTTGTATGAAGTGTACAATGAAATATGGAAACGTTCCCAGCAGAAGGCTGCAGCCTGGTTAAGGCAGATAGATCAGGAAAATTTGGAAAAGGCATTAGCTGTTGTGGATAATGGAATTCACACCTTGTCCGACCGAATATATACGATTAACAACATTGTTTCCTCTACTATAGACATTAAATGATCAGATATGTCCCCTTTATATCATGGACAAAGTCAGACCAGGTCCATTATGCAGTTGGGTTGGACACTTAAGACACTGAAGGCGGGTTGCGTTCCTTGGCAGCACATCAGTTCCAGGAAGATATTTTTTTCCTTTAATTTAACGCGACAACAACAACTAATGGCTAAGAAGGAGGCGACTTATGTCATGCTCAACATTTAAAAATTAGAAAGATTGCCTTTTACCGTGGCCGAAATCCCGTCTGCAGAGTGGTTGATACACGGGGTTATTAATCTGCCTATTTCTGCCTATTTCTACGTTACAATTCACTTCTTGTTTAAAATATGTTCCAGTAGGCAGATATGAGAAGTTGGGAGATAGTTATATCCATGATGTGTGGGAGCTTCCCTTCTTGTGCAAGCGTCTCAATGGCATGAAAGAGGTCGTTCTTATGGTAGTGAATGCAAGACTTCAGTCAGTCAGCCATTCGATGATTTGTAAGCAGCTGTCCTTAGGAACTTGGCTTGCTATCTGAAGGGAGTTCCGGTCCCCTTGATTAAACGCACATTCCAGGTGCTTTCAAACGGCAGCTACGTCCTCCTCAGTAGTGAAGACTGCTGTGGCATGCGGGCCGGGATAGTTTACATTGTTTCGGTCACTAAGGTTGTTACTTGCTGCGGGAGTGTGTTGTTTCCCCCCACTAAATTAAGGGAGGTAGCAGATATCTGGCCTCACATTGCTACTTCCAAGGTGAATTTCGACAACTTAAGTAGACTAAAGGCTTTATTGTTTCAGAAGCATGTGGCCCTTACATCTGCACGCGAGACCTATGCACTTCAGGTGGCAAGGTCATCAGCAGAAATACAGTCCCTGTTAAATATCAACTTTCCGAGCCACTTTGGTGAACTCGTGGGACGTATATTTAATGCGTCCAGCACAGTTGGATTCGCACATTTTTTCAAAGCCATTGGTGTTGGTTTTGTTCACACCTTCTCTTCCATATTTGGTTTAATACCTTCGGCTATTCATTCAATTTTCGGAAGCATTTTTGGGGGATTTCCGATAACTTTGGATTTATTAGCCGGCATTTTGCTGTTGCTGTTGTTTTTCCGCAATGCTGTCCCGCGGCAACAAGGACGAATGTGGGCGCTCCCATCAGCGCAGCTGTGTCGTGAACGCATAATGCAGCACTTTGGAGCAACACTCCTGGAACATTTAGGGTGTGACTGGTCTCTGTCATTCAGACCGGTTTTGGATTGTGTGCAGCCCGTGTTTCGGTGCTGTTGGTGCGATTTGGAATATGCACTTGACGTCTGTCTCTCACAGCAGCGTCCCCCAGTGGTTGATGCTGATCTGTTGATGTTCCCGATGAGGGCTCATTACCAGACATGCGCACTGCGGCTGCGTTTGCTTCGTGAGGCTGATTACGAGATACCCTTCCTGGAGGAAGTTGATATTAACTCGTTCACAGGCTCTGTACAGGATGCCGCCTTGGTTGACACTGGAGCTTTGGAACACACCTACTCCTTGATAGTCTTTGGCGTGGATTTTCCGGTTTTGTCAACTGCCGAAGTGGAGAACCTCCTGCTTTCCATGACCACTGTTTGAATTGGATCTGGTCTCAATTAACACTGTTACATAAATTTGGCTCTTAGCCGCATGCTTATTTTTAAATTGAGGATTAATGTACTTTGGTGTCCTCTTGGCTTGTTGAAATTCTGTAGGGTTTTAATTATTTTTTAGCTTAGGGCATTTTTAGCTTCGGCTTAAACCACTTTCTACCGACAAGGGGAGGGTGTAGTGAAGCCATTTTTAATGTAGCTTTCTGCGTGTTTGCTTAATGTATTAGGCCTCTGTGCACTTTGCCCTAGATGCATTTTATTTAGCCTCGCACTGCTATTTTACAATAACCAGTTTCACAGTCTAATTTTATTTTCTTCTATCACACTGTTTAGCTTACTTCAGCACTGAAGTTCTCAAACAATACATTCTTGCTCGCTCTGTGCCTCAGTCAGGGATACAGTCTGGTACATTGTCGATAGACGTGGTAGAAGTTTAGTCTTTAGGGTTCGTAGAAAGTACACATTCTCACTTAAGGACGTTTCTTAGAACACCAGCATGTTAGTTATAAAAACACTTCCTAGTCCTGGTACACATAAGAGGGAGATTCCGACCAGGAACCCACAACTAGACGCTGACTGCCCTGTTGCAAATGCTGATCCCGATCACAGGCCTTTGCTCAGGTAGGAGGGTCGATGTCTTCCCGGGGGAACCTGAAAGGCAGGCTTAGAGCTTAACATGCTGTGCTCAAAATAGAACATAGAAGAGAGAACGTAATCTAGTTGCACTATGATAGCGTTATTCTTATGTTTCACTCTCCTCGTTACTATTTCAATCCTACTGTGCTGTATGGTTCTGGTTATTGCGACTCACGCCTTGTTATCTAAAATGCAGTTGTTTTATTAAACCAATCTTTAAAACTCAAACTGCCTTTGTCATTTATATATGAGACCACACTGTGTATGAGAGAACTGGTTGGGATCTGAGTGACCACGACTTCCCTGGGAAGCACTAAGATGTCATGCGCTCGGCTGCCCAATTGTCTCTTCCCTTTGGAGAGATAAGGCACTGCTAGTTAGCCGGAGCTCAAACCGGATTTGGGGTTACAAGGGTCCTTCGCCGTGGGTTAGACTTAGTCCCCCACACTGCGAACGATCTTACTGCCCAAAAATCCAGTAGTCTCATTAGGATAATGAGAGCCTACGCGACAGGGGGACCCCACTCTCCTGGACCCAGTCAGGGGCCTGCCACCCATCCAGTGTCTAGAGATGAGGGGGCCCTCAGAATTCAGGGCCCCTGTGCTGTGGGGGCTTCCGAGGCCTTTGTTGCAGTAGCAGCATGGTTGGTTAGCCTTGTGCCCATGGAGGGGAAAGCAGCAAGACTTTGACTTTTATTTTTAATGGGTGGTGAGGAGTATTCTTTGGCTCCACCCATTCAACACTGACAACTCTACAGTGGCAGTCACAATCAGGTTTCTTTCATGTGTCCTATGGTGGGATGAGGCTGAGGAGCTGACTGGCAAAATGTGGGTACATGGAGCAAATGAAGGATATCGCACATAAAGTTCTTCTTTTCTTATTCGTTATTTATCAGAAAAACCATTCTACTGTAAAAGGAGCTTTAGTGCGGGGACACTTACCTTTGGTGCAGCTACTTGCGCTTTACAATTTTTAGGGCATATTTACAAGAAAGTGGTGCATCAGCTATGATACGCCACTTTTCTTGTGCCCCCCTACTGGCACCTAGTGACACCATGGGTGTGCCGTATTTATGATGCGGTGCACCATGACAGTTGTTAGCACAATAGCATCAACATTTTTTATGCTATTGTGGTGCTTTGCTACACTAGCATCAAAAATGTTGACGCTAGTGCAGCAAAGTGCAGGGAGGCCCATTGACTACAATCAGTGCATAATTTTAATGCCTGCTCTCAGCAGGCATTAAAAATGATAGAAAAAAGGTCCAGTGAAAAGTTGTAAATTTCACTGTACAAATAAGTGAAGTACACTGTTCCACAAAAGAGACCACGGGTCCAAAGGGCACTTCTATAAGTAGAAGCTAAGGCCCTCACACATCCAATGGATGTCATGCTTCATCATAGGGCCTGCTCATCGTCGGGCTGGCGCTGCAATGTCCGACGGGCCCCACGAGGGGCCTCTATGCCAGAGATCTTTTAAAATGTGTGCCGTGGTTGAGTGTAGGAGTAGATTCAAGCCTACAAGGAGAGGAGAGAAGCTGGAGAAGGTAAATTAAAATTGGCTCAAGAACCTCACAGCAGTATGTTTATTATACGTGAAGGGTCTAGGTCAAGGTTAAAAACAGAGGGGAGTGGGAAGGAAATAATGTTCCTCCACTCTACCCAGAGGAAAATGGGACAAAGGATAATTGATCCTTTCGCCCTAAGTACTGGTCAACATGTTTCAATCCTTAATTGTCCCTATGAACCAGGTGGCATTTCTTCAGGACCAAAAACACAAAACTCCTAAGCCACACTAAAGAACCCAGGTGAGTGTGGAGAATATGAAGAGAATGTGATGTACATAAAGAGCTACGCAAAGAAAACTAAATAAGTATGGATCCTCCTGTATTGAGGAAAGGGCCCCTTGGGAAAAGTGTGAGCCGAGGGACTATTGTAGCCATCTCCTGATGAAGCCCCTGCTCCATGGCCTACTCAGCGGCCGCACACCTGGATGTGTAGAGACAAATAAGGCAGGCATGTTGTGGCGCAAGGCGTTGCAAAGTAGCGCAATGCATGCATTGTGCAACTTTGTAAACATGACGCAACAAAAAGGCCTCCTTAATGCTACATCAGCATAAAAAATTACACTAAAGTGGCACAAGGAGGCGCAAGGGGCTTGTAAATATGCCCCTTCATTTCATAATTGAAATTAAATCTATTCATATGGTAGGTGACTGCTTTTCTAGTATTTTGCACCTGACGCTCCCAGTCCAAGATCTTGCCAATATTTTTCTGTGGTATGAGTTCCTGCTTAGATAGTATATTAGGGTGACTTTGTTTAGTAAAGGACATTTGTTCACTTATTTAAAGTCACATCCATAGCTTACTGAAATGCTTTTTCTCCTTGAGTTGTGTTCTCCATTTCAACTCAAAGATACCTTAATTGATTTTGTCATTCTGTAAAACCTTATACAGGGTTCATTCTCAACTGTTTCTCTGGGTAGTTTAGATGCCTTGCTTCTTAACTTATGCAACTTGTATCTTCTAAAATAAAGAACTACCAAGATTTTCAAGGAGGTTTTTCTACAATTTGCATCTTTTCAGTCCTCAGTGGGACTCTCTTAAATAGACACTTGATAACTTTCCCAGGTATATTAAGTGCATGGTGGCATTGTAGTTGTTTGGAGGAGCCACCCTTCAGGGAAAAAGGAATGTGATAAATCTTTACTGTATCCAGTACTTGACAGCAGCCAACATTGTGTTAATTCATGAAAGTGAGATTTCTGAAGCAACTATAAAACTAAGAACAACCATGGGTAAGGTAAATGATTAATTTTTGGATTTGACTTGACCTACTGTTTCTGATAGAGATTGAGCTTTTGGACATTGCTATTCAACAATTTATTTGAGATGTGGTCATAAACATCTTGAATCAGAAAATAGTACACCCTAACCATGGGTGAATCTTGCATAACTGACTTTGCAGAAATTATGCAAAATGCAAAAGAGTTATGTGGAGCTACCCATTATTATGTAAAATTCCGGTCCAGCATCTCACATCAGAGAACCCTGACTGCTCCTTCCAGTCAGTTTCCCTACATATTCCTCTCAAGTTTGACCCTCTTACTACCGAAATAGGATATATTTAGCTTTATTTTCACTTTCTGTATTATCTCTGTGCCCAACGTTTGTTCATTACTTTCTCCTTGTCTGCTTTGTTTTATGTCACCTTCCACCATCCAATCATGGCAGAGACAAGTACTTGGTCTCATTCTAAGGAACACTGTGTGGGTGGTGACACCCCACAGTATTTTTGAGGAGCTTAAGAAATTGGGGTATTGGGGAGAGGGGGTGTTGAGGGTCTACCTCACATAATAATCACAATCCTTGTCAGGTTAAAACCTTAAAGTCACCAAATTACTCTGAGCTCAACCACCTGGTAGCTGTGGCACAGAGCAGACTGCCATGGCAAGCAGGGCATTATATATTGTTTCCTGTTGTGGAACTTTGTTTTTGTAAAGAAAAAACAATTACTCTGTGCTAAAGGGATGCGTCCTGTTGTAGCTTTTGTGCAATGACGGTTCAACAACTTTGTATAGTTCGATGGTTGCATTCGAAGGAGGCTCACAAGAGTCCTGCAGTGACCAACTTCAAGTAATAGAGCAATTGGATTGGCTGAGGGGGCTTATTTTCTGAAGAGAAATGTTACTGCCACCATTTTAGGTCAGAGGAACTCAGCCCTCATGTCTTTGAAATTTTAAAATAGAACAAGGCAAAGGGGGGGGGGTCAGGGTAGGGTGTACCCTAACCGCCTTGGAACTTGTGGTGGGGGCCCGAGGGATCATCATGGGGCCAAATTTTAAAAATATATTTTTTGAGGGAGTTTTGCCATTCCACAGGTATCCCCAGGAGGTCCCCAGGAAATAGACCAGCCACCTGGACTCCTGCCGAAGCCCCACATGAACAATGATGCCATGCTGCCTTCCTCAGAAGCCTTGTAGGATTGAAAATAATTGAGCTGAGTGTCTGAGGTGTGGTGCCACACATAGACAAAAACCTTGTGCGGTGAGGGTGTTGGCTGCCCACGTGAGGTTGGACACAGGGCCTGGACTTCGATATGCACAGCTTATGGCCATGCGTGGTAGGGGTAGTCTTACTTATGGTAATAAAACATTACTTTATGTTTAATAAAAACCTAGAAATTCACTGAAAACATCAAAGGTTAAAATCATGTTATTGTTAGGCATATTAATGAAATCTTACTTTGCATTAAACAAAAACAGAAATTCACTGAAAAAGCAACAGTAAAATTGACACTATAGTTAGCTGAAAAGTTTTGTTTAAACATAACATTTCAAACTAAATGAAAACATAGAAAATCAACAGTTATAGTTATTTCAAGTAACTATAACTCGTACCCTCGCCATGCACTGCTATTGACCTCGAAGATTACAAAAGTCATGACATGTTCTGTGATATCGTTGATAACATTACTGGTGACAACTGAACTTACATCATTGGCAACACTGTAAATTGTGTGTGCATTTCCCATGTTAACTTTTCCCATGTTAATTTTGAAAATGACTTCAGCCCAAACTGCTGCACGGATTTACACCAAATTTGGCAGAAAGGTAGCTTTTGGTCCAGAAATCACACATTTTGTTAATTCGTGTAATCTGTTCAGCAGCTTTCGAGAGATTAACGGAAATCCAAATTTGCATGTGTAGAGTGGCAACGAACTTGAGAAGCCTCCCAATCTTGGGCAGAGATCTGATTGGCTGCAAACACTTCACCCAGGAAGTGTTGGCTATTCTTTTTCTTAGTGCCTTTTAACTTAGAATTTAAACAATTTAGATGTGGAATCCCTTATTAGATTTTAGTCATTGTGGAGTAATTTTTCATATCTACTTTTTGCAGATTTTTTTATGGAATTCTTATTATGTTGCCTTTTGACTTTTTTACTATTGTAGTGTTGCTGGATACCAAGCACATTTTCCTATATTATGGCTGACTACTCTGTGCGAGATCTAACAGGGTTTAACCATAGGTTTATACTATGGAAACTTTGTCTGTGCCCTAACAATATTCTGGGATTTATTACTTGTCAAGACTAGACCTGATGCACCTCTCAGTTGGTTTTAATCACATGTTCTCTGTTTAAAAACAGCCCGTGTTCTTTGCAGAACTTACTTTATGAATGAGACAGTTCCCAATCAGTTCCTTGAGGCAATCTCTAGTGGCATTTACACAGGAACACCAATTTAGAGGTGAACACTAATCTGCTAAACCTTGATAATATGATAATATGATAGCCACTGTTCTAAAGGAATTTTATTTTCAATAGTTGACAAATATAATTACATCCTTCCAAATCCAGTTGGTTATTTGTTATATCAGAACTTGTGGCAGACCCATAGGTTTTATATGTTGCTATTATTTCCCTCTGCCTCTACTCCATTTAGGTCATTAAAACATTTCAAAATGTCACTTTCACAGGCCATTCATTGTTTTATAAAAAATAATAGGGGCAATTCAGAAATTAATATCTGTAGTAGTGTATATCTGTTACTATTTCCCATGTAGTTCACACATCTGTTGTCATATATCTACACATACGACTTTCCATGTCTCACGTACGTAGTTCTCCTTCGTGAATACATAGAACTATGCACAAATAGAGCTATTTTTATGTGTATGTGTGGAATGGCAGAGGAAAGTGGTTGGAAAACTGAACATATTATGCAGATTCAGAGGAACAAAGGGACAATTAAGATGGAGCATGGGGATGGCCAGACAAATACAAAAACACACCCAAACCCGTTAAATTTGTTGTAATTTACACCACAGTTTAGTCTCAGATCTACTCCACCCAGGCACTGGAGTATGTCAAACCCCATCCATGCACAGGTAGTGGTAGTGCAATAGAATCCTATTTAAAACAATGGAGGCAGGGAATACAACTACCAGAACAAAGACCTATATCTAAAATGATTACATAAAAAAAAAAAAGTTGGGCGTGGCCTGCAAGACATGACTTCAGACATGTTGTCGCCTTTCCTCACTTAGGTGGTCATTACAACCCTGGCGGACAGTGATAAAGCGGCGGTAAGACCGCCAACAGGCCGGCGGCAAAAAATTTGCTATTATGACCGTGGCGGAAACCGCCAACAAAGACAGCCACTTTAACACTCCGACCGCCACGGCGGTACAAACAGCTTGGCGGTCACCGCCAACAGACAGGCGGAGGACAATGTAACGCCCACTCTATTATGACAGGCCAATCCGTCACCTTTTCCGGGGCGGATTCACTGTGGCTAAAAACACGGCGGAAACGGGAATACCGACGGAAAAACGCTCACCTCTACACACCCCACAAGGTACGAGGACGCCATGGATCCAGAACTCCAAATTCTACCTGCAATAGTCTTCCTGCTCCTCTACCAGGAGCACGAACGCCGGCGGCGAAGACCACAGTGAGTACTGCACAGGGGAGGGGGAGGGAAAAAACAGGGACATACACACAAAACACCACCACCCTCACCCACTACAACACACACACTAATGCATATCAATACATCACAGTTACACCCCCCAAACCCACTGGAAGAATGCAAAGACAATAGAAAATGAGTGTAACCATTGTAATATATTAAAAGCAAGTAGGCAGAAATATATATATACACCATGTACAAAATATAAACCAAGCATAGTAGTCCAGGTAGTGCTCTAATAAAGTCCGTGGAACACTGGGACCACACGGTATGGGTGAGACTCACACAAGATCCCCGACCATGACAGAGAGAACACTGCAGGGGCATCAGAGAGCAACTAAACAGGCACCTGAGGGGGAGGGAAAGGGGGGGCACCTCAGCCGCTTGAGTGCACAACGCCAAATCCACGAGGGGGCCACATGCCCACTGTTACATCCTGGGGAGTGCAAAGCCACAGTCTCACAAGCCTCTACAGTGGGTGGTTTGCCCACTGTTACATCCTGGGGAGTGCAAAGCCACAGTCTCTCAAGTCTCTACAGTGGGTGGGTTGCCCACTGTTACATCCTGGGGATTGCAAAGCCACAGTCTCTCAAGTCTCTACAGTGGGTGGGTTGCCCACTGTTCCATCCTTGTGAGTGCAAAAGCCACAGTCTCACAAGTCCCTACAGTCCCTACAGTGGGTGGGTTGCCCACTGTTCAATCCTGGGTGAGTGCAAAGCCAAAGTCTCACAAGTTTCTACAGTGGGTGGTTTGCCCACTATTCAATCCTGGGTAGTGCAAAGCCACAGTCTCTCAATCTCTACAGTGGGTGGGTTGCCCACTGTTCCATCTTGGGGAGTGCAAAGCCACAGTCTCACAAGTCTCTACTGTGGGTGGGTTGCCCACTGTTCAATCCTGCAGAGTGCAAAGCCACAGTCTCTCAAGTGGATGACAGTCTCCACTGGTTCTGGAGGGGGCTTTGTGCCCAGAGTGCTTCATCCTGCTAAGGACTGAGGTAGTGGATGCCTTTCTCCACTGGTTCTGGAGGGGGTATGGCGCCCTGAGTGCTTCATTCTGCTAAGGACAGAGGTAGTGGATGACAGTCTCCACTGGTTCTGGAGGAGGCTTTGTGCCCAGAGTGCTTCATCCTGCTAAGGACGGAGGTAGTGGATGCCTTTCTCCACTGGTTCTGGAGGGGGCTTTGTGCCCAGAGTGCATCATTCACTCGTGACAGACTCAGTTGCGTCAGTGCCCTTGCCGCTCATGGGCCAGCGGTGCTTGAGACGGTGGTGCCCTGTTCAGCGGTGCTTGAGACAGCGGTGCCCTGTTCAGCGGTCCTTGAGACGGCGGTGCCCTGTTCAGCGGTGCTTGAGACGGCGGTGCCCTGTTCAACGGTGCTTGAGACGGCGGTGCCCTGTTCAACGGTGCTTGAGACGGCAGTGCCCTGTTCAGCGGTGCTTGAGATGGTGGTGCCCTGTTCAGCGGTGCTTGAGACGGTGGTGCCCTCTTCAGTGGTGCTTGAGACGCGGTGCCCTGTTCAGTGGTGCTTGAGGCGGCGGTGCCCTGTTCAGCGGTGCTTGAGGCGGCGGTCTCCATTGCAGGGACTCAGCTGCTGGCGGTCCTTCATGGCCCAGCGGGGCTTTTGCTGGCGGTCTCTCATGGCCCAGTGGGGCTTTTGCTTGCGGTCCTTCATGGCCCAGCTGGGCTTTTGCTGGCGGTCCTTCATGGCCCAGCGGGGCTTGTGCTGGCGGTCCTTTATGGCCCAGCGGGGCTTTTGCTGGCGGTCCTTCATGGCCCAGCGGGGCTTTTGCTGGTGGTCCTTCATGGGCCAGTGGGGCTTGTGCTGGTGGTGGCCTCCTGGGAAGCTGGGCCTGTGCTGGTGGTCCTGTCCTGGGCAGGTGGGCTGGTGCTGGCGGTCCTGTCCTGGGCAGCTGGGCTGGTGCTGGCGGTCCTGTCCTGGGGAGCTGGGCTGGTGCTGGCGGGCCTGTCCTGTGCAGGTGGGCTGGTGCTGGAGGGCCTGTCCTGGGCAGCTGGGCTGGTGCTGGCGGTCCTGTCCTGGGCAGCTGGGTTGGTGCTGGCGGGCCTGTCCTGGGCAGGTGGGCTGGTGCTGGTGGTCCTGTCCTGGGCAGCTGGGCTGGTGCTGGAGGTGGCCTCCTGGGCAGCGGGGATGATGGCGGTCTTCTCCACCGTGCTGCTATTCCCAAACTTGCCGGGTTTCTTGTGGCCCTTCCCCACCTTGGAAGGTGTCACAGCTGACTCCACACTCCCACCGGGACCCCTGGGAGCGGCTTTGGTGGCTGGAGTCTTCCCCCTCTCCCGCCGGGCACTGGCCAACTTCTGATGCTTCACAGGTGGGGGACTGTCTATGCTGTGGCTCTGTGCCACACTGGCTGCCCTGCTGGCCGGTGCACTCCAGATTCCGGTGACTACAGGCACCACTGGTCCCGGAGATGTTGTGGTTGAGGTGCTAGTTCGGGACCTATGAGACTGACAGGGTGGGGGTGGTGTGGGAAAGAGGTCAAGGTTGGACCGGAAAAGTTTTTTTGACACACTGGGACGGGTAGCTGGAGGGGGTTTGGGAGTGGAGGAAGAGTTGGTGGTTGTGGGAGGTGTTGGTTTGCTGACTTTGGGTGAAGGTGCATGTGCTAGAGGCTGTCGTGAGGCGGATGGCTGTTGGGTGGGTGTGTGCCTGCGTTTGTGTATCTTGGGAGGTGGCGTTACAGACACACTGGGAGAGGACACAGGGGACGTGTGAATGGTAGTGGGGAGGTGACTGCACGTGAGCGGGGTGTTGTGGTGGGTGTGCTGGAGAGGGATGTAGTGCTGTAGAGGTAGTGCATGCAGGTGTGCGTGTAGACAAAACAGGGAGGGAGGAGGGAGACGAGAAGGAGGGGGACACAGTGGAGGCAGTGGATGTTGGTGTGTCTGCATGTGTGTGATGCTTGCATGAGTGCCTGTGGGATGTGTGGTGCTTATGTTTGCCTGAGCTTCCCTTGTGTGTTGAGGTGTGTGCATGCTGGTCTGTAGGTGTGCTTGGGATAGGCTGAGGTAGAGGGGATTGGGTCAGGGTGGAGGAAGTTGGAGGGGGGAAGCTAGACACAGGGACAATGGCTGCCATCAGTGCTGAGACCAGAGTCTGAAAAGCTCGCTGAAGGGCCGCCTGACCATAATGAATGCCCTCCAGGAATGCATTTGTTTGTTGCAACTGCCTTTCTACACCCTGGATGGCATTCAAAATGGTAGACTGCCCAACAGTGAGGGACCTGAGGAGGTCAATGGTCTCCTCACTGAGGGCAGCAGGGGTGACTGGGGCATGGCCTGAGGTGCCTGGGGCGATGGTGATGCCCACCATCCTGGGTGAGCGGGCACGGGGTGAAGGCTGAGGAGCTGCTGGGAGGGTGGTGCTGGAAGGGGTGGTGGCGGCTGTACCTGTAGATGGGGGTGGCACAGATGTTGCCGCCACCACAAGGGAGCTCCAATCAGAGGACGAGTCCGTGTCACTGGTCTCAGCTCCTTTCCCCGCCGTGGAGCTCCCCTTGCACTCCGTCCACTGGTAAAGTCCGAGTCCGTACTGTGGCCCTCCATGGCCATGTGGGATGCAGCCCCCTGGTGCTCCAGTGCCACTGCTCCTCTGCCTGATGATGCTAATGCACACAAGAACAGGGAGACCACAAAAAGGGGGGGGAAACAGAATAAAGACATGTTGAGTGCATGCATTACCGCTACCGTTGGCGGACACGACAGACAAAGAAGCCCCCTGCACTACGCGCTCTTGGGCTCCACTGTTCAATTCCTGGGAAATGGCCTACAAGGCTATCGACGACATCTGCACACATAGATGACACAGGGGCATGACTAGGTGTACTTGGCACTCTACAGAGGTGGGGTGGGGTGCCACATGGCCTGCCTTACGGATGGACCTTGCCTACGGAACTCGCCCTGGCCTAGGGAAACCACAGCCCACCTCCCCCACCCAGACCCATCCACTGCACGCAAAGTCAGCAGAATGAGAGTGTACTCACCCCTTGTTGCTGCTGTGATGCCCTCAAGCGCCCATCCAACTCCGGGTAGGCCACTGCCAGGAAACTTAACATACGGGGGCTCAGGGTGCGATGGGCACCCCTCCCAAGTTGGGAGGCCATCCCCAGCTGAGCCTCCGCCGTCTCCTTGCTCCAGCGGCAAATGTCCTCCCATCTTTTCCGGCAGTGGGTGCTCCGTCTGTGGTAGACCCCCAGGGTCCGGACATCCTTGGCGATGGCACGCCAAATATGTTTTTTCTGGTGGGCGCTGACCTACATGAAATGTACAGGGGGAATAGTAAGTTATTACCAACTGCACCGTCAAAGTGATTGGCCCCCATCCCTACCCTTGCCATGTGGCACATGCATTCACCGTCATTTCCTGCATGCAGCGCTCTCCCCTCTTCCTTCTTACATCCAGCACTCTCCACACAGGCATAGCCCATACATCATGATCCTAGTGTACTTACCTGTTGGACTGGAGGACCATAGAGTAGCGTGTACTGGGGGAGGACCCCATCCACGAGTTTCTCCAACTCCTCCGATGTGAAGACAGGGGCCCTTTCCCGAGACACTCGAGCCATTGTCTCTTCTAGACCGAGGTCACAGCAGCACTTTGAAGTGTAGGTCCTCTCCTGTCGAAGATCAGGTATCGAGTGATTGTACAGATAGAAAATGGCAGTCATGTACGCGGCGGTGCGTACCGTCACCGCCGGCTCTCATCCTCATTGGCTCCTGGGACCCATAGGGTCAAATGTTAACCAATGCAGCATTGCGCCGCAGTCTTTGACCGCCTACCGCAACGGTGTACAACGCCAGCGCAGTTACCTCACATCCCATTGTCCCACTTTAGAGGTCAGGCAGCCGCCATTTCTGGGGCCCACATGGCTTCATTTTCAGCTGCGTCACACATACCTAGGCCTGGACTCAACACATATACAGGCCACTTTTTGGATTATGATTGGTGTTCTGTGTAAACTGTGGGTACGTACATCTTAGTTGTTTGACTCTGTGCTCGCTGTTGTCCTTCATAGGCACCGTCCGCTGGGACATGTGAGGAGATGGCAGCATCCTCCGATGTACCGACCGTTGGTGGACCTGTCGACAATGGAGGAAAGACATTTGATTATCACATATAGGCTTGACCGTGCCATAATCCAGGAACTGTGTACCCAGTTTAAGCCAGACCTGATGTCAGCAATCCGCCATCATGGACTAGAGCTGTGTGACATAGGTATGTTGACATTACAATTGAAAGAGCATTTTGTCACTGTAATTGCTAATACACTATTTCAAAATACAGACAGACTCAAGATTGTTTTGTGCTTTAAGTGTGTTTATTTAAGTGCTCAATATTGGAGAGGGAAGAAAAATGGTGAGGGGTGATGGCGGAGGAATGTCCATGGTAGAGTCCAGTCTATTAGTCTCACAGGTGCATTGCCCACATGGGCATAGGAAGTGGAGCTGGGGCAGTTTAAGTATGGACAGGGTGACAAAGTGGGAGAGTAGGATGACATCAGGGTGGTCTCATTTCTTGGCGGGGGTCTTGGCATCTTGCTCTGTCTTGTTCCTGGATCTCAGGGACCGTTTGCGGGGTGGTTCTCCCTCTGCAGAGGGTGGGGTGCTGGTGTGGTGGTCCTGTGGTGGGGCATCCTGTCCACTAGTGCCGGCGGAGGTGGTGGGCAGTTCATCATCCATGCTAGTGTCAGGGGCCCCTTGTAGTGCCACAGTGTCCCTCCTGGTGTTGAGTACTTCCTTCAGCACCCCTACGATGGTGCCCAGGGTGGAGCTGATGGTTCTGAGTTCCTCCCTGAAGCCCATATACTGTTCCTCATGCAGGCGCTGGGTCTCCTGAAACTTGCCCAGTACCGTTGCCGTCGTCTCCTGGGAGTGGTGGTAGGCTCCCATGATGGAGGAGAGGGCCTCGTGGAGAGTGGGTTCCCTTGGCCTGTCTGCCCCCTGTCGCACAACAGCCCTCCCAGTTCCCCTGTGTTCCTGGGCCTCCGTCCCCTGGACCATGTGCCCACTGCCACTGCCCCCAGGTCCCTGTTGTTGTTGGGGTGGTGGGTTAACCTTGGTTCCCTGTAGTGGTGGACACACAGCTGATTGACGTGTCCTGGGGACGGAGGTATGGGCCCGCTGGGTGGGTGCTGTGCTGGTGTTTCCAGAGGGGGGAAGCTCTGTAGTGGCCTTAGACTGTGTGATGGGAACCGACTGTCCCGAGGTCCCCGATGGGCTGGGCTGGTCATCTAGATCCAGTTGGACAGAGCTGCTGTCAACACTGTGGGCCGCTTCTGTTGGTGGTGTGGACATGTGTGGACCCTCCAGTCCGGTGACGTTGGGTAGGGATCCTGCAGGGGTATAAAAGGATGTTTATTACATCTGTGTGTGGCATGGTGTGCAATGGGTGGGTGACTGTGTACCCCAATGCTTGCATTCCTGTGTGGGACCTTGTGTGAGGATGTTTTAGGGGGGTGTATGGGTATGTGCAGTGGGCATGCTTTAGTGATGGGTGTCCATGCTTTGTTGTTGCATGCAGGGCTTGGTGTTGGGATGGGTGGTTTGTGATGTTGGGACATATGTGAGGAGTTGGAGTGCTGAGGGTGAGGTTAGGGGTATGTGCTGGCATGCAGGTAGGGTGGGGGATGTAATAGTTAAGATTTGACTTACCGGAGTCCATTCCTCCACCTACTCCTGCGAGGCCCTCAGGATACAGAATCGCCAAGACCTGCTCCTCCCATGTTGTTAGTTGTGGGGGGGGAGATGGGGGTCCGCCGCCAGTCTGCTGAACCGCCAGCTGGTGTCTTGAGACCACGGAACGCACCTTCCCCCGTAGGTCGTTTTACCTCTTCCTGATGTCCTCCCGATTTCTTGGGTGCTGTCCCACTGCATTGACCCTGTCCACTATTCTTCGCTATAGCTCCATCTTCCTTGCAATGGAGGTGTGCTGCACCTGTGCTCCGAATAGCTGTGGCTCTACCCAGACAATTTCCTCCACCATGACCCTGAGCTCCTCCTGGGGTGTCTTTGCCGTGCCATGGGGTGGTGTAGGTGATGTGTGGGGTGGAGTGTGGGGTGATAAGTGTGCTGATATGTAGTGGGGTGTTGTGTGAGGTGCGTGGAAGTTCTGTGGGTGATGGTGTTGTGTGCCTGTGGATGCTGTTGTCCTTGCTGGTGCTGTTTCTCTCTGGCTTTCGGTCGTGATTTGTTGTCGTAAGGGTTTGTGGGTGATGTGGGTGTGTGTTTTATATTGGATTGGGTGTGTGGGAGTGGTGTGTGTATGTGTATCAGGTGTGTGTATTTGGAATTGTCCAATGTGGTAGTGTTTTGTAAATGTGTGTGTATTTTGAGTGCAGCGGTGTGTACCGCCAATGGAATACCGCGGTTGAAAGACCGCCGCATGGGTTCGTGTGTCGTGATAGTGTGGGCGTATTTCTGTTGGAGTAACGGTGGAGGTTTTGTTTTCGCCAGCTTATCACTGACCTTTGGTGTGGCGGACTTGTGTGGGTGTCTAGATTTTGGTGGATTCAGAACTGTGGGTCATAATTGTTGTGGCGGAATTCCGCGGCCGCAGCGGAATTCCGCGGCCGCGGCAGTGTGTTGGCAGTCTTCTGCACGGAGGTAAGCGGCTTTTACCGCCAATGTTGTAATGAGGGCCTTAATATTTTCACAGGTGTATGTCTATGTTACGTAGATCTGCAAGGTGTGGGTGGAGATCTAAGCCAACCACTGCAAATAGGAAGCTATGTAGTGGTAATTATCGAGCCATTCTTCAAGGGAGACATATTTCCCATGCATACAGTAGCTAGATAGAACCCCCAAAATATTTGGGGAAAGTTGCAAGATGGCTTCAGGTTTATTCTAGTGAAAGTAGCGTTGATTGGAGAGAATTTCCTGCAGCATCATGCTCAGCTCTATCCAGGGCCAGATAGCATGTCCCTGGCCATCTGGGAGAATATGTTTGTGTACAGCATTGCAATGGAAAGTACCACTCACATGAGCCAGCAGTGCTTGAAGCACTGGAACAACCTTCAACACTGGGCCCTGATGAAGGCCAAGAACATCTTTGCAAGGTCTTCCCAGCCTTACATTAGGCATGCACTGCTGAACCTAATTGCCCTCCAAGCAATCTACCTTGCCTCCCATTACAAACTGAAAGAAGATCAGCACCAAGGGTATGGTAAGTAATGTGTACATTTTCTGATGGCTCATACTTATAGAATGCACAACTTGTTGTGTTATATGTTGTTCAGTTAGGTCTTTTGTGCCCACATTGTCATGATGCTAAAATGCAATGCATGGATTATCAAAATAAACAGGTAATTAGCTAATGGGTTATTACTTTATTGTGACACATATTTTTGTTTACATGCTTTGGAAATTCATATTGGCCCATAAAATACTGGTTTTAACAGAATGCATGACATGAGTATTATATTCATGCCTTGAGAGGCTATGTTAGGCACTGGTCATGTACAATTAGCAAATGACGAAGCAATTCACTCAGATAAAATGTAAACCACACATTGGTCAATTGAACTTTGTACACAACTATATACATGGCTGCTTAGCAAATGTTGCATGTGAATCAAATACTTTGGCACAATGGTTTCAACTGTTGCATCATGTGAGCTTCTGATTAATGCCTTGATTCCTAAGTGCCTTCATAAGTGCATTGCTTGAGTAAATGATGTCATTGGCTAGCAAAATTTCTGCCAGTTATGACGTTTTGTACATGGGTATGTGGGATTGGGAAATATGTTGCATAGATGTTCCTTTGTTCACCATGGACTTGTACTGGACAATCGTCCATGTGAGAACTCCACCTTTAGAGAGGGCAAGGGATTGCAGAAGCTGCTGTGAATCAGTTCAATACAAACTAATGTGAAATTGACAATGTGATTTGTTTTTTACATACATAAACTCATAAGTTTACAATTTTTAACCTATTCCCAGGGACAAGGACCTATGGCAGAGGAGGTGTAGGGCCTTAGCTGCAAGGTGAGTATGAAGAACTTTACCAACAAGCAAAATGGGAAGACTCAACCAATGGGGAGCCCACATGGAGCCAGACACAGTCTCAATCAAAGTGACACAGAGTGGAGAGTGCAGCAATAGGAGAGAGTGATCACTCTTGACACCACATGCCAGGATCCTGATAGGTCAGTCTCCATCTTGTCAGAAATAAACCGTGGTTTCTGAGGAAAAGGTCCCTTCCTCAATTACCCTGGGGCCATCCATAGAACCAGAGATCAGGCCCTACCGACACATAGGCATGACGCAGCCTCTCCTATCACCCCTCATTCGACAGAGATTGTCCAACTGAAACAGCACTGACTGAGGATGCAATTTACCCTGACACCCTAAGACCTGAGGCGTATCCCCTCCCAGTCCCAAACATGCATGTATCTGGAGCAATTCCGTGAAGACATAAAGCAAATGCATGCTGGGCAGAAGACTGCCACGTATGGCCTTGAGCATGTAGGAGAAATTATTGTAGCTGTACTCAAGCTTCTGCAGATGACCATGAAGTTTAACACCATAAAGTCATATTTTTATTTCCCTCCTAGAACTTGGACCTTTTTTTCCTTCAGTAAAACTGTTGAATTTTTTTTCCACTTTGGACTCTACAAATACACTTTCCTCAGCCATCCTTACTTGTATCTTGTTTTTTGAATCCAATCAAAAGTTAGTCTCCCTCCCTAGACTCAGAAAATATTTTGTTAGTTACTTACCTCCACACCCTCAACGCTGGTTACATGGACTTATGCAAATCAAGTCCTACAGGAAAAAAGAAACATTTAGAAAGTGTGGAATCAAAGTCTCAAAATACCAGACCAACACATAACCCATGCAGTTCTATAAACAACTTAGAGATGAGTGCACTGAGCATAATGCCACAAAAGCAAACATCATGGAGGCTTATTCCATATTAAAAATTCTAATCAGTCAACTACAGTTGTTAACCCTGACATGCTTATGAATGTAACAATTGCACCCACCCACTACATCCAGTTTCAACAACAAGGAAGGATGGATAAAGTAATTACGTTGAACACTTTGATTCTTCAAATTTCCACTATACAATACCATGAAGGTGCACAAAATGACAAACTATTGAAAGGTGAAAATAGGTCTGACTAATTCGAGCTGCCGAACATTTGTAACTTCACCCACTGTGAAGTGAACACATATTTACAACCCTCAACTTCCCTGAGAATATGCTCATGGAATGTGGAAGGAGTACATTTTTTAGTAAAATATCCCAAAGTAATTTCATATTGGCAACAATTCAATATAATTTTGCAAAAAACCTGGAGCTTGATTCCACTGATCAGATTCATCACTTCACTGATCCTGCCTAGAATCTCCCAATACCATTCACCATGATTGACAACATTTAGTTTTGTTTTAATATTTTGGGGCATATTTAAGAAAAGTAGAGCTGCCACTTTCCTTGCGCCCCTTAGCGCTCCCCTACCACCACCATATGTGCGCCGTATCTAAGATATGGCGCACCATGGTGCAGGGTGAGGGGCAATAGCGTCATTTTTATTGATGCTATTGCTGTACTCTGCATGCTCTGAGCAGGCATTAAAAAGTGCCATGAAAAATGATGCAAAGAAATCTCTTAGATTTTCTTGTGCCATTTTTTCGTCCCCCCTTGACGGGGGAATGACCCCTTTGCATTCATGTGCATGCATTGCGCCCCTTTGTAAATTTGGCGTGAGGATTTTGACCTTGTTGGGCCACATCAGCATAAAAAAATTACACTAATGTGGCACAAGGTGGTGCTAAGGGCTTATAAATATGCCCCTTTTTGTTTCAAAATCAAACTTGCATGTTTTTAATCTGCGCATTCTGTTTTAGCATGTCTGTTGATGTATGTGTGTGTGTGGTGACCCTAGGTTACTAAGCACATATATTACAGTTGTAAATGCATGTAGGAACAGTTATACATGAGGTGACACACAACATCAAGTTAGATGTAAAAGGTTTTCATTGCTTAAGTGAGTACAGGGAAGTTAGCCATACACATGTACAGTTGCACAGTAGCGAAACATACGTATGGGTGTGATGTGTACACAAACAGCATTAATTGGTCCCATAACTGTTCAGAGTGGTGGTGGATGCTGTCCATGCCTAAGAGAGGATCACTCATGTCAAGGTTCTGCAACACTAGACCTATAGTGGGATCAAGATGAAGTTGTCTACTGAGAGTAGATGAATTAGTGGGATTAGTGGCCCTGCAGGTGGTTGTTGACCACCAGTTGTTTTAGCTTATAACTAGGCCTTTAAGACAACTGGACTCTTACGCATTGAGATTAATCCCTGTGAGCAAGGGACAGTATAATGTTGGTTACCTCTGGAAGCTCCCTTGGAATCTGCTTCCTCAGCATCTGGAGTTGTTTCCTGTGCATCTCACTGAGGCCCTGAAGCATGTTCTTTAGGTACTTTAAGGCTTAGGTCTCTTTCTTCATCAGCGTTTAGAGGTCCTGTTTGCAGGTGTCAATGTTTCCCAGGTAGGTGGAGATGGCTTCTGTGTCATGCAAACTGTTATGGCTCTTAGATAATAAAAAGACCAGCTGCTAAAAAATAAATAAAAAAAAACACTAGTCCAGAAGGCAGCTATTACCCAATCCAATCCGTCTCAATGTGTGAATGCTTCTCATGGCTGACTTGTTATCCTCTACATTGAGAGTCAGAATCTGGGGGGTGGAGACAGTTGAATGGGAGAGACCCATGAATGTCAATTCACTGAAATGCCAGGGTAGCAGAAGTGACATCACATGCCTTTTGACCTTCAATTTCATTCAAACACACATGCTTACACATGCACACATTATATAAACGTAAACACACTCTAACTCGCAAACACACACAACATACATTTAAAAGCATTTTTTACTTACCTCAACTGCCTGAGAAAATCATATTCTAGCTAATTGTACTCCATTTTCTATTACACTAATAATGAGTAATGAAGCATTATTCACTAGTAACACTAATTGAATGTTGAAGCATTATTTACTATTAGTGTAATAAAAAAAACTAAGAGAAAACAAATTGAGTGGAGCCCTAACCATGTATGCAGCGACCAGCTGGCACTTTGTTCTTTGCACTGATTTTGCCACCTTTGAGGCCAAGGGTTGCAAAGGCACTGCCAGGGGTCGCAAGGGTAAGCCAGGGGTCACAGTTGTGACCCCTCATGACCTCTAAATGACGTCCATGGAGATACCCCAACCTCACTGAGGTTTCCTCTCCACAAGGTGATGGAAAGAACACAGGGGCACCTGAGTAGGATGGTGTAGCAAGATACTTAACTGGGGATTCTGTAGTTTATGTCGTTGGTGGCATGGAGTCACTGAGTCATGCATAGCAAGTACTAGCATCTATGACCTTGTTTTTTCTGTGTTTTGAAGATCGTCTGGCAAAGGGAAGCCACCCAGCAGAGATGTGGAATGTGAGGTTTGGTCCAACATGGGCCAACACGCTCCTTATAATCTGTAATGCTTGGGACTGTAGAAGCAGTGGGTCTTTTGATGGAGTTACATAGTCTGCTCAACTCAGAGATGAATGATCATCGTCCACTGGTGCTGCAATGGAAGACCAATGACAGTTAGACATTTTACATTTCTGAGAGTTAAAAAGAATACCGTCTTAAACTGCAAGACATGGAGTAATGTAGGTCTAGTTTCAATATGTTTCTATTAAGAGTTTCACCCCGTGCAAGCAAAGAAATCATCATCATGTAGGTTATCCCTTAACAAAATCTAAATCCCTCTCCCTTGTGGCCACACAGCAGCACACATAGAAAAAGCAAAAACGAGGAGACATAACAGTATTTCTCCTCTTTTTGCCATGCTAATGCCACCCCTGGGTTGGCGTTAGTTTTTGTAGCTGCCTCAGGTTTACAGTTTCTTGTAAATCTGGGGCAGTGTCAAAAGCAATGGGTATTTCAGTGGAACACCCACAGCAAAGCCCATTGCACGCCCCTCTGCCACATAAAACTGCATCGGAGAGGCCCATATTTACAAGGCAGCTTTGAGCTACAAAAGCAACTTACTGCTGCCTTCTAAATATGGCAATGGGCACAGTACCACCGAAACATCATTGAAAGTGGTGCTCTGGTGGAACTAGCTGCTTGTAGATGATCCCCCAAATTCTATTGTGTTGGAAAATGGGTTATTGATAAGGGCAGGTAAGTACCTACACTTAGCAATAGGCCACCAACCTTCACTTAGGTCAAGTTAGGTCTCCATAAATTCAACCTAGCTCAACCCTCATCAGCTTGGCATAGAGCAACAAGGCTTAACTTAGGAGACAAAGCGTAAAGCATTCAAATATCACAAAACATTAATCAAATAAAACACAGGAAATAGTTTAAAAATACAAAACCAATTGATACAAATGGAAGATAGGTTTAGCTTTAAAATGACACCAAAATGAATAAAATTGGATAAAGGGAGCCAGAGAAATGAAATTTTGAAGAAATAATGTTTTTTAGCACTTAGAAACGAATAGCGCCAATCTTGTCATCTGGTCCCACCTTGACCGGGGCAAAATCAAAGTTTAATGGCTACAGCCTGCGGGAGGCATCGGTCAAAAGTTTACCTAAGGACTTAGTCATTTTTCTAAAGATTTTCTTCAGCGGGACCAAGTCACCAGTCCAATCCTATCTCCTATAACTCTTCCTCGGACACGCGTCGCAGGAGTCCTTGGTGGAGATTTTTACCTTTGAACTTAGTCATTTTTTTCAAGATGAAAATCTTTTGACTGGGACAAACCTGAATCTTGATCTGACGTCCCTGGAGCCCTCTTCGGTTACACTGCCTGGGAGGTCCCGGTCAACTTCCTGCGTTCAGACTTAGACACTTTTTCTGAGATTTTCTTCACCAGGACGAACCCGCAAGTCAGGCCGGGTCACGGTTGAGGCAAGCCGGCAAGAGTTGCCTTGGCTGGTCGGTCCCTTTATGGAGCTTTTTTCCAAATGTTCTCCAAATTTCTCCTAACTTCTGGATCTTTTTCCAGATGTTCCTTTAAGGTTCTTCTGGGGTCCACAGCTTACCCCAAGGTTCCAGAAGCTCTGAGATGCTCCTTGAGAGTGCAGACTACAACTCCCAGAACGCATCTGGTGCAAACTCCATTTGGGCCACTGGACAGTGGTCAGCTGATCAGTGTCCTCTGGAGTTGGTGCAGGGGACTCTGGTTAGCAAGTTTTCATCTGTGGCAAACAGGGAGTCCCCCCTTGAACCAGTTGAAGCCAAGCCCAAGTGTGCAGCTGGTGCAGTCCTCCAGAGTGCAGAGATGCATGTCAGGGGTCCACCAGGGCAGTCCTTCTTCTCCTGTAGTTCTTCCTGGTAAGAATCTTAGGGTATGGGTGTAGGTCTGCCAGTTTTATCCTTGCTCCCGGGTGAAAAACAGGGGGGTCCTGGTTCTCCAATCAGGCACAGGCTCCTCCCCCTTGTGATGACCTCTTCCTGGGAAGTGTGGCAAAAATCAATCCCAGGGAGCAACATTCCTCAAAAATCCATCCTGGCTGAAAATGTCTTTTGGAGGTTACATCTGGCTGAGCACACCCACTGGTGTGGCTAAAAATCATAAACACACCCCTCTCCTGCCCTCTCCTAATCAAATTAAGGAGGCACCTAATTGTCTGGGTTTGCAAGATGTGAGAGAGGTCTGGGTTGCTCCAAATGTATTTCCCTGCCTTTGAAGACCAGTTTGGCAGCCTTTCCCCATTCCTGCTTCCCCATCTACTGAGGAAAGATCTCCTCCACCAGGCACATCTCTTTGTGTTGAGCCAAGGCCACTTCAAATCCCATCAAGACAGCCTGGCCAGGCTGCCAGAGGCTGGCCAATCAGAGCAAAGCAGCAAAACACTGCAGGGGTGAAGTTGGCAACTTTATAGGTAAAGTTTGAAACTCTTTACATAAATAAGTTATATTAAATCCAACAATTGGAAGTTGTGGGATTTATAATAAAAAATAATTTTATACCAAACTTGAGGTAACTGTTACTTAAGGGGACTTTATAAATTAAAATAAAGTCTCCCCATTCTAGCCTATGGAGGGCATTCACTACAATGAGGAAAAAACAAATGTGGCTGTTTTCCCTCACCAGGGCTTATAAAACTATCTAATTAGGTCCCAATTATAGTTACATGGCACCCAGCCCAAGGGGCACTTAGGGCACACCTTAGGGTGACTTATATGTAAAAATAAAGTAGTTTAAGACTTTGGTAGTACTTTTAATTCCAAAGTCGAATTTGCATGTAACTTTAATTTAAAAGCAGCTAGCAAGGCAGGCCTGCCTTTTAAATGACACTGGGCACCTCAGCAGTGTACCAATGGGTGCACTACCTAAGCTGGGGTCCCTAAATCTACATACCCTACCATATACCAGGGACTTATAGGTAGGTTAATATTGCCAATTATAATTAGCCTAATTTGCAGATCCACTTAACACAGAGCACTGGTCCTGGGACTTGTAAGGAGTACCCAGGGTGCAGCCAAGAGTCAGTAACCATCAGTATCTTTTCCAAAAGGCTTGGGATGACCAGGGTAAATGTAATGGACAATGGTGTCCAGCTCGCTTCAGAGAAAATGAGGGAGTGTTTTTTAAACAATGTTCATCTTAAGACTGCCCTGTATTGTCCTAAAGCAAATGGGTTGGTAAAAAGAGTACACCACATGCTAAGAGAGTGCTTCCAGTCTGCACATGTATTTAGAGTACCGAGAAATATTGATATTAAAAAACCTTTGTGGTCATATCATACAGACCCTAACACTTTCACAGGAATCTTTCCATTTCTAAAGCTAAAGAGCAGACTCCCTGGAAATAAATTGTTCCCCAGCTGGATGGGTGGTGGTGAAACTAGATGGGGTCATCAAGAGAGAGAGAGTGTGAGAGAAAAGAACAAAATCATCAAGGTGACTACAAGAGAAGGTATGACACCAAATATGGTGCAAAGATTAAGACATTGAGGGGCATATTTATACTCCGTTTGCGCCGGAATTGCGTCGTTTTTTTTGACGCAATTTCGACGCAAAACTAACTCCATATTTATACTTTGGCGTTAGAGGCATCTAGCGCCAAAGTCCATGGAGTTAGCGTCATTTTTTAGCATGGACACCTACTTTGCGTTAATGAGATGCAAGGTAGGCGTTCCCGTCTAAAAAATCGACTCCGAGGCATGTGCGTCGGATTTATACTCCCGGGCAAAAATCACGCCCGGGAGTGGGCGGGTCAAAAAAAATGACGTACGGCCGCTTTTGCGCCGTTTTTTAGCGCCTGCAAAAGGCAGGCGTTAAGGGACCTGTGGGCTCTGAAGGAGCCCAGAGGTGCCCTCCCATGCCCCCAGGGACACACCCTGTCACCCTTGCCCACCCCAGGAGGCCACCCAAGGCTGGAGGGACCCATCCCAGGGACATTAAGGTAAGTTCAGGTAAGTATTTTTTTTATTTTTTTTGTGTGGCATAGGGGGGCCTGATTTGTGCCCCCCTACATGCCACTATTCCCAATGACCATGCCCAGGGGACAGAAGTCCCCTGGGCATGGCCATTGGGCAAGGGGGCATGACTCCTGTCTTTGCTAAGACAGGAGTCATTTCTATGGGGGTTGGGAGTGAAAAAAAAATGGCGCAAATCGGGTTGAGGCGCAAAAATTGCCTCAACCTGACTTGCCCCATTTCTGGACGCCCAAGCTCCATTTTCCACCACGCCGGCGCTGCCTGGTGTACGTCGTTTTTTTTAACGCACACCAGACGGCGCCGGCGGCTAACGCCGGCTAACGTCATTCAATAAATACGGCGCCCGCATGGTGCTTCAGAATGGCGTTAGCCGGTGCTAATTTTTTTGACGCAAAACTGCGTTAGCGCAGTTTTGCGTCAAAAAGTATAAATATGGGCCTGAATGCTGGAGATAGGGTGGTGGTTAGAAACCCAGCCTAGGTGAATGTTTGATGTCTGAAACAGAAAACAAAGTCATGTTATCGCCGATAACGATTATATTCTCCAGTAACTACAAAATGTTATAGCAATTAATATATACATATCTCTCAGCCCTCCTTTCTCCCCGCAGTAATAATTGATTCCATGCCTGTGATGAGCCCAACTGTCATTCCTGTCAGAAAGTGGCTCTGAGTTTGTGACTGAAGGTTTGAATAAAGGCTCCTCTATGTTGAAGATTCTCTTTAGTTTTTATTTCTAACAGATATCTTGACATTTTTATTGCTGCCTGAAAGCTGGATGTAGAAGGAACTCTGCAGTAGTTGCTTTTAAATCTTGTTATTGGATTACACAGTGCCTCCTCAAAGGTCAGTGCCCCCCTTGAAGGTCAGCATCTGGTGCAGCTGCACCAGTTGCAATGTGCTAAAGCCAGCCCTGCTCAGCGTATCTGTATGCATAATGAGTACTTGCAGTCATCTGTCAGTATCTCATAAAATATTTATCTTCTCTTCGTATTCAGTATCTAAAGACTCAAACCACCGGTAGACCGCCATTGCGGTCTGAACACTGCCCGCCCTATTAAGAGTTCACAGCAGGGCCTGTGGGTGGAAACTGCATTTCTGACTGCCGGCCCTGCTGTGAACAGGGTCTTAACATTGACACCAGCCCGTAAGTGAATCGGCGTTAATGTGGCGGTCCGGTGGGTGCAGCAGCATCGTCGCTGTTTCCACTGCCAGTATTTCAGTCAGCGGAAAGCACAATGGGGCTGTCCATTGGGGCCCCTGCAATGTCCATGCCAAGTGTGTGGGCAGTGCAGGGGCCCTTATGGAGCCCCTGACACCCATTTTCCACCAGCCTTTGCATGACAGGGCCACTGCCATGCAAAGGCTGGTGGAAAGGGGACTCGGAATGCCCAAGGCAGCGGTGCCAGCAGCGCTGCCCTAGTGGATTACAAACGGGAGACCCCCAGGCTGTTGACTGGTGGCAACCCGGCGGTGCCGGCGGTCTGACTGTGGCACTTTCGCCACTGTCATAATGTTGCGGTGGCACCTCCACTTTCATGGCGGTCCAACAGCGACCGTGACCCTTGCGGTCTGGTGCCACCAGGGTCAAAATGAGGCCCAATATGTGTTCTAAAAAGTTAATAGCTGTCTGTGGCATTATATGAGATGAGTCCATGATTCTAGCCATCTCAAGAATAAATAAACCATGACCAGGATGCTTGGTTCCTTAGTCTTACCACACAGTGGACTGATGATATCAAAATCACCTATATTTCAAGCCCTACTAGGAAACTCTTTGCTACTGTTAGAACATTTAGGCGGTAAATCCCGCTTTACGCCGTGCTGAAGACCGCCAACATACTGTTGCGGCAGCGGAATTCCGCTACAGGTATCACGACCCACAGCTCGGAATCCGCCACAATACAGACACCCACACAAGTCCGCCACACCAAAGGTCAGTGATAAACTGGCAATACCAAAACCTACACCGTCACGCCAGCAAGAATACGCCCACACTATCACGACTCACGAATCAACATGGCGGTCTTTCAACCGCGGTAATCCATTGGCGGTACACACTGCCGCGCTCAAAATAAACACACATTTACAAAACACAACTACATTGGACAACTCGAAATACACACACCTGATACATATACACACACCACACCCACACACCCAATCCAATATAAAGCACGCACCCACATTATCCACAAACCCTTACAACCAAAAATCTGTAAGAAGGCCAGAGAGAGAGATTAGCTAACACAACATCAGCATCCACAGACACAATACCATCACCTATACAACATCCACGTACCTCAAACAACACACACCAACACATCCCCTCACACATCGCAACAGACAGGACCTCACACATCACCCACACCACATCATGGCACCTCGAAGACACAACTCAGGCTTTCAGAGGAGGAGCTCAGGGTCATGGTGGAGGAAATCATCCGGGTAGAACCACAGCTATTCGGATCACAGGTGCAGCAGACATCCATTGCTAGGAAGATGGAGCTATGGCAGAGAATTGACGACAGGGTCAACGCAGTGGGACAGCATCCAAGAACACGGGATGACATCAGGAAGAGGTGGAACGACCTACGGGGGAAGGTACGTTCCGTGGTATCCAGACACCAGATTGCTGTACAGAGGACTGGCGGTGGACCCCCACCTACTCCCCCACAACTAACAACATGGGAGGAGCAAGTCTTGGCGATCATGCATCCTGAGGGTCTCGCAGGAGTAGCTGGAGGACTGGACTCTCGTAAGTCATATCTTTACTACCATTTCCCCCAACCCCACCAGCATGCCATCACATACTCCCACTCTTACCCTCACCCCCATCACTCCATCAACTTCATATGTCCCACAATCACAACCGACACATCTCAATACCAAGGCCCTGCATGCAACACCTATGCATTGACCACCATCACCAAAGCATGGCCATTACAGAAACCCACACAAACCCCAAACCAACTATCACAAAAGGGCTAACACAATGACGCAAGCACAGGAGTAGAGGGTAACGCACCCAATGCACAAGATGGCACACACAGATACTAAAATTATGCATTTACAACCCAACAGGACCCATACCCAACGTCACAGGACAGGAGGTGCCAGACATATCCAGTCCCCCCACAGGATAGGCCCACAGTTATGACAGCAGCTCTGCATGCCTGGATCAAGATGACCAGCCCGGCCCATGAGGGACCTTGGGACAGTTGGTTCCCCTGACACAGTCACAAACCACCACAGAGCCTCCCCCCTCAGGAAACACCACCACAGCACCTACCCAGCGGGCCCATCCCTCTGTCCCCAGGACACGTCAATCAGCAGTGTGTCCACCACTACAGGGAACCCAGGCAAACCCACCAACCCAGGACAATCAGGAACCTGGGGTCAGTGGCAATGGGCACACGGTTCAGGGGACAGAGGCACAGGATAACAGGGAAGCTGGGAGGACTGCTGTGCGACAGGGGGAGGACAGTCCCAGAAAACCCACTGTCCACGAGGCACTCTCCAACATCATGGAAGCATACCACCATTCCTAGGAGACCATGGGCACAATAATGGCCAAGTTTTAGGAGACCCGGCGGCTGCAGGAGGAACAATACCTTGGGATCAGGGAGGAATTGAAGTCCATTAACTCCACCCTGGTCACCATTGCAGGGGTGCTGGGAGACCTTGTCAACACCATGAAGGACACAGTGGCACACAAACGGGCCCCTGACACTAGCCTGGACTAGGAACAGCCATCCACTTCCGCCGGCACTAGTGGACAGGAGGCACCGCCACAGGAAAGACAGGCCCCCAGCACCCCACCCCCCGCAGAAAGAGAACCAACCCGCAAACGGTCCCTGCGATCCAGGCAGAAGCCAGAGAACATTGCCAAGACCCCCGCCAGGAAATAAGACTCTCCTGATTGTCACCCTTCTGTCCCACTCTGTCACCCCGTACACCTTGAACTGCCATCGCTCCCCTTCCTATGCCCCATTGGACAATACACCTGTGATACCAAGAGACTGGACTTCAGCTGGACATTCCTCCACCATCACCCCAGCCCATTGCACACCCCTCTCTACTTATTAGCACTTAAGTAAACACCCTTGGAACAAATACAAATCTGGAGTCTGCCAAATGATTTCAATATATATTAGTACAACATTCAGAAAACAGTGTACGTCATATGTAAAGTTATATATCCATTGGTATGACCTTTAGAGGGCAGCAGTAAACATACCAGGAGCCAGAGTGGGCCACAAAGATCTGAAAATAGAGATGCCAAATGATACAGTAAGTGGCCATAGACATAGGGAAATCAGGCTGCCTTGTACAATGTCCAAGAGAAAACTGAAAAGTAAAGTGCAGTTACAGTGTCTTACCTGTGTGTCACTGGAAGTACTGTAGTATGATATTACTTCTGTTGTCCACATCTTCTACCTCTGCCTCTTCTTCCTCACTGCCCACAGGCTCCACCGTGGACACAAGACCATCTCCAGGCTCATCCTCCTGCAAAAAAGGCACTTGGCATCTCATGGTGGGTTATGTTCATATATATTTTGTATTGCTGTGGTTGACACATTGCAATTGCTATTGTTGATTATTGTCCGTAGATTATGACTTGCATAATACCCATTTATCCAGGAACAAGACAGAGAACATTGCCAAGACCCCCGCCAGGAAATATGACCCTCCTGAATGTCACCCCTCTGACCCAGTTTGTCATCCTGTCCACCTTAACCTGCCATTGCTCCACTTCCTATGCCCCATTGGACAATGCACCTGTGATACAAATAGACTGCACTCTGCCATGGACATTCTTCCACCATCACCCCAGCCCATTTCACACACCCCTCCACTTATTTTCACAGAAATACACACCCTTGATTCACAAAACAATCTGGAGTCAATATGTGTTTTCACAAATGTGTAATTGCAAAATCTCTGGAATATAGCAATGTCAATGTACTTGTTCACATACCAAGATTACACAGCTGTAGGCCAGGAGTAAACATAGCAGAGGGCACAAATTGGGAGCCAGATCTGTGAAATGGAAAGCCAAAGTGACAAGTCAGGGTCCATACACAGAGTGAAAAAGGCAGATTTATGCTAGCTCCTACAATAGTATGAGATGTGGGAAGCAGTTCCATCTTCTTACCTGTGTCTCACTGGAAGTATTGCATGATGATGTTGTTTCAGTTGTCTACATCTTCTTCTTCTGCCTCCTCTTCTTCACTATCCACAGGCTCCACAGCTGCCTCAAGACCAACATCAGGCCCATCCCCCTGCAGAAAAGGCACCTGGCGTCGCAAAACCAGGTTGTGCAACATACAGCAGGCCACGATGATCTGGCACACCTTCTTTGGTGAGTAGTATAGGGATCCACCTGTAAGATGGAGGCACCGGAATCTGGCCTTCAGGAGGCCGAAGGTGCACTCTATAATCCTCCTAGTTCACCCATTTGCCTCATTGTAGCGTTCCTCTGCCCTTGTCCTGGGATTCCTCACTGGGGTCAGTAGCCATGACAGGTTTGGGTAACAAGAGTCGCCTGCAAATATCGAGGGACAACTGTTAGACTTCCTCCAAACATTAGGGAATATCCCATACCCAGACACCAAGTGGAACTGCGTGGGGACTTTAGGCTCACCTCTTAGCCACACACGGTGCCTCTGGAGTTGCCCCATCACATAAGGGATGCTGCTATTTCTCAAAATGTAAGCGTCATGCACTGAGCCCGGATACTTGGCATTCACATGGGAGATGTACTGGTCTGCCAAACACACCATCTGCATATTCATGTGGTTTCTGTACACCTGTTCATTCCTGCGGGGGGAGGGGACAAATGCCACATGTGTACCATCAATGGCACCAATAATGTTGGGGGTATGTCCCATGGCATAAAAGTCACCTTTCACTGTGGGCAAATCCTCCACTTGAGGGAAAGCAATGTAGCTGCGCATTTGTTTCAGCAGGGCAGACAACACTCTGGACAACACAGTAGAGAACATTGGCTGGGACATCCCTGATGCCATGGTCACTGTTGTTTGAAAAGACCCACTGGCCAGTTAATGGAGTACAGACAGAACCTGCACTAGAAGGGGGATTCCTGTCGGATGGTGGATAGCTGAAATCAGGTCTGGCCCCAACTGGGCACACACTTCATGGGTTGTTGCACAATCAAGTCTGTAAATGATAATGGTGTGTCTCTCTTCCATTGTAGACAGGTCCACCAGGGGTCTGTACACTGGAGGATGCTGCCATCTGATCACCTGCCCTAGCGGATGTGCCCTATGGAGGAGAAGGGTGATCAGAGGGTCAAACAACACTCAGGTATCACAATGTGTTTTTTGCAAAAACTTTCCAAATTCTCCATGTGTCTTTGTCTGTCCGTATTCCTGGCTTAAATAGGTGTCACGCAGTTACTTTGCCTGCCATGTGGCCCCCTGAAATGGCAGCTGCCTGACCTGTAAGGTGGGACAAGGGGAAATGAGGTAACTGCCCTGACGTTGTTCACCGTCGCAGTAGGCGGTCGAAGACGGCGGCACAATTCAGCATTGGTTAACATTGGGCCCTATGGGTTCCAGGAGCCAATGACGATGTATGCCGGCAGTGATGGTACGCAACGCCGCGGACGTGGCTGCCATTTTCTAACTGTTCCCTCACTTGATACCTGACCTTCAACAGTAGAGGCCCTACACTGTAAGTGCTGCTGTGACCTATGTCTGGAAGCGACGATGGCTACAGTGTCTGGGGAAAGGTCCCTTGCCTTCACTTCGGAGGATTTGGAGAAACTAGTGAATGGAGTCCTCACCAGTACACGCAACTGTACGGTCCTCCAGACAAACAGGTGAGTACACTTTGAGCATGGTGGATGGCACATGATTGTATGGAGTGACGTGGATGGAAGAGGGTGGGGAGGGGGACAGGCCAGCATGTGAGGATAGTGTGTGTGTGTATGTATGTCTGGGCCATGGTAGGAGGTGTTTAGGCAATGCATGAGAAGAACTGTACGGGATCGTAACATCCATTCTAACTTCACTTTTCCTCTAGGTCAGCGCCCACCAGAAGAAGGGTATTTGGCATGCCATTGCCAAGGACGTCCGGAGCCTGGGTTCTACCATAGACGGAGCACCCACTGCCGGAAAAGATGGAAGGACCTGCGCCACTGGAGCAAGAAGACGGCGGAGGCCCAGCTGGGGATGGCCTCCAACCGTGGAAGGGGTGCCCGTCGCACCATGACCCCCCTGATGTACCGGATCCTGGCGGTAGCCTATCCGGAGTTGGATGGGAGCTTGAGGGTAAGTACAGTCTCATTCAGCTGACTCTGCATACTTTACGAGGTGTCTGGCTTGGGGAAGTGGGCTGTGGGTTCCCCTAGACCAGGGCGAACTTGGTAGGGTAGGTCCCTTGTTAGGCAGGCTCTGTGGCACTCCAACCCCAATAGTGGTAGTAGCCATCTACACCTAGTCAGGCAGGAGCCAAAAGGGTTCCAGGTGTGCAGCAAATAGGCTTAGGCATTGTCCCCCATGGGCATGTGAATTTCCTAAGAACTGTTAGTGCATGGCTTAGTGCATAGGGATGCTCCCTGTGTGTTGTGTCCGCCAACGGTAGTGGTGTTGCATGCACTGACCATGTGTATCTTCTATCTTTCCCCCCCTTTTTGTCATCCTGTTCTTGTGTGCATTAGCATCATCTGGCAGAGGAGCAGTGGCACCGGAGAAGGAGGGAGCTGCATCCCACATGGCCCTGGAGGGTGAATTTACAGAGTCTGAAGGCACCAGTGGGATGGAGGGCGAGGGGAGCTCCAGGACGGGGACAGGAGCATACACCAGGACAGCGACTCCTCCTCTGATGGGAGCTCCCTTGCGGTGGCGGGCACCTCTGTGCCCACCGCATCAACAGGTACAGACGCCACCCCCCCTACCAGCACCACCCTCCCAGCAGCCCCTCAGCATGTGTCCCGTGCCCGCTCACCCAGGAGGGTGGGTATCTCCTTCACCCCAGGCACCTCAGGCCCTACCCCAGTGAGCCCTGCTGCCCTCTTGAGATCCCTCACTGTTGGGCAATCTACCATTTTGAATGCCATCCAGGGTGTTGAGAGGCATTTGCAACAAACAAATGCATACCTGGAGAGCATTCATTCTGGGCAGGAGGCCCAATAGAGAGCATTTCAGGCTCTGGCCTCAGCCTTGATGGCAGCCATTGTCCCTGTGTCCAGCCTCCCCCCTCCAACTTCCTCCACCCAGAGCCAATCCCCTGTACCTCAGCCTATCCCAAGCACACCATCAGACCAGCATGCACACTCATCAACACACAAGAGTGGACATGGCAAACATAAGCACCACACATCCCACCGGCACTCACACAAGCACCATCCCCATGCAGACACAGCAACATCCACTGCCTCCACTGTGTCTCCCTCCTCCACATCCTCCTCCTCCCTCCCTGTCTCGTCTCCACTCACACCTGCATGCACTACATCCTCAGCCGCTACCTCCATCACCAGCACGCCCATCACCACACACCGCTCACGTGCAATCACCACCCCACTACCATTCACACATCCCCAGTGTCCTCTCCCAGTGTGTCTGTGAGCCCTCCTCCCAAAGTACACAAACGCAGGCACACACCCACCCAACAGCCATCCACCTCACAACAGCTTCCGGCCCATGCACCTTCACCCAAATTCAGCAAGCGTACACCTCCTACAACCACTAGCTCTTCCTCCATTCCCAAACCCCCTCCATCTTTCCATCCCAGTGTGTCTAAGAAACTTTTCCTGGCTAACATAGACCTCTTCCCTACACCTCCCCCGTCCTTCTGTTAGGGCCAGGCCTTCCAGGTCCCAGCCCAGCACCTCAGCCACCAAATCCCCAAGCACAGTGGTGCCAGCAACTCCGGTCTCATCAAGTGCGCCACCGATCAGGGCTGCCAGTGTGCCACCTAGCGAGGCCAAGGAGCAGGCCATTCCACTACCTGCCAAGGTGAAGAAGGTGCCCACATCCCGGAGGAAGAAGCCGCACCTACCAGCAAGCAAGGGCTCCTCCAAACCAAAAGGGGACAGTGGCAAGACACCAGCAGCAACATCAAAGGTGGGGAAGGGACACAAGCTGAAGAGCAGGTCAGGCCCGCGACATGCTCAGACAGTGCCACCACAGCTGACATGGCAATCATCCCCAGTGGGCAGGCGTCCGAGGCTGCAGGAGACATCCTGCACCCTGCCCAGCTTCCATGAGGCATGATTCTCAGCAGTGTTTGCATCTGCAGGGGACAGGCGAACCGCTGCAGGGTGGGGTTTGTCTCTGCCTCCATGGCGTATCATGCTACCTGTTCCCAGGCAATCTTGTGGCACACACACCCAGGTGAAGGAATCGGATCTGCCGCACTGCATGTGCAGCACTCTGGGCACCAAGCCCCCTCCAGAACCAGTGGAGAACTGCAACCACACACACAGTGCTTGCCAGGATGAAGCACTCTGGGCACCAACCCCCCTCCAGAACCAGTGGAGAAAGGCATCCACAAGCCCAGTCCTTGGCAGGATGAAGCACTCTGGGCACCACGCCCCCTCCAGAACCAGTGGAGAACTGCATCCACTCACGCAGTCCTTGGCAGGATGAAGCACTCTGGGCACCAAGCCCCCTCCAGAACCAGTGGAGAAAGGCATCCACAAGCCCAGTCCTTGGCAGGATGAAGCACTCTGGGCACCAAGCCCCCTCCAGAACCAGTGGAGAACTGCATCCACTCACACAGTCCTTGGCAGGATGAAGCACTCTGGGCACCAAGCCCCCTCCAGAACCAGTGGAGAAAGGCATCCACAACCCCAGTCCTTGGCAGGATGAAGCACTCTGGACACCAAGCCCCCTCCAGAACCAGTGGAGAACTGCATCCGCTCACAAAGTCCTTGGCAGGATGAAGCACTCTGGGCACCAAGCCCCCTCCGAACCAGTGGAGAAAGGCATCCACAAACCCAGTCCTTGGCAGGATGAAGCACTCTGGGCAGCAAGCCCCCTCCAGAATCAGTGGAGAACTGCATCCACTCACACATTCCTTGGAAGGATGAAGCACTCTGGGCACCAAGCCCCCTCTAGAACCAGTGGAGAAAGGCATCCACAACCCCAGTCCTTGGCAGGATGAAGCACTCTGGGCAACAAGCTCCCTCCAGAACCAGTGGAGACCTGCATCCACTCACACAGTCCTTGGCAGGATGAAGCACTCTGGGCACCAAGCCCCCTCCAGAACCAGTGGAGAAAGGCATCCACAAACCCCAGTCCTTGGCAGGATGAAGCACTCTGGGCACCAAGCCCCCTCCAGAACCAGTGGAGACTGACATCCACTTGTGAGACTGTGGCTTTGCACTCCCCAGGATAGAGCAGTGGGCAAACCACCCACTGGAAAGACTTGAGAGTCTGTGGCTTTGCACTCCCCAGGATGGAGCAGTGGGCAAACCACCCACTGGAAAGACTTGTGAGACTGTGGCTTTGCACTCCCCAGGATGGAGCAGTGGGCAAACCACCCACTGGAAAGACTTGAGAGTCTGTGGCTTTGCACTCCCCAGGATGGAGCAGTGGACAAACCACCCACTGGAAAGACTTGTGAGACTGTGGCTTTGCACACCCCAGGATAGAGCAGTGGGCAAACCACCCACTGGAATGACTTGTATGACTGTGGCTTTGCACTCCCCAGGATAGAGCAGTGGGCAGACCACCCACTGGAAATACTTGTGAGACTGTGGCTTTGCATTCCCCAGGATAGAGCAGTGGGCAAACCACCCACTAGAGAGACTTGTGAGACTGTGGCTTTGCACTCCCCAGGATACAGCAGTGGGCATAGAGCCCCCTTGTGGAGCAGTGGCATTATGCGTTCATCTGGCTGAGGTGTCCCCCTCCCCCTCTCCCTGAGGTGCCTGTTTCATTTCGATCTGATGCCCCTGCAGTGTTCTCTCCGTTTCGAGTCAGGTATCTTGTGTGGCCTTTGCCCATGCATTTTGGGAAACTGATCCAAGGACGATGTTTGATTCATATCCGGACATGTGTAGTTGGTGTACATATTTGCATATACTGATTTGTGAACTTGCACTATCTGATTTTTATTGATTACAATTGTTACAATCATTTAATTTTGTCCATGCGCTCTTCCAGGGGCTGAGGTGATGTATATGTAATGTTGCTGCATGTATTTGTGTGTATGGTGTTGTGGGTGAGGTTGGGGGCATTGCATGTTGCGTGTGTGTGTCACTCTCTTTTCTGTCCCCCCTCCCCCGTGTTGTAGGTGCAGTACTCACTGTGGTCGTCGAGGGCGTCTTTCCTGCTCCTGAAACAGAAGGAGGAAGACCAGCATGGGCAGGACGTGTAGTTTGGGCTCCATGGCATCCTGGTTCCTCGTTGGGTGTCGAGAGGTGAGTGGTTTCCCTTCTGTGTACTGTTTCCGCTGTGCTTTTGATCGCTTTGGTACCGCCCTGGAAAAGGTGGCGGATAGGCCTCTTGTAATAGTGTGGGCGGTACTTTGTCTTCCACCTGTCTGTTGGCGGTTACCACTGTGGCGTTTGTTTCTACCACCGAGGAGGTCGGAGTGTTAAAGTGGCTGTCGGTGTTGGCGGTTTCCGCAATGGTCGTGATTAAATTTATTTTTCCACAGGGCTGTTGGCGGAATTACCGCTGCTTTAACACCGACCACCATGGTTGTAATGAGGGCCTTAGTTTAATCTCTCGCTAACCTTTCAACATCTAAATCTAAGCTGGGTCACTAGAAGTTCACTCTGATATATTTGTTTTACTTTACCGATATGTGCTTTACAACCTAGTTTCATTAACTTTTCCTGCTGCTCAATATGGATATTAATCTTGTCACCCTAAAAATCAAACTACCCTCTCTAGATAGTTCATCATTAATGACCCAAAAATGTTTCAATGATTTACTAAGAATTAACAACCCTGCTTCTTTTAGCAGGCCAGCCCTCAAAACTTATTCACTCCATTCTCCTTCTGATATTACACATTAGTATTTTTGCACCCATATACATGTTCCAGTTCATTCAACATCACCTTCTCTTGGCCTCTATAGACAAGAGTTGTTGTGAACAGTAGAGGTATACACAACAGTAAGAGTATGGTCTAGCAGTCTAATTACTCACTTGATGAAATTGAGTCTATACCCTTTTTTGTCATTACTTGAATAAGAGGATTATGATCGGCCAAAACTTTAAATGTTGTACCCCACCCAAAGTGCTTGAACATATTGTTTGCCCAGATAACAGCTAGTGCCACTTCCTGTGGCCGGCAGAAGACTCCCCACCTGAAATCAAAATACTCCACCACCTCCCCTTCCATGGCAGCACCCCCCTCCCTGTGACAGCACCAACCTTCCACATGCACACACACGCACAAGCACACCCACACGCATCCTGCATACACCCATTCACCAACACTTACATACACGCATTCACCAACATGCTTTTATACACTCATTCACTTGCATCAACAGATACGCATTCACACTTTCATTCCAACACACACTCACTTCAGCAATCACATACGCATTCACACTTACATTCACACATGCATACACACACACACACACTCACACATGCACACACAACACCCTCCACCCAGTCCTAACCCCCACCCCTGTTGGAGGATCGACTTACCTTATCTGGCGAGGATGTCCTCCACCAGGGAAAGGGACCAGGCGCTTCCACCACCAGCAGCTCCCCACCATAAGGACACCAGCAGGCCGTATTACTGCTTGTAATACGGCGGGCTGAGTCCTTTTGGCATGGCGGTGACAGCAGTGGAATTGCCTCTGCGCCGACGACTGCCAGCATGACTGCTGAAGGATTTCCGCACAAATTGTAAGTCCTTCAGTACTTACAATATGGCGGTCTTCTGGCACCTGCGGCTTTGGCAGTCTGCGTAAAAGACCGCCAAAGTTGTAATGAGGGCCTATATGTTTGTAGACATTGAAATCTTCTTTAACTCCTCTAAACTCCATTATACACACTTTACACCTTTCCCATACAACATCTTCAACAACACATGTTAAAGGTCATCCAAGGACATCGGTTTCTCCTTATTCATAGGTAGGAGTAGGTGAAATATTTCCTTCTACTGCCAGAATTGGCTACATTTTGGCCACTCCGCATTACTCTTCAACGCAGACTCCAAGCCGAATTGCGTCAAATACTGCATAGCAAAAAATTTCTCAAGCGAGGCTCCAGAATATGTGAGCTGGTGAGCGTGACTAGAATTGATGTCCCACAGTGTGATTTTCTAAAAGTGGGTGGTTGCTGCTGTCAGTAAGCAGTCCCGGTCAGGGGTCTGCCTTTCGAGTAGATTTGCTGCCATGCAATTCATTTTTTTTACTTGTGCTACCGGTGGTACCTTGCAGTGCTGCATATTTATGCCCACTGACAGAATTCTGCAGAATCTCATGGAGTTTTTCTGTCGCTCAGCTGAATTCATCAGAGTGAAACTGCGCTTTCCCCCCACCCCTATTTATAGGTTCAGGCATGGACGTTATTGAGCTTTATTACATCTAAGGGAATATGCAGGACAACTCCATATTTCCTAAGAGAGGGCACAGTTTTCTCTCACCCTACACCAGCTCATCTTAGGAAGCCTTGTGCCGCACACACTTGTACAATGTGATGTCCAGGTTAGGTTTTGTTTTGTATCAGACGGGTACTCTTCATAACAAAATATCGTGCCTGGACATAGTTTAAAATGCTTGTCTGTACAGTGCAACAGACATGCAACGTTGAAAGAATTTGGATAAAAGAAAGCTCTCCTCCAAGGTTACACTTTCCTCGAGGTGGCAAAAATATTTAGAGCAACTGGTATGCTATCCTGAGGCAAAGTAACTCACAGCATTACTTAGACTTACTTTAAAACTACTTTCCAGTTCCAAACAAGGTATATGGTGAAAAATAAATCCCATTTCAACACTCTATGCCATGATCTATCACGTTTGTAATTAAAACCCATCACAGAGCTGCCCCTATGTGTTATTTTATTTTTTAAATGTACAATTCCAACTGATGCACTACTTCTCAAACATATCAATTGTAGTCTGAAAAATACACATACATCTCTAATACTGGTACCCTCACCTGGCACCCTAAAATTCTTCCTCCTCACAAAAGAATAGAATGAATACAAAAAAGTATGCAATCCACAGGACAAAGGTTGATTACTTATTTGTTATACTTCATTGACAGAGATCAAGTGTTATCTTTTTCAGGTAAATTCAACTAGGTAGAAGAGAACTGCGAGTAGTTCTCTGTTATCTAACATAAATAGATGACCATTCTTAGACCTTTTTCTTTTTTAATTTCAGGAACAGCTTTTTTGCAATCAGTTCCTCCTGAGGATCTGATCCAGTGTGAAGATAGCTTACACTTGGATTCCTTTGCAATACTGAGTTTTTTTCATGGCAGACAGTTGTGCTTTCTTTCAGAGTTCATTACCCTACATGCTATTTACTTATTCTAACATTTGTGAAGGGATTACCCCTTACAAGTAGAGAGTTATGCACATCACAGTTTATTTACATTACACTCAGTACAGCTTTCATCAAGCAGGGAAATTTGATGGACAGTGCATGAGTCAAGGACCCTTCAACCTCAATTATTTTGAAAAGCCCTACATTACAATCTGATGAGATGAGCAATTTTTGTTTAAGAATTTGCTACAAAAAATTCTTATAAAGTATACCAGACCCTTTTAACAATTGGTGCTTGTAAAGACTTACAACTTGCTCAAAGATTCAGCTGAGCTTATTCAAGATGTTGTGAGACTGGACAACACACTAGATTTGTTAAGGTTTATTCCACAAAAATGTACATTCCATATAGGCACACAAATCCCTTGGGTGACTTGGAGCAGAATCATTGACTCTTGTAGCTGGGAACAAGACTGAACATAGGTGGTGGCATTGCTGCTTAGCATGGTGACCAGGAAGGGGAAAACAGCAAGACTTTGGTTTTTGTGTTTGATGGGCAGTGAGGACTATTCTTCAGCTCCACACAACCAACATCATCATTTTCATAGCTACGTTCACTCTGAGGTTTCTCTCATGTGTCGTATGGTGGGTGAGGCTGAGGAGCTGACTGACAAAGTGTGGGCACATGAAGCAACTGAAGGATATCGCACATAGGGTTCTTCTTTTCTTGTTCGTTATTTATGAGAAACACCACTCTCCTGTAAAATCAGCTTTAGCGCTGGGAGGCTCCCCTCTGGTGCAGCTACTTGCACTTTACAAATTTCAAGGCATATGTACAAGAAAGTGGTGCATCAGCAATGATACGCCACTTTTGTTATGCCCCCGTAACGGTACTTAATAACACCATGGGTGCGCCATATTTAAGATACAGCACACCATGCGGTCATTAGCAAAATAGTGTCAACATTTTTTAAGCTATTGTGGCGCTTTGCTACACTAGCGTAAAATATGTTGATGCTAGTGCAGCAAAATGCAGGGAGGCCTTTGACTAAAATCGGTGCCTCATTTCAACGCCCGCTGTGAGCAGGCATTAAAAATGATGTAAAAATGGAGCAGCAAAATGTTTTAAATTTCACTGAGCCATTCTTTTGGGCCTCCCAGCGCAGGAACGCCCCCCTTGTGTACATTATGCCTGCCGCAGGCATAATGTGCGCACGAGGTTGCAAAGTGGTGCAATGTATGCATTGCGCCTCTTTGTATATATGACTCAATAAAAATAACTCCTTAACACCACATTGACATAACAAAATTACGCTAATGTGGCATAAGGGGTGCTGGATCTGGCCCTAGTGGCAGGTTCATCCCCTGGCTTTTTGCCTCCTTCCTCCTTTTTTTCTGACCTCTCGCTGTTGGCTCTAGGACTGTGAGCACTTTATCACTGCTGATCAGTGCCAAAGTGCAGGTCTTCTCCCTTCTAAAGTTGGTATGATTGGCTCATACCTATTTGGCATATTTAATTTACCTGTAAGTCCCTTGTACAGTGGTATCTCTATACCCTGTCTCAGGCCTGCTAGCGCAGGGCCTGTGTGCGCAGGTTTCTGCCACAGGGACCTGGCATCTAAATTTACTTGCCATGCCAAGAACTCCCCTTTTACTATATGTAAGTCACCCCTAAGTTAGGCCCTAGCTAGCCCTATGGGCAGGCTGCTATGCATGTAAAAGGCAGGACATGTGCCAGGCTGCGTGGCCTGTCCTGGTAGTGACAAACAGCCTAACTTGGTGTCTCACTGCTCTGAGTGCTGCCTTCTTATAGGATTGCATTAGAAATGCCCTGCCTCATGTGTAGGGGGTATTGTCTGATTTATGAGGGGTAGCATAGGCATGTTTGGCATGGTTGTAATGGTGATGAGAAATGCTGCTTACTGGTGTAAGTGGATTTCTTATAACTATTACAAAACTATCACTTCTAGAAAGTGAGCACGTCTGGGCAGAGTGACAGTTGGGCTTTGAGCATACTTTTCAGACAGACTGTACACAGGGAGGGTGGAGGTGTCACAGGGGTGCATCTGCATGCTGAAAAGTCTTCCTGTACTGAGAGAAGGGAGAGGCGGGGCACACCTGCATTTGTAAAGGCTTTACCCTGGCCTCACACAATAGGGTTGTTTACCCCGAACTGATGTTTGGAGCCTGGGCTGGAGGAGCGAGGGGGCACTCCCAGAACCAGTTGTAACTGGTTGGAACCTCCTCTCCCCTTCCTTTGTAACCCACTGTAAAACTGAGTACAAGTATAAGGGAATTTTCCCCATAATTTGGTGACATTTTGAAACTGGACACAGAATGCTGGAAGGACTCACCAGGAACCGCCATGGACTGCTGCTGCTGTGCTGACCTGTGACCTGCTTGGTCACTGTAAGGAACTGCCTGCATCCCCCTGGCCTGCTGCTGGGCACTGCCCCCTTTTTCATTAACTTTGTTCCCCAGGGGCATGGTGCTGTGGTCCCTGACCCCTTCACCCACATAACTCACAACAAGTGCTTCATTTCACCCATAAGCACCTGGAGGGCGTTTTTGCCATTAAGCCCTCAAGTGCCTTGGAAGTGCTTTATTTTGAGTGCCCTAGCGGTTGAGAGTGCTTTGTGCCGACAAGAAACACTGCAGCGACCCGGGCATACCGGAGTGTCTCAGCACTCGTAAGCGCATTATTCCCAAAATCACCACCGCAGCCCTGGTGGGCTGTTTTCATCAAGCGCAAGGATGTGCTGCTTTCCTGTGCACCTGGGGCACAATCGCCTGAAGATAAGGAGCGAGCGTGCTCCTATCATTCCCCTGGGGTGAAGTGTGCTCTGAGGAGCGCCCCCAGGGCACAAGCAGGCACTGGCTTTGGTGCCTTCCCTCAGCTGCAGCCCGGGCGGGCCGGAGCGTGTAGAGTGAAGCCAGGCCCTGGGAAGGAAGCCTCATTAGAGGCTCCCCCCGGCCCCATTGGAAACCCGTATTGTGCCGCCGGAGACCGCGGGCGGGGCAGAAGCCTCGCTGGATGCCCCCGTACTGCTGGGTTCCCTGTTTGGCCTTCCATGGATCACGGGCCCCAGGAGGGGCCCTATATCAGTATCTTGAAGGGCGGGTCAGGTGGAAGCCTCATCGGAGGCTCTCCGCGCCACCAGGCCCCATTATTGTTCCTTTGGACATTATTGTGGGCCCCCCCTTGTGGAAGGGCCAGTGAGGCCCGGGGGGCCCCCAGAGATTTCTGACCCCAGGAGGGGCCTGTTATAAAGTCAGAGGGGGTGCGTGTCACCCCACTCCCCCCAAAATCATCGGAGTGGCCCCCAAGGGAGCGCACGGAGCACCCGGGACCCCATTTGGATCCTCCTGGCACTGGAGATGCCTCATCAGGAAAACCAGGTAATTTTTTGGACTCACATATATTCTCAAAATGTGCCTAGTATGGACATTAGGGATATATATGTTACCCCACTGGTTTATGATGTTTCATATATAGTTGCTAAAGTTCCTTTTATGTAATGTTCTGACAACTGCTAAGGTAGCAGGATATTACTGACATGTTGTGTTTGGTCTAATAATTGTGCTGTGTACAATAAAGTATATTTTCATATAACTTAGGTGGTCATTACAACCCTGGCGGACGGTGTTAAAGCTGCGGAAATACCGCAAACATGGTGGCGGACAAAAAAAGGGAATTATGACCCTGGTGGTAACCGCCAACAAAGACAGCCACTTTAACACACCGTCCGCCACGGCGGTACAGACAAGCAGAGTGGCGGTCACCGCCAACAGACAGGCGGGAGACAATGTACTGCCCACACTATTACAACCCGCCAATCCGCCCCATTTTCCGGGGCGGATTCACAGTGGATAAAAACACGGCGGAAACCGCTTTTGCTATGGGAAAACGCTCACCTCAACATACTCCACGAGGAAGGAGGACACCATGGAGGCCGAATTACAAATCCTACCTGCCCTTGTCTTTCTGCTCCTCTACGACCAACAGCTACGTAGGCGCAGAAGACACTTGTGAGTACTGCATCTAGGACATGGGGGAGGGGTGAGGCAAAAGTTAGGGGGACACCCACCAAACACCCCCACCCCACCCTCGCATATTACAACATACACACCAATGCATTCTCAAAAATCACAGTAACAGCCCACAATCCCCCCGAAAGAATGAAAAGACAATGCGAAATTCGGTCAAACATTGTAATGTGCCAATATACATGTCATACAAAAATATACATAGATATATATCTCAAAATCACTCTTATTTACACATACAATCCGAGAAGTAGTGCAGATATATACACAACAATGTCCGTGCACCAACAGTCCAAAAATGCATGGGCGAGGCCCACAAACTATACCTGACCAAAATCGGAGAGAACACTGCCGGGGCATCAGATAGAAACACTACAGGCACCTCAGGGGGAAAGAAAAGGGGGGCACCTCAGCCAGATGAATGCGAAGCCAGATCCACGACGGGGCTCCATGCCCATTGATGTATCCTGCAGAGTGCAGAGCCACAGTCTCTCAAGTCTCTACAGTGGGTGGGTTGCCCACTGTGCCATCCTGGGGAGTGCAAAGCCACAGTCTGTCAAGTAGATGCAGTTTTCTACTGGTACTGGGGGGGACTGGTGCCCAGACTGGATGAGACTCCCCGTGAAAGTTCATGTCCTGTCACTGTCCCAGCTGCACATGGGAGAAGGATGCCTGATGTGGCGGCCTTTTCATTCCTACACGGTGCATGCCCTGTTCAGCGGTGCTTTGCCATGGCGGTCTTTGCCCAGTTCAGCGGTGCTTTGCCATGGCGGTCTATGGACTGTTCAGCGGTGCTTTGCCATGGCGGTCTTTGCCCTGTTCAAAGGTGCTTTGCCATGGCGGTTCTGGACTGTTCAGTGGTGCTTTGCCATGGCGGTCTATGGACTGTTCAGCTGTGCTTTGCCATGGCGGTCTATGGACTGTTCAGCGATGCTTTGCCATGGCGGTTCTGATACGGCATTGGTGTCTGGCATGACGATCTCTACACTGGGCATTGGTGTGTGGCATGACGTTCTCTCCAATGGGCATTGGTGGGTGGCATGACGTTCTCTACAATGAGCATTGGTGGGTGGCATGACGTTCCATCATTGCCCAGCGGGGCTGTGGCATCCGGGCCCCTCCTGGGCTGTGACTCCGGTGGTGGTTTCTGGACCAGTGACGATACTTGGGCCCTCCTGGGCTGTGACTCCGGCGGTGGTCTCCTGACCCGTGATGATACTTGGGCCCTCCTGGGCTGTGACTCTGGCGGTGGTCTCCTGACCAGTGACGATACTTGGGCCCTCCTGGGCTGTGACTCCGGCGGTGGCGGTGGTCTCCTGACCAGTGACGATACTTGGGCCCTCCTGGGCTGTGACTCTGGCGGTGGTCTCTGGACCAGTGATGATACTTGGGCCCTCCTGGGCTGTGACTCTGGCGGTGGTCTCCTGACCAGTGACGATACTTGGGCCCTCCTGGGCTGTGACTCTGGCGGTGGTCTCTGGACCAGTGACGATACTTGGGCCCTCCTGGGCTGTGACTCTGGCGGTAGTCTCCTGACCAGTGACGATACTTGTGCCCTCCTGGGCTGTGACTCTGGCGGTGGTCTCTGGACCAGTGACGATACTTGGGCCCTCCTGGGCTGTGACTCCGGCGGTGGACTCTGGACCAGTGTCGATACTTGTGCCCTCCTGGGCTGTGACTCTGGTGGTGGTCTCTGGACCAGTGATGATACTTGGGCCCTCCTGGGCTGTGACTCCTGACCAGTGACGATACTTGGGCCCTCCTGGGCTGTGACTCCGGCGGTGGCGGTGGTCTCTGGACCAGTGATGACGGTGCTGGCGGTTGTGTCTGGACCGCCGGAAAGGATGGCGCACTTCTCCGCCGTGACACTCACAACAGGCTGGGCAGACTTCCTCTGGACCTTCCCCACCTTTATTGGAGTTACAGCTGACTGACCAATCCCCTTTGAACCCATGTCACTTGTTGTCCCACCAGGAGTCTTAACACGGTCCCGTCGTCCACTCTCCAATTTTAGAGCCTTTACAGGGGGTGGGCTGCAAGTGCCTTGGCTCCGGGTCCTACTGCCTGCCCTGGTGGCCGGTGCACTCCACAAACCTTGAACAGGCACCACTGGTATTGGAGGCTTTTTGGCTGAGGCGCTACAACGGGACTGATGAATTGGAGGGGGGGGCAAAAAGGTCAATTTGACATAGGGACAGTTTCTGACGGACACTGGGATGGGTAGCTGGAGGGGGTCTGGGAGTGGAGGAAGAGGAGGTGGTTGTAGGAGGTGTCACTTTAGGTGTTTTGGGTGCAGGTGCAGGTACTGGAGGCTGTCGTGAGGTGGATGGATGTTGGGTGAGTGATTGCCGGCGTTTGTGTACTTTGGGAGGGGGCGTCACAGACACACTGGGAGAGGACACAGGGGACGTGTAAATGGCAGTGAAGGTGGTGAGTTCAGGTGAGGGGCTTGTGGTGCTGGGTGTCCTGGTGCAAGTCCTAGTGCCTGTAGATGTGGTGCATGCAAGTGTGTGTGTAGATGAGACTGGGAGGGAGGAGGGAGAAGAGGAGGAGGGGGACACAGTGGAGACAGTGGATGTTGCTGTGTCTGTATGTGGGTGAGGCTTGTGTGAGTGCCTGTGGTGTGTGTGGTGCCTATGTTTGCTTGAGCTGCTTGTGTGTGTTGACTTGTGTGCATGCTGGTCTGTAGGTGTGCTTGGGATGGGCTGGGGTACAGGGGATTGGGTCTGGGTGGAGGAAGTTGGAGGGGGGAGGCTGGACACAGGGACAATGGCTGCCATCAGTGCTGAGGCCAGAGATTGCAGGGTTCGCTGAAGGACAGCCTGACCAGAATGAATGCCCTCCAGGAATGCATTACGGTGTTGCAGCTCTCGTTCTACACCCTGGATGGCATTCACAATGGTAGACTGCCCAACAGTGAATGACCTGAGGAGGTCAATGGCCTCCTCACTGAGGGCAGCAGGGGTGACTGGGGCAGGGCCTGAGGTGCCTGGGGCGAAGGTGATGCCCACCCTCCTGGGTGAGCGGGCATGGGGCGAACGCTGAGGGGCTGCTGGGAGGGCGGTGCTGGTAGGGGAGGTGGCGGCTGTACCTGTAGAAGTGGGGCGCACAGATGGTACCGCCACCACGTGAAGCTCCCCTCGCCCTCCGTCCCACTGGTGCATTCATAGTCTGTGGTGTGGCCCTCCATGGCCATGTGGGATGCAGCTCCCTCGTGCTCCGGTGCCACTGTACCTCCGCCTGATGATGCTGATATACAAAAGGACAGGGAGAGCAGGAAAAGGGGGGGAGACAGAAGAAAGAGAGTTTTAGTGCATGGCATTCCGCTACCGTTGGCGGACAAAACAGACACAGCAGCCCCCTGCATTACGCCGTGCTCCTGCCCTCTGCACATGCAATTTCTGGGATATGGCCTACATGGCAATGGTGGACATCTGCGCACATGGATGCCACAGGGGCAACTATACCTCAACTTGGCACTCTGGTGAGGTGGGGTAGAGTGCCACATGGCCTACATTACGGAGGGGCCTTGCCTACCGAATTCGCCCTGGCCTAGGGACACCCACAGCCCACCTCCCCCACCCAGACCCCTCCACTGCACGCAAAGTCCACAGAATGAGGTTGTACTCACCCCCTTGTGTCTGCTGTGATGTCCTCAAGTGCCCATCCAACTCCGGGTAGGCTACTGCCAGGATCCGGAACATCCAGGGGGTCATGGTGCGACGGGCACCCCTCCCACATTGGGAGGCCATCCCCAGCTGAGCCTCCGCCGTCTTCTTGCTGCAGCAGCGAATGTCCTCCCATCTCTTCCGGCAGTGGGTGCCCCGTCTCTGGTGGGCCCCCAGGGTCCGGACCTCCTTGGCAATGGCACGCCAAATGTCCCTCTTCTGGTGGGCGCTGACCTACATGACATGCACAAGGGAAGAGGTACAGTCATTACCAACTGCACCGTCAATGTGAGAGGCCCCCTCCCTATTCTGGCCATGTGGCCCATTCATTCCCATGCATAACTGTTCAATGTACTCTGCCCCCTTCCCTCTTCCACCCAGCCCTCTCCACCCAGGCCTAGCCCATACAACGTGCTCCCTCTGTACCAACCTGTTGGTCTGGAGGACCGTAGAGTAGCGTGTACTGGGGGAGGACCCCATCCACAAGTTTCTCCAACTCCTGTGCAGTGAAGGCAGGGGCCCTTTCCCCAGACGCAGCAGCCATTGTCGCTTCCAGACCAAGGTCACAGCAGCACTAGCAGTGTAGGTCCTCTCCTGTCGAAGGTCAGGTATCTAGTGATTGAACAGATAGAAAATGGCGGTGATGTCCGCAACGGTGACGTCCACAGCAGTGCGCATCATCACCGCCAGCGCACCTGTTCATTGGCTCCTGGGACCCATGGGGTCCAATGTTAACCAATGCAGGATTGCGCCGCAGTCTGCGACCGCCTACCGCGACGGTGTGCAACGCCAGCGCAGTTACCCCACAATCCCATTGTCCCAGTTTAGAGGTCAGGCAGCCGTCATGTCAGGGGCCCACATGGCTTCATTTACTACTGCGTCACACATAGCTAGGCCTACACTCAACACACATACAGGAGGGGTTTTGTGTCTGGTGTAGTCTTGTGTGTAACAGTGGGTACATATCTGGAGGATTATTGACTGGTCCTTCGTAGGCACCGTCACCTGGGACATATGAGAAGATGGCGGAATCCTCCGGTGTACCGACTGCTGGTGGACCTGTTGACAATGGAAGAAAGACATGTAATCGTCACCTACAGGTTTGACCGTGCCAATATCCAGGAACTATGTACCCAGTTGGAGCCAGACCTGATGTCACCGATCCGCCATCCGACTGGAATCCCCCCTGACGTGCAGGTGCTGTCAGTGCTCCATTTCCTTGCAAGTGGGTCATTTCAGACAACAGTGGCCATGGCATCAGGGATGTCCCAGCCTATGTTTTCCAACGTCTTGTCCAGAGTGTTGTCTGCCCTGCTGAAACACGTAAGGAGATACATCATATTCCCTCAGGTGGAGGATTTACCTACAGTGAAAGGTGACTTCTATGCCCTTGGACATATCCCCAACATCATAGGTGCCATTGATGGGACCCATGTAGCTCTGGTCCCCCCGCAGGAGTGAACAGGTGTACAGGAACAGGAAGAGTTATCATTCTATGAATGTCCAGATGGTCTGTTTGGCAGACCAGTACATCTCGCAGGTAAATGCTATGTTCCCTGGCTCAGTGCATGACGCCTACATCCTGCGCAATAGCAGCATCCCTGATATGATGGGTCAACTCCAGAGGCACAGTGTATGGCTATTGGTGGACTCTGGTTACCCCAACCTGTCCTGGCTACTGACCCCAGTGAGGAATCCCAGGACCAGGGCAGAGGAACGGTACAATGAGGCCCATGGGCGGACTAGGAGGGTGATCGAGCGGACCTTCGGCCTCCTGAAGGCCAGGTTCAGGTGCCTCCATATGACAGGTGGGTCCCTATTCTACTCACCGAAGAAGGTGTGCGACATCATCATCGCCTGCTCCATGCTCCATAACTTGGCATTGCAACACCAGGTGCCTTTTCTGCAGGAGGATGATCCAGATGACGGTGTTGTTGCAGCGGTTGAGCCCTTGGAGCCTGTGGACAGTGATGAGGATGAAGCTGATGAAGATGAAAACGACAACAGGGAGTCAGTCATACAGCAATATTTTCAATGAGACACAGGTGAGTACAATTTCATGTTTCACATTATATTACATTTCACACGTCTACCTCTATCCTGTACCTACATTTCACTCCCTATTTGGTAACTGAGTTGTCCCCTTCCATTTCAGTTTCAGTAATGTGGTAACCTAAGTGTCAACAGCTTGCACCCTTGAAAGGCTTGTGATGTGTGACATTGGTATGTTGACCTTCCAATGGGTAACCTTTTTTAACACTGTAATTGACAATACAAAGTTCACAATCATTGACTGACTCCAATATTATTGAGGTTTCAAGGGTGTTTATTGAAGTGCATAAAAATGTAGGGGGGTTGTGAAATGGGGAGAGGTCATGGTGGAAGAATGTCCATGGCAGAGTCGAGTCTATTAGTCTCACAGGTACATTGCACATCTGGCCATTGGAAGTGGAGCTGGGGCAGTTCCAAGCTGGACAGGGTAACAAAGTGGGACAGTGGGGGGACAATCAGGGTGGTCTTATTTCCTGGCGGGGGTCTTGCCATCTTGCTCTGTCCTGTTCCTGGATCTCAGGGACCACTTGCGTGGTGGTTGTCCGTCTGCAGGGGGTGGGGTGCTGGTGTGGTGGTCCTGTGGCGGGGCGTCCTGTCCACTAGCGCCGGCGGAGGTGGAGGGCAGTTCATCGTCGTGGCTAGTGTCAGGGGCCCCTTGGAGTGCCACGGTGTCCCTCAAGGTCTTTTGAATGTCCGTCAGCATCCCTATGATGGTGCCCAGGGCGGAGCCGATGGTCCTGAGCTCCTCCCTGAAGCCCTAATACTGCTCCTCCTGCAGGCGCAGGGTCTCCTGCAACTTGTCCGGGACCGTCGCCATCGTCTCCTGGGAGTGGTGGTATGCTCCCATGATGGAGGAGAGGGCCTCGTGGAGAGTTGTTTCCCTTGGCCTGTCCTCCCTCTGTCGCACAGCAGCCCTCCCAGTTCCCCGGTGTTCCTGTGCCTCCGTCCCCTGGACCGTGTGCCCACTACCACTGCCCCCAGGTCCCTGTTGTTGTTGGGGTGGTGGGTTAGCCTGGGTGCCCTGTAGTGGTGGACACACCGCTGATTGACCTGTCCTGGGTAGGGAGGTTTGGGCCCGCTGGGGGGGTGCTGTGCTGCTGTTACCAGAGGGGGGCAGCTCGGTGTTGGGCTGTGGCTGGGCAAGGGGAACCGACTGTCCTGAGGCCCACGATGGTCCGGGATGGTCATCAAGCTCCAGTGGGGCAGAGCTGCTGTCGTCACTGTGGGCCTCTTCTGGGGGTGGAGTGGTGTTGTCTGGACCCTCTGGTGTGGTGACGGTCCTTCGGGATCCTGCAGGGGTATGAGAACATGATTATTGCATGTGTGTGTTTCATGGTGTGCAATGGGTGGGTGTTTGTGTACCCCAGTGCAAGCATTCCTGTGTGGGGGCTTGTGTGATGATGGTTGGGGGGGGTGTTCTGGGTATGTGCAGTGAGCATGCTTTAGTGAGGGGTGCCCATGCCTAGTTGTGTCATGCAGGGTTTGGTGTTGGGATGGGTGGTTTGTGTTATGGGTACATTACTGAGGATTTGGGGTGATAGGGGAGGGTGTGAGGGTGGGGGTGTTTGATAGCATGCAGGTAGGGTGGGGGATGTGATAGTTAAGATTTGACTTACCAGTGTCCCATCCTCTACCGACTCCTCGGAGGCCCTCAGGATGCAAGATGGTCAAGACTTGCTCCTCCCATGTTGTTAGTTGTGGGGGAGGAGGTGGGGGTCCGCCGCCAGTCCGCTGCACCGCAATGTTGTGTCTGGATACCGTGGAACGCACCTTCCCCCGTAGGTCGTTCCACCTCTTCCTGATGTCCTCCCTATTTCTTGGGTGCTGTCCCACGGCGTTCACCCTGTCCACTATTCTGCGCCATAACTCCATCTTCCTGGCTATTGATGTGTGCTGTACCTGTGAGCCAAATAGCTGTTGATCTACCCGTACGATTTCCCCCACCATGACCCTGAGCTCCTCCTCGGAGAAGCGGGGGTGACTTTGGCGTGACATGGGGTGGTGTGTGTGAGGTGTGGGGTGGTGTATGTGGTGATGAGTGTGGTGAGTGTAGTGGTATGTGGTGTTTTGTGCATGGATATTGTATGGGTGATGGTGTTGTGTGCCTCTGTGTGATGGGGTTGTCAATAGCTGTGCTCTCTCTCTGGCCTTCTCTCAGAATTTCTGGTAGTAGGGGTTTCTGGGTGATGTGGGTGTGTGTTTTACATTGTGTTGGGTGTGTGGGAGTGGTGTTTGTATGTGTATCAGGTGTGTGTATTTGGAATTGTCCAATGTGGCGGTGTTTTGGAGATGTGTGTGTATTTTGAGCGCGGCGGTGTGTACCGCCAATGGAATACCGCCGTTGAAAGACCGCCACGTGGATTCGTGGGTCATAATAGCATGGGCGTGTTTCTGTTGGCGTGGAGGTGGAGGATTTGTTTCCGCATGTTTATCGCTGACCTTTGGTGTGGCAGGGTTGTGTGGGTGTCTGAATTTCGGTGGATTCCGTGATGTGTGTCATAATAGCTGTGGCGGTCTACCGACGCCGCGGCAGTGTATTGGCGGTCTTCTGCACGGCGGTAAGCGCCTTATACCGCCAATGTTGTAATGACCCCCTTAGTGTTGTGTTTCCTTTGTGGTGGGGATAGTGTTTCACGGGGGTTGCGTGTGTTGTGCAAACACTTTACACATTGCCTCTGGGATAGGCCTAACTGCTCTTGCCGAGCTACCAAGGCAGTGAGCAGGGGTTATCTTGGACATGTAACTCCCTTGCACTGACTAGGGTGGGTGGGTTCTGCCTAGCTTAGGTGCATACCCTAGACAACAAGAAACACCAGTTCTAACAAGGGGCTTGTAAATATTCCCCCTCATTTCATACCTTGACTTAAATATATTGCTATGCAAGGGGACTGACTGCTTTTCTAGTATTTTGCTCCTGACGCCCCAAATCCAAGATCTTGCCAATATTTTTCTGAGGTATGACTTCCTGCTTAGAAGACTTTGGGCCAGATGTAGCAAAGTTTTGCAAGTCGCAAATGGCCCGAATCGCTATTTGCGACTGTGCAAAATCGGAAATGGGATGCAAAAATCCCATTTCCGACTCGCAAAAAGTGATGCGAGCCGTTAGCGACTCGCAAAAATTGCAACCCCATTTTGCGACCCGCAAATAGGAAGTCGCAATTTGCTAGTCGCAAACCATATTCAATTGCAACTCGCAAATTGCGACTAGTGGCAAAAGGCCCAGTTTGCATGTCCCATTTACCACTAACTCAGAGCAGGTGGTAATCATTACCAAAGTATAAAAGGAGACCCAGAAGGCATCTGGGTTACTCAAGATGGCGGAGATATACCTGATAGCAGTGAGGAGGAGAGTCCACGCAGCCCAGCAGAGGAGGAGGAGGAGCCACAGACAGGAGAAGATCTATAGAACAAGGCAGACTCTTTTTCAGCAAACTGAGGAAGCAATATATAACAAATACCGCCTTAGGAGCGCAGCCATACTAGAATTAATTGAATTACTAAAACCACAGCTAGAACGCCAGACGCTGTGCGGCTGCGCCATCCCTACGCATGTGCAAGTGCTATGCTCACTGCACCTCTTGGCCTCGGGGAGCTATCAGGGGGTCATTGCTGTGGCAGGTGGGGTATCTCAAAGCGCACTGTCAAGGTTCCTCAGGGCATTCCTAGATGCCATACTCACACACATGTCTCACTTCATATACCTACCCAGGAATGAGGCAGCAACTAACAGCACCAAGCTGGACTTTTACCGGATTGCCAACTTTCCCCATGTCATAGGATGTGTAGAGGGGACACATATTCAAATATGCCCCCCTGCAAACCTGGAACATCTGTTCCGCAACAGAAAGTGTACCCACTCACTCAATATTCAGGTTGTTTGTCACGCCCATTATGTCATCACCGACATTGTTGCAAAATTTCCAGGCAGTATCCATGACTCCTACATATTTAGGCACAGTGGGATACACCAACGCCTGGAACGTGGGGAGTTTGGAGACGGATACCTCCTAGGTAGAGCTGCATACACCTTGCAGACATACACACAGGTCACTGTGCACACCAACCAGGACTTTCTAACAGTGTAATGTTTGTGCCCAACAGGTGACAGTGCATATGCTCTACGGCCATGGATAATGACTCAGTTCTTAACACCCAGCAATGATTCAGAGAGGCGATACAACAGTGCACATAAGAGGACCAGGAACATCATAGAACGCACCTTCGGATTGCTGAAAGCAAGGTTCAGATGCCTCCACCGCAGTGGAGGTGCCCTCCAGTATACCCCCATTACAGCATTCAAAATTGTTGTCGCATGCGCCATCCTGCACAATATTGCCACCCGACGTGGGCTACCTCTCACCCCTGCAGACCCAGATTCAGAGGATAAAAAGCAGGAGCAACCACATCGCCATCATGGGGATCGGAGTATAGCAAATCAAGACAGACTGAGACGGGAACACATCGCAACCCAATACTTTGGAAGGTACGTGTCAACTTCAACCATACTCACCTATTGACCAAATACTCCATTTGTTAAGTGGAACAAAAAAACTATTTAATATGTGCAGAAATTGAACTATTTACAATGACTAACTGTTCATGAACAACATAATGCAAACCATGCATGGGGCACATTGCTGTCATGTGCCCCAACATCAGGGACAGGGTTCAGTCGATGTCCTACGGCGGCCCCTGCCAGCCTGGCTGGTCCCTGGTTGTTCTGCAGTGCTCTGCCTGGTACTCCCTCTCCGGAGCACCCTAGTGTCACTGGCAGAGACACTGCTCACTGTAGAGCCCTCTTCGCTGTCCTGGGGGGTGTCCCCTGTGCCCCTGGACAGATGCCGTGCCTCCATTAAATCGATCACATGTGTGATCCGGCCCAGGCCTCTAGCCACATCCCCTGCAAAGTGGCCCATTTCTACTTGGAGGCCAACTGTCCTTCTCGACAGGCCAGTCGTGTTAACTGCCAGTCTGCCTATTGATGTGGCCATCCTGTCCAGCCTCTGTAGCAGCTGACGGTCCCTGCGCCGCCCACCCTGACTCTGTGACAGTAGTCCTGCCACCAGGTCCCTCATGGACAGGGCTAGGTCCCCAGTGTTTGTGCCAATCACGTCCAATTGGGAATGGAGCTGCTGCATGCTGGCCTCATTGCTCCTCACAAAGCGGTGCAGCACCCCACTGATTCTCCCTAACATATTGTTCTGCAGGCGCTGACCACGGAGCAGCTGTGCCTCGGTGTTGGTGGTAGATGGACAGCCGGACTCAGCCTGCAGCCCTGCTCTCCTGAACCTGCGTCGCCTGCGCAGCGGTGGCTGCCCTGTGTGCTCTACTGTGGCACTCCTGCCTGTTGCTGGCGCAGCCTCCTGAAGCACTGTTGCAGCAGGTGTTGAGATCACGGGGATGGTGTTGGTGGTGCAGGTGGGAGTGGTGGCAGCTCCTGTGATGTCCTCATGGGGCTGGCTGCTGTGGCTTGTGGTGGTGTCTTGTGGGAGACCTATGGGACATGGGGAACAGACTGTCAGTGTCTACTATCTGTTGCACACTTCCTAATAAACATTTGCCTATTTACTGCCTACTTGACTACATTGCCCATAATGCATCATTCTGGTGTTTGCTACCCTGAAATGGAGCTATCTTGGTTGTGCATGCCCCTGTGTACATGGTGGGTGGGGGCATGGCATTGATGGGGGTACAGGCATATCACATGGTACTCACCAGTTGATGTAGTGGGCTCCGAGGTGTCCAGATCTCCTATTCCTGTCACTGCCTCCTGCTTCAGGGTCTCTCCCACCCTTTCCTCCAGGGGTGTGGGTGGTGGTAAGGATGATGGTCCCCCTCCCGTGCCTCTCATCTCCCGGAGCCTTTCTGCCACCCTCTCCTTGGTCCGGGAGCGGAGGTCATACCACCTTTTTTTATTTCATCCACACTCCTGTGGCTCACCCCCAGGGAGTTCACTTTTTCTTGAATCTCCAGCCAGAGTTGTTTTTTGGTTGCGTCTGGCACATTGAGGGCTGCCTTCCCAAAGAGATCATCATAGTGCTGACAGCACTCTTCTGTCAGCACCTCCAGCTCCTTCTCAGAAAATTTGAGTTTTCTCTTTCTTGGTGTTTCAGCAATTGTAGCTGCTGTTCCTCCTGTTTGCAGTTCAGCAGTTTAAAATGGGTGTGGTCCTCCCTCCTCCCAGGTGTATTAGTAAACGTCCTGGCTGTGATGTCATCATCATGTGCCAGGAAGTGTTTCCAGAGTGTTCTGGAGTGGTTTCTGGAGTGTTCTGCAGCACCTGCAATCAATTTACATGCAACTCGCAATTTGCGACACCCACTCGCAAACTGCGAGCCTGTTTTTTGCGTGCCCGCAAAAAGCGACCTCGCAGAAAGTGGACTCGCTATCTGCGTTGCGACTCCGGGTGTGAGTCGCAAATTGTACACGGACATTGTACCTGAATTCCTATTAGCGACACGCAATTTGCAAGTCGCACATGCTCGCAAATTGCGAGTCGCAACATTTTTTGTACCTACATCTGGCCCTAAGTTTTGTGGAGGTCTCATAGCAACACATTTGTTCCCTTATTTAAAGTCACACCCTTAGTTTATTGAGATACTTTTTCTCCTTGAATTTTGTTCTCCATTTTAGCTCAAAGATACCTTAATTGATTCTCTAATTCTGGAAAACCTTCTATAGGGTTCTTTCTCAACTGTTTCTCTGGGTAGTTTTGGTACCTTGATTATTAACTTATGCAACTTTTATCTTGTACAATAAAGAAGTACCAAGATTTTCAAGGAGGTTTTTCTGCCATTTGCATCTTTTAAGTCCTTCGAGGGACTCTCTTAAAGAGACACTTGATAACTTTCACATGTATGTTAAGTGCATGGTGCATTGTGGCTATTTGGAGGAGCCACCCTTCAGGAAAGAAGGAAATATGAGAAATCTTTACTGTATCCAGTCTTTGACAGCAGCCAACACTGTGGTAAATCATGAAAGTGAAAATTCTGAAGCAACTATACAATTAAGAACAACCATGGGTAAGGTAAATAATCCATTTTTAGATTTGACTTGACCTACTGTTACTGATAGAGACTGAGCTTTTGGACATTGCTATTCAACAATTTGTTTGAGATGTGGCCATACACATCTTGAATCAGTAAAAGAGTATACCCTAACGATAGGTGAATCTTGCATAATTTACGTTGCGGAAATTATGTGAAATGCAAAAAAGTTATGTGAAATTACACATCATTATGTAAAGTTCTGGTCTGGCACCTCACACCAGAGAATCCTGTCTGCTTCTTCCATTTTCTTTCCCTATATATTCTACTCCAGTTTGACCCTCTCACTACCTACATAGGATATTTTTAGCTTTATTTTCACTTTCTGTATGGTTTCTGTGCCCAGCGCTTTTAAATTTTTTTCTCCTTGTCTGTTTTGTTTTATGTCACCTTCCACCATCCAATCATGGCAGAGACAAGTACTTGGTCTCAATCCTAAGGGCACCATGTGAGAGGGGACACCCCACAATATTTTTGAGGAGGAAATTAAGAAATTGGGTATTGCGGAAAGGGGCCGGTGAGTACCTACCTCACATAATGACCACAACGTTTGTCAGGGTGAACCCTTAAAGTCACAAAATTAACCTGAGCTCAACCCCCTGCTAGCTATGGCACAGAGCAGACTGCCATGGCAAGTGCAGCATTATATATTTTTTTCCTGTTGCAGAACTTTATTTTTGTAAAGAAAAAACACAATTACTCTGTGTTACAGGGATGCGTCCTGATGTAGTTCTTGCTCAATTAAGGTTCAACAACTTTGCATATCTAGATGGTTGCATTCTAAGGAGGCTTGCAAGAATCCTGCAGTGAAACAACTTAATGTAATAGAGCAATATGATTCGCTGAGGGGGCTTATTTCCTGTTCTCTGCCTTGCTCCAGTGATAGCAAAAAGCTTTGGTGAACTTCTGCTCTGATTGCCGGGCCTCAACATGGAGAGAAATGTTACTGCTACAATTTCGGCCTTGCGTCCTTAACATTTTTAAATAAAATAAGGCACAAGGGGGCAGGGTAGGGGGTACCATAACCTCATTGGACCTTGTGGTTGGGGGATCCCCTTGGGGCTAGATTTAAAAAAAAACATTTTTGAGGGACTTTTGCCATTCTGCAGGTGTCCCCGGGAGGGCCCTAGGAAACAGTGCAGCCACCTGGGCTTCTGCAGGAGTCGCACGGGAACAAAGGGGCCAAGCTGCCTTCCTCAAGAGTCTTGTGGGATTGAAAATAATTGAGTAGAGTGTCAGAGGTGGGGTATCGCATACTGGCAAATGCTGTGTGCGGCGAGGGTGTTGGCTGCCCACGTGAGGTTGGATACAGGGCCTGGACTTTGCTATGCATGGCCTTTGGTCGTGTGTGGAGGGGGTTGGTCTTACTTATGGTAATAAAAAAATACTTTACTTTTAAAAAATATATATATATATAAATGTACTGAAAACACCAAAGGTTAAAATCACATTATAGTTAGACATGGTATTAATGTCTTACTTTGCATTAAAAAAAAAAAAAAATCCCTGAAAACGCAACAGTAAAAGTAACATTATAGTTAACTGAGAATGTTAGTTTACACATAACATTTCAAACTAAAAATAAACACAGAAACTCAGCAGTTATTTCAAGTAACTATAACTCGCACCATTTACATGCATTGCTTATGACCACACATATTTCAAAACTCATGACATGTTCTGTGACATCATTGATAACAGTACTGATGACAACTGAACTTACTTAATTGGCAACATTGTGTGTGCATTTCCCATGGTAACTCTCATAGAGATTTTGAACACGACTACAGCCCAAACTGCTGGACGGAATTACAGCAAATTTGGCAGAAAGGTAGCCTTTGGTCCAGAAATCACACCACCTGTTATTTAGTGTAATCTGTTCAGTATTTTTCGAGAAACTAAAGGAAATCCTAATTTGTATATTTAGGGTTGCAACAAATTTGTGAAAACTCCTGATCTTGTGCAGAGATCTGACTGGCTTTAAACACTTCAACCAGGAAGTGTTGGCAGGCATTTTGAGACACGGCATCAGCCAACTCCCCCCCAGGAAATACAAAAAAATGAAAAGGGGGCAGAACACAAATATCCTAACACCCTAGCCTTCGTGATGGGGTCCCCCTGGGATACCACCAGGGCAAAAAGCATTTTTCTAATTTGCAGAAAAATTTGCAGATATGTTTGAATTTTTTGGTACAATAAAAATGACAATTAAGCATGGTCTGCTGCGTTTGCTTTTAATGTAGCCCCTAGGTAGGCCAGGTCCAGGGAACATGCAAATTTAATGAAAAAATAGAGAACCACCACCTCCCCAGAGCTAGATTTAAAAAACTATTTAGGAGGAACCGCATGGACACCCTCCGGGTCCCTGCAACCACCACCTCCATAGAAATTCAGCAGTCATAGCTATAGTTATATTGGGTAGCTGTAACTCATGCCCTAAGCTAACTATAAGTCACGCCCGCCATGCACAGTTTTCTTATCAATAATTTAATTGCAAATGTTACAGTGATATTATCAATGATGTCATAGATGTCATAACTGATGTAATTTGTCCTGTAATTAGCAGTGCATCACAAGGGTGCAAGGTATTATATCCTTCCAAATCCAGTTGTTTTTTTGTTTTATTAGAACATGTGGCAGAGCCATAGGTTTTATATGGTGCTCTCATTTCCCTCTGGCTATACTCCATATAGGTCAATAAAACAATTCCCAGGTCATTCATTGTTTTATAGAAAGAAAAGGGCCAATTCAGAAATGAATGTCCGTGCTAGTACATATCTGGAACTATTTCACATGTAAGTCACAAACCTATGGTCATATATCTACACATATACCTTTCCCATGTCTCATGTATGTAGTTCTCCTTCGCAAATGCATAGAACTATGCACAAATAGTGCTATGTTTTATGTTTAAAAGTGGCTAGGAAATGGAGAATATTATGCGAATTCAGAGGAACAAAGGGAAAAAAAAGATGGGGCACAGGGATGTCCATACAAAAACAAACACACAACTAAACCTTGTAAGTTAGTTGCAATTCACACCACAGTTTAGTCTCAAATCTACTCCAGCCATGCACAGGAGTATGTCAGACAACATACATATAGAGTGAGTGCAATATAATCCTATTTCAAAACAATGGAGGCAGGGGATACAAAAACAAGAAAAGAAACCTACATCTAAAATATTTAAATTAAATAAAGAAAGTTGGGCATGGCCTGCAGTGATGGTGATATGTATCACCAGGGAGAGCCACCCATGAATTTAGACATGTTGTTGCCTTCCCTCACCTAATATTTTCACAGGCTCATGCCTATGTTATGTATATCTACATGGTGTGGGTGGAGATTTAAGCGAACCACTGCAAATAGGACGCTATGAAGTGGCCATTCTTGAACCATTCTTCAAGGGAGATAACATTCAACATGCATCTAGCAGTTAGCTAGAGTCCCCAAGATATTTGGTGAAAGTTGCAAGATTATTTCAACTTTATTCAAGTGGAAGTAGTGTTGATTGAGGAGAGTTTCCTCTAGCATCATACTCAGCTCTATCCAGGGCCATTTAGCCAGATGACTAAAGCATGTCCCTGGCCATCTGAGAGGATATTTTTGTGAACTGCATTGCAACGGAAGGTACCACTTACACGATGAAAGCAGTGCTACAAGCGCTGAAAGAACTTTTGAAACTGGGCACGGATAAAGGCCAAGAACTTCTTTGGAAGGTCCTCCCTGTCCCGCATTAGGCAAACATTGCTGAACATAGTGGCCCTCCAAGCCGCCTACCTTGACTTCCATTACCAACTGGAAGAAGATCAGCAGCAAGCATACGGTAAGTAACATGTACATTTTTTGATGGCCCATAATTATAGAATGCACAGCTTGTTGTGTTATATGTTGTTCATTTAGGTCTTTTGTGACCACATTGTCATGATGCTAAACTGCAATGCATGGATTATCAAAATAAGCAGATAATTAGCTAATAGGATGATTACTTAATTGTGTCATATTTTTGTTTACTTGCTTCTAACTGCATATTGGCCCATACCATACTGCTTTTAACAGAATGCATGACTTGAGTATCATGTTCATGCCTTGAGAAGCCATGTTAGACACTGGTCATGTACAATTAGCAACTCAAACATAGGTCAATGGAACGTTTTGCACAACTATATACATGTCTGCTTAGCAAATGTTGCATGTGAATCAGATACCTTGGTACGATGGTTTCAACTGTTGCATCATGTGAGCCTCTGATTAATGCCTTCATTCCTGTGTGCCTCCATAAGTGCATGTCAATCAGTCATAGCTTGAGTAAATAATGCCATTGGTTAACAGTATTTCTGCCAATCATGAAGATTTGTACATAGGCATGTGGGATGGGGAAATATGTTGCACAGAAGTTCATTTGTGCACATGGAGTTGCACTGTACAATGGGTCATGTGAGAAATACACCCTTAGAGAGGGCAAGGGAGTGCAGAAGCTGCCATGAGTCTGTTTCATCCCAACTAATGTGAGATTGACTATATGATATTTCTTTTTAGATATATGAACTCATGAGTTTAAATTTTTCTCCTATTCCCAGGGCCGTGGTCCCGAGGCAGAGGAGGCGCAGGGCCTTAGCTGCAGGGTGAGCATGGAGAACTTGACCAAGAGGCGAAATGGGAACACTCAACTGATGGTGATCCCACATGATGCCAGACACAATCTCAATCAAAGCGACACAGAGCGGAGAGTTCAGCCACAGGACAGAGTGATCAGTCAGTCTCCATCTGGTCAGAAAAAAACAGTGGTTTCTGAAGAAAAGGCCCGTACCCCAATTACCCTGATGCCACCCATAGAATCAGAGAACAGGCCCTACAAACACAAGGGCATGACGCAGCCTCTTCTACCACCCCTCATTCCACCAAGACCTCCCGCCTGCAACAGAAGTGCCTAAGGATGCAATTTTCACCGTCACCCAGGACCCCAGGCATACCCTCTCCCAGTCACAAACATGCATGTATCTGGAGCAATTACCTGAAGATATGAAGCATAGGCATGCTAGGCAGAAGACTGTCTTGCATGGCCTTGAGCATGTAGGAGAATTTATTGTACCTGTACTCAAGCTCCTGCAGATGCCCATGAAATTTAACACAATGAAATCATATTTTTATTGCCCTCCTAGAACTCCACCCTATGTTCCTTTGGTAAAACTGTTGAAATGTTTTCCACTTTGGGCACTGCAAATACACTTTCTTCAGCCATTCCTACTTTTATGACTTTTTTGCTTGAATCCAATCAAAAGTCAGGTAGTCATTATGAACATAGCGGAAAACACAGCCGACAGCCATGGCGACGGTGAACAGAAGACAGCCATTGGCGGTGAACAGCACACTGCCATATAATGATGCCAAAAACAGAAATCTCCAAAAATTCTGCTACCTCCAGCCACCGCCAGGGCCCTTGATGGCAGAAAGGCTGCACACCCCACCCTGCCACCGCCAAGCAGACAAATCCTCCGCCCTCCAAATAATGATGCACAAATCACTGCGGTGGTTAGTGGATGTCGAACGACCATTGGCAGTACGGACCGCCACGGCCAACAACGGGACCCAACAGCAAGAAATGCACACATTGGCAAGTTTAAAACCCACACACCTGACACATATCCACAACACTATAAGACACTCACATACACACCCCAACAATCCTTTGCAATGCCAATAGCACGGCAGATAGTGACAACATAACCCGCATACACTGAACTCAACATCACACAAGTCACACACCCAACCACACAACAGCACCCTCACCAATAATCCTACAACACACCACTTACAACACACACCATGGCACCCCCTAAGCACCCCCGCTTCACAGATAGGGAGCTAAGGACAATGATCGATTAAATACTGAGGGTGGAGCCACAAATCTTTGGGGCACAGGTCCAGCACACACACACCTCCAGGAAGATGGAGTTATGGCACACGATTGTTCTTTAGGTCAACGCAGTGGGAAACCATCCACGCACAAGGGACAACATCCGCAAGAGATGGAATGACCTGCGCGGGAAGGTGAGGTGTATGGCATCCAGGCACAACATTGCGGTCCAGAAGACCCCCACCTACACCCCGACTACACTGACTGGGAGGAGAAGGTACTGGCTATGCTGCACCCTTAGGGCCTCACTGGACTCACTGGAGGACTGGACTCGATTAAGTCATCGCCAATTTCTTCATATCAACCACACCTGTAATGCATGTACCACCCCACCCCTCCAACTACCACCAGGACCACTACCTCACCCAGGCCACAATCACTACATCTATTCACCCTGCATGCCTACAAACCTACTAACAGGCCCACATCCCTCCCCCTGTGCACATCCACCTACCCCTGAAAGGAATTACATTGGCACTACGGCACCCTCAATGCACCTCCACATCCCATGTAAAATGTAAGGACAACCCCACAATAGGTCTCTGCAATGCGCGACAGGGGAATAAACAACACAAAATAGGGCTGAGCTGTTCATCCTTATTCAAATTATTACATGTAACATACATGTCTATTCCCCCCACAGGCACCACCACCCATGCCACCCTGATGGAAAGGCCAAGGAGTGCTGGTGCCCCACATGGAGACAGAGGCCCCACTCAGGAGGCTGGAGAAGGATGTATGGACAGTGAGGATTACCGTGGCCCATCACAAAGTCCTCGGCTGTCACCCTCCAGCAGCCCCACCCAGGATACCACTGACACCCCTACCACCCAGCTACCACCATCAGCTCAGGCCAAACAACCCCACACTAGTGTCTCCAGGCCACAGACCACATGTACAGAGGCCAGAGTCACCACCAACTAACAGGCAGGATGATGATGGCCCTGGTGCAAGTGGGACTGCCAGACCTGTGCAGGGGACACAGGCACAGGGGGCTAGGCCCAGTGGGAAGGCATCAGTGGCCAAGGGGGGAGGCCAAAGGATGGATGCTGCAGCCCAGGAGGTGATCTCTGAGGGCCTGGGAGCATACCACCATACCCAAGACAGGATGGGCTGGATCCTGGCCACCCTGGAGCAGAGTCAAAGGCTGCAGATAGCCCAACACCAAGAGACCATGGAGCAGTGGAACACTCAGTGCCTCCATGGCCACTATTGCAGGGTTGCTGCATCACTTCCCAAGCCAACCTGAGACCCCCACAAACCTGGAAGCCCCCTACCACTGCCCAGGACACAGTCCTGCCCTCTACATCTGCAGCAGCAACTGGACTGGTGGCACTGGCAGAGGACACACAAGAGACCAGCACCCCTACCCATGCAGCCCAGCACTAGACACTCAAATGTGCCCTCAGACCCAGATATGGCACTGGAACAGCTGCCAAGACCAAGGCCCCCACAAAGAAGCGAGTTTAACCTGAACTGTCTCACAAATGTGCCACTGTGCTACCATCCTCACCCGCTAATAGCAACATAACAACTTGCAAGGGACATATGGACCAATACCCACTGCCACCAATCGCTGAGCCCATGTATATGGTATGGACATCCACCATGAGCTCATTCCCTACCACTTTAGAGTGCATCTATGCAATTGTGACAAGTAATAAAACACATTTATACCAATTTGTATGTCCCCTGTCATTATAAAAATGCAATTGTAAGTGTGAATGCATTAGCCAGTCAATTCCATATTCATACCTTTATTGCAGGAATGGTACCCCATGCACAACATCGTCTGGAGTAAACCAAAATGTACACCATTTTTGTTTTCATGGCATATGCCACCTTGTCTTCAGGTAACAGTGTTAATGACTACAGACACGACATCCCCAAACAAATGAGTCAGGCAAACATTATGCAGTGCAGACAAAATAATCAATGAGCAGTACCTCATAGTCACTGGAAGTATAGTTGGATCAGCTGGTTCCTAGAGTGGACATCAGCACTCTCATCCCCTCTCAGAGGCAGCAGGTCTGGATGTACAACACCCGCCTACTCTAGTAGGGGGATAGCTCTCCTCACAGCCACGTTGGGCAGCATGAAGCAGGCCACCACTATTCTACACACCTTGTCAGGGCCATAGCACAGGTATCCCCCAGAGAGATGGAGGCAACAAAATCTAGCATTCACAAGACTATAGTGCGCTCAATCACCCTCCTAGTATGACCATGGGCCTCTCTGCATCTGTCCTGGGATTTCTCACAGGTGTCAGAAGCCATTGCAAGTTGGAGTAGCCAGAATCACCTGCAAAAGTGGTTGAAACAGGACTGTATCAAACTGCCATTACATGCAAACACTCTGGCTGTTAGCTATGTACTGATCCAGTGTCATACACACTCACCTATGAGCCATCCTCTGTCCCTTGAAGTTGTTCATGTTTGGCACACTGCTGTTGCTCAGGACAAAGGAATCATGAACTGATCCTGGAAACCTGGCATTTACATGTGAGATGTACTGGTCAGCAGTACACATCAATTGTATATTCATTGAATGGAAGGTCCTTCTGTTCCTGTACACCTGTTCATTCACTCTTGGGGGGATGAGAGCTATGTGGATGCCAACAATGGCACCTATCACATGGGGAATATTAGCAAACACATAACATTCAGACTTGATAGCAGGGAGTTCAGCCCTTAGCAGAAACTTGAAATATGACTGCATGTGTTGTACAAATGCATCCAGGAATTTGGACAGGACGAGGCTAAACATTGGCTGTGAGAACCCTGCACCCATGCCCACTGTCACCTGAAATGAGCCCATAGCCAAGAAATGGAGTACAAAGAGCACCTGCACTTCAGTAGGGATGGCATGCTGATTCCGATTACCCGATCTCAGGCCAGGATCCAGTGAAGCACATAGGTCCTGGATTGTTGTACGATTGAGTCTGTAGGTGACAATGATGTGATGTTCCACCATGGTATCCAAATCAACAAGAGGTCTGTACACAGATGGGGCCCTCCCTCGCCACATGGGTCTATACTTATGGGGGAGTAAAGAACATATATGAGGGACACACATACACATGCAAAACATGTTGTGCATAAATAACTGCTGTACAATACGTAGGTTACACACACAAGTGATGCATGATGTACAACTTTAGGGACATGTATACAGTGATACCTCTGGACTGATGTGAGGAACAGACACTCATGTGGGCAGGAAACTAAGGGCTGGGATCTGGATGCCCTGAATGGGGCCCATGACCAGGAAATATGTACATGGTGCTAGAAAAATGGCAGCCTCCTGCCATCCACATATGAAGGAGTGGAAGTGGCATCATTCCGCTGGCGGTAGTTGTCATGGCAGAAGGCGTTGTTTACCGCCGTGCATCCATCCATTAGTTTACATGGTTGTCAGTGGGGAAACTGGGCCTATCATGATCGCTGCGGAGGAGCGGACGCCATGTCTTCACCCCAATTTCACTTGACTCCCGAATCCAGTGCATGCAAGTACTCCACAGTGTGCTGCTGTGTCCTGACTGTGGTTACTCCAATGGCACATGTCACAGGGGTAAGGGCCCTGGTCTTCACCATGGAGGAGCTGGAGAAGCTGGTTGTTAGACCTGACAGCCTTAGGGTGGTCACCCCTAACTTTTTGCCTGCCTCCCTCCACTTTTTATATAATGTTTTTGCTGGGTTTTAAGACTCTTCACACTTTACCTCTGCTAGCCAGTGCTAAAGTGCATATGCTCTCTCCCTTTAAAAATGGTAACATTGGATCATACCCAATTGGACTATTTAATTTACTTATAAGTCCCTAGTAGAGTGCACTATGGTGGTCATTATGACCCTGGCGGTATTATAACCGCAGGGCCAAAACGATGGGAGCACCGCCAACAGGCTGGCGGTGCCTCCCGGCGTATTTTGACTGCGGCGGTAGCACCGCGGTCGGGCCCCAGCGGATGTAATCCGCCAGGGCAGCGCTGCTTGCAGCCCTGCCCTGAGGATTACGACCCCCCTACTGCCAGCCTGTTTCTGGCGGTTTGCACCACCAGGAAGAGGCTGGCGGTAAGGGGTGTCCAGGGGCCCCCTAACAGGGCCCCGGCCAGCTTTTCACTGTCTGCGTAGCAGACAGTGAAAATCGTGATGGGTGCAACTGCACCCGTCGCATGGCCGCAACACCGCCGGCCCCATTAGGAGCCGGCTCCTATGTTGCGGCCTCATTCCCGCTGGGCCGGCGGGCGCAAACGTGGTTTGCACCCGCCGGCCCAGCAGGAATGTCATAATGGCGGCCGCCTGAGTGCGGCCGCATTGGCGGCTGCACGGCGGTTACCGCCTGGCGGGCGCCCGCCAAAGTCGTAATGACCCCCTATGTTTGCCCAGGGCCTGTAGATTAAATGCTACTAGTGGGCCTGCAGCACTGATTGTGCCACCCACCAAGTAGCCCTTTAACGTTGTTTCAAGCCTGCCATTGCAAGGTCTGGGCGTGCAGTTTCACTGCCAATTCTACTTGGCATTTAAAAGTACTTGTCATGCCTAAAACTCCCCTTTTTCTACATATAAGACACCCCTAAGGTATGCCCAATGTAACCCATGGTGCATGGTGCTGTGTAGGCAAAAGGCAGGACATGTACCTATGTAGCTTACATATCCTCGTAGTGTAAAACTCCTAAGTTGTTTTTTACACTGCTGTGAGGCCTGCTCCCTTCATTGACTAACAATGGGGCTGCCCTCATACATTGTTTGAGTGGTTGCTGCTGATCTGAAAGGAGTAGGGAGGTCATATTTAGTATGGCCAGAATGGTGACATTAAATCCTGCTGACTGGTGAAGTTTGATTTAATATTACTGTTTTAGAAATGCCACTTTTAGAAAGTGAGCATTTCTCTGCACTTAAATCTTTCTGTGCCTTACAGTCCAGTTCTGGCTGGGTTTATTTGACAGCTCCTTGTGCATTCACTCAGACACACCCCAAACACAGGATACGCAGCCTCACTTGCATACATCTGCATTTTGAATTGGTCTTCCTTGGCTGGGAGGGTGGAGGGCCTGCTCTCACATAAAGGACTTCCACACCCCCTGCTGGGACCCTGGCAGACAGGATTGAACTGAAAGGGGACCAGGTGCACTTCTAAGCCACTCTTTGAAGTCTCCCCACTTCAAAGGCACATATGGGTATATAAACAGGGCCTCTGCCCTTACCAACTCAGACACTTCCTGGAAAAGAAACTTGTAACCAGAGCCTGCATCCTGCCAAGAAGAACTGCCTGGCTGCCCAAAGGACTCACCTGACTGCTTTCTGTGAAGGACTGCTGCCTTGCTGTTGCCCTGCTGCCTTGCTGCACTCTGGCTGAGGTGAAGAAGTGCTTTCCAAGGGCTTGGATAGAGCTTGCCTCCTGTTCCCTGAAGTCTCAGGACCAAAAAGACTTAGGGGGTTATTACAACTTTGGAGGAGGTGTTAATCCGTCCCAAAAGTGACGGTAAAGTGACGGATATACCACCAGCCGTATTACGAGTTCCATAGGATATAATGGACTCGTAATACGGCTGGTGGTATATCCGTCACTTTACCGTCACTTTTGGGACATATTAACACCTCCTCCAAAGTTGTAATAACCCCCTTAATCTCTTCAAGAAGGACTCCTTGTGCGGCAAACTTTGATGCACAGCCTGCCAGAAATGACGCACAGCCTACACTGCAGTGAAAATGTCACTGCACGCCGAACCGGAACGACGCAGCCCGACTTCGCAGTGAGAAGATCGACGCAGTGCCAGCGTAGCAACCAGAAATTTGACATGCAGCTCACTGGATCATCGCATAGCTGAGCCAGAATTACGCAGCCCGACTTCCAGAGAAGCATCAACACAGCGCCTGCTGTGCAGTAGAAAATTCAACGCAACGCCCACCGAATCGATGTAGCTCCTGTGACTTTGTCCTGCCAGTGCAGGAAATCCACGCACCATCCCAAGGGCCTCTGAAAACCCCGCAACGCGAAGAGGATCCACGACCGAGCGCCAGAAATTGACGCACAGCTGTCCGTGTGTGGAAACTAAACAACGCAAGGCCATGTGCGGGCCAAGAAATCACCACACACCCCTTTGTTTCCATGTTTCTCCTCCTCTGCGGTACTTTGCGGAGATTTTTCACACAAACCAGGTACTTTGCGCTTGAAAGAGACTTTGCTTTTAAAAGACTTAAGATACTTTATATCACTTTTCAGTGATATCTCTACATTTACTTATTGCATCATAAATCGTTTTGACCTGCATTTAACCAGATAAATATTATATATTGTTCTAAACACTATGTGGTGTATTTTTGTAGTGCTATATGGTGGTATTGTATGACTTATTGCACAAATACTTTACACATTGCCTTCTAAGTTAAGCCTGACTGCTCAGTGCCACGCTACCAGAGGGTGGGCACAGGACAATTTAGATTGTGTGTGACTTACCCTGACTAGACTGAGGGTCCTTGCTTGGACAGGGGGTGACCTGACTGCCAACCAAAGACCCAATTTCTAACACTGGTGGACAGGATCCCACCCCTGTATGCCAAGTTATATGGGCGACAAGAGGAGCAGGTGAGTTGGCGGTGGTCTTGCACGGATGTGTGTGTGATGGTGGCGGATGTCTGTATGCATATGTGGCCGATTTGTAACTGCACAGGCGTAGATTGTGCGGCAAGTACTGTTAGTGATGTGGTAAAATGATCCTGTGAAGTATACGTCCCATTGGGGACGACATTTCAGTTGTATCAGATGGGCATATCCCAACATCTATTTTTCTTCTCTGTGTGTCCCATACAGGTCAGTGCCCATCAGAAGAGGGGACTCTGGCAGGCCATCACCAGGGAGGTGCGGACCCTGGGGGTCTACAACTGGCAGAGCACCCACTGCAGGAAGTGGTGGGAGGACCTGCAGTGTTGGGCCAGGAAGACCTGCGAGGCCCAAAGAGGAAGGGGTGCCTGTCGGACATTGTTTTATGTGCGTTTTGAAGATCATCTCACAAGGGGACGCCGCCCCTCAGAGAGGTGGCGTGTGAAGTGTGGTCCAGCATGGGCCAACCCTCTCCTCATCTTCTGTAGTACTTGGGGCTGCAGAAGCAGTGGGTCGTCTGCTGGAGTTACATACTCTCCTCCACTCACAGATGGGTGAGCATCATTCACCGGTGCTGCAGGGGAGAGAAATAACAGACATTTTACATTTGTGAGAGTGGCAAAGAATATAGTCGAAAAATACAGGACATGGAGTAATGTAGGTTTAGTTTCAATACGTTTCTATTAAGAGTCTCACCACTTGCAAGCAGAAAATTCATCGTCATACAGGTTATCTCTCAGGAAGGTTTCGATGCTGTTAGAGCAGTCTCGATGATCCTTGTGGAATCCTTTAGTCCTGCAGCAGTTGTGATGCTTTTTGGACAGGAAGGGCTGTGAGGCTTTTGGGGCATGTTGATTCTTTGAATTCTTTGTGAAATGAGTCTAATAATAGCCCCCAACATTGTTAAATGTTTTCTCCCTTCTCTGGGCAGTTTTGCCACAGAAAGAACCCAATATACCTTATTCAGCCATTCATTTCTAATGAAAGTTGACTGTGACCCCTCAGAGCCAAAACTGTTTGCTGCCAATAGCAAGTGGGAAATGAGTCGGCTCTTTCCCCATGTAGTGGGTATGTTAGACCTGACAGCCTGAGGGTGGTCTTCCCCTCAACATTTGGCCTGTCCACCTCTATTTTCTGACCTCATTTTTGCTGGCTTTAGGACCCTGTGCTACTTCACCACTGTTGACCAGTGCTAAAGTATTTGTGCTCTCTCTCTCCTAAATCATGGTAACATTGGCTCATAACCAATTAGCATATTTAATTTACTTTAATTTACTTATAAGTTCCTAGTAAAGTGCACTACATGTGCCCAGGGCCTACAAATCAAATGCTACTCGTGGGCTTGCAGCACTGATCCTGCCACCCACCTAAGTGCCCCTTAATCCATATCTTAGGCCTGCCATTGCAGAAGCTTTGTGTTTACTATTAAACTGCATTTTACTAGAAACTTAGAAGTAAATTAAATATGTCAATTGTGGATACGCCAATGTTGCCATATTTTAGGAGAGTGAGCACATCAACTTTAGCACTGATTAGTAGAAGTAAAGTACCCAGAGTCCTAAAGCCAACAAAAGGGATCAACAAAAGTGAGGCAAAGCAGGTTAGCAGTTTGGGTGAAGACAGCTAAGGCTCTCAGGTCTAACACAAGTCCCCCAGCTGAAAGTGGGGAGAGCTATCCAACTCCTTGGGAACTCTCATCACTAAGGCTGAAGAACCTAGAGTCCATCAGAAATCACGTGGTCTGACACAAGTTTGTGTTCCACTGTAAAGTCCATTCCATGTAGGGAGATATACCACAGTTTTGAATTCTCACCCCTCCTTTGCATTAGCCACCTACGGGGCTTGTGGTCAGTCTGAATCCGGAAGTGAGTCCCAAGCAGTTATGGTCTCAACTTCTTCAGTGCTCAGACCACAGCAAATGCTTCCTGCTCAATGGCCCCAGGGTAATAACCCATTGGAGATTAATGCTACAGGTTGGTCCAGGCCCTCCTCTTCAACTTGTGACTGTACTGCCCTTATGTAGTGCTCTGAGGCATCAGTTTGAACTATGAACACCTTGGAAAGGTCAGGGGCCTTGAGCAAAAGGGCTGTGCTCATGGCCTGTTTGAGGGAGTCAAATGCTTTCTGGCATGCCTCTGTCCAGATTGCATTTCTAGGTTGCTCCTTTGATGTTAGTTCAGTCAAGGGGGCCACACTGGTGCCATACCATCAGACAAAGTACCCGGTGAGGCCTAAGAAGGCTTTCACCTCTGTCTGATTCCTTAGGGGCTCCTAGGCCATGACAGTTCCTATCTTGGCCTGGAGGGGTTGCACCTTATCCCCGCCACCCACGAGTTCCAAGTACACCACAGCCCCCTATGCTATCTGGAATTTACTGGCCTTGATGGTCAGGCCTGCATCTTTCAGGGCCTGAAGCACTTCCTGGAGGTGGAATAGGTGGTCCTTCCAGCTGCTGCTGAAGACAGCTTTGCCATCCAGCTAAGCAGTGCTGAAGGCCTCCATCCCAGTCAGGACTTGGTACACCAACCTCTGGTAGGTGGCAAGGGTGTTGTTGAGCCCAAAAGGTATTACCCTGAACTAGTAGTGGGTGTCTGGGGTGCAGAAGGCTCTTCTTGGCTTCTTCAGTTGCCAGTATCTTGAAGTAAGGTCAAAAGTACTTAGAAACTGAGCAGCCCTTAATCTGTGAATAAGCTCATCTGTCTGGGGGATGGGAGGAGCTTCTGCTTTGGTGACTGAATTGAGCCTCCCACTGTCTACATAAAACCTGAGTGCTAGGGTAGTGCCCTTTGGGTTAGTTTTGGGCAGGACCAGGGGCTACTGGAAGGTTCAATCACCCCAATTCCAGGATTCCAGGATTCTTCCTTAATGGTGGTCCTTACTTTGTCAGACATTTTGTATTGAAAGAGTAGGCATGGCAAAGGGAAATATCTCACTTTCCCCTCAGGGCCTAAGAAAGGCTCCTGATTATGTCCTTCAGGGTCATGTTGAGTCTCAACAAGCCCATTGGTTTGTGGATGGTAGGGCGTGGAGAACCTAAAAGTAACTCCACATTCCCTCTTCACTGACAACATATAGGCAGATATTAAGTTGGTGCCCCTGTCTAACACCACTTCCTTGGGAAAACCCACTCAGATAATAATCCACATCAGGGCCCTAGCCACTGTGGTTGCAGTAGTAGTCCTAAAATGTATGGCCTCTAGGTACCTAGTGGCGTGGTCCACCAGAACCAGGATGCACCCATAACCAGAAGAGGTCTGGGGATTCATGGGGTCTACAATGTTAATGCCCACTTTCTTGAAGGAGGTGCAAATGACAGGTAAGGGAGATAAGGGAGCTTTTAGCTTCTATCCTGTCTTTCCACTGGCCTGGCAGGTCACACAGATTCTACAGAATGTATCTGAAGACCTCCTCATCTAAATCAAGTAAAAGTGGGGAACAAGCCTGGAAATTTCTTGTCCTGGCCTAGATGTCCTGCCACAGGAATTTCATGAGCCAGCCCCAGTAGGAAGGACCAGTAGCATTGGGGGACCACCAGGGCTCTTGTTGTCCCATGCTCCAATTCCTTAGGCTCACTGTGCAGGAGGTTGTCCTCCCTGTAATGGGGGTAATTACCAGAGGCATCACCTGCTGCCTGGGCTTTGGATGTCGCCTCATGACCTCCAATGCTGGGCACACCTGCTGAGCCTTGCTGAAGTCCTTCCTGGTGGGTCCTCCTTCTACTGGCCATCCAGCAAGATCTGGTAGGTAACAAAGGGAGACAACATCTTCCCCACTGGGCTCCGGGTTAGCCTCCTCGGGCCCCCCATCCATCTCAGTTGGTAGACACTCAGGGGGTGGTTCCCGAGTCCCTTTACCCTTCTTTGACATGGCAGCTGTCTAAGCCATTGTTCCAGGCTCCAGACCTTTTAGTCTCCCTCTCCGGGTAGCCATCGACCTGGTGGTAGTACAAGCCACTCAGGTATCCTCACCATTTCCAGGTGTGACATATGCTCAACCTCCTTCCAGGCAGTGTGCTCTAGGTCATTCCCTAGCAAACAGTCCACAGGCATAGTAGGGCTTACAGGTACTTGACGAAGATCTGAGACCCTCCTCACTGGGTAGTGACCCTTATCTGCTACCACAACCTGGTGGACTACATTGGGTAAAATCTTCTTCCTTAGCATAGTTATACTGGCACCTGTGTCCCTCAGAGCCTCCACACTTATCACATTGGTGGTAACCTTTTGCCTATTCTTGATAGTATTTGATGGCACATGGGTTGTTGGAACCATCTCCACATCATCCAGGGACACTAGGGTAACCCCGCTAAGGCTCCCCCAACTACCTGGGACAAACTGCTCCCCAAGCACAATTGCCACCCCTGGGGTCTTTCCTCCAGTGGGAGGTAGTGGTCTTTCTGGGCACTTTGGATCCCCTTGAGATGCCCATACTCAACACACTCATAGCACTTGGGGATTTGTACTGACTCTTGCCAGGGAAGCTCTTCTTCTGGTGGCCAGAGTGGGTATGGAACCAATTTCCTGAGAACTGTTTTTGGGCCTTGAGAGCTCTCCTTTTTATCTCCCCCTTGTTTCTTCTGGTAGGAATCTGACCACTCTTTTGGGATCCCCCCTAGATTCATTTGTGCTGACCCAGAATTGCGCTTCTTAATGCAAACTTCCTGGGGTCAGTCAGCTTGCTATCCATTAGGTACTGGTGCAGCTCTGGAAATCAAACTTCAAGCAGGTTCTCTCTCATAATCAAGTTGTACAGTCCATCAAAAGTATCTATCTTGTTGACCCTCACCCAGCCCTCAGTGCCTTGCTAGAATAATCAAAAACATACACCCAGATTTGTGTGGGGAGTTTGTGGCTCTTTCCGAATCTCTTGTGGTACTTTTCTGGGGTTAACCCAAACTTGCTGATGAGTATAGCCTTCCTGGGAGAGTAATGTGTCTTGTCCTCTGCCTGTAGAGTCAGGAATGTGTCCCTCGCCACCGTGTGTATATCCCTCCACAATAATCTTCAGGAACCTTGTGCACTCTGACAGCCATCTCATAGGCTGCAAACCACTTTTCTATGTCATCTTTCACAACATAGCATGACACCAAATTGTTAGGGATGTGGACCCTCTCATCACCAGGGGATACTGTAGGTATGCTGCCACCATCACTGCTAGACTCAGCCTGCCTGGCCTTAATGTCCAGCTCCTTTAGACACAGTTGATGAGCTAGCATGAGTTTCCTCTCTTTCATGACCAATCTATTTTTCTTCTACCCCTCTATGGCCAGCCATTTCTCCTCTAGAGTTCTCACTTTCTCCATTTTGAGCTTAGATAACTCCAATTTTAATTTCCTCTACTTCCTCCTGTCTTCCAGCTTCTCTGAGGACTGTGCTTTACATAAGATGCTACCCCCTGCCATGGGAAGAAGCACTACTCCATTGGCTCCTTGGCCCACAGGCTGTTCTAGATCCTCCAGTAAATCCAGTTCCACATCCTCATCTATTATCACGTCTTCCTCCTCTGGGGATGCAGCTGCATCCTGGGCTTCCAAACAGGCCCTTAGCACCTTTTCCAGGTCCAACTTCTTGGTGAAGCTCCTCCTAGAAATCCCAAACCCCTTGCAGAAGGTTTTCAGCTGGTCCCAGTAGTACTTCTCCAGCTGGATCAACTAACATTCTATTGTTGCAATTGCAGGTGCAGATGTAGGGCTTCCAGTAGGAGACATGATTTTAGAAAAGGCAAAATGCTATTCAGGAAGAATTAGAAAAATTGAAAAATGCCAATTAAAGAGAGTAGGGAAAAACAGATGCCTATGAGGATCAGACGCAATTGATTACAATTGGTATACCAAATTACTGGAAGGCACTGCACAAACACGAGTCCTATCCTCACCGCTGATGACCAATGTTAGAAATTGGGTCTTTAGTTGGCAGAGGTATGCACCCTGTCCAATTTGGCACCACAATCCAAGTCATGGTAAGTCAAATTGCCCTGTGCTCTCCCTCTGGTAGCTTGGCACAGAGTAGCCAGGCTTAACTTAAGAGGCAACGTGTAAAGTATTTGTGTAACACGTAAATAGTAACACAGTGAAAACACTACGAAAAGACTCCACACCATGTTAGGAAAAAAATATGATCTTTTTATGAGTAAGACAAGACCAAAACAACAAAAATCGAATAAGCAGAAGTCAAGATATGATTTTTTCAAGAATATCAGCAATTGTGCTTAGAAACTTTAAATGCCAACTGGGCTAGCTGACCACGCTAGTCTGGGGTAAATCCAAAGATCAGGCCCACCTCATTTGAGCATAGGCCGGCTACAGGGACCAACCTTACCCTGCTAAAACAGTACCTTGTGTGGATGGTTGCGTTGACGTCGAGAATCCGATGCGAGTAGCAGAGAAGATGATAAGAAGGCGATTCACCAGTTGCAATCCACGTAGTCAGGAGATGCATCATTGACAGGCTGTGCAGTCATTGATGCAGTGTCATTGAACCTTTTGCGATAAAGGCTATGTGTCATTGTAAAGTCACCCATCTGGGGATGCAAAGGTGATGAACCCAGGCTGATGGTCATCGTCAATCTGCAGACAGGCAGTCAGTATTGCAATGTCCTCATCCTTAGCGGTAATGTGTTGGCGTGGAGGAGAGATGCAGTGGTTCTAATAAATGCAGTCCAGTGGTATTGACATCGAGAGTTGCAGCACAAAAGAGCCCACTATCAAGGGCCCAGGACTGGATTAGCACCACTTTGAAAGGCTGGACTCACAGGTGGTGGAGCCCAGGTCCTATAGAGAAGGTGTAGGCAGTCTTTGAGACTGTAGAACAGGAGGCAAGCCAGCAAGTCCTTGGTGTTACTTGGTTCTGGGGATGTAGAGACTCAGGTCCAGTCCTTCTCACTTTCAGGAAAGGCAGTCATCAGGGCAGGCACAACAAAGCAGGAGACCAGCAAAGCCCAGCAGAGTTCCAGCAAAGTAGCAGCCCCTGCAGCACAGCAGTCCTTTTTCCTGGCAAAGTATCCACAGGCACAGAAGAGTACAGATTTGGTAGAGTAAGAAGTCCAGTTCTTATAACCAGTGGTACCCTTGAACTGGGGTTGATTTTAGTGTGGCTTTGAAGTGTCTATACGCCCTACCTTTCCTGCCCTATCACAGAAATGCCACTTCTAGAAAGTATGCATTTATCTGTGCTTATGACTTTGGTGTTTTACAGCTTGCCTTCAATCCACGTCTGGGCAGACTGACATTTGGAGCTTTGTGCATACCTCTCAGACAGCCTGAACACAGGGAGGGTGGAGGTGTCACAAAGGTGCATCTACATATTGTAAAGCCTTCCTGGGCTGAGAGAAGGGAGAGGCAGGGCACACCTGCATTTGTAAAGGTTGTGCCCTGGCCTCACACAATAGGGTCGTTAACCCCCCACTGATGTTTGGAGCCTGTGCTGAATGGAGAGAGGGGGCACTCCCAGAACCAGTTGTAACTGGCTGGAACCTCCTCTCCCTACCATTGTAAAACACACTGTAAACCCAGTAAAAGGACAGGGGAATTTTCCCCACATTTTTAACATTCTTGGAACTTGAAACTGGACACAGAACACTGATGAATGGACTCACCAGGAAACCACCTTGGACTGCTGCTGCTGTGCTGACCTGTGACCTGCCTGGTCACTAGGAGGAACTACCATCATCTGCACCCCTTGCGCTGGCCTGTAGCTGGGCCCACCGGCCCTGTGCTTCTTCTTGCTTTGTTGTTCCCAGTGGCAGGGTGCTTTGGCCCCTGACCCCTTCCAAGATCTCTACAGCTTTGCCTGCAGCGCTTGGAAAAAACGCTCTCTCTTAAAATTACTGCAGAAGATCACCGCCGCAGCTCGGGCTGCAGGTGTGCCTTAGCGCTTGGAAAAGCACTTTATTTTCATCCCTGAAATCACCGCCGCAACCCGGGCAAAGAAACGAGCCTTCGCGCTTTCGTAAGCGCTCCCCTTCTGCTAGGATTCACCGCCGTAGCCCGGGCTTTTGAACTTTGCTGAGCGCGAGGTTCACGCTAATCTCGTGCCCCCGGGGCACAAGGAAAAAACAACCGGAGCAAGTGTGCTCCTGTCGGCACCCCCCGGGGCACGGTCCACTCCCAGGAGCGCCCCTGGGGCACCAGCCGCCTCAGATCTGCCTACTTCACCGCGGCAGCCCGGGAACACTGCAGAACACTCGCGCACCACGTCGGGTGCGGGCGAGTGCCTTCTCGGGCACCCGGAGGGGTCCGAGTTCTAGAATACCTACGTTGCAGGACACAGGGAGGGCGCAGGAAGCACCCCCTTCCCTGGTCCCTGCGCTAGGAGCGGAACGCTTCTCTTTTTCAACCGGGCCAGTCTTTTGTGATAAACAGGACGGGAGACCTCGAGCAACGCCCCCCTCCTTCTCGCCCCCCATAATTGCTTGTTGGGCCGCGCCCGGCTCCCCACCCCATGGACAGGGTGTGAGGAGGCAGGCCCCCACCAAGAACGTAGGCCCCCAGAGGGGCCTGTTCACCACGAGGAGAGGGTGCAGACCACCGCTCTCCCCCAAAAGCACCGTGTGGCCCCCATTTTGCACACAGGAGCGCTGGGGGCCCACTATGCTCATCTTATAGGCACTGGGAGTGCCTCTTCTTCACAACCAGGTATTTTTTAGGGAATATGGGCTCCAGGAGCCTAGTATAGACCTTACCTGGTTTCAGAACATTACATATATGTGGTGATGTTTCTTTTATGAACGTGACAAGCTGATATGTATTTTTATGACTTGTGATCTGATTTCTAATGTTCCTTTTATGGGTATTTAGGGGTTATTCATGACAAGTGCATATAACTCTTATTGTAATTCCTGACTACTGCTTATGTTGCAGAATCCTGAGTACTTATGTGTTCTAATGTGACAACTGCATATTCTTGCAGAGTATTAGTAACCTGTGTAACATTCTGACAACTGCTAAGGTAGCAAGATATTACTTACGTGTAATGTTGGTCTAATTATGTTTTGTGCAATACAGATTATTTTTACATAGCTCAGTGTTGTGTTTACTTTGTGGTGTACACTTTGTGTCACGGGTGTTGTGGGTGTTGTGCAAACACTTTACACATTGCCTCCGGGATAGGCCTGACTGCTCGTGCCAAGCTACCAAGGGGGTGAGCAGGGGTTATCTTAGACGTGTAACTCCCTTGCCCTGACTAGAGTGGGTAGGTTCTGCCTGGCTGAGGTGCATACCCTAGCCAACCAGAAACCCCATTTCTAACATCTATTATAAAAAACATTTCCAGGAGAAGGGTCATTCTTTCATTTCAATGCCACTACATGGGTGCACTCACTGCTGCCCCCAGTAGGCCATTCACAGCCAGTACATTGACTTGTTTAATTTTTTATAACAAAAAAACGGATTTCATCCTAAAAGTGCTCCATTTGTTCTAGAAAATGTCCTTATATCAGAGTTATGTAATATTTTGTATCATTGTAAATCATTATAATCAATAAATTGTTTTATTATGTAGCAATTTCTGGGGGATTTTATCATTTTTAAACCATTAAAACCCTTTGACGAGCCTTAAACTCCCCTTTCAGTACACATAAGTCAACCCTAAGCTAGGTACTAGGTAGCTCATAGTGCAGGCTGCTGTGAAAGTAAAAGATTGGGTATGTATTTTTAAGTTTTGCATGTCTGGTAGTGAAAAACACCCACATTTGTTCTTCACTACAAGGAAGCCTACCCCTCTCATACATTACCACTGGGAATTCCTTATTACACTTTTAAGCTGCAATTCCCGATTGAAAAGAAGTATTTTGTTTATTTATTTTCAGAGTTTTACATAGCACAAACAAGACCCTTGTGGGTGACAGGGCATTTTACAGTAAAAACCCTAGGTGGTTGAAATACAATCGGAAAGGTGATGCACATAAGAAAATATATACAGAAATATTTAGTGTTAGTACATTAGGTAGTAGTAGGGGGAAGTCAGGATCTCATAGTTTTTTTAAAAACTGTCATGAGCTAAATCCGATAGGTGTTGAGGCAGTGAGTATAGGATCAAAGACGAATAGCTAACTCAGATCACGAGGATATGGGCGAGAATGTAAGATTTCAGTGCTACAGGAATCAGTTGGCAAGTAAGAGTTTTACTTCTTTACTGGAATTGGGAGTGGAAGGGTTGCACCATGTCTCAGAAGGAAGGGAGTTCCAGATTTTAGGGGTAATTCTGGAAAAGAATCATTTGTAGGTTGTCTTTTTTTTTTATTTGTGTGGCTTAAGTAGAAGAAAGCTTGTGCTTGTAGAAGGTCTGTTTCTGCCAGATAAGATAAATATCTAGGACAGGTAGGAGGGCATGTTATGGTGTATCGAATTGTGGGTTAAACAGGTAATTTTGAGATGGATCCTCACCTCAAAGCTGAGCAAATTCAGTGATTGGAGGCCTGGGGTGATATGATCTCTTTTTGCCAGTGATGAGTCTTGCTGCTGCATTCAAGGTAGTCTTCAAAGGCTCACAAGGGTAGCACTGCCACAGTCTACTTTTGATAATACAAGAGCTTGGACCCCTGTTTTTAGATCTGCTGAGGGAAGGAAAGCTTTTAGTTTCTTTAAAACACAGAGTTATTAGTTAGCTCCTCTGGTGGCGGTACTAATGTGCCTTTGCATGGGAGGTCATTGTCCAGGATTATTCTAAGTGATTTATTTGAATTGATGATGTGTGGAGTACAGTTCAAGGCAGCAAGGTGTGGGAGCCAGACTTTACTATTAGGAGCGATACTGAATGGAGAGGTCAGAAGGAATTCTGTTTTAAGGGCATTATGTTTGGGGGCGTTTTTCGAGTCAGACAATGTTGTGTTTTAATCAAGGTGTTATTGAGGACACTGATGTCATCAGGGGAGATGATTTATCATGGTTCATATCATTGGAATGGCAACAATAATTCCTCTATACCGGTAAAGTTGAATTTAACTTTACTATTTTAGAAATGCCACGTTTATAAAGTCTCTGCTCTTACAGCTCTGTGTGCCTGTAGCCTCTATCCAATATGTGAGGTCCGCTCACAGGGTGCCTGTACAGCAGCTAAAAGGGGCTAAAACCAAGCCACCACTGCGGTACCTCCTGGTAAGCAAAGAGAAGGCATGGCAAGAGGACAGCTCACTTACACCTCATTGGTTCTGACAGACCCATAATCATCACTTTCAAGGTGCGGTTCAACCTTTGAACCAACTCATTTCCTTGGGGGTGGTAAGGAGTGGGGAACTTGTAGGATTACCCCACACTCCTTCCACAGAGACTTCATATATCGAAATATGAATTTGGTACCCTGGTCAGATACCACCTCCTTGGGGAACCCCATGCGGGTAAAAATGCCCATCAGTGTCCGACCACCTGACCTCGGAGGGATGGCTCCAGGTACCAGGTGGCATGGTCCACCAAGACGAGGATAAACCTGTTACACATGGCTGTCATTGGGTCCAGAAGCCCCAGAATGTCGATTTCCACCCGCTGAAAAGGGATGCTCACAACAGGGAATGGTTAGAAGGGAGCCTTGCATTCCTCTAACACTTGCCACTTGCCTAGCAAGACTAGCAAGACCTACAATATGCATCAGAGTGCCTGCTCATTTGGGGCCAGTTAAAGTGGGTGACAAACCTCTTAAAAGTAAAAGTTTGGTCCTGCCCCAAATGTGCTGTCAAAGGCACATCATGAGCCAGACTAGAAGGAAGGTTCTGAAACGCTTGTGTACCATCAGCAGATGGGCTGCCCCAGGCTCAGCAACCTTAGGCTCCCTCTACAAAAGGTCATCCTCCCAGTAAATCTAGTTTGGCCCAGACTCCTTGCCAGCCGCCTGGTCTTCAGCCTACTGCCACAGACCTTCCAAAGAAGGGCATGTCTTCTGTGCCTCACAGAACTCCTTCCTGGTGGCAACCTCTTCCTGCTGCCAATGGATCAACTCAGACACATCTCCCGGATCAGCCACTTGTAGGCACTGGGACTTTCCCCTCAGGTTCAGCCTCCTCCCGGACTGTGGCAACTTTTGGGGTGGGTTTCCTGTGCGTCCTGCTCCTTCTCTTCCTGGCAGGCATCTGGGCCATTCTTTCAGGATCCATGTGCTTGCAATCACCCTGACTGGCCACCACAGACGGGTGTTCATGCATGCCCACCCAGGCAGACCCAACATCTCCAAGTGCACCCGGCATTCCACCTCACTCCAAGGGGAATCCTCCGGGTGTTGTTACCTAGCAGACAATCAGTAGGCATGGGTGGACTCACAGCTACCCTCAAGGAACACTCCTGTGCATTCAAAGGGAACCTGTGCCACCTTACACAGGTGCTCAGAGTTGTCTACAGCAACTACTTGCTGAAGCATATTGGGGACCACCTACTCTTCAGACACCAGGTGACACAATGGCTCCAGACTGGCTCCAGTGTCTCTCAGAGCCTCCACCCTCTGTCCATTGATGGTCACCTACTGCCTGTATTTCCAAATATTCTCAAGTGTGAGGGTCGTCTAGACCATCTCACTGTCCCCTAGTGAGACAAGGGTCATCTCAACTGGCTCCCACCCTTCTCCTAGAACCAACTCCTCCCCAAGCGCTACACTGGCCAATCCCTGTGACTGTGTACCAGTGGTGCCAGTGCCCGCTTGGGACACTTCATGTGGCCCTCTTGATTACATGTAAAACACTTACAAGGACCCTTCTTTGCAGGCTACCCTGTAGAGATCCATGGCTTCTTCTCACCTGGGTGATTGGAATCCTCACCCTGGGAACTAGGTTGGGGCCCTTTAAAGATGTCCCCCTGTTTACCCTCCCCCCCCACATCCTCTGATGGGGACCCTGCCCACCCTTGCAGAGTCTCCCCCATACCTCTTTTGTACCCTACTGTTCTCCCAATGGTCCCCTTCCTGGGGTCAGTCAGCTTGCTGTCATTCAGGTGCTGCTGTAGCTCTGGAAAGTAGGCTATACAAGTGCTCCTATGTAAATTGTGTAGCCCCTCATAAGTTGTTACCTCGCTCTGAGCTCTGCCTAACAGGTGCCATGTTGGTTGTGTCCACACATAACACCTTTTGTTTTTCAAAGCAAACTCTCAAAGCAGGAGTTTGCTATTGAAAAATTAAACAAGCATTGGTAAATGCATTAGATTTCACCTATGTGATCAATAATAAGCTGCGTTTTGTTGTAAGTTGTAGCTTGGGGAGCTGGTGTGCAATATAAGTTACTGAAACTCTGGGAAAGTTTTATGACTTATTTATTGAGAAAGGCAATATTTTGTGCTGTTACTGCTGGCACTATAAACTGGGGTAATTAGGTAAAGGACGGAGGACAAAGGAAAAACCAAACAAGCAAAATCTAAAAAATGCATGCTGACACAAGGACATTAAAAGAAAGACATCGGATGGACCAAAAACATAAGGCCAACAAAAGTATTCAGTTTTGAAAACATTAAACCACATGCTGGCTTCTTATAGAAGCCTGAAACTAGCAATACATTTACATCCAGTGTGCATAATGTTTTGTCTCGACAAGGTGCAGCAATGCGCTTATGGAATCACTATATTAGGAATGCATGGCACAGGCAACAGATAAAATGCCACAATGTGTGTTTGCTGACCCATGTGGCTAATTGAAAACATGCACTAACAAGGAAAAATGTGACACTGGCAGTATTAGGATTCCAACCAGTGAAGTGCTGCACTATTGACCAAAGCACATCCGCGTCACATCCGCTGCAGTGTGCAAATTTTGGGGGCACATTGGATATATCCAGAGCTTTAAAAGACATGTTTTACAAACAAATGAATTCAGCTGCATGTCACTGCAATGATAACTTCCCCACCCTCCTGCCTATAGAGCACACCGAATTATTAAATCAATGTCACGCTTTCATAAAAAGCTACTAAGGGGTGTAAGTTTACGATTCAATAACATCCTCAAACCAGTCCTTAAGAATGCCTTGACAACATGTCAGAGAAACAAACAGACGAATGTTTGATGCACCCGTCAGCAGTAACGATATTCACCTCCATATAATGAAAATATTACAGCGCACACATACAAGTTGCCTCTTGAGAAGGACATAGTGATCAATCTGTTGCTTGCACAAGAGGACACTACATCCTAGATGGGACCTCCTGGACTGGGCACAGCAATCCAGGTGAGGCATGACACAACTGTGAACAATACTCCAGTGTGGGCCCATAACTGAACACAGCTGCATGTGTAATCTCATGGGCACAGTGAAGCTAACGAGATTAACAGAGCTGGGCACACTACTCCAGATGTGTTTTTCACAAAAGAACACAGTACTCCAGATGTGGTTTTCACAAGTGAACACAGAACTCCAGAAGGTAAGGAAGCTCAGAGGAAACTTCCCCCTTTAATCAGTTATGGCTGTAACCTCAAGCCTCAGGATTGACTTTGGCAGGATCAGATCTGCCCTTTATCCTCACCAGGCGGATTACATGTCTACCTTTGCCATTTCAGAAATCTTTGTGAGACGTTGTGGCCAAACGTTTGAATCTTGGCAAGTTCACTAAACCTTGCAACCTTCCAAGGGCGATTAAAGGAGTACGATTAAGTTAGGTAACTATAAATAGCTGTTATTGAGTAATAATATGCCACAGTGGGAGAGCGCATGCTTTAGAAGTACACACGTTATTACATTGTAAACTGGCACGAAAGCAATTAGGAGCAGAGGCATCCTGTGTAAAGGGCTACATTAGGACAAGTCACTGTGAATATATGAAACTACTCTCTTGCCCACGACAAGTGCTTGTAAAAGCGCTCGAGCCTCGATGGAGGGGAAGTAAAGTGCTAACAAATAGTACAATACAGTACATTTAGGAGCCCTTGTCTGTGAAAACACATCATTCACAGCCAAGAAGCTGCTCATCCTTTCAATGAAGGCGTCTTTCAAACGTGGTACAGTTTCACTGTCGAAGACTGGGTGTTTTTTCACTCTTTCAGTTGCAGGGGGAGGCAGTTGGTTTGACAGAACACCTCCAAGTCCAGGAGGGCTGGGCCAGAGTCGGTCCAATAGGCTTTGCTAAAGTCTGACTTGAGCACAGAGATCCAGATGTGTTATGAAAATATCCAGAAGTGTCAAATCTAGACCGGGGTGGTGGGCAGATTATCTTTTTTATTTCCTGGCTAGCCATCGGAAAAAAAAGGTCACACATAAATGAAAAAACAATATACATTGAATATCCAACACATAGCCAGCCCAATGGGCCTGCCTTGGAAACCCTTAAAATGGCTTTCAGTTTTGCTAGTGAGAGACCGCCGGAAATGGAAGGTGGAACCATTTGCCCACTGTCACAGGATATGTGTACGCGTGGAGACAGAGCTGGAGATCAGATCACCTAATGCTGACTTCCCAGGTGACAGTGTAATCAGCAGTGCATAGCTCCACAACCTAAGAGTTGGGCACACTTACTTACCTTCAGCGCTGACATTCCCTCAGGTGGTTCCTCTCTCTCACCAGGAGTGGCAGATTCCACCACGAGTTCCTTTGGGGGGCCCTTTCAACTCCCAGAAGTGTTTGTGTGTGGAGGTTTCTCTGGCAGCATGAGAGCGCAGCAGACTTCCAAAGTGCTTCCCAGCGTGGGTCTGCTGGCCAACCCCGAACTCCCAAAAAGTTAATCGGAGGGGAAGCAGGGAATAGACTAACGGCATATCATCAGCCAGTGCGCTCTATGCTATCCATCCAGTTTTATTTGCAACACATCAAAATCCTCCCAACCATAAGCTAAGCACTCACTTTCCCTACGGCACACGCCTGTAATTGATGACTTAGGAAAGAAAACGGCCACATTCAAGCTTCGGTAACCACTCACATGTGGCAGGTAATTGTGTGTGTAAGTGAGCCGTTTAGAACCTCCTGATCCGCAGTACGGTTGTTGATCAGTCCATTCAGAGCACTCGTTGAGTAATGCAGGGCCTTGCTGGACAGGGAGCAGGCAACTCGTGCGGGGCTCCGCATAATTGCATAGTCAGGGTGTCGTGTCCCTGCAGCCCCAAGCCTGTTTGTTGCTCCATGGACTGTGTATTGCGTAGTAGTGCATCTGTAGTCAGCTCAAGCTGCTGGGCCTTGCACCTAGTGCCAAGGAGCGGAGTATGAAGCCCGGTACCTGTCCACCACCAAAGCGCTGCCTCTTTCTGTCCACCAGAAAGCCTCTCACAGCAGTGCCCTGCTCAGGGAGCACACCAGGGGGAGAGGGAGAGAAAGGAGTCCATGAGCACGAACAGCAATAACCTACGCGGGAGAAAAAGGGATGCACGCACGTGCAAGCACATAAAAACTTAACACAAAGAAGTACGGTGAAGGAGGGGAACAAGAGGAGAAAGTAAACAGGAGTGCATGTCTCCAAATAATGAAAACACAGCAGGAAGTGGGAGGACGGCTGGAGTACTCGCTGGTCAATGCAGAACTCTGCTGATGAATAGGAGTACTTGGGCCATGGAACACTTATAAGACAAGCAGTGAGCAGGAACAACAGGAAATCGTATGCTGCAACCAATAGAAACGGATGAAAAGTAAGTGGCAAGCACAACCACCAATTAAAAGTTAGGGCATGATGTAAGCCCCATTTTAAGATTTATATTAAATACAATGGATTTTACAAGCACAGCACAAGTGCTGTGCTGGCGAAACATAAAAATAATGTCCTAAACATGTTTGGATTTTTCTCGCAATGCGTGGAGGGCCTTTCTCTTCGTTTCCTTTAGGGACCACCATACTTTACCAAGTTGACTGTAACTGAAAAATGTATAGCTGAACAAAATCTCAAAACAGGCCAAAAATTCTACATATATTGAGCAACTGCCCTCTGGCCGACAGGTCATAGTTTTTGTCTTTTTAGCAAACCCAGTGCTTGTAATAGGGCTCCAGTTAAAATGTGTGAAATACAAGTTAAGTGCACAGGGCAGCTACTACGTTTTGGCTAATGCCACATATCCAGCAAACTCTAGAGCAGCAATTTACTGTTTCCACCACAGTGTAGCTTTTTATAGCCGCCTATACTGTTAAGATTCATCATTTAACCCCTGGAACATTTGGAAACCTAATTTGGTGTTGATATAGAGATATGTGAGTGCACCAGACTTATGAATGACATCAGGCAATATATGCATTATGGGATGAGAGAATTGCCTAGACTAAAATATCTTACTGAGAATCTGGCCTACCACTCAGTTTAGGAATATGTCTAAACAGGTAAGGTACATACACTTTGGTCTATGATGCATAAGCACCATAAAGTCAAAACCCCTACAAAAGCACTTCCAATAAGTGCAGATATATAGCAGATGGTACAGTTCCAGCCAACATTCGGAGCAAGTTTCATACTTATTATGTGCATACATTACACTGAAAAAGATCACTGATTATGCATTTGATTGGAATATTTCAAAAACTGCAGTTTAAACATGACCAGCACAATTCTCAGTATACCTAGCTGCCCCCCCAAAAAATACATATATGAAGCATGTGCATATATATATATATGTATATATACATATATACACACACACATGATACCCATCTTTGTCCAATAGAGCACCATCTCTTCTGGTGTGAGCCTTTAGTCTGTTCCCTTATAAAAACTGTGACCTACCACTTCAAAATATTAAGTATGGAGTTTCCAGAAAAGGTGGCTCTGTTGAGACTTTATTCCCCAATCAGCCACCATATATATACAAAAAGGGATAGTGTGTTTTCTCTCTTTGAAACACACCTGAGTAAGGTATTTGTGTAATTCCCACTTGATGTACACAATATTTACGATTGTGCCTCAGCTCCCAATGTAATATACAGTGCTCAATACACCCTAGGTTGGATTCCACTGTAAAATACCGATACATATGTACATAAATATCTTACCCCCCCATTCTTTTTTTCTTACCATCCTATCCATGGCCACAATATGACAGAATTGTACCACCCACAGTATTGTATTCATCCATAAATGGTAACTATCTAATGATTTCAATTTTCAGACTATCCATCCTCCTCCTTCGGCATGCCATGGCTTTTATCTACGCAGTAGAGGAGATCAACAGAAACCCTGAGATTCTGCCAAACCTGACACTGGGTTACCACATATATGATTATTGCTCCAGTGAGATGAAAGCCCTATACAGCACTCTCAGTATATTCTCAAAAAGACCAGAAGCCGCTCCAAACTACAGCTGTCAGGGGAAGGGCATATTAGTCGGTTTGGTCGGAGACCTGTCATCAGCAACATCCTTATCAATTGCTCAACTCATGGAAGTCTTGAAGTAATCACAGGTAGGAAATACAAACAGCATGTTCTGCCCAGGCAAATCATCCATGGTAGGCCAGATAGGGGCCCCTTTCTAGTTCTTTCCCACCCAGACCCTGGTCTTTGTGTTTACCAACCCACCTCCTAGTTTCAGATGTTCCAGCTGGATCTAGATGTTTCCCATTAAACACCTGATATCGAAACACTGAAACACTGCAAAAAGGACACCACACCAGTTTAAAATTAATAGGCAATTTTTATCTAAATCAAACAAGACCAAAACAGCAAAAATCCAACATACACAAGTAAAAATATGAATTTTCAAAAAAATAAGAGTCTTACTGTATAGAAAACAATGGAAGCATTGATTTTGCACAAAGTTACTGGTTAGCGTCAAACATAAAGCTGCACGGGCGAGCGTGCATCGGAAAAGGCAGCAATGCGTCAATGCCTTCCTCACAAGGAAGGCCATCATTATTTCTTCTCCTGTCAGCGATGCATTCTTTTTCTCCCTTGCAAGAGAGTGATGCGTCGATTTCCGGAGAGGGCATCTTGGATCTGTGCAGAGTTGACTTTGATGCCCAGGCACGATCCGGTTGCACGGTGTTAGAAAACAGCACTGCGTGGAGTTTGTGTCGTCATCAGCAGCCGCAAGCGGGTGCTGCATGTCCTTTCTCCAGCCACGATACATCGATCTCCCAGCCTTGTTGCAGATGGTGCATCAAAAAGTTCCCTGCACAGTGTTCTGTGTTTGGATTTTTAGCTCTTGTTCTGCCAACTTCACAATTCAAGGGCCCTGGGACTCGATAGGGCACACTTGGCAGGACATGAGTCTGCAGGAGTACTGGTTAGCAGTGGCAAAGTGCCCAGAGTATCAACAACAGCAAAAACAGAGGCCAGCACACATCAACAACCTGGGAAGCAGAGACAAAAAGACAGGAGAGATAATGCCAAGGATGCCAAGTCTAACAATGGGACTCTGTAATTTCCATACCATACACCATACTTTTGGCTGTTAAACATTGTTGGCTAATACTTGGATTGCTGTCATTTCATGTTGTTAGATTATCGCCATGGGTATTCATCTTTGTTGCCTTCTGGAGTGTCTGGTGTGATACATGGCACAACAGGGAGGTGTATAATGCAAAATTGTGTCAGAATAGTAATACAGTGTGGGAAAATGCAATAGACATTGACCTGCAATTGGTTGTAGTGCATGTGCATCCACTTTTACATCAACATTTCTATCCCAGGTGAGTACATTTTAATCTTTGGTATCTTTATTCTTTGAGCAATGTGATTGGGCACACAGCTATAGCTGTGTTTTCCTGTTGATAGTGGGAGTGGGCCGTTGCATTGCTGTCATTGCCTTTCACTGTTACACACTTGACCAATCAAGATGGCTCATATTGGTAGTTAGTTTCACATGCATGAAATCTCACATTTTGTGCACTGTTCTGATTTTCCCCATGGTGGGTTATCACATTCTAGGAACTGTAGTGATACGATTTGCCGGGACAGTTGCTGCGGTCCGACAGTCACCTCCAGGCTGGTGGACCTTGGACCGCCAGCCTCGTAATGAGTCCCTCAGTTATTTAAGTGAAGTAGATAATTTTCTAAATTCCCATGACTGACAGATCAAAAAGCCCATATTTGCATCAAGCTTCTTTGAGCCTAGAACAAAGATCTATGCAGAATTACCGTTTTCTTTCAGAAGTCTTGCGGAGATATATATTTGGTTCCCTTCCACCACTAAAGTTGGAATCTGTCTGCCTGCTTTACGTATTAGTATATAGTGATGCTGATGCCGCAACTTACATATGACTTTACATTGCGTAGTTTGATTGGGTTTACAATACATGGGCACACAATGAGCTTTATGAATTTAAAGTTTATCAGGACTGATGACAACAGTTTTTTTCATAGGAAGGCTCTACAGTTTAAACCTTCAGTACTTTCTGGCTCATTGAATATACGTTACTTATCTTGGTGGTTTTTATGTTCCAAATTCAATAAAACGTCTTCATAGGCCCCATGTGACTAACTTGAGGAGCTAGATGTTCATTTGCTACTTAGTTTGTTCTTGTTATCAGATGCTTTCACTGAAAGACCTGCTGAGTATCTTCAATGCATTTATTATCAGAGCAGACATCATCCATTTTGTTATAAATTGTGTGAATTTCTACCAAGAAGTTGTCCCATAGATTTTTTGGGTGATACCACCACTTTAGATTCAGTGATGGTAAAGTAGCCTGCTCCCATTTGTTAGAGTGGTCCAGTGTAGAGTTGTTTTCTAAATTAGGGCTAGACGTATTCTGAAAAAGTTCAATATTTACCTCAAGTGAATTTGCTGAATTACATTGTGTTAGCTGAGTCAAAAAGCAAATTCTCAGGTTTCATAATACTAAACCTATAAAAAAGAAAGCTGCAGAAATTGTTTTATAAAGAGTCTGTTTAAATGTTTGCCAAAGGAAAAAAAGCTGAAATGTACCTTTAAAGAATGGATACTTAAATGAATCACCTTAATGGAAAATAAGGAAGTTACCAGGAATCCCTTCCCCTCCTTAAACCAGCCTTTACACAGATACTCACCTGACAAGAATGGGCCTGACCAGAATCAAATCTCAAGGGCAATTCTAAAGGAAAAACAGCAGAATTCCAGCATAATGAGCTATACTTTGTCAATTCCAGGCTCAGAAGGTAAACATTCACCACAATTTGTCCTGACATTTTTTGTTATTTGCTTAACAAAATTATGCCATTTTGGATTGTGTTCACTTTTGCATCTCTCTTATAATACTGTTTTCAGTGCTTGCCTGAACAATGGTTGGGCACTGCTCGTAGTTTTTTTTTTAATTGATTGCCAAGCTGGATTTTGTGAATGGTGTGCAGTACTCTAAAATGGGTCTTAGATTCCAGTGGACATCACTAGTATTTTAATGCCATTTGTTGTGCTGTCTTGTTTTACATTTAAGGCGGAGTTTGGCCACTTGCCTTAAAAGTATTCTGATATGGTCATGGGGATTATTTAGAAGTTGACCAACCCACTCATTGCCAAAGCTGTGACACTCAATATGATGGCTGATCTACACAATACGGCTTTCTTAATTAAAAACAGTAAAAAAAATGGCTATTAGTTACCAACCTCATTTTTTATGGTACAAAAAACAGCTCAGCATCAAGGAGCGCACGCAAATCAGTGCTTTTCTACACTATGATCAGTAGTGTCAGCGTAGCCAACCACATGAAGGGCATATCCTCTCTTGGTCACCCACTAACATAGCCTTTGTTTTGATGCAATGTAGGCAGCATTTTTTTTATATTGTAGACATAACCATTCCCCAAGAAAATGTAGACCTGTCTATTATCTGATGACATCTGAAGTTGAGGTTTATAAAGATTAGTAAGATTGCCTACTGTACACATGCAAACATTGAACATGGATGCAGTTGCCTTTTGCCTATTGGTTAAATGAAATATCCTTTGTTCTCATTACAATTATAGGTGTTTAATGACAAATAGGGCTTCCAAATGAAAATAAGGAATTCAGTAGCTTTTACAATGAGAGCCCTATTCCCACACTTTGTGGGTATATTTAAAATAACATATACTTCCTCACATTTGTTGATTGTCTGATCAGTGGCAAGACAAATGTTCACCGCTCACATTTAGGGAAATACTTTTTATCATTTTCTTTTAGAAATCCCTGCATATGTTTTTTTCTCTCTCTCTCTCTCTCTCTCTCTCTCTCTCTCTCTCTCTCTCTCTCTCTCTCTCTCTCTCTCTCTCTCTCTCTCTCTCTCTCTCTCTCTCTCTCTCTCTCTCTCTCTCTCTCTCTCTCTCTCTCTCTCTCTCTCTCTCTCTCTCTCTCTATTCTATGTTTATGAAGATTCTGCCAAAACGTCTTCACTTTATTTCTCCAATAGCTTCAAGAACACGTCAATAAACTACTTTTCCCATTAACACTTGGAAAAATGTGAACACAGTTTCAACCAATTAGCCCACATGCTGTCCCTCAACTTCCCTTGTTTGGGGTCAGACTCCCTCTGGGTGCTACAGGAGGACGTGTTAGCCAACTGTTTAGTCATGTTTTAAGTCAACATTCCCTGTTGAGTAAAATAGGTGTTACCACTGCTGCATTGGTAAAAAACCATCATTCACTCAATAGTATCGGAAGCTGCTAGTGTCTGTTATTTGTTTCCTACTAACATTGGTGTTACTCCTCTTAGCCCACTGTGAAAGCACTGCGCCACTAAATTAGTGGTCTGTAGTAAGTTGGGCAGGTAGTGCATGGTAGCGGTAAGCCGCTGCTAAAGTGTGACCATGCTGTTCTCAGTGCACCATCGAACTGCACTCCTCAAGGATGGGGCGCTGACTACTACTGTTATTTTCCTTGAGTAACTGTCAACTGGAGCAGCATGCTCCTCCGTGAGCAACTGTTTTGCAAAATTCTTATCTTATGCCTAGCCCACTGCCTTGAGTTGAACGGCATAACTGGGGTCTATATCTATTTGGTGCCCATGCAGAGCTTGTTGGGTAATGTCCGCAATGGTTGTGTTACTCCTTCAAGCCCCTTAGATACCAACCCAGGCTTAGGAGAGAGCATCCACTCTCCATTCCATTAGTGAGCTTTGCCATTCAGATACATTAGAGCATACAGTGTCCTGGGCATTTTGCCCTCCTGACAGAGTCTCACAGGCCTCACCACAATATTTCTTGGGCCCATCCCAGTCACAATTAGCCTTTTGGTTTGTGTACCATGGAAACCCAGAGGAGACTAATGAGTGTTATCTAGTGGAAGAATATCTCTCTTATTTTCCCTATGACAATGAATTTTGTGAGGCTGTTGATGCCTACATACGTAAGGCTCTATTGGAAACCATGGCCCTCTTGGAGAAGAAATGAATGGAATGGGCATAGCAATACTTTGAACCCTTCCCCCAGAGGGAACACCTTCCAGGACCCTCGGGGGTCCTCCTACCTCAGGGTCAGCCTGGTTCAGCAACCCCCAAAGTGAGGAAAAACATCATTGCACAACGGAAGTTGATCTGGATGCTTTGGATAGGCTGAAAACAGCTTTCCTGGCACAACCGCTCACAGAGTGCACAGTCCATCCTTGGATGGCAAAATGGCATGTACACCGGATATGGACATCTGTATGGCCACATTCTTAACAAAGTAGGTTGGTGATTCCAGAAAGGGTGCAGACTGTTTCTGGTGAGCGTGCCAGGACAAACTAATAGATCTTTTTGGTCCCCTCACAAAAATACTAGACATGGCAGAGGAGGCAAAGGAATCTGGTTCCGTCTTTTACCTAGAGATCCTTTCCGGCAGATCCCAGTGGGCTGTTATCTTTCCAGACAATGCCAACTGTGCCATCTCTACTGAGAGGGGCAGATCTCTGTTGATGAAGGTTGATCACCAGAATCGGGGTCCTAGCCACCACTGAAGCCGGTCCCTTTGCACAATGGAACCACTTTGGGGAACTGTTTATCAAAGTACTAGGAACATTGGTGGCAATTTTGAACTCCTTTGACCAACACCAACCCTTGAGGTGTTCCCTAGGGCGGACAGAGGCAGGGGGCTCTCAGCCTCTAGAGGACAGGTCTGCAGACAGTGCAGGACCACAAATGATTTGCAGGTTTCTTCCCTTCCAGAGGCTACAACTGATGCTGTGGAGCCTGGCGGACCTTCAGAGGCAGTGCCAACTCCACATCTGGTAACGGTGAGTTAACCCTTCTTCTTGATTAAAGTTGGAGGGCAGATTGGCACACTTTCTTCCCTATTGGTGACTGCTGTCCTCGGATGCCTGGGTGCTACAGATGGTACAGGGTTTTCTCATGAATTTCTATGGTTCCACAACACAGCCTTTTCACCCTCATCTTGGTGCCATGTTGGGAGGGGACACCTCTCTGTTGGATGAGGAGTTGTCAGAACTCTTGGCCAAAGGTGCAGTGGTTCCCACTCATTTGCACCTGGATGACTGGTTATCTGAGCAACTTTTTTCTTGTGGAAAAGCGAGATAGGGTAAATCATCCCATAATAAATCTCAAACAGTTCAACAAGTATTTAGAATACTGCCCCTTCAAGACAGAGGGGATTCCCCTTCTATGCATCATCTTGAGGACCAATGACTGGCTTGTCTGCCAGAGACGTCAAATATGCCTACCTTACAATTGCCATAAATCCTCCCCCTCACAAGTTCTTTCATTTCCAGTGAAGGGTCTATATGTAGGAGTTATAACCCTCTCATTTGGCCTTTCATCAGTACCCTGTGTCTTACCAAGTTGCTGAAGCCAGTGGAAGAGCATCTCAGGTCCAGAGGCATCCATATTCTAATATACTTAAATGACAAATTACTCATGGAAAAGTGCCCTGTAAAACTGTTACAGCAACTCCAATTGACCTTCTAGAGTCCCTGGGCTTTGTAGTCAACAAAACACAGTCCATCATGTCTCCAACCCACAGGATCATGATCCTCTGGTTCATTGTGGACTCTCTTGTTTCGATTCAAAGGGCCTCATTCTGAGTTTGTAGAATTGCCAACAAGAAAGTGGTTGATGTCAGCGGCTTGAGCCTTATCACATACCACACCAAAGTAATCCAACATCACGTAATCCAGAATAGAAACAGATGGCAGTAAAACAGTCCTTGATCCCAGGGACATCATAATCCAGTGCTCCCACATCTGGTGGTATGGCACAAACATGTCAGTGTTGTGGCACTGAGGCCACAATGATGAAACGCATTTACAGCTATACACAGATAAAACAAAAAGAGTGTTTAGCCAATGTGAATGGACAATGACTTGGTCCTAAGATAGGACTACATATGTTATGACCACATGATGACAAAAGTATGCTTTAGGCCCACCACCAGACACAAAACAAGTGCAATGTGCACGTCTGTACCTCTACCCAAACACTGGCCAAACTGTCTTGGTACAGGCCTCATACATCCAAACTCTGTGGAACAGTCCACAGCCACTTGTCAGAACAACATCAGATACCTGCCAATGTCACAACTGTGATATGCCCACATGAAGATGCCATGGTGAAGGTACCTGTACAAAGAACAAAACAAGGTGTATAGGCTTGAAGGCTGACACAAGTCACAGAGCAAGTAAATGGAAAACAAAGTACATTGCAAGGAAACTGACACAAAGAGAGCAACATCATCAAGGTGGGAGTGTCAAACGCTATCTTATCAAGCAGCCTTTGGCTGAATATTGCAGGTTATCAGCTCCCTAGCTCTTTCCAAAACATTCAACTCCACACATTCTCACAACTACAGTTCATTGTACAGTCACAGTCATTAAATCATATGACATACTTACACTCGTGAAAAGTAGCCGTTGATTAGATCTTATCACAAGTCAGCTGCTTCCTCTTCTTATCTGTCATCCTTACTTGGTATTTCAGGATTCTCACCCAGTGGCACTGCAGGCTCTCCCTCCTCTGGGATGTATGGGGCATTCCTCCGCAGGGCGATGTTGTGGAGCATGCAGCATGCCACAGTGATCTGACACTTTCCTGGGTAAATAGAGGAGGACTCTATCAGTCTGTTCCAAACAGTGGAATCTGGCCTTCGAGAGCCTAAGAGACCACTCTACTGGCCACCATGTTCTTCCATGGGCCTCATTGAAGTAGCCTTCCCTTGGCGTAGTTGGATTTCCCAGCAGCGTCAAGAAGCAAGGATGGTTTGGATAGCCTGAGTCTCCTGTCAAGGAAAGGATCATAGGTGCAACAATGAGTATCTCACTTCATGATAGTAGCACCTGACATTGCATACACAGAATCAGGACAGACGTGACTTAACAACCAGTCAGGCCCTCTTTGGGTGCAATTGTGACATCAGCTGGGATATGGTGCTGCTACGCATTATGAAGGAATCGTGGGCTGAACCCAGATAATGGGCACAGACATGTGAGATGTAGAGATCAGCCAGACAACTTAAATATTGATGGAATGGAGGTTCTTTCTGTTGCAATAGACTTGTTCCGTGGCCTGTGGTGGCACCAACATGTTTGCCATCAATGGCCCCCACCACAAGTGGGAGACGGCCGAAATCAAATCCTCATGTCGGGGAATGTGATATAGCTATCAATGTGTTTCACCCTTGCTGAGAGGAAATCCTTTAACACCAGACTGAACAGAGGTTGGGACATACCAGCAGATAGGACCACTGTATTTTAGAAGGCCCATGTGGCCAGGAAGTGCAATACTGACATGACTTGTTCAATGGGTGGTATGCTGTGCGATAACTAATAGCTGACATCAGATCTGGCTCCAACTGACAGCATATGTCCAATATTGTTTGCCTATTCAGACGGTAGAGCTGTATGACGTGGTGTTCTTCCATGGTCTGAAGGTCTGTCAATAAAGGGTAGACAAGAGGTTGTTTCATCCTCCCTCTCCCAGGGTACCTATGTGTGACAAGACATGATTTGTAACATTAGTCAGTGTGTGTCCCCAGGAACATACATGATGCATGCCAAAAATATCATGTGACAAAGCATTTCTGACTGGACAGACGTGACACATAGTACACATCCCAGCTGGCAACCACACAAGGGTCACATGTGACCCTAATTGTTCTAAAGACGTGTCCACAACATGGATTTGGACGAACCTCAAAGATGTGTAACACAATTGCTCCTCAAAATGTAACTGCCAAAAAGACCATTGGCGGTGGTGGCCCGTGCAGCACTGTTAAATGTCATCTGTGCCCTGCAACAAACTACAATGGCGTTTGGGTTTAAGGACCTACGTGACAAGACAGAATAAGGATGTTTGTGATGCTAATCAAAATATATTGTAGATGTGACACTGTTTATAAAGCACAATACAACATTTCAGACTGCCAAAATGGAGGATGCCGGACCTACTCCACTGCACATTAGGAACCACCCTCAACCACTGGTGGAAGTCATCAGGGTGGTTGCTACCATTGCGGACACAGCTATAGGCTAATGTTGTTGACTGTGGCGTTCAGAGCCCAATGGCTGTGTCCGCTGGTGGTGATGACCGCGTACGTGGTGGACGTAACAAGAATGTTGTGCATATCCACTCATTTAACTCCTGGCACTGCTGCCAGCAACATCTCCACGACATAAGCCGCTGTGTGCCGCCTCTGGGAGAAATCATGCCACACCCAGCAGGTGTTAGGGAGGGCCCCTGTCTTCTCTCCAAAGGAGCTGGAGAGGCTTGTATACAAGGTCCTATCATTGTATGGATAGCTCTGTGACTTACAGAGGACCAGGTTAGAATCTCATAGGTACAATTTATACTGTTCGACACCATCCTTTCCTTCCTTAAAGGCTACAATGTGCCCCTGGGTGGCAGTTAGACTTCATATCTGCCTATAGTTGCAGTCTGTATGGCATCAATGGGATGTACGTGGTGCAAATATTGTTGTCCAGTAACAAATGTTAAGTTCAGTCACATTGTGTTGTGTGTGTTTTTTGAGGTCCTAGATCCTCCTTGTGTTTAATTAACATAACTAGGTAAGGAGACTTTATTGTCATCCACTGACATCTTCTTCTTTACAATGTTTGTAAATGTTATACAACATGTATGTGCATGACAGCATGATCTGTGTATGCATGTTGTATGAGTAATTTAAGGATCTTTTAAGCAATTTATATAGTACCACAGATTTTTAATCCCACATCTGGTCTTGCCAAACTGTTGTCTGAAAGGCATATCCTGACCCACTCTGTCCTTCAAGTTGCCACTCACACACCACATGCCAAATTGCTGATGGCCACATGATGTACTGTCATGCATGAAAGTGATAGAAATGGAGTGACATAGGTTCTGAATGCTCAGCCGGCACAGACCAGGGCCTGTCAAATGGATCTCCCAATATGGGACATAGTCCAGGCTGTGGGAGAGTCGCTGTGGTTATGCAACTAGGGTCCTGTGCCCACTCCCTGGACAACAGCAGATCCTGTCATGTGGTCAATAAGATGCTCTAGTTGCAAAACATGACCTTAATGCCTGACTCCATTGACCAGATTATGAATAGGTACTGAGGTACTTCCCAGAAGTAGTCCATACGTGCATTTTGCATCATTGTCAATGTGTATCTTTAACTCATGACAGGTCCCCTACTCCCCTAGCTCTGTTGTCACCTTTACAGAGGTCATATTTGTCCTGTAATGGCTTACTGCACAAATTACCATCTCACAGTGCAGAGAGTGTGTGAGAGGCCATGAAATGCATCAGTGGCTTGGCCACAGCAGAAATTGTACAATGCATACCTTTGTATGTGGATGCCATCTCTGTAGGATAGACACATATGTCCAAAGGAGTGTTTTTGGTACAGGTGCATACCACAGAACACACCTCCTGAAGTGGCATGAGTCTGAATTCGTTAGACCACATGTACAAGGAAGACACTTTCTGTACCCATCATGCCAGCCCATTCATTGTAATTTAAGTATAATGGTGAGGTCTGTGCTATGTTAGTTGCCTGTGGGGCTATATACAGTGAGTCACTCTTATAGAGTGTGCCTGTGTTGGTCTATTCAGGGCTAAAGAGTTTAACCTTCAGAAGCAACGTATGTGTGTAGTGTTTCATTATGGTTCACATCACACTCACATCACATGTTGCAGGAGCATGGGCTACCTGATGTCAGCAGGCTTGCTTAGTCCTTGTAGGCCCTCAGCAGGGTAGTGGGTTAGTCTGCAGATGCAAAATGTCTGTAGTCATGTCCCTGTACGTATTGGATTGCATGTTTCATGCTTGTGGATTGTTCACACATTGAAAAGTTCTAGCTTTGTGTTTCATACATGTGTGTGACTCAACCATTTGGGTAACAATGTGTGATTGCAACCTCTTGATTTGTGTTTTGCATCCATGCAGGTAAACATCCATCAGAAGAAGGGGCTACGGAGAGCCATTGCCTGGAAAGTGTGGCTCATGGGGATCCACAGCCGGTCGACTGTCCACTGTCGGAAGAGGTGGGAGGACCTGAGACGTTGGGCCCAGAAGATCACAGAGGTCCAGCTGGTACTGTCCTTTCAATGTGGAAGGGCACACATCAGACCATGACCCACCCTGATAGCCTGCATTCTGGTGGTGCCTACCCGGACCTTGATGGGCCTTTGAGGGTAGCAGAGCAACCACAAGGGGGTGAGTACAGGTCATGTTCCTGCCTGCACTTTGCCAAGTAAATGTGTTAGGTTCTGAAGGCTCTCCCTGATGATTAGGGATGAACCATGTGTAACACAGTACGAATATTTGTCTGTGTAGACATGCCATGTGGTGCATACTGATGTACCTTGCCTGTTGGTCCAGGGACCTAGGACACAACTATGTACAACCCACAAACAATTTGCTCTACAGAGACAACATATGGCTGTGTACATTGATCAATCAAGTACTGTTTGTTTTTGTACTGGTTATAAATTCTATGCAACAGACCAATACGCCTCAGTGTTATAGGCCAAAGGAAAAGTAGTTATGGACTATTGTCTTCACTACTGTCTGTCATGTGAAGGTGGCCATCATACATGTGACATAGCATACACTGTTCTTTGGGTGCAATTACACAGCAATACTTTCCTTTGGTAAGTGGGGAAGGTCCATTGACATGGTTTATGTGCAATTACTGTTGCCAACATTCCTTGTGCCTACATGTCAGCATGTGTCCCTTTCTCTTTTGAAAAACATTTGTAAGCTGCTGTTTCATGCATGGTCTATCTGTGTTGATGGAATGTTTTCTGTATTCCCTCACTTATATGTGCATCCAATCTTTGTGTGGAAAAGGACATTTACAATGGGGGTACATTTCATGTGGTGCCACAAACAGGATTGTGTCACCGTCGATTGTTGGCTGACACATACCCTCACTCATCATAGCATGTCATTTGGCATGTACAACTGCAGTAGCAATGAGGGACAAGGTGTGTATGACTAGATAATATAGCCACAATGTGCATTTCCATGTCATTTATGTGGCATTGTGTATCATAGTGCACTGCACATGTGTAATGCGGCAGGTTTGTAACCTGAGGTTTGGCATGCATCATGGAGTACCTTGCAGTTATGTTGGAATCATGAGTGTTTAGGTACAGCCATTTATCCACAGACATCTGGGTTTGCACAGCCAAAAGTGAGACAGTGATATAGCTTCCCATTGTGCAACATGTTGAGGGCCTTCTACAAGTACTTGCAAATCTTTGGACCTCTCCAACATACAAAAGACTAATGGCATCTAATGATGCAATCAGAGAATGTCATTGTAAGGGATGCCAGACAATAGTGGTGATTACCCTGTGTGAGAAAACAGGGCTGATTGCAGAGGCCCCCTAACTTTTTGCCCCCATTTTCCACTTTTTGCTGGTGTTTTCCTGACTCTGATGGTGCCCTGGGTACTGCTAACCAGTCCCAGGGCCTGTGCTCTGTGTAAAATCAATATGCAAATTAGGCTAATTATAATTGGCTAAGTTAACCTACCTATAAGTCCCTAGTATATGGTAGGGCATGTAGGTTTAGGGACCACAGCATAGGTAGTGCACCCATAGGTGCACTGCTGAGGTGCCCAGTGTCATTTTAAAGGCAGGCCTGCCTTGCTGGCTGCTTTTAAATTAAAGTTATATGCAAATTCGACTTTGGAATTAAAAGTAGTTCCAAAGTCTTAAACTACCTTATTTTTTAAATATAAGTCACCCCTAAGGTGTGCCCTATGTGCCCCTAGGGCTGGGTGCCATGTAACTATAAGCAGGGACTTTATAAAAATAGTTTTATAAGCCCTGGTGAGGTAAAAACAGCCAAATTCGTTTTTCCCTCATTGAAGTAAATGGCCTTCATAGGCTAGAATGGGGAGACTATATTTAACATTTTAAAGTCTCCTTAAATGTTGCATACCAAGAATTTGGTATCAAATTAATTGTTGTAATAAATCCCACAACTTCCAGTTGTTGGATTTAATATAACTTGTTCAGGTAAAAAGTTTTAGACTTTACCTAAAAAGTTGCTGATTTCAGCCCTGCATTGTTTTTGCTGCTGTGCTCTGATTGGCCAGCCTGCAGCAGCTTAGTCAAGCTGCCTCGATGAGGTGTGAAGTGGCCTGGCTTCACACAAAGGAATGTGCTTGTGGGAGAGAATCTCCCCTCAGCAGATGGTGAGGCAGGAAGGGGGAGGGCTGCCAAACTGGTCTTCAAAGGCAGAGAAGGACATTTGGAGCAACCAGCAATACCCCCACATCCTGCAACCCCAGACAAATAGGTGCCCCCTTGATTAGATTAGGAGAGGGCAGGAGAGGGGTGTGTTTATGATTTTTAGCCACACCAGTGGGTGGGCTCAGCCAGATGTAACCTCCAAAAATCAGATTCAGCCATGTTGGATTTTTAGAGAATGTTGCCTTTTGGGATGGATTTTTGCCACACTTCCCAGGAAGTAGTCATCACAGGGGGACGACCCTGTACCTGATTGGAGAACCAGGACCCCCCTGCTTTTCACCCAGGAGCAAGGATAAAACTGGCAGACCTGCCCCCACACCTCAGATCCCCACAAGATTTCAACAAGAAAGAACTAAAAGAGAAGAAGGACTGCCCTGCTGGACCCCTGGCCTGCACCTGGAACCTGCACTCAGAAGGACTGCACCAGCTGCACACTTGGGCTTCACTACAAGAAGGACTTTGCCTGGCTTCAACTGGTTCAAGCAGGGACTCCCTGTTTGCTACACGTGAAAAATTGCTAACCAGAGTCCTCTGCACCAACTCCTGAAGAAAGCGACCAGCTGACCACTACCCAGTGGCCAAAAAGGAGTTTGCGCCAGGTGCATTCTGGGAGTTGTAGTCTGCACCCCCCAAGGACCATCTCATAAATAGAAAATCTCAGAACTTCTGGACCATTGGGGTGAGCTGTGGACCCCAAAAAAACCTTAAAAGGACATCTGGGTGAAGCCCCAGAAGTTTGGAGAAGATTTGAGAATTTTTGTAAAAAAGCTCCATAGAGGGACCGACCCGCCGTGGCAGTTCTAGCCGGCTTGCCTCAACCGCGACCCGGCCTGATTTGGTGGTTCGTCCCGGTAAAGAAAAATCTTCGAAAAAGAGACTAAGGGGGTGATTCTGACTGTGGCGGGAGGCCGAGGCCGCCCGCCACAGTCCCGCCGACAAATGACCGCACCGTGGTCAAAAGACCGCGGCGGCCATTCTTACATTTCCGCTGGGCCGGCGGGCGCTCTCCAAAAGAGCGCACACCGGCCCAGCGGAAATGCCCCTGCAACGAGGATGCCGGCTCCGAATGGAGCCGGCGGAGTTGCAGGGGTGCGACGGGTGCAGTGGCACCCGTCGCGTATTTCAGTGTCTGCTTTGCAGACACTGAAATACTTTGCGGGGCCCTCTTACGGGGGCCCCTGCAGTGCCCATGCCATTGGCATGGGCACTGCAGGGGCCCCCAGGGGACCCGCGGCACCCCCAACCGCCATCCTGTTCCTGGCGGGAGACCCGCCAGGAACAGGATGGCGGTAGGGGGTGTCAGAATCCCCATGGCGGCGGAGAGCGCTCCGCTGCCATGGAGGATTCTCCCGAGCAACGGAAAGTCGGCGGGAGACCGCCGACTTTCCGTTTCTGACCGCGGCTGAACCGCCGCGGTCAGAATGCTCGAGGGAGCACCGCGAGCCTGTTGGCGGTGCTCCCGTGGTCGGTGACCCTGGCGGTCACCGGCCACCAGGGTCAGAATGACCCCCTAAGTCCGAAGGTAAAAAGTTGACCGGGACCTTCCAGCCATCGTATCCGAGAAGGGCTCCATGGACGTCGGATCAAGATCCAGGTTTACCCCGGTCGAAGGATTTTCACCTCGAAAAAACGACTAAGTCCGAAGGTAAAAATCTCCACCGAGGAATCCAGCATCGCGTATCCGGAGAAGGGCTCCAGGAGGTCGGATTGGACTGGCAGGTTCATCCCGGTGAAGAAAATCTTCAAAATAAAGACTAAGGGGGTCATTCTGACCCTGGCGGTCAGTGTTAAAGCGGCGGCCAACCCGCCAACAGTCTGGCGGTGCAAAAAATGGAATTCTGACCCTGGCGGGAACCGCCAACACAGGCCGCCGCTTTAACACTCCGACCGCCACGGCGGCACAAACAAACAGCGCGGCGGTCACCGCCAACAGACAGGCGGCAGACAATGTACCGCCCACACTATCACAACTCACCAATCCGCCACATTTTCCGGGGCGGGAGCCCCGCCGATAAAAACACGGCGGAAACAGACTACGAACGGGAAAACGCTCACCTATACACACTCCACGAGGACGGAGAACAGCATGGAACCCGAATTAAACATCCTACCAGCTATTGTCTACCTGCTCATCTACCACGAGTACGAACGCCGGCGCAGACGACAACGGTGAGTACTGCACCTACGACACAGGGGAGGGGGGAGGAGGAAAGCTTACGTGCACACACATATGCAACCCCCCCCCCCAACTATCTACACACCAATGCAGAGCACCAAGTCACAGTGACACCACCCAAACCCCCCGGAATAATCCAAAGACATAATTAAAGTGAGAATCAAAATTTATGTATAAAAGAGGGTCATTGAAGTCATGGTAAAATAGCAATATGAATTTAAAAAAAACCTTGCGAAACCGATAAACATAGGCAATAAGTCCTGCACAGTCACTTAAATTTCCACTGTCCGTGGGCCAAAGTGTATCAACACATGGGCAAAGCCCACACAGGAGACCTGAGTCAGTTGGAGAGAACACTGCTGGGGCATCAGATGACAAAACTACAGGCACCTCAGGGGGAAGGGAAAGGGGGGCACCTCAGCCACATGAGTACACGACGCCAGATCCACGAAGGGTCCATCATGGCCACTGTGCCAACCTGGGGAGTGCAAAGCCACAGTCTCACAAGTCTCTACAGTGGGTGGTCTGCTCACTCTGCCATCCTGGGGAGTGCAAAGCCACAGTCTCACAAGTCTCTACAGTGGGTGGTCTGCCCACTGTGCCATCCTGGGGAGTGCAAAGCCACAGTCTCACAAGTCTCTACAGTGGGTGGTCTGCCCACTCTGCCATCCTGGGGAGTGCAGAGACACAGGCCATCAGGTGGATGACAGACTCCACAGGTAATGGAGGAGGCAGGGTGCCCCGAGTGCAGCGTGAGCACTAGCTCGGCACTGTCAATGGGCCAGCGGTGCTTGACAGGAAGGGCCCAGCGGAGCGGTGCTTGACAGGAAGGGCCCAGCGGAGCGGTGCTTGAGACGGCGAGGCCCAGCGGAGCGGTGCTTGAGACGGCGAGGCCCAGCGGAGCGGTGCTTGACAGGAAGGGCCCAGCGGAGCGGTACTTGAGACGGCGGGGCCCAGCGGAGCGGTGCTTGAGACGGCGAGGCCCAGCGGAGCGGTGCTTGAGACGGCGAGGCCCAGCGGAGCGGTGCTTGACAGGAAGGGCCCAGCAGAGCGGTGCTTGAGACGGCGGGGCCCAGCGGAGCGGTGCTTGAGACGGCGAGGTCCAGCGGAGCGGTGCTTGAGACGGCGGGGCCCAGCGGAGCGGTGCTTGAGACGGCGAGGCCCAGCGGAGCGGTGCTTGACAGGAAGGGCCCAGCGGAGCGGTGCTTGACAGGAAGGGCCCAGCGGAGCGGTGCTTGAGACGGCGAGGCCCAGCGGAGCGGTGCTTGAGACGGCGGGGCCCAGCGGAGCGGTGCTTGAGATGGCGAGGCCCAGCGGAGCGGTGCTTGAGACGGCGGGGCCCAGAGGAGCGGTGCTTGAGACGGGGAGGCCCAGCGGAGCGGTGCTTGACAGGAAGGGCCCAGCGGAGCGGTGCTTGACAGGAAGGGCCCAGCGGAGCGGTGCTTGAGACGGCGGGGCCCAGCGGAGCGGTGCTTGAGACGGCGAGGCCCAGCGGAGCGGTGCTTGAGATGGCGAGGCCCAGCGGAGCAGTGCTTGAGACGGCGGGGCCCAGCGGAGCGGTGCTTGACAGGAAGGGCCCAGCGGAGCGGTGCTTCACAGGAAGGGCCCAGCTGAGCGGTGCTTGAGACGGCGAGGCCCAGCGGAGCGGTGCTTGAGACGGCGGGGCCCAGCGGAGTGGTGCTTGAGACGGCGAGGCCCAGCGGAGAGGTGCTTGAGACAGCGGGGCCCAGCGTAGCGGTGCTTGAGACGGCGAGGCCCAGCGGAGCGGTGCTTGACAGGAAGGGCCCAGCGGAGCGGTGCTTGACAGGAAGGGCCCAGCGGAGCAGTGCATGAGACGGCAGGCCCAGCGGAGCGGTGCCTTTCTGCCCGGCGGGGCCCTCTTCAACGGTGCCTTGCTGCCCGGCGGGGCCCTCTTCAGCGGTGCCTTGCTGCCCGGCAGGGCCCTCTTCAGCGGTGCCTTGCTGCCCGGCGGGGCCCTCTTCAGCGGTGCCTTGCTGCCCGGCGGGGCCCTCTTCAGCGGTGCCTTGCTGCCCGGCGGGGCCCTCTTCAGCGGTGCCTTGCTGCACGGCGGGCCCTCTTCAGCGGTGCCTTTCTGCCCGGCGGGGCCCTCTTCAGCGGTGCCTTGCTGCACGGCGGGGCCCTCTTCAGCGGTGCCTTTCTGCCCGGCGGGGCCCTCTTCAGCAGTCCTTGTCCAGTCAATCAAGGGAGCCAGACCTGGCCAGGACTCACTGCTTAGTCGCCCTCCGACCGTGCAGTTGCTGGACCCTTCTGTGACGGAGTCCTGGGCCCGTGGGTGTCCTCCCTCACACCCGGGATGGGGCTTGTGGGTCCCTCCTGGTCCGCGCCCCTGCTGGCTGTCTTCTCCGCCCTGCTGCCCTTGCCCTCCTTCGATGAGGCTCTCTGGCCCTTGCCTCCCCTGGATGTTGTGGCAGGTGACGGCCCAGGACTTTGCTCCTTGGGGGCAGCCGTGTCAGTCTTCTCGCGGCGGCCCTTGATTTTACGGGTCCTCTTTCCAGGGGGGGGGCTGGCTGTCCCCTTGCTGCTGGCCGATGTATCAGTGCTGGGAAAGGGTGGACTCCAAAACCCGTGCACAATGCTGACACTTGAAGCAGGGCTGGTGGTGGCTGAGGTGCTCTTGGGACTCTTAGCAGATGGAGGGGGTGGGTCAGGTGGGGCAAAGAGGTTAAGTTTGGAGAGGTAAAGTTTTTTAGGACCAATGTAAAGGGTAGGTGTAGTGGGTATGGGAGTGGAGGAAGAGGATGTGGTTGTAGGAGAGTCAGGTGTGCTGTCTTTGGGTGCAGGTGCTTGTGACGGAGGCTGGCGTGAGGTGGATGGCTGTTGGGTGGGTGGCTGCCTGCGTTTGTGTGTCTTGGAAGAGGGGGTGACAGGCACAGTGGGAGAGGACACAGGGGACGTGTAAATGGCAGTGGGGGTGGTGACTGCACGTGTGCGGACTGTACTAGAGGGTGTGCTGGTGATGGAAGTACTGGCTGATGGTGGTGTGCATGCAGGTGTGAGTGGAGACGTCACAGGGAGGGAGGAGGGAGACGAGGAGGAGGGGGACACAGGGGTGGTAGTGACTGTTGGCATGTCTGCATCTGGGTGTTGCTTGGGTGAATGCTTGTGTGATCTGTGGTGCTTATGTCTGAATGAGCTGCCCTTGGGTGTTGAGGTGTGTGCAGGCTTGTCTGATGGTGTGGATGGGATAGGCTGAGGAACAGGAGACAGAGACAGGGTGGAGGCAGTCAGAAGAGGGAGGCTGGAAACAGGGACAATGGCTGCCGTCAGTGTTGAGGCCAGAGCATTGTACGATCGTTGATGGGCAGCCTGACCCGAATGAATGCCCTCAAGGTATGCATTGCTCCGATGCACCTCCCTCTCTACCCCCTGGATGGCATTCAAAAGGGTAGACTCCCCAACAATGATGGTCTGTAGGAGGTCAATGACCTCCTCACTGAGGACAGCAGGGGTAACAGGGGCAGGGCCTGAGGTGCCTGGGGCGAAGGAGATGCCCGCCTTCTTGGGCGAGCGGGCACGGAGCGAAGGCTGAGGGGCTGCTGGGAGGGCGGAGCTGGTGCGCTGGGTGGCGGCTGTACCTGTAGAGGTGGGGGGCCCGGATGTTGCCGCCACCGCTAGGGAGCTCCCTTCCGAGGACGTGTCGGTGTCGCTGGTGTCACCACGGGTCTCCGTTGTGGTGCTCCCCTCGCCCTCCGTATCACTGGTGACCTCGGTGTCTGTACCATGGCCCACCGGGGCCTTGTGACTTGCAGCTCCCTCGTGCTCCGATGCCAATTCTCCTCCGCCTGATGATGCTAATGCACACATGCACAAGAAGATAAAGAAAAAGGGTGGGGGGAGAAATAAAAACAGGTTGAGTGCATGCATTGCCAACACCGTTGGTGGAGAGGACAGACACAGGAGCCTCATGCACTACGCCGCGCAATCGGGGTACACTACTCAGTACATGTGACTAGGCCAACAGGTCTATGGACAACAAATGCGCACATGGGTGATGCTGGACCATGGATTGCTGTACTTGCCACCCTACAGAGGTGGGGGGCGGGGGCACAGGGCCATGCCTAAAGGAGGGGACTACACTACAGAAAGCGCCCTGGCCTAATGTCACCCACAGCCCTCCTCCCCCACCCAGACGCCTCCACTGCGTGTAAAGATAGCAGAATGTGCTGGTACTCACCCCCTTGTGTCTGCTGTGATGTCCTCACGCGCCCATCCAAATCGGGGTAGGCCACCGGCAGGATCCGGGACATCAGGGGGGTCAAGGTACGACTGGCACCCCTCCTACGTTGGGAGGCCATCCCCAGCAGTGACTCGGCGGTCTTCCTGGTCCCGCGGCGGATGTCCTCCCACCTCTTTCGCAGTGGGTGCCCCGTCTGTTGTGGACCCCCAGGTCCCGGACTTCCTTGGCGATGGCACGCCAAATGTCGACTTTCTGATGGGCGCTGACCTATTTGACATGTACAGGGTGGGAAAGAAAATTTCAACATTTTCTGCATGTTAGATATGATTGCCCCCCCTCCCCAACCCTGCCATGTGGCACATGCTCTCATCTGTCGTGCCTTGCACTCCTCATTCGCTCCCCACCCCACCATCTTACATCCACCATACACAACCCAGGCATAGCCCATTCAACGTGCACCCAGTGGACTTACCTGTTGGTCTGGAGGACCGTAGAGTAGCGCATACTGGGGCAGGACCCCATCCACAAGTTTCTCCAACTCTTCTGAAGTGAAGGCAGGGGCCCTTTCCCCAGTCGCAGCAGCCATTGTCTCTTCCAGACCGAGGTCACAGCAGCACTTGCAGTATAGGTCCTCTCCTGTGGATGATCAGGTCTCGAGTGATTAATCAGATAGAAAATGACGGTCACGCCCGCGGCGGTGCGTACCGCGGCGGTGCGTACCGCGACCGCCGGCGCACATCGTCATTGGCTCCTGAGACCCATAGGGTTCAATGTTAACCAATGCTGCTTTGCGCCGCGGTCTTCGACCGCCTACCGCCACGGTGTGCCACGCCAGCGCAGTGACCTCACATCCCACTGTCACACTTCACAGGTCAGGCAGCCGCCATTTCAAGGGCCCCCATATCTTAATTTCTACTGCGTCACACAGGCCTAGGCCTTGCATTGCCACTCATACAAGCCTTTCAATGCATAGCGATTCGTGTACTGTGCAAGCTGTGTGAACGAACCTGTGGGTTGCTTGACTCTGTGCTCCATGTTGTCCTTCCTAGGCACCGTCCGCTGGGACTTGCTAGGAGAAGAATGAATCCTCCTGTGTACCGACCGCTGGTGGACCTGTCGACAATGGAAGAACGACATATTATACTTCGATACCGACTTGACCGAGCTACTATACATGAACTGTGTGCCCAGCTGGAGCCAGACCTGATGTCCCCCATCCGCCAACCCACAGGGATTCCCCCTCTGGTGCAGGTTCTGTCAGTACTCCATTTTTTGGCAAGTGGGTCTTTTCAGACAACAGTGGCCATGTCATCAGGGATGTCTCAGCCTATGTTTTTTAAGGTTTTGTCCAGAGTGTTGTCTGCCCTGATGAAATACATGCGGAGATACATTGTTTTCCCTGAGGAGGGTGATTTGGCCACTGTGAAGGGTGATTTCTATGCCCTTGTACATATCCCCAACATCATTGGTGCCATTGATGGGACCCATGTGGCTTTAATACCCCCAAAAGACAATGAGCAGGTGTACAGAAATAGAAAAAATTACCATTCGATGAATGTCCAGGTGGTCTGTTTGGCTGACCAGTACATCTCCCATCTAAATGCAAAGTTCCCGGGGTCAGTGCATGACGCTTATGTCATGCGAAATTGCAGCATCCCTTATGTGATGGAACAGCTACAGAGACACCGTGTGTGGCTAATAGGTGACTCTGGTTACCCCAACCTGCCTTGGCTATTGACCCCAGTGAGGAATCCCCGGACCAGGGCAGAGGAACGGTACAATGAGGCACATGGCCGAACTAGGAGGATTATAGAACGGACCTTCGGGGTCCTGAAGGCCAGGTTTAGGTGCCTCCATATGACTGGTGGATCCCTAATGTACTCACCAAAGAAGGTGTGCCAGATCATCGTGGCCTGCTGTATGCTTCACAACCTGGCTTTGCGACGCCAGGTGCCTTTCCTGCAGGAGGATGGTCCAGATGGTGGTGTTGTAGCAGCTGTGGAGCCTGTGGAGAGTGAAGAGGAGGAAGACGACGGGGACGACACGGACAACAGGGACACAGTTATACAACAGTATTTTCAGTAGCACACAGGTAAGAATCACCCACGCCATTTTACATTTACTTCTGGCCTCCTGCATCTCTACTTTCTGTGTTTCCCCCCCGTTCCGTTTCACTGATTTTTTACTTTCCCTTCCCTTTTCAGAGCTGTATGACCCACAGCGTGACCTCTGCTTTGTTTGCCCATGGACTAATGCTTATTGACACTGGTATGTTGTCATCACAATGTAAATGAACATTATTGCACCGTTATGTGTAATACATTTGTAAAGAATACAAGCAGACTCCTGACATTTGAAGTGCAATTGGTGATTTATTTAAAGTGCTGCGTATAGGTCCATGATAGTAAAACGGTGATGGGTGGGGGTGGAGTAATGTCCATGGCAGAGTCCAGTTCTCAGTAGCACAGGTGCATTGCCCATATGCCTGTGGAAGGATGGAGCAGGGGCAGTTCAAGGTTGGACAAGGTGACAATGTGGGACAGAGGGATGACATCAGGGGGTATCTTATGCTGGCGGGGTCTTGGCATCCTACTCTGTCTTCTTGTGTGATCTCAGGTTCCGCTTGCGGGGTGGTTGATCTTCAGCAGGAGGTGGGGTTCTGGTGGCCTGTCGTGGTGTGGGGGCCTCCTGTCCACTAGCGTCGGCGGAGGTGGTAGGCTGTTCGTCGTCCGGGCTGGTGACAGGGGCCCTTTGGGGTGCCACATGGTCCCGCAATGTGGTGACTATCTGGTTGAGGGCCAGGACGATGGTCCCCATTGCGGTACCGATGGTCCTGAGTTCGTCTCTGAACCCCATGTACCGTTCCTCCTGCTGTGCCTGGATCTCCTGGAACCTGCCCAGTACCGTCGCCATCGTCTCCTGGGAGTGGTGGTATGCTCCCATGATGGTGGTGAGGGCCTCTTGGAGAGTGGGTTCCCTGGGCCGGTCAACCACCTCTCGCACAGCAGCCCTCCCAGTTGCCCTGTTTCCCCGGGCCTCTGTCCCCTGGACGGTGTGCCCACTACCACTGCCCCCAGGTCCCTGTTGTTGTTGGAGTGGTGGGTCAGCCTGGGTGCCCTGTAGTGGCGGACACACCGCTGATTGACGCGTCCTGGAGACAGAGGCATGGGCCCGCTGGGTGGGAGCTGTGCTGGTATTCCCAGAGGGGGTTGGGTCTGCTGTGGCCAGTGTCTGTGTGTGAGGAACCGACTGTCCAGAGGTCCCCGATGGTCCGGGCTGGTCATCAGGTTCTAGGTCGACAGAGCTGCTGTCATCACTGGGGGCCTGTTCTGGGGGCGGGATGGACAAATCTGGACCCTCCTGGCCGGTGTGTTGGCGTTCGGGCCCTGCAGGGGTAAAAGAGTATGGTTATTGCTTCTGTGTGTGCCATGGCGTGCGATTTGTGGAAGCCCTTGACCCCCAGTACTGGCATTCCCTTGTGGGAGGAGTTGTGAGGGTGGTTTGTGAGGGGGGATGGGTATGTGCAGTGGTCATGCTTAGGTGATGGGTGTCCATGGTTTGTGGTGGCATTCAGGGATTGGGGTTGTGTTGGGTGGGTTGTGCTGGTGAGACATTGGCAGGGAGGATGTGTGCTGGGGGGTTGGGGGTGAGGGCGGGTTTGTGGGTTGGCATGCTGGTGGGTGGGGGGGGGTGAAGTAGTTGAGATTAGACTTACCAGAGTCCATTCCTCCGCCTACTCCAGCGAGGCCCTCAGGATGCAGGATGTTCAAGACCTCTTGCTCCCATGCTGTGAATTCGGGTGGAGTGGGTGGGGGTCCGCCGCCAGTCTTCTGCACAGCGATGTTGTGTCTTGACACCATCGACCGCACCTTCCCCCGTAGGTCGTTCCAGCGCTTTCGGATGTCTTCCCGGTTTCTGGGATGCTGACCCACAGCGTTGACCCTGTCGACGATCCTTTGCCATAGCTCCGCCTTCCTAGCTATTGTGGTGTGCTGCACCTGTGTGCCGAATAGCTGGGGCTCTACCCTTATTATTTCCTCCACCATGACCCTGAGTTCTTGGTCCGAGAACCTGGGGTGTCTTTGGGGTGCCATGGGGTGGTGTGGGGTGGTGTTTGTGGTGATGAGTGTGGTATGTGTGGTGGTGGGTGGTGTTTTGTGCGTGGATGTAGTGTGGGTGATGATGTTGTGTTCCTGTGTGTGTTGGGTTTGTCGATAGCTGTGCTCTCTCTTTCTCTCTCTCTCGCCTTCTCTCCGAAATTCTAGTAGTGGGGGTTTGTGGGTGATGTGGGTGTGTGTTTTATAGTTGATTGGATGTGTGGGAGTGGTGTATGTAGGTGTGTGTATTTGGAATTGTCCAATGTGGCTGTGTTTTGTAAAGGTGTGTGTATTTTGACCGCGGCGGTGTGTACCGCCAATGGAATACCGCGGTTGAAAGACCGCCGCGTGGATTCGTGGGTCGTAATGGCATGGGCTTGTTTGTGTTGGCGTGACGGTGGAGGTTTGGCCATCTCCAGTTTATCGCTGACCGCTGATGAGGCGGCCTTCTGTGGATGTCGGGTTTTTGGCGGTTTGGCAGTTGTGGGTCAGAATGCCCGTGGCGGTTTACCGCGGCCGCGGCGGTAGAATGGCGGACTTCTGACCGGCGGTAAGAGCCTTTTACCGCCGAGGTCAGAATGACCCCCTAAGTCAGAAGGTAACTTTTTAACCGAGGCCTCCCGCGACCTGTAGCCGAGCAGGGCTCCATCGCGGTCGGCCTGAAACTTTGACTTTGCCCCAGTCGAGGTGCAACCAGTTGACCCGATTGGCGCTTTTTGTTTCTAAGCGCTAGAAAAATAATAATTCTTTAAAAATTCATATCTCCGGTTCCCTTTATCCGATTTTATTCGTTTTTGTGTCAATTTAAAGATAAAAATATAAACTATTTTTATAAATTGGTTTTGGATTCTTAAACTGTTTCCTGTGTTTTATTTAATTACTGTTTTGTGATATTTGAATGCTTTACACATTGTCTCCTAAGTTAAGCCTTGACGCTCGTTGCCAAGCTACCAAGGGTTGAGCTGGGGTTAATTTACTGAGACCTAACTGGACCTAAGTGGAGGTTAGTGGCTTGTTGCTAGGTGTAGGTACCTACCTGCACTTACCAATAACCCATTTTCCAACATTTTTGGTGGCAGCGGTGGGATCCTATACTTGTGTTCAGTATCACGTTACAGTTTTAAGTAAAACGAATTAAAAATCCTTTAAATTGTCCTAGTGCAAAAAAAAAAAAAAATGTATTTTTAATTTTTTTTTAAATTCATTTGGATTAATTTCAATTATTGAATTTTTTTAATTTTTCAAAATTCTTGACTCCAATTTTTGCAAAAAGTTTTTGTTGACACAAAACCAGGGAACCATGGAGCTTGATCTGGCTAGCCTACCCACACTGACAGTAGTCCAGCTTAGGGGGTTGTGTATTGAAAGAGGGTTGCCTGCAACCACTGATCTCAGGAAGCAAGTCCTGATCAAATCCCTGACAGCATGGGCTGAGGCCCAAGAGGTAGACCCAGGGGAAGCTCCAGAGGAGGGAGAAACAGGGGAGGATGCTAGCTCTAACCACTCAGGGGAGGGAGGGCATCTGAGCCTAAGTGAGGATGAGGAAGACCGGTCCTCAGTACATACAGTCACTAGGGGCAGACCCAAAGCTAGTGGTGGGAAGGGGGACCCTTCAGGAGGAGAGAACCCATCCATCAGAGAAAGAGAGCTGGAGGCCCAGCTAGCATACATAGCTTTGGAAGCAGACAAGCTGGCTCTAGAAAAGAAAAAGTGGGCAAAGAAAGAGAAAAGAGATGGTGGCAGCGACAGAGAAGTTGAGGTGTCCATGGGTGGGGGAGTTTGCCCCAGATTACCCAAGGGGGTGGTTCCTGCTTATGTAGAGGGGGATGATATAGACAAGTGGTTGGAGGCCTTTGAGATGGCACTCCAAATGAGAAGGGTTAGGCCTCAATACTGGGGTTCACTTTTGTGGGAGTTGGTCCCCAACTCAGGGAGGGATAGGCTTCTGACCTTAAGGGGGGAGGAGGCAGATTCGTACCCTAGTATGAAGAGGTGCTTAACCAAGAAGTTTGGTCTGACCCCAGAGCAGTATAGAATGAAGTTCAGGGACACCCAGAAGGTCAGTACCCAGTCTTGGGTTGACTTTGTAGACACCTCACTAAAGGCACTAGAGGGCTGGATTATTGGTAACAAAGTAAATACTTATGAGGGGTTATACAATCTGATCATGAGAGAGCACATCTTGACCAATTGTACCCAAGAAAGGTTATGCCAGCATCTAGTGGACTCTAAGCAGACCAACCCTAGAGAGCTAGGGGAGGCAGCTGATGAGTGGTTGAGAACCAGGGTGGTTGTCAAGTCCCAGGGGGGAGACTCCAAGAAGGGGGGGGCAGGTCCCCAAAAACCTAAGGGGGGAGGTGGTAAGCCCACCACAGAAACTCCCTCTGTACCCCAGAACCCTAAGAAGGAGGAGAGTAAATCCCACTCCCACTCTGACAAGCAGAGACAGGGAGACCCAGGGTTAAAAAAGCTCTTGGACAGTAGGGCTTGCTTTGACTGTCATCAGACAGGTCATTTAAGAGGAGATGCAGCCTGTCCAAAGAAGGTGGTTAGCACTGGGCTGTCCAGTGTAGCCATGGAGGAGGACTCCTCAGATGATGAAGTCCTCCTAGCATTGAGCTGGGAGACAGGACCAGGTGGTAAGCTGGTGATCCCTGAGAGTGGAAGTAGGCACTTCCACCCCATTCAGGTGAATGGGATCCCTACAACTGGCCTGAGAGACACCTGTGCCAGTCACACTATAGTGAGTGACCGGTTAGTGACCCCAGACATATATGTCCCAGGAGAGACAAGGAAAGTCAGGATAGCCACAGGGGAGGTCACCACCAAACCTGTAGCCATAGTGCCCCTAGAGAGGGAGGGTATCCTTGACTGGTTTAGGGTGGTAGTCAGTGCTGACCTCCCCCTAGATTGTATCCTGGGCAATGACCTCCCAGAGGTGGGTCTGGTCCCAGATGGGGCAGTCGCCCAGGGCGCCCCCCCCAACCCAAAGTCCTGGGGAGTCAGTCCCTACAGTTAGGAGACAGGGGTCCCCAAGAAAAGGAAAGAAGAAAAGGAAGGGTAGGCCACTCTTAAAGAGAGTTCCAGGGAGCCAAAGGCCTTCTGCCCCAGTAGGGGGGGAGCCCAGAGTTGGCACTGGTGAGGCCTCCCCTGACCCCAAGGAAGTCCTGAGTAGTCAGGCAGCTGTCCAGATGCAGGGTGTTGCCCCTGCACTGACAGAAGGGAGAGTGGAAGGAGGGTGTCTGCCACAGGAGGTGGTAGCCCCCCTCTAGACAGCAAGAGGGGTGCCAGGACCCCAAAGTTGTCCCTAAAGCAGCTCAGCCACCTGTCAGTGGAGAGCTTAGGGTGTGGTTCTGGGTACTGACAGCTGTAAGTAGCCTCTGCTGGGTGCTAGCCTTCCTGGCAGCACTGTACTTGGCCTGGGAGGCAGACCCCAGGGCGAATAGCAAAGTAGGCCCCCTGACCCTGTTGGTCATGGTGGGGTTGCTCAAGTGTTGGGTGACCTCTTTGGGTAAGCTAGGTGTTGCCCTAGCAAAGTTAGGAGTAGGGGAGGTGGGCACCTCACTACCCAAGTTGGCAGAGAGAGAGGAGGAAGACCCCCCTAGAGGGAAGTTTCAGTTTGAGATGGGTCCTTTCACTGTTGGGATGGCTTCACTACCCATAGGGAGTGACCATGACAGGAGGATGTAAGGCAGAGTAGGCCCTGCAAAGGGACAGCCAGTTTTCTTCACTGTCTTCCTCGCCTAACAAGCCAGGAAGACTCTCCCAGGGTTGGGCTGAGTCTCCTGGGCGTGTGGGCTGGGGGGGGGGCTTGTGTGAGAAAACAGGGCTGATTGCAGAGGCCCCCTAACTTTTTGCCCCCATTTTCCACTTTTTGCTGGTGTTTTCCTGACTCTGATGGTGCCCTGGGTACTGCTAACCAGTCCCAGGGCCTGTGCTCTGTGTAAAATCAATATGCAAATTAAGCTAATTATAATTGGCTAAGTTAACCTACCTATAAGTCCCTAGTATATGGTAGGGCATGTAGGTTTAGGGACCACAGCATAGGTAGTGCACCCATAGGTGCACTGCTGAGGTGCCCAGTGTCATTTTAAAGGCAGGCCTGCCTTGCTGGCTGCTTTTAAATTAAAGTTATATGCAAATTCGACTTTGGAATTAAAAGTAGTTCCAAAGTCTTAATTTTTTACATATAAGTCACCCCTAAGGTGTGCCCTATGTGCCCCTAGGGCTGGGTGCCATGTAACTATAAGCAGGGACTTTATAAAAATAGTTTTATAAGCCCTGGTGAGGTAAAAACAGCCAAATTCGTTTTTCCCTCATTGAAGTAAATGGCCTTCATAGGCTAGAATGGGGATACTTTATTTAAAATTTTAAAGTCTCCTTAAATGTTGCATACCAAGAATTTGGTATCAAATTAATTGTTGTAATAAATCCCACAACTTCCAGTTGTTGGATTTAATATAACTTGTTCAGGTAAAAAGTTTTATACTTTACCTAAAAAGTTGCCAATTTCAGCCCTGCATTGTTTTTGCTGCTGTGCTCTGATTGGCCAGCCTGCAGCAGCTTAGTCAAGCTGCCTTGATGAGGTAAGTGGCCTGGCTTCACACAAAGGAATGTGCTTGTGGGAGAGAATCTCCCCTCAGCAGATGGTGAGGCAGGAAGGGGGAGGGCTGCCAAACTGGTCTTCAAAGGCAGAGAAGGACATTTGGAGCAACCAGCAACACCCCCACATCCTTCAACCCCAGACAAATAGGTGCCCCCTTGATTAGATTAGGAGAGGGCAGGAGAGGGGTGTGTTTATGATTTTTAGCCACACCAGTGGGTGGGCTCAGCCAGATGTAACCTCCAAAAATCAGATTCAGCCATGTTGGATTTTTATAGAATGTTGCCTTTTGGGATGGATTTTTGCCACACTTCCCAGGAAGTAGTCATCACAGGGGGACGACCCTGTACCTGATTGGAGAACCAGGACCCCCCTGCTTTTCACCCAGGAGCAAGGATAAAACTGGCAGACCTGCCCCCACACCTCAGATCTCCACAAGATTTCAACAAGAAAGAACTAAAGGAGAAGAATGACTGCCCTGCTGGACCCCTGGCCTGCACCTGGAACCTGCACTCAGAAGGACTGCACCAGCTGCACACTTGGGCTTCACCACAAGAAGGACTTTGCCTGGCTTCAACTGGTTCAAGGAGGGACTCCCTGTTTGCTACAGGTGAAAAATTGCTAACAAGAGTCCCCTGCACCAACTCCTGAAGAAAGCGACCAGCTGACCACTACCCAGTGGCCAAAAAGGAGTTTGCGCCAGGCGCATTCTGGGAGTTGTAGTCCGCACCCCCCAAGGACCATCTCAGAACTTCTGGACCCTTGGGGTGAGTTGTGGACCCCAAAAAAACCTTAAAAGGATATCTGGGTGAAGCCCTAGAAGTTTGGAGAAGATTTGAGAATTTTTGTAAAAAAGCTCCATAGAGGGACCGACCCGCCGCGGCAATTCTAGCCGGCTTGCCTCAACCGTGACCCGGCCTGATTTGGTGGTTCGTCCCGGTAAAGAAAAATCTCAGAAAAAGAGACTAAGTCAGAAGGTAAAAAGTTGACCGGGACCTTCCAGCCAGCGTATCCGAGAAGGGCTCCATGGACGTCGGATCAAGATCCAGGTTTACCCCGGTCGAAGGATTTTCACCTCGAAAAAACGACTAAGTCCGAAGGTAAAAATCTCCACCGAGTAATCCAGCATCGCGTATCCGGAGAAGGGCTCCAGGAGGTCGGATTGGACTGGCAGGTTCGTCCCGGTGAAGAAAATCTTCAAAATAAAGACTAAGTCAGAAGGTAACTTTTTAACCGAGGCCTCCCGCGACCTGTAGCCGAGCAGGGCTCCATCACGGTCGGCCTGAAACTTTGATTTGCCCCGGTCGAGGTGCAACCAGATGACCCGATTGGCGCTTTTTGTTTCTAAGCGCTAGAAAAATAATAATTCTTTATAAATTCATATCTCCGGTTCCCTTTATCCGATTTTATTCGTTTTTGTGTCATTTTAAAGATAAAAATATAAACTATTTGTATAAATTGGTTTTGTATTCTTAAACTGTTTCCTGTGTTTTATTTAATTACTGTTTTGTGATATTTGAATGCTTTACACATTGTCTCCTAAGTTAAGACTTGACGCTCGTTGCCAAGCTACCAAGGGTTGAGCTGGGGTTAATTTACTGAGACCTAACTGGACCTAAGTGGAGGTTAGTGGCTTGTTGCTAGGTGTAGGTACCTACCTGCACTTACCAATAACCCATTTTCCAACTCCCTGGGACTTGTTGTTTCATTGTGTTGTGGAGTTTAGGGACATATCTCCCTGACATTTTGCCTACAGTGTACATTTCCTTGCCAAATGTGTGGCATATTTGAGCAACATTAGTTCTACCTCTGTGACTCCATTGGGACAAATTTCACTTAGTGAAGTGTGCATTGTAGACATTGTTTCCAGTGTGACATGAGTATTTCCATGTCACATTCTCCAGGCTACTGTACTGTTGCAGCAATATGGCAGGTTTTAGGTACATTATTTCTTATTGTTGCGTTATGTATGTATGTGACATCTGCATGACTTGTGCGTGATTTGTAGGAACGAGGTTGGCATTGGGCTACTATTGTCTGACAACAGGTTACTGAGGTATGCTCTATGAGGCAAAATATTGAGATAATACGGTCTCCTACTTGTACAATGGTTACTGTCATAGCACAACTTCAGCCATGCTAGTATAGTTGTCTGAGATCCTGGTTTTCTTGTGGGCAACTGTTGACAGTTCAGATGGAATGCATGCATATGGCATGATACACGTAGGGGCCACTGTGATTTTTTTGTTGCTGGGGCCTAATTAACATGGTAATGTTTTCTAATCACAGCTGTTGCTCAAGTGTGATCAGGAATGAGTGAAGGAGACAGGGCACAACCAAGTGGGGAAGCATCTGACCATGGAATCTCTGCTCAAGACAACACTGACAAGGAGGGACCCAGTGGGCTGGAGGGCGAGGGGAGTGCCACAGAGGAGACGCGATCTACATCATCTGATTCAACCTCCAGTGGACACTCCCTAGTGGTGGTGGACCCATCAGGACATACTCCTGCAAGATCTTTTTTCCCCACCCCCAGATCTATTGCCACCCTCCCTGTTGCTCCCCATCCAGTTGGCTGTTCCCGCCCATCCAAGAGGGTGGGCATCTCTTTTGCCGCAGGCACCTCCACCCCAGCCCCTGTTACCTCCGCTGCCCCGAGTGAGGGGGCTATTGACCTCCTGAGATACATCTTTGTGGGTCAGACTGCCATTGTGAATGCCATTTGTGGGTTGGCCTGCCAACTTCAGCAGACCAATGCTTTCCTGGAAGGCATTCATAGTGCCATGTCTGGCCTACAGAGATCTTTTTTAAACTCTGGTCTCCTCACTGATGGAAGCCAGTCACCCCTCACATTCCGTCCCCCTGTCCACCTCCCTCTTCCCAATCCAAATCCCCTACTCCCCTACTTATCCCAAGCACACAGCCAGATCCATACTCACCTACCTCAACACACAAAAGCAGCACAAGCACAAGCACCACAAGACACACCGGCACGTAGGCACTCAAAATACGCCCACAAACACAACATCAGCCCCCCTGCACCAAACACCCCCACCACCTCAACACCACATCAAGCATACCCACAGGCACCACTACAACAGCCAGTGATAAACTACCACACTAGCAGACACCACTGCAACAGACACACAGACATGCATCACAACTAGCATACCTGCCGACCCTACTGCAACAGACACACACACATCCACACATCGCACATTACCTCCACCTCCACCTCCCCGCACCCTAACACGAGTTAACGCCTGCACTCACACATGCAGCAGCCACTACCCAAACATAAGCTTACCTCACAGACACACCCAAGACATCCACACCAACACACAAGACAACCACTCCCTCAAACTTCAAATCCCCACCCCAATCTGGTGACTGTCTTGATTTTCCAAAAGAAAGTTTCCTTTTTGACCTTGCCCTTTCCTCTGTTCCCTTCACCCTGTCCCAAACCCAAGAGGCCCCTACCCACATCCTAACCCATCTCTCCCACCTCCAAGTCCTCCCCATCACTCTTGCTCCATTCTACCCCCAAGAAACCCACGCCTTCTCAGAAAACGCAAATCCACACTCAGCCTTTCCAAATCCAACCCTCCCACCCCTCCCAAGGATGATCCCTGAAGTGCCTGTCTTCCCACTTGATGCCTCCTCTTGTGGAGGTTCCCTGGCTGTGTTGGAAACTAGCACCCTGTAGCAGTACCCCCCAACATTTTGCCTGGTTTCTGGGTGCAACTTGGACTGGAGTGCGCTGGGATCCAGCTTACTAGGTCCCCAGTGCCAGTGTTCTTTCCTTATAATTGAAAAGATACTGATACAACTGGCAACACCTTTAACTGCCACTACAAGTCCCTAGTAAATGGAACTTGGGTACCCAGGGCATGGGGTACTAAGGGGTAGGCCCCAGAGGGCACTAGCACAGATAGTGCCACCCTCAGGCACCATGTATCCAGATGCACCCAGCACTGCCATTGCAGGTAGAGTGTCATGGTGCAATCTTAAAATGCAAACTTGACATGGCACACAGCCTGTGTGACCTGTACACTATAAACTGCATAGGTAAGTCACCCCTCTGGCAGGACTCCCAGCCCTAAGGCAGGGTGCACTATACTGTATGTGTGGGCATAGATGCATGAGCAATATTCACATAGTATGACCTTGCCAAACCTAAGACATAGTAAGTGAACAGAGCAGCACTTTTACATGCATGTGCTGGACACTGGCTAGTACGTGTTTCAGGGCTACATGATGGCTAATTTGAACCCCGGGTTGTTTGGTATCAAACATCTCAGAATGATATATCCAAACTGGTACCATGTTGGACTTTTCCTTATGCAGGGTCATCCCCAGTCTTTTTGCCTCCTGCCTCCTATTTTTTTCTGAGCTGTTGCTGTTGGTTTTGCAACTCTGAGCACTTTACCAGTGCTAAAGTGCATATGCTCTCAGTGTAAATTGTATATAATTGGTTTATCCATGATTGGCATATTTGATTTACTAGTAAGTCCCTAGTAAGGTGCACTAGAGGTGCCAGGGCCTGTAAATCAAATGCTACTAGTGGGCCTGCAGCACTGGTTGTGCCACCCACATAAGTAGCTCTGTAATCATGTCTCAGACCTGCCACTGCAGTGTCTGTGTGTGTATATTTACACTGTAAATTCGACTTGGCAAGTGTACCCACTTGCCAGGCCTAAACGTTCCCTTTTCTTACATGAAAGGCACCCCTAAGGTAGGCCCTAGGTAGCCCCAAGGGCAGGGTGCAGTGTATGGATAAGGTAGGACATATAGTAATGTGGTTTATATGTCCTGACAGTGAAATACTGCGAATTTTGTTTTTCACTGTTGCAAGGCCTGTCTCTCTCATAGGATAATATGGGGGCTACCTTTAAATATGATTAAAGTGTAGATTCCCCTAAAAAGTAGATGGACATGTGGAGTTTGGGGTCCCTGAACTCACAATTAAAAAATACATCTTTTAGTAAAGTTGATTTTAAGATTGTGCGTTTGAAAATGCCACTTTTAGAAAGTGAGCATTTTCTTGCTTAAACCATTCTGTGACTCTGCCTTGTTTGTGGATTCCCTGTCTGGGTCACTTTGACAGTTGGGTTGTTTTTCACCTCACACTAGGCAGTGACACAAAGGGGGCTGGGGTGTAACCTGCATTTCCTGATTAGCCATCTCTGCTAGGAGGGAGGGGTGGAGTGGTCACTCTCATCTGAAAGGACTGTGCCTGCCTCTGACAATGCTGGCTCCAACCCCCTGCTGTGTGTCTGATGCCTTGCCTGTGCAAGGCAGGATTTCACAAGTAGGTGTGAGTCCCCTTTGAAGAAAGGTGACTTCAAAGACTAAAATGGGTATAAGAAGGGCACCCAAATCTACAGACTTTAGAAACACTTCTGGAACCAAGAGGAACCTCTGCCTGGAGAAGAGCTGATAGCTGAGGAATAAGTGCTGCCCTGCCTGTGACTGTGCTTTGTGGAGCTTTCCTGCAGTGCTTCTTCTGCCAGAGTAAGAGGGCAAAGACTGGACTTTGTGTGTCTTCCATCTTGTGAAGAAATCTCCAAGGGCTTGAGTTAGAGCTTGCCTCCTGTTGTTTGAAGTCTCAGGGACAGCAAATACTTCTCTCTGCCAGCACCTGGAGTCTCTGGAGAGACTCCTGCTCTGACAAGTGGTGCCCTATCCAGTCCCTGGGCCCTTGAAAGGAAAGCTGGTGGAATCCAAGGAAATCGACTTCGGACGACTTCGGACCGACGCTGCTGCTGAATCCGGTAACACCGCCTGCACCTGACGCCGTGACCTTCGCTGGAACGCGACGCTCTTCGCAGGCCCGACGCCGCAGCAGCCCTGCTGAAGTCCACGACTCCGTGGAAGTTGCCGCACCACGTCGGGACCGACACCGCTTGAAGTGCACGGATTCAACATTTCGCACAGACGCCGCGATTCCCGACTTCGCGCATCGGCTTGTTTTCACTCTTCACCAAAGGTACTGTACTTGGGGGTCTACACGACTCCGTGTCCGGCGCCGCTGGTGTCGGCTTGTTGGGAACGACTCTGTCACGACGCCGTGTTAACATCTCATCGAAGCATTTTTGTTTCTAAGCGCTATTTTTGAGTTTAATCTTTAAAAATTCATAACTTGACTTGTGTATGTCGGATTTTTGTCGTTTTGGTCTTGTTTTGTTTAGATAAATATTTCCTATTTTTCTAAACCGGTGTTGTGTCATTTTGTAGTGTTTCATTAAGTTACTGTGTGTGTTGGTACAAATACTTTACACCTAGCACTCTGAGGTCAAGCCTACTGCTCTGCCAAGCTACCAAGGGGGTAAGCAGGGGTTAGCTGAGTGTGATTCTCTTTTACCCTGACTAGAGTGAGGGTCCTTGCTTGAACAGGGGGTAACCTGACTGTCAACCAAAGACCCCATTTCTAACATACCATTATTGGAGTTATTGCAAAATGTTCCCAGGTGTCAAGTTAGAAATGACCCCTGCAAAGCTAACTAACAATATCATGGATGATGGCCGGTCGCAACAAGCCTGACACCACAAGACAAGATTCTGAACCCTGGGTTGAGAGCTCCTGCTCTCTGGGTCCCAGAACAAAGCCCTTCCTGGTTGGAGGTTTTACACCTCTTTCTTCAGGAATGTACACTGCCATGCTAGTGAGCTTCAAAGGGCTTATCACCTATGAAACGCCACCACCAGGCCTGCTGCTAGCAGCAGATGGCTGCACTTTTGGTGGGAGCTACAAGGGGAAAATGCACAAAGGACAGGAGAGGTGGCCACACCCAGCTTGCACTACCTCTGAGGTGTTGCATGCAAGGCGACCCCTTCGTTTCATTTTCCTCCATCTTACATGGAAGGAAAATAGCCAATCAGGGATAGAAAAGTGACCTCTGCCCACAGGAATTGGTCACTTAGTGGGTATAGCCACCCTATAGTAGATGACCCACCGGTCACTACTAGCTACTCCCTTAAACGCCCACTAAATGCAGTATTTAGTGAGCACCCCTTTGACCTGCAGATCAGATTCCAAGGACATAAGAAGACCAGCAACAAAGAATACCCAAGGCTCAAAAACTGAAATCCTTCTGCATCAAGAAAAAGGTTTGATGCACCCAGGACTCAATAATTGCCACTCAGGGGTCCCTCGGACATCTGACAGAGTCTAAAAATCCCCAGGGGACTGCCACTCTTCTGAAAATTGCTGAAGATCTCACTCCAGAGTGAAGGCATCACTCTTTTGCATCAAAGACTCAAAAGCCAGTGAAGTCCAGTTCACTGACCGCTGCTTGGTTCCGACCAAGGAACTGGACATTGCAGCTGGACCAAATTTCATCCTCTGGAGGACAATCCCTGCAAGTGTGCAAAGTTTAGTAGCACTGCGCCCTCCAGTAGCTGAACCGTGCAATAGCCAGGGATACTGTTCCCCCCCAACGTCAGACCACCCAGAAGAACAGTCCACTCCGGACTCCAAAAGGATCAGGAGGAAGCCCCAGTCGAGGGACTTCAAAAATCAGAGGAACCACCCACCAGACTGGCCCTGCTGACCTGCAAGTGACCCTCAAAGTGATCTACCTCCTGCTTCCAAGGGCACCGTTGCACACAGCTCTTGGCTCACTGATTAACTCTGCACCCAGCCACCCTGTGCCATGCCCCAAAGATTCAGCTGTTTTCTAAGGGTCTCCCAACCCTTGCGACCTTGACACAACAAGGGGACCCACCAGACTCATTGTGAAGTCCCCCTGAGCAGTGCTTTTCAAAGTGGCCCCCCACGATGGTCCTGTGCCAGCTCCAAGACTTTCTGCAGCTTCTCGAGCGAAAACCGGTAGCCACCCAAACTTCCTCAGCTGGTCCATAGGGCCCAGTGACAACCTTAACCTACAACAGAGAGGAGACTTTGGTAAATGCATTGCTTGATTTATATGCATTTTTAAAGTATTTCTCCATGAAGTCCTATGGTGCATAATTACACACAGAACTGAGGCATTTTCTAAAATATGAAAATTCATAACTTAAAAAGTACTCACCCAATTTTGATGATCTTTGTCTTATACATTTTATAAAAATCAGAAGTATTTTTGTAAATTGGTCTTTAGTTATTCTTTCGAGTATGTGTCTTACTTTATGGATACTGTGAGTACAACAAATGCTTAGCACTTCTCCGAAATTAGCCTAACTGCTCGACCAATCTACCATAAAAATTAGAGCATTAGGTGGTCTAGTTTTTACTTCCATGAACCAATGTGTGGTTGTCTGGACTTTTTGCATAGTATACAATGTGTACACATTACATAGGGCCAGCCTCCTGCAGGCAGTAAAGGAGTCAAGTGTGTGCACATTGCTATGCGTCGACATTTCAATATGGACTAGCCAATGGCCTTTGCTTTTAAGCATTTCATGTTAATAAACACAAATAGTTGTTTTTTGGGTACATATTTGTCCTGCAGTTTCTTTTCTACCTTTATGGTGTTCCTGAGTAACTTGTGTTGTCTGCCTACAGTTGTGTGCATTTCAGCCATCTTGCTAATCCATTTGCTGTTGTTTGCAATATCTGACTTTGTAGGCAGTGCTGGTGTCACCCAAGGCAAACATATATGTTGACTGTATGGATATGTGTTTGTGAATGCAATTGTGGTGTCATTGCACTGTGTTCTGTTTGGTATGAAAAGTATTTCAACTTGTGTGGTCCAATGTCAGCATGCACGATGTTAGAGTTGTCCCCCTGATATGGACTTTATATTCGTCTCATGTGTGGGAGCTTGAGTGATGTTTGTGCAGACATAGAAGATGTTCAGTTGTCCTACCTTTGCATTTGACTGTACATGTGTCTATTTAGCTGTGTGTATCTTGCAGCTACTTTATCGAGATGTGTGTCCTATGCATTTGCAGTTGTATTTGTTTGGTTTTGGCACGTCACTTCGCTCTACTATTGTTTGTTCTGAGGTACATGAAGGGCTAGTTTCTGTGCAAGTATCGTTTTAGGGGCATGTGCAAAGCGTGATGTTTCCCAGTGCAGCATCCTTCCCTGAGGCCCCATCCCTATTGTGCCGGCATTGTTTGGATATTGAGCGTTGGATATTTGTCTCAGAAAATATGGGGTATCCCATTGTCCTTCCATTGTGTTACAATGTGGGTGATATGTGTGGGTCTATACCAAGGATGTTTAATGGGAGGGGTGTTTGTGTTCCATGACACCTCCACATGTGTGATGAATCTGAGTACAGTCCATGGCATGTGTGCAATGTGAGGGTGTCAGTTGTATTGATAGATGTGATGTTGCTGTGGTGTTGCTGTTGTGTGACACAATGTTCTGTACACTTCAATGTCCCTGTGCCTGAGATGGGCTGACGTGTTATTATGGAGTGTTGCAGTGCAGTGTCATTTCTCTGCTCAAAGGGTGCATTTAATGCTGTGAATGTGTCCTTTTTTGTGCATGATTCCGACTGTGTACAAAATGGCATGTGTACTTGGTGCCCCTGGCGTGACACCCATATCATGTGGACGATGGTGCAACAGTCTGTTAAGGTTACTGACACAGGGATATGTGTGTATTTATGGTTGGTTGCGTCCACGGCAGTGTGTATTTCGTGCACCTTCGATAAGCAACAACAGTGGCAGGACGTGTGTGATATGCTCCATGGCGGCACAGGATGTCCAACACTGCCTGCAGGTGTGTTGCCTCCATCTCAGAACTTCTGGACCCTTGGGGTGAGTTGTGGACCCCAAAAAAACCTTAAAAGGATATCTGGGTGAAGCCCCAGAAGTTTGGAGAAGATTTGAGAATTTTTATAAAAAAGCTCCATAGAGGGACCGACCCGCCGCGGCAATTCTAGCCGGCTTGCCTCAACCGTGACCCGGCCTGATTTGGTGGTTCGTCCCGGTAAAGAAAAATCTCAGAAAAAGAGACTAAGTCCGAAGGTAAAAAGTTGACCGGGACCTTCCAGCCAGCGTATCCGAGAAGGGCTCCATGGACGTCGGATCAAGATCCAGGTTTACCCCGGTCGAAGGATTTTCACCTCGAAAAAACGACTAAGTCCGAAGGTAAAAATCTCCACCGAGTAATCCAGCATTGCGTATCCGGAGAAGGGCTCCAGGAGGTCGGATTGGACTGGCAGGTTCGTCCCGGTGAAGAAAATCTTCAAAATAAAGACTAAGTCAGAAGGTAACTTTTTAACCGAGGCCTCCCGCGACCTGTAGCCGAGCAGGGCTCCATCACGGTCGGCCTGAAACTTTGACTTTGCCCCGGTCGAGGTGCAACCAGATGACCCGATTGGCGCTTTTTGTTTCTAAGCGCTAGAAAAATAATAATTCGTTATAAATTCATATCTCCGGTTCCCTTTATCCGATTTTATTCGTTTTTGTGTCATTTTAAAGATAAAAATATAAACTATTTGTATAAATTGGGTTTGGATTCTTAAACTGTTTCCTGTGTTTTATTTAATTACTGTTTTGTGATATTTGACTGCTTTACACATTGTCTCCTAAGTTAAGCCTTGACGCTCGTTGCCAAGCTACCAAGGGTTGAGCTGGGGTTAATTTACTGAGACCTAACTGGACCTAAGTGGAGGTTAGTGGCTTGTTGCTAGGTGTAGGTACCTACCTGCACTTACCAATAACCCATTTTCCAACTCCCTGGGACTTGCTGTTTCATTGTGTTGTGGAGTTTAGGGACATATCTCCCTGACATTTTGCCTACAGTGTACATTTCCTTGCCAAATGTGTGGCATATTTGAGCAACATTAGTTCTACCTCTGTGACTCCATTGGGACAAATTTCACTTAGTGAAGTGTGCATTGTAGACATTGTTTCCAGTGAGACATGAGTATTTCCATGTCACATTCTCCAGGCTACTGTACTGTTGCAGCAATATGGCAGGTTTTAGGTACATTATTTCTTATTGTTGCGTTATGTATGTATGTGACATCTGCATGACTTGTGCGTGATTTGTAGGAACGAGGTTGGCATTGGGCTACTATTGTATGACAACAGGTTACTGAGGTATGCTCTATGAGGCAAAATATTGAGATAATACGGTCTCCTACTTGTACAATGGTTACTGTCATAGCACAACTTCAGCCATGCTAGTATAGTTGTCTGAGATCCTGGTTTTCTTGTGGGCAACTGTTGACAGTTCAGATGGAATGCATGCATATGGCATGATACACGTAGGGGCCACTGTGATTTTTTTGTTGCTGGGGCCTAATTAACATGGTAATGTTTTCTAATCACAGCTGTTGCTCAAGTGTGATCAGGAATGAGTGAAGGAGACAGGGCACAACCAAGTGGGGAAGCATCTGACCATGGAATCTCTGCTCAAGACAACACTGACAAGGAGGGACCCAGTGGGCTGGAGGGCGAGGGGAGTGCCACAGAGGAGACGCGATCTACATCATCTGATTCAACCTCCAGTGGACACTCCCTAGTGGTGGCGGACCCATCAGGACATACTCCTGCAAGATCTTTTTTCCCCACCCCCAGATCTATTGCCACCCTCCCTGTTGCTCCCCATCCAGTTGGCTGTTCCCACCCATCCAAGAGGGTGGGCATCTCTTTTGCCGCAGGCACCTCCACCCCAGCCCCTGTTACCTCCGCTGCCCCGAGTGAGGGGGCTATTGACCTCCTGAGATACATCTTTGTGGGTCAGACTGCCATTGTGAATGCCATTTGTGGGTTGGCCTGCCAACTTCAGCAGACCAATGCTTTCCTGGAAGGCATTCATAGTGCCATGTCTGGCCTACAGAGATCTTTTTTAAACTCTGGTCTCCTCACTGATGGAAGCCAGTCACCCCTCACATTCCGTCCCCCTGTCCACCTCCCTCTTCCCAATCCAAATCCCCTACTCCCCTACTTATCCCAAGCACACAGCCAGATCCATACTCACCTACCTCAACACACAAAAGCAGCACAAGCACAAGCACCACAAGACACACCGGCACGTAGGCACTCAAAATACGCCCACAAACACAACATCAGCCCCCCTGCACCAAACACCCCCACCACCTCAACACCACATCAAGCATACCCACAGGCACCACTACAACAGCCAGTGATAAACTACCACACTAGCAGACACCACTGCAACAGACACACAGACATGCATCACAACTAGCATACCTGCCGACCCTACTGCAACAGACACACACACATCCACACATCGCACATTACCTCCACCTCCACCTCCCCGCACCCTAACACGAGTTAACGCCTGCACTCACACATGCAGCAGCCACTACCCAAACATAAGCTTACCTCACAGACACACCCAAGACATCCACACCAACACACAAGACAACCACTCCCTCAAACTTCAAATCCCCACCCTAATCTGGTGACTGTCTTGATTTTCCAAAAGAAAGTTTCCTTTTTGACCTTGCCCTTTCCTCTGTTCCCTTCACCCTGTCCCAAACCCAAGAGGCCCCTACCCACATCCTAACCCATCTCTCCCACCTCCAAGTCCTCCCCATCACTCTTGCTCCATTCTACCCCCAAGAAACCCACGCCTTCTCAGAAAACGCAAATCCACACTCATCCTTTCCAAATCCAACCCTCCCACCCCTCCCAAGGATGATCCCTGAAGTGCCTGTCTTCCCACTTGATGCCTCCTCTTGTGGAGGTTCCCTGGCTGTGTTGGAAACTAGCACCCTGTAGCAGTACCCCCCAACATTTTGCCTGGTTTCTGGGTGCAACTTGGACTGGAGTGCGCTGGGATCCAGCTAACTAGGTCCCCAGTGCCAGTGTTCTTTCCTTATAATTGAAAAGATACTGATACAACTGGCAACACCTTTAACTGCCACTACAAGTCCCTAGTAAATGGAACTTGGGTACCCAGGGCATGGGGTACTAAGGGGTAGGCCCCAGAGGGCACTAGCACAGATTGTGCCACCCTCAGGCACCATGTATCCAGATGCACCCAGCACTGCCATTGCAGGTAGAGTGTCATGGTGCAATCTTAAAATGCAAACTTGACATGGCACACAGCCTGTGTGACCTGTACACTATAAACTGCATAGGTAAGTCACCCCTCTGGCAGGACTCCCAGCCCTAAGGCAGGGTGCACTATACTGTATGTGTGGGCATAGATGCATGAGCAATATTCACATAGTATGACCTTGCCAAACCTAAGACATATGAAGTGAACAGAGCAGCACTTTTACATGCATGTGCTGGACACTGGCTAGTACGTGTTTCAGGGCTACATGATGGCTAATTTGAACCCCGGGTTGTTTGGTATCAAACATCTCAGAATGATATATCCAAACTGGTACCATGTTGGACTTTTCCTTATGCAGGGTCATCCCCAGTCTTTTTGCCTCCTGCCTCCTATTTTTTTCTGAGCTGTTGCTGTTGGTTTTGCAACTCTGAGCACTTTACCAGTGCTAAAGTGCATATGCTCTCAGTGTAAATTGTATATAATTGGTTTATCCATGATTGGCATATTTGATTTACTAGTAAGTCCCTAGTAAGGTGCACTAGAGGTGCCAGGGCCTGTAAATCAAATGCTACTAGTGGGCCTGCAGCACTGGTTGTGCCACCCACATAAGTAGCTCTGTAATCATGTCTCAGACCTGCCACTGCAGTGTCTGTGTGTGTATTTTTACACTGTAAATTCGACTTGGCAAGTGTACCCACTTGCCAGGCCTAAACGTTCCCTTTTCTTACATGAAAGGCACCCCTAAGGTAGGCCCTAGGTAGCCCCAAGGGCAGGGTGCAGTGTATGGATAAGGTAGGACATATAGTAATGTGGTTTATATGTCCTGACAGTGAAATACTGCCAATTTTGTTTTTCACTGTTGCAAGGCCTGTCTCTCTCATAGGATAATATGGGGGCTACCTTTAAATATGATTAAAGTGTAGATTCCCCTAAAAAGTAGATGGACATTTGGAGTTTGGGGTCCCTGAACTCACAATTAAAAAATACATCTTTTAGTAAAGTTGATTTTAAGATTGTGCGTTTGAAAATGCCACTTTTAGAAAGTGAGCATTTTCTTGCTTAAACCATTCTGTGACTCTGCCTTGTTTGTGGATTCCCTGTCTGGGTCACTTTGACAGTTGGGTTGTTTTTCACCTCACACTAGACAGTGACACAAAGGGGGCTGGGGTGTAACATGCATTTCCTGATTAGCCATCTCTGCTAGGAGGGAGGGGTGGAGTGGTCACTCTCATCTGAAAGGACTGTGCCTGCCTCTGACAATGCCGGCTCCAACCCCCTGCTGTGTGTCTGATGCCTTGCCTGTGCAAGGCAGGATTTCACAAGTAGGTGTGAGTCCCCTTTGAAGAAAGGTGACTTCCAAGACTATGGGTATAAGAAGGGCACCCAAATCTACAGACTTTAGAAACACTTCTGGAACCAAGAGGAACCTCTGCCTGGAGAAGAGCTGATAGCTGAGGAATAAGTGCTGCCCTGCCTGTGACTGTGCTTTGTGGAGCTTTCCTGCAGTGCTTCTTCTGCCAGAGTAAGAGGGCAAAGACTGGACTTTGTGTGTCTTCCATCTTGTGAAGAAATCTCCAAGGGCTTGAGTTAGAGCTTGCCTCCTGTTGTTTGAAGTCTCAGGGGCAGCAAATACTTCTCTCTGCCAGCACCTGGAGTCTCTGGAGAGACTCCTGCTCTGACAAGTGGTGCCCTATCCAGTCCCTGGGCCCTTGAAAGGAAAGCTGGTGGAATCCAAGGAAATCGACTTCGGACGACTTCGGACCGACGCTGCTGCTGAATCCGGTAACACCGCCTGCACCTGACGCCGTGACCTTCGCTGGAACGCGACGCTCTTCGCAGGCCCGACGCGGCAGCAGCCCTGCTGAAGTCCACGACTCCGTGGAAGTTGCCGCACCACGTCGTGACCGACGCCGCTTGAAGTGCACGGATTCAACATTTCGCACAGACGCCGCGATTCCCGACTTCGCGCATCGGCTTGTTTTCACTCTTCACCAAAGGTACTGTACTTGGGGGTCTACACGACTCCGTGTCCGGCGCCGCTGGTGTCGGCTTTTTGGGAACGACTCTGTCACGACGCCGTGTTAACATCTCATCGAAGCATTTTTGTTTCTAAGCGCTATTTTTGAGTTTAATCTTTAAAAATTCATAACTTGACTTGTGTATGTCGGATTTTTGTCGTTTTGGTCTTGTTTTGTTTAGATAAATAATTCCTATTTTTCTAAACCGGTGTTGTGTCATTTTGTAGTGTTTCATTAAGTTACTGTGTGTGTTGGTACAAATACTTTACACCTAGCACTCTGAGGTCAAGCCTACTGCTCTGCCAAGCTACCAAGGGGGTAAGCAGGGGTTAGCTGAGTGTGATTCTCTTTTACCCTGACTAGAGTGAGGGTCCTTGCTTGAACAGGGGGTAACCTGACTGTCAACCAAAGACCCCATTTCTAACATACCATTATTGGAGTTATTGCAAAATGTACCCAGGTGTCAAGTTAGAAATGACCCCTGCAAAGCTAACTAACAATATCATGGATGATGGCCGGTCGCAACAAGCCTGACACCACAAGACAAGATTCTGAACCCTGGGTTGAGAGCTCCTGCTCTCTGGGTCCCAGAACAAAGCCCTTCCTGGTTGGAGGTTTTACACCTCTTTCTTCAGGAATGTACACTGCCATGCTAGTGAGCTTCAAAGGGCTTATCACCTATGAAACGCCACCACCAGGCCTGCTGCTAGCAGCAGATGGCTGCACTTTTGGTGGGAGCTACAAGGGGAAAATGCACAAAGGACAGGAGAGGTGGCCACACCCAGCTTGCACTACCTCTGAGGTGTTGCATGCAAGGCGACCCCTTCGTTTCATTTTCCTCCATCTTACATGGAAGGAAAATAGCCAATCAGGGATAGAAAAGTGACCTCTGCCCACAGGAATTGGTCACTTAGTGGGTATAGCCACCCTATAGTAGATGACCCACCGGTCACTACTAGCTACTCCCTTAAACGCCCACTAAATGCAGTATTTAGTGAGCACCCCTAGACCTGCAGATCAGATTCCAAGGACATAAGAAGACCAGCAACAAAGAATACCCAAGGCTCAAAAACTGAAATCCTTCTGCATCAAGCAAAAGGTTTGATGCACCCAGGACTCAATAATTGCCACTCAGGGGTCCCTCGGACATCTGACAGAGTCTAAAAATCCCCAGGGGACTGCCACTCTTCTGAAAATTGCTGAAGATCTCACTCCAGAGTGAAGGCATCACTCTTTTGCATCAAAGACTCAAAAGCCAGTGAAGTCCAGTTCACTGACCGCTGCTTGGTTCTGACCAAGGAACTGGACATTGCAGCTGGACCAAATTTCATCCTCTGGAGGACAATCCCTGCAAGTGTGCAAAGTTTAGTAGCACTGCGCCCTCCAGTAGCTGAACCGTGCAATAGCCAGGGATACTGTTCCCCCCCAACGTCAGACCACCCAGAAGAACAGTCCACTCCGGACTCCAAAAGGATCAGGAGGAAGCCCCAGTCGAGGGACTTCAAAAATCAGAGGAACCACCCACCAGACTGGCCCTGCTGACCTGCAAGTGACCCTCAAAGTGATCTACCTCCTGCTTCCAAGGGCACCGTTGCACACAGCTCTTGGCTCACTGATTAACTCTGCACCCAGCCACCCTGTGCCATGCCCCAAAGATTCAGCTGTTTTCTAAGGGTCTCCCAACCCTTGCGACCTTGACACAACAAGGGGACCCACCAGACTCATTGTGAAGTCCCCCTGAGCAGTGCTTTTCAAAGTGGCCCCCCACGATGGTCCTGTGCCAGCTCCAAGACTTTCTGCAGCTTCTCGAGCGAAAACCGGTAGCCACCCAAACTTCCTCAGCTGGTCCATAGGGCCCAGTGACAACCTTAACCTACAACAGAGAGGAGACTTTGGTAAATGCATTGCTTGATTTATATGCATTTTTAAAGTATTTCTCCATGAAGTCCTATGGTGCATAATTACACACAGAACTGAGGCATTTTCTAAAATATGAAAATTCATAACTTAAAAAGTACTCTCCCAATTTTGATGATCTTTGTCTTATACATTTTATAAAAATCAGAAGTATTTTTGTAAATTGGTCTTTAGTTATTCTTTCGAGTATGTGTCTTACTTTATGGATACTGTGAGTACAACAAATGCTTAGCACTTCTCCGAAATTAGCCTAACTGCTCGACCAATCTACCATAAAAATTAGAGCATTAGGTGGTCTAGTTTTTACTTCCATGAACCAATGTGTGGTTGTCTGGACTTTTTGCATAGTATACAATGTGTACACATTACGTAGGGCCAGCCTCCTGCAGGCAGTAAAGGAGTCAAGTGTGTGCACATTGCTATGCGTGGACATTTCAATATGGACTAGCCAATGGCCTTTGCTTTTAAGCATTTCATGTTAATAAACACAAATAGTTGTTTTTTGGGTACATATTTGTCCTGCAGTTTCTTTTCTACCTTTATGGTGTTCCTGAGTAACTTGTGTTGTCTGCCTACAGTTGTGTGCATTTCAGCCATCTTGCTAATCCATTTGCTGTTGTTTGCAATATCTGACTTTGTAGGCAGTGCTGGTGTCACCCAAGGCAAACATATATGTTGACTGTATGGATATGTGTTTGTGAATGCAATTGTGGTGTCATTGCACTGTGTTCTGTTTGGTATGAAAAGTATTTCAACTTGTGTGGTCCAATGTCAGCATGCACGATGTTAGAGTTGTCCCCCTGATATGGACTGTATATTCGTCTCATGTGTGGGAGCTTGAGTGATGTTTGTGCAGACATAGAAGATGTTCAGTTGTGCTACCTTTGCATTTGACTGTACATGTGTCTATTTAGCTGTGTGTATCTTGCAGCTACTTTATCGAGATGTGTGTCCTATGCATTTGCAGTTGTATTTGTTTGGTTTTGGCACGTCACTTCGCTCTACTATTGTTTGTTCTGAGGTACATGAAGGGCTAGTTTCTGTGCAAGTATCGTTTTAGGGGCATGTGCAAAGCGTGATGTTTCCCAGTGCAGCATCTTTCCCTGAGGCCCCATCCCTATTGTGCCGGCATTGTTTGGATATTGAGCGTTGGATATTTGTCTCAGAAAATATGGGGTATCCCATTGTCCTTCCATTGTGTTACAATGTGGGTGATATGTGTGGGTCTATACCAAGGATGTTTAATGGGAGGGGTGTTTGTGTTCCATGACACCTCCACATGTGTGATGAATCTGAGTACAGTCCATGGCATGTGTGCAATGTGAGGGTGTCAGTTGTATTGATAGATGTGATGTTGCTGTGGTGTTGCTGTTGTGTGACACAATGTTCTGTACACTTCACTGTCCCTGTGCCTGAGATGGGCTGACGTGCTATTATGGAGTGTTGCAGTGCAGTGTCATTTCTCTGCTCAAAGGGTGCATTTAATGCTGTGAATGTGTCCTTTTTTGTGCATGATTCCGACTGTGTACAAAATGGCATGTGTACTTGGTGCCCCTGGCGTGACACCCATATCATGTGGACGATGGTGCAACAGTCTGTTAAGGTTACTGACACAGGGATATGTGTGTATTTATGGTTGGTTGCGTCCACGGCAGTGTGTATTTCGTGCACCTTCGATAAGCAACAACAGTGGCAGGACGTGTGTGATATGCTCCATGGCGGCACAGGATGTCCAACACTGCCTGCAGGTGTGTTGCCCCCTTTATACTCTGCCTGCCGATATATGGTGATTGGTCTGCCACAGTCACATTGGTGGAGTGCAACCTCATAATGTGTCTGGCGGCAACACAGGTTCCACCGGCCTGTTTGTGCTCCCTCGTTACAGGGGGAACCTGCACAGCCTGGTGATGCCGGTGGAACCATGGTAGTCTTTTCTCCATAGGACTGCATGACTTGTAATATAGTGGTCTGACCACCAAACCATTGGCGGTTGGACTGCTACCCCCACCATGGCGGTGCATGGACCGCGAAGCTCATAATGGGACCTTATGTTTTCTGTCCAAAAAGATGACAAAGATCAGAGAAAAAATACAGAAAACACACCCACAGATCCAGATCCTCTTTAAGCCAGATTGTGCACCTTGTAGGCCTCCGTTCATCGATCTATCTAGGCTGTCTTCATGGACCCTCTCCACTACAGAGCACTTCAGGGGCTAAAGGCATTCCACCTTCACAAGGGTTCACTTACTTGGAAGATGGTCCACTCTCAGAGGAGACCAAGGTGGAGACAGGATGGTGGCTCTCCAATATGGTAGCTTGAATCGGGAGGGCAAATTTCGGGTCTCAATCAGACCTGTTCATATAGTCAGATGCCAAAAGAGCTGGCTGGGGCATAACAGGAGGCAAATTGTCCATTCAAGGACAGGAAATTCATATTAACTGGCTCGAGTTGTTGACGGAATCCTTTGTGATCCACTGCTGGACCAAGGACAAGGTTCAATGTTATGTCCTTCTCCAGATTGACAACAACACAACAGTTCACTATGTTAACATTTCTGCCTAAGGAACCAGATAGCTGTCTCAGTGGAGTATCTGGCACGGTCATCCAGCAAAGTGGCAGACTAGCACTTGAGGCACATCCAGTCTACAGCTTATGGAAATTGGCTTGGAAGGTATTTCTCTCCATACTGCACAAAGGGGCCTATTCTCAATTGACCTTTCTGTGTGGTGTCTGGACCATCAGCTGGACATTTTCTTCAGCTAGATGCCAGAACCCAGTGCATCAGCAACAGAATTGTTGCTGCAGAACTGATCGAAAGAACAGGGTTATGCATTTTCTCCTTTCTTCATAATAACAAGTCTTTCTGCCCAGCGAGGAGACAGAAGGCAGATTTGCTGGTGGTGACCTCAGTGGAAATCTCAAGTTCGCTATCCAGTTCTGATGGAACTTTCTTGGGATTTTCCAATCTCTCTACCAGTACTTCACTCTCTCCTGCAGGATCCATCAGAGGATCAATCCCACAGACTGATCTTAGAAGGAACTCTCTCCTTCATGGCATGGCGGATTACATTAATGCTGGAAAGTCTCAGGACTTCGTGGACAAGCTGAGGAACTCCTTTCTAAGGCACGGACGGAACCATCAAATGTTACAAATCAGCCTGGTCCAGATGGATGGGTTGGTACATGCAGAGGCAGGTGTGTCCCTTGGAAGCAAGTGATGTCAGTGCCTTGAACGTTCTGGCAGATTTGGCCTCTCAAGCCCTGGAATGCAGGTCCATAAATATGTTTAAGTCTGCCATTTCTGCAGGACTTCCCTCTTGAAGCGGCACCATGTGGAAGAGCATCCACTAGCATGCCAACTTTTGAGAGGTAACTGCATTTCTCTTTGCCCTGAGCTCTGGTATTCAGTGCTTTGGCACATTAACAGGCATGTGTACCTTTTCTTTACCTGGTGATGAAATAAATATCTCTCTTGGAGAAATATCAGGGAAACTGATGTTGCTCCTATGCCTTCTCTCTTGCAGAGGCGTCGCTGGCATCCGAGATTTGGATGTAACAGGTAGGACTTTCACCCCAGTGGGGGTTACTTTTAGTATCTCATGATGAAAGGTAATTCTAGGATTGTGTCATGTCCGGCTTTTCCCAAAATTCCCAAATTGTGTTGGTGAGTTGTATCAAAGAATATGAGAACATGACGGAGGAACTTTGCCCTTCATGGGCGCAACAGTTGCTGATTGTGCTCACGATTGTGGGAGAAGACATGCCCTGTGTTGCTTCCTGAGGTCTATTGCCTGATAGGTCTGTTGGGTCATGAAAGAAGCTGGTATTGATACCATATCTTTTTATTCCCATTCTTCCTGATGTGTATTCGCTTCTAAGGCCTTTGTTTTGCAAACCAAGCTAGAGGACATTCTTAATGCTGTGGAATGGTTGTCAGATTCTATATTCAAAAGATCATATTTCAAACCAGTCACAGATGTAGCCTCTCGGGTAGTCAGAAAGCTTTGAACCAGCATGATCCTTGCCTCTGGTCCTGACATAGAAAGCAAATTGTCCTAGCTATTGTAATGGAAAGTTTCAAATCTATCAAGGACGACGATTAGCCTGCCCTGACTACTGGTCGTTACTCCTCCCTCCCAATTAAATGTGATAGTAATCGAAAGTCTTAGGAGGACCATTTTACTTCAAGACAGGTAACCTCTTACTGACCTAAGTACAATTTTGACAGCCTGGCATATGTCAGTAATGATACTGAAATTAACATTATCAGATATATGTAATCTATTCCTGTTTCCCACTTTACTGAATGAATTATATTTTTACCAATGTAACAGTAGTGACACCTATGTTATAGTGACACCTACTTTCTTCAACGGGGAATAATGACTTGAAATAGAACTGAATAGGTGGCAAACAGGAGGGAGCATGACAACAAACAAGGGACTTTGAGGGACAGCACATGGACTGATTGGTTAACATTTTTTAACCTTTTCCTCAGTGTTCATGGGAAAGGTAGTTTATTGAAGTTTTCCTGGGGCTGCTGGAGAAATTAAGTGTAGGACAGTTTGGCAAAATTCCCACCTCTGAATCCTTTATTGAAATGGAAGTTTCTGATAAGATAACTAGGAAATCTTTCATTAATGAAGGATGCAGCAGTGATGCTGCCCTAATCATATAGGAGTTGTCTGCTTTCACACTGCCAACCATGCAATGTTCATCAGTTTTCTGGGTAAAGTAGGTATTGTCTCTAAGGCTGTAAACTGAGCTGAGTTAAAAGACGGTCCCATGCCGTTTCTTTACCTCCTTTTATGTATGAGTTTGAAACTAACATTTTGGGTATTTTGGAGCTTTACACTTTTCAGTGCCTATTTGGCTCCAATTGCCGCCTCAATCGAGTGTTTGTCCTATTGGTCTATGCATTTGTCAATTATAGAAATTCAATGGTTAGATAAATAGAAGCTGATGATCAGCAGCATTATCTTTCAAGCCACTGCTAGCAGTCCTTAAGTGGATCTCCACCAAAAGGCTTAAATTAAACTCTGGTAAAACAGAGTCTCTAGTATTTGGAGGTCCTATTTCTAGCTGGACAATGTTTATATGTGCGTGAAGAACAAGGTTTTTTTCCCAAATTCTGCAAGCTTTTCTCAAAATCCTGGTTTTCTGCCTAGTGATTTTGAAAACATCCTTGATCTGGGTCGGGGTCTTTATTTGCAAACTGTCTTCAAACCTCACAAATTGCAACTACTCATTTATTTCTGAGCCTGAGTAAAATAAACCATATATTTGAGCAACTTGTTAAATTACAGGTTGCCATTAGCCACAAGCTTTCTCTATAAATCACTGTATTTAACACATCATGCTCTCTTTAAAATCAGTCCACACTTACCTGAGAGATTCATTAGATGTTCCCCATGTCATTCTCTTTGATCTTGTTTCCTGCAATCTTCTCATTAATCAACTAGATGCAGTTAGACAAATTCATGTCAAAAGGTTTAAGAGCCTCAAATTGGCTCATAGTTAATTTAATTTATTGAGACACCAAATCACACTGGCCATTCCACACAAATTTAGACCCCTTTTTAGAAGGTCAGTAATTGGTCTCACCTTGGTTGCAAAATCAGAAATTAATTGTGAGCAAAACTTGCACACACCCAGGAATGATTTAAGCATAAAAAAGTGGGCAAGTGTGAGACAGGGTGAACCCTTACCTACCATTCTTAAATCAAATGCACATCGGAATATGGTGCTCTAAGGAGGCCAAGGTGGCCTACTGAAACCCTTGTATAGATCGCAAAATGCTTCTAAACACAATAAAAAAACAACCCTCAGAGCAACCCAATGTTTTTTCCCACCAACAAGTTATTGTGTTCCCAGTTTGGTCTTTAACTCGTAGAAATGATCTTGGTAATTACAGTATTGCCTGGACTGTTTTGGAAGAGAATCACTCTTTCATATTTGGATACAGCAATACATCTTGTTTATGACAGCATAGTCAATACATGTTTTATCGTACGTGGTACGTGGTATGTGCACCTACGACTTCATCAGAGCTACAAAAGACTAGCTAAAATACCCTAAAAAATACTCCAAAATATACCATTGTATATCTTCACCAAATGTGATATGCAATGTGACAAAGAGTCTTTCATTTAAATCAATGTAAGTCAATCCACACAAAACTTAGGGGCTCATTTACAAGTCCCTTGCACCGCTGTAGCATCATTCTTTTTAATGCTACAGCAGCACAAAACTCCCACCCTGCTCAGTATCTACAAACTGATGCAATGTTTTTAAACCCTTGTGCCACATTATACCACACCTGCACCAGGAATAATGTATGCAAGGGAGACATTCCTCCACAGGGAGGCCTAAAAAACAGTGCAGTGAAATCAACAAGATTTCACTGCGCCATTCCAGCATAATTTTTTAATGCCTGTCGAGGACAGGTGTTAAACTGACGCTAGGCTCTTTTCAATGGGCCTTCCCTAGCTTTGCTAGACTAGTGTCAATATTTTTGATGCTAGTCTAGCAAAGCGCCACAACAGCGTCAAAATGTTTGACGCAGTTGTGCTAATGAGTGCCATGGTGCACTGTATTATAAATACAGCACTACTATGGTGCCGTAAGGGGGATCAGGGAAACTCAAGGAAACAGGCGCATCAGAGCCAATGCGACAGTTCATTGTAAATGAGGCCCTTAATGTGATGAAAAGCAGGAAAACCCTAGAGGTGAATAACTGAGGGGCAAGTGCCCAAGTGTAAGGACACAAAAGCAAACAGAAGACAAATGTAGATTCAACAGATTCTCCGAAGATCATAGATGTAAGACTACCACCAATGGTAGCTGCTGAGCGAAATAGTGTGTTATATTAAAAAGAAAATTAGGACACACAACATCCCAACACCACTGTGAAGACCACAAGCCAGGTCTTACCATAAATCCAATCCAATTGCAAGTAAAGTAAGCTTAAAATTAAGAATCCAAGTTATGGAACTAAAGAAACTAAATTAAACAGCTTTCTAACTCAGGGTATGAAAATACAAATTAATATTAATCAGGCGCAATGGTAACCTACCACAATCTGTACGTAATATACTCCTTTTACTCACTGCAACAATCCAGTCTCTCATACGTGGTAAGCATCTGGAACCACGATGAGGGAACCACGACAATGTTGTTAATGCAAGCGGAACCATGCTTACGTTAACAATGACTCCCTTTTTCTCTGCCTTAACCACAGATGTGCTGAACAACGCACATGCGTGGCTAAAGCAGAGAAAAAGGGAGTCAGCATCAGGAGAGGACATGGTCAGGTAAGTGCGGCTTGGGGGTAGTTTTGTTTTTGGGGCGGGGTAAACTTGTTTTTTGGGGCTGGGTGGGGGTAGGGGTAATTTTTTATATAGGGCGGATGGAGGGGTGGCTTTTAGGGGCGGGGTGGGGGTTGTGGTAATTTTGTTTTTAGGGGTGGGTGTCGGGGTAATTTTGTATTTAGGATAGGTGGGGTGGGTTTTATGGGCGGGGGTTGGGGTAATTTTGTATTTAGCGTGGGGTTGAGGTTTGGGATAGGGTGCGGTCAGGTAAGTGGGGCTGGGAGATGGTTGGGGTAGTTTTAGGGGTGGGTGGTTGGGTTATTTTTTTTTCAAGGGGCGGGGTGGGGGTGGGGGTTGGGGTACTATGGTTTTTAGGGTGGGATTGGGGGTCTGGGTAATTTTATTTTTAGGGGGTGAGGTGAGGGTAATTTTGTATTTAGGATGGGTTTTAGGGGTGGGGGGGTCGGAGTAATTTTGTTTGTAGGTGCAGGGTAGTTTTATTTTTGGGGATGGGGTCAGTTGTTCTTAGGGTGGGTGGGGGATGGGGTAGGCTTTAGGACTCAGGGTGGGTGGGGGTTTAGGGGTAGTTTTTATGTGTGGGTGGGGGGTTGGGATAGTTTTATTTTTGGGGTGGGTAGTTTATTTTTGTGGGTAGGTTAGGGGTAATTTTATTTTTAGGGTGGGTGGGGGGCTCAGGTTAGTTTAATTTTTAGGGCAGGAGTGGGGGGTCGAGCAATTTTGTTTTAGGGACGGAGTAGTTTTATTTTTGGGGTGTGGTCAGTTGTTTTTAGGGAAGGTGGGGGGTTGGGATTGATTTTAGGGCTCAGGGTGGGTGGGGTTATCGGGTAGGTTTTAGGGGTGGATAAGGGCTCGGTGTAGTTTTATTTTTAAGGGGGGTTGGTGGTCGGGGTAGTGGTATTTTTAGGGCAGGTGGGTGGGATGGCATGCGAAAACCACGCATGCGGTTCCACACATGCCTTTACTAGGCATGTCTTTTCAACAAAAAATTGTTGTAAAGGCCTGCATGGGAAAGGCATTTGTGGAAACAATGTGGTCGTTGTTCAGACCTCGTTGTTCAAGCATGCGTGGTTGGCGCATGCGATGTTTCATCATACATCCCGCATACATTTATTGTATATAGACCTGTAGGAAAGATATATATCCAAGGTGCATTTACTCATTCCTAATTCTAACATAGTTTCTGAGAATAGTTACTGTGTTATATTATAAGCTCCATGTAGTATAATTCAGTATGTAAAATATCCATATCACAGTATACTAACTTCATTAACTATCCACATATGTATTAATCTGTATTTTATAACATACACCCCCCCCCCCTTTATTTTCTATGTATATGTAATGGTAATAGGCAGTAAATTACAAATAAGTTATCAATTACCCACATCTCGCACCACAAACCCCGCTTTAGAGAGGTCAGGTTATAGCGAAAATCCTGCACATGGCATGTTACATATCCTGTCATTAAAAGCTCAGCGTACCACTGAAACCATTCTTTGTAATACGGAGCCATATATTGGAATATCATTAGTACCTCTGATTCTTTATTATCTTAATGTTAGAAAGCATCGTAGTTTTTCATGAGCCCCACAACAACTGTGATAGTACATCTTAGTCTGTCTAAAAGTAAGGGCAGACAGCAACGTCTCACTCCATCGGTGAGGTGTGGTACCCATGCATATTAGGGAATTCATCACCACATAAAGTGATTGTTAAAAACTCTGAAAGTATGTTTTGACACAAGAGAGCTATCCAGTAATGCTCACTTTATTCAAAGGCAATACAGGTAGCATCAGGGAGTGGCCCGGTAGGCCTCGTGTTCCCTGGCGTGCACTGTTAGCACAGTTTTCTCTTCTCTGGCTGTCAGATTCCTTCTGACATAGGTGTGTTTTGGATACCGAGGCAGTAGCCTCATTACTCCATATACATTTTGGACTTGTTAAATCTCTGTTTTGTTTGCTTATTGATCTGTGACTCTTTGTCACAGTTGAAGTTGGTTCACATGGTCAGTGCTATGATGGGCCGTGGATAGTGGTCAGAAGGGTTTGCAGAAATGTCAGCAAGTTTCTTGCTCTGTGGGGTTTCTTTTTGATCCAATCCTTTGTAGAATTTCACATTGAGTTTGTGGAGATCGTCGTCCAACATCTCAACGCCCAAGTCTCTGTGGAGGTCTGCAGTTCTTGCAAAGCAAGGAGCACCTGTAGTTGTTCCATAGTGTCAGCAGCAGCTTCTGATACTCTGGCTTACAACCGCTCCATACTGGTTAAGCAAATGTCATTGTGGGTCGAATAATTGCATTTACTGCGCACACTTTGCTCCAAATAGGCATCTTTTTTTGCTTTTGAAGCAGCGGTAGCTTGAGGGGTGGTTTCCAGTGCAGTTTGCACATATTGCATGTTCGGTTCCTCTATTCCTGGTGCATTGGTTGGAGGTATGTTCCCCTCCACAGCGTACACACCTTGGTTTCTGATGGCAGAAAGCAGAGGTGTGCCTCAAATGTTGGGAGTTGTAGCACATGACTGGTCTCCCTTTAGGTGCTTCTATAGTACCAGAGCAGCTGCAGAGACTTGTGACTATTGAGAGATCAGCAGGTTTTCCGTCTTGGCTTGCAGACATGGTTACAATGAATAGGGGAAACTTTTTGTTCTTATCCGTAGGTGAAGCAATCTGCGTTATGTTTTTTACTGGAAGTCCAAGTTCCAATAAATCATGGGTGATGAGTCTAAGGGATGCATTTGGCAGTAGTCCCCGTATTGCAAAGCATTGTGCTTTTACCGTGGTCAAGGAGAAAGTATGGTTTTCCAGCTTTTGCTCCGTAAGTATGCTGGTCAAACTCCTATAATCTTCTGGAGTTGTTAACATTATTTTGGTGTGGTCCTGCTGGGGCTTCAATGTGAAAGTGGAAGTGAAGTGTTTCTCCAAGAGTCCCACAAGATTGTTGTGAATGGGCAAGTTCTTCAAAATGATGGGGGGGATCCGCAGTCGCATTGTAGGGCAAGGAGTTGTTTCAGGTCCGGTTGTCACATTGCCTAGATGGTCAGTGTCGTAATTTGTGATATGTTGCAGAGTTTGAAAGAAATTAGCAGTATCAAAGCTTTTGGGTGGTGCACGGGCAAGCTTTGGTGCTTTTTTTGGTACGGTTGGGCACGAGTCGCGTCTTCTCTTTATTTTGGTTTGCTATTCCATGTCATCTGTAGCGTCGGTAGAGTGTGCATTGATTTCTGCAATTGCTGCCATTGCCTAGCAGTGGTGAGGTAATTTTGCTGGAGAGCTTCGCAGGCTAGCCAGTTGTAAGAATATGTATGCGAGCAGTGAGCACGGGGCAGTCAGCTGTGTGTGTCTCTAGTCTCTGTTCTCCAAGAATCGTGGGAGGGAGGTCCCCATGAGAAGGTACTCCCCAGAATATGATGGTGACCCACACTGGTCGGTTCGCTGTCCTCCGCAGCCAGCCTAGCCGCAGGCACCACTGATAGAGAGTATTCTGTAGGTCTATTTCACTGGGCCAGGGAAGGGTTCAGGCTCGCAAGGGCCCTGGGGCTGGGAGGGCAAATCTGGGAGCTTTATCTGCGGCTCCTGTTCACACCGAATTCAGAATCTGAATCAAATCAATCAAAATGAGAATGGCATTGTAAGCACCATCTTTGGTATTCCCTTTACACCCAGACAACCCGAAGTTTGAATTCCAAATAGTAAATGAAACAAATAACAGACTAATCAATTCAGAATAAGGGCCCTCACCCTTCTGTGGTTGAAGGAGAAAGGGGACTATATCACAGTTACCCGAGTAAATGTAGCACACAGACTGGTCATAGTTCAACAATGTAAGTGGCTATACTTCATATATTGTTTATGTTACAAACACAATTGAAATGAAATAATAATCAGCACATGCCACTAACATTCCATTTTCGCATTAGCCAAAAATAATAATAATGCAAAGACGTATCTATCATGCATCACCTATATTCCCTAGAAAGGCAAACCGTACCTCGATTTGAGAGGCTAGGGTGGAAACGCATATGGTATTCCCAGTTAATCCTGAATATGGGGCAACCATATTAGAGATAGAGACTTAATAAACCAAAGAGAACTGTGTAAAATATCTGGCTGTAAAACAACAGTATTAAAGTTGAACATTTTTAGTTAGGCCATCAATCCTAGTGCAGTGCTTAAAGCGCTAGTATATCACACCCTTACCTGAATTCCAGTCTAATGTGCTAAAGTAATAAAAACAACGAAACAGCATAGTAAAATCCTGTATCGCTACCTCTGTTAAGTTGGGTTATCACCCTTCATGGAATGGCATAATCAATACTAATCATGATTGAGAATCTGCCAAATTTCCAAATTAGTAGCATCAGCTCAAAAGCTACAAATCTTTGTGGTATGGCATAATCAATACTAATCATATTAGAGAGTCTTTCCAAATTAGTTGTATCAACTCAAACACCCAAATGCTCAAACAAAGCAATAGAAAAGGCAAAGAGGTAGGTCCTAATACATAAGAAGGACACCTTGCTGGTACAAACGAGAAGGAAGGCAATTTTAGTTAAAGTAATAGTAAGTATGCTAACATACATGTTGTCATTAGAAAGTAATAAATAATAAAGTATACATATGTAAGAATATGTAAGAATCCATAATTGGGTCAGTAGGAGGTCAAAAACATGCACTGTTGGAGATCAGATGTAAAAAAAACATCAACTTCCAACTATAGCAGTATATCCTACTATGGTGTTATCAAATAAAGTAGCAGTCATATTTTCAATGTGAACACCAAAAACATAAGACACATCATTAATTATGTCCTCAGAAAGTGATGCATTCCGTGATCAATGTTCAAACCACGTACAACCTAGTGAAGGCACATTATCCAACATGCCTCATATTGTCTAAATCCCAGTTCGTGATTGCCACCCTTAACATCACAATTAACAACATCAATACCTTGAAATCCAAATGTATTATGTAACCCCTGAGCCTCAGATTCTTTAGCATGTACTGCTATTGGATATCTTCCATCCGACTGTTTCAAAGCCCTAAAGTGTTCCGTCATATGTTTCCTTAGTTGCCCTGGCTACAGTTATCTTTCCACATTTACATAGAAGTACATAAACAATGTAATATTCTTCAAGAAACGCAGCAGCAGACTACAAATCAAATGGTGCACTACCATTGTTCTAAACTACATAAGCAATGTACCAGGTATTACAGTCAATGTGGGTACATATAGTTTAGTCACACAAACCATAATATATACATTTGGTAATTCCATCCAAGGACCATCTACACATTTTGTAAGGCATGTCTTATCATTGTTAGGGATTGGATAACTGTTATAAATGGGGTCTTTGGTTGACAGTCAGGTTACCTCTTGTTCAAGCAAGGACCCTCACTCTAGTCAGGGTAAAAGATAATCAACCTCAGCTAACCTCTGCTTACCCCCTTGGTAGCATGGTAGAGCAGTAGGCTTAACTTCAGAGTGCTAGGTGTAAAGTATTTGTACTACCACACACAGTAACTCAATGAAACCACTACAAAATGACACAACAATATAGAAAATATTTATCTAAACAAAACAAGACCAAAACGACAAAAATCCACAATACACAAGTCATACACAAGTCAAGTTATCAATTAAAAACCCAAGAGAGTCTTTACATAGTTGTAAACACACACTAACACTGTTAGCGTGAAAATGTACCTTGGGTGTGTCAGAAATAGCCCGCAAGGGCGATTGTGCGTCAAAAAGGGCTTGCGATGCATCGATTCCACTCACAAGCGAGACCTTGCATCGTTTCTCCTTTTGTCGGGTCGGGGCGCGTCATTCCTTCTCTACGCAGGAGAGTGATGTGTCGATCCGGTCAGCACTCTTGGGTTCGGGAAGGCCTTCCATTGTTTTTACACGCCTAGTGGTGCTTGCGTTGGAAATCCAGCCGCACGATGATCCGAAAACCATGCAGCGAAGGTTGTGATCTCCCAGCCTCCATCAGCAATGCTGCACGGCGTTTCTCCAGCTCCTTGCGTCGATTCTTCGGTCACTTTTCCGGCGAGCATTGATTTTCAGCCGCAGAACCGATGGTGTGTTGTTTCTTCAGCTACAGATCAGAGTTGCGTCAATATTTTCCCCGCATGGCGCTCTGTGTGTGGATTTCCTCCTCTTAGGCTGCCAGCATCTCCTTTCAGGGTCCCAGGAACTGGATGGCCACCACAGGGCAGAGTAGGAGTCTCTCCAGAGACTCCAGGTGCTGGCAGGGAGAAGTCTTTGCTGTCCCTGAGACTTCAAACAACAGGAGGCAAGCTCTAAATCAAGCCTTTGGAGAGATCTTCTCAAGATGGAAGGCACACTAAGTCCAGTCTTTGCCCTCTTACTCTGGCAGAAGCAGCAACTGCAGGATAGCTCCACAGAGCACAGTCACAGGCAGGGCAGCTCTTCTTCCTCAGCTCTTCAGCTCTTCTCCAGGCATAGGTTCCTCTTGTTTCCACAAGTGTTCTAAAGTCTGTGGTTTTGGGTGCCCTTCTTATACCCAATTTCTCCTTTGAAGTAGGACTACTTCAAAACAAAGTCTCTCTTGAGTGTGAAATCCTGCCTTGCCCAGGCCAGGCCCCAGAAACTCACCAGGGGGCTGGAGACTGCATTGTGTGAGGACAAGCACAGCCCTTTCAGGAGTAAGTGACCACTCTTCCCCTACCTCCTAGCACAAATGGCTCATCAGGAAATGCAGACAACACCCCAGCTCCCTTTGTGTCACTCTCTAGTGTGAGGTGCAACCAGCCCAACTGTCAAACTGATCCAGACAGGGAATCCACAAACAGGCGGAGTCACAGAAGTGGTATAAGCAAGAAAATGCCCACTTTCTAAAAGTAACATTTTCAAACACACAATCTTAAAATCAACTTTACTAAAATATGTATTTTTAAATTGTGAGCTCATGGACCCCAAACTCCACATGTCCATCCACTCCCTAAGGGAATCTACACTTTAATCAGATTTAAAGGTAGCCCCTATGTTAAACTATGAGAGGGGCAGGTCTTGTAACAGTGAAAAACGAATTTAGCAACATTTCACTGTCAGGACCTATAAAACACATTACTATATGTCCTACCTTAACCATACACTGCACCCTGCCCTTGGGGCTACCTAGGGCCTACCTTATGGGTGTCTGATATGTAAGAAATGGGAAGGTTTAGGCTTGGCAAGTGGGTACACTTGCCAAGTCGAATTTACAGTTAAAACCGCACACACAGACACTGCAATGGCAGGTCTGAGACATGATTACAGAGCTACTTATGTGGGTGGCACAAACAGTGCTGCAGGCCCTCTAGCAGCATTTGATTTACAGGCCCTGGCACATCTAGTGTACTTTACTAGGGACTTACTACTAAATCAAATATGCCAATCATGGATAAGCCAATTACATGCACATTTTGTGAAGGAGCACTTGCACGTTAGCACTGGTTAGCAGTGGTAAAGTGCCCAGAGTGACAAAAACAGCAAAATCAGAGTCCAGCACACATCAACAACCTGGGAAACAGAGGCAAAAAGTTAAGGGAGACCACGCCAAGGATGAAAAGTCTAACAATAACTTGGACTTATTTAATTCCAAATTGTTTTACCCTTACGATATGTGACACTGGGTGAGCCCTAAGAAACAGTTGTAGGTCCTTATCTTTAAACAATAAATACTAATGCTTGCATAAAATTTGTTAGATAGTGGATTAAAGATGGTAATCAACCTAATCAGCTTTTATATTTATTTCTGGTTCTTGTTCTTTCCAGCCAGCGTAATACTATGCTCAGTGTTGCGTGTTCTGTTGCTTGCTCTCTTAATCACCTTTTTGTCATGTCCCTGTTTATGGAATCTTTCCTCAATGTCTTCCAATGTCTATGTGAATATGACATACTCACTGCAGATGCGTCTTTCTGTTAGCATTTCTCTGTACGGAATAGGATTAATTCAAAATTCGGGGTGTGAGCTAGATGTGTGTAGCAGGACATTATATGCTGTTTTTTCCTAAACATTTTACTGTGAATCTAACCATCTTTCACATAAAGTTCAAGATCTAAAAATGCAATGTTGTCATATGTATATTGATTTGTGAACTTCATATTGCACACATTTGAATTCAAATGCACTATGAATTCTTCCAATTCTTCACAAGTCCCTGTCCAGATCATAAAACAATCATCAATATAGCGTCCCCAGTAAAATATAAAACTTTTAAGGGCCTCACTTTGGCTCAAAGCCATTTTAATTTGTTGAAACACCAAGTCTCACTCATCACTCTACACACATTTAGTCCCCTTTTTGAGAAGGTCACTAATGGGTCTAACTTTGGTTGTAAAATCAGAAATGAATTGTGAGCAAAACTTGAACAGACCCAGGAATGATTTAACACTAGCTTATCATTACGAGGTGGAACCCCCTCTGTGGAGTCCACTAATCCTGGTCTAGGTTCAAGTGCATCTTTGGAAATAACGTGTCCCAGATAATCCCCTTCACTGAAGTGGGAATTTACACTTCTGTTTGTTTAGTGCCACACCATGGTTCCTGAAAATCTACAACACTTTTTGGAGAGCACCATTGTGGGATTCTGTATCTTCTGTAAATACCAACACATCATCCTGGAAACCCAGAGCTCCTCCATCATCCCTCAGCATGTTATCCATAACTCTCTGGAAGACAGAGGCAGCAGAGAAAACCTAATCTGATACTAAAATACACCAATGTTAGCAATAAATGCAGTAAGGTGTCTAGAGTCCGGATAGGGCTCTACCTGATTATAAGCACTTTCCAGGTTATGTTTAGAAAAAACTGTGACTCCTGCAGTACTCACAAATAAATCTGAGATCTAGGGTAATGGATGAGCATCCACCCAAATTTCTCTATTTGGAGACCTGAGATCAATACAAACAAGCACCTGGCCACTGAGGGTGAGAGCCAGAGCGAGGATTCTGCTGGTTCAATAACCCCCTTCTCACACAGAGACCTATATTTATTTTCCAGATCGTTCCTAATACTTATGGCAAACAACTCTAAGCTTGTGTTTAATAGGCACAACTCCTTCCTCTACCTTGTTTTTGTTCTTGAATCCAGAGATACTACCTAAATTGTCTTAAAATCCTGCTGGAACTAATTTACTACATTCACAATCTGCATCCTCACAGTCTACAACCTTTTTCTTTGGTACCTGGCTTAAGGGTCATTTCAAACACCCCTTGATGAAACTCACTTAATATATTTAGACCTTTCACTGCCACATAAAGTTTTCCCCTTTAGACCTTTCACTGCCACATAGATTTTTCCACTGATCTTCCTCCCTTTGAATTTCAACACATCCTCAGAATACCCTATGAGATCAATTCCATGCCTTTCATAGAAGGCAAGAGACCTATCTGGAGGAAGTAATTCCAAGAAGCCCCTTGTAAGGGTAAACAACTGGTGTGTGATCACAGTGATCCTGGCTCCACAATTCGCCAATAATTTCACAGTTTTGTCTCCCACCTGAATGTCCACTACAGGATCAACACATAAACCAGATCACCAACCCAGGGTTCATCCTCTACTATGTTTTTTCCTGAAATGGGATAAGCTTCATCATCATCATCAAACAAACCTTTATTCGGCTATTAGCCATAAAAGGATAATACAATCAAAACATCATAAAATAACAAATAATCTTACAGATACTAAAATCAGTTGCATAAATAACAAGTAATACTCCTATATTCAATCAAGAGTAATCAATTATAATCATTTATTATACTAAAAAGCTAAACATTTCTAAAATTAAGTCCAAACCCAATGGAATACCACTGTTCTATTAACTTTCAAGATAGAAGGCCATTTGGCCATTTGATCAAGTCAATTAAATGGTATAGAATAAAATTCCTAAAATTGGGAAATAATTATATTAATTCCTTATATTAGAAAATTCTAAAATTACATCCTAATCAAATTAAATACCAGTGATCTATTAGCTTACAGGATGGGAAGCCCGTTAGCCATTTGTTACACTATTAAGTTTGTCTATGGGTGTTTAATACATCTAGGTTCACTAGAATCTCAGGCCCTCCCTGTCCCTAATATATGATGTTTCTAGAAGAAATCGGCTTATTCCAAAAACAATAGATGGAGTAGTACTAGACCTTAATAGTCTTGCCGTTTCATTATAATTTCTGATTCCTAATTTCCTACAAATAGGTCGAATCCATTTTCTCCTTGGCTTATCATAGGCTTTACAAATTAATAGAACATGTTCCACCATTTCAGTGGACTCCATATTACATAATCTGCACTTAAAATCATGGATATTCTCGCTCTGGGGGGCCCATTTGGTGGTGAACGCCTTGATCTGGAGGATTCCATATCGAAATTTCATGAATAGTGCTTTTGCTCGCCTAGGCTGAATTGTATCTAGCCATTCCTCATATCTTGGTGTTGGCTTAATGCTTCATCAATTATAACGACTACCATGTGACGCATAGCTATGCTATCTGCATCTGAAACAGACTACAACTCAACAATGCACACAGAGTTTTTTATGTTTTTTAAGGCACACTGCAGCAAAATGCCCCATTTTTTCCAGTAATTGCATATTACATTTGTAACTGAACACCTACTACCTTTAGCATGTGGAAAAGCTCACATTTAAAGCAATAACTACTGTTTGTAGAATACTGGTTTCCACTTTTATTGGATTTATCAGATATACCTTTAAAGAAACAAATAGAAGTTTGACTAATATACATTGTTGGTTGGCAAGATCTACTCAATTTTATGGCATTCATGGCATCAACAGGCTTAACTTCAAGTTCTTTAACTGAAATTTGGGAAATGTCAATGCTTTTTGCGATTTTGATGGTTTCTTCAAGCAAAGGATTATCTAATGCTAACAGTTTTTGTCTCAATAATTTGTCCTTGCAGTAGATCAGTACAGTTGTCAAATTGACAATCCACAATCAACTTTAGTAGCAGTAAAATATATGCATTAACATGTTCTTCAGTACCTTGTTTGCGGTTAAAAAATTGTGCTGCAACATCATCCAACTGGGTTGTTTATCAAAACGCAACTTGAGTTTGCTGACTGCTTGAACAAATTCATCCACAACTTCATCCTCATTCTGCTATATAGCCAGTAGATGCTTGAAAATGGACCTTCCTTCAAAACCTAGTGAATGTAATAACAAACTCCAATGGCCCCTAGATATGTTTAGAAAGCATCAAACTGCATATTCCACCTACCTGGTGGCACACCTGGTCACAACAAAAATGAAGGAGTTGGAAAAACAGATTGCATACTAGATACAAAACAACACACATATTGTACATGCAGCTAAAAACAATCATTAACAAGATGTGTATTCTATTATCTTTCTACTGTTAACCAAAACTAGTAGAGGACCACAAATGTTTCTGTGTTAAACAAAACAACCCAACATGCAGTTCGAAAACTCATGTGCACAGATGTTTGGTGTGCGCATCACCGTTGACTTCAGCCAAATAACCAATCTGAGAAGCTATACAAACACACCTACAAAACATGCATTAAATGAAAATGTTATGTGTGTGCACTAGTGATAAAAACACAAAATAATTTGGTTTATGCACCCATTAAATAACAGGGCTAACCAAAGTGTTTACTTGTGATTAACTAAACAGTTTCACTCAGCTACTTTACACACAACCAAGTGATGTTCACTGTTGTTTGGTATGCACATCACCTTATATAGAAATAAATTAACAAAAATAAAAGTTAGTGCGCCCTGTTCTTTAGTGTGTGCATCACTGCTGATGAACTCACCAAAAATGTGCTTTTGAGGTTAAAATGCTGAATAATATGCACTGCCAATCGGTGTGCACATCACTGCTTTAAGAAGAATAATGACTCTCAAGCAGGAGGCAAATCCAGAAGGTGTATGAGTCAGCTCATATGGAAACCAATTGTAGGAGCCAAACACAGGAGGTGTGTGGACAAGCATGTTCATCTACTATGACATCAGTATCAGGGTGTGGTTTCTAGCTGTCACAATAAAGTTTGAGGTAGGCTAAAGTTTATAGGTTTTTCAAATTAATCTATTGGTCGCACCGTTATTTGGAAGCGATGGCCCACTTTAATAGAGCTGTACAGGACTTGAAAATGTTGGAGGGGGAGGGTAGGGAAGACCTTTTACAGGAAGGGGTACTGGAGCAGGCGTGGATGGGCCTAAAACACCCATTGGTGTCGGCTGAAGGGGTGGCTGCAGTGGTTTTAGCATGCAGGTCGCCCATTCAAAAGCTTAAAAAATTTCGGCAGAAGAGTATGTTAGGGAGGTGGGCACGTTCCTCATCTGAGTCATCTTCTGAGCTCGATAATTTGTCAAGAGATGTAATTCCTACTTCAGGGCTATAAAAGCAATGCCATGCAGTGTTCCTAGGCTCATGCATTGCTCTAGGGCCTCTGGCAGGGACAGAACTAATCTCAGAAGTAGTGCAGTGATACCTGTTCACCACTTAGAGGCCAGCTCAGAGTGTGAGCATGCACACAAAACAGGCAGCATGGTAATGGTGAAAGGACAAGCACGGTAAATAGGATAACTCACTGTCAGAGCATGTACATATAATGCGTGACATAGCAGAGGAAAAACCCTATAGTGTGCATGACCAAATGACAGCCTCCACACAGGTTTCGGCTTCATTAATAATAAGTGACTCGGATGAAGATGTAGATGTACAGTTGGTAGAACGCGCTCAGGATAATATGTGTAATGAGCTAAAATAAAGTGGCAATAGACGTTCCTGAGGGTTGGCCCATACAATTTGTACCAGGATTATTTAGTCTCAGGATTTGTAAAGCACAGAGATGGGAGGCAGATAATAATTCTATGCTGCAGGTAGAGTATCAATGTGACAATCGAAATAACAGGGTTTTTTGGGTGAACACAGGGGCCAATCGGGCAGGATTTGATGAGTTGTGACCATATAGATAAAGTAAAGAAGATAGGTGTGGATGACCAATGCAGTGATTTGGTACATCACAGGGCGGCTGTCTGAATACTGGGTCTGACACTTCCTTTGGGCTGAGTGGCTCAAAAGAGCAGGTTTTGAGATGACGGCAAGTTACCAGCGCTGTGCAGGTAAAATTACCGATGAGAGTAAGTGCACCCTTGAGACACCGTCAGAAGAGAAGGCATATTCTGGAGCAGGTTGCCTGATTTTGCGGGAGCATCCAGGAGCTGATTCTGAAGAGTTCGTCAAAGAGATAATCATAAATTAACCATTTGCCAGCCAGGGCGCTGATAGTATGTGGTGCTATACTGGGCTCGATTAGGAAACTTTGGGTTCTGACAAAGAACAGGAGGTGGAGGAAGGTGAAATAGCTGATGAGTTGGTGAGAACTGTGGTGAAAGCTAACACAGGTTAAGTGATCGGGTCATTGTCTAATGAGAAGAGGAGTATTGGTTACAAGAGGTAATTCCCAAGACGGTCCAGAGTGATCGGACGTGTGGCAGATAGGTGCGGAAATTGGCAAGCGGGCACATTCCTAGAGGTGAGAAGAGAAACATTTCAGGAGTGAACGGGGAGGGGAGAAGCAAACTTTCATTCCTTTAGTTTCTGTTGCAGTGGGGAACAGTCCTGGCACATCCTCATTGAAGGGGTTGGGTGTGCTGGATGGTAAGGATATATCAGTTTAAGCAAACTTTGGAGGTGAAAAGGATATTCTGGAAACAAACAAAAATCTGGATAATACAAAAGCGTGATCGATGATTGGTAAGTTGGCAACAGAAACTATTGGTGGTTATAACAATGAAAAATCAGGTAAGACAGAGGGAGATTCTTCTGGGGGTAGCATTAAAAAATACAAATTTACCTTACATGGTTGTATCGATGCCGTTGGGGGTGCATCTCACTCAGACAATGAATGACAAAATCTGCAAAGAGAAATTTGTGGATGTATTTAAGCTATTGCACAGAGAGGTGCAAGGTAACGAAGGATCTAAAGAAGAAGAGTGGTAGTTAGCACAGAGGCCTAAAGCGCCGTCTACTATAAAAAAATCAACATCAGCCTTCCTCAGTGTTTACTGTGAGCGGCATCCTGAGTAATGTGCCGCTCTTTACAAATAGCTGGATGTGGTCTATAGGGCCCAAATGAATTATGGAAGGTTCGGATGATTAAGAGTTTAGGGCTCATATAGGAATAAAGCTGGAGAAGGAATGGGGTGAAATAGATAATGAGTTAGGGATGCAGTGGCTTCCTAATGTGATGAATGCTGCAGTTGTGCATGCATCCAGTGAGCTACCTTTACAATACAAACCCTTTCAGGGACTTCCCACTCAATTCGGGGTGGGGAGTTTTGTTAGAGGACAATTTCTCCAAAACGGCTCATGTTGACCATTCAATAGAGGATCATGCATTCACCTCCAATGTAAATTCAGGCACGATTTCTCAAATTGCGGGGTAAAACATCCATTGGTTCACTGCCTCAGAGGAGTACAATGGGGTTGGCAAGGCAACTATGGTAGAGGTGCAGACAGGGGCAGGGGTCAAATGCAACAAGTGGTTGGAAAGGGCCCTAATCTTATTAAATTAGATATATTGAGTTATTGGTTACAAGTTCTATCCTTGGAAGCAGGAAGCTTAAGCTTTGTATTGGGGATTTTTTGAAGGTCTTAGGTTGTGCTATCAGGGTCCCAGAGCACGTCGCTGGGCTAAAAACTTGAGGTCTGCTTTGGAAAACCCAGAGGTTGTGCGAGCAAAACTGAAGAAGGAGCTGGAACACGACAGGATTGTAGGTCCATTTGATTTTTGGCCATTTCAGGATTCAACCATTTCACCCCTAGGTGTTGTACCCCAGAAACAGGAAGGCTAATTTAGGCTTATTCACCATTTGTCAGTAAAAAATTTTATTGTACAGGAGGATTCCATAGTGCATAGTGCATTATACATCAGTTGATAAGACCATTACTTTGGTGAGGGCATGTGGAATATGTGTGGAGATGGTGAAGTCCGACATTCAATCTGCATATCATCTCTTGCCAGTACATCCTGATGATATTTCCCTGTTGGGTCTACAATTTGAGGACCTCATATTCATAGAAAGGATGTTGCCATGGGGTGCTCTGTTTCATGTTCCCTTTTTAAAATGTGTAGTTGCTTTTGACAATGTTTTTTTTTCAATATCAGTTTTGTCATGTTGCCCTATACTTTGGTGACTTTTTCTGGTTGGGAGGAGTGGCTCAAATGAATGTCATAGAGGCTTGAGAGTATTCAGCGAGCCATGGATGAGTTGGAGGTGCCATTAGCACCCAAAAAACAGAAGGTCCAACTAATTGTATTACCTTTCGCGAGATTGGATTGGATTCTACTAGGACGGAAATACGGTTGCCTTTAGATAAAGTTGACAAGTTGATTTTCCTTTTGGAGGAAACAGTGAGTAAACACATGCTAGAATTAAGTCAGGTTCAGGCTTTGTTGGGTCATTTGAATTTTGCCTGTAGTGTGGTGAGAGTTGGTCGAGCTTTTTGAAGAAGACTGGGCTTTGTAATAAAAGGTGCAGTGTTGCCACACCTTCATGTATGGCTTAAGGCTAGCATCAAAGCTGACCTTCGGATGTGGATTTCTTTCTTCAGAGGAATTATTGGAGTGACAGTGTTGACTTATAATTAGGACTGGTTGTGGCAGGTGCACATGTTTTCAGATGCTTCTGGTGCTCATGGCTTCAGTGTGTTTTGGGACGGGCATTGGGCTGCTGAGACTTGGCCACTGGCATGGAAGTCAGCCGACACAGTGTTGTGTTTTTGGAGTTCTCTCCCCTACTAGTTGCCTTTGTTCTGTGGGGTAACAAATTGACAAATAGGAGTGTGCTATTTAATGTTGATAATCAAATATTTGTTAATTTGGTACATTTCCAAAAAGCATCTGATGAAAAGTTTGTGAAGGTATTGAGGCTTGTTTTGCTTATTTGTTTGAAGTTTATTATTTTATTCAAGGCCAGAGATATCCCGGGTGTGAGTAATAATATCGCTGATGCGCTATCTCGTTCAGTGGCTGAGATTCCTTGGGCTGGCAACAGAGCGAATGCACAGAAGATGGCTCTGCCACAGGAGCTTTGGGAGATGGAAATCTGAGGATGTTACAGTTGATTCGGCATTCCATAGCGCTGTCTACACGCAAGAGTTATGATCAGGCCTGGTCATAATTTATTTAATAAGGTGCAGTTAGGAGGGTGGATGGTCCTTGTGTACCGTTATGCAGACGTGATGATGCAGTAAGATTCATTATTGGACAGATTGACACAGGTTTGGCAGCAGTTATAATATCTGGTAAGATATCTGGTATTTCCTTTTATGGTGAGTATAAATGAGGGTATGATCCAATGTAGGGTGAAACTGCAGGCAAACTGTGGCAGATTGGGCTAAGGAGGAGGGAGCGAGGGTTAACAGAAGTCATCCCATTATTGTTCATTTTTTATGGGATATTCTGGGGATTTTACACAGAGTTTGTTTTTCCCCTTGGGAAGTTGCTTTAATATTTTTGTGTAATGTCTGGTTATATCACAGGGCTTTTAGGGTGTCTGAGTTGTTGGGTGGAAAACAAAAAGGTGGCTTGCTGAGTTCTCGCTAAGTATGGTGAATGAAGATCTTAAGTGAAACATGCAGACTCTCAGCATTTCGGTCATCAGTTGGGTTGGATGGAACCAGGGTAAACATTTAGAGGGGGGGGGATGGTTAAAAGCCGGATGGGATAGGATGAATTTTATTAGATGGTAGCAGTTGGAGTTAGGAGGTGTTAATGTATTAGTGGGGACGGGATTAGTTTTGCAAGGCTTAGTGCCAAGGTTGTTTATGGTTGCCTGACCTGTTCTATTAAAGCAGCCTTTAAACCATTAATTCTGGTCAGCGTGGTGTCATGGCCCAGGTAACACATACCCACACTGAAATGACTGCAGAAACATAAAGCACAATGTTCCCTGTATAGCATTCCAACTTCTAAAGAACAAAAGACGACTGAAAATAATACTCCTAACATGACGCTGGTGAACAACTAGAATGGAAAACAAACGATTAATGACAAGAGCCAACCGTTTAGCAAGTTTCAAACATGGGCAGATGCACAGTGGTATAAGCAAAAGCCATAGAGTAAGTGCTTTCACCTTGCTAGCTCCACAGAAGATTACATTACAGCTCTGGTGTTTCTGGAAACTAGTGCAACATATAGGGTGATATAATGTGTAGCCTGACAAAACAGGATAAAGCACGCCAACCACAAATGACTGAAAGGCAGAAAAGTCTACGGGGCTAGCCCCGCCTCAACTTAACGCTAGTGTCTCTTTAAAGATATACGGATGATGATACAAGCTGCAAATGCTTTAAATATGATGTGCAATGCCACAACCACAGGAACAGATTTGACCTCCCCACAGACAGATGGTCAGTGAACTTCATCCTTGCAGTCTTCCAGGGTGAGATCTTCCACTGAAAGTGAACAAACAGCCGGCCAGAGAATTGGTTGAAGGGAATGAAGTTGTCGGAATATTACATGCTATAATGAGTAACTCCGGGTAGCCCAAATCGTCACCATAATTTATGTAGTTTTAGACCAGAGACATCCATCCAATAAAAGAAAGTTTATTACTACAGTAAGCTACACAGTAAAAAATAAGGCAAATGTACTGGAACCCCTTCACTGTCAGCACAGAAATAAACAACAAGTAAACTGTCACCTCATAACCTGTCAGGGAGACCGGATCCTCGGGTTTGTGCCTGTTCCCAATATGTCGACCTCTTGGCAGCTCCAAACTCTACTAGCTATTATAGCACTGAGTTAAAGAATGGCCAAGCGGGGGACGGGGTTTTAGGTTGGGAACAGCTGGGCAGGAGACCTGTGGGAGCAAGAGTTAAGAAAACAATAACAAGATTATTCACATTGATTTTCATAAACTTTGCTCCAAATATTTATATACTGATAACATGAATGATCAAGGGCTTTTCTATTACATGACCTTATTAGCTCTGGGTACCTGGAAAATAAAGAAGGATTATGCAAACTTTCATATGAGCGTTTTTAGAATAACATTTTATGCTCTGAACATTGAACTTTCTCAAGTTAGTTCTTGAAATAGCAACTACATTATAACAAGAATCAATGAACACATTAGTTTTCATGAATGAACTGCGATAGACTCATAAATGATACTGCAAGGTCACACTCTGTTCTGCATTTTAGAATTCAATTGTCTAGAAATTATTACGTACTTTTATACCAAACTATGCATCAAGATTTCAATGCCTAGAAATGATCGTGCACTCTGCTGATCTGAAACACAAGAGATAAATACCAAGAATGAATCACACACTCTGCTGCTGATTCGTACATCAAGATTCAAATGCCATGAAATGATCGCGCACTCTGTCGACTTGTACTGCAAGAGTTAAATGCCAGGAATGAATCGTGCACACTGTTGCCGATTTGTACATCAAGATTCAAGTGACATGAAATGATCGCGCACTCTGCCAATCTGCACTGCAAGAGTTAAATGCCAGGAGTGAATTGCACACACTGTTGCCGATTTGTGCATCAAGATTCAAATGCCATGAAATGATTGTGCACTCTGCCGATCTGTAATGCAAGAGTTAAATGCCAAGAATGAATCGCGCACACTGTTGCCGATTCGTGCATCAAGATTCAAGTGCCATGAAATGATCGCGCACTCTGCCGATCTGTACTGCAAGAGTTAAATGCCAAGAATGAATTGCGCACACTGTTGCCGATTCGTACACCAAGATTCAAGTGCCATGAAATGATCGCGCACTCTGCTGAGCTGTACTGCAAGAGTTAAATGCCAAGAACGAATTGCACTCACTGTTGCCGATTCATACATCACGATGTAAATCAACCTCCGCCTTACCGCCCTGCTTGAGGGTCACCAAGATAACGAGGACAGGGCCTGGAAAAGCCTGGACAGACCTCCGAAACAGGAGCGCAGGAAAATGCTGCTTCTCTGCACCGGGACCTCTGAATAGTGAGCACGTGGAGCTGGGCTGGGTCCCTTAAATAGACCCAGACCCCGCCCACATGCCACACCCAGCAAGACTGCAGGAAAGGATTCTAGAAGGGCTCAAAATAGGGACCACATCCTAACCACTATCTGTAATCCTGCAGCAAAGCCTTGAAAATGAACAATACATTGCAAACAGCATTTATGACATTTCAAGATAAATCTCTACAATGCAAAAGGTTAACATACTGCATCAACACACAATGCATGAATTATTACATTGCATCAGGATTGGCTTTTTGCATTACATCGCCCGTAGAGCGCTCACTGTCCCGATGTTGACAGTACTCCCCCCTCCCGAACGGGCTCTAGGGCCTGGCTTGTCTGGGTTTAGGCGATGAAAACGCTGCACTAGTCGTGGCGCATGAATGTCAGATGCGGAGACCCATGAGTTGTCCCCTGGACCGTAACCTTTCCAAGATATTAGATACCAGAGATTACGACCTTTACATTTTGAATCCAGAACCTGTTTTACTTCGTATTTCTCCTGGCTTATATTGTGGTCCTTCACAATGTTTTTTGTCATATTGTTTTTATACGTTTGTTCTGCTTTATCTAGATGTTGCTGGATTTGTTTCTGGGTTTGATGGAGTTGTCGTATGGTTTCTGACACTGCTGGTGTAAGTGAACTTTCTTGTGGAATTGTGATTGGCAAAGTATCAGGATGATTGCCAAATAGACCAAAAAAGGGCATTGTGAAAGTGGAAGTATGATACGAGTTATTGTATGCCAGTTCCGCTACCCAAAGCATTGATTTCCAAGAATGGAGTGCCTTCTCAGCGTAAGCACGCAGATATTGTTTCAAAGTTTTATTTAGTCTCTCAGTTTGGCCATCCGTTTGAGGATGGTGACTGGTAGATAGTGCAGATGTAACTTGTAGCGTTTTGCACCACGTTTTCCAGAAGTTAGAGGCAAATTGTGAACCTCGATCGGAGAAAATCACTTTTGGTAATCCGTGATAACGGACCACTCAATTTAAAAGTATTGTTGCCAATTCACTGGAAGTAGGCAATTTTCTGCAAGCAATGAAATGTGCATATTTAGTGAGACTGTCTACCACAACAAGGATTACTGAGTGAAGTTGAACAACTGGCAGTCCTGTAATAAAGTCTAATGATATGTGTACCCAAGGTCGGAGTGGAGTTGGGAGAGGATGTAACAACCCTTTTGGTTTTGAATGACTTGTCTTGATGCAAGCACAAACTTCACAGTTAGCTACCATTTGCTTGACGTCTTTTGTCAAACTAGGCCACCAAAAGTATTGTTGTATTAGTTCAAGAGTCTTAGGAATACCTGGGTGACCTGCTGTAGGTATAACGTGTAACCAATGAAACACTAATTTACGCAACTTGGTAGTTGGAACAAATAAACATGCATCATGAAAAGGTAGGCCTTGTTTGATTGATCCTTTGGGATCTGCTTGAGGCCATTTCTGCCATTTTTCAATGGTGAAAGAATTACGAATTTCTTCAAAAAAGTCTTCTGTTTTGATGATACAAAGAGACATATTTATACTTGTTGACGCAAATCTGCGCCGGCGCAGTTTTGTGTCAAAAATATTACCGCCAGCTAACGCCATTTTGGTGTGCCGTGCGGGCGTCAAATTTATATTTTGACGCACGGCGGCGCAAACCACAGATGGGAGTCATTTTTTTTTACGCACACCGCAGCGTCAAGTCGTAAAGCAAAATAACGTTAACACAGCCAAAATGACTGTGGGTCGATTTACGACCCCGCAAACCGGATATGCGCCGTTTTTTGACGCAATAGTGTCAAAAAAACTCGCAAACACTGCCATTTCATTAGAGGAGAGCCAAAATGGATATGTCAGGGTCCATCCTGTGCCTGGGTCACAATGTAACATCCCAAATGTCATACTGCTCAGACAACAGCATTGGGGGGGGGCACATGTAACTGGTCACTGAAATACACCTGCACAGTCAGAGGAGGAAATAGGACACTGCTACGACAATCAGGGCAATCCAATGTACCACACATTCCCCATCATCAGCAGTACACATTACCAATGCCAACATCCATATTGTGTCATAACTTTGCTATGCATAGGATATGCCACATGTAAAATACACTTAAGTGGATGTGAAAGATCAGAGATTGGGGCAGGTCCAGATTGTTAAGTGTGCTGCCAGTGCCATCGGAACACCCACAGCCAGTGAAAGGTCTCACCATGAGAATGGATGTAAACGGAGGGTTGAGTAAGACAAGAAGGTGACAATTTGGCCAAAACCAACACCTAGAAGAGATGATGCCGACAAGGCTAATAACTTAATAACATACATGTGACATGCAGGTGGGCCATAGGCCTGGGAGAATGCCCATCTGAAGGACTGGAGCAATGAACACGAAACAAGATCACAATGTGAATTAATCACAAGGCAGGCATGTCACATCACTCATGCCACAACACAGACACACTAATTGTACCCTGTTTCATTGCAGAGGAAGATAGATCTCCTGCGGATATGCCTGTCCCAGATTACCCTGATGACATGGATGACTAGCTGATTAACATTCCCCAGGAGACTATCCAAAAGGTCCTTGAAACCCTCCAGACATCACCTTCAGTCACAAGGAGGAGCACAGAACAAGCAGCCATCGCAGAGGATCCACCCACCACCCCAATTGTAAGACCTATTTCCTCACACAAAATGCTTGACAACAGAAAACCCTATTGAAAGGCCTCACATTCCTATTAGTATAGAGTATAGTAATGGTGCACAATACATTCTAAACATGCCTGTTGTCAAACATGTATTATGGGGCAAGAAAACTTGTACCAACAAACTATGACCCGAATTGAGAACGAAACAGTTAGAAGAGTTAAATTAAGTGAGATTTCTAGTTGTATCCATGGAATCTTGAATTCTACTGGAAAGTTTTGTAAATAGACATAGTATAGTCAAAAAATATATATAGCATTGGTGTATGATGGTTCCAAGACTGTACTATTACAATTACACTTTTAATACAAAAAATACCAATATATCATACAATAGATTTCATAAACCGGCCAGCACTTCCTCCACAGAGGTAAAACGATTTACTAACAGAGTGATAACTTATGAAAATAGTATACTTATAGAACATGGATCAGTTCAATGATGATAGAGAACAGATTTTTTCTACAATGTTCTCAGGACAAATGGAATCAGTCTCAAACATAGAAATAAGAAATAATGAGTCAGAGGGAATGAGAAAGAAAGAAATACATTAGATTAGAAAAACTGCGAAAACAGGAACTATCCCGTTGGTGGGACGCTACAGTATTAAAGAAATACATTAATGATAAAAAAGTCCAAAGAGGGCTCAGAATTGTAATATTTCCATCCTTTGATGATTTATCGCCCCAACATCTACAAAAATGGGAACAACTGTTGTTTGAAGCGTCTAAGGGTATGATGACCATATTGATTCAACATGCCGAATAAAAAAGGGAAACTTTATTAAAGGAAATACCTGATTTAGAAGCAGAAATAGGTGATTTGAACCTTCCAGACGTGAAGGAGAAAAATGATAGGATACTAAAAGAGGTTCTAGATAAACATCAAACATATATTAAGGACAAAAAGATGACCAAAATAAGGAGAGACGAGAGAGATTACAAGGAAGGACGGATTTACACCTTTTCAAAAAGGTTTGATGGTATTTCAATTAAATCTACAGCAAATGAGACAAACACGAATAGACAAATTTCTGAGAGTGAGTCTGAGGTTTCATTAACATCTGGGGATCAAGAACGAGAAGTACAGAGTGACAGCTCCAGTCTAACTTCAGACACAAATCCCAATGTTCCCTCTGGTTTTTTACGGGAGGCCAAGAGATACCGACTAGGCAACAGGAGAAAATGTCCCCAAGTTGCACTATCAAATCCAAAAGAACACAGAGAGGAAAAAGAAAAAGGGGCGGTAGGGGTAAACAACTCAATGGGTGTACAAACCAGGGCGTCCAAGAACAGATATAAAAAAAACTAGATACTACACATTCCCAGGAGGCATATGCTGAGGTTGATAATGTACACAATGATGACATTGCAATTGTTAATTTGTCTGACTATGTTCTATCCGATGAACAAATAAAAATATTGGAAAAAGGTTTGGGATTTTGTCTTGCTAGCCATTGTAATATGATCCAGGTCCAGATTGACCTGTACAAATTCTCAAGACAATTGAAGCTTAAAAAATGCTTTGCAGAAAAAGGGAAGAACACACATCTAGGAGTACCGGATACATTACCTAGTACACATACCATAAAAGACATTGAGGATATACAAACCTTACTTTCACTTAGCAATACGGAGATTGAGGCTAATGACACACAACAAATCTTAAATGATTTAAATATTACACAGGACTTGTCATTGAACAGTGGATTCAAACCTAAATCCATCTTTACACCTGTACTAGCCAGTGATAATGCAATAGACACTTTCCAGAAGCTAGTTGTGGATGATTTGGACAAACTTGAAAAAAAGATTGATGAGGGGAAATCACATATCTCATTCAACATAAGCAAGAAGGAAAGACTGGCATTGAAAGATCTAAGCAACAACCGGGATATAGTAATAAAGGAAGCGGACAAGGGAGGAAATATTGTCATCCTAAATAGAGTAGACTATATTAATGAAATCAACCGACAACTGATTGATAATACATCATACATAGAATTAAAAGATAATCCCTTGTATAGAATTGTTCAGGAATTAGAGGCATTATTACGTAACTGGTTAGAACAATGCCTAATCTCTGATGCTGAAAACAAATACATCTTCGATGCATATCCAAAGGCACCTTGTATATACATACTTCCTAAAATACATAAACATAAGACAGCACCACCTGGAAGACCCATCATATCGGGATTGGATTCGCCCACTGAAGCCCTATCAAAATATATTGACAACTTTCTACAACCTTTTGTCAAAAACCTCCCTTCGTATTTACAAGACACACGTGATGTTCTGATAAAACTAGAAGACATCACATGGTCTCCAGAAATGATTTAGGTAACTTTAGATGTTAGTTCCCTCTACACTTGTATACCGAAGAACAGAGGCCTGGAAGCTATTTGTCACTTTTTGGCAAATAGATCGGCTTCCTATTTGGAACATACTAACATGCTAGTGGACATGATCCTGTTTATACTTGAGAACAATGTGTTCGTTCACGAAGGCAAATGGTATAAACAGGCACAAGGAGTGGCGATGGGTTCATGCTTTTCGCCCTCGTATGCAAATTTATATATGGGACTCTTTGAAAAAACACATCTGTGGTTCAATGGCCCTCCCAATCTGACGGAACACATATTCTTTTGGGGAAGATACATTGACGATGTACTCATGATCTGGACCGGTGATGAATCACAGTTGGTTGAACTTATTCATCACATTAACAACAATGACTTCAACATCAATATGACATATGAATACAGTAAAGATCGGATTAACTTCCTAGATTTGGAAATATTTGTAGAGAACAACTGTGTACATTCAAACCTACATCGCAAATCGACTGCCTGTAACGCATTGTTACATGCCAAAAGTGCCCATCCAACTACACAAATTACAGCTATCCCCTTCGGGGAAATGGTTCGGGTAAAGAGGATTTGCAGCAATGATAGGCTCTGTGAGATAGAACTGACTAAATTAGAGAACAGATTTACCCAGAGAGGTTATTCTAGGCATACTTTGAACAGTGCAAGAAAAAAACTTAACAAGTTGCAAAGATCAGTACTTTTGAGGAATAGGGGAAATAAGAATGTCACATCAAAAAGGTCGATATCATTTTGCACTTCATTTAGTCAAAATAGCCATGACATCTATAAGATTTTGTTTAAACATTGGAATGTTCTACACACTGACAACACCCTAAAACACATACTATCCAGGAAGCCCCACATGATTCATAAAAAAGGTTCTACCATCAGGGATTTAATATGCAAGAGCTTTTTACCACCTCTCAAGGAAAAACCATTAACTTGGCTACCAGAAAAACCTAAATGTTTTTTCAATTGCAGCAGATGCAACATATGTCATTTGGCTCTACATAAGACCTATACTTTTAACTTTAATGGTAGCAAAAGTTATAGGATCCAAGATTTCATCAACTGCAACACGAGATATGTGGTCTATGTCTTGGTATGTGAATGTATGAAGATATATGTAGGGAGCACCATCCGACCCTTAAAGGAGAGGATCCAAGAACATGTACGGGCCTTGCGGAATAATGATACACTTTCTCCAATAGTACACCATGTGATTAAGGAACACTCTACAGTGGAGACTCCTTTTTTTAAGTATATGGGGATCAGCCAGACACCCCGCACACCCTAGAGGGGGGAATCGGGAGTTATAACTCAGAAGAAATGAGTCAAGATGGATACTTAGGCTGAAGAGCATACAACTAGGTATGAACGTGGATCACAAAATGTACCATTTCTTATGATTTTACATGATTCCAACAAAAAAATGTGTGTGAATATAAGCTGTTTATGCTCTGTAACTGTATGTAATACTATCATTATACTGGCTACACAACTTGTGAAAGATTATCATGTGTCAAAACACGGTTCACTAATATCCTGCATGACACATGGTCACTTTTACTAACAAAGTATACTTCGAATATATTTTGCACATACACTAACAGCACTTGGAATTAAATTTGTTTTCACTGAGGGAACCTATTACAGGCGCATACAATAGGACTATGAAATAATAGCTTAAGAGGATTCCTGAGAAGTAATAGTTCCAGCTTTCTCAGTTATATACTACTTATATATACCTGGTGGGTGTTTGGGCATCTTGGGTACCAACTGACAACAGGAAAAAGAGGATAATGATATATCTGTGCCCAACAAAGCTGACCTCATCATACATGCTGTGGCTACATCCATTCATTGCTTGTTGGCTTGTTGGCTTTATGGAGTTCTGAATATAACCAACATAAGGTGTATTGTCAAACAACAGGGACATATGCATGTTGGAGTTAGACATATGGTGTAATGCACTACATATTCCCCCAAGATGGCGCCCACATAAGCACATTAATTTCAGACATAACCATAGATGCGTTTTTTTGGATCAGATGATTTTGGTAATGACTTGGTTGGCTGACGCTAACATCTATGTGAACGTTTGGATGCCCTTTGGGTCGCTCGAGTCAAGGTTGGTGTGCGTTCTCGTTGGTCGCTTTACCGGGTCGGCTTTTCGAATGGAGAACTCTTGGAATTTAAAGATGGCGGTTGACTTTTAAGTACGACGGTTCGGCGCTTCGGAAAAATGACACAACCAACACTTAATGTGGAGTCCTACCTCCATTTCTATAAATTACAAAAAGACGCCGTTGGCAGGCATTCCGGTTCTCACTGTTTACACGGAAGGGCGGTCGATGCAGTCAGGTTGATATTAACAAGGTAGGAGGCTAATCTTTAGTGGTTTAAACATGTGGATCTCACTTAGTGTACGCATGTCTATAGAATAGCAGACAGTTTTAGGTACTTGGATTTCTTGGACATTTGTAACTATTGGGCATTATTCATTGTGGATTAATTCATTCCTTATAAGGCAATGTATTGAGAATGTTATCAAACTTTCTCATTTTCTAATATGTTACAGACTAAGGGGGTGATTCTAAGTCTGGCGGGCGGCGGAGGCCGCCCGCCAGACTTCCCCCTCCAAAATACCGCTCCGCGGTCGAAAGACCGCTGAGGGTATTTTGGGTTTTGCACTGGGCTGGCGGGCGACCGCCAAAAGGCCGCCTGCCAGCCCAGTGCAAAACACCCTTCCCACGAGGACGCCGGCTCAGAATTGAGCCGGTGGAGTGGGAAGGTGCGACGGGTGCAGTTGCACCCGTCGCGAATTTCAGTGTCTGCAAAGCAGACACTGAAATTCTTTTTGGGGCCCTCTTACGGGGGCCCCGCGACACCCCATACCGCCATCCTGTTCCTGGCGGGAGAACCGCCAGGAACAGGATGGCGGTATGGGGTGTCAGAATCCTCCATGGCGGCGCAGCTTGCTGCGCCGCCATGGAGGATTCATTTGGGCAGTGGAAAACCGGCGGGAGACCGCCGGTTTTCCACTTCTGACCGCGGCCGAACTGCTGCGGTCAGAATGCCCAGCGGGGCACCGCCAGCCTGTTGGCGGTGCCCCCGTCATTTTAGCCCTGGCGGTCTTGGACCGCCAGGGTTAGAATGACCCCCTAAATAGTGTGTGGACTTTTGGAAAACCCTTGAGGGTCACAAATCGGATTTGTGAACGTTTCCATTGGAGCCAAATAAGTACAGGTTGGTGGTACTCTTGGGTGAACTAGCATATGGGAATTTTATGGGGCTATTCTTATTGGACATGGGTCATTGACTTTACCATTTTACAGTTTTGCAGTGACGTTGTATTCAATTGGCTAACCAAAGCCTGAAAAGCTCATAGAGAGTACAGGAAGACAAGGTATATTATTTAACAACTCCTCCTTATTATTAAGTTGCAAACTAGGTCATTTCACGGATGGTTAGAGCGACTATCTCCTTTTTCTGATTTCATGGGGTCCCTTTACATTAATCTTGATTTTATCTTTTGAAACAACTAACATCAATTTGCATGAACACAACATGCATGCTATCCCTTTCTTTGGTCACCTAAATAACAATATCATTCCTCTGGGATTTTAATTTTAGAGATGCTATCGGGCTAGACGTAGTAGACTGTTTTCCATTTGTTCTTAGTATATATAGATTTGATGGGATGATGGTGGTGCTTTGGTGTAGTGGTTTCTCTATTTGCACTTGTTGCAGTCTTTATGATTTGACATGCATGTGGTGTTTTTCATTAAGATAGATCTTATAATCCACCTATAAGGTCATGATGGATAATAGTTGGAGTATTAAAGGGAAAACAAGTTACATTAAGGATTGATATGATTTGTCTTGTCAGCCTTGATAAAGTCCCTTACGGGACGAAACACTTGTTGGCTGAATCTGATCAGTAATCTGCAAACCAATCTTCTATATTGGATGATAAGAACTTCCACTGCTACAAGTCAACGAATTGGACATTGCATATTTATTCTATGGACCTACTGGAGCATGGTGCATTGACGCTGTAGTCTCTGAGGAATATCTGTTTTTTACAGGATTAGAGGATCTGAGTTAAATGTGTGGTATTTATGTTTGTAATTTGACATTGTTCTGACATATATGTTTCATTTCTACAATTTTCTTTCTGTATATATGTATGATATATTGGTATTTTTTGTATTAAAAGTGTAATTGTAATAGTACAGTCTTGGAACCATCATACACCAATGCTATATATATTTTTTGACTACACTATGTCTATTTACAAAACTTTCCAGTAGAATTCAAGATTCCATGGATACAACTAGAAATCTAACTTAATTTAACTCTTCTAAGTGTGCTCCGTTCTCAATTCGAGTCACCAATTGTAAGACCTGCCAGCTCCAATACAGCTGAGGACTCTGACGACACAGGCACCAGCTTTGAGAGAACTGTAGTTGGGGTACAGCGGGAGCTGGCCAAGGAGGTGCTGGTAGGGATACAAACTATGACAGCCAGCCTTGAAGTGGTGCGTTCGTGCATGATGTCATTTGCAGATCAGGCAGCAGCTATGCAAGCCCTAACATCTATCTTGCAGAAACAGCAGAAAACCCAGAAGGAAATCAGCACAGCTGTAATACAGTTGACCCAACACCTACAACAGCAATCCTGTCAACGCGTGCACGAATGCAATATTGAACCCCTCAGGGCCGACCTGGCTGCCTACCATCGTGATGTGGCTGCTATTGTCAAGAACCAGCAGATCCTCCTTGCTGCAGTACTGCCCTTAAGACCTTCACAGGTAGCAGCGACCGGGATGTCTGACTCCACGTCTTCTAACACTGAGGTGTGTGTTGCCCCTTCACAACCACCAACAACAAGGACAGAGGAGGCAACACACACATCAGAAGAAGAAGACATGGAACAGATCACATTCACAAGGAAAAGTACCTGGAAGCACTAATCCCTGCCACATGGCCAACTATTACCAAGGTCCTGCGCTTTGTAACATGCCAGTCTTGCAACAACTCTACTTAATGACTGTTCTGCTTACCACTGTATATCTTGTCATCCTGCCCAGTAATTGTCTCTTTCCTACTCATTAGCAAATCCTGTCCCTCTGCACGGTCTGAAACATCAACCCCAGCATGTCAAAAGCATTTCTGTAACCCCTTGTGTAGGATCACAATGTAAGATGTAACCATAATGGACTCACAATCATGGACAATGTACAGATAGCACTACAGCACTTTTCAATAAATATCACTTACACAACAAATCTGTCTCTGGGTAATGTGACATATCAACTATGCAGTAGATAACTGAAATGTGCCGAATTACGTAGCTTGTCAATACAACTGTCCTGATATTATGTAGTCAGAGAAATCTGCACAGTGCCCATGATTGCATCATACTCTGCCCATCCTGAGGGACATATCTGATGAAGTGAGAAACCATACACCATCATGCTGTGTTGGACAGAATAATGCTTCCTCAAGGGATATCTAAGTCATCAAATAGTTGCCGCAAAATGTTGTCACCATGCAATACTAACACATATAACAGTGCACACTAATCTAACCAAACACTACAAAAACTGCATGAATGAAGGTGTCTGAGTTTACATACAAATAGGTAATCATGCTGAACTGTGTCACAAATGACGTATGTGAGTCATGAAGACAAGAATACAAGAGTGCTACAAGAACTTATCTTATAAGGGAGTCCTTGATCATCACACTGCAGTCAGACCTAAAACAGTTCCTCAAGTCTGGAAGCACTGTTTGTGACGTAGAAAACATACTTATCAACAGAAACACATTGTCATCCATATTAACTGTGATTGGTGGTTGCAACGAAGGGTGGAAACTTTGCATGGTAGCTCTGGGGTATCTGCCAATCTTACAGCTTAGTTGGGATTTGTTTGTAGCATAGGACACAAATGTAATAGCACAAAATTCATGTACACTGATTCCAAGCCCAGGATCAAGTACCATTTAACACATACTGTTAAGGGTTAACCAAATATTTATTAAATGCTAATCACAGAAGATGAAACTGAGGGAAAAATCTTACCTGCCCTAATCTACCCTGACTACTCATTACCCACAACTGTCCCTAACTAACCTAAGCTACACTTACTTATCACATGTAACGAAACGTTCTAAACATCCACCCCCACCCCCCTTATGACACGGGACACATGGAGGACAACACATACTAACCTAAACACATACTATACTATCCTAAACAAATATATACATATATATATATATATATATATATATATATATATATATATATATATTTTTTTTTAATTAAACACACAAGAACCCCAACATAGCCCCCCACCCACCCACACATGTAATAAGAAAAAATTGAAACAATCAGAACCCCCCCACCCACTAAAACTAATTAAACTAACAGCCTATACTAACCTAACACTCAGCCCCCTAGGCCCACTAAGTATAAGAACAAGGCAAGAGGAGGGAGGGGAGGGAATCATGTCCATATCAAAAACAGTCTAGAGGTTGGCCCTGCGGAGGGTCTTGTTGATTGACTTCACACACCGGTTAATGTGGCGCACATCCCGGCTCAGGTGGCTTAACTTGCGCAGCACACGGTTCATCTTCCTTTCCATGTTGTGGAAGGCTGCAGGGTCAACAGATGGAGCTGGGGCAGTCTGGGTACCGGTGGAGGATGTGTGTGTGTGTGTGGAGCCAAGGCCAGTGGGCTGTCCTGTACCTGTAGCAATGCTGGGGCCTGAAAGTCCAGCAGATGTAGACACAACAGTCCCAGCTGTGGGTGGGGCCACCTGGCTTGAAGTGGTGGTTGTGCTGGTGGTGGCTGTGGTGGGCAAAGTAGGGCCACCCTGTGGGAAGGCCCTCCATGCCCCGGAAGCCCGTTCATGGCGATATCGACGGGCCATCCTCCTGAACCCAGACTCCACCAGCAGGATGTACTGGTATCTCATGGCCCGCCGCTGGAATTCTCGGACCTGGTCTGGAGTCATGTTTGCAGCTGTGAAGACAAATGGAAATATTCTACATTAGTAACTGCATTGTGTGAAATGGCACAAGAGGTTAATCAGACAATACATTTACTGTACTTGTAACAGCTCATATCACAATACAGATCATTAAATGTCCCTGAGGAAGTACATGGCAGGCCAGCCTACAAAGGTCACATCACACAAAGCACATCCATAACCTACAAGATGGGTAACAACTGGCTTTGACTTGCCATCTGAGTTCTGCCAGTTATCAGCTAACAATCATCCTGCATATCCTCCGCCAAGACCTGGGCTACAAATGTCAGTGTACAGAATGCAAAACTTAAGCCACATGGTCTGCAAGTTGTAACTGGACTTGCCAGTATAGTACCAAGTGCCAAACCTGAGTGTGTATACTAGGTTCCAACTAAACAGTCACTTATTGACATGTATGTGTAACATACTGGTAGCATCAGTACTAGGTACCTCATTCACAAACCCATGCCTGTTTTTGAGGGTGGGGGGGTGGATAAACAACTATCAATTTCCAACAACATGTACACTGAGGAGTGTATGGAAAACTCCACACTTGTTTGGCTCTACACACACACCACAGGTAAGGTCTATCAACAATTAGGAGTCAGCAAACCCTAGACCAATCATAGGGCCACACATGTCAGGAAATGCAGAACTTGGTACACAACATATACTTCCAGTAAGGCCTGACTTACATCAGACACAGAGTTGCAAGAACACCCATGATCATGATTAGCATGCACACCTAGACCATTGCACTCAAGTTACACATACTTGTAGCACTACAAGTGGAAGTACATGCTGCTAGGAGGTTCTCCCTACAGTTTAATAAGTACCTTGGTAAATAGGGAAGCAGAAGTCTATTGGAAAGCAATTTGCTGTACCAATCTTGGAGAATGTGGGTCTGACAGGCTGACTAAATCTGAGCTGACTTCCAGTGCGACTCCTGTTGATACAAGTGTCATCCACATGACTCACCCCAGTACTCACTGTGGGGCCTACAGGAATGGCCTACAATCCCTAGATAATACCATAGGAAACGCATTGGCCAACTCAAAACATTTGAGAAACTGAAATCCCACTCATGGAACAAGACAAATGATTGCCCAACGCATCACACCTTGCTATGCGTTCAAAACACACAAGTCCATAACCAGCAAACACAACACATAACAGACATATCAACACTTACTGGAGTGGTCGGGGTCCTCAAATGTAGACACCTCTCCCACAGTGTAGGCTGCCGGTCCACCTGTAAGGCATGGAAGGAAGAAATGTGCTTAAAATCTGTGCACAGACCAACAATTTCATTAGCATAAACAATGTGTAGGCTGAATAAGGAAATGGCAGCCATTCAGACATGGCGATACTGCATCTGATATATCACAGCCAACTTGTACATAGCATGGGTCTCCTGTGACAGTTACACACATATCTGCACACATGCATTGGCCCTAACTATCATGTAGTGGCAAACATGCCCCATCATTGGTGACCTCAAAAAAATATGGAGTGTAATCGTCTCATCATGTGCATCCAAGAAAGACATCCAAAGCCTGGTTACTTGAGGACTGCCTTACCAGTCAAACATGCTTTGTGGCCATGACACATTTATGACACATAGGTACAATGTACAGAGGGAGGGGCAGGGACTTTTGTAAGCCCTCCTGTTGTTACAGTTTATTCATTTGATGTGGCCCAGCTATGGTGATTTGCACCAACCATGGAGATGTGAACCCATGTGCATACCTTTGGACTGCCATCCCTAATTGGAATGTGGCACAACTAACTCCAACAAACATTCTAAGATGTTAGCTGAGGGCACCTTACACCTTTTCACGATGTTTCCAAAACCAGATCTGACATGTATCCAAAAAGATAAAGGACCACAATAATCCCAAACATTCATAGTACTTCCGTGAACACTTTCCTTCCACACTCACCAGACTCACATGAGACATATGTCTGAGCCACTTTGCTATAATCAATTGACTTGAAGCCAGCACTCATTTTCTGCATCATGTAGTGATTCTAAAGTCAGTCTAGCTATTGCGTCAACAAAGTTAGCCAATATGTTGGTACATCTTTACTTCCATGGCAAAAGTGCCCTATATAGACATGATTGGCTCCTATTTTGTTTGGTTGTCTGACACAAAGGCCGCACCAATTTACTTCATGGAAAAGTATCCTGTAAGTTTGCTGAGAACGTGCTACCTAACAGCTAGCAATTGTGATCCTTACCATAGTGCATCAATTATCCCTGTATGTTTCCCCAGCATTACACACAGTCAGCAAGTTAGCTGGCAGACATAGTACAAATCATCTGATGTCACTACAGAGCATTTAATTGTGCACATTTACATGATTAGTACTCACCAACAGGGCCACCAATCACGATTCCCAGGTGGTCCAAGAGATCCTGCTCCCTGGTGATGAGGTCAGCCCACCGGTGCTTCAGCTGGTGGTCACTCCTCTGGCTGGCATACACATGCTGCAGGTGATGCAGCACCTTTCCCCACCGGATTCTGCGAGCCTCTGTGTGATACCCCTGTATCACCCTGCCCCCTGCCTCGATCATCAGTGGCAAGAAATGGCACACAAGCCATATGAAGCCCCCCAACTCCTCTTCACCCATCCTGCCAAGACGTGGCCTACCAGACATTGTGGAAATGTGAAACAGAATAGGGGTTAAAGAAATAGAAAGGGGAAAAGGGGGAAAGTAGGGGTACAAATACAGAAGAAAAGTAAACTGAACCACTAAAAGAGCCCAACTATCCCCAAGCTACCACTACCCACAACAGACTCCCACAAACAACAAAAACACTAGGTAAATGGACAAATGTACACAAAACACAGTAGGACAGTATACACCAACAATATTTATTTCACAAATTGACAATAGAGACAGCACACAGGACAAAAAAGCACAAAATCTTAGGACACCACTCTCTACACAGCCACACAGTCTAGAGGAATCATAGACTGCAAAGTGAAAGTGAAAGTACACCCACTGTACATGATCTGTAAACAGGATATCCTATTACATCACTTCCTGTATAAAATGTCCACCCTTTTGCGCGTTATGTGTCATTTTTTGTCCACCAATACTGTATTTGCATAATTTTTTTGATGCACAGGAGTGAAAATTAGCCCGCCTCCAAATAATAGTACATGGCCTGTACAAATATCTGGATGCGGCCTAATGTTCACTCCTGTGCGTAAAAAAAAATGATGCAAATACAGTATTGGTGGACAAAAAATTACGCATAACGCTAGGAATGTCAAAATTTCAGTGCATGAACTGGTTTTGGGCATTTTTTCTGTTTTTATGTTATATAACATTTGGGACACATCAGATATAGGCTGATTGTACCCACTATGGTGTTGATGGTGTATGTTCACATATGTGACATGATATTGCAGCGGACCATGATCCGCTACTACCTTCACAGTATTTTCACGGTTGTCTGACGCACTAGATGGCCATATGTGTGGCCTACATATATGTGTTGCACATATTGGGCATGTTTGGCATAAGGAGAGGATAGCAATGTGATGCACATATGTACAATACCTAAATGCCTTTGGCTCAATGTGTGTGCTTTGGCAACTTATGTATTTGTTGACCAAGTGTGTGTGTATCACATGAAGCATTATTGCACATATGCTTGTATGAATGTGACGCCCATGTGTCCATTCCTTAGATGCAAGTCATTGTGGAAATGAGAGAGGACATGTGTTAGTCATACATGTAGCAACATCGGTAATGTGGACTTCCAAGATTTAGAGTAACATAGACACCACATGTGACAAAGCATGCACCAGATAGATGGCAGATGCTTGTTCCTGGCAATGGTCCACATTTTCAACATCCTATGTCCTAGAGTTTTGGTAACAGCTTCCTAGGCACTAGTTGGTGAATCCCATAGTGAGTCATACACATGCATTGAGGAAGTGGGTACCATGTTGTTTGCCCAGACAGACAAAGGTGAATAACAAACGTATGATGACACCACAGTTGAGGTCATAGAAGTGAGCCACAACTCTCAAGTGGCTGTGGTGGACCAGCAGACGAGGCAGCACGTGTCCACATATTTCCAGTGATCAATTGCACATAGGTGTCTTGTTTATGTGTGTGGTCCAATGATGATCCTGTATATTTTTTGGGTGTAATTTGTCACAGTTCGGTCCAGGACTCATCATGAGTCAGTGGCAGCTATTCCTGTATCTACTGAGTATCCTTTGTTGATCAATGTGAGTAAAGTGGATGAGGACATGAGAACCTACATGGGGATGATCCCACCCTGTCACTAAAGACGTGTAATGAGACAGTCAACAGGGCAACCTTGGTGTGCTGAGTGAGATAATGTCTCAGGTGTCATGTTCCGGCAGGTGTCATTACAACATTTGCACACAGGTTAGCCTCTGCAATTCCCACTGAATCTGGGAACATCATAGCATCTGTGCTGATTATTCTCACAGCTATTAACCACACACGGCCCATCAATATGTTGTGAGCACTGTGATTCTGTGTGTGAACTGTCAGGGTCCTGACATGTGTGGATTTTTCATGGACATTATCAGAGGTTGCTGGTTCTTCTGAAGGCCCCGTACCCAATCCCTGCATACGGCCCTGGGACACTGTCACACTTTGTCCTTCATGCATAAATAAGACCCTGACAAGGGATGGGCCATGAATTTTGCTTTTCACAGAGGATTTAACTCAAATGGTACAGTTAAAAGGCAGATGATGCTATACAATGTATTTGTGTATGCATTGAAGAAGCCCATGCCAATTACCCCCTGATGAATGAGAGGTTTGCTAACGCAAGTGTGGTACATATGTAGACACAGGGATACTTTAGTGTGACGCACAGAGAGATGCCAGTCAGGCTGACAGAATGCAGGGTGAATCAGGATCCAGCAATTTGACAAGTTACATAATCAGTGGTCTGACTAAGACTGTTTGGAGGACGAACTAGAGAGTTGACATGTCAAACTGTGTATGTTATGTGTTTTTGAAGGTGACAAATGAACCCAAGGGCTGTGTTACTCGGCTTAATTAGTATCAATGCTTAACGGTGTATTTGACAAAATGGCAACTCCTTTGCTGTACCAGGCATCAGCAGGGGCAGTGCTTGTTGAAATGGGTGGTGTGCATGGAGGTGATCACAGGTGTGGGCTGCATCTGTTTCTCACAAGTCCTGTAGGTGAGATTTGCATTCTAATGGCCAACAGACTTTTTCACGTGGGAAGCAATCTACAGGTGCTAACAGGGCTTAGAAACTAGAAGCCAGTGTATTAATTAACCTGACGCCCATGCAGTCAGATGTTCTATGACAATGGCATACCATAGGAAAGGGTGTAGCACACTGGACTGCTATTGTTAGTCTGTGTGTGTGTAGAGGAGGGAATATCAGGGTACACATCTTAGTATTCCAGGGACCTCTTCAGACAGGTGGGTTGTGACCAGGTGCATGGGTGTGTCAGGAGTTAGGAAATGGGCTGACATGTACATGGAATGTCATGTGTGGCACTTGTGCTGTCTATGTACAGCTTCTATGGAACTCTGGTCACAGATAGTCCTTGCAAATATTGGATGCAGTTGGAATAACTGCTGTCAAGGGTCTGGTCAGACATTCCTGTTACTGATGCAAAAGCACATTGACTGCCTCATGTATGAGGCTTGTTTTACCCTTATTGAGTGATGGTGTCTTAGTTGTGTGCCATATGCTGCGTTGGACCTTGTTTTCAACATGTATGTGTGAAATAGGTGTGGTCCTCTGCTATTGGCCTTCAAAGGAGAAATGTACATGATGTATGTCATTTATAGTGTGTGTGTAAGTGACCATTGTATGTTACTCATCACATTAGCTCTGGGATTTTCAGTGTCCTAATCAGTATATCAGCAATGCTCCATGAGGCAACACTCTTATTCTGATAAGTAGAGATGAAGGTGTGCAAAAATGATTAGCCAGACCATGATATGGTAATTATTATAGGTGTTTATTTAAATTAGTTCATTAAAGTGGTGATGGTGATTATATTTAAAAGAAATTGTTCACAATATGTTGCCACCTGCGTATACCAGCGGCCGTGTTCTGTAGTTCCCCCTCATGTTGCAGGCCAGCATCCTCCTCTTCCTCCTCTTCAGGCATTTGTGGCTCTGGTTCCAGGAGGGAAATGTTCCTTTTGATGCAAATGTTGTGCAATATTGCACATGTTAGGATGATCTTACAGACCATCTCCGGGGAATATAGGAGGCTACCACCAGTGATGTCGAGGCACCGTAACCTTGACTTGAGGATGCCGAAGGTCCTCTCGACTATGGTGCATGTCCTCCTATGTGCGTCATTGTAGGCACGCTCTGCTGCAGTACTCGGGTTGCCAATAGGTGTCATTATGCATGGTTGGATGCCATACCCCTGATCAGCTGCAAGAGAAAATTAATGGGATCATGTTGATGTAGCTAGCCCTATTGAAATGACCTTTCATGACAGTAGTTGTCTTGTGTTGTCTGTGACTCTTTTGTGTTATAATGTCGCATCCTAGGCTTGTAGGATGTACCTTCTGCATTGTGTTGTTTCCTTGGCTGAACGAGTGTTTGGCTGCTGACCGTTTGTCAGCAGTATGTTTTGGGATTTGCAGTACAGTGTGCCCTCCCTAGCATTGTGACTTGTGATACAGGTGTCCCTGTGTCTTCACTGGGGGTGAGATGATAGTTCCATACACAGGTTAAAATTGACAGTGTTGTTAACACGCTCATATCAATTTACCCTGGACATCCCATACCTTTAAGACTTATGCAATGGATTAATGTAAACGTCATTGGGACACTTACAATTTGCAAGGTGATGTTTAGGTAACCCACTCCACACGTTGTGATCATTGACGTCTTAACATTAGACTGTACACTAATTTCAGATGTGTGACAGGTTCACTGCAGACCTATGAAACATGGCTAGCGATGTCAAGACCTCAGTTTGTTCCTGTTCACATGTTGCTGTTGTGGTGTATGTGTCCTAGAGGGTTGCTGTGCAGTGTATATATAAGTAGGTTTTTGTACTTACCAACAAGTAGTCCATTGCTATACCGTCCATCCTGGAAGTGTTCATTGATGGTGCAGTGAGGGAAGATGGAGGAGTCATGGACACTCCCAGGATATTTTGCCACGATGTTGGTGATCAATCCTTGGTGATCGACAATGGCCTGCACATTGATGGAATGTGTGTGCTTCCTGTTGTGGTAGAGGTGTTCAGTTGCAGCAGCTGGCACAAGGCGTACATGTGTGCAGTCAATTGCACCAAGGACGTTTGGGAAGCCACTAATGAGATAGAACCCGTGTTTTGTTTCCTGCTGCTTCTGCAGTGTGTTAGGGAAGCAGATGTGGCGGGGTGTAAGTCCAATGATGGCATCCAGTACTTTGGGCAAAAAGGCAGAGAATGATGGTTGTGATATTCCGGCAACCAGGGCACCAGTTGTTTGAAAAGAGCCACTTGCCAGCATGTGAAGTATGGCAAGCAGCTTGGTTTCTGTTGGGATGGTGCGGGGTGTCAGCAGAGTGGGTGCCAACTGCGGTTCAATGTTTCGCAGCAGCTGCTGAATGGCCTGCCAGTTCAACCTGTACCTCTGGATGATGTCGTGTTCCGTGAGGCCATGAAGGTGTTGTTGTAGCTGCTGTTGTAGCTGCTGGGCTCTGCGTCTGCGTGCACGCTGGATAAGAATCACCTCCATGTCTCCCTTTTGATGCTCTGCTGCTCTGCTGTTGCTTCTGTGTGTTCTGATTAAATACAGGTGTGTTTTCCCCATTTTAATGCCTGCCCTGACCCAGACGCAAAATTTTGACGCAAATCGGGCTGTGTGCCATTTTCTGGCTCCGCCTCCCGGCTGTGCGTCATTTTTGCCCGGAAGCATAAATATGACGCACGGCCATTTAAGTCATTTTTTGGACGGGAACACCTACCTTGCATATCATGAACGCAAGGCGGATTGCCGCATCCCAAAAATGACACACACGGCGGAATTTTGTCATCCGCTGGCTTGGGCATCAAAGTTTAAATAGGGGCAACGTTTGCACAGAATGTGCGTCAAAATTTTTGACGCACATTCGGTGCAGACGGAGTATGAATATACTCCAAAGGATTTTATCTGGAGCAATGATAGCTCGTGGGGTCCTGGATTGTGGGTAACATGGTAGAATCTTGCCTGGACAAGGCATCTGCTTTGCAATTGTCTTTACCTGGATGGAAGGTTACCACAAAATCAATTTTGCCAAAAAACAGCATCCACCACAATTGTTGAGGCGTCAAAAGTCTAGCTGAACTCATGAACTGGAGATTGCGATGATCTGTGTATACTGTGATAATGTACTTGGCACCTAGCAAATAGTGTCTCCACTCTTTGAAGGCATCACGGATTGCTAGAAGCTTTTTCTCAGCGATCACATAATTTTGTTCAGCCTCGTTCAGTTTTCGTGACATGTAAGCTACAGGGTGTAGCTGACCAGTATCTTTACTGCGCTGTGATAATACTGCACCAATTGCCACATCTGAAGCATCTGCTTCCACTACGAATGGACGTTCAGTATCTGGGTGAGTCAAGACTGGGGCAGTGGAGAAAGCGTCCTTTAAGGTTGAAAAAGCCTTGTCAGCTTCTGGAGACCATACAAATGGTTCTTTCTTTCATAATAACTTGGTGATTGGTGCCACTGTCTGTGAGAAATTATCTGTGAACCTGGAATAGAAGTTTGCAAAACCTAGGAAGCATTGAACATCTCGAACAGTCTTTGGGATTGGCCAATCAGATACTGCTTGTACTTTTCTTTCTGCCATGACCATTCCTCTAAGGGTAAGGATGACCCCTAAAAATTCAACGGTGGTAACATGAAATTCACATTTGGTTAATTTGCAAAATAGATGATGTTTTCGAAGAGCTGTGAGAATCTTTTTGACATGTTTCACATGTTCGACTTCGTTATCAGAATAGATTCGAATATCATGGATATAGACTATTGCAAAAAGAATTGGAACGCTGCTGGTGCATTACAAAGTCCAGAGTGCATGACTGTGTATTCAAACAGACCATATCGAGTTTTAAAGGCAGTTTTCCATTCGTTGCCTTCTCTCATTCTGACTAAGTGGTAAGCACCTCTTAGGTCTAACTTGGTGTAGATTTTGGCCTTTTTAACTTGATCCAGCAAGACAGGAATCAAAGGTAATGGGTATTTTTTTTTTTACTGTGATTTTATTCAATCCTCTGTAGTCTATACAGGTTTGAAGATCCCCATTAGCCTTGGTGACAAAAAAAATGGGAGATGCTGCAGGAGACTTAGAGGGGCAAATAAAGCCATTAGCTAGCAATTGGTCTAAGTATTTTCTTAGGTGCTGGCTTTCGTGTTCTGACAGGGCGTACACACAACAACTAGGGAGGATAGCACCAGGAGTCAGATTAATTTGGCTGTCATTTGGTCTGTGAGGTGGCAAGGGTTCTGCTTCTTTTTCATCAAATCCGTCTAAGAAGGATGAGTACTGCCAGGGCAGCGTTACGTCTTTTTAAGTGGCTGTGGCTATGTGAGATTTGTGAGGAACTGTGACACTCGCTGTCTGGAGACATTTTTCTTTACACAGGAGTGAAAAAAACATGATTTTTCTTTCTTGCCAATTTATTACAGGGTTATGGTAACTTAACCACGGCAATCCAAGGATGATCCCATATTGAGGAGCATGGATGACATCAAAGATTATTTTTTCTACGTGTTTGGTATCTTGATTCCCCCCTTTACAGATCACAGACAAGGGCAGGGTCTGTAGAGTCACTGGACCTCCAACTAGGAGCTTTCCATCTACGGCTTGTACAATTTCTGGTGTTTTCCTCTTCTTGCATAGGATCCCCCATGTTTGAACCAATTGTGCATCAATAAAGTTACCAGTAGCCCCGGAGTCCACTAAGGCTTTCTTTAGATAACTCTTCTTTTTCACTAGCACTTCTAGGTCTAACTTCAGATGTCTTGACAGTGAAGGGTCCATAGTTACACCCAAGAGCAACCCCTCTTTATGCCTTGGGTGTTCTAGTTTTCCTGCCTGATTTGCACATTTGCTACCACTTTCTTGGTGGGAATTTGTTTGCTTTTCGGTTTTACTGTACATTCTTTGATGAAATGGCCCTTTCGACCAAGGTGCAGGCATTGTCCGTTCTTTCTAATTAGGTCTTTCTCTTCTTTCGTCAAGGGCCGTCTGATAGTTCCAATTTCCATTGGCTCATGATTATGCTCTTTCTGAACTCATGATTCTCTGCTTCATGAACACGCCAGGAATGTTTCTCAGTCTTTTTGCATTTTCCCTGTCGTTCAGCAAGACGATGGTCTAAGTTCAAAACAAGATTTATCAAATCTTGACAATCCGTGGGGTGAGGATCGATTTGAGCAAGAATGTCTTTTAGCTCATCTTTGAGTCCTTGGTAGAACAGGCCTGCTTGCTTTTCTTCAGGCCAGGATGTTTCTGCTATCAGCCGATCAAAGCTAGCCAAGTAAGAAACTAGGTCTTCATTGCCTTGCCGCAATTCTAGCAGTTCCCGGTCTGCGGATAGAGTAACTGTTCTTCGATCAAACACTCTTTCAAATTCCCAGACAAAGTTTCTCCAATTATGAAGCAGGGGACTGTTTTTACGCACAAGAGGGATTGCCCAGGTGGCCGTATCTCGAGTCAAATAGGATAGCAGGAAGGCCACCCTGGATTGAGCATCACGGAAGGTGTTTGGTTGACAAGTGAAATGCAATTCTACTTGAGTCAAAAAGGATTATGCTTTCTGAGGGTCACCTGAAAACCTTTCTGGAGAAGCCAAAGGAATGGCTGAGGGAATTGTGAGGGAAATGTTAGTTGGAGGATTTCCTCCTCAACCTTGAGGAGGAGAACCAAACCAACCCGCACCTAGAGGACCTTGCTCCTTCTTTTCTACTCTATCTTGTAACTGACTCACTCTCTCTGCTAGACTGGTTGCTATATCTTTAGATGCTACTACCTCCGACTGGAGCTGCGTAACTACTTTAACTAAATCATCCAATGTGGCCATATTGACAACCTAGCGCAAACCCGGAGGATTAAAAATCCGTGGCTCACTATTCTGTCAGGGAGACCGGATCCTCTGGGTTTGCGCCTGTTCCCAATATGTCCACCTCTTGGCAGCTCCAAACTCTACTAGCTATTATAGCACAGAGTTAAAGAATGGCCAAACGGGGGACGGGGTTTTAGGTTGGGAATAGTGGGGAAGGAGACCTGTGGGAGCAAGTGTTAAGAATACAATAGCAAGATTATTCACATTGATTTCATAAACTTTGTTCCAAATATTTATACACTGATAACATGAATGATCAAGGGCTTTTCTATTACATTACCTTATTAGCTCTGGGTACCTGGAAAATGAAGAAGCATTATGCAAACTTTCATATGAGCGTTTTTAGAATAACATCTTATGCTCTGAACATTGAAATTTCTCAAGTTAGTTCTTGAAATAGCAACTACGTTATAACAAGACTCAACAAACACATTAGTTTTCATGAATGAACTGTGATAGACTCATAAATGATACTGCAAGGTCACAGTCTGTTCTACATTTTAGAATTCAATTGTCTAGAAATTATTATGTACTTTAATACCAAACTATGCATCAAGATTTCAATGCCTAGTAATGATCGCGCACTCTGCCGATCTGAAACACAAGAGATAAATACCAAGAATGAATTGCGCACACTGTTGCCGATTCGTACATCAAGATTCAAATGACATGAAATGATCGCGCACTCTGGCGATCAGTACTGCAAGAGTTAAATGCCAAGAATGAATCGCGCACACTGTTGCTGATTCGTACATCAAGATTCAAATGCCATGAAATTATCACTCATTCTGCCGATCTGGACTACAAGACTTAAATGCCATGAAAACAATTGCTCACGCGATTACCCAAAAAGGCCCAAAACTCAAATATTTCTGAAAACGGAGTCGGAGACCTAACCCGACCTCCGCCTTACCGCCCTGCTTGAGGATCACGCAGGTAATGTGGACAGGATCTGGAAAAGCCTAGGCTGGCCTCTGGAACAGGAGCTCAGGAAAATGCTGCTGCTCTGCACTGGGACCTCTGAATAGTGAGTACGTGGAGCTGGGCTGGGTCCCTTAAATAGACCCAGACCCCGCCCACATGCCACACCCAGCCAGACTGCAGGAAAGGATTCTAGAAGGGCTCAGAATAGGGACCACACCCTAACCACTACCTGTAATCCTGCAGCAAAGCCTTGAAAATGAACAATACATTACAAACAGAATTTATGACATCTCAAGATAAATCTCTGCAATGCAAAAGGTTAACATACTGCATCAACACACAATATATGAATTATTACATTGCATCAGGATTGGCTTTTTGCATTACGTCGCCTGTAGAGCGTGCACTGTCCCGTTGTTGACATAACCTTTACATTCCAAAGGCATCTACATCATAGCATTCTAATACAAAATGCACAGAACTGAGAATTCAGTGGAACTATACTCCCAGCAAACACCTATGATTTAACATAAACCCTAGGGAAGCCCAGGGAAAAGCATTCATGACATCAGACACCATTCAAAGCTCTTATGTTATTTTTACTCTTGCTTGCAGATCAGTTTTGACACTCAGCATCATCAGTTTAGTGGCACATTGAGACTTCCATTCTTTTTCTGGACTGTCACAAACAAACTCTCCCAGAGTGATGGACTGGTACAGTTATTAAAACTTTTTGGCTGGTGTTGGGTGGGGATTTTGGCATTGTAAGAAAACAACGCTGAAAGCACTCTACGGGAATTGAAGACAAGGATCACAGAGAATGGCAGAGGTTTTGCATGGGCTTAAGTATTAAGTCCTGATTATAATGATAAGAAGCTAACACACTTCATTGTGGCTATGAAGTAGCCACTCTCACCAGTGGAGGAAGATGTAGAGTTCTTACATTGTTAAATAAAACAACACTTAAACACCAATTTGCTGTAAACCACAAAGAGTGAGAGTATCACTGTGCAAAGTACAAGGCCCACAACACTTCAAATCATGTTGCACAAATGGGAAATGTTACCTCATAGATTGTGGATAACATATAGGTCTTGGTCTTTTTCTAGAGATCAAACTGAGGTGCATATTTATGAGAACTCTTACAATACTGTGTTGCGGCAATGTTGAGTCCAAAACTTACACTGTGTTGTGGCAGGTTCTTGCATCATTAATGCGCCATATATATGGTATGGTGCACCATTTCGCAAGCTCTAAAGGTGCATCAAAATGTTGATGTCTCATTGAGAAAAATGACACAGTGTCATAACACAACTGCTGCCTTTTGTGACGCAAAGCTGATTCACATGTCGTAAAGCACTCTTACATGCCTCAAAACATGATTGTGGCATTCATTACGGACATGGCGGTTCAGACCGCCATGCCGGTGGTGGAGGAAAATGCGTCCATCGGCATGGCGGTCTGAACCACCCTATTATGAACAAGGGAGGGCCACATGCGGTCCTCCGCCACCGCCAGGCTACTGCTGACAGGCAGCCTGACGATGACGGAATACTTTATCCGACAGGGCAAGGCTGCTGATAAAGAACCCTTGTTCCTTTAGTCTTTACCTGGCGGGCTCCCCTGCTAGGGAAAGTCTGGCAGAAGTGGTGCTCCAGGGCCCGCCTGGGGGCCCCTGCACTGCCCATGTTCTAAGCATGGGCAGTGCAGGGGCCCCCGTGCAGTGCCCCGTCGTGCAGTTCACTGCCTGTAAATCTGCATGACAGGTGCTGCTGCACCCGCCGCACAGCGACATTGATGACGGCTCCATGTGGAGACGTCAGCAATGTCCCAGCCCACAATTCAGCTGGACCGGCGGGCGGAAACACTGTTTCCGCCCGCTAGCCCAGCAGAATGTCCATTATATGGCCGGCGGGGTCTCAAGGGGGCTGGCGGTCTGTAAAAAAACTGCCAACATGAACACGGCGCGGTTTCCTGCCGTGTTCATAATGACCCCCCCCCCTGTGTCACTTAGGAGTGCGTTGCGTGGGGTGGGGCGTAAAGAAAACAATGCATCTCAATACAAATTGCCATTTGGCAATCCATACTGGACAGAATCAACAGTGTAGGGCAAACAGAAAGGAAAGTGCCAGAGTTGAAGAATCAGTGGCATGACCATAAGTGCAGGACTGCAGAGAAACTGACTAGCAAACTTAGGGCAGCCATGAGGACCAGAGGAAGACCTGATCTCCAGGACAAGTTGGACCTATTGCAGGAGCTGGTGGCGTTACTGGTCCCAACAGAGTTGGTGGCCCAAGTTCCTGGACAGGACAGTGCTGGGCTCGAGGACCAGAAAGAATGACAGGGTAAGTGAAAATAAGGAACCATATTGTTAAAACATTTATGCAGTACAGCAGGACATTTTGCTGCACTGCTCTGCCTGTGGGCATGTGAAAGGGCAGGAATGTCTCACATATGAATTCATTCATCACATAACTGTGAATCAATTGCCCAGTCACATACATTTATGTTCAGGCCTGAAAGTTTTTATGATCTATGTGTGATATGCTGGCCAAGTCCAGGTTGTCCATTGAATCCTGGGACTTGTAGTGTAATGTACAATATGAGAGACTAGGACTACAAGTCCCACAATACAAAGCAAAAACACAGGACTGGAGGAGCACATTATGCATGGACCTTGGAAACTGTGCAGATATGTCAGTGCCAATGCTGTCAACCTTGCACCATGAAGCACCGGTGCTTCGCTTGTGGCTAGGTAGCCAAAAGTAGAATCTAAATAATGTAAAGGGCCACCTTCCTGCACAAAACCAATTCTGTGAGGCATATTCCTAATTCTATGTGTGCTGCGGCACACATAGAAAGAGGAAAAAACAAGTAGAATGAGACCTATTTCTCCACACTATGGCTCTACTGGGAAGGTATAAGATTTTAGCACTCTTGTAAATCTAGGAACAAATCAAAAACCATGGGAGTTGTGTTGGAACACCCATGCAGTGCCCTTGGAACGCCTTTCCAGGGCAGAGTAGTGCTAAACAGTGATTTACACTGCATTGGTTTACTCCAGATTTTTTGAGCCACCAGAGCCATGAAAGTGGCTTTGCATGGTTTAAAACTTTTTACTTAAGCTTCGCGTCACTCTTGCACCATGTTACGTGGTGGTCAATAGCATAATGTACCAGATGTTGGTGGTGTTTGTGTCTTCTGTGAGTCACTGTATGTTCTGGGTGTCATCATTGTGTCAGATTAAGTAGAGTCCCTGGGTCTGAATGATGATTGCCAGAGGTACAAGGGAGTGTGGTTGAGTGAAAAGATTAGCAGGACTCTGCATGTGAGTTTATAGAGTTCTGAGGAAATGGAATGAGCTTCAGCTGTTGCATATTTCCAAGATTGATGGTAGCTGTCCCCTTCAGAGATGGTTGTCAGTGTCTTCTGTTCTGGACCCTGGAGAAGATAGTGTGTGTGCTAGGAAACAATAGGACTCCATAAAAAAGTGAAGTATGGTATACATATCTCCTTACCCATTCCTGTAGTGTAGCAAGGTTGCTTGCTGTACAGAGTTGCATGCATGTGTATTAAGTTTGACCCATAGGCCACACGTTTTTGTACAATTGCATGCAAGACAGTACACAAAGGCAGTTTGGTGTGTTTTTCTGTGTGAAACGAAGAGCGCAGGATAATTTGTAAGACATAACAACACATCATGACATGGTCCCTACTGTGGTGTTAACTAATGGCTAGAGGGAATGTAGGCACCCTAGTGACATGGTGCAATGGTCTCAGCAGTGATGTAAAGAAGCTAATGTGACATCAGCGTAGGCACAAAACAGAGAACAGCAAAATATATAAAATGGGCCCTTTACTTGCACTCCCTCTTTCAGGCAGGGCAGGCCAACAAGCTGTCCATCTGCATAGGGATTGTGTCCCATTACACAAATAGGCCCCCTTGTTTATTCAGAGGTTAGTGAACAAGATAAAGGTATTGCCATGTGAAAGGCAACAATAGTGTAACATGGCCTCATCTATTTCTATAAACATATGTTCTACATGTGCATGTGTACTTACTTGAAAGTGAAAACAATCAGTCCGAATTTCTACAAAACATTTATGTCTACATTTATCATGGACCATCTTTGACATATTTCTATCTCTTTCCAGAGGGACAAACAGCACCTCCTGTAGAGCAGCCTGTCTTTGATGACCAACCTATTGAGGACACCATCTTTAAACCCATGGATGATGACACCTTTCAACAATTCCTGGACTCTATTGGTTTACCACCTCTGGTCTTGGCAAGTGAAGGCAACATTACATGGTCGCTAGAGGAACCGCCATTTACAGGACTTGCTCAATCTAGCAAACAGAATGGCTGATGTGGTGCTGGCAGGGATTGAGACCATAGTGGCAACAGTGGCAACCCTAAAAGGAGGCCGTAGGTGTCTGACCCCTAATAAGAGTGTGATAAAGGCTGTTACAGACACCTACGCATGGCTCCAAGGGAGTCCCTATGTGACATTGCTGGTATTGTGATGCAGAGGGGATAACATCAGCCCTCTACTTCTCACACCAGTGAAGTTGTTATGCAGATGGCTGCCATCTGTAACATCATGGAATCAATGGGGCGCAAGTTGGACTCCTACATTAAAACAATGGATGACCTCAATCGCAACATTGTTGCTTTGTTCGCAGTCCACCTAAGCCTTGTCAGGGATTTCCTGGACATCTAACTGGCAAAGACAAATGCTGGCGGGGATAAGGAAGCCACATCTTCTTACTCTGATGTGTGTGTGTGTGCCTCCGTTGCATCCCATGCAAACACCACCTACTGCAGGAGTGGCACAACACTCATCATAGAAGAAGATGTAGAGTTCTTACAATGTTAAATAAAAATAACTCTTAAATCCAATTTGTTTTAAACCACAAAGAGTATTTTATGTTTTGTTTTCTGAAATAACAATATATACTATGGTGGAAGTGCAAAACTCTTTTGCATATCAAGAACAGTGAGCTTCAGTCATTGGCACATGCTGTCTTTGGATATGCATCTACACCAAGTGCAACCACTGCAATGGTGTGTGAACACTGTGGGGCTTATTTATACTCTGTTTGCACCAAATTAGCGTCATTTTTTAAAACTCTAATTTGGTGCAAAACTAACTCCATATTTATACTTTGGTGCTAGACCCGTCTAGCGCCAAATTTATGGAGTTGAAGTCATTTTTGTAAGTGGAGACCTATCTTGCCTTAATGAGATGCAAGGTAGGTGTTCCAATGCAAAAAATGACTCTATGGCCTTAACACCATATTTAGGGGCATATTTATACTCTGCGGCAAATTTATACTCTGTTTGCACCGAATTAGCGTCATTATTTTTACTCTAATTCGGTGCAAAACTAACTCCATATTTATACATTGGTGCTAGACCCGTCTAGCACCAAGGCCCTGATTTATACTTTTTTTGCGCCGCATTAACGTCATTTTTTGATGAAAAAGTGGCACAAACTTATAAAATATTGGCCCTTATTTATACTTTTTGCTGCAAAACTGTACTAACTCAGTTTTGCACCAAAAGGTTTTGCACCGGCTTGCACCATTTCTGTGCACCAGCCGGGCACCATATTTATGGAATGATGCAAGCCGGTGCAAAGGGTAGGCTAGAGTAAAAAAAAATGACTTTAGTCGGGTGGGGCTGGCAGTATAGAAGAAGAGGGTGACTTTAGGCAGGTTAGAGTAAAAAAAATGACTCCAACCAGATTAGCGTCATTTTATGGTGCTAAACCTACCATGCCACATGACTCCTGCCTTAGAAAAGGTGGAGTCATGCCCACCACCCCAATGGCCAGCACAGAGGACAAGGGTCCCCTGGGCATGGCCATTGCACCCTGTGCCATGTAAGGGGGCCCATTTCAGGGCCCCCATGGCACTTTAAAAAATAAAGTAAAATACTTACCTGTGCTTACCTGTACTTACCTGGGATGGGGTCCCCCATCCTCCGCAGTCCCTCTGGTGTGGGTGGGGTGCTCCTGGGGCCTGGGGAGGGCATCTGTGGGCTTATTCCGTGGTGTTCCACCCTTGAAATAGGCCCACAGGTCTCCTAATGCCTGCCCTGACCCAGGCTTTAAAAAATGGGGCAAAGCAAGCTTTGCCCCATTTTTTGACCCCTCCTCCCTCCCTTGCACCATTTTTGCATGGGAGTATAAATATGGCGTTAAGGCCATTGAGTCATTTTTTGCACGGGAACATCTACCTTGCATCTCATTAAGGCAAGGTAGGTTTCCAATTCCAAAAAATAACTTTAACTCCATACATTTGGCGCTAGACGGGTCTAGCACCAAAGTATAAATATGGAGTTAGTTTTGCACCGAATTAGAGTACAAACAAATGACGTTAATTCAGTGCAAACAGAGTATAAATATGCCCCTTAGCGTCAATAAATGACACGAATCTTGTTAGAGTCATTTATTTTGACTCTAACCTGCCTAGCGTCATTTTTTTTACACTAGCCTACCCTTTGCACCTGCTTGCACCATTCCATAAATAAGGTGCCCAGCTGGTGCTAAAAAATGGTGCAAGCCAGTGCAAAATATTTTGGTGCAAAACTGCGTTAGTGCAGTTTTGCACCAAAAAGTATAAACAAGGTCCTGTGTTCCCTCCGGTAGAATGTCAGTGTGTAACAACAACCTGCAATCAGTTGAGTGACACATAGTGGGAACTTGCTTCTAATCACTCAAATACTTACCACCTTTATTTGGGATGTGTGAGGCCTATGAGGCCATAACAGTTCCACTCACCCATGTAAATGTTGCTCAGTAAACAGAACATTATCACCCAAATTTGAGTTATTCACTACTCATATAGATGAAATTCTACACCACAGAAATCTGCATAGTTGTAAAACATTGATAGGCAGATACCCATGCCCATATTCCTCAGGAATTAGCAGCATACCTGTGCCATAGAAGGATGCACAAGGCCAATCCCATACTTTGAATATCAGTAACCAAGAAGTGCTTCCTGGCACCCTGTGATACTGGTGGGGATAGTCCTGTTGTGGTTTGGGAAATGCTGCCACTCCTCCAGGTCCAACTTGCCCTTACTGTTGGTGTTTTGCAGCCATTCTCCGGTAGGCCTTTGCAATTTTTCTAATGAGCCTGTAGCAGCCACGTCTGGTCTCACATGTCCTGGCCATGTCTGGTGTCTTGTTGTCTAGGCAGTGAAAGTAAACACATATTACATCGACTTACAAATGTACATGTTGTTTCCAAAAGTCGGCTGACATTGTTATGCTATCATAACTGCAAGTCCGGATTATCACCAGATATTGAGATAGAGTTATGGACAATACGCCATCATTCCAAAGACATATCCTAATACAACATGTGAAACTGACTTAAATGAGGACTGTGTAGGTGTACAATATGTGAAGGTTGTCACAATATGGTAAATTTAGACATGATCTATATGTTTATGCTTTTTGTGTTTGTCTAGCATCATGCAAGAGGGGGAAAAACAGGTCAGAAACATATGTGAGCAGTGAAAAGGTAAGCAAAGTACAGCTAGAGTGCTACTGCATTGCATTACATTTCTGTTACTTCAGCAAACATTGCTGATTTGACTTGCTCTAGGTCAGGTAGCCACTCCATAGATGAAGGGTTGATGCCACTCCCCACCCTCCTGCAAGACTTTGACGTGGAACACTTCAACAATTTTGCCTCTGGCAAATACAGTATAATCTGACTTTAAACATCTGGTTACAGTTGTAACAGTACCAATATATTTACTTTTATGTACACTCATTCCACTTGGGCTGCATTCATCAGCACATGTATAACATATGTAAATGGATCTCAAGAGTGTATGTATGCATACACAAATACACACCTGTACAAGAACTTTGTTGGATACAAAACAGGGCCCCCTGCACCATGATGCAAGGGTACCTGCATTGGTGCTAGCTAGTCTAATTTGCTTCACAAGTAGGTGAGCAGTGTAATGCCCTGTGTGCTGGTAGCATGTCCATTCCTGCATGTGCACTAATAGACAGTGGGGCACATGACTTTATACCTAGCATCAAGTGAATGCCTCATAGAAATGAAACATGAGGGACATACGGGCCATGGACCTTGTTAGTACTGGCAACCTTGGAGTAGTCTCCCTTGTCTTTTTTGCCTTTGCTTTCTATGTTTTGACTGTGTGCAGGACTCTGTTTTGGCTGGTTTTGTCACTCTGGGCACTTTACCACTGCTGACCAATACTAAAGTGCAAGCGCTCACTATGCAAATTGCATGTGTAATTGGCTTTTCCATGATTGGCATATTTGATTTACTAGTAAGTGCCTGTTAAAGTGCACTAGAGGTGCCCAGGGCCTGTAAATGAAATGCTACTAGTGGGTCTGCAGCACTGATTGTGCCACCCACATAAGTAGCCCTTTTAACATGGCTCAGACCTGCCACTGCAGTGTCCGTGTGTGCAGTGTTGCCCTGCCGATTCGGCCTGGCAAGTGTACTCACATGCCAAGCCCAAACCTTCCTTTTTCATTCATGTAAGGCAACAGTAAGGTAGGCCCTAGGTAGCCCCATATGCAGGGTGCAGTGTATGTTAAAGGTAGGACTTGTACTGAGATGTTTTACATGTCCTAACAGTAAAATACTGGCATCCTCGGTTGTCACTGTTGCACGGCTTATCTCTCTCATAGGTTAACATGGGGGATGCCTTTAAATAACTTTAAGTGTAATTTCCCTTTGGGAGCAGATAGAGATGTGGAGTTTGGGGTCTCTGATCTCACAATTGAAAACACATATTTTGGTAAAGTTGTTTTTTAAATGATCTGTTTGAAAATGCCACTTTTAGAAAGTGGCCATTTTCTTTCTTAAACCATTCTGTGACTCTGCCTGCTTGTGTATTCTCTGTCTCGGTCAGACTGACAGGTCGGCTGTTTGTGAATCTCCACTAGACAGCGACACAAAGGGAGCTGGGATGTAGCCTGCATATCCTGATGAGCTTTCTGGACTAGAGTGGAGGGAGGAGTGGTCCCTTACACCTGACTGGGCTATGCCTTCCCTCACACAATGTAGCCTCCAACCCCCTGGTATGTGTCTGGGGTCAGGCCTGGGCAAGGTATGATCTTGTGAACAACAGAGACTTTCCTTTGAAGTTTGCCTACTTCAAATGCAAAAAGGGGTATAAGTAGTGTACTCAAAAACCCAGATTTTAAGATTACTTCTGGAACCAAGAGGAACCTCTGCCAAGGAGAAGAGCTGAAGAGCTTAGGAGAAGTGCTGCCTCTGCATGTGACTGTGCTTTGTTGGGTTATTCTGCAGTTGCTGCTTCTGCCTGTGAAAGGGGGCGAAGACTGGACTTTGTGGTATATTCCTGCTTGAAATGTTTCTCTAAGGGCTTGGGCTGAGCTTGCCTCCTGTTTTGAAGTCTCAGAGCCATCAATGACTTCCTCTGCCAGCACCTGGACTCTCTGCTGACACACCTGCCCTGCTCAGTGGTGCCCTATCCAGTCCCTGGGCCTATGAATGTGAAGCTGGTAGAACAAGGACTGATTTCAACGCACAGGAAGCTGTACGGGGAAAATACTGATATGCCACCTGCAAAGCAGCTGTAAAAATGACGAGCCACCCGCCTCGCAGCTGAAAGTGATGCACCACCTGCATTGCGGCTAGGAAATTGATACATCACCTGCATCATGGCTGGAGAAACTATGCAAAACCCACTTGCAGCTGCTGAAAACGCTGCAACTTCCACGCAGAGCAGTTTTCCATGACCTTTCAGCAGGAGTTCAAGTGCCAAAATCATCATGAACCTGTGTGGATCCGAGGTTCCCTGTCTGGAATTCGATGCATTGCTCTTTTGTGGGAGAGAAAAACAACGCATCGCCTACCCGACCGAAGAAGAAACGAAGTACAGCTTCCCTTGCGAGTAAGGAATCAACGCATCCCTGACTATTTCGACTCATGCTCTCCCATGCCACTTTATTTTTTACGCAAACCAGGGACTTTGTATAACAACAATGTTTCCATTCTTTTCTATGGAGTACGACTCTTTTTACTTTAGAAATTCATATCTTGACTTGTGTATATTGGATTTTTGTCATTCCGGTCTTCTTTGATTTGATAAATATTGCCTATTTTTCTAAACTGGTATGGTGTCCATTTTGTAGTGTTCTAACTGTATTACTGTGTGTGTTGGTGCAAATACATAACACATTACCTTTGAGATAAGCCTGACTGCTTGTGCCAAGCTACCAAGGGGGTGAGAAGGGGTTATCTTAAATGAGTATATCCCTTGCCCTGATTAGACTGAGTGTCCCTGCTTGGACAGAGTGCAAACTGACTGCCAACCAGAGATCCCATTTCTGACAGGCCTCGTTCACAAAGATAAAGCTAGACTTTTGGAATAAGTTACACCAAAAAGTCTAGCTTTACTACTCTTCAGTATTCACAAAGGTAAGTTATGAGTAGTATGTTTGTGTCCTTACTCAGGGCGGAATCTCTGCGCTGAATACCGAAAGTCATAAATTTAGGCTTTTGGTCTGTTTAACTTTGTGAATCTGGCCCCGTGAGTCTGGCATGGCAGTGCCAACCCACATGCTGACTAGTGCATTTGTCCAGTTGACCATACCATGTCAGTGACATGGCATTCATGCATTGATGCCTACTGTAACTCTGTAGGTGTAACACCTTTGACATTTGCACAATGTGCTCCAGATATGCATATTGCACTGAGATATGAAGCCTGACATCCAATTTACACTTGCAAAGCCATATGACCAGGTAGATGTGAGCATCTGCTCTCACAATGTACAAGCGTTAGGTAATGATTTGTACAACACCATGGATCATTGGAGTTGCAGGCCTACATCCCTGCAGCCTCCACAACATCAGTGTATTTGTAACTCTGTCACACTAGTTCACCTTGTAGTGACATGGACTACTCTGAGGGAGGTTCAGGCACCCCTGATGCTGGATTACTGCAGCTCAGCCATACCTCAGGTAAATGTAGATATTATCTTATTTAACCATACTAATGAAAATGTGCAAACACCAAAGAATGCCTCTGACATATAGGCCCTCATGTCATTGGCGGTAATGACCGCTTACCGCCGCTGCTACCTACTGTGCGCCATATTATGACCATAGCCGGAATTCTGCCAGAAGCCTGGCGGAATTCCTGCTGCTGTCATGGCGGCAGACGGCGGTAAAGTGGCGCTGCTGCCAGCAGCAGCGCCACACCAGTAGACCGCTGCCGACCGTATCCTGATCCATAATACGGCCTGGCAGTGTTCTGCTGGCTGATGCTGGTGCTGGCAGCAGTGCCACGTCCCGTCTCCTGCCGAAGGACCCCCTGCAAGCAGGTAAGTCAGGTGCTTCAAAAGGGGAGGGGGGTGTTTTGTGTTGGGGTGTGGGTATAAGTTTGTGTGTGTGCATGTGGAATGATTTTGTGCATGAATGGGTGTGAGTGTGTGTGTGTGTGTTGTGTTGTGTGACTGTGTGTGTGCTTGTATGTATGTCAGTGTGTGGATGTGTGTGTGAATGTATGTATGCATGTATGGGTGAATGTTGGTATGAGTGTGTATATGCGTGTGTATGTTGGTGTGTGAATGTGCGTGCATGTTGTAGGGGGTCAGGAGTGGGAGGGGGAAGCTGGGGAGGACTTTGGGGAGGAGGGCGAGGGCAGGGGAGACCCCTATCAGTGTCAGGGAAGGAATTCTCTAGCACTTATAGTGCCTACCACCATGGTTTTCGTGGCGGTGAAAAAGCCACGAAAACCATGGCGTTATGCAAGGTCATAATCCCACGGGTGGGACAGTGATGGCTGCCTGGCTGGAGACTGTAGTCTCCAGCCCGGCGGCTGTTACTGCCCTGGCGGACGGAGTGGTACATTGGCGGTTTGTCCAAACCATCATAATTTGGGGAAAGGTACCGCCAGCCTGTTGGCAGTACCTTTCTCCAAAATACCGCTGTGGCCAGGGTCATAATGAGGGCCATAATGTTTTCATTGCTGCTGGTCAGCATCATACCCTTGCACAATTACCCATGTGAGAATCATCGGTCATAGGCAGACCAAGGCAGCACTGTGATGGGAAAGGGCTGGCATACACTGTATGTGACATTGTAAGGGCCGTACCAGAGTTATCATGATGCTGATACAGAGAGAGCTGACTAGCGTCAATGCTTACTACCTTGCAACGTGTGTTGGGGTACATGCCTTGTAAGCAGGTTTGTATTGTTTGTCCTATGTTCCTGCACACTTACATTTGTGTGAGGCATACTTATCTGTCCATGTCTGCTGCACAATGCAGCACACATGTAACATTTAACATAAATTGAGATTTTACATAAATTTCCTCCTTACCCATCAACTGTGGCCGTCTGGCATTTTTGGAGCATTCCATAATCATTCATGTATGTTAAATTGGGTAATGCTTAGAACTCCATGTGTGTTCAATGTGAAAAAGCACACAAAACTCACTGAACAGCCCCCTGGGCCAGGGTATAGCAACACAGCTATTGGCCCAACGTTGCTTCATGCTGGCTTTATAAAGCCACTGAGGCACACAAATTGGGCTGATGTTGCTTCAGTAATTTACTTTATTCATTCCAATGCACATATAGGCAAGTTACATGGTGCAATGTAAAACTACCACATTTCAAATGGTGCCCCTTTAATGTTTGAGTTTTGCATCACTACTCTAGCAAAATTACTACATGCAGACAGTATATACATAGCTAGATATCCATGGGGTATCCGATCTTGGGAGGTCCACCAGATCAGCCTCTCGTGCCACTACATAGGTCAAACAATGTTTTATTTATGAGACGGTGCAATCACCTCCAAAGGTTCTGTTCATGTGCCCATTGCATCATTTCCTGGGTGTGTCCAGTACTTTTCCATTGCTGGTGCATTGCTACTCAATGGGGACATTGCATGATGGATACACTGCACAGTAACACTTCTGCACTACAGTCAGTTCCATGCAGTGGCGGTGATGCACAGGGTCAGACCCAAGCAACAGGGGCAATGCATGGCTTCTAAGCAACGCAAAAGGGGTGATGCACAGGGTCTGAGCTGCACAACAAGGACAATGTGCTAGATTTACAGTAGAAGGATGGCTTCTGCTGAAACAAACACCTTAGGCCTTTATTGGTCCTGAACAGACAGATCAGAGTGACAGATCGCAGTGTCCAGGTGCTAAAGCAGGGTGGTTGTTAGTCTTTCATGTCCCTGACACTTAGGGGCCTTTTTATGAGAAGAGTTGCATTGCTCTTGTACCACGCAAAGTGGTGCAATAGCGATGCAAATTCCAAATGAAATGTATGGCTCTGAATGATGCTTGAAATCAAGATTAAAGCAATGCAGCGCAAATCGTTGCTTTGCCTTGCTTTGCCCTGGAAATGTATCTGTGCGTGTTGTGTGTGTGTTCCCATGCAACTCTCATGGTTTTAGATGCATTTCCAGATTTATTGAAACTGGTAGACATTGGAATGTGTAAGAAAGAGATGCCAGGAGAGGCGTAACCATGAGTAATACATTTAATTATCCTTGTTACTTCATCTTTCAATGTGTGCTGCATTCAGCAGCACACGTAGCTTGAGAAATATGCCTCTTAGGATTTCTTTTCTGGAAGGTGCACCTTCATGCACAAAAACAATCCTTCATGAGAAACAAGCACCTTTGCACCATGATGGAAGGGTGTCTGTGTTCGAGCTAGGCAGCCAAAATGGCACCAGCAAAGCAGGAAAAAGCAGGAATACATCCTAATATTTTAAATACAGCGAATTCCTGCACTTTCCCTGTCATGCAGTGCAGCAAGGTGATTTGCTGCACTGCATGGCAAAACTTGTTAATCTACACCAGTGTTTAGTTCTACACTACCTTAGAACTGTACTAGAGTGTGCCACATAGAACATAAAATAGTAGCATGCACACATTGCTCATGTGCACACTGTTTAACATTTCAGCCCATGTGTTGAAATGTTAAACAGTGTGCACATGGGCAATGTGTGCATGCTACTATTTTATGTTCTATGTGGCACACTCTAGTACAGTGTACACATACGTTGGTGCTTGACTTTAGACATGGGCGCTTCACACATTTACCTTCTCTGAATTCTTGAGGTGATGGGATGGTTGGCAAACATCTCCCTTGTCTTACTTCTCTGGTTAATGCCACACATTGCTACTTCATCTGATTATTGTGTTCTTTTTCAGGCCTTTGAGTCTCCTTGCATTTCGGTGCAAAGCATGGCAAATGTATATTTTGTCAACTGTGAACGGATGTGGTATTTACATCAATCCACCCAAGAAAGGTAACACGTGTAGTGTTTTGTGGATTCCCACCCATTCATGTATACCACCTTTAAAAATGAAATTTTAACACTTAGCCCTGGTACTAGGCCCCGGTCCATGACAACTGTCACTCATGATCTGTGACGGTATATTCAACAACATATGCTCCTGCAAAACGCTGCCATTCTGCATGCTAGTCCATTTGTATGACAAACTACAATGAGGAGTTTGCCTACGGTACTGACATTTTGAGAGATTTGTATTTTATCATTCACTGAGTTGCTGCTACAGGACACAGCAAGACTACTAGCTCTGCTCCACTGCACTGCACTGCTTAAGTGCGGGAGGACAGGAACAGATGATTAATATGGAGACGTGGCAATCCTGCCCTGTCCCTTTCATGCAGTACACTGCATAACATTAGCTTGCAGTGTTGATTGTTTTATTTTTTGGTGTTATGGTCCTATCCTGATCAACAGCTCAAACAACATGATTGTTACATGCTGAGGCCTACATCTACTTGAAAAGATGTGAGTGTCTTGACTTTTACATTGACTTTTACATCTACACAGCATAATTAATGAGTTCAAAATGTATTTATAGGTTGACAAGTTGACATATTTTTGGTCAGAATTACCATCAGGAGATATAGTTTAACTAACAAACCCACAATCTCAGTCAGTCAAAAAATACTTTTTTGTGGCTGATAGCCATAAAAGCACATTATAAAAACAATAAATATATACTTTAATTATACATGTAGACCATGATTGGATCAGAATTAAGCAGTGATACATCTTCATTTAAAACATAAATGCAATACTATGCACATACATACAAAACATGATTAAGATAAAATGAATCAACAAAACGCTCCTTTGGTTAATTGGGAAAAAAGTGCAAGACAGCTCAAGATTCGGGGCATTAGTCAGAGTTGGTAGTCTGCAAAGGCTTTTTATTAATACACCATGAAGTGAATAAGAATCTCGTAACAAGAAAACAATTGGTTGAAATAGATGTGCCTCTACATATTGCCTAATACACAGAAGCCTACACATTGGAAGCAACCACTTCTTTTTCAAGTGAGCATAGGTTTTGCAAAAGATAAAGACATGGACTTCAGACTCCTCACCTGTCCCGCAAACAGGGCAGATCGAATCGTGAGAAGTAGTACCTCTCCTCCACTTACTAGTAAACACAGGCAAGGGCAGTGAACTGTGTCTGAATAGTATGAACACTTTATGTGCCAACGGTGGGTGAATCGCATGTAGAAAAGTTTCATGAACATAGTGGTCCTTAAACTCTAAGAATCTTTGGATCAATGGGTCCAGGGAACCCTTATCTAGAATCATAGACATTCTGAAACACCTATATGAAACTACAAGTTCTGTCATAGACAGTAACTGGCAACCCACTGTGGGAACCTCCCACAACCTGGACTTGCACAACTTGGCCAAGGTATCCCTAATGTAAGACAATCAGGACAGATTCCTGGCCCCCAGAAGACTCATAATTTCTCCCAATCCTCTCCTATGAGATTCTAATTCCGGAGTGGCCCAAAGTCGCCTCCAAAAGAGTAGAGGTCTGACCCCAGATCTTCAGTAATTGGTCTTGTTCCAACCAATAGTCCAATAGTTGAACCATAATGGAATTAGGGGTGTACTTGATGGAAGGCTTAATAGCTGCCTAAGAAAACCATTCTCAAGCTTTTGTATCCCAGTCCCTGCTTTGTGACTCCAAATCTCAGCCCCATACAGGACTGCCCCAACGTTTGCGTTCTGTATGTTTCCCCCACTGGTCTAACAGATTTGAAAAAGGAGTCTTTAAAGGCCCTTGCCAAGTCGCTCATAAATTATAGTATTTTGCCTATCAATGTGTGGGGACCAATCCATGCACTCCCCAAGTAATATCCTTAAATATTCAAAAGCCTTCACCCTGTCCAAAAAAAAAACATTCAGCTTCGGGCCTGGGTGAGTGGTTGGAGTAGGATTGAAGACCATGTACTTGGTTTTGCTCACAATGATCTCCAGTTACCTACGTCTGCAAACATTTTTAAAGCAGTCAAGAGTCCTTTGAAGGCCCATCAGTGTCCTGGCCAATAGGAGGGTGTCGTCCGCAAACATTAGTGCAGGAATCTTATCTGAAGCTAGCTTCGGTGCATCATTTGTAACATTGTTAAGTGAATCTATAAGAACTTTAAAATACAATAGAAATAATGTGGGGGCCAAGACACAGCGCTGCCTCACACCATTTCTTACAGGGAATGAATCTATGAGATTCCCTGACTTACCAAATAAAACTTGTTTAATGTTCTCCTCATTGAGTCTCTGGATACTGTTAGTAAGTTATCTAGAAACCCCCATTTCTGGTAGAACCTGCCACAGGGATTCTCTGGGGACCAAATCAAAGGCTGCTCGTAAGTCGACAAATATTAAATAGAGGCTAGAGCCCTCCAGGACTACTATCTTCCAATATACTTGATCTCTAGTAGAAGTATACTGCCTAAAGCCCGCCTGTAGGGGACTTAGGACACTACTCTCATCCATCCATCCCTCGAATCTTCCTAAGATCACATGTGCAAACACTTTTAGCATTGTTTCGATCAAACTGATCGGCCTCTAATTTGCTGGGGGATGGTGGAACCTTTTTTATAGATAGGGATTATTTCATCACCTGCCCATGACACAGGAGAGGGCATGCCCTCCAAAATAGCATTAAAATAGACAGTGAGGTAGAGGATCCAGATTTCTGGCACTGAACAGTATAAATGACCTGGGATTCTATCAAGTCCTGGGGCCTTTCTATGACCCATCAGTTTGATGGCGCTGGCCACCTCATCCATAGTGATCATGTGATAAGCACAAATGCCATAGGGGCAGGAAGACTCACAAGAGGGAAGTCGCTTAGTGGAGCTCCGTGGCGAGGCCCCAATTCCCGCCTCCTGAAAGCATTGGCCAGGGGATGAGCCACTGCATCTCAGTGAACAGGCATGCGGGACCTGGAGGGAGCTGGCAGCGCTGAACAGGAGGCGGAAGGAGGCACTGGGGCCGCGCTTGAGCCAACAATGCCTGCACAGCATGGTGCCATGCGGTGAGAGAAGGCCTGGCCCAGGAGGCCTACGTGCGGGCAGTTAGATCGGGCGGACCCAACGAGGACCTGACGACCAGCAAAAGAAGAGGTGTGGCAGCTGGCATTGCTTTGGCCCGGGCGGCAGTTAGATATTGCCGGAACATGATGTGGGGAGACGGCTTGCGCGTAGTGGCCTGGGGGCGCTGGTAGCCATCAGACTTTCCCCGCAGTTCCACCACCGGTGATAAAGGAGCCCAGAGGGCCATCGGTACTGGGTCTGAGGCAGAGATGGGAGGGCCCCCGCTTCTGTCTGTCTCCTCCTGCTCCCTCATGACTGCATGGACTGGTTGTGGGACAATCAGAGGCCTTGAACTCATGTGGTGCTGCCACTCTGGGCCACCGGCTCTGTTGGGGACATTGACTGCATTGGAGTGGCTGCACTAGAGGTGCGTGTGAGGAAGGCCCTTGAGCAGTCCCTGGAGCAGTGACTGAACTTGGAATCATGCGACAGAACAGCACAGTAAACCGTTGCCTCAGGTAGGGCCTGTTGTCACCTTGCGGAGGGCCGCTCGTGCTGCTGCGCACTGCGACCCACACACTGGGAATGCACGAGGGGGCTCCTGCATTCCATCTGCTGGAACATTACACCCTGGCAGCCGCTGTGGCCTAAAGTGGCCGAGTCAATGAGCCTAAGCCATCAGGACCACGAGGCTGTAGAGATGGGCCACCTAAGCTTTGGAAGGGGGAACAAGCAGTCAGCACTGAGGACTGGGGCCTTGGACTCTGACGGCCACAAACTAGATGCAGTGCTGGCAGCGGTGGAATGCATCAAAACCTTTCTGGACCAGGCTTGAACATCACTGGAGAGTAAGATCGACAAGGTGACCAGTGACCTCACCTTGCTTCACGCTGACCATTGTAAACTAGTTGAAAAAACCCGTTCCCTGGAAGGCCGACTAGGTGAACTCTCTCCCTAGATGAATCAGCTAGACACCTCCATGCAAGCCGTATTGAGCAGGCTGGTGAGTCTGGGGCACCGTGCAGAAGATGCTGACTGGCGCTTCAGAAGAAACAACATCTGTGTTGTGGGTCTTCTGGAGGGTGTAGGGGACCTAGACGGAGTTATCTATGCTACGACCAGGCTTCGAGAGCTGGTCCCAATGGGAAAACTAACACCTTTCTTCTCCGTTGAATGCGCCCATCGAGTCCCGACAACAGCCAGTCCACTGGGCGTGGGCCTGCGTCCTTTCCTGATCTGCCTGCTACACTTCACAGTCAGAGACATTATTATATGGGAGGTGAGATCACTCCTGGCACTTCAGAATCACAATGTGATGGTTTAGATGTTCCAGGACTACACCATCGCCGTACAAAAATGGTGGACCTCTTTCATGTCTATGAAACACAAACTTCGTGCCCTCAACCTAACATACTCCCTCCTCTTCCCCACTAAGCTGTGAGTAGTGGCCCGTGAAAAGGTTCATTTCTTTAACACCCCAGAAAAAATATGGGAGTGGCTGGATTCAATGAACTTGATCAACCAAAAAGAGGCAATGGCGGAGGGGGCAACACTCAGAGACTGCCAACCCCGCAGATAGAAAAAATGCAAACCGCGTAAGGCCCCTGGATGCATGTCATGCTCCTGACCTGAAACAGATCATATGGGAATAACGGCAGGCTTTGCAGAACGCAACGGCTATATCAGTGAACTACCGGCCACTTCTGACGCAGAACCAGAACTAGTTGACTCTGATGTGAAGAACTGCTCTTTTGCTGATATGCTTTCTGACCCTAGCTCCTCCGCCCCTTCTGCGGTGACACCACAGACAGCAGACAATATCGTCTGAGCTTCTATAGCCGTCAAATGTATACCTTTCATTCCGCAATTTGGTGTACAGTGTTGTTATACGAAATGATTTAAAGGCTGTGCTGCATTATATATTGTCCCTCTCTCCACATGGACTAGTTGACTCATCTCTTATGTGAGTCGTTGCACTGGGCTGCTTGAACCCTTTGGCTAGAAATCAGAGACCAATCCCCACCTAGATAGTAAGGTCATGTGTTAGGTTCTGTGCTGCGTGCCCATGACTGGAACACGTCAGGGGCCTTCGCCCCAAAGCTTTCTAACCAACACTCAAAAACCACTCCACTGCCCCATTGTTTGTGGGGCCTTCCTTCCTGCATTGGTAACGCCAGATAGGCAAGTTATATAGTTTGGGCAGATACCATTTGCCCCTCTGCTCTGATGGTATTCTACAGCATTATTGTTATGGCAGCAGTTAGTTTCAAGACATGTACGTTTGGTTTTGATTGGAGCTCGTGGCCCACCTGCTCTTCCCCATCCCTTTGCACCCCACCCAGTGGCCATGTAGGGTTGACCCTTCCCTGGACCGGGAATCTAGGGAGCCATTCATCCATTGACAGATAGGGCTTCTACCAACATCCTTACATGGAATGTGCGCAGCATACACAAGCCAGCATGCAGATATTCCATATATTCATACCCTAGGAGACACTCGAGTCACATAGCACTTTTGCAGGAAACACACCTCATACAGCCAGAGGTTGCTAGGTTGTGGCAGCACTGGCAAGGGCAGCTGTTCATGACCCATTTCTCTTCCTACGCCAGGGGGGCCTAATTTGGATGAGGCCAGGTATTCCGTTTGTGGATGAAGACAGCGGGGTTGACGCTGAGGGACGCTATGTGCTTGTCTGCAGACGCTTGAGTGGCCGGACACTATTGCTGGAGTCCATTTATGCACCGAATGAGGATCAGGCCTTTTTCCTTCACCCGCTATCTGGCTCCCTCTCTCGATAGAGTGACTTTCTTTGGCTATTGGTAGGTGACTTCAACAGTGTGTTAGATCCCTACCTGGATCGTTCCTTCCCCCTGCTACCTACTACGCCCACAGTTGTAGCTGCATGCACTACGGGAATGGCTCCAGCATTTGCAACTGCTGGAACCATGGCGCCAGCGTAATCTAGAAAGTAGGGTCTACTCATTTTTCTCAGCTCTTCATCAGTTACATGTACTGCTTGATAGAATACTGTGCACAACCAATCTGAACTCCGCGGTTCTGCAGACTGACTACTTAGACCGCACCCACTCTAATCATAATCCCCAGCTTCTGCAGCTGAGTTAGGACACATCTCCCCCGTCATACGACCGGGAGCTGCTGGAGGATGCCGCATTTCAGGCATCGTTAGACGCAGCGATCCCAGAGTATTTTTACCACAAAACTGGTTCCGCATCGTCGGGCACTGTCTGGGTACACAATGGAACCTGCACAAATCCATTCAGCATGACCTAACCCAAGTGGAAAGGTCCCTGCTTTCACATGAGCAAAACACCATACAGCCCCCCACAGACACCCGAGCGCTGACATCCACCCGAGCGGAACATATGTCATTGCTACAGAGGCTGTGGTCTTAATTATGCATCCCACTCAGCCCGTACGCACGCAGCAGCCGATCGGTCAGGCAGACTGTTGGCCTGGCTGATTCATCAGGAACAAGATTGTAGCCCTATAGTGGAACTGCACTCAGCGACAGGTGTAATACTCCACACCCCAGGTGAGATACACACTGAGTTCACTCACTATTACACTGCTCTATACCGCTCATAAGTGACGGTGAAGTCAGCACACTATGACGAAATCTTCTCTGTTTGACGGACGAGCAACGGAAAGAATTTGACTCACCTTTGACACTCCTTAAGGTACAAGACATCATCCGCGAACTAACCACCAGGAAAACTTCGGGCCCTGACAGCCTTCCGTCAGAGTTCTATAAGTCTTTCTCCTCCGTGATCGCACCCAGTCTTCTCCGCCTTTACGAAGAGGCACTGGAGACTGTGACCCTGTCTGTGTCACAGCGAGAGGCGCTGCTAGTATCCCTACCCAAACCTGGTAGAGACCCAAAGGCACAGGGCTACTACAGACCTCTTGCGATGCTCAACACAGACTACAAGGGGTGCAAATGGTGATCCACCCCAATCAGAAGGGATTTGTGCCACACCCCAGCACATCCCTGAACATTAAGCGCCTATTCAGGGTCGTGATATACTCAACACAGGACTGGGCTCAGGCAGGCTGTCTAGTGCTCTTCCTGGAAAAAGCCTTTGACTCCCTGGAATGACCCTACCTGTTTGAGGCACTGCGACAATTCGGGCTGGGCCCCTGCTTCCTGCGACTGGCAAAACTATTATACACCCAACCTCAGCTCAGGATTAAGACTGGTGCAACCATTTCTGACCCAATTGAGGTGGGCAGGGGAACCAGACAGGGTTGCCCCCTCTCCCCATTGCTATTCTCACTTACAATGGAACTCTTGGCGGTCGAACTCCGCCGGAGGGGGGAGTCCTGGAGTATCCCACTAGGGGACGGCTCACATACCATACCCCTATAAGCAGATGACCTCCTTTTAGATATACTGCAAAAATGTGCTTTGCTGCGCTTTCTGGACTACAGGTAGACTGGACAAAATCGTGCTTGTTCCCTTTCAACCCTGACCTACAAGATCTGGGCCTTTGTCTTTCCGGGGTGCATTTTCCCTGGCAAACTAAAACGTTCTGCTACCTCAGCATCAACATATTCCACACGGAAGATGATTTTCATGATGGCAACTTTAAGCAGGCAGTGACCTGCATCTGAGCCCAGATTAATTTCTGGCAAATCTTACCGCTCTTAGTGATGGGAAGAATTGCCCTCCTGATAATGATGGTTGTCCCTCACCTGCTCTACTATTTCTCCAATCTCCTCTACTATGTTCTGGCCAAATCATGGAATTCCTCTGGAGCAAAGGCCGCTGTAGATTAGCATTGAAGAAACTGTACCTACATCTGGATCAGGGCGGTTTAGCGGACCCGAATATGGAACAGTACTATCTGGCCTCCCAGGTCCAGTTGGTGGCGCGGTGGTTCTGTGGTCGCCAATTGTCAGACACGGTGACAAAAGCACCACCCTGGGCAATGCCTGAGATACTACACCTCTTCTACTCTCTTGCAAAACCGAGCACGCCTTCCCTATGCATCTGCCCTGGCACTGGTGGGCACGCCCCGAGGTACATGTCACTCGAGCAGCGCTGAGTTGAGACACTAGCACGCAGCAGAATTACATACACTGGGGACCTATACTGCGAGGGCACACTTATCCCATTTGCCACTTTAGCGACAGAGACAGGCTTGCCATTATGGCAGTTCTTATTATACAATTCCCTGATAATGACACCATCGAGACACTGGGGAGCCATAACAGCCGAACCACCAATGCACTTATTGTTACAATATATGCAAGTCATGGGGCAAGGCCGACACTTGATATGTTGGTGCACTGATGCCCTTCCAAATACACACTGCCCACACTTGCGCTTCTTTCCAGCTGGGAAGTAGACCTGGCCAGGCTCTGAGCTGACAAAGAATGGGCTGTAGCATTGTCTAGCCACACTAACATTCCACGCAATTCTAAGTTTCTCCTCATCCAGTTTTATATCCTTCACAGGATCTAAACTCAACAAATATTTCCACCGAATAAACACCGCCTGTCCCCAATGTATGCTCATAAGGGCAGACTTGTTTTACATGCTATGGCCTTACCCATCTTTAAACACTTACTGGCGCTGCATTACGGCACGACTATCGGAATGCACATCATGTCCGCTTCTTTCCACATGGGAAGCCTGCCTGCTGGGCCTCTTCCCCAGAGCTAAGAAGCACAAAGCCTCGTCGAGATTCGTAGATCTTGCTCTCTTAATAGCCAAATGTCTAATTACCAGGTGATGGAAAGCCATCGAGTCACCCACAATAGTGGCATGGGGGAACTCTTTCATGGTGTGGGCGAAAGCTGAGGGGGTGGCGCTGCATAGGGAAGATAACCTGGGCCTACCAAAATACCCCCCCGGCCACTGGTTGGGATGTGATGCTGGATAGATTGCAGGAGTTAGGGTGGCGGGCGGACATGAGAACTACAGACGCATCATTGATGACTAGATGAGCTGCCTGCACACAGTCATTGGCTGCTGTGCCTCTCATGTTGCACATATGCCGTCAACGTCCCTCCTGGCAAGGGATTGCTCCATGGTGGATTAGAGGAGGGAAAAACCCTGTGGCCGCGTGAGAGAGAACTCAATCGGTGAGGGATGCAAAACCTGCGGGGTTGGAGTGTGGGGGGTGCTTGAAATGGACTCCAAGTTGTTAACTGTTCTTGCGGTTGTATTGTTTCACATGCTATTAATGCTGAATCTTTTCCTTTAAATGATGTTATGTAACAAAGCTGTTCATCGTGAGGGCATCTTAAAACAACTTGTAAACCAGATGCGTCAACTGCTCCAAGCAGACATCTATGTGTTATTAGCTTTCCCCCAAGGAAATGTAAGTTGATACAATATGCATGTTTCATATGCTTGTACTGCAACTCTGCATACAGTAAAAACAATAAAAAGATTTAAACAAAAAAAATAGGCTCTGGAAGACTCACAGGAGCTCGGACCCATCAAAGCCTCGTCCCCTATATGTAAACTGTTAGACCTGCTATCCTTGGTGTGGTTTCCCCTAACTTTTTGCCTCTGCTTTCCAGGTTGTTGCTATGTGCTGGACTCTGTTTTTGCTGTTTTTGTTACTCTGGGTACTTTACCATTTCTGACCAGTGCTTAAGTGCAAGTGCTCCCTATGTGAAATTGTATGTGTAATTTGCTTTTCCATAATTGGCATATTTGATTTACTATTAAGTCCCTAGTAAAGTGCACTAGAGGTCCATAAAGCCTGTAAACCAAATGCTACTAGTGGGCCTGCAGCACTGATTGTGCCACCCACATGGATAGCCCTATACACATGGCTCAGACCTGCCACTGCAGTGCCTGTGTGTGCAGCTTTAAGCTGCCAATTCGACTTAGCAAGTGTACCCACTTGCCAGGTCCAAACCTTCCGTTTTTATACACTTAGGTAGGCCCTAGGTAGCCCCATGGGGAGGGTGAAGTGTATGTTAAAGGTGGGACATGTACCGATGTGTTTCACATGTCCTGACAGTGAAATAACTTCCAAATTCAGTTCTCACTGTTGCAAGGCCTATCTCTCTCATAGGTTAACATGGGGGTGCCTTTAAATATTCTTAAAGTGCAGTTTGCCTTTGAGAGCAGATAGAGATGTGGAGTTCGGAGTCTCTGAACTCACAAATTAAAAATACATCTTTTAGTGAAGGTGTTTTTTTAGATTGTTAGTTTGAATATGGCACTTTTAGAAAGTAGGCATTTTCTTGCTAAACCATTCTGTGAGTCTGCCTGTTGTGGATTCCCTGTCTTGGTTAGACTGACAGTGGGGCTGTTTGTGAATCTCCTCTTGACAGTGACACAAAGGGAGCTGTGGTGTAGCCTGCATATCTTGATGAGCTATCTGGGCTAGAGTAAAAGGGGAAGTGGTCACTTACACCTGAATGGGGTATCAGTAGTGGACCTACAACCCCAGAGTTTTAGATCACTTCTGGAACCAAGAGAGACTTCTGCCAAGGAGAAAAGCTGAAGAGCTGAGGAAAAGTGCTGCCCTAGCCTGTGACTGTGCTTTGTTGGGCTATCCAGCAGTTGCTGCTTCTGCCTGTGAAAGGGAACAAAGACTGGACTTTGTGGTATATTCCTGCCTGAGAAGAATCTCCAAGGGCTTGGATTGAGTTTGCCCCCTGTTTTGAAGTCTCAGGGCCATCAAAGACTGCCTCTGCCAGCACCTAGACTCTGTGCTGAGACTCGTCCCCTGCCAAGTGGTGTCCTATCCAGTCTCTGGGCCCTTGAAAGGTGAAGCTGGTAGAAAAAGGACAGAAATCCACGCACAGGAAGCCGTTGGGGGAAACTTTTGATGCACTACCCGCAACGTGGCTTAAAATCGACACGCCAACTGCTTGGCGGCTAAAATTGGTGCTCCACCTGCATCGCGGCTGGGAGATCAACACATTGTGGCTGGAGAAAATGACACAACACCCGCTTGCAGCTGCTGATAACAAGGTAAACCCCATGCAGCGCGGTTTATTTTTGATGCAAACCAGGTACTTTGTGTAAAATCAACAAATTCATATCTTGACTTGTGTACGTTAGATTTTTGTTGTTGTAGTCTTGTTTAATTTAGATAAATATTGACTATTCCTCTAAACTGGTGTGGTGCCCATTTTGTAGTGTTTTCACTGTATTACTGTGTGTGTTGGTACAAACACTTTACACATTGCCTTTATAATAAGCTTGACTCCTTATGTCAAGCTACCAAGAGGGTAAGCAGGGGCTGTCTTAGGAGTGTAACTCCCTTACCCTGACACGAGTGAGGGTCCCTGCTTGTACAGAGTGCAAACTCACCGCCAACCAGAGACCCTAGTTCTAACATAAATCATAGAGGGAACTAAACTGGGTGGACCACTTTTTGGCTGAGATGTTGTGCTCTATTACTCCTGAGGACCCCTGAGACCCTGAGGCAGCCACTTGCCAGAATAGCCTAAAAACCTTATGTTTGAGTGCCCCATTCAAGGCCTCCCACGTATGTGTTTCCCACTCTTTCTTTGCACTTTTCTTAGTCACTGTAATTGCTCCTGGTGTTCTATAGCCAGTCCTATAACTCTATACAACTGCTGGACAGATTCAGTGGACTAGGTGAGCTCCTCCCATTTGACTCTGTGCCTCCTAGGCTCCATGACTGTCCTCCGATCCAATCTAGAGCTTCTCCCCTCATTAGCCCCTATCCTCGAAGTCCCCAATTCTAGGGAAAAAGCATTAATGGTCACTATTGTGCCTTACTATGACTTCCATGTCAATGACATAGGGCCATAGCCTGACATCCACACAGATATAATGAATAGTAGAAGACTGCCCCAGAAAATTGAATGCATTACACCCGCACTTATCCGTGTTAGATCACCCACTGCAAACTTGAATAGAATGGTTCAATACGTGGGCATTAATTTGGAGCACCAGTAGTGTCCATTTCTTGATCGGATCCGTCGTCAACGCTGAGTTTCCCCTTAAACTATATTCCTCATAGACAAAACCATAGGTGAAAGCACTTAATGTTTGAAAGAAACAATTAAAATCCCCACCAAGTACTATATAGGCCTCCCCCTGCAGGGTAAAGAGGAAATCAGCAAGATAACTAATCATTAAAGACTCACACCCTGTAGTAACAGGTCTTGAGTACACATTGACCAAATACATGTCACTGGCATCGGGAAATAGGAGAGAAAGGCATAAAACATCATCACTAACTATCTCCACTTGCCTAACCAAACAGTCCAGATATGAAGCCACCTAAGATGATTGACCCCTAGAGGGTCTTCATCTTCCTCTGTCATTGCTCTTAGCAACTTTCCTAGAGGTTCTTAATCTTCCTCTGTCATTGCTCTTAGCAACTTTGGAATAGGTGGCATATCCTTTGAACTCTATTTCAGTTGTCGACCACGTCTCCCCTTTAGACTGGCTACATTACATGACAAAACCTTGACAAACTTGGATGCTTCCACCACTGCCTTGTCACAGCTAGCTTTGGTCAGTATTGTGGGAGCATCAAGATTGCCCTTTGCCCCAACTTCGTCTTGTGGGACTTTGCCTTGGCTAGAGAGCACTAGGTGAGTGGCTGATACTTCATTACCATCATTGGAGCTATCAAACTTTGTCTGCATATCCTGACTGAAGGGCAGGGACCAACCTTGGAGATGGAAGTATCAGTCGTACCTTGTCGACTGGGATTAGCCATCCTGGCTAATGAGACACTACTAACACCAGCCCACAAACCCCAAGGCACGGAATCAGACCCCCCTGCCCCATCTTCCATTGAGCTAAGGTCCTGGTTCTTTCTATTAGGCAGTCAATCAACCCCTTCTAGTATTTCAAAATGATTCTATGTTGGAACTGCAAACGGGGTGTCCTGCCACCCATAAAGCAATCCGGGCATGGGGTGAATTACATCTCTGTATTAAGCAAAAGCTGATGGGGGGGACCCAAAGTATGGGCGGCTAAGGATCGATAAAAATACCCTAAGGGAAGGGGCTCTATACAGGGCCTATCTAGATGCTCACCAAGCAAGACATGTTTAGCCATGGACAGGGATGTAAAATTGATAATGACACAGTCACCATCTCGGTCCGCCCTGACTGGTCCAATCCAGGCCTCTCTCCTCACATGGAATAGCTCTGTGATGAGGGTAAGGGAAAAACCTCCATGTCGCACTAGCCACTCCACAGTCTTGTTTAGCAGAGCATCATATGTTTCAATGCTGTTGCCTGACAGGGACGGGACGCATACAAGAGCCAATAGATAAGGACATGAAGCTGGTGGGAGATTAATTACAGGTAACTTTACTCTCTCTCAGATGCTACTGGAGAGTGGGTGATTACTTGGGTTTGACTGGGAGCTACCTTTGTCAGGTACAAAATCTGCCTTACTTGGGCCGGCATTGCCAGGATCAGCCCGAAGAGCGGATGTATTTGGGGTCACTGCGATCCTACGTGGACCACGAGCAGATGGCCCCACCAATGTAGCTGATCTTGGTTTAGATGAATTGGGAGAGGATCTTTGGTCACAAATAAGCAATTTATCCTCTCCTGAGATGGGGCACTCCTACTATCCTGGTGTGTTATAGGTTTATCAAATGTAGTCTGTAACTGGGACTGAAATCAACTAATTTCTGCCAGCTTGTTCTCAAGGCAAGCACAAATTGGAATTAACTATTCTACCAATAGGTCCCTGACACTAGAGACAAATTCAACCAGGATTGATTTGTACGTCAGGTGCGCCCCCATCTGCAGGTGCGGGCTGGGGTAAAACACTTGGGGGGTCATTCTGACTCCCGCCGGCCGCGGTAACTGCGGTGCCGGCAGGAGCCGCCAGAATACCGCTGCGCGGTCAGAAGACCGCCGCGGTTATTCTGTGTTTCCCGCTGGGCTGGCGGGCGACCGCCAGAAGGCCGCCCGCCAGCCCAGCGGGAAACCCCTTCCCACGAGGAAGCCGGCTCCGAATGGAGCCGGCGGAGTGGGAAGGGTGCGACGGGTGCAGTAGCACCCGTCGCGATTTTCAGTGTCTGCATGGCAGACACTGAAAATCTTTTAGGGGCCCTCTTACGGGGGCCCCACGACACCCCTCACCGCCATCCTGTTCCTGGCGGTTTTGACCGCCAGGAACAGGATGGCGGTGACGGGGTCGGAATCCCCATGGCGGCGCAGCAAGCTGCGCCGCCATGGAGGATTCCACAGGGCAGCGGAAAACCGGCGGGAGACCGCCGGTTTTCCGTCTCTGACCGCGGCCATACCGCCGCTGTCAGAATGCCCTTGGGAGCACCGCCAGCCTGTTGGCGGTGCTCCCGCGGTCCCCGGCCCTGGCGGTCCATGACCGCCATGGTCAGAATGACCGCCTTGGTGCATTCCTGGTCAACTCGGGTGGTGCTACAACTGATGGAGACAACCCAGCTTTTCTTCTGCCCACATTAGGTTGCCTACTCTTTCGTGCTTTCTTTATAGGTTGCTCAAAGCCAGGTGAGCAAGAGACACTAGTGCCGCTAGGATCAATTTCACCTGGACCAACCGGATTGAGTGGAGGGGTTATTGCTACTCACTTGTGTAGGGCGCTTCATGATCAACTCTGTCCTCCGAGGAATCCTCAGCATGCAATGACAGTCGCCTCTATGTGAGGACTCTCTCAGTGCTGAAAACTCCTATAGCTCTGTGGAGCATTCTGTCAATTGAGGTAGGTTTAGCGGGCGTATGGGTGAGCTGCCTGTCCAGCACTTCCCTTTTCCCCATCCTATCCTCAACTTAGGCGGTCATTATGAACACGCCGGGAAACACCGCCGTGGCGGTGGTGAACAGAAGTCCGCCGTTGGCAGTGAATGGAAACCCGCCATATAATGAACCAAAATACCAACCCCGCCAAAAATCACCAGACCACCACTCCCCGCCATGACCCTGTCGGCGGGAATCCCGGACCGCCCCACCCCGCCACCACCGAGCACACCCACATCTCACCGTCCAAATAATGATGCAAAAATCACCTTGGAGGACAGTGGAGGCCGGATGACCATTGGCGGCTCAAACCGCCACGGGCGGCAAGTGGACTTAACACCAAGAAGTGCACACATTGGATACGTGTGTAACCCACACACCTGAGACACATTCATAACCCCATAAAACACCCCTAGACATACCCCACAATCCTTTGCAACAAAACCAGGCCAAGAAGACGAGAGAGCACCAGAGGCAGACTCCGAATGCCAGCATACATGAGACGCACACCGACCCACAGAAGAGCACCGTCACCACATTCCCAGCCCCGACACCATTCACCACACTCACCATGTCACCCCCCAAACATCCACGCTTCACAGAAAGGGGTTTAAGGACCATGGTGGATGAGGACCTGAAGGTGGAGCCACAAATATTCGGGGCTGAGGTGCAGCACACACCCATCGCAAGGAAGATGGAGCTATGGCAGACCATTGTGAACAGGGTCAATGCAGTGGGACACCATCCACGCACCCGATACGACCTCTGGAAGAGATGAAACGACCTGCGGGGGAAGGTCAGGGGCATGGCATCAAGGCACCACATTGCAGTCCAGAAGACTGGGGGAGGACCGCCACCAACACCACCAGAATACACAAACTGTGAGGAAAAGGTACTGGCCATCCTGCACCCTGAGGGACTCACTGGAGGAATGGACTCGGGTAAGTCATCAACATATACCCCATATACACCATACCTGTAATGCGTGCACCACCCCACCCCACCCCACCCACACCCACCAGGACCAACACCCTACCCAGGCATCAGCCACTAAATCCCCCCCCCCCTACATGACCACAAACCCACTAACAGGCCCACATCCCTCCCCCTGTGCACAGCCACCTACCCCTGCAAGTACCCACAATGGACCAACACCCCCCACCACAATGCAACCCCACAGTCGATGCTAAATGCAGCGTCAACCTCACCAAGGCACCCTGTAAGGCCACTGAACGTAACCTCAGCACATAATAGCCCAGTCCTGTTCACCTCAAACGTTCATGCAGCTATAACAGACATGTCTATGTCCCCCAACAGGTACCAGACCTGGATGGGCATTTGAAGGCTGCACAGCAGTCACAAGGGGGTGAGTACTCATGTCACAAACGTCAGTCTGGAAGGATGTCTGTGTGTGCATTAGGGTTCATGCTGCTTAGAGGCAGGGACTCTGACTGGTGTCCATGTACACTATGGTCCCCAAAGAGTGTAGGGGTGTCTTTGTCAGCTCTCCCACACGTCGCCTCCTTAGGTAGTCGAGGGGTTGGGTGTAGAGCAGTATTCTGGTCAGTAGTCAGGGGCATGGCCATGGGCATAGTGAACGGTGCTGCCTGTTGGGTGTGTCTTCTGGGTGGGTGTATGTCTGGCCATTATTTACCTCCATTCAGCTATTTACAAGTGTCTCTCCTGTTTTGTCTCCCCATCCCTGTTCTCTTGTGTTGGTTTGGTACAGCAGCAACATCTGGCGAGGGAGCTGAGGCACCGGCAAGTGAGGAAGCAGTGGCCATGGATCCTCGGAGGCAGAGACATCCGACGCCCAGGGGACCAGTGGGTGGGAGGGTGAGGGGAGTTCCACGGGGAGGCATCTACCACTGGAGGTAGTGACTCCGAGACCTCCTCCGATGGGGGCTCCCTGGTGGTGGCGGACCCTAGTGGCCACACCACTACAGTGACATCTTCTGCCACCCACCATTCCATCACCGCCCTCCCTTCTGCTGCCCACCGAGTTGCTCGTGCCCGCTCACCCAGAAAGGTGGGCGTCTCCTTCGCCCCAGGCACCTCCTCCCCTGCCCCAGTCAGCCCTGCTGCCCTCTCAGAGGAGGCTATTGACCTCCTGAGAACCATCTCTGTAGAGCAGACAACCATTGTCAATGCCATCCAGGGGCTAGCATCAGAGGTGCAGCAGACAAATGCCTATCTGGATGGCATTCACGGTGCTGTGTCTGCCCTACAGAGATCTTTTCAGGCTCTGGCCTCCTCTTGGACGGCAGCCAGTTTCCCTGGCCATTCCATGCCCCCTCCAACCTCCTCCCCCCTTCCAGCACCCCACTCCCTTCACCCGTCCAAAGCACACATTCAGACATGCAGTCAAGCACATCAACACACAAGAAGCACACTTCTAAACACAAGCACTACACCTCCCACCACAAGCATTCATACAGCCAACAGACACATACACACACAACATCCACTTCCCCCAGTGTGCCCACCTCTTCGCCTCCCTGTCTGTCCCCTCTACATCTACACCCTCATGCACTGCACCTTCAGTCACTGTTGCTTCTCCTCTTGCTCCACTCACCACCATAGCAGACATCCATACATGCACCCCATACACCACACCTGCACTCACCACAACTACTGTAGTTGACACATACACAACATACATCCAAACTAGCTGCCTGTCTTCTCCCACTGTGTCCACCCCTCCTCCAAAAACACACAAATGCACCAAGACACCCACCCATCACACATCCACCACAGCATACTGTCCAGTCACCTGCACCCACTACACGCACCCCTACACCACATACATCCACTGCCTCTGCCTCCAATCCCACACCCTCATCCAGGACCAAACCAATTGCTCCGAAGAAACGTTTCCTCTCCCCTGCTGACCTCTTCCAAACCACTGGCCCACCCTGTCTTGTCCCCAAGCGTGCTCACCTCCTTGCCCTTTCCACTCCTTCCACTTCACAGCCCACCCCTGTCCGCCCTTCACATTCCAGGGCCCTTCCCCAGAGAAAAAAAAAGGGCCGGGCAGAGCCTAGTCCATCTGGCTCCATCTGCTCAAACCCCCCCTTCAAAGGACAAGCCCACCCCCCCTCCACCTTCAAAATGAAAGTCCAAGGCCCCCCATCGCAAATCCCCACCCCCACCAGCCCCTGCCCCAGTTCCATGAGGTGCCTGGATGCCCCATTAGGTGGAGTACCATGCACTTTTGGGAGTCAGGTTGGGTCCGTTGTGGCCCATGGCACTTGTAGCCATACGGACTGGCCATTGGCCCTGTTTGGACTATTTGGCTCTGTGAGCTTTCATTAAATATATCTGTGTGGCCTGTGTTTTGGCGGCACACTGTTGTAGCAACACAAAAGGATGATGGACAGAGTGCTGAACAATGCAAACACTCACCCCCAGTCACAGATCTGGGTTTAATCCATCGTTCTTTTGCTCACCATGCCACCCCAGTTTTGACCCAGCCATATACAAATCAGTCTTGACCCTGTTCCTAATGGGAACAATCCAGCCCGAACTGCCAAGCCAGGTCCTCCCTGGACCGGAAACAAGCATCCTGGGACCGGTTTCAGGGTTTCACCCTTCATCAGCCAGACCAGTTTGAATCCAGTGGCACAGTGAGCATGGGAGCCACGTCTGGGCATACCCTTCGAACTTAGGGCATCTTTAGCAACACAAAAGGATGATGGACGGAGTGCTGCACAATGCAAACACTCACCCCCAGTCACAGATCTGGGTTTAATCCATCGTTCTTTTGCTCACCATGCCACCCCAGTTTGGATCCAGCCATATGCAAACAGTCTTGACCCTGTTCCTCATGGGAACAGTCCAGCCCGAACTGCCAAGCCAGGTCCTCCCCGGACCGGAAACAGGCATCCTGGGACCGGTTTCAGGGTTTCACCCTTCATCAGCCAGACTAGTTTGAATCCAGTGGCACAGTGAGCATGGGACCCACGTCTGGGCATACCCGTCCCACTTAGGGCATCTTTAGCAACACAAAAGGATGATGGACAGAGTGCTGGACAATGCAAACACTCACCCCCAGTCACAGATCTGGTTTTACTCCATCGTTCTTTTGCTCACCATGCCACCTTAGTTTGGACCCAGCCATATGCAAATCAGTCTTGACCCTGTTCCTCATGGGAACAGTCCAGCCCGAACTACCAAGCCAGGTCCTGCCTGGACCAGAAACAAGCATCCTGGGACCAGTTTCAGGGTTTCACCCTTCATCAGCCAGACTAGCTTGAATCCAGTGTCACAGTGAGCAAGGGACCCACGTCTGGGCATACCCTTCCAACTTAGGGCAACTTTAGCAACACAAAAGGATGATGGACGGAGTGCTGAACAATGCAAACACTCACCCCTAGTCACAGATCTGGGTTTAATCCATCGTTCTTTTGCTCACCATGCCACCCCAGTTTGGACCCAGCCATATGCAAATCAGTCTTGACCCTGGCCCTCATGGGAACAGTCGAGCCCGAACTACCAAGCCAGGTCCTCCCTGGACCTGAAACAAGCATCCTGGGACCGGTTTCACCCTTCATCAGCCAGACTAGCTTGAATCCAGTTGTACAGTGAGCAAGGGACCCACGTCTGGGCATACCCTTCACATTTAGGGCAACTTTAGCAACACAAAAGGATGATGGACGGAGTGCAGAACAATGCAAATACTCACCCCCAGTCACAGATCTGGGTTTAATCCATTGTTCTTTTGCTCACCATGCCACCCCAGTTTGGACCCAGCCATATGCAAATCAGTCTTGACTCTGTTCCTCATGGGAACAGTCCAGCCTGAACTGCCAAGCAATGTCCTCCCTGGACCGGAAACAAGCATTGTGGACCGGTTTCAGGGCTTCACCCTTCATCAGCCAGACTAGCTTGAATCCAGTGGCACAGTGAGCAAGGGACCCACGTCTGGGCATACCCTTCCCACTTAGGGCAACTTTAGCAACACAAAAGGATGGTGGACGGAGTGCTGAACAATGCAAACACTCGTCCCCACTGTTGTACACTGGTTTTTCGTTTCATTGTTTACGGGTGTGGGGCATTTGTATGTACTATGGTCAAGTTGGATTTGCCTTGTGTCGGGTAAGTACCTCTTGCTGTGGGGTGTATGACTTGTGCTGCTGTGAAGGGTTGAGGGGACGTTGCAGGGTGGGTGGAGTGGCTAGGTATCTAACTGTGCCCTTTCCTCCCTTGTTTAGTCGGTTGCGGTTCTTACCGTTGTCGTCTTGGTCGGCGGTGTCGGTCGTGGAGGTATATGGCAAGGAGCAGGGCTGGCATGATCTGCAGCTCTCTATCCATGTCTGGTTCGGCGCTTTGCGAAGGCCTCCGGTGAGTGTTTCATTGGATTTGGTTCATTTCCGCCTGGCTTTGCGTGGCAGTGGTTCCCGCCCCGGAACTGGCGGCAGACTGGTGGTTCAATATTTGATGGGCGGGTTGGGCCGCTCCGTCGGCCTGTGGGCGGACCCTGCCGTCGTCGTCGGCACTCCTCTGCTGGCAGTGGGTGGTTTTCGGGGTGCCTGTCTTTCGTTTGGTTCATTATTTGGCGGTCCGGCCCGCTCCTCTGTTGCAGTTTTTTACCGCCACCACCGGCAGCACGGAACGGACCGCCATGTTCATAAAGAGGGCCTTAGTCTCTTTAAACAACCCCAGAAATTCAAATAGGAAAGGCCAAATAGCTAAATTGCAAAAAGATAATGTACAGGGGCCCTCATTAACAAAGCCGGGCCCCACAAGCTGGTGAGTTTGCAAAATAGGGTAGTAGTAGTTATCAGGCCTGGATAAACAAATGTTTTTAGCCGTCACTGATTCTGTAGTTAAGGGCTCAAGTCAATAGAAAAGTATAAAGCCACAATAAAACCAATCACTGAAATGGTCAATTAAAATCCTTTCCAGTGAGGAACGTTGGGTCTGACCAAAGGGCTAAGGGGGGTAGCCCTGCCTCTTCCTGTAGTTTATGGGCATGGACGGGTCTGCTCTTGGCCCGGACTTTGCTCAGGCGCGTCCCGCACAGTGGGATACCATCTGGTATTAATGCACCCTGATGGCGCCAAGTTACTGCAAGCAGTGGCTTCTGCCACGAAGCAGTATGGACGCTGAAGTTGGCCCTAGGCCCCCCTCACACTTCACGAGACCCATGCAGCGGGATACTGTCATGTATAAATGCTCCCGATGTGCCAGATTGGCGCAAGCAGCAGCTTCTGCTACAAAGCAATATGGATGCTGTAGTTGGCCCCAGCCCCTCCACACATTCCAGGAGACCCGCACAGCAGGATACTGTCAGGTAATAATGTGCCTGATGGGGCCAAATTGGTGCAAGCAGCGGCTCCTGCCATGAAGCAGTATGGACACTGTAGTCGGCCCCAGAACCCCCACACAACAGGAGCAGCTTTCAAAATGTCATTCTCTCGCTGTCCCTTTTAAACACTGACATCACCAACATCAACTGCAACAGCAACAGGGGGATCACTGCTCCCTCTCCTTCTTGGATAGCCCTCAAATGTTTATTTGATACCCAGGCAACTTCCCCAGCAGTTCACAATTCACAGTTCTGGGTATTTTTGCAGGCTAGACTACAGGCACAGCGTGGTGATTTACAAGACCGAAGAAGGACCACAGGAGAGCTGTGTCAAGCTGCTCGAATTTTGGACTCAGCTCTGCTCAGCTGTGTGAGCAGCGGCTTGGGGGAAAGTGCAGAGGGTGAAAATGACATACTACCCCTGGACCAAAAGCCCGACACACCAGGCTCCCCATGTTGATAGGGTCCAGCTCCCCTGAGGTACTTAATCCCCCACCGAGCCCCAGACACTTGGGCCCCCCTCCTTGCCTCTCTTTGCTTCAATGTCTTTCACCTGTGCCTCACTCACAAGTCCCTCAAGCTGTGCTCCTTGTCTCACATCTCCTGCATCTCCCTTTGCAGTCAGCACAGGCACCGCATGTGAACCTGATTAGCAGCTTTCAATCCATTTCTGATAATCGCTGAAGGCTGCCTCAGTACCGACTCCTGCAGCGACAGCTCCCTGGCCAGGTCTAGCCCCAGGCTGGCCATCCACTCAAGCCTGTTCTGTGTTGGAGAAAGAGAGCTGCAGACCACGCGCCTCACGGTGTGATAAATCTGAAAGTTGTGATTCTGTAAATAACGTACATCACAAAGTAACTGTTTCTTCATAATGCTACAAAAAATGCAAATCACCAACAAAAGCGTTGCCTGGCAGGATAAAGAAATTAATGGCATAACTTCCAGAAGAAATCAACACTTCTTTCAATTTTCATTCAGCTGCTGCCGGACCCAGCGCAACATCCCCCCCAAGCTCTTCCAGCTGCCCCCGTGCAGTTGACCGGCCATGGGGCTTGGGCTTGCACTCAGTGTTCTTCTCCCATGGAGGGGACTAGGAGACAATTATGGCGTAGGTCTGCATCCCAATGATTTTGCACACCATTGGAGATGGGTACAACAGTCTTATGCCTGACATATCCAGTAATCTGAACCTGGACTTTAGGACACCAAACATCCCTCCACAACCTTCCTTTCCTTGCTGTGTTATATCATTTTTCAGCCTCCAACTGGGGATGGGTGAATAGGGCCATGACTCATGGCTGCAACCCATAACCTTGGTCAGCTGGCAGTACAAAAATACAACAGTAAATGCAAATTGTTACTGAGACAGTACTGCCTATGTGTGTTATGTATGCTGGCAAACGCATACACATTTCTTATAGTTATGAACAATATGTGTTAAATACTGTTGATCATTGGTTTACTAATATATCTTCAAGTACTATATGTCATTGCATATGCTGTCTATGTCCTGATACATTGGACACTTCTACATGCTGACTGTACTGTTTAGGCAGTAGATTACTATGATAAGTATTTCCGAACGTTCTTAACATCTCTATGTTATTTGCACTCACTGTATGTGAAAAGTTACACAGGTATGATCAGATTTTCTAGCATATATTCAGCCCTTGGTAGAAAGAGACAGTGCCATCATGTTTGACACTCACACATTTGTCCTTTTGACACATGTGATGTCCCTGCTTGCCTACATGACATCAACACAGCCTTTGATTTGTTAACTACATTTAGCATGGTTATTTGCTTAGTCCATGTAGTGACTTTCCATCATGTGACATGGATAGTTAAATTCTTTTTGTCAACCAACAGCTAATGCTTTCTGTGGGACAAGGTGTGTTGGAGAACTTAGATTGACACATAGGTATGGCAATGTATGCCATTTGTATATGGGACAAACTGATGTAGATACAAGTAAATTCTACTACAGACCTAGACACAACACTTTAAGAATTCACACGTATGAATGTGATTGTGACGTGTAGGTGATTCAGTACTTATGTGCCTTGCTTCTGACTCATTGATGTAGTATTGAGATTGGGATCCTGAGTATACTGTTATAGTCTAGCCTGTTTGTATTTTATTCTCTGTAAGTTACTGGTGTACGGCATGTTTGACAGCATATTGATTGACTTTATGGAGTGTTAGAAATGGGGTTTCCAGTTGTCAGAGGTATTCACCTTTGTCCAAATGGGGACCACAATCCTACTCAGGGTAAGTCACACACAATCCAAATTATCCTGTGCCCGCCCTCTGGTAACTTGCCATTGAGCAGTCAGGCTTAACATAGAAGGCAATGTGTAAATTATTGTGCAATAAATCATGCGATAACACAGTGAAAACACCACAAAAATACATTGACTTTATGGAGTGTTAGAAATGGGGTTTCCAATTGTCAGAGGTATTCACCTTTGTCCAAATGGGGACCACAATCCTACTCAGGGTAAGTCACACACAATCCAAATTATCCTGTGCCCGCCCTCTGGTAACTTGCCATTGAGCAGTCAGGCTTAACATAGAAGGCAATGTGTAAATTATTTGTGCAATAAATCATGCAATAACACAGTGAAAACACCACAAAAATACATCACACAGGCTCTGAAAAATATAAGATCTCTATCTGGTTAAATTAAAGTCAAAACGATCAAGATTCAAGAAGCGCAAGTTGAGATATCACTTTTGCAAGTTTAAAAAGTCTTACATCTTAGAATTCAACAGTTGTCTCTTGTTTGCACAAAGTACCTGGTTTGTATCCAAATGTGTCTAAATTGCCATGCCCGGAGACCGCAGAGGAGGAGATGCGTGAAAAAATAAGGCACAAATGATGTGCCATTTCATTCCACACTGCAAGGGGCTTTGCATCGATTTCCGACATGCAGTCTTGGGTCATCACTGCAATGCGGGGATCTTTGGACGCCACGGGATGATGTTTGGAAATCCTGGGTGTGCAGGACAATGTCACAGGTGCTGCATCGATCCAGTGGGCGATGCGTTGGAGTTTCTGTCGCACGGCAAGCGCTGCGTCTATTCTGCACTCAGGACGACGGGCTGCATTGTTCCGACTCGGCTATGCGTTGATCCAGTATAGGTGTGCATCGAAGTTTCGGTCGCAAAGCAGGCCCTGTATCAATCTTCACTCAGGAATTCGGGCTGCGTCATTCCAGTTCGAAGAGTGGTTTTAACGTGCACAAGGTCCCCTTTCAGTACAGGTCTGTCTGCCAGGGTCCCAGTAGGAGGCTTGGCAGTCCATTGTGTGAAAGCAAGCCACTAGCCTTTGAAATGTAAGTGTCAGGCCCTTGACACTCCCAGCCCAGGAAGACCCATTCAGTATGCAGATGAGTGCAGGTGTGACTGAGTATCCTTTGTTTGTGGTTGTCTGGGTGAACTGCACAGGGATGCTGTCAACCAGCCCAGCCAGACGTGTATTAAAGACAGGCTGTAAGGCACAGATGTATCTTTAGTGCAGAGCAATGCTCACTTTCTAAAAGTGTCATTTCTAAAATAGTAATAAAAAATCCAACTTCACCAATAAGCAGGATTTTGAATTACCATTCTGGCCATAATAAATATGACCTGGTTACCCCTTTCTGATCAGAATCTACCATTCAAACAGTTTATGAGGGTAGCCCCAATGGTATCCTATGAAAGGAGCAGGCCTCACAGTAGTGAAAAACAAATGTAGGGGTTTTCCACTACCAGGACATATAAAACACATATGTACATGTCCTACCTTTTACCTACATAGCACCCTGCCCTATGGGTTACCTAAGGCCTACCTTAGAGGTGACTTATATGTAGAAAAAAGGGAGTTTAAGGCTTGGCAAGCACTTTTAAGTGGCAAGTCGAAGTGGGAGTGAAAATGCATACACAGGCCTTGCAATGGCAGACTTGAGACATGGTTAAGGTGCTACTTATGTGGGTGGCAATGGGAAATCTGACGCACACCTTCTTTTTTCCACGCATCTCCTCTGCAGTCTCCGTGCGTGTAATTTTGATGCAAACCAGGTACTTTGTGCACACAAAAGACAATTGTGGATTTTTACGACTTAAGACTCTACTTAACATTGCAAAAAGTGATATTTCAACTTGAGCTTATTTAATCTTTATCTTTTTTACCTTAAGTTAATCAGATAAATATCTTATATTTTTCTAAACCTGTGTGGTGTATTTTATGTGGTGTTTTCACTGTGTTATTTTATGATTTATTGCACAAATACTTTACACATTGCCTTCTAAGTTAAGCCTGACTGCTCGGTGACAAGCTACCAAAGGATGGGCAAAGGATAATTTGGACTGTGTATGTCTTACCCTGACTAGGATTGTGGTCCCTACTTGGACAAGGGTGTCTACCTCTGCCAACTAGAGACCCCATTTCTAACGGAATATAAAGCTGTATTGTATAAACGCAGACTTTAAAGTGTTCTAGTGTTAGAATGTAATTTACTTTTGTATTTTTTATACCTCCATTTTTTCATGTTATCTTTTCCTCAATATATAGTGAAAGGCTTGTAGATAAGTAGTTATGATAGATAGATAAATACAACAGAGACCCATAAACTTCTGATCAAACAACTCGTATAAAAAACTGCAATGATCTATGAACATGATAAGCATAGAACATTTTTATATATATATATGCATACACACACAATTAAAAAAAACAAAGGTTACAGGGATGTTATAGAAAATCATCTGTTATAGCTCAAGTAACTATAACTTGTTCCCTAACGTAACCATAACTTGTACCTCCGCCATGCACAGTTTTTGCTAAATAATTGTATAGAAAATGTTACATTGATATTGTCAATTATGTTATCAAAAATGTCTTGAGTGATGTATTATGTGGGGTAATTAGCAGTGCATGGCAAATGTGCGACTTATAGTTACCTAAGGGCAGGAGTTATAGTTACTTGAGATAACTTTAACTATAACAGGTGAATTGGTATGTTTAAAATGTGAGCCTAGCTATACCATCCCTAAAACCTCTGTTTTCTTAATTGAATTTCTGTTTTTTAAATATAACATCCTTGTAATCTTTGTTTTTTTCAGTGAATTTCTTTGTTTTTTTTACAGTAAAGTAATTTTCATTACTTTACGTTAATTCTTCCACCACTGCGCGCAGCCTTGGGCCATGCGCAGCAGTGTTTGGCCGCAGGGCTGAGATATTAGAAACAACAGAGATGCCCCAGGGGACTATGAGTTCCAGAAAGCACCAGTGAGGTCCTGCAAGCAGGCCATAGATTGCTGAGAGGATGTGGGCCTGCAACTGTCATAATGCACAAACCGCTTACAAGCATTCTACTGTGTGGGACACACAGGGAAAACACTTGTGTGAAGACCATGCCCATCTGCAACAGTCTACTGTCTACAACAGTGTATTGTTCGCTGTTTGCTCCCTCCAGCCACTTTGACTATTTCAGTCATGGAGAAGAAGAAACTGACTCAAAGCAAAAATGGAGGCAACAAACGTTCTCTCTTTACCCCTCAATAACTTCATATCTCCCCATTGTGATGGGGGCTATATCCACCAAACTTAACTTGGTTGAGGACCATATAGACGCTGTGCAAAGGATGATTACTGATCCCACTATCCTATCAAAGGTTCAGTCTCCTGAAGACATCATATGGTCAAAGGTGGCCGAAATGGTCACCTCCCTGAGGGAGTCTTCACCTCCCTATATCACTGCCAGAGCATCAAAATGGCCAAAAGCATCAAATCATGAACGATAACCTGGACAACTTTTTTCCTGCAAGCCCTTGCCCAACCAATCCCGAAGCTATTAAACCATCATTCTCCAAGAGGAAGTGGGGGAATGGGAAAGCATCAAGGTCTGCCCTAGCTAGCCTTACAGTACTGAATTCAATTAATGTGAAGGCTTTCTTGAAGAACTTTCAACAGGACCTATTGGGGCAGATTAAATCCCTGGCTAAAAGAGTACAAGCCCTGACTGAGTTCCAAAACTGAATTCTGCTAGGTTACTCAGGGATACAAAGGGAGGCTTTAAATTTGAGTTTCGTCTCCCTATGAAATTCCTCAGCTGCTACTGCACTCCCACCAATCATGGTGGCCTCTAGCAATAGTAACTCCTTAGAGATGACTAAAGTTATACTTGCCCGTGAACTGGATCCTTATTGCCCTGTTTCTTCTAAAAACGTATACAGCCCGAAAGGAGCAAGCTCCAATGACAGGCAGGAGACCGGCTCTCTTAGACCTCCCGCCAAAATGTACCCTATATACGATCATTCTGGAAGAGGATCTCCCTTTGGATGAAGGAGTTCATGAGGGTTGCCTGAGACTAAAATATAAAGCTGCTCACTGTAGGAGGCTAGCCCAGATTGTAGTGGGTACCTATGGTACTTACACATTATACCGGGTCCGGTTATCCCTTATTAGTGAAATGAAGGCAGTGTCTAAAAGCCAGGCTCTCTAGAGGTAGCTGTGGATAAGAGCCAAGGCTTATCTAGGAGACATGCAAAGCTCATGCAATATCGCTGTAGTCACACAGTACTCACATACATGAAAGAAAATACTCAGTGTTACAAACATAAATGTACTTTATTTTGATGACTGTTAGCAATGGGGTTTCTGATTTGGCTAGGGTATGCACCTAAGCCATGCAGAACCAACCCACTCTAGTCAGGGCAAGGGAGTTACATGTCCAAGATAACCCCTGCTCACCTCCTTGATAGCTTGGTCCCCCGACCCCAGCTGACCCCTCCCCCCTCCTCCCTCTTATGGCGGCCGCTGTGCGACAGTGGTAGCGACCCTTGACCCAAGGGTAGGTCGCTCCCCCTGCCGCTGCAGCTCCTCCAGCTCCTCCAGCCCAGGTTCCTGAGACCTCCTAGCAAGTCCAGCTACCTCGCAGTAAGTACCCCCCCACCACCCAGCCCCTCGCCCTGCCCCGCGCTACTCTCCCTCTCTCCTGCTTCTTTTCTTCTTCTCTGTTCTTCCTCTGCCCTCCTCTTCTTTAGTCCTCTTCTGTACTCTTCTTTCTCTCCTGCTCCCCGTCTTCTCTCTTCATCTGTGTGCTTCTCTCTCTCTCCTTGGCACCGCGACCGGCGTGTGCCTCTTCTTCTCTGTCCCTCTTCTTGGCTCCTTCCTCTGCTGCTCGTCGCCCCTCTTCTTCCTCACCTTCATCTGTATTCTTCTGTCTTCTGCGCTCCTCTTCTTCACCTTCTTCTGTAGTTTTCTGTCTTCTGCGCTCCTCTTCTTCTTTACCTTCTTCTGTGGTCTTCTGTCTTCTGTTCTTCGGCTCCTCTTCTTCTGTGGTCTTCTGTCTTCTGTTTCTCGGCTCCTCTTCGGCTCCTCTTCCTCTGTTACCTTCTCACTGGTTCTTCCTGCGCCTGCCCTCCTGCTCCTGTCTCGTCTCTCCCCCTCACTCGCCTCCCCCTCTCTATCACCCCTACCTACCCCTTTCTCTATCGGTCTCCCTCACTTGCCTCCCCCTCTCTATCACCCCTATCTACCCCTTTCTCTATCGGTCTCCCTCACTCACCACCTCCTCCTATCTACCTATCTCTCTATCTCTCTATCTGTCTCCCTCACTCACCACCTCCTCCTATCTACCTATCTCTCTATCTTTCCCCCTCACTCGCCACCCCCTCTGTAACCACCCCTATCTTCCTATCCTTTCACTCTACCTCTCACCCTCACCCACCTCTACAACCCCCCTCCCCTATCTTCCCATCCTTCCTCCTATCTCTCTCCCTAAACTCCTAAACTTCCTAAAACTAACCCCCCTTCCACCCTTAACCCCCCCTCCCCCATCTCTTCTCTCCTCTACCTGTCCCCCCTCCCTCCGCTTTCCCGCCGCCACCTCCTGCACGCCCCGCCCCCCCAGCTCCCATTCGTCACCCCACTCCCGTCCCCCGCCCCCAGCTGACCCCTCCCCCCCTCCTCCCTCTTATGGCGGCCGCTGCGCGACAGTGGTAGCGACCCTTGACCCAAGGATAGGTCGCTCCCCCTGCCACTGCAGCTCCTCCAGCCCAGGTTCCTGAGACCTCCTAGCAAGCCCAGCTACCTCGCAGTAAGTACCCCCCCACCACCCAGCCCCTCGCCCTGCCCCGCGCTACTCACCCTCTCTCCTGCTTCTTTTCTTCTTCTCTGTCCTTCCTCTGCGCTCTTCTTCTTTAGTCCTCTTCTGTACTCTTCTTTCTCTCCTGCTCCCCATCTTCTCTCTTCATCTGTGTGCTTCTCTCTCTCTCCTTGGCACCGCGACCGGCGTGTGCCTCTTCTTCTCTGTCCCTCTTCTTGGCTCCTTCCTCTGCTGCTCGTCGCCCCTCTTCTTCCTCACCTTCATCTGTATTCTTCTGCTTCTGCGCTCCTCTTCTTCACCTTCTTCTGTAGTTTTCTGTCTTCTGCGCTCCTCTTCTTCTTTACCTTCTTCTGTGGTCTTCTGTCTTCTGCTCTTCGGCTCCTCTTCTTCTGTGGTCTTCTGTCTTCTGTTCCTCGGCTCCTCTTCGGCTCCTCTTCCTCTGTTACCTGCTCCCTGGTTCTTCCCGCGCCTGCTCTCCTGCTCCTGTCTCGTCTCTCCCCCTCACTCGCCTCCCCCTCTCTATCACCCCTATCTACCCCTTTCTCTATCAGTCTCCCTCACTCACCACCTCCTCCTATCTACCTATCTCTCTATCTCTCTATCTGTCTCCTTCACTCACCACCTCCTCCTATCTACCTCTCTCTCTATCTTTCCCCCTCACTCGCCACCCCCTCTGTAACCACCCCTATCTTCCTATCCTTTCACTCTACCTCTCACCCTCACCCACCTCTACAACCCCCCCTCCCCTATCTTCCCATCCTTCCTCCTATCTCTCTCCCTAAACTCCTAAACTTCCTAAAACTCACCCCCCTCCACCCTTAACCCCCCCTCCCCATCTCTTCTCCCCTCTACCTGTCCCCCACTCCCTCCGCTTTCCCGCCGCCACCTCCTGCACACCCCCACCCCCCAGCTCCCATTCGTCGCCCCACTCCCGTCCCCCACCCCCAGCTGACCCCTCCCCCCCTCCTCCCTCTTATGGCGGCCGCTGCGCGACAGTGGCAGCGACCCTTCACCTAAGGGTAGGTCGCTCCCCTGCCGCTGCAGCTCCTCCAGCTCCTCCAGCCCAGGTTCCTGAGATCTCCTAGCAAGCCCAGCTACCTCGCAGTAAGTACCCCCCACCACCCAGCCCCTCGCCCTGCCCCGCGCTACTCACCCTCTCTCCTGCTTCTTTTCTTCTTCTCTGTCCTTCTGCGCTCTTCTTCTTTAGTCCTCTTCTGTACTCTTCTTTCCCTCCTGCTCCCCGTCTTCTCTCTTCATCTGTGTGCTTCTCTCTCTCTCCTTGGCACCGCGACCGGCGTGTGCCTCTTCTTCTCTGTCCCTCTTCTTGGCTCCTTCCTCTGCTGCTCGTCGCCCCTCTTCTTCCTCACCTTCATCTGTATTCTTCTGTCTTCTGCGCTCCTCTTCTTCACCTTCTTCTGTAGTTTTCTGTCTTCTGTGCTCCTCTTCTTCTTTACCTTCTTCTGTGGTCTTCTGTCTTCTGTTCTTCAGCTCCTCTTCTTCTGTGGACTTCTGTCTTCTGTTCCTCGGCTCCTCTTCGGCTCCTCTTCCTCTGTTACCTGCTCCCTGGTTATTCCCGCGCCTGCCCTCCTGCTCCTGTCTCGTCTCTCCCCCTCACTCGCCTCCCCCTCTCTATCACCCCTACCTACCCCTTTCTCTATCGGTCTCCCTCACTCGCCTCCCCCTCTCTATCACCCCTATCTACTCCTTTCTCTATCGGTCTCCCTCACTCACCACCTCCTCCTATCTACCTATCTCTCTATCTGTCTCCCTCACTCACCACCTCCTCCTATCTACCTATCTCTCTATCTTTCCCCCTCACTCGCCACCCCCTCTGTAACCACCCCTATCTTCCTATCCTTTCACTCTACCTCTCACCCTCACCCACCTCTTCAACCCCCCTCCCCTATCTTCCCATCCTTCCTCCTATCTCTCTCCCTAAATTCCTAAACTTCCTAAAACTCACCCCCCTCCACCCTTAACCCCCCTCCCCATCTCTTCTCCCCTCTACCTGTCCCCCCTCCCTCCGCTTTCCCGCCACCACCTCCTGCACGCCCCGCCCCCCAGCTCCCATTCGTCGCCCCACTCCCGTCCCCCGCCCCCAGCTGACCCCTCCCGTCCCTCTTGTGTAGCGGGCGCGCCGAAGGCGCGCCAAAGGCAAGCCCGTCTGCGCCCGTCTGCGCCCGTCTGCGCCCGTCTGCGCCTGGCCCGCGCCCAGCGCCACGACCCCTGGTCCTCAGCACTCCCAAACCCCGCTGCTCCGCTACGACCCCACCACCCTCCACACCCTCAACCCAGGGCGCTCCAGCACCTGCTTCCAAGCTAACCCAAAATGTACCCATGGACCTTTCGCATGTCACACATGCAAACGTATCTTCCACCATGAAACTACCACGACCACCAGCTCACGCGCCATCAACCACCTCAAATGAATCCTGGTCAACGCTCGATCCCTCCACAAGCACGCTATTGAACTCTGGGACCTCCTGGACTCCACAGCACCGGACGTCGCCTTCATCACGGAGACCTGGATGAACGCCTCTTCGGCCCCAGACATCGCCATAGCCATCCCCAAAGGCTACAAGATTTCCAGGAAAGACCGCACCAACCAAGTAGGAGGAGGAATCGCCATCGTCTTCAAAGACTCCATCAGCGTCACCACCTCCACCGAAGACACCCCCCTCGCCGCAGAGCACCTGCACTTCCAGATCCGCACCGACCCCAGGACCACCCTCAGAGGATCACTCATCTACCGCCCCCCCGGACCACGCGCCCTTTTCAGCGACTCCATCACCGACTTCATCTCCCCGCACGCCCTCGCCTCGCCAGACTACATCCTCCTCGGCGACCTCAACTTCCATCTAGAACAGAACAAGGACCCCAACACCACCGCCCTGCTCGACAACCTCGCCAACCTCGGCCTCAAGCAACTGGTGAACACCCCCACCCACATCGCCGGACACACGCTTGACCCCATATTCTCCGCCAGCAAACACTTTTCCTTCAGCCACGCCTCCGCTCTACACTGGAGCGACCACAGCTGTGTCCACTTCACCTTCCGACACGAGACCCGCCACCTCCGCACTCAACCCATTCCTCGTCGACAGTGGAACAAAATCCCCGAAGAACAGCTCTTCTCCACGCTCATCAACAACCAACCTACCTTCACCACCGACCCCAACGACGCAGCCCTCAGCCTCACGAACTGGATCACCAACTGCGCAGACAACCTTGCTCCCCTCAGACGCCCTCCAAGACAGGCCAACACCAAAAAACCTTTCTAGTTCTCTGACACCCCTAAGGAATCAAAGAAAACCTGTCGCGCCCTTGAGAAAGCCTGGCGTAAGGACCACACCACTGACAAAATGACCGCCCTCAAGAACGCGACCCTCGAACACCACCAACTAATCCGCGCAGCCAAAAGGAATTTCTTCACTGATAGACTGGACAAAAACAGCCACAACAGCAGAGAACTCTTCAGCATCGTTAAAGAGTTCTCCAACCCCAACGCCAACGCCAACGGCATCACGCCCTCACAAGACCTGTGCAACTCCCTCGCCACCTTCTTCCATCGCAAGATCACCGACCTCCATGACAGCTTCGGACACCAGACCCTGCCGATCAACTCTGAACCCACACCTCCAGCCATCACCCTCAACGCCTGGACCCACATCAACACAGAAGAGACCAAAACCACCATGAACTCTATCCACTCCGGTGCCCCCTCAGACCCCTGCCCACACTTCATCTTCAATAAAGCCGACAACATCATCGCCCCGCACCTCCAGACCATCATCAACTCCTCATTTTCCTCATTTTCATCTGCTACCTTTCCCGAAAGCTGGAAACACGCCGAAGTCAACGCCCTACTAAAGAAACCTACGGCTGACCCAAGCGACCTGAAGAACTTACGCCCCATCTCGCTCCTCCCCTTCCCTGCCAAAGTAATAGAGAAGACCATCAACAAACAGCTTACCAACTTCCTTGAAGACAACAACCTTCTCGACCCCTCACAATCCGGATTCCGAGCCAACCACAGCACTGAAACTGCCTTCATCTCAGTCACAGACGACATCAGAACCCTGATGGACAACGGTGAAACAGTCGCCCTCATCCTCCTTGACCTCTCGGCTGCCTTCGACACCGTCTGTCACCGCACCCTAATAACCCGCCTCCGCTCCACCGGGATCCAAGGCCAGGCCCTGGACTGGATCGCCTCCTTCCTCTGCAACCGCTCTCAAAGAGTCTACCTCCCTCCTTTTCGCTCAGACCCCACCGAGATCATCTGCGGCATCCCTCAAGGCTCCTCGCTCAGCCCGACACTCTTCAACGTCTACATGAGCCCCCTCGCCGACATCATACGCAAGCACAGCATCATCATCACCTCCTATGCCGACGACACTCAACTTATACTCTCCCTCACCAAGGACCCCACCAGCGCAAAGACCAACCTGCAAGATGGCATGAAGGACGTCGCAGATTGGATGAGGCTCAGCCGTCTGAAACTGAACTCAGACAAAACGGAAGTCCTCATCCTCGGCAACACCCCGACTGCATGGGACGACTCCTGGTGGTCCACGGCCCTTGGCACCGCACCGACCCCCTCAGACCACGCCCGCAACCTCGGCTTCATCTTGGACCCTCTTCTCACCATGACCAAACAAGTCAACGCCGTGTCCTCCTCTTGCTTCCTCACCCTCCGCATGCTCCGCAAGATCTTCCGCTGGATCCCCGCCAACACCAGAAAAAACGTAGCCCACGCCCTCGTCACTAGCCGTCTGGATTACGGCAACACCCTTTATGCTGGGACCACCGCAAAACTCCAAAAACGTCTGCAACGTATCCAAAACGCCTCCGCCCGCCTCATCCTCGACATACCCCGCAACAGCCACATCTCCGCCCACCTGAGACACCTGCATTGGCTCCCAGTCAGCAAAAGGATCACCTTCCGACTTCTCACCCACGCACACAAAGCCCTCCACAACAAGGGACCAGAATACCTCAACCGACGCCTCAGCTTCTACCCCCCCACTCGTCTCCTCCGGTCCACCAGCCTCGCTCTCGCCGCCGTCCCGCGCATCCGCCGCTCCACAGCGGGTGGGAGGTCCTTCTCCTACCTGGCGGCCAAGACTTGGAACACCCTCCCCACCAGCCTCAGGACCACCCAGGACCACTCCGTATTCCGGAGACTCCTCAAGACCTGGCTCTTCGAGCAGCAGTAACCCCACTCCCCCTAGCGCCTTAAGACCCGCACGGGTGAGTAGAGCGCTTTATAAATGTTAATGATTTGATTTGATAAACACCCATAGAAGAAACATGATAAAACGTATGGCAAGTCAGAAAAACATATTAGCATGTTGTGCCCATAAAAGGAACATTTGCATACACATATGAAACATCATAAAACAGGTAGGCAACACATAAATCAATAAAGTCTCTAAAACTAACCTATGTTATATACATTGTCTTTTAGCAGTACCTGGTTTCATGGTGAGGCCAGGAGAACAAAAATGAGGCCCCCATTTGGCGCTCTTCTGTGCCAAATGGGGGCCTACCAGGAGTTCTGAGGTTGAAGGGGGCGGCACGCACCCCCTCTGTATTAATGACAGGCCCCTCCTGAGGTCAGCGATCACTGGGGCCCCCCAGGCCTCAACCGGCCCTCACGGGGGCCAAAGTCAGCCAACCGATGTATGAATGAGGGGGGCGCCAGGCACCTCCTCTGCCGTTATAATGGTCCCCTCCTGGAGCCCTTGATCTCTGGGGGTCCCCCCGGACCTCCACCGACCCTTCCACATGGGGGGGCCAGCACAGTGGCACGAGCCCAAAAGGGGCCACGAAATGAGACTGGCGGCTTCTGCCCCGCCTGTGGTCTTCAGATGCACAGGACGCCTTCGTTGAGGCCAGGGGGAACCTCTGACGAGGCTTCCTTCCCCTCGCCTGACTCCAACCTGTACCTGTACGCTGCGGCCCTGCCTGTGCCCCGGGGCGCTCCTCAGAGCGCGCTTCACCCCGTGGGCACGATAGGAGCACGTTTGCTCCTTTATTTCTTTTGATGGTGCCCCTGGGGCACAGTGAGGTAACGCGTCCTTGTGCTCAAGATAAACAGCCCGCCCTGGCTGCAGCGGTGATTTTGCCGATATGAGCGCTTCAGAGCGCTTTAGAAATTGTGATGAGACTGGGTCGCAGCGGTGTTTCAGGACGGCAAGAAGCACTCTCACATCGCTTCAGGAATAAAAGGTGAAGCGCTTTCCAAAGCGTTAGTTCTGTCAAGTACTGACGCACTCCTCATGCTTCACATGGTTGCAGGGGTCAGGGGTCACAGCACCCTGCCCCTGGGTAGCAGAGTTCAGGAAAAAGGAGCACAGGTGACAGTGCCCAGCAACAGGCCAGCGCAAGGGGGATGCAGGCAGTTCCTTACAGTGACCAAGCAGGTCACAGGTCAGCACAGCAGCAGCAGTCCATGGCGGTTCCTGGTGAGTCCTTCCAGCCTTCTGTGTCCAGTTTCAAAATGTCTCCAAATTGTGGGGAAAACTCCCCTGTACTTATACTCAATTTTTACGGTGTTTTACATTAGAAGGGGAGAGGAGGTTCCAACTGGTTACAGCTGGTTCAGGGAGTGCCCCCTCTCTACTCCAGCACAGGCTGCAAACATCAGTTGGGGGAAAATGACCCTATTGTGTGAGTCCAGGGCACAGCCTTTACAAATGTAGGTGTGCCCCGCCTCTCCCTTCTCTCAGCCCAGGAAGACTATTCAGTATGCAGATGCACCTCTGTGACACCTCCACCTTCTCTGCGTACAGGCTATCTTAAAAGAGTGCACAAAGCCCAATTGTCACTCTGCCCAGACGTGGATTGGAGTCAAGCTGCATAACACCTTAGTCATAAGCACAGAGAAATGCTCACTTTCTAGAAGTGGCATTTCTGTAATAGTAATAAAAAATACACTTACACCAGTAAGCAGCATTCCTTACCACCATTACAACCATACCAAACATGCATACGCTACCCCTCATAAATCAGAAAATACCCCCTACATATAAGGCAGGGCATTTCTAATGCAGTCCTATGAGAAGGCAGCACTCAGAGCAGTGAGACACCAAGTTAGGCTGTTTGTCACTACCAGGACAGGCCAAGCAACCTGGCACATGCCCTGCCTTCTACATACAAAGCACACTGCCCATAGGGCTAGCTAGGGCCTATTTTAGGGGAGCCTTACATGTAGTAAAAGGGGAGTTCTGGGCCTGGAAAATAAGTTTAGATGTCAGGTCCATGTAGCAGAAAACTGTGCATGCAGGCCCTGCACTAGCAGGCCTGAGACAGGTTTGAAAGACTACTTCAGTGGGTGGCGAAAGCAGTGCTTCAGGCCCACAAGTAGCATTTAATTTACAGGCCCTGGGTATAGAGATACCACTGTCCAAGGGACATATAGGTAAATTAAATATGCCAATTAGGTATGAGCCAATCATACCAACTTTAGATGGGAGAGCACCTGCACCTCAGCACTGGTCAGCAGTGATAAACTGCTCAGAGTCCTAGAGCCAACAGCGAGAGGTCAGAAAAAATAGGAGAAATTAGGCAGAAAGTCAGGGGATGAACCTGCCACAAGGGCCAGGTCCAACAGAGACACAAATACCAAAAATACCATAGAGACTATACTCCCGTAGGAGGTAGGAAATACCCACATTATATACACAAGTGTGCAGAAACAGATGTAAAAACAGAAAACAGTGTAATTAGTTAAAATCATAATAGTTAGAAATGGGCCAAGGGGGAACACAAACCATATACTGAGAAAGTGGAATGAGAAAGTCGGTCTCCCACCTAGGCAAGTGTATTGTGTAGAGGGGAGCTGGTAGGCACTAGAAAACCCCAAAGGTAAGTACTAGAACCCACCCCAGTGCCCAAGAAAGCAGGAGTATGTCACAGTAACTTTCCCAGAACACACTCAGAAACGAAAAGAAGAATTATGCAAGAACCAGAAGAGACTGCAAGACACCAACAGTGGATTCCTAGACCGGAGGACCTGTGGAAGAAGGGGACCAAGTCCAAGAAGCACAGAAGAGTCCAGGACGAAAGGAGCCCCTGCTCACTCGGATGAAGGCACATAAGAAGAACCACCGGTGAAGAAGAACAGTCAGTACTGCACCCAAGAAGACAGAGTCGGGTTCCTGGTTGGTGCAACTGATGTCCCATGACAGATGGAGGATAGCAGTCTGGTTTGCGTCGCTGGAATCCGGCAACAAACCTTGGCAAACGCAAAGCTCTTGGTTAGCGGAAAATGACTCTGCCTGGGCCCTGGAAGGACAAGGTGGACTCTACCCAGGAGGGGGAGTCAGAGAGGGCTCCCAGCAACTCAGAGAGCCCTCAGAAGACCAGGCAGTTCACACAGGAGTCCCACAACACGGGGACAAGGAAGGTGCAAAAGAGGCCCACGCAGCACAACAACAAAGGCTCCCATGCTGCCGGAGAATCACTCAGGAAGCTGTGCGTCACAGGATAGGGTGCTGGCGGCCAGAGCTACAAAATGTATGAAGAACTTTGTGGAAGGATGCCAACAAGCCTTGGCAGCTGCACAATATGTGGTGCATGGGGGTACTGTCTTGGGTGGGGAGTCAAGCTCTTACCTCCACTAAAGTTGGACAGATGGACATGAGGATCATCAGGACCAATTCAGTCTACCATCCGTGATGCAGGATCCACGCAGGTCAGCAGGAGAGGGGATCCACACAGCTGGTCGTTGTTGCAGTCGGTGCTTTCTACAACAGGGAAGTGACTCATTCACCCCAAGGGAGACTCCTTTGGTCTTCCGGTGCAGGCTGAAGATTGGCTGTCCTCAGAGGACACACGACCTGGAAACAGTTGCAGTTGCTGACAGGGGCTGAAAATACAATGTTGCAGAAGACGACCTGCTTATTTGTTGCAGTTTGTAGAGTTCCTGGAGGGTCCAGATGCAGTTTCATCAGTGAGAAGTCAAAGTGGAGGATGCAGAGGATTCCTGCTGGAGTCTTGCAATCCAAATCTGAATAAACATCCAAAGGAGAGACACTAGATAGCCCAGAAAGGGGGATTGGTCACCTAACCAGGTAAGCACCTGTCAGGGGAGGGCTCTGATGTCACCTTCTGGCACCAGCCACTCAGATGCTCCCAGAGTTCCCTGCCAACTTGGAATCCAAAATGTCAAAACCCAGGAATCCTCCGGAGGAGCTCTGAGCACCACCCTTGAGGTGGTGATGGACAGGGGAGTAGTCAATTCCCTTTCCTTTGTCCAGTTTTACGCCAGAGTAGGGAGTGGTTTATGCAAGGAGGGCACCAAATGTGCCCTTCCACTCATTTCCAGTGGCTTGGGGAGGCTATCCCTCCCAAGCCTGTAACACCTATTTCCAAAGGGAGAGGGTGTAACACCCCTCTCTCAAAGTAAAACCTTTGTTCTGCCGTCCTGGGCCCGAGCTTCTCAAGCAACAGGAGGGCAGAAACCTGTCTGTAAGGTGGCAGCAGCTAGGGCTGCCTGGAAAACCTCAAAAGGCTGCAATTACTATACTGGGTGTACTCTAAGGAGCCCCCAGAGTGCATGGAATCATAAAACCAATGCTTGCAAAAGTTCTCTGCGTGTCCCCCTGTCCTTCAATTACTCTCCTGGAAAATTGTGTGGATTCACTAGAAACTGACAAATAAAGACTGGCTACTTTTTTATCAACAAATATGATATTATATGTTGTCTGGATACCTGGGCAGTAGGTCATTTTTATATTGATAGGTATCAATTCTGTTGTTCCCCAGCTATTCCTTTTGTATCAGGTAGAGAGAAAGGAGGCTTAGCTGTTTTAGGCTCTATTAATACCAATAACGGGAGTCCCTATGAATTAGTCTCTATGCCATGCTGTCAGTTTCTTAAGCTGTCCTTACCAGATTTTGCAAATGTCTTGCTAATTCATTTTTAGTTTTATTATTTTTCAGAAAAAACAGTAAGTTGGATAGCATTAGTTCATATTTTGTCCACAGTGAAAGTAACCATGTGTCCCTCATTTGGTCAGGACACGTTAATATTGTTGATGTCCCCTTATCAGGGGTCACGTCTGTGGGATTATGGGCTTGTGAAGAGACTATAATACCCACTTTACACACACAACATGTGGGGAAGCCTTTAAACGGGATAGTTGTGACACATAATTTTTACTTTTTAATAGACTTGCAAGGAGAAGGCACCCTCAATCAATCTACATATGTTGGGAAGGGCATAAGTAGTAATATAGATCTCATATTACTTTTGTCAGAACTTGTCACCAAAACAGTTAACTATAAAACTTGTGCCTCCATATTTAGTAACCATAACCCTGCTAGTGTCAGTTTCTCCTCCTCGCGTCCCCTCCACAGGCAAGAACTAAGCATGGGAATACGTCCCGGCTTCAATATTGCCCAAATAAGGGTGTCCATTTGAAGTGGGACAGCAGAGAGCCAAGCAAGTTTTTTAATGATTTAATAATTGATAAATATGATGATATAATGCTCTGCTTGTTCGCAATACCTGATCCAGATACAGTTTTTGACAGTTTTGTGAAAGTCCTGTAATATGGTCTCCTGCGTGCAGCCCAAGGAGAAGATAACTAATAATTCCCAGTACATAAGTGGTTTAATTCGAATCGGCAGAGTGCAGGATTAATTTCTCTCATATAAACCTTGGCATTCAGATCGGCAACAGTGTGCGCGATCACTTCATGGCATTTGCATATTGTTGTTCGGATCGTCAGTGCGCGATTCATTTTTCTAGTGTAAAACTTGGCATTCAGATCGTCAATAGTGTGCGCGATCACTTCATGGCATTTGCATATTCTTGTTCAAATCGGCAGAGTGCGCGATTCATTTCTCTCATGTAAACCTTGGCATTCAGATCAGCAACAGTGTGCGCGATCACTTCATGGCATTTGCATATTCTTGTCTGAATCTGCAACAGTGTGCGCGATTCAACCCTGACATAAAGCGCTTGGCTCTCAGGTTCAGCAGTGCGAGCGATCATTTCATGGCATTGAAAACTTTGGTGTGTTGTGTTTGTTGAGGTGCACACATTTATCCCAAGCTTTTGGATTTTCTGTGAAAATGCTTAATTCAAGTGCGACTTTCTTTGTTCATATTAAGTTCCTAGTACAGTTCCTGTTGTTTCCAGGGAATGTTTCAGGTAGCCTTTGTCCTCATGTAAAAATGCAATGTTTGTTCTGAAACATTATTCTAGAAGGTTCGTGTATTCTAGACAGTATGTGATATTCCATGAAAAGCTCATATGAAACATTGTATTAACCCATTCTTGATTTTTTCCAGGTACCTAGATTTCTTGAGGTCTAGTTATAAGCATTTCTTAGGCTTTCCATGGTTACAGTATGAGAACTCTTAGAACCATAGTCTATTCTAAGTCAATGTGATTATATCTTGATATTGTGTTGTTTAACCTCTTGCTTCCTACAGGCCTCCTTCCAAGCTGTTCCCTACCTAATTCCCTTTTCCCCCACTTGGACTCTCTCAGGGTCTGTGGTATTTCTATCGGATCTTTGGAGCTGTCTAGTGGTGGACATGTTAGGAACATGGGCAGGCCTGAGGATCTGGTCTCCCTGACATCTACAATGCCATCATGATCTGCATTCTCTCCTATCTTGCTGACAAGGTACACCACTTTTAGTTCTCAACACATCTTCTGCCACCATTAGACTGGAGATGAAGAAGTACAAACATTAACTAGATAACATGCACTCTATGTTTATGGACCCATGGTTGGAAACCCAAAACACGTTCAGTTTTCAGAGATAGGAAAACATCACATACTACATCATGATGAAGTAACAGCCTTTCTTCATCCTCAGAACCAACTTTTCTCCCCTAAGAATGTAACTTTGTCTTTGAGCCTGTACAGCACTCCATAGCTTTTTGGCTAGGTCAGCACTACACATATACCACCTGCATACATGCAGCAGCAAAGTTTAAAGAAAAAGAACAAGAACCATAGGCCACCAGACATAGACAAACAGCACTGCCTTGTGCTAGAAGGATCATTCTATGGCGGTCATTCCAACCTCAGCGGTAAAAGGCGCTTACCGCCGTGCAGAAGACCGCCATAACACCGCCGCGGCCACGGTAAACCGCCACGATCATTCTGACCCACAACAGGCAAACCGCCAAAATACAGACATCCACAAAAGTCCGCCACACCAAAGGCCAGCGAGAAACTGGCGATGACCAAACCTCCACCGTCACGCCAACAGAAATACGCCCATGCCATTACGACCCACGAATCCACGCGGCGGTCTTTCAACCGCGGTATTCCATTGGCGGTACACACCGCCGCGCTCAAAATACACACACACTTACAAAACACAACCACATTGGACAATTTGAAATACACACACCTGATACACATACAAACAACACTCCCACACACCCAATACAATATAAAACACACACCCACATCATCTACAAACCCCCACTACTAGAGATTCGTGAACACGCACAGAGAAAAGAGATCCGAGCACACAGACGCGCAATTCACTGTCACCCAGCAATATTACCACGCACTTCAAAATACACACCAATATCACCACACTTAGCACCACACAATCCACCCCACACATCACCCACACCACCCCATGGCACCGCAAAGACACCCCAGGTTTTCTGAGGCTGAACTCAGGGTCATGGTGGAGGAAATTGGACGGGTAGAGCCACAGCTCTTCGGGACACAGGTGCAGCACACCACCATTGCCAGGAAGATGGAGCTATGGAGCAGAATAGTGGACAGGGTCAACGCTGTGGGACAGCACCCAAGAAATCGGGACGACATCAGGAAGCGGTGGAACGACCTACGGGGGAAGGTGCGTTCCATGGTATCCAGGCACAACATCGCGGTGCAGCGGATTGCCGGCAGACCCCCACCTCCTCCCCCAGAATTTACAACATGGGAGGAGCAGGTCTTGGCGATCCTGCATCCTGAGGGCCTCACAGGAGTAGGCGGAGGAATGGACTCTGGTAAGTCCAATCTTAACTACTTCATCCTACCCACCCCACCAGCATGACAACTCATACCCCCACCCTCACCCTCACCCCCATCACAGCCAATCCTTGCAAACGTCTCACCATCACAACCCACCCATCCCAACACCAAGCCCTGCATGCGACCACAAAGCATGGACACCCATCACCTAAGCATGCCCACTGCACATAACCATCCCCCCCCCAAACCACTGTCACAAAAGCCCCCACACAGGAATGCAAGCACAGGGGTACACGGGCACCCACCCATTGCACGCTATGACACACACAGAAGCAATAACCATACTTTTATACCCCTGCAGGACCAGAACGCCACGTCACCGCGCAGGAGGGTCCACAAATGCCCACTCCACCCCCAGAAGAGGCCCACAGTGATGACAGCAGCTCTGTCTCCCTGGATCTAGATGACCAGCCCGGCCCATCGGGGACCTCGGGACAGTCAGTTCCCCTCAGACAGCCACAGGCCACAGCAGACCTTCCCCCCTCTGGGAACACCAGCACAGCACCCACCCAGCGGGCCCATATCTCTGTCCCCAGGACACGTCAATCAGCGGTGTGTCCACCACTACAGGGCACCCAGGTTAACCCACCACCCCAACAACAACAGGGACCTGGGGGCAGTGGTAGTGGGCACACGGTCCAGGGGACAGAGGCCCAGGGAAATGGGGGAACTGGGAGGGCTGCTTTGTGACAGGGGGAGACAGGCCCAGGGAACCCACTCTCCACGAGGCCCTCTCCTCCATCATGGGAGCCTACCACCACTCCCAGGAGACGATGGCCACGGTCCTGGCCAGGTTTCAGGAGATCCAGCTTCTGCAGGAGCAACAGTATATGGGGTTCAGGGAGGAACTAAGAAACATCAGTTCCACCATGGGCACCATCGTAGTGGCTCTGAATCAGGTAGTCACCACATTGCGGGACACTGTGGCACCACAAAGGGCCCCTGTCACTAGCATGGACCAAGAACTGCCTACCACCTCCGCCGGCGCTAGTGGACAGGAGGCCCCGACACAAGACCAACAGGCCACTAGAACCCCACCCCTGCAGAAGGAGAACCACCCCGCAAGCGGGCCCTGAGATCCAGGAAGAAGACAGAGTAAGATGCCAAGACCCCCACCAGCAAAGGTTACCTCCCTGATTGTCATCCCACTGTCCCACATTGTCACCCTGTCCACCCTTAAACTGCCCCTGCTCCACTTTCCACAGGCATTTGGACAATGCACCGGTGATACTGATAGTCTGGACTCTGCCATGGACAATCCTCCACCATCACCCCTCACCGATTTGCAACCACCCACCAATTTAGAACACTCTAATAAACACACTTATTGCACAAAACAATCTGGAGTCTGTCTGTGATTTTATACAAATGTATTAGACATGACCGTGCCAAAATGTATATGTACATTGTGATGACAACATACACCTGTAGTCCATGGGAAACAAAGCAGATGTCTCGCAGTGGGGCCCACATCTCTGAAATCGGAAGGGAAAGTCACAACTCAGTTACCATACACCGGGGGAAATGGTCAGACAGTAGAGAGGTAGTACTCTTTAAGTAAATTTAATATGCCGGTGTCGATCCTTACCTGTGTGTCATTGGAAATACTGCTGTATTACTGTGTTCCGGTTCTCTATGTCGTCCTCTTCGCCTTCCTCCTCTTCACTCTCCACAGGCTCCACAGCTGCTACAACGCCACCATCTGGACCATCCTCCTGCAGAAAAGGCACCTGGCTTCGCAAAGCCAGGTTGTGAAGCATACAGCAGGCCACGATGATCTGGCACACCTTCTTTGGTGAGTACATTAGGGATCCACCTGTCATATGGAGGCACCTAAACCTGGCCTTCAGGAGGCTGAAGGTACGCTCGATCACCCTCCTAGTACGCCCATGTGCCTCATTGTAGCGTTCCTCTGCCCTTGTCCTGGGATTCCTCACTGGGGTCAGTAGCCATGACAGGTTGGGGTAACCAGAGTCACCAATTAGCCACAAACGGTGCCTCTGGAGTTGACCCATCACGTAAGGGATGCTGCTATTCCGCATGATGTACGCGTCATGCACTGAGCCAGGGAACTTGGCATTAACATGGGAGATGTACTGGTCCGCCAAACACACCATCTGGACATTCATGGAATGATAACTCTTCCTGTTCCTGTATACCTGTTCACTCCGGCTGGGGGGGACCAAAGCAACATGTGTCCCATCAATGGCACCAATGATGTTGGGGATATGTACAAGGGCATAGAAATCACCCTTCACTGTAGCCAAATCCCCCACCTCAGGGAAGACGATGTAATTCCGCATGTGTTTCAGCAGGGCAGACAACACTCTGGACAACACCTAGGAAAACATGGGCTGGGACATCCCTGATGATATGGCCACTGTTGTTTGAAATGACCCACTTGCTAGGAAATGGAGTACTGACAGAACCTGCACTAGAGGGGGGATCCCTGTGGGTTGGCGGATTGGTGACATCAGGTCTGGCTCTAGCTGGGCACACAGTTCCTGTATAGTGGCTCGGTCAAGCCTGTATGTCAGTATGACATGTCTTTCCTCCATTGTCGACAGGTCCACCAGCGGTCTGTACACGGGAAGATTCCTCCATCTCCTCGCATGTCCCAGCGGACGGTGCCTATGAAGGACAACAGCGAGCACAGAGTCAATCAACCCACAGGTACGTTCCCACAGCTTGCACATAACACGATTCCCAATGCATTGTATGGCTTGTATGAGTGTCGATGCAAGGCCTAGGTATGTGTGACGCAGTAGAAATTAAGCCATGTGGGCCCTTGAAATGGCGGCTGCCTGACCTGTGAAGTGCAACAATGGGATGTGAGGTAAATGCGCTGGCGTGGCACACCGTGGCGGTAGGCGGTCGAAGACCGCGGCGCTAAGCAGCATTGGTTAACATTGAACCCTATGGGTCTCAGGACCCAATGACGATGAGCGCCGGCGGTCACGGTACGCACCGCCGCGGTACGCACCGCTGCGGGCGTGACCACCATTTTCTATCTGCTTAATCACTCGATACCTGATCTTCGACAGGAGAGGACCAACACTGCAAGTGCTGCTGTGACCTCGGTCTGGAAGAGACAATGGCTCATGCGACTGGGGAAAGGGCCCCTGCCTTCACTGCTCAAGAATTGGAGAAACTCGTGGATGGGGTTCTCCCCCAGTATGCGCTACTCTACGGTCCTCCAGACCAACAGGTAAGTACACTGGGACCATGCTTTGTGGCCAATGCCTTTGTGGAGTCGGGTGGATGAAAATGGTGGGGAGGGGAGCGAATGAGGCATGCATCAGATGACGGATGACAGGATGTGCCATATGGTAAGGGTAGGGATGGGGGGCCACTCATATTGAGGGTGCAGAAGGTGATGACTATTTTCCTCCCCCTCTACATTTCACATAGGTCAGCGCCCACCAGAAGATAGACATTTGGCGTGCCATCGCCAAGGATGTCCGGGCCCTGGGGGTCCACCACAGACGGGGCACCCACTGCCGGAAGAGATGGGAGGACATCCGACGCTGGAGCAGGAAGACGGCGGAGGCTCAGCTGGGGATGGCCTCGCAACGTGGGAGGGGTGGCAGTCGTACTTTGACCCCCCTGATGTTCCGGATCCTGGCGGTGGCCTACCCCGATTTGGATGGGCGCGTGAGGACATCACAGCAGACACAAGGGGGTGAGTACAAACTCATTCTGCTGACTTTGCGCGCAGTGGAGGTGTCTGGGTGGGGGAGGAGGGCTGTGGGTATCCCTAGGCCAGGGCGATTTCTGTAGGCTAGGCCCCTCCGTAAGGCATGGCCCTGTGCCCCCGCCCCCCACCTCTGTAGGGTGCCAAGTACAGCTATTCATGGCCCTGTGTCATCTATGTGTGCAGTTGTCGTCCATAGGCTTGTAGGCCATGTCCCACGGATTGAGTAGTGGACCCCAAGTGCGCTGCGTAGTGCAGGGGACTTCTGTGTCTGTCCTCTCCGCCAACGGTGTCGCCAATGCATGCACTCAACATGTCTTTATTTCTCCCCCCCCCGTTTTTTGTGGTCTTCCTGTTCATGTGTGCATTAGCATCATCAGGCGGAGGAGAAGTGGCATCGGAGCACGAGGGAGCTGCATCCCACAAGGCCCTGGAGGGCCATGCAATGGAGTCCGAATACACCAGTGGGATGGAGGGCGAGGGGAGCTCCACAGCGGGGACCCGTGCAGACATTAGTGACAGCGACTCGTCCTCTGATGGGAGCTCCCTTGTGGTGGCGGCAACATCCGTGCCCCCCGCAACAACAGGTACAGCCGCCACCCAGCGCACCAGCACCGCCCTCCCTGCAGGCCCTCAGCGTTTGACCCATGCCCGCTCAACCAGGAAGGTGGGCATCTCCTTCGCCTCAGGCACCTCAGGCCCTGCCCCTGTCACCCCGGCTGCCCTCAGTGAGGAGGTCATTGACCTCCTGAGGATGCTCATTGTTGGGCAGTCTACCTTTTTGAATGCCATCCAGGGTGTAGAAAGGGAGGTGCACCAGAGTAATGCATACCTGGAGGGCATTCATTCTGGTCAGGCTGCCCATCAGCGATCGTTCAACACTCTGGCCTCAGCACTGATGACAGCAATTGTCCCTGTCTCTAGCCTCCCCCCTCCAACTTCCTCCACCCATATCCTATCACCTGTACCTCTGCCTATCCCAGACACACCATCAGACCAGCCTGCACACACCTCAAAACCCAAGGGAAGCTCATCCAGACATAAGCACCACACATCACACAAGCATTCACACAAGCAACATCCACATACAGACATACCAACATCCACTGCCTTCACTGTGTCCCCCTCCTCCTCGTCTCCCTCCTCCCTCCCTGTCACGTCTCCACTCACACCTGCATGCACAACATCTTCAGCCACTACGTCCATCACCAGCACACCCACCAGAACACCCCGCACACGTGCAGTCACCACCCCCACTACCATTTACACGTCCCCTGTGTCCTCTCCCACTGTGTCTGTGACCCCCTCTTCCAAGCTACACAAACGCAGGCAGCCACCCACCCAACAGCCATCCACCTCACAACAGCATCCAGCCCAAGCACCTGCACCCAAAGACACCAGACTGAAAACTCCTACAACCACAACCTCTTCCTCCACTTCCATACCCACTACACCTACCCGTCCCTCTCTTCCTAAATTGCTTTTCCTTTCCAAACTTGACCTCTTTCCAACAAATCCCCCACCCCGTCCATCTCATAGGACTCCAGTCAGCACCTCAGCCACCACAAAACCGGGCCCTGTAAAGACAGTTTGCCATGGACTGTGGCGTCCCCCACCCTCAAGGGCAGCCAGTTCAGTAAGGAGCCAAGGCACGGCCAGCCCACCCCCGGTAAAGCACCCGAAGATTGCCAGTGGCTGGCGCGAGAGGCCGAAGACACCAGGGACCAAAATTCCTACCATGGCTCCGGCAGGAAGTGTGGTGCCACCTGGCACACCGCCAAAGGTGGGAAAGGGCCACAGGCGAACAGGGAAGGGTGGGAAGGGCAGCACGCCCGACAAGTCCGCCAGCAGGCCAGCTGGCCAGGAGGGCCCCGCCAGCCCCATCCCAGGTGGGCAGGAGGACACCCATAGGCCCGGTAATGCAGCCCAGTAGGGCCCCGCCAGCCCCATCCCAGGTGGGCAGGAGGACACCCACAGGCCCGGTACTGCAGCCCAGGGGGACCCGCAAGCCACACGACAGATGGGCAGGAAGGCACCGCCAGCCACAGGTCAGGTGGCGAATGACCTCCATGCCATGGCCGGATCCGCTGACCTGGACACTCATCCGATGCACTGCTGAACAGGGCCCTTCATCTCAAGCACCGCTGCACTGGGCACCGCAGTCTCAAGCACCGCTGCACTGGGCACCGCCGTCTCAAGCACCGCTGCACTGGGCACCGCCGTCTCAAGCACCGCTGCACTGGGCCCTTCATCTCAAGCACCGCTGAACAGGGCACCGCCATCTCAAGCACCGCTGAACAGGGCCCTTCATCTCAAGCACCGCTGCACTGGGCACCGCCGTCTCAAGCACCGCTGCACTGGGCACCGCCGTATCAAGCACCGCTCCACTGGGCCCTTCATCTCAAGCACCGCTGAACTGGGCACCGCCGTCTCAAGCACCGCTGCACTGGGCAGCGCCGTCTCAAGCACCGCTGCACTGGGCACCGCCGTCTCAAGCACCGCTGAACAGGGCCCTTCATCTCAAGGACCGCTGCACTGGGCACCGGCGTCTCAAGCACCGCTGCACTGGGCCCTTCATCTCAAGCACCGCTGAACTGGGCACCGCCGTCTCAAGCACCGCTGAACAGGGCCCTTCATCTCAAGCACCGCTGAACTGGGCACCGCCGTCTCAAGCACCGCTGCACTGGGCACCGCCGTCTCAAGCACCGCTGCACTGGGCACCGCCGTCTCAAGCACCGCTGAACTGAGCCCTTCATCTCAAGCACCGCTGCACTGGGCACCGCCGTCTCAAGCACCGCTGCACTGGGCCCTTTATCTCAAGCACCGCTGAACTGGGCCCCGCCGTCTCAAGCACCGCTGAACTGGGCACCGCCGTCTCAAGCACCGCTGCACTGGGCACCGCCGTCTCAAGCACCGCTGAACTGGGCCCTTCATCTCAAGCACCGCTGCACTGGGCCCTTCATCTCAAACACCGCTGAACTGAGCCCTTCATCTCAAGCACCGCTGAACTGGGCCCTTCATCTCAAGCACCGCTGGCCCATTGGCAGAAGGGGCAGGCCCTCATCTGTGTCGGGCAGGGCTGCACGAAGCACTCTGGGCACCAGTCCCCCTCCAGAACCAGTGGAGACTGTTATCCACTTGAGAGACTGTGGCTTTGCACTCCCCAGGATTGCACAGTGGGCAACCCACCCACTGTAGAGACTTGAGAGACTGTGACTTTGCACTCCCCAGGATGTAACAGTGGGCAACCTACCCACTGTAGAGACTTGAGAGACTGTGGCTTTGCACTCCCCAGGATTGCACAGTGGGCAAACCACCCACTGTAGAGACTTGAGAGACTGTGGCTTTGCACTCCCCAGGATTGCACAGTGGGCAACCCACCCACTGTAGAGACTTGAGAGACTGTGGCTTTGCACTCCCCAGGATGTATCAGTGGGCAACCCACCCACTGTAGAGACTTGAGAGACTGTGGCTTTGCACTCCCCAGGATGGAACAGTGGCCATGGAGGCCCCTCGTGGATCTGGCGTCGTGGACTCATCTGGCTGAGGTGCCTCCCCTTCCCTTCCCCCTGAGGTGCCTCTAGTTTTCCTATCTGATGCCCCTGCAGTGTTCTCTCCGTTGGAGTCAGGTATCCTGTGTGGGCTTTGTCCATGTGATTTGGGCCCAGTGGTCCACTAACAATGACTGCTACAAATATCGGACTTGACAATTTATGTATATAAAAGTTTTAAATGTGTGATATATTTTTAAGCCAGTAATACAATATATTCGACTGTTTGTAATCATTTCCTTTTGTCTTTGCATTCTTCCAGGGGGTTTGGGGTGGTAACTGTGATGTATTTCTATGCATTGATGTGTGTGTTGTAGTGGGTGAGAGTGGGGGTGGGTGTGTGGCGTATGTGTGTCCCCGTAATTTTTTGCCTCCCCCCTCCCCTGTGTCGTAGGTGCAGTACTCACCGTAGTCTTCTGCGCCGGCGTTCGTGCTCCTGGTAGAGGAGCAGGAAGACAATCGCTGGGAGGATGTGGAGTTCGGGTTCCATGCTGTCCAGATTCCTCGTGGGGTGTATGGAGGTGAGCGTTTTCCTTTCGAATGGCTGTTTCCGCCGTGTTTTTAACAATGCTACCTATTCCAGGAGACAGCCAGACTTGTCCCCATTTGAGTGCATCCACACCATGTAGGCTGCAAAGTTGAAGCATAGAATATGCTCCATTAGGGATGCATGGCTATCCTTGCCCGTCACTAGAGCTCAGCACATGGCTGTATCATGAGGGGCTTGCTGCTCCAGGTCTGGCAAAGTCCCCTCTGCCTCCATATGGTCCCTGTCCAGAGTCCTGTGCACTTCTCCTATTTTTTGGATCCAAATGCCCATGGTGACCACCTTGAAGGAGTCCCACTCAATAGCATGCAGTGGTTGTGGCATGGTTCTCAGCAAAAAAGTGACCAATATATGCAAGTAGGGAGTCACAGCAGACTGAGACATCTAGGACATCTCATGGTAGACACCAGTTGGGGACAGGCGAGGGTTGCGCTCCAGCACATGTTAATTATGTATACTGCATGGTCAGAGATGACTGGACTAAGGTACTGTGACTGTTTCAGCCATGGCAGTATAGAGGTAGAACAGGAAAAACAATTAAGGAAAACATAGAGATCTGGGGGGTGGAGTAATGTGAGTATTGTCTGATTTGTGGGTTGTGTGCTCTCCATGTGTGTGATACTGAATAGTGGTGGACCAAGTTGGAACATTACATGTAGTGGAGACGTGTGGGCTCCTCGGGCAGTGGAGGGTGTGACCTGTCCAAATGAACATTAAGGACATTGTCATAGTTTTCACCCATCACCCACGGAATGTCTACCCATTGGACTAAGACTGTCGACAAGGAGGCTTCAAAATTAGATTTGTCCCAATTAGGAGCATAGATACACCTAAGTAACACTTGGATGCCATCTAAGCGGCCTTCTCGGAAAATCTATCTGCCCTGACTGTCAATTGTTGTATTGAGTGTTTGGAAGGCTGTGCAGCGGAGAGCCAGATCAGTGTTCTTTGCACGTATGAAGAGTATTTTGTACCATACTTAGTGCCTCTCCAGCACTTATGCAGCCTCTGGAGCTCACCGCCGGTGAGTATCCTGAAGGAAGCTGATGAATGCATTTTGTCTGTTTAAAGTAGGAGTAGGCAGAGTAGCGGTGATGCGCTTTGTGCATACCCATAGAATCTAGTCTGGAAATGATGTGTCATAGAGCAGGGGTGTGTGGAGATGAACCTGGACTGAGTGCCACTGAGTGGTTCCCATATCGCCTGTCCCCCCACCCGTGCACACAGGTTTGAATCCTGTGATGCGCATGCTGCAGGAGAGCAACTGTGAGAATAAACAAGTAAACTGGAACAGTGACAAAAGCCTGCAGCAACCAGCAGCATGCCTAAAAAGTAACCAAGAGAACATTCCAAAGGTTAGGGGGTTGTAGTGAACAGTGTGTTACAAACAGACATAAGGGGGATGTCACTCAGAGTACAGGGAATCCGTGCTCATGGTAGTCTCAGCTCAATAAGAACAGCAGGCAAGCTGAGGAGTGGGATACTATTGATTAATTGCACCACATAGTCACGGGGATAGGGTGTAACTGAAGCTGGCAAGGTCACTAGGGTCGGGCAGTAGTATGTGCAAGGCAACGTTCACTGAGGTCGGTCAACCATGTTGTTTACCACCCAGAGTGGGCAGGGAAAGCATTAGGTAGGTTGTAAGTCGGCTGTAGGGTGACCAGGTGGTAGGGAGTCGACTGTGAGTGGTGTGAGGGGGGGAGGTGATGTCGTCCTCAGTATTCCATGCAGAATTGGAGTTTTGGTTTATTACCCAGTGGCACAACCTTTGGTACCAGCACCTCAGGGCTAGGACCAGGGACTATTGGAGAGCTCAAATAAACATGACGCCAGCCTCTTAGAGACTTGCCCCTTGATGCTGGCCCTCTTCCTGTGTAATAAACTGTACATTTTGTTAATCGCAGGCAAGCTGTCTCCAGTGTCAATATTATGGATGCACAGATGTGTATCACCAAAGACCCAACCACCGCCAAAATCAACCTACAGGAAGGAATGAAAGACGTCGCGGAATGGATGAAGCTCAGCCGCCTAAAGCTGAACTCAGACAAGATGGAGGTCCTCATCCTCGGACAATCCCCTTCCACCTGGGACGACTCCTGGTGTCCCATGGCTCTGGGCACCGCACCAACCCCCTCAGACCACGCATGCAACCTCGGATTCATCCTGGACCCCCTCCTCACTATGACCAAGCAAGTCAACGCCGTCTCGTCATCATGCTTCAACACCCTACGCATGCTCCGAAAAATCTTCTGATGGATCCCCGCCGAAACCAGAAAGACAGTTACCCATGCCCTCGTCACAAGCCGTCTAGACTACGGAAACACCCTATACGCAGGGACCACCGCAAAGCTACAGAAACGTCTTCAACGCATACAGAACCCCTCCGCACGCCTCATCCTCGACATCCCTCGCCACAGCCACATATCCGCCCACCTGAAACACCTGCACTGGCTCCCAATCAACAAGAGGATCACCTTCAGGCTCCTCACCCACGCACACAAAGCTCTCCACAATATGGGCCCTGAATACCTCAACAGCCGCCTCTCGTTCTACACGCCCACCCGTCAGCTTCGCTCAGCCAGCCTCGCCCTCGCCACTGTCCCACGTATCCGCAGAACCACTGCAGGAGGAAGATCTTTCACCTACCTGGCAGCCAAAGCATGGAACTCCCTCCCCGCACACCTAAGAACTACCCAGGGCCATCTCGCCTTCAGGAAGCGCCTCAAGACATGGCTTTTCGAGCAGCAGTAACCCACCACCCCCTCCCCAGCGCCTTGAGACCCTCTCGGGTGAGTAGCGTGCTCTATAAATGCATTGATTGATTGATTGAGTGAGAACAGAGAGGCAATCTTGCCCAGGAGCTAGAAACAGTCACTCTACTGTCCTGGGGTCAGGGTGGAAGAGAGGTTGATACTCTCTGCTGACCCATCCTGTTCCTCTGCAGAGAGGGAGTCAGGAAGAAGTTTGCTCTCCTCTTCCACTCCCTCTTCATGAGGAGAATGCTCACTTTGGACCTTTCAAAGTGAGGCTTGAGACTGTTCACATCAAGCACCCTTCAGGGTTCCTAGGGGTTTGGAGATCCACCAAGTAGGCTGACTTCCCCTTCTGCTCATTGAGTTTGTATGGCCATTCCAGTGGTCCTAGACAGCCCTGGGCTCTACTGGTTCAATGACCTATAATTTTTGAATTGGCTAAAACTCCACCAGAGTGGCCTTATGGTCATACCAGAACTTCATGGCTTCTTGTTGCTTTTCACATTTTCCCAGAAGAAGTGCTTCTGGTTGCAGAGGGCCAGCATGTAGCTGATCACATCCTGGGGGTGGGGTTCATGGGAGCTTGCTCTCACCCCACTTGACAAGGCTGAAAGGTCCCCTAAAAGGGTGGCCATAGAGGAGGTCAAAGGGGCTGAACACTACTCTTTTCTGTGACACTTCCCTGTAGGCAAAGAGGAGGCATGGCAAGAGGACATCCCACTTATGCCTCATGGGCGCAGGCAGTCAATAATCATGCCCTTCAATATCTTACTGAATCTCTCTACAAGACAATTGGGCCCATATTTACTCTTTTTGACATAAAACAGCGCAAATGCAGTATTGCGTCAAAAAGTATAGCATCGGCTTGCGTCATTTCAGAACACCGGCCAGGCGCCATATTTATGGAATGCCGCAACCCGGCGCAAAGGGTGGGCCAGCGTAAAAAGAAAATGACATTAGCCAGGTGGGCCTGGCGGTGTGGGAGAAGGGGGTTTTGCCCCAAAAAATGACATTAGGCTGGTTAGAGGCAAAAAAAAATGCCTCTAACCAGCTTAGCATCATTTTCTGATGCAAAACCATCCATACCACATGACTACTGTCTTAGGAAAGACAAGAGTCATGCCCACCCCCCCCCAATGGCCAGCACAGAGGACCATTGTCCCCTGGGCATGGCCATTGCACCCTGTGCCATGCAGGGGGCCCCAAGTTGGGCCCTTAATAGCACTTTAATTTAAAAAATAAAATACTTACCTATACTTACCCTACTTACCAGGGATCGGGTCCCCCACCTCCCTCTGGTGTGGGTGGGGTGTTCCTGAGGCTTGAGGAGGGCACCTGTGGACCCATTCCATGGTGTTCAACCATGCAAATGGGTCCACAGGTCCCCTAAAACTTGGTGTGAGTCAGGCGTTAAATAATGGTGCAAATCAAGCTGTGCACCATTATTTAGCCCCTCCTCCCACCCGTGTGTCATTTTAGAACAGGGGATAAACATGTGGCTAGCACCATTTTTTAGATGGGAACGCCTACCTTGCATCTCATTGATGCAAGGTAGGTTCACACATCTAAAAAATGGTGCAAACTCCAATATTTTGACGTTAGACGTGTCTAGCATCAAAATATAAATGTAGAATTAGTTTTGCACCGAATTTGGAGAACCTAACATGGTTAAAGATCCCCATCAGAGTTCTAGCCACCACAGGTTCAGTCACTGACCTTAGATGGATGGCCTCTGGATAACCGGTGGCATGATCCACCAAGACCAGAAATAATCTGTTGCCTAAGTCTCTCTTGGGTCTAAGGGTGTATTGATGTCTATGCTCACACTTTCAAAGGTTAAGCCAATGAGTGGTAAAGGGACTGGGGAGCTTTTTGCTTTTTCCCTCATTTCCCACTGGCCTGGAAGGTGGGACAGGTCATGCACAATTCATCTGAGGCTTTCTTCATCTTAGGCCAATAGAAGTGGGAGACAAGCCTGGCAAAGCACTTGTCTTGCCTTACATATACTGCTAGGGGTGTGTAGTGAGCCAAACCCAGTGGGAAGGTCCTGTAACACTGGGGCACCACAAACACATGGGCTGCTCCAGTTCAAGGAGCCTTGGGCTCATTAAAGAGGAGCCTCTAGGTGATCCCCAGAGACGTCACCTGCAGCCAGCCTGAAGCCTATTGCCTCAAACCCTCAGGAGTAGGACACTTCTGCACCTTGCAGAATTCTGCCCTGGTGGGCCCTTCCACAGCCTGCCTGTGAGCAAGCTCAGGTAGGTCGCCCAGGGGGGCAATGTCTTCCCTAGTTGGCTCGGGGGCCTACACATCAGGGACCATGCCAACCTTCACTATAGGAACTTCAGAGTCTGGTTTGCCACGTCCCTCTCCTTGGCAGTTGTTTGGGCTATTGTTCCAGCTCCAGGCAGTTTGACTCCCCTCCTGGACAGCCATGGACCATGTGGTCTTACAGGATCACTCAGACAATCCTAATATCTCAAAGTGAAACCAGAGCTCTACTTCCCTCCAGGTAGTATGCTCCAGATCATAGCCTAGCAGACAATAAATACAGGCATGGCAGGACTCACAGCTACTTTCAGAGAACCAGAGACCACCCCCATTCAAAAGGATCCAGAGTCACTAGTAGATGGCTCTCTCGATCTTCTGCAACTACGCCTTGGTAGAATGTGTTCAGTAGGAACGGCCCTGCAGACACCAGCTGACACCTGACAGTAGTCATCCTGGCTCCTCTGTCTAGCAGAGCCTCCACCCATTTCCCATTGATGGTGACTCACTGCCTATACTTTGATGTATTAGCAGGGCTTTAGACACCATCTCATTATCCCCCAGGGAAACTTGGGTTAACTTTATCTGTTTGCCAAAGCTAACAAGGACTACCTCCTCCATGAGCACTACAATTGCCAACCCAGATGTCTGCCCACCAGATCGGGGCTATGCCATCTTGGAACATTTGGAGTCACCCTTGGAGTGCCTGTAGTTGCAGCACTCAGTGCATTGGGTACCAACCTCCCTGTCTTGTGATCAAAGAACCCATGTTCCTTTCTTTTGAGAACTCCCTTTTGTTAAGCCCCCTTATTCTGGTTAGAGCCCTGACCACCTTTGCAGGAGTTCTTCCTAGATACCTTCTTGGACCCTCTGGTGCAAGTCCAGAGGTCCTCCTCTTCAGCAATCTTCTTGGGATCAGTCACCTTACTGTCAAATTGCTGCTGGCGCAGGTCTGTAAAACAGACACTGAGCATATGTTAGAACTGACAGCCTTAGGGTGGTCATCCCTAACTTTTTGCCTGCCTCCCTCCACTTTTTGGCCACTGTTTTGTCTGGTTTTAGGACTCTGTGCACTTTACCACTGCTAACCAGTGCTAAACTGCATATGTTCTCTCCCTTAAAACATGGTGACACTGGTTCATACCCAATTGGCTTATTTAATCTACTGGTAAGTCCCCAGTAAAGTGCACTACATGTGCCCAGGGCCTGTAAATTAAATGCTACTAGTGGGCCTCAGTCCTGCCATTGAAAGGCCTGTGTGTGCAGTTTCACTGCCACTTCAACATGCCATTTAAAAGTACTTGCCAAGCCTTAAACTCCCCTTTTTCTACATATAAGTCACCCCTAAGGTAGGCCCTAGGTAACCCATAGGGCAGGGTGCTATGTAGATAAAAGGCAGGACATGTACCTGTGCAGTTTATATGTCCTGGTAGTGTACAACTCCTAAATTTGTTTTTACACTGCTGTGACGCCTGCTCCTTTCATAGGCTAACATTAGGGCTACCATCATAAACTGTTTGCGTGGTAGATTCTGATCTGAAAGGAGTAACAAGGTCATATTTAGTATGGCCAGTTTGGTAATACAAAATCCTGTTGACTGGCGAAGTTGGATTTAATATTACTATTTTAGAAATGCCACTTTTAGAAAGCGAGCATTTCTCTGCACCTAAACCCTTCTGTGCCTTTCAATCCACATCTGGCCAGTTACTTGACAGCTCCCTTGTGCATTTCACTCAGACAACCCCAAACACAGGATGCTCAGTCACACTTGCACAGATCTGCATGCTGAATGGGTCCTCCTGGGCTGGGAGGGTGGAGGGCCTGAAACTTATATTTGAAAGGACAGTAGCCTGTCCTCACACAAAGGACTGCCACACCCCCTCCTGGGACCCTGGCAGACAGGATGGAACTGAAAGGGGACCTTGTGCACTTCTGAGCCACTCTTTGAAGTCTCCTCCACTTCAAAGGCACATTTGGATATTTAAGCAGGGTCTCTGACCATACCAACTCAGACACTTCTGGACAAGATACCACTGGAGAGGAATCCCTGAACCAGAACTTGCAACCTGCCAAGAGGAACTGCTTGGCTGCCCAAAGGACTCACCTGACTGCTTTTCTGCAAAGGACTGCTGGCCTGTTGTTGCCCTGCTTCCTTGATGCCCTCTCGCTCTGCTGAGACGTGCTCTCCAAGGGCTTGGATAGAGCTTGCCTCCTGTTTCTTGAAGTCTCAGGACCAAAAGACTTTATCCTGCAAAAGAACCCCTTGTGCTGTAAAAATTTGATGCATGGCCTGCAAGAAATGACCTACAGCCTGCATCACACTGATCCGGAACGAAGCAGATTCGCTCCGCGAGAGGAGATCAACAGAGCACCAGGATTGCAACCGGAAAGTCGACGCACAGCTCATTGGATCGACGCACAGCTGAGCCGAAACAACGCAGCCCGACTTCTAGAGAAGAGGAATTGACGCAGTGCTTGCAGTGCAACAGATTTTTCCCCGCAACACCCACCAGATTGAAGCAGCGCCTGTGACGTCGCCCTGCACACCCAGGATTTCAACGCATCGTCCCCGGGGTGACCGAAAACCCCTCAACCCGAAGAGGTTCCAAGTCTGCGAGCCGGAAATCTATGCAAAGTCTTACCTGCATGAAAAATAACGATGCATCGTCTGTGTGCGCCCAGAAAAATCGACACACACCTCCCTGTTTTCGATGCATTGCCTCCTCTCCGGTTCCTTTCTGAGGTTTTGAACACAAAACAGGTACTTTGTGCTTGCAAGAGACACTTGTTGCTTTTTAAAACTAAAGACACTTTATATAATTTCCACAGTGATATTTTAACATATACGTATTGAATCTTGATCGTTTTGACCTGCATTTAACCAGATAAATATTATATATTTTTCTAAACACTGTGTGATGTATTTTTGTGATGTCAAACTGTGTTATTGCATGATTTATTGCACAAATACTTTACACATTGCCTTCTAAGTTAAGCCTGACTACTCAGTGCCAAGCTCCCATAGGGTGGGCACCGGATAATTTGGATTGTGTGTGGCCTACCCTGACTAGAGTGAGGGTCCTTGTTTGGACAGCTGGTAACCTGACTGCCAACCAAAAACCCAGTTTCTAACAATAAGCCCTCTCATCATTAAATTGTACAACCCAACATAATCATTAGCCTTGCTGCCCAGCACCCAACCATTCAGTGTCTTACTAGAGTAGTCCACAAATTCTACCCAGGATTGGCTGGGAAGCTTCTGGTTGTCCCTGAACCTTTTTCTCTACTTCTCAGGGAGCAGTCCAAACTTTGCAAGTAAAATGGCTTTCATAGGGATGTTCTTGGCATGGTCCCCAACCTCTAGTGTTAAAATTGTGTCCCTCCCCACAGTAGGCACCTGTTTCTACAGACCCCTCCCCAGTGTTCCTCAGGAACCCGGTGAACCTTCAGTACAATCTCACAAGCAAAAAAACATCACTCAATGTCCTCTCCCCCTACATAACTGTGCACCCAATCCTTGGGTATGCAAATCCTTTTGCTCCTTCAAGTACTGCTTGTATGCTGACACCTTTGCTGGAATCTGCTTGTCTTGCCCTCAGTGTGAGCTCTTCAAGACTCCTTTATTGAGCCAACTGCTGTAAACGTAGTTTCTTCTCCATTTTCAATTTAGCCGTCTGCAGCCTGAATTCTCTCTTCTCCCTCATCTCCGCCAGTTCCTCTGGGGAGAGTCCATGGGAAGGGACACAATTCCCTGCCCTGACAATTCAGTTGTCAAACCCTCCTCAAGTGATACAGGTCATTCTTCGGGTTGGTATCATCCAGCCCATCATCCTTAGCTGTGGGTTCATTCAGTACAGATTAAGCTTCGTGTCCAGGCCCTCTGGGCCATTGGCAGCTCCATCTTCCTTGTGATGCTTATAGCAGGAAGCCCAACCTCCTTGCAAACATGTTTGAGCTGGCCACATTATATACATCCATACTTCCAGGCTCCAACTTTATGCTTGTGGTTATAGATCCAGCAGCCACAGACATTATTTGAGGAAAAAAATCAAAAATGCCAACTAGTGAAAATTTAAAATTGGAATTGGAACTGGTCTTTGATTTGGATTGGTAATGTGCACCAAGGTACTGTACAACACTGCACAAAAACAAATCCTTATCTCACTGCTGATCACCAATGTTAGAAATGGGGTTGTTGATTAACTGGGAAGTAAACCTTAGTCAAACAGCAACCACAATCGTAGTCAGGGTAAGTGTCAGACCAACCCTGAATTAACCTTTGCTCAACCTCTGGTAGCTTGGCGCAGAGCAGTCAGGCATACCTTAGTGTGTAAATTATTTGAGTAACACTTCAAACAGTAAAACAGTGAAAACACCATAAAAAAAGATTCCATACCAGGACAGAAAATTCCAAAGATAAAACAAGACAGAAATGGCAACAATCCAATCAGTAGAACTTGGGTTATTGATTTTTAAAGATTTGAAGTGAAAATAGCGCTAAGAAGAATAAAGATCTAAAATGGGATATCTGGTTACACCGGCCCGGCACATAGTCAAAAGTTCAGGCCATCCGCAATGGAGTACAGGCCAGCTACAGGGACCCAGTTTGGCCCACTGAGAAAGAGCACCTTAATCAGAGGTTGCAGAGCATGGAGTGGGTGTGGGTCGAAGATGCATAGCATAGTAGAGGCAATGAGCCGGTTTTCAGGTGCTGCAAGCTGCGGTGAGAGATCTTCATGCATCAACAGATGTGTTGCGCAGTTGAGATGATGCGTCCGTTTCAATGTGCGCAAAGGCTGCAATACGGAGTCTTGTTGTAGTTATTGAAGGTTTCTTTAAAGGGGATAGGAAGCGCTTGATCTGGGAAAAGCATTGCACAGTGTCAGTTCTTAACCTGATGCACCGGTTCAGATACATGCCTCTGTAGAGTATGTGTAGGTTTTGCAGAGGATGCATTGGTTCCACTCAAGCAAACACCTTAGGCCCACTTCCAAGGAGGCAGGACTGGGGTGGCACCATAGGCAGGGCAGACTCACAGATGGCAGAGTCCAAGTGGAGAAGCAGGGTGGTTTGAAGTCTTTTATGTCCCTAGAAATTCAGATCAGGAGACGAGCCAGCTAGCTCTTGGAATCACTCAAGCGATGCAGGTCCAGTCCTCCTAACCCAAGCAGGTAAACAGCAGGCAGCACAGCAAGGCCAGAGTCTATCAAAGCAGCAGATTGGCAGAGTGGCAGTCCTTCAGCGGCATAACCGTCCTTCTTCCTGGTAGAGTAGTTATAGGTCCAGAACTGTACTGAAATGGTGGTGTTAGAGGTCCAGTACTTATACCCTGTGGGGCCTTTCAAGTGAGGTTGACATCAAAGACAAGCCTTTGAAGTGCACACAGGTCCTGCCCTTCCTTGCCTGGAGACAGAACACAGCCTATTCAGGTTTAAGTGAGGCTATGCCCAACTCTGCCCTTCTATCCTCCCAGCATGGTTCATTAAGTCACACTTAAGCATTGTGTGTAGCTGTCTAGGGGAATGCACAAAGCCCAGCTGTCACCCATCCCAGACAAGTGATTAGAGACAGACAGTAGGCACCAACTGGCTAAGTAAGAAAATGCCAACTTTCTAAACCTAGCATTTTCAGAATTTTAATTGAAAATCCAACTTCACTATGAGTTTGGATTCTAAATTGTGATTCCAGAGACATCAAACTTGAAAACTCTATCTCTTCACAATCAGGACTTTCACTTATAAGATTTAATAAGGTAATCCCTGTCTCAAGCAAAGTACCGCCGTCAGAATACCGCTGCGCGGTCAAAAGACCGCTGCGGTAATTCTGAGTTTCCCGCTGGGCTGTCGGGCGACCGCCAGAAGGCCGCCCGCCAGCCCAGCGGGAAACCCCCTTCCATGAGGATGCCGGCTCCGAATGGAGCCGGCGGAGTGGAAGGGGTGCGACGGGTGCAGTTGCACCCGTCGCGATTTTCAGTGTCTGCTTGGCAGACACTGAAAATCTTGGTGTGGCCCTGTTAGGGGGCCCCACGACACCCGTTACCGCCAGCCAGGTTCTGGCGGTCAAAACCGCCAGAACCAGGCTGGAGGTAAGGGGGTCGGAATCCCCATGGCGGCGCTGCCTGCAGCGCCGCCATGGACGATTCCCTAGGGCAGCGGGAAACCGGCGGGACACCGCCGGTCTTCCGTTTCTGACCGCGGCTGTACCGCCGCGGTCAGAATGCCCCTGAAGCACCGCCAGCCTGTTGGCAGTGCTTCCTCCGTCCCCGGCCCTGGCGGTCCATGACCGCCAGGGTCAGAATGACCCCCTAAGTCCCTTTTAAGTAGCAACTTTCCGAGACACTTTGGTGAGCTTGTGGGATTAATATTCAATGCGTCCAGTACTACTGGAATCACACATTTCTTTAAGGCTGTTGGTTCTGGTTTCATTCACACCTTCTCCTCTATATTCGGTTTAATACCATCAGCCATCCACTCAATATTCCCCAGTATTTTCAGGGGATTTCCAATAACTTTGGCTATAATAGGTGGCATTTTGCTATTATTTCTTTTTTTGTGCAATGGCTGTCCCGCTGCAACAATGAATGAAAGCGCTCTTATCAGCACAGCTGCGTCGTGAAAGCATGATGCGTACTTCGGAGCAACACTCCTGGAGCTATTAAAGTGTGACTGGTCTCTGTCATTCAGACTGATTTAGCATTGTGGGCAGCCTGTGTTTCGTGCCTCTGGTGCTCGTTCAAACATGCACTGAAAGTCTGTCTTTCTACGCAGCACTTGCTTTCATTGGACACTGATCTGTTGATGTTCTTGCTGAGGGTTCGTTACCGGACATGCGCATTGAGGGTGCGTTTGCTACGGGAAGCTGCTTATGAGTTGCCCTTCAAGGGGGATGCAGCTCTGAACTCATTATTGGGCACACCATGGAATGCTTCTGCCTTGGCTGATGCTCAGGCTTTGGAACATGAATGCTCCTTGGTTCTTCTTGGCGATGAGTTTCCTACTTTACCACCTGCCGGAGTGGAAGATTTCCTGTCTTCAATTGTCCCGGATTCTAGGGGCAACTTTCAAAATGACTCTGACTGTTGAAATTTTGCCTTTTTACGCCACAAGTTAACATTCCTAAATTGTCCTTTTAAATATGCTCAAGTTTTTTCTTTAACTTGTCATTATTTACATTGTTTATATATATCTTAGGTTGAATTTTAATAGCTTTTTTATATAATTAGGCTTTGAACCACCTTTAAACGGGAAGGGGAGGGTGATGTAAAGCCATTTTAGTTATAGCTCTTTGAAGTGGACAAGTATCCTTTCTTTCTCAGCTCTGGCTCCTGACTATCAGTAGGGGGTAATAAGCCCTTTTTTGTGGGGAGAGGCAGTGCTTATTCATGAGTGAGTGTCAGTCCCCTCCTCCCTTCCTCCCCAGGAAGAGCCATCAGAATGCAGATGAACACTCAGAACCACATAACCTTCCTGTGTTTGTTGATGTCTAGAAGGAATCCACAAATTGTAGCTGTCACCCATTGCAGACATATATTGGAGACAGACTGCAGGCACACAGAGCTGAAGAGCTGAGAAATGCCCACTTTCCATAAGTGGCATTTCTAAAATAGTAATGTTAAGTTCAACTTTACCAGTAAAGAGGATTTATCCTTACCATTCCAATGATATGAAACATGACATAGTACATCTTTCTCAATCAAGAATTACAACATAAAAGTGTGATAAGTAAACCCCATTATTTACTTATGAGAAGGGTAGGACTCAAAATAGTGAAAAATGACTTTGGGAGTTTTTTTTGTCTACCAGTACATGAAGAACTTAAAAATAAATGTAATGCCTTTTAGGTAAATAACACCTAGCCCTATGGGCTATCTAGGGCCTATATTAGGGGTGACTTACATGTAAAAAAGGGGAGTTTAAGGCTTGGCAAGGTGTTTTAAGTGCTGCATCTAAGTGGCAATGAAACTGCACACACATGCTCTTCATTGGCAGGCCCGAGACATGTTAAAAGGGCTACTTAAGTGGGTGGCTCTATTAGTGCTTCAGGCCCACTAGTAACATCTAATTTACAGGCCCTAGTTATATGGTATACCACTTTACAAGTGACTTACAGATAAATAGAGTATGCCAATTTCTTATACATCAATGTTGCCATGTTTAGGGGAGAAGCACATGCACTTTCACACTGGTCAGCAGTGGTAAAGTGTTCAGAGTATTAAGACTAGCAAAAAGAACAATTTAGTTATAAAGCACTCCAGGACGGTCAGCATGTGGGCACCTTCCACAGCCTCTGGGACTCCAAGAATATGGATAATCATTAGGCTTGCTGCCCAGCACCCAACCATTCAGTGTCTTACTAGAGTAGTCCACAAATTCTACCCAGGATTGGCTGGGAAGCTTCTGGTTGTCCCTGAACCTTTTTCTCTACTTCTCAGGGGGCAGTCCAAACTTTGCAAGTAAAATGGCTTTCATAGGGATGTTCTTGGCATGGTCCCCAACCTCTAGTGTTAAAAGTGTGTCCCTCCCCACAGTAGGCACCTGTTTCTACAGACCCCTCCCCAGTGTTCCTCAGGAACCCGGTGAACCTTCAGTACAATCTCACAAGCAAAAAAACATCACTCAATGTCCTCTCCCCCTACATAACTGTGCACCCAATCCTTGGGTATGCAAATCCTTTTGCTCCTTCAAGTACTGCTTGTATGCTGACACCATTTTTGGAATCTGCTTGTCTTGCCCTCAGTGTGAGCTCTTTCAGACTCCTTTATTGAGCCAACTGCTGTAAACGTAGCTTCTTCTCCATTTTCAATTTAGCCGTCTGCAGCCTGAATTCTCTCTTCTCCCTCATCTCCGCCAGTTCCTCTGGGGAGAGTCCATGGGAAGGGACACAGTTCCCTGCCCTGACAATTCAGGTGTCAAACCCTCCTCAAGTGATACAGGTCATTCTTCGGGGTTGGTATCATCCAGCCCATCATCCTTAGCTGTGGGTTCATTCAGTACAGATTAAGCTTCTGTCCAGGCCCTCTGGGCCATTTGCAGCTCCATCTTCCTTGTGATGCTTATAGCAGGAAGCCCACCCTCCTTGCAAACATGTTTGAGCTGGCCACATTATATACATCCATACTTCCAGGCTTGAATTTTATGCTTGTGGTTATAGATCCAGCAGCCACAGACATTATTTGAGGAAAAAAATCAAAAATGCCAACTAGTGAAAATTTAAAATTGGAATTGGAACTGGTCTTTGATTTGGATTGGTAATGTGCACCAAGGTACTGTACAACACTGCACAAAAACAAATCCTTATCTCACTGCTGATCACCAATGTTAGAAATGGGGTTGTTGATTAACTGGGAAGTAAACCTTAGTCAAACAGCAACCACAATCGTAGTCAGGGTAAGTGTCAGACCAACCCTGAATTAACCTTTGCTCATCCTCTGGTAGCTTGGCGCAGAGCAGTCAGGCATACCTTAGTGTGTAAATTATTTGAGTAACACTTCAAACAGTAAAACAGTGAAAACACCATAAAAAAAGATTCCATACCAGGACAGAAAATTCCAAAGATAAAACAAGACAGAAATGGCAACAATCCAATCAGTAGAACTTGGGTTATTGATTTTTAAAGATTTGAAGTGAAAATAGCGCTAAGAAGAATAAAGATCTAAAATGGGATATCTGGTTACACCGGCCCGGCACATAGTCAAAAGTTCAGGCCATCCGCAATGGAGTACAGGCCAGCTATAGGGACCCAGTTAGGCCCGCTGAGCAAGAGCACCTTAATCAGAGGTTGCAGAGCATGGAGTGGGTGTGGGTCGAAGATGCATAGCATAGTAGAGGCAATGAGCCGGTTTTCAGGTGCTGCAAGCTGCGGTGAGAGATCTTCATGCATCAACAGATGTGTTGCGCAGTTGAGATGATGCGTCCATTTCAATGGGCGCATAGGCTGCAATACGGAGTCTTGTTGTAGTTGTTGAAGGTTTCTTTAAAGGGGATAGTAAGCGCTTGATCTGGGAAAAGCATTGCACAGTGTCAGTTCTTAACCTGATGCACCAGTTCAGATACATGCCTCTGTAGAGTATGTGTAGGTTTTGCAGAGGATGCATTGGTTCCACTCAAGCAAACACCTTAGGCCCACTTCCAAGGGGGCAGGACTGGGGTGGCACCACTAGGCAGGGCAGACTCACAGATGGCAGAGTCCAAGTGGAGAAGCAGGGTGGTTTGAAGTATTTTATGTCCCTAGAAATTCAGATCAGGAGACGAGCCAGCTAGCTCTTGGAATCACTCAAGCGATGCAGGTCCAGTCCTCCTAACCCAAGCAGGTAAACAGCAGGCAGCACAGCAAGGCCAGAGTCTATCAAAGCAGCAGATTGGCAGAGTGGCAGTCCTTCAGCGGCATAACCGTCCTTCTTCCTGGTAGAGTAGTTATAGGTCCAGAACTGTACTGAAATGGTGGTGTTAGAGGTCCAGTACTTATACCCTGTGGGGCCTTTGAAGTGAGGTTGACATCAAAGACAAGCCTTTGAAGTGCACACAGGTCCTGCCCTTCCTTGCCTGGAGACAGAACACAGCCTATTCAGGTTTAAGTGAGGTTATGCCCAACTCTGCCCTTCTATCCTCCCAGCATGGTTCATTAAGTCACACTTAAGCATTGTGTGTAGCTGTCTAGGGGAATGCACAAAGTCCAGCTGTCACCCATCCCAGACAAGTGATTAGAGACAGACAGTAGGCACCAACTGGCTAAGTAAGAAAATGCCAACTTTCTAAACCTAGCATTTTCAGAATTTCAATTTAAAATCCAACTTCACTATGAGTTTGGATTCTAAATTGTGATTCCAGAGACATCAAACTTGAAAACTCTATCTCTTCACAATCGGGACTTTCACTTATAAGATTTAATAAGGTAATACCTGTCTCAAGCATCTGGCATTAGGCAAGTGTATTGGCCAATTCAAAAAGGTGTCCCACACTCTCTAAAAGGTGCCCACTTTGTCATTACATTTATTTGTGAGTTTTTCATGCAGGACCACTCAATGAGGTATTACCCATTCAGTATGGCCGAAGCACATGGGTTGACGCTATTGGCGCTGAGTGCATATTTTTGCCACCGCTAACCCCACCACCTCCTAAAACAGTAGTTGACTAGCCCCTGGCTTGGGCAGCAACATGAGGGGCAACCGGGGTGTCCAGGTGATCTTCTCCCTCCAGCCAGTATGGGGTACTCAGATTTCCCAAAGGGAATGATTGATGCCTCTTGGCATCTTCCCAATGGTTTCAGGTTTCAGAATATCAGAAAAGCACAGGACGACTCTGTACACTGCAAACAAAAGCAGTGACTGTAGAGATTACGGCAGGATCAGGATCGGCATTAGAGCGAAAGAGAGTTCCAGAGTATCAGCCTCCTCATTGTACAGCGGACCCCTGCTGTTCCTGGCAATCCTGTGGTGGTACAGTGCATGTGGTGTGTCTGCAGGAGTCAACAGTTCACAGGGGTCACCTGGGACATTGCTGTGTGGAGGGGGTGCAGTGGCCCTACATTGGTACAGGAGTGAGGCCAGCTGTTGGGCTGTTTGTGGTAGCCGTGCGGGTCCAAGCGGGCATGGCAGCATTTTCTCTGCTGTGCACTGAGGCGGCTTTAGAAGGACAGTTAGCAGCAGTTCAGCTAGGGAGATGTCGCAGCCTGCAATAGAGTGGAGGGCATCTGCTAAGCCTGTATCTAGCCATGGTGCTGACCAGGTGCAGCTGCTTCGCTCTTTTTAACAAAGTATATATTTAAATGATTATATGTTTTTTTCCTGTACATCACTGCTCATATCATAGGATTTTACATTCTCTTAGCTCCAGCAGTTTGGACATTAACATTAGGTAACAATTATACAGTACTCATCGCTTAGCTTCATTCCAGATAGGATGCATCCTTCTTATGTATGTGTTCATATGTGGGGAGTCGCGTGGTCTGGATTATTTTGGTTGGATAGGTATATATTCCAGGTCGATCAGTTGGACCTTCATTCAAAATATTGTTGGTTCCCGGTCCTAGACAACTCTCCCATGTAACTGCAGTATGCTTATGTCCCGAAGGAAGAGAAGGCAAGTTGGTAAATGATGTTGAAAGTAACAGGGAACAAGAATAACACAGAGGGACTAAAAAGAAAATACCAAGAAATAACAAAACCTTACCTGTAACTGGTCTCTAAGGGGATCTCTCAGGGAATTTCTGATGTTATGGAGTGTGTGTGTGGGGAGGAGGGGGGCAAATGGGTGCATCAGTGGTTCAAGCCATTTCAGGGTTTCAGATCTGGCATTGGTTGTTCATCTGCTTCTCTTGTGCCCTGTGCTGGAAGGCCAGATCAGTGGCAGCATGGAGGCATGGTGTGTCAGCCTGGTCTTTGCCAGGAGACATCCTCAGCCTGCAGTGGTGTCAAATGGGTCACCATAGTCACAGGGGAACAGCGGGCCCCAGGCCATGCAAGGTTGTCGGAACCAATCATAGGGCATTCATCCAGGGGTGCCTCATGGGCAGTGCAACCCCCCTTGCCAGTTAGTAGAATTGGGGCACCCCCAGGAAGCAGGATTGGAGCACAGCAAGGAGCCCCATAAAAGGTAGTTCCAGCAGAGTTCGGACATCTTGGTCTACACCTAGCTCGACCTCCAGGATAAGTGCATTGTTATGTGCTTGGAAAAAATATCAAGGACTAAATTTATCTTACATTTACAAAAAAACCTTATCAGTTTTGTCTTACTTCTTTAATACAGACTAGAAACAGAATTTTGAATTTTGTATGTGTGTGTGACTATGCGTGTTTTGGATGGATGTCTGTGCGCAGTGGTGTGTTTGGCTTTTCACTGTGTATGTGTGTGTGTTTTAGACCTGTCAGCCTCAGGATGGTCTGTCCCCAAACATTTTGCCTGCTTGCCTCCAATTTTGCTGCAAGCATTTTTGTTGGCCTTAGTACTTTGTGCACTTACCACTGTTTACCAGTGCTAAAGTGCTTGCGCTCTCTCCCTAAAGCATGCCTTGCTTGGTATACACCTAATTGGCATTTTTAACTTAATTATAAGTACCTAGTAAAGTGCACTACACGTGCCCAGAGTCTTTAATTTAAATGCTACTAGTGGGCTTGAAGCCCTTCTTGTGCTACCCACGTAAATAGCACTTTAAAATTTTTTCCAGACCTGCCATTGCAGCCTGAATGCAAAATTACACTTCCATGTCGACTTGGCATTTCAAGCCTCTTGCCAAGCCTTAAATTCCCCTTTTATTACATATTAATTACCCCTGAGGTAGGCCCTGGGTAGCCCTTAGGACAGGGAACTATGCAATTAAAAGGCAGGACATATACTTTTAGGATTTACATGTGCTGGTAGTGAAAAACTCTCAAATTAGTTTTTCACTACTTTGAGGCCTATTCCTCTCATAGGATAACACTGGGGATCTCTTACTGCATTCAGCAGGCTGCAATTCTTGATTGGGAAGGGGTAGATCTGTCATGTTTAGTGCCTATGTAATTGTAGTTACCAATCCTCTTTAATCGTAAAGTCAGATTTATGGTTCAATCAATTCATCAAAGCATTTGTAAAGTGCACTACTCACCCGTGAGAGTCTCAAGGCGCTGGGGAGGGGGGGTGCTACTGCTCGAATAGCCAAGTCTTGAGGTGTGTCCTGAAGGGAAGTAGGTCCTATGTCTGTCGCAGGTCGGTGGGAAGAGTGTTCCGTGTCTTGGCAGCGAGGTGGGAGAGCGATCTGCCACCAACGGTCATTCTGTGGATATGTGGGACGGTGGTGAGGGCAAGGTCAGTGGAGCGAAGCTGCCGGATTGGGGTGTAGAAGGAGGGCCGTATGTTGAGGTATTCTGGTCCGGTGTTGTGCAGTGCCTTGTGAGCGTAGTGAGGAGATTGAACGTGATTCTCTTGTCGACGGGGAGCCAGTGCAGGTCTCTCAGGTGGACTGTGATGTGGCTGTGGCGGGGGATGTCCAGGATGAGGCATGCAGTGACGTTCTGTATGCGTTGCAGTCTTTTCTGGAGCTTGGCCCTGGTTCCTGCATAGAGGATGTTGCTGTAGTACAATTTACTGCTTACGAGGGCTTAAGTGACTGTGCTTCTGGTTTCAGTGGGGATCCATTTGAAGATCTTCCTGAAGCATGCAGAGGGTGTTGAAGCAGGAGGAAGAGATGGCGTTGACTTGCTGGATCATTGATAGCGATGAGTCCAGGATGAGGCACAGGTTGCGTGCGTGGTCGGTGGGTGTCGGTGCAGTTCCCAGTGTGACAGACCACAAGGAGTCATCCCATGCGGAAGGGGATGAGCCGAGGATGAGGACCTCCGTTTTGTCAGAATTCTGTTTCAGGCAGCTGTTCTTCATCCATTCGGCGATAGCCTTCATTCCTTTGTGGAGGTTGGTTTTGGCGGTGACGGGGTCCCTGGTGAGGAAGAGGATCAGCTGGGTGTTATTGGCATATGAGACAATGTTGAGGTTCTGAGATTCGGTGATGTTTGCAAGCGGAGCCATGTAGACGTTAAAGAGGGTCGGGCTGAGGGATGATAGCTGGGTTACGCCGCAGATGATTTTGGTGGCTTTAGAGGGGGGCGGACTCTCTTAGTTCTGCCAGTGAGGAAGGAGGGAATCTAGTCCAGGGCTCTTTCGCAGATCCCTGCGTCTTTGGTTATAATTTGGTTATCATTTTGGAAATGCCACTTTTAGAAAGCAGACCTTTTCGTGCTCTTAGCCCTGTGTGCCTGCAGCCTGTCTCCAAAATGCATCTGGGGTTTGGGTGAGAGCTGGGCTTTGTGCAGTCTCTCTAGACAGTCACATACAAAGAGACATTAGATGTGACTGATAAGTCATCAATATCTTGATGGCCATCCTGGGCAGGATGGGACGAATGACCTGAGCGCAACCTCACACTTACACCTGAAAAAGCGTTGTTCTGTCCCCACACAAAGGACTCCTTAACCCCCTGTAGTGAATCTTGAGCCATGTCAGGAAGGGAGGATTTCTGTGCACTTCAAAGCCATTCTTTGAAGTCTCTCGGCTGGGTGAGAAGGACTGGACCCACATTACTTGAACCCAAAACCAGAGTGACTCCAAGGGTTTGCTGGGTTGTCTACTATTTTCTCAGCAACACAAAAGACTTCCAAATAATCACCTAAAGCACCTGGACTCTGCCAACTCCCATGTGGTGGTGAGTATAAAGTGCTGCTCCAGTTCAAAACCATGCTTCAACACTTCAACACTGTTGCCATGCTCAGAATAAGCGCATCTCCATCAATGCTGATGCATCGCTGCAGCTTTGAGGATTGGGAACCTCACATCGCTGACTGCGCAGCACTTCATCTCCATTTCTGATGCATCTCCTACTTTGCGCAGCTCAGAGCCGATGCATTACCTCCATCCCAAGGATTGACGACAACGCATCACCTCCTCTGCTCTGTGCATCCTGCTTGATGTTGACACAAACAAGATAATGTTTCAGTGTGCCAAGGCTGGTCCCTGTATCTGACCCATGCTCCATCACATTCTGCCTGACTTCTCAGATGTGACCTGTCCAGCATGGACAGATTACCCCGGTTGGCGCGGTATATTTTTAAGAACTACATTTCAGATTATTCTTTAAAAATTCATATCTCAAGTTCTAATTATTGGGCTTTTGTTGTTTTGGTCTTGTTGTGTTTATTACATTAAGCTTTATTTTTGTAAGCAGGTGTGGTAGCTTTTTGATTAGTGGTTTCACTGTTTTACTGTTTGAAGTGTTGCACAAATACTCATTGCCTTTTAAATTAAGCCTGACTGTTCTGTGACATGCTATGAGGAGGAGAGCACAAGTTAATTTGAAGTATGTTTATGACTTACCCTGACTAGGTTTGTGGTTCCTACTTGGACAAGGTGAACACCTCGCCAACCAGAAACCCAATTTCCTACAGTGTGTGGGTATGTCTGTGTGGGTGTTGGGTGGGTGTCTGTGTGTTTTTTTCATTTGTTTGTCTTTGTTGGGTATTTGTGAGTGTTGGGTGTGTGTGTGTCTTTGTGGATGAATATGTGTGTATGGGGGTGTGTCTTTATGTGTTGATTGTGGGTGTGGGTTTTAGATGCCTGGGTGTGTGTGTGTGTATGTATAAGTGTTCTGTGTGTTTGTGTCAAAGTCTGGTGTGTGCTTGTACATCTGTGTTGGGTGTAGGTGCATCTGTATGTGTCAGCCTGAGTATCTCTATGTGAGAGTTTGTATGCACATGTGACTGAGTGTGTATGGGATTGTGTCAGTGTGTGAAAGAGTGTGTGAGCATGTGCATATGCAGAGGCGTGATGCTGTGTGTCTGTGTGTGTATGTGTCTATGAGTTTGTCTAAGAGTGTAAAGCCTTGTGTATGTCAAAGTGAGAGTGTATATTTGTCTGTGACATTGTGTATATATGAATATGTCAAAGTATGTGTGTGTAGGGGTGTGTTTATTTAAGACTGTGTATGTATGTATGTGTGTTAGTGATTGTGTATGTATATCAGCGAGTGTATGTGGGTGTGATTGTGACTCTATGGGCCATATGTACGAAAGCTTTTTCCCATGGACACAGAATGGGTAAAATCCTTTTGTACATCTGGCCCTATGTGTCCAAGTGTGAATGTCTGTGTATGTATGTGTGAATGCATGTGTGTGTGTGCGTGTATGTATGTATGAGACTGTTAGACCTGACAGCCTTAGGGTGGTCACCCCTAACTTTTTGCCTGCCTGCCTCCCTCCACTTTTTAGACATTGTTTTTGCTGGTTTTTAGAGTCTGCACACTTTGCCACTGCTAACCAGTGCTGAAGTGCATATGCTCTCTCTCTTTAAACATGGTAACATGGGATCATACCCATTTGGACTATTTAATTTACTTATAAGTCCCTAGTAGAGTGCATTATATGTGCCCAGGGCCTGTAGATTAAATGCTACTAGTGGGCCTGCAGCACTGACTGTGCCACCCACTGACGTAGCCCCTTAACCTTGTCTCAGGCCTGCCCTTGTTAGGCCTGTGTGTGCAGTTTCACTGCCAATTCGACTTGGCATTTAAAAGTATTTGCCAAGCCTAAACTCCCCTTTTTCTACATATAAGACACCCCTAAGGTATGCCCTAGGTAACCCATAGGACAGGGTGCTGTGTAGACAAAAGGCAGGACAGGTACCTGTGTAGTTTACATGTTCTGGTAGTGTAAAACTCCTAAATTCGTTTTTACACTGCTGTGAGGCCTGCTCCCTTCATAGGCTAACATTGGGGCTGCCCTCATACAGTGTTTGAGTGGTAGCTGCTGATGTGAAAGAGGTGGGAAGGTCATGTTTAGTATGGCCAGAATGGTATTACAAAATCCTGCTGACTGGTGAAGTTCGATTTCATATTACTATTTCAGAAATGCCACTTTTAGAAAGTGAGCATTTCTCTGCACTTAAATCTTTCTGTGCCTTACAATACACGTCTGGCTGGGTTTAGTTGACAGCCCCTTGTGCATTCACTCAGACACACCCCAAACACAGGATACTCATCCTCACTTGCATACATCTGCATTTTGAATGGGTCTTCCTGTGCTGGGAGGGTGGAGGGCCTGACACTTACATGACAATGGACAGTAGCCTGCCCTCACACAAAGGACTGCCACACCCCCTCTGGGACCCTGGCAGACAGGATTGAACAGAAAGGGGAACTTGTGCACTTCTGAGACACTCTTTGTATTCTCCCCCACTTCAAAGGCACTTTTGGATATAAGAACAGGGCCCCTGCCCTACCAAGACAGACACTCCCTGGAGATGAAACCTGAACCAAACACTACATCCTGCCAAGAAGAACTGCCGGGCTGCCCAAAGGACTCACCTGACTGCTTTCTGTGAAGGACTGCTGCCTTGCTGTTGCCCTGCTGTCTTGCTGCTCTCTTGCTGTGCTGTAGAAGTGCTCTCCAAGGGCTTGGATTGAGCTTGCCTCCTGTTCCCTGAAGTCTCAGGACCAGAAAAGACTTCATCTCTGCAAGAAATTCCTTGTGCGCCGAAAAACGACGCACAGCCTGCGAAAAATGACACACAGCCTGCACTGCGGTGAAAAATCACCGCATGCCGAATCTGGAATGATGCTGCCTGACTCCACAACAGGAAGATCGACGCAGTGCCTGCGACGTGACTGGAACTTCGACGCACGGCCCACTGGATCGATGCACAGCCGACCCAGGACAACACAGTCTGACTTCAAGAGAGGAATCGACGCCGCGCCTGACGTGCGGGTGAAATTTTCACCCATCGGCCACTGGAATCGATGCAGCGCTTGCGACTTCGAGGCAAGCCCAGGATTTTCCACACATCGACCCAGGGGCGTCCGAAAACCACGCAACCCAAAGAGGATCCGAGTCCGCGCGCCGAAAATCGATGCACGGCTTCCCCGCCTGGAAAATATCAACGCAAGTCTGTGTGCAAAGGGGCGAAACTGATGCACACCTACCTGTTTTCCATGCATCTCCTCCTCTGCGGCCCCTTGCGAGGATTTTTCAACGCAAACTAGGTACTTTGCCCTACAAGAGACACTTGTTGTTTCTAGAAGACTTTAAGACACTTTGGTGGTCATTACAACCCTGGCGGACGGTGTTAAAGATGTGGTAATACCACAAACAGTCAGACGGACAAAAAAAGGGAATTATGACCCTGGCGGAAACCGCCAACAAAGACAGCCACTTTAACACACCGCCCCCCACGGCGGTACAGACAAGCAGCGCGGCGGTCACCGCCAACAGACAGGCGGGAGACAATGTACCGCCCACAGTATCACAACAGGCCAATCCGCCACCTTTTCCGGGCGGATTCACCGTGAATAAAAACACGGCGGAAACAGCTTTTGCTATGGGAAAACGCTCACCTTCTACACATCCCATGAGGAACGACGACTCCATGGAGCCGTAACTCCAAATACTACCTGCCCTTGTCTTTCTGCTCCTTCACGACCAACAGCGACATAGGCGCAGAAGATACCGGTGAGTACTGCACCTACGACACAGGGAGGGGGGAGGCAAAAGTTAGGGGGACACCCACCAAACACCCCCACCCTCGCATATCTCAACATACACACCAATACAGTCACAAAAAGAACAGTAACAACCCACAATCCCCCCAGAAGAATGCAAAGACAATGCGAATTTCGGGCAAACATTATAATGTGCCAATATACATGTCATACAAAAATATACAAATATATGTATTCCAAAATCACTCATATTTACATAAATAATCCGAGAAGTATTGCAGATATGTACACAACAATGTCCGTGCACAAACAGTCCAAAAATGAATGGGCGACGCCCACAATAGATACCTGACCAAAATCCGAGAGAACACTGCCGGGGCATCAGATAGAAACACTACAGGCACCTCAGGGGGAAAGGAAGGGGGGGCACATCAGCCAGATGAATGCAAAGCCAGATCCACAACGGGGCTCCATGCCCATTGATGTATCCTGGGGAGTGCAAAGCCACAGTCTCTAAAGTCTCTACAGTGGGTGGCTTGCCCACTGTACCATCCTGGGGAGTGCAAAGCCACAGTCTCTCAAGTCTCTACAGTGGGTGGCTTGCCCACTGTTCAATCCTGGGGAGTGCAAAGCCACAGTATCTCAAGTCTCTACAGTGGGTGGCTTGCCCACTGGTCAATCCTGGGGAGTGCAAAGCCACAGTCTCTCAAGTCGATGCAGGTCCATACTGGTACTGGGGGGTGACTGGTGCCCAGACTGTATGAGTCTCCCCGTGAAAGGTAGTGTCCTGTCACTGTCCCAGCAGCACATGGGATAAGGATGCCTGATGTGGTGGGCCATTCATTCCTACCCGGTGCATTGCCCTGTTCAGCGGTGCTTTGCCATGGCGGTCTCTGGACTGTTCAGCTGTGCTTTGCCATGGTGGTCTCTGGACTGTTCAGCGGTGCTTTGCCATGGCGGTTCTGGACTGTTCAGCGGTGCTTTGCCATGGCGGTCTTTGCCCTGTTCAGCGGTGCTTTGACATGGCGGTCTTTGCCCTGATCAGCAGTGCTTTGCCATGGCGGTCTCTGGACTCTTCAGCGGTGCTTTGCTATGGCGGTTCAGGACTGTTCAGCGGTGCTTGGCCATGGCGGTCTTTGCCCTGTTCAGCGGTGCTTTGCCATGGCGGTCTTTGCCCTGTTCAGCGGTGCTTTGCCATGGCCGTCTCTGGACTGTTCAGCGGTGCTTTGCCATGGCGGTTCTGGACTGTTCAGCGGTGCTTTGCCATGGCAGTCTTTGCCCTGTTCAGCGGAGCTTTGACATGGTGGTCTTTGCCCTGTTCAGCGGTGCTTTGCCATGGCGGTTCTGAAACGGACATTGGTGTGTGGCATGACGATCTCCATACTGGACATTGGTGTGTGGCATGACGATCTCCACACTGGACATTGGTGTGTGGCATGACGATCTCCATACTGGACATTGGTGTGTGGCATGTCGATCTCCACACTGGACATTGGTGTGTGGCATGACGATCTCCACGATCTCCACACTGGACATTGGTGTGTGGCATGACGATCTCCACACTGGACATTGGTGTGTGGCATGACGTTTCATCATTGCCCAGTGGGGCTGTGGCATCCTGGCCCCGCCTGGGCTGTGTCTTGTGTGGTGGTCTCTGGACCAGTGACGATACTTGGGCCCTCCTGGGCTGTGTCGTGTGCGGTGGTCTCTGGACCAGTGACGATACTTGGGCCCTCCTGGGCTGTGACTCCGGCGGTGGCGGTGGTCTCCTGACCAGTTACAATACTTGGGCCCTCCTGGGCTGTGTCTTGTGTGGTGGTCTCTGGACCAGTGACGAAACTTGGGCCCTCCTGGGCTGTGTCTTGTGCGGTGGTCTCTGGACCAGTGACGATACTTGGGCCCTCCTGGGCACTGACTCTGGCGGTGGTCTCTGGACCCGTTACGATACTTGGGCCCTCCTGGGCACTGACTCTGGCGGTGGGCTCTGGACCTGTTACGATACTTGGGCCGTCCTGGTCACTGACTCTGGCGGTGGGCTCTGGACCCGTTACGATACTTGGGCCCTCCTTAGGACTGACTCTGGCGGTGGGCTCTGGACCCATTACGATACTTGGGCCCTCCTGGGCACTGACTCTGGCGGTGGGCTCTGGACCAGTGACGACGGTGCTGGCGGTTGTGTCTGGACCGCCGGAAATGATGGCCCACTTCTCCGTCGTGACACTCACAACAGGCTGGGCAGACTTCCTCGGGACCTTCCCCACCTTTTTTGGAGTTACAGCTGACTCACCAATCGCCTTCGATCCCATTTCACTTGTTGTCCCACCAGGAGTCTTGACACGGTCCCGTCGTCCACTCTCCAATTTCAGAGCCTTTACAGGGGGTGGGCTGCCAGTGCCTTGGTTCCGGGTCCTACTGCCTACCCTGGTAGACGGTGCACTCCAAAAACCTGGAACACGCACCACTGGTACTGGTGGCTTTTTGGCTGAGGCGCTACGACGGGACTGATGAATTGGAGAGGGGGGTGGGGGCAAAAAGGTCAATTTGACAGAGGGACAGTTTCTGACGAACACTGGAATGGGTAGCTGGAGGGGGTCTGGGAGTGGAGGAAGAGGAGGTGGTTGTAGAAGGTGTCACTTTAGCTGTTTTGGGGGCAGGTGCAGGTACTGGAGGCTGTCATGAGGTGGATGGATGTTGGGTGAGTGATTGCCGGCGTTTGGGTACTTTGGGAGGGGGCGTCACAGACACACTGGGAGAGGACACAGGGGACGTGTAAATGGCAGTGGAGGTGGTGAGTGCAGGTGAGCGGCGTGTGGTGCTGGGTGTCCTGGTGCGAGTCCTAGTGCCTGTAGATGTGGTGCATGCAGGTGTGTGTGTAGACGAGACTGGGAGGGAGGGAGAAGAGGAGGAGGGGGACACAGTGGAGACAGTGGATGTTGTTGTGTCTGTATGGGTGTGATGCTTGTGTGAGTGCCTGTGGGATGTGTGGTGCCTATGTTTGCCTGAGCTACTTTTGGGTGTTGACTTGTGTGCATGCTGGTCTGTAGGTGTGCTTGGGATGGGCTGGGGTACAGGGGATTGGGTCTGGGTGGAGGAAGTTGGAGGGGGGAGGCTGGACACAGGACAATTGCTGCCATCTGTGCTGAGGCCAGAGATTGCAGGGTTCGCTGAAGGACAGCCTGACCAGAATGAATGCCCTCCAGGAATGCATTACCGTGTTGCAACTCTCGTTCTACACCCTAGATGGCATTCACAATGGTAGACTGCCCAACAGTGAGTGACCAGAGGAGGTCAATGGCCTCCTCACTGAGGGCAGCAGGGGTGACTGGGGCAGGGCCTGAGGTGCCTGGGGCGAAGGTGATGCCCACCCTCCTGGGTGCGCGGGCACGGGCGAACGCTGAGGGGCTGCTGGGAGGGCTGTGCTGGTAGGGGGTGTGGCGGCTGTACCTGTAGAAGTGGGGCGCACAGATGGTGTCGCCACCACAGGGGTGCTCACATTGGCGGACGAGTCTTTGTCGCTGCTTGGTGATCCGGTGGCCGATGTGAAGCTCCCCTCGCCCTCCGTCCCACTGGTGTATTCAGAGTCTGTGGTGTGGCCTTCCATGGCCATGTGGGATGCAGCTCCATCGTGCTCCGGTGCCACTGTACCTCCGCCTGTTGATGCTGATGTACAAAAGGACAGGTAGAGCAGGAAAAGGGGGGGAGACAGAACAAAGAGCGTTTTAGTGCATGGCATACCGCTACCGTTGGCGGACAAGACAGACGCAGCAGCCCCATGCACAACGCTGCGCTCCTGCCCTCTGCACATGCAATTTCTGGGATATGGCCTGCATGGCATTGGTGGAAATCTGCGCACATGGATGACACAGGGACAACTATACCTCAACTTGATAATTTACTGAGGTGGGGTAGAGTGCCACATGGCCTGCATTACGGAGGGGCCTTGCCTACCTAACTCGCCCTGGCCTAGGGACACCCAGAGCCCACCTCCCTCACCCAGACACCTCCACTGCACACAAAGTCCGCAGAATGAGAGTGTACTCACCCCCTTGTGTCTGCTGTGATGTCCTTAAGCGCCCATCCAGCTCCGGGTAGGCCACTGCCAGGATCCTGAACATCAGGGGGGTCATGGTACGATGGGCACCCCTCCCACGTTGGGAGGCCATCCCCAGCTGAGCCTCCGCCGTCTTCTTGCTGCAGCGGCGAATGTCCTCCCATCTCTTCTGGCAGTGGGTGCCCCGTCTCTGGTGGGCCCGCAGGGTCCGGACCTCCTTGGCGATGGCACGCCAAATGTCCCTCTTCTGGTGGGCGCTGACCTACATGACATGCACAAGGAAAGAGGAACAGTCATTACCAACTTCACCATCAATGTGAGTGGCCCCCTCCCTACTCTGACCATGTGGCCCATTTATTCCTATAATTTACTGTAGTATGACTTCTGCCCCCTTCCCTCTTCCACCCAGCCCTGTCCACCCAGGCCTAGCCCCTACAACGTGCTCCCTGTGTACTAACCTGTTGGTCTGGAGGACCGTAGAGTAGCATGTACTGGGGGAGGACCCCGTCCACAAGTTTCTCCAACTCTTGTGCAGTGAAGGCAGGGGCCCTTTCCCCAGACGCAGCAGCCATCGTCGCTTCCAGACCGAGGTCACAGCAGCACTAGCAGTGTAGGTCCTCTCCTGTCGAAGGTCAGGTATCTAGTGATTGAACAGATAGAAAATGGTGGTGACGTCCGCGGTGGGGCGCATCATCCCTGCGGCGCACCTGTTCATTGGCTCCTGGGACCCATAGGGTCCAATGTTAACCAATGCAGCATTGCGCCACGGTCTACGACCGCCTACCGCGACGGTGTGCAACGCCAGCGCTGTTACCCCACAATCCCATTGTCCCAGTTTAGAGGTCAGGCAGCCGCCATTTCAGGGGCCCACATGGATTCATTTTCAACTGCGTCACACATACTGAGGCCTACACTCAACACACATACAGGAAGGGTTTTGTGTCTGGTGTAGTCTTGTGTGTAACTGTGGGTACATACCTGGAGGAATAGTGACTGGTTCTTCGCTGTTGTCCTTCTTAGGCACCGTCAGCTGGGACATATGAGAAGATGGCGGAATCCTCTGGTGTACCTACCGCTGGTGGGCCTGTTGACAATGGAAGAGAGACATTTAATTGTGACCTACCGGTTTGACCGTGCTACAATCCAGGAACTATGTACCCAGTTGGAGCCAGACCTGATGTCACCAATCCGCCATCTGACTGGAATCCCTCCTCAAGTGCAGGTGCTGTCAGTGCTCTATTTCTTTGCAACTGGGTCATTTCAAACAACAGTGGCCATGGCATCAGGGATGTCCCAGCCTATGTTTTCCAACGTGTTGTCCAGAGTGTTGTCTGCCCTGCTGAAACATGTAAGGCGATACATCATATTCCCTCAGGTGGAGGATTTGCCTACAGTGAAAGGTGACTTCTATGCCCTTGGACGTCATAGGTGCCATTGATGGGACCCATGTAGCTCTGGTCCCCCCCGCAGGAGTGAACAGGTGTACAGGAACAGGAAGAGTTATCATTCAATGAATGTCCAGATGGTCTGTTTGGCAGACCAGTACATCTCACAGGTAAATGCTATGTTCCCTGGCTCAGTGCATGACGCCTACATCCTGCGGAATAGCAGCATCCCTGATATGATGGGTGAACTCCAGAGGCACTGTGTATGGCTATTGGGGGACTCTGGTTACCCCATCCTTTCCTGGCTATTGACCCCAGTGAGGAATCCCAGGACCAGGGCAGAGGAACGCTACAATGAGGCCCATGGGCGGATTAGGAGGGTTATCGAACGCACCTTCGGCCTCCTTAAGGCCAGGTTCCGGTGCCTCCATATGACAGGTGGGTCCCTATTCTACTCACCGAAGAATGTGTGCGACATCATCATCGCCTGCTCCATAACTTGGCATTGCGACGCCAGGTGCCTTTTCTGCAGGAGGATGATCCAGATGACGGTGTAGTGGCAGCTGTGGAGTCTGTGGAGCCTGTGGATAGTGATGAGGATGAAGCTGAGGAAGACGAAAACGACAACAGGGAGTCAGTCATACAGCAATATTTCCAGTGACACACAGGTGAGAACATTTTCATTTTTACCATTACATTAACTTTCACACATCTACCTCTATCCTGTACCTACATTTCACTCACTATTTGTTAATTGAGTTGTTCCCTTCCATTTCAGTTTCACAAGTGTGGTAACCTACGTGTCAACTGTTTGCATCCTTGAAGGGCTTGTGATGTGTGACATAGGTATGTTAGCCTTCCAATGGGTAACCCATTATGAAACTGTAATTTATAATACAGATTTACATATCATAGACTGAGTCCATTTGTTTTTAGTGTTTCAAGGGTGTTTATTTAAGTGCTCAAAAAATGAAGGGAGGTTGTAAAATGGTGATGGGTGATGGTGGAGGAATGTCCATGGCAGAGTCCAGTCTATTAGTCTCACAGGTACATTGCACATCTGGGCATTGGAAGTGGAGCTAGGTCAGTTCCGATTTGGACAGGGTAACAAAGTGGGACAGTGGGGGGACAATCAGGGTGGTCTTATTTCCTGGCGGGGTCTTGCCATCTTGCTCTGTCCTGTTCCAGGATCTCAGGGCCCGCTTGCGTGGTGGTTGTCCGTCTGCAGGGGATGGGGTGCTGGTGTGTTGGTCCTGTGGCGGGGCGTCCTGTCCACTAGCGCCGGCAGAGGTGGTGGGCATTTCATCGTCCTGGCTAGTGTCAGGGGCCCCTTGGAGTGTCACGGTGTCCCTCAAGGTCTTTTGAATGTCTGTCAGCACCCCTACGATGGTGCCCAGGGCGGAGCCGATGGTCCTAAGCTCCTCCCTGAACCCAAAATATTGTTCCTCCTGCAGACGCAGGGTCTCCTGCAACTTGTCCAGGACCGTCGCCATCGTCTCCTGGGAGTGGTGGTATGCTCCCATGATGGAGGAGAGGGCCTCGTGAAGAGTTGGTTCCCTTGGCCTGTCCTCCCTCTGTCACACAGCAGCCCTCCCAGTTCCCCTGTGTTCCTGTGCCTCCGTCCCCTGGACCGTGTGCCCACTACCACTGCCCCCAGGTCCCTGTTGTTGTTGGGGTGGTGGGTTCGCCTGGGTGCCCTGTAGTGGTGGACACACCGCTGATTGACCTGTCCTGGGTAGGGAGGTTTGGGCCCGCTGGGTGGGTGCTGTGCTGGTGTTACCAGAGGGTGGAAGCTCAGTGTTGGGCTGTGGCTGGGCAAGGGGAACCGACTGTCCGGAGGCCCACGATGGTCCGGGCTGGTCATCAAGATCCAGTGGGGCAGAGCTGCTGTCATCACTGTGGGCCTCTTCTGGGGTGTTGTCTGGACCCTCTGGTGTGGTGACGTTCCTTCGGGTTCCTGCGGGGGTATAAGTATATGATTATTGCATGTGTGTATTTCATGGAGTGCAATGGTTGGGTGTTCGTGAACCCCATTGCAGGCATTCCTGTGTGGGGGCTTGTGTGCTGATGGTTGGGGGGTGTTTTGGGTCTGTGCAGTGGGCATTCTTTGGTGATGGGTGTACATGCTTAGTTATGTCATGCAGGTCATAGGGTTGGGATGGGTGGTTGGTGTCATGGGTAGTTAGGTGAGGATTTGGGTTGATAGGGGAGGGTGTGATGGTGGGGGTGTGTGATATAATGCAGGTAGGGTGGGGGTTATGATGGTTAAGATTAGACTTACCAGTGTCCGTTCCTCCACCAACTCCTCCGAGGCCCTCAGGATGCAAGATGGACAAGACTTGCTCCTCCCATGTTGTTAGTTGTGGGGGAGGAGGTGGGGGTCCGCCGCCAGTCCGCTGTACCGCGATGTGGTGCCTGGATACCGTGGAACGCACCTTCCCCCGTAGGTCGTTCCACCTCTTCCTGATGTCCTCCCTATTTCTTGGGTGCTGTCCCACAGCGTTGACCCTGTCCACTATTCTTTGCCATAGCTCCAATGGTATGACGGATAGCTGATATCACGTCAGGCTCCAATTGGGCACACAGCTCTGTGACTGTGGCCCTGTCTAGTTAATAGGTAAGTATTATGTGACTGTCCTCCAGTGTAGCCCATCCGCAATGGGTCTGTACACAGGTGTTTGTCATCTCCTTCCATTCATCCGCAGCGGTAGGTATGTAAGGGTCACAAGAATGAGTAGGCTGTCACAATTTGAACAATGGAACAACAACCTCAGTGTACATGTTGCATTTATGTGATGGGATAGTAGGAATGTCAGGTATGTGCACATCTAGGCAGTGACTCAGTAAAGGTTAATCTGATGGTTGTCCATCACCATGACATGGCGACTGCCTGTCCTGTATGCAGGGACAGCTGGAAGTGAGGCAACTCCGCCAATGCTGAGAGTAGTGGCCGAAGGCGGTCTTGCACTACCGTGCAATTTCTCATTGGCTAACATGGGGCTCTTCCTGGCTGTGGATGTGTGCTGTACCTCTGAGCCAAATAGCTGTGGCTCTACCAAGATGATTTCCTCCACCATGACCCTGAGCTCCTCCTCGGAGAAGCGGGTGTGTCTTTGGCGTGACATGGGGTGGTGTAGGTGATGTGTGGGGTGATGTATGTGTTGATAAGTGTGGTGAGTGTAGTGGTATATGGTGTTTTGTGCTTGGATGTTGCGTGGATGATGGTGTTGTGTGCCTGTGTGATGGGGTTGTCTGTTCTGTGCTGTCTCTCTGGCCTTCTCTCTGAATTTTTGGTAGTAGGGGTTTGTGGATGATGTGGGTGTGTGTTTTATATAGTATTGTGTGTGTGTGGGAGTGGTGTGTGTATGTGTATCAGGTGTGTGTATTTGGAATTGTCCAATGTGGCGGTGTTTTGGAGATGTGTGTGTATTTTGAGCGCGGCGGTGTGTACCGCCAATGGAATACCGCGGTTGAAAGACCGCTGTGTGGATTCGTGGGTCGTAATGGCATGGGCGTGTTTCTGTTGGCGTGGAGGATGTGTTTCCACCTGTTTCTCGCTGACCTTTGGTGTGGCGGTATTGTGTGGGTGTCTGAATTTCGGCGGATTCCGTGATGTGTGTCATCATAGCTGTGGCGGTCTACCGCGGCCGCGGCGGTGTATTGGCGGTCTTCTGCACGGCGGTAAGCGCCTTATACCGCCAATGTTGTAATGACCCCCTATATATTCTAAAGACTTTTTATATTACTTTTCCAGTAATATTTCAACGTATACTTATGGCATTCTAATCGTTTTTGTCCTACAATGATTCAGATAAAGATTCTATATTTTTACAAACACTGTGTGGTGTGTTTTTGGTAGTACTATATCGTGTTTTTGTATGATTTATTGCACAGATACTTTACACTTTGCCTTCTAAGTTAAGCCTGACTGCTCAGTGCCAAGCTACCAGAGGATGGGCACAGGATAATTTGGATTGTGTGTGACTTACCCTGACTAGAGTGAGGGTCCTTGCTTGGACAGGGGGTAACCTGACTGCCAACCAAAGACCCCATTTCTAACAGAGACAATATATGAGCATAAGTGGCTATGCATATGTATGTGTAACTAGGGCAGTGACTGACTGTATGTGAGTGTGTTAGTGTATCCTGTTTATGTGTGCCTGTGGGTATGCATGTGTGTGTGAGTGTACAGGGCATAGCCAGTGCATTGTAGAGTTTGGACAGGGCGTAGCTTGTCTAGAGGCACAGCAAGAGAGAGTAAATGATGTGTGTAGTAGAATTTGGTGAAGTACTTTCCAGGTTTTAAACACTTTTGTGCAGAGCAAAAGATTTTCTCAGTTCAAAAACAGAATGGAGCCCCACCCAACAGCTGTGAGGACTAAGGACAAGCTGCCTATGTGTTCCTGACACTAATTTTGCCACCTCTGGGGTTACAAAATCAGTACCAGTGGTTACAAGGGGCATGCCAGGGGTCACAGATGCAACCCCTGGCGACCCCTAACTGACGTCCATGATGTTACCTATTTTTAATATATTGTCTAAAAAATATTTTCTCTCTGTAGATGGTGTTCATACTCATGAGTCTTGTCTGTACTGAAAAATACAAAAAGTAAATATCATGATAAGCCATTTTAAATATATGTTTTATGCTTAGTAACAAAACATTTGTTAACCTAATTTTTAGACGATAAATAGCATACGTAGTAGGGGCTTCGTCTCTTTTTGAGGCTTTGGCTTCTGAATGGTGTTACTTCTCTGTGCAGACGTCTGTAAAAGGCAAAGGCTGTAGACACTGAGAGATTGTCTATCTAATGGATATTTAGAATCTGGGCTGAAAAGATGTGTTTAGTAGCACACGGCCAAGGAATGAGATGTTAGTGATTGTGCTCTCTTTGAAGACTTCTGTACAACAAAAAGAGTGTGCATTTATCGTGGCTTAGCCAGCTCAGAGGGCTTCAATGTATGAAAGGTGTGTACTCTCTGTAAGACCTTCAGTACAAAGTGAAGGGTTCGCATTGTAACAGCTTAACGAAAAAAGAGATCATGACCTAGGGCCTGATTATTATCAGACCTTTTGTGTCCCAGCCTCCAGATCTGCAAGAGGAAGAGCAAGCAGAGGCTTCATGAATTTACTGTTTTAACTTGCAATTTAATGACCTTTCCTGTGCCAATAAACCATACTGGTCTACAAATACTATGTGTGGTTTGTTCTGACAAAAATGTATTTATTTGTGATCAATTATTATAATGCTGTTGGCTCTTCTGGTTCTACTTGCAAATTAGACGATTTGTTTTCTGCTGTGCATAGTTTGTGTAATAGATCGTTTTTATTTCAATTGGTGGCAACTTTAATGCAAAGCGGGGTCACAATTACACTGTGATTGACCCTTTTCAAGTACAGCAGGAGGACCACATACCTCCTAATTCTGATTGAAGGGGGATAAGTTATACAACTGTTTATTAGAGTTTGGGTTTAGGAACACATTGGAATTATCAGGGGACATTGAAAATCAAATTTTCACCTTTATAGGTTGGGGCCAGTCTATGGTCACTGAATACATTTTTGCCACCCCCTCCATGGGCATGTTAGTATCTTCAGCTGGTATCTCATCAAGGGTTTTTGGTGATTATAATCCCATTGAATTTACCCTTAATCTTCCGGTCAGAGTTCATTCCCCAGAATTTCTTGGTACCTCGGATGTTACCTATCATGATAGGGGCCAAAGGGTTGGATGGCAGGAAGTTGACTACTCTTTTTTTATTCAGTTAATAAAACCACTTTATCTTTATTTATGGGTCATCTTTTAATGTTATTCTACCCTAGTAATTTAATTGTTCAAGTTTTTGTCTCCATGAATGCCTACATCAAGTCTAGTTTACAGTGTCCTGTGCCTGTTAGCAGAAAATCTAACAGGCACAGGACAGCAGGTAGGTTTAACAAGGATTGCAGAGTGGTGAATAAACAGCTATGGATACTAAATAAATCTGTCCCAAAGGACATGTTGAATCTTGAATCTTGCCACGCTGAATACAAAAAAGTTATAAGCTCTAGAAAGCAGGCAGTTAAACTTAAAATACGGGAAAAGCTTGTTGAAGTAACTACTGATAAGGATACCAGAGGTTTCTGAACAAATTCTAATCAACCTAAAATTTCATAATGTCTGAGTGATGGATTGGGGAAAAATATTTGTGCAGAACTCTGGATAAAGCACTTTAAATTAATATATTCCTATTCAAGTTACAAAGATAACAGTGACCCAAAACCACAAATATATTTTTCCACTGAAAAATAGATTTGATGTAACAGAGGTAACTGAGGTGATTAATGCCAGCCCTTTTTGCAAGGCTCCTGGGATCTTAATAAAAAGAACTATGAGTTCTGGGCACCTATTGTTACTAATATGGCTAATTGTGCCACCATTACCATGTTCCTTGCTCTTAGCATACTGCATTGAGTATTACCATTTATAAGAAAGGCTGTACACAAGACCCTCAATGTTATAGGTCAATTTGTTTACTTGATTCAATGGTAAAACATACTGGATGTATTATTCTTTGAAAGATTGAGAGCTGGGCAAGACAAAATCAAATAATTTATCTGGTGCAACATGGGTTTAGGGAGGAGCTCAGCACTCTAGAACAATATCTTAATATTTATGTGATTATAAATAAATATACAACAGCCAAAGGGGGGGACATTATGAGTCCGATTTCGAGTTTGGCAGACAGACAACTCTGTCCGCCAAACTCCTGACAGGGTGTTCACCGCCTATGTGGCAACCTAACTGCCAGACTTAATAAGAGTTATCCCACTAGGTCAGCCGGATCTCCAATCCTGGCAGAGCTGGCGGTTCCCTGGCGGCCCCACCAGCAGGGTTCTAATATGGCTCACAGACCGCAGCACTGGCAGCGGTCCAACCACTACCCACTAGGGACTGCCAGGTTCATAATGAGGCCCAATATCTTTCCGTTGTGTATCTAAATAGTGTCTTCAATGAAGTAAATTTAAGTAAATTACAAAAGATTTGCCATACCTTGGGCTTGACAATGGTTCAGTTGATTTTCTATTGGCACTACTTCATGGGGTAAGTGCCTTTGTTAGGTATGAGTCCGAAGGCGAATGCACACCCCTTTTTACTTGCAGCATGGTATGCATCAATGTTGTGTGTTAACAAACACAAATGATGGACAGAATGTAGAACCAATCAAACATTCACCCCGGGACACAAATCTGTGCCTAATCCATCAATTCTTTTCCACACCACCCCAGTTTGGATCCAGCGACATGCACATCAGTCTTGACCCTGTTCCCTATGGCAACAGTCCAGCCCGAACTGCTAGGCCAGGTCCTCCCTGGACTGGAACCAAGCATCCTGGGACCAGTTTCACCCTTCATCAGCCAGGCTAGCTTGAATCCAGTGGCATAGTGAGCACGTGACCCACGTCTGGGCATACCTGACGCACTTAGGGTGACAAAAGCAAACAAACACAAATGATCGACGGAATGATATCTTCTGGCACCCGTCCTGTTCCTTCTGTATATAAATGGACTGAATGTGTGCCTGTTATCTTCTGGAAAGGATATACCCAAGATAAACTCCACTCCAGTTCTGGCTCAGCTATATGCCAATGATACTCTTTTAATGTTACACACCCCTAATGGCTTAAGGACTGTAATTGACAGCTTTGTTGGCTTTTGGGACAACCTAGATCCTTGCACTAACAAATCCAAACCAAAATATGTGATTTACGGTACTAGAGTTGTCAAACCAAGACGATTTGCATTAAGGGTGGGCCTATTTGAGCAGAACTTTCCATATTTAGAAATTATGTTTCACTCTAAATGCTCCTGGCTGCCTTTTTATCTAATAGGTTCATGTTTTAATCATTCTGTTTGGACTCTTTTCAACTTGGCTGAAAGAGTGGGTATCAAACCAATTTGGCTTCTCTTGTAAGTTTATGAGCAGAAATGCTTACTAGTTTTAATGTAGGGTGCCGGTGTGTGGGGATACCATGAGGTTGCAAAGATACTGGTAGAGGAGAACTGTTTCTGTTGGTGGTTGCTAGGCCCTCCTCTATCATATCCTCCCTTCCTTTAGCATGAGGAACTGGATATTTCTGATGTATCCAATTTAATTAAGGCCACAACATTATTTGGGTCTCAGTCTGAACCAGTAAGCACACCTCCCTTAACAGAGACTGTATAAAATGAATTATGTGTTTTCTTGGTTAAGCTATGTCCAATCTACAGCTAAAATGACTGGATTGATCAACGTATTTAAACCTCTCCATCTGATAACTAAGACGGACATTCTACAGGTCAAAAATCTTCTTATAAGTCATTGTGGGCCAACAAGAGAGAGGGAGGAGGTGGGGAATCCCTCACTGAGGGACTATGACATTCTCCAAACTGTAAAACACCTTGGGGCATATTTATGGGCCGCTAGTTCCACCGGAGTGTCACTTTTTGTGACATTCCGGTGGCGCTATGCCCTGCGCCGTGTTTACAAGGTGGCGTTAAGCCACTATTTGTGGCTTAATGCCACTTTGTGAATACAACCCCTTCACACGCAGCCCTTTGCAATGGGGGTTGCTGTGGGCCACAGCAACACCCATTGCATTTTTACGCTGCCTCAGATGGCATTAGCAAGGCGCAACAAGGAGGAATACTTTCATTCCTCCTCGTTTTTTGCTTTTTCTATGTGTGCTGCATTCTGCAGCATGCATAGAAAGAGCAAAATGCCAGACATGATTGTTTATGTGCGGGAAGGTGTACCTTCCTGTACATAAAACAATTATTTGAAAATGACGCTTTGGCACTTCCATGTGTGCTGCATTCTGCAGCACACACAGAAGTGAAAACCACCATTAGTGATTGTTTATGTGCAAGAAGGGACACATGCCCGCACACAAACAATCACACCCCTCAACGCAGACATTCTTGCACATGCGATGGTGCAAGGATGCCTGCGTTGGTGCTGGCAGCTAAATTTAGCGCCAGCGCAGAGGACAACACAGGGGTGCGCCGTATTCAATTAAATACGGCGCATCCCTGCGTTGTGAAAATGACGGATCGCGGCGTTGCCAATTTTGGCGTAGCATCGCGCTCCATCATTTTCCTTTAAATTTGGGCCCTAGAACCTTATTTGGCTTGGGTTAAGAGGCCCTGGGAAAAGATGTTCCTAGCTGAAATATGACTGGGTACTATAAGATCACAGTTTTGTTTTTCCATGGGCCAATATGATGATTTGTTTCTGTCTCAATTTGCTCTTGTGATGAAACCTCTGTGCAAGCTATTAAACACTTTGGGGGTCATTAAAACATTGGCGGGCGGCTTCTGCCGCCCGCCAAGCTGTAACCGCCATGCGGCCTCCAATGCAGCCGCACTCCCGCAGTGCCCATTACAACATCCCCGCTGGGCCGGCGGGTGCAAACCTAGTTCACGCCCGCCGGGCCAGCGGGAATGCGGCCACAACATAGGAGCCGGCGGTGTTGCGGCCGTGCGACGGGTGCAGTTGCACCCGTCGCGCTTTTCACTGTCTGCTATGCAGACAGTGAAAAGCTGCACGGGGCCCTGTTAGGGGGGGCCTGCACTGCCCATGCCAAAGGCATGGGCAGTGCAGGGGCCCCCAGGGGCCCCAAAACTCCCCTTACCGCCAGCCTCTTCCTTGCGGTGCAAACAGCCAGAAACAGGCTGGCGGTAGGGAAGTCATAATCCCCAGGGCAGCGCTGCTTGCAGCGCTGCCCTGGTGGATTATCACCGCCGGGGCTAAAACGGCAGGAAACCGCCGGCCCCGGCCGGGTCTAAATATGGGTCTCCGTACCGCCAGCCTGTTGGCGGTACGGACGCCAATTTATCCCTGGCGGTCTCAGACCGCCAGGGTCGTAATGACCACCTTTGTATTTTTCTTTACATATTATGAAAGTCAGACTAACACATTTTTAAAACTAGTTCTTAACATAATGCCTTCATTCAGAGAAAACCCACCTTGTATTTTTGTGTATGCTTCGGTGCCAGTTGGTTTGTTTTTATGTGGAACATTTTTTTCAGTCAGCCTAAAGGAAAAGTAATTCATTGAATGTTTGACACCTTGTTCTCTTTTTCTTCTGTGAGCCATTATGTATTTTAATGTTTTTATATTCTCATTCTTGCATGTGTCGCTTTCAAGATTTATTTTAATAGGTTGTTCTGCTCTTTAGGAGTGATGAAGGAGAAGGCTGTACCTCCAGATCTGATTTCTATATGCCTGGAATATGTGCAACTATGAGACTGGACAAGCTAAGTTATTTTGAAAGTTTGTGAAAGCACATGCAATTGTTGAGGTATGCTGGGCCAGTACTTTAGAATACCTAGAAAGTGAGGAAGAGGAGTTAGAATTGTATTAATTGTGTATGGGAAGGCAGTGGAGCTCCTTACGGTGTGGTGTGATGGTTTTAGCTGGGAAAGCTCTGAGTAGGAAAATTAAAATGTTGTGCTTAGGGAAGTCCTCTCTCTGGTGCTTTTGCCCAGTCAAGATTTTTATCTTGGGCATAGTCTCTTTTGGAAGCCCTGATTCCTGCTGTCTGTCAAGGCTGTATCCAATAAGGTCTCCTAAAGGCTCCCAGAAGGTTCTAGTTGGTACTGAGTAGCTGGCATCTTCAGACAAAAGGCCTTTTGCACCTTGCTGTGGCCCTGTAGGTTACACAGGGGCTCAACCAACTGAGCCTTGCAGTACACTTCTTTGTCCTGGTTACAGGTTTGAGCAAGCCCAGCTCCTCAGGTCTCCTCAAATGTCTCAAACAACATGTGGAATTCTTCTTCTCTTCTTCAATAGAGCAAGAGGGTGTTTTGAAGAGTGGCGCCTTGGGGTACCACATTTATGCCTCTCACTAGCTAGTGGATGGTGGTGACCCCTGGCACCTCCCTAACCACTGGAGTAAAAGTTGCCAGGGGTAACGCTAACCATTTGTGCAGCAGAAGGTAAGTCATCCTACAGTGCCCCTCAATCCTAAAATCCAAGATTGAGAAACCTTTTTCGCTTTGTGCCCAGCCAAAGGTTTGACCAGGGTTATGAATGGCCCCCTCCTATGAGATGTCACTCTAAACCAGTTCTATTGCTGTTCTCTTCGACTCCCTGGGTGTGGTGCCAGGCTGACTAGGATGACAAAAAGCTAGGGTCTTTCCAGGTGTCATTTAACATTTGCTTGGGACAGGGAAGGCTTCTTTGAAGTAAGTGAAGTTCCAAGGCTCAGCTGAACTGGTCTTCCAGCAAGAGGAACACAACATCCCCACACCCATAACTTTGTCTCTTCTGTTGAAGCAGTTTTCACACCTCTACAGCATCTATTCACTAGCTGGGTTACAGTTGGAGAGCCAATGGAAATTCTAGGTATCTTTCTGAAAGTCATCTTTTCCTAATCTTTATTCAAAATCTGACTCCCCCTTTGAGTTGGCCTTTTAAGAAATATAAAAAATAATTGCTTCATCATTACTATAGCTGGTCCCTAAACGGAGATAGCAAAACTGATACTTAATAGAACTGTCCAGTGTTCCTCTATGAAACAGCTATCCTTGCTGTAGGGAAACAAGCGTTTGCGTCCTAGTCACAGTGAGAACATGTTAACTTTAAACGTCCTACTTTTAAGTATCATGCACCCCGCCTTGTGGGCTGCAAGGCGTGCATAGAGTTGACAATAGTGAAAGGAAGGTTTTCTCCTGTCAAAAAGGGTGCATGTTTCAAACAGTTCCAGGTAGGCTACTGTGGTTGGAATGTTTGCCTGGTCATGCTAGTGAATTGCAGAATAGCGCTGTATTCCATGGGTGATATTTAACTTTGCCTGCCATGGGTGCATTTTGATCACTCTTAGACCTGACATTCATAGGGCGCTCATCCCCCACCTTTTTGTCTTCCTCCCTCCTTTTCTGACCCTGTTTTTGCTGGTTTTAGAACTCTGTGTACTTTACCACTGATTACCAGTGCTAAAATGCAGGTGTTCTCTCCCCTAAACATGGCAATTCAATTGGCATATTTAATTTACCTGTAGGTTCCTAGTAAAGTGCACTTGAGGCGCACAGGGCATGTACATTAAATGCTACTAGTGGGCCTGCAGCACTGATTGTGCCCCCTACAGAAGTAGCCCCATAACCATGTCTCAGGCCTGCCAATGCAAGGCCTGTGTGTGCAGGTTCACTGCCACTTTGACTTGGCATTTAAAACTACTTGCCAAACCTTACACTCCCCTTTTCTATATATTTGTCACCCCAAAGGTAGGCCCTAGGTAACCCATAGAGTGAGGTTTTTCACTACAGTGAGGTATACTACTTCCACTGGCCAGCATTAGAACTGCCCTCATGAACTTGTTTCAGTGGTAGATTCTGATCTGAAAGGAGTAGCCTTGTCATGTTTAGTATGGCCAGAATGGTAATAGAAAATCCTGCTTACTGGTGAACTTTGATTTAATATTACTCTTTGAGAAATGCCACTTTTAGAAAGTGGGCATTTCTCTGCACTTCCTTCATTGCCTTACAGCCTGTCTCCAATCCATGTCTGGAATGTGCTGGCTAACAGCTTCCCTTGTGAATTCCACCCAGACAGCCAAAAACACAGGAAACTCAGCCACATCTGTGTTCATCTGCAATATGAATGGGTCTCCCTGGGCAGGAAGGGTGGATGGGCTGAGACTTTCACTTCAAAGTCTAGTGGTCTGACCCCACAAAAAGGACTGATAAACCCCACAGGGATTCTGGCAGACAGGGCTGGGTTGAAAGGGGACATTCAGCACTTCAAAAACACTCTTTGAAGTTTACCCCACTTCAAAGGCATTCTGGGGTATATATACTGGGTCTTTGATCCTCCAAAATCAGACACTCCTGGATCTTCAACTGGACTCTGTCAGAGGGACTGCCTGGCTGTCAAAAGAACTCATTTGGATTGCTTTGCTGGAAGGACTACTGCCCTGCTTGTTGCCCTGCTGCCTGCTGGCCTCTGCCTCTGCTGGAAGAACATGGCTTGGATTGAACTTGCCTCCGGTGCTTTAGTCTCACGGCCACAAAGACTTCACCAAAGATAAGAAAATCCTTGTGCCTCGGAAAATAGACACAACACCTGCTGAAATTAATGCAGGGCTTGACTCGCGGCTGAAAAATCAATGCATTGCCTACCAGATCAACGCATCGACTGCTCCTTCTTACCAGAGCATCAAGGATTTTCAACATATCATCACTGGGTGTCAAATATCCCCATAATACAGTGAGGAACCGAGGCTGCGCTCCTAGAAAGCGACACATCTCCTTACAGTATTTAAAGAAAGGACACATTGTCTGTGCCACGCAGGAAAATCTGTACTGCCTTATTTTTTAACGCATCTCCTCCTCTATGGCCCCCGTGCATCGTTATTTTGTATGCATTCCAGGTACTCTGTGTTAAAAGGAAACAACCACTGATTCTTAGGGATTGAGACTCATTTAATCCTTTAAAAAGTGATAGCTTGACTTTTGCATATTGGATATTTTCTCGTTTTGGTCTTGTTTTTTTCAGATAAATGTGATCTGTTTTCCTAAACTGGTGTGGGGTACTTTTAGTGGTGTTTACACTGTGTTACTTTATGAGTCATTGCACAAATACTTTACACATTACCTTCTAAGTTAAGTCTGCCTTCTCTGTGCCAAGCTACCAGAGGGCGAGCACAGGATAATTTAGGTAGTGTAATGACTTACCCTGACCAGGATTGTGATCCCTATACCTCTGCCAATTAGAGACACCGTTTCTAACAGTCACAATATACTATGACCTTCTAGGAAAGTTAAAAATGCCAGTTAGAGGTTAGCCAAAATCAACATGTTTTACGGGTCAGAGCACATACACTGGAGCTTGATAAAGTGTGTACCATTGCAAAGAGTAAAAAAAGCATCTTCAGTCCACAAACAAGCAGAGATCAGGCAAAAAGGCACTTTCTCACAGTAAAGTTGATTGTTTCATTTCTTCAAGATTGAAATGAATAGGATGAAATAATACGAGGTGCAAAGCGAGTGCTACTCCGTGATGTGTACTTTTTATCCAATTTCTCTTTCCCCCTGTATTTGTTGGAGTGGTTCTAGCCTCGTTAGAGTACAAGATGGGCAAGGTAGAGTAGCATAGACTTCCAGCATTCCACACAGTGGAACAGTGAGCCTGACAGCCTGGGAAAGCCATGTTGGCTCACTGCCAAGGTTTTGATGAATCCAAGGGCCGTATCTTCAAAGGCATTTTGCAACCATAAAAAGGCCATTTGGTATGTATTAAACCTAGATTCAGATTCAGTAACACATTGTCAAATTGCAAAATCGGATTTAAATCTAAGAGTAAATAAAAAATTAGTATTGGGAAGAGGCGTGTTTAAGGAGTCCCTTCCAAAATATGGATTCATGGATGGGATATAATAATGTTTTGCAACTGACATGCAATCACAGACATGATGGTCTCCTTTCCCCAGCAGGCCACCATCCCTGTGATGTATGTAAGCCATAGTGGGCTGCAATTCATGGCCTATGTCATTAGTATTCAGGAGGTAAGTTGAATTGCAACCCAGTATGATTCAGTATTTTGTGAAATGACTTATCAGTAGATAGATGGGTTCACAAAATACCAGAATGGTTGCAAAAATACTGGTCATAAACTGTGACCAGTTCTTCATGCATCTGGCCCCAAATGCTTAATCCTTGAGTGAAATTGAGTCAACCATTAATGTCCTAGAAGAAAATGTGATTCATTGAGGCTTGAACAAAAAATCAAACTTCATGTCAGCAGTTAGGAGACGTTTTTTATTGATTCGAACAAGTAGTTAAAAATAATTTACCAGATGATAAATTACATTCACATAATTCATCTTTGTTGCAGTCTGGGACCACGGCCTCAGTTCTGATTAAGGAATTTCAAGTTCCTTCTATGATTACTGCAGTAAACTCAACAATGTCCAGTTTAACTCAAATAAAATTAGCACCTCCTGGAGACCATAATATTTTACAGTCATTTATATCTCAATGTATTTGTTTTATTTTTTCTGATGCCCAGTGGTAATTTCCATCTCAAAATCCAAAGTGGTGTTCATGTTCTCTTAATTAGCTGGGGATGCAACATCCTGGTCATTACCTCTAATTTCCTAAATAGCCCACTAATATAGGAACGTTTTAAGGCTGAACTTCAGTGAATTTTTGAAATGCTATCAGTAGCTCAGTGGATAGATTTAGAATTCTTAGAACTAAAACAAAGTAATAACATCTTTCTGAGCTACTTAGCACTGTTTCAACACTTGGTTTTAGATACAGGATGGCTCAAAGAAAAGAGATGTACAGGTTTTTTTTTTTTTGTAAGGCGGCTCACTGAAGATTTAAAGGATATGCTTGTTCAGGTACCAAATAGAGAAATTGTGATGAATTAATAGAATTAGGCCAAGATTCACAAATCTTTTGTTTGAGGTTTGCATGACTTTCTTAACTCAAACCCAATGTAAAACCTCTATTGGGATTTACAGACCAACAGAAATCGGTATTTACGTTGGTTTGTAAGAAAAAGTAATGCAAACCAGTGCAAAGGACTGTATATTTGATGTCTCCTCAATGTCAATCTTAATTTGGGCAATGTCAAAAAAAGAATGACGAAGTGTTGGCAGCATCTGGTGTTGATTAGGGGTGGATGAAACATTTTGCTCTGCTGATGGAGTTTGCGGAGTTCCCGGAAAACTTCACCAGTTGGCTTTGTGGTGGAGTTTTTTCTTGCAAGCAGCTCGCCAACCTTAAGTTGGCAAGCACAAGCAAGAATTTGCATTCTCTATAATGATTTTCATGCACTAGAATGCTTTTCAGTGAGATTCCTCAACACAGGAGGTTACAGCAGGTCGCTACTTTTCGTACTAAGAAAGTTGCCACTCAAGTAGAAAATCTACTACAGCGACAGAAAGAAGCAGCACCCTCTGGCTAACCGCATGGTGCCGTTTGCACTGATTTCACAGCAGGGAACAAGCACCCAGTGCTAAAAATCAGCTGTGCAACATTCCTGAATTCCACCCTATCGTCTGAACTCTGTGGAAGTTTGCTGACTTTTTATGTAAATCTGTGAGTTCTGCCCACCCTTATTACATGAGTAAGTTTGACTTCAACTTAAGAAGATAACCTTGACCCACCAATGTTGCCCTGTTAAAGGCTTTGTCTCCAATTTAAATTTCCTTTTTAACTTGACATATTTCTCTAATGGTGACTTTTTACATATTTCCTCTAACACAGGAATGTGCTACATACACATTTATTCTTGGTAGGCATTGTCACCTTGTAGTCTGAACATTTAGTTCCAGCTTCATATAATCAGAACTCAATGCCCTAGTTTGTATTTTTCTGTGCTAGTTGGAGACAACTCTTTTACAGTAGACAACCTAAAGAAGCTGTTCTGCACCTCTGCCACATTACAATGAGGCTACAGTTTTATTATATAAACAGCATCCATGCTAGATTGAGGTTGTCATGGAACTGCTGTGCGCTGTGACTGAGATGCAGTGCTGCTGACGCCGACCTTCAACCTGAGAAGAAAGATAGCCTGCACACTTAGATGGGTGCATTCATAAATGCACTTAGACTGGCTTCCTGACATCTAATACCAAGGATTCTTGTAATTAATATTGAAAGTAGATTTCAGTAAAATGCAATATTTGGTGAGTCAGTGTATGATATCCTCCTAAACAAAGATGCTGCTCACATAATGAATATCGTTTGACAAACATGGCCTAGAGTGTGGTGATCTGATCCTGTGTGGAGGCTATCTTTGAACATGTTACATTATTCACTGGAAGTGCCAATCTGTCATTCCTTTTAAATACTTTGAATCGTGTATTTGATTTGGGTTTTTGAACGTATTGAGAACTGTATTCAATATTATTGAAGGAGAGGTGATTATTACACTCAGCATAGTTAGATATTAGACTAATATTCTTCATTATATGTTTCAGGAGAACAATTTGACAATTTGACAAGCACAATTAGCTGCAGAGTGTTAATCAACTCTAAAAGGTATATTAAATACAGTATGCTAGATGGTTCAATTCAGAAGAATAAACAGTTGATTGTTTACTCTCTTCAGGATTCAGACGCATGAAAGAAATTGATACCAGCTCAGAGATGGTGCTATGCAGCTATTTGTATTTTTCCCCAAGTGCCCTTTCACATGTGTTCTCTGGAGTGGATTTCAGCCTCCTTAGAGTAGAAAGTCGCCAGCATCAATTCCCAGACATCCCACAGTAGAGCGGTGAATGTGACCTTATGGGGGATGGGATATTAGCCATGTTTGATGGAGTACCCCATCTGCAATACTCTAAATAAAGCTCACATTCTCAGTTAATTCCACTACTTTTTGGTCCTATGAGTCAAAGGGTATATTTGACGTAGTGATAACGGATCTACAGCACACTTTTCATTTCCAAGAACAGTTTTTCATACAGTATTGCAATTAGCTGGTCTTGATAAAAGACTGTTGGTCTTCTGGTGAAAGAAAGGCCTGCTGTTTTTCTGTGCCACCTTGAATAACCTCAGCATGTTTACAGGAAATTCTGAGTTCGTAGTAAAAAAATGTTTGGGGTTCCAGAAGAAAAGCATGGAAAAGTTGAGTGTTCCACTGCTTGATAAAATGATGACTCAAAATTCTGCATGCTTCTTGGAAGTAGACAAGACAACGATGTTTGGAGGCATTAAAGAATTAAGAAAATATGCAAAATATGAACCGATGACTTCAGTTATCCGGAGTGAGCAGCCCTCAGAGAGGTCAGGACAAGTTCCAATGCATCCAACATCCTGAGGGTGTCCATTAACTACTTTCCTGGAAAAATGACCTGGAAAAGGTGAATCTTGGAGAATAAGAAGTAAAATGATCCCATATTGGAACTGGAGGGAAGGAAAAATATTCAGTAACGATAAACCCATCCTAAAAAGTAATCATAAAATAGTATTCACCCAATGTAATTAGTAGAAATAATATCAAACTGTGGGCAAAAATATTGCCTAAGAAAATGGGACAGCGAAAATGCTAATGAAAAAAGGGGTGAGGAAAGCTGTCAGCAGATCTCCATTGAGATACTGAAATGGTGAGGCCACACCCCTCCAGTGAAAACCATGCACTGCAGACGTGTTGCTCAATTTGAGACAAAAACTCTCCTTGTCATTGCTTTAGAACCTTCAACATTGAGCTCTTTCAACTTCAGAAGCAGCAGCAACATCGAAAACACACCAGAGATCATTCACTTCTTCCTCGCTGGAACCTCACTGAGTTGTGCAAAGACACCACTTGGCTCAGGTAAGTACCTTTGGGTTTCTTGATTCTTATGACAGAAACCAATGTTACTTATTAACTTCGTATCTAGGTGTATGGAAGGAAAAGCTCTGTTTTCCTTGTATGATGGTGTACAAGGTACCAAACATATTTCCTGAAGATTGGCATTGCTGCAGGGTTGGTACTATTCCCGCTGGAAGGCACACATTCAAAAATCTAACTTAGACCAGAAGTCTAACTTTGTTACTTTTCAATATTCATAAGGGTAAGTTACTACTAGTAACTTTTCTATCAGTAAAGTTAGACGTTTGGTCTAACTACCTATGTGAATATCAGAAAGTAGTAAATTTAGAGTTTTGGTGTAAGTTAGACTTTTCGACTAACTTTTTGTTTGTAAATACCAAAAAGTTGTAAAGTTAGAATTTTGATTTAAGTTAGACTTTTGGTCTAACTTTAACTTTGTGAATATCGAACAGTAGTAAAGTTAGACTTTTGGTCTAAGTTTGACTTTTGGTCTATGTGTACCTTTGTGAATCGGGCCCACAATGAATAAATATTGTAAAAGACCAGCCATGTTAATACAAAATGGAGTTGAGATGTAGTTGAGGCCTAGGCCAGGAACACATGGTCCTGTGGTTCTCAGCATTTTGTTTCGATTGGAAAAGATTTACTTCTTCTTTCATACCTGAATTCCCTTTGTCATTAATTAGTGAAACTTGTAACTCATCCCATTCATACTCGTCACGCTCCAAATTACCTGTAGGTATGCGGGATAAGAAATCAGTTAAAACATTACTTTTTCCAGGTACATACATAATTTCATAATTAAAATATTGCAAACACATAGATATTCTAGCTATTCTGGCTGATACCCTGTGAAGACCATATGTGGTCAACAGCTTAACAAGAGGTTTATGATCTCTGCAAATAATACATTTCTTGCCCAAACAAAAGATCGGTAATGTTCCAGAGCCCAAACACAAGTAAGGGTTTAATTTGTCTATAACTGAGAATTTTTCTTCAATGGGTGATAAGGCGCGAGAAGCAAATGCAATTATTGTTTCATTTCTCTTCTGACACATTTGTGTCAAAACAAAGCCAAAACTATGTTGCTTGCATCCACTGTGACTACATTGGTTAGATCAGGATCATAACAACTTAATACAGGTGCCTGTATGATGACCTCCTTAATATCTTTAAATTCCATCTTGCATTCAGCTCATCAAAATAACTTTGTTTTATTTTTAAGTAGTTGTCTTATGTTATATACTCTGCCGAAAATCCGTTTCCAAACCTTGCGCAAAATTCTACGATACCTAAGAATGATCCAACTTCATCCCCATTTGAGAGGTGTGTAGCATTTTGGATGGCCTCCAACAACTTTTAGTGGATACACCTTCACCACACAAAACATGTCCAAGATAAGATACAGATTGTACTCAAAATCTTTACTTGGAATGTTCTACAGTTAACCCCTTCTCTTAAAGTGTACCTATCACCACCTCAAAAACTTTATCATGCTCTGATCTATCTCAAAAAGCAAAATGTAATCTTGAAAACATATTATTCTTGCATGCTTCCCAAACAATTGATGCATTTGTCTTTGGAAAATGGCTGCAGCCACAGCTAAGCCGAAAGGCATCTTCTTATTTTGAAAGCACCCAATGTGAGTGACGAATGCTGGGTACTGTTTGCTCTCTTCACTCTCATCACTCAACCTGATCTGATGATAAATTGCTGATAAGTCTATGGTAGAAAACCACTTGGCATCCTTTATCAATGCAAGCATTTCCGATATCTTAGGTAGAGGAAATTCATCTACCAAAACACTGCTGTTCACGTGGTGCAAGTCAATACATAATCACATTTTCCAATGTTTTTTCTTGCTACAACCACAGGAGGAATCTACTCTGAAGAGTCTATTGGTTCTATTATATCTGCTTCAACTAATTTTTCTAACTCTTTTTCAATTTTTTCCCTAATAGGAAAATGTCTTGCCTAATGTATTTTAGACCATGGATTTGCTTTTAAAACAATCTTATGCTCAAATCCTTCTAGCATGCCAATCTTTCTACTGAAAACTTTGAGGATGTTTTTTCATCATCTCATTTCCATTGTCTTCCTCTTCATCAACAATCATCACAGGCTCAATACTATTCAGATTTAGTGTACTATGTAAATCTCCTTGGTCTCTCCATCCACGTACCAATGGATCTTTCTATGCTAAGTACAATTTTCCTATAGATTTCCTGTTCTAAAACTTGAATGATAGAACTCAATATCACGGTAAATCTATCTTTTCACCAGAAAACCTTCCAGACTAATATCTGTGTCCAGCAGCTTATTCCTTAACTACCTTTGAAGTTTTGAAATCCATACCTCCTCATTCATGATTGTAAAAGGGGACCCTGAACCGGCATACATTTGTACTTTAACCCCTCCTATAGTCATAAGGCACAACATTAATGTTCAACACAAATACATCTTTAGATGTGTTCTGACCTGCTACTATGTTTAAATCACAATGCAAAACCTCTTAAATATTTTCTTCATCCTCACTGGAACTTCCACTACCCTCATCCACACACTTCACTTTGTGGTTCTTAATTTTTATTTTACAAACTCTTGCAAAATGACCCATAACTCCACAAATGGCAATGCCAGCCAGAATTTGCTAGAACCTAAATGTGAGCTGCTGTCACACCTATAACATTTCAATCCATCTCTCTTGGTAGTCTGTTGCATTTTCATACTCTCTTTCTTTGACTTATTCAATATTTTTTTAACATTGCTAACAACTTCCTCATAAGCTTCCTTTGAATCAGACTTCAATGCCTTTGCACTACTACTAGATAACAGAGCCTTCCTAACAATGGCTAAAACGTCTTTGAGATCTGCATCTTAATTTATCCATAGTCTTGAACTTGGATTAATTGTTCTTGCAAGTGATCACGTTTGCAATCCTCTGCCTAATTTTGAAGCACTGCTACATACTCGTCCACAGTTTCCCTTTTTTCCTGTTTCCTTTGAAAAAGATTGTACTTTGAAATGGCAAGACATACTTTGGGAGAAAAATATTTGTCAACATTTCTTAAGACATCAGTAAATACATTTGACTCATTGCCCCCAGTTGTTTTGGTAATTTCTTCATACAACTTTAGCCCTTCTGGACTAACAGAATGTAAGAAAACTTTATTTTTCCTTTCAAGTTTCCTTTTTCCTTCCTCATTAATTGTTTCCAAGAAGTTAAACAAATATGCCTTCCATTTCACCCATCTCATACACTGTTTCCCACCTGCTGGCCAAAATGCTTGTGGGGACTGAAGTGAACATTTTTGAGTCGCCATACTGAAAATAGAAAAATTACACAGTAACAGTGTCCCTTCTTCACCCAATGGGACTATTTCACTTTTAGTTGTGAAGGAAACAGTTCAGAGTGACTGCAAGGGAGCTAAATCAAAGTACTTGTCTCCACAACATTGGTAAAAGGGTTTTCTTTCCTGGTATAAACCTTGGTTGGTGCGGCAATACTAAACGCTTGAAAAATTTGAAAACTGTTGCTAGATATGCTTTGATGAGGAAAATGTACTTGTACTCCTATGATGGAAGCACGTTATACGTTAAACCAAATTTACACTTAACGATTTTATGTACATAAAGGGTGGCAGCAGCTCAGTAACTATGCAACGTTCACCACTTGCAGAAAAAAAATCCAATCTGGCCACATACATGGAGAATCCTCTCCAGAGACAAAGACATGGAATGATTTCTGCTTCAACAGAATTCTACATCGATGGCTGCCCCAACAGCATTTTTTGTAAAATGTCATCTCAGCTTCCAACGGTGCACAAAGCAGTGGTAAGTGAAGATGCCCAACACTGCCAAAAAGTACATCTCTGTAATCAATAATGTGATGACTTCAAAGAGGGACATCAGTGTAGTAACAATACAATGACTGTAAGCGAATACAAATATATATCCAAAAAGAGTGCTGTAACTTCTCCAATCCAAAGCTGTGCAGATATCCAACTCAAATATATCCTTAGACTGCACCGTGGTTCCAATAAATTGTATCAACTGCTTCCTTTCAGCTCGTCACCACTTTTGTAAAGTCGTAATCCAAGTTTAAGTACAATTTATTGTAACTTGATACCACAGCTTCCTCCCAGAAAATTCGGGCACCAAAACATGTGACCGACCCACCTCCCAGAACCCACCCAGACCTTTCATAGCTAATCCACACTCACCATGGAAGAAACAGTCAACATCATGAACAGCCCCCACTCCGGAGCACCTACGGACCCCTGCCCACACCACCTATGCATCAGAGCCAACACATCCATCACCCGAGCTCTGAAACACAATGAACTGTTCCATCAACATTGGCACCTTCCCCGTGGACTGGAAACATGACGAAATATGCCTTCTCCTGAAAAAACATTCGGCCATCCCATCAGAGCTAAAGAATGTCCGGCCCATCTCACTGCTACCCTACCCGCCAAAATACTGGAGAAAGCAATAAATGCACAACTACGGAATTTCATTGAGGCCAACAACTCCCTGGACTGCTCCCAGTCCAGCTCCTGCAGCAACCACAGCGTAGAAACAGCCCTCCTGGCAGCCACCAACGACATTGGATTACACCTAGTCCGCGGCCACACAGCAGTGCTCATACTCCTCGACCTCTCAGGACCTTTGACACAGTCTCCCACAGCACTCTACGCACCAGAATCCACAACATAGGAATCCGCGGAAGAGCCCTGGAATTGATCAACTCCTTCCTCTCTGGGGGGACACAGGAGGTCAGACTCCTGCCCTACAATTCCAGACCAACGGGAGTCAACTGCGGAGTCCCCAAAGGATCCTCACTGAGTTCCACACTGTTCAACGTATACATGACCCCTCTCACAGCCAACGTCTGAAGCCACGGTATGAACATCATGCCATATGCTGATGACACACAACTCATAATTTCCCTCATCGAAGACCCGGACTTGGCCAAAAGGAACTTCCACTCAGGAATGGAAGCCATCGCCACATAGATGAGAGAAAGCTGCCTCAAGCTCAACTCCGACAAGACTGAGCTCATCATCTTCAGAAACACCACCTAAGCTTGGGACGACTACTGGTGACCCACATCCCTCAGCGCCCCCCTGCACCGACTGAGCACTCCCGCAGCCTAGGCATCATGCTCAACTCCTCCCTATCCATGACCTGCCAGCTAAACTCAGTCACCTCCTCCTGCTGGCACACACTTCGCAAACTTCAGAAAATCTTCAGATAGATCCCAGCAGCCTGCTGCAGGACAGTCACCCATGCCTCATTCACAAGGAAGCTCAACCATGGCAACGTCCTCTATGCCGGCACCTCGACTAGAAACTTAAAAAAACTACAACTCATCCAGAATGCTGCCGCCAGAATCATCCTGGACCTCCCATGCCAAGAATACATCTCCCAACACCTGAGGACCCTCCTTTGGCTCCCAGTGGAGAAACAAATCACCTTCAAGCTACTCAACCACACGAAAAAGGCCATACATAACGCAGGACCAGTCTACCTGAACCACTGTGTCTCCTTCCACACCCCCGCCAGATCCATTCGCTTCCCTCAGATGGCCCTGGCCACCATCCCTCGCATTCGTAAATCCACCTCCAGAGGACAATCCTTCACCTACATCGCAGCAAAGAGCTGGCACAACCTCCCCCTGCACCTCAGACATAGCCCATCACTCACCATCTTCTGGAAGAAGCTCAAGACGTGCTCTTCAGATGAGGCCTCTCCCCGCCCCCCCCAGAACCTCACGGATCAGTAGCCGAGGTTTACAAAAACAGATTGATTGATTGATTGATACACCTTACACAGCTTGAACAGCACATCCAGTCCAGTCTCCTTCCACTAGCAACTCCCCCTCCCTGAGCTCCAACTAACAGAGCCTGCAACCCTGGGAGCATTATTGGAGTGGTACTGAATATTCAAAGATAAACATTTCTCAATACACTTGAATACAATATACATAGAAAGACTATGGGGGTCATTCTGACCCCGACGGTCAGAGACCGCCGGGGCCAGGGTCGGCGTGAGCACCGCCGACAGGCCGGCGGTGCCCCACAGGGCATTCTGACCGCGGCGGTTCGGCCGCGGTCAGATGCGGAAAACTGGCGGTCTCCCTCCGGTTTTCCGCTGCCCTTGTGAATCCTCCATGGCGGCGGAGCGCGCTCCGCCGCCATGGGGATTCTGACCCCCCCTACCGCCATCCTGTTCCTGGCGGGTCTCCCGCCAGGAACAGGATGGCGGTAGGGGATGCCGCGGGGCCCCTGGGGGCCCCTGCAGTGCCCATGCCAATGGCATGGGCACTGCAGGGGCCCCCGTAAGAGGGCCCCACTTTGTATTTCAGTGTCTGCTATGCAGACACTGAAATACGCGACGGGTGCCACTGCACCCGTCGCACCTTCCCACTCCGCCGGCTCAATTCTGAGCCGGCGTCCTCGTGGGAAGGATGATTTGCCCTGGGCTGGCGGGCGGCCTTTTGGCGGTCGCCCGCCAGCCCAGGGCAAATCCCAAAATACTCTCAGCGGTCTTTCGACCACGGAGCGGTATTTTGGAGGGGGAAGTCTGGCGGGCGGCCTCCGCCGCCCGCCAGACTTAGAATGACCCCCTATATGTAGACTGTAATAAAAACCCTACTGATAAAACAAAACATAAGAAAAAGAGAACCCACAGTGCTGCAGAAATCCTTTACCTCTTCCCTCTAAGTTGGCCCTGGCTGCTTTTGTGCCAGGCTACCAGAGTGTTAGGCGCAAGTAAATTTAGTGAATTATTTTGGTTCAATCTGACAACGACTATGGCTGTTTCTTGAGTAGCGATTCTCCCCCTTTACCAACAACACAATTTCACACAAGGCCCATTCCACAAACCTTGTTGCATGAGTAGATTTAACACACTCTTACAGTTTTTTTAGTTTTCTCCTGAATGTCAGTAGTACGGAGGGATTAGTCCCGGTTTACTCCTGGATTACTCCTGTAATTCAGGAGCAGTACAACAGTACATTGCAGCAAAATATTTGTGTATCAGGCCCACAGGACTGATATATCAGTAATTGTGAGTTACTCTTTGTTAGACTTTTCATGCTTGGCGTAGTCTCCCTTAACTTTTTGCCTCTGTTTCCCAGGTTGTTGATGTGTGCTGGACTCTGATTTTGCTGTTTTTGTTACTCTGGGCACTGCTAATCAGTGCTAAAGTGCAAGTGCTCCTTTACAAAATGTGTATGTTATTGGCTTATCCATGATTGACATATTTGGTTAATTAGTAAGTCCCTAGTACAGTGCACTAGAGGTGCCCAGGGCCTGTAAATCAAAGGCCACTAGGTGGCTCTGTATTCATTTCTCAGATCTGCCACTGCAGTGTCTGTGTGGGCAGTTTTAACTGTAAATTCAATGTACCCACTTACCAGGCCTAAACCTTCCATTTTCTTACATGTAAGACACCCTTAAGGTAGGCCCTAGGTAGCCCCAAGGCCAGGGTGCAGTGTATGGTTAAGGTAGGACATATAGTAATGTGTTATATATGTCCTGACAGTGAAATATTGCTAAATTCGTTTTTCACTGTTGCAAGGCCTGTCCCTCTCAAAGGTTAACATGGGGGCTACCTTTAAATCTGATTAAAGTGTAGAGTCCCTTTGCGAGTGGATGGACATGTGGAGTTTGGGGTCTCTGAGCTCACAATTTAAAAATACATATTTTAGTAAATTTGATTTTAAGATTGTGTGTTTGAAAATGCCACTTTTAGAAAGTGAGCATTTTCTTGCTTATACCATTTCTGTGACTCTGCCTATTTGTGGTTTCCCTGTCTGGATCAGTTTGATATTTGGGCTGGTTGCACCTCACACTAGACAGTGACACAAAGGGAGCTGGGGTGTAGTCTTCATTTCCTGATGAGCCATCTGTGCTAAGAGGGAGGGGAGGAGTAGTCACTTACACCTGAAAGGGCTATGCCTGTCCTCACACAATGCAGTCTCCAAACCCCTGATGAGTGTCTGGGGCCTGGCCTTGGCAAGGTGGGATTTCTCATTCAAGACAGACTTTGCTTTGAAGTAGTCTTACTTCAAAGGAGAAATTGGGTATAGGGAGGGCACCCAAAACCACAGACTTAAGAACACTTCTGGAACCAAGAGGAACCTCTGTCTGGAGAAGAGCTGAAGAGCTGCCCTGCCTGTGACTGTGCTTTGTGGGGCTATCCTGCAGTTGCTGCTTCTGGCAGAGTAAGAGGGCAAAGACTGGACTTTGTGTACCTTCATCTTGTGAAGATCTCCAAGGGCTTGATTTAGAGCTTGCCTCCTGATGTTTGAAGTCTCAAGGACAGCAAAGACTTCTCTCTGCCAGCACCTGCAGTCTCTGGAGAGACAAGTGGTGCCCATCCAGTTCCTGGGACCCTGAAAGGAGAAGCTGGCAGCCCAAGAGGAAGAAATCCACACACTGTACGCCATGCAGGGAAAAGATTGACGCAACTCCAATCTGCGGCTGAAAAATCGACATGCCGTTGGCTTCCCGGTGGAAAATCGACGCTCGCCTGCAACGCGACCAAAGAATCAATGCACGGAGCTGTAGAAACGACGCTCAGCATCGCTGACGGAGGCTGGTGAGATCGCAACCCGCGCTGCATGGTTTTTGGATCATCGTGCGGCTGGATTTCCGATGCAAGTACCGCTGGGAGTGTAAAAACAGCGCAAGACCTGCCCGGACCCAAGACTGCTGACCGGATCGACGCATTGCTTTCCTGCAGAGAGAAGAAACGATACACCCTGACCCGACAAAAGGAGAAACGATGCAAGGTCTCGCTCGTGAGTGAAATTGACACATCACAATCCCTTTTTGATGCACACTCGCCTATGCGGAGTTATTTTTGATGCACCCAAGGTACATTTTCACGCTAACCGTCTTAGCGTGAGTTTAAAACTACATGAAGACTCTTTTTACTTTTTAATTGATAACTTGACTTATGTATTGTGGATTTTTGTTGTTTTGGTCTTGTTTTGTTTAGATAAATATTCTCTATTTTTCTAAACATGTGTTGTGTCATTTTGTAGTGTTTTCATTAAATTACTGTGTGTGTTGGTAGAAATACTTTACACCTAGCACTCTGAGGTTAGGCCTACTGCTCGTGCCAAATTACCAAGGGGGTAAGCAGGGGTTAGCTGAGGGTGATTCTCTTTTACCCTGAATAGAGAGAGGGTCAGTGCTTGGATAGGGGGTAACCTGACTGCTAACCAAAGACCCCATTTCTAACACTCTTAAAGTATTCAGGCTTACTCCTTGAATTCAGATAAATATTAGTAGGACCTCTGTGGGGCAAAGGCACAAAATGGATTCAATAGTATACAAAATAGTACTTCTCTAGTACTACTTGACCAACTCATAAATGTATAAATGCACTTCACATAGATACATCTATGCCTACACCTTTCTTATATCTTGTGTACAGTGCAGAGACTTTCGCAAACATTCGATGTTTTATGTGTTAACGTGGTGGTGGCAAGGGGGAGTGTTTTGAAAACTTGATAAAACCTACCACAAATTTGTAAGAATTAAGGGAAAGTAAGGGGGCAGGGAGAGGCATTTATTTTAAAAAGCACACCTACAAAAGGGAAATACACTTGCACTTTCTAAAAGTTCCACCCGCATTTACTCCAGTGACATTACAGCTCAAATCAAATCCAGCCATTCTTGCAATAAATCAACCACCACCGAAGGCCACTGACCGGTAAGCAAGTGAATAACACCACCAGCACAAAGGTATAAGCCTAAAAAATTTACATGAATAAAAAAAAAAATTATACAACATTAGATTTCACAGACATCCATGTAAAACCCCCTATGCTTCCTCTTTTCTCATGTATTCAATGCTATGATAATCAGCGTAGTTGTAATTCTATGTCAACTAGACAAACCAGAAGTTAAAAAGTGAAAGTGCGGAATCAGCCATTACCGAGCCACTGTTCAATTGGAACTACATCAAAATTCTCCCTTCTACTGAGTTTTCTCCAGTGCCTCCAGAGTATATCAGGATCATCCAACAGGAAGTTTTCATGATTATGGTGTTAGGTCCTCTAGATATATTGTTTTGAATATTGCGAAAATGGTAAACCTGCTAGTGTGTTTTCATTCCATGTTTGCTGCTAGCTTCTCTTTACAATTAATAGAACGTGTGAGTTCCTTAAAGTGCACACACAAATGCTGATATAATCATGGCTGACAACTCTGTATGCTAACGTGTTTGTTTGTATTCGTAGGTGCAGTCATTACAATATGATCCCTTGCAGTGTACACTGATTGTTGAATGTAGATGAGCTGGTGCATTTAGCGCCATTTTAGGTTAATCTGAGATTAGTCTTGGTATTTTCAAAACCTGTTTTATTTTATGTGTATGATTCAAGGTCAGAGATCAAATAGTACAAAAAGCTCATGATTTGTCCATTGATTAAAAGAGGTCTTTGTACCAGAAGTATCGTTAGAAGTCACACCAGATCGCCAACTCCCCTGCTCTAAACTGGAGATTTCAGTCTGAAGCTGTGCTGAAGTCGTCCTACACTTTGAGCACACACCCTCCTTCTGTGACTGAGTTCTGATACTGTCAGCTATTCAAAAGTTAGCCTTGGGATCTATCCTGTCAAACTCACAAGGCAAGTTTTCGCTATTTACTGCTTTAGTTGAGGTTGAGTGTAGTGTTTAAAAATGGCATTAGGGTGGGTAGGATGTCAAAACCTCGCTAACAATGTTAGAAACCTTGATCTTGTTCCCACTGACCATTACATGCTTAACTGCTTTCATCTGCATCTATATGGCTATCGTAATATTGTATGCACCAGACTGAGGATTTTAGAAGAAAGAATTTAAACTACATTCATCATTGTCAATGAAGCAGGTTAGAATATGAACCTGTAGTGATCTAAGAGTGGGGATTCTGAGGTCCTATGATCTGAAGTCGTAGACAGAGATCAAAATAATTGATCCTTTGGTATTAGTGGGAGGGACACAATGTTGCATAGGAATATTTCTTGAAATATTATCAATGGGACTCAACTAGTGGAAGTTAAAATATCACACAAGGCATTGTCCTGGGAGAAGAGGGTTGGATCCATGGTGCAATAAAAAAACGTCCAAGTCCCCTAATGAAATGGCTCTTATTTTACCCATCACTGTAAATATTTACCCACGTCAAAAAGGAAGCACTTTATTGCTCTATACATGTAATGTTCGTAATTAATATGCATGCTGTTCTCTCATCAGCTAAAAGCCTTTCTAAAGAAAATACACTATAAGACAACATCTGGAGATTACTTCTTTTTTGATGAACCAGGCAGTGCGCCAGCCAAGTATGACATTCTAAACTTGGTGAAATTTCCTAATGGTACAAGACAATTGATCGAGGTTGGCAGTTTTGAACAGTCTGCCCCAGAAGGTCATCAACTTTCCATTAACCAAAGCTCCATCCTATGGCATCCTGAGGAGCCCAGTCTGAAACAGGTAAGCAAGGAACTCTTTTAATATTATTCCCTGTATGGACTCCTGTTAACTAGCTTTAGAGGAATGACCGCTTTCCATTCTATCTGTAGCTAATGGACACTTACCCAACAAAGTCTTTTGTAATCTGATTAAATAAGCTAATATTTATTCAGTGCAAGGTCTGTATGACATTTTGTACGGTGAGATAGTAGAGTGCATAACTGAGTGAATAAGTAAGAGAGCAAGTGAGTGAGCAAGCAAGTGCATGAGTGAGTGAATGAGTGATTGACGGATGATAGGCTTATATAGCTCATATGTCACTCCGAATAACATATGGACACCTAAAACATTCATATACACGACACTCAAGAACAGAGATTAATGTATATTTGAACAAAGTGCTCAAACAGAGTCTCACGTTTATTAGAATAACAATAAAAATGTGGAGCAGAATGCTTCGGGGATCGACTGTGATGTATCCTGCTTCAATCATGCATGCATGAAAGGTGAAGTGAGGCAATAACACTACGATGGAGCTGAACTGATCCCTAGTTGAGTGCCTATCACGCATATATACGCATTACATGATGCATTTGAAAGTTTTCATTAAATTATTAATAGATCCCGTGGTTGAATGACAGATGCCACATACTGATATTGTTATTATTTAAGTTTAGTAGGCATGCAATCCGAATTCAAACTACACTACGGGCATATTTATGAGTGGGTTGCGCCATGCTTGTGTTGTGCTGGTTCTCAATCCCACACCATGTGACAACTGTCAGCCTAGCCCTTCCAGCCAGCTAGCAGTACCTCACCAGCACCAGAAAAGTGGTGATGATTTGTGACAGCCGTACGCATCACATTCTGATTTCTCAGGGGTAATTATGGTGGAATAGATCATATCCTTTTCTCTCAGTTACATTTGTCTCACACATGTAAAAACAGACAGAAGCAGAAATTGGTTCAATGAATCTTGTTGAAGCAACTGCATACTAGATAAAATAGCATGTACTGCAATGATTAGGATAATGAAACATAATAATACCACCATTCCCCATACCTGAATAATGGTAGTAGCAAAGAGAGCTGTTGGTCTACCGAGAGTCCTCTCCTATGTAGGCAGAGAACATGTCAAGTCTCAGCAAACAGCCGCAATGAAGCAACAGCATGCTTTGGCAATTTCTGGCTGGAATCTCCCTCTAACATATAGGGGGCAGAGAGAAGTATTATGATAAAACAGCAAGTGTTCTGAGAAGACTGCCTTAATGTCAAAACACATATGTTTCCGTGAAGAGGCGGAGATTGTGGTGTTCCACTTTGTACTGACATCATTATCGTGTGCAGCCTTGAGCAAAAGCACAGAATGAAAATGTCAGACTAAAAAGAATGAAAACAGTTTCTGGGCTAAAAGTGAGATAGATAAAAGGAACAAAACATCACTGTAGAATGAAGCCTCTGCTCAGGAAATTAAATGAATTATAATGAATTATTACTGAGCTAAAGGGCTGCAGACCTGTGGCTAAAATAGGGTGCCTATAAAAAGCTGCTAAAATAACCTCACAACACTAGCACCACTCAATGAAGTACATGTGTGGCGCAAACCATGAAGTCATATATTTGAAGCCACGTTGTATAGCTTTGAATGGCTTACAAAATATAGAGCAAGGCAACGCAGTCAAATCACTGGGTTGTCTTAATCTGCCATGGGTAGGCGTTCCATGGGCCTTATGGTGGGTTGTGACGCATTCCCAGATTTATAAGGAATTGTAAACCTGGGAATGTGGCAAAATCATACACCTTCCCAGGAGAGGCATAACAAGGTGAAATATCTTTATTTCTCCTTGTTTATTGCTCTTTCTATGTGTGCCGCATTCTGCAGCCCACATAGAAAGAAGAACATGCTTTAGGGGTTTGTTTTTGTGCAGGAAGGTGTCCTTTCCTGCACAAAAACAATCCTGCATGCAGCACAGGCACCCTTGCACCATAGTGCAAGAGTGCCTGTGTTAGTGCTAGGCAGTCAAAAGTGCGCCAGCGCTGGGGGAAGTAGACAGTAATGCGGCTCATTAGATAAATAAGATGCCTTTCTGCCCTCTCCCTTTAAAGCAGGGCAGTGGAGCCAGATGACTTGCTGCGGTGCCCTCTGCCACAGAGCCCATAAATATGGGCCTACATCTTCATCATCAATTTGCATGGGCCTAATAAAACCGAAACCAAGAAAATAGAGTTATCACAAATAAACTGTTAAAATGTGAGCAGTAAGCTGGTTTATATTCTTTCCTGGTTCTTAAACACTCCTTGTCTTTCCCTAAGTTGTGTCCTCTGCTACGTGGTATATAGCAAGGCTTTTCCCTAAATCAGTTAGGCAAATGCCTTGATTAATATTTTATACTTATATTACTGGTCTAACTAAGACCCCCACGGTGCGGAGTGGGGGAGTCCCGAGCTCCATGGGGCCTCCTCAGCACAGTGCCCTTGTCTGAGGGCTCCAACATGAGTCTAGTATGGGGGCCCCTCCATGTACTGTGCAGGGGGGCCCCCTCAAGTTTACTAATGTCACTGACTTATATGATTATTTAAGATGCAGCATTTATCAATAAATCATATGTATTAGAAAGATCATAATTATTAAGTAACAAAAATGGGCAAACATTGCCCCTTTACAGAAGGGCACAGAAATTACAGAAGCTAACACTACTTTTCCACCTTATGTCCAAGACAGATCATCGTCCCTTGCAGTCATGGTAAACGCCCATGCACTAGTTTTCCTCCTCTGCCCTGTTAGTTTCGACTATATCAAAACATCAAAAAAAAATTCAAAACAGTAAACATGGCATTTAGGCATACATTTGCTAATAGTTTTATTCAAACAACCAGCTTTCTAGTCCTAGACTTGTCACATACATTCACTAACATACGTGCAGTCATCTTTACATACAATAAGGCCTGTCTTGTATGTAATATGCTTTTTGGCCTTCAAAATCCCTTCTACATATCACAGCTAATTGACAGAAACACATTTTGAATCCTGTGTTTTTTTTGTATATGAGAGAGGGTTGCACCCATAGGCCTCCTTGCTGCACCAGAGTAAACATGGTCTGGAAGCTTCTACTGCTAACAGACAAAAGCCAAAAAGCAAGCTACAGGAGTACTCGCTCTCTTTCCTTGAGACGCTATTCGAAGCTAAAAGCGTGCAAGAAAAAGTTGACTCTTGCTAGTCATGAGGGAGGCTTGAAATGGTCAGTATTGCTACAAATAAGTAATCAATTAGGCCTGTGATTTCACCTGCATTAAACCTTATAGACACACATAAAAACAGAAAACATATCCATTTTCCTATGAAATGGTCACCAAGACTCATCATCATTAGTTCAGTTTAGTACTGGTAAACCACCCAACCCAACTCTAATGCACAGGGAATACTGCTGGATGCTACACATAAAACAGATCCATCTTCTATTGATTGATGCCAACATAAATACCTGAATATCCTTACTTTTATACCAATCACCTATGACCCCTTCCTTAGCAAGACCATCAAGAAGACTATTACGCTTCAGCTACTTATGTAAATCAAGCCACTTCTCCTCCTCTGTGTCAGCATTAAGTCTGTTGTTCAGCATAGAGGCGAACACCACCATGGCGGTAGGCAAATCACGTTTTGTAACAGACTGGACAGCAGAGATGCCTGTTGTCACATCCTGTTTGGGAAATCTATAGCATTTGATACAGACATTCAGCCACCTAGCCCGGCCCAACAGCCTGACTCCACTAGAGTTTTCACACACTTATCCTCAAATAAGTATCTTCCAATCTGCATGATAGACACTAGCTTCTGAACTCCTTATGAATATCACTTTCCATCTGCAATCTATACATGGTGCCAAGTCACTAAGATCTTGTCTTGGAAAATTCTGCTAAATTAAGGTGTTAAGCCTCCCTTCTATTGCAGTGCGTTATAAATTGATTTACTTCCATGACCACTGTTAGAAATGATCATCATCTTTTGTATGGCATTTCTCCAGATTTGTGCCTTCTGTAAATGAACCCATTTTTGTAGACCACAGGACTCTGAACACTTTACTCCTGCTAACAAGTGCTAACGTTTTTGTGGTTTCCCTTTTAAACCTGGTAAAATTAGCATGTTCCTAATTGGTATATTTATTTTACTTATATGTCCATAGTATATGGTACACCTGTACCTAGTGCCTTTAAATGAAATTCTACTGGTGGGATTCAACCCTCCTTTTGCCACCAACTAAAGTTGTCGAAAAGCATGTCTGCAGGCCTGTCTATGCAGTCTGTGTGTGCAGTTTTAAACTGCCAATTCGGTCTGGCAAATAAACCTTTTGCCAGGCCTAAACCTTCCTTTTTAATGCCTATAAGTTTCCCCTAAGGAAGGCTTAAATACCTGTCATGGCAGTGAAAACCCTCCAAAGCCTTTTTTCAGTGTGCCAAGGCTAGCCCTTCCACTGGAAAACACTGGGTTACATTATCAAAATGTATAAGGCTTAACTTCAGTTTGGGAGCAGTTATAAAATTCATGCATTGACTCATTGAATAGTAATTTGATTAGAACAGATGGTTTCGATCTTCTGATAAAAAAAATCTGCCAGTTTTTCACACAGTTCTTGTGAGGGATCTGAAACTAGATTTAACAAGACAAACTGATGCTGGCCATGTCTGGACCCTAGGATTACCGCTGCAAAGGGACTGCAGGTTAGTGAAAATAAGATCTAGCATGTGATCGGCTTTCTGTGTCGAGCCGGTCACCAGTTGAACAAGATTGAGGGCCGGTAACTGATCAATAAGAATCCTGGCTGCAACATTCTTTGCATCTTAATTTAACAGTTTTTATCTAAAATGGAAATGTTTCGATATTGAAGCCAAAAGGGAGTTATTGCCTCTAGAAATGAATCGAAAAATTGAAAAAAGGAACAAGGAGGATGATACATCAAAATTCTGGAAAAGGCGTACTCTTGTGAAAACTTCAGGCAGAAACCCAGGGATTCTGTTCCTTTTAATTTACCAATACGGAACACCAAGCAGTGTAGTGTATTGCGCAAAACAATTGCTAAGCCCCATCCCCTATATCCCTTCCAGTGAGCATGATTTATATTGTAGTCCTCAGGAATCGCCAGAGCTACATCTGGGTTGCACTACTCTTTTAACCACGTTTCAATAAGAAAGAGAAAAAATAGATTTTTGTCTGCCAACAAATTATTTCTCTCCAGGGCATGTTTAGGAAGTGGCCTTGTTATGTATAAGACCCCACCCCTGTAATTAAAGAGCAGATTTAAGAGCCCCTAGCGCCCCCTTGCGCCACATTAGCGTAATTTCATTTTACTCTAATGTGGCCCAACGAGCCCAAAATCGCCACACCAAATTTACAAAGTGGCGCAATGCATGCACTGCACCACTTTGTAACTCTTTGCAGCATATTATGCCTGGCATAATGTATGAAAAGGAGGTGCTTCCCCGTTGGGGGGGGGGGCTGACAAAATGGTGCAAAGAAATCTAAGATTTCTTTGAGTCATTTTTTTCGGCACTTTTAACGCCCGCTCAGAGCAGGCGTTAAAAGGAAGCACACCATTATTTACAATGGGCATGAATGGGTTTTGCAGGAATAGCATCAACATTTTTTACGCTAATCCTTCAAAGCTCCGAACTAGCATCAAAATGTTTGATGCTAGTTCTCTAACCACCTCCATGGTGTGCCATATTTGAGATACACACACATGGTGTCATTAGGGGAGCGCTAAGTGATGCAAGAAAAGTGGTGCTGCACACAAGACCCTCAGTGTTGCTCTGGTAGTTTCTATAACAACCTTGACCCTGACTTTAATTGAGAAAGCATCTTTTTGTATAAAGTTGATGGCTCGTTTACAGAGGAGACAAGATAAAAACGCCACAAAATTCACCATTTTATTAGGCACAAATCAGCAGGACTTGATATCATTCAACACTATAGACCTTATTCAGAGTTTGAAGGACAGGATACTTCACCAGGAAGGTGACGGATGGCTCCTTCTCTGGATTATATTGGATTATAGCCTATGCCACTTGTAATACGGAAGCAGGATACCTGTGACATTTTGACAGAGTATCTTGTAGACTAATCTCTAAAAAAGGCCTACAGTCATGGAGCTGTGTCAATCTTCTGATTTGGATGTGTTTTGAGGAGCATATTAGCAAACTAAAGAGCTAAAACAAGTCAGCGAGAGTGTAGACCACAGTGTAGAAGATGAAGATAAGTTCACCACTACTGAGCCTTGCAATAAGCTCACTAGTCAAATATATGTAGTCAAAACTAGCACTTTGGGTGTATACCTCACCACAGAGATACTACTCAAGTTAAAGTTCAAGTTTATCTATTGCATCAGGTGTAGGCCATACAATTTAAATAAGTTACACTGTACTTTACAATTTAAACAATTCCACACATGAAAACATGCAATTACATACAAATACAACACCCCTCCTTAAAAACAAGCAAAACATAACATTTAGTCAGCATACATGATTCAGTAAAAAACATCCCACTAACAGGAGATTGTGCGAGTGCATACATGCATTGATACATTTTGACCTCTTGGTAGGCATCTAGTACATGGACATATATAGCATTCAGTGCCTGCCATGGTTTCTGTCCCATACAAATGATAATTGAGTATAGTCACTTTATTATACTGTCCCAAGTCATTACTGGTTAAAAAGACATAAAAAATGGGAAAATTAATGCAGCTTTAAGACGCTTTATACATTTACTCAATCAATCAATCAATCAATCAATCAATAATTTCTTAAGTGTGCTACTCACCTGGTAGGGTCTCAAGGCGCTGGGTGAGGGGGGTGTTACTGCTCGAAGAGCCATGTTTTGAGGCGCTTTCTGAAGGTTAGGAGGTCCTGGGGCTTGCGTAGGATGGTGGGGAGGGAGTTCCAGGTTTTGGTGGCGAGGTGGGAGAAGGATTTGCTGCCGGAGGTGGTGCGTTGGGTGTGGGGGACTGTTGCAAGGGCGAGGTCGGTGGAGCGGAGCTGGCGGGTCGGAATGTGGAAGTTAAGTCATTTGTTGAGGTAGGCCGGTCTGGTGTCATGGAGGGCTTTGTGAGCGTGGATTCGGATTTTGAGGACAATCCTTTTGTTGATGGGCAGCCAGTGTAGGGATCTGAGTTGGGCGGAGATGTGCTCGTGGTGAGGGAGGTTGAGGATGAGACATGCGGCAGCGTTCTGGATGCGCTGGAGTTTTCTCTGAAGCTTGGCTGTGGTCCCTGCGTAGAGGGCGTTGCCGTAGTCCAGTCTGCTGCTGACGAGGGCGTAGGTGACCGTTCTTCTGGTTTCTATCGGCATCCACTTGAAGGTCTTGCGTAGCATGCGGAGAGTGTTGAAGCAAGAGAATGATTTGGCGTTTACTTGCTGAGTCATGGAGAGGGACAAGTCTAGTATGAAGCTGAGATTGCATGCGTGGGTGGTGGGTGTCGGGGGTGGTCCTAGGCTGGCAGGTCACCATGAGTCGTTCCATGCTGTCTTGTTGGGTCCGAAGATGATGTACCAGTTGCTTGAGGCCGAGGTTTGCGAGGTTGTCCAGCAGGGCAATGGAGTTGCAGTCGCTGGTCCTCTCCAGGTGGAAGTTTAGGTCGCCGAGGAGCAGGTAGTCCGTGGAGGCGAGGGCGTGGGAGCTGATAGCGTTGGCGATGGTGTCACAGAATAGGGGACGGGGGCCTGGTGGTCTGTAGACGGGGGATCCTCTCAAGGTGGTGTTAGCATTGATGTGTATCTGAAAGTGTAGGTGCTCTGCGGCATCCACTGTGTCGTTGGTGTTGGTAAAATCCTGATGGAATTTCTGTTTATTATGGCAATTCTCCTCCTGGTTTGTTGATACGGTCTCTTCGGGTGATTTTGCATCCCTCCGGGATGGCTATGGCGATGTCGTGTTCGGATGAGGGGTTCATCCATGTTTCAGTGAGGAAGAGGATGTTGGGAGAGGCTGTTGTGAGTAGGTCCCAAAGCTCGATGGCATGCTTGTGGATGGAGCGGGTGTTGAGGAGGATGCAGCTGAGGTGATTGGGGTATTTGGTGTTGTTGTGGTGTTTGTTGGCTTGAGTGCAAGAGAAGTGGCATGAGTGACATGTGAAAGGTCCGTGGGTGTGTCTGGGGTCGGCCTGGGCGCAAGCGGTGTGCCGGCCGGGGTTGAGCAAGGAGCTCTGCAGTGGAGTATAGGCGCATGGGGACGCCGGAGGTGCGTGGAGCAGGGGGACGGGTGCTGGGCATGGCCGCCATTAAGAAGGGGAGGTGGGAGGGAGGAGACACTGGGAGGGAGTGGCAAATGGGGCATTAGAGGGGTGGGGCTGCAGGGGACAAAGCAGGGACAGGGAAAAACGGCAAGAGCCGGAAAAGCAAAAACAGGCAAAAAAAGGCAAAGCGGGCAGAGAAGCAGAGCAGACACAGCAAATGGGCACACAAAATCAGCTCAACAGTACAGGGAAAAACAGAATGCAAAACAGAATACAAAATACAATAAATAGAAGATACGCCTACCACTAGACACCAGGGATGAGGCGCAGGCGGGTTCCTGCAGGTGGTGGAAGGCCTTGAACCTTCTACAGCAGCAGGGGTGGGGTCTGGGTCACGGAGGCAGGCTGGTGGAACTGTCTGCCGTGTCGAGTGTACTCCTGGCCTTAAGACAGGTCAGGGAGTCACACTCGGCACCGCACAGCGGCCACCATTAAAAAGGGGAGGTGGAAAGGGGAGCAGCTGGGAGGTGGGAGGGAGTGGCAAATGGGGGTGCGATGGGGGCGGGGCCACAGGTGACACAGCGGCAGGGACGGGGAAAACCGTCAAGAGCTAGAAAAGCAAAAACAGGCAAAACGGGCAGAGAAGCGGAGCAGACACAGCAAATGGGCACAAAACATCAGCACCACAGTACAGGGAAAAACAATGCAAAACAGAATACAAATTACAATAAACGGAAGATACACCTACCACTAGACACCAGGGATGAGGCGCAGGCGGGTGCCTGCAGGTGGTGGAGGGCCTCGAACCTTCTACAGCAGCAAGGGCGGGGTCTGGGTCACGGAGGCAGGCTGGTGGAGCTGTCTGCCGTGTCGAGTGTACTCCTGGCCTCATACCATTTATGGCCAACAGTGTTGATGCAAGGCCTTGAATGGCCCTCTGTGCACCAGCTTCAATGTGATGTAGTACAGCACCTGGGGTCCCACCCCAATATACATTTAAACATTGGACTGGAAAATAAACTTCAATTACACAATCCCTGTACTTTGCCTCTCAGGTTTGGCTCTGCGCCTATTTACCCATGGCAGCACTATGACAGGTGGAAACTCATTCAAATTTAATGTGCATTGTACAGTCATCTTTCTCTATGAGCCACATAATGCTAGTACCTTAACTGAAAGCATCCCCTGGATCAATAAATCATCATAAGAGATAGGCCCTTATTTTGAACCTGGCGGTCTTTTGACTGCCAGGGTTAATGTGGCGGTATCATCGCCAACAGGCTGGAAGTGTATACCGCCACATTATGAGTGTGGTGGGTTGGCCACTCATACCACCACACAAGGCCACCAGCGGCGTAATGAGCTGGGCTACCGCCATGGTTTCCAAGCTTGTTAGAGCCTGACCACTGCATTGGATTGAAGAGTGGTGCAAGGCCTCTGTGTGACGCTGGATATAAAAGGAATACATTGATGGCACTTGTTTTGCACAGCAGAAAGAAGCTGTATGGTTGGGAACCCTGTGGGCACTAGCAACAGACCAGGCTTTTTTTAACACAGAGGGTCCTCAGTCTGATTTGCACCTCTCCTGTGCCTTGAAGCACTGGGGGAGTGTTTGAAACCCAGGAGTCTGGTCCAGAAGTGGTGCGGTCAGTGGGTGCCAATTCTGAGGCAGCTATGGCCCCCCTGCTGGCAGGCATGAGAGGAGAGACTTCATTTGGTCATCATTAGGGGTTAGGGGGTTAAGTGCCACTCCACTTTGCACATTGACTACTGACGGGGGCCACCCTCCAAACTCCCCGCTCCCTGATCCCTGTTTTTACCCCCCTGCCCCCATCCACGCACGCACATACCACTTACATATATACACGCACACATGCACGATCACTCATTCACACACACATGCTCATACGGCCACGACATACCCCCACCCCACCGCATACAGGCTTTCACACAAGCACACAGACACTTGCACACAGGCACACAAACACACACAACGCCCCCACCCCCCTCCATTCACACACACAAACACACCCATTCTTGCACAGAAAACTCAACACCCCCTCTCCCCTGTTGGACGATCACCTTACCTGGCAGTTGCGGTGGTCATCCGGGAGGGAACGGGGTCCACGGAGCTTGCTCCGCCGCCAGCCCCCTGCCAACACTACACCGCCATGCCATTTATAATGTTGTTATATACGGGGCGGTGTTGTGGTGACGTGGCGGTGGTGACGGAGCAAGCTCCACTAGACTGCCAAATAGTGGTGGAGGGCAGCCAGCAGCCATAATATGGTAGTCTGAAGACCGCCAACACTGGCCTACGAAATAGTTAATAGAAATAACATAATGAGGGCCATAAACTTGTAATGTTAAGCATGTCCTTACAATGAACATGCCCTGAAACCTAATCGCACTTGCTGCAGCGCCAAGAAATCCTAACTATTACTTCAAACTAAAAAGTGGATTATGCGCCGAAAAGCCAATGGATCAATGCGCCATTTTTTGAGGGGATGTCAATAATGGACGTTATAGTTATCAACAAAAGTCAATATATTCAAAGGTCCGAACGCCAAACAATAACCACACCAGTTTATTGAGAAGGTTTGTGAATTTATTTCCCTATTTTAACAATGCTAACAACTCTCAAACATGAATGATAACCATATAGAATCAATAATGGCTGATTAGTTTAATCAGAGTAATCAAACAAATTATCTCTAGTATCATAACACTGATTAACATCACTAAAATTGTCAACAATGATAAAGTATACATCACGGCAAAAGATCAAAGTATGTCAATATAAATCATGAGCATGTGAAGATAAATTCACTCACTAACCACAAGTTAGCATTAACATGTTGGACTTCATGTAAAAAGAATTTAGAAACTCAAATTTAGAAAAACCACACTAGCTCGGGTTATTATAAAAAACATTATTATTAGGCACCAATTAATCTATAAGTTGCAGCTGGTACCTGCAAAGCAAAGAGACACATATATCAATGCAATTTCATACATTACCCATAGAACAACAACATGTAGTCTACTTCAGCAAGGAGACACCGTCAGGTAAGTCTTCAGAGGATATGACCTACATCGACAGCTAAACCCACATCGCTAATATGACTCGAACCACCATTAAGAACTCCCTCAATCCACATGAATGAAGAATGAAGAAGAATGACCAAAGGGTAATCTCTCCTCAGAGCTGATGACAGAATGTTATATCAAATCTTGAAAAGTTCACGATTGGTCAGTATATGGGGTATTTTACAATTCAGCCACTGAAGTACTATTAGATAATCAAAAGTACGCTGATGACAGTATTATAACAGTAACTTCTCCTCTTCCGTCTCGTCTGTGGCTCCATTGTTCCATCTCTTCTAAACTTCTCTTCTCAGGAAGAAACATCTTAATTTTGTATCACCTACTTCTATCCTCGAGGAAGAAACCACATATTAGTGACAATTTCAAACAATAGAACAGTCAAACTTGTGTAATGACTTAATAAATCTGACCTTGTAAGACATAATGCAGCAACCCACTAGGGGTAGCTGTTTACACATCTAAAAGCTATTAATCACACTCTTTAAGGTAAGCATTGAGCAACGGAAAATAACTACGATTTTAACTTAAGTTATTCTTAGACAGAGAACAAAACCATATGGTGACCATTTATGACAGTCACCCGTCTTCACATGTTAATTCATCAACAATTAGTTCATTATTGATTGAAAAAAATGTGCACTACTGCACACTGTAGCAGGGTTGTCAGTCCCAATGGAAAGCCATGAAATACAATATCAAATTTAATAATGTTATCTTCAGCCTAGTAACTACTATTAATTTGTGGACTTTTTGAAATATTTATTACAGGTTCAATTCACTGATGATATATGATATGTATTTTGGAAAAAGGTAGTTTAAAACAATTAACTTTTCCCTGCTAATAGCCCATAGAACACATCTGCATGAGCTTCAACTTACCTGGCTCCTTGCTGAGGTGTGAAAACTGCTCCAACAGTAGGCAAAGACTTGGGTATGTATATGTGTTTCCTTTTCCTCTGGCAGGGCGACTATTTTGCCGATGAAGAGGAACTTGATTAACTTCAGAGGCCTACCATATGACAATCAAATATTAACTGACAACATGGGGGGTCCTCATTTGTTCCCCTAGTCAGAAAGGCAACACTCCCAGTAGGAGAGGAGCTGCCCCAGAGATCTGATTTATATTGACCAAAGAGGAAGGGTTGTTCACTTCCCTGGCCACACCTCTTGGAGAGCATAGGGGCTCTGCACAGGGGAATAAATATTCTGCCATTTTGGGTTTAGGTGGAAAGCTTTACCACCAAAGTTAAGGCGTCACTGAAACCTGTCAGCGAAATTGTATTGCCTTGCCCAGCTGAGTATTTTTGACCTCCATTTCATTACAGTGACTAAGTCCGAAGGTAAAACCTTCAACTGAAATGAACCTGTTTTTTGTGTCTGACCCACTCTGCATCATGGCTGGCTTTATCTTATGTTTCAGTCATGCTCAACCATATGACTGCCAATGGCACTTTGGGCCTGATTACAACTTTGGAGGAGGTGTTAATCCGTCCCAAATGTGACGGTAAAGTGACGGATATACCATCAGCCGCATTACGAGTCCATTATATCCTATGGAACTCGTAATATGGCTGGTGGTATATCCGTCACTTTACCGTCACTTTTGGGATGGATTAACACCTCCTCCAAAGTTGTAATCAGGCCCTTAATGCTTTTTGGAACCTTGAACGTTAAATATATATAATTCCTGTTCCCCTTAGTGGATTTTGTTGCTTTGGTATCATTTTATTTATAGAAATGTACTCTAATCGTTTTTAATTGGTTTGAGGATTTTCTTGTGTTGTGTTTTGACTTTTGTTATTATTTTGGTACTGCTTAAATACTTTACACATTGCCACAAAGTTAAGCCTGTCTGACTTTAGTGTTTCACCCTGAAAGAAGTTCTGGTTGTTACTTGAGGTGGGTCTTTTAACCACCCTCCAAAATAAAACCCCAATTCTGTACAATTGTGGTGAGGAATGGGATTCCCTTCCTATGTTCTAAGTGTAGCACCCATGATTTTTGAAAGATGAAAGAGGATCCAAGTAGCTTAGAGCCTCAGATTGGCAGATCTGAGGAAGATGTGCAAAGAGAGAAGGCTGAAGTTGGCAAAGGGATCCAAGACAAGGAAATACCACACTGTCCTCTGATCATTGGTAGAGCCCACCTGCAACAATCCAGCACAGAGGATGATGATGCAGAGGGAGGAGAAGAAGGTATTGCAGAGCCTTCAGTGTCAGAGGAGGTGGTACCCTCAAGACCTGGGTCAACTGCATTGTTCAGAGGGGGAGCGCTGTGTCCTCCCAGAGTCCAACCCAGGCAGAGGTAGAGAACATTGCTCTAGAGGAAAAGAGGAAGGGTGGGCTGGTCCATGAGAGAACCAGTGAGTATTGGACATGAAGGCAAAGAGGGCCTCTGAGTCCAGTGATGACGGTGGCAGGAACAGTGGCATGCTTAGGAGGAGTAAAGGAATCCACATCCCCAAAGACCTGGTGTCTAGCTATGTAGCGGAGGAGGACATTGATCAGTGACTTACAGCATATTAGGTGACTCTGCATTTGCAGAGAGACCCAGTGGAGGTTGGGGTGAATCTGTGGAAGCACAGGCCAATTTCTAAGAGGGAAACCTAATTGGACCTAGAAGTAACTGACTAAATATGATATGCACCCATGAAGGAGAACCCATTAAGGTGTCCCTAATGGCTAAGTTTGGTTTGACCCATGCGAGATATCGCCTGAGGTACGGGGATAACTAGAAGCAGTAACACTAGTCATGAATTGATTTTCTGGAGTCTTTTAGTAAGTTACCGAATGGTTAGGAGAAGGGCAGCTAAGTAATTGATTATGGTGGGCTTTATAATTTGATGATGACAGAGAACATACTGAACAAATGTTTTACAGAGTTGTGCCAGTATCTGATTGATACCATGCTAAATGTACTCAGAGAGCTTGGGATGGGGATTGATGGATCTAGATCGGTACCGGAGTGTTAAAGAAAGTTCCTAAAAGTTACCACAGGAAGGGTGGTTCAGGTTCCCTTTCAGTGAGTGAGGAGGGAGGCCAGAATAACACAGAATAGCTCCCCAAAGGGGCCAAAGTACTTTGGAGAGAAAATATTTGCATTCCCTTTCATAGCCTAGGAATGGAAGCCTAGAAAGCCCTTTCACCCACCACGTTGTTATGACTGTCTTCAGTCAGGGCATAAGATGGGGGACTCTGTATGTCCCAGGAAGCCACTCTCAAGTAGAACCTCCACAAGGGTGGCCATTCTAGCCTTGTGGGGAGGTTATCCCCAGGGGAGAGGGCAGAGTATGCCATGGTATCCCTTGGCTGGAAAGAGGACCCGGAAGGTAAGCTGGTAATCCTTGAAGGTAGTAGACAATGCTTCCAGGTAGTCACACTGGATGGTGTTGCCAAGTCAATGCTCTGTGGGATAGCTGTGCTTTCTAGACCATGGGAGTAGAAACACTGTTTTCCAAACCACAGTAGCTCCCAGGACAGGACTGTAGGGTGACCCAGGTGCATAGGCATTACTTTTTCTACCCTACGTCCCCGGTATCCTTAGAATCAGAGGAGAGCCATCCTCAATCACCAGATGCATATTGACTGTGTACTTGGCAATGAGCCCACACTAGTGAAAAAAGAGCTGGGCAAGGCGGTCGTCCAGGGAGCCCCAAAAACACAGATTTTAGGGGGCACTGCTCCCAAACAAAGAGTAAGGGTTCAGAGGTAGAGGCCATCCCCAGTGGGAGGACCAGTGGGTTACCTACTCTGAGAGAAGAGTACCAAAAGAAGGACCCTGGTGAAGCCAATTCTGACTGGCAAGGACTGTCTGTACTGTCACAGTGACAGAGACCCCCTACACAACACAGTAACTGTGCCTCCTCTGTGGTAATCCATGGAAGCTCTGGACTGCCACACACAGATCTAGTCTCAAGTTGGGGAGTAAGACCTTGATCCAAGGAGCCAGTCTTGGGGCACCACCCATGAGATGGCGGAAGTACAAGTAGAAGGAGGGTGTCTATCACGTGAGGGGTATAGCCCCCACTATCAGAAATTAAAAGCAGTCTTAGGAGTAGGTGGGGAACTCCTTGTTGTAGGAAAGTACCATCTTGCCTGGCATGTTACCCCCATATTTCACTGTATATATGTTGTTTTAGTGTATGTGTCACTGGGACCCTGCCAGCCAGGGCCCCAGTGCTCATAAGTGTGTCCTGTATGTGTTCCCTGTGTGATGACTAACTGTCTCACTGAGGCTCTGCTAACCAGAACCTCAGTGGTTATGCTCTCTCTGCTTTCTAAATTGTCACTAACAGGCTAGTGACCAATTTCACCAATTCACATTGGCATACTGGAACACCCTTATAATTCCCTAGTATATGGTACTGAGGTACCCAGGGTATTGGGGTTCCAGGAGATCCCTGTGGGCTGCAGCATTTCTTTTGCCACCCATAGGGAGCTCTTACAATTCTTACACAGGCCTGCCACTGCAGCCTGAGTGAAATAATGCCCACATTATTTCACAGCCATTTTACACTACACTTAAGTAACTTATAAGTCACCTTTATGTCTAACCTTCACCTGGTGAAGGTTGGGTGCTAAGTTACTTAGTGTGTGGGCACCCTGGCACTAGCCAAGGTGCCCCCACATCGTTCAGGGCAAATTCCCCGGACTTTGTGAGTGCGGGAACACCATTACACGCATGCACTATACATAGGTCCCTACCTATGTATAGCGTCACAATGGTAACTCCGAACATGGAAATGTAACATGTCTAAGATCATCGAATTGTCACCCCAATGCCATCCTGGCATTGGGGAGACAATTCCATGATCCCCCGGGTCTCTAGCACAGACCCGGGTACTGCCAAACTACCTTTCCCGGGGTTTCACTGCAGCTGCTGCTGCTGCCAACCCCTCAGACAGGTTTCTGCCCTCCTGGGGTCCAGCCAGGATTGGCCCAGGAAGGCAGAACAAAGGACTTCCTCAGAGAAAGGGTGTTACACCCTCTCCCTTTGGAAAAAGGTGTCAGGACTGGGGAGGAGTAGCCTCCCCCAGCCTCTGGAAATGCTTTGATGGGCACAGATGGTGCCCATCTCTGCATAAGCCAGTCTACACCGGTTCAGGGATCCCCCAGCCCTCCTCTGGCACGAAACTGGACAAAGGAAAGGGGAGTGACCACTCCCCTGACCTGCACCTCCCAGGGGAGGTGCCCAGAGCTCCTCCAGTGTGCTCCAGACCTCTGCCATCTTGGAAACAGAGGTGCTGCTGGCACACTGGACTGCTCTGAGTGGCCAGTGCCAGCAGGTGACGTCAGAGACTCCTTCTGATAGGCTCTTACCTGTGTTGCTAGCCTATCCTCCTTCCTAGGTAGCCAAACCTCCTTTTCTGGCTATTTAGGGTCTCTGCTTTGGGGAATTCTTTAGATAATGAATGCAAGTGCTCATCAGAGTTCCTCTGCATCTCTCTCTTCACCTTCTGCCAAAGGATCGACCGCTGACTGCTCAGGATGCCTGCAAAACCGCAACAAAGTAGCAAAGACGACTACTGCAACCTTGTATCGCTGATCCTGCCGCCTTTGCGACTGTTTCCTGGTGGTGCATGCTCTGGGGGTAGCCTGCCTCCTCTCTGCACTAGGAGCTCTGAAGAAATCTCCCGTGGGTCGACGGAATCTTCCCCCTGCAACCGCAGGCAACAAAAGACTGCATCACCGGTCCTCTGGGTCCTCTCTCAGCACGACGAGCATGGTCCCTGGAACTCAGCAACTCTGTCCAAGTGACTCCCACAGTCCAGTGACTCTTTAGTCCAAGTTTGGTGGAGGTAAGTCCTTGCCTTCCCACGCTAGACTGCATTGCTGGGTACCGCGTAATTTGCAGCTGCTCCGGCTCCTGTGCACTCTTCCAGGATTTCCTTCGTGCACAGCCAAGCCTGGGTCCGACACTCTAACCTGCAGTGCACAACCTCCTGAGTTGTCCTTCGGCGTCGTGGGACTCCCTTTTGTGTCTTCGGGTGAGCTCCGGTTCACTCCTCTGCGGGTGCTGCCTGCTTCTGTGAGGGCTCCCTGACTTGCTGGGCGCCCCCTCTGTCTCCTCATCCAAGTGGCGACATCCTGGTCTCTCCTACGCCACAGCAGCATCCAAAAACCCTAACCGCGACCCTTGCAGCTAGCAAGGCTTGTTTGCGGTCTTTCTGCGTGGGAACACCTCTGCAAGATTCTACACGACGTGGGACATCCATCCTCCAAAGAGGAAGTTTCTAGCTCTCTTCGTTCTTGCAGAATCCACAGCTTCTACCATCCAGTGGCAGCTCCTTTGCGCCCTCAGCTGGCATTTCGTGGGCATCTGCCCACTCTCGACTTTGTCGCGACTCTTGGACTTGGTCCCCTTGTTCCACAGGTACTCTCATCCAGAAATCCACTTTGGTTGCATTGCTGGTGTTGATCTTCCTTGCAGAATTCCCCTATCACGACTTCTGTGCTCTCTGGGGAATATAGGTGCACTTTACACCTACTTTTCAGGGTCTTGGGGTGGGCTATTTTTCTAACCCTCACTGTTTTCTCATAGTCCCAGCGACCCTCTACAAGCTCACATAGGTTTGGGGTCCAGACGTTATTCGCATTCCACTTTTGGAGTATATGGTTTGTGTTGCCCCTATACCTATGTGCTCCTATTGCAATCTATTGTAACTATACACTGCTTGCATTACTTCCTTTTGCTATTACTGCATATTTTTGGTATTGTGTACATATATCTTGTGTATATTTAGCATCCTCATACTGAGGGTACTCACTGAGATACTTTTGGCATATTGTCATAAAAATAAAGTACCTTTATTTTTAGTATATCTGTGTATTGTGTTTTCTTATGATATTGTGCATATGACACCAGTGGTATAGTAGGAGCTTTGCATGTCTCCTAGTTCAGCCTAAGCTGCTCTGCTATAGCTACCTTCTATCAACCTAAGCTGCTAGACACACCTCTTCTACACTAATAAGGGATAACTGGACCTGCCACAGAGTGTAAGTACCCCTTGGTACCCACTACAAGCCAGGCCAGCCTCCCACATTGGTGTGCAGTGGTGGGATAAGTACTTGTAACTACTTACCACTTTGTCATATTGTACTTTTCATAAGAGAAAAATATACAAAACAAGTTCAGTGTATGTACACCTAACCAAAAAGTTTTGCTTTTCTTCTCTTACTCTATTTGCTAAGTGCTGAAAAGTACCTCTAAACTTTCTAAAAGTTTCTAAAAAGTTGAAAATGTTTTTTTTCTATTTCCTTAAAAAGTCCTGAAACGTTTTCTTTCTTTTTTCTGTCCCTAAACCCTTTTCTATCATGTCTGGCACAGGTCCTACTCTTGATCTGGTCAGCACAGCGTATGACCACCTTAGCTGGAAAGGTTTGAGGAGTCTCTGCATTGATAGAGGTTTAGGGGTAGGGAAGAATCCCTCTAGAGAACTGTTAAATAACATACTCATTGAAAATGATAAGGCCTTAGCTGGCACATCTGTTGAGAAGTTAGGAGATGGTTCACACTCAGACTCTGGGGCACCCCTAGGGAGAGTGTTAGATGGTATCCTTCCCAACCTGCCCCTTAGCAGGCCACCTAGCATAACTGGTAGTAATGGAAGCTCCCATCACAGTAGGAATGTTATTCCTGCAGGCCAGGTTGTTAGGGTGCCAACTGTTAGGGAAAGGTCTCCCTCTGTTCATTCACATCATTTTTCTGTGTCAAAGCATGACCAACCCACCCACCCTGATGACAGAATGTTAGAAAGGGAACTCAATAAATTGAGAGTGGAAGAGACCAGGATGAAGCTTAAACAGCAACAGTGGGCTCTAGACAGGGAATCTTTAGACTTAGAAAAAGAAAGACAGAGGTTGGAGTTTGGACCCCATGGTGGCAGCAGCAGTATTACAGATAGTAATCCTGCGAAAGAGCATGATTCTAGGAATCTGCATAAGATAGTTCCCCCTTACAAGGAGGGGGATGACATTAACAAGTGGTTTGCTGCACTTGAGAGGGCCTGTGTTGTACAGGGGGTCCCTCAAAGGCAGTGGGCTGCTATCCTTTAGCTATCTTTCAGTGGAAAGGGTAGGGATAGGCCCCTTACTGTAAAGGAAAGTGATGCCAATAATTTTACAGTTTTGAAGAATGCACTCTTGGATGGATTTGGCTTAACCACTGAACAATACAGGATTAAGTTCAGAGAAACCAGAAAAGAGTCCTCACAGGACTGGGTAGACTTTGTTGACTTTTCAGTGAAAGCCTTGGAGGCGTGGTTACATGGCAGTAAAGTTTCTGACTATGAAAGCCTATACAATCTAATCCTGAGAGAGCATATTCTGAATAACTGTGTGTCTGATTTGTTACACCAATATCTAGTGGACTCGGATCTGACCTCTCCCCAAGAATTGGGAAAGAAGGCAGACAAATGGGTCAGAACAAGAGTGAACAGAAAAGTTCATACAGGGGGTGACAAGGATGGCAAGAAGAAGGATGGTAAGTCTTCAGACAAGGGTGGGGACAAATCTAAAAATGACTCTTTATCAGGCCCACAAAAACACTCTGATGGGGGTGGTGGGTCCAAATCCTCTTCTAATCAAGTAAAGAAACCATGGTGCTATTTATGTAAAGTAAAAGGCCATTGGACAACTGATGCCAGTTGTCCAAAGAAAAGCTCCAAACCCCCTACTACCACAACCCCTACTGCTACACCTAGTGCCCCTAGTAATAGCAGTGGTGGTGGGAGCAAACCTACTGATAGCCAATCCAAGGGAGTAGCTGGGCTCACTTTTGGTAATTTAGTTGGGGTTGGTCTTGTTAGGGAGACCACAGAGGCTGTGCTAGTCTCTGAAGGTGCCATTGATTTGGCCACCTTAGTTGCTTGTCCCCATAATATGGATAAGTACAAGCAACTTCCCCTAATAAATGGTGTTGAGGTTCAGGCCTACAGGGACACAGGTTGCCAGTGTTTCCATGGTAATAGATAAACTGGAACACCCTGAACAACACCTACTTGGTCACCAGTACCAAGTGACTGATGCTCATAACAACACTCTTAGCCACCCCATGGCTGTTGTGAATCTCAACTGGGGGGGGGGGGGGTTACTGGTCCAAAGAAAGTTGTGGTTGCCTCAGATTTACCTGCAGACTGTCTACTAGGGAATGATTTAGAGACATCAGCTTGGGCAGAAGTGGAGTTGGAGGCTCATGCAGCAATGCTGGGCATTCCTGGGGATATATTTTTGCTTTAACCAGGGCTCAGGCCAAAAAGCAAAAAGGACAGGGTAACTTGGATACTGGAACAATGGACCAAGTGCTCCCTAAAGCTAGGGTTAGTAAAGGTAAATCCCTACCTACTACCCCTCCCTCTACAGATAATTCAACTTCTGAGGAAGAAGAATTTCCCCCCTGTGCAGAACCTTCACCAGAGGAGCAGGAAGCAGATACTGCTGAGCTTTTGGGTGGAGGGGGGCCTGCCAGGGAGGAGCTGAGTGTGGCACAGCAAACCTGTCCCACATTAGAGGGTCTAAGACAGCAAGCATCAAACAGCAAAATGGGGATGTCAGTGACTCACATAGAGTTTACTGGGAGGACCACCTCTTGTATACAGAGGCAAAAGATCCAAAACCTGGAGCAGCCAGGAGATTGGTCATTCCCCTGCAATACAGAGAGTTCCTCCTAACTCTAGCCCACGACATTCCCTTGGCTGGACATTTAGGGCAAATTAAAATATGGGAAAGGCTTGTCCCCCTGTTTCATTGGCCTAGAATGTCAGAGGACACAAAAGATTTTTGTAAGTCCTGTGTCACCTGTCAAGCCAGTGGCAAGACTGGTGCCACACCAAAGGCTCCCCTTATTCCACTGCCTGTGGTTGGGGTCCCCTTTGAAAGGGTAGGGGTTGACATAGTTGGCCCCCTTGACCCTCCTACTGCTTCAGGCAAAAGGTTTATCTTGGTTGTAGTGGACCATGCCACAAGATATCCTGAAGCAATTCCTCTTAGGACCACTACAGCACCTGCAGTGGCAAAAGCCCTCCTGGGAATCTTTTCCAGGGTGGGTTTCCCAAAAGAGGTGGTATCAGACAGGGGTAGCAACTTTATGTCTGCATACTTGAAGGCCATGTGAAAGGAATGTGGTGTAACATACAAATTCACCACACCTTATCATCCACAAACAAATGGACTGGTAGAGAGGTTTAATAAAACTCTCAAAGGAATAATGGGACTCCCTGAAAAACTCAGGAGGAGATGGGATGTCCTGTTACCTTGCCTCCTTTTTGCTTACAGGGAGGTACCCCAGAAAGGAGTGGGCTTCAGCCCCTTTGAACTCCAATTTGGACACTCTGTAAGAGGTCCCCTAAGACTTGTGAAGGAGGGTTGGGAACAACCTTTAAAAGCTCCTAAGCAAAACATAGTGGACTATGTACTCGGCCTAAGATCCAGAATGGCTGAATACATGAAAAAGGCCAGTAAAAACCTTCAGGCCAGCCAAGAGCTCCAAAAGCAATGGCATGACCAGAAGGCTGTTCTGATTCAGTACCAACCAGGACAGAAGGTGTGGGTCTTGAAGCCTGTGGCCCCAAGAGCACTCCAAGACAAATGGAGTGGGCCCCACATAATTGTTGAAAAGAAGGGAGAAGTCACCTACTTGGTTGACTTGGGCACTGCCAGGAGTCCCCTTAGGGTGCTCCATGTCAACCGCCTAAAACCCTACTATGACAGGGCTGATCTCACCCTGCTAATGGCAACAGATGAAGGACAGGAAGAAGAGAGTGACCCTCTCCCTGATCTCTTCTCTTCCAAAGAACAAGATGCTCTAGTGGAAGGTGTAGTTTTAGCAGACTGTCTTACTGCTGAGCAGAAAGACCACTGCATAAATCTCCTGGGTCAGTTTTCTGAACTCTTTTCTACTGTGCCAGGCACCACTTCTTGGTGTGAGCACACCATATATACTGGAGACAGCATGCCTGTCAAAAGTAAGATCTATAGGCAGCCTGACCATGTCAGGGACTGCATAAAACAAGAAGTTCAGAAAATGCTTGAACTGGGAGTGGTTGAGCACTCTGAAAGCCCATGGGCCTCTCTTGTGGTGCTTGTACCAAAACCTCACTCTAAAGATGGGAAAAGAGAAATGAGGTTTTGTGTAGATTACAGAGGTCTCAACCAGGAAACTAAAACTGATGCTCACCCTATACCCAGGGCAGATGAGCTCATAGTTACACTGGCATCTGCCAAGTATCTAAGCACCTTTGATTTGACTGCAGGGTATTGGCAGATCAAATTATCAAAGGATGCTAAAGAAAAAACTGCATTTTCGACAATTGGAGGGCACTACCAATTCACAGTAATTGCCTTTGGTTTGAAAAATGCACCTGCCACTTTTCAGAGGTTGGTGAATACAGTCCTGCAAGGGTTGGAGGCTTTTAGTGCAGCATATCTAGATGACATAGCTGTCTTTAGCTCCACCTGGGATGATCACCTAGTCCACCTGTGGAAAGTTTTGGAGGCCCTGCAAAAGGCAGGCCTCACTATCAAGGCTTCAAAGTGCCAGATAGGGCAGGGAAAAGTGGTTTATCTGGGACACCTGGTAGGTGGAGACCAGATCGCACCACTTCAGGGGAAAATCCAAACTAGTATAGATTGGGTTCCCCCTACAACTCAGACCCAGGTGAGAGCCTTCCTATGCCTCACTGGGTATTAAAGGAGGTTCATAAAGAACTATGGCTCCATTGCAGCCCCTCTTAATGACCTCACGTCTAGGAAAATGCCTAAAATGGAATTGTGGACAGCTAGCTGTCAGAAAGCTTTTGAGGAGCTAAAACAGGCCATGTGCACTGCACCTGTCCTAAAAAGCCCATGTTACTCCAAGAAATTCATTGTTCAAACTGATGCATCTGAATTAGGGGTAGGGGCAGTCTTATCACCACTCAATTCTGAGGGCCAGGATCAACCTGTTGCTTTTATCAGCAGGAGGTTGACCCCTAGAGAAAAGCGTTGGTCTGCCATAGAGATGGAGGCCTTTGCTGAGTCTGGGCACTGAAGAAGTTGAGGCCATACCTGTTTGGCACTCACTTCATTGTTCAGACAGACCACAAACCTCTACTTTGGCTAAAACAAATGAAAGGTGAAAACCCTAAATTGTTGAGGTGGTCCATATCTCTACAGGGAATGGTCTATACAGTGGAACATAGACCTGGGAGTACCCACTCCAATGCAGATGGACTCTCCAGATATTTTCACTTAGACAATGAAGACTCATCAGGTCATGGCTAGTCTTATTGTCCTTCGTTTGGGGGGGGGGGGTTGTGTAGGAAAGTACCATCTTGCCTGGCATGTTACCCCCATATTTCACTGTATATATGTTGTTTTAGTGTATGTGTCACTGGGACCCTGCCAGCCAAGGCCCCAGTGCTCATAAGTGTGCCCTGTATGTGTTCCCTGTGTGATGACTAACTGTCTCACTGAGGCTCTGCTAACCAGAACCTCAGTGGTTATGCTCTCTCTGCTTTCTAAATTGTCACTAACAGGCTAGTGACCAATTTCACCAATTCACATTGGCATACTGGAACACCCTTATAATTCCCTAGTATATGGTACTGATGTACCCAGGGTATTGGGGTTCCAGGAGATCCCTGTGGGCTGCAGCATTTCTTTTGCCACCCATAGGGAGCTCTGACAATTCTTAAACAGGCCTGCCACTGCAGCCTGAGTGAAATAATGCCCACATTATTTCACAGCCATTTTACATTACACTTAAGTAACTTATAAGTCACCTATATGTCTAACCTTCACCTGGTGAAGGTTGGGTGCTAAGTTACTTAGTGTGTGGGCACCCTGGCACTAGCCAAGGTGCCCCCACATCATTCAAGGCAAATTCCCCGGACTTTGTGAGTGCGGGGACACCATTACACGCGTGCACTATACATAGGTCACTACCTATGTATAGCATCACAATGGTAACTCTGAACATGGCCATGTAACATGTCTAAGATCATCAAATTGTCACCCCAATGCCATCCGGGCATTGGGGAGACAATTCCATGATCCCCCGGGTCTCTGGCACAGACCCGGGTACTGCCAACCTACCTTTCCCGGGGTTTCACTGCAGCTGCTGCTGCTGCCAACCCCTCAGACAGGTTTCTGCCGTCCTGGGGTACAGCCAGGCTTGGCCCAGTAAGGCAGAACAAAGGACTTCCTCAGAGAGAGGGTGTTACACCCTCTCCCTTTGGAAAAAGGTGTCAGGGCTGGGGAGGAGTAGCCTCCCCCAGCCTCTGGAAATGCTTTGATGGGCACAGATGGTGCCCATCTCTGCATAAGCCAATCTACACCGGTTCAGGGATCCCCCAGCCCTGCTCTGGCATGAAACTGGACAAAGGAAAGGGGAGTGACCACTCCCCTGACCTGCACCTCCCAGGGGAGGTGCCCAGAGCTCCTCCAGTGTGCTCCAGACCTCTGCCATCTTGGAAACAGAGGTGCTGCTGGCACACTGGACTGCTCTGAGTGGCCAGTGCCAGCAAGTGACGTCAGAGACTCCTTCTGATAGGCTCTTACCTGTGTTGCTAGCCTATCCTCCTTCCTAGGTAGCCAAACCTCCTTTTCTGGCTGTTTAGGGTCTCTGCTTTGGGGAATTCTTTAGATAACAAATGCAAGAGCTCATCAGAGTTCCTCTGCATCTCTCTCTTCACCTTCTGCCAAAGTATCGACCGCTGACTGCTCAGGACGCCTGCAAAACCGCAACAAAGTAGCAAAGACAACTACTGCAACCTTGTATCGCTGATCCTGCCACCTTCTCAACTGTTTCCTGGTGGTGCATGCTCTGGGGGTAGCCTGCCTCCTCTCTGCACTAGGAGCTCTGAAGAAATCTCCCGTGGGTCAACGGAATCTTCCCCCTGCAACCGCAGGCAACAAAAGACTGCATCACCAGTCCTCTGGGTCCCCTCTCAGCACGACGAGCGTGGTCCCTGGAACTCAGCAACTCTGTCCAAGTGACTCCCACAGTCCAGTGACTGTTCAGTCCAAGTTTGGTGGAGGTAAGTCCTTGCCTTTCCACGCTAGACTGCATTGCTGGGTACCGCGTAATTTGCAGCTGCTCCGGCTCCTGTGCACTCTTCCAGGATTTCCTTTGTGCACAGCCAAGCCTGGGTCCCCGACACTCTAACCTGCAGTGCACAACCTCCTGAGTTGTCCTTCGGCGTCGTGGGACTCCCTTTTGTGTCTCCGGGTGACCTCCGGTTCACTCCTCTTCCAAGTGCCTTCTCCGGTACTTCTGCGGGTGCTGCCTGTTCTGTGAGGGCTCCCTGACTTGCTGGGCACCCCCTCTGTCTCCTCATCCAAGTGACAACATCCTGGTCCCTCCTGGGCCACAGCAGCATCCAAAAACTTTAACCGCGAACCTTGCAGCTAGCAAGGCTTGTTTGTGGGCTTTCTGCATGGGAAAACCTCTGCAAGTTTCTACACGACGTGGGACATCCATCCTCCAAAGGGGAAGTTTCTAGCCCTCTTCGTTCTTGCAGAATCCACAGCTTCTACCATCCGGTGGCAGCTCCTTTGCACCCTCAGCTGGCATTTCGTGGGCATCTGCCCACTCTCGACTTTGTTGTGACTCTTGGACTTGGTCCCCTTGTTCCACAGGTACTCTCGTCCAGAAATCCACTTTGTTTGCATTGCTGGTGTTGGTCTTCCTTGCAGAATTCCCCTATCACGACCTCTGTGCTCTCTGGGGAATATAGGTGCACTTTACACCTACTTTTCAGGGTCTTGGGATGGGCTATTTTTCTAACCCTCACTGCTTTCTTACAGTCCCAGCGACCCTCTACAAGCTCACATAGGTTTGGGGTCCAGACGTTATTCGCATTCCACTTTTGGAGTATATGGTTTGTGTTGCCCCTATACCTATGTGCTCCAATTGCAATCTATTGTAACTATACACTGCTTGCATTACTTCCTTTTGCTATTACTGCATATTTTTGGTATTACTGCATATTTTTGGTATTGTGTACATATATCTTGTGTATATTTGGCATCCTCATACTGAGGGTACTCACTGAGATACTTTTGGCATATTGTCATAAAAATAAAGTACCTTTATTTTTAGTACATCTGTGTATTGTGTTTTCTTATGATGTTGTGCATATGACACCAGTGGTATAGAAGGAGCTTTGCATGTGTCCTAGTTCAGCCTAAGCTGCTCTGCTATAGCTACCTTCTATCAGCCTAAGCTGCTAGAAACACCTCTTCTACACTAATAAGGGATAACTGGACCTGGCACAGAGTGTAAGTACCCCTTGGTATCCACTACAAGCCAGCCCAGCCTCCTACACTTGGCAACCCCCGCTGAAAATGATGTGCAAGCCTCTACCTCGCATTGGATTGGCAGGGGCCTGACCCTTGACAGTGAAAGCTGTTATTTATTGGTTATTTGCCTTGAGGACAGAGTTTTCCCTCATTGGAGTAAGAAGTCTACCGAGGAGCAGAATGGGCCACATGCCCTTGTTGGCCATGGTAATACTATCGGCCTGCTGGGACTCATCTGCAAACAAGCTAAGGTTAGAAGCCTTTGAGATGGGTCTGCAGATGAGGTGAAGTGTCCCCATGGACAGGTTCAGTGGCTAAGGAAGATCGTGACAGAGAGGTACAGATAGGTTCAGAGGGGCATACAAAAGACAAGTGCCTGCAAAGGTGGTAGATTGCCCTTGTTCTTTCACCTGAGCAAGGAAGGCCATCAAAATGATTGATTGATCTTTCCTAGTTCTTGGCTGTGGGTGGCCAGCATAGGAAATCCACCCTTCTTGTATGGTCACTGTGGATGTTTTGCCATTTTTCTGGCTGGCTGTAGAGCTCTGTGCACTTTCCCCTTGCTAATCAGGGGTTAAGTGTCCAGAGTCCTCCTTTCACCATGATGAAATTGGCATAATCCTAATTGATTTATTTAACTTACTTTTAAGTATTTATGATATGAAGTGTACACAGGCCCTGTAAGCTAAATGTCTCTAGTGGGCTGAAGCACCCATTGTGCCACTCACTATAGTGACAGTGCAAACATGTCTGCCGGCCTCTCAGTTTTAGTCTGGCAGTGCAGCTTTAAACTGCAAATTCGACCTGTCACAACAACACCTTCTGAAAGACATAAAGCTTACATTTAAAACTTAATGTCACTCTTAAGTATGCCTTTCTGCCCACAGGAAGGCTTCATGGTATGTAAAGGGGCTCCCCAAGTGAAATGCCTGACTATGCAGGTGGATGATCTGCAAAAGGAATAGTATAGGAACTTAAAATAATCTATACTAATAATTTGAAAACACCTTGTGACTTGTGTCCTTGCCGATATTATGCCAATATTATTGTCAATTTGAGGATAAATCAGGTTCACAGCTCTTCCAACCAGAATCTCACCTCACAATCCTTTCTTTATAACAGTTGATTGTCAGAATGAATTGTTCCAGTGCCTAACAGATTTCAGCTCCATCACACCAGTAATAAAACTTGAATTCCATGTATTAATCATGCTGGAAGGATTCATAAACCAATTCCTCAATATATGCACAATTGTGCTAACTGTTGCCGCACTGTGAGAACTCAAATTTCCAGTACATATTAGCAATGTTCACTTCCTGTACCTAGAAGTGTTAACTTCATGTAGCTTTCAACTCAGTTTGGTAATTCCCAAAAGGATATATCAATGACACTGTATTGTAGGTAAATGGCACTATGGGAAATATGAATATGGCCTTGAAATTACATTGTACTCTTAGATGGAGTCACCTACATCATTACACACTCCTCAGAACTGATGGGAAGCAACATTTTTGCCTTTTGCTATCTGCTAACAGTGTAGTGGTCAGAATTATAGAAGCATTTCCTACCATAACAAAATGTCTCCCTAACATAGTTTCATCTTGTTAGACAAGCATTTTCATCCTCACATACTCTGGAAATCAGCAACCTCTCCTACTATACCTGTCACTGTCAAAACCCGTGTCGCAACAACCCTGTCAACCTCCTTCCAGAATGTGTTTACTGTAGGCAGTATCCATTATTACTGGTTAAGGTTTTTACTCTTAGACCGGGAGGATACAGGAACTTCTGCTAGATGCCACATCCAATGTTGCAGCTTGTTTCTTGAACTTTTCATTTATATAATTGAAGTTGGGCATCATTTGTACTTGGGGAGCTAATCTGTGTCTTTTTTGTATCATCAGAGGCGTACCTTGGGAATGTGGGGGGGGTGTTTGGGGTTTTACACCTCCTAATAAATGTATTTCTGGTAAATAGTTGGGTGCAGGTGCTTTCAATCGGGTATGGTGAGCGGTTTTTGGGATTTCATCAGGACTCTTTAGGTACACACAGGAAAAAATGCACACACTCTCTCCCTCTCTTTTTTTTAAAGTCTTCAAAAATGTTGGTTATGTTACAAAATATTGACTTTTAATTCACTTAGTACCTGTACTAATCCACATCCCTCTTCCTTTCCCACTGCCACTTAAGCCCTTCTCACACACTCTGCTTGTCCCATAATGTATTTTAAACATTATGGGGGTCATTCCGACCCTGGTGGTTGACTACCGCCAGGGCCGGGGACCGCAGATGCACCGCCAACAGGCTGGCGGTGCATCCATGGGCATTCTGACCGTGCCAGTACAGCCGCGGTCAGAAACGGGAAACCGGCGGTGTCCCGCCGGTTTCCCGCTGCCCTAGGGAATCCTCCATGGCGGCGCTGCAGGCAGCGCCGCCATGGGGATTCCGACCCCCTTACCGCCAGCCTGGTTCTGGCGGTTTTGACCGCCAGAACCTGGCTGGCGGTAACGGGTGTCGTGGGGCCCCTGGGGGCCCCTGCAGTGCCCATGCCAATGGCATGGGTACTGCAGGGGCCCCCTAACAGGGCCCCACCAAGATTTTCAGTGTCTGCCCAGCAGACACTGAAAATCGCGACGGGTGCAACTGCACCCGTCGCACCCCTTCCACTCCGCCGGCTCCATACGGAGCCGGCATCCTCATGGAAGGGGGTTTCCCGCTGGGCTGGCGGGTGGCCTTCTGGCGGTCGCCCGCCAGCCCAGCGGGAAACTCAGAATTACCGCGGCGGTCTTTTGACCGCGCAGCGGTATTCTGACGGCGGGACGCCGCCCGCCAAAGTCAGAATGACCCCCTATATGTCAGCATGATTGTTAGAAAATTTGAAGCTCATACCCTCTCAATCTTACTGACCAAGTTACCGTAGGAAGCTAGCTATCCATATAGTATACCAATGTATGGAGACACTATGCAGATAATCCAGGGTGACTCTTATTGGCTGACAGGGTTTAAAATAATAACCCTAAAAGATCTCTTATGTGGTAGTGTGGATAAGCAGTTAAGTTTATTAGAGGACAGAGCCAGTAAGCAAGACACACACTCAGTAAAGACATTCAAACACCAATTGATGAAAATGAAACTTAGGTTTATATGAATTTAGATACTAACATCATCAGAATCAGATAAGTACTTTTTGAGTCATGATTATATGTTTTAAAAGTTGACAGTGCAATTTCTGGAACAATAATTTTATCCTTAGGGGGAAAACATGTACTGCATTTGAGGACTTGTTGGAAGGATGCTGCAAGCAGGGCTGGGGGGCGAGTCTGGGGTAACCCACAGGGGGGCTCAAACCTGGAGGTGCTCGGGCATGTAGCAGCCCAGTTGGTCCATTTCTCTTCTGTCTGGGGGGGCTCAGGTGCAATGGTATCTTTAGGCATCGGGTTTCAGTGCAGGAGATACATGCGGTTAGAGAGGGCTTGCAGAAAGAGGCTGCAGGTTGTGACTGGGGAAGCAGCCTGACCAAACCCAAATGTGGGCTTAGCTCCAGAGGGTCTCAGGACTCCGTGGGCACCGTTGACTCCCTCAGACTCAGGCTTGTGAGGCTTGAGTGCAGAGGTACTTTGAGGCGTCTGGTTGCAGTGGTCAGATACTTGCTCTGGTTCTTGGTGATCTGGTAAAGAGGGGAAACATGGCAGAGAGGCCACTCTCCTGAGTGGTCTTGAGGATCCTCATGTCCCTCGAAAGTAGGTCGGGTTTGATGCTGTTGGAATCCGGATTGGACCACCAACAAGTCTTGGTTGCTGCAGAGGGTCCAGTACCCCAGGTATGGGTACAGGGGAACATCAGGTGAAGTCAGCATCTTAGGACTTCAGAGAAGTGGTGGGGCTGACTTTCTGGGCTCCAGACATTCTTCTGCTGGAGCCCAGAAAGTCATTGTTGCCTTGGATGGCCTGATGGCCAATGGCACAGATTACCGGAGTTTGCAAACGGTGCCAGAAGATGCAGGGGGGCAGCTCCTCTGGTCCGAGGGAGATCTTTCCTGGTTGTTGAGGTGCTGAGCAGTCCTCCAATGGTCTTGCCAAAGTCGGCACAGTGATGGTTGAAGTGCAAGCAGTCTGACAGCAGTCTGATGGGGTTTTGTGCCAATCTTTTCTGCAGGTCTTTTGTTCTCATTTTCTTTGGCCCATCTTCTATGTTCCTCGGTTCCCAGTGGTTGAATTCCTGACTTGATCTGCTTTCCTGGTGTCAGGGGGTCCCTAAATACTCAATTTAGGGGTGTTATGAGGAGTGAAGGGGAGTAGCCAGTGGGCTACTTACCTTTGGGGTCACTACATCCCCTAGATGACCACTTCCTGTGGGGAGTGGGTATCACCATATCCCACAATTCTTAATTCCACCACACACAAGATGGTGGCATTCCTAACTTTGTTTTCACTTTTGTCTTGTCACCCTAGAGTTGTGTCCAGCCTGGCAGAGCAACATACCTCCTGGGTCGCTAATTTTCCCACCTGCCCTTGTGCCAAATGGGCCTTAGGGAAGGGGGTTGCCTCTAGCTGGTCTGGAGGAAGCTGGGGGTTGCATATTAAAGATGACAAGGACTTTGAAGTCCCTGGCCTTGGTATGCAGAAATACTAGCCATCCTGTTGTCAGAAGCTCTCACCACCAGGTGTTCAGAAAATCATCTGTTGTGGCAGGCTGGTCAAATCCAGTCAGTCAGCACACAAAAGGACTAGTAGATTTCAGCAGGCACCTCCATGGTGCCCACTGGGTGCATGACACAATAAATCCAATTTCTTACGACAAGGTGTTTGATACCAAACACCATTTTCCATGCAGCCATCATGCAGCTGGGTCACTCGTGCTGACCAGTGCCCAGTAAATATATTAATATGGGTCCCAGTCACTTGCAATTTCTAGGAATAGAACTAGACATCACAGGGCATATCTGCTCATGCAGATATATCCTTACATACATTATAATGCACCTTGCCTTAGGGGTCTTAAGGGCTTGCACCATGACATGAAGTCTGCAATAGCAGGCTGTGTGTAATTTGTGTGTGGGTTCCTGAGGATGGCATAAGTTATGCTGCAGCCCTTAGGGATCCTCATTAGTACCAATCCCTAGGTACCAAAGGTACCATTTACTAGGGACTTACAGGGGTGCTAAATTGTGAAACAATCAGACATTCTTGGTTTTAAGGAAGGAGCCTATTTTCCTGCAGTTATTCCTCTGTGTTTCATAATGAGAGGGGCTGATTTACAAAGGTAAACAGTTCATTTACTTTTTTGGAATTCACACAGGAATTTTACTGCCGGTAGCTTTACGACTGCCTATCTTTTTATGTGCAGAGTTTCTGATACACTCATCACTTGTAAATATACCACTCATAAAATTCCTTTGTGAATTAAAAAAAAAGTAAACTGACACCAAAGTGTAAGCTTACTTATGTGAATCAGACCCTCAATGTTTATTCATATATTTTTCTCAAGCACTCTCTGTTCCACCTGCATCCCCTCAGTCAACCTCTGTCTCAATATGATACACATTTGTGCTTTGCTTTCTCAGAACTGGCATGTGTATTGAAATTCTTGCACCTGAATCCCTAAGCTATGCTTAAAAAAGGCTACAACTGATTTGGCTTTAACTGTATCTACTCTAAAGCCTATAAGTACATTTTGAATACTTCCCTCTATACTTCCTTTGGGATGAAACCCGAATATCATGGCCTAAATTTCACCAGACAAAAATGTGTCTTAAATATAGTTTACACAAGAATCACCCACTAGAGTTAATAAAAAGAATGGATGATAAATGTAGCAATAAGTTGTAATGATGACTATATCACTATGTGATGTCATACAATATATTTGTAATCCACATTTGGACATACAATCCTCTCTGAATTAACAATGGTACTTTCAATAAGCAACACTTGGAATATATTTAAACTAACATGGTAAATTTAAAGATACAGATGATGTCCTATAAACGATGAACTCCATAAACAAATAAACGCATGTAGTTTAAATGACAAGGTACAATTAGAAAAGCTGTCAATGGTATCTAATATACTAACACCATACAAGAATGACGTGGAGCAGTTAAATTATTAAGGCGATATGAAAAAAGTAGTCATTGGCATTCAGAAGATTCATTTCATGTTAAACCTTTGGAATACAGTTAAAATAACAAGATAAAAATGGATAAGTGGTAGCTGTGATCTAAAATATTAATTAAGTACAACCAGTGCTTGGACTACAGTTGAAATAACAAGGTAACTAGGAAAGAAGTCACAGTCATTTAAAAGATTAATTTAATAGAATTAAGACCTGGAAAACATTTACATTTATAAGAAGGTCTGAAAAATTAGGTTGTTGGTTGAGGGGGTCAGGCACACCCACTTAGGCAACCCTAGCATCTCCACATCGCTGCCTAACAGACAATCTACACTAATGGCAGGGCTCACAGATAGGTTTAGAGAACCTGAGACCCTCCTTGCCTTTAAAAGTGAACCAGAGCCACTTGAGAGTGACTCTCCCAATTGAATGTTACTACATCTTGGTAGACCTAAATGGGTATTATTTTCTCTGATGACACTAGATAACACCTCACAGTAGTCATACTGCATCCTGTCTCCCTCAGAGTCTCCACCCTCTGTGTATTAGTGGTGACCCAACACCAGTACTGGGAAGTATTTGGAAGACATATGGGCAATGGGCACCATCTCTGTGTCACCCAAGGACACTAGAATAACCTCTGCTGTCTCCCCCACACTATCTGGGACAGTCTCTTCTCCAAGTGCTACACTGGCTAACCTTTGGGTCTGCCCACCAGTGGGGGCTGTGCCCTCTCAGGACAATTGGCATCCCCCTTCATGTGCCCATATTGGTAGCACTCCTGGCACTTTGGGACAAACTTACCTGTCCTATTGTCAAATAAGCCATTTTTTGGTCAGATTGTGGTTCTTTCAATTCTCATGAGGCCATCTTTGAGAGATTTGAGAGAGCTCCTTTTTTTATTTTGCCAAGTCAATTGGCAGTTTAAACCTGCACACAGGCAGTAACGGCAGGCCTGAGACATGTTTTGAAGGGATACTTTAGTGGGTGGCAGAATAAGTGCCACAGGCCTAGAAGTAGCATATAATTTACCAGGTCTGGGTACAGTTCAGGGTACATGGTAAACAACTTTACAAGGGACTTATACATAAATAAAATATGCTAATCAGGTGTAGGCCAATTTTACCATGCTTTAGGCAGTGAGCACAGAGTCCTAAGGCAAACAGGAACACAATCAGAAAAACAAGAGGAAAGGAGGAAAAAGGTTTGGAGGAAGACCATCCTATAGCAAACAGGTCTAACTGAAGGTAACAATGGAAAGATAATAAACTGTCATTTGAAATACTATTTTCATACATCCATTGTTTCGACTGCAGCTACAATCACAACTTAATAATACAAAAATAGTGACTTTGACCTAAAATACTCATTTCATGTAACTAGCACTTGGGATACAGATACAATGTAAACTACAAAATGGGAAAAGGAGTCATTGTTCATTCTGGTCTAAAGAAGAATTGCATGCACGCAATAAAATAAACAATAAAATTGCTGTAATTCAATCCAATTTACCTTACTTCTCAGTCTCATACCAATTTCCCAATTCTTATGATTACATCTCTCTGTACAGAGCTGCAACTCTCTTAATTAATGTAGGTATAGCAATATTTCTATACAGTTCGAATGTACACTAATTAAATGAGTAGTCCACATATGTTATGTCTCCCCTTGCAAAGTCCTTTGCAGAGGACTCTGTGGTGTTGATAGGCTATTGTGCAAGTCATATATTAATACATTTTGAAGTTCAACAAAACATAAAAGGTGAATGCTGATCTACATTTTCAGTGTACATCCTATGCAGTACAGTCAGAGAGCTCTTGGTAGATCTAATCTTTCTTCATTTATCTTCTTTCCTCCCAGATTCCTTCCTCCGTTTGCAGTGAGAGCTGTCCACCAGGATTCCGTAAGGCTCCTATTGAAGGGGAACCCATCTGCTGTTTTTACTGTGTGCCTTGTGCAGAAGGAGAGTTTTCAAATAGCACTCGTGAGTGGAAATTTTACATTTGATACTTTCAAGGCCGTGCTAGTACATAGGTTCATTTAAAGTATGTACAAGTCTTTTTAGGAGAATTGCCTGCTTAGCAAAGGTCCTACCACACCTTCTAAATTCACAAAATAAATCATTATTGAACCCAGCTCATAGTTAGGAAGTTTTGCATTGGGTAATATACTATACATTAGCTCCCCCTGCCGCTGCAGCTCCTCCAGCTCCTCCAGCCCAGGTTCCTGAGACCGCCCAGCTACCTCGCAGTAAGTACCCCCCCACCTCCCAGCCCCTCGCCCTGCCCCTCGCTACTCACCCTCTCTCCTGCTTCTTTTCTTCTTCTCTGTTCTTCCTCTGCGCTCTCCTTTTGTAGTCTTCTTCTGTACTCTTCTTCCCCTCCTGCTCCCTGTCTTCTCTCTTCATCTGTGTGCTTCTCTCCCTCTCCTCTGCACCGCGACCCGCGTGTGCCTCCTCTTCTCTGTCCCTCTTCTTGGCTCCTTCCTCTGCTGCTCGCCGCCCCTCTTCTTCTTCACCTTCATCTGTATTCTTCTGTCTTCTGTGCTCCTCTTCCTCACCTTCATCTGTATTCTTCTGTCTTCTGCGCTCCTCTTCTTCACCTTCATCTGTACTCTTCGGTCCTCGGCGCTCCTCTTCTTCTGTAGCTTTTTCTGTGGCCTTCTGTCCTCTGTGTATTCGGCTCCTCTTCTTCTGTGGTCTTCTGTCTTCTGTTTCTTCGGCTCCTCTTCTTCTGTGGTCTTCTGTCTTCTGTTCTTCGGCTCTTCTGACTTATGTTCTTCTTCTGTGGTCTTCTGTCTTCTGCTCTTCTGTCTTCTGTTCCTCCTGTTCTCTTCTTTCCCTCCCCGCTCCTCTTCCTCTGTTAGCTCTGTTTCTCAACAGAGCTAACTGCTACCTACTCCTTGGTTCTTCCCGCTCCTGACTCGTCTCTCCCCCTCTCTATCACCCCTATCTACCCCCATCTCTATCTACCTATCTCTCTATCTCTCTCTCTGTCTCCCTCACTCACCACCTCCTCCTATCTACCTATCTCTCTATCTTTCCCCCACTCGCCACCCCCTCTGTTACCACCCCTATCTTTCTAAGCTTTCACTCTACCTCTACCTCTCACCCTCACCCACCTCTACAACCCCCCCTCCCCTATCTTCCCAACCTTAGTCCTATCTCTCTCCCTAAACTCCTAAACTTCCTAAATCTCACCCCCCACCACCCTTAACCCCCCTCCCCCAGCTCTTCTCCCCTCTACCTGTCCCCCCTCCCTCCGCTTTCCCGCCGCCACCTCCTGCACGCCCCCGCCCCCCAGCTCCCATTCGCCCCCAGCTGACCCCTCCCCCCCCCTTCTTCAAGCCCGTCCGCGCCTGGCCCGCGCCCAGCGCCACGACCCCTGGTCCTCAGCACTCCCAAACCCCTCTGCTCCGCTACGACCCCACCACCCTCCACGCCCTCAACCCAGGACGATCCAACACCTGCTTCCAAGCTAACCCAACACGTACCCATGGACCTTTCGCCTGCCACTCCTGCAAACGTATCTTCCACCACGCAACTAACATGACCACCAGCCCACGTCCTGCATCCTGGTCAATGCTCGATCCGTCCACAAGCACGCCGTTGAACTATGGGACCTCCTGGACTCCACAGCACCGGACGTCGCCTTCATCACGGAGACCTGGATGAACGCCTCTTCGGCCCCAGACATCGCCATAGCCATCCCCGAAGGCTACAAGATTTCCAGGAAAGACCGCACCAACCAAGTAGGAGGAGGAATCGCCATCGTCTTCAAAGACTCCATCAGCATCACCACCTCCACCGAAGACACCCCCCTCGCCGCAGAACACCTGCATTTCCAGATTCGCACCGACCCCAGGACCACCCTAAGAGGATCCCTCATGTACTGTCCCCCCTGACCGCGCGCCCCCTTCAGCGACTCCATCAACGACTTCGTCTCCCCGCACGCCCTCGCCTCGCCGGACTACATCCTCCTAGGTGACCTCTGGAACACAACAGCAACCCCAACACCACCACCCTGCTCGACAACCTCGCCAACCTCGGCCTCAAGCAACTGGTGAACACCCCCACCCACATCGCCGGACACATGGCCATAACCACAGCACTGAAACCGCCCTCATCTCAGTCACAGACGACATCAGAACCCTGATGGACAACGGTGAAACAGTCGCCCTCATCCTCCTCGACCTCTCGGCTGCCTTCGACACCGTCTGCCACCGCACCCTAATAACCCGCCTCCGCTGGGATCCAAGGCCAGGCCCTGGACTGGATCGCCTCCTTCCTCTCCAACCTCTCTCAAAGAGTCTACCTCCCACCTTTTCGCTCAGACCCCACCGAGATCATCTGCGGCGTCCCTCAAGGGTCCTCGCTCAGCCCGACACTCTTCAATGTCTACATGAGCCCCCTCGCCCACATCGTACGCAAGCACAACATCATCATCACCTCCTACGCCGACGACACTCAACTTATACTTTCCCTCACCAATGACCCCGCCAGCGCTAAGACCAACCTACAAGATGGCATGAAGGACGTCGCAGATTGGATGAGGCTCAGCCGTCTAAAACTGAACTCATATAAAATGGAAGTCCTCATCCTCGGCAACACCCCGACCGCATGGGACGACTCCTGGTGGCCCATGGCCCTTGGCACCGCACCAACCCCCTCAGACCACGCCCGCAACCTCGGCTTCATCTGGGACCCTCTTCTCCCCATGACCAAACAAGTCAACGCCGTGTCCTCCTCCTGCTTCCTCACCCTCCGCATGCTCCGCAAGATCTTCCGCTGGATCCCCACCGACACCAGAAAAACCGTGACCCACGCCCTAGTCACTAGCCGCCTGGACTATGGCAACACCCTTTATGCTGGGACCACCGCAAAACTCCAAAACGCCTCCGCCCGCCTCATCCTCGACGTACCCCGCAACAGCCACATCTCCACACACCTGAGACACCTGCATTGGCTCCCAGTCAGCAAAAGGATCACCTTCCGACTTCTCACCCACGCACACAAAGCCCTCCACGACAAGGGACCTGAAAACCTCAACCGACGCCTCAGCTTCTACGCTCCCACCCGTCTCCTCCGTTCCACCGGCCTCGCGCTCGCTGCCGTCCCCCGCATCCGCCGCTCCACGGCGGGTGGGAGGTCTTTCTCCTACCTGGCAGCCAAGACCTGGAACACCCTCCCCACCAGCCTCAGGACCACCCAGGACCACTCCGCATTCCGGAGACTCCTCAAGACCTGGCTCTTCGAGAAGCAGTAGACCCCTTCCCCCTGGCGCCTTGAGACCCGCACGGGTGAGTAGCGCGCTTTATTAATGTTAATGATTTTGATTTGATTTGATTTAGAACACCTTACTAGCAGTGGTGGCTCCTCTGCTTTGGCGGAGGAACATCACCCGCTGCCAGCAGCAGTAGCTACAAAGCTTTCACAACAAAGAGATAGTAGGGATAATAAACTATGTTTATTATCCCTTTGTTGGGAAAGGGACGTGGCCATGGGGTGACGAGCACCGAGGGGAGTGCACTGTGCACTCCCCTCAGAGTGCATGTGTATTTGGCCGGCCATCTCAGGCCGGCCAAACACTCATGCGCAGTGTGCTCTCTCCAGCTCGGTACTGTGTTGCCGGCTGGGGAGAGCAGGCACGGGCCCCCAGTCTGCCTGGGAGTGCCAGTCCCACCCCCTGTAACACCGGCGAGCCATGATTGCTTACTAGGTTTACATTGATCTGAAGAGGACATAGCTGGAAATGGTGGGAGGCAATCCCACTGCTTGGAGGCAACTGTAAATCAACTGTATTAGGATACAATTTTTTGCTACCCCACCTCCAAAGTTTTCTGTTTAAGTTTAAGTAAATTATCAGGATCCAGAGAAGATCTTTGTTATGTTAAAATGTTAAAATGTGTATTGGGACCTTTTGTGCCTGTTGTTTATTAGGGGACAAATAAAAAGAATAATAATTTGTCCATCATGTACATATGGGACAATATCTAGTACAATTGACATCTATTTTGCTTATGCACATATATATACCTTTATGTGTGGTTATGCATCTGCATATTTATATATTTTCTGCCCACTGCAGTGGATAGAAATATTACTTCTTCTCCAAAACCTCTAGAAACCATTACTCTGTAACTCACCCTATTCCCCTTTTAAAATATCCCAAACCTCTTTTGCCACAATCAACTCCCAAATAAACCTCTGAAACTCTTCCCTCCCCTAGCCTTACTTTATCCTATTGGTCAAACTAACAGGCTCTCTGACTCATACCAAACATATTTTACAAATTTGAACCCTCAAATAACCCTATCTAAACTCTTCCCTCCTTGAGCCATCCTTTATTTCATTCTTCCAACTAACAGGCTCACATGCCCACCACTCCCACTAATAATTTATATTCCCCTCTACTAATCCACCACTAATTCACCTTATGTTGCGGAGTAGTGTGCTATTTGCCAAAGAAGAATCACCCAAAACAAACATAAATATTTTGTCAAAAATATTGTTTACCACAATATCAGGCTTCTATACTTATAATGGTAATTACAGAAATGACAGCAAAAAACATTGACACTAATATTTTAAAGATATAGACAAAAATGTGTTTTTGTTTTAAAGTAAATGTTAAATAGTTTAATATATAAATGTAATGTAATGTAATTTGAAGAGGTTCCAGTACTATTTAATACAACATGTAAATATATACATATATAGACTTATATAGCCACACAAGCACATATATATATATATTAACCCAATTATTAAAATATTTATTTTACATTACATTATTGTGTGTCCCTATAACCTTTGTTTTTTAATTGAATTTCTATGTTTAAAATAAAGTCTATTTCCTAACTATAACGTCCCTGTAGCCTTTATTTTTTTCTGTGAATATCTATATCTATCTATATATATACACACACACACACACACATATATATATGTAGATATATATATATATATATATATATATATATATATATATATATATATATATATATATATATTATCTTCACTCAGGCCCCAGTGTTGCAGAGTCCTGAGTCCTGACAGTGGTGGTTCATGTGCAGGTCGGGCACCCCGTCACAACACACCATTCACTACTTCCGCTCTCCCTCAGAAGAAAACCACACACATTTGTGAGCGTGCAATGTAACAGTGCTTTAATTCATTTTCCCATCATCAGTAATCACCAACAGCACTCCGGTTGTCTCTCCCAATGCCTTTCGGCCTACAACGCCTTGTTCGCGGTGTTGCTCCACTCAACACCTTGCTTCAACACAACTAATGTGAAGATTAACAAAGGACTAAAAAACTCCCCTCCTTCTCAACAATAATATGGCAGCCATCTTTGCCATAGGTTTCTGATCATGCACAATATAACTGCTTCTAAATCATACGCAGAAAATCTTATTCACATAACCCTACTAAGACAGCAATAGAAGATTTGATGATGTGATACAGAATTGTTGTCTAGCATATCACCCAGTTAAGAAGCAACATAATCATTCAGTCTTATTTGGCAAATAACATAATTATGTCTCCTGTGTGCATCACAAATTTCAAGGGACGTCATCTTCAGTACTATAATCACAGTAGCTATCATTGATCAAAGCAATATATAAAAACATAGATTTAGACTTCCAATCTAGCCCAAGTGGGCAAACTTATCGGACTCCAGATATGCAGCCCAAGTGGGCTCACGTCGGGGTCACCAGGTTACAATGATATTACTTACCTCAAAAAATAGTATTCTTGTCGACGATATTTATACATCATGATATTTGTGCGTCTTTTTAATTTCTGATATTTCTGTTGCCCAGTATTTTTAAATCAATATTTTGTTCACACACCATGAAAAGTGCTTTAATGCCTCATCAGGGGTAGTAAGCACTAAATAAATACAACTGCCATTGTAAATGTTATAATGTCTACCATATGTGATTGTATATTCAATACATTGCATGGGTTAATTATAAACTTCATTTGCAGGCCTTGAGATTTACTATGTGTTGCATTCTGAGAGATTAGCTCATTCAATTTCCCCTGTATGTGAAAGGAAATGAAAGCATTGTTGTGAGGGGCTATAGTGAGTGACATTTAATGTGCTAATATTTTTGGTTAAATGTAGAAATATATATTGTTAGCATGTGACCCATACCATTTATTTTGTATGCCCCACTCCTAGGTTAAGGATATGAGTACAATGTATGGCAGGTGTGCATCCTTGATATTATGTGCCAGATTTAAAGATGTGACATATCAGTGACTACATATTGGAAATAGGTACTTAGGGTACATGGTTACATTGAATTATTGTGGAGTGTGTGGTAAGTAGGCAAAGTAAGATGAAGGTTAGACTCAGAATATGTGTGTAATTTTTGTTACACACTCCAAATGTGAAATAGTATGGCATTATATTTTGAATGAACCTCTAGCTGTGAATAAAAATGTGCATTCACTTAATAACTTGAGGTGTGGGGGTTTAGTGAAATTGTATTATTGTATTAATTGAGTATGTAATCAGGGTATGCAGTGTAGTTATATAAGGTTTGGGGTGCATAAATTGAATTTGAATGGCAGTGATAGTTAAGATAGTGTATTTATTAAAAAATAATTTAAAAAAGTACCTCCTATGTTGTTGTGCATTGTGTTCTTGTTCATCCAACACTGTCAAGCAGTCCAGACTTTTGAGTTGCAGGAACATGCTTTCAGAGTATCAGTTTTAGTTGCTGTGGACAAGGTTTCGCTTGTTATACTTTTTATCCTCCAAGACAGATGTGAAAGATGAACCACCACATTTTCTTTGATAACAATTATACTCTAAATATGGAAGAAGGAGTAGTGACTTTTCATGGCTCCATCCACTGTGTTTACAGAATACCTCCACTGATGAAGGAATTAAAATGTGGTGGAAGTGGTGGATGGATTACAAATGTTCCTACTACATGCTCTTAATTTCATTAACATATCTCCAAGGCAGTGGAAGGGTAAACAGATGGGTTTGAGAACCTATCCTCATCTGTCAAACTCTAAATCATATCCTTAATTATCAATACTTGGATGTATTCCTAGTGAGTTGGGGATACTGCCACAATGTGGACACTGAGAAAAAATCATAACACTGTGCTCTCCAGTGGATCATCATTCCAGGTGTATCTGAGCCATCATGCAGTTTGGCCATTATTTGTGGTAGATAAAGTAGCAGTTACAAGCTACAAGTCTAGATCCAATTAAGACTCAAATTGGGACAGGTTTAAACTATGTGCATAATGTCACACTTGGCCCCTCATTATGACTTCGGCGGATGGAAAAGGATGTCCGCCGAGGTCCCACAGTCGGGTTACTGCCAGGGCAGTCCTCTTCCTGCCGCCCCTATTAAGAGTTCCCCTCTGGGTCAGTGGGCGGAAACAGAGTTGGCCCAGTGGTAAACAGCCCACAACATTGATGCTGGCTCATAATTGAGCTGGCAGTAATGTTTCTGTGAGTAGGGTGCACTAGCACCCGTCGCGCTTTTCATTGTCTGCAAAGCAGACAGTAAAAAGCTTGACAGGGCTGGCCGTGGGAGCCCATGCACTGCCCATTGCAAGTGCAATGCAGGAGCCTCCATGAGGCCCCCTCTACCCTGTCATCACCAGATTTTACATGGTGAGGCTACCGCCATGTAAATGTCAGCAGAGAAGGGACTCATAATCCCCAGGGCATTACTTGGCAGGAGCAAGTGCTAAGCACACAGAATACTGTAGAAACTGAACTTCGCTGTGCTTCCCTGATAATTATGTGGTAGACGCCAGATACAATTCCCTAAAATGGATATTTGCAGCTGGTATTAAGGGCTTCTGAAACTTGGGTTTTTGCAGTTTCTGTAATGATATTGTTGTTTTTACTGTGTAATAATTGTTACAGCACAGATGTTTTCAAAGATGGCCCATTTTCTTCTTTTGTCCAAGTAACTATCCACTGAAGATTTTTTATTAATATTTTTGGTGTTCCTGGACTAACTCATACTATTGTTTCTTAAAAGCTAATCAATATACTTCAGATTTTAGGACAACGTTTTGTAAAGCATTGGGAGTTGAACAAACAATTCTATTTTCTCATCACCTCAAGTCAAACGGTCAAACAGAGAGAACTAATCAAAGTTTGGAGAAATAGCTACGATGCTAAAGTAGTACAACTCAGAGTGATTGTGATTTCTCTTTACCAATTGGAGAACTTTCTTATAATTCATAATGTTACCATGATTTTCCCCTTTCTTTTGTGCACCATAATTTTATCCAAGAGTTTTTCCTTCTTCTCAAATTGATCCTTTGCTTCCAGCAGCTACTGATAATTCGAATCAGTTACAGAAGATTGGCAACATGTTACTGAAATTTTACACCATTCATTATCAAGATGAATCAATATCTTATAAATAAAGAACACATTTTTGTTCTTTAGCTCCTGGAGAGTGAGTTTGGCTTTCTTCCAATTTCCACCTACTCATAAACGACCAGTTAAATGTCAACCTCAATTGTTTGGTCCATTTGTTAGAGCTCATCAAATAAATTTTGTGGTCTTTCAGTTGAAACTGTCTCATATTTGGAACATTCATTCCGTTTTTCATTCATCCCAATGCATATCTTCAGTTACACTGTATAAACTACAGTTGCCTATTGAACAGAATTGGACTAAGCTCATCTGACTTTGATTCCTAATATTTGATGGCATACTTCCAATAGGCAGCTTGATTGTTTGTACCTGAGGGTAACACTAAAGCTCCGTATCTCTACAAGGCACTGAGATATGAGTAAGTTGGGGATGCTTTATTTGAGTGACCTGGTTCTAACCCCTCATCATTGTTCTCATACGCTAGCTGAACACTCTTGGAAAAATATCTAATTGGAATAGGGGTGGGAGAGGCTTGCAATCCTGAGTTGCTGTTATTGAGCCTTTCTGAATTCTGAGGATTAACCATAACGGTTCATATTTCACCTCACACATATGGGATATGTGTGTGTGTGTGAGTGTGTGTACCACCACTGTGTAGTTATAGTTAGGACTCATTCACATAGTAAATTATTTTTTTGTTATGCTAATTACATTGATGCTATTTCACAAATCATAACAAAACTTTCAACAACAAAAAGGTTTTGGGGTTGATCCATTGAGCAGGAGCATAGACAAAGGGGGGTCCCAAGCCTGTTTTTCCTATACAATTTCAATTAGGAACTTTAACAAGACTACTGCCAAAACGGCTAAACGGAATTACACCAAATTTGACAGTAAGCTAGATCTTAGCTGAGAATGTGTGCTTTTTTGTGATTTTGTGTAAAACTGTTCACCCATATGAAAGAAATAAACTTCAACATTTATAGATATCTAGCAATGTGGTATACTACAGAAATGGAATGAATGAAGCATACTGATTGGCTGGTTGAAAAGAAATGTTGCAGATACCATTTTAGGACTCAGGGCCTTGGTCCCTATATTGTGAAAATAAAATCAAAACAAAATATGAAGAGTATGGCAGGAGAATCATAGCCCCCAGGCACTTGTGGGGGAGATCCCTAAAACAAAATTGCATTGCTGCGGACTTGGACAGTACACAGCATGGAATTTCACTAGAGAACAGCAAAACTACTGCCAGATTACTGTGGGACAAAAAATAAATGTTGGATGTCTACAGGTTATTGTGCAACCGAGGGTGGGGTTTGGCCAGCAAAAGGGGTGCATGGTGTAGGTTTGATGTACCACAGTGGGTTGGGTGCTGGACCTGGCTGGAGGTTGTGCATGGCACAGGGTACCCTTACTTAGGTATTGGCATAAAATATTACTTAACATTTTAAAACACTAGAAATTCATTACAAAAACAAAGGGTAAAGTGACATTCTAGTTAGGTAAAAATGTCAGTTAAAATATTACATTTTAAACTCTAAAAAACACTGAAATGTGCTTGTTATTTTTACTCAAGGAACTTTAACTCACGCCCTTGCCAAGCACTGCTTATGACCTCAGAGATTACACCACTCAAGACATGTTCTACAACATCATTGATAAGATCATTGATGACATCTGAAATTACATCATGGATGACAACATTGTAAATGGCAGGGGCACCATAACCAGTAAATCAGCAGTGTCAGAAAAGAAAATTAAATAGATTTAAAATATTTCCCAACCACAAACAGCCCAAGGAATTAACTATTACACCAAAATACTATTAAAAGTTACAGATAAACAGTAAACCACGAGCTAATCAATGTCACAAACACAAAACTCATAAACAGATGGTGGGCAAGCACATGAGGAAGAAGGTAGCTAGGAACAAAAAAAAATGTCTAGCTACATGGGCTTTGAGTGACCCTCACCACCAACAGTCCTGTGTAGACAAACGATAACCTACTTGTTGCTTTTAAAACAAGACCAGTCACAAGCCCCTAAACCGAATAACAAAAAAGCACAGTAACAATGACAATTAGAAAAATATATTTTAAATGACATAGTAAAAAGAAAATGCATTTATAATCCCAGGTCTTCGACAGCCCAAAAATCTCTAAACATTATCCCTTATAAAAACGTAGGTCCATATTTATTCTTTTTGATGCAAAACTGCGCCAACGCAGTTGTGCGTCAAAACTTTTAATGCCATTTCTTAGCGCCGCTCGGGCGTCAAATTTATACTTTTTAGGATCACAATGGAAGGTGTCACACTAATGGACTCACAATCCTGGACTATGTAAATATAGCACTACAGCACTTTAAAATAAATAGCACTTACATAACCACTTTGTCTCTGTGTAATGTGACACATCAACCGTGAGGGAGATTAGTGATGTTTGCCTCATGTCAATGCCCATAGAATGTCAATACAACTGCCCTGAAAGATTGTGGGCTGGTAACTATGCACTGTGGCCTGGTTTATACCATAATCTGCCCTTCCTGAGTGTTAATTCTCAGGTAAATAGAAACATTACTGTATAATGCTGTGTTGGACAGAATAAGTTTTCTTCAAGGGATGTCTAAGCAGAAAATCATTGTCTTCAAATTTTCCTTCCAGACAATCTTTACGTATGTGACATTTGACTCAAATGTTTCATCACACACACCATACAGCAGGAATGGATGTGTATGAGTGTACGAACAAATAAGTAACCTGGCTGTACAATGTAACACACAATAGGTGTGAGTTATGTATACTATACTACATGAGATTATACCATCACTCACCTTATCAGGGTTCACATGAACATGAGGCTGCAGGCAGACGTAACACAGTGTCCTCAATACCAAATCTGGTCTCAAAGTATGTCAGATTGAAAACATACATCCAAACTTAAAAACACATTGGGAACCATAGTAACCTTGAGTGGTGGGTGCAATGGATGGCAGATTCCTAGCGAAGTAGCTTTGGTGAAGCTGCCAATGTGACAGCTCAATTGGGATTTAGATGCAGGATGGAACACATATGCAAATACTAAATTGACACTGTTCACCAATGCCATGGCCCTGATCCCCATGCATATGACACATACTGTAAAGGAGTACCTACGTATTTATAAAAAAGTAAAAATAGGATGCTAAAACTAGGGGAAACACCTTAACTAACCTAACTTATCCTAACTACACATTACCTACAACTGGCCCTCACTACCCTAAGCTAAACTTACTTATCACATATAACTAAACACGCTAAACATCAGCCCCCCCACCCCCTTATATGACGGGACACATGGAGGACAACATATACTAACCTAAACACATACTATCTTATACTAAACAAATATATATTTTTTGTTTTTCTTTTAAATCTTTTTTGTTTTTTAAAATTTATTTTGTATTTAATATACAAAAACCCCAACATCATCCCCCACCCACCAACCCAAATAAAAAAACATGTAGAAATATCATACCCTCCACCACCAACTCACTACTACTAACTAAACTAACAGCCAATTCTAACCTAACACTAAGACCCCTAAACCCACTAATTAAAAGAACAAGGAAAGAGGAGGGAGGGGAGGGGAGGGAATCATGGAGGAGGGTATCAAATTCACAAGTTCGCCCTCTGCAGGGTCTTCTTAATAGCACACACTCTCTTATTTATCTGTGACACCTCCTGCTGCAGCCTGTCCAGTCTGCGCAACATCCGTTGCATGTCACGTTGCATAGAACGAAAATCACCAGTGTCAATGACTGCAGCAGGGGTGGTCTGAGTGCCAGTTGTTGAGGGTTGTCCAGTTGGTGGTGCCATGCTTGGAGGCGGAGGTGCAGGTGCTGCTGTCAGTGGTCCAGGAGCTGATGAAGTTGATGGACCTGCAGTGGTGGCTGTCATACTTGGTGCCACCTGGGTCGTAGTGGTGGTGCTGGTAGTGGCGGCTGTTGTGTACACAGAAGGGCCCCCTTGGGAAAATGCCCTCCACACCCCTGAGGCTCTTTCATGGCGATAACACCGTGCCATGTGGTGGAACCCAGACTCTACTTCCAGAATGTGGCGGTAACGCATCACCCTCCGCTGAAATTCACTGATCTGGTTGGCATCCATATTGGCTGCTGTTGAAAAAGATAAAGCCAAACATTAGGTACATCATTGTGTGATAAAGCTACTGATGAGAATCAGACAATACATCTAATGTAGCCGAACAAGGCCATATCACCACACAGATCACAGATTCTCCCTGAGGAAGTACATGCCAACGCAGCTTACACATGTCCTATCTAACAGCACAGCAATGCTCTAAAAGATGTGTACCGACTTAAATGATCTAAGCATCATCGTTCTGCCACTAGTCACGTCCCTTGCACAACATCATGCAAGTAATACATTGTGACCATGCATTCCCCAATGTCAAGTATCCCATGATGACCCAATAACTTATGAGAAATGCATCAGGTCTGTTCCAGCTGTTGTCCCCAAGACCAATTTAAAACATACAGGTACAATGAACAGAGGGCCAGGGATAGTTGTTATACCTCAATTTGTATCATTTGCTTCATGTTTTACCCTACAGCTATGGAAAGTAGCACCAAACATTTAGATATGAACCTGTGTGCATTACTTTGACATCCATTCCTAATTTAATTGTGGCAGACCAAGTCAAACTGTCAGCCTAAGATATTACCGGAGGTTAGAAAAAAATTGGTACGTATGGGCCAGAATACAGTTCAGACATGTATTCAAAATAATTGGGGAACACATTAATTCTTGGCTTTAGCTTATGAAAAACATCTCTTTCCTGGTACACTCACAGACCATGGGTAAAACAAATGCTTGAGCCGCATTACCATCATCTATTGGCGTGAACGCAGCATTAATTTACAAGATCAAGTTGTGTTTTGTAAGTGAGTGCAGCTGTTGGGTCAACAAATTATGGTAATGTGTAGCAATTATTGTATAACTCAGGGCCACTGTATGTTTAACTTGCATTCCACATGTCCAAAAACATTGCCTGCAGCATATCAACAAATCTGCTACTGTCACTACAGAGCATTTAAATGTCCACATTACTCTGAATTGTACTCACCAACAGGGCCACCAATCACAATACCCAGGTGGTGCAGCAGGTCTTGCTCTCTGGCAACAAGGCCAGCCCAGGGGTGCTTCAGTTGGTGGTCGTTGCGCGGTGTGTTGAAGATGCGACGCAAATGGTACAACACCTTGGACCACCGGAGCCTCCTCGCCTCTGTGTGATACCCCTGTATCACCCTGCCACCTGCTTCAATCATCAAGAGGAGGAAGTGGCACACCAGCCAAATGAATGCCCCCAGCTCCTCCTCACCCATTCTCCCCAGACGTGGCCTACCCAACATGACAGAAATAATAGGAAAAATAAAGGGTACAGAGAAAAATAAAGGGAAAGGCGGAAGGAAAATGAAAGAAAGTTAACCCTCAAGTAGCCCAACTATCCCCAAACTAACAATACCCACAACAGACTCACAACATTACAAAGACAAAATTAGACACCAAATATGACAAATAAACACTTACAATGAACAACTGAGACAATTACAAATAAAACAGATGACAAATAGGATGGCACACAGGAGACAAAAGCACAATTGGGACAGTCAAAACTCTAAGCACAGCCACACAGTCTAGAAAAATCACAGACTACAAAGTGAAAGTACACCCACTGTACCAATTCTGTAAACAGGATATCCTATTACATCACTTCCTGCCTCAAATGCTGTGTGTTTTATTATGATGCGTCAAAATTGTATGACGCTTACAGACTGTGCGTCAATTTTTTTTTACGCAAATGCTTAAAAATTACCCTGCATACATGGTTCAAAATATTTAGCATTGGTAACCAATTTCATGGGGTACAGTGTAGTTATTACCGCTCGGGGCCAATGGATGTGTCATGGCGGTGAGCGTCATTTTTCTACACATATGCGGTGATTTTTGATGCATATGCGTCTTTTTTTTACGCGTTTGTTTCAAAATGTATGTCTTTTACTGGGTTTGTGTAATTTCTCAAATTTTTAAAGTAAATGACAGTTGTAACTGTACAGAGGTAGGATGTTTGCACCTGCATTGTGTATTCCAGTGTTTGGGCACATGTGGCAGATCACACTACTGCGGACCATGATACTCCAGTTGTTGTACCGGATGAGCACTCTTCACTGACGCAAAAGAAACTTTTTAAATACAAATTAGTATTACACAGTTTGAGCAGGTTGTGCGTCAATAGAGGATAGCAAGTCTACGCAACTTAATACATTAACTCATTGCATGAGTGTCAATGTCTGTGAATTGGCTATTTCAATTTTAGTTGGGTCTCTGTGTGAACATCACAAGACGTGCTTTCATTAATGTGCTTGTATGCATGTGTTGTAAATGTGGATAACCATGAGATGTTATTCAGTGTGAAAATGAGTCAGGATATGTGTTTGTCATACACGTAGCAACTAATGCTGTATGAACTTCCTTGACTTTTGGGACAAAACATCTCCCATGACAAACTATGCACAGGATAAATAGAGGACGGTTGATAATGGCAATGTTACAAGAGTAAGCCATCACATGTACTGGAATGTTGGATACCACTTCCTGGTCACGTGTTTGGATACTACCCATGAGTCAGGCATATGAAAATGCTATGTGAGTACAATGACACAGAGTCCCAAAACCAATCCAAAAATGTAATGTCACTCCACAATTTGAGTCATGTAAATGACCTATATTTCTCTTGTGGCAGTGGAGGACAAGCAAACCAAGCTGCATGCGTTCACATATTTCCAGTGGTTAATTGCACAAAGGTGTCCAGTTCAAGTGTGTGGCCATGTGTACCCTGTGTCATTATTGTCACAGTTACGTGCAGGTCTAGTCATGAATCTGTGGAGCCATTCCCTGCATTAACAGAGTATCCTTCAAAGCAGAATTGACCGAAAGCCAAAGAGGATTTGACATCACACATAGGGATAGTCCAGCTATGGCACTGCAGAAGTTTTATGAGACTGACAACAGGGCAACCTTGGTGTGCTCACAAAGTTAATGGATCAGTAATTTAAAACCAGCAGGTTTCATCACAACATTTGTACACAGGGTGGCCTCTAAAATTCCCACTGCAACCGGGAACATCAGTGCCTCTGTGCTGATTAATCTCACAGCTAGTCACTACGCAAGCACCATCATTGGGTTGCAGCCAATGTGAATCTGTGTGTGGACCGTCAGGGCACAAACATGTTTTGTCCTTTTTTGCACATTAGCAAACGTTGTTTGTTGTGCTGGAGGCACCATACCCAATCCATGCATACAGCCATGGTACACTGTCACTGTTTGTCACTCATGCATACGTGAAACCCAGACAAGGGATAGGGCCGGGATTAGGCTATTTGAATACATGTCCTAGACCATGATACGATAAGTAAACTGCTTACACTATACAATCTATTTGAGGATTCATCGTAGACCTACCAAACACAATACCCCAGGAGGAAAGTGAGGGCGTGGAAAGCAACTATGAGACAAATGTAGCCACAGGGAACCTTTATGGTAACACAAAGACAGGAACCAATCAAGCTAACAGGATTGAGGCTCTGTCAGGAACTAACATGAACAAGGCAAATACACAATGAGCAGACTCTGACTGGGAAAAGATGGAACAACACTGTGGAAAATGAAAACTGTATTTGTGCTGTGGGCTACAACGTTACACAACAACCCAAGGCCTATGTTACACAAGTGATTTATATGGCAATGCACAACAAGGATATACATAAAAGGACAGCTTCTAAGCCGTTCCAGGCAGCAGCAAGGGCAGTGCGGGTTCAAATGGCTGGTCTGCATGGAAGTGCTCACAGGTGTGTGCAGCTTCAGTCTCTCACAAGTCCTGTAGGTGAGAATCAAGTTCAAAGGGCCAACCGTACCTTTCACATGGGAAGCAATGGAGAGGTGATTACAGGTCATACAGACTACCAGGCAGTGCATTATCAGACCTGAAGTCCATGCAGACAGATGAACTAGGACTATGGCATGCCATACTAAAGAGGGGAGAACACTGAAGTCAGAATGAGAGTCTGGCTGTGTGTAGATGAAGGATTATCAAGGTACAAATAGTCCAGTTACAGGGCCCCCTAGAGAAGCGTGGGGAGAGACTATAAACATGCCTGTGGCAGGACTAATAACCTGGGATGGCATGCGCAGGGCATGTCTTGTGAGCAATGCTTGTCATACCTGGGGCACTCGTGCTATCCATTTGCAGCTTACATGGACTACTTGTCACACATACTCCTTGCAGAGATAGCTGATGTCACACTTACCGCTGTCAAGGGTCTTGTCATACATTCCTGTTACCAATGCAATAGTGCATCCACTGCCTCATGTATGCAGCAGTTCTTTACCTTATGATTGATGGTGTCTTAGTTGTGTGCCATATGCTGCAATGAACCATGTTGCCAACATGGATGTGTGCCATAGCTGTGCTACTCTGATACTGCCCTTCAAACGTGAAATGGACAGGATATATGTCATTTCTACTGTGTGTGAAGTTGGGTGTACATTCATACCCATCAAATGTGATGTGGCTTTTTCAGTATCCTAATCTGTATATCTGTAATGCTCCATGAGGTTAAACTCTGATTATGATTCCTAGGGATCATGTGATGCATAAATAATTACCCAGACCATGATTTAGTGATGAAGTGAGGTGTTTAATGACATATGGTAAGTCAGTGGTGATGGTGACTAGAGTTAAAAGAAGTTTTGTACAATGTGTTGTCTCCGACGCAATCCTGCTGCAGTGTTTGGATGGTCCCCCTCATGTTGATGGACAACATCCTCCTCTTCATCCTCTTCAGGCATTTGTGGGTCTGGTTCATAGAAGGGAATGTTGCTCCTTACACAAATGTTGTGCAGGATGGCACAGGTCAAAATGTTCTTTGTAACAAAAAATTCTTTGTATATAAGAAAAATTGGTAAATATACTATAATATGAGAACTAACTCCGTTGCCGTTAACATATACAAATTATTTCAAGATTAAGTAGGAACGTACAATTTTCTTCTCGAGCCAAGCATTGGCCTCAAATACTTTGACATAATCAACATTTTTGTGTGCTCCACTGTTTTTTTTGTTGTTGATGTTACTGGTTTTCTTTACTAGAACTCCAGCATGCACATTATGGTAACAATGGGGGTCATTCTGACCTTGGCGGTCTTTTCGCAAGACCGCTGAGTTACCGCCGCGGTGAAGACCGCCGACCGCGGCGGTATGCCGCTGTGCGCATTCTGACCGCTGGGAGCGTTCCGCCGGAAAACCGCCAGCAGCCACACTGGCGGTCGGCGGGAAAGTGGAGACTGGTCAACCTCCACCGCCACGCCAGCAGAACACCGCCCACAGAATTACGACCCACATTTCTGTGTGGCGGTCTTCTGTTGGCGGTCTTCTGTTGGCGGTCACCTCCCCATGGCTCCTGTCACCTCCCGGAGGACCAACACACAAGGTAAGTTGATCGTCCGTGAGGGGAGGGGGTGGGGGGGTGTTGTGTGATGTGTGCGTGCATGGGGGTGTGCGTGTGAGTGTGTAGAGGGGGTGTGTGAGTGCGTGCATGCGGGCGGGGAGTGCTTCTGTGCCTATGGGCAATGTGTGTAGTTCGGCGGGTGCGCATGTCGGCATGTATGTGTGCGGGTATGTGTCCCCGTTGTGTATGTGTGTGTGTAGGGGGTGTGTATATGTGCATGTTGGGGGTGTGTGCATGTCGGGGTGCGTGTATGTGCATGTCGGGGTGGGGGTGGGGAGGGGGTTCGTACCACCTCTGGGGGGTTACAGGGGGGTGGAGGGTGTGGGGGGAGGACTCGGGGGGGCAGTGGGGGGTGGGGGAGACCCCTATCAGTGCCAGGGAAGGAATTCCCTGGCCCCGATAGTGCCTACCGCCATGGTTCGCATGGCGGTTCCCGACCGCCAGAAACCGCGGCGGTAAGCAGGGTCATGATACCGTTGGCGGTCTTGGGTCGACCGCCGGACCGGAGTGCGCAGACTCCAGCCCGTCGGTCATGACCGCCGTGGCTGTCGGAGTGGGGAAGTGGCGGTCGGTCGCGGCGGTGACCGCCGCGGTCAGAATGCCATTTTTTATACCGCCGGTCAGTTCGCGGTCCGACCGCCGCCTCTCCGCCGACCGCCAAGGTCAGAATGAGGGCCAATGTGTCTTAGTGTATGAGCACCTTGAATTATCATTACAACTAGAGGACTGTGGGAATGTGCATCTAATGTACCTTCAGTGCTGCCAATCCTTTGTTACAGAGTGTAAATATGCCCCTGAATATCACAAGAACCGCTATTCCTAACAAACAAAAACAAAAAAGAAACAACAAACTTTCTTCAAATAAATGAATGTAACTACTTGGAAAAAATCAAAAGGTGCGGATCCAGCACAGATTGCAGACAAAAAAAGATAGCGATTCTTTCCCTCCAACGTCAAAATAATCAAAGGCTGAACAAAGCAGGAGGAGGAAGTTTGCAACTGTATGTACAGTAGCCTCCTTGCCTCTATGGTACTTTCTTTCTGTTAAAAAATGGAAAATGTGTTTTGGGTCATTCAAGTAAAAATTCAACTGGAAATGCAATTTAGAATTGATTTTCCTGGTACTTGCATTAGAAGAACTGAAGCTTGCAGATTTATAGTGTGATGCTCAAAAAGTACCTGAAAGGTCCACTTGGACAAAAAACCTGAATTGTTGGTTGAATGCCCATATTAAAGGAACTGTTGCTTGCATTGGAAAGACGCATTCATGCTGATTGTAATATTTTTATGGATCTTAAGTTATGATTTCTCCCAGACAGGATGGCATTAAGTGATGTGACATAAAGGATGCAATCTTGTTACATGTTGTGGGAAAACTGGACTGACTACAGAAGCCCCCTAACTTTCTGCCCCCATTTTTCACTTATGCTGGTGGCTTTCTAACCCCTGCCCCTAAAAACTGTTCATTACGACCAAGGTCGGTCTTGAGATTGTCAGAGTCACTATGGCGGTCGGATCGCCATCAATATGGCGGTCCAACAGCACATTACGACTGTGCCCGTAGCGCCAGAGTCGGACTCCCAGCACCGCCAGTTTTCCTTTAAAGGAGGGACTGGCATTGCCTGACAAATCCCTTCTCCACCGGTGGTTACATGGCGGTAGCCCCTCCATGTAACTGCTGGCAGAGATGGGCTGCTTGGCATAGGCAGTGCAGGGTCCACCCTGCAGGCACTGAACATCACGACGGGTGCTAGTGCACCTTACGCACTACAGCGTTTATTATGAGCCAGAGTCAATTTTGTAGGCTGTTTCCTGCTGGGCCAGCAAGGAATTCTTAATGGGGCCTGCAGGAAGGCAGCCGCACTGGAGGCAACCTGTCCGTTGGGTCTTCGGCAGATGGCCCTTTTCGTCTGACGAAATCGTAATCGACCCCTAAGTCCGAAAGTACAACTTTGACCGAGACCTCCAGCACACTGTAGCCGAGCAGGGCTCCATTGTGGTTTGCCTCAAATTTTTACTTTTCCCCAGTCGAGTGTGACTAGATGTCCAGATTCGCGCTTTTTTGGTTTCTTTGCACTAAAAAACATTTATTATTTGAAAATTTACATCTCCGGTTCCTTTAATTGGATTTATGTCATTTTAGTGTCATTTTAAGGATAAACATATAATCTATTTTTACAAATTGGTGTTGGATTTTTATTCTGTTTTGTGTTTTACTTATTTACTGTTTTGTGATTTTAAATGCTTTACTTTACACACCTGTCTCCTAAGCTAAGCCTAACTGCTCGATGCCAAGCTACCAACGGTGGAAATGAGATTAATGTGTTGACACCTAACTGGACTTAATGGGGGTTTGTGGCCTTTTGCTAAGTGTAGGTACTTACCTGCCCTTACCATTAACCCACTTTCCAACATTTTTGGTGCGCAGTGGTGAGGTCCAGTACTTGTGTTTAGTATCACAATACAGTTTTAAGTGAAGCCAGTTAAAAATCCTCTAAATTAACCTAGGTGAAAAGTATTTTAGATTTTTCAAATTTGGACTATTTATTTTTTTATTGCTTCATTTTTGATTTTTCTAAATTGTTCAGATCAATTGGTTCCCTGCTGCTAACAACCTTACGAAGAATATGATGATTCATTCCCTTGTAGCCTATGCAGTGGAGGTGGAGAAAGATTCAGAGATAGGAAGAGGAAAATGTATTCTCCAACCTCCAGGAGGAGCAAGATGATCACCTGTCCTACTAGTTAGACCCCCATCCAGAGCTAGTGGGAAGGGAGGGTCTGTGGTATCAGCACAAGAAGAAGCAGAAATGATCCTCAGGGAGAGAGAACTTGAGGCCCAGGTAGCCTACATAGCTTTGGAGGTAGAGACGTTGGCCCTAGAAAAGAAGTGGGCAAAGAGTGAACAAAGAGATGGTGGCAGCAACACAGAGGTTGAGGTGTCCAGGGGTAGTGGGTTTTGCCCCAGAGTACCCAAGGTGGTTGTTCCTGTTTATCAAGAAGGGGATGACATAGCCAAGTAGCTGACCACCTTTGAGAGAGCTCTCAGGATGAAGAGGGTTAAGCCTCAGTAATGGGGTTCACTTCTATAGGAGTTGATTCCAGTATCTGGGGGATAGGCTCCTGACCCTAGGGGAGGATGAGACAGACTCCTATCCCAATATGAATAAGTGCCTAATCCAGAAGTGTGATCTCACCCAGAAGCTGTACAAGATAAAATTTGGCAACACCCAAAAGGACAATGCCCAGGCTTGGGTTGACTTTGTGGACACCTCAGCTAAGGCACTAGAGGTCTGGATACAAGTAAATACTTCTGAGGGGCTATACAATTTGATTATGAGGGAGCACACCTTGACCAATTGTATCTCAGAGAGGTTATGCCAGCATGTGGTGGACTCTAAGCTTACCAGACTCAGAGAGCTGGTGGAGGCAGCTGATGAGTGGTTGAGGACCAGAGTAGTTCTCAAGACTCGGGGGGAGACTCCAAGAAAGGGGGTCAGGTCCCCAAAAACAGAGGGAGGTGATAAGCCCACCACAGTGAATCCCTCTGTACCCCAGAACCCTAAGAAGGAGGAGAGTAAATCCCACTCCCACTCTGACAAGCAGAGGCATGGGCACCCAGGGTTAAAAAAGGTCTTGGACATTAGGGTCTGCTTTGACTTTCAGCAGACAGGTCGTGTCAGAGGAGATGCAGCCCGTTCCAAGAAGATGGTTAGCACTGGGTTAAGTGCAGCCATAGAAGAGGACTCCTCAGACGATGAGGTCCTCATGGCATTGGGCTAGGAGACAGGTCCAGATGGTAAGCTGGTGTTCCCTGAGGCTGGGAGTAAGCAAATTCACCCAATTCAGGTTAATGGGATCCCTACCATTGGCCTGAGAGACACATGTGCCAGTCACACCATGGTGAATGACTGGTTCCTGTCCCCCAACATGTAAGTCCCAGGGGAAACAAGAAGATCAGGGTAGTCACAGGTGAGGTCACCACCAAACCTGTAGCCATACTGCCCCTACAAAGGAAGGGTATCCTTGACTGGTATAGGGTGGTGGTCAGTGCTGACCTCCCCTTGGATTGTATCCTGGGCAATGACTTCCCAGAGGTGAGTGTGATCCCAGATGGAGCGATCACCCAGGGTACCCCCCAACCCAATGTCCTGGAGAGCCAGTCCCTGGAGTTAGGAGACAGGGGTCACCAAAAAAAGGGAAAAAGAAAAAGAGAGTTCCAGTGAGCCCAAGGCCTTCTGCCCCAGTACGGGGGAAGCCCAGAGTTGGCACTGATGAAGCCTCACCTGACCCCAAGGAAGTCCTGAGTAGTCAGGCAGCTGTCCAGCTGCAGGGTGTTGCTCCTGCACTGATCATAGGGAGAGTGGAGGAAGGGTGTCTGCCACAGGATGTGGTGACCCCCAACTCTAAACAAAAAGAGGAGTGCCAGTGCCCCACAATTGCCCCTAAAACAGCTCAACCGCCTGTCAATGGACAGCTTAGGGTGTGGTTCATGTGATTACCAAAATTATGTGAGCTATGCCAATATAATTAAAATGTTGTGTTGGCCAAACCGCCAATGTCATAATAGTGGAGGTAGGTACCGCCAGCCTGTTGGCGGTAATACCTCCACTACAGCACCGACCGCCGGGGTCGCAATGACCCCCATAATCTGTGAGAAAATATGCCAATGGGTGTGATTCAGACATCTGGATTAACTGACCCCTCTTTTATTACATAATATGTATAACAGCTTTTAACAAATGTAAGTGAGACTTAAATTATCTGAAACACACTGAAAAGTGCTTTGAGTAGCTTATAAATACATCACTCTAGTTCAGCTTCTACGTAGATGAGGTCATAGATGTGTGTTTGTTGTTTTAATAAAAATGAGTAGTGCTTACAATGTTCAAGGAACAACTGACTCATGCGTAAAAATGATTTATTGGATGAAATGGCTAAATTTTAAATGTTTGTTTTTGCAATAATGTAAAAAAAATCTAAAATTAAATCGCAGAATGCATTGATTTGTGATTTCCAAAAGCAGAACTAGAAGTTTGTATTCCTAGTTCAATCCTCTCCTTCCACAGTTTTGTTTGTTTTATATTGGAAGAGATCAGTGGACATTGTATGTGTTATGTAAAACTGATAATAGTGGACAGAGGTTCCATTGTTATCAGAAGCTTAATAGATGTTGTCTATATATATATATGGGTTGTGCGATTTGTTGTCCAAGTATCATATTACACCTGTTTGATAGAGTTTCACATATCAGTTGTAAAATGAGAATGTTGTGCCTCATAACACTTCTCTCATTTCTGTGAACCTGTGTTGTCTCATGCCAGATACTTTCTAAAAAATAAGAAGTCAGAAGTCTCTTGCTGGTACTTTGTGTTCTAAGTGGTAAAGTGGTAACTAAATGATGTGGTTTGAGGAGTGTATTCTGCAGTGTGAACAGGTGTTGATCAGGTTTGTGTTGATGGACATGTGTGACAGATGCGTCTGCCATCTGAATTCTGTCTGCTATTGCTGTCCCTCATTGTAAGGGCCCATCCATCCAACTATGATGCGGGCCAACACTAATGTAGTGTTATAGCCTGCTCCAAGGGCTATAACTGTTGTTAAAAGCCCTGAACCCAAGTTATGTGTCTGAGTTGCAGACAAGGGCTTGTAACACGGAAGAGGGCCTTTAACAAGTGGTATAGCCTGAGGAAGAAGGACTATAAGGCTATTAGAACATTAGAAAATAAAGACAAACATTGGAATGTTGGAGCTCCAAGCTTATGCCAGCCATTATGAGCCTGGAGCTACTGCATTGTTTTCAGTGGAACATTCAACATTCAAATGTTCTTATATGATAGATGGAGGCCTGGCATACCAAGGTTGAATAAGGGTGTCTGACAATGGTGGATAGGGGGGCTAACAAAAGAGGACTGAGGTTCAGCTGACAGACCTTTCTCCGGCATGATGGATGGGTGTCCTTTGGGATAAACCCTAAATACGACAAATGGATATCCATCTACCTGATGGACGGATCAATTGAACCTGATGGAGGAATGATGGTTTATCTGCTAAATCTTAGCGCAGGTCCTAAGTTTGCATCTGAAAGACTCAATTAGAGACTGAACAACCACATTTGAGTCTTAAACAGTTTGTGAGTTATGTTACTTTCCATACTTCTGTGGTCAGAGAATCACACATCTATGTTCACGAGTTCAAGGATACACACTGAAGGGGGTATTGATAAAGGTAAATTTACAAATGATTACATCTACACATGTAAATGTACGCATATTTGTTAATAAATGTACCATGTTTGGCTATTCACCATTTCCAAGTGTAAATTTACTACATAATAGAGAGTTATACAAAGGAAATAAGAAATTGTGGCAAATGTATTAATGTGAGGGTATTGCTATTAACTTTCCAAATGTAGACTGAGTGCTCCACCACTGGGGTGGAGGCTTCCCTGTGGTAAAGTATAGGGAAAACGAAAAAAAACTATATTAAACCTAAAAAAAGTAAAACAATTTTCATGATAAATAATTATGTCACTTAAGTTTCTATATTTCTTTTGTATTTTACATTTACAAAAGAGCACTACCAATTAAATGTTGAATTACATATTTCATCAATTTAAATATATTAACTGACTTCATCATTTATTAAAAAATTCCAAAATGAAATGTTTATATTTATATTTGCATTAAAAATTCAAAAAGGTGTTTATGGAATTAATTTAAAATAATTTCATTTATTTTTAATTTTAAAGAAGTAGTATTTTATCTTACAATGATATACATGTATATATATTTTTTAAATTAAGTTAAATGTGTCTTTTTTTTAAATGTTTGAAACAAATACATTTATTTCAACATTGTTTACCCTGGGGTTCTATTTTTAGCCCCTGCCTCCATTATTTCCTGCAGAAGGGTGTTGCAGTATCCATGGCTGACCATGTGTGGTGCTGGCCATACTCCAGGTCTCAGCAGGAAAACACTTGGGGGCAGATTTAAGAGCCCCTAGCGCCTCCTTGGGCCACATTTGTGACATTCTTTTTACACTAATGTGGATCAACAAGGACAATATTGCCATGCCAGATTTACAAAATGGTGCAATGCATGCATTGTGCCACTTTGTAAACCTTTGAGCTACATTATGCCTGCGCCAGGCATAACATATGCAAAGGGGGCATTTCTGCAGCATTAGGGGGGCAGAAAAAATGGCGCAAGGAAATCTAAGTAATTTATTTGCGGTATTTTTGTTGACACCTTTAATGCCTGCTAGGGGGCTCCCATTACTTTAAATGGACCTCTGGGTGCATCAAAGGATTAGCATCAGAATTTGTGATGCAAAAACTAGCGTAAAAAATGATGATGCTAGTTCCCTAACTACCACCATGGTGCACCATATATTAAATACAGCGCACACATGGTGGAGTTAGGGGGCGCTAAGGGGCACAAGAAAAGTGGTGCTGCACAAGCTGCAGCACCACTTTATATAAATCTGCCCCCTAGTACTGTTCTGAATTCTGCTTGGCTGTAGTAGCTCTACTGGTGCAGTTTCGTGATTAGCAATGGCCTCAGTCTTTTGTGCATGGGTATCTGTCACTCCCTAAGCACCTCCTTAGCCCTTTCTAGACCCCTTTGTATGCCTCCCTAAACCTTTTCTATTTACTAGTAGATATCCCAATTTCCTAGCCAATGCCCCTGCTCCCTCCCTTATTTACTACTAAGTAGTAGACTTGCATGTGTGTGGAAATTCCCATAAAAAGGAGAGGTGGAGATTTTCCCCTGTAGATGTAAGAATTGCATTATGCAGTTAGTAAGTAGTACTACAGAAGTACTACTTTACATACTACAAGATGCAGTTTGTGAATCAAGCCCTGAGCTTGGTGGCTTTGGGACCCCTCTGCATAAATTCTTCCTCAGCACCTTCTTTGAGTAGATTACATTTCTCTTTGTTTTGCTTGCACTTATATTTACATTGTTTTATCATAATTTCTGCTCATTGTTGAGGATAAACCTACTTCATAATTTTTTCTTCCCTTTGTATGTTTGCCTCCATAAATGTATTGACTCCTCTTGTCGTCAGTCTGATATTAAACATGCCAGTGATTTTGGGCCAGATGTAGGAAGCTCTTTGCACGTCGCAAACAGCGAATTCCGCTGTTTGCGGTGTGCAAAAAGCACATCGCGATGCACAAACCTAGTTTTGCGATTCGGTAACCTGGTTACCGAATCGCAAAAGGAGTATGCGACTCACAATTAGGAAGGGATGTTCCCTTCCTAATTGGACTCTCAGTGCAATGTAGGATTGGTTTGAGCCCGCGAACGCGGTCGCAAACCAATCGCAGTTTGCACCCATTTCAAAAGGGGTGCTAACCCATTTGCAAAAGGGAAGGGGTCCCCATGGGACCCCTTCCCTGTTGTGAATGTCAATGTAAATATTTTTTCAGAGCAGAAAAAAAATGAAACGAAAACGTTTCATTTTTTGTTTTTGTAATGCATCTCGTTTTCCTTTAAGGAAAACGGGCTGCATTACAAAAAAAAAAAGTGCTTTCTTAAAAAGCAGTCACAGACATGGTGGTCTGCTTTCCGCAGCAGACCACAATCCCTGTGAGGGCCGCCATTTGCAAGGGGGTCACAAATTGCGACCCACCTCATGATTATTCATGAGGTGGGCCTTTGCGACCCCCTTGCGAATCGCAGCTGGTGTCACGGACACCATCCTACATTCCGATTTGCGACTCGCAAATTGCGAGTCACTCTGACTCGCAATTTGCAAGTCGCAAAGCGGAACCTACCTACATGTGGTTCTTTGAGCCTTATCATGTTATACTCTTTCTTTTTCCCCACCATTTGTTTTGTCTTGTATCTATGTTCTGTCCATTAATATGTATGTCATAGTGTTGTGACCTGGATAGACAGTGACTGTGGCACTACTCAACTACACTCTTACTCCATCAGTCTCATTCTTACGCAGCCCCCCTCCCCAACCCTTAAAAGGCCCCAGTGAGCCCATCCCCAGGGCTGCACCTCATTTAAAAGAGGAAGGCCTGGGTGGACCCCTCTCTGAGCCTCTTAAGGACCTGGGGACACAGTAGTTTGCCTTCCCGCATAGCCAGGGCTGGAAAACATATGTTTGCTCTTGCCTGGCTTAAGCATTTTTAAATCTCCCACCAAGTGGGAACAAACATGCTTCCCCTGCCTGCAAGAGCACGGGCAGGTAAAGCATGTTAGCTCTCACCTGGTGGGAGATTTAAAAATGTTCCCGCTGGGTGGGGATAGACATTTGTTTCTGAGCATGCGCTACAGCAGGCAGGAAAACACATATTGCTCCTGCAAAGCATGAGTAAGCATAACCAGCTGCTCCGCTAGGTTGGAGCAGCTGGGGCTCCCTCCGTGGCACCAACTTGCTGCTTGCTAATTGGGACACTATCTGAGCTGTGGCGCTGTTATAATTTAGTTTTATCATGATGTATTGTCTAACCAGTCAGAGATGAGTACAGATATAAGAATGAGCCTAGATCATTTCACATTTCTTCATTTGGTCATTGAGTTTGTCTATGCTTTTTTCATAGGCAGCTATCTCATGCAAATCAGACAGCCATGTACGATAAAAGAGGGTATGGGGGATATGCAGTGGTGCAAGATCGCCACCTTTGCCACAGCCCAGCCATGGAGAGCCGTAGTTTAGGATGTGAGACTTTTCCAGTAGGACTGATTTACTGTGCAACAAAGAAAGTGGTTCATAAGCACCAAAACTACCTCTAGTTCACTCTTTAACATTTAACATATCCCAGAACAATCACCAATAATGCAAAAGGTTTGTAAAATCCAACAGGACATGCACTATATTGAAATCCAGAGCAGAGCATCTCCAGCACTTAGAGTTGATGACGCAGAAAAAGAAGGTCCGACATATATTCATACATATCGTTTAATCAAAACGTATAATGAAGTGTGATTTTAGTAAAGAAAATAATGTACGAGGGAAATTGCGCCCTCGAGGTAGTTCGCCATCATTGTAAACGAGCTTTATTAATCATGAAGTATTAAAAATGTAGTAATCCGTCATAATTGCAAATGTATGCCATGATTTCTTGTTTGAAAACTGTTTTGCTTAGCTTAAATTTAGTACAGGCTTTGGCCTAGTTGCCTGGTCTCAAATTCTAACTGCGTGGCTTTTTCCTTGAACTAATGAAACATATATTCTTGCTTGAAGTTGTATTTTTCCAGTAGAGCTGACTGATACACTTATCTCCAAGGTTTCGTACTAGGCCGATTTCATCCCCTTTGATACAAGGTCAGTCTGCAGGTGCAGACAATGAAGGTACAGATAGTAAAATAATTGGCAACCCATGTTACAACTTGTGTTCCAAGGCTCCAAGGACAGTGTATGCATAAATGAGCGCTAGTAAAAGACAATTATCATTGGACAATTTGAAGCCAACCTATGAACCCTCCAATGGAAGACCCTGCAGAATTTGGAATGTTTCTTACTTAAACCCACTGGACAAAGAGAGGTCAGCCATTTTTCCTCAATACCAGTTTGAAGCCAGATGCCAGACTCCATTTTGGACGACACCCTGATGCCCTTTTCTCTATCTGAGAGAAAGAGACTTTCAGAATTCTCACCCTAGAGACTTTAACTTTGATTTGCCCCGTCTTGCCTAAGCAGTAACTTTGCCCCATTCTCCTTGCCACTGCAAGGAAGCTTGCCCTTAACTTTGCCCCTTTGAAACTTGCCCCATGCTGATCAACCGGTACCTGAAGGACGAAGACTTTTCTTGAATGCTGATTGTATTTGGTAAATATGAAAGGATAAATGTATTATGCATTGTGTTTTTCCTTTTAGGTACCAACTGCTATTTTGATAGGGTCCTAGTTAGAAGTTTTCCAAATTTGTGTTGACTAAATTCGTTTTGCATGAAGCCCCACATGCCAATGCTAATTAGAGGTTAGTCGAGGTATTCATTCAATGTACCATGCTAAATTGAAATCTTGTTATGCTGACCAATGTATGAAATTAGTCAAATACAGTTAGTCATATTAGTGATTTGTATTGCCATAACTGAGTGTATCATTATCCAGATTTTGCGTAGATTGCGTTTCTTCCGCCGCTATGGACAGCCAGTAATGTTCATATACATATATCATTTGGTTTTGAGACTTATATACATCGTGTTAGCTTTGTTAATATAGGGAAATAAATTCAATAACTTTTAATAAACTGGTGTGGTTATTCATGACTGAAAGGTCATGGTGCGCCGAAATACCAACTGTTATTGATTTCTGATGTGCTATATTGATCTATTAATTGAGTATTGATTACCGATTGCAATAGTTATTGATTATTAATCTGAGTGACTCGACTATTTTAGGATGAGGAGAGCCCGACTCGGTTAAAAGATTCACCGACCTCCAACGTGTCCAGGTACAGGTAATTTATAAGGGCTGGACGCGTTATCAGTAGATGGTAGCAGAGATTGATGGTTTAGCCCTTTGGGACCCCATCCGAACAATAGAGTCGAGTTAGAATTTTCTTTGATAAAACAAGTTGGAGGGATGATGATGCCCTAAGTCCCCAATGACTTTCCCGGAATCTCGGAGCTTGCGAATGAGGAACATGGAGGTATGAGAATGGTTTCGGCGTTTCTAGTGACGGTATGAGTGAAGTTAGGGTTTTGCGCTTGCACAGCTTATTGCCGCAGACTAATTGAGAAGTTTGTGAGGATTTAGGGGGTTAAAAGATATTAGAGGAGTGTTACTCTAAAAGTGTGAGAGTAGGGAAGTCGCCGAACTTCACATGTGTGTAGCGCTTTGTGCAAAAAAAAATTGTCCACGTGGTTGTTGATGTTGAGACGGGCCCTGCGAGGTCAAGAGACTCCGGAGTATGTTGAAAAGTGTATGTGACACTTGTTTGATGTTGTGATCTGGTCAGGTTTAATAGGTTGATCGGGCGTGGTCAACAAGTCGGTATGAATGTTGCAGAGTGAAAGAAAACTTTTACTTTGAGATTTGACTAATTCTAAAGTGCACTAGAATAGTTCATTGATCAGTTGAGAGTAAAGTTTGCGGGTCAAATTTTGCTTGCGAAAGTGGGAAACCGAGAAAGATGGAATAACTGCTGAGGCTAGTGAAAAATCCCTAAGGTTTCTGAAGCGATTGTATTACCTTTCCTGTAGTAAACCGACAGATCTGTTTATTCTTTTGGTTAAGTGCTCGCGTTATATTGCAGAAATTAGTTTATGAGTGAAGCCGAATGAAAAGAGGACAAGCCGCGGGACTTTGTCAGCCGCAGTGTGTGAGTGTGACGTCACTAGGAGCCACGCTGGGATAGGTCGGTTGGTGAGAAGGGTCGCGCACGGATTGGACGCAGTCCGTGAAGTGCAATTGGAAGGGGAAAGGCAAGCGAAGAGTATTCCGGGAATTAAAGTCGCTTATTGATTACATATTTTAGAAAAACAAAAGACGGAAAGATGAAATTTTTCAAAGCATTTAAGAGTGCCATGAGGGGAGATGTTTATATTAAAGCAAATGTAGGAGAAGAAACACCGCCTGAGGGTACACCAGCTTACATTGTCATTGAAGAAAAGGGTGTAGCACCATGTCTTTGGTTAAAACAATGGTGCAAATTAACAGAGAAACATGGAAGTGTAGCGCTCCCTATCCACGGGTCGTTTAATCTAAGAGTTTTAGAAAATCTGAGATTTGCGCTATACGACATGAAAGTACCTCCAAGACCAGCACAGTTTGAGGCACTAGCAATTTGGGAGCTAATAGCTAGAAACCAACAACAAAAGAAATTTGAGACAAGAATAAGAAAAGTAGAAAAGACACTAGCGGATGCTAGATGGGACAGCACACAAAAGGTTTGGAGATCAGACGTATTGCAGGGGATGAAATTGTTTCCAGCGATTACTGATGAAGTGGAGACGGGAGGAAGGAAAGCCACCTATAAGACAAACAGGAGTCAGTCCAGAGATAGAGAGAACAATAGAAACTCGAAAATGGGAGACGAGTCAGATGATGAGGAGTTCATTATACAATTGCTGAATGATCGCCCGCCACCATACGTGGAAAGCGAAAAAGGCTCAAGCATTAGTACTGCCCCTCCAGAACCAATACAGGGTAATGTAACACCAAATTTGAGAATATCTCAGAGGCCGAGCAGCTCCGACATGCCTTTCTCACCACAAATACCACAGATTCAGAGAATATACCCAGACGTGCCGACATTGAAACCTGCTGATAACTATCAGCCACAGGTTCAAAGGCACTGTTGTGATGAGCATAACATGGGAATGACTTCTGATTCAATGGCGCAGGGAGGACAAAACTATCAGAGACCGACATTGATTCAAGCTGAATCAACACAGTTCTCGATGCCCCAAAAGCAGACACAAGAAGTGCGAGTAATAGAAAGCCAGTTAGGTATGCCAGCAATGATGAACCAAAATGTGGGGATTAACATGCCACAGAATTCGGGGAACAGACAGAATCCAGACGCAATATCTCTACCTATCACTGTAGGTCCACCAGTACCACTGTACATACAGGCAAATTCAAGCACAAGCGACCAAGGGTTAATGATACAGAATGGGATAGGGAGAAGATGCATAGAAACCACTCCAGAGACAACTCCGATAGCGGCACTGCCAAATGGATCTGGGTCCTTGTCAGAATTTAGTCCAATTCCAATTTGTGCTCCGTCAACTGTGGTAAGGTCACATCCACCACTATTAGTACCGTTAACCTCACAGACTGAAACATTACAGAAACCATCAGTGGCAGTTGATGTAACTGCTACACTGATGGGACTGAACGCGCAACAGTTAACACAATGGTTCAACAGCCTGAACTCCCCACAGAGTGCATCTAGCGGGAAGGGAGAAGAATACCCGAATAAAATAAGGTTGGGTATGGAGGCAGATGAACTGGTAGAGGGAACAATGGGTTTGAACAGATTAGAATCATACACAGAGGAAGAACTAAGATACATGTGCCCTAGGATTACAAGAGAAGTAAGCAGCATACATAAGAAGTTACAAGAAATTGCAGACAGAAACGAGATCGATATAAGTAAGACTAAACACCTGAGAAGTTACAGGTTAGACTTTGAGACAAAAGATTTTGAACACATGAGATCCGCAGGGATGAAAACACACCTTAAAGAGATACTGCAGAGTGCACAGGTCTAGAGATGTTTAGACAAGGGGGAAAGCAGGTGGGTTAAGAAAAATGAGAAAAAGAAAGAAAATACTCTAGAGCGGAATGAGAAAAAACAACAGAATGACGACCTGATAACTATGTTACCAATGAGAGAGACAGCAGGGGGAAAACTTGTACATGTACCATGGCACAGGTGTGATATTCAATCCTTTACGGATGACTTTCCCAAATTGAGAGAGAAGCCGATTGAGTGGTATCAACAAACAGATAGATTTGTGAAACTCGCAAAGTGTCTCTGGGAAGACCTGAATACTTTGTTTGAAATTGTGGTTCCGGCGGATTTGTGGGAAGATTGTAAAAGGGCTGTAGGTTATAAGACGAGTGAACCAGAGAGAGACAGGGACATAGGTGTGCCATCACCCACGGTAATGAGCTTATACCATAAGGTGATCGAGCACTTGAAAACCAAGGTTGCGTCGAAAAATGTGGATTGGCAGAGGATTGACAGAACAGCCCAAGAGGTTAAAGAGTCTATACATGCGTATTATGAGAGGTTGTTGAAAGCGTTTAAAAATTACAGTGGCACGGAAACGATTGAGGCAAAGCACATGCTCCATTTTGTGTTCAGGTTTGTGGAAGGGTTGAGACCCGAAATCAGCCAGATGATTAAAACGCATTTGATTTGTTGGCAGTCAAAGTCGATCGATGAAGTGTTGAATTATGCTAAATACTGCAGTGATGAGATTGAGACCAAACAGAAATGATTGAAAGAAAAGATGATGGTGATGCAGCTTAGAGCAGCTCAGACAGGTTTGCAAGGGTTGCAAGGGTTTCAACAACAGGTGCCGCAGCAGCAGCAACAGGGAAACGCTATGTTTCAGCCGCAGTTGAGAGGCAGAGGCCGAGGAGGTTTTGTGAATAATGGTCCTGATTTGAATACCGTTATGATTCCAAATGGTATACAGGCAATGAAGAAGGTGATGCCATGTCACACGTGCGGAATCGTCGGGCATTGGAAACGGGAGTGCCCAATGATGGTGCAGGAAGGTGTAGGTCAGCAAAACAATGATGTCAATGCATTCCAGACTATGAGAGGACCGAAACTGAGAGGTCCAAACCCAAATTTCCAAAACAATATGAACCAGCTGCAGGGTTTACAACCCATGCGACCGCAACAGGTGGAAATGCCCCGTGTGCAAATGGCACAATTGCAGCCAATGCAACAGCAGTTTCCTATGGTACCTAATCAGCAAATGCAAATACCTTTAGCACCAATGAATCAGCAGCAAGCAATGCTTCCTCAACAGGTCACGGGTCAAGGAATGAATCAAAATGGCACAGTACACCAGTTCCCGTTACACAGTGAGAATGGAATAAACGATGTATGGGAAAGTCAAAGTTCAGATGAGGAGGGAAATTGTGTGCTTGCAGCATCTTTGGAAGTTGATCAAAAGGGTCCGTATGTGGAGGGAAGAGTTATGGGTCATCGCGTTTCATTCTTGGTTGACACAGGAGCTACACGTTCCACTGTCAGGAGCATTGAAGTACCAAATTTGCCACTTTCAGGGAGAACAGTTCAAGTAGTGGGAGTAGCAAATAGGTACCTGACGATCCCAATCACAGATCCAGTACAAGTCAGAATTGGAAACTATCAAGGGTCACATAAATTTGTGGTATGTGACTCAAGCCCGATATCACTGTTAGGGAGAGACCTATTGTGCAAATTGGGATGTTCAATTATGTGTTCGAACAATGGAATTAAAATTCAGACGAGCAGTGATGGGGAAGAAGAGGACAGTGTAGGAGGGGATGAGGTGGAGACTGTCGATGAAGAGTATCCCCTGATTACCCTTTATCCGATGATCACTGAAGCAGATATTCCTGCTGAGTTACAGGAAACAGTCAGAAAAGAAGTGTGGGATATGACAGGAAAAGAGGTGGGATTGGTGAAAGGAGTGGAACCAGTGAAAGTGACCGTAAAACCCAATTGTTGGAAAATGGGTTATTGGTAGGGCAGGTAGGTACCTACACCTAGCAACAAGCCACTAACCTCCACCTAGGTACAGTTAGGTCTCAGTAAATTAATCCCAGCTCAACCCTTGGTAGCTTGGCAACGAGCGTCAAGGCTTAACTTAGGAGACAAAGTGTAAAGCATTCAAATATCACAAAACAGTAATTAAATAAAACACAGGAAACAGTTTAAAAATCCAAAACCAATTTATAAAAATAGTTTATATTTTTATCTTTAAAATGACACAAAAACGATTAAAATCGGTTCAGGGGAACCGGAGATTTGAATTTTTAAAGAATTATTACTTTTCTAGCGCTTAGAAACAAAAAGCGCCAATCGGGTCATCTGGTTGCACCTCGACCGGGGCAAAGTCAAACTTTCAGGCCGACCGCGATGGAGCCCTGCTCGGCTACAGGTCGCGGGAGGCCTCGGTTACAAAGTTACCTTCTGACTTAGTCTTTATTTTGAAGTTTTTCTTCACCGGGACGAACCTGCCAGTTGAATCCAACCTCCTGGAGCCCTTGTCCGGATACGCGATGTGGGTTTCCTCGGTGGAGACTTTTACCTTCGGACTTAGTCATTTTTTCGAGATGAAAATCCTTCGACCGGGGTAAACCTGGATCTTGATCCGACGTCCATGGAGCCCTTCTCGGATACGATGGCTGTGAGGTCCCGGTCAACTTTTTACCTTCGGACTTAGTCTCTTTTTTGGATGTTTTTCTTTACCGGGATGAACCACGAAGTCAGGCCGGGTCGCGGTTGAGGCAAGCCGGCTAGAATTTCCGCGGCGGGTCGGTCCCTCTCTGGAGCTTTTTTCCAAAAATTCTCAAATCTTTTCCAAACTTCTGGGGCTTCACCCAGATGTTCTTTTAAGGTTCTTTTGGGGTCCACAGCTCACCCCAAGGGTCCAGAAGTTCTGTGATGGTCCTTGGGGGGTGCGGACTTCAACTCCCAGAATGCACCTGGCGCAAACTCCTTTTTGGCCACTGGACAGTGGTCAGATGGTCGCTTTCTTCAGGAGTTGGTGCAGGGGACTCTGGTTAGCAATTTTTCACCTGTAGCAAACAGGGAGTCCCTCCTTGAACCAGTTGAAGCCAGGCAAAGTCCTTCTTGTGGTGAAGCCCAAGTGTGCAGCTGGTGCAGTCCTTCTGAGTGCAGGTTCCAGGTGCAGGCCAGAGGTCCAGCAGGGCAGTCCTTCTTCTCCTTAAGTTCTTTCTTCTTGAAATTTGGTGGGGATCTGAGGTGTGGGGGCAGGTCTGCCAGTTTTATCCTTGCTCCTGGGTGAAAAGCAGGGGGACCTGGTTCTCCAATCAGGGACAGGGTCATCCCCCTGTGATGACCACTTCCTGGGAAGTGTGGCAAAAATCCATCCCAGAAGGCAACAGTCTCTAAAAATCCAACATGGATGAATCTGATTTTTGGAGGTTACATCTGGCTGAGCCCACCCACTGGTGTGGCTAAAAATCATAAACACACCCCTCTCCTGCCCTCTCCTAATCTAATCAAGGGGGCACCTAATTGTCTGGGGTTGCAGGATGTGGGGGTGTTGCTGGGTGCTCCAAATGTCCTTCTCTGCCTTTGAAGACCAGTTTGGCAGCCCTTCCTGCCTCACCATCTGCTGAGGGGAGATTCTCTCCCCCAAGCACATTCCTTTGTGTGAAGCCAGGCCACTTCACACCTCATCAAGGCAGCCTGGCAGAAGCTGCTGCAGGCTGGCCAATCAGAGCACAGCAGCAAAAACAATGCAGAGCTGAAATTGGCAACTTTTTAGGTAAAGTCTAAACTTTTTACCTGAACAAGTTATATTAAATCCCACAACTGGAAGTTGTGGGATTTATTACAACAATTAATTTGATACCAAATTCTTGGTATGTAACATTTAAGGAGACTTTAAAATTTAAAATAAAGTCTGCCCATTCTAGCCTATGAAGGCCATTTACTTCAATGAGGGAAAAACGAATTTGGCTGTTTTTACCTCACCAGGGCTTATAAATCTATTTTTATAAAGTCCCTGCTTATAGTTACATGGCACCCAGCCCTAGGGGCACATAGGGCACACCTTAGGGGTGACTTATATGTAAAAATAAGGTAGTTTAAGACTTTGGAAGTACCTTTAATTCCAAAGTCGAATTTGCATATAACTTTAATTTAAAAGCAGCCAGCAAGGCAGGCTTGCTTTTAAAATGACACTGGGCACCTCAGCAATGCACCTAGGTGTGCACCACCTATGCTGTGGTCCCTAAACCTACATGCCCTACCATATACTAGGGACTTATAGGTAGGTTAACTTAGCCACTTATAATTAGCCTAATTTGCATATCCATTTTACACAGAGCACAGGCCCTGGGACTGGTTAGCAGTACCCAGGGCACCATCAAAGTCAGGAAAACACCAGCAAAAAGAGGAAAATGGGGGCAAAAAGTTATGGGGCCTCTGCAATCAGCCCTGTTTTCTCACACAACCCCCCCCCCCAGCCCACACGCCCAGGAGACTCAGCCCAACCCTGTGAGAGTCTTCCTGGCTTGTTAGGCGAGGAAGACAGTGAAGAAAACTGGCTGTCCTTTTGCATGGCCTACTCTGCCTTATACCCTCCTGTCAGGGTCACTCCCTATGGGTAGTGAAGCCATCCCAACAGTAAAAGGACCCAACTCAAACTGATACTTTCCTCTAGGGGGGTCTTCCTCCTTTCTCTCTGCCAACTTGGGTAGTGAGGTGCCCACCTCCTCTACTCCAAACTTTGCTAGGGCAACACCTAGCTTACCCAAAGAGGTCACCCAACACTTGAGCAACCCCACCATGACCAATAGGGTCAGGGGGCCTACTTTGCCATTGGCCCTGGTGTCAGCCTCCCAGGCCAAGTACATTGCTGCCAGGAAGGCTAGCACCCAGCAGAGGCTACTGACAGCTGTCAGTACCCAGAACCACACCCTAAGCTCTCCACTGACAGGTGGCTGAGCTGCTTTAGGGGCATCTTTGGGGTCCTGGCACCCCTCTTGCTGTCTAGAGTGGGGGGCTACCACTTCCTGTGGCAGACACCCTCCTTCCACTCTCCCTTCTGTCAGTGCAGGGGCAACACCCTGCATCTGGACAGCTGCCTGACTACTCAGGACTTCCTTGGGGTCAGGGGAGGCCTCACCAGTGCCAACTCTGGGCTCCCCCCCTACTGGGGCAGAAGGCCTTTGGCTCCCTGGAACTCTCTTTAAGAGTGGCCTATCCTTCCTTTTCTTCTTTCCTTTTCTTGGGGACCCCTGTCTCCTAACTGTAGGGACTGACTCCCCAGGACTTTAGGTTGGGGGGGCGCCCTGGGCGACCACCCCATCTGTGACCAGACTCACCTCTGGGAGGTCATTGCCCAGGATACAATCTAGGGGAAGGTCAGCACTGACTACCACCCTAATCCAGTCAAGGATACCCTCCCTCTCTAGGGGCACTATGGCTACAGGTTTGGAGGTGACCTCCCCTGTGGCTATCCTGACTTTCTTTGTCTTTCCTGGGACATACATGTCTGGGGTCACTAACCGGTCACTCACTATAGTGTGACTGGCACAGGTGTCTCTCAGGCCAGTGGTAGGGATCCCATTCACTTGAATGTGGTGGAAGTGCCTACTCCCACCCTCAGGGATCACCAGCTTACCATCTGGTCCTGTCTCCCAGCTCAATGCTAGGAGGACTTCATCATCTGAGGAATCCTCCTCTATGGCTACACTGGACAGCCCAGTGCTAACCACCTTCCTTGGACAGGCTGCATCTCCTTTGAAGTGACCTGTCTGCTGACAGTCAAAGCAAGCCCTACTGTCCAAGAGCTTTTTTAACCCTGGGTCTAACTGTCTCTGCTGGTCAGAGTGGGAGTGGGATTTACTCTCCTCCTTCTTAGGGTTCTGGGGTACAGAGGGAGTCTCTGTGGTGGGCTTACCACCTCCCTCCTTAGGTTTTTGGGGACCTGTCCCCCCCTTCTTGGAGTCTCCCCCCTGGGACTTGACAACCACCCTGGTTCTCAACCACTCATCAGCTGCCTCCCCTAGCTCTCTAGGGTTGGTCTGCTTAGAGTCCACTAGATGCTGGCGTAACCTTTCTTGGGTACAATTGGTCAAGATGTGCTCTCTCATGATCAGATTGTATAACCCCTCATAAGTATCTACTTTGTTACCAATAATCCAGCCCTCTAGTGCCTTTAGTGAAATGTCCACAAAGTCAACCCAAGACTGGGTACTGACCTTCTGGGTGTCCCTGAACTTCATTCTATATTGCTCTGGGGTCAGACCAAACTTCTTGGCTAAGCACCTCTTCATACTAGGGTATGAATCTGCCTCCTCCCCCCTTAAGGTCAGAAGCCTATCCCTCCCTGAGTTGGGGACCAACTCCCACAAAAGGGAACCCCAGTATTGAGGCCTAACCCTTCTCATTTGGAGTGCCCTCTCAAAGGCCCCCAGCCACTTATCTATGTCATCCCCCTCTTCATAAGCAGGAACCACCCCCTTGGGTAATCTGGGGCAAACTCCCCCACCCATGGACATCTCAGCTTCTTTATCGCTGCCTCCATCTCTTTTCTCTTTGTATGCCCACTTTTTCTTTTCTAGGGCCAGCTTCTCTGCTTCCAAAGCTATGTATGCTAGCTGGGCCTCCAGCTCTCTTTCTCTGATGGATGGGTTCTCTCCTCCTGAAAGGACCCCTTTCCCACCACTAGCTTTGGATCTGCCCCTAGTGACTGTATTTACTGAGGACCGTTCTTCCTCATCCTCACTTGGGCTCAGATGCCTTCCCTCCCCTGAGTGATTAGAGCTTGCATCCTCCCTTCTTTCTCCCTCCTCTGGAGCTTCTTCTGACTCTACCTCTTGGGCCTCAGCCCATGCTGTCAGGGATGTGATCAGGATTTGCTTCCTGAAATCAGTGGTTGCAGGCAACCCTCTTTCAATACACAACCCCCTAAGCTGGACTACTGTCAGTGTGGGTAGGCTAGCCAGATCAAGCTCCATGGTTCCCTAGTTTTGTGTCAACAAAAACTTTTTGCAAAAATTGGAAACAAGAATTTAGAAAAATTTCAAAAATTCAATAATTGAAATTAATCCAAATTAAAAATTAAAAACAATTTTTGCACTAGGACAATTTAAAGGATTTTTAATTTGTTTTACCTAAAACTGTAGCGTGATATTGAACACAAGTACAGGATCCCGTCGCTGCTTCCAATTATGTTGGAAAATGGGTTATTGGTAGGGCAGGTAGGTACCTACACCTAGCAACAAGCCACTAACCTCCACCTAGGTACAGTTAGGTCTCAGTAAATTAATCCCAGCTCAACCCTTGGTAGCTTGGCAACGAGCGTCAAGGCTTAACTTAGGAGACAAAGTGTAAAGCATTCAAATATCACAAAACAGTAATTAAATGAAACACAGGAAACAGTTTAAAAATCCAAAACCAATTTATAAAAATAGTTTATATTTTTATCTTTAAAATGACACAAAAACTATTAAAATCGGTTCAGTGGAACCGGAGATATGAATTTTTAAAGAATTATTACTTTTCTAGCGCTTAGAAACAAAAAGCGCCAATCGGGTCATCTGGTTGCACCTCGACCGGGGCAAAGTCAAACTTTCAGGCCGACCGCGATGGAGCCCTGCTCGGCTACAGGTCGCGGGAGGCCTCGGTTACAAAGTTACCTTCTGACTCAGTCTTTATTTTGAAGTTTTTCTTCACCGGGACGAACCTGCCAGTTGAATCCGACCTCCTGGAGCCCTTGTCCGGATACGCGATGTGGGTTTCCTCGGTGGAGACTTTTACCTTCGGACTTAGTCGTTTTTTCGAGATGAAAATCCTTCGACCGGGGTAAACCTGGATCTTGATCCGACGTCCATGGAGCCCTTCTCGGATACGATGGCTGGGAGGTCCCGGTCAACTTTTTACCTTCGGACTTAGTCTCTTTTTTGGATGTTTTTCTTTACCGGGACGAACCACGAAGTCAGGCCGGGTCGCGGTTGAGGCAAGCCGGCTAGAATTTCCGCGGCGGGTCGGTCCCTCTCTGGAGCTTTTTTCCAAAAATTCTCAAATCTTTTCCAAACTTCTGGGGCTTCACCCAGATGTTCTTTTAAGGTTCTTTTGGGGTCCACAGCTCACCCCAAGGGTCCAGAAGTTCTGTGATGGTCCTTGGGGGGTGCGGACTTCAACTCCCAGAATGCACCTGGCGCAAACTCCTTTTTGGCCACTGGACAGTGGTCAGCTGGTCGCTTTCTTCAGGAGTTGGTGCAGGGGACTCTGGTTAGCAATTTTTCACCTGTAGCAAACAGGGAGTCCCTCCTTGAACCAGTTGAAGCCAGGCAAAGTCCTTCTTGTGGTGAAGCCCAAGTGTGCAGCTGGTGCAGTCCTTCTGAGTGCAGGTTCCAGGTGCAGGCCAGGGGTCCAGCAGGGCAGTCCTTCTTCTCCTTAAGTTCTTTCTTCTTGAAATTTGGTGGGGATCTGAGGTGTGGGGGCAGGTCTGCCAGTTTTATCCTTGCTCCTGGGTGAAAAGCAGGGGGGCCCTGGTTCTCCAATCAGGGACAGGGTCATCCCCCTGTGATGACCACTTCCTGGGTAGTGTGGCAAAAATCCATCCCAGAAGGCAACAGTCTCTAAAAATCCAACATGGATGAATCTGATTTTTGGAGGTTACATCTGGCTGAGCCCACCCACTGGTGTGGCTAAAAATCATAAACACACCCCTCTCCTGCCCTCTCCTAATCTAATCAAGGGGGCACCTAATTGTCTGGGGTTGCAGGATGTGGGGGTGTTGCTGGGTGCTCCAAATGTCCTTCTCTGCCTTTGAAGACCAGTTTGGCAGCCCTCCCCCTTCCTGCCTCACCATCTGCTGAGGGGAGATTCTCTCCCCCAAGCACATTCCTTTGTGTGAAGCCAGGCCACTTCACACCTCATCAAGGCAGCCTGGCAGAAGCTGCTGCAGGCTGGCCAATCAGAGCACAGCAGCAAAAACAATGCAGAGCTGAAATTGGCAACTTTTTAGGTAATTTCTAAACTTTTTACCTGAACAAGTTATATTAAATCCAACAACTGGAAGTTGTGGGATTTATTACAACAATTAATTTGATACCAAATTCTTGGTATGTAACATTTAAGGAGACTTTAAAACTTAAAATAAAGTCTGCCCATTCTAGCCTATGAAGGCCATTTACTTCAATGAGGGAAAAACGAATTTGGCTGTTTTTACCTCACCAGGGCTTATAAATCTATTTTTATAAAGTCCCTTCTTATAGTTACATGGCACCCAGCCCTAGGGGCACATAGGGCACACCTTAGGGGTGACTTATATGTAAAAATAAGGTAGTTTAAGACTTTGGAAGTACCTTTAATTCCAAAGTCGAATTTGCATATAACTTTAATTTAAAAGCAGCCAGCAAGGCAGGCTTGCTTTTAAAATGACACTGGGCACCTCAGCAATGCACCTAGGTGTGCACCACCTATGCTGTGGTCCCTAAACCTACATGCCCTACCATATACTAGGGACTTATAGGTAGGTTAACTTAGCCACTTATAATTAGCCTAATTTGCATATCCATTTTACACAGAGCACAGGCCCTGGGACTGGTTAGCAGTACCCAGGGCACCATCAAAGTCAGGAAAACACCAGCAAAAAGAGGAAAAAGGGGGCAAAAAGTTATGGGGCCTCTGCAATCAGCCCTGTTTTCTCACACCAATGTAACCTTTCCTCAGACCCCACAGTACCATATGGCACAAGACACCCTCATGAAAGTCGCCCAACTCATTGATGAGTTTGTAAAGCAGGGGGTACTGAAAGAGGTGTTAAGCAGTCCATGTAATTCACCAATCATGGGACTAATAAAACCAAGTGGAAAGGTCCGAATTGTGCAGGACTTGAGGAAAATAAATGACATAATAATAAAATGTTGCCCTGTAGTACCAAATCCAGCTGTGATAATGTTTCAAGTCCCTTGTGATGCTGAGTGGTTCTCAGTCATCGACTTGTCACAAGCATTCTTTTCGGTGCCTCTTCATGAGGACAGCCAATTTCTCTTTTGTTTCAAATTCTTAGACAGAGTTTACAGTTGGTGTCGAATTCCTCAAGGGTTTTCGGAGTCACTGTCAATTTTCAATCAGATTCTAAAGAAAGATTTGGAAGCATTGGAGTTGCCATTCGAGTCAACCCTAGTACAGTACATTGACGATTTACTGATTGCATCTAAGACAGAAAGTGACTGCACAGCCGACACCATTGCCCTATTGAACCATTTAGGAAGGAATGGACACAAGGTGTCTCCTTCGAAATTACAATTCTGCCAGAAGAAAGTGAAATATTTGGGTCACCAAATAGAGAAAGGGTCATGAAGAATTATGAAGGAAAGAATAACAAGTGTACTTCAAATGAGTCCCCCAAAGACGAGGAGGGAGGTGAGGAAGTTTTTTGGAATGGTGAGCTTCTGTCACCAATGGATTCCCAACTTCTCAACTCTAGCAAAACCTTTACTGAAACTGACCCAGAAGGATGCATTGGATGAAATTGAGCTGAAAGGAGATGAGATGGATGCTTTTATTGAATTGAAAGAATGCATGTGCAGGGCTCCAGCTTTAGGTATGCCTGACTACACAAAGCCTTTCACATTGTTTTGTCATGAACGTGATGCATGTTCCTTGTCTGTCTTGACCCAAGCCCATGGCGGCGTAAACAGACCAGTAGCATATTTTTCAGCTACTTTGGATCCGGTCGCAGCAGCACTGCCAGGGTGCTTGCGTGCCGTCGCCGCAGTTGGTATCAGCCTCACTCAGAGTGAAGGAATAGTGATGGGACACCCTTTAACAGTCATGGTCCCTCACTCAGTCGAGATACTTTTGACACGTTCTCGAACACAACACATGACTGGTGCTAGACTCACAAGGTATGAAACAATAATTCTGGGATCACCTAATGTGCAGCTGAAAAGGTGCACTACGTTGAACCCAGCAACCTTGTTTCCCAGTGAAAATGCCGAAATTGAGAACGCCAAAGACATCGAGCACGACTGTCTTCAGGTGACTGAATTTTGCACCAAACCAAGACCTGATATCAAAGATACCCGATTCGAAGAAAATTATCAAATTATTTTTGTTGATGGTTCATGTTTAAGAGATGCACTGGGTATATTGAAAGCAGGGTACGCTGTATGTACGGTAACAGGTGTTTTGGAAGCATCTTGGCTTCAAGGAGTTTACTCTGCACAGGTAGCAGAATTGGTAGCCCTTATTAGAGCTTGCCAACTCTCTGCATTGATGAAAGTTACCATTTACACTGACAGCCAGTACGGGTTTGGAATAGTGCATGATTTCGGACAATTGTGGTCACAGAGATGCTTCATGACCTCTTCAGGATCACCAGTGAAAAATGGTGAAAGAATAAGAGAATTGTTACATGCCATCCAACTACCAGGAGAAGTAGCAGTGGTAAAATGCAGTGCACATTCGAAGGGACAAGATTATGTTTCTCTGGGAAATGGATATGCGGATCAAGTCGCAAGGTTTTGCGCATTGAACTGTATATTGCTTAGGGATGAATGGAATTTGATAAGTGAACCAGAACTCGAACCAAGCGAAATATTTGCTCTAAAGGTGGTAGATACGATGGACGAATTGAAATCCTTGCAGAATGATGTCAGTGAGGATGAGAAACTCTCGTGGACCAAATCACAATGTGTAAAGAGACTAGGGGCCATATGTACAAACACATTTTCCCATAGACACAAATGAATTATGGGTTTCAAGTGAAGGGAAATTCTTTCTTCCAAACAGCCTTTTGACACAGATAGCCAGATTTTACCATGGACAACCTCATCTTGGGAGGGATGCCATGATTAGATTGTTTAAAACTGATTGGTTTAACCCCAAATTCCGTCAAGTTGCTGAAGCAGTTTGCCACCGTTGCGTCATTTGCCAACAGATGAACGCAGGGAAGGGAACCGTAGTAAATTTGAGCCACGTTGGAAGAGCAGGGGGTCCCTTCAGCAGGATGCAAATGGACTTCATTGAGATGCCTGTGCATGGAGGCTTAAAGTATGTGTTGGTGGTTGTGTGCATTTTTAGTCACTGGATCGATGCATACCCTACACGCAGGAATGACAGTCTCACAGCTGCAAAACTACTCTTGAGAGAGCTAATACCACGTTTTGGATTCCCGATCTCTTTAGAATCAGATAGGGGAAGTCACTTCAATAATGAAGTAATAAAATTGCTTTGTGCAGCACTGAACATTGAGCAAAAGCTGCATTGTAGCTACCGCCCTGAAGCATCAGGTCTAGTGGAGCAAATGAATTGCACATTGAAATCAAGAATGGCGAAAATATGCGCATCAACAATCTTGAAATGGCCTGACGCATTGCCTTTGGTACTAATGTCAATGAGAAACAACCCTGACAGAAAGACTAGACTGTCCCCACACGAGATTCTCATGGGCAGAGCTATGAGACTTCCAGCAGTTTCTGCAAATGCGCTTTTGAATAATACAGATGATATGGTGTTAGACTACTGCAAAGGTCTAGCTGATGTGGTTCGCTCTTTCTCTCACCAGGTGGAGGCAACCACCTTGCCACCGATCCAAGGTCCAGGACACGCCCTGAAAGCAGGTGACTGGGTCGTGATAAAGAAGCACGTGAGGAAGTCGTGTTTGGAACCCCGTTGGAAAGGACCTTTTCAAGTGATTTTGACGACTACCACCGCTGTGAAGTGTGCGGGAGTTCCCAACTGGATTCACTCCAGTCACACAAAGAGGGTATTGTGTCCCACAGATGAGGAAGTTGAAGCGCTGAAGTTACCAGTACCTGATAACAAAGTGCCAAGCGCTGAGACAGAGCGAAAAAGAACTATAAGCGAACAGGCAGAAATAGAGGAGGGAGAAATATTCTCTGAGGACGAAGCAACTGATTCACTTGGGGAAGACCAAGGAGGAGCCTCAGAAAGCGACGAAGCAGCTGAAGGTAACAAAGAGCCTGAAGAAAGTAACAGAAGCAAAGGGCTTGAAACAGGTGAAGAAGCAGGAGACCCTGATCAGAGGAGGGCTTTCCCAGAAGCAGACGATACAGGAAAAGAAAAGGAAAACCTGATAGACTCCCCAGAAGGAGGGGACAAGGCAGAACAGAACGAAACTGCTCAAACTCCTTCAGAAGAGATTGCAGGTCCATCAAGTGGACACAGTGCAAAAAGAAGACCAAGCATATCGCCAGTAAAATTAAGAATTAGAGAAACGTTGAACGACAGTGAAGGGCCAAGAGTGAAAGAGAAAAGAAAGGAAGTGTCTGTCGTAGTACCAACACCAAGTGAAGAAAAGGACTTGGCCAAAGAGGAAAGTACCAGTGAGAAAGAATCAAAGGGAGATGCAAAATTGAAAAGAAAAAGGATACCGAGTAGGAGGTATTCCGGTCCGGAGTGGGCATACTTAGCCAATAACGATTGGTCAGACGAATTCGTATCCCTCAGTCTCGAGAACAAAGAGGCAGAACTTCATTTTGGCACATGAGAAATAAAACTTCATGAACTTTACTGATTAAAGACATTGATCACCTGATTGACTTTTCAACCGGCTAAGACATTGCTAACTTGATTGACTTTGAAACAGATTTTGAGACAACGCTGCTAAAGAAGACTGTGTGAACATTGAACTCGTTCAGCTTTGTAAATACCTACAAATACGCTTTGATAAAGTGTCTTCAACTTTCTGATTCTATACAGATCATGACTAGCTTCACTACACAGGGGCGTAAGATGAAGTGTTGTAAATACATGTGTATCGGTCTAATAACCGCATGCGTACTAATCATTGTAGCAATAGTTCTTGGAATGCATGGTAAGAATGAGAATGAGACAAATGATGTTCCTACTTCTAAACCTATTATCATTACTGAACTAACAGCTCTGAAGAGACTCGAGCAAGACGAGAGACACTTGCATGATAAGAAGGAACTTTCATCTAACGTTTTTTATCGCTTGCTGAGTGAGTATGTTGAGACCATGGATGCGAAAGATTGTTATGTGTGTACACAAATACCTACCTCAGTGGTGGAAGGGGTGACATATCATAGCATGCCTCTTACGTATGGAATTACATGTAGTATAATAGCTTCCAGATTTTATGGTCAGACGTACATTCATTATTTTTACACTAATTATGATGTTACTTTTGCATATGTCCCCATAATAGGGCACCTGAGTAAAATAGCTAGAGATTATTATGCCAAATTAATGAGGGAATTCTTCGAACCAATGTCACCTTTTCACACAGCTCACGCACATAGAGAGAACCTTACATGCTTGCTTTCACCAGTAGAAATAAATTTCTTAGACCGCACTGATGAAAGGAGGAAAGAAATGAAGGAGGAATTAGAAAAGGAATTACACAAAAGGACATCCGTAGATAACTATGCTTTTGCCGCAATAAAGACACAAGGGAAAATAGCTTTAGATACATTGCACGTAGGGAAATTTTGTATATATAGAGCTGAATCATATTATGACACAGTTTTTGTGGGAACGAGTGAATGCAAACATACGTATGCATTTAAACCTAAGTGGACGTTCATGCTGAATGGACAAGACCCAGTTATTCCTGGAATATATTATATTTGTGGACTCAACGCCTATTATTGTCTTCCTAAAGGATGGTATGGGAGGTGTTATTTGGGAATAGTGTTCCCAAAGATTTACCAACTAGACGACTTAAAGAAATTTCCAAAGCTGTCTGAATCACATCATGTTCAGAAAAGGGAGACAGCTTCTGGTGTGGTAGGAGATATATTTGGAGCATTGATTCCTTCAGTAGGAGTCATATTGAATTCAATCAAAATACGAAAGTTGTCTACTATTGTGGATAACATGCTGACAAAGTTTTCAGGAGCTATAATCCTGATGGATGCTGAACTTGCTGCAGAAAGAGCTATGACTCTTCAAAATTGGCTTGCCTTAGACATTCTTTTAGCAAAGGATGGCGGCGTTTGCAAAATGCTTGGTACACGTCACTGTTGTACATATATGCCAGACAGCAGTGGAAAAATTAAAACAATGCTTACAAATTTAACTAAAGAAAGTGTAGATTTAAAGGAATTGAAAGAACCAGGAGTTTGGGAGAAAGTTGGAAAAGGATTTGCTTCTGTGGGAAATTGGCTCAGCAACGTTTGGAACGGATTGTTACTAAAAATAGTAAAGGGAATATTAATAATATTGATTTGTCTATTAGGTTCTTGGGGAACATGGAAAGCTTTCAAAATGTTAAAAGCAAGGAACAAAAGGAAAAGAGAAGAGAAAATAGAGAACAAAATGGTGGAAATATATAGAGAAAAATCAAAAGGGACTAAAAGAAAAAGGGAATTGACTGAAGTGCCAAATTACTATACAGAATTTTAATGGAATAAAATTTGTGGGTAGATTTGATGTGATGACATAATTAGTCATCAGAGGAGGGATTGATGACGCAGAAAAAGAAGGTCCGACATATATTCATACATATCGTGTAATCAAAACGTATAATGAAGTGTGATTTTAGTGAAGAAAATAATGTACGAGGGAAATTGCGCCCTCGGGGTAGTTCGCCATCATTGCAAACGAGCTTTATTAATCATGAAGTATTGAAAATGTAGTAATCCGTCATAATTGCAAATGTATGCCATGATTTCTTGTTTGAAAACTGTTTTGCTTAGCTTAAATTTAGTACAGGCTTTGGCCTAGTTGCCTGGTCTCAAATTCTAACTGCGTGGCTTTTTCCTTGAACTAATGAAACATATATTCTTGCTTGAAGTTGTATTTTTCCAGTAGAGCTGACTGATACACTTATCTCCAAGGTTTCGTACTAGGCCGGTTTCATCCCCTTTGATACAAGGTCAGTCTGCAGGTGCGGACAATGAAGGTACAGATAGTAAAATAATTGGCAACCCATGTTACAACTTGTGTTCCAAGGCTCCAAGGACAGTGTATGCATAAATGAGCGCTAGTAAAAGACAATTTTCATTGCACAATTTGAAGCCAACCTATGAACCCTCCAATGGAAGACCCTGCAGAATTTGGAATGTTTCTTACTTAAACCCACTGGACAAAGAGAGGTCAGCCATTTTTCCTCAATGCCAGTTTGAAGCCAGATGCCAGACTCCATTTTGGACGACACCCTGATGCCCTTTTCTCTATCTGAGAGAAAGAGACTTTAAGAATTCTCACCCTAGAGACTTTAACTTTGATTTGCCCCGTCTTCCCTATGCAGTAACTTTGCCCCATTCTCCTTGCCGCTGCAAGGAAGCTTGCCCTTAACTTTGCCCCTTTGAAACTTGCCCCATGCTGATCAACCGGTACCTGAAGGACGAAGACTTTTCTTGAATGCTGATTGTATTTGGTAAATATGAAAGGATAAATGTATTATGCATTGTGTTTTTCCTTTTTGGTACCAACTGCTATTTTGATAGGGTCCTAGTTAGAAGTGTTCCAAATTTGTGTTGACTAAATTCGTTTTGCATGAAGCCCCACATGCCAATGCTAATTAGAGGTTAGTCGAGGTATTCATTCAATTTACCATGCTAAATTGAAATCTTGTTATGCTGACCAATGTATGAAATTAGTCATATTAGTGATTTGTATTGCCATAACTGAGTGTATCATTATCCAGATTTTGCGTAGATTGCGTTTCTTCCACCGCTATGGACAGCCAGTAATGTTCATATACATATATCATTTGGTTTTGAGACTTATATACATCGTGTTAGCTTTGTTAATATAGGGAAATAAATTCAATAACTTTTAATAAACTGGTGTAGTTATTCATGACTGAAAGGTCATGGTGCGCCGAAATACCAACTGTTATTGATTTCTGATGTGCTATATTGATCTATTAATTGAGTATTGATTACCGATTGCAATAGTTATTGATTATTGATCTGAGTGACTCGACTATTTTAGGATGAGGAGAGCCCGACTCGGTTAAAAGATTCACCGACCTCCAACGTGTCCAGGTACAGGTAATTTATAAGGGCTGGACTCGTTATCAGAGTCTACATGCATGTGTGTCCCATAGGGCTTAGCTAGGGTCCAGTGCCCTTGATGGAGGATCTTAGTGTAACTGTATTTCAGCCTGGCTTCCTGCAGCATTTTATCATGGCCAACTAGGATTGTTCACCAATCCTCTTCAGATATTGAAAGGTCCCACCTAGTTTCCTACTAGCAGTGGAGACTGTGGGTGTTTTGGTGGGAAAAGAGAATGCCCATCAGCATGACATAGAGTCCCACTATGGGTCCTCTGTAGTTTTTCCAGGTTATGATGTACTGTAATGGTGGATCGGCCTCCAACTTATAAGGGGACACCAACAATGTTTTCTGTAAACTATGGATGAGTTGGCAGTATTTTCAATGTTGCAATGGTGGGAGTCCTTAATTTTGTGAGAGTGAGTCAAACTGGATCAAGTCTCCTTTATAAAACATGCAGTGTATTCCCTTTTCTCACCACAGGGACCACTCAATTTCCATCCCCTCCAGCATGATGTCATTTCTCCATACCGGAGCCAAGAATATTTTTGTGGCATACATGGTAGGACTGCTGTGGGGTCTGAACTAAGCATGTCAGTATTAAAAGCTGTTAGAGCCACTTTTGTCTGCAGCTTTTGTCATTCTAGGAGAACCCATTTAGTTTTTTTTTTTTTAAGCGGCTTCAACATGTGTGCAGTATGTGCCAGTTGGGGGGCCAACTAGTAGGTCTTCGTTTGCTGTAGGCATAGCTCCCCCCCACTGTGGGTTTGGCATACAGCTTAATGGCTTTCAGATGTGACCTATGGACCCTCATATAACATTCCTGATACGTTGGTCAGTTTTTAATGCCAGAGCCTGTCGAATGATGCACATCTGGAGTATGCCAAAAATGTAGTAAAATCTCAGCATCACATTCATTATACTAATCTGTACTCAAAAAGACATTTGGGGTTTTGGCCAGCTTGCAAAGTCTATTTTCACTCTGACAATTATGGATATGAAATTATCTGTTACTACATTTGTTATGGTGCTATTCAGTCACACCCCAAAGTATTTCAGGAGGTGGGCAGCCAAGTGAATGATGAGGCCCCTTACAATGCTTTAATGGTTGTCAGTGTCATTGGCATAACCTCATTCTTTGACAAATGTATTCTGTACCCAAAAAAAACAGAGAATGTCTGAATCAAAATCTTCAGGACCGGTACTGACTCTGATGGGTTGGAGAGGACCATTAATATGTCATTGACATAATAGAATATTTTCCACCCTCCTACTACTGTTGATATCCCACAGATGTTTAATGTATTACAGATAGTGGGAGACAGCATTTCTAGTACCATCAAAAGTAACAGAGGGGAAAGTGGGCAATCTTGCCTCCTTCCCCCTCTAACAGTTAGTAAGAGTGAGGAGATGACCCAACTCATCACCAAAGCCATGGTAGAGTTGTAAAGTCCACAGAGTGTGTAAATGAATTCTTTCCCCAGACCCATCACTGTCACCACTCTAAAAAATATAGCCACTCCACATAGCTGAATACCTTCCCAGCATTGAGTAAAATAAAAATCTTTCACTCTTTGCACTGTCTTACCTACCAAAGGAGGAGGGAAAGCATTCTCAAATGGTTCACCGAAGAGCAATCAAGCAAAATCCCCACCTGCAAAGGGTAGATTAAAGGAGGGCTTTAGTCTAAGGCTTTGCAGCCATGATCTTCACTAGAATCTTCATATCTGTGTTTAGAAGGGATATCGGTTGGTAGTTTGCACAGTTGATGGGGGTCCCTGCCTGCTTTGGGTATCAGAGTGGTCTGAGTCCTATTAAATTATTCCAGCCAAACTAAATACACATAATGCGATGCCCTAATATTGTAATTGACCATGGAGACAGCTTCTCACTAGGAGACATATCATTGCATTGGCTCTGCACATCTAGCACAGTGCAAAATGAACTGTACTAGTATGATAAAAGTGCCTCTGTGCTACATTCAGCAGAGGAGCACTTCTGCTGGGATTGTTCTGGAAAGCAGTCCAATGTGGCTGAGATGGAGCCCTGCTGACTATAACCTAGTTTCTGTAACGGATACTAGCCTGCACTACACCAGACTGGCTTCCTGACTTCCAGGTATATCTTACCTAGGTATAGGGGGTTAGGCCATCACAATTCATGTGTCAGAGGGTACTCCCACTATGCTCTCTATAGTGTAGGTAATAGCAGATAGAAGTGCACCAACACAATAATATTATCATGATTAAACTGTTTATCTTTTTTCCCCAATCATTTACGTAATGCAGGTTATGATGCTTTGTCTTGTTTGCCTAATAGTCTCCAGTGCTTGCCACACTAACACCCAGGCTACATAGGTAAATGCGTGATGGTAGCTGACTGTGGGTGGCCTTTTATATGGTGACCAAGACCCAGCAAGCAGGGAGGTCTAGGAAGAAGCCACCATGCTCCTCTGCATCAGGCTCCACCCCTCCCAGCAACTTGAAGGTGCTTGTATATTTTCAGTGAAATCTATCATTGATTTGAGAAAAAGTCTTGTGCTACAGTGTTTTCACTGAAATTTGAAACATCAGCAGCAGATTTGATCACTGGTCTCACACTAAGGGCCTTATTATGAGGCAGATGGTCCGAGGACCACCAGCCTCGGGGTGGCGGTCGGACCTCCTCAGCTGTGGCAGTCCGACCGCCACATTACAAGGTTGGCGGGTAAGGCCCACCAAACTACCACTGTCCTCACCAGGATCAGAGATCCCGAATGGCTGATGGCGGTCTTGATTGTAATCAGCCAGGGCAGCGCTGAACTCAGCGCCACCCTGCTGATAACAACCGTGTTCTCTGCCAGCCTTTTCATGGCGGTGAAACCGACATGAAAAGGCTGATGAAGAACAAGTACAGGGGACAACAGGGGGGGCCCTGTACTGCCAATGCCCATGGAATGGTGCAGTTCAAGAGTGCCCTTGACCAGCACCCTCAAAATGCACACTGTCTGCTGTGCAGACAGTGTGCATTTTGAGGGTGCTGGTTCTTCCTGCGTGCAGCTCTATTATGAGCTGGCGACAATGCTACTACACCTTTGCCAATGGACTGACCACCGGTCAGCCCATTGAGAACATTTTAATGGGGCCGGTGGGGAGGTCACCAGCACCGCAGCGTCCTTCCCATCGGGAGTTTGGCAGATGGATGTTTCCATCCAACAAACTCATAATCAGCCCCTATGTATTTGTGCCTAACAAATGAGTTAGTGGTCTAACTCCATATCCCAAAACGTAAGTATTCAGTTCTCAAAATGTATATATGTTAGTGAAAAGTTAGTGCCCATTATTTTTGGACTCCTTGAAAAGGCCACCAACTGATTTGGAAAATGTTTTCTACAGTCTCACCATCTGCAGATTGCTCACTAGCTGTGGAGTTAAGTTTCAAAGTCTGCTAATTACCAGAACCCATGGACCCACACCTCATATATTATGCATAACAAAGACCAACAATATTAGGGAAGGGGTGTAGGGACAAACTAGGATGTAACTTGCCATATTTATTTTAGTTACATCACTTTTCAACCTCACCTTAATGGGAGGAGACAGCATATTAGATCTCCTAGATGCCTCTGGGATACAGTGAATGAGAAGGACAACATTAAAATATTTTCCATGCATGCTTATTTTGTTACACTATTTTAATTCAAACTGTATTTTTTCTGCACATGGAACTGCCAGTAAAGCGACAAGTGGTTGTTTGTAAATATACCTCTAGAGCTAGCAGCAAATGCATTTACTATTTTATTAATTTTATCACATGGGGTTGAACCATAATGCTTTTCATTTTTGACCAGGTTTCTATTTATAAAAATGTTAAACTCTTCTTGTTATTACAGATATGGAAAACTGCTTGAAATGCCCTTCAGACCAGTGGCCCACTGACAGGAGGGACGGCTGCATCTTTAAAACCGTTGTTTACCTCTCATATGATGACTACTTTGGTATTTGTTTGGCCTTCATAGCTTTTTCTCAGTGTATGACTACAGCTGCTGTCCTGGGAATCTTTATCAGACATCGGGACACACCGATAGTGAAGGCCAACAACCGTGATCTTAGCTATGCATTGCTCATCTCCCTAATGTTGGCCTTTCTCTGCTCTTTCTTGTTCATTGGAAGTCCTGCAACATTGACCTGTCTGATCCAACAACCTTCATTTGGAATAGTTTTTACTGCTGCTGTGTCTTGTGTGCTAGCAAAAACCTTTACTGTAGTTATTGCCTTTAATGCCGCCAGGCCTGGGAGTGGATTAAGCAGCTATCTAGGATTCGAGGTATCAGTCTCCATAGTTCCCTTCTGCACAATGGGACAAGTTATAATATGTGTATCTTGGCTGCTCACATTTCCACCTCACCATAACACTGACATGCAGTCCGAAACTAGGAAGATAATCCTGCAGTGTGACATGGGCTCCATCTCTGCCTTCTACGGTGTGATTGGTTACATGGGACTGTTAGCCGTTTTCAGCTTAATTGTGGCCTTTTTATCTAGGAAGCTTCCTGATAGATTCAACGAGGCGATGCTCATCACATTCAGCATGGTGGTCTTCAGCAGCGTCTGGGTCTCCTTTATTCCAGCCTATCTCAGCACCAAGGGCAGATACATGATTGTGGTAGAGATTTTCGCCATTTTAGCTTCCAGCACTGGACTGCTGTGCTGTATATTCTTTCCCAAATGTTACATTATTCTGCTAAAGCCGAATATGAACAGGAGAGAGCATTTAGTCCTTACCAGTAATAAGTAGTCAGTGAAAAGGCATCGTCAACTGCAGTGCACACCACATTAGGGGCTTCATTATGAGTTTGGCCAAACTCATAATGCCACTAGACCGCCATTGCGGTCTAAACCCCGCCTGCCCTATTTTGTGTTTCCTGCTGGGCTGGTGGGCAGAAACAGTGTTTCCACCTGCCGACACAGTGGGAAACAGGGTGATAAAATTGCAGCTGGCTCATAATCGAGCCGGCTGCAATTTGGCAGTGTGGTGGCTGTAGCAGCACCTGTTGCGCATTCCTCTGCCCGTAATTCGGGCAGTGGAATGCGCGACTGGGCTATGCATGGGGGTTCCTGCACTGCCAATGCTAAGTGCATGGGAAGTGCAGGGGGTACCAGGAGGCCCCCAATGCCCCCTTTCCACCAGCCTTTCCATGGCGGTTACACTGCTAGGGAAAGGCTGGTGGTATGGAGACTGGAAATCCCCAGGGCAGCGCTGCCCGGGCGGATTACCAGGCTGCAGGCTGGCGGCAGCCTGGTAGTGTCGCGGGTTGGACTCTGAAGACCGCCAGACTCATAATGAGGCCCTAGATGTCAGATTATCTGCTGCAGATGTGAAAATCTACTATAGGCTGATTTAGGTCACCACGTCTTCACCAAAGTGTTTGCTAGACCCGAAAAACAAGAGAGCATCAAATTAGTAAGGTGATTTGAAAATAATATTAGAAAACTCGTTAAAAATCTTTAAGGATTCAAATATCGCCACAGAAAATCATTACAGCAAGTTACAGAGAAGGAAAGCAAAGTCAAAAGTCACAGCTGTTGCTGATACACTTTATTTTTAATTACGTGAAAGTAAACTGAAAGCAACCAGTTCACTCACCACAAATAATAGAAAAACAGATAGGATTCTGACCCAAGTCTGGTCATGGTAGGAAGTCGTTCAGAGGTGTTTGATAAATTCGTAATGTACCCCACTTACTAATCCACTAGTGGAAGACACTGTGCGACATTAGATACTAGCTCGCTTCTTTGGTTCTGAGTTCATAGGGTTTCAAGCACACGACCAACTAGGAAGTAGATGCAGGAAGGAATTGATCAGGAACTGAATATAATACTGCATGGGCAAAAGCCAAATTGTCTCTTCATGTACATGCGGCCACGTCCCCATGCAAATACAGGAATGCCTCATTGTGACCAATATTACAGCAAAGGGTGTGCAAGGATTTTCAGTCTCCTATATATTACCTGAGTGGCCCAGGGGAACAAAAAGCCGGCGCGGGTGCGTGTTGCGCCCCCGGGCATTTTCAGATGTAAAATAAAATAAACTGTGTGAAAATTGAAAAGGGTAAAATCATCATCTTGACTTTTGACACAATACAAATCTAAAAGAGAATTCTATGTCGTAAATGGATGGAGTTTGACAAGCAACTGCAATTTATTAACAGAAGGATTTTGACTTTGTGTTAGTACTTATTGCAATTTTATCTGATTTTAAGGCAGGTGTATTCTGTCTGAGTGGTACAACTACAGGTCCCCTTATGGCTGGATGAGTTTGAATATATAAAGGCACTTTAAGCAACTCAATGGCACAAACATAATCCATACTGATTGTGGAAAACCCCAGCAGTAATTTCCTGAGCTTTGTAGTTGATTATCTTCATTTTAACATATACCATAATCATACTTATGGGAACAGGTTTTAGTCCGTCAGTTTTGAAAAAAAAAACAACTCAAATGGTTTGGCAGATCACGTAGATATCCAGGATCGAAGTAAAAGAAGGAGGAATGGCCGCATGTTTAGGAGACTGAAGTAGACTTGTTGTAATTAGGTTGCAAGCGTTGAGTAGAGAATGTCACTAGTCTTGCGGTCACAGCTTGTCTCAAGCACACCCCTGGAAGGAGATTCATTAACAGAGTATGGTTTTCACAAACGAAACTTCAGACCCACAATTTTCAAGAAACTGATTTGTTACACATTTACCAAGATTTGTAGTCTGTGTGTACAGTAATGTTTTGTGGGTCAATAAAAAATGTACCTCAACCTGGATCCAATTGTTTTTTTAATGCTAAATCACCAATTCAGAGCACCACTTGGGTGGAGGAAAGGGGTACATTAGTGTGCAAAACAGGACTACACATACCCATACAATGGGGGTCGCTAAGCTTAAGGAAATGAGATCAAGTCATCATAAAATGTAAACTTGTCAAACCTTTTGTAATTTAGTGCACACATACTTTTGATGAACCACACACGCTAACGGGGAGTGGCTAAGCAACATGTTTGTGTTCAGCATCTGCAACAACACTGAAGATACATAAAGAATAGAGCTGCAATTCGTGCCGTTAATAATGGCATGTATTTGCCTACAATTAGTCAATCTCCAATGTTGTGACAGATTTCCCCTTATCCCACATAGTTAAGAGGTGGGTTTCTACTCTCCCCACGTCTTTGAAGAAAGGTTCCATTGAAAGCCAATTTACAAATGTCCCTCTGGAGACTTAACAACTGCAGTGAGTACTCTTTCCACCTTAACGTATGTGCAATCCTGAAAGCAAAGAATTCACAAATAATCTATTCCGAGCTTGTAACAAACATAGACACAGACTGCTTGTGCAATTTAATGAAAGTGTTTTTCTATCAACTCATAGTTTGCTGCAGTAGGCTCACTAAGGGCCTGATTTATGAAAAGTTAGCGCCAACTTTGCGTCATTTTTTGATGCAAAAGCGGTGTAAACTTACAAAATATGATTACATTTTGTAAGTTTGCACCACTTTTGCATCAGAAAATGGCACAAAGGTATGATGGGTACACCTAGAGGTGGACACTCTGTGCACTGTGCCCAGGACCCAGGCTATATTTCAGTGATGGGTTCTAAGTAAGTCATAGCCTGGGGTTGCTTGAGTTTCCACCTGGAGGCAACGTAGTTTTGGAGGTCAGTGCAGGTGTCATTGGGCCCTTGAAGTCACATGTGTTGCAGATCGACCTCTGTGCTGATGACGAAGTCAGGAGGGCTGGCGTGGATGGTGTTGGGGCTGCGATGCAAAGCGGTACTAGGCGGCATGCAGTGTCCACAGGTCATGGTTCATGCAGCAGCTTGGTGACAGTGTGCTGCGGTGTCGGTGAGACCGGGGCTGTGGTGTGAAGGGAGGTGGTACGGCATGTGGTGTCTCCAGGTCATAGTGCAGGTAGCATTCTCGTTGTTGCTGAAGCACTGTCGTTGGCAGGCCAAAAGCTGCAGTACTGCACGGGGGAGGCTGCATGCAGCACCCACGGGTCGCAGTGAAGACAGGGGCGTCTTTTGACAACGCTGGAGTCAATGATGTCAGTGGACCAGAGCTGCAGTATGGGAAGGGATCTTCGGGTACCTCATGAGCGGTTTCCTTAGGTTACGGTGCAGGCAGTGGCGTCAGCATAGAGTGACATCATCTGGGATACCAAGGCTGCGGTGTGCAGCGAGACGATGAGATGTGCGGGGCCCACAAGTCACAGTGCAAGCAGTGACTGGGTGACGGCGGTGGGGTCAGTGAGACCAGGGTTGTAGTGAAAATTGGGGAAAGGCTCCGTGCAGTGCCGTCAGGTCACGCTGTAGGCAGCAGCATTGATGATGGTGTTGTGGTGACTTTTCTATTCCCAGTGCTGTATACAGATGACTTTGAAGTCTTTAATATCCTTGAGACTTCCAACAGGAGGCAAACTCTACTTCAAGCCCTTGGAGAAACTTCATAAGCAGGATACATGCTTATGGCAGTCTTTGTCCTCTCAAGACCAGAAGCAGCAACTGCATGCAGCCCAGCAAAGCACACTCAGCAAAGGGACAGAACTCCTCCCCATAGCTCTTCAGCTCTTCTCCTTGACAGAGGTTGCTCTTGATCCAGAATTGTTTTGAAAGTCTGGCATTTTTGTCCACTATTTATACTCATTTCTACCTTTGAAGTAGGCAAATTTCAAAGGAAAGTCTCTGTTGTTCACAAGATCCTGTCTTGCCCAGGCCTGGCTCCAGACCCACACAAGGGCTCCAGAGGATCAGAGACTGCATTGTGTGTCAACAGGGACATCCCTTTCAGGTGCAGGTGTCAGCTCCTCCCTTCCACTTCCCTTCCACTTTAGCCCAAGAAGACCTATCAGGATATGCAGGCCGAACCTCAGCTCCCTTTGTGTCACTGTCTCGAGAGAAATTTCAAAGGAAAGTCTCTGTTGTTCACAAGATCATGTCTTCCCCAAGCCTGGCTCCAGACACACACAAGGGCTCCAGATGATCAGAGACTGCATTGTGTGTGGACACGGACATCCCTTTCAGGTGCAGGTGCCAGCTCCTCCCTTCCACTTTAGCCCAAGAAGACCCATCAGGATATGCAGGACGAACCTCAGCTCCCTTTGTGTCACTGTCTGGAGAGATTTCACAACCAGCCTAACTGTCAGTCTGACCAAGACGTGGATTCAGCAGCCAAGCAGAGGCACAGAATGGTTAAGCAAGACAATGCCCATATTCTAAAAATGTCATTTTCAAACTGCCAATCTAAAAAACAACTTCACTAAAAAAATGTATTTTTAAATTGTGAGTTCAGAAACCCCAAACTCCATATCTCCATCTGCTCCCAATGGGAATTTACACAAAAGAGGAATTTAGAATGTAATCCCCATGTTAACGTATGAGAGAAATAGGCCTTGCAAAAGAGAAAAACAAATTTGTCACTATTTTACAGTCAGGACACTAACACATGTCCTACCTTTTAAATGCTCGGCACCCTGCCCATGGGGCTGCCTTGGGCCTACCTTAAGGGTGCCTTACATGTATAAAAAGGGAAGGGCTGGGCCTGGCAAGTGGGTGCACTTGCCAGAATGACGTGGCAGTTCAAAACTGCACACACAGACAATGCAGTGGCAGGTCTGAAACATGTTTACAGGGCTACTCATATGGGTGGCACAATCAGTGCTGCTGTCCCACTAGTAGCATTTTATCTACAGGATCTAGGCACACTTATTGCACTTTACTAAGCACTTACTAGTAAATCAAATATGCCAATAATGGATACACCAATCACCAATACAATTTACACAGGGAGCACTTGCACTTTAGCACTTATCTGCAGCAGTAAAATGCAGAGAGACACTAAGCCAGCAAAAAACGAAGTCCAGCATACCATAAAAACAGGAGGTCAGAAGGCAAAAAGACAGGGGAAACACGCCAAAAGGCACCAGATCTAACAGCTGGTCTTTCTGAAGAGGAATAGTGGATGAAAAATGATCAACTGGAATGCAGCCCTGGGCTATCGCATGTGGCTAAGATTAATTCAAGCTTTCCATTGAACACATCTTTGCTGGGGTAGATGTGACAAATGTGCCCACACATGGAACTGGTGCTCACGTGCAAGGCCTAGGTAGGTCAAATTAGGCCTGCCATTGCTTAAGTTACCCCTAGGAAAGGACTGGCATGGCAGTACAGGTTCGACTATTCAGATTGGGGTAGGACCAATACTTTTTTGCATACAGTTGTATTCTGTCTCTGAGTGGCATTGTGGCTCAAAAACAACCTATAATTTGGCCTGAGCATTCTCCAGTGATTTAGATTATTCAAAGAATTCTTTCCGTCACCATGATGTTTGTGCAATTTATGGGTATATATTTCCATCACAGAAGCATACTCAAGGTTGAATGTGGGTGCATACTAGAAATCTATGAGAAAGCATCTGCACTGTCTGAACATTTAGTTGAAATCATATTCAGAGTGAAAGTACAGAAATATCCATATTGACTTTTTATTCACAAAATGGTAAAATGTCATGAAAATATCAATGACCTACAGAGCCATACCCCCTTATAAATCTCCGTCAAGTATGTGCAAAGACTACAGAACACTGCAGCTTGATGGGTACTCTATCAGAATATGTATGACCACATTACCTCTGCTTTCTAAGCAATACACCAACTATGAATGGTCAAAATAATTTCTTTCAATGCCCTCTTCATTGCACATCTTGTGGCCATAAGTTTTGACTTGTCTTCTGACAATCGAATTTAGCGTATACAATCCAAGATGAAACTCAGGTCAAGATTAATTCCCCTGGTGAAAATTCCAACATTCCATAAATCGAATAGAGGAGGTAACTGCTTCTCAGTACAAAGAAAATAATTAGGAGTAAATCATCAAAGAAGACCAGATCTATCAACAACTATTTGCAGTTCACAAAATGCATAAGTTCCCTGGCTCTTTCCAGTGTCTAACACTCAAGTACCTCAAACTCTATACCCCTAACTGGTTTGTATTTGTTACTAATAACTCTACTCTCACACTTCTTTGACTTTCACTATAAGCATAAAATACAATCATATGTTGCTGTGTCAAGTTTGGAGAATCTCTATAGGTAAACCACATTCAACTGATGGCCCAATTTAAAAAGGTATACTTAGACCTCAAGTCTAAGTTTAGACCTGAAGTTGAAGTGCTCAAATCACAAAGGTAAACATAGACTTTAGGTCTATGTTTACCTTTGTGAAACAGGATGAACATTCTTCAAGCTCTCATGGAGTGCAGCAAGTCACCTTGCAGTGCTGCGCTGCAAGTGCACAGTATTTAACTTCATACAGTGTACTATTGTCCTTTCCTTTTGCTGGAACCCCTTTTGCTGCCTAGCGCCAATGCAGGCCCCCTTGCACCACGGTGAAAGGCTGCCTGCATTGCAGACAGGATAGTATTTGAGCAGGAAAGTTGTTAGAAAGTGGGTCCCTATTTGGCAGAGGTATATACCCTTGTCCAAGTAAGGACCACAATCCTAGTCAGGGTAAGTCACAACACAATTAAAATTACCCTCTGGTAGCTTGGCACAGAGCAGGCAGGCTTAAGTTAGAAAGCAATTTGTAAAGTATTTGTGCAATAACTTATACAGTAACACAGTGAAAACACCACAAAAAATACTCCACACCAGTTTAGGAAAATAGATAATATTTACTTGAATAAAATAAGATCAAAACGACAAAAATACAATACGCATAAGACAAGATATCACTTTTAGAATGTTTAAATGAGCCTCAATCCTTAAGAATCAGTGGTTATATCCTTGTAACACACAGTACCTAGGAAGCGTAAAAAATAACGATGCACTAGGTTACAGAGACGGAAATGTGTTGAAAAATAAGGTGTTGCATTGGATTTTCCAGCATTGCACAGATGATGCATCATTTCTTTCCAAGCTACAAGGTGATTCGTTGATTTACAGGAGTGCCGCTTTGGTTCCGAAGAGATGCTTTGAAAAAATAAGGTGCTATGTCAGATTTTTCAGCACAGACGATGCATCGTTTCTTTCCAAGCTACAAAGTGATGCGTCGCTTTACAGGAGCGCAGACGTACTTCTGAAGGGATGTGTTGAAAAAGAAGACGCTACACCAGATTCTTCGGCGCGGCACAGATGCTGCATTGTTTCTTTCCAAGCTGCAAGGGGATGCATCGAATTATAGGAGCGCAGCCTTGGTTCCTCACTGCGATGCAGGGATATTTTGATGCCCAGGCAAGATGTGTTCAAATTCCCTGACGTGCTGGCAAGAAGGAGCAGGCGCTGCATCGATCTGGTAGGCAATGTGTACAATTTTCAGCCACAAGGCAGGTGCTGCATCAATTTCTGAAGGCGTTGCGTCAATTTTTTGATGCACAGGGATTTTCTTCTCTTTGGCAATTTATTTTTGTGGCCCTGAGACTTCAAAACAGGAGGCAAGCTCAATCCAAGCCCTTGTTCAGCACTTGTGGGGAGGGCAGGGTCCTTCCAGCAGAGTCGGGCCAGCAGGGTAACAAGCAGGGCAGCAGTCCTTCTCAGCGAAGCAGTCTAGATGAGTCCATTGGACAGCCAGGTTGTCCCTGTTACAGGGTCCAGTTGCAGGTCCAGAAGTGTCTGATTTTGGAGGGTCACAGAACCAGTATATATATCCAAAAATGTATTTGAAGTGGGTGAAACTTCAAAGAGTAGTTTTAAACTGCACAATTTCCCCTTTTAACCTAGTCCTGTGTGCCAGGATCCCAGGGGTGGGGGGTATCAGACCTTTGTGTGAAGGCAGACCACTGGCCTTCGAAGTTTAAGAGAGAGCCCCTCCACCCTTCCTGCCCAGGGAACCCCATCCGGTATGCAGATGACTGCAGATGTGACTGAGTGTCCTGGTTTAAGGTTGTCTGGGTGGAATGCACAAGGGGAGCTGTCAACCAGCACAGACCAGACATGGATTTTAGACAGGCTGTAAGGCACAGATGGCAATAAGTTCAGAGAAATGTCTGCTCTCTAAAAGTAACATTTCAAAAATAGTAATATTAAATCCAACTTCACGAGTAAGCAGGATTTTCTATTACCACCCTGTCCGTACTAAACATGAGAGTGCTACTCCTTTCAGATGAGAACTTACAACTTATGTAATACCAGGTCTGATGCTGGCCTATGAGACAAGCAGGCCTCACAGTAGTGGAAAATGATTTTTTCACTCCAGGACAGGTAAAACACATAAGTACATACCCTGCCTTTTACTTACATAGCACCTTGCCCTCTGGGCTACCTAGGGCCTACCTTGGGGGTGACTGATATGTATAAAAAGGGGAGTTTAAGGCTTGGCAATTAGTTTTAAATGCAAAGTCAAGGTGGCAGTGAAACTGCACACACAGGTCTTGTAGTGGCAGGGCTGAGACATGGTTAAGGGGCTACTTATGTGGGTGGCACAATGAATGCTGCAGGCTCACTTGTAGCATTTAATCTACAGGTTCTGGGCAACTCTAGTGCACTTTACTGGGACTTATAAGTAAACTAAATATGCCAATTGGATATTCTAGGAATGTAGCCTCTTTCTACCATGTTTACCCCTACCTTTGGCCTGTTTGTCAGTTATTCCCTGGTATATGGTACCTAGGTGCACAGGGCATTGGGGGTTCCAGGAGATCCCTATGGACTGCAGTATTTCTTTTTCCACCCACAGGGAGCACATACAAAGCCTTCTACAGGACTGCCATCGCAGCCTGTGTGAAATGGTGCATGCACCCTTTCACTGCCATTTACACTGCACTAGGTCCCTCATGAGTCACCCATATGTCAGGACCTCCAAACCTGAAGGCTGGGTGCAGAGTACCTGTGTGTCAGGGCACCCCTGTACTAGTGGAGGTGCCCCCATGACCTCCAGGACCATTTTCCTGGACTTTATAAGTACGGGGATGCAATTTTATGCGTGCACTGGACATAGATCACTACCTATGTACAGCTTCACAATGGTAACTCCGAATATGGCCATGTTTGGTATCAAACATGTCAGAATCACACCCCAGGGCTTTTGCAAGCCTTAGTTGTATGATTCCATGCACTCTGGGAGCTCCTTAGAGGACCCCCAGTACTGTCATTACAGCCTTCTGAGGTTTTCCAGGCAGTCCCAGCTGCTGCCACCTCACAGATAGGGTTCTGCCCTCTTGTTGCTTGAGCAGCTCAAGCCCAGGAAGGCAGAACAAAGGATTTCCTTTGGGAGAGGGGTGTTACACCCTCTCCCTTTGGAAATAGGTGTTACAGGCATGGGAGGGGTAGCCTCCCAGAGCCTCTGGAAATGCTTTGAAGGTCACAGATGGTGCCCTCGTCGCATAATCTAATCTACTCCGGTTCAGGGACCCCCAATCCCTGCTCTGGCGCGAAACTGGACAAATGAAAGGGGAGTGACCACTCCCCTGTCCATCACCACCTGAGGGGTGGTGCTCAGAGCTTCTCCAGGGGGTCCCTGGGTTTTGCCATTTTGAATTCCAAGGTGGCAGGCATCTCTGGGAGCATCTGAGTGGCCAATGGCAGCAGGTGACCCCAGAGCCCTCCCCTGATAGGTGCTTACCTGCTAAGCTAACCAGTCCCCCTTTCAGGGCTATTTAGGGTCCCTTTCTTGGGTGGTTCTTCAGATTCTGATTGCAATACTCCAGCAGGAATCCTCTGCATTATTTACTTCACCTTCTTACCTAGGAAACTGCATCTGGACCCTCCAGGAACTCTACAAACTGCAACAAAGAAGCAAAGACGACTTCTGCAACATTGTATCCTGAGCTCCTGCCAGCAACTGCAACTGATTCCAGGTCATGCATCCTCTGAGGATGGCCTGCCTTCAGCCTACACCAGAAGAACAAATGAATCTCCCTTGAAGTGAAGGAGTCACTTCCCTGCTTCAGGAGGCACCCCTCTGCAGTGCCAACCAGTGACTTGGGTCCCCTCTCCTGAAGAAGTGCGTTGATCCAGCAACACGGATGATAGACTGAAGTGGTCCTGACGGTGTTAACGTCCAACCGTCAAACAATGGTGGAGATAACTCTTTTCTCCCCACGCAAGACAGTCCCCTCATGCACAGCGTGTTTTGCAGTTGCCAAGGCTTGTTGGCATCCTTCCACAAAGTTCTGCATGCATTGTGCAGCTCCAGCCCGCAGCACTCCATCCTGTGATGCACAGCCTCCTATGTGGTTCTCTGGCGGCGTGGGATACTTTTGTGTAGTGCTGCATGGGCCTCCTTTTGCACCTTCTTTGTCTCCATGCTGTGGGACTCCTGTGCCCACTGCCTGGTCATCTGAGGGCTCTCTGAGTTGCTGAGAGCCCCCTATTACTCGCCCTCCTGGGTAGAGTCCACTATGTCCCTCCTGGTCCCAGGCAGAGCCATTTTCCGCTAACCATGAGCTTTGCATGTGCCAAGGATTGATGGCAGAATCCAGCACTGTAATTCAGACTAAATTCATCCATCCGGCTTGGGACATCTTCTGCACCAACCAGGAACCTGCATCTGTCTTCTTGGGTGCAATACTGACTGTTATTCCTCACCAGTGGTTCCCCTTTTGCACCTTCATCTGGGTTAGCAAGGGCTCCTGTTCTCCCTGGACTCTTCAGTGCTTCTTGGACTTGGTCCCCTACTTCCACAGGTCTTCAGGTCCAGGAATCCATTGTTGGTGTCTTGCAGTCTCTTCTGATTCTTGCATAATCTTCTTTCTCGTGATCTTGTGTGTTCTAGGAACATTACTGTGATTTACTCCTACTTTCCTGGGCTCTGGGGTGGGTTCTATTACTTACCTTTGGTATTTGCTAATACTCCCAGCAACACCCTACTCACTACACTTGCCTAAGTGGGAAACCGACTTTCGCATTCCACTTTCTTACTATATGGTTTGTGTTCCCCCTAGGCCCATTTATAACTATTGTGATTTTCACTAGTTGCACTATTTTCTAACTGTTTTTACAGCTATTTCTGCATGCTAGTGTATATCATTTGTGTATTACTTACCTCCTAAGGGAGTATAGTCTCTATGATATTTTTGGCATTTGTGTCACCAAAATAAAGCACCTTTATTTTTGTGGCACTGAGTATTTTCTCTCATGTGTGTGAGTACTGTGTGACTACAGTGGTATTAAATTAGCTTTGCATGTCTCCCAGTTAGGTCTTGGCTGCTCATTCACATTACCCCTAGAGAGCCTGGCTTCTAGACACTGTCTACATTTCACTAATAAGGGATAACTGGACCTGGTATAAGGTGTAAGTACCCACTACAAACCAGGCAAGCCTCCTACAGGTATAAGCCAATGTTACCATGTATTGAGAGAGAGACAACATGCACTTTAGCACTGGTTAGCAGTGGTAACGTGTCCAGAGTCCTAAAGCAAACTAAAACGAGGTCAGAAAAAGAGGAGGAGGAAAGCAAAAACCTTGGGTTGACACTTCAGAGAGGTTCATTTTCCAACAAAGAGGCACCTTCCTGCACATACACAATCCCCTGGGGCATTTTCGTCTTTCCATGTGTGTTGTAGAATGCAGTACAAATAGAATGCAGAAGGAGCAAGGCGAAATAAACATATTGCACCTCTTTAAGCATCAATTAGTATTTTGACGAATACCTAGGTCTCTCAGTAATAGTAAATCTGGGAATGCACCAAAGTCCACAGGTGTATGCAGTGGAATACACATGCTTTACCCATTGAACAACTCCCTGGGGCAGAGTAACGCAACATAGGCCCATATGTATACATTTTTTGCACCACATTGGTGTAATTTTGTGACGTAAAAGCGACTCAAACTTAGAAAATGCAATTATATTTTGTAAGTGTGCGCCGCTTTTGCATCAAAAGATGATGCAATTGCGGTACAAAAATAGTATAAATATGGGCCCTAGTGATTTGCGCTGCGTTGTGTTACTTCATATTTATCAAGCCATTCAGGGCCATCCCAGGTGGCCTTGCGTGGCTTGATACATCTTACTTTAGTGTTGCTTTCCCCGGCACCCTACTTGTGTGGTGCAAGGGTGACACAACACATGCCTCTGGGATCTCTATGTATTCTATGTTTTAATCCGCCAGGGCAGCGCTGCTTGCAGGGGATTACGAGTCCCCCTACCGCCAGCCTCACACTGCCAGGAAAAGGCTGGCGGTACGGGTAGTCGCGGGGCCCCTGCACTGCCCATGCCACTGGCATGGGCAGTGCAGGGCCCCTCTGCCACGGCCCGTGCAGCTTTTCACTGTCTGCTATGCAGACAGTGAAAAGCTCAACGGGTGCAACTGCACCCGTTGCACGGCCGCAACACCGCCGGCTCCATTTGGAGCCGGCTCCTGTGTTGTGGCCGAGATCCTCGCTGGGCCGGCGGGTTGAAACCAGCTTTCCACCCACTGGCCCAGCGGGGATCTCCTGATGGTCGCGGTGGGAGTGCGGCTGCATTGGCGGCCGCCCGGCGGTCAGATCTTGGCAGGCGGCTTCAGCCACCCGCCAAGGTCGTAATGAGGGCCATTGCATGGTCTTCTGATGTTATTCTGAAACATTTTAAGTTCCTCTAAAACAAAATACTCTCTATTTGTTGACATGAGAAGATTTTATAAAACATCTCACAAGAGAAAATATTAGTTAAAAGTTCAACACCTTCCTGGTATCTAGATAATGGTGAAAACATATCTCTATGTAAATTAATAACCATTTAGAGCAGTGTTTACCCAGAGAGGGTTCTTGTTGGGTCAGAAAGTCCGAGCAATAAATAAAGATGCCTTTAAATTCTTTTTTTACCTTGTCACATTTGCCCTGCTTCTAAGACAGCGGTCAAACTTCAGGCATTGTCTTCCAGCAAATTGCTGCTTGTTCATTTTAATAAGGGATTGGTGTTTACTTTTCTTTCTCTAGTGGCAAAGTGCAAAGTGAGAGGAGCTTTTAAAGTGAATTATGTGACAATCTTGCTGGAGTACATGGAACAAGTAAGGAAAGACTGTAGGATGTCCTTTTTGCAACACACAACAAAATGTAAATACCTGTTTACATACTGTATGCATTCAGCAGTTAGGAAATCAAAAATGAAGTACATTTTCTGTAGTTCTGAAGTGTGCTTAAAACAGAAATTTTAAAATCAAAACAAATCAAGACACCGTACTTGGTGATGCTCAAATGAAAAATATCCACAGAAGCCAGATCTCCATACATTATCATTAGAGTGCTATATAGTATTATCAGTAAAGCTGTATGTCTGTGCAACGTTAGAGGCCATTACAATGGAAAATTAAAAGTCTACAAATGGCCACGCACTACCGCACAATAATTCACAATACTTTTGCTACATTAAAAAATCAACCCTCCTCATGTCTAATGACCATTAAAGGCAAGTGGGTCGCAAATGTTTATCATTCTAAAAAGTGAGTCATGGTACTGAAAAGTTTGAGAACCAACAATTTAGAGCAATGCATGCATATTCCTGTAGTGAATCCTAGTTTGTTTTAAAGGGATACAGTAGTTAGCTCAGCCGTTGGCTTGCAAACTTGTGCCCCCGTCACCCAGTGAATTTTACCCTTCTTAGCTTGCTCTGTTTTAGGGCATTTTTTTAATTATATATTTTAAGATGGCTGCCTTGTTTTGAGTTAGGCCCATGTTTTGATTTGCATTATCAGTGTCACCGTGCTAAGGCGTCAAGATCAGACGACGAATACAAACAAACTGTAGGTGTTCACTTTGGGTACTTTCCCTCTTCTTGCTGTCGAGAGAATTGTTTATATTAATTACGTCACAAGCACGCCGTGTTATCTATTGTTTGGGAACAAACCTATGGCAGGGATCCAAGTAGATCTGTATAAATACTCCTCACTTTATCCGATAGTCAGATGGATTCCGACCAGATGCCATCGCTGCTATCGATGCTGCACGTCGCCTTGACTTTGACCCAGTCTTCGTGTCCCTGCGGAGTCTGAGCTACAGACCTCATTCCAAGGTAACAAGGGTTGGGGGCTTTTCTCATGGACATGGCATTGGCAAATTGAGGTTTAACATACCTAGTTCTCTTCTACGTTAGGGGTTAGGCCTACATGCTAGGGTATTGGGACATATCACACACTTCATATTATTTTGTGGTATTGCAAGATGGTGGGGGTCTTTGTATTAGTGACTCTTGTCTTTTCCAGTTTATTTCTTGCACTGTTCATTATCTTAATCATTGCAGCCCATGCAACTTATGGCAGATAGCAGTTTTGCTAAAATAAAACCTATTGAAACTTTACTGCATCTTCTTCATTGCCTGTGTGTGATTCAGACATGTTTTTAATGTGAGAAAGGGGTAATCTCCATTTAACCATGACACTCCCTGAGCTGTCACACTCTTGAGACCATGCGTAAAGGCTGCCACAAATCACCTTTGACTGTTTTGGGTTTTTGATGAGATACTGCTTGTGAGCCGGAAGGGTTGGGATGACAGTTACGTTTGTTGTAGGATTGGCATAGTCGCCTGCAAACATAAGTACTGCTATCCTTAAACCAGCAGTCTTGCCTAGAGCAAGAGTCCAACTATGACATGGCGCCACCAACGATGGTGTTTATGCTGTAATTTACAGATAACACGATTATCACAGTCTCACATACTACAGGTACCCTAAGTACCATTAAATGGAGACATCCATGGTCTTGGGGAAGACCCTCCTCAGCTGAACAGGGACCAGCTAATTAGGCTGTAGGTTGTTCAAGCTCGAACTCACAAAAGGACTTTTTCTCCCCATTTGGTATTCCATCTCTTTACCCATTTTACAATATGGCTAATGCCATGGACATTCCAGAGAATGCTAGACTAGCATTGACTTTACATTTAGTAGGGCATGGCTTAACAGATGAGGACGGGGATGTTATATTCATAGTAGAAGCTAGTGAAGCTTACCAAACAGAAACATTCTACTCATGAGTCACCTTTCCTGAGGAAGACCAAAGATCATTCACATTTCACACATACAGACTTGCAAACGTACCTCAATTGTACCAAGCATTCCAGTAATTTGAGATTCTGATTACTTATCAAGAACACCAGAACTGCTTTAATGGCTCCCTACCACATGTAATGCAACCTGTGAGATTAGGTCTTTTAGGTAATGATGGGCCAACGTGGCCTATGTTTGCCACATACATACCTCACCCAGATATACAAAATATGCAGGCAGCAGACCTGTGAAACTTGTATCTTGAATTAGTAACACTACACAGATGACTTGTTCAGATCGTAATGCGAACTTTGAACACTACACCAGCGCGTCCAGCACCACCAGCACCTGCCGGATGCCAATTGGCTACTGGGATTAATCCACAAATAGTACATACCATTATGGGTAAAGTACCTACAGAATCAGAGAAAATACCGCTCTGGATAGCCCAGAAAACAAATCAGCTGGAAGCTGTGTTTCCCCATACAGAACATAGAATTCTCACTAAATGCTTGCCTTTCAGGATGGTTCCTCAGTGGATGACTGCACCACATGGGGTAGTCTTCGCTGCAATATACACTACCACATATGGTACCCCGACACCTGCCAATTTACCTGAAGTGTTAAAACAAATGCAGAATGAACACGGGGCTGCATCAGCTTTAGATTTGGGGATGAAATTAATGCTTGATTTCGATGCAGTCTCCTCAATAATACTCAGTAACATTAAAGAGGAAGCAGTAGCTCTGGCTAATGCCAGCCTCATTGAGAAATTCCACTTTTGGACCAGGAGAGAGAACTACCGAAAGCTATTTCCGATACCTATACTAGTATAGGACGGGATAGTTTGAGAGCCAAACTGAAGAAGCTTGAAATACAAAGTACCACCCCTAAGGAAGGTGCTAAACAAGCACAGGAAAATTCTAGAAAGCACTGGGATAAGCAGAAACAATTTCAAGAAAGACAAAATAGGAGAGACGATTCTCCACATTCGGAGAACTCCGAAAGGAGATACACTTCCAGAAATAGAGAAAGTATAAAAGCTCTTGACAGATATACTGATTCACATCCCTCTCATTCCTTTCAGGATGCACCGGATAGATATAGCGAGAGAGGGGGCCGTCCTGACCGATGTTCTGAGTACGTGAAACAAAAGAAAGACTCACCACTGTCTACAGACAAAAAAGAAAATAAGTCCCCAGAACATAAGTCATAGTTTAAAAAGAAAAAGGTGTCAGCACTGGCAATTAAAAATGCCAGTACATTTGAGAGCATTGCTGAAGAAGATGACGTGGGCAGTGACACTGTTAGACAGTGCAGCAGAGGTCATGATACGTCACCAGAGTCTGAAAGATCATCTGGATAAGACAGCGACTAACGATTTTATTGCAATTGGGACTGCGGACGGACACAAAAGATCCAAGTTGAGGGAGACATACAGCACACTATTCAAGTGATATTCTTGGATGATCTTAATCGTGATAGCCTACTGGCTGAAAGAGACTGGCCACCTTCTTTCTCTGATCTTGTCCTGGAGGCAGTAAAACAAGCCTATGCTGTTGATTGGGCTTTGATGCAGGCTCCTGCACTACACCACAATCATGTAGGTTGGGACAAGGACTCTCCTTGTCATGTAATACCTATTAGGTCCACACCCCAACCTCAGCCCCAATATCCTGTTAAACACAAAGCTAAAGCTCCAGTGAGAGAGATTCTCACTCAGCGCCAGTACCAGGGAGTAATGGAACCCTGTGCCTCTGGAATGAAAAACCTGTTATTCCTGGTTGCTAAACTAGACTATTCCTACAGAAAAGTCTGAGATTACAGGCTTGTGTTTTACATGTCCTAACAGTGAAATACTGCCAAATTCGATTTTCACTGTTGCAATGCCTATCTCTCTCATACGTTAACATGGGGGCTGCTTTTTCATATTATTAAAGTGCAGATTCCCTTTGGGAGCAGGTGGAAATTTGGAGTTTAGGGTCTTTCAACTCACAATTTAAAAATACATCTTTTAGTAAAGTTTGTTTTTTAATTGTGTATTTGAAAATGACACTTTTATTTTCTTGCTTAAACCATTCTGTGACTCTGTGTGTTTTATTGATTCCCTGTCTTGGTCAGTTTGACAGTTGAGCTGCTTGCACCTCTCTCTAGACAGTGACACAAAGGGGGCTGGGGTGTAGCCCGCCTATCCTGATGAGCCATCGTGAATGGAAGGGGGGAGTGGACATTCACACCTAGCTGGGCTGTGTCTGCCCTCTCACAATGCAGTCTCCAACCTCCTGGTGTGTGGCTGGGGCCTGACCTGGACAAGAAAGGATTTCACAGACACTTGAGACTTTACTTTGAATTAAGCCTACTTCTAAGTCAGGAAGGGGTATAAGAAGAGCACCCCAAACCTCTGAAGATTTGATTGCTTCAAGGATTCAAGAGGAACTTCTGCCTGCAGAAGAGCTGAAGAGCTGAGGAGAAGTGCTGCCCTGGCCTGTGACTGTGCTAGGCTATCCTGCAGTTGCTGCTTCTGCCTGTGCTAGGGGACAGACTGGACTTTGTTCTATTCCTGCTTGAGAAGTGCCTCCAAGGGCTTGGAGTAGAGCTTGCCTCCTGTTTTTGAGCCTCAGGACAGCAAAGGCTTCACCATCCAGACCTGAGGCTACTTGCTGTGGACTCCAGCTTGTCAGAGGGTGCCATTCCAGTTCCTGGACCCCTGAAAGTGAATTCCTGGAGAAAAAACAGTCTACCAATGGCAGACAATGCTGTACGACTTTGTGAAGGACGCTGCTGCCCGGAACCGCAACGCTGCTTGCCCTGATGCCGTAGACCTTGCTGAGTGTGAATCCGATGACCCTGTGAGCTGACGCCGCTACGCCGGAACCACGACCCCACCTGCCCAGAGGCCGTGGAACTTGTAGAAGTCCAACAACCCTGTAGGCCTTACGTCGCTGCAATCGCTGATCCTGCCCATGTTTGCTGACACCTTAGTGCCGTAAGTTCAACGTCTGTGACAATCCGATGCCATCGCAGCACCTGCAGCCCTGTGACATCATTGTGACCCCGTGAGGTCAACCCAAATCATCGTAATGCCGCTGGACTTTGCATCTGCTGGATCCAAGGGACTGACTTCACATCTGACGCCACCTCACCTCCACCGCCCTGTAGAGAGGACCTGACGCTGCTGCGCGATGCCGTAGTCTTTCTGCTCCGTGGCACCAGAACCGACCCCGCATTGGATCCAGTGAAGCCACTCTCCCTAACTCTGTGCACCGGCCTGTTTTCTACTTGTTCTGAAGGTACTGTACCTGGGGGTCGACCGACTCCATTAACGGAGCCATTGACATCGCATTGTAGGAAACAACATCGTTACGACGTTGTGTTTTACCAACTTGCAGTGTTTTCACCTCAAATCATTGTTTTCTTGCTTTTAAGTGCTCAGGGCATATTTATAACTGTATATTGTGGATTTTATTATCATATTTGGTCTTGTTTATTTAGATAAAATATTTAATATTTTTCTAAACCTGTGTTGTGTCATTTTGTAGTGGTTCACTGTATTACTGTGTGTGTTGGTACAAATAGTTAGCACATTATCTCCAAGTTAAGCCTGCCTGCTCATGCCAAGCTACCAAGGGGGTGAGCAGGGGTTAACTGAGTGTGATTCTCCTTTCCTCTGACTAGATTGAGGGTCTTTGCTTGGACCTGACTGCCAACCAATACCCCATTTCTAACAGTGATGAACATGTCAAGAGAAGGATTTGGAGGCAGGACAGAATCCCTAGGCCAACACACTCATGGGAAGACCCTGAGACCCAAGCATATGACACATGAAGTAAGGGAGTACCCAAATATTTTTAATAAGAATGAAACTAAACTAAAAAGAATGACGAACACTTATCCTAACCTAACCTTACCTATCCTAACCTATCCTAACTATACATAACCAACAACTGACCCTAACTACCCTATGCTAAACTTACCTAACACATTTAACAACACACTCTAAACATTGCCCCCGCCCCCCAACCCCCTTATATTACGAGATAGATGCAGGACAACATATACTAAACTACACAATTACTACCTATATCTAAACAAATATTTTTTGGGGGTATTTTGTATTTTTATTTTTCATATATTTTTTGTAAAACATTTTTAGTACAACACATAAATGCCCCAACAGTACTCCTGGCCACCCACAAAGTAACATGTAAAAAGTAGAAATCCCACCCCCCAAACTCACTCATTCTAACTAAACTACTAACCTAATCTAACCTGACACTAACCCCCTAAAACCCACCATAAAACATTAAAACAAATGAGAAGGGAGGGGACAGTACTAGGGGTGACAGTCATGTAGACAGTTACAGATTGGCCCTCTTGCATTTTTTTTTTAAAGAACTTAAGTCTCTCGGTGTTTTTTTTTCTACCTCCTTCTCCAGACTGTCCAACCTTTTAAGGACCAGTGTTGCATCCCTCTGTAGCTGCTTTGTCACATTCATGTCCTTAGCAGCAGTGGTTGTGGCAGCTGTGCCCCCCTGCACAGCTGTGGAGCTTGGTCCTCTCTGTGTGGCCAGTGTGGGTCCCCCTTGGGTGAATGCCCCAGTGGATCTCTCCCTGCGACAATGGCGTGCCATCCTCTAGAACCAAGATTCCACTGCCAGGATGTGCCTATAGCAGACTGCCCTCTTCTGAAATGCCCACAGTTCCTCATTGTTCATGTTGGCAGCTGTTATTTTGAGACAGGCAACTATCAGTGTCAGCATTGTGTGGAGTATATACAGATAATTAGCTTACACTCTACACCTAATTGCACATGCACTTCAACTTACATTCCAGATAAAACAATGGCCCTGATAAATACAATGACAATGCTGCCTTAGCATCATTTCATTGACACCAAAGCGAACTACAACAAGATGGCCATTGATTTTGTGCCATGTGCGACAATGCAAAGGCAGCATCAACTTCACATAGATCAGGGCCAATATTCCTCATCATCTGTTTACATTTTCAACCATGCATCACCAGTAACTTGATTATGTTATTAGGAGTATGGTATGCAGTTGATAACCATAAGGGATCAGTGTTGATAGGTACACATGCAAGCCTGATCAATATAACTGTCACCGACACTGTGAGCATCACATCTACCTGCAACTTTGTTGTTCCTCTCCCCCCGTGCCATGCAATCCATCATCACAACTGTCCTGGTCATCCACCAAGGCATGCCCACTCATACATGGAGTCAGGGAGTGGACCATATATTAGGAGGGCTGCCAACTAAGAAGCTAGCATCCATAGGTCTATCACATCAACATTCATGTGTCCAGGTGTGGACACCCATCAATACCTGATCTGCCAATACTATTCCTTACACACCCATATCCATGCCGGCACACATCTGTCCTTGACCTGCATGCACGCATATTACATTCCACATAAGTGTCATGTAAATGGAGTAAAAAATATGGAGTACCATACTGGGGGACAATTGCCCACCCAGTCCGACATATACATTGTATTGTATTACAATACAGGGATGGACCAAATTGTGTTCAAAATGGTGCATCACTGTGTTGTGAGAATGACGGTGTATCCTAGTGCCAATATTCCCACAGCGGTGCACTTCTTATTCTCATATGGCCCTACATGTGGCTTGTCATCACCTTGTTTACACGATGCTGCCCATTGAGCACCACAAGCCTCACAAGATATAACTCTCTTCTCATGCATGGGAGACCTTTAGATTGGACACAGTGTCACCATCTAGCCTACTTTGATATCTGATCATTTGACAGCTTATCACTTCTAGCATTGTGTGCAACACACATGACTCACTCACACCAAACGCTCAATTACTACACAGGACATACATTATCACACATACTGGATACATCTGGGTCCTCAAATCTTGCCACTTCGCCAATGGTGTAGTGGCAGGTCCTCTTGTAAGATATGGATGGAAAACCATTCTTGGTGCTAGTGGACAGCATATTAGAATGTGTACTATTTTAGAGGAATGAGCTAGTTATCCTGGTGTAAAACAGTGCAACAGACACATCACTGTAAACTCACAATGACACACTCAGGTGAGTGACAGACACACATCTGCACACTTACACTGGCCCTGAGACTCATGTAGTGCTACACCCTGCAACAGCCATATGTGGCCAATCTATAGAAGATAGAACTCCATGGTATGAGGGGGAGTTGGGTGTCAAATACATGACACTGCCCTGGTGCTTTGCAAGACAATTGACTCAGGTATTCTGGCTTGTCCTCCAAGGCACCCAGAGGCACTTCATGATGGACATGCAGCTCAATTATTAGTCTGCAATGATCATGCGTTGAGTAACCCATGACTGATGTGGCAAAGTTGTCTGATGGTATCAAATGCCCCATTTCCAGTGCCCCCTAAGGAGGGCAAGCCACCTTTGCTAACATAATGGCAGGGATCATGTGTGTGAAATGATGACAATGTAGAGCTATACATGGAGTGCCCTTCTTTGTTGACACAATCCAGTTAAATATGGTAGGGTGGCGTTGCATTGGGGTATCATTCATGACACTATGCTGGGGCACAGGTGTTGCAATGGCCCCCGAAATATGTTACTTAGGAAGGTTGTGCATGTCTTACCAGACATCTGACCTGCATTGGTAAAATGGTAGGACATGTGAACTCCATGTCTAGCCTGGCTCAATTACACTTCATTCTAGTTGCATGCAACCTGTCCACAAGCATTGCATGTAGCACTCCAACACATCTGCTACTGTCATTAAAGAGCGGTGAACAGTAAATAGTATGCCAATGGGACGCTCACCAACAGGGCCACCAATCACCACACCAAGATGGTCAAGCAGATCCTGCTCCCTGGCTACCAGATCTGCCCAGAAATGCTTGAACTGGTGCTCGTTTCGGATGCTGTGAAACACCCTCTTTCTGCTGATGGAGCACCTTTCCCCACAGCAGCCTCCTCGCCTCTGTCCGGTAACCTTGGATTACACGCCCCCCCATCTCCAACAATAATGGCAGTTAGTGGGGTACGAAGCATCCCAGCTCCTCCTTCTCCATCCTTGTCAACCTCCCCCTACCAGACATATCTATCAGGTACAGGTTGACACAAAAAAAATTAATAAAAAAAGTAATAGAACTTAAGGCCCAAAAATTAATCCCAACTAATCCAATTTATCAACTATCCTGGACAAACACCCCACAGTACAAGTACAATGATAGACAAAAAACACACAAATTTACTGACGTTGGGACAAAGTACAGTCAAAACAACAGGAGGGACACCGCAAGATACAATACTGAGGAAAAACATACCACCAACTCAAGAACACAACCACACAGTCAAAAGAGGCACAGACTGTAAAGAGAAAGTGAAAGTACACCCACTGTATTATGCCTGTCAACAGGATTTCCTATTACATCACTTCCTGTCTCTGTGTGTCACGTTTTCTGTTATACGTGCATTTATTTGATGCATGTGATCATTGTGTGAGTATTTTCGACGAATGACCTACATGCATCGTTTTTTTTACGTATTACCTTTATGTGTCAAATTAACAGAAAATCAGCATTGAGATGAGTGCAAAGGTGGAAGGCATGCTAAGGGCCCATGGGTCATATACTTTGCGTTTGCGGATGTTTTTGACACCTTTGCGTCAATTTCTTTTACTCTATTGCTGATTGTGTGATTTTGTTCCATTGTCTATGGATGCACCCTGTATCAACATACAAATGGAATGCTGTGCTGCAGCTGCAGCTGCTGTGCTGTGCTGGAGTGTGGCATATGGTGTATGGCCACATGTGGTAGTCCATGCAACAATGTGATTTGAGTGTGATTGGTCTGTTACACCAATGTGTGTGTTACAGAGTCAACAGCATGCAAATATTTGCATGTCGTGCATATGTGACAAAAGTGTATTCACATATGTATGGCAGTCAGTACTATGCAACCATTCTGGTTTGTGATTGTGAACTGTGTACTTGGATAGCACACTACTCATCCATTAGGGTCTCAAGGTGCTGTACTCATACCACTATGGAACCCCTCCTGGCTTTTCCCTGTGAGGTGCCCACTCCTGGGCACCCCCAGGCATCCAAGCGCTGTTGGGGCCTGTGTGGAGATTAAGCAAGCTATTGCGCAGAGTGGGACTCATTAGTTAGATTAGGCACCGAGGCGAGAATTATCTGGTCCAATGGAATTGAGCCCAAGACCTGCCGAAGCAGGACTTGAACCCTGGTCTTGAGCCAGAACTCTGCTTCAGGGTCTGTCGCTCTAACCATTGTGCCACACTTCTCCACTAAGTGTTTAAGTTATGTGATGTGTGTAGTTGTCTTACAGAGCATAACAGTTAAGACGACATACACAGCTCAGGCATTGTTTATGATGGCTGTTGAATGCTACCTAGGAAATGTTAACCGACAACTGTCTCCATATGTCTTGAGTTTATGGTGACTTGTGTGTGGACTACACATATGTCTGACATGTGTACATATTTGGTACATACTGTGATTGACACACTCTGCGTACATTCCACCCATATTATGTTTTGTCCACAAATGTTTGATTAAACTCATTACATTTAGCAATGGTTGTTGTTTTTGTGTCGTGGACCTGCAGACCTAGCTGCATATTTTCTCATCCATTCTGATGTGCATTCCACAGACGTGTCCGTGCAAAGTGTGAGGTTATGTGTACCTTGTGTCAGAATTGGGCTCCATGGCAGTGGCAGGACTGATTACCATGGATGTACTGCGTAGGCCCAAATAATTCCATTTCTTGTCATACTTAGGCTAATCATGACGATCATTGTTACCAATGATGTCCCCCCCTTGTCTAACATGCTCCATGCAGCCATGTCACCCTTTTGTCCCACTCTGTCACCCTGTCCACCTTGAACTGCCATTTCTCCCCTTCCTATGCCCCATTGGACAATGCACCTGTGATACCAAGAGACAGGACTCTAACTGGACATTCCTCCACCATCACCCCAGCCCAGGGCACATTCCCCTCTCCATATGAGTACTTAAATAAACACCTGTGGAACAAATACAAATCTGGAGTCTGTCAAATGATTGAAATATGTATTAGTTCAACATTCTGAAAACATTGCAATTCATGTGTACAGTTATATATACATTGCTATGACCTTTAGTGGGCAGCAGTATACATACCAGGAGCCAGAGTGGGCCACAGAGATCTGAAAATAGAGATGCCAAAGGGTCCAGAAAGTGGCCATAGACATAGGGAAATCAGGATGCCATGTACAATGTCCAACAGAAAACTGAAAAGTAAAGTGAAGTTACAGTGTCTTACCTGTGTGTCACTGGACGTACTGCTGTATGATATTACTTCTGTTGTCCACATCTTCTTCCTCTGCCTCCTCTTCCTCACTGTCCACAGGCTCCACTGCTGCCACAAGACCATCTCCAGGCTCATCCTCCTGCAGAAAAGGCACCTGGCATCTCAAGGCCAGGTTGTGCAACATGCAACATGCAACAATGATCTGGCACACCTTCTTGGGTGAGTAGTACAGGGATCCACCAGTCAGATGGAGGCACCGGAACTTGGCCTTCAGAAGGCCAAAGGTTCTTTCAATGATCCTCCTTGTTCGCCCATGTGCCTCATTGTAACGTTCCTCTGCCCTTCTCCTGGCATTCCTCACTGGGGTCAGTAGCCATGAGAGGTTGGGGTAACCAGAGTCACCTGCAAAAATCGAGGCACAACTGTTAGATACACACTAACCCTTAGGGACAACCCCATACCCAGACACCAACATATACTGGGTGGGGACCTTGGGTTCACCTATTTGCCACACCCGGTGCCTCTGGAGTTGGCCCATCACATATGGGATGCTGCTATTCCTCAAGATAAAGGCGTCATGCACAGAGCCAGGATACTTGGCACTACCATGGGAGATGTACTGGTCCACCAAACACACCATCTGCACATTCATAGAGTGATAGCTTTTTCTATTCCTAAATACTTGTTCATTTCTCCGGGGGGGGACAAATGCTACATGTGTACCATCAATGGCACCAATGATGTTGGGGATATGTCATAAAAGGGCATAAAAGGCAGCTTTCACTGTGGCCAAATCATTCACCTGGGGGAATACAATGTAGATGTGCATGTGTTTAAGCAGGGCTGACAACACTCTGGTCAACACGTTGGAGAACATTGGCTGAGACACCCCTGATGTCATGGCCTCTGTTGTTTGGATGGAACCACTTGCCAGGAAATGGAGCACTGACAGGACCTGCACTAGAAGGGGGATGCCTGTGGGCTGGCGGAAAGCTGACATCAGGTCTGGCTCCAATTGGGCACACAGTTCTTGGATTGTGGCCCGATCAAGTCTGTATGTTAGTATAATGTGTCTGTCCTCCATTGTCGCAAGGTCCACCAGGGGTCTGTACATTGGAGGATGTCTCCACTTCATATTCATCCTCAGCGGTTGAAGCCTATGGAGGAAAACGGTGAGCAGAGGGTCATAATCACACATCTATTGCAATAATGATGCATTTCTACATTTACAGAACCAGTATGTGAATCCTAGAGTTAGTTGCTGTGCCAATGTCTGCTGTGACGCAGTTGGGTGCCATGGCCTGATCCCCCCTGAAATGGCGGCTGTCTGACATGTGAGGAGGGACAAGTGGAAATGAGGTAATTCCGCTGGTATTGTGTGCCGTTGTGGTAGGTGGTTGATGACCGCAGCGCAACTTTGCATTGGTTATCGTTGGGCCCTATGGGTTCCAGGAGCCAATGGTGATGTACGCCGGCAGTGATGGTACGCACCGCCGTGGACGTGACTGCCATTTTCTATCTATTCACTCACTTGCTAGTTGACCTTCAACAGGAGAGGACCTACACTGTGAGTGCGGCTGTGACCTGTGTCTGGAAGCGACAATGGCTCCTGTGTCTGGGGAAAGGGCCCCTGCCTTCACTGAGGAGGAGTTGGAGAGACTGGTGGATGGGGTCCTAAACCAGTACACATTACTCTATGGTCCTCCAGACAAACAGGTGAGTACACTGTGAGCATGATGCGTGGGTCATGAATGTAAGGAGTGTTGTGTGTGTAAGCCACAAGTGGGGGGGCTGAGGCATCCTGGCCAGAGTGCTGCATGTCTGGTGGTCAATGTTTGTGCGTCAGGGGATGGAAGGGATATGGTGGGCCATGAGTGTGACGGTCCGGAAGGTTAATTAATTCCCTTTTCTGCTGTCTTTTTCCTGCACCCATCAGAAAAAGAGTATTTGCCGTGCCATCGCCAAGGAGGTGCGGACCCTGGGGGTCTTCGACATGCGGAGCACCCACTGGCGCAAATGGTGGGAGGAACTGCGCTGCTGGGCAAGGAAGATGGCGGAAGCCCAGCTGGGGCTGGCCTCCCAATGCAGAAGGGGTGCCCGTCATACCCTTGCCCCTCTGATGTTCCGCATCCTGGCAGTGGCCTATCCGGAGTTGGATGGGCGCTTGAGGGCATCACAGCAGCCACAAGGGGGTGAGTACAAATCCTTATTCATTACTTTGCGTGCATTAAGGTTTTACCTGGGTGGGGATGTGAACTGTGGGTGCCCCTAGGCCAGGGCGAACATGGCAGGGTAGGTCCCTTGTTGGGCAGGCTCTGAAGCACTCCAACCCCAATAGTGTTAGAGGGCATCTACTACTGGTCAGGGCCCTGTTTGTTTCAGGTGTGCAGCTGATGGTGTTAGGCATTGTACCCCATGGGCTGGTGACTAGCATTGTAACTGGTAGTGCATATGGCTGTTCCCTGTGAGTTGTGTATGTCAACGGTAGTGTTGTTGTTGGCATTGACCAAGTGTATCCTCTGTCTCTCCCCCCCTTTTTGTTTTGTCACCCTGTCCTTGTGTGCATTAGCATCATCTGGCGGAGGAGCAGAGGCACCGGCGACAGAGGGAGCTGCATCCCACATGGGCCTAGAGGCCCAATCCAGTGACGGTGAGGGCACCAGTGGGCCGGAGGACGAGGAGAGCACCACAACGGGGACAGGAGGGGACACCACAGACAGCGACTCCTCCTCCGATGGAAGCTCCCTGGCGGTGTCAGACACCTCTGTGCCCACCCCAACAACAGGTACAGCCACCACGCCCCTACTAGCACTGCCCTCCCAGCAGCCCCTCAGCGTGTTTCCCGTGCCCACTCACCCAGGAGGGTTGGCATCTCCTTCCCCCCAGGCAACTCAGGCCCTGCCCTAGTCAGCCCTGCTGCCCTCAGTGTGGAGCCTATTGACCTCCTGAGATCCCTCACTGTTGGGCAGTCAACCATTGTGAATGCTATCCAGAGTGTTGAGAGGCATTTGCAACAAACAAATGCATGCCTGGAGGGCATTAACTCTGGCGTGGCTGCCCAACAGAGAGCATTTCAGGCTCTGGCCTCCGCACTGATGACAGCCATTGTCCCTGTATCCAGCATCCCCCTCCAACTTCCTCTACCCAGTCCCAATCCCCTCAACCCCAGCCTATCCCAAGCACACCTTCAGACCAACATTCACCCAAATCAACACACAGAAGTGGCTCAGGCAAACACAAGCACCACACTTCATCTCACAGGCACTCACACAAGCACCATCCCCATGCAGACACACCAACATCCACTGCCTCCACAGTGTCCCCCTCCTCCTCATCGTCCACCTCCCTCCCAGTAGTGTCTCCACTCACACCTCCATGCACCTCATCCTCATCCACTACCTCCATCACCAGCACGCCCATCAATACACACCCCTCACTGGCAGTCACCACCCCCACATCCATGCACACATCCCCTGTGTCCACTCCCACTGTGTCTGTGACCCCTCCTCCCAAAAAAACATTCCGCCACCTGTCAAGGTGAAGAAGGGGACAGCATCCAGCAAGGGGAAGGAGCCACAACCACCAGCAGTGTAACCTCAAAGACTCCAGCTGCCAGACGCAAGGTGACACCACCATCTGCCAAGGTGAGGAAGGGGCACAAAACACCAGGCAAGGCACTTCAGCCATCCAAGGCTGCTGGTGAAGGCCTGGTGGCTACCAGCACAACTGGCAGCACATCTACCTGCACTGGGGCCAGCACTGCCAGCAGCCCCGCCGCTAGCTTCGCCGCAAGCACTGCCATCTGCTCCACCGCCTGCAACACCGTAAGCACCACTACTGTCAAAAGCAGCAGCCCCAGTGGGCAGCCTTCCGAGGCTGCAGAAGAAGGGCTGGAGCCTCCCCCCACCACTGGCAGCACCGGCACCTGCACCGCAGCCAGCACCGCCACCTGCACCGCCTCAAGCACCGCCGCAAGCACCACCACCTGCACCGCTGACAGTAGCACCACTGACAGCATCAGCAGCCCCAGTGGGCAGCCATCCGAGGCTGCAGGAGAGGGGCTGGAGCCTCCCTCCACCACTGGCAGCACCCCCACCAGCACCAGCACTACCACAACTGTACAGCCGCCGCCGGATGGACTCTAGCCCTGCCTCCATGAACAATCATGCATCCTGGTCACTGAACATCTCTGGGCTCAGACACCCAGGTGAGGGACTGTGAACTGCCACACCTCAAGTGTTGCATCACTGGGCACAGAGCCCCTCCAGAACCAGTGGAGAAATGTATCCACTCACCCTATCCTTGGCAGGATGAAGCACACTGGGCACAAAGCCCCCTCCAGAACCAGTAGAAGAAGGCATTCACTCACCCTATCCTTGGCAGGATGAAGCACACTGGGCACAAAGATCCCTCCAGAACCAGTGGAGAAATGCATCCACTCACCCTATCCTTGACAGGATGAAGCACACTGAGCAAAAAGCCCCCTCCAGAACCAGTGGAAGAAGGCATCCACTCACCCTATCCTTGGCAGGATGAAGCACAATGGGCACAAAGCCCCCTCCAGAACCGGTGGAGACATGCATCCATCCACTCTGTCCTTGGCAGGATGAAGCACACTGGGCACAAAGCCCCCTCCAGAACCAGTGGGGAAATGCATCCACTGACCGTATCCTTGGCAGGATGAAGCACACTGGGCACAAAGCCCCCTCCAGAATCAGTGGAAGAAGGCATCCACTCACCCTATCCTTGGCAGGATAATGCACACTGGCCACAAAGCCCCCTCCAGAACTAGTGGAGAAAGGCATCCACTTGAGAGACTGTGGCTTTGCACTCCCCAGGACCAAGCAGTGGGCAAACCACCCACTTGAGAGACTTGAGAGACTGTGACTTTGCACTCCCCAGGAGCAAGCAGTGGGCAAACCACCCACTTGAGAGACTTGAGAGACTGTGGCTTTGCACTCCCAGGACCAAGCAGTGGGCAAAGCACCCACTTGAGAGACTGTGGCCTTGCACTCCCCAGGACATCGCTGTGGGCATGGAGCCCCCTTCAGGAGCAGTGGCGTTGTCCCATCTTCCGGCTGAGGTGCCCCCCCATTCCCTGTCCCCTTGAGGTACCTGTGTGTTTTTGACCTGATGCCCCTGCAGTGTTCTCTCCGTATTGAGGCAGGAGTCAAGTGGGGGCTTGGCCTATGAGTTTTGGCCAAGTGGCCCACAGACATTTTGAGTGGACAATGTACCACCTTAAGTACATATTGTATATATTGTAAATACTGTTTTTGAATTTGTAATGTATATCTGACTATTTCTAATATGACACTCATTTGACTCAATTCCTTTTGTCCTTGCGTTCTTCCACAGGGTTACAGGGTGTATATGCAATGTTGATGCATGTGTTTGTGTGTATGGTGTTGGGGGTGAGGATGGGGTTGGTGCAGTAATCACCGTTGTCGTCGCCGCTGCCACCGTTCGTATTCCTGCTAGATGAGAAGATTCACCAAAATGGGTAACACCTGTAGTTCGGGCTCCATGGCGTCCTAGTTCTTCCTTGGGTGTCGAGAGGTGAGTAGTTTCCCTTCTGTGTACTGTTTCCGCTGTGCTTTTGATGGCGTTGGTACCGCCCCAGAAAAGCTAGTGGATGGGCAGGTTGCAATGTGGTGGGTGGTACGTTGTCTTCCGCCTGTCTGTTGGCGGTTACCACTGTGGTGTTTGTTGCTACTGCCGTGGCGGTCAGAGTGTTAAAGTGTCTGTCTGTGTTGGCGGTTTCCGCCATGGTTGTGATTCCATTTTTTTTACAGCCGGCCTGTTGGCGGTATTACCGCCGCTTTAACACCAACCGCCAGGGTTGTAATGAGGGCCTAAGTCTGGCCCACTGCAGGGGACACCTGTCGCTCCAATACGGGTTTTGCTCGAGCTAACTAGCAGTGCTTCATCTCTACCCAAGGGCAGGGATGACTGGGCAGCCGAGCGCATGACATAATTGGTTTCTCAGGGAAGCAGTGGTCACTCAGGTCCCATCGGTTTCTCTCAGTTATATTGGTCTCATATTTACAATGACAAACAGAGGCAGTATATGTTTCAATAAAATTTTAATGAAGCGACTGCATCTTAGATAGCAAAGCGTGAGCTGCCATAACCAGGATGACGCAGCATGACAGTATTAAAATTGTGACAAGGCGAGTGAAGCATATAAACAACGCTACCATATGTCACTACAGTCAAGAGACTAATTCCAACTTATACTATAATAGTACACAGCATGTTAAGTGCTAATTCTGCTTTTCAGGCTCCCCTGGGAAGACATCATTCCCCATACCTGAGCAAAGGCCTGAAGTCTGCATTAGCATCTGTAGCAAAGCATTCAGCAATCAGCATACAGTTGTGGTTCTCTAGCTGGAATCTCCCTCTAACGTGTAAGGGACAGGGAAGTGTTTTCTAATAAAACAGCTGATGTTCTGAGAAAATGTCCCTACAAAAGGATCTGTGTTTTCTACGAATGTTGGAGACTAAACTTATACCACGTTCAGCGGCAACCTATCTCGCTGCACCCTTGGAAGAAGCACAGAGTGAGCAAGAATGTCTTGTTTGGGAACAGAGTGCTAGCCTAGGCAAAAATAGTAAGAAAATAAACAAGACGGTAAAAGTGGCTATTGTAACAATAAGAAAATGAAGCTGAATAAAAATATATCTAGGTTAAAGTGCACAGCCGCAGGCCTAGTATGCTAAAATAACGTGCATGGAACTATAGTTAAGATGACTACACAACAATTCCAAGGTAATCAGGGTTAGGGGGCTCTTCTCATGGACATGGCATTGGCAGATTGAGGTTTAACATACCTAGCTCTCTTCTAGGTTAGAGGTTAGGCCCACATGCTAGGGTATTAGGACATACCACACACCTCATGTTATTTCATAACTTTGCAAGATGGTGGGGGTCTTTCTATTAATGACTCTTGTCTTTACCATTCTGTTTCTTACAATATTCATTGTCCTAATCATTGCAGCCCATGCAACTTATCACTGATTGCAGTTTTACTCAAATAAACCCTATTGAAACTTTACTACATCTTCTTCATTGCCTGTGTGTGATTGAGTCATGTTGTTAATGTGAGAAAGGGGTCATCTCCGTTTAACCACAACGCTCCCTGAGATGTCACACTTTTGAGTCCTTGCGTAAAGGCTGCCACAAATCACCTTCAACTATTTTGGGTTTTGGTGAGGTACTGCTTGTGAGCCAGAAGAGTTGGGACGACAGTTGCGCTTTGTTGTAGGATTGGCAGAGTCACCTACAAACATAAGTACTGTCATCCTTAAACCAGCAATCTTGCCTAGAGCAAGAGTCCATCTCCGACACCTTAACTATATTTATTGTTTATGCTCCAACTCAACCTGATAAATCATTCTGGAATGAAATATTAGCAAAGTTAATGAATCTTTCAGACAGATATTTAATTTTTGGAGGGGATTGTAATATGATTACGTATCCTTTTATTGATTGTAAATCCAATTCTAGATTTATAACATCCCACCATATTCTCACAGCTTACCTCTACGATTAAACAAAGAACATTAATGGATATTTGGAGATTGTGTAACCCCACATTACAGGAATATTCATTTTTCTCCCCAGTACATTCTTCCCAATCGAGGATTGGTTATTTATTTGTCTCACAACATCTTGCACAGCGTGCTTTAGGTTCGGAATTTGTCTCTATATTAATCTTGGATCATGCTACAATGAGTATGGACCTTGATGTTATACCACATAATCAGCCAAATAATAGATGGATATTTAATAATTCTCTACATCTTGATACTAATTTTTCTCAACTTTTTGAAAAGTTTGCAATACAATTTTTTTGGAGAATGATACCCCTATTCAGGTCATTTGGGATGCTTTCAAAGCGGCATCGAGGGATTTTATTATTTCCAATGTTGCCAATAAAAGAAAAACTGCTAATACAAAATTACTTCAATCCATGGATCGTATCAAACAATTAGAACATTTATATTACTCTTCCAATTCTACAAGTTGTCTCAATGAACTACTTCAAGCTAAGTTTACTTTTAATAAGAATTCAACTGATACTGCTAAGTCTTATCTTCTTAAGTCTAGTGCTAAGTACTAGGGAGGTCAAAAGAAATCAGAAAAACTTCTAGCAAATTATTTTAAAATTAAAAAGGATAGAACAAAGATAGACTCTATTTACAATACTGCCAACTCTTTTTTACATAAGAATAATGACATTTTAGATGAATTTGTTCATTTCTTTACACAATTATATTCTCCTAAATCTTACCCCACACAGGATCTTATTAATCAATATCTGTCAACTATTAATTCACTTGTACTTCCCTCTTTGAATTTTCTGCTTTTGAGAATGATGTTTCCATTAAAGAAATTCTTAATGCACTAAGTCTTATCAAGAAAGGTAAAGCTCCAGGCCCAGATTGTTTTACTATAGAATTTTACTTACATTTTTCTAAAATATTAGTTCCAAGATTATTTCAACTTTTTACATATTGTGTCAAAACAAACTCACCTGGAGGCTCTTTTCAAGATGCTTTAATCTGCCATATACCAAAAGATAACAAAGCTCAAAGGTTTTGTAAGAATTATAGACCAATATCTCCAGTTAATTTGGATATAAAAATGTTGCCAAAATTATTGCTCTGCATCTGGAACCGCTTCTTTCTAAAATAATTGGTGAAGAGCAATCTGGTTTTATTAAAGGATGTCTATTATCTGACAACACAAGATTATTTTTTAATATGTTAACCCCTTCCCCGCCACGGACGTAATGGTAACGTCCATGGCAGCGCCCGTGTGGCGCCATGGACGTAACCATTACGTCCTGCATGCTGCCCTCGGGAGAAGCGCTAGTGCTCCCCCCGAGGGCAGAAGGTCAGGGCTGAAAGGGGAATCCCTTCCCCTTCAACCCCCAACCCCCCCCCACACCCCCCTGTGCTTGCAATCCGGCTTTTGAAACCCCACTAGACACCAGGGATGTTTTTTTTGGGGGGGAAACTGGCATAAGGGAGCGACCCCTTGGGCAAGGGTCGCTCCCAGGGGGGGCATTTTTTTTAAGGCCTTATCTGCCCCCAGGGGGGGCTGAAACCTCTAGACACCAGGGATACTTTTCTTTTTTTTTTTCTTTTGTGTTTTAGGTGTGGGGAGCGACCCCTTAGGCAAGGGACGCTCCCATAGGGGGCAAATTATATTTAGGCCATTTCTGCCCCCCTTGGGGGCAGATTGGCCTATTTTTATGAGGCCAATCTGCCCCCAAGGGGGGCAGAAACCACTAGACACCAGGGATTTTTTTTTTGTTTGTTTGTTTTTCACGTAAGGGGAGCGACCCCTTAGGCAAGGGTCGTTCCCCTGGGGGGCAAATTTATTTTAGGCCATTTCTGCCCCCCATGGGGGCAGATCAGCTTATTTTTATTAGGCCGATCTGCCCCCACGGGGGCAGAAACCACTAGGCACCAGGGATATTTGTTGTTGTTGTGTTTTACAGATGGGGAGCAACCCATTAGGCAAGGGTCGCTCCCCTGGGGGGCAAATTGTATTTAGACCATTTCTGCCCCCCTTGGGGGCAGATTGGCTGATTGTAGGTCAATCTGCCCCCAATGGGGGCAGAAACCACTAGCCACCAGGGATCATTTTTTTTGCGCCGTCACGCAAGGGGAGCGACCTTGTAGGCAAGGGTCGCTCCCGGGGGGGGGCGGGGAATTAATTTTAGGCCATTTCTGCCCCCCCTGGGGGCAGATCGACCTATTGGTATTAGGCGATCTGCCCCCAGGGGGGGCAGAAACCTCTAGGCGCCAGGGCAAATTGTTTTTTTGTGTTTTTTTTTTGTTTGTTTGTTTTTTTAGAGATTGGGAGCGACCCATTAGGCAAGGGTCGCTTCCCTGAGGGGCAAATTGTATTTAGACCATTTCTTCCCCCCTTGGGGGCAGATTGGCCGATTGTAGGTCAATCTGCCCCCAAGGGGGGCAGAAACCACTAGGCACCAGGGAGCTTTTTTTTGCGCCGTCACGCAAGGGGAGCGACCTTGTAGGCAAGGGTCGCTCCCCGGGGTGGGGGGGGGGCAAATTTATTTTAGGCCATTTCTGCCCCCCCTGGGGGCAGATCGGCCTATTGGTATTAGGCCGATTTGCCCCCAAGGGGGGCAGAAACCTCTAGGCGCCAGGGCAAACAGTTTTTTTGTGTTTTTTTTTTTGTTTGTTCATTTTTTTTAGAGATGGGGAGCGACCCATTAGGCAAGGGTCATTCCCCTGGGGGGCAAATTGTATTTAGACCATTTCTGCCCCCCTTGGGGGCAGATTGGCCGATTGTAGGTCAATCTGCCCCCAAGGGGGCAGAAACCACTAGGCACCGGGGATTTTTTTTTTGGCGCCAATGTCAAGCAGGGGGAGCGACCCCATAGGCAAGGGTCACTCCCGGGGGGGCGGGGGGGTTGATGGGTTGGGGGTGGGGGACAAATTTATTTTAGGCCATTTCTGCCCCCCCTGGGGCCGGCTGAGCTAGAGGCTAAAATCCACAGGTAGGCACTGTTTTCTATGAAAAAATGTGATGCGTCCACGTTGTGTTTTGGGCCATTTCCTGTTGCGGGCGCTAGGCCTGCCCACACAAGTGAGATATCATTTTTATCTGGAGACTTGGGGGGAATGCTAGGTGGAAGGAAATTTGTGGCTCCTCTCAGATTCCAGAACTTTCTGTCACCGAAATGTGAGGAAAACGTGTTTTTTTAGCCACATTTTGAGGTTTGCAAAGGATTCTGGGTAACAGAACCAGGTCAGAGCCCCACAATTCACCCCATCTTGGATTCCCCTGGGTTTCTAGTTTTCAGAAATGCGCTGGTTTGCTATGTTTCCCCAGGTGCCGGCTGAGCTAGAGGCCAAAATCCACAGGTAGGCACTGTTTTCTATGAAAAAATGTGATGTGTCCACGTTGTGTTTTGGGCCATTTCCTGTCGCGGGCGCTAGGCCTACCCACACAAGTGAGGTATCATTTTTATCGGGAGACTTGGGGGAACGCTGGGTGGGAGGAAATTTGTGGCTCCTCTCAGATTCCAGAACTTTCTGTCACCAAAATGTGAGGAAAATGTGTTTTTTTTAGCCAAAATTTGAGGTTTGCAAAGGATTCTGGGTAACAGAACCTGGTCAGAGCCCCACAAGTCACCCCATCTTGGATTCCCCTAGGTCTCTAGTTTTCAGAAATGCACAGGTTTGGTAGGTTTCCCTAGGTGCCGGCTGAGCTAGAGGCCAAAATCTACAGGTAGGCACTTTGCAAAAAACAGCTCTGTTTTCTGTGATGTGTCCACGTTGTGTTTTGAGGCATATCCTGTTGCGGGCACTAGGCCTACCCACACAAGTGAGGTACCATTTTTATCGGGTGACTTGGGGGAACGCTGGGTGGAAGGACATTTGTGGCTCCTCTCAGATTCCAGAACTTTCTGTCACCGAATTGTGAGGAAAATATGTTTTTTTAGCCAAATTTTGAGGTTTGCAAAGGATTCTGGGTAACAGAACCTGGTCAGAGCCCCACAAGTCACCCCATCTTGGATTCCCCTAGGTCTCTAGTTTTCAAAAATGCACAGGTTTGGTAGGTTTCCCTAGGTGCCGGCTGAGCTAGAGGCCAAAATCTACAGGTAGGCACTTTGCAAAAAACAGCTCTGTTTTCTGTCAAAAAATGGCATGTGCCCACTTTGTGTTTTGGGACATTTCCTGTTGCGGGCCCTAGGACTACCCACACAAGTGAGGTATCATTTTTATCGGGAGACTTGGGGGAACGCTGGGTGGAAGGAAATTTGTGGCTCCTCTCAGATTCCAGAACTTTCTGTCACCGAAATGTGAGGAAAATGTGTTTTTTTAGCCAAATTTTTAGGTTTTCAAAGGATTCTGGATAACAGAACCTGGTCAGAGCCCCACAAGTCACCCCATCTTGGATTCCCGTAGGTCTCTAGTTTTAAAAAATGCACAGGTTTGGTAGGTTTCCCTAGGTGCCAGCTGAGCTAGAGGCCAAAATCTACAGGTAGGCACTTTGCAAAAAACAGCTCTGTTTTCTGTGATGTGTCCACGTTGTGTTTTGGGGCATATCCTGTTGCGGGCACTAGGCCTACCCACACAAGTGAGATACCATTTTTATCGGGAGACTTGGGGGAACGCTGGGTGGAAGGAAATTTGTGGCTCCTCTCAGATTCTAGAACTTTCTGTCACCGAAATGTGAGGAAAATGTGTTTTGTTAGTCAAATTGTGAGGTTTTCAAAGGATTCTGGGTAACAGAACCTGGTCAGAGCCCCACAAGTCACCCCATCTTGGATTCCCCATGGTCTCTAGTTTTCAAAAATGCACAGGTTTGGTTGGTTTCCCCAGGTGCCGGCTGAGCTAGAGGCCAAAATCTACAGGTAGGCACTTTGCAAAAAACAGCTCTGTTTTCTGTAAAAAAATGGGATGTGCCCACTTTGTGTTTCGGGACATTTCCTGTCGCGGGCGCTAGGACTACCCACACAAGTGAGGTATCATTTTTATCGGGAGACTTGGGGGAATGCTGGGTGGAAGGAAATTTGTGGCTCCTCTCAGATTCCAGAACTTTCTGTCACCGAAATGTGAGGAAAATGTGTTTTGTTAGTCAAATTGTGAGGTTTTCAAAGGATTCTGGGTAACAGAACCTGGTCAGAGCCCCACAACTCACCTCATCTTCGATTCCCCTAGGTCTCTAGTTTTCAAAAATGCCCAGGTTTTGTAGGTTTCCCTAGGTGCCGGCTGAGCTAGAGGTCAAAATCTACAGGTAGGCACTTTGCAAAAAACAGCTCTGTTTTCTGTGATGTGTCCACGTTGTGTTTTGGGGCATTTCCTGTCGCAGGCGCTAGGACTACCCACACAAGTGAGGTATCATTTTTATCGGGAGACTTGGGGGAATGCTGGGTGGAAGGAAATTTGTGGCTCCTCTCAGATTCCAGAACTTTCTGTCACCGAAATGTGAGGAAAATGTGTTTTGTTAGTCAAATTGTGAGGTTTTCAAAGGATTCTGGGTAACAGAACCTGGTCAGAGCCCCACAACTCACCTCATCTTCGATTCCCCTAGGTCTCTAGTTTTAAAAAATGCCCAGGTTTTGTAGGTTTCCCTAGGTGCCGGCTGAGCTAGAGGTCAAAATCTACAGGTAGGCACTTTGCAAAAAACAGCTCTGTTTTCTGTGATGTGTCCACGTTGTGTTTTGGGGCATATCCTGTCGCGGGCGCTAGGTCTACCCACACAAGTGAGGTATCATTTTTATCGGGAGACTTGGGGGAACATAGAATAGCAAAACAAGTGTTATTGCCCCTTGTATTTCTCTACATTTTTCCCTTCCAAATGTAAGACAGTGTGTAAAAAAGACATCTATTTGAGAAATGCCCTGTAATTCACATGCTAGTATGGGCACCCCGGAATTCAGAGATGTGCAAATAACCACTGCTTCTCAACACCTTATCTTGTGCCCATTTTGGAAATACAAAGGTTTTCTTGATAGCTATTTTTTACTCTTTATATTTCAGCAAATGAATTGCTGTATACCCGGTATAGAATGAAAACCCACTGCAGGGTGCAGGTCATTCATTGGCTCTGGGTACCTAGAGTTCTTGAAGAACCTACAAGCCCTATATTTCCCCGCAACCAGAAGAGTCCAGAAGACATAACGGTATATTGCTTTAAAAAATCTGACATTGCAGGAAAAAGTTACAGAGTAAAACGTGGAGAAAAATTGATTTTTTTTCACCTTAATTTCAATATTTTTCTTTTTCAGTTGTTATTTTCTGTAGGAAACCCTTGTAGGATCTACAAAAAATTACCCCTTGCTGAATTCAGAAATTTGTCTACTTTTCAGAAATGTTGTGGTTTCTGGGATCCAGCGTTGGTTTCATGCCCATTTCTGTCACTGACTGGAAGGAGGCTGAAAGCACAAAAAATCGTAAAAATGGGGTATGTCCCAGTAAAATGGCAAAATTGTGTTGGAAAATTGTGTTTTCTTATTCAAGTCTGCCTGTTCCTGAAAGCTGGGAAGCCTGTGATTTTAGCACCGCAAACCCTTTGTTGATGCCCTTTTCAGGGAAAAAACCACAAGTCTTCTTCTGCAGCCCCTTTTTCCCATTTAAAAAAAAATTCACTTTATTTTGGCAAATTTCTTGGCCTCCTTCTGGGGAACCCACAAAGTCTGGGAACCTCTAGAATCCCTAGGATGTTAGAAAAAAAGGATGCAAATTTGGCTTGGCTAGCTTATGTGGACAAAAAGTTATGAGGGCCTAAGCGCGAACTGCCCCAAATAGCCAAAAAAAGGCTTGGCACCTGAGGGGGAAAAGGCCTGGCAGCGAAGGGGTTAAGTAAGTCTGTTGTTTATAAAGACTATCTATCAGCAATTGCTCTGGATGCTGAAAAAGCTTTTGATCTTGTTAATTGGCTCTTTAGTTTTTCAACACTTATATGGTTTGGTTTTGGAACTAAATTCATAAATCTAATTTCATTAATATATTCCTCCCCTAAAGGAGCTATTTTTCTAAATGGTCTCATCTCTCCCTCTTTCTCGCTTTATAGAGGAGTTTGCCAGGGATGTTCGTTGTCACCGCTTTTGATTGTTCTTGCTTTGGACCCCTTTTGAATGAAACTCAGAGCTAATCCAAATATACATGGTTTCCAATATGGGGAAAGGCAGGTAAAATCTTCGGCCTATGCTGATGATATGTCACTTTTGATATCAAATCCACAATCTTCACTTCCTACTTTTCTGTTTGAAGTAGAGAACTTTGCTTCTATCTCGGGGTATAAATTAAATAAAGATAAGTGTGAAAAACTTCCTTTAAATGAATTCTGCCTTCCTGAGGATTTTAAATCATCAAACCTTCACTGGAACAATGATAACATCAAATACTTAGGTCTTTGGTTTAAACCTTCTTTTAAAGATACAATTTCCTGTAATCGTTTGCCATTATTTTCTACTCTTGACTCTCTCATATCTACAGGAATCCTTCATATTTATCCTGGTGGGGTATGTTAGATTCTATTAAAATGATGTTGCTCTCTGTAATCCTCTTTTGCTTATCAAACATCGCAATTAATATCCCATGTCATTATTTTAAGAAGATGATTTCTATTTTAGCTACATTTTTATGGAATAATGAAAAACCCAAAATATCCCTCCAAAAATTAATGAGGCCTAAAATCCTTGGATGGGTTAATTTTCCAGATCTCTGCTCATATCAAAGGGCCGTTTCCCTAAAGCAAGCTTCTTATTTATTAAATTATGATAATTCTACTATTTCACCACTATGGGTTTAAGTTGAAAAATCATTTGTTTTCCCCTTTACATTTCTGGAGGTATTAACTCTATCAAATAAGCCATAATCTATTTCCCTTCCCATTTTGAAAAATTCTACAGCCAATTTTTGCTCCATACAATGGAAACAAAGGGGGTCATTCCAACCCTGGCGGTCGGTGTTAAAGCGGCAGCCAACCCGCAAACATACAGCCAGCCAAAAAAATGGAATTCCGACCCTGGCGGGAACCGCCAACACAGCCCGCCACTTCACCACTCCGACCGCCACGGCGGTACAGATAAGCAGCGCGGCGGTCACCGCCAACAGACAGGCGGCAGACAATGTACCGCCCACCCTATCACAACTCACCACAACTCACTCAAAAACACGGCGGAAACAGACTTCGAACGGGAAAACGCTCACCTCCATACACCCCACGAGGAATCTGGACAGCATGGAACCCGAACTACACATCCTACCAGCTATTGTCTACCTGCTCCTCTACCAGGAGCACGAACGCCGGCGCAGAAGACAACGGTGAGTACTGCACCTACGACACAGGGGAGGGAAAAAATTACGGGGACACACATACGCCACACACCCACCCCCACCCTCACCCACTACAACACACACATCAATGCAGAGCAACAAGTCAGAGTGACACCCCCAAACCCCCCCCCGGAAGAATGCAAAGACAAAATAAAATGATCATTAAAAATGAAGTATAATATAGCATAATTGAAGTTAAGTGAAATATGAAAATATAAATAAAATATATTACATCATGAACAATATATACATAGGTCAAAAGTCCGGCCCATATTGGCTATCATCCATTGTTCGTGGGCCAATGGGCCTAAACACATGGGCAAAGCCCACACACGAGACCCGATTCCATTGGAGAGAACACTGCAGGGGCATCAGATAGTAAAACGACAGGCACCTCAGGGAGAAGGGAAGGGGGGCACCTCAGCCAGTTCAGTCCACAACGCCAGATCCACGAGGGGCCTCCATGCCCACTGTACCATCCTGGGGAGTGCAAAGCCACAGTCTCACAAGTCTCTACAGTGGGTGGGTTGCCCACTGTACCATCCTGGGGAGTGCAAAGCCACAGTCCATCAAGTGGATTACAGACTCCACTGGTTCTGGAGGAGGCATGGTGCCCAGAGTGATTCGTGAAGCCCTGGCCGACACAGATCGGCCCTGCCAATGGGCCAGCGGTGCTTGAGATGAAGGGCCCAGCGGAGCGGTGCTTGACAGGAAGGGCCCAGCGGAGCGGTGCTTGAGATGAAGGGCCCAGCGGAGCGGTGCTTGACAGGAAGGGCCCAGCGGAGCGGTACTTTACAGGAAGGGCCCATCGGAGTGGTGCTTGACAGGAAGGGCCCAGAGGAGCGGTGCTTGACAGGAAGGGCCCAGCGGAGCGGTGCTTGAGATGAAGGGCCCAGCGGAGCGGTGCTTGACAGGAAGGGCCCAGCGGAGCGGTGCTTTACAGGAAGGGCCCAGCGGAGGGTGCTTGACAGGAAGGGTCCAGCGGAGCGGTGCTTGAGATGAAGGGCCCAGCGGAGCGGTGCTTGAGATGAAGGGCACAGCGGAGCGGTGCTTGAGATGAAGGGTCCAGCGGAGCGGTGCTTGACAGGAAGGGCCCAGCGGAGCGGTGCTTGAGATGAAGGGCCCAGCGGAGCGGTGCTTGACAGGAAGGGCCCAGCGGAGCAGTGCTTGCCACGGCGGGGCCCTGTTCAGCAGTGCTTGTCACGGGGGGCCCTGTTCAGCGGTGCTTGTCATGGCGGGGCCCTGTTCAGCGGTGCTTGTCACGGCGGGCCCTGTTCAGCGGTGCTTGTCACGGCGGGGCCCTGTTCAGCGGTGCTTGTCACGGCGGGGCCCTGTTCAGCGGTGCCTGCCACGGCGGGGCCCTGTTCAGCGGTGCCTGCCACGGCGGGGCCCTGTTCAGCGGTGCTTGTCACGGCGGGGCCCTGTTCAGCGGTGCTTGTCACGGCGGGGCCCTGTTTAGCGGTGCCTGCCACGGCGGGGCCCTGTTCAGCGGTGCCTGCCACGGCGGGGCGCTGTTCAGCGGTGCTTGACATGTGTTCCCATGGAACAAGATCGGGCCAATATTTTCCGCTCAGTCGCCATCCGACCTATCGCTTGCGGGGGCCTCCTGTGCTGGAGTCCTGGGCCCGTGGGTGTCCTCCTTCACACCCAAAATGGGGCTGGTGGGGCCCTCCTGGGCAGCTCGCCTGCTGCCGGAAATGTCCGCCCTGCGGTGCAGTGGGTATGGGTAGTGGAGGAAGAGGATGTGGTTGTAGGAGAGTCAAGTGTGCTGTCTTTGGATGCAGGTGCTTGTGACGGAGGCTGTCGTGAGGTGGATGGCTGTTGGGTGGGTGGCTGCCTGCGTTTGTGTGGTTTGGAAGAGGGGGTGACAGACACACTGGGAGAGGACACAGGGGACGTGTAAATGGCAGTGGGGGTGGTGACTGCACGTGTGCGGAGTGTTCTGGTGGGTGTGCTGGTGATGGATGTACTGGCTGATGGTGGTGTGCATGCAGGTGTGAGTGGAGACGTCACAGGGAGGGAGGAGGGAGACGAGGAGGAGGGGGACACAGTGAAGGCAGTGGCTGTTGGCATGTCTGCATGTGGATGTTGCATGTGTGAATGCTTGTGTGATCTGTGGTGCTTATGTCTGGATGAGCTGCCCTTGGGTGTTGATGTGTGTGCAGGCTGGTCTGTAGGTGTGGCTGGGATAGGCAGAGGAACAGGGGAGTGGGACTGGGATGAGGAAATTGGAGGGGGAAGGCAGGAGACAGGGACAATGGCTGCTGTCAGTGCTGAGGCCAGAGCGTTGAACGATCGCTGATGGGCAGCCTGACCCGAATGAATGCCCTCCAGGTATGCATTGCTCCGGTGCACCTCCCTTTCTACACCCTGGATGGCATTCAAAAGGGTAGACAGCCCAACAATGAGCGTCTGGAGGAGGTCAATGATCTCCTCACTGAGGGCAGCAGGGGTAACTGGGGCAGGGCCTGAGGTGCCTTGGCGAAGGAGATGCCCGCCTTCCTGGCCGAGCATGCATGGGGCGAACGCTGAGGGGCTGCTTGGAGGGCGGAGCTGGTGCGCGGGGTGGCGGCTGTACCTGTTGTAGCGGTGGGCACGAATGTTGCCGCCACCACAAGGGAGCTCCCTTCCGAGGACGTGTCTGTGTCACTGACATCTCCACGGGTCCCCGTTGTGGAGCTCCCCTCGCCCTCCGTCTCACTGGTGAACTCGGAGTCGGTTGCATGGCCCTCCGGGGCCATGCGAGATGCAGCTCCCTCGTGCTCCGATGCCACTTCTCCTCCGCCTGATGATGCTAATGCACACATGAACAGGAGGACCACAAAAAAAGGGGGGGGGGAGAAAAAATGACATGTTGAGTGCATGCATTGGCGACACCGTTGGCGGAGAGGACAGACACAGAAGCCCCCTGCACTACGCCGCGCACTCGGTGTACACTACTCAATTATTGTGACTTGGCCTACAAGCCTATGGACGACAACTGCACACATAGGTGACCCAGGGCAATGGATAGCTGTACTTAGCACCCTACAGAGGTGGGGGCGGGGGCACAGGGCCATGCCTTACGGAGGGGACCAGCCTACAGAAGTCACCCTGGCCTAGAGATACCCACTGCCCGCCTCCCCCACCCAGACACCTCCACTGTGCGCTAACATAGCAGAATGTGCTGGTACTCACCCCCTTGTGTCTGCTGTGATGTCCTCACGCGCCCATCCAAATCGGGGTAGGCCACCGCCAGGATCCGGGACCTCAGGGGGGTCAATTGACGGGAGCCACCCCTCCTACGTTGGGAGGTCATCCCCAGCAGAGCCTCCACGGTCTTCCTGCTCCCGCGGCGGATGTCCTCCAACCTCTTGCGGCAGTGGGTGCCCCGTCTGTTGTGGACCCCCAGGGTCTGGACGTCCTTGGCGATGGCACGCCAAATGTCGATCTTCTGATGGGCGCTGACCTATGTGACATGGACAGGGTGGGAAAAAAAAACCCATCATTTTCTGCATGGTCGATGTGAGTGGCCCCCCCTCCCCAACCTTGCCATATGGCACATGCTCTCATCTGTCGTGCAATGCATGCCTCATTCGCTCCCCTCCCCACCATCTTTCATCCACCCCACTCAACACAGGCATTGCCCACAAAGCATGGTCCCAGTGTCTGGAGGACCGTAGAGTAGCGCATACTGGGGGAGGACCCCATCCACAAGTTTCTCCAATTCCTCAGATGTGAAGGCAGGGGCCCTTTCCCCAGTCGCAGCAGCCATTGTATCTTCCAGACCGAGGTCACAGCAGCACTTGCAGTATAGGTCCTCTCCTGTGGATGATCAGGTCTCGAGTGATTAAGCAGATAGAAGATGGCGGTCACGCCCGCGGCGGTGCCTACCGCGGCAGTGCGTACCGCGACCGCCGGCGCACATCGTCATTGGCTCCTGAGACCCATAGAGTTCAATGTTAACCAATGCTGCTTTGCGCCACGGTCTTCGACCGCCTACCGCCACGGTGTGCCACGCCAGCGCATTGACCTCACATCCCATTGTCACACTTCACAGGTCAGGCAGCCGCTATTTCAAGGGCCCACATGGCTTAATTTGTACTGCGTCACACAGGCCTAGGCCTTGCATTGCCACTCATACAAGCCATTCAATGCATAGCGATTCGTGCTCTGTGCAAGCTGTGGTTACGTACCTGTGGGTTGCTTGACTCTGTGCTCCATGTTGTCCTTCCTAGGCACCGTCCGCTGGGACTTGCGAGGAGATGGAGGAATGTTCCCGTGTACAGACCGCTGGTGGACCTGTCGACAATGGAAGAAAGACATGTCATACTGACATACAGACTTGACCGAGCCACTATACAGGAACTGTGTGCCCAGCTGGAGCCAGACCTGATGTCCCCCATTCGCCAACCCACAGGGATTCCCCCTCTGGTGCAGGTTCTGTCAGTACTCCATTTTTTGGCAAGTGGATCATTCCAAACAACAGTGGCCATATCATCAGGGATGTCTCAGCCTATGTTTTCTAAGGTTTTGTCCAGAGTGTTGTCTGCCCTGATGAAATACATGCGGAGATACATTGTTTTCCCTGAGATGGGCGAATTGGCTACAGTGAAGGGTGATTTCTATGCCCTTGGCCATATCCCCAACATCATTGGTGCCATTGATGGGACCCATGTGGCTTTGGTTCCCCCCAGTGAAAGTGAGCAGGTGTACAGGAACAGAAAAAGTTATCATTCGATGACTGTCCAGGTGGTCTGTTTGGCTGACCTGTACATCTCCCATGTAAATGCAAAGTTCCCTGGGTCAGTGCATGACGCGTACATCATGCGAAATAGCAGCATCCCTTACGTGATGGAACAACTACAGAGACACCGTGTGTGGCTAATTGGTGACTCTGGTTACCCCAACCTGTCGTGGCTACTGACCCCAGTGAGGAATCCCAGGACAAGGGCAGAGGAACGGTACAATGAGGCCAATGGGCGTACTAGGAGGGTGCCTGCATATGACAGGTGGATCCCTAATGTACTCACCAAAGAAGGTGTGCCATATCATCGTGGCCTGCTGTATGCTTCACAACCTTGCTTTGCGACGCCAGGTGCCTTTCCTGCAGGAGGATGGTCCAGATGGAGGTGTTGTAGCAGCTGTGGAGCCTGTGGAGAGTGAAGAGGAGGAAGACGACGGGGACGACACAGACAACAGGGACACAGTGATACAACAGTATTTTCAGTAGCACACAGGTACGAATCAACCCCGCCATTTTACATTTACTTAAAGTCTCCTGCCTCTCTACTGTCTGTGTTTCCCCCCAGTTCCTGTTAACTGAGTTGTGACTTTCCCTTCCGTTTTCAGAGCTGTGGGCCCCACTGCGTGACCTCTGCTTTGTTTGCCCATGGACTACAGCTGTGTGACAGTGGTATGTTGTCATCACAATGTAACTGAACATTTTGGCACCGTTATGTCTAATACATTTGTTCAAAATACAAGCAGACTCCAGATTTTTTAAGTGCAATAAGTGATTTTATTAAAGTGCTAAATTTAGGGACATGATTGTAAAACGGTGATGGGTGATGGTGGAGTAATGTCCATGGCAGAGTCCAGTTTTCAGTCTCACAGGTGCATTGTCCATATGCCTGTGGAAGGATGGAGCAGGGGCAGTTTAAGTTTGGACAGGGTGACAATGTGGGACAGTGGGATGACATCAGGGGGTATCGTTTGCTGGCGGGGGTCTTGGCATCCTACTCTGTCTTCTTGTGAGATCTCAGGTACCGCTTGCGGGGTGGTTCTTCTTCTGCAGGAGGTGGGGTTCTGGTGGCCTGTCGTTGTGTGGGGGCCTCATGTCCACTAGCACCGGCGGAGGTGGTAGGCTGTTCCTGGTCCAGGCTAGTGACAGGGGCCCTTTGTGGTGCCACATGGTCCCGCAATGTGGTGACTATCTGGTTAAGGGCCACGACGATAGTCCCCATTGCGGAACTAATGTTTCTCAGTTCCTCTCTGAACCCCATGTACTGTTCCTCCTGCAGTACCTGGATCTCCTGGAACCTGGCCAGTACCGACGTCATCGTCTCCTGGGAGCGGTGGTATGCTCCCATGACGGAGGAGAGGGCCTCTCGGAGAGTCGGTTCCCTGGGCCTGTCCCCCCCCTGTCGCACAGCAGCCCTCCCAGTTCCCCTGTTTCCCTGGGCCTCTGTCCCCTGGACCGTGTGCCCACTACCACTGCCCCCAGGTCCCTGTTGTTGTTGGGGTGGTGGGTCAACCTGGGTGCCCTGTAGTGGTGGACACACCGCTGATTGACGTGTCCTGGAGACAGAGGCATGGGCCCGCTGGGTGGGAGCTGTGCTGGTGTTCCCAGAGGGGGTTAGGTCTGCTGTAGCCTGTGGCTGTCTGTGGGGAACCAACTGTCCCGAGGTCCCCGATGGGCCGGGCTGGTCATCTGGGTCCAGGGAGACAGAGCTGTTGTCATCACTGGGGGCCTTTTCTGGGGGTGGGATGGACATCTCTGGACCCTCATGGCAGGTGTGGTGGCGTTCGGGTCCTGCAGGGGTTTAAGAGTATGGTTATTGCTTCTGTGTGTGCCATTTCGTGTATTGGGTGGGTGGCCGTGTACCCCAGTGCTGGAATTCCCTTGTGGGGGCTTTTGTGATGGTGGCTTGTGGGGGAGATGGGTATGTGCAGTGGGCATGCTTTGGTGATGGGTGTCCATGCTTTGGGGAGGCATGCAGGGCTAGGTTTTGGGATGGGTGGGTTGTGATGGTGAGCCATTTACAAGGAGTTGGTGTGATGGGGGTGGGGGTGAGGGTGGGGGTATGATTTGGCATGCAGGTGGGGTGGGGGGAATGAAGTAGTGAAGATTTGACTTACCAGAGTCCATTCCTCCGCCTACTCCTGCGAGGCCCTCAGGATGCAGGATGTGCAAGACTTCCTCCTCCCATGCTGTGAATTCTGGGGGAGTAGGTGGGGGTCCGCCGCCAATCCGCTGTACCGCGATGTTATGCCTTGATACCATGGACCGCACCTTCCCCCGTAGGTCGTTCCACCGCTTCCTGATGTCGTCCCGATTGCGTGGATGCTGTCCCACAGCGTTGGCCCTGTCCACTATTCTGCTCTATAGCTCCATCTTCCTGGCAATGGTGGTGTGCTGCACCTGTGCCCCGATGAGCTGGGGCTCTACACGAACTATTTCCTCCACCATGACCCTGAGTTCTGCGTCAGAGAACCTGGGGTGTCTTTGGGGTGCCATGGGGTGGTGTGGATGAGGTGAGGGGTGGTGTATGTGTTGTAGAGTGTGGTGAGTGTGGTGGTGTATGGTGTTTTGTGCGTGGAAATTGTGTGGGTGATGTTGTGATTTGCCTCTGTGTGATGGTCTACTCTATGCTGTGCTGTCTCTCTCTGTCCTTCAGTCGCAATTGTGTTCGTAAGGGTTTGTGGGTGATGTGGGTGTGTGTTTTATATTTAATTGGGTGTGTGGGAGTGGTGTGTGTATGTGTCTCAGGTGTGTGAATTTTGAATTGTCCAATGTGGTAGTGTTTTGTAAAGGTGTGTGTATTTTGACCGCGGCGGTGTGTACCGCCAATGGAATACCGCGGTTGAAAGACCGCTGCGGGGATTTGTGGGTCGGAATGGCATGGGCGTATTTCTGTTGGCGTGATGGTGGAGGTTTGGTCATCGCCAGTTTTGCGCTGGCCGTTGCTGTGGCGGACTTTTGTTGATGTCGGGTTTATGGCGGTTTGCCAGTTACGGGTCAGAATGACCGTGGCGGTTTACCGCGACCGCGGCGGTGTTATGGCGGTCTTCTGACCGGCGGTAAGCGCCTTTTACCGCCGAGGTCAGAATGACCACCAAAGTGCAATTTCTGAATTCGTCAATTTCGTATAATAAATTCATCAAGTTGAATAATAGAACTATGTACTGGAAACGTGGCATTTAAAGGGATTAAGATGGGTGCACCTACTATTTGAGAATTAATCTCCTCTTTCTTTAGCACAGACACAGCTTCTTTTTTCTTTCCCGCCCTCTTTTGTTAGAAAATATGACGTTTTAATACATGCCACAAATAGTTCATATCAACTTTTTCCAGCTCAGCAAACACCTTCTGTCTGACCTTTTCTAATTAAGAATCTTCTATTATAGTCTCCATCTGCTTCTCACATTTATCAACTAATTACTGCTTTTCCTGATGAAAGACCTATCTCTGCAATAGAACTGCAGTGGGAGAAAGATTTGGAGCCTTAGGCCCTCATTATGACACTGGTGGTAAATCCCACTTACCGCCACGCTGACAGCCGCCAACATACTGCCGCGGTGGCGGATATCCGTTCACCATATTATGACACACACACCAATCTGACAGAATACGGCCACATACACAAATCCGCCAGCCCAAAGGTCAGTGATAAAGTGGTGGTCCCAAAACTCATACCGTTACACCCAAAAAACAGTGCCCATCAAATTATGACCCACGAATCACCATGGTGGACATTCAATGGCGGTAAACCATTTGCATACTGCCGTGCTCAGAATGGACAACCACATACAAAACAACATTACATTGGCCAATATGAAAAATACACACCTGACAACCATAAACACACCACACACACTCACCCACAGCACTATAAAGCACACACCTGCAATACCCACAACCTTTTACAAACCACAATTACTGCCAGGAGACTGAGAAGAAGAGCACAGAGACAACTAGACACACACACCACATACACTCAAACACCCCTCACACACTCCACATCACACACCCCACCTGTCAACATGAGGGCAGTGCGCGCTCTACGGGTGACTAGAATGTAAAAACCCAGCACTCTCAAGATAACGTAATTCATGCATTGTGCTGATATGCTGTTGTTTCACCTTTTGCATTGCAGAGTTTAATCCTGAAGACTTATGTTCAAGGTGCATACACATACTGTCCATTTGCAATGTACTGCTGCAGGCTTTCAGAGTGTGTCAGGGTGTGGCCCCTTTCCAGGGCCTTCTAGAAGCTTTCCCTGCAGCATGCCTGGGTGTGGTTTGTGGGCTGGGCCAAGACTATATAAGGGAGCCAGCCCAGTTCCACGTGCTCACTATTAAGAGGTACCGGTGCAGAGCAGCAGCGACTTCCTGAGCTCCTGTTCCAGAGGCCTAGTTTGATCTTCCAGGCCTCGCCCTTTCACTTTGCTCGGTGATTCTTGATCATGGCGGTAAGACGGAGGTTGGGCTGGGCCCCCGATTCCGTTCCCGGAGGATTTCGAGTTCTTGGGCCTAATTAGCATGATAAAATTATTTTGCTCTCGTGCATGTGAATGTGCGCTTGATGTTTAAAGGTATTTTACATGCTGGCATTCGAATCGGCAAGACGCGCGATTCTTTCCTCGAGTACAAATCTTGATATTCATTGTGCGCTACCATTTTATGGCATTTACAAGGTAGCATTCGAATCGGCAAGACGCGCAATTAATTTCTTGTACTAAATTCATGATATTCAGTGTACGCTACCATTTTTTGGCATTCACATGGAGGCCTTTGAATCGGCAAGACGTGCGATTCATTTCTTGTGCTCAATTCATGATATTCAATGTGCCCTATAATTTCTTGGCATTCACATGGTGGCCTTCGAATCGGCAAGACACACGATTAATTTCTTGTACTAAATTCATGATATTCAGTGAGCGCTACCATTTCTTGGCATTCACATGGTGGCCTTCGAATCGGCAAGACGCGCAATTCATTTCTTGTGCTTAGTTCATGATATTCTGTGTGCGCTACCATTTCTTGGCATTCACATGGTGGCCTTCGAATCGGCAAGACACGCGATTCATTTCTTGTGTTTAATTCATGATATTCATTGTGTGTTACCATTTCAGGGCATTTCCTTGGTGACATTCGAATCGGCAGAACGCGCAATTCATTTCTTATGTTAAAATCACAAAGTTCATTGTGCGCTACCACTTCATGGCACTGACTTGGTGGTCTTTGAATCTGCAAGACGCGCGATTCATTTCTCGTGTCTAATTCATGTTACTCCTTGTGCACAATCATTTCATGACAGTTACAAACCTTTGTGGAAATCCGTAATGTGTGCAATTCATGTTCCTTCATTTCAAGAAAACAAAAGTGTTTCAAAATTCTAGATGTTGGGGGTTATTCTAACTTTGGAGGAGGTGTTAATCCGTCCCAAAAGTGACGGAAAAGTGACGGATTTACCACCAGCTGTATAACGAGTCCATTATATCCTATGGAACTCGTAATACGGCTGGTGGTATATCCGTCACTTTACCATCACTTTTGGGACGGATTAACACTCCTCCAAAGTTAGAATAACCCCCGTTATATTGTATGTGCATAACAAGTCTCTCAAGTATTATTCATATGGTGTTATAAGAAATCATTCAGATTAGTTCCTCGTCCTCATGCCAAAGTCTATGCTTGAATTTGAAAGCGTAATTCTAGAAAAGGCTGATGTTTCTAATTCATGTGGAACATTTCATTGAGTGGTTCATTAGAATGTTGTATTAATCTTTCTTGATTCTCTCACAGGAATTCAAAACATTTTTGAGGCCTTGTTATTTAAGTCCATGCTTAAGTTATTCATGTTTCCAGTATGAAAATGCTTAGAGTCATAGTCTATTAATGATTAGTATGATATAATCTTGATATTGTGTGTTCTAACCTTTTTGCTTCCTACAGGTCTCCTTCCCAGCTGTCCCCTACCTAATCCCCTTTTCCCCACTTGGACTCTCTTAGATTCTGTGACAGTCTAATCAGAGTATTGGAGCTGTCTTGTGGTGGATGTGTTGGGAACGTGCACAGACCCCGAGGATCTGCTGACTCTGACACCACCACTCTACCCAACACTCCCTCACCAACACACATCACACAACACCCATGGCACCACAAAGGCACCCCCGTTTCACTGAGGAGGAGTTAAGGATCATGCTGGAGGAAATTGTCAGGGCAGAGCCACAGCTCTTTGGAGCACCTGTACAGTAGATATGAATAGCAAGGTAGATGGAGCTATGGGGGAGAAGCATGTACAGGGTCAACGCCGTGGGACAGCACCCAAGAACAAGGGACGACATCAGGAAGAGGTGGTATGACCTAAAGGGGAAGGTACATTCCATAGCACCAAGACACCAGCTGAGGGACTCGCTGGAGTTGCCGGAGGACTGGACACTGGTAAGTCAATATTTACTACCTATCACCCCCAATACCTGCATGCCATCCAACACCCACACCCTCATTCCCATCACTCCACTCCATCCCACACACTGCACCTACACATCTCACTAACCCCAATGCCAAGCCCTGCCTGCTATACCAATGCATGGACACCCCTCCCAGCCCTGCATGGACACCCATCACTAAAGCATGCACAGCATAGGAAAACTAACATAATCACAATACATCATCATGTACAAGCAAAAGCTTGCAGGGCAACACCAACCATAGAGAGGAAGCTATCATACACTTGATACACAGGTACCTCAGCCAATGTCAGTGGAGAGGAGGTGTCACCACTATTCATTCCTCCAACAGAAGAGGCCCCCAGTGATGACAGTAACTCTGGACTTCTGGATCTGGAGGACCTACCTGGCCCATGAGGGACCACTGGACAGCCGGTCACCCAAGCCCACTCACAGACCACCACAGAGCCTCCCCCATCAGGAACCTACACCACAGCACCCACCCAGAGTACCCACACCTCTGTCCCCAGGACACGTCAATCAGCAGTGTGCCCACCTGTACAGGGACCTCAGGCCTCACCTCGCCCACAATACAATCAGGGACCTGGGGTCAGTGGCAGTGGGCACACTGTTCAGGGGACAGAGGCACAGGCCAACAGGGACACTGGGAGGACTTCTGTGCACCAGGGGGATGACAGGACCAGGGAACTGACTCTCCAAGAGGCAATCTCTGAGACCCTGGGAACATACCAACATTCCCAGGACACGATGGGCCAGATCCTTGACAACGTGCAAGAGAACGGGCGGCTGCAGGAGGGACAGTATCAGGGGACCAGGGAGGACTTGCAGGCCATTAACAACACCTTGATCTCCATAGCAGCAACATCATGAGGGAGGCAACAGCACATCAGCGGGCCACTACCACTAGCCAGTCAACTGAACAGCACTTCACGTCCGCTATTGCTAGTGGCCAGGAGTCCCTGCCACAGGACCCACAGGCCAACAGTACCCCTCCCCCTGCAGAAGGTGAACCACCCCGCAAATGTTCCCTGCAACCCAGGCGGAAGCTAGAGACACTTCCCAAGCCCACCACCAGGAAACAAGACTCTCCTGATTGTCCCCCTTGTGTCCTACTCAGTCACCTTGTCCACCTTGAACTGCCATTGCTCTCCTTCCTATATCCCCTTGGACACTGCACCTGTGCTACAAACAGACTGGAACAAAACCCTGGACTTTCTTCCATCATCGCCCCATTCCATTGCACTTTGCCCTCCATTTTTTAGCACTACAATAAACACCCTTGGATAAAACCTGAGTACTAATATTTCATGTATTGCAAATTTGTATTGGTTGAAACAGCTACATCCATTGCAAATAAACTGTACACGGTGAGAGCATAGAATGAATGACCTGTTGATGGCTGTAGTGATCACATCAGGACATTGTTGTCATATCACCAACATCTGTAAAATGATAATCCATAGGTGACAGTAATTAGAGGTAACAAAAGGGTAATACCAGCATGCCACTGCCACACAGAATGCAACAACAGTCATGGAAATGTGAAGTTACACTGTCTCACCTGTGTGTCATTGGAAGTACTGACAGCTCACTAATGTTCTGCTGTCCACATCCTCATTCTCTCTCTCCTCATCCACACTTTCCTCAGGGTCCACTGCTGCCACAGGGGCATCTCCAGTCTCTTCCTCCTGCAGAAAAGGTATGTGGCGTCTGAGGGCCAGGTTGTGCAACATACAGCATGCCACTAATATCTGGCAGACCTTCTTGGGTGAGTAGCACAGGGATTTACCTGTCAGATGGAGGCACCTGAACCTGGCCTTCAGGAGGCCAAAGGGCCCCTCAATGATCCTTCTGGTTCACCCATGTGCCGCATTATAACGTTCTTCAGCCCTTGTCCTTGTATTCCATACAGGGGTCAGCAGCCACAATAGGTTTGGCTAGCCAGAATCACCTGCAAGTATCAAGGGACAACATTTAGCCACACACTATCCTGTTTGGCTAACAGCAGAGGCATACACCAACATACACTGGGTGGGGACCAAGGCTCACCTATAAGCCTCACCCTGTGCCTCTGTAGTTGGGCCATCACATTTGGGATGCTGCTATTTCTCAGAACAAGGGAAACAAACAGCGACTTAGGATATTTAGCATTGAAGTGGGAGATGTACTGGTCTGCCAGGCACACCATCTGCACATTCTTGGAGTGGAAACTCTTACGATTTCTGTACACCTATTCATTCTGCTGGGGGCGAACAAACGCAACACGTGTTCAGTCAGTTGCCCCAATATTATTGAAGATGTGTCCCTTTGCATAGAATCTGGCCTTCACTGCGTCCAAATCTTCCACCTGGGGTAAAGCAATGTAGCTGCACATTTGTTTTACCAGGGCAGACAACACTCTTTCCAGCACGATTGAGAACATTGGCTGTGACATTCCTGCTTCCAAGCCAACTGTCACTTGGAAAGAACCTGTTGCCAGGAAATGGAGCACTGATAGAACCTGCACAAGAGGGGGGATCCCAGTCAGATGACGGATAGCTGAGATCAGGTCAGGCTCCAACTGGGCACACAGCTCTGTGATTGTGGCCCTGTGTAGTCTATAGGTGAGTATTATGTGCCTGTCCTACCGTGTAGCTAAGTCCACCAGGGGTCTGTACACGGGGGTATGTCTCCATCTCCTATTCATCCGCAGTGGTAGGTATCTAAGGGGCACAAGCGTGAGTAGGCTGTCACAAGTTGAACAACTATATCACAACAGCAGTCCACATCATGCAATCATGTATTGGGACAGTCTAATTTCAAAGTATGTGCATATTTATCCAGTGACGCAGCAATTATCAATAAGCCTGTTCCCCCCTTGAAATGGCGACCGGCTGTCCTGTGTGGAGGAAACGGTGGAAGTGAGGTAATTCAGCCAACGTTGTGCGCTGTAGCGATAGGCGGTTGTGAACCCCCATGCAATTCGTCATTGGACAATGTTGGGCCCTATGGGCAACAGAGGCCAATGGGGATCTACGCTGGCGGTGACGGTGTACACCGCCACAGGCGTGACCGCCATTTTCTATCTGATTCCTCACTTGTTTCCTGACCTTCCACAGGAGAAGACCTACACTGCATGTACTGCTGTGACCTGTGTCTGGAATCTACCATGGCCAGTGTGACCGGGGAAAGGGCCCCAGCCTTCACTTTGGAGGAGTTGGAGCAACTGGTGGATAGGGTCCTACCACAGTACGGACTGCTGTATGGGCCTTCAGACCAACAGATGAGTACACTGTGGGCATGATGCATGTGGCATGGATGCATGGGGAAGTGTCTAAAGGCATTGTGTAAGGGGGGTTATCAGTTGGTGGTGTACCTGTCGTGTGCTGGGCAATGTGTATGCCAATGGTGATGGAAATGGGCATGGTAAGCCATGTGTGTGACAGCCTGGACTGTTAGTTTAATGGTGTTTTCCTGTCTTTATTGTCTCTGCAGGTCAGCGCCCATCAATAGAAGGGAATATGGCGTGCCATTGCCAAGGACGTGCGAACCCTGGGGGTCTATGGCAGGCAGAGCACCCACTGTCGGAAACGGTGGGAGGATCTGAGATGCTGGGCATGGAAGACTGCAGAAGTACAGCTGGGGATGGCCTCCCAACGAGAAAGGGGTGCTCGTCGGACCCTGACCCCCCTGATGGCCCGCATACTGGCAGAGGCGTACCCTGAGCTGGATGGTGTTATGCCATTAATTGTGTTTGACCACTGACTTTGTGTTTCACCACTGCACTGAACCTGATTGATTAAAGTACAAACCCCATGGATCCATTTTGCGCAACTGGTGCCTTCAGTTCAAGTTCTACATGGGATCAATACAGAGTACCATTGCAACTTGATTGATTACATTCTTCCACTGGAACTAAGCAACATTGCCAGTTAACTGTCTGTGTTTCGTGTGGAAACCTGACTTTCACTTACATTCCAGCAAAGCTTTCAGGTGGACCGTGTACCTTTACATGAGTAGAACTCATGCTACATCAATTTGCTATTTTAGAGACACTATTCAATATCCCAATCAGAGTATATAAGCTTGAATCTTTTCATTGTAGGTGTATCTGATTTGAAAGGTTATGAGATCAATATGTTAATCCACTTCCATTGCTTTACAGTGATTGCTTTTATCATTCAAATCTGATTTGCTTATAATGTTTTTGTTTTTTTGTTTTTTCTTTGAAATAGGAGAAAAGTAAACAAAAGTAATTGATCAGAAGGTGGAGATGTTATGCCATTAATTGTGTTTGACCACTGACTTTGTGTTTCACCACTGCGCATATTAGTTGTTCAATGTCCACCAGTAGCACATTTCATTCTGTATTCAGTTTAGCTGCCTATTGGCTTTAACGTGGCATTAGACATTACATTCTGTATTCAGTTTAACTGCCTATTGGCTTTAACGTGGCATTAGACATTCAGTTTAGCTGCCTATTGGCTTTATCGTGGAGTTAGACATTGCAGTTGAGACATCGCAGATGAGCTGTGTTTTTCCACATGGTAAACTAAGCTTGTGTTTTTCTCTCACCGAACCCTAGCATGATAAGGGAGCGCAAATTTAGTTTGTTTCCCCTCTACTCAGCCTTGGGAAAAGGAACAGGCTTTGGAGACATGGCCACCCTCCGATGCTTGTTTGTTTCCCAACCCTGATCTACAGTAGCCAGCATGTTTTGACTATTAGAGGATGGGGCCTGTTAGCAGGCTTTTTCATTATAAAAGGTGTCCCTGGGCAGCAGCGAGAGGAATTTTCCGAGACTTCAGTCAGGAGCGGACGTCAGCTGCCTGACATTCCGTATGGGTGGAAAATCTCTTTCTCTCAGTTGAACAGGAGTCATCAACTTGCAGGCATGAGAAAGATGAAGAGCAGTGATAGGCCCTACGGTGATGAATTTTGACTTTTATTCTTTACTTTGAAGTTATGCTATAATATAATGACATATATTTGCTGTATACATTGCAATTGAGAATCAATTTGATATATTTTCCTTTCATTGCTGTGACTACTTTTAAACGTGTGCCTCCAACCTACTAATCTCCTCTCTCAGGAACCATGTGGTGAAGTAATAAAAAATGTCTTCTTTAAACTAAGAAGTGCATTCCAGAGATTGTTTTCATCTCGGTCATTAGTGAAAGCAAAACAGATGGGCGCTTGAGGGAATCACAGCAGCCACAAGGGGGTGAGTACAGTAGGTATCATTACAACCTATGGCTGGAGGGGTGGTCTCCGGGTGGTGGTTGTGTGTTAGTGGGTGTCCCTAAGGCCAGGCCAGACACTGCAGCGTGGGTCCTCTGAAGAGTTATGGTTGCATTGCAAATACAGGTAAACTAGCTTGTGGGTCCCAGGTGTGATGCAGTTGGTGGTGTGTGCTCCTCCTCATGCCTTGGTGACTAGCCATTTCACTGTTAGTGCAATGCATAGTGCTTAGGCCTGCTCCCTGTGTGTGAGGGTGCTGTGAACGCCAACAGTGGTGTTGGTGCAGTCATTGACCCAGTGTATCCTTTGTCTCTCCCCCCCCTTTCTTGTTTTGTCATCCTGTCCTTGTGTGCATTGACATCATCTGGTGGAGGAGCAGGGGCACTGGCAACAGAGGGAGCTGCATCCCACAGGACCCTGGAGGCAGAGTCCACTGACAGAACAAGTGGGACGGAGGGCAAGGGGAGCACCATGGCGGATACTGGAGGGGACAACACAGACTCTGATACCTCCTCCAATGGGAGCTCCCTGGTGGTGGTGGATACCTGTATGACTACCCCAGCTGCAAGTACAGCCGTCACCCCCGTACTAGCACTGCCCTTCTAGTAGCCCCTCAGGGAGTTGCCCGTGCCCGCTCACCCCAGAGGGTGGGCATCTCCTTCGCCACAGGTACCTCAGGCCCTGCCCCAGTGAGCCCTGCTGCCCTAAATGAGGTGGCTATTGACCTCCTGAGATCCATCTCTGTTGGGCAGTCAACCATTGTAAATGCCATCCAGGGGCTGGCATACCAGATGCAGCAATGCAATGCATTCCTTGAAGGCATTCATGGTGGTTTGGCAGCCCAACAGAGATCAATTCAGGCTCTGGCCTCCTCTCTGATGACAGACATTGTCCCTTTTTCTACCATACCCCCTCCAACTTCCACTTCCCAGTCCCATTCTCCTCAACCCCCACCCATCCCAAGCACACAGACAGAGGAGCATGTGTGCCATATCTAAGATACGGCTCACCACTCCCTCATCCTCCACTCCCATTACTGCTCCCTTCTCCATTTCCCAACTTGACCTCTTCCATACCCCTCCCCCCTGTCCTGCCCGCATGGGCAGGGTACCAATGACACAGCCCAGCACCCCAGCCAAACAGTCCAGAGGGACAGTGGTAGCACCACCTACTCTTGGTGGTAAGGATACCAGACCTACGACACTGAAGGGGAAGGAGCCAGCACCATCAGGGAAGAAAGGAAAGAGGCCTGCCCCAGCTGTGAGGAAGGGAAAGGAGCCTGCACCAGCTGTGAAGAAGGGAAAGGAGCCTGTACCAGCTGTGAAGAAGGGGAAGGAGCCTGCACCACCAGGCCGAGAGGGGAAAAGCCCCACCACCTTGGCCAAGAAGGGTAAGGGATCCCCAACCCATGAACAGGAGGAGACGAGGCACTCTACGCCAGCGGAAGCTGTCAGGCTAACCCCGCCACCACCACCAGCTGTCAGGGGGCCCCCACTGCCAGCTGTGGATGTGCAGCCATCAGGGAGTGCAGGGGATGCCCAGGAGCCTCCTCCAACCACCACCACAATGCAGCCATCAGTGAGTACAGGGGCTGCCCGGGAGCCTCCTCCAACCACCACCACAGTGCAGCCGTCACCGCCGGTGGATGCCATGTAGCCCACCCTCCAGGGACTACTGTGTGGGCTGCCCCCTCCAGAACCAGTAGGCAAGTCACCCACTTGAGAGACTGTGGCCTTGTACTCCCCAGGACGAAGCAATGGGCATGTTGCCCCTTCCAGAACCAGTGGGCAAGTCACCCACTCCAGAGACTGTGGCCTTGCACTCCCCAGAACAAAGCAATGGGCATGTTGCCCCCTCCAGATCCAGAGGTCAAGTCACCCACTCCAGAGACTGTGGCCTTGCACTCCCCAGGACAAAGCAATGGGCATGTTGCCTCTTCCAGAACCAGTGGGCAAGTCACCTGCCTGAGAGACTGTGGCCTTGCACTCTCCAGGACAAAGCAATGGGCATGTTGCCCCCTCCAGAACCAGCGAGAATGTTCCTGTATTTGTCTAAGGTGCCCCCCTCTCCCTGAGGTGCCTTCCCACTTGCACAATGATGCCCCCTGCAGTGTTCCCTCCAGCTGTGTCAGGGAACATGTTGGTTCTTGAAATGTGCCCTGTGGCCTTGTGTACCCTCATGACTTTGGACTGTGCATTGGCCCTTTATGGACATTTGTATATATTTGGTTTGTGGAGTGGATTTTGCTATGCTAATACATTGTCGTTACTCCAGCATTTGGGCTCTGTATTATTCTGCTGTGTGTCTTGTGCAATTGGTTTACATGTGCAGCTGGTTGTGTGTATGGTGTGTGTGTCGTGTGTGTGTCGTGCATGTGTGTGTGTGTCACTCTCATTTTCCTCCCTCCCTCCCTTGTGTGCTAGCCAGCTGTACTCACCGTCATCGTCATTGTCAGCGTTGGTGTTCCAGGTGGAGCTTAACGTAGAAGATCATTGGGAAAATTTGCAGTTCGGGTTCCATGGTCATGTGGTTCTTCCCTGTGGCTCCAATGGTGAGTCCTTTCACTTCTGAGCTCTGTTTCCGCCAGGCTTTTGTTGGCAATTGGTACCGCCCCGGAAAAGGTGGTGGATTGTAATGTCATGATATGGTGAGAGGTACTTTGTCTCCCGCCTGTCTGTTGGCGGCCACCGCCGTGGCGGTTAGTGTAGTACATTGGCTGTCTATGGGAGTTATCACCAACATGGTCATAATGTGGCTGTACTTACTGCCAGCCTGTTGGCGGTATTAACGCCAATTTATCACCCGCCACCGGGGTTGTAATGAGGGCCTTCATTTCCTACTTCTTTATTGAATAAGGTGTGGATTAAAATACGAAAATCCTCAAAAGCAGCTAAAGCAATTCAAACTTTATTTTTAATATATAATAGATTATTAATTACACAATCATTTTTGCATAAAATAAATTCAAATTTTCCCTTTTCTTGTTGGTCTTGTAGTAGGCCATTCTCAGATCTTAAACACATGATTTTTTATTGTCCTTTTACATTTCAATTGTGGGTTCAAGTATGGAATCAAATAAACACTATTTTTAGCACTCAAATTACCTTAAGTTTTACAAATATATATTTTTGGGCAGACTTTCAGAGGAATGATCTCAGTGTCAAAAAAAAATATCCTAATGTTAGATTTATTATTAGTTGTTGCTTTTCAACAAATTATGAAAGCATGGGAGGACTCTTCTAAATTATCCTTTCAAGCTTGGTGGTATGGTGCATGTTGTAATCATAGACTAGATAGAGCCTATGTTTCCCACTTATCCCATGCTATTAAATGAGATATGTTATGGATACCTGTTACAAATTACCTAAACTCTTTGGCCTATTTTGCACGCAATCATTTTCCTAGAAATGAAGAGGTTTCTAAAACTCCATGAATTGTTTTCCATTACATTTAATGCACTTACTTATATTTTTTTAATTTTCTATGTATATATACACATATATCTAATAACAATGCATATATAGTCACCTTTCAGGGCATTAATAGGTCTAAAGCGTTTCTCAAAGAGTATTTTGTCATGTAATTGAACTGTTATTGTACTATTTACTTGTATCATCAATTGCATTTTTTTTAAATACTTTATTAAGTGTTAATAAACTTTCTCTTAAAACTTAAAAGATGTATTTAGTTCATCTGAAGCTGCATGAAGATACTGAGGGGCTAATTTAGAAGCCCCTAGTGCTTCCTTGCTCTACATTAGCATACTTTTGTTACGCTAATGTGGCCCAACGAGGCCCAAGTCGTGATGCCAAATTTACAAAGTGGCGCAAATCATGCATTGCGTTACTTTATAACGCTTTGAGCTATATTATGCCTGTGCCAGGCATAATGTATGGAAAGGGGATGTTCCTCTGTCAGAGGGGCCAAAAAAATGGCACAAAGAAATCTAAATGATTTCTTTGCGTCATTTATTTTGGCATTTTTAATGCTTGCTCAGAGAAGGAGATAAAAGGAGGCTCCCATTGTTTACAATGGGCCTCAATGGGCTTTGCAGGATTAGTGTCAAAATATTTTACGCTAATACTGCAAAGCTCCGAACTAGCATCAAAAGGTTTTGACGCTAGTTCCCTTAACTACCGCCATGGTGCGCCGTATCTTAGATATGGCGCACACAGGGTGGCGCTACAGGGCCACTGGGTGCAGCACCACTTTTCTTAAATCAGGGCCTGAGATCATTCACCCTGCGAGATCCTCCCCTTTCTTGGCAGTTACATTTCTGATTCGAGTCTCTGGTGTTTAGTTATAAAAATAGTGGTTTTGAGACAAATTTCTATAAATCATAATAGAAACAAATAAATTTACTGCTACGTCAAGACAATACATGTTATCCAACAGTGCAATTGTTTCCTCTCTAAACCATCCCTCATATTTTATAAATGAAAGTTTAAAAAAAATAATTCAAGCTGATTAAAAAAAATCGAACATATATGAAGTAATTCTTCTTGCCGCAACATCAAGAAACACCATTGTTCTCCGGCTAATTTTGGTGTCATTCCGGGTGTGAAAAAAATCAAAATACACTTGAGCCTCATTGTAAGTATTTCTAATTGTTGTTTTGGATTCGCACAACTAAAAACATATGAAAAAAGGTCGGATTCCCCTATGGTTTTATAGGTGATACTGATGGAGGGTGTATATGACGAGTAAATCTAATCTTTACTAAAGAAAAAGTCTTCCATGAGTGAGAGTAAACTTCACAAAGGACTCTGTTTTGTAGTGAAACCTGATTTTTTTGTAGATTTCAGATGATCTTTCCACATGAAAGACCTAAAACATGTAAGCCTTAGATATCTATATTGATTCATTAACTCAATCTGTGCCTCATCAAGGTGCCATTAAAAGTAGTTTACTTTCTTTTCCTCAAAATAAGTATCTGTGTTTTCTCAGAGTTTACTATCAATGCATTTTCATTACAGTAGAAACCTAAAGCGTCACATTTTCTCTGTAAATAAATGGATGTATAGTCTAAAACAACTAAGACATCCACGTACAGTAGACATGGGATGTATGTGGAAACCATTTTAGGGAAGAAAGACTGAGGGCCTCATTACGACCCTGGCGATTTAATGACCACCAGGGTCGCGGTGGCAGTCAGACCACTGCCAATGCGGCAGTCCGAAGGCCATATTATGACCACAGCGGAAGCACCACAGTCAGACTGCCAGCATTACCAGATTACGATTTAATGTCGACCTGGCAGCGCTGGCGGTCCTAATCCACCAGGGCAGTGCCTCAAGCAGCGCTGTCCTGAGGATTTTGACTCCCTGCTCTGCCAGTGATTTCATGGTGGTAAGACCGCCATGAAAAGGCTGGCAGAGACAGAGGTGCAGGGTGCCTCGGGGTACTTGGCATGGGCCGTGCAGGGGCCCCCCTGGCCAGCCACGTTGCAATGTTCACTGTCTGCTTTTGTAGACAGTGAACATTGTGGCGGGTGCTGGTGCACCCTACGCACTACAGCACTGCTTCTGGCTCTATTACAAGCTGGAGACAATGTTGTAGGCTATTTCCCACTGACTCAGCAGGTGGAAGCTTTGTTTCCACCTGCTGGGCCAGTGGGAAACTCGTGATGGACCCTGGACCCGGAAGGGAGGCTGCCACACTGGCAGCAACCTACCCGTCGGGACTCTGGTGGACTGGCTTTTCCATCCGCCAAAGTTATATAAGGCCCTGAGTGTCTTTTAATGCAGGTGGCAAGTCTGCCACATAAAAACTAAAAAGGGTACGGAACAAGACACAGCCTTGTGGCAAACCCTTCCTAAGTGATGTTTTCTTTGAAAGTCTCCTTGACTTGTCATATTCTACTAAAGTCCAGTTTAAGTTGTGGAGAGCCTGGATTGCAATCAGAAGATCATTATAAATATTCCAGGTTCTCAATTTATCCCAAAGTCACCATCTTTCCCCTGTATCAAAGGTTGTGTGAAATTCAATAAAACAACAGAACAGCCTTTGATTCGTTGCTAGAGAATTTTTGATTATTGTCCATCAAGAGAAGCAATGGTTGACAGTGGAATGGCTTTCCCGAAATCCACCAGGTTTGATGGGAAACAGCCTGTAATATTTGACCCTTTCCTGTAGGTGAGTCAGTAGGATTTTTGACAATACATTTGTTGAGATATTTAGAAGGCTTATTAGTCCATTTTGATGGATACCTTGCATCGTCTTTTTTGGAATGGAATTTATGACAGTCCCTTTCCTAGAGTCAGGAGAGATTTCCCTGTTTTAGCTATCCATTAAATCTTAGGGATGCGGGGAGTAAAAGACTAGAGAGACCATTTAAATCCTACTTCTACGACATTCAGAAAAAAGAAAAGAGGGAAACAATGATTAAATATAAGAAGCATTCAGGAATATAGATGAGTGCTCCCGAAGGGCGGTACAGACTGCCTGCTGTCCCGTCTTGGCTACTGGAGCCTATTCAAGCCAGTGACAGAACATCAAATTCAGCCTTTTTCAGTCAATTATGGATTAAATAGAAAACTTTTTGGTGACCGCTGCTGTTAATGAAAACACAAGGTTATGAGTGAAGAAATGTATGAAAATTTGTAGTGCCACATTACCTCTCCTCCATAGCTCGCTTCTCTAATGCCAACTGCTGCCACCACCACCCTTTGGAACAGTGGTTGAAGTACTTAAAAAAAAGTATGGTAACTGTGATGGAGTGCAGATGGAGAAAGGGGTGAGTGAGGATGGTGGCGTGGTCAAAGGAGTGGCTAAAAAAGCAAAATATTTGTTAACTTTCTTTGGTCTTTCACCCTCAGGTAATTATCACCTTCAGGTAACTTCATATAAAATAACACACAGCCTAAATGAAAATTAAATGCAAGTTATGTTAATCAGAGGGAAATGGACTATCGTACATTATCAAACCTTTTTTTAGTTAATGAACTGCACCATAGAGCCACAAAACTGAACCCTGGTTGATGCAGAGGAGAATAGCAATCTGTGTATTTTTAGTGCTACAAGGTCTCATTCTGTGACAGAAAGCACTGTGAACGTGTAAGTTATTCTTTTAATCTTACATCACATACAATGTAAGATAGTCAGCTACAAAATGCAGAAAACATTGTAAGATAAAGTGATTCCAAAATATAGATGTTAAAATACTCAGAAGGTACATAGACCAGTTTTATTTTACTATTGTATTTTTAAAGCACACACTTCACTGCTTAGCGTGTAGTCCCCTTACAATACCCCTCAAAAAGAATAAATGTGTGTCATCAGGAAGCATATTTTTATAACAGTCTCTTAAAAGCACACACTTCACAGCTGAGCCGGTATCTTTCTTATAATACTGCCATCCAAGCATGCTTACATTTGCAGATTGACTAATTGCTCACATTTACATTTAGGGAAACAGGCACCCTGGCAACAAGGCTTGTTTAGCTCTGGTCCTCCCTTGTTTCACATCCCAGGGGGCTCCCTGCTTTACACTCAGCTGAAGAATTTTAACAATTGGAATTGAGCGTCCAGAGATGGTTATCTTTTCACAAACAGCAGGGAACTTGTTTTTTTAAACTAAAAAAGTAAAGGCCCATCAGGACCCTCAGATCCACCCCCCCCCACACTTCGTCCACTGACTTGCTAAAATTGAACTGAAGGGATCCCTAGCCTTAGTTGGATCCCAAAACTGCCACTGAAATTTTCTGCATCATTATTCTGACTCACTTTCCTTTTCCTTTCCTTCATATTCACGATTCTTTAGCACTAATCCAACAGCCCCTTCTCAAACCCCCTGCTGCACGCCCTTCCCACACTGGCTCCTCAGGGAAGGGTGGACACAGTGCCGCTAGGCTTGCGAACCAGCGGACCATTGTCTGGGAATAGAAGAGGCTTTATTAGCTTCACAGAGCATCAAGGCTTCAAAGCAGTTCAAGAAGCTGCTGGCAACTTGCACTTCACTACATGTGCTGCTATTGTGCTAACACAGCTGCCTGATATCCTGATGTGCTGGGGCTGCACAGGGTCTATGTGTCGAATTGTGAGCCTCCTGCCCCACTGTGGGCGGTAATACATGCAGGCATAACAAAAGGGGGGGGGGCATTAAGTCGGCTACACTGAGCTGCGTAGTACTGGATGATGGTCCATCTGCTGGTTGGCAGCAGTGAATTTGTGAGGTGTGACAGGCAGGTGACTCCCCTCCATTACTCTCAGCAGTTCAGCAGCTCCAGTGCACGGAGGTCTTAGGCGAGACCAGCGTGTCTGATGCATTGTGGGGGTGATAAGGGGAGGTTGGGTCTCTGGTTTCTAAAGCATTGCCAATCTCATGTGTGAAGAACCTCAGCAGACTTGGCTCTCACCATGGTCAATCAAGTTAACTCTGTGGCCAGCTCCTCCTTTTTCAACTTTGTGTGCAACTAATTGTAGTTTTTAATCTATCATAAAGTTCACACTCCTAATGCCTTCATCTTAGCAAGCCTGGGCCATTGCAACTTCGTGTTCCTAGATCTACCATTATGAACTATTTGCAAACTACAGCTATGTCAAAGTTAACTTACATAACTCTCCCACCCTGGCGAGTTCACTGCCATCCTGCACTAGTTTCTGGTTAAGGAGCACATCATGTTCAAACACCTGCATATTGTCCACAACGCTGTTTTTGAATCTCGGCCCCGAATTTTGGGCAGATATTTTACTTGGTAACTCCTTACTTGATAATGTCCATGATTCACTTCTAGGTCATGGAAAACATTTCTTTGGAGATGTTCAGTTTTGATCAGAAGTTTCTCTGAGGACAGGTCTCTTCAGGACTGACTGTAACTAAATGAAACTATTTTCGTCTTTCACTGTGTCAGGAATATGATCAGCATACGTTTAAGAAGGTCCTGAAGCTGTGACGTTTTTCTCGGTGTCAGTGTTGAGTTCTCTCTCTTCTGGCCCGGTCTGTGAGCGTTGTTGTGTTTTTTGTATTACAGCACCAAGAGTCCCTTTTTGGTGAACGTTGCACTTTATAAAACCCATACTCACCTACCACAATATCCCCCATCATCACACATTTTAAGTATCACCTTCAGTATTTTAAAGCCAGCATAAATAATGTTCACATGCATTTTGTTATCATATGTTGTATTGGAGGAGGTCAGAACTTCTCTAACCTGGGAGAAAAACAGAGGAGGGGTTTCGGTGACATCATAAACAACAATCCTAAGAGGGAAATGTTTCAATGTTTATAAAAATAGTAATGCAATATTGAGCAATAGAGTTTAATCTTCCAAAATAAAAGGATCAGCATCATAGGTAATTATGTAGTTAAAAACATAGGGACATATTTACAAGCCCTGTGTGCCGCCAGTGCATCACTTTTTGTGACACACTGGCGGTGCACAGCGCAGATCCATATCTACAAGGACACACAATGCCATTTTGGCTCATATTTATACTTTTTAGGCGCCGCATTTGCGTCATTTTTTGACGCTAAAGCGGCGCAAACTTGCAAAATACAATTGTATTTTGTAAGTTTGCGCCGTTTTTGCATCAAAAAGCGGCACAAATGCGGTGCTCAAAAAGTGTAAATAGGGTCCTTTGTGTGGCTTTTCATGACCTTGTAGATATGGTGTAAGGCACCGCACAGCAAGTCACTTCGCTGCCTTACACTGCCTCAGAGAGGTGTACCATGAGCGTTGAAGTGGATGTTCCCACGCAACACCCATGGGTTTTGATGCATTCCCACATTTACAAGAATCTGTAAACCAGGGAATGCATCAAAACTGTACGCCTTCGAAGGGCAGGTGCAAAGGGAAGAAATATCTTTATTTCTTCTTCTTCTCTGGATTGTTTTTGTGCAGGAAGTTGTCCCTTCCTTCACAAATCCTGCTGACAACATAGGTGCAAAGCTGATTGCGTTGATGCTAGGCAGCAATCTGTGCACCAGCACAGGGGGAAAGGACAGGAATGCACAATATGTTGTAATTATAGTGCATTCCCGCCCTTTCAGATTGGTTTAGGACAGCACAGGAGAAAGGCTAGCAGTGCTGCCCTACGCCAATTCCTCGTAAATATGCCCATAACATTAAGGGGGGAAAACACCTTTTACTTCGTTAAAGAGCTCATCCTGGGCATGATTATAAGTGTCCCATTAAATTGCAATCACTGTGTTAACACCAGTTTGTGCAGAGATCACGGTTATAAGTGGTGTATATAACCTGGCAAAATTTAACATGGCAAAAACGACTGGTGTTTACCAGAACATGTAGATTGTGTTGTAGTTACCACCAACATCCACATGTTAGTCCTTATTACCAAGTGAAACGTGGAACAGGTGAAATTTAAGGCAACTGATTAATCCCGAACCCCGAGTTACACATATAATTCTGTATATCTCACTCAGTACTCGTAATTAGGTCCATAGTTTGCACTTTGGTGAAATCACTCTAGCTGTTGGTAACTGAGTTGAATTAGAATTAGTAAATTTTGTTTACCTTTCATAACTCAAATGATAACCAGTGGCCATTTTAAACCTGTGCAGAGTGGTCTGAGGCTCCTTTATGATGATGAAACCCATGTTCACAGAGATCGTTTGTATATTTTCTGATTTCAAATGGATTCGTGAAATATAGTTAATAATTCCTTGTGGAATGTACCTTTTTATTTATACCGTTTTGTGCAAAAAAAAAATATATATATATATATCTGGCAAACTCAACCATGGACATTTCCAGATTTCATAGTGCATAGCGATAACGATGTAATAATGAAACTCATAACAGTGAAGAAGTACAAGGTGCATGTAAACATAGAAAGAAATTGGTACACTTCATTATTTTGTGTATAGTGAGCCAGACCTAAAAGGTGTAGACTTAGTTACAGAAATGAGTTGTAGATTTGCCCAGAATTTAGCAACGTTTGTCATGATTTTGAGTAGATTTGCTTTACGAGGGTGGAGAGTATATTGACAAAAGACATTGGGGCATATTTACAAGCACCTTATGCCACCTTAGCGCAACCATTTGTTTTTACGCTAAGGCGGCGTTAAAGTGGCTTTTCTGCTGAGCCATATTTACAAAGTGGCGCTATGCTTGCATTGCGCCACTTTGTAAACCCTGGCTCCACATTATGCCTGCGTCAGGCATAATGTATGCAAGGGGGGTGTTCTGGCACAGGGAGGCCCGAAAAAATGGAGCAGATAAATTCACAACATTTCACTGAGACATTTTTCCATCTTTTTTTAACGTCTGCTCATGGCAGGTGTTAAAGAGACACACCCATTATATGCAAAAGGCCTCTCTGTGCTTCACCACACTATCATCCAAATTTTGGACGCTAGTGTAGCAAAGCACCACCATAGCTTCAAAAATGTTAACTATTGTGCTAACGACCTCCATTGTGTTCCGTATTGTAAATACAGCACGACCATGGTGTCGTTAGGTGCTGGTGGGGGGGGCACAAGAAAAGTGGTGCATCATCTATGATGTGCCACTTTGGTGTAAATGTGCCCCATTGAATTTCTTTTTAGTTTCCCAAAGTAAGTAGACTGTTGTAGCTGTAGCAGTTGCTGTGTTGCTTGTACTTTGCAGTTCTTCAGGAAAGTTATGCACCGACCAACCATAAGTGTGAATCTTAGTTTGTATTGTTGCGAGATGGTGTATCTTGACTTTGAAAACTACCCAGCCATTCACGTTTGAGGACTATCCCAACTTAGGAAAACATCATTTTGCTTCAAGATATTAAATAGACAGTATTCTTTTCAAGACATATTTCTAAGGCTTCCATTTCTGGCGATCAAATCAGTTTTTTGTTTGCAGTGGTTTCTAAGCGGATTCACCCTAGTCCGCCAAGCTTGCATTAACTTTAATTAAATGTACAGCTATTGACTTAAGCCATTAAATATTCATACAGAAGAGATTAAACATGGTTCATTGCCTACTAGAATGCTATATCTGGTTTCAGGAAAATTGTATCTTATTTGATGCGCTTGTTAAAAATCTGTTTGAGGAACAAAAAAAATGAAGGGAAGGAAGGAAGGAAGAAGAGAATTTATATATATTTGGGAATTTTCTTCTCTTGATGTGTGGCGAATTAAAACATTTTATTTGTAAATAATGCTACTGTGTGCTCCTGTAGCATTTTTTCTATAAGAATACACGTATTTTCTTTTTTTAACAGGTATTGGTGGTAATAGAACACGAATCTAGTCAGATGGAGCTCTGGGCTCTATACACGTTCATTATAAAACCAAGATTGACATAAATGGTAGGATTCGCTTCAAATGGTGTCTTTGGTTCAAGCTGACAGTGGTGCCATCAAAGATGGAGAAAGTATGGAATGACTGAAACAAGTTAATACATCTTCAGTGCAAGCACACAGAGCAGGCACACCACACACCAGCAGCCTCCACCCCAGTTTTGCACCTACCAGGCCTGTGCCCATGTCCTTTAAAGGCGCTAGGACAGGGCAAGCAGGCCATGCTGTGGTGCACAGTCAGTGCGCCCTGCAAAGGCAAGCATTTGGATAGGTGCATAGAGGACCCAAGATACTACAGGATTTCAAACAAAATCGGGAGCAATCATATACAGCAACTGCTTGCGGGAGGAGTAGGTGGAGCACTGTCTGTTCCTCAAAGTGCTGCCAATCTCCTCTTTCAGTGAATGAGGAACCAGTGATTTCCAAATACCAGTATCAACTTTTAGTGATGTGCTGTCCCTATCACAGCAACAACTTTGTGTCTGCATTTGACACAGCACATTTTGTTTGTAGGATGGCACACTATCCCACTCTGCACTTCTTGCACCCAACTGAAATTGTGTCATATAAAAGAAATGTACTCCATAGTATGAAAAAACTGCCCCTGGATCGTTCCAGCACTCAAAGCGCCTTCCACTGGTTCTGGAGTGTTCTGGTAAGAGGTTCTGGAGGTGCCACATTTATACTTACTGCCAGCTTCTATGTCGGGGTCAAACCCTGGCCCAAACTGATTCTGGTCTGTTGCTCCCTTTACCCTGGGATTGGCTCCAAACTGTTTAAGGTGGCAAAGGCAAGGGCAGGCCTAGTGTCAGGTTCCTTTCTGTGTACTGCAAGTAGGGCCCTTTAAGCTGTAATCAGGGCAGGACACAGCTCCTTCGCAGGTTTTAAAAAGCAAAAGCAGAAACTAGCAAGTCATCAGGACAGAGAAATATTTGTATCCCCTCTATTTGCAAGGAAGCCACTGCAGAAAAAAATGCATTTGTGAAATCTCTGTGATTAAATAAAGAGTGAAAGGCATCACTCTGAACTAGAAATGTTGATTCCCCACTGCAAACTTTATGTTGTGTTGATCTGCTGGATAAAGGTATGTAGCACTATGCATCTTTGAGATCTAGAGTCACGAAGAAATCCCTTAGGAAAAGGTAATCACTAATTGTAAAGGCACCATCTTGATCTATCGAGGTGGACACATTTACTTTCCTCCCAGAAAGTTCAGAATTGGTTGAAAATCGCCTTCTGGTTGTTGGACTAAAAAGAGGATGGATTAAAATCCCTGACACTTGTGACGTTGAGGAACGTGAGCAACTGCCTGATTCTAAAGCAAAGAGTAGATATACAGGCTGACTTCATTCTGAAGTTCGCGATAGAGGGAAGACTGTGAAACATGTTTCGTCTGGAGGATGTTTGTCCTCTGTATAACATACATTTTCTAATATTTCCAGATGCCAGTAGTCTTGAATTTTATATAACCAGAATTTGTGGAATAATTTGAGAGTCAATATAAGACTAGGTCTGAGGAGGGATAGTCATGTTTTGAAGGCTGCTGATGCTGGCCAAGGATTTAGGCCCTGATTTACACTTTTTATGCACCGCATTAGCATCATGTTTTGACGCAAAAGCGGCACAAACATACAAAATGCAATTGTATTTTGTAAGTTTACACCACTTTTGGGTCAAAACGTGACGCTAATGCGGTACAAAAACAGGATAAATCAGGGCCTTAATGTGCTAAGTACTCAGCCACGAAAGAGAAGTCAACTTTATTGCATCTCCTGTTGAAGTCTTTAAGGAACAGGTGCTCGAGTGTGGGTATGGGTTATTCAAAACAGATGGAGAATTTTCCTTCCCTCATCTGATTTCCTAATATGTTTGTTTAAATTAGACCCTGTCAGAAATGGGGTCTTTGTTTGGCAGTCAGGTTACCCCTGTCCAAGAAAGGACCCTTACTCTAGTCAGGGTAAAGGAGAATCACCCTCAGCTAACCCCAGCTTACCTCCTTGGTAGCTTGGCACGAGAAGGCAGGCTTAACTTCAGAGTGCTAGGTGTAAAGTATTTGTACCAACACACACAGTAACGTAATGAAAACACTACAAAATGATACAACACCAGTGCTGCAGGCCCACTAGAAGCATTTGATTTACAGGCCCTGGGCAACTCTAGTGCACTGTACTAGGGACTTACCAGTAAATCAAATATGCCAATCATGGATAAACCAATTACATACACATTTTGTATAGGAGCATTTGCACTTTAGCACTTGTTAGCAGTGGTAAAGTGCACAGAGTAACAAAAACAGCAAAAACAGAGTCCAGCACACATCAACAACCTGGGAAACAGAGGCAAAAAGTTAGGGGAGACCACACCAAAGGATGCCAAGCCTAACAAGGAGTAGCACCAAAATATTGGCGCTACTCCAGCAAAGTACATTAATAGTGTAAAAAAAATGATGCTATTGCCTCCCAACCCATCACCATGGTGCACCGTATTTTAAATACGGCGCACACATGGTGGCTGTAGGGGCATTCTAAGGAGCGCAAGGAAAGTGGCCTTGCATTAGGTGCAGCACCACTTTTTAAAATCTGCCTTTAAATGTGTGGGCAGTGAACATGAGAGTCAATTCACCAAAATGCCAGGGGTAGCAGATGTGACATCACACTCCATTCTACCTTTACATTGACTCACCCTACACATGCTTAAACATAAACACACAATGACACATACACACACTCTCTCACATGAGCACTTGCTCACTTGCACACATGCACACAACATACATTTAAAAGCATTTTTAGTTATCTCAATTGCTAGGGAGGCTCACATTCCAGCTAATTGTGCTCCATTCTTATTACACTACTAGTGAATAATATGTGAGTACTCACTATTAGTGTAATAAAAATTGACAAAAAACAAGGAGAGTGCAACCCCAACCGATGTACGTAAGGACAAGATGCCCCGTGTTACTGGCACCCATTTTGCTACCTCTGAGACTAGGGGTCGCAACAGAAGGCTCTCTTTCTACACCCCTTTGCTCCGCTGACCTTGCTCTCACCACTTTCCACGCATCCACAGAACAACTGCCAGTGGGAGATCGTACCTCCCTCTTCGCCGCCAAGATGTGGAACACTCTTCCTATCCACTTGTGACAGACCCAGGACCTGCTAACCTTCAGGAGACACCTCAAGACATGGCTGTTCGAGCAGTAGCAGCTCCCCCGTCAGTGCATTGAGACCCTCATGGGTGAGTAGTGCGCTTTACAAATGCTATGATTGATTGATTGATTGATTGATGCAGTGCCAGGACTTGCAAGGGGAAAGCCTGAGGTTGCAGTTGCGAGCCCTGGCGACTCCTAAATGAGGTCCATGTCAGTGCGTATATTAGAAATAAAGGTTCCTGCAGGAAACAGGCAGTATTTTGCCACGTTTAACATTTCGCTGCACAAGCTGTTTTTACAATGCAAGTACCACTCCTGCATGGACTGAATGCCCTCTAATGCTCTCACTAGGAGGCATGCCTCATTCTGTTTACTCAATACCTGTGTAGTTCGAGCGAACAATTGGGGTAATTTGGACACAGCATCTCCAGTTTGCCACACAGGAACTGAACTCTTTCTAATAAACACTATTTTGTGTTTGCCTCCCCCTATAGCAGAGTGGAGCAGAAAACCTTAATTAAGAGTGATCAGCATAACAGAATACAGATTTATAGAAAACTGCCTGACGCATTAGGAGGGCGAACTGTCTCTGAAGAAGGCAGAGGCAAGGTAAAGATGCTGGAGGGCATGGGAGGCCATGGAGGAAGGAGGCAGACCCCTACAAGAAAGGAAAGGGAAGAAAGGCTCATTGAAGCAAAAAAAGCAGAAACAAACATTCTTCACAATTGTCTATTATTGAATACACTGTCTTCTAGAGGATCACCTCCTTAGCAAGGATGAAATAGGACTATGAAGACGAACAAGGAAGTAATAAAATGTAAATTACTCTGTTAATTTATGAAGGTCAAAATGAAATAGCTACATCCTTACTCAGAAGGTTCAATACACATAGACCTACTTTGCTCGCATACTATCTTGAGAGTGCTTGCTGTTGCAGAATGTTGTGCTGGCCCCTAATCCTCCTTACAGATGTTCTTTAGTTTACAGTTGGTATGCTGCCCTCATTTACGTACATCACAACTAAGTTCATTCATGGCACATACCGAAAACACTACATTGCTAACAGCTTTGTGAGTTCCCAATAGTCATCACTATATCTCTTGAGACAATCACAGATTGGCAGGGTGTAGCTGTTTGCCCACAGATGTGTTTGTATGCATAAAGAAGTTATGAATGACTAGTAACCAAACCCTGTTATGAAATAGTCAGGTCTTCAGCCTCTTGTGGAATTCAAGAAGTGAGGAGGAGGCCCTGACGTGTGGAGGTACATGACTTGAGTTTGATGTAGGAGAAGGCTAGGCTGCCCCTTCAACTTTTGCAGATACTGGGGGTGTGCATAAGGAAGAGTGAGACTGAGCATAGGAGTCTGGTGGGTTAGTGTAACTGAAGGTGACCGGTAAGGTATGCTGGTCCTATTTTGTGCAGTGACTTGTATGCATGTACGAGGAGTATGAATTGGCAGCATTGTATATTGGCAGCCATTGGCAACCAGTGGAGTTCACTGAGGTATGGCATGATGAGTACGTGAAGTGGGAGACCCAGTGCAATTCTAGTTGCTGCATTCTGGGTGTTCTAAAGTCAGTGGAAGAGGCGGTTGGAGATACCTGCATACAGTGATTTGTCATACTCTAGACTGCTGTTGACTAGGGCTTGAGTGACGTTACACCAGGTGTTCGAGGGGATCCATTTGAAAGTTTTCCTGAGGATATGTAATATGTGGAAGCAGGAGGAGCTAACTGCATTCACTTGTGAGGCCATTTTGAGTTTGTAGTCTGGGATGTCTTGTCTTCAATGAGGTCCAGGATTCTTGTGTGGTCAAAGGTTGTTGAATTTAGACCAAGCTCTGATGGCTGGAGTTCAAGGTGAAATAGTTGTTCCAAAAAACAGCACTTCCGTCTTGTCCGAGTTTAGTTTCAGGCAGTTAAGTTTCATCCATTCATGCTATGCAGATCATGCATTTGGTAAAGTTAGATCTGGTCATGGATGACTTGTACGATTTTGAAAGGATGAGGTGGGTGTCATCGGCGTAGGAAATTATGGAAATGTGGAATCTGATTTTGGTAAATTGTGCCTTGTAAATGTTGAACAGACTAGGATGAGAGATGATCCTTAAAGGACTCTGCAGATCACGCCTATGGGCGTTGATGTGTAAGGTGTTTGACCCTGTGTGTTCTTCATGTTAGGAAGGAGCATGTCTTTTCAAGGATTGGACCTGGGATGTCTGTTGCGCAAAGTCTTTTGATGAGGCTGGACGGTGATACGGTGTTGATTGCAGCATAGAGATGGCAGCTCTTTCTCCTTGGATCAGTAACGTATGGATCACGTCTCTGGCAGAATTGAGTGTAGTCTATGTGCTATGGTTGCTTCAGAAGCCAGATTAGGTGTGGTCGAGAAAATTGTGGAGTTCCAGATGGTTGGTGAGTTGATGGTTGATTGCCTTCTCTAAAACTTTGGCTGGGTACAGTAGTAGGGAGATGAGGCAGACGTTTATCATCTCTTTGGGGTCTGACGATGGTTTCTTGACCAGGGTTGAAACTGCAGCATGTTTCCAGTCCTCAAGTAAGGTTGCAGACGTGATGGAGGAGCTGATGATGTGTGTGAGCAATTTGTGGTTAGAGGTCCTCCTAGATAGTAAATATAATTTAGACAGGGATCAGTGGGGGCCCCAGAGTGGATGGTTTTCATGACTGAATCAGTGTCTTCCTCTGAGTGTTCTCCATTTGATTATATGCTTGTCCACATGGGAGGTAGGCAAGTTACTGATGAGGTCCTTGGGTTTTGGTTATTTATTGAAGTTATTGTTGATCTTTTCGATTTTGCTGTGGGAAAAAGTTGTAGAGGTTGTTGTAGAGCTCCTGTGAAGAGGTGATGGAACTGGCTGATGCTTCTGGGGTGGAGAATTCCTTGAAGGTGGCAAAGATGTCTTAATGTTGCTGTATCTGGTTTCTATCCAGTCAGTGAGGGATCCTCTCTTGGTGTTTCTAAAAAGAATGTAGTAGTGCCTGTGGTTGGCTTTGTAGGTTGATCTGGAGTCGTCGTTGGTTCTCCATTTCCTTTCCAGCAGTTTGCAGTACCTTTTGGAGTCCTGGAGTTCTTTCATGTACAAGGAGGCCTGTTTGTTGGTTCCGTAGTGTGTATGAGTCTTGATGGGTGCAAGAGCATCCACAGAGTTGGAAATCCACTGGTTGAATTTGGCAATGTCATTGACTTGGTTGTTGGTAATGTTCGGTGGTCTGTAGTTAGCGATGAGGCTGCTGAAGTTACTTCAAGGTCTAGGCGGTCTGTATGCTGTGATGCCCTTAAGAGTGGGTCTGTCATTGGTTTGTAAGATGAAGTGGATGTGCTCCATGAAGGGGGAGTCCAGGTCAGTGGAAGTAGCACAATTAAGGGTGTCTTGTATATGATGGCGAGTCCTCCTCTGGGTTTGGAAAGGTGGTCTAGGTATGCAATCTTGTATCCTACTGCAATGGCAACAGCAATGTCAGGAGTTGTGGTGGGGTTCATTCACATTCTGTCAGGAAGAGAAGGTTTGGTGCACTTGTTCTGAGGAGGTCCAAGATTTCAATTGTGTGTTTCTTGAGAGAACGCATTTTGAGGAGCATGCATGTGAGTGTTTGGACAGGGTCTGTTGTAGTGTTCGAGATGAGGTCATGAGTGGTTAGCATGGGAGTCAGAGTATGGGGTGAGTTTGAGAGTGTGCTGGTGTAGGTGAAGCAACAGGGGAGGCAGGAGAAATATGCTACCATGCTGAGAGATACAGTGTGGTAGCAGCGGGTGGATGAACATCTTGAGTTTGGCATGCGGAGGGTTGCAGCTGAGAAGTGGCAAAGGGTGATCCAACTAGCGATCGGTGCTAGGAGCAGTTGAGGTATGGATGGGTGCAGAAGGTTTTCCCTTTCGTGTGGACATGCAGTGGCTACCATTAAGTAGGTCTTGTGCAGGAGGAGGAGTGCAAGGGGGCAGCGGACTGGGCTAGGATGAGCAGATAGAAGACACAAGAAGAAGCAAAAGGACACAGGAGATCAAGTAAGCAGCGGGGAAGACCAGAGGATGAAAAAGCACAGCAAGGGGCTGTTTGGTCCTGAAGCAGTACAGGAAAGGAAGGATGTTAGAAATTGGGTTTCTGGTTTGCAGAGTTATGCACCCTGTCCAAGCAAGAACCACAATCCTAGCCTGGGTAAGTCAGATACACACCATAAATTAACCTTTGCTTAACCTCCTGGTAGCTTGGCACGGAATAGGCAGGCCTAATGTAGTAGGCAATGTGTAAAGTATTTGTGCAACACTAACACAGTGCAAACACCACAACAATACTCCACACCCAGTTAGAACAATAGACTGTATTTTTTTGAGTAAAGCAAGCCACAAAGGAAAAAAATCCAATAAGTTGAGATTGTTTTTAGAAAATATCTGCAAACAGTGCTTAGAAGCTTAAAGCACAAATCGGAGCTATCTGGTCATGCTAAACAGGGGTAAATCTAATAGATCTGTCTGATCCGATTAAGTGCAGTCCAACTACAGGGACCAATCTTGTGCAACTGAAAAGTACCATGCATGGAGGGTCCTGCCCACCACTTGGCAAGGAAGGAATTTCAGTTGGCAGAGTGCAGAGGCTGTAGCAGGGTTGAGTGGAGTCTCTGATGTCCTTGGAGCTTCAGAACAGAAGGTATGCCAGCAGGCCATCAGAGTCACTTTAGTTCTGGTGTTGTAGAGATTCAGGTCTTGTCCTTTTCACTCCCAGGGAAGGAGGGCAGCTGGCAGCGAGGCAGGCACAGCTAAGCAGGAGTCCAACAAAGTCCAGAAGAGGGACAGTCCATTCAACAGTACAGCAGTCCTTCTTCTTGGTAGAATGTCTTCAAGCCTAGAAGTGTACTGATTTGCTAGGGTCAGAAATCGAGTTCCTATGCAGAGTGGTACCTTCAAAGTGGAGGAGACTTAGAAGAAAGGCCTTTGAAGGGCTAAAAATCCCTGTCCTTCCTGCCCTGGCCCCAGACACACTGCAGGGGTTTATGCAGCCCTTTGTGAGGGCCCAGGACACAGCCCACCCAGGTGTGTGTCAGCTCCTCCCTCCCATCCTGCCCAGGATGGCCCATCAACATGCAGATGGTCACTCAATCACAACTAAGCTCCATTTGTGTGTGACTGTCTGGACAGAATGCACAAGAGCCCAGTTGTCACCCACTCCAGACATACATTCAGAGACAGGCAGAAGGCACTATGGCCCTCATTATTGTATTGTTGTATTGTAATAGTATTTATATAGCCCTTACTACCACTGATGAGGCATCGAAATGCTTTTTGGCGAGTAGCATGCTACTCCGGAACCCAAAAGGAATTAGCAGTGGATTAGGATAAGGAAATATGAGTTCAGTTTTAATATTATTATGAGTTAATTTGAGCCGTGGATATGTGAGTGTTAGTTGGATTGACTGGGGTAATGGATGGGTGGAGGAGGGAAGAATCCAGAAGTGTTAATTGGGAGTTTATGTTAATAGGATTTAGGCTTGGGGTGAGTAAAGAGAGTGAGGGAGGAGGGAAGAGTCTGTGGAAAGGGTTAAGGAGATCACAGTAGCAAGAAGGGTTTTGGAGGAGTTAAAGGTGAAATGAATGAGGGAGAATTTAGTAGGGTTGTTTGGGAGATCATGGTAGTAAAGTGAGGTTTGGGTGAGGTAGATGTGGAAGAGGAGGGAAGAGCTTATGCAGGGTTATTTAGCAAATAAATGTAGTAGAATGGATTTGGTGTGAGAAAGAGTGTGAATGGAGGATAGATTGATAGAAACATGACCTATGGTGATGGGTAAACAAAGTGTGTAAAATGAGAGCAGGGATTCATAAGTATCTAATATAACAACTTATCTAGTAGCTATGCATTGGCCTATGAACATGTTAAGCATAGAATAACATATATATATATATTTATATATATATATATACACACACACACACACATACACACATGAATACACAAACATATGCACACATATATGAACATACATATACATATTTAAACCATGAGCAAATATACATTAGTTAAACTGGTTTAAATAGTATGTGTGTAGTTTATTGTTATGACATAGTTGCAATACATATTTTCTAAAGAACTATATATAACTAGAATATACACATAATCAGATAAAAGTATGTATCAATATAGGCATATGCAGTCCATAGCTGTTTGAATATGGTGGTTATGAAGAAAAGAGCCTAAATGGTTTCTCTAGTGCCTTCAAACAGTGCAAACAGCACCTGTACTGTCTGTCACCTAATTTACCTTAGCACATCTCTGTTAAATCCAAGTTAAATTTCCTCCACAAGTTACCAGAGAATAAACAGATCTAGTTTAAGACACTTTGCAGGGCGGAAAGGACCTTAGTCGCACTTGTGTTACCTTTTTTAGCTCAGTGAGTCCTCACATGCTTTGCTCCACTTCTAGACCCAAAGGCCTATGAGCCCACTTTGGTCCTACCTGGTGTTTGAGTCCGAAGAGTGCTAATTGCTGTTGAGCACTGATAGGGATGCCCCAGCTTGTTGCAACCACCAATTTTACTGGGGAGTAATCTGAAAGCGTATGCCGGGTTTATAATACCTCTGTTGGGTATATGTCTATAACTAAGAAAACATATGCTCTACAGGTCTAATGCATTGAAGCAGAGCCCTCACTCTCTTTTTGTGTGTTCCATACTAGGTTTAGACCCACGACACACTAGATATAACACCAGATTCAAGCCCCTCCCTCACCCACAAACTACAGTGCCAGCCTCCACCTTCCTGCACACTGACTACGCTGGCAAAGATAACTGAAGAGTTTATATTTAAAGAAAGCGGGCTCTTTATATAATATATCAAAATGAAAAATACTGTGCAGAGAGTCCAGGGATTCCCTTACTAGGGTACAGGGGCTTGCTCTAGCAATCCCAAGGTACTCTAATAAGGGGTATTGTGGTCAAGCAGACTTAGGCTTATCAGAGAGGAGTGTTAAGACATCTGCAAATACACACACAGTCAATAATTGATGCACACGACTCTATAAGGAGATCTACACCAATTTATAACAAGCATTTTCCATGCAGCAGGTCTCGCATTTGCTCGAGTTAGAGCTATTAGCGTTGTAAAGAAAAAAAAATGCAGCGTGATCGCTCTGCATGGAAAATAAACAGATAGAGTAGTCTGGACACCAGGTTGAAAACATCGACCCTCATATGTTTTTAGTAGTTTGCCGGTGCTGTGTAGGTGGGCTAAAAACCGGAAAAGGCACGACGTATGCATGCCTTTCACAACTGAAAGCAAGCGGATTTTAAAAGGCAAGCCCACAAACCAATGTAAGTGACTGACGTGACATGTGCGTGGTTTGAAGACCAAAGAGAGATTACAGAATGGACGGAGTGCTTTGCACTTGCCCATAAAGAGGACGCAAATTTGGTGTGGAAAAACTACTGTAGTGAAAAAAATTCTGAATGCTGATTTTAAAACTACCGGCAATGTCAAAGAAAGTGCTTAGCACTGCGGGTGGAGAAATAGAGGCCACCAGCATTTAAGTAGTTATTAAGACAAATTAAGGTAGTTATTAAGACCTCTTGAGATTAAGAAACTGACAAAGAAGTTGCCACTACCCAAATAACTAGCCATATCAGAGTCCACTCTCTACTAGGAGACAGAAAATTGGCCTCTAGGTTAGGGAGAGAGGAAAAAAAAAGATAAAACTTTACTTGATCCAGACGAATGCTTAACATTGTGCAGCAACAACAGAAGCCTAGTCTATAATGAGGGCTGCCTTGCCACCGACATTCACGTTACAGAGAAAGAAAAACAAGACCATAATGAAGGTTAGAGAGCCTTTCTTATAAAACTGGTTTTTCCATCTCCAGCACTGAGATGCTGCAGGGAATGGAGGAGTTGTTAAGTGGAACAAGGAGCAACACACAGCAGAAAGGAGGAGTGGCAGGAGGGAGGAATGATAGGGAGGTGTGTGGGGAGCAAAGACCGACACAATGGGAATACGAGCAGCTATACACATGGAAAAGAGGAAGGTGCAGGAGAAACCAAGACCGACACACAGGGAAACAGTAGGGGACGGAGTGAGAAAAGAGAGGCGGCACACAGGAAAGAGGGGGTCACAGGAGGAAACGATTTTGAGTGGACACAAGAGGGAAAGTGGAAGGTGTGAGCATAAGAGATGACAGAGGCCTGTGGTTGTACAATAACCAGTCATGTCCTTCAATGTAAGCAATCCAATGGATGCTGATTGAGATTTCTCTGAAGTAAGGCACAACATTATAGACATCCTCAAAGCAACAGCTAAAAAACTGCTAAACAAATCCAATAGTTGAAGGGGACAGACCCAAAGCGCACTCCAAACGTATTAGAATCTAAAGGACCGTTTGATACCTGTACTATCAAGACCAATACAAAACAAGCATTTGCAATGCAACAGGTCTCGCATTTCTCAGAGTTAGAGCTATTAACAGTTGTAAACTCCCAACCAGACTTTTCTTGCCACACTACATGGAAAAAAAGAGCGCGATTGCGCTGCTACAGTGCACTCATAGTGAAACCTATCGGCAAAAGTACAATTAGCTACATAACCAGCAAAAGTGCAATTAACTATGTAACAGGGTCGATGTCATGGAAAGTGCTTGACTTCTGCCAAGCGAGATCGCGCTGCAAAAACAGAGAAACAGTAGTCCACAAACCAGATGGAAAACAGGTTAAATAGATTGGGATGAATTTTTGTTCCTCAAATGTGACCATCCCAGGATTCCAGTATTATACCTCCTGCCTAAGGTCCACAAGGATTAAAAAAAAAATCAGGTAGACCGATAGTTTTGGCTATGGGTTCTCTCCTAGAGAACACATCAAAGTACATAGACCACTTTCTACGTCCTTTTGTTGAGGCATTACCATCCTATTTGAAGGACACAACGCACTTTCTTAAGATCATTGAAGGCATCCAGTGGGAGGATGATTATCTTCTGTTAACGTTAGATGTTACCAGCTTATACACCTGTATAGATCACGATCTAGGGGTGAATGCCACCAAACGTTTCTTAAGAGCAAGATGATTGTCATTGCTTTTCCATTCAGAAATGCTGTGCGATATGATGAAGTCATGTCTTCGGAATAATATATTTATTTTTGACAACAAGTTATATAAACAGTTTCAGGGCACAGCGATGGGTACATGTTTTGCACCCAGCTACACAAATTTATTTATGGGCTGGTGGGAGGAACAGGTATCTGTAAAGTTGACAGAATTTGATAAGAATGTAATTTAATGGTGTTGTTTTATAGATTACATCTTTGTGATCTGGAAGGGGGATGAGAGGTCAGCAGTGCATTTTGTATAGAAATTAAATGAAAATGAGTACAATTTGAGATTCACAAAACATTTACATCCTAAACATGCAGAGTTTTTAGATGTGGAAATTACAGCAACCACAGGAGGTCGGATATCAAAATTACATAGATAGGAAACAGCTGGTAACAGTATGCTGGATGCTCGTAGTGCACATCCGAGGATCCTGATACAGAGTATTCCTCATGGGGAGTTACTAAGAGCCCGTAGGAATTGTGGTGATGAGTTGGATTTTCAACAAGTAGGTGATAAGATGTGTGAGAGATTCAAAGAGAGGGGTTATGGGTCCAAGACCACTGATTAAGCTGGACGTAAAGTGGAGAACTTAAGGAGGGAAAATCTACTTTACCATGTTGATAAGCATGAAAATAGAAGTGAAGATAAGGTTAGATTTATAACAACTTTCAGCAATCTAGCCTATGAGGTACGGAAGGTATTTAACAAGAGCTGGCACATTCTACAAACCAATCCATTATTGGGTAATTGTATTGGAGAAAAAACACAAATAACATTTAGGAGAAGTAGGTCCCTTAGGGATGATCTATGTAAAAATGAAATAGTAAGAGAGAATGATACTAGGGGGAACCTGGAAATGGTTTTTTGTGTTGTATGAGGTGTAAAGCCTGTAGGACGAGTAACACCTGCAGTAAGTTACAAATACCAGGGAGAGATGAGGCCTTTATGATCAAAGGAAGTTACAGTTGTATGACAAGTTGCTGTGTGTATTGCCTTATATGTCCATGAAACAAATTATATGTAGGAAGGACGATACATACTGCTAAGATACGTGTGTTGGAGCATAGGAGGGCAATTAAAAATCTAGATAAGAGTTATCCAGTAGCGAAGCATTTCTTCAGTCACCATGAAGGCAATGAGAACCTCCCGAAGTTTGTGGTCATTGACCAGGTTAATCAGAGTAAAAGGGGAGGTAATAGAGAACGGAGTTTGAGGATATTGGAGTCACGTTACATTATAGATTTTGAGGCATTGGACCCTATAGGGCTGAACTCCAGTGAAGAATTCAGTATACATTTGGGATGATTAATGTAGATTGAAGGTGGATTTACATTCCTTTAAATTTAGATGTGGTTTGAGCCAGAAAAAAATTATTTGGCTTATAAATTTTTAAAAAAATAAAACAATTTATTTTTCCGTTTTTTGGTTCATAAGAGATGAGGACTATATTAGATCTGGAAAGGAGAGGAAGGTGTGAAGAAGAAAGAAGAAAGGAGGAAGAAAAGAAAAACTAGGTAGAAAACAGCAATATGGTAAAGTAATCTTGCCCACTTGGGCAGAGTTACCTCGTGTATAGATTTAATGAGTGTGCATTGAGGAATACCATTAGTAATAATATTGGAATTTTTGTGTATTAGGTATTATACCATGTATTGTATTGTTAGTAATTGAATCTTTTTTATGATAATGGTTGAGTAAATGATTGAGTTACTAATGTAAACTTTTTTGAAGAAGCGCTTCATTAGGTAAAGGTACACTAAAATGGCCGCCACTGACAAGAATCGAATTAGTCCACTTTTTATTTTTATGGATGAGGATATTTAAATGAGGTGGAGGAATGTTGCTTCGTCTGTGATCAAGGCTTATTGCCGAAACGCGTTGGATTTAATTTGTTTGCTGTGAGTACATTTTTGGGACAGTATACAGAGGTGTCCTGGCCCTCTTTGGAATCAACAAAGAATTTTGTTATAAATATTTGGGCGTCCCCTGCGTCCGACCAGGACCGCTGTGTCGAGCTGCCGCATTACGGGGATTAACTTTGGAAAACAATATATATATATATAAATAGGATTTCAATTAATTACCTAGTGGTGCTTGCCACTGGGTAGTTATAGTTAGGACCAAGTTTCTATAGAAAGAGTGTTTTTGTTTTGATACTAACTTTGGCACCGCTTAATGAATCTTCATGAAATTTTTCAAGAAAACAGGATGCTCAATTGAGCTGCTGTCTGGAAAGCTTTGGGTGATCCGTCCGGGAGTAGGGCAAGAAAAAGGGGGGAGGGCCCAAAACACTTTTCTCCCAATAATTTTTCCATAGGAAAAACTGAAATACACAATTTTTGGCAGAAAGGTAGGTCCTGGTCCAGAAAGCAACCTTTTTTGCTTTGGTGTAAATTCATTCAGTAGTGTGAGAAATTTAAGGAAATCCAAAATTGTATATCTAATGACGCAAAAGATTTGCGACCCCTTCAGATCTCGTGCTGAGATCTAATTGGCTGACAACACTTCAACAACAAAGCCACTGAAGTGTTGTCAGTCATAGTCCCAGAAAAAAGAATAAAAAATACAAAAAGGGACCAGGGTTTGAACACACTGACCCCTTAGATCTGATGCTGGGGTCCCAAACGGACCTCCCCTCCACCCCATATGACTAACTGCTTGCTCACACTACCACAAAAGGGCATTTGGGGTGCCTATGTCATATCTCTGGGGTTTGCTTGGTCTTGTTACATGATAAAAAGAGTCAGCTTTCTTCAATATGAAAGTATGCATCTTTCAGATTCAGAGATGACATTACGTTGCCTTGATGCAACAGGGGATGACATCCTGTAGAGTGACCATGGGACAGTGTTCGGAGAGAATAAACCTGTTCAACAGACGAAGGTTGGAAATTAATCATAGTAAGCCATCCTTTTTGGGGATTAAAAAGTAATGGGAATACACCCCCACACCATATTCTTGCAAAAGTACTGATCCTATTTTAGGATGTTGTGTGGGTGTTTGTGAAATATAAGGCAGTAACCTCACCACAATAGTGAGTACTCAATGATCTGAGGTTGTTAGACTTTTTCCCAAACATCCCCTCTAAATGCCCCCTACGTGTAAGACTTTAGACTGTTGGTGGTCCTGAAAGTACTGTTGGAATGGCTGATAAAGTTTTATATGGTTTGAGACCCCTGGTATGGCACCTACCCTAGTCTAGTGCTGCTACCTGAAGCCTTACCTGGGATGGGGGTGGGGGGACTGCAGGGCACCTGCAGGAAGTTGGCTCCGTATATACTATCTCAAAGTGAAAGACAGTGTGCACAGAGTCCAAGGGTTCCCCTTAGAGGTTGATAGTGGCAAAATGAGATAATACTAATGCTCTATTTTGCTGTAGTGTGGTCGAGCAGCAGGCCTATCAGAGGGTAGTGTTAAGCATTTGTTGTACACACACAGGTAATAAATGAGGAACACAAACTCAAAGACTTAACTCCAGGCCAATAGTTTTATAAAGAAAACTGTATTTTCTTAATTTATTTTAGAACCACAAGATTCAAGATTTGAGGTAAGTACATAACATGCAAGGTACTTCACACAGGTAAGCATAGAACTTTGATTTAAAACAGTAGTACACACAGGTTGGGTTAAAATGGCAATAAGCTATTTTAAAAGTGGACACTGCAAAAATCAACCGTTCCTGGGGGAGGTAAGGTTGATTAGGTTTCTCAGGTAAGTAAAGCATTTACACAGTCAGTCTCCTTGGCATATGCAGCCCACCGTTTGGGGTTCAAGGCAACCCCAAAGCCACAGCACCAGCAACACAGGGCCGGTCAGGTGCAGAGGTCAAAGGAGGGCCCAAAACACATACACGCCTATGAAGAACAGGGGTGCTCTGGTCCTAGTCTACTTATAGGTCAGTACCTGCGTCCTCGGGGAGCAGACCAGGGTTTTTTTGTAGAGCTGGGGGAGACACACACAAGCCCACAAGACACACCCTCAGTTGCACAGGGGCGGCCGGGTGCAGTAGGCAAAGTAGGCGTCAGGTTTGCTATTGAAAGCAATGGAGGGACCCGGAGGTCACTTAGGCGATGCAGGCAGGGCGCAGGGGGGCTTCTCGGGCCAGCCACTGACTGGGCTAGGATGAAGGCCACCTGCTGGTAACTCCTGCACTGGTAGGTGGTTCCTCTCGGGCCTGGGGGCTGCGGGGGCAGTGCTTGGTCCAGGCGTCGGGTTCCTTTGTTACCAGGCAGTCGCGGCCAGGGGGAGCCTCTGGATCCTCTCTGCAGGCATCGCTGTGGGGGTGCAGGGAGGTTGACTCAGGGTGTGCACGTTGTTGGAGTCACCTGGGAGTCCTCTCTGCAGTGTTGGTACTCCTGAACTCAAGCAGGGGGCGTTGGGTGCAGAGTGTGAAGTCTCACGCTCCCTGCGGGAAGGGAGTGTCCCTTTAAAAGTTGCTTTAAAGTTGCAAAGTTGTTGCAGTTTCTGAACAGTGGCATACAAAGTCAGAAAAAGGCAGAAAGGGTTTGGAAAAAACACAGAGAGGTCAGAAAAAGAGGCATAAAAGTTCAGAAGAGGCTTCAGAGTCAAAAGTTCACTGATGGCACATGAGTAAAAAGCAGAGAGGAAACAGGCAGAAGTGTGGTGCAAGAGAGAAGGTGTGAAAAGGAGAGAAGGTGGAGAAGGAAAGCAGTAGGAAGCGTGAGGTGGGGCCTTGAGTCACATGGCCTAGTCTGAGAGGGCCTCTACTGGTTGGAGGACCAGTCCCATGGAAATGGAGGGGGGATATTAGTCGTAGGCCCAAAAGTGATAGGAATTGGAGGCATAAAACAACAATCTGAGTATTGTTGTTGAAGAAATGTTCAAGGTTACAAACACCTGCACTGAAATGAAGAGTCTATATCCTCAAGGATAATATAACAGAATGAAACTGGGAGAGGACTTAATGAAAATGCTGCTGCCGTCAACTTTCACAAGAAGGTGACAGGAGACATGGAAGATAGAATGAAGTGTAATAATATGAGACTCCTAGATCTATCAGAAAAGAGTGAATGCGAAAGTGGTTTGGTAAATGTGCCCTTCATTAATGATCAGACTTAGTTTAATTGTGGCAATACACAAATATATTTGGAGAATGTCTGGAATATCTAGCTACATGGGACTTGGATGCTTACTTTAGTACCTCTGAGTAATTTCACACTGTAGTCAATCTACTTCATGCCTGATGACAACGATTTTAAAGTGCCCTGCATGTATGACATTCTTAGTGTGGCAGTGGCTGTACCTTTGTGTACTTTTAGTTTTAGATTCCTGTCATTAAAAATGGGGAAAAAACTATTGATTAAAAAAGTGGAATTAAATGTCAAAAATAGGAGGCTAGGTGATATTTTGGACTGTAATGAAATGAAGGAAACTTAGATATGGATCAAAAATGAAGTGCAAATGCCAATACCCTTCATTTCACTGGAGGTCATAATACCCAATTTTTGTAAACAAAATATAACCAAACAAAACACAATATTTCATTTGCAGCATATTTTTGGTAAAGTTGTTCTGTCGTACAACTCTACAGAAGGGTATTGTGATGTTTTAAAGGGGATATTATTGTTATTTGGAAGGAACATAGAGAAAGTGTGGCACTTCGGAGTGTTGTATGTGATTTAATATAGATTCGATTTCATGGAATACCATTACTGAGAATCCATTTAAACTAAACTGTTTAATATAAATTTGCAGAATGAATGGCATTTACCATTTTATCGAAACCAATCCAAATAATGTCTTTTTGAGTGGAATCAGCATTTGAATGCATGTTTTTCAAGGTCTAAACACAATGATTGCAGGTCTCGCTTTCAGAACAATTTTGTCTGAGGTATTTATTTCAGTTCTTCACTTCGGAGGACATTAGTTCATTTTTATGTATCTTACATTCTCAAAAAATTGCTTTAGAAGCTTTTAATTCTCTGACTCTTCTTCACGGCCCACAAATACCACCCATCCCTGACCACTCACAACTCCTAAACCATTTCAATCCATGTCCCCTATAATCCCTCACCACACCTAAACGATACTCTGCATGTAACCCTAAAAGCCCTTCCTACCCCTAAGCCTCACACATCAAAGATACCTGAAAACACTCACTACACATAAACTAGGTACAAACCCTTTCTACCCCAGATATACACTGATACATGAACTAAATCACTCAATGACCCTACCTCCACCCATTCTTCAAACCCTAATAACCCCTTCTTATGCCTAAACCCCACAACATCCCATACTCCTTAAAACATCTTACAACCCTTAATTCCACTCTATTCTGATCCCTAAAAACACTGTACAAATAACTGAACTTCACACACCCTCACCATCCCTAAACACACACATCCCTGAAAACTAAAGCTCCTCAACACCTCTAAACATAACCCATCTCTAAACCCTAAAAAGACCTGTTGGAGTGTGTTTTTCAAAAGCAATATTACCATGAAAAGCTTGCAATATATTGTGTGACGTAGCTGCATAGAAAATGTGTTAACATAGAAAATAATGAACGCGTTTGAAATGTGCCCATGGGGAGTGGCTACCAATGTATACGAAGGCTAATGAAAGCTGTAAATTCAGAATTATCATGCAACAATGTTTTGAATTTGTATTAGCATATCATAATTAGAATTTAGTATTAAGAGGTTGCTTAATAAATTAGAAGGCCTTAGCTTAGCGAGGGTCTGGGCCTAGCTGCCTGGTCTTGTATTAAACTGTATTTTCTAACGTATAATGTGCTGTTTTCCGGAAGGACACAAAGCTGTACTTTTCCAGAAGGTATGTGTGTGTGTAGCCATAGTAAATTCTTTCTCATGAGAACCGACTTGCTCAAGGCGACGTTCTTGCTGAATGCAACAGTGTAATTTGTAACAGGTGCAAGGTTAACTGTAGTAGGAGAAAACAATGGAGACACTGACTGGAGCGCAAAGTGTAACTTTTCCTACCTGACATTCCAACTGATGAAGACGTCAATAACATGGACCAATCCGCGACATGAGAACTGTGGTTTGTTGAAAATTCTGGCAAGATGCGTGAAGAATTATTGGACAGATATAACAATGCACCAATTATTATCCAATGAGGAGTTAAGGGCTAATTAGACAGTTTTGATTTAACGGAGGGAACCAAAGAGCTCGAGGGAGACTCCACTCACTCACTCACAGAGACTTTTCACTCTTTTGCTTTGTCCTGATACTTTAAACCATCCTCTACCCATTCTTACCTGACACTTACTTCTCCTCCATGTGAGGGAAGATCCTATTCTTTAGGTATGCTATATCAAGACTTTGCCCTGTCCTATCTCTGCTGATGGTGAATCGACTGATGTCCTGAGGACGAAGACTGACGCTGTTTGCTGATCTGTTGGATTGGTAACTATCTAATGCAAAATTGTAATTGTCTGTGTGCCTTTTCTTTCAAGGTACCAACTGCTATTTTGATAGAGGCCATAGTTTAGATGTTTTCCAAATTCGTGTTTTCTAAAATGTTTTGCATGAAGCCCAACATGCTAATGCTGATTTGAGGTTAGTTAAGGTGTTCACAAATATCTTGTGCAAATAGACAAATGAATGAGTTCTTGCTTTGTTGAATCTTGTATTACTGAGACTTTGCTAAGTTGCTTCATATTAATGACGTGCCTAAATACTGAATGAATATTCTATATGCATTGATTAACTGCGTTCAAATTGCTATTTAGAAGAGTTCCCAATGAAGTTTATTGAAATTGAGAGTAACAGAGATGACATTAGATTGTAATCAATAGGGAAATAAATATCCTAACACTTAACTAAATTGTTGTGGTTATTCATGACTGAAAGTTCATGGTGTGTTCAACTTCTTGATTCTTATTAAATGTTATTGATTAGATTGTTGATTAGTTACGGTGAATATTGATTGGGTTATTGAGCTATTGATTTGTGATGTCAAAAAGACATCTCCTACTGGGAAGTCCCCGAACGTGGGCCAAACGTTCATCGACCTAAACGCGTCTCCTTGTAAGTTTGCTTATTAAGGCTCTGACGCGCTAACAGACCTCACACACATAAACTCCACTCACCTGTGAACCCTAAAACCCGTCACTAACCCTAAGCTAAACTCATTTCTGACACCTAAAAAAACCTTCACAACCTCTACATGCACCCAACCCTGAACCCTTAAAACCCTTTCTATGTTCGAACTGCAGTGATTACCGACCTCTAAAAACCCCTTATCATCCTTAACATTACCCATACCTGAACCCAAAAACCTTACACTAGTCCTAAACTCCCTCAAGTTTAATATAATTTAGCATTTTTCCTTTGAATTATCTTTCCTTTAAAACGTTTCCCTTAATTTTCAGTTTTTTCTATTCCATTAAAATAGTTTTTTCATGATTTGGTTTCCTCATTGTGGTTTCTCAGTTTTCATTGTTCCATCAATCCACACACATCATTTTGGAGTGACCATAAAAAAGTCACACTATAAACATTGTGATGAAATATTAACAGAGGACCAATGGGGTTTTTGTTAAGCAGACATCCAAAAGGTTTTCCACATCGTATGCTATATGATGTTTCTAATGTGTATGGAAACAGGCCTTGAATGCTGCTTTTGAATAATGCAGATTGGTAACAGGAGCTGAAGAACAATAATGTGAACATATGTTTGAATGAGATAAGGGTTGCAATATCCCTTAAACCCTGGTCAAGCATTAATATTTCAATCGAGGTTACATGTCAGGCAGTCCCCTATATCACATGTAAAAACTGAACCACTGAATGACAAAGTAAATTATAATGCAAGTATGTGTTATTATTAAATTATTATAGTTATATTTATCATGACGATCTAGTGGCAGGTTATGCAGTGGATTTAAATATTTGATAGCTCAATGTCATCGACCTCATTATAGTGGCATACAACCACTCAGACAGAGGTTACAGGTCATATATTGCAGCACCACCTTTCTTGCTCCCCACTGCGCCCCCTAATGCCACCATGTGTGCTCCATATTTATCATACAGCGCACCATGGCTATATTAGGAACAATAGCATCAACATTTTTGACTCTATTGTGGTGCTTTGCTCCACTAGTGTCAAACGTTTTGGCACTAGTGGAGCAAAGTGCAAGGAAGCCATTGATTATAATGGGTGTGTCCTTTTGAGGCCTGCTTTTAAATGATGCAATTAAATTTTGGAGATTTCATTGCACCATTTTTGCGGGACTCTTTGCGCCGCAACGCCCCCTTTGCACATATTATCCCTGTTGCATGCCTAATGTGGCACAAAGTATACACCGCTAAGGCGGCGCTAAAGTGGCGCAAGGGGCTCTTAAATCTGCCCCTAATTATTTAGAAGCGAAAACTTTGATTTCTCTACAACGTGCTAACTCTAACCTTTATCTGCTCTTCTTTTAAAACATTTGATTGGCCACTTAGAACATCTTCCGGAGACGCAGAAATTATATTTGTATGCTGATATCACAAAGACAATAGAGCATTTATGTGCAAGACAATAAGATATAACAATATTTTGAAAACGTGTTTGGTTCTTAAATCCTAAAGGTAAGACTTTCTGGAAGTTAAGCATTGAAAGGACACGATAAAACAAACTCAAGGCAGCACGTACTTAAATAAATTGTTTTATTAAAAGAAAGAGTAATGTATTACCTGTATTCTTTAGTATGTTTCAGGCAGAGGAACTGACGTAACCTCTTCAAACAATTACATTTTTAAAGATTTCCAGTGAACTCTTCCAGAGGTTATGAAGCAATTGTTTTATCAACAGACATTGGCATTATTGATATTGAGTATATGTTGAGAATATTCTCCTGGTTCTTTTTATGTCCGATGCTAATCTTATTTTGAAGCACAGAGTCCAGTCAGACACGAATTAGTTATTTTCCTACATGTCAATGTAGTAGAAATATAAAAGCCGAATTCACATAAATCTTTATGAATATGTGGCACGATGCATGGTCTTAAAATATGACTTGGTGGCTGATTAAAAACTTTCACAGGACTGGTTTTAAATTAGTTTGCCAGAACTAGTGATAAACAGCTGGTCTCGCTTTAGAAAAGGAGGAAGGCACCACCTCTACCTTGGTCTACCTGGGCTACTAACTAGGGAGTACCTGGCCAGTCATGCACATGTCCATGTACCCAATCCACTATTTTGTTTCTGCAAAAGTAAATTACAGCCATGCCAATGTCTTGCGGGTGTGTAGGAGTACTTATAAAAGTGTTTAAAGCAGCAGTGATATCTGAAGAAGTCCTAGTAAGTGGCTGGAACACACTCAGTAACAAAGTCATCAAAAAGATGTTAGCTCACTTCTAAAAGGTTCCCTTTCATTATACTATGAATTACTATAGTGATATATTTGGCAGATAATCTATAGTTGAAATTTACAACTGTGATAATTAGTTGTTTTGTCACTTGATCGACTTCTAAAAAGATATTAGAGTGTTACCTTACAGGCAAGTGTCTGAAAGTTCTAGCTGGTTTGAGGCTGAGTCAATCATATGAGAATCAAAAACTGTATGTAATGTATGTAAACCAAACAATGTTCTAGCATGGTAAGAGCATCCTACACCGTAATTCAAGGAAGCAAACTGCCCCCCTCTACAATAGTGGAATAATCCATATTCTTTGGCGGCAGCACAGATGGGAGGATGGCAGCCGTTAAACAACATGGATGTTTAGGTCTGGCTTGACAGTGCACCTGTCACTTAACCTGTTAACCCACTCCAATATTATTCTACAGTTCTTTGCTTCCACACTAATGGACACCTATTACCATTCTATCTACTTGTAATGGTTCACAGTGCCTTAAAACATCCCTTTAAAGCCATACCTAATGGCATTGCTAGTGCTTGATATGATTTTCTCAGTTTCGTACAGTTTACTGTAGATCTCATTTTCAAATAAAAAGAGTTGTAATAAAGGAGGACAATATAAATCGTGTGATACTTCTAGGTGCAATCAATGTAATTTCCATGAGATTAAACATATTAGGCATTTGACCCCTGTGCAAATACATAACATATTTCTACTGAAGGGTTTGCCTCAAGGATAAAACCCTTTAAAAACATCAGCTGCTCACTTGCGTGCTGTGGCACTATACTAAATAGTGTTTAGCTTCATGCGAGCAAGGCAGTAGTTCACATGCCCAGACGTTCTTTCACTTCTTCTTCCCCATATGCAGTTTTTTCTGTTCCCTCACTGTCCCTCCATTTACTGTGCTCCCTTCTCCACCTATCTTTCCTTGACCTTTCCTTCTCATGTTTTCCTAGTTCCTTTAACTGAGTTTCTGAACTTTTTTGGGGATCGCTTTTAAAAACTTGATCCACTCCTTCCTAGGGCAGATTAATCCAAGGAAGCGATTTGTGCTGTGTTGAATGTTACTCTAGCTTTATCAAACGTGGCTTGATAAATCTGCCTTAAAGTTACGTGGCTGTTCCACCATATCATCTTTCACCACGTTGCATGGTGCAAGAGTGACACAACTCTTCGATAAATGTTGCTCTGTGTGTGTTAGGCAATCACCAATCGTTTCATCACTTCATTGAAAATGCCTTGCTCGCATGAAGGTAAACACTATTTAGTATAGTGCCACAGGATGCAAGTGAGCAGCTGAATTCTTTAAAGGGTTTTATCCTTGAGGCAAACCCTTCAGTAGAAATATGTTATGTATTTGCACAGGGGTCAAATGCCTAGAAGTATCACACGATTTATATTGTGTTCCTTAATTACAACTCTTTTTATTTGCCACTAGGATCCAACACAAAGAAAGGTGACGCTACCTTATTCTGAGCTGACGTTGCTTGGTCTTTGCATGTTTCTGTCAATTTAAGCCTTCATTGAGGGCTTTCACACTAGGCCACACAAAGCTGCAGTCCCATCAACGTTCAGTGGAGTGCGGTCCGTGCTAACGTGAAGCTGTGCACAAATTATAATCAACCCCGATGTTTTCCCCACTTTACCCCATGTAGCACCCATTTGCCTTGGGGCGCTGACCGCTCCACGGTGGACCAGATCTGGGCCCTTGTGTGCTTAGCACAGGGGTATGTCATGAAGTAGTTTGATTCTGTTTACCTGGTTCACAGATGGAGAGGCCTGTTTAACCTAATGCTATAACTTTGAATGTTCTATTTTATGAACATCTGCATGTGTGGTATAATATTTCCTAACTGTGAGTTTCTGATCTCTTCCTCTGACTTTCACCTGGGAGCTCCCACTGTTGTTGCCCTAGGTGTTATTTATGACTGCAAAATAATCTGCTTTAGTTGCAGAACATACGTAATTGAAAATTAAACTGACGCACAATGCAAACCCGGCCTTTGATAATCAGGATTTTCATATTTCCCATGCACAAGTGTGGATTATAGACGGAACACATTTGTGAATGGGACCCAATCTGTTTAGTAAACTTAAACGGTGTTGTTTCCTTTGCTTGAGCCACATTTTCGTTTCTGATAAATGCATGTTTACATGATACCTTTCTTGTTTGGAGGTGTTCCAGATTGTTAGCTACTGAGATCCTTTGGCATGAACATTCTTTACATTTCTGGTTGAAGTGCTCTATAAATAGACTGGTCTATGAATAGGCATGAACTGAATGCAGTAAACAGAATGCCTGTGTAATGTCAAACAAAGCTGCCAAATGTACTCTGAAAATTATGCATGTGTGGGGAGAGATATGCAAATTCTTAATGGTAATATACCCAATAAAAACAAGCATTTTTCAGCTGAGTATTAGTATTAGATCACAAATTTGCAAATTCAGAATAAAGATTTAGCAAAAACGTGCAAATATTACTGTCATTGAAAAAGCATAACAGACACAACCTCCAAATGTCATGACACAAAATAATTTCCTCACTAACACTACAACTAAAACCAAATATATATCCAACAAGCATAAATGTAAAGATTTCTGTTCTCTTGAGATAAAAACACCCAGGATGTTTCCAAGGTGTCCTGCTGATCTCCTGTGTTAGACATAAAATGCCAACTTGTTTCCTTAATTATGCATAATCTAACCAACAACTGTTTTAGTAAGAAGGTGTCTCTAGACATAGTTTGTTTACCGAGATTATTGGTTTGTGTGTTTTTGCTCCATTGCTGGTTTGAATCAGTTATGTCAGTGGTTCACAACCTTTTGACTTCTGTGACCCCCCCACTTTATCATTACTGGATCACAGGGACCTCCACTAAACCATTATTAGTATCCGGGACCCCTTTACTGAGTCATTACTGAAAGCTGGGGACCTAATCTGTTAAAAATATTTAATTTTCTGAGCAGTCGTGGGACTCCTGAGGAGCCACTGAATTATATCATACCAAACCATCAAATGAGTGTGGGTCTGCACCACAAAACATTATAAAAGTTGTCTTATATAGGGGATGAGCCAGACTCTTTTGCCATGAATGTGCAGTGGACTATATGTCTGTCTGTGTATTTGATTTAGATCTTCTTTGTCTTTCTAAGTGAGCAGACTCTATGTTAGCCTATCTATTAGATTTGTAAATAGTCTTTCCTGCGACCTTCTTTGCTGCAGCTCGCATGTTAATCCTCTTGCACGATTGTACTTTGATTATTTTGTTTATGCTAATTCCTAATTGATTATTTGCTTTTTGTGTTCTATAATACTCATATTTCAGAATAGACTCTGGATGTTGTAATCCGGAATTTTGTCAAGCAGGTTTTGTTTATTAGCCTTGGACTGACTCTTATGAAGACTCAATAAGTCTTACGAAGGCTCGGGAGACCTGACCTTGCACATTGACCTCTTCATTTGTGATTTCGGGGATTTTTGGTGGTGAATGTAGGCAATTGGTTAATTAATTGCGCAAATTAGTATTAATTTAACCAATTAATGGACATTTTTGGTTGGCAGAAAGTTGGAAATTTTTGAAGTATTGCCATAGTACATGTGCATGTCACTTAACAAGTGTATTTGGCAAGATGTAATTTAACATGTGATAGACTGATGATTTGGTAATTGCTGTCATGTCATGTTGTATTCGTATGCAGGAAGCAAAGTTGTGCCATATTGTAAAGTGTTGCACATTGTTCTAATGAGTTGTGGGTTCATATTATGTTGAATGGATATTATCATTTTGTGTGATTAATGTAAAGGTATTGGATTCATAGACAACTCAAGTTAGATATAAAGTTGCCTGCTGAATAAGGTATGTCAGCAAGTTCATTAAATGTTAAGATTTATAAGATCTGAAAAATGTCTAGCTGTGAATGAGCACTAATTAGGAACTGTGACACTTTATTATACACACAAGGCTAAAATACAGTATTCCAGACTGGGTTTGAATTGTTGGCTGAGAAACCTAGCTCAGAGTGCATGCAGGTAGTACCAAGAAAACTATGTCCCTTTCAGTGCAGAGTATGATTATCTTCCTTTATTCGGGCAAGGAGAAAAAGCTTGATTTTTTGACTTTGTGAATTGTATGAACGTTTCATGCTGAAATTGTAGTGTGATTCCTTACCTTTTTTTGTGAAAGTTTAGGGTAACCAGCAATGGGTGCGCTCATGGCAAAATCTAAGAAAGTAATCTATGATGGGGAAGTAGCAGATTCTGTGGGAAGTGCTGCATATGAGATGATGCTGAATCGTGGTATACATATATCCTAAAGGATAGAGTAAAGGTGATAACCACGTTGTGATTACCTGAGAATTGTACTTGCTGAAGCAGATGTTTTAATTAGAAATCTTAAGAAAATGTTTATGTATTTTGAATAATGACTTATGTAGAAAAATAAATGATGGACTTTTTTGCTTATGCAGGGTCATCCCCAATCTTTTTGCCTCCTGCCTCCTATTTGAACTCTAAGCACTTTACCACTGATAACCAGTGCTAAAGTGCATTTGCTCTCTGTGTAAATTGAGTGGCATATTTATCCAAGATTGGCATATTTGATTTACTAGTAAGTCCCTAGTAAAGTGCACTAGAGGTGCCAGGGCCTGTAAATCAAATGCTACTAGTGGGCCTGCAGCACTGGTTGTGCCACCACATAAGTAGCTCTGTAATCATGTCTCAGACCTACCATTGCAGTGTCTGTGTATGCAGTTTTAACTGTAAATTCGACTTAGCAAGTGTACCCACTTGCCAGGCCTAAGCCTTCCCTTTTCTTACATGTAAGGCACCCCTAAGGTAGGCCCTAGGTAGCCCCAAGGGCAGGGTGCAGTGTATGGTTAAGGTAGGACATATAGGTGGTCATTACAACATCGGCGGTCTTTTTGAAAGACAGCCAAGGGACCGCCGTGCTGAAGACCTCCAGTGCAGGCGGTTTTCCGCTCGGTGAATTATGACTGCTGGCAGCCATCCGTCCTTTTTCGAATGGAGAGCCGCCAGCAGCCATACTGGCGGTCGGCGGGAAAGTGGAGGTTGCTCCACCTCCACCGCCCGTCATCAGAACACCGCCCACGTGGCGGTGTTCTGGTGACGGGGTGCTAGCGGCGGAGCAGCCCCCATGGCTCCTGTCCCCTCCCGGAGGATCGACAGACCAAGTAAGTTGATCGTCCGTTAGTGGAGGGGGTTGGAGGGTGTTGTGGGCGTGCATGGAGGTGTGCGTGTGTGTATGTAGAGGGGGTGTGTGAGTGCGTGAATGCATGCAGGGTGTAGTGTGTTTGGAAATGTGTGCGTGTCTGTCTGTATGTATGTCTGTATGTGGGTATGCGTGTAATGACTGTGTGGGTGTCGGTGGGCATGTTTGTTGGTATGTGTGCGGGTATGTGTGTTGGTGGTGTACGCATGCATGTACAGTGTGTGTCTGTGTTTTAATGTTGGGGGTAGGGGTGGGGAGGGGGTCCTGCCACCTTTGGGGGGTGGCAGGGGGCAGGGGGGAGGACTCAGGGCGGAGGGTGAGGGAGACCCCATCAGTGCAACAGAAGGAATTCCCTGGCACTGATAGTGCTTAACGCCATGGATTTCATGGCGGTTCCCAACTCCATGAAATCCATGGCTGTCAGCCAGGTCGTGATACCGCCGGCGGTCTTGTGACGGCCGCTGGGCTGGAGACCCAAGTCTCCAGCCTAGCGGTCGTTTCCGCTCCAGGCGGTCGGAACGGAGAAGTGGCGGATGACCATGGTGGTAACCGCCATGGTCATAATTACATTTTATTTCCAGCAGCCTCTTGGCGGTAATACCGCCACTTCTCCGCCAACCGCCAGGGTTATAATGAGGGCCATAGTAATGTGTTTTATATATCCTGACAGTGAAATATTTCTAAATTCATTTTTTACTGTTGCAAGGCCTGCCCCTCTCATAGGTTAACAATTGGGCTACCTTTAAATCTGATTAAAGTGTAGATTTCCTTTGGGAGCAGATGGACATGTGGAGTTTGGGTTCTCTGAGCTCACAATTTAAAAATACATCTTTTAGAAAAGTTGATTTTAACTTTGTGTGTTTGAAAATGCCACTTTTAGAAAGTGAGCATTTTCTTGCTTATACCATTTCTATGACTCTGCCTGTTTGTGGATTCCCTGTCTAGGTCAGTTTTACAGTTGGGCTGGTTGTACCTCACACTAGACAGTGACACTAAGGGAGCTGGGGTGTATTCTGGATATCCTGATGAGCCATCTGTGCTAGGAGGGAGGAGTGGTCACTCACACCTGAAAGGGCTGTGCCTGCCCTCACACAATGCAGTCTCCAACCCTCTGGTGAGTGTCTGGGGCCTGGCCTGGTCCAGGCAGAATTTCACATTCAAAAGAGACTTTATTTTGAAGTAGGCCTACTTCACAGTAGAAATTGGGTATAAGAAGGGCACCCAAAACCACAGACCTGAGAACACTTCTGGAGACAAAGAGGAACCTCTGCCTGGAGAAGAGCTGAAGAGCTGAGGAAGAAGAGCTGCCCTGCCTGTGACTGTGCTTTGTGGAGCTATCCTGCAGTTGCTGCTTCTGCCAGAGTAAGAGGGAAAAGACTGGACTTTGTGTGCCTTCCATCTTGTGAAGAAATCTCCAAGGGCTTGATTTAGAGCTTGCCTCCTGTTGTTTGAAGTCTCAGGGACATCAAAGACTTCTCTCTTCCAGCACCTGGGGTCTCTGGAGAGACTCCTGCTCTGACAAGTGGTACCCTATTCAGTCCCTGGGCCCTTGAAAGGAAAGCTGGTGGAAATCCAAGGAAATTGACTTCGGACGATTTCGGACCAACGGCGCTGCTGAATCCGGTGAAGCCGCCTGCACCCGACGCCGTGACCTTGGCTGGAACGTGGCAATCTTCGCAGGCTCAATGCCGCTGCAGCCCCGCTGAAGTCTGCGACTTCGTGGAAGTCGCCGCACCACATCTTGACCGATGCCGCTCGAAGTGCGCGGATTCAACATTTCGCACAGATGCCGCGATCCCTGACTTCGCGCATCGACTTGTTTGCACTCTTCACCAAAGGTACTGTACTTGGGGGTCTACGCGACTCCGTGTCCGGCACCGCTGGTGTCGGCTTGTTGGGAACGACTCCATCACAACGCCGTGTTAACACCTCACCAAAGCATTTTGTGTTTCTAAGCGCTGTTTTTAACGTTTTGGTCTTGTTTTGTTTAGATAAATATTTCCTATATTTCTAAACTGGTGTTGTGTCATTTTGTAGTGTTTTCATTAAGTTACTGTGTGTGTTGGTACAAATACTTTACACCTAGCACTCTGAAGTTAAGCCTACTGCTCTGCCAAGCTACCAAGGGGGTAAGCAGGGGTTAGCTGAGAGTGATTCTCTTTTACTCTGACAAGAGTGAGGGTCCTTGCTTGAAAAGGGGCTAACCTGACTGTCAACCAAAGACCCTATTTCTAACAATAAATAACATAGAAAAAATAATACGCACGTTTGAAAATATGACCTCGAAGAATGGCCATCAATATTCACGAAATGTACTCATTTATACTTAATCCATAGAAAATATTGAAAAATATATTAGATTAATGTAGTAATATGTCATATTAAGGGTTATGAATTATGTTTTGTTTACTAATTGTAGGCTTTACCTTATCGAGTGTCTTGGCCTAGATTTGACAGGCTTCATGCAGAAGCTGTATTTCTTAGCATTTAATTCAAAATGCTGACAGAGTGACCTAACTGTGAAATGCTCATTGTTTTAATAAATGCTTAGCAGAAGCTTTCTATGGGAACCGACAGAAAGGAGATGATTTCTCTCGCAAAGTAACGATTTGTGTGTACAATGTGCAAAGGGTTCTTTCCCAGGATGCGAACAATGAAGACACTGAAATTAACAATAGGTAATTGCGCACATGTATGAATTACAGTACAACAATCACCCACTAATAATCCAAAATAGTATTGAATCCAAAATAATGTCCTGTCTTGAGTCCAGACGCACAGTTTATTCCAAATGAAATTTAACAGTCCAAAGATCCATATGTATATATCGTGAAAATCAAGTCCCCAAAAAGTCTCTGATCCAAGAATTTCAAATCAATTCAAGTTCCCCTTGGCAATCCAAACAGATTCTCATAAATAATATCCAAAATTGTTTCATTAAAAAAAAATTCAAAATTTTTCACTTGCTTGTTCGTCAACACGTATTTCATCCGGGGAGTGCCCCTGGATTTCTTCAGGACCTCCTACAACAATATGCCCATAATTAATTCATCAAAATACAACTTGTTAGTTATAATACAGATCTCATTGTTGGTGCTATACACACATCCCTGTGGCAGACAGTGAGAACCATGTCAAATGTTATTTCCATAACCTTAATTGATGTCAAAATCTTGGAAAATCCTTTTATTAATAATTCATGTGAAATTGTGCTATGTGTCATACATGCTCAGCCAAGAAACACTTCACCACAGTAGTGATACATTTGTCACACCCTATATACCTCCTCTAATATAAACCCAAACATACATATGTCAGTGAATATAGTATATACCTTCCGAGTAAATATGGATTGTCTAACCAACCATTTAGAATGCCCGATATTCTGAAACACTCCAGTATGTATCCAAATATATAGCTGAAAAACATATAAATATTTATAGGTAATAAATAGCCTTCATGTTCTACATTGATTAAACCTGTTATGTTAATTAGTCCTCCGAAGTACTCACCTATGCCAAAATAATATTGTTCCAGTTATGTATTAGTTCCTCGAATCAGTAGCCGTATCTCCTATAACATGTGCCCAAAAGTATTAGCGTAAGTAATCATTTAACCTTTTGTGTTATTGTGTGGGGTGTTTGGAGGGTAAAACCTCAGTGTTTTGCACCGTGCTGTGTTTTATAGTCAGGTTAGTTTGATTGGAGGGCAGGAGCGCCTATTTCTCTCTACTCACCCTCTCTTTCATAGTTAATGAAGACACTGACTGGAGACGAACATGCAACAAATTCGATACCTGACGAGCCGGATGGTGAGAACATCGTAAAGTATACCAATTAACTACAAGTGAACTGTGAAATATTAGAATTCATAGATTTGGCATATGGACATTATTTGATATGATTAATTGACCAATTGGAATTGGGGGGATATGTTGGGGAACTTTGATATAACAATGTGACAGAGGGAAAAGACTTCAGACCTTATTCTGATTTGTGATGCGATATTTGGGAGAAGAGGAGATTTGAGATTCTGTCATTGGGCTCATACTCTCTGACTGAGAGCCTGATGTTTTGCTGATCGATTGATGATCTGAGGACGAAGACTGATTCTGCTTGCTGACCCATACGGTGGATAGGTAGATATGACAATGACTGAATTGCATTTTTATGCCTTTTCTTTCTAGGTACCAACTGTGCTGTCTTAATACTTTTTTTAGGTAGATGTTTTCCAAATTGGTGTTCTAAATTGTTTTGCATGAAACCCCACATGCTAATGCTAATCTGGGTTAGTCGAGGTTATTCACATGACGACTGACGAATTGCAGAGACAAATGGTTGACAGACTATTTTGCTGAACTTATGTATTTTATAGTCCTGCTGAAATGGGTTTTACTAATGATTTGTGCTGATGCTTTGGAATGTCTTTTGATTCAAGCTTTGATAAGATCATGTTTCGTGCAACTTGTTGATTTGAGTTGATGATTAAAATTCATTATATTAGTATTGTTTATATAAGGGGAATAAACTTTTATGAGAGGTGTGGTTATTCATGGCTGTAAAGTCATGGTGTGTGAAAATTACTGACTCCATTGATTATTGATTTGATTCATAATTATTGATTACTGTGCGTTGATTATTGTCTCTGTTCTGGAACTATGGTAAGAACACCTTAAATGAATCAAAAGGTTAATCGACCTATACGCTTCCCCTTGTAAGTTTACTTATTAAGAACCGACGCATTAACATACTTTTGATGTGAAGAAACACTGAATATTTGAGGTGCGTCATGTTTGATATGAGACCAAAACCAAGACCAGCACAGTTTGAGGCATTGAATGAATGGGATTATGTGGCCAATGAGAAAAGGCATCAGAAAATGCAAAAGGGTCAAGTTGGTAACAGTGTAATCTTAAGGAATTTGGAGACCCGGGGCCAGACATATTTGTGGGGGCTCCTGTAAAGAACAGCTTTGCATTTTATTACCTATTTCCTGCTATCCAGCGACCACAATGACAAATAATATTGAATAATACATGAAAGGTTGAGATGAAGAAATACACATACATGAGAAGGGGTCACTTGGAAGGTGGAGACCTTAGGCAATTGTCCCAATCTATCACTTAAACTTTCTTTGGTTAGTAAGGCTACAAATAAGTGGTTGGAAAAAAGATTGTGGTTATAGAAAAAGGAGAGGCGCAAGAGTGTGATAGAAACTGTGGGAATGTGCCCTGCGATCGCTACTGACTCGATAAATATAAAAGGAAAGACAGTGAAATGGAAAAGGAGAAGAAACATGAGAAAAAGAGAGAGAAAAAAGTGATTCTGAGAAAGAAGATGAATTCAAAGCTGATTTTATAATTATGACAAGACCACCTCTACATAATGAGGCTCATGCAGGATCACAAGAAGTTAGAATGAGTCAAGTGAAGGGCATTCTGAATCTATCTCTGATGCTGCACAGTCATTTGAGGCAAACGTTGTGGAAATTAACACTTTAAAACTCAAAGAGAATTTTCATTGTGGATTTTGGCATTCAGAAGGACAAAATAAATAAAGAATTAGAGTGTTATTCCCAAAGGTAAATTGAGACTTTTGTATAAGTTTACTTTGTTTGGTGTTCACAAACTACAAGGTTAAATTTATTAATATTCATTCTTTGACTGCGGAGACTCCACATTAGCATTTGGGGTAGAAAACACCACACATAAAAAGATAGGCCTGTTCTGATCTTTTGTTTTTGGAGAGTTCTCTGCCCTGACTATGGAGTCTCTGCATTTGTAAAACTACTAGAAGTAAAATTAAACTCAGAAAAAGAAAAGTAAACTTACACAAAAATCTAAATTTAACTTTGTGAATCAAGCCCTTTGCATTTTGAATAGGGAAGTAGAGAAGTGTGCCTCCCTGGCATATGAGAAACTTGAGTGGTTGGCTGGGAAATTCGATGTACATCTCCAGGAAAAAAACTGTAAAATATACAGAATGAGACTGACAAAATGTGAACTGCTAAAAGAAAGCATTGTACCAATAAGAACAAATCTTGGATAACGAACAAATTGAATTGATCAGAGATTGTGACAATGTGAGAAGTACAGAGATGATTGGGCTCAAACTTCTGTGAAGGCACAAAAGAGTACATTGAACAGAGGTATGCGTGCATGTGATTCTGAATGTGAAGTGACAGTTGAAGAGAGTTCCCTTTGTAAGTAGTGCCTAGGGGACCACATGTGCATTTTCCTTGGACTCAGCAGGATCTTTGGACCTGTACAAATAATTTTCCAAAGCTTAGAAAGGGAAATACTGACATAGAGAGGATTGCGACTATTTCAATGGTGCCTTTTGAATATCTGGATGCATTGTTTGCAGTATTAGTGCCTATAGATTTGTGGCTTGAGTGCAAGACAATTTTGCAATAGACCAACAAAGAACTGTAGGCTCCTAGTTTTAAGCCTTCACCAATTGTCATGCAAAAGTATACTCAGGTTACTGAACATTTAAAAGGAAAAGTTGCACAGAAATATGTTAAATAGTGAAAAATCATGAAAACACTGCAAAATGCAGATGAGTCAGTTCATGCATATTGTGAAAGATGGAAGCATATTTACAGCAAGGTGGAGTTTATAATCCTTCAAATGAAGGTGTTTCAGGATTTGGTCTTTCTGTGTGTTGCATTTGCATCTGGAGATCAGTACAGATCTTCAGCAGAGTGTGATGTGCTGAGAAGCAATATCACCAAATTAAATACATGCCTGTGTGAAGTATTGTAGTGAATATTGTGATACAAAAATAAGAAAAAACGAAGGGAAAGTTTATGATGCTACAGACTCATTTCTTTCAAAAAGATGATAAAGTACTGCTCACGGTGGTGTGCAAGGTGGAAATTGTGGTTCTACTTCCAATTCTTACAAAGTTATTAATTGTCAGATGGAATCAGGAGCATGTCGTATTTGTTATAGCGAGGGATATTGGAAATTGGAATAGAATGTGAATAAATTAAAAAATGCGACAAATATGGTCTCACAAATGAATTCCATGAAGCAGAAGATTACATGATACCTTATTCCAATGGTACAGAATTGAATTCATCCCAGCTCTTCATCATCTGTGCAGAACATGCAGAATACAAGACAGTTCAATGGGAATATTCCTTCTGCCACAAAACTAGAATACACTGTTCCTAATAGAGAAAGATAAAAAAAGGAAAACACAGAGAAACCCTTAGGTTAGAAGCTAATGCCCTCACACATCCAATATGATGTCATGCTTCATCATCGGGCAAGCCCCTCGTCAGACCGGCGCTGCAATGTCTGATGGGCACCCCTGAGCGGGGGCTCTTTGCCGGAGATCTTTTCTCAGTAGCACTGTGCCGAAAAAGAAAGTGGAGTGGTTGTCGCCTAATTCCGGGCACCACATAAGCGAGGAGAGAGAAGAAATGGCAAACAGAAAGGGTTAAAATTGGCTCACAACCCTAATAGGACACCAAATTTTAATGAACAACAAAGGGTGGTGGTCAAATTAAAAAGAAATGGGGGGAGAGTGAAGGATGAGATTATGCTCAAACCACTCTCACGCTATGCCTAATAGTAGGGGTTGAGGGATTGGCCTAAACCCTAAGGCTAAGGGTCAACATGTTTCGTGTCTAACTGGTCCAGAAGGATCCACTGACACTTCATCAGGACCAAAACATCTATCTCAATATTACTCCTAGGAATCAAATACGGGGTACAGTTTGTCCAAACTAACAGTCATATTAAACTCTAGTCACTTACAAAAAGGCTGCACATCAAGCTAGTCTCATGTAAGGGTCACCCTGTAGGTAAACACAAAGACAAGTAAATCATGTCACATGTGTAATGATACGGACAAAGCAGACACAATCAGTAAGTGGCACACTGTGTACACGCAGTGGAGTCATGCTAGTGGTGGTGCATGGAACCAAAATATATATGCTTACCGTTCCAATGAAAGGATCGGGTATCATAGTAAAACACGTGCCCCAAGGAGAGCAATCACACTAGAGAAATATGGCACAAAAACAGGTAAAATGTCAAACAGTACTTAATATCCAGAAATAATAGCCACAGAAAGTAGCCCTGATACCAGGGTTAGCAGAACTACAGTATCATTTAGCTGTTTATATGTCTAGTAAAAATATGTAACATATATAAGACCTAGCCGATTACTAGGTCTTCAGGTAGGCAAAACCTTGTGAGAATAAAATGTCAAAATACGTCAAAACAAAGTATGGCAAACAGAAACAAGCGTTATTAAAAGCGCGTGCAGAATATCTGACTGGGAAGAGCAACAGGAATCCTGTATATAACAATACTGCCAGGAGACTCAGCGTGCTATTCAAAGCAGCTCGAGATCCTCAGGTAACTTACTATTTTGTCTGCGCTCCTCCGTTCGGGACCTACCCGCGGCCGTGTTCCTGCATGAATAATCAGGAAACTCGCCTCTCCTCGCTTATGTGGTGCCCGGAATTAGGCGACAATCACTCCACTTTCTTTTTCGGCACAGTGCTACTGAGAAAAGATCTCCGGCAAAGAGCCCCTGCTCAGGGGTGCCCGTCAGACATTGGAGCGCCGGTCTGACGAGGGGCTTGCCCGATGATGAAGCATGATATCCTATTGGATGTGTAAGGGCATTAGCTTCTAAAGTAAGGGTTTCCCTGTGTTTTCCTTTTTTTATCTTTCTATATTAGAAACAGTGTATTCTAGTTTTGTGTCATTAATTTTGGGAGATCACACACTGGACCTTTAACCTCCCTGTACCTCCATTTTGTTTATATAAATATTCCTTCTGCACCCAGTCCTACACAACCTACGCAGAATAATACATCAGAATGTCAGCCAAATTTAACATTTCAGCAAAAATATTCAGTAATGAATGATAATTTTTCTCAATTTGAAGCCATACTTGTAGTGACTTCTGGACCAGATCAGGCATAATGAATGGGAGGAGGATTGCATGCTGGATGAAATCTTAGATGTAGACCAAGTTGAACCACATGTGGCTAGAGAGGTTTATGGCTATCCTGTATTATTTTAGATTGATGCAGTCGCTACTTGATCCACAGTCAGACCAGTGGAAGCTCCAAATCTAACCTTATCAGGAAAAGAAGGCTGAGTTGTAGATTTTCAAATTTTGAAAGTACGACTACATTTTCAGCAAATGTCCCTTTAAAAACTGAAATCACTACAAATAATCATGAGTTTATCATTAGTGAGATAATTAATCACAGCTGTGGCAATTGTTCAGAGCAAGGAAATAGTGATGGGGTACACAGCAAATGTTGTTGAAATGACCAGATGTTTTTCTGTTAGTTTTATCTGGCATGGGAAAATACCCAGATCAAGAAGGCAGGTTTGCTCCTCGGTAAAGCCATGAAACGTCTGGTATTCCATCATCTGCTGCTCTTGTTTACACCTTTAGAGCACCTTACAGGAGTATGAAGAAGAACAAGAGAAGTAGAAGAAGCTGGCAGTAGAGGAGCAGAAGGCCAAGTTGGGGTTGGTACAGCCCTAAAACACTGTTGCAGCAGAGCTGAGTTGTCTAAAGGGGTCCAAACCCCTACAAATTACCTACCTACCTAACCAGCTTTGATGTGGCAATGACATAGATAAATAGGTTACTTCTTAAAAGAGAGCATTTAGGATGTGCAAGCTAGACAAACAGTACTTGGGGCGGGGAATGGTGCCTATCCAGGGGAGGGACAAACTCTTGGCGCTAGTGTGTGAAGCAGCAGACACCCACATGAAGGATGCATTAGTTAAGAACCTCGCTGTCACTCCTGATGAGTATTGCTTAAAGTTGTGATACATACACAAAGAATCACAACAGCACTGAGAGGAGTTCATAGATATTTCTTTAAAGTGCTGACGGACTTGATGAAAGCCAGTGAAGTGGATACAATTGATGAATTATATAATTTAATTATGAAAACTTGAGTAATTGCTCTTCAGAGTAACACTAGCGCTTATGGAACCCAAGCTGACTGACCACAGACAGATTGAAAAGGCAGCTGATGTGTGGGCACACACTAGGGTTTCTAAGAAAATCCCAGGGCAGTGTTTAAAAAAGGGTTTCATGCCTGCAACAGTAAAGAGGAAGACAGCAAGGCTAAAGGAGAACTTGTTTGGGCCCTCAACATCTAACCAGGGAAAGAGTTCCAAACGTCTTCCAGGAATCAGGAGGGTGGCACTCCAGGGGGTGGAAGACTATTGGAAAAGACAGGTTCTTTAACTATTTACACCACAGGCACAAGTGGAAAAATTTATATTGCCTCAAGAAGACTGTACTCACAATTGGGCATTCTGCAGGGTCAGAAATTGCAACACTGGGCAAAGTGAATTATCCAGAGAAGGGAAAATGCCATGTCCCAGTGTCTCATAGTTGGAAGGTGAGGCCCGGAGGTATGCTGGTGATCCCGGACTGTGGTAAGAATCACTTCCAGAGGGTCACAGCCAATGGGGTCTCTGAATTTTTTTTATGGGATACCTATGCCTGCCAAATGCTGGTAGTGTAAAGACTGGTTTCCTTAAAACAGTACCTACAAGGAGAGGCCTGTAGATTAAGGAATGTCCATGGGGAGTGTCTGTTTGTTGTGTGGTCATGGTGTACTTATTGTGGATAGGGATAGTTGCCCAGAAAAGTGTAGTGGTGTGTCTGCACTTGCCCAAAGACTCCATCCTTGTCAGTGAACTGCCATAGCTGGGAAGGAACGCAGTAGAATGGAGCACCCTGGTAGGCTCACTGCAGACCTCTGGTGTCACTGTCGCTAAGGGTAGGGTACAGAGGCAAAACAGGAAAGTATGGGTAGGGCACAGTCACCAACTGTAATGGAGAACCACAGGTCTGGGTTTACCTGCTCATCTAGGAGAGGGTCTTCCTACTACTAATGGTAAACCCGCTTCTGACCTAGAGGTGCTGCCTATAATGTCACAGAGCCAGGAAACCCGGACCTGGAATGACAAGCAAACTGCTGCATGAATTAGAAAGAGCATGTCACCCTTAAGGGGGACAGTGTGTCCACCCTAGAAGCCTTGGACTGCCAAGCAAGTGTTCCATTTCAGTGTATAGACCCTGAGCTAAAAGGCCAGATTCAGGGTATCCCATGGAGGTGCTAGAAATGAGAGTCTACCATACATGCAGTAACTCATTTTTGCAGCCATCCATTCATGCATCCACTCACCAATTCATCCATCAATGCTCTCACGAAATTATATATACAAAAAAGTATTCCTATTGACATTCACCTGGGCAGACACACTTCCCAATTATTAAAGAACACTCATATTCATATAAAGAAATTAGACTTACTGGCTTTAGCAAAGCTTTTTAAATGTGACCATACTGACTTATCACTTGAATGACAATTAAGACATGAAGTATTCGGAAACCATTCAAATGTGATTTTAAGAATGAACAACAACAGTATGTTTCATGTTAAGGTGAATGCAGTGAGGGCATATTGCACAAAATCAAAGACAAGTGTAGTGTTTTTTTACAACACCTCACCTGCCTGGAGAACTTGGAAGATGTGGGATTCAAGTCGAAGAAAATACCCATTACATCTGCTCTTGGAGTACATTTAAATATTTCTTACAATTCATGAACAATTCCAGCAGTGTCCTGGGAAGAAGCAATAGTTTCAGATGTTCAGTGATGAGTGAGCTTTTACATATGCCTATACTTTTATTCCTCCTTGTTATTTTACTTTTTCTATGTGTGCTGCATTCTGCAGCATGCATAGAAAGCGCAAAATGCCAGAAATTATTGTTTCTGTGCGGGAAGGTGTTTCTTCCTGCACATAAACAATCATTTGACAATGACGCTTTGGCACTCACACACAGAAGTGCCAAATCACCATTAGTGATTGTTTATGTGCAGGAAGGGACACCTTCCAGCACATTAACAATCACACCCCTCAACACACACATTCTTACATAGGGTGCAAGAATGCCTGCGTTGGCTATCCCTGGCTCAGCTTTCAGAAACCTTACACTGACTGCTCCATTCATGGGGGCTGCCAGTGCATGTACCCTTTTTAGGGAGGGTGATCTAACATAATGATTTCCTGTTCCTGACAGCCAGGGGCAACCCGATGATCCCAAACAGGAAAACACAGAAATGACTCCCACATGTTGGGAGAAAACTCTTAGAATGAAAGGGACATTTGTTGTATTTGTTTTTAAATTCACATAAATAAACTCCTGCTTTGAAGGTGTGTAATAAAACAAATAACTTGCAGTGTGGGTGCATTGATCATGGCATCCGCAGAGCAAAGCTACAGTTTTACAGTATTGCAGCAGTGGATTCTTTGAAAGCACAGAGATCTCTGAGGCAAAAAGGACCATACCCTCTTTGCACTTTAACTAATACAGATTTGATGTTTAGGTGGTGACTTCACTATACTATGTAAAAGTATGTAAAAAAGTACTACTTCACCTACTATTAAATGTTTTTGTGAATTGGCTGCATTATTTTCACCTAGATGTCAGTGATTGAGTCTGAGTCCATGACACCAATCTTGTAAAATTTTTAGGACGACTCCATATTATAATAAAACGTCATAACAGTTTTTCACTTCAGACTTTATCCTTAATAAATGGTGGTCTATTTATCGAAAATATGCATATGCCTGTTATCTTGGGCTAGTGATGTAACAGGTGATACGTGATGATTCTAGGAGGGAAAGTAAAGAACCTTAGAATGACAGTTGCTGAGGGATGAGAAGGAGTTTGAAGGTGTCATCTTTGTTCAAAGTGTATGGGGTGCTAATATGAATAAACCTAAATGCTTACACATTGTTTGATATCATCTTTTTTGTATCTACTTGAAGAAGGATTGAGGAGGTTTTATTTAAAAAGCTAATCATCTCAACACATAGGAACCTAAAAGAACACTGACAATGTCTGCAGTCTCATTTGAGAAATTCCCAGCACACACTTCAGTGCCACACTAAAGTGAAAATGAAACAGTTGCAAGTATGAGCTATCTGGTCATGCTAGACAGGGGTAAAGCCAATGGATCTGGCTGATCCGATGGAGCACAGTCTGGCTACAGGGACCAGTCTTGTACCACTTAAAAAGTACTTTGTATGGAGGGTCCTGCCCACCACTTGGCAGGGCAGGACATTCAGTTGGTAGAGTCCAGAAGCTGTATCAGGGTTGAGTGAAGTCTTTGATGTCCTTGGGACTTCAGAAGAGAAGGCATGCCAGCAAGCCCTTGGAGTCACTTTGGTTCTGGGGTTGTTGAGATGCAGGTCCAGTCCTTCTCACCCGCAGGGAAGGAGGGCAGCAGTCAGCGAGGCACGTACAGCTAAGCAGGAGTCCAGCAAAGTCCAGCAGATCCCAGCAGAGTGTCAGTCCATTCAGCAGTCCAACAGTCCTTCTTCCTGGCAGAGTTTCTTTAAGTCTAGAAGTGTACTGATTTGTTAGGGTCAGAAATCGAGTTCTTATGCACAGTGGAGCCTTCAAAGTGGGGGAGACTTAGAAGAAAGGCCTTTGAAGTGCTGAAAATCCCTGTCTTTCCTTCCATGGCTTCAGACACACTGCAGGCATTTATGCAGCCCCTTGTGAGGGCCCAGGACACAGCTCATCCATATGTGTGTCAGCTCCTCCCTCACATCCTACCCAGCATGGCCCATCAACATGCAGATGGTCACTCAGTCACACCTAAGCTCCATTTGTGTGTGGCTGTCTGAAGGGAATGCGCAAGAGCCCAGCTGTCACCCACCCCAGACATACATTTAGGTAGAAGGCACTGTGGCCCTCATTATGACTTCAGCAGACGGAAAAGCCCATCTGCCGAAGTCGCGATGGGTAGGTTGCCGCCAGTGTGGCAGGCTCCCCGCTGGGGCCATTGCGAGTTTCCCGCTGGCCCAACAGAAAACGGCCTACAGCATTGTCTCCTGATCATAATAGAGCCGACGGCCAAAGATGTAGTGCCTAGAGTACACCAGCACCCGTCACAATGTTCACTGTCTGCACTTTGCAGACAGTGAACATTGCGATGAGGCTGGCCGGGGGGGGCTCTGCACTGCCCATGCCAAGTGCAAGGGCAGTGCAGGGCCCCCTTAGGGCTACATGCATCCTATCTCTGCCACCCTTTTTATGGCGAGGTTACTGCCATGAAACCGCTGGCAGAGAAGGGGGTCGTAATCCCTAGGGAGGCATTGCTTGCAGCACTGTCCTGGTGGATTAGGACTTCCAGCACCGCAAGACCACCATGTAGATGAGAACTGGCAGTGCTGGCGGTCCGACCTTGCAGTTACCGCCGTGGCCCGACCGTCACTGCGAATGACCACAAGGGTTTTAATGAGGTCCTCAATGATTTAAAGTAAGAAAATTTCAACTTTCTAAAAGGGCGTTTTCAGAATTATAATTTAAAATCCGACTTCACCACAAGGTGTGATTTAAAATTCTGATTCCAGAGGCACCAAACTTGGGGGCCCATCTCTTGCCAAACAGAAATTACACTTATAAAATGTAATAATAGGGCAATCCCAAAGATAACCTATGGGAGATATAAGCCTTGCAGTACTGAAAAACTACCTTGACAAGAAAAACTTAAAAGTACATGTCCAACCTTTTAAGTACACTGCACCCTACTTTTAGGGCTGTCCAGGGCCCTCCTTAGGGGTGACTTAAATGTATTGAAAAGGAAAGTATGGGCTTTGAAAATGACTTGATTTGCCAGGTAGACATGGAAGCTTAAAACTGAACACAGTGCACTGCAATGGGAGGCCTGAATCATGTCTTAGAGGGCTACTGAAGTGGGTGGCACAATCAGAGCTGCAGGTCCACCAGTAGCATTTGATTTACAGGCCATGTGCGCACATAGTGCACTTTACTGGGGACTTATAAGTAAATTAAAAATACCAATTGTGGATAAGCAAATGGTAACATGTTTTAGGAAAAGAACACATGCATGTTAGCACAGCTCAGCAGTGGTGAGGTGCCCATAGCCCTAAGGCCAGCAAATTAAAGTCAGCAAACAAGAGATCAGAGGGCAAAAGAGCCAGGGGATACCATGCCAAGGATGCCAAGTCCGTCAAATGATGAAAGGAATGAAAATGATTGAGAAGAGCACAAAAGTGTGAAAGTTCAGAGGGAGAAAAAAGAGACTGGAAAAAGCGTTCAGAAAAAAGCCACAGAAGATAAAACAAAAGGTACAAAAAGATTTAGAAAAATTTGGGAAAAACAAAGAGAGGTCAGAAAAAGAGGCATAAGAGTTCAGAAGAGGATTAAGAGTCAAAAGTTCACTGAAGGAACATGAGTAAAAAGCAGAGATGAAACAGGCAGAAGTGGGGTGCAGGAGAGAAGGTGTGAAAGGGAGAGACAGTGGCGAGAGAAGGCAGCAGGAATCGTGAGGTGGGGCCCTAAGTTACAAGGCCAAGTCTGAGAGGGCCTCGACTGGTTGGAGGACCAGTCCCATGGAAATGGAGTGGGGATATCAGTCCTAGGCCCAAAAGTGATAGGAAGTGGAGGCATAAAACAACTATCTCTGAGCACTGTTGTTGAAGAAATGTCAAAGGGTACAAATACCTACACTGAAATGAAGAGTCTATGGCCCTCATTACAACCCTGGCGGTCAGTGTTAAAGTGGCGGTAATACCGCTAACAGGTCGGCGGTTAAAAAAATGGAATCAGGACCATGGCAGAAACTGCCAACACAGATAGCCACTTTATCACTTTATCACTCCGACCGCCACGGCGGTAGCAACAAACACCGCGGTGGTCACCGCCAACAGCCAGGCGAAAGACAATGTACCGCCCACACTGTTACAAGGCACCAATCCGCCAGCTTTTCCGGGGCGGTACCAACGCCATCAAAAGCACAGCGGAAACAGTACACAGAAGGGAAACCACTCACCTCTCGACAATCAACAAAGAACCAGGACACCATGGAGCCCAAGTTACAGTTCCTGCCCATGTTGCTGTATCTAATAATACACATCAAAGTGGAAAGAAGGCGGCGGCGGCGACAACAGTGAGTACTGCACCTAGCACACAGGTGAGGGGAGGAGGGAAAAGAGAGTGACAGACACACGCAAAACGCAACATGATACCCCCCACCAACAACAACACACACACACACATATCCAAAAACATCACAGATACACCCCGTCACCCCCTGGAAGAACACAAGGACAAAACGAAATAAGTTTAACTAGTGTAATATATGAACAACCAGATAGCTCAAGAGAACAGCAAATAATCAGTCTACAAAAAAATGTACAGCAAGTACACAAGTCCGTACACTGTCCCATGAAATGTCTGTGGATCAGTAGTTCCAAAAACCATGGGCGAAGCCTACACATGACACCTGCCTCAAAACGGAGAGAACACTCAGGGGCATCAGGTAAAACAAAATAACAGGCATCTCTGGGGGAAGAGGAAGAGGCACCTCAGCCAGATGATGGTATGACGCCACTGCTCCTTGAGGGGGCTCCATGCCCACTGCTTGGTCCTGGGGAGTACAAAGCCACAGTCTCTCAAGTCTCTCAAGTGGGAGGGTTGCCCACTGTCTAGTTCTGGGAGTGCATAGCCACAGTCTCTCAAGTCTCTCAAGTGGGTGGGTGGCCCACGGCTTGGTCCTGGGGAGTGCAAAGCCACAGTCTCTCAAGTCTCTCAAGTGAGTCGGTTGCCCACTGCTTGGTCCTCGGGAGTGCAAAGCCACAGTCTCTCAAGTCTCTCAAGTGGGTGGGTTGCCCACTGCTTTGTCCTGGGGAGTGCAAAGCCACAGTCTCTCAAGTCTCTCAAGTGGGTGGGTTTCCCACTGCCTGGTCCTGGGGAGTGCAAACTGGGGATGCTGCTGACGTCCGACAGAGTGGCATTGACTGTGCACGTGGCGGTGCTGATGGTGGTTCAGGCAGAGGTGGCTGCGGTGGAGATGCTGTCAGTGCTGGCAGTGGTGCAAGTGACTGTTGCGGTGGATGGAGACACCATACCATCTCCAGCAGCCTCGGATGGCTGATCCTTGGGGTGGATGCTGCCGACTGACGTTGTGGTAGTGGCGGTGCAGGTGGCAGTGCAGGTGATGATTTGGTGGGCACCAGCCCCTCACCAGGGGACATTGTGCCCAGAGGTGATATGCCCTTTGGCTTGTGGCCTTTTCCCATCTTGACAGTCGCTGCAGGGTCCTTGGCACTGTCCACTCGGTGTTTGTGCCAGGCCTGGCTGGGTGGGTGGGGTGACTGTCCCCTGCTGGAAGCCGGCCCCTTTTTTACCTTTGCAGGTGGTGGAATAGGGTCGTCCTTCTTTTCTGTCGGTGGAACACTGGCAGCTCTGACAGGTGCCCCCTTAGAGCGTACTGGAGTAGCATGGACCACAGCAGATGCAGATGTGGTGGCTGAGGTGCTGGCCTGGGATCTAGACATCCTGGCCCGAGGGGAAGGACAGGGGGGAGTTGTAGGGAAGAGGTCAAAGTTAGCTAGGAAACGTTTTTGAGACACACTGAGACGGGAAGATGGAGGGGGTTTGGGAGTGGCGGAAGAGGTAGTGGTTGTGGGAGATGTACGTCTGCTACGTTTTGGTGAAGGTGCATGGGATGGAGGCTGTTGTGAGGTGGATGGCTGTTGAGTGGGTGTGTGCCTGTACTTTGGTAGGAGGGCTTACAGACACACTGGGAGAGGACACAGGTGATGTGTGAATGGTAGTCAGGGAAGTGATTGCACGTGAGCGGTGTGTAGTGATGGGCGAGCTGGTGATGGAAGTAGTGGCTGAGGATGTAGTGCATGCAGGTGTGAGTGGAGACGAGATAGGGAGGGAGGAGGAGGACGTGGAGGAGGGGGGCACAGTGGAGGCAGTGGATGTTGCTGTGTCTGCATGAGTGTGATGCTTGCGTGAGGGCCTGTGGGATGTGTGGTGCTTATGTTTGCCAGAGCTTCCCTTGTGTGTTGAGGTGTGTGCATGCTGGTCTGAAGGTGTGCTTGGGATAGGCTGAGGTAGAGGGGATTGGGTCTTGGTAGTGGAAGTTGGAGGGGGGAGGCTGGACACAGGAACAATGGCTGCCATCAGTGCTGAGGCCAGAGCCTGAAATGCTCTCTGTTGGGCCGCCACGCCAGAATGAATGCCCTCCAGGTATGCATTTGTTTGCTGCAAATGCCTCTCAACACCCTGGATGGCATTCAGAATGGTTGACTGCCCAACAGTGAGGGATCTCAGGAGGTCAATAGCCTCCTCACTGAGAGCAGCAGGGCAGACCTGATGTCAACTATCTGCCATCCCACAGGAATACCCCATCTAGTGCAGGTCCTGTCAGTGCTCCATGTCCTGGCAAGTGGCTCCTTTCAAACTACAGTGGCCATAGCATCAGGGATGTCTCAGCCAATGTTTTCTAACGTGTTGACCAGAGCGTTGTCAGCCCTGCTGAAACACATGCGCAGCTACATCGTTTTTCCCCAGGTGGAGGATTTGCCCACAGTGAAGGCTGACTTTTATGTCCTGGGACATATCCCCAACATCATTGGAGCCATTGATGGGACACATGTGGCATTTGTCCCACCCCACAGAAATGAACAAGTGTACAGAACTCAAAAAAGCTACCATTCTATGAATGTGCAGATGGTGTGATTGGCAGACCAGTACATCTCTCATGTGAATGCCAAGTATCCTGGCTCTGTGCATGACGTTTACATTTTGAGGCATAGCAGTATCCCTTATGTGATGGGCCAACTCCAGAGGCACTGGGTTTGGCTAATAGGTGAGCCCAAGGTCCCCACACAGTATGAATAGGTGTTTGGCAATGGGGTGGTCCCTAAGGGTTAGTGTGTGTCTAACAGATATCCCTCGACATTTGCAGGTGACTCTGGTTACCCCAGCCTCTCATGGCTACTGACCGCAGTGAGGAATGCCAGGACAAGGGCAGAGGAACAGTACAATGAGGCACATGGGTGAACTAGGCTTATTATTGAGAGGACGTTCGGCCTCCTGAAGGCCAGATTCCGGTGCCTCCATCTAACAGGTGGCTCCCTATACTACTCACCGAAGAAGGTGTGCAAGATAATCGTGGCATGCTGCATGTTGCACAACCTGGCATTGCGATGCCAGGTGCCTTTTCTGCAGGAGGATGGGCCTGATGATGGTCTTGTGGCAGCTGTGGAGCCTGTGGACAGTGAGGAAGAGGAGGCAGAGGAAGAAAATATTGACAACCGAACTAACATCATTATGCAGTACTTCCAGTGACCCACAGGTAAGAGACAGGCACTGCTCCTCTCATATCTGACTACTGTAGGACATTGTATATGTCAGACTCTTAACCTCTGTCTATGGACACTGACAGTTCACTTTGGCTTTCCATTTCACAGATCTGGGTACCTCATTCTGCCTTCTGCTATATTTACTGCTGCCCAGCAACTGTCATTGAATGGCATAAGCAAATGAACATTTAAATTGATATTAGTGGATGATATTGTAATTATACATTTGTGAAAGAACAGACTGGCTCCAGATTGGTTTGTGATTCAAGGGTGTTTATTTATGGGCTCATGTGTATAGGGGTATGTGGAAGGGGCTGGGGTGATGGTAGAGGTAGGTCCATAGTAGAGTCCAGTCTATTGGTAGCACAGGTGCATTGTCCAAGGGGAGCAATGTCAGTTCCAGGATGCACAGGGTGACAGAGTGGGACAGGAGGGCGACATTCAGGAGAGTCTTAATTCCTGGCGGGGGTCTTGGCAATGTTCTCTGTCTTCACCTGGATCTCAGGGACCGTTTGCGGGGTGGTTCTCCTTCTGCAGGGGTGAGGTGCTGGTGGCCTGTTCGTCCTGTGGCGGGGCCTCTTGTCCACCAGCGCTGGCTGACGTGGAAGGCTGGTCATCGTTTTGGCTGGTGTCAGGGGCCCGGTGGTATGCCACTGTCTCCCTCATGGTGTGGACAATTTCTGCCAGCACCCCTGCAATGGTGACCAGGGTGGTGTTAATGGACTTCAATTCCTCCCTGATCCCCAGGTACTGTCCCTCCTGCAGCCGCTGGGTCTCCTAAAACTTGGCCAGTATTGTGCCCATGGTCTCCTGGGAATGGTAGTTTGCTCCCATGATGTTTGGGAGTGCCTCGTGGAGAGTGGGTTCCCTTGGCCTGTCCTCCCCCTGTCGCACAGCAGTCCTCCCAGCTTCCCTGTTGTCCTGTGCCTCAGTCCCCTGAACTGTGTGCCCACTGCCACTGACCCCAGGCCCCTGATTTGCTTCGGTTAGTGGGTTTGCCTGGGGTCCCTGTAGTGGTGAACACACTGCTCATTGATGTGTCCTGGGGACAGTGGCCTGGGCACGCTGGGTGGGTGCTGTTGTGGTGTTTCCTGAGGGGGAGGTTCTGTGGGTCTTGGGACTGTGGCAGGGGAACCGACTGTCCAGAGGTCCCTGATGAGCCAGGCTGGTCATCTTGATCCAGGCATGCAGAACTGCTGTCATCACTGTGGGCCTCTTCTGTGGGGGGACTGGATATGGCTGGCACCTCCTGTCCAGTGACACTGAGTAGGGGTCCTGTTGGGGTGTAAATGCATTGCTATTGTATCTGTGTGTGCCTTCTTGTGCAATGGTGTGTTTTCCTCTATTACTGTGCTTGCACTATCACCTTGGCCCTTGTGTGAATGGTGAGTGTGTGCCCTGGGTGAGTCTCTCTCTTGGACATGCTTTGGTGATGGGTGTCCATGCAGGTTTGTGATAGGTGTCCATGCATTGGTGTTGCATGCAGGGCTTGGTGTTGGGATGGGTGGGTTGTGATGGTCGGGCATATGTGAGTTGGTGGAGTGATGGGTGTGAGGGTAGGGGTAGGAGTTTGTGATGGCATGCAGGTAGGGTTGGGGAGATATTAGTAAAGATTTGCCTTACCAGAGTCCAGTCCTCCTGCTACTCCTGCGAGGTCCACAGGATGCATAATTGCCAAGATTTGCTCCTCCCATGTTGTTAGTTGTGGGGGAGGAGGTGGGGGGCCACCGCCAGTCCTCTGTACGGCTACTTGGTGTCTGGATACCACAGAACGTACCTTCCCCCGTAGGCGTTCCACCTCTTCCTGATATCATCCTGTGTTCTCGGATGCTGTCCCACTGCATTGACACTGTCGACAATTCTCCGCCATAGCTCCATTTTCCTTGCAATGTACGTCTGCTGCACCTGTGATCTGAATAGCTGTGGCTCTACCTGGATGATTTCCTCCACCATGACCCTGAGCTCCTCCTCAGACAACCTGGGGTGTCTTTGAGGTGCCATGATGTGGTGTGAGTGATATGTGAGGTGATGTTAGATGTGATGTGTGGGGTGATGTTTTGGGGTGTGTGGTGTTTCGTGCATGGATGGTGTATGAGTGATGGTGTTGTGTGCCTCTGAATGCTGGTGTGGTCTTTGCTTTTCTCTCTCTCTGCTTCTTCAAATATTTTCGGTGTAAGGGTTTGTGGGTAATGTGGGGGTGTGTTTTATAGTGTTGTGAGTGTGTGGGTGTGGTGTGTGTGTGTGTGTGTCAGGTGTGTGTATTTAGAATTGTCCAATGTGGCTGTGTTTTGTAAGTGTGTATGTATTTTGAGCGTGGCGGTGTGTGCCGCCAATGGTTTACCGCAGTTGAATGACTGCCACGTTGATTCATGGGTCGTGATAGTGTGGGCATATTCCTGTTGGCGTGACAGTGTGGGTTTTGGTTCCGCCAATTTATCACTGACCTTTGGTGTGGTGGACTTGTTTGGGTGTCTGTATTGTGGAGGATTTCTCAGTGTGGGTCATAATACCCTTAGCGGATTTATGTTGGTGGCCGTCGGCATGGCGGTCAGCGGCATTTACCGCCAATGTTAATGAGGGCCTATATCCTCAAGGATAATGTCACAGAATGAAACTGGGAGAGGACTAAGTGAAAATGATGCTGCTGTCAACTTTCACCAGAAGGTGACAGGAGACATGGAAGATTGAACGAAGTGTAATAATATGAGACTCTAAGATCTACCAGAGAGGAGCAAATGAGAAAGTGGTTTGGTAAATGTGCCCTTCATTAATGACCAGTCTTAGTTTAATTGTGGCAATGCACAAAAATATGTGGAGAATGTCTGGAATATCTAGCTACCTGGGACTTCGATGCTTACTTTAGTACCTCTGACTATGAGTAAGTTCACACTGTAGTCTGTCTGCTTCATGCCCAATGACAGTGATTTTAAAGTGCCCTGCATGTATGACATTCTTAGTGTGCCAGTGGAACACAGAGAAATTGTAGCACTTTGGAGTGTTGTATGTGATTTAACATAAATTTGATTTCATGAAATACCGTTACTGAGAAACCATTTCAACTAAACTGTTTAATGGAAATTTGCAAATGAATGGCATTTACCATTTTATTTAAACCAATCCAAATAATGTCTTTCTGGGCAAAATCAGCATTTGAATGCATATTTTTCAAGGTCTAAACACAATGGTTGAAGGTCTTGCATTCCGAACATTTTTGTCTGAGGTATTTATTCCAGTTCTTCAATTCAGAGGACATTATTTCATTTTTATGTATTCTCAAAAACTTGCTTTAGATGCTTTTAATTCTCTGATTCCTCCTCACAGCCCACAAATATCATCCATTCCTGACCAGTGACAACTCCTAAATTCTCTGAATCCATGCACCCTAAAATCCCTCACCACACCGCATCTAAATGGTACTCAGCGTGGAACCCTAAAAGCCCTTTGTACTCCTAAACCTCACACATCCGAAATACTTAAAAACTCTCACTACACATAAACTAGGCACAACCCTGACCCCCTGGACTACACCTATTTTTGAATACTAAAAACCCTTTCTACCCCAGAAATCCAAACATACATGAACTATAAAATCCCTCAATGACCCTACCTCCATCGATTCTTTAAACTCTAATAACCCCTTCTTATGCCTAAACCCCACAACATCCCATACCCCTCAAAACATCTCACAACCCTAAATTCCACTCTATTCTGATCCCTAAAAACACTGTATAAATAACTGAACTATAAAAAACACTCTCATCATCCCTAAACGCCACCCATCCATGAAAAGTAAAGCCCCTCAACACCCCTAAACATAACCCATCTCTAAACCTCTAAATAGACCTCACACACATAATCGCCACTCACCCGTGAACACTAAAGCCTCTCACTAACCCTAAACTAAAGTCATTTCTGACACCTAAAAACACCTTCACCACCATTACACACACCCATCCGTGAACCCTTAAAACCCTTTATATGCTCGAACTGCTGTGATTACTGACCTCTAAAAACCCCTTATCATCCTTACCATTACCCATACCTGAACCCAAAAACCTCACACCAGTCCTAAACTCCCCCAAGTTTAATATGTTTTAGCATTTTTCCTTTGAATTATCTTTACTTTAAAATGTTTCCCTTAATTTTCAGGTTTTTGTATTTCCTTTAAATTGTTTTCCATGTTTTTGTTTCTTCAATATGGTTCCTCAGCTTTCATTGGTCCATCAATTCACACACATCATTTTGGAGTGACGATAAGAGAGTCACACTATAGATGTTGTGATGAAATATTAGCAGAGGACCAATGTGGTTTTTGTCAAGCAAACATCCAAAAGGTTTTCCACATTGTATGCTATATGATTTTTTTAATGTGTATGGAAACAGGCCTTGAATGTTGCTTTTGAATAATGCAGTTTGGTAACTTGAGCTGAAGAACAATAATGTGAACTTATGCTTGCATAAGATAAGGGTTGCAATATCCCTTAACCCCAGGTCCAGCGTTCATATATCAATCCAGGTTGCATGTCAGGCAATCCCCTATATCGCATGTAAAAACTGAACCACTGAATGGCAAGGTAAATTATAATGCAAGTATGTGTTATTATAATTATAATATTATTATAGTTATACTTATCATGATGATGTGGTGGCAGGTTATGCAGTGAATTTAACTATTTGATAGCTTACTGTCAACGACCTCATTATAGTGGCATTCAACCACTCAGACAGAGGTTACAGGGCATATAGAGCCGAACTTAAGAAAAGTGGCACTGCATTCAATGGACCACCACTTTTCTTGCTCCCCACTGCGCCCCCCTAACACCACCATGCGTGCTCCATTTCTATGATGCGGCGCACCATGTCTATATTAGGAACAATAGCATCAACATTTTTGACGCAATTGTGGTGCTTTGCTCCACTAGCATCAAAAGTTTTGGCACTAGTGGAGCAAAGTGCAAGGAAGTCCATTGATTACAATGGTTGTGTCCTTTTGAGGCATGCTTTTAAATGACGCAATGACATTTTGGAGACTTCATTGCTCATATTTTTGGGCCTCCTTGCGCCACAACACCACCTTTGCACACATTATCCCTGTTGCATACATAATGTGGCACAAAGTATACACCCCTAATGCGGCGCTAAAGTGGCTCAAGGGGCTCTTAAATCTGCCCCTAATTATTTAGAAGCGAAAGCTTTGATTTCTCTACAACGTGCTAACTCTAACCTTTATCTGCTCTTCTTTGAAAACATTTGATTGGCCACTTAGAACAGCTTCCGGAGACGCAGAAATGATATTTGTATGCTGATATCACAAAGACAATAGAGCATTTATGTGCTAGACAATACGAGATAACAATATTTTGAAAACGTGTTTGATTCTTTATTCTTAATACTAAAACTTTCTGGAAGGTAAGCATTGAAGGGACACGTTAAAACAAAACTCAAAGCAGCAGGGACTTAAATATATTTTTTTTTTAAAGAAAGAATAATATATTGTCTGTATTCTTTAGTATGTTTCAGGCAGAGGAACTGATGTAACCTATTCAAACAATTACATTTTTAAAGATTTCCAGTGAACTCTTCCAGAGGTTATGAAACAATTGTTTTATCAACAGACATTGGCATTATTGATATTGAGTATATGTTGAGAATATTCTCGTGTTTTTTTGATGTCCGATGCTAATCTTATTTTGAAGCACAGAGTCCAGCCAGACACGAATTAGTTATCTTCCTACATGTCAATGTAGTAGAAATATAAAAGCCGAATTCACATAAATCTTTATAAATATGTGGCACGATGCATGGTCTTCAAATATGACTTGGTGGCTGATTAAAAACTTTGACAGGACTGGTTTTAAATTAGTTTGCCAGAACTAGTGATAAACAGCTGGTCTCGCTTTAGAAAAGGAGGCAGGCACCACCTCTACCTTGGTCTACCTGGGCTACCAACTAGGGAGTACCTGGCCAGTCATGCACATGTCCATGTACCCAATCCACTATTTTGTTTCTGCGAAAGTAAATCACAACCATGCCAATGTCTTGCGGGTGTGTAGGAGTACTTATAAAAGTGTTTAAAGCAGCAGTGATATCTGAAAGAGTCCTAGTAAGTGGCTGGAAGACGTCACTAACAAAGTCATCAACAAGAAGTTGCCTCACTTCTAAAAGGTTCCCTTACATTATACTATGAATTACTATAGTGATATATTTGGCAGATAATCTATAGTTGAAATTTACAACTATGATAATTAGTTGTTTTGCCACTTGATCGACTTCTAAAAATATATTAGAGTGTTTTCTTACAGGAAAGTGTCTCTGAAAGTTCTAGATGGTTTGAGGCTGAGTCAATCATATGAGAATCAAAAACTTGCGTATGTAATGTATGTAAACCAAACAATGTTTTATCATGGTAAGAGCATCCTACACCCTAATTCAAGGAAGCAAAATGCCCCCTCTACAATAGTGGAATAATCCATATTCTTTGGCGGCAGCACAGATGGGAGGATGGCAGCTGTTAAACAACATGGATGTTTAGGTCTGGCTTGACATTGCATCTGTCACTTAACCTGTTAACCCACTCCAATATTATTCTACAGTTCTGTGCTTCCACAGTAATGGACACCCATTACCATTCTATCTACTTGTAATGGTTCACAGTGCCTTAAAACATCCCTTTAAAGCCATACCTAATGGCATTGCTAGTGCTTGATACGATTTACTCCTGTTTAGTACAGTTTACTGTAGATTTCATTAGTTCACATGCCCAGAATTTCTTTCTCTTCTTCTTCCCCATATGCAGTTCTCTCTGTTCCCTCACTGTCCCTCCATTTACTGTGCTCCCTTCTCCACCTATCTTTCCTTGACCTTTCCTTCTCACCTTTTCCTAGTTCCTTTAAATTGAACTTTTTTGGGGATCTCTTCATTGAATTCTGAATTTCCCTCACAAAAGTGGGGACTATATTGGTTTAGGAATATTTTAAAAACTTGATCCACTCCTTCTTAGGGCACATTAATCCAAGGCAGCGATTTGTGCTGTGTTGGGTTACTTTAGCTTTATCAAACCTGGCTTGAAAAATCTGCCTTAAAGTTACGTGGCTCTTCCACCATATCATCTTGCACCACGTTGCACGGTGCAAGAGCGACACAACTCTTTGATAGATGTTGCACTGTGTGTGTTAGGCAATCACCAATTGTTTCATCAGTTCATTGAAAATGCCTTGCTGGCATGAAGCTAAACTTTATTTAGTATAGTGCCACAGGATGCAAGTGAGCAGCTGAATTCTTTAAAGGGTTTTATCCTTGAGGCAAACCCTTCAGTAGAAATATGTTATGTATTTGCACAGGGGTCAAATGCCTAATATGTTTAGTCTCATGGAATTTACAATGATTGCACCTAGAAGTATCACACGATTTATATTGTGTTCCTTAATTACAACTCTTTTTATTTGCCACTAGGATCCAACACAAAGAAAGGTTACGCCACCTTATTCTGAGCTGACGTTGCTTGGTCTTTGCATGTTTCTGTCAATTTAAGCCTTCTTTGAGGGCTTTCACACTAGGCCACACAAAGCTGCAGTCCCATCAACGTTCAGTGGAGTGCGGTCCGTGCTAACGTGAAGCTGTGCACAAATTATAATCAACCCCGATGTTTTCCCCACTTTACCCCATGTAGCACCCATTTGCCTTGGGGCGCTGACCGCTCCACGGTGGACCAGATCTGGGCCCTTGTGTGCTTAGCACAGGGGTATGTCATGAAGTGGTTTGATTCTGATTACCTGGTTCACAGATAGAGACACCTGTTTAAACTAATGCTATAACTTTGATTTTTCTATTTTATGAACATCTGCATGTGTGGCATTAGAATATTTCCTAACTGTGAGTTTCTGATCTCTTCCTCTGACTCTCACCTGGGAGCTCCCACTGTTGTTGCCCTAGGTGTAATTTATTACTGCAAAATAATCTGCTTTAGTTGCAGAACATACATAATTGAAAATTAAATTGACGCAGAATGCAAACCCGGCCTTTGATAATCAGGGTTTTCATATTTCCCATGCACAAGTGTGGATTATAGACGGAACACATTTGTGAATGGGACCCAATCTGTTTAGAAACCTTAAACGGTGTTGTTTCCTTTGCTTCAGTCACATTTTCATTTCTGATGAATGCATGTTTACATGATGCCTTTCTTGTTTGGAGGTGTTCCAGACTGTTAGCTGCTGAGATCCTTTGGCATGAACATTCTTTACATTTCTGGTTGAAGTGCTCTATAAATAGGCTGGTCTATGAATAGGCATGAACTGAATTTAGTAAACAGAATGCCTGTGTAATGTCAAACAAAGCTGCCAAATGTACTCTGAAATTATGCACGTGTGGGGAGAGATATGCAAATTCGTAATTCCAATATACCCAATAAAAAACACAAGCATTTTTCAGTAGAATATAAGTATTAGATCACAAATTCGCAAATTCAGAATGAAGATTTAGTAATAACGTGCAAATATTACTGTCATTGAAAAAGCATAAAAGACGCAACCTACAAACGTCATGGCGCAAAATAATTTCCTCACTAACACTACAACTAAAACCAAATATATATCCAACAAGCATAAAATGTAATAATTTCTGTTCTCTTGAGGAAAAAACACTCAGGATGTTTTCAAGTTTTCCTACCGATCACCTGTTTTAGACGAATGAGCCACTGTATTGCTGTGTTATATAAAATGCCAACTTGTTTCCTTAATTATGCATAATCTAACCAACAACTGCCTTAGTAAGAAGGTGTGTCTAGACGTAATTTGCTTACCGAGAATTTTGGTTTGTTTGTGTGTTTTTGCGCCATTGCTTGTTCGAATCAGTTATGTCAGTGGTTCACAACCTTTTGACTTCTGTGGACCCCCACTTTATCATTACTGGATCCGGGGTACCTCCACTGTATCATTATTAGTATGCGGGGATCCATCTACTGAGTCGTTACTGAAAGCTGGGGACCTAATATGTTAATATTATTTAATTTTTTAAGCAGTCGTGGACCCCCTGAGGAGGCTTCGCGGACCACCAGGGGTCTCTGGACCACAGGTTGGGAACCACTGAGTTATGTCATATCAAACCATCAAATGAGTGTGGGTCTGCACCACAAAACATTATAAAAATTGTCTTATTTACAGGATGAGCCAGACTCTTGTGCCATGAATGTGCAGTGGACTATATGTCTGCCTGGGTATTTGATTTAGATCTTCTTTGTCATTCTAACTGAGCAGACTCTATGTTAGCCTTTCCAATGGATTTGTATATAGTCTTTCCTGCAACTTTCTTCACTGCCACTCGTATGTTAATCCTCTTGGACGATTATACTTTGATTATTTTGTTTATGCTAATTCCTAATTGACTATTGCTTTTTGTGTTCTATAATAATCATATGTCAGAATAGACTCTCGAGGTTATAATCTGGAATTTTGTCAAACATGTTTGTTTATTAACCTTGGACTGACTCCTATGAAGACTCAATAAGTCTTACGAAGAGTCGGAGAAATCTGACCTTGCACATTGACCTTTTCATTAGTGATTTTAGGGTATCAACAGATTTTTGGTGGTGAAAGTAGGCAATTGGTTAATTAATTAAGCTAATTAACATTAATTTAGCTAATTAATGGACATTTTTGGTTGGCAGAAAGTTGGCAATTTTTGGAGTATTGCCATAGTACATGTGCATGTCATTTAACAAGTGTATTTGGCAGTATGTCATTTAAATTTAACATGTGATAGACTGATGATTTGGTAATTGCTGTCATGTCATGTTGTATTTGTATGCAAGAAGCAAAATTGTGCCATGTTGTAAAGTGTTGTACATTTTTCAAATGAGTTGTGGGTTCATATTTTGTTGAATGGATATTATAATTTTGTGAGATTAATGTGAAGGTATTGGATTCTTACAATTCAAGTTAGATATAAAGTTGTCTGCTGAACAAGGGATGTCAGCAAGGTAATTAAAGGTTAAAGTATATAAGATCTGTAAAAGTCTAGCTGTGAATGAGCACTAATTAGGAATTGTGACACTTTGGGGGTGATTCTCACCCTGGCGGGCGGCGGAGGCCGCCCGCCAGAGTTCCCCCCTCCAAAATACCGCTCCGCGGTCGAAAGACCGCTGAGGGTATTTTGGGTTTTGCACTGGGCTGGCGGGCGACCGCCAAAAGTCCACCCGCCAGCCCAGTGCAAAACACCCTTCCCACGAGGACGCCGGCTCAGAATTGAGCCGGCGGAGTGGGAAGGTGCGACGGGTGCAGTTGCACCCGTCGCGAATTTCAGTGTCTGCAAAGCAGACACTGAAATTCTTTTTGGGGCCCTCTTACGGGGGCACCTGCAGTGCCCATGCCATTGGCATGGGCACTGCAGGGGCCCCCAGGGGCCCCACGACACCCCATACCGCCATCCTGTTCCTGGCGGGAGAACCGCGCCGCCATGGAGGATTCATTTGGGCAGTGGAAAACTGGCGGGAGACCGCCGGTTTTCCACTTCTGACCGCCGCGGTCAGAATGCCCAGCGGGGCACCGCCAGCCTGTTGGCGGTGCCCCCGTCATTTTAGCCCTGGCGGTCTTGGACCGCCAGGGTTAGAATGACCCCCTTTATTATTTACACAACGATAAAATACAGGATTCCAGACTGGGTTTGAACTGCTGGTCGAGAAACGTAGCTCAGAGTGCATGTAGGCAGTACCAAGAAAACTATGTCCCTTTCAATTCTAACTTTGATTCCCTTCCTGTATTCCAGCAGGCAGAAAAAGCTTGATTTGTTGACACTGTGCATTGTTTGTAATGTTTTATGCTGAAATTGTAGTGTGATTCCTTACCTTTCTTGTGAAAGTTTGGGGGAACCAGCAATGGGTGCGCTTATGGCAAAATCTAAGAAAGTAATCTATGGTGGGGAAGTTCCACATTCTGTGGGAAGTTCTGCATATGAGATGATGCTGAATCATGGTTTACATACATTTTAAAGGACAGAGTAAAGGTGATAACAAGTTGTGATTTCCTGAGAATTGTACTTTTGATGCGAAGAAACACTGATTATTTGAGGCGCATCATGTTTGATATGAGACCGAAACCAAGACCAGCACAGTTTGAGGCACTGAATCAATGAGATTATATGGCCAATGAGAAAAGACATCAGAAAATGCAAAGGGTCAAGTTGGTAACAGTGTAATCTTATGGATTTTAGAGGCCCTGGGCAAGACATATTTTGGGGGCTCCTGTAAAGAACAGGTTTGCATTTTAGAACCTATTTCCTGCTATCCATGGCCCACAATGAAAAATAATATTGAATAATACAATAAGGGTTGAGATGAAGAAATACACAAACATGAGCTAGAGAAAAAGTTCACTCTCCCAAGGGGCCACTTGGAAGGTGGGGACCTTAGGCAATTGGCCAAATTGTCTAGCCCTTAAAATTTCTCTGGTTAGTAAGGCCATGAATAAGTGGTTGGAAAAGAGATTGTGTTTATAGAAAAAGGAGTGGCGCAAGAGTGTGTTAAAGACTGTAGGAATGTGTCCTGTAATCGCTACTGACTCAATCAAAATAAAACAAAAGACAGTGAAATGGATAAGGAGAAGAAACATGGGAAAAAGAGGGAGAAAAAAGTGATTCTGAGAAAGAAGATGAATTCATAGCTGATTCTATAATTATGATAAGACCACCTCCATATAATGAGGCTCAGGCAGGATCGCAAGAAGCTAGAATGAGTCGAGGGAAAGGCATTCTGAATCTATCTCGAAGGCTGCACTGTCATAATAGGCAAATGTTGTGGAAAGTAACACTTTAAAACTCAAAGAGAATTTGCATTGTGGATTTTGACATTCGTAAGGACAAAATAAATAAAGAATTAGAACTTTATTCCCAAAGGTAAATTGAGACTTTTGGATAAGTAAACTTTTTTGGTATTCACAAACTACAAGGTTAAATGTATTAATATTAATTATTTGACTGCAGAGACTACACATTTGTTTTCGGGGTAGAGAACACCACACATAAAAAGACAGGCCTGTTCTATCTTTTTTATTTGCACATTTCTCTGCCCTTACTGTTGAGTCACTGCATTTCTAAAATTACTAGAAGTAAAATTAAACTCAGAAAAAGAAAAGTAAACTTACACAAAAATCTAAATTTAACTTTGTGAATCAGGCCCTTTGCCTTTTGAATATGGAAGTGGAGAAGTGTGCCTCCCTGGCATACGAGAAACTTGAGTGGTTGGCTGAGAAATTCGATGTACATCTGCTGGAAAAAAACTGTAAAATATACAGAATGAGAATGACAAAATGTGAATTGCTAAAAGAAAGCATTGTACCATTAAGAACAAATCTTGGAGAACGAAGTGAATTGATCAGAGATTGTGACAATGTGAGAAGTACAGTGATGATCGGGCTCATACTTCTGTGAAGCCACAAAAGAGTAAATTGAAAAGAGGTATGAGCACAAGTGATTCTGAATGTGAAGCGACAGTTGAAGTGAGTTCCCTTTGTAAGTAGTGCATGGGAGAGCACATGTGCATTTTTCTTGGACTCAATAGGATCTTTTGACCTGTACAAATACTTTTTCAAAGTATAGAAAGAAACCAGAAAAGGGCAATACTGACACAGAGAGGATTGTGACTATTTCAATGTTGCTTTTGGAATATCTGGATTGCTTTCAGTATTAGTGCCTAAAGATTTGTGGCTTGAGTGCAAGACAATAGTTCAATAGACCAACAAAGAAGTGTAGACTGAGGGTCCTAGTTTTTAGCCTTCCCCAATTGTCATGCAAAAGTATAATCAGGTTACTGAACATTTAAAAGAAAAGGTTGCACAGAAATATGTAAATTGGTGAAAAATTATGAAAACACTGCAAAATGCAGATAAGTCAATTCTTTCATATTGTGAAAGATTGAAGCATATTTACAGCAAGGTGGAGTTGTTGATCCTTCAAATGAAGGTGTTTCAGGATTTGGTCTTTCTGTGTGTTGCATTTGCATCTAAAGATCAGTTCATATCTTCAGCAGAGTGCTGATGTGTTGAGAAGCAGTATCACTAAATGAAATACTTGCCTATGTGGAGTATTGTAGTTAATATTGTGATACAAAAAAAAGGAAAGACAAAGGGAAAATTGATGGTGTTACTCATTTCTTTAAAAAAGGATGTAAAGTGCCACTCAAAGTGGTGTGCAAGGTGGAAATTGTGGTTCTAGTTCCAATGCTTAAACAGTTGTTAATGGTCAGATGGAATCAGGAGAATGTCATATTTGTTATAGAGAGGGATATTGGAAAGGAATTGTGAATTGAATGCGAATAAATTTCAAAATGCGACAAATATGGTCTAACAAAAGAATCCCATGAAGCAGAAGGTAACATGAAACTCTATTCTAATGGCACAGAATTTTATTCATCCCAGACCTACATAATCTGTGTAGAAAATGCAGAATACAAGTGAGTTCAATGGGAATATGCCTTCTGCACCCACTCCTACGCAACCTATGCAGAATAACACATCAGGATGTCAGCCAAATTTTCCTCAATTTGTAGCCATGCTTGGGGTGATTTCTGGACCAGATCAGGCATAATGAGTGGAGGAGGACTGCATGCTGGATAAAATCTAAGATGTAGACGAAGATGAACCACATGTGGATAGAGAGGTTTATGGCTATACTGTATTATTTTAGATTGATGCAGGCGCTACTTGATCCACAGTCAGACAAGTGGAAGCTCCAAATCTAACCCTTTCAGGAAAAGAAGGCTGAGTTATTTTAAAATACTACTACATTTTCAGCAAATGTCCCTGTAAAAATTGAAATCACTACAAATAATCATGAGTTTATAATTAGTGAGATAATTAGTCAAAGCTGTGGCAATTGTTCAGAGCGAGGAAATAGTGATGGGGTGCACAGCAGATGTTGTTGAAATGGCCAGATGCTTGTTTGTTAGTTTTATCTGGCATGAGAAAATACCCCGATCAAGAAGACAGGTTTGCTGCTGGGGAGAGCCATTAAACCTCTGGTATTCCATCATCTGCTGCTCTTGTGAACAACTTTGGAGCACCTTAGAGCAGTATGAAGAAGAACAAGAGGAGTAGAAGAAGCTGGCAGTAGAGGAGCAGAAGGCCAAGTTGGGGTTGGCACAGCCCTAAAAACACTGTTGCAGCAGAGCTGAGGTGTCTAGTGGGGTCCAAACCCTCATACATTACCTAACTACCTGCCCAGCTTTCTGGTGGCAATGACATACATAAATGGTTTACTTCTTAAAAGAGAGCGTTTAGGATGTGCAGGGTAGAGAAACAGTACTTGGGGTTGGGGGTCATTGTATTGGGAACGATGCCTATCCAGGGGAGGGACAAACTCTTGACTCCAGTGTGTGAAGCAGCAGACACCCACTTGAAGGATGCGTTAGTTAACAACCTTGCTGTCACTCCTGATGAGTATTGCATGAAGCTGTGGCACACACAAAAAGAATCACAACAGCACTGGGGGGAGTTCATAGATATCTCTTTAAAAGTGCTGACAGACTTGGTGAAGGCCACTGAAGTGGATACTTTTGATGAATTATATAATTTAATTATGAAATCTTGAATAATTGATCTTTGGAGTAACACTAGCCCCTATGGAACACCAAGCTGACTGACCACAGACAGATTGCAAAGGCAGTTGATGTGTGGGTACGCACTAGGATTCTAAGAAAACCCCAGGGGGCTGATTAAAATAGGGGATCAGGCCCCCAACAGGAAAGAGGAAAACAGAAAGGCTAAGGGAGAACTTTTTTAGGTCCTAAACATCTAACCAGGGAAAGAGCTCCAAAACACTTCCAGGAATCAGGAGCGTGGCAATCCAGGGGGAGGAAGCCTACTGGAAAAGGCAGGTTCTTTAACTATTTACACCCGGGCACAAGCGGAAAAATGTATATTGCCTCAAGAAGATGGTACTCACAAGTCAGCATTCTGCAGGGTCAGCCATTATAGCTCTGGGCAGAGTGGATTATCCAGAGAAAGGAAAATACCATGTCCCAGTGTCCCACAGTTTGAAGGTGAGGCCAGGAGGTGTGCTGTTGATCCTGGAGTTTGGTAAACATCAATTCCAGAGGGTCACAGTCAATGGGGTCTCTGAAATTGTTCTATGGGATTCCAATGTCTGCCAGACGCTGGTAGTGTAAAGACTGGTTTCCTTAGAACAGTACCTACAAGTAGAGGCCTGTAGGTTAAGGAATGTCCATGGGGAGTGTCTGTTTGTTGTGTGGTCATGGTGTAATTACAGTGGAGGGTGCTAGTTGCCCAAAAATGTGTAGTGGTGTGTCTGCACTTGTCCAAAGACTCCATCCTTGTCAGTGAACCGCCCTAGTTGGGAAGGAATGCATTGGATTGGAGCACCCAGGTCCTCCCACTGCAGACCTCTGGTATCACTGTCCCTAAGGGTAGGATACAGAGACAAAACAGGAAAGTATGGGTAGGACACAGGCACCAACTGTAATGGAGAACCACAGGTCAGGGTTTACCTGCTCATCAAGGAGAGGACGTCCCTACTATCATCAGTAAGTCCGCTTCTTAACTGGAGGTGCTGCCTACACTGTCAGAGAGCCAGGGGACCGGGACCTGGAACAACGAGCAAACTCCTGCAGGAATCAGAAAGAGCATGTCACCCTTAAGGGGGGCAGTGTGTCCACTCTAGAGGCCTTGGACTGCCAGGCAAGTGTTCTGCTTCAGTGTATAGACTCTGAGCTATAAGGCCAGATTCAGGATATCCCAGTGAGGTGGTAGACATGAAAGTCCACCATACATGCAGTAACTCATGTATGCAGCCAACCATTCATGCATCCACTCACCAATTCATCCATCCATGCTCTCACTAATTTATATACAAAAATAAATTCCTATTGACATTCACCTGGGCACACACACTTCCCAATAATTAAAGAACACTCATATTCATTTAAAGAAATTAGACTTACTGACATTAGCAAAGCTGGTTCAAATTGGACCATACCGACTTCTCACTTGATTGACAATAAAGACATGAAGTATTCAGAAACAATTTAAATGTGATTTTAAGAATGATCAACTTCAGACTGTTTCAGTTCAAGGTGAATGTAGTGAGGGTTTCAGAGAGGGACTGTCTACAGTAGATTAAATATTTGGATTGTACCATTGTACATATGCATATTGTGCGAAATCAAAGACAAGTGTAGTGGTTTTTCCACAACACCTCAAATGCCTGGTAGACTTAGAAAACTTGTGGTTCAAGTTGAAGAACATACCCATTACATCTGCTCTTGGAGTACATTTATATATTTCTTACAATTCATGAGCAATGCCAGCAGTGTGCCTGGGAAGATGCAATAGTTGCAGATGTTCAGTGATGAGTGAGCTTTTACATATGCCTATTAGTACAAGTGGAAGGCACCCTAAAGAACTGTGTGAATACTCACAAACTAACATGTTTGTGAACATGCAGCACATTTCCATGGGCTGTTCATGCTGGAACTCTATTTTCTCGGCCTTGAGGGCAGCAGATTTGGCAGCATATTTAATAGCCCTATAGCCACAGGAGCGTCAAGTGGCGCTATGCCCTGCGTCATATTTACAAGGCTGCATTAAGGCACTTTTTGTGGCTTAACGCCCCCTTGTAAATACGACCCCTTCACACTCAGCCCTTTGTGTGGAAGGGGCATGCAATGGGTGTTGCTGTGGGTGTGCCACAGCAACACCTATTGCATTTTAATGCTGCCTCAGATTTACGGGTTTTCCTCCTAATTTTTTTTACTTTTTCTATGTGTGCTGCATTCTGCAGCATGCATAGAAAGCACAAAATGCCAGAAATGATTGTTTATGTGGGGGAAGGTGTTTCTTCCTGCAGCACACACAAGTGCCAAATCGCCATTAGTGATAGTTTATGTTCAGGAAGGGACACCGTCCTGCACATAAACAATCACACCCATCAACGCAGACATCCTTGCACAATGGTGCAAGGATGCCTGTGTTGGCAACTAAATTTTGTGCCAGCACAGGGGGCAACACAGGGGTGTGCCGTATTTAATTAAATATGGTGCATTCCTGCATTGTGAAAATGATGGAGCGCGGCGCTGCCAATTTTGGTGCAGCATCGCACTCCATCATTTTCCCATAGATATGGCCTTGGTGCCTTATTTAGAGCTTGGGAGAGAGGGTACTCGGATGATCCTCTATTTAAAGTTGGGCAAATCCTTATCCTTTCAGCAGTGGAGCTATCCCTGGCTCAGCTTGAAAAAACCTTACACTGACTGCTCCCTGCATAGGGGCTGCCAGTGCATGTACCCTTTTTATGGCGGGTGATCTGACATAATGTTTCCTGTTTCTGACAGCCAGGGGAAGCTCGATGATCCCAAACAGGAAAACATGGAAATGAATCCCACATGTTTGGAGAAAACTCTTAGAATGACAGGGAGATTTTTTGTATTTGTTTTTAATTTCACATATATAAAGTCCTGCTTTGGAGGTGTGTATTTGTAATAAAACATATAACTTTGCAGTGTGGGCGCATTGATCTTGGCATCCGCAGAACAAAGCAACAGTTTTACAGTATTGCATCAGTGGATTCTTTGAAGGCACAGAGATCTCTGAGGCAAAAAGGACCATGCCCTCTTTGCACTTTAACTAATACAGATTTTGATGTTTAGGCGGTGATTTCACTGCACTATGTAAGAGTATGTAAAAAAGTACTACTTCACCGTCTATTAAATGTTTTTGTGAATTGGCTGCATTATTTTCACCTAAATTTCAATTATTAAGTCTGAGTCTATGACACCAATCTTGTAACATTTTTAGGACGACTCCATATTATAATAAAATGTAATAACAGTTTTTCACTTCAGACTTAATCCTTAATAAGTGGCGGTCTATTAATCGAAAAAATGCATATGTGTGTTATCTTGGGCTAGTGATGTAACAGGTGATACCTGATGATTCTAGGAGGGAAAGTAAAGAACCTTAAAATGACAGTTGCTGAGGTATGAGAAGACGTTTGAAGATGTCCTCTTTGTTCATAGTGTATGCGGTGCTTATATGAATAAACCTAAATGGTTAAACATTGTTTGATATCATCTATTTTGTATCTTCTTGAAGAAGGGACGAAGAGTATTTATTTGAAAAGCTAATCACCTCAACACATAGGGACCTAAAAGAACACTGACAGTGTCTGCAGTCTCATGTGAGTAATTCTCAGCACCGCCTCAGTGCCAAAGTAAAATCAAAACTAAACAGTTGCAAGTATGAGTGTTTTCTGTTTATGTGTGAGGGACATGCCAACAGTAGTTGCCACTAGTATTATTCATGTGACTTAGTAAAGATAGTGTCTGAATGTGAAGACACCAATGAACAAAGTATGAGCTTCGGTTTATGTCACTTTCATTGTGACACATGAGCATTGCTTTGCATCACTTATGCTACTACGCATGAGCACCATTTTGCTTAATGTTAATATACGAGGGTCATGTTGGCCCTAAGATTGGAGTCAGAGTTCTGTGTTAGTGACACAGTTCGGATGCTTTTCAGAGGGAGAGGAAGAGGTGGAGCTCAGGTGGAGTTTAAGTGGAGCTTAGGAGCTCAGGCTAGCCGCTGCAAGGAAACTTCCAGGCTGGTCAGAGGATGTGAGCTCAGCCTGCTCAGCCAATGCAGGAAAGCCAGTGCCGGGAGAGATGGCCAGACTAGTAACATGGCATTACGGCCATTGATGGCTCAGCTGGAACACTGAATTATTGAGACAGAGTAGTTACTTGTAGACCCTTCTGGCCTGCTCTGCCCACCCAGCCTGCTGCCGGCCAGCCATTTCGCTGCCAAGCCAGCACAACCGTTTCAATCATATTGCCTGTATTTCATCACAACCTGCTCAGCCTGCTCCCTGCTTTACCTGGCCCTGGGCTATGGGTTGGAGCTTTTGTTACTGAACTGTGTGCCTCTGGGGATCCTGAAGGGCTTGAGCTTGCGAGGTCGGGTGCCTCTTTGTCTCAGGGAGTGGTGGGAAAGAAGCCAGAGCAGGGCTGTGTACGGGAAAGGAGAGCTGCACTGCAGAACCCAGCTGGAGAAGAAGTTATGCTGAGCAGAGGACCGGACTGGGACCGGAATCATTGACCGGAGACCAGCCCTGCCCAGGTCAGTCCCACAGATCCAATGCTGCCAAACAACAGGAATGGCATTTGCTGGAGAGAGGAATCTGCCAGAGAGGAGTGGGTGAGTCTGCCATCAGCCCCCTGCCAGTTTTGGACCACCCTGCTGAATTTGAGAGGTTAGGCCCTAAGTAACACCTGGCTTAACAGGCAGGAGGTGAGCCAGATGCAATAGGCATTAGAGTGTTGGGGTAGAGGTCCTGAGTTGTGCAGGCAGTTGGTATAGTTACCAGTTAGCTCTGCTTCTCCCTCACCCACCACTGAGATTTCAATCCATGAGGTCTGGGAGAATACACCAGAATAAATCACTCAAGTCAGGCTTGGACATTCCTTTACCTCATGGAAGCAATATTATGGAAATTCAGAGGGTTTAACCTCCCCCTCATTCTCGTAAAAAGCCCCATCAGGTACATAAAGAGTGGTGGCTTTAGAATGTTCTGAAGTATTAAACCTATCAGCTTCAATGATACATGGAGCAACCTCAAAAGACAATGACACACATGACACTTGGGAGCTAGACAGGAATTCTAGTCAACCCGACATAGAGGTCAATTTAGACATCCAAGCCCTACTTTATCAGGAGGCTTCCGGTCCTCTTTATACTACAATTGAGGCAGACCAACTCAAAATGATACACTGCGCACAGTAACCTGTATGGTTTAAGTCCATCATCACACGCAATAATCTTGAACTAAAACCTTACCCAACAGCTTGGCACATGACACCCTGAGAACTAACAACCATCAGCAGATTTCAACCTCCAATCTTGAAAGCTTCTCCACCCTGGTGACACAATCTTTTTTTGGAAGTGACTTGTGAGGAAAGACACTTGGTAGTGATCATTGAAGGAATCAAACATGTATAGAGACCGCCTCAAATCCAACAGTTGTAACAAACAAACCTTTACATATTTAAAATGTACAGCAATATCCTTAGAATCTCTGAAGGTAGGAGGACTCCAAGCCCAGGTCCATACTTGTCGACTGTTGTTACCATGGACTTCCATTCTTCTGAACTAGACATACAGATTGACTTAGTAAACACCAATACCATAATCATCTGTGGAATCAAGAGTAAGTTGGAAGCCCAAACTATCTTATACTATGGTTCCAGAAAAATCCAGTAGTAGTCTACACCACATGCCTTTACTCACAAGTTCTTGAAAGGTTGAGCACTCTACCAAAAGTCCTAAGTGACCTAGTGACAGAGATGGAGAAATTTGTCAACCAGATAAAAAAACAGTATCCAGCAAAAGGTAACACTCACTCCTGGAATGACACAACCCTTAAGTCCAGTAACCTAGAGTTCATGTCTTCTGAAATAAATTCAAATTTAGAAAGCAATTTAGAAAGCAAACCAACCTATATGGAGGTAACCTTGCACAAATCGAGCACCAATTCATCCATTAAGTTACCCCATACCGAATCTAGGTCTTCATCATCTGTAACTCTCAATAAACCATCTGACTCGCAGACTCTACATAACATAGATCAAGTCTCAGATATCTCAATGGATTCTTTATGGCACCCTATAAAAGGAATCCTGAAGATGCCTCCAATCAAACTGTCTGGGGTGTGACAACTGCACACCAGGAGATGGATAAAACCATGCTTGTAAAATCACACGAGCAGACATCTTAAGGACTGGGGAATTAAAGCAGTGTTAAACAAGAGCACATGCCACAACACTAATATCAAAAAAACTTGGATGGACTACTCACCTAAGGCACATGAACTTGAGTTTTATATGAAATGAGTATGAGGAGAGAGCATAGTTAGGCTGTGCCACTATGCCTCTTAAACATGAATGTGAATGGGTGGTCACATTTCTAGTGGTCACAATTTGGTACTCATGTTTTTGTTGAAACTTGAAACTGTTGACATTGAATCCTGTAGATTGTGTAACTGCGGGAAAAAAAACATGATTCATATATTTTGCATCTGTCTCACTCTGATGCCCAAACACAGAGAACTGTAAGAGGGATTTTCAACCAAAAGAAGATACAGTCATGCAGACAAGCTTTCATTGCAGCAATTAACCGCAAGCACACACAGCTAAGTGTACGACTGGTCAAATTCATGGCATGCTTCTGGTCAAAGGTAAAAAAACATTAGGAAAAACACACAATCACTTTGATGATCTCCTGTCAGAAATGTCATTATGCAAATAAGAACTGTAACTTTAGCCCCGCTAGTCAGATAGATGAGACTCTATCAACATGCTCATACAGCTAACAATTATTTCTTTACATCTCGATCGTTTGACGCATAACACTTCTCAAGCACACACCATCACTTTAGTACTTATTAGCACCTTAGATCCATTGGTTGGACAGCAAAGTGATTATAATGGTATGTTTAGCCATTTCAAGAATTAATAATCTGTTTGCGCGCTTGAGGGGGCAGAGTGTACTTGATAGGCACGGACACACCTGTACTCATTAGCTGGCCAGTCTAGAGAATGTTGATATGCTCTCAGTTCTACAAGTTCTACAAGTGTATACTGTACTTGATTTCTGCGGGTGAGCCCAGTGAAAACCTTGTAATGGGGCTGGAGGGGAAAACGCCAGCTCTGCAGCGGTCTCCTCACTGCGAGTCTGGCGGTCGGCGTGTCCGACCACAGACTCATAATGAGGCCCTATGTCTTTCGAACAATGAAAGATGGTTACTACCCTAGGCAAAAATGAATGTCTTGGTCTAAGACCACTTTGTTCATAAGGAACGTAAGAAATAGAGGCACGGAAAGTAAAAGCTCCAAATTCATTAATTGTTCTTCTCGATCAGGGAATAAGAAAAAATAACACTAACCGGGAAGTATTTAGGATTTGCAGAAAGGAGAAGTTCAAAAGCGGCATCTTGAAGATACTGAAGGACTAAATGGAGGCGCAGAGAGAAAAAAACCTTTAGAAAAACGGAAGCTAAGGATGATATTGGTAAAATGTCAGGCCCCCGGAAGGCCTACATTTTCACCCACTGACTTCTTATTGTAGAAACCGCCAACCCCTATAAAAAAGCAATCCCTCAAGAAATTTAAAATATATGAAATACTGTCGGCTGATCAGATGTATTCCAGTTCTACGACAGAAGAAAAAAAAAACAGCATGTGAATTTGGGCACTTTTTCTATCCCAGCAATTTGGGATTGCGAGCGCCATTTTGGGTGCATATTATTAGTTGACTGGGACAAACAATGTCTGTGAATATGAACAAGGAGGTAATGTGTGGTTGCAATAGCTGAGTGTAAATTTTGGGATTACTTAGAACATTGGTGGCAATTTAACTGAGTTAAACCAAAACATCCCTTGGAAACTACAGAAATCAAATATAAATATTATCCCTAAAGAAAATGTGAATATTCAAAACATTTATCACGAATAGTCCCAGAGTGTTAAGTATGATTTACTTTATAAGGGAAAACTTTCTAACTGTTTTAATTGATTTCCAAAAATTTAAGAGACTTTCTGAATTGGAGGTGATGGAAAATGGATTAATGGTAAGGGCAGGTAAGTACCTACACTTAGCAATAGGGCACTAACCTCCACTGAGGTCCAGTTAGGTCTCAATAAATTAAACCCAGCTCAACCCTTGGTAGCTTGGCAACAAGCAACAAGGCTTAACTTAGGAGGCAATTGTGTAAAGCATTTAAAAATCACAAAACAGTAAAAAACTAAAACACAATACCAATCCAACACCAATTTATAAAAATAGATTATAATGTTATCTTTCAAATGACATGAAAACTATTAAAATTGGAGAAGGGGAACTGGAGATATGAGTCTTTAAAGAATTAATGCTTTTTAGCACTAATCTGGTCACACCTCGACTGGGGCAAAGTCAAAGTTTGAGGTCGACCGCGATGGAGCCTTGGCTGCAGCTCGCGGGAGGCCTCGGGCAAAAGTTTACCTTCGGACACCTTAGGGGTGACATATCTAAAAATAAGGTAGTTTGGGACTTTGGAACTACTTTTAATTCCAAAGTCTAATTTGCATGTAACTTTAACTTAAAAGCAGCCAGCAAGGTAGGTCTGCCTTTAAAATGGCACTGGGCACCGCAGCAGTGCACCTATGGGTGCACCACCTATGCTGGGGTCCCTTAACCTGCATGCCCTACCATATAATAGGGACTCATAGGTAGGTTGACTAAGCCAATTATAATTAGCCTAATTAGCATAATCATTTTATACAGAGCACAGGCCCTGGGACTGGTTAGCAGTAGCGAGGGTACCATCAGAGTCAGGAAAACACCAGCAAAAAGTAAAAAACGGAGGCAAAACATTAAGGGGGCTCTGCAATCAGTCCTGTTGTCTCACACAATCTTCCCCAGCCCACTCACCCAGGAAACTCAGCCCAACCCTGGGAGAGTCTTCCTGGCTTGTCAGGCAAGGAAGACAGTGAAGAAAACTGGCTGTCCCTTTGCAGGGCCTACTCTGCCTTACATCCTCTTGTCATAGTCACTCCTTCTGGGTAGTGAACCCATCCCAACAGTAAAAGGACCCATCTTAAACTGAAATTTCCCTCTAGGGTGGTCTTTCTCCTCTCTCTGTGCCAACTCGAGTTGTGAGGTGCTCACCTTCCCTATCCCTAACATTGCTAGGGCAACACCTAGCTTATCCAAAGAGGTCACCCAACACTTGAGCAACCCCACCATGATCAATAGGGTCAGGGGGCCTAACTTGCTTTTGGCCCTGGGTCTGCCTCCCAGGCCAAGTGTGTTGCTGCCATGAAGGCTAGCACCCAGCAGAGGCTACTGACAGCTGTAAGAACCCAGAACCACACCCTAAGCTCTCCACTGACAGGTGGCTGAGCTGCTTTAGGGGCATCTGTGGGATCCTGGCACTGCTCTTGCTGTCTAGAGTCTGGGGTTACTACCTCCTGTGGCAGACACCCTCCTTTCACTCTCCTTTCTTTCAGTGCAGGGGCAAAACCCTGCACCTGGACAGCTGCCTGACTACTCAGGACTTCCTTGGGGTCAGGTGAGGCCTCACCAGTGCCAAATCTGGGCTCCCTCCCTACTGGGGCAGAAGGCCTTTGGCTCCCTGGAACCCTCTTTAAGAGTGGCCTACCTTTCCTTTTCTTCTTTCCTTTTCTTGCGGACCCCTGTCTCCTAACTGTAGGGACTAGCTCCTCAGGACTTTGGGTTGGGGGGGAATCCTGGGTGACCGCCCCATCTGGGACCAGACTCACCTCTGGGAGTCCATTGCCCAGGATACAATTCAGGGGAGGTCAGCACTGACTATCACACTAAACCGGTCAAGGACACCCTCCCTCTCTAGGGGCATTATGGCTACAGGTTTGGAGGTGACCTGACCTGTGAATATCCTGACTCTCCTTGTCTCTCCTGGGACATACATGTCTGGGGTCACCAACCTGTCACTCACTATAGTGTGACTGGCACAGGTGTCTCTCAGGCCAGTGGTAGGGATCCCATTCACCTGAATCGGGTGAAAGTGCCTACTCCCACCCTCAGGGATCACCAGCTTACCATATGGACCTGTCTCCCAGCCCAATGCTATGAGGACTTCATCATCTGTGGAGTACTCCTCTATGGCTACACTGGACAGTCCAGTGCTAACCACCTTCTTTGGTCAGGCTGCATCTCCCCTGAAGTGACCAGTCTGCTGACAGTCAAAGCAAGCCTTACTGTCCAAGAGCTTTTTCAACCCTGAGTCTCCCTGCCTCTGCTTGTCAAAGTGGGAGTGAGATTTACTCCCCTCCTTCTTAGGATTCCAGGGTACAGAGGGAGTCTCTGTGATGGGCTTACCACCTCCCTCATTAGATTTTTGGGGATCAGACCCCCCCCCTTCTTGGAGTCTCTCCCCGGGACTTGACAACCACCCTGGTTCTCATCCACCCATCAGCTGCCTCCCCCAGCTCTCTAGGATTGGTCAGCCTAGAGTCCACTAGATGCTGGCGTAACCTTTCTTGGATACAATTGCTCAAGATGTGCTCTCTCATGATTAAATTGTGTAACCCCTCATAAGTATTTACTTTGTTACCATGAATAGAGCCCTCTAGTGCCTTAAGCGCGGTGTCTACAAAGTCATCCCAAGACTTGGAATTGACCTTCTGGATGTCCCTGAACTTCATCCTATACTGCTATGGGGTCAGACTAAACTTAGCTAAGCACCTCTTCATACTAGGATATGAATCTGCCTCCTCCCCACTTAAAATCAGAAGCCTATCCCTCCCAGAGTTGGGGACCAACTCCCATAGAAGTGAACCCCAGTATTGAGGGCTAACCCTTCTCATTCGGAGTGCCCTCTCAAAGGCCTCCAACCACTTGTCTATGTCATGCGCCTCTACATAAGCAGAAACCACCCCCTTGGGTAGTCTCGGACAAAAACACCCATCCATGGTCACCTCAACTTCTCTGTTGCTGCCACCATCTTTCTGTTGAATTCTTGCCCACTTCTCCTTCTCTATGGCCTACTTCTCGGCATCCAAAGTTAAAAGGGCTACCTAGGCCTCAAGTTCCCTTTACCTGAGGTCCAGCTCTGCTTTCTCCTGGTTTGATGCCACAGACCCTCCCCTCCCACTAGCTCTGGATGGGGTCCAAGCAGCTGAGATCACAGTGGGGCAATCATCCTCCTCCTCCTGGAGGTTGGATAGGACATCTTCCCTCTCCCTTCCTAACTCTGAAGCTTTCTCTGTCTCTTTCTGCGCTACCCAGGCTTCAAAGAACTTGACCATCACAGCCTTCCTAAGGTTGTTAGTAGCAGGTAGTTCCCTCTTTCTACAGAACACCCTAGGCTCAGCTGCAATAAGTGTGGGTAGGCAAGCCAGATCAAGCTCCATAGTCTCCCTTAAGTTTTGTGTCACTTAAAAAACATGTTGGCACCAATTGATCAGGACAAGTTAGAAAAATAAAAAATGAAGTAATTAAAAAATGTGTCCAAAGTTGAAAAATCTCAAATACTTTTGCTCTAGGTCAATTTAGAGGAAGTTTAACTTATTTCACTTAAAACTGTAGTGTGATATTAAACACAAGTTCTGGATCAAACCACTGCGCTCCATAAATGTTGGAACATGGATTATTGGTAAGGGCAGGTAAGTACCTACACTTAGCAATAGGCCACTAACCTCCACTTAGGTCCAGTTGGGTCTCAATAAATTAAACACAGCTCAACCCTTGGTAGCTTGGCAATGAGTGACAAGGCTTAACTTAGGAGACAATTGTGTGAGGCATTTAAAAATCACAAAACAGTAAATAAGTAAAACACAAAACATAATACAAATCTAACAACAATTTAATGACACCAAAATAATAAAAATAGAATACAGGGAACCGGAGATATGAATTTTTAAAGAATTCATGCTTTTTAGCACTTAGAAACGAATAGCGCCAATCTGGTCATCTAGTCGCACCTCGACAGGGGCAAAGTCAAAGTTTGATGACGACCACGATGGAACCCTGCTCGGCTACAGCTTGTGGGAGGCCTCGGTCAAAAGTTTACCTTCGGACTTAGTTGTTTTCTTGAAGATGTTCTTCAGCGGGACCAAGTCGCCAGTCCAATCCGACCTCCTGGAACTCTTCTTCGGATATGCATTGCGGGAGCCCTCGGTAGTGATTTTTACCTTCGGACTTAGTCGTTTTTTCGAGATGAAAATCCTTCGAGCAAGCCTGAATCTTGACCCGACGTCCCATGAGCCCTCTTCTGATACACTGCCTGGGAGGTCCACGTCAACTTTCTACGTTCTGACTTAGGGGGTTATTACAACTTTGGAGGAGGTGTTAATCCGTCCCAAAAGTGACTGTAAAGTGACGGATATACCACCAGCCGTATTACGAGTTCCATAGGATATAATGGACTTGTAATACGGCTGTAATACGGCTGGTGGTATATCCGTCACTTTACCGTCACTTTTGGGACGGATTTACACCACCTCCAAAGTTGTAATAACCCCCTTAGTCACTTTTCGGAGATTTTCTTCACTGAGACAAACGTGGAAGTCAAGCCACGTCGGGATTGAGGCAAGCCGGCTAGAGTTGCTGCGACGGGTTGATCCCTTTATGGAACTTTTTTCCAAAAGTTCTCAGAACTTCTCCAAACTTCTGGATCTTCTTCCAGATGTTATTGAAATGTTATTTTGAGGTCCACAGCTCACCTCAAGGTTCCAGAAGCTCTGAGATGCCCCTTGAGGGTATGGACCACAAATCCCAGAATGCACCTGGTACCAACTCCAATCTGGTCACTGGACAGTGGTCAGCTGGACAGTTTCAGCAGGAGTTGGTGCAGGGGACTCTGGGTAGCAATTTTTTCACTTGTAGCAAACAGGGAGTCCCTCCTTGAACCAGTTGAAGCCAGGAAAAGTCCTTCTTGTGGTGAAGCCCAAGTGTGCAGCTGGTGCAGCTGGTGCAGTCCTCCAGAGTGCAGTGTCCAGGTGTAGGTCAGGGGTCCAGCAGGGCAGTCCTTCTTCTTCTGTTGTTCTTCCTTGTTGGAATCTGTTAGGGATCTGAGTTGTGGATGCAGCTCTGCTAGTTTTTATCCTTGCTCCTGGGTGAAAAACAGGGGTTCCTGGTTCTCCAATCAAGTGCAGAGTCCTTCCCTGTGTGATGACCACTTCCTGGGAAGTGTGGCAAAAATAAATCCCAGGTAGCAACATTCCTCAAAAATCCACAATTGCTGAAAGTGATTTTTGGAGGTTACATCTGGCTCTGCCCACCCACTGGTGTGGCTAAAAATCTTAAACACACCCTTCTCTTACCCTCTCTTAATCTAAGCAGAGGGTCACCTAATTGTCTGGGTTTGCAGGATGTAAGGGAGGTGCTGTGTTGCTCCAAATGCCCTTCCCTGCCTTTGAAGACCAGTTTGTCAGCCCTCCCTCCTTCCTGCCTCTCCATTTGCTGAGGGAAGTTCTCCTCCCCCAGGCGCATTCCTTTGTGCTGAGCCCAGGCTACTTCACACCTCATCAAGGTAGCCTGGCCAGGCTGGCAGAGGCTGGCCAATCAGAGCAAAGCACAGCAGGACTGAAGTCGGCAACATTTCAGTTAAAGTTTTAAAACTCTTTACCTGCACAATCCAACAATTGTAAGTTGTGTGATTTATTATAACAATTAATTTAATACCAAACTTACGTTACCTGACACTTAAGGGGACTTTATAAATTAAAATAAAGTCTCCCCATTCTAGCCTATGGACACAATTCACTACCATGAGGAAAAAACTAATTTGACTGTTTTACCTCACCAGGGCTTATAAAATTGTTTTATAAGGTCTCTAGTTATGGTTAAATGACACCCAGCCCTAGCGGAAAATAGGGCGCACCTTAGGGGTAAATTATATGTAAAAATAAGGTGGTTTAAGACTTTGGAACTACTTTTAATTCCAAATTTGAATTTGCATGTAACTTTAATTTAAAAGCAGGCAGCAAGGCAGGCCTGCCTTTACAATTACACTGGGCACCTCACCAGTGCACCTATGGGGGCACTACCTAGGCTGGGGTACCTGAATCTACATGCCCTACCATATACTAGGGACTTCAGTAGGTGAATTTTGCCAATTACAATTAGCCAAATTTGCATATCCACTTTACACAGAGCACTGGCCCTGGGACTGGTAAGCAGCACCCAGGGCACAGCCAAGAGTCATTAACCACCAGTATCTGTCCAAAAAGTTTGGGGTTGACCAGGGCAAAAAGGATGACTTTCTTACAAGTTGAAATTGCTGGAAGGAAAATAATAGAGTGTGAATATTTATAAGCGATTCTGCACAGTGAATGCTGCTATATCTAAGTGAGGGTGCATCACATATAAATTGTTCCGGCTGGTGATTTCAGAGGCAACCACGGAAGGGAAGAACTCTGTGTAGGGGTTTGAGATTAATCAGATCTATGATATGTTGGGGGTTTGTTGCATGCAGGGACAGGCATGAAGGGAATCAAAATGCAAGGGGGTACTCATTGAGGCTGCGTGTGGTGGACGCTTCCAAATATTCAGCGTAGCATAGGGAGATCTCTGGTATAGGCATCAAGCAGTATGTGGTGAGAGGTCAGAAGCCTTCTGTACCAGTGCGTGGGGGGCAAGGTCTCTCCATCCAGAGAGGGCAATGCAATTTAAGTGATAATTTCATAAGATATGTGTCCCATAGCATGGTTACTCCACCCCCTCTGTGTAGATGAGGGCAGCCGCCTCTGCTGTGGCCCAATGAAAGATTGTCTTTAGCCAGCAGCCAAGTAGGGGCAGAGTAGAGGCTTTCCATAACATGGCAATTAAACGTTTAAACAGTGTCAGTGCTAGATCTACAAATGTCAGCTAATGCTTGGTCTGTTTCATTCATTTTGTAACACGTAATAGACAGAAAGGAGGCTCGCATGACAATGGGGTATCAATGAAACCTGAGACCTGATCCAGCACTTGGGTCCAAGTAAGTTGCAATGGTGGGCATTCCCATGTCGTGTGAAGGAAAGTGGGATCATCATGGCCCTATCTTGGGCAGGTTGGAGGTGCGTTTGGAAATATTTTGGTGGTGTGGGGTCAGATAGGTTTGGTGTAGATAACTGAATTGCGTGAAATTCAAGCGGGCATTACGAGAAACCTGGTTCACCTGTGCCAGGGCCATGGTCCATTGTTGGTCAGTCAAAACTGCGCCAAGACAATCATCCCACTTAGTTTTACTACGGGCATGGGGTGCTCATTGCCCTCCCATCAGGGTCGCGTATAACACCGAGATGCCTCTGTAGCTCTGGTGATCAGTCAGCAGACAGTGAAGTCCTTTATGTATTGGAGGTTCTGTAGACCCTGATGTCCAGATCTCACTCATAACTGATCTAATAGCATTATGTGCCAGGAATAGCCCTGCTTCCAGATGATGTGTGTTTGTGAGGTCCTGGAAGGACTATAATGTCCCATCATCGATTAAATTCCCCACCAGAGCAAGCCCTGCTAACCTCCACAGAGTACAAGTTTATGTATGTAGGAGATTCTTCAATTTTAGCATGCCACACAATGGGAGCAGAGGCTTGTAGGGGAGGAACATTTTTTGGAGTTGGATAAACTAGTTCCAGACTAGTTTTGCAGTGTACGAGATTACTCATCGGGTTGGACAGTACGTCAGGTGAAAGGAGCCATTCCAATATATCACAGTCCCCAAGGTCCTCTTTAACCATAGAGCCCTCAATCGTGATGTCACCAGATATCCAACTCATTGGCCACTGCTGCTGTGCTGTGGCAAAATAACGTTCCATATCTGGGACCCTAGTCCTCCCTCATGTACTGGACGCTGGAGCGCAGCCATAGAAACCCTATGACGATCCTTCACCCACACCAGTTCTATCATCAACCCTCTCAAGGTCTTAGGAGAGGATAAGGTAGGCATCACCGGAAGCACTGCGAAAAGGTATAAAAATTGTGTGAGAATTAACAATTTGGCTAATTATGATGGATGTCCCATGGGAGAGAGAGGGAGTCAAACCCAGAATGGCAGAGAACTTCGAACCGAGTTTAAGGCTTTGCCGTGAGTCCCATCGAGGTAATCGGCATGCAAGTGATACACATTGACCCCAAGGTAGCGGAAGGTCTCAAAGGACCAAAGGAAGCGACCCTCTCCATAGTCAGCACGGTATGTCGGCTCAAGTGCCTGAAGGGGGAAAATACAAGATTTTCCCAAGTTAATTTTCAAGCCAATCAGTTCCCCAAAGCAATCAAGGAAAGCGTAGAGTGCTGGAAGAATATTAGTGTGGTTTCGGATATGGCCAATACATTGTCTGCATATAAGGACTTATTATGACATTCTGAGCCAACTTGGTTACCCCACTCGGGTCCCCTGAGTTGCAGCTGGGTGGCAAGTGGTTCCATGGCCAGAGCGAAAAGCACTGGTGAGAGAGAGCATCCCTGGCAAATAGGGAAAGAGCAAGAGATTTGTGCACCCATGTGGACTCGCTCTCAAGGGTCTGTGTATAATAACTTTATTCAACCTAGGGCACATCTCAATGTGTTCCAGTACATGCAGGAGATATTGCCAATTAAGTTTGTCAAATGCTTTCTCAAAGTCCAGGGATTTCGCCACTGGACGACTAACCCCCCTGGAAACGACATCAATAATATGACATAGTCAGCATATATTATAGTATGTATCTCTTTGAGGTACAAAGCCGCATTGGTCTGGATGTACAAGTGTGCCTAGTATCGGGAGGAGACTATTTGCGAGAATCTTGCTCAGCTGTTTATGATCAATGTTCAACATTGATAGTGGCTGGTATTAGCTCACTTCAAAAAGATCCCTACCCAGCTTGGGCAGCACCACTATTAAGGCCTCGCGTAAGGAGCTGGGTAGTTCACCCTGGTGGTGTGCTGCTGTATACATTTCTAGTAGATGAGGAGCCAGGCTAGCCGGTACGTGGTATAATACTCACCGTGCTGTGAGTTTTATCATGGGCCATTTGACGGATTATCACATTAATCTCTTCTATTTTGATCTGCTACCTGGAGTGGGGTTAGTCTGGGGAGAGTTAAATTCGCAAGGTAGGCTTGAGGTTGCACCGGGGAATACCAGGCCTCATAGTAATGGATAAAGCACGCGTTAATTCCAATGTTTGGGTCGTGTCGTCTCGTATTGCTCCAATAATGGTTCTGGGAGTTTCATATTTCAGTAGCCGTGCTAATGTGCATCCCAGTTTATCACCTTTCTTGTGTTGCCGTGTGAGGTGGGACTTGCAATCCACATCGCAAAGGCATTTCAGGGCTTCCCGATATTGATGTTGTATGTCAGACAGGAGGGGTCATGCCTCAGGGGAATAAATCACCTCTTTTTCAAGGACACGGATGAGGTCCTCTAGTGTTGAGACTGTGTGAATGAGAGAGGACCTAACCCCCCATGACGTGGCTATACAGCGGCCTCTCATGACCACATTCATGGCATCCCTCTCAAACATTCGATGTCCCACAGTGCCTTCATTTTCCACAAAGTACGTAGAGATGTGAGTGCCTATCATTTCTTTGTATGCTGTGTCCTGTAGGACCTCTGCTCGAAGTCTCCATGTCAGTATCGGTGTCCTCTCACTACCCAGTGAAATGTGTGTTTAAGGGGATTATGATCTGACAAGGTCCTACCTAAGTATTCTGAACTCCAAATACGGGGCCAGCAGTCTGTGGTGCAGAAGAAATAATCAAGTCATGTGTGGACTTGGTGTCCCACTGCATAATAAGAGATTTCTCTTTCCCCAGGGTGGCCCAGGTGCCAGACATCATGGAGGTCCAATGCTTCATCTCAGTTCTGGAACTGTTTGGTAGCATGTATGCCAGTATGCCATGTATGTTTGGGAGTGGAGGCCCCGACCGTTCAAGGTCAGTGTCCTATATACAACTGAAGCCCTCTCCCCAGAGTCCCGGGGCTTGCAGATTAAAGAGCAGAGTGGGGAAAGATTAAAATATGCTAAGTACAACAATTTGAAATTAATTTGAGGACTAGTCATGTCAACTTAAAAGGCTTTGTAATGTTAAATACAGTTGACTGTATTTGTTAATTATAAATTGACTTTCACAAAAGCAGAAGCAACTGACACCAGAATGTTTCTTAGAGCTCGGAACTGAAAATAAGAAGAGTGCAAAACAGAACACAGGGGATTAGCAAAATAGATTGTGGGGATTAGTTTAATAGATTGTATCGGACATTTGTGCGTTTCAATGTTTAAACTGAAAGGAAAAGTTCTATAAGATCTGGTGCTTTAAATTCCTTGAAATATTCAGTGACTGCTTCTTTGACATCAGGTCACAGCTAGGCAGAACCATGACTAGAAGCCTAGTTCTAACTGGTCTTTATTATTCATTTAGAAAGATGTTCTGGACCCCATCTCTCTGTGAATCAGTAAGAAGTGAGCATCGCAGAAACTTAGAGCAGTCTTTAGAGTCGGAGATTTAAGGAGAACAAGAACACAACTTCAACTTTACCACAACCAGATAGGAATTCTCACAGAAAACTTGTTCTTGTCTTCCTACCAGTACTCTTATGTGGTGGAAGCAGAGGTTTGTGGGACCGAACCACTATCAATCGTATGAATACAAAGCAGCATTCTGGATTTCATATCTGAAATTCTCATATCTGAATGTATTCACAATCCTTAACACCCATTTAGAGCACTGCAATACTGTTCCCATGACTTATAGCAGCAAGTATCCCTCAGGGCCATATTTACATTTTTTCCGATATGTGACAGACAGAAACATTTGCCTAAGTATGCCTCTCTTAGGGCCAGATTTAAAAGGCCCTCGCACCAGCAGAGTGTCACTTTTTGTGACACTCTGGTGGGGCTGTGCTGTGCACCACATTTACATGGCGGTGCTAAGCCACTTTTTGTGTCAGAGGGGCATGCAATGGGTGTTCTATCACAATAGTTTGCTTTTGACACTGCCCCAAACTTACACCCCAGTGGTGGCATTAGCATGGCACACATAGAAAGAGCAAAAGGCTGTGAATGATTGTTTATGTTCAGGAAGGCATACCTTCCTGTACATAAACAATCAATCCTCTCAACTCAGACACCCTTGCACTATGGTGCAAGAACGCCTGTGTTAAAGCTGGCAGCTAAATTTAGTGCTGGCGTAGGGGGAAACACGGGGAGTGCCGTATTTTAGTAAATACGGCGCATCCCTGCATTTATAAAGTGATGCAGTGTGGCACTGCAAATTTTGGTGTCACTTTTTAGTAAATCTGTCCCTTAGTTTCTTAGCTTTAGCACCTTCATGACCAACTCAATCCATCTAAATAACTCTTTGTCATTGTTCCCAGTGAAGTAAATGTCTGTGTCATCTGCTGAATTCAGAAGTCTCCAAAGCTGTAGTTATTCCCCTGAGACATCTCTTTTTGGAACAAAAAGCAGGATGCTCCTTGTCAGGTCTTTTCTGGATTTCCGCAGTACTGGGCGTCTTTTTTGCATTAGACTGTCTATAGGTACTATATTTAACTTGGAAGTTTTTTGGACTAATGCAAGGAATTCAGACAACACACGATGTAAACAGTGAGAAAGGACTGGATCCTCTGTTTATGAATTGTGCTAACTAAGGTTCGTGCAGTTCGAGCATTAATTACCTCGGAAAATTTCCGAGTTATGTATGGACTTTAGACAATTAAAAAAAACAAGTGCGCAGCTATGTAGTGAGCTACCCCCGTTTTTTATGATACAGCCCTGGGTGCCCAAAACAGAATGCAAAGTCAGCAGTCACTTCTTTCTTCGAGCAGGCCTTTTATCTTTTGCCTTCTGTATTTTACAGATTGCTGGCAGTTTAAGAAGGAAAATAGCTGGGAATGTGTGTTATCTTGAAAGTGCCTCCAATCTGTAGACCATTTACATTTGGAGGGAAATGTGATGGAACGTGATTCCCTCTGCTAAATGGAAATGCCAGCCAGGCAGCATATATACATCAAGAATTATTAGCTGGGTTGTCATAACAGCCTATCTAGAAGTTATTCTTGTGCATTTGAAATTAATATATTAACCACCACTGAAAGACAATTCACAACTTACAGTGAAAGAGTTGCAATTAATTCATTTATATTTCACACTGTCATTCAGAACATACCACTTGGAGCTGAACATATGCAATTTGTTAAGTTTCTCTTGTTCACTGTTACGAGATGCAGCCCATGAGTTTTATTCATAATCATTTGGAAGACATTAGTGAACTTATTTTGATAATTAACACCAACATATCCGTTTGATACCTTAACAATCTAATCTCATTACTAGTATCAAACAAAACAGGAATATTCAAAAAGCTCGTTAACAATACAGTTAACGGTGGCAAGGGAGTTTTTTTTTTAACATGAAAATACATTTTAGCATATTTGGTTAAAGTTTTCTTACCGACATTTAAGAATCTTTATGGCTAGGGGTTTATGAACAAAGCACTATGTATATAAATGCATAGTAATGTATTTTATATCTTAAATTTGTTGTTGAATTATATACCAATCAGGCAAATCAAACGTTATTTACCAGGAATAAGAAACAACTTAAAACAGCATTACTAAAGCAATTTTACATAGTAATTTCCCAAATGTTAAACACATACCCAGCTTGTTACATGAACATAAGTTTTCACATTTCATTATGATTAAAAGCAATTCGCTGACACGTCCTATTTTTAAACTTTTAAAAGCTGGAAGCCATTGTGAAGTATATGCAAATGATAATCAAATGCGATAAGGAAATAAAAGTTGAGTTTGGTTTCAGAATGGACATTTTAGCTGAACGTCATTTTTTTACATCATTATGAGTGTTTTACAGTTTCCATTTCGTCTGTTGGTGCACTTGACCAAGTTGTAATGTTAAAGTCCATCGCTTAATTTCCCTTGATTGGATGTACTTTACATACAATTTCAGCTGACCTGCCTGTGTTATATTATCTTGAAGGTCTTGCTCCTCTGACTGATTCATTACCGGTTCACTCACTAATTTCCTTTAACCCCTGTGGATTGGGAAACTAGGGGGCATATTTATGGAAACGTGGCGCACCATTCATGATGCACCACTTTTCTAGCGCCCAATTGAGCCCCCCTAACGAAAACCAGGGTCCATATTTAAGAAAAAGTGGTGCATCAGCTATGATGCATCACTTTTCTTGTGCCCCCTACCGGCACCTAATAACACCATGGTTGTGACGTATTTATAATATGGCGCACTATGGCAGTCGTTATCACAATAGCGTTAACTTTTTTGACGCTATTGTGGCGCTTTGCTACACTAGCGTCAAAAATGATGATGCTAGTGCATCCAAGTGTTTGGAGGCCCATAGGTTACTCCGAGAGCGTCATTTTAAAGCCTGCTCTGAGCAGGCAATAACAGTGACGCCAAAAATAGCACAGTGCAGTCTTTTCAATTTCACTACGCCATTTTTGCAGGCATCCTAGCGCCAGAACGCCCCTTCCATACATTATGCCTGGGGCAGGGATAATTTGGTGTAAGGGATTACAAAGTGGCGAGGCAGAAAAGCCTTAGCATAAAAAAGTAACAATATAGTGGCGCTAAGGTGGTGCTAGGGGCTCTTAAATATGCCCCCATGTGTGCGCATGTTTACAAAATGGCACACCATGGCGGCTGTGTCTACATTAGCATCATAATTTAAGACACTAATATGTCGTTATGGCACTAATGCAGCAAAGCAAAGGGAGGCCCACTGTTTTCAATGGGAGCATCATCCTAACGCCTGCTTTATGCCGACATTAATAATGACACTAAAAACGGTGCAGTGAAATCTAGTAATTTTAACTGCGCCATTTTTCTGGGCCTCCCTACATGGGAACGCCCACCTTGCATATATCGTGGCTGGCACAAGCATAACATGGCACAACACTTTATAAAGTGACACAATGCTCGCATTGTGCCACTTTGTAAATATGGAAAGTGGGAAATGCCACCTTAACGTCACATTTGCATTAAAAAATGATGCAAATGTGACGCAAGGTGGAGTTAGGGGCATGATAATGCCCCTAGGACTTTCAGGATTGCATGTTTGTAATTCCATTTCTTCAAAATTATGGTGCCACTTGCTTTGATGGATATTGTGTAAATAGTACTTAATCATATTGCACATTGTGCCCTCACTTGCTTTGACAATATGGTGCCAACAATTTCATTTTCTGTGATAGTGTTTGAACGTTATACTTGTCATACACAGTTCAAATCTCAGTACTTAACTTTCAGGTCCTTGTGGGAGGCAGACCCAGCGTTTTCAAATGTTCATTCATTGGTCTACATTGTTTCACATTTCCCTTCATTATAATATCTCACGTCCACATACCAACATGGTTTTAAATTATTGGTTTTGTTCTAAACCGCCATTGATCTATGTCTAAGCTCGTACTCTAGTCTTCTTAGTACTCCTGCAGCAGGCATCCCACACCATGAACTCTATATGCCTCTTGAGGCTTAGGTTGCTACAAAAAATATCAGCCATTGCAGAGTGTCAAACACCATTGGTAGATGCATCAAGCCTAATAGCATTCCCTCCTGCAGCCTTTTCCATAACCGTATTCTATTGACGGGTTCAACGTTGCAGTAAGATCTATATATGCCACCTCCCAAGGTTCCCCTTAAACGTTTACATATTTCTCTGCCAGTGTTTTTAACTCGACAACGCGATCTATTGTAGAATGTTTTTTCCTAAATACTATTTGACTTTTTGGAAATATTTACACCGATTCCATACATTCCTCCAGATGAAATACATATGTGCACAGATTTTCCCAGGAATGGCCAACAGTGCTATTACACATTCAGTAATACTCCGTCTAGGACGATGGACGTCAATTCACCGAAATGCCAGGGGTACCGAAAGTGACATCAGAGTTCCTTTAACCACCACTTTCACTTACACACACACACACTTACATACACTCTTTCTCACACATACACACCCGCAAGCATGCACACAAAATACATTTGAAAGCATTTTTTACTTATCTCAGCTGCCATGGAAGGGCCTATTCCAGCCAATTGTCATCTATTTTTAGTACACTACTAGTGAATAATATATTATTGTTCACTATTAACGTAATAATAAATTGACAGAAAACAGAGGCGTCCACAAGAACGAGTTGCTCCTGTGTTCCTGGCACTGAATTTGCCATTTTTGGGGGTCGCAAAGGCAGTGGCTGGGGTCACAAAGGGCAAGCCAGGGATCGCAGCTGCGATCCCTGGTGACCCCTAAATGGACATCCTTGGCTAGGATATATCTCCCCTTTTAACAATTGGACTCCAATGCTTCTCTTCACGAGTGAAGGATTTTGTTAGAGCTTTGGTTTGATGTGCAAATCTTTGGGCCCACATATTAGGATTAGCTTTTAATACATTTGCTGAAAGTCGGTCTGGGTCTTGGGCCCTTTGCTGATTTTGGAGATTTACGGCCTGAAATAAACTTTGGCAGACGGGTTACTCCATCACAAATGTGACAGATATCCCGTCCACGGTATTATGATTCACTTAGAATATAATGAGGTCATAATACGGCCACCGTGATATCTGTTAAATTTGTGACAGAGCAACCCCATCAGCCAAACTCTAACTCTAAATCAGGCCCTTAGTTATTTCTTCAAATTGTTTATAGTTTAATACATTTTTTTCAGCACTTACAGCATCCTTTTGTTTATTAATGGATTTATGCCACTGTTAATTAACAGGTTAAGGTTCAATACAATACTGTCTTGTAATACAATTGATCCAGGATGTTTCATTCTAGAGGATTAGCAACAGATGTTTTCCTATTTCCTGTAGTGTTTCCCATAAACTCCATAAAGAGTTTTGTTCCTTTTATATTAAGAGCACTTATTACCTATATCTACAGTTTTTCTTTTGATTCGATTTTAACCGCCTAAATCTCTCCTATATTGTTTTTTCATTTATATTTAAGAGGTTCTTCTTTATTTGTGTCTAATTTGAATGTTTATTCAAGGTTGCTCTTCAATCAATCAATCAAGATATGTAAAACGCAGCTAATCAGCTGACAGGGTATCCAGGTGCTTGCAGGTACCAGAGGCTTATTTGAACAGCCAGGTCTTGAATGTCCTTCTGAATTCCAGAAGTGAAGCTATAGTCCGGAGTTGCATAGGGAAGCAGCACTAAAATTGTAGGAAAAAGTAAGGCAAAAGTAAGGAGAAACAAGGAAAAAAGTGAGGAGAAGTGACAAAAAATGAGGGAAACCACGGAAAAAGCAATGAAAACGAGAGAAAAGCAAGGAGAAGGCACGCAAAAAAATGGGGAAAAAGCAAGGAGAAAGCAGTACAAACAAGGGAAAAGCAAGAAGTCACATAAAAAACTGGGAGAAAAATAAGGAGAAAACAGTTAGAACAATGGAAAACCAAGATGCAGGCACTCAACAAATGGGTATAAAAGCAAGGAGAAGACTGGAGCAAGAGTGATGCAGCAGCACAGGGAGAGCTGGGACTGGGACCTGCTCTAGCTTTTGCCTTGAGGTTAGCACTCTTTAGTTTCCTCTTTTGAGTTTCCAACCAATTGCTTTTTTTCTAGTGGACACTCTTATTTCCTTAATAAAATTGCTGTACTTTTCCAGTATTTGAGGAGTATCTGAGTTTTATATTTTATTAGCACTGAATATTTCAACATATCCTTTGAGCATTGATTGTTTTGTGCTTTCACCCAGATTACCCTTGTATTATTATTTTTTAATGTGAATATTTGAACAGAATACAACATTTGTCACATTTTACTGCTACAATCCAGTATAGTATAGAGTGGTCTGTGACCACCGATATTACCCACTGTCCATTGTGAGTTTTAACTTCTCAGTGGTACCTGTAAGAAAGTGGAATATTATTGGGGGGGGGGGGGCGACAGCACACATCTCCTCTTCTGATCTTAAGTTCTATAAGGTGTACTGAGGCGGGTTCCTTAAGATGCCACATTTATGCTTGGCACTTACTAGTGGGTGGAGCGGACTCCTGGGTACTTGCTAACCAACGGGGTACTAGTTCCCAATCCCTAGTCTGTCTTCCTTTTCTGTAGTTTCTGTTTGTCTTCTTGCAAACAGGCCCAAACTACAATGTGCAAGTGTGGTGAAAGATGGCTAAAATCTTCAGCTACACTTAACGTGGGCACTCAGCACTGGGGATATGGAGGGAGCGTACTAAGAACATTACTAGTATCCTCCCACAAATAACACTAACATTTAGTTTGAAGCAGGCCATGGACCTGCAACAAAAAATGAGATAGAAATCTGGTAAGACAAAGAAGGTCTGACAGGGGATACACAAGAATTGTGATCTGGTTCTGTTGCATTCTTTTCAAGAGTGCAAATGTTTTACATGTACAGGTCTCTCAGGTATTGTGCCAACAGGCAGGGGTACAGCCTCTAGCCTGAATGTCCATCTGAGATCAGAGTAATCATCCCTGCCCGTTCAGGTCAAGCTGTCAATCAAAGTAGTCTATAGTGGCTGCTGGAAGGAATTTTGCATCAATAAAAAGACTAAGGACCAAATTTACAAGTGGCATGTGCCGCCTCTGTGTCACTTTTTGTGATGCACCAGCGGCTCATGCCGCACACCCATATCTACAAGGCCATGCAAAGCCACTTTGTGTGCTTTACATGGCCTTCTAGATATTGAGTAAGGCAACTCAGCGCAAGTCGCAGTGTTGCTTTACTTTGCGCCAGGGAAGAGTTTCCATGGGTGTTGCGTGGATATTCCCCAACCATTAAAGCCCTCAGAAGCAGGCTACATAATTAATTGAAAAAAATCTAAAAGTTGGGAAATTCACTGAAGAGAACAGAGGAGCTCAGATTCGAAAATGGCTAGATTAGACCTTGTGCGTTAACATGTCAATTCTTGTCTTTTTGTTTCTGTTAGAAATGGGGTCTTTGGTTGGCAGCCAGGTTAACCCCTGTCCAAGCAAGGACCCTCACTCTAGTCAGGATAAAGGAGAATCACCCTCAGTTAACCCCCGCTCACCCCTTTGGTAGCTTGGTAGCTTGGTAGCAGGCAGGCTTAACTTCAGAAGCAATGATTAAAGTATTTCTACCAACACACACAGTAATACAGTGAAAACACTACAAAATAGACATCACACCAGTTTAGAAAAATAGGTAATACTTATCTAAATCAAACAAAACCAAAACAACAAAAAGTTAACATACACAAGTCAAGATATGAATTTTCAAAAGAATATGGTCTTAATCCTCAGGAAACAGTGAGAATGTTGTTGTTACACAAAGTACCTGGTTAGCGTAAACAAATAAAGCCGCACGGACGAACGTGTGTCGGAAAAGGGTAGCGATGTGTCGATTCCTGATTCATAAGGGAGGCCGTGCATCGTTTCCTTCTCCGGCCAGGTCAGCGATGCATCTTTTTTCTCCCTTGCAAGAGAGCAATGCATCGATTTCCAGATGGGGCACCTCAGATCCGCGGAGAGTCGGGTTGACTTGGACGCCCAGGGACGATGCTTGGAAAAAACACTGCGTGGGGTTTGCGAAATTATCAGCTTCCGTGAGCGGGTGTTGCATGTCGTTTCTCCAGCCATGATGCGTCGAACTTCCAGCCACGATGCAGGTGGAGCATCGGTTTTAGCCACGAAGCCGGCGGCATGTAGTTTGTCAGCCACATTGCGGAAGGTGCGTCGAAACTTTCCCAGCACTGCGTTCTGTTTGTGGATTTTCAGTTCTTGTCTGCCAACTTCACCTTTCAAGGGCCCAGGGACTGGATAGGGCACCACTTGGCAGGGCAGGATTCTCAGCAGGGAAGGCATTGATGGCTCTGAGACTTCAACAACAGGAGGCAAGCTCAGTTCAAGCCCTTAGAGATTCTTCTCAAGTAGGAAAGCACAACAAAGTTTAGTCTTTGTCCCCTTTCACAGGCAGAAGTAGCAACTGCAGGATAGCTCAACAAAGCACAGTCACAAGTAGGGGCAGCACTTCTCCTCAGCGCTTCAGCTCTTCTCCTTGGCAGAGGTTCCTCTTGATTTCAGGAGTGATCTAATTTTCAGGGGTTTTGGGTCCACTAATTATACCCCTTTCTGCCTTTGAAGTAGGCAAACTTCAAAGGAAAATCTCTCTTGTTTCTAAGACCCTGCCTTGCCCAGGCCAGGCCCCAGAAACACACCAGGGGGTTGGAGACTGCATTGTGTGAGGGAAAGCACAGCCCATTCATGTTTAAGTGACCACTCCTCCCTTCCCCTCCAACCCAAGATGGCTCTTCAGGATATGCAAGCTACACCCCAGCTCCCTTTGTCTAGAGGAGGGGTGCAAACAGCCCAACTGTCAAACTGACACAGACAGGGAATCCACAAACAGTCAGAGTCACAGAATGGTTTAAGTAAGAAAATGGCTACTTTCTAAAAGTGGCATTTTCAAACACACCATCCAAATCCAACCTTTACTAACAGATGTATTTTTGAATTGTGAGTTTGGAGACCCTTAACTCCATATTTCTGTCTGCTCCCAAAGGGAATCTGCACTTTAATAGCATTTAAAGGCACTCCCCATGTTAATCTATGAGAGAGAAAGGCCTTGCAACAGTGAAAAACAAATGTATCAGTATTTCACTGTTAGGACACATAAAACACATTAGTATATGTCCTACCTTAAACATACACTGCACCTTGCCCATGGAGCTGCCTAGGGCCTACCTTAGGGGTACTGTACATGTAGAAAAAGGAAGGTTTAGGCCTGACAAGTGGGTACAGTTGCCAAGTTGAATTGGCAGTTTAAAGCTGCACACATAGACACCGCAGTGGCAGGTCTGAGCCATGTTTACAGGGCTACTCGTGGGTGGCACAAATAGTGCTGCAGGCCCACTAGTAGCATTTGATTTACAGGCCCTGGGAACCTCTAGTGCACTGCACTAGGGACTTACTAGTAAATCAAATATGCCAGTCATGGAAAGCCAATTACACCTACATTTTACATATGAACACTTGCACTTTAGTACTGGATAACAGTGGTAAAGTGCGCAGAATATCAAAAACAGAGTCCAGAACACATCAACAACCTGGGAAACACAGGCAAAACGTTAGGGGAGACCACGCCAAGGATGCCAATTCAAACAGTTTCTCTGGTTATTGTAGAGTGTTTCAACCTCATAACACAATGATTGGTATGGATGAGTTACTATTGTGAATGAAAATATTGACAATATAGGGAGACCACAATAATCTGCCTTTTGACCCAATTAATGTTGTTATTCTGCACTTGTATTGTACAGGTTTGGGTAAAGGGAGGGGTGGAGCATGATTTGAGAGTTCCATCCATTAGATGCATCTGTGAATACAATGAATGCCTCTAAATTAAATTCCCAAATCTTACTTATGTGGCAAAATGTATGCAGCAAATTCTCTAGTGTAATTTTCATTCATATTAAAACATGTTTTTATGAAATCAACAAAATATATGACAAATAAGTGACAAGTTGGCTTTGGAACTCTGAGCACTTTACCACTGCTAACCAGTGCTAAAGTGCATATGCTCTCCGTGTAAATTGTACTGTTAATTGGTTTATCCCTGATTGGCATATTTGATTTACTGTTAAGTCCCTAGTAAAGTGCAATAGAGGTGCCCAGGGCCTGTACATCAAATGCTTCTAGTAGGCCTGCAGCACTGGTTGTGCCACCCACATAAGTAGCCCTGTAATCATGTCTCAGACCAGCCACTGCACTGTCTGTGTGTGCAGTTTTAAACTGTAAATTCGACTTGGCAAGTGTACCCACATTCCAGGCTTAACCCTTCCCTTTTCCTACATATAAGACACCCCTAAGGTAGGCCCTAGGTAGCCCCATGGGCAGGGTGCAGGGTATGGTTAAGGTAGGACATACACTAATGTGTTCTATATGCCCTGACAGTGAAATACTGCCAAATTCGGTTTTCACTGTTGCAAGGCCTATCTCTCTCATTAGTTAACGTGGAAGCTGCCTTTAAACATGATTAAAGCGTATATTCCCTTTGGAAGCAGATAGATATGTGGAGTTTGGGACCTCTGAAATCACAATTTAAAAATACATCTTCTAGTAAAGTTGGTTTTGAGATTGTGTGTTTGAAAATGCCACTTTTAGAAAGTGGGCATTTTCTAGCTTGAACCATTTTTGTGACTCTGCCTGTTTGTGGATTCCTTGTCTGGGTTAGATTGACATTTGGGCTGTTTGCACCACTCTCCAGACAGTGACACAAAGGGGGCTGGGGTGTAGCCTGCATATTCTGATGAGCCATCTGTGCTAGGAGGGGGGGAAGGAGTGGTCACTCGCACCTGAAAGGGCTGTGCCTGCCCTCACACAATGCAGTCTCCAACCCCCTGGTGTGTGTCTGAGGCCTTGCCTGGGCAAGGCAGGATTTCACAAACAAGTGAGACTTTCATTTGAAGTAAGCCTACTTCAAACGCCAAAATGGGTATAAGAAGAGGACCCAAAACCCCAGACTTTAGACACTTTTTGAGGTAGATACTCTACCTCACAGACACTTCTGGACAAGAAACCTGCTGGGGAAGACTCCCTGAACCAGACCTGGCAAGAGGAACTGCCTGGCTGCCCAAAGGACTCACTGGGTCTGCTTTTCTGAGAAGGACTGCTGCCTTGCAGTTGCCCTGCTGCCTTGCGGCTCCCTGGCTGTGCTGAGAAGTGCCCTCCAAGGGCTTGGATAGAGCTTGCCTCCTGTTCCCAGAAGTCTCAGGACCAAAAAGACTTCACTCCTGCAACTGGGCTCCTTGTGTGGCGAAAATTTGACGCACAGCCTGCTAAAAACAACGCACAGCCTGCCCCGCGGTGAGAAACTCACCGCACGCGGATCTGATGCAGCCCAAATTCGCAAGAAGATCAACGCAGCGCCTGCATTGCGACTGAAACTTTAACGCACTGCCCAATGGATCGACGCACAGCCAACCCGGGACGACGCAGCCCGACTTCCAGAGGGGAATCGATGCAGCACCTGCTGTGCGGGAGAAATTTCCACGCAATGCCCACTGGATCGACGCAGTGCATTTATCCAGATAATTATTATATATTTTTCTAAACACTGTGTGGTGTATTTTTGTGGTGCTATATGGTGTTATTGTATGATTTATTGCACAAATACTTTACACATTGCCTTCTAAGTTAAGCCTGACTGCTCAGTGCCAAGCTACCAGAGGTTGGGCACAGGATAATTTGGATTGTGTGTGACTTACCCTGACTAGAGTGAGGGTCCTTGCTGGGACAGTGGGTAACCTGACTGCCATTTCTAACAGATCGCTACTCCACATTTCCTGGACATTCTGCCACCCGCAGCCTACGGCGCCAGACAGCTGTTAAAAATCACCTTCCCAACCCAGTCCCAGCACAGTTTGTTGAATTCCACGTCATCCAGATGCGTCTCCTGTAGGAGAGCCACATCTGCCTTTTTGGATTGGAGATAGGAGAGTACTTTTTTCCTTTTCACGTAATGGGTCAACCCATTAACATTCAAGGAGATGACATGAAGTGGGTTAATGGGGGCAGCAACGTTGCATGCCATAATACCAAGAAGTGATGAATAGACGGGGGATTAGTGGAGGGTGGAGTTGAGGGGATACTATGAGGGCAGAAGAAGGGAGTGCAGCTCAGTGGTGGGATGAAAGGAGAAAGGGAAAGATGGGGAAATGAAGAGATGGAGGGGTAGCGCCGGGTGCCTACCAACAGTGGCTCAAAGAAGATAAGGTGAGTTGGGATGGGGAACAGAGAGCGAGGGTCCTGAGGAATGGAAAATAGAGGGTAGAGAAGGAGAAGTTCCGAGTTGAGGGGGCGGAAGAAGGGTGTGTGGAGGGGGCAGGAAGAAAAGCAGCAAAGCAGAGAAAATGTTGGTTGAGATGACTAGTGCTAGTGGGGAGAAAACCCCCAAAGACTCGGAGCTGTAGACTATGGGTCAGAGCCTGTGGAGACAACGCATCTGTGGAAGAACTCCAAAGGAGACCTGGGGGGGCCTAGAGGACAAGCGGAAGTGGGGTCGAGTGAGGGGCCGGCTGGGGGAAGGGAAGGGGGAGGAACAGAGGAGGTGTAGGAGGATAGAGGTGTTTGTGTGGACGATATCCAGAAGACAAAGGGCAATGATAACAAAGAAGCAAGCAGGCAAGGAGGGGCATAGTATGGGGAGAACCTGGCGCGCCCGGAGGGGGGAGAGTGCCCATATCAGAATCAAAGGCCCAAACCCCTAGTTCAGCTATTGGGGGAGGAGAGGGGGGAGGAAACAGGAGGGGAAGGAGGGAGGTAGGGAAGGTGTGCAGGCACTGACAGAGGCCATGGCACCAGTCCCTGGTCGCTGAAGGGAGGTGCTATTAAAGGTGGGTGCCAATAGACCGGGTGTCTGACTGATGCCACGCCCTCAGCAGCAGAGATAGAGGGGCATCCTTGGCCGTAGGATATAGTTCAGATTCAGGAGGCATCTACAACAACATTACCTGCAACAGTGAACAGAACTTGAACTTGATGTAGTCAGACATCCATCCTTACCCCAGCTCACACCCGCCCCAGAGAGGCAAGTGAGGTGGGAAATGTGTGATGGCCTCGAGAGCAATAGAGGAGAGGAGGCATTACCGTGCTAGGCAGTGAGTAACCAATGGAACATGCAGTGAGAGTGAGTTTAACGTATGTGCACCCCTCAATAAATGTTCAGAGTCCGCTCATTTAGACCCATAGGTTCTACAAAAATGCATTAGGAGGGTTGCTTTCCTACAGTGTGGAGTGCAGTACTGTACTCATAGTTCTGCCTCCGTCTCTGGTGCACGTCTGATCCTCTCCACTGCCAAAAGATCAGATGGGTGAAGTCGTAGGCTTGAGAGGTGAGCAGGAGTTCTCCCTGTCTGATGGTTGGGTGTGGTGCGCCACAGCTAAAAGTGCCTGGTCCCTATCTCCATGAGGTCTCAGTAGTTCCTCCTGGTGTCTGCTTCTATGTCTGGCCGTGCCATCACCGCTGTTGTATCCATCCACTGACGTATATGAAGACGGTGTGCCCGAGCAGTCCTTACCTAGCTCGAGGGTGGTATTGATTGGATCGTGTCCATGGCTGTGGTCGTCAGACTGTCCAAAAAGAGACATAGATCTTGCGGATTATAAAAGTCTTTTGATTGCCCATTTTTGGTGATCCACATGTGTGCCTGTTCAATAAGCCATATTTAACTTCCAGTTGGCGAAGATGAGGCCGGAGTGCCAAAAATGCCTTGCGACGCTTGTTGGTTTCTTTTCAGAAGTCTGCAGCGATGCAGATCTCACATTGATTGTGACGGAACAGTCCATGGGTGCCGGCTCCATGAGTATCTGTCGGACCTGTGTGTGGCGCAGGAGGCAAGCAATGATTGGTCAGGGTCGAGACGCTCCATCCGGTCTTTTCGATCCCAAATATAGTTGCTTTTTTTGTACTTCATTTTCCCAGTCCCATGGTACTGTGGTGCTTTAAAAATGGGGCCCAAAAGAGGCCCGCTGGGACCCACCACAAGAACCAAAAGTTCAGGGTACCCCGACTCTTTCACCTTATCTAGTATATTTAAAAAATGTTCATGCCACAATGACCAAGTTCCTATATCCTTTAATGGCTGTCCCAATATTTTTTCTGATATTGCAGCCTGCCAATCAGAGAGCTTTCTCCAATGGGACCAATCATAATGCTTTATTTTTAAAATTACCTGTCTCACAGGTCCATCAATATATCTTTATTTTTGTAACCTAATTTTCTCCAAAACTGCTGAACAGACTTACACAAATCACAAAAGGTATGCTTTCTGGGTAAAAATAGAGCTTTCTGACAAATTTGGTTTTAATTATGTTCAGTAGTTTTGGTAGTAGTGGTGTCTAAAATTTCCCATGGAAATTGCATGGGAAAATTGTGTTTTGATGAGCCTCCTTTTTCCCTGGCCCCACTTAATGGATCAGCCCGAGATTTTCAAAGAAGAAATTAAGGTAAATTAACTTTTTTTTGGGAAGGTTTGTAAGGCTTCATGAAATTGCACCAAAGTTATTAGTAGGAAAAAATACCAGTCTTTCTAAGTACAGTTTCATCTAACTTCAACTACACAGTGTTGAAGTGTTAATGTTGTCTTGTTCTGCAAAATAAACCTTATTGCACCTTCAGCTGGAAGTGTGGTCAACTTTCTCTGCCACATACAGGAAGGGAAACTGAGGCTCCCTACCATGTCTGAGAAGATGGGAAGCAAGCAAGCATGTCCATTGTGTGTATATATATATATACATATATATGCACATGTATTTATATATATGTATATGAAACAAAGGTTACAGAAACGCTATAGTTAGGCTCACATTTTAAATGTACAAAACCATAGAAATTCACATGCGCTAGAGTTATATCAAGTAACTATACCTTGTGTCCAAAGGTAACTATAACTCGCACCCTCAACATGCACAGTTTTTTCAGCAAATATTTTACTGCGAATATTACATTGATATTATCAGTGATGTTATTCAAGATGTCATGAGGGCTGTAATTTGTGCGGTAATTAGGAGTGCATGGTTAGAGCATCAGTTATAGTTGCCTTGGGGCACGAGTTATAGTTACTTGAGATATATCTAACTATAACAGGTCAACTTCCATGGTTTTGTATGTTTTAAATGTGAGCATAACTATACCGTCCCTGGAAACTTTGGTTTTTCCAGTGAATTTCTATGGTTTTAAAATTCTATTTCCTAACTATAAAGTCGCTGTAGGAGGCTAGTCTGGTTTGTAGTGGGAACCTTGGGTATTTACACCTTATACCAGTTCCAGTTATCCCTTTTTAGTGAAATGTCATAGTGTTCTAGCAGCTTAGGCTGATAGAGGTAGCTATAGCAGAGCAGCTTAGGCTGAACTAGGAGACATGCAAAGCTCATGCAATACCACTTATAGTTACACAGTACTTATACACAAGTAAAGACAATACTCAGTATTACCAAACATAAAGGTAGTTTATTTGGGTGACACAGTACCAAAAATATCTTAGAGGCAATACTCCTTCTGGAGGTAAGTATTATACACAATATATACACTAGACACCAAAATAAGGTAAGTAATTAGACATAGAATAGTGCAAACAATAGGAAATGCTATATATTGCAATGGGAGAAAATAAGTCTAGTGTCAACACAAACCATATACTAAGAAAGTGGAATGTTAATCATGAATTCCCCCTTAGACAAGTGTAGTGTATGTAGAATTGCTGGGAGAGTAAGAATACAGTAAAGGTAAGTAACTTACCTCACCCCAGAGCCCGGAAAAGCAGGAGTAAAGTACTGCAAGATTCCTTAGTACACACTACACCTCGTGATTGGGATTATTGAAAGAACCAACCAAGTCTGCAAACAACAAACAGTGTATTCCTGGACCTGAAGACCGGCAAAAGAAGGAGACCAAGTCCAGAAGTCGAAAGAACTTCCAGAAAGGGCAGGAGCCAACCTAGAAGCGGGTGCAAGAGAAGAGTCCCTGGTTAGACGAAGACTGCAGAAATGCACCCCAGGAAGATGCCAATGGGTTCCTGCATGATGCAAAGGATGTCCCACGTCGTGAAGTTGGATGCAGGCACTGGATTCCTCCAACAAGCCTTGGTTCCGGCAAAGTTGCGTTTTGTGTCAACTAGGCGCTATCTGGACTCAGGAGGGGCCTGGGGGCCTCAACTCTATGTGAGGAGGAAGAAGGGTCTCTCAGCACTTCAGAGAGCCATCAGAGTACCAGATAGCACCCGCGGGAGTCCCAGGACACAGGACAAAGGAGGTGCAACGTGCAGTTGGTGCAGCACTACAAAGGAAGGTCCCATGCCGCCGGAAAACAACTCAGTGAGTTGAGCATTGCAGGATAGAGTGCTGGTGACCTGGGCTAGGCTGTGCATGAAGGAATTTTGCAAATAGTGCACAGAGGCCTCAGGTGGTGAAGAAGATGTGGTTCATAGGGGTAATGTCGTTCTGGGCGAAGGCAAGGTCTTACCTCCTCCAAATTGCGACAGCAGGACCTCAGGACAGTCTGTGTCAATGGGGTCCACCCTCTGTGTTCGAAGGAGCGTGCTCGTCACTGTGAGAGGAGTCCAAGAGAACTGGTCATCGATTTAGAAGGTGTCTGGCTGAGCAGGGGAGTGACTCCATCACCCCAACTGAGAGATTTCTTCGGTCCGTCTGCTGCAGGGTGAAGACAGGGAGTCCTCAGAGCGTGCACACTGTGGAAACTGTTGCAGTTGCTGACTGGAGCTGAAGTTGCAGAAGAAAAGTATCCCTTGTGGATACTTTGTTGCTGTTACAGTGGTTCCTGAAGCAGGCTGCAGTTGATCCGAGGTCAGAGGATGAAGTAGCAGTTGCAGAGGATTCCTGCTGGGAACTTGGAAGTAGAATCCGAAGAAAACCCACAGGAGAGACCCTAAATAACCCTGAGAGGGGGATTGGCTACCTTATAGGTAAGGACCTATCAGGAGGGGTCTCTGATGTCACCTGCTGGTACTGGCCACTCAGAGGCCTCCAGTGTGCCCCACACCTTGCAAAGCAAGACGGCTGATGTCTGGGACACACTGGAGGAGCTCTGGGCACCACTGGGTGTGATGGACAGGGGAGTGATCACTCCCCATTCCTTTGTCCAGTTTCACGCCAGAGCAGGGGACAAGGGGTCCCTGAACCGGTGTAGACTGGCTTATGCAAGGAGGGCCCCATCTGTGCTCTTCAAAACATTTTCCAGAGGCTGGGGAAGGGTACCCCTCCCCAGCCTGTATCACCTATTTCCAAAGGGAGAGGGTGTAACATCCTGCTCCCAAAGGAAATGCTTTGTTCTGCCTTCCTGGGACTGAGCTGCTCAGACCCCAGGAGGGCAGAACCCTGTCTGTGAGGTGGCAGCAGCTGTAGCTGCAATGCAAGCCTCAGAGAGTGGGTTTGGGAGTACTGGGGTCCATAGTGGAGCCCCCAGGATGCATGGAATTGGCTCCCCAATGCCGGATTTGGGATGGGGGGACAATTCCATGATCTTAGAAACCTTACATGGCCATATTCGGAGTTACCATTGTGAAGCTACATATAGGTATTGACCTAAATGTAGTACACGTGTGTAATGGCGTCCCCGCACTCATAAAGTTCCAGGAATTGGCCCTGAACCATGTGGGAGCATCTTTGCTAGTGCAAGGGTGCCCTTACACTTAGGGCCAGATGTATCATACAACCGGTTTGCGATTCTCAAATAGCGATTTTTAAGAAATCGCTATTTCAGAAATGCAAAAAGGTATGTATGATTTTTGCGATTCGGTAATAGCGATTTCTTAAAAATCGCAAATGCTATAACCGAATTGCAAATAGAGAATCTGTCCCCATTCGCACCTATGGGCCTGTTGGCCCATATATGCGAATTGTTTGCATTTCCAAAATTGCGATTTCTTAACCAGAAATCGCAATTTTGGAAAACCCCAGGGTGCTGGGGGCCTAAGGCCCCCTCTGCTGCACCCCAACATTTTTTGGGGGGACATGTAAGGTGCACACATGTCAAAAGGGCATGTGTGCCTTACATGTACATTTCAACCTGGTGGTAAATAGCGATTCCTAAATGCCCAAATCGCATTAGGAATGGCTTCATACATGTGCTAAGAAATCGCAAATAAGGAATCCTTATTTGCAATTTCCTATTTAGAGAGTTGCAATTTGCGACTCTCTAAACAGGGTCGCAATTTTAAGGAATCGCTATTTTTGCGATTCCTTAAAATTGCGTTCAGAATGTCTTTCATACATTCTGAACTGGCTTTTTGCATTCGCAAACGGGCATTCGCACTGTTTGCTAATGCAAAAAACCTTGATACATCTGGCCCTTAGTAACTTTGCACCTAACCTTCAGCAAGTGAAGGTTAGACATATAGGAGACTTATAAGTTACTTAAGTGCAGTGAAAATGGCTGTGAAATAACATGTGCACTATTTCATGCAGGCTGCAATGGCAAGCCAGTGGAAGGGTTTGTCTGAGCTCCTTATGGGTGCCAAAGAAACTCTGCAGCCCATAAGGATCTCCTGCAACCCCAGTGCCCTGGGTACCTAGGTATCATATATTAGGGACTTATAAGGGGGTCCAGTGTGCCAATTGAGATTGGTAAATGAAGTCACCAGCCTATAGTGACAAATTTAAAAGCAGACAGAGCATAAGCACTGAGGTTCTGGTTAACAGAGCCTCAGTGACACAGTCAAACACTGTACACACACATTAGGCCATAAACTATGAGCACTGGGGTCCTGACCAGCAGGATCCCAATGAGACAGGCAAAAACATACTGACATACAGGTAAAAATGGGAGTAACAAGCCAAGAAAGATGGTACTTTCCTACAGTCATGGTAGCCTTTGTGAATTTCTGTGGGTTTTTTAACGTATAGTAATCTTCATTACTATACGTTAATCCAACCACTGCTGCATGACAACTATGGGCTGTGTTGGGACACTAGCTATGGGCTGTGCTGGGACACTAGGAGTCATAGTCACTGCAAGGCTTATTATGCCCACTGTGCTATATAGCAGCTTAGTCACCCTAAGGCTTAGTCACCACATAGTCACCATAAGGCACATTGGGGGTCATTCTGACCCTGGCTGTAAATACCGCCAGGGCGGGGGTTGGCGGTAGCAGCGCCAACAGGCTGGCGGTGCTCCGCCGGGCATTCTGACCGCGGCGGTACAGCCGCGGCCAGAAGCGGAAAGGCGGCGGTGTACCGCCGACTTTCCGCTGCCCATGGGAATCCGCCATGGCGGCGCAGCAAGGATTCTGACACCCCATACCGCCATCCTGTTCCTGGCGGGTTGCCCGCCAGGAACAGGATGGCGGTATGGGGTGTCGTGGGGCCCCTGGGGGCCCATGCAGTGCCCATGCCAATGGCATGGGCACTGCAGGGGCCCCCGTAAGAGGGCCCCACAAAGAATTTCAGTGTCTGCTTTGCAGACACTGAAATTCGCGATGGGTGCAACTGCACCCGTCGCACCTTACCACTCCGCCGGCTCCATTCAGAGCCGGCTTCCTCGTGGGAAGGGTGTTTCCCACTGGGCTGGCGGGCGGACTTTTGGCGGTCGCCCGCCAGCCCAGTGGGAAACCCAGAATGACCGCCGCGGTCTTTTGACCGCGAAATGGTCTTCTGGCGGTTCCCGCTTGGTGGGCGGCTCCCGCCGCCCGCCAAGCTTAGAATCAGGCCCATTATGCCCAGTGTGCAACATAGCCGCTTAGAGCTACAGCAACTATTGGATTGCAGTGAGTTTCACTACAGCACCTTAGCAATTAGCACTTTAGTTAGCATATTTGTGCATCAACTTGTGTTACGCTGCCATGTAGCAGGCTTGGAGCCATTGCAATATTTGGACAGCAGCAAGTGCCAATTTCAACACCTGAGCACTTTAGAATGTACAACAAGTTGCACTTACAACTTCTGATAGTTCTTGGAATGTGTTGCTATATGTACAATTCCCAGGTTGACATTGCCCATAAAGATCTATATGCCCCAGTACAAAACGCATAGTAGTAAATATAAGGGTACTATCGACGGGCATAGTCCAGTACTAGTCTAATATTGTGTGTTTAAAGGTTTAACCTCATGGTTTGACGAATTTTCGCTTACAACACTTTACAGTGAGAATATGTTTGCATGTGTCAGCCAATTGGTGCCTTTGCATATTATGTAGTGCCTTATAAGCCAATGGGCTGTATGAGAAGACGGCTGCGTAACGAGAATTTGTGTACATTGGCACGTAGCATTCTTCAACAAACGGTTGTTTATATCCAGGTCGTGGTGACGAGGACTGGTCATCTCTGTCTGTGTCTGTATAACAAAGTGGATGCAATGACTGAATATTCTACCTGAGATGGTTGATTCCTACAGTTTTGTGCGGATGATATCGGATTATTATAATAGAGAGTTTTTTAGGCTTTTTTCCTCACGGGTTGAGCCATTTTCAGCACCCAGCGCTTAATAATGAGTATGTTTACATGTATCAGCTAATTGGTGCTCTATCAGAGTAACTAATGCCTGATAAGCCAATGGGTCATATGAGTAACCAAAGCAGTCGACTGAGCGAGGAGATGCACTGTATTATGGCACGTAGCACTTTTCAACATATAGTTACGTGTATCGAGGATGGGGTGATGACATTTGGTCATCTCTGTCAATATGTCAGCGGATGTCATATGGTTGATCGCTATGACTTTGTGTCAACGACATCGGATGTTCGAATATCATGTATTTGCGAAAATTATAATTTACAGCCCTCTAGGAGATATGATATACGTGCTGAGGGTAACTTGACATTAGTATCTATACAACAGTGACTCTGTGTAGCACCTGGACTTGAATGATGTAACAATTGCCATCAGCGAGTGCTTTTCACAAAATTTAGGGAGCACTAACAATATTGTGCGTACTGTTGCAATGGAGGCACTGTACATATGTTTAATGGTTTAGAATTGTGACTATTGCACGAAGGTTGATTTATCCTTATAAGGGAGTCTGTGTAAACCTTACCAGTAACAGAAGTGTATATGTTGTTGAAGGTGCAACAAGTATGATTTTTTATAGTAGTATCTTCATTACATTGAAAATGACCAATATGATACGGTGCACTGTCATGGCTCCCATGGAGGGCTGGAAGACACACCCCTGCAGGAGGAGCCTAGTGTATCCTTGTCAGTGACAGTGCAGTCAAAGAGGGACCAGTTTAAAGTAACTGTGGTGTGGGGATCATGGTTGCCCAGTTGAAGGCCTTATCCAAAATGTGTTGGCGTCCTGTGTGTGTTTTGGTGCAATTTCACTATTGGAGACAATAAACAAGTAATGATCTGAACAGACTCACTGATCGACCTCCTTGCTGTATTTACCTCTGGCTGCGCTGCGGCGATTCTGGTGGGGGAAGTACTACCGAAGGTGTTGATATCTATATCTATCTATATAATGTTTGTAGATATATATATATATATATATATATATATATATATATATATATATATATATATATCTTCACTGCTGTGGTTTCAGCAGTGCCGTGTGGCACCAGATCGCCGGTGGTGCTGTCTGCCGCTTCGCCACTGCGGCTAAAATCCCAAATTTTCTCCTCGCACAATAGAAAGAAGGACAGCACTCAGGATGCCAGTTTCGGCAAACAAATGCCTTTCTCAACCACTTATAGTTATCTCAAGTAACTATAACTCATGCCCTAAAGTAAATAGCACTCGCACCCCCACCATGCATGGAATTTCCATCAATGATGTAATTTCATATTGTTGCAGTGATAAAATCAATGATGCCATAGAAAATGCCATGAGAGATAGAATATGAAGTAACGTTTAACCTTTGTTTTTTAAGTGAATGTCTAAGGTTTTCTTTCAATTTAAATTAAGATATAATTACTCTTATTAACAGTAAAGTCACTTCAATCTTTTTTTAAGTATATTTCCAGTTTTTTAATGTAAACAAAATTAGCATGGGAGCACACAGCAAAGTAAGATGTCCATAGCCGTAGGCGAGGGGTTGGCCTATTGGCTTTATTGAGAGGTCAGCGCATCAACGTATATAAAGCAGACCTATCAGGACCTAGGCAAAAACATTATGCACATATGTAGAATATCAAGGCAACTAAGGTATTTTTCACAAATTAAAAAGCATTACCTAACTACATTGATGTGACGTTTTAGCTATTATAATTATCCCTTTGAAAGGTTTACTTGACATTTTAAAAATTAAGTAGTCATTAGCCGTCAATTCCACGTTCTAAAAACACATTTTAATAATGGAGGAAAAGGACTGGGAAAGGATCCAAAAAACAATGATGAAAGGAAGGGAGGGGAATGGAAAGAACATGGTGTGTTGGTATTTTTCTAAGCTGCTCTTTCATGATATCATAGAACTTTGTATGAAAGGGGACTTACACAAAGGAGGCATTGTAAGGATTAGACCTGGACTGAGCTTTGTACATAATACTGTTGGCATCCATAATCATTTATGGTCCTGTGACTGACTGCTTTAGCAATAAAGCCTCCTGTCAACCTACATACTGTGTTCCTTTTCTATCTTTTCACTTTACCAACAAACTTCCAATACCAAATGTAAAACTAAGCTGCATACACAAATACATTTAAAATTCAAAAAAGGGATGTGGGGGATACAATAAATCTAATCACTAGCGTTCTTTCACCAACCATGTCACCTCAGTTGAATTCAGCCATGTGCATGTCAGAATTCACCCGGCTCCAATGGGAGCGGTCCAGCCTGAACTACCAGGCCATGTCCTCCCCGAACTGAAACACAGGCAAACTAAAACTGGTTTCACTCTACTTGGGGCTCTTCAGTCAAGTCCAGCTTATTTCCAGTGGCATAGAGAGCACAGGACCCACATCTGGGCATACCCTTGACCACTTAGGGCATTACATAAAAAACAGAAAATGTGATGGGGGATACTTGCAACAAGTCTAATCACTGGCAATTGCTTGGGGTAGCATTCCAGCCAATTGTTCTTTTGCCCACTATGCCACCTCAGTTTGGACCCAGTCATATTCAAATCAGTCTTGACCCTGCTCCATTAGAACAGTCAAGCCTGAACTGCCAGGCCTGGACTTAATTGAACGGAAACACAAACAACCCAAGACTGGTTTCGCCCTGATTGGGGCTCTACAGTGCTCCAGAAGCTGAAGAGAGAGTAGATTTTTTATATAGGTTCACACTATCCTTCTCAGCCATGTGATAATAAAGTATTATATTTTGAGTAAAACATGTACTTCCAGTCGCAGCAGCTTCCTGTTAGTTGAATGCCCAGGAAATGAAGAAATGAGGGGTATCCTTTTATCATCAAAATCATGGTTAGTGTTCTAGAAAGCTAAAATAAGGTTATATTTTCTATGAGGTCTCAAATGCCTACTTCATTTCTTTCAGTAAATCACTCTGCCATTCAGAGTCAAATTATTACTTTCAGCACCATCAGCAGTCTGTCAGTTAGCTCCTGGGTAATCAATTGCAGAGTCACTAAAGATTTCTAATGAACAACTAGAGGACAAACATTTTGTATTAAAATAAAGTGAGGGACTCCTGAATGCCATTCTGTTGCAATATAAGCTGTTGAATTTAAAGCCTTACCTGAAAAGCCGGTTGACTCATAAGAGCATGATATGCAATCTCAAGGTTGCAAATGTGAGGGGAGGTGTGGAGTTTTAGTAATTTGAGGCATAATGCATATTAATGTCTGCTTAAGCATAACATCCCCTTTGCACATCTGTTTACTCACCCTATATCCCCCTGTAACTCACAACATCTTGTATCTTGTAAGGTTTTAGGTGCGATGGGAGGGCACAAGGGCAACCCAACAATGACCCCCCAAAATTTAAAAAAGAATGAGAAATGAACAGCCTTTCATTTATTATTGACTACTCTGTGCATGGAACACTCAATAATGGCCTGAGAGGGCTTTTTGCAAAAGTTTTTTTAGATCTCAGTGGTGCCCTTAGAAGGGGCAGGGAAAGCACAAGCATTTATTTAATGAAGTTGAGGGCTGCTGGAAGTGTAACAACCCACAAGAGGAAAAACACCAAGGGGGTGATTCTGACCGCGGCGGACGGCGGTCGCCGCCCGCCAAGCGGTTCCCGCCGAAAGACCGCTCTGCGGTCAAAAGACCGCGGCGGTCATTCTGGCTTTCCCACTGGGCCGGCGGGCGACCGCCGAAAGTCCGCCCGCCAGCCCAGCGGGAAACACCCTTCCCACGAGGACGCCGGCTCAGAATGGAGCCGGCGGAGTGGGAAGGTGCGACGGGTGCAGTTGCACCCGTCGCGAATTTCAGTGTCTGCAAAGCAGACACTGAAATTCTCCGTGGGGCCCTCTTACGGGGGCCCCTGCAGTGCCCATGCCATTGGCATGGGCACTGCAGGGGCCCCCAGGGGCCCCGCGGCACCCCCTACCGCCATCCTGTTCCTGGCGGGAGAACCGCCAGGAACCGGATGGCGGTAGGGGGTGTCAGAATCCCCATGGCGGCGGAGCGCGCTCCGCCGCCATGGAGGATTCTCAAGGGCAGCGTGAAGTCGGCGGTACACCGCCGACTTTCCGTTTCTGGCCGCGGCTGAACCGCCGCGGTCAGAATGCCCAGAGGTGCACCGCCAGCCTGTTGGCGGTGCTACCGCCGACCTCCGCCATGGCGGTAATTACCGCCAGGGTCAGAATGACCCCCCAAGTCTCCTGTGCCATGGAATCCATGACACCAAGAGAGCTTATCATATTTATTCAAAGCACTAAAAACTGGAGCTGTATGTTCTTCAGCTGGAGTGCAGGGACCACTTGTGGTTGGTTCCATGGCTGCGGTTTGTGGCCTGAAAAGTGTTTAAAAAAGACTCAAAGACATAATTAATGTTTTATTTTTTTAAATAATGCTTTATTGAAAATATAATCATTATTATTAAACTTTGGATCATGACACTTTATTAAATATACATTTAATTATAGTTACTGGTTATTTTTTGACAAAGCTAATAGGTCTGTTTTATATACATTGATGTGCTGACCTCTTGATGAAGCCAATAGGCACTCTGATCCTTTGACAAAGCCAATGTGTCTGTTTTCTTTAAAATGACACCCTTTATGTTGTTATATGACATGCCAGGGCCTGCACCCAAACCCCGACCAAGCACGGCCAAACCTCATGCACAGTAGCTGGTTGGTTACCTACCGGTTTTTGGGAGCAGGACCTGACAACAGGCCAGGCCCAGCACCTAACAACAAGCCTCACACAGCAAGCAACATCTTAATTACATTAACAACATCAGAATTCACTGAAAAAAACAAGGGTGAAATTGATGTTTACGTTGTTAGTATTTGTAGTATTAGCTTACTTTGCAAGTAAAGGAACCCTTAGAAATTCACTGGAAATTCCAAAGGATAAAGGGATGTTATAGGTAGGTGAAAATGTCAGTTTAAGCATGTCATTTTAAACAATCAAAACCTCTGAAATTTACCACTTATAGTTATCTCACGTAACTGCAACTCATGCCCTAAAGTAACTATAACTTGTTCTCCCCATGCACTTACTTTCCTTATTGCACCACTCATGACATGATCCATAACATCATGGAGAACATGACTGCAACAATCGAAATACATAATTGATAACGTCACTGTGCTTGGTGGAGTTGTGAATTCCAGTTACTTTAGGATACAAGTTATGGTTAATCGAGATACGTGCAAATGGTGATTTATTGTGGTTTTGTTCATTTAACATGGTATGATTTGAATGAATTTTTCATTTAACTATAACATCTTTTTAGCCCTTGTTTTTTTTCAGTGAATTTATGACACTGTTTGCACCACCACCCAGGGTCTAAAAGCACGGGAGCCTGCAATGTGTTTTTTGCTGCAAATTTGCTTCATTTATTTGAAAAACAATTTGTTTTTGGCACTGAGGTTGTCCTTTTGGGATATCCCGACCAGTCCTGTGGGGAAGAGTATACCTATGCTGCCCCTTATATCTTTTTTTAACCTTTTTTCTTCCTAGTACTCATGACTGAGTTCCGAGTCCTAAGATGCCTGCTGTCACATCGTTGTTGATGTGGTGGCAGCCAACCAGATCTTTTTTGGAGATCTGTTGCACCATGGCTCATCTGCAGCATAAAACATCTATATTTTTTAGCCTAAGTATCTCCAAGACTATTTGGCTGCATTTGCACCAAGTTGCAAAAGGCACACTTTCTGGAACAAGATCTAGGTTTCTGCCTAACATGGTGTTAATCCATTCAGTGGTTTTTGCTGTAGCTGTGTCTAATTTTCCTAGGGGAAAATAAATAGGGAAAACATGTTTTTCTACCCCCTTTTTCTCTCCCCTGTTTTGATGGATTCCCACAAAAAACTCCAGGAAGAAACTGGGATTTATGAAACTTAATTTTTTTAAAGTTTTGTGAAGATTTGTTAAACTGTGCCAAAGTCATAAGCAAACCAAAAAAAACATTTCCTATGGAAGCACGGTCATACCAATAACTACCCAGTGGCAAACACCACTGAGTAATATATATATAGAGATTTATAAATAAAAACAGAGGTTAAAGTTATGTTATAGTTAGGTATGCTTTTCAGTTTTTAGCTTAACTTTAAAACAAACAATGGGTATTCACTGAAAAAAACATAAGTTAAAGTGTCATTATAGTTCAGAGAAGAAATAAGGTAAAAACTACTGAAACTACCAAGTATAGTTTACTGTGCAACGTGCACCCTAGCTATGCATTGTTTATGCCCTCACATATTAGATCATGCATGACATATTAAATGGCAACATTGATGACATCACTGATGCCATCTCAAAATGATGTAATTAATGCCATCTCCTAAATGGTTTGTCTAACAATTTTTCATTCATTTAAAATGCCTCAAAAATACTGAAGGACATCCCTTACCTCCTTCAAAAGACACCTTTAATGGAAAATTGTACATAGCACCCTTGTGAAAACACTTTTGATTTAAGAAAAACTTTGAAACACAGAAATATGAGTTGGTGGATTCAGAACCACTTAATGCCCTGCAGATTTCTCGATTTTTGACATCTTTAAATTGAACCTCTGCTATTTGTATATCTCAATAATTGAGTGTATTTTACCACAAGCTTCTGCGAAATGACCTTGAGTCATAACTCCTGTAACTACCTTTCAAAGTAAGGCCCATTGCTGCATAGCTGACGTATGATGCCGTGTGCTAGTTACACATCATCTCAGTATTGGCACACAGGAGCCAAAAGGGATTTGAATACATTGGTTATGGGTTGTACAAGCAAGGTATATTTGCAACAAAAAATAAATAGGCTTCCACAATTCCGGTGCATATCCATTTCTAAACGAGCTTTTCTAACTAGCTTTCAGAATTCCTTTGCCTTAGCAGCAGCTTTCATTGTACAATGGCCATTGTCACAGGAAGTATGGGGCTAGACAGTGCAGGTGTCTTGTGACAACTTCTCCACCGGGTTTCTTTCAGGTAGGCAACCTTATTTCTTGGGTCTGGACCAAATGAATTCTCCAGCCTCAGTAGAAAGGTCCGACAGGGGTAGCAGGCTTCACCACCAATACCTTGTGACTAGCAAATGGCTAGTAACTTTAGCCCTGTAGCAGCTTTTTGTACTGAAATATCCAAGACATAGCTTCAAACACCTTTCTCTAAAATTGTCTGTCATGCAGAGAACTTAGGGCCAGATGTAGCAAACCGTTTTACCCATTCTGTGTCTATGGGAAAATGTGTTCGTACATATGGCCTTTACTCTACTGCGAGGCGGCTCCTCGTGGAAGCAGAGGAGTGTCGTCCGACTAAAAAAAAAAACCCAGAGCTGAAAAATAAAATGGTAATATAGTTTATATATTACCATTTTATCTTTCAGCACCCCGTCCTGAACCGTGTTTCAGGATGGGGCAGGGTAATAGCTGCTGACTGGCAGCAGCAGGGAGCTCTGCACTTTAGTTTAAAGTGTGCATATCCCTTTGGCCAGTCGTCTTGCTTCAAAGACAGCTGGGTTAGAGAAAGCAGAGACCTCCAGCACTCTTGTGAGTGCAGAGAGAGGCCACTCCCTCCAATCCTGACGCTGCTCTCATGCTGTCTATCAGCATGAGAGCAGCGTCAGGATTGGTTAGTGAAGCTTCCTGGTTTCGCTTTTGAGAGGAGAGGAGAGCAGTATGCCATGAGGACAGGGTGAAGGTAAGTGCCTTTTTTTCAAAACGTTTATTATTGTACACCCCACTATTCTACGATTGTCTATTTGGTGCATCTCAGATAGAATGGCTGTAACAGGGCATTTTAAAGGGTAATATCAGTGGTGATCACTCTTATGCGAGTAGGATAATAATTATTGGACCTTCTGACACTTACAGCTTGCACCCATCTGATCAGGTAGCTATTCTGGGGATACAAATCCATCAAAAGAGCCCTTTAATGATAGTTAAATAGGGAGTCCTTCGTTCCCTCGTCCTTCGCTGCCTCACTCTCCAGATTCCAAATTTCTGCCTGCCCAGCTCGTCCTACTGAGAAACGAAGGAAAACATTATCTAAACAGCTTCGATCTGCTGAAGCACCTACATTCTGTTCTTTCCCTACTTTCCAGTCCCAAAGGAGGAGAGATCTTGAAGGGCATTTGTAAACTGGAGTGCCTGCGGGGATAAACACCCCTCTCTCCCGGCCTTTCCTCCTGTGAAAAAGGTGTAAACAACCGAGGTCAGCCAGGAATATGTACCTTTGTTAATCAGGGCAGCTGAGTTTAGGCAGAATGCATTTAAAATTTCTAAAAACAGATAAAGCACAAGAGTTAATTAAAATCATAGCTGTCTAATAAAATTTTTATACAGGATTGCCTTTCTGGTTTTAATTCGTATTTTACATTGAAAATATATTCTGCAGCCTTGCTCTAGTTTAGTACATGTGTGCTTTCTAAAATCAAATGTTAAAGTTTAGGTGACAGTGGCAAATCATTCTCATTCACTCTTTTACACACTCTGGAGCACACTATTTGAGCATACTAGTAATTTATAAAAGTGCAGGTACGACAACTATAGAATAAAGAAGTTGCCCCTTGTAACAGCTCACGTGTGTTTTTTTAGACCTCACCAACGTTGGCTGTCAAAAGTATCAGATGTCCCAAGAAAATAATGGTGTGAAATAGAGCAAAAAGATGACTTACTCAAAATGTATGTTTAATGCTCTTCTCTTTCCATCCTCCTAAAGTTGGCTTTTTAGTCATGACAGGTGTAAGGACCTAGGCAAAACAACACTGCTCCTTGATAAATGGCCTCATAAACTGACCTAAGGTACAGCCTGGTGTCCCATCGGTGGTGGCAATCCTTGCCACAGTTAAGCATCGTCTTGACACAGAACCAGTCCTGCGTACAAGTGACTTACCAACTGATCCTAGCTATGAAGATTTATGAGTAGATCACTCCTACTGTTCGTGCCCTGCATTGGCTACCAGTGTAGGAACACATCGGATTTAATTGTTTGAATATAACAGACTGGGTGTGTCAGTGGTAAAATAAACACACATCTACTGCACATTCTTACCTACAATCAGGAACATAAAAAGCAATAGCTAGGCATTACAGAGCTACAATATCTGGCGCCTTCTGCCCCCACACACCCATATGTTGCCTAAAGCAGCATCCTTCGGTTGATGCTTAAAAGAATTGCGTGCCGTCTTCCCCTCTCTGCCACTGCATTGGTTCATTTTCATTGGTAATCGTTTTCCTCCCACCTGGCCTGTAACTTACTCTGTTAACCTTAGGATCACGTGAATATGAATATACTTAGATAACGTATGTCAGAGACGCAGCTCGTGTTAGGTCATGGGGCGTTTTCCAGCATGACATCCATTAGCAAATTTCCTCTTGATGCCGTGTCAGAAGATGATCCCTGTTTTACCCCAAAGACAGGTTTTATGCAGCTGGTGAACACAGAAGGGCAGACGATATTTTGGGCTAAAATAGTTAATTTAAAGTTTTTAGGGCTTTTGTGAAAGGTGGACCATCAACAATCTTTGTCAGCTACGTAAGAAGTGTTCTCAAGGGCTTAGAAGCCGCGCCAACAAGACCTAGCCGCTGCCTAGCGCTTCTTTGGATTTCTAGGTGTTACCAGGGACAGTTTCGACAGTGGTGATTACAGCTGTGCTTATTGCGAGGCGCAGGCAGCGGTCATATGGAAGACCTCCATTGCCCCGAATGTTCCCTTTTAAAAGTGCCATTGTGTATTTGTATATTTGGGAAATATATACGCGAATAAATCTGCGTGCCTCCATCTGTACCTGGTCGCAGAGCAGCGCTTAATTTAAACGGGGGGTTGTGGTGCGGGCACCGGCACTTGTTTTTGATGGCCGCCACTTATTCTTCTGCCTCAAGCATTTCCTGCGAGCAAAAGACACACATGGGAAAGACGGAGGAAGAGAAAGAAGAAAAGCGTCATAAAGGAAGAAAACAGAAAGCTGCAGGGGTGAGCTGAAGGGGCAGGGAGTGGCTGTAATGGATTAAAGAGGCCCGAGATGGCTTTAGGATTACGTTGCCTCAGTATCCTGTACGAGCACATTTAGGCCCATATTTATACTTTTTTAGCTCCGCATTTGTGTCATTTTTTGTCGCAAAAACGGAGCAAACTTACAAAATACAATGGTATTTTGTAAATTTGTGCCAATTTTGTGTCAAAAAATGACGCAAATGTGGCGCTAAAAAAGTATAAATATGGGTCTTAATTGTAGCAGTCGTGCGTTTCGGAGGAGGGCTTTGGGTACTGCACGTTTTAATTTACAAATTAAGCACTGAAGAGACTTGCAGAAAAATGCTGCATTATTATAAGTACTGATGAGGCAGGATTCATGCAAATATTCACAGCTAGACCATAGGATGTTAAATAGACATGTCTGGCGTAATGCAACAATTCAGCCAGGTAGTATCATAGCAACCTGGCCAATACATCGTTTTAAAATTATACTGGCAACCTCAGCTCATCTCTGTAAGAAATATATAGTTATATGAATTGAATGTGAATTTTAGTTTTCACAGTTCTCAAATTAAGTTGCGAATTGTTCTGCAGACCCCTGCTACAGCAATCATTAAACTGTGAGAACAGTTGAAAATTATAATGTGACCTTCTAGCTCGAAAGTTAACTCTGTTTATGAGAAAGGCAACAGAGTGCAGGCCAGCTAAGCAAACATCAAAGACAGCTTTTCTCTACAGTGGTCATGCCACAGTGATTGCCATGAAAGGGGGTTGCAGCAAGAGGGATATCAGGCTGCAATAACCAAAGCCAGATTGGGTCAGAATTTAATTTAGAAGTGAGCAAATACAATTGAACATTGTAGTTTTAAAAGCACTGGAAGGTCAAGTTCCATATTCACCATTCCGAAGGGAACAGTACACTTCTCTATATTGGTTAATGACTCCAAGGACATTTTGTCTTGGGAATGTGACCTTGTTGTGCAACTGAATCTGGCGCATGATTTAATACTTTAGCATTGAAGAGGGGATAGGCTGTGCATGGCTTTGTTTCTTTCGACATAAATGAGAACTCTTCCGATATGTGCATCACTTCTTCTGGTTGTTTCCCAATGGATTAAATAAAATTCAATCCCCAAATTCTCTTTTCAGTCACTTACTTCACTATTCTAAATGTTATTTTTATAACCCAGTTTGAGAAGAATGTAAACGAGTCTTTCCTCAAGGTTTCAGAAGCAACTTAGGGCCATATTTATACTTTTTGACGCAAAACTGCGCTAACGCAGTTTTGCGCCAAAAACTTTAGCGCCGGCTAACGCCATTCTGAAGCGCCATGCGGGCGCCGTATTTATTGAATGGCGTTAGCCGGCGTTAGCCGACCGGCGCAGCCTGGTGTGCGTGAAAAAAAACCACGTACACCAGGCAGCGCCGGCGTAGGGAAAAATGGCGTTTGGGCGTCTAAGAATGGGGCAAGTCAGGCTGAGGCAAAAAAACCGTCTTAACCCGATTTGCGCCATTTTTTAACGACGCCCATCCCCCATTGAAATGACTCCTGTCTTAGCAAAGACAGGAGTCATGCCCCCTTGCCCAATGGCCATGCCCAGGGGACTTATGTCCCCTGGGCATGGTCATTGGGCATAGTGGCATGTAGGGGGGCACAAATCAGGCCCCCCTATGCCACAAAATAATATAAAAAAAAATACTTACCTGGACTTACCTTAATGTCCCTGGGGTGGGTCCCTCCATCCTTGGGTGTCCTCCTGGGGTGGGCAAGGGTGGCAGGGGGTGTCCCTGGGGGCAGGGGAGGGCACCTCTGGGCTCATTCTGAGCCCACAGGTCCCTTAACGCCTGCCCTGACCCAGGCGCTAAAATCCGGCGCAAATGCGGGTTTTTTAGACCCGCCCACTCCTGGGCGTCATTTTTGCCCGGGAGTATAAATACGACGCAATAGCATCGCAGTCATTTTTTAAGACAGGAACGCCTACCTTGCATATCATTAACGCAAGGAAGGTGTTCACGCAAAAAAATGACGCTAATTCCATGAACTTTGGCGCTAGACGCGTCTAACGCCAAAGTATAAATATGGAGTTAGTTTTGCGTAGAATTTGCGTCGAAAAAAACGACGCAAATTCGGCGCAAACGGAGTATAAATATGCCCCTTAGTGTCAAGATGAATTTACCTTTTATGACTTTATAACACAATATTCTGCGTATATCGCTTTTTTAAAGTAATGAATATGTGTCTGTGTAGGTATCCAAAGATATCAGATTGCCTGGCAGCTCTTTTACATCGCCAGGTAGCAGTATTACTAAAGAACTGCACAAAAGCAAATCAAAATGCCTCATTGAAACTTCATTTCATGGGAGGCCTGTGAAGCCCATGAAAGTAATTTCGATTGAGCGTTCTCAGATATACAGGATATGCTGCCGGATGTATTTAGCATGTTAATGGTCGCAAATACTCCAGTTCGGCATTTCCAATTGTTAAAATGCTTTTTCCTGTGTACTGATCCCATTTTAGTTCTTCTTACTCCCAAAATGGGATTTTGAATGAATTATGATTATACTTAGGTAAGGGCCATGCTGTAACTCCAAATCACGAATTGTTATGTTATGTATCAATGTTTTGTGACTAAAATCTGGTGACAAATAATCAAGGGCCTGATTACAATCTTGGCGGATTCAGTCCCCATCACAAATGTGACAGATACTCTGTTCACCGTACTACAATCTCTATGGGATTTAGCGGGATAGTGATACGAAGGATGGGATATCCGTCACATTTGTGGTGGAGTAACCCATCCGGAAAGCTCGTAATCGGACCTTAAGTCGCAATTTGAAACCTACTTAATTAATATTAACTAGGTTGGTCCGATTTCGACTAAATCCAATTTTTACTGTACAAATGGTAGATGGGTCAGTTTGTGAAAATATTTACAGGATGGAAAAAAACTCATCAGAAATTGTGGCCATTACTCTATGATTACTAAATAGTACATCAGGCCCAAAGTGTCTCCATGGTGCACTCATAAAGATAATTTTTTTTATTTATTGGTTTTAGGTAGTGTGCAGTGCATATGTTACCAACGGGCAGTGGAGAGCAGCATACATGTAAGGGAGCATCCAACATGGGGCACTGATTATCAACATAGAGACCCAAATAGGATAAGGGTAAATTATGGGATGTAACTGCACACTGCCAAGGTAAAATCTTGGCAGGGGTAGATAGAAAATGTCAAAAGAGAACATCTTTTAGTCTTTCATACTTTGTTGGAGGAATGCAGAAAATTTGAGAATCAGTGACAGATCACAAGTTTGAACTGAATTGGAAAATCGTTGATGTTGTTAACCCTTTCCTTTGAGGCATTTTGGATTTATAACCATACAGTGTAGTGATTGCAGGTTGATATTTGGTCATTTGATCATTGACAGGATATGGCAATGGGGCATTCTAAGATTCTTGCAGCGTGTGCAATAAATGTGAGGTTTTTTGGCAGGCACACTTAGGACTGACTTAGCTAGAATAATAAAGCACGTTTTCTTGCATGGCAAAGGCATTTTCCTTGACAAGTTTCAGTGCAGTACCTTTAAATTCCAACTCAGTCTTAGCACATTGGTGCTTTCAGCAGCCACTGTGGTTAATATAACAAAGTTCTTAAAGCTGACATGAGCGGACGTACTCGAGTATCACTTGCACTTTAAAATGTGTTATGTAAAGAGTCAAATTGTATCATGTTTTCTCTTTCCCTACCTGTGCACAGGGAGCCTCGGATGTATTCATCATACATCAATGTTTCCATGCCTTCACTATTTCATCAACTGTATGAAATTAACTTATACAGTACTTGTGGTCTTGCTTGCACTGTATCACTTAAAGTATTTCTGTTTGCGTAATGTTCCTGAAAGAAAGAAAATGTATATGTCTGTATTCAATTTTAGGTCATTTCCTTTGACTGAAGGGAGGTGTTGTTTATATTTTTATTTTTTTGTTATAGGGCATAATGCAGGATTCTTCAATAGCAGTAGAGTGAAAGTCATTATGGGGGTCATTACGACCCCGGCGGTCGGCGATTATGTGGCGGTAAGTACCGCCAACAGGCTGGGGGTACTTACTGCCACATTATGACATCAGGGGGTTGGGTGAAGCCAACCCGCCAATATACCACTCTGACCGTCACAGCGGTAATAGCCGCCCGGCTGGAGATATCAATCTCTAGCCCGGCGGCTGCCATTGTTCCGCCTGCAGAATTATGACCCCACCTACCGCCATGGTTTTCGTGGCGTTCGTAACACCACGAAAACCATGGCGGTAGGCTATATCAGAGATTTTACTACTGGATGGCTCAATGTGGCTTTTACATTTTTTACACATTGACTGCATAAATTCTCTGCCTAAAAACCTATAAAAACTCTTCATTTTGGAAATGAGCTGGGTTCCTTCCAAGACTCCATATTAGTCTAATTACTGATTTGACCTTGGAATATTTGTCATAATTCCCCTCTCCTACTAGACTGAGCAAAACCTCTCAGAGAATACTTTTAGACTCTTTGTGCTAGACCATATTCAGTTGTGCCTGTTGACTAGATTGAGGCTCAGGTCTACTGCAAATGCTGCTTTGCAATTATTTTCATTTTGAGTATTTTGAATTGATTGATTACCATTATCTTTTTTCCTTCTCTGATGATCTTTAAATGTTTTAAACCTCCATGGTCTGTTCTTGAACCTTGTCTCACATGGATTTTTAGTGTGGATTTGGATTTTCCTATGTGAATTCTTCGTGTTTATGTGAAATATTGTACTTGTTCTTCGGTGTCTCATCTTCAAAGTCTCACACATAACCCTGATCCATCAATCATCCAATTTAAGAGTGAAAAACACTGGCTGTCCCCATGTGCATCCCATGAGTTGATTTCTGTAATCTTGCATGTGTGATAGTGGCTGAGATGAGCCCTCAAATGGTGACTATTCTCTCCTAATTTACTGAATGCTCGGATGCCTATCTACTCAATTGTGCAGTATATAATTCATCTAACCTGTGCTACTGAAAAATGGGGAAAACTGATTTAAGCAACATAAATCTTCTAGGGAGCATTATAATGCACCAAGTCTGGACCAAAACGAAACAGCTATGCCTGAGAATATTGCCAATCTACTGCTGCTAGCATTGATATTCAGCCTAAAAATAAAAGATGGAAAACTACATAGGGGCAGCTACACCCAGGCTTGATCAGCAGGCAGAAAGATTGAACTGACAGACCATTCATTTAATCCATTTCATTTCACATATTTATTGTTTGATTTGAACCAAAAGACCCACGAATCACTGTGGCGGACATTCAACCGAGGTAAACCATTGGCTGTACATACCGCTGCGCTCAAAATACACACAACCTAACAAAATAACACCACATTGGACAATTCAAACTACACACACATTACACACATATGCACACCACACCCACACCCACACACCACTATAAAACACACACCCACATTACCCACAACCCTTTACGACTACAAAAAATTTACAACAGATAGAGAGCCACACCAAGAGCACCCACAGAACCAGAGCCACAGAACACCATCACCCATGAACCATCCACTCATCTCACAGCACACACCCGACACATCATCCCACACACACTCACACACACCACACACACTACACCCAGGGCACCAGAAAGACAACCCAGGTTCTCAGAGGAGGAGCTAAGGGTCATGGTAGAGGAAATCATCTGGGTAGAGCCACAGCTATTCGGATCACAGGTGCAGCAAACGTTCATTGCTAGGAAGATGGAGCTATGGCGGAGAATCGTGGACAGGGTCAACGCCGTGGGACAGCACCCAAGAACAAGGAATGACATCAGGAAGACGTGGAATGACCTACGAGGGAAGATGCATTCCGTGGTTGCAAGACACCAGATAGCTGTACAGAGGACTAGCGGTGGATCCCCACCTCCTCCCCCACAACTAACAACATTGGAGGAACAAGTCTTGGCAATACTGCATCCTGAGGGCCTGGCCGGAGTATCAGGAGGATTGGACTCTGGTAAGTCTAATCTTTACTACTTTCATCCCCCTACCTGCATGCCATCACATAACCCCACCCTCACCCTCACTCCCATCACTCCACCACCTCTCATATACCCCACCATCACAATCCACTCATCCCAATACCAAGCCCTGCATGCAACACCAATGCATGGGCACCCATCACAGACCTGCATGGACAACCATCACCACTGCATGCACACTAGAGACAATCACTTAGCCAACTAAATAACAACTCACACAAGGCAAAGCTGCCAGGGTAATAACAACCATAGAGGGCAACATACCCATGCACAAGATGTCACATGCAGAAACAATAACACAGCATTTACATCCCCAAAGGACCCCACACAACATCACCGGAGAGGAAGTGCCAGCAACATCCAGTCCCCCCGCAGAAGAGCCCCACAGTGATGACAGCAGCTCTGCACGCCTGGATCTGGATGACCAACCTGGCCCATCAAGGACCTCTGGACAGTCGGTTACCCAGGCACAGTCCCATCCCACCACAGAGCCTCCCCACTCAGGAAACACCAGCACAGCACCCACCCTGCGGGCCCCTACCACTGTCCCCAGGACACGTCAATCAGCAGTGTGTCCACCACTACAGGGACCCCAGGCAATCCCCCAAACACAGGACAATCAGGTACCTGGGGTCAGTGGCAGTGGGCACATGGTTCAGGGGACAGAGGCACAGGACAACAGGGAAGCTGGGAGGACTGCTGTGCGACAGGGGGGGGACAGGTCCAGGGAACTGACTCTCCACTAAGCACTCACCAACATCCTGGGAGCATACTACCATTCCCAGGAGACCATGGGCTAGATGTTGGCCAAGTTGCAGGAGACCCAGTGGCTGCTGGAGGGACAGTACCTGGGGATCAGGGAGGAACTGAGGGACATCAACACCACCCTGGTCACCATTGCAGGGGTGGTGACAGACATGGCCAACACCATGAGGGAGGCAGTGGCACACCAACAGACCCCTGACACTAGCCACACTGATGAACAGCCTTCCACCTCCGCTAACGCTAGTGGACAGGAGGCCCCACCACAGGAACAACAGGCCACCAGCACCCCACCCCCTGCAGAAGGAGAACCACCCTGCACACGGTCCCTGCGATCCAGGCAGAAGACAGAGAACATTGCCAAGACCCCAGCCAGGAAATAAGACTCTCCTGAATGTCACCCTTGTGTCCCACTCTGTCACCCTGTCCACCTTGAACTGCCATTGCTCCACTTCCCATGCCCCATTGGACAATGCACCTGTGATACCAATAGACTGGACTCTATCCTGGACTTTCCTCCACCATCACCCAAGCCCATTGCACATCCCCATTTACTTCTCAGCACTGAAATAAATACCCTTGGAAAAAAACAAGTATGGAATATGTCAAATGATTTAAGGATGTAGTTGCTTAACAATCCGTAGACATTGCAAATGGACTGTACAGGTATGTGTACATAGGTATGCCATGTAATGTGCTACAGTCAATACACCAGGAGCCACAGGAGGGCACAAATATCTGCAAATAGACATTTTAAAGGGTACAATAAGTGGCCAAAGCACTGGGAACAGCAGCCAGCCAGAGAAAATTCATTTCACAAAACAGCAATGGAAGGTGAGGTTACAGTGTCTTACCTGTGTGTCACTGGAAGCACTATTGTATGATAGTTGTTCTGCTGTCCAAATCCTCTTCCTCTGCCTCCTCTTCATCATTGTCCATAGGGTCCACCGCTGCCACACGACCATCTCCAGCCTCATCCTCCTGCAGAAAAGGCATCTGGCATCTCAAGGCTAGGTTGTACAACATGCAACAATGATCTGGCAGACCTTCTTGGGTGAGTAGCACAGGGATCCACCTGTCAGATGGAGGCACCTGAATCTGGCCTTCAGGAGGACAAAGGTGCGCTCAATGATCCTCCTTGTTCGCCCATGTGCCTCATTGTAACGTTCCTTTGCCCTTGTCCTGGCATTCCTCACTGGGGTCAGTAGCCATGAGAGGTTGGGGTAACCAGAGTCACCTGCAAATATTGAGGGATACCTGTTAGCCACACACTCACCCTTAGGGACAACCCCATACCCATGCACCAATATACACTGGGTGGGGACCATGGGCTCACCTATTAGACATACCCGGTGCCGCTGGTGTTGAGCCATCACATATGAGATGCTGCTATTCCTCAGGATATAGTCATCATGCACAGACCCAGGATACTTTGCATTCACATGGGAGATGTACTGGTCCGCCAGGCACACTATCTGCACATTCATAGAGAGAAAGCTCTTTTGAGTTCTGTACACCTGTTCATTTCTCCAGAGGGGGGGAACAAAGGCAAAATGTGTACCATCAATAGCACCAATGATGTTGGGTATTGTTAGAAATGGGGTTTCTGGTTGGCAGTCAGGTTACCCCCTGTCCAAGCAAAAGCCCTCACTCTAGTCAGGGTAAGTCACACACTATCCAAGATTATCCTGTGCCCACCCTCTGGTAGCTTGGCACGAGCAGTCAGGCTTAACTTAGAAGGCAATGTGTAAAGTATTTGTGCAATAAATCATACAATACCACCATATAGCACCACAAAAATACACCACACAGTGTTTAGAAAAATATATAATATTTATCAGGATAATGGTAGGTCAAAAAGAATAAAGTTGCAATGGAAAATTGTAGAAATATCACAGGGAAGTGATATAAAGTGTCTTAAGTCTTTAGAATGCAATACAGTGTCTTTCAAGCACAAAGTACCTGGTTTCTGGTGGAAAATCTCCTCAGAGGGCCACAGGCGAAGAGATGCGTGGAAAAAGGGGTGGGTGCGTCGATTTCTCCTCAGCACACATAGACTTGCGTCGTTCTTTTCCACGCGGGGAAGTCGGGCGTCGTTTTCCGGCGCGCAGACAGTCTCTTTCTGTGGATCGCAGGGATTACCAGATGTCCCGGGTCTGTGCGTGGATTCTCCTGCTTGTTTTCCGGCTGCGCGTCGTTCTGCGGGGCTGCGCGTCGAAGTTTCGATCTCACGGTAGGCGTCGCGTCGATTTCTCCTTGGAAGTCGGGCGGCGTTGTCCTTGCGAGGCCGTGCGTCGAAAGTTTGGTCTCACGGCAGGCGTCGCGTCGATTTCTCCTTGGAAGTCGGGCGGCGTTGTCCTTGCGAGGCCGTGCGTCAAAGTTTCGCACTCACGGTGGGCGTCGCGTCGATTTCTCCTGGAAAGTCGAGCGGCTTTGTCCTTGCGAGGTTGTGCGTCGAAGTCTCGATCGTCCCGAGGGCGTCGCGTCGATCAGCGTCGGTGTGCGGCGATTTTCTCGCCGCGAAACAAGCTGTGCGTCGAAATTTTCGGCGCACGGAGCGTCCAAGTGAAAGGAAGAAGTCTTTTTGGTCCTGAGACTTCAAGGAACAGGAGGCAAGCTCTATCCAAGCCCTTGGAGAGCACTTTCACAGCCAGACAAGAGTTCAGCAAGGCAGCAGGGCAACAGCAAGACAGCAGTCCTTTGTAGAAAGCAGACAGGTGAGTCCTTTGAGCAGCCAGGCAGTTCTTCTTGGCAGGATGTAGTTTCTGGTTCCGGTTTCTTCTCCAGCAAGTGTCTGATGAGGTAGGGCAGAGGCCCTGTTTTATACCCAAATGTGCCTTTGAAGTGGGGGAGACTTCAAAGAGTGGCTAAGAAGTGCACCAGGTCCCCTTTCAGTTCAATCCTGTCTGCCAGGGTCCCAGTAGGGGGTGTGGCAGTCCTTTGTGTGAGGGCAGGCCCTCCACCCTCCCAGCCCAGGAAGACCCATTCAAAATGCAGATGTATGCAAGTGAGGCTGAGTACCCTGTGTTTGGGGTGTGTCTGAGTGAATGCACAAGGAGCTGTCAACTAAACCTAGCCAGACGTGGATTGTAAGGCACAGAAGGATTTAAGTGCAAAGAAATGCTCACTTTCTAAAAGTGGCATTTCTAGAATAGTAATATTAAATCCGACTTCACCAGTCAGTAGGACCTTGTATTACCATTCTGGCCATACTAAATATGACCTCCCTGCTCCTTTCAGATCAGCAGCTGCCACTTCAACAGTGTATGAGGGCAGCCCCAATGTTAGCCTATGAAGGGAGCAGGTCTCCCAGTAGTGCAAAAACGAATTTAGGAGTTTTACACTACCAGGACATATAACTACACAGGTACATGTCCTGTCTTTTACCTACACAGCACCCTGCTCTAGGGGATACCCAGGGCACACATTAAGGGTGACTTATATGCAGAAAAAGGGGAGTTCTAGGCTTGGCAAGTACTTTTAAATGCCAAGTCGAGGTGGCAGTGAAACTGCACACACAGGCCTAGCAATGGTAGGCCTGAGACAAGGAAAAGGGGCTACTTAAGTGGGTGGCACAATCCGTGCTGCAGGTCCACTAGTAGCATTTAATCTCTATGCCCTAGGCACCTGGAGTGCACATGACTGGGGACTTATAAGTAGATTAAATAGTTCAATCAGGTATGATCCAAAGTTACCATGTTTACAGAGAGAGAGCATATACACTTTATCACTGGTTAGCAGTGGTAAAGTGCGCAGAGTCTAAAAACCAGCAAAAACAGTATCCAAAAAGAGGAGGGAGGCAGGCAAAAAGTTAGGGGTGACTACCCTAAGGCTGTCAGGTCTAACATGTGTCCCCCCCAGCTGAAAGTGGGGAGAGCTACCCGACCTCCTGGGAGCTCTCATCGCTAAGGCGGAAGTACCTGGAGAGACCATCAGCATTGGCGTGGTCAACCCCTGGGCGATGTTCCACCGTAAAGTCCATCCCCTGTAGGGAAATGGACCACCTCAGAAGTTTTGGATTCTCACCCCTCATCTGCATGAGCCATCTGAGGGGCCTGTGGTCTGTCTGAACTAGGAAGTGAGTCCCAAACAGGTAGGGCCTCAGCTTCTTCAGTGCCCAGACCACAGCAAAAGCTTCTCTTTCAATAGCACTCCACCTCTGTTCCCGTGGTAATAGCCTTCTGCTAATAAAGACTACCGGTTGATCTTGGCCCTCCTCATTTAGCTGTGCTAGGACTGCCCCTATGCCATGCTCTGAAGCGTCTGTCTGCACGATAAATTCCTGGGAGTAGTCAGGGGCCTTGAGCACGGGGGCCGTGCACATGGCTTCCTTCAGGGCGTCAAAGGCTTTCTGACAAGCCTCTGTCCAATTCACCAACCTAGGTTGCTTCTTGGACGTGAGTTCTGTCAAGGGGGACACAATGGTACCATAGCCCTTGACAAACCTGCGGTAGTATCCGGTGAGGCCTAAAAAGGCTCTCACCTCAGTCTGGGTTCGTGGTGGTTGCCAGGCCTTGATAGTTTCGATCTTGGCCTGGAGTGGCTGCACCTTGCCACCACCTACTAGGTGTCCCAAGTACACCACGGAACCCTGCCCAATCTGGCACTTACTAGCCTTGATGGTCAGGCCTGCCTGTTGCAGGGCCTGAAGCACCTCCTTGAGGTGGAGCAGGTGTTCCTCCCAGCTGGAACTGTAGACAGCTATGTCATCCAGGTAGGCTGCACAGAAGGCATCCTTGCCAGCCAGGACCCCGTTAACCAACCGTTGGAAGGTAGTGGGGGCATTTTTCAATCCAAACGGCATCACCCGGAACTGGTAATGGCCGTCAGGGGTGGAAAAGGCGGACCTTTCCTTAGCCCCCTCAGTCAGGGCGATCTGCCAGTACCCTGAAGTAAGATCAAACGTACTCAGGAACTTGGCAGCGCCTAGCCTGTCCACGAGCTCATCAGCTCGGGGGATGGGGTGAGCATCAGTCCGTGTGACTGAGTTGAGACCCCGGTAGTCCACGCAGAACCGGAGTTCTGGCTTCGCGCCTGGGGCAGTAGCCTTGGGGACCAACACCACTGGGCTGGCCCAGGGACTACTGGACTTCTCAATAACCCCTAGCGTCAACATCTTGGAGACCTCCTCCTTGATGCTGGCCTTCACCTTATCTGACAACCTGTAAATTTTGTTCTTCACAGGGAGACTGTCACCGGTGTCAATATCATGAACACAGAGGTGGGTCAGTCCAGGAGTAAGGGAGAAGAGGGGGGAGAACTGCTCCAACAGCTCATAGCAGTCTCCTTTCTGGTTTAGAGTCAGGGAGTCAGACAGAATGACCCCGCTTACGGACCCATCACCTTCTTGGGCAGAGAGGAGGTCAGGGAGAGGTTCACTCTCCTCTTCCATTCCTTCATCTGTGACCAGAAGCATGTTGATCTCCGACCTCTCAAAATGAGCTTTTAGTCGGTTCACGTGGAGCACCCTTAGGGGGTTCCTAGGGGTTTGGAGGTCCACTAGGTAAGTGGCCTCCCCTTTCCGCTCCTTTATTTCAAATGGGCCAGACCAGCGGTCCTGGAGAGCTCTGGGCTCTACTGGCTCCATTACCCACACTTTGTCTCCAGGTTGAAACTCTACCAGAGTGGCCTTCTGGTCATACCATTGTTTCATCACCTCCTGACTGGCCTCCAGGTTACTTTGGGCCTCTTTCCAGAAGCGGGTCATCTGATTGCGGAGGGCCAACATGTAGCTGACCACGTCCTGAGGGGGTGTCTTTGGAGCGTTCTCCAATCCCTCCTTGACAATGCTTAAGGGTCCCCTGACGGGGTACCCATAGAGAAGCTCAAAGGGACTGAACCCTACCCCCCTCTGGGGGACCTCTCTGTAAGCAAAGAGAAGGCATGGTAAGAGGACGTCCCATTTACGCCTCATGGCCTCAGGGAGGCCACCAATCATGCCTTTCAGGGTCTTGTTGAATCTCTCCACAAGCCCATTAGACTGGGGGTGATAGGGTGTGGTGAACTTGTAGGTTACACCACACGCATCCCACAGATGCTTCATGTACGCGGACATGAAGTTAGTGCCTCTGTCAGACACTATCTCTTTGGGGAATCCCACACGGGTAAATATCCCCATCAGGGTTCTGGCTACCACCGATGCAGTTACGGTCCTCAGAGGGATTGCCTCTGGGTACCGGGTGGCATGGTCCACCAAAACCAGGATAAACCTGTTGCCTAAGGCAGTTTTGGGGTCCAAGGGGCCAACAATGTCGACGCCCACCCTTTCAAAGGGGGTGCCAACGACAGGAAGTGGAATCAGGGGGGTTTTAACCCTCTTTCCTGCTTTACCACTAGCCTGGCAGGTAGGACAAGCCCTGCAGAATTTGTCTGAGTGTGTCCTCATTTTGGGCCAGTGAAAGTGGGTGACAAGCCTGTTGAAGGTCTTGTCTTGTCCCAAATGTCCTGCCAGGGGAATGTCGTGAGCCAGACCCAGTAGGAAGGCTCGGTAACATTGGGGGACCACCAGCACACGTGCTGCCCCAAAGACCGGAACCCTAGGCTCACTGTAGAGGAGATCATTCTCCCAATATAGGTGGTGATTGCCAGAGGCGTCACCTGCTGCCTGGTTTAAGGCTTGTTTCCTCAACCCTTCTAGAGTGGGACACTCTTTCTGCGCCTTGCAGAATTCCTCCCTGGTGGGTCCACCCTCAACTTGCCAGCCAGCAAGCTCCGGTAAGTCACCTAGGGTGGCAATGTCTTCCCCAGTTGGCTCGGGAGTCTCCTCCTCAGGAGCCCCGTCAGCCACTGTGGGAACTTCTGGGGTCGGTTTCCCGCGCCCCTTGTCCCTCCTCTTGGCAGCTCCCTGGGCCATCGTTCCAGGCTCCAGATGCCCTTGACTTCCCTCTCGGTCAGCCATGGACCGGGTGGTCATGCAGACCCACTCAGGTAACCCTAACATCTCCAGGTGAGATCTGAGCTCTACTTCTTTCCAAGCAGTATGCTCTAGATCATTGCCTAACAGACAATCTACAGGCATGGCAGGACTCACAGCTACTTTCAGAGTACCAGAGACCCCCCCCCACTCAAAGGGAACCCGAGCCACCGGTAGGTGACTCTCGCGATTGTCAGCGACTATGACCTGGTGGAATGTATTAGGGATTATCTGCTCTGTGGACACCAGCTGACTCTTGATAGTAGTCATACTGGCTCCTGTGTCACGCAGAGCCTCCACCTTCTGCCCATCAATGAGGACCCACTGCCGGTACTTGGAAGTATTTTTAGGCATGTGGACCTTGGACATCATTTCTCCTTCTCCCAGGGACACTAGGGAAATCTCTACCTGCTCCCCAAAGCTAGTTGGGTCCATCTCCCCCCCGAGTGCTACACTAGTCAACCCAGGTGCCTGTCCGGTAGTGGACGGTGCCCTCTTGGGGCACTGTGGATCGCCTTTGTAGTGACCATATTGGTAACACTCCATGCATTTGGGGCTAGATTTTCCTGACCTGTCAAATGTCCCTGGCTTCTTCCCAAATTTGGAAAAGGAAGGGTTGCCACCCCCTCCCTGGGAATTCTTTTGGGGGCCTTTAGAGAGTTCCTTATCTGTAAGTTTATCTCCCCCCTCTTTCTTCTGTTGGGAACCCTGACCACCTTTGTGGGAGTCCCCCCAGGTACCTTTTTGGACACTCTGGTGCTAACCCAGAGGTCCGCCTCCTCAGCAAGCTTCCTGGGATCAGTCAGCTTACTATCCACTAGGTGCTGGCGCAAATCGGTATAAGTAACATTAAGCATATGCTCTCTCAGGATCAAGTCATATAAACCTTTATAATCTGCTACTTTGTTGCCCCGCACCCATCCATTCAGTGCCTTACTAGAGAAATCAAAGAAATCTACCCATGTTTGTGTGGTTTGTTTGGTGCTGTCCCTGAACCTCTGACGGTATCCCTCAGGGGTCAGCCCAAACTTGGCAAGTAAAGTGGCTTTCTGGAGTGGGTATGTGTTTTGATCCGGTGGATCCAATGTGAGAAGTGTGTCCCTCCCCAATGGCGGCACATAACCCCACATAGCTACCCCCCATTGCCCTTCAGGAACCTCATGAGCCCTTAGTGCAACTTCATAAGCAGCTAACCATTTATCTATGTCATCTCCCACCACAAAACTGGGCACCACATTTTTGGGTATACGAACCTTCTTTTCTCCAGCAGGTCCTGTCTGTATGCTGCCACCATTATTGCTGGATTCAGACTGTCTTGCCTTGATCTCCAGCTCCTTGAGACTCAGTTCATGAGCCAACAATAGTTTCTTTTCAGCCAACGCTCTTTCAGCTTCCACTTGTTTGGCTGCTCTTTCAGCTTCTGCTTGTTTGGCTGCCCTTTCAGCTTCTGCTTGAATCTGTTTGGCTGTTCTTTCAGCTTCAATCTGTTTGGCTGCTCTTTCAGCCTCAGCTTGTTTGGCTTCTCTTTCTGCCCTCCTCTCCTCCTGTTGTGCCTCAATTTTCAGTTTTGCCATTTGCAATTGGAACTCCCTTTCCTCTCTCCTTTCCTCTGCGGTCAGGCTTTGCATGGAGACACTGCTCCCTGGTCTGGAAGGGTGCACAATTGCAGTGGTAACACCATCCATAGATAGTGAAAATCCTTCTGAGGGGCCATTTTCTGGCTCCTCTTCCTCATCATCCTCTAAATGGGCTTCTGCCCAGGCCCTCAGCGCCACTTGAAAGTCCTCCTTTCTGGAGGCCCCTTGGGTGGGTACCCTTAATGCCCTGCAGAATCCTCTTAGTTGTTTGACCGTGTATGTATCCAACTGGACTAGGTCAAAGTCCCCTGTCTGAGACCCAGTCAGAGACATGTTGAGTGAGGATTTAGTTTTTGAAAATTGTCAGGAAAAAAACGGATTTTCAAAAAGAGATAAAAACCAAGTTGACCTTCAACTGTGGGTAGGTAGTGAAATACTTAGCTACTGTATGTCACTGCACAAATACAAGTCCTATCCTCACCGCTGATCACCAATGTTAGAAATGGGGTTTCTGGTTAGCAGTCAGGTTACCCCCTGTCCAAGCAAAAGCCCTCACTCTAGTCAGGGTAAGTCACACACTATCCAAGATTATCCTGTGCCCACCCTCTGGTAGCTTGGCACGAGCAGTCAGGCTTAACTTAGAAGGCAATGTGTAAAGTATTTGTGCAATAAATCATACAATACCACCATATAGCACCACAAAAATACACCACACAGTGTTTAGAAAAATATATAATATTTATCAGGATAATGGTAGGTCAAAAAGAATAAAGTTGCAATGGAAAATTGTAGAAATATCACAGGGAAGTGATATAAAGTGTCTTAAGTCTTTAGAATGCAATACAGTGTCTTTCAAGCACAAAGTACCTGGTTTCTGGTGGAAAATCTCCTCAGAGGGCCACAGGCGAAGAGATGCGTGAAAAAGGGGTGGGTGCGTCGATTTCTCCTCAGCACACATAGACTTGCGTCGTTCTTTTCCACGCGGGGAAGTCGGGCGTCGTTTTCCGGCGCGCAGACAGTCTCTTTCTGTGGATCGCGGGGATTACCAGATGTCCCGGGTCTGTGCGTGGATTCTCCTGCTTGTTTTCCGGCTGCGCGTCGTTCTGCGGGGCTGCGCGTCGAAGTTTCGATCTCACGGTAGGCGTCGCGTCGATTTCTCCTTGGAAGTCGGGCGGCGTTGTCCTTGCGAGGCCGTGCGTCGAAAGTTTGGTCTCACGGCAGGCGTCGCGTCGATTTCTCCTTGGAAGTCGGGCGGCGTTGTCCTTGCGAGGCCGTGCGTCAAAGTTTCGCACTCACGGTGGGCGTCGCGTCGATTTCTCCTGGAAAGTCGAGCGGCTTTGTCCTTGCGAGGTTGTGCGTCGAAGTCTCGATCGTCCCGAGGGCGTCGCGTCGATCAGCGTCGGTGTGCGGCGTTTTTCTCGCCGCGAAACAAGCTGTGCGTCGAAATTTTCGGCGCACGGAGCGTCCAAGTGAAAGGAAGAAGTCTTTTTGGTCCTGAGACTTCAAGGAACAGGAGGCAAGCTCTATCCAAGCCCTTGGAGAGCACTTTCACAGCCAGACAAGAGTTCAGCAAGGCAGCAGGGCAACAGCAAGACAGCAGTCCTTTGTAGAAAGCAGACAGGTGAGTCCTTTGAGCAGCCAGGCAGTTCTTCTTGGCAGGATGTAGTTTCTGGTTCCGGTTTCTTCTCCAGCAAGTGTCTGATGAGGTAGGGCAGAGGCCCTGTTTTATACCCAAATGTGCCTTTGAAGTGGGGGAGACTTCAAAGAGTGGCTAAGAAGTGCACCAGGTCCCCTTTCAGTTCAATCCTGTCTGCCAGGGTCCCAGTAGGGGGTGTAGCAGTCCTTTGTGTGAGGGCAGGCCCTCCACCCTCCCAGCCCAGGAAGACCCATTCAAAATGCAGATGTATGCAAGTGAGGCTGAGTACCCTGTGTTTGGGGTGTGTCTGAGTGAATGCACAAGGAGCTGTCAACTAAACCTAGCCAGACGTGGATTGTAAGGCACAGAAGGATTTAAGTGCAAAGAAATGCTCACTTTCTAAAAGTGGCATTTCTAGAATAGTAATATTAAATCCGACTTCACCAGTCAGTAGGACCTTGTATTACCATTCTGGCCATACTAAATATGACCTCCCTGCTCCTTTCAGATCAGCAGCTGCCACTTCAACAGTGTATGAGGGCAGCCCCAATGTTAGCCTATGAAGGGAGCAGGTCTCCCAGTAGTGCAAAAACGAATTTAGGAGTTTTACACTACCAGGACATATAACTACACAGGTACATGTCCTGTCTTTTACCTACACAGCACCCTGCTCTAGGGGATACCCAGGGCACACATTAAGGGTGACTTATATGCAGAAAAAGGGGAGTTCTAGGCTTGGCAAGTACTTTTAAATGCCAAGTCGAGGTGGCAGTGAAACTGCACACACAGGCCTAGCAATGGTAGGCCTGAGACAAGGAAAAGGGGCTACTTAAGTGGGTGGCACAATCCGTGCTGCAGGTCCACTAGTAGCATTTAATCTCTATGCCCTAGGCACCTGGAGTGCACATGACTGGGGACTTATAAGTAGATTAAATAGTTCAATCAGGTATGATCCAAAGTTACCATGTTTACAGAGAGAGAGCATATACACTTTATCACTGGTTAGCAGTGGTAAAGTGCGCAGAGTCTAAAAACCAGCAAAAACAGTATCCAAAAAGAGGAGGGAGGCAGGCAAAAAGTTAGGGGTGACTACCCTAAGGCTGTCAGGTCTAACAGGTATATGTCCCATCGCATAGAAGTCAGCCTTCACTGTTGCCAAATCCTCCACCTGGGGGAAAACGATGTAACTGTGCATGTGTTTCATCAGAGCAGACAACACTCTGGTCAGCACGTTTGTGAACATAGACTGTGACATCCCTACTGCCATGGTCACTGTCACTTGGAAGGAGCCAATTGCCTAGAAATGGAGCACTGATAGGACTTGCACAAGAGGGGGGATCCCAGTGGGCTGACGGTTTGCTGAGAGCAGGTATGGCTCAATTTGGGCACATAGCTCTTGGATTGTGGCCCTATCAAGTCTGTGGGTAAGGATAATGTGCCTGTCCTCCATTGTTGCCAGGTCCACCAGGGGTCTGTACACGGGGGGGATGTCTCCATCTCCTATTCATCCTCAGTGGTTGTACTCTAGGGTGAAAAACGGTGAGCAGCTGGTCATAAAATGCCTTGTATGTTGTGACAGAAACAGTATGTTAACGTGTAGTCCCGTAAATGTGCCTATGTCTGCTGTGACGCAGTTAGGTGCCATGGCCTGCTCCCCCCTGAAATGGCGGCCATATGGCCTGTGTGGAGGGACAAATGGAAATGAGGTAATTCGCTGACGCTGTGCGCCATTGCGGGAGGCAGCCGAGGACCGCTGTGTAACTCCTCATTGGGCCCTATGGGTTCCAGTAGCAAATGGTGATGTACGCCGGCGATGATGGTACACACTGCCGCGGACGTGACCGCCATTTTCTATCTGTTCACTGACTTGCTACCTGACCTCAAACAGGAGAGGACCTACACTGCAAGTGCTGCTGTGACCTCTGTCTGGAAGCGACCATGGCTCGAGTCTCTGGGGAAAGGGCCCCAGCCTTCACTTCTGAGGAGTTGGAGAGACTAGTGGATGGGATCCTAGCCCAGGACCGTTTACGTTATGGTCCTCCAGACCAACAGGTGAGTACACTGTGAGCACGATGCATGGGGCATGAATAGAGAGAGTGCTGTGTGTGTAGGCCTCGTGTAAGGGTGGTGGCTGAGGGGTCCTGGGCAGAGGGCTGCATGTATGGTGGTCAATGTCTGTGCATAAGGGGATGGGAGGGATATGGTGGGCCATGAGTGCAACAGGCCGGATGGTATAGCTGATACCTTTTTCTCTGCATCTTTCTCTGCAGGTCAGCGCCCATCAGAAAAGGGGTATTTGGCGTGCAATCGCCAAGGATATACGGACCCTGGGGGTCTTTGACAGGCAGAGCACTCACTGTCGCAAACAGTGGGAGGACCTGTGCCGCTCGGCAAGGAAGACGGCGGGGGCCCAGCTGAGGATGGCCTCCCAACAAGGAAGGGGTGCCCGTCGAACCCTGACCTCCCTGATGTTCCACATACTGGTGGTGGGCTATCCGGAGTTGGATGGGCACTTGAAAGCATCACAGCAGCCACAAGGGCGTGAGTACAGTTTCAAAATCATCAAATTGCACTTGGTGGGGTGTTATCTGGGTGGGGGATGTGGGCCTTTGGGCACCCCTATGCCAGGACAAACATTGCAGGGTAGGTTCCATGTTGGGCAGGGTCTGATGCACTTCAGCCACAAAAAAGCTAGTGGGCATCTACTACTGGGCAGGGTCCTGTGGGTTTCAGGTGTGCTGCTATTGGTGTTAGGCATAGTGCTCCATGGCCCAGTGACAAACATTATAACTGGTAGTGCATGGCCTAGTGCACACGGCTGTTCCCTGTGTGTTGTGTACACCAACGGTGGTGTTGTTGCTGGCATTCACCAAGTGTATCCTCTGTCTCTCCCTCCCTTTTTGTTTTGTCACCCTGTCCTTGTGTGCATTAGCAACATCTGGTGGAGGAGCAGAGGCACTGGCGACGGATGGAGCTGCATCCCACATGGCCCATGAGGCCGAATCCACTGACGGTGATGGCATCAGTGGGACGGAGGGTGAGGGGAGGAGCACAGCAGACACTGGAGGGGACAGTTCAGACAGTGACACCTCCTCCAATGGAAGCTTCCTGGTGGTGGTGGACAGCTCTGTAGCCACTCCAACTACTGGTACAGCTGCCACCCCCGTACCAACACTGCCCTCCCAGCAGCCCCTCAGCGTGTTTCCCGTGCCCGCTCACCCATGAGGGTGGGCATCTCCTTCGCCCCAGACACCTCAGGCCCTGTCCCAGTGTGCCCTGCTGCCCTCAGTGAGGAGTCTATTGACCTCCTGAGATCCATCTCTATTGGGGAGTCAACCATAGTGAATGGTATTTACAACAAACAAATGCATTCCTGGAAGGCATGCACTCTGGCGTGGCGGGCCAAAAGAGATCATTCCAGGCTCTGGCCTCCTCCTTGATAGCAGCTATTGTTCCAGTCTCTAGCTGCCCCCCTCCAACTTCCTCTACCCAGTCCCATTCCCCTCAACCTCAGCCTATCCCAAGCACACCATCAGACCAGCATGCACCCGAAACAACGCACAGAAATGGCTCAGGCAAGCACAAGTACCACACTTCATCCCACAGGCACTCACACAAGCACCATCCAGATGCAGACACACCAACATCCACTGCCTCCACTGTGTCCCCCTCTTCCTCTTCGTCCACCTCCCTCCCAGTAGTGACTCCACTCACACCTGCATGCAGTACATCCTCATCCGCTACCTCCATCACCAACACGCCTTTCACTACACACTCCTCACTGGCGGTCACCACCCCCACATCCATGCATACGTCCCCTGTGTCCTCTCCAACTGTGTCGGTGCCCCCTCCTCCCAAAGTACACAAACGCAAGCACTCAAACACCCAACAGCCATCCACCTGACAACAGCATCCAGCCCATGCACCTGCACACAAAAACACCACAGCAGACACACACCTCCTATCGCCACTCCCTCTTCCTGCACTCCCAAACCTTCACCCTCTTCCAGCCCCAGTGTCCCTAAAAAGCTTTTCCTCTCCACCCTTGAGCTATTCCCTGCTCCTCCCCTCGTCCTTCACTTCGGGCCAGGGTGATCAGGACCCAGGCTAGCACCTCAGCCACCCAGTCCACGGCCACTGTAGTTCCTGCAGCTACTGCAGTTTTGAGAGGCTCCAAGGAGACACCCATCAGCACAGCCAGTGTGCCTGCACCAGTGGCCAAGGGTAAAAAGGGACCACCAGTTGGCAAAGCCAAAAAGGGAGCACCAGCTGGCAAAGGCAAGGAGGCACCATCAACTGGCAAAGGCAAGGAGGCACCACCAGCTGGCAAAGCCAAGGAGGCACCATCAGCTGGCCAAGGCAAGGAGGCACCACCAGCTGGCAAAGGCAAGGAGGCACCACCAGCTGACAAAGGCAAGAAGGGGCCACCAGCTGCCAAGGACAAGAAGGGACCACCAGCTGCTAAGGGCAATGTCAAAGGCACAGATGCCGCAGGGAGGACGGATATGGAGCCTGGTGCTGGAGCTGCATTTGAGCAAACAACACCAGCCATGGCACTTCAGCCGTCCGAGGCTGCAGTGGATGGGCTGGAGCCTTCCCCCACCACAGGCAGCACCGCTGCTAGCACCGCCGCCAGCACCGCCACCTGCATCACCACCAGCACCGCTACCTGCACTGCCACCAGCACCACTGCCAGCAGCAGCAGCCCCAGTGGGCAGCTGCCCAAGGCTGCAGGGGGAGGGATGGAGCCTCCCCCCACCACAGGCAGCACCGTTGCCAGCACTGCCCCCAGCACTGACACCTGCACCGTCACCAGCACCATTGCCAGCAGCAGCAGCCCCAGTGTGCAGCCATCCAAGGCTACAGGGGAAGGGCGTGAGCCTCCCCCCACCACTGGCAGCACCCCCACCAGCCACGCCAGTGCCACCACTGAGCAGCCATCACCACCGGTGGGCAGTGTGTAGTCGTGCCTCCTTGAGCTGTAGTGCGTCCTGGCCCCTGCAAATCCTGTAGGTGTGACACCCAGGTGAGAGACTGTGACCTTGCACTCCCCAAGATCTGCAACACAGGGCACAAAGCCCCCTCCAGAACCAGTGGAAGAAGGCTTCAACTCACCCCCTCCTTGCCATGATGAAGCACACAGGGCACAAAGCCCCCTCCAGAACCAGTGGAAGAAGGCATCCACTCACCCCCTCCTTGCCAGGATGAAGCACACTGGGCACAAAGCCCCCTCTAGAACCAGTGGAAGAAGGCAACCACTCACTCCCTCCTTCCCAGGATGAAGCACACTGGGCACAATGCCCCCTCCAGAACCAATGGAAGAAGCAATCCATCTGAGAGACTGTGGTTTTGCACTCCCCAGGACCAAGCAGTGGGCAAACCACCCTCTAGAGAAACTGTGGCTTTGCACTCCCCCCCTCCTTGCCAGGAGGAAGCACACTGGGCACAATGCCCCCTCCAGAACCAATGGAAGAAGCCATCCACCTGAGAGACTGTGGTTTTGCACTCCCCAGGACCAAGCAGTGGGCAAACCACCCTCAAGAGAAACTGTGGCTTTGCACTCCCCAGGACCAAGCAGTGGGCAGACCACCCACTTGAGAGACTGTGGCTTTGCACTCCCCAGGACCAAGCAGTGGGCAAACCACCCACTAGAGAAACTGTGGCTTTGCACTCCCCGGAACCAAGCAGTGGGCAAACCACCCAGGCTCCAAGGAGACACCCAGCAGCACAGCCAGTGTGCCTGCACCAGCTGCCAAGGGTAAAAAGGGACCACCAGCTGACAAAGCCAGAAAGGGAGCACCAGCTGGCAAAGGCAAGGAGGCACCATCATCTGGCAAAGGCAAGGAGGCACCACCAGCTGGTAAAGCCAAGGAGGCACCATCAGCTGGCCAAGGCAAGGAGGCACCACCAGCTGGCAAAGGCAAGGAGGCACCACCAGCTGACAAAGGCAAGAAGGGGCCACCAGCTGCCAAGGGCAAGAAGTGACCACCAGCTGCAAAGGGCAATGTCAAAGGCACAGATGCCGCAGGGAGGATGGATATGGAGCCTGGTGCTGGAGCAGCATCTGAGCAAACAACACCAGCCACGGCACTTCAGCCGTCCGAGGCTGCAGGGGATGGGCTGGAGCCTTCCCCCACCACAGGCAGCACCGCCGCTAGCACCGCCGCCAGCACCGCCACCTGCACCACCACCAGCACCGCCACCTGTACTGCCCCCAGCACCACTGCCAGCAGCAGCAGCCCCAGTGGGCAGCTACCCTAGGCTGCAGGTGAAGGGATGGAGCCTCCCCCCACCACAGGCAGCACCGTCGCCAGCACTGCCGCCAGCACTGCCACCTGCACCACCGCCAGCACCGCCACCTGCACCATCACCAGCACCACTGCCAGCAGCAGCAGCCCCAGTGTGCAGCTGTCCAAGGCTACAGGGGAAGGGCTAGAGCCTCCCCCACCACTGGCAGCACCTCCACAAGCCCCGCCACTGCCACGACTGAGCAGCCATCACCGCCGGTGGGCAGTGTGTAGTCGAGCCTCCTTGAGCTGTAGTGCGTCCTGGCCCCTGCAAATCCTGTAGGTGTGACCCCCAGGTGAGAGACTGTGACCTTGCACTCCCCAAGATCTGCATCACAGGGCACAAAGCCCCCTCCAGAACCAGTGGAAGAAGGCTTCAACTCACCCCCTCCTTGCCAGGATGAAGCACACTGGACACAAACCCCCCTCCAGAACCAGTGGAAGAAGGCATCCACTCACCCCCTCCTTGCCAGGATGAAGCACACTGGGCAAAAAGCCCCCTCCAGAACCAGTGGAAGAAGGCATCCACTCATCCCCCTCCTTCCCAGGATGAAGCACACTGGGCACAAAGCCCCCTCCAGAACCAGTGGAAGAAGGCATCCACTCACCCCCTCCTTGCCAGGAGGAAGCACACTGGGTACAATGCCCCCTCCAGAACCAATGGAAGAAGCCATCCACCTGAGAGACTGTGATTTTGCACTCCCCAGGACCAAGCAGTGGGCAAACCACCCACTAGTGAGATTGCGGCTTTGCACTCCGCAGGTCCAAGCAGTGGGCAGACCACCCACTTGAGAGTCTGTGGCTTTGCACTCCCCAGGACCAAGCAGCGGACAAACCACCCACTAGAGAATCTGTGGCTTTGCACTCCCCAGAACCAAGCAGTGGGCAAACCACCCACTAGAGAGACTGTGGCTTTGCACTACCCAGGACAGAGTGATGGGCATGCGGCCCCCTCCAGGAGCAGTGGTGTTGTACCATCTTCCAGCTGAGGTGCCCCCCATTCTCCTTCCCCCTGAGGTGCCTGTGTATTTTCAATCTGATGCCCCAGCAGTGTTCTCTCTGTATTGAGGCAGGAGTCAAGTGGGGCCTTGGTCCATGTGATATGGCCCTGTGGCCCACGGACATTATGGACTGGGCAGTGCCCTTAGATTTGTATATCTACGTAGATACTGTTTTGTGCTTTGAGTTCGCATTTCTAGACTTTATATTATTGCACTCACTTTAATCACTTCCTTTTGTCCTTGCATTATTCCCAAGGGGTGTGGGGTGGATATGTAATGTTACTGCATCTGTTTGTGTGTATGGTGTTGGGGGTGGGGGTGTTGCGTATTGCGTGTGTGTGTCACTCTCTTTCCCGCCCCCCTCCATTGTGTGCCAGGGCCGGTACTCACTGTGGTCGTCTTCGCCGCCGCTGGTTTTCCTGGTGTAGGAGGAGGTAAACCAGCATGGGTTACACCTGTAGGTCGGGCTCCATGGTGTCGTGGTTCTTCCTTGAGTGTCCAGAGGTGAGTTGTTTCCCTTCTGTGTACTGTTTCTGCTGTGCTTTTGATGGCGTTGGTATCTCCCCAGAAAATCTGGCGGCTTGATGTCTCGTAATACAGTGTCTTCCGCCCGGCTGTTGGCGGTTACCGCCACGGTGCTTATTGCTACCACTGTGCCGGTCGCTGTGTTAAAGTGGCTGTCTGTGTTGTCGGTTTTCACTGTGGTCATAATTCCATTTTTTTTACCTCCGGCCTGTTGGCGGTATTACTGCTGCTTTATCACCGGCTGCCAAGGTTTTAATGAGGGCCTCAATGTGCCCTTCGGTGCTGACCATAATTTTACTCCATAATTTAAGATTCTCTGCCAGTACCTTTGTTTCATATTCATATGGCCCAACTCCAGTTTAAGTGCACTGTTGATTGAGCCTTTTGGTTGGCTCAGCCAATTTTTCCACATTGCCATTTTCACTGATTTTAAGTCTAGTATATCTAATTCCACCAGGATTTCGCAGCCTTAAAGTAAATACTATTTTTAAATTACAACTTACAAGTTTCTCTTGAAACTTCAACAGACTTGTGCTCCAGGGCAGAATCCATTGTGTTTAAGGATGAAGCAACAACCTTGGCCTTCTGCTCCTGGCTGGCTATGTGAGCTTTAAAATTAAGGTTATCTTTAGAAAATATACCCACATATTTATATTCATTTATGACCTCTGATGTAATCCACCATTTTAATTACTTTCTCTTATTTCCTTGCTCTCAAATATCATTACTTTAGTTATGATTTTTAGGTCTTTCGACAAGCAGTAAGTAGTAAAAATATCCAACTGCTTTTGAAGGCATGATGGTGTACGATCAGGTAACTTACCCTCATCAGCATTTACCATAGTTGGGATTAACTTCCCTCCTAATTGGATAAGTATAACCAGGTCTTAATTTTGCTATATAAAAAGCCTGAAAAATACACAATCTTGCCGCAGGCCATAAGGTGTATATATTTTCCTTGTAGGGGCTTGTTGGACCTGATCGTTTCTGCAGAGTCATCCCCAGAAGTTTTGCTTTTTTCTTTCACTTTTTTCTAAATTTGTTTTTTGTTGGCATTAGGACTCGGGGCACTTTGCCACTGTTAAAGAGAGAGTACTCCAATGCATGTTCTCTCTGCTGAAAACATGGTAACATTGGCTTATCCACAATTGGCATATTTAATGGACTATAATAAGTCCCTAGTAAAGTGCACTACATGTGCCCAGGGCATGTATATTAAAGCCTACCAGTGGGCCTGCAGCACTGATTGTATCACTCACATTACTAGCTATTGCAGAGCCTGCATGTGAAGTTTTAAACTACCATGTGGACCTGGCACGTTAACACTTTTGCCAGGTGTGGGCCTGAGTTTACCTCCGGTAGCCAGAGGTAAAGTGCAAGTGCTCCCCATTTAAACACTGTTGAATTGGCTTATTCCTAATAGGCATATATACCTTGCACATACACACCTAGTATAATGTATAGAAAGCGTGCCCAGGGCCTGATAGTTCAATGGCACTTGTGGGCTACAGCACTTATTGTGCCACTTACTACAGTGGCAGGGAAAACATGACTTTGGGCCTGCCCTGTGTAGCCTGACAGCAGCAGTGTAAATCCTACCATGCAACCTGTCAAACTAATCCCTATTGATGGGAGAAAAACGTTCTTTGAAATATAAATTGGTCACCCATTTGCAGGCCTTGCAGCCTACAAGGTAAGGTGCATGGTATTAATAATTAGGACATGTAGAAACTGAAAGTTGACATGTTTTTACAATAACTAGCACCCATTTTCTTTTTAAGAAGGCTTTGGCTGCCATTGAGTACAATGTAAATATTAATTCTAGTCTACTATTTCTGGATTGGGGCCGGCAACAAATATAATGAAAGCACTCTGTTAACAACTATTCGAAGCCCAACTGTTGGTCTTAGGTCTCTATGTAGAGTCACCCCCCAATTTGTTGCCTTCACCCCTTCTGTTTTCTCAATTTAATTTGTGTTGGCATTGGGTCCCTGTGCGCTTTACCCCGACAACCAGTGCTAGAGAGCTTTTGCTCTATCCCTAAAACAGGGTAAAATTAGTCTACACCTGATTGGCGCATTTAATTTGCTAGTAAGTCCCTATTAACTGATTTTATATGTACCAGGGCCTGTAAATGAAATGCTACTCGTGGGCCTGCAGCACTTATTGTGCCACCCATTAAAGCATGTCTGAGGCCTGCCACTGCACATTGAAGTACAGTTTTAAGCTGGCATTTCAACCTGGTAAAATAAACCTTTAGCCAGGTCTAAACCTTCCTCTTTAAAGCATGTATGTCAGTCTTAAGGTAGGCCCTAAACAGCCTACAAGGTGTGGTGAATTGTATTTAAAAAGTATGACATGTATCTTTAAGTTTTACATGTCCTGGTAGTGAAACACTCCTAAATGTATTTTTCACTACTGCAAGGCCTATCTCTCTCATAGAATAACATTGGGTTACCTTTTTACATTTAATAAGCACTACCGTTTGATTGGGAGCAGTTAGAAATATCATGTTTGGACTTAATTGAATTGTAATTTAAAATCCTCTTTAAATGTAAAGAATGATTAAAGATTTTAATTTTGAAAGCTCCAAGTGTTCCTGTTCAAAAACCTCTAAGACTTTCTGGGAGATTCCAGCTGCCTGGTCTGACCCCCATTAATAATGCGCATTTGGCCCAACAGTGAACAAGAGAGAACTAGATGAGGGCAAGGTGGGCCATCCAGCTAGGATGGTTGGAGCAGAAATGTTCCCTGCCCCACTAAACATTTCAATGGTTTGCCTCCAGCACACACTAAGGAATCTGACACTAGTCTTTTGTCATCCTAGGCTTATTTGACCCTTGGTAGGGGAAGGGAAGATCTTATCAGAACCAGATGTAGGGGTGGTTCAGAAAATCCTCCCACTTCAAAGGATGGCACCAGATATAAAAATTAGGCCTCCTCAGCCACACTTTAGTACACTCCTGGACCTGTGGACAAGACAAGAAGCACTGCCATGTTCTCTAGAGGTCTTCCCTGCTGCTTGAGACCTACCTTGCTCTTGAGAGGACTGACCTGCTGCTATCAGAGTCCTGTCTTGCTGCTTGAGGCCTACCATATTCTCCAGAGGACTACCTGATGTTTGAGGCCTGCCCTACTCTCTGTGAAGGAAGAATGGACATGTTCCCTTCATCCCAGGTTAACCTGTTTCACTCCAATGGTCAGTTGGCTGACCTATTTTGAGCTACAGAGACACAACAAGTTTGAGAGGCCTCCCCACAACTGCTCAGCTGACCTGTTGCAACCAGACTTGCCCAGACCTGCAAACAGACCTGCTTGAGCCCTGCTGGCCTCTGCTAAAGTAAGTCCC